>NW_026575125.1:55588851-65588851 GCF_905146905.1 Nyctereutes procyonoides | reverse complement strand
GAGAAAAAACAGGAAATGGACCCGATGCCCAGCAGAAGAAGAGAGTTAATTAAAATTCGAGCAGAACTCAACGAAATTGAGATCAGTAGAACTGTGGAACAGATCAATAGAACCGGGAGTTGGTTCTTTGAAAGAATTAATAAGATAGATAAACCATTAGCCAACATTATTAAAAAGAAGAGAGAGAAGACTCAAATTAATAAAATCATGAATGAGAAAGGAGAGATCACTACCAACACCAAGGAAATACAAACGATTTTAAAAACATATTATGAACAGCTCTACGCCAATAAATTAGGCAATCTAGAAGAAATGGACGCATTCCTGGAAAGCCACAAACTACCAAAACTGGAGCAGGAAGAAATAGAAAACCTGAACAGGCCAATAGCCAGGGAGGAAATTGAAGAAGTCATCCAAAACCTCCCAAGACACAAGAGTCCAGGGCCAGATGGCTTCCCAGGGGAATTCTATCAAACGTTTAAAGAAGAAATCATACCTATTCTAATAAAGCTGTTTAGAAAGATAGAAAGAGATGGAGTACTTCCAAATTCATTCTATGAGGCCAGCACCACCTTAATTCCAAAACCAGACAAAGATCCCACCAAAAAGGAGAATTACAGGAAAATATCCCTGATGAACATGGATGCCAAAATTCTCAACAAGATACTAGCCAATAGGATCCAACAACACATTAAGAAAATTATTCAGCATGACCAAGGGGAATTTATCCCCGGGACACAAGGATGGTTCAACACTCGTAAAACAATCAATGTGATTCATCATATCAGCAAGAGAAAAACCAAGAACCATAGGATCCTCTCTTTAGATGCAGAGAAAGCATTTGACAAAATACAGCATCCATTCCTGATCAAAACTCTTCAGAGTGTAGGGATAGAGGGAACTTTCCTCGACATCTTAAAAGCCATCTACGAAAAGCCCACAGCAAATATCATTCTCAATGGGGACACACTGGGAGCCTTTCCCCTAAGATCAGGGACAAGACAGGGATGTCCACTCTCACCACTGCTATTCAACATAGTATTGGAAGTCCTAGCCTCAGCAATCAGACAACAAAAAGACATTAAAGGCATTCAAATTGCCAAAGAAGAAGTCAAACTCTCCCTCTTCGCCGATGACATGATACTCTACATAAAAAACCCAAAAGCCTCCACCCCAAGATTGCTAGAACTCATACAGCAATTTGGTAGCATGGCAGGATGCAAAATCAATGCCTAGAAATCAATGGCATTTCTATACACTAACAATGAGACTGAAGAAAGAGAAATGAAGGAGTCAATCCCATTTACAATTGCACCCAAAGCATAAGATACCTAGGAATAAACCTAACCAAAGAGGTAAAGGATCTATACCCTCAAAACTATAGAACACTTCTGAAAGAAATTGAGGAAGACACAAAGAGATGGAGAAATATTCCATGCTCATGGATTGGCAAAATTAATATTGTGAAAATGTCAATGTTACCCAGGGCAATTTACACGTTTAATGCAATCCCTATCAAAATACCATGGACTTTCTTCAGAGACTTAGAACAAATTATTTTAAGATTTGTGTGGAATCAGAAAAGACCCCGAATAGCCAGGGGAATTCTAAAAAAGAAAACCATATCTGGGGGCATCACAATGCCAGATTTCAGGTTGTACTACAAAGCTGTGGTCATCAAGACAGTGTGGTACCGGCACAAAAACAGACACATAGATCAATGGAACAGAATAGAGAACCCAGAAGTGGACCCTGAACTTTATGGTCAACTAATATTCGATAAAGGAGGAAAGACTATCCACTGGAAGAAAGACAGTCTCTTCAATAAATGGTGCTGGGAAAATTGGACATCCACATGCAGAAGAATGAAACTAGACCACTCTCTTGCACCATACACAAAGATAAACTCAAAATGGATGAATGATCCTAATGTGAGACAAGATTCCATCAAAATCCTAGAGGAGAACACAGGCAACACCCTTTTTGAACTCAGCCACAGTAACTTCATGCAAGATACATCCACGAAAGCAAAAGAAACAAAAGCAAAAATGAACTATTGGGACTTCATCAAGATAAGAAGCTTTTGCACAGCAAAGGATACAGTCAACCAAACTCAAAGACAACCTACAGAATGGGAGAAGATATTTGCAAATAACATATCAGATAAAGGGCTAGTTTCCAAAATCTGTAAAGAACTTATTAAACTCAACAGCAAAGAAACAAACAATCCAATCATGAAATGCGCAAAAGACATGAAGAGAAATCTCACAGAGGAAGACATAGACATGGCCAACATGCACATGAGAAAATGCTCTGCATCACTTGACATCAGGGAAATACAAATTAAAACCACAATGAGATACCACCTCACACCAGTGAGAATGGGGAAAATTAACAAGGCAGGAAACCACAAATGTTGGAGAGGATGCGGAGAAAAGGGAACCCTCTTATACTGTTGGTGGGAATGTGAACTGGTGCAGCCACTCTGGAAAACTGTGTGGAGGTTCCTCAAAGAATTAAAAATAGACCTGCCCTACGACCCAGCAATTGCACTCTTAGGGATTTACCCCAAAGATTCAGATGCAATGAAATGCCAGGACACCTGCACCCCGATGTTTCTAGCAGCCATGTCCACAATAGCCAAACTGTGGAAGGAGCCTCAGTGTCCATCAAAAGATGAATGGATAAAGAAGATGTGGTTTATGTATACAATGGAATATTACTCAGCCATTAGAAATGACAAATACCCACCATTTGCTTCAACGTGGATGGAACTGGAGGGTATTATGCTGAGTGAAGTAAGTCAATCGGAGAAGGACAAACAGTGTATGTTCTCATTCATTTGGGGAATATGAATAATAGTGAAAGGGAATATAAGGGAAGGGAGAAGAAATGTGTGGGAAATATCAGAAAGGGAGACAGCATAAAGACTTCTAACTCTGGGAAATGAACTAGGTGTGGTGGAGGGGGAGGAGGGTGGGGTGTGAGGGTGAATGGGTGACGGGCACTGAGGGGGACACTTGACAGGATGAACACTGGGTGTTATTCTGTATGTTGGTAAACTGAACAGCAATAAAAATTAATTTATTAAAAAATAAAAAATAAAAAAAATAAGCTCAACTCTAACAGAATTCAACATTACAAATGGTTAGAGTACAGAAACCTTTCTTTAAGTTTCTTGAGTTTCTTTAAGAATCTCAAAATAGGGGATCCCTGGGTGGCGCAGTGGTTTGGCGCCTGCCTTTGGCCCAGGGCGCGATCCTGGAGACCCGGGATCGAATCCCACGTCGGGCTCCCGGTGCATGGAGCCTGCTTCTCCCTCTGCCTGTGTCTCTGCCTCTCTCTCTCTCTCTCTCTCTCTCTCTCTCTCTCTCTCTCTCTTTCCTATCATAAATAAATAAAAATTTAAAAATAAATTAAATCCTCATGAATTACAATAAGCAAACACATAAAGCCTACAGCATGGTGCCAGGTACATAGTGGGTGCTCCAAGAATTGTTTTAAATAACTAAAAGAATTTTCTAAGAATGCATTTTAAAGTAACAGTTAAAGCTCTTGCAAAACTGCAATTAATTTTGGAATGCTTTCATGATTTGAAATCAATTGCTTATTTAAAAACATCCCTCTTAAGGAAGGCACTTGTGATGAGCACTGCGTGTTGTATATAAGTGGAAAATCACTAAATTCTATGCCTGAAGTTAATATAACACTGTATATTAACTAACTGGAATTTAAATAAAAACTTGAAAAAATAAAACAATAAAAACATACCTCTTATTGCTTTTATTTTAAAATATTTTCTATTGTTAAAATGCCAATACTACCAAGAGAATCTGCAGATTTAATGCAATCTCTATCAAAATGCCAACAGCATTTTTCACAGAACTAGAACAAATAATACTCAAAAGAGCCAAAGCAATCTTGGAAAAGAAAAATAAAGCTGAAGGTATTACAACTCCAGATTTCAAGATATATTAAAAAGCTGTGCTATTCAAAATTGTATGGTACTAGCACAAAAATAGACACACAGATCAATGGAACAGAATAGAGAACTCAGAAATACACCCATGATTATATGGTCAATTAATATTAGACAAGGAGACAAGAATATGCAATTGGAAAAAGACAGCGTCTTCAACAAAAGATTTTGGGAGAACTGGATAGCTACATCCCAAAGAATTGAACTGGATTACTATCTTTTACCATACCCAAAAATAAGCTGAAAATGGATTAAGGACATAAATGGGAGAACTGAAAAAAATACTAAAAGACAGCTCAGACAGTAATTTTTCTGACATCAGTTGTAGCAACATCTTTGTAGAAATGTCTCCTCAGGCAAGGAAAAAAAAAGCAAAAATCAACTATTGGAATCACATCAAAATAAAAACATTCCCCACAGCAAAGGAAACAGTAAAAAAACTAAAACACAACCTACTAAATGGGAGAAAATATTTGCAAGCTGCATATCTGATAAATAGTGTCCCAAATATATAAGGAACTTAAACAATTCAATTCCAAAGAAAACAAATAACTCAATTTAAAAATGGGCAGGGGACTCCTGGGTGTCTCAGCAGTTTAGTACCTGCCTTCAGCCCAGGGCATGATCCTGGAGACCTGGGATGGAGTCTCACTTCAGGCTCCCTGCAAGGAGCCTGCTTCTCCCTCTGCCTGTGTCTCTGCCTCTCTCTTTCTCTGTGTCTCTCATGAACAAATAAATAAAATCTTTAAAAATATAAATAAATAAACCAACAACCAAATAAATAAAGCTTAGTTTTAAAAAAATTAAAAAGGGGCAGAAGACACAGACATTTTTCCAAAAAAGACATCAAAATGGCTAACAGACTCATGAAAAGATACTCAACATCACTCATCATGAGGGACATGGAAATCAAAACCATAATGAGATATTATTTCATACCTGTCAGAATGGCTAAAATGAAAAATACAAGAAGCAAATGTTGACAAGGATGTGGAGAAAAAGGAACCTTCTTGCAATATTGGGATTGCAAACTGGTGCAGCTATTGTGGAAAACAATTCACAGGTTCATCAAAAATTAAAAATAGAATTACAATATGATCCAGTAATACCACTACTAGGCATTTATTTACCCAAAGAATATGAAAACACTAATTTGAAAAGATATATGCACCCTTATGTCTATTGCAGTATTATTTATTTATAATAGCCAACTTTTGGAAGCATCCCAAGTGTCCATCAGTAGATTAATGGATAAAGAATATCTAATTATATATAGAAAATGGAATATTAGTCATAAAAAAGAATGAAATCGTGCCGTTTGTAACAACATGAATGAATGTAAAGGGTAAAATGCTAAATGAAATAGGCCACTCAGAGAAAGAAAAATACTATATAATTTCAATCATATGTGGGATTTAGGTAACAACCAATAAAAAAGAGACAAAAAATAGACTCTTAACTATAGAGAACAAATTGATGGTTACTAGAGGAAATACAAGTGAAATAAGTGAAGGGGATTAAAAGTACACTTATCTTGAAGAGCACTGAGTAATGTATAGAATTGTTCAATTACTACAGTAACTGATTATAATTTCTTATTATACACCTGAAACTGATAGAACACTGTACACCTGAAGCTGACATAAACTGATAGAAAATATATACACCTGAAACTGATATAACACTGTATATAACTATACTAGAATTAAAATTATATATTAATATATAAATATATATAACATATATAAATACATATATAATAAAGAACTACAATTCCTATCATGATTTTCAAATTGAAGAATCTTTTTTGACTTTGAGCTTTCCCCAGTGTTTAGTTTTTTTATGAAAACTTAATTATGTAAAATATGATGCAAAAAGAGCATAAACTATGAAAGATCTTTAAAAGTAAACAGAGGAGATTGGATGTTTCAATCATAAGCTTAGACTCTGAGACAGTAAAAAGAGCAATGTGTAAGAAAGAGAATTTTTAAAAGCAAAAAATTTTTCTTTAATATAATTTGCCAATCAAATATCCCAGAACAATCAACTAAATAATTACTAAATGAAGAGAGGTGTTGTATTGAAACTCAACCACTGTGTTATTTCATATTTCATAGATGTATTGGTAAGTATTGCCAGGGACAATCCACTTTTGGACCTGCCACCCCCTGAACAAATACCAACAGATACAAAATTTCACCCTTCTTTCACCAGATGAGGCCTTAAAATGTTAGTTTCAGAACTTTTGCACCTTCTCTCTCTTCCCATAAAATTCCTGCCCAATATGTATGTTGCATGCTTATTCATTTTATTCAGGCTCAACTGCCACTTTCTCAAAATAGCCTTTCCTGACAATATTAATTGAAAGAACATCCCAAAGTCATTTTCATTTTGTTTTTCTCCTTCATTTTTCCTCATAGCATTTATATCATATGACTTGCAATTTATTTGTTTAATTGTTGATTATCTGCCTCAACTATAATGGAGGTGTCATTTTGTTTTGTTTATTACTGCATTTCTGTGTCTAGAACAAAACCTAGCAAATGTGACCAATAAATATGTTCAATTAATAAATAAATAAACTTGAATGTAAATAAATAAATAAACAAATTTAGGAGCCTGTATTTAGATACACATTACATATATATTACCCAACCGTATAAATTAAATTGATTGATGAGATTCTTGCATATGACTGACCTTGCCCCTGGATACCTAGCTGCTCTCAACCAGTCATAAATATAGTTAATACCTGTAAAGGCCATGCCTCATGATCTTTTCTCTCTGGATCATAGTTAACACATATAAAAGGCCATGTAGTATTCTGGCTCTTACCATTGTTGTTATTCACAGAACTGCTATTTGTCTTCATGAATTAGAATTCCTTGAGTACTACACTCTGTTAATTTATTCGTTTCATTCTCCCCTCCTTTTGCCACCAGCTTAAGGTTGAAGTCTAACTAAATTATTGAGATAATTCTTGAATCCTCATCTTCATATTCTATTGCTAGGTAGGGAAGGGGACATCTCTATTATAACTATATTATCTATGCCTAGCCATATCATATACAAACTGCAGATAATAAAAAATAAAAAATATTGCTAGAAGTCAGATTTAAAAACACTTTGCCTCTAGAAAAGCAGATAATAGGGTTAAGTTTAACTTCTCAGAAACCATTCAAGCAAGAAGGGAGTGTTTTGAGAGAAAAAAAACACCAATGTAGAATTCTATATTCTTTGAAATTATCCTTCAAAAATGAAGACAAAATGGACTTTCTCAGAGAGAGAAAGAGAGAGAATCTGATGCCAGTAGATCTGCCTTACAAAAAAAAAAAAGTCAAAGTAAGTTATTCAGTGAGAAGGAAAAATAAATAGGTCAGAAATTCAGTCTACATAAAGCATGAAAATTAGAGAAGGAATAAGAGAAGTTAAAATAAAAACCTTAAATTTTCTTATTCTTAACAGATGATTGTTCAAAAGAATAATAGCATATTCAAAGGTTATGGCCTATATATAAGTGAAATGAATGATAGCACTGATACAAGTTACAAGAGGGAGGAATCAGAAATATTTTACTATAAGGCAGTTGCAATGATTGAGGAGTAGTATAATGTTATTTGAAAGTAGATTCAGGTTCGTTTTATATGCATATTATATACATTAGGGCAACTACGTAAAAGGTTTAAAAAAGAATTATAATTAATATGCTAAGAAATAAGAGAAAATAGAATGATATAAAATGCTCATTTAAAACCAGAGAGGAAAAAAAATTAAAATACAATAAAATAAAACCAGAGAGGGCAGGGTCACAAGAGTGGCTCCATAGTTGAGTGTCTGCCTGCAGCTCAGGGCGTGATCTTGGGTCCAGGGATCAAGTCCCGCATCGGGCTCCCCACAGGGAGCCGGCTTCTCCCTCTGCCTATGTCTCTGCCTCTTTCTATGCGTCTCTTATGAATAAATAAATAAATAAATAAATAAATAAATAAATATCTTTAAAAAAATAAAAAATAAAACCAGAAAGAGCAGAAGAAGGGTAGAAGACAAAAATAGGAAAAAATAACAAGGACAACAAACAGAAAAGAGTAACAAATATGGTAGATAGCAATCCAACTATATAAATTATCATTTTTAATGATAGTAGTCTAAAATATACCAATAAAAGATAGAGTTTATCAGAATGGATCAAAAAACAAGATCCAAATAGATGTCTACAAGAAAGCCACTTTAAACATAAAGACATGTAGATTAAAAGTAAATGAATGGAGAAATATATACCATGATAACACTAATCAAAAGAAAGCTGTATTAGCTATATTACCTTCAGACAGAGCAGACATTGGAGCAAGGAAATTATTTGGGTTAAATAGGGTCATTACATAATGATAAATGAGTCAATTATCCAAGAAGACACAGCAATCCTTAATGAGTATGTTCTAAACAACAGAGTATCAAAATATGCAAGGCAAAAACTCATAGAACTGCAAGGAGAAATAAAGGAATCCACTATTATAGTCATAAACTTCAACAGATCCAACAGGCAGAAAATCACTAAGGACATAATTGAACTCAATAGTACCATCAATCAACTGGATATAATTGGCATGCATAGACTGCTTCAACAAAAAAAAAGCAGGATGTGCATTTTTTTTCTCAAGCTCACATGTAACATTCACCAAGACAGATCACATCCGGAACCACAAAATACACCTCAGCAAATTTAAAATAAGAGAAATTGTACAATGTCAGCTCTCAGACCATAATGCATTTAAAATAGAAATAAAAAACAAAAATAGCTGGAAAATCCCAAATACTTGAAGATTAAACATCACACTTCCAAAAAACAAATGTAGCAACAAAAATCTCTCTAAAAACTTTTAAAATATTTTAAAAATATTTCAAACTAAGTGAAAATGAAAATACAACTTATTCAAATTTGTGAGATGCTGTGAATGAAGTATTCAGAGGGAAATGTAGAGCACTGGATGCATATATTTTAAAACAGTAAATATCTGAAATCAGTAATTTGAGCCTCTATTTTTTGACTAGAAAAAGAAGAGCAAATTAAATCTGAAGTAAGCAGGACATAAGAAATAATAAGTGAAATTGAAATCAATGAAACTGAAACAGGAAGTCAATAGAAAAAAATTTTAAAGGTTGATTCTTTGGAAAACTCAATCAAATCAGTAAGACTCTAGCCATGCAAACTATGAAAAAATAGAAAAGACACAAATGTTACTAATACCAAGAAGTAAAGAGGGACATCACTACAGAACTCATGGATATTATAGGATAACAATAGAATATTGTGAACAATTTTATGCCCACAATTTGGTAAGCTTTATGAAATGGGCCAATTTTTTTTATTGGAGTTCAATTTGCCAACATATAGCATAACACCCAGTACTCATCCCGCTAAGTGGAAATGGGCAAATTCTTTTAAAAAACACAGTTGAAGAGAGGTAAGATGATGAAGTAGTCAGGAAGACCCTATGCTTGTCTCATCCTTTGAACACAGCAAGATAAATATCAAATCATTCTGACCACCCAGGAAATCAATGTGAGGACTAAGAGAAGAACTGCACAACCAAAGGGAGAAAAAAGGCCACATTGTAGAAGGTAAGAGATGCAGAGACATGATTTGGAGCAGAAAAGAATGGTATATGCTTCAGAGGGGAGGGAGCACTGATCACAAAAAGGGGAGAAAAAACCCAGTACTCACCAAATCTATTGACCATAGAGTGCAGCAAAGCTTCAGCTCTAGTGGAAATTGGATCTGGCCACTTTTAACAAGCATTCCCAAGTGTACCTAGTTAAAACTCACCACGTACTGGCCAAGGTCTAAACACTCTCCACTGCAGGCAAGTAGAAATGCTGCAGAGGTCTGACCTGAGGGAAAAAGCAGCCAAAACACAGCAGCAGAATGCACACAGCATATGCCAAAAACACTTCTTGAAGCACCAGGCCCTTCTTAACATAGCCATTCCTCTCAGGAGCAGGAAACATAATGGACTTTCAGACCACTGAGAAGAAAACTGAAAACTAAACAAAATGCCACAATCAGAAATTCATCCCCAAAGAAAGAATACTAGGTCATGGTTGGTGATCTAATCAAAACAGGTATAAAGAATATGCCTGATGTGGAATTTAAAGCAGCAATCATAAGGATACTATATGGGCATGACAAAGGCATAGATGACAGAAAAGAGACCCTGACCACAGAGATAAAAAAAATAAATAAAAACTAGACAGACTAGTTTAGACAGACTAGAAATAGAAAAATGCTATAACTGAGATACAAAACTGATGGGATGTACTTAACACAAAGATGGAAAACTAAGAGGAATTAATAAGTGATCTAGAAGACAAGATTATGGAAAATAATGAAGCTGAAAAGAAGAGGGAAAGAAAAATATTGGATCACAAATGTGGACTTACAGACCACAGTGACCCCATAAAGTGTAATTACATTCATATCATAGCAATTCCAGAAGAAGAGAGGAGAAAAGGGCCAGAAGGTTTATTTGCACAAATTATAGCTGAAAACTTCACTAATCTGTGGAAGGAAACAGATATCCACATCCAGAAGGCACAGAGAACTCCTACCAAAATCAACAAAAGCAGGCTAACACCAACACATAACAGTAAAATTTGCAAAATACAGAGATAAGGAAAAAAATCCTAAAAGTAAGCAAGGGGAAGGAAATCCCTAACTTTCGAAAGAAGACAAATAAGGTTAGCAGCAGACCTATCCACAGAAACATGGCAGTCCAGAAGAAAGTGGCATAATATATACAATGTGCTCAATGGGAAAAATATGTAGCCCAGAATACTTTATCCAGCAAGGCTGTAATTCAGAATAAAAGGAGAGATAAAGTTTCCCAGACCAAAAAAACAAAAACAACAACAACAACAACAACAACAACAACAACAAAAACTGAAGGAGTTCATGACCACTAAACTAGCCCTGCAAGAAAAATTAAAAGGGACAATTTGGGAAAGAAAGATAAAAAATGACAAAGACTAGAAAGGAACAGAGAAAATCTCCAGAAATTACTTTACAGATAACATATCACTAAATTCATATCTATAAATAATTATTCTGAATGTAAATGAATTAAAAGCTCCAATCAGAAGATACAGGATATCAGAATGGATGAAAAAACCAAGACTGATTTATATGCTGCATACAAGAGAATCATTTCAAACCTAAAGACACCTGCATATGGAAAGTGAGGAGATGAAGAAATATCTATCATGCAAATGGACACCAAAAGAAAGCTGGAGTAGCCATACTTATATCAGACAAACTAGATTTTAAACCAAAGACTGTAACAAGACATGAAGAAGGGCACTATATAATAATAAAGGGGTCTATCCAACAAGAAGATCTAATAATTATGCCCCCAACTTGAGAGCACTGAAATATATAAAACAATAACAAAAATAAACTCATTGATAATAATACAATAATATTAAGGGACTTTAACACTCACTTACAGCAATGGAGAGATTAAGCAGAAAATCAACAAAGAAACAATGGCTTTGAATGCACACTGGACCAGTTGGACTAACAGATATATTCAGAAAATTTCATCCTAAAGCACCAGAATATGTATTGGTTTTGAGTGCACATGGAACCTTCTCCAGATTAGATTGCATACTAGGTGACAAATCAGTTCTCAACAAATGCAAAAAAAATTGCCATCATACCATGCATATTTTCTGACCACAATGCTATGAAACTTGAGGTACACCACAATAAAAAAAATTGGAAAGACCACAAATACATGGAGGGAAAATAACATTCTACTATGGAGTGAATGGGTTAACCAGGAAATTAAAGAATAAATTAAAAAATGCATGGAAGCAAATAAAAGTGAAAACATGAGAGTCCAAAACCTTTGGGATGCAGCAAAAATGGCTGTAAGAGGGAAGTATATAAAAATACAAGCCTACCTTGAGAAACAAGAAAAGCCTCAAATTCATGACCTAACCTACACCTAAAGGAGCTAGAAAAGGAGCAACAAATTAAGCCTAAAGCTGGCAGAGAAGGAAAATAATAAAGAATAGAGCATAAATAAATGATATAGGGGAAAAAAACAGTAGAACAGATCAATGAAACTAGGAGTTGGTTCTTTAAAACAATAAGACTGACCAACCCCTAGCCAGACTTATCAAAAAAGAAAAGAGAAAGGACTCAAATAAATAAAATCACAAATAAGAGAGAAGAGATCACAACCAACACTAAAGAAATACAGTTATGAAAGATAATTATGAAAAATTAAATGCCTACAAATTAGGCAATCTAGAAGTAATGAATAAATTCCTAGAAACATATAAACTACCAAAAATGAAACAGGAAGAAATAGTAAATATGAGCAGACCCATATCCAGCAAAGAAATTGAATCAAAAATCACCCAAGAAATAAAGTCCAGGGCCAGATGGCTATCTAAGAAATTCTACCAGACATTTAAAGAAGAGTAAATACCTATTCCTCTCAAATTGTTCCAAAAAATAGAAATGGAAGGAAAATTTTGAAACTCATTCTACAAGGCCAGTATTACCTTGCTCCAAAACTAGACAAACATCCCACTAAAAAAGAGGTACAGGACAATATCACTGATGAAAATGAATGCAAAAATTATCAACAAGATACTAGCAAATTGAATCTAACAATACATTAAAAGAATAATTCACCACAATCACGTGGAATTTATTCCTGGGCTGGAAAAACCCACAGTAAATATAATCCTCATCATGGAAAAAGTGAGAGCTTTTCCTCTTGAGTCAGAAACAAGACAGGGACGTCCACTCTCATCACTATTATTTAACATAATATTAGAAATCCTAGTCTCAGCAATCAGGCAACAAAAAGAAGTAAAAGGCATCCAAATCATCAAGGAAGAAATCGGACTTTCACTATTTGTAGACAAGATACTGTATGTAGAAAACCTTAAAAACTCCACCAAAAAATTGCTAGAACTGATACATGAATTCAGTAAAGTTGTAGGATACAAAATCAACATACAGAAATCTGCTGCATTTCTGTACACCAATAACAAAGCAGAAGAAACAGAAATCAAAGAATCCATTGCATTTACAATTCTACCAAAAACTATAAAATACCTAGAAATAAACCTAACCAAAGTGGTGAAACATCTGTACTCTGAAAACTGTAGAAGAGTTATGAAAGAAATTGAAGAAGACAGCAAAGAAATGGGAAGACATTCTATGCACATGGCTTGAAATAACAAATACCATTAAAATGTCTATACTACCAAAAGCAATGTACTCATTGAATTCAATCTCAATCAAAATATCACCAGCATTTTTCATAGAGGTAGAACAAATACTTCTAAAAGTTGTATGGGGCCAAAGGACCCTGAACAGCCAAAGCAACTCTGAAAAGGAAAAGTAAATCTGGAGGAATCATAATTCTGGACTCCAAGCTATACTGCAAAGCTTTACTGATCAAGACAGTATGGTCCTGGCAGAAAAACAGACAAAAAGATCAATGGAACAGAAGAGAAAATCCAGAAATGGACTCACAACTATATGGTCAACTAATTTTCAACAAAGCAGGAAAGAATATCTAATGGATAAAAGTCTCTTCAACAAATGGTGTTGGGAAATCTGCACAGCAACATGCAGAAAAATGAACTGGACCACACTCTTACACCATGAACAAAAATAAATTCAAAATGGGTGAAATAACCTGTATGTCAGACAGCAAACTGTCAAGATCCTAAAGGAGAACACAGGCAGTAACCTCTTTGACCTTGGCCATAGTAACTTCTTACTAGACCTGTCTCCAGAGGCAAGAGAAACCAAAGCAAAACTGAACTGTTGGGACTTCATCAAGATAAAAACTTCGGCACAGTGATGGAAAAGATCAACAAAACTCAAAGGCAGCCTACAGGATGGGAGAAGATATTTGTAAATGACATATCTGATAAAAGGTTAGAATCCATCGAAAGATGAATGGATAAAGCAGATGTGGTCTATGTATACAATGGAATATTACTCAGCCATTAGAAATGACAAATACCCACCATTTGCTTCGATGTGGATGGAACTGGAGGGTATTATGCTGAGTGAAATAAGTCAATCGGAGAAGGACATTTTATGGTCTCATTCATTTGGGGAATATAAAAAATAGTGAAAGGGAAAAGAGGGAAAGGAGAAAAAATGAGTGGGAAATATCAGAAAGGGAGACAGAACATGAGAGGCTCCTAACTCTGGGAAACAAACTAGGGGTGGTGGAAGGGGAGGTGGGCGGGGGTGGGGGTGACTGGGTGACAGGCACTGAGGGGCCACTTGATGGGATAAGCACTGCGTGTTATTCTATATGTTGGCAAGTTGAACACCAATAAAAAATAAATTTATAAATAAAATGAAAAAATAAAAAAATAAAAAAATTATTCAGAAAAAAAAAGTTAGAATCAAAAATCTATAAAGAACTTATCAAACTAGGGATGCCTGGGTGCCTCAGTGGTTGAGCGTCTGCCTTAGGATCAGAGCATGATCCTAGGGTCCTGGGATTGAGTCCTGCAGCAGGCTCCCTCTGCCTATGTCTCTGCCTCTCTCTGTGTGTCTGTCATGAATAAATAAATGAAATCTTTAAAAAAAAAAAGAACTTATCAGACTCAAGGCACCTGGGTAGCTCAGGTCTAGCCCAGGGTCAGGCTGGGATTGAGCCCTGTCTCAGTCCCCCCAGGCAGTGAGGGTCAGGGGGTGTTCTTGTCCCTCTCCATTTGCCCCTCCTTCTGCTCATCCTGTCATTCTCAAATAAAAAAAATAAACTCTTTTTTAAAAAATTTAAAAATAACAAACTCAACACCAAAAAAAAAAAAAAACCATGAACAAACAAAAAAACAAATAATGCGGTTAAGAAACGCACCCAAGAAGATGGGATGCCTGGGTAACACAATCACTTAAGTGTCTCTTGTTTTTGGCTATGACCTCAGGATCATGAGATCAAGCCCTGTGTTGGACTCTGCACTTAGCATGGAATCTCCTTAAGAATCTCTGTCTCCCCTCCTACCCCTATCCCTAGCTCTCACTCTCTCTCTCATTCTCTTTCTAATAAATAAATATTTTTAAAAAGGCAGAAGACAAAAATGGACATTTTTCTGAATAAGACATCCAGATGGTTAACAGACACATAAAAAGATGCTTAAAGTCACTCATCATAAAGGAGATACAGTGGCACCTGCATGGTTTAGTTGGTTAAGTGGCTGCCTTCGGCTTGGGTCATGGTCACAGGGCCCTAGCATCAAGCCTCACATCAGGCTCTCTGCTCAGCGGGGGAGCCTGCTTCTCCCTCTCCCTCTGCCTGCTACTCCCCCTGCTTGTGTTTGCTGTCAAATAAATAAATAAAATCTTAAAAAAAATAAAATAAAGGAAATACAAATCAAAACTACAATGAGATACCACCTGAAACCTATCAGAGTGGCAAAAATTAACTACACAGGAAATAACAGATATCGTCCAGGATGCAGAGAAAGGGGTATCCTCCTACATTCTTGGTGGGAATGCAAAATGGTGCAGCCGCTCTGGAAAACAGTATGGAGGTTTCCCAAAAAAGTTGAAAATAGAATACCCTACAATGCAGCAATTGCACTACTAGGTATTTATCCAAAGGATACAAATTTGTGATTCAAAGGGGCACATACACCCCAATATTTATAGCAGCAATGTCCACAATAGCCAAAATATGGAAAGAGCCCAGATGTCCATTGACAGATAAATGGATAAAGAACAGATGGTATATATATATATATATATATATATATATATATATATATATATATATTAAGTGAAATAAGTCAAAGAAAGACAAATATCATGATTTCACTTCTACGTGGAATTTAAGGAACAAAACAGATGAACACAGGGGAAGGGAAAAAAAGACGGAGGCAAACCATAAAAAAGACTTTTAATGATAGAGAACAAACTGAGGTTTAATGGAGGGGGGGTGGGCAGGAGGATGGGCTAAATGAGTGATAGGTATTAAGGAGGGCATTGTTGTGAAGACTGCTGGGTGCTATATGTAAGTGGTGAATCACTAAATTCTATTCCTGAAAGAATATTACACTATATATTAAATAGCTAGAATTTAGATAAAAACTTGAAACATTAAAAAATAAAAAATATTAAAACACAAATAATATTTTTTTAATTTTTTAAACACAGATAATAAATATATTAAAAACATATCTGCCAATGCTCTTATAAGAAGAAATAGGCAATTTGAAAATATATATCTATTAAAGAAATTGATCAGTAATTACTAAACTTTGAAAACATACAGTACCAGGCCTGAGATGGGTTTACTAGTGGATCCTACCAAACCATTAAGGAAGAAGTTAAATCAATTTTCTAGTATACTTTCAGAGGATAGAAGCAAAGGAAATACTTCCTAACTCATTTGAAGAGGCTAGCCTACTAGACAAAAATTTTACAAGAAAACTACAGACTAAATCTCTCATGATACATCAACAAAATATTAGCAAATTAAACTCAGCAATGTACAATAAGAATTTTACACCAAGACCAAGTGTGTTTTATACCAAGTATGGTTCAACTTTTGAAAAACAATTAATGTACTCCATCAAATCAAGTTAAAGAAGAGAACTACATGTGTTGCATCTGTATTTATGTTATTCCTCTAATAAAAAAAATTACTCAGAAGAAAATGCAACTGGTCTCAGTTCCATTTTGCCACAGGAATTTAGCCTTGAACAAGATGAAAACCAGAGTTAACTGCTTTTGAGAAAAAGTTGAACGCTACAGAAGGGTTGCACTTTTATCTTTAATTTAAAATAGTAGTTGATAAAAGTTTCCTTATGAATATGACATCTGAATTTTTAATGTTACATTAACAGAAATATTACAGTTATGTTACACAGTCCAGTGGGAAATCGAAAATTCAAAGGACTGTTCATATTTCATAATACCCTGTGAACTAATTAAGTGTTGATTAGCGAACTATAGATCTCCCTTAGAGCAATTACAGAAGATATCATATCAAGTTATTCTGAAATATATTTACTAGTGTATCAAATTCATTTAAAAATCAAACAATATTCATAAATTATTATGGAATAAAAACATTCATAAATGCAAAATGCCACAAATTTAGTGGAGACAGATTTCATTTCTTTGGAACACTAATCCCTTATTAACAAGGCATAACTCAGTGCCATCTTGTACATTCAGAGTTTCATTTATTTGTAGAAAGTGTAGCTAAGCCATTTTAAGAATGTGTTCATAATCTTGTTCTGCCATATCTGGCCAGTTTTCTGTAAGTAGAGTATACAAACTGACATTCTATTCAATGCAAACTCATTTATGTACACTGAGATAGGGTCATAGGCCTTTAGAAATAATATAAATTCAACCTTCTATTTTGGATTAGTTTTTTTACCAGGTTTTTGAGAACTTAATATTGAACAGATAATAATATAGAGCCATCTTTTGTTCTTCTTTCTTATCACAGTAAGTACCTGATAATATGCCACCATTGAGAAATTAAATGAAGGGTTAACTTCCTAGCCTGATTTTACAGAACAGTTTAACTTTCTAGCTATGTAATTCCAAAAAAGACATAAAAAGTGAACTTAAATTATGCATTTGTTACCACAATTGCACCTTGAATGATTCTTCCAGCCAAATCATCTATCAAAGCTACCAATAACTTGAAAAATGGGGTTTCATCTCCTTTTATTTTTCTACCTATGTTCTAGTGAAAGTTCTAAGTCCCTAGAACACTACTTGGTATACAGAGGCATATGAAAAAATAAAATAGAAAAGGAAAACTAAAACTACTCTGGATAAATCTAAAACATCCAGCAAATTTATTAAAGAAATGAAAATGTTATATATGAGCTTTACATATTTAACCATGTGGGCCTAAGCAGACAAGGTTTGTTTAGATACCTCTATAGGAAATAGCAACCTATAATCTCATGGATTAGGGCTGAAATTATTTCTTCAACCAATTTTATGTATTTAACTGACACGTACATATACTCTTCCTGTGTACAAAGCATTGTCCTAAGGTCTTTACAGATAATAACTCATTTAGTTATTAAGACATCCTTAGAGGCAGGTCCTATTATTACCATCATCCTTGTTTTAAAGATTTAGATACTAACAGACAGGGAGCCTCGGTGGCCCAGCGATTGAGCGTCTGCCTTTGGCTCAGGTCGTGATCCCGGAGTCCTGGGATCCAGTCCCACATCGGGTTCCTTGCATGGAGCCTCCTTCTCCCTCTGCCTATGTCTCTGCCTCTCTGTGTCTCTCGTGAATAAATAAATAAAATAAAAAAAAAGAAACTAAAAGACACACAGCTTAAGCAATTTGTTCAGAATCACGATAGCAAATGATGAATCTAGAGTTAGTCTCCCCAGTTTGACTCCAGAGCCCATGTGTTCAACCACACACTATACTTCTTTTAAGAATAATCTTATTGATATTTTCTAGCTCTCCAATGACATAATTGTATCCTGTAGTCTTAACAGTTTTATTTTTATAATGTGATTCAAAATCGACAAGCACAACTTTTTTTTCAGAGATTTCATTTATTTATTATTAATGAGAGACAGAGAGAGAGAGAGGCAGAGACACAGGCAGAGAGAGAAGCAGGTTCCATGCAGGGAGCCCCACGTGGGACTTGATCCCGGGCCTCCAGGATCACGCCTCGGGCTGAAGGCGGCGCTAAACTGCTGAGCCACCAGGGCTGCCCTGTACTGACATTTCTGGAAGAGAATATGCATGATATCAACTTCAGTGGCTATTATGTCATCTTAAATTTTAAAGTATTATTTGGGACTTTATACAGCATGTTTACATTACATTTAAGCTATTGTCTTTTTGATTTTTAAATTATATAATATGGAAACTAAATAATAAACTAAAAAAACTAAATAATAGAAGTATTTCAACTTTCTTGCTAAACGTTTGCATCTTCTGAATTTAACAGTCTTACTGTAGTTTTGAAATAAATAGTATTCTAACTTTTAATAATGTACAAACTTCTGTTTAGGTGAATTGGGATTTGAAGAACACTCTAAATCTTTTCATTGCTTAACCTGAAAAGCTTTCAACATCCATTTCCGAAATTAAAGAAATACTGACACCACCTCAATCTTTTGCTTTCTGAAGTAAAATTCCAACCATTATCTTTCCTGGAAATAGAACAAGCATGTACATAAAAATTTCCCTTATATTGCCAATTAGGCCATTTGATTCAGATTTTTCTAGCCTTGGTTGTTTTTAATGTCCATTTTCTGAACCAAGTTTTAAAATATTTAATGGTTTTTTTCTTCTTACAGATTATATATTTAAGAATTTTTATTTATATTTGAAGGATGCCTGGGTGGCTCAGTGGTTGAGCATCTGCTTTCAGCTTGAGGTGTGATCCTGGAGTCCTGGGATCGAGTCCCATGTCAGGCTCACTGCATGGAGCCTGCTTATCCCCCTGCCTGTGTCTCTGCCTCTCTGTGTGTGTGTGTGTCTTTCATGAATAAATGAATAAAATCATTTTAGAAAAGATATACATTTATATTTGAAAGATTTATCATTATTTCATGACAACCATAGTTAGAATAACACTTCTTTTTATAAGAAAATTCTTCTTAGTGATCTAAAATAAACTTTAGTTTCAGGAAAGAGAAGTCTTAGAACATTTCCAAGTAACAAGCCAGCTATAGTCTCTGAATCTGTGGAAATATTTATAAGACACTGCAGAAAGGCTGTTCCTACCAGTTATAGTCCCAGAATGGACTTTTTCCCACAATCCATCGCATATTGAAACCAAATTTATTTCATAGAAATAAATCACTGATAAGAAAAAGTAGCAAAACTCTTTCTCCAGAGTAGAAGAACTAATCCTCAACAATTTTCCATTGATTGAAACCTCGCATCCTGAATTTATAGAAGATTTTACTCAATATCCAGCATTATTTCCAGAAAAAACATCTAAACACTACATCTCTCCCTCAATGTAAAACAGTACTTTGTAAGCCAATTAAGAGGTATGATTCATGTATAAGATACAACCAACCCTAAACTTCAGTCCACAGCATAGCCTGTCTTTAAAGATAAAGGACAGATTCATTAAATTAAGAGTACATTGCTTTTGCAAGTTATTAAATGTAACAAAAAGCTCCTATCATCTGGATTGAATTCTTTTGAATAATATAAGTGGAGTCATCAGGAAAAATAACAAAAGAACTGACAAAAGGGGATGTAGCCTAAATATTTTACTACTGCTTCTGCATTTGGCTGACAGAAACTCTCTAAATGAAAACTATAGAAAAAGCAAATACATCTGCTCTTCAACGGGATCTAAACTGGATTTAATTTATTCTCATTAAATGTTTTTCTAGTTTCTTATTTACATATTTCTGCTTTGTTTTCATTTGTTTTATCCTGTTTTGTAAATAAAAGCAAATAAAAATATGCAGAACGTATAAGTACCTTGAGGAGATCCTGTACCTTGTCTTTCTGGGATTAGATTGAGAAATGAGAGTTAGACTGATAATTCTAGTTCTATAAGCCAGCAGTTTGGTAAACATAATTAAAATATTTTAACCATGATGATACAAAATTATCCTCTTTCTGCTTGAAAGAGAAAACTGGAGGCAGACAGGGAATTAAAGGTATAATCTTTAAAACTTTACAATTAAGCATCTATATATGGGGGGATTATATAACTGTATAAATTTAGCAAAGTTATTCAGGGTTAGGAAAACATTACATTACAAA
Organism: Nyctereutes procyonoides; assembly: GCF_905146905.1. Taxonomy (NCBI): domain Eukaryota; kingdom Metazoa; phylum Chordata; class Mammalia; order Carnivora; family Canidae; genus Nyctereutes; species Nyctereutes procyonoides. Next base: position 65,568,098 of record NW_026575125.1, on the reverse strand, counting down.
GTTATCTAATAAATCCTCTACAAAAAGCTTTTCTTTAGTAATTATAGCTCCTAAAAAATTCCTTCTGATGATTAAAAAAAGCCTGTAGAGAAACACAGTAGACAATATAACCAAATCAACCCTTACAAATGGAGTGACTTGTTCTTAAATAGAGAGAGAAAGAAAGTCAGAGTTTAAGGAAATAACTATAGTGACCAAACAAGGGAGAAAGAGGGCACACATTGAGTGGGGAAAGAAACTGCTGGGTGCATGTGCATACACACACACCCCACATACACACACATATAAGTAATGTCACTCCCACTACAGCAGTTCCATCAAATTTAGTACTATGATAAATATAATTGTGTCTACCTAACTTTATGCACACACCAAGTCCATTTAGGGAACAGGAAAGAAGCTCAACACTCATCATTCAATTTCATGACTAAAGTATTTGTTATTTTAAAATCATAGCATTATTACATGATTTTTCCAATATACTAGTCTCCTAAGTATGCAGTTTCAATAATGTTAACATTCCTTTGTATGAAATTTTTTATAATAATAAATTTATTTTTATTGGTGTTCAATAAGCAAACATATAGAATAACACCCAGTGCTCATCCCATCAAGTGCACCCCTCAGTGCCCATCACCCCTACCCCCCGACCACCTCCACTTACACCACCCCTAGTTCGCTTCCCAGAGTTAGGAGTCTTCATGTTCTGTCTCCCTTTCTGATATTTTCTACCCATTTCTTCTCCTTTCCCTTCTATTCCCTTTCACTATTATTTACATTCCCCGAATGAGACCATATAATGTATGAATTTTTTTAAAATATTTTATTCATTTATTCATGAGAGACACAGAGAAAGAGAAGCAGAGATACAGGCAGAGGGAGAAGCAGGCTCCATGCAGGGAGCCTGATGTGGGACTTGATCCCAGGACTCCAGGATCACGTCCTGAGCCAAAGGCGGGTGAATGGGTGACGGGCACTGAGGGGGGCACTTGAGGGGATGAGCACTGGGTGTTATTCTGTATGTTGGTAAATCGAACACCAATAAAAAATTAATTTATTAAAAAAAAGAAAAAGAACAAAGGCGGGCACGCAACTGTTGAGCCACCCAGGCATCCCTGTATGAATTTTTTTAATTTTAAAACAGTCTGGGGGATCCCTGAGTGGCGCAGCAGTTTAGCACCTGCCTTTGGCCCAGGGTGCGATCCTGGAGACCCTGGATCGAATCCCACGTTGGGCTCCCGGTGCATGGAGCCTGCTTCTCCCTCTGCCTATGTTTCTGCCTCTCTCTCTCTCTCTCTCTCTCTCTCTCTCTCTCTCTCTCTCTGTGTGTGTGTGTGACTATCATAAATAAATAATTTTTTAAAAAAAATAAAATAAAAATAAAAAAATAAAACAGTCCATTACCTGCTCATCCAGTACTTAAAATCTTCAACTTGTTATTTCACCCTTCAGCACCACTAAACATAATTATTTGCTGCTGTCAGGAAAGCTGTTATCCTGGCATATTATCTCGACCAGGCTGTACCTTAAATCTTACCTAACCCTAATTTATCACTTCATTTAGTGATGTAAGCTTCATAGGTCTTTACCAGAACTCTTTAGATTAAGTAAAGCTGATCTTTTAATCCTGCGCTCTTAAATATAACAGGTCAAGTATAGCAAATTCCTTTCCTCTCTTTCAAGGGCTTTACCCAATTGCACAAGAAAAGCCATTGCTAGGATTCCAAATATTGGCAAACCATTTCATTGCTATTCCTACTAATAACTCCTAAATATCCTTCTCCTTCTTCAAGCATTCCAGAAAGATAAAAAAAGATCATTTTCCTTTTATTTTTAATTTAAATTCAATTAGTCAACATACAACACATCATTAGCCTCAGATGTAGTGTTCAACAATTTATCACTTGCGTATAACATCCGGTGCTCATCACATCATGTGCCTTCCTTAATGCCCATCACTGAATTACCCCATACCCCCACCCACCTCCTCTCCAGTAACCCTCACTTTGTTTTCTAATTAAGGATCTCTCATAGTTTTTCTTGCTTTCTGATGACTTCCCATTCAGTTTTTCCCCCCTTCCCCTATGATCCCCTGTGCTGTTTCCTATATTCCACATATGAGTGAAACTATTGGATAATTGTCTTTTTGATTAACTTATTTCACTCAACATAATGCCCTCCAGTTCCATCGACGTTGATGCAAACGGTAAGTATTCATCATTTCTGATGGCTGAGTAATATTCCATGTCATATATGTATACATATATATTATAGCATAAATATCTCACATATTCTTTATCCATTCATCTGTCAAAAGACATCTTGGCTCTTTCCACAGATTGGCTATTGTGGATATTGCTGCTATGAACATTGTGGTGCAGGTGCCCCTTCAGAGCACTACATTCATTTTCCTAAATCCAGATGCAATCAAATAAACTCAAATTTTTTTTCCTTTTTTTTAATAAATTAATTTTTTTTGGTGTTCAATTTACCAACATACAGAATAACACCCAGTGCTCATCCCGTCAAGTGTCCCCCTCAGTGCCCGTCACCCATTCACCCCCACCCCCCGCCCTCCTCCCCTTCCACCACCCCTAGTTCGTTTCCCAGAGTTAGGAGTCTTTATGTTCTGTCTCCCTTTCTGATATTTCCCACACACTTCTTCTCCCTTCCCTTATATTCCCTTTCACTATTATTCATATTCCCCAAATGAATGAGAACATACACTGTTTGTCCTTCTCCGATTGACTTACTTCACTCAGCATAATACCCTCCAGTTCCATCCACGTTGAAGCAAATGGTGGGTATTTGTCGTTTCTAATGGCTGAGTAATATTCCATTGTATACATAAACCACATCTTTATCCATTCATCTTTCGATGGACACTGAGGCTCCTTCCACAGTTTGGCTATTGTGGACACGGCTGCTAGAAATATCGGGATGCAGGTGTCCCGGCGTTTCATTGCATCTGAATCTTTGGGGTAAATCCCTAACAGTGCAATTGCTGGGTCATAGGGCAGGTCTACTTTTAACTCTTTGAGGAACCTCCACACAGTTTTCCAGAGTGGCTGCACCAGTTCACATTCCCACCAACAGTATAAGAGGGTTCCCTTTTCTCCGCATCCTCTCCAACATTTGTGGATTCCTGCCTTGTTAATTTTCCCCTCACTGGTGTGAGGTGGTATCTCATTGTGGTTTTTTTTTTTTTAATTTTATAAATTAATTTTTATTGGTGTTCAATTTACCAACATACAGAATAACACCCAGTGCTCATCCCGTCAGGTGTACCCCTCAGTGCCCGTCACCCATTCACCCCCACCCCCCACCCTCCTACCCCTCCACCACCCCTAGTTCATTTCCCAGAGTTAGGAGTCTTTATGTTCTGTCTCCCTTTCTGATATTTCCCACACATTTCTTCTCCCTTCCCTTATATTCCCTTTCACTATTATTCATATTCCCCAAATGAATGAGAACATACACTGTTTGTCCTTCTCCGGTTACTGTGGCCAAGTTCAAAAAGGGTGTTGCCTGAGTTCTCCTCTGGGATTTTGATGGAATCTTGTCTCTCATTTAGATCTTTCATCTATTTTGAGTTTATCTTTGTGTATGGTGCAAGAGAGTGGTCCAGTTTCATTCTTCAGCATGTGGATGTCCAATTTTCCCAGCACCATTTATTGAAGAGAGTGTCTTTCTTCCAGTGGATCGTCTTTCCTCCTTTATCGTATATTAGTTGACCATAAAGTTCAGGGTCCACTTCTGGGTTCTCTGTTCTGTTCCATTGATCTATATGTCTGTTTTTGTGCCAGTACCACACTGTCTTGATGAACACAGCTTTGTAGTACAACCTGAAATCTGGCATTGTGATGCCCCCAGATATGGTTTTCTTTTTTAAAATTCCCCTGGCTGTTCGGGGTCTTTTCTGATTCCACACAAATCTTAAAATAATTTGTTCTAAGTCTCTGAAGAAAGTCCATGGTATTTTGATAGGGATTGCATTATACGTGTAAATTGCCCTGGGTAACATTGACATTTTCACAATATTAATTCTGCCAATCCATGAGCATGGAATATTTTTCCATCTCTTTGTGTCTTCCTCAATTTCTTTCAGAAGTGTTCTATAGTTTTTAGGGTATATTTTGAGACCCATTTGAATGGCAAATGGTTCTCCAACCTTTTATTTTCAGGTTGTAGGTGCCCTTCTGTCTAAAATGAGTCGCTTGTAGACAGCAAATAGATGGGTCCTGCTTTTTTATCCAGTCTGAAACCCTGCGCCTTTTGATGGGGTCATTAAGCCCATTCACGTTCAGAGTTACTATTGACAGATATGAGTTTAGTGTCATCATGATATCTATTTAGTCCTTGTTTTTGTGGATTGTTCCACTGAACTTCTTCTTAAAGGGGAGTTTTAAGAGTCCCCCTTAAAATTTCTTGCAGAGCTGGTTTGGAGGTCACATATTCTTTCAGTTCCTGCCTGTCTTGGAAGCTCTTTATCTCTCCTTCCATTTTGAATGAGAGCCTTGCTGGATAAAGTATTCTTGGTTGCATGTTCTTCTCATTTAGGACCCTGAATATATCCTGCCAGCCCTTTCTGGCCTGCCACGTCTCTGTGGAGAGGTCTGCTGTTACCCTAATATTCCTCCCCATGAAAGTCAAGGACTTCTTGTCTCTTGCTGCTTTAAGGATCTTCTCTTTATCTTTGGAATTTGCAAGCTTCACTATTAGATGTCGAGGTGTTGAACGGTTTTTATTGATTTTAGGGGGGGATCTCTCTATTTCCTGGATCTGAATGCCTGTTTCCCTTCCCAGATTGGGAAAGTTTTCAGCTAGGATTTGTTCAAATACATATTCTGGCCCTCTGGCCCTTTCGGCGCCCTCGGGAACCCCAATTAAACGTAGGTTTTTCTTCCTTAGGTTGTCATTAATTTTCCTTAATCTGTCTTCATGGTCCCTTAATTGATTGTCTCTTTTTTCCTCAGTTTCCCTCTTTGCCAATAACTTGTCTTCTATGTCACTCACTCGTTCTTCCACCTCGTTAACCCTCGTCGTTAGGACTTCTAGTTTGGATTGCATCTCATTCAATTGATTTTTAATTTCTGCCTGATTGGATCTAAATTCTGCAGTCATGAAGTCTCGTGAGGCCTTAATGCTTTTTTCTAGAGCCACCAGTAGCTGTAGAATAGTGCTTCTGAATTGGCTTTCTGACATTGAAGTGTAATCCAGATTTTGTAACTCTGTGGGAGAGAGGGCTGTTTCTGATTCTTTCTTTTGAGGTGAGGTTTTCCTTCTAGTCATTTTGCTCAGTGCAGAGTGGCCAAAAACAAGTTGTATTGGAACACGGGGGAGTATCACTGGTCCGTCCAGCTGGTCTTCTGGGGGAGGGGCCTGCTGTGCTGATTCTCAGGTGTTAGCACTTGGGGGAGCTGCTCTGCCCCTGCCTGCTGCTGGGCTCAGCGGGGGTTGTTTACCCCCAGGAGGAACAGCAGCAGTTGCTATGGCAACTCTGGAAGCCTGGATTTAGCCTCCGCAGGAACTACGGGGCTCGGGGCTCTCGGTTCTCTGTCCGCAGGGCCTGGAGGCTCCGGGGCGGGGCCGCTGATCTGCTCAGCTCGGGGCAGGAGCGTCCTTGCTGTCCTGGGCCCTCCCGGCCTCTGCCTGTCCCGGAGGAGGCCGGATCCTGGGCTGTGTCCCGGCGCCCTGTGCTCCGGGGCCTGGGCTGGTGGATTCGCGCTCCCGCCCCGCAGCTCCCTCCCTGGAGCCGCTCCCGAGCACCTCCGAGCTGCTCCGGTCGGTCCCGCCGTGCGCGCTGCAGCCCTTAGGGAGCTCGGAGCACTGTCCCGGGGCGCAGGTGTCTGTTAGTGTCCCAGGGAGCCCGAGGGCATCCCCGCCCTCCTGGGTCCTGCTCCAACTCCCTGTGAGCCCCTTTCCCCCGGGAAGGTTGGTGCAGCTCCTGCTCCTCCGGGACGGGGCTCTCCTGTCCTGGGGACACTAGCCCCGGCCTCAGCCCGGCTCCTCGCGGGGCCCCTCCCGCTCGGAGGCCTTTTGTTCCTTTATTTCTTTTTCCCCGTCTTCCTACCTTGATAGAAGCGCGAACTCTTCTCGCTGTAGCATTCCAGCTGGTCTCTCTTTACATCTCAGGCCGAATTCGTAAATTTTCAGGATGGTTTGAAGGTTATCTAGGTAATTTGGTGGGGACAGGTGATTTGGGGACCCTGCTCTTCCGCCATCTTGCCCCTCCTCCCCTCATTGTGGTTTTGATTTGTATTTCCCTGATGGCAAGTGATGCAGAGCATTTTCTCATGTGCATGCTGGCCATGTCTATGTCTTCCTCTGTGAGATTTCTCTTCATATCTTTTGCCCATTTCATGATTGGATTGTTTGTTTCTTTGCTGTTGAGTTTAAGAAGTTCTTTATAGATTTTGGAAACTAGCCCTTTATCTGATATGTTATTTGCAAATATCTTCTCCCATTCTGTAGGTTGTCTTTGAGTTTTGTTGACTGTATCCTTTGCTGCGCAAAAGCTTCTTATCTTGATGAAGTCCCAATAGTTCATTTTTGCTTTTGTTTCTTTTGCTTTCGTGGATGTATCTTGCATGAAGTTACTGTGGCTGAGTTCAAAAAGGGTGTTGCCTGTGTTCTCCTCTAGGATTTTGATGGAATCTTGTCTCATATTTAGATCTTTCATCCATTTTGAGTTTATCTTTGTGTATGGTGCAAGAGAGTGGTCTAGTTTCATTCTTCTGCATGTGGATGTCCAATTTTCCCAGCACCATTTATTGAAGAGACTGTCTTTCTTCCAGTGGATCGTCTTTCCTCCTTTATCGAATATTAGTTGACCATAAAGTTCAGGGTCCACTTCTGGGTTCTTTATTCTGTTCCATTGTTCTATGTGTCTGTTTTTGTGCCAGTACCACACTGTCTTGATGACCACAGCTTTGTAGTACAACCTGAAATCTGGCATTGTGATGCCCCCAGATATGGCTTTCTTTTGTAAAATTCCCCTGGCTATTCGGGGTCTTTTCTGATTCCACACAAATCTTAAAATAATTTGTTCTAAGTCTCTGAAGAAAGTCCATGGTATTTTGATAGGGATTGCATTGAACGTGTAAATTGCCCTGGGTAACATTGACATTTTCACAATATTAATTCTGCCAATCCATGAGCATGGAATATTTTTCCATCTCTTTGTGTCTTCCTCAATTTCTTGCAGAAGTGTTCTATAGTTTTTAGGGTATAGATCCTTTACCTCTTTGGTTAGGTTTATTCCTAGGTATCTTATGCTTTGGGTGCAATTGTAAATGGGATTGACTCCTTCATTTCTCTTTCTTCAGTCTCATTGTTAGTGTATAGAAATGCCATTGGTTTCTGGGCATTGATTTTGCATCCTGCCACGCTACCAAATTGCTGTATGAGTTCTAGCAATCTTGGGGTGGAGGCTTTTGGGTTTTTTATGTAGAGTATCATGTCATCGGCGAAGTGGGAGAGTTTGACTTCTTCTTTGGCAATTTGAATGCCTTTAATGTATTTTTGTTGTCTGATTGCTGAGGCTAGGACTTCCAATACTATGTTGAATAGCAGTGGTGAGAATGGACATCCCTGTCTTGTTCCTAATCTTAGGGGAAAGGCTCCCAGTGCTTCCCCATTGAGAATGATATTTGCTGTGGGCTTTTCGTAGATGGCTTTTAAGATGTCGAGGAAAGTTCCCTCTATCCCTACACTCTGAAGAGTTTTGATCAGGAATGGATGCTGTATTTCGTCAAATGCTTTCTCTGCATCTAATGAGAGGATCCTATGGTTCTTGGTTTTTCTCTTGCTGATATGATGAATCACATTGATTGTTTTACAAAGTGTTGAACCAGCCTTGTGTCACAGGGATAAATCCTAATTGGTCATGGTGAATAATTTTCTTAATGTGTTGTTGGATCCTATTGGCTAGTATCTTGTTGAGAATTTTTGCATCCATGTTCATCAGGGATATTGGTCTGTAATTCTCCTTTTTGGTGGGGTCTTTGTCTGGTTTTGGAATTAAGGTGATGCTGGCCTCATAGAACGAATTTGGAAGTACTCCATCTCTTTCTATCTTTCCAAACAGCTTTAGTAGAATAGGTATGATTTCTTCTTTAAACGTTTGATAGAATTCCCCTGGGAAGCCATCTAGCCCTGGACTCTTGTGTCTTGGGAGGTTTACGATGACTGCTTCAATTTCCTCCCTGGTTATTGGCCTGTTCAGGTTTTGATTTCTTCCTGTTCCAGTTTTGGTAGTTTGTGGCTTTCCAGGAATGCGTCCATTTCTTCTAGATTGCCTAATTTATTGGTGTAGAGCTGTTCATAATATGTTTTTAAAATCGTTTGTATTTCCTTGGTGTTGGTAGTGATCTCTCCTTTCTCATTCATGATTTTATTAATTTGAGTGTTCTCTCTCTTCTTTTTAATAAGGTTGGCTAATGGTTTATCTATCTTATTAATTCTTTCAAAGAACCAACTCCTGGTTCTATTGATCTGTTCCACAGTTCTTCTGGTCTCAATTTCGTTGAGTTCTACTCGAATTTTAATTAACTCTCTTCTTCTGCTGGGCGTCGGGTCCATTTGCTGTTTTTTCTCTAGCTCCTTTATGTGTAAGGTTAGCTTTTGTATTTGAGTTCTTTCCAGTTTTTGGATGGATGCTTGTATTGCGATGTATTTCCCCCTCAGGACTGCTTTTGCTGCATCCCAAAGATTTTGAACGGTTGTATCTTCATTCTCATTAGTTTCCATGAATCTTTTTAATTTTTACTTAATTTCCTGGTTGACCCTTTTATCTTTTGGCAGGATGGTCCTTAACCTCCACGTGTTTGATGTCCTTCCAAACTTCTTCTTGTGATTGAGTTCTAATTTCAAGGCATTATGGTCTGAGAATATGCAGGGGACGATCCCAATCTTTTGGTATCGGTTCAGACCCGATTTGTGACCCAGTATGTGGTCTATTCTGGAGAAAGTTCCATGTGCACTTGAGAAGAATGTGTATTCAGTTGAGTTTGGATGTAAAGTTCTGTAGATATCTGTGAAATCTATCTGGTCCAGTGTATCATTTAAAGCTCTCGTTTCTTTGGAGATGTTGTGCTTAGAAGACCTATCGAGGGTAGAAAGAGCTAGATTGAAGTCACCAAGTATAAGTGTATTATTATCTAAGTATTTCTTCACTTTGGTTAATAATTCATTTAAGTATTTGACAGCTCCCACATTCGGGGCATATATATTGAGGATTGTTAAGTCCTCTTGTTGGATAGATCCTTTAAGTATGATATAGTGTCCCTCTTCGTCTCTCACTACAGTCTTCGGGGTAAATTTTAGTTTATCTGATATAAGGATGGCTACCCCTGCTGTCTTTTGAGAACCATTTGAATGGTAAGTGGTTCTCCAACCTTTTATTTTCAGGTTGTAGGTGTCCTTCTGTCTAAAATGAGTCTCTTGTAGACAGCAAATAGATGGGTCCTGCATTTTTATCCAGTCTGACACCCTGCTCCTTTTGATGGGGTCATTAAGCCCATTCACGTTCAGAGTTACTATTGACAGATAAGAGTTTAGTGTCATCATGATATCTATTTAGTCCTTGTTTTTGTGGATTGTTCCACTGAACTTCTTCTTAAAGGGGAATTTTAAGAGTCCCCCTTAAAATTTCTTGCAGAGCTGGTTTGGAGGTCACATATTCTTTCAGTTTCTGCCTGTCTTGGAAGCTCTTTATCTCTCCTTCCATTTTGAATGAGAGCCTTGCTGGATAAAGTATTCTTGGTTGCATGTTCTTCTCATTTAGGACCCTGAATATATCCTGCCAGCCCTTTCTGGCCTGCCACGTCTCTGTGGAGAGGTCTGCTGTTACCCTAATATTCCTCCCCATGAAAGTCAAGGACTTCTTGTCTCTTGCTGCTTTAAGGATCTTCTCTTTATCTTTGGAATTTGCCAGCTTCACTATTAGATGTCAAGGTGTTGAACGGTTTTTATTGATTTTAGGGGGGGATCTCTCTATTTCCTGGATCTGAATGCCTGTTTCCCTTCCCAGATTGGGAAAGTTTTCAGCTAGGATTTGTTCAAATACATATTCTGGCCCTCTGTCCCTTTCGGCGCCCTCGGGAACCCCAATTAAACGTAGGTTTTTCTTCCTTAGGTTGTCGTTTATTTCCCTTAATCTGTCTTCATGGTCTTTTAATTGTCTGTGTCTTTTTTCCTCACTTTCCCTCTTTGCCATTAACTTGTCTTCTATGTCATTCACTCGTTCTTCCACCGCGTTAACCCTCGTCGTTAGGACTTCTAGTTTGGATTGCATCTCATTCAATTGATTTTTTTTTATTTTAAAACTTTATTTTTTTAAAGAGTTTATTTTATTTATTCATAGAGACAGAGAGAAAGAGAGGCAGAGACACAGGCAGAGGAAGAAGCAGGCTCCACACAGAGAGCCTGACATGGGACTCGATCCCGGGTCTCCAGGATCACGCCCCGGGCTGCAGGCGGCGCTAAACCGCTGCGCCACCGGGGCTGCCCTCATTCAATTGATTTTTAATTTCTGCCTGATTGGATCTAAATTCTGCAGTCATGAAGTCTCGTGAGTCCTTAATGCTTTTTTCTGTACCCACCAGTAGCTGTATAATAGTGCTTCTGAATTGGCTTTCTGACATTGAATTGTAATCCAGATTTTGTAACTCTGTGGGAGAGAGGGCTGTTTCTGATTCTTTCTTTTGAGGTGAGGTTTTCCTTCTAGTCATTTTGCTCAGTGCAGAGTGGCCAAAAACAAGTTTTATTGGGAAAAGGAGAAAAAGAGAGAGAAGGAAAGAAAAGAGAAAAAGAAAAAAAGAAAAAAAAGAGAAAAAAAAGAAAGGTGAAAAAAAAGGGGGGGTGGGGGAAGCAATCAGAAATCAAAAAGAAAAGAAAAAAGAAAAAAAAACAAAAAACACGGGGGAGTATCTTCTGAATCTGTAGACTTTAAGTCCCTTGACTTCCCCTGGAACTGGTCCGTCTAGCTGGTCTTCTGGGGGAGGGGCCTGCTGTGCTGATTTTCCGGTGTTAGCACCTGGGGGAGCTGCTCTGCCCCCTGCCTGGTGCAGGGCTCAGCGGGGGTTGTTTACCCCGTGAGGCCCCAGGAGGAACAGCCAGAGTGGTTACGGCGGCTCTGGAAGCCTGGATTCAGCCCCCGCAGGAACTATGGGGCTCTCCGTCCGCAGGGCCTGGAGGCTCCGGGGCGGGGCCGCTGATCTGTTCAGCTCCGGGCAGGAGCGTCCTTGAGGTTCTGGGCCCTCCCGGCCTCTGCCTGTCCCGGGGGAGGCCGGATCCTGGTCTGTGTCCCGGCGCCCTGTGCTCCGGGGCCTGCGCTGTTGGATTCGCGCTCCCGGTCGCGCAGCCGCCGCTCTGCGGAGCCGCCGCCCGAGCTCCTCCGAGCTGCTCCCGGCCGCGCAGCCCCCTCCGCACGGAGCCTCTTCCTCTGTCCGAGCCACCGCCCGAGCCCTTCCGAGCTGCTCCGGGTCCTGCCGTGCGCGCTGCAGCCCTTAGGGAGCTCGGCGCACTCTCCTGCGCGCGCAGGTGTCTGTTAGTGTCCCCGGGAGCCCGAGGGCATCCCCGCCCTCCTGGGTCCTGCTCTAACTCCCTGTGAGCCCCTTTCCGCCCGGGAAGGTTGGTGCAGCTCCTGCTTCTCTGGGACGGGGCTCTCCTGTCCTGGGGACACTCGCCCCGGCCTTAGCCCGGCTCCTCGCGGGGCCCCTCCCCCTCGGAGGCCTTTTGTTTCTTTATTTCTTTTTCCCCGTCTTCCTACCTTGATAGAAGCGCGAACTCTTCTCACTGTATCGTTCCAGGTGGTCTCTCTTTAAATCTCAGGCCGAATTTGTAGATTTTCAAGATGATTTGAAGGTTATCTAGGTAATTTGTTGGGGACAGGTGATTTGGGGACCCTACTCTTCCGCCATCTTGCCCCTCCTCAAACTCTCAAAATTAATTGTACCTTTTTCTGCTCCCAAAAATAATTTATCTATCTTCATACATAAAATACATTTATCCCTCCCAAGTATGTAATGCAAATATTTTACTCATTTGCATATTTCCTCAACTTTTTTATCCCACCACATATCCTTTAGGTGTTGATGCACATCAGACTTGTCTTCAATTTCAAAATCCTTCAGGAAGACATCATTGTATTCAGGTCATCTACACAACCTCTGGCTAATATGGATAGATGGCAAATATATGACTACGGGATGGTATTTGATATGATAAAGATGATTAAACAGTATGAGATTATTTCTGAAAGTTGCATGAACTCTTTGAGGCCAGTAGGGCAGCATAATAAATAACTACTCAAGTGTAATAATGATTGGCTGATGATTTGAAAGAAGTTATTTGCAATTTAACATTTGACTCATCATGAATATAGACTGGTTATTTCGAACAGTGGGTTAGGCCAAAGAAAAGGTTTTGATTACTGAGTGGGCCAGCAATTACAGACTGTCTCCTAATGCCAGTCAGCTTTCTGGTAAGGCACACCATTGCAAGGCAAAAAAAGGAAAGGGAGTAGATGAGATAACATAGACTGAATAAATAAAGCAAAATAATTTTTTAAAAACATTAAAAGCATGATTCAAAAGGGTGATTTTAATGTATGAGGGACAATTAATTATAAGGGAACCTTTCCCCATAACTATCACAAAAGTTTCCAAATATGGCAATGACATTCTATCAACCTCTTTTAGAAGATTAAGGAGAACTATAGCCAAAGAAGGTAAATAATGGAATCAGAATAAAAAACAAACCAAGGGGAAATAGTCTTTTAAAAGTATCCTGTCAATTGATTCAGGAAAAGACAAAGAAAAATATCAAATAGAAACTCGGATCTGTAACTTTTTTCCCCATAGAATATTTACTTGACTCATTTCACAATGCATACTATGTATGTCAGTTCTCCTTTGTTCTGCACAAACTTACCAAAAGTCTCTTAATTATAAAGATGTCATATTATTAAATACTAATAGTGAACTATATTTATACAGTAAGAGTTTTTTCCTCTAATTTCCATTTCAGTTCCTACCTGCATTTTATTGGCATAAATATAACTTTTTCAGCTTTATTCTGGCCCATTGCCTCAACCTTCCCCAGGAGGTTTACCTCATTTTGTGTTTTCCATTAAACTATTAAGTTATTTACATAGCTATAATCTCAATGGTGTAATAATTTAATTATTATAAATGTTATCCTATATGACTAAGTGGGTCTTGTTTTCAATGTAATCAGCTGGAATAAGCACAGCATAAGCAATTCTTCCACATGTCTAAGAATTTTCCCCCTCCAGCTAAAAGCTAAGTAGCATTCCAAAACTACAATTATTTTTATAACATAAGTTGATTTGACAAAAGAAAGTGATGCCAATACATTCATACTGCAAAATATTTTTTAAAATTAATTTCAAAATCAGTTATATAAATTAATATCTATGAAAAAATTTCCACTAACCCTCATTTTCTTTTTTTTAATTTTTTTAACCCTCATTTTCAAATAATAAATTTCTGTGTTGGGAATTTGGATTTATCTTTAAAGAGGTTAGCAAGGCAAATAAAATTCTTTTACCAGGTCCTGACTCAAAAACTTTTAACCTGCACCCCGATGTTTCTAGCAGCCATGTCCACAATAGCCAAACTGTGGAAGGAGCCTCGGTGCCCATCGAAAGATGAATGGATAAAGAAGATGTGGTTTATGTATACAATGGAATATTACTCAGCCATTAGAAACAACAAATACCCACCATTTGCTTCAACGTGGATGGAACTGGAGGGTATTATGCTGAGTGAAGTAAGTCAATCAGAGAAGGACAGTGTATGTTCTCACTCATTTGGGGAATATGAATAATAGTGAAGGGGAATATAAGGGAAGGGAGAAGAAATGTGTGGGAGATATCAGAAAGGGACACAGAACATAAAGACTTCTAACTCTGGGAAATGAACTAGGGGTGGTGGAAGGGGAGGAGGGCAGGGGGTGGGGGTGAATGGGTGACGGGCACGGAGGGGGACACTTGACGGGATGAGCACTGTTTTTCTTTCTAAACAAACAGAATTGGTCTTCATTTCTCAGACACATCCTATGCTTTCTTATCACTTCACTTTTGTGCAATTCCCTCCACCTGGAATTTCCTTAATCTTAATCTCCATCCATTCAAATCAATCACCCTTCAAGGTAATGCTCAATACTATGTTTTAAATCTTCCCTCAGCCATTGATAACTCTGGTATCCTTGATCTGTCACTCTAAAAGGACTCTACTGAGCACCACCTAATTCCTGGGCCTGGTTTAAAAATCCATGAAAATGAACAAGGGGTAGTGGAAGGGGAAGTGGGCGGGAGGTTGGGGTGACTAGGTGATGGGCACTGAGGGGGGCACTTGGCGGGATGAGCACTGGGTGTTATGCTGTATGTTGGCAAATTGAACTCCAATAAAAAAAATGTAAAAAATAGATCCATGAGATAACACGTGTTAAACTACTTACTAAATTATGAAGTGCTATATAATTGTAAACTACTGTTGTAAGCACTCTAAAAATACTTTCTGGATACATGAATGAAAACATCTGCTTATAACAATGAAATATTTCCTTAATAATCCTCAAGTTCTACGAAGAGATGCCATAAAGTTTATATTCATTACATTATATTCATTACATATTACAATTTATTTACATTGGAAATCTGGGTGCAAGTGTACATTATGAAGTATTGTGTGCTTTGGTACATAATAAATTATGAGAAAGAGAGTCTAGAAAAGAAACAGACATTTTATGCTTATATAAGTGGGTGAAAATTAGCTTTCACCATCAGCTCCTAAAAATTCCTACATCATCTATAATTATTTATATTTTTCCTTGGGTTTGATTCATTATATAAGTCATTTGGAAAAAACTTAAGGGCAGCATACAATATACTAAACCTCTTTTTTTTTATATTGAACTTCTTTAAAACTGTTCAAGATGTTCTATGGTTAAAAACAATAAAATATGATCAAAATTATTGAAATATAAGAGACAGAATTCATAGGTTCAAGACTTCTATTAATGAAGCAAATGACTTTAAACATTTACAATTTCTTATGTTCTTCCAATTTTACATAAATGTAAATGAGGAATATTATTATTAACTTCTGATATTAAGCAATATACTTTAAGTACATGTGAATACAATTGAGGGTTAGAAGGCAAATTTTCTGTAATGCAATTATAGCATAAAATAAGTGGCTAGAAAAAGGCAAGTTCTGTTTTTTGTTTATGTAAATGTGTCCTATTATGAAAAGAAAATGCTTGGGCAAAAAATACATGTACAGTACTTGTGATTTTATTAGGCAAGGCAAAAACTCTAAGAAATATTTTAAGGAAGCTTTCTCTAAAGTTGCTAATTTATAATTCCATAAGGAAAATAAAGTGTGCATGTCTGTGTCTATCACAAAAATTGGGGCACCTGAGTGGCTCAGTCGGTTAAGCAGCTGACTCTTGATTTAGACTTAGCTCATGATATCAGGGTTGTGGGATTGAGCTCTGTGTTGGGCTCCATGGTCAGTGTGGGGCCTGCTTGTCCCTCTCCCACTGCCCCTCTCTCTGCTTATGCACACATACACTCTCTCTCAAACAAATAAAATAAATAAAATATTTTTAAATTTTTATTAAAATAGGTACATGTGATCTGACAGAAAGAAAATTTTATAGATTTTTTTTACTTATTTATTTATTTATTCATAGAGACACACACAGAGAGAGAAGAGGCAGAGACACAGGCAGAGGGAAAAGCAGGCTCCATGTAGGGAGCCCGACTGAGACTCAATTCCGGGTCTCCAGAATCACACCCCGGGCTGCAGGCGGCACTAAACCGCTGCGCCACCGGTGCTGCCGGAAAAAAAAAAATTAATACAAAAATAAAAATTTATTAACAGTCGGCCTCCCATTTATGCATGACAAGACAATAAAGTCATCAGTGATGTTTACTTCTGGTGAAAAGAAAAATATCTTATTCAGACACCTAGAACATAATAAAATATAGACACAGAAATTGCAGTTGCTTATTTAACTAGCATACGGTACAGGTATGGATAGTACAGGTACTATCCAATTATTGGTATGCCTTCCTCTCATTGAGATAAATATGATTGACTAGCCACTTTGCTTTATTCCTTAATTGGTTTTGTTCTCTAACAGGAACTGAAGCCAATGGTAAAACTATATAACTAAGGATGCTCAGTACAAGAGAGAATGCCATTTATTGAGCACTGATATATGTCAGGTCCCATTTAATCTCCACACAAGTACCCTTCAAGACACATACTATTTTCATTTTGCAGCTGAGGACTCTGAGCTCAGAGAGTTTAGACAACCTGCCCCAAGGCACAATAGCTAGAAGAAATAGTGCAGGGATTTGAACCACGATTTATTTGATGTCAAAGTCTGTGCCCTTTGTACAGACCATGCTACCTTCTGAAGCTGATTATTGCCTGTATGCTTTTATGGCTGCCTCCCCACAATCCAAGAATCAGAAGATTACCTAAAGCAACTATGTACTTAGTGATGTTACCATCTCACATAATTTTCTGAGACCATTCGCAACACCTACGCTTTTGTGAAATTCCCATTCCACATTACACAATGGCATTGCTGCCCTCTTAAACAATTAAGTAAGTATAGAGCTCTTCATACCCATCTTCCAAATAAACAGTTATTTCTGCATTTTTTGCCACTATTATAACCAGAAATGCAATTTGAAGGGAGTCAAGTTTCCGTCAAGTAATATAAAGCTCATTTATAATAGATGCACACACACCCTTCAGTCTCTTTTATTTTTAAAAATATCACATGCAGCAAGAAACACATAAAACATATATATATATTTGATATATATAATAAATATATAAATGAATGAAGAAATATAAATAAATATGCATATAATAAATCCAATTAAGGCTTTGAAGATGCCTTAAATGAAGATGCCTTAAAATCATAGAATAATTGACTTGAATCCATTCACTATTAAAGTCAATTGTCTGAGCTATAGTCCTCCCACGCTACGTAATCAATCTACCCAGTCAATCTCAAGAACTTAAACTGACCACTCATTTTTTTAAATAAGTTCAAAGACACATTTATCTTCATCTCTCTATGGAATTTCATTTCTGGTACAAAAAAAAGTTTTCTGTACATACAATCTTGATAAATTCTTAAACCTATGTCCTTCGCTCTCCCACATTTTGCTTGATTTTTCTCTGTTTCCCAGTTATACTCCTATTTTGGTCCATCTGCTTCTCAATAAGGGCCAGCAAACATGTTTGACTACAAAGAATATAAGCAAAAAGAGATGAAGAATCTTTAAAAGAGGAATAAAACTAATGAGCTTATTTCCTTCCTTCTCCTCAGAAACCTGGTAGTTTATAGAGGCAATAGTATCCTCTTATATTCAAAACATTTTGGTGGAGTTTCTCGGTGCATCAGATAACTCTCCTAATCAACTGCTAAAATTTCCACCTGGTAGAGAATATACTGTAAATTTTCCTTGCTAGAAAATCTAACTACAGCCAATGTACAATGGCAGCCACACATTTTCTCCAGATGAAGTTTTGTACTAAGTACAAATGACTGGTGACATCTTATTTTTTATAAATTTGCAGGAAATCTTCTTAAAAGTATTTTCATATGACAGAAAGTTGAATGTCAGTGCCAGGAATGAAGGGGAGGGGATACAGTGAATGACGAAGGAATTTAAGAATTTAAGAAAAGTCAAACTCAAAAGCAGGATGATCCCCTGAACTAAAAAAAAAAAAAAATTCACAATGGCCTATTGTCTAAAATTATGATGTTATTAAAATATAATAAAAATGCAATGGGAAACCACAATTTGCTTTTTCTTATCACAGGAAAAATCAAAGAAAAAATAATTTAGAATTACACCAAATAAAAACAATTATAAACTGATTTGCTTCCAATAGGGTTCTGTTTTCCAGTGACACATGCACACCAGAGAGAACAATGAGGAAACTATATAAACTTGACTAAGTATTTCTAACCAGCTTCTCCATAAATGAGCTCCAAGTTGAAAAAAATAAGATAAAAATCCCCTCTATGATAATCTCAATCTACTTTGCTTCATCTTTTCCATCAATGCTAGTCTATTTAACAAGAAACATGTGCTCAATACATATTGGCAATGAATCTAAACAAGAAGGAGAACATTGTTTTCTTATAGACTAACACTTGATACACTTACTGAAACTATATAGCTCATAAAACCATTCTTATGTCCTAAGCACTTAAACCATAAGCTGTATGATTAATATAAATAGACCCAGCAAGTGTGGCAGAAAGACAGGCTGAACTATCAGTTAAAGGTTCTCAGAAGCAGGACACAACAAGGACACTGGTGGTCAGAATAGTAAAGATTTTGTCAGGGAAAGTAGGGTAAATTAAGACATTCTTCACAAAAGGAGAAGGTGAAAGAAATAAGTATAATTAGGATTTGCATCCCAGTTCCAAATTCATTTGGCTTAGGATTTCAGGCAATATATTTCAAATTGATATCAGGAATTAATTTAATATCAAATGATTGATATCAGGTCAATAGGAGGAAATCCATCAAACAAGAAAACCTAACTGTTTGGAAACTGTACTAGAAGATTATTTTTCTAATTCCGAGACACAATAGGATGAAACTGATTTAGTTTCCCACATTTTCCTGGAGGCTTGTGTAATTCCCACTATATCCACAGAGTAGAAAACTATTAGGAAACAAGTAGTCAGTTCCAACTAGGAACAGCTATTGTTTTCCAATTAAAATTCACAAGACCAGAATATTAATTTATTAGGCAACAATGTTTAGTTTAGGCAACCAAAGCAACATTTTCTAGCAAAGCGTTATTTTTAAAAGGAGGCTATCATGATTATTTGGCATAAATAATTTAATGTGACAAAACAGTTTATTGTTGATATGCAAACAACTTCATCCCATATTGAGAAATCACTATTTAATATGAATCCAAGTATAAAGGATTGTTCCTTACTAAAAATTGAAATTCGTTGACAGCTTCCCAAATATTACATTTAGTAAAGTACTGCTGTTCAAGACAGTGGGAAGATTATCTTTTGCTATCAAAGAAGCAAGTTAATAAAGTGACAATAACAAAGTGATGTATCTGTCAAAGTTTATAGAGAAGAATGTCACGCTATAGGTTATCAGCCTACAGCATTGACACTATTCATATATCATAACTCCCCAACACACTCTGTCAGCATTGTTTATTATCAGTCAGGGGTTAATAATGACCACATACTAAGAATGCTTTTGGGGAACTACCTGTTTACTTCAGAGCAAGTTTTCAGTTGTTTTTGTTCAGTTTTTTGTTTGGACAGATGGTTTTTGTCACATTGAAACAAGCTTTAGATCACCTATATGAAAAATATCATTTTACTCCTTTTCCTATATTTTCTATATTACTCTTAACATAGCCATATGAAGTGCCACTTTGTCCAGTTACTACTCTAAGTGCTTCAGTATCAGTGGTCACGTAATTATGAATAGATTTTTAATCAGCTGCATCACATTATACCCATATAACCTGAGATGGATGATAAAATATATAATAGTCTGCAAAAAAAATCAAAAGCTTTTCAACCTTATATGAGTAACTTAATGAATCCCCAGCAAGGAAAAATGATTTTCAGTTCCCTCTATTCAATAGGTAATTAGCCAAATAAATATTCCTCTCCCTTACTAATCCCAAAAATTAAACTACTCCCCTGGAGCATCTTGGAAGGAAAAATGAAGGTAGGCTCTGGAAAGACCTGTAAAGACTTATTATTTATTTCTACTTAATTTAATATCACCTTCTGGCTTAGTTCAACCATTTCTTTTGCTCAATTCACATTTATTTTAATGATTCATTTATTATTTTGGTTATTTATTAGGCATCTACTAATATGCACAATATTGGATCTTAGGTATCAGAACAAGTTTTTCGAGGCTTGTCCTCCAGAAGTTTACACTACAGCGAGGAAAACAAAACATACATAGTGTATGTGACTAATTGCAGTTCAAAGGTTGTCTTGTGTCCAGATCTTATTAGGAATAGCTAGAAAGCGCACATCCCGGGAGAGCTCCTATCAGATATATTCTTTCTCTTCCACTTCAATTAGACTATTTAGCAAGTTTCAAGATTCTCACACAAATGCAGCTGGTTCACTTGTGAGGTTATCATAACCAATTTTTAATTGAAGCACCTATCACAATCTCAGTGAAATGATTTAATATGCTAATTTTAGTGTAAAATAAGTTTATATAAGAATGATACTCTTGGAGAATTTGTTTCCTCATCTGAAAAAAAAGAGAAAAATAATATCTATTATTGACTTTTCACATGCATGGCCTGAGAAATAAATGGATTGGGAGTATCAGGAAAGTGTATAAAATAAAAATGCAAGTTAAAGAAGCATCATTGTCAATTGCTCAACTAGTAATCAAGAACTGTGTAAATAGGTGGAGGAGGGGCAAGATGGTGGAAGAGTAGGGTCCCCAAATCACCTGTCCCCACCAAATTACACAGATAAGCTTCAAATAATCCTGAAAATCTACAAATTCCACCTGAGATTTAAAGAGAAAACAGCTGGATTGCTACAGTGAAAAGAGTTCACGCTTCTATCAAGGTAGGAAGACGGGGAAAAAGAAATAAAAAAACAAAAGGCATCCAAGGGGGAGGAGCCCCGCGAGGAGCCGGGCTGAGGCCAGGGCGAGTGCCCCAGGAGAGGAGAGCCCCATCCTGGAGAAGCAGGAGCTTCACCAACCTTCCCGGGCGGAAAGGGGCTCGCAGGGAGTTAGAGCAGGACCCCAGGAGGGCGGGGATACCCTCAGGCTCCCTGGGAAACTAACAGAGCAACTGCGCCCCCGGAGAGTGCGCCGAGCTCCCTAAGGGCTGCAGCGCACGCTCGGCTGGACACGGGAGCAGCTCGGAGGAGCCTGGACGGCGGCTCCGTGGAGAGGGGGATGCGCAGCCCCCTTAGCAGCTCAGAGGGGCTCGGGCGGCAGCTCCTCGGAGAGGGACTGTGCGCCGGGGAGCGCGAATCCAACAGCGCAGGCCGGGAGCACAGGGCGCTGGGACACAGCCCAGGATCCGGCCTCCCCCCGGACAGGCAGAGGCCGGGAGGGCCCAGGACAGCAAGGACGCTCCTGCCCCGAGCTGAAATAAGCGACCCCGCCCCCAGAGCATCCAGGCCCCTGCAGACGGAGAGCTCCCTAGTTACTACAGGAGCTGAATGCAGGGCTCCAGAGCTGGCCGCCGACACTGTTGTTGTTCCTCCTGGGGCCTCACAAGGTAAAAAACCCTCACTGAGCCCTGCACCAAACAGGGGGCAGAGCAGCTCCCCCAAGTGCTAACACCTGAAAGTCAGCACAACAGGCCCCTCCCGCAGAAGACCAGCTAGACGGACAAGTTCCAGGGGAAGTCAAGGGACTTAAAGTATACAGAAACAGAAGATACTCCCCCGTGTTTTTTGTTTTTTTTTTTGTTTTTGTTGTTATTATTGTTTTTTGTTTTTTGTTTTTTTTTTTTTGATTTCTGCTTGCTTCCCCCACCCTTTTTTCCTTTCTTTTTTTCTTTCTCTTTTTCTTCTCTTTGTTCTTTTTCTCTTTTTCTCTTTTCTTTCCTTCTTTCTCTCCTCTCTTTTCCTCCTTTTCCCAATACAACTTGTTTTTGACCACTCTGCACTGAGCAAAATGACTAGAAGGAAAACCTCACCTCAAAAGAAAGAATCAGAAACAGTCCTCTCTCCCGCAGAGTTACAAAATCTGGATTACAATTCAATGTCAGAAAGCCAATTCAGAAGCACTATTATACAGCTACTGGTGGCTCTCGAAAAAAGCATAAAGGACTCAAGAGATTTCATGACTGCAGAATTTAGATCCAATCAAGCAGAAATTAAAAATCAATTGAATGAGATGCAATCCAAACTAGAAGTCCTAATGACGAGGGTTAACGAGGTGGAAGAACGAGTGAGTGACATAGAAGACAAGTTGATGGTAAAGAGGGAAACAGAGAAAAAAAGAGACAATTACAAGACCATGAGGATAGATTAAGGGAAATAAATGACAGCCTGAGGAAGAAAAATCTACGTTTAATTGGGGTTCCTGAGGGTGCCAAAAGGGACAGAGGGCCAGAATATGTATTTGAACACATCATAGCTGAAAACTTTCCCAATCTAGGAAGGGAAACAGGCATTCAGATCCAGGAAATAGAGAGATCCCCCCCTAAAATCAATAAAAACCGTTCAACACCTCGACATTTAATAGTGAAGCTTGCAGACTCCAAAGATAAAGAGAAGATCCTTAAAGCATCAAGAGACAAGAAATCCCTGACTTTTATGGGGAGGAGTATTAGGGTAACAGCAGACCTCTCCACAGAGACCTGGCAGGCCAGAAAGGGCTGGCAGGATATATTCAGGGTCCTAAAAGAGAAAAACATGCAACCAAGAATACTTTATCCAGCAAGGCTCTCATTCAAAATGGAAGGAGAGATAAAGAGCTTCCAAGACAGGCAGGAAGTGAAAGAATATATGAACTCCAAACCAGCTCTGCAAGCAATTTTAAGGGGGATTCTTAAAATTCCCCCTTTAAGAAGAAGTCCAGTGGAAGAATCCACAAAAGCAAGGACTGAATATATGCCATGATGACACTAAACTCATATCTGTCAATAGTAACTCTGAACGTGAACGGGCTTAATGACCCCATCAAAAGACGCAGGGTTTCAGACTGGATAAAAAAGCAGGACCCATCTATTTGTTGTCTACAAGAGACTCATTTTAGACAGAAGGACACCTACAACCTGAAAATAAAAGGTTGGAGAACCATTTACCATTCAAATGGTTCTCAAAAGAAAGCAGGGGTAGCCATCCTTATATCAGATAAACTAAAATTTACCCCGAAGACTGTAGTGAGAGCTGAAGAGAGACACTATATCATATTTAAAGAATCTATCCAATGAGAGGACTTAACAATCCTCAATATATATGCCCCGAATGTGGGAGCTGCCAAATACATCAATCAATTAATAACCAAAGTTAAGATATACTTAGATAATAATACATTTCACTTATACTTGGTGACTTCAATCTAGCGCTTTCTACACTCGATAGGTCTTCTAAACACAACATCTGCAAAGGAACAAGAGCTTTAAATGATACACTGGACAAGATGGATTTCACAGGTATATACAGAACTTTATTTTTTTAAAATTTTTACTTATTTATGATAGTCACAAAGAAGAGAGAGGCAGAGACACAGGCAGAGGGAGAAGCAGGCTCCATGCACCGGGAGCCCGATGTGGGATTCAATCCCGGGTCTCCAGGATCGCGCCCTGGGCCAAAGGCAGGCGCCAAACCGCTGCGCCACCCAGGGATCCCTATACAGAACTTTACATCCAAACTCAACTGAATACACATTCTTCTCAAGTGTACATGGAACTTTCTCCAGAATAGACCACATACTGGGTCACAAATCGGGTCTGAACCAATACCAAAAGATTGGAATCATCCCCTGCATATTCTCAGACCATAATGCCTTGAAATTAGAACTAAACCACAACAAGAAGTTTGGAAGGACTTCAAACACGTGGAGGTACCATCCTGCTAAAAGATGAAAGAGTCAACCAGGAAAAAGCTGTTACCCATTCATTATCAATTGAATATAATTCAACATTCAACAAAAGCTCAATGCCATTTTCTTATCCATCAAGTTACAAAGGATTATTTGCCATAATTATCTCTCCTGCCTCAAAACTCTCATCTGTACTAATCATGTCAGATTGGTAATCTCAAACAATGGATTGAAATTTATAGATTTTGTGTTATAATAACAAGAAAAGCCACCCCCCAGGGATCCTGGGTGGCTCAGTCAATTAAATTTCTCACTCTTGGTATTAGCTCAAGTCATGATCTCATGGGTGTTGCGATACAGCCCCACACCAACCTCCGTGCTCAGTGGAGCATCTGCTTAAGATTCTTTCTGTCTCTGGGCTCTTCCCCCCACTTCTCACTTGCCTCTCTCACTCCCTCTCAAATAAATAATTTAAAAAAAAAGAAAATTATTCACCATGACCAAGTAGGATTTATCCCTGGGACACAAGGCTGGTTCAACACTCGTAAAACAATCAATGTGATTCATCATATCAGCAAGAGAAAAACCAAGAACCATATGATCGTCTCATTAGATGCAGAGAAAGCATTTGACAAAATACAGCATCCATTCCTGATCAAAACTCTTCAGAGTGTAGGGATAGAGGGAACATTTCTCAACATCTTAAAAGCCATCTACAAAAAGCCCACAGCAAATATCATTCTCAATGGGGAAGCACTGGGAGCCTTTCCCCTAAGATCAAGAACAAGACAGGGATGTCCACTCTCACCACTGCTATTCAACATAGTATTGGAAGTCCTAGGCTCAGCAATCAGACAACAAGAAGATATTAAAGGCATTCAAATTGGCAAAGAAGAAGTCAAACTCTCCCTCTTCGCCGATGACATGATACTTTACATAGAAACTAGGGGTGGTGGAAGGGGACGAGGGCAGGGGGTGGGGGTGAATGGGTGATGGGCACTGACGGGGGCACTTGACGGGATGAGCACTGGGTGTTATTCTGTATGTTGGTAAATTGAACACCAATAAAAAATAAATTTATTAAATAAAATTCTAACAAGGTAGGAATGCAGAAAATAAATAAAAAATAAATAATTAAACAAACAAACAAAGAAATAAATAAAGTAGGGGAGAGGACTGAGATAAGACAGGCAAAAGTGGAGCCGTGAAAGCCTCTGGGTCAGGAAAGCCCAGCCCTGGACAAGTAGGAACTTTAAAAATGCGTGTCCAAATTTTCTGTGACTGAAAAGTGCTTAGCAGGGAAATAGGGCAGAATCGCAGGAGGGGCAATGAAGCCTCAAAATTCCCAGAGACACTATAAGAGTAGGGGCACCAAGGAGAAAGCTCACCACAAACCAAAGTCCCATCTCAGTAAAGGGCTAGAGCGCCACAACCCTCCAGGGCATTTGGGAGAAGCCAACTGGTTTCATGGGCCAGATCCTGAGCTCCCTTTACTCTAGAGCCCCACAAAGGACAACAAAGGACATGACTGTCCTCCATTCCCTTCAGCACAGGCAGTCCCTGGGACCTTGGGTCCAGTAGCAAGGGGCCCTGTATCCAAGGGTGCCAAAGTGGACAAAGCCAGCTATTCTCCATTCCCACTGGGACAGGAGAAAGCAGGGAGGGCACAGGAAAAGTGAGAACTCTCTTGCCATGGGGTGCCCTGCAAGCTACGTAGATCAGTGCACCCGCACCTGACCCCAGGAGCATGAAGTCCAGTGTGGCCTGGGAGACCGCGGTTTGGTACTGGGAGGGGAGCTCCTGGCTCTGGACCTGGAAATCTGGCTGCTGCCATTTCTTTTTTCTCTTTTTTTGGCCATTCACCTGGGAGAGGAGGGAACAAAGGCCCCACAGGATAAAGAACCCATACTGAGCCCAGCTCCTGGCAAGGGGCAGGGTACCTCCACCCAAGCACAGACACCTAAGAATCAGCACAACAGACCCCTCCCCCAGAAGAACTACTGGAAGTCCAAGGGAAAAGCAAGTTTAATGCACAAGAAGCACGGGAAAACTCCAAGACTGATGGAAAATAGTATATAGAACAAAAGGGTCTTTTTTTTCCTATTCCATTATGACTCATTTTTATATCAGAATAAAAATTTCTAATATTTTTTCTTTTCTCACCTTAACTACAATATTTTACCAATTATTCATTTTTAAGTTTTTTTTTCCTTTTTGACTCTCATATTTCTACAATTCCATGTCTTAGATATATTTTTCACTTCTAGATTCCCTTCAACATATTAAATTTAACTTTGGTAGATATACGAGATACGGGTATCTGTTCTTTCCCAGATGAGGGAAGTTCTCAGCTACCAAACATTTGAAGAAGAAATAATACCTATTTTACTAAAGTTGTTTGGAAGGATAGAAAGTGAGGGAATTGTTCCAAACTCATTTTATGAGGCCAACATGAACTTGATCCCAAAACCAAAGACCCCACCAAAAAAGGAGAATTATAGACCAATATCTCTGATGAACACGGATGCAGAAAATCTCACCAAGATACTAGGCAATACAATCCAACAATACATTAAGAGGATTATTCAACATGACCAAGTGGGATTTATCCCTGGGAAAGCAAGGGTGGTTCAACATTCATAAAACAATCAACGTGATAGATCACATGAACAAGAGCAAAAACAAGAACCATATGATCCTCTCAGTAGATGCAGAGAAAGCATTGGACAAAATACAGCATTCCTGATTAAAACTCTTCAAAGTTTAGGGACGGAGAGAACTTTCCACTATACCATAAAATCCACTTATGAAAAGCCCACAGCAAATATCATTCTCAATTGGCAACACTGAGAGCCTTTCCCCTAAGATCAGGAACACGACACGGATATCCACTCTCACCCCTGCTATTCAGCATAGTACTAGAAGTCCTAGCCTCAGAAATCAGGCAACCAAAAAGAAATAAAAGGCATTCAAATTGGCAAAGAAGAAGTTAAACTCTCTCTCTTTGCAGATGACATGACACTGTCCATAGAAAACCCAAAAGACTCCACCCCAAGATTGCTAGAACTCATACAGCAATTTGTTAATGTGGCAGGGTACAAAATCAATGCCCAGAAATCAGTGGCATTTCTATGCACTAACAATGAGACCGAAGAAAGAGAAATTAAGGAGTCCATCCCATTTACAATTGCACCCCGAAGCATAAGATACCTCGGAATAAACCTAGCCAAAGAGGTAAAGGATCTATACCCTAAAAATTACAGAACACATCTGAAAGAATTTGAGGAAGATATACAGAGATGGAGAACACATTCCATGCTCATGGATTGGAAGAATAAGTATTGTGAAAATGTCTATGCTATGCACGGCAATTTACATGTTCAATGCAATTCCTATCAAAATGCCATGGACTTTCTTCACAGAGTTGGAACCAATAATTGTAAGATTTGTATGGAATCAAAAAAGATCCCGAATAGCCAGAGGAATACTGAAAAAGAAAACCAATGCCGGGGCATCACAATGCCACATTTCAGGCTGTACTACAAATCTGTGATCATCAAGACAGTGTGGTATTGGCACAAAAATGGACAAATAGATCAATGGAACAGAATAGAGAACCCAGAAATGGACACTCAACTCTATGGTCAACTAATATTCAACAAAGCACGAAAAACTATCCACTGGAAAAAGTTTATTCAATAAATCATGTTGGGAAAATTGGACAGCCACGTGCAGAAGAATGAACCTGGACCATTCTCTTACACCATACACAAAAATAAACTCAAAATGGTTGAAATATCTAAGTGTGGGACAAGAATCCATCAAAATCCTAGAGGAAACACAGTCAACACCCTTTTTGAACTTGGCCACAGCAACTTCTTGCATGATATGAAGACAAAGGAAACAAAAGCAAAAATAAACTATTGGGACTTCATCAAGATAAAAAGCTTCTGCACAGCAAAAGAAACAGTCAACAAAACTAAAAAACAACCTACAGAATGGGAGAAGATATTGCAAGTGACATATCAGATAAAGGGCTAGTATCCAAGATCTATAAAGAACTTATTAAACTCAACACCCAAGAAACAAACCATCCTCATGAAATGGACAAAAGACATGAACAGAAACTTCACCAAAGAAGACATAGACATGGCCAACAAGCACATGACAAAATGTTTCGTATCACATGCCATCAGGGAAATAAAAATCAAAACTGGAATGAGATACCACTTCACACCAGTGAGAATGGGGAAAATTAATGAGACAGGAAACAACAAATGTTGGAGAGGATGTGGAGAAAGGGAACCCTGTTGCACTGTTGGTGGGAATGTGAACCGGAACAGTCACTCTGCAAAACAGTGTGGAGGTTCCTCGAGAAGTTAAAAATAGATCTGCCCTACGACCCAGCAATTGCTCTACTGGGGATTTACCCCGAAGATACTGATGTAGTGAAACAACGGGGCACCTGCACCCTAATGTTCATAGCAGCATTGTCCACAATAGCCAAACTGTGGAAGGAGCCACGATGTCTATTGAAAGATGAATGGATATTATACACAATGGAATATTACTCAGCCATCAGAATGGATGAATACCCACCATTTGCTCCGATGTGGATGGAACTGAATGGTATTATGCTGAGTGAAATAAGCCAATCAGAGAAGGACAATCATCATATGGTTTCACTCATACGTGGAATATAAGAACTAGTAAGAGGTATTATAAGGGAAATGAGGAGAACTGAGTGGGAAAAATCAGAGGGGGAGACAAACCATGAGAGACTCCTAACTGTGGGAAACGAACAAAGGGTTGCGGAAGGGGAAGTGGGTGGGGGGTTGGGGTAGCTGGGTAATGGGCACTGAGGAGGGCACTTGATGGGATGAGCACTGAGTGTTATACTGTAAGATGGCAAATTGAATATAAATTCTAAAAAAAGAAAATTGTGGCTTAATAAGATTATGTAAGTGGCAAAATGTCACAAAGCAAGTGGCAGAGCTGGGGATATAAATCCAGACCTATCATGCTCATTCATGTTTTCTATGTTGTTTTTCCTGCTAGATTTCTAAACTTCCAAGATTTATTCCCTGCACCTGGCACAGCAATATTAGTTCTCAACACTGTTGATGAATGAATGGATAAATGAACTTATTTGATTATCACATTAGTATATTAACTAAAACTTTTCAGGCTAAATCATGTTAGTTCAAGCTTCTTTGCTCAAGTAGTTTTACTCTAGGTGAACAGAAAAGCAAAAAAAAATTAATCCAGTCTGACACTAATTCTAATGTTTGTATTTCATGAGTTGATTCACGTGCATTTATTCCCCTCTACAGTTTCCTTTGGGTCTTTGAAGTTATTGTGAAGAATTTCAAGATGGGGAGTTTTCATTTAAACATCTAGAGTAGGTAATTTTAATAAGATTTTTTAAAATTAGGATCTAAAACTCTTCTTTTGACTATGGACCATAGTATTCTCTGCAGAAACTGAAAAGAAAGATACAGATATGTTTCTGGTGTTACACCATGAATAAAACTTTGGAATATATTTTTCCCAGCATTTGACCAAAGTTTATTATAAGGACTAATCATTCTCTCATATATTCTGGACATATCTTAACATTTCTGAACTAACATAAAGTATATCTATGTCTTAAGTCATGTTGATATAAACTAAAACCATTCCAATTTCATAAGCAGCATGCCTAACAAACTTAATTAAATTTATAATACCATCAATACTATATTTTACTGTTATTTTTAGTAATGAAATTTTTATGAACATTTTTATTCATATAATTCTATTATTTCCTCTTGCTATAAAAACTCAAAGTATTGTTTGGATAAAACATTTTCCAACTTAAGAAGAAATAATAAACCTTACATGTAACATACATCTTACTGCTTAAATTTGTTAAAAACTCATATTACCTTCAGTAACAGAAGACATTTTTACATTTATTTTTAATTGCTTGAGTAACTCAAAACTTTTTTACCAACTATATACTCATAGGCTGTTAAAATAGAATTAATTATAACACTTTTGAGTATTTTCATTATGTCATTTAGTGTGCTGACTGAAATAGCTGCTTATTTAGGGTTTTAGGATTCATTCTGTAATAATGGAATTATATTTTTCTTTTTTTTTACAACCTATACTACTAATACTTTTTCAAAAGCAACCTTGCTGCTCTGAAGAATAAACCAGGAGTGTTATATATCATCATTTTTAAAAAATATTTATTTATTTTTTTATTTAAGAAAGAGGGAGAGAGGGAGAATGTGGGGGAGGGAGAATAAATTCTTTATTTAAGAATGAGGGAGAGAGGGAAACGGTGCGAGAAACTTTAGACTCCATGCTGATTGAGACTGATGCAGGGCGTGATCTCACATCCCTGAAGATCATGACCTGAGCCAAAAGCAAAAGTCCTCCACTTAACCAACTATGCCACCTAGGTATCCTTGATTCATCATTTTAAAAGGTAACGATTTATTAAGTTTTTCTCCCTATACAAAGAACTTCTGTACATTGACCTAATCCTTGCCCCTGGAACTTAGAAATACAATGATGCAAGTACACACATAACTTGAAGAACTATGCATCCCTACACTGTCATTCAATCTTACTTTTGGGACTTGCAGTCCACTTTAGTGAATAAGATCACAGATAAAGACATTATCACGTGATTAAAATATATCAGCCTACTCCAGTGTTAGCTGTTTACTCTCCCACATCCCTCATACTACTGGACTAGAAGCAAAGTGGTGTTTTCCTTGCTCCTCATTACTCATTCCAGATCATTTTCTCTCCATAAAACACTCAGCATTGAAACCCACATTATCAAAATATATCCTCAAACAGTCCTCCTTTTTAGAAGTGATCTACTGATTTACAGGTGATTGCTTCTAATTCCTTGAAAATTTTGCTACCTGGATCATTCTCTGATTTTATAACTATTCCTATCATAATCCTTGGTTAAAACTTTTTTAAGATTTTATTTATTTATTCATAGATACACAGAGAGAGAGGCAGAGACACAGGGAGAGGGAGAAGCAGGCTCCATGCAGGGAGCCCGAAGTGGGACTCGATACCGGGTCTCCAGGATCACACCCCAGGCTGCAGGTGGCGCCAAACCGCTGCGCCACCAGGGCTGCCCTCCTTGGTTAAAGTTTTAAAAGATTTATTTATTTATCTGAGATTGGGGGAGAGGAGTAAATGAAACGGGGAAGAGAGAATCTCTAGCAGACTCCTTGCTGAGCATAAAGCCCAGTGCAGAGCTTAACACAGGGCTGGATCTTGAAGGGCTCCATCAAACAGAGCTTGATCTCACAGACCTGAGTCATGCCTTGAACTGAAATCAAGAGTCAGATGCTTGACCAACTGAACCACCCAGGTGCCCCTATAATCCTTGTTTAAATATACTAGTAGATGAGGTTCTTCTACAGTATAATTCTATTAAAACATAAGTAACATCGTGTCACTCCTCTTTTGAAAACTCTCCAATGGCTTCTCATTTCTTTAAAAGTAAAAGCAAGTGTCTACATGTTCTAGCCCCTTGTCACCTCTTTTGTCTAACCTCCTACCATTGGATCTCTTATTGATTTCACTGCAGTCATACTTCTCTTCTTGCTGATCTTTGAAGAAGTCCATCAGAACTTCTGCCTGAGGACCTTTGGGCTTACTATTCCATGTGCCTGGAGGTTTCTTCCCCTGGATATCCACATGGCTGGGTCCTTCCCACCTTTCAGATCTTTCCTTAGATGTCACCTCAGTAAAAGCTTCTCTGATCACCTTATCCAAAATTTCAATTCATTCACTTTCTCAAACTTCAAATCTGCCTTTTCACCTTTATATTTCTCTTTAGCACGTATTATTATATAATATACTGTATATTTTACTAGTTTATGTTGTATGTTGTCTGTCTACACTCTTATTTGTGTACAGGGATTCTCTTCTGTCTGCTTTGTTCATACTGAATGTTGACTACCTACACCAGTACTTGGCATGTATAGGTGGTACTCAAATTTTTTAAATCAACTTAAAGAAGGAATAAATATGAGTGTAAGAAGCATTCAAAGAAGAGAGAACATTTTCTGGTATTCCCTTCCCTTCAAGGAGAGGTTCATGGAGGAAGTGACTTATAATCTAGGTCTTAAAACATGGGGGAAGCGGAGAATATAGAAAATTACAATAAAAAGTATTTTCCCCTTTATATTTCAAGAAATTGAATTTAACTATGTTTAAATACCAAGCTGTTTAAATAAAAGTTTCAGTAAAAATTGGATGTTTTCTATTCTATGATGGTTTCATATGTTTATGAAATTACATCTATTTTTAGCTCTTGTCCCTTACCTGTTCTGAGAAAGTCAACCAAATATTGATAGATATTTATGGAATAATACTGCCTTACTATTTCATCTTTTTTGGTAACATTTAGCCAGCCAAATGTCATTGCTTATTGCATGTTCATGAATGGTGCAATAAGTATTGATATTTTCTCATGCTATTTTCCCCTATGTATGCAACAGCCAGATAACTCTGCCCTTTCTCTTCTTTAAAGCAACTGTTGGAGTACCTGGGTGGCTCAATCAGTTAAGTGTCTTCCTTGAGCTTAGGTCATGCTCACAGAGTCCTGGGATCAAGCCCTGTATTGGGCACCATGCTCAGTGGAGAGTCTGCTTCTCCCTCTTACCCTCTTACCCTCACCCCTACTCATGCACTAGTGCTCTTTCACTCTCAAATTAATAAATTAAAAATCATTCAAAAAAATAAAGCAATTCTCAAATTCATGTGAAAATTGTTCACATGCTTAATAACTAATCACATCAAAAATTATCTCAAATATCAAAAAATAACTTGACTATTTGTACCTTAATTAAGGTACAAAGGTACTTGGAAAGGCTCTGCTTTTTATAAGATTAGAGTGAAATTGCTTAGAAAGAAATGCTGTAATATATTAGAAGTTATTTCTCCCAAATGAAGATTCACCTATTCTTTGATGCTGTATGTTAGAGTTGGTCATTATAAATCAGAAAGTATGCTCATGTAACCTTTCAGTTAAGGTTAATTTATTATACTGCCCTGCTTACACATGTAGACCAAAGGCAAAGTATGTCCTTAAGATGGGCACTTGAAGTCTCAATTGAATCCAACAGCACTTGTACTCACATCTATAGTAAAATAAGGCTAGTCTAAACAGAGACCATGCCAATACATAATAAATAAATTACAACCATAAAACACTTTCCTAATCACAAAACAGTTTATTGAATCACTGAATCAAACTAAACTGTGTAAAAGATGTGAAAGAAGTCATACTGTAGTTTTTAAGTTATATAATGTAACTACAAAACTTTGTAGAGATTCTTGGGCTATATTTTCTGAACTTAATTCTGAACCCTTACCTATGTGATATTATATACCTTACATCTCAAGGGAAGCCACATTGAATGTGCATTCTTGGAAATTTATGAATGTTGGTTATTTCGTTTCTTGAGAACATCATCTTTTATGAGATCTTTTAATGCATGTTTCTTTAAAGATTTGACATTAAGAGAAAAAATATTCTTTCATAGATTATAAACAAAAGATTTTTCACTGTTATTTAATAACTTGAAGATACCTAATTATTTAAAAAACACCCTTTAATCAGCTTTTCTATAATAATGAAATTTGACTAGCATCAATTAAATACATTTTTTTAATTTAAATTCAACTATTTATTTTGAGATAACTATAGATTCACATGCAAGTATAAGAAATAATCCAAGAAGACCCAGTCTAACTTTTACACAGTTTCCCACAATGGTTTGCAAAACTAGAGAACAATATCACAAAGCAGGATGCAGACACTAATACTGTCAAGATACAGAACAATTCCATCACCACAAAGATTCTTTGTTGGTACTCATTTATAGCCACATTCACCTCCATTCAATCTCCATCTTTAATGTCTACCAACCTCTAATCTGTTCTCTATTTCTATAATTGTGGGACTTCAATCATACTATGTAACCTTATGGACTTGGCTTTTTTTCTTCAGTTATTTATTTAAATTCTAGTTAGTTAATATATATGGTAAAATTGGTTTAGCTATAGAATTTAGTGATTCATCACTTACATATAAAACACAGTGTTCATCAAAACAAGTGCCCTCCTTAATTCCCAACAACTATTTACCCACCCCCCCCTCACTTCCCTCCATCACTCCTCAGTTTATTCTCCAAAGTTAAGAGTCTCTAATGGTTTGCTTTCTCTTTTAATGGTTTGCTTCTTTCTTTTTTATTTCCTTCCCAAATATATTCATCTGTTTTGTTTCTTAAATTCCACATATGACTGAAATCATATGGTTTTTGTGTCTCTCTCTGACTTGATTCACATAGCATACTACAATCTAGCTCCTTACACATTATTACAAATGTCATTACAAATGACAAGATTTCATTCTTTTTGATGGCTGAATAATATTGTACATATACAACAAATTTTCTTTATCCATTCATTAGTTGACAGACATTTGGGCTCTTTACATAGATTGGCTATTGTTGATAACGCTTCTATAAACATCAGGTGCATGTATCCCTTTGAAACAGTATTTTTATAACTTTTGGGTAAATACCAAGTAGTGCAATTGCTGGATCTAGGGTAGATCTATTTTTAACTTTTTGAGAAACTTCCAGTTTTCCAGAGTGGTTGCATCAGTTTGCATTCCTTCCAACAGTGTAAGAATATTCCCCTTTCTCCACATAATTGCCAACATCTGTTGTTTCCTGTGTCATTAATTTTTTGCCATTCTGACAGGTGTGAGGTGATAGCTCATTGTGGTTTTGATTTGTATTTCCCTGATTGATGAGTGATGTTTAACATCTTTTCATGTATCTGTTAGCCATCAAGATATCTTCTTTGGAAAAAATGACTGCTCATGTCTTCTGCCCATTTCTGCCCATTTCTTAACTAGATTTTATTTTTGGGGTGTTGAGTTTGAAAAGTTCTTTATAGATTTTGGATACTAAGCCTTTATCAGATATGTCATTTGTAAGTATCTTCTCCCATTCTATAGGTTGTCTTTTAGTTTTGTGGATTGTTTCCTTTGCTGTACAGAGGGTTTTGTCTTGATGAAGTTCTAAGAGTTCATTTTTGGTTTTGTTTTCCTTGCCTCTGGTGATGTGTCTCGTAAGAAGTTGCTACAGTCGATGTCCAACAGGTTGCTGCCTCTGTTCTTCTCTAGGATTTTGGTGGATTCTTGTCTCACATGTAGTTCTTTCACCCATTTGAATTTATTGTTATGTATAGTATAAGAAAGTGGCCCAGTTTCATTTTTCTGCATATAGCTGTCCAGTTTTCCCAACAGCATTTGTTGAAGACATTGCCTTTTTTCTATTGGATATTCTTTTCTTCTGTGTTGAAGATTAGTTGACCATATTTTTGTAGGTACATTTAGTGGTTTTCTATTCTGTTCCATTGATCTATGTGTCTGTTTTTTTTATTTATGATAGTCACAGAGAGAGAGAGAGAGAGAGAGAGAGAGAGAGAGAGAGGCAGAGACATAGACAGATGGAGAAGCAGGCTCCATGCACCGGGAGCCCGATGTGGGATTCGATCCCGGGCCTCCAGGATCACGCCCCGGGCCAAAGGCAGGCGCTAAACCGCTGCGCCACCCAGGGATCCCTATGTGTCTGTTTTTGTGCCAGTACCATGCTGTCTTAATGGCTACAGCTTTGTAATATAGCTTGAAGTCTGGAATCATGATGCTTCCAGCTTAGCTATTCTTTGTTGGGGTTGCTTTGGCTATTCGGGGTCTTTTGTGATTCCATAGAAATTTTATAATTGCTTGTTCAAGCTTTGTGAAAAATGCTGGTGGTATTTTGTTAGGGATTGCATTAAATGTGTAGATTGCTTTGAGTAGTATAGAGATTTTAACAATGTTTATTCTTCCAATCCATGAGAATGGACTGGTTTTTTTTTCCCCCATTTCTTTGTGTCCTCTTCAATTTCTTTTATCAATGTTCTATAGTTTTCAGAGTACATATCTTTTATTTTGTTTTATTTTTTAATAATAAATTTATTTTTTATTGGTGTTCAATTTGCCAACATACAGAATAACACCCAGTGCTCATTCCGTCAAGTGCCCACCTCAGTGCCCGCCACCCAGTCACCCCCACCCCCCACCCTCCTCCCCTTCCATCACCCCTAGTTCGTTTCCCAGAGTTAGGAGTCTTCCATGTTCTGGCTCCCTTTCTGATATTTCCCACTTACCTCTTCAGTTATGTTCATTCCTAGATATCTTCTGGGTTTTGGTACAATTGTAAATGGGATCAATTCCTTGATTTCTCTTTCTGCTGCTTCATTATTGACATAGAAATGCAACAGATTTCTGTACATTGATTTTATATTCCACAATATTGCTGAATTCTTATATTATTTCTAGTAAGTTTTTTGGTGTAATCTTTTGTGTTTTCTACATAGAGTATCATGTTATCAGCAACTAATGAAACTTTGAGTTCTTCCTTGCCTATTTGGATGTATTGTGTCACTTGTTGTCTGATTGCTGAGTGCAGGACTTCCAATACTATATTAAATAATAATGTTGAGAGTGGACATCTGTGTCTTGTTCCTGACTGTGGAGGAAAAGCTCTCAGTTTTGTCCCATTGAGGATGATATTAACTGGGGTCTTTTTTATATGGTCTTCATGATGTTGAGGTATAAGTCTCATCTATACTTACTTTGTTTTTTTTTATACTTACTTTGTTGAGAGTTTTTTTTTTAATCAAGAATGGGTGCTATATTTTGTCAAACACTTTTTCTGCATCTACTGAGAGGATCATATAGTTCTTATACTTTCTTTTATTAATGTGGAGTGTCCTGTTGATTGGCAAATATTGAACCAAACCTGCAGCCCAGGAATAAATCCAACTTTATCATGCTGAATAATTATTTTAATGTAGTTGGATTCAATTTGCTAGTATCTTTTGGGAATTTTTGCATCCATGTTCACCAGGATATTGGTCTATAATTGTCCTTTTTAGAGAAGTCTTTGTCTGGCTTTGGAATCAAGGTAATGCTGACCTTATAGAATGAGTTTGGGAGTTTTTCTTCCATTTCTATTTTTTTTGGAACAGTTTCAGAAGAATAGGTATTAACTCTTTAAAAGTCTGGTAGAATTCTCCTGGGAAGCCATCTTGCCCTGGACTTTTGTTTGTTGGGTAATTTTTTATTACTAATTCAATTTATTTGCTGGTAATGGGTCTGTTCAAATTTTATATTTCTTCTTGTTCCAGTTTTGGTAGTTGGTAGGTTTCCAGGAATTCATCCATTTCTTCCAGATTTCCCTGTTTGTTGGGAAATATTTTTTCATAATATTCTCTTATAATTGTTTGTATTTCTGTGATGTTGGTGGTGATCTCCTTTCATTCATGATATTATTTATTTGAGTAATTTCTCTTCTCTTTTAGATGAGTCTAGCTAGGAATCTATCAATTGTATTAATTCTTTCAAAGAATCAGCTCTTGATTTCATTGATTTGTTTTACTGTTTTTTTTTTTGTTTCTTTATCTGTTATTTCTGCTCTAATCTTTATTATTTCCCTTCTCCTGCTAGATTTAGGCTTTATTTGCTGTTCCTTTTCTAGCTCTTGTAGGTGTAAGGTAGGTTGTGTATTTGAGACTTTTTTGGTCCTGAGGTAGACCTGTAATGCTATATACTTCCCTCTTATGACCACTTTGCTGCATCCCAAAGTATTTAGACTGTCGTGTTTCCATTTTGATTTATTTCCAAGTAGTTTTTTTTAATCTGCTTTAATTTTCTGGTTAACCCATTCATTGTTTAGTAGGATGTTCTTTATATTCCATGTTTTTGTGGTCTTTCCAATTTTTTTCTTTTTTTTCCAATTTTTTTTCTTGTAATTGACTTCAAGTTTCTTAGCATTGGGGTCAGAAAATATGTATGGTATGATCTCCACTTTTTTGTATTTGTTGAGGCCTGATTTATGACCCAGTATGTGATGTGTTATGGACAATGTTCCATGTTCACTCTAAAAGAATGTGTATTCTGCTGCTTTACGATGAAATGTTCTGAATTTATCAGTGAAGTCCATCTAGTCTATTGTATCATTCAAAGCCATTGTTTCCTTATTGATTTTCTGCTTTGATGATCTGTTCATTCCTTTAAGGGGGTGTTAATGTCCCCTACTATTATTGTATTATTACAGTGAGTTTCTTTATATTTATTAACTGATTTATATATTTGGTGCTTCTTGATTAGGGGCATAACTATTTACAATTGTTAGATCTTCTTGTTGGATGAACCCCTTCTTCATATTTTGTTACAATCTTTGGTTTAAAATTTCATTTGTTTGATAAAAGCATGGCTATTCTGGCTTTCTTTTGACATCTATTAATATGATAGATGGTTTTCCTTCCCTCACTTTCTCTCTGGAGTTCTCTTTAGGAGTAAAAGGTGTCTCTTATAAACAGCATATAGATGGGTCTTTTTCTTATCCATTCTGATAACTTATATCATTAATTAGAGCATTTAGTCCATTTACATTAAGAGTAATTATTGATAAATAAGAATCTACTGCCATTGTATTATCTGTACAGTTGGTGTTTCTGGAAATGTTCTCTGTTCCTTTCTAGTCTTTGTTGCTTTTTTTCTTTCTTTACCACTTATAGGGTCCCCTTTCATATTTCTTACAAGGCTGGCGTAGTGGTCATGAATTCCTTTAATTTTTGTTTTCCTGGGAAGCTCTTTATCTCTCCTATTCTGAATGACAGCCTTGCTGGATAAAGTATTCCTGGCTTCATATTTTTCCTCATTCAGCATATTGAATATATCATGCCACTTTCTTCTGGCCTGCCACACTTCTGTGGAGAGATCTTTTGCTAACTTTGTCTTCCCTTGTATGTTAGGGTTTTCTTTTCCCTTACTGCTCTCAGTATTCTTTTCCTATCTCTATATTTTGCAAATTGTACTACAGTATGTCTTAGTATTGGCCAACATTTGTTGAATTTGATGGAAGTTCTCTGTGCTTCCTGGATTTGAATGATGGTTTCTTTCCCTAGATTAGGGAAGTTTTCAGCAATAATTTCCTCAAATAAGCCTTATGCCCCCTTTTTCCCCTCTTTTCTTCTTCTGAGACATAGAGATGTTATTATGCTTTGTGGAGTCACTTAGTTCACTAAATCTACATTTTGATCCAATACTTTTCTTTCTTTCTTTTCAGCTTCATTCTTTACAGAGTTATCTTCTATCATTGATTCATTCCTCTGATTCATCGATTCTAATTGTCATTGCATCCAATCAGTTTTGCATCTTGGTTTTAGCATTTCTTATTTCAGTCTAATTTTTAGTTCTATGCTTTTCTCAAGCTCTGTTAGAATCCTTATGGTTGTTGCTTTAAATTCTGATTCATACATATTATTTATATCTGTTCTTTTTTTTAATAAATTAATTTTTTATTGGTGTTCAATTTACCAACATACAGAATAACACCCAGTGCTCATCCAGTCAAGTGTCCCCCTCAGTGCCAGTCACCCATTCACCCCCAGCCCGCCCACCTCCCCTTCCACCACCCCTAGTTCGTTTCTCAGGGTTAGGAGTCTTTATGTTCTGTCTCCCTTTCTGATATTTCCCACACATTTCTTCTCCCTTCCCTTATATTCCCTTTCACTATTATTTATATTCCCCAAATGAATGAGAACATACACTGTTTGTCCATCTCCAATTGACTTACTTCACTCAGCATAATACCCTCCAGTTCCATCCACGTTGAAGCAAATGGTGGGTATTTGTCGTTTCTAATGGCTGAGTAATATTCCATTGTATACATAAACCACATCTTCCTTATCCATTCATCTTTCGATGGACACCGAGGCTCCTTCCACAGTTTGGCTATTGTGGACATTGCTGCCAGAAACATCAGGGTGCAGGTGTCCTGGCGTTTCATTGCATCCGAATCTTTGGGGTAAATCCCTAACAGTGCAATTGCTGGGTCATAGGGCAGGTCTATTTTTAACTCTTTGAGGAACCTCCACACAGTTTTCCAGAGTGGCTGCACCAGTTCACATTCCCACCAACAGTGTAAGAGGGTTCCCTTTTCTCCGCATCCTCTCCAACATTTGTTGTTTCCTGCCTTGTTAATTTTCCCCATTCTCACTGGTGTGAGGTGGTATCTCATTGTGGTTTTGATTTGTATTTCCCTGATGTCAAGTGATGCAGAGCATTTTCTCATGTGCATGCTGGCCATGTCTATGTCTTCCTCTGTGAGATTTCTGTTCATGTCTTTTGCCCATTTCATGATTGGATTGTTTGTTTCTTTGGTGTTGAGATTAATAAGTTCTTTATAGATTTTGGAAACTAGCCCTTTATCTGATATGTTATTTGCAAATATCTTCTCCCATTCTGTAGGTTGTTTTTAGTTTTGTGGACTGTATCCTTTGCTGTGCAAAAGCTTCTTATCTTGATGAAGTCCCAATAGTTCATTTTTGCTTTTGTTTCTTTTCCCTTCGTGGATGTAACTTGCAAGAAGTTACTGTGGCCAAGTTCAAAAACGGTGTTGCCTGTGTTCCTCTCTAGGATTTTGATGGAATATGTCTCACATTTAGATCTTTCATCCATTTTGAGCTTATCTTTGTGTATGGTGCAAGGGAGTGGTCTAGTTTCATTCTTCTGCATGTGGATGTCCAATTGTCCCAGCACCATTTATTGAAGAGACTGTCTTTCTTCCAGTGGATAGTCTTTCCTCCTTTATCGAATATTAGTTGACCATAAAGTTCAGGGTCCACTTCTGGGTTCTCTGTTTTGTTCCATTGATCTTTGTGTCCGTTTTTGTGCCAGTACCACACTGTCTTGATGAACACAGCTTTGTAGTACAACCTGAAATCTGGCATTGTGATGCCCCCAGATATGGCTTTCTTTTGTAAAATTCCCCTGGCTATTCGGGGTCTTTTCTGATTCCACACAAATCTTAAAATAATTTGTTCTAACTCTCTGAAGAAAGTCCATGGTATTTTGATAGGGGTTGCATTAAACGTGTAAACTGCCCTGGGTAACATTGACATTTTCACAATATTAATTCTGCCAATCCATGAGCATGGAATATTTTTCCATCTCTTTGTGTCTTCCTCAATTTCTGTCAGAAGTGTTCTATAGTTTTTAGGGTATAGATCCTTTACCTCTTTGGTTAGGTTTATTCCTAGGTATCTTATGCTTTGTGTGCAATTGTAAATGGGATTGACTCCTTCATTTCTCTTTCTTCAGTCTCATTGTTAGTGTATAGAAATGCCATTGATTTCTGGGCATTGATTTTGCATCCTGCCACGCTACCAAATTGCTGTATGAGTTCTAGCAATCTTGGGGTGGAGGCTTTTGGGTTTTCTATGTAGAGTATCATGTCATCGGCGAAGAGGGAGAGTTTGACTCCTTCTTTGCTTCTTTGCCAATTTGAATGCCTTTAATGTCTTTCTGTTGTCAGATTGCTGAGGCTAGGACTTCCAATACTATGTTGAATAGCAGTGGTGAGAGTGGACATCCCGGTCTTGTTCCTGATCTTAGGGGAAAGGCTCCCAGTGCTTCCCCATTGAGAATGATATTGGCTGTGGGCTTTTTGTAGATGGCTTTTAAGATGTCGAGGAAAGTTCCCTCTATCCCTACACTCTGAAGAGTTTTGATCAGGAATGGATGCTGTATTTTGTCAAATGCTTTCTCTGCATCAAATGAGGATCATATGGTTCTTGGTTTTTCTCTTGCTGATATGATGAATCACATTGATTGTTTTACAAAGTGTTGAACCAGCCTTGTGTCACAGGGATAAATCCTACTTGGTCATGGTGAATAATTTTCTTAATGTGTTGTTGGATCCTATTGGCTAGTATCTTGTTGAGAATTTTTGCATCCATGTTCATCAGGGATATTGGTCTGTAATTCTCCTTTTTGGTGGGGTCTTTGTCTGGTTTTGGAATTAAGGTGATGCTAGCCTCATAGAACGAATTTGGAAGTACTCCATCTCTTTCTATCTTTCCAAACAGCTTTAGTAGAATAGGTATGATTTCTTCTTTAAACGTTTGATAGAATTCCCCTGGGAAGCCATCGGGCCCTGGACTCTTGTGTCTTGGGAGGTTTTTGATGACTGCTTCAATTTCCTCCCTGGTTATTGGCCTGTTCAGGTTGTCTATTTCTTCCTGTTCCAGTTTTGGTAGTTTGTGGCTTTCCAGGAATGCGTCCATTTCCTCTAGATTGCCTAAGTTATTGGCGTAGAGCTGTTCATAATATATTTTTACAATAGTTTGTATTTCCTTGGTGTTGGTAGTGATCTCTCCTTTCTCATTCATGATTTTATTAATTTGAGTCTTCTCTCCCTTCTTTTTAATAAGGCTGGCTAATGGATTATCTATCTTATGAATTCTTTCAAAGAACCAACTCTTGGTTCTGTTGATCAGTTCCACAGTTCTTCTGGCCTCAATTCCGTTGAGTTCTGCTTGAATCTTTATTAACTCTCTTCTTCTGCTAGGTGTAGGATCTATTTGATGTTTTTTCTCTAGCTCCTTTAGGTGTAAGGTTAGCTTTTGTTCTTTCCAGTTTTTGAATGGATGCTTGTGTTGCAATGTATTTGCCCCTCAGGACTGCTTTTGCTACATCCCAAAGATTTTTTTTATTTTTTTATTTATGATAGTCACACACACAGAGAGAGAGAGGGAGAGACACAGTGAGAGGGAGAAGCAGGCTCCATGCACCGGGAGCCTGATGTGGGATTCGATTCTGGGTCTCCAGGATCGCGCCCTGGGCCAAAGGCAGGCAGCAAACCGCTGCGCCACCCAGGGATCCCCATCCCAAAGTTTTTGAATGGTTGTATCTTCATTCTCATTAGTTTCCATGAATATTTTTAATTCTTCCTTAATTTCCTGGTTGAGCCTTTCATCTTTCAGCAGGATGGTCCTTAACCTCCACGTGTTTGAGGTCCTTCCAAACTTCTTGTTGTGATTTAGTTCTACTTTCAAGGCGTTATGGTCTGAGAATATGCAGGGGACGATCCCAATCTTTTGGTATTGGTTCAGACCCGATTTGTGACCCAGTATGTGGTCTATTCTGGAGAAAGTTCCATGTGCACTTGAGAAGAATGTGTATTCAGTTGAGTTTGGATGTAAAGTTCTGTAGATATCTGTGAAATCTATCTGGTCCAGTGTATCATTTAAAGCTCTCATTTCTTTGGAGATGTTGTGCTTAGAAGACCTATCGAGGGTAAAAAGAGCTAGATTGAAGTCACCAAGTATAAGTGTATTATTATCTAAGTATTTCTTCACTTTGGTTAATAATTCGTTTAAGTATTTGGCAGCTCCCATATTCAGGGCATATATATTGAGGATTGTTAAGTCCTCTTGCTGGATAGATCCTTGAAGTATCAGATAGTGTCCCTCTTCATCTCTCACTACAGTCTTCGGGGTAAATTTTAGTTTATCTGATATAAGGATGGCTACCCATGCTTTCTTTTCAGAACCATTTGAATGGTAAATGGTTCTCCAACCTTTTATTTTCAGGTTGTAGGTGTCCTTCTGTCTAAAATGAGTCTCTTGTAGACAGCAAATAGATGGGTCCTGCTTTTTTATCCAGTCTGAAACCCTGCGCCTTTTGATGGGGTCATTAAGCCCGTTCACGTTCAGAGTTACTATTAACAGATATGAGTTTAGTGTCATCATGATATCTATTTAGTCGTTGTTTTTGTGGATTGTTCCACTGAACTTCTTCTTAAAGGGGAATTTTAAGAGTCCCCCTTACAATTTCTTGCAGAGCTGGTTTGGAGGTCACATATTCTTTCAGTTCCTGCCTGTCTTGGAAGCTCTTTATCTCTCCTTCCATTTTGAATGAGAGCCTTGCTGGATAAAGTATTCTTGGTTACATGTTCTTCTCATTTAGGACCCTGAATATATCCTGCCAGCCCTTTCTGGCCTGCCACGTGTCTGTGGAGAGGTCTGCTGTTACCCTAATACTCCTCCCCATGAAAGTCAGGGACTTCTTGTCTCTTGCTGCTTTAAGGATCTTCTCTTT
This sequence comes from Nyctereutes procyonoides, assembly GCF_905146905.1. Classification (NCBI taxonomy): domain Eukaryota; kingdom Metazoa; phylum Chordata; class Mammalia; order Carnivora; family Canidae; genus Nyctereutes; species Nyctereutes procyonoides. The sequence continues at coordinate 65,524,458 of NW_026575125.1, read as the reverse complement.
ATCTTTGGAATTTGCAAGCTTCAGTATTAAATGTCAGGTGTTGAACTGTTTTTATTGATTTTAGGGGGGGATCTCTCTATTTGCTGGATCTGAATGCCTGTTTCCCTTCCCAGATTGGGAAAGTTTTCAGCTAGGATCTGTTCAAATACATATTCTGGCCCTGTGTCCCTTTCGGCGCCCTCGGGAACCCCAATTAAACGTAGGTTTTTCTTCCTTAGGCTGTCATTTATTTCCCTTAATCTGTCTTCATGGTCTTTTTTTTTTTCCTTAAAGATCAAGTCAGTGCTTTTATTTCCTTACTGAGTTGGCAACAGGTAAACAAGACAAGCTGATTAATAACATTAACCTTCTGACATGGAGAGAGTGCAGACCTAATATTCCATTGTCATAAAAGTGTCCCCTTGGACTTCTCATTTCCACGGACGGTCCTCTCCCATTTTTGCTTAGAGATCTGGTAACACTATACAGGTTGAGTCATCTGGGGAGGCTGCTGCCTTTCTCAGCTCCTCCAGGACTTTCTGCTCGTGAGTGTCCCTTCTCTTTTTTTTTTAATAAATTAATTTTTATTGGTGTTCAATTTACCAACATACAGAATAACACCCAGTGCTCATTCCATCAAGTGTCCCCCTCAGTGCCGGTCACCCATTCACCCCCAACCACCGCCCTCCTCCCCTTCCACCAACCCTAGTTCATTTCCCAGAGTTAGGAGTCTTTATGTTCTGTCTCCCTTTCTGGTATTTCCCACACATTTCTTCTCCCTTCCCTTATATTCCCTTTCACTATTATTCATATTCCCCAAATGAATGAGAACATACACTGTTTGTCCTTCTCCGATTGACTTACTTCACTCAGCATAATACCCTCCAGTTCCATCCACGTTGAAGCAAATGGTGGGTATTTGTCGTTTCTAATGGCTGAGTAATATTCCATTGTATACATAAACCACATCTTCTTTATCCATTCATCTTTCGATGGACACCGAGGCTCCTTCCACAGTTTGGCTATTGTGGACATGGCTGGTAGAAACATCGGGGTGCAGGTGTCCCGGCGTTTCATTGCATCTGAATCTTTGGGGTAAATCCCTAACAGTGCAATTGCTGGGTCATAGGGCAGGTCTATTTTTAACTCTTTGAGGAACCTCCACACAGTTTTCCAGAGTGGCTGCACCAGTTCACATTCCCACCAACAGTGTAAGAGTGTTCCCTTTTCTCCGCATCCTCTCCAACATTTGTTGTTTCCTGCCTTGTTAATTTTCCCCATTCTCACTGGTGTGAGGTGGTATCTCATTGTGGTTTTTGATATGTATTTCCCTGATGTCAAGTGATGCAGAGCATTTTCTCGTGTGCATGTTGGCCATGTCTATGTCTTCCTCTGTGAGATTTCTGTTCATGTCTTTTGCCCATTTCATGATTGGATTGTTTGTTTCTTTGGTGTTGAGATTTATAAGTTCTTTATAGTTTTTGGAAACTAGCCCTTTATCTGATATGTTATTTGCAAATATCTTCTCCCATTCTGTAGGTTGTCTTTTCGTTTTGTTGACTGTATACTTTGCTGTGCCAAAGCTTCTTATCTTGATGAAGTCCCAATTGTTCATTTTTGCTTTTGTTTCTTTTGCTTTCGTGGATGTATCTTGCAAGAAGTTACTGTGGCCAAGTTCAAAAACGGTGTTGCCTGTGTTCTCCTCTAGGATTTTGATGGAATCTTGTCTCACATTTAGATCTTTCATCCATTTTGAGTTTATCTTTGTGTATGGTGCAAGGGAGTGGTCTAGTTTCATTCTTCTGCATGTGGATGTCCAATTTTCCCAGCACCATTTATTGAAGAGACTGTCTTTCTTCCAGTGGATAGTCTTTCCTCCTTTATCGAATATTAGTTGACCATAAAGTTCAGGGTAGGTTTTTCTTCCTTAGGCTGTCATTTATTTCCCTTAATCTGTCTTCATGGTCTTTTAATTGTCTGTCTCTTTTTTCCTCAGTTTCCCTCTTTGCCATTAACTTGTCTTCTATGTCACTCACTCGTTCTTCCACCTCGTTAACCCTCGTCGTTAGGACTTCTAGTTTGGATTGCATCTCATTCAATTGATTTTTAATTTCTGCCTGATTGGATCTAAATTCTGAAGTCATGAAGTCTCGTGAGTCCTTAATGCTTTTTTCTAGAGCCACCAGTAGCTGTATAATAGTGCTTCTGAATTGGCTTTCTGACATTGAATTGTAATCCAGATTTCGTAACTCTGTGGGAGAGAGGACTGTTTCTGATTCTTTCTTTTGAGGTGAGGTTTTCCTTCTAGTCATTTTGCTCTGTGCAGAGTGGCCAAAAACAAGTTGTACTTGATAGAGGCGCCATACTTCTCACTGTAGCATTCCAGCTGGTCTCTCCTTAAATCTCAGGCTGAATTCGTAGATATTCAGGATGATTTGAAGGTTATCTAGGTAATTTGGTGGGGACAGGTGTTTTGGGGACCCTAGTCTTCCGCCATCTTGCCCCTCCTCTCTATTTATATCTGTTCTGATTTGATTCCTGGATGTGATCTGTTTCATTTCTTTGTTTTGTTATTCTTTGTTTCCAGATCTTGGCATTTTGCCTAGACCTCTGTCTACTGTTGCATTGCCTGCTCCTGAGAGTAATGGCTATACCAATAATAGGTTATATACTGTCCAGGGCCTGGCACTTCAGGAAGTTTATTTTGGCGTATGCTGTGTGCACTCTGCTGTTGTTTTGGCTGCTCTTTCCCTCAGATCAGTCCACTGCAGAATTTTTCTTTGTCTGCAGTATGAAGTGTTTGGACCTGCTCCTGTGTGTGGCGAGTTTTAACTAGGTGTGTTTTGGTCTGCTTGTTAGAAAAAGCTAGGTCCGATTTTCCTTAGAGCTGAAGCTTTGCGGCACTCTATGGTGAACTGCCTTGGTGCATGTGGGGCTTTTGTGTTGGTCTTCTGTCAGAGTGGCCTGCTGTGTAGTTTCTTGGGCCAACTAAAGATACACCTGCAGGGCTCAGTGGGGTTGAGCTTGGTGTAAGCTGCTCCAGCTTCCACTGGGGTTACTATGTTTCTCACTCAAATCTGTGCATGCTGATGAGCAGGGGGGAAATGGCATCACCTCACTATCTCATCAATAGAAAAGGGAGTTCATGCCCACCACTGTTCCACTGTTTCAGGAAGTCTTCACAGAAGAATGAAAAATCTCCTCTCTTATGCCCCAGGCTTTCATCAACACCTGCATTTACCCTATGTCAAAGCCATCCATCTGCCTGGCAGCATCAATATTCCTGTGTCTTATCTTAGGCATGTAGTTGGGTTTCAAAGCTCCAAATTTAGGGACCCAGTACAGTGCAAACACACACTTATCATCTGGTAGAGGGAATCATTGCACTGTGGCTGGTGCTTGTCCCAAAAAAGTAGCAGCATGACTACACAGGGACTAGGAGTTCATGGTAAAGCACAGTCAAAACCAGGATTCCAGGTTAGGTGCCTTCAGCAGGTACCGCTGCTGCTATGTTATTTAATGGGGCTGCTCAATGGCACCTGCCTTCTCCTTTAGCCCCTGACAGGCAGTGCCACCTCTCCCAAATGCACTCCAACAAAGGAAAATATTTCTCTTCATGGGATGCAGTGGATCCTCAGACCATGCTATCCACTCCTGGGCCTCTGCCTTCCTTCCTCACAGGAGCACCACTAAAGTCTCAAGGCATGATTCCAGTGAAAGCGTGGACTTCTAAAACTTTGAGCCCACTACTTATAAAAACTTGATATATGGACAGCCTGGATGGCTCAGTGGTTTACCACCACCTCAGCCCAGGGCGTGATCCTAGAGACCCGGGATCGAGTCCCAAGTCGGGCTCCCTGCATGGGGCCTGCTTCTCCCTCTGTCTATGTTTCTGCCTCTCTCTGTGTGAGTCTCTCATGAATAAAAAAATAAAATCTTTAAAAAAAATTAAAGAGGGGGAGGGGACAAGATGGCGGAAGAGTAGGGTCCCCAAGTCAACTGTCCCCACAAAATTACCTAGATAATTTTCAAATCATCCTGAAAACCTACGAATTCGGCCTGAGATTTAAAGAGAGAACAGCTGGAATGCTACAGTGAGAAGAGTTCACGCTTCTATCAAGGTAGGAAGATGGGGGAGAAATAAACAAAAGGCATCCAAGGGGGAGGGGCCCCACAAGGAGTCGGGCTAAGGCCGGGGCGAGTGTCCTCAGGACAGGAAAGCCCCGTCCTGGAGAAGCAGGAGCTTCACCAATCTTCCTGGACAGAAAGGCGCTCGCAGAGAGTTGGAGCAGGATCCCAGGAGGGGAGGGGATGCCCTCAGGCTCCCACGGACACTAACAGAAGAACTGCGCCTGGGGAAAGCACGCCACATCCCGAGGCTGAGCTCCCAAAGGGCTGCAGCACGTGCCGGCTGGGCCCCCGGAGCAGCTCAGAGGCGGCTCCGTGGGAGGGGGTTGTGCCCCCCCGGGAGTGTGATTCCAGCAGCACAGGCCCTGGAGCCCAGGGCGCCGGGGGACACAGCCCAGGATCCCGCGCTCCCCGAAGGACAGGCAGAGGCCGGGAGGGCACAGGACAGCCAGGACAGGACGCTCCTGCCATAGGGCGGCCCCGAGCTGAGATCAGTGGCCTCTGCCCAAGGAGCATCCAGGCCCCTGCAGACTGAGAGCTCTGGTAGTTACTGTGGGAGCTGACTCTAGGACTGGAGAGCTGGCCACCGCCACTGTTGTTATTCCACCGCCTCACAGAATAAACAGGATAAACAACTTTCACTGAGCCGTGCACCCGGAAGGGGGCTGAGCAGCTCCCCCAAGTGATCACACCTGAGAATCAGAACAGCAGGCCCCTCCCCCAGAAGACCAGCTAGACTGACAGGGGAAAAACAAGTTATTGACCAAGCAGCACTGGAAAGTTCCAGGGGAAGTCCAGGGATTTATAGTATATAGAATCAGAGGATACTCCCCCTTGTTTTTTGTTTTGTTTGCTCCCCCCCCTTTTTTTCCATCTCGTCTCTTTTTTTCTTCCTCTTTTTTTCCCTTCTCTTTTTCTTTTCTTCTTTCTCTTCTCTCTTTTTCTCCTTTTCACAATACAACATGTTTTTGGCCACTCTGCACTGAGCAAAATGGCTAGAAGGAAAAATTCACCTCAACAGAAAGAATCAGAAACAGTCCTCTCTCCCACAGAGTTACAAAATCTGGATTACAATGCAATGTCAGAAAAACAATTCAGAAGCACAATTATAAAGCTACTGGTGACTCTAGAAAAAAGCATAAAGGATTCAAGAGACTTCACGACTGCAAAATTTAGACCTAATCAGGCCAAAATTAAAAATCGATTAAATGAGATGCAATCCAAACTAGAGGTCCTAACAACAAGGGTTAATGAGGTAGAAGAACGAGTGAGTGACACAGAAGACAAGTTGATGGCAAAGAGGGAAACTGAGGAAGAAGACAATTAAAAGACCATGAGGATAGATTAAGGGAAATAAATGACAGCCTCAGGAAGAAAAATCTACATTTAATTGGGGTTCCTGAGGGCACTGAAAGGGACAGAGGTCCAGAATATATATTTGAACAAATCATAGCTGAAAACTTTCCTAATCTGGGAAGGGAAACAGGCATTCAGATCCAGGAAATAGAGAGATCCCCCCCTAAAATCAATAAAAACCACTCAACACTCGACACTTAATAGTGAAGCTTGCAAATTCCAAAGATAAAGAGAAGATCCTTAAAGCAGCAAGAGACAAGAAGTCCCTGACTTTCATGGGGAGAAATATTAGATTAACATCAGACCTCTCCACAGAGACCTGGCAGGCCAGAAAGGGCTGGCAGGATATATTCAGGGTCCTAAATGAGAGGAACATGCAGCCAAGAATACTTTATCCAGGAAGGCTCTCATTCAGAATAGAAGGAGAGGTAAAGAGCTTCCAAGATAGGCAGAAACTGAAAGAATATTTGACCACAAAGCCAGATCTGCAAGAAATATAAAGGGGTATTCTGTAAGAGAGGAAGTCCAAGGGAACAATCCACAAAAACAGGGACTGAATAGGTATTACGATGACACTAAATTCATATCTTTCAATAGTACCTCTGAATGTGAATGGGCTTAATAACCCCATCAAAAGGTGCAGAGTTTCAGACTGGATAAAAAGGCAAGACCCATCTATTTGCAGTCTACAAGAGACTAATTTTAGACATAAGGACACCTACTGCCTGAAAATAAAAGGTTGGAGAACCATTTACCATTCAAATGGTCCTCAAAAGAAAGCAGGGGTAGCCATCCTTATATCAGATAAACTAAAGTTTATCACTAAGACTGTAGTGAGAGATGAACTTAACAACCATCAATATAGATGCCCCAAATGTGGGAACTGCCAAGTATATCGATCAATTAATAACCAAAATTAAGATATCCTTAGATAATAATACACTTATACTTGGTGACTTCAATGTAGTGCTTTCTACAATCGATAGGAATTCTAAGCACAACATCTCCAAAGAAACAAGAGCTTTAAATGATACACTGGACCAGATGGATTTCACAGATATTTACAGAACTTTACATCCAAACTCAACTGTATACACATTCTTCTCAAGTGCACATGGAATTTCTCCAGAATAGACCACATACTGGGTCACAAAGCAGGTCTTAACCAATACCAAAAGATTGGGATTGTTCCCTGTGTATTTTCAGACCATAATGCTTTGAAATTATAACTAAATAACAAGAAGAAGTTTGGAAGGATTTCAAACACGTGTCGGTTAAGGACCATCCTGCTAAAAGATGAAAGGGTCACCCGGAAATTAGAGAAGAATTAAAAAAGATTCATGGAAACTAATGAGAATGAAGATAGAACCATTCAAAATCTTTGGGATACAGCAAAAGCAGTCCTGAAGGGGAAATACATCACAATACAAGCATCCATCCAAAAACTGTAAAGAACTCAAATACAAAAGTGAACCTTGCACCTAAAGGAGCTAGAGAAAAAACAGCAAATAGATCCTAAACCCAGCAGAAGAAGAGAGTCAAAAAAGATTCAAGCAGAACTCAATGAAAGAGAGACCAGAAGAACTGCGGAACAGATCAACAAAACCAGGAGTTTGTTCTTTGAAAGAATTAATAAGATAGATAAACCATTAGCCAGCCTTATTAAAAACAAAAGAAAAAATACTCAAATAATAAAATCATGAATGAAAGAGGAGAGATCACAACCAATACCAAGAAAATACAAACCATACTAAAACGTATTATGAGCAGCTATACACCAAAAAATTAGGCAGTCTAGAAGAAATGGATGTGTTTCTGGAAAACCACAAACTACCAAAACTGGAACAGGAAGAAATAGAAAATCTGAACAGGCCAATAACTGGGGAGGAAATTGAAGCAGTCATCAATAACCTCCCCAAGACACTAAAATCCAGGGCCTGATGACTTCCTAGGGGAATTCTACCAAACGTGTAAAGAAGAAATAATATCTTTCTTACGAAAGCTGTTCAAAAGAATAGAAAGGGATGGAATACTTCTAAACTCCTTCTATGAGGCCAGCGTCACCTTAATTCCAAATCAGACAAGGACTCCACCAAAAAGGTGATTATAGACCAAAATGCCTGATGACCATGGATGCAAAAATTCTCAACAAGATACGAGCCGATAGGATTCAACAGTACATTAAGTAGATTATTCACTATGTCCAAGTGGGATTTATCCTCAGGATGCAAGGCTAGTTCAACACTGGTAAAGCAATCATGTGATAGATCATATCAACAAGACAAAAAAGAACCATATGATCCTCTCAATAGATGCAGAGAAAGCATTTGACAAAATACAGCATCCATTCCTGATCAAAAGTCTTCAGAGTGTAGTGATAAAAAGGAAAATTCCTCAGCATCTTAAAAGCCATCTATGAAAAGCCCACAGCAAATATCATTCTCAATGGAGAAACACTGAGAGCCTTTCCCCTAAGATCAGGAACATGAAAGTGATGTCCACTCTCACGACTGCTATTCAACATAGTACTAGAAGTCCTAACCTCAGCAATCAGACAACAAAAAGAAATAAAAGGCATTAAAATTGGCAAAGAAGAAGTCAAACTCTCCCTCTTCACAGATGACATAATCCTATATGTAGAAAACCCAAAAGGCTCCACCCAAAATTGCTAGAACTCATACAGCAATTCAGTAAGGTGGCAGGATACAAAATCAATGCCCAGAAATCAGTGGCATTTCTATACACTAACAATGAGACTGAAGAAAGAAATTAAGGACTCAATCCCATTTACAATTACACTGTAAACCATAAGATACCCTGGAATAAACCAAATAAAAGGGGTAAAGGATCTATACCCTAAATACTACAGAACACTTCTGAAAGAAATTGAGGAAGATACAAAGAGATGGAAAAAACATTCCATGTTCATGGATTGGAAGAATTAATATTCTGAAAATGTCTATGCTATCCAGGGCGATTTACACATTTAATGCAATCCCTATCAAAATACTATGGACTTTCTTCACAGAGTTGGAACAAATAATCTTAAGATTTGTGTGGAATCAGAAAAGATCCCGAATAGGCAGGGGAATATTGAAAAAGAAAACTACAGCCAGGGGCATCAGAATGCCAGATTTCAAGTTGTACTACAAAGCTGTGATCATCAAGACAGTGTGGTACTGGCACAAAAGCAGACTCATAGATCAATGGAACAGAATAGAAAATCCATAAGTGGACCCTCAACTTTATGGTCAATTAATATTTGACAAAGCAGGAAAGACCTTCTGCTGACAAAAGGACAATCTCTTCAATAAATGGTGCTGGGAAATTGGACAGCCATGTGCAGAAGAATGAATCTGGACCATTGTCTCTCACTGCACACAAAGATAAACTCAAAATGGATGATGAAAGATCTAAATGTGAGGCAAGAATCCATCAAAATCCTAGAGGACACACAGGCAACACCCTTTTTGAACTTGGCCATAGCAACTTCTTGCAAGATACATCTATGAAGGCAAGGGAAACAAAAGCAAAAATGAACCATTGGGACTTCATCAAGATAAAAAGCTTCTGCACAGCAAAAGAAACAGTCAACAAACTAAAAGACAACCTACATAATGGGAGAAGATATTTACAAATGACATATCAGATAAAGGACTAGTATCCAAGATCTATAAAGAACTTATTACACTCAACACCCAAGAAACAAACAATCCAATCATGAAATGGGCAAAACACATGAACAGAAATTTCACCAAAGAAGACATACACATGGCCAATAACCACTTGAGAAAATGCTCCTCATCTCTTATCATCAGGGAAATGGAGATCAAAACCACAATGAGATACCACCTCACACCACGGAGAATGGCCATAATTAAGAAGACAGGAAACAACAAATGTTGGAGAGGATGTGGAGAAAGGAAACCCTCTTTCACTGTTGGTGGGAATCGAACTGGTACAGGGACTCTGGAAAACTGCGTGGAGGTTCCTCAAAGAATTAAAAATAGAGCTACCCTAAAACCCAGCAATTGCACTACTGAGGATTTACCCCAAAGATACAGATGTAGTGAAAAGCTGAGACACCTGCACCCCAATGTTTATAGCAGCAATGTCTACAATAGCCAAACTGTGGAAGGAGCCTTGGTGTCCATCGAAAGATGAATGGATACATAAGATGTGGTATATGTATAGAATGGAATATTACTCAGCCATTAGAAATGACAAATACCCACCATTTGCTTCAATGTGGATGGAACTGGAGGGTATTATGCTGAGTGAAGTAAGTCAGTCGGAGAAGGAAAATCATTATATGGTTTCACTCAAAAGGGGAATATAAAAAATAGTGAATGGGATTATAGGGGAAAGGAGAGAAAATGAGTGGGAAAAATCAGAGAGGGTGACATAACCTGAGAGATTCCTAACTCTGGGAAACGAACAAGGGTTAGTGGAATGGGAAGTGGGCGGAGGGATGGGGGTGACTGAGTGACGGGCACTGGGGGAGCACTTGTCTGGATGAGCAGTGGGTGTTATCCTATAGGTTGACAAATCGAACTCCAATAAAAAATATACAAAAAATAAAAATAACAACTAATTATCATAACCTAATATTTATTTAGCATTTTTTTATGTTAAGGAAGAGTAAGTAAGTCACAGATCTACTCTCAAGGAACTTACAATGTAAATACATATACTGTTATACAACTGGGCAGTGTGTAAGAAATGGCAAAAAAAAGTGACTAAACTAAAATGGTATTGGAGTTTATAGGAGGAAGGTGATCGTCTTTCCTTGAAATCATCATAAAAGTCTTCATGGAAAACATAGTAGATATATCACAGCTTTCATTTCAAAAGGCAGAGATCAGGTACAGAAAGGAGACTCAAAGCAATGGAAATAATAATAATAATAATAATAATAACTGAATTTATTAAGTGTTAACTACATGTTGAACATTGGGATGTTTATCATGTATTAACTAATTTAATCCTCAGCACCACTCATTCAGGTAAATACTCCTCCTTTCTCCATTTTATAGATAAACTGAGGTTAAATGATCACAGAACTAATTAATTCAGCCGGACTGAAGTCTATTTCCAGATGTTAATAGGCATTACTAAGTCAATGGAAATAGGCTCTCATGTTCTGAGTTGAGATTAAGCTTTCTTCCTATGTCATTTCTGTCCCTATTCCCTCAGTCTACATGGTTTGTAAAAAATCTTCTGTCACAATCCACATGAAATAATTTACCTATCCATGTGAATTTTTCCTTTGCAGTCACCCTCAAATATACTTCTTCCTCTTCATTCCCATAGCCATAATAATCACTGAGATCCTTACCATCTTTGTTTACCTTAATATCCAAACCCTCCTGCAGTCTATGTACTTCTTCAACAAGCATTTATTGCATCTCCAATAACATGCTGAGCAATAAGGATACAAAGATAAATAAAACATGCTTCCTATACTCAAGGAGTCTAGGTGATAGGCATATATAGAAGAGTAAGCAGGTGTAATAGAATGAAGGTCAGAAGTATGGGGGAAAGGGTAACGGTGTGTTCCAGGTAGAAATAACAGCATTTATGAAAATCTGAAAGTGAGAAAGAAAATAGAATGTTCCAAGGGACCAAAGTGATTGACTGATAGTAAGGGAACAAGTAGCAGAGATAAGATTAAAAAGTAGGCAGGGGTTAGATCATAGGCACAGGGGTAGCATGTCTCATTTCTCAACCTCAACACTATTGATGTCCTAGGCTGGGTAATTCCCTGTATTGGGGGAATTTCCCTGTGCATTATAGGATTTAGCAGCATTCCTGACTACTACCCACTAGATGCCAATAGTACTGCCACCACGACCCCCACAGTATAACAACTGAAAATGTGTTCAAGCATTGTTAAATGTCCTATGGGAGCAAAATCCTCTCCAGTTGAGAACCACTGATATAAAGCCTTGAGAGTCATATTTAGGATATTTGGATTTTATTCTAAGATCAAGAGGAGTAGTGGTGTGCCACAGTGTAGAGAAGGAATCAATTCTCATGATCACTTAAGAATGGAGAGAGAGATACAAATAAGGTGACTATTCAATACCTAAGTGTTATTATTTCCAGTATTATCACTGCAGTGTAAGTGGGACAGAGCTCTACATATGCTGTAGTTATTTATATCTGTGTGTCTTTGTCATGTAGGCTTTCAAACCTGAGAATAACATGTTTTTGACAATTCAAATTTGCAAATTCATTTAAGGTTTGAGTTGGAATATTCTTACCTCCTGACTTGTCCTCTATGAAGTCATTTCAAAATTTTTATCTTATCATAAATAGCTTTAATTTTTATCCCTGAAGTCTATATATAATACCAAATCACACTTTTTTTCTTTTCTCTCAAGTTTTTATTTAAATTTAAGTTAGTTAACATATAGTGTAGTATTGGTTTCAGGAGTTAGTGATTGATCACTTACACACTTTCTTAGTTTAGTACTTTGGGTTTATTCTCAGTTGATTCATAATTAGTTTTCAGTCAACTGAATCACAAGCTCCTAGAAATTAAAGACAATGTGTTCTCCATTTTATATATATTCCAGATCATTGAGCAAAATCTTGAACCAAAAGCAGATGTCATTATATTAAGAATTATGTTCTATAAATAAATAAGTAAATAAATATCATATTCTCCTATGTGATTTCTCTATCATCTAGAAGAAGATTCAGAATCAAAATTATTAGCTAGTTTTTTATATTAACTAAGATAAATCATTATGACATTGAATGGTAGACTCTATTTTCTTAACTTTTACTTGAGATCAAAATTATAATCTCTGAGCATAGTCAGAGTTAATTAAGGGTTTTATATCCATTCAACTGCCTTATAGAAAATGTATCAATAAAAATTATTACTGCATAAATACCAGAAATCCTTCTTTATACAATTGGCTTATCCTGCAAATGAATATTATGGACTTTTATCCCCAAAAGACTAAAGTTTGATAAGAAATAAGTGCTGGAAAATTCCTTACATCCATATTTTTAAAAAAACCTCACATATAAAAGCTAGGTTAATTTTGATGTTCAAGCTTATGTTATATTCATGTCAGTTAAGTTGGATACTTTCAGTGTTTTATATTCAGTACATCCAATTTTTGATATTTCTGCAACTTCTTAGAAATCATGGACCAATTCCACCAGAAAGGACCTCAAAATGATCATCTGATTTAACCCTTTTTTTATAAATCAAGTAGAGGGTTGAATAATCCAGTATACTTTCTAGAGTCCAAATATAAAATTTTTTCCTTTTTATAAATTAACAATAAAACCAAGGCAGGAAGTTCTTTGTATTTCCAATATTTTACTCACAACAGAAAAAGTGATAGATGATCTCCTATAAGTAATACTAACATGTTACTTACTCCTCAGCCTACAAGACACATGAAAGTCATTCTATAATATCCAATTACATGTTTATTCCACCTTTATAAAGACCTCAACATTAAAATCAAGTTTTAAAAATCATCTTTCTTCTGAGGTTAAAGCTAGTCAACGTACACTACACTCCCTTTCTCCTTCTACCACCTTTCTATATAACGGTATTATCAGAAACTATAATTTTAAAGAACCTAACAGCTTGCACTCAAAAGAACCATTACCAATTTTCTTTGAAGGCTTAAGTGACAGAAACAAATCTGTCCGTTTTCAGCTATTGAACATATTTACTAGTTTAACACAGATTTTTTACCAAAGATTTTGCCAGGTTTCATTTTGCCAGATGATTTGAAAACCACTACAGTGCTTTTATCCTGCATCAAATAAGATCTAATAGATTATGGTATGAGTAGACTTTCTTGTATGTCATATTGGAAACTTTTCATAGGCACCCAGAAGTTCCTAGTATAAAAGTAACCAAGGGGTGCCAATGATGAAAGACTTTGTTGCCATGGTGTCATCTCATAAATCATCAATTATTGTCTGTTATTATGAATGTGACAGCCACATACTGTCATAAAAGGATTTGCATTCTGATCTAGTTTGAAATGTTTTTCTAGACATCATTTGCTTTGTAAAAGAAATGTTATGACAACCATAGAGCACTTAAGCATGTTATGAAGTGTTCAAGCATTTTTTTTTTGGACTTTGTCAGTTTGGCATTTTGGCATACCAACATCTTTTGAATTCTTGAGTTGTTTTCCTTAAAGCTCATAAATATATTTCTAAACATGGATACATAGCATAATAGACTAAATGCAACAGAAGCAGTGCAATTCTTTGGTTGCTATGACAACCTAAACTGATCAACTTCCTGTCACTGATTTAAAAGAGGCACTCTCCTGTGGCCATAAATACTAATTACAAACGCAAGTCATTTGCTAACATGTTCAGCTTACAGATTAAAGCAGTTCATGCCCAATTTATCATTTAACATGTCCACATTTGTAGTGTGGTACAGAATGAATAATAACTTCACTTGTTTATGAAATTTTCAACTTAATTTCATTAATTATTTTTGCAGTTGCTGGAACTTAACTTTGCTACTACTAGTTCAGTAAACTCAATGGATTTTCAAAGAGCAAAGAAAGATTTCTAAATGCAATTTCTGAATTAAAGTTGAAATATTTGCTTAAAACTCCTTCCTGTAAATGCATATTTTAAAGAAGGTGGTTATATTTTAAGTAAGAAAGTTGCAAAATTTTATGAATACATGAAAGAGTGTCTTGTCCCAAAATCTATTCATTTCAATTAAATGAAGAGCTAATATATTTGATTAAAACCTGTAATAAATAATTTTATGAAGGTACCAGTTGATACTCTGAATAATGAATTTCACTTTTTAAAAAAAGTAGTAGGTTCAGGAAAACTATTAAAAATATTTTTAAAATATTAAAAGTAATATTAAAAATATTACCCTTCAGGCAATAGTTATAGTAGTACTATATAATCTTTCTTGAGAGAGAAAGACTGCGCAGGTGCATGCATGAGTGGTGGGCAAGAGGCAGAGATAGAGGGAAAGAAAAAATCCCAAGCAAGTTCCACACTCAGCACAGAGCCCCAGACAAGGCTTAATCTCACAACCAACCCTGAGATCATGACTTGAGACAAAATCAAGTGTCAGATGCTTAACCAAATGAGCCGTCCAGGCACCCCCATAGTGCTATATAATCTAATATTAAGTACCCTATTCTCCACTCAAACACATATATTAAACAAGCCTTAAATTAAAATTTATGTTTCATCTTCTGAGAGGGAAGGAGACATGGTGAAGGAGAGAATGTCTAACCACCTCGGAATGTAAATAAGAGCAATGCTACAAATAGTTAAAGTGTCTTTGGAGAATTTCTACTTCTCACCAATACCTGTGAAAATTTAGGATACCAATATCCTATATAGTTTGTTTAAAAGTAAAACACTTCTATCTTCTAGCACCCATGAATTTCATGACAAAGCTTTGCTATATGTATCATCATAAGAAAGACCTCTAAAGTAATCTATGTTCTCACTAATTCACAAACCTAGAATTTGATTTAAATATTTTTACAATTTCCAAAGCTGAATGGATTCTTTCTGTACTTTAAATAATCACTTAGCATTTCTAGAAAGGCTGACAATTTTTTTGACAAAATTTTTCAAAATCAAATATAATATTCATGCTCCAATTGATTCTCTGAAAAAAGCTGATACCTAAAAAGTTTACTTCCAGGAATACCTAAAAAATGCATTGTTTTGTGAGAGATTAGGCAAAATGAATGATGTGAGATCCCTGTTCCTGTTACTATCTGGGCAGTACTATCTTCACCAAAATATATTTCTTAATAGGGCCTGCCTTGCCACCCTCATCACAGCTCTACCCCATAACTACTACTAATCAATACAAATTATACATCCAAAGAAAGTAAAAAGTCATTAGGTGGTCTCCTGTGGTTGCAAAAGGAGTGACAAAACACTTCCAATTGCTCATAAACCCAGCAGCTGTATCCTCAAACTCTAGGGCTCCAAAGGCCTTCTGACAGCCTGTGCTCACAGGTGCTTCTCTTCTAGCACCAGCTCAGGGACTCTGCAGCAGGAATTTCACATCACCATAGTGTTGAGGTGAAAGCTCCAGTGCCCTTATTAAAAAAAATCTGGTCAGGGGATCCCTGGGTGGCGCAGCGGTTTGGCGCCTGCCTTTGGCCCAGGGCGCGATCCTGGAGACCCGGGATCGAATCCCACATCGGGCTCCCGGTGCATGGAGCCTGCTTCTCCCTCTGACTGTGTCTCTGCCTCTCTCTCTCTCTGTCTCTCTGTGACTATCATAAATAAATTAAAAAAATTAAAAAAAAAATCTGGCCAGCTTGAAGTAATGAAAACTAATCTGAATGCAGCCAGTCATTGGCTGTGAGCACATGCTCAGCAAAACAAAGGCTGCATCACAAGTTTCTGCATATATATAGGCACATCAACTGTATGTTTCTGCCTGACAGACTGACAAAGTTTGAAAGAATGTTTATGGGGGATCCCTGGGTGGCACAGCGGTTTGGCGCCTGCCTTTGGCCCGGGGCGCGATCCTGGAGACCCGGGATCGAGTCCCACGTTGGGCTCCCGGTGCATGGAGCCTGCTTCTCCCTCTGCCTGTGTCTCTGCCTCCCTTGCTCTCTCTCTCTGTGTGTGTGGCTATCATAAATAAATTAAAAAAAGAAAGAATGTTTATGATATTTTATAAATTGTTTCTTGAAATTAGGAGCCCCTAAATTGGAGTATAACTTAGTTCTGAAAAACAAAGCAGTGATTTTTTGAAGCCGGAGAACTGGACAAATACAAACTAAGGAAAACACAATATGTTTTTATTGCAACCAAAAGTAAAATATATATATACTATTTTTAAATGGGCTGCCTCATTTAATGTCCCAAATCCTTTCATGTAATGTTCAGTAGGTGCTTTACTACCAAATGTAAATCATGATCAAAAAAATAAAAACCACTTTATTCTTAATTTGTTAGATATATCAATATGTGATTTAAGGAGTATTTGTAAAACCCTTACAGCATAAAGAATATAAAATCACTATTTTTGTTATTTAGGCTAATTTCATTTTAAAGCAACATAACCATACATATCTGCCAACCAAATGTATTACAGTAATATATTATTTGGCTATTACTAGCTATTAAATATGAAAATGTCTGGGGTGCCTGCATGGCTCAGTCAGTTAAGCATTCAACTCTTGGTTTCAGCTCAGGACATGATCTCAGGGTCCTGAGATAGAGCCCTGTGTTGTGCTCTGAGCTCAGTATGGAGTCAGCTTGTTCCTCTCCCTCTCTTCCTCCCCCTGCTCTCTCACTTTCTCCCTCTCTCTCTCTCTAGAATAAGTAAACAAAATCTTCTTAATTAATTAATTAAATGAAAATGTCCAAATCATTTGATTTTCATCAAATACAAATCAAATAATAATTATATTTTAATATTTAAATAAAAATATTGTTTGTAGGGAGAATATTTTATAATGACGGATCAGTTCAAAATGCCTTAAATTCTTCTACATGCAACAAATTAAAGCATGGCTGCTGTTATTAACAGCCTTCAGTATTTTATTTTTTTAACAGCTTTTACATATTTTTTAAAAATCTGAAACACTATATATCAGATGATCTAGCATTTGTATTGTGGATTATGAATAATATATCATTACCCAAACCAATTGATTGAGTTACATATTTTTTACATCTCGATTTTCTAATGGATTTATTTAAAAACAATGTTTTATGGCTAAATCATTTTATACTTGCCCCCTTTTGAACATTAGTATTAGTTAAAAAACAAATTCTGGATGATAATTTAAAGTAACAAACAAATCTTTGGAGTCCTAATATGCTGAGCCAAAAACTCTTTCAGCAAATGTATTCTTTGTTTTAGCAACTAGTTAGTTACACTGACAAATTTAAGATTAACGCTATACAATTTTTGAAAATGTCACCAGTATCTTTGTAAAATAATATGTTCCCCGTTGCATAATAATAGGTGGTTATCAGCCTTTCCTCTTTATCCTGTCTCAGTCATTTAGTTAAATCTACCCTGTACCCTCCAGAGAAATTCATGGTCTGTCACCCTACCCACTGGTGCCTAGATTTATGGATATTTTAGCACTCCCTTCATTTTCCCATCACTAGGCAACTCTTCCAAGTTAAAAAAAAAAGTAGACTTCACCTGAACATTCAGACAAGTATCCTACTACAAAGCCCATTTTCCTTCTATAATTCCACTTTCCTTTCATTTATATTAAAGAAACACACAGCCTGAGACCTAATGTATTTGTACCTTCACGTTATTAAATGTAACATGCAGAACATTACACATTATTATTCCACACATGGCCAAGGAATTTTAGTATTTAGGATTATGGCAATTAAGTCTTCCTTCACTTTGGGTGATGTGACACTTGCTTGACTATAATGTCAATCCACTTAAAGTCTGTGTAAACAACATTATCTTAGTCACTCTGCATTACATTTCCAAGTGTGAGCAAAATTACAAGGTCAGAGTGGACAAGAATGTAGGTAATCCCAAGGAAACTTCATGTAAATGACTTGCTCAAGGTTCATGCTGGGCTGTCAACAATAGCAAAAAGGAGTATTTACCATACTATATTATAGTATTATTATCTATACCATCCATGGCAAAATACATGGGTATTTTGGAGACAGAGGTAAAGATGAAAATGTCCATTATTTTGATGTTTTGTAGATAAAAGATGAAGGTTGTTTGCCAAGGCTTTGTTTAGGCTAACAAAAGTGTAGTGCTCTGTTAAAAAAAAAAAAACGAATATTACATAGAACAACTGAAAATTATTTTATAAATAAAGATCCAGGGCAGCCCGGGTGCCTCAGTGGTTTAGTGCCGCCTTCAGCCCAGGGTGTGATCCTGGAGACCCAGGATCGAGTCCCACATCAGGCTCCCTGCATGGAGCCTGCTTCTCCCTCTGCCTGTGTCTCTGCCTCTCTCTCTGTCTCTCTCTCTCTGTGTGTTTCTCATGAATAAATAAATAAAATCTTAAAAAATCCATTAACATCTCAAATATAAAGAGCACTTTTTAGAAATACAAATGATAAAGGCAATACAACAATGCTTATATTTCCTCCATTTCTGTTTTGTTTTGTTTTTTAAAAAGATTTTATTTATTTATTTGGAGAGAGAGAGAGAGGGTACATGCACTCGAGTTCATGAACAGGGGGAGGGGCAGAGGAAGAAGCAGACTCCCCGCTGAGCAGGGAGCCCAATGCAGGGCACAATCACAGGACCCTGAGATCAAGACCTGAGCTGAAGGCAGACACTTAACCAACTGAGCCACTCAGACACTCCTATTTTATTATTTTTAATAAATACTCATCAGCCATGATATTTATTTTCTTAAAGTAATGATTTCTCAATAGACTAGTCTTGTCAGCTACTTAATGTGCTGTTCTGAAAATGCTCTGATTTATAAAACTAGCTTAAAAGCTTTGTGATATTTTGTGTTTTAAGTGATTTATTTAGTGCTTATTGAAAAAGTTAGATAACCTAATTAAATCTCCATATAGAATATTACTCAGCCATTAGAAACGACAAATACCCACCATTTGCTTCGACGTGGATGGAACTGGAGGGTATTATGCTGAGTGAAATAAGCCAATCGGAGAAGGACAAACATTATATGGTCTCATTCATTTGGGGAATATAAAAAATAGTGAAAGGGAATAAAGGGGAAAGGAGAAAAAATAAATGGGAAATATCAGAAAGGGAGACATAACATGAAAGACTCCTAACTCTGGGAAACGAACTAAAGGTGGTGGAAGGGGAGGTGGGCGGGGAGTGGGGGAGACTGGGTGATGGGCACTGAGGTGGGCACTTGACGTGATGAGCACTGGGTGTTATTCTGTATGTTGACAAATTGAACACCAATAAAAAATAAATTTATAAAAGGTAAAAGAGGAAAAAAGAAAAAAATCTCCATATAGGATAGGTAGGATCTAGGCAAAATTAATTTGGCACAGTTTCTTCTGAACTTGTAGAAGTAACAGAGAAAGCCAAACAGTGGTTCTCAGAGCATGATTAAACTATAAAATGGGTAGCCAATTAGCAAAAATAGCCATGGGACTTCTTAAATAGGAGTCCCATAGTCAGTTCACAAATAGGCTAAAATATGTAGAAACCCTCAGAATCAATTTATGGGGGAATCTCTAAGCTTATTGTCACATTTGAACAATGAACTAGGGGTGGTGGAAGGGGAGGAGGGCGGGGGGTGGGGGTGAATGGGTGACGGGCACGGAGGGGGACACTTGATGGGATGAGCACTGGGTGTTATTCTGTATGTTGGTAAATTGAACACCAATAAAAATTAATTTATAAATAAAAAAACAAAAAAACAATGAGGTATACATATGTGAACTGTACTAATCTGGCGATCATCTGAACAAAGTGTATGAACCATAATTTTCTTGTAATGTCTTGTAAAAATACTGTAGAAATCAGTTCACTTCCCAGGAATGACATTATCAAAAATTTTTCCTAGGACTACTTATACAGAAGCCCATAAAAATGTCATCATTGCAAGAGATTAACTGATTTAGATTTTGTTTGCCAAAATTGCCACCTCCCATAAGTAGAAGCATCACTAAAACCATAACCATATTCATGTTTTCATAGATTTCTTTTAAAAAGTAATTGAAATAATAGGTATTCTGTGATAGAGATAGAATATACTTGTGTGTGTAAACGTACGAAGGCATCTGAGTGTGTTTGTGTGGCAGATTGGCAATTTTTGGAGTTTAAGTTAAATCAGTTTCAACTGACTTTTATACTTTAATCTTTCTTAAAATATTAGACAGATTTCTAACCGGATTTTCTTTTTAGTACACATGGAATCTAAGAAACCCCAAAAGCTATTTGTTAAACTCCAGGGTACAGATCTAGCTCATTCTAATAAAAAACATCTCCCCAAACACAAAATCCAATTAGTTACCCTCCTTATCCAAAAAGAAATACAGAATGGTGGACTGAGTCCTCCCTCTACTTTAAGTAGCTATGTGCAGCACCATAAAAGCACTATTGGAATCGAATCTTAAGTGAGTTGAAAATATTGAATACCCTATTCTCTGAATCTGCAACATATGTAAAAAGAACTTGAAAAAACACAAAGCCGTAATAAATTATAGTTGGACTTTCATTGCATTTCAGCACTTGTTATGTAATGATTCAGAATGGGAAACTTTGAAGATTAATTCAAGATGGTGTGTGGCTACTGTCTAGTCATAATGCTGAGATCTTGCTCCAATCTTCTGTCCCACAGCCCACCCCCACCTGTCCTTGAATTAAGAGAAACACAAAGATAAATAGGGTAAATAAGATAAACCTATGATCTTAACTATGTCAGAGAGTGTTATAACACTTTTCACAAATTGATAAAATTCAATTTGTCTTTATGTTTTGTGCACAATAAGTAAATTATAGCTTCAGGGAAAAGGGAACATATGCATTATAGATCAAAAGTTATAATATGTCTCTAAGAGACTGCATGGTCCAACATCCTAATTTTACAGATGTGGCAACTGAGGTCCCAAGCCACAGTTATTTTCAGGGTTGTTTTAAGTCCATGGACTTCTGATTCTTTCCAGAGCTCCACCTACTATACCACACTGTCATCAAATGAGGCTTTATGGGAAAGTGTTTGTAACCTGGAAAATACAAATTTTAAGTAGTATTTTTATTCATATCTGAATTACATATGTTTTAAAATGAAGAATAATTACACAAATAGTTTCAGTAAGCATTGTTATGTGCCCTAAGTGATCAGAATCAGTGTTTCATCTCTGGATGTAATCATAAAAATGAATAAATAAAAAGAATTATTTTTTCTTCAAAGGAATTGTTTGTTAAAAATATCTACTACATTGGTAAGAATGTGGGGAAATAGGAATTCTTGTATAACACTAGTGGGAGTGTAAATCAGAATAATTTTGGAGAGCAATTTAGCAATAACCATTAAAGATGTACATAGTCCACAACTCAATGATTTTACTTCTAGGTTTATACCCCAGAGAAATTTTCCCACAAGGGCACAAGAAATTATGATGTCCATTTACAGCACCGTATGTAATAACAAAAAATTGAAAACAACCTAAACGTCTATCAATATAGTAAAGAATAATCAAACTGTGGTATAATCATACAATTAAATAGTAGAATGGACAATTAAAAATAAATGAACTAGATCAGCAAGAATCAACATAGATAAATCTCAAAAACATAATATAAAAACAATGATTACAAAAGGACAGTATCGTACAAAAACATTTAGGTACATTTTAAAAACACAAAAACTAATAATGCATATTCTTTGTGCATAAACACACATATAATAAAAAACCAGAAATAATTCACACAAATTTTAAAACAGTAGTTAACTCTAATAAAGGGTGGAGAAAGGAGATTAGTGGCAGTCATATCAATAATTCTTTACAGATACATTTTTTTAACAAATGAGCTCTGAGTCAAATGTAGCAAAATGTAGACTTGGTTATTGGTCCACAAATGTCTCTCATTTATTTCTCGCTCTTTCTATTTGAGCTATTTTATAATTAAACTTGCTAATTTATTAGACAAAGCAATGCTACCAAAATTGATTTCAGAATAAGAATGCCATTTTCCAGGAAGTCAGAAAATATATATATATATATATAATGAAATGAAGCACTTAGTAATTAGTCTGATTCCACTTGTCAGGCTATAAAATATATTGATCCAAAGTATATGAGCTTTGTAATCATACTGCCTTGATTAAAATGCTGGCTCTGATATTTGTAGACTGTGTGGCCTCAGATAAGTCACTTAACCTTTTCTGTGCCTCAGTAACATCATCTGTAAAGCAAGGATCACAATAATGTCACTTAACTTGTAGGGTTGTTACAAAGATTAAATGAACTAAAATAACCTGAAACCTGGGATATCATGTCTGAAAAATGTTAGATATTATTATGTTCTGGAAAAAATAAGAGTAGCAGTTGTTCATCAAAATTTTTACAGAATTACCTTATTGATGTGTCATATGGTTAAATGTACCAAATAATCCCTCATTTCTTAAATTCTCTACCTCTGAGGAGTAACTAATTAACTAAGAATTTCCAGTTGTTAGAGTTTTTAGAGAACAGTTTTAATTAATTAGTATATTTTAACATAATTCATCCTATCACACAATAGATTACTTGTAGTAAAAACTGATGATCTAGAAAGGGGAGCACTGTCTACCAAATTTTATTTAGATAAACATCACCTGTTTTGCACATTGTCATATATATTGACCAGTTGTCCAACAATTTCTCATCTTTCAAATATGTCTGTATTAAATCTGCAACTAGAATAATTTGTTGACCAATGAGGGCTTTTAAAAGTTAATTTAGAATTTGAGATTGTGTATTCTTTCTTTATTTTCCACTTTTCCCTTTTTTAAAGTCTCAGATAAGTTTCTCATCAGAAATGACTGTCAAGTGGCCGTCTTAAGGACTTAATGGTGCAGATCATAAGGCTATTAAAGCAGGTTTAACAATGAAGTTTTCCTTCTTTTTCTTTATTTTTTTCTAGAAAGATTGGACTTTAATGGTTTCCTCTTTAGACAAATATGCTTTTGGACTGCCAGTGATGAAAGAGGCATACAAATGTTAAAAGCATTGTAGCACAGTGGGATTATGTGCTAAGGTCCAGAGTATGACAAACAAGCAAAGTCTCAGACCAATCAAACAGTTAACTCGAACAGAAATTTCAGATGACTAGCTTTTGTTTTATCTTTGCCAATGCCAATCAAAAGTTCAAATGAAGTTTCGTCATTACTTACATTTCTTTTATTTCTTACTTTAACCATTCATAAAAATAAAGGATTTTGCTAGAAGAAATTAGAAATTTGTTGAAAGGCAAGTCAAATTAAAGGTAAAAGAACACATATGGCACCATAAATTAGGTTTTAAATAGAAGCCTTAATTATGTTATGTGACAGAACCTATATTTAAATATTCTCTTTGGACATCGTAGTAATAATCTTTCATGCTGCATTGCATTGATAAATATGAAAGCAAAAATTTCATAGTTTTATCTTAACTTTCAAACCAAATTAAGGGAAAAATATATTGGTTATTTCCATATAGTAAGTAAACATCATGAAGTGCATAACCACCATTTTGAGTACCAGCAGAATTATTTACAAGCATTCCACGTATTTTTAATTCACTTTACATAAATTTTCCATTATCAGATGTTTGAGTACATTAATAACATACTGTGAATGTTTTAAATTGCAATACCTAGAGGATTTACAATTTAAAGCAGAGGTCATAAACTGACAGCCCATGGGCTAGATCCAGGCCACAGATCATTTTGTTTAGCTTCCATAGTGTTTCTTTCTTTTTCTTTCCTTTTGTTTTTGTTTTGTTTTTGCTTTTATTGAGTTAGTTACCAACATTTAAGGATTAGGGAATTTCATATAAAAATCTGCATTCCCGGCTTCTTTTAAAAACTCAGAGCTTAACAACCTTAGGCCTACATTCCCACATGGTAGCAATCAACTACACTGAGTAATAGCTGACACCTTTGGAAAGAATATATACTGTCTAGGCCACCATAGTTGCCACCACTCCCCATTGCTTATGGCCTTTCATTTACATTACCAGCATTGTATCAGTAGGCTTTAGAGTTTGTGACTCTTCTGTTTCTCTGTAGTTTATGTGAGTGAATCAGTGCATATACTTTTAAGAACAATCCATGGCTTTTCTCAGATTACAGCAAATGCAAAAATGAATTACATATATATATACATATTTAATGTGTACTCTGATTAATCTAAAATTTATCTATACAGTTATAAACTACTGTTATAATTAATTAAATGAAGATAATATTACATTAATTTGCACGTCATTTTATTAGGAAAATTAAAATAAAATGAAAGTCAATTTCAATGTCTGAATTCAATTGCATTCCTTTAAAATAAAAACATTTACTTTCAGTATCCCAAATCTAATTTCAAAATTCAAACCGTTTAAAGTTTTTCAGTTAAAATCATTCATTAATGAAATCTAGTGGGTTCTAGTCTCCCTCAGCACTAAAATTACAGTCTAATAGAAAGCTTGGCACTTAAGGAGGCACATCCACTGCTTCAGGTCACTTGGGTATTATTTAGTGTGCATGATATTTAAAAGTAATATTTAGTATAGGAAATGTCCCAGATATTATAAACATCACCATGATGGTTTTCATTTTCTATGTCAAAAACCCAGAATAAATCACATGGTGTGGTCCCCATTGCCCCTAAAACGCCATGATATTTCTGTTGTAGAAAAATATGGATAAAACATATTTCACGGGTAGCCCTGAGGAAATTGGGGAAAATTCAGCAAAGGGTGATTTAACCTGAGAAGGGTATGTGGAAGAGAAGAAGGGACACTATTCCCAGCAATATCAAAATGCACTTTATTACCATGAGTTGCCCTCCTTTCCCCTTGCTGCTCTGAGTTACTGTCCATTATTTTCCCCATTGCAACCTGAAAGGTATAAAGCCTACAGCGATATGGTATGTCTGATTGCAATATAAGTGAAATTGTCATAGATAACATAACAAGTTTCAAGCATGAATCTTCTTAGATTTTTAAATTTTTAAAAATGTATTTTTAGAAAAAATAATTTCAAATATTTTAGGACTACTAGCATGCTTGCAAAATAGATCCATGCCTGATACTTAGAGCAACTCCACAAGATTAGACGGCCTATTTTTTTCCTTTATTCCTACAGCACACTTAATAACCTGTGCTGCCCTGTAAAAGTGAATGTACCTTCTTAAGCATTCTAGAGTCATGTGGTGATTAAATTACCTTCTCGTTATTCTACATAGGTGTCATAGTTTTTGTGTCAGTGACCCTCACTCAACCCACATCGACTTTGCAACCTTTCCCTAGCTTTTGTTTTAGTTACCAGGGAAGGAGTTGCTCCCTATGGCTGGAAGTCATCTACCCACTGCATGATTATAGGATCCATTCCCAGTTAATAGATATGAATGATAACCGTCAATAATGAAACTGTGGAGATTCAATTAACTAGTACCCTCAAATGGATAGACAGGATCTAATTAACTATTTGGATTTCATTTTTCTTATTATTAACTAAGGATTAAGAAAGATTTGACATTTGCTCTGAAAACTTTCAATGCCCCTACTTTCCTACCTTAATAAGTATAGTACAGGGAACAAAATTATTGAAGTTGGGCTGAATCTGTACAAGCTCATGAAATTTGTTTAAAGGCAAGTCAAATGTCAAGGACATTCCCAGGAAGTTGATTTTTAAAAAATAAATACATAAATACCTGTTAACAGCTTGTTTTCTTGTCTTTTGCCTCTTCCTTCTAAAAGAAGAGTGTAGCAAAAAATAAATAAATAAAACTGGTTAATTGAAAGTTCTGGTTAGTTAGTTTCCAATTAATCAAGGCGTTATTGTATTTCACAAAAAAGTTTCTTCAATTCTTCAAGAATTATAGATAGGTTACACACAATGAAACACCAGCAAGGAAGAGCACAAAGAATGTAAGAAAGCCTGAATAGCTATTAGATAGTGTTTTAAATATATAGACAATGCTATTATATTTCTGGTCTATTCCCACCGAATAAAGAATAATGTGAAATATCATGTGGCTTAGAGCTTTCCCATATATGAAAGCAAGAAAATAAGGTTATAGATTTCCACTGAAAAATATGGCCTCGGGTCATAACAATTCCAAAAAAAAAAAAAGATTCAGCAATAATGTGTCTTCTTCCTTTCTCTCAAGAGCCTTCTTCCTATCCCAATGAACATTCCAATACTCTTAGGAGAAAAAAATCCCCTTCTAGGGTTTTTTCTATTTTTATTTGGCCATAAGGATGATGAAAATAACCCAATATGAACATTATGCCTTAATTTTCTAAACATAGAGTTGTTAATCATACAGCTCACTATATACTTAATTCTGGATCTATAATGAACTATCTTACATCCTTTCCAAAAGGGTTATAAACACATATACATACACACACACACACAGTCATACACACAATCACACAAAATACATACAAAAGAGATTAATTTAAAAACCTACAGAATTAGTTTAATTAATAGAACAAAAATTCTTTTCAGTAGTGTAGTATTATTTCTTAGTGTTTCTAAATTCTTTACTGAAGTATAATAAATTATAAAACAACATGCTGCTTCTGGGGAAGATGTAACAGGAGGAGGATCTTTGTCCCCTACTTGTCATCTCATCCCATGGTTACACCTAAATAATGTCACATCAGAGTAAATAAACCAGAAAATGACTGAAGACTGCCAGAAAAGACTCTCCACAGATACTCATTGGAATTGATAAAACAGTGGAGAGCCACAGAGACCTGGCAGGCCAGAAAGGGCTGGCAGGATATATTCAGGGTCCTAAATGAGAAGAACATCCAACCAAGAATACTTTATCCAGCAAGGCTCTCATTCAAAATGGAAGGAGAGATAAAGAGCTTCCAAGATAGGCAGGAACTGAAAGAATATGTGACCTCCAAACCAGATCTGCAAGAAATTTTAAGGGGGACTCTTAAAATTCTCCTTAAGAAGAAATCTAGTGGAACAATCCACAAAAACAAGGACTGAATAGATATCATGAACACTAACCTCATATCTTTCAATAGTAACTCTGAACATGAACGGGCTTAATGACCCATCAAAAGGCGCAGGGTTTCAGACTGGATAAAAAAGCAGGACCCATCTATTTGCTTCAAGAAGAGACTCATTTTAGACAGAAGGACACCTACAGCCTGAAAATAAAAGGTTGGAGAACCATTTAACATTCGAATGGTCCTCAAAAGAAAGCAGGGGTAGCCATCCTTATATCAGATAAACTAAAATTTACCCCGAAGACTGTAGTGAGAGATGAAGAGGGATACTATCTCATACTTAAAGGATCTATCCAACAAGAGGACTTAACAATCCTCAATATATATGCCCCGAATGTGGGAGCTGCCAAATATATCAACCAATTAATAACAAAAGTTAAGACATACTTAGATAATAATACACTTATACTTGGTGACTTCAATCTAGTGCTTTCTACACTCGATAGATCTTCTAAACACAACATCTGCAAAGAAACGAGAGCTTTAAATGATATACTGGACCAGATGGATTTCACAGATATCTACAGAACTTTACATCCAAACTCAACTGAATACACATTCTTCTCAAGTGCACATGGAACTTTTTCCAGAATAGACCACATACTGGGTCACAAATCGGGTCTGAACTTATACCAAAAGATTGAGATCATCCCCAGCATATTCTTAGACCATAATGCCTTGAAATTAGAATTAAATCACAACAAGAAGTTTGGAAGGACTTCAAACACGTGGAGGTTAAGGACCATCCTGTTAAAAGATGAAAGGGTCAACCAGGGAATTAAGGAAGAATTAGAAAGATCCATTGGAACTAATGAGAATGAAGATACAACCGTTCAAAATCTTTGGGATGCAGCAAAAGCAGTCCTGAGGGGGAAATACATCGCAATACAAGCATCCATCCAAAAACTGAAAAGAACTCAAATACAAAAGCTAACCTTACACCTAAAGCAGCTAGAGAAAAAACAGCGAATAGATCCTACACCCAGCAGAAGAAGAGAGTTAATAAAGATTCAAGCAGACCTCAACGGAATTGAGACCAGAGGAACTGTGGAACAGATCAACAGAACCAGGAGTTGGTTCTTTGAAAGAATTAATAAGATAGATAAACCATTAGTCTGCCTTATTAAAAAGAAGAGAGAGAAGACTCAAATTAATAAAATCATGAATGCGAAAGGAGAGATCACTACCAACACCAAGGAAATAAAACGCTTTTAAAAACATATTATGAAAAGCTATACGCCAATAAATTAGGCAAACGAGAAGAAATGGATGCATTTCTGGAAAGCCACAACTACCGAAACTGGAACAAGAAGAAATAGAAAACCTGAGCAGGCCAATAACCAGGGAGGAAATTGAAGCAGTCATCAAAAACCTCTCAAGACACAAAAGTCCAGGGCCAGATGGCTTCCCTGGGGAATTCTATCAAACGTTTAAAGAAGAAACCATACCTATTCTACTAAAGCTGTTTGGAAAGATAGAAAGAGATGGAGTACTTCCAAATTCGTTCTATGAGGGCAGCATCACGTTACTTCTAAAACCAAAGACCCCACCAAAAAGGAGAATTACAGACCAATATCCCTGATGAACATGGATGCAAAAATTCTCAACAAGATACTAGCCAATAGGATCCAACAACACATTAAGAAAATTATTCACCATGACCAAGGGGGATTTATGGCTGGTTCAACACTCGTAAAACAATCAATGTGATTCATCATATCAGCAAGAGAAAAACCAAGAACCATATGATCCTCTCATTAGATGCAGAGAAAGCATTTGATGAAATACAGCATCCATTCCTCAACAAAACTCTTCAGAGTGTAGGGATACAGGGAACATTCCTCAACATCTTAAAAGCCATCTACGAAAAGCCCACAGCAAATATCATTCTTAATGGGGAATCACTGGGAGCCTTTCCCCAAAGATCAGGAACAAGACAGGGATGTCCACTCTGACCACTACTATTCAACATAGTACTGGAAGTCCTAGCCTCAGCAATCAGACAACAAAAAGACATTAAAGGCATTCAGATTGGCAAAGAAGTCAATCTCTCCCTCTTCGCCAATGACATGATACTCTACATAGAAAACCCAAAAGCCTCCACCCC
Organism: Nyctereutes procyonoides; assembly: GCF_905146905.1. Classification (NCBI taxonomy): domain Eukaryota; kingdom Metazoa; phylum Chordata; class Mammalia; order Carnivora; family Canidae; genus Nyctereutes; species Nyctereutes procyonoides. The sequence continues at coordinate 65,495,228 of NW_026575125.1, read as the reverse complement.
AAGATTGCTAGAACTCATACAGCAATTTGGTAGTGTGGCAGGATACAAAATCAATGCCCAGAAGCCAGTGGCATTTCTATACACTAACAATGAGACTGAAGAAAGAGAAATTAAGGAGTCCATCCCATTTACAATTGCACCCAGAGCATAAGATACCCAGGAATAAACCTAACCAAAGAGGTAAAGGATCTATACCCTAAAAACTACAGAACACTTCTGCAAGAAATTGAGGAAGACACAAAGAGATGGAAAAATATTCCATGCTCATGGATTGGAAGAATTAATATTGTGAAAATGTCAATGTTGCCCAGGGCAATTTACACGTTTAATGCAATCCCTATCAAAATACCATGGACTTTCTTCAGAGAGTTAGAACAAATTATTTTAAGATTTGTGTGGAATCAGAAAAGACCCGAATAGCCAGGGGAATTTTAAAAAAGAAAACAATAGCTGGGGGCATCACAATGCCAGATTTCAGGTTGTACTACAAAGCTGTGGTCATCAAGACAGTGTGGTACTGGCACAAAAACAGACACATAGATCAATGGTCAGAATAGAGAATCCAGAAATGGACCCTGAACTTTATGGTCAACTAATATTCGATAAAGGAGGAAAGACTATCCACTGGAAAAAAGACAGTCTCTTCAATAAATGGTGCTGGGAAAATTGGACATCCATATGCAGAAGAATGAAACTAGACCACTCTCTTGCACCATACACAAAGATAAACTCAAAATGGATGAACAATCTAAATGTGAGAAGTTGCATCAAAATCGTAGAGGAGAACACAGGCAACACCCTTTTTGACTCGACCACAGTAACTTCTTGCAAGATACATCCACAAAGGCAAAAGAAACAAAAGCAAAAATGAATTATTGGGACTTCATCAAGAGAAGAAGCTTTTGCACAGCAAAGGATACGGTCAACAAAACTCAAAGACAACCTACAGAATGGGAGAAGATATTTGCAAATGACGTATCACATAAAGGGCTAGTTTCCAAGATCTAGAAAGAACTTATTAAACTCAACAGCAAAGAAACAAACAATCTAATCATGAAATGGGCAAAAGACATGAACAGAACTCTCACAGAGGAAGACATACACATTGACAACAAGCACATGAGAAAATGCTCTGCATCACTTGCCATCAGGGAAATACAAATCAAACCCACAATGAGATACCACCTCACACCAGTGATAATGGGGAAAATTAACAAGGCAGGAAACCACAAATGTTGGAGAGGATGCGGAGAAAAGGGAACCCTCTTACACTGTTGGTGGGAATGTGAACTGGTGCAGCCACTCTGGAAAACTGTGTGGAGGTTCCTCAAAGAGTTCAAAATAGACCTGCCTTACGACCCAGCAATTGCACTGTTGGGGATTTACCCCAAAGATACAGATGCAATGAAACGCTGGGACACATGCACCCCGATGTTTATAGCAGCAATGTTCACAACAGCCAAACTGTGGAAAGAGCCTCAGTGTCCATTGAAAGATGAATGGATAAAGAAGATGTGGTTTATGTATACAATGGAATATTACTCAGCCATTAGAAATGACAAATACCCACCATTTGCTTCAACGTGGATGGAACTGGAGGGTATTATGCTGAGTGAAGTAAGTCAATGGAAAAGGACAAACATTATATGTTCTATTGGGGAATATAAATAATAGTGAAAGGGAATATAAGGGAAGGGAGAAGAAATGGGTAGGAAATATCAGAAAGGAAGATAGAACATGAAGACTCCTAACTCTGGGAAACAAACTAGGGGTGGTTGAAGGAGAGGAGGGTGGGGAGTGGGGGTGAATGGGTGACAGGCACTCGGTGGGCACTTGACAGGATGAGCACTGGGTGTAATTCTGTATGTTGGCAAATTGAACACCAATAAAAAATAAATTTATTATTTAAAAAATAAAATAAAAAATAAAAAAAGAGTGGAGAGCCTCAGTGAGACCCTTAAGAAAAAGAAAAAAACATAAAAAAGAACCAATCAAAAATGAAGAATTCAATAACTGATATTAAATATACACTAGAAGGAATAAAGACCAGACTAAGGAAAGCAGAACTGACCAGTGACCTGGAGGACAGAGTTGAAGAAAGCAATAATACTGAATGTGAGAGAGCAAAAAATAATAATAATAAATGAAAGTAGAATTGGGGAACGAGTGACACCATGAAGCATAAAAACATTATTATTATAGGGACCCCATAAAGAGAAGAGAGAGAAAAGGGGGCAGGAAATGTATTTGTAGAAATAATAGCTGAAAATTTCCAGATCCAAGAGACACAGAGAACCCCCAATAAAATCAACCCAAGGATATCCACACCAAGATTCACACCAAGACACACTTACAAAAAGAATAAAAAAAAACACACTATAAAATGACAAAACACAGTGATAAGAGAGAATTTTAAAAGCAGAAAGAGAAAAGAAAACATTACATACACAGGAAACTCCATAAGGCTATAAGCTGGTTTTTCAGCAGAAATTGTTCAGGCTTAAAAGGAATGGCATGATATATTCAAGTGCTGAAAGAAAACAAAACCTACAGACAAGAATACTGTATCCAGCAAGGCTATCATCAGAACAGAGGAAGAGACATAGAGTTTCTCAGACAAACAAAAGTTAAATGAATTCATCACTACTAAACCAGCCTTACGAGAAATGTTAGAGGACTCTGAGTAGAAAGGAAACCTCAAGCAGGAGTAATAAAAGGAGGAAGCACAAAACTATTTAATTAATTATAGCTTTAAAAATCAGTCAAATGATTCACAAAATAAAAGGATATAAAGTATGACACCATATATCTGAAATGTTTGGGGAAGGAGTAAAAATGTAGTGCTTTTAGAATGGATTCAAACTTAAGCAACCATCAACTTAATATAGATTGTTATATGCATAAGATGCTATACACAAGCCTAATGGTAACCACAAATCAAAAACTGATAATAGGCAAAAAATAATGAGAAAGGAAGCCAAGTATATAAAAAAAATGTCAGTAAATCATGAAAGAAGAGAGCAAGAGAAGAAAAACTACAAAAATAGGTAACAAAATACATACCTATCCATAATTACTTTGAAAGTTAGTTAACTATATGCACCATCAAAAGACAGTTAAAAAATGGATAAAAAAGCAAAACCCATATATATGCTTCCAACAGATTCATTTCAAACTTAAAGACACATGCAGTTTACAAGTGAAGGGATGGAAAAATATCATGCAAATAAAAGTGAAAAGAAGGTGGGGGTAGTAATGCTTATATCAGACAGAATAGACTTTAAAACAAATACCTTAATGAGAAAAGAAGGACACTACATAATCATAAAGAGAAGAACCCAACAGAAAGATATAGCAATTATAGATATTTATAATCCAATATGGGAGCACCCAAATACATAAAGCAGCTGATAACAAGCATAAAGGGTGTAATTGATAATAATACAATACTAGGATATTTTAATGCCCCACTTACATCAATGGACAGATTATTCAGAGAATCAACAAGGAAACAGTAGCTTTGAATGATACATTGGACCAGATGGATCTAACAGAGATATTCAGAAGGTTCCATCCCAAAATAACAGAATACATAATCTTTTCAAGTGCACATGGAACATTTTCCAGAATGTATCACATATTAGGCCACAAAACCATCTCAGCAAATTAAAAATGATCAAAGTCATATCAAGTGTCTTTTCCAATGACAATGCTATGGAACTAGAAATCAGTCACGAGAAAAAAAAAACCTGGAAAGAACACAAATACGTGGAGGTTAAATAGCATGCTACTAAACAATGAATGAGTCAACCAAGAAATCAAAGAAAAATTAAAAAGTACATGGAAAGATATAAAAATGAAAACACAATTATCAGAACAACTCCACATGCAACAATAATGGTTCTAAGAGGGAAGTTTATAGCAATATAAGCCTACCACAAGAAGCAAGAAAAATCTCAAATAAACAATCTAATCTTAAACCTAAAGGAGCTAGAAAAAGAACAGCACCCCAAAACAGTAGAAAGAAAGAAAATAAATAAACAGTACAGCAAAATAAAAGAAATAGGAACCAAAGAAGTAGAACAGACCACCAAAACCAGGAGCTAGTCTTTGAAAAGATCAACAAAATTGATAATCCTTTAGCTAGACTCATCAGAAACAACCGCAAAAAAAGAAAGAAAAAAAAGAAAAAAGAAAAAAGAGAGTACTCAAAATCAGAAATTAAAGAGGAAAAATAATACCCAACACTTCAGAGAAACAAAGGGTTATAAGATAATGAAAAATTATATGCTGACAAATTGTACAGTCTAAAGGAAACAAATAAATTGCTAAAAGCATATGACCTTCCAAAACTGAATTAGGGAGAAATAGAAAATCTGAACAGGCAATTATTAGTAGTGAAATTGAATCAGTAATCAAAAAACCTCAACAAATAAAAGTCCAGAACCAGATGGCTTCACTGTTAAAATCTACCTAACATATAAATAGGAGTTAGTACCTATTCTTCTTTAATTATTCCAAAAAATAGAAAAGGAAGAAAGCTTCCAAATTCATTCAATGAGACCACCATTATTCTAATACCAAAACCTGATAAAGAGAGCTATAGGCCAATATCCCCAATGAATATACATGCAAAATCCTGAGAAAAATATTAGTAAACCAAGTCCAATAATACACTTAAAAAATCATATAACTCAATTGAGTGGTATTTGTTCCTGGGTTACAAAGGTGGTTGAATAGTCACAAATAAATCAATGTGATATGCTACATCAATAAGAGAAAGGCTAAAAACCAATTTTTATTTGTTTTCCTTTATTTTTCAGCATTTCAATAGATGCAGAAAAAGTGTTTCACATCTATTAATGATGAAAATATGCAACAAAATAGGTATAGAGGGAACATACCTCAATGTAATAAGGGTCTTATATGAAAAAGCCACAGCTAATCATCATACACAATGGTGAAAAATAAGAGTTTTTCCCCTAAGGTCAGGAAAAAGACAATATGCCCACACTTGTATTCGACATAGTACTGGTAGTCCTAGCCACAAAAATCAGACAAAGAAAGATAAAAGGCATCCAAATCAGCAAGGAAAAAGTAGAACTTTCTCTATTTGCAGATAACATAATACTATATATAGAAAACCCTAAAGACTCCCTCAAAGAAACTACTAGAACTGATAAATGAGTTCAGTAAGGTTGCAAGATACAAAGTGAATATACAGAAATAGGTTGCATTTTTGTACACTAATAATGAAAGAAAGAGAAGTTAAGGAAATAATCCTATTTACATTTGCACCAAAAAGAATAAAATACCAAGGAATTAAACTTAACCAAGGAGGTGAAAGACCTGTATTCTGAAAACTATAAAACACTGATGAAAGAAATTGAAAATGACAGAAATGGAAATATATTCGATGAGCATGAATTGGGAGAACAGATATTATTAAAATGCTTATACTATTCAACCAAGCTATAGATTTAATGCACTCCCAAAACACCAACAACATTTTTCACAGAACTAGAGCAATCCTAAAATTTGTATGGACCAAAAAAGACCCTGAATAGCAAAAGCAATTTGAAAAAGAACAATACTGGAAATATCACAATCTCAGATTTCAAGATATAGTACAAAGCTGTAGTAACCTAAATAATATGCACTGGCACAAAAATAGATACATACATCAACAGAATGGAATAGAGAGCTCAGAAATAAACCCAAAATTTCATGGCCAATTAATCTTTGACAAAGGAGGCAAATATATGCAATGGAAAAAGCCAAATGGTGTTAGGAAAACTGGACAGCAATATGCAAAGAATGTAACTGAACCACTTTCTTACACCATACACAAAAATAAACTCAAAATGGATGCAAGACCTCAATGGGAGTTCTGAATCATAAAAATCCTAGAAGAGAGCACAGGCTATAAATTCCCTGACCCTGGCCATAGCAACATTTTTCTAGATATGTCTCTTGAGGCAAGGGAAACAAAAGCAAAAATAAACTATTGATACTGCATTAAAATAACAAGTTTCTGCACAGCAAAGAAACATTCAACAAAACTAAAAGGCAAACTACAAAATGAGAGAAGATATTTGCAAGTGAAAAATCTAATAAAGGGTTAGTATCCAAAATATATAAAGAATTTATAAAACTCAACACTCAAAAACAAATAATCCAAATAAAAAAATGGACAAAAGACATGAAACACATTTCTCCAAAGAAGGCATCCAGATGGCCAACAAACACATGAAAAGATGCTCAAAATCACTCATCATCAAGGAAATGCATATCAAAACCATGATGAGATATCATCTAATATCTGTCAGAATGGCTAAAACCAACAACACGAGAAACAACAGGTGTTGGTGAGGATGTGGAGAAATAAGAACACTTGTATTATTAGGAATGAAAACTGCTACAGTCACTGTGGAAAAAGTATGGAGGTTTCTCAAAATATTAAAAATAGTATTACCCCAGATCCAGTAATTCCACTGCTTGGCATTTACCCAAAGGATACAAAAACACTAATTCAAAAAGGTATACACATCCCTATGTATACTGCAGCATTATTTACAATAGCCAAATTATCAAAGCAACACAAGTATCCATCAATAGAGGAATGGATAAAGAAGATGAGATGTGTGTGTGTATACACACACACACACACAACAGTATAGTGCTCAATCATAAAAGAGAATAAAATCTTGCCATTTGAAACAATGTGGTTGGATCTAGAGGATATAATGCCAAGTGAAATAACTCAACCAGAGAAAGACAAATAACATATGATTTCATTCATATGTTGAATTTAAGAAACAAAAGAAATAAACAAAGAAAAAGAGAGAAAAAAAAACCTAAACTATTGACTATAGAAAATGAACTGATGGCTACCATAGGGGAGGTTGGTGGGGGGATGGGTGAAATTAGGTAGGTGGGGGGATGGGTGAAATTAGATTTAAGAGTACACTTATCCTGATGAGCCCTGAGTTATGTATAAAATGGTTGAATCACTATTGTACACCGAAACTAATATAACACTGTATGTTAAGTATACTGGAATTAAAATTAAGACTGGAAAAATAAGTACATTAAAAAAAACATGCTTTAAAAATCTATAAGGACTGTAATTTGGCTCTTTTGAGCTTTGGTGCACTTCTTAGTAGTACAGAAACAGGAACCTCACCATAATGACCACTCCAAATATATATGGTTGGTTCATCACTCCTCTGTAATCTCTTGCAGTAGCATTTTTGTTAAATCTCCTTTCAGAAAGTCAGTCAGGGAAAGATAAATATCACATGATTTCACTCATATGTAGAATTTAAGAAACAGAACAAATGAACAAAAAAAGAGAGAAAAAGAGACTCTTAACTAAGAGCAGATGGTTACCAGAGGGCAGGTGGGTGGAAGAATGGGTGAAATAGGTGAAGGGGATTAGGATTACATTTATGGTAATGGGCACTGAATATACAATTGTTGAGTCACTATATTGTACACCTGAAACTAACACTGTATGTTATTTTATTGGAAATTTTAAAAATTAAATTGAAAAAAGTATTTTTGTCATTTGCTTGTTTTGAAAGGTAATTGATTTTCTGCTTAAAACTTTGTAGAGGGATCCCTGGGTGGCGCAGCGGTTTGGCGCCTGCCTTTGGCCCAGGGCGCGATCCTGGGTCTCCAGGATCGACTCCCACATCGGGCTCCCGGTGCATGGAGCCTGCTTCTCCCTCTGCCTATGTCTCTGCGCCTCTCTCTCTCTCTCTGTGACTATCATAAATAAATAAAAATTTATAATGGGATTGTCATTTAAAAAAAAAAAAAAAAAAAAAAAAAAAAAACTTTGTAGAAAGATTTCTAAATAAATCACAAATGCAAATATGTGTCCGGGGTTAGGAAAAACAGGTAGGGGTGAAGGAAGGCGAAACTTTGTTTCACCTATTCTCATGTTCTGTTGCCTGACTTTTAGAACTATTTGACTTTGCTTTATAGATCACTCACTCAAACTATTTTGAAACGACCCTTATTTATTTATTTATTTATTTATTTATTTATTTATTTATTTATTTATTTTTAGAGAAAGAGAGAAAGGTTTGGGGAGGTGGGGTGGAGGAGCAGTAAAGAGAATCTCAAGCAGGTGTGGAGCCTGTCTCAGGGCTTGATCTCATGACCTGAGCTGAAATTAAGAGTTGGAAGCTTAACCAACTGAGCCATTAGGCATTCCAAAATGACATTTTCTTAACGTAAAATATACTCATGCATACCAAATCAATAATAATGTGCACTTTCTTAATTCAGTGGACCTCATATTACTGGATTAGAACACTCATTTTTCCTTTTACCAGAGATTCCCCCACTTTTCTATTTGTAGAAAACTTTCTACACTCAATAGAACTGTTTTGGCTGTTACCATATATACATAATACACTAAGTTCAAAAACCATTTAAATCTTCTATGACCTGAGATTCATAGGTTATTTTTTATACTTTAAAATTAACAAATATTAAAACATTCTTGTTATAATTATCCAATAAATATATAATGCCCATGAATTTATGGTTCTTTTATTAAGAAATTAAAACTTCCTTAAAAATTAAGACTTTACTTGACTTTAAAAATTGTTTCATTTCTTGCCAAGTGTGAAAATGTCTTTTACAATACTGCTTAACATTAACTATGGCTCTAGGACTTAGGGATTATAAGCTAAATACATACACTTTATTTTTGACATTCAAAAAAAATGTGACTTCTATACTTCTGAATTTGTTCATTCTGTGTGTCCATTTACATTTCCTTATACTTTGCCAAGTAATCAACATAGGAAAATTTCATTGAACAAGCAGATGATGCTACAAATATTATCAGCTCAGTATAAAGCAGCTCTCATCTGAGTTTCATGGACTTGGCCTAGAATGCTTTGTATCCCCCTCTAATATCTCTTAGTCTCCTGAAATTACCTTTTTGCTGCCTCTCCTCACTTGTACGTCTGGCTGTAAAATTAAAATCATGCATAAAGAACCTAGAATTCACTAGAACTTATCTTTATTGCTGAAATATACATATGACCACATTCTTATGAAAATACTGACAAAATGGGATTACACATGTTCGAGAACAATGGGCCAGAGACTATACTCAATATACCAGTACAACCAATAGAACTATTACCAACCAAGGTCCTACAACATACAAAAATAAGTAGTAAGGGTATCTACAAAGCTTACTAGCTCCAATCATCAACATTACTGGACAGCATCAGAACACCAAAGACTCTCCCTCACATACAAGTTATGACTAGAAGTTGATTCTGCATTGGCTGAGACTTAAGAATTTAATGAGTGTTTTAAATTTGTTGAGATCATTTTTATCCTGTACTACTGATAAATACATTTTCATACTTTGATTCTTCTAACTTGTAGTGTGTGGGTGCAAGGCAACAAAGTTAATGGCAATGATTGCTACCCATTACCCTTCCCTGATTGGAGTCAGTTTAGTAGAGATATGGAATTCATACTTTTGAAACCTAAACTTAGAGCACAGAATCACATTTGACAATTGAGAAACAGCATACAAAACACATGACAAGAGGCAAAAAAATATCACAAAGTGAGAAATCCAGTTAAGAACTCACAGAATCATCAGATTTGGGCAGCCCGGGTGGCTCAGCGGTTTAGCACCACCTTCAGCCCAGGGCGTGATCCTGGAGACCTGGGATCGAGTTCCGTGGCAAGGAGCCTGCGTCTCGCTCTGCCTGTGTCTCTGCCTCTCTCTCTCTCTCTCTCTCTCTCTCTCTGTCTCTCTCTGTCTCTCATGAATAAATATATAAAATCTCTAGAAAAAAAGGACTCACAGAATCATTGGATTTAAGTTTTTTAGTCCTTTGAAGATAAATTGAAAATTCACTATCAAATATCACATAGTAAGTCCTACCTCTAATGAGGGTAACTAAATAAAGTGTTACATTCACTGATTATTCAAAATTACTTAAAACAGAGCATTTTACAGATATGGTCATCTCTTTGATATGATATAGTCCAATGGATTTGAAACTGGACTCTAAAGAAAAGTAAAGTGCTGGTGGTTAGTATAACGAAAGATAAGAGGGAGCCATTTATTTCCATCCCTTCAATTAGTAGTGAAGCCAGTTCTTTTTTCTACATGATATACTGGGAGTCTGAACTGCTGTACTTTACTACCCACCACTACCACCACCATTTGACAGCTGAGAAAATTAACCCCTGAGATGTTCAACTTTTTTGGCCAACTATACATAGAAAATTAATGCCAGAAGTCCCTGACTCCTAATTCAAGATATTGTCCCTGAATTCATGACCCTGCTTCCTCTAATATATATCAGGGAACAACTTTTTGAACTCTCCCTCAAAGATGATCATATCTGTTTTATTCTCATGGGAACATAATAAAGCAGACAGATGTGCTACACATTTAGATAGTAAAAGAAATAAGACAAGATCGGTGTCTCCCTTGATCTCTAAGCAAGTGCTTTTTCTATACCACACTGCTTTTGAAGAAAAGGCTGCAAACGGGAAACCAAGGCTGCCAAATGTGTTGCATTTGGTCTGCCCAAAGCTATGAAAATCTGAGAATTTTATATAAAATCTGAATTTCCAATAGATTCTCTAAAAAAAAAAAAGACTTTCCAAAAGATCTAGTCCCACATATTTACTGGCTTAACAAAATTAGATGAAGTAGAAAAGCAATGGTTACCCGTAGACAGAGCGTGTACTCCTCTGTCCCCTACAGAATTATGGTCCCACGATGTCCTATGATCTTATATGTGGCCCTCTAAATTAATTTATATTATCTCCCTGGTTCCAGTAGGAATTTGAGTTTTATGGCCACTATTTTAAAGTTTGTGTATATAATTTACTTCAAATATTAGTCAATTTCCTCATAGAAACTATGAGATGTCTGGAAATTTCCATACATGTATACACTATTTAAAGTGCTAGATTATTTATCTACCTAAAAAGTCATATGCACTTTCTTTAATGAGGAAAGACAACCTTTAACTTTTGAAGTAGAACCATTTTACTAGTTTCCATAGGCAAAAAAAAAAATACCTAAAGTGAGTCGTGTTAAATGAAAATATTCAATAAGAAACTGATTATACTCAGAGAAATCTTATAATTCAATCAGAGTAGTAGCCATATCATATATTTAAAATCTAACAAATCAATAGCATGTTTCCTATGCTTCAATATGTGTATACATTGTGAAATTATTGTATACCTTATATACAATTCTGTCAATTATAGTTCAATAAACTTAGAAAGAAATGTTTCTTATGCTTTGTTTTTTTTTTATAAATTAATTTTTATTGGTGTTCAATTTACCAACATACAGAATAACACCCAGTGCTCATCCCGTCAAGTGTCCCCCTCCGTGCCCATCACCCATTCACCCCCACCCCCCGCCCTCCTCCCCTTCCACCACCCCTAGTTCATTTCCCAGAGTTAGAAGTCTTTATGTTCTGTGTCCCTTTCTGATATCTCCCACACATTTCTTCTCCCTTCCCTTATATTCCCCTTCACTATTATTCATATTCCCCAAATGAGTGAGAACATACACTGTTTGTCCTTCTCCGATTGACTTACTTCACTCAGCATAATACCCTCCAGTTCCATCCACGTTGAAGCAAATGGTGGGTATTTGTTGTTTCTAATGGCTGAGTAATATTCCATTGTATACATAAACCACATCTTATGCTTTGAAATAGGAGTCATCTGTTAATCTGGTATATACTGTCAAATTTTGGGAGCTACTAAATCAGGCTTTAACTATTCCTTACACATACAAGATCTTTTAGTCGTGTAACTTCTTTTTCTGGCCCAATACAATAAATAAAATATTGACTGGGAATAAATGTAACAAATAAATAGGACATAAGTCAAACAATGCTCTGTCTCTCCCCAAAACTTCAGCTGTAGAGTACAAATGGCCAGCAAATATGTGTTGGTGAAACATTTTTAGGTTCTCTTTTGAGACATGATTGAATCATATTAGCTGTTGTATTTCCACTGTTGGAGCTATTAGGGAGCTTTTCTCACTCTCTTAGCTAATAACTTTATTCATCTTATATGTCAACTCTTGCTCCACAGCAGCAGATATAAAGCTATTTAATCTTTTTAGGAATTCCAATTTTTTTACAAGCATGTAGGTTAAAAAAATGGACTGAAAAAATATTTCAATATAAAAGTTTAAAAATAAAGGCCTGGATATTTAGGCTTAGTTAAGTTTCCAGAAGACATCCAAACAAACTCTGATTCACTTAATTCTCCAAAAACACATTCTTATGATTCAAAGCCCAAACAATTAGAACTGACCATTTTCCTCCATTCAGAAATTTATTTTTCCTAGTACTACTTGGGAATAACAAAACCCTTGGTCATATTAAATATCTGCTTCTTCTGAAAGACTTTGATGCAACATCTTGACTCTTAAAAGTCAGTGAGATGTAAAATCAGAGTCTAAAGAAACAAGAAAAAGAAAAAAATAATATGGGATGAGGTAAGAATAACGATAAATAAGCCTATGGCACTTTTAGAATTTGTACAAAAGGGAGCTTCAGGATATACATTGTATTAACAAAGGCTGCCAATATAATTTAAGGAATGGAAGACTATGCCAATTGTATCTGACAGATGATCCTTTATACAAACAGAACTTTGTCAATCCAGTCTGTAGAGTCTCAGTAGATTCAATGATATTTCTATGTCCTACAATAATAAAGATCTCAGAAATAGAATTATGGTTCAGAATATGTGTTTTTCATGGCAATGATCATAAAAAATGAGATTAACACGCTCTTCTCACAATACAGTAATAATTATATTTACTATGCACAATATATGTCCCATCAAGGAGACAAACTAAATATTTTTAGTGGTACTATAGATGCATCTCAAATAGGTTTTTCAATAATATATTTCCACTTACTCAACCTCAGTAAATATCAGTCACACAAATGAATTATTAGATAAACTACCTGAATAACTTATTGTATAAAACTATGAACATACCTCAGAATCTTCATACATTTTAAATCCCTTAATGTTCTGGCATCTTTGTCCATAATATTTCTGTTGGAAAATTTTTTCCTTATAATCTTGCTATCCATGCTTGTAGGTTTGACTAAAGACACAGAGTGACCCTTTGAATATTGTCCTTTGATCTGTATGCGGTTCTAGCTAGCCTTTTATAAGGGCTTTTTTAAACACTGAATACTAGTAATACATCATGTCATCTAGTTGATGATCATGTCTTATTATTGTATGTTCAGAATGACTCACAGAAAGCACTAAAGAAATGTTCCAGAAGCCAAACAAAACATTTATTAAAACCTTTGAGGACTGGACACAATTACTTCTTTACCAGCTTCTAGTTAGCTTTAAGTTTGATGGTTTGATAATACACTGAGATGATAGTAAACTGACCCACTATCTAAATAGTGTGCTGCCTATGTAGAGAACTTAGTAGTAGCCTCCAATTTTGAATTGTTAAAATGGTTCTTCCTTAATAGTATTTATAACAATGTGTAAATATTTTATCTATTTACTTGTTTTATTTTTTTAAAGATTTATTTATTTATTCATTCAGAGAGAGAGAGAGAAAGAGAGAGAGAGAGAGAGAGAGAGAGAGAGAGAGAGAGAGAGAGGCAGAGATACAGGCAGAGGGAGAAGTGGGCTCCATGCAGGAAGCCCAAGGCGGGACTCGATCCGGGATCTCCAGGATCACGCCCTAGGCTGCAGGCGGCGCTAAACCACTGCGCCACCGGGGCTGCCCTATTCACTTGTTTTAGATCTATCTTCCCTAGGAACACACAATCTCCATACAACAATGGGTTTAAGGTTGTTGTCCACTGTTTCACTCCAAAACCTAAGGAAGATGGTGGCACAGAATGGGCACCCAGTAAATATTTGTCAAATAATTGATGATGAATGATGGCTATGTGAAGGGACAATTAACTCAGTCAAATTTATCACTGTATTCAAGTTTATTTTCATAAAACATATTCTAAGAAATGATTTCCACTATACAGCACAATTTTCATCACTGATGAGGATGCTTAATTATATAAGGATAGCCATGGTGCTTTAGAATCTGAATAAACCTTCACGGAGTACCTAAAGTTGATCAGAAACTTCATGAGTCCAAACTCAGTTGATGGCATCAAGTATACTGAATTATTGATGAATAAAAAATATAGATTCATTTTAAAATTATTCTTAGAGAAAAATATTCTAAAATTTTATTTTAATTATAACTTAAAAAAAACATTTGGCTTGTTTCATGAAGCTTAAATTGGATGTAAAATTATGACAGTTCTGTGAGTAGAACTAAGATAAGCCATTTCTAAGAATATGAGTTCATTTGCCAATTAATCATTCGTGGTAATCCTCTCTGGTTTGGTGTAGTACAGATGAAGACAATCAAGCAGGATTAAAAGCAAAGGAATCTTGGCCTAGATATACTCTCAACGTTTTACTAAATGGCCTCAGGAGTGGGAATGAAGAGGGTTACTTACTTGAAGGTCTGTTAAATCCCTTACTGTTCATCCCCTGACTTAATCCCTAACAAGGACCACTTCACTGTCAAAAAATAAAATAAAATATAAAATAAAATAAAATAAAATAAAATAAAATAAAATAAAATAAAATAAAATAAAATAAAATACAAAGCATGTTCTTTTCCCATCAAGACACCAGAGGCAGTTACTTAAAATTACAAATGGTTACCTTTTGAAAAACTAGATCTGACTCATCTATGTGTCTAAAATCTTTTGTTCAACAATATCTTTCTTATATTAAATAATAACATCTTACTGTTACATAGTTTTATAGTTAATGGAGTATTTATTCTTTATTAAGCAAAAAAAAATAAAATAAAAAATAAAAATAAAAATAAATAAAAATTTTAAGCAATGGAATACAACTATTCTGTGTGTGAAGTGGGTTTGAAATATTGTCCCACTTTTATATATCTAAGACTGAAACTGAAGTGTTTTAAATCTCAGTCCATGCTCTTCCACTTTTTGTTGTTGACAATATTTATCTATCAGAATATGACTAAAATATGACTAAAATGTATCAAACTTTTTTCCTTGATCATCTTGTCACTTCATGATATGTGAAAAAACAGCTTCTTTAAGAGTTAAAGGAAGCTCTTCAAACATGCTTATAATTGATATCTAACAGTTTGCTGATCCCATAGAGGCCACATTTATCTCTTTATCCTATGAAAAGCAGCTTCTTTTTCTTTTAAAGATTTTATTTACTTATTCACAAGACACACACACACAGAGAGAGAGAGAGAGAGAGAGAGGCGGAGACACAGGCAGAGGAAGAAGCAGGCTTCCTGCAAGGAGCACAACATGGGACTCGATCCCTCATCCCGGGATCACACCCTGAGCCGAAGGCAGACACCCAACCGCTGAACCACCCAGGCCCAAAAAGCAGCTTCTTATTTAAATATTCCACAAATATTTACTAATCATCAACTATGCACAAAAGCCTCTTTGCTATGGACTACGTAGAATACAAAGTTTTTTCAAGCATGATTCCTAATATCAAGAATATTTCAGTCTAAAAAAGACTGATAAGTCATAGTTCCAAATTGTTACATTGAAAGTCTGTGAGTGGTAAACCACCCAACTTCTTGGCATAGAGTAGGCACTCAAGAATATCTGATGAACAAATGTTGAATGCATGGGTGATATAAACTAAGTGCTATAAGAATTTAGATGAAAGTATCCATTTTAGGGATCCCTGGGTGGTGCAGCGGTTTGGCGCCTGCCTTTGGCCCAGGGCGCGATCCTGGAGACCCGGGATCGAATCCCATATCGGGCTCCCGGTGCATGGAGCCTGCTTCTCCCTCTGCCTGTGTCTCTGCCTCTCTCTCTCTCTCTCTCTGTGACTATCATAAAATAAAAATAAAAAAATAAATTTAAGAAAGTATCCATTTTACCTGAAGTGGTCACTAAGTAATTATAGAAGAGATGAAATTGATTTGAGTCTTGAAGATAGGTTTTGAAAAACGGAGACAGAAAGAGGGCAAAAACACTTCAGGAAATTGCAACTGACAGGATGTGCAGGATGAATTGTTACAAAAAAGTTTGGAGGTAAGACCAGATAGGAGTTTACTGCAATGTTCTCAGCATGAAATGACCAAGTAGATAGATATGAGAATCAAAAAGAAGGGTCATGTGCAAAAAAAAAAAAAAGTCTAAAGCTAACATTAATATGATTGGAAGCCTAAATTAACATGAAAATAGAGTATAAAATAGAGCAAAGGAGAACTCTGAGTTTATGACTTTGTTTCCATGAAAAGTTACTCCCGAGCTTGCATGAAACCACGTTATAAATGATTTCAAATAACCACCTATTCTGGAAGCAATAGTGTTAACAGAAAGAACAATGAACAAGGCATAAGAATACCTCGGTATTAGTCTCAACTATGCACTTAACTACCTGTGTGCCCATGAACAAATGACTTTCCTGTTCTTACATCCGAGTATCCTAATTTGTAAAGCCAGGATTGGACAAATTGACCTCTGTGGCCCATCATAACTCAAATACCCCATGGTTCTCTGATTCCTAAGTTGCTGAGTATCTTCCTAAAATATAAGTAGATTAAAATGAAATTCCTCTGAGAAATTAGTGGCAATTGCAACTTAGTTGCCACTCCTAATACATACTATTTTTCCTTTGATTTATAGTTATTGGAATGTCTGTTAGTGGTATTCAGCTAAGGGTATATCCTATGTTTCAGAAAAACACTGACTGAAGACATTTTATTTCATAGAAGAAATTAATAGAACATTATTCTACTTACATGCTACAGAAAGATGGACTTAGAACGCTGACGAGTACAGAGGTCTGTTTTGGCAAGTATCATTTCTATTAAAATTTACACATCTCTTTTACAATAATCGGTGTTGTAATACAAAACAAAGTTGACATTATCTATCTATATGTATATTGAAGTGAGTTTATTTTCAATTAAATCTTCTTCAACCTGTGCTCTTTAAAGGTTACAAAAATTCAGGATTCTATTTATTTATTTATTTATTTATTCTATTTATTCTATTTATTCTTCATGGCTCATACCTTGCAGCCCTAAGGTCAACCTAATTCCCCTTTTCAAATGCTACATCTTTTTTTTAATATGGTAGCCAGAACTAAAGTTAATATTCTAAGTGAGGTTATAGGAATGCTGTAATCTCATTGTATATCCTTTAAATTTTTAGACCTTTCCTATAATCATGTGTGCAGGTAAAAAATAAGCTGCCATTCATCAAGGAAGCCACTGTTATTTTCATTTCTCCTCTAGGCAGTTTTATCTTGGACTTCCCGACTGTAAATTCCTATAAATAAAGAGAATAAATTACCTAGTTTGATTAACATTTGCAAGATTAAAACACATCACTTCTACTGACTGCCGTCTACCATCCCATTTCATCCTCCTCAGATAAAAGTGAAAGGATATATGTACATTTTCATCTATTTATTGATATGTTCACATTACCTAACCCCATGAGTGTCTGTTGATTTTATCACTTAAAATTCAAACAACTAAAACCAAGAACCATAACTAATGGATATCTCCCTGTAGTGTCTAGCAAAAGATCATGCAGACAAAAACACCTAATTACAAAGTGGTTATAATGAACATTTAAAAGGACTGTGGGAAAAAAAGAAAAAAAAGGAAAAAAAAATAAAAGGACTGTGAAACTTTCTGGCCCCTACCTCTATTGTGAATAAGTTACTATACACCTTTTTAATAGTAAACTCAGGTCAAATAACATCTTGATCATAACGTTATCTCTGATGGACTAATTTTTATCATTTTTAAAGTACATAACTGAATTATGGCTCTTTCTGCTCACATAGCACATTTTGCATGCTTTTGTTATATCACTCAGTCATTAAGCTTGTCTCCCTCAGTAGGCTGTAAGAGCAACAAAATCTAACTGCTAATCAGCTCCAACATTATAAAACACTATTAAAGTTTTTTTAAGTTTTTAAAGAAACATGTTTCATAAAAAGTATTTCGGATGATGGTATTTGTTTCAAATGTGAATGTCAAGATAAAGCTCATTATTGTTCAGGTATTATATCAAATCTTTGATGCAATGAAATATTGCTTTTTTATCCACATCCATTTTTAATTAACAAGCAAAGAAAGACAAAGATGAGGAAACCTATTTTATATTCATTTCCGTTACTGCCAGGTGACAGGAGAATTTAACAGGGGAAAGGAAAAGAAAATGGGATAAAATACTAGGAAGTGTGCTTAAGTACTGCTGTGGTTTTCTTTGTCCTTTTTCTAGTTTTGTTTTTTCTGGGTGCTACCCGTTATGTAAAAAAATATTTATGATGTTATTAATGATAAATATCTCCAGAAAGGGTTTTCTCCATTTAGTACAATCACTAGTGCAAAGGGAAAGCATAAGATACTTTTTTAAAGATCTAGGAAAATCCATACACATGGATATTCACCCCACCCCCCGCCCTCCTCCCCTTCCACATATTCACCAAATGAATGAGACCATATAATGTTTGTCCTTCTCCGACTGACTTATTTCACTCAGCATAATACCCTCCAGTTCCATCCACGTTGAAGCAAATGGTGGGTATTTGTCGTTTCTAATGGCTGAGTAATATTCCATTGTATACATAAACCACATGTTCCTTATCCATTCATCTTTCGATGGACACAGAGGCTCCTTCCACAGTTTGGCTATTGCGGACTTTGCTGCTATAAACATCAGGGTGCAGGTGTCCCGGCGTTTCATTGCATCTGTATCTTTGGGGTAAATCCCCAACAGGGTAATTGCTGGGTCGTAAGGCAGGTCTATTTTGAACTCTTTGAGGAACCTCCACACAGTTTTCCAGAGTGGCTGCACCAGTTCACATTCCCACCAACAGTGTAAGAGTGTTCCCTTTTCTCCGCATCCTCTCCAACATTTGTGGTTTCCTCCCTTGTTAATTTTCCCCATTCTCACTGGTGTGAGGCGGTATCTCATTGTGGTTTTGATTTGTATTTCCCTGATGGCAAGTGATGCAGAGCATTTTCTCATGTGCTTGTTGGCCATGTCTATGTCTTCCTCTGTGAGATTTCTCTTCATGTCTTTTGCCCATTTCATGATTGCATTGTTTGTTTCTTTGCTGTTGAGTTTAATAAGTTCTTTATAGATTTCGGAAACTAGCCCTTTATCTGATAGGTCATTTGCAAATATCTTCTCCCATTCTGTGGGTTGTCTTTTAGTTTTGTTGACTGTATCCTTTGCTGTGCAAAAGCTTATCTTGATGAAGTCCCAATAGTTCATTTTTGCTTTTGTTTCTTTTGCCTTCATGGATGTATCTTGCAAAAAGTTACAGTGGCCGAGTTCAAAAAGTGTGTTGCCTGTGTTCTCCTCTAGGATTTTGATGGAATCTTGGCTCACATTTAGATCTTTCATCCATTTTGAGTTTACCTTTGTGTGTGATGCAAGAGAGTGGTCTAGTTTCATTCTCCTGCATGTGGATGTCCAATTTTCCCAGCACCATTTATTGAGGAGACTTTCTTCCAATGCGCAGTCTTTCCTCCTTTATCGAATATTAGTTGACCATAAAGTTCAGGGTCCACTTCTGGGTTCTCTGTTTTGTTCCATTGATCTCTGTGTCTGTTTTTGTGCGAGTACTACACTGTCTTGATGACCACAGCTTTGTAGTACAACCTGAAATCTGGCATTGTGATGCCCCCAGATATGGTTTTCTTTTTTAAAATTCCCCTGGCTATTCGGGGTCTTTTCTGATTCCACACAAATCTTAGGATGATTTGTTCTAACTCTCTGAAGAAAGTCCATGGTATTTTGATAGGGATTGCATTAAATGTGTAAATTGCCATGGGCAACATTGACATTTTCACAATATTAATTCTGTCAATCCATGAGCATGGAATATTTTTCCATCTCTTTGTGTCTTCCTCAATTTCTTTCAAAAGTGTTCTCTAATTTTTAGGGTATAGATCCTTTACCTCTTTGGATAGGTTTATTCCTAGGTATCATGCTTTGGGTGCGATTGTAAATGGGATTGACTCCTTAATTTCTCTTTCTTCAGTCTCATTGTTAGTGTATAGAAATGCCACTGATTTGTGGGCATTGATTTTGTATTCTGCCACACTGCCAAATTGCTGTATGAGTTTTAACAATATTGGGGTGGAGTCTTTTGGGTTTTCTATGTAGAGTATCATGTCATCGAGGAAGAGGGAGAGTTTGACTTCTTCTTTGCCAATTTGAATGCCTTTAATGTCTTTTTGTTGTCTGATTGCTGAGGCTAGGACTTCCAGTATTATGTTGAATAGCAGTGGTGAGAGTGAACATCCCTGTCTTGTTCCTGATCTTAGGGGAAAGGCTCCCAGTGCTTCCCCATTGAGAATGATATTTGCTGTGGGCTTTTCGTAGATGGCTTTTAATATGTCGAGGAAAGTTCCCTCTATCCCTACACTCTGAAGAGTTTTGATCAGGAATGGATGCTGTATTTTGTCAAATGCTTTCTCTGCATCTAATGAGAGTATCTTATGGTTCCTGGTTTTTCTCTTGCTGATATGATCAATCACATTGATTGTTTTACGAGTGTTGAACCAGCCTTGTGTCCCGGGGATAAATCCTACTTGGTCATGGTGAATAATTTTCTTAATGTGTTGTTGGATCCTATTGGCTAGTATCTTCTTGAGAATTTTGGCATCCATGTTCATCAGGGATATTGGTCTGTAATTCTCCTATGGGTGGGGTCGTTGTCTGGTTTTGGAATTAAGGTGATGCTGGCCTCATAGAACAAATTTGGAAGTACTCCATCTCTTTCTATCTTTCTAAACAGCTTTAGTAGAATAGGTATGGTTTCTTCTTTAAACGTTTGATAGAATTCCCCAGGGAAGCCATCTGGCCCTGGACTTTTGTGTCTTGGGAGGTTTTTGATGACTGTTTCAATTTCCTCCCTGGTTATTGGCCTGTTCAGGTTGTCTATTTCTTCCTGTTCCAGTTTTGGTAATTTGTGGCTTTCCAGGAATGCATCCATTTATTCTAGATTTCTTAATTTATTGGCGTATAGCTGTTCATAATATGTTTTTAAAATTGTTTGTATTTCCTTGGTGTTGGTAGTGATCTCTCCTTTCTCATTCATGATTTTATTAATTTGAGTCTTCTCTTCTTTTTAATAAGGCTGGCTAATGGTTTATCTATCTTATTAATTCTTTCAAGGAACGAACTCCTGGTTTTGTTGATCTGTTCCACAGTTCTGGTCTTGATTTCGCTGAGTTCTGCTTGAATATTTATTAACTCTCTTCTTCTGCTGGGTGTAGGATCTATTTGCTGCTTTTTCTCTACCTCCTTTAGGTGTAAGGTTAGGTTTTGTATTTGAGTTCTTTGCAGTTTTTGAATGGATGCTTGTATTGCGATGTATTTCCCCCTCAGGACTGCTTTTGCTGCATCCCAAAGATTTTGAACGGTTGAATCTTCATTCTCATTAGTTTCCATGACTCTTTTTAATTCTTCCTTAATTTCCTGGTTGACCCTTTCATCTTTTAGCAGGATGGTCCTTGACCTCCACGTTTGAGGTCCTTCCAAACTTCTTGTTGTGATTTAGTTCTAATTTCCTTTTTTTAATAAATATTTTATTTATTTATTTATTTATTTATTTATTTATTTATTTATTTGAGACACAGAGAGAGAGAGAAGCAGAGACACAGGCAGAGGGAGAAGCAGGCTCCCTGCAGGGAGCCTGATGTGGGACTTGATCCCTGGACTCCAGGATCACACCCTGGGCCAAAGGCAGGTGCTAAACCACTAAGCCATCCAGGGATCCTTTTTTTTTTTTTTACAGAAGTTCTAATTTCAAGGAATTATGGTCTGAGAATATGCAGGGGACGATCCCAATCTTTTGGTATTGGTTCAGACCCGATTTGTGACCCAGTATCTGGTTTATTCTGGAGAAAGTTCCATGTGCACTTGAGAAGAATGTGTATTCAGTTGAGTTTGGATGTAAAGTTCTGTAGATATCTGTGAAATCTATCTGGTCCAGTGTATCATTTAAAGCTCTCGTTTCTTTGGAGATGTCGTGCTTAGAAGACCTATCGAGGGTAGAAAGAGCTAGATTGAAGTCACCAAGTATAAGTGTATTATTATCTAAGTATTTCTTCACTTTGGTTATTAATTGATTTATATATTTGGCAGCTCCCACATTCGGGGCATATATATTGAGGACTGTTAAGTCCTCTTGTTGGATAGATGCTTGAAGTATGATATAGTGTCCCTCTTCATCTCTCACTACAGTCTTCGGGGTAAATTTTAGTTTATCTGATATAAGGATGGCTACCCCTGCTTTCTTTTGAGGACCATTTGAATGGAAAATGGTTCTCCAACCTTTTGTTTTCAGGCTGTAGGTGTCCTTCTGTCTAAAATGAGTCTCTTGTAGACAGCAAATAGATGGGTCCTGCTTTTTTATCCAGTCTGAAACTCTGCGCCTTTTGATGGGGTCATTAAGCCCATTCACGTTCAGAGTTACTATTGACAGATATGAGTTTAGTGTCATCATGATATCTATTCAGTCCTTGTTTTTGTGGATTGTTCCACTGAACTTCTTCTTAAAGGGGAATTTTAAGTGTTCCCCTAAAATTTCTTGCAGAGCTGGTTTGGAGGTCACATATTCTTTCAGTTCCTGCCTGTCTTGGAAGCTCTTTATCTCTCCTTCCATTTTGAATGAGAGCCTTGCTGGATAAAGTATTCTTGGTTGCATGCTTTTCTCATTTAGGACCCTGAATATATCCTGCTAGCCCTTTCTGGCCTGCCAGGTCTCTGTGGAGTGGTCTGCTGTTACAAGTCAGGGATTTCTTGTCTCTTGCTGCTTTAAGGATCTTCTCTTTATCTTTGGAATTTCCAAGCTTCACTATTAAATGTCGAGGTGTTGAACGGTTTTTATTGATTTTAGGGGGGGATCTCTCTATCCTGGATCTGAATGCCTGTTTCCCTTCCCAGATTAAGAAAGTTTGCAGCTAGGATTTGTTCAAGTACATATTCTGGCCCTCTGGCCCTTTTGGCGCCCTCAGGAACCCCAATTAAACATATGTTTTCTTCCTTAGACTGTCATTTATTTCCCTTAATCTATCTTCATGGTCTTTTAATTGTTTGTCTCTTTTTTCCTCAGTTTCCCTCTTTGCCATCAACTTGTCTTCTATGTCCCTCACTTGTTCTTCCACCTCGTTAACCCTCGTCGTTAGGACTTCTAGTTTGGATTGCATCTCATTCAATTGATTTTTAATTTCTGCTTGATTGGATCTAAATTCTGCAGTCATGAAATCTCTTGAGTCCTTTATGCTTTTTTCGAGAGCCACCAGTAGCTGTATAATAGTGCTTCTGAATTGGCTTTCTGACATTGAATTGTAATCCAGATTTTGTAACTCTGTGGGAGAGAGGGCTGTTTCTGATTCTTTCTTTTGAGGTGAGGTTCTCCTTCTAGTCATTTTGCTCAGTGCAGAGTGGCCAAAAGCAAGTTGTATTGGTAAAAGGAGAAAAAGAGAGGAGAGAAAGAAGGTAAGAAGAGAGAAAAAGAAAAAAGAAAAAAAGAAAAAGAGAAAGAAAAAGAAAGAAAGGAAGAAAAGGGTGGGGGAAGGAAACAAATCAAAAAGCAAAAAAAAAAAAAACAAACAAACAAACAAACAGCAACAACAACAAAAACGACGGGGGAGTATCTTCTGATTCTGTATACTTTAAGTCCCTTGACTTCCCCTGGAACTGGTCCGTCCAGCTGGTCTTCTGGGGGAGGGGCCTGCTGTGCTGATTTTCAGGTGTTAGCACTTGGGGGAGCTGCTCTCCCCCTGCCTGGTGCAGGGCTCAGCGGGGGTTGTTTACCCCGTGAGGCCCCAGGAAGAACAGCCTCAGTGGCTATGGCAGCTCTGGAAACCTGTTCAGCCCCCGCAGTAACTACGGAGCTCTCGGTCTCCAGGGCCTGGAAGCTCTGTGGCGGGGCCGCTGATCTGCTCAGCTCGGGGCAGGAGCATCCTTGCTGTCCTGGGCCCTCCCGGCCTCTGCCTGTCCCGGGGGGAGGCCGGATCCTGGGCTGTGTCCCGGCGCCCTGTGCTCCGGAGCCTGCGCTGTTGGATTCGCGCTCCCGGCCGCGCAGCCGCCTCTCTGCGGAGCCGCCGCCAGAGCCCCTCAGAGCTGCTCCCGGCCGCACAGCCTCCTCCGCACGGAGCCTCTTCCTCTGCCCGAGCCGCCGCCGCCGAGCTGCTCCCGGAGCTGCGCAGCCCCCTCTGCGGAGCCGCCGCCAGAGCCCCTCCGACCTGCTCCGGGTCCCGCCCTGCGCGCTGCAGCCCTTAGGGAGCTCGGCGCGCTCTCCCCGTGGCGCAGGTGTCTGTTAGTGTCCCCGGGAGCCCGAGGGCATCCCCGCCCTCCTGGGTCCTGCTCTAACTCCCTGCGAGCCCCTTTCCGCCCGGGAAGGTTGGTGCAGCTCCTGCTTCTCCGGGACGGGGCTCTCCTGTCCTGGGGACACTCGCCCCAGCCTTAGCCCGGCTCCTCGCGGGGCTCCTCCCCCTTGGAGGCCTTTTGTTTCTTTATTTCTTTTTCCCCGTCTTCCTACCTTGATAGAAGCACGAACTCTTCTCACTGTAGCATTTCAGCTGGTCTCTCTTTACATCTCAGGCTGAATTCGTAGATTTTCAGGATGATTTGAAGGTTATCTAGGTAATTTGGTGGGGACATGTGGTTTGGGCACCCTACTCTTCCGCCATTTTGCCCCTCCTCACTGGAACCTTTTTCATTTGATTTTGGGCGGAGTATATGTTTTTGTATATGTGATGTTCTTAAAGCTGTGCCAAGAACATAGTAAACTTTATCTTAGTAATTATTGATTATTATTATTGTCATTAATATTCTTTTCAAACTTGCATAACAGTGTCAATCCACACCCATATTACTAATGAATTCCTATGACTCTTTAGCTTCCCGTAAAACATGTTTGAATCTGGAGCATTCCTTCTCTTTACTCAAGAAAAAGAATAATATAAGCCAATATAAGTGTCCAATATATATATAGTCCCTTCATGTTGTGTACTACTTTAAAACTTCTCTTAAAGAAATCAGATTTTTAAAGATTTTTAAAAATTCATTAATGTTATAGCCTGGGCAGTAACTTGGGTAAACTTTCTGACTCTGGGAACAAAGAGAAAACTATTCTCCCCAGCACGTCCAGGAGTTTTTAAGCACACTCAAAAGAAGATATAAAGAAAGAGATGCAAGAAAATATAAAAAGAAAAAATCAATCACCATTATAAGAGGCCTGCTCAGATACCAGGGAGAACATTCATAAAAGCATAAAATTAATTATCCCAAATTCAGGTCAATGGAAACAGTAGGCATCTAAACGTTTTTTCAAAGGCTTTCTATATAAATAAATATCAACTACCAAGTGTAAACTCATGGCTAAATCACTTCAAACGTAAATCCATTAATAATCTCCTTGTTGAGAAGTCTATCCTCTCTTAAATTACATTAACTGGACAGTTTCACAGCAGAAAAAAAGTCAGAGACTAAAGAGATCTAGTTTCTAATTTATGCAAAATTAGGAAATAAAAATAGTCTATAGCAATTTAGATTATTCTAAGTACTAAAGATGTATTTACAACTGTTTAGAAGTAATTACTGATGTTATCATACACTTTAACATAAAAAGTGCCTCTACTCTATAGTACATCTGTGCAAGATGTTTGAGTAACTACAATGTGCTCTCCCAGAGTATGAAGAGGATTATGGAATAAAATAAAAGAGAACAAAAATGAAAAACCAGGTACTTTTCCCTTCATGTATCTGAATGAAGTAGAAAGCATTTCAGCCAAAAGAAAAGGCAGAAAACAAAACCTGGTGAAGTATTAAGGTTGGTAGCTGTATATTAACACTGAGTCAGGTGGTAGTACTAATTCTTCTTATGTATTTTAAAGCTTTGTAAAATAGCAGAGGAGAAAGAAGATAAATGGGATCAAAATATATGGATACACTGGTCTCCCATAAGTACAGACATGACTTTTGAAAAATTTCAGAAATCTTTCTTTGTCTATGACATACTGGGAACAATTAACATAGTGCAGGTATGCTAATAAGATAAAAATTCCAACCATTAACAAAAATGTAGTTGACAACTTGTATATTATGCAATTATGACTGTCATTTTATTACTGTTATTAATTTATTAGTATAATTGCAATTTTTCAATGTCATAATGTGATAATAAAGGACTTGTCATTACTGAGTTAACTTCCAAACATCTCTGACCTCAGGGGAGGTAGTTGCACACTTCCAGTCCAAAATGAGCTGTCTTTACAACAACGACATTTTGATGACTACATTATCTTGTAATTAAATGTCTCAACAAACTTCTGCTTTTGATTGACAGGTAGTTAAGACTATCATTGTCCACAAGGCATTTTCCTTATATTTAACAAATAATTTTCTTTTTATTTCAAGAATAATTTTTTAGCACTGAAGCAAGAAAATAAGGCTTTAACAATTAAAATGCCTTCAATAATATATTTATTAATGTATATCTAGCACTGGTAAAAGCAAAGAAAATTATGCTCATATGTATATCTGTTGCCCAATCCATTGTGTTGCAGTGAAAACTTTAAGAATTTTCTATGTTCTTTGTTAACATTATTGAACATATAAAATAATTTCATTACTCTTTTCTCCCATGTCCAGTTTTGCCATGACTGAAATAATTGAACACCACAAAGGATGCTTGTAAATGCTTTATGATCATTATTCCTCTTACAATTCTCAAGCCCAGTGTGTTAGTTCAATATGCTAAAGGCAAAATAGATCACATATAAAACATATATTGAATTCCTTCTCCTTTTTCCTGTTACCTTCCTTAATATATGGACCAATAAAGGAATCCACTTCATATTACATTGCTTACAATAGTGATATTAACATTTGCATTGTTTCAGATTAAAATAAAACTTAGATGAGGCTAAATATTTGTTCAATTTTAATAATTCTAAAATCATAGGAAAATAAATGAGCAGAAAAGCTATCAAAATAGAATTTTTGTGTACCACACTCTGAGATTATTATTAATTGTATAGTCAAGAATCCAAGTACAAACCCTCTGGGAAATTAAATTAAGATGAGCCACTTGATTTTGGTTATTTTTATTATACTACTAAAACCGTTTTTTTTTTAATTTAAAAAACTGGTATATTCATAAAAGAAACCTTTTAAAAATAAGGATCTCTCATAATGAAATAAAAGTAACATAACATGAGCAATTCTACCTGTAAAGGGAAATCCCCTTAAAACTCATCATTATCAGTACTGAATTAGATATATTTTTTCAATTACCAAGATGCAATGTATTCTTTCACAAAAAAGAAAACTTTATTTAGTTCCTTCAAGTTTCTTCATGCAGTTTTTTATTACTGCATTTTAAAAATATATAGAATGAACATTTTCAAAATAGGCATTATATTGTTGCTCTCAGCAGACTGAAAATTTGAATAGACAAGGCTACTTGCATGCAGAAGCATACACCCTTCTCAAAATGCTAACATATGGAGGAGGCAAATGGGAAGAAATGCTACAAATGACCCTGATTTTAATCTGAGGTATATGTGGATGTACATTATCTGGAAATATTTGCTTCTTCATTTGAATAAGCAATGATATCTTTTTCAAGTTATGGAATAGCCTGACTTCTCAGAATGAGAAACAAATTTCTGGGAGGTAATCACACTTTTCTCCCACTATGTGTAAAACCTAGACTAAAGCAACCATTGCAACTCCCAGTTGTCTTGAATATTTCTTTGGTAATCATAGCACACGAATCTTTGTGTTACAAAAGTTAAATTTATTCCCGTATTATATTCAGCAAAAAAGTACTAAGCATTTACTTTGTGCTGAATACTTTCATAGTCACTGCATAGATTAATATATGCACACTAATCACTATAGGCACATGTCACTGAACCTAAAAATGCAGAAGTAGAATGAAAATCCCCACGTTGGGAGGTGGAAAGGGAGGTAGAGAGAGGTGAATTGCATTTCAACATAACATAAGAATCATACTAATGCAATTGTAAATGGGATTGATTCATTGATTTCTCTTTCTGCTGTTTCATTATTGGTGTATAGAAATGCAACAGATTTCTGTACATTGATTTATATGCTGCTACTCTGATGAATTCATGTGTTAGTTCTAGCAATTTTTGGTGCAGTCTTTCAGGTTTTCTACATAGAGTATTACGTTGTCTGTGAAGACTGAAATTTTGAATTCTTCCTTGCTGATTTAGATGCTATTTATTTCCTTTTGTTGTCTGACTGCTGAGACTATGACTTCCAGTATTATGTTGAACAACAGTGGTGAGAGTGGACATCCCTGTGGTGTTCCTGGCCTGGGAAAAGCTCTGTTTTTCCCCATTGAGGATGATGTTATTTATGGGTCTTCCATATATGGCCTTTATAATAGAGGTATTGGTCTCATTTACAATTGCATCAAAAACCATAGAATACCTAGGAATAAACCTAACCAAAGAGGTAAAAGATCTGTACTCTGAAAACAATAGAACACTTATGAAAGAAACTGAAGATTACACAAAGAAATGGAAACACATTCCATGCTTATGGGTTGGAAGAACAAATATTTTTAGTTTCTATACTATCCAACGCAATCTACACATTCAATGCAATCCCAATCAAAATAACACCAGCATTTTCCACAAAATTAGAACAAAGAATTCTAAAATTTGTATGGAACTAGAAAAGACCCCAAATAGCCAAAGGAATACTGAAAAAGAAAACCAAAGCTGGAGGCATTACAATTCCAGACCTCAAGCTGTATTACAAAGCTGTAATCATTAAGAGAGTATGATGCTGGCACAAAAACAGACACATAGTTCAATGGAACAGAATGGAGAACCGAGAAATGGACCCTCGACTCTATGGTCAACCAATCTTTGACAAAGCAGGAAAGAATGTCCAATGGAAAAGGACAGTCTCTTCAACAAATAGTGTTGGGGAAATAGTACAACAACATGCAAAAGAATGAAACTAGACCACTTTCTTACATCATATACAAAAATAAATTCAAAATGGGTGAAAGACCTAAATGTGAGACAGGAAACCATCAAAATCCTAGAGGCAAACAAAGGTACCAACCTCTTTGACCTGGACTGTAGCAATGTCTTACTAGACACATCTCTGGAAGCAAGGGAAACTAAATAAAAAAGGAACTACTGAGACTTCATCAAGATAAAAAACTTATGCACAGCAAAGGAAACAATCAGCAAAACTAAAAGGCAACCTACAAAATGACATAATGAATAAAGGGCTAGCATCCAAAAATCTATAAAGAATTCATCAAACTCAATACCCCAAAAATGAATAACCCAGTTAAGAACTAGGCAGAAGATATGAATAGACATTTTTCTGAAGAAGACATCCAGATGGCTAACAGACACTTGTAAAAATGCTCAACACCACTCATCATTAGGGATATACAAATCAAAACCACAATGAGATACCACCTCATATCTGTCAGAATGGCTAAAATTAACAGACAACACAGGAAAGAACAGATGTTGGGGAGGATGCAGAGGAAGAGAAACACTCTTAACACTGTTGTTGGGAATGCATATTGGTGCAGCCACTCTGGAAAATAGTATGGAAGTTCCACATAAAGTTAAAAATAAAATTATTCTACAACCCAGCAATTGTACTCCTAGGTATTTACCAAAAGGATACAAAAATACTAATTCAAAGGAGAACATGCACACCCATGTTTATAGCAGCACTATCAACAGTAGCCAAATTATAGAAAGAACCCAAATCTCCATCAATTGGTGAATGGATAAAGAAGGTGTGAAATATAGATATGTTATAGACTCAGCCATCAAAAAGAATGAAATCTTGTCATTTGCAATGCCATGGATGGAACTAGAGTGTATTATACTAAGCAAAATAAGTCAGTCATAGGTAGACAAATACCACATGACTTCACTCATATGTGGACTTTAAGAAACAAAACAGATGAATGTAGGGGAAGGGAAAGAAAAATAAAATAAGATAAAAACAGAGAAGGATCCAAACCATAAGAGACTCTTAACTATAAAAGAAGAAACTGAGGGTTGCTTGGAGGGGAGGTGGATGAGGAGATGGGCTAAATGGGTGATGGACATTAAAGGAGAGCATTTGTTGTGAAGAGCACAGGGTGTCATATGTAAGTGATGAATCACTAAACTCTACTCCTGAAACCAATATTATACTATATATTAACTAAATTGAATTTAAATAAAATCTTGAAGAATAAAAAGAATATATTTATCAGCTCCAATTTTCTTTTAAAATAAACATCATTAAATTTTAAGAAAAGAATCATAATAAACTACCTCTTATGTATAGTGGAAAAGTTGATCCAGAATAACTTAATTATAAAATGTAACTGAGCATTGCCTATTCTCTTTTAATAAAAGATACTGTATATTCATGAAAAACAGTTGTCTAGTTTATAAAAATAAATCTTGAAGTCACTAAAATATGTGAGGACAAAGTGGGCAATTATTTAAGAAGAAAGAAAGATGTTCACAGAACCAAGAGGAACTTTCCAAACTCAACAGATCTCAGAACCTATAGATAGAAATTAAGAAATAATGCACCTGGTTATCTAAGCTTTCTGATTAGGTTATATTTTAGGTAAAGAGGCATTTGCCATATATTTAATTTTCAGAAAATTAAAAGAACCACAGAATTCTACAGTTGGAAGCATAGTGTTGAAAAGTTATATTGTTGGAAATATTTGGAGACTTTTGGGTTGTCATAAAGACTAGAGTTGCTACTAGTTAGAGGCCAGAGATTTTAAGTGTCCTGCAATGTGCAAGATAGTCTCACACATGGAAGAGCTGTCCAGCCTCAGTGCTAATTGCTCCTCCATTGAAAATCTGTCTAATCACTTATTTTAAAAATTAGTAAATTGCTTCCCAGGAAATGAAGTGCCTTGCTCTTGATCACACAGCCAGTGGAGTTAGTACTAAAACCCACTTCCCCAGATATGGCAGAGGAGGCCAAGTGGCACCTGGGGGTCAAATGTATTTGTGCTATTGTTCTGTAAGCTGAACTAAATTATTATGAGAAATAAATAAATACATAGCAAAATAAAAAAAGAAACAATGCAACTTTCCAATGGACTGAACTAACAATACATTGATGATTACATTTCCTTTTTACCAATGAAGAGAGTGGATTGTCCTTATATTTCAACATCACAGTTACACAGTCACTTTTTAGGCTGAACTGTTTTTTCCTCAAATATATGAAAATTAAGTAAGTCTAGTTATACATCGAAGGTGTAGAAAGATATAAAATTATGAATTAGCCAAGCAGCTCACAGCTAAAATAATTTTGTCATCATTTTACAAGTTGTACCTCCACTTTAAAGCCTTTCCTATGAAAATAACTCAGAGACACTGGAACAATTAATATCATTAGGCATTTTCAAATTGAAAAAAATCTGCTTTACAACAGGACTATGAACAGGGAATTAAAGACTTGTGGATGAATGCTTCATCTGCAAAGGGCTTAGTTTGTGGCTCTATTGAGATAATACTACTCTATATAGCTATATTGTCTTTCAGCTAAAAACCTAAGTAAGCTGGATAAAATGTAATCATACACTTTATCATATAACTTCATAAAGATATTAAAAAAAACCCACTTGGTCATTTGTCTAAAAGGTCACAGTGAGATAGCATCAGAGTAAACAAGATAATCAAAAGTGTCTCTCTGAAGCGTCTGTTTTAACTATAATATATTAGGTGTACAGAGGAATATTAGGGTTTAAAGGGGAAGCAAATAAAATATACCATGCTTAATTAAACTGTAAATCAGCTTCAAATGAAAATTCTAAGGAAAAAGAAACAGAAATTACAAATAGGCCAAAAAGGTCAAAACACTAGTGGAAATTATGGAATTATATCATTTTTTATGACAGCCATTCTATCAGGCATTTCCATCTAAAGATGCTACAATAACCTGCCACATTCAGATTTTTTAGGGCTCAGAAGAAAACCCATGCACACAACATGTTCAGGAACCATATTATATCCTGTTATAAAATAGATATTTATTATATGGACATTTCATTTATACAAATATGACTTTGGTACTAGGCTAAAAACAATGAATTTCACTATGAGCTAATCATGGGTTACCTGTGGAACTATCTTGTAAAACTTTATATCTCATTCTTAGGGCACCCATACATCCCAGTAATCTGAAACAGTCCTTCCTAATTTATGCCAGTTGTGTGTGGTTATTAATGGTAACCCCTGTCACCCTCCAAAGTATTATAGTAGGAAGATGAATTATATGGCCTTTCTATTAATATCCTACTGACCAAAAATAAATATCTAGAATTATCTACTACAGGAAATATCTTCATTTCCCTCTTTATCCAGAGATTGTTCTTCAGACAGCAGTATGAATACAGCATGAAACATTTTCTAAGCCATAATACGGTATGACCACTGAGGATTATCACTCACATTTCAGCTACCACCACTTCATACACTTAGCCTAATTCACTTGCAGCAGAGTAATTTAACAGGCTCCTACATTCTGACTGAATTCCAATAAATTATCTTTTTGTCTTTAATCTTGTTAGAAAAAGATTTCATTTAGAAGGCTTCTGAAATGTTCCACATAAAATAAAATCATATAATCAAAGGACCACCTATTCCTAGTACAACTAACCTCCTATGATAGGGTTGCTATATACTTTAGTGTTCAGGCAGCTGTTCATTTACCAATACAATATACAAATTAATTTTTTACACCAGAAAGTAGAAAGGCACTTGCTATCACTGGGTAGTAAGTAATACAGGTTGTGTCAAATCATACTGAGAACCAGATATGACCAATAGACTGTGAACTTGGTTTTGTTTGTTGCTTGGCCTTTAGAAGGATTTATCTAAGAAGATCAAAGCTCTTTTTTTAAACATTCTATAATATTCTGAAAATTAGGCTACTTATCGCCCTATTATAAGGTTACCAGATTGACATTTTATGTGGGTAGAATTGAAGGGGTTTTATTGGCTTAACTACTCAAATAATATATTTCCGTATATGACTGTATAAGTTTCTGTCTAGGACTCTGAAGCCAGTAAGTTTGTGAAAAGGTGTGTGTATTATGCATTGAATGTGTATGTATGGGCTACATCCCTTTTCTCTGGTTTACTTTCTTCCAACATGATACTGCCAGTAACAGCTACTTTATCTTCTTTGTGCAGTCTCTATATGTTCCTCACAACCTGCACTCTCAAGAATAAACTCAAGTAAAATAAAATTTATAAGTCCAGTAAAATTTTGCAATAATTCCAATGAATATGTAATCAATTTTACTAGATCCTCCTAAGAATTTTTAAAACAAGGTTTTATTTTAATTCTTGTTAGTCAAGATACAGTATAATATGAGTTTCAGGTGTACAATATAGTGATTCAACACTTCCATACAACACCCAGTACTCATCACAAGTAATATCCTTAATCCCCATCAACTATTTCAACCATCCCCCTCCCCCCTCTGGTAACCATCAGTTTGTTCTCTATAGTTAAGAATCTGTTTCTTAGTTTGCCTCCCTATCTCCTTTTTCCTCTATTTACTTGTTTGTTTTGTTTCTCAAATTCCACATATGAATGAAATCATACTGTATTTATCATCCTCAGACTGACTTATTTTGCTTAGCATAATACTCTCTAACACCACCATGTCAATACAAATGGCAAGATTATAGTCTTTTTTTATAGCTGAGCAATATTGCATTATATATATGGAATATTTTCTTTTTCAGTTTTTTCAAATATTTATCCATTGATCAATCAATGGACATTTAGACTGCTTCCATATTTTGGCTATTACAGATAATGCTGCTATAAACATCAAATGCATGTATCCCTTTGAATTAGTATTTTTGCATTTTATGGGTAAAAACACAGAAGTGCTATTGCTGGATCATAGGGTAGTCTTATTTTTAATATACTGAGGAACATCCACACTGTTTTCCAGAGTGACTGCATCCCTTCACATCTCCATCAACAGTGCAAGAGGTTTCCCCTTTCTCCACATCCTCACCAGAGTCTGTTGATTCTTGTATTGTTGATTTTAGCCATTCTGACCAGTACAAGATATCTCATTTTAGTTTTCACATGCATTTCCCTGATGATGAATGGGCACCTCTTAATGTGTCTATTGGCCATCTATATATCTTCTTTGGAAAAATGGCTATTCATGTCATCTGCACATTTTTTTAAAAGGATTATTTGTTTTGTTGGTATTGAGTTTTATAAGCTCTTTATATTTTTTTTTTGAATACTAACGCTTTATCAGATATGTCATTTGCAATTCTCTTCTCTGTTGGGAGCGGTCCCGCGGTGCAAGGCAAGGTTCCAAGTTGAGCCAAAGCTCCTTGTTGTCCCTGGCCAACCCGCAGTCCTGCGGTGCGAGGCAAGGTTCCAAGTTGAGCCAAAGCTCCCTGTTGTCCCTGGCCAACCCGCAGTGCTGCGGTGCGAGGCAGGGTTCCAAGTTGAGCCAAAGCTCCTTGTTGTCCCTAGCCAACCCGCAGTCCTGCGGTGCGAGGCAGGGTTCCAAGGTGAGCCAAAGCTCCCTGTTGTCCCTGGCCAACCCGCAGTCCTGCGGTGCGAGGCAGGGTTCCAGGTTGAGCAAAGGCTCCTTGTCATACCTGGCCAACCCGCTGGGACTGCACCTAGCTCTTCCCCCTTATGGAAGTAAAAGTACATATTTGCTTCTCCTTTAAAATGTTATCGAGACAAGTTCCCATAAAGTAAGCAAGGAGGTGGCCTGACACATGACCGCCTTGGCAGACATTACTTAATAAACAAACCTCACTGTTTAGTCTAAATGTGGCCTTCATGCTCTATTGCTTAAACAAATAACAGGTGTTAGTTTTAAAAACAATGTATGTTTGTGCGCGAGATGTACTTCTCCTTAAAGAAATAAGCCGCCTGCTTACAGAGGCTATATAAACTCTACATGCAAAAATAAAGCTTGTCCATTGTGGCCATCAGCTGCATGGAACCTCCTATCCCATGAACTTTTAGTCTCTTGTTTCTTTCTCATCCCCTTGCCCTCGGTTCCTGAATCCGGACCTTCTCGCGCCGGCCGCGACAAGTGGCGCCCGAACAGGGACTCGAGACAGAGTGAAAGAAGAAGTGTTTACATTACAGGTAAGGGGATCACGGCGGCTCCGTGAACGATAGGAGTAAAATAATCATGAGACAAAGGCAATCTGTAGAACATGGGTATTTTTTAAAAGTTCTACAGGCTTTTAAGGGAAAAGGGGTATAAGGTTTCTCATAATTCTTTGGATAAGTTCTTTGATACAGTTAGAATAATATGCCCTTGGTTTCCTGATCAGGGCTCGGTGGATATTTCGGATTGGCAGAGAGTTGGACAGACTCTAAAAAAATGAATTAAAAATAAGAGGAGAACAATTGCCTCCTGATATATGGACTACATGGAATTGTATAAAGGAGGTTCTGGATCCTACAGACTCTATTGAGATCATCTCCTTGAACTCTAAAAGTGAAAAAGAGTCTCCACCCTCGATGGGGGGGAGCTTAAAAAATCCATACCCCCCTTTACATAAACTATCCCTTAGAATAGATGATGAAGAAGAGGATCCGTTTGATGGTCCCCACCTTAAAGATAGAAGGGAGGAGATCTTTGTTTTAAGTCATGCTGAACCTCCTCCCCCACCTTTATCTCTGAAAATGCCGAAAAACAGGCCAGCTACAATAGGGGAACTAACATTCCTGTTGAGTACAACATGTTAACTGGTTCTGGTCCGTATTATGACGTGGGCTTACAATTGGACTTTCCTGAAGTAGCTTATACCCAAATTAATAGTTGTTCTCTGTCGGCATGGAAAAAGCTACCTGCCACAAATACAAGGTCACAGGAACTGTCAAAAATCAGGCAAGGTCCCGAGGAAAATTATTCTGATTTTGTGGCCAGATTGTTAACCGCAGTCAGTAGAATAGTCACCGATGCGGAAGCTGGCACTTTAATAGTTAAACAACTGGCCTATGAGAATGCTAATGCCGCCTGTCAAGCAGCCATAAGACCTTGGAAGAACCAGGGAACTCTTGAAGATTATGTGCGCCTTTGCGCAGATATAGGGCCCTCGTATTTGCAAGGAGTCACCTTGGCTGCTGCTTTTAAAGGCATCCCTCCTGGGATCCCTGGGTAGCGCAGCGGTTTGGCGCCTGCCTTTGGCCCAGGGCGCGATCCTGGAGACACGGGATCGAATCCCACATCGGGCTCCCGGTGCATGGAGCCTGCTTCTCCCTCTGCCTGTGTCTCTGCCTCTCTCTCTCTCACTGTGTGCCTATCATAAATAAATAAAACAAACAAACAAACAAAAAAACATTATAAAAAAAATAAAATAAAGGCATCCCTCCTGCAAAAGTGCATGCTCAGATACTAAAACAAAATAAGAACCCAAACATGAAAATAAATCAAAAATGCTTCTTATGTGGCCAATTGGGGCATTTTAAAAATCAATGCCCTCAGAAAAAGACTTCTCAAACTACAAAAAAAACCTCAAAACCCTTGCCCTAGATGCCACAGAGGATATCATCGGGCTAATGAATGTAGATCAAAGACTGATTCTAACGGGAATCCCCTTTCGGGAAACTGGAAGGGGGGCTTGCCGCGGCCCCAACAAACAATAGCGGCCCTCTTTCCCCAACAAACATCACTCCCGTCTCCAACACCGATGACCTCCCTCGAATTGACAGATTATACCGCGGTACCCCCGCCAGTGCAGGATTAGATTTAGCTCCTGTTCATACTCACTATTTGGAGGGAGGCCAATTACCTAGGAAAATTCCTACAGGCATATGGGGGTCACTGCCTAAGGAAACTTTTGGATTACTCCTTGGGCGTTCTAGTTCCATCATGAAAGGTTTAATTGTTTATCCAGGTGTTATTGACCCTGACTATACGGGTGAAATTAATATTTTGGCATCCCTGAAGACTGGTACTCTCTCTCTGGAACCTGGGATGCCTATTGCTCAACTAATATTGCTCCCTATAATAAAAACCTCTAATCAAGTGCTTACTAGGGAGCGAGGAAATAAAGGTTTCGGATCCACCAATATATATTGGACCAAAATGATTTCTCCTAATAAACCTCTTTTTAACCTGGAAATAAACGGAAAGGTTTTTCCAGGCCTTTTGGACACTGGGGCAGATGTTTCAGTCATATCTAATCATAATTGGCCTAAAACCTGGCCCAAAAAGACAGTTGATGTACCTATTCGAGGAGTAGGCTTTGCCTCCTCCCCTGAACAAAGTTCTGATTTACTTACATGGAGAGATTTGACGAATGATTTACAAGGAGTATTTCAGCCCTTTATATTAGATATAGAATTAAATTTATGGGGCAGAGATGTTTTGTCTCAAATGAATCTCTCCCTTTCCAATGATTGGTCTTTTAATCAATTGATACAGCATGGATATCAGCCTGGAAAAGGTTTAGGTAAAAATTTGCAAGGGGACCCAACCTTTATAGCCCCCATTCCTAATCCGGCCCGACAAGGTTTGGGTTTTCCCCAGGGCCATTGAATCCTCCCCATGCATTGCCTCTCAAGTGGAAAACTTCCACTCCTGTTTGGGTAGATCAATGGCCCTTAGTGAAAGAAAAAAAGAGAGGCTGCTGAGATCTTGATACAAAAACAATTAAACCTCGGCCATTTAAAACCCTCTACTAGCCCATGGAACACCCCTATTTTTGTCATTAAAAAGAAAACAGGAAAATGGCGGCTTTTACAAGACCTAAGAGCAGTCAACCGGGTAATATTTCCCATGGGGACCCTACAGCCTGGCCTCCCTTCTCCCTCTGCCATTCCGCTAAATTTTCAGATGTTGGTTCTAGACCTAAAGGATTGCTTCTTTACCATATCTTTAGCCCCTGGTGACGGGGAGCATTTTGCATTTTCTTTGCCCTCTACAAATTTACAAGAACGCTACTATCCATACGAATGGACTGTTTTACCTCAGGGAATGGTTAACAGTCCCACCTTGTGTCAAGAATATGTAAAAAGAGCTATAATCCCTTTCAGAAAACAATTCCCTGAGGTATATTGTATTCATTATATGGATGACCTATTACTGGCAACAGAGACCAATAAAAACCTGGCTAACGCCTTTCTGGTTCTTTCCCAATGTCTTAGCTCTGCTGGACTTCAAATAGCTCCTGAGAAAGTACGGAGAGACGCTCCCTTTGAGTATTTAGGATATCTTATTAGTAAAGAGAGTATTAGGCCACAGAAAATCACAGTTAGAACCTCGCAATTAAAAACTTTAAATGACTTCCAGAGATTATTAGGTGATAAAAATTGGCTCTGCCCTTCGCTGTCTCTCACCACTTCTCAGTTACAGCCCCTTTTTTCTATTTTAAAAGGGGACTCCTCCCCTTTATCTTTGAGACAGCTTACTCCAGAAGCAGAGGATGCCTTGGCTTTAGTAGCAAATAAAATTTCCTCTGCGCAGCTTCAACAAAGAGATTTGACAAAGAATGTTAACTTAATAATCTTAAAACCTGATACTCTCCCTATGGCAGTGTTGTGGCAAACCCATGGGCCTTTGGAATGGCTCCATTTAGCTATGCATGTTTTACATGTCATCAACCCGACGATTTCCCTTATATCTTTATTAATTGTTAGGGGACGGAAGAGATGCATCCAATTATTTGGACATGAGCCTCATAATATTATATGTCCTCTTTTAACCGCCTCAATGGTAGAGGATGCATATCAAACCTCCTTGGAATGGCAAACATCTATGGCAAATTTTCCTGGTCAATTTCTTTTTCATCTTCCCAATGACAAACTCCTTCAGGGACTCTATCATTCCTACTATATTTGTCTCTCCAATTTCGAGTCAACCGATTAGAGACGCTCCCATCATATTTTTGGACGCCGGCAAAGACGGGCACGTTGCCATTGTCTATCTGCATAAACAACATAAAAATGTCATTCAGTTGTCCTATAAGACAAAATCTGTCCAGAGGGCTGAACTTTATGCTGTCATGAAAACTCTTGAAATCTATCAAGAACTCTTTAATCTCTATTCAGATAGTCAATATGTCGCCAGGATA
The DNA here is from genome assembly GCF_905146905.1 of Nyctereutes procyonoides. NCBI lineage: Eukaryota > Metazoa > Chordata > Mammalia > Carnivora > Canidae > Nyctereutes > Nyctereutes procyonoides. Next base: position 65,456,005 of record NW_026575125.1, on the reverse strand, counting down.
TTACCCATCCTTGCCGATTCTTTCATAAACTCTAATGATGAGGAACTTTCATGCCTCTTTCATAAATTACAACAGCTGCTCTTAAAAAGAGTTTCACCTATATTTGTTTCTCATATTAGAGCACATTCTGGTTTACCTGGGCCTTTATCCTCGGGAAATGACTTGGCTGACAGATATACTCATTTATATTCTGTCATTGCTAATAAGGATTCTGTCGGTATGGCAATGAAAAGTCACTCTCTTTTCCACCAAAACGCTCGATCCCTACGAAAGCAATTTCATATAACTAGAGAACAAGCTAGGCAAATTGTTAAAAATTGCTCCCTATGTCCCCAATATGTTAACACCCCTTCTTTTGCCATTAATCCGCGGGGCCTTTTGCCCAATGATCTCTGGCAAATGGATGTAACACATTATTCATCTTTTAATAAATTACAATTTGTGCATGTTTCTATTGATACTTATTCTGGCATGATCGTAGCTTCCGCTCATTCTGGTGAAAGTTTTACTGATGTTCAAAATCATCTTTTTCACGCTTTTGCTTACATGGGAATGCCTAAACGATTAAAGACTGATAATGGGAGCGCTTATATATCCCAAGCTTTTAAAACCTTTTGTGAAACATTTCACATCCAGCATACCACAGGCATCCCTTACAACTCTACAGGTCAAGCTATTATTGAAAGAGCTCATCTTACACTTAAAAATACCTTACAAAAACTAAAAAAAGGGGAGATTATGGCAGGAAAAATGAAATATTCCCCCCACATGCACCTAGACTTAGCAATATTCATTTTAAATTTTTTGATTGTGCATGATGATGGATATACACCATCAGAAAAACATTGGGGAAAAAATACTGATCCACCCCTTATGGCAAAGTGGAAGGATCCTATGACAGGACAGTGGAAAGGCCCTGACCCCTTGCTTAGACAGGGTCGAGGATATGCTTGTATCTTCCCACAGGATGAGGAAGCGCCGCGCTGGGTTCCAGCCAAATTTGTTAGAGATATCAAAACTGAGAAGGAAGATGAGTCGGCTGAACTTATGCCCTCCTCGGAGGAAGAGGACTCCTAAAACAGACTTGCCATCATGGGGACAAATGAAGAAGTTAACCTCGCAAGCCACAAGTTTGATAAGAAGATTGATTTCAACACAAAGTTATTCCTGGTGCAACAACCTCCATATTGGATGATCCCTGTTGACGTGAGAGGACCTTGGTACGCAAACTTTGGTATGCAGTTAGCTCAAGAATTGGTGAAGAAGCTAAGAAGAACTCGAAGATTTCTTGGACTTTTAATTGCAGGGATAGTGGCTACTATTGCTCTTATTGCTTCTGCTACTGTATCTGTTGTATCTTTGCATGAAAATGCTCAGACCGCTGAACATGTAAATGAACTCGCTAGAAATGTAACTGTTGCTCTTGATGCTCAAAAGAGAATTGATGAAAAAATTGAAGCGCAGATTGAAGCTTTAAAAGAAGCCGTTTTATATCTTGGTGATCAATTTGTTGTACTAAAAACTATAACCCAATTGACTTGTCATGACGCTTATAAACATATTTGTGTTACCCCACTGCCTTTTAATGGGTCATGGGAAAATGTATGTATGCATTTACAAGGGGTTTGGAATCATGCTAATATTAGTCTGGATCTCTTAAAATTACAACAAGAAATAGACGCCATTAGCCAAAGTATGTTACATTATGAAGATCCCGGTGATTTAGCCGGTGAGATCTTAAATCAGTTAAATGGCTTTAATCCCTTCAATTCACTGAAATATTCCTTTTGGATATTTTTGGCATTAATAATCGGATTAATTCTGATGTATGTAATGTTTGCCTGCTCTTGCAAAAAATTCAATAATCAGTTAAACTCCTCTAAGGCACAACTTCACTTTTTGCATTTGAAAAATATAGGGGGAGATGTTGGGAGCGGTCCCGTGGTGCAAGGCAAGGTTCCAAGTTGAGCCAAAGCTCCCTATTGTTCCTGGCCAACCCGCAGTCCTGCGGTGCGAGGCAGGGTTCCAGGTTGAGCAAAGGCTCCTTGTCATACCTGGCCAACCCGCTGGGACTGCACCTAGCTCTTCCTCCTTATGGAAGTAAAAGTACATATTTGCTTCTCCTTTAAAATGTTATCGAGACAAGTTCCCATAAAGTAAGCAAGGAGGTGGCCTGACACATGACCGCCTTGGCAGACATTACTTAATAAACAAACCTCACTGTTTAGTCTAAATGTGGCCTTCATGCTCTATTGCTTAAACAAATAACAGGTGTTAGTTTTAAAAACAATGTATGTTTGTGCGCGAGATGTACTTCTCCTTAAAGAAATAAGCCGCCTGCTTACAGAGGCTATATAAACTCTACATGCAAAAATAAAGCTTGTCCATTGTAGCCATCAGCTGCATGGAACCTCCTATCCCATGAACTTTTAGTCTCTTGTTTCTTTCTCATCCCCTTGCCCTCGGTCCCTGAATCCGGACCTTCTCGCGCCAGCCGCGACACTTCTCCCATTCCATAAGTTGTCTTATAGTTTTATTGATTGTTTCTTTTGCTATGTGAATCTATTTTGATGAAGTCCCAATAGATTATTTTTGTTTTTGTTTCCCTTGCAACAGGAGATATAGCTACAAAGAAGCTCCTATGGCTGATATCAGAGGTTACTGTCCAGCTTCTCCTCTAGGATGTTCATGGTTTCTTGCCTGACATTTAGGCCTTTAATATATTTTTAACTTATTTTTGTGTATGGTGTAAGAAAAATGGTTCAGTTACAGTCTTTTGAATGTTGCTATGCAAATTTTCTAAAACAATTTCTTGAAGAGATTTTTTTCCCATTGGATATTCATTGATGCTTTGCTGAAGATTAATTGAGCATATAGTTCTAGATTAATTTCTGGGGTTTCTATTCTGTTCTATTGATCTATGTATCTATTTTTGTGTGACTACCATAATGTCTTCATGAATATAACTTTGTAATATAAATTGAAGCTTGGAATTGTAATGCCTCCAGTTTTGCTTTTCTTTTTTAACATTGTTGTAGACATTCAGGGTCTTTTGTGGTTCCATACAAGTTTCAGGATTTTTCATTTTAGCTCTGTGAGAAATGCTGTTGGTATTTTGATAAGGGCTGCCTTAAATGTGTAGATTGCTTTGGATAGTATAAGCTTTTTAACAATATTTGCTCTTCTAATCCATGAGCATGAAATGCCTCCCCATTTATTTGTGTCATCTTCAATTTTCTTCAGCACTGTTTTATAGTTTTCAGAGTACAGGTCTTTCATTTCTTTGGTAAGGTTTATTGCTTAGCAGGCATCTTATTGTTTTGGGTACAATATAAATGGGATTGATTCCCTACTTTCTGTTTCTGCTGCTTCATTATTGGTGTACAGAAATGCAAAAGATTTCTGTACACTGATTTTTGTAACCTACAATTTTACTGAATTCATATATCTTGGTGGAGTCTTTCAGATTTTCTATATAGAGTATTATATCATCTGCAAATAGTGAAAGTTTGACTTCTTCCTTCTCAATTTCAATGTATCTTATTTCTTTTTGTTGTCTGATTCTTGTGGTTAGAATTTCCCATACTATGTTAAAGACAAGTGGTGAGAGTGGACAACCCTGTCTTCCTCCTGACCATAGAGGAATAGCTCTCAGTTTTTCCCCAATTAAGATGATATTAGCTGTGGTCTTTTATATACAGGCTTCATTATGTTAAGGTATGTTCCCTTCAAATCAACCTTGCTGAGGGCTTTTGTCACAAATGGCTGCTGTACTTTGTCAAATGCTTTTTCTGCATCTATCAAAATGATCATATGGTTGTTTTATTAATGTAGTGTAACATGTTGATTGATTTGCAGCCACCTTGCAACACATAAATGAACCCACTTGATCATGGTGAATAATTTTTTAATGTATTATCGGATTCAGTTTGCTAGTATCTTATTGAGAATTTTTATATCCATGTTTATCAGGGATATTGGCCTATTGGTTTTTTTTAAGATTTTATACATTCATTCATTAGAGACACAGAAAGAGGCAGAGACATAGGCAGAGGGAGAAGCGGGCTCCCCACGAGGATCCCAATATGGGACTCGATCTCAGGACCCTGGGATCATGACCTGAGCCAAAGGTAGATGTGTAACCACTGAGCAATCCAGGTGCCCTATTGTTCTTTTTTCAGTGTAATCCTTACCTGGTTTTGTTATCAGGGTAATGTTGGCTTCATAGAATGAATTTGGAAGTTTCCCTTCCTTTCCCTTTCCTATTTTGTGGAATATCTTGAGAAGAGATATTAACTCTTCTTTAAATGTTTGATAGAATTCTTGTATAAAGCCATCAAACCGTGAACTTTTGCTTGTTGGGAGTTTTATGATACCTGACTCAATAATTTTCGCTCATCGTTAAATTTTCCATTTATTCCTTTTCAGTTTTCACAGGGTTTTTTTTTCTTTTCTAAATTTTTACTTTAAATTCCAGTTAACTTACAGTGTAATGTTAGCTTCAGGTATAGGATTTAGTGATTCATCAATTACATACAACACCCAGTGCTCATTACAAGTGGCCTCCTTAATACCTATCTTCCATTTAACCCATCCCCCCATTCCTCCCCTCCAGCAACCCTCAGTTTGTTTCCTGTAATTAAGAGTCTGTTTTATGGTTTGCCTCTTTCCCCCACTATGTTCATCTGTTCTGTTTCTTAAATTCCACATATGAGTGAAATCATATGGAATTTGTCTTTCTCTGACTTATTTCACTTAGCATTTTACACTCTAGCTCCATCCTTGTCATTACAAATGGAAAGATTTCGTTCTTTCTTATGGCTGAGATGTCTCCATCTTTGCTTTTCTCTTTCAAGACTGCTTTGGCTATTCAGAGGTTTTTCTGATTCCACACAAAGTTTTGAAGTTTTTTTGTTTGTTTGTTTTGTTTTTATCTCTGGAAAAATACTGGTGGTATTTTGCTTTTTGGTTTTTTTTGTTTTGTTTTGTTTTTAAGATTTTATTTATTTATTCATGAGAGACACACAGAGAGAGAGAGGCAGGGCCATTGACAGAGGAAGAAGCAGGCCCCTCACAGGGAGTCCAATGTGGGACTCGATCCCTGGGATCGAGATCACACCCTGAGCTGAAGGTAGACGCTCAACCCCTGAGCCACCCAGGCGTCCCTACTGGTGGTATTTTGATAGGAATTATGTTAAATGTGTAGATTGCTTTGGGTAATATAGACATTTTAACAATATTTGTTTTTCCAATTCATGAACCTGGAATGTTTTTCCATTTCTTTGTGTTATCTCCAATTTCTTTCATCAGTTTTCTGTGGTTTACAGAGTACAAATCTTGTACCCCATTGGATAGGTTCATCCCCACATATCTTATGGATTTTGGTGCTATTATAAATGGGGTCAATTCTTTTACTTCTCTTCCTGCTGTTTCATTATTCGTGTGGAAATGCAACAGATTTTTGTGCATTGATCTTGTATCCTCTTACTTGACTGAAATCGTGTGTCAGTTCTCACAATTTTTTGGTGCAGTCTTTTGGGATTTCTATATAAAGTATCACATAATCTGCAAATAGTTAAAACTTGATTTCTTTCTTGTCAATTTGGATGCCTTTTTTTTCTTTTTGTTGTCTGATTACTGAGGCTAGGACTTCCAGCAGTATGTTAAATAACAGTGGTGAAAATGGACAATACTGTCCATAGAGGAAAATCTTTCAGTTTTTCCCCATTGAAGACAATATTAGCTGTGGGTCTTTGGTATATGGCCTTTATGATGTTAAGGTATGTTCCATCTTTCCATACTTTGTTGTGGATCTTTATCAAGAATGGATGCTGTGCTTTGTCAAATGCTTTTTCTACATCTATTGAGAGGATCATATGCTTTTTGTCCTTTCTTTTATTAATGTGGTGTATCATGTTGATTGATTTCCAAAAACTGAACTGCCCTTGTAGCACTGGAATAAATCACACTTAATTGACATGATTATTTTACCATACTATTGGATTTGATTTGCTACTTATCTTGTTGAGAATTTTTGCACCCATGTTCATCAGGTATATTGGCCTGTACTTCTATTTTTTAGTGGAGTCTTGGCAAAATTCCCCCAAGAAGCCATCTAGTCCTGGACTTTTGTTTGTTGGTAGATTTTTAATTACTGATTCCATTTTTTGCTGGTTATGTGTTTGTTCATATTTTTCTATTTCTTCCCGTTACAGTTTTGGTAGTTTATATGTTTCTAGGAATGCATCCATTTATTCCAGGTTGCCTCATTTGTTAGCATATAATTACTCATATTACTCTCTTATAATTGTTTACATTTCTTCAGTGTTGGTTGTGATTTCTCCATTCATTCATGATTATATTTATTTGAGTTATTTCACTTTTCTTTTTGATAAGTCTATGGGTTTAGTGATCATAATAATTCTTTGGAAGAACCATGTCCTAGTTTTGTTGATCTGTTCTTTTTTTTTTAATTTCTGTTTCATTGATTTTTGCTTTAATCACTATTTCCCTTCTGCTGGCATTAGCCTTCATTTTTTGTTCTCTTTCAAGCTCCTTTATAAAGGTGTGAGGTTAGGTATTTGATATTTTTCTTATTTCTTGAGGTATGTCTGTATTGCTATATATTTTCCTCTTTGAATCACTTTTTCTGCATCCCAAAGTTTTTGAATTTGAATCAGTATGTTTTCATTTTCCTTTCTACGTATTTTTTTTCTTTTTTAATTTCCTGGTTGAGCCATTCATTGTTTAGTAGCATGTTGTTCAACCTCCATGTACTTGTGATTTTTACATGTATTTTCTTGTGATTGGCTTCTAGTTTCAGTGTTATGGTCAGAAAAATTGCAAGGTATGATTTCAATCTTTTTGTATTTGTTGAGGCCTATTTTGTGGCCCAGTATGTGAGCTATTCTGTAGAATGTGCATTGTGTCCTTGAAAAGAATGTGTATTCTGCTCTTTTTGGATGGAATGTTCTGAATATATTTCTTACATCCATATGGTCCAGTATGCCATTCAAAGTCATTATTTCCTTATTGATATTCTGTCCATTGATGTAAGTGGGGGTGATAATGATCCCTACTACTATTGTGTTATCAAGTTCCTTTATGCTTGTTATTGTTTTATATATTTGGGTGCTCCCATGTTGGATGCATAAATATTTACAATTGGTATATTTTCTTGTTGCATTGTCCCCTTTATGACTATATATAATGCCCTTCTTTGTCTCACTTTACAGTGTTTGTTTTAAAGTTTAGTTTGTCTGATATAAGTATTGCTACTCTGGCTTTCTTCTGACATCTATTTTGTGACAAATAATTTTCCATCCCCTCACTTTCAATCTGCAAGTGTCTTAAGTCTAAAATGAGTCTCTTGGAGGATACTTGGCTGGCTCAGTCAGTGAGCTATGAAACTCTTAATCTCAAGGTTGAGTGTATGGGCCACACTGGGTGTGAAGATTACTTAAAGAAAGAAAGAAAGAAAGAAAGAAAGAAAGAAAGAAAGAAAACAAACTAGTCTCTTGGTGGTAGCAAATAGATGGGTCTTGTTTTCTTTTCCATTCTGACACCCTATGTCTTTGATTAGAGTATTCAGTCCATTTACTTTCACACTCAGTATTGATACATATGTATTTAGTGGCATTTTATTACTTCTTTTGTCATTTTTTCTGGAGATTTTTTTCTAATCTTTTCTTGTCTCTGTCACTTTTGGTATCTCCCTTTCATTCAATGATTCCCTTTTAATATTTATGACAGAGATGGTTTAGTGGTGGCCATGAACTCCTTTAGTTTTGTCTGGGAAAATCTTTATCTTTATCTTTATCTATCTTTATCTTTATCTATCTTTATCTCTCCTTCTATTCTGAATATCATATTCTGTGATAGAGTATTCTTGCCTGAAGATTTTCCCATTCAGTATTTTGAATATATCATGCCACACCCTTCTGGCCAAGTGTCTTGAGAAATCTTCAGCTGGCCTTATGGGTTTTCCCTGATAAGTTAAGGACTTCTTTTGTCTTGCTGCTTTAAAGATTTTCTATCATTATATTTTGCAAATTTAATTATGTGTCTTGGTGTTGGCCTGCTTTGGTATATTTTAATGGGAGTTCTCTGTCCTCTTGGATCTGGATGTCTATTTCCTTCCCCAGATTAGGGAAGTTTTCTACTACTATTTTTTGAAATAAATGTTCTGCCCACTCTTCTTCTTTTGGGACTCCTATAATATGAATGTTATGTTTGATGAGGTCACAGAGTTCCCTAAGTCTATTCTCATTGTCCATAATCCTTTCTCCCTGTTGTTCAGTTTCAATATTTCCCATTATTTTTTCTCTTATGCCACTAATTATTTTTCTCTTATGTCACTAATTAATTTCTCTGCTTCTTTCAGCCTGCTGTTCATTGCATCAAAGCCTATTTCCAATATCATTTACTACATTCGCCATTTCCTTTTTTTAAAGATTTTATTTGTTTATTCAGGAGAGACACACAGAGAGAGGCAGACATAGGCAGAGAGAGAAGCAGGCTCCCTGCAGGGGGCCAATGTGGGACTCGATCCCAGGAACCTGGGATCACGCCCTGAGCCAAAGCCAGATGCTCAACCGCTGAGCCACCCAGGTGTCCCTATGTTCTCCATTTCTGACTGATTCTTTTTAACTCTTTTATCTCTGTGGGAAGGGCCTCCCTAATGTCTTCTTTCCTCAATCCCACGAGCATCCTTGTGAATGTTGCTTTAAATTTTCCATCAGGCATGTTACTTATACCTTGGATCTTGGGCTGTTGGCTTATCTTATTTTCATTTGGGATAAATTCCTCCATCCCAGTATTTTGCCTAAGTCTCTGCTTTCTTCTATGTGTTAGAAAAGCCTTTTCTCTCATGCTTCTGAAAGTAATGGCCCTATAAAGAAGCCATGTAGTGCCCAGGGCCTGGTACTTCAGGGAATGTCTCTAGTATGTCCTGCATGTGCTGTGCTGTTGTGTTTTGCCTTCTCTATCCGTCAAGCCAGTCATCTGCAGAGGTTCTCCTTGCCTGTAGTGGGCAGTGTTTGGTTCCTGGCTTGAATGGGGCAAGTTTTAACTAGGTGTGCTCTGGTTTGTTTGATAAATGAGACATGACACCAACTCCACCAAAACTGAATCCCTGCAGAGCTTTCTGTTTGGAAGACATGGTCTGGACAGGGGTTTGTGCTGGGCTTCTGGGGGAGGGGCCTGTTACAATGGGACTGAGGCCTGCTCTACTTATAAAAGCAGTCCTTCCAGAGCACTAGGGGGTGTGGCTTCATGTAAGCAAGTTAAGCAGCCAGTTTTGCAGGTGTGCTGATTCCCACAAATGGCTCCGTGTTAATGCAAGGGATGGGGATGGGGCATGGAGGGATATGTTGCTGGCCAGCTCCTTTGTTCCATGAACTCCAGGAATACTGAACCTCAGGGGCATGCTCTGAGAAGAACAAATAATCACCTTCAAGTGTGCCCCAAGTTTTTTTCAGATCACTGTTTCCACGTTGTCTGCCCCTACCCACGCTGTTTGCCTGCTTTCTCTCCAGTAGCAGTGCAGTGTCCTCCAGGCTCTACTCCCCTTTTAGCCATAGTATGCATTCTCACTAGGGACCAATGGGAAAATATCTATAGTCCTTCAGGACACTGAGAAATTACTTAATATATAAAAATTTAGATGTGCTAAGTAGAGTCCAAAAGAAGTAAATTAAAATGTAACTAACACCCAGTTAGTAATATAAATCCTAGGAGAATTGGCTGGGCATCCTATTTGAATAAAGTAGGAGATTTCAGGAAAAGGGGGAAATTATTTTATATTATTTTATAAACAAATAGGAAATTAATGTAGGACTAATTGAAAGTAAAAGTGAAGTTAGATCTTCTCAAAAAGATCTAACATAATCTATATACTATTGGTAAAAATATGTAACTTTTTATTTCTACAGTTTCATTTTCCTAAAATACACATACAGATAATTGGGCACTATGAAAGGTCTGTGAATGGTAACAGAGACATGAATGCATAGTTTAAAAAAATAAATAAAAACCTCCTTATTATCAAAATATTGGTTTATCTGTTGAGTGTCATGAAGTCATTTGCATGTCCCCCATTGGGATGTCATCTTCATTAAAGAGGGAGACAACCACTTGAAGGGTCTTTTTTGTGGTCCTGTCAGCATTAAAAATCTTTAGTCCTCTTCACCCCCATAAAATAACTGTAGCATAGACAACACAAATATCAAACCAGGAGAGCCACAAATTTGTTGATATATTGATACAAACCACATTGTTCCATTGAGAGTCTGACAGTATATACAATGTTAGGGAAAGGGTTTTTTTATCCAAAAAAGATTTTCAACTAATCTTATGATATGGAACCATTAAGTATATCTTTACAGAGACTTTTTCTCTGATGTGGACTTGAGTTGACTTCTGAATTGATCCACATGAGTCAACTCAACAGCAATGGTACTGATTCATGCCATTTTCACTCTGCCTCAGAAAAGTCTAGAGATCTCTTCAACCCTTTAATTAGGTGTCCAATCCAAATTATCTTGGAAATGCTCACACAATGCTGTTTTCCTCATGGGTGGTTTTTTTTTCAGTTGTTATTTTATCTCTAATCTGTAGCTACTTTTCAGAGCGACCTCCACAATAAATCTAATAACTTTATTGTTTACTCTTCAGTTCTCTCTGAATCCAAGTTAAATTTTGTCACCTTTTACTTCTTTTATATAAATTGAAACCCTGGGCAGCCCAGGTGGCTCAGCGGTTTAGCGCCGCCTTCAGCCCAGGACGTGATCCTGGAGACCCAGGATGGAGTCCCACGTCAGGCTCCCTGCATGGAGCCTGCTTCTCCCTCTGCCTGTGTCTCTGCCTCTCTCTCTGTCTTTCATGAATAAATAAATAAAATCTTAAAAGAAAATAAGAGTGAAACACAGATGAAATCTGCCCACTATCAAATAAAATGGAAAACTATATTTCAAATACTATTGAATCTACACCCTGTCTTCTTATTATTCAAATATAACAATGCACTTGGCAAGAGTGATAATCTGTGAGTTAGAAGAAAACTTGCTAAAACATGTGCAAGTGTAAAGAATGAAAATATTTGATTACCTGCTTATGTTTCCAAAGTATCAAATTCAATGGCTACTGAAGAATTAAGCTTACAAATTTATAGAAAAATCCAACATGAAACTAATCCCACTTCTAACCATTTATTATAATCTAAATGATTTCTAGAGGTGCTAGCAAATTACATTCAACTCATAACTTTCAAAAAAATATTTAATTTTTCCATTCATGAGAGACACACACACAGAGAGAGAGAGAGAGGCAGAGACAGAGGCAGAGGGAGAAGCAGGCTCCATGCAGGGAGCCTGATGTGAGACTCAATTCCGGGACCACAGGATCACACCCTGAGCCAAAGGCAGATGCTCAACCACTGAGCCACCCAGGCATCCCAATTCATAACTCTTTTATATAGAGTGAACTATTCACAAGCATGTGTATGGAGAAATTTATTAATGATCATTGTCTCAATCGCCCTTCTAACTTGCTCCATTATCAGAGGCCCCTGCTATAGTCTGAAAAAGAAATCTATGTGTTGTTTCCTCTTTATTTTTAATGTCTGTGTAGAAACAATAGCTTTAATCTTTAAAATCATATTTCATATCAAAGTCTAAGAAACAAAGTATTAGATTAAGCATCAGGAGACCTAGGTTCCAGTATCCTTCGAAACTCAACAAGTCCCTTGCTCCTTTGTTTTGTTTCTTAAATTCCACATATCAGTGAAATCATATTGTTATTTGCCTTTATCTGACATATTTCACTTAGTATTATCCTTTCTACCTCCATCCATGTCATTGAAAATGGCCAAGATTTCATTCTTTTTATGGCTGAATAATATTCCATTGTGTATATATGTCATATCTTCTTTTTTCATTAATCTATTTATGAACACTTGGGCTGTTTCCATAGTTTGGCTATTGTAAATAATGCTGCAACAAATATAAGGGTGCATGTATCCAGTTGAATTACTATTTTTGTATTTTTTGGATAAATACCCAGTAGTGTGATTAATGGATTGGAGGGTAGATCTATGTTTAACCTTACAATTTCACTCATATAAGGAATTAAAAAAAAAAAAAAAAACAAATGAGCAAAGGAAAAAAGAGAGAGAAAAAAAACAAAGAAACAGACTCTTAAATATAGAAAACAAACTGATGGTTACCAGAGGGCATGTGGGATGGGGAATGGGAATAGGTGATGGGGATTAGAAACTGCACTTGAGATGAGCACTGGGTAATATATGGAATTACTGAACCACTATATTGCACATCTAAAACTAATATAACCCTGTATGTTAACTACACTGGAATTAAAAGCCAAAAAAACTCAACAAGTCACTCAACTCTGTAGTGACCAAAATACACCCTTTTAGAAACATGACTTTCTGCAATCTGCATGTATCCCCACTCCCAAACCAACTTTATTTACCCCAATTGAAGAGTCTTCTGAGTATAAATTAGAAAGTAGATGTGAAATTTGGTTAACTCTTTAGGAAAAAATATAACAGATGGATTTCATCTTGGTTTGCTTCCCACTTTGAGGAGTAGGAGGAGAATTGATTCCTATTCAATTTTCTGAAAAGCCTTACATTTAGAATCAGTCACCTCATTTAATTAAGATTCAAACCTAATAGACAATAATAGTGAATATATAAAACCAAGCGGCAAAAACCTAAAGTATTGGAGTAATTTTTAACACAAAAATGACAAATCTCAAAGAATCTCATTAGAGAGCAACAGTAAATTCTGTAGTTTCAGCTCATTCTAATCTAGGTAAGCAGGTTCGTGCCTAACATGACTTTTTAAAATTAATTAATTAATTAATTAATTGAGAGAGAGAGAGAAAGAGAATGCACAAGCAGGGGGAATGGCAGAGGGAGAAGCAGGCAATCCCCTGAGTAGAGAGCCCAATGCAGGGCTAGATCTCAGGATCTTGAGATCATGACCTGAGCCGAAGGCAGACACTTAAACGAACTGAGCCACTCAGGTCTCCCCTAACATGTCATTTCTATATAAATTATATTATTTTTTATTATTATTATAAATTATATATTATATATACATAATTATATTTATATATAAATTCTGTCCCACTGTAAGATACTTCTAAGTTTTAGTCCTGCCTAAAGAAAATTCCAGGTCTTGTGGATAGGGGTTTAAAAAAATAATGCACCCGGTCAACTGTTGGCAGAAAATTTTCTTCCTGTCTTTGCAGGAGAAGACCAGTATATTCTCTGAATTATGAGATTTTATTATCTGTATCAGCAAGAGCTTGCACTTTTAAAAAAAGAAATTAGAAGACTACTGAGTCACTAAAATATATGGCAGTAAAATTTAGCTGCTAAAAGTTCAAGCCAAATACGGTGACGTAACAAAGAGTTCTCACCAACACCTACAATTCTCCAAAGACAGCAGTAGAGTACACAACACAAATCTATTAGACAGCCTAACCACACTTTCAACTACCCTCCTAGATAAAGCCTACATATTGATTTTGAGAAACCATCGTTTTTTAACCTTAGTCTTTAGAAAATGATCTTTACTATTACTTTATATTTGGGTCAGGTAAATAACTTTACACCTAGTAGTAACAGTCACTTGAGAATAATGCTTACCACTAGAATAGTAGTAAGTCCTTAATTAAACTTCATCTTTTACTTACCATGTGACATTAATCAAGATGCTTAGCCTCTTTGTGCCCCAGCTGAAAAATAAGTGTAATGATAGTATCTTGCTCAAAGGTTGTTGTGAAGATTAAATGAGTCAATATATATAGAGTACTTAGAAGAATCTTTGGCACATAGTCAGTATTCACCAAATATTAGCTACTATTTTACTATGATTACTTTTAATTTGCACACTGGCTTTTCTCAAGGAACTAAGAATTTTGAGATTATTATATTTCCATTACAAGAATAAAGCAATGAAGTAAGTCTATTACCCTATGGTCCTTTGACACATGATAAAATGAACTTAACCAGGCTCTTTTCATCCACAGAGCTGGAATCATTGCTTTCTTTGAAGTAAAAAATTTCTTTATGTTTTCTAGTGATTTTTTCCTCTGCCAATTCTTATCCACCAATGTTCTCCCAACTATAACCACATAGAAATGAAAAATTAGCACATAGTGGCTCACTTCAAAATTTGGGGTGTCAGAATTTAACCTGGCAGAGAGAAGTCTATGACATTCATGTAATGAGCACTTGTTTTACCTTATATTAACCTTGAAGCCAGTGTATTGTAAGATTTAGGTCTACAATGGATTGAACTGTAATATTTAGTGCCAGAAAATGGGAGAAGGTACTTAACATATTAAGCCAGGAATGCTTCTTAAACATTGAGATAATGAATATGAATAACTATTTTTGCACACTACTATGGTGGCTTTCTTATAGCACTAATAGTATAAGAATTATAGAACATTATGGCTGAAAGGGATATTAAAACCAGTGATTCTGACCACATTTACAATTGAGGTAACTGAGGCCTAAAATGATTAAACTAATAGATCAGGGACACACAAATAGTGGAGATATGAAAAAACATACTAATTCATCTTTGAGAAGGCAATCATTAGTCTCCATTTCAGGTACCAATTTTCAAGAAGCTAAAAAATAAACATTTTCAAAAAATGAATAGCTTTTGAAATTTTCAGATTTCAAATTTTCAGATGTCAGTCAAGACAGTCTTCAGATGCTTATTTGTATTTATATAGATTTTATCTTTGCAATTCTCTGTATAGACACAACATCTAAACAGTGAAGTTCTATTGAATAAGATTGGTTTATGTATCTCAATTTTCTAAAACTTATTGTAACAATCTCTAATATTTAGATACTGAATACTCAGTATATATATACAGAAGATTTCATCCACAGTAATCTGTGATACATTCCTTTCAAAAATTGCAAATCAACAGTGAGGCTAATCATTTGTATATACTCATGTATTTATGTAAAGATAATTAAGCAATTGAATTGACTTAAATATGGCTTCAAAGATTTAGAAAATATAATTTAGAAAGTGGTCAAAGATGCATCATTATAATTATTTAAGACTATTACTTATTTTTTCATCCATAGAAGATAAGAATATCAAAGACAAAAAAAGAAAACTTAGCTCAATATTCTGTAAAACATTTTATGGAAATAAATTTAGATCATTGGCAAATAATATTAGTGGATGATTGTTATATTGTGGCTCAGGAACATGTTTTATGCACTTTTACATGGATAATACAGTTTATTCTTTATAATCCCATGAGGCAGGAACCATATAACATTTTGAGAAAACTGAGGCACAGGGGACCTGGGTCCTAGGATCCAGTCTTTTATCAGGCTCAGCATGGAGTCTACTTCCCCCTCTCTCTCTGCCCCTCCCTCCCGCTGCTTGCATTCTCTTTGTCTCTAAATAATAAATAAATAAATAAATAAATAAATAAATAAATAAATAAATAAATCCTTTAAAAAAAAGAAACATGCTAATTAAAGAAATAGGGATGCATGATTAATGCTTTAATTGTTTATTCTTTCATTTTTATACTATGTACATATGTATTGACTCAACACTCAAAATGATGATTCAAAGACAGAGTGTGCCCATCAGATTACCTTTATTCAGATAGTACTTCTTAAAAAGACAAAACAGTAATGTTACTGGAATTCTGTTTCAAGAATTACCAAGGACAAAAATTTATGTTTTCTGTTTTTGATAAGCCTTTTGCCTTTGCTCTATGAAAATTGGTCAGCAACTGACAAAGGGAAAAGAGTGATAACAAGTCTTTTAAAATGCAGAGTGAACCTAGTCATTTAGAAAGTTAATATAATATGCATTATTGGAGGTAAATATACATGTTTCCTTAACAGAAAGAGATCCCTACACTCCAGGAAGACTGGGAAAATCTGTTTTACCCCTTTTCCATCCCACAGTAATGTTGCCTATATGCATTCATTTATAAAAGGAATTACTTCTACTGAAATATGGAAATACGAGGAATTGCTACACTCACCCTCCAAAATGCATTGATTTTCTGTATATTTGAATGCTGAGCTTATATATTAAAACATTTTTAATCTAAATATTTATTTTTATTATTTAAAACTATGTGTGTATTTTAATTTTATTTAATTCCAGTTAACTAACATACTGTGTAATATTAGTTTCAGATGTAAAATATAGTGATTCAGCACTTCTGTACAACACCTGGTGCTCATTTCAGCAAGTTCTCTCCTTAATCCCCATCACCTATTTCACATATCGCCTGACCCACCTCCCCTCTGGTAACTATCAGTTTGTTCTCTATAATTAAGAGTCTATTTTCTGGTTTTCCTCCCTCTTTTTTTTTTGCCCTATATTCATTTGTTTTGTTTCTTAAATTCCACATATGAGCGAAGTCATATGGTATCTGCCTTTCTCTGAACTGATTTATTTCACTTGGCATTATACTCTCTAGCTCCATCCATGTCATTGCAAATGGCAAGACTTCATTCTTTTTTATGGCTAATATTCCATTATATATATTAACACCTTTAAGATGGCTTTGAACCTAATGGCCGTGGAGATTTCCCACCCCTCTTCAAATCCTTTATAATTTGAATTATAATTAGAGATATTACCTTTATAATTAGAGATATTAGTTACAGCTATCTTGTTACCCTATCCCCAGGCTTGTATTTCAGCAACAATCATACTAAAGGATATTTCCCACAGAGAGCCAAGAATTTGGGAAAGCTTTTTCTCCAATTCAAAAGAAACCAATTAACTGGCCTTCACAGTGAGAGACAAGTCTATATAGCATAGTGCCATGAGCTGTGAGACAGGACACCAAGGTTCTAGTCCCAGTCTCAGACAAGTGACAGATTGTTAAGAGTTAAAGGGAATAATCAAGCCGCTCTCATATTTTGAATAAGACAATTGAGGCCTAGACAGGTTAGTTTACTGTAGCCAAATGACCAGATTAGCAGCAGAACTCAACTCCTGATGTCTAGCCCATCAATCCTTTTTATAACAACATAATCTCTCTTTCAATAATACTATTTATAATATTCCCAACTCTTATAAAAATAGAAATCTCTAAAAAGATTTTGCATTGTTACAGGAATGGATACACACAGTAACTCTTTGGTTTCAAATGTAAAATAACAGTTTTGTATCATCTTCAGGTTCTTAAAAGCTCATGAGTTTGAGTATTTAATCTAGATTGCAAAGAACTAGTGGAGATACTAGTCGCCTTTAATATCAAGGATTTAATCTTGCAGTTTCACAGATAAAATGCTAAATATCTTTGTACTATCTGGCAAAATGAAGTATGCAAAACTAATGGAAGGTGTAAATAAAGTGGTAGGTGGGCTAACAACTGACCTGAGAAAACAAGCTACTTAAGAACATTCTCACAACAAATATATATAAATATCTATTCATTAGAATAATCTATGATAGCTGCCAAAAAAGAGCAATTCAAATTACTGAGCGTTCATGAAAAATTGCAGTTTTTTGCTTTATTATTCCATATTGAGTTTTATTTTTGGCTTTTTATTATTGAAAAAAAACATTGCAATAAATTAATATTCAGTGTCCATGCATAATATTTTCACTTCAGATTTAATTTTTTAAATACGTTTGACATTATTACCAATATTTTTGGAGTGAAGCTTGTAGACAGACAGTAATTACTAATTCTGACCAGATAACATTAAAATCTTAAAGTAATTTTTTTCTCAATAGAAATAGAACTAATGTTTGGTATTGGGCTTATAAGAAAAATCATATCCAAAATTTCTTTGGAAAGATCAAAATTTTTATCAACATCACAAATGAATATGGTGAATTGAATAATATAATGTATATTTATATTCTCATGTTGCAATAGATTTACTTATGAATGCTTGTTTTTGTTTGAAGTACGTTTATTTTTCCCCCAGCTGTGAGGTGTAATTGGTATACAAAAACTGCACATAATTAATGTATACAATTTGATGTGTTTGGACATATGTGTAAATTCATGTTATTATCACCACAATCAAACATATCCATCACCTTCAAGTTTCTTTGTGTTCCTTTGTTGTTATGTTTTAATAATTGCAATTTTTGGAAATATCTTGTAACTCATTAATTCAGAATGTCCTCTCTCAGGTGCAAGTTGGTAGTCTGACTTTTTGAAATTTTATTTTAGTACCAGTTAGTTAACATACAGTGTTATATTAGTTTTGGGTGTACAATACAGTGATTCAACAATTCCATACATCACCCAATGCTCATCACAAGTGCACTCCTTAATTCCCATCACCAATTTCACCCATCCCCCACGCACCTCCCCTCTGGTAGGCATCAGTTTGTTCTCAATGGTTAAGAGTCTGGTTCTTGTTTTTTCTCTCTCTCTCTCTCTCTCTCTCTCTCTATCTATCTCTATCTCCTCTTTTTCCCCTTTGCTTGTTTAGTACATCTAGGTTGATTTTTTTTCTTTTCTCTATGGATTTGCTAGCTTTACTCAAACCTATGTGCATCTATCTAGATGAATCCAGGTTTTCAAGTTGTTTCCAACATCTAAATCACAGAAATATTTTAAGCATATATTACTTCTAAATCATATTCAGAAAATTGTTTTCATGTGACAGAAATGAGAAGAATATTTTTTCACTTTTTAAAAAATTATTCAACCATTTATGACTTCTTTATACAAGTATCCTACTCTTTCTGTGTAACTATCAATTGTCTCTTTAATTTTGTATCCAAAGATCTGAAAGAGATGGAAGTTTTGGAGCAATGAGGGAAGAAAATAAATCTCCTTTTATCCAAACCAAAAGACTTGTACCTATTTGTTTTTCACAAGCCTTTAAAAGGTCCCAGCCTTGGTTTCTACCTGATGCAAGCACATTTGATTTGTTCTTAGTGAGTAGTCATGGGCAGTAAACCCAGATTCACACAGAAAATGAATAGCAAAGACAATGGTATCCTGCTGGCAGCCTGGAAGGAAACTAAACATTCTTATTCAATGACATCCCCAAAGTAAGAACATCATTTTTAGTAGCTTGAAATATCCCCTGACAAAGAGAGTTTCTCTTTTACTCAATTCTAAAAAAAGGAAAACCTTAGTATTCCTAAGGTGAGAAAAAAATCGTATCAAGCTCCTATAAATGATTTTCATGTTGTTAATCTTCATGGCTGCAATCTGAATTTGCAGAAATGCTACATTTAATCCAAATCATCCTAAAATTAAAATAATTAAGACAGAATACGCTTGCAATGCATATTTTTCTAACATCATTCTTTAAAGCTATTTTAGATAAGTGAGATAAAGACCATTTTAAAAGCATTGCCTACTTAGATGTTAAACATAAGCAGTAAATCCACTTTTCTAGATCGCCTCATTTATTATATTTAATCCTTCTTTCTGTAATTAGGAGCACTGAAGTACACATGCATAGTTGCTTTCCTTTGACACCGTTCTTTTATTACGGTCTCTTTTTCTTACATAGTACCCCACAGCAGCTAGCCTATTATTATGATGCTTTTCCTCCTGTCTTTTTAACAGTTTTACTAGCACAAATAATTAAAACTTACTTACCTTCCACTGCTTTGGCTGCAACTAAGGGGCTTTGGGTGCATATATCTGGGAGTGGGGTGGGGAGGGGACTATTAATGTGGAGGGGGGCTGTGGTTGTTTGTTTCTATTTTATTTCTGAACAGTGACATATTGATGTTTCAGATAATAAATCATTCCAATTTGTTCATCCCTGCAAGCAATGGTTTTAATCTTCATTTATGACTTGCAAAGTCCGTTTTGTTAGAAGCATTTGATAAAATACTCAATTACCATTTTTTTACACTGTAGTTCAACTGCTGTGCTGATAAAAGGCTCCGGCTCAGAAGATAAACTGCAAATAATTCCTGAAGAACAAATGTCAGAGGCAATATACAATGAATGGAAATTTTTTTGTTTTTTTTTTTGTTTTTTTTTTTAATTTTTATTTATTTATGATAGTCACAGAGAGAGAAAGAGAGAGAGGCAGAGACATAAGCAGGCTCCATGCACCGGGAACCCGATGTGGGATTCGATCCCGGGTCTCCAGGATCACGCCCTGGGCCAAAGGCAGGCGCCAAACCGCTGCGCCACCCAGGGATCCCTGGAAATTTTTTTGGAACAGATTATTCCCTCACCAAAGTGACAGGGTGGTTCAATATTGATTTTGTGGAGAATGTTATTTAGATATTGTTTGACACCTGCTCCCTATAGTCAGCTACTCATCACATTACAATTTCAAGGGACTTAAAAGTGAAATTTAACTCTACGTCTAGTAAACTCATCTATAAACCAAGATGAGACTATGCTGCTTGATAATATGCAAATTATTTAAATAAATGGAAGTGCAATCGGCTCAGTTTTGTGGGTTTATATGGGAGAAGAATATTTAAGCCTTGGCACCCTTTCCTGCCTTTAGCTTTCTTTCTTTTTTTGTTTTATTTATGATAGTCACAGAGAGAGAGAGAGAGGCAGAGACATAGGCAGAGGGAGAAGCAGGCTCCATGCACCGGGAGCCCGATATGGGATTCGATCCCGGGTCTCCAGGATCGCGCCCTGAGCCAAAGGCAGGCGCCAAACCGCTGCGCCACCCAGGGACCCCTGCCTTTAGCTTTCAAGTGTTTATTTTTGAGATCATATTTGAAACCCTGCCAAGAATACCTGCTTATTCATTCATTAAATTGTCTTTTTCTAGTTATCTACTTTTGAAAATGACCACTATACTCACCCCACTTCTTCAATTTTTCCTTCATATGCCTACTTTAGGTAGCATCACTCAGTGGCTAAAAAGACAGTTCACAGTGCAGAAGGCTACATAATAAACGAACTTCCTTTAATGGGAATAGGCTTATTTTACTTATCTCCATTTGCTCAAGCCATTAAGTTCCTATTAAGTACTCATCAAATGGCAATAGTTATCATTTCAAATATAGGCCCCAGAATGCAATATATTCCATTAAACATCATCCTCCCAGGAATTCCTCTCCATCCTCCAATCTTAGTCAATCACCTTTGACAATTTTAAATCCAGCACTTTTTGCTCTGAAATTTAAATAGCTAGAAAATGTCTTCAGATGAAATCATGTCTTAATCCCTACCTCACTCTTTGGAAAGTGACATCACAGTAGAAAATTGACTGAAGAAGGGAATAAGAACCATTAGGGGAAGAGAAACCAAAGAATTAGTTTGTGAAATTTTCTGTTTGCTTTAACACTAATTGTTTTGATGCTATTACTTTATTTTCCACCAAATCCTCCTGTATTAAATCATTAGATTACCCCAGTGACTGAACACATCAAGGATTTGTATAATACCTCTACTGGAAACAGACTTTCCATAAGAAACTACTGCATTCAAGAAAAACACTGAGACACTTCATAGTGAAGAAGTGTGAACATTTACTTACTAGTCATGTAACACTTTGGCTCTTAGAACTTTTCTGAAGAATACAGGGGCTTTGAACAGGAGAAATAGTTGAAATTGAACCAACAAAAAGCAATGAAGACAACAGAACCAATCAATTTTGTCTACTAAGTAAATCTGCTAAAATTACAGGAATCATCATAGACACTGTTAGGCAACTCTAAATATTGCCAACAGTGAAGATTGAGCACTCTGAATTAGATCCACCATTTTTACTCCCTGGAATATTTTAGGTACATTTGCAAATACATTAACTCCTTTCCTTAATAGGAGACAGTATAATGTAAAAGAAAAAATGTCTTTGGAGCCCCCTTTCAGGTTCAAATCTTCATAAACTTGTCATAGGACAAGCCACTTAATGCCTCAGAGGCTCAGATTTTTCATCCACAAAGATGAATTAATAATACTTTATTCAGGGGGTATGCAAGGATTAAATGAGATGAGTATGTAAAAGTACTCAGCTAAAATAGAAGCTAAATAAATGCATACAGAACAGATTTACTTTATTAAATTAAACGGTGCATGGTTTTTATTTTTAGAATTTCATTTCAAAAATTGCAACTTTTACACTAAATGTTAACCTTAGTTCTTGAAAATATGCTTAATGCAAAGATGCCCTAAGTAGTTTACTTATTGGGGAACCTAGCTCAGTGATCTGTAAGCTTTCCAGTCCTTACTGAGCATTAATGGGTTTCACATCTATACCTTCACATAGTAGAGGGTCTTGAGAATATGAGGTTTGTAGGACATGATCTCCTTCTCAAGAACAAAACAAGGTCAACCTTCTAGCACTAAGTTAAGGATTCTCCACACTATTGTGATTCTTATTTAAAAGGAGAAAAATGAGGTCAGTTTGAAGACCATAAGTTGTTCCAGAAATATTACCATAACTATTAAGTTTTGTCCAATTTAAACTGCTTAATCATAAGATTTGATATTGCCAAAGGAGAGATATATACAGACCACAAAGTTTGATATTGCAAAAAGAGAGGTATATACAGAATTTACCCATCTTAAATAGATCTTTTTTAAAATATGTTGAAAAATTTAAGTAGAGCAATTTAAGGCTGACTTATGTCCACTACAAGCTTGAGAGTTTTTAAAAAATAAGGCAACGTAATCCTTTTTAATACTTCAGATATTTCAAATAAAAATAAGCAGGGGGTGCCTGGATGGCTTAGTCAGTTAAGTATCTGCCTCTTGATTTTGACTCAAGTCATGATCTCAGAGTCCTGGGATGGACCCCCACATCTGGCTCCATGTAATTTTTTTTTTATAAATTAATTTTTATTGGTGTTCAATTTACCAACATACAGAATAACACCCAGTGCTCATCCCGTCAAGTGTCCCCCTCCGTGCCCGTCACCCATTCACCCCCACCCCCCGCCCTCCTCCCCTTCCACCACCCCTAGTTCATTTCCCAGAGTTAGGAGTCTTTATGTTCTGTGTCCCTTTCTGATATCTCCCACACATTTCTTCTCCTTTCCCTTATATTCCCCTTCACTATTATTCATATTCCCCAAATGAATGAGAACATACACTGTCCTTCTCTGATTGACTTACTTCACTCAGCATAATACCCTCCAGTTCCATCCACGTTGAAGCAAATGGTGGGTATTTGTCGTTTCTAATGGCTGAGTAATATTCCATTGTATGCTCCATGTTCTGCAGGGAGTCTGCTTCTCTCCTTTTCCTTCTGCCCCTCCCCTGGCCTGAACTCTCTCTCTCTCTCTCTCTCTCTCTCTCTCTCTCTCTCTCTAAAATAAATAAATAAATCTTTTTTAAAAAAATTAAAATAAGGAGAAAGAAAATATTTTATTTATTGTAATCTATATTTAACATTGCATCAATATCATCAAGAATATCAAATAAAACTACATGAATGGATGGATAAGAAGACGATTATTTAAATATAAGGGTGTTTGTCATGAGGAAACAAGGCTAATTAACAGAAGCCAGTTAAAAGGAATTGTTTTAAACTTCTTAAGGTTTAACACAGGTTTTATTCAGATTTAGAAATATATTATGATCCTCTACTTCAAGTCATTTGAACTTAACAAATGTTGCAGTGCTTACTGAGCAAGACACTGCGCTAGCTGGTTAACTTCCCTCCTCCCCCTCCTCTTGTCAGATATGGTCCTTTTAAAAATCCATTATTCCTTTTCACTTGCCTCTCAGAGAGTATTAAAGATAATGAATCATTGTGTTTCCAAACATTTATTTTCCTTTAAACTTCCTGTAGTTCGCTACAGACATCATTACTTCTCTGCCAGTATAGCGATTCTGTTCATCATGCATGAAACAACTACAGAACGGAGATTAAATACAACCTATATCAACATAAATCACTGAATAAATGAATCATGAAATTAATATGTAAATTGTGTATTTAACCTCTATTTATACAGCACTGTCTGTCACCATGTTGTAAATCTAAAACTAATTGCAAATTCACAACTCTGCAAAAAGAGCACCATGGTAAAAGCTTGACATATTTATTAACTAAATGTTGAACTACGCTAAGTAATTACCAGTAATACCAGAGCAGGGATAGACAATTATATTTAAGCACAGATGTCACCTGTATAAAATGGCTAAAACTATTTTAGATTAGATTTCGATATCAGTCTAAGAATATTGCTAATTAATTTCTGGCAGATAAATTTATTTCCATTTACTCATAATCCTATTAAATTTCTCATTTTAAAATGTGATTGTCACAATCACCCAGAGAAATAAAATTTCCTTTTTTTTTTTAATTTTTATTTATTTATGATAGTCACACAGAGAGAGAGAGAGAGGCAGAGACACAGGCAGAGGGAGAAGCAGGCTCCATGCACTGGGAGCCCGATGTGGGATTCGATCCCGGGTCTCCAGGATCGCGCCCTGGGCCAAAGGCAGGCGCCAAACCGCTGCGCCACCCAGGGATCCCAAATAAAATTTTCTTTTAATTTGTCTCCTTAAAGAAAAGATTCTCAAAAGATTAGATGACGATAAGCCTATTCAAAGATTAGCCAAAATCTCTTCAACTCAGCACATTCATAACATTTTGTATTTGATATACAGATAAACAACCTAAAATAAACAACTTCTACATTCATTTTATTTTATTTTACTTTATTTTCCTTTACATTCATTTTAATGATGAATTGAATAACACTATTTAAATACTTAATGGGTTTTGTTGCCATCAACATGGGTACTTCCTGAAAAAGTATTTTGTTCTATAAATAACAAGTTACTCAAAGAGTACAACTTTGAACTTAAGCATGGCACATAAATATGTACACAAGAAAATATATTAGACTACGTTTTCTTGTCCCTTCATGCATTTTGATCAGTAATTTTAAGAAGATACTCTCATTGTTAGCTGCTATTCTTCTAACCTGAGTTTCTATTAAGGTGTTATATTTAAAAAGCATACATGCATAAACTATAGGATATGGTATTTGAAGTATTCATAATAAGGGCACCTGGGTGGATCAGTGCTTGTGTGTCTGCCTATGGCTCAGGTACTGATCCTGGGGGCCTGGGATCAAG
Organism: Nyctereutes procyonoides; assembly: GCF_905146905.1. Classification (NCBI taxonomy): domain Eukaryota; kingdom Metazoa; phylum Chordata; class Mammalia; order Carnivora; family Canidae; genus Nyctereutes; species Nyctereutes procyonoides. Next base: position 65,430,964 of record NW_026575125.1, on the reverse strand, counting down.
TCTCACCATCAGGCTCCCCACAGGGAACCTACTTCTCCCTCTGCCTATGTCTCTGCCTCTCTCTGTGTGTGTCTCTCATGAATAAATGAATAAAATATTTTTAAAAAATAAAGTATTCATAATAGATAGTCTTGATTGTAATGAAAAATAAGCACTTATTTAAATTGGTATGGCAAATGCAGATAAGAGACAAATTCTGAGTAGCCTCTGATTTTCTTATCTAATTAAATCAGACTCACTGGTCACATTTACAAAGGGCAAAATAGAGAAAAAAAAAACCTACTAAAAATCAACTAAAGAAAACTATTTCCTAGAATTTTACACTTCAATAAATGTGTCCTTTGTTTCCTCATGTCTGGAATGTTTGGAATGCCCAAAAACTTTTAAAAATCTAATGTGCAAAGCCAAACTAAAAATATGAACAAATTTCTGATAAAATAATTTAAGCAGAACTGAATGAAAATGAAGCAATTAATATTCAGAATTCCTATGTTGGCATCTTGTCTTAGAAAATACTTTTTGTTCAACAAACATTTTTTATATACTTTATAGTTAACATAGGTTAATTATGTTAACCTAACTATGGAATTAGCAGCACATTGCACATCCATGAGGTAGAATTTCTCTGGGCTTAAAGCTACCAGACCCCTATCAGATCTGGACCCAAATCTGTACCATTTATAGCCAAACAAGTAAAACAAATTCCCTCATCCCAGGGGTTCTGAATAGAAAAGAAAGAGAGAACATCATAGCTAATCACATCAAACAAGCAGAAAAAAAGAAACATAACCACAGTATTTTTATATGGATGGCATTAATTAGAATGAGACTACAATAGATGTTGTTTTCGTTGATCCTTATATATTAAAAGCAAGAAATGGTCCAGTACCTCATATTCCCTTTCAAGTATGATCTATCAACTAGATGCCATGACAGAAGAATTGAAGGAACAAAAGAAAGAAGACCGTTTCATAGAGAAAATAGACACTCCGAAAGTGGATTAAAGTGCTAAGGCATGTTAAGAGTTTAACACAGTGCCTAGTATATAACTAGAACCTAATAAATGTTAGGTATAATGATAAAAGTGATGATGATAAGATGATAGTAACAATATCTAAAAATAAAATACAATCTATATGTCTATTAATAGAATGCTTAAAGATTATATATAAAGAATCATTATACTATCATTAAATAGCATGTTTCTGAAGATTATTAAAAACATTGCAAAAATATTCATGTTATAAAGTTAAATAAAAGAAAAAGAATGGAGAAAAATGTATATTTTGCAATCCCAATTTTCTTTAAATAAATATGTAGATGTACGCACAAGAAAAAAATCATGCAATAACTCTGGGTTCTTAGGGAAGAGAAGAGGTTTATATTGCCTTTATACATAGATCCCTGAATGGTGCCTAATACATATTTTACTTTTCTAATCAGACTCACATACAAACACTCTCTCTCTCTCTCTTTCTCTCTCTCTCTATATATATATAATATATAATATATATAATTAATATATAATAAATTATATAATAATAAATATATTCTATAAATAATATTGTATAATATTTATATATTATATAATATGCAAAATATATAATATATTATATATATAAATCTCTAAACACAAGTAAAAGTGCTTACAACTTAATTCAGTAGTTTCCAAAAGCTTTGGTCTAAATATACGTCTTCAACTTATTTACTAATTCTAAAATTAGCAATAATAAAGCTATTATATATCAGAGCCCCTGGGGGGCTCAGTCAGTTAAGCATCCTACTCTTTATTAGATCAGCTCAGGTCTTGATCTCAGGGTCATGAGTTCAAATCCTACATTGGATTCCATGCTGGACATGGTGCCTACATAAAATAAACAAAGATAAACACAAAATGGATGAAAGATCTAAATGTGAGACACGATTCCATCAAAATCCTAAAGGAGAACACAGGCAACACCCTTTTTGAACTTGGCCACAGTAACTTCTTGCAAGATACATCCACAAAGGGAAAAGAAACAAAAGCAAAAATGAACTATTGGGACTTCATCAAGATAAGAAGCTTTTGCACAGCAAAGGATACAGTCAACAAAACTAGAAGACAACCCACAGAATGGGAGAAGATATTTGTAAATGACGTATCAGATAAAGGGCTAGTTTCCAAGATCTAGAAAGAACTTATTAAACTCAACAGCAAAGAAACAAACAATCCAATCATGAAATGGGCAAAAGACATGAAGAGAAATCTCACAGAGGAAGACATAGACATGGCCAACACGCACATGAGAAAATGCTCTGCATCACTTGCCATCAGGGAAATACAAATCAAAACCACAATGAGATACCACCTCACACCAGTGAGAATGGGGAACATTAACAAGGCAGGAAACCACAAATGTTGGAGAGGATGCGGAGAAAAGGGAACCCTCTTACACTGTTGGTGGGAATGTGAACTGGTGCAGCCACTCTGGAAAACTGTGTGGAGGTTCCTCAAAGAGTTAAAAATAGACCTCCCCTATGACCCAGCAATTGCACTGTTGGGGATTTACCCCAAAGATTCAGATACAATGAAACACCGGGACACCTGCACCCCGATGTTTCTAGCAGCCATGTCCACAATAGCCAAACTGTGGAAGGAGCCTCAGTGTCCATTGAAAGATGAACGGATAAAGAAGATGTGGTTTATGTATACAATGGAATATTACTCAGCCATTAGAAACGACAAATACCCACCATTTGCTTCAACGTGGATGGAACTGGAGGGTATTATGCTGAGTGAAGTAAGTCAATCGGAGAAGGACAAACATTATATGGTCTCATTCATTTGGGGAATATAAATAATAGTGAAAGGGAATATAAGGGAAGGGAGAAGAAATGTGTGGGAAATATCAGAAAGGGAGACAGAACATGAAGACTCCTAACTCTGGGAAACGAACTAGGGGTGATGGAAGGGGAGGAGGGCGGGGGGTGGGGGTGAATGGGTGACGGGCACTGAGGGGGACACTTGACGGGATGAGCACTGGGTGTTATTCTGTATGTTGGTAAATTGAACAATAAAAAAATAAATTTATTATTAAAATAAATAAATAAATAAATAAATTTTAAAGACACATTTTATGAAAAAGTATTTTCCAAAGCAAAAAATAACAAAAAGTGAGAAGAATGGCATTGTTTTACATTTTTGTATATTTCTGTAAATTTAGCAAACATCTGGATTTTTCAGCATTCTGATGCATGACGTTATTTTCATTTTAGTACATGGAGAAAATTAGGCCTTACACACATGTGTAATGCGAAAAGGAAGGGACACCATGGAACACTTGGAAGTATCTTCAGGTCCCCTGGGGTACCTTAGACCATACTTTGAGAACTGCTGCCTAAATCAACATGGTATTTTGTGAGGTTGTTTTTCTACACTTTTACTATAATATTTATCTTGGAGATCAGTGATATCTCTTCAGGAGGAAAGTATGATCTATGACTTTGATCAAAATAGAACAGGTCAAGGAACAATATACTGCTCTTCAAGGAGTTAAAATTGGGCATTTTACAGCTAAGTATGATGATGAATTCGTATATAGATCAATTAGTACCCTCAGTGATACTCTTCCTATTCCCCTAAAAGGGGTACATAAGTCTGCATAACATGCATGTCTTTTTCCCACTGATTTTGTTTCTCTTTTACTTTTTTTTAAAGGGGGTTAAGATGGAGGAGGAGTAGGGCTACCCTAAGCTTGCATTCTCCCTCAAAAACAGCTAGATAAAAATCAATCATTCTGCACACTCAAAAAATCGATTGGAAATTTTCAATAACAAAGCTGCTGATCTATAAACAGAGGAAATGACCCACAGACGACAGAAGAATTCACCCCAAAAGAAAAAACTGGAGGAAATGAAGGCCATGAATTTAATCAATACAGATATAAGTAAGATGTCTGAACTGGAATTTAAAACAATTATGAGGATACTAGACAGACTTGAAAAAACCATAGAAGACACTAGAGAAACCCTAACTGCAGAGATAAAAGGGCTAAAACCTACACAAGCCAAATAAAAATGCTATTACCAAGATGTAATCCTGAATGGATGCCATAACAATGAAGATGGATGAATCAGAGGAACAAATCAATGACATAGAAGATAAAAGTATGGAAAACACCCTCACCATCAACAGTCTGGAGCCTAAAGATGTTGTTACATATTAGTATCAGCAGTATAATAGCTACCTACCCACAGTGTTACAGGTCAGAACATAAACCACCAGGAAGCAGATGTGAGAGGCTGGGCTGCCCCCTGGTCCTCCTCTGGGGCCTACATTTGCTCAGAGAGTTTCTCAGGTGCAGCCCCACTTTGGAGGTCACTGGGAGCTTTGGGAGAAGAGCAGGGAAGCTCCTCAGTCCCTTGACTGACTCTACCCCTGTACCCCAGTCCAGCAGCACAGACATGATGACGCCTCTCCTGACTCAATCAAGACAGAAATGATTACACCTGAGGATTGTGGGTCATGGCATCAGCCAGGATTTGAACAGCAAAAGAGAAGCCACTCTAGATATTCCAGTAGGATTTTTTTAAACTGACTTCAAGTTTTAAAGAAGTTCTATACTCACAACAAAATTTGGCAGAAAGTACAAACTTCCAAATATCCCCTGCTTATGCCCACATGCGGCCTCTCCATTGTCAGCATTCATCATTCCCCCCCCCAGAGTAATGCATTTGTGACAGTCGGTGAGCCTACCTGGATACACCATTATCACCCCAAGTCCATAGTTTACATTGGCATTTACTCTTGGGGTTGTACATTCTATGGGTTTGGATAAATTCCTAATAAAATGTAGCCACCACTATTGTGTCATACGGAGTAGTTTGGCTGCCCCCCAAATTTGTGCTCCACCTATGATCCCTCTATACCCACCAGATCTTCTTACTGTCTTCACAGCTTTACCTTTTTCAAAATATCATATGGATGGAATCATATACTGTGTAATCTTTCCAGATGGGCTTCTTTCACTTAGCAATATGCATTTAAGTTTCCTCCATTTCTTTTCCTGGCTTACGTGGTCATTTGTTTTCAGTTTTGAATAATATTCTATTGTCTAGATGTGCCACAATTCATTCATTCACTTACTGAAACACATCTGTTTTTAATCTCCCCAATTTTTGGCAATTATGAATAAAGTGAGTATAAACACCAAAAAAAAAAAAGTATGGAAAACATTGAAGCTGAAAACAAGAGGGAAACAAAGGTAATGGATCATGAAGGTCGATCTAGAGAACTCAGTGACTTATTAAAACAGAATAACATTCTTATTACAGGAGTCTCAGAAGATGAAGAGAAAGAAAAAGGCACAGAAGTTTTTTTGAGCAAATTATAGCTGAAAACTTCCAAAATCTGGGGAAGGACACAGACATCAAAATCCAAGAAGCGCAAATCACTCCCATTACATTCAACAAAAACTAGCTACTGCCAAGTCATATCAGTCAAATTCACACACACACACACACACACACACACACACACACACACACTGAGAGAGAGAGAGAGAGAAGGAAAGAATCCTGAAAGCACAAAGGGAAAAAAAGACCTTAACCTACAAGGGAAGACAGATTAGGTTCTCAGCAGATCAGTCCACAGAAACTAGGCAGGCCAGAAGCGAGTGGTAGGATATATTCAACATGCTGAATTGAATGTGAAAAATATGCACCAAGAATACTTCATCCAAGAAGGATCTCATTTAGAATAGAAGAAGATATAGTTTCCCAGACAAACAAAACTAAAGGAGTTCATGACCACTACAACAGATCTGAAAGAAATATTAAGGGGGACACTTTGAATGGGGAGGGGGAGCCAAAAGCAGTTAAGACTAGAAACGAACAGAGAACATCACCAGAAACACTAACTGTACAAGTAACAAAATGGCACCAAATTCATATCTTTCAATAATCACTCTGAATGGAAATGAACTAAATTCTCCAATCAAAAGACATAAGATATCAGAATGGATTAAAAAACAAGACCCAGAGGGAGGGGCAAGATGGCGGAAGAGCAGGGTCCCCAAATCACCTGTCCCCACCAAATTACCTAGATAACCTTCAAATCATCCTGAAAATCTACGAATTCGGCCTGAGATGTAAAGAGAGACCAGCTGGAATGCTACAGTGAGAAGAGTCCGCGCTTCTATCAAGGTAGGAAGACGGGGAAAAAGAAATAAAGGAACAAAAGGCCTCCGAGGGGGAGGGGCCCACGAGGAGCCGGGCTGAGGCCGAGGCGAGTGTCCCCAGGACAGGAGAGCCCCGTCCCGGAGGAGCAGGAGCTGCACCAACCTTCCCGGGCGGAAAGGGGCTCGCAGGGAGGTGGAGCAGGACCCAGGAGGGCGGGGATGCCGTCGGGCTCCCGGGGACACTAACAGACACCTGCGAGCGCAGGAGAGTGCGCTGAGCTCCCTAAGGGCTGCAGCGCCCGCACAGCGGACCGGAGCCCGGAGCAGCTCGGAGGGGCTCAGGAGCGGCTCCAGGGAGGGAGCTGCAGGGCGGGAGCGCGAATCCAACAGCGCAGGCTCCGGAGCACAGGGCGCCGGGACACAGCCCAGGATCCCGCCTCCCCCTGGGACAGGCAGAGGCCGGGAGGGCCCAGGACAGCGAGAACGCTCCTGCCCCGAGCTGAGCAGATCAGCGGCCCCGCCCCGGAGCCTCCAGGCCCTGCAGACGGAGAACCGAGAGCCCCGAGCCCCGTTGTTCCTGCGGAGGCTGAATCCAGGCTTCCAGAGTTGCCATAGCAACTGTGGCTGATCCTCCCGGGGCCCCACGGGGTGAACAACCCCCGCTGAGCCCTGCAGCAGGCAGGGGCAGAGCAGCTCCCCCAAGTGCTAACACCTGAGAATCAGCACAGCAGGCCCCTCCCCCAGAAGACCAGCTGGACGGACCAGTGATACTCCCCCGTGTTCCAATACAACTTGTTTTTGGCCACTCTGCACTGAGCAAAATGACTAGAAGGAAAACCTCACCTCAAAAGAAAGAATCAGAAACAGCCCTCTCTCCCACAGAGTTACAGAATCTGGATTACACTTCAATGTCAGAAAGCCAATTCAGAAGCACTATTCTACAGCTACTGGTGGCTCTAGAAAAAAGCATTAAGGACTCACGAGACTTCATGACTGCAGAATTTAGATCCAATCAGGCAGAAATTAAAAATCAATTGAATGAGATGCAATCCAAACTAGAAGTCCTAACGACGAGGGTTAACGAGGTGGAAGAACGAGTGAGTGACATAGAAGACAAGTTGATGGCAAGGAGGGAAACTGAGGAAAAAAGAGATAAACAATTAAAGAACCATGAAGACAGATTAAGGCAAATAAATGACACTCTAAGGAGGAAAAACCTACGTTTAATTGGGGTTCCCGAGGGCGCCGAAAGGGACAGAGGGCCAGAATATGTATTTGAACAAATCCTAGCTGAAAACTTTCCCAATCTGGGAAGGGAAACTGGCATTCAGATCCAGGAAATAGAGAGATCCCCCCCTAAAATCAATAAAAACCGTTCAACACCTCGACATCTAATAGTGAAGCTTGCAAATTCCAAAGATAAAGAGAAGATCCTTAAAGCAGCAAGAGACAAGAAGTCCCTGACTTTCATGGGGAGGAATATTAGGGTAACAGCAGACCTCTCCACAGAGACCTGGCAGGCCAGAAAGGGCTGGCAGGATATATTCAGGGTCCTAAATGAGAAGAACCTGCAACCAAGAATACTTTATCCAGCAAGGCTCTCATTCAAAATGGAAGGAGAGATAAAGAGCTTCCAAGACAGGCAGGAACTGAAAGAATATGTGACCTCCAAACCAGCTCTGCAAGAAATTTTAAGGGGGACTCTTAAAACTCCCCTTTAAGAAGAAGTTCAGTGGAACAATCCACAAAAACAAGGACTAAATAGATATCATGATGACACTAAACTCATATCTGTCAATAGTAACTCTGAACGTGAATGGGCTTAATGACCCCATCAAAAGGCGCAGGGTTTCAGACTGGATAAAAAAGCAGGACCCATCTATTTGCTGTCTACAAGAGACTCATTTTAGACAGAAGGACACCTACAACCTGAAAATAAAAGGTTAGAGAACCATTTACCATTCAAATGGTTCTCAAAAAATACCCTAAAAACTACAGAACACTTCTGAAAGAAATTGAGGAAGACACAAAGAGATGGAAAAATATTCCATGCTCATGGATTGGCAGAATTAATATTGTGAAAATGTCAATGTTACCCAGGGCAATTTACACGTATAATGCAATCCCTATCAAAATACCATGGACTTTCTTCAGAGACTTAGAACAAATTATTTTAAGATTTGTGTGGAATCAGAAAAAACCCCAAACAGCCAGGGGAATTTTAAAAAAGAAAACCGTATCTGGGGGCATCACAATGCCAGATTTCAGGTTGTACTACAAAGCTGTGTTCATCAAGACAGTGTGGTACTGGCACAAAAACAGACACATAGATCAATGGAACAGAATAGAGAACCCAGAAGTGGACCCTGAACTTTATGGTCAACTAATATACGATAAAGGAGGAAAGACGATCCACTGGAAGAAAGACAGTCTCTTCAATAAATGGTGCTGGGAAAATTGGACATCCACATGCAGAAGAATGAAACTGGACCACTCTCTTGCACCATACACAAAGATAAACTCAAAATAGATGAAAGATCTAAATGTGAGACAAGATTCCATCAAAATCCCAGAGGAGAACTCAGGCAACACCCTTTTTGAACTTGGCCACAGTAACCGGAGAAGGACAAACAGTGTATGTTCTCATTCATTTGGGGAATATGAATAATAGTGAAAGGGAATATAAGGGAAGGGAGAAGAAATGTGTGAGAAATATCAGAAAGGGAGACAGAACATAAAGACTTCTAACTCTGGGAAATGAACTAGGGGTGGTGGAGGGGGAGGAGGGCGGGGGGTGGGGGTGAATGGGTGACGGGCACTGAGGGGGACACTTGACGGGATGAGCACTGGGTGTTATTCTGTATGTTGGTAAATTGAACACCAATAAAAATTAATTTATAAAAAAAAAAAAAAAAAAAAAAAAAACAAGACCCATATATATGCTGTCAACAAGAGACTCATTTTAGACCTAAATACACCTGCAGAAGAAAAGTGAGGGGTTGGAGAACTATCTTTCATGCTAATGGACATCAAAAGAAAGCTGGATTACCCATACTTACATAAATAAGATTGTAAAACAAAGAGTATAACAAGAGGTAAGGATAATCATTGTATCATAAGTAAGGGGCCTATCTATCAAGAATATCTGACAATTGTAAATATTTGTATCCCCAACATGGGAGCGCCCAATTATATAAATCAATTAAAACAAATATAAAGAAACTCATTGATAAAAATACGATAATAGTAGGGGACATTAACACCCATGTACAGATCATCTAAGCAGAAAATCAACAAAGAAACAATGGCTTTGAAAGACAGACTGGACTGGATAGATTTAACAGATATATTCAGAACATTTCATCCTAAAGCAGAAGAATACACTTCATCTTGAGTGCACACGGAAAATTCTCCAAAATAGGTCATATATTAGGCCATAAAACAGTCCTTAACAAGTACAAAAATACTGAGATCATACCATGCATATTTTCTGACCCCAATACTATGTATGAAACTTGGAGTCAACCACAATAAAAAAAAATTGGAAATACTGCAAATATATGGAAGTTAAAGAACATCTTACTAAAAAATGAATGGATTAACCAGGAAATTAAAGACAAATTATTAAAAAATACATGGATGCAACTGAATATGAAAACACATCAGTCCAAGACCTTTGAGATGTAATAAAGGCAGTCCTATGAGGGATGTATATAGCGACACAGGCCTACCTCAAGGAGGAAGAAAAGTCTCAAATACACGAGGTAACCTTATACTTACGAAGCTAGAAAAGAAACAGCAAGTAAAGCCTAAAGCCAGCAGAAGGGAAATAATAAAGATTAGAGAATAAGTGATATAGAAACAAAGAAACAAACAAAAACTCAGCAGAACAGATTAATGAAACCAGGAGCTGGTTCTTTGAAAGAATTAATAAAATTGATAAATTCCTAGTCAGACTTCTCAAAAAGAAAAGAGAAAGGTCCCAAATAAATAAAATCAAGAATAAAAGGGGAGAGATCACAATCAACACAACAGAAATTAAAACAATTATAAGAGAATATTATGAAAAATTCTATGCCAACAAACGTGCTGTCTAGAAAAAAATTGACAAATTCCTGGAAAATTACAAATTACCAAAACTGAACCAGGAAAAAAAATAGAAAATTTGAATATACCTATGACTAGCAAAGAAATGGAAACAGTAATCAAAATCTTCCAAAAAACAAAATTCCAAGGCCAGATAACTTCCTAGGGGAACTCTACCAGATATTTAAAGAAGAGTTTGTCTAAAAATAAAACAACTAAAATAATTTTTAATTAAAAATAAATAAATGGATAGATAAGAGTTAAGACCTATTCTCCTCAAACTGTTTCAAAATATATAAATGGAAATAAAACTTCCAAACCCATTTTATGAAGCAGTATTACCTTGATTCCAAAACCAGAGAATGATCCCATTAAAAAGGAGAATTACAGACCAATAACCCTGATGAACATGGATGCAAAAATTCTCAACAAAATACTAGCAAAATGAATTCAACAGTACATTAAATAAATTATGAATAATGATCAAGTGGGATTTATTCTTAAGCTGCAGGGGTGGTTCAATATTCATAAATCAATCAATATGATATACCACATTAATAAAAGAAAAAATAATGAACCATAGGATCCTCTCAATAGATGTAGACAAAGCATTGGACAAAATACAGCATCCATTCTTGATAGAAACCCTCAACAAAATAGAGATAGATGGAACATACCTCACATCATAAAGGTCATATATGAAAGACCAAAAGCTAATATCATCCTCAATGGGGAAAAACTGAGAGCCTTTCCTCTATGGTCAGGAACAAGACAAGGATGTCCACGCTCACCTTTACTCTTTAACATAGTACTGGAAGTCTTAGCCTCCATAATCAGACAAGAAAAAAAAAAGCATCCAAATCAGCAAGGAAGAAGTCACACTTTCATTATTTGCAGAGAACAAGATACTGTATATAAAAAACCTGAAAGACTCCACCAAAAAATTGCTAAAACTAATACAGGTATTCCGCAAAGTCACATGATATAAAATCAATGTACAGAAATCTGTTGCATTTCCATATACCAATAATGAAGCAGCAGAAAAAGAAATCAAAGAATCAGGGGATCCCTGGGTGGCTCAGTGGTTTGGTGCCTGCCTTTGGCTCAGGGAGTGATCCTGGAGTCACGGGATCAAGTCCTGCATTGGGCTCCCTGCATGGAGCCTGCTTCTCCCTCTGCCTGTGTCTCTGCCCCTCTCTCTCTCTGCATCTCTCATGAATAAATAAATAAAATCTTAAAAAAGGAATCAATCCCATTTGCAATTGCACCAGAACCAGTAAGATACATAGGAATAAACATGACCAAAGAGGTAAAAGATCTTTACCCTAAAAACTATAGAACACTTATGGAAGAAATTGAAGAGTACACACAAAAAAAATAGATTAGGAGAACCAACATTGTTTTTTTTTTAAAGATTCTACTCATTTATTCATGAGAGACACAGAGAGAGAGAGACAGAGGGAGAAGAAGGCTCCACCCCAAGCAGGGGACCCCAGGATCACACCCTGGGCTGAAGACAGATGCTTAACGGCTGAGCCACCCAGGCGTCCCATGAACCAACATTGTTAAAACGTCTATACCAACCAAGGCAATCTATGCATTTAATGCAATCCCTATCAAAATATCACCAGCATTCATCACAGAGCTAGAAGAAACTATCCTCAAATTTGTATGAAACCACAAAAGACCCCAAACCACCAAAGCAATTCTAAAAAAGAAAAACAAAACTGGAGGCAGCAAGATTCTGAATTTCAAACTATATTGCAAAGGTATAGTCATCAAGACACTATGCTAGTGTCCCAAAAACAGACACATAAATCTGCAGAACAGAACAGAAAATCCAGAAATGGACTCACAACTGTGTGGTCAACTAATCTTCAACAAATCAGTAAAGAGTGTCTGATGGAAAAAAAATAATTTCTTCAACAAATGGTGCTGGGGAAAATGGACAGCAACATGCAGAAGAATAAAACAGAACCACTTTCTTATACCATAGACAAAAATAAATTCAAAATGCATGAAAGATCTAAATGTGAGACAAGAAACCATCAAAATCCTAGAGAACACAGGGAGCAATCTCTTTGACCTCAGCTGTAGTAGCTTCTTACTAGACATGTCTCCAGGGGAAAGGGAAATAACAGCAAAAAATGAACTATTGGAAGTTCAACAAGATAAAGAGTTTCTGCACAGCAAAGGAAACAATCAGCAAAACTAAAAGGCAACCTACAGAATTTGTAAATGACATTTCTGATAAATAGTGTCCAAAAGGTGTAAAGAACTTATCAAACTCAACACCCTCCAAAAATATTCCACTTAAAAAATGGGCGAAAATATGAATAGACACTTTTCCAAAGAACACATTGAGATGGCCAACAGACACATGAAAAGATGCTCAACAATACTCATTGTCAGGGAAACATAAATCAAAACAATGATAAGATACTACCTCACACCTGTCAGAATGGCTAAAGTTAACAACACAGGAACAACAGATGTTGAGGAGCATGTGGAGAAAGGGGAACCCTCCTATACTGTTGATAGGAATGCAAACTGTTGCAGGTTTACTCTGTAAAACTGTATGGAGATTCCTCAAAAAGTTAAAAATAGAACTACCCTATGATTAATATTTGCACTACTAGGTATTTACTGAAAGGATACAAAACTACAGATTCAAAGGAGTTCATGAAACCTGATGTTTATAGCATTATCTGCAATAGTGAATCTACAGAGAGAGCACAAATTTCTATTGACTTATTTGGCTAATAATTGGATAAAGAAGTGATATATATAGATATAGATATAGATATGAATATTATTCAGCCATCTAAAAGAATGAAATCTTGACATTTGCAATGATGTGGATGGAGCTAGAATGTAAGAAGCTAACTGAAATAAGTCAGCTAGAGATAGACAAATGCCATGTGATTTCACTCTTATGTGGAACTTTAGAAACAAAACAGTGAATAATATGGAAGGGGGAAAAAGAGAGAACGAAACAAACCATAAGGGACTCTTTTTTTTTTTTGATGTTAAGTGTTTTTTTTTTAATTTTATAACTTAATTTTTATTGGTGTTCAATTTACCAACATACAGAATAACACCCAGTGCTCATCCCGTCAAGTGTACCCCTCAGTGCCCGTTACCCATTCACCCCCACCCCCCGCCCTCCTCCCCTTCCACCACCCCTAGTTCATTTCCCAGAGTTAGAAGTCTTTATGTTCTGTCTCCCTTTCTGATATTTCTCACACATTTCTTCTCCCTTCCCTTATATTCCCTTTCACTATTATTCATATTCCCCAAATGAATGAGAACATACACTGTTTGTCCTTCTCCGGTTACTGTGGCCAAGTTCAAAAAGGGTGTTGCCTGAGTTCTCCTCTGGGATTTTGATGGAATCTTGTCTCACATTTAGATCTTTCATCTATTTTGAGTTTATCTTTGTGTATGGTGCAAGAGAGTGGTCCAGTTTCATTCTTCTGCATGTGGATGTCCAATTTTCCCAGCACCATTTATTGAAGAGACTGTCTTTCTTCCAGTGGATCGTCTTTCCTCCTTTATCGTATATTAGTTGACCATAAAGTTCAGGGTCCACTCTTAAAGATAGAGAACAAACTGATGGTTGATGGAGGGGAGGTACGTGGGAGATGGGCTAGATTAGTGATAGGTATTAAGGAGGGCACTTATTATAATGAGCACTCGGTATTGTATGTAAGTGATTAATCACTGAATTCTACTCCTGAAACCAATATTGCACTCTGTGTGAACTACATCAAATCTAAATAAAAATTAAAAAGAAAGAAAGAAAATCCCTATGTGAATCGAGCTTGCCCAGTAACAAATCATATGAACCAAAAGCTATAATGCTGGGTGGAAAGAAAGAAGACTTGCTACTCATTTCTAGCTCTGTTAGTAATCCTCTATGGGATTTTAAGCAAGTGGCTTAACCAACTTGTGGCTAAGATGTTGATGATAAAGTTGTCACCCTGCCCACATTACAAATTTACCCTAGATACTTTGTTGGAAGTCCTTCGTCCATAAATTAGGTATGTTTCCTTTCATTTTGTTTATTAAAAGTGCAGTCAATTTTAGTAAATTGGTTATTTATATACTGATGACAGTAATATTGATTTCTTTAATAATCAGAAAAAAACGGGTTTTGGTTCCATTTAATAATTTCTTGGAAAAGGCAAATAAATGCTGACTACATAAGTTAATAGACTGGTAGAAAGGGAGAGAGACTAACACTTTTCAATAATTTATTATGCACAAGGCACTGTGCTAAGTTTTTTTACACGTCATCCCATGTATATTCCCAATAACTTATGAGATCAATATTATTATTCTGAATTTACTGATGAAGATAAGCATCATGCTTAAAATTGCAGGTTTACTTATATAGAATTGTGGTTAGCCAGAAATCAAAACCTGGGCTCTACATATTTTACTCCATACTGTACCTTCTGCTAAATGAGTATCATCCCAATTCAACATATCTTTCAGTCTAAACAAAAAATGTGACTTTATTTAAAAAATTCTGTTCCAATTTTTAAAATTAAGAACCAAGTTACACCAAGCAAAGAAGGAAACTGCTATCATAACCTACCTATTCTACATCCTGGGATGAGAAGGAACTGGCAAAAGGGAGTAAGTTTTTAAGGGAGTATTTTCTTCACCTCTTGTTTAAGCTGGAGATCAGCACTACACTGTCTTTCTGTGCCTTCTGCATATTTACATTAATGATATAACACTTTCTCTTACTTGTTTTTAAAGATTTTATTTATTTATTCGTGAGACACACACACACACACACACAGAGAGAGAGAGAGAGAGAGAGAGAGAGGCAGAGACACAGGCAGAGGGAGAAGCAAGCTCCATGCAGGGAAGCCAACGTGGGACTCAATCCCGGGTCTCCAGGATCAGGCCCTGGGCAGAAGGTGGCGGCGCTAAACCAGTGAGCCACCCAGGCTACCCAGTTTTTTGTTTTCATCTCTCCCTTGTCTCTATCCAAAATTTCATTTGGAAAAGGAGAAAGAGCTGCTCATCTCAGTGGCAAGAAAGAACAAGCTTCGATTTATAACATGCTAGGAACACATCACTGTGATAGAGCAATCTTTCCGCCAGACATCTCTCCATTACTGAGGCTGATGCCTCCCTGCCCTGATGCCACCTAAGGACTGATCCATCAGTCCCAACAGCAAGGCTCCTATGTGCATTTTTGTGTGGATTCTTCTTTAAACAAACTGTGAAAATATATTTTCTACAATTTTGTTTTACAAACCTCTTCCTTCACATATATATTTGACTGACATACACATGCTTGGCAGTATAAGTTAAGTTGTACTTGCTTTTCTTCCTTCCCTTTATTATGAGTTCGTCTTTAGTTCTTGTGAAATATCACAAAAAGTAAGTAGAGAAGCTTCGCTTACAGAGTACAGAAATAGTGAATCAAGAAATGATTTAATTACTTTTAGGAAGTCCCTGGAAGAGATGTAAGGATCCTCCTTTAAAAGCCTCCTTGTTAGAGCTAAATTTAATTCTTTGCTATTATTTTTTAATTTGGTACATGGTGTAAATTACTGAGATAAGCCTTTTCATTACTTTGCAAAAATATATTTAAGAGCAAACATAAAAGAGAGGGAGAGAGCATCATATGAGAATCTTTAAGTGTCTGGAAAGGTAATGAATTTTAAAAGGTTAATAAATATAATCCATATTTAGGTAGCCAGAAATAATTCTGAAGATTATATTTGCCTTACCCGGAAATAAATGGAAGAATATTAAAATGATGCTGTTACACATATCTGTTTTTATGATGATCATCTATGATACTCAAAAGTCATTTAAACATGTTAGAAAAAGTAAATCAATTGTCAGAAACTTTTGATTTCCCCATATTCTCAGATGTAGATACTATATCCAAAGTAGAATTTATTTTGATAAAAACTGATCACCTAAATAGTTGGTTTTATGTCCCCTTTATACTCAGGGATTGTTTTTGACCTAACTCCTTTTAACTTTGTATTTTCTTATTTATAATATTCATAGGGAACATTTAAAAATCCAATAAAGCATACAAAATATTTGTTAAGATTTAATGGATTTCTCTGTATTGGAAGCATACTGCTTAGAGTGTCAAAAATACTGATAACATAATTTGCAATTATCTGTGTTACCATCTGTTCTGGTATCATCTCCCTAATACAGTAAACATGAAGAATCCAACCAGACCTCTGGATGGCTTACATGGCATTTATAGATTTAGCTTTTCTTTATCTTTCTGTCCATCCTAGAGGTTTATGTCTTTCAAAACCTATCTGGCTCTTAAACTAAAGATGAATGCAAAGAGAAAATAAAGCAAAACATTTTTCTGTAGAAAAGAAACACATTTCTCTAAGAATCACATGTTTATAAAAAGTACCCTTAGAATTCTTTTTTATTATTTATTTATTTATTTTAGAGAGACAGAGAGAAAGACAGAGCATGAGCAGAGGAAGGAGCAGAGGGAGAGAGAGAGAATCTCAAGCAGATTCCCCACTGAGAATGGAGCCCAATGCAGGGCTTGATCTCTCAACCCTGAAGTCATGACCTGAGCAGAAATCAAGAGTCAGACATTTAACCAGCTGAGCCACCCAGGTGCCCCTCCCTTAGAATTCTTAAATTGACACCATAAAAATCTATTATTTGTGTCAAATTGTGTCAGAGTCAAAACTGACTTTGTGTCAAAATTGGTTAAGAACTTATTTTCCAGAGATATTTACATGTTTTTTTTTTAGAGATATTTACATGTTAAACTTGAATTCACTAGTCTTGTTTGAAGGTTGTTTTTTTTTTAATTATTTGATTTGCACAAGATGCAAAAAAAGCAATACATGTTGATCACTTAGGCAATAACATGATAATAGCAGGGAATTTAGGAAGTTGTCATTTAAGAGGAGATAAGATTGTCAATAATCAAGAAATTTCATACAGGCTAAAGTATTTCTTCATTTAATGATACTTAGATGAAATCTGCTTTTAGACCTTTGATATTTCCATAAAACTGTGAAGGTAGAACATCTCGAAGACTCATTTAATGTATATACCTATTTTTAAGGGACAACTCTGCTTTACATGAATTCTTTTAATACACAGTAGATGTGGATACACTACTACTGTGAAGACAATGCAAGAAAGTAAGTATCTGATGCCTGCAGCATCCATAAAGTTAGAAGTCTGAACTCCTACAGGAAACAGGCTTTGTTGAAATTTACTGGAAACCTCGCATTGCAGCCAGTAATTAATCACCTGATTTTGTTTTTTCTTTAAGATTTTATTTATTCATAGAAAGAGAGAGAGAGAGAGAGAGAGAGAGAGAGGCAAAGACACAGTCAGAGAGAGAAGCAGGCTCCATGCAGGGAGCCTGACGTGGGACTCGATCCTGGTCTCCAGGATCACGCCCTGGGCTGCAGGTGGCACTAAACCACTGCACCACGGGGGCTGCCCAATCACCTGATTTTGAAGGTAGGTTGTCCTTTATTTTATCTTAGAAGTAAACCTACAGCAGTGAGGCTTTCACAATGAGGCTATTATGATTAATCCTGCCGTCTCAGATGTTAATGCTTCATTTACCTTTAAAAGTAGATGTAATAACCCAGATAGATCAATATTATAATCTCTTTATTTGGTCTCAAATTACTGTGGATTCTTTGAATTACTATATTGCAGAGGTTTTTAAGTTACATTAACTTAAAAGCCAAATATGTGTTATTTGGCATGGTATATCCTAATTTTCCTGATCTTAGAACTTGGTGGTTACCTGTAGAGGCATTTTATAAGAATGTATATTGACCACTCAGATAACATTTTCAAAGTTTGTAATGACTTAAAATGAAGAAAATAAGAAAAAGGTGTAAAAAGCACTTTGATATAGTACAACGTGTCTAAAATATGCAGTATTAATTGCTTTTAAAATTCCAACTAATTTTATGTATATCCATAAAAGAATATGGACCTATTGCCCAAAAACAAAGCAATACTCTGACTGACCTAGAAATATCCAACTAATAGGCAAGTATTTGACATTCTTCCTGAACTAGTACTAAAGTAACAGACTTTTAGTTCCCAAATATACCTAGCCAGTACATGTATATGATCTCACTGCTGACATTTTAATTACCTTTTCTTTGATAACCTTTAATATTCACATCTACTTTTTTAATCTCTTTGCCATGGAGGAGAAGAATGAATGGTGGAGAATTCATAGTGAGTTTTTTTTCAATGTTTCCTCAAAGTAAGACAATTGTATTAACATCTGTGCTTTCCTGGTTTTATCACATTATATCTTTTTTAAAAAATTTATTTATGATAGTCACAGAGAGAGAGAGAGAGGCAGAGACACAGGCAGAGGGAGAAGCAGGCTCCTTGCACCGGGAGCCCGACGTGGGATTCGATCCCGGGCCTCCAAGATCGCGCCCTGGGCCAAAGGCAGGCACCAAACTGCTGTGCCACCCAGGGTTCCCTATCACATTATATCTTATATTATTTTCTATAATTACATAACTTTTGTTCCTATAGTCCTGCCTTAAATCCTTTATCAGACCGTATCTTACAAATCCTCCCAAAATCTTATTAAACAAGATTCATAATATACATAACACAAGGTATGAATGTATTTCTCTATTTTACATTCAATTATGCAACAGTTATTGTATATAATGTGTACCCAACAAAAACCAAGATTTTTTCTTCCTGTAATAAATTTTAGTGGTAATCTCTCTACCCTAGATTTGTAAAATCCTGATAATAGTGTACTATGTTTATAGAGCAATTTAAATTTACAAATTATTTTAATGCTCATGGTAAATATGTAAGGTGACAATGGTGAATATTTCTCCTCATTTTACATATAAAGAAGCTAAGATCAAGAGAAGTTAAGTAATCTGCATAATACTATGCAGATAGGAACTGACCCTGCTAACCAAGAACTAGAAATTTTCTTCCAACTATTCCATTTTTCCTTCTGCTAAAACACACTGCCTCAGTAACAGTCTAATAATATATTTCCTTACTCCATCTGTAATCTAATTATAAGTGTTTTTTCAAAATATTTATTCAGTATTAGAAGCACTATTAGTAGTATTAGGATAATCAATTCACTCAAGAGTTTGATTACAGAATAGAAAGGCTTTTGTCCTCTTTTTAAATTCCCGGTAGACATGCAATAAACCCAGACTGATGTGACCACTGCTCCTGAGTGGCTTTGCAATATGGCCTCTCTTCCAACCTAATGACAGATTAAGTCATTTTAGAAATAAACCCCACCACATAATATAAGATAATCAATTCTTAAAATGCATTATAGTGTAATACACAGCAGATGTGGATACACTACTACTGTGAAGACAATGTAAGAAAGAAAGTATCTGATGCCTGCAGCATCCATAAAGTTAGAAGTCAGAACTCCTGCAGAAAACATGCTTTGTTGAAACTAACTGGAAACTTCACATTGCAGCCAGTAAATTAATCACCTAATTTTGAAGGTAGGCTGTTCTTTATTTTATCTTAGAAGTAAACCTACAGCAGTGAGGCTTGTAGGTTAATATTTGACCTACAAATATTGTTTGTGAATATAGAATACTCATTGAATTTCCCATATAGTCAGATATCGACATATGGTAAAATAAAAATAGTATTTCTACACTATCAACTCAAAACTTATAATAAATATTAAATATAATTCTACAAATACACTGACAATTGCTTAAAAATAGGGTAATGGGGTAGAAATGTAAATAATTTCATGGTTTCAAACAGAAAAATCTGAATGGATTCCATAACAATGCCACCTCACAGTTAATATGATCTAACTGAATATTCTATTATAAATTAGCCTTCATGAACAATAACCATATATCTTCTAAACATCTCTTCCTAGGTTATAAATACAGACTTATTAAGATAAACTGAAAAAGATAATCAGAGACCTTGGAAAGCACACCTTTCTTGGAAAGATCCTTGAGTGGTGACCACACCAAATAATATATTCTCTGCCTCTATAAATCCACTTTCTTTGAATAGTGGGTAACTTATCACATTGAGAAAATCTGTTTAAATCAGATGAAAAATTATCTATCCTAAAGAGGTACTGCTCAGAACATGATGGTTGACAGAGTAACTATCTTTTAACTGCCACCTAGTTTAAAAACCATTTGGGAAACAGGGTGCCTGGGTGGCTCAGTTGATTAGACTTCTGACTCTTAGGTTTCAGCTCAGGTCCTGATTTAAGGGATAAAAGATCAAGTCCCACTTCCTGCTCCACTCAGCATGGAGTCAGCTTGAGATTCTCTGCCCCTCCTGCTCATTCTCTCTCTCTCTCTCTCTCTCTCTCTCTCTGTCTCTCTCTCTCTCTCTCTCTCTCTCTCTCATAAGTGAGTTAATTAAAAAAACCATTTAGGAAAGGATAAGGATCAAGAAATAAAATAACAATATTCTGATACAGCAGCCTGCTGCTCCACCTGCTTGTGTGCTCACTCTCTGTGTCAAATAAATAAATAAAATCTTTAAAAAATTTTCATTCCCAAATCACACACTAGCTTCCAGGACTGGATTAAAATGACAGTTTAAATAGAAGCAGTTTTTGAAGTTGCTTGCTTTGTTACCAATTGGTCAAATGAAAAGACTGAAATGAAGTGAATCACATTGAGTTACCCCATAGAGAAAGGTTGATACCAAGCTCTAGATCTTCCCAGGCAGGAGAAACTACAGTCAATATCAGGTTATCATTTACAGATGTTCACTGAATATAATTTTCTATATTTAAAAACCTCTATGCAGACATGTATTTTTTCCTTCTGATAATTGTAACAGACTTACTTACATACCCATAAGAATGTCTAAAATGAAAAAGTATATAATATCAAATGCTAATAATAAAGTGAAAAAATGGAAATTCTCATACTCTGCTTGTTGGTGAGAGCATAAAGCTATCTGGCAGTATCTATAATGCTTAAAATAAGAATATATATAGAAGTGTGTGTGTATATGATATCCTATCATAGGATATATATGTGTGTGTGTGATATCCTATCATATGATAGGAATGTGTGTTTATGTCCACCAAAGACAGGAAGACAAACACATGAATGCTCATAGAAACATTATTCATTATAGCCCCCAAATGGAAACAACCCCAGAGTCTATCAATAGTAGAATGAATAAATTTTGATATATTCATATAATAGACTATGCAGCAATAAAAAAGGAAAAACTACTGTTACACTTAAAAATATGGATGGATCTTAAAAACATAATAGTGAATAAAAGTAGCGAGATACAAAAGACAATTTACATTGTGATTCTATTTAGATGAAGCTCAATAATAGGCAAACAAATACATGATGATAAATGTCAGAATACAGCTTATTTCTTGGCAGGGTGGTGTTATCTAAAATGGAGCATAAAAGGGACTTCTGGGGTGATGATGATACTCTAATTCTTGATCTGGGTGCTGGCTTCACAAGCATAGGTGTGTTCCCCTTGTGAAAATTAATAAAGGTGTATACTTATGATCTGCTCACTCTTCTATATGTATATTATATTAAAAGGAGGAGGGAGAAAAAACTAACAAACTGAATTACTTTCTTCACAGTTCATACAAGCAACCATGACTGCTTTATCTCATTTCTCTGACCTATAATAATACTGCATTTACTGTGATATAAACTATGGTAGGAAAGTTTTGGTATTGCAATGTTACTCTTTTCTCTATTGCAGAAAAGAGAAATGGCTCACTGTTATCAAAAATACAAACCCTAAAGAGTCCTCTTTGCTTTCCTTTGATTTTTAGTACTTCTCACTTTCTAGTAGTCACCACATTAATCCTCCTAAATATACACACACTATATACACACACTAAAGTCATCCTGTTATAACTGAATGATCTTATGATTTACATTTGCTTTTTTTGTTTAAAGAACAATGCTGTTTTTTTTCAAATGAAAACCCTCTTTATTAAATTTTAATATAAAATTCAATTATCCCACTAATCAACTGAACCAAAGATGAAAGCAAATGCCCAATATTGGAGACTTTTTAAAAAAAATGTATATTTTGGAGGTGGGGCAAGATGGCAGGAGAGTAGGGTCCCCAAGTCACCTGTCGCCACCAACTTACCTAGATAACTTTCAAATCATCCTGAAAACCTACGAATTTGGTCTGAGATTTAAAGAGAGAACAGCTGGAATGCTACAGTGAGAAGAGTTTGCACTTCTATCAAGGTAGGAAGATGGAAAAAAAATTAAAGAAATAAAAAAGCATCCAAGGAGGGGGGGCCCCCACGAGGAGCCAGGCTAAGGCCAAGCAGGGAGGGCTCGCAGGACAGGAAAGCCCAGTCCCGGGGAAGCAATCTTACCAATCTTCCCAGATGGAACAGTGCTCTCAGGGAACTCGGACAGGATCCCAGAAGGGCAGGGATGCCCTCAGGCTCCCAGGGGCACTAACAGAGGAACTGCACCCCAGGGGAGAACGCACCACACACCCAGGCAGAGCTTCCTAAAGGCTGCAGCGGGCGCCCAGTGGGGCCTAGGGAGCATCTCCGGCAGCAGCTCTGGTTGCGGCTTCACACGGAGGGGGCTGCTGGCGCTGGGAGCATGATTTCAGCAGCGCAGGCCCCAGAGCCCAGGGTGCTGGGGACACAGCCCAGGATCCCGCGTTCCCCCCGGGGACAGGTGGAGGCCGAGAGGACAGAGGACAGCGAGGACGCTCTGGCTGCAGGGTGGCTCCAAGCTGTGCAGATCAGCGGACCTCGCCCCCGGAGCATCAAGGCCCCTGCAGACTGGGAGCTGCGGTAGTTACTGCGAGAGCTAAATCTAGGGCTGGAGAGCTGGACGCCACCACTGTTGTTCCTCCTCTTGGTGTTGCCTTGTACCTTGGACTGAGGAGGGGCCTCACAGGATAAACAGCTCCCACTGAACCTTGCACCTGGCAGGGGGCGGGGCAGCTCCCCCAGGTGCACACACCTGAGAATCAGCACAGCAGGCCCCTCCCACAGAAGACCGGCTGGAAGGACAGGGGAAAGGCAAGTTCTTGGCTGAGCAGCACAGAAAGCTCCAGGGGAAGTCGAGGGATGTACAGAATATAGAATCACAGGATACTTCCCCTTGTTTTTTCTTTTCTGTTTGTTTCCCCCACCCTTTTATTTCCCTCGCTTTTTCTCCTTTTTCCAGTACAACTTATTTTTGGCCACTCTTCACTGAGCAAAATGACTAGAAGGAAAACCTGACCTCAAAAGAAAGAATCAGAAACAGTCCTCTCTTCCACAGAGTTACAAAATTTGGATTACAATTCAATGTCAGAAAGCCAATTCAGAAGCACTATTATACAGTTACTGGTGGCTCTAGAAAAAAGTATAAAGGACTCAAGAGACTTCATGACTGCAGAGTTTAGATCTAATCAGGCAGAAATTAAAAAACAATTAAATGAGATGCAATCCAAACTGGAGGTCCTAATGACGAGAGTTAATGAGGTACAAGAACGAGTCAGTGACATAGAATACAAGTTGATGGCAAGGAAGTAAACTGAGGAAAAGAGAAAAACAATTAAAAGATCATGATGATAGGTTAAGGGAAATAAATGACAGCCTCAGAAGGAAACATCTATGTTTAATTGGGGTTCCAGAGGACGCCGAAAGGGACAGAGGTCCAGAAGGTGTATTTGAACAAATCATGGCTGAGAAACTCCCTAACTTGGGAAGGGAAACAGACATTCAGATCCAAGAGATAGAGAGAGCCACCCTGAAATCAATAAAAACCGCTATACACCTCAACGTTTAATAATGAAACTTGCAAATTCCAAAGATAAAGAGAAAACCCTTAAAGGGGAAAGAGACAAGAAATCCCTAACCTTTATGGGGAGAAGTATTAGGATAACAGAAGACCTCTCCACAGAGACCTGGCAGGACAGAAAGGGCAGGCAGGATATATTCAGGGTCCTAAATGAGAAG
This sequence comes from Nyctereutes procyonoides, assembly GCF_905146905.1. Lineage (NCBI taxonomy): Eukaryota > Metazoa > Chordata > Mammalia > Carnivora > Canidae > Nyctereutes > Nyctereutes procyonoides. The sequence goes on along the minus strand of NW_026575125.1, from coordinate 65,406,742 downwards.
AACATGCAGCCAAGAATACTTTATCCAACAAGGCTCTAATTCAGAATAGAAGGAGAGATAAAGAGCTTCCAAGATAGGCAGAAACTGAAAGAATATGTGACCATCAAACCAGCTCTGCAAGAAATATTAAGGGGGACTCCATAAAATAAAGAGGAAGTTCAAGGAAACAATTCACGAAAATAGCGACTGAATAGGTATCATGATGACACTAAATTATAATCTTTCAGTAGTAACTCTGAACATGAATGGGCTTAATGACCCCATCAAAAGGCACAGGGCTTCAGACTAGATAAAAAAAGCAAGACCCATCTATTTGCTATCTACAAGAGACTTATTTTATACATAAGGACACCTACAGCCTGAAAATAAAAGGTTGGAGAACCATGTACTATTTAAATGGTCCTCAGAAGAAAGCAGGGATAGCCATCCTTATATCAGATTAATTAAAGTTTATGCCAAAGACAGTAGTAAGAGATGAAGAGGAACACTATATCATACTTAAAGGATCTATCCAACAGGAGGACCTAAAAATCATGAATATTTATGCCCCAAATGTGGAAGCTGCTCAAATAATAAAATCATGAATGAAAGAGGAGTGATCACTACCAACACCAAGGAAATACAAGTGATTTTAGAATCATAGTATGAGCAGCTATACGCCAATAAATTAGGCAATCTAGAAGAAATGGACACATTTCTGGAAAACCACAAACTACCAAAACTGGAACAGGAAGAAATAGAAAACCTGAACAGGCCAATAACCAGGGAGGAAATTGAAGAAGTCATCTAAAACCTCCCAAGACACAAGAGTCCAGGGCCAGATGGCTTCCCAGGGGAATTCTATCAAACGTTTAAAGAAGAAACCATACCTATTCTACTAAAGCTGTTGGGAAAGATAGAAAGAGATGGAGTACTTCCAAACTCGTTCTATGAGGCCAGCATCACCTTAATTCCAGAACCAAACAAAAACCCCACCAAAAAGGAGAATTATAGACCAATATCACTGATGAAAACAAATGCAAAAATTCTCAACGAGAAACTAGCCAGTGGGATCCAATGATACATTAAGAAGATTATTCACCATGACCAAGTGGGATTTATTCCCGGATGCAAGGCTGGTTCAACACTCATAAAGCAATCAATGTGATTGACCATATCAGCAAGAGAAAAAACAAGAAACCTATGATCTTCTCAATAGATGCAGAGAAAGCATTTGACAAAATACAGCATCCATTCCTGATCAAAACTCTTCAGAGTGTAGGGATAGAGGGAACATTCCTCAACATCTTAAAAGCCATCCACGAAAAGCCCCGAAAAGCAAATATCATTCTCAATGAGGAAACACTGGGAGCCTTTCCCCTGAGATCAGGAACAAGACAGGGGTGTCCACTCTCACCACTGCTATTCAACATAGTACTAGAAGTCCTAGCCTCAGCAATCAGGCAACCAAAAAAATAAAAGGTATTCAAATTGGTAAAGAAGAAAGCAAATTCTCCCTCTTTGCAGATGACATGATACTCTACATAGAAAACCCAAAAGCCTCCACCCCAAGATTGCTAGAACTCATACAGCAATTTGGCAGTGTGGCAGGATGCAAAACCAATGCCCAGAAGTCAGTGGCATTTCTATACACTCACAATGAGACTGAAGAAAGAGAAATTAAGAAAGCAATGCCATTTACAATTGCACCCAAAAGCATAAGATACCTAGGAATAAACCTAGCCAAAGAGGTAAAGGATCTATACCCTAAAAACTATAGAACACTTCTGAAAGAAATTGAGGAAGACACAAAGAGATGGAAAATTATGCCATGCTCATGGATTGGAAGAATTAATATTGTCAAAATTTCAATGTTACCCAGGGCAATTTACACATTTAATGCAATCCTTATCAAAATACCATGGACTTTCTTCAGAGAGTTGGAACAAATCATCTTAAGATTTGTGTGGAATCAGAAAAGACCCCGAATAGCTAGGGGAATATTAAAAAAGAAAACCATAGCTGGGGGCATTACAATGCCAGATTTCAGGTTTACTACAATGCTGTGGTCATCAAGGCCGCATGGTACTGGCAAAAAATCAGACACATAGATCAATGGAACAGAAGAGAATCCAGAAGTGGACCCTCAACTTTATGGTCAACTAATATTCAACAAAGCAGGAGAGAACATCCACTGGAAAAAGGACAGTCTCTTCAATAAATGATGCTGGGAAAATTGGACATCCACATGCAAAATAATAAAACTAGAGAATTCTCTTACACCATACACAAAGATAAACTCAAAATGGATGAAAGATCTAAATGTGAGACAAGATTCCATCAAAATCCCAGAGGAGAACACAGGCAAAACCCTTTTTGAACTCGGCCACAGCAACTTCTTGCAAGATACTTCCATGAAGGCAAAAGAAACAAAAGCAAAATGAACTATTGGGACTTAAGATAAAAAGCTTCTGCACAGCAAAAGAAAGAGTCAACAAAACTAGAAGACAACCTACAGAATGGGAGAAGATATTTGCAAATGACATGTCAGATAAAGGGCTAATATCCAAGATCTATAAAGAACTTATTAAACTCAACAGCAAAAAAACAATCCCATCATGAAATGGGCAAAAGACATGAACAGAAATTTCACCAAAGAAAGACATAGACATGGCCAACAAGCACATGAGAAAATGCTCTGCATCACTTGCCATCAGGGACATACACATCAAAACCACAATGAGATACCACCTCACACCAGTGAGAATGATGAAAATTAACAAGTCAGGAAACAGCGAATGTTGGAGAAGATGTGGAGAAAGGCGAACCCTCTTGCACTGTTGGTGGGAATATGAACTGCTACAGCCATTCTGGAAAATTGTGTGGAGGTTCCTCAAAGAGTTAAAAATAGAATTGCCCTACGACCCAGCTATTGCCCTGCTGGGGATTTACCCCAAAGATAAAGATGCAGTGAAACGCAGGACACCTGCATCCCAATGTTTATAGCAGCAATGTCCACAATAGCCAAACTCTGGAAGGAGTCTCGGTGTCCATCAAAACATAAATGGATAAAGTAGAAACAACAAATACCCACCATTTGCTTCAACGTGGATGGAACTGGAGGGTATTATGCTGAGTGAAGTAAGTCAATCGGAGAAGGACAAACAGTGTATGTTCTCACTCATTTGGGGAATATGAATAATAGTGAAGGGGAATATAAGGGAAGGGAGAAGAAATGTGTGGGAGATATCAGAAAGGGACACAGAACATAAAGACTTCTACCTCTGGGAAATGAACTAGGGGTGGTGGAAGGGGAGGAGGGCGGGAGGTGGGGGTGAATGGGTGACAGGCACGGAGGGGGACACTTGACGGGATGAGCACTGGGTGTTATTCTGTATGTTGGTAAATTGAACACCAATAAAAATTAATTTATAAAAAAAAAGAAGAAGATACGGTATATGTATACAATGGAATTTTACTCAGCCATTTGAAATGACAAATACCCACCATTTGCTTCGACGTGGATGGAACTGGAGGGTATTATGCTGAGTGAAGCAAGTCAATCAGAGAAGGACAAACATTACATGGTCTCATTCATTTGGGGAATATAAAAATAGTGAAAGGGAATAAAGTGGAAAGGAGAGAAAATGAGTGGGAAATATTAGTGAGGGTGACAGAACATGAGAGATACCTAACTATGGGAAACGAACAAAGGGTTATGGAAAGGGAGGCGGGCAGGGAGTTGGGGTAACTGAGTGATGGGCCCTGAGGGGGGACTTGACGGGCTGAGCACTGGGTGTTATGTTGTATGTTGGCAAATTGAACTCCAATTAAAAAAAAAAACCTACAGTGAGATATCACTTCCTTCCTGTCAGAATGGCTAAAATCAACAATATATGAAACAACAGGTATTAGTGAAGATGTGGAAATAAAGAAATTCTCGTGCATGTACTGTTGGTGGCGATGCAAACTGGTGCAGCCCCTCTGGCAAACAATATGGAGATTCTTCAAAACATTAAAAATAGAATTACCTTATGATCTAGCAATTGCACTACTGGATATTTACTCAAAGCATACAAGAACATTAATTCACAGAGATACATACATCTGTATGTTTATAGCAGCATTATTTACAATAACCAAATATGGAAGCAGCCCATGTGTTCATTGATGAATAGATAAAGAATTGGTATATATACTATATATTATTCAGCCATAAAAAACAATGAAATCTTGCCATTTGCAATGACTGGGATGGAGCTGCCAAGTATAAAGCTATGCAAAATAAGTCAGTCAGAGAAAACCAAATATCATATGATTTCACTTGTATGTGGAATTTAAGATACAAAACAAGCAAAAGGAAGAAAAATGAGAGAGATAATGCAAGAAACAGATCCTTAATTATAGAGAACCATCTGATCATTGCTAGCTGAGAGGCAGGTGGGGGGTGGCTTAAGTAGGTGATAGGGTTTAAGGAGTATACTTGTGATGAGCACCAGGGCATGTAAGTGTTGAAGTACTATACTGTACACCTATAACTAACATAACACCCTATGTTAACTGGAATTAAAATAAATACTTGAAATCAAAAAATAATGTAATTTGTACAAATTACATTGACACTGTAATATATATTCCATTAATTGAAATAAAAATAAGTAAGTTGTTTTTCATATACAACTTATGAAAACAGACATCTTAGAAACATATAACATGCATACACATAGTTTCTTTATTTGGAATACTTGGCTTTTTCTCCTTGCATATCCATTTGTAAGAATACCAAAAAAGAAAGAAAAATGAAAATCCCACACAGACTTGTGATTTTTTGTAAAGAAATTTGAACCTCAAGTGCTCATCCCGTCAAGTGCATTCCTGACTTTGATGGTGGTTGGCCTTCTTATGTCCATATTCATATTCGTTACATGTATTTTTTAAATCAAGCATTTGTCACTTCTAATACGATGTTTCAGAGAGAGGGAAAATGTGCTTGCTTGTTCTTTTCTTTAGCTATGAATATTCATCCATTAAAACAATTTGAGGACTGCAGTCTTTGGTATCCTGTTTTAGTACCTGCTTGGCCATAGAATTTTGTACCTTAGCCTGGATTTATAGCTCTCATTCAGCCATCATAGTATTCAAAACCCTGGCTTTAAATATCTGCTACATAGATAACAAGTAACAAAAAGAGAGTATAACTATTGTGTCTTCAAAGAAAAGCAATAAACCATTCTGCTTGCTCTCTTTCATGTTCTTTAGTTCATTTCATTTCAACCACCCAGAACAATTTCACCAGCCATTAGCCTGGAATGAACCTTACAAAGGCTGTTGTTGTCAAGATGGATCCCAACTGAAACTAATACAACACTATATGTTAACCAACTGGAATTTAAATAAAAACTTTAAAAAGATAGGTCCTAACACTCCCTCTCCCCAGTTTTCATAAGTTTTTGCACAAATAGTTTACTTTGTAGCTCCAGGCTTTTTTCAAAGGAGAACACTTGTGAAGCAAAGGATAGACAAATGTTAGATCCAGATTCAAAAGTCTCAGAATGATATCCACTGAGAATTTTGAATTTTGCATCACATTTTCTAAATTAAGAATCCCTCATTATCTGGGAAAAAAAAAGAACAAGGGGAATCTCTTTGGTAAATTCTAAAACTAGGTAACTCTCGGTCTAAATCTGAAATAAAAACATCCCAAGCCACTAATTACCAGAGTCATGAAAATCAGCTGGTTCAAAAATTTTCTTTAAAGAACACCAGCCTCCTAAAATGGCAATAGAGGAGAGTATTTTGCAATATTGAATAGAAACAAAATCACAATATAATTATTTACTGGAACTTAAATCCAGAATGATATATCTATATTTCTGGATGCAGATGATCAGCATATTTGGAAATATAAACTAGCTCTCATTTTAGACTCTTCATGGATTTTTAAAAGTGCATGCAAAATTCAAAATTTTATCAGAGAAATATTAAGGCTAGGAAGTGAACAGCAAATTATCACTGATTTTTTTTACAAAGAACATCTTGATTCCCTGCCAGGACTGCCATCTCTCACCAGTCATTTAGAATCTCACTGAAGGGTATTGCCACATGCATGAACTGACTCTCCAAATACATGGGTGAAAATGAAGCTGGAGATTGCATTAGAAACAACAAAACAGCTTTACTGAGCAAAGCACATTCATTATTTGCAATGCTAGGAACAAGAGAATTCTTTAGATGTTCTTGAAGACCATGCATTTTCCTGTTCTTGTTTTTTTTAAGATTTTATTTATTTATTTGACAGAGAGAGAAAGAGAAAGCACAAGTAGGCAGAGTGGCAGGCAGAGGGAGAGGGAGAAGCAAGCCGGGCGTGGAGCACAGAGCCTGAAGTGGGGCTCGATCCCAAGACCCTGGTATCATGACCTGAGCCAAAGGCAGACACTTAACCAACCTGAGCCACCCAGGCACCCCACATTTTCTTGTTCTTAAACTATATAAAATGGTTGCACCTTAAATCATTGAGGTATGATTAACAGAATACTGAACATGTTGAAAAAAATCCAGTTGTTTTCACCATTTGAGATAATTCTTTACTCTTAAATACTTTATTTATTTGCAAAATTTGCCACCCAATTAAGTGTAAAAGGAAAAATCCTAATAAAACTTGTCATGAGCCACTTCACTTTTTAAGTTAACAACCATTTCAAATAGGAAACCCAGGATGATTATTAACCTTATTCTGAAATTTCTAGGTAATTTGGATCATCTACCAGTATTTGTATAACTTGAACTAGAATGAGCTGGTTTGTGACTAATAAGTTACAGAATATACATATGCCAATGTTAACCACCAGATATGCGCGGAGTATGTTTTTCAGGCAAGAGATAGTGAGCGCACCAGCAAATACAGGCACAAGAATCAAATAAATTCTCATGATAATTCTCAAGATTTTTTTTAATGACAAAAATGTCACACATAAAAATGCACATGTTCTTAAATAACTTCTTAAAGTTATTTAACTCATCCTTAGATAAGTGCATACCTCAGCCTATTTTCAGTTCCTAAAGGAAAAAAGAACAGAATAAACATAGAAATTCACATTATTTCTAAATCACAGCTTTCTTTCCTGTGGGAAAGGGCAAAAACCAGATCAATAGTGCCAAAACAAAAGAAACAATACTCCAAACATGCAGACAAGACTGATGGAGAAAGCTATGAAACTAGAATTTCAGAGAACCTCTTTGATAAATGAAGACACACCTTACCATGTCATTAAGACATAGAAGGTACACAGTGATACACCAAGGCCTTACTTCTCAGGAGACGGTCAACATCTGAAAATAGGAACATCAGTTCAGCATTCAATGCTTTAGAATGTATACACAATGAAAGACAGATAACTACAACCCTAACAGTCAAATAAACAGCAAAAAGCTATTTCTCCTTAAAGCTCAGGTCTATCTTTCCCTTTGACAGAGTGACAAACTGTAATATCCCTTTATGTCAGACCTTCCCTTGAAAACAGAAGTTGTCAGGATGATCTATGAGCTGATAGTAAGCTTGTCATTATAAAGATCTCCCAATTCTATTTTCTGGAATGGAAAAAGGGTTTTGTTTTATCTACCACTAAATAAATGATGGAAAGAAAAAGAGATGTCCTTTACCATATATACAAACAAAAATAATATATGTATTTGCTTACATAATATGCCTAATTATGTAAGGTTAATTATAGGCTTCAAAATTCAGAGTATAATTGAGCTCTGGGAGAATAATTCATTGCTGGAACATCATGCTAATGCAAGAGATTTAACAAAAAGGATATCAGGCTAACATTTTAAAAGGCACCAACAGAGACCACTCTAGAAGTAAAAAAAAAAAAAAACACTTTTTGAGGTTTGATGTAAAAAGGAGCAAAGTTTTCTAATAAGGGCAGTATGTTATTGCATGAAAAAATATAAAGTTCAATGGGGTGATAATACTTCAGTCCCTTATTATGTACAGGATAAATGGCTATCGTGCAAAGACCTGTGATTATCAGGAAGGTATTATTGAATTCTTACTGTTTACAGAGCGATAAGTTACTAATTCATCCATGAGTTATATTAGGACCATTTAATAAGGTGTTTTTTGACTCCATCTTTAACCCTCCATCTTGTTCATGTCCTCTCTTGAAGCTATGTGTTCTGGGCTCCATGGAGATTAATATACATACCTTAGAAATGCCCACCAAGGCCAGGATGGGGGGAGATTTACTTTGGCCTTCTGTAAATTTGTTAAAGATAACATAGTCTCTTCCTTCCCTGACACACGTATGGCTTCATGAGATTTAAGTAAAGGTCAGCTGTCAATTAGGTGCAGGCAAACACTTTGAGGTACATGCAAATCCTTGATCTCATTACAATGCCCTTCTGCACATTCTCTCAACCTATAAAGTCTGTGGACTAAGGACTGAACTTTGCGCAGAATAGCTGCACACCCCTGGACAGTTGCCTGCCCAATTCTCCATCAGTAAGTTATGCTGAATAAAGCTGTGTAGACTGTACGGAGTTGCCTGCTTGGTTTTTCTGGTCTCTAAATGCCTTTTCAGTGGGGAGGATACTCTCTCCTCCCCCAGATTCAGACAGAGTTGTAGCTATTTGGTGGTGTGGTCTTTGAGGCAAGTTCACAATGCATCATAACACAAATTTTGTACACTCTTTCCTAGACATTAAACTTTACTCCCTGCTCCCACATATATCACTTTTTTATTGTACATTCTGAAGCATTTTCTTCTTTCTGTTTGTCATTTTCAACTTTGGCTCTAATAAATTGGCCTCCCGTCATACAGAACTGATTTAATTTCCCTTCCTTCTTTCATGTTATGTTCTCAGACTTTTCCTCCCAATGCTCTCCTGGTTGGTGACCATTTTCCTTGATCCAATTCTCTTGGTTAAATAACCTGCTTTGTGTGCCATTCACTAGTGTTGCATTCATTCTCCTTTTAGGATCCTTGGGTATGATCATGAAATTAAGTCTTCCTTTTGAGACACTTCTACTACGACTTTATGCCAGCTTCTCATTCCTAGTTCGAGTTCCAGTGTCTTTCTGTTGTCCCTGATGGCCTAAACCCTCCCACCCAATGACTGAACCCATGCACCAAAATTCTCTTCAACATCTAGTCCCAATACGGTTGCCTAGTATCCAATTCCCAAAGGAATCTACTCACTGCTTAATTATACTCACCTTGATCCCTTTATTCAATTGTTGGCTATTAGGGTCGTTTGTTTATATGCTGCCATTAAGCTAAATCTTGCCCATTTTTTATTTCCAGAATAGTCCTCTGAATATAAGTGCAGATCTTTGATTTTAGGAATCACAGTTCATTTTCTATAACTGACCCATTACACTGGCCTCTCACAATTTGAAGAAATAATTTCTAGACCCATCCTGTTACTAACTGAGATGACTGAGAGATTTCTCTTCTTATATTTTAATACAATCCAATACATTATTTTCATGCACAGCAAATTATTCCTTCATAGCAGAGTTCACCTGATATAATAGACAGAATTGTGCCCCTTAAAATTCATATGTTGAAGCCCTAAACCCCAATGTGACTATATTGGGTGACAGGGCCTTTAAAAAGGTAATTATGGTTAAATGAGGTCATAAAAGTGGGATTCTAATCCAACATAATTGGTGTCCATATAAAAAGAGGAAGAGACATCAGAGATCTCACTACTTAGCAGGGCAAATACACAAAGCAAAGACCATTAGAGAACAAAGGGAGAAATTGGACATCTAGAAGCCAAAGAGAGAGGTCTCAAGAGAATCCAGACTTAAACAAAAAAAAAGAGAATCCAGACTTGCTGACAGCTTTATCTTGGACATTCAGCCACCAGAACTGTGAGAAAATAAATTTCTGTTGTTCATGCCACCCAATCTGTGGAATTTTGCTTTGGCAGCCTAGGTAGACAAATACACCTGATTTTATGCTCTAGTTTTGCTATTTATGTTAATAAGTACTTATGTTAAAATGTTAATATAAATACACCATATCCATCAATTAATAACCATATCAATCAATAACCAAAGTTAGGACATACTTAGATAATAATACACTTATACTTGGTGACTTCAATCTAGCGCTTTCTATACTTGATAGGTCTTCTAAACACATCTGCAAAGAAATGAGACCTTTAAATGATACACTGGACTAGATGGATTTCACAGATATCTACAGAACTTTACAACCAAACTCAAGTGAGTACACATTCTTCTCAACTGCACATGGAACTTTCTCCAGAATAGACCACATACTGGGTAACAAATCGTGGCCGGAACCGATACCAAAAGATTGGGATCGTCCCCTGCATATTCTCAGACCATAATGCCTTGAAATTAGAACTAAATCACAACAAGAAGTTTGGAAGGGCTACAAACACATAGAGGTTAAGGACCATCCTGATAAAAGATGAAAGGGTCAACCAGGAAATTAAGGAAGAATTAAAAAGATTCATGGGAACTAATGAGAATGAAGATACAACCATTCAAAATCTTTGGGATGCAGCAAAAGCAGTCCTAAGGGGGAAATACATCGCAATACAAGCATCCATCCAAAAAAATGGAAAGAACTCAAATACAAAAGCTAACCTTACACCTAAAGGAGGTAGAGAAAAAGCAGCAAATAGATCCTACACCCAGCAGAAGAAGAGAGTTAATAAAGATTCGAAATGAACTCAACGAAATCGAGACCAGAAGAACTGTGGAACATATCAACAAAACCAGGAGTTGGTTCTTTGAAAGAATTAATAAGATAGATAAACCATTAGCCAGCCTTATTAAAAAGAAGAGAGAGAAGACTCAAATTAATAAAATCATGAATGAGAAAGGAGAAATCACTACCAACACCAAGGAAATACAAACGATTTAAAAAACATATTATGAACAGCTCTACGCCAATAAATTAGGCAATCTAGAAGAAATGGACGCATTCCTGGAAAGCCACAAGCTACCAAAACTGGAACAGGAAGAAAAAGAAAACCAGAACAGGCCAATAACCAGGGAGGAAATTGAAGCAGTCATCAAAAACCTCCCAAGACACAAGAGTCCAGGGCCAGATGGCTTCCCAGGGGAATTCTATCAAACATTTAAAGAAGAAACCATACCTATTCTACTAAAGCTGTTTGGAAAGATAGAAAGATATGGAGTACTTCCAAATTCGTTCTATGAGGCCAGCATCACCTTAATTCCAAAACCAGACAAAGACCCCACCAAAAAGGAGAATTACAGACCAATATCCCTGATGAACATGGATGCAAAAATTCTCAACAAGATACTAGGCAATAGGATCTAACAACACATTAAGAATATTATTCACCATGACCAAGGGGAATTTATCCCTGGGACACAAGGCTGGTTCAACACTCGTAAAACAATTAATGTGATTCATCATATCAGCAAGAGAAAAACCAAGAACCATAGGATCCTCTCATTAGATGCAGAGAAAGCATTTGACAAAATACAGCATCCATTCCTGATCAAAACTCTTCAGAGTGTAGGGATAGAGGGAACATTCCTCGACATCTTAAAAGCCATCTGCGAAAAGCCCACAGCAAATATAATTCTCAATGGGGAAGCACTGGGAGCCTTTCCCCTAAGATCAGGAACAAGACAGGGATGTCCACTCTCACCACTGCTATTCAACATAGTATTGGAAGTCCTAGCCTCAGCAATCTGACAACAGAAAGACATTAAAGGCATTCAAATTGGAAAGAAGATGTCAAACTCTCCCTCTTCGCAGGTGACATGATACTCTACGTAGAAAACCCAAAAGACTCCACCCCAAGATTGCTAGAACTCATATAGCAATTTGGCAGTGTGGCAGGATACAAAATCAATGCCCAGAAGTCAGTGGCATTTCTATACACTCACAATGAGACTGAACAAAGAGAAATTAAGGAGTCAATCCCATTTACAATTACACCCAAAAGCATAAGATACCTAGGAATAAACCTAACCAAAGAGGCAAAGGATCTATACCCTAAAAACTATAGAATGCTTCTGAAAGAAATTGAGAAAGACACAAAGATGGAAAAATATTCCATGCTCATGGATTGGCAGAATTAATATTGTGAAAATGTCAATGTTACCCAGGGCAATTGACACGTTTAATGCAATCCCTATCAAAATACCATGGACTTTCTTCAGAGAGTTAGAACAAATTATTTTAAGTTTTGTGTGGAATCAGAAAAGACCCCGAATAGCCAGGGGAATTTTAAAAAAGAAAACCATATCTGGGGGCATCACAATGCCAGATTTCAGGTATTCTACAAAGCTGTGGTCATCAAGACAGTGTGGTACTGGCACAAAAACAGACAGATAGATCAATGGAATAGAATAGAGAACCCAGAAGTGGACCCTGAACTTTATGGTCAAGTATTATTCAACAAAGCGGGAGAGAACATCCACTGGAAGAAAGACAGCCTCTTCAATAAGTGCTGGGAAATAAGTGCTGGGAAATAAGAGCTGGGAAAATAAGTGCTTGGAAATAAGTGCTGGGAAAATTGGACATCCACATGCAGAAGAATGAAACTAGACCACTCTCTTTCACCATACTCAAAGATAAACTCAAAATTGATGAAAGATCTAAATGTGAGTCAAGATCCATCAAAATCCTAGAGTAGAACACAGGCAACACCCTTTTTGAACTCAGCCACAGTAACTTCTTGCAAGATACATCCATGAAGGCAAAAGAAACAAAAGCAAAAATGAACTATTGGGACTTCATCAAGATAAGAAGCTTTTGCACAGCAAAGGATACAGTCAACAAAACTAGAAGACAACCTACAGAATGGGAGAAGATATTTGTAAATGACGTATCAGATAAAGGGCTAGTTTCCAAGATCTATAAAGAACTTATTAAACTCAACAGCAAAGAAACAAACAATCCAATCATGAAATGGGCAAAAGACATGAAGAGAAATCTCACAGAGGAAGACATAGACATGGCCAACACGCACATGAGAAAATGCTCTGCATCACTTGCCATCAGGGAAATACAAATCAAAACCACAATGAGATACCACCTCACACCAGTGAGAATGGGGAACATTAACAAGGCAGGAAACCACAAATGTTGGAGAGGATGCGGAGAAAAGGGAACCCTCTTAGACTGTTGGTGGGAATGTGAACTGGTGCAGCCACCTTGGAAAACTGTGTGGAGGTTCCTCCAAGAGTTAAAAATAGACCTGCCCTATGACCCAGCAATTGCACTGTTGGGGATTTACCCCGAAGATACAGATGCAATGAAACGCCAGGACACCTGCACCCCGATGTTTCTAGCAGCCATGTCCACAATAGCCAAACTGTGGAAGGAGCCTCGGTGTCCATCGAAAGATGAATGGATAAAGAAGATGTGGTTTATGTATACAAAGGAATATTACTCAGCCATTAGAAACGACAAATACCCACCATTTGCTTCAACGTGGATGGAACTGGAGCATATTTTGTTGAGTGAAATGAGTCAATCGGAGAAGGACAAACATTATATGTTCTCATTCATTTGGGGAATATAAATTATAGTGAAAGGGAATAGAAGGGAAGGGGAAGAAATGTGTGGGAAATATCTGAAAGGGAGACAGAACATGAAGACTCCTAGCTCTGGGAAACGAAATAGGGGTGGTGGAAGGGGAGGAGGGCGGGGAGGGTGTGGGTGACGGGCACTGAGGGGGGCACTTGACGGGATGAGCACTGGGTGTTATTCTGTATGTTGGCAAATTGAACACCAATAAAAAACAAATTTATTATTAAAAAATATATTAAAAAATAAAAAATATATAAATACACCAACCATTGAATGGCAAGAATCATAAATTGTGTCCCTCAAGAAACAAGAACTAGGGATGCCTGGGTGGCTCAGCGGTTGAGCATCTGCCCCTGGCTCAGGGCATGATCCGCGGTCTCAGGATTGAGATCCCTGCCTGAAGCCTGCTTCTCCCTCTGCCTACATCTCTGCCTTTTTCTCTCTGTGTCTTTCATGAATAAATAAATAAATCCTTAAAAAAAAGAAACAAGAACTAGAACTCACTACAGTGCTATGTTTTCATTTAATTTTTATTTTAATGTAATGGCATTCTATGTCTTAACTTTGTCTACAAATCCCATTATATAAAATTTATTGTTGTGTTACAGATAATCATTGCCACTTATTCATGCTCTAAATTAGCAAATTTTTGTATTTAAGTATAGTTTGGTTACAAGCCCTTTTGCACTAAACAACATAATATAAAAAATGATTCTGTGGAAAATTCCCTAGAGATCATAAATCCTCTCTCAGTAATTGCTACCAGGGGAATCTATTTCATATGAAGTGCTCCCCTATGAAGTATATATATACTTAAGTATATGAAGTAGTTTGTCATGGTGCCAGGTACATAATAAAATCATGTACTAAAGGAAAAGAAATGGAACAGACATTTTATTTCTATTAATGTGTATTTGATGGACATTCAAAACTACTTTCCCAAGTTCTATCAGGATATCAAAGGAGATATGAGAGCAAATCAACCTTGTATGTATTTCTTTAAATATCCTTCTATCGGGATTCCTGGGTGGCACATCGGTTTGGCGCCTGCCTTTGGCCCAGGGCAGGATCCTGGAGACCCGGGATCGAGTCCCACGTCGGGCTCCCGGTGCATGGAGCCTGCTTCTGTCTCTGCCCCTCTCTCTCTCTCTCTCTCTCTCTCTCTCTCTCTCTCTCTCTCTCTGACTATCATAAATAAATAAATTAAAAAAATAAATATCCTTCTATCATATTTCTAGTAATTACAATCCAGGGATAAAGACTGAGGTTTTGTGGGTTTGGGGAAGTGTTTCCTTTCAAGCACATTTTTAAATAAAATGGAGTTTTAAGCCATATTATATGAACTACAAATAATATAAAAATACTTGCCTTTCTTCAAGTCTCAGAATTTATATAAAATACAGAATGTAATGGGAAATCACAAAAAGACTAAAAGGGAAGAGATAGTGGAAGCCCTTACAAATGTTAAATTTTGCAAGTAAACTGCAGCTTGTATCCACAGAATTATACTTTATTCTTCTTCAGAATTCATGCAATTATACAATTGAATTTTATCATCAACCATCATACTTTAATACAAAGGATAATCAAAAAGCATTAAATAAGCAATAAATGTGATAGTGGTGATAACCATTATAAGTTAACCAAAACAGTAGAATTTCACTAAATTCTCACTAATGACAAGAAAAAATGCAGCTGCTGGCCAATTTTAGAAAATCAGTAAATGGGTAAACAGTTTCCAATATTTGAGGAGAAATTATTAGGCAATTTAAGTTATTTTTTAAGGTTTCATTTATTTATTTGCGAGAGAAAGAGAGAGACAGTAACAGAGATAGAGAAAGAGAGCAGGAATGGGAAGGTGAGGGAGAAGCAAGCTCCCTGCTTGGCAGGGAGCCTGATGTGGGACTTGATCCTAGGACCCTGAGATCATGGCCTAAGCCCAAGGCAGAAGCTTAACTAGCTGAGTCACCCAGGGACCCCCTAACAGTTATTTCAAGGAAACCATTTTTACAATCACTAAATACTATTCAAAAAGTTAGTAGAACAAGACAAATACTTATTAAAAAGCATTTGTTGGGATCCCTGGGTGGCACAGCGGTTTGGCGCCTGCCTTTGGCCCAGGGCACGATCCTGGAGACCCGGGATTGAATCCCACGTTGGGCTCCCGGTGCATGGAGACTGCTTCTCTCTCTGCCTGTGTCTCTGCCTCTCTCTCTCTGTGTGTGACTAACATAAATTTTAAAAAATTAAAAAGCATTTGTTCTATAAAATTATCAAAAGACTAAAACCAAAAAGAACTTAAGCTTTAGATTTTTTGAGGTGCAATAAATTCATATATTCTTCTTGGATGCTTTATTTATACACTTATCTTAGGTGTAACATACAGTGTAATATTCATGCCTTCTCTCATACTAGTGAGACTTTGGGCAATCAACCAGAGCAAGAGTAAGAGAGATAGAGATACATAGAAAGAGACAAATATGAAGAGAGGGAGAGAGACAAAGGGAGATTGAAGAGATACACCACTATATACTTTATCTAAACAATCCTACCTGGAAGCCCAACATGTAATAGAATTGTTCTAATTGATATACTTTATAACAGTCATACCCTACCCTCGTTGATGGCTCCTGATGTACATGATCTTGGAATTATAAGAAGGACAGTTAAAAAAACACTATATGTGTTCACTTAGGGCTATGTAACCTGAACGTTTTTATGGCATCATATTTGTCACCTGTATTCACTCTGTTTATAATTCCTAAACATTTTATTTCTATTGCTTTCTACATGATCTTTCCTTCTTCTTCTATAAGGTTATTAAATTATTTGTTTCTTTTTCTAAAGTACTAGCATTTCTTTTATATTAGTTTTTAAGTACTATATATGTTTTATTTGTCAACATTTCTCATATTTAATACTTTTGATATTATTCATTATTCTCAAATCCAGGTTCATATTTCACTACCAAGTTTGGTTACTGAATTAACTACTATATTATGCATTTTACATGTGTGTTGATATGTTTACTGAAATACTAGTATACTATTTGATAAATTGATTCTCTAAATAATCACTGTTTCAAGATACCATTGTAAATATTTAGATATGAAGAGTGACATATTTTCTGTAGTTTTAATACCAATAATGAATTTAGAGCTTATACATTAATTTAATAAAAGAGTCACAAGGTAGTTCTATTTTTAACTTTTTGAGGAACCTCCATACTGTTTTCCAGAGTGGCTGCACTGGTTTGCGTTCCTACCAGCAGTGCACAAGTGTTCCGTTTTCTCCACATCCTCACCAACAGCTGTTTCTTGCGATGTTGACTTTAGCCATTCTGACAGGTGTGAGGTGGCATCTCATTGTGGTTTTGATTTGTAGTTCCCTGATCATGAGTGATGTTGGGCATCCTTTCATGTGTCTGTTGGCCACCTGGATGTCATCTCTGGAAAAATGTCTCTTCATGTCTTCTGCTCATTTTTAATTGGATTATTCATTTTTGGGGTGTTGAGTTTTATAAGTTCTTTATGTTTTGGATACTAACCCCATATCAGATGTGCACTACTAGGTACTTACCCAGAGAATACAAAAATACTCATTCAAAGGGATACATGCATCCTAATATTTACAGCAGCATTCTCTACAATAGCCAAGTTATGGAAACAGCCCAAGTGTTCATCAACTCTTGAATAGATAAAGGGGATGTGGTACATATATACAATGGAGTACTACTTAGCCATAAAAAAGAATGCAGTCTTGCCATTTGCAACAACATGACTGGAGCTAAAGAGCATTATTGTGCTAAGTGAAATTAGTCAGAGAAAGATAAATACCATATCATTTCACTCATGCGTGGAGTTTAAGAAAACAAAACAAATGAACAAAGGGGAAGGGGGAGAGGGAGGGAGAGGGGGAGAAGGAGAGGGAGGGTGAGGGGGAGAGGGAGAGAGGCGCAAACCAAGAAACTGGCTCTTAACTATAGAGAACAAACTGAAGGTTGCTGGAGGAGAGGTAGGTGGAAGGATAGGTAAACAGGTGACGGGGATTAAGAAGGGCGCTTGTGATGAGCACCAGGTGCTGTATGGAAGTGTTGAATCACTAACTCTATGTTAACCAACTGGAATTTAAATAAAAACTTTCAAAAGTTTTACTAAAAGGGCTCTTAATTTTTTATTTTATTTTTCTTTTTTATTGAAACGTAATAAACATGTAGTGTTATATTAGTTTCAAGTGTACAATATAATGATTCAACAATTCTCTACATTTCTCAGTGCTCATCAAGGTAAGTATACTCTTAATCTCCTTTATCTATTTCACCCATGCCCCCATCTACTTCCCCTCTGTCAACCACCAGTTTCTTCTCTGTATTTAGGAGTGTTTTTGTTTGTTTGTTCATTTGTTTTGTTTCTTAAATTCCATGCATGAATTAAATCATATGGTATTTATCTTTCTCTGACTAATTTCACTTAGCACAATAATGCTCTTTAGCTCCAGTCATGTTGTTGCAAATGGCAAGACTTCATTCTTTTTTATGGCTAAGTAGTACTCCATTGTATATATGTACCACATCCCCTTTATCTATTCAAGAGTTGATGAACACTTGGGCTGTTTCCATAACTTGGCTATTGTAGAGAATGCTGCTGTAAATATTAGGATGCATGTATCCCTTTGAATGAGTATTTTTGTATTCTCTGGGTAAGTACCTAGTAGTGCACATCTGATATGGGGTTAGTATCCAAAACATAAAGAACTTATAAAACTCAACACCCCAAAAATGAATAATCCAATTAAAAATGAGCAGAAGACATGAAGAGACATTTTTCCAGAGATGACATCCAGGTGGCCAACAGACACATGAAAGGATGCCCAACATCACTCATGATCAGGGAACTACAAATCAAAACCACAATGAGATGCCACCTCACACCTGTCAGAATGGCTAAAGTCAACATCGCAAGAAACAGCTGTTGGTGAGGATGTGGAGAAAACGGAACACTTGTGCACTGCTGGTAGGAATGCAAACCAGTGCAACCATTCTGGAAAACAGTATGGAGGTTCCTCAAAAAGTTAAAAATAGAACTACCTTGTGACCCTTTTATTAAATTAATGTATAAACTCTAAATTCATTATTGGTAATAAAACTACAGAAAATATGTCACTCTTCATATCTAAATATTTTGTTCTATGGAAGTAACTCACATACTTTGAAGTAGGTACAACGATTTTGCCTCCTGGTAAAATTCTGTGTTGACAAAACTGTAATTTTAGCTATTTGACCCTTTAATGTGCTTGAGATTCCCAAAACACAGATCTTCCAACCCTGAAAGCCCTTACCCATCGCCAAAAACACACACTTGACATCTATTTAGTGGAACTTAACCTATTTAAAATTAAGATGAGAAGTGAATTTTCCAGGTGATAGGAAAATACGGAATTCTATATGTACTTTATAACAGTACATCCACAATAGAAAAAAAAGCGAAAGGAAAAACAATGTTTCTCCCCTAAAATATAAAACCACAAAACAGGAAAAAAAACAACAGGTAGCTCCTGCTTTAATTATTATTTAATTTCTACTAACCTCTAATTTCAAAAAATTCAAGTCAACTGGGTTTGATAAATCAAAAAATATCATTTTTAGGAATACATACATTAGGTATATATTATAATAACACAATTTAGATTACTATTGAAGTCATATTCATTCCAAATTTATCACATTTGTCTTTAACAAAATTCCCCCATCCAAAATACTCAGAATACTCAGAATATCAGTTAATAAAATCCAGTATAAATAGAATAGTTTAGTTATTGATTTATACACACATACAAATGCAGGTATAAAAGCCTCAGCTGGGGATCCCTGGGTGGCGCAACGATTTAGCGCCTGCCTTTGGCCCAGGGCGTGATCCTGGAGACCCGGGATCGAATCCCACGTCGGGCTCCTGGTGCATGGAGCCTGCTTCTCCCTCTGCCTATGTCTCTGCCTCTCTCTGTGTGTGTGACTATCATAAATAAATAAAAATTAAAAAAAATAAAAGCCTCAGTTTATTTATTTATGCAAAGATTTTCAATATTGTAGACTGTATAATGCTTTTTACAGAAAACATTACAATCCTCACAAAAAAATGCAGTGCCTGTTAGCTCTTCAGAAGTAAAAGTAAAATAAGAGGGGCACCTGGGTGGCTCAGTCAGGTAAGCATCTGACCCTTGATTTCAGCTCAGGTCATGGTCTCAGGGTCATGGGATGGAACCCCTAATCAGGTGGGACTCTGTTTGAGATTCTCTACCTCTCCCTCTGTTCCTCCCCCCATGAATGTTTTCTCTCTCTCACTCTCTCTCTCTCAAATAATAAATAAATCTTTTTTTTAAAAAGTAAAATAAGGGACACCTGGGAGGCTCAGTGATTGAGCATCTGCCTTCAGCTCAGGGCATGATCCCACGGTCCTGGGATCATGTCTGACATCAGGCTCCACATGGGGAGCCTGCTTCTCCCTCTACCTGTGTCTGCCTCTCTCTCTCTCTTCATCTCTCATGAATAAACAGATAAATCTTTTTTTAAAAAAGTAAAATAAGAATAAGATATAAAGTTTGCAAAAGAAAATTAGTTGCCTACCTCGCAAACTGACTTGATCCTTGACTTTCTCCCAAACCAATAACAGGTTTATACACATAAATACCATTAGATCTCTTGCAGGAACTTTTGAGATTCAGATGTTTTCCTGCTTTAGTGTTTTTTTAAATAGCTTGTAAACAATTAACTGTATCTATAAACTGGACAGGATCAATGTTTACAAGTCTAGCAACAGAAATCACCGTGTTTGCCACACAATCACTACAAAATCACCTCTGTACGTACACTGCTGGTTGAAATAAAATAAAGTAGGTAAGTAATGCTTTGGAACTCACAGTTTTGAAAATATCTTTAGATGAAAACCTAAAACTCCTACATTTAAATTATTACACACACACACACACACACACACACACACACACACACACATAGAGGGGCACCTGGGTGGCTCAGTTGGTTAAACATCTGCCTTCGGCTCAGGTCCTGATCCCAGAGTCCTGGGATTAAGCCCCATGTTGGGCTTCCTGCTCAGTGGGGAGTCTGCTTCTCCCTCTCCTTCCCCCTACTCTCTCTCTCTCCCTCTCTCTCTCAAATAAATAAACTCTTTTAAAAAAGCACATAGAATTGCCATACTCAGCGCTACTTTGCTAAGATAAAAGGCATACAAACAGGACTACAAATATCCAAAATCTGTCAGTTAACTTGAGGCAAATTCTGTAACTTTATTTTTATTTATGATAGTCACAGAGAGAGAGAGAGGCAGAGACACAAGCAGGCTCCCTGCACCGGGAGCCCGACGTGGGATTCAATCCCGGGTCTCCAGGATTGCGCCCTGGGCCAAAGGAAAGCGCCAAACCGCTGCGCCACCCAGGGATCCCAAATTCTGTAACTTTAAAAAGAGGAGTTAATATAATGAATACAAACGATCACTGTTCTTTTGACCTTCTCTTTAATGTTAATTTTCTGTATCATTCATAAAAACAAGAAAATGCTGATCACCATAAGAACTATGTCAAAGCCATAAACTTCCCTCTGACTCCCAATTCATATTACACAAATCAGCTATCATTTAATGAAGCAGCTATGCTAGGCATTGCAGGATTCCATACAAATCTGCCTCAGTATTATATACTAATGATAGAAGCATGCTAATAAATGCCAACATCCAGTCTCAGAGTTAAGACTTAAAAGGAAAAATATAAACATATACTTGAGAAAAAATCAGTAGTAATTTATAAGCAGCGAATAAGCAGAATGGCAAACTTTTTATGTACTAAAAGAAACTAACTTCCACCCCAACAACGTATCTCAAATGACTTCATTGTGTTCTAAGTACAGATAAAATACTTTTTGTTTGATTATTTCTTTTAAAAGCTCCTTTTCGGGGATTCATCAGAAAAGAAAAACCCCAAGGTCACCTGTCAATAACAGAATAAACCCTCAGTAAATCACAGTGCTTCACAAATAAATTCCTCATCAGTAATTAAAACCAGGCCTCTCTGGCCCTGTGTTATCAGCTCATCAAATTCATTGCTCATCTAGAATAACAGATCTACATCTGCAGTCATTACAGCATGCCAGATAAATCAATCCTCTCAATGATGCTTTGAGCCATCTCTGCTCCCTTTTAACCAGCCCAATATTTATTTCCCCCTGACACTTCTGACATTCTATTTACTGTAGGCAAATGGAACTCATTCGGCACCTTGTAATGGCTTTACCAAATCCCATTGTGGGGCATATCTTGGAAGACTGATGGTTGCAATAAACAAGGTTTTATGGTGTAAGTGTGTGCTTCCAACTTTTTTTCCCCAGAATTTGACTTCTGCTGTGAAGGTTTATTACACTTGATTGCAGGTGGAAGAGTAGTAGCCATTTAGAGCTTTGTTAACTAGAAGTCAGCAAGAAAAACTTTTGAGCTGATGTCAGTGTTCCTTGTCTTTCTCTAATTTTCTTTTCAATTAATTCTCTATTAGAGGAATCTTGAATAGAAGTTTGCAGAGTCCAAGTCCATAGACTAACAACAGTAAGGCTACTACTAATTCATTCCTTTGCTTTTTGAGATTTTTTTTAAATTAAACTATCACAAGGTTAAAAGGTTTTTAAATTATTATTCTTAAAAGGATACAATCACACTGAGAAAAAGTAACACATCCTAAATGCAAAAGTTCACACATTTTAATACCAAATAGCTTTTAAGAACATAAAATAAGCAATTCAAGGAAAATCTAATAGTAACCACGCTTTTGAACAAAATGGGAACTTTTGGAGAGCCTTCCCCATTTTTTATCTTCACAAAATAAACCAATACTGTGAAGAAAAATAAAACTATAAATTTAAACAGTTGTGTTACTCTCATCAGCCAGACAAATTTGGGTGGCTCTGCAGAAACTTCTTCCCTGAGCTGCACTACTTTTCTTGAGAGCAATTAAGCTCTCAAGAGACTTGAATTAAATTAATGAGACTCACATTAAACACAATGGTAGTGGAGCTCACTGTTAGCTTATATTAAACTTATTTATCTATGCCACAATAATATTTGGAAGAAGAACTGTCAACTTTTATGTTCCTTCCTTTCCTTCATGAGCACAAAGCTAAAGCACATACTAGATTGTGAATCCTGAGATCACCTTTTGAACATTGATCTAAAAGAACATGATACAATCTTTTCTTTTAAAAAAAGAGATTTATTTATTTATTCATGAGAGACACAGACTGAGAGAGAGAGGCAGAGACAGGCAGAGGGAGAAACAGGCTCCTCGCGGGAGCCCGATGCGGGACCGGATCCTGAATCTCGGAGTCACGACCTAAGCAGAAGGCAGGTGCCCAACCGCTGAGCCACCCAGGCATTCCCAGTCTTTTCCTTAATGAAAATTCTATATTTATCGCTTTATCATTTGTGTGTACTGCTTCTACGCTCTCAGAAGCCAACGTTTGAATATATTGTATTTTTAAATAGTACCTAAAATATCAAGTTGCTGGGCCATGATCATGATACACAAGTGATAGGAGGCATGCCCCACTTCTTTAAGCCTCCTGCCACTCAAGTCAAGCAGAGGAAACATACACACACGCACACACACACACACACACACACAAATTCCAGGTTGAAACTTTCAGGAAGCTTGTGTTATCTGCACTAAAATGGAAATTATGCATGTATTTTCTTAGGACTCCAAAGAGTACAAACAATAAGGATATTCTGAGCAAGACAAATTTGCCTACTACAAAGATAAAGCACATAAAGCCCTCTGAAAAATAAAATGTTTAATTTCTGCCTTCACTAAACACTGCACATAGCATTAACCTCAAAGTAAAGGCCAATTGTGACTGATCCTATATATTAAGGAAATGTTATCCAAGAAAACAACAAACTTGGCTTGAGTGTGTATTTATTGTGGGCTAGCTTAGATCACCAAACTTATCATTTCCCTTTATACACACCATGAAAGGTGTTATTCATTCAAAGGTTGATGGAGGACTTTTCATCCCAAACATCCTTTTCCAATCTTGATTAGCTAATGAAACTAATCCAAAGAAACAAAATCCATTGTCTTTATAAACTGTGGTCTTACCTAGAGCTGGAAAACAGAAATGATAGAAACTCTGAACTAAGTGAAGTCTTAAAGATTATAGATGAGAGGGATGCATAGGTGGCTCAGTGACTGTGCGTCAGCCTTTGGCTCAGGGTATAGTCCAGGAGTCCCAGGATGGAGTCTGCATTGGGCTCCCCACAGGGAGCCTATTTCTTCCTCTGCCTATGTCTCTTCTTATGTCTCTGTCTGTGTGTGTGTGTCTCATAAATAAATAAAATCTAAAAAAAAAAGATAGATGAGAAAACTGAGATAACAAGGAGTGGAACTGAAGTGCCCAAGGTCACACAGCTAGGTAATGGATGAATGATGGAAATAAAGAGCCAGCATCTCGAGCCTCATTCCTATGAAACACTAGAGCTGATCACTAATAGCTCCAACTGTCATGCTTTGTTGGGCCCTGCCAGCATCCTGCTTTCTTGCACTACCTGAAGAAATGGCAGGACTCAGTTAAAGAAACTTGTGATCTATAGTTCTAAGCCTTCTAAAAGAAGATACAGGAAAGTATTAGTTTTGAATTCTTAGCACTAAAGCCAATCCCTGGCACACAGTTGGTGTTCAATACATATCTGTTTAAGGAGGAGGGAATATACAAGAAAGATATATGCAAAATTCTTTAACTACATGCCAGAGAGAAGACTTTACCTCTCTAATTTATTTATACATGCTATGCTAACACTGTCCACAAAAAGATGCCAATCAGAATAAAGTAGTGCTAATAATCATTGCAGTTCTTTATATTTGAGAATCTCAAGAAAGGAGAGTAAAGTTTCATAACATTCTGTATGATGTAGTTAAATATTATTGTCTACATTTTACAGAAGGTAAATTCAGGAACAAATGTGTGAAGTTGGATGTTCACAGGCAAACAGTAAATTTATGGCCAAATTGACAATGTAATCCATGAACCCTGATCTTAAATGCTTAACGCGATCAACTGTACCGGTTATAACAGCTATATGATGATAATAAAAGCTACATTTTATAATGCTTTTCCTGGTAGAACTTCAAAGTCCTCCACAAAGACTGTCTGCCCAGTAGTTTTATAAACACCAATCTATAGATGGACAAAGAGAAGTAATCCTGTCTTTTTGTAGGTGAAGAAAGAGATTTAATAAGGCTAAATGTCTTTGCATGGCTCCAAGTTTGTAAATTCTGGAGTCATAACTTCAACTGGGTATTCCCTTGTCTAGCTTCTGGTGTCTTTCATGATGCCTTCCTGATAAGTGGAATGCATATATTTGTATTTTAATCATTCAGAAGACAAATGTGAAAATCATTTTATATTTTGCAAATGCAGCATGTACTTTACCAACAGTGTTCATGTAGACAGGCAATACAAGGACCAGACAGACCCAGACACAACCATCATCTGGTACCAAAGATCCTCAGTGAAGTGCATTCTTTAGCATGTGCAAACAGAACACTAATGAAGAGGGGATTTTAAAAACAGGTTAGTCTAGTTTCTTCCTTTTGGAACATGCCCCAGTGAAAATAACGTAAAAACAAGTTGAATTATATACCAAGGAGTACAAATTCAGATGTAATGCTGACTTAACAGAATGATAAAATGGGTGTGGTTCATCAGGAACTAGCAAGGGATTGATTAGGGTTTGGCTTTCTACACATATTTCAGATCACACTAGTTTACCATTTATCAGCAGTAGAACCCCAGGCAAATCATTTTCCCTGGCTATAAAATGAAGAAAAAGTCTGTTTTACATAAGAGTTTTTATAAAGATTCAATGAGAGAACAGATGTAAAAACACTTTGTTAAAGTGCAAAAGCTATTGATTTGGGGCAGGAAGCAAGTAAGAGCTCATAACTCTGTTACAAACTTTTGAAGATAAAGAACCACATCTTAGTCATCTGCAAATTTTCAAAATTCCTTGTTCGGAAGGAACATTATACACAGTTGGCTTTTTTTCATTTATGCATTTTTTATTCACTCAACAAACCTTTTTTTAAATTTTTTTTAATTTATTATTTATGAGAGAGAGAGAGAGAGAGAGAGAGAGAGGCAGAGACACAGGCAGAGGGAGAAGCAGGCTCCATGCACCGGGACCCCGACATGGGATTTGATCCCAGGTCTCCAGGATCGCGCCCTGGGCCAAAGGCAGGCGCCAAACCGCTGCGCCATCCAGGGATCCCACTCAACAAACTTATTTATGGAATGAGATGTTAAGATTGAGTGAAATAAAATACTCTACAAAAAGAAAAGTTATTCCCTATTCCTCAAAGCTAAAAACATTCTAGTACCCTACAAATCATTTTCAAATGATTGTTTTAAAGTATCCAAGGGCTACAATATATAGTTCTGTTTTTATTATAAGTAAAAGCATAAATCATCTATGAATTACTTTCCATAAAAAATTAATTGCTTTTCTTATTAATAAGGAGGAAAAATATGCTATAATATGTATCATATCCTCATGCAAAAGCCTTGTTTCTTTATCAAGGGCAGCTACATAGATAGGGCTTCAAGTATATGGAATGGGTAGTTGTTTATACAATTTGAGGGGCACTTAGTATATAATTCCTGCCCCCAGATGCCTCCCCCAGCTTCTTGGTTTTGTTTAAAAACAGTCCTTGCATTAAAGACATTTTTTTGGACCTTGAAAACTTCTATCTTCAAGATTCCTATAGTAAAAGTCAAATAACTCTAGAAGTTACACCTTGAACTATCATGATAATGCTTTTTTATTTTGACATAATCAGAAATGTTCTATAATCAGAAAAAATTAGAAAACTCTGGTTACTGTATTTTCCACTCAGATATATGAAAATATGAGAAAATTAGCATTTTACAAGCTAAAGATTATAAGTACTACCATTAAGAAACCTATTTAAGTTTCCTAGACATTGAAAATGGAACTTCCTCTCATTTGTGGGGAGCGGGGATGGGACAGTTCAAAACTCACTTTTTGTCAATGCATTTGGAGAAATATACTTTTTAGAAGTGGAACACAACTCTCACCAGCTAGGAACCCCTGGAGAAGTTACTTATCCTCTGTGAGTTTTGGTTTCCTTGCCTATAAAATAGGCATTATTTCAAGAATCCAGTGAAATAAGGCACGTGAAAGTGCCTTGGGAATTAGAAATTATTACTAATTGTTACTTCTAATTCTTGTTACTTTTTATTATATTGTTGGACTTGTGCTAGGCAGCAAATTGTTCTAACTGTACTCTTATGTATTTGCTTTAAATCCAATCTGAGAAGGTTTTCTAAATTTATTTTTGCTGCTTCAAAATTTTAGTGTAAATTAACCATTGCCAAGGTGTAAGCATTTTTTTAATTATGTCACAATTAATACCCTGGACTTCAATTTAACCACTTTCCTGAATTTTAAGTTATTCTTAACTCATTCAAAATATAATGTCCCTAGGCCAGCCCACAAAGGCCTGTATAATGTACCTGATATAATAGTTCTATTTCTAAAAGACCCAACTACTACTGAGATCAGGTCTTTAGAAACTGCTTGGCCCAGTCCTGGGGAGTACTTGTGGCAGTCCTATAAACAGCAAAACAACCAAAGAACTATTACTTTTATGTCACATACCTTAATCTCTTGAGATTTCAATTATAGAAAGAGTATCATTGCTGAACAACAAAGGTTTGAATTTACAACATATCTTTCCACAGGAAAATTGATTCGATAAAGGTTTTTGGAATATCTAGCCTGTGGAAGACACAGTTCTAGGTTCTGGGGAGAGAACAATGAGCAAAGCAAACAAAAATCCTACCTTCCTGGAACTTATATTTTAATGTAAGAAATGCATTCTTTCAGTCAAAGGCGCCATGAACACATCTTTAAGTCTTGGTGAGACAAGGCAGATACTTTCAAGAAGTAACTTGAATTTGCGTCACATCTACTTAACTCCAAATCTGCTTAAATAAGCTTAATAATAATAATAATAATACTGATCACCAGCAAAAACAGCAGCAGCAACAACCATCATAAGAACCACTGCTCTGAACCCAGGAATTAGATTAAGGGCATAGAAATGTGACTGTTTCCCTATCTTTCCGGACTCTACCCGACCTTCCTTCATAATTCCATTATAACCCCTTAGACACTTACTTCTCTTTTATATAACCCCTCTTCCCCACTCCATTCTCATTTCCCAACTTCAGTTTGGTTTACAAATGTATGATTCTTAAGTGCTACCTGCTAAAGAATAACCTGAGGAACTTTATAAAAATACATATACCTGGGCTTTGCTGAGAAATTGAAATCAGAAATGAAGGGAACTCTTGACACTAAGATTTACTAGCTGTCATTCTTAGAGAAGTTATTTTTCTTTTTCAAGTGTCAGTGTCCTCAGCAACAATATGAATGTAATAATATATTTTCTGTCATTTTCAGAGGGCTTTTTTCAGAACCACCTAGGGTAATCAAAAGTTTTTGCAAATGTAATATTTTAATTAAGAATACTATACATCTGTCTAGCAAATCCTTTTATCAGGCCTATTGAAAAGATAAACAACAATCCAGTTCTGTTAACATGATAATAAATAGAAAATTTCTTAATATTTCCCTGTTCACAATAACAAGAAAGCCAATCTATTAATTCTTTACAGTTTTACCTGAAAAACAGAATTGTTTTTTTGCCCTTGAAGACATTAAAAATCATCTAAAAGTGATCTGGGGACGCCTAAGTGGCTCAGTGGTTGAGCATCTGCTTTTGGCTCAGGGCGTGATCCCGGGGTTCTGGGATCGAGTCCTACATCGGGCTCCCTGCTTGGAGCCTGCTTCTCCCTCTGTCTAGTCTCTGCCTCTCTCTGTGTCTCTCATGAATAAATAAATAAAATCTTTTTTAAAAAAGTGAATCTGATACTCTTAAAAGTTACTTGGAATGGCTGCTGTGAAAATAAAATAAAGCCTTATCTTTATGATGACTTTAATATCTTCTAGGAAGGAGCTTTAATTAATCCAATTAGACAACAATTTGATGACCCCCTTCTATGTACAAGGCAGTGTCCATAGTTTTGAGTCACAAGACCTAAAAAAGGATTATTTTCTTTACCTAAAAAGACTGTCCAGTTTTTCATTCAGTCACCAAATCCCATTAATGTTACTTCTGGGATGGCTCTCAAACAAATCCCTACTCCATTCCCTTTCTACTGCAGTCTTTAAAATCTCTTTCTCAGAGCACTATAGCAATCTCCTAGATATTTTTTCCAGCTTCTAGTCTCCTCTTCACTCCAATCTTTCTTTTTAGAATATATTTGTCCAACTTCTGTAAGATCTGTAGCCAGTTCCCCATCCATCTAAAACTACACCCCAAATTACTCAGTCTCTCTGAAACACACAAAGAACTTCCATACATCTCTACTTTCTCTGGCTCCTTTCTCCTTAGAATCCCTCTCTTTCCAAATATGCCTGAAAAAAATCCTACCCATGCTTTAGGAATAAGTTCTAAAGCCATTTTTGGGAAACTGAACATCCCAAATTGGGGTGGTCATTAGCTTCCTCATCTCCATTGCCATGGCACTTTCTGCATCTTTAATATGCCTCTTTTACATTTCTCTATAGTATCATAGTTAAATACTTGTTTACTGCTCCCACTTAATCCCCTCCTCTCTCCCTCCATAAAAAAAGTATGTGCTCCTTCAGCATAGGAATTATATTTTATGAACCTTTGTATTCCAAGTAGCTAGAACAGAGCATGTAGTTGGCACCTAGTAAATGAAAACTAGGATAAGACAATAAAATGCAGTTTCTGTCTTCAAGTGGCTTATAATTTAGTGAAGGGAAGGATAAAACAAATATAAAAATGTATATTAATATTTTGAAAACCTACAGTCACATTTTTTAATTCAATCTTTCCACTCAGAGAAGTAAGTAAAATATTATCTCTCTTTTACAAATAAACAGGGCTGACTCAGAGAAGTAAGTAAAATATTTATTATCTCTCTTTTACAAATAAACAGGGCTGACGAAGGATAGGTGACTTGCCCCACACTACACAGCAAATTAGAAAGGGACAGGCCCCTTTTTCTCCACATCCTCACCAACATTTGTTATTCCTTGTTCTTTTGATCATAACCATTTTAACAGGTGTGAGGTGATATCCCACTGTGATTTTGGTTTGCATTTCCCTGACAATGAGTGATGCTGAACATCTTCTCATGTATCTGTTGGCCATTTGTATGTCTTCTTTGGAAAAATGTTTATTCATATTCTTGTATACTGTTGCTGGAAATGTAAATCGGTATAGGCATTATAGAAAGAAGTACAGAGGTTCCTTGAAAAATTAAAAATAGAACAACCATGTGACCCACCAATCCCACTTTTTGGTATGTATCTTTTTTTGTAAAGATTTTATTTATTTATTCATGAGAGACTCAGAGAGAGAGAGAGAGAGAGAGAGACAGGCAGAGGGAGAAGAAGGCTCCATGCAGGAAGCCTGGGATCACATCCTGAGCCAAAGACAGACATTCAACCACTGAGCCACGCAGGCGTCCCTCTTGGTATGTATCTTAAAGAAATGCAATCAGTATCTTACAGAGATAACTGCATTCCTGTTTTCATTGCACCATTATTCACAATTGCCAAGATATAGAATCAATTGAAGTATCCACCAACAGATGACTGGATAAAGAAATTGTGATTATACACCCACACAGACACACATACACACATACACACACTGAAATACAACTGAGCCTTTAAAATTAAGGAAATCCTGCCATATGCAATAAAATGAGGATGAACCTAGAGAATATTATGTGAAGTGAAAGAAACCAGACAAAGACAAGTGCCATATAGTATCACTTATATATAGAATCAAAAAAGAAAAACAACTATGGAGGTGATGGATGTTAAATAACTTGATTGTAGTTATCATTTCACATTGTACCCTTTAAATATACACAATTGGTCAATTATTCCTCTAAAATCCAAAAAAGTGAAAAAAATGAGAAAGGCACAAACTAAAACCTCAGTCACTTAACTCAGAATAAGTACACATCTAGTCTGAAGAAGGTAAAATCATAGCAAGCACTTGCCCAAATTGTATGAATTTAGACTCAATTTAGTAGGCATCATTTTAGAATTACTCTCTCAGACTACCCAAAAAAAATACTTTATTAAAACTAAATACTACTAAATAAGTTATATATCTTATTTATTAGTAGTTTCTCATTTTCATTCCATAAAATTGTTTTTTATAGCTTATTTAATAATAGTTGCTCCCTTGAAGAGTCGTTTAAGAAAATACAATACAGGGTATTTTAGGATGAACAACCAACTGAAATAAATAACTTTAGCTAAATGCATAAATAATATTTGTCAAAATTTTCTACTTAGTTATATCTTAAAGGGAGACTACATGTTAATGAGTTTATACACTTCTTCTACATGAAGATTATGCAGGGTTTTTCCCAAGATGCACTAAATTCCCTAACATGAGTATTCACTCTAACCAGGTTTAACCATGGCTTTGATACTTCTACAGAACACAACTCAATGCTAATTAGTCTCCCTCAGTCAAATTAGCTGAATTGGGGCAGTCTGGTTTCTATGTCAGGTGGAATTCTAAACAATTCCATCAGTCTATCAGTTTCAGGTGATATACATGGAGGTTACTAGTGGGGCAAGATCATTTCACAATAACACGAACAACAAAGCTGATTATGAATAATTAGCAGAATTCACAGTATATTCACTTAAAAAACTAAAGCAAAATTAGTATCTTTATAATACAAATATACAAGCATCTAAAGAAACCAATACAGTCATTCACAAATGTAGATGGAATCTGCAGTTAGTGGTCTTGGGACTAGCTTCACCTAGTCCCAAGACCTATTAGCATAGGTCATACCTATTAGCATCTAAATGGTCTAAATTTCTTAGTACCAGAAAACAAAATAGTTTCTACCTCCTAAGCAAACATGTTGTAAAGAAAGGATTAAGAATATTCATTATCTAAACGAGGAGAAAAAATAATGCAACCCAGTTTTGACCTATGATACTTGAGCCTACAGATCAAATGCTTTCCTCTGTAGAATATTACCATTTATTTTGTTGTATTTAATTAAAGTATCAATGTTAATACAATCTCTTTATCTTTAAGAACTGCAAAAGTACCAACTGGTAACACTATCAATAAATGCATGGATTTTAATCTATTTATCACATAGGAGGGTAAAGAAAAAAAGGCATATTTTTAGCATACTGAGTAAATGAAATCTACTTGGGTTTAATTTACAATCATTTTTAATTTTTAATTATAAATCAGAATATGGTCTTTCTCTTTTTCAATATGTTGTTATTTTCTGGAAACTAATGAGCAAACAGAATTCATTTTCCAGTAACATTTCATAGAATAACTGATTTTACAAAAAATTCAGTGGAATAGAATTCTGATGCTCAAATGAACATTCACCAGAGGGCACTATGCTGCATAAAAAAAAAAAGCCAATTCTTGCAGTGTATACTTTAAACATGTAAGAATGAGGAGACTGATTCTCTATACCATCCCAAAATAAACAAAAAGCAGACTTTTTATAAAGAACTTAAACCTTCAAGATTCTTTCCTTTTCTAAACTTCTACATACTCTAAAGACTATATATTATATGTTTTGATAATTATTTACATTTTTTGTTGTTTCATGTGTGCACATATTGATTACCAAATAGGATTCCTTGAATGCAAGACACAGGAACAGATCATTTACTAAATATATTAGTGACCACTACTTGGTAAATGTATTTTAGAAGGTCATGGTAGAATTAACCAGGACAATAACTTATAGCAGCAATGCACCAAATCTCTACTCCATGTCCCATAAAGAAAGACTGGATCTTTTTCAAATATTACTCTTGTTAAGTACCATAAACTGAACATTCACTATGTGACAGGTCCTGTGCTGGGCTATACACAATACACACACACACTTTACACAAAATACTGAATTTTTCACTATGTCACATGATTCAGGCAATATTTCTCACTGTTAAACTAAAGCTGGTTGCAAATAGATTGAATAGTGAAAACCAAAAGCAGCTAGCTATATTGTCTAATTTTTAATAAATTATTCACTACAGTGTTTCAGTGTTTCAATTAAACTTAACACTTACCTCCTGTATGCATGGCATTGTTTTGTGGAAAAATCAAAACACACAAGGCTTATACTGATTTCCAGGAGATAACCTAGAAAGTAGCAATCAGATGCACAAAGTGCTCTTTTCTTTGGCTATAGTTTTTGGGGGGGTTCTGAGGGGGCTTTTGGGGGATATTGTTTATTTCAACACTATTCATAATAGTGAGAATATGGAGGAGTATTTTTGACCATTGTTCTATGAAACTTGCCTATGTATAAATTTGAAATTGCACTTAATAGATACTGCATGCATACTAAATACTGACAGAGGCAATGCAAGGTGAGTACCTGGCAATAAGGGTGCCACTGTGAGTATGGACCAACATTGCCTCACATACAAAACACAAGTAAGGAAGTCAGAATAAAGAGGAATCAAAGTTAAGTAAGACTAATGAAGAGAATTTTTTTTTAAATATAAGTTTTGAAGTAATTTTGAATGGTTAAGACACGTATTAGTGCAAAGGAACAGGGAGGACCTTCCAGAAAAGAACGAATCTTGAGTCAGGGAAATTGCTGAAGCAGATTAAAATGTCTGCAGGAGAGACTCCATGATGCAGAATAAGGAGTAATGACATTGGTCAAATATGCAGAGGATGATAAAAGGAGGAGTTATTTTAGGAGTTTATGTTATGAACATAAAAGAACAAAATGTAGAGATCTACATAAGAGTTCAGAAAGGAGATGGTCTCAGATAATGAGAAGAATCAGCAGGATTTAGTAGTTTGTATATGAAAGACAAAGAAGTAAAGTTTTTTTAAATTACTGTAAGATCAAAAGTCTAGGGGATTAAGTGACCCTATTAACAAGATAGAAATAGTAGAAAAAGTGACCATCTGGTAATGGGAAAATGATAAATTTCGTTTGTATGATGTTTCAGTGCCAGAAGGACATGAAAATATGAATATGAAAAAATACGAATAAGTTATTTTAATGTTTTGTACATTCTTATCCAACCATAAACTATATAACATTTTTATGGGAATTTTGGCACTATAGCCTAAGAAAATTCTTATCTATATTCTTTTGGTTTTGTTACTTACTTATGAATAATGCACCCTACTTAACGGCCTTCAGACTAAACTAACAAACATACTACTTTATATAACTCATTCCAAAGCTGTTACAGAGCTATACAGGCTACTGTCATGTAGCCTGTTTTTTATATAGCTAAGCATATTTTAAACATGCTGAGCTATAATGTACTCTTGTCCATTATTTGAACCTATCAATATGACAGTCTTTAAGATTTATTTATTTATTTTAGAGATAGTGCACATGAGTGGGGAGAGGGGCAGAGGGAAGGAGAGAGAGAGCAAATCTCAAGCAGGCCCCATGCCCAGTGGACCCTGAAGCAGGGCTTCATCTCACAACCTTAAAATCATGATGCTAGCTGAAAACCAAGAGTCAGATGCCCAACCTACTGAGCTACCCAGGTGCTCCAATATGATAGAGTATTAATAAGCAATTAAATAAATGACATTTGTTCATTGATATGGTTTAGGAAGGTAAATGCAACCAAAGCCCCCTAACACCCCAAGTTATCTTTCTTCCTACTTAATGTACTTGGATTTTAATTCCAGTGACAAAAATAGCAATGTGGATGGTCTCTTGCACTTAGACATTTCTTCCAGAGTTAAATGATAACAAAATCAAAATGTTTTGACTACTAGCTTCCTATAATTCCTAAATGTTGGGGCACCTAGTGGCTCAGGGGTTGATCATCTGCCTTTGGTTCCAGTCATGACCCCAGGGTCCTGAGATTGAGTTCCCCATCAGGATCCCCAGAGGGAGCCTGCTTCTCCATCTGCCTATGTCTCTGTCTCTCTCTCATTGAATTTCAGGAATAAATAATAAAATCTATAAAAAAATAATAGTTCCTAAATATTTGTGTATGAATATGGAGACCTACAGTATTTTGCATAGAATTCAGCTGTATTAATCCTCAAACCACTCAGAGCAAATTCCAGCATTTTATAGAAACATTGAAAATTTTCCAAATCCTTTATAACAACCATCCACTGATCATATAAAGAATCTCAGAATCACTTCCAGTTAATCATTTCCTAGGTTTTCTGGTAAGATAGCCAAGCAAAAAATGTTTACTGTCTGCCATGTATTCAGTCATATGACAGATATTAAGGGAAAGAACAGAGCTTAAGGCATGTATTAGTTTCCTATTGTGATTATAATAAACTACCACAAATTCAGTGGCTTAAAACAACACAAATGTATTCTCTTACAGTTCTGGAGGGCAAGCTCAAGGTATCTCCCCGGGTTCCTTCAGGGAAAAACCCGTTTCCTTGCCTTTTTCAGATTCTAGAGGCTACCTGCATTCTTTGGCTCATGGCTCCTTCACATTACTCTAACTTCTTGCTTCTATTGTTGCATCTCCTACCACTGACTCTGATCCTCCAACCTCAGTTTTATAAGGACTCTTGTGATTATATTGGGTCCACTCAGATAGTCCAGGATAATCTCTCTTTTTTAAAAAATATTTTATTTATTTATTCATGAGAGACACACACACAGAGAGAGAGAGAGAGAGAGAGGCAGAGACACAGGCAGAGGGAGAAGCAGGCTCCCCTGAAGAAGCCCGATCTGGGCCTCAATCCCAGGACCCTGGGATCACACCCTGAGCCCAAGGCAGACACTCAACCACTGAGCCACCTAGGCGTCCGTACTATAAGATTTTAAAGGAGAGACCATATCTAAACCTTTCTCTACATACTCTTGTAGTGGTTTATGCTATGCCAAAAATGTAAGAGAAATTTTCCTCTCATAGCGTCAATTATAATCTCAAAGTAGTTTACACCTCTGACAATGTTTTCTCAATATCAGTCAAATATCTCACTCTGCTCATGGAATACGTCTCATTAAATTTTTTTTATTTATTTATGATAGTCACACAGAGAAAGAGAGAGAGGCAGAGACACAGGCAGAGAGAGAGAAGCAGGCTCCATGCACCGGGAGCCCAATGTGGGATTCGATCCCGGGTCTCCAGGATCGCGCCCTGGGCCAAAGGCAGGCGCCAAACCGCTGCACCACCCAGGGATCCCCCCTCTCATTAAATTTTATTGTTATCCTATATAACCCTGATACTTCATTAATTATTGTTAATAAGCTATTCCAAGATCCCTATGTAAATTGAGTTACACAGCAATGAAAATGATATAGGAAACATTGTCCAATGACTAGAGGATGCAAAGTAAGTACATTGCCATTTCTTTCCCATCATTACCAGTTTGGTTTTGATAAGATACTTAATCTTTCCAAGACTTGGTTCCTCCATTTACAAAATAAAATAGTGCTAACTTGACAAAGGTATCATGAAAGTATATGAGTGAAAAAGAGATAATATATGCCCTACAATTTAGATCCACCACTATTATTAAGGAAATGTTAATTGACTTCTCTATTCTATACCCCAGCCTGGGGTCCAGACCCCAACTTGTATGGATTCTCATTATTCCACCCCCCAATATGCCTCCTTTACAATAAATACTGTATGAAACAATTCTCTCATTCTCGTTGAAGTCAGAGCAAATTGCATAATTAAATCCTGTGCAGAAGAGACATAAGACTTTTTCCAGTTTATAGCTCCCTATAAATATCCTACTTAACATTCAACAGCCTAAATTATTTTTTAGAGAATGTTACCACCTGTCTTCAAAAACACCATTTTATCATTTAAAGGTAGTAGACAAAAGAAACAGAACAATGGAGGGTGTAGTGACTCTATTTCCTCCTGAAATATATTCTACATTATTTGGAATATCCACAGATAAGTTCAGTGAATAAGAGACTTGTCAAAATAAATAGATATTCATTTTACAGATGACAATCTCAATCCAATTTGTATTCAGAGCTTGAATATTTCTGAAGAAAACTAGCATTTGCCGGTACTAGCATCCCTTTAAAATATACTAGTAGATTCCAATGATCAAGATGTGTTCCATATTCTAAGCAACCAAGGGTAGATATTTCAATTTTATGTCCCTATCTCAAATATCCATTCCTCAAGTCTGATCCAGTTGGTGCCATAATTTTAAAGATGTTTAATTAATGTACTATTTTAGTTAGTACAGGATTATATAATCAAAAGAGCCTGGGTTTGGTATCAGGGAATTCCTGGCTCTGCATTGACTACTTCTTTCACTTCATTTCCCTTAGCTTCAGTTTTTGGTCCTTTTTTTAAGATTTTATTTATTTATTCATGAAAATGACACAGAGAGAGAGAGAGGTAGAAACACAGGCAGAGGGAGAAGCAGGCTCCATGCAGGGAGCCCGATGCAGGACTCGATTCCAGGACTCCAGGATCACGCCCTGGGCAGAAGGCAGGCACTTGACTGCTGTGCCACCCAGGCATCCCAGCTTCAGTTTTCTTAACTGTAAAAGAGACTAGCAGTAGCAAACTCATAAGATAGCCATGAGGATTAAATTGGGTAATGAATGAAAAGATCCAAGGACAGTGTCTGGCTCACAGATAACACTCAATAAATAGAAATTATAACTTCAAACCCTA
Source organism: Nyctereutes procyonoides (assembly GCF_905146905.1). Taxonomy (NCBI): domain Eukaryota; kingdom Metazoa; phylum Chordata; class Mammalia; order Carnivora; family Canidae; genus Nyctereutes; species Nyctereutes procyonoides. The sequence goes on along the minus strand of NW_026575125.1, from coordinate 65,369,400 downwards.
TAAAGAGATGGCAGGCTTCCTTTTTTTCTAGACACATTTTCATTTAATAATAGTGTAGCAGCCATGTCTATGTTTGAGTGTAGATACATGGCAATGGATGCCATTTACTAAATAAGGTTTTTAAATAATGTTATTGGCAGTTAGAAAGTTATTTAAAATTTATTTAGTAACTGCTATATGCAGAATATGTATGAGGGATGCCTGAGTGGCTCAGTGGTTGAGTGTCTACCTTCAGCTCAGATCATGATCCAGGGGTTCTGGGATGGAATCTCGCATCAGGCTCCCTGCAGGGAGCCTGCTTCTCCCTCTGCCTATGTCTCTGCCTCTCTCTGTGTGTCTTTCATGAATAAATAAATAAAATCTTAAAAAATAATGTATATAAAAGAAAGCTATATAATGCTCCTTATTTACAAATGTCACTCTGGATAGTTTATTAGAACTGTGAAAAATAGTGAAAGGGAATATAAGGGAAGGGAGAAGAAATGTGTGGGAAATATCAGAAAGGGAGACAGAACATAAAGACTTCTAACTCTGGGAAATGAACTAGGGGTGGTGGAGGGGGAGGAGGGCGGGGGGTGGGGGTGAATGGGTGACGGGCACTGAGGGGGACACTTGACGGGATGAGCACTGGGTGTTATTCTGTATGTTGGTAAATTGAACACCAATAAAAATTAATTTATTAAAAAAAAGAACTGTGAAAATGAATAAACTTCAAAAGCCCCCTTAAAAAAGAAATTAATCAGTACTACCAAATTTGTATCAACTAAGAGCAAGATTCTAGAGAGCTGAGCATGCCAGAAAGCATGCATTGGGTTAGGAATCAGGCCCTTTAGAAAACTAAAAGATATATTCTTCCTTGCCTCAGCCACTTAAACTAATTACCTAGAAATTACAGGCTGGGGTTAGACTCTGTCCCATCTCATTAAGATTCTCTACCTTTACATAGAATAAAGGAATGGAGAAAAAGGGAAAGTCAGATAAATGAGAAAAGCATTAGGAAAAACTATTGATGGTGCTTTCCTATATTCTTAGAAAGCTGAGAAGTTTGCCTCTTACAGGTAGGGTTCACCAGAGACAAATATTCTTTATTGCCAGATCATTTACTAAGGTTTGAACTTTACCAAGTTGCCATATATGTGTGGCAATCTTAGGTTTTTCATAAGATCACTCAACATTCCTAATTATTGAAGAGGAGGAGAAATAAAACAGCAGATTAAGCTTCCATACTTCCTATTCCTCTGGGTCCTTCTGAGGCATATAAAGCTTAGCTCTATAGTTTGGAATTTGAAGAAAGTGATATCATAATTCTGACTATAATACAATAGTTGATGATAAACTTCTCTGACTTTTTTTTTAATTCTCAGAGAATATAAGCCTCTTGCACAGTGGGTACTTAGTCTCCCAGTTGGTGAATAATCAGCTATTTTATGCATCCTTATTCTAGCCCTTGAATGAAAAAAATAGTGGAGCTTTAGATTCAAATTATTTCCAACTTTCTTGAAAATACTTAAAAATCACTTAAATTGCTCAATACTGTGTTTTAAAATCTATTTCTCATAACCTTAGGATTCTGTAGAAATGCTTTAAGAACCCAAGAGGTGGGTTGCATTTAAAGATGTGACTGAATCAGTAGAGATGTGGAGACTCAATCAAAGAAAGGAGATCTCTTGTTAAACTTTTATGTAAATAATAAAATGATAAACCATAAAGATTTATTTTATTATAATAAAATAATAAAAAACAAGTATGAATATAACGTTCTATCCTTGCTATACAAATGACATTTTGTGGAAAACTTACTAGAAGTCAGGGATTATAATATCAATTACTACTATTTCCAAATATTCAAACCATTCTTCTTGGTCTCCTTTAAAACTAAAGCAATGGCTGTTCAATTTATTTAGATTTATTGGAAAACCATAGCAATGATTTTGAGGATTAATTCAATCTCAAAAATATGTATTAACAGGGGCATATTCAGTTCACGTTTTTTTATCATATGATATGGTAATGCACCACTTTTTTGGGGTGGGTGGGATGTAATAATTATGATATTTTCCAAGGGAAAAGAGAGATAAAGCTTCATAGGATAGCACTGGAATAAGTTCTAAAGGACTCACCCTTCACTTCCACAAGGTAATCTGACCCTTCTGAATTTGGTGCAATCCTGAGGGCAATGGTCTCTTCACTGTATAAATCTAAAAATAGCTATCTTCTACAGGAATACATGTCAAATCTCCAGAACAGAGTTCAAAAAAATCAACCTTAGAATTCTGGTAAGCTGGACTTATTGACTTCAATTATCTAAATAAAGAGCTTAAACATTTTTTCCCAATGAAAGCAAACAAACTATATTTTGATGCCTAGTGTTAACAAGCAATGATATTAGAGGCACGTGGGTGGCTCAGTTGGCTAAGCATACAACTATTGATTTTGTCTCAGATCATGACCTCAGGGTTGTAAGATAGAGTGCCATGTTGGGCGCCACATTTGGCACCACAATGGGCTCCATGCTGGATGTGGAACCTGCTTAAGATTCTCTCTTGGCAAACCATAAGAGACTCTTGACTATAGGGAACAAACTGAGAAATGTTGAAGTGGAAATGGGTGGGGAGATGGGGTAAATGGGTGATGGGCACTAAGGAAGACACTTGATGTGATGATCACTGAGTGTTATATGCAACTGATGAATCACTAAATTCTACCCCTGAAACTAATAATACACTATATGTTAACCAAATTGAAAAATTTTTAAAGATTTTATTTATTTATTCACGAGAGACAGAGAGAGAAAGAGAGAGAGAGAAAGAGGCAGAGACACAGGCAGAGAGAGAAGCAGGCTCCGTGCAGGGAGCCTGACATAGGACTCGATCCTGGATCTCCAGGATCAGGCCCTGGGCTGAAGGCAGCGCTAAAACCGCTGAGCCACCCGGGCTGCCCAACTAACTTGAATTTAATTTAAAAAAACAAAAGACTCTCTCTCTCTCCCTCTCCCTTTGCCCCTCCCCACACACTCTCACTGTCTAAAAAAAAATCAAAGATGTTAAATAAGTGTCCATATACAGCTGTCATCAATATAGTAAGGACCTGCCACACTCCAATAGACAATAGCAACTACTGGTGATCAGTGGGTCTTCTCAATGAACTAAACTTGGTCTCCTTTAAAACTAAAGCAATGGCTTTTAGTACATGGAGAAGAATAAACTCAACAAGAAATAGTAAATGAATGACAGCACTCGTCTCAAGAACTTGAGAAAAATTATAAGGTACAGTCCACAAATGTTTATGTTCTATTTAGAATACATTTCTTGAGGTTTGTTCTCAAACACATTGGAAAATGGTTTACATTATATAAAGAAAATATCATAGATTTCACCATAATGGCCAATTAAAGCATAGAATTCAAATTAATAAAAGTAAAATCAGTTAAAAGACATAAATGTTATGATTTCTGACTCCCACAAATGGACCTATAGGACAGAATTTTAGGAGGCTCTGAAATATACACAATAATCTTATTTTCCTTCATTTCTACAACATGATTTATTATGTTTTACATTATTATGAGAACTACATCAGTGTATAAAGTTTGACATGGTTGCTAAGGAGCATTAATAATATGATTTATAATTATCATAGTTATTAATTGTTAACATAATAAGTATTTGTTATCAAAAGAGAGATAATATCTGTATCATATAGAATTACTATGGCCAATAAATAGGACTATTGTGCTAAAAGTTGTATACAATCAATATCTGGAAGCAGAAGCACAAACCCACAGTGAGATCTTGCAAATACATATCTAGAGTGTACCTTGGAATTTGAACCTGAGTTCCACAGTAGAAGACTATATTTGTTCTGGGATTGTGTATCTTTAATTTTTCATGGAAAAGGGAACTGCTTCTGCTAAAGTAGTCTGAAAAACCTAGTATATGTTCATGGTCAAGGTGCAGTCCCATTACTTTGCTGCAGATTATCCTCCATGGATTAAAAGAGCAAGCCAACTCCTTCCTGGGTGAAATAATAAAAATCCTAGATTCCTTGAGTGTTCAAGAATAAAGGAAACTTAACACTTGCCTTACTAAGAATTTGAGGTTAATCTCAAAAAAGATGTCATCAAAGACAAGGAATTATATCTCCTGCCAAAAGATGGCACATGTCAGGTCTATGGATAGTATATGTGAGCCTTCCCATCTCTTTTCATAGCAAATACATAGATTCATATAGTACACATTACTGTACCTTCAGTGGTTCATTGTCAGCTGCCATTTTCTGCTTCCTGCATTTGTCCCTCTCCTGATTTAAAACCATCCCTTTAACACATCATTCCTAATTAGATGATTAGTGCTTGGAAGGGCAGGAGATAAGTCATTTGCATAATTTAATCATAAAAGAAGTTAAAGATACAGATTTTGCTGTTCATTTGTACAATTATCTTCTTCAGCCTGGGGGGCTGAGATAGTAATGTGATTAAACAGTATTTCTGCAAACAGGCAACTGTGTGTCCTCTACTAAAGGAAGGCTGGAGGCAAATGAAAAATTAATTTTAGAAGACAATCAATTTCATTCTACATGACTGTAATAAATAACAGCCCATCTGCAGACAACTCATTAAGCCTTGGGAGGGTACATGCGTCACAAACTCTAAATGACACACAAGGCTGAATTTTCCACCAAAATAGAACTAGTAATAAATGGCCTACCAGCTGCTACATCAGCCTAGAAAGTTAACATAGAAGAATTTCCTAGAAAATGAAGTGCATACAGTGTCACTCACAGCCAACCAGTAAATTTAGTGCTGGTTGCAAAAATTTCTGAAAACTGGTTCACCTTATTCTGAAATTTGCCCTTTCTCTTGTGTTCTAAATGTAGGTAGATATGTGGGCTCACACATATTAGTGTGATACCACTTTCAGGAATAAAATCTAACATTTACTGAACTCTTATTATGTGCAAAGCACTTTATGAACATAATCTCATTTAATCTTAACCCCATGAATTATGTAACTCTAATTATCCCCATTTTTAGATGAAAAAACTGAGGCCTAGATGGTCATACAGTTAGAAAGAGTTGGAATCAGCACAAGTGTAGGTATCTGAGACAGAATAATAATTCTCTAGGTTTCTTTTGTCTAAGAGGAGCTGTCAATGAGAATCAAAATAATACACCCTTTTAAATACAGCAGTAACTTTCCTTAAAATATGAATATTTCCCAAAGCAAATAATGTAATTATAACAAACCATAGTTACATTGTCTAATGAACTGAAAACATTTTGAATATTTACATCAGTGTACTACATTAGGCACTATGAGTGACAAAATGACACATATCAGACTGTTTCGAATTTGAGGAATTTAGAAGCTAGTTGGGAGAAAGAGAAAACATATATGGCTTAAAACTTAAAAATTTAGAGAGAGAAGAAGAGGAACAGGAGTAGGAGAAAAGTTATCTGCAAATAAAATTTCAGAAAAGCAAGAGATCACTGCAGGTGATAAGGGAAGTTCTCATAGAGGAGGTAAGACTTCAACTAGATCTTTAAAGATGGTTTTCAATTCCTGATTAGAGGCAATTCTTCATGGTATCCCAACTTTAACATTTTCTGCTATCATTTTCCTTAGGCAGTTTATATTACATCAGTGCACTTCCATTCAGTTTTAACAAACCTGTCAATGATTCATGCTTGGATAAAATATTTACTTGAAGTCTAATCTCATCAAATTTGAAATATCAGGAAAAAAATTGAAATATCAGGTAGGATGAGTAATCACTTGTTCCTCTGCTTTGCTTCTGTATAACAGATACTAGGGTCACAGTGCCTAAAATAGTCTTTCTACAACACTTTGGACAGACTATCCTGAAATAATCCAATATCTAGTGTATGTACATATCTCTTTTCAGTGCTACATAAAGAAGGGAAACAAGATTTTTTAAAATCAACCCAACAGAGCTAAAATCAAGTTTTAACAATGGAACTTCTTTTTTTTGCCCTTAGAGTCTTAATAGCAGATGTTACTACATGTGGCTTCCCTTGCTTTTCTCCATCTGCAGAAACTAAAACTCATTCAGAATCAGTGATAGAATCTAATGGGAGTTTGCAAATGCTGACCAAACCCTTCTTTCCAGCCACTTTATTAAGATGCCAGGAGAATGGCTGGGCAAGCTCCACCAGAGAAAATTCATTTCCCAGGTAATTAGCAAGGAATTACTATTGAGATCACCAACTTCTTAGCTTTGCTCCGCCAATGATTTCACATGAAAGATTAACTATTTCTTCATCAAGAAACCTGAAAGGCCACAGAAATCCAACCAGTAGTCAGAGTAGCTAGGAGAAGTGGTGACTACAGCAGGAGCTATTTAGGTAGCTTTCATATGAGGTTAATAATCCATGAATCAGAGAATAGCAGGTGTCAAAAATATATATTGATTGAGTTTCTGCAACTTCGAATGTATTAAGAACCATGACTACTAGTTCTGTGCTGTGCCTAGCATATTTTTAGTATTCTGTTTATAAAATACCAATGTACTGAAGTGAAAGTGGGAAATTAATTTACTCTTCATGAATATATGATATAATAATATCAACAAACACACTTCCTGGGATTGATAATGCTCCTGATATAAAACTCAGTTCATGGCTAAAATTAACAACACAGGAAACAACAGGTATTGGCAAAGATGAAGAGAAAGAGGAATCCTCTCACACTGTTGGTGGAAAAACACACTGGTGTAATCATTCTGGAAAACTTTAGGGAGGTTCCTCAAAAAGTTAAAAATAGAACTATCCTATGATTCAGCAATTGCACTACCAAGTATTTACCCAAAGGATGCAAAAATACTGATTTGAGGGGATACATCACCCTGATACAGCAGCATTATCAACAATAGCAAAATTATGGAAAGAGACCATGTCCATTGACTGATAAATGGATAAAAAGATGTGATGTATATACACACACATACCACAGAATACTACTCAGCCATAAAAAAGAATGAAATCTTGTCATTTGCAGCAACGTGAATGGACTAGAAAGTATTATGCTAAACAAAGTAAGTCAGAGAAAAACAAATACTGTATGATTTCACTCATAAGTGGAATTTGAGAACCAAAACAAATGAACACGGTGGGAGGAAAAAGAGGCAAAGCAAGAAAACGACTCTTAAGTAGAGAGAACAAACTGATGGTTACCAGAGGGGAGGTGGGTGGGAGGGGTTGGGTTAAACAGGTGATGGGGATTAACATTTGTAGTGATGAGCACTGGGTGATGTATGGAAGTGATGAACTACTCAACTCTATAGCTGAAACGAATATTGTGCTGTATGTTAACTAGCTGGAATTTAATAATAACTTGGGGGAAAAAACAGCTCATACTAAAAATGAAGTGCATTATCTATTGTAAAAGATGTTAATAATAGATAAAATAAACCAGCCATTATTTAAATTATTCAGAAAATGTTATTTTTCACCATATTCTTCAAGGCAATTTAAATAAAGCACAGCATGCTCATGGCAAAACAAGGACTGTTAGAGTAAATATTGAAACCTTCATAATATAGTGAATGAGGTCTACTTTTTAAAATTTGGTCAGGTTGAGTTCCCTGGGTTCTTAATTCCAGCAACTTTAGCTTTAAAATTTTAGTAATTAAGTTAAAAAATAGTTTTTTTAACAAAGCTTACTCTGATGTCATCCTTATATGTAGTACAAAATTTGAAATATGATACATTGACTCCTCTCTGAATCCTTAGCAATTTCAGTGAACAGTGTACACATAGAAGATATGACCAACACACGGGCCTTTCAGTTCTTTGACATTCTGTCCTCTAAATATCTTGCCCTCTACTTCAGCCACTCATGCCCATGGTCTTATCCTAAACCTCGTAATTTACCAGTAACTGCAACATTTCCATACTTTTATTTCATGAATCCTACTTTCTGACCCTCACTACTTCTTTCTGGTTCACACCTTCTAATACTCCCACTTCAAAAATCCTTTGACCTCTTCTTGGAACATCCAATTGATCTACACTACCATCCTTTACTGTCTCTCACCTCCCTGATGCCCTCTTTTTTCCTTAGCAGTTTAAAATGCATTGTCATCCATTATAATCACTTTTTGCTAAACCTTCAACTATCTTGCCCCCTTTGCTTTTGTTATACTCACACCACTTAGCAAAACCATAAATCTAATTAAATCCAATTATTTGCCTATGTTGCACCAGTACCGATGCAGCTCCACATAAGTGGAATTAATACATACAAGCACACCAACCATTTGAATTAGTGATCATAAAAGTCAAAAGGCATTTGACGTTGACTGGGAATCATACTAAAGCTCTTTAATAGTTCACTCTCTTCACTGAGATGGCTATTATACACTCTCTTTTTCTCCTCAAACCTCCAACTTCCTTTCCAGTCCTCCCAACTAATCGAAGGAGTCTTCCATGGAGTTCCAATACCAGATCAACCAGAATCTTTATTTACATAATTAGGCTTTCTGATCTGGAGATGAACTAACCTTGCTCCTATCCCAAACTGATGACTTTACTTGTGCACTGGAACCTATCCACTCTCTCCTATTCAAGAATATCACTTCAGCAATACTCCTCTCTCTTTCCTACATAAATTTTTAAAAAATTCTACTGGAAAATTGCTGACTGCACATGCTGTTATGTCTTCCATCTTAATAATATATAATAACTTCTTGATCCATTACTCCATGCTTTCAAGCTACTCTCTCCCACCTTGAGTTGTATACTATCTTTGCAGCAAATCCCTGGAAAGAGTTGTCTCTACTCTGTCTCCAATTCCTCTCCTCCTATTCTATCTTAAACACGTCACTTAGACTTTTCGTTCATGTTTTTCCAATCAAACTGCTCTCATCAAGATCACCAATGACTTCCGTTGTCACATCTAATGGCCAGTTCTTTGTCCTCGTGTTTTTTGTTTTTTTTTTTTGTTTGTTTTTTGTTTTACTGATTAACAGCATTTGATATGGTTGATCACTCCTTCCTTTTTGATGCATTCTCTTTGCCTAGCTCTGGGACACCACTCTCTCTTGGGTTTTTTTTTTTTTCTAATTTCACTGGATTTTCTTTCTCAGTCTTTTGCTGATTCCTCCTCTTCTTCATCATCTTTGAGTTGATGTGACTCAGGACTCCATCCTTGAAACTCCTCTTGTCTATTTACAATTGCTACTGTCTTAAATTTATAACTCTTGTCCAGATGTCTCTTCCAAATTCCAGACTTCTTTATCCAATGACCACTCTGTATCTCTGCTGTAAAAGCAAAAAAGATATCTATAAACTAACAAGTATAAAGCTAGACTCCTGAACTTTATCCCAAATCTGTTCCACCTACAGCCTTCCCCTTGTGAAATGATAGAAACTTAATCTTCTCAGTTGCTCAGACCAAAACCTTGGAGTTATTAATGACTGTCTTCTCTCATATTCAGTGTCTAATCCATCAGGAAGTCCTATTGGTTTTACCTTCAAAATCTATACAGAATATAATTCCTACTACCTCTACTCTACCACTATGGTGTTTACCAGCACCACCTCTCTCCTGTTTTACTGCAATAGCATCCTAACTGCTTCTACCCTTGCCCCACTTTAATTAAGCCTATTCTCAACCTAGCAGCCAGAGTGATCCTTTAAAAACCTAAGTCAAATCCTGTTACAGCCTTGCACAAAACTCTGCAGTGACTCCTCATTTCATTCAGTTTAAAAAAAAATGGCTTAAAGGCCCTATATAACTCCCACCAACATTACCATTATAATCTTATTCCCACTATTCTTCCCCTCAACTCATTACACTCCAGCATCACTAGCCTCCTTACTCTTCCTCAAAACTGCTAGTTATACTCCTGCTTTAGGGCTTTTTGATCACACTGTTTTCTCAGCCTAGGACACTCTTCCCCAGATTTAGCTTAGCTTACTTCCCTCCCTTTCAAATTTGTGAACAAAGCTCACATTTTCAACGGAGCTATAATACCTATTCTATTTAAAATTGCAAACAACTCCAATTCCCCCCATACCTTTACCTTGCTCTACTTTATATTTTCCATAGCACTAACCACCTTCTTACAATATAATTGATTTCTTTATTATGGATAATGTTTATTGTCTTCTTCCATCCACACTACCATACCCTAGAATATAACCACCTTTCCAAGAGCAGGGAACTTTCTTTTTAATGGATGTATCCCAAGCACCTAGAAGAGTGCCTGACACAGAATAGACACCCAATAGCTATTTGACGAATGAATGAATGACATAATCTTTTTATGTGTGTATGCCTTGTCCCTACAACAAAAGTTAAAGCTCTCTAAAGGTACCTACAAATCCTAACATAATATTCTGGACACAAGAGACAATTTATATTTTTTAATAACTAGGTCCCAATTTTTTAAAAAAAGATTTTATTTATTTATTTGACACAGCAGGAGAGAGAGCACAAGCAGGGGGAGGAGCAGAGGGAAAGGGAGAAGCAGAGTAGGGAGACTGACAAGGGGAACCATCCCAGGACTCTGGGATCAAAACCTGAGCCAAAGGCAGACACTTAACCGTCTGAGCCACCCATGTGCCTCTAGGTCCCAATTTCATAAATTCTTTCAATATTATGCTTTGATGAGCTGCTGCCATCTCTACACACTTTTTTTGAATTGTTATTATTCCTTTCACTTTTCCGTTCAAAATGTTAAGTTTTGTTGGTTCCCAAAACCTCCTGTAGATGCATATGGAATTGAGTCACCATGAAGAGAGTTTAGTTACTGTATTTCTGAAACATCATCATTTAAAAGGAAGTATCTCCTATCAGAGCATGTAACTTCTACGGAAGCTCCTGTGTAGTGCTTATCTCCTACTAGTTTGCTTATCTCTATTTCCCACTTCTAGTTTTCACATAATTCTATGAATAACTGGAACAATCCACCACCTGACTAAACTTGTTTGCTCAAATTCATCCATCAAGACTTACCTTTTCAGAGACAGCATAGAGAGCTTATCGTACCAGAGGAGGTAAACAGAAGACTTATATTCAAGAACTAGCTCTACCTGTTCTAGATTGAATGGCCTTAAGCAATTCACTTCACTTGCCCACATTTCAGTTTTCTCACCTAAATTCATGATCAGATGACCTGCCTCACATAGTTGCTGTGAGGTAAATGCAGATAGTGCATGAACAAGCTTTGTAGCCTGTGAACTTCTGCACAAACATAAGGTACTATTATTTCCCTGAAGCATTATTAGTTTCATTATAACTATAGATGATGCTAATTTAGCATTGAGTGAAAAAAACTAAATAAGATTAAGTGATCCCCAGAAGTACTATGTCATAAAATGATCAGCCATCTGTTTATAAAAATTTAGACATTTGACAACAATATTGTAAAAGCAGACTATTCTAATGATCAGATTAAATGAGCTACCATATATTGTAAGCACCATATAAACTATGTACCAGTATATACATGTAAAGTTTTTACTATTATACCTAGCTAGTAATTTTAAGCTTCCAGATATATTTTCAGGCAGAAGGCATGAAGGAAATATTTAAACTTCACTGTACTTATTAAATACAAAAATGATAAAAATTTCACTTCGATGTTCTTTAATTCAAATTTCAATGTTCATTAAACTTGAATGCAGTAGTTCAAATTACTTTCTAAAATGCACACTTAGCTACTATTGAATACAATAAAAACTGTGCACACATACCCAAAGGCAAAATGTAACCCTCTTAAAAAAATTCACAGTCAACATGTATTTTAAAAATGTTCTATAGCAAGCTAGAAGCAGGCTAATAGACCAATAATAGTAATGGAACTAACAGAAGAAATATAAGTGGATGCTGTATAAAATATTTTAGAAAATAAATTAACATTTACTAGCATAGTAAACAAATATTTTAGTAACAAGACATACTCATAATGTTCTCTTATGGTTTCAAATGCCACCAGTTCACCTCAATGGAATAACATTTCCACATTGACCATTAGTGTTTTTATTTTTATTTAGAGCTAATATTTTTATGCTTTCTGTTCCTATTAATGAATCTTCTTAAAATAACCACTAAAATAAAATGAACGCAATTAAATGTGATAATTCATTTAAAAACTGTCACAAAATCTTCATCAGTCCACAGTTTATTTTGTGTCTCTCATCTATCAGCTAGTTCCCGATCCATTCAATATTTCCATAAGAAATATTTTCTCATCAAGTTTTTTCCAACCTTATTTAGCTTCATTCCTTTTTCCATGACCAAAGGGAACTGTATCAATGCTAACATTACCCAAATCACAGTCCTCCTCTCTTTAAATCAAGAGTCTACCTAACTGGGGCACATGGCTGGCTCAGTCAGTGGAACATAAGACTCTTGATCTCCAGGTTGTGGGTTCAAGGCCCACACTGGGTGTGGAGATTACTATAAATATTAATATTTTAAAAAAGAGTCTTCCAGGCACCTGAGTGGCTAAGTGGCAAAGTGTCTGCCATTGGCTCAAGTCATGATCCCAGAGCCCTGGGATCCAGTCCTGCATCTGGCTCCTTGCTCCACAGGGAGCCTGCTTCTCCCTCTGGGTTTCTCTTCTCTCTCTCTCTCTCTCTCTCTCTCTCTCTCTCCTCTCATAAATAAATGAAATCTTAAAAATAAAATAAAATAAATTAAAAAAGAGCTTTCTTAATTGAGCAGAAAACTTTTAATTGAGATCCACTGCACCTTCTTTGATGATGAAACATGAATCCATGAGACCAATACTTTTACATTTCTTTTAATAAATTAATTTTTCCTTGCTGTTCAATTTACCAACATACAGAATAACACCCAGTGCTCATCCCGTCAAGTGTCCCCCTCAGTGCCCGTCACCCATTCACCCCCACCCCCGCCCTCCTCCCCCTCCACCACCCCTAGTTCGTTTCCCAGAGTTAGGAGTCTTTATGTTCTGTCTCCCTTTCTGATATTTCCCACACATTTCTTCTCCCTTCCCTTATATTCCCTTTCACTATTATTCATATTCCCCAAATGAATGAGAACATACACTGTTTGTCCTTCTCCGATTGACTTACTTCACTCAGCATAATACCCTCCAGTTCCATCCACGTTGAAGCAAATGGTGGGTATTTGTCGTTTCTAATGGCTGAGTAATATTCCATTGTATACATAAACCACATCTTCTTTATCCATTCATCTTTCGATGGACACCGAGGCTCCTTCCACAGTTTGGCTATTGTGGACATGGCTGCTAGAAACATCGGGGTGCAGGTGTCCCGGCGTTTCATTGCATCTGAATCTTTGGGGTAAATCCCTAACAGTGCAATTGCTGGGTCGTAGGGCAGGTCTATTTTTAACTCTTTGAGGAACCTCCACACAGTTTTCCAGAGTGGCTGCACCAGTTCACATTCCCACCAACAGTGTAAGAGGGTTCCCTTTTCTCCGCATCCTCTCCAACATTTGTTGTTTCCTGCCTTGTTAATTTTCCCCATTCTCACTGGTGTGAGGTGGTATCTCATTGTGGTTTTGATTTGTATTTCCCTGATGGCAAGTGATGCAGAGCATTTTCTCATGTGCATGTTGGCCATGTCTATGTCTTCCTCTGTGAGATTTCTCTTCATGTCTTTTGCCCATTTCATGATTGGATTGTTTGTTTCTTTGGTGTTGAGTTTAATAAGTTCTTTATAGATTTTGGAAACTAGCCCTTTATCTGATATGTCATTTGCAAATATCTTCTCCCATTCTGTAGGTTGTCTTTGAGTTTTGTTGACTGTATCCTTTGCTGTGCAAAAGCTTCTTATCTTGATGAAGTCCCAATAGTTCATTTTTGCTTTTGTTTCTTTTGCCTTCGTGGATGTATCTTGCAAGAAGTTACTGTGGCCAAGTTCAAAAAGGGTGTTGCCTGTGTTCTCCTCTAGGATTTTGATGGAATCTTGTCTCACATTTAGATCTTTCATCCATTTTGAGTTTATCTTTGTGTATGGTGCAAGAGAGTGGTCTAGTTTCATTCTTCTGCATGTGGATGTCCAATTTTCCCAGCACCATTTATTGAAGAGACTGTCTTTCTTCCAGTGGATCGTCTTTCCTCCTTTATCGAATATTAGTTGACCATAAAGTTCAGGGTCCACTTCTGGGTTCTCTATTCTGTTCCATTGATCTATGTGTCTGTTTTTGTGCCAGTACCACACTGTCTTGATGACCACAGCTTTGTAGTACAACCTGAAATCTGGCATTGTGATGCCCCCAGATATGGTTTTCTTTTTTAAAATTCCCCTGGCTATTCGGGGTCTTTTCTGATTCCACACAAATCTTAAAATAATTTGTTCTAACTCTCTGAAGAAAGTCCATGGTATTTTGATAGGGATTGCATTAAACGTGTAAATTGCCCTGGGTAACATTGACATTTTCACAATATTAATTCTGCCAATCCATGAGCATGGAATATTTTTCCATCTCTTTGTGTCTTCCTCAATTTCTTTCAGAAGTGTTCTATAGTTTTTAGGGTATAGATCCTTTACCTCTTTGGTTAGGTTTATTCCTAGGTATCTTATGCTTTTGGGTGCAATTGTAAATGGGATTGACTCCTTAATTTCTCTTTCTTCAGTCTCATTGTTAGTGTATAGAAATGCCATTGATTTCTGGGCATTGATTTTGTATCCTGCCACGCTACCAAATTGCTGTATGAGTTCTAGCAATCTTGGGGTGGAGGCTTTTGGGTTTTCTATGTAGAGTATCATGTCATCGGCGAAGAGGGAGAGTTTGACTTCTTCTTTGCCAATTTGAATGCCTTTAATGTCTTTTTGTTGTCTGATTGCTGAGGCTAGGACTTCCAATACTATGTTGAATAGCAGTGGTGAGAGTGGACATCCCTGTCTTGTTCCTGATCTTAGGGGAAAGGCTCCCAGTGCTTCCCCATTGAGAATGATATTTGCTGTGGGCTTTTCGTAGATGGCTTTTAAGATGTCAAGGAAAGTTCCCTCTATCCCTACACTCTGAAGAGTTTTGATCAGGAATGGATGCTGTATTTTGTCAAATGCTTTCTCTGCATCTAATGAGAGGATCCTATGGTTCTTGGTTTTTCTCTTGCTGATATGATGAATCACATTGATTGTTTTACGAGTGTTGAACCAGCCTTGTGTCCCGGGAATAAATCCTACTTGGTCATGGTGAATAATTTTCTTAATGTGTTGTTGGATCCTATTGGCTAGTATCTTGTTGAGAATTTTTGCATCCATGTTCATCAGGGATATTGGTCTGTAATTCTCCTTTTTGGTGGGGTCTTTGTCTGGTTTTGGAATTAAGGTGATGCTGGCCTCATAGAACGAATTTGGAAGTACTCCATCTCTTTCTATCTTTCCAAACAGC
Source organism: Nyctereutes procyonoides (assembly GCF_905146905.1). Lineage (NCBI taxonomy): Eukaryota > Metazoa > Chordata > Mammalia > Carnivora > Canidae > Nyctereutes > Nyctereutes procyonoides. The sequence goes on along the minus strand of NW_026575125.1, from coordinate 65,354,044 downwards.
TTTAGTAGAATAGGTATGATTTCTTCTTTAAACGTTTGATAGAATTCCCCTGGGAAGCCATCTGGCCCTGGACTCTTGTGTCTTGGGAGGTTTTTGATGACTGTTTCAATTTCCTCCCTGGTTATTGGCCTGTTCAGGTTGTCTATTTCTTCCTGTTCCAGTTTTGGTAGTTTGTGGCTTTCCAGGAATGCGTCCATTTCTTCTAGATTGCCTAATTTATTGGCGTAGAGCTGTTCATAATATGTTTTTAAAATCGTTTGTATTTCCTTGGTGTTGGTAGTGATCTCTCCTTTCTCATTCATGATTTTATTAATTTGAGTCTTCTCTCTCTTCTTTTTAATAAGGTTGGCTAATGGTTTATCTATCTTATTAATTCTTTCAAAGAACCAACTCCTGGTTCTATTGATCTGTTCCACAGTTCTTCTGGTCTCAATTTCGTTGAGTTCTGCTCGAATTTTAATTAACTCTCTTCTTCTGCTGGGTGTAGGGTCGATTTGCTGCTTTTTCTCTAGCTCCTTTAGGTGTAAGGTTAGCTTTTGTATTTGAGTTCTTTCCAGTTTTTGGATGGATGCTTGTATTGCGATGTATTTCCCCCTCAGGACTGCTTTTGCTGCATCCCAAAGATTTTGAACAGTTGTATCTTCATTCTCATTAGTTTCCATGAATCTTTTTAATTCTTCCTTAATTTCCTGGTTGACCCTTTCATCTTTTAGCAGGATGGTCCTTAACCTCCACGTGTTTGAGGTCCTTCCAAACTTCTTCTTGTGATTGAGTTCTAATTTCAAGGCGTTATGGTCTGAGAATATGCAGGGGACGATCCCAATCTTTTGGTATCGGTTCAGACCCGATTTGTGACCCAGTATGTGGTCTATTCTGGAGAAAGTTCCATGTGCACTTGAGAAGAATGTGTATTCAGTTGAGTTTGGATGTAAAGTTCTGTAGATATCTGTGAAATCTATCTGGTCCAGTGTATCATTTAAAGCTCTCGTTTCTTTGGAGATGTTGTGCTTAGAAGACCTATCGAGGGTAGAAAGAGCTAGATTGACGTCACCAAGTATAAGTGTATTATTATCCAAGTATTTCTTCACTTTGGTTAATAATTGGTTTAAGTATTTGGCAGGTCCCACATTCGGGGCATATATATTGAGGATTGTTAAGTCCTCTTGCTGGATAGATCCTTTAAGTATGATATAGTGTCCCTCTTCGTCTCTCACTGTAGTCTTCGGGGTAAATTTTAGTTTATCTGATATAAGGATGGCTACCCCTCCTTTCTTTTGAGAACCATTTGAATGGTAAATGGTTCTCCAACTTTTTATTTTCAGGTTGTAGGTGTCCTTCTGTCTAAAATGAGTCTCTTGTAGACAGCAAATAGATGGGTCCTGCTTTTTTATCCAGTCTGAAACCCTGTGCCTTTTGATGGGGTCATTAAGCCCGTTCACGTTCAGAGTTACTACTGACAGATATGAGTTTAGTGTCATCATGATATCTATTCGGTCCTTGTTTTTGTGGATTGTTCCACTGAACTTCTTCTTAAAGGGGAATTTTAGGAGTCCCCCTTAAAATTTCTTGCAGAGCTGGTTTGGAGGTCACATATTCTTTCAGTTCCTGCCTGTCTTGGAAGCTCTTTATCTCTCCTTCCATTTTGAATGAGAGCCTTGCTGGATAGAGTATTCTTGGTTGCATGTTCTTCTCATTTAGGACCCTGAATATATCCTGCCAGCCCTTTCTAGCCTGCCAGGTCTCTGTGGATAGGTCTGCTGTTACCCTAATATTCCTCCCCATGAAAGTCAGGGACTTCCTGTCTCTTGCTGCTTTAAGGATCTTCTCTTTATCTTTGGAATTTGCAAGCTTCACTATTAGATGTCGAGGTGTTGAACGGTTTTTATTGATTTTAGGGGGGGATCTCTCTATTTCCTGGATCTGAATGCCTGTTTCCCTTCCCAGACTGGGAAAGTTTTCAGCTAGGCTTTGTTCAAATACATATTCTGGCCCTCTGGCCCTTTCGGCGCCCTCGGAAACCCCAGTTAAACGTAGGTTTTTCTTCCTTAGGCTGTCATTTACTTCCCTTAATCTGTCTTCATGGTCTTTTAATTGTTTGTCTCTTTTTTCCTCAGTTTCCCTCTTTGCCATCAACTTGTCTTCTATGTCACTCACTCGTTCTTCCACCTCGTTAACCCTCGTCGTTAGGACTTCTAGTTTGGATTGCATCTCATTCAATTGATTTTTAATTTCTGCCTGATTGGATCTAAATTCTGCAGTCATGAAGTCTCGTGAGTCCTTAATGCTTTTTTGTAGAGCCACCAGTAGCTGTATAATAGTGCTTCTGAATTGGCTTTCTGACATTGAATTGTAATCCAGATTTTGTAACTCTGTGGGAGAGAGGACTGTTTCTGATTCTTTCTTTTGAGGTGAGGTTTTCCTTCTAGTCATTTTGCTCAGTGCAGAGTGGCCAAAAAACAAGTTGTATTGGGAAAAGGAGAGAAAGAGAGAGAGAGAAGGAAAGAAAAGAGAAAAAGATGGAAAAAAGAGAAGAAAAAGAGAAAAAGAAAGGTGAAAAAAAAGGGGGGTGGGGAAAGCAATCAGAAATCAAAAAGTAAAAAAAGAAAAAAAAAACACGGGGGAGTATCTTCTGATTCTGTAGACTTTAAGTCCCTTGACTTCCCTGGAACTGGTCCGTCTAGCTGGTCTTCTGGGGGAGGGGCCTGCTGTGCTGATTTTCAGGTGTTAGCACTTGGGGGAGCTGCTCTGCCCCCTGCCTGCTGCAGGGCTCAGTGGGGGTTGTTTACCCTGTGAGTCCCCAGGAGGTACAGCCTCAGTGGTTATGGCAGCTCTGGAAGCCTGGAGTCAGCCCCCGCAGGAACTATGGGGCTCTCCGTCCGGTCCGCAGGACCTGGAGGTTCCGGGGCGGGGCCGCTGATCTGCTCAGCTCGGGGCAGGAGCGTCCTTGCTGTCCTGGGCCCTCCCGGCCTCTGCCTGTCCCGGGGGGAGGCCGGATCCTGGGCTGTGTCCCGGCGCCCTGTGCTCCCGGCCTGCGCTGTTGGATTCACGCTCCCGGCCGCGCAGCCGCCTCTCTGCCGAGCTGCCGCCCGAGCCTCGCCGAGCTGCTCCCGGCCGCGCAGCTCCCTCCGCGCAGAGCCGCACCCGAGCCCCTCTGAGCTGCTCCGGGTCCCGCCGTGCGCCTTGCAGCCCTTAGGGAGCTCGGCGCACTCTCCGGGGCGCAGGTGTCTGTTAGTGTCCCCGGGAGCCCGAGGGCATCCCCGCCCTCCTGGGTCCTGCTCTAACTCCCTGCGGGCGCCTTTCCGCCCGGGAAGGTTGGTGCAGCTCCTGCTTCTCTGGGACGGGGCTCTCCTGTCCTGGGGACACTCGCCCCGGCCTTAGCCCGGCTCCTCGCGGGGCCCCTCCCCCTCGGAGGCCTTTTGTTTCTTTATTTCTTTATCCCCGTCTTCCTACCTTGATAGAAGCGCGAACTCTTCTCACTGTAGCATTCCAGCTGGTCTCTCTTTAAATCTCAGGCCGAATTCATAGATTTTCAGGATGATTTGAAGGTTATCTAGGTAATTTGGTGGGGACAGGTGATTTGGGGACCCTACTCTTCCGCCATCTTGCCCCTCCTCGTACTTTTACATTTTTACCACTAATACAGAAAAATATCTAAATGGGGGAATTCCTCGAGTTTTATTTACATTTAAAAACTGAGAGCCCAGGACACCAAGGTGGCTCAGTGATTGAGCATCTGCCTTTGGGTCAGGGCATGATCCCCCCCACTCCCCAGATCAAGTCCCAGTCTTGCATGGGGCTCCCTACGGGGAGCTTGCTTCTACCTCTGCCTATGTCTCTGCCTCTCAATCTGTGTCTCTCATGAATAAATAAATAAAATCCTTTTTTAAAAAGTGGAGAGCCTTCTTGAAAAAGAAACAATACAGAGAAGAGCAATCACCCAATTCAATGGGACTAAATTGTGAAGAATAAGAAAAGCTTTAGACTCTGGCAACATGTAGATTATGTAACCATCACACAACCTTATGAAAAAGAACATGTCCCTAAAATAACAAAAGCCTGTCAGTCTTTTAGTATGACGAGGACAAATCCAAAACAACTGCAAATAAAAGAATTTAGCTATACTAAATGTACTCATATCAACTAAGCTCTGGAGCAGTTACTACCCTCTTCAGAGGTCAAGGTGTTCAACATGTGCCCGTCATCAAAATGACCACTCTTGCGGGACATGACTGGCATTAATACTATAATGTTTCATTTTTTAAAACTGCAAGCTGAAAATCAATTAAATATTCTCATTAGAGAATAGAAACTCTTCACAAAAATAATTTAATGCTATATTCATTAATGTGTTTTAATCCAAAAGTCGTGATTTCTCTATCAACAAATGTTTGTTTAGTTTATGAGAGACGGTTATTTAAGGGACTTAAGCAGAGTAAAACATATTAAAATCAACAACTGGCTTCATGTAGTTTTCCAGGTTTTAATCTGCTAATAGCTGTAATGACTACTATATCCATTAAGTATATAAATCTTTCCATAGATAACATAAGAATAATTTCAAGCAAAATATACTTTAGTTAATCACTAACATGATCCAGCACACTGCTTTAGCTATAACATATCAGCTCTATGTCTGTTTATGCTTTATTCACTTTAGATATGTTCTATATGAAGCATTTAATTTCAGAGTTAATACAATCTTAGCATGCTTCTTAGCTATCTCTCCTTTCCACCAGTGAATACTCATAAAATGTAAACACAGTAGTACACAGTAGAATAAGCAAAATACATTTAGAGAGGTAAATATGCCATAAACATTTTATAATGCACTGCAAAGCCTAATTAACGTTGCTTTAATTTTCCATAATTTTGAATTGCATACATTTGCTATTCCCTGCATTAATGTAGGTTAGCTGAGAGTTAACCATGTAACATTAAACTCTACATATATAATCTGGAGATAAGAAAAATAAGAATTTGGATAGTTTTTAAGATCATGACGTTCCCCTTGATAAGTAGCCTTGTACAGATGAATAGTATTACTTATTAAATATTTGGTGAAATGAAGTGACAAATGAAATGACCTGAAAAATATCTTTTATATAAATGTAAACATGTTTATAATATTTAAATACAGTTAACATTATATATATGTTATATATATATATATATATATATATATATATATATATATATATACTGTGTGTGTGTGTGTTCAAACTGAATATTCTAATTGGCTTATAAAATGAGACCTAAAACTTGTGTACTATACATAAAACATACTATGCAGTAAATTTTTTTCTATGAAAAAACTTCCCTTTCATCTTCCTCAAATAAAAACCTGGAGGTGACTCATAATTTTTTTTTACAAAATAAAATCAGAAGCTTAGCAGAACACAGGCTATCTTCAAAGCATCAGGCTTAATGTTAATATTAAACATTTAATTATGTTTAATAATTACATTTGCAAATAATTTTGCAAAGCAAATCAAACTCTAAGCTTGAGAATCTATTTAAAATTCTAACACAGGGATCCCTGGGTGGTGCAGCTGTTTGGCGCCTGCCTTTGGCCCAGGGCGCGATTCTGGAGACCCCGGATCGAATCCCACATCGGGCTCCCGGTGCATGAAGCCTGCTTCTCTCTCTGCCTATGTCTCTGCCTCTCTCTCTCTCTCTCTCTCTCTCTCTCTCTGTTTGACTATCATAAAATAAATAAAAAAATTAAAAAAAAATAAAATTCTAACACAAATGAAAGAAAGCTTTTTTACATGGGGAAAACATGTTTTTTAATCCACAGTTGCACATTTTACTACAAAAACGTCTCACAGAATGACTGTGTGAATTTTTAAGGGCTCATATCATAAGGACTCAGCAAATATATGTCAGAGAAAAGATACTAAAGTCAATTAAATACAGCCATTCTTGGGATCCCTGGGTGGCGCAGCGGTTTGGCGCCTGCCTTTGGCCCAGGGGGCGATCCTGGAGACCCGGGATCGAGTCCCACGTCGGGCTCCCGGTGCATGGAGCCTGCTTCTCCCTCTGCCTGTGTCTCTGACTCTCTCTCTGTGACTATCATAAATAAATAAAAATTAAAAAAAAATACAGCCATTCTGAAGTAGAAATACCTGTTTTATTCCAATCTCCTCTTGATATGTATTTTATTTATAACATGAGTAATTCTATACGTTCATAAAACTAAAATATTGTGTTTTCTTTCTAACTATTTTTAGTTGAAACTTTCTGGTATAATTCTAAAGACTAAAAAAAAATCTAGTGTTTACTGATAAAACACATGGCAGATATGAAGAAGGAAATTGAAGTATTCAACAATAGATATTTGGCAAAAAAAATTGTAATCACAAAGATTTCACAATTTAGCAAATATAAGAGAGAGGATATATGGTTTATGTTCCCTAAGCTAAAGACATCATGATTCTAGAATATAAGCTCCATGACAGAACAGACTGTTGTGTTCACTGTTTGCAGCAACTAAAACAATGGCATCACATAGTATACTTTACACAAACACACTCGTGCACATGCAGAGTCACAACAAGTCTAATAATAAGATCAAAATGGTTGTGAAGAAGTTTTTATTTCAATTCCAATAATTAAATTGATAGAGTCTTCCAAATGTCTACAGATTAAAGACAACACTGCATAAAGATACAACTTATGTCCTGTGGAGAACCATTTCAGTTGAGGTACTCTTAAATTCTTGTAAATAAGTTTCCTTGGATGGAATTCAAGATGAGAACCGTATCATACAGTGTCCTACTCTATTGTTCATACTGTTATATAAAGTGAGTCTTCAGTATCTATATGGTTATTATCCTTCCAGAAGGATCAAGGACTAACATACAGATATAGTAACATTTTATGGATGGTCACGTTAAAGTTTTTATATAGTTTATCTGATTTTTGGTGTGCTTTAATACAGCACTAAACTCAACATCCTTAAAATAAGTACTATGTAAATTGCACCTATGTAGTCTACTATCTAAAGCCATTAAGAGATAGAATGGTCTTAAATGATAATTATGTATGTATTTTTAAATGTTTTTACTTCAATACAGAAGGATATCTCAAAATTGATACATAATTTAGATAATGCATTTAACAAATAAAATTAAAAATAAATTTATCCCAATATTGTTTGTGATGCTATTAACTATGCTTTTTAGACAAATAAGTGAGAGACAGACTTCTTCCAAAATAACTAAAAGCTCAGAATCTAACATATTGCTGTAAAGCTATAATGGTTATAACTGTTAATCCAATACACCTTTTATACAAACCCATACACACGAGTGGAAAAATAGCACAGATGTTCATCTCTAATGCAATTTCCATTCAATTTCCTAAGTGCAGTCCCTGTGTGCAAACTAGCTTAATGTTATGTTTAGCTTGCAAATTCTTTTAATAAATAATGAATGCAATAAAACTAGGAGATCAATGGCAAGCTGAGAAATCATAAAAAAAAAAGCCTTTTGTGTTCAGGCTGTTGCCCATTTCAAACTTTAATCCAGAGACAGATCAATATTACTTTTTTTCTTTTTAGCTCATCACATAAAAAGCATAAACATAGCCTAAATGCTCTTATAATCTAACAGTTGCCAGCAACCTGATAAGATCATTGAACACAATTGCAATTTAATGTTATACACCTTACATTACACACTACATTATACACTATTAAGCAGTCAACTTGTTTAAGAATAAAATGGTTATATAGCAATAAAAATAGTTTCATCATTTTTTAATGTTCCTGTCCTATATATATATATTATTCCAGTAACATAATTACAAATTTTTCATCATCATTTGTTCTAATAAACTAGATAATTTTAATGGGTCAAAATAGTACATACGTATGAGTAGTTTCAATCTCAGGGATCCTGGATGAAAGGAAATTTAACTCTTCAAAATTAATTGCACCTGAAAGAACTAAGTTATTCCTTTAAATGGATGGGGGGCGGGATACTTCATGTAAATTCGTGTTGTACTGAATGGGTCTTGAGCTTATCTAGGAAAAAAGTAAATCATAATTCTTAGGTATTTGTGTTTCTATTCACAGGCTAAGAGGAAAATCTTGTTCTTCCCACCTCAATTTGGATAAACATGCATTTTCTTTTTGAATGATCAAAAGTAAACTGTCAATACAGGTGGTACTGATATCAAATATTATAAATCTAAATAGCTGAAAATGATTTTAAGGTAGTAGGCTTGTCTTATTTATTAATTCTTGCCTATTCATAATATTAGAGCATCTTCTGTGGGTTTTCACTAAAAGGAAATGTCAAGAAGTCATCTTTTCTTTAAAGGTATATTTCAGTTCCAAATTCTAATTTCATATATTAGATTTTGATAGCTTTATATGCATATTTGTGAAAAGTTTATGGCATGATTACAAAAGATTTTATAATAGAATTAAAATTTCAAGATTAGTGTCTTTAATAACTGCATACCTTATGTAACTATTTCCTAGCTTTTCAAAGGAATGGCAATTTGTGCAAAGAATTTTGATGAGGAATAAATGTGTATGTGTGTGCATGATTGTATTCACTTAACAAATGTGAATCAAGTACCTAAAATATATACAATATTAGGCTTAATGAAGTCTTGCAATGAATATTACTAAAGTTAAAATTTACTCCTTAGAAATTATTACAAATTCAAGGTTTTGCTCTATGTAATAATTTCAGTTCTCATTTAAGGATATCATTATAGGTAGTGATAAACTTATCAATTTGCTCTTTAACTATATTATATTCAATTTAGCTATATTATATACACATTCTCAATATAATAATTTCATCAATTCTAATTTATAAATTTATCTCTAAAGAAAGATGTGGTAAAAAAATTCTCATGAAAACATTCCCATGTTTTAAGCAAATCTTGGGAAAAAAACCCTGTACATAACTTTATTAAACTTCATTATAAATTTCTCTCTAAACTATACTGTAGATCATAGTATATATCCTAAGTTTCCAAAATTAGCCTAACTTTGGAGATAAAAATTCTCCTGAAGAATTTGAGACCTCAACGGTATCAATTAACAGTGTTTCCTGTTTTCCTATTTTAATAAAGCTAACAAAATTATGATGAAAGAATACTGTAAAGGCCTGCAAAGAGGAACTAACTCTAAGAGCTGATTTTTTAAAATACATATTCTTCAGGGAGTTGAACAAGAGAAAAATTCAATCTCCTTTTTAAAATTTGTATTTTTAAATATCAGAGATTAAAAAGTTATTAAATCTACAGCATTCAACTCAAAATATTTCACAACAATTGACAGAATTATTTCTCTCTTAACACCAAGGTAATGAAGCCTTGGGTTAAATGATATAAAGTACGGTCGCTATGATATTTAATGCAGATAGGTAATAAATTTCACTAGAGTAATAACAAAGTTCCTTTTGGTGTGCCTATGCTTTTCTACAATTTTGGAAATTAAATTATAAAAGTAGCATTTATTATTACTGAATGATTTACAAATAATTACCCAGAATATAAATAACTGAATTATACTAAAATGAAATAAACTTTTCTAAGATTTTCAGCTTTACAAAGTGAGGAAATGATGAATATGCAGTGGACAAACTATCCTCCTCCTACTAAAAAGAAATATTAAATCCTAAAGGAGTTCTAAATCCCTTGGTAAGAGTATATTACAGCTGCATTAAGCCAAAAAGAAGCTTATTAGTAAGGATTTAAAAACTAACACACTTCTGTAATCAATTCAGATACAGCATTATTCTATTTATAGTGACACTTGCCATGTGTCCCAATCATATATTATTTATTCTCATTTTTCTTACCATGATTAAAATATTAATGTGGGGAGCACTTTTAAGTAGCTACACTATATTTAGGTTTTAATATATTGATTTCCACCATTTCGGAATAGTTAATATAGCATGAAAATTAAGAATCTTTCCCATGAAGAAGCTCATGATTAATTTGATATTTTTCTCTGATTCCTAAATAAAATTAAATGAATTTAGTTGTTCTGGCAGAAAATGGAAAAAGGGATGCTGCCACTTTAAAAGCTTCAATCTCTTTGACATTGCTGGCAGTGTATGGGAACATTAATGCATCTGTCAGGATAACAAGCTAAGAATAACATCTAGACATTAAACCGAGCAGAGAATCCATCTGAAGTGATTCATTCAGATCTGTCTCATTGATTTATTAAACACAGGGCAACATCTGCAGCCTCACAGAGCCGCTTGGTGAAATTAATGCAAGATCAATTCAAATGGAAAAAAGTGTAAAAGAGATAAATCAAAACACAATTTGCATGCAGTTCCACAATCAGGCTTATTGGGTGCAAATGCTCAATTTCCCTTCCAAAGCAAATGTGTTTAAATGTTGTTTTTGCTTTTTAGAATTGTGTAATCTGAAGTGACAGTGAAGAGTTTTGCAGGTTGAGATGGTGAAAGGAAAGAAAAGGAGGAAAACATGCTACCAAAGACCTTTTGAATATGCAACAAGAATATCATTAATACCTAATTGTTTTGCTTTTGGGGAAAGATTTTACGTCCTTTCTCCAAAAACAATATTTTCATTTTGGCCAATTGGAGTGATTTTAATACATATTTTAAATGTATAGAGCGGATAAACCTAAATCATTCGTATCTCTAAGTGCACCAGATAAAGTGATCCTGAAGATCTAGATTGCCAAGTGAAATATAATATATTGTGATTAAGGTTTCTCGCAATTATATTTGCCTGCTAGAAGCATTTTTAAAGCATGTAGGAATTTCATTCAGACAAAATAAAATTACTTAATAAAAAAATTACTTAATAAAGCATCAAATAATTCAGACAATATTTATACATGTATTAGGTGTTCTTGTATGAAACCATGTAAAGCATTAATATCTGAAGACCATCACTTCCTAATTATTGGCATTCATGTACTATACATTGAGGGTAATATTACACACATATATCCAAAGAAATTCTCCTTCATATCATGCATCATTTCTTTAATGTAATATTCATGACCTAGTAAATTAGTGTTTGGACAAATATTAAATCCAGCTAAAATATTTAGGTAAACACAAAAATTGTTGGTTATACAGAAGTGTACATTTAAAATGAACGTACATGTGGAAGTTCTGTGCACTGGCAGATTATAATTAAATCGCTTTAATTATAATCTGGACATCATTCTTCTAATAAAAGACAGCAATGACGACTAAGTGACTGCTTGTAATAGACAATCTGACTATCCCCTCATTATCCTATGAAATAAAATGTCTGCATTTACTGCCCAGATTAATTTCTAAAATATTTTTATTGTTTCTGCAAATGTTAAGTAATACAAAATATTAGCCCAGGAAAGTGATCCAAGTTCTTTAAAAATTTGGTTCTGCATAACTTTCCTATGAATGAAAACATCAATTGTTAAAGTAAACTGCTATTTTGTGTAGATTATGAACTATATTCAAGTGTAAATACAAAGCTGAAATCATTGAGTTACTTACAAAAATTGTGTATCTTGTATTTTAAAGTAGTTTTAAATTGTTTTAAAGACATAATTCACATGAAGTTATTCTTATATGGATGCCCATTTATGTTCTGTTCACACAGTCAAAATAACAACCACAATTGGATCATTTAAATTTTTAGTTTAAAAAAATAAATTTTACTCATTTGAATATGTGTCAAATCATGGCTCCAAATACATTAAAATATTTTCTTAATCATACATTATTGTTTCTCCAATTATTCATTTAACTATACATAAATGAATAAATAACATTTAAACAGTTGATCCTCAAATGAAATGAAATGCCACTCATGAAATCTAACAATGTTACTTTAATATAGATAGGTAGGTAAAAACAGATTAACACTAAAATGTGCTGATTTTTCAGTTACCAAATATCAATTTTTAAAAGATTATTTATTTATTTATTTATTTATTTATTTATTTATTTATTCATTCATTCATTCATGAGGGAGAGAGAGACAGAGAGACAGAGAGAGGCAGAGACACAGGCAGAGAGAGAAGGCTTCACGCAGGGAGTCTGATGTGGGACTCGATCCCGGGAGCTCGGGATCATGCCCTGGGCGGAAAGCAGGCGCTCAACCACCGAGCCACCCAGGCGTCCCTGAATACCAATTTTTATATATTTTAATTTTTTTTATATTTTAATTTTTTTTTGTTTATGATAGTCACAGAGAGAGAGAGAGAGAGAGAGAGAGAGAGAGAGAGAGAGAGAGAGTCAGAGACACAGGCAGAGGGAGAAGCAGGCTCCATGCACCGGGAGCCCGACGTGGGACTCGATCCCGGGTCTCCAGGATCGTGCCCTGGGTCAAAGGCAGGCGCCAAACCGCTGCGCCACCCAGGGATCCCCCAATTCTTAATTTAATATTCTACTGCTGCATGAAACTTTGAAAAATTTAGTAAGGAAAATCCATTGCATGAGAGTGATATTTTTAGACATTTGCTTTCTGAATCTGCCTGCTCTGATATTAAAAACTCCAAGTTTTGTTGCATAATATTTTTAAAAAAAATCACAGTGCTTTAGCTGAAAAAAAAAAAGATCTAAAACAAGATAATTTTTCCCATTGGGTTGGGTCTTTTTATCATCATTTTCTTAAAGATCCTCAAAATAATCTCCCTGCAACTAGTTTCTGAAGTAAGAAAGCATCAAGGAAAAATATTGTATAGCCCTTTTGGAATTGCAGTGATGTAAAGCTCGACTTATTTAATAAAACAATGTATAGTCAAGAATTTTTTTAGTTTTACTATTCTCTAGTAGCTAAGGCAGGTATTATTTTCCAACTCCTTTTCTGGGAAGACAAGTTTGAATATTTTGAAAATTAGCTAATAACAAAATAGTTAATATAAACCACTGATAGAGTTCTTGTGACTCTCAGTACTGTCAAAGAAACAACCATATATGTATTTTATTCATCTACCTTTCTTCAGTGCACATTAATAAAAATATGTCCTGAGCTGAACAAATCCAAATGCGATTTAATGGCAATACGTTAAGGTCTTCAAAAATGACCAATTTGAAAATAGTCCATTTTGTGTCTTCTGGAATAGTGTAGGAAGTATTTCAATAGAATTCCCTAAGTCAGGACATATACTCTCCCTTAGTTAACTGACAGAGAGGGGAAGAAATGTTTATTATGTAGGAGAAGAAAATTGCCAATGACACCATTACAAATAGGCCTTCCTTTGAACAATGTATTATGGAAATTTGTTCATCAGAGATGAAGATGAATCTCTTTTGTCAAATAAGAATAGCATATAAGAGTTTCTACTCACTGAACATATATATACCTTTTCCTTGCATCCCGCTTTAGCCAGAAGAACTAAGTCATGAGTCCTCAGTGACAATCCTCTTTAGCCAAGTCCCCATTGATTTGTTGCTCATTTCTTTGGGCATCTCTATGAGTTCTTCTGATCCATCTTTCACCTCCTCTCATAGCATCATTCTGCTCATGTCCTACATCTCTTTTCTCTTACTGGCTTCATGTCTGTCTCATCTACCTTATTTTGTCTGTCGTGAGCCTCATTCCTATTTACATCCCTTACCTTCCTTTACTCTGACTAGAAAAGTCATAGAAATAATGTTGATTTAAATAATAATTTCACAATTTTATAAAATCATTCATATGTTGGGAATGATTCAAGGTACACATTTCTGTAAATAATGTTACCTAAAGTCATAAAGCATCCATTATATGTTATCATTTTTTTGTAGTTTTTAACAACATGGTTATTAGGGCATTTTGTAGTGATAAAATTTGGTAATGTTATTTTATCATTGATAAGATTTTCCCTAGACATTGTGGGGTTTTTTTTACTCTCTAGAAATTGCAATATAGGTGTGTTTCTAGTAGTTTTCCTCAACTACATTCATGTACTGCATTCATAGAATATATTTCATAAATTTTTACGATCATATATTGTAACACTTGCAACACACTTACAGAAAATGCATGTTAATAAATAACATGCCCATAAAGAAATAAATGCAAAAGGAGGCACAGCATAACTCATACATATTTCTTATATTTTTAATATTTCTCTATCATCTTTATACATGCATATACACAAAAGCAATTTAAGCCCCCCAAAAAAAGTTAGCATTGTAAATGCTATGATAAGGAGTAAATAAAACTTAACTGAATTAAAATAATAACCTAAAAACATATATAAAATAGAGTCTAAAAATAGTATAAGAACACCTGCCTCTTGATACTGAATAATATTATTTTTCCCTTCAGTAAGTAGCTCTAATAAAAATTAATTAAATAAAAGTTTCTATTTAGAGGGAAGCATCAGTTACATTAAAATACTAATCTGTTTTTAAATGAAAGTCATAGATTTTGCTCAAGGATGTGTAAATTAATTATTAACATAGGACAAATTTCTGCGTGTAATAATTGTTCCACTTTAATAATGGGTGTTTGTAAGGGAGAAGGGGTAAAGGAGGGAGTGGGGGTGATAGGTATTCATGTTTAAAATTGTTTAGATGTGTCTTTTTGAATTGGCAACACCTAAATTACATGGCCCTCATCTGAAGTCCCTGGTAACTTTCTGAGTTTGTGTATTAGTAAAGTGCTTTGTGGTCAAAATAAGATTTCATTCCTACTCTTACAAGTTATAATTGCTTATTTTATCATGGGAGCAGTTATCCTTTGTGTTTTAAGACCATCTATCTACCTTAAAATCTGATCTAATAAACCAGGTTTGTAAGCCCCAGATATGAATCACTTAGAAGTTCTCATATAAATAGCTTTCTGTTTAATTCCTAGAACACAGGAGGACACTGCTCAAAGTGGGGGAAGAAAGGTCCCCTTGTAAGTTCTGTAGCATTATCTTATTGTAGCAGTCAGCAACAGTTAGTTTACAAGGTGTCAGTATACTTCAGCGATACATAGTAATTTGGATTTCACAACAGATGTTAACAATTGAGTTCCTTTTAGTTGGTAAATCCAGGGTTTTTATGATTTAAATATGCATTGTGAGAAAGTCTACCTCTGCAGAAATTTTCTGCAAAATAATCAACAGTAGTTCTGTTTTACAACCAAACTCTTTGCTCCCTTTAACCTGATGATGATTTCTTGGTTTGTATGCCAAATGTATACATGCCTAACAGATATTACGAGATTGAAGATGGAATAAACACTACAAGGACTAATTCGCGGGTCTTTTAAAAGTCAAATAATCTTGACTATATAGTTTACCTTACTTTCTTTTTTAAACTTAGAAACATTGAATACAATTTGCTTATGGATATACACCAATGGACATTTATCTACTGTCATATGAAGGAGGTACACTTACAGAGAAGCTGATCATCATCATTTAAGAAATCTTCTCTTTGGGGGAAAAGGATCCTTCCAACTGTTTGCCTGAGGAGAAGAGCTGGAAGCATCCTCTCCAACTTCTCCTTAACCCCCCGAACCCCCCAACCAATTCCCAGCCCAAGCTTTCATGCCCCACATTGCCTTGACCCAAAAAGGACGAGTGCAGGAAACTGACATCTGCCGTCGTTCTTTTTTATAAAATGGGATCTATCGGCTTTACTGTATCCTGAACCAGGGAGCTTTGCACAGCAGGCATATGCACATGTCCTCACATGCTCGTGCTCTCTCGCTCGCGGGCTCTTGCTCTCTGTCTCTATCTCTTTCTGTGCTTTTGTCTCTGCTCTCTCACAGGCGCACTCTTACACACACCGCCACTACCACCACCATCACACACCCTTAGTACTCTCACAACACACACAGAGGATGAGGAACAAATCACCCTCTGGGATGGATTCTAGACTTTGGACCCTCTGCATCCCCCAAATGCAGTGTTCTGGATTGCTAGCTTAGGAGCCCAGGCTACAGTTCTGCCAGGCTTCTCCCCTAGAAAGTCCCTGGTGTCTGTGTTCAGGAGAAAACCTATCCGACCCGTAAGGCCACGAAAGAGAAATGAAAACCACATAGAGAAATTAACAAATAACCACAAGCAGCCAATAAGCCATGCAAGATATGGGCGAAAGACTGGAAAGTTGCAGTAGAGGACAGCAAACTGAAGTTTGCACGGGGCTCATCTTAGATCCAAGCCCTGCCACCGAGCCGGGACTAGAGGGATAGGCAATTAGTCCTTCTAGTCCTCTTTCCCCATCAACTTACAGCATGAAGAATACGGGCAAGCTAGTTAAGCCACTGCAAAGTTGGATGAGGGTGATGAAACATGCAGAAGAGGGCAAAGGGGGAAGAACAAACTAAAAAATGAATATCTCACCTGGCATTGGTGCAATCGGTGAACAAAGTTTCGAAGTCTTTTCTGGTGATGAGTTTGCAGCGGTTCACCCCAGGCTGGATGGCCCCCAGACCGCGGAGGATCCGGACCTGCTCCACAGTACACACCACGGGGGATATGTCCAGTCTCTTCAGCTTGGTGTACACCGTGTGCAACCCTCCCACCAGGTGCTTAAGGAAGAGATCAAAGACTTGTGGCAGGCAAATCAGTTCCTGACCGTCCATCAGGAACGAAGCCACCTTCACACCGTGCATGTCGACCATCCTGCACTCGTTGGTGTTGGTGTTGCCGCTGCCTCCGCTGGCTCCCCCGATCCCGCCACCCCTGGAGCTGCTGCTGTGGTTATTGGCCATGAATCTGTTGGTCATATTAGGGTTGAGACGAGGAGGTTCCCCAGGAGTCGAGTATAAGGTTTCTGCCCGAAATAAGCCCTGTGGGACGCCGGCACCGCTGGAAGTTGCAGAGATCACCGGAGGTACGGAGACAGCCATGCTCATTCAGTCACAAACCGTAGGTCTTTGGGCCCTGTTTTCTTGCCCTGTCTCTTCTAGGTCTACTCGCACTCGCTCCCTCGCTCTCTCACGCTCTCTGTGGCGCGCTTGGCTCTCTCCAAACTGTTCTGAAGTCTACTGTAGCCCGGCTTACACGCTCACGCTCACCCACTACCCAGGAACAGGCGCGGCGGTCCAAGAACCCACCCCCAACACACCCCCTTCCAAGACTGGCAGCATCCCCCAGCCAATGGACCCCACCCCCTTCGGCTCCCAAGCGCCCTGAATGGCTGCTCCCCGCAAGGAGGTGGAGACTCCCTGGCCGGCCTCCCAACTACCTGAGGCCTTCCTGGTTTCGCTGGTGAAGGAGGATGGAGCCTGAAAGGGGGGCAGTAGGATTCATCCGCTTCTTGCCTAGCAGTCAGACGAGAGAACGTCCAGTTATCACACAGAGCTCCCAAAGTGGCCTAGGCTACAAGCCTCTCCCCCTCCATGCCCCACCAGTGTTGAGAGAACACAAAGCGGGACTCCAAAACGTGCCTCTCTGGAACCCCGCGCCACTCTGCATTTGGGTTCAATTCAAGAGAAGGTGGTGGCGGCTCCAATTCCATTTGCACATTGCTCCCAAACTCTGCGGGGCTGAGACAGATTCGCCCAGCTTCCAGGAGAAAGACTTTAGTGAGTACAGAAGTAAAACAGTTCAGGCCACCTAGAGCGCTTGCTGTGAGTTCTCCAATACCCAGCGCACAGAGGAACCGGCATCCAAAACCGCAGTCAAATTAAAGGTGCAGGTTGCTATTAGCAGGGGCAGTGAGCCTGTGATCACTTTGGAAAACAGGCTGTGGGATTTGGGTTTGCGAGTGGTGGGCGGATGCCTCGTTTTACAGCACTCCCACCGCTGTCCTGTAATAGACTCAGTTTTCTCTGTCTCCATTCCTTAGTTTCAAGATCGTCCTGCCTCATCCCTGGGTAAAATTGATAGGAAAAGTTCCCGTGTCACTCCAGACAGTCATTACAGGATGTGAGAGAAGAGCAAGGGTTTGCAGTCTTTAATATTGCATTTTCTTCCCTTATCTATGGGTTTTGATGGTCCAATAATTAGAGCTCCATGTCCTGCACTGTAGCTCAAGATTCCTCTTTCCCCACATGTCAGCTGCCCATAAAGGTACTACTAGGGCTCATGATAAGCAAAATGTCTAGCTGGCCAAGATACATTCCAGGGAAAAGGCATGGTCTTTCCCACACAGCATATGGCGGTTAGATCACTGTAGCAAAAAAAATATTTTAAAACACCTTGTCCAGCTTTTGATTCTTTGAAATCAAGGTATTTCCTTTCGGGTGCTTCTTTCATTCACAGGCTGTTATTCAGAAAGTGAAATCCATGCTTGGCATTAATCAATGATATAGCTATAGCTAAGGTAATGTCTCCAAAATCCTTCCAAAATGTATATAATTCTAGATCCTTACTGAATTCTATTTAGATCTCCTTGTACTTAGCAGTATCAAAAAGTAGGAGTGGGTGGACTTGCCCCTCCCCTTAATAAGACATAAAATGTCCTAAATTGGATTGTTCTGCCTCTCTTGTCAACATATTTTCTTCTTTTGTCCTTTCACCAGCCAACTAGTAAGAACTACGCTTTGAATTGCTTTATACTGTTACAATTTTTAAAAAGATCTATTTATTTATCTTGGGGAGAGAGAGAGAGAGAGAGAGAGAGTACCAGCAGGAGGGACAGAGGAAGAGGGAGTGAGAATCTCAAGCAGACTCCCTGCTGAGCGTGGAGCCCCCCCCCCCCCCCAGGAAGGGCTCCATGCAGGCTCAATCTCATGACCCTGAGATCAGGACCTGAGCTAAAACCAAGAGTCAGAAGTTTAAGTGACTGTGCCACCCAGGCACCACTATTGTTACAACTTTAATTGGATGGAGTTAAAATGCTAAGAAGTTGTGGTAGTTGCTTTTGGAATACAGTGACCAGTGACTCAAACATAATAGATGATGATGCATACAACCACAAATAACTTTTAAAAGATATTAAGTCATGTTTCTAGTTTGGTATTATGGTAAGAAAATTAGAAGGAGCAAGAAAGGACAATAGAGAAGGGATATCAAAGGCAGAAAAAGCTTCCACAAAAAGTAGAGGTTTTCAAAAAGGAATAGAAAAGCACTGACAGAAATGTTTTTATTTACCCATTTTGAAAAAGATCAACCCTAAATTGTGTTCAACAGGTGTTTTGACAGAAACGGCTATTAAGCTGTGTGTTAACATAACTTACCTCTGATAACTTGTAATTGAAATTTTTAGGTAAGTTTGACTTCAAAGGAAAGTTGTTTTCTCTCTTTTTTTTCAAATTCCTCTAAATGCATTAAAAATCCTAAGGCTAAGCTACTCCCTGCATATGGCTGCACTCACATTATCAAGTCCTTTTTATTTGCAAAGTGATTTGAAGTTGTCAGCAATAGGACATTTACATACATATTATGATGTTTCAAATCTAAGAAATTCTGAAATATAAAAAGGAAAGGTAGAACATTCAGGCTGCATTCACTATTTGCAATATTGAAAAACAAACGCACTTTGACAACTTTAGAAATGACTCAAACTAGATATGACATATATTTAGCATGATCTATCAGATATGTAGTAATATTTTATTTCATTTTACTTCTTAGAAAGAGTGGGAGCACACAAGTGGGTGGGGGGCAGAGAGAGAGGGAGAAAGTCTTTTTTTTTTTTTGAGAGAGAAAGTCTTAAGCAGGCTCCATGCCCAGTGTAGAGCCCAATGTGGGGCTCAATCTCACAACCCTGAGATCACAACCTGAGCAGAAATTAAAAGTCAGATGCTTAACCAATTGAGCCACCCAGGTGCCCGTGTAGTAATATTTTAATAACAGAGATTAAGGTTCAAATTCTAGTAAAAATACTAGCAACTAAAATTGGCCATTGATCATTTAAGGGTTAAAGTCCCTTGGAAGCTTGTCAATACACAAAGGACCCCTGGCTGAATTATTTGAATTCCCTCCCATTAGCAGTCTTCTAGAAAATAAACTTGGTAATTGTCTTAGGGGATATTTGTAATTTAAAGATTTAGTCATTTAGATCTAAGAAGCCAAATGTTGTTTCTTTGGGTTTTCTTGATATTTTGATTACTCTCTATTATTGCTACTTCAACTCTTGTTATCTATGCTTTGAGATTGAGATAAATTCCACACGGAGAGTTTGTTTTTATCCCTGTCTGACTTTCATGTCTTCCACAGTCTAATATATTTCTAAATAAGGCAAAGGGTTTCTACAAGGCCAGAGGAATCCTTGTGCCATCAATACCCTGCAAGTTGGAATTTCATGAAGCAATATAAAATCATATAGGCTGCAGTAAACAGAGTATCCTTGGGAAAGGACTCTCCATGGAGAGAGGAACCATGCCCCAACTAAAAAAATACTCAAGGTATGTGAATTTTTTCCAGACAAGAGCAGCTCACCTCAGCAAATAAGAGAACAAAATTAGTATAGATATCAGATCTCATCTGATAGAAGAGAAGAAATTCTAGATGCTACTATTCCAGTGGAATGATTTGGAGTCTAAGTGTAGCTTCTCAAACTCTGAAATGCTGTAATCTTCCAAGATTTAATTAGCAATTTACATGTTCTCCTAATTCATACTGGATTTGGAGGGGAAGGGTGCTCATTTGTGACATTAGGTCAAATATTCCACTTTGACATTGTGAGAGAAATGAAGATACTATTTTAACTTAAAATAAATAAATATATGGGCATCCTTATGCAGGATCACAACACGTCCAGAACCATTTAAAGGAACTAGTTTTCAGAATGGGCATTCAAGCAAAACCCAAGGTAATAAATGGAATTATTTGAAACCTTCAGCCAACTGACATTGCAGCCTCTAATATGGGCTCTAATTAGAACTCTCAGGAGCCTTCTAAGATGTGTTTTTAGGCAAACAATAGAAGTAAATTGATTAGAATTGTCAAATCACTATATTGTACCCCTGAAACTAATATAACTTTGTATGTCAACCGTACTTCGCCTAAAAAAAATATTGATTGGGCAAGGCAATAAATGTGTAATGAAAGCATTCATATAACTGAGAATTTAACTGGCTATAACTGGTATACCCCTATTCCATGGAATATATGTTCCCTTAGGAAACTGGCTATTAAATAACTTCCTATAATATAAATTATTTTTTCTCATTCTGCTCAATGCTAAATTGAAGATGAGTTCCAAGGGAAGCAAAGATGGAAAGGGGAATCACCTGAGCAAGAAGAAAACTGCTCACAACCCAAGGAGTAACAGTTAAAATCAGATGCTTACAGGAAAAATGGACATTTACTAATGGACATATAAAAAGGAAACTCTCAAAGCATCTCATAAAGTATAAGTGCTTGCCGACTTTTAATATATCATACCCCAAACTGCACTGCTCTAGGGGAGAAGTAGATGTGTCTGGCTTTAAATTCCATCTGTGTCTTTCACTGCATTGTTCCCCTTTAGGTCTTAGGCTTTTAAAGTGTTCAAATTCAAGTCATTCTAACTGGACTCCCACTGCTAGTTGGTATCCTTTTATTCATTTTGTTGACTCCCTATTGAAATCCCTGCAGCAGCTACTCCAACCTTTTCCTACTCTTTGCAAATACCCTTCCCCCTCATTTATCAGCTATCCCTTCCTACTTCTTTTTTATTTCACCACAAAATTATTCAGTGGGAGATCCCTTATCCTCCCTTCTCTTCTCCTACAAAGTTTTTCCCCCAATATTCTCTATTATATTCTCCTACTTCCATCAGCCTTCAGAAAATAAAAATTCTCCTCCACTCCCTTCACTGATGTTCTTGACCCCTCTCACCTCCTCCAAGTCATTAATTTGGCAATTTTATTCCCATCATTGTCTTTGGCATCTCCAATATCTCTCCCCCTCTACTTCTGTCCCCATTTATTATTGAAAATGTGCAAAGCTAGGGACCTTAAGACAAATAAAAACTTTCCTCAAACTTAAGTTTCTCCGTGTGGTCTCTGGACCACCAGCATCAGCATTAGGTGAGTACTAGATAGAAATGCAAATTGTTGGACTCTGCCCAAGAGGTCTGGAATGGGATACTCTGGAAGTGAGGCCCAGTAATGTGCATTAGAACAGGCCTCCGTGGTTCTGAGGCAGGTGAAAGTTTGAGACCCGCTTGCCCTGGAGTTACCATCAAGCATTTTTTGAAAATCTACAATTGTCTCTCTTCTTCCTAAACAACAAACTTTCATACTTTAACCTTTAACGATTTGATTTCTGCTCACCACCTGGTTGCAACTACTTTAACAAAGGTAATTACTGATCCAAATGCCAATACCAAAATTATTTTCTAAATCTTCATCCTTTGATATTCTACAACTTTTTACACTACCATCATCATTCTTGATCACCTGTTACTTGGCTTCTATGACTCTCCAACAATCTGTCTTTCCTCTTTCCTGCACCCCTTTTCTTTTTCATGTACTTGCTCTTGACCCTAAAATGTTAAAATTCCTAATGTCTACACACTTACTTGTGGCAGTTTCACCAACATTCTACAGTTGCAACAACCTCTGCTTTACAGATGACCCCAAAACTTATTTCTAGCTTTCTTAAAATTCTCCTGGAAAATTGGGCATTTCCATTTGGATATTGTGTGGTCACCTCAATCTCAGCATGCCCAAAACTGATAATCGTATTTACTTCAAATTTTGTCTTTGTTTTTCATTTCCAATATTTCTTAATGATTTCTCCATGCGTCTAGTCAACTAAAATAGCAACTTGGGAGACACCTTTGATTTTTCTGTATCCATTATGCCCAATCCAATTAGTCACTATGCTTTGTGAACCCCTCTCTGCAATATCTCTCCCTTCTATTTCTTTCCATTCTCAATGTTGCCACCTTAGTTTTGTTTGTTTTTTTTTCTGTTTGTACCATTACAACAGTTATTTCTTAACCTCTCTACTCTTGGATACTTTATCTTCCAATCTAGTTAGCATACCAGGTTATTTTGTCTAAAGTTTAACTTTACAGTATAAAAAAACTTCATTATTACCCCTCTGGCCACTAGATAAATTCCAAACTCTTTGCAGTGACATTTAAGCCCTTTTTTTTTCCAAACTACAGTCAAATTTTAATTATTTGGATATACTGGAGAAGCCATTTTATCCATTGGGATCAAGACTAATCAGTTGGTTAATAAAAAAAAGGTCAATGCAATTGAGGAATCATAAAATTAAATTTGCTATATTGTGAAATTATTTTCTTTTTTTAAATAAATTAATTTTATTGGTGTTCAATTCATTAACATACAGAATAACACCCAGTGCTCATCCCGTCAAGTGTCCCCCTCAGTGCCCGTCACCCATTCACCCCCACCCCCCGCCCTCCTCCCCTTCCACCACCCCTAGTTCGTTTCCCAGAGTTAGGAGTCTTTATGTTCTGTGTCCCTTTCTGATATTTCCCACACATTTCTTCTCCCTTCCCTTATATTCCCTTTCACTATTATTCATATTCCCCAAATGAATGAGAACATACCCTGTTTGTCCTTCTCCCATTGACTTACTTCACTCAGCATAATACCCTCCAGTTCCATCCACGTTGAAGCAAATGGTGGGTATTTGTCGTTTCTAATGGCTGAGTAATATTCCATTGTATACATAAACCACATCTTCTTTATCCATTCATCTTTCGATGGACACCGAGGCTCCTTCCACAGTTTGGCTATTGTGGACATGGCTGCTAGAAACATCGGGGTGCAGGTGTCCCGGCGTTTCATTGCATCTGAATCTTTGGGGTAAATCCCTAAACAGTGCAATTGCTGGGTCGTAGGGCAGGTCTATTTTTAACTCTTTGAGGAACCTCCACACAGTTTTCCAGAGTGGCTGCACCAGTTCACATTCCCACCAACAGTGTAAGAGGGTTCCCTTTTCTCCGCATCCTCTCCAACATTTGTTGATTTCCTGCCTTGTTAATTTTCCCCATTCTCACTGGTGTGAGGTGGTATCTCATTGTGGTTTTGATTTGTATTTCCCTGATGGCAAGTGATGCAGAGCATTTTCTCATGTGCATGTTGGCCATGTCTATGTCTTCCTCTGTGAGATTTCTCTTCATGTCTTTTGCCCATTTCATGATTGGATTGTTTGTTTCTTTGCTGTTGAGTTTAAGAAGTTCTTTATAGATTTTGGAAACTAGCCCTTTATCTGATATGTTATTTGCAAATATCTTCTCCCATTCTGTAGGTTGTCTTTGAGTTTTGTTGACTGTATCCTTTGCTGTGCAAAAGCTTCTTATCTTGATGAAGTCCCAATAGTTCATTTTTGCTTTTGTTTCTTTTGCTTTCGTGGATGTATCTTGCAAGAAGTTACTGTGGCCAAGTTCAAAAAGGGTGTTGCCTGTGTTCTCCTCTAGGATTTTGATGGAATCTTGTCTCACATTTAGATCTTTCATCCATTTTGAGTTTATCTTTGTGTATGGTGCAAGAGAGTGGTCTAGTTTCATTCTTCTGCATGTGGATGTTCAATTTTCCCAGCACCATTTATTGAAGAGACTGTCTTTCTTCCAGTGGATAGTCTTTCCTCCTTTATCGAATATTAGTTGACCATAAAGTTCAGGGTCCACTTCTGGGTTCTCTATTCTGTTCCATTGATCTATGTGTCTGTTTTTGTGCCAGTACCACACTGTCTTGATGACCACAGCTTTGTAGTACAACCTGAAATCTGGCATTGTGATGCCCCCAGATATGGTTTTCTTTTTAAAATTCCCCTGGCTATTCGGGGTCTTTTCTGATTCCACACAATCTTAAAATAATTTGTTCTAACTCTCTGAAGAAAGTGCATGGTATTTTGATAGGGATTGCATTAAACGTGTAAATTGCCCTGGGTAACATTGACATTTTCACAATATTAATTCTGCCAATCCATGAGCATGGAATATTTTTCCATCTCTTTGTGTCTTCCTCAATTTCTTTCAGAAGTGTTCTATAGTTTTTAGGGTATAGATCCTTTACCTCTTTGGTTAGGTTTATTCCTAGGTATCTTATGCTTTTGGGTGCAATTGTAAATGGGATTGACTCCTTAATTTCTCTTTCTTCAGTCTCATTGTTAGTGTATAGAAATGCCATTGATTTCTGGGCATTGATTTTGTATCCTGCCACGCTACCAAATTGCTGTATGAGTTCTAGCAATCTTGGGGTGGAGGCTTTTGGGTTTTCTATGTAGAGTATCATGTCATCGGCGAAGAGGGAGAGTTTGACTTCTTCTTCTTTGCCAATTTGAATGCCTTTAATGTCTTTTTGTTGTCTGATTGCTGAGGCTAGGACTCATACTATGTTGAATAGCAGTGGTGAGAGTGGACATCCCTGTCTTGTTCCTGATCTTAGGGGAAAGGCTCCCAGTGCTTCACCATTGAGAATGATATTTGCTGTGGGCTTTTCGTAGATGGCTTTTAAGATGTCGAGGAAAGTTCCCTCTATCCCTACACTCTGAAGAGTTTTGATCAGGAATGGATGCTGTATTTTGTCAAATGCTTTCTCTGCATCTAATGAGAGGATCATATGGTTCTTGGTTTTTCTCTTGCTGATATGATGAATCACATTGATTGTTTTACGAGTGTTGAACCAGCCTTGTGTCCCGGGGATAAATCCTACTTGGTCATGGTGAATAATTTTCTTAATGTGTTGTTGGATCCTATTGGCTAGTATCTTGTTGAGAATTTTTGCATCCATGTTCATCAGGGATATTGGTCTGTAATTCTCCTTTTTGGTGGGGTCTTTGTCTGGTTTTGGAATTAAGGTGATGCTGGCCTCATAGAATGAATTTGGAAGTACTCCATCTCTTTCTATCTTTCCAAACAGCTTTAGTAGAATAGGTATGATTTCTTCTTTAAACGTTTGATAGAATTCCCCTGGGAAGCCATCTGGCCCTGGACTCTGGTGTCTTGGGAGGTTTTTGATGACTGCTTCAATTTCCTCCTGGTTATTGGCCTGTTCAGGTTTTCTATTTCTTTCTGTTCCAGTTTTGGTAGTTTGTGGCTTTCCAGGAATGCGTCCATTTCTTCTAGATTGCATAATTTATTGGCGTAGAGCTGTTCATAATATGTTTTTAAAATCGTTTGTATTTCCTTGGTGTTGGTAGTGATCTCTCCTTTCTCATTCATGATTTTATTAATTTGAGTCTTCTCTCTCTTCTTTTTAATAAGGTTGGCTAATGGTTTATCTATCTTACTAATTCTTTCAAA
Organism: Nyctereutes procyonoides; assembly: GCF_905146905.1. Lineage (NCBI taxonomy): Eukaryota > Metazoa > Chordata > Mammalia > Carnivora > Canidae > Nyctereutes > Nyctereutes procyonoides. The sequence goes on along the minus strand of NW_026575125.1, from coordinate 65,328,011 downwards.
GAACCAACTCCTGGTTCTATTGATCTGTTCCACAGTTCTTCTGGTCTCAATTTCGTTGAGTTCTGCTCGAATTTTAATTAACTCTCTTCTTCTGCTGGGCGTCGGGTCGATCTGCTGTTTTTTCTCTAGCTCCTTTATGTGTAAGGTTAGCTTTTGTATTTGAGTTCTTTCCAGTTTTTGAATGGATGCTTGTATTGCGATGTATTACCCCCTCAGGACTGCTTTTGCTGCATCCCAAAGATTTTGAACAGTTGTATCTTCATTCTCATTAGTTTCCATGAATCTTTTTAATTCTTCCTTAATTTCCTGGTTGACCCTTTTATCTTTTAGCAGGATGGTCCTTAACCTCCACGTGTTTGAGGTCCTTCCAAAGTTCTTGTTGTGATTGAGTTCTAATTTCAAGGCGTTATGGTCTGAGAATATGCAGGGGACGATCCCAATCTTTTGGTATCGGTTCAGATCCGATTTGTGACCCAGTATGTGGTCTATTCTGGAGAAAGTTCCGTGTGCACTTGAGAAGAATGTGCATTCAGTTGAGTTTGGATGTAAAGTTCTGTAGATATCTGTGAAATCTATCTGGTCCAGTGTATCATTTAAAGCTCTCGTTTCTTTGGAGATGTTGTGCTTAGAAGACCTATCGAGGGTAGAAAGAGCTAGATTGAAGTCACCAAGTATAAGTGTATTATTATCTAAGTATTTCTTCACTTTGGTTAATAATTGGTTTAAGTATTTGGCAGCTCCCACATTCGGGGCATATATATTGAGGATTGTTAAGTCCTCTTGCTGGATAGATCCTTTAAGTATGATATAGTGTCCCTCTTCATCTCTCACTACAGTCCTCGGGGTAAATTTTAGTTTATCTGATATAAGGATGGCTATCCCTGCTTTCTTTTGAGAACCATTTGAATGGTAAATGGTTCTCCAACCTTTTATTTTCAGGTTGTAGGTGTCCTTCTGTCTAAAATGAGTCTCTTGTAGACAGCAAATAGATGGGTCCTGTTTTTTTATCCAGTCTGAAACCCTGCGCCTTTTGATGGGGTCATTAAGCCCGTTCACGTTCAGAGTTCCTATTGACAGATCTGAGTTTAGTGTCATCATGATATCTATTTAGTCGTTGTTTTTGTGGATTGTTCCACTGAACTTCTTCTTAAAGGAGAATTTTAGGAGTCCCCCTTAAAATTTCTTGAAGAGCTCGTTTGGAGGTCACATATTCTTTCAGTTCCTGCCTGTCTTGGAAGCTCTTTATCTCTCCTTCCATTTTGAATGTGAGCCTTGCTGGATAGAGTATTCTTGGTTGCATGTTCTTCTCATTTAGGACCCTGAATATATCCTGCCAGCCCTTTCTGGCCTGCCATGTCTCTGTGGAGAGGTCTGCTGTTACCCTAATATTCCTCCCCATGAAAGTCAGGGACTTCCTGTCTCTTGCTGCTTTAAGGATCTTCTCTTTATCTTTGGAATTTGCAAGCTTCACTATTAGATGTCGAGGTGTTGAACGGTTTTTATTGATTTTAGGGGGGGATCTCTCTATTTCCTGGATCTGAATGCCTGTTTCCCTTCCCAGACTGGGAAAGTTTTCAGCTAGGATTTGTTCAAATACATATTCTGGCCCTCTGTCCCTTTCGGCGCCCTCGGGAACCCCAAGTAAACGTAGGTTTTTCTTCTTTAGGATGTCATTTATTTCCCTTAATCTGTCTTCATGGTCTTTTAATTGTTTGTCTCTTTTTTCCTCAGTTTCCCTCTTTGCCATCAACTTGTCTTCTATGTCACTCACTCGTTCTTCCACCTCGTTAACCCTCGTCGTTAGGACTTCTAGTTTGGATTGCATCTCATTCAATTGATTTTTAATTTCTGCCTGATTGGATCTAAATTCTGCAGTCATGAAGTCTCGTGAGTCCTTAATGCTTTTTTGTAGAGCCACCAGTAGCTGTATAATAGTGCTTCTGAATTGGATTTCTGACATTGAATTGTAATCCAGATTTTGTAACTCTGTGGGAGAGAGGGCTGTTTCTGATTCTTTCTTTTGAGGTGAGGTTTTCCTTCTAGTCATTTTGCTCTGTGCAGAGTGGCCAAAAACAAGTTGTATTGGGAAAAGGAGAGATAGAGAGAAAGAAAGAAAAGAGAAAAAAAAAGAAAAAGAAAAAAAAAGGGAAAAAAGAGAAGAAAAAGAGAAAGAATAAGAAAGAATGGTGATAAAAAAGGGGGGTGGGGGAAGCAATCAGAAATCAAAAAGAAAAGAAAAAAGAAAAAAACAAAAAACAAAAAAACACGGGGGAGTATCTTCTGATTCTGTAGACTTTAAGTCCCTTGACTTCCCCTGGAACTGGTCTGTCTAGCTGGTCTTCTGGGGGAGGGGCCTGCTGTGCTGATTCTCAGGTGTTAGCACTTGGGGGAGCCGCTCTGCCCCTGCCTGCTGCAGGGCTCAGCGGGGGTTGTTTACCCCGTGAGGCCCCAGGAGGAACAGCAGCAGTTGGTATGGCAGCTCTGGAAGCCTGGATTCAGCCTCCGCAGGAACTATGGGGCTCTCCGTCCGTCCGCAGGGCCTGGAGGCTCCGGGGCGGGGCCGCTGATCTGTTCAGCTCGGGGCAGGAGCGTCCTTGCTGTCCTGGGCCCTCCCGGCCTCTGCCTGTCCCGGGGGAGGCCGGATCCTGGGCTGTGTCCCGGCGCCCTGTGGTCCGGGGCCTGCGCTGTTGGATTTTTGCTCCCGGTCGCGCAGCCGCCGCTCTGCAGAGCCTCTTGCTCTGCCCGAGCCGCCGCCGCCGAGCTGCTCCCGGAGCCGCGCAGCTCCCTGCCTGGAGCCGCTGCCCGAGCCCCTCCGAGCTGCTCTGGGTCCCGCCCTGCGCGCTGCAGCCCTTAGGGAGCTCGGCGCACTCTCCCCGTGGCGCAGGTGTCTCTTAGTGTCCCAGGAAGCCCGAGGTCATCCCCGCCCTCCTGGGTCCTGCTCTAACTCCCTGCGAGGCCTTTCCACCCGGGAAAGCCTCTCCTGTCCTGGGGACACTCGCCCCGGCCTCAGCCCGGCTCCTCGCGGGGCCCCTCCCCCTCGGAGGCCTTTTTTTTCTTTATTTCTTTTTCCCCGTCTTCCTACCTTGATAGAAGCACGAACTCTTCTCACTGTAGCATTCCAGCTGGTCTCTCTTTAAATCTCAGGCCGAATTCGTAGATTTTCAGAATGATTTGAAGGTTATCTAGGTAATTTGGCGGGGACAGGTGATTTGGGGACCCTACTCTTCCCCCATCTTGCCCCTCCTCCTGAAGTGATATCTCATTGTGGTTTTGATTTGCATTTCCCTGATGGTAAGTGGTGTTGAGCATTTTTTCATGTATCTGTTGGCCATCTCTGTCTTCTTTGGAGAAATGTCTCTTCATGCCTTCTGACCATTTTTAATTGGATTATTTGGGAGTTCTTTTTGTGTTGAGAAGTATATATATTTTGTGTAGTAACTCTTTACTGGATATGTCCTTTGTAAATACCTTCTTCCATTCTGTAGATTATGTTTTAGGGTTTTTTTATTGTTTCCTTTGCTGTGCAAAAGCTTTTTTATTTTATTATTTTTAAAGATTTTATTTATTTATTTAAGAGACAGAGAGCGAGCAAGGGGAGGAACAGAGGGTGAGGGACAAGTAGACTCCACGCGGAGCATGGAGCCCAATGTAGGGCTCAATTTCACAACCCTAAGGTCATGACCTAGGCTGAAATCAAGAGTTGGATGCTCAAACAACTGAGCCACCTAGGCACCCCAGAAGCCTTTTACTCTGATGTAGTCCCAACAGATTATTTTTGCTTTTGTTTTCCTTGCCTCAGGAGACATATCTAGAAAAATGTTGCTACAGTCAATGTCAGAAAAATTAGAGCCTTTGCTCTCTTCTAGGATTTTTTTGGTTTTGCATCACCCATTCAGGTTTTTTTCCATTTCTTTTATATTTTTTACATTTTTTAAATTTAAATTCAATTTTCCAACATATTGTATAACAGCCAGTGCTCCTCCCATCAAGTGCCCTCCTCAGTGCCTGTAACCCAGTTACTCTATCCCCCCACCCACCACCCCTTCCACAACCCTTTGTTTGTTTCCCAGAGTTAGAGGAGTCTAACATGGTTTGTCTCCCTAATTTTTCCCCTCCTTTCTCTTACAATCCCTTTCACTATTTTTTATATTCCACGTATGAGTGAAACAATATGCATGAAATGGGCAGAAGACATGAACAGAAATTTCTCCACACATTTAGGTCTTAAAGAGATAAATTTTAAAAAGGAAAGCAGGGGGCATCTGGGTGGCTCAGTGGTTGAGCATCTGCCTTTGGCTCAAGTCATGATCCCGGGGTCCTGGGAGCCTGCAACTCCCTCTGCCGAAATCTCTGCCTTTCTGTGTGTGTCTCTCATGAATAAATAAATAAATAAATAAATAAATTTAGAAAGTAAATAAAAAGGAAAGCAGGACAGTAATGATTTAAGGTGACAGGTACTTCTTGTTGGCTCAGTTAGCAGAGCATGTGACTTATTTTTCAAGATTTTATTTCTTTGACAGAGAGAGAAAGAACACAAGTGGGTGGAGGGGCAGAGGCAGAGGGAAAGGGACAAGCAGATTCCCCACTGAGCAGGGAACCTGATGTGAGGCTCAATCCCAGGACCCCGAGATCATGACCTGAGCTGAAGACAGACTTTTAACCAACTGAGCCACCCAGGTGCCCCAACACATGACTCTTGATCTTGAGGTTGTGAGTTCAAGCCTCACATTGAGTGTAAAGATTACTTAAAAATAAAATCTTTAAAAAAAGAATTAAGGTGACATGTGAAATATACTAGCATTCTATTCCAAATTAGTCATTTAGGCTCACAAAGGTAATAATGATGATTATGATGGCAAAATTATATTCAGCTAAAATATTTATTTTAATTCACCCAATTTAATTTACAAATAGAAAAAAATCATATTTCCTTCTCTTCCTAATATACCTGTGACCATTTAAAAATAGGTCTTTTTGTCAGTCTCCTTCTAATAATCTGCTTCAGAATGAAAACATGAATAGTCATTCTTTCAGTGTCAAAGTTTTCATCAGATGCTTTGACTTCTCTGGAAGACTGAGAATACTGTATCCATAGTATCTTTGGAACTGCTGCAGTTAGGCTTAGGATGTATTTCAATTTTGGTTTTATATATAGCCTGGCAAGATATTTTCCTTACTTTAAAAGGTCCTAATGTACCATAATAATCTGCCCTTTTATTTGGACAGACACCATTCATTATGAAAGGATAGAGTATGAAAACAGCTGAACTCTTGGAAAAGGCTATTTCAGACAAAACTCTGGCAGCCAGGGACTCTTGCAAAACTGCCAAAAATCTAGAAACAAAACAAATGTTGGCTTCAATCTGATTAGACTTAGTATTTGAAACAGAAAATAATGCACATAAAACCTATGATATATTGCTAAATTACATGAGAAGAAAAAAGGATAACTTATGAAAATGTCTCTAACTTAAGTGATATAAAGATAGACCTTGGGATATCTGAAGAAATGTAAGCAAAATTCAAATCATAGGACATAAAATGATTATTGAGGGAAAATGTTACATTCATTTAAAGAGTTAACTTTTAAAGGGCACTCCTCCAAACCATGAAATACAAAATCTTGTTTTAATAGCTAAATTGGAAATATTGGGAGAGAGTCCAGAATGGTAAGCTTTCTCATGCTGTTATGGAATGCAGACACATAAATTCCTGGCATGAAAGAAAAGCTTGTATCTCTCAAATACTTTCTCTCAGGAGGAGTACATCTGTGTGAAAATATGAACCTTATAATGCTGCCAAGTTTAGCAAAATCTAAGATAAGCTGTTGAGGAAGTGCTAAAAGCAGCTTTAACTTATACACCCAGTTTTTAAAGGCATTCAAAAACATCTCAAGGAAAACAATTATAATACAGTCTTTTGGTAATTCCCCTCTTTCTGATTTCCTTTGTCTCAAATTAGACACCAGATAAATAAATTTTTCCTGAAAGAACTGGAAATATGATGTACAACTCGAAACTTAAGTTGTTTTTTTTAAAAAAGTTTTTTTTTAAATTTTTTTTTATTTATTTATGATAGTCACACAGAGAGAGAGAGAGACAGAGGCAGAGACACAGGCAGAGGGAGAAGCAGGCTCCATGCACCGGGAGCCTGACGTGGGATTCGATCCCGGGTCTCCAGGATCGCGCCCTGGGCCAAAGGCAGGCGCTAAACTGCTGCGCCACCCAGGGATCCCCGAAACTTAAGTTTTGACCATTCGGTCCATATCCCGGGGTTCTAAGGTTTCATATTTCTTTATATCCATTGTGAGTTTAAAATAATTGTCTTCTTCAACAAATCTGAGTTTGCAAGAACTCATTTCATATGATGTCTTAATGGTCTTTGATATATGGTTTCACATTAAAAGTCCAAGTGAAGATCCTGCATACAGAAGACATTAGAACTTTAGCTTTAGTAATTTGTTTTATTGGAGTTCAATTTGCCAACATATGCATAACACCCAGTGCTCATCTCAACTGCCCCCCTCAGTGCCCATCACCCAGGCACCCCTACCCCCCACCCACCTCCCTTTCAACTACCCCGTGGTCGTTTCTCAGAGTTAGGAGTCTCTCATGTTTTGTCACCCTCACTGATAATTTCACTCATTTTCTCTCCTTTGCCATTTTTTCCCTTTCACTAATTTTTAAAATCCCCAAATGAATGAGACCATATAATGTTTGTACTTCTATGATTGAATTCTTTCACTAAGCATAATACCCTCCAGTTCCATCCACGTCAAAGCAAATGGTGGGTATCTGTCATTTCTAACGGCTGAGTAATAGTCCATTGTATACATAGTCCATAAATTCTTTATCCATTCATCTTTCGATGGACACCGAGGCTCCTCCAACAGTTTGGCTATTGTGGACATTGCTGCTATAAACATCGGGGTGCAGGTGTCCCAGTGTTTCATTGCATCTGTATCTTTGGGGTAAATCCCCAGCAGTGCAATTGCTGGGTCATAGGGCAGCTCTATTTTGAACTCTTTGAGGAACCTCCACACAGTTTTCCAGAGTGGTGGGACCAGGTCACATTCCCACCAGCAGTGCAAGAGGGTTCCCCTTTCTCCACACCCTCTACAACATTTGTTGTTTCCTGCTTTGTTAATTTTCCCCAATCTCCCTGGTGTGAGGTGGTATCTCATTGTGCTTTTGATTTATATTTCCCTGATGGCAAGTGATGCGGAGCATTTTCTCATGTGCTTGTTGGCCATGTCTGTCTTCCTCTGTGAAATTTCTGTTCATGTCTTTGGCCCATTACATGATTGGATTGGTTGTTTCTTTGCTGTTGTGTTGAATAAGTTCTTTATAGATCTTGGAAACTAGCCCTTTATCTAATACATCATTTGCAAATATCTTCTCCCATTCTGTAGGTTGTCTTTTAGTTTTGTTGACTGTTTCTTTTGCGGTGCAGAAGCTTTTTATCTTGATGAAGTCCCAATAATTCATTTTTGCTTTTATTTCCCTTGCCATCCTGGATGTATCTTGCAAGAAGTTGTTGTGGCCAAGTTCAAAAAGGGTGTTGCCTGTGTTCTCCTTTAGGATTTGGATGGAATCTTGTCTCCCATTTAGATCTTTCATCCATTTTGAGTTTATCATTGTGTATGGTGTAAGCGAATGGTCTAGTTTCATTCTTCTGCATGTGGATATCCAATTTTGCCAGCACCATTTATTGAAGAGACTGTATATTTTCCAATGGATGTTCTCTCCTGCTTTGTTGAATATTAGTTGACCATAAGGTTGAGGGTCCACTTCTGGAGTCTCTATTCTGTTCCACTGATCTATGTGTCTGTTTTTGTGCCAGTAACACACTGTCTTGATGACCACAGCTTTGTAGTAAACCTGAAATCTGGCATTGTGATGCCCCCAGCTCTGGTTCTCTTTTTCAATATTGCCCTGGGTATTCGGGGTCTTTTCTGATTCCACACAAATCTTAAGATGATTCATTCCAACTCTCCGAAGAAAGTCCATAGTATTTTGATAGGGATTGCATTAAATGTGTAAATTGCCTTTGGTAACATTGACATTTTCACAATATTAATTCTTCCAATCCATGAGCATGGAATATTTCTCGATCTCTTTGTGTCTTCCTCAATTTCTTTCAGAAGTCTCCTGTAGTTTATAGGGTAGAGATTCTTTACCTCTTTGGTTAGGTTTATTCCGAGGTAATTTATGATTTTGGGAACAATTGTAAATGGGATAGACTCCTTAATTTCTCTTTCTTCAGTCTCATTGTTAGTGTATAGAAATGCCACTGACTTCTGGGCATTGATTTTGCATCCTACCAGACTGCCGAATTGCTGTATGAGTTCTAGCAATTTTGGGGTAGAGTGTTTTGGGTTTTCAACGTACAGTATGATGTCATCTGCGAAGAGGGAGAGTTTTACTTCTTCTTTGCCAATTTGAATGCCTTTTATTTCTTTTTGTTGCCTGATTGCTGAGGCTAGGACTTCTAGTACTACGTTGAATAGCAGTGGTGAGAGTGGACATCCCTGTCTTGTTCCTGATCTTAGGGGAAAGGCTCCTAGTGTTTCCCCATCGAGAATGATATTTGCTGTGGAATTTTTGTAGATGGCTTTTAAGATGCTAAGGAATGCTCCCTGTATCCCTACACTCTGAAGAGTTTTGATCAGGAATGGATGCTGTATTTTGTCAAATGCTTTCTCTGCATCTATTGAGAGGATCATAGGGTTCTTGTTTTTTCTCTTGCTGATATGATGAATCACATTGATTGTTTTACAATTCTTGAACCAGCCTTGCATCCCAGGGATAAATCCCACTTGGTCATGGTGGATAATCCTCTTAATGTATTGTTGGATCCTATTGGCTAGTATCATGTTGAGATTTTTTGCATCCATGTTCATCAAGGATATTGGTCTATAATTCTCCTTTTTGGTAGGGCCTTTGTCTGGTTTTGGAATTACAGTGATGCTGACATCATAGAAAGAGTTTGGAAGTATTCCATCTCTTTCTATCTTGCCAAACAGCTTTAGTAGAATACGTATGGTTTCTTCTTTAAACGTTTGATAGAATTCCCCTGGGAAGCCATCTGGCCCTGGACTTCTGTGTCTTGGGAGGTTTTAGATGACTGCTTCAATATCTTCCCTGGTTATCGGCCTGTTCAGGTTTTCTATTTCTTCCTGTTCCAGTTTTGGTAGTTTGTGGTTTTCCAGAATTGCATCTGTTTCTTCCAGATTGCCTAATTTTTGGTGTATAGCTGTTCATAATATGTTTTTAAAATCGTTTGTATTTCCTTGGTGTTGGTAGTGATCTCTCTTTTCTCATTCATCATTTTATTAATTTGAGTCTTCTCTCTCTTCTTTTTAATAAGGCTGGCTAATGGTTTATCTATCTTATTAATTCTTTCAAAGAACCAACTCCTGGTTTTGTTAATCTGTTCCGCAGTTCTTCTGGTCTCTATTTCATTGAGTTCAGTTAGAATCTTTATTAACTCTCTTCTGCTGGGTGTAGGATCTATTTGCTGTCTTTTCTCCAGATCCTTTAGGTGCAACATTAGCTTTTGTATTTGAGTTCTTTCCAGTTTTTGGATGGATGCTTGTATTGCGATGTATTTCCCCCTCAGGACTGCTTTTGCTGCATCCCAACGATTTTGAACGGTTGTATATTCATTCTCATTAGTTTCCATAAATCTTTTTAATTCTTCTCTAATTTCCTGATTGACCCTCTCATCTTTTAGCAGGATGGTCCTTAACCTCCAGGTGTTTGAAGTCCTTCCAAACTTCTTGTTGTGATTTAGTTCTAATTTCAAAGCTTTATGGTCTGAAAATATGCAGAGGATGATCCCAATCTTTGGTATCGGTTCAAACCTGATTTGTGACCCAGTATGTGGTGTATTCTAGAGAAAGTTCCATGTGCACTTGAGAAGAATGTGTATTCAGTTGCGTTTGGATGTAAAGTTCTTTAGATATCCGTGAAATCCATCTGGTCCAGTGTATCATTTAAAGCTCTCGTTTCTTTGGAGATGTTGTGCTTAGAACACCTGTCGACTGTAGAAAGTGCTACATTCAAGTCACCAAGTATAAGTGTATTATTATCTAAGTATTTCTTCACTTTGGTTATTAATTGATATACTTGGCAGCTCCCACATTCAGGGCATAAATACTGATGATTGTTAAGTCCTCTTGTTGGATAGATCCTTTAAGTATGATAAAGTGTCCCTCTTCATCTCTTACTACAGTCTTTGGGATAAACTTTAGTTTATCTGATATGAGGATGGCTACCCCTGCTTTCTTTTGGGGGCCATTTGAATGGTACATGGTTATCCAACCTTCTATTTTCAGGCTGTAGGTGTCCTTACGTCTCAATTGAGTCTCTTGTAGACAGCAAATAGATGGATCTTGCTTGTTTATCCAGTCTGAAACCCTGTATCTTTTGATGGGATCATTAAGCCCTTTCATGTTCAGAGTTACTATTGAAAGATATGAATTTAGTGTCATCATAATACTTAGTCTCTGGTTTTGTGGATTGTTTCCTTGGACTTCCTCTTTCTTTTACAGAGTCCCCCTTAATATTTCTTGTAGAGCTGGTTTGGAGGTCATATATTCTTTCAGTTTCTGCCTATCTTGGAAGCTCTTTATCTCTCCGTCTATTCTGAATTAGAGCCTTGCTGGATAGAGTATTCTTGGTTGCATGTTCTTCTCATTTAGGACCCTGAATATATCCTGCCAGCCCTTTCTGGCCTGCCAGATCTCTGTGGAGAGGTCTGCTGTTAACCTAATACTTCTTCACATAAAGGTTAGCGATCTCTTGTCTCTTGCTGCTTTAATGGTTCTCTCTTTATCTTTGGAATTTGCAAGTTTCACTATTATATGTCGGGGTGTTGAATGGTTTTTATTGATTTAGGGGGGATCTTTTTATCTCCTGGATCTGAATGCCTTTTTCCCTCCCCAAGTTAGGGAAATTCTCAGCTATGATTTGTTCAAAGACACTTTCTGGTCCTATGTCCCTTTCAGCGCCCTCTCGAACCCTAATTAAACGTAGATTTTTTTTCTTCTGAGGCTGTCATTTATTTCCCTTAACCTATCCTCATGATCTTTTAATTGTTTTTCTCTTTTCCTCAGCTTCCTTCCTTGCCATCAACTTGTCTTCTATGTCACTCACTCGTTCTTCTACATCATTAACCCTCATCATTAGGACCTCCAGTTTGGATTGCATCTCATTTATTTGATTTTTAATTTTAGCCTCAGTAGATCTAAATTCTGCAGTCATGAAGTCTCTTGAATCCTTTATGCTTTTTTCTAGAGCAATGAGTAGCTGTATAATTATGCTTCTGAATTGGCTTCCTGAAATCAAATTGTAATCCAAATTCTGTAATTCTGCGGGAGAGAGTACTGTTTCTGATTCTTTCTTTTGTGGTGAGTTCTTCCTTGTAGTCATTTTGCTCACTGTAGAGTGGCTAAAAACAAGTTGTACTGGAAAAAGGAAGATAAAAGGGAAGAAAAAAAGGGGGCAACAACAAAAAGAAGTAGGGGTATCCTCTCATTCTCTATACTGTAAGTCCCTCAACTTCCCCTGGAGCTTTCTAGTACTGCTTGGTTAAGAACTTGCTCTTCCCCTGTTCTTCCAGGTGGTCTTCTGGGGGAGAGGCCTGCTGTGCTGAATCTCAGGTGCGTGCTCCTGCAGGAACTGCCCTGCCCCCTGCCAGGTGAATGTCTCAGTGGCAGCTGTTTATCTTGTGAGGCCTCTGCTCCCTGGCGGCCCTGCTCAGTCCCAGGTACAAGCTGACAGAACAATGTAGATGTGAAATAATGAGATGCCTGGGATTTGCTTTAAATAAATATATTTAAATATTTAGGAAAAATGAGAAAAAGCAAAAAACAGGTAGATTAAATAAGTGAGGGAAATCTTAATAATAATAGAGCCTGGTGATGGGCACATGGGGATCCATTGTAATATTTTCTATTTTTTTATTTGATATTTGACATTTAAAAAATTAAAACTATAGGAAGTTCCACTTCCAGGAATGAAAAATTAAGATCCTACCTAACAACTCTCCATCTCCTCTCCACTGCATAAAAGAATAATAAAATCTGGGCATACAATAAGGAACAAATACATGAATTCACTGGAGAGTGAATAGATGTGTTTGCTGGGTTTGCAGTACAAGTTCACTTGGAGGAGGGGTGACAAGTAAATTCCTATTGCTGAGGGTTTTAGCCTGAGGCTAATTGCAGTCTAAAACTGGCTGGGATTTCATGGAGGGGAAAAAAAGCTATCTGCCTCTGGCCTATAAAACAAGAAAATTGAACCCAGGAAAATATGAGTGCTGAAAAAAATGGAGGAATCCTGCCATGAAAAGAACCATACAGCAGATCACCAAACTGTGCACTCACATTTCTGACTGACCTCAGAATCAGACATTTATGGGACAGTGTAAAAGCATCTCAGCTAAAGACCATCTAACCCTAGACAAGAGATTGTAAACTAACAACTCGCAGGTAATCCCTACACATAGACACATTTAAAATCAATCTGAACTGAGTTTGAAGTTCAAGCCCAGCCCTCACTTCAAATAAATCACCTGCAAAAACAAAGGAAACAATATTCATTGGGGAACAATAACAGAATTCAAAATGTCCACAATTTAACATTCAAAACAACCAGAATACAGTAGAAAATGAGGCATATAAAGAACCAAGAAAATGGAACACATCCAAAAAAGAAAAAAAAATCAATTAAGTCAAACACGAAGATTTGTCAATGTTGGAATTAATATACAAGAATTTTTAGTAAAAATAAAAATCCTCTTGGGGAAGCCTGGGTGGCTCAGTAGTTGAGCATCTGCTTTTGGCTCAGGGTGTGACCCCGTGGTCCTGGGATCCAGTGCCACATCAGGCTCCTTGTGGGGAGCCTGCTTCGCCCTCTGCCTATGTTTCTGCTTTCTTTCTCTATCTCTTTCATGAATAAATAAATAAAATCTTAAAAAAGGAAAGAAAATCCCCTTTGGGTTTCTTTCAGTTATGGGAAACAGGTATTGATATAGGCCTTCCTTAAAAGCAAAGTGCTGTGACGTGAACTTTCAAAATTGGGGATACCTATATTATTGGTTCTCTGTATTTCACATTAGATTATTTTAATCAATCTATCTTTAAGTGCAATCACTCATTCCTCTTCCATTGACATTTGGCTGTTAAGTCTATTCTGTAATTTTTTGAAGATTTTATTTATTCATTAGAAACACAGAGAGAGGCAAAGACATAGGCAGAGGGAGAAGCAGACTCCCTGGAGGAAGCCTGATGTAGGACTTGATCCCAGGACCCCAGGATCACAACCTGAACCAAAGGCTGACCGTCAACTGCTGAACCACTCAGGTGCCCCTATTCTGAACTTTTAATTTCCAAAAGTACATTTTTTCAAGTCTAAGATTTCCATTTAGTACTGTCCTATTGTTTCTTTTTCTCTGATGAAATTTTACTTACTGAAACCATATTTTGTTGACTTCATTGAGGATGGTTAGTATAACCAGTTAAAAATTGTTGTTCAGCATTTATTTTGCAGTCAGCCATTATAGAGATAGCAAATGCCCAGAAGAGTGAGAGTGGCACTGCCAACCTCTTTTTCTGGGGAACTACACTCAGCATCTCAGCATCAAGTCATCATAGCTTTGAACTATGTCTGTGAACATCTGTGTTTTATCTCGATTTACTTTGTGCATCTGTTAGCATGATGTGTCTCAAAGTAACAGAAAAGCCTAAGAGAGGTTATTTTGGGGGTCTGGAATGCTCAAAAAATGGCATACAAATTAATGGTAATTGCTTCCTCACTTTATGTCATTTCAGCTTACAAAATGTTTCACAAGAATGTTCTACCTTTGGGTTGTTGGGGAAATCTGTAATGCAATACTAAAAAATTCAAATAAATTAATAAAAGATAGGAGAGAAAGAGAAATTAGAAGCAGAGGGTGCAAGTTGAAAACAAAAAATATGGTAAAATCAAACACATGTCAATAATTACATTAAAAATTACTGAACACTTCAAGCAATAGGTAGAAATTGTCAAAGTGGACAAAAAGAAAATAAAGCCCAACTCTACACTGCCTAAAAGAGCTATAATTTAAATAGAAAGACTTGGGTTGAAAGTAAATAGATGTAAAAATATATACTTTACAACCAGTAAGCATAAGAAGACCAGAATGGCTATATTGATCAGATGAAACAGATTTCAAGATGAAATATATCATGAGTGATAAAGAAGGACACTTCATAATGATAAAATGTCAGTTTATCAGGGAGATATAACAATTATAAATGCTTATGTCCCATGGGACAGTTCAAAATACATGAAGAAATAAGTAACAAAAGTAAATGGCAAAATAGATCATTTCACAATCATACTTGGAGAATTTAATAGTTTGTAGTAGTTGGGACGCCTGGGTGGCTCAGTGGTTGAGCATCTGCCTTCAGCTCAGGGCATGATCCCGGGTCCTGGGATCAAGTCCTGCATCAGGCTTCCTGCAGGGAGCCTGCTTCTCCCTCTGCCTATGTCTCTACCTCTCCCCATGTGTGTCTCATGAATAAATAAATAAAATATTTTAAAAATAGTCTGTAGTAGTTATCTATTGCTGCATGACAAATTACCTCAAAATTTATTAGCTTAAAACAGCAAATATCTATTTCCTAGGTTCGGTGGGTTAAGAATACCTTCTTTGGTATTTAATGCTGCTCATGACCTCAGAAAAGGCACACTAGCATGTGCAAAGCTGTTTAACTAGAACAGTAAATGGAACATAGGAAGGGAACACTAAAAGACTACAAACCAGCTAACCATTCTGTAGTCAATTCATGAGGTTTAGAATTTCAATAGTGACAGCTTAACTATGTTAGGATATATTGCTAAGAATAGCAAAGGAAGTAGTACTTGAATTAATGGCTCCGATATTTTGACCTGTTTTCTTTGTTCATATAATTGTTCTATAGAAGGGAGCTAAGTGTACCTAACAATAGAAAAGGGGATAGTGAATTCTCATCCAGCTCCACTCACTGGAAGATGCAGGTTGGCAGTGTAAGAACTATTTGAGTCTCAGTTGCTTGAGAAATGAAAATACAATCTCTGAAGCAAACTCTCACCTACCGCTAATGGATTCTCCATACAAAAGTTTATTAACCTGTGACTATTGACACCTGGAATCAGATAATTCTTTGTTGGGGTAAGAGGGTCAGTGTCTTTCCTGTGCACTGTAGGAGATTTAACAGCAATCCATGGCCTATACCTACTAGAGAGACCTCAATAGTTGCCCACTCCCCAGTTGCTAGAAGCAAAATTGTTTTCAGATATTGCCAAATGTCTCCTGGTGGGGGTGGTAAAGTCACCTCTCTTAGAGAATCACTTCCTTAGAATTTTTCAAACCAAGAAGCACAACATTTACTGGATACTGAAATCAATTTAGTGGGTGCCAACCAGCATGTTTTAATGAAATCAAACTGAATAGAAAATATTAAAAAAAAGAAGAAAATATCAGAGCATTTAGAGTGCAGTACAAATAATACATTATGTGTGAACTGCTTTGCTATGTGAAATCTAATTTTTTTCTTAACCTCAATCTCTTTAGAAAAAACCTAATATATGCCTAAGTAACAATATGTGCATGAGTTGTTTCTTTTAATATTCAGAAAAAAAGTAGTATGTTTGGTTTGAAAACACTAAAGGAATTGTAGAAATTCTAAGACATTAGATGAGACATCAAGATCCATGTTTGCGGTGACTGGTTTTCTCTCATTATTCTTATCAGAATTAAAGGATTCCTTCAGACTCTTATCATTATGCTATCCTTTCTCCTTTCCTACTGGCCCCTTCTCTTCCAGATGATTGTCCTTAATTTTTCTATATACAGTTAATCCTTGAATAACATGGAGGTGAAAGGTGCTGACCCCCCCGACCTCCAGTCAAAAATCTGCAAATAACTTTTGATTCCTCAAAAACTTAACTACTAATAGCCTGCTGTTGAACAGAAGCCTGATAATATAACCAGTTGATTAACACATATTTTATATATATATTATATACTGTATCTTACAATAAGGTAAACTAGAAAAAATAAAATGTTATTAAGAAATCATAAGGGAGAGGGATCCCTGGGTGGTGCAGTGGTTTAGCGGCTGCCTTTGGCCCAGGGCGCGATCCTGGAGACCCAGGATCGAATCCCACATCAGGCTCCCGGTGCATGGAGCCTGCTTCTCCCTCTGCCTATGTCTCTGCCTCTCTCTCTCTGTGTGTGTGACTATCATAAATAAATAAAAAATTTAAAAAAAGAAATCATAAGGGAGAAAAAATACATTTATAGTACTGCACTATTAAAAAATCCATATACAAGTGGACTTGCAAAGTTCAAACTCATGTTGTTCAATGGACAACTGTAGTTTCAATAAAAACATACTGCAGGTTGCTGCCAGAAAAAAGTTTGAAAGCAACTCTGCCTAGAGCACAGCTGAGAACACTCAATCAGAATGGCTACTGTAAGGTCACAGATTTTATCCTAGCTAATCTAATAGTCTATGATCCCAGTATGAACCTTCATCTAAGCTTGACCAAGCCCCACTGTGCTCTTCATAAATATACTCTCTTTATGCCTATTCTCTTATTGTTCTTCGTCAACTCATATAATTACCAATACCATTGACCTTTTAAGCTCTAAGTTATCTGTGGTGTAATATCTGACATTCCAGTATAAAATATTCCCTCCCTTCTCTGACTACCTTTTGTACTTTTTGTCTGTATCATAGAAGCTCTCTTAAATGATGTGATTCGGAACTCTATTTTGGAGGTTACTGTCAAAAAAATTAATGAAAGATCTGACATACCCTAAACATTTTTTGAAACATAGATAATACAAATGCACATTAACTTGACAATCTTTTGACATAAGTGCCAAGGCTTTTTCTATCAGAAAATGTCTGCCAATTGAAGTTCTGTACAGTCAGTTACTACCTCAATTTGTTTCTGTAAAAAAAAGAAAAACCTAAAGACATGTGTAAATAAATCTAAGTGCAGAATTCTTCAGACTACAATGCTTTTTCCCACTCTGATACTTTCTAATTCAAGAATTTTTTAAAGCAACTAAACTTTATTCAGTCCTTATGAAGTATTTGACTTAATTTTCATAAACTCACTCTTGCTAAGTATATAACCAATAAAACAGAATTGTGTAGGTACCCCCAGAGCATTCTAGCTATGAAAATTCTGTATGCTGTAGGCGTCAATGAATGCGTTGGGGAGTGAATGGCAAGAGAAGAACAAATTTTCGTAGTTGATTACCATCCTCATCTTTTCTATACTCCTACTCCCATTACTGCCCCAAAGAGAAGTACGGATAGAGAAAGAGCAAATAGTAGCTCACACATGAAGTCTATCTCCCAAAGCAGCACCTTACCAACACTTGTAAAGGTAATAAATGTACACTGACCGAAAAATTGCTTAGACTAGTGCTTTTCAAACTATCAAGTAACTTTTTTTAAAAAAATTGCAATTAGACTAATACCTTGTAAAATGCAATAAAATGATTACTAGAAAAATGAAACGAAAAATGATACAAAATACAAACACCAGTTTTAAATTATTATATTCAACATACATAAAACTACTCTACTAAATTATTATAAAAGTTTCTAATATTTACTCTCAATTTCCATATTTATCCCAGGCTAGTAATGGTTCAGGGACCAGTACTGATCAAAGGATCTCACTTTGAGCAGCCTTAAAATATAATGACAGAGAAGTGTTGGGAAGATGGCAGAGTAATAGGAGGGCCTTAGGTTTGCCTCATCCCTCAAAAACAGCTAGATAAATATTAAATCAACTGAACACCTAAGAAGTAGATCTGAGGACTGAGAAAACAAACTACAACTAGAGAAAGAGAAGGGACCACATTGTGGAAGGTAGTAGGTGCAGATATGTGATAGGGAGAGAAAAGGATGGCAGGTGCTGTGGAAGGGAGGGATCCCTGATCATGGATAGAGGAGGGAGGGAGAGGGAAAGGGGGAGGGGGAGGGAGAGGAAGAGGGAGAGGGAAAGGGAGAGAGAGATAAGCACATAGAAGATAGCACAAAGAAAATACTTCCATAAAGCCACTGACTGGGAAAACAGAATGGCTGATTATCATGAGTTTTTACAACCAGTGGAGCTCAAAGACTGGAGTTTTAAAATTCGCAGTCATGGCTGGTGTTGAGCCATGTGGGTGCTGCGGAGTTCTGGTAGATAAGGAGGGCAGAGGCCCAGAAGCAGATGGCACAATCTGAGGATCCCCTGGACACACTAGGAGAGACAGTTCCCCCTTCTTGGAGTGCATATGTCAGAGGTGACCTTATCTTTCTGGGGACAAAAAAAATGGTGGGTGTCATTTCTCTTCCCTGCTCCTTAGCATAGGTGCAGACACACCTGCTGAAGGCAGTGAAGTGGGACATGGGCTATTTAGCCTGCTATGCTCCAAATTCCATGCCCCTGTGCTCTGGGATGACTGCATTAAACCTGCATCAGACCCAGTGAAGTGTGAGAGCCTTTCTCAGAGGACCAGTGCAGGTCTCCACCATACCAGGTCCCTGATGTTTGGAATTTAAAAAATCAGAATGAGTGGCTAAGATAGAGTCCAAGGTGAGCTATGCTGCTCCAGGCAGGAAAGCAACCCAGAGATAGTGTGAAAACAGCGATCTGAAAAATGTCTGGGATGCACAAGGGGAAATTATTTACTCATCTGAAAGTGCTTCCTTGAGAGCTTTAAAAATGGACTTCTCTCTCTGGGAACAAAGGAGCTGGTTGCCACCATTTCCCTCACCCATACCTCAGCATAAACCAACTTCAGCAAACAGTACAGCACCAAGACTTCTGCCTAACTTGTTTACACCAACTCCCACCATCCTTCACTCTGTTGGTACTACTTTTCTCAGGCAAGTGTGACTAAAAACTCATGCAGTAGGCCTTTTACCCAGAGACCAGAACAAAACCCTGCATGTATCATGTCTACTGCCCACAGAATTCTGCAAAGCTTCAGTTCTAATGGAAATAGGATAACGTCTTTTTTTTTCAAGATCTTTTTTATTTATTCATGAGAGACACAGAGAGAGAGCGAGGCAGAGAAATAGACAAAGGGAGAAGCAGGCTCCTTGCAGGGAGCCTGATGCAGGAACTCAGAACTCCATCCCAGGACTCCAGGATCACGCCCTGAGCCAAAGGCCCACACTCAACCGCTGAGCTACATAGGCATCCCCGTATAAGGTCTTTTCAACAGGCAAACCAGAACAGACCTAGTTTAAAATCACCACTCTTTGGCCAAAGTCCAAACACTCACCAATGCTGGCAATGAGAACTTCTACAGATGACTGGCCTGAGTGCTACAACAGCCAAAACACAGTAGCAGTGTGCACATGGGACACACCAGACGCACTTCCTGAAGCACCAGATCCTGAACACTATATGACCTCTTTTTCATAAAGCCGTAACTCTCAGGATCAGGAAACATATCAGGCTTTTCTAACACAGAGAAAAAGAAAGAGACCTAGACAAAATGCCAAGACAGAGTATTTATCCCAAAAGAAAGAACAAGAAAAGGTCAAAACCATAAAACAGATATTAGTAATATGCCTGATCCAGAATTTAGAGCAGCAATCATAAGGATACCAGTGGGCTTGAGAAAAGCAAGGAAGACATCAGGGAGACCCTTACTGCGGATATAAAAGAGCTAAAAAAATAATAATAAGGCCAAAATGAAAAATGCAACAACTCAGATTCAAAACCAACTGGATGTAAAGACTGCAAGGAAGGAAGAAGCAGAGCAAAAAATAAGTCATATACAAAAAATAATTATGGAAAATAATGAAGTTGAACAAAAGAGAGAAAAGAAAATTTGGGATCATGAGAGTACAGTTAGGAAATTCATCAAATGCTACAGCATTCATACCACAGGAGTCCTAGGAGAAGAAGAGAAAAGGGGCAGAAGGTTTATTTGAGAAAACAATGGCCGAAAATCTCCAGAAATAATGACAAAACAAGTAATAAACTGTCACTAAACACATATCTATCAATAATTACTCTGAAAGTAAACAGACTAAATGCTTCCAATCAAAAGACAGAGGGTGTCAGGATGGATAAGAAAATAAGACCTATCTATATGATGCCTACAAGAGATTCATTTTAGAACCAAAAACATCTGCAGATTAAAAAGTGAGGTGATACAGAAATATATATCATGCAAATGGATGTCAAAGAAACATGGAACAGCAATACTTATATCAGACAAACTAAACTAAACCAAAGACTGTAACAAGAGACGAGGGGCACTATATCATAATAAGGGGAGTATCCAACATGAAAATCTAATAATTGTAAATATTGATGGTCCCAACTTAGAGAATAAAAATATATTAGTAACAAATTAATAACAAATACACAGGAACTCATTGATAAAAATATAATAGTAGGGGATTTTAATACCCACTTACATCAATGGACAAACCAAACCACCTAAGCAGAAAATCAAAAAGGAGGGGATCCCTGGGTGGCTCAGTGGTTTAGTGCCTGCCTTTGGCCCAGGGTGTGATCCTGGGATTGAGTCCCATGTCAGGCTCCTTGCATGAAGCCTGTGTCTCCCTCTGCCTGTGTCTCTGCCTCTTTCACTCTCTGTCTATGTCTCTCATGAATAAATAAATAAATAAAATATTTTAAAAAGAAAGAGAAAGAAAGAAAAAGAAAGAAAAAGAAAGGAAGGAAGGAAGGAAGGAAGGAAGGAAGGAAGGAAGAAGGAAGAAAGAAAGAAAGAAAGAAAGAAAGAAAGAAAAAGAAAATCAACAAGGAAAAAAAGGCTTTGAGTGATACTGGACCAGGTGGACTTAACAGATATATTCAGAAAACTTCATCCTAAAAAAGCAAAATATACATTCTTTTCAAGTGCACACGGGACTTCTCCAGAACAGATCACATACTGGGTCACAAATCAAACCTCAACAGTACAAAATTATTGAGATCATATGATGCATATTTTCTTTTTTTTTAAGATTATATTTATTGGGATGCCTGAGTGGCTCAGCAGTTGAGCGCCTGCCTTTGGCTCAGGGAGTGATCCGGATTCCCAGGTTCAAGTCCCACACTGGGCTCCTTGCATGGAGCCTGCTTCTCCCTCTACTTGTGTCTCTGCCTCTCTCTGCCTCTCTCTTTCTGTGTCTCTCATGAATAAATAAGTGAAATCTTTTTAAAAATATTATATTTATTTATCTGAGAGAGTAAGAGCATAAGCAGGGAGAGGAGCAGAGGGAGAGGGAGAAGCAGACTCCTTGCTGAGCAGGGAGCACAACTGAGGGCTCAATCCAAAGACCATAGGATCTTGACCTGAGCTGAAGGCAAATGCTCAACTGACTGAGCCATCCAGGCACCCCGATATATATTTTCAGACCACAGCACTATGAAACTTGAAGTCAACTACAACAAAAAATTTGGAAAGACCACAAATATATGGAGTTTAAAGAACATGCTACTAAAGAATGAATAAGTCAACCAGGAAATTAAAGAAGAAATTTAAAAATAGATGGAAAGAATAAAAAATGAAAACACACACTCCAAAACCTTTAGGATGCAGCAAAAGAGGTCTTAAGAGGGAAGTATATAGCAATACAGGCCTACCTCAAGAAGCAAACAAAATCTCAAATAAACTACACAATCTTACACATAAAGAAGCTAGACAAAGAATAACAAATGAAGCCTAAAGCCAGCAGAAGAAGGGAAATAATAAACAGAAACAAATGATAAACAATCAGAAACAAATGATAAACTAAAACAAAAACAGATCAACAAAACCAGGAGATGTTTCTTTGAAAAACTTAATATAATTGATAACCCCCTAGACAGACTTATGGAAAGGAAAAGAGAAAAGACTCAAATAAATAAAATCACAAATGAGAGGATAAATTACAAGACCACAGAAATACAAACAAGTTTAAGAAAATATTATAAAAAATTATATGCGTACAAATTGGCCAACCTGGAAGAAATGGATAAATTCCTAGAAACATATAAACTACTAAAACTAGAACAGGAAGAGAAGAAACTTGAACGGACCAATAACCAGCAAAGAAATTGAATCATTAATCAAAAATCTGCTAACAAACCAAAGTCCAGGGCTAGATGGCTTCAAAGGCAAATTTTACCAAACATTTATATTTTTATTTCATTGTTTTAGTTTTTTAATTTAAACTCAATTTAGTTCACAGTGTATTATTTAGTTAACAGTGTATTATTAGTTTCAGGGGTAGAATTTAGTGATTCATCAGTTGCATATAACATCCAGGGCTCATTCCTTAATATCCATCATCCAATTACCCCCTCCCCCCACAACCCACATCCCTTCCACCAACCTTCAATTTGTTCCCTATAGTTAAGAGTCTCTTACGGTTTGCCTCTCACTGTCTTTATCTTAATTTTCATTCCCTTCTCCCATGTTCATATGCTTTGCTTCTTAAATTTCACATAAGTGAAACCATATTTGTCTTTCTCTGACTTATTTCACTTAGCATAATATACTATAGTTCCATCCACATCATTGCAAATAGCGAGATTTAATTCTTTTGGGGGCACCTGGGTGGCTCAGTGGTTGAGCGTATGCCTTTGGCTCAGGTCATGATCCTGGGATCCTGGGATCCTGGGGTCAAGTTCTGCATCAGGCTCTGTGAATGAAGCCTACCTCTCCCTCTGCCGGTCTCTGCCTCTCTCTTTGTGTCTCTCATGAATAAATAAATAAAATATTTAAAAAAAAAGAAGATTTCAGGGATGCCTGGGTGGCTCAGTGGTTGAGTATCTGCCTTTGGCTCAGGGCGTGATCCCGGGGTCCCAGGATCGAATCCCAAATCCAACTCCTTGTGTGGAGCCTGCTTCTCCCTCTTCCTGTGTCTCTGCCTCTCTCTTTCTGTGACTCTCATGAATAAATAAATAAAATCTTTAAAATTTTTTTTAAAGATTTCATTTTTTTGATGGCTGAGTAATATTGCCATGTATATTATATATAATACATATACATATATGTATCACCTATTCTTTATTCCTTCATCTGTCAACAGACATCTGGGCTCTTCCCATGTTTTGGTTTTTGTGGACAATGCTGCTACAAACATTGGGGTGCATGTGCCCCTTCTAATCACTGTTTTTGTATACTCTGGATAAATACCTAGTAGGGCAATTGCTGGGTTGAAGGGTAGTTCTATTTTGAACTTTTTATTTTTATTTTATTTTATTTTTTTTAATTTTTATTTATGATAGTCACACAGGGAGAGAGAGAGAGAGGCAGAGACACAGGCAGAGGGAGAAGCAGGCTCCATGCACCGGGAGCCCGACGTGGGATTCGATCCGGGGTCTCCAGGATCGCGCCCTGGGCCAAAGGCAGGCGCCAAACCGCTGCGCCACCCAGGGATCCCTATTTTGAACTTTTTGAGGAACCTCCATACTGGCTTCCAGAATGGCTACACCAGGCTGCATTTCCACCAACAGTATAAGAGGGTTCCCCTTTCTCTGCATCCTCACCAACATCTATTGTTTCCTGGATTCTTTTTTTAAAGATGTTTTTAGGGATCCCTGGGTGGCGCAGCGGTTTGGCGCCTGCCTTGGCCCAGGGCACGATCCTGGAGACCCGGGATCGAGTCCCGCGTCGAGCTCCCGGTGCATGGGCCTGCTTCTCCCTCTGCCTATGACTCTGCCTCTCTCTCTCTCTCTCTCTCTCTCTCTCTCTCTCTCTCTCTCTCTATCACAAATAAATTAAAAAAAATTAAAGATGTTTTTATTTACTTATTCATGAGAGACACACAAAGGGAGAGAAAGAGAGAGGCAGAGATACAGGCAGAGGGAGAAGCAGGCTCCATGCAGGGAGCCTGACATGGGACTCCCTGCATGGAGTCCCGGGTCTCCAGGATCAGGCCCTGGGCAGAAGGCAGGGCTAAACCGCTGAGCCACCCAGGCTGCCCTCCTGGATTCTTAATTTTAGCCATTCTGACTGGTGTGAGGTGATATCTCATTGTGGTTTTGATTTGTATTTCCCTGATAATGAGTTATGTCAAACATTTTTTCATGTTTATTAGCCATTTGTATGTCTTCTTTGGAGAAATGTCTCTTCATGTCTTCAGCCTGTTTCTTGACTGGATTTTTTATTTTTGGAGTGTTGAATTTGATAAGTTCTTTATGAATTTTGGATACTAGCCCTTTATCCAATATGTCATTTGCAAATATCTTCTCCCATTCTGTTGGTTGCCTTTTAGTTTTATTCATTGTTTCCATTACTGTGCAGAAGCTTTTTATCCTGATGAAGTCCCAATAGTTTGTTTTTGCTTTTATTTACCTTGCCTCTGGAGATGTGTCTAGCAAGAAGTTATGGCCAAGGCCAAAGAGATTATTACCTTTATTTTAAAGGATTTTGATGTTTTCCTGTCTCAAGTTTAGGTCTCTCATCCATTTTGAATTTATTTTTGTGTATGGTGTAAGAAGGTGGTCCAGTTTTATTCTCCTACACATGGCTATCAAGTTTTCTTAATGTCATTTGTTGAAAAGATTGTCTTTTCCCCCATTGGATGTTCTTTCTTGCTTTATCAAAGATTAGTTGACCATAGAGTTGAGGGTTATTCTTCTCAATCTATTACAAAAAAGAAAGAAGAGGAAAGAAAGAAAGAAAGAAAGAAAGAAAGAAAGAAAGAAAGAAAGAAAAAGAAATGGAAGGAAAACTTCCAAAGTCATTCTATGAGGCCAGCATTACCCTGATTCCAAAACCAGACAAAGATTCCACCATAAAAGAGAACTACATGTGGCACCTGGGTGGCTAAGTGGTTGAGCATCTGCCTTTGACTCAGGTCATGGTTCAAGGTCCCAGGGTCCTGGGATTGAGTCCCGCATTGGACTCCTCATGGGGAGCCAGCTTCTCCCTCTGCCTATGTCTCTGCCTCTCTCTGTGTGTCTCTTATGAATAAATAAATAAAATCTTTTTTTAAAAAAAAGATTTCAGGGACGCCTGTGTGGCTCAGGGGTTGAGCGTCTGTCTGCCTTTGGGTCAGGGAGTGATCTTAGGATCTGGGATCGAGTCCTGCATTAGGCTCCCCGCATGGAGCCTGCTTCTCCCTCTGCTTATGTGTCTGCTTCTCTGTGTGTATGTGTCTCTCATAAATAAATAAATAAAAATATTTTTAAAAACTACAGGCCAATATCCCTGATGAACATGGATGCAAAAATTCTCAACAAAATACTAGCAAACTGAATCCAACAATACATTAAAAGAATCATTCACCATGATCAAGTGGGAGATATTCCTGGGTTACAAGGGTGGTTCAACATTTGCAAATCTATCAACATGATACCCTAAATTAATAAAAGAAAGGATAACAACCATATGATCCTCTTAAGAGATGCAGAATAAGTATCTGACAAAGTGCAATACCCACTGATGATAAGAACTCCAACAAGTAGGGTTAGAGAGAAAAATACCTCAACATAATAAAGGCCATGTACAAAAAACCCACAACTAATATCATCCTAAATGGGGAAAAACTGAGAGTTTTTCTTCTATGGTGAAGAACAAGACAGGGATGTCCACTCTCACCAGTTATTTAATGTAGTACTGGAAGTGTAAGCCACAGCAATTAGATAACAAAAACAAATAAAAGGCATCCAAATCAGCAAGGAAGAAGTCAAACTTTCACTATTTGCAAATCACAGAACACTTTATGTAGAAAACCAGAAGGACTCCACCAAAAAATTCCTAGAACTGATACATGAATTCAGTAAAGTTGCAGGATACAAAATCAATGTACAGAAATCCGTTGTATATCTATACATCAATAATGAAGCAAAACAAAGAGAAATTAAGGAATCAGTTCCATTTGCAGTCACATCAGAACCAAGGATACCTAAGGATAAACCTAATGAAAGAGGTAAAAAGTCTGTACTCTTAAAAGTAAAAACAGAACAAAACAAAACAAAAAAACAAAAAATGATAAAAGAAATTTAAGATGACACTAAGAAATGTAAAAACATTCCCTACTCATGGATTGGAAGAACAAATATTGTTCAAATGTCTATATTACCAAAAGTAATCTACATATTTAATGTAATCCGTATCAGAATACCACAGAATTTTCCACAGAGCTAGAAAAAACTATCCTCAAATTTGTAAAGAACCACAAAAGACCCCCCCAAAACAAAAGAAACCTTGAACTGAAAAAGAAAAGAAAAGCCAGAGGCACCATATATTACACCGTATATTTTTACACCATATATTACAAAGCTGTAGTGATCAAAACATTATGGTACTGGCATAAAACCAGACACATAGATCGATGGAACAGAATAGAAACTCCAGAATTGAACTCACAAGTATATGATCAATTAATCTCTGACAAAGCAGGAAAGAATATCCAATGGGAAAAAGACAGTCCTTCGATAAATGGTGTTAGAAAAACTGGATAACAACATGCAAAACATGTACCACTTTCTTACACCATACACAAAAATAAATTCAAAATGGATTAAAGACCTAAATGTGAGAGAATAAATCATTAAAATCCTAGAGGAGAATAGAGGAGGAGGGGCAAGATGGCGGAAGAGCAGGGTCCCCAAATCACCTGTCCCCACCAAATTACCTAGATAACCTTCAAATCATCCTGAAAATCTACAAATACGGCCTGAGATTTAAAGAGAGAACAGCTGGAATGCTACAGTGAGAAGAGTTCACGCTTCTATCAAGGTAGGAAGACGGGGAAAAAGAAATAAAGAAACAAAAGGCCTCCGAGGGGGAGGGCCCCGCGAGGAGCCGGGCTGAGGCCGGGGCGAGTGTCCCCAGGACAGGAGAGCCCCGTCCCGGAGGAGCAGGAGCTGCACCAACCTTCCCGGGCGGAAAGGGGCTCGCAGGGAGGTGGAGCAGGACCCCGGAGGGCGGGGATGCCCTCGGGCTCCCGGGGACACTAACAGAGACCTGCGCCCCGGAGAGTGCTCCGAGCTCCCTAAGGGCTGCAGCGCGCACGGCGGGGACCGGAGCAGCTCGGAGGGGCTCGGAAGCGGCTCCAGGGAGGGAGCTGCGGGGGGGGAGCGCAAATCCAACAGCGCAGGCCCCGGAGCACAGGGCGCCAGGACACAGCCCAGGATCCGGCCTCCCCCAGGACAGGCAGAGGCCGGGAGGGCCCAGGACAGCGAGGACGCTCCTGCCCCGAGCTGAGCACATCAGCGGCCCCGTCCCGGAGCCTCCAGGCCCTGCAGACGGAGAGCCCCATAGTTCCTGCAGAGGCTGAATCCAGGCTTCCAGAGTTGCCATAGCAACTGCGGCTGTTCCTCCTGGGGCCTCACGGGGTAAACAACCCCCACTGAGCCCTGCAGCAGGCAGGGGCAGAGCAGTTCCCCCAAGTGCTAACACCTGAAAATCAGCACATCAGGCCCCTCCCCCAGAAGACCAGCTGGACGGACCAGTGATACTCCCCCGTGTTCCAATAC
Source organism: Nyctereutes procyonoides (assembly GCF_905146905.1). NCBI lineage: Eukaryota > Metazoa > Chordata > Mammalia > Carnivora > Canidae > Nyctereutes > Nyctereutes procyonoides. The sequence continues at coordinate 65,300,523 of NW_026575125.1, read as the reverse complement.
AACTTGTTTTTGGCCACTCTGCACTGAGCAAAATGACTAGAAGGAAAACCTCACCTCAAAAGAAAGAATCAGAAACAGCCCTCTCTCCCACAGAGTTACAAAATCTGGATTACAATTCAGTGTCAGAAAGCCAATTCAGAAGCACTATTATACAGCTACTGGTGGCTCTAGAAAAAAGTATAAAGGACTCACGAGACTTCATGACTACAGAATTTAGATTCAATCAGGCAGAAATTAAAAATCAATTGAATGAGATGCAATCCAAACTAGAAATCCTATGACGAGGGTTAACGAAGTGGAAGAACAAGTGAGTGACATAGAAGACAAGTTGATGGCAAAGAGGGAAACTGAGGAAAAAAGAGACAGACAATTAAAAGACCATGAAGACAGATTAAGGGAAATAAATGACAGCCTAAGGAAGAAAAACCTATGTTTAATTGGGGTTCCGAGGATGCCAAAAGGGACAGAGGGCCAGAATATGTATTTGAACAAATCCTAGCTGAAAACTTTCCCAGTCTGAGAAGGGAAACAGGCATTCAGATCCAGGAAATAGAGAGATCCCCCCCTAAAATCAATAAAAACTGTTCAACACCACGACATTTAATAGTGAAGCTTGCAAATTCCAAAGATAAAGAGAAGATCCTTAAAGCAGCAAGAGACAAGCAGTCCCTGACTTTTATGGGGAGGAGTATTAGGGTAACAGCAGACCTATCCACAGAGACCTGGCAGGCCAGAAAGGGCTGGAAGGATATATTCAGGGTCCTAAATGAGAAGAACATGCAACCAAGAATACTCTATCCAGCAAGGCTCACATTCAAAATGGAAGGAGAGATAAAGAGCTTCCAAGACAGGCAGGAACTGAAAGAATATGTGAACTCCAAACCAGCTCTACAAGAAATTTTAAGGGGGACTCTTAAAATTCCCCATTAAGAAGAAGTTCAGTGGAACAATCCACAAAAACAAGCACTGAATAGATATCATGATGACACTAACTCATCTCTGTCAATAGTAACTCTGAACGTGAACGGGCTTAATGACCCCATCAAAAGGCGCAGGGTTTCAGACTGGATAAAAAAACAGGACCCATCTATTTGCTGTCTACAAGAGACTCATTTTAGACAGAAGGACACCTACAACCTGAAAATAAAAAGTTGGAGAACCATTTACCATTCAAATGGTTCTCAAAAGAAAGCAGGGGTAGCCATTCTTATATAAGATAAACTAAAATTTACCCCGAAGACTACAGTGAGAGATGAAGAGGGACACTATCTCATACTTAAAGGATCTATCCAAGAAGAGGACTTAACAATCCTCAATATATATGCCCCGAATGTGGGAGCTGCCAAATACTTAAACCAATTATTAACCGAAGTGAAGAAATACTTGGATAATAATACACTTATACTTGGTTACTTCAATCTAGCTCTTTCTACCCTCGATAGGTCTTCTAAACACAACATCTCCAAAGAAACGAGAGCTTTAAATGATACACTGGACCAGATAGATTTCACAGATATCTACAGAACTTTACATCCAAACTCAACTGAATACACATTCTTCTCAAGTACACATGGAACTTTCTCCAGAATAGACCACATACTGGGTCACAAATCGGGTCTGAACCGATACCAAAAGATTGGGATCGTCCCCTGCATATTCTCAGACCATAACGCCTTGAAATTAGAACTAAATCACAACAAGAAGTTTGGAAGGACCTCAAACACGTGGAGGTTAAGGACCATCCTGCTAAAAGATGAAAGGGTCAACCAGGAAATTAAGGAAGAATTAAAAAGATCCATAGAAACTAATGAGAATGAAGATACAACCGTTCAAAATCTTTGGGATGCAGCAAAAGCAGTCCTAAGGGGGAAATACATCGCAATACAAGCATCCATCCAAAAACTGGAAAGAACTCAAATACAAAAGCTAACCTTATACATAAAGGAGCTAGAGAAAAAGCAGCAAATAGATCCTACACCCAGCAGAAGAAGAGAGTTAATTAAAATTCGAGCAGAACTCAACGAAATTGAGACCAGAAGAACTGTGGAACAGATCAACAGAACCAGGAGTTGGTTCTTTGAAAGAATTATTAAGATAGATAAACCATTAGCCAACCATATTAAAAAGAAGAGAGAGAAGACTCAAATTAATAAAATCATGAATGAGAAAAGAGAGATCACTACCAACACCAAGGAAATACAAACGATTGTAAAAACATATTATGAACAGCTCTACGCCAATAAATTAGGCAATCTAGAAGAAATGGACGCATTCCTGGAAAGCCACAAACTACCAAAACTGGAACAGGAAGAAATAGACAACCTGAACAGGCCAATAACCAGGGAGGAAATTGAAGCAGTCATCAAAAACCTCCCAAGACACAAGAGTCCAGGGCCAGATGGCTTCCCAGGGGAATTCTATCAAACGTTTAAAGAAGAAATCATACCTATTCTACTAAAGCTGTTTGGAAAGATAGAAAGAGATGGAGTACTTCCAAATTCATTCTATGAGGCCACCATCATCTTAATTCCAAAACCAGACAAAGACCCCACCAAAAGGCGAATTGCAGGCCAATATCCCTAATGAACATGGATGCAAAAATTCTCAATAAGATACTAGCCAATAGGATCCAACAGTACACTAAGAAAATTATTCACCATGACCAAGTAGGATTTATCCCCGAGACACAAGGCTGGTTCAACACTCGTAAAACAATCAATGTGATTCATCATATCAGCAAGAGAAAAACCAAGAACCACATGATCCTCTCAAAAGAAAGCAGAGAAAGCATTTGACAAAATACAGCATCCATTCCTGATCAAAACTCTTCAGAGTATAGGGATAGAGGGAACTTTCCTCGACATCTGAAAAGCCATCTACGAAAAGCCCACAGCAAATATCATTCTCAATGGGGAAGCACTGGGAGCGTTTCCCCTAAGATCAGGAACAAGACAGGGATGTCCACTCTCCCCACTGCTATTCAACATAGTATTGGAAGTCCTAGCCTCAGCAATCAGACAACAAAAAGACATTAAAGGCATTCAAATTGGCAAAGAAGAAGTCAAATTCTCCCTCTTCGCCGATGACATGATACTCTACGTAGAAAACCCAAAAGCCTCCACCCCAAGATTGCTAGAACTCATACAGCAATTTGGTAGCGTGGCAGGATACAAAATCAATGCCCAGAAATCAATGGCATTTCTATACACTAACAATGAGACTGAAGAAAGAGAAATTAAGGAGTCAATCCCATTTACAATTGCACCCAAAAGCATAAGATACCTAGGAATAAACCTAACCAAAGAGGTAAAGGATCTATACCCTAAAAACTATAGAACACTTCTGAAAGAAATTGAGGAAGACACAAAGAGATGGAAAAATATTCCATGCTCATGGATTGGCAGAATTAATATTGTGAAAAGGTCAATGTTACCCAGGGCAATTTACATGTTTAATGCAATCCCTATCAAAATACCATGGACTTTCTTCAGAGAGTTAGAACAAATTATTTTAAGATTTGTGTGGAATCAGAAAAGACCCTGAATACCAGGGGAATTTTAAAAAAAGAAAACCATATCTGGGGGCATCACAATGCCAGATTTCAGGTTGTACTACAAAGCTGTGTTCATCAAGACAGTGTGGTACTGGCACAAAAACAGACACATAGATCAATGGAACAGAATAGAGAACCCAGAAGTGGACGCTGAACTTTATGGTCAACTAATATTCGATAAAGGAGGAAAGACTATCCATTGGAAGAAAGACAGTCTCTTCAATAAATGGTGCTGGGAAAATTGGACATCCACATGCAGAAGAATGAAACTAGACCACTATCTTTCACCATACACAAAGATAAACTCAAAATGGATGAAAGATCTAAATGTGAGACAAGATTCCATGAAAATCCTAGAGGAGAACACAGGCAACACCCTTTTTGAACTCGGCCACAGTAACTTCTTGCAAGATACATCCACGAAGGCATAAGAAACAAAAGCAAAAGTGAACTATTGGGACTTCATCAAGATAAGAAGCTTTTGCACAGCAAAGGATACAGTCAACAAAACTCAAAGACAACCTACCGAATCAGAGAAGATATTTGCAAATGACAGATCAGATAAAAGGCTAGTTTCCAAGATCTATAAAGAACTTATTAAACTCAACAGCAAAGAAACAAACAATCCAATCATGAAATGGGCAAAAGACATGAAGAGAAATCTCACAGAGGAAGACATAGACATGGCCAACATGCACATGAGAAAATGCTCTGCATCACTTGCCATCAGGGAAATACAAATCAAAACCACAATGAGATACCACCTCACACCAGTGAGAATGGGGAACATTAACAAGGCAGGAAACCACAACTGTTGGAGAGGATGCGGAGAAAAGGGAACCCTCTTATACTGTTGGGAATGTGAACTGGTGCAGCCACTCTGGAAAACTGTGTGGAGGTTCCTCAAAGAGTTAAAAGTAGACCTGCCCAAGACCCAGCAATTGCACTGTTGGGGATTTACCCCAGAGATTCAGATGCAATGAAACGCCGGGACACCTGCACCCCGATGTTTCTAGCAGCAATGTCCACAATAGCCAAACTGTGGAAGGAGCCTCGGTGTCCATCGAAAGATGAATGGATAAAGAAGATGTGGTTTATGTATACAATGGAATATTACTCAGCCATTAGAAATGACAAATACCCACCATTTGCTTCAACGTGGATGGAACTGGAGGGTATTATGCTGAGCGAAGTAAGTCAATCGGAGAAGGACAGTGTATGTTCTCATTCATTTGGGGAATATAAATAATAGTGAAAGGGAATATAAGGGAAGGGAAAAGAAATGTGTGGGAAATATCAGAAAGGGAGACAGAAGATGAAGACTCCTAACTCTGGGAAATGAACTAGGGGTGGTGGAAGGGGAGGAGGGCATGGGTTGGGGGTGAATGGGTGACAGGCACTGGAGGGGGCACTTGACAGGAGGAGCACTGGGTGTTATTATGTATGTTGGTAAACTGAACACCAATTAAAAATAAATTGATTTAAAAAATAAATGGTTGGCAGAATTCCACTGGGAAGCCATCTGGCCCTGGACTTTTGTGTATTGGGAGGTTTTTGATGACTGCCTCAATACTGTTTGTGGTTATTGGCCTGTCGAGATTTTCTATTTATTACTGTTTCAGCTTTGGTAATTTGTGGCTTTCCAGATATCTCCATTTCTTCCAGATTGTCTAATTTGTTGGTATATAGTTGCTCATAATACATTTTATAATTTTTTGTATTTCCTTGGTATTGGTTGTGATCTCTCCTCTTTCCTTCACGATTTTTTTAAGATTTTTATTTATTTATGATTGTCACACAGAGAGAGAGAGAGGCAGCAACACAGGCAGAGGGAGAAGCAGGCTCCATGCACCGGGAGCCCGACGTGGGATTCGATCCCGGGTCTCCATGATCGCACCCTGGGCCAAAGGCAGGCGCCAAACTGCTGCGCCACCCAGGGATCCCTATCTATCTTATTCTTTCAGAGAACCAGCTCCTGGTTTTTAAAAGCTGTTCTAAAGTCCTTCCAGTCTCTATTTCATTGAGTTCTGCTCTAATCTTTATTATATCGCTCTTCTGCTTGGTTTAGGCTTTATTTGCTGTTCCTTCTCCATTTTCTTTAGGTGTGAGGTTAGGTTGTGTATTTGAGGTTTTTTTCAGGTTTTTGAGGGAGGCTTGTATTGCGATGTATTTCCCTCTTAGGACACTTTTGCTGTATCTCAAAGATTTTGAACGGTTGTATTTTCATTTTCATTAGTTTCCATGAATGTTTTTAATTCTTCTCTAATTTCCTGGTTAATCTATTCATCTTTTATTTAGTAGGATGCTCTTGAACCTCCATGTGTTGGAGTTTCTTTTTTTAATAATAAATTTATTTTTATTGGTGTTCAATTTGCCAACATACATAATAACACCCAGTGCTCACCCCGTCAAGTGCCCCCCTCAGTGCCCATCACCCATTCACCCCCACCCCCCAGTGTTTGAGTTTCATCCAAGTTTCTTCCTGTGATTGAGTTCTAGTAAAGCATTGTGGTCTGAGAACATGCAGGGGAGGATCCCAATGTTTTGGTATCAGTTGAGACCTGATTTGTGACCCAGTATGGGGTCTATTCTGGAGATAGTTCCATGTGCATGTGAGAAGAAAGTGTATTCAGTTGCATTAGAATGGAGTGTTCTGTATATATCTGTGAAATCTATTTGGTCCAGCATATCATTCAAGGCCCTTGTTTCATTGGTGATGTTCTGCTTAGAAGATCTGTCTTTTGCTGAGAGCACTGTCTTCTCATATATCAACTTGATATTCCTCCCCATATAAGCTAAGAATCTCTTGTCTCATACAGCTTTAAGGATTTTCTTTTTGGGATGCCTGGGTGGCTCAGAAGTTAATTGTCTGCCTTTGGCTCAGGGTGTGATCCCAGAATCCTGGGATGGAGTCCCACATTGGGCTTCCTGCATGGAGCCTGCTCCTCCTTCTGCCTATGTCTCTGCCTCTCTCTGTGTGTCTCTTTGAATAAATAAAATAAAATCTTAAAAACGTATTTTCTCTTTATCTTTGAGATTTGCATGTTTCACTATTAAATGTAAAGGTGTTGAACGGTTTTCATTTATTTTTTGGGGGCTCCTCTCTATCTCTTGGGTCTGAATTCCTGTTTCCTTCCCCAGATTAGGGAAGTTATCAGCTATGATTTGTTCAAATATACTTTGTGGTCCTCTCTCTCTCTCAGCCTCTTCTGGAATCCCAATAAGATGTATATTCTTCCTTCTCAAACTATCATTTATTTCCCTAAGCCTTTCCTTATGGGTTCTTAATTGTTTTTCTTTTTTTCAGCTTCCTTCCTTTTCCATAAGCTTGTCTTCTATGTCACTCACTCTTTTTTCCACCTCATTAACCCTAACAGTTAGAGCATCCTGTTTGGACTGCATCCCAGTTAAATTATTTTTAATTTTGTCCTGATTAGATCTCAACTCTTCAGTAAGAGAGTCTCTAGAATCCTTTATGCTTTTTTCCAGAGCCACCAGCAACTTAATAATTGTACTTCTGAATTGAATTTCTGACAATGTATTAAATCCATGTTCAGCAATTTGGTGGCAGAAAGTATTGTTTCCTGTTCTTTCTTTTGTGGTGAATTTTCCTTGTAGTCGTGTTTTTCCAGTGCAGAGCGGCTGTATGAGCAACAGAGTCAAATATATCAACCACGACCTAAGTAAAATATACCCTAGATGATTCCAAAGAGGTCAGAGACCAGAAAATAAAAGAAAAAGAAGTACAGAACAAAATAAAACAAAATGACTACTAACGTGAAAAACAAATTTTAAAACAGCATAGTAAAAAAAAAAGCAAAAAAAGAAGAAAAAGGAAAGAAAAGGGCAGGTGGTGAGGAAGTGGTTTAGACAGAGAATATAGTCTCCCTGAGGGACCTAGAGGGTTATCCTCTTGGTTCTGAGTGTATTTTGTTCTGTATGTTAGAAGATGATCATTCCAAATATATATATAAAGCAGCAAAACTTATATAAAGACCTAACATTGACCACAAAAACATAAATGAGTTAAAAATGGGGGTAGAATGGGAAGGAAGAGAAAATATAGTTCCACAGAATGACCCAACACAGTGTTCCACTTGGTTCTGGGTGTATTTTGTTCCGTGTGTTAGAAGGAACAAACTTCCGGGCAGCTTGGGTGGCTCAGCAGTTTAGCACTGCCTTTGGCCCAGGGCATGATCCTGGAGACCTGGGATCGAGTCCCATGTCAGGCTCCCTGCATGGAGCCTGCTTCTCCCTCTGCCTGTGTCTCTTCCTCTTCCTCTCTCTCTCTCTCTCTCTCTCTCTCTCTCTCTCTCTCTCTGTGTGTGTGTGTGTGTGTGTGCCTTTCATGAATAAATAAATAAAATCTTAAAAAAAGAAGGTACTAACTTCCACCATTATAAAGAAAACGAGGCAGAGAAAACAGAAAACAAAAACCCATAACTCATATATCCACTAACATTAAATTAAGTACATTGAAGGGAGTCCAAAAATGAAGAATATATCTATGTCATGTAATTGTAGAAATATGAGTTTAAAAAAATGCTTAAAAACTAAAAGTTCATAAAATGTTGTATTTAAGGCAGGAAAAGAGAAAAAAGATTGGAAATATTTAACTGAAATAAAAATGAGTCATAATGAAAAAAACCCATCTAGTTCTATATACTGTTTTTCCTCAGTTCTGGAGCTTTGCAGTGCTGCTTGTTCAATAAACTTGTTCTTTCAGCTGTTTTTCTGGGGGAAGGGTCTGCTGCACTGATTCTGAGGTGTCTGTTCTTGGGTGGAGATGTCCCGACCCTTGCTGGGTGGCCTGGTTCAGTGTGAGTTGTTTATCCTGTGAGGCCTTTGTTCCCTAGAGAAGGCACCTCTCCTAGGTGAAAGGCAAAAAGAAGAGGAAAGACACAAAAATGGCAGCAGCCAGATTGCCAGCTCCTGAGCCAAGAGCTCCCTGTGAGTCTGAACTGCAGTCTCCAAGTCCACACTGGCCTAGATGGTCCTGGGGGCAGTCGTGGGTGCACTGATCAGCACAAATTGAAGGGCGCCCAGTGGAAGTAGAGTTCTCACTGTCATATGCCCTCCCGGAGTCCACCTCTCCTGAAGGGAACAGAGAGGATAGCTGACTTTGACAGCTTCAGTGCCCTCAGATCAAGGGCCCTGCACTACTGGACATCCTCCTGGGATCCACCTCTCCTGAAGGGAATGGAGGACAGCCACCTCTGTATGTTGCCAGACTCTAGGGTAAGGGAAGCGCTGATGCCAGCCCACCTAACAAGTGGGCTTCTCCCAAATGCCCAATTACAAGAGAATATTATGAGCAATTATATGCTAATAAATTAGGCAATCTGGAAGAAATGGATAAATCCCTAGAAACATACAAACTACCAAAATTGAATCAGGAAGAAATAGAAAATCTGAACAGACCCATAAACAGCAAAGAAATTGAAACAATCATTTAATCTCCCAACAAATAACAGTCCAGGGCTGGAGGGCTTCCCAGGGGATCTCTACCAAACATTTAAGGAGAATTAATACCTATTCTTCTGAAACTGTTGCAAAAAATAGAAATGGAAGGAAAACTTCCAAACTCATTCTGAGAGGCCAACATTACCTTGCTTCCAAAACCAAAGACTCCAATAAAAAAGAAAATTATAGACCAACATCCCTGATGAACATGGATGCAAAAATTCTCAAGTCACTACTAGCTAATCAAATCCAAGAACACATTAGAAGGATTATTCACCACGATCAAGCAGGATTTATTCCTGGGCTACAGAGCTGGTTCAAAATCCACAAATCAATCAATGTGATACACTACATTAATAAAAGAAAGGATAAGACTCATATAATCCTATCAATAGATGCAGAAAAAGCATTTTACAAAATAGAGCATCCTTTATGGATAAAAACCCTCAAGAAAGTAGGGTATAAAGAAACCTATCTCAACATCATAAAGACCATATAAGAAAGGCCCACAGGTAATATTCTCAATGGGGGAAAAATGAGAGATTTTGCACTAAGGTCAGAATCCTTACAGGAATGTCCACTCCTACCACTGTTATTAAACATAGTACTGGAAGTCCTAGCCTCAGCAAACAGGAAAAAAAAAAAAGAAATAAAAGGCATCGAAATCGGTAAGGAAGAAGTAAACCTTTCACTACTTGCAGATGACATGGTGCAGACATGACTCTATGCAGAAAGCCCAGGGGCACATGGGTGGCTCAGTTGGCTAAGCAAACGACTCTCCATTTCAGCTCAGATCATGATCTCAAGGTTGTGCGATGGAGCCCAACACTCGGCTCTGTGCTCAGCATTGTCTACTTGAAATTTTCTCTCCCCCCATCCCTGCCCCTACTCTTGCTCTCTCTCTCTAAAAATAAATAAATAAAACCTTAAAAAAAACCCAAAAGGTTTCACAAAAATCTGCTAGAACTGATTCACAAATTCAGCCAAGTTGCAGGATACAAAATCAGTGAACAGAAGTCTATTGCATTTCTATACACCAATAATGAAGCAGCAGAAAGAGAAATGAAGGAATCGAGCTTCTTTATAATTGCACCAAAATTATAAAATACCTAGTAATAAACCTAACTATAGAAATAAAAGATCTGTACTCTGAAAACTATAGAAAATCTATGAAGGAAATTGAGGAAGACACAAAGAAATGGAGAAATATTCCATGCTTGTGGATTGGAAGAACAAATACTGTAAAAATGTGTATACTACTCAAAACAGTCTACACATTCGGTGCAATCCCCATCAAATAACACTAGCAGGATGCCTGGGTGGCACAGTAAAGGAAACAATGAACAAAACTAAAAGGCAACCAACAGAATGGGAGAAGATATTTGCAAATGACATATTGGATAAAGGGCTAGTATCCAAAATCTATAAGGAATTTGTCAAATTCAACACCCCACAAATAAAAAATCCAGTCAAGAAATAGGCTGAAGACGTGAAGAGACATTTCTCCAAAGAAGACATACAAATGGCTAACAGACATATGAAAAATGTTCAACATCACTCATTATCAAGGAAATACAAATCAAAACCACAATGAGATACCACCTCACACCAGTCATAATGGTTAAAATGAAGACCGCAGGAAAAATAGATGTTGGCAAGGATGCAGAAAAAGAGGAACCCTTTACACTGTTGGTGGAAATGCAACCTGGTGCATCCACTCTGGAAAGCAGTATGGAGGTTCCTCAAAAAATTAAAAATAGAACTATCCTATGACCCAGCAATTGCCCTACTAGGCACTTATCTAGATGATACAAAAATAGTGTTTTGAAGGGGCACATGCATTGCAATATTTATAGCAGCACTATCTACATAACCAAAATTTGGAAAGAGCCAAAATGTCCATCAAGTAATGAATGGATAAAGAGAAAAATATATTATATATACATAGTTATATACATATATTATACACATACCACATGGAATATTACTCAGCCATCAAAGTACAAAATCAGGCAGCCTGGGCAGCTCAGTGGTTTAGTGCTGCCTTCAGCCCAGGGCATGATCCTGGAGACCCAGGATTGAGTCCCATGCGGGCTCCCTGTATGGAGCCTGCTTCTCCCTCTGCCTGTGTCTCTGCCTCTTTCTCTCTGTACCTCTCATGAATAAATAAATAAAATCTTTTTTAAAAAGTACAAAATCTTGTCATTTGCAATGAATTGGGTTGAAATAGAGTATATTATGCTAAGGAAAATAAATAAGTTGGAAAAAGACAAATACCATATGATTTCACTCATGTGGAATTTAGAAAATAAAACATGAACATAGGGGAAGGGAAGGAAAAATAAAATAAGAACAGAGAGCAGGCAAATCATAAGAGACTCTTAACAATAGGCAAGAAACAAAAGGTTGTTTGAGGGAAGGTTAATGGAGGCATGGGATAAATGGCCAATGGACATTAAGGAGGGTACTTACTTGATGGACATTTTGGCTCTTTCCAAATTTTGGTTATGTAGATAGTGCTGCTATAAATATTGCAATGCATGTGCCCCTTCAAAACACTATTTTTGTATCATCTAGATAAGTGCCTAGTAGGGCAATTGCTGGGTCATAGGATAGTTCTAATGAGCACCTGGTATTATATGCAAGTGATGAATCACTATATTCTACCTGTGCAACTAATACTACACTGTATGTTAACTAACTAGAATTCAAATAAAATCTTGAATTTGAATAAATTCTTGAATTTAGAATTTAAATAAAATCTTGAAGGCAAGAAAATAATGGCAATTACAATATTATTATTATATCTCAATGCATTTAATTTTTAAAATCAATATACATTGTTCAAAATTAGACATTATTTTGCCATTTTAAAACTGTACTTTTAGCCCATTTAATATAAAAGAACTTGTTTCAATCTACATTTGCCAATGTCTTAATCAGCAGAGATTTTTGATGAATCACATAAAAATTCATTTATTGATTAAATCAAGTGGAAAAACCATCACTTCATACCTGTCAGAATGTCTAGTATCAAAAATACAAGAAATAACAAGTGTTGGTGAGGATGTGGAGCAAAGGGAGCCTTCATGCACTATTGATGGACAATGTAAATTGATGCAGCCACAATGGAAAATATAATGAAGATTACTCAAAAAATTAAAAATAGAAATGCCGGGATCCCTGGGAGGCGCAGCGGTTTGGCGCCTGCCTTTGGCCCAGGGCGCGATCCTGTAGACCCTGGATCGAATCCCACGTCAGGCTCCCGGTGCATGGAGCCTGCTTCTCCCTCTGCCTGTGTCTCTGCCTCTCTCTCTCTCTCTCTCTCTCTCTCTCTCTCTCTCTCTCTCACTATCATAAATAAATAAAAAAAATTTTAAAAAATAGAAATGCCTTACAATCTAGCAATTCCACTTCTGGATATTTGTCTAAAGAAAATGAAAACACTAATTGAAAAAAGATATAAGTACCCCTAGTTCACTGCAGCATCATGTACAGTAGCCAAGATATGGAAACAACCTGTGTCCACTAATAGATGAATGAATAAAAAAATATGGTGTATACACACACATTATATATATATATATATATATATATATATGAACATTACCAGCCATATAAAAGAATGGAATCTTGCCATTTGTGACAACATGGATAGACCCAGAGGTATTATGATAAGTGAAATGAGTCAGACAGAGAAAGACAAATATTATTTGATTTATTTTGGAATGTAAAAAGCAAAATGAACAACAAAACAAAATAGAAACAGACTCATAAATACAAAGAACAAACTGGTGGTTGCCAGAGGGGATATAGGTTGGGGGATGGACAACATACGTAAAGGAGATTAGGAGGTACAAACTTCCAGTTGTAAAATAAATATCACAAGGATTTAATACACAGCATAGGGAATATAGTCAATAGTATTGTACTAACTGGGGATCCCTGGGTGGCTCAGCGGTTTAGCGCCTGCCTTTGGTCCAGGGCATGGTCCTGGAGTACTGTGATCAAGTCCCACATTGGGCTCACTGCATGAAGCCTGCTTCTCCCTCTGCCTGTGTCTCTGCCTCTGTGTGTGTGTGTGTCTCAGGAATAAATAAATAAAATATTTTTTTAAAAAAGTATTGTACTAACTATATTTGGTGATAGATGGTAACTAAACTTATCATGTTGATCATTCCATAATATATATAAATGTTGAATCTCTATGTTGTCCACCTGAAACTGATATAATATTTACGAAGTATATTTCAATAAAAAATAAAAAATAAATGACTGTGGAAGGTATTTTGTAGTCAGATCACATCTCACACGCATGCCTCAATTCTCCACCCCAACTAAAGCCAAAAGAAAGTCCAACTATGTGCAGCAATAAACTTGACATGTTTATTAATTAAAATATCACTTAAAATTTTAAATGTGCATAGATCATTTTAAAAATTAAAACAGTTTTAAAAAGAGAAAAACCTGGCTTTGTCACCTAATAATTATAAAGATATCCAGGATATGTGATTTATTAATTTAAAAATCTTTACATGAAGAAGAAGTTTAGACATGTTTATTTAACTATAGCCACACAGACCTCTTCTCTAATCTTCAAATATATACTGACTTTTATGCTTTAATCTCATTGACTATTTCTACCAGCCCTCTGAGCAGAAGGAAAAGTTCATTTCTTTGCATGTCCATGACACTTGTTTATTTCTTTATAATGGCATTTACCATCTAATTGCTGTTCCTGTAAGTTATTTATGTGTCTCTTTATACACTCTGCTAGTTTCTTGTACCTAGTAGGTTTACTCTATGTATCTTTTTAACACTTTTTGATTCATTCTCATTTATATCAAAGAAATGATGTAAACATACCTTAAATAAACTGATCTAAAGATTTTTAAATAAACTTTGCTTTATGCTAAACATGAGGATATTAGTTTGAAGTTCTACTATTAGACTCAAACACTTAGGGAAATGTAAATAAAAATCATAATAAGATGCTATTTCACATCTACAAGGATGGCTGGCATAAAAGTCAGAAAATAACAAGTATTATCAAAGGTGTGGAGAAAACAGAATTCTTTTTTAACATTTTTTAAGTGTTTTATTTTTATTTTTTAAAAATTTTTTATTGGAGTTCAAGTTGCCAACATTTAGCATAACACCCAGTGCTCATCCTGCCAAGTGCCCCCCTCAGTGCCCATCACCCAGTCACCCAAACCCCCCGCCCAACTCCCTTGCCACTACCCCTTGTTTGTTTCCCAGAGTTAGGTGTCTCTGAGGTTTTGTCACCCTCACTGATATTTTTACTCATTTTCTCTCCTTTCCCTTTAATCTCTTTCACTAATTCTTATAAGCCCCAAATGAATGAGACCGTATAATGTTTGTCCTTCTCAATTGACATATTTCACTCAGCATAATACCCTCCAGTTCCATCCACGTTGAAGCAAATGGTGGGTATTTGTCATTTCTAATGGCTGAGTAATATTCCATTGTATACAGAGACCACATCTTCTTTATCCATTCATCATTTGATGGAACCTGAGGCTCCTTCCACAGTTTGGCTATTGTGGACATTGCTGCTATAAACATCGGGGTGCAGGTATCCCGCCGTTTCATGGCATCTGTAGATTTGGGTAAATCCCCAGCAGTGCAATTGCTGGGTCGTAGGGCAGGTCTATTTTTAACTCTTTGAGGAACCTCCGCACAGTTTTCCAGAGTGGTGGGACCAGGTCACATTCCCACCAACAGTGCAAGAGGGTTCCCCTTTCTCCACATCTTCTCCAACATTTGTGGTTTCCTGTCTTTTTAATTTTCACCATTCTCACTGGGCTGAGGTGGTATCTCATTGTGGTTTTGATTTGTATTTCCCTGATGGCAAGTGATGCGGAGAATTTTCTCATGTGCTTGTTGGCCATGTCTTCTTTGGTGAAATTTCTGTTCCTGTCTTCTGCCCATTTCATGATGGGATTGTTTGTTTCTTTGCTGTTGAGTTTAATAAGTTCTTTATAGATCTTGGATACTAGCCCTTTATCTGTTAGGTCATGTGCAAATATCTTCTCCCATTCTGTAAGTTGTCTTCTAGTTTTGTTGACTGTTTCTTTTGCTGTGCAGCAGCTTTTTATCTTGATGGAGTCCCAATAATTTATTTTTGCTTTTGTTTCTCTTGCCTTCATGTATGTATCTTGCAAGAAGTTGATGTGGCCGAGTTCAAAAAGGGTGTTGCCTGTGTTCTCCTCTAGGATTTTGATGGAATCTTGTCTCACATTTAGATCTTTCATCCATTTTGAGTTTATCTTTGTGTACAGTGTAAGACAATGGTCCAGTTTCATTCTTCTGCATGTGGATGTCCAATTTTCCCAGCACCATTTATTGAAGAGACTGTCTTTCTTCCAGTGGATAGTCTTTCCTCTTTTGTCGAATATTAGTTTACCATAAAATTGAGGGTCCACTTCTGGATTTTCTGTTCTGTTCCATTGATCTATGTGTCTGTTTTTGTGCCAGTACCACACTGTCTTGTTGACCACAGCTTTGTAGTACAACCTGAAATCTGGCATTGTGAAGCCCCAGGCTCTGGTTTTCTTTTTCAATATTCCCCTGGCTATTCGGGGTCTTTTCTGATTCCACACAAATCTTAAAATAATTTGTTCCAACTCTCTGAAGTCCATGGTATTGTGATAGGGATTGCATTAAATGTGTAAATCGCCCTGAGTAACGTTGACATTTTCACAATATTAATTCTGCCAATCCATGAGCATGGAATATTTTTCCTTCTCTTTGTGTCTTCCTCAATTTCTTTCAGAAGTCTTCTGTAGTTTTTAGGGTATAGATCCTTTACCTCTTTGGTTAGGTTTATTCCTAGGTATCTTATGCTTTTGGGTGCAATTGTAAATGGGATTGACTCCTTAATTTCTCTTTCTTCAGTCTCATTGTTAGTGTATAGAAATGCCACTGACTTCTGGGCATTGATTTTGTATTCTGCCACACTGCTGAATTGCTGTATGAGTTCTAACAATCTTGGGAAGGAGTCTCTTGTGTTTTCTATGTACAATATCATGTCATCTGCAAAGAGAGAGAGTTTGACTTCTTCTTTGCCAATTTGAACGCCTTTTATTTCTTTTTGTTGCCTGATTGCTGAGGCTAGGCCTTCTAGTACTTTGCTGAAGGTTAGGGATTTCTTGTCTCTTGCTGCTTTAAGAATCTTCTCTTTATCTTTGGAATTTTCAAGTTTCACTATTAAGTGTCCAGGTGTTGACCGGTTTTTATTGATTTTAGGGGGGATCTCTCTATCTCCTGGATCTGAATGCCTGTTTCCTTTCCCAAGTTAGGGAAGTTCTCAGCTATGATTTGTTCAAATACACTTTCTGGACATCTGTCCCTTTCGACACCCTTTGGAACCCCAATTAAATGTAGATTTTTCCTTCTGAGGCTGTCATTTATTTCCTTTAACCTTCCTCATGGTGTTTTAATTGTTTTTCTCTTTTTTCCTCAGCTTCCTTCCTTGCCATCAACTTGTCTTCTATGTCACTCACTCCTTCTTCTATCTCATTAACCCTCGTCATTAGGACCTCCAGTTTGCATAGCATCTCATTTAATTGATTTTTAATTTCGGCCTGATTAGATCTAAATTCTGCAGTCATGAAGTCTCTTGAATCCTTTATGCTTTTTTCCAGAGCCACCAGTAGCTTATAATTCTGCTTCTGAATTGGCTTTCTGACATCGAATTGTAATCCAAATTCTGTAATTCTGTGGGAGAGAGTACTGTTCCTGATTCTTTCTTTTGTGGTTAGTTCTTCCTTCTAGTCATTTTGCTCTGTGCAGAGTAGCTAAAAACAAGTTGTACTGGAAAAAGGAGAAAAAAAGAGAAAAGAAAAAAAAAGGGTGGAAACAAACAACAAAGAAGTAAGGGTAACCTCTGATTCTGTATACTGTAAGTCCCTAGACTTTCCAGCGCAACTTGGTCAAGAACTTGCTTTTCCCGTTTCCAGCTGGTCTTCCCCAGGGAGGGTCTTCCCCTCCCTGGGGAGGGGCCTGCTGTGCTGATTCTCAGGTGTGTGCACCTGTGGAAGCTGACCCACCCCTTGCCAGGTGCACGGTTCAGTCAGAGCTGTTTATCCTGTGAGGCCTCTGGTCCCTGGTGGCCCTGCTCTGTCCCAGGTACAAGGTGACACCAGGAGAAACAACAACAGTGGCAGCGGCCAGCTCTCCAGCCCTGGAGTCAGCTCCAGCAGTAACTACCACAGTCTCCCAGTCTGCAGGAGCCTAGATGCTCCGGGGGCGGGGGGTGCTGATCTGCACAGCTCAGGGCCACCTGGTGGCAGGAGTGTCCTTGTTGCTCTGTGTCCTCCCAGCCTCTGCCTGTCCCAAGGGGAGCACTGGATCCTGGGCTGTGTCCCCCTGCGCCTTGTGCTCCAGGCCCTGCGCTCCCGGGCGCCCAGCCACCTCTGCATGGAGCCAAAGCTTGAGCTGCTCCCGGGGCCCGGCTGGGCGCGCACCCTAGCCCTTTAGGGAGCTCGGCCACGGGGTGTGGCGTGCTCTCCCCCAGGGCGCAGGTCCTCTGTTAGTGCCCCTGGGAGCCTGAGGGCATCCCCACCCCTCCTGGGATCCTGCCTTAGCTCCCTGCGAGTGTCTTTCCATCCGGGAAGATTGGTGAAGCTCCTGCTTCTCATGAACGGGGCTTTCCTGTCCTGGAGGCACTTGCCGCCTGGCCTTAGCCTGGCTCCTCACAGCGCCCCTACCCCTTGGATGCTTTTTTATTTCTTTTTTTTTTTCTGTCTTGCTGCCTTGATAGAAGCACAAACTCTTCTCACTGTAGCATTCTGGTTGTTCTCTCTTTAAATCTCACTCCGAATTCATAGGTTTTCAGGATGATTTGAAAGTTATCTAGGTAAGTTGGTGGGGACAGGTGACTTGGGGACCCTACTCTTCTGCTATCATGCCCCACCTCCCACAGTTCCTTAAGCCATTAATCATGAAGTTACCACATGACCCATCAGTTCCATTCCTAGATAAATACGTAAGAGAAATGAAAACATATGTCCATTCAAAGATTTGTACATGAATATTTATGGCAGCATTATTCATAATAGCTAACACAGAGAAACAACTCAAATGTCCATCAGTTGATGAGTGGATAAACAAATGGTTGTATATTCATATACTGGAATATTATTCAGCCCCCAAAAGGAATGAAGTACTGATACATGATATGACATGAATGAACCTTAAAAACATTATAGTAAGTGAAAGAAGTCAGTCACACAATATCACATATTGTATGATTGCATTAATATGAAATTCCCAGCACAGGGAACTCTATAGAGATAAAAAGTAGATTTGTGGATTATAGAGGCTGGGAATTAGCCTGCAGGTGGTGCCAAAATGATAAGAGGGTATGGGGCTTCTTTTTGGGGGTGATGAAATTGACTATGTTGAATGTTGCACAATTCTGTGAATAAACTAAAAGACCACTGAATTGTGTACTTCAAATGGATGAGTTCCATGGTATATGAATTATTTCTCAATAAACTGCTTTATGCTAAACCCTGGAAACACACATTTGAAAGCCTATTAGTGTCAAACAACTGCTTCTTGTAATAATGTAATGAAACGGTATAGTAAACTAATACATAAATAATATTTATTTTTTTCATAAATAATATTTAAACACAGCCCTAGTCACATCACTGGATTCAAGTTTACTTGTTATTGAACTTTACTTGCTGTTCCTAAATTTAATTCTCTCACATCTCTATATAGGTTACTTGTCATCTCAGCAATCAGTGCCAGTATAATTTTCATTGGTCAATAATAGGAAATGATACTTTCTTTTTAAAATTATTTATTTATTTATTCATTCATGAGAGACACACAGAGAGGCAGAGACACAGGCAGAGGGGGAAGCTGACTCCCTATGGGGAGCCTGATGTGGGACTCCATCCAGGGTCTCCAGAATCACGCCCTGGGCTGCAGGCGGCGCTAAACTGCTGCACCACCAGGGCTGCCCTAATTGTGGCCTTTATATGTAACTGGAAACACTGAGCTTTTTATAGGGAAAGGCATAATTATATCTTCAGAAGAAAATTCTGCTTGTGGTATGAAGGCTATAGGAGAAAGGAGATAGAAACACCAGTTAGGAGGCTATTGTAATTTTTTAGGAAAGGAAAATGAGTAGTGAAACTAGAGCAGTGGCAGAGAAGGGCATAAGAATGAATTGGGAGGGGCGGCCCCGGTGGCGCAGTGGTTTAGTGCCACCTGCGGCCCGGGGTGTGATCCTGGAGACTGGGGATTGAGTCCCGCATCGGGCTTCCTACATGGAGCCTGCTTCTCCCTCTGCATGTGTCTCTGCCTCTCTCTCTCTCTCTCTCTCTCTCTCTCTCTCTGCAATCTCTATGAATAAATAAATAAAATCTTTAAAAAATAATAAAGAAAGGCCACAATTAGCTTTCCACTCAAAGTCTGTCATGATCTCTCCATAACCTACTTTGCAAATCTCATTTTTAAACAATTTCCCATGTTCCATAGTACAACCGCATAGGTCTATTCTCTGTTCCTTTCAAAGTTGCTATGAATTGGCTATAACCATCTACTTAATTCACAACACTGGTCAGGTGGCCTTCTCCATACAGTTATCCTCTCTGAGTACAGCTAACTCTTGTCTCTTTCCTCTTCTTTTTCATAGATTGTAACAGCTCTCTTCTGTTGTAATTGCTGCAAGATTCTTTTAGATTTCCCCAAACTCTGACAACAAAGTACCTAGGTTGAGTGTGTCCTCGATTTCTGTTGGGACCCTGGTGGCAGGATCAGGAACTACTCTTATATATGGACCTGGGGAGATATGGAGAGACTCTCTACTTTTGAATAACAAACTATAAGGATTTAAGATGTATCTAACAGCTATTTTCCTCAACAAGGAGACTGCCTATGGAATTAAGGAAATCTTCATGGGTAATCAGGGAAGCAGGACCAAGAAATGGAGAGACAGAGACAGACAGAGACAGAATTAATGACATTGTTTGAGTCTTAGTTAAAGTAATTTCATACCTTGTTACATGAATCAATAAATGCATTTTCACATTTTTAATTCCAGATAATTAACAACAATATATCAGTTTCATGTTTACAATATAGCGATTCAACACTTCCATACATCACCCAGTGGAGATCACAAAAAGTACACTCCTTAATTCCATCACCTATTTAAATCATACTCCAACCTCCTCTCCTTAGGTAAACATCCTTTGCTCTCTATAGTTAACAGTCTATTTCATTTTTAAAAATATATTATTTATTTATTTTAAAGAGAGAGAGAGACAGCATAAGGAGGGGCAGAAGGAGAGGGAGAGAATCACAAGTAGACTCTGTGCTGAGTGCTGAGCCTGATGCAGGGCTTGACTCTGAAATCATGACCTGAGCTGAAATCAAGTTAGGCACTTAAGCCAACTAAGCCATCCAGGTGCCCCAATAATCTATTTCTTTCTTTCTCTCTTTCTCACTAGTTTTCCTTTGCTTGATTGACTCCTTTCTTAAATTCTACATATTAGTGAAATTATATGGCATTTGTCTTTCTCTGAATTATTTCACTTAGCATTATACTTTCCAGCTCCATCTGTGACATACGAAATGGCAAAATTTCATTCCTTTTTAGGGCTGAATAATATTCCAATGTGTGTGTGTGTGTGTGTGTGTGTGTACACCAGTTTTTCTTTAGCTATTTATCAATTGATGGACACTTGGGCTGCTTCTATATCTTGACTCGTATACTACTACTACTACTACTACTAATAATAATAATAATAGTAATGCTATAAACATTGGAGGACACATATCACTTTGAATTAGTGTTTTTATATTTTTAGGTAACTACCCAGTACAGCAATTGCTGGATCATAGGGTAGTTCTGTTTTTAACTTTTTGAGGAACTTCCATACTGTTTCCCACATTGGCTGCACCAGTGCGCATTCCCACCAACAGTGCAGGAAGATTCCTTTTTTTTCCACATTTTTGCCAACACCTGTTGTTTCCCATGTTATTGAATTTAGCCATTATGTTAGGTGTGAGGTGATAGCTTATTGTAGCTCTCATTTGCTTTTCCCTAATGATAAGTGATGATGAACATCTTTTCATGTGTCTTTTGGCCATATGAATGATTTCTTTGGAAAAATGTTCATGTCTTCTGCTCATGTTTAAATTTGATTATTTGTTTCTTGGGTATTGAGTTTTATAAGTTCTTCATATATTTTGGATACTAACCCTTTGTCAGCTATGTCATCTGCTAATGTCTTACCTCATTCTCTAGGCTGCCTTTTAATTTTGTTGATTGTTTCCTTTACTGTGAAGAAGCTTTTGGGGTTTTTTTTCTTTTGTTTTCATATAGTCCCAATAGTTTATTTTTGCTTTTGTTACCCTTTACTGAAGAGACAAACTTTTTTTTTTTGAGACAAACTTGTTATAGCTAGAAAAAACTTATTAAAGCTGATGTCAGAGAAGTTACTGCCTATGTCCTCTTCTAGGACTTTTATGGTTTCAGATCTCACATTTAGGCCTTCAATTCATTTTGGATTTATTTTTGTGTATGGTGTAATAAAGTGCTCCAGCTTCATTCTTTTGGATGTTACTCTCCAGTTTTCTTTTTTTTTTAATTTTTACTTATTTATGATAGTCACACACACACACACACACACAGAGAGAGAGAGAGAGAGAGAGAGAGAGAGAGAGAGAGAGAGGCAGAGACACAGGCAGAGGGAGAAGCAGGCTCCATGCAGGGAGCCCGATGTGGGACCCGATCCCTGGTCTCCAGGATCGCGCCCTGGGCCAAAGGCAGGCGCCAAACCACTGCACCACCCAGGGATCCCCTCAAAACTCTTTTGATATCAATATTAATCCAGGCTACCTGAAGAAAAGGGGGTGTTATTGTAAGGATACACTGGAGTTTATAGAAACTGTAAGATAAAAATCAAAACACAGCTGATCTTCATTGGACAGAGATCACAAGAGCAGGAACTTATTCTTGCTCTCATGGCAACTGCACTCTCTCCAGATCTCCTCTACTCTCCTTTCTTTATCTCTAACAGTTGACTTCCTCTGGTACTTATCTTGAGCATGTCCATACAAATGACAGATGCCTTACATAATGGCTGCTCAAACACACTTTACATCAAGACAAATAAGTATTTTGTTGGGCACCTGGGTGGCTCAGTCGGTTAAGTGCCTGAACCTTTGGTTCAGTTCATGAGCCCAGGGTTCTGAGATTGAGCCACACATTGGGCTCCCTGCTCAGCTTGGGGTCTGATTCTCCATAGCCCTCTGCCCCTATTCCCTACTTCTGTTCTTTCTCTCTCAAATAAATAAAATCTTTTTAAAAATCAGCATTTTGTTTCAGATTTTGTTATACTGAATCTTCAATGTCATTTATTTAAAATTTCCTGCAAAGGAAATCTGATTGGCTCAGCTTACCTTTTTAAAATTTTTTTAATTTTTAAATTTTTTATTGGAGTTCAATTTGCCAACATATAGCATAACACCTAGTGCTCAGCCCGCCAAGTGCCCCCCTTAGTGCCCGTCACTCAGTCACCTCAACCCCCTGCCCACCTCCCTTTCCACTACCCCTTGTTCGTTTCCCAGAGTTAGGAGTCTCTCATGCTCCATCATCCTCACTGATATTTTCACTCATTTTCTCTCCTTTCCCCTTTATTTCTGGGCTTTCCTGTCCTGGAGGCTCTTGCCACCTGGTCTTAGCCTGGCTCCTCGCAGGGATCCCTCCACCACTGGATTCTTTTTTATTTATTTATTTTTTCTGTCTTTATACCTTGTAAGAAGCAGGAACTCTTCTCTCTGTAGCGTTCCAGCTGTTCTCTCTTTAAATCTCAGGCCGAATTTGTAGGTTTTCAGGATGATTTGAAAGTTATTTAGGTAAGTTGGTGGGGACAGGTGACTTGGGGACCCTACTCCTCCACCATCTTGCCCTGCCCTCTCGATTATCTTTTAAAGGTACAAAGGAACATGAACTCAACCTGAATTTTATTCAACAGAAAATGGTATGATGGGATAATATTAGTAAATATTTGAAATGGAAAAGTCCAAGTTGATTTCAACTGGGTGTATTGTAAAACCCCTTAAAGAGTATGCATGCTCACAAAATTTCTATTTTGAGTAGTTTAAGGTTATTATCCAATAAACTGGATTTTTTCCACTTCCAGCTGTGTTTTACTGTCCAGAATACTTGTGCTCATGAATTTTTATTACCACTCCAACCACAACTTCAGAGACAGAAAATTTTTAATTCAAAATAAGCTCACACATTAGTTTTGCATTAAAAAAAACTTTTTAATTTGTAAGTCTGGACCTTGTATTAAGGAGTTAATAATCTACTTCTTAAGTGTCAGTGGCTGTTTTTTCGTGGTTTTACGAGATATATACTTATACAAACATAACTTTACTAAGAATGTGTTTTATCATTTTTTTATTTTTTTAATCTAAGAATCTTTAATCTAAGAATGTGTTTTAAAGTTAAATAACTCAGGGTATCAATGGCTTATCTGACATTCTTACTTTAGTTTATATGAGAAGATCACTGTCTGTTAAGTTTGGCTGTTTACAATATGGTAAGAATGAGATCCCATGGTAGTGAATTCAATCTTTGTGTGTGTGTTTGTGTACACATGTGGGTATAATGTTATGTGGCTGTTGGATCATAAACTATACTAGTAACACTGACATCTGGAAAGAGTATGTAATAGTTCTGGTCCATCTGGCCCCATTACCACTCCTAGAAAGTTTTTTGCTGTGTTCTCATGATGATAAGAGAAAAAAAACATCATCTATGAAAACACAAGAAATTTTATTCTGAGTGAGGCCAGTAGTCCAGCCTAGTGTTTCCCCTAGTGCTTTAACAGTAATTGTTATGGGTGCCTGGGCAGCTCAGTAGTTTAAGTGTCAAACTATTGATTTCAGCTCAGGTCTTGATGTCACAGTCACGAGATCGAGTCCCACATTGAGCTCCCTGCTCAATACACAGTCTGCTTCAGATTCTTTCACCCTCTGCCCTTCCTCGCTCATGCATGCATTTTCTCTCCCTTCTCTTTCAAATAAATAAATAAATAAGCCACTTAAAAAAGTTATTTTGTCAACTATACTCAAATAAAAAAGATTTGTAAAAGTTTATTATGAAATCTTCATAGTTCACCTATTTATTATAAATGATCTAAAGAGTCCTCCAGTAAATAAACCACTTGACTTTTATTGTTCTCTAAATATATTTGATCATGAAACCCCTATTAACATCCTACTGAATTACTTTTCCCCAGAACACACTTTGGGAAAAAGCCTGATTATGGCGCTGAAAAGGGTTTTGTAGGGGATTATATAGATTTCTACTCCTTCAGCATTCAAGATGCTAAATAACTAAATATATGCATTTAAAATGTTCACAGACACTGCCAAATTGCCATTCAAAGAAATTTTTATCAGGGGGTGCCTGACTGGCTCAGTCACTAGAGCATGTGACCCTTGATCTTGTGGGTTGTGATTTTGACCCCTGCATTGGGTATAGAGATTACTTAAAAATAAAATCTTAAAAAAAAAAAGAAATTCCATCAATTTGCACTTTTGTTAGTAGTGTATGGGTGAACCTGCTCCTCTATAACTTTACCAAAGCTACATTTTATCAAATAATTTCATTTTTGCCAATTTGATTGGTGAAGGTTGGTATCTTCCACATGCTTGCAATGACTGCTTCTGCTGTTACTAATACTTACTACGACTACTATTTGAGTGATTATTACCAGTCAAATATAGTGTTAACTACTTTACCTACCCCTCATAACCACTATGGAGAGTAGGTAATATTGTTGTTGCCATTTTACATATGAGGAAACAGATTCAGAGAAGCTAAGTAACTTATCTGAGGCCATTCAGTTGGTAAGTAATGAAAATGGGACTCCAATATAGGAAGACTGGCCAAGAGTCTAAATTCATAACCATTATTCTATCCTCCTTAATAAAGGGTGTTCATTGCAGTACCATTTGTAGCAGCAAAAGACTAGACAAAAATCTATAAATATTCAGCAATAGAGGAATATTAAATACACCATGGTGTATTCATATAATGGAGTTATAGGAAAGTATTAAAAATAAGGTGTCCCTAGATGTTATGAGATCACAAGATCTCCAAAATATATAAAGTTTTATTACACTTCTTATATTTTATTTTTTATGTTTCTTCTATTTCCTGATTTTTTAAAATTTTTTATTTTATTTATTTTTTTATTGGAGTTCAATTTGCCAACATATAGCATAACACCCAGTGCTCATTCCATCAAGTGCCTGCCCCCTTCAGTGACCTTCACCCAGTGACCCCACCCCCCGCCCACCTCCCTTTCTACCACCCCTTGTTCGTTTCCCAGAGTAAGGAGTCTCTCATGTTCTGTCTCCCTCTCTGATATTTCCCACTCATTTTTTCTCATTTCCCCTTTATTCCCTTTCATTAATTTTTATATTCCCCAGATGAATAAGACCATATAATGTTTGTCCTTCTCTGATTGACTTATTTCACTCAGCATAATACCCTCCAGTTCAATCCACATCGAAGCAAATGGTGGGTATTTGTCTTTTCTAATGACTGAGTAATATTCCATTGTATACATAGACCACATCTTCTTTATCCATTCGTCTTTCGATGGACACCGAGGCTCCATCCACAGTTTGGCTATTGTGGACATTGCTGCTATATACATCAGGGTGCAGGTGTCCTGGTGTTTCATTGCATCTGTATCTTTGGGGTATATCCCCAGCAGTGCAATTGCTGGGTCACAGGGCAGGTCTATTTTGAACTCTTTGAGGAACCTCAACACAGTTTTCCACAGTGGCTGCACCAGTTCACATTCCCAACAAAAGTGCAAGAAGGTCCCCCTTTCTCCACATCCTCTCCAACATTTGTTGTTTCCTGCCTTGTTAATTTTCCCCATTCTCACTGGTGTGAGGTGGTATCTCATTGTGGTTTTGATTTGTATTTCCCTGATGGCAAGTGATGCAGAGCATTTTCTCATGAGCTTGTTGGCCATGTCTATGTCTTCCTCTGTGAAATCTCTGTTCATTTGTTTTGCCCATTTCATGATTGGATTGTTTGTTTCTTTGCTGTTGAGATTAATAAGTTCTTTATAGATCTTGGATACCAGCCCTTTATCAGATAGGTCACTTGCAAAAATCTTCTCCCATTCTATAGGTTGTCTTTTAGTTTTGTTGACTGTTTCTTTTGCTGTGCAGCAGCTTTTTATCTTGATGAGGTCCCAATAATTCATTTTTGCTTTTGTTTCTCTTGCCTTCATGGATGTATCTTGCAAGAAGTTACTGTGGCCAAGTTAAAAAAGGGTGTTGCCTGTGTTCTCTTCTAGGATTTTGATGGAATCTTGTCTCACATTTAGAATTTTTATCCATTTTGAGTTTATCTTTGTGTACGGTGTAAGACAATGATCCAGTTTCATTCTTCTGCATGTGGATGTCCAATTTTCCCAGCACCATTTATTGAAGAGACTGTCTTTCTTCCAGTGGAAAGTCTTTCCTCTTTTGTCAAATATTAGTTGACCATAAAGTTGAGGGCCCACTTCTGGATTCTCTATTCTGTTCCATTGATCATTGTGTCTGTTTTTGGGCCAGTACCACACTCTCTTGATGACAACAGCTTTGTAGTACAACCTGAAATCTGGCATTGTGATGCCCCTGGCTCTGGTTTCTTTTCAATATTACCTTGGCTATTTGGGGTCTTTTCTGATTCCACACAAATCCTTTTTTTTAATAATAAATTTATTTTTTATTGGTGTTCAATTTGCCAACATACAGTATAACACCCAGTGCTCATCCCGTCAAGTGCCCCCTTCAGTGCCCGTCACCCATTCACCCCCATCCCCCACCCTCCTCCCCTTCCACCACCCCTAGTTCGTTTCCCAGAGTTAGGAGTCTTCATGTTCTGTCTCCCTTTCTGATATTTCCCACACATTTCTTCTCCCTTCCCTTATATTCCCTTCCACTATTATTTATATTCCCCAAATGAATGAGAACATATAATGTTTGTCCTTCTCCGATTGACTTATTTCACTCAGCATAATACCCTCCAGTTCCATCCACGATGAAACAAATGGTGGGTATTTGTCATTTCTAATGGCTGAGTAATATTCCATTGTATACATAAACCACATCTTCTTTATCCATTCATCTTTCAATGGACACCGAGGCTCCTTCCACAGTTTGGCTATTGTGGACATTGCTGCTATAAACATCGGGGTGCAGGTGTCCTGGCGTTTCATTGCATCTGTATCTTTGGGGTAAATCCCTAACAGTGCAATTGCTGGGTCGTAGGGCAGGTCTATTTTTAACTCTTTGAGGAACCTCCACACAGTTTTCCAGAGTGGCTGCACCAGTTCACATTCCCACCAACAGTGTAAGAGGGTTCCCTTTTCTCCGCATCCTCTCCAACATTTGTTGTTTCCTGCCTTGTTAATTTTCCCCATTCTCACTGGTGTGAGGTGGTATCTCATTGTGGTTTTGATTTGTATTTCCCTGATGGCAAGTGATGCAGAGCATTTTCTCATGTGCATGTTGGCCACTAGTTTCCAAAATCTATAAAGAACTTATTAAACTCAACACCAAAGAAACAAACAATCCAATCATGAAATGGGCAAAAGACATGAAAGCCTTTAATGTCTTTTTGTTGCCTGATTGCTGAGGCTACAACTTCTAGTACTATGTTGAAAAGCAGTGATGAGAGTGGACATCCCTGTCTTGTTCTTGATCTTAAGGTAAAGGCTCCCAGTGCTTCCCCATTGAGAATGATATTTGCTGTGGGCTTTTCGTAGATGGCTTTTAAGATGCTGAGGAATGTTCCCTCTATCCCAACACTCTGAAAAGTTTTGATTAGGAATAGATGCTGCATTTTGTCAAATGCTTTCTCTGCATCTAATGAGAGGATCATATAGTTCTTGGTTTTTCTCTTGCTGATATGATGAATAACACTGATTGTTTTATGAGTGTTGAACCAGCCTTGCATCCCAGGGATAAATCCCACTTGGTCACAGTGAATAATCTTTGTAAGGTACTGTTGGATCCTATTGGCTAGTATATTGCTGAGAATTTTTGAATCCATGTTCATCAGGCATATTGGTCTATAATTCTTTTTGGTGGGGTCTTTGTCTGATTTTGGAATTAAGGTGATGTTGGCCTCATAGAACGAGTTTGGAAGTACTCCATCTCTTTCTATCTTTCTAAACAGCTTTAGTAGAATAGGTATGATTTCTTCTTTAAACATTTGATAGAATTCCCCAGGGAAGCCCTCTGGCCCTGGACTATTGTTTCTTGGGAGGTTTTGATGACTGCTTCAATTTCTTCCCTGGTTATTGGCCTGTTCAGGTTTACTATTTCTTCCTGTTCCAGTTTTGGTAGTTTGTGGCTTGCCAGAAATGTGTCCATTTCTTGTAGATCACTTAATTTACTGTCGTATAGCTGTTCATAATATGTTTTAAAAATCGTTTGCATTTCCTTGGTGTTGGTAGTGATCTCTCCTTTCTCATTCATGATTTTATTAATTTGAGTCTTCTCTCTCTTCTTTTTAATAAGGCTGGCCAATGGTTTATCTATCTTATTAATTCCTTCAAAGAACCAACTCCTGGTTCTATTGATCTGTTCCACAGTTCTTCTGGTCTCTATTTCATTGAGTTCTGCTCGAATCTTTATTAAATCTCTTCTTCTGCTGGGTGTAGGATCTATTTGCTGTTTTTCTCTCTAGCTCCTTTAGGTGTTAGGTTAGCTTTTCTGTTTGAGTTCTTTCCAGTTTTTGGATGGATGCTTGTATTGCGATGTATTTCCCCCTCAGGACTGCTTTTGCTGCATCCCATAGAATTTGAACGGTTGTATCTTCATTCTCATTAGTTTCCATGAATCTTTTTAATTCTTCCTTAATTTCCCGGTTGACCCTTTCATCTTTTAGCAGGATGGTCCTTAACCTCCATGTGTTTGAAGTTCTTCCAAACTTCTTGTTGTGATTGAGTTCTAATTTCTTTTCTTTCTTTTTTTTAATAGATTAATTTTTATTGGTGTTCAATTTAACAACATACAGAATAACACCCAGTGCTCATCCTGTCAAGTGTCCCCCTCAGTGCCCATCACGCATTCACCCCCACCCCCCGCCCTCCTCCCCTTCCACCACCCCTAGTTCATTTCCCAGAGATAGGAGTCTTTATGTTCTGTCTCCCTTTCTGATATTTCCCACACATTTCTTCTCCCTTCCCTTATATTCCCTTTCACTATTATTCATATTCCCCAAATGAATGAGAACATACACTGTCCTTCTCCGATTGACTTACTTCACTCAGCATAATACCCTCCAGTTCCATCCACGTTGAAGCAAATGGTGGGTATTTGTCGTTTCTAATGGCTAATATTCCATTGTATACATAAACCACATCTTCTTTATCCATTCATCTTTCGATGGGCACCGAGGCTCCTTCCACAGTTTGGCTATTGTGGACATGGCTGCTAGAAACATCAGGGTGCAGGTGTCCCGGCGTTTCATTGCATCTGAATCTTTGGGGTAAATCCCTAACAGTGCAATTGCTGGTTCATAGGGCAGGTCTATTTTTAATTCTTTGAGGAACCTCCACACAGTTTTCCAGAGTGGCTGCACCAGTTCACATTCCCACCAACAGTGTAAGAGGGTTCCCTTTTCTCCGCATCCTCTCCAACATTTGTGGTTTCGTGCCTTGTTAATTTTCCCCATTCTCACTGGTGTGAGGTGGTATCTCATTGTGGTTTTGATTTGGATTTCCCTGATGGCAAGTGATGCAGAGCATTTTCTCATATGCATGTTGGCCATGTCTGTGTCTTCCTCTGTGATATTTCTGTTCATGTGTTTTGCCCATTTCATGATTGGATTGTTTCTTTGGTATTGAGTTTAATAAGTTCAGAAGTGGACCCTCAACTTTACGGTCAACTAATATTCGATAAAGGAGGAAACACTATCCACTGGAAGAAAGTCTCTTCAATAAATGGTGCTGGGAAAATTGGACATCCACATGCAGAAGAATGTAACTAGACCACTTTCTTTCACCATACACAAAGATAAACTCAAAACGGATGAAAGATCTAAATATGAGACAAGATTCTATCAAAATCCTAGAGGAGAACACAGGCAACACCCTTTTTGAACTTGGCCACAGTAACTTCTTGCAAGATACATCCACGAAGGCAAAAGAAACAAAGGCAAAAATGAAGTATTGGGACTTCATCAAGATAAGAAGCTTTTGCACAGCAAAGGATACAGTCCACAAAACTCAAAGACAACCTACAGAATGGGAGAAGATATTTGCAAATGACATATCAGATAAAGGGCTAGTTTCCAAGATATATAAAGAACTGATTCCACACAAATCTTAAGATGATTTGTTCCAACTTTCTGAAGAAAGTCCATGGTATTTTGATAGGGATTGCATTAAACGTGTAAATTGCCCTGGGTAGCATTGACATTTTCACAATATTAATTCTGCCAATCCATGAGCATGGAATTTTTTCCATCTCTTTGTGTCTTCCTCAATTTCTTTCAGAAGTGTTTCATAGTTTTTAGGGTATAGATCCTTTACCTCTTTGGTTAGGTTTATCCTAGGTATCTTATGATTTGGGTGCAATTATAAATGGGATTTATTTCTTAATTTCTCTTTCTTCAGTCTCATTGTTAGTGTATAGAAATGCCACTGACTTCTGGGCATTGATTTTGTATCCTGCCACACTGCCAAATTGCTGTATGAGTTCTAGCAATTGTGGGGTAGAGTCTTTGGTGTTTTCTATGTAGAGTATCATGTCATCGGTGAAGAGGGAGAGTTTGACTTCTTCTTTGCCAATTTGAATGCCTTTTATTTCTTTTTGTTGCCTGATGGCTGAGGCTAGGACTTCTAGTACTATGTTGAATAGCAGTGGTGAGAGTGGACATCCCTGTCTTGTTCCTGATCTTAGGGGAAAGGCTCCCAGTGCTTCCCCATTGAGAATGATATTTGCTGTGGGCTTTTCGTAGATGGCTTTTAAGATGTCGAGGAAAGTTCCCTCTATCCCTACACTCTGAAGAGTTTTGATCAGGAATGGATGCTGTATTTTGTCAAATGCTTTCTCTGCATCTAATGAGAGGATCATAGGGTTCTTGGTTTTTCTCTTGCTGATATGATGAATCACATTGATTGTTTTACGAGTGTTGAACCAGCCTTGCATCCCGGGGATAAATCCCACTTGGTCATGGTGAATAATTTTCTTAATGTATTGTTGGATCCTATTGGCTAGTATCTTTTTGAGAATTGTTGCATTCATGTTCATCAGGGATATTGGTCTATAATTCTCCTTTTTGGTGGGGTCTTTGTCTCGTTTTGGAATTAAGGTGATTCTGGCCTCGTAGAACAAGTATGGAAGTATTCCATCTCTTTCTATTTTGCTGAACAGCTTTAGTAGAATAGGTATGGTTTCTTCTTTAAATGTTTGATAGAATTCCCCTGGGAAGCCATCGGGCCCTGGACTTTTGTGTCTTGGGAACTTTTTGATGACTGCTTCAACTTCCTCCCTGGTTATTGGCCTGTTCAGGTTTTCTATTTCTTCCTGTTACAGTTTTGGTAGTTTTTGGTTTTCCAGAATTGCGTCCATTTCTTCTAGATTGCCTAAGTTATTGGCGTATAGCTGCTTCATTCTCATTAGTTTCCATGAATCTTTTTAATTCTTCTCTAATTTCCTGGTTGACCCTTTCATCTTTTAGCAGGATGGTCCTTAACCTCCACGTGTTAGAAATCCTTCAAAACTTCCTCTTGTCATTTAGGTCTAATTTCAAAGCATTATGATCTGGAAATATCCAGGGGCCGATCTCAGTCTTTTGGTATTGGTTAATACCTTATTTGTGACGCAGTATGTGTTCTATTCTTGAGATAGTTCCATGTGCACTTGAGAAGAATGTGTATTCCATTGTATTTGGATGTAATGTTCTCTAAATATATGTGAAATCCACGTGGTCCAGTGTATCATTTAAAGCTCTTCTTTCTTTGGAGATGTTGTGCTTAGAATGCCTGTCAATTGTAGAAAGCGCTACATTCAAGTTGTATGTGTTAACTTTGGTTTTTAATTGATTGATATATTTGGCAGCTCCCACATTCCGACATAAATATTCATGATTATTAGGTTCTCTTGTTGGATAGATCCTTTCCGTATGATATAGTGTCCCTCTTCGTCTCTTACTACAATTTTGGGATAAATTTTAATTTATCTGATATGAGGATGGCTACCCCTGCTTTCTTTTGAGTACCATTTGAATGGTAAATTGTTCTTCAACCTTTCATTTTCAGGCTGGAGGTGTCCTTATGTCTAAAATGAGTCTCTTGTAGACAGCCAATAGATGGGTCTTGCTTTTTTATCCAGTGTGAAATCCTGTGCCTTTTGATGGGGTATTAAGCCCATTCACATTCATAATTACTATTGAAAGATAGGAATTTAGTGTCATCATGATACCTATTCAGTCCCTGTTTTTGTGGAGTTTTCCCTTGGACTTCCTCTTTCTATTACAGAATCCCCCTTATTATTTCTTGCAGAGCTGGCTTCATGGTCTCATATTCTTTCAGTTTCTGCCTATTTTGGAAGCTCTTTATCTCTCCTTCTATTCTGAATGAGAGTCTTGCTGAACAGAGTGTTTTTGTCTGCATGTTTTTCTCATTTAGGACCCTGAATATATCCTGCCAGCCCTTTCTGGCCTGCCAGGTCTCTGTGGAGGGGTCTGCTGTTACCCTAATATTTCTCCCCATAAAAGTTAGAGACTTCTTGTCTCTTGCTGCTTTAAGGATCTTCTCTTTATCTTTGGAATTTGCAAGTTTCACTATTAAATGTCGAGGTGTTGAGCGGTTTTTATTGATTTGGGGCCGGGGGTCTCTCTATTTCCTGGATATGAATGCCTGTTTCCTTTCCCAGGTTAGGAAAGTTCTGAGCTCTGATTTGTTTAAATTCATAATCTGTACCTTTGTCCCTTTCAGTGCCCTCAGGAACCGCAATTAAATGTAGATTTTTCCTTCTGAGGCTGTCATTTATTTCCCTTACCCTGTCATCATGATCTTTTGTTTTTCTTTTTTTTCTCAGTTTCCCTCTTTGCCATCAACTTTTCTTCTATGTCACTCACTCCTTCTTCTACCTCGTTAACCCTTGTTGTTAGGACCTCCAGGTTGCATAGCATCTCATTTAATTTTTAATTCCTGCCTGATTAGATCTAAATTCTGCAGTCATGAAGTCTCTTGAATCCTTTATGCTTTTTTCTAGAGCCACCAGTAGCTTTATAATTGTGCTTCTGAATTGGGTTTCTGACATTGAAGTGTAATCCAAATTTTGTAACTCTGTGGGAGAGGACTGTTTCTGATTCTTTCTTTTGAGGTGAGTTTTTCCTTCTAGCCATTTTGCTCAATGCAGAGTGGCCAAAAACAAGTTGTATTGGGAAAAGGAGAAAGAGAAGAAAAAAACGAGAAAAAAAAGAAGAAAAAAAGAGAAAAAAAGGGTGGGTAAGCAAATAGAAAACAAAAAACAAGGGGGAGCATCCTCTGATTCTGTATACTGTAAATCTTTCGACTTCCCCTGGAACTTTCCAGTGCTGCTTGGTCAATAACTTGCTTTTCCCCTGTCCTTCTACCTGGTCTTCTTGGGGAGGGGCCTGCTGTGCTGATTCTCAGGTTTGAGCACCTGGGGGAGCTGCTCAGCCCCCTGCGTGGTGCAAGGCTCAGTGGTAGTTGTTTATCCTGTTTATCTTGTGAGGCCACTGTGAGGCTCAGTGGGGGTTGTTTATCCTGTGAGGCCCCTGGAGGAACAACAGTGGTAGCGTCCAGCTCTCCAGCCCTGGATTCAGCTCCTGCAGTAACTGCGGCAGCTCTCAGTCTGCAGGGGCCTCGATGCTCCAGGGGCAGGGGCTGCCGATTTGTACAGCTCGGGGCCACCTGGCTGCAGGAGTGTCCCTGCTGTCCTGGGCCCTCCTGGCTTCTGCCTGTCCCAGAGGGAGCGCCAGATCTTGGGCTGTGTCCCCCAGCGCCCTGGGCTCCAGGGCCTTTGCTGCTGGAATGGCGCTCCAGGGCGGCGCAGCCCCCTGGGCAGGGAGCCTCTGCCCCAGCGGCCCTTGAGCTGCTCCTGGCCCTGCAGGGTGCGGGCTGCAGCCCTTTAGGGAGCTAGGCCAGGGGGTGTGGTGCGCTCTCCCTGGGGGCAGGTCCTCTTTTAGTGCCCCTGGGAGCCTGAGGGCATCCCCACCCATCCTGGGATGCTCCAACTCCCTAGAGCGCCTTTCTGTAGGGGAAGATTGGTGAAGCTCCTGCTTCTCTGGGATGGGGCTTTCCTGGTGTGGAGGCAGTTTCTGCCTGGCCTTAGCCTGGCTCCCCGCGGGGCCCCTCCCTCTTGGATGCTTTTTTATTTTTTTTCTTTGTTTTTCAGTCTTCTGACCTTTTCTTCTTTTTTTTTTTTTTCGTCTTCCTACCTTGATAGAAGTGTGAACTCTTCTCACTGTAGCATTCCAGCTGTTCTCTCTTTAAATCTCAGGCCAAATTTGTAGGCTTTCAGCATGATTTGAAAGTTATCTACGTAATTTGGTGGGGACAGGTGACTTGGGGACCCTACTCTTCCGCCATCTTGCCTCCTCCCTATCCAAATATATTAAGTAAAAAATATAGTTGGAAGGTAAGGAATAATGTTTATAGCACACTATTTATTGTCAAAGAAGAAATAAAGGGATTACTGCTTCCCTTATACACCCACATGCATACATATACATAACATCTAGCATGATTCACAAGAAAGGGATAACAGCACTTATCTCCGAGAAACACCACCTGGGGGCAGGGATAGCAGGGTAGAGATACTTCTTAGTTTTATTAGTCTTTGTATGACTTTTGTGCTAGTTGGATTGTTTATTAACCACATATGTATTATTCCATTATAGACACAAAACCAGCTGATTAAACAAGTTTACTGGGCAATCAACTCATTTTATTCCCGTTTAAAATAGTACTTATGTATTGTGTCCTGATGATTTCCTGTACCTTATTATTTACTCATTAATCAAGAGATTTAAAAATTTATTTATTTTTGACAAATAAAAATTTTATATATTTAAGGTATACAATGTTCTGATATATATGATATGATTAGCACAAACTAACATATCTATCACTTCCCATAGTTATCTTTTTTGGTGGTAAGAACACTTGAGATCTATAATCTTAGTAAATTCCAAGTATACATTTTTTACTATATTCACCATGCTTGCATTACATCTCCAGAACTTATTCCTGTTACAAAGAAATTTCGTATGCTTTGATCAATGTTTCCGTTTCCTATACTCCCAGCCTTTCTCTAGTAACCACCATTCTACTCTCTGTTACTATGAGTTTGACTTAAAAATACATATTTTTGAGACTCCATGTATAAATGAGATCATGTGATATTTGTCTTTCTGTGTCTGGCATATTTCTCTTTAGCATAAAATTTTCCAGATTCATCCATATTATTACAAGCAACAGAATTTCTTTTTAAGGGCTGAATAATGTGTGTGTATCCATGTATTGATGTAACACTTAAGTTGTTCCCATATATTGGCTACTGTGAATAATGTTGGAATGAACATGGGAGTACAGATATTTCTTTGAGATAGTGATTTTATTTGCTTTGAATATATACCCAGAAGTGGGATTTCAGCAGATATTTTTGAGTGCCTATTATGTGCTAGGCACTGAATGATATATTAGAAATATAATGGTGAGCAGTATAGGTACAGTCTTTGCCTTTCTGTAACTTATGTCCTAGGAGGATAACAGATATGAAATAAGAAATTGCATAAGTAATTTGATATTTCCAATCATGAAAAGTTTAACAGAGGAAGAATATAGGGTGGTAGGAGATGTAAGGCAGACTGAGGACTAGATGAAGACTTGCCAGAAAAAGTGATGTTTCAAATGAACTACAAAATGATTAGGATTCAACTAGGAGAAAGGGAGAAGGACAAAAGTGCACCTCAGGCGCATGGAATAATAAGAATGAAGGTCCTGAAGCATGAAGGAGCATGTATCCGACAAAACTGAGAGTCAATATGGCTGGAGCTTAGAAAGAGAAGGATGAGAGGTATGAGATGAGCCTGGAGAGTTCAGCAAAGATTTTAGATTATGTTTAAAGTTTTGGGGTGTATTTTAAGAGCAATGGGAAATCATGAGAGTTTTGGGGAGGGGAGGGCATAATTACATTTGAATTTTTGTAAAAAAAGTTATTATTTTAAACTAATTTCTATATTCAACGTGAGGCTGGAACTCACAACTCAGACCAAGAGTCACATGCCCCACCAATTGAGCCAGCCAGGTGCCCCTATATTTGAATTTTTAAAAGTTTACTCTACCTGCAGTGTAGACAGTGGACTGAAGAGATGCAAGTATAAATGAGAGGTCCAGTTGGGATCTATTGTAGTAGTCTAGGGAAGAGATTATGTGGGCAGTCCAGACTGAGAGGTGGATCATGTTTCCAGTATAACTTTGAGATAGATCTGACAAGAGTTACTGATGAAATTGGTTTAAGAGTGAAATAGAATAATTTATCAAGGCCGATTCTTAAGGTTTTTGACTTGAGTAACTGATTAGAAGGTGGTACCATTTCTAAGGTTGGGAACACTGGATGAACAGGTTTGGGAGTAGGGCTGACATGTTCAGGAGTTTGGTATTGGACACGTTCAGAAGAGATGTTGAGTAAGGGGTTGGGTATATGGATCTGGAGCTCAAAGGAAAGCCCAGGGATAAGGACCATTAAATAACTGGTTTGTAAAAAAGATGACATATCAGATCCCACAGTTAAGTAAGTTTCTGAATACAAGGTAAATGTTCAGGGAATCATAGTTTTCCACCTCAGGAAACCAGTAAGTATAGAACTAGGATCATAGTGATTCAACAGGATAAGTCAATTTGTATCCATCATCTCATTGTACTGTGACTATCCAAATAAAGTATTTCGGTTCTCAAAAATAGATGTCCTTAGAATAATAGAATAGGCAGCAATTAAGATGATTTGCTTCATGCAATTTTACTGACATTATCAACTCCTCTATTCATCTTTACTTTACAGGAAATCTATAAAAATACATCTGACAGAACAGTTATTTTGAGCATTTTCTCCATGCATAGGCTTTAATTTTTTCTAATGTAATCATATTTTTAATGCTTAGAGAGGGTGTATTAGAGGAGAGCTAAATATAGGCTGGCAATTTTATCTGAGAGTACTGCTTTCTAGCTTCAGAATAAAAGGGATTTCATATTTGGGGAAAATATATTGGAAAATTAGCATGACAGAGTAATATTATTTGTTTATTTTGTTTTATACCCCACTAGATGTAAACTTTATGAAGTCAGGGGTTTTTGTCTGTTTTACTCATTGCTATATTTCCAGCTTCTAAATCAGTGCCTTGCACATAATAGGTAATCAATAAATATTTGAGGTAAATTGAATGAAATAATTGGTTGTGTCTTCACATTGTGTCTATTTGTTAGAAAAGTTTCTGAATCTATAGAAAATTAGATATACTCATATTGAAAAAGATACATTACACACATACACACACATATACACATATCACCAAAGTAAGATAGAGATACCTTAATTTATCATGTTTTTAACCATTCATAGCTTCTCATAAATAGAGGAGATTTTGAAAAGTTTCCTGTGTTTACTCTGGGAAATCTATTAATTTTCATTTCCACTGGTGGTATTAATAGATAAGACCTATTTTGCTTCTCAAAACTTTTTCTTTCTCAAACTTTCTTTTCTCAAAACTTTTCTTTTCTCAAAACTTTTTTTTCAGATCAAGGCAAATGGCAGAGTGATTTACTGAACAATACATTAGACTTCTCAGAGGAATATCTTACACAAAATATTCATCAGAGGACCATATCCCAAGATAATTGCTCAATACATTCAGATAATCCATAAAAGAAATTAATGAAACATGTACAATATTGCTAAAGATCATGGCAAAATGCAGCAAAACCAAACAAAACCCAACCCCAGTAAAATAAAATTTTTAAGAATTTTAATTGAACCTTAGCAAAATAACAACATGTATTGAGCACCTTCAAAATATAAGACACATGATAGTTATGGGCAGATGTAAAGATGAAGACTTAGTCTCTGTATTCATATTTAGGGGAGTCAGAACTAAGCTTAGTTCAACACTTATTGGCATTCCTAAGCACGAGGCTTATATTAGATGCAGTGGGTAAAAAAGATACCTAAGGCCAGTTCCTGTAATAAAGAGACTCATAATTTAGGGCATTATATATCTGGGTGTATATTTTTGTATGTGTGGGGATGTGTGTACTATATAGGAACCACCATAAATGCAAATAATTTCAGTGCAGTATGGGAGGCTATGATAGGGTGTTAGCACTACATAGGGAAATTTAATCCAACAGATGGAGGAGATAAAAGGAGGAGGTGGTAGAAGTTGAGCTGAATATTAAGGATATGTTAGCTAGAGAATGGGAAAATCATTCCATGCTGAAGGAAAAACAGTGTGACTGAGAAACCACAAACAGAGGACTGTTGGTGTAAGGGAAGGTCTACTACTAGCACTTTCTCTTTGAATTATTTTGAAACTCTTGTAAAATGACTACATAATGACCCCTAAAGCCTCCCTGTCAAACACAATTACTTTAATATAAAGGTCATTTTACCTTGATTACTTCTGCAGCAGTTTATCATAAGAATCTTGCATGGGGGCAGCTCCGTGGCTCAGCGGTATAGAGCCGCCTTCGCCCAGGGCGTGATCCTGGGGACCCCGGATCGAGTCCCACGTTCAGCTCCCTGTGTGGAGCCTGCTTCTCCCTCTGCCTGTGTCTCTGCCTCTCTCTCTGTGTCTCTTATGAATAAAAAAAAAATCTTGTATGGACTCCTTGTATACGTCTAAAAAACCAAACTCAGAACCATTTAAATGCTTATCAAGCAACTATTATGTTTCATATCTTTTTTCCGTCCTGTAGAGAAAGGCTAATTTCGTAAAAATATACTGCCGGGTGGCTGCTTGGACTAACTAGAACAAATACATTTGCAATTTAGGTTTCATTGTGACAAAACTAAGGCAAGAGGTTTTTTGGTGGGTTTTCATTGGGGAGACACGGAGACTAAAAAGATACGGGATAGTTTGAAAGGGCTGGTGTGAAAAATTATGCTTCAAGGGGACAAAACGAAAGTACACACACACGGGGGGGTAAACAAGTTTCCAGGCCGCGATGAAAATTTCCTTTGTTCACAGAGCAATCCTCTTTCAATTTCAGTCCGGCCTTCATATAAACCAACAATTCTTGCTTCATGGGAAAAAAAAAAAAAAAAAACAACCCAGGTTTTCACATTCATCCTATCTAGCGGAGTAAAAATCTCCATCTCATTACTACCCCCAAACCTCCAGGCTAAAAGCGCTACTACACTCAGCCTAGAAAATAAATTGCGCTTTTAACATTCACGTAAACATTTCAAATAAAATGTAGCCGCCTACCTGGATCGGTCACCCACGAACTACAATATCCAGAATGCATTGTTTTTCCTTCCGTCTTTTACAAGGGCAATGCCTTACTAGATCTCATTTCCACAAGCAATAGTCACATGACACGTTTCCTTTCAAGATGGCGGATAATCTTCCTTCGGAGTTTGATGTGATCGTAATAGGGACGGGTATGGCTCTGGTACTCCCCTAACGAAGTGTAGGAAATCTGTCTCCTTACTACCTTCTCTGCCATGGCGAGGCTTGGGGAGAAATACTAGGGGTTGAGGAAGGGAGGGAGGATGGGAAGGAAGTGAGGTAGTGTTGAGTCAGCGCGGGACTTCGCAGCTCCAGGGAGGGGCTGGATCCACTGTACTTAGCGCCATTTGAGTAGGGGTCGATCTGGTCGATGCTGATGCTGAGGTTGGTTGCTGCGGGTGATTCTGTAATTTCGTTAGAGGGAGGTGGGTTTGTAGTGTCATGAGAATGGAAGGTCGGGATTTTACCAATGGAGACGCCTTTGGCGCGACATGATTCCCTCCTCGTTGATTTCAGGGTGATATTCCCCATCATTTTGTCTCGCCCTTTCTTAGGAAGTTTTCATGTATTTATGTAGTCCTGGGGTGTAGTGCAGCTCGGATACAACTTAGTCCTTAGTTTTTCGGGAAAGATGCCCAGTTATCGCCCGTGTGCTTATTAATATACTAGGACGAGGACACGGATTCTTTTCTATTGTGTTGAAAAGCTTAGGGAATTGTATTTTGTTGAGGTAGCCATTATTCCTGCTTTATGATGCTGAAAGACAACGTTTTGCTTTCTGTCACCCACCTATCTACTCACAACTAAATGAGCTGAGAAGAAGCTTCTGTGAATTCCATTACAGGTGTGTGACCTTATCTTCCCCTTGTTTTCCCATTATTTATTCTCCATGTTTTGGGCGGAGCCAGAAAAATCTCCTGCAATTTCTGGTTTACAAATTCAATGTACAACAGGTGGAGAAGACATTTGGCAGCAGTTGGTATTTTGTTTTCTTAATATTGTAAAGGGTGGATTTTAGATGGGATGAAGTAGGTTGTTGAGTGGGGTTTTCTCCTGTTTGCATAATGTGGTAGGTCAGAGAAGCTCTGGTGAATGAGAACCTGTCCATTGTATTAATGAACACGTAATGTTCATTAATGTGTATTAATGTAATTAATACAGTAGGGGCAGCCATGTTTCCAGGGCAGAAGTAAAAATGATAGCTACCTAGTTTTGAATGCTAATTATTTGCTAATTGATGTGCTAAGCATTTTACAAGCTGTATGTAATCCTCACAGCAGCCTGCTTAGAGTAGGTATTCGGTACACTTTACAGAAGAGAAAAGGGGAGCTTAGAATAGTTGCTGTGTGCTCAAGATCACACAGCTAGTAAGTTTCCAAAGGCCCATTCCATCTTAGAAGGAGAATCAGTGGTTCAACCCATATAATAGAAATAACTGAGAAAAGTTGTTTGGAGACCTTGCTTGGCCTTTAAATAGCTGTTTGGATTGCTAGGCACTTAATCTCTCTGAGCCTCAGTCTTGTTTTTAAATACAGGCAGGGTAAAATAGATAGCCTTTCAGGTATTGTCTAACCAAAAATTCTCTCATTCTAATTGCACCTGGATAATTGGTCTCAGGATAGTGAGGACATGTTTATTCTTATTCTGTCTGAAAACTGCATGGCTGCAGATAACTTGGCTGTAGCTGCTGTAAACAGATGTTGAATGAGAGCAGGAAAGAGTCAATAGAGTGATGATTCATTTGTTCTCTCTAGTCTATCCTAAAACCGAGAACAACATCCATTTTTGAATAGTTGTTATACCATACTTCAATTCTATATTATTGCCTTTCTTTTTTGTTACCTAG
Organism: Nyctereutes procyonoides; assembly: GCF_905146905.1. Classification (NCBI taxonomy): domain Eukaryota; kingdom Metazoa; phylum Chordata; class Mammalia; order Carnivora; family Canidae; genus Nyctereutes; species Nyctereutes procyonoides. The sequence goes on along the minus strand of NW_026575125.1, from coordinate 65,259,093 downwards.
GAACTTGGGGTGTTTTAAAAATTTTTTGAGTCATTATAAGATTTTTTCTTATCTGGGTTCAAATTTTAATTGATAAGAGTGTTAATTCCTATCATTAAATGCTGTTAATTCTTAAATACTTTGCTTTCTGGTTCAGTTCATAATATGGACTATATTCATCCTTTTAGAGTCTGTTATGGTAGAGGTAGGAAGATACTGTGAGTGATACAGAAAATTGCATTAGGTGGCATCTGGTGTGTTTAGAAAAAGATTCATTTTACACTTTCCAGTGAGAGTAATATTATTTCTCAAAGTATGGGAAGAACTTATTCGAAGTTAATCTTAAAAGTTACTTTTTTTCATCTCACTTAATGGTGAACATACTCAAGTTTATCAAGCACATTGCATAAATTTATGTTGTGAAGCATTGTATTTAGGTATATCAAAATGGAAAAATTGGATAAAAGTCATTTCCTAAATGGTTCCAATTATTATTTGAATTATTGTTAATGTATTTGGAATACTTTTCTTCTGAAATAGTTTGCTGATAATAGCCTTAAAAATGTTTGCATTAGGGGCACCTGGGTGGCTCAGTCGGTTAAGCATCTAACTCTTGATCTCAGGTCTTGACCTCAGGGTCATGAGTTCAAGCCCCATGTTAGGCTCCACACTGGGTATGGAGACTCACATATATATATGTTTTCTTTTCTTTTTTTTATGATTTTATTTATTCATTAGAGGCACAGAGAGAGGAGTAGAGACCTAGGCAGAAGGAGAAAGGGAGAAGCAGGCTCCCCATGGTTAGCCTGATGTGGGACTCTGTCCCAGGACCCTGGGATCACACGTTGAGCTGAAGGCAGACGCTGAACCACTGAGCCACCCAGACATCCCTGTTTTCATTACTAAATACTAGCTTGAGTTAATCTTAGGAAAAGCCAGCATTTCTTAGATTCAATTTTACTGACAAAAGTAGAATTAATCATGCATGTATCACAAACATGAAGAAATAGGCTATGAAATGTAATTTTTCTTTTAGATTTAGCTCTAGTTATATCAAGAGACAGTTGCTTCAAGTAAAAACATCTGTAGGTGATATTTAAATCCCTTTGTCCTTAATTAGTTTTTTTTTTTACTTTTTATATCACAAGATTTTCCTTAAGATATGTTTTGAAGAGATTATGGGAAGATAAAGTTTTGTATGTATTTTCTTAGTTACATCTGTTTCTTTCTGATTACAAAATACAGGAAATATTTGTCAAATACTCAAAGGCAGAGAAATAAAAGTACTTGAGCTGTGAAAAATATAGAAGAAAATGGAATAAGGAAGGCGAGCCATCTAGAGTCTTAAAGGAGAGGACAAAGCTGGATATAAGTGATGTTTTAGAAAGTGGCTTTCAGTTTGGAGTACACTGTCATCATTTTCAAGACATTTTGCCATTTAAAAAGATACTGGATAATTTTGTGGGTTGTAGAGAAGTATCATTGGTTTCAGGTTAAAAATAGCCCCAGTAACATAACACCTCACTGGAGGTGATATCTGGCAACCTGTGTAATCTGCAATCTGTATCAGAGCCAACAATTCAACAGAAGAGTGGGCAAGCTGAAAGTTTGGAGAGCTGTGATAATATTGGCATGCTTCTTACAATGTAGAATCCTTCAGGCCCTCACTTAGAGCATATTCTTATTTTAGAAGTAATTCCAGTGTGCTCAGGGCATATTAGAAACATCCCATGTAGAAGATATAGAGACTGTTACTAGCTTCTGCAAAAGCTGTGTTTGGGGGATGTCGTTAGACATAAGTGATAGTTCATATCCTAATGGGAAAGGGTAGAGACACCTAAATTGCAAGCCTACGTCAAGTGGTAAAAATGGCCTGGGACCAGTTTATATAGTAACACTCAATTTTCAGAGTATTCAACCCACATTTACTGAGAACCTAGTCCCTGCCTTTGTAAAGTTTACTGTATTGCCTATTTTCAGAGACTATTTGGGGTTCCTCATAGTCACATCCTCAGAACTGTTCTTAAGCCAACCTGGGCTTTTCATTGCATCCTTCTTGCTCTCTGAAGACCACGTAGGGATTCAGTCTGCATCCCTTTCCTTTCTGAAGTACACCACACAATTATATTTTGGGAGTTCTTTCCTAGAGATGGGCTGTGGAGTGGGCTAGCTTAAACTTTTTCCTGCAGATGATAAACAGATCCTTTTTAAGAGTTTTATTGCTAAAGATTATGGGGAAGGAGATGAGATAACCAAAATAACAAACATGGGAGGGATTACAAAGAGAATTGCTCCTAACTTGTAACTATCTTGCTAGATAGTGCTTGACATAGTACAATAGTAGATGTGGCAGCATGGTGTAATGGGAATCATTTGACCTTTCTACTGGATGACTTTGGGCAAATTGCATCACCTCTTGTGACACCAGTTTGTTCATCTGTAAAGTGGGAGATTTTAATTAGGTGACCTATCTACCAGTTCTAAAGTTTACCATTGTGTTTGTGTAAGTATGACCCTGGGTCCTTGAAAAGGCTAAATTCTGTATAGTCCTTTTAACGAGTCAGGTCAATATTTAATATACTTAAGAAATGTGTGTATCAAAATGGCTCATTAAAGGTTTTCTTGCAAGCAGCTGCTTTCATCAGGAAGGTCATGTAGGTAGTACGCTTTCATTCTTTGATGTTGGTTGAGAATCATAATATCAGCCTTGGCTGGCAGCTCATTGACTATAAAGCTTATGATGTTGGTAGTATAGCTTCACTTCTCTAAATATTGGGGAATAGTAGTGCTGCAGGAGGTTTTGTGAAAAGTTATTTACCAAATACCCCTTTGTACCAGACTCTGTGCCGAGTGATTTCCCACATATGTATCTTATTTACTCTTCTCCCAGGATACCTGTTTATATATCAACCTGACAGGATGTCCATATTAACTCTGTCTGTATTCCCAAACATGCATGCACCTATGGTCCAGAGCTGAGTTGTGATTTTTTTTTTTTTGTGGTAATTGTAAGATGCCACCTATTCGTGGGTCATGAAATCAATTCCAGCATTAAAAAAAGAGGTAGAGTAGAATGTATCAGAATATATTGCATGTAGTAAGGATGAATGTAGTTTTGTAAAACAAATATTTCATATGTATGTAATAGATCACTGTGTAAAATACATATATATGCATATACATATTTTTGGGTGTTGCCAGGGGCAAAAAGTCTTAAAGTCTAGAGAATAATAGAATAACAATGAATAGTCATGAAAATGTTATTTCAAAAGTCCTTTATTAGTTTCACAAATGCCATACCATCCATATATTTTATTTACTTTGACATGTATGTATCTCATTTGAGCAGTATAGCGATAATGTAGTGATTGATGATGTGGTTCTGACATGAGACAGATTGGGTTTGAATTAGCTGTGTCTCTTGTGCCACCTTACACATGTCCCTTAATGACTAAGTTTCAATTTTCTCATCTCTACATGAGAATAAACCTCACAGAGCTGTGTTGAGAATTCAATGAAATAATTCCTGTAAAATGCTTAGTAAGTGCTCAGAAAATGTAATTGATTTAAATGGCCTGTAATGCCATTCCCAGGTGCTTTTATCATCACTGTTACCACCTGAATGCTTCCTGGGAAGGGCGTTCCATGGAAAGCAACAGAAAGATTCAGGTATCTGAATCATTTTTCTCTTCTTCCCATTGGCTTGTTGGCAGGAAAGACCTTTGTCTATTATCACTATTTCTAACAGATTTCTTATCTTGTGGGTTTACAGGTTTTCTATCTTTTTTCTTTTATTCTCTTCCATTCATCAGCTTGAATTATTTGTCATATTGTTTTGTTTAAAGGTTTTGAACAGATTTATCCTATTTGGGGCATAGTACGAAACTCTTCTTTGTCAGCTTAAGAGTGCTGAAGAACTAAAGAAAGCCTACAGATTTTCGTGTTCCAAAAAATGCTTTGCAATTCTTCAGGTATTTATTGATGGAAAAGTATGTCTTTTCTGCTCTCAGTACCTAGGGAAGTAAAGGGAGTTACCTAACTCTGGAGAAGACTCTGGGAGAGGCTTACCCATCCTTGTAAATCATAAGTTTGAACCAATCCCTCAGAGAGAGTGACATCTGTTACCAGAGTTCCCTCTGCAGCATCATTTTCATCTCCCATGCGTCATGTCATTTTCTTATTTTCTGTAGTGTTCTCATGATGTTTTGGATAACTCAAGCCACGGCAATTAAATATGGCTGCTCACCATCGCATTCTCATGTTTAACATAAAATTGCAATGCACAGAAATAATTATAATTCCATATTATTGACCTGTTACTCATGCTAAATCACCTGCTGTTCAGTTTTAATGCAGAGTTTTTAAAATTGAAATGCTACGTTGTACCTGATATGTATATAAATGTTTTTTTTTTAAGATTTTATGTATTTATTCATGAGAGACAGAGAGAGGCAGAGACACAGGCAGAGGGAGAAGCAGGCTCCATGCAGGGAGCCTGACGTGGGACTAGATCCTGGGTCTCCAGGATCATGCCCTGGGCTGATGGCGGCGCTAAACCACTGAGCCACCGGGGCTGCCCTATAAATGGTTTTAAATATAAAATAAACTGAAAGTCACCATCAGTTTATATTAACATATGTATTAAAAAACATATCTATATGCTAGTGAGATTGGGAACATTTTGGGGATATTTAGTTGTAGCCAACAAAATAGGGATACTTTCAAAGTTCGATTTATTGTCTTCTTTGCTAATAATTATTATAGGACAGTGTAAAAAAGATGATAATTTATCACAGTGATTTTTCTAAAGCATGATTATAAGAGCCATCATGTTATCATATTGAGGCTATTTAAAAAATAGTTTGCAAACAAGAGACAAGGGGCAAACAACATAACAAAAGCCGAGAGAGAGCGGGAGAGAATGAGACTGACCAGGTACATCTTGGCCACTGTGGTTGCTTAGTTTAAGTATTTCATCTCTATTGGATTTTACGAAGAGTTTAAGTAACACTACTTGACTGATTTGGTTTATATCACATTTAGAATATTATTAACATCTACTTTTTTTCTGAGTAGTATTCTAACATATCTTTTTTGTCCAGCCTAGTGTTCACATTGAGTTACAATGGCTATTAGATAATGAAGTTTTAATCATTTTATATTGCTTTGAAATGTTTGGATCATATAACTGTCATTCACATTAGTACATTTGTAAAACTACTTTTCTATATATGAGTTTAAAATAATTATTATAGAAAAATTTACACAAGCTAAAGTATAAAGAGGTAAGGTTTTACATACAGATAAAAGGCATATTAGGGGGACGCCTGGGTGGCACATGTATCCACTCCCGGATCAAGTCCCACATCGGGCTCCCTGCATGCATAGAGCCTGCTTCTCCCTCTGCCTGTGTTTCTGCCTCTCTCTCTCTGTGTCTCTCATGAATAAATAAACAAAATCTTTAAAAAAAGGCATATTAGGAAGATGCTGAGTTATGAGTTCTTTTACAAATAATTTTTATTTTAGTATAGTTGATGCAGTTATATTAGTTTCAGATGTACAACTTAGTGACTTGACAAGTTTATACATTATGTTCACAAGTGGTTACCTTTTGTCCCATTACATTGTTATTAGGATATCATTGTATTCATTATGCTCTGCCTTTCATTCCCATGACATACTGACTTGTGAGTTCTAATCCTTATTTTTCTATGAACTGTGTTACTTGGGTATGAGCTATCTAAGCCAAACAGATGACAGAGATTTATTTTAAGTATCTACATTACACTGGTAAACAAATATATGAGAAATATTTGCTATATGTGAGTACTATTCTTAGCTCTTGAAATGCAAAATCTCATCTGATTCTCACAGTAACCCTGTTTGTGGTAGATACAGTTATCTCCATTTTACAAATATATAACCTAAGGCAAGTTAAGTTTGACCTAGGTCAACTTAAGTTGTTCTAGCTAAGACCAGAGTTCTAGCTAAAACTGAGTTGTTAGAATGAGCTTGTGGGATTCTTCCAAGTGAAAAAAATGCCTTTATACTATCAATATTATATTAATGTGCCCTAGCTTTGTAGTTGGCAGTTGCTTTATTTTTTGGAATCACCATTGTTGACATTAAAATCCTGTTGCCAACAAATTCTTACAGTGTAAACTCATCATTTACAGCATCAAGATATTTGTGATGCTTGCAAACCTTTTGATGAAGGTAAACTGCATGACCTGGTTGTGTTTAGCCCTTAAAACAAAACAAAAAAAAAATAAATAAATCACAGCCACTAAAGTAATGATAAGAAATGGGATCAGAGAATACAGTCATATTTCATGTGATAATCTGTTTTCCCTAGGAATTATTAATTGATTTCAAGATACATAGTTTCCCACTGAAATAAAATCATTGTTAAAAGTTACACATAGGCTGCTTGTACAGGTGCTGGAGTTTGCCATTTTGTCTTTTTTTTTTTAATTTTCTTCACTTGCAAATTTTCAGGGTTATTGGACTCATTGTCTTGTTTATGAAGCTTGTCTTATTTTGGTTGACTCTTCTTTTGGTTCCTAGGATTTTTAGTATTTGTCAGCACTTAACAATGGATGCATCTTAATTGACAGAATGACTATGGTAACATCTTTTTCCTTGGAGGGCTGTATTATTAACATAATAATAACACTTTTGTGTATATACTTCCAGAAGTTTTCTCAATTTTTTTTTAATTTTTATTTATTTATGATAGTCACAGAGAGAGAAAGAGACACAGGCAGAGGGAGAAGCAGGCTCCATGCACCGGGAGCCCGACGTGGGACTCGATCCCGGGTCTCCAGGATCGCGCCCTGGGCCAAAGGCAGGCGCCAAACCGCTGCGCCACCCAGGGATCCCCAGTTTTCTCAATCTTTTTAAAAGATTTTATTTATTTATTCATGAGAGACACAGAGAGAGAGGCAGAGACACACACAGGCAGAGGGAGAAGCAGGCTCCATGGAAGGAGCCCGACATGGGACTTGATCCCTGGACTCCAGGATCATGCTCTGGGCCGAAGGCAGGCGCTAAACTGCTGAGGCACCCAGAGATCTCCAGTTTTCTCACTTTGTGTGTATAAATATATGTCTACATTTCTGTGTTTATAAAAGTGTATCATGGATACTGTTTTAAAACCTATTTTTCACCTCACAGTATGTCATGAACATCATTCCGTGTCAATTATTCTTCCTAGTGTCCTTTTTTAAAAGTTTTTATTTGGAGATAATTGTAGACTTATTTTTTTTAAAGATTTTATTTATTTATTCATGAGAGACACAGAGAAAGAGGGAGAGAGGCAGAGACACAGGCAGAGGGAGAAGCAAGCCCCATGCAGGGAGCCTGATGTGGGACTTGATCCTGGGACTCCAGGACCACATCCTGGGCCAAACGTAGGCGCTAAACCGCTGAGCCACCCAGGGATCCCCTAATTGTAGACTTACTACACACAGTTGTAGAAAATAATATGGGAAGATCCTGTATACACTTCACCCAGTTTCCCCAATGGCAAGTTACTTATCTTGGAAGGGAAAGCTTTCTATACATATCTCTAAAGGCAGTTAACAAAAGTAACACAAGTATATGTAAAACTGGTGAAATCTGAATGAAGTCACTGGGTAAGGTCAATTTCCTGGTTATGCCAGAGTAATCTAAGATGTTAATATTTACTCTTAGTTTTTCAATATTTTACTTTTTACATTTAAATTTTAATTCACTTGATTGGGGCACCTGGGTGGCTCAGGTCATGATCCCAGGGTTCTGGGATCGACCCCACGTCAGGCTCTCTCTCAAATAAATGAATAAAATCTTTAAGAACTTTTTTTAATTCACTTGAAATTTACTTTGTTGTAATGTATGAGGGCTTTTATCCATCTAAATCACCAGCCAGTTATCCTAACACCATTGATCTAATTAATAATCTATTCATTGAGTTGAATTTAATTTTTCTTTACCATATGATCAAGTTTTGGACTTTCTGACAAAAATTTGAGTGTCTCTTTCAGTGTAGTCTCTTTCAAAGTGGGAACTATAAAGTAGGAATAGATCAGGTCATCTGATCTAGGGAGAAATAATAAGTATTCCTCTTCGAAATCTCAAAAAACAAACGGTAATATTTGAGTATATAAAAATTGTAGCATCTGCTCTGAAAAATAGAAAACCAAAAGAAAAAGAAAACAGTATTTGCAACTCATAACAGGACTAATTACAGAAAATGAGTACCTTCAAATTTATGTGAAAAAGAGCAAGGGTCTTTAGACAAATGGGCAGAGAATGTAAAAAGAAGATAGAAATAGTTAACAAATTGCTGGGAAAATATTTTTTCTTAATAAGTTGAATGCAATATAACCTAGTAATTAAAAACATTAAAAGAGTAATAACTGATTTGATCAAGTTGTATCCAATTAACATATAAAAACATTAAAAGAATAATAACTGATTTGATGAAGTTGTATCCAATTAACATATTTTAAATTGAGACAGTGGGCAAAGTAATTTGATTTTGTACTAAGAATTGTAAATATGTTTATTCTCTTGGACTCTAACTTCAGATCTCAAAATTTATTTTGAGAAAATCATTTAGTAGAGTTAAAAGTTACAAGAATGACATCTATTTTAAAGCTGCTTATAGTTAAATTTGAAAATAATATTATATATTAAAACACTCTGAAAGGTCACAGGATGCTAATTAACTGGTACAGTGTGGCCTGTGATCTGGTCCACAGCTTTCATTTTCATTATAAAATAACATACTTGCAAATGAAATTTGTGTGTGTATATTTAATTCAGTGAATAATAATAAAGTGAGTGGTGTGTATATATGACCCAGTTAAAGAAAAAGAGTATTACCAGAACTTTAGAACTTCCCTTTGTGCATCACTATCATCTGTTTTCCTTTCTTATAGATGTAACCATTATGGTAAGTTGTATTGTTTGTATTTTTTAAAGTGTTTTAATTATGTGTGTTTGCATCTCTAAAAAATATATATTGTTTTACCCTTGTCTAACTTTTGGAATTCTATAGTATGTATTCTTTTTGTGACTTGCTTTTGTTGTAGTGTTATGCTTGTGAGACTGATCTATACAGATGTAAACCTCCCCTCTCCACACACTCACGTGTATACACATACACACAATTGTGTTACATACTAGGTTTGCATATCTTCAGCTTCAGTAGGTTATGCCTATTTACCAAAGTAATTGTATTTATTTGCCCTTTGCTTTACAGCTTTTGAAGTCTTTACCCCCACCCCAGGAAATTTGTCATGTCATAAGTACATTCATGACTAGATAAAGTCATCTGTACATTCCATTCTGCAACTTTTTCAGTCAATAAGCCTCACTTTTCTATCCATTCCAGGTCATTTTAATCTCCAGTTTACAGATCATATTTAACTTTCTACAAACACCTACCCCAAAATACTCTTTATAGCTGATATGTACACACTTGTATCCAATTCAGTATTATGTGCTACTGGTTGTTAATGTCCTGTAAGTCTGTTTTATCCTAGCTTAGTTTTTTTTTTTTTTCAAATGATGACTGAAATATTGAGAAGACTGGACCAGTGATCCTACAGATTGTTCTACCTCTTGGATTTGGCTGCTTTCTTCCTTGTGGTATCAGTTACTTTATTACTCTGACCTATCTTTTTCATGTAAACTAAGAGTTATATCTAAAAGCTTGATGGATTCAAGGTTAAAATTTTTGTCTAGAATTTATCTTTAGTGATTGGATGCCATGTTGGATTATGCCAGAACATACATCATATCTGGTTGATAGACCATGAGTGTTGCTAAGATTAACCCTGGATTAGAATGATGACAATCTGATGCTTCCGTTGTATGGATATAGAATAATCTGTGTATTATAATTTGGCAGTGTATACTCACATTGATACCAACTATTCACATAATAGTTCTAACATCAGTAGGTACTTCTTGTATAATAAGTATTTTCATTGGGACTTGCAAAATTTTTTTTCTTTGATTCTTCTTTGATTCCTTCTACACTTAGTAGCTGACACTGTGTGCCAATTTATTAATTCACAAAAGGGAACATACCTTTCTAGCATTATTTGCGTCTACTAGTTAAAGTACTCATTTCTGAGAATCAAGTAATTCGGGAAATGGAATTACATCGTAAGATTGCTTGATGGGGATGGATAAGGAGATTTAGATGTCTTGAAAGAATATAGTACTTAAGAGCACAGACTTGAGCCAGAGTTCCAATATTAACTCACTATTTACTCAGTATATGACTTTGGAAAAATTACTTAACCCTTCTGTGTTTCAGTTTCTACCTTATGGATACATGTGGACAAAGACTGGAAAGTCAGAGCAAAATGAAAATTGTTAGGGGTCAGTTTATGTATGATTAAAATATTTTCTTTAGCATTGTACCATATTTACAGTGTAAGAGAAAATGAAAAGTAGTTTTTATGTTGCATTTTAGGCATTTTTATTACTGTTTTTTTTTAAATCAAAAATATGTTAAGGGTTTTTAAAAACTTCTTTTAGAGGGAGAGAGTGTGAGGTGTTAGGGTGGGGTGAAGGAGGGAGGGAGGGAAGAAGAGGAGGGAAGAAGAGGGAGAGGGGGAAGAGAGAAAGCGTGAGAGAGAGAGAATTCTCCAGCAAAGTTTTCTTAAATTTTAAATCCAATATAGTTAACATACAGGGTTATATTAGTTTCAGGTGTACAATATAGTGATTCAGAAATTCCATTTTATCACCCAGTGCTCAAAACTACAAGTGCACTCTTTAATCTCTATCACATGTTTAACCCATCCCCCACCTACCTCTCCTCTGGAAAACATCCATTTGTTCTCTATAGTTAAAGTGTCTGTTTCTTGGTTTGTCTTTTATTTTCTCTTTGCTCATTTTTTCTTAAATTCCACAAATGAGTGAAATCATGGTTTCCCTTTCTCAATATCCTTGCCAATACCGGTTCCTTGTCTTGTTGATTTTAGCCATTTTGACTGGTATGAGGTTAATACCACATTGTACTTTTTGTATTTTTGATTTGCATTTCCCTGATAATAAGTGATGGTGAGCATCTTTTCATGTATCTGTTGGCCATCCTGTATCTTTGTAGAAATGTCTGTTTATGTCTTCTGCCCATTTTCTAATTAGATTATCTGGTTCTTTTGGGTGTTGAGTTTTATAAGTTCTTTATGTATTTTGGATACTAACTCTTACTGGATGTGTCATTTGTAAATATCTTCTCCCATTCCATAGGTTGCCTTTTAGTTTTGTTGATTGTTTCCTTCACTGTACAGAAGCTTTTTATTTTGATGTACTATCAATAGTTTATTTTTGCCTTGATTCCCCTTGCCACAGGACCTATAGAAAAAAACTTGCTACAGCTGATGTCAAAGAAGTTATTGCCTGTGGTCTCCTAGGATTTTTATGGTTTCAGGTCTTACATTTAGGTTTTTCATCCATCTTGAATTTACTTGTGTGTATGTATCATGACAAAAGTGGTCCAGTTTCATTCTTTTCCATGTTGCTGTCCAGTTTAACCAACACCATTTGTTGAAGAGATGGTCTTTTACCTTTGGGTATTCTTTCCTGCTTTGTCAAAGATTAGGTGACCACATATAAAGGTGTAGGTTCATTTCTGTGTTTTCTGTTGTGTTCCATTGATCTATGTATCTATTTTTGTGCCAGTACCATACTGTTTGACTGCTATAGCTTTGTAATAGAACTTGAAGTCCAGAATTGTGATGCCTCCAGTGTTGTTTTTCTTTTTAAGGTTGCTTTGGCTATTTGAGGTTTTGTATAGTTCGATACAAATTTTAGGATTGTTCTAGCTCTGAAAAATGTTGGTGGTATTTTTTAAAGATTTTATTTATTTATTTGAGAGAGAGAGAGAGAGAGAGAGAGAGAGAGAGAGAGAGAGAGAGAGACAGCACAGGCAGGGGCAAGGGGCAGAGAGGGGGAGAAACAGACTCCCTGATGAGCAGGGAGCCCATGCAGGGCTTGATCCCAGGGCATTGGGATCATGACCTGAGCCAAAGGCAGAAGCTCAACCAGCTAAGCCACCCAGGTGCCCCGCTGGTGGTATTTTGATAGAAATTGCATTAAATGTGAAGATTGCTTTGGATAGTATAGATGTTTAATAGTATTTGTTCTTCCAGTCCATGCACATGGAATGTCTTTTCTTTGTGTCGTCTTGAATTTCTTTCATCAGTGTCTTACGGTTTTCAGAGTATAGGTCTTTAACCTTTTGGGTTAAGTTTATTTCTAAAGATATCTTTTTGATTTTTGATGCAATTGTAAATGGAATTGTTTTCTTAATTTCTCTTCATTATATGTATAGGTATGTATAGAATACATATGTTCTATACATATGTATAGAATACATATGTGTATGTATAGAAGTGTAGCAGATTTCTATACATTGAATTTATATTCTGACTTTACTGAATTTATCAGTTCTAGCAGATTTTTGGTGGAGTCCTGAGGGTCTTATATATACGGTATCATATCATATGCAAATAGTTTTACTTCTTTCTTACCCATTTGGATACCTTTTTATTTCTTTTTGTTGTCTGAGTGGTGTTGCTAGGACTTGCAGTTCTGTGTTGAATGCAAGTGGTCAGAGTGGATATCCTTGTTTTTTCCTAAGGGAAAAGCTTTCAGTTTTTCCCCAATAAGGCTGATGTTAGCTGTGAGTTTTTCATATATGACCTTTACTATGTTGAGATGTTACCTCTAGACCTACTTTGTTGAGGGTTTTTTATCATGAATGAATGTTGTACTTTGTCAAATGCTTTTTCTGCATCTGTTGACATAATATGGTTTTTATTTCTCTTATTGATGTGATGTATCATGTTTATTTGCAGATACTGAACCACACTGGCACCCCAGGAATAAATTTCACTTGATCTTTGAGTAATAATTTTTTAATCTACTGTTGGATTTGGTTTAGTAATATGTTGAAGATTTTTGCATATATGTTTATCAGAGATATTGGCCTGTATTTTTCTTTTTAAAACATCACTCCATAATTTTTGTTTTTATTTGGTTTTGGTATCAGGGTAACGTTGGCCTTGTAGAATGAATTTGGAAGTTTTCCTTCCTTTTCTATATTTTGGAATAGTTTAAAAAGAATAGATACTAACTCTTCTTTACATGTTTAGTAGGACTTGCTTGTGAAGCCATCTGGTCCTGGACTTTAGATTAGGAGTTTTTTGATTACTGACTCAGTTTCTTTCCTGGTTATTGGTTTGTTCAAATTTTCTATTTCTTCCTGTTTCAGTATTGGTAGTTTATATATTTCTAGAAGTTTTATCTATTTCTTCCACAATGTCTAATTTGTTGACATAGTTTTTCATAGTTTTTTTTATAACTGTATTTCTGTGATATTGTTATTTCTTCTCATTTGTGATTTTATTTGAATCCTTTCTCTTTTTTTCTTAATAAATCTGGCTAGAGGTTTATCAATTTTATTGATTTTCAAAGAACCATCTTTTGGTTTCATTGATCTGTTCCATTTTTTTTAGTTTATCATTTATTTCTACTCTAATCTTTATTATTTCTCTACTCTTGCTGGTTTAGGTTTTGTTTGTTCATTTTCTAGCTGTTTTAGGTGTAAGGCTAAGTTGTTCATAGGAGATTTCTCCAGCTTCTCTGGGTAGGCCTTTACTGCTATAAACTTTCCTCTTAGAACCACTTTTATTGCATCCTAAAAGTTTTGGACTGTTGTGTTTTAATATCCATTCATTTCCATGTACTTTATTTCTTTTTTAATTTCCTGGTTGACCCATTCATTTGTTTAATAGCATGTTGATTATCCCCATGTATTTGTGGTCTTCCCAGATTTTTTTCCTGTAGTTTTCTTCCAGTTTCATAGAATGGCCAGGAAAGATGCATGGTATGACTTTGATCTTGAATTTTGTTGAGACTTGTTTTATGGGCTAATGTGTGATCTATTCTGGAGAATGTTCCATGTGCACTTGAAATGAATGTGAATTCTGTTTTAAGATGACTATTCTAAATATATCTGTTAAGTCCATCTGGTCCAGAGGGAAATGGCATCTGCCAGTTCCTTTGTTTCTGGAGGGTTCCCTCTGTGAATACTGCCTCTACAGGACATGCTGTGAAATGAACAAATAACCTCCTGACTTGTGTGCCCCAGGTGCTTGCTCTTCAAATTGCTCTTTCCATGCTGTTGTCCTTGTGCCCTTTGCCCTGCCTTCTCTCTAGGAGCAGCCCTGATGTAATTCTTAATACAATAAAATTGTAATTTTCATTAGATAAAAGTTTATCCTTCAACTGTTTTAATAAATACAATATAATTACTTTTCAGTAATTAATAAACTGCATAAAATAATAAACAGGATAAAATAATTTTTAATGTTTTCTAAATGATGTATTGTCAATTTTCTCTTAAATATGTGATGACACTACATTTAAAAGTTAAAATGTTTCTATTTTCTGGACTATTGTATGGTTTGAAAGAAGAAATTCAGAAGTCCTCTCAAATGTAGTTTATAAGGCTCATGGTTTGTTTTTAATCTACTTTTTTAAGAAGTGAGTTTCATGATAAGATTTTAAATAAGTTTGCTTCATGATTCCAAGATTGCTCATTCTTGGAATAAGTACATAGTCTCATCTGTTTTAGACTCAGCTTTATAGGTAACACAGTAAATTTCACTTTTCTTCTGTGGCACAGAAATAACATATGTGCTGAACAAAGAAACTTATTTTTTCATCACAGGTTAAATATTATTGTTATGTTTGAAGGGAACTCACCTGGGATATTCTTTGCTATGAAAAGATCATTTTATTTTATTTTTAAAAAATTTATTTATTTATTCATGAGAGACACAGGGAGAGGCAGAGACACAAAGCAGAGGGAGAAGCAGGCTCCATGCAGGGAGACTGACGTGGGACTTGATCCCAGGTCTTCAGGATCACGCCCTGGGCTGAAGGCGGCACTAAACCGCTGAGCCACCCAGGCTGCCCTGAAAAGATCATTTTAGTCATTGAAATTGGTAAAACAAAAATATCAGTGTTAACAGTAAAAATTAATTGTAGTGGAATCTGCTTATTTTACTTCCTGGTATGGAATAAGTTTTCAGCAAATATTTGTATTATTTAGTAAAACTTTCATTAAGACAATTTGAGCTTATACATTTTTCTCCATGTAGGTAAAAACAGAATACTAAATCTCTCCTTTCTAAGAGATTATTTATTTGGTAGTCCCCAGCTTTCATTAGCTGTCCAAAGTTGGTATTAAATTTTATTTTCAAAACTATTTATTATGGAGACTTTCAAACATAAAAAGGAGACTAAAATAAGCCCCATGTACTAATCTCCCAGTTTCAATAATTGTCAATTTATGGGTCATCTTGTTTTCTCTGTACCCTCTGTCTTCTCATTTCACTGTCCAACCCTAAATTATTTTTAAGTAAATTCAAGATATCATGTTCTATGTGTGAATATTTCAATATCTTAAAGTTAAGGCCTCTTTTTAAAACATAACTCCACGCCTTTATGCCTTGTTTGCGTCTTCAGTTTTTCCTAAGGTATTTATCCATTGTGTTTCTTTACTCTAGGGCTCCTTCTAGTTTAATTTTTATTTCTGAAATGATTTTTTTCTTTAATTTCCTCTTGAGTCATTTTTCATTCTTTTCAAATGTTACTATTCTCTTAATCACACTTCTGAGTTTTTCTAATTTTCTGTTAATCTTTCAGTGCTTCTATCATTTTCTTATATTTCCTTCTTTTATTTATTTTTTTAGCTTCTATTACCATAGTTAGGTTATAGTTTTTATCTAATTTGTGAGCATGTCTTTCTGGCATGCATTTATTTCATTGTCTCTTGGGATATTATTTCACTCCTTATTCTGTATTAACTGTACACTAAATAGGATTTAACCAAGATGTTTTTGTGTCACTCACTTTTATGTGAAAATTTTCTTTTTTTTTAATGTGAAATTTTTCTATGTGCTTTTAATGGGGAGTGTGGATCAGGATAGTTTTTCTAGTATCACTGTTCTAGATCTTTCTTTTTTGTTGTTTTTACAAAGTAATAAAAAAATGTAGCCTGAAATCTGTTGGCTGTGTTACACTCTCCCAGTTTTGTATGGAGCTTCTCTTTCCGTTGCCCCTATTTTTCCTGTTCTGATTTTGGATTAGATTCCTAAGTTACGCCTCAGTTCAGGGATTTATCTAGAGGGATTTATCATTGGTTTCCTAAGTTTATAGGGCCCAACTCTACCTCCCACCCTGCTCCCCCTACCACTCTAGCACATCCAGAGATTTCTTCGCACTCATCCATAGGTTGGGGCCTACAAAATTCCTCCCAATTTCAGCTTCTGTTCTCAAATGGCCTGCTAAGTTTCCAGTGAATGCCTAATAACAATTTTGGGGTTCTTTGGCTTTCAGGCCTGTCACAAATTTTTGTCTTGCCTTTATTTTCTTAGTGGACACTTTCTTTTTTTTTAATAAATTAATTTTTATTGGTGTTCAATTTACCAACATACAGAATAACACCCAGTGCTCATCCCGTCAAGTGTCCCCCTCAGTGCCCGTCACCCATTCACCCCCACCTCCCGCCCTCCTCCCCTCCACCACCACTAGTTCATTTCCCAGAGTTAGAAGTCTTTATGTTCTGTCTCCCTTTCTGATATTTCTCACACATTTCTTCTCCCTTCCCTTATATTCCCTTTCACTATTATTCATATTCCCCAAATGAATGAGAACATACACTGTTTGTCCTTCTCCGGTTACTGTGGCGAAGTTCAAAAAGGGTGTTGCCTGAGTTCTCCTCTGGGATTTTGATGGAATCTTGACTCACATTTAGATCTTTCATCCATTTTGAGTTTATCTTTGTGTATGGTGCAAGAGAGTGGTCCAGTTTCATTCTTCTGCATGTGGATGTCCAATTTCCCCAGCACCATTTATTGAAGAGACTGTCTTTCTTCCAGTGGATCGTCTTTCCTCCTTTATCGAATATTAGTTGACCATAAAGTTCAGGGTCCACTTCTGGGTTCTCTATTCTGTTCCATTGATCTATGTGTCTGTTTTTGTGCCAGGACCACACTGTCTTGATGACCACACAGCTTTGTAGTACAACCTGAAATATGGCATTGTGATGCCCCCAGATATGGTTTTCTTTTTTAAAATTCCCCTGGCTGTTCGGGGTCTTTTCTGATTCCACACAAATCTTAAAATAATTTGTTCTAAGTCTCTGAAGAAAGTCCATGGTATTTTGATAGGGATTGCATTATATGTGTAAATTGCCCTGGGTAACATTGACATTTTCACAATATTAATTCTGCCAATCCATGAGCATGGAATATTTTTCCATCTCTTTGTGTCTTCCTCAATTTCTTTCAGAAGTGTTCTATAGTTTTTAGGGTATATTTTGAGAACCATTTGAATGGTAAATGGTTCTCCAACCTTTTATTTTCAGGTTGTAGGTGTCCTTCTGTCTAAAATGAGTCTCTTGTAGACAGCAAATAGATGGGTCCTGCTTTTTTATCCAGTCTGAAACCCTGCGCCTTTTGATGGGGTCATTAAGCCCATTCACGTTCAGAGTTACTATTGACAGATACCAGTTTAGTGTCATCATGATATCTATTTAGTCCTTGTTTTTGTGGATTGTTCCACTGAACTTCTTCTTAAAGGGGAATTTTAAGAGTCCCCCTTAAAATTTCTTGCAGAGCTGGTTTGGAGGTCACATATTCTTTCAGTTCCTGCCTGTCTTGGAAGCTCTTTATCTCTCCTTCCATTTTGAATGAGAGTCTTGCTGGATAGAGTATTCTTGGTTGCATGTTCTTCTCATTTAGGACCCTGAATATATCCTGCCAGCCCTTTCTGGCCTGCCAGGTCTCTGTGGAGAGGTCTGCTGTTACCCTAATATTCCTCCCCATGAAAGTCAGGGACTTCTTGTCTCTTGCTGCTTCAAGGATCTTCTCTTTATCTTTGGAATTTGCAAGCTTCACTATTAAATGTCGAGGTGTTGAACGGTTTTTATTGATTTTAGGGGGGGATCTGTTTCCTGGATCTGAATGCCTGTTTCCCTTCCCAGATTGGGAAAGTTTTGAGCTAGTATTTGTTCAAATACATATTCTGGCCCTCTGTCCCTTTCGGCGCCCTCGGGAACCCCAATTAAACATAGGTTTTTCTTCCTTAGGCTGTCATTTATTTCCCTTAATCTGTCTTCATGGTCCTTTAATTGTTTATCTCTTTTTTCCTCAGTTTCCCTCTTTGCCATTAACTTGTCTTCTATGTCACTCACTCGTTCTTCCACCTCGTTAACCCTCGTGGTTAGGACTTCTAGTTTGGATTGCATCTCATTCAATTGATTTTTAATTTCTGCCTGATTGGATCTAAATTCTGCAGTCATGAAGTCTCGTGAGGCCTTAATGCTTTTTTCTAGAGCCACCAGTAGCTGTAGAATAGTGCTTCTGAATTGGCTTTCTGACATTGAATTGTAATCCAGATTTTGTAACTCTGTGGGAGAGAGGGCTGTTTCTGATTCTTTCTTTTGAGGTGAGGTTTTCCTTCTAGTCATTTTGCTCAGTGCAGAGTGGCCAAAAACAAGTTGTATTGGAACACGGGGGAGTATCACTGGTCCGTCCAGCTGGTCTTCTGGGGGAGGGGCCTGATGTGCTGATTTTCAGGTGTTAGCACTTGGGGGAACTGCTCTGCCCCTGCCTGCTGCAGGGCTCAGTGGGGGTTGTTTACCCCGTGAGGCCCCAGGAGGAACAGCCGCAGTTGCTATGGCAACTCTGGAAGCCTGGATTCAGCCTCTGCAGGAACTATGGGGCTCTCCGTCTGCAGGGCCTGGAGGCTCCGGGACGGGGCCGCTGATGTGCTCAGCTCGGGGCAGGAGCGTCCTCGCTGTCCTGGGCCCTCCCGGCCTCTGCCTGTCCCGGGGGAGGCCGGATCCTGGGCTGTGTCCCGGCGCCCTGTGCTCCGGGGCCTGCGCTGTTGGATTTGCGCTCCCGCCCTGCAGCTCCCTCCCTGGAGCCGCTCCGGAGCCCCTCCGAGCTGCTCCGGTGAGCACTGCAGCCCTTAGGGAGCTCGGCCCACTCTCCTGTGAGCGCAGGTGTCTGTTAGTGTCCCCTGGAGCCCGAGGGCATCCCCGCCCTCCTGGGTCCTTCTCTAACTCCCTGCGAGCCCCTTTCCGCCCGCCCGGGAAGGTTGGTGCAGCTCCTGCTTCTCCGGGACGGGGCTCTCCTGTCCTGGGGACACTCGCCCCGGCCTCAGTCCGGCTCCTCACGGGGCCCCTCCCCCTTGGATGCCTTTTGTTTCTTTATTTCTTTTTCCCCGTCTTCCTACCTTGATAGAAGCGCTAACTCTTCTCACTGTAGCATTCCAGCTGTTCTCTCTTTAAATCTCAGGCCGAATTCGTAGATTTTCAGGATGATTTGAAGGTTATCTAGGTAATTTGGTGGGGACAGGCGATTTGGGGACCCTGCTCTTCCGCCATCTTGCCCCTCCCTCTTAGTGGACACTTTCTGATTACAAGTGGATTTTATAGCTATTGATGATTTGTAATGATCCACTTGTATTTTGGAGTTCATCATATTTTGTCACCTAGTTTTATTATAGATGTTGCCCCTAGGTGTTTGGTTTTGGTATTTTGGTTACGCTGTGTTTATGGGAAACTTGGTGGTGGTGGTGGGGGGGGATTCAACAACTTTGCTGCTAATGTCATCTTCCCAGAACTGTTTTTATTTTTTTAAGTTCAGGAAGAGAGGCCAAATTGTTGATCCACTATTAACATTCACCTTTGAGAACTTGTCACAAACCTTATGGGTCATTTATTTCAAGCCCTTCATTTTATCTATAAGGAAATCTACAAGGAAGCTGAATTGCAAAGAGGTTAAGTGACTTTCCAGTTATTTAGTATAAATCTGAAAACAATCCAGTTTTTTGGATGCTTATTAGTTCAGCAACCTGAATATTAGAACAGTGTTCTTGTTATTTAACACTCAAAGCTCAGACTATATTGAATTTTAAAATGTTAACATAAATTTTGTAAGTTAATATGGGTAATATACATTTGTAAAGTTCTAAAAATTACATAGATATTAACTTTTTTCCCATGAGGAAGAAATTCATAGATACTCTATTATTAGTACACTTATTAATATGTTCAGTATTTTTATGAGTCATAGTGAATTAAAATAATTGTCAATTTAAGAACTGTTTTTATCAGTACTTCTTAATAGTTCCTTGGGCTACTTCACTGGCACTTATTTCTCTTTTTCAGGTAACTACTAAAAAGTAAATATAGAAACTTTTAATTAGAATTTAATAGTAATGAACAAAACTACTTGAACCTAGGTTGAAATTCAATTTCTGTCTAATTTTGTGATGTCATTTATTTGAATGGCTGCTTCATGAGTTAAGCATGTGGTTTTACTTTTGCATTGCTCAGTTTAGTACTTCTGTGCCTAATTTTGTTTGTGCTTTTTTACAATGGTGTAGAACGTCTATACAAAGGGTTAAGTAGTATAGAATGTGGCTCTCTAAAAGCTTGTCATGCTCACAAATTTTTCCTTGCTGGTACAGTAGTTCTATATTTTTTCCTAAAAAAAAAAGTTATTCCTTATAAAAAATATAGTAAAGTTTCTAGTTATATGTAATTTTTCTCCATTCTGGTCTTCACTAGTTATAAATAACACATAAAATAACTTTCAAGGTAGAAAGTGTTCCCTTTTGAAATGTTCTATAAAATAAAGAGTGATTTATGGTTTCATATGATTTGGGCTGAAAGCACTTTGGCTTTGCCTTGTCATCAAAGTTCTGTCAGGGGAATCTATTATTTATTGTTCAATATGCTGGGAGTGGTGTAAGTATTTTATGTTTATCTTATGTTAAGTATAGCATCAGGAAAAATCAATTCCAGACACTAATACAGTTTTAAGAATAGATCATAGAGAACTAACCTAAATAGTATAGTTGTAAATGATGAAGTTCAACATTAAAGATTTGGATTAGAAGGGGATTTTGAAAAATGAATGAATAATGGTTTCATTCCTGTAAAGTATTGTTTTTTTTAAGATTTTTATTTATTCTTGAGAGACACAGAGACATAGGCTGAGGGAGAAGCAGGCTCCCTGCAAAGAGTCTGATATGGGACTCGATTCCAGATCCCGGGATCATGCCCTGGGCCAAAGGCAGATGCTCAACAACTGAGCCACTCAGGTGTCCCCCTATAAAATATATAAGATTCTTGAAAATACTAATTTCATATCTTTTTGGTCCTGATTTTAGCCTAGCTCCTTCATTTGAGAATGAAACATCTCTATCTTATCTGGACAGGTTTTGGAAAATTGTAGAAATCTGGGACTATATGTGCTTGTATGTATGATTATGTAACATTCCATAATCTTCTAATGTATTTTTTCTAGCTGTCAACTTTATACAGAATCTCAATTGAACAGGACATGAAGTAACAAATCTTAATTTCCCCCATTAAAAACTAATGAAATGCTGATTTAATACCTAGTATTTACTTGTGTGGTTTGATAAAAATGACTTGCCAGGAAAAGTTGTTGGTCTTGAATCAGAGTTAAATATTTTTCCTACAATCTTTTGGCAAGGTTATTCGATACGGCCTCACAAATGAATTTAATAATCATATTTAATAATGTGGAACGTTTAAATGATCCTGTTTGAACTTCTTTAGTGAACATAGAGAAAAAACCTGTAATGTACATATAGAAGAGGCTACTGGACTTCTTTTTAAAAAGCTTTTAAGCTTTTAGACCTTTGAAGATAACTTAAGTAAATAGTAGTAAACTAGTGTGTTTTTCCTTTTCCTCCTCTTCGAATAACTAATCTTATTGGAGGAGTTGGAAGAGAAGGGAATAGAACGGGTATTTGTTGAATGTCAGTGATATGCTAGGAAGCACTGTGTGTTTTATATTATTTTGTACCTGTTCCTCCCCTACATTCCTATGAGATACATTATTATTCCCATATTGTAGTTGAAAACATCATGCTTGTGTATTTGTATGCATATATATTTACAGTGTGTTTCCAGTGTAATGCTTTGTGATTTGACCCTGATTTAGGTTTTCTGTTCCTGACTTACATCTGATTTTTCCTTGTGGGAAGGGACTATATAATTCATTGCAAACTTACGCACGTTTTGTATAAAGACCTCATAGGACATTGTGTGAATTTGAGTAATGATTCAGAAGCAGTTCAACTTTTTATGGTGCCAAGTATTAAAAAAAGGTCTCATTTTTAAGTCAGTCAAGGGTTTAAATGCTATTAAAATCGAGCTTATAAATATGAATTTAAGCAGTTATCTTATTTTGCTAAATTATCGATAAGACCAAGAAGTTTAAATATGTTAACTTCTGCTAAACAGTAATTAAGGAAAAAAACCCTGAAACTTAAAACTCCAATTTTATACAAGTTCATCCTTCATGCTGTTACTAGAGTTATTTTTTTCTGAAATACTGATTTCACCATGCTGTTCTGGTTAAAATCCTTTCAGGATTCCCTGTTGCTTACAGGTTCCAAGTTCAGATCCCACAGTCTGGCTCCAAATAAATACCCTTTTTTTGAATATCACCTTTTGGTTCTCCCTTCACCCTTTGCCAGGAATACTCTCTTCCACTTTCCTTTTTTCTTTCACCTTTTCCTTCTACAGTTGCCTTATTACAGATCCTGAAAGATGCAGCTGGTATTATCTGCTCTTTTGAGCTTTCAGTGACTGCTCCACAGAGGGAATGCATCTTTCCATTGTGTTCCTATAATAGTTTTAATTATTATTTTAATCCCTTTAAATTCTTGTTCTTTAGACTCTGAGCTCTTTTGGGCTAGGAATTGTCTTAATCTTATCTTTTTTTTTTCTCACCATCTATCAGTCTGCTTCATCCCTCTTTATCTTCCCTTTCCCTATTTTTTCTTTCTTTTTTCAACAAATATTTATAGAGAATCTACTAAATGCTTCCTTTGTTCAAGGAACTAACTCTGTTTATTGAATGGATGGGAAGAAATACGAGATCTGGGAAGACATTACTATTAGTCTGTTGTTTTAACCTTTTTCAGCATGAAGATAATAGGCTCTTGCCATCTAATGTAGGAACAGCCTATCAATTTCACAAACTAGTGAGGAATGTTTGGATAGAAGTATTAAGGGAAAACACAAATAATAGTTATTTTAGTGTTGTGTATTTGGACTCCAATCATATTCAGCATTGCAATCTGTCCTTGGCTTTGCTCTGTCAGCCAGAGACATGACCTTTGACTGTTGCTTGCAGCCATGGAAAAAACCACATGCATATTTATTTGCCTATCCAGAATAACAGCTAATAGAGCCAAATAGGGGAGTAATTTTGTTATTGCTTGCCATTGGAGTTGGCATCTGGTAAAAGTAGGTGTATGTTTGGAGTAGTATTTAGATGAAAATGTATTGTTTCTAAAATTCTTTACTGAACAATAATAATAGATAGTTTTTATAGAGCAGGTACCCTCTAACAACTTAATGGTCCTATGAGGTAAATGGTAGTATTCCCATTGATGGACAAAGAAACAAAAGCTCAGAGATAGCAAGTGACTTGCCTGAGGATACATAGCTAGTTAAGCAGCAAAATTAAGATTCAAGCTTAGGTCTTTCTGGTTGAGACCATGCCCATTTCCTTATGCTGCTGTCCTTCCCTTGAATCCTCATTCTCAGAATCATCTCCAAGATGGAGTGAATTTACCATGGTAATTGGAATTTGAGATATCAAATTACTGAATTATTTGATCTTTAGCAAGTTATTTAATCTTTCTTACCCCATTTTCTCACATGAATAATGTCTGCCTCCCAGGATTATAATGAGGACTAAATGAGGTAATGTATGTGAAAAGGTATTGTGAACCATAAAGCCCTATGCTAATGTTTGGTGGTATATTATTAATGCTGTCATTATTACATGCTTTAACATATTAATTTTACTTCCCAAATATTTCTTTCCAATTGTCCTTTTAAACTTAGATGTTTGGCAGCTTTTAAAGTACCATAGTGACTGTGTTTCATTAATAAGAAAAGTTATTTCTTTAGGTGTAAAAAATTCAGATAGTCTTAAGGTAAAAGACATTAGAACAATAGAGTTTTAACTGTTTGAAGAACTAGTATGCTTAACTATTTAAAACTTTCTTTCTCCTAGTTCCTTCTACACCACAAATTCTTACTGTGTTTTCTCTTTGAATTATTATCTAAATAAAGGTTGAAAGTTTATGATGGCTTATTTCCAGTAATTGATATTAATGGCTGTCTTCAGTACATTTGGTCAGAACTTTATTTTTCAACCAAACACTGTAAGCCCACTGGAGAACTCTAGTTCTTTTGTGAATGCAGCTGGAACTTGTGTTTTAATGAGGTTTTTAGCTAGATTGTGTCAATTACTTCCATACACATAATGCTTTTTACATAAGGAAGGTAACTGTTCCCTTTTCTTGAAATCCTTGAGTAGTTTAAACCCTTGACAAAAAAAAGGTGCTGTTTCTTTTCTACTACATAAAAATTGAAGAGATTCAGAGTGCTTCATTGTAGTGAGTCAGTGATGGACTACAGAATTGCACTAAACTTCAAAATGTGCTTTGTCTGACTGATATAAATGATTCTTAATAGCTTCTACTGAAATGGTAGATCTTACAATAAAAAGTTATGGAGCAGTCTTGAATGTACAATATAGGGTACCAACTATGGTGAACATCTGAAATGTTTTTGTTATGAAATCATTCTTTGGTGATTTATGATTTTTTTTGTTAGTACTTATAGTAGTAATATATATTTTCCCTTTATGATAACCAACTTTGTGGTATGGCTCAGTTTGGTTCCAAAACATTAATGTTTTTTTCCAAACTGTTATATTAGCCAGAAAGTGAGATAATGCATCTTGTAAATGGCCTCTTTTTTAAAAATAGTATTTTCTTCTTCATTCATGCATTCATTTAGACAACAGTTACATTATTTTCAGTTGTACAACATAGTGATTCAGCTTCTCTATCCATTATGCCATGCTTATCACAAGTTATAGCTATCATCTGTCATCATACAGTGCTATTAAAATATCATTTATAATATTCCTTATAACTGGAAGCCTGTATCTTCCATTCCCTTTCACACATTTTGCCCATGCCTCCACACACCTCCTCTCCCTTCAGGCAACCATCCATTTGTTCTCTGTATTTATAGGGTCTGATTCTGCTTTTTGTTTGTTTATTCATTTGTTTCTTAGATTCTGTATATAAGTGAAATCATGTGGTATTTCTCTTTATCTCACTGATTTCACTTAGCATAATGCTCTCTAGGCTCATCCATGTTATTGCAAATTGTGTGATCTCATCCTTTTTTATGGCTGTGTAATATTCCATAGAATTACTGCCTTTACTTTCTCCTAGGAGTTTTATGGTTTCAGGTCTCAATGAATGGCCTCTTTTTAAACTAGCTAACCTATTGTTTAAAATGAAAAATGTGTGCTATTCCTCCTCATAAACACTGTGTGGCTTTGGAGTTAGATTTGGTTTCAGATTTCAACAATAGAAAAAAAGATGTTAAAGCATTGGACAATAAGTTAACAGATTTGCATGTCAGTATGTCTTTTCTATGCCAATGATGCTTCTCTCTCAGTGCAGTTTAGAAAATGAGATGAGCTAATGTATGAACATAGCTCCTAAATAACAGTGCTAAATGAATAATATTTTAATAGTTGCTCATTTGTGGAAATATGCATATAAAAATTTAAGTGCTTGAGTTTTTTTCTTAAAGATTTTATTTATTTATTTGAGGGAGAGAACATAAGCAGGGAGAGTGACAGAGGGAGGGGGAGAAGCAAGCTCTCCACCCATCAGGGAAACTGACATGGAACTCCATCTGAGGACCCTGGGACCATGATCTGAGTCAAAGGCAGATGTCCAACCGACTGAACCACCCAGATGCCCCTAAGTGCTTGATTTAAAAAATATATCTCTTCCACATAATAAAAATTTTAGTATAAGTTGTATTCTTTTAACAAATATCCAGTGGTATAATAGTATAAATGTTACAGTTTTGAATACGAGGATAAGCCTCCTCTTTTGTTAAACTTTTTTATACAGTGATGTCATGCATTGAACTATTTGTGTAATGTTCATATATTTTCATATATATGTATTTTTTCTACATTCTAAGTGATATAGGCGTGTGTTTTTATAGGTTTGCCTGAGTCCATCATTGCAGCTGCATGTTCAAGAAGTGGCCAGAGGGTTCTGCATGTTGATTCGTAAGTTTATCAGTGGTAGCATTTAATAGTTTGTAAATATCTGTATACAAAATTGCAATTTCAATACACACAAGTCTATATATGTCATGTATAAACTAAGAAAAATGTATTTTCACTGAAAATATGTGAAATATATAAAATACAAGTTGTACATTTATACTCTGTGAAATAGTGATGTTTTTTTTAAGAATTAACTAAATATAGCATAATTTTTTTCTCATTAGTGACTTTGTTTTTTAAGTGATAATTATCCAAGAAACTTGGAAACTTCACACTTGCTTTCTTACATAAGTGCGAGGGTGTACACAATCTGTATGTGTTATTGTATTTTGGGCTTCATATTTTCTTTGTTATTCAAGTATATTTGACCTACAACATTATCTTAGTTTCAGGTGTATGACATAATGATTGGAAACTTTTATGCATTGGGAAGTATCCCCACAATAAGTCTAGTTACTATCTGTTACCAAAATTAAGACATTATATTTTCTTGTGATGGGAACTTTTAAGATTTACTTTCTTAGTCTTTGAAATTTGCAATACAGCATTACTGATTATAGTCATCATGCTGTACATTACATCCTCATGACTTATTTTATAATTGGAAGTTTGTGCCTCTTGATTCCCTTATTTTACACCCCTCCCCAAACTTCCACCCCTCAGCAACCAATACTCTTTTTTCTTGCCTAATTCCTCTGGCTAGGACTTCAATACTATGTTGAATAAAAGTGGCAATAGTGAACATTCTTGTCTTGTTCTTGATGTTAAAGGACAAGATTTTAGGTTTTCACCTGAGTATGATTTTTGCTGTGGGCTTGTCACATAAGACCTTTGTTGTTTTGAGGTATATTCTGTATATATCCAACTTGTTGGGAGTTCTGTAATCATAAATGGAGGTTAATTTCACCAAATAATTTTTCTACATCTTTTGAGATATTTATATTTTTATGCTTCATAATGTTAATACGTGTATCATTTTAATTGATTTGTGGATGTTGAACCATCCTTATACTTCTGGAAGTCCCACTTGATCATGGTATACTACCATGTTAATGTATTGTTGAATTTGGTTTGCTCTTATTTTGTTGAGGATTTTTGTGTCTATGTTCATCAGGAATACTGGTCCATAATTTCTTTTTTCTTCTCTCTTCTCTTTTCTTTGCTTCTCATGGTAGATCCTTGACTGATTTTGGTATAAGGGTGATTGTGATCTCATAAAATGAGTTTGCCAGCTTTCTCCTATTTAAGTTTTTGGAAGAGTTGGAGAATGATAGGTCGTTCTCTTTGAATTTTGGTAGGATTCATCTGTGAAGTCATCTGTTTTGGGGGTTTTGTTTGTTGGGATTTTTTTTTATTTTAATCTGATTCAATCTCTTTATTAGAAATTGATTTGTTCAAGGGATGTCTGGGTGGCTCAGTGGTTGAGTGTCTGCCTTTGGCTCAGGGCGTGATCCCGGAACCTGGGGATCCAGTCCTGCATTGGGGCTCCCTGAGAGGATCCTGCTTCTCCCTCTGCCTGTGTCTGCCTCTCTCTCTATAGCTCATGAATAAATAAATAAAATCTTAAAAAGAAAGAAATTGGCCTATTCAGATTTTCTATTTATTTATGGTTCAGTTTTGGAAGATTGTAAGTTTCTAGGAATTTATCCATTTATTCTATGTTGTCCAATATCTTAATTTTTATAGCAGTTTCATATATGTAGTGGTATATAATTTTTCTTAGTAGTTTCTTATCCTTTTTATTTCTGTGGTATCTAGGTGTAACTTCTCTTCCACTCCTGATTTAATTTATTTGAGCTTACTTTTTTCCTTAGTGAATCTTTAAATGTTTGCCAGTTTTGTTTACCTTTTTAAAGAACCTGCTCTTTGTTTCACTTATCTTTTCTGTTGTCCTTTTAGTTTCTATTTCATTTATTTCTGCTCTGATCTTTTTATTTTTTAAAAAGATTTTATTTATTTATTCATGAGAGACACAGAGGCAGAGACATAGGCAGAGGGAGAAGCAGGCTCCCTGTGGGGAGCACAATTTGGGACTCGATCCTAAAACTCTGGGATTTTGTCCTGAGCTGAAGGCAGATGTTCAACCACTGAGCCAGCCAGGCGTCCCCCTGCTTTGATCTTTATTATTTTCATCTTTCTACTAACTTTGAGTTTTTTTTTTTTCCTAGTTCCTTTAGTTGCAATGTTAGATTGTTCGAGATTTTTCTTGTTCCTTTAGGTAGGCCTATATCTGTATAAATTTTTTTCATAGAACAGCTTGCTACAACCCATAGATTTTGGTATATTTCTATTTTCATTTGTCTCAATGTATTCTTTTTTTTTTTTTACTATTTTTAAAATTTAAATTCAACTTAATTAACATGTAGTGTATTATTAGTTTCAGAGGTAGAATTTAATGATTCATTAGTTGCATAACACCCAAGTGCTCATTCCATCAAGTGCCATTCTTAATGCTCATCACCCAGTTACCCCATCCCCACACCCATCTCCCCTCCAGCAACCCTCTGTTTGTTTCCTATAGTTAGGAGTCTCTTATGGCTTGTCTCCTTCTCTGTTTTCTTCCTATTTTTCCTTCCCTTCTCCTGTATTTATCTGTTTTGTTTCTTAAATTCCACATTTGAGTGAAATCCCATGATATTTGTCTTTCTCAGACTTACTTGGTTGAGTATAATACCCTCTAGTTATATCCACATCATTGCAAATGGCAAGATTCATTCTTTTTGATGGCTGAGTAATATTGCCATTGTATATATGTACCACCTGTTAATTATGCATTCATCTATTGATGGACATCTGGTCTCTTTCCATATTTTGGCTTCTGTGGTGAAAAATGCTGTCATAAACCTTGGGGTGCATGTGTGCCTTCAAATAACTGTTTGTGTCCTTTGGATAAATACCTAATAGTGTAGTTGCTGTGTTGTAGGGTAGTTCTAGTTTTAACTTTAGTATGGAGAGTAACTTCCATACTCTGGTCTTCCAGAATGCCTGCACCAGTTCACATTCCCACCAACAGTGTAAGATGGTTCCCCTTTTTCTGGATCCTCTCCAACATTTGTTGTTCCCTGAGTTGTAAATTTTAGCCATTCTGACTGATACAAGATGGTATCTCATTGTGGTTTTTTTTTTTCTGCATTATCTCCCTTTTATATCATGTCAGTATTAGATGCTAAAGGCAGGCAAAATGCAAAGCTGTTTTTTTAAAATAATTTATTATTTATTGGTGTTCAATTTGCCAACATACAGAATAACACCCAGTGCTCATCCCATCAAGTGCCCCCCTCAGTGCGCGTCACCCATTCACCCCCATTCCTCCCCCTCCTCCCCTTCCACCACCCCTAGTTCGTTTTCCAGAGTTAGGAGTCTTTATGTTCTGTCTCCCTTCTGATATTTCCCACACATTTCTTATCCCTTTCCTTATATTCCCTTTCACTATTATTTATATTCCCCAAATGAATGAGAACATACACTGTTTGTCCTTCTCCGATTGACTTATTCACTCAGCATAATACCCTCCAGTTCCATCCACGTTGAAGCAAATGGTGGGTATTTGTCATTTCTAATGGCTGAGTAATATTCCATTATATACAGAGACCACAACTTCTTTATCCATTCATCGTTCGATGGACACCGAGGCTCCTTCCACAATTTGGCTATTGTGGCCATTGCTGCTACAAACATCAGGGTGCAGGTGTCCCGGCGTTTCGTTGCATCTGAATCTTTGGGGTAAATCCCTAACAGTGCAATTGCTGGGTCGTAGGGCAGGTCTATTTTTAACTCTTTGAGGAACCTCCACACAGTTTTCCAGAGTGGCTGCACCAGTTCACATTCCCACCAACAGTGTAAGAGGGTTCCGTTTTCTCCGCATCCTCTCCAACATTTGTGGTTTCCTACCATGTTAATTTTCCTCATTCTCACTGGTGTGAGGTGGTATCTCATTGTGGTTTTGATTTGTATTTCCCTGATGGCAAGGGATGCAGAGCATTTTGTCATGTGCATGTTGGCAATGTGTATGTCTTCCTCTGTGAGATTTCTGTTCATGTCTTTTGCCCATTTCAGGATTGGATTGTTTGTTTCTTTGCTGTTGAATTTCATAAGTTCTTTATAGATCTTGGAAACTAGCCCTTTATCTGATATGTTATTTGCAAATATCTTCTCCCATTCTGTAGGTTGTCTTTTAGTTTTGTTGACTGTATCCTTTGCTGTGCAAAAGCTTCTTATCTTGATGAAGTCCCAATAATTCATTTTTGCTTTTGTTTCTTTTGCCTTTGTGGATGTATCTTGCAAGAAGTTACTGTGGCTGAGTTCAAGAAGGGTGTTGCCTGTGTTCTCCTCTAGGATTTTGATGGAATCTTGTCTCCCATTTAGATCTTTCATCCATTTTGAGTTTATCTTTGTGTATGGTGCAAGAGAGTGGTCTAGTTTCATTCCTCTGCATGTGGATGTCCAATTTTACCAGCACCATTTATTGAAGAGACTTTCTTCCAGTGGATAGTCTTTCCTCCTTTATCGAATATTAGTTGACCATAAAGTTCAGGGTCCACTTCTGGGTTCTCTATTCTGTTCCATTGTTCTATGTGTCTGTTTTTGTGCCAGTACCACACTGTCTTGATGACCACAGCTTTGTAATACAACCTGAAATCTGGCATTGTAATGCCCCCAGCTGTGGTTTTCTTTTTTAATATTCCCCTGGCTATTCAGGGTCTTTTCTGATTCCACACAAATCTTAAAATAATTTGTTCCAACTCTCTGAAGAAAGTCCATGGTATTTTGATAGGGATTGCATTGACATGTAAATTGCCCTGGGTAACATTGACATTTTCACAATATTAATTCTGCCAATCCATGAGCATGGAATATTTTTCCATCTCTTTGTGTCTTTCTCAATTTCTTTCAGAAGTGTTCTATAGTTTTTAGGGTATAGATCCTTCACCTCTTTGGTTAGGTTTATTCCTAGGTATTTTATGCTTTTGGGTGCAATTGTAAATGGGATTGACTCCTTCATTTCTCTTTCTTCAGTCTCATTGTTAGTGTATAGAAATGCCATTGATATCTGGGCATTGGTTTTATATCCTGCCACACTGCCAAATTGCTGTATGAGTTCTAGCAATCTTTGGGTAGAGGCTTTTGGGTTTTCTATGTAGAGTATCATGTCATCGGCGAAGAGGGAGAGTTTGACTTCTTCTTTGCCAATTTGAATGCCTTTAATCTCTTTTTGTTGTCTGATTGCTGAGGCTAGACCTTCCAGTGCTATGTTGAAAAGCAGTGGTGAGAGTGGACATCCCTGTCTTGTTCCTGATCTTAGGGGAAAGGCTCCCAGTGCTTCGCCATTGAGAATGATATTTGCTGTGGGCTTTTCGTAGATGGCTTTTAAGATGTTGAGGAATGTTCCCTCCATCCCTACACTCTGAAGAGTTTTGATCAGGAATGGATGCTGTATTTTGTCAAATGCTTTCTCTGCATCTAATGAGAGGATCATATGGTTCTTGGTTTGTCTCTATCTGATATGATGAATCACATTGATTGTTTTACGAGTGTTGAACCAGCGTTGTGTCCCGGGGATAAATCGTACTTGGTCATGGTGAATAATTTCCTAATGTACTGTTGGATCGTATTGGCTAGGATCTTGTTGAGAATTTTTGCATCCATGTTTATCAGGGATATTGGTCTGTAATTCTCCTTTTTGGTGGGATCTTTGTCTGGTTTTGGAATTAAGGTGATGCTGGCCTCATAGAATGAGTTTGGAAGTACTCCATCTCTTTCTATCTTTCCAAACAGCTTTAGTAGAATAGGTATGGTTTCTTCTTTAAACGTTTAATAGAATTCCCCAGGGAAGCCATCCGGCCCTGGAGTTTTGAGTCTTGGAAGGTTTTTGATGACTGCTTCAATTTCCTCCCTGGTTATTGGCCTGTTCAGGTTTTCTATTTCTTCCTGTTCCAGTTTTGGTAGTTTGTGGTTTTCCAGCAATGCATCCATTTCTTCTAGATTGCCTAATTTATTGGCGTAGAGCTGTTCATAATATGTTTTTAAAATCGTTTGTATTTCCTAGTTGTTGGTAGTGATCTCTCCTTCTCATTCATAATTTTATTAATTTGAGTCTTCTCTCTCTTCTTTTTAATAAGGCTGGCTAATGGTTTATCTATCTTATTAATTCTTTCAAAGAACCAACTCCTCGTTTTGTTGATCTGTTCCAGAGTTCTTCTGGTCTCGATTTCGTTGAGTTCTGCTCGAATCTTAAGTAACTCTTTTTTTCCGCTGAGTGTAGGATCTATTTGCTGTTTTTTCTCTAGCTCCTTTATGTGTAAGGTTAGCTTTTGTATTTGAGTTCTTTCCAGTTTTTGAATGGATGCTTCTATTGCGATGTGTTTCCCCCTCAGGACTACTTTTGCTGCATCCCAAAGATTTTGAACGGTTGTATCTTCATTCTCATTAGTTTCCATGAATCTTTTTAATTCTTCCTTAATTTCCTGGTTGACCCTTTCATCTTTTAGCAGGATGGTCCTTAACCTCCACATGTTTGAGGTCCTTCCAAACTTCTTGTTGTGATTGAGTTCTAATTTCAAGGCGTTATGGTCTGAGAATATGCAGGGGACAATCCCAATCTTTTGGTATAGGTTCAGACCCGATTTTGACCCAGTATGTGGTCTATTCTGGAGAAAGTTCCATGTGCACTTGAGAAGAATGTGTATTCAGTTGAGTTTGGATGTAAAGTTCTATAGGTATCTGTGAAATCCATCTGGTCCAGTGTCATTCAAAGCTCTCGTTTCTTTGGAGATGTTTTGCTTAGACGACCTGTCGTGGGTAGAAAGAGCTAGATTGAAGTCACCAAGTATAAGTGTATTATTATCTAAGTATTTCTTCACTTTTGTTATTAATTGGTTTAATTATTTGGCAGCTCCCACATTCGGGGCATATATATTGAGGATTGTTAAGTCCTCTTGTTGGATAGATCCTTTAAATATGCTATAGTGTCCCTCTTCATCTCTCACTACACTCTTCGCGGTGAATTTTAGTTTATCTGATAGAAGGATGACTACCCCTGCTTCTTTTGAGGACCAGTTGAATGGTAAATGGTTTTCCAACCTTTTATCTTCAGGCTGTATGTGTCCTTCTGTCTAAAATGAGTCTCTTGTAGACAACAAATAGATGGGTCTTCCTTTTTTTCCAGTCTGACATCCTGCGCTTTTTGATGGGGTCATTAAGCCCGTTCATGTTCAGAGTTACTATTGACAGAGATGAGTTTAGTGTCATCATGATATCTATTTAGTCCTTGTTTTTGTGGATTGTTCCACTGAACTTCTTCTTAAAGGGGAATTTTAAGAGTCCCCCTTAAAATTTCTTGCAGAGCTCGTTTGGAGGTCACATATTCTTTCAGTTTCTGCCTGTCTTGGAATCTCTTTATCTCTCCTTCCATTTTATATGAGAGCCTTGCTGGATAAATATGCTTGGTTGCATGTTCGTCTCATTTAGGACCCTGAATATATCCTGCCAGCCCTTTCTGGCCTGCCAGGTGTCTGTGGAGAGGTCTGCTGTTACCCTAATACTCCTCCCCATAAAAGTCAGGGATTTCTTGTCTCTTGCTGCTTTAAGGATCTTCTCTTTATCTTTGGAATTTGCAAGCCTAACTATTAAATGTGGAGGTGTTGAATGGTTTTTATTGATTTTAGGGGGGATCTCTTTATTTCCTGGAACTGAATGCCTCTTTCCTTTCCCAGATTAGGCAAGTTTTGAGCTATGATTTGTTCAAATACATATTCTGGCCCTCTGGCCCTTTCGGCGCCCTCGGGAACCCCAATTAAACGTAGGTTTTTCTTCCTTAGGCTGTCATTTATTTCCCTTAATCTGTCTTCATGGTCTTTTAATTGTCTGTCTCTTTATTCCTCAGTTTCCCTCTTTGCCATTAACTTGTCTTCTATTTCATTCACTCGTTCTTCCACCTCATTAACCCTCGTCGTTAGGACTTCTAGTTTGGATTGCATCTCATTCAATTGATTTTTAATTTCTGCCTTATTAGATCTAAATTTTGCAGTCATGAAGTCTCTTGAGCCCTTTATGCTTTTTTCTAGAGCCACCAGTAGCTGTATAATAGTGTTTCTGAATTGGCTTTCTGACATTGACGTGTAATCCAGATTCTGTAACTCTGTGGGTGAGAGGACTGTTTCTGTTCTTTCTTTTGAGGTGAGGTTTTCCTTCTAGTCATTTGCTCAATGCAGAGTGGCCAAAAACAAGTTGTATTGGGAACAGGAGAAAAAGAGAGGAGAGAAAGAAGGAAAGGAAAGAAAAAGAAAAAAGAAAAAAGGAAGAAAAAAAGAAAAGAAAGATGAAAAAGAGAAAGAAAGGAAAGAAAGAAAGAAAGAAAGAAAGAAAGAAAGAAGGAAAGAAAGAAAAAAAAAAGTGGTGGGGGAAGCAAACAAATCAAAAAGCAAAAAAAAAAAAAAAAAAAAAAAAAAACAAAAACACGGAGGAGTATCTTCTGATTCTGTATACTTTAAGTCCCTTGACGTCCCCTGGAACTGGTCTGTCTAGCTGGTCTTCTGGAGGATGGGCCTGTTTTGCTGATTTTCAGGTGTTAGCATTTGGGGGAGCTCTTCTGCTTCCTGCCTGGTGCTGGGCTCAGTGGGGGTTGTTTACCCCATGAGGCCCCAAGAGGAACTACCACAGTGGCGTGGCCAGCTCTGGAGCTCTGGATTCAGCTCCTGCAGTAAATATGGAGCTCTCAGTCTGCAGGGGCCTGGATGCTCCGGGGGCGGGGCTCCTGATCTGCTCAGTTCGGGGCAGGAGTGTCCTTGCTGTCCTGTGCCCTCCGGGCCTCTGCCTGTCCTGGGCGGGGCGGGGGGAGGGGCGCGGGGGGAGGTCGGATCCTGGGCTGTGTCCTTGAGCCCTGTGCTCCAGGGCCTGCGCTGTGGTCAGGCCGTGCAGCGGCCTCTGTGCCTCTCTGGGGAGCCGGCGCCCGAGCCCCTAGGAGCTGCTCCCAGAGCTGTGCAGCCCCCTCCGCACAGAGCCTCTTCCTCTGCCTGAGCTGCCTCCGAGCTGCTCCCAGGACATGCAGCCCCCTCTTGGGGAGCTGCAGCCCGAGCCCCTTGGAGCTGCTCCTGGGTGAATGTGTGCGTGCTCTGCAGCCCTTTAGGGAGCTTGGCGCACTTTCCCCGGGGCGCAGGTGTCTGTTAGTGTCCCACGGAGCCTGAGGCCATCCCTGCCCTCCTGGGGTCCTGCTCTAACTCCTTGTGAGGGCCTTTCCGCCTGGGAAGATTGTTGAACTTGAAGCTCCTGCTTCTCTGGGACAGTGCCTTCCTGTCCTGGGGGCACTTACCCCGGCCTTAGCCCGGCTCCTTGCGGGGCACCTCCCCCTTGGATGCCTTTTGTTTCTTTATCTCCCCCCCCTTCCTACCTTGATAGAAGTGTGACCTCTTCTCTGTAGCATTCCAGCTTTTCTCTCTTTAAATCTCAGGCCGAATTCGTAGATTTTCAGGATGATTTGAAGGTTATCTAGGTAATTTGGTGGGGACAGGTGATTTGGGGACCCTACTCTTCCACCATCTTGCCCCTCCTCCCCTCATTGTGGTTTTGATTTGTACTTCTCTGATGCTGAATGATGTTGAACATTTTTTTCATGTGTCTGTTGGCCATTTGTATGTCTTCTTTGGAGAAGTATCTGTTCATGTCTTTTGCCCATTTCTTGCCTGGCTTGTTTTTTGGATGTTGAGTTTGATAACTTCTTTATAGATCTTGGATACTAGCCCTGTATCTGATAAGACAGTTGCAAATATCTTCTCCCATTCTGTAGGTTCCCTTTTAGTTTTGTTGATTGTTTCCTTTGCTGTGCAAAAGTTTTTATCTTGATGAAGTCCCAATAGTTCATTTTTGCTTTTGTTTCCCTTGCTTTTGAAGACCTGTCTAGCAAGAAGTTGCTGTGGCCAAGGTCATAGTGGTTGATGCCTGTTTTTTCCTCTAGGATTTTGATGGTTTCCTATCTCAAATTTAGCTCTTTCATCCATTTTGAGTTTGTTTTTGTGTATATTGTAAGAAAGTGGCCCAGTTTCTTTCTTTTGCATGTGGCTATCCAATTTTCCCAGCACCATTTCTTGAAGAGACTGTTTTTTTTTTCCATTGGACATTCTTTGTTGAATATTATTTGACCATATAGTTTTGGGTCCATTTCTGGGTTCTTTATTCTGTTCCAGTGATCTATGTGTCTGTTTTGTGCCAATACCATACTGTCTTAATGATTATAGCTTTCTTTGTAATAGTGGTTGATGAAGTCCAGCATTCTGATACTGCCAGCTTTGGTTTTCGTTTTCAACATTCCTTTGGCTGAGGTCTTTTCTTGTTCCATGTAAATTTTAGAGTTGTTCCAGCTGTATGAAAAATGTTGATGGTATTTTGATAGGGATTGAATTGATGTGTAGATTGCTTTGGGTAGCATATACATTTTAACAATATATGTTCTTCCAGTCCATGAGCATGGAATGTTTTTCTATTTCTTTATGTGTTCCTCAATGTCTTTCATAAGTGTTCTATAGTTTTTGGCATACAGATCTTTTGCCTTTTTGGTTAGGTTCATTCCTAGGTATCTTAAGTTTTTTGTTGCAATTGTAAATGGGATTGATTCCTTGATTTATTTTTCTTCTGCCTCTCAGTGTATTCTTTTTTAAAGATTTTATTTTTTTTAAAGTAACCTCTACACTCAATGTGGGATTTGAACCCACAACCCTGAGGTCAATTGTCATATGCTTCACCAACTGAGCCAGCCAGGTGCCTCATGTCTCAGTGTATTTTTTGACATCCTCATTGACCCATTGGTTGTTCAGCAGTATGTTGTTTAATCTCCACATGTTCATGATTTTTTTTCCAGCTTTCTTCTTGTAATTCATAGTTTTACATTATTGTGGCTGGAAAAGATGTTTGATATAATTTTAGTCTTAAATTTATTGAGACTTGTGGCTTAATATGTGATCTGTTTTGCAAAACATTCCACATGCACTTGAGAATTGCTGCTTTGGAATGAATGCAAGTTCTATATATGTCATTTAAGTCCACTTTGTCTAATATGTTAGCGAAGGCCAATTTTTCCTTCTTGATTTTCTGTGTGGAGGATCTATCCATTGGCGTATGTGGGGTGTTAGTCCGTCACTATTATTGTATTGCTGCCATTACTTCCTTTAGGTCTGCTAACATTTGCTTTGTATCTTTTGGTGCTCTTATGGTGGGTGCATATATAATTTTTTTGCTGGATTGACACCTTTATCATTATGTAGTATCCCTCTTGGTCTTTTATTACATTCTTTGTTTTAAAGTCTATTTTTTAAAATAAGATGAAATCAGAGAGGGAGACAAATCATATGAGACTCTTAATCATAGGAAACAAACAGGGTTGCTGGAGGGGAATGGGTTGGGAGAATGGGGTAGCTGGGAGATAGACATTAAGGATGACACATGATGTAATGAGCACTGGGTATTCTATAAGATTGATGAGTTACTGACCTTTACTTCTGAAACTAATATATATTAATTAATTGAATTTAAATAAACAAGTAATAACAGGGCAAAAAAATAACAGATAAACCATAAGAGACTCTTAACTATAGGAAACAGGGTTGCTGGAGTGGAGATGGTTGGGCAGATGGGCTAACTGGATGATGGGCATTAAGGAGGGCATGTGATGTAATGAGCCCTGGGTGTTATATACAAGTGATGAATTAATGAACTCTGCATTTGAAACTAATGATACACTATATGTTAGCTAATTGAATTTAAATAAAAAAGTAAATTAAAAAATAAAAAATTGTGTGATATAAGTATAGCTATAGCATCATTTTGTTTCCATTTGCATGCAATATACTTTATTAATATAATTTATTAATTCACTTTCAGTCTTTGTCCTTCCTTGTGAAATGAGTCTGTTTTATGCAGTATGTAGATCATCTTTTGTTTTGTTGTTGTTTAAATATTTATTTATTTGAAATAGAGCACAAGGGAGGGGAGGGGTTAGGGGAGAGGGAGAAGCAGACTCCCCAATGAGCAAGGAGCCCAATGTGGGGCTTAATCCCAGGACCCTGAGATCATGACCAGAGCTGAAGGTAGACGCTTAATCGACTGAGCCACCTAGGCACCCATAGGTGGTTTTGTGCTTTTATCCATTCTTCAGGAACTCTGTGTCTTTTGTTAAGAGAATTTAGTCCATTTGTCTTTAAATAATTGTTGATTAGTAAGTAGTTAATGCTTAGTAGTATGTACATATTGAAAAGCACTGGACTTGTGAGATCCCTTTTTATTGCATGTCCCAGCATCAGGATAGGTAATGTTTTGGCAAGATTGTGTCTCTGCCTCTCCTATTATCTGGTTGCAGTTTTTTTTTTTATTCTTTGTTGTGGATAAGCAGCTCATCTAGTTTTCAGATATATTTCAGAAGGAAATGATCCAAATGTAACTATACATTTGGTGTGTACTTGGGAAGAGATGAATTTAAGGATCTTCCTATGTTACCATCTTGCAGAAGTCCTCTACCTTCTATTATTTGGATAAAGGAAAAAACAGTGGTCTCCTGTAGGGGTGGGAAAAAATGTATATGAGATATTAAAGAATCAAGTGTTGCCCTAGTTTTCACTTTTCCTTTTTTTTTAAATGTTTTATTTATTTATTCATGAGAGACGCAGGGACATAGGCAGAGGGGGAAGTGGGTTCTCTGCAGGGAGCCTGATGTGGGACTTGATCCCAGACTCCGGAATCATGCCCTGAGCCAAAGGCAGATGCTCAACCACTGAGAGCCACCCAGGCTTCCCTAGTTTTCTCCTTTCCATATTCTCTCATGTTAAAGAGATCTCAAGATGTCTGTGGCACTAATTTATGAGTGAAAGTAATTTTAATTTGCTTAACCTAATCTAGCATTCTACATGTTGTATACTATTAAGAGATGACGTGATATAATAATGATAGCTAACATTTATGGAATATTTGGTTGGTACTGTGTTAAGTAGTTTATAAATATTGTTATTTAATTCTTAATACTTTTCTCTAAAAGAAGTATAATTTTTCCCCTTTGGGAGATAAGGAAACAAATTAAGAGAATTGAAATAGCTTGTCTAATGTCACATGTCTGTTAGGGGAAGAACCAGGATTTAAACCCAGGTCCATTTGAAAACAAAGCCTGTGTTTTTTCTCCAAGATAAGCTGTAGGATTGGAAAATAGACGCAAATACTGGACTTGATGGTCAAAAGACCTAATTCACATAGTGACTCTGACAATGATTAGTTATATCAAGTTGTTTTCATCAACTGTAAGATGTGGCTAGTGTACAACTTACCTTGAAAAGTCACTGCAGGGGCCCAGTAAGATGTACATGGGGGTGGGTAAAAGATAATAAAATTAACTTTTCAACATGTAGAGATTCAAGTTAATCAGGGATATTTAATTAATGGAGTTGTCCAGTAAGCTGATGATTCATCTGTAGTTTCAGCCCCAAAATAGCTGAGTTTGGGGCTTACCAGAGATTCTCAGATGGGCTATAGCAATTTGTAAGCCATCAGCAGAGGAGTGATAGTTGAGTCAGTAAAGAATAAATGAGATCACAGTGAAAAACAAGAATTAAGGGCTGTTTCTGTACATTACATACTCATCTACCTAGTTTGGTTGTCTAAAAATGGATTTGAGTGGGTAGACTAGTGTCAGTGACTAATAACTGTCAACATAGGAAGGTCTCTGTCTAGCCCTAATTACTGGGGACTCAGCCTGGAATATTTGATTCTGGGAGACTGATTTGACTGCCAAAGCAACTGAATGTAACCTTATGGGATGCTTTTAAAACCAAGTAAGGGCTGGTCTTCCTCTGTAACATTAGAATTGCATCTGCATACTCTACCACCAAGGCTCCACCTGTTTGATCTTGGAATGAGTGAGTGGATTGTGAAAGGAACTTGGCTTTCTTATATATCGGGTATGTGGAGATTTTAGTAAAGGAGAATTTGTGTAGGGAGTAAATCCAATATATTCTCTTGTTTGTTATTTGTCAACCAGGAAGGTTAAAACGTGTCATGATTCTTTATAGTATTCCAATCAATTTAAATGGAATAGATTCTCTTCTAATGTGCATAGTATATCGTACTCTTTAATAGCAGGTAAATCAATACTAGTAGACATACCACACTATTATTTTCCTACTTTTATCATATACAGAAAGATATTTGCACACATTAAAGTTGAGAAATGCAATAAAATTGGTTGTATTTTAGGTCCTGGAAATGAATATAGTCTCTCCAACTCTGGCATTAGAGTAGAAATAGTCGTGAAATATTTTCCCATTTTTATTGTCCAGATGAATTGGAGAAGCAGAACAAAAATTTGACTTCATTCTGTCTAATGTCTGTAAACAGATTCATTGCCTTTACTTAGAATAACTTAGATTCTGGGATATTTATTATATGCTTACATTTATAAATTTAAAGATTATAAAGGACAGTGCATATAGTGGAAAGAGTAGACTTTGGGGTCTGATATGCCCTGGGCTTAAATCCAGGGCATTTCCTAGCTGAATGAGTTAAGTAAGATGCTGAACTTCTTAATTGTTGTTGTTGTTTTCCTTCCTAATTGCAAAATGTGGGTAATTATAGCACGAACTCTCTCAGGATTCTTGTGAACATTAAGTGGTAGTGAATGGAAAATGATCTATAATGTGTATTATCCTATTTTTTTTCTTCCCATTAATATGAATTAAGGCAACTTTTTTCAAAATATGTTTTGTTGAACTCTAATCTCTTCAGTTGCTTTTTAAAAAAATGATCATTAGTTAACTAAATGTTTTCATCTTGATGAGAACACACATGAACACGAAGGATTTATTAAAAAGCTCCAATTAAGATGGTGGAAGAGTAGGGTCTTCAAGTCACCTGTTCCCACCAAATTTCCTAGATAACTTTCAAATCATCCTGAAAACCTACGAATTCAGCTTGAGATTTAAAGAGAGAACAGCTGGAATGCTACAGTGAGAAGAGTTCACACTTCTATCACGGTAGGAAGATGGGGGGTGGAATAAAGAAACAAAAGGCATCCAAGGGGGAGCGGCCCCACGAGGAGCCGGGCTAAGGCCAAGCGGTGAGTGCCCCCAGGACAGGAAAGCCCTGTCCCGGAGAAGCAGGAGCTTCACCAATCTTCCCAGACGGAAAGGCACTCACATAGAGCTCTGGCAGGATCCCAGGAGAGGCAAGGATGCCCTCAGGCTCCCAGGGGCACTAACAGAGGAACTGCGCCCCAGGGGAGAGCGCACCACACACTGTAGGCTGAGCTCCCTAAAGGGCCAGAGGGCACTCCCAGCAGGGCTCTGGGAGCAACTCAGGCAGTGGCTCAGGCTGCAGCTCCTGGCAGAGGGGGCTGCGAGGGCCACAGGAGGGCGATTCCAGCAGCGCAGGCCCCGGAGCCAAGGGCGCAGGGTGACACAGCTCAAGATCTGGCACTCCCCCTGGGACAGGCAGAGGACGGGAGGACACAGGACAGCAAGGATGCTCCTGCCACTGGGCGGTCCCGAGCTATGCAGATTGGTGTCCCCCCGCCCTCGGAGCATCCAAGCCCCTTCAGACTGGGAGCTGCAGTAGTTAATGCAGGAGTTGAGTCCAGAGTTGGAGAGCTGGCCTCCCCAACTGTTGTTGTTCTTCGGGGTGTCACCTTGTACCTGGGTCTGAGCAGGGACCTCACAGGATAAACAGTTCCCACTGAGCCTTGCATCTGGCAGGTGGCTGGGCAGCTCCCCCAGGTGTACACACCTGATCATCACAGCAGGCCCCTTCCCCAGAAGACCAACTATGAGGATAGGGGAAAAGCAACTTCTTGACCAAGCAGCATCACAATGTTCCAGGGGAAGTCAAGGGATTTATAGTATATAAAATCAGAGGATACTCTCCCTTGTTTTTTGTTTTCTGTTTGTCCCCCCTCCCCCCATTTTTCTTTCTCTTTTTCTCCTTTTTCCAGTACAACTTGTTTTTGGCCACTCTGCCCTGAGCAAAATGACTAGAAGGAAAACCTCACCACAAAAGAAAGAATCAGAAACAGTCCTCTCTCCCACAGAGTTACAGAATTTGGATTACAATTCAATGTCAGAAAGCCAATTCAGAAGCACAATTATAAAGCTACTGGTGGCTCTAGAAAAAAAGCATAAAGGATTCAAGAGACTTCACGACTGCAGAATTTAGATCTAATCAGGCCGAAATTAAAAATCAATTAAATGAGATGCAATCCAAACTGGAGGTCCTAATGATGAGGGTTAACAGGATAGAAGAATGAATGAGTGACAAGGAAGACAAGGTGATGGCAAGGAAGGAAATTGAGGAAAAAAGAGAAGAACAATGAAAAGATCATGAGGAAAGGTAAAGGGAAATAAATGACAGCCTCAGAAGGAAAAACTCTTCGTTTAATTTGGGTTCCCGACAGCGCCAAAAGGGACAGAGGTCCAGAATATGTATTTGAACAAATCATAGCTGGGAACTTCCCTAACTTGGAGAGGTCAACAGGCATTCAGATCCAGGAGATAGAGAGATCCCCTGCTAAAATAAATAAAAACGGCTCAACACCTCAACAATTAATAATGAAACTTGCAAATTCCAAAGATAAAGAGAAGATCCTTAAAGCAGTAAGAGACAAGAAATCCCTAATCTTTATGGGGAGAAGCATGAGGTTAACAGCAGACCTCTCCACAGAGACCTGGCAGGCCAGAAAGGGCTGGTAGGATATATTCAGAGTCCTAAATGAGAAGAACATGCAGCCAAGAATACTTTATCCAGCAAGGCTCTCATTCAGAATAGAAGGAGAGATAAAGAGCTTCCAAGATAGGCAGAAACTGAAAGAATATGTGACCACCATACCAGCTCTGCAAGAAATATTAAGGGGGAATCCGTAAAAGAAAGAGGAAGTCCAAGGAAGCAATCCACAAAAACAGGGACTGAATAAATATTATGATGACACTGAATTCATATCTTTCAGTAGTAAGCCTGAACATGACTGGGCTTAATGACCCCATCAAAAGGCGCAGGGTTTCAGACTGGATAAAAAAGGAAGACCCATCTATTTTCTGTCTATAAGAGACTCATTTTAGACAAAAGGACACCTACAGCCTGAAGATAAAAGGTTGGAAAACCATTTACCATTCAAATGGTCCTCAAAAGAAGCAGGGGTAGTCATCCTTCTATCTGATAAATTAAAGTTTATCCCAAAGACTGTAGTAAAAGATGAAGAGGGACACTATATCATACTTAAAGGATCTATCCAAAAGGAGGACCTAATTATCATGAATATTTATGCCCTGAATGTGGGAGCTGCCAAGAATATCAATTAATAACCAAAATTAAGACATACTTAGATAATAATACACTTATATTTGGTGACTTGAATATAGCGCTTTCTATAATCAACAGGTCTTCTAAGCACAACATCTCAAAAGAAACGAGAGCTTTAAATGATATACTGGACCACATGGATTTCACAGATATTTACAGAACTTTACATCAAAATGCAACTGAATACACGTTCTTCTCAAGTGCAATGAAACTTTCTTCAGAATAGACTACATACTGGGTCACAAATCAGGACTTAACCGATACCAAAAGATTGGGATAATCCCCTGCATATTTTCAGACCATAATGCTTTGAAACTAGAAGTAAATCACAAGAAGAAGTTTGGAAGGACTTCAAACACATGGAGGTTAAGGACCATCCTGCTAAAAGATGAAAGGGTCAACCAGGAAATTAGGGAAGAATGAAAAAGATTCATGACAACTAATGAGAATGAAGATACAAACATTCAAAATCTTTGGGATACAGAAAAAGCAGTCCTGATGGGGAAATACATCGTGATACAAGCATCCATCCAAAAACTGGAAAGAACTCAAATATGAAAGCTAACCTTGTACCTAAAGGAGCTGGAGAAAAAAGAGCAAATAGATCGTATACCCCGTGGAAGAAGAGAGTTAATAAAGATTTGAGCAGAACTCAATGAAATCGAGACCAGAAGAACTGTGGAACAGATCAACAAAACCAGGAGTTGGTTCTTTGAAGGAATTAATTAGATAAACCATTAGCCAGCCTTATTAAAAAGAAGAGAGAGAAGACTCTAATAAAATCATGAATGAGAAAGGAGAGATCACTACTTACACCAAGGAAATACAAACAATTTTAAAAACATAGTATGAGCTGCTATATGCCAATAAATTAGGCAATCTAGAAGAAATGGATGCATTTCTGGAAAACCACAAACTACCCAAACTGGAACAGGAAGAAATAGAAAACCTGAACAGGCCAATAACCAGGGGGGATATTGAAGCAGTCATCTAAAACCTCCCAAGACACAAAAGTCC
This sequence comes from Nyctereutes procyonoides, assembly GCF_905146905.1. Classification (NCBI taxonomy): domain Eukaryota; kingdom Metazoa; phylum Chordata; class Mammalia; order Carnivora; family Canidae; genus Nyctereutes; species Nyctereutes procyonoides. The sequence goes on along the minus strand of NW_026575125.1, from coordinate 65,214,532 downwards.
AGGGCCAGTTGGCTTCCCAGGGGAATTCTATCAAATTTTTAAAGAAGAAAAAATACCTATTCTAATAAAGCTCTTCCAACAGATAGAAAGAGACGGAATACTTCTAAAACTTGTTCTATGAGGCCAGCATCACCTTAATTCCAAAACCAAAGACCCCACCAAAAGGGAGAATTATAGACCAATATACCTGATGAACATGGATGCAAAAATTCTCAACAAGATACTAGCCAATGGGATCCAACAATACTTTAAGATTATTCACCATAACCAAGGAGGATTTATCCCCGGGATGCAAGGCTGGTTCAGCACTCATAAAGCAATCAATGTGATTGATCATATCAGTAAGAGAAAAAAACAAGATTCATATGATCTTCTCAATAGATGTAGAGAAAGCATTGGACAAAATGCAGCATCCATTCCTGATCAAAACTCTTCAGAGTAAAAAAAAAACAAAACAAAACAAAAAAAAACCTCTTCAGAGTGTAGGGATAGAGGGAACATTCCTCAACATCTTAAAAGCCATCTACGAAAAGCCCAGAGGAAATATCATTCCCCTGGGGAAACACTGGGAGCCTTTCACCTAAGATCAGGAATAAGACAGGGATGTCCACTCTCAGCACTGCTATCCAACATAGTACTAGACGTCCTAGCCTCAGCCATCAGGCAACAAAAAGAAATAAAAGGCATTCAAATTGGCAAAGAAGTCAGACTCTCCCTCTTCACAGATGACATGATACTCTACATAGAAAACCCAAAAGCCTCCACCCCAAGATTGATAGAATTCATACAGCAATTCAGCAGTATGGCAGGATACAAAATCAATGCCCAGAAATCAGTGGCATTTCTCTACACTAACAATGAGACTGAAGGAAGAGAAATTATGGAGTCAATCCCATTGACAATTGCACCCAAAAGCATAAGATACCTAGGTAAACCTAACCAAAGTGGTAAAGGATCTCTACCCTACAAACTACAGAACTTCTGAAAGAAATTGGGGAAGACAAAAAGAGATGGAAAAATAATCCATGCTCATGGATTGGAAGGTTTAATATTGTGAAAATGTCAATGTTACCCAGGGCAATCTACACATTTAATGCAATCCCTATCAAAATACCATGGACTTTCTTCAGAGAGTTGGAACACATTATTTTAAGATTTGTGTGGAATCAGAAAAGACCCCGAATAGCCAGGGGAATATTAAAAAAAGGAAGATCAGAGCCGGGGGCATCACAACGCCGGATTTCAGGTTGTACTACAAAGCTGTGGTCATCAAGACAGTGTGGTACTGGCACAAAAACAGACACATAGATGAATGGAACAGAATAGAGAATCCAGAAGTGGACCCTGAACTTTATGGTTAACTAATATTCTACAAAGCAGGAAAGCCTAACCACTGGAAGAAAAACAGTCTCTTCAATAAATTGTGCTGGGAAAATTGGACATCCACATGCAGAAGAATTACACTAGACCATTCTCTTACAGCATACACAAAGATAAACTCAAAATGGATGAAATATCTAAATGGGAGACAAGATTCCATCAAAATCCTAGATAACACAGGCAACAGCCTTTTTGAACTTGGCCACAGCAAGTTCCTGCAAGATACATCTATTAGGGCAAGAGAAACAATAGCAAAGATGAATTATTGGGACTTCATCAAAATAAAAAGCTTCTGCACTGCTAATGAAACAGTCAACAAAACTAAAAGACAACCTACAGAATGGGAGAAAATATTTGCAAATGAGCTATCAGATAAAGGGCTAGTATCCATGATCTCTAAAGAACTTATGAAACTCAGCATCAAAGAAACAAACAATCCAATCATGAAATGGGCCAGACATGAACAAAAATTTCACAGAGGATGACATAGACCTGTCCTACAAGCACATGAGAAAATGCTCCGCTTTACTGGGCATCAGGGACATACAAATCAAAATCACAATGAGATACCACCTCACCCCAGTGGGAATGGTGAAAATTTACAAGACAGGAAACAACAAACGTTGGAGAGTATGTGAAGGGGGAGCCCCTTTGCATTGTTGTTGGGAATGTGAAGTGGTCCCGGCACGCTGGAAAACTGTGGAGGTTCCTCAAAGTGTTACAGATAGACCTGCCCTAAGACCCAGCAATAGCACTGCTGGGGATTTACCCCAAAAATACAGATGCAGTGATCGCTGGGACACCTGCAGCCCGATGTTTATAGCAGCAACATCCACAATAGCCACACTGGAAGGAGCCTTGGTGTCCATCGAAAGATGAATGGATAAAGAAGGTGTGGTGTATATATACAATGGAATATTACTCAGCCATTATAAAATACAAATACCCACCATTTGCCTCGGCGTGGAGGTACCTGGAGGGTATTATGCTGCCCGAAAAAAGTCAGTTGGAAAAAGACAAACATTATATGGTCTCATTCATTTGGGGAATATAAAAATGAAAGGGAATAAAGGGGAAAGTAGATAAAATGAGTGAAAATATCAGTGTGGCTGACAAAACATGAGAGACCCCTAACTCTGGGAAATGAACAAGGGGTAGTGGAAGGGGAGGTGGGCGGCGGGTTGGGGTGACTGGTTGATGGGCACTGAAAGGGGCACTTGGCAGTATGAGCACTGGGTGTTATGTTGGCAAATTCAACTCCAATAAAAAACGAAGATTAAAATGATTTTTTTCTACAGTTTTAAGGTCAGCATTTCACACAATGGAGAGCTATACCTCAGTATTGTTATTGGGCTTTTTTATCTTTGAAAATAAAATTTCCCATTTTTGATTTTTACTATTTTAGCTGAAAATTTTAGGTCACTTTACCATCATGAAACTTTAGAGGCCTTTAGCCATTATTTTTTATTTTTTAAGATTTATTTATTTGAGAGAGAGAGAGAGTGCTCATGGTGTGAATGGTCGGGAGGGCCAACGAGGGAGGGAGACACGCAGATTGCTCACCAAGCATGGAACCAGATCATGAGCTTGATCCAAGGTTAGGGAGATCATGACCTGAACCAAAATAAAAAACTGGCCTAGCCTCTTAATTGACTGATCCACCCGGTCGTCCTAAACATTAGTTTTATATTTGTGGTTTAAATTCTGTGAATAGTTTTCTAGTTCTACAAAGAGATTCTAGTTTTAAGGAAGTCTTTTCACCATATATAATAGTGTTCCTGACATTAGAGTTAAACATTGTTCTTCTTCGTAAACTACTTTTTCCTTTATTTGATGTAGAGATGCAGTTTGTGTCAAAAAATTGGCAGAAAATGTTCCATTCCCCTTTTTTCTCTCTTTTTTTTTGTCAGGAAGTTCTCACTTTGTCCTTAAAATAAATTCTATCTGTGGAGTCTTATTTTATTTTTTAAAAATATTTTATTTGTTTATTCATGAGAGACACAGGCAGAGGGAGGAGAAACAGGCTCCCTGCAAGGAGCCCAATGTGCTACTCGATGCCAGGAATCCGGGATCAGGCCTTGAGCCAAAGGCGGGCACTCAACCACTGAGCCACCCAGGGATCCTGATCTGTGGGCTTTTGAAAACAACCAGTAACCTAGCTTTGTTATTCCCTCCAGAAACACTTTTAAAGAGAGTGGAAATAGTAGTGTATAAATTGAATTTGAATATCAGGGTTCTGAAGCTGTATTTTTAAAGATAAAATTTAAGAAAATATTTGGTTGACTTAGGTTTTGTTATATTCTAGAGTGCATATTAGAATGTTACATTGATTTTTTTCCTTTTTTTTTTGCCATATTGATTTTGATACCTAAAGTCTTTTGCTTTCTTTTTAAGGATATAAATCGTACTTAGAACTGTACAAATACCAAAACAAACTTAGTAAAAATCTGCATTGGTTTTATAGCAGGTTTATTAATAATTATGTTACCCTCTTTTGTGAGAAAGACTACAGTAATGAAAACCATGTTTCACCTTGTATATACATTGAATGAGATCTCCAGATGCTGATGTTAAGAGTGTATCAACAGGAAAAGTTGAAAATGTGAGCTGTGTGGAAAAATACTAGAACACTGTAGAACTCAAAAAACATGACCAAGTATAGGGGAAAAAGATTTTGACTATGAACTGACTTTAGGTCATTTAATAATGGAAAGAAACTTCAAGATTGCATTTTTGAAGACTATTTTTAGGGTTTTGATAATTGCAGAAAATGCTTTGAAATTGGCACATCTTGGTCAGTGTTTGAAAACTCAGGTTACTTTTGTTTTTCTAACAATTTATTATAATTTTCAGACAGAAAAGTTGAGAAAATTATACTATGAATAGGTATCACTACCTGGATTCTACTATTGACATTTTGCTGTATTTGCTTTATTCCATAACTGCCTATGTATTCATTTTTCTTTCTGTTATTCCATCTTATTCTTTTGTATATTTCAATGTAAGTTGTACACAGTCTAGTACCTTCAGTCTGGAACACTTCATGCATATTTATTAACTCGAGTTCAGTATGGTTCGTATTTTGAGATAAAATTACATGTGTGAAATGCACAGATCTTAAGTGTACCATTTGGTAAGTTTTGGGAAATGCATACACTTGTGTAACTAAGACTCTTAAGATAATATTGTCCTTGCTCTAGAAAGTTCTCTCATGCCCTATCCAAGTCAAGTCCTACTCTTACTCCCACCCTTCAAGGTGATTACTCTTAGGATATTTTTTTACTATAGATTAATTTAACTTGTTCTAGAATGTCATATAGATGACATATAGATGGATTCATTAAGAATGCACTCTTTTTGGGTAAAAGCTTCTTTCACTTAGCATACTTTTTTGAGATTCATCTGTGTTAACAGTATTCATTTTCATTAGATATACTTTGACTTATTTATCCATTCACCTGTTGATGGAGATTTGGACTCTGACCAGTTTGGAGCTATTAAGTAATAAAACTACTATGACAAAGCTTGTACAAGTGTTTTGTGAACACATACTTTTTTGGTTTGTAAATATCTAGGAATGGAATTACTACTGGGTCATAGGGTAAAAATAATGTTTAGTTTTTTCTGAAACTGCCAGACAGTTTTCCAAAGTGTTTGCACTATTTTATACTCCCACCAAAATGTGTGAGTGTTCTGGCCATCTACACCAACATCTGGTATTGTCAGTTTTTTAAATTTTAACTGTTCTGGTGGATATATAATGGTGTTTCATTATGCTTATTTTAATGTGTACCTGACTCCCATCCAAGTACCAATGTAACCCAACCCTGCTTAGCATCCAGTATCGCAGGTGACTGGACATGTTCAGGGTGGTATTGCTGTGGATTAATGTCTACTTATCTAATGACTTATGATGTTGAGACCTTTTTATATGCTCATTAACCATATATATCTTCCTTTGTGTATGTGTTTAAGCCCTTTGCCCATTTTAAAATTTTAATATTTGTCATATAATTGAAAGAGATCTTTATATATCGTGGATACCAGTCTTTTGTCAGATATATTTTATGAATATTTTCTTCTAGTTTTGGCTAGCCTATTCATTTTTAAAATGATATAGTTAGTGTAGAAATTCTTCATTTTACTTTATCAGTAGTTTTATTGCTTACTGTGTCTTACCTAAGAAACCTTTGTCTACCCTAGTGTCAGATTTCTAATGTGTATTTATTACTTATAAGTTGGTGAATCCAATAAAAAATAATTACTTCAGTCTTAAAACTTTTATCCAGGGACAACTGGGTGTCTCAGTGATTGGGCACCTGCCTTCGACTTGGGTCGTGATCAGGGATCGAGTCCTGCACCAGGCTCCCTGCGAGGAGCCTGCTTCTCCTTCTGCCTATGTCTCTGCCTCTCTCTCTCTCTCTCTCTCTCTCTCTCTCTCTCTCTCTCTCTGTGTGTGTGTGTGTCTCATGAATAAATAAATCTTTTTAAAAAAACCTTTTATTCAGTATTCAGAATCTCTTATTTATGAACTTAGGGTGGTTTAAAATCTAAATATCTCAACAAAAATTATAAAGACAGTTTTATTTTTTTTAACAACCCAGGATGTTTTCTAGTTTTATTGAGTGTTCTCTTTAGAGGATGGGAAGGAATGGTAGAAGTGTATTCTCAGGCAAGGGAGAAGAGGATATACATTTCTATGGAAAAGACCACTAGTTCTATCATGCCTTTCTCTTCACACCCCCCTCTTCTCTTTACTGGCCGTTGCTCACCTTCTCCTTCCACTGTTCTCTCTGACCCAAGGGATCACATCTTCCAGGTCTCCTGATCCAACATGTGAGCAAGGATGGCCATCTAGAATTGCCAATATAGCTGAAATTCAATCTAAATTTTAAAGCCCATTAGAGATTCTGGGTGGTATATGAATTTGCATTATCTCTGAGAGAACTATCAGATTACAAGTAAAGAAGTGATATGTATTAATAGACCTATTTTCACAGATGTTCAATTTAGCCATTTTCTCTCTTAGAGCAGAAACAGTGATTATACGTAAAATACTTGAGCCCAAAATCTGACTGTTCTGCAGGCTTATGTCAACATTTGATTGAGGAGAAATATATCGGAATATTGAGGGGATCTCCAGTAGCATTATGGATGTGTAATTTTGGATATTAAAGGTTTTAGTTTTCATCTCATTTATTTTTGTTTTTATTTTTTAAAGATTTTACTCATTTATTTGACACAGAGCACAAGAAGGCAGCTTGGCAGGCAGAGGGAAATTGAGAAGCAGGCTCCCCACTGAGCAGAGAGCCCGACATGAGATGATTCCAGGACCCCGGGATCATGATCTGAACTAAAAGCAGGCACTTAACTGACTGAGCCACCCAGTACCCCAGTTTTTGTCTCATTTTAAAAAGAGCTTTTAGAGATTTTTATTTCATTAGAGAAAGATACAGAGAAGCAAAAATGAGAACGAAAACAACGCCAAGAATCTGTCCCACTCCAGAACCAGAATGGATGTTGTAGGTGGGACTGAGTGTACTTTGGGATCATTATTATAAATAATCAATAAACCTGAAGAGTTTTGCAAGAACTGGAAAGCCCAATAAGTAGTACAGAATTAGAGAATTCTGCTCTCCACAAATCTACCTAAGGAAGTTAATCAGAAGTCCAGTGTCTACCAGGTTTACCCCATTCTAATTAGAAGACCTCTAGGATCTCTAAAACAGAACGATGATCTTCACAGGGCTGTGGAATAAAGAATAATAGTTCACCTAGTTATCAGCTGGAATATTGTTCTTGCTTTACTTATCACAAAAGTGAGTGTGTCCCAGGGTCTACTTTTATTTTTGGCCCTGAAGGCTAAAAATAACACAGAGCCACTAGCTCTAGAGTAGCCAGTTGTGTGTGTGGCTCTATATGTTGGTTTGGGTTATGGAGTTCAAGGTGGTGGTGATCGTGGATGTTTAGTTGTTTATAGAAAACTTAGCAGTTTTTTCCATTGGCTTTCCTTGAGCTCGTACCAAGGTTTTCTCCTCATCCATTTTTTTTAAACCCAGGAGTTAAGTTTGTTCATGTTCCATCCTCAATGCCCATATGACACTGTTTACAACCATTTGATCAGTGGAGAAAACTCTAAGGCCAAAGAGATTTTTAACTCCTTATACAATGAAAAGTTACTTTTGGGATCTGAGAGGCCCACATTTATTTCAGCCTAATATTTCCAAAATCCGAATTATGTTTGAACTTTGTGGTAACAGTATTGAGATGATTTGAAGGGTCCAGGGTGGTTTGCTGATGGAGATCAGTGACTTTACTCTTCTTTTTTATTGTTACAGAAGAAGCTACTATGGAGGAAACTGGGCCAGTTTTAGCTTTTCAGGAATACTATCCTGGCTAAAGGAATACCAGGTAAACTTATTTCATTTTTAATCTACTAGGTTGTATTTTGTATTCTGTAATAACCCTACATTGAAGAAAACTATAAGCTTCTGTAATATTAATGCCTATTTTTATTTAACAAAAATTATGCAGTCACCATTTTAGTTAATGTTCTTCCAATGCCTTCAAAATATAGAGATCACTTTTTAAATATACATAGATATGTGGGCTGAAAAGTACTATATATACTTGATTCCATTTTGTCATTACATTCCCAAATACAAGGCAAGATTTTTTTCTCCAAAATAGTCTTTCAGAAAAAAAAATTTCAGTCCTTATAAAATCTAATATATTACCTGTTGTTCTTTCAGTAGTATATTTAAAATTTTTTTTGAGAGAAAATACATTAATTTGAAATGATCTGAGTGATTGGTAGTTTTGCATATTCATAGAAGTCACCTGACACAATCAGATGACAAAGAAAAATTTAAGGTAAATTTAGTAATTTTTTTCCTAAGGTGGACCTCACTATTATACCTATTGGATATCACTGAAATTTTTTTTTTGTATTTTTTTTATCAGAGTTCGATTTGCCAACAAATGGTATAACACCCAGTGCTTGTCCCAACAAGTGCCCCCTTCAGTGCTCATCACTCAGTCACCCCAACCCCCAACTACCTCCCTTTCCACTGACCCTTGTTTCTTTTCCAGAGTTAGAAGTCTCTCATGTTCTATCACCCTCACTTATACATCCCACTAATTTTATCTCCTTTCCCATTTATTCACTTTCACTTTTTTTTTATATTCCCCAAATGAATGAGACCATATAATGTTTTTCTTTCTCCAATTGACTTTTACTTCACTCAGCATAGTACTTCCAGTTCTATCCACATCAATGCAAATGGTGGGTATTTGTCATTTCTAATGGCTGAGTCATATTCAATTGTATGTAAATACCACAGCCTCTTTATGCATTCATCTTTCCATGGACACCTAGGCTCCCTCCACAGTTTAGCTATTGTGGACATTGCTGCTGTAGCAGGTATCTCAGCTTTTCACTATATCTGTATCCTTGAGGTAAATCCCCAGCAGTGAAATTGCTGGGTCTTAGGACAGGTCTATTTTTAACTCTTTGAGGAACTTCCACACAGTTTTCCAGAGTGGCAGGACCAATTCACATTCCCACCAACAGTGCAAGAGGGTTCCCCTTTCTCCACACCCTCTCCAAAATTTGTTGTTTCCTGTCTTTTAAATTTTCCACATTCTCACTGGGGTGAGGTGGTATCTCATTGTGGTTTTGATGTGTATTTCCCTGATGGCCAGTAATGCGGAGCATTTTCTCATGTGCTTCTGGCCATGTCTATGTCTTCTGCTGTGAAGTTTATGTTCATGTCTTCTGCCCATTTCATGATTGGATTGTTTGTTTCTTTGCTGCTGAGTTTAATAAGTTCTTTATAGATCTTGGATACTACCCCTTAATCTGATATTTCATTTGCAAATATCTTCTCTCATTCTGTAGGTTGTCTTTTAGTTTTGTTGACTCTTTTGATGTGCAGAAGCTTTGTATCTTGATGAAGTCCAAATAGTTCATTTTTGCTTTTGATTCCCTTGCCTTCATAGGTGTATCTTGCAGGAAGTTGCTGTGGCCAGGTTCAAAAAGGGTTTTGCCTGTGTTCTCCTCTAGGATTTTGATGGAATCATGTCTCACATTTGGATCCTTCATCCATTTTAAGTTTATCTTTATGTAGAATGGTCTAGGCTCATTGTTCTGCACGTGACTAATTTTCTCAGCACCATTTATCGAAGAGACTATCCTTTTTCCAGGAGGATAGTCTTTCCTGCTTTGTCGAATATTAGTTGCCCATAGACTTGAGGCCCATTTCTGGATTCTCTATTATTCTGTTCCATTGATCTATGTGTCTCTTTTTTTTGCCAGTACCATACTGTCCTGATGGTCACAGCTTTGTAGTAGAACTTGAAATCAGGCATTGTGATGCCCCCGGCTCTGGTTTACGTTTTAAATATTTCTCTGGCTATTAGGGGTCTTTTCTGATTCCACACATATTTTAAGATGATTTGTTCCAATTCCCTGAAGAAAGTCCATGGGATTTTGATAGGGATTGCATTAAATGTGTAAATTGCTCTGGGTAGTATTGAAATTTTCACAATATTAATCCTTCCAATCCATGAGCATGGAATATTTTTCCATCTCTTTGTGTCTTCCTCAATTTTTTTCAGAAGTCTTCCGTAGTTTTTAGAGTATAGATCCTTTACCTCTTTGGTTAGGTTTATTCCTAGGTATCTTATGCTTTTGGGTGCAATTGTAAATGGGATTGACTCCTTCATTTCTCTTTCTTAAGTTTCATTCTTAGTGTATAGAAATGCCACTGATTTCTGGGCATTGCTTTTGTATCCTGCCACACTGCCAAATTGCTGTATGAGTTCTAGCAATCTTGGGGTGGAGGCTTTTGGGTTTTCTATGTAGAGTATCATGTCATCTGCAAAGAGGAAGAGTTTGAGTTCTTCTTTGCCAATTTGAATGCCTTTTATTTCTTTCTGTTGCCTGATGGCTGAGGCTAGGACTTCTAGTACTATGTTGAATAGCAGTGGTGAGAGTGGACATCCCTGTTGTGTTCCTGATCTTAGGGGGAAGCCTCCCAGTGTTTCCCCATGGAGAATGATATTTGCTGTGGGCTTTTCGTAGATGGCTTTTAAGATGTTGAGGAATGTTCCCTCTATCCCTACACTCTGAAGAGTTTTGATCAGGAATGGATGCTGCATTTTGTCAAATGCTTTCTCTGCATCTGTTGAGAGGATCATATGGTTCTTGTTTTTTCTCGTTGATATGATCTATCACATTGATTGTTTTACGAATGTTGAACCAGCCTTGTGTCCCGGGGATAAATCCCCCTTGGTCATGGTGAATAATTTTCTTAATGTACTATTCGATCCTATTGGCTAGTATCTTGTTGAGAATTTTTGCATCCATGTTCATCAGGGATATTGGTCTATAATTCTCCTTTTTGGTGGGGTCTTTGGTTTTGGAATTAAGGTGATGCTGGCCTCATAGAATGAGATTGGAAGTATTCCATCCCTTTCTATCTTTTGGAACAGCTTTAGTAGAATAGGTATGGTTTCTTCTTTAAACATTTGATAGAATTTCCCAGGGAAGCCACCTGGCCCTGGACTCTTGTGTCTTGGGAGGTTTTTGATGACTGCTTCAATTTCCTCCCTGGTGATTGGACTGTTCAGGTTTTCTATTTTTCCTGTTCCAGTTTTGGTAGTTTCTGGTTTTCCAGAAAATTTTCCATTTTTTCTAGATTGCCTAATTTATTGGCATATAGCAGCTCATAATATCTTTTTAAAATCTTTTGTATTTCATTGGTGTTGGTGGTGATCTTTCTTTTTTCATTCCTGATTTTATTAATTTGAGTCTTTGCTTTCTTCTTTTTAATAAGGCTGGCTAATGGTTTATCTATCTTATTAATTCTTTGAAAGAACCAACTCCTGGTTTTATTGATCTGTTCCACAGTTCTTCTGGTCTCTATTTCATTGTGTTCTGCTAGAATCTTTATTAATTGTCTTCTGCTTCGTATAGGTTTTTGCTGTTCTTTCTCCAGTTCCATTACATGCGAGGTTAGCTTAGGTTTTTGAGTTTTTTCCAGTTATTTGAGGGATGCTTGTATTGCAATGTATTTCCCTCTTAGGACTGCTTTTGCTGCATCCCAAAGATTTTGAACGGTTTTATCTTTATTCTCATTAGTTTCCATCAATCATTTTAATTCTTATCTCATTTCCTGGTTGACCCATTATCTTTTAGCAGGATGGTCTTTAATCTCCAGGTGTTTGAGTTTCTTCCAAATTTTGTCTTGTGGTTTAGTTCTAGTTTCAAAGCATTATAGTCTGAAAATATGCAGGGGAGAATCCCCATCTTTTGATATCAGTTGAGATCTGATATGTGACCCAGTATGTGGTCTCTTCTGGAGAAAAGTCCATGTGGACTTGAGAAGAATGTGTATTCAGTTGTGTTCGGATGCAGTGTTCTGTATATATCTGTGAAATCCATCTGTTCCACTGTATCATTTAAAGCCCTTTTGGCTTTTGTGGTGATGTACTTAGAAGATCTGTCATTTGCAGAAAATGCTGTGTTGAAGTCTCCCAGTATTAGTGTATTGTTATCTAAATATTTCTTAGCATTGGTTATTAATTGATTGATATACTTGGCAGCTCCCACGTTAGTGGCATGAATATTCATGATTCTTAGGTCTTCTTGTTGGATAGAACATTGAAGTATGATCTAGATAGTGTCCCTCTTCATCTCTCACTACACTCTTGGGGATAAATGTTAGTTTATCTGATATGAGGATTGCTACCCCTGCTTTCTTTTGAGAACCATTTGAATGGTAAATGGTTCTCCAACCTTTCATTTTCAGGCTGTAGGTGTCCTTCTGTCTAAAATGAGTGTCTTGTAGACAGCAAATAGATGGGTCCTGCTTTTTTATCCAGTCTGAAACCCTGCGTCTTTTGATGGGATCATTAAGCCCATTCATGTTCAGACATACTATTGTAAGATATGAATTTAGTGTCATCATGATACCTATTCAGTCCCTGTTTTTGTGGATTATTTCTTTGGGCTTCCTCTTTCTTTTATAGCGTCCCTCTTAATATTTCTTGCAGGGCTGGTTTGGTGGTCACATATTCTTTCACTTTCTGCGTATCTTGGAAGCTGTTTATCTCTCCATCTGTTCTGAATGAGAGCCTTGCTGGATAAAGTATTTTTGGCTGCAGGTTCTTCTCATTTAGGACCCTGAATATATCCTGCCAGCCCTTTCTGGCCTGCCAGGTCTCTCTGGAGAGGTCTGCTCTTAATCTAATATTTCTCCCCATATAAGTTAGGGATATCTTGTCTCTTGCTGCTTTAAGTTTTTCTCTTTATATTTGGAATTTGCAAGTTTCGAGGTGTTGAACTTTTTTTTTAAATGTCGAGGTGTTGAACTTTTTTTTGATTTTGGGGGTGTACCTCTGTCTCCTGGATCTGAATGACTGTTTCCTACATCGATTAGGGAAGTTCTGAGCTATGATTTATTCAAGTATGCTTTCTGGCCTTCTGTCCCTTTTGGCGCCCTCTGGATCCCCAATTAAACGTAGATTTTTGCTTCTGAGGCTGTATTTATTTTCCTTAACCTTTCCTCATGGTGTTTTAATTGTTTTTCTCTTTTTTCCTCAGCTTCCTTCCTTGCGATCAACTTGTCGTTTATGTCACTCACTTGTTCTTCTACCTCGTTAACCCTTGTCGTTAGGACCTCGTTGACCTCGTTTGGATTGCATCTCATTTAATTGATTTTTAGTTTCGTTTTGATTAGATCTGAATTCTGCAGTCATGACGTCTCTGGAATCCTTTGTGCTGTTTTCCAGAGCCACCAGTAGCTTTATAAATGTTTTTTTTTTTAATTTTATTTATTTATTTATTTATGACAGTCACAGAGAGAGAGAGGCAGAGACACAGACAGGGGGAGAAGCAGGCTCCATGCACCGTGAGCCCGACGTGGGATTCGATCCCGGGTCTCCAGGATCGCGACCTGGGCCAAAGGCAGGCGCTAAACCACTGCGCCACCCAGGGATCCCCACCAGTAGCTTTATAATAGTGCTTCTGAATTGGCTTTCTGATATTGAATTGTAATCCAAATTTTGTAACTCTGTGGCAGAGAGTATTGTTTTTGATTCTTTCTTTGGTGGTGAGTTCTTCCTAGTCATTTTGCTCAGTGCAAAGTCGCTGTATGAGTGTGCTGCATCAAGAATATCCAACAAGACCTAAGTAAATATCACCCTAGATGATTACTCTGGTTGTATATATTGTAACTCCTTCGACTTCCCCTGGGGCTTTCCCATGCTTCTGGGTCAAGAACTTGCTCTTCCCCTGCCCTTAGAGCTGGTCTTCTGGTGGAGGACCTGCTGTGCTGGTTCTCAGGTGTGTGCATCTGCTGGAGCTGCCCTGCCTCATGACGGGTGCTCTGCCCAGTGGGAGCTGGTTATCCTGTTGGCCCCTGTTCCCTGGGGCCCCCGTTCCAGGCACAGGGTGACACAAGGAGGAACAGACACACTGGCGGCAGCCAGCCCGTAGTAACTACTGCAGTCTCCCAGTGCATGCTGTCCTGGATGCTTCCGGGGTCGTGGTGGGTGCTCATCTGAACGGCTCAGGGGTGCCCAGTAGCAGGAGAGTCCTCTCTGTCCTGTGTCCTCCTCACCTCCACCTCCTCCAGGGGGAGTGCAGGATCTGGGGCTGTGTCTGCTTGTCGTCCAGGCATCTAGGCCCTGTACTGCTGGTCTCGTGCTCCTTTAGGCATGGCTTCCGAAGGCAGCATGGTGTAGACCTCTCTGCCCCGAGCCACTGCCTGAGCTTCTCCGGAGGCCCCGCCGTGCACGCGCTATCTAGCCCTTTACCAAGATCAGCCCACAGTCTGTGGTGCAATTTCCCCTGGGCGTGCTTCCTCTATTAGTGACTCCAGGAAACTGGAGGCTCCACTGCCCCTCCAGTGATCCTGCCCGGTTTCCCTGCTAAGCACCTTTCCCTACAGCAGGAATGCAGTGCAGATTTTTAAAGTTTCTGCTTCTCTGGGGCTGGGCTTTCCTGTCCCTGGAGGCTTTCGCAGCCTAGCTTTAGCCTGGCTCCTTGCAGTGGCCCCCTCCTACTTGATTCTTTTTAATTTTTTTCTGCTTTCCCACCTTGTTAGAAGCTAAAACCCTTCTCTCTGTAGCATTCTAGCTGTTTTCTCTTTAAATGTCAGGTCGAATTCGTAGGTTTTTAGGATGATTTAAAAGCCATGTAGGTTAGTTGGTGTGGCCAGGTTAGCTGGGGACCCTCCTCCTCAGCCATCTTGCCCCGCCCTGCCCCCCAAGAAGTTTTTTTTTTTTTTATAAATTAATTTTTATTGGTGTTCAATTTACCAACATACAGAATAACTCCCAGTGCTCATCCCGTCAAGTGTCCCCCTCCGTGCCTGTCACCCATTCACCCCCACCCCCCGCCCTCCTCCCCTTCCACCACCCCTAGTTCATTTCCCAGAGTTAGAAGTCTTTATGTTCTCTGTCCCTTTCTGATATCTCCCACACATTTCTTTTCCCTTCCCTTATATTCCCCTTCACTATTATTCATATTCCCCAAATGAGTGAGAACATACACTGTTTGTCCTTCTCCGATTGACTTACTTCACTCAGCATAATACCCTCCAGTTCCATCCACGTTGAAGCAAATGGTGGGTATTTGTCGTTTCTAATGGCTGAGTAATATTCCATTGTATACATAAACCACATCTTCTTTATCCATTCATCTTTCGATGGGCACCGAGGCTCCTTCCACAGTTTGGCTATTGTGGACATGGCTGGTAGAAACATCGGGGTGCAGGTGCCCCGGCGTTTCATTGCATCTGAATCTTCGGGGTAAATCCCTAACAGTGCAATTGCTGGGTCGTAGGGCAGGTCTATTTTTAATTCTTTGAGGAACCTCCACACAGTTTTCCAGAGTGGCTGCACCAGTTCACATTCCCACCAACAGTGTAAGAGGGTTCCCTTTTCTCCACATCCTCTCCAACATTTGTTGTTTCCTGCCTTATTAATTTTCCCCATTCTCACTGGTGTGAGGTGGTATCTCATTGTGGTTTTGATTTGTATTTCCCTGATGGCAAGTGATGCAGAGCATTTTCTCATGTGCATGTTGGCCATGTCTATGTCTTCCTCTGTGAGATTTCTCTTCATGTCTTTTGCCCATTTCATGATTGGATTGTTTGTTTCTTTGGTGTTGAGTTTAATAAGTTCTTTATAGATTTTGGAAACTAGCCCTTTATCTGATATGTTATTTGCAAATATCTTCTCCCATTCTGTAGGTTGTCTTTGAGTTTTGTTGACTGTATCCTTTGCTGTGCAAAAGCTTCTTATCTTGATGAAGTCCCAATAGTTCATTTTTGCTTTTGTTTCTTTTGTTTTCGTGGATGTATCTTGCAAGAAGTTACTGTGGCCAAGTTCAAAAAGGGTGTTGCCTGTGTTCTCCTGTAGGATTTTGATGGAGTCTTGTCTCACATTTAAATCTTTCATCCATTTTGAGTTTATCTTTGTGTATGGTGCAAGAGAGTGGTCTAGTTTCATTCTTCTGCATGTGGATGACCAATTTTCCCAGCACCATTTATTGAAGAGACTGTCTTTCTTCCAGTGGATCGTCTTTCCTCCTTTGTCGAATATTAGTTGACCATAAAGTTCAGGGTCCATTTCTGGATTCTCTATTCTGTTCCATTGGTCTATGTGTCTGTTTTTGTGCCAGTACCACACTGTCTTGAGGACCACAGCTTTGTAGTACAACCTGAAATCTGGCATTGTGATGCCCCCAGCTATGGTTTTCTTTTTTAAAATTCCCCTGGCTATTCGGGGTCTTTTCTGATTCCACACAAATCTTAAAATAATTTGTTCTAAGTCTCTGAAAAAAGTCCATGGTATTTTGATAGAGATTGCATTGAACGTGTAAATTGCCCTGGGTAGCATTGACATTTTCACAATATTAATTCTGCCAATCCATGAGCATGGAATATTTTTCCATCTCTTTATGTCATCCTCAATTTCTTTCAGAAGTGTTCTATAGTTTTTAGGGTATAGATCCTTTACCTCTTTGGTTAGGTTTATTCCTAGGTATCTTATGCTTTTGGGTGCAATTGTAAATGGGATTGACTCCTTAATTTCTCTTTCTTCAGTCTCATTGTTAGTGTATAGGAATGCCATTGATTTCTGGGCATTGATTTTGTATCCTGCCACGCTACCAAATTGCTGTATGAGTTCTAGCAATCTTGGGGTGGAGGCTTTTGGGTTTTCTATGTAGAGTATCATGTCATCGGCGAAGAGGGAGAGTTTGACTTCTTCTTTGCCAATTTGAATGCCTTTAATGTCTTTTTGTTGTCTGATTGCTGAGGCTAGGACTTCCAATACTATGTTGAATAGCAGTGGTGAGAGTGGACATCCCTGTCTGGTTCCTGATCTTAGGGGAAAGGCTCCCAGTGCTTCCCCATTGAGAATGATATTTGCTGTGGGCTTTTCGTAGATGGCTTTTAAGATATCGAGGAAAGTTCCCTCTATCCCTACACTCTGAAGAGTTTTGATCAGGAATGGATGCTGTATTTTGTCAAATGCTTTCTCTGCATCTAATGAGAGGATCATGTGGTTCTTGGTTTTTCTCTTGCTGATATGATGAATCACATTGATTGTTTTACGAGTGTTGAACCAGCCTTGCATCCCGGGGATAAATCCTACTTGGTCATGGTGAATAATTTTCTTAATGTGTTGTTGGATACTATTGGCTAGTATCTTGTTGAGAATTTTTGCATCCATGTTCATCAGGGATATTGGTCTGTAATTCTCCTTTTTGGTGGGGTCTTTGTCTGGTTTTGGAATTAAGGTGATGCTGGCCTCATAGAACGAGTTTGGAAGTACTCCATCTCTTTCTATCTTTCCAAACAGCTTTAGTAGAATAGGTATGATTTCTTCTTTAAACGTTTGATAGAATTCCCCTGGGAAGCCATCTGGCCCTGGACTCTTGTGTCTTGGGAGGTTTTTGATGACTGCTTCAATTTCCTCCCTGGTTATTGGCCTGTTCAGGTTTTCTATTTCTTCCTGCTCCAGTTTTGGTAGTTTGTGGCTTTCCAGGAATGGGTCCATTTCTTCTAGATTGCCTAATTTATTGGCGTAGAGCTGTTCATAATATGTTTTTAAAATCGTTTGTATTTCCTTGGTGTTGGTAGTGATCTCTCCTTTCTCATTCATGATTTTATTAATTTGAGTCTTCTCTCTCTTCTTTTTAATAAGGTTGGCTAATGGTTTATCTATCTTATTAATTCTTTCAAAGAACCAACTCCTGGTTCTATTGATCTGTTCCACAGTTCTTCTGGTCTCAATTTCGTTGAGTTCTGCTCGAATTTTAATTAACTCTCTTCTTCTGCTGGGCGTCGGGTCGATTTGCTGCTTCTTCTCTAGCTCCTTTATGTGTAAGGTTAGCTTTTGTATTTGAGTTCTTTCCAGTTTTTGAATGGATGCTTGTATTGCGATGTATTTCCCCCTCAGGACTGCTTTTGCTGCATCCCAAAGATTTTGAACAGTTGTATCTTCATTCTCATTAGTTTCCATGAATCTTTTTAATTCTTCCTTAATTTCCTGGTTGACCCTTTTATCTTTTAGCAGGATGGTCCTTAACCTCCACGTTTTTGAGGTCCTTCCAAACTTCTTCTTGTGATTGAGTTCTAATTTCAAGGCATTATGGTCTGAGAATATGCAGGGGACGATCCCAATCTTTTGGTATTGGTTCAGACCCGATTTGTGACCCAGTATGTGGTCTATTCTGGAAAAAGTTCCATGTGCACTTGAGAAGAATGTGTATTCAGTTGAGTTTGGATGTAAAGTTCTGTAGATATCTGTGAAATCTATCTGGTCCAGTGTATCATTTAAAGCTCTCGTTTCTTTGGAGATGTTGTGTTTAGAAGACCTATCGAGGGTAGAGAGAGCTAGATTGAAGTCACCAAGTATAAGTGTATTATTATCTAAGTATTTCTTCACTTTGTTTAATAATTCGTTTAAGTATTTGGCAGCTCCCCAAATACTTGGGGGAGGGGCCTGCTGCGATGATTTTCAGGTGTTAGCACTTGGGGGAGCTGCTCTGCCCCTGCCTGCTGCAGGGCTCAGCGGGGGTTGTTTACCCTGTGAGGTCTCAGGAGGAACAGTTGCAGTTGCTATGGCAACTCTAGAAGCCTGGATTCAGCCTCCGCAGGAACTATGGGGCTCGGGGCTCTGGGCTTTCCATCTGCAGGGCCTGGAGGCTCCGGGGCGGGCCGCTGATCTGCTCAGTTCGGGGTAGGAGCGTCCTTGCTGTCCTGGGCCCTCCCGGCCTCTGCCTGTCCCAGGGGGAGGCCGGATCCTGGGCTGTGTCCCGGCGCCCTGTGCTCCGGGGCCTGCGTTGTTGGATTTGCGCTCCCGCCCCGCAGCTCCCTCCCTGGAGCCGCTCCTGAGCCCCTCCGAACTGCTGGGGTGCGTGCTGCAGCCCTTAGGGAGCTCGGAGCACTCTCCTGCGCTCGCAGGTGTCTGTTAGTGTCCCAGGGAGCCCGAGGGCATCCCCGCCCTCCTGGGTCCTGCTCCAACTCCCTGCGAGCCCCTTTCCGCCCGTCCGGGAAGGTTGGTGCAGCTCCTGCTCCTCCGGGACGGGGCTTGGGCTTTCCTGTCCTGTGGACACTCGCCCCGGCCTCAGCCTGGCTCCTCCGGGGCCCCTCCCCCTCGGAGGCCTTTTGTTTCTTTATTTCTTTTTCCCTGTCTTCCTACCTTGATAGAAGCGTGAACTCCTCTCACTGTAGCGTTCCAGCTGGTCTCTCTTTAAATCTCAGGCCGAATTCGTAGATTTTCAGGATGGTTTGAAGGTTATCTAGGTAATTTGTTGGGGACAGGTGATTTGGGGACCCTACTCTTCCGCCATCTTGCCCCTCCTCCTCCCCCAAGAAGTTTTTTAGAAGACATTTACACCATAGTAATGTGTGTGGTTGGTTGTGTAATGTAGTTTATTGATTTTTATGACATTAAAAAAAGTGTCCTAATTTTATGTGAATGGTACATGTGGCTTCAAGTGAATATCCTACTGTGAGCATCATTCATGGAATCAGAAACTGCTATATCTCAAAATAGTTTAAACAGTTGGGAAAGGAGGGTGGTAAATTCTAGAAAATTAGATACAGTTAGCTAAAAATAATATAAGCTAAGACTTATTAAGCACTTACCATGTGCCAAGCACCACACTAAGCATTGTAGTTGTACTGATTAATTAATGGTAGGTGACTTATAAAGTGCTTCTGGTGATGACAAAGATAGTGATGTTGAAGATGCAGTGAAGATTCAGTTTGAATAATTCTGTTGCATGTAGTGAGATTGTGGAGAAACAATTGTTGGAAAGTAATATTGCATGTAATACAATCTTTGTAAATCAAGAAGGTAAGTGTTACTAATAGATACTTAGCTGATTTATATATGTGCCTTAATATTCATTTATTTGTGTGGATTAGAAATCCTATTTTGAACCTTAGTCTTAGGAAGTATGTGAAGGGTTATCTTATTTACTATGTTTACCATATTTAGTACTTCCATGAGAAAATTTAACCTAGATGCTCACAGCAAAGACAATAAAAATACCTCAGTTTTCTGAATGGAGAACTTCTGGTGAGTGGAAGGAATTTTATAAAATAAGTTTTAATAATAGGTTCGATTTATTAAAATATTTTTGTAGATGTTTATTTTAGTGGTTCTTCTCCTCCAGTATCTTGACTCTTTCACTATATCCTTTCCCCTTTCACTCTCTGTCTACTGATCTAGTCTTTTCTTCATTCAGGTTGGTAACCCTATGTTTTCACATTTTAGAGTTCCTGTATTTCACCTCATTTTTTTACCTATGTTGGGATGTTTAACACTATCTCGTAATTACGCTTAATAATAAGGGATGTCTTCCCTACCTTTCTTCACCTTAAAATGTTAAATTCAGGAGAAAAAGAAGCCTTTTTGGGGGCAAGATTTTATTTATTTATTCATGAGAGACACAGGCAGAGATATAGGTAGAGGAAGAGACGCAGGCTCCCTGTGGGGAGCCTCATGCAAGACTCAATCCCAGAGCCCTGGAATCATGACCTGAGCCACCCAGGTGTCTCCAGAAAAAGCCTTGTTTAAAACATTTATTTATTTTAGAGAGAGAGAGTGTGTGAGTGGGAGGGAGGGGCAGAGGGAGAGATAGAAGCGGACTCCTCTCTGAGCACAGAGCCTGACCTGGGGCTTCATACTAGGACCCTGAGATAATAAACTGAGCCAAAACCAAGTCAGTCCTACCTTAGAAAAAAAAAATTAATAAATTTACATTAAATTTTTCTTGGCTTTGTTTTTACTGATTTTGTCAGGTGACTACTATAAATGTGCAAAACTACCAATCAGTTCATTTCAAATTACTGTATTTCCCCCTTTAAAATATTGTCCTATTTTATGAAATCTGTAAGTTTAGAAATTTCCTAAGGTGATTTTACTTAAACAATATTATATTTTAATACTAGTTCTTTTTTCCCCACTACTAGTTCTTTGAAAATATATATTTTAAACATTTTTCTAAGCAATGTGTATCAAATAGTTTAAAATTTTAAGAATATTAAAAATTGAGCCTTGACATGGAAAAAGTATATCCTGAATTTTCTAAAAAACTCCTGTATTAAAATATTGCTCTACACATAATTTATTTCCATAAAGTATAATTGGAAATTATTGAAAGTTTTGAAGGGCCACTTTCAACCCTTATAAGTTTGCATACATATATTATTGTTTTATTGTCTTTCTTAATATAAGACATTTAGAGGATTATTATATAGTCTTAAATTTACAGTGGGCTGAATACTTTTCAAAAATACTTGTATATATAATTCAGAATTTGTTATGGCTATTGACTGACCTTCAAACACCTAAAAACAAGTAAAATGAAGTAATTATGAGCCTGCTTTTGGACAACAAAATGCAAAAACTTTCTTAATAAAAAGTAATATGTAGAACAGACACGCTTGATTTTCAACAGATAGAGGGTTGTCTTAGTTCTTAAATAATGTCAAAACAGGCACATCCAGTGGCTGTATCATACTGTCAGATATCCTGATAGAAATCTGTAAACCAGAGCTAGCTTTTGATAGGATAGGTTTTTACACAATTTCCTTCTCAATTCTTTGAGATGGCACACTATGCTAGAGTCATTTCAGAATTCTGATGGGATCAAAGGCAAAACATTGATTGAAAAAGGTCTATATTTTCACAAAAAAGTAGAGGTTCTGATTGCCCAATTTAATTAAAATTTCTGATCTATATTTTGTTTAGGAAAACAGTGACATTGTGAATGAAGGCCCAGCATGGCAAGAGCAGATTCTTGAAAATGAAGAAGCCATTGCTCTTAGCAGGAAGGATAAAACCATTCAACATGTGGAAGTGTTTTGTTATGCCAGGTATGTAAAGTAAGTAATTATTTAGGATAAACCAAATTAATAACTTCTTATTCACATCTATTCAGAAGAAGCCAACATATGACATTGGTTGCTAAAAGTCAATTGATAAAATGGTTTGCCTGTTTTAAAATACAACTTTCAGTTTTCTCTGCTTAGATGATAGTGATGATAATAACATGTTACATTAATGACTTGATTCTTAAAACCGTCCTGTGCTTGGATAGAACAGATACTACAAATTGCAGTTTTTACGCAGTTCTCATTGTAGAGATTAATTGCTGAAGGTCCCATGGCTTGAAAAATGTCAAGACTACCATAGCTAGCCTAGATAGTGGTAGAAGCCCAAGATTAAAACCCAGGATTATTTAATTCTTTTTTTAAATAAATTTATTTTTATTGGTGTTCAGTTTGTCAACATGCAGAATAACACCCAGTGCTCATCCCATCAAGTGCTCACGTCAGTGCCCGCCACCCAGTCACCCTCCCCCGCCCCCCACGTCCCCCGCTGACCTCCCCTTCCACCACCCCTAGTTCATTACCCAGAGTTAGGAGTTTTTCATGTTCTGTCTCCCTTTCTGATATTTCCCACTTATTTTTTCTCCTTTCCCCTTTATTCCCTTTCACTAATTTTTATATTCCCCAAATGATTGAGACCATATAATGTTTCTCCTTCTCCGATTGACTTATTTCACTCAGCATAATATCCTCCAGTTCCATCCACATTGAAGCAAATGGTGGGTATTTGTCGTTTCTAATGGCTGAGTAATATTCCATTGTATACATAAACCACATCTTCTTTATCCATTCATCTTTCGATGGACACCGAGGCTCCTTCCACAGTTTGGCTATTGTGGACATGGCTGCTAGAAACATCGGGGTGCAGGTGTCCCGGCGTTTCATTGCATCTGTATCTTTGGGGTAAATCCCCAGCAGGGCAATTGCTGGGTCATAGGGCACATCTATTTTTAACTCTTTGAGGAACCTCCACATAGCTTTCCAGAGTGGCTGCACCAGTTCACATTCCCACCAACAGTGTAAGAGGGTTCCCTTTTCTCCATATCCTCTCCAACATTTGTGGTTTCCTGCCTTGTTAATTTTCCCCATTCTCACTGGTGTGAGGTGGTATCTCATTGTGGTTTTGATTTGTATTTCCCTGATGACAAGTGATGTGGAGCATTTCCTCATGTGCTTCTTGGCCATGTCTATGTCTTCCTCTGTGAAATTTCTGGGCATGTCTTTTGCCCATTTCATGATTGGATTGTTTGTTTCTTTGGTGTTGAGTTTAATGAGTTGTTTATAGATCTTGGAAACTAGCCCTTTATCTGATAGGTCATTTGCAGATATCTTCTCCCATACTGTAGGTTGTCTTTCAGTTTTGTTGATGTATCCTTTGCTGTGCAAAAGCTTCTTATCTTGATGAAGTCCCAATAGTTCATTTTTGCTTTTGTTTCATTTGCCTTCCAGGAAAACTTGCAAGAAGTTACTGTGGCCGAGGTCAAAAAGGGTGTTGCCTGTGTTCTCCTCTAGGATTTTGATGGAATCTTGTCTCACATTTAGATCTTTCATCCATTTTGAGTTTATCTTTGTGTATGGTGCAAGAGAGTGGTCCAGTTTCATTCTTCTGCATGTGGATTTCCAATTTTCCCAGCACCATTTACTGAAGATACTGTCTTTTTTCCAGTGGATAGTCTTTCCTGCTTTGTTGAATATTAGTTGACCATAAAGTTCAGGGTCCACTTCTGGGTTCTCTATTCTGTTCCATTCATCTATGTGTATGTTTTTGTGCCAGTACCACACTGTCTTGAGGACCACAGCTTTGTAGTACAACCTGAAATATGGCATTGTGATGCCCCCAGAGATGGTTTTCTTTTTTAAAATTCCCCTGGCTATTTGGGGTCTTTTCTGATTCCACACAAATCTTAAAATAGTTTGTTCTAACTCTCTGAAGAAAGTCCATGGTATTTTGATAAGGATTGCATTAAACGTGTAGATTGCCCTGGGTAACATTGACATTTTCACAATATTAATTCTTCCAATCCATGAGCATGGAATATTTTTCCATCTCTTTGTGTTTTCCTCAATTTCTTTCAGAAGTGTTCTAAACTTTTTAGGGTATAGATCCTTTACCTCTTTGGTTAGGTTTATTCCTAGGTATCTTATGCTTTTGGGTGCAATTGTCAATGGGATTGACTCCTTAATTTCTCTTTCTTCAGTCTCATTGTTAGTATATAGAAATGCCACCTACTTCTGGGCATTGATTTTGTATCCTGCCACACTGCTGAATTGCTGTATGAGTTCTAGCAATCTTGGGGTGGAGTCTTCTGGGTTTTCTACGTAGAGTATCATGTCATCAGCGAAGAGGCAGAGTTTGACTTCTTCTTTGCCAGTTTGAATGCTTTGTATGTGTTTTTGTTGTCTCATTGCTGAGGCTAGGACTTCTAGTACTCTGTTGAATAGCAGTGGTGAGAGTGGACATCCCTGTCTTGTTCCTGATCTTAGGGGAAATGCTCCCAGTGCTTCCCCACGGAGAATGATATTTGCTGTGGGCTTTTCATAGATGGCTTTTAAGATGTTGAGGAATGTACCTGTATCCCTACATCTGAAGAGTTTTGATCAGGAATGGATGCTGCATTTTGTCAAATGCTCTCTCTGCATCTGTTTAAAGGATCGTATGGTTCTTGGTTTTTCTATTGCTGAAATGATGAATCACACTGATTGTTTAACGAATGTTGAACTAGCTTTGCATCCCGGGGATAAATCCTCGTTGGTTATGGTGAATAATCTTCTTAATGTACTGTTGTATACTATTGGCTAGTATCTTGTTGAGACTTTTTGCATCCATGTTCATCAGGGATATTGGTCTACAATTCTCCTTTTTGGTGGGGTCGTTGTCTGGTTTGGAATTAAGGTGATGCTGGCCTCATAGAACGAATTTGGAAGTACTCCATCTCTTTCTATCTTTCCAAACCGCTTTAGTAGAATAGATACGGTTTTTTCTTTAAACGTGTGATAGAATTCCCCAGGGAAGCCATCTGGCCCTGGACTTTTGTGTCATGGAAGGATTTTAATGACTGCTTCAATTTCCTCCCTGGTGATTGGCCTGTTCAGTTTTTCTGTTTCTTCCTGATCCAGTTGTGATAATTTGTGGCTTTCCAGAAATGCGTCCATTTGTTCTAGATTGCCTAATTTATTGGCGTACAGCTGTTCATAATATGTTTTTAAAATTGTTTGTATTTCTTTGTTGTTGGTAGTGATCTCTCCTTTCTCATTCATGATTTTATTAATTTGAGTCTTCTCTCTCTTGTTTTTAATAAGGCTGGCTATTGGTTTATCTATCTTATTAATTCTTTCAAAGAACCAACTCCTGGTTTTGTTGATCTGTTCCACAGTTCTTCTGCTCTCGATTTCGTTGAGTTCAGTTCGAATCTTTATTAACTCTCTTCTTCTGCTGGGTGTAGGATCTATTTCCTATTTTTTCTCTAGCTGCTTTAGGTGTAAGGTTAGCTTTTGTATTTGAGTTCTTTCCAGTTTTTGGATGGATGCTTGTATTGTTATGTATTTCCTCCTCAGGACTGCTTTTGTTGTATCCCAAAGATTTTGAATGGTTGAGTCTTCATTCTCATTATTTTTCCATGAATCTTTTTAATTCTGCTTAATTTTCTGGTTGACCCTTTCATCTTTTAGCAGGATGGTCCTTAACCTCCACGTGTTTGAGGTCCTTTCAAACTTCTTGTTGTGATTTAGGTCTAATTTCAAGGCATTATGGTCTGAGAATATGCAGGGGACGATACCAGTCGTTTGGTATCGGTTCAGACCTGATTTGTGACCCAGTATGTGGTCTATTCTGGAGAAAGTTCCATGTACATTTGACAAGAATGTGTATTCAGTTGAGTTTGTATGTAAAGTTCTGTAGATATCTGTGAAATCCATCTGGTCCAGTGTATCATTTAAAGCTCTCGTTTCTTTGGAGATGTTGTCCTTAGAAGACCTGTCGATTGTAGAAAGTGCTAGATTGAAGTCACCAAGTATAAGTGTATTATTATCTAAGTATGTCTTAACTTTGGTTATTGATTGATGTATTTGGCAGCTCCCACATTCGGGGCATATATATTGATGATTCTTAAATCCTCTTGTTGGATTGATCCTTTAATTGTTATATAGTGTCCCTCTTCATCTCTCACTACAGTGTTCCAGATAAACTTTAGTTTATCTGATATAAGGATGGCTACCCCTGCTTTCTTTTGAGGACAATTTGAATGGTAAATGGTTCTCCAACCTTTTATTTTCAGGCTGTAGGTGTCCTCATGTCTTAAATGAGTCTCTTGTAGACAGCAAATAGATGGGTCCTGCTTTTCTATCCAGTCTGACACCCTGCGCCTTTTCATGGGGTCATTAAGCTTGTTCACGTTCAGAGTTACTATTGAAAGATAGGAATTTAGTGTCATCATAATACCTATTCAGTCCCTGTTTTTGTGGATTGTTGCATTGGACTTCTTCTTAAAGGGTAATTTTAAGAGTCCCCCTTAAAATTTCTTGTAGAGCTGGTTTGGGGGTCACATATTCTTTCAGTTCCTGCCTGTCTTGGAAGCTCTTTATCTCTCCTTCCATTTTGAATGAGAGCCTTGCTCGATAAAGTATTCTTGGCTGCATGTTTTTCTCATTTAGGACCTTGAGTATATCCTGCCAGGTCTCTGTGGAGAGGTCTGCTGTTAATTTTATATTCCTCCCCAGATAAGTTAGGAGTTTCTTGTCTCTTGCTGCTTTAAGGATCTTTTCTTTATCTTTGGAATTTGCAAGCTTCACTATTAAATGTCTAGGTGTTCAACTGTTTTTAGTGATTCTAGGGGGGATCTCTCTATTTCCTGGATCTGAATGCCTGTTTCCCTTCCCAGATTAGGAACGTTTTCAGGTATGATTTGTTCAAATACATATTCTGGCCCTCTGTCCCTTTCAGCGCCCTCGGGAACCCCAATGAAACGTAGATTTTTCTTCCTTGGGCTGTCACTTATTTCCCTTAATCTATCCTCACGATCTTTTAATTGTTTGACTCTCTTTTCCTCAGTTTCCCTCTTTGCCACCAACTTTTCTTCTGTGTCATTCACTCGTTCTTCCACCTCGTTAATCCTCACCGTTAGGACCTCTAGTTTGGATTGCATCTCATTTAATTGATTTTTAATTTCTGCCTGTTTAGATCTAAATTCTGCAGTCATGAAGTCTCTTGAGTCCTTTATGCTTTTTTGTAGAGCCACCAGTAGCTCTATAGTAGTGCTTCTGAATTGGCTTTCTGACATTGAATTGTAATCCAAATTTTGTAACTCTGTGGGAGAGAGGACTGTTTCTGATTCTTTCTTTTGAGGTGAGGTTTTCCTTGTAGTCATTTTGCTCATTGCAGAGTGGCCAAAAACAAGGTGTATTGGGAAAAGGAGAAAAGAGAGAAGAGAAAGAAGTAAAGAAAAAGAAAAAAAGAAAAAGAAGAAAAGAAAGAGTAAAAAGAAAAAGAAAGAAGAAAAGAAAAAAAGAAAAAAAAGGGGGGGAAGCAAACAAATCAATAAAACAAAAAATTAGGGTGGTATCCTCTGATTCTGTATACTGTAAATCTGTCGACTTCCCCTGGATCTTTCCAGTGCTGCTTGGTCAATAATTTGCCCAATAATTTGTTTTTCCCCTGTCTGTTTAGCTGGTCTTCTGGGGGAGGCGCCTGCCGTGCTGATTTTCAGGTGTTAGTGCTTGGTGGTGCTGCTCAGCCCCCTGCCTGGGGCAGGGCTCAGTGAAAGATGTTTAAGCTGTTTATTCAGTGAGGCCAGTGTGAGGCCCAGTGGGAGTTGTTTAGCCTTTGAGGCCCCTGGAGGAACAACAGTGGTGGTGGTGGCCAGGTCTGGAGCCCTGGTTTCAGCTCCTGCTGTAACTAGGGAGCTATCAGTCTGCAGGGGCCTGGTTGCAACAGGGTTGTGGCAGCTGATCTGCTCATCTTGGGGCAGGAGTGTCCTTGCTGTCCTGTGCCCTCCTGGCTTCTGCCTGTCTTGAGGGGAGCGCTTGATCCTGGCCTGTGTCCCCGGCACCCTGTGCTCCGGGGCCTGTGCTGTTGGATTCGCGCTCCCAGCCACGCAGCCCCCTCCGTGCGGAGTTGCGGCCTGAGCCCCTCCGAGCTGCTACCGGGTCCGCGTGGTACCTCTTCTCGAGTCGCCGCGGATCTGCTCCGGGGTCCAGCCGGGAGCACACTGTACCCTTTTAGGGAGCTGGGCCACGGGGCGTGGCGCGCTCTTACAGGGGTGCAGGTGCTCTGTTAGTCTCCCTGGGAGCCTGAGGGCATCCCCACCCCTTCTGGGGTCCTGCTCTAACTCCCTGCACTGGCCTTTCCGCCTGGGAAGATTGGTGAAGCTCCTGCTTCTCTGGGTGGGGGCTCCTGTCCTAGGGGCACTCACCCAGGCCTTAGCCGGGCTCCTCGCGGGCCCCTTTCCCTTGGAGTCCTTTTGTTTCTTTATTTCTTTTTTCCTGTCTTCCTACCTTGATAGAAGTGTGAACTCTTCTCAGTGTAGCATTCCAGCTGTTCTCTCTTTAAATCTCAGGCCAAATTCGTAGGTTTTCAGGATTATTTGAAGGTTATCTAGGTAATTTGGTGGGGACAGGTCACTTGGGGACCCTACTCTTTAGCCATTTTGCCCCACCCTGGATTATTTAATTTAATGCCAGTGTTCTTCTAACTCTTTGTAGATAATAGTCAGCCTAGCAAAATGGAATATTATAATTTTGAAATAAAAAAAATTGGGCTTAGCATTTGGGGACATATTTTCGAAAACCAGGAGAGAATATTGGGAAGTAATATTTTAAGTGTCTCACTAGAAAATTAATTTTGTTTTTTTTTTACGTTCTTATTTTCCAGTTAACATACATTATAATATTTGTTTCAGGTGTACAATATGATGATTTAACAATTCCATACATAAGTCACCAGGTGCTCATCACAACAAGTGCATTCCTTCATCCCTATGACTTATTTTACCCATTCCCCCACCCACCTCTCCTATGGAAACTGTTTTTCTTTTATAGTTAAGGTTCTGTTTTCTTGGTTTGCCTCTCTTTTTTTTCCCTTTGCTCATTTGTTTCTTTAATTCCACATATAAGTGAAATCATATGATATTTGTCTTTCTCTCATTGACTTAATATGCTTAGCATTTTACTCTTTAGCTCCATCCACATCATTGGAAATGGCAAGATTTCATTCGTTCTTATGGCTGAACAATAATATTCTTTGTTTATATGTACCACATCTTCTTTAGCTGTTCATCAGTTGATGGACACTTGGGCTGCTTCCATATATTGACTATTGTAAATAAAGCTGCTTTAAACATAGGGGTGCATGGCCCTTTGAATTACTGTTTTTGTATTCTTTGGGCAAACACCCAGTAGTGTGATTGCTGGATCCTAGAGTAGTTTTAGTTCTATTTTTAACTTTTGAGAAACTGCCATACCATTTTCCACAGTGGCTGCAGAAGTTTGCATTCCCGTCAACACTGCAACAGGGTTCCTTTTTCTCCATGTCCTTACCAGCACCTATTGTTTCTTGTGTTGTTTATTTTAGCCATTCTGACAACTGTGAGGTCATATCTCATAGGAGTTTTGATTTGCAATTCCCTGATAATAAATGATAATGAGCATCTTCTCATGTGTCTGTTGGCCATATGGATGTCTTATTTGGAGAAATGACTATTCATATCTTCTACACGTTCTTTAATTGGATTATTGTGGGGTGTTGAGATTTATAACTTCTTTATATATTTAGGTTACTAAACTTTTATTAGCAATATTATTTGCAGATATCTTCTCCCTTTTTTATGTTGCCTTTTATTTTTGTTGATTGTTTCCTTCAATGTGCCAAAGCTTTTTATTTTGATGAAGTCCCAATAATTTATTTTTGCTTTTGTTGCCTTTCCTCAGGGGACTTACCTAAATAAAAGTTGCTATGGCAGATGTCAGAGAGGTTACTGCCTATATGGTCTCTTCTAGCATTTTTATAGTTTAGGTCTCACATTTAGAAGTTTAGTCCATTGTGAGTTTATTTTTATGTATGGTGTAATAAAGTAGTCCAATTTCATTCTTTTGCATGTTGCTGTCCAGTTTTTCCAGCACCATTTTTTGAGGAGACTTTTTTCCCATTGGGTGGCCTTTCCTGCTTTGTCGAGGATTAATTAACCAAATAGTTGTGGGTGCATTTTTCATTTTTCTGTTTAGTTTTATTGATCCAATTGTCTATTTTTATGCCACTATTATACTGTCTTGATCACTACAGCTTTGTAATATAACTTGAGGTCTGGGATTGTGATGCCTCCAACTTTGCTTTTCTTTCTCAAGATATTTTTTGCTATTCAGAGTCTTCTGTGGTTCCAAACAAATTTTAGGATTGTTTGTTCTAGTTCTGTGACATTTTAATAATATTTCTTCCTCCAGTCCACGAGTATGGAATGTTTTTCTTTGTGTCTTTTCCAATTTCTTTCATCACTGTTTTATAGTTTTCAGAGTACAGATGTTTTACCTCTCTAGTTAGGTTTATTGCTAGATATCTTATGGATTTTGGTGCATTTGTAAATGGGATTGATTCCTCAGTACCTCTTTCTGCTACTTCATTATTGTAGTACAGAAATGCAACAAAGTTTTGTACGTTGATTTTGTATCCTGCAGCTTTACCAATTCGTATATCAGTTCTAGCAATTTTTTAGTGCAGTCTTTAATGTTTTCTTTATAGATAATCATGTCATCTGCAGATAGTGAAAGTTTGACTTCCTCCTTGCTGATTTGGATTCCTTTTATTTCTTTGTGTTGTCTGATTGGCTATGGCTAGAATTTCCAGTACTATGTTGAAGAACTGTGGTGAGAGTGGACATCCCTGTCTTATTTCCAGCTATAGAGAAAGAGCTCTCAGTTTTTCTCCATTGAGGATGTTAGGTATGGGTATTTCATATATGGACTGAGGAATGTTCCCTCTATCTCTACTTTGTTCAGAGTTTTTATCATGAATGGATATTGTACTTGGTCAAATGCTTTTTCTGCATCTATTGAAATGATATGTTTTTTTCTTTTCATTTTTTAAAATTTTTAATTTCTTTTTATTGGAGTTGAGTTTGCCAACATATAGCATAACACCCAGTGCTCATCCCATCAAGTGCCCCCGTCAGTGCCTGTCACCAGTCACCCCCACCCACAGCTCACCTACCTTTCCACCACACCTTGTTTGTGTCCCAAAATTAGGAGTCTCTCATGTTCTATCACACTCTCTGATATTTCCCACTGATTTTCTGTCCTTTCCCCTTTATTCCCCTTCACTATATTTTACATTCCCCAAATGAATGAGACCAATTAATGTTTGTCCATCTCCGATTGACTTATTTCACTCAGCATAATACCCTCCAGTTCCATCCACGTTGAAGCAAATGGTGGGTATTTGTCGTTTTTAATGGCTGAGTAATATTCCATTGCATACATATACCATATCTTCTATATCGATACATCTTTTGATGGACACCGAGGCTCCATCCACACTTTGGCTTGTAGATATTGCTGCTATAAACATCGGGGTGCAGGTGTCCTGGCATTTCACTGCCGCTGTATCTTTGGGGTAAATCCCCAGTAGTGCAATTTCTGGGTCGTGGGGAGGTCTATTTTTAACTCTTTGAGGAACCTCCACACAGTTTTCCAGAGTGGCTGCACCAGTTCACATTCCCACCAAGAGTGCAAGAGGCTTCCCTGTTATCCACATCCTCTCCAACATTTGTTGTTTCCTGTCTTGTTAATTTTTGCCATTCTCACTTGTGTGAGGTGGTATCTCACTGTGGTTTTGATTTGTATTTTTCTGATGGCCAGTGCTGCGGAGCATATTCTCATGTGCTAGTTGGTCATATCTATGTCTTCCTCTGCAATATTTCTGTTCATGTCTTTTGGATTGTTTGTTTCTTTCGTGTTGAGTTTAAAAAGTTCTTTAGAGATCTTGGATACTAGCCCTTTGTCTGATAGGTCATTTGCAAATGTCTTCTCCCATTCTGTAGGTTGTCTTTTAATTTCGTTGACTATTTGATTTGCTGTGCAGAAGCTTCTTATCTTAATGAAGTCCCAATTCATTTTTGCTTTTGTTTCTCTTGCCTTCATGGGTGTATCTTGCAAGAATTTACTGTGGCCACGTTCAAAAAGGGTGTTGCCTGTGTTCTCCTCTAGGGTTTTGGTGGAATCTTGTCTCACATTTAGATCTTTCATCCATTTTGAGTTTATCTTTGTGTATGGTCCAAGAGAATGATCTAGTTTCATTCTTCTGTATATAGATGTCCAATTTTCCCAGCACCATTGATTGAAGAGACTGTCTTTTTTTCCAGTGGATAGTCTTTCCTCCTTTATCAAATATTAGTTGACCATAAAGTTGAGGGTCCACTTCTGGATTCTCTATTCTGTTCCATTCAGCTATGTGTCTGTTTTTGTGCCAGTACCACACTGTCTTGATGACCACAGCTTTGTAGTACAACCTGAAATCTGGCATTGTGATGCCCCCAGCTATAGTTTTCTTTTTTAGAATTCCCCTGGCTATTCGGGGTCTTTTCTGATATCACACAAAACTTTGAAAAAATTTTTTCCAACTCTCTGAAGAAAGTCCATGGTATTTTGATAGGGATTGCATTAAACGTGTAAATTGCCCTGGGTAACATTGACATTTTCACAATATTAAACCTTCCAATCCATGAGCCTGGAATATTTTTCATCTCTTTGTGTCTTCCTCAATTTCTTTCCGAAGTGTTCTGTAGTTTTTAGGGTAGAGATCCTTTACCTCTTTGGTTAGGTTTATTCCTCGGTATCTTCTGCTTTTGGGTGCAATTGTCAATGGGCTTGACTCCATTTCTTTTTCTTGAGTCTCATTGTTAGTGTATAGAAATGCCACTGACTTCTGGGCATATATTTTGTATCCTGCCACACTGCCAAATTACTGTATGAGTTCTAGCAATCTTGGGTGGAGTCTTGAGTTTTCTATGTGCAGTATCATGTAATCTGTGAAGAGGGAGAGTTTGACTTCTTCTTTGCCAAATTGAATGCCTTTTATTTCTTTTTTGTTGTCTGATTTCTAAGGCTAGGACTTCTAGTACTATGTTGGATAGCAGTGGTGAGAGTGGACAAACCTGTCATTCCTGATCTTAGGGGAAAGGCTCCCAGTGTTTTCCCATGGAGAAAGATATTTGCAGTGGGCTTTTCATAGATGGCTTTTAAGATGTCGAGGAAAGTTCCCTCTATCCCTACACTCTGAAGAGTTTTGATCAGGAATGGATGCTGTATTTTGTCAAATGCTTTCTCTGCATCTATTGAGAGGATCATATTCTTTTTTGTTTTTTTCTCCTACGGATATGATCAATCACATTGATTGCTTTTCGAGTGTTGAACCAGCCTTGCATCCCAGGGAGAAATCCCACTTGGGTATGGTGAATAATCTTCTTAATGTATTGTTGTATCCTATTGCCTAGTAGCTTGTTGAGAATTTTTGCATCCATGTTCATCAGGGATATTGGTCTATAATTATCCTTTTTGGTGGGGTCTTTGTCTGGTTTTGTAATTAAGGTGATGCTGGCCTCATAGAACATGATTGGAAGTATTCCATCCTTTTCTGTCCTTTGGAACAGCTTTACTAGAATAGATATGGTTTCTTTAAACGTTTGATAGAATTCCCCTGGAAAGCCCTCTGGCCCTGGACATTTGTGTCTTGGGAGGTTTTTGATGACTGCTTCAATTTCCTCCCTGGTGATTGGCCTATTCATATATTTTCTATTTCTTCCTGTTCCAGTTTTGGTAGTTTGTGGTTTTCCAGAAATGTATCCATTTCTTCTAGATTACCTAATTTATTGGTGTATAGCTGCTCATAATGGGTTTTAAAAATATTTTGTATTTCCTTGGTATTTTTGGTGATCTTCCTTTTCTCATTCATGATTTTATTACTTTGAGTCTTTTCTCTCTTCTTTTTAATAAGGCTGGCTAATGGTTTATCTATCTTATTAATTCTTTCAAAGAACCAACTCCTGGTTTTGTTGATCTGTTCCACAGTTTTTCTGGTCTCTATTTCATTGAGTTCTGCTCGAATCTTTATTAATTCTCTTCTTCTGCTTGGTGTAGGATGTATTTGCTATTTTTTTCCAGCTCCTTTAGGTTCAACGTTAGCTTTTGTTTTGAGATGTTTCCAGTTTTTGGATGGATGCTTGTATTGAGATGGATTTACCTCTCAGGACTCCTTTTGTTATATCCCAAAGATTTTGAATGGTTGTATCTTCATTCTCATTAGTTTCCATAAATCTTTTTAATTCTTCCCTAATTTCCTGGTTGACCCTTTCATCTTTTAGCTGGATTGTCCTTAACCTCCACGTGTTTGAAATCCTTCCAAACTTCTTTTTGTTATTTACTTCTAGTTTCAAAGCATTATGGTCTGTAAATATGCAGGGGAGGATCCCAGTGTTTTGTTACTGGTTAAGGCCTGATTTGTGACCCAGTATGTGGTCTATTCTGTTGAAAGTTCCATGTGCGCTTGAGAAGAATGTGTATTCAGTTGCATTTGGATGTAAAGTTCTGTAAATATCTGTGAAATTCATCTGATGCAGTGTATCATTTAAAGGTCTTGTTTATTTGGATAAGTTGTGCTTAGAAGATCTGTCCATTATAGAAGGCCTTGTGTTCAAGTCTCCCAGTATAAGTGTATTATTATCTATATATATCTCAACTTTGGTTATTAATTGATTGATATACTTGGCAGCTCCCACATTCGGGGCATAAATATTCAGGATTGTTTGGTCCTCCTGTTGGATAGATCCTTAAGTATGATATATTGTCCCTGTTCATCTCTTACTACAGTCTTTGAGATAAAATTTTTTTAAAAGATTTATTTATTTATTTATTTGTGATAGACCTAGAGAGAGAGAGAGGCAGAGACATAGGCAGAGGGAGAAGCAGGTTCCATGCCAGGAGCCCGATGTGGGACTCGATCCCGGGACTCCAGGATCGCGCCCTGGGCCAAAGGCAGGCGCTAAACCGCTGAGCCACCCAGGGATCCCCCTTTGAGATAAATTTTAATTTATCTGATTTTAGTATGGCTACCCCTGCTTTCTTTTGAGGACCATTTGAATGGTAAACGGTTTTCCAACCTTTTATTTCCAGGTTGTAGGTGTCCTTTTGTCTAAAATGAGTCTCTTGTAGACAGCAAATAGATGGGTTTTGCTTTTTATCCATTCTGAAACCCTGCACTTTTTGATGGGTTCATTAATCCCATTGACGTTCAGAGTTACTATTGAAAGATTAGAATTTCGTTTCATCATGATGCCTATTCATACCCTGTTTTTGTGTATTGTTTCCTTGGACTTCCTCTTTCTTTCATAGAGTCCCCCTTAGTATTTCTTGCAGAGCTGGTTTGGTGGTCATGTATTCTTTCAGTTTCTGCCTCTCTGGAAGCTCTTTATCTCTCCTCGTATTCTGAATGAGAGCCTTGCTGGATAAAGTATTCTTGGCTGCATGTTCTTCTCATTTAGGACCCTGAATATATCCTGCCAGCCCTTTCTGGCCTGCCAGATCTCTGTGGAGAGTTCTGCTGTTATGCTAATACTTCTCCCCATAAAGGTTAGGAATTTCTTGTCTCTTACTGTTTTAAGGTTTTTCTCTTTATCTTTAGAATTTGCAAGTGTCACTATTCAATATCTGGGTGTATAGTGGTTTTTATTGATTTTAGGGGGGTAATCTCTCTATCTCCTGGATCTGAATGCCTTTTTCCCTTCAGAAGTTAGGGAAGTTCTCAGCTATGATTTGTTCAAATACACTTTCTGGACCTCTGTCCCTTTCTGCGCCCTCTGAAACCTCCAGCTAAACGTCGATTTTTCCTTCTGAGTCTTTCATTTATTTCCCTTAACCTATCCTCATGATCTTTTAATTGTTTTTCCCTTTCTTCCTCAGGTTCCTTCCTTGTCATTAACTTGTCTTCTATGCCACTCACTGGTTCTTCAACCTCATTAACCCTTGTCAGTAGGATCTCCAGTTTGGATTTAATCTCAATTGATTTTTAATTTTGGTCTGATTAGATCTAAATTCTGCAGTCATGAAGTCTCTTGAGTCCGTTATGCTTTTTTTTTTTTTTTTCCTAGAGCCACCAGTAGCTTTATAATTGTGCTTCTGAATTGGCTTTCTGACATTGAATTGTAATCCAAATTTTGTAACTCTGTGGCAGAAAGTAGTATTTCTGATTCTTTCCTTTGTGGTGAGTTTTTCCTTCTAGTCGTTTTGCTCAGTGCAGAGTGACCAAAAAGAAGTTGTACTTGAAAAAGGAGAAAAAGAGAGACAAAAGAAAAAAAGAAGAAGAAAAAGAGAAAAAAAAAGGAGAGGCGGAACAAACAGAAAACAAAAAACTAGGTGGGAAGTATCCTCTGATTCTATATACTGTAAGATTCCTTGACTTCCCCTCGAACTTTCCATTACTGCTTGGTCAAGAACTTTCTTTTCTCCTGTCCTTCTAGCTAGTCTTCTGGGGGAGGGGCCTGCTGTGCTCATTTTGAGGTGTGTGCACCTGGGGTAGCTCCCCATCCCCCTGCCAGGTGCATGGCTTGGTGGGAGCTGTTTATCCTGTGAGGCCCCTCCTCATTCCCAGGTACAAGGTGACAGCAGGAGGAACAACAACAGTGGTGGAGACCAGCTCTCCAGTTCTGGAGTCATCTCCCGCAGTAACTACCGCAGGTCTCAGTCTGCGGGGGCCTGGATGCTCTGAGGGTGGGGGGCGCGTTGGCAGGAGCGCCCTCGCTGTCCTGGGCCCTCCCGGCCTCTGCTTGTCCTGGGTGGATCGCCGGATCATGGGCTGTGTCCCCCAGTGCTCTGGGCTCCGGGGCCTGTGCCTCTGGAATCTTGCTTCCGGGGCTGTGCAGCCCTCTCGCAGGGAACCGCTGCCTGAGCTGCTGCCGGATTTGTTCTGGGGGCCCCGCTGGGCGGCTGCAGCCCTTTTTGAAGCTTGGCCCGGTGTGTGGCGCTCTCTCCCCCAGGGCGAAGGTCCTCTGTTAGTGTCCCTGGGAGCCTGAGGGCATCCTTGCCCCTCTTGAGATCCTGCCGGAGCTCCTCCGAGAGCCTGTCTGTTCGGGAAGATGTGTAAAGCTCCTGCTTCTCCGAGACTGGGCTTTCCTGACCTGGAGGCACTTGCCGCATGGCCTTAGCCTGGTATCTCGTGGGGGCCCCTCCCCCTTGGATGCTTTTTTATTTCTTTATTTTTTTTTTCTGTCTTCCTACCTTGATAGAAGCGCAAACTCTTCTCACTATAGCCCTCCAGCTGTTCTCTCGTTAAATCTCAGACCGAATTAGTAGGTTTTCAGTATGATTTGAAAGTTATCTAGGTAAGTTGGTGGGGACAGGTGACTTAGGGCCCTTAATCTTCCGCCATCTTCTATTTTCTTTTATTGATGTTAATAAGAAAGAGTATCATTGTAATAGATCCTTGACATTCTTGTTAGCTATATCAAAAAATCTTTTGGAGTTCCCTTTTGTAAATAACAGAAAATTATGATATAGTTTCTTGGCTTGTTTTTGTTGCTTTTTTATATATACCTTATTAATGATGTTAATGTTACATTTTGTGGAGGTTGGGCATGAGTATGTGTTTAGTTTTGTATATAATTTTAACATATATGTCAGTTTACAGAACTGAGCATGTACATCATCCCGAAGATCTTTCCTGTTTCTATTTTCTAACCATGGCTCATCTCCTTTCTACCATTTCCCCCAATTTCTAGTTTTCGTTAATTACTAATCTCTCTTCCAGTTCTGTTATTTTGTCATTTTAAAAGAAACTGAGAAATTGTTTCCCAGAGGATCTGTACCATTTTACATTTCCATCAGAATTTCATGATTCTATTTCTTTACATGCTCACCAACATTTAGTGTTTTCACTTTTTTGCCATTCTGATAGGTGTGTAGTGATATATCATTGCAGTTTTATTTTAATTTTTTAATTTTTTTTCTTATTGCAGTTTTAATTTGCATTTCCTTGATGTCTGATTTTAAATATCCTTTCATGTGCTTGCTTGCCGGTCTTACATCCTTTTTGGTGAAAGTGTTCATATCTTTTGCTCATTTTTTTAATTGGATTGGCTTTTTCATGTGGATTTTTGTTTTATATATGTGTCCTTTGTTAGGTATATAGTCTGCATATATTTCCCCCAAGCCTGTAGATTGTCTCTCATCCTCTTGAAGTAGGATATTTTGCAGGTGAAATGTTTTAAATTTTGATAAGTTATAAGTGATAAATTTATCACTTTTTTCTTTGTATAGATCCAGAATATTTTCTTCTGTTTTTCAAAAACAAAGTATGGTTTTATGTTTTACGTTTTACCTTGTGATCTACATTGAGTTAATTTTTGTATAAGGTGTGAGGTTTAGATCATTGTTAATTTTTTAACATAAGATTATCCAATTACGTTGGCACTATTTGTCTTAAAGGTTGTTTTTCCTCCACTGAATTAATTTTGCATATTTGTCAAATCAGTTGTACTTGGATGAGTATATTTGTGTATTTTATATTCTATCCCATTGATGTGTATGTTTTTTTCCTCACACCAATACCTTACCATCTTGATTATTGCAGCTCTGTTAGGGATTAAAATCAGGTAGAATAATTCCTCAAATTTAGTCTCTTTTGTCAAGATTGTTTTAGCTATTCCAGAGTTTGTGCCTTTTCAGATAAATGTTTTAATAAGCTTTTCTCTGTCTAGAAAATGTTGTTGGAATTTTGATAGGAATTGCATTAATACTATATATCAACTTGAAGGGAATTGATAACTTTATTATTTTGAGTCTTCCAATTCATTGATATGTTTCACCATTTATGTAGGTTGACTTTGATTTCTTTCTACAGAATTTTGTAATTTTCAGCATCCCAACTCTATGCCTGTTTTGTTAATTGTGGTGTACATGAGTATTTACTTATCTTTGGGGCAATTATAAGTGGCATTGTCTTTTTAATGTTGACTACATTCATAATGAGTATCTACAAATGCATTTGGTATTTATGTATTGACTTGTATCCTGGCATCTTGCTGAACTTTTAAGTTCTGGGGATTATTTTTTTATAGATTCTATGGGATTTTTACATAGACAATCATATCTTATACACAGAGGAACAGTTTTATATATTCCTCTTCATTGACTTGTTCTTTTTTAAAGAGTCCGTTTCCTGTTGAGAGTCATTGTTTTCTGTCCGTAGCCACACACCACAAGTTAATTATGTTTTCTCCTTATTCTTAGCCTCACTTAATGTGCATTTTGTTTCCAAAAAGAAAGTTGTTACCACTTTCTGATGACTTTGTAATTACACCTAATGATGGCTAGTCATTTATGGTCTCTTATTTGCTAATTGTCTTGTTTCTGTACACAACTCTCTTAGCATGTGTACATCAAATCCACAATCTGATTAATCCACAATCTACCAAAAATAATGGTCACTTTAATGGTCATTCGTACCAAGAATCTATTGTAGCTAGTTGCATCAAACAAATAGAAATCAAACTTCAGTCCTTGATACACTACATAGATAGAATACTGTTTTTAATATTTTGGGAAATTTCCCAAATATCATGTTAAAGACAGCTTTATAATCATATGTATGTTGACATATGACTTCTCATTTTAGACCAGATATGTTTGCTTATTTATAGAGTTGATGTATATTAGGCCAAAATCTATGATTTGATTCTCACGTTGACAACTTGTTAGTTCATCAAAAGAGAGTAAAATATGTATCTCAGGCAGCCTTGGTCACTCAGTGGTTTAGTGCCACCTTCAGCCCAGGGTGTGATCCTGGGGACTTGGGATCAAGTCCCATATCAGGCTCCCTGCATGGAGCCTGCTTCTCCCTCTGCCTATGTCTCTGCCTCTCTCTCTCTCTGTGTCTCTCATGAATAAATAAATAAAATCTTTAAAAAATATGTATCTCTAGGCCATAAACAATATTGTAGTCATAACCAGCAGCCTCTTGATTTTTAATTTTTGATTACAAGGAGGCCAGGTCAAGGATGCAAATAAATCAGTGCAAACTCATCACAACTGCTTGGAAAATTTCTGAAATAAAAAAGAAATACCTCAAATTACATGGAAAGTCAGTAACACCATACTCTAATATAAAATATAGGATAGTGCATTATATTTTTATTATTGTTGACTTTGTTTTCTTTTTTTAATTGGAGTTCAATTTGCCAACATCTAGCATAACACCCAGTGCTTATCCTGCCAAGTGCCCCCCTCAGTGCCCAACACCCAGTCACCCCCACCCCCCGCCCACCTCCCTTTCCACTACTCCTTGTTCGTTTCCCATTGTTAGGTGTCCCTCATGTTTTGTCACCCTCAATGATATTTTCACTCATTTTCTCTCCTTTCCCCTTTATTCCCTTTCACTAATTTTTATATTCCCCAAATGAATGAGACCATATAATGTTTGTCCTTCTATGATTGACTTATTTCACTCAGAATAATACCCTCCAGTTCCACATTGAAGCAAATGGTGGGTATTTGTTGTTTCTAATGCCTGAGTAGTATTCCATTGTATAAATAAACCACATCTTCTTTATCCATTAATTTTTGATGGACACCGAGGCTCCTTCCAAAGTTTGGCTATTGTGGACATTGTTGCTATAAACATTGCGGTGCAGTTATCTCGGCTTTTCACTACATCTGTATCTTTGGGGTAAATCCCTAGCAGTGCAGTTGCTAGGTCTTAGGGCAGGTCTATTTTTAACTCTTTGAGGAACCTCCACACAGTTTTCTAGAGTGGCTGTACCAGTTCACATTCCCTCCAAAAGTGCCAGAGTTCCCCTTCTCCACATCCTCTCCAACATTTGTGTTTTCCTGCCTTGTTAATGTTCACCATTCTCACTGGGGTGAGGCGGTATCTCATTGTGGTTTTGATTTGTATCTCCCTGATGGCAAGTGATGCGGAGCATTTTCTCATGTGCTTGTTGGCCATGTCTATGTCTTCCTCTGTGAAATTTCTGGTTATGTCTTTTGCCCATTTCATGATTGGATGGTTTGTTTCTTTGCTGCTGAGTTTCATAAGTTCTTTATAGATCTTGGATACTAGCCCTCTCTCTGATAGGTCATTTGCAAATATCTTGTCCCCTTCTGTAGGTTATCTTTTAGTTTTGTTGACTGTTTCTTTTGCTGTGCAGAAGCTTTTCATCTTGATGAAGTCCCAATAGTTCATTTTTGCTTTTGTTTCTTTTGCCTTCCTGGATGTATCTTGCAAGAAGTTGCTGTGGCCGAGTTCAAAAAGGGTGTTGCCTGTGTTCTCCTCTAGGATTTTGATGGAATCTTGTCTCACATTTAAATCTTTCATCCATTTTGAGTTTATCTCTGTGTATGGTGCGAGAGAGTGGTCTAGTTTCATTCTTCTGCATGTGGATGTCCAATTTTCCCAGCTCCATTTATTGAAGAGACTGTCCTTTTTCCAGTGGATAGCCTTTTTTGCTTTGTCGAATGTCTATGTTGACCATAGAGTTGAGGGTCCACTTCTTGATTCTCTATTCTGTTCAATTGATCTATGTCTGTTTTTGTGCCAGTACTGTCTTGATGACCACAGCTTTGTAGTACAACCTGCAATCTGGCATTGTGATGCCCCCGGCTCTGGTTTTCTTTTTTAATAATCCCCTGTCTATTTGGGGTCTTTTCTGAAAGACATAAAGATGATTTGTTTCAACTCTCTGAAGAAAGTCCATGGTATTTTGATAGGGATTGCATTAAATGTGTAAATTGCCCTGGGTAGTATTGACATTTTCACAATATTAATTCTGCCAATCCATGAGCATGGAATATTTTTCCATCTCTTTGTGTCTTCCTCAATTTCTTTCAGAAGTCTTCTGTAGTTTTTAGGGTATAGATCCTTTACCTCTTTGGTTAGGTTTATTCCTAGGTTTCTTATGCTTTTGGGTACAATTGTACATGGGATGGACTCCTTCATTTCTCTTTCTTCAGTCTCATTGTTAGTGTATAGAATTTCCACGGATTTCTGGGCACTGATTTTGTATCCTGCCACACTGCTGAATTGCTGTATGAGTTCTAGGAATCTTGGGGTGGAGTCTTTTGGGTTTTCTATATACAGTATTAAGGCATCATGATGTTAAATCAGGATGAAAACTGTCCTCATAGATTTGCAGATGAACCAATTCTCTAGTACATAATGAAATAAAGATATTACTTTAATGTTAACCTAAAATTCTACTTTCTAATTTTGGGTTCTAAAATTTTAACTTAAAAATGATATAAGTAACATGAACTTCCTGGGCAAAAATGGAGTAATATCAGTAAGATAAAGGAATACATTTTAAAAATGTAATTGTTACAATTTAGAGGAAGCTGGGTTTTTTTTTCCACTGTGTACAGATAAGTTTGATTTAGGTTGTAAGTGACATAATGCCCAACTAAAAGTAATTTAAGCTAGTAAAAGGATAGGTAGGTGGGAAAGTGAGGGGAGGTAGGTAGGTCAGTATGTTCGTGATTACAGAATTGTCAGTGAGCATTTTTTTAAGGTTTTCATTTAAATTCCCGTTACTTAACTATAGAGAGCAAATGGATGGTTACCAGAGGGAAGGTCAGTAAGAGCATGGTTTAAGTAGGTGATAGGTACTTGTGGTGAGCACCAAGTGATGTATGGAAATGTTGAAGTACTATATTGTACACCTGGAACTAGCATTACACTGAATGTTAACTAACCGTAATTTAAATAAAGACTTAAATAAAGACTTAAATATTCAGTTAGTTGACATATAGTGTAATATTAGTTTCAGTGTACTATATATGGATTGCTCAACATTGTCATGATAAGTGTACTTTTTAATCCCCATCACCTCTTTGACCCGTCCTCCTACCCACCTCCACTTTGGTAACCACCAGTTTGTTCTCTATAGTTAAGACTCTCCTCACTGGTTTCTCTTTCTCTCTTTTTTCTTTTTCACTTACTCATTTATTTTGTTTCTTAAATTGTATATATAAGTGAAATCATATGGTATTTGTCTTTTTCTGACTGACTTATTTTTCTTAGCGTTTTGCTCTCTATCTCCATCCATGTCATTGCAAATGGCAAGATTTCATTATGTTTTATGGCCAAATAGTATTCCATTGTATATCTATACTGCATCTTCTTTATTCATCAGCCAGTGGATGCTTGGTCTGCTTCCATAATTTGGCTATTGTAAATAATAGTTCTATAAACAAAGGGTTGCATATATCCTTTTGAATTAGTGTTTTTATATTTTGGGGCAAATGCCCCATATGTCTATTCTTGATTGTAGAGTCTTTCTATTTTTAATATTTTGAGGAGTCTCCATACTGATTTCCACTGTGGCTGCGGTGGCAGTTCCATCAACAATGCAAGGGTGTTCCTTTTTCTGCACAGCCTCACCAATATTTCTTTCTTGTGTTTTTGGATTTGGGACTTCTGACAGGTGTGAGGTCTTGTAGTTTTAATTTGCATTTCCCCAATGAAGACTGATGGTGAGCATCTTTTCATGTGTCTTTTGGCCATCTGTATGTCTTCTTTGGAGAAATTGCTCTGCATGTCTTCTATCCATTTTATTTTATTTTATTTAAATATTTTATTTATTTCTGAGAGACACA
This sequence comes from Nyctereutes procyonoides, assembly GCF_905146905.1. Taxonomy (NCBI): domain Eukaryota; kingdom Metazoa; phylum Chordata; class Mammalia; order Carnivora; family Canidae; genus Nyctereutes; species Nyctereutes procyonoides. The sequence goes on along the minus strand of NW_026575125.1, from coordinate 65,171,111 downwards.
GAAAGAAACAGTGACATAGAGGGATGTTCAACTGCTGAGCCACCCAGGCATCCCTTCTACCCATTTTTAATTAGATTATTTTGGGGGAGAAGGTATTGAGTTTTACAAGTTGTTTGTATATTTTGGATACTGACTGTTTATTGGATATGTTATTTTCAAATATCTTCTCCCATTCTTTAGGTTGCTTTTTTAGTCTTATTGCTTTCTTCACTTTGCAGAAGCTTTTTATTTTGCTGTAGTCCCGATGCTTTCCTTTTGCTTTTGTTTCCCATGCCTCAAGAGACCCATCTAGAAAATTATTGCTGTGACCAATATCAGAGAAATTATTTTCTGTGCTCTCTTCTAGGATTTTTATTATTTCTAGACTCACATTCAGGTCTTTGTTCCATTTTGAATTTATTTTTATGTATTGTTTAAAAAAGTGGTTCAATTTCATTCTTTCGCATACCGCTATCAAGTTTTCCTAGCACCATTTGTTGAAGAGACTGTCTTTTTTCCATTGGATATTCATTCTTCTTTTGTCAAAGATTAATCGACTATGTAATTGTCAGTTTGTTTCTGGTCTTTGTATTGTGTTCTTTTGATACAAGTATCTATTTTGTGCTGGTGCCATACTGTTTTAAATACTATAGCATTGTAATATAACTTGAAGTCTGGGATTGTGATACTTCTGATTTTGTTTTTATTTTTCAAGATTGCTTTCGCTATTTGGGCTTTTTTTTTATGGTTCCATACAAATTTTAGGATTATCTATGTTCTGTGAAAAATGTTGTTGCTCTTTAAACAGAGATTGCATTAAATCTGTAGATTGAGTTGGGTAATGCAGAATTTTTAACAATATTTGTTCTTCCAAACCTTGAGCATGGAATGTCTTTCCATTTTTTGTATCATAATCAAATTCCTTTCATCAGTGTTTTATAGTTTTCAGAGTACAGATGTTTTGCTTTATTGGTTAAGTTTATTCCTAGATATTTTATTGTTTTTAGTGCAATTGTAAATGGGATTGTTTTCTTAATTTCACTTTCTGCTTTATTATTATTACTATAAAGGAATGCAATGCATTTCTGTACATTGATTTTGTACCCTGCAATTTTACTCAATTCATATATTAGTTCTAGTAGTATTTTGGTTGAATGTTTAGTATTTCGTTTGTATATTATCATGTCATCTGCAAATAGTGAAATTTTTACTTCTTTCTTACTAATTTGAATGCCTTTTTTTTTTTTAATTGTCTGCTGTGGCTATGGCTTCCAGTACTATAAAAGTAGTGAGAGTGGACATTCTTGTCTTGTTCCTGATCTTCAAGGAAAACCTCTCAATTTTTCACCATTGGGTATGATTTTAGCTGTGGGTTTTTCATATAAGGACTTTATTCTGTTGAGGTATATTCCCTCTAGGCCAGTTTGTTTAGGGTTTTTATCATGAATGGATGTTGTACTTTGTCAAATGCTTTTTCATCATCTCTTGAAATAATCATGTGGTTTTTATTCTTCCCGTTTATTGGTGTGATGATGTGTCATGTTGACCGGTTTGCAAATATTGTACCACCCTTGCATCACAGGAATAAATCTCTCTTAGAATTGCTTTTGCTGCATCTCAAAGGTTTTGAACAGTTGGGTTTTCATTTTCATTTGTTTCCATGATTTTTTTTATTTCTTCTTTGATTTCCTAGTTGACCCATTTGTTGTTTAGGACCATGCTATTTAACCTCTATATATGTGTGGTCTTTCCAGATTTTTGTCTTGTGCTTAATTTCTAGTTTCATATGTTGTGGTCAGAAACAGTGCATTTTAGGACTTGAGTGTCTGAACTTGTAAGATTTGTTTTGTGTCCCAGTATGTGATCTGTTACAGAGAATGTTCCATGTGTACTGGAAGAAAATGTGTATTTTGCTGTTTTAGGATGGAACATTGTGAATATATCTGTTAAATCCATCTGGTCTAGCCTGTCATTCAAAGCCATTGTTTTCCTGTTGATTGTTTAGGTGATGAATCCTGCTGATGTAAGTGGAGTGTTTTAAGTCCCCTACTTGATTGTATTATTATCGATTAGTATCTTTATGTTGTTATTAACTCTTTTATCTATTTGGGTGCTCCCATGTTGGGTGCATAAACATTTACAATTCATATATCCTCTTGTTGGTTTGTCTCCTTTTCAACTATATAATAATATCCTTTGTGTCTCTTGTTACAGTCTTTTATTTTTTCAAGATTTATTTATTTATTCATGAGAGACAGAGAGAGAGGCAGAGACATAGGCAGAGGGAGAAGCAGGCTCCCTACAGGGAGCCTGATGCAGGACTCCATCGAAGATCCTGGGATCATGACCTGAGCCAAAGGCAGACGCTTAACCACTAAACGATCCAGACATCCCCAGTCTTTGTTTTAAAGTGTATTTTGTCCAATATAAGTGTTGGCTGTCCTCTTTTTTTTTTCATTTATTTGCATGATAAGTGTTTCTCCATCTCCTCACTTTTAATGTGTAGGTAAATGAGTCTTTTGTAGGCAGCATATAGATGGGGTCTTTTTTTCTTTTTTTTAAAGATGTTATCTTTAAATATATCCATGAGAGACACAGAGAGATGCAGAGAGAGAGGCAGCCACACAAACAGAGGGAGAAGCAGGCTCCATGCAGGGAGCCCAATGTGGGACTTGATCCCGGGTCTCCAGAATGACACCTTGGGCTGAAGGTGGCGCTAAACCACTGAGCCACCCGGGATGTCCTTGTTTTCTTTATCTACTCTGTCACTTTATGTCTTTTGATTGGAGCATTTAGTTCATTTATATCAAAAGTAATTATTGATATGTATTTATTGCCCTTTTGTTACTTATTTTGTGATTGTTTTGTAGTTTTTCTCATTAATTGAGCATCTTTAAACACATCAGAGCTTTGGGCTAGCTACTCTGCACTTCTCTTAGCTTTCTGTCCAGAGTTACAAAGTGGTTGCCAGAATTTTAAACAGGTTTTCATGCAGCCAAGATCTCTAAACATGATAGGAAAGAGGAATTTTCCTAATATATGTATCCCTTTTCTTTTTTTGAAAAAGATTTATTTACTTGAGAGAAAGTGAGAGCGAGAGAGAGCTAGAGAGAGCACGAGAGCACGCACTTACGTGCAGAGGTAGGAGAAACAGATTCCCTGTTGAGCAGGTAGCCCTATGTGGGGCTTGATCCCAAGAGCCTGAGATCATGACCTGAGCTGAAGGCAGACACTTAACTGAGCTACCCAGCAATCCATAGTATCCCTTATTATTATTATTATACTAGAGTCTTCACAGGAGCCCCCAGCACACTTTCCCATGTCTCATCGGCTAAAACTGAATAACCAACTCACTCCTAAGTCAATCAGTAAATGACTATAAATTGCTATAATTGCCTTTAATCAGCCATGATGCTTTCCCTTGTTCTGCTCACCCTCTGCCTGATATTAGAACAAAATTGCAGCTCTTGTGCCAAGGAGGAAGAGACTTATGGTTGCTGTGTAGACAACCAGCAGTACTTGCTGTACATCATCTTATGATATTTTGCTCCTGGAAAAATGTGACAAGAAGTTAGTATTTCAGCTATATTCTGTAATATGTGTTAACATGTGAAGTTGAAAAGAGTAGAGAAAAATATATATCAATAAGTTTTACTGTAGCAATTCAACAAAATTGAATACAGTGTTTCTTTTTGTTGCCAATTTCTGGAACAATAACTTTTGGATAGTCTGAATTTCATAATCTTATGGGTAACCAGAAACCACAAATCAATCATTTGTGATTGGCTTTAGAATAAAGCACATTCAACTAAAAGAATACAATTTTTGCAACAATTATACTGTGATGAAAAAGGTACAAATGGCTGAAAAAGTAATAGTTAAAACCTGTGCTGAATTAATCAGTTGATTGGCAATTTTTTATTTGACTCATCTCAAAGTGTGACTGATAAAGAGCATAAATAAACTGTATTAACATTGAGGTATTACTTTGTTAATATAATTTATTGATAAGCAGTACTAGATATCTCCTGAATTTATACCCTGAAATTCTCAAGATTATTATTTTGACAGTTAGTATAAAAATCATTAGACAAAGTAGTATTCACCATTTGCAAATAGGTAAAATTATCTCATTATTATTATACTGTATTGTATATGGCCTTTGAAATTCAAATTGACAATATAAATGACTTTAGATTTCATTTGTGAAATCTTTCTTGATATTGAACAGTTTTATAAGAACTAGCAAGGCAGATTTTTTTTCTCTCTTACATGTTAAAATCATAATAGCATTGTTGAACTCATAGTTTCCATTGAGAGTTTATAATCCAGCCATATTTACTTAAAACTGGCAAATGTGTTTTTATATTCAAGTACTTTAAAATTTGTAAATTTTAGTTACTATTTTATTCTGAAATTTTCTTCAAAAAGTTGAATTATCTATTTTAGAAAAAAGAATTTTTGCCATTAATATAGTTTTAAATTTGAGGAAAGATCAGTTCATTTTGATGAACAGAATTTTGCTTACTGGTGCATTAAGTGGAATTTTGGGAGTTTTCTGGTGTCTTTATAACTTCTAGTTCAATATTAAGTTTAACCTTAGCAGAAGTCCAAAAATATTGTTGTTAATAGAAAGTAAGCACAATAAAACCCTAGTTTGTTGAGTTTTTTTAAAAACTAAAGAATGTATGTGGTACCCTGTTAACTGCTTTTTCTGCATCTTTTCAAAGGATCATATGTTTTTTATTATTTTTTTTAATTAATGTGATGTATCCTGTTGATTGACTTCTGAATATTGAACCACCCTTGTGGCCCAGGAATAAATCCCACTTGATCATGGCAAATGATTCTTTTAATACGCTGTTGGATTCGATTTGCTAGTATCCTGTTGAGAATATTTGCATCCATATTCATCAGGGATGTTGGCCTGTAGTCCTCTTTTTTAGTGGAGTCTTTGTCTGGTGTTGGAATCAAGGTAATGCTGGTCTCATAGAATAAATCTGGAAGTTGTCCTTCCTCTTCTGTTTTTTAGAATACTTTCAGAAGAAAAGGTATTAACTCTTCTTTAAATGTTTGGTAGAATTACCCAGCAATTGTACTAATAGGTATTTACCCCCATGATACAAATGTGGTGATCTGAAGGGGTACCTGCGCCCCATTGTTCATAGCAGCAGTGTCTGCAGTAGCCAAACTATAGAAAGTGCCAAGATGTCCATCGACAGATGAATGGATAAAGAAGATGCGAAATACACATACACGCAAACACAATGGAATATTGTTTAGCCATCAGAAGGGATGAGTACTTACTGTTTGCATTGTCCTAGATAGAACTGGAGGGTATTATGCTGAGTGAAATAAGTCAAATCAGAGAAAGACAATTATCATATGGTTTCACCCATTGTGGAATATAAGATATAGTGCAGAGGACCATAAGGAAAGGGGTTGGGAAACTAAATGGAAAGTCATCATAGAGAGAAAAAAGCCATGAGAGGCTGTTAACTCTGGGAAACAAACTGAGGTTTGCTGGAGGGGAGGTGTGTGTGTGGGGATGGGGTAATTGGATGATGGGCATTAAGGAGGGCACATGCTGTGATGGCACTAGGTGTTATACTTGACTGGTAAATTATTGAACACTACATCTGAAATAAATGATGGAGTATATGTTGGCTAATTGAATTTAAATTTTAAAAAAAGAAAAACAAAAATTTTTTTAAAAATTTTAAAAAAGAAGAATTCACCTGTGAAGCCATTTGACCCTGGACTTTTGATTCAGCTTCTTTGCTGATTCTCAGTCTGTTCAAGTTATTTATGTCTTCCTGTTTCAGTTATGGTAGTTTATATGTTTCTAGAAATTTATACATTACTTCAGGTTGTCCAATTTGTTGGCATATAGTTTTTCATAATATTTTCTGATATTTTCATAATATTATCTGATAATTATATTCCTGTGGTGTGTTTGTATTTCTGTGGAGTTGGTTGTTATTTCTCCTCTCTTATTTGTGATTTTATTTATTTGAATCCTTTCTCCTTTTTTTCCTGTAAGTTTGGCTGTGGGATTATCACTTAGTAATTCTTTCTAGGAACCAACTTCTAGTTTCATTGTTCTGTTCTGGGTATTTTTTTTTTTATTTTTATTTTTTATTTTTCTGTATCATTAATTTCTGCTCTATATTTCCCTTTCTCTGCTGGCTTTAGGCCTCATTTATATTTCTTTCTCTAGCTCCTTTAGGTGTAAAGTTAGGTTGTTTATTTTAGATTTCTCTTTTTTGGACTGTCTTGATTTCATTTTCATTTGTTTCCATGTATTTTTAAAATTTTTATTTAATTTCCTGGTTGACCCATTCTTTTTTTAAAAGATTAATTTACTTATTTTAGAGAGAGAGAAGGAGCATGAGCAGGAAGGGCAGAGGGGGAGTGGAAGAGAGAATCTTAAGCAGATTCATTGCAGATTCCAGTGCGGGGCTCAATCTCACTACCCTGAGATTACAATCTGAGCTGAAACCAAGAGTTGTATCTTAATTGACTGCACCACACAGGCACCCCAGATCCATTCATTTTTTGGTAACATGTTGTTTAGCCTCCATGTATTTGTGGTCTTTCAAATTCTTTTCTTGTGTTTGAATTCAAGTTTCATAGCATTGTGGTCAGAATAGATGAATGGTATAATCATAGTCTTATTGTCGTTGTCGAGGTCTGATTTGTGACCTAGTATGTGATCTATTCTGGAGAATGTCCCATGTGCACTCGAAAAGAATGTGTATTCTGCTGCTTTAGGATGAAGTGTTCTGAATGTATCTGTTAAGTCCATCTGGCCTAATATAGCATTCCAAGCCATTGTTTCCTTGTTGATTTTCTGCCTAGATAATCTATCCATTGTTGTAAATGGGGTATTAAAGTCATGTAGTATTACTGCATTATCAACAGAGTTCCTTCATGTTTTTTACTAATTGTTTTATACATTTGGGTGCCCCCCATGTTGTGGTGTAAATATTTACAATTGTTAGATTTTCATGTTGGATAGTCACCTTTATTATGATATAGTACTCTTCTTCATCTCTTATTAGTCTTTGGTTTAAAGTCTAGTTTCTCTGAAATAAGTATTGCTACTCTGGCTTTCTTTTGATGTCTCTTTGCATGATAAATGTTTATCCATCCCCTCATATTCAGTGTAGGTGTCTTTAGGTCTGAAATGAGTCTCTTGTAGGCAGCCTTTAGATGAGTCTTGCTTTGTTATCCATTTTGACATCCTATGTTTTTTGATTGGAGCATTTAATTAATTTGTATTAAGAAATGTTGATAGCTATGTATTTATCGCCATTTTATTACTTGTTTTGTGATGTGTGAAGATTTTCTCTGTTCCTTTCTTGTCTTTGTCACTTTTGTTCTTTTCCTTCCACTCAAATAGTCCTCTTACTATTTCGTGCAGGGCTGGTTTAATAGTCAAAAACTCCTTTAGTTTTTGTTTGTCTGGGACACTCTTCAGCTCTCCTTCTATTCTGTATGATAGTCTTGCTGGATAGAGTATTCTTGACTGCAGATTTTCCCATTCAGCATGTTGAATATATCAAATATATCTTGCCACTCCCTTCTGGCTAAGTTTCTGTGGAGACATTTGCAGCTACTCTAATGGGTCTTCCTTTGTAAGTAAGGGACTTCTTTTTTCTTGTTGCTTTTACTATATTTTTAATAGCTATATTTTGCAAATGTAATTACAGTAAATCTTGGTGTTGGCCCGTTTTTGTTGATTTTTATGCCTCAGGATCAGGATGTCTGTTTCCATCCCCAGATTGGGGAAGCTTTCATCTGTTATTTCCTCAAATAAATTTTCTTTTTTTTAATAAATTAATTTTTTATTGGTGTTCAATTTACCAACATACAGAATAACACCCAGTGGTCATCCCATCACGTGTCCCCCTCGGTGCCCGTCACCCACTCACCCCCACCCCCCGCCCTCCTCCCCTTCCACCACCCCTTTTTGTTTCCCAGAGTTAGGAGTCTTTATGTTCTGTCTCCCTTTCTGATATTTCCCACACATTTCTTCTCCCTTCCCTTATATTCCCTTTCACTATTATTCATATTCCCCAAATGAATGAGAACATACACTGTTTGTCCTTCTCCAATTCACTTACTTCACTCAGCATAATACCCTCCAGTTCCATCCACGTTGAAGCAAATGGTGGGTATTTGTCATTTCTAATGGCTGAGTAATATTCCATTGTATACATAAACCACATCTTCTTTATCCATTCATCTTTCCATGGGCACCGAGCCTCCTTCCACAGTTTGGCTATTGTGGACATGGCTGCTAGAAACATCGGGGTGCAGGTGTCCCGGCGTTTCATTGCATCTGAATCTTTGGGGTAAATCCCTAACAGTGCAATTGCTGGGTCGTAGGGCAGGTCTATTTTTAATTCTTTGAGGAACCTCCACACAGTTTTCCAGAGTGGCTGCACCAGTTCACATTCCCACCAACAGTGTAAGAGGGTTCCCTTTTCTCCACATCCTCTCCAACATTTGTGGTTTCCTGCCTTGTTAATTTTCCCCATTCTCACTGGTGTGAGGTGGTATCTCATTGTGGTTTTGATTTGTATTTCCCTGATGGCAAGTGATGCAGAGCATTTTCTCATGTGCATGTTGGCCATGTCTATGTCTTCTTCTGTGAGATTTCTCTTCATGTCTTTTGCCCATTTCATGATTGGATTGTTTGTTTCTTTGGTGTTGAGTTTAATAAGTTCTTTATAGATTTTGGAAACTAGCCCTTTATCTGATATGTTATTTGCAAATATCTTCTCCCATTCTGTAGGTTGTCTTTGAGTTTTGTTGACTGTATCCTTTGCTGTGCAAAAGCTTCTTATCTTGATGAAGTCCCAATAGTTCATTTTTGCTTTTGTTTCTTTTGCTTTCGTGGATGTATCTTGCAAGAAGTTACTGTGGCCAAGTTCAAAAAGGGTGTTGCCTGTGTTCTCCTCTAGGATTTTGATGGAGTCTTGTCTCACATTTAAATCTTTCATCCATTTTGAGTTTATCTTTGTGTATGGTGCAAGAGAGTGGTCTAGTTTCATTCTTCTGCATGTGGATGACCAATTTTCCCAGCACCATTTATTGAAGAGACTGTCTTTCTTCCAGTGGATCGTCTTTCCTCCTTTGTCGAATATTAGTTGACCATAAAGTTCAGGGTCCATTTCTGGGTTCTCTATTCTGTTCCATTGGTCTATGTGTCTGTTTTTGTGCCAGTACCACACTGTCTTGATGACCACAGCTTTGTAGTACAACCTGAAATCTGGCATTGTGATGCCCCCAGCTATGGTTTTCTTTTTTAAAATTCCCCTGGCTATTCGGGGTCTTTTCTGATTCCACACAAATCTTAAAATAATTTGTTCTAAGTGTTTGAAGAAAGTCCATGGTATTTTGATAGGGATTGCATTAAACGTGTAAATTGCCCTGGGTAACATTGACATTTTCACAATATTAATTCTGCCAATCCATGAGCATGGAATATTTTTCCATCTCTTTGTGTCTTCCTCAATTTCTTTCAGAAGTGTTCTATAGTTTTTAGGGTATAGATCCTTTACCTCTTTGGTTAGGTTTATTCCTAGGTATCTTATGCTTTTGGGTGCAATTGTAAATGGGATTGACTCCTTAATTTCTCTTTCTTCAGTCTCATTGTTAGTGTATAGGAATGCCATTGATTTCTGGGCATTGATTTTGTATCCTGCCACGCTACCAAATTGCTGTATGAGTTCTAGCAATCTTGGGGTGGAGGCTTTTGGGTTTTCTATGTAGAGTATCATGTCATCGGCGAAGAGGGAGAGTTTGACTTGTTCTTTGCCAATTTGAATGCCTTTAATGTCTTTTTGTTGTCTGATTGCTGAGGCTAGGACTTCCAATACTACGTTGAATGGCAGTGGTGAGAGTGGACATCCCTGTCTTGTTCCTGATCTTAGGGGAAAGGCTCCCAGTGCTTCCCCATTGAGAATGATATTTGTTGTGGGCTTTTTGTAGATGGCTTTTAAGATGTTGAGGAAAGTTCCCTCTATCCCTACACTCTGAAGAGTTTTGATCAGGAATGGATGCTGTATTTTGTCTAATGCTTTCTCTGCATGTAATGAGAGGATCATATGGTTCTTGGTTTTTCTCTTGCTGATATGATGAATCACATTGATTCTTTTACGAGTGTTGAACCAGCCTTGCATCCCGGGGATAAATCCTACTTGGTCATGGTGAATAATTTTCTTAATGTGTTGTTGGATCCTATTGGCTATTCTCTTGTTGAGAATTTTTCTATCCATGTTCATTAGGGATATTGGTCTGTAATTCTCCTTTTTGGTGGGGTCTTTGTCTGGTTTTGGAATTAAGGTGATGCTGGCCTCATAGAATGAATTTGGAAGTACTCCATCTCTTTCTATCTTTCCAAACAGCTTTAGTAGAATAGGTATGATTTCTTCTTTAAACGTTTGCTAGAATTCCCCTGGGAAGCCATCTGGCCCTGAACTCTTGTGTCTTGGGAGGTTTTTGATGAGTGCTTCAATTTCCTCCCTGGTTATTGGCCTGTTCAGGTTTTCTATTTCTTTCTGTTCCAGTTTTGGTAGTTTGTGGCTTTCCAGGAATGCGTCCATTTCTTCTAGATTGCCTAATTTATTGGCGTAGAGCTGTTCATAATATGTTTTTAAAATCGTTTGTATTTCCTTGGTGTTGGTAGTGATCTCTCCTTTCTCATTCATGATTTTATTAATTTGAGTCTTCTCTCTCTTCTTTTTAATAAGGCTGGCTAATGGTTTATCTATCTTATTAATTCTTTCAAAGAACCAACTCCTGGTTCTATTAATCTGTTCCACAGTCCTTCTGGTCTCAATTTCGTTGAGTTCTGCTTGAATTTTAATTAATTCTCTTCTTCTGCTGGGGGTCGGGTCGATTTGCTGCTTCTTCTCTAGCTCCTTTATGTGTAAGGTTAGCTTTTGTATTTGAGTTCTTTCCAGTTTTTGAATGGATGCTTGTATTGCGATGTATTTCCCCCTCAGGACTGCTTTTGCTACATCCCAAAGATTTTGAACAGTTGTATCTTCATTCTCATTAGTTTCCATGAATCTTTTTAATTCTTCCTTAATTTCCTGTTTGACCCTTTTATCTTTTAGCAGGATGGTCCTTAACCTCCACATGTTTGAGGTCCTTCCAATCTCATTCTTGTGATTGAGTTCTAATTTCAAGGCATTATGGTCTGAGAATATGCAGGGGACGATCCCAATCTTTTGGTATCGGTTCAGACCCGATTTGTGACCCCGTATGTGGTCTATTCTGGAGAAAGTTCCATGTGCACTTGAGAAGAATGTGTATTCAGTTGAGTTTGGATGTAAAGTTCTGTAGATATCTGTGAAATCTATCTGGTCCAGTGTATCATTTAAAGCTCTCGTTTCTTTGGAGATGTTGTGCTTAGAAGACCTATCGAGGGTAGAAAGAGCTAGATTGAAGTCACCAAGTATAAGTGTATTATTATCTAAGTATTTCTTCACTTTGGTTAATAATTCGTTTAAGTATTTGGCAGCTGCCACATTTGGGGCATATATATTGAGGATTGTTAAGTCCTCTTGCTGGATAGATCCTTTAAGTATGATATAGTGTCCCTCTTCGTCTCTCACTACTGTCTTCGGGGTAAATTTTAGTTTATCTGATATAAGGATGGCTACCCCTGCTTTCTTTTGAGAACCATTTGAATGGTAAATGGTTTTCCAACCTTTTATTTTCAGGTTGTAGGTGTCCTTCTGTCTAAAATGAGTCTCTTGTAGACAGCAAATAGATGGGTCCTGCTTTTCTATCCAGTCTGACACCCTGCGCCTTTTCATGGGGTCATTAAGCCCGTTCACTTTCAGAGTTCCTATTGATAGATATGAGTTTAGTGTCATCATGATATCTATTTAGTCCTTGTTTTTGTGGATTTTTCCACTGACCTTCTTCTAAAAGGGGAATTTTAAGAGTCCCCCTTAAAATTTCTTGCAGAGCTCGTTTGGAGGTCACATATTCTTTCAGTTCCTGCCTGTCTTGGAAGCTCTTTATCTCTCCTTCCATTTTGTATGAGAGCCTTGCTGGATAAAGTATTCTTGGTTGCATGTTCTTCTCATTTAGGACCCTGAATACATCCTGCCAGCCCTTCCTGGCCTGCCACGTCTCTGTGTAGAGGTCTGCTGTTACCCTAATATTCCTCCCCATGAAAGTCAGGGACTTCTTGTCTCTTGCTGCTTTAAGGATCTTCTCTTTATCTTTGGAATTTGCAAGCTTCACTATTAGATGTCGAGGTGTTGAACGATTTTTATTGATTTTAGGGGGGGATCTCTCTGTTTCCTGGATCTGAATGCCTGTTTCCCTTCGCAGATAGGGAAAGTTTTCAGCTAGGATTTTTCAAATACATATTCTGGCCCTCTGTCCCTTTCGGCGCCCTCGGGAACCCCAATTAAACGTAGGTTTTTCTTCCGTAGGCTGTCATTTATTTCCCTTAATCTGTCTTCATGGTCGTTTAATTGTCTGTCTCTTTATTGCTCAGTTTCCCTCTTTGCCATTAACTTGTCTTCTATGTCACTCACTCATTCTTCCATCTCGTTAACCCTCGTCGTTAGGACTTCTAGTTTGGATTGCATCTCATTCAATTGATTTTTAATTTCTGCCTGATTGGTTCTAAATTCTGCAGTCATGAAGTCTCGTGAGTCCTTTATGCTTTTTTTCTAGAGCCACCAGTAGCTGTATAGTAGTGCTTCTGAATTGGCTTTCTGACATTGAATTGTAATCCAGATTTTGTAACTCTGTGGGAGAGAGGGCTGTTTCTGATTCTTTCTTTTGAGGTGAGGTTTTCCTTCTAGTCATTTTGCTCAGTGCAGAGTGGCCAAAAACAAGTTGTATTGGGAAAAGGAGAGAAAGAGAGGGAAGGAAAGGAAAGAGAAAGAGAAAAAAGAAAAAAAAGGGGAAAAATAGAAGAAACAGAGAAAGAAAAAGAAAGGTGAAAAAAAAGGGGGGGTGGGAGAAGCAATCAGAAATCAAAAAGAAAAGAAAAAAGAAAAAAAAAACAACAAAAAAGCACGGGGGAGTATCTTCTGATTCTGTAGACTTTAAGTCCCTTGACTTCCCCTGGAACTGGTCCGTCCAGCTGGTCTTCTGGGGGAGGGTCCTGCTGTGCTGATTTTCAGGTGTTAGCACTTGGGGGAGCAGCTCTGCCCCTGCCTGCTGCAGGGCTCAGTGCGGGTTGTTTACCCCGTGAGGCCCCAGGAGGAACAGCAGCAGTTGCTATGGCAACTCTGGAAGCCTGGATTCAGCCTCGGCAGGAACTATGGGCTCTCCTTCTGCAGGGCCTGGAGGCTCCGGGGCGGTGCCGCTGATCTGCTCAGCTCTGGGCAGGAGCGTCCTTGCTGTCCTGGGCCCTCCCGGCCTTTGGTTGTCCCGGGGCGAGGCCGGATCCTGGGCTGTGTCCGGGCCCCCTGTGGTCCGGGGCCTGTGCTGTTGGATTCGCGCTCCCGCCCCGGAGCCCCCTCCGCGGAGCTGCCGCCCGAGTCCCTCAGAGCTGCTCCGGGTTCTGGGTACTGCAGCCCTTAGGGAGCTCGGTGCACTCTCCCGGGGTGCAGGTGTCTGTTATTGTCCCAGGGAGCCCGAGGGCATCCCCGCCCTCCTGGGGTCCTGCTCTAACTCCCTGCGCGCGCCTTTCTGCTGGGGAAGGTTGGTGCAGCTCCTGCTTCTCTGGGATGGAGCTCTCCTGTCCTGGGGGCACTCACCCCACCCTTAGCCTGGCTCCTCGTGGAGCCCCTCCCCCTTAGAGACCTTTTTTTTTCTTTTTCTCTGTCTTCCTACCTTGATAGAAGCACGAACTCTTCTCACTGTAGCGTTTCAGCTCTTCTCTCTTTAAATCTCAGGCCGAATTCGTAGATTTTCAGGATGATTTGAAGGTTATCTAGGTAATTTGTTGGGGACAGGTGATTTAGGGACCCTACTCTTCCGCCATCTTCCCCCTCCTCCCTCAAATAAATTTTCTATCCCCTTTTCTCCCTTTTTGTATTCTTGGACATCTATAATATGAATATTATTTCATTTGATGCAGTCACTAAGTTCCCTAAGGCTGTTCTCCTCATCCATAATTCTTTTCTTTCTTTCTACAGTTTCCTATTTGTCCATTATTTTACCTTCTAAGTCATTTATCTCTTCCTTTTCTTCTTCCACCTTGTGCTCATCGTGTCCAGTGTGTTTTGAATTTGTTATTGCATTTTACATTTCTGATTGTTCTTTGTCTTTTTTATCTCTGTGGTAAGGGCTTCCCTGAAGTCTCCATTTGTTTTTGAAGCTCAGTCAGAATCCTTATGATTGTTGCTTTTAATTCTCCACCTAGGCATATTACTTATATCTGTTTCACTTAGATCTCTGGCTCTGACCTTATCTTGTTTCATTTGGGATGATTTCCTCTTTCTTGGCATTTTGTCTAAGTCTCTGTCTTCATTTATTTGTTAGAAAGGCTTATGTTTCCTCCTTTAGAGGGTAATGGCTTTATAGAAGAGGTCATACAGTATCTAGGGCCTGGTGCTTCATGACTTGTCCCTGTTGTGTGCTGTTTGCATTCTGCTTGTTTTGAGTGCTCTATCCTCCAGGCCAGTCATCTGCAGAATCTGTCCTTGTCTTCATTGGGCAGTGTTTGGATTTTGGGCAGACTGTGGTGAGTTTAACTAGGTGTGCTCTTGTCTGCTTGTTAAATGAGACCTGATACTACTTCCACTAGACCTGGATCTTTGCATAACTGATTAGGTGGTGTGTTGTGAGCAGGAGTTTTTTACTGGTCTTTTGGGAAAGGGTCCTGCCAAACTAGGACTGAGGCAAACTTGATGAAGAAGGGCAGTAGGGTTAGAGCGCAGGAGTGTTGGACCTGTTTTAAGTGAATCAGGCAGCCAGTGTAGGTGCTATGGTGTTTATAGCAGTTGGTTCTTTATTTATGCTGAGGCGGGGGGAGCCAGGCAGCTCCATTGTCCCTGGAAAGGGGTCTCAGTGCTTGTTGTTCTCAGGGACTCAGTTTGAGAAGAGGGAATTATCTCCCCTCTGCGTGTCCCAGGTGATCTTCAGATAACTGTCACCCCCCAGGTTTTTTGCCTGCCTTCTCTCCAGGAGCAGTGCAGTGCCCTCTGGGGACTATCCCTGGATCTAAAACTCTAAATCTTCAATTTCTGCTAGTTGCAAACGCAAAAAAAATCTGCCCTTGCTTTCCCAGCCAATGACTTTGAAGAAGTGTTCTTTTGTGTTCCCCTGTATGTTTCTCTCTCACTTTTCTCCCATACCAGGGCTCTTCCCCCACTACAGCATCAAAGATCTGTTTCTACCCCAAACCATGTCTCCACACTTTCTACCTTCCTCCATGTGACCTATTCTCTCTCTAGTTGTGGAGTTTGTTTTGTCAGTCCTCAGGTTGATTTCTTAGGTATTCAAAACGATTCTATAGTTAACTAGTTGTGTGCAAGGGACAAGAAGAGCCCAGGATCTGTCTACTACACCATCTTAGCTCTTCTCCTCAGCATAAGATTTTTTGACATTTAAATTATTTTATTCTTTATGGTATCATTTTATTATAATGCTTATTAATTGTAATATATATTTTTTTTTAAAAAATTTAATTTTTATTTATTTATGATAGTCACACAGTGAGAGAGAGAGAGAGGCAGAGACATAGGCAGAGGGAGAAGCAGGCTCCACGCACCGCGATCCCGTCGTGGGATTCGATCCCGGGTCTCCAGGATCGCGCCCTGGGCCAAAGGCAAGCGCCAAACCGCTGCGCCACCCAGGGATCCCTAATTGTAATATATTTTTAAGAGTACTCACATTTTAAATTTATAATTTATTATTCCTTGACTTCATAGCTTGTGTTTCCTGCAAAATAAGTTTTATTTTTATGCATGCACACACACAGCTCACCCCCCACCTCTCCACACACACTTGGCATGTAGAAACCGTATATTCTTTTTTTAATTTTAAATTGTATATATATATAAATATTTTTTATTGAAGTTCGATTAGCCAACATATAGTATAACACCTAGTACTCATCCTATCAAGTGCCCCACTCAGTGCCCATCACCCAGTCACCCCATTCCCCCGCCCACCTCCCCTTCCACTATCCCTTGTTCATTTCCCAGATTTAGGAGTCTCTCGTGTTTTGTAACGCTAATTTTTCACACTCATTTTCTTTCTTTTCCATTATAATCCCTTTCATTATTTGTTATATTTCCCATATGAGTGAAACCGTATAATGTTTGTCCTTCTCCGATTGACTTACTTCAGTCACCATAATACCCTCCAGTTCTATCCACATTGAAGAAAATGGTGGGTATTTGTTCTTCTAATGGCTGAGTAATATTCCAATGTGTATATATGCCACATCTTTATCCATTCAACTTTCGATGGACAGATAGAAGGAAGGCTCCTTCCACAATTTGGCTATTGTGGACATTGCTGCTATAAACATTGGGGTGCAGGTATCTCGACTACTCACTGCATCTGTATCTTTCGGGTAAATCCCCAGCAATGCAATTGCTGGGTGTATGGCAGTTCTGTTTTTAACTCTTTGAGGAACCTCCACACAGTTTTCTAGAGGGGCTGTACCAGTTTGCATTCCTGCATTCCCACCATCAGTGCAAGAGGGTTTCCCTTTCTCCACATCCTCTCCAACATTTGTTATTTCCTGTCTTGTTAATTTTCCCCATTCTCACTGGGGTGAGGTGGTATTTTAGTGTGGTTTTGATTTGTATTTCCCTGATGGCAAGTGATGTGGAGCATTTTCTCATGTGCTTCTTGGCCATGTCTATGTCTTCCTCTGTGAAATTTCTGTTCATGTCTTTTCCCAATTTCATGATTGGATGGTTTGTTTCTTTGCTGTTGAGTTTCATAAGTTGTTTATAGATCTTGGATACTAGCCCTTTATCTGATACGTCATTTGCAAATATCTTCTCCCATTCTGTAGGTTGTCTTTTAGCTTTGTTGACTGTTTCTTTTGCTGTGCAGAGCTTTTGATCTTGATGAAGTCCCAATAATTCATTTTTGCTATTGTTTCCCTTGCCTTCATAGATGTATCTTGCAAGAAGTCGCTGTGGCCAAGTTCAAAAAGGGTATTGCCTGTGTTCTCCGCTAGGGTTTTGATGGATTCTTGTCTCCCATTTAGATCTTTCATCCATTTTGAGTTTATCTTTGTGTATGGTATAAGAGAATGGTTTACTTTCATTCTTCACGTAGCTGTCCAATTTTCCCAGCACCGTTTATTGAAGAGACTGTCCTTTTTCCAGTAGGATAGTCTTTCCTGCTTTATCGAATATTAGTTGACCATAGAGTTGAGGGCCCATTTCTGGGTTCTCTATTCTGTTCCATTGATCTAGGTGTCTGTTTTTGTGCCAGTAGCACCCTGTCTTGATGAAGTGTCAAAGCTCAGTGTCTTGAGCTTTGTAGTACAACTTGAAATCTGGCATTGTGATGCCCCCGGCTCTGGTTTTCTTTTTGCAATATTCCCCTGGCTATTTGGGGTCTTTTATGATTTCACACAAATCTTAGCAATCCTTCGGGGGAGTTTCTATGAATAGTATCATGTCATCTGCAAAGAGGGAGAGTTTGGCATCTTCTTTGCTAATTTATTATTGCCTTTTCTTTTTGTTTGATTGTTGAGGCTAGAACTTCTTTAAAAAAAAAACATTTTATTTATTCATTCATGAGAGACACGGCGGGGGGGCGGGGCAGAGGGGCAAACAGAGGGAGAAGCAGACTCCATGTAGGGAGCCCGATGTGGGACTTGATCCCTGGACTCCAGGGTCACTCCCTGGCCGATGGCAGATGCTAAACCGCTGATCTACCCAAGAATCCCCGAGTATAGGACTTGTAATACTATCCTGGATAACAATGGTGAGAGTGGACATTCCTATCATGTTCATAATCATAGGGGAAAGGCTCTCAGTTTTTCCCTATTGACAGTGATATTTGCTGTGGGCTTTTCATTGATGGCTTTGAAGATGCTGAAGAATGTTCCCTCTATCCCTACACTCTGAAGAGTTTTGATCAGGAATGGGTGCTGTATTTTGTCAAATGCTTTCTCCGCATCTATGGAGAGGATCATAGGGTTCTTGTTTGTTTTTTTTTTTTTAATTTATGATAGTCACACAGAGAGAGAGAGAGAGGCAGAGACATAGGCATAGGGAGAAGCAGGCTCCATGCACCGGGAGCCCGACGTGGGATTCGATCCTGGGTCTCCAGGATCGCGCCCCGGGCCAAAGGCAGGCGCCAAACCGCTGCGCCACCCAGGGATCCCAGGTTCTTGGTTTTTCTCGTTGATATGATCTATCACATTGATTGCTTTATGAGTGTTGAGCCAGCCTTGCATCCCAGGGATAAATCCCACTTAGTCATGGTGAATAATCCTCTTAATGTACTGTAGGATCCTATTGACTAGTATCGTGTTGAGAATTTTTGCATCCGTGTTCATCAGGGATATTGGTCTATAATTCTCCTTTTTGGTGGGGTCTATGTCTGGTTTTGGAATTAAGGTGATGCTGGCCTCATAGAATGAGACTGGAAGTATTCCATCCCTTTCTGTCCTTCGGAACAGCTTTAGTAGAATAGGTATGTTTTCTTCTTTAAACGTTTGATAGAATTCCCCTGGGAAGCCATCTGGCCCTGGACTTTTGTGTCTTGGGAGGTTTTTGATGACTGCTTCAATTTCCTCCCTGGTGATTGGCCTGCTCAGGTTTTCTCTTTCTTCCTGTTCCAGTTTTGGTAGTTTCTGGTTTTCCCGAAATGCATGTATTTGTTCTAGATTGCCTAATTTATTGGCGTATAGCTGTTCATAATATGTTTTTGAAATTGTTTGTATTTCCTTGGTGTTGGTTGTGATCTCTCCTCTTTCATTCATGATTTTATTAATTTGAGTCTTTTTTCTTTTTTAATAAGGCTGGCTAATGGTTTGTCTACCCCATTCTTTCAAGAACCAACTCCTGGTTTTGTTGATATGTTCCACAGTTCTTCTGGTCTCTATTTCATTGAGTTCTGTTCGAATCCTTCTTAACTCTCTTCTTCTGCTGGGTGAAGGTTTTATTTGCTGTTTTTTCTCCAGCTCCTTTAGGTGCAAGGTTAGCTTTTGTATTTGAGTTCTTTCCAGTTTTTGGATGGATGCTTGTATTGCGATGTATTTCCCCCTCAGGACTGCCTTTGCTGTATCCCAAAGATGTTGAGCAGTGATTCTTCATTTTCATTAGTTTCCATGAATCTTTTTAATTCTACTCTAATTTCCTCATTGACCCATTCATGTTTTAGCAGGATCCTCTTTAACCTCCACGTTTTTGAGTTTCTTTCAAATTTCTTCCTGTGATTGAGTTATACTTTCAAACATTGTGTTCTGAAAATCTGCAGGGGACAATCCCAGTATTTTGATCAGTTGAGACCTGATTTGTGACCCAGTATGTATTCTATTCTGGAAAAAGTTCCATGTGCACTTGAGAAGAATGTGTATTCAGTTGCGTTCAGATGGAAAGTTTTGTGAAATCCATCTGGTCCAGTGTATCATTTAAAGCTCTTGTATCTTTGGTGGTGATATGCTTAGAAAATGTGTCATTTGCAGAAAGTGCTGTGTTGAAGTCTCCCAGTGTTAGTGTATTATTATCTAAGTATGTCTTTACTTTGGTTATTAATTGATTTATATACTTGGCAGCTCCCACATTAGGGGCATAAATATTCATGATTCTTAGGTCTTGTTGGATAGACCCTTAAAGTATGATATAGTGTCCCTCTTCTTCTCTTCCTATTGTCTTTGGGATAAACTTTAATTTATCTGATATGATGATTGCTACCCCTGCTTTCTTTTGAGGACCATTTGAATGGTAAATGGTTCTACAACCTTTCATTTTCAGGCTGGAGGTGTCCTTAGGTCTAAGTTGAGTCTCTTCAAGATTCCATCAAAATCCTAGAGGAGAACACAGGCAACACCCTTTTTGAACTTGGCCACAGTAACTTCTTGCAAGATACATCTATGAAGGCAAGAGAAACAAAAGCAAAAATTAACTATTAACTTCATCAAGATAAAAAGCTTTTGCACAGCAAAAGAAACAGTCAATGAAACTAAAAGACAACCTACAGAATGGGAGAAGATATTTGCAAATGACCTATCAGATAAAGGACTAGTACCAAGATGTATAAAGAACTTATTAAAGTCAACAGCAAAGAAACAAACAATCCAATCATGAAATGGGCAAAAGACATGAACAGAAATCTCACAGAGGAAGATATAGACATGGCCCACAAGCACATGAGAAAATGCTCTGCATCACTTGCCATCAGGGAAATACAAATCAAAACCACAATGAGATACCACCTCAACCAGTGAGAATGGGGAAAATTAACAAGGCAGGAAACAACAAATGTTGGAGAGGATGCGGAGAAAGGGGAACCCTCTTGCACTCCTGGTGGGAATGTGAACTGTTGCAGCCACTCTGGAAAACTGTGTGGAGGTTTCTCAAAGAGTTAAAAATAGATGTGCCCTACGACCCAGCAGTTGCATTGCTGGGGATTTACCCCAAAGATACAGAGGCAGTGAAATGCAACGACACCTCCACCCCGATATTTCTAGCAGCAATGTCCACAATAGCCAAACTGTAGAAGGAACCTCGGTGTCCATCGAAAGATGAATGGATAAAGAAGATGTGGTATATGTATACAATGGAATATTACTCAGCCATTAGAAATGACAAATACCCACCATTTGCCTCGACGTGGATGGAACTGGAGGGTATTATGTTGGGTGAAATAAGTCAATCGTAGAAGGGCAAACATTATATGGTCTCATTCATTTGGGGAATATAAAGAATAGTGAAAGGGAATAAAGGGGAAAGGAGCAAAAATGACTGGAAAATATCAGAAAGGGAGACAGAACATTAGAGACTCCTAACTGGGGCACGAATAAGGGGTGGTAGAAAGGGAGGTGGGCGGGGTTGGGGGTGACTGGGTGAAGGGCAGTGAGTAGCGCACTTGATGGGATGAGCACTGGGTGTTATGTTATATGTTGGAAAATTGAACTCCAATAAAAAAAATAAAAATAAATAAAAAATAAATTGAGTCTCTTGTAGACAGCAGGTAGTTGGGTGTTGCTTTTTTATCCAGTCTGAAACCATGCGTCTTTTGAAGGGATCATTTAGCCCATTCACGGTCAGAGTAAATATTGAGATATGAATTTAGTCCCATTGTATTACCTATTCAGTCCCTTTTTTTGTGAATTATTTCTTTCGGTTTCTTCTTTCTTTTACAGGGTCCCCTTTAATATTTCTTGCGGAGCTGTTTTGATGGTCACATATTCTTTCAGTTTCTGCCTATTTTGGAAGCTCTTTACCTCTCCTATCCTGAATGAGAGCCTTGCTGAATAAAGTATTCTTGGCTGCAAGTTCTTCTCATTTAGGACCCTGAATATCTCCTTCCAGCCCTTTCTGGTGTGCCAGGTCTCTGTGGGGAGGTCTGTTGTTAATCTGATATTCTTCCCCATATAAGGTAGGGATCTTGTGTCTTTTGCTGCTTTAAGGATTGTCTCTTTATCTTTGGAATTTTCAAGTTTCACTATTAAATGTCGAGGTGTTGAAAGGTTTTTATTGATTTTTTGGGGTGTACCTCTGTCTTCTGGATCTGAATGCCTGTTTTCCTCCACATATTAGGGATGTTCTCAGCTATCGTTTGTTCAAATATGCTTTCTGGCCCTTTGTCCCTTCAGAGCCCTCTGGTACTCCAATTAATGGTAGACTTTTCCTTCTGAGGCTATCATTTATTTCCCCTAACCTTTCCTCATGGTCTTTTAATTGTTTTTCTCTTTTTTCCTCAGCTTCCATCAACTTGTCTTCTAATTCTCACTCTTTTTGCCACCTCATTAACCCTAGTTCTTAGGACCTCCAGTTAGGATTTCATTTCATTTAATTGATTTTTAATTTTGGCCTGATTAGATCCTAATTCTGCAGTAACAAAGTCTCTAGAATCCCTTATAGTTTTTTCCAGAGCCAGGCTTTAATATTGTGCTTCTGAATTGGCTTTCTGCCTTCGAATTTGTAATCCATATTCTTTTACTCTGTGGCAGAGAGTTCTGTTTCTGATTCTTTGTTTTGTTGTGAGATCTTCCTTCTAGTCATGTTGCTCAGTGCAGAGTGGCTGTATGATTGGGCTGCATCAAGAATATCAACCACGACCTAAGTAAATTTCACCGTAGAGTATTCTGAGGAGGTTAGAGATCAGAAAATGCAAAGAAAGATCCGAACAAACTAAAACAAAAGGACCACTTAAGCAAAAACAAATTTTAAAACAATGTAGTAAAAAATAAGAGGACAGAAACCCCAAAGAAGTGCCATAAACAAAAGTAAGGAGGAAAAAAAAGAAAAGGCAGGGACCTGGGAGATGGTGGTGGTGAAGAAGTTGTAGTGGAGGGAGAATTAGTCTACCTGAGATGCTCTAGATGGTGATCCTCTTAGTTCTGTGTGTTAAGTTCTGTACGTTAGAAGATGCTCAGTCCCAAATTTATGTAAACCAGCAATACTTGTTCCAAGCCCCAACACTGACCACCAAAACATAAATGAGATAAAAGATGGAGGCAGAATGGGAATGTAAAGAGAATATAATCTCACAGACTGAACCAGCCCGGTATTGCACTTGGTTCTGGGTACATGCAAGTCATGTTTTAGAAGGTATTAACTTCCTTCATTGTATAACAAAATGAGGCAGCAAAAATAAAAAACACAAAACAAAAACCTATGTCTCATATATCTACCAAAATTTAATGAGTTGAAGGGAATCTAGAAGTGGAAAATATATCTAAGATATTTAATTGTAGATATATGAAAGTCAAAAAGGAAGAAACTTAAAAGTGAAGAGATGGTAAAATATTGTAGTTAAGGTGGGAAAGAGAAAATACTGGAAATTTTTAGTCTGGTATAAAAACGAGTTCTAATGGAAAAAGAGGGAAAAATTAAAAAAGAAGGGGAACCCTCTAGTTATATACTATAAATTTTTTTTTAATTTTTTTAATGATAGTCACAGAGAGAGAGAGAGAGAGAGAGAGAGAGAGAGAGAGAGAGAGAGAGAGGCAGGCAGAGACATAGGCAGAGGGAGAAGCAGGCTCCATGCACTGGGAGCCCGATGTGGGATTCGATCCCGGGTCTCCAGGATCGCGCCCTGGGCCAAAGGCAGGCACTAAACCGCTGCGCCACCCAGGGATCCCCTAGTTATATACTATAAATCCCTCGACTTCCCCTGGAGCTTTCCAGCGCTGCTTGTTTAAGAACTTACTTACTCTTCCCCTGGCCTTCCAGCTTGTCTTCTGGGGGAGGAGTCTCCTGTGCTGATTCTCAGGTGTGTGCACCTAGGGGAGATGCCCCGCCCCTCCCTGTGCAGTGCTCAATGGGAGCTGTTTATCCTGTGAGGCCTTTGTTCTCTGGAGGCCCCACCTCTTCCAGGCACAGGGTGAAACAAGGAGGAAACCAACACCGGTGGTGGCCAGATTTTCAGCTCTGGAGTTAGCTCCCTGCGAGTAACTAACTCAGTCTTCGAGTCCACATTGGCCTGGACCCTCCCAGTTTGGCGCGGGTGCCCTGATCTGTACAGCTTTCAGGGCGCCCAGTGGTGAGAGAGTCCTGGATGTCCTGTGCCCTCCCCGCTTCTGCCTGTCCCAGGGGGAGTGCAGGATGGTGGCCTATGTCTGCTCCAGCCCTGGTGTCTGGGGCCCTGTGCTGCTGGAACCACATTGTCTGGATGGCAGCAGGGTGCAGACCCTTCCATCTGGAGCCGCCTGCCTGACTGACAGGGGTCTCCCACATATCCAGCTGGGTGTGATCTCCATGTCTTTGAGATCGGCCCACAGATTCTGGTGAGCTTTCCCCCAGGGCGCACTTCCTCTATTAGTGACTCCAGGAAACTGGAGGCTTTACTGCCCCTCTTGTGATTCTGCCCAATTTCCCTGCTGAGAGTTTTTCTGTCCAGGATGAATCCGGTATGGATTTTAAAGTTCCTGCTTCTCGAGGGCTCAGCTTTCCTTTCCTGGAGGCTTTCTCTGCCTGACTTTAGCCCTTAGCCCAGTTCCTCGCGGTGACCCTCCCCCACTTGATTCTTTTTTATTTTTTTCTGCCCCTTCCTACCTTGCTAGAAGTGAAAACCCTTCTCTCTGTAGCTTTCCGGCTGTTCTCTCTTTAAATCTCAGGTCGAATTCGTTGATGTTCAGGATGTTTTGAAAGTTATCTAGGTAAGTTCGTGGGGCCAGGTGAGTTGAGGACCTCTAGTCTCTGCCATCTTGCCCCACCCCCAAACCATATATTCTTCAAGAGTTGATTAGATAGCATGTCTGTAGAGCAGTGCATTAAGTGTTTTGAGGCACATGTAAGTAGAGATGTTTAGGTCTTTCCTTAAAGGGAGTTGAAGTCTGCTTCAGAAGATAAAGTATATACTGGCCAACCAAAGGAATATTGAAAAGAATGGATAAATAAAAGCAAGGCAAATTGCATGTGTGTATTGTGGGGACATGGAGTAATAGAATGATAAGTATGGTTGGTTTAAGGAAGTTTTTTGGGAAATATTTAAAATTTTTCTTACAGTGGATAGATTGTTAAAATATGTGCTTACTTTTGGGAATGGGAGAATTATGATGATATGGGGAGTGGGATGAAGAGCCCAGGAGACACAAATAATATGGTTCAAAACATGGAGATTAGAGTTGATAGATTAGGAGAGATGCTATGTCTGAAAACAAGAGAGATGAGACCAGAAAATAGTTGATAAAGATGATATGGGTTAGAGGCAGGAAGAAGATTTTATGAGGTAGTGTTTAGAGATCATATAAGGAAGAGCTGCTTTTAAGTTTCTTGAGCAATCACTTAGGTGTTTATTTCCCACGGCCTATCATTGACATTTTTTAGTGTTGCACAGTAGGGCAACTCAATGAAATGTAGGTAATATGGAATGATAATATGGAATGAAATGCATAATGCAGATAGATTGAACAGGAGCCTGTTTTATCAGTCAAGGCAATATGGACTGAGAATGTTAACCCTAGTATTAACTGTAGAATTGAGACTTCCAGTAGAGTAATAGACACTAAAACAAAATAAAAACAAAATAAAAATAAATAAACCAGAATAAAGCAGGAAAGAATACAGAAGGATCCTCTTATATACCACATTGTGACAAACCAACTTAAACTTTATTGCACTTATTCTAGCTCTGTCACATTATTAATAATAATCTTTGATAACTACCATTGTTGAGTATTTACTATGTGCTAGGCACTGTGATAGGTTCTTTGCATGTGACACCATGAAGCTTAAATCATTAATCTTCAAAACAACCTTGTGAGGTAGATGCTGTTACCCATATGTTATAGATGGATAACTTAGGTCATAGGATAAGTAAGTTTTCCAAATTCAGAGTTACCTAATCACAGGTTCAGGGTTTGAACATTGTCCTGTTTATTCTGAAGGCTGTGCTCATAAGCACTTTTGATTTGTTTCTAAAATACAATTCCTCTGTCTTCAGTAAATTCTTAAAAGTATACATGTGACAGGCTCTGCTAAACTCTGAAATCTCTATGTGTATTTTTCAAATATTAATTGTATTTCATATTGTGTTGAAACCTTAACAGATGAATGTTTAGTGTGTGGTTCATATACGACAAAATGTATACTGGACTTGGTAATATAAATGGGATAAAGAAATAAAAAACACCATTAAAATAATAAAAAATGTAGCCAGTATAATTATCAAAAGTGTGTTGTTATCATTTCTCATTAGTCAGGATTTGCATGAAGAAGTTGAAGAAGCTGGTGCACTGCAGAAAAATCATGCTTCTGTGATATCTGAGAACCCTACAGAAGCTGTACATTCTGCCTATCTGCCTTCAGAAGATCAGTCACTATGCACTGTGAGCTGTGAAATGCTCACAGAACAAACTCCAAGCAGTGATCTAGAGACTGCCCTAGAAATAAACAATGTGAAGGTAACAGGAGAAACAGAAAAACATGATGATAAAACTTGTATGAAGTCAGCTTCAGAAGAAGAAACAAGTAAAAATGTGCCTACAACAGAAGGCACTGCATTGCAACCAAAGAAAACTAGGATTACTTACTCACAAATTATTAAAGAAGGCAGGAGATTTAATATTGATTTGGTATCAAAAGTAAGTACTAATTTTCTTCATCCTGTCATAGAATAATACTAAT
Organism: Nyctereutes procyonoides; assembly: GCF_905146905.1. Lineage (NCBI taxonomy): Eukaryota > Metazoa > Chordata > Mammalia > Carnivora > Canidae > Nyctereutes > Nyctereutes procyonoides. The sequence continues at coordinate 65,144,922 of NW_026575125.1, read as the reverse complement.
TTTAATTGATTGAAAATAGCATCTGGGACCATAAACCCAATTTTCATAATTTTATTATTTGAAGTGTGAACATTTGTTTTATAAAGAGATAGTAGCCAGAAATTTATAATTCAGTTAAAATATTCTTTAAATATAGGTTAAAAATGCTCAGTACTATAGCACAAGGATACTTTTGTACTGGAGCACAGAATCCATTCTGACATTCTCCTACTGCATGAACACTATGAATTTTATCAAGAGAAAAATTCTAATGAACCTTATTAAAATTCATGTTATTTATAGTTTATTAAATGAACTTCTTGAGGTGCCTGGGTGGCTCAGTCAGTTAAGTATTTGCCTTCGGCTCCAGTCATCCCAGGACCCCACATAGGGCTTCCTGCTCAGTGGGGAGCCTGCTTCTCCTTTCTGTCTGTCTGCCACTCCCCCTGCTTTTGGCCCACCCTCCCAGCTCTCTCTGTCAAATAAATAAAACCCTTAAAAAAACATTTTTAAAAAATGAAATTTTTAGCCTTTCTATATAGTGTCTATTTTAACATCTATATGATGATGAACATTCTGAATAAACCCATGCATTTTTGAAAATCATCTGTTCAGGTGTGAGGGCTTTGGAGGATAATTTAATATGGGGCGTGGGGGCAGGGAGCCTGGGAAGAATGCCACTGTCTTTGGTTATATTTCAGTCCTTAACTTTGATATTAGGTCAGTGTAACTTCAGAGGAGATCTCTAAGTCTTTGGATGGTACAGTGTTGTATTGGTTTTATAGGAAGCAAGGTTAATGTAGCATGAAAAAGCAGAAAACCAGTAAGGATCATGGTCTTAAGAGGTTAGATATAGGACAGGGAGTAAGTAGAAAGAAACAGACCAAATCCCATACATTGAAGACAAACAAAAAATTAAAAAGAAATAGAAGAGCATAGTAAATAACATTAGACTTGCCTCAAAACTAGGCTTTTCAATTAAATATGCTCTCTTGAAGTTCCAAATACAGAGAGACTAATTGCATATTCCTTAAATTTTACTAAATACAATCCTATATACTCATATTGTTGCTCTTTTTGAACCTGATGCCTAAAAATATGAGTATATTTTTACTATCCTTTTTTTTTCTTTGTATCATGTAGCTATCTGTGCCTGATTCTGTCCTGCTCTGAGCTGGTTGCTACCTTGGTCCTACTTCATATTTTTGCACCATCTATTCCACCTTCTCCAGCTCCTGTGACCCTGCCATGCTTTGAAATCTAGCATTTTTTCCATATTACCTTGGCTATTGTTTTCTGGGTGGAAGTTTAATCATAGTTTACTAATGGTTTTCCTATTCTCATGAACAGAAAATAAGTTTTCAAAACCAAAAAATAAAACAACAAAAAAACCCTGAAGTAGTCAAGTAACAAATGGGCTTTGTTGTGAAAATTTCATTTTTAATTAGTTGGAATATGGAATGCCTAACTTAAATGATGATATAAATGTTGGTTAAGAATCAACACTAGTTTATAATAATCTCTAACCCTTATGGTAGCTGAAATACAGTATAAATATTGCAATGGAAAATAATAGATGGAACTGTATCAATTTTTGGAATTAGTGTAGGAAATCATGCACTAATATAAAAGAAAGTGCTGATTGTAGGGGGAGAGAGTTTAATTAGATGCCAAGATGTTTGAGACTTTTAAGAATTCTGGGTATTTTCATGAGTTTCAGTGGATCATAGTAGTGGTTCTTTTAGGGTAAATTAAAAACAGATGTGTCTAGAGCAGTCAGGGCAGTTTACTTTGTCCTGCATAGTTTTCATCGTTTTATATGTTAAAAAAATAATAAATTCATCCCACAAAAGCAGCAGTACCTAAAGAATGTAGAACCATAGCAGTATAAGAGGTTTATTATCAATTTTTAATGTTAGTCATTTAGTGAACATTTATTGAGTATCTGTGGTGTGGAAAGCAGTATATTCCACGATATTGGGGCAATCAGTTACTCCTTGGAAATTCTGTCTGTTCTAATTTCAGTTATTGCATCTAAATTTAGGATGATTGCCAAAACTATTTCAAGCCCTACCTCTTTCCTAAAGTCCAGTTTGATGTCTCCAAACCACCTGACATTTCTACATGTATTCCATCTCAAAGTCATGGTAAAACTGACACATTACAGTGGTGCTTTGCAGTTTACAAAACACATATAGCCTTTTAAAAAGTAGTCTTATAGCTCAGGTTAGGTTGGTTAAATATAATGCTTTATAGTATTATACTGCTTAGACTAATAGAGAAAATCAAAGTTGAAGTTCTTACATTTAAAGTTCTTTTCTAAGAAAGTCCATACCCTTAATAATTATGGAACCAACATGGCCAAGTAAAACAGAAATGATTAATTACTTATTAAATCTAATTCTCAATATTTTAATCAGATGGAAATATTTTGTTTTTATTGAAGTATAATTAACATACAATATTATATTAGTTTCAGATGTACAACATATTGATTGGACAATTCTATACATTTACTCATTGCTCACCTTGATTACTCACCATCTATCACCATACAACATTGTAAAGTATTATAATTGGAAGTATGTACCTCTTAATTCCCTTTATTTCACCCAGCTACACCCACCCACACATCTCTCTGACAACTACCAGTTCTCTGTAATTAAGAGTCGTTTTTTCTTTGTTCATTTATTTTGTTTTTTAGTTTACACATATGAGTGAAATGTGAAATCATATGGTATTGGTCTTTTTAAAATTTTTAAAAAAGATTTTATTTATTTATTCATGAGAGACACAGAAAGAGAGAGGCAGAGACATAGGCAGAAGGAGGAGCAGACTCCATGCAGGAAGCCCGATATGGGACTCAATCCTGGGACCCCGGGATCATGCCCTGAGCAAAGGCAGACACTCAACCTCTGAGCCACCCAGGTGTCTCGGTATTTGTCTTTCTTGGACTTACTTCACTTAGTATACTGTCGTCTAGTTTCATCCATGTTGTTGCAAATGGCAAGATTTCATTCTTTTTTAATGACCAAGTAATTTTGTAATGTGTGTGTGTGTATACATACCACAACTTTATCCATTCTTCTATTGAACGGTACTTGGTATTCTTTAGCCTCTCATCACTGCAATTTCGGTTAGATCACTTAGAGAGTGCTGTAAAAGAGGCTTAAGTTTAAATACTATAGTTGTTATTACTAAGCTTCAGACAAAAGTTTAGTGTAGTGTTTAATTAAAATATGTTCTCTTCAATGTTATCTTAAATGCATTGTTTTTAAGCTGGCATTAAGTCTTAGGCTTTACTAGATCTTCTTAAATGAAAATACATCTTTTGTTTGACATATTAATATTTGTGAAATTATTATGACTACTGAGGGATCATTGACTTTCAAGTATTTGTTTTTAAACAGAATGGGTATTTGATGTATCTGTTTTTAGTATAATTATAGAATTAGGACTTGGCAATATATTCTTAAAAATGTATGCTATATATATATTAGTTGTGTAGGGCATTAGGCTGAAGATAATGAAATAACCTGCTGTATTTAGGGTAGTTGGATTGTTTTCAAAAAAAAAAAAAAAGCAATGCCAGTTTTGTTCTGCACAATGCTGGCCACTATAAAAACCTAACTGATATTGATGTTCAAGTCTTTACTGACCTCTTGGATACTCAGACTGATGGTTTGGATAGATTTTTGAAATTCCCTTTTTCTTTCTAGCAAAGCTAATTGTTTTATTTCCTTCTCTTATTACAGATGTAACATTTACATTTTAAACATTTATTGAGTTATAAACACTTAAAAGTATATCAGTATACCGCAAAGCCAAATCTGTTGCATTTAACCATATGGTTAAATATAGAACATGCTAGATAATATTATTGAAGTTTTGTGGATTTTTTTGTCTCTGATATTTGTTACAAAATGAAAAATCAATTCCACATGTGCATGCTATCAATAACCATCATCCTCACTTCTTGAAAAAGACATAAATCTAGACTGCTAGGATTCTAGAGGGACCTTCTAATTCAATTCTTTTGGTAGGCACACATAACCAATCTTTTTCTTTTCTGTTTGATGAAGAAGTCCAGCGAGCTAATGTCTTCTTAATAACCACTTGTCCTTCTGAATTGGCTTTCGCACTGGTTGTTATTCTGTATGTTGGCAAATTGAACACCAATAAAAATAAATTTGTAAGTAAAAAAAAATAACCACTTGTCCTTATATAAGTCTGTATAGTCTCTTATTCAAAATGCTTGGGCCTGATGTGTTCCATTATTTAGATTTTAAAAATTATTTTAGAACGTAATACAGTACATATGCTGATACACTATATACGGTATAACATTCTTAACAAGATCTGAGGAGGCACTCTATAATTAAACCTATTAATATTTCTGCAGGCAAATGTATGTATTCACAGTAAGTGCAGCAAAGAGAAAAGAGTCTTCTATCATTTTGGGTCATTTTGTTGCCAAATTAATTATGAAAAAACTTTGGATTCCAGAGTTTTTAGGGTTTTGAATTTCAGATAATCAATTATAAACCTGTAGTAAATTTTGTTATGTATTACAATATTAATAGGTATAATATTTCATACAAATATTTAAAAATATAGTGGAATTATATATCTTTACTTAGCACTTACTAATTTTTCCTTTTATTTTATCCTGTAAAATATTTTCTTTGTACAGCTGCTGTATTCTCGAGGATTGCTAATTGATCTTTTAATCAAATCTAACGTAAGTCGATATGCAGAGTTCAAAAATATTACCAGGATTCTTGCATTTCGAGAAGGAAGAGTGGAACAGGTACTTTGTTGATCAAATGTTGTAACTGGGTATGAGCTAAAGTTATTATTTGTTTTGGAAGGATAAACAAATAGAATTGTTATTTTCCTGGCAAAGCAGCAAATTCCAATCCTGCATAGTAAAAGTAAATAGAGATTACTCAAGTAAAATTTCTAGTGTTAATTTTTTCATGAGTTCTCCTGCAACCTGATACTGGTTTTGAGAAAATGTTAATTTCAGGAAATATCGCTAGATTTGAGCTGTCATTTGTACCCAGTTAGGAGTGACATGCCATTGGCCTTTTAATGGTATAAGGAGCAACTTGGCAGAATTAAGTAAGAGAGCTCACAAGTTAATTAGCTCTGAAGTCAGCAGAGATGCCTTTAGAACTGATAGAAGGTAACATGAATGGCTAGAATGGAAATAATGATCTTGTTATATAGTTAAAGGGAAAAAATGTAATTTGGAAAACTTGTGTCACTAGGAAGCAGTTTCTTAACTTAAAATCATGTTTTTCAGGTTCCTTATTCTAGAGCTGATGTCTTTAATAGCAAACAACTTACTATGGTAGAAAAGCGAATGCTAATGAAGTTTCTTACATTTTGTATGGAATATGAAAAACATCCTGACGAATATAAAGGTATTGTTTTCCATTAAATTATGTTCATCAAATTGTGTTCTCTAAATATTTTAGCTTTCTTGTTTTAATATGCTTGCTCTGATGTAGTAAGCTGCTCAGTACTCTTTTAAAGTACATTCTGACTCTGCACTATCCAGTAGGTTAGCCATGACCAACATGTAGCTAATCTAAAATTAATTACAATTAAATATAATTTAAAATTCAGTTCCTCAGTTGGACTAGCCGTATTTGAAGTATTGGTACCACATGTGGCTATTAGCTACTATGGCTACAGTACAGCTATAGAATATTTTCATCATTGTGGAAGTGCTGTGCTGTGTGTTAACTTTTATTCTTGTTTTTTTTAAAGATTTTATTTATTTATTCATGGGAGACACACAGAGAGAGGCAGAGACATAGGCAGAGTGAGAAGCAGGCTCGGGAGCCTGATCTGGGACTGAATCCCAGGACCCCAGGATTAGGACCTGAGCCAAAGGCAGATGCTCAACCACTGAGCCACCCAGGCGTCCCAGTTTTTATTCTTGTTAATTAAATATTTCTGTCAACTGGTTCTCCATAGATGATATTCTTTTTTCATTGTTCCATTAATTTTTTTCAGCAGTTAAAAAGTCTGTATATTTTTTCATTTTCCCAGGATTACTTTTGCTTGGTATATTGAATTATTCATTTTAACTAAGTAAGAAAAAGAGGCTAGATGGCACTGGGAATGTGAACCACTGTGTTAGAGGACATGGTTTCTAGTTTTGGCTTTGACCCGAATTACAGTTTGTTGAAAATTGAATATTTCAGTTTAGTATCAGAGCTTTATACTCTTCAAGTGCATTGGACTGGAAACGTTGTCCAAAACAGAAAAATACTACTGATGTTTCATTTATAAAGTTGCAATGAGAAATACAGCAGTATGTTTTTTTTTAAGATTTTTATTTATTTATTAGTATGTTTTTTTTTTTTTACTTGGAATATTAAAAGTTGAGTTCTTGGTCTTAAAGCTTCATGTTCATTAGATACCGCCAAATCATTCTTCACAGTGCTATAAACTTATGTTCTCTCTCTTTTTTTAAATTTTTAAAATTTAAATTCAGTTTGCCAACATATAGTATAACACCAAGTGCTTATCCCATCATAAACTCATGTTCTCTCAGTAAATTTTTGTAAGTTTTATATTTTTTTCTTTTGTTATGATATTATATTTCCCACCACTAATAGTCCAATTATATTTTTTTCTGTTCTTTAAGTGAGCAGTTTTTAGGGGTCCCTTGTTTTGAGGTGTGGTATAAGGCAGTAAGACTGATTCCATTAGGCACACAGAAATTAACTTCCTTACTTTTTAGTTATAGTTCATTGTTCTTAGTTTTAGTAGAAATATATGTTTCAAAAAACTCAAGTCTATCATTGTTTTTACCAAAAAATTGTCATTTGTCATATCTATTTAATATTTCTAAGTGTAATTATTGGCATTACTCAGCAGTTTTAGTGATAGTAAAGTAAGATTATTGCCAATTTTGGAAACCTGTTGTGGTTAATGAATGTTTTTCTAGTTTTTTAAGCCTATAAAATAATAAAGATTCATCATTTAAAGCTTAAAAATTGTGCCATCAGTTCAGTTAGGATAGTGAGATTGTTTCTAGGTTTTTTTCCCCCCTAAAATATGTGGTCTCTGTCCAAAATGTAATATATACCACCTGGGTCCTTTGCCAAGTGTCTTAAACAAGCTTGATCTCTTTTGTGCAGTGGTTTTATTTATTTATTTTTTAAGATTTTATTTATTGGGGCAGCCTGGGTGGCTCAGCGGTTTAGCGCTGCCTTTGGTCCAGGATGTGGTCCTGGAGACCTGGGATCGAGTTCCACGTCGGGCTCCCTGCATGGAGCCTGCTTCTCCCTCTGCCTGTGTGTCTGCCCTTCTCTCTCTCTCTCTCTTTCTTCCTCTCTCTCTCTCTCTCTCTCTCTCTCTCTCTGTCTCTGTCTCTGTCTCTGTCTCTGTCTCATGAATAAATAAATAAATAAAATCTTTTTTTTTAAGGACTGGTTCCTAGGACTCCAGGATCACACCCTGAGCTAAAGGCAGACACTCAACCACTAAGCCACTCAGGCATCCCAGTGCAGTGGTTTTAAATTGAGGTTTGATTGTGATTTTTTTTAAATTTTATTTATTTATTCATGAGAGACACAGAGAGAAAGAGGCAGAGACACAGGCAGAGAGAGAAGCGGGCTCCATGCAGGGAGCCCGACGTGGGACTCGATCCCAGAAGTCCGGGATCAGGCCCTGGGCCCAAGTCGGCGCTAAACCGCTGAGCCACCCAGGCTGCCCCTGATTGTGATTTTAACTGATAAATTTTCATCTTTTCATAGCCTATGAGGAGATTACATTTTCTGAGTATTTAAAAACTCAAAAATTAACCCCCAACCTCCAGTACTTTGTCCTGCATTCAATTGCGATGACATCAGAGACAGCCAGCAATACCATAGATGGTCTCAAAGCTACCAAAAACTTTCTTCACTGTCTTGGACGGTATGGCAACACTCCATTTCTGTTTCCTTTATATGGCCAAGGAGAACTTCCTCAGTGTTTCTGCAGGTAAGACTGGCATTGGTTCTCTTGTTTCTTCTTAAAGTAATCTTAAGTAACAGATGAAAATGAAAAAGACAAAAATGAGATTTATTCAAGATTTGGTATATGCAAGCATACTTTGTTGTTCTGCTCTTTTATAAATCTATGTATTTGCTTACCTACCTATCTAAATGATATATTCAGTTTGGCCTGTGTTTGGGCTTCATATAATAGAACCTTCCTATAAATTCCTTAGTTTACTCAATATTATGGTTCATTGCATCATCCTTGTTGTGTATAATTATAGTTATTTTCTTTGCTATGTAGTATTCCATTATGAATATACCACAATTTATTTTTCCATTTTTCTTTTGATAGAGAATGTTTCCAGGTTTTTGTTTTGTTTTGTTTTTTTGCTGTTATTAACATCCTTGTGTATGTTTCAGGATATACATGTTCAAGACTTTCTCTAGGTACATATCTAGGAGTGGAATTCCCAACTCATGGGATATATGAATGTTCATACAAGATAGTACCCAATTTTTTCTTCGGAGCATTGTTCCAGTTTATATCCTGCCACAATATATAAGAATTTCCATAGCTCTACATCTTTGCCAACATTTGTTATTAGATTTTTAAGTTTTTGTCAATCTAACTCACATAGAAAACTTCACATACTTTTATTTTACATTTCCTAGATTAGTTATGAGGTGGAGTGTCTTCTTATATTGTTATTGGATATTCATGTTTTCTCTTTGGTGAAATGCATGTTCATGGTTCTTATATATCTATTTCCTTATTGATTTGTAGGAGTTTTTATTCAGAATACTAACCTTTTCTTAGTTGTATGTGTTGCATATATCTTGCCTTATGGTATTCATAATGCTGGAGTTTATTAAGATTAAAGTAGTCAAACATAACAATCTTGTCTTTTTATACTTACTAGCACTTTTAGGGTAGTGGAGCATAGTAGTTAAACCCTGGACTATGTAGATTTAAGTCTTGGCTTCTCCATTTGTTAGTCATGTAACCTTGAGCAACATTTCACAGTCTCTCTATTACATTTTCAAAGAAACAACTTTGGGGCTTTTGGAATCTTCTGTTATAGCTTTGTGTCCCTAGTTCATTAATTTCCATTCTTTATTATCTCCTTTATTTTGCCTTTTTTTGTTCAGCACATCCCTCCCCTTTTCTGTCCTTGCCAGTTCTTACGATGAAACCCAATGTGTTATATTAGAAAATACAAAAGATAAATATTTAAGCATTTAAGATGATAAAGTGCTAACTCGTGTTTTGACTCTTCACAGTTATTATGTATTATATTCAATATCTTTTAGTCCTAAATATCTTAATTTCCATTGTGATTTCTTTATTGACCCATGAGTTGTTATGAGAGGTTTTAAAATAGCTGATTTGGTTGATATTTTGGCTCTTACCATTTAATCTAATTGTAGAAAATTAAGTTATATCTGGAAAATACGTTTTTATAGTATTAATACTTTGAACTTTATGACATAGTATGTCATTAATTTTGGTAATTTTTCCAATTGTGCTCAAGAAGAATATGTTTATGCACAGGGTTCTCTAATTATTGGTCTGTAGTCTAACAAGATAGGCTTCGAGGTTATAATTTGAAAATTTTATTGAAGTTTTTTTCTTTCATCTACCAATAATATTTTGAAAACTCTCATTAGATTTGTCACTTTCTCCCTATAATTCTATTAATTCTTACCTTATATTTTCAGACAATTTATTAAGATCATATAAATTTTTAACTTTAACTTTCCTGATGAATTTAATATTTTACATTATTTGCTGATTTTCTCCATCCCTAATAATGCATTTTTTTCCTTAAAGTCTACCTTGTCTAATGGTCAAGTAGCTACTACAGCTTATTAGTATTTGCCTGTTACATTTTTCTCCATCTCTATTTTTCACTTTTTCTTTTTTTTTTTTTTTTTTATAAATTAATTTTTATTGGTGTTCAATTTACCAACATACAGAATAACACCCAGTGCTCATCCCGTCAAGTGTACCCCTCAGTGCCCGTCACCCATTCACCCCCACCCCCCACCCTCCTCCCCCTCCACCACCCCTAGTTCATTTCCCAGAGTTAGAAGTCTTTATGTTCTGTCTCCCTTTCTGATATTTCTCACACATTTCTTCTCCCTTCCCTTATATTCCCTTTCGCTAGTATTCATATTCTCCGGTTACTGTGGCCAAGTTCAAAAAGGGTGTTGCCTGAGTTCTTCTCTGGGATTTTGATGGAATCTTGTCTCACATTTAGATCTTTCATCCATTTTGAGTTTATCTTTGTGTATGGTGCATGAGAGTGGTCCAGTTTCATTCTTCTGCATGTGGATGTCCAATTTTCCCAGCACCATTTATTGAAGAGACTGTCTTTCTTCTAGTGGATCGTCTTTCCACCTTTATTGTATATTAGTTGAGCATAAAGTTCAGGGTCCACTTCTGGGTTCTCTGTTCTGTTCCATTGATCTATATGTCTGTTTTTGTGCCAGTACCACACTGTCTTGATGAACACAGCTTTGTAGTACAACCTGAAATCTGGCATTGTGATGCCCCCAGATATGGTTTTCTTTTTTTTTAAAATTCCCCTGGCTGTTTGGGGTCTTTTCTGATTCCACACAAATCTTAAAATAATTTGTTCTAAGTCTCTGAAGAAAGTCCATGGTATTTTGATAGGGATTGCATTATACGTGTAAATTGCCCTGGGTAACATTGACATTTTCACAATATTAATTCTGCCAATCCATGAGCATGGAATATTTTTCCATCTCTTTGTGTCTTCCTCAATTTCTTTCAGAAGTGTTCTGTAGTTTTTAGGGTATATTTTGAGAACCATTTGAATGGTAAATGGTTCTCCAACCTTTTATTTTCAGGTTGTAGGTGTCCTTCTGTCTAAAATGAGTCTCTTGTAGACAGCAAATAGATGGGTCCTGTTTTTTTATCCAGTCTGAAACTCTGCGCCTTTTGATGGGGTCATTAAGCCCATTCACGTTCAGAGTTACTTGAACTTCTTCTTAAAGGGGAGTTTTAAGAGTCCCCCTTAAAATTTCTTGCAGAGCTGGTTTGGAGGTCACATATTCTTTCAGTTCCTGCCTGTCTTGGAAGCTCTTTATCTCTCCTTCCATTTTGAATGAGAGCCTTGCCGGATAAAGTATTCTTGGTTGCATGTTCTTCTCATTTAGGACCCTGAATATATCCTGCCAGCCCTTTCTGTCCTGCCAGGTCTCTGTGGAGAGGTCTGCTGTTACCCTAATATTCCTCCCCATGAAAGTCAGGGACTTCTTGTCTCTTGCTGCTTTAAGGATCTTCCCTTTATCTTTGGAATTTACAAGCTTCACTATTAGATGTCGAGGTGTTGAACGGTTTTTATTGATTTTAGGGGGGGATCTCTCTATTTCCTGGATCTGAATGCCTGTTTCCTTTCCCAGATTGGGAAAGTTTTCAGCTAGGATTTGTTCAAATACATATTCTGGCCCTCTGTCCCTTTCGGCGCCCTCGGGAACCCCAATTAAACGTAGGTTTTTCTTCCTTAGAGTGTCATTTATTTGCCTTAATCTGTCTTCGTGGTTCTTTAATTGTTTATCTCTTTTTTCCTCAGTTTCCCTCTTTGCCATTAACTTGTCTTCTATGTCACTCACTCGTTCTTCCACCTCGTTAACTCTCGTCGTTAGGACTTCTAGTTTGGATTGCATCTCATTCAATTGATTTTTAATTTCTGCCTGATTGGATCTAAATTCTGCAGTCATGAAGTCTCGTGAGGCCTTAATGCTTTTTTCTAGAGCCACCAGTAGCTGTAGAATAGTGCTTCTGAATTGGCTTTCTGACATTGAAGTGTAATCCAGATTTTGTAACTCTGTGGGAGAGAGGGCTGTTTCTGATTCTTTCTTTTGAAGTGAGGTTTTCCTTCTAGTCATTTTGCTCAGTGCAGAGTGGCCAAAAACAAGTTGTATTGGAACACGGGGGAGTATCACTGGTCCCTCTAGCTGGTCTTCTGGGGGAGGGGCCTGTTGCGCTGATTCTCAGGTGTTAGCACTTGGGGGAGCTGCTCTGCCCCTGCCTGCTGCAGGGCTCAGCGGGGGTTGTTTACCCCGTGAGGTCTCAGGAGGAACAGTTGCAGTTGCTATGGCAACTCTGGAAGCCTGGATTCAGCCTCCGCAGGAACTACGGGGCTCGGGGCTCGGGGCTCTCGGCTCTCCGTCCGCAGGGCCTGGAGGCTCCGGGGCGGGGCCGCTGATCTGCTCAGCTCGGGGCAGGAGCGTCCTTGCTGTCCTGGGCCCTCCCGGCCTCTGCCTGTCCCGGGGGAGGCCGGATCCTGGGCTGTGTCCCGGCGCCCTGTGCTCCGGGGCCTGCGTTGTTGGATTCGCGCTCCCGCCCCGCAGCTCCCTCCCTGGAGCCGCTCCCGAGCCCCTCCGAACTGCTCCGGTGCGTGCTGCAGCCCTTAGGGAGCTCGGCGCACTCTCCTGTGCTCGCAGGTGTCTGTTAGTGTCCCCGGGAGCCTGAGGGCATCCCCGCTCTCCTGGGTCCTGCTCCAACTCCCTGCGAGCCCCTTTCCGCCCGCCCGGGAAGGTTGGTGCAGCTCCTGCTTCTCCGGGACGGGGCTCTCCTGTCCTGGGGACACTCGCCCCGGCCTCAGCCCGGCTCCTCGCGGGGCCCCTCCCCCTCGGAGGCCTTTTGTTCCTTTATTTCTTTTTCCCCGTCTTCCTACCTTGATAGAAGCGCGAACTCTTCTCACTGTAGCATTCCAGCTGGTCTCTCTTTACATCTCAGGCTGAATTCGTAGATTTTCAGGATGGTTTGAAGGTTATCTAGGTAACTTGGTGGGGACAGGTGATTTGGGGACCCTGCTCTTCCGCCATCTTGCCCCTCCCTCATTTTTCACTTTTTCTGAGTTTCTATTTGGGACTCTATTTTTTTTTTCTATTTGGGACTCAAAATAGCAAATTATTACACATTTTTAATCCTGCCCAACAATTTCTTTTACCAAGTGGAATGAATGTTGTTAATAGGAGTCTGTTCCTACTTTCTGAAGTATCTAATCTTAAAAGTTCCTCTAGTTTATTTTTATTTTTTATTTTATTTTCTTTCATTTTTTTTAACCCTTTATTTTTTTATTATTTTTTTAAATAATAAATTTATTTTTTTTGGTGTTCAATTTACCAACATACAGAATAACACCCAGTGCTCATCCCGTCAAGTGCCCCCCCTCAGTGCCCGTTACCCATTCACCCCAACCCCCGCCCTCCTCCCCTTCCACCACCCCTAGTTCATTTCCCAGAGTTAGGAGTCTTCATGTTCTGTCTCCCTTTCGGGTATTTCCAACCCATTTCTTCTCCCTTCCCTTCTATTCCCTTTCACTATTATTTACATTCCCCAAATGAATGAGAACATACACTGTTTGTCCTTCTCCGATTGACTTATTTCACTCAGCATAATAACTTCGAGTTCCATCCACGTTGAAGCAAATGGTGAGTATTTGTCGTTTCTAATGGCTGAGGAATATTCCATTGTATACAAAAACTACATCTTTTTTATCCATTCATCTTTCGATGGACACGGAGGCTCCTTCCACAGTTTGGCTATTGTGCACATTGCTGCTAGAAACATCGGGGAGAAGGTGTCCCGGCGTTTCATTGCATCTGCATCTTTGGGGTAAATCCCCAGCAGTGTAATTGCTGGGTCGTAGGGCAGGTCTATTTTTAACTCTTTGAGGAACCTCCACACAGTTTTCCAGAGTGGCTGCACCATTTCACATTCCCACCAACAGCATAAGAGGGTTCCCTTTTCTCCACATCCTCTCCAACATTTGTGGTTTCCTGCCTTGTTAATGTTCCCCATTCTCATTGGTGTGAGGTGGTATCTCATTCTGGTTTAGATTTGTATTTCCCTGATGGCAAGTGATGCAGAATATTTTCTCATGTGCGTGTTGGCCATGTCTATGTCTTCCTCTGTGAGATTTCTCTTCATGTCTTTTGCCCATTTCATGATTGGATTGTTTCTTTGGTGTTGAGATTAATAAGTTCTTTATAGATCTTGGAAACTAGCCCTTTATCTGATATGTCATTTGCAAATATCTTCTCCCATACTGTAGGCTGTCTTTTAGTTTTGTTGACTGTATCCTTTGCTGTGGAAAAGTTTCTTATCTTGAAGTCCCAATAGTTCATTTTTGCTTTTGTTTCTTTTGCCTTTGTGGATGTATCTTGCAAGAAGTTACTGTGGCCGAGTTCAAAAAGGGTGTTACCTGTGTTCTCCTCTAGGATTTTGATGGAATCTTGTCTCCCATTTAGATCTTTCATCCATTTTGAGTTTATCTTTGTGTACGGTGTAAGAGAGTGGTCTAGTTTCATTCTTCTGCATGTGGATGTCCAATATTCCCAGCACCATTTATTGAAGGGACTGTCTTCCAGTGGATAGTCTTTCCTCCTTTATCGTATATTAGTTGACCATAAAGTTGAGGGTCCACTTCTGGGTTCTCTATTCTGTTCCATTGATCTATGTGTCTGTTTTTGAGCCGGTACCACACTGTCTTGATGACCACAGCTTTGTAGTACAACCTGAAATCTTGTGATGCAATCGTTGTGATGCCCCCAGCTATTGTTTTCTTTTTTAAAATTCCCCTGGCTATTCGGGGTCTTTTCTGATTCCACACAAATCTTAAAATAATGTGTTTCAACTCTCTGAAGAAAGTCCGTGGTATTTTGATAGGGATTGCATTAAATGTGTAAATTGCCCTGGGTAACATTGACATTTTCACAATATTAATTCTGCCAATCCATGAGCATGGAATATTTTTCCATCTCTTTGTGTCTTCCTCAATTTCTTTCAGAAGTGTTCTATAGTTTCTAGGGTATAGATCCTTTACCTCTTTGGTTAGGTTTATCCCTAGGTATCTTAAGCTTTTGGGTGCAATTGTCAATGGGATTGACTCCTTAATTTCTCTTTCTTCAGTCTCATTGTTAGTGTCTAGAAATGCCACTGACTTCTGGGCATTGATTTTGTATGCTGCCACACTGCCAAATTGCTGTGTGAGTTCTAGCAATCTTGGGGTGGAGCCTTTTCGGTTTTCTATGTACAGTATCATGTCATCGGCGAAGAGGGAGAGTTTGACTTCTTCTTTTCCAATTTGAATGCCTTTAATGTCTTTTTGTTGTCTGATTGCTGAGGCTAGGACTTCTTTTTTTTTTTTTTTTTTTTGAGAAGAGGCTAGGACTTCTAGTACTATGTTGAATGGCAGTGGTGAGAGTGGACATCCCTGTCTTGTTCCTGATCTTAGGCGAAAGGGTCCCCGTGCTTCCCCATTGAGAATTATATTTGCTGTGGGCTTTTCGTAGATGGCTTTTCAGATGTTGAGGAATGTTCCCTCTATCCCTACACTCTGAAGAGTTTTGATCAGGAATGGATGCTGTATTTTGTCAAATGCTTTCTCTGCATCTATTGAGAGGATCATATGGTTCTTGGCTTTTCTCTTGCTGATATGATGAATCAAATTGATTGGTTTACGAGTGTTGAACCAGCCTGGTGTCCCAGGAATAAATCGTACTTGGTCATGGTGAATAATTTTCTTAATGTATTGTTGGATCCTTTTGGCTAGTATCTTGTTAAGAATTTTTGCATCCATGTTCATCAGGGATATTGGTCTGTAATTCTCCTTTTTGGTGCGGTCTTTGTCTGGTTTTGGAATTAAGGTGATGCTGTCCTCATACAATGAATTTGGAAGTACTCCATCTCTTTCTATCTTGCAAACAGCTTTAGTAGAATAGGTATGGTTTCTTCTTTAAACGTTTGATAAAATTCCCTGGGAAGCCATCTGGCCCTGGACTTTTGTGTCTTGGGAGGTTTCGGATGACTGCTTCAATTTCCTCCCTGGTTATTGGCCTGTTCAGGTTTTCTATTTCCTCTTGATCCAGTTTTGGTAATTTGTGGCTTTCCAGAAATGCGTCCATTTCTTCTAGATTGCCTAATTTATTGGCGTATAGGTGTTCATAATATGTTTTTAAAATCGTTTGTATTTCCTTGGTGTTGGTAGTGATCTCTCCTTCTCATTCATAATTTTATTAATTTGAGTCTTTTCTCCTTTTTAGGAAGGCTGGCTAATGGTTTATATATCTATTAATTCTTTCAAAGAACCAACTCCTGGTTCTGTTGATCTGTTCCACAGTTCTTCTGGTCTCGATTGCGTTGAGTTCTGCTCAAATCTTTATTAACTCTCTTCTTCTGCTGGGTGTAGGATCTATTTGCTGTTTTTTCTCTAGCTCCTTTATGTGTAAGGTTAGCTTTTGTATTTGAGTTCTTTCCAGTTTTTGAATGGATGCTTGTATTGCAATGTATTTCCCCCTCAGGACTGCTTTTGCTGCATCCCAAAGATTTTGAACAGTTGTATCTTCATTCTCATTAGTTTCCATGAATCTTTTTACTTCTTCCTTAATTTCCTGGTTGACCCTTTTATCTTTTAGCAGGATGGTCCTTAACCTCCACGTGTTTGAAGTCCTTCCAAACTTCTTGTGATTTAGCTCTAATTTCAAGGCATTATGGTCTGAGAATATGCAGGGGATGATCCCAATCTTTTGGTATCGGTTCAGACCCGATTTGTGACCCAGTATGTGGTCTATTCTGGAGAAAGTTCCATGTGTACTTGAGAGGAATGTGTATTCAGTTGAGTTTGGATGTAAAGTTCTGTAGATATCTGTGAAATCCATCTAGTCCAGTGTATCATTAAAGCTCTCGTTTCTTTGGAGATGTTGTGTTTAGAAGACCTATCGAGGGTAGAAAGAGCTAGATTGACGTCACCAAGTATAAGTGTATTATTATCTAAGTAGGTCTTAACTTTGGTTATGAATTGATGTATTTGGTAGCTCCCGCATTCGGGGCATATATATTGTTGATTGTTAAGTCCTCTTGTTGGATAGATCCTTTAAGTATGATATAGTGTCCCTCTTCATCTCTCACTACAGTCTTCGGGGTAAATTTTAGTTTATCTGATATAAGGATGGCTACCCCTTATTTCTTTTGAGGACCATTTGAATGGTAAATGGTTCTCCAACCTTTTATTTTCAGGCTGTAGGTGTCCTTCTGTCTAAAATGAGTCTCTGGTAGACAGCAAATAGATGGGTCCTGCTATTTTAGCCAGTCTGACACTCTGTGCCTTTTGATGGGGTCATTAAGCCCATTCACGTTCAGAGTTACTATTGAAAGATATGAGTTTAGTGTCATCATGATACCTATTCAGTCCCTTTTTTTGTGGTTTGTTCCATTGGACTTCTTATTGGGGAATTTTGAGAGTCCCCCTTAAAATTTAAAAGAAAAGAGAAAGAAAGGAAACAAAGGGGGTGGTGGAAGCAAACAGAAATCAAAAAGCAAAAAACAAAAGCAAAAGCAAAACGAAAAACACCGGGGAGTATTCTCTAATTCTGTATACTGTAAGTCCCTTGACTTCTCCTGGAACTTTCCAGTGCTGCTTGGTCAATAATTTGTTTTTCCCCTGTCCCTGTAGCTGGTCTTCTGGGGGGAGGGGCCTTTCATGCTGATTTTCAGGTATTAGCCCCCAGCCTGGTGCAGGGCTCAGTGAATGATGTTTAAGCTGCTTATCCTGTGAGGCCACTGTGAGGCTCAGTGGGGGTTGTTTATTCTGTGTGGCCCCAGTTTTGTGCCCAAGATTGCGAATCCAAGAAACCACCAAGGAATGGACACCAGTGCAAACACAGGAGGGTTTATTTACAAGCTCGAGCCTGGGTCCAAGTATACCAGATGCAGCGGAGCAGGGACTTGGACCCCGAGACTAAGAGGAGGCCTAGCAGCTTTATAGGGACCAGTGGCCAGTGCCATACGCAGAAAGTTGCACAGTCATTCTGGTCCACTTGCAGGTGGCGGATTCAATTACATTTTAGCCTAAAGTATCCATTTGAACTGGCCTATCACTGAGCCGGATTTGCGGTTAGGGTGTGCCGTGGTCTTTGAATAGGGTGGGGCAATATCACTGAGCTGGATTTACGGTTAGGGTGTGCTGTGGGCTTGACTAGGGTGGGGCAGTGCCCTAAGTAATAAGGGGGTCAGCACAAGGGGGTGCAGCACAAAATAGAATCAGTCCTGCTCTGCTTGTCCAGGGGTAGGGGATTTTGTTAAATTTCCTGGGCCTCACATTCCCCCCTTTTTCAGAGGATCCTATGCAGCACCCAATCATGGGTCCAGGTTGCTCCCAGAGTGAGCCAGGGGAATGTAAGCCAGGATTCTGACCAACCTTGCTGCTGTTCTCGCTCTCATTTACATTTAAGGCAGCACATACCCCCCCCACCCTTTGTTGTAAGAAGACTAATTCTAATCTCCTTCCGTTTTGAAGGACAACCTTGGACTAGGGAGTCTTGGAGGTGGGAAATAAGTGAGAACAGCACAGTCTTAACTTTAGGGGATTGTCCTTGTCTGGTTGGCTTTTCCATTCTGGAACAAAGTCCTTGAGAACAGCGTGTGGGTCAGCTGGCCGGACGTGGGTGTAGTTGCCCCAGGGAGTAATCCCGTCGACCTTGCGAGCGGTGGGAGTGGTCAGGATCACGATGTAAGGTCCCTTCCAGGGAGGTTGATGTGTCCTGAAATGTCTGGTGTTGGTATCTCCGCACGTATACCCAGTCACCTGGTCGATATTGATGGGGGTCCAGGAATGGCCCAGTCTCATAGAGGGCCCTCAGCTTAGGCCACACCTGCTCATGGGTTCATTGTAACATTTGGAGGGAGAAAAGAAGTTGGTGATCATCAAATTCAGCAAGCACCTCAGGTTTTAAATTGGGGATAACAGGTGGAGGAAGACCGAACATGATTTTGTAGGGAGTCAGTCCCATCTTATATGGGGAGTTCCTCACCCTATATAGGGGGAAGGGGAGGAGAGTCACCCAGTCCCCGCCAGTCTCCAGCTCTAATTTAGTTAAGGTCTCCTTTAATGTTCTGTTCATCGTCTCTACCTGTCCTGAGCTCTGGGGCCTATATGCACAATGTAATTTCCAATCTGCCCCAAGTACTAATGCCACTCCCTGTGTTACCTTAGATACGAATCCTAGGCCATTGTCTGACCCAATTCTAACGGGAAAACCATACGTCGGTACGATGTCTTCCAGCAGTTTCTTGGTCACGGTCCATGCCGTTTCATGTTTGTTGGGAAATGCCTCTGTCCATCCTGAAAAAGTATCTACAAACACTAGTAAATACCTATACCCATATTTTCCAGGTTTTACCTCAGTGAAGTCCACTTCCCAGTAGGCTCCTGGGCGGTCCCCTCGGAGCCGGGTGCCTGGGTTAGATCCATGGGCGGAGGCATTTAATTGGCGTCCGCGGCAGCTTGCCACAATCTGTTCGATCTTTGCTCGAGAGTTTTTAATAGTGATCTTTGCATGTCGTATGAGGTCTTCCATCTTCCTTGTTTCCAGACGATATTCGTCTTCTAAACTCAGGACAAGCACCTGAATTGGGTGCCCCTTCCATCTTCCTTGTTTCTATGTTTCCACTCCGATGCATTTTGGATAGGACTTGCCGTCCTAGTTCCTCTGGCAAGTTGATGCTGGAGTCTGCGGCCCTCCACCAACCACGCAAGCACTGGGTCATAGGCAAGCGTTTGATCCAGTGTAAGTCAGCATCAGTAAAGTTGGGGGTGTCAGGCAGGGTCGGTGCCCCCGGATCAGGTAGCATGGTAGCTAAGACCTGGGTCACCAGAAGGGCCACCTCTTTTGCTTTTAAATCGGCTAGCCGGTTTCCCCTGGCTACTGGTGTGTCTGCCTTTTGGTGCCCCGGACAATGGATGATGGCTAGGGCCTTGGGCAGCCAGAGGGCCTTTAGGAGTTCAAGAATCTCCGTTTTGTTTTTAACAGTCTTTCCCTCTGCTGTCAGAAGCCCTCTCTCCCTGTAAAGGGCTCCGTGGATGTGAGCAGTGGCAAAGGCATACCTGCTGTCGGTGTAGATGTTTATTCTTTACCTTCCCCCATGGTCAGCGCCTTGGCCAGTGCGATCAGTTCTGCCCATTGAGCCGACGTTCCAGCTGCTAGTGGCTCTGCCCAGACAGTCTCCGTCTCCGTGGTTACGGCTGCCCCCGCATATCTGAGTCCTTCTTGGACAAAACTGCTGCCGTCCGTGTACCAGGTGACGTCCGCATTCGGCAGTGGCTGGTCCTGGAGATCAGCTCTGATTCTGTGCACCTGTGCCAAAATTTCTTGATAGTCATGCAGAGGGGGGTCCCAGTTCTGGGTTCGGGAGTAGCATTGCCGGATTCAGGGTTGTTGGTGGCTTAAATAAAATTCTGGTAGGGTTTAGCAGCAGGCTCTGATAATGGGTCAGACGGGCATTGCTGATCCAGCGGTCTGGGGGCTGTTTGACTACCCCTTCAATAGCATGTGGGGTGGTAACATGCAGTTCTTGCCCCATGGCCAGTTTGTCTGCGTCCTTGACCATAGTGGCCACCACAGCAATAATTTTTAAGCATAGGGGCCATCCAGCGGCCACCGTGTCCAGCTTTTTGGAGAGATAGGCTATGGGTCTCTTCCAGGAACCTAAGTACTGGACAAGGACCGCTTTTGGCACCCCGTCTTTCTCGTCCACATACAGGTAGAAGGGCTTGGCTAGATCGGGCAACCCAAGGGCCGGGGCAGACAGCAAGGCCTTTTTAAGGTCATTAAAGGCTCTGTTCATGGCCTCTGTCCATTCAAACTTTTGCTGGTGCCTGGTGGCCTCATAGAGGGGTCTGGCCATCTCAGCAAAATGCAGAATCCATAAGCAACAGAACCCTGCTGACCCCAGGAATTCACGTACCTGGCAGATGGTTTGCAGCTGTGGGATTCTTAAGACAGTTTCCTTCCGTGTATCCGTCAACCATCTTTGTCCATCCTTTAATTTGTACCCAAGGTAGCTCACCTCTGCAGATCTGGGCTTTTTTAGCTGAGGCCCGGTATCCTAGGGCTGCTGTGGTCTGGAGCAAGTCCCTGGTGTCTCGCAGGCATGTGTCCTGGTCCTCGGCCGCCAACAGGATATCATCTACATATTGTAATAAAGTCAAATGAGGGTGCTCGGAACGGAACTCACCCAAGTCTTTGTGTAAGGCCTCATCGAAGATGGTGAATTTTTTTTTTAATTTTATAAATTAATTTTTATTGGTGTTCAATTTACCAACATACAGAATAACACCCAGTGCTCATCCCATCAAGTGTACCCCTCAGTGCCCGACACCCATTCACCCCCACCCCCTGCCCTCCTCCCCCTCCACCACCCCTAGTTCATTTCCCAGAGTTAGAAGTCTTTATGTTCTGTCTCCCTTTCTGATATTTCTCACACATTTCTTCTCCCTTCCCTTATATTCCCTTTCACTATTATTCATATTCCCCAAATGAATGAGAACATACACTGTTTGTCCTTCTCCGGTTACTGTGGCGAAGTTCAAAAAGGGTGTTGCCTGAGTTCTCCTCTGGGATTTTGATGGAATCTTGTCTCACATTTAGATCTTTCATCTATTTTGAGTTTATCTTTGTGTATGGTGCAAGAGAGTGGTCCAGTTTCATTCTTCTGCATGTGGATGTCCAATTTTCCCAGCACCATTTATTGAAGAGACTGTCTTTCTTCCAGTGGATCGTCTTTCATCCTTTATCGTATATTAGTTGACCATAAAGTTCAGGGTCCACTTCTGGGTTCTCTATTCTGTTCCATTGATCTATGTGTCTGTTTTTGTGCCAGTACCACACTGTCTTGATGAACACAGCTTTGTAGTACAACCTGAAATCTGGCATTGTGATGCCCCCAGATATGGTTTTCTTTTTTAAAATTCCCCTGGCTGTTTGGGGTCTTTTCTGATTCCACACAAATCTTAAAATAATTTGTTCTAAGTCTCTGAAGAAAGTCCATTGTATTTTGATAGGGATTGCATTATATGTGTAAATTGCCCTGGGTAACATTGACATTTTCACAATATTAATTCTGCCAATCCATGAGCATGGAATATTTTTCCATCTCTTTGTGTCTTCCTCAATTTCTTTCAGAAGTGTTCTATAGTTTTTAGGGTATATTTTGAGAACCATTTGAATGGTAAATGCTTCTCCAACCTTTTATTTTCAGGTTGTAGGTGTCCTTCTGTCTAAAATGAGTCTCTTGTAGACCGCAAATAGATGGGTCCTGCTTTTTTATCCAATCTGAAACCCTGCGCCTTTTGATGGGGTCATTAAGCCCATTCACGTTCAGAGTTACTATTGACAGATACGAGTTTAGTGTCATCATGATATCTATTTAGTCCTTGTTTTTGTGGATTGTTCCACTGAACTTCTTCTTAAAGGGGAGTTTTAAGAGTCCCCCTTAAAATTTCTTGCAGAGCTGGTTTGGAGGTCACATATTCTTTCAGTTCCTGCCTGTCTTGGAAGCTCTTTATCTCTCCTTCCATTTTGAATGAGAGCCTTGCTGGATAAAGTATTCTTGGTTGCATGTTCTTCTCATTTAGGACCCTGAATATATCCTGCCAGCCCTTTCTGGCCTGCCACGTCTCTTTGGAGAGGTCTGCTGTTACCCTAATATTCCTCCCCATGAAAGTCAGGGACTTCTTGTCTCTTGCTGCTTTAAGGATCTTCTCTTTATCTTTGGAATTTGCAAGCTTCACTATTAGATGTCGAGGTGTTGAACGGTTTTTATTGATTTTAGGGGGGGATCTCTCTATTTCCTGGATCTGAATGCCTGTTTCCCTTCCCAGATTGGGAAAGTTTTCAGCTAGGATTTGTTCAAATACATATTCTGGCCCTCTGTCCCTTTCGGCGCCCTCGGGAACCCCAATTAAGCGTAGGTTTTTCTTCCTTAGGTTGTCATTTATTTCCCTTAATATGTCTTCATGGTCCCTTAATTGATTGTCTCTTTTTTCCTCAGTTTCCCTCTTTGCCATTAACTTGTCTTCTATGTCACTCACTGGTTCTTCCACCTCGTTAACCCTCGTCGTTAGGACCTCTAGTTTGGATTGCATCTCATTCAATTGATTTTTAATTTCTGCCTGATTGGATCTAAATTCTGCAGTCATGAAGTCTCCTGAGTCCTTAATGCTTTTTCTAGAGCCACCAGTAGCTGTAGAATAGTGCTTCTGAATTGGCTTTCTGACATTGAAGTGTAATCCAGATTTTGTAACTCTGTGGGAGAGAGGGCTGTTTCTGATTCTTTCTTTTGAGGTGAGGTTTTCCTTCTAGTCATTTTGCTCAGTGCAGAGTGGCCAAAAACAAGTTGTATTGGAACACGGGGGAGTATCACTGGTCCGTCCAGCTGGTCTTCTGGGGGAGGGGCCTGCTGTGCTGGTTTTCAGGTGTTAGCACTTGGGGGAGCTGCTCTGCCCCTGCCTGCTGCCGGGCTCAGCGGGAGTTGTTTACCCCGTGGGGCCCCAGGAGGAACAGCCGCAGTTGCTATGGCAACTCTGGAAGCCTGGATTCAGCCTCCGCAGGAACTACGGGGCTCGGGCTCTCGGTTCTCCGTCTGCAGGGCCTGGAGGCTCCGAGGCGGGGCCGCTGATCTGCTCAGCTCGGGGCAGGAGCGTCCTTGCTGTCCTGGGCCCTCCCGGCCTCTGCCTGTCCCGGGGGAGGCCGGATCCTGGGCTGTGTCCCGGCGCCCTGTGCTCCCGGGCCTGCGCTGTTGGATTCGGCTCCCGCCCCGCAGCCCCCTCCGTGGAGCCGCCGCCCGAGCCCCTCCGAGCTGCTCCGGGCCCCGCCGCGCGCGCTGCAGCCCTTAGGGAGCTCGGCGCACTGCCCCGGGGCGCAGGTGTCTGTTAGTGTCCCCGGGAGCCCGAGGGCATCCCCGCCCTCCTGGGTCCTGCTCTAACTCCCTGTGAGCCCCTTTCCGCCCGCCCAGGAAGGTTGGTGCAGCTCCTGCTCCTCCGGGACGGGGCTCTCCTGTCCTGGGGACACTCGCCCCGGCCTCAGCCCGGCTCCTCGCGGGGCCCCTCCCCCTCGGAGGCCTTTTGTTTCTTTATTTCTTTTTCCCCGTCTTCCTACCTGGATAGAAGCGCGAACTCTTCTCACTGTAGCGTTCCAGCTGGTCTCTCTTTACATCTCAGGCCGAATTCGTAGATTTTCAGGATGGTTTGAAGGTTATCTAGGTAATTTGGTGGGGACAGGTGATTTGGGGACCCTGCTCTTCCGCCATCTTGCCCCTCCCTCGATGGTGAATTTTTGAATCCTTGTGGTAGTTGAGTCCAGGTGAGCTGGCCATTGATGCCTTTCTCAGGGTCCGTCCATTCAAAGGCGAAGAGGTCTTCTCTCTTGGGCGCTAAAGGCAGGCTGAAAAATGCATCTTTTAAATCTAATACCATATACCAAGTTTTGTCTAGAGGCAGGGTGGAGGGGAGGGCGTATGGGTTTGGAACTGTAGGGTGCATATCCTCTGCTCGCTGGTTGACTTCCCTCAAGTCCTGGACTGGCCTGTAATCGTTAGAGTGCAGTTTCTGAACCTGCAGCAAGATAGTGTTCCATGCTGGTTGGCAGGGCCTTAATATGCCCGAGTCCAGTAGTCGCCGTATGTGGGGTGTGATTCCCTTTCGTGCTACTAGAGGCATGGGGTATTGGCGGACCCTGACAGGGTCTGCCCCCGGCTTCAGTTCTGTGTATATAGCCGGTCGATACTGGGCCAGCCCGATTCCCCCAGTTTCTGCCACGCTTGGGGAAATTCCCGCAGCCAATGGTCAATGTCAGTCACTGGGGCTGAGGGCATTTGGTGGAGATGGTATTCGTCTTCTAAACTCAGGACAAGCACCTGAATTGGGTGCCCCTTCTTCTTTAGGACTTTTGCCCCTTCGAGGTGGAAGCAAATTTACGCCCCCATCTTGGTGAGCAAATCCCGACCTAACAATAGGTAGGGACACTCAGGGATGACCATGAAGGAGTGGGATACCCGGCCCGTGCCGAGATCCACAGTTCTTTGGGTAGTCCATGAGTATTGTTTGGTGCCCGTGGCCCCTTGCACCCATGATGTTTTGTTTGCCAATTTCCCTTGGGGTTGTAATAAAACCGAATGTTGTGCCCCAGTGTCCACTAGGAATTCAACAGGTTGCCCCTCCACTTTAAGAGTTACCCTGGGCTCGGGGAGGGGTGCCGAACCCTGGCTCCCCTAATTGTCCAGGTCCTCCATTTCTAAGATCTTGGCAGGGGCCTTAGATCTTTTGTTAGGGCAGCTTTTTACCCAATGGCCCTCCTCTTTGCAATAAGCGCATTGGTTTTTGTTCAGCTTAGGGCGCTCCCGACGGGGACCAGGGCCATCCTCCTTACCTATCCCTGAAGCCAGCTTCTTGAGGTGCCTCCCATCTTTCCTGTGGGTCGTCCATGGTTGTGGCCAGCAGGATCTTGGCCAGGTTTTGGGTCTGCCGGTCACTTAGTTTGGTTTGTTGTTCTTCCGGACTTTCTCTATTATTACAGACTTGTTCTGCCACTATCACTAAGTCCTGCAAGCTCTTCTCTCCCAGTCTCTCTACTCTTTGCAATTTCTTTTTAATATCCGGAGCAGCCTGGTTAACAAAAGCCATGATAATTATGGCCTTTGTTTCCGGGGCTTCTGGGTTCATAGGGCTGTACTGCCTAAAAGCCTCTCTAAGAAGGCTGCTGGACTCTCATCCTTACCCTGCCTCACATCATAGACTTTGGCCAGATTGGTAGGCTTGCGCGTGGCAGCCTTGAGACCTGCCATTAGAGTCTGGTGGTAGACCGGGGGTCTCTTCTTACCTTCAGCCCAGTTGTGCGCTTTGGGGAGTAAAAATGGTTTTAGTCAAGGAGGGGAATTCTCGATCATGTCCTGCCAGATCAGGATGTAGGGAACCTGGTCAGAGTGGCTGTCTGGTTTGTCCCTGAAAATCACGGTCTTAACCTGTAAGATAATATGTAGGTGAAAAGTTCCTTCCTGGGGCCATCCCACATCAAAGGTTGGCCATTCTGATATACAATAAATTTGGAATCTCTTTCTCTGTATGTCTATGCTCAGAATACGAGCTCTTTCCCTAACATCCGAGAAGTGAGCGAGCGTAAGAGATAGGGGAGTGGTTTCTGTCTCCCCCATTATGTCCCCAATCCACACCAAGACACAGACAGTAAAGATGATTAACAAGAACCCAACAACACAGACAAATGCACAAACAGTTAACAAGGACATAGTAACACAGACAAACGTGCAAACAGTTAAGAACACGGTAACAGATGAACGAACGTTCCATGAGGCCGCGGAGACAAAACGGAAAGTAACCTAAAGGGCTGGCAGCCGGCCCTCCTTACAGATGAGGACCCCGTCCTCCAGGCAGGGGCAAGGGACGTCTCCTCAAGACCCCCGGTCGACGGCCAGCTAGTGCGTCCTCCTAAGCCAATGCTGACCCAATACAGATTGGAATTCCTACAGGTAAAGTACAGTTTAGAGCTCTCAGAAAATATGCGTGCAAAAGGTGGAAAAAGTTGAGTGTACTCACCACGCGTGAAACCCTCTGGATGGGGTCCTGGAGGTTTCTTGGATCCTGGACAGCCCCCAAATGTTGTGCCCAAGATCACGAATCCGGGAAACCACCAAGGAGCCGACACCGATGCAAACACATGAGGGTTTATTTACAAGCTCGAGCCTGGGTCCAAGTATACCCGACGCAGCGGAGCAGGGACTTGGACCCCGAGACTAAGAGGTGTAGCAGCTTTATAGGGACTAGTGGCCAATGGGATAGCAGGAAGTTGCACAGTCATGCTGGTCTACTTGCAGGTGGTGGATTCAATTACATTTTACCCTAAAGTATCCATTTGAACTGGCCTATCACTGAGCTGGATTTCCTGTTAGGGTGTGCCCGGGGCTTGACTAGGGTGGGGCAGTGCCCTAAGTAATAAGCGGGTCAGCACAAGGCGGGTGCAGCACAAAATAGAATCAGTCCTGCACTGCTTGTCCAGGGGTAGGGGATTTTGTTAAATTTCCTGGGTCCGACACCCAGGAGGAACAACCACAGTGGCAGCGGCCAGTTCTGGAGCCCTGGATTCAGCTCCCGCAGTAACTATGGAGCTCTCAGCCTGCAGGGCCTGGAGGCTCTGGGGGGCGGGGCCGCTGATCTGCTCAGCTTGGGGCAGGAGCGTCCTTGCTGTCCTGGGCCCTCCTGGCCAGTGCCTGTCCTGGCTGGGAGACCGGATCCTGGACTGTGTCCCCTGCGCCCTGTGCTCCCGGGCCTGCGCTGTTGGATTCGCGCTTCCAGCCGTGCAGCCCCCTCTCCGTGGAGCCGCCGCCTGAGCCCCTCCGAGCTGCTCCCGGGGCCGCGCAGCTCCTCCGGCCCCGAGCCTCTGCCCAGAGCCGCTCCTGAGCTGCTCCCTGTCCAGCCATGCGCACCCTGCATCCCTTTAGGGAGCTCGGCCTTGGGGTGTGGGGAGCTCTCCCCGGGGCGCAGGTGCTCTGTTAGTGTCCCAAGGAGCCTGAGGGCATCCCCGCCCCTCCTGGGGTCCTGCTCTAACTCCCTGGAGCGCCTTTCCACCAGGGAAGATTGGTGAAGCTCCTGCTTCTCTGGGTTGGGGCTCCTGTCCTGGGGGCACTCGCCCAGGCCTTAGCCGGGTTCCTCGCGGGCCCCCTTCCCCTTGGATGCCTTCTCCCACCCCCCCTTCCTACCTTGATAGAAGCGTTAACTCTTCTCACTGTAGCATTCCAGCTGTTCTCTCTTTAAATCTCAGGCCTAATTCATAGATTTTCAGGATGATTTGAAGGTTATCTAGGTAATTTGGTGGGGACAGGTGACTTGGGGACCCTACTCTTCCGTCATCTTGCCCCTCCCCTCGTTCCTCTAGTTTCCATCTGTTCGCAGTAAATACCTAGTTTGTGTATATATGAACATATCTATTATTTTGCCTTTTTGTCTTGAGTAAAGATTTATGAGGTAAACATTTCTAGGTTTTCAGTTCTTTTTTCTCAGTATTTTAAGATTTTATTCCACTGTCCTTGAGATTCCTTTTTTGCTGTTGAAATTTTGATGTTAGCCTAATTGTTATTTCTTTATGAATGATATTTCTTTTCTCTCAGGTTGTTTTTAACATAGTTTTTGGTGTTCTGCATTTTCACTACAGTGGATTTAAGTGTGTCTTATCTAGCTTGGTATAGGTTGAACCATGTATAATTAACAATATTAAATTGTTTTGATTTTCAATTTCATATGGTTCAAGCAACTTCAATGTATTACCTCTATCTGTGAATTATCATTTATCATTTTGGAAAGTTATCAGTCAGTATCTTTGCAAATACTGGTTTTCTTCCATTGACTCTCTTCTCACTTTTTTTGGTATCCTAAATAGAAATGTTTTAGGATTTAGTTTCCTAATAGCTGCTTTGCCACCCATCCTTCCCTAGTTCTTATTTTTGAACCATAAATGGTACCAGGTCTGGAAGGCATGCTTTTAGGCAGCCATAGGACAAAATCCAGAAATGCCAAGTGCCTGCTTAGGAGCTTTGGAAAGGTGCCCTCATTGAGCATTCTAGAAGGAGTGGCTGGGTCTTCTGGGACACCACCCCCCCCATTAGGCTCCTTAAAGTAACATCAGCCATTTTTAGATTGTTTCTCTTATCATACCTTCCCACTGGCCCCATGTGAGCCAAGGAACTCACACTGCCTGCCCTCTATCCTTTCCCAGTTCTGCAGGTGGAGATTGATAGTCAAGTATCCTTTTTGAGATACTATTTTCATTTTCGTAAGAATCTTTGTAATAAAATGGTACATTTCTACATCCTCAAAAAAAATCTCTTTCCCAGTTTATTAATTCTCTGTATTGTCTCTGATCTATAGTTTAACCCTCTCATTTTTTTACGTCAATATTGTAATCTTTCATTTGTAGAAGCTCTGCTCCTCCTCTCCCCAAATCTCATTGTTTTTTGATATTCTCATTTGCTTCTTCATTTTTTTCATATACCTTACATTCTGCAATGTATTGTTTCTATTGATTCATGTTATTGGTTTAGTTTTTTATGCCATACTTATCTTTGAGAATTTATATTTGGTTTTAATTTTTGGGAATCTGGGGACTCAAATTAAGGATGCTTTCCTGCAAGGATTATTTGTGTTTGCTTTAGCCAGAAGGCACTAAGATTTGGGACCATTTCAGCTCCTTTCAGGGATCCTCTCTTAATAAAGGAGCCCCAGGCATAGCTCCCACACTGATTAAAATCAGCAACAAGACTTTTTTTTAACATGAAAGGAAAATTTTATTAGAAATGCATCTCTTAGAACAAACCAATAGTTACTGATGGGAGATGGGTGGGGGAATGGGTTAAATAGGTGATGGGGATTAAGGGGTACACTTGTGATGAGCACCAAATATTTTTTTAAAGATTTTATCTATTTATTCATGACAGAGAGAGAGGCAGACACTGGCAGAGGGAGAGGGAGAGAAGCAGGCTCCATGCAGGGAGCCTGACTCGAGACTCGATCCTGGGTCTCCAGGATCACACCCCAGGCCGAAGGCAGCGCCACACTGCTGGGCCACCGGGGCTACCCTGAGCACCAAATATTTTATAGAAGTATTGAATCACTATATTGTACACTTGAAACTAAAATTACATTGTGTATTAACTGGAATTTAAATAAAAACTTAAAAATGCATCTCTTAGTGACATGGCTATTTAAAAATATGGTTCATGTATCTTGGAAGAATATAATTTATGGCTAGAACAAAGACTTGCTTTTTTTTTTAATTGCAGTGTTGTTGTTTTTTTCCTTGAAGCTTTTAATTCAGCTCAGGGTTTATTTGTGCTGTGTGTGTGTGTTTGGGGTTAAGGAGTTTCTTGTAGACTTTTATTTCTTTCAATCTCAGCAATGCATTAAAAAATAGATTTAAATGTAAAAAGTCATTTTTACAAGAGATCCCTTCACAGTATCCAGTCCAGTATACTGCTGGAAGTAGATATTCTCCAGTCCACATTTCTTAACCATGTGGAGGGGAGAAAGTTTTAAATTTGAAAGTTCTTTAATTCTAAATATTATAGGTCTGTGGATTTTCAGACAAACTCTTCCTCTTCCAGTTACTTGCCAAAGTAGGCATGAATAGTGAGTGTCATTTCCCACAGGTCCAGAGGTCCTCCTATCAATTTAAACCAAGAGGGAGGTTTGTGGTTTTCTTAATCATTCTTTTCCTTTTCCTGTGGCATTGCCTGATTCAAAAGTAGCCATGCTGTTTTCTCTTGTGTTGCCACTTGCTTCTCAGGCCTACAGAGCTTTTAGTAAGGAATAAGGACAGAATGAACGGATCACTGGGGAAGGACCAGAAGCTCACTAGTTTCCTTACCATTTTTTGAAAATGACAGTTTTAACCTCATTCCTATTTTCCCACTAAATTCCTTTATTTCCTTTCCTAATTCATATCATATTTACATCTTGTAAATACTATTTGGTGTTTATTTGTTTTTTAAGGGAAAAGACACTTTTGTTTGTCCTGTATGATTACAAAATTTCAAAATGAGACCTTATATATGTTGAGTCCTAGATAAAGAAAACATTTTTCCCTCTTTTTTTTAAGATTTATTTGAGAGAGAGCACAAGCAAAAGCAGGGGGGAGGGGCTGAGGAAGATGGAGAGAGAAGCCTACTCTGCATTGAGTACTGAGCTGGGGCTCAATCTCAGCCTTGAGGTCCTGACCTGAGTCAAAAATCAAGAGTCAGACACTCAACCAACTGAGCCACCCCGGCACCCCATATCCTTTTTTAAGGCTGGGTTTTTATCAGCCTTCTGTATTTTTTTTATCCTCTGTAGAAGGTATCTCAGAATTTTGTGTATTATACAGATTTAATGTTTATTATAAAAATTATACCTCACTCTTTGCAGTTTGAACTGATACTTTTAGAAGATTATATAATTAAATATATATACATATAGATAGTTGATTAAAAACAAAAACTCTTTCCATTGTTTTTGAAGTAGTATATCAAACTTTTGGGTGGTTCTTTGGTAATTATAATAAACCTGAGGTCTGTAATGTGTATAAAATATATGCACACTTAAACACACTCATGTATGTGAATTGTAATAAAAATGCATTATCCTAGGGATCGTAACTTAATTTTATATTTGATTCCTTGCATCATAGTTGATAATTTCATATAAATGTTATTTTGTTTATATCCTGAAGTAGTAACACTACTACCATCTATACATCATAGCCTACACTTTTTATCACCAGGTTATCAGAATCAGGTGTCACCTATTCTGTGATTTCTAACCACCATTCTATATTCTCTTTTAATATAAGCCTAAGCATTTCTCAGCCAGTTACAGTGAGTACTCATCAAGGCTACTGTTATAAATGGCATGCATGCATATTTATGTGAAGATTCAAAGACATTTGTAAGTCATATCCTTGCCTTCTAAATGAATTCTGCATAAACAATATAAAACAGGTTAACCGGGATCCCTGGGTGGCGCAGCGGTTTGGTGCCTGCCTTTGGCCCAGGGCGCGATCCTGGAGACCCGGGATCAAATCCCACGTCGGGCTCCCAGCATGGAGCCTGCTTCTCCCTCTCCCTATGTCTCTGCCTCTCTCTCTTTCTCTCTCTGTGACTATCATAAATAAATAAAAATAAAAAAAAAATAAAAACATTAAAAAAAACAGGTTAACCACTGGAGATAACTTCATGAATAAACACTCTGAGTTTTTTATCCATTTAAATAAGTAGATTTTTTTAAAGATTTATTTATTTGAGAGAGAGCGAGTGAAAATGAGCAAGCATGGAGAGGGGCAGAAGGGGACAAGCCGACTCTCCACTCAGCAGGGAGCCAGGCTTTGGGCTCCATCCCAGGACCCTGAGATCATGACCTGAGCTGAAATTAAGAGTCAGATGCTTAACCCATTGAGCCACCCAGGCACCCGACAATTTTTAAACATTTTCTGAAAAAATTAAAAGGAGATAGTTAATAAAAAATATTGTTATTTTGAGGGATTTTAAAAAATACTTGTGGTATTTTTCAGCTTTTAACAACTTGTAATTTGCTATGATTTCTTCTTACTGTCAATACATAGTCACTTTCCAAAAGCAGGCGAGAATAAGGGCCATTCTTTTTTTTTTTCTTTAAAGATTTTACTTATTCATTCACGAGAGACAGAGAGAGAGTCAGAGACATAGGCAGAGAGAGAAGCAGGCCACATGCAAGGAAGCCCGATGTGGGACTGGATCCTGGGACTCCAGGATCATGCCCTGGTCTACATGCAGACGTTCAACCGCTGAGCCACCCAGGCGTCCCAGTAAGGGCAATTCTTACAGTATTCTTAGAAATATGTTCCAATTCTGTGCCCAGTAAGAAATACTAGTTTAGATGAATAAAGAAATTCTTTCAACTTCCCACATTTTACCTAATAGTTAAAGGTAAAATAAGAAAACATCACAGCAAAAAAATTTCCCCTTCACCCCTACAATTTGTAAGTGTATGTTTGATAAACACTAATGCAGATAAGCCCAGTAGCAGGTTTTATATGTTTTGGAGGCTAGTTAGCATTCCTGTATTTCATGCTTCGAACCCCATTGGTTCCTCCCCCCAGTGTCGTAGGTAGAACTCCATGATACACCTAAAAATGTCAGTGTGGAAACTGGACCTATATCCAATTGGTAGATTTGACCAATCCAAATTGTTATGTATAAAGTTTGATTATTGAATTGAGCCTTAAATATTTGAAATTAAATGTTAAAAAATTCTCAGAGTGAATTCAACAGAAGCATTAATAAAATGAACATTGAGTGCATAAATATTATGGTTAAGTAAGAAATATTCTCATTGTACATCACTACACTTGTTTTGCAACACTGCAGCTAAGAAGAGCTACAGTGAGATATGGTGTGCCAAAGTTTCTTAATCTAGGATCCAGGAGTCCTTTGAATTTGTATATGATATTATATGTGTGTCTTTATGAAAGGAATTCATAGTTTCATCAGATTTTCTTAGTCGTCCATGACCTAAAAAACAAGGATTGAGAATTATTATTATGAATTTTCAACAAAAGAAAACAGTATTTTTTGCTCAGGTAATCATTCCTTAAGAGCTTATGAAAGAAGTCCTAAAGAGTTTATAACAGAGGTGCTTCTGGAGTATAAAGATGGGAGAGGGATGGGAAAGCTAGGAAAATGTTGCTATTGGAACATAATTTACAGGCACCTCTTTAGATAGATGCAAGGAGATATTTATGCTCTAGTGTTGTGAAGAAGTAGTTAAGTACAGCAAAATGAGCAAGTGGGTAATCCTGGTTCTGCCATTTACTAGCTGTATATTCTTGGGCCAGTAAATTAACCTTTCTGCTCCAGTCTCCTCATTTTTTTATGGGAATAATAGTGGTACCTCATAGGTTGTAAGGATAAAAATTAATTAACATCTAGAAAGTGGTTAAAACATTGATTGCTTTAGTGTACTACATAAGCGTTAGCTGTTATTACTCCTAGTATGATTATTATAATTGTTGCTGCTGCTGCTGTTGTAGAATGCCATCAGGGTAAGTATGAGGCTGAATCAGGGACTGAGCCAGATTTAGTATTCTAATATAGTAGGTTGGCAAATTTTTTTTGTAAAGGGTCAGATAGTAAATAGTTTTGGCTTTGTAAGACCTGTGGTCTCCATTGAAACTATTTGTAGTCATAGGCGGTATGTAAAAGGATGGACATTGCTGTGTTCTAGAAACTTTATTTACAGAGTAGGTGGCAGGTTTTCTGACCCCAGTTTAATCCATTCAATAGTCTTTTGTCTATCAAATATAATAATAATATTTATATTTCTGATTCATGAGAGACACAGAGAGAGAGAGAGAGGCAGAGACACAGGCAGAGGGAAAAGCTGGCTCTATGCAGGGAGCCTGACGTGGGACTCGATCCTGGTGCTAAAGGCGGTGCTAAACCACTGAGCCACTTGGGTTGCCCCAATAATAATATTTTTTAAAAACTCTGGTATTAGGGAGTATTACAAGATTGCCTCAATGTAATGCCTGGTGTATATTAGTCATTCATTAAGTATATGATGGATAAATTAATGAATAGTAGGTATTTATGAATTGCTGCAAAAAAAATGTGTGTCAAAGAAGTAGTAGAGCAGTGTTTTCAAGTTTTCACCTATGTCAGAATTTAACCTCATTACTGGGCCCCATTCCCGGAGTTTCTGACTTTTAGATCTGGTGGGAAGCCTGAAAATTTGCATTTCTAATGAGTTTCCAAGTGTTGCTGGTTGTCTAGGGAACACAGCTGAAGAGTAAGTAACCAGGGTAGCTTGGTTACCTCTCTGGGCCCAATTCTGATCATGAAGAAAAGGATTTAGAGTGACAGAAAAGTTGTGAAGAAGCATCTATGTCATTTGTTGTAAATTTGATTATTTTCCTTTTTTCCCATTTAATTCAACATCTATTTTTTAAAGCATCCATTTTCTTCAGAGTACTCTCCCAGGTGTAGTAGATACATATGAAAAAGAATATGTCATAGACTTTGATGTTAATGTCAAGAGTGTTACTCTAGTTGAGGAAAGAAAATGCACACTTATGAACCAAGTACAGAATAAGAAAATATATTTCATCAGGTTCCAGAATACGTACTGTAGGTATGAATGACATCAGTATTCAGAAATGAACAGAGTTTAAAGAGATAAGATAATTTAATCAAGGCACACAAGAGGATACTTTGATGGAGTTACAGAATCTCAGACTGCTCAGTTAACCTATTCATTTCCAGAAAAGAGCAAGAAAACTGGGTTCTATCTGAGCCAAGTTACCATCAGTAAGTGGGCTATCCCGTACATAATGGGATGTTTAGCAGCAGGGAGAATA
The DNA here is from genome assembly GCF_905146905.1 of Nyctereutes procyonoides. Classification (NCBI taxonomy): domain Eukaryota; kingdom Metazoa; phylum Chordata; class Mammalia; order Carnivora; family Canidae; genus Nyctereutes; species Nyctereutes procyonoides. The sequence continues at coordinate 65,110,201 of NW_026575125.1, read as the reverse complement.
AAATATTCTTGCAGTTCTTTCTTACAATCTTACTACTCAATTTTTGGTTCTATATCTGGAACTATGCAAAAATTCTTAAAGGACCAGAACATTTTAAAAGATCTTGACATTTGAATCAGTGGAATAATTTATTCAGGTAATTTTAGCACAGTTCCCAACATATATAAGATACTAAATAGCCATTATAAAGCAAATCTTGGGTAACATATAATCTTAATAGAGAAAAAATAAAAATACTAAAAAAATTAGAAAACAAACCCGCTTTTGTAAAGAAATACAACCCCAGTTCCCCACCCTCAAATTCCACCCCTAGAGTTAAGCATTGTTCAGTTGCATATCTTCCCATCTTTTCCATGCTTATACAGTCATCTATGTATAAATGCATACTTGCACACTATATATACATACACACTTAAAAAAATTTTAATGGCGGGATCTTTGGGTGACTCAGTTGGTTAAGCATCTGCCTTTGGCTTAGGTCATGATCCTGGGGTCCTGGGATCAGGCCCATGCTGGGCTGCCTGCTTGGCAAGGAGTCTGCTTCTCATCTTCCTACTGCCCTTCCTCCCTGCTTGTGCTTGCTCACTCTCTATGAAATAAATAAAATCTTTAAAAAATTTTGATGGCTGAGTAATGGATATATATATATATCAGTTCATTTAACCATTTTCCTTTTGTTGGTATTACCATGCTAAAATTAAAATTATGTCTTTATTATATAAGAAATATATAACTTCATATGTAGAAATTTTTTTATTTAGCTATCTTCAGTTATAGCATAAGCAAATTCACAGCCATCCTTTTAAAAACATGTATCGGACAGCTTAAAATAGATAGCATTGGAAGGCTGGGTATAGTAAGAGGATTTCTTCAAATTCAGAGCCTTAACCTGGCATCCAATACCTGGAATTAGTCATCTGGGTTTGGGGTGAATACTCTGAAGTTGCATGCCAAATTCTGCATGTGTGATATACATGGTTGCATTTTTCTAGGAAGGGGGTTTTATCATTATATCAAAGGAGTTTGTCATCTCCCAAGAAGGTTAAGAACCACAGAGATGCACTATCTCAAATGAGAACTGCCCTTATTAAATTAGAAGAGCAATGTTGAGTACGTTAACCAAAAGGTTTTCTTCCCAAAAGTTGGAGGGTATCTTTTGCATACAATTTTAAAGACAGCCCTCTAGTTAATATTGGCATAGAAGTGATACATAAGGTATAAAATGTAAACCTGATTATGTTTGTATGATCATTTGTTTTTTTTTTCCCTTGAGGAGTATTGTGTGGGATAAACAGCAGGGTGGTGAGATAATCCATCATTTTGAAACCTGTTCTCTGGTGATGGATGGATAGATTGGTAAAGTAACTCAATAATCTCCATTTTTTCCCCAAGGTTATTCATAGATCGTTGAACATTGTCCTTAATAAAGCAGTGGAATGTTTCTGTGTCCTTGCCTGCATTATTCCTCAGGTTGTGACAGGAAAAGGCTTTTAATTTGGAAATAACTTCTTATTAAAACTTATATGAGTGTGTGGTGCTGGAGCATTTATTGTGACTCTCATGAATATATTAGAAATATAATGGCTCCCCAAATTACATTGTTTGAGTTTTTATTTTAGTAATAGCCTCCTTCAATTCTAAAAATTCAGATACTAGATTATCCTCACACATAGGTATTAAAAACTTGCCCAGTTATTTTCTCCCCAGGTTAAATAATACATACTCCAGATCTTAAAATAATTTTAATAACTTGTATCAGAGTGAAAGATGGCTGGCTTCAGATAAAGCAAGAATGATAATTGAATTAAGTCCAGTGTTTGAAGCTGAGATTTTAGGTTGATCAAATTGAAAGGTAACACTGTGTTACTGCATAGATTAACTTTTTAAGAATAATTCAAAACAGTTCTTGAACTCTCTTTGGAACCAATGTACTTTTGTGCGAGTGTAATAGAAATAGTACGTGAAATGTATTTATTTTCAAGCCAATTAAAAAAACAAAGCCCTGAAGGCAGCCAAATTACAAAGATCTAAGGCTTTACTTGTTGGCAAGTGTAAGTCTATGTTAGACAGCTGGATTTCCATGTGTTCTCTACTATTCTCCTGTTTAAGTTGTTTTTTGTTCCAAAGTGATCCAATTAGCGTGATTGCATAGAATTTTAATGAAGCTGTTCATTTCCAAGTTTTTCATCAATTCACTTTCTACTTGGTAGAGAATGCTCAAAAACTATTTTTATAAAATCCCTTGTCTTGTTTTATGAAAGTTATAAGATTTTCATTTGTTATAAAAGTATCAGTCTCAGAATTAAATTCTGATTCTAGCTCTGTCATGTTGTTATTTGCATGAACTTGAACATGTCATTTAAATTCTCAGAGCCTCTGTTGTTTTGCCTATATAATGGAAATGGTAATTAAATCTAATCCTAACTTCTGCCCTGGGCTACTGTGAGACTTAAATGTGATGATGTTAGGGAAAGTGCATTCAAGATTGTCTAACACCAAGTAGGGTATTATAACATAAGAGTTGTATGACTTCATAGTCTTGGTATTTGGAATGAATGTTTTTATAATTACTGAAACATATATTATAGACTCTTCAGTTTATACAAACAAGATATGGTAATTAGAATTTAATTATGTAATTAAATTGTCTTATACTATGTCTATTGATAGATATATTTGCTATATATAAAATACAGTCCTTTCTATGTCTCCTATAGTTTATTGTGTATAGCCTTTTACAAAATGAGTATGCCATAATTTTTTCCTTACTACTGAATTTGGTATATTTTACTCATATGTAGTTAATTGCTTCAATAGTACTGCTTGGATCTTTGTCACATAGTAGGTGCTTAATAAATTACTTATTTAAAAAATCAAATTAGAACTTACATGGCAAGAAATTAAATATTGCAGGACAGAAACTATTCTTTTTTCATGTACTAGAGAAATGATTTGTAAAAAAGAACTCTGTGTTGGAGCTGAAATTACTATAGCTTTTAACCATTCCTCTTCCTTATTTTTCTCTATCCCTTCATGCCTCAACCTCTCCCCTCTTAGTTCTCCCCTCTCCCCAAATTAGGCAGTAGGTTCTCACTTGCTCAATATAATGAAATTGAATAAAAGTTTTGTCCAAAAAGTGTCATTTCCATGTGGTAAAACTTGACTGATTTTAATATCACCAAGTCAGAATTCAAAATAATTTGAATGTTTTTACTTTGTACTCTGTTTGTAAACAGTTTGCTAAACAAATCAATAACATAAACAGGAAAGTATATGTAGCCTACTCAAGAAACCAAACTAATTGCAGCTGTTTGTAAATGACTCCTGCAGGCTTTAATTCATGCACACTTGAAAGTCATAAACCTGTCATTTATAATTTACACCTACACTAGTATTCCTGCATTATTTCATACAAATGCACATGCATTTGTAAACAGCCATTATCGTTCAACTTTTTTGCTTTCCCATGTGGAGTTCTAAAAATTTTTTATTTAAATTTTAGTTAACATAGAGTGCAATATTGGTTTCACGAGTAGAATTCAGTGATTCATCACTTACATACAAAACCCAGTGCTCATCACAAGTGCCCTCTTTAATATCCATCACCCATCTAGCCCATCCTCCATCCACCTCCATCGTCCCTGTTTGTTCTCTATTGTTAAGAGTCTCTTGTAGTTTGTTTCCCTCTGCCCCCGCCCCTATCTGGAATTTTTAAAAGAAAAATGGGATTCACAGTATGGCTATTTTTCTTTTGACTGTATTAGAATTTGAAAATACTCATTCTTGAGCCTACAGTCTTAATCATGGTCCTATATGCATACACCCATATTCTTCAGGTACATTTAAAAATAGAAGGAATGAACTCTAAGCTTTTGAATAATGCACATTTATTGAATTAACAATTAATCTTGATCCTAATTTATGTTTTAATGTATCCTGAGAGGTAGCATGGTATAGTTGTTAAGAGTAGAGACCCTTGAAAAGAGAAATGAGGCCAGAGCTGCGGGCACTTTTTCTGCCCGCGGTGTCTCAGGTTCATTCTTAAGGAACTGAGAACTTAATCTTCCAAAATGTCAAAAAGACCATCTTATGCCCCAACTCCCACCCCAGCTCCTGCAACACAAATGACCAGCACACCAGGGTTTGTGGAATACAATCCATACAGTCCTCTCGCCTACAACAACTACAGGCTGGGAGAGAACCCGGGCACCAACAGCCAGGTCACAGCATCCTCTGGTATTACAATTCCAAAACCCCCAAAGCCACTGGATAAGCCGCTGATGCCCTACATGAGGTACGGCGGAAAGGTCTGGGACCAAGTAAAAGCTTCCAATGCTGACCTAAAGTTGTGGGAGATTGGCAAGATTATTGGTGGCATGTGGTGAGATCTCACTGATGAAGAAAAATAATATTCAAATGAATATGAAGCAGAAAAGAGTACAATGAATCTATGAAGGCCTATCATAATTCCCACACATACCTTGCTTACATAAATCCAAAAAGTCATGCAGAAAGAAAGTCGGTAGAGGCAGTCTCGCATGGAGACAGGAGAACCTTACATGAGCATTCAACCTGCTGAAGATCCAGAGGATTATGATGATGGCTTTTCAATGAAACATACAGCCACTGCCTCATCAGTGAAATCCTTAGAGTGTAGTTCCAGACGTTCGGTCAGTTGTCACAACAGCTAGAATGCAGGTCCTCAAACGACAGGTCCAGTCCTTAATGTTTCATCAGCAAAACCTAGAAGCTGAACTTCCTCAGATGGAGGGGTGACACCAGGAGAAGTTCCTGGAAAGCAAAGATTCATTTAACAGTGAACTTGAAAGGTTGTGTGGTTTGATATTATAAGTGAATATGGAAAAGATTACCACTGAAATTGCACAGGCAGAACAGGCTGGCAAAGGCAAGAGGAAAGGGAGAAAGAGGTGGCAGAGCAAGCTGAACGTAGTCAGAGCAGCATGGTTCCTGAGGAAGAGGCCCCTGCTAGTAAGAACCAGGAGAAGAAAGACGATGAAAGCATCCCTTTGAAGACCGAGAAGAAAGACGCACATTGAAGAAGCAATGGAAAGCCAACAGAATGGTGAAGAAGGCACGTCTACTCCTGAGGACAAGGAGAGCAGGCAGGTGGGGGTGGACAGTATGGTTGAAGAAGGAAGAGACCAGTGATAGTAACACTGGCTCAGAGAGCAACAGTGCAACAGTGGAGGAGCCACCGACAGACCCCACGCCAGAAAATGAGAAGAAAGAATAAATGTTGCCTTGTTTTATGTGTTCTAAATACTTTTTTAAATGAAAAAATAATGTTTTTTTGAGTTTAAAAAAGAGGAGTAGAGACTCTTCTACCAGACTTTCGGTTTGAATCCTGGCTCTTCCACCTACTTACTGGATAAATCTTCTATTTTTTGTTTCTTCCTTTATAAAAAGGGAATAACAGTAATATCTACCTCTTAGAGTTTTTATGAGTTTAAAGAAAATTATACTGTACCAGTGTAATTTGTGCCAGTACCTGGCACAAATAAGCATAGCATGACTCTTATATAAAGTAAAATAATTTCCAAACTGTTAATTTTCCTGTGCATATATAAATTCACATCCTTTGGAATAGTGGAGTGGTCCCAAATGCCTCATAGGTTGAGAGCCAGACTTCTGACTGTGGTGTTTCCACCTTCCATGATGTTTTCTAAATCAGAACTTTACTGTCAGTCTGTAGTCTTCTCACAGAGGTGGATGTACCAGGATTAGAGCTGCTACTGTCTAAAATCTATTGCAGTGTACCTATTCCTCTCCCTGGAATTAGTTTTCTTGTTTCCTGCTTATTTTGTGAGATTAAATATATTTCTTTCAACAAGCAAATACAGATGAAAACCAGCATTAATTTTCATTATACTCCTAAAGTAGAAATAAAAACCACTATGGAGGGATGTTTGGGTGGCTCAGCAGTTGAGCATCTGCCTTTGGCTCAGGTCATGATCCTGGGGTCCCGGATCGAATCCCACATCAGGCTTCCTGAAGGGAGTCTGCTTCCCCCTCTGCCTGTGTCTCTGCCTCTCTCTTTCTGTGTCTGTCATGAATAAATAAGTAAAATCTAAAACCCACTATGGAGTGTTTTTCTAGGATATGAATATTTTAATGCTCAAAATGGGCTCTTAAGGCCAGCAAACTAAGGCATTGTCTGTATGGTACAGATAAATCAAGTATGAATCAGAACTTGGTTGTCTGTTTCTACATTTTAACTTAAATACTCTGGCCATATGAGACTGTTCTATTTATCTCCAGTACAGTTTGTTTTATATTACATATATAATAGTGCCAAAATTGACATGAGAAAAGAGATACTTACTGCTTCATTTCTGAATAGTTGCTGTGGAGAAAAGAATTCTCTTTAGAATGTGAACTTTGGAACTGGTACTTTTAAGACCCCAATAAGCATGTTGATTTTTTTCCCCACACTGATGCTTATTGATGTTCAGTCAGTTGAACAGGCTAAATGTTTCTACTGTTAATCGTTCCTATGGAGATGGGCTTAGCCACAGAAATATACTAATAGAATTGTTCTGACCAAGTCAGAAAAGTTTTTAAAATACCCTCATATTTGATCTATAATTAGATTAAGAAAATTAGTCTAAATTTGCAGATTAAATATAAGCTTCTATGCATTTTGTTCCTCCTGAAAGAGAATAAACCAAGGATAAAATTTCTCACATTTTCTCTAGGGGCACAAAGTTAAGTTTGCAAACTTACATGAGTTTAATTCCTTAATGTCAGTTTGCAGTATATAGTTAAATGTTGCAATTGTTTGAGAAAACATCCTGCTTGTCTATGGGAAATAAAAGCAAGTTAGCAAGAAGGGGGACATCAAAGACAACAGAGCACAAAAATATTGTGAAAAGTAGGTGAGCAGCTGTGAAGTTCTCTGTTACAGGATGCCCTCTTGTGTTTTTTTAGGAATAGCATATTTAGACAATCGACAGTTCACAACCCTTTTCTGTGTCAGCATACATGATGGATGTATTTGCATCTCTGACCCATTCCCAGGGATATACCCCGCATTCTTGGGGGCTTTGGCATAGATAAGAGAGGCTGCAGGCTCCACATAGTAAGCACTGTAACACTGCCTTTTATTTTTCTCCCACAGATTTAGGGAGCACTCTCTCACCACATACCAAGGTTGAGAACCATTGTTTTATTAAACTAAGCATGAAATTCATACTAGATCTGGAATTCCTCTAGAAGTGATGGCTATTATCAGTCTTGTTAAATGGAGGTTGGCTTATTTTTTGTTTCTTTGTGATTTAAGGAAAAAGGAAATGGTCTTTTTTTATTTTTAAAGATTTGTTTATGTGAGAGAAAGATTGAGCACAGCCACTCTTCACCCCACAGGGGCAAAGGTAGAGAGAAATCCAAGCAGAGTGTGGAGCCCAACACAGAGCTTGATTTCACAATCCTGAGATCACAACCTGAGCTGAAACCAAGAATTGGAATCTCAACCCACTGCTCCACCAAGGAGCTCGGCAAAACATAATTTTAGATGTCTTGTTTGGAAGAAAAAACAGCGTCTAAGATATATGAGCTCTGGCTCTCTATGGTTCTAGGTTTTTATGTATTTTTAAGAGACTTAACCATAGAGAACAAACTGAGGGTTGATGGAGGTAGGTGAGGGATGGGCTAAATAAGTAGTGAATATTAAGGAGGGCATTTGTAATGAGCACTGGGTGTTAAATCTAAGTGATGAATCACTAAATTCTACATCTGAAACCGATTTTACCATATATGTTAACTAGAACTTAAAAACTTGAAATAAAGTATTTTCAGCAATGCATATATTAAACATAGGATTCTGTTTACTCTTCCTATTTTCTTAACTAGGTATTGTACACTTCCTGGTTATAGGTTGTAGCAAGTTGACGTTTATTATTTTTTTTCTTGAAACAATTTTTCTTTTTTTCTGCTTACCAAAATAATCCATGCTTATGTTAAGAAATTTAGATAATATGAAGGTATAAAGAACATAAAAATTAAAATGATGATGATTTTTACCGGAATTACTTTCATTTTTATTTGATTTTAAAATGACTTTTGTGTGGGGCACCTGGGTGACTCAGTTAAGTGTCTGCTTTTGGCTCACATCATGATCCCATGATCCCTGAAATGGAGCTCTGCATTGAGCTCCCTGCTCAGCTGGGAGTCAGCTTCTCCTTCTCCCTCTGCCCCTTCCCTCCCCACGCTCGCTCACTCATTCTTCCAAATAAATAATCTTTAAAAAAAAATAAAAATGGCTTCTGTAAGATTCTTCATGTTTACTTTGACAATAACATTGTTAGTATCCCAGCATTACTTAGTGCATAGTGTCAACACTACTTTAATACCAGAAAACTAAATTCCTTCAGATTGTTCAATATGGTAAGAATCATTTTGTAAATAAATTTGTTGTTTTCTAAGTTTGAAAATTCCAAAGCTTTCTTTTTCCCTACTATGGCTTCTGGTATTATAAGCACATTTTTGCCTTTTTCAGTATTTACACAATTTATTGACAGAGGAAGAAAGCAATCCTTCTACAAATAACTCGATAAAAGCCTGAATTTCCCATGAAAGGAAGAGTAACGAGTTAATAAACTCATATATAACTCATATACTAAGGAAATTAAGTTATGAGAAAGGATTATACTTGTTTTGGGTTGTTTTTTAAAGTATTATCACAAAGATTCTGTGAGGACTGTAAAGAGTATATTTCAGAGGTCAAGCCATCAAAGTTAAAGAATTTTTTCAGGTGTAGGAATAGTATAGAGAACAGTTCAACGTTTATATGTTTGTGTACTACTTTTTACAAGAGTAAAGAACACTATTATGATTTTGTGCTGGAAACTAGAAATTAAACTGAAATCAACTTATTCTACATTAGAGATTTAAAAAAAAAAAGGAACAGAGATAGCAAGATAGAGCACGAGCAGGGGAGGAGAGGGAGAAACAGGCTTCCCACTGAGTAGGGAGCCTGATTTGGGGCTCCATCTTAGGACCCTGGGATTGTGACTAGAGCCGAAGGCAGACGCATAACTGACTGAGCCACCCTGTCTTGCACATATGTACTCTTCATCACAATCACAAAAGGAACCTAGTAAGAGTGTTCATTGTGTTTGTTACCACCAATATATTTGCCACTTTTATACATTCTTTGGTAGCCATATGTATTTTGTCTAAGCACACAAGCACTCATACACACATGCTCACTCGGCATGTTAGGTATGGGTAATAGTACTGAATTTTTTACCAAAAACTTAAAACTAATACTATTTTCTTTTTTTTTAAATAAATTAATTTTTATTGGTGTTCAATTTACCAACATACAGAATAACACCCAGTGCTCATCCCGTCAAGTGTCCCCCTCCGTGCCCGTCACCCATTCACCCCCACCCCCCGCCCTCCTCCCCTTCCACCACCCCTAGTTCATTTCCCAGAGTTAGAAGTCTTTATGTTCTGTGTCCCTTTCTGATATCTCCCACACATTTCTTCTCCCTTCCCTTATATTCCCCTTCACTATTATTCATATTCCCCAAATGAATGAGAACATACACTGTTTGTCCTTCTCCGATTGACTTACTTCACTCAGCATAATACCCTCCAGTTCCATCCACGTTGAAGCAAATGGTGGGTATTTGTTGTTTCTAATGGCTGAGTAATATTCCATTGTATACATAAACCACATCTTCTTTATCCATTCATCTTTCGATGGGCACCGAGGCTCCTTCCACAGTTTGGCTATTGTGGACATGGCTGCTAGAAACATCGGGGTGCAGGTGCCCCGGCGTTTCATTGCATCTGAATCTTCGGGGTAAATCCCTAACAGTGCAATTGCTGGGTCGTAGGGCAGGTCTATTTTTAATTCTTTGAGGAACCTCCACACAGTTTTCCAGAGTGGCTGCACCAGTTCACATTCCCACCAACAGTGTAAGAGGGTTCCCTTTTCTCCGCATCCTCTCCAACATTTGTTGTTTCCTGCCTTGTTAATTTTCCCCATTCTCACTGGTGTGAGGTGGTATCTCATTGTGGTTTTGATTTGTATTTCCCTGATGGCAAGTGATGCAGAGCATTTTCTCATGTGCATGTTGGCCATGTCTATGTCTTCCTCTGTGAGATTTCTCTTCATGTCTTTTGCCCATTTCATGATTGGATTGTTTGTTTCTTTGGTGTTGAGTTTAATAAGTTCTTTATAGATTTTGGAAACTAGCCCTTTATCTGATATGTTATTTGCAAATATCTTCTCCCATTCTGTAGGTTGTCTTTGAGTTTTGTTGACTGTATCCTTTGCTGTGCAAAAGCTTCTTATCTTGATGAAGTCCCAATAGTTCATTTTTGCTTTTGTTTCTTTTGCTTTCGTGGATGTATCTTGCAAGAAGTTACTGTGGCCAAGTTCAAAAAGGGTGTTGCCTGTGTTCTCCTCTAGGATTTTGATGGAGTCTTGTCTCACATTTAAATCTTTCATCCATTTTGAGTTTATCTTTGTGTATGGTGCAAGAGAGTGGTCTAGTTTCATTCTTCTGCATGTGGATGACCAATTTTCCCAGCACCATTTATTGAAGAGACTGTCTTTCTTCCAGTGGATCGTCTTTCCTCCTTTGTCGAATATTAGTTGACCATAAAGTTCAGGGTCCATTTCTGGGTTCTCTATTCTGTTCCATTGGTCTATGTGTCTGTTTTTGTGCCAGTACCACACTGTCTTGATGACCACAGCTTTGTAGTACAACCTGAAATCTGGCATTGTGATGCCCCGAGATATGGTTTTCCTTTTTAAGATTCCCCTGGCTATTCGGTGTCTTTTCTGATTCCACACAAATCTTAAAATAATTTGTTCTAAGTCTCTGAAGAAAGTCCATGGTATTTTGATAGGGATTGCATTGAACGTGTAAATTGCCCTGGGTAACATTGACATTTTCACAATATTAATTCTGCCAATCCATGAGCATGGAATATTTTTCCATCTCTTTGTGTCTTCCTCAATTTCTTTCAGAAGTGTTCTATAGTTTTTAGGGTATAGATCCTTTACCTCTTTGGTTAGGTTTATTCCTAGGTATCTTATGCTTTTGGGTGCAATTGTAAATGATATTGACTCCTTAATTTCTCTTTCTTCAGTCTCATTGTTAGTGTATAGGAATGCCATTGATTTCTGGGCATTGATTTTGTATCCTGCCACGCTACCAAATTGCTGTATGAGTTCTAGCAATCTTGGGGTGGAGGCTTTTGGGTTTTCTATGTAGAGTATCATGTCATCGGTGAAGAGGGAGAGTTTGACTTTTGCTTTGCCAATTTGAATGCCTTTAATGTCTTTTTGTTGTCTGATTGCTGAGGCTAGGACTTCCAATACTACGTTGAATAGCAGTGGTGAGAGTGGACATCCCTGTCTGGTTCCTGATCTTAGGGGAAAGGCTCCCAGTGCTTCCCCATTGGGAATGATATTTGCTGTGGGCTTTTCGTAGATGGCTTGTAAGATGTCGAGGAAAGTTCCCTCTATCCCTACACTCTGAAGAGTTTTGATCAGGAATGGATGCTGTGTTTTGTCAAATGCTCTCTCTGCATCTAATGAGAGGATCATATGGTTCTTGGTTTTTCTCTTGCTGATATGATGAATCACATTGATTGTTTTACGAGTGTTGAACCAGCCTTGTGTCCCAGGGATAAATCTAACTTGGTCATGGTGAATAATTTTCTTAATGTGTTGTTGGATCCTATTGGCTAGTATCTTGTTGAGAATTTTTGCATCCATGTTCATCAGGGATATTGGTCTGTAATTCTCCTTTTTGGTGGGGTCTTTGTCTGGTTTTGGAATTAAGGTGATGCTGGCCTCATAGAATGAATTTGGAAGTACTCCATCTCTTTCTGTCTTTCCAAAGAGCTTTAGTAGAATAGGTATGATTTCTTCTTTAAACGTTTGATAGAATTCCCCTGGGAAGCCGTCTGGCCCTGGACTCTTGTGTCTTGGGAGGTTTTTGATGACTTCTTCAATTTCCTCCCTGGTTATTGGCCTGTTCAGGTTTTCTATTTCTTCCTGCTCCAGTTTTGGTAGTTTGTGGCTTTCCAGGAATGCGTCCATTTCTTCTAGATTGCCTAATTTATTGGCGTAGAGGTGTTCATAATATGTTTTTAAAATCGTTTGTATTTCCTTGGTGTTGGTAGTGATCTCTCCTTTCTCATTCATGATTTTATTAATTTGAGTCTTCTCTCTCTTCTTTTTAATAAGGTTGGCTAATGGTTTATCTATCTTATTAATTCTTTCAAAGAACCAACTCCTGCTTCTATTGATCTGCTCCACAGTTCTTCTGGTCTCAATTTCGTTGATTTCTGCTCGAATTTTAATTAACTCTCTTCTGCTGCTGGGTGTCGGGTCGATTTGCTGCTTCTTCTCTAACTCCTTTATGTGTAAGGTTAGCTTTTGTATTTGAGTTCTTTCCAGTTTTTGAATGGATGCTTGTATTGCGATGTATTTCCCCCTCAGGACTGCTTTTGCTGCATGCCAAAGATTTTGAACAGTTGTATCTTCATTCTCATTAGTTTCCATGAATCTTTTTAATTCTTCCTTAATTTCCTGGTTGACCCTTTTATCTTTTAGCAGGATGGTCCTTAACCTCCACATGTTTGAGGTCCTTCCAAACTTCTTCTTGTGATTGAGTTCTAATTTCAAGGCGTTATGGTCTGAGAATATGCAGGGGACGATCCCAATCTTTTGGTATCGGTTCAGACCCGATTTGTGACCCAGTATGTGGTCTATTCTGGAAAAAGTTCCATGTGCACTTGAGAAGAATGTGTATTCAGTTGAGTTTGGATGTAAAGTTCTGTAGATATCTGTGAAATCTATCTGGTCCAGTGTATCATTTAAAGCTCTCGTTTCTTTGGAGATGTTGTGTTTAGAAGACCTATCAAGGGTAGAAAGAGCTAGATTGAAGTCACCAAGTATAAGTGTATTATTATCTAAGTATTTCTTCACTTTGGTTAATAATTCGTTTAAGTATTTGGCAGCTCCCACATTCGGGGCATATATATTGAGGATTGTTAAGTCCTCTTGTTGGGTAGATCCTTTAAGTATGATATAGTGTCCCTCTTTGTCTCTCACTACTGTCTTCGGAGTAAATTTTAGTTTATCTGATATAAGGATGGCTACCCCTGCTTTCTTTTGAGAACCATTTGAATGGTAAATGGTTCTCCAACCTTTTATTTTCAGGTTGTAGGTGTCCTTCTGTCTAAAATGAGTCTCTTGTAGACAGCAAATAGATGGGTCCTGCTTTTTTATCCAGTCTGAAACCCTGTGCCTTTTGATGGGGTCATTAAGCCCGTTCACGTTCAGAGTTACTATTGACAGATATGAGTTTAGTGTCATCATGATATCTATTTAGTCCTTGTTTTTGTGGATCGTTCCACTGAACTTCTTCTTAAAGGGGAATTTTAAGAGTCCCCCTTAAAATTTCTTGCAGAGCTGGTTTGGAGGTCACATATTCTTTCAGTTCCTGCCTGTCTTGGAAGCTCTTTATCTCTCCTTCCATTTTGAATGAGAGCCTTGCTGGATAAAATATTCTTGGTTGCATGTTCTTCTCATTTAGGACCCTGAATATATCCTGCCAGCCCTTTCTGGCCTGCCAGGTCTCTGTGGAGAAGTCTGCTGTTACCCTAATATTCCTCCCCATGAAAGTCAGGGACTTCTTGTCTCTTGCTGCTTTAAGGATCTTCTCTTTATCTTTGGAATGTGCAAGCTTCACTATTAGATGTCGAGGTGTTGAACGGTTTTTATTGATTTTAGGGGGGGATCTCTCTATTTCCTGGATCTGAATGCCTGTTTCCCTTCCCAGATTGGGAAAGTTTTCAGCTAGGATTTGTTCAAATACATATTCTGGCCCTCTGTCCCTTTCGGCGCCCTCGGGAACCCCAATTAAGCGTAGGTTTTTCTTCCTTAGGTTCTCATTTATTTCCCTTAATCTGTCTTCATGGTCCCTTAATTGTTTGCCTCTTTTTTCCTCAGTTTCCCTCTTTGCCATTAACTTGTCTTCTATGTCACTCACTCGTTCTTCCATCTCGTTAACCCTCGTCGTTAGGACTTCTAGTTTGGATTGCATCTCATTCAATTGATTTTTAATTTCTGCCTGATTGGATCTAAATTCTGCAGTCATGAAGTCTCGTGAGTCCTTAATGCTTTTTTCTAGAGCCACCAGTAGCTGTATAATAGTGCTTCTGAATTGGCTTTCTGACATTGAATTGTAATCCAGATTTTGTAACTCTGTGGGAGAGAGGGCTGTTTCTGATTCTTTCTTTTGAGGTGAGGTTTTCCTTCTAGTCATTTTGCTCAGTGCGGAGTGGCCAAAAACAAGTTGTATTGGGAAAAGGAGAGAAAGAGAGAGAAGGAAAGAAAAGAGAAAAAGAAAAAAGAAAAAGAAAAGAAAAAGGAAAAAAGAGAAGAAAAAGGGAAAGAAAAAGAAAGAAAGGTGAAAAAAAGGGGGTGGGGGAAGCAATCAGAAATCAAAAAGAAAAGAAAAAAGAGAAAAACAAACAAACAAAAAACACGGGGGAGCATTTTCTGAATCTGTAGACTTTAAGTCCCTTGACTTCCCCTGGAAGTGGTCCGTCCAGCTGGTCTTCTGGGGGAGGGTCCTGCTGTGCTGATTTTCAGGTGTTAGCACTTGGGGGAGCAGCTCTGCCCCTGCCTGCTGCAGGGCTCAGCACGGGTTGTTTACCCCGTGAGGCCCCAGGAGGAACAGCAGCAGTTGCTATGGCAACTCTGGAAGCCTGGATTCAGCCTCAGCAGGAACTACGGGGGCTCAGGGCTCTCGGCTCTCCATCTGCAGGGCCTGGAGGCTCCGGGGCGGGGCCGCTGATCTGCTCAGTTCGGGGCAGGAGCGTCCTTGCTGTCCTGGGCCCTCCCGGCCTCTGCCTGTCCCGGGGGGAGGCCGGATCCTGGGCTGCGTCCCGGTGCCCTGTGCTCCGGGGCCTGCGCTGTTGGATTTGCGCTCCCGCCCGGCAGCTCCCTGCCTGGAGCCGCTCCCGAGCCCCTCCGAACTGCTCCGGTGCGCGCTGCAGCCCTTAGGGAGCTCGGTGCACTCTCCCGGGGCGCAGGTGTCTGTTAGTGTCCCAGGGAGCCCGAGGGCATCCCCGCCCTCCTGGGTCCTGCTCCAACTCCCTGCGAGCCCCTTTCCGCCCGGGAAGGTTGGTGCAGCTCCTGCTTCTCCGGGACGGGGCTCTCCTGTCCTGGGGCCACTCGCCCCGGCCTCAGCCTGGCTCCTCGCGGGGCCCCTCCCCCTCGGAGGCCTTTTGTTCCTTTATTTCTTTTTCCCCGTCTTCCTACCTTGATAGAAGCACGAACTCTTCTCACTGTAGCGTTCCAGCTGGTCTCTCTTTACATCTCAGGCCGAATTCGTAGATTTTCAGGATGATTTGAAGGTTATCTAGGTAATTTGTTGGGGACAGGTGATTTGGGGACCCTACTCTTCCGCCATCTTGCCCCTCCTCCCTAATACTATTTTCTTACATAAAATATTAGTGGAGCATTGGCTATAAACTTGGGCTTTCTATTTTATCATATGCAAATTTAGAATAAAAATTAGAATTTGTTGAAAAATACATAGATACAGAAAATGCTTTATACTAGCTCTTCTGTAAGTGCGACATGTACATTGTTGAAAACAGAAAGTCTCTGGTTGGGAGGAGTTGAAGAGTGTTGGACAGAGAGTAGAAAGATAAGATTTAAGAGAATGATATGTCTTATGAAGAAAAGAAGATAGGGTGATATGGCAGGAAGTTACCATAGGCAGTAGGGAGGTTTCCCTTTACATGCTGTGATGGTCAGGGAAGGCCATTTAGGAGGATGATATTTGAGTGTAGTGGCACCAAAATATGATGGTATGGCATAAGCCTCTGGAGATTTGAAGGAAGAATTTTATAGGCAACTGGAACTGTGACAGAGATCTAAGGTGGGGTCTTTTGAGGTAACAAAAAGATTAATATGGCCAGGACAGAGTGAGCAAGGTAATCAAGAGTGGGGTTTGTGACAGTATATCCGTTGAGGCCATTGGTGACCATATAAATCATTGCCACCTGCTTCTTTACAGCATTGTTATGCCCCAGTAATTTCTTACATACAAGCTTTCTAGCTTTTGAAATATGATTTCCTGTTTGAGGATTAGTATTTTACTTCTGTGGGAAAATACACATCATTTTTAATTTCCTTTATTCATTTGATATAGTTGTATGATTCAACAGCTTTGATAATAGGACTTCACCTGAAGGTCTAGAGGCCTTTTAAAAAATAAAATATTAAATCTAGGACACAGAATGTTCTATGTGTAAAAATAGATTAAATGAGAATAATATATTAAAGTGAGACTTTTTTATTTTTCCTCTGATCTCCCTCCAAAGCTGTTAGGGCCCTATGCCTAGTATTTATCTTAAGAGGCAGAGGTCTCTTACTACCTTTAGGAGGAACTTTGGTTAAGACAGAGACCTACCGTTAATTTTTTATATACAGAATCCCACATACATAATTTTAGAAGTGAAAATATTGCTGTATATTTTACATTCATGAATTTGTAGAATATTTTCAAAGATTCTTAGTTTTCAGTTTCTAAAGCATTAATACAGTTCAGTTTTTTTCTTGTAATTTCAAATTTAAATGAATACATATAAAATAGTTCTTCCATTTTGAAAATACAGGGATTAGATGAAGACACTTTCTGCTTTGTTGGATTTGCCTTGAGAACATTACATCTACACAATATATTTCTCTCATAGCAACAGACATGGTAACCCTGAAATCTGTTTTATTTCTTGTTACATTACTTTTTAATTAAAACAACTAGTTGAAGGCAATTACTTTCTCTGAAATGTAATGAAGATTTATTTTGGAAGTGACCTACACTTTATTACCCAAAGCAGTCATCAGAATTAATAGAATAATCAAATTATATACTAACTCATAAATCATCATGAATAGTGTTGTGCAAAGTTCAGCTGTTAATGGGTCCCATTGTTTTGCCCCTGAATTAAAAAAAAATTATAGGTGCTGATTTCTACCTTGATAGGCACTGAAATTGCTTTTTTAAAGGCTATGTAGAATTGGGGTACCAGCCGAAAATTTTTATAACTGTTCATTTATCTGTAATACAATTTGATGTACCAGGGTAAAGTTGGAATTGTGTACAATGCTGGTTTGCTTTCTTTCTGTAAAATCTATCTTATTGGAAGCAGTACTTGATTGATTAAAATTCTGTTCATTTGAATGTTGTTTTGGGTTAATGGCATCAAAGTTAGATTATACTTCAGATATACACAGTTATCTGAATAATGTGTTGGATAGATATTAGGTTGCTTTTGTGAATTTTCTTTGAGCTTGTTATAAACAAGTAATTGAAGTAGCAGTTTAATATTTGAAACTTACAGAAAGAAAACATCTCATATAGACTTCAGTGCTTCATATTTCTCAGGAAGAATTTACATGGATTCCCATGTTTTGGGACAAATGGGAAATTTCCTTGCTGCTGAGCTTTGTATTTTTTTTTTACAGTTGCATGTATGGGAATGATAGGTCTCCACAATTCATGTCAGATGGTTGATGACATTTAAAAACAAGCTCTAACCATAGTTTTGTATAGTCAAGCATTACACTCTGCTGAGAGTGTATTAAAGTGAGAGTCTATTAAAGTGAATTTTGGAAAATATCAAAGACTTTGTGATGTGAGAGAACAAGTTAGTTTGGTTT
The DNA here is from genome assembly GCF_905146905.1 of Nyctereutes procyonoides. Taxonomy (NCBI): domain Eukaryota; kingdom Metazoa; phylum Chordata; class Mammalia; order Carnivora; family Canidae; genus Nyctereutes; species Nyctereutes procyonoides. Next base: position 65,092,473 of record NW_026575125.1, on the reverse strand, counting down.
GGTTTTTTAAAGATTATTTAGAGAGCATGCACGCACAAGCTGGGGGAGTGGCAGGGAGAGGGAGAAGCGGGCTCCCCGTTGAGCAGGAAGCATGATGTGGGACTCAGTCCCAAGACCCTGGGATCACGACCTTAGCTGAAGGCAGATGCTTAACCAACTGAGCCACCTAGGCACCCACAAGTTGTTTTTGTTTTTTTTTAATTAATATGCAGTATAATTATTTTATTTCACATATTTGAAAGTGGCATTTTCCCACTCTAATTTGACAAAAGAAAGACATGTTCAAAAAGGGGAAAATTGTCTTTACTCTTAAGTTATTCAGCAAATCCAGATATTAATTTCACATTAATGACCATTGCTTATTTTTCAAATTTGTATTTTCATTGTGTCAATTTCTGAACTCTATCAAATGTCTGAAAAGTAGGAAGAGTATGTATAAATGGTTAATAACTGAAGTACAAATGTGTTAACATTCTAAGAGGAATTCAAAATAAGGTTTAAGTTTTGATTTTATTACTGGTTTTCATTTCATAAGGTTTTTTTTTTTAATTTCAAAAAGGAAGCTGAGATAAATCTAGATTCACAGGTTTTCCCAAGATACCATTGTTATTTGTTATAGTCAGTTTGAAATAGAAACACCCTACTTGTTTTCAGAAAATAAATTGTGGCTACCTCAGAACATCAGACACCTTTCCCTTTGCCCACATGTTCTATAGCTAATACAGTGAGTGGCTACTGTCAAAATTGTACCAAGTCTACTAACATTTGCATTTTGTCTTTGATTTCTTTAAATTCATATTTAAAATTTTAACGTATAACATCCTGAATAATAGTTCTTTAACATAGAACAAACATGACAAGGCAAATAAAAATTTCAAAAGAAAAAATTACTGAGCAACTGAGGCAGAGGGATTGCAGTGCCAAATGTCTATAGTGATCAGGCAGGATCATAGGAAGTGAAGTGGGCTGGAAGCAGATGATTGGAGCAGTAGAAACCATGGTGACCTGTTGAGCACAGGATACATCTAAAGAGAGAGGCTACTGTGTGACCATAAGTCTTGATTGTAGGCCTAGTGTTGTCAGATTTTCTCTTTCAAGGAAGCCAAGATCCAGATTATTTATGCCAAAGTAAATTTTTTCTTTTAAACTGCGAGGTCATACAAAACTTACCTACAAGCGGATTTATCCCATGGACATTCCGTTGTTAACTCCTAACTAGGTAAATGACAAATTTTAATTGTACATGTCAGAGGATGAAATCTTTCACCAAATTGAAGTTTTTTCAAAAAATTTATTATAGCCATTTGAAAATGCCCTTCATTATATCATGCATAGTTAGCAACTATGGTGTGTAGTGAATTTATACCACGTACATATCACCTCAGAAGTATAGATTTGGATTTTGAGTTACTCTACAAATTAATTGAGTACCCTTTGAGGAAACCACAAGCATTCCAATGGTATTTTTCTTCTCACAAATCAACAGCCGAGTAATTCTGGGATTAGACTTTGACTCTGTCCTAACTACTATGTTATTTCTTCTCAGTTTCTTAACATTATGCTTTCCTCCGTTTCTACTCTTTGGCTATGGTCAGGACTCTAATTGCTAGCTACTCTTCCTGCCCACTGTCTGTCTCCTTCATCAAACCAACATGTCACTTCCAGTGGCATTCTGTTATCTGTCACCTCAACTACAAACACTTCTACCTACCTTTTAACCCCATTCTGTAATAATATCATTCAGCTCCTTCCTGTCATTCCCCATTTTGTACATCTGTTTAATTATTCCAGTGTCTATGCACACTCTCACCTTTCTGCATTTTCTCATTACTTTTCCACCTTATCAGTTCCAATCCCCAACAGTCTGACCTGTTCCTCTTTAAGAGTTGACACAGGTTAGAGGAGGGGCAAGATGGCGGAAGAGTAGGGTCCCCAAATCACCTGTCCCCAACAAATTACCTAGATAACCTTCAAACCATCCTGAAAATCTACGAATTCGGCCTGAGATGTAAAGAGAGACCAGCTGGAACGCTACAGTGAGAAGAGTTCGCGCTTCTATCAAGGTAGGAAGACGGGGAAAAAGAAATAAAGGAACAAAAGGCCTCCGAGGGGGAGGGGCCCCGCGAGGAGCCGGGCTGAGGCCGGGGCGAGTGGCCCCAGGACAGGAGAGCCCCGTCCCGGAGGAGCAGGAGCTGCACCAACCTTCCCGGGCGGGAAAGGGGCTCGCAGGGAGTTGGAGCAGGACCCAGGAGGGCGGGGATGCCCTCGGGCTCCCTGGGACACTAACAGACACCTGCGCCCGGGAGAGTGCGCCGAGCTCCCTAAGGGCTGCAGCGCGCACCGGAGCAGTTCGGAGGGGCTCGGGAGCGGCTCCAGGCAGGGAGCTGCGGGGCGGGAGCGCAAATCCAACAGCGCAGGCCCCGGAGCACAGGGCACCGGGACACAGCCCAGGATCCGGCCTCCCCCCGGGACAGGCAGAGGCCGGGAGGGCCCAGGACAGCAAGGACGCTCCTGCCCCGAACTGAGCAGATCAGCGGCCCCGCCCCGGAGCCTCCAGGCCCTGCGATGGAGAGCCGAGAGCCCGAGCCCCGTAGTTCCTGCGGAGGCTGAATCCAGGCTTCCAGAGTTGCCATAGCAACTGCTGCTGTTCCTCCTGGGCCTCACGGGGTAAACAACCCGTGCTGAGCCCTGCAGCAGGCAGGGGCAGAGCTGCTCCCCCAAGTGCTAACACCTGAAAATCAGCACAGCAGGACCCTCCCCCAGAAGACCAGCTGGACGGACCACTTCCAGGGGAAGTCAAGGGACTTAAAGTCTACAGATTCAGAAAATGCTCCCCCGTGTTTTTTGTTTGTTTGTTTTTCTCTTTTTCTTTTCTTTTTGATTTCTGATTGCTTCCCCCACCCCCTTTTTTTCACCTTTCTTTCTTTTTCTTTCCCTTTTTCTTCTCTTTTTTCCTTTTTCTTTTCTTTTTCTTTTTTCTTTTTCTCTTTTCTTTCCTTCTCTCTCTTTCTCTCCTTTTCCCAATACAACTTGTTTTTGGCCACTCCGCACTGAGCAAAATGACTAGAAGGAAAACCTCACCTCAAAAGAAAGAATCAGAAACAGCCCTCTCTCCCACAGAGTTACAAAATCTGGATTACAATTCAATGTCAGAAAGCCAATTCAGAAGCACTATTATACAGCTACTGGTGGCTCTAGAAAAAAGCATTAAGGACTCACGAGACTTCATGACTGCAGAATTTAGATCCAATCAGGCAGAAATTAAAAATCAATTGAATGAGATGCAATCCAAACTAGAAGTACTAACGACGAGGGTTAACGAGATGGAAGAACGAGTGAGTGACATAGAAGACAAGTTAATGGCAAAGAGGGAAACTGAGGAAAAAAGAGACAAACAATTAAAGGACCATGAAGACAGATTAAGGCAAATAAATGACAGTCTAAGGAAGAAAAACCTACGCTTAATTGGGGTTCCCGAGGGCGCCGAAAGGGACAGAGGGCCAGAATATGTATTTGAACAAATCCTAGCTGAAAACTTTCCCAATCTGGGAAGGGAAACAGGCATTCAGATCCAGGAAATAGAGAGATCCCCCCCTAAAATCAATAAAAACCGTTCAACACCTCGACATTTAATAGTGAAGCTTGCAAATTCCAAAGATAAAGAGAAGATCCTTAAAGCAGCAAGAGACAAGAAGTCCCTGACTTTCATGGGGAGGAATATTAGGGTAACAGCAGACCTCTCCACAGAGACGTGGCAGGCCAGAAAGGGCTGGCAGGATATATTCAGGGTCCTAAATGAGAAGAACATGCAACCAAGAATACTTTATCCAGCAAGGCTTTCATTCAAAATGGAAGGAGAGATAAAGAGCTTCCAAGACAGGCAGGAACTGAAAGAATATGTGACCTCCAAACCAGCTCTGCAAGAAATTTTAAGGGGGACTCTTAAAATTCCCCTTTAAGAAGAAGTTCAGTGGAACGATCCACAAAAACAAGGACTAAATAGATATCATGATGACACTAAACTCATATCTGTCAATAGTAACTCTGAACGTGAACGGGCTTAATGACCCCATCAAAAGGCACAGGGTTTCAGACTGGATAAAAAAGCAGGACCCATCTATTTGCTGTCTACAAGAGACTCATTTTAGACAGAAGGACACCTACAACCTGAAAATAAAAGGTTGGAGAACCATTTACCATTCAAATGGTTCTCAAAAGAAAGCAGGGGTAGCCATCCTTATATCAGATAAACTAAAATTCACTCCGAAGACAGTAGTGAGAGACGAAGAGGGACACTATATCATACTTAAAGGATCTATCCAACAAGAGGACTTAACAATCCTCAATATATATGCCCCGAATGTGGGAGCTGCCAAATACTTAAACGAATTATTAACCAAAGTAAAGAAATACTTAGATAATAATACACTTATACTTGGTGACTTCAATCTAGCTCTCTCTACCCTTGATAGGTCTTCTAAACACAACATCTCCAAAGAAACGAGAGCTTTAAATGATACACTGGACCAGATAGATTTCACAGATATCTACAGAACTTTACATCCAAACTCAACTGAATACACATTCTTCTCAAGTGCACATGGAACTTTTTCCAGAATAGACCACATACTGGGTCACAAATCGGGTCTGAACTGATACCAAAAGATTGGGATCGTCCCCTGCATATTCTCAGACCATAACGCCTTGAAATTAGAACTCAATCACAAGAAGAAGTTTGGAAGGACCTCAAACACGTGGAGGTTAAGGACCATCCTGCTAAAAGATAAAAGGGTCAACCAGGAAATTAAGGAAGAATTAAAAAGATTCATGGAAACTAATGAGAATGAAGATACAACTGTTCAAAATCTTTGGGATGCAGCAAAAGCAGTCCTGAGGGGGAAATACATTGCAATACAAGCATCCGTTCAAAAACTGGAAAGAACTCAAATACAAAAGCTAACCTTACACATAAAGGAGCTAGAGAAGAAGCAGCAAATCGACCCGACGCCCAGCAGAAGAAGAGAGTTAATTAAAATTCGAGCAGAACTCAACGAAGTTGAGACCAGAAGAACTGTGGAACAGATCAATAGAACCAGGAGTTGGTTCTTTGAAAGAATTAATAAGATAGATAAACCATTAGCCAACCTTATTAAAAAGAAGAGAGAGAAGACTCAAATTAATAAAATCATGAATGAGAAAGGAGAGATCACTACCAACACCAAGGAAATACAAACGATTTTAAAAACATATTATGAACAGCTCTACGCCAATAAATTAGGCAATCTAGAAGAAATGGACGCATTCCTGGAAAGCCACAAACTACCAAAACTGGAGCAGGAAGAAATAGAAAACCTGAACAGGCCAATATCCAGGGAGGAAATTGAAGCAGTCATCAAAAACCTCCCAAGACACAAGAGTCCAGGGCCAGATGGCTTCCCAGGGGAATTCTATCAAACGTTTAAAGAAGAAATCATACCTATTCTACTAAAGCTGTTTGGAAAGATAGAAAGAGATGGAGTGCTTCCAAACTCATTCTATGAGGCCAGCATCACCTTAATTCCAAAACCAGACAAAGACTCCACCAAAAAGGAGAATTACAGACCAATATCCCTGATGAACATGGATGGAAAAATTCTCAACAAGATACTAGCCAATAGGATCCAACAACACATTAAGAAAATTATTCACCATGACCAAGTAGGATTTATCCCCGGGATGCAAGGCTGGTTCAACACTCGTAAAACAATCAATGTGATTCATCATATCAGCAAGAGAAAAACCAAGAACCACATGATCCTCTCATTAGATGCAGAGAAAGCATTTGACAAAATACAGCATCCATTCCTGATCAAAACTCTTCAGAGTGTAGGGATAGAGGGAACTTTCCTCGATATCTTAAAAGCCATCTACGAAAAGCCCACAGCAAATATCATTCTCAATGGGGAAGCACTGGGAGCCTTTCCCCTAAGATCAGGAACCAGACAGGGATGTCCACTCTCCCCACTGCTATTCAACATAGTATTGGAAGTCCTAGCCTCAGCAATCAGACAACAAAAAGACATTAAAGGCATTCAAATTGGCAAAGAAGAAGTCAAACTCTCCCTCTTCGCCGATGACATGATACTCTACATAGAAAACCCAAAAGCCTCCACCCCAAGATTGCTAGAACTCATACAGCAATTTGGTAGCGTGGCAGGATACAAAATCAATGCCCAGAAATCAATGGCAGTCCTATACACTAACAATGAGACTGAAGAAAGAGAAATTAAGGAGTCAATCCCATTTACAATTGCACCCAAAAGCATAAGATACCTAGGAATAAACGTAACCAAAGAGGTAAAGGATCTATACCCTAAAAACTACAGAACACTTCTGAAAGAAATTGAGGAAGACACAAAGAGATGGAAAAAATTCCATGCTCATGGATTGGCAGAATTAATATTGTGAAAATGTCAATGCTACCCAGGGCAATTTACACGTTCAATGCAATCCCTATCAAAATACCATGGACTTTTTTCAGAGACTTAGAACAAATTATTTTAAGATTTGTGTGGAATCAGAAAAGACCCCGAATAGCCAGGGGAATTTTAAAAAAGAAAACCATAGCTGGGGGCATCACAATGCCAGATTTCAGGTTGTACTACAAAGCTGTGGTCATCAAGACAGTGTGGTACTGGCACAAAAACAGACACATAGACCAATGGAACAGAATAGAGAATCCAGAAATGGACCCTGAACTTTATGGTCAACTAATATTCGACAAAGGAGGAAAGACGATCCACTGGAAGAAAGACAGTCTCTTCAATAAATGGTGCTGGGAAAATTGGTCATCCACATGCAGAAGAATGAAACTAGACCACTCTCTTCCACCATACACAAAGATAAACTCAAAATGGATGAAAGATTTAAATGTGAGACAAGACTCCATCAAAATCCTAGAGGAGAACACAGGCAACACCCTTTTTGAACTTGGCCACAGTAACTTCTTGCAAGATACATCCACGAAGGGAAAAGAAAGAAAAGCAAAAATGATCTATTGGGACTTCATCAAGATAAGAAGCTTTTGCACAGCAAAGGATACAGTCAACAAAACTAAAAGACAACCTACAGAATGGGAGAAGATATTTGCAAATAACATATCAGATAAAGGGCTAGTTTCCAAAATCTATAAAGAACTTATTAAACTTAACACCAAAGAAACAAACAATCCAATCATGAAATGGGCGAAAGACATGAAGAGAAATCTCACAGAGGAAGACATAGACATGGCCAACATGCACATGAGAAAATGCTCTGCATCACTTGCCATCAGGGAAATACAAATCAAAACCACAATGAAATACCACCTCACACCAGTGAGAATGGGGAAAATTAATAAGGCAGGAAACAACAAATGTTGGAGAGGATGTGGAGAAAAGAGAACCCTCTTACACTGTTGGTGGGAATGTGAACTGGTGCAGCCACTCTGGAAAACTGTATGGAGGTTCCTCAAAGAATTAAAAATAGACCTGCCCTACGACCCAGCAATTGCACTGTTAGGGATTTACCCCGAAGATTCAGATGCAATGAAACGCCGGGGCACCTGCACCCCGATGTTTCTAGCAGCCATGTCCACAATAGCCAAACTGTGGAAGGAGGCTCGGTGCCCATGGAAAGATGAATGGATAAAGAAGATGTGGTTTATGTATACAATGGAATATTACTCAGCCATTAGAAACAACAAATACCCACCATTTGCTTCAACGTGGATGGAACTGGAGGGTATTATGCTGAGTGAAGTAAGTCAATCGGAGAAGGACAAACAGTGTATGTTCTCACTCATTTGGGGAATATGAATAATAGTGAAGGGGAATATAAGGGAAGGGAGAAGAAATGTGTGGGAGATATCAGAATGGGACACAGAACATAAAGACTTCTAACTCTGGGAAATGAACTAGGGGTGGTGGAAGGGGAGGAGGGCGGGGGGTGGGGGTGAATGGGTGACGGGCACGGAGGGGGACACTTGACGGGATGAGCACTGGGTGTTATTCTGTATGTTGGTAAATTGAACACCAATAAAAATTAATTTATAAAAAAAAAAAAGAGTTGACACAGGTTAAAAAAAAAAAAAGTTGACACAGGCCTAGCCATGAGATCTTTCACTACCCTTGGTCGCTAGAAGCCTTGTATACTCTTAGGCAAGTAGTTTACCTTCTCTGATTTTCTGTAATAGGAAATTGGTCTAGCTGTTGTAAAGATTTCCTCTACTTTTGACATTCTGTAACTCTTCTTCCACACACGTTGACCTCTTCTTTCAGTTCCCTTACAGTACTTGTAGTCTCTGCCACAAAATATAGTCTTTAATTTTTTTCCAGTTGTTTAATAATGTCATTAATAATGTCATTTTTCTCATTTACCTAACAGAGGGCTAAGTCTGTGTATCTACTATGAAACTAGTGTAGTGCCAGTGGCTAGTTGGTTGATTTATTTTAGTATGTAGCCTTAGGTGAATCCTGTTCAGAGGTTAGTACAATTAGCCTTTGAATTGGGAAAGTTTGCAGGTCTTTGCTAGGATTTGCCTAACAAATGACTATCTTTTGTTTTACTCTATGAATTGATACATACTAACCAAGGGGGAAAATGTGAAAGTATTGTTCACTGAAGGGGCCTGGGTCACTTTTGTGTGTGAACCAACTCAGTTTAAAATAGGTCAGTCCTGAGCAGGGATTTGGTTTGGGAGGGGTAGTTAAAGGAAATCAGTTGATTTGGTGGTATGGAGAAGGTATAGAGGGTATACAGTTTAAAGAAGGAACCCAGAAATTGCAGAGAAATAAGGCTATTTGACGTGACAGTTAATTTTTTTTAAATAAGTAGCTGAAGGATTAAATTATTGAATATGTAATCCACAGGAAGAGAGAAAATGGTTTTTGTGAGGTAATTATACTTTAGCCATCTGACAAGGTTCTTTGAGAGGAGTAAATAAGGTGCAAACAAGGAAGAGTCACTGAACATTTAGATTTTCAAAAAGCTTTTGATAAGATTTTATACCAAAGACTGCTTTAAAAGTGTCCTCCCACCACGGAGTTGGGGATAATGTTTAGTCATGCATCGAGATCTAGTATAAACACAGGAAAAAAGGAATGGGTAGATTAAATGGCCTCTTCCTTGCATGGGGAGATTTTTACAGTAGCCTCTCCCAAGAAATGTTTACTGGGTTTTTTTTTAACATTTTTATAAATGATTGTTAACAGTCAGCATAGTAACTCTCAGATGCTTCCCAATTTATAGTGCACACCGAGAGCTTGTAGATAGAAAAATTTTGAGCTGAAGAGTGCCAGCTGAAGGATTGTTTAATAAGGCAATTTGAGAAGGCAGGAAAATGGCATTAGAGACTGTATCTCAAAGTAGATGGATTTGCCCATATTTTTCTTTTTTTTAAGATTTTACTTATTTTATTCATGAGAAACACAGAGAGGAGAGGGGGGGGGCAGAGACACAGGCAGAGGGAGAAAGCAGGCTCCATGCAGGGATCCTGATGTGGGACTTGATCCCGGGTCTCCAGGATCACACCCTGGGCTGAAGGCGGCACTAAACCGCTGAGCCACCCGGGCTGCCCCTGCCCGTATTTTTCAACCCATGAAAAGGATCTAAGAGCCATTATGTAGGGATGTCAGAAAACATTAGCTTTGGGTATTCCTGTGTCTATATTCAGAAAGACCCACACTATACCAGACATAGTCATGAAAGACATTACAAATAAAAGTGTATTACTGTCCTGATTTAAAATTGAGGTCTATTTACCTGTACTTTTGTACAATTTGAGCTTTGAAGACTAAGTAGCAAAATGGATAAATGACTTAAATAAGAATTATTAATATAAATGAATATGTCACATACAGAATGTCAAAGCAGGGGAAGAGGCAGAGAAAGGAAATTAACCAAAAGAAATCTCAAGGACAGCCTAAGTAGATTTACTATAGATTTCTTTGCAATATCTTAAAAGTTTGAACAAGGGCTTCCTTTTGAATTTGAAAGATTTTTTAAGTGAATTTGCTTAAGTGAATATGTGGCACATGAAAAAAAAGACCCACGAAGCTGTTAGTCTGTGTATTCAGACTAAGAAGTTCAGATTTATTAAGAGCTTAAATTATGTTTAAAGAGTAGTTAGGAGGGGCAGCCCGGGTGACTCAGCGGTTTAGCGCTGCCTTCAGTCCATGGCCTGATCTTGGGGTCCCATGTCAGGCTCCCTGCATGGAGCCTGCTTCTTCCTCTGCCTGTGTCTCCCGCCCCCTGTGTGTCTCTCATGAATAAATAAATAAAATCTTAAAAATAAAAGAGTAGTTAGGAAACATTAGTGCTTTCCCATCAAGCACTCCATTGATGTCATTGCAGTAGGCTGTATTGGAGAATCATTGAATTGACATGGTGTTTCTGGTATGCATACAAACCAGGGAACCATTCTATACATGTGTAGATATAGAGCCTAGGTTATGACTCAAGCATATAAATTGGCCTCTGTATTTTTGGAAGGCTTAATTTTTTTAAATATTGAATGATGAATTTTTAAGTATTTAAAATTCCAGTGTAATTAACACACAGTGTTGTATTAGTTTTAAGTGTACAGTATAGTAATTCACTAATTGTTTACATTACTCATTGCTCATCATGGTAAGTATATTCTTAATTCCCTTCACTTATTTCACCTATCCCCCCCCAAAGAAAACAGAACTAGTGAAAAAAGAATGAATGATGACATATATTCTATAATTTATATTAATTTATTCTGAGCCCTGGTGCAGTTATTAACACAGATCTGTTTCTGTCATAGTACATAGTTTTATTGTGACTTTTCCTATAGAAGGTTAAACTTAAGGACAACTGGAAAACTTGAAAAAAAAAAGAATACATCATCTACAGGATGTCACCAAGAACAGAGGAAGCTAGATATATGGCTAAGATCTATAAAATAGAGGCAGTTTCTGGGAGTGAGTTTTCTGAAGGCTATGTATTGCTTTTGGACAGCTTTTTCTAAGTTAAGCATGATGACTGTGCTTTTTAAGAATGACAGCAATGCCTAAAGGGCACTCCATCTGTCTACAACTTTTTCAGTGAATGTGAAATTTTCATCAAAAGCCCCACTGGACTCAGATACTTGTGACATATAATTTCTTAAATTATCAGCAGTGCTATGTCCTCCCAGGTGCATCGTAACTTTTTGAAGGCCAAAAACTAATCCATTCCTGGCATCCCCCCATTTGTACTCAGAGTATTAAGTACCAGTCTTGATGAATGGCCAGGATATAGTGGTTGTTGAGGTTGGTAACAATGAGCTGGCTCTAATAATCACACCCTAGGTAGAAGAAGAGTGTTTCTGCAGAATCCTTCAAAGCTCTACCTGTACAGGGAGATTGTATCAGGCTTGAACAGTTAAATTTAATTGTTAAACATTCAGAGGAGAGACTGCTCTCATGAATATCTGAATTAGCTTAAACTTGTCTTCAGGAGGATATCTTCCTGTTACATCCAGTCCATCAGCAATTCTTGTCAGCTTTATGTGTCAAATATGTCTCCTGTCTCTCCACTTCATCTCCATTGCCATTACCCTGCTTCAGGTTGCCATCATCTCTCACTTGGTCTACTGCAAACTTATGCAAAAAAATGGTCTCCCCTTTCCATTCTTGCCCCATTGAGAAACCACAACACAGCAGCCAGGCTCATTTTAAAAAAAAAGAAAGATAGGATCCAATAATTTCACTACGGGGTATTTAATCAAAGACTATGAAAACACTAATTCAAAAAGGTATAGCACCCTTATGTTTATTTCAGCATTATTTACACTAGCCAAATTATGGAAGCAGCCCAAATGTCCATCAATAGATGAATGAATAAGATGTGTGTGTGCACACACACTGGATTATTACTCAGCTATTAAAAAGAATGAAATTGTGGCCATCTGCAACAATATGGATGGATCTAGAAAGTATAATGCTAAGTGAAATAAGTCAGGCAGAGAAAGACAAATACCATATAATTTTACAGATAAAAACAAACAAAAAGAGTCTTAAATATAGAAAAGAAACTGATGTTTACCAGAGAGGAGGTAGGTGAGGAGATACATGAAGTAAGTGAAGAGGATTAAGAATACATTTAATATGAGCACCAAGTAATGTATATAATTGATGAATTGATATATTTTATACTGAAACTAATATAACACTGTATGTTAGCTATACTAGAATTAAAATTATTTAAAGTTTAAAAAAAGATACCGTCCAATACTATAAAATCTTGATAAATGTTGAATCTGGGCAATGAGTGTAAGGGCACTATATTGTATTACTGTTATGTATATTTGAAATTTTTCATAATAGAAAGTTTTAAAAATGAAAACAGACAAATCTGATTATGTCACTATTCTGCTCAGAGCCTTCTGGTAAATTCTCTTTGTACTTAGAATAAATTTCAAGATTTTCTCTCTGGCCTTTGCAGCTATGAATGATAAGGCCCTTGACTATCTCTGTAATCCCGTTCATATTATATTTCTTTTTTTTTAATAATAAATTTATTTTTTATTGGTGTTCAATTTGCCAACATACAGAATAACACCCAGTGCTCATCCCGTCAAGTGTCCCCCTCAGTGCCCGTCACCCATTCACCCCAACCCCCCCGCCCTCCTCCCCTTCCACCACCCCTAGTTTCCCAGAGTTAGGACTCTTCATGTTCTGTCTCCCTTTCTGATATTTCCTACCCATTTCTTCTCCCTTCCCTTCTATTCCCTTTCATTTTTATTTGTATTCCCCAAATGAATGAGAACATATAATGTTTCTCCTTCTCTGATTGACTTATTTCACTCAGCATAATACCCTCCAGTTCTATCCACATTGAACCAAATGGTGGGTATTTGTCATTTCTAATGGCTGAGTAATATTCCATTGTATACATATACCACATCTTCTTTATCCATTCATCTTTCGATGGACACCGAGGTTCCTTCCACAGTTTGGCTATTGTGGACATTGCTGCTATAAACCGGGGTGCAGGTGTCCCAGTGTTTCATTGCATCTGCATCTTTGGGGTAAATCCCCAACAGTGCAATTGCTGGGTCTTAGGGTAGGTCTATTTTTAACTCTTTGAGGAACCTCCATACAGTTTTCCAGAGTGGCTGCACAATTTCAAATTGCGACCAACAGTGTAAGAGGGTTCCCTTTTCTCCACATCCACTCCAACATTTGTGGTTTCCTGCCTTGTTAATTTTCCCCATTCTCACTGGTGTGAGGTGGTATCTCACTGTGGTTTTGTATTTCCCTGATGGCAAGTGATGCAGAACATTTTCTCATGTGCATGTTGGCCATGTCTGTGTCTTCCTCTGTGAGATTTCTCTTCATATCTTTTGCCCATTTCATGATTGGATTGTTTGTTTCTTTGGTGTTGAGTTTAAGAAGTTCTTTATAGATCTTGGAAACTAGCCCTTTATCTGATATGTCATTTGCAAATATCTTCTCCCATTCTGTAGGTTGTCTTTGAGTTTTGTTGACTGTATCCTTTGCTGTGCAAAAGCTTCTTATCTTGATGAAGTCCCAATAGTTCATTTTTGCTTTTGTTTCTTTTGCCTTCGTGGATGTATCTTGCAAAAAGTTCTGTGGCCGAGTTCAAAAAGGGTGTTGCCTGTGTTCTACTCTAGGATTTTGATGGAATCTTGACTCATATTTAGATCTTTCATCCATTTTGAGTTTATCTTTGTGTATGGTGCAAGAGAGTGGTCTAGTTTCATTCTTCTGCATGTGGATGTCCAGTTTTCCCAGCACCATTTATTGAAGATACTGTCTTTCTTCCAGTGGATCGTCTTTCCTCCTTTATCGAATATTAGTTGACCATAAAGTTCAGGGTCCACTTCTGGGTTCTCTATTCTGTTCCATTGATCTATGTGTCTGTTTTTGTGCCAGTACCACACTGTCTTGATGACCACAGCTTTGTAGTACAACCTGAAATCTGGCATTGTGATGCCACCACCTATGGTTTTCTTTTTTAAACTTCCCCTAGCTATTCGGGGTCTTTTCTGATTCCACACAAATCTTAAAAGAATTTATTCTAACTCTCTGAAGAAAGTCCATGGTATTTTGATAGGGATTGCATGAAACATGTGAATTGCCGTGGGTAACATTGACATTTTCACAATATTAATTCTGCCAATCCATGAGCATGGAATGTTTTTCCATCTCTTTGTGTCTTCCTCAATTTCTTTCAGAAGTGTTCTATAGTTTTTAGGGTATAGATCCTTTACCTCTTTGGTTAGGTTTATTCCTAGGTATCTTATATTTTTGGGTGCAATTGTAAATGGGATAGCTTTCTTAATTTCTTTCTTCAGTCTCATTGTTAGTGTATAGAAATGCCACTGACTTCTGGGCATTGATTTTGTATCCTGCCACACTGCCAAATTGCTGTATGAGTTCTAGCAATCTTGGGGTGGAGGCTTTTGGGTTTTCTACGTAGAGTATCATGTCATCGGCGAAGAGGGAGAGTTTGACTTCATCTTTGCCAATTTGAATGGCTTTTATTTCTTTTTGTTATCTGATTGCTGAGGCTAGGACTTCTAGCACTATGTTGAATAGCAGTGGTGAGAGTGGACATCCCTGTCTTGTTCCTGATCTTAGGGAAAAGTCTCCCAGTGCTTCCCCATTGAGAATTATATTTGCTGTGGGTTTTTCGTAGATGGCTTTTAAGATGTTGAGGAATGTTCCCTCTATCCCTACACTCTGAAGAGTTTTGATCAGGAATGGATGCTGTATTTTGTCAAATGCTTTCTCTGCATCTAATGAGAGGATCATATGGTTCTTGGTTTTTCTCTTGCTGATATGATGAATCACATTGATTGTTTTACGATTGTTGAACCAGCCTTGTGTCCCGGGAATAAATCCCACTTGGTCATGATGAATAATTTTCTTAATGTACTGTTGTATCCTATTGGCTAGTATCTTGTTAAGAATTTTTGCTTCCATGTTCCTCAGGGATATTGGTCTGTAATTCGCCTTTTTGGTGGGGTCTTTGTCTGGTTTTGGATTTAGCAAGATGGTGCTTAACCTCCATGTGTTTGAAGTCCTTCCAAACTTCTTGTTGTGATTTAGTTCTAATATCAAGGCATTATGGTCTGATAATATGCAGGGGACAATCCCAATCTTTTGGTATCAGTTCAGACCCGATTTGTGAACCAGTATGTGGTCTATTTGGAGAAAGTTCCATGTGCACTTGAGAAGAATGTGTATTTAGTTGAGTTTGGATGTAAAGTTCTGTAGATATCTGTGAAATCTATCTGGTCCAGTGTATCATTTAAAGCTCTCGTTTCTTTGGAGATGTTGTGCTTAGAAGACCTATCAAGGGTAGAAAGCGCTAGATTGAAGTCACCAAGTATAAGTGTATTATTATCGAAGTATGTCTTAACTTTGGTTATTAATTGATTGATATATTTAGCAGCTCCCACATTTGGGGCATATATATTGATGATTGTTAAGCCCTCTTGTTGGATAGATCCTTTAAGGATGATATAGTGTCCCTCTTCATCTCTCACTACAGTCTTCGGGGTAAATTTTAGTTTATCTGATATAAGGATGGCTACCCCTGCTTTCTTGTGAGGACCATTTGAATGGTAAATGGTTCTCCAACCGTTTATTTTCAGGCTGTAGGTGTCCTTCTGTCTAAAATGAGTCTCTTGTAGACAGCAAATAGAGGGGTCCTGCTTTTTTATCCAGTCTGACGCCCTGCGCTTTTTGATGGGGTCATTAGCCCGTTCACGTTCAGAGTTACTATTGAAAGATATGAATTTAGTGTCATCATGATATCTATTCAGTCCCTGTTTTTGTGGATTGTTCCATTGGACTTCTTTTAAAGGGGAATTTTGCGAGTCCCCCTTAAAATTTCTTGCAGAGCTGGTTTGGAGGTCACATATTCTTTCAGTTCCTGCCTGTCTTGGAAGCTCTTTATCTCTCCTTCCATTCTGATTGAGAGCCTTGCTGGATAAAGTATTCTTTGTTGCATGTTCTTCTCATTTAGGACCCTGAATATACCCTGCTAGCCCTTTCTGGCCTGCAGGTCTCTGTGGAGAGGTCTGCTGTTAACCTAATTCTTCTCCCATAAACATCAGGGATTTCTTGTCTCTTGCTGCTTTAAGGATCTTCTCTTTATCTTTGGAATTTGCAAACTTAACTATTAAATGTGGAGCTGTTGAACGGTTTTTATTGATTTTAGGGGGGGATCTCTCTATTTCCTGGATCTGAATGCCTGTTTCCCTTCCCAGATTAGGAAAGTTTTGAGCTAGGATTTGTTCAAATACATATTCTGGCCCTTTGTCCCTTTCGGCGCCCTTGGGAACCCCATTGAAACGTAGGTTTTTCTTCCTCAGGCTGTCATTTATTTCCCTTAATCTATCCTCATGGTCTTTTGTTTGTCTCTTTTTTCCTCAGTTTCCCTCTTTGCCATCAACTTGTCTTCTGTGAGTTAGACAAGTGCTCTGACTCCCACTTGTACTTCCACCTCCTTAACTCTCCTAGTTAGGACTTCTAGTTTGGATTGCATCTCATTCAATTGATTTTTAATTTCTGCCTGATTAGATCTAAATTCTGCAGTCATGAAGTCTCTTGAGTCCTTTATGCTTTTTTCTAGAGCCATCAGTAGCTGTATAATAGTGCTTCTGAATTGGCTTTTTGACATTGAATTGTAATCCAAATTCTGTAACTCTGTGGGAGAGAGGACTATTTCTGATTCTTTCTTTTAAGGTGAGGTTTTCCTTCTAGTCTTTTTGCTCAGTGCAGAGTGGCCAAAAACAAGTTGTATTGGGAAAAGGAGAAAAAGAGAGGAGAGAAAGAAGGAAAGAAAAGAGAAAAAGAAAAAAGGAAGAGAAAAAGAAAGGAAAAAAAGGAGGTGGGGAAGCAAACAGAAATCAAAAAGAAAAAACAACAACAACAACAACAACAACACGGGGAGTATCCTCTGATTCTGTATACTGTAAGTCCCTTGACTTCTCCTGGGACTTTCCAGTGCTGCTTGGTCAATAATTTGTTTTTCCCCTGTCCATCTAGCTGGTCTTCCGGGGGAGGGGCCTGTTGTGCTGATTTTCAGGTGTTAGCACTTGGGGGAGCTGCTCTGCCCCCTGCCTGGTGCAGGGCTCAGTGAGTAATGTTTATCCTGTTTACCCTGTGAGGCCCCAGGAGGAACAACCACAGTGGTGGCCAGCTCTGGAGCCCTGGACTCAGCTCCCGCAGTAACTAGGAAGCACGCAGTCTGCAGGGGCCTGGATGCTCTGGGGGCGGGGCCGCTGATCTGCTCAGCTTGGGGCAGGAGAGTCCTTGCTTTTCTGTGCCCTCCTGGCCTCTGCCTGTCCTGGGTGGAGGCCGGATCCTGGGCTGTGTCCCCGGCACCCAGTGCTCCCGGGCCTGCGCTGCTGGGTTCGGGCTCCCAGCCGTGGAGCCGCCACCTGAGCCCCTCTGAGCTGCTCCCAGGTCCAGCCTTGCGGGAGCTACAGCCCTGTAGGGAGCTCGGCGCACTCTCCCCGGGGCGCAGGTGTCTGTTCGTGTCCCAGGGAGCCTATGGGCATCCCCGCCCTCCTGGGGTCCTGCTCTAACTCCCTGCCCTGGCCTTTCTGCCCAGGAAGATTGGTGAAGCTCCTGCTCCTCCAGGACGGAGCTTTCCTGTCCTGGGGCACTTGCCCAGGCCTTAGCCAGGCTCCTTGCGAGGCCTCACCCCCTTGGATGCCTTTTGTTTCTTTATTTCTTTTTCCCCATCTTCCTACCTTGATAGAAGCGGGAACTCTTCTCACTGTAGCATTCCAGCTGTTGTCTCTTTAAATCTCAGGCTGAATTCGTAGATTTTCAGGATGATTTGAAGGTTATCTAGGTAATTTGGTGGGGACGGGTGACTTGGGGACCCTACTCTTCCGCCATCTTGCCTTGCATCTCTCATATTATATTTCTGTCTATTCACTGTGTTCCAGCCACACTGGCTCTCTTTCTCCTTCAAATACATTGATCTAGTTTGTACTTCCAAGTTTTCAAATTGCTTTTCCTTCTGCTTAGACTCTTCTTCCAGATCTTTACATGGTTGATCTCTCTGGTCACTCAGATCTTGGCTGAAATATAAATTCCCCAAAGAAGTTCTCCCTGATTATCCTGTCTAGGATTCAGACCCTTGTATCACCCCTTACATTATCCTATTTTGTTTCAGAACATACATCAACATCTATTATTTTATCTCTTGTTTATTGTCTCTCAGGTGCTAGATAAATTTTATATCAGCAAGGACAGCATTTGTCTAGTTTATTTTTGTATCCTTAGTAGCTCCCAGAACTGCATCTGGTGCATAGTAGGTCTAGTTTCATGAATGTTTGGGAATAAAGAAGTAAATCTCAATGCTTATCCTTATCAGCATCAACAGTTCTCTTAAAACTCACAATTCCCTTCAGGGAAGGTAGCTGAATTGACCAGCTAGCTGCCTAAGTTGCTTAAGTTGTTAGAAGAAAATACAGGCATTGAATACCTGTAGGCAGATTCTCAGACTCAGTAATAGCAATGTGGCCTACAAACCCCACATGGATGATACAGTCTATAGTCATTGTCCCTTTTGCTATAGAAAGTGATAAGTAACAAAAGCTTCAATTTATGGAATGTTTATGATCTGCCAGGCAGAATAAACATGTCACACTCATTCTCATTTAATCCATTCACCAACCTTGTATGATAGGTATGATAATGATAATTATCTCCATTTTATAATCTTGAGAACTGAAGCATGGTCATACAGGTAGTAAGTAGGAGAATTAGGATAGGCATCTAGGATGTCTCAGTCCTTAGACTGTCATATGATTTCACAACCATCCTTAAAATTTGATTTCTGTACAATTTGTACATCATCATGACTGAGATTATACACTTTTAGTTACCATTTAGTTTTGGTGATTGCTGCTTGTCAAACAAGCTCCCTTGGGTTCTATCACTGTGACCAGTATTAAATAGGGCTTTCCATTTTGGTCATACTGGATCACTATGAGTGAGGCCATGTTGTAATGGACCACTCATTTGGGGGTTGGTGTGTTTTTTTTTTAATGGTCTTTTCTGCATTGTCTAAAACTTCATAGGAAATGAATCCTAAGAACTTATACCAAGGGAGGAGGCCTGGCTTGGTACTGTTGTGAACATAACTATTTCCTGAGGTTACAGAAGTCATTAACTATTGTTTAGCTCATGCTCTTGAGAAACACTTAGTTCTGGGCCAAAAGGAAGTCTGTGCTGAGTTGGATGACAATTGCTTGAGTTGCAGAGGGATTCTTGAATTAGGGAAGTGAAGATGAAGCTATCCAATTTCGCATTCCCAGGAGACAGACCAACTACAGCAACAATACTTCCCTTCCCCCTGCTTCCTGCTAGAAAAAAAGATACCAGATACCAAGAAAAAAAAGGGATGAGAGTATAAACAAGCATAGTGTTAAGAAATACAAATATGTAACCGGTAAATGTGCAGTTATATAAATATGCAGTATAACTATGTAATCCTGTAATCCGTAAACATGCTGTGTGCTACATTGTGTATATATATGTGTGTGTGTGTGTGTGTGTATATATATATATGAATAAATAAAGTTTTATTTATTTGACAGAGCACAAGCAGGAGGAGTAGCAGAGGGAGAGGGAGCTTGATCCCAGGACCCTGGGAAGGCACTTAGCTGAGCTACCCACATGCCCTTACATAATATATATTAAAACTGTGCATTTAAATATATAAAAATAAACAAATAAACATCCCAGAAGGCTTCCCTACACGTATTTTTGTGGCCAGCAGACACTGGATAAACACAGAAAACTCAGTGTTCTTTCAAATATAACACTGTGATAAATGTATATATATCTGGATATAGTTAACAGTTACAACGGTTGAGCTTTATATAGATGCAATCACTGAAGCTTAATTGTCTGTCATGAAACTTAGATGTTCCTAATTACTGTTGAATGAACTTCTGCTTTACCAGAACAATTTAAGCGGAGGTATCACTAAAGTATAGTGATGATGATCAGTGGTTACTCAGAATTATCTTGTAATGGATCTTTTTCGTTTTGTTTTTAATGACATTAGATAAAGCGTTTCAAAGGCATTTTTGTAGTGACTTTTTTGGTAGTTAATACCTACTATATTTAGTACATATGTAGGTTTTTTTTTTAAGCAAGTCTCATAAAATGTATAGTTGCTTGCCTCTAGGCCTCATAGTACCCTAAAGTGTGTGTATAGAGCTACCTTGCTATGTAGGCATTATGTTGACCCCAGGATGGGTGGTATGAATTGCACCAAGGGCATCTCAGTAGAATTTTCTGTCTTTGCTAGCTTAATTGTCCATCATTAAAAGTGTGTTAACCCTTGGGTTGCTAGGCTGCCATTTAATTCACTGGAAGAAAACATTTGTCTTGTGGAGCCTTATTACCTCCAAATAATTCATGGTAAAATGTCTCCCTTTCTCTATTTGAAAATCTCTAGCTTGCCAATATACTCTATAAATTACTTCTTAAAATGTGAATTGCAAAGTATTCATAATTTGCTAGGTACTCTAAAGATGAGTAGTCCCATGGTTATTCTTACTCTGAGCTTATGTTCTTTCCAAAATGAAGTGCACATAATCCATTTAATATGTACAGATAGAAAAGAAACGTGTAGAGACAAAACGTGTAGAAAGTGAGAAATTGTTATTCTTTGTGATAATCTTTGCAACTTGTCAAGAATTAGAACAACTCTGAGAGTAACTTTGACTATCTGACTTCATGTTGCTTTCCTTCATAATGCCAAGAAAAGATGATATTAACAATGAGGCAGTTCATATGATAGCTAACGGAGAAGCCACTGGAACCATATTGCCTGAGTTTTCATTCAGCAATACCATTTACTAAATGACCTTGAGTAAGTCACTTGATGTCTCTTTACCTTAGTTTTCAAATCTATAAAACTCTGTCTATAGGATGCAGTGTGTTAATACATGTAAAGCTTCTGGTATGTAGTAAGTACTCAGTGTTAGCTGTGATGATTATTTGTATTGTTATTATTGGCTGTTTACCTCAAAGACCTGTGTGTATTCAAATGTTATTTCTCCATTTCTCAAGTAATTCCCTACTTCTTATGTAAATATCTGCTATTTGAGTTTTAAATGCAGCTTTCAAATACTGCTTGCTATTCTTTTTCTTACATGTTTCCTCAGTGACTCATTGCCACCGAATAGCAGTCCCTCAACCAAAATTTGTTTTCATCAATCTTCTCATTTTGCCTGGCACTTTTTTCAACTAACTGAACATGAGTTCTCTCCTTGGTGAGTCACAGATAGAAAACTACACCAGGACAATTGTCACACAAAGGAAACTATTTGCAGCAAATAAGGAGATCATGGGGAGTAACTTCCAAAGCCATGACTCTTCCAACAAGGGTGAATGGGTTCCTTTTATTTAGGGTTCAGCTGAATTTTTAGATAGGGAAGCCTTGTCATCCTTTGTAGAGGCAGGCATAGGTCAGACATGCTCCTTAAGGAAGCATGCTTATACACACAGTGTATGTTATGTAAATGAGGCTTCAACTCCTCATTGGGCAGAGATTTTAGTGTTATAACAAGGCAGAGGTAGTTGTCAGTCATTCTAGTTCTAGTCATCCATAGTCTGTCTTCACAAGCACAAGTCAGGGTCAGGGGTTGCACTCAAACTGGTATGGATTGGCTGGGGATCTTGTCCAGGCAGTCGCTATGGCTTTAGGAATAGTTTTTGTTTCTGTTTGCCTGAGTTATGAGATAAGCTGGCAAGAAGAACTTAAGGAAAAATATGGGACAGAAGTTGGTGAGTATAAGCAGGTGGGCAGTAAAGTTCAGCTCTTAGGGTCCAGCTGGTCACAAAACCACTGATTTTTGTCACTTGGGCAGAAGCTATGTGAGGAAAACACAGATGTGAGAGAGAACAAATGCAACAATTGTGAGCAACAAATATTTTCCCTAATAGGCATGATTGGAATGGGGGAAAAAAGCCAATGAGAAGTATAAAAAACGTATATACACAGGCAGATGCATACTTTTGCAGTTGCATAAATTTACAGTAGATATCGAGTAATTCTTTCCAAGATCACAAAATACATCCTGTCCTCATTTGAAACAAAGAGGAAATTTGTTGGATTCTGACAGTGTCTGATTATTGGACTTCTTCCCTTATAGAATTCATCATCATCCACACAAACCAATCCTTAACATTCTTTAGATTCTTGTGTCCCATCTATATACTATATGTCCACTATCAATTTAATCGTGTTGAAAACGAGGTAATTTGTTGATGGCTTACTAAAATAAACAGTTCTAGATGCCTCTGTTGCATTTTATATTTAACTGTATTTTTCAGAGGCCTCATTTACCCTAAAACTTAATAGAAGTTTTCTTAATAGAAATAAATTTTCGAAGAGATGCTTAATAGTATTATATACTAAAGTAGAAATGTATTTCACAGATAGTGTAATATATAATGAAAGGAGGTCTTTGTAAAAAATGTAATTTTAGTTAAGTGGA
This sequence comes from Nyctereutes procyonoides, assembly GCF_905146905.1. Lineage (NCBI taxonomy): Eukaryota > Metazoa > Chordata > Mammalia > Carnivora > Canidae > Nyctereutes > Nyctereutes procyonoides. The sequence continues at coordinate 65,069,939 of NW_026575125.1, read as the reverse complement.
TTTCTCATACTTTTGGTAATACCATAATAGTCTATGGCATAATATTTTATGATTTTTTTAACTTTTTACAACTCCTGATTCTGAACTTGATCCCCTTTTTTGGAATGTAGAAAGATACCTAAAAATTGTTTTTCCCTGAGGTGAGGATTGATGTGTGTGTGTGTGTGTGTGTGTGTGTGTGTGTGTAAAAACATGGACCAGAAAAAAAAAAAACATGGACCAGTGTGACTGAAATGAAAAATTGTAGGTCACTTAGTTATAGCTGTTATAGGGAAGTTGGAAACACTGATGCTGTTACTCATGTAACAAAGATATCCCTAGGCAAATGAGAATGCTGACTGTGTGATTCACTTTTTTTTTTTAACTTGACTGTCCATTTTGGGACCTTAACCTAATTTAGCTTATTTATCTTTAGTGGGCCATCCTGTACCAGAATGAATTATTATCTAACCTTACCTATCCTAACTAGCTTGGTCATGTTCAGTAAAATGAATTAAACTTAGAATGATAATAGTAGTATAATGCCATACTTCGTGAATGACACTAATCTCTACCAGCCATTTATATTTTTCATTATAACCTGGTTATGAAATATTCAAGTACACAGACTAATATAAAGGTCATCCATGTAACCATTCATAGTTTTGTCAAATCTTAACATTTTGCCATTTTTGTGTGCCCTCACATGCTCTCTTTCTTTCTCTCTCTGTGTGTGTGTGAGTGTGTGTGTGTGTGTGTGGTTTTATTTAAGAGATTAAGAGAGAGAGCACGCATATGAGCTGGGGAGAGGGGCAAAGGGAGAAGCCGACTCCCCGCGGAGCAGGGAGCCCGACCCTGAGCTTGATCCCCAAGCTAGATCCCAGGACCCTGGGATCATGACCTGGGCTGAAGGTAGATGCTTAACTGACTCAGCCACCCAGGTGCCCCTTGATACATTTTTTTAAGAAACTGAACAATTGAAACTTCCAGTGTAATGTTTACTCCCTCTCTTCCCAAAGATAGCTGCTATCCTGATTTCGGTGTTTATAATTCCCTTAAATGTTTCTGCACTTTTACTGCATATATACATATCCATAAATTTTATATAGTAGTATTTTGCATATGAAGTTCTGAAACTTTTTATAAATGATATCACTCTGAGTATATTCTTCCCAATTTGCTATTATCACTCATTTTTTGTCTTTTTGCCATTTATCCATGTAGTTCATTCATTTAAATTGTTTATAGTATCCCATTATACAATGTGAGAGGTTAAACCAACTGTGCAGTTAAAGGATGCAGTCCCCACAAGACTGCCTGTACTTCAGGTACCCCACCCCATTTGTTGTGTTGTTAATCCTCACTCAGGGTAAGATATTTTTCTTCATCTGTTATATAATTTTAGATTATAAACATATCATAAGGAAACTCAATCTGTGGCACTTTCATGTGGCTCCAGAAAGTTACAGCAATTGCTTCCACCAAGTCTTCAGAGGTGCTACTGACCAGAGCCACTTTTCTTTCATGGTATTTTATTGGTGAAGGGTTTTCTTGGATCATGTAGTATAATTTCAAACCCATAGCCTGTGTGAGGACAGACCACTGGTTATAAATACAGAGGTATAATCTTCTTTCAGCCGGGTCTTTAGATAAAACATTTTTTGTTTTCTCCCTCTTGTGGGTTCCCCCCACCATCACCTTTTCACTGAAGTGTAGTTCTTTAAGGATCCAGACATTGAGATGAGAATATCTCATCTTCTACCCTCTGCCTTATTTGGATTCTAAGTCCTCTCCTGTCCCCATGTGAGCATTAAAACCCAAGCCCTTAAGTTCATGAGATAGGCAAACTCCTTAGAACTTCTGCAGCATTAGCTCATGTGCTTACTGCTCTAGTTTTCAGTTCCCAGTGTAGTTTTTGCTTACTTTTATGGTAAGCAAAATCCCCAGGAGTCTCCCAGAGTCTTCCCTGCTTGCTTCCTCCTCAGCACTTCTCTATGGTCACTTCTATTTTTTTTAAGATTTATTTATTTATTTTACAAGGAGAGAGCAAGCTTGAGAGTGAGCTCACATGAGTGGGGGAAGGACTGAATGAGAGGAGAGAGAATCTCAAACAGACTCCCTGCTGGGCAAAGAACCTGATTTAGGGTTCAATCCCAGGAGCATGAAATCATGACCTGAGCTGAAATCCAGAGTCAGGTGTTCAACAGACTAAGCCACCTAGGTGCCCCTCTGTGATCACTTCTGTTGGTAGTCTCAGACATTACCTCTTGAGGATATTTGTAGCCCGTGTATCTTAGATGGTAAGTGGTTTGGGGGAATAGCTGAGCTTCACTTGGAGATACTTTTGGCTCAATCATAATTCTAGGCTTGCACATTGTATTATTAGTATGGTACCTCTTGCTGCATCAAAACTAATCTTCTGAGGGATTCTTAATATGACAGAAAATAAGTTATCAAAATTATTTTTCTGTAAGATCAGTTATTAAATGTAAGATATTTCAAAGAAAATACTGCTACCTTAATTATCAACTAAATCCTAATTCACACTTTCATATTCTCTTCTTAGGATGTGTGCAGTGTTTGGTGGAATCTATTGTCTTCGCCATTCAGTACAGTGCCTTGTTGTGGACAAGGAATCCAGAAAGTAAGGATGATATAAGTTATGTTCCTATAATTACACCCCAAGCACAGGTGAAAAATGCTAAAGTCAATTTAAAAAAAATGATTCTTCAAAGATCCTCCTGGGTATTAATATTATATCAACCTTGATTAAAAGTAATTTGTATTTAGATCCTCCAGAACAAAGAAAGTAAGTTCAGAATGGAGAAACTAAATTAATTTCCCTGCAATATAACTATAGCTCCTGGTCATCCAAGCTTGGAAAACAAATCATTTCAGTTGCCAGGGGGTGGGTATTGAGTGATATTAGTTTTCCTTGTGCCCTTATCTCCTCTAATTGATTTTTATCAGATGATAACAAAGCCCTCTGTTATTGCGTTTTTAAAAATGGAGCTCACCTAAAGACTCATCAGATTAATCTCTGCTGATAATGCATGTCACTCCTAAGAGAAAATAATTTAATGATTTTTTAGGTAGATTGTTGTCATAAACTATGCTGCCTTGTTATCTGAGGATAAATTCTTATACAATCATATTAGGCCTACAGACCAGTTTTGGATTGAAATAAGAATGTACCTGCTTTTAAAAAATGTCAAGCAAAAAAAATAATAATAAAAATAAAAAATGTCAAGCACTATCTATTTATGTCTGTGTTTTTATATTTCAATTATATTTTTCCAGGATTTATTATTTGGTTACTAAGATATGCCCTTGTCTGAATTACACTAAGTAGTACTCTTTGATTTCTGTGTTTAAATTAAAACTATCTTAAGTTTTAGGAGCTGTTTAAATTGCTATGTATTTCTCTTTCTAGTTATGTGTTGGTAAGCATCTACTAACCTATATCTCTGGTATGACTATTTTTAGGAGTATATAAATAAATAGTATTGTTCAAGCCATAAAATAATGTTGTGAACTGGAAGTTTAAAAATATAAGCTGTTTCATTTTACAGTAATTTTGTATAGTCTAAGTGGCAGAATTTCCTATAGACTAATTATAATACAAACAACTAGTATTTTGAGAGATGGTGGAAAAAAATTCAAGTCTGGAACATTCAATATTTAGGCAGTGAATTTACCTTAGAAAGTAATTCTCTAGTATAAGATAATATAGAGATAGTTTAAAGGCTTGTAAAGTACGTTTAGCACATTAATTCAAAGGTACCACATAAATGAAAAATGATAATATATAGATTTTTCACTATCCTTGAAGGCCCAAGATATTCATATACTAGGTGTGGAGATTCATGAAGGAATTGTTTTTAAGCCACTTAGAGTCATTTTTCCTTCTACATTGATTTTGAAGCATGAGTGTGTTCCCATAATGGAAAGCCAGATAGTGAATTGTTTTTTTGGTTATTATTTACTTAAATCCTTTTACCTTTTTGGGGCCCAATTCCAGTTTTACTTTTTACTCTTAGTGACATGAAGAATTTAGATGGCTCATGTTTCTTTTTTTTAACAAATGAATACATTAGTTATAGTAATAGCATGTGTTCAACTAAAGGTTACATTTACCTTAACTTTGATGTAGTCTTTATTATAAACTCTGGAGAGAGGAACTCTTATTTATGATCTGCTACAGATTTCAGTTCCAACAGATAGCATAAGGCTAAGGTTCTAAAGATGAAATATTGGTAGTTTTCAAATTTTAATGTGCCTAAGAATCACTGGGGAAGCTAGTTCTCTTTTTGTTTTGTTTTGTTTTGTTTTTAAAGAGATTTCTCTGCCTCACCTCCAGAGAGTAAAATGGAGCTAGGGAATTTGCAGTTTTGAGGAACACGCTAAATGAATCTAATGTAGGTAGGTGCCCCATAGATAACACTAAGAAACACTGATCTGTGAAGTTCAGGATTTAGCCAGTGTTCTAAGATAGGGTGAAGCTTTAGATCTTAATTCATCCTAGGCCCTTATCAAGATGATCGTTCCGGATCTACTGGAGTCAAATATGATTCTTAGTTATTTTTGTTTGGTTTTTGTTATTTTCATTAAGGTATAAATGGTTTTGTTTTGTTTTGTTTTCCCCAAATTTTTATTTAAATTCTGTCTAGTTAACAAAGTGCAATATTAGTTTCAGGTATAGAATTTAGTGATTTCATCACATACAGTACCTGGTATTCATCACAAGTGCCCTCCTTAATAGCCATCACTGGTTTAACCCATCCCACTTCCCTTCTAGTAACTATCAGTTTGTTCTCTGTAGTTGGCCTGTTTCTTGGTTTGCCTCTCTTTTATTCCTGCCTATGTTCATTTGCTTTGTTTCTTTAATTCCACATGTGAATAAAATCATATGGTGTTTATCTTTATCTGACTGACTTATTTCACTTATCATAATAGTCTCTAGCTCTGTCTATGTCATCACAAACAACAAGATTTCATTCTTTTTGATGGCTGAGTGCGCGTATATACACATCTTTATCCATTCACTGATCCATGGACATTTGGGCTTTTTCCATTAATTCACTATTATTGATGATGCTGCTTTAACATTGGGGTGCATGTATCCCTTTGAATCAGTATATTTCTTTGCTTTGGGCAAAAAAAATAGTAGTGCAATTGCTGGGTTGTAGGGTAGTTATATTTTTAACTTTGTGAGGAAGCTCCATACTGTTTTGCAGGGTGGCTGCACCAGTTTGCATTCCCACCAACAGTGTAAGAGGTTTGCCCTTTTTCTTCATCCTCACCAACAGCTCTTGTTTCCTATGTTGTTAATTTTACTCATTCTGACAGGTATAGGGTGATATCTCATTGTAATTTTGGTTTGCATTTCGCTGATGATGAGTGATGTTGAGCATCTTTTTATGTGTGTCTTGACCATCTGTGTGTCTTCTTTGGAAAAATGTCTACTCATGTCTTCTCATTTTTTAACAGGATTATTTGTTTTTTGGGGGTTGAGTTTGATAAGTTCTTTAAATATTTTGGATACTAATCCTTCATCAGATATGTAATTTGCAAATACTTTCTCCCACTCTGAAGTTTGCCTTTTAGTTTGTTGATCATCTTCTTTGCTGTGCAGAAGCTTTTTTATTTTGAGGAAGTCTCAGTAGTTTATTTTTGCTTTTGTTTCCCTTGCCTCAGGAGACCTATCTAGTAAGAAGTTGCTACAGTCAACGTCAAGGAGGTTACTTCCTCTGTTCTCCTCTAGGATTTTAATGGTTTCCCGTCTCACAGTTAGGTCTTTAATCCATTTTGAATTTGTTTTTCTGTATGTTGTAAGACAGCAGTCCAGTTTGAGACTTCTACATACTGCTATCCAGTTTCCCCAGTACCATTTGTTAAGGATACTGTCTTTCTTCCATTGGATATTCTATCCTGCTTTGCCAAATATTAGTTAACCATATAGTTGTGGGTTTATTTCTGGATTTTTTATTATGTTTTACTGATTTATGTGTCTGTGCCATTTCCATGCTGTCTTGATGACTACAGCTTTGTAATATAACTTGAAGACCATTTCTGATGCTCCAGCTTTAAAAAAAAAAGATTTTATTTACTTCTTCATGAGATACACAGAGAAAGAGAGGCAGAGACATAGGCAGAAGGAGAGGCAGGCTTCCTGCGGGGAGCCTCATGTGGAATTCCATCCCAGGACCTGAGGCAAAGGCAAATGTTCAGCCACTGAGCCACCCAGGTGCCGCTCCAGCTTTACTTTTCTTTTTCAAGATTGCTTTGGCTATTTGGAGTCTTTTGTGTTTCCTACAAATCTGAGGATTCTTTGTTGTAATTCTATGTAAATTGCTGTTGGTATTTTGATTGTTTTGGTTATATTTTAACAATATTTGTTCTTCCACTCCATGAGTATGGAAGGTTTTTCCATTTTTTGATGTCATCTTCAGTTGCTTTCATAAATGTTGCATAGATGTTTTACCTCTTTGGTTATGTTTATTCCTAGATATCTTATGGGTTTTGGTAATATTATAAATAGGGTAGATTCTTTAATTTCTCTTTCTGGTGCTTCATTATTGGTGTATAGAAACGCAACAGATTTCTGTATGTTGTTTTTCTATCCTGTGACTTTACTGAAATCATGTATCAGTTCTAGCAATTTTTTAGTGGAGTCTTTAGGGTTTTCTATATATACAGTATCATGTCATCTGCAGTTAGTCCAAGTTTGGCTTCCTCCTTGCTGATTTGGATGCCTCTTATTCCTTTTTGCTGTCTGCTGAGACTAGGATTTCCAATAGTATGTTGAATAACAGTAGTGAGAGTGGACATCCCCATCTTTTTTTTTAAGATTTTATTTATTTATTCATGAGAGATGCAGAGAGAGAGAGAGAGAGAGAGAGAGAGAGAGAGAGAGGCAGAGACACAGGCAGAGGGAGAAGCAGACTCTATGCAGGGAGCCTGATGCGGGACTCAATCCCAGGTCATCAGGATCACACCCTGGACCGAAGGCAGGCGCTAAACCGCTGAGCCACCCAGGGATTCCCCTGGACATCCCCATCTTACCCTGACCATAGAGGAAAAGCTCTGTTTCTCCCCCTTTGAAGAAGATACTAGCTGTGGGTTTTTCATATATGGCCTTTATTATGTTGAAGTTTGTTCCCTCTGTCCTTAGTTTTGCTGAGGGTTTTTATCATGTTGTACTTTGTCAAATGCTTTTTCTGTATCTATCAAAAGGATTCTTACCCTTTATTTTATTAATATGGTATATCATGTTGATTGATTAGCAAATATTGAACGACCCTTGCAGCACAGGAATAAATCCCACTTGATCTTAGTGAATGATTCTTTTAACATACTGTTGGATTCAATTTGCTAGTATTTTGTTGAGAATTTTTTTTTAATCTATGTTCATCAGGGATATCAGCCTATAGTTTTCTTTATTATTGGAGTCTTAGTTTGGTTTTGGAATCAGGGTAATGCTGGCCTCATAAACTGAATTTGGAAGTTCTCCTTCAATTTCTGTTTTATATAATGGTTTGAGAAGAGTAGATAGTAACTCTTTTTTAAGTGTTTGTTAGAATTCCGCTGGGAAGCCCCCTGGCCCTGGACTTTTTTGTTTTTTGGAGATTTTTGATTACTGACTCAATTTCTGTGCCGGTTATTGGACATGATCATTTTTTTTTCAGTTTTGGTAGTTTATATGTTTCCAGGAATTTGTTTCTTCCAGGCTGTCCAATTTGTGGGCATATAGTTTTTCATACTATTCCCTTATAATTTGTATTTCTTTGGTGTCAGTTGCTGTTTTTCCTCTCTCATTTGTTATTTTATTTATTAGAGAGCTTTCTCTTTTGTCTGTCATAAGTCTGGGTGGGAGTTACCAATTTTTAAAATTTTTTTCAAAGAACTAGCTCCTGTTTGCGTTTTTCTGTTGTTTTTTCTATATCATTTATTTCTGCTCTAGTCTTTAGTATTTCTCTTCTTCTGATGGCTTTAGAGGCGTCATTTGTTCTTTTTCTAGGTCCATTAGGTGTGAGGTTAGGTTATTTGAAATTTTTCTTGCTTCTTGAGGTAGGTCTGTATTGGTATATCCTTCTTGTGACTGCTTTTGCTGCATCCCAAAGGTTTTAGATCCCTGTGTTTTCATTTGTTTCCATGTATTTTTTTATTTCTTCTTTGATTTCCTGTTTGACCCATTCATTCTTTAGTAGCATGTTCTTTAAACTCCATGTTTCTGTGGTCATTACATATTTTTTCCTTATGGTTCTCTTCAAGTTTCATAGCGTTATGATCTGAAAACATGCAAGGTATGATTTCAATTTTTTTTTATTTGTTGAATCTTAATTTGACCCCAGTGATCTGTTGTGGAGAATGTCTCATATGTACTCAAAATAAATGTGTATTCTACTGCTTTAGGATAAAATGTTCTGAAATCAAGTCCATCTGGTCCAGTGTGTCTTTCAAAGCCACTGTTCCCTTGTTGATTTTCTGCTTAGATCCACCCATTCCTGTAAGTGGAGTATTAAAGTCCCTACTATTGTTGTACTATTATCAGTAAGTTCCTTTATGTTTGTTATTAGTTGTTTTATATATTTGGGTGCTCTCTAGTTGGAGGTATAAATATTTATAGTTGTTTAATCTTTTAAAGTCTTTGTATTAAAATCTCATTTGTCTGATATCAGTATTGCCACTCTAGCTTTCTTTTTACTTCCATTATGCATGAGAAATGTTTCTCCATCCCTTCACTGTCAATCTGCAGACGTCTTTATGTCTAAAATGAGTCTCTTATGGCAGCATATAGATGCATCTTAGTTGTTAATCCATTCTGACACGCTGTATCTTTAGATTGGTGCATTTAGTCCATTTACATTCAGAGTAACTATTGGTAGGTATGAATTTAGTGCCATTTTATTATTTGTTTTGTCATTCTTTCTGGAGACTTTCTCTGTTCTTTTTTAGTCTTTGTAATTTCTGGTCTTTCCTCCCCATTCAAAGAGCTCCCTTTAATATTCTTGCAGGGTTGGTTTAGTGGTCACGAATTCCTTTAGTTTTTGTTTGTGTAGGAAGCTCTCTCTCTTTCCATTCTGAATGATAGCCTTGCTGGATAGAGCATTCTTGGCTGCAGATTGTTCCTATTCCACACTTTTAATTTATCATGTCCCTCCCTTCTGGCTTGTCACGTTTCTGTGGAGAGATCTACAGCTAGCCTTATGGGTCTTCTTCCTTTGTATGTTAGAGACCTTTTGTCCTGCTGCTTTTAGGATTTTTTCTTTATCACCATATTTTGCAAATTTATAATATATTTTGGTGTTGGCTTGCTTTTATTGGTTTTGATAGGAGTTCTCTCTGTCTCCTGGATTAGGGAAGTTTTCATCTATTATTTCCTCAAATAAACCGTATGTGTACTTTGCTCACTCTTCTTCTGGGACTCCAATGCTATAAGTGTATTTATGTTTGATGAATCCACTGAGTTCCCTAAGTCTAGTCTCATGAACCATAATTCTTTTTTCTCTCTTTGGTTTAGTTTCATGATTTTCCATTGTTCTGTCTTCCATATCACTTATTTGTTTCTGTGCTGCTTCATCCTTCTGGTCATTATATCCTGTCTGATTAAAATCTTAGTTATTGCATTTTTATTCCAGGTAATTAGCTTTTATCTGTGTGGTAAGGGCCTCCATGAAGTCTCTATATTTTTTTAAAAAATATTTTATTTATTTATTCATGAGAGAGAGAGAGAGAGAGAGAGAGAGAGAGAGATACAGACATAGGCAGAGGGAGAAGCAGGCTCCGTCTCCATTCCATGCAGGGAGCCTGACGTGGGACTCGATTGCTGATCTCCAGGACCACACCTGGGCTGAAGGCGGCACTAAATTGCTGAGCCACCTGGGCTGCCCCCCATGCAGGCATATTTATGTATTTCAAATAAGTCTCTGGCCATGATCTTTTCTTGTTGTTTCATTTGGGATGAATTTCTGTATCTTGGCATTTTATCTAAGTCTCTGTCTTCTTGTTTGTGTTTGAAAAGCCCATTATGTGTCCTATTCCTAAGAGTAAAGGCTTTATGAAGAAGAGGTCATATAGTGTCCTGGACCTGGTGCTTCAGGGAGTATTTCTGGCATGTGCTGGGTTTCACTTAGCTGCTGTGCTTTGGCTGCCCTGTCCTTCAGGCCAGTCATCTGCAGAGCCTCTCCTTGCCTGCAGTGGGGATTGTTTGGTCCTTAGGCTGAATATGGCGAGTTTTAACTAGGTGTGCTCTGTTCTGCTTGTTAAATTAGACCTGATGCTACATCTGCTAGAACTGAAGCCTTGCAGAACTCTGTTTGGGAAATGTGGTATTTGTAAGATTTTCAGCTGGTCTTATGGGGAAGAGGCCTTCTTTGCTGGGACTTAGACACACTTACCTGAGAAAATGGTACTAGCAGAGTGCAGGAGGTTGGGACTTGGTATAAACAGGTTAGTCAGCCAGTATTGGCACTGTGCTGTTTACTAAAACTTGCTTATACTGAGAGGCTGGGAAGGGAAATGGTGCCACTAGCTCCTTTATCCCCAGAGAGGAGTCTCAGTGCTTACCACTCTCAGGGAACCACTTCCAGAAGAGTAAATAATCTCCCCTCCTCATGAGTTCCAAACATTTTTCAGATCACCATTCTCATACTTTCTCTGCGTTGCTTGTCTGCCTGGACCAGTACAGTGAGTGCACTTTGGACTCTCTTCCAGCAAGCATACAGACTTTTATTTTATTTTATTTTTATTTAAAATCAATTAATTAACATGTATTATTAGTTTCAGAGGTAGAGTTTAGTGATTCATCATTTGCATATAATACCCAGTTTTCATTATATCAAGTGGGCTCCTTAATGTCCATCACCCAGTTACCCCATCCCAACCCACCTCCCCTCCAACAACCCTCAGTTTGTTTCCTGTTGTCAAGAGTCTCTTAAGGTTTGTCTCCCTCTCTGATTTTTGTCTTATTTTATTTTTCCTTCCCTTCCCATATATTCATTTGTTTTGTTTCTGAAATCCCACGTATGAATGAAATCATATATTTGTCTTTCTCTGGCTGACTTATTTCACTTAGCATAATACCCTCTAGTTCCATCCATGTTGCTGGAAATGGTGAAATTTCATTCTTTTTGATGGCTGAGCAATATTCTATTGTATATACCACCTGCTCTTTATCCATTTGTCTGTTGGTGGACATCTGGGTTCTTTCCATATTTTGGCTATTGTGGACATTAAGCGTGCAGACTTTTAAAATTCCAAACTTTAGGGAAGTGCTATGACAAGAGCCTGTTCTGGTTTTCTGGAGGAGAGTCTCGCTGCTGGAAGACATGCAGGTTTGACTGAGAAGGGCAGTTGCATAGGATGCAGAGGAATGGGATTTGGAGCAAGTAGACTAAAGAGCCAGTTGGGGGCAAGAAGCTCTCAGGAGGTGTCTCTGCCTATGCTGGGGGTAACGGCAACTGCTGGCTCTTTTTTCTCCAGAGAGGAGGAGAGGTGTCTCTGTGAATGCCACCTCTCAACACATGTGCTCAAAGAAGAGAGAACAGTCTCTCCCTCTTGGGCCTTAGGTGATCCTCAGATGAGCTCTCTGCTCTCAGGCTGTTTGCCTGCCATTTCTCCAGGTATAGGGTGATGCCCTCAGGGCTCTATCTCAGGAAATCCCAAAGTCCTCTAAAACTGCAGTCTTTGAGCCCAGCTGGTTATAAAAACTCACAAAAATCAGCCCCTCTCATTTTCCCAACCAGTGGCTTTGGGGAAGTATTCTCCTTGTGAACTTCTCTGTGTGCTCCCCTCTGTTAGGTTTTTTAGTAACTAAATGGAAATGAGACCGCCAAGGCAAGCGAGGGTCCAAGAACAGATTTTATTGCAGGCACCCTCGGGCGAGGTTCCACGACTCACGGAGGAAAAGAGTGAGTCGGGGAAGTCGCGCCAAGACAAGGTGGTAGGGGGTTTACATAACGTTGTAAGGCAGAACGGTTTCCTATTGGTTGGCTCATATGCAAAGGAAGGATTGCAATCCAACCAGTCAGAGTGACCCTCACTATGCAAAGGAAGGATTGCAGTTCGGCCAAAGGTGACTTCCTCCTCTGGGGTTTGAAGGGCATTGGGTTCGGTTGGGGAAGTCCAAAGGAGAGGTCTAAAGGTCTGCGTCAAGCTGTCAGCAGGTCATTGGTCCATTGGCGTCCCAAGTGGAGGTAGTGACAGGAATTTCAGCCATTTTGGGGTATCTGCCATCTTGAGGAGTTTCCCTTCCCGCCTGGCCCCAACACCCTCTCTCTCACCTTTCTGTGCAACCAGGGCTCCCTCCCCTCCACTGCACCTGTGATGCATGATCCCTTTCTCCCCAAACCACATCTCTGCTTCCTACCTTCCCGGATGTGGCCTCTTCTCTCCCTTTTGTTGTGGAGTTTATTCTGCCAGTCCTCAGGTCAGTTTCTTGCATATTCAGAATGATTTGATAGTTCACTAGTTGTGTTTGAAGGAAGAGAGAAGCCTAGGTTCCTTCTGCTATGTCTCAATCAAGCTCCTTTCCTGAATTTTAAATAGCAGACATACCGCTAGTTATTTAACATTTACTTTTATGTCTTCATGGAAAGACCTCAAACATAATAATTACTGTCCAATAACTCCTAAGGCATGCAGGGTCCAGTAGCCCTTGAATGAGGGAAGACCTGGAACTCCATCACTGCTGTGAATGACAGTGAGTGAGTCACTTTTCTCTGGGCCATAAAAATCTGTAAGATGAGTTAGATGGACTGTCCAATAATCGTTGAGTTGCCTTCCTTATGTAATGTGCTTTGATTGTGTTAATAAAAGTACTTAGAAAGTACTTAGATTTTCCTTGACATTTATAAGTAAATTATCCTAACATGTTGTATAAGCTTAAATGTAGACCATTCTTACATACTAGGTAATCCTCAGTCCCAGTGAGAAATTTAAAAAAAAAAACTTCTATAGATATAAATGAATTAGCAAAATGTCTATTGAGACTATTGTATTATTATTTTATTAGACTTCCAGTTTTCCAATGAATATTTTTTTATTGTCCATTTTGGTTGCTTAAGATACAGCCATTTTGGATTCTGCTTGTGATTCTTTTACTTGAACATTTATTCCAAGCCATAATTATTTACTTCCTTAATAGTGGAACAATTTTTAAATTTGACCCACATTCATAGTATTCATGGTATCTGCAGTATTCTCACCAATACTTAAAAATTGTAAATTCATACCTTCACTAATAATCACCAAATTTATAATTTTTACCTTTATAATAAAAATCCTATTCTGTCAAGTCAAATAGTCTCTCTAAATATCTAAAGGTAGGGCAGTGGCTCAGTGGTTTAGTGCCGCCTTCAGCCCAGGGCCATATCCTGGAGACCCAGGATCGAGTTCTGCGTCGGGCTCCCTGCATGGAGCCTGCTTCTCCCTTTGCCTGTGTCTCTGCCTCTCTCTCTGTCTGTGTCTCTCATGAATAAATAAACAAAATCTTTAAAAAAATAAATAAATATCTAAAAGTAGCATTGATTAAAGTTGAACTCGGCCTAATTTATCTCTCCCAAATACTACTTTCATATTCAAAATCAAATACTTAAGAGAACTCCCAGTAATAGTTTTGTAGGATTGCAGGGTTCTTATCTCACAGAGTCAAAGAATGAATCTCATGAACCCAAAAGGGTGAAGTGAAAGTTTATTAAGTGAAGGTGAGAACAGAAAGAAAATAGAGAGCTTTTTAGCTCTCTAGAGTGGGAAAGGACCCTAATGTGTTGCCTTTGAGGGATTTCAGCGGCAGTCTTTTATTGAGAACTGACTGGGAAGCTTGTTTTTTATTTTTATTATTTTGAGATTCTTGTGTCCTCTTGGTTTGTTCCCTTATCTTTTGTTTAGCTCTGTCTCAGCATCTCCACCTGCCAGGAATAGTTTCAGAGGGTGTCAGGGGTCTCCTATCTCTCCTGCATATACCTTAACCGCTTCCCTATTTATGAGACAGGACCTGTGGGCAGAAAGAGCTATACTGTGTTTGTAAGGAAAGACTAATTGTATACTTTTTAATTAGTGGGGGTTAGGAACAGTGCAAGTCTCCAAAGAATCCGGAATCAAGGTTTTCAGGACCTTGAGGGGCCAACTGCTGCCAAGATAAAGTTACTTTTTAGCATAAGGTGCTAAGGCAGCCCCGAGTTCCTTGAGGAATGTCATGCTCTGAATGTTTCAGGTACCTATCAGTGGGCTGCAAGCTGCAAAGATTTACATTTAAGTGACATTTCTTTTGCCTTTGTTTCCTACATCAATAGGAGTTATCAGGACTCGAATATAAAGTGAGGGAAAATTTGTTGAGGGAAAAATCTTGAACTTATATTTATTCAGCATATATCCAGCAATATATCCAGCATATATTTCTTTTTAAGGAATCCAGGTTGACTTAACTAATTGTTTATTCTATGTGTAATTAGAATATTAATACATCAGCAAAGATTTGCATTTGTCTCCTTATGGTCTTAGATTGCCTCTCTTTCCCTGTTTTTCTGTGTGGAACACTCGGCATCCCCTTTGATGTAATTAAGAACTACTCATGCTTGAGTTCTAAGGTCTATGTTTATTTTCTGATTCTACAAACTATATCAGAATGCTCTGCTAGGCCCCATGAGCCAGGTCCCCTTGTATGATTGTTAGTTCCATGTAAGAAAAGGCAGGAACTCACTACTATACGTCCAGAAACAAAGCAGGTTCCTATCACACATTATACTCAGTAGCTATGTGTTAAATGAATGAATGAATCTTAAAAAACTGATGATAGTCTTTGGTGCTTTCTTTTCATCATCCATTGAGGAAAGCTGTAGAAGCATAAATGATCATAACATTGAATTCAGTGTGGTGATTACACATCAAAGTATTGTACAAACTTTGAACAAAGAAATATAGAATATTAACCTTATTTTCAGATAGATCTTATTTTTCATTTTTACTTAGTTTGTTTTTCCTGAGAGCCACATTGGCTGTGCTTTCTTTGCTCCATTGACTCTGCTTTTCAATTTTCATAGGACAGTTCTTTTCTATACCCTGTCACTAAATTCTAATACTGAACCCCTCTATTAACTGTTTCTGGAAATACTGCTCTTGTTGAGCAGCTTTCTTTTTCTTTGCAGCCGTGCTGACTGGAAAATTCCTATAAGGTAAATTTGGCCATTTAACAGTATAGTATTTGATACAGGGATAGAGTGTGAATGATCTTGGACCAGATATGTCTATAACCAGTAGTCTGAATCTAATTACTTCAACTAGTGTTCTTTTGTACTTTTAGCTATCTCACTTACTAGAATTCCTGCTGTGACTATTTCTTGGAGATATCTTTTTTCTGATGTAAGGAATAATCATACCTTTTCCAGATCCTTAAAAGTTAGTAATGAATGGTATGTTAGAGCAAGTATGAGATGACTGCTCTTACTACCATTGGTCATTATAGGAAAATTGCTGCATTTCTGATTTTAGCATGTCTCATTTGCAAAATTGCAGTGATAATATTCTATACATTTAACCTGTACAACCTCCAACCTCCATGCTAGTTGCTACAGGAGTAAAGAGATGAATAAAACATGGACCTTGTCTTTGTGTACAAAGAGAGCAAAACAGTGTAGTCTCTAAAGTCAAATAGACCTGTATCTATATCCTGGCTTCCCCACTTACTAAATGACTTTAAAAGTTGTTTAACCTCCCTGTGCTCCAGTTTCTGTATAAAGTGGGACATGACAGTAAGTACCTCATTTGGTTATTATGATTATTAACAGATAAAGCAGGTAGAACCATTTGTTACACTAAGTAGCAGCTCAATACATGTTAGCTAGTTGCAATTAATGTAATTGGATATTTTGGAATCCCATGGAGGAGATATATCCTGAAGATCCATCTGTGCCCAAGCTAAGGAGTTTGGACTGTAATCAGTGGTGGTTTTAAGTGGATATATAACAAGATTAGATTTGCTACTTTAAGTTATTAATTCTGGCACTGATTTTAGAAGAAGCACTTTGATGATAAGAGATTATTTTACCTCCTAAATCAAAGGTTGTGAATCTTTGGTTTTGTCTTCACACTGTTTACATGCACAGAATACTTCTATTGTCTTTCCATCCATTCAGCCATCCATGCAACAAGTATTAGCTGTTTTTGTGTCCCAGACACTAAGAATATAGCCGAGAACAAGACAATCATGGTCTTTGTTTGTATGGAGCTCAGAATCCACTGGGGGACATTAAAGAAAAAATAAGTGAATGAGATAATTACACATTGAAATCTTTCACTCTGCAGATCTAGCTCTGCCTCTCCCTGTGTAAAATGCTTCAGTGTCTTTATATCACTTCTGAATAAACTTGTAAGACCCTTTTATATGACATGTGAGGCTGTAGGATCTGGCCTCTGCCTGCCTCTCTAAGCTCATCTCTCTTCCCTCCCTGCTTCCATTTTATTGTTATTTAACACTAAACTGTATGTGGTTTCCTGTACTTTCTTATTTGCCTATGTACTCCTTAAAATGCTGCCCTTCTGCCTGAAATGTTCTTATTTGCTTGCTTAGCTAGTTTTCATCCTTTAAAAGCAGGTAATGTTAACACTTTTCTCTGAGGAGTATTCCCTGATATTCCACCTTTGCCTCCTAAACTTAGATATCTTCCTTTAGTAATCTCATGATGTCCTGTCCTTATTTCTTAACCCTGGACTTGGGCATTGTCTTATAATTGCCTGTGTCTGAATCTTCATTACATTGGGAGCTCCTTAAGGTTAAGATATTTTTATTCTTAAATCTTAAAACAGTTTTTTTTATTTAAATTTATCTTTTATTGGTGTTCAATTTGCCAACATATAGAATAACACTCAGTGCTCATCCCGTCAAGTGTCCACCTCAGTGCCCATCACCCACTCACCCCCACCCACCTCCCCTTCCACCACCCCTAGTTCGTTTCCCAGAGGTAGGAATCTTTCATGTTCTGTCTCCCTTTTTGATATTTCCCACTCATTTTTTCTCCTTTCCCCTTTATTCCCTTTCACTATTTTTTATATTCCCCAAATGAGTGAGAACATACACTGTTTGTCCTTCTCCGATTGACTTACTTCACTCAGCATAATACCCTCCAGTTCCATCCATGTCGAAGCAAATGGTGGGTATTTGTCATTTCTAATGGCTGAGTAATATTCCATTGTATACATAAACAGTGCTTGGCACATGATTGTTATGCCATCATTTACCTTTAGACAAATGAGCTACTGACTTGCTAGCAGTCCATTATCTTATTAAACACAAGTATAAGGCAGTAGAGATGAAGAGAAGAAGCTAGCTTCAAGAGATCTTTATAAAGGGGGATCAAAATTGAGTAGATGAGATACGGAAAGAAAGTTTCTAAGCTAGGGAAGCTAACTGCTGGGCATGTCATTACATGAGATAGATACTCCAAGAAGGGAAACAGGTGAGGAGTCATGATGAACTCAGTTTGGGGTATGCTATGTTTAAGAAGGGTTTGGAGTCTATCCAGAAAGGAATAGATAAGACACAGTTAAAAATATGGATACAGAGCATGGTATCATGCTCTGATACATGGTATACATACATGGTATCTGTATGTATACAGAGCATGGTCAGAACAGAGAACCATAGATTTGGGGTTATCTATCTGTTCATGGTATTTCAAACTACTGGAGTGATTTTTACCCAAGAAAAATGAATGATAAGCATCTTGGAATGGTTTTATTGAAGAGGTAACATTTGAAATAATGTGTTTTAGAAAGCATGGAAGGGCATAATGAATAGAATTATTTTGTTTCCTTCAATGATTGGGGATCTTCTAACTTTCTTAATGTGTTTTTTATTTTTATTATTTCATGTGATTTCTGCATTTCTTATCATACAGTTAGTTGGGATATTCTGAAGATCATAGAGATTAGATACCTCTTATAATGTTATAGTTCTCTTCTGGGTTGAATTCCAGATAGAGTTTACATCTTGCTGAGTGCTTTCTTCCTTATCATTTTGCTTTGTCACTGAACCAAGAATTGAAGAACTGTTGTGATTTGTTGATTTAGAAAACTCAGCTCTAGAAATGTCCTGTCTGGCCTCAGTGAGTCTTATGATCAGCCTCGTCCTTGTGTCTGTATAATTGAGAACTCCTATCATGTTCCTTCTCAGTTTAATATTTATGAGGCTCAGCAAGGCCCTCAAATCCAGAATGCTGTTAATATTTAATGGCTTCCTCAGGTTTATGTAGAAGGGTGTTTTAATGTGTCTGGCAGTACTCTTTCATTTTGCTGTTTTCCATTATTTAAATGCCATCAAATTTTTTATATTAATCTTTATAATACGCAGTCTAAGTTTAGGTCCCAAATCAATCTGCTTTTCTTCATTGTTCTCCTAATTAGGCCTAATATATGACAGTAAGGCAAATATCTTAGGGGAAAACAAATCTTTACTCCTTACTTAAACATGCTTTGGTTTGAACAGCCTTGCTCAGACCTAGAGCCTTAGTACATCTGAGTGAGACTATCAGATGAGTTGTATTACCATCATCTACCAGATTGGGCATATGTGATCATCACATCAATTTTTGCAGAAATCACCTTTTTTTTTTTTTTTTGGTAGCAATAGCTCTTGACTTTACCTAGCACAGACTAAAACTACAACAATAGCTGTGGCATGCTCAACAGTGATTCTTTCCTGGGACTTGGGAGTTTATCAGAATCTCCAGGGGTACTTATAATTTGAAAAAGTCCCCCAGGTGTGATTCTGATTTGCTCCCTCTTCCTCTTTCTCTGAGAATCACTGTTTCATCACTGTTTCATTTCTAGATGAAATAGAAATAGGCACATTTATTAGTATATTGACGTTGCATAATTGAACTCCCTAATCCCCATGCACCCATACTTCCTTTTTGAGTGGTACCAGTAGTTCTTTCTAATATCAATAACCTCTGAACCCAATTTCTACCTGTCATCAGGTGTAGCTACCACCAAAGCAGCCCTGTTAGTGTTTAGAAGCCTGTAAAACAAGGAGTTCTCCACTAGCTTGAGGGCTAGTTGAATGGTGTGGTTTATTTAAATGGGAGTCCTTTGCAAAGACTTAGACTAGAGTCCAGGATGTATACTACCACCACTCCCTCACCCCCACCAATTTTATTCCAACATTTTACTATGAAAAGTTTCAAACCTACACCAATTTGGAGAGAATTTCAGGATGAATATTTATATATCTACAACCTAGATTCTATAATTAATATCTTAATATATTGTTTAATCATGTATCTACCCAAATATTCATTCCTCTATCCATCCATTCACCTTTTTTAAGGATTTCATGATAAATTCCAGATATCAGTACAATTTCCCCTAAACACTTTGGCATACCTTTCACTAGTAAGAGTTTAATATTTATTTATAGTCTTTTCTTTTGATGTAAAATTTACATACAGTGAAGTGCCCAAATCTTAAGTGCTCAGTAGCTTGAGTTTTGATAAATGATAAATCTGAATATCTCAAATCCCTATCAAGATATAGATTATAACACCCTTTTTTTTCTGCCCAGATTATTCCCTCTTGACTTCTATAGTTTCTGACTTAAAGGTAAGAAAAAGGCTTGTCAGTGTTCCAGGACAAATAGGGTTCAGTTTAATGATGGATCAGCAGATTTCTGCATTGCCTAAAGTACCTTGTATTTTAAAATATATGTGAATATATTAAAACAAGATACTGAGTAAGTAATTTTTCAGTTTTTAAGTAATTATTTCGGAAAATACTATATCTAGGTATAAATACCTTATATGTATTTAGCTAAGTATTTTAAAAGGCAAAAGCTCTAGTTTAATGAAATGTGAAGACATATGCATAGAAACAACTGGGGAAGAGAAAGGAATTGGAGATGAGATGAGAAAAAAATCACATAAATAATAGTGTAATATAACATATTAATACGTAGTTAATTGGTTAAAATATATATTATGTATATCTAGCATCATGACATATCACTGTCTTGACAGCAGTGGCATGTAATTTATTCAAGAATATCAACATATCATAATCTGCCCTTAGGAAATACACATTCAGTTCTTCTCACTGTTGGTCTTGGGTGTTCATCATTTTATTTTTAAGCCTTTATGCCTGGTAACCATCTCTTATTTGGCTTATTTTTAGAGTGATGTAGCGTATTTTAATTTATATAAGTGTATTTAAAATACGCTATAAGTTTGAAATTATTTGCTCACATTTTTTGAATAACATACAAATGTATTTCTAATAAAATAATTCTGATCCCAAAAGGAGAAGCAGTGACAAAAGTAAATTGTGATATTTTCATAATAAAAAGATATGACAAACATGCAGGCATTTGCATGTCATTCCTGAAATATTGCATACTGGCTTTGTCAGTACTGGTAAGTCCATTTCAAGGATGTTGCCCTTAGTCCATTAGTTTGGATAATGAGCCCTATAAAGTACATTTATAACTTTGGCACTGTAAGAAGATGGATTCTAATTTTCATCCTTTTATCTAGACACATTGAAAGAAGGTCAATGGAGGATTCTATATGATTCATTGTCCCAACACATACCATATGACAGAGACCTGATAATGTTCCTGCATAACTGTTTTCCTTATTTAGGAATAGCACTTGAAAGAAATCTTTTTGTGTTCGTCCTTTGAAGTAGAAACGTATTAAGAGAAGCTTTATCCCTCTTTTTTTGTTTAAGACATTATCACATGCGTGACCAGATAGCTGTTCTTAAACAAAAGAGAAAATAACACTTAACAAAAATAATCATTTTCTTAGATCTTTTAAGGGGGAAAAAACCCATTTTCTAAACAAAAGAAAAGTTTCTGCCTTCCAAAACATTAGAAAGCTTATGCTTATACTATAATAGTTGTACTACCATTATTCTTATTAATGGCATTGAAAATAAATATTTATTTATTTTTTTTTTAAATTTTGTTTCTTTTTTTTTTAATTTTTTTTTATTTATTTATGATAGTCACACAGAGAGAGAGAGAGAGAGGCAGAGACATAGGCAGAGGGAGAAGCAGGCTCCATGCACTGGGAGCCCGACGTGGGATTCGATCCCGGGTCTCCAGGATCGCGCCCTGGGCCAAAGGCAGGCGCCAAACCGCTGCGCCACCCAGGGATCCCGAAAATAAATATTTAAATTCTATTCCATGCTTATAGTTTAAAGACTTCAACATAGCAACAAGAAGATATATTCTGTAATTTAGTGTCAATTTTATGTCAAAATGTGAAATTGTATACTGTTTTTAATTTTGTCTTCCAAGAAATTGGTTTTAGATTCAAAATTGTAGGTGATTAGTGTTCAATGGTGTAATCATTAATGAGAACTTTTTTGCTATGTTTATCTTCTTTGTAGATGTAAAGCAATCATAGATCAGTTTGGTCAGAGAATAATCTCTAAGCATTTCCTTGTGGAGGACAGTTACTTTTCTGAGAACACATGCTCACATGTACAATACCGGTAAGGCACCCCTCCACCCACTGTCCAAGGGAAGGTGAAACATTGGAAAATTTACCTGTGTAATTATATTGACACTTCTGTGTAACTGTGTTCTTAAAGTTAGATGCAAATATGTATCAAACCAAAGATGTATCCAATATATCCACTGAGTCTGATTGTAGGGGAGTCCAGTCTAAGTTTGACTCATTAGTATCAGCTGGGGTTTGTCTGAAGGTCACATACCCTTCTTTCTTTTTTTTTAAGACTTTATTTATTTGAGAGAGAGAGAGAGAGAGAGAGAGAGACCGACCACAAGCGAGGGGAGGGGCAGGGGGAGAGGGAGAAGCACACTCGCCACTGAGCAGGAAGCCCCATGTGGGATTATGACCTGAGCTAAAGGCAACTTAACTGCCTGAGCCGTCCAGGTGCCCCTACATATCCTCCCTTCAATGAGCCAAGAAAAGGTTAAGGAAGAGCTTAACTTGATTTGAGGAGGCAACACTTTTATCATGACTTAAATCTTTGAAATATGCCTTCTGGTAGTTCTATAACTATAAATGTAGGTTTATAACTATATGAAAATTATTTATATAACTGTAAATGGAATCTGAATCACAGATTAACTGTTTTGTGCATTACAGGCAGATCTCCAGGTCAGTTCTGATTACAGATAGATCTGTACTAAAAACGGATTCAGATCAACAGGTAATTTTAGTCCTGTACTTTTTAATAAATGTTGCTAACTTAATCTACATGGTACTATGTATAAATTAATATTGGTGAAATAAAATATATTAAGTCATATGTGCTAATGTATTTAATGCATTTTTAAAAAAATACATAATGGCAATTTTGCAATAACCTTGGTTTCTTGAAGATTTCCTTCTAGCAGAACAAATAATTATATCTTATGTAACAGATTTATTCTATGGAAATTGGACTAAGTCCTAGTTTTTGACAGCTGTTCTATAAAATTGAAAATACATTGTTATGGGAAGAAAAAGAGTATCCCCAGAGAATACATTTAAAACTCGAGGAGGAAAAGGCCTTATGGTAACCAGCCCTAGCACAGTAGTGGTAAGGTAACCATTAGGCCTGGTGTGAATGAGTACCAGCACACATTTCTGGTTCTAATTTTTCCTCATCATCGTTGTTCCTTTCAGTACCTTCTTCCTTCTCCTCACTGCCAATTCTGTAGGAATGTCTTTATGTTATGGTTTTTTCCTCAGTCTGAACTCCTAAATTCCAAAAGTATGCCCCCCTTCTCCTGATCATATTATGCCATGACTGATAAAATCAGTTTACTTGGTATGACTGTCAGACCTTTTCTGTATGCTAAAAATAGATTCCACAAATTCCTTAAGTTAGAAGCTTTCTGATACATAGAATAAATGTTTGCTATGCATATGAGCATAAATACTTTTAGTCATTCAGTAAACAATGAGTGTCTTCTACATGTCATCCAGTGTACTAAGATCTGAAGACAGTGTTAACCATGATAGCATCTCTGTCCTCATAGCTTGGAAGATACAGATATATAGAGAGAAATAGCAGCTAGAGTTAAGCATGTGTGGGCAAGTGTGAGCAAGGACTGGTACAGAGGCTTGTACAGGATTGTAGTGCTCATCACAGTGTCCTATAATTGCCAGTTAACTTGTCTTTATCTTCCAGTAAACTGTAAGCTTTGTGAGTATGTTAAAGAATGACAGGGAGGCAGAAAAGTAAAGAGAGAAAATAGAGACAATTCTGTAGAAGCTGAGCTGCGAAGAATAAGAAAGAGGAAGTGATTCCTGAAAAGAGATGTGGAAGTGAAGGGGGCTTTTCTTTAAAAGATTTGTGTATATTTCAGCTGATGCAGTGGAGCTAATAGAGAGGGAAAAAGAGGTTGCAGATACCGAGGAGAAAAGGAAGACAATTAATGCAGCAAGGTGCAGGTAAAGGCTTGGGGAGAGTGGGATTCAGAGAATAGGTAAAAAGCACTGCCCTTGAGATGCCTTGAAATAAAAGGGTGAATACAGGACTATTTGTAGGTCTGGGAGTTCCCATCTGATAGGATCCATTTGCTCTTTTTTTTTTTTTAAGATTTTAATTATTTATTTATTTTATTTGTTTTTTTTAATTTTTTTTATTTATGATAGAGAGAGAGAGAGAGAGAGAGAGAGAGGCAGGCAGAGGGAGAAGCAGGCTCCATGCACCGTGAGCCCGACGTGGGATTCGATCCCGGATCTCCAGGATCGCGCCCTGGGCCAAAGGCAGGTGCCAAACCGCTGCGTCACCCAGGGATCCCTAATTATTTATTTGAGAGAGCACAAGCTAGGGAGGGCAGAGGGAGAGTGAGAAGCAGACTCCCCACTGAGCAGGGGAGCATCAGAATGATGTGGAGCTCAATCCCAGGGCCCTGGGTTCACAACCTGAGCTGAAGGCAGACACTTGACCAACTGAGCCACCCTAGCACCCCTTATTTACTTTTTAAATTACAAAATGAGGTCATCCCCTGGGAATGGGGGTGTAAGAGTACTTAAAAGGCCAAAGCTCAAGGAAAGGTATACAGCAATAACTATGAGGAGTTGTGAAGTGAGCTATCTCATGGTCAGATGGCTGCACAGCTTTGATGGCCCAGTTGATTTTGGAGGTTATGGGTGTACAGTAGCATTAATCTGCCACTAGCTTTCAGCTCTTCCATTCTTTTACCCAGACCCACTCTGTTTATTGACCTGTTAAGAGACCTACAATTCCTTGTCCTCTCTTTTTCCTCCCAGTTTACCAGCTTCCTTCTGCCCTCTTCCTTTTCCATGTTTTGGACCCCTTGGTTAATGAACTTAACCATGAACCATCTTATGAACTACCCTTCCAATACCTTTAATTCCCATGTAGCCATGCTCTTCCACTGCACTCACAGAAGAAAATTCTGTCCCTGGATGAGGCTATAATCTACATCTGGATTACAGAGGAATACATGAGAAAACTACACAACCAGACAGACTGGCACTGCCACGGAGTCAGGGTTACCAACCTCATTCATCGGAATGCTACCTACCTACCACCAGGTAGGTGCCTACCTGGTGCCTCCGATAGCTCCCTGTCCCTTTCCCCTCAGTACCTAATCCATATCTTTACTATTCTACCCATCCTTCTCCCTCTTAGCTCTTCCACTTCACCCCCTGCTTCTTTGAGAAAAGCAAGGCCACCTACTAAGCGCAGTGGCCCTTGACCTCCTGCCCCACCACCCGCAACTAATGGACGTGTACAGAGACTAATGAGGGGGCTCCCCTCCCTGTCCAAGGCCAGCAGCCCCTTTCAGAAATGCTCTTCACACACACACACACACACACACACACACACACACACACCTACTCTGTATGGCTGTTCTGTCTTAAGGCTTTCCCTCACTACTGCCACCTTCCCCTCAACCTATACACATGTATTAGCATTTTCTGTTTCAAAAACAAACAAACAAAATACTCCTTTGACTTTGCCCCCATCTCTAATTGTATCCAATCTCTCTCCTGCTCTTGGTCAGAATTTTCAAGATAGTATCTGTACTTGCTGCCTCTAGCTCCTTACCTCTCATTCATTTCTAGGCCTGGCTTCTACCTTCACATTACTACCACCATTTTTCTTGCTAAGCTTATTAATAACTATATGATGGTTAGTACCAGAAGACATTTTTTGGCTTTTGTGTACTGGGTCTTTTCTGGTACATTTCACAATGTTATAATTTGATTATTCCCTGTTTTGACTTCCATGACACTGTGCTATCCTGATTCTCCTCATAACTCTGGACATTCCCTCTCTGCTTCTTTGGTGGGCTCTGTCCTCCTCTTAAATATTGGGTCTCCTCAGGGTTCTAACTTCAGCCCACATTATCTCTTGTTCTGTGCACATTTACTGCTTAACTCCATGTACTGTCATGGTTCTAACTGCATAAATGTTGATGACAGCCATTTTTATATCTCCCAGCAATGTTGGCCAAACTTCCTGATAGATGTGTATCCCAAAGGCCTCTCAAACTGAACATACTCAGAGCTGAATTCGCCATCTTCCCTCTCAAAACTATTCATCCAGCACTCCCTACCTTCATGAATGGTGCTGACTTTTTACTAACTAACGACTTTTTACTCCCATCTCTGTTATCCCGAGCCTCCAGGTCCTCTCATTGTACTTTCTAGAAGTTGCTACAATCTACTTTTCCTCTCAGTCTTTATTCTCGCTGCTCTGGTTTCAGGACTTATTATCTCTACCTTCTAACTTTTTGTTCTGCCCCACATCTTGTCTCCTTCAGATCCATCCTCCACAGAGCTATCAGAGCGATCAGTCTAAAATGTACATTTGGTATACTTTTCTTTGTTTCCTACATGGCTTTTTTCTTTTTAAATTTTTGAAGCATATATAATGAGACTTAAATGGAGGAAAAAATAGGTATAAGTCTAGATAAATTTTATGAAAGTGGCATTAGAGGATTGAGGGAATTGGCTTTTGATGACTTTTATTAATCTCTATGAGATTTAAGATCTTCTCAGAGTTCAGGACACAGAAATTACTGTGGTAGGGGGTTACTGATTGTACTTAAATTCTTAAAGATTAGACATGATGGTCGTAGGAAACAAAAGAAATAGAGGCATACCTCAGAGATATTGTGAGTCTAGTTCCAGATCACTGTAGTAAAGCAAATGTCACAATAAAGCAAGTCAAATGATTTTTTTTGGTTTCCCAGTGCATAAAAAGTTATGTTTACACTATGCTCTAGTCTATTAAGTGTGCAGTACAGCATTATGCCTAAAAAGTGTACTTACCTTAATTAAATATTTTATCACTTAAACAATTCTAACCATCATCAGAGCTTTCACTAATTTGTTGGTGGAGGATCTTGCCTTAATGTTGGTATCAGTTGATCAGGGTGGTGGTGGTCAAAGATTTGGATAGCTGTGACAATTTCTTAAAATAAGACAACAATAACCTTTTTGTATCACTTGACTCTTCTTTCATGAATGGTTTCTCTGTAACATACAATACTGTTTGGTGGCATTTTACACACAGTAGAAATTATT
Source organism: Nyctereutes procyonoides (assembly GCF_905146905.1). NCBI lineage: Eukaryota > Metazoa > Chordata > Mammalia > Carnivora > Canidae > Nyctereutes > Nyctereutes procyonoides. The sequence goes on along the minus strand of NW_026575125.1, from coordinate 65,043,444 downwards.
TGAAAATTGGAGTCAATCCTACCACAATCTGTTTTGCTTTATCAACTAAGTTTATATCATATCTAAATCTTTTGTGATCATTTCCAATATCTTCATAGCATCTTTGTCTTAAGTAGATTCTGTCTCAAGAAATACTTTCTTTGCTCATCCATAAGAAGCAACTCCTCACTTTTTAAAGTTTTACCATTAGATTGCAGCCATTTAGTTCCTTCAAGCTTCACTTCCAGTTCTTGCTATTTCCACCACATCTACAGTTACTTCCTCCACTGAAGTCTTGAACCCCTCTAGGTCATTCATGAGGATTGGAATCAACTTCCTCCAAACTCCTGTTAATTTTGATATTTTGACCTCCTCCTATGAATCATGAATGTTCTCAATGGCATCTAGAATGGTGAATCCTTTCCAGAAAGTTTTCATGTTACTTTGCTCATATCCATCAGAGGAATCACTGTATATGGCAGGTATAGTTTTACAAAATGTATTTCTTAAATAATAAGACTTGAAAGTCCAAATTATTCCTGGATCCATAAAATGCAGAAAATATATTGTGTTAGCAGGCATGAAAAGAACATTAATCTTCTACATCTTCGTCAGAACTCTCGAGTGATCAGGTTCTTTGTCAATGAGCATTCGTAGTTTGAAAGGAATCTTTTTTCCTGAGCAGTAGGTCTCAGCACTGGGCTTAAAATACTCAGTGAACCATCTTGTGTTATTCAGGCTTTGTTGTTCCATGTACAGAGGACAGGGAGAGTAGATATAACATAATTCTTTAAAGGCACTAGGATTATTGTGATGGTAAATGAGCATTGGCTTCAACTTAAAGTCACCAGCTACGTTAGCCTTTAACAAGAGTCAGCCTGTATTTTGAAGCTTTATTTTTTATTATTATTATTATTATTTTTTATTTTGAAGCTTTAAAGCTAGGTCTTGACTACTCTCTAGCTATGAAAGTCCTAGATGCCATCTTCTTCCAATAGAAGACTGTTTGATCTGGAAAATTTGTACTTTAGTCTAGCTACCTTCATGAATTAACTTAGCTACATTTTCTGTATAACTTGCTACAGCTTCTATATCAGTATTTGCACTTCTGTTATGGAGATGACTTATTTCTTTAAACCTCATGAACCAACCTTGGCAAAGCTTCACTTTTCTGTAACTTTTCTTGCCTCTCTGAGCCTTCATAGAATTAAAGAGTTAGGGTCTTGACTTGAATTAGACTTTGGCTTAGAGAATGTTTTAGCTGTTTTGATTGAGACCACTGAAACTTTCTCCATATCAGCAATATGGCTGTTTCCCTTTCTTATCATTCTTATAATCATTAGGGTAGCACTTCTTAATTTACTTCAAGAACTTTTCCTCTGCATTTACAACGTAGCTAACTGTTTGGCACAAGAGGCCTAGTTTTTGGTCTTTCTCAGATTTCAATGTGCCTTCCTCACTAAGATAGATTATTTCTAGCTTTTGATTTAAAATGAGAGATGTGCGACTCTTCCTTTTACTTGAACACTTAAAGGCCATTATAGGGTTATTAATTTGCCTAATTTCAATATCATGGTGTCTCAGAGAATAGGGAGGACCAAGGAGAGGATAGAGACTAGGGAATGGTTGGTTGGTGGAACAGTCAGAACACACAAAACATGTATCAATTAAATTTACTTTTCTATATGGACATAGTTCATTGAGCCCCTAAAAAATTACAGTAGTAACATCAAAGATCACCATAATAAATATAGTAATGAAAATGTTAGAAATACTGTGAGAATTAACAAAATGTGACATAGAGACATGAAGTAAGTAAGCAAAATGCTGTTGGAAAAAACCAGTAGACTTGCTCGATGCAAGGTTGGCACAAACCTTCAATTTGTAAAAATAAATAAATAATTAAAAATGTAGTGTTGGCAAAGTGTAGTAATGTGAAATGCAATAAAATATGGTATGCCTGAACTTAAATGTTGGTGCAGTCCCTAAAATACCTTTCCAGCTATACACGTTTTTAGTCATAATCGTGATTATCGTACAACATTAGATGTATGTTTTAGTGGCTCTTCTCTCTTTACAGCATTTTGTATTATGGACAGCTAGTAGCAAAAGGCAGTTAAGAGAAATATGAAGAACACAGTTTTTGAGACCTCTTAAGCCCAAAAATACACTTATGAGTAATATAATAGTAGAATAATTAGGGTTATTAAAAGAATTTCTGTTTTGAGAACTTGTAGGCATTTCCTGTGTGGGCTCTCAATGTGACATCACCAGTCAAAACCTAGGCATTTAGTGCTCACAGATAAAACTGTAAATAGGGCTTTACACTTTGAAAAGTATTTTATATATGAGAGGATATAGTTTCTTCAGATTGAAGATTAAATTGAGAATTCATTTGAAACTTTTGGTTTTACACAGAAACATTGACCCAATGGTCATTTATTATTTTTTTCATAAATTAATTTTTATTGGTGTTCAATTTACCAACATACAGAATAACACCCAGTGCTCATCCCGTCAAGTGTCCCCCTCAGTGCCCGTCACCCATTCACCCCCACCCCCCGCCCTCCTCCCCCCGCACCACCCCTAGTTCATTTCCCAGAGTTAGAAGTCTTTATGTTCTGTCTCCCTTTCTGATATTTCCCACACATTTCTTCTCCCTTCCCTTATATTCCCTTTCACTATTATTCATATTCCCCAAATGAATGAGAACATACCCTGTTTGTCCTTCTCCGATTGACTTACTTCACTCAGCATAATACCCTCCAGTTCCAACCACGTTGAAGCAAATGGTGGGTATTTGTCGTTTCTAATGGCTGAGTAATATTCCATTGTATACATAAACCACATCTTCTTTATCCATTCATCTTTCGATGGGCACCGAGGCTCCTTCCACAGTTTGGCTATTGTGGACGTGGCTGCTAGAAACGTCTGGGTGCAGGTGTTTCGGCGATTCATTGCATCTGAATCTTTGGGGTAAATCCCTAACAGTGCAATTGCTGGGTCGTAGGGCAGGTCTATTTTTAACTCTTTGAGGAACCTCCACACAGTTTTCCAGAGTGGCTGCACCAGTTCACATTCCCACCAACAGTGTAAGAGGGTTCCATTTTCTCCGCATCCTCTCCAACATTTGTTGTTTCCTGCCTTGTTAATTTTCCCCATTCTAACTGCTATGAGGTGGTATCTCACATTGTGGTTTTGATTTGTATTTCCCTGATGGCAAGTGATGCGGAGCATTTTCTCATGTGCATGTTGGCCATGTCTATGTCTTCCTCTGTGAGATTTCTCTTCATGTCTTTTGCCCATTTCATGATTGGATTGTTTCTTTGGTGTTGAGTTTAAGAAGTTCTTTATAGATCTTGGAAACTAGCCCTTTATCTGATACGTCATTTGCAAATATCTTCTCCCATTCTGTAGGTTGCCTTTTAGTTTTGTTGACTGTATCCTTTGCTGTGCAAAAGCTTCTTATCTTGATGAAGTCCTAATAGTTCATTTTTGCTTTTGTTTCTTTTGCTTTCGTGGATGTATCTTGCAAGAAGTTACTGTGGCCAAGTTCAAAAAGGGTGTTGCCTGTGTTCTCCTCTAGGATTTTGATGGAATCTTGTCTCACATTTAGATCTTTCATCCATTTTGAGTTTATCTTTGTGTATGGTGCAAGAGAGTGGTCTAGTTTCATTCTTCTGCATGTGGATGTCCAATTTTCCCAGCACCATTTATTGAAAAGACTGTCTTCCAGTGGATCGTCTTTCCTCCTTTATTGAATATTAGTTGACCATAAAGTTCAGGGTCCACTTCTGGGTTCTCTATTCTGTTCCATTGATCTATGTGTCTGTTTTTGTGCCGGTACCACACTGTCTTAATGACCACAGCTTTGTAGTACAACCTGAAATCTGGCATTGTGATGCCCCCAGCTATGGTTTTCTTTTTTAAAATTCCCCTGGCTATTCGGGGTCTTTTCTGATTCCACACAAATCTTAAAATAATTTGTTCTAAGTCTCTGAAGAAAGTCCATGGTATTTTGATAGGGATTGCATTAAACGTGTAAATTGCCCTGGGTAACATTGACATTTTCACAATATTAATTCTGCCAATCCAGGAGCATGGAATATTTTTCCATCTCTTTATGTCATCCTCAATTTCTTTCAGAAGTGTTCTATAGTTTTTAGGGTATAGATCCTTTACCTCTTTGGTTAGGTTTATTCCTAGGTATCTTATGCTTTTGGGTGCAATTGTAAATGGGATTGACTCCTTAATTTCTCTTTCTTCAGTCTCATTGTTAGTGTATAGGAATGCCATTGACTTCTGGGCATTGATTTTGTATCCTGCCACGCTACCAAATTGCTGTATGAGTTCTAGCAATCTTGGGGTGGAGGCTTTTGGGTTTTCTATGTAGAGTATCATGTCATCGGCGAAGAGGGAGAGTTTGACTTTTTCTTTGCCAATTTGAATGCCTTTAATGTCTTTTTGTTGTCTGATTTCTGAGGCTAGGACTTCCAATACTATGTTGAATAGCAGTGGGGAGAGTGGACATCCCTGTCTTGTTCCTGATCTTAGGGGAAAGGCTCCCAGTGTTTCCCCATTGAAAATGATATTTGCTGTGGGCTTTTCGTAGATGGCTTTTAAGATGTCGAGGAAAGTTCCCTCTATCCCTACACTCTGAAGAGTTTTGATCAGGAATGGATGCTGTATTTTGTCAAATGCTTTCTCTGCATCTAATGAGAGGATCATATGGTTCTTGGTTTTTCTCTTGCTGATATGATGAATCACATTGATTGTTTTACGAGTGTTGAACCAGCCTTGTGTCCCGGGGATAAATCCTACTTGGTCATGGTGAATAATTTTCTTAATGTGTTGTTGGATCCTATTGGCTAGTATCTTGTTGAGAATTTTTCCATCCATGTTCATTAGGGATATTGGTCTGTAATTCTCCTTTTTGGTGGGGTCTTTGTCTGGTTTTGGAATTAAGGTGATGCTGGCCTCATAGAATGAATTTGGAAGTACTCCATCTCTTTCTATCTTTCCAAACAGCTTTAGTAGAATAGGTATGGTTTCTTCTTTAAACGTTTGATAGAATTCCCCTGGGAAGCCATCTGGCCCTGGACTCTTGTGTCTTGGGAGGTTTTTGATGACTGCTTCAATTTCCTCCCTGGATATTGACCTGTTCAGGTTTTCTATTTCTTCCTGCTCCAGTTTTGGTAGTTTGTGGCTTTCCAGGAATGCGTCCATTTCTTCTAGATTGCCTAATTTATTGGCGTAGAGCTGTTCATAATATGTTTTTAAAATCGTTTGTATTTCCTTGGTGTTGGTAGTGATCTCTCCTTTCTCATTCATGATTTTATTAATTTGAGTCTTCTCTCTCTTCTTTTTAATAAGGTTGGCTAATGGTTTATCTATCTTATTAATTCTTTCAAAGAACCAACTCCTGCTTCTATTGCTCTGTTCCACAGTTCTTCTGGTCTCAATTTCGTTGAATTCTGCTCGAATTTTAATTAATTCTCTTCTTCTGCTGGGGGTCGGGTCGATTTGCTGCTTCTTCTCTAGCTCCTTTATGTGTAAGGTTAGCTTTTGTATTTGAGTTCTTTTCAGTTTTTGAATGGATGCTTGTATTGCGATGTATTTCCCCCTCAGGACTACTTTTGTTGCATCCCAAAGATTTTGAACAGTTGTATCTTCATTCTCATTAGTTTCCATGACTCTTTTTAATTCTTCCTTAATTTCCTGGTTGACCCTTTTATCTTTTAGCAGGATGGTCCTTAACCTCCACATGTTTGAGGTCCTTCCAAACTTCTTCTTGTGATTGAGTTCTAATTTCAAGGCGTTATGGTCTGAGAATATGCAGGGGACGATCCCAATCTTTTGGTATCAGTTCAGACCCGATTTGTGACCCAGTATGTGGTCTATTCTGGAGAAAGTTCCATGTGCACTTGAGAAGAATGTGTATTCAGTTGAGTTTGGATGCAAAGTTCTGTAGATATCTGTGAAATCTATCTGGTCCAGTGTATGATTTAAAGCTCTCGTTTCTTTGGAGATGTTGTGCTTAGAAGACCTATCGAGGGTAGAAAGAGCTAGATTGAAGTCACCAAGTATAAGTGTATTATTTTCTAAGTATTTCTTCACTTTGGTTAATAATTCATTTAAGTATTTGGCAGCTCCCACATTCGGGGCATATATATTGAGGATTGTTAAGTCCTCTTGCTGGATAGATCCTTTAAGTATGATATAGTGTCCCTCTTCGTCTCTCACTACAGTCTTCGGGGTAAATTTTAGTTTATCTGATATAAGGATGGCTACCCCTGCTTTCTTTTGAGAGCCATTTGAATGGTAAATGGTTCTCCAACCTTTTATTTTCAGGGTGTAGGTGTCCTTCTGTCTAAAATGAGTCTCTTGTAGACAGCAAATAGATGGGTCCTGCTTTTTTATCCAGTCTGAAACCCTGTGCCTTTTGATGGGGTCATTAAGCCCGTTCACGTTCAGAGTTACTCTTGTCAGATATGAGTTTAGTGTCATCATGATATCTATTTAGTCGTTGTTTTTGTGGATTGTTCCACTGAACTTCTTCTTAAAGGGGAATTTTAAGAGTCCCCCTTAAAATTTCTTGCAGAGCTGGTTTGGAGGTCACACATTCTTTCAGTTCCTGCCTGTCTTGGAAGCTCTTTATCTCTCCTTCCATTTTGAATGAGAGCCTTGCTGGATAGAGTATTCTTGGTTGCATGTTCTTCTCATTTAGGACCGTGAATATATCCTGCCAGCCCTTTCTGGCCTGCCGCGTCTCTGTGGAGAGGTCTGCTGTTACCCTAATATTCCTCCCCATGAAAGTCAGGGACTTCTTGTCTCTTGCTGCTTTAAGGATCTTCTCTTTATCTTTGGAATTTGCAAGCTTCGCTATTAGATGTCGAGGTGTTGAACGGTTTTTATTGATTTTAGGGGGGGATCTCTCTATTTCCTGGATCTGAATGCCTGTTTCCCTTCCCAGATTGGGGAAGTTTTGAGCTAGGATTTGTTCAAATACATATTCTGGCCCTCTGTCCCTTTCGGCGCCCTCGGGAACCCCAATTAAATGTAGGTTTTTCTTCCTTAGGCTGTCATTTATTTCCCTTAATCTGTCTTCATGGTCTTTGATTTGTCTGTCTCTTTTTTCCTCAGTTTCCCTCTTTGCCATCAACTTGTCTTCTATGTCACTCACTCGTTCTTCCACCTCGTTAACCCTCATCGTTAGGACTTCTAGTTTGGATTTCATCTCATTCAATTGATTTTTAATTTCTGCCTGATTGGATCTAAATTCTGCAGTCATGAAGTCTCGTGAGTCCTTAATGCTTTTTTCTAGAGCCACCAGTAGCTGTATAATAGTGCTTCTGAATTGGCTTTCTGACATTGAATTGTAATCCAGATTTTGTAACTCTGTGGGAGAGAGGGCTGTTTCTGATTCTTTCTTTTGAGGTGAGGTTTTCCTTCTAGTCATTTTGCTCAGTGCAGAGTGGCCAAAAACAAGTTGTATTGGGAAAAGGAGAGAAAGAGAGAGAAGGAAAGAAAAGAGAAAGAGAAAAAAGAAAAAGAAAAAAAGGGAAGAAAAAGAGAAAGAAAAAGAAAGAAAGGTGATAAAAAGGGGGGGTGGGGGAAGCAATCAGAAATCAAAAAGAAAAGAAAGAAGAAAAAAAAAAAACACGGGGGAGTATCTTCTGAATCTGTAGACTTTAAGTCCCTTGACTTCCCCTGGAACTGGTCCTTCTAGCTGGTCTTCTGGGGGAGGGGCCTGTTGTGCTGATTTTCAGGTGTTAGCACTTGGGGGAGCTGCTCTGCCCCTGCCTGCTGCAGGGCTCAGCACGGGTTGTTTACCCCTTGAGGCCCCAGGAGGAACAGCCGCAGTTGCTATGGCAACTCTGGAAGCCTGGATTCAGCCTCCGCAGGAACTACAGGGCTCTCCGTGTGCAGGTCCTGGAGGCTCCGGGGCGGGGCCGCTGATCTGCTCAGCTCGGGGCAGGAGCGTCCTTGCTGTCCTGGGCCCTCCCGGCCTCTGCCTGTCCCGGGGGAGGCCGGATCCTGGGCTGTGTCCCGGCGCCCTGTGCTCCCGGCCTGCGCTGTTGGATTCGCGCTCCCGCCCTGGAGCCCCCTCCGCGGAGTCGCCGCCCGAGTCCCTCCGACCTGCTCCGGGTTCTGGGTACTGCAGCCCTTAGGGAGCTCGGTGCACTCTCCCGGGGTGCAGGTGTCTTTTAGTGTCCCAGGGAGCCCGAGGGCATCCCCGCCCTCCTGGGTCCTGCTCCAACTCCCTGCGAGCCCCTTTCCGCCCGCCCGGGAAGGTTGGTGCAGCTCCTGCTTCTCCGGGACGGGGCTCTCCTGTCCTGGGGACACTCGCCCTGGCCTCAGCCTGGCTCCTCGCGGGGCCCCTACCCCTCGGAAGCCTTTTGTTTCTTTATTTCTTTTTTCCGGTCTTCCTACCTTGATAGAAGCGCGAACTCTTCTCACTGTAGCATTCCAGCTGTTCTCTCTTTAAATCTCAGGCCGAATTCGTAGATTTTCAGGATGATTTGAAGGTTATCTAGGTAATTTTTTGGGGACAGGTGATTTGGGGACCCTACTCTTCTGCCAATTTGCCCCTCCTCCCCGATGGTCATTTAAAGTTGTAAGTATAAAAGCATGTAATATATTAGCAGTGCCTATAGTATATAAGTATACTGCATATCAATAAACATTACTTAAAAATAATTTTCCATTTTACTGTATACTCTGGGTTTCTAATTTTATTAATGGAATCCTGGAATTAATTTGAAGACATTCATTTTCAAATATTTTGGTATATGTTCAGCTATACTTTGTTATATGTTGACTTATTGCTTTGCTTATTTCAGTATCTCTGAGACTTGTGACATTTTTAAATTGTAGTACTTTGTATCCGCTACTTTTAGCCACTATGAATAATCAAAATTAATTTAATATCTTTTTCAAATACCGAAGTGTATTTAATTCAGAAATTATAAGTCATAATTGAACCCTTTGAAAATAAGTGAGGAATTAAATATTAAAAATATTTGAAATAAAATAATATTTGAAATACTGTCTATGAATTATATGAATTCAATATATATATGATTTATAAGTATGTAAATGCAGAAATTTGATATTCTGACACATGCTCATGTTACATGTTTCAAATTCTGTTCTAAGTTATATACGTATCAGCTAAATCTTTTCAAACATTAATGGAGTTTGAAAAAAGACACTCAATTTGAAATTTAACTATACTGTAATGATAGAAGAATGAAAATGAAATCTACCAGCTATGTCTAATATTTTGTTTCCACTTTTTAGATTTCCATTTTGACAGTGCCTGGAGACGAACCAAGAACTTTTGCTGTTCGAGTCATTGAGTTATGTTCTTCAACAATGACATGCATGAAAGGCACATGTAAGCACAGTAAAATCTAGTTGTCTTGTGTGTTTGTTTAGGTAATAAAGGGGGGCAGCCACTGATAAAGTTGAGTTCTGTTTTTAGTTTTGCCATATATTTTTGTATTCACATTATTTATTCACACACTTTATGTTCATACAGTAAGTCATTTTATACATTCCCCTTGCCTCTAATAATTTTTGTGGCTAAATCTTCATAGGCACAATTTATAAACCCTCCAGTGAAAGAATTTCTGTGACTTTCCAATTCTTTCTATAATCTTACTTAAGCTTATTAGAAACCTACTTTCACAAAATTTATTTTCTTTACTACGTATTTTCTTTGATTTTCCTTAGAATTCTTAATCCAGTTCATGAATTTCTAAATATGTAAATCCTCTATTTTTTTTATGACTCTAAAGTTAGGTACTACTTTATGCTCTTTATGTTCTTTTACCAATATGTATCAAAATTTCTGTCTCTAGCACTGTCAGATATCATGTCTTATAGAACATATTTCTTAAAGATGCTTCAGTAAGTAGAAATCAGCAAGGATACCTTAGATATCATTATACCTAAACCTAAACTATGTACCGTAGGAATTACAAAAAAGCAGAGGGTGGTATGCCTGATTTGAAATGTTTATAACCTTATTGCACACCTAATAGAACAAGATGGTATTAACTATGTGCAGTGTATTCTGCTAGACATTTCAGGATAGGTAAAGATGAGTATGACATAGATCTGACCTTAGGGAACTCACAATCTAGTGCAACAAATAAGACACACAAAAGTAGCTGTAAGAGGAGAATATGAAAGTACCACAAGACAAGTACTAACGAATAGTGGACTGTAGAGATTCATAGGATGGAAGCATGTTAGAATTTTTATAATACGGTAAATTTATATTAAGTTTTATTCAGACCATTATATGAATTATGAAAAGTGGAAGACTAATCTGGTTTGGCATAGTCCATGAAGACATGAATATGTCTTCAAGTGTAGAACTACTACTTACTAAAAGATATCAAAAATATGGTTAAATAGAGAGAATTGGGAGCCTGTTGCCAGCAGGAAGAATGAAGAAAACTTGTCCCTTTTTGCCATAGTCCTAAATTTCAGTTTGAAAAGTAGCTCATTGTTGGTTTTCACCTTTTATAGTGATTTTTTGAATTAAATAAATTATTACCATGACAATTACCATTATTTTTCCCTATTACTTACCTTGTTTTTTTTATGTCTTTTTATCTGTGCTAGTATCTTGGATACAATTACATTTGTTTTATATTTGTGAATATTTTTTGTAAATTTTTATGAATTATTTTTCTGTATGAAATGTTTTTGTATATCCAGTCTAATACATACTATTGACAATTTGAAAGATGTACAAAAGAAAAGTAAAACTACAATAATCCTTTTACCCATAGATAATAGACACTTGCTGTGTGTTTCTTTATCTTGTTTTTTATATGTGTATACATGCATATTTCCATAAATATGCAATGCTATTTAATATATTTTATACTCTACTTTTTAAAAATACTTAATACAACAGTCTTTTTCAATATCTGTGATATTTTCAGTGATTGTGGATATGCCATTTTTATTTAATCCCATGGTGTTGAGATTAAGAGTTTTGAAAATTGTTACATAGTCCTATAAGAAACAGTCAACCTAATAAACAAATATTTGTGAAATTCCATTATTTTTAAAAAATCTCTTTGTATTGGGCAGCCCGGGTGGCTCAGTGGTTTAGCCACCACCTTCAGCCCAGGGCGTGATCCTGGAGACCCGGGATCGAGTCCCACATCAGGCTCCCTGCATGGAGCCTGCTTCTCCCTCTGCCTGTGTCTCTGCCTCTCTCTCTCTCTATCTCTCTCTCCCTCTCTCTCTCTCTCTTTCTCTGTGTGTGTGTGTGTCTCATGAATAAATAAAATCTTTTTTAAAAAAGGTATACATTATAAAAAAAAACTTTGTGTGGAATTAATTGGGTCAAAGTGTACAGGTTTCTTTATTTTGCAGTTATAGATTCATAAGTATTTGTTAAGATAGAACTGAGAAGTCCCAGGTACCTTTCACCCAATTTTTTCCAGTAGTTCTGTTTTTACCAAATTATACTACAATATCAAAATCAGGAGTTTGATATTGTTATAATGTGCATATGCAATTTCATCACACGTGTAGATTATTGTGACCATCACGACAAGGATCTCCTTAGTATTACCCTTTTATAGCCATAGCTATAGCCTTCCCTCACAACATTAGCTACTTAATCCCTAGCAACCACTAAGCTGCTTTCCACTTTAGTAATTTTGTCGTTTTGACAATATCATATAGAATGAATCATACAATAGGTAAACTTTTTTCTTTTTTTTAATAAATTAATTTTTATTGGTGTTCGATTTACCAACATACAGAATAACACCCAGTGCTCATCCCGTCAAGTGTCTCCTTCAGTGCCCGTCACCCATTCACCCCCACCCCCCGCCCTCCTCCCCTTCCACCACCCCTAGTTCATTTCCCAGAGTTAGGAGTCTTTATGTTCTGTCTCCCTTTCTGATATTTCCCCCACATTTCTTCTCCATTCCCTTATATTCCCTTTCACTATTATTCACATTCCCCAAATGAATGAGAACATACCCTGTTTGTCCTTCTCCGATTGACTTACTTCACTCAGCATAATGCCCTCCAGTTCCATCCACGTTGAAGCAAATGGTGGGTATTTGTCGTTTCTAACGGCTGAGTAATATTCCATTGTATACATAAACCACATCTTCTTTATCCATTCGTCTTTCGATGGACACCGAGGCTCCTTCCACAGTTTGGCTACTGTGGACATGGCTGCTAGAAACATCGGGGTGCAGGTGTCCCGGCGTTTCATTGCATCTGAATCTTTGGGGTAAATCCCCAACAGTGCAATTGCTGGGTCGTAGGGCAGGTCTATTTTTAACTCTTTGAGGAACCTCCACACAGTTTTCCAGAGTGGCTGCACCAGTTCACATTCCCACCAACAGTGTAAGAGGGTTCCCTTTTCTCCACATCCTCTCCAACATTTGTTGTTTCATGCCTTGTTAATGTTCCCCATTCTCACTGGTGTGAGGTGGTATCTCATTGTGGATTTGATTTGTATTTCCCTGATGGCAAGTGATGCAGAGCATTTTCTCATGTGCATCTTGGCCATGTCTATGTCTTCCTCTGTGACATTACTCTTCATGTCTTTTGCCCATTTCATGATTGGATTGTTTGTTTCTTTGCTGTTGAGTTTAATAAGTTCTTTATAGATATTGGAAACTAGCCCTTTATCTGATACGTCATTTGCAAATATCTTCTCCCATTCTGTAGGTTGTCTTTTAGTTTTGTTGACTGTATCCTTTGCTGTGCAAAAGCTTCTTATCTTGATGAAGTCCCAATAGTTCATTTTTGCTTTTGTTTCTTTTGCTTTCGTGGATGTATCTTGCAAGAAGTTACTGTGGCCAAGTTCAGAAAAGGGTGTTGCCTGTGTTCTCCTCTAGGATTTTGATGGAATCTTGTCTCACATTTAGATCTTTCATCCATTTTGAGTTTATCTTTGTGTATGGTGCAAGAGAGTGGTCTAGTTTCATTCTTCTGCATGTGGATGTCCAATTTTCCCAGCACCATTTATTGAAAAGACTGTCTTCCAGTGGATAGTCTTTCCTCCTTTATCGAATATTAGTTGACCATAAAGTTCAGGGTCCACTTCTGGGTTCTCTATTCTGTTCCATTGATCTATGTGTCTGTTTTTGTGCCAGTACCACACTGTCTTGATGACCACAGCTTTGTAGTACAACCTGAAATCTGGCATTGTGATGCCCCCAGAGATAGTTTTCTTTTTTAAAATTCCCCTGGCTATTCGGGGTCTTTTCTGATTCCACACAAATCTTAAAATAATTTGTTCTAAGTCTCTGAAGAAAGTCCATGGTATTTTGATAGGGATTGCATTGAACGTGTAAATTGCCCTGGGTAACATTGACATTTTCACAATATTAATTCTGCCAATCCATGAGCATGGAATATTTTTCCATCTCTTTGTGTCTTCCTCAATTTCTTTCAGAAGTGTTCTATAGTATTTAGGGTATAGATCCTTTACCTCTTTGGTTAGGTTTATTCCTAGGTATCTTATGCTTTTGGGTGCAATTGTAAATGGGATTGACTCCTTAATTTCTCTTTCTTCAGTCTCATTGTTAGTGTATAGGAATGCCATTGATTTCTGGGCATTGATTTTGCATCCTGCCACGCTACCAAATTGCTGTATGAGTTCTAGCAATTTGGGGTGGAGGCTTTTGAGTTTTCTATGTAGAGTATCATGTCATCGGCAAGAGGGAGAGTTTGACTTCTTCTTTGCCAATTTGAATGCCTTTAATGTCTTTTTGTTGTCTGATTGCGGAGGCTAGGACTTCCAATACTATGTTGAATAGCAGTGGGGAGAGTGGACATCCCTGTCTTGTTCCTGATCTTAGGGGAAAGGCTCCCAGTGCTTCCCCATTGAAAATGATATTTGCTGTGGGCTTTTCGTAGATGGCTTTTAAGATGTCGAGGAAAGTTCCCTCTATCCCTACACTCTGAAGAGTTTTGATCAGGAATGGATGCTGTATTTTGTCAAATGCTTTCTCTGCATCTAATGAGAGGATCATGTGGTTCTGGGTTTTTCTCTTGCTGATATGATGAATCACATTGATTGTTTTACGAGTGTTGAACCAGCCTTGTGTCCCGGGGATAAATCCTACTTGGTCATGGTGAATAATTTTCTTAATGTGTTGTTGGATCCTATTGGCTAGTATCTTGTTGAGAATTTTTGCATCCATGATCATCAGGGATATTGGTCTGTAATTCTCCTTTTTGGTGGGGTCTTTGTCTGGTTTTGGAATTAAGGTGATGCTGGCCTCATAGAACGAATTTGGAAGTACTCCATCTCTTTCTATCTTTCCAAACAGCTTTAGTAGAATAGGTATGGTTTCTTCTTTAAACGTTTGATAGAATTCCCCTGGGAAGCCATCTGGCCCTGGACTCTTGTGTCTTGGGAGGTTTTTGATGACTGCTTCAATTTCCTCCCTGGTTATTGGCCTGTTCAGGTTTTCTATTTCTTCCTGCTCCAGTTTTGGTAGTTTGTGGCTTTCCAGGAATGCGTCCATTTCTTCTAGATTGCCTAATTTATTGGCGTAGAGCTGTTCATAATATGTTTTTAAAATCGTTTGTATTTCCTTGGTGTTGGTAGTGATCTCTCCTTTCTCATTCATGATTTTATTAATTTGAGTCTTCTCTCTCTTCTTTTTAATAAGGTTGGCTAATGGTTTATCTATCTTATTAATTCTTTCAAAGAACCAACTCCTGCTTCTATTGCTCTGTTCCACAGTTCTTCTGGTCTCAATTTCGTTGAATTCTGCTCGAATTTTAATTAATTCTCTTCTTCTGCTGGGGGTCGGGTCGATTTGCTGCTTCTTCTCTAGCTCCTTTATGTGTAAGGTTAGCTTTTGTATTTGAGTTCTTTTCAGTTTTTGAATGGATGCTTGTATTGCGATGTATTTCCCCCTCAGGACTACTTTTGTTGCATCCCAAAGATTTTGAACAGTTGTATCTTCATTCTCATTAGTTTCCATGACTCTTTTTAATTCTTCCTTAATTTCCTGGTTGACCCTTTTATCTTTTAGCAGGATGGTCCTTAACCTCCACATGTTTGAGGTCCTTCCAAACTTCTTCTTGTGATTGAGTTCTAATTTCAAGGCGTTATGGTCTGAGAATATGCAGGGGACGATCCCAATCTTTTGGTATCAGTTCAGACCCGATTTGTGACCCAGTATGTGGTCTATTCTGGAGAAAGTTCCATGTGCACTTGAGAAGAATGTGTATTCAGTTGAGTTTGGATGCAAAGTTCTGTAGATATCTGTGAAATCTATCTGGTCCAGTGTATGATTTAAAGCTCTCGTTTCTTTGGAGATGTTGTGCTTAGAAGACCTATCGAGGGTAGAAAGAGCTAGATTGAAGTCACCAAGTATAAGTGTATTATTTTCTAAGTATTTCTTCACTTTGGTTAATAATTCATTTAAGTATTTGGCAGCTCCCACATTCGGGGCATATATATTGAGGATTGTTAAGTCCTCTTGCTGGATAGATCCTTTAAGTATGATATAGTGTCCCTCTTCGTCTCTCACTACAGTCTTCGGGGTAAATTTTAGTTTATCTGATATAAGGATGGCTACCCCTGCTTTCTTTTGGGAGCCATTTGAATGGTAAATGGTTCTCCAACCTTTTATTTTCAGGGTGTAGGTGTCCTTCTGTCTAAAATGAGTCTCTTGTAGACAGCAAATAGATGGGTCCTGCTTTTTTATCCAGTCTGAAACCCTGTGCCTTTTGATGGGGTCATTAAGCCCGTTCACGTTCAGAGTTACTCTTGTCAGATATGAGTTTAGTGTCATCATGATATCTATTTAGTCGTTGTTTTTGTGGATTGTTCCACTGAACTTCTTCTTAAAGGGGAATTTTAAGAGTCCCCCTTAAAATTTCTTGCAGAGCTGGTTTGGAGGTCACATATTCTTTCAGTTCCTGCCTGTCTTGGAAGCTCTTTATCTCTCCTTCCATTTTGAATGAGAGCCTTGCTGGATAGAGTATTCTTGGTTGCATGTTCTTCTCATTTAGGACCGTGAATATATCCTGCCAGCCCTTTCTGGCCTGCCGCGTCTCTGTGGAGAGGTCTGCTGTTACCCTAATATTCCTCCCCATGAAAGTCAGGGACTTCTTGTCTCTTGCTGCTTTAAGGATCTTCTCTTTATCTTTGGAATTTGCAAGCTTCGCTATTAGATGTCGAGGTGTTGAACGGTTTTTATTGATTTTAGGGGGGGATCTCTCTATTTCCTGGATCTGAATGCCTGTTTCCCTTCCCAGATTGGGGAAGTTTTGAGCTAGGATTTGTTCAAATACATATTCTGGCCCTCTGTCCCTTTCGGCGCCCTCGGGAACCCCAATTAAATGTAGGTTTTTCTTCCTTAGGCTGTCATTTATTTCCCTTAATCTGTCTTCATGGTCTTTGATTTGTCTGTCTCTTTTTTCCTCAGTTTCCCTCTTTGCCATCAACTTGTCTTCTATGTCACTCACTCGTTCTTCCACCTCGTTAACCCTCATCGTTAGGACTTCTAGTTTGGATTTCATCTCATTCAATTGATTTTTAATTTCTGCCTGATTGGATCTAAATTCTGCAGTCATGAAGTCTCGTGAGTCCTTAATGCTTTTTTCTAGAGCCACCAGTAGCTGTATAATAGTGCTTCTGAATTGGCTTTCTGACATTGAATTGTAATCCAGATTTTGTAACTCTGTGGGAGAGAGGGCTGTTTCTGATTCTTTCTTTTGAGGTGAGGTTTTCCTTCTAGTCATTTTGCTCAGTGCAGAGTGGCCAAAAACAAGTTGTATTGGGAAAAGGAGAGAAAGAGAGAGAAGGAAAGAAAAGAGAAAGAGAAAAAAGAAAAAGAAAAAAAGGGAAGAAAAAGAGAAAGAAAAAGAAAGAAAGGTGATAAAAAGGGGGGGTGGGGGAAGCAATCAGAAATCAAAAAGAAAAGAAAGAAGAAAAAAAAAAACACGGGGGAGTATCTTCTGAATCTGTAGACTTTAAGTCCCTTGACTTCCCCTGGAACTGGTCCTTCTAGCTGGTCTTCTGGGGGAGGGGCCTGTTGTGCTGATTTTCAGGTGTTAGCACTTGGGGGAGCTGCTCTGCCCCTGCCTGCTGCAGGGCTCAGCGGGGGTTGTTTACCCCTTGAGGCCCCAGGAGGAACAGCCGCAGTTGCTATGGCAACTCTGGAAGCCTGGATTCAGCCTCCGCAGGAACTACAGGGCTCTCCGTGTGCAGGTCCTGGAGGCTCCGGGGCGGGGCCGCTGATCTGCTCAGCTCGGGGCAGGAGCGTCCTTGCTGTCCTGGGCCCTCCCGGCCTCTGCCTGTCCCGGGGGAGGCCGGATCCTGGGCTGTGTCCCGGCGCCCTGTGCTCCCGGCCTGCGCTGTTGGATTCGCGCTCCCGCCCTGGAGCCCCCTCCGCGGAGTCGCCGCCCGAGTCCCTCCGAGCTGCTCCGGGTTCTGGGTACTGCAGCCCTTAGGGAGCTCGGCGCACTCTCCCGGGGTGCAGGTGTCTGTTAGTGTCCCAGGGAGCCCGAGGGCATCCCCGCCCTCCTGGGTCCTGCTCTAACTCCCTGCGAGCCCCTTTCCGCCCGGGAAGGTTGGTGCAGCTCCTGCTTCTCCAGGACGGGGCTCTCCTGTCCTGGGGACACTCGCTCCGGCCTCAGCCTGGCTCCTCGCGGGGCCCCTCCCCCTCGGAGGCCTTTTTTTTCTTTTTCTCTGTCTTCCTACCTTGATAGAAGCACGAACTCTTCTCACTGTAGCGTTTCAGCTCTTCTCTCTTTAAATCTCAGGCCGAATTCGTAGATTTTCAGGATGATTTGAAGGTTATCTAGGTAATTTGGTGGGGACAGTTGATTTGGAGACCCTACTCTTCCGCCATCTTGCCCCTCCTCTCCAGAATTAAAGACTTAAATGTGAAACATGAATCCATAAAAATCCTAGAGGGCATGCATAGTTGATAATTTTTCTGACATTATGTTATATGTCTCCTAAGGCAAGGGAAGCAAAGCCAGAAATAAAATACTGAACTACATCAAAATTAAAAGCTTTTGCAAGGTGAAGGAAACAGTGAACAAAACTAAAAGGCAATTCACAGAATTCATGAAGATATTTGGTTATGACATATTCTATAAAGGGTTCCTATCTAAAATATATAAAGAACTTTTACAACTCAACACCCAACTTAAAAATGAACAGATGACATGAACAGGCATTATTCCATAGAAGACACACAGATGGCCAATGGACTCATGAAAAGATTCTCAATATCACTTAAAATCAAGGAAAGGCAAATCAAAATTACAGTGAGCTATCATCTCATACCTGTCAGAATGCTTAAAATCAACTTTAGAAAAAAAACAGGTATTGGTAAGGGTGTAAAAAAAAGGAACACTTGTGCACTGTTGATGCCAATGCAAACTGCTGTAGCCACTGTGTAAAATAATATAGAGGTTCCTCAGAAAGTTAAAAATAGAACTGGTGTATTTTTTTTTTACCAAGAGGTACAAAACACTAATTTGAAGGAATACATACACCCCTGTATTTATTGCAGCATTATTTACACTAGAAAATTTATGGAAGCAACTCATGTGCCCATCAATAGGTGAATGGATAAAGAAGATGTGGTCTATATATATGCAGTGGAATATTATTCAGCCATAAAAATAATGAAATCTTGACACTTGCAACAACATGAATGCAGCTAGAAATAATGCAAAGTGAAATAAGTCAGAAAATGGCAAATACTATCTGACTTCACTCATGTGTAATTTAAGAAATGAAACATGATCAAAGGAAAAATGAGAGAGACAAGCCAAGAAACAAGCCCTTGTTTAAGCACAAATGAGGGTTATCCAAGAGGAGGTAGGTAGAGAGATGGCTGAAATATGTGATGAGGATTAAGGAGTACACTTATGATGAGCACTGAGTGATGTACAGAACTGTTGAATCACTGTGTTGTTCACCTGGAACAAATATAACACTATATGTTAACTCTACTGGAATTAACATAAACATTAAAAAAAGTGAGAAGATTGTGTTGAAGAATACATCTCTGTCAGCTCCAGAAGTGACTTCATTATAACAAATGTGCTGGAACCTCCGGGCCTAAGAAGTTTAGAACAGTTTGTAGAAAAATTAGGCCAAAATATGGTCTCTGGACCAGCCATATCTTATCTGGAGACTTGTTGGAAATATATGAAAACCCAACTCTGGCCTTCTACTTCAGAAACCATGTTCTGAGAAGCCCTATAGGTGATTCAGAAACACATGAAAGTTTGAAAGCCACCGCTACAAAAGAATGAAATGCCTTTTCAGGGTGAAAAGGTGGTGTCAAAGCAAAGATTGCATCAAAGTTTAAAAGACAAGGAAATCTTTATTGAAGAGTATTGCAAAAAAGATAGAAGGCAGAACAACTCAGTCTGAATTCATCTCCCCTGAGGTAGATGATGAGAAGGTTAAGGGCTGGGGCGAGCTGCTGGCAATGTACTAGAGGATGTTGGCAGTAAAGGGGGTTGTCATTGGCCATTTGTGTTTGCAAGTAAACTTCTATTTTATGGCAAAAAAATGGTACATAAGAGACTCTGCTGTTCCGTATTATGATAATGTAAGGTTTGCTTATGTAAGTTTTATGAGTAAAATTTTTGAACTAATTTTTATTGTGAGGAATAAATATATTCATGTGTATTTATTCACACGTAAACACACACATTTGTGCATGTTTTGATACATCCTCATATTACCCAAATAAATTCCAAGGAGTATATACCAAAATAATCATACAGTGGTTATCCCTAAATGATGAGAATACAGATAATTGACACATTTTTCTGTTTGTTTACTTTGATTTGCCACAAATATAAAGGATCATATTGCATAAATGTATAACAGTGTGATTAAAATTTGACCTACCACATATTTGACAGTTATATTTTGATTATGTCCAATTGAATCCACAGTTTCAGGTGTATATTTTCAGGCCACTATAAGATATAAAAATGTTCCATGTGGTCATTACATTTAACTATTTATCTTTAATCTTCATATTCTCAAATCTTCCTAATTTGGTAAATATTTCCTGAAATTTTAAACTGCTTTCCCAAATTGCCCTGTACCATTGTAATCAGTGACCTAACTTAGGGAAGTTAAGTTTTTTTTCACATGGCTCCTTCCTTCATTGTCATCTGGATTCTGTTCCCACTTAATTCATTTATTTATGTGTATGTGTATACTCTCCCATTCCCACACCTCTTCTTCATGTTAGCTTATTCAGAAAAGCCTTCCTACTTATTGAAGACAATGAATGGCTCTTCTGCAGTCATAAGTAGCATGAAGTGGAACTGTAACCTTCACATTTTCTTTTATAAGCAACATCATAGTTAGTTTAAGTATCCCCTGGACATTTCCCTGGTATTTTGACATAGTTTAATGTCCAGTGTATTTTGGGGGAAAAACACTAAAATATGTTTTACAAGTATGTACTTGTCTGAATAGCTTTCTCATATAATAGAGTTATATTTATTTATGGAATCACTACAAAGGTCAAAGAACTTCCCTCATATTAAATTCTTCAGAGTACAAATATTGTATGGTTAGACGTGGTAGTAGAGCATCTGCACTTTCCAATTATGAGAGATCCCTGCTTTTGGATGAAGTATACTCCTTGACAGTATATATTTAAGCAGTTTGTAGTGATGCAGACTTATAGTCCCTACTCATTCTTGCATTTACACAGGGACTGTCAGTCAGCCGGGTAAGAGTAACCAAGACTATTGTATAGGTCTTAGGCCTGCCTAGAAGGAGTAGAGATGGCAAGATCATTTGTCCAAGGTCATATGATGATGTTTATCTTTGAAATATAATAATAATAGTAACAGCTTTTGTGAATTATTTGCTGGGAGTCAGTAATGAGGTAAGTACTCCCATTAGTTATTTCATGCATTTCTTAACCCTTTGAAGTAGGTACTATTAGTTCCATTTTATATATAAGGAAACTAAGGCTAATCTTTTTTTTTAAATGCTTCCCTCATACACTTTTCTTTCTCTTCTCATAAATTGTCATCACATTGTGCCAACCTTAAAACTATGGGGTTTTTCCTCTCTTACAATAAAGAAAATAGTGTCATACCATTCCACAGTGATAGTCATTTAACAAATATTTATTGAGGTCCTAGGAAACATTGCATGCCAATGGATATATGAATTAGAGCTGTTGTAAAGATTCAGTATTTATAAAACATTAATCTCACAGTGCCTGACCAAAGAGTTAAGCATATAAGAAATGGCAGCTACTCTTGATGCAAGAATACCATTGCTGGGGTGCCTGAGTGGCTCTAGTCAAGATACCAGGGTCCTGGAAATGAGCCCCACATCAGGCTCCTTGCTCAGAGGGAGTCTGCTTCTCCCTCTACCCCTCCCCCTGTTCATGCTTGTGTGCTCTCTCTCTCTTTGTCACTCTCTCTCTCTGAAATAAATAAAATTTTTAAAAAAGAATACCATTGCTAATATACTGGGTATGGGTACTACATATAACAAAATATTATTTTTAATATTATCATGTTTTCTCTCCCCTTTGTGCCTTTGCACAAACTCTTCCCTTGCCCTAATGTGGCCTTGCCAACTAGTTAAATGTTTCTTCATCCTTTGAGTCCTAGTTCATATATTAACCACCTTTTTCAAACTTTTCCTGCCTCATTCATGCACTTAGACATTTGCTCCTCTTTTTGGTAGAAACTTGAACTTCCCTCTAGGGGTTAACATTTATTCTTTTTTTATAATGATAACATTTATTAAACAATATGTGTAGGCACTGTTTTAAGTACTTTAATTTGATTGATTTAATTTAACCCTCACAAAAATTCTGTGATTCAGCCCATTGTCTTCTCTATTATTCAGATGAGGAAACTGAAGCACAGAAAGGTAAATGATTTACCCAAGGTCACAGAACTTGTAGTAGGGAGAAGCAAACTTTAAATCCAGTCAGTCTGACTCTAGAGCCTATATATTTTACTCACCATAATATACTGCTTCTTACAGTTATTTTTTAAATTTTATTTAAATTCATTACTATATAGTATATTATTAGTTTCAGAGATAGAGTTTAGTGATTTAACAGTTGTATGCAACACCCAGTGCTCATCATTTCAAGTGCCCTTCTTAATGCCCATCACCTAGTTAGCCCATCCTCCCACCCACTTCTCCTCCAGCAACCCTGTTTGTTTCCTGTAGTTAAGAGTCTCTTATGGTTTGTCTCCCTCTCTGATTTCATCTTGTTTTATTTTTTGCTCCCTTCCCCAGGATAATCTTTTTGTTTCTTAAATTCCTCATATGAATGAAATCATATGTTAATTGTCTTTCCCTAATTGCTTTATTTCACTTAGCATAATACCCTTTAGTTCTACCCACATTGTTGCGAATGGTAAGATTTCATTTTTGATGGTTGAGTAATATTCCTGTGTGTGTGTGTGTGTGTGTGTGTGTGTGTGTGTGTGTGTGTGTATGCATGCATGCATACCACATTTTCTTTATCCATTTATCTCTTGATGGACATCTGGGCTCTTCCATGTTTTGGTTATTGTGGACAATGCTGCTATAAACATTTGGGTGCAGTGCCTCTTCAAATCACTGTATCCTTTGGATAAATACCTCGTAGTGCAACTGATGGGTCCTAGGGTAGCTCTATTTTTAGCTTTTTGAGGAACCTCTATACTGTTCTCCAGAATGGCTTTAGCAGCTTGTATCCCCCACAAAGAGTATAAAAGGATTCCCCTTTCTCCCCTCGCCAACATCTGTTGTTTTCTAACTTGTTAGTTTTAGCCATTCTGACTGGTGTGAGGTGCTATCTCATTGTGGTTTTAATTTTTATTTCCCTGATGCCGAGTGACATTGAGCATTTTTTCATGTTCCTGCTGGCCATGTGTAAGTCTTTGGAGAAATGTCTGTTCATGTCTTCCATCCATTTCTTCACCAGACTTTTTGTTTTTTAGGTGTTGAATTGGTAAATTCTTTATAGATTTTAGATACTAGCTCCCTGTCTGATAAGATATTTACAAATACCCTCTCCCATTCTGAAGGTTGTCTTTTAGTTTGTTGACTGTTTCCTTTGCTGAGCAGAAGCTTTTTATCTTGATGAAGTCCCAATAGTTCATTTTTGTTTTTGTTTCCCTTGCCTTCGAAGATGTGTCTAGCAAGAAATTGCTGCAGGAAGTTGCTTCCTGTGTTCTCTAGGATTTGATGGATTCCTGTCTCACATCTAGGTCTTTATAGATTTTGAGTTTATTTTTGTGTATGGCTAAGAAAATGGTGAGTTTCTTTCTTCTATATGTGCTGCCCAATTTTTCCAACACAATTTGTTGGAGAGACTCTTTTTTACATTGTATATATTTTCCTGCTTTGTCAGAGACTGGTTGACCATAGAGTTGAGGATCCATCTCTGGGTTCTCTATTCTGTTCCATTGATCTATGTGTCTGTTTTTGTGCCAGCACCAAACTGTCTTGATGATTACAACTTTGTAATAGAGTTTGAAGCCAGACCTTGTGATGCCACCAGCTTTGGTTTTCTTTTTCAACATTCCTTTGGCTATTTGGGGTCTTTTTGGTTCCATACAAATTTTAGGATTATTTGCTCCAGCTCTATGAAAATGTTCATGATATTTTGATAGGGATTGCATTCAATGTGTAGATTTTTCTGGGTAGCATACACATTTTAATAATATTTATTGTTACAATCCATGAGCATGGAATGTTTTTCTATTTCTTTGTGTCTTCCTCAACTTCATTCATAAGTATTATATAAATTTCAGAGTACAGATTCTTTACTTTTTTGGTTAGGTTTATTCCTAGGTGTATCTTATAGGTATTGGTGCACTTGTAAATGGGACCGATTCCTTAATTTCTCTTTCTTCTGTCTCATCGTTAGCATATAGAAATTCAGCTGACTTCTGTGCAATGATTTTATATCCTGCCATTTTGCTAAATTGCTGTATTCTAGCAGTTCTTGTGTGGAGTCTTTCTGGTTTTCCATATAAAATATCATGTTATCTGTTAAGAGAGACAGTTTGATTTCTTCCTTGCTAATTTGGATGCCTTTTATTTCTTTTTGTTGTCTAATTGCTGAGACTAGAACTTCTAGTACTATATAGAACAACAGTGATGAGAGTGGACATCCTGTCGTGTTCCTGACCTTAGGAAAAAAGCTATTAGCTTTTTCCCATTGTAGATCATATTAGGTGTGGGTTTTTCATATATGGCTTTTATAATATTGAGGTATGTTCCCTCTGTCCCTACATTGCAGAGAGTTTTAATCAAGAAAAGATGTTATATTTTGTCAAATTCTATTTCTGCATCTATTGAGAGGATTATTTGGTTCCTGTCCTTTTGTTAATGTGTTGTATTACATTGATTGATTTGCAGCTCTTGAACCTTGCTTGCAGCCTGGGAATACATCCCACTGCGTTGTGGTGAATAATCCTTTAAAAAAAAGATTCTATTTATTTATTTGGGAGAAGTTGTGTGCACAAGCAGGGGGAAGGGGCAGAGGGAGAGAGAGAAGCAGACTCCTCACGGAGCACAAGCCTGATGTGGGGCTCGATCCCAGGACCCTGAGATCATGACCTGAGCCAAAGGCAGATGCTTAATCCACTGATCGACCTAATAATCATTTTAATGTACTGTTGGATCCTATTAGCTAGTATCTTGGTGAGAATTTTTGCATCTGTTCATCAGGGATATTGGTCTGTAAATCTGCTTTTTCTTGGAGTCTTTGTCTGGTTTGGGGATTGAGTAATGCTGGCCTCATAGAATGAGTTTGGCAGTTTTCCTTTCATTTCTGTTTTTTGGAACAGCTTCAGAAGAATGGGTATTAATACCTCTTTAAATATTTGGTAGAATTTCACTGAGAGTCTAACTGGTCCTGGATTCTTGCTTGTTGGGAGATTTTTGATTACTGATACTATTACTTTACTGGTTATGGCTCTGTTCAGGTTTTCTATTTCTTCCTGTTTCAGTGTTGGTAGTTTATATGTTTCTAGGAATGCATCCATTTCTTCCAGATTGCCTAATTCAGTGGCATATAGTTGTTCATAATATGCTCTTATAATTGTTTGTATGGTTTTGGTGTGTGTTATGATCTCTCTCCCATTTCATTTATGGTTTCTTTTTTACTTTGGTCCTTTTTTCTTTTTGAAAAGTATGGGTAGGGTTTATGGATCTTGTTGATTCTTTCAAAAAACCAACTTCTAGCTTTATTGATCTGTTCTTCTGATTTCTATTTCACTGGTCTCTGCTCTAATCTTTATTTTTTCCTCTTCTCTTGCTGAATTTAGGCTTTATTTTCTGTTCTTTCTCCAGTTCATTAGGTGTAAGTTTAGGATGTGTATTTGAGATATTTCTTGTTTTTTGAGAACGGCCTGTATTGGTATATACTTCCCTCTTAGGGCAGCCTTTGCTGCATCCCAAAGATTCTGAACAGTTGTATTTCATTTTCATTTTGTTTTAATGAAGTTTTTAAACTCTTCATTAATTTCCTAGTTGACTCATTCATTCTTTAGTAGGATGCTCTTTAGCCTCCATGTATTTGTGTTCCTTCCAAATTTTGTCTTGTGATGTAGTTCAACTTTTAAAGCATTGTAATCTGAAAATATGCAGGGAATAACTCAAGTTTTTAGGTACCAGTTGGGACCTGATTAGTGACCCCACTGTGTGATCTATTCTAGAGAATATTCCATGTGCACACAAAAAGAATGTGTATTCTGTTGCTTTAGGATGGAATGCTCTGAATATATCTGTGAAGTCCATCTGGTCCAGTGTGTCATTCAAGGACTTTGTTTCTTTGTTGATCTTCTGCTTAGAGGATCTGTCCATTGCTGTGATTGAAGTGTTAATGTCCCCTACTATTATTTTATTGTCAGTGTGTTTCTTTAATTTTGTTATTATTGATTTATATAATTAGCTGCTCCCAAGTTAGGGACATAAATATTTACAATTGTTAGATCTTCTTGTTGGATAGAACCTGTTTATTATGATATAGTGTCCTCCTTCATTTGTTATTACTATTAAAATATAGTTTATGTGATATAAGGATTGCTACTCCAGCTTTCTTTTGATGTCCAATTGTTCTCCACCCCTTTACTTTCAATATGGAGGTGTTTGGGGGTCCGAATTTAGTCTCTTGTAGACAGCATATC
The DNA here is from genome assembly GCF_905146905.1 of Nyctereutes procyonoides. Taxonomy (NCBI): domain Eukaryota; kingdom Metazoa; phylum Chordata; class Mammalia; order Carnivora; family Canidae; genus Nyctereutes; species Nyctereutes procyonoides. Next base: position 65,017,287 of record NW_026575125.1, on the reverse strand, counting down.
GATAGGTCTTGTTTTTTTTATCCAGTCTGCTACCCTTTGTCTTTTTTTGGAGCATTTAATCTATTTACATTCAAAGGAATTATTGAAAGATAGAAATTTAATGCCATTGCATTACCTGTACAGTCACTGTTTCTGTAGATTGTCTCTGTTCCTTTCTGCTCTTTGTTACTATTGGGCTCTCTCTCTCTCTGTCTGCTTACAGGATGCCCCTTAATATTTCTTGCAGAGCTGGTTTAGTGGTCATATATTCTTTTAGTTTCTTTTGATCCTGGGAAGCTCTTTATCTCTCCTCTGTTCTGAATGACAGCCTTGCTGTATGAAGTATTCTTGCCTGCATATTTTTCTTGTTTAGTACCCTGAATGTATCATGCCAGCCCTTTCTGGCCTGCCAGGTCTTTGTGGATAGGTATATTGACAGTCTAATGTTCTTACCCTTGTAGGTTAAGAACCTCTGGTCTCCACCTGCTTTATCTCTGAAATTTGCAGGTTTCACTATTACATGTCATCGAGTTGTTGACCAAGTTTTATTTATTTTGAGAGGGGTTCTCTGTGCCTTCTGGACTTGAATGCCCGTACCCTTCCCCAGATTAGGGAAGTTCTCAGCTATAATTAGTACAAATAAGCCTCCTGTCCCCCCTTTCCTCTTACTCTGGGACTTCAGTTATTCTAACATTGTTTTGCTTTATGTTATTGCTGATCTCTCAAATCTTCTCTGTGATCCAGTAGTTGTTTATCTCTTTTTCTCAGCTTCCTAATTCTCCATTACTTTGTCTTCTATATCACTGACTCTCTCTTCTGCCTTGTTCATCCTAGCAGTTAAAACCTCCATTTTTTATTGCATCTCAGTAATAGCCTTTTTTTCTGAACTGATTCAATTTTAGTTCTTTTATTTCTCCAGTAAGGGATTCTCCAGTGTCTTCTGTTCTTTTTTTTCAAGCCTAGCTAATATCCTTATAATCATTGTTTTGAATTATTGTTCTGACATTTTACTTATATCCATATTGCTTAAATCCCTGGTAGTGAGTACTGTTTCCTGTTCTTTCTTTTGGTTTGAGTTTTTCTGTGTAGTCATTATGTCAGAAAAGAATAGATAAAAGGCAGAAAATACAAAAATAGCAACAACACCAGAAAAATACAAACTAAACAAATCAGAAAAAAACAGAAACCAAAAAAAAAAAAAAAAGAAAATTCAAACAAGAAATAGAACAGGTCACAACAATAGACTAGATCCTGGTTATATTTTGGTCTATTTATTAGAAGAAACTAGATCCCAAAATAGGAAAGGAAATTATATATATATATATATATATATATATATATATATATATATATACATATATATGTATGTATAAAATAAAATAAAAATTGAGTACAAATATAAAATTGAGCACAATGAAAGTACACCAAAAATGAAATATATATATAAATAGAAATATAAAAAAATAAAATTGAGTACAATGAAAGTACACCAAAAATGAAATATATATATAAACAGAAATATAAAAATAAAAACTATAAGCTTTTAAAAAGAATTGATAAAATATGAAATTAGCTGAAAAGGAAAAAAATATAAAACTGGAAACCTAAAGAATAATAAGAAAAACCTCAAATGGCATATACTGTTTTCCTCAAGAACTGAAATTTTGTAGTTCTCTGTGATCAGTAAACATGATATTAGCTGGATGTTCCTGCTTGTCTTCTGAAGGAGGGACCTGTTGCACTGATTCTGAGATGTCTTTCCCCTGGTGGAATTGTACTCCCCTTGCCAGGGTCCCATGCTCAGTGTAGGCAGCTCCAGATTGTACTGTGTGGCATGCTGCGTTGCTCCCTATAGATCTCATACAAGTTGAACACTCTCAGTGGTCCAGATTTGTATGTATGTAGAAAAATACCTGTATACATGTTTGATAAAATGTATGACATTTAAACTGGATTTTTCTTTAAACTCTCCCCAACTCTAGCTTTCTCACTTTTTTTCTGTGATAAAATTATCTTCCTAATCTTTAATGTGTCTTAATCAATTTATAAATGCAAAGCCAACAACACAGAGAAATAGACTCGCTTAGGTTTTTTAGTTTGAATAACCTTACACTGGGAAGGTTAACCAGGAGAGAAAAGCTTGAATTTATCATTTATACTTAGCCTTGTTCCAGGACAAAAAGAAAGCATGTTTGTTTTTTTCCACTTTCTTTGTAAATTAAAGTTTGGCTGCTTTTTTCCTCCTTCTTGTCTTATGTTTTGGACCTGTTCACAGACTTTCAGGAGTAAATTGTAAAATTGGACATTAAAAGTCTTTAATAGTGTATTTTCCTGCTTCTCCCCTAATTGAGAGTCATTGGTGTCAAAACTGTTGGAAAATTGTTCTGCTCTTGTTAATTAGCTTGTCTGTCTTCTGAACTAGAACTAGTCTAATATTACAGAAGGCTTTAAACCACCCTTTCCCTTTCTCTTAATTTTTAAAATTTTCAAGTCAGGAAAAAAAAGACTATATGCCATGTATTTATTTTAAATATCCAAACTTTTTCTCAACTCATTTATTTTCTTCTTTTGAAACTTCCTGGTTATAAGCAAATTTTATAGCTTGCAGTGTTACACAGTCGTTCTCCTCCCTTAAACAATTTTTACTCTAAATCTCTTTAAAGTTTTCTCTTTTTTCCTGAACCTTTTAAATAAAATTTGTCTTAAATACAATAAAACAGGTTTTAAAAATTATGAAATTGTTTCTTCACAGAAAAATTTCATTATTTCCCAGGTCAAAGCCCAAAAACTGAAAATGGTGAATACTCTCAAATGGTATAAGAATCCCACCTTTTAACAGAGGTTTGTATGGAGTTTGGCATCATTCATACTTGAAAAAAAGTATCTTCAGAAGAATTAGTCTCAATTAGGATTCCTTAGAGAACACTTTTTACTATTCTATCTGAATGCTCTTATTTTTATATATCTGGGTTAGCTTAGTTATGTTCTAGATTTCTTATATTTATACTAACAGTGTTGAGCTGTTAATAATGATCATCTATGTGCTGATTGTTCTGTAGAAATAAAAAAAGTAAAATAGTATTTAGGAAGAATAAATTAGAAATGCTGTATAAATTTGTTATTTCTTTAATCATTAAGTAGGTTTCATTGTTACTCGTTTTCCTTTAAAACAGTTAAGTAGACAAATACATCTTGACTTAGATCTCATTATATAAATGACAGGCATATAATTAGTATGTCTAGCTGAGTGGAACCAAATGCCTTCAGTTGCCTTAAAATTTGAGAGTGTAATGATGAAAATATGAACTAAATTCATCGCTCTTCTATTGGAAGAATCACTTGAAGACAAATGTTGGTGACTGCTATAACTAATGCAGTTACACCTGAGTAAATCAAACAGGATCAGAATACATACCAGTGAGACTTTGTGGGTTACACTCATTCCTCAAAGGTAATAAAATGAAAATTATATAAAGTAAATGATGTGACGACTCATAATTTGCTGTTTAGTTTTTTAACAAAGAAAATTATTTTAAAGATATTCATGAGCAAATTAGCTTGATTTTAAGACATACTTATTACAAAATTATGGCTTTATAGAGAAAAGATGAGAACTCTTTAGTAAAATTTAAGTCTTTTTTACTTTTAAATACTGGATTTAATTGATGTCTAAATCTAGTATACTTAATTCTTCATTAGCCATAATAATCTAAAGATTTATTTTCCTTTCAAAGATGTTATTGATTTCAAAGGTATTTTCCCAATTAAAGAAATATGGAAAGATAAAGGAATTTAAAAGCTACTCTTTTAGCTAATGAAGCTTTTATGTTACTCTGAGAATATTCTCACTTCTTGACTAATCCTCCTACTCAGTTTATCTTTACCTCTGTTTAGTATCAGCTGATCAAATTCACCCATTCTTGAATCAGCACCAACTTCTATTTCTTTCCATTAAGAACAAAGTAGAATTTTGTAATTTTTTGTAGCATAGTTGAAGGTTGACAAATGCTATGGTAGTTTACATTAAATACTATTCCGTTACTGTGTTGCATTCAGTGAAGTATAATACTTGAAATTCATTTTGTAGTCTTTGTTAAAGAGAATATCCTGTTTAGGCATTGTGTAATAAAATACAATATATAATTCTCACAGTATTTTCAATTATTTAACAGTTTTTTGCATTATGATTAGTCAGAATTTTAAAACATATAAACAAAATTATTTGACAAAAATATATACAAATTTATTCAGAGTAGAAATTAATATCATAAAAATCATGTATTCAAGTATAATACTAACATCAACTTAACCTTTACTCATTAACAAAGCAAGTGATCAGTTGTTAAGCAATTTCAGTTTTCCTTTGACAGATCACATAGTTTAGACTTTTTATTCTTTATCCTATGCTATGCAAATGCACTGTAGTTTTAAGTATATGGCCAAAAATGTGCATAAGACATTAAAATATGTTAAGTTTACTTTGACCTTTTAGTCTCTTTAATGACTTTTCAAGGCTGCCATACTGCCTTATCTTTGATTTGATTTTGAATTTGTAAAACTGTAAGTGTACAACTGAAATTTACCCTCATATAGTATGGAAATAGTATATATGAAAGGTATTTCCAAGGCAGCTAAACAGTTCAGTTAACCAGAAAGATACATTTTGACAATACGCTATTATATGGTAGTTGAGAACATAGGCTGGATTCAAATCCTATCTCTTTTACATAATAGCTGAATGACCTTAGGCAAGTTGTTTAATCTCTCTGTACCTCAGCTTCCCCATCTATAAAATAGGGATAATGATAGTATCTATACCTCAGAACTATTATAAGGATCAGATTCTTATGAACTGTGTATGACACTTATAAAATTCAAGAAATATAAAAAAAAATTTTAATGTAGGTGACACAATGTTACATTAGTTTCAGGTACACAAGAAAGCAGTTCAACTTCTCTATACATTATGCTGTGCTCACCACAAGTGTAGCTACCATCTCTTCTCCTGCAATACTACAATATCATTGACCATATTCACTATGCTATGCCTTTTATTCCCATGACTTGTTCATCCCATAACTGGAAGCATATATCTTCCACTCCCCTTCATCCATTTTGTCCTTCACATCACCTCCCTTCCCACTGAAAACCATCAGTTTGATCTCTGTATTTATAAGTCTGAATCTCTTTTTTTCATGTTTATTCATTTTTTCTTTAGATTCCAGATATAAGTGAAATCATATGGAATTAGTTTTTCTCAGTCTGATTTATTTCAATTAGAATACCCATCACCCATTTAGCCCATCAGCAGCCCACCTCCCCTCTATCAACCCTCAGTTTGTTTTCTACAGTTAAGAGTGTCTTATAGTTTGACTTCTTCTTTTTTGCCCTTTTCTCCTGTGTTCATCTGTTTTGTTTCTTATATTCCATCTATGAGTGAAATCATATGCTATTTGTCTTTCTCTGACTTTTCATACCATAATACACTCTAGCTCCATTGACATCATTGCAAATGGCAAGATTTTATTCTTTTAATTGGGTAAGTAGTTTTCCATTGTGTATGTATTCTATTGTGTATAAATGTGTGGGGGGTGGTATACACACACACACCATCTTCTTTATTCGTTCATCAGTTGATGGACATTTGGACTCTTCCCATAGCTTAGCTATTGTTGATAATGCTGCTATAATATTGGGTCCATATGCTCCTTTGAATCAGTATTTTTGTATCCTTTGGACAAATATCTAGTAGGGTAATTCCTGGATCATTAGGGTAGTTCTCTTTTTAACTTTTTTGAGGAACCTCCATACTATTTTCCAGAGTGGCTGCACCAGTTTGCATTCCCACCAACAATGTAAGAGTTTCCCTTTCTCCACATCCTCACCAACATCTGTTAATTACTCTGGTGTTAATTGTAGCCATTCTGGTGTGTGAAGTGTGAAGTGGTATCTCCTGATTTTGATTTGTATTTCTGATGAGTGATTTTGAGCACCTTTTCATGTGTTTATTAACCATTTATATGTCTTCTTTGGAAAAATTTCTATTCATATCTTCTGCCCATTTATTAACTAGATTATTTGTTTTTGGGTGTTGAGTTTGGAAAGTTACTTATAGATTTTAGATACTAGCCCTTCATCAGATATGTCATTTGTAAATAGCTTCTCCTATTCCATAGGTTGCCTTTTAGTTTTGTTGATGGTTTCTTTGCTATGCAGAAGCTTTTTTATGTTGATGAAGTCCCAATAGTTCATTTTTGCTTTTGTTTCCCTTGTCTCTAGATATGCATCTAGTAAGAAGTTGCTATGGCCAAAGTAAAAAAGTATTCTGCCTATGTTCTCCTCTAGGATTTTAATGTTTGCCTGTCTCTTATTTAGGTCCTTCATTTATTTTTTTAATTTATTTTTGTGTATGGTGTAAGAAAGTGGTCTGGTTTCATTCTGTATATTGCTGTCAAAGGTTCCCAACACCATTTGTTGAAAAGACTTTCTTTTTGCCCTTGCATATTCTTTCCTGCTTTGTTGAAGGTTAGTTGGATCGTTTTTGGGTTTTCTGATCTTTTCCATTGATCTGTATCTGTGTTTTTGTGCCAGTACCATACTGTCTTGATGACTACAGTTTGTAATATAGTTTGAAGTTCAGAATTGTGATACCTCCAGTTTTGCTTTTCTTTTCCAGGATTGCTTTGATTATTCGGGTTCTTTTGTGGTTCCATATGAATTTGAGGATTGTTTGTTCTAGCTTTGTGAAAAATGCTGGTGGTATTTTGAGATGAATTGCATTAAATGTGTCGATTGCTTTGGGTAGCATAGACATTTTAACAATATTTGTTTTCTCCATCCATGAGTATGGAGTCTTTTTCCATTTCTTTGTGTCTTCTTCAGTTTCTTTCATAAGTATTCTATGGTTTGGAGAGTACAGATCTTTTTTGTTTATTCCTAGGTATTTTACAGTTTTGGGTACAATTATAAATGTGATCAATTCCTTGATTTCTCTTTCTGCAGCTTCATTATTGGTATATAGAAATGCAACAGATTTCTGTACATTGATTTTGTATACTGCCAGTTGACTAAATTTGTGTATCAGTTCTATCAAATTTTTGGTGGATTCTATATTGAGTATTATGGTTTCTGCAAATAGTGAAAGTTTGACTTCTTCCTTACCAATTTGGATGCATTCTATTTTTTTGTGTGTGTTGTCTGAATGCTATGCTTAGGACTTCTAGTACTATTTAAATAACAGTAGTGAGAGTGGACATCCCTGTCTTCTTCCTGACCTTAGAGGGAAATCTCACTTTTTTACCCATTAAAGATGATATTAGCTGTATTTTTTTTCATATATAGCCTTTATTATGTTGAGGTATCTTCCCCCATCCCTATTTTGTTGAGAGTTTATATCGAGAATGGATGTTGTACTTTGTCAAATGCTTTTTCTGCATCTATCAAAAGGATCATATGGTTCTTTTATTAATGTGGTGTGCCACATTGATTGATTTACAAATATTGAACCACCCTTGTAACTCAGTAATAAATACCATTTGATTGTGGTGAATATTTCTTTTAATGTACTGTTGGATTCAATTTGCTAGTGTCTTGTTGAGAATTTTTGTATCCATATTCCTGGAGGATATTGGCCTGTAGTACTATTTTTTAGTGGAGTCTTTGTCTTGTTGTGGAATCAGACAAACTAGATTTTATTTTGGAAACTGCTCAACTCATAGAATGAGTTTGTATGTTTTCCTTCCGTTGCTGTTTTATGAAATGTTTTGAGAAGAATAGGTGTTAACCCTTTATAAATGTTTTAGAATTCCCTGGGAAGCCATCTGGCCCTGCACTTTTGTTTCCTGGCAGATTTTTGATTATTGATTGAATTTTTTTTGCTGGTTATGGTCTGTTAAAATTTAATATTGCTTCCTATTTCATTTTCTGTTGTTTATGTTTCTAGGACCTTACCCATTTCTTCCAGGTTGTCCAATTTGTTGGCATAGTTTTTCATAATATTCTCTTGTAATTGTATTTCTGTGGTGTCAGTTGTGATTTCTCACTTGTCATTTTATTTATTTGGTTCCTTTCCCTTTTCTTTTTGATAAGTCTGGCAGGAGTTTAATAATTTAGTTTTTTCAAAGAACCAGCTCCTGATTCCATTAAGCTGTTCTACTGGTTATTTTTATTTCTATATCATTTATTTCTGCTCTTATCTTTATTTCCTTTCTTCTGCTAGCTTTTGGCTTCATTCATTGTTCTTATTCTAGCTATTTTGGGTGTAAGGTTGTGTATTTGAGATTTTTCTTCTTGAGGTAAGCCTGTATTCCTCTATACTTCCTCTTCTGACCACTTTTGCTGCATCACAAAGGTTTTGAATCATTGTGTTTCCATTTGCATTTGTTTCCATGGGTTTTTTTCTTCTTATTTGATTTCCTGGTTGGCCCATTTGTTAGTTACATGTTGTTTAAAATTTGGTCTTCCCAAATTTTTCTTGTGGTTGACTTCACGTTTCATAGCGTTTTGGTCAGAAAATATTCCTGGTATGATCTTAGTCTTTTTATACTTGTTAAGGCTTGATTTATAGTATGTGATCTGTTCTGGAGAATGTCCCATGTGCACTTGTAAAGAATGTGTATTATGCTGCTTTAGGTTGGAATGTTGTGAATATATCTGATAAATCCATCTGGTCCAGTGTGTCATTCAAAACCATTGTTTCCTTGTTGATTTTCTGCTTAGATTATCTGTCCATTGCTCTAAATGAAGTGTTTAAGTTACTTACTGTTACTGTATTATTATCAATTAGTGTCTTTTAGTTTGTTGTTAATTGTTCTGTATATTTGGGTGCTTCCATGTTGAGGGCATAAATATTTATAATAGTTTGATATTCTTGGATAGGCCCCTTTATTATGATATAGTGCCCTTCTTCATCTCTTGTCTTTGGTTTAAAATCTAGTTTGTCTGATAGAAGTATTGTTACTCCATCTTTCTTTTGACTTCCATTTGCACAAGAAATGTTTCTCCATCCCCTCACTTTCAATCTGCAGGTGTCTTTTGATCTAAAATGAGTCTCTTGTAGGCAGCATATAAATGGGTATTGTTTTTAATATTTTTTTTCAGAGATGGTTTAGTGGTAATAAACTCCTTTAGTTTTTGTCTGAGAAGCTCTTTATCCTATTCTGAATAATAGCCTTGCTGGATAGATTATTTTCACTGCAGATTTTTCCCATTTAGTAATTTGAATATATTCTACTCCCTTCTTGCTTACCAAGTCTGGAGAGAGCTGCAGCTAGCCTTATGGGCTTCTCTTATAAGTCAGGGACTTTTGTTTGGCTGTTTTTAGGATCTTTTCTTTATCAGTATATTTTGCAAATTTCACCACAGGATATCTCAGTGTTGGCCAACTTTTGTTGATTTTAGTGGGAGTACCCTGTGCCTCCTGGATTTAGATGTCTAGCTTTTATTATTTCCTCAAGTAAACTTTCTGCCCTCTTTCTCTCTTTTTTTTATTGGACTCCTATCATATGAATGTTATTACATTTGATGGAGTCACTGAGTTCCCTGTCTGTTCTCATGACCTTCTTTCTCTGTTTTGTTCAGATTCATTATTTTTTTGTATTCTATCTTCTATATCACTCATTCATTCCTCCTCTTCTATCCTTGTTGTCATTTCATCCAGTCTTTTTAGAATCTAAGCTATTGCATTTTTCATTTCTGATTTTTCAACTCCTTTATCTTTGTGGTAAGGGCCTCCCTGATATTGTCCATTCTTTTCTCAACCCTGGCAAGTATCCTTATGATTGTTGCTTTAAAATCTCCATCAGACATTTTGCTTTTGTCTGTTTCAATTACATCCCTGGCTGTGACCTTTTCCTGTTTGTTCTTTCTTTTGAGATGAATTCTTCCATCTTGGTATTTTATAAGTCTCTGTCTTCTCTGTGTTAGAAAAGCCTGTTATGTATCTTGGTCCTGAGAGTAATGGCTTTATGAAGAGGTCATATAATATCCAGAGCCTAGCAAGTGTCTCTGGTGTGTGCCATGTGTACTCTGCTGCTGTGTTTCTACCACTCTGTCCTTCAAGCAAATATCTGCAGAGGCTCTTCTTGCCTGCTATGGGGATTGTTTGGACCTTGGCCAAAGTGTACAGAGTTTTAACTAGGCATACTCCGGTCTACTTGTTAAATGAGAGCTGATGCTACTTCTACTGGAACTGAAGCCTTGCTGAACTCTGGTCAGTGTACATGGTGTGTATGGAGATTTCTGTTGGTCTTCTGGGGAAGGGGCCTGTTGCACTGGGACTTATGCGCACTTGCTGGAGAAAAGTAGTACCAGCAGACTGCATAATGAGTAGGACTTGGTGGGGGACGGAAATGGCGCCAGCCAGTTCCTTTGTCCCTGGATAGGGGTCTCTGTGCTGTTGCTCTCAGGAAAGCACTCCCAGAAGAGGAAATAATTTCCTCTGGTTTGTTCGAGGTATTTTTCAGATCGGTATTTTCATGCTGTCTCTGGGTTGCTTGCCTGCCTGGAGCAGTGCAGTGCACTTTGGGCTCTATCTCAGCCAAGCCTGCTGACTTTTAAAACTAAACTTCATGGAAGTGCTGTGGCGGGGGCCTTCACTGGTCTTTTGGGGGAGGGTCTCGCTATGCTGGGACAGATGCAGGTTTGAACAAGAAAGGCAGTCATGCTAGAGTGCAGGTGCCTGGGATTTGGAGCAGGTAGGCTAAACAGACACTGAGTTAGCTGCTCTCAGCAGGTGTCTCTGTGCCTATGATGAGGGGGGGAAATGGTGCCTGCTGGCTCTTTTGTACCTGGAGAGGTGTCTCTGTGAATGCCACCTCTCCCAAATGTGCTCCAAGAAGAGTGAACAGTCTCTTCTCTGTGCTTTTTAGGTGATCTTCGGATTGCACTGTCTGTCCCAGGGTTACTTGCCTGCCTTCTCTCTAGGAGTAGGGCAATGCTGTCAAGGCTGTATCCCAAACAAGCCTGTGGACCTCTAAAACTCTAGTCTTCAAGCTCACTGCTGCAAAAACTCATGAAAATAAGCCCCTCTTGTTTTCCAGCGAAATGGCTTTAGGGAAGTGTTCTCCTTTGTGCATTTCCCTATGCACTCCTCTCCTTCTCTCCCTTACTCCTTCAGTCCCTATCTCTCTTTCCCTTTCTCTCTCTAGTTGTGTGAGGGTACTTTTGTCACTTTAAAATGTGCTGTTTATTGTCATTCATGTTGAATGATGTCAGGCTTCTGAATTTCAGATAACTTTGTTTCCGTGGTACTGATTATGAGTACCACTCCATTTGCCAAACTTTTTCAAATATTACTGTTATGTTCTATGAATAAAAGCTTATTTTGCACTCACGTTTCTTTTTTTTATTTTTTTTTATTTTTTTTTATTCATTTATGATGGTCACAGAGAGAGAGAGAGAGAGAGGCAGAGACATAGGCAGAGGGAGAAGCAGGCTCCATGCACCGGGAGCCCGATGTGGGATTCGATCCCGGGCCTCCAGGATCACGCCCTGGGCCAAAGGCAGGCGCCAAACCGCTGTGCCACCCAGGGATCCCTGCACTCACGTTTCTTTAATGCCAATCACATCTCAGTATTATTGCCAGCAGATGAATTGTGATGAAAAATGATTTCATCATCTTTCAGACCATTAATACTTTTAAACAGTTGCTAAATGAAGTAGAAGGAGCATAATTTGTAAAAGGTACAGCCGAGGTTTAAAAAATTTTGAGTCAGTTATAATATTACATGATGCCAGTGGGTAACATTTTCACTTCTGTTGTATCTTCTGGAATCTTAGTAATAGTTGTTGATTGGTATTAATAAGTGTAATACTTCTAGGAAAGCGCTTGCCCCATCTGATCTAATCTGTAGTCATTTTTAGCATTTATTGAGCAAGTTAATTTTGTGCAGAAGAATTAAACTCCTAGAATGCATTTAAAGTAATTATTGATAAGTATTACTATTGCCATTTTATTAATGGTTTTCTAGTTGTTTTGTATTACTTTTTCTCTATCTTTGTGATTGATGAGTTTCTATAGTGTTATGTTTGGCTTTCTTTTAATTTTTGGTGTATCTATTATAGTTTTGGGGTTTATAGTTACCATGAGGTTCATATATAACTTCCTAAATAAGTAGTAGTTTATATTAATTGGATCATAACAGGAAAAGCAGAAAGTATCAGGAGAAAAAAAATAGTTGTTTATACCTTAAATTTGTAGGTCAATTAATATTGTAGCATGTAATCAGAATCAGGGTTCAGACATTAGAATTCAAGTTATGAATGTCTTTAGTTAACTTCTAGGAATTTTTTTTAAGATTTTATTTATTTAAGAGAGAGAGCATGAGTGGTGGGGGAGGGGGAGGGCCAAGGGAAGGGAGAAGTAGACTCCCCAATGAGCAAGGAGCCTGACAAGGGGATTGATCCCAAGACCACTGGATCATGACCTGAGCTGAAGGCAGACGTTTAACCAACTGAGCCACTTAGGCGCCTCTCTTTCTAAGAATTGTTATAAAACTCATTAAGTGCAAGATGATAATCTGACTTGACTACTAGAAATTTTTGCTAGCATTCCCTGAACCAAATTCTGATATATTGTTAGGAAACATAAGGATGTAATTACTCTGGTATGTATTTCTATTATGTGACCTGTTAAACAGAACCAGTAGTCTACTATTAAGATATTCAAAATTAAAAAAAGATATTCAAAATATACTTTTATTTATATTCGTGTTCATCTGCTTTTTCCCTAGTACACATTAATTGAATAGGAAGAACTGGAAAATTGAGAACTTTGGTATGGATATTGGTATTTTATGAAACAGGAGAGTTTATCTCAAGTTTTATCAGGGATTTCTGCCTTTGTAGTTATATACCCCCATTTAACTCAGCAACTGCCTAGGGAGTTTAAACTCTCTCCCCAGCAAAGTTATATGGCATCTGAAAAATTTTGGTTAATTAGGAATAATTTTGTTGTGAAGGTTATTATATTTTTTGAGTGATTATTACCATACATATCCCAGAATCAATGGAATCATTGTTATGGTCATGTAAAAACATTACTCACATAAAACAGAAACCTTCTTAGAATATCACTTTCTTTGGTGAACCTGAAAAAGTAAGTACTACAAAATTTGATTTTAACTCAGATGGTTATAAAGAGTCCTCAATTTATGCTTAGAATGGAATGAATTTTAATAATGAGAATCCACTTCTGATGTCAACTTCATGGTAAGCTTTGAACTGTCTTCCTGGAGTTTTTTTTTTTTTTTAAGTCTACTAGTCTAAACTTAAAAGAAGTGGGTATACTTTTTTACTGGTGTTTTAGATGAAAGAATTTTTCAGTACTTATATCATTCTCTGGTATATTTCTTCTGCTATTCTATTCTACCCCAAGCCCTTTCCTGGGCCATAAGAATTTCTCCCATTTAGGGATCCCCTTAATCCTTTCTTTCAGTACACAGAACTTTCTGTTCCTCCTTTATATTTATGTGTTGGCCTTTAGCAATTCTAAATGTATTAGGCTACAGTACTTTACTCCTATGAAGGGCCTTTTTTGTGCATGACACTGTCTAATGCAAACATTCTCTGACTCCAGGCTCTATGAATCTGTAATTGCAAAAAGGAACTGATTTGGAATTTCTGAAAATATTATATACTGCTCTAACTTAGGCCATTTTATGGATTTTCAAATATGTGTATCACTCAAACTAAGCCAACGGTGTTCCCCCAGAAGATTTCTTAGAAAACCCTACAATGAATAGTTAATTTATCAGCACAGTTTGTATAAGCGGATTCTTCTATCTGAAGAATATGAAATGTATTCTCTAGGTAAATAGATACTCCATTTTCAATCATTTTTACACATTTTTTTGCTTAGCAGTCCTTTGTCCAGCCTCTTTGGGAATGTTATAAGGATAAGTTAAACTTTTTCTATGAAAAAATGGTTTCCTAAGCTTTTCTACTCTGCTAGTTTTACAAAATGAACCATCAACTGCTACTTCTCTTGGATCTTAGTGTGCTCTTAGTTATTAACACGTATTTTAGCTATTCACATATATAGCATATTATGGTTTTTACATTTTCCCCATTACTAAATTATAAACTCCTTAAAGGTAGGAGCCACGACTTGCTCAGCTATTTCCCCTGGAACTGGTATAGTGCCTTGAAAATGCGTGTAAGGAAGAACTCAAAATATTACTATTTTTTTAAACAGATTTGGTTCATTTGACTTGTACATCTTCTAAAACAGCAAGAGAAGATTTAGAACCAGTTGTGCAGAAATTATTTACTCCATATACCGAAACAGAGACAGGTAAGAATAATAATCAGCGATTCATGAGGGAAAGGTAATATAACAACCTTATTCCTCTTAGATATCTCATAAAGGTTTCTGCAACCTGGACTGAAATGTGATGTATTCAGAAACTATCCTTACATGGTTAGTAGCATGAATGAGCACATTCTTTTCTTAAAAATGGGAAATTGTGCACTTTATCACAGTAAAGGAAAAATACATGTTTCACACACATGTATAATTAAGTGTAAAAAAAACATTTATATGCATATATACTTACATGTGTAGAAATAAAGACTGCCTGTAAATCTGTTATGGACAACTTTTATTTTTTTCCTTTTAATTTTCTTCATTTTACAGATACTATACAATGAGTATACCTGTATCAGAAAAAGCTATCTTCATTTTTTAAAAAGCTGAGATAATATTACAATATTAATTGATAAGTATAGGAATCCCTCCTAATAATTATCCTTTTATGTATAGCTCACTAGTGATGTGATATTTTGCCCTCAAAATATCAATACCACTATGCTACTTATTCATGATGGAAAAATGTTTTTCAATCATAGATTTTTAAATTTTTCATATCATAGGATAGCTCTTATAGCTATAAATGGAGCAAATTGTTAGGTATTTTTTTAATTTTTTTTTTTATTTACGGTAGTCATACAGAGAGAGAGAGAGAGAGGCAGAGACACAGGCAGAGGGAGAAGCAGGCTCCATGCACCGGGAGCCTGACATGGGATTCGATCCCGGGTCTCCCCGATCGCGCCCTGGGCCAAAGGCAGGCGCCAAACCGCTGCACCACCCAGGGATCCCCTGTTAGGTATTTTATGTTCAAGTTATCAAAAAGTAGCCAAATGGATATTATTCATTTATATGAAGTAAGGGTGATTTTCATTTTAGGATTTGCACATCCACTTGAATTATGACCAATTTCCTCACTGAGTCATATATCTTTATTTCCTTTAGATGTTATGTTTGTTTGGGCAGCCATTAATTTACTCCTACCTGTTGTATTTTCTTTTAGTTCATCTCCTATGTGTCTGTGTCTTATTTGTTTTCTTAATGCAGAAATAGTATATAGTGGGGCATTTAGATTTACATAAGAAAACTCTGTTTTTAAGATCTAATATCAATATAATTAATTTTGTTTTCAGCCACATGAATAAAATCCTGCAATCTGAAACTTTATTTCATTTTAGTTTGGAATTTAGTTTGTTTCATATTTACATTTTATTCATTGGAAAGTCTCATATAAATGTTTGGATTATTGTTAAATATTTGATTGTAAAGTTATGATACATGATAATATTCTGCATGGTTTTATCCTTAGCTTTAATTACCTTGCTTTTAAAAACTGAATTTTTTCCTTGTTTATCAAATTTTCCATACTTTTTTAATTTCATTTTGTGGTAGTCTCAAATAATACACTAAATTTGAATCTTGTATCATTGCTCTTCACTTTTTTTTAAAAGACGTTATTTATTCATGAGAGACACAGAGGCAGAGACATAGGCAGAGGGAGAAGTGGGCTCCATGCAGAAAGCCTAATGTGGGACTCAATCCTGGGATTCCGGGATCATGTCCTGAGCCAAAGACAGATGCTCTACCACTGAGCCACCCAAGTGTCCTGCTCTTCACTTTTCAAATGCATTTAATTTTCTTAAAAAAAAAAACGAGCTGGAGAAATTACATATTCATTATTTAGCATCCTCTAGTCATTTTAGATTTTTTAAACATTAATCTTAATGGTTCCATTGATCCCATTTTGAGATGATATATTGTTTAGAACCTGATCAAAATTCTTTAGTAAGAAGTATGTGCTCAGAGGGGTCCTCAGGTGCACTGAGGCACTGAAAAGCTAGTTTTCACTGACACATAGGCCTTTTTATCATCAGGATGAGGTTGTGGTCATATTTTAATTAAAATGTCAGAACAAATACTGTTGTAGTTATTGAAAATGAATCACCAGATAAAGTGAGCAATGGGCCATGTCAGGTCAAAGAGGCAAAGTCACCTAGAGAAGAAAGCTCAATTCATTTTCCTGCCTAAATGAGAAAGAACTTTATGAGCAATATCAACTTTTAGTGCATTACAGGACATTCTTCTCTGTAGCAAAAGTGCCTATTTTCACAGATCAATGGTTTTTATTTTAATGTTTTAATTACTTGATAATGATATGAAATATTACGCTTTAGGGACACCTGGGTAGCTCAGCGACTGAGTGTCTGCCTTTGGTCTAGGGCGTGATCCTGGGGTCCTGGGATCGAGTCCCACATCGGAGCCTACTTCTCTCTCTGCCTATGTCTCTGCCTCTCTCTGTGTGTCTCTTATGAATAAATAAAATCTTTTAAAAAAAGAAATCTTACACTTTAGAGCTTGTAAATAGTTTTAAAATGTATGCCAAAAGAATAACATTACTTGAACTCATTTTTCTTCTTTTTGAGTTCTACCTTGTGTTCAGTACTGTGCTTCATAAGCCTTTGTGAAAGCCTAGTTTCCTTGCAAGGAAGTTTATTTATCATAAAAGATATGTTCTCTTCTCAAATACAGTACTTCTTTGCTGGTGTATCTGAGAAATTCCAGTAAGGTTGTGGAGCTCCTTCTACTTACTTTTTCCCATTTAAGGTATCAACTGGAGCTCTTAACATATGCTGTCTTAAGAAGTACTTGTACCAATACTTCTAAGAGCCCTATATCCTAGCCTCCTTTAAGAACATCAAAGATCTCTCAACCGTTCCCTATTTCCTAGTACAAAGAAATTTCAGGTATTCTGGGCAACCCTGGTGGCCCAGCGGTTTAGCACCGCCTTCAGCCCAGGGCATGATCCTGGAGACCCAGGATCAAGTCCCATGTCAGGCTCCCTGCATGGAGCCTGCTTCTCCCTCTGCCTATGTCTGTCTGTCTGTCTGTCTCTCTCTCTCTCTCTCTCTCTCTCTCTCTCTCTCTGTCTCATGAATAAATAAATAAATAAAATCTTTAAAAAAAATTTCAGGTGTTCGATGTTTAATGAACCTGATTATACAGGTGAGAAAATTAGGTGATTGCTCACCATTCATACCAGTCTGGATTAATTCTTCCAGACTTCAGAATATCCTTGAAAGCACTGAGTGACCAGTGATGTAACTATCCTAAAAGGTTTCTTATTTTACCCAGGAACTTGAGATTTTCTATATGAATTGAAACAAGAATTTCACTAGTACAATATCTTGAAATATCTATAATGTAGTATCATTACTACATCATGTTCTTTCTCTTTTTCCCTCGATTGTGCATGGCATGTGGAATTATCTCATCCCATCTCACTTGTTACATATCTCAAAAAAACAAAACTACCTAAAAACAGAAATTACCCTTAAGAGTGTTATTTTAAGGTCCATGGCTGGTAAGGATGTTAGGTAATTGTTGCGCTCAAAAGTCAAATGCCTTATCATAATTTCTTTTTGTGTTTGTTGTATGCAGACTAGATCACAGCGATGACAGTCTCCTATACTCTTGGACTTGTGCTACTCTGCTATGCTACTAAAATAGTCTCTTCCTAAATATGGCATGTAACTGTAAACCATGTATTGCTTTTATTTGGTATGCCAATGTTGTTGTTTTTTTTAAAGATTTTATTTATTTATTCATGAAAGACACAGAGAAGCAGAGGGAGAAGCAGGCTCCCTGCGAGGACCCTGATCTGTCGCAGGACACCGGGATCATGACCTGAGCCAAAGGCAGATACTAAACCACTGAGCCACCCAGGCACCCATTGGTTTCTTTTTTCTGCTTTATTCTGTACTTATCCCAGTTTAATTTGCCAGAGATCTTATTCTAAATTACCTATTACTTGTTTAGTCCTTTACACTATCTAATTGATGAAATGAGCTATTACAGAAAACCAATTCTCCTGGTTAGGTGATATATTTCTAGCCAAACCTCAGCAGCTTTAATAATTTTTTTTTGACAACTGTGTAGTTCCCAACTGCATGTTATTTTTTTCAGCTATCTCTCTGACTTCCAGCTGACCTCAAAGAAAGATGAAGCAATTACATGTTTCTTTAAGAGTTTTAAGGTCAAAGTCTGATAACTCCTTTCTATCTGGAGCATTTATCTTCATCCTATGTCAACTTTTCATCTTCTTCATGGTTCCTTCTCAATATTTAAACTTCTATGAAATTTCTTTCCTATAATCTATTGGATTATTCATTTTTCCCAACTTCTTTTGACTAAAAGCCTTTCTTTGAGCTGGAACTTTCAAGGAAATACAAGATAAACTCTCTTAATGTATGCTTAGAAATGGACTGGGCAATACTAAAGGAATTCCAGACCTTAACGCGCTTAAGACAACATATGTCAAGAGCTCCAGTTGGGGCAGCCCGGGTGGCTCAGGGATTAGCACCGCCTTCAGCCCAGGGCCTGATCCTGGAGACCCGGGATCAAGTCCCATGTCAGGCTCCCTGCATGGAGCCTGCTTCTCCCTCTGCCTGTGTCTCTGCCTCTCTTTCTCTCTGTGTGTCTCATGAATAAATAAATAAAATCTTAAAAAAAAGAGCTTCAGTTACACCTTAAATGTGAAAAAGTAAGTAGAAGGAGTTCTACAATCTTACTGGAATTTCTCAGATACACCAGCAAAGAAGGTAATGTATTTGAGAAGAGAACATTATCTTTTATGATAAATAAACTTCCTTGCAAGGAAACTAGGGTTTCACAAAGGCTTATGAAGCACAGCACTAAACAATGTAGAACTCAAAAAGACAAAAAACGAGTTCAAGTAATGTTATTCCTTAGCATGCATTTGCAACAACTTCTGGTGTTGCAAATCACAGGCAGTATGTTTAATTATCTTCCCATAAGATTTAGTGAAACTAAATTTAAAACCAATAAATTTACTAAGATCCATATGGTTTTAGCTGTGAAATATGAATTCCTTATGTTCCTTTATTTTGTCAGAAAATAAGTTTCACCATCTGTCATGTGTTTACATGAAGTTAGTGATACCTTAGATTCATAGATCTTAGCATTAGGAAGGAGCCTCATAAGAGATCATTTCTTCCATTCAGAGTTTCTTCATCCTATCACACTAATAATTATGGATTATTCAAAAGGAACTAGAAAAATAACATATTTGGTATTCTTGTAGTGGAGATATTTTAAATTAAATAAAACAAAATCTTATTTATCCCAAATTGGGGAATTGTGCAGTCTTATTAATTCAGTACTGCAATTAGCTGTGAATTTCTCTACTTTGATTACCAATTTAACAAGAGCTAATTAACTAATTATACTAATTATACCTTTAGCATTTTCTTTATGATTTACAGGGTGCCCCATGGTCTTGGATAATCTTCATATACATCCATTGTTATCATTGTAAAGAATTTGAATTTTTTGTTCAGATTTAGGCTATAGAAAATCCTGTCACCAAAAATTTTTTAACAGCAATAATTTCTGTTTTCAAGCAAAAAAAAATATAATAACATTTCTAAGGAGGAATGGCAAAGAAATAATTATTAAGATAGCAAGGAATAGGTTTTAGGTATTAAGATTAATTAGGTTGAACCTTTTAAAATAAGCATAAGCATATCATACTTTGATTATATTTGAAAACAGGATGAAAATCAATATAGAAAGTGTTCATTGAATATCTGTTGTGTGCTAGGCCTCCTATAATTAGGGAATATGAAAAACCAGAAGACTAAGGGCTAAGTCTGCTTTATCTGTGCATCTCCAGCTCCTAGTCCAAGCCTAATAATACACATAATAGATGCTCACTATGAAATGAGAGAATATGTGCTAAAAACAACTTTAAGTCTCACAACCTTATTTTTGTTGTTGGTTGCCTTTCCTTTGTAATCCAGTAGGACAAAGCATTAGTGAGTTACCGTATCAAGTGTTAATCCTATATATACTATTTTTAATAACTGCTTTATTGAAATATAATTCACACACTATACAGTTCACTCACCTAAAGTGTAAAATTCAGTTTTTTTAATATATTCACCAAATGGTTCAAACATCACCACAGTTAATTTTAGAATATTTCCATCACCCAAAATAGAAACTCCACACCCTTTAATCCCTCACCCCAATTCCTTCAGCCCTAAGTAACCACTAATCTACTTCCTATCTCTATAGATTTGTGTCTTCTGGACATCTCATAATCCTGTATAGATAGATTATTGACTTAATATATAATTTTTCAAGCTGGTTTGTTTATATAAAACAAAAAAATTATTATCTTATTCAGTGGTATAATTTAAGGATGAATGTGTTCAGAAGCACTTTGATACTGCTATGTAGAAGTAACAGAAATCCAAGAGAACACAATTGGAGTTATATCTAAGTAACTTACTAGTAATCAAAATAATTTTTGATATCTAACTTGTCTTAGGTTGAAAAGCCATCAGTACTTGAAATATATACATGTATGAGTGGGTGTGGATACAGATTTGCTATTTTTTACATACAAAGCTCTGATTTACTACACTATATAATCACGGCTTTGTTAGTAATTGGCTACAAATTGTATTAATTGACAGGATTATTGTGCTTTAGATGTGAGTAAAATTTATGTCTACATTTAGAAAATGAAGAAGTTGAAAAACCGAGGCTTCTATGGGCTCTTTACTTCAATATGAGAGATTCTTCAGACGTCAGCAGGAACTCTTATAATGATTTACCATCCAACGTTTATGTCTGCTCTGGCCCAGACAGTGGTTTAGGAAATGATAATGCAGTCAAACAGGTAAGCTGTTGGTGTTTCTCAGTTTTGTGTTGAAAAGTTGGTTTGGTAGGGAAAGTGAATTGTTTTTTCCTCTAGAATGTGGGAAAAAAGACTAGAAGAGCCTATCATTTAATATTATCTCTGTAATTTGCCTCCAAACTTTTTCCTGTGAATGACAAAGCTTCTTTATACTTAAAATATAGTCTTCAGTATTTTCATATTCTTGACTGTATGATGGATTTGCAGGAGAGCATTTATGAGTTCCATTGTGGGAATAAGGATGGAAGATGTTAAAAATATATATTCTGAAAAATAAAATTTATAATGCCAGTTTTCTAAAGGAACATGGCTTCTAATTTAAACTGTTGGCCTATTGTTTTATTATTTTGAAATACACTGTTTTTCTTTGTTAATCTCTGAGTCATTTCAAAAGGAGTGTAACTAATTATATACAAAATGTAATTTTTAAATTGTCTTAAAGCATTTTCTTATTTTGCAGAAGAACACGTAACTTATAGTTTTTCAGAGTTAACACAATTCCTTTAATGTTTTGACATAAGCTGGTGTCCCAAAAATTACTATCATAGCTGCTGAGGAATACGGTAAATCAAGGTGGAATTTTGTGATAGCACTTCTGGGCAAAGCTATTAACTGGTACAGCACAGGCTGACACAAGCTGCCAAAAGTGAACTATGATTCCATTCAGATGAAGATCCATGTGTATATGTATTAATACACTTCTCTGTACCTGACAGAGAAGAACAGAAAATATATTTTTTGAGGCACAAATCTAAACTTTTCACAGATAGAATTGGCATATCTGTCTATTGAATCAAAAAGTGGATATTTAACATTGTTTTAAGACCACAGATGGAAGTTTCAATCCAACTAGTGCTAGGGATCTTATGGAAACAAATGGCTTCATTGACTTAATTTTTAGTTGTACTGGCAAGGCCATAACCCATGTATCTATAGGGTTGTTTTTTTTTTTTTTTTTGTCTCATTCCTTGTTTCTCATCTTCAGAGTTTAATGGTGATCCTGGATAATCCTATTCAACCAGTGATATCAAAAGTAGGGAGTCATCCATCATTCATTCTATTAGTTTAGTAGGAACCCAAGATGGTTCGAGTTCTACATTTATGGCTTAAAATGACCAAGGCATTTTTGCTTTGATGTTCCAGTTTTTTCCAAGTAGAATTGCTGACATGTTTTCAGCCAGATAGCCTAGGTGATTTTTTTAAGATCTATTATTTTAGAGAGAGATCCTGAGCACAGAGAGAGAAAGAGAGAAGCAGACTTCCTGCTGAGCACAGAGCCTGATGCGGGGCTTGATCTCCTGAGTGGAAATCAAGAGTAGGATGCTTAATTGAGGCACCCAGGCACCCCCTTGTGTAGGTCATTTTTTTTTCCTGAGTGGACTTCAGTGTTTTTTCACCAAAATGGGAAGGCTTTTCACATAAGAGCTTATTATACAAGTTCTAATGTGATCTAAACTACCAGCTAAAAGGCTATAAATTAAAGGATAATTTTGTTATGAGATAATTTGCTTCCCAAGGAGATAGACTTCAGTGTTATCATAGTACAAAATAATAATAATGCTACTTTTGATACTAATTATATACTATTAAATATGAATAGTTTTCAATTTGTTATATAGCTTTGTTCTAATTCAGTATTTCATCCTGTGTTTAGCCTAGTTACTAACTGATAACTTCTGTTTTCTAGATTGTCCATAAAAGTTCTTAGAGCATCACTTAGGCTTTGTCTATGTAGCAAACATAAGCCACCTGCAGATTTCTATTTTTTTAACAAATACTTTATTTGACCAATTAGCAAGTTTGCATCTATTTTTCTTATTTGTAGATATATAGATGTTGAATAGCATAGACTTGTCTCCCTTGTGTTCATATGGAACTATTTGATTTGAAAACATACTAAAAATATAAAGTGATCTGTGTTATATGAGTTAAAGTTGTGTGCAGGGGCACACCAAGACATTCTCTATTATCACCACAATGATGCTAGCTTAAGTAGCCCAAGTGATAATTGTGATTCTGTGACTTGCTAGTTTTTATAGCTTGTTACTCCAGGCTTTTTTTTTTCCTGAAACTGATGTATCTCTTTTCTTAATACAGGTAGTGTCCCATTTACTCACACATACTGATGAACAGACTGGTCTATAGTTCTTTACTCTCAAGATCACTGATAGCTCATTCCTCCTTCAGGAGCCCCCATCCTCTAGGAGGTGCCATCCCATGAGAACAAGAATAATTATATAGTAATGTATGTACTCTTTGTACTAAAGGTCAGCTGTAAAATGGTTTAAATTGGCTGATGTGAGCAGCCTAACCACCATTTAGAATGTTGTCTTTATGGCATATTAGCAATTTGTTTATAACTTTTGGTACAGAATTTGTAAGTTGAAGACTCTTTTTATAAATCATATGACCTATCAAGTTGCTCACATATTGCAGTATAACTCACTTTCTCATGCCATTGAGGGAGAGGGCAGTTTTAGGTGTCACATTTTCTAAAGCTACCATTCATTGAGTGTTTTCTGTGTACTAGACAATATCCTAAACATCATAAATATATTATTTCATTTGGTCCTTACAAACATATGAGATCAGTATCTGTGACATGCCCATTTTACAGATGAGGAAACTAAGACCCAAAGGGGCTAAATAACTTGTCCAAAGATCACAGATCTCGTAGATTTGTGAGCCAAAACTTAAACTCAAGTCTGTTAGACCCCAGGGCTTATACATTCATCTGTACTGTGCTACTTTCATCTTGTTAATGTGGATACATCCTAAATACATTAAACTGCTAGACTGACAAAATATTTTTTTTGTTTTGTGTAGATATATATTAAATAAACATAGGAATTTCTTCAGTAGCTCAATGTGTCCTCTCTAAACTTCCCAATATAAAGAAACCAAGTCACAATATAATTATGCCTTTTTAATTTTTTTTAACCACATGAAATTCTTTAAGCTAACTTCTGGCTTAAAAGGGCAAGAGGAATTGGGGTGCCTGAGTGGTCCAGTCACTTGAGCATCCAACTCTTGATTTTGGCTCAGGTCATGATCTCAGAGTCCTGAGATTGAGCCCTGTGTTGGACTCCATGCTGGGTGTGAAACCTGCTTGAGATTCTTTCTCTCTCACTCTGACCCTCCCCAATGATGCTCTTTCTTTCTATAAAAGGGTGGGGGAGCAAAAAGAATGAAAGGTTAACAATTAACTACTCTGAACTAACCTCTATTTATGACTCTCACAATTGAGGCTTAGTTGACAAGTAAAATACAGTAGACCAAGAAGTATTGGGTAGACATTCCAGAGCATGGCAGTTGAGCCTAAAAGATTCTAGCAATTAGAGAGGAGACAGGAAGTGCTGGAGGCTGGCTGTAGGAAATTGGCATCAGTGAGGGCCAGTGGCAGATGGGCTGATGGTGAGAGTTCCACAAGCAGGAAGAAAACAAATACAGGTAGTGCAGCAGCCTACAATTGTTTGATAGTCCTAGGAGACAGATTATGACAAGGATATATGGAAACAGTGTGAGATCCAGCCACAGGGACTGAAATCAGGGGAAAAATGTATCCTATAAGTAAGTAACAAAAAGGAGACAAGGTGTGAGACACAGAGGAACTGGAAGAAAAGTAGTATTATTAGTAATAAGTCATGGTATATTTATATTCAGTATTTCTACAATATACAGTTTTTAAAGTTCTATAATTAATTTTAAAAAATGTATATTGGGATTCTACTCCACACCAGGAACTAAGGATCTAGACTTGAGTAAAATCCAGTCCTTGTCATCGCTGTAGGAATCACTTACTAGTAAAGGAGAACTTGTAAACAAATGGCAGTGCATTACAGTATATGCGATAATAGAATAATATCCAAAATTCAAAAATAATGCGGAGGGGCCATGAACCCTATTTAGGAGTCAATTTTGCAGAGACGGATATGAAAGATGAGTAGCAGTTCCCCATACAAATGGAAGATAATTGAAACATTCCAGCATCTGCACCAATCCAGGATGTAAATATGGTGTGTTTAAGAAAAGTGTACATAAATAGATATTAGTGAAGCAAAAAGTCTGAAAGGTAAAGATGGGATGGAGTAAATGATAAGACCAGAGAAATAGGCCTGTAGGGTTTTGTATGCCATAGCAAAGATCTTGAGTTTTTAACCTTTTAAGAAATGAGGAATCACTGAAGTTTTAAGCCAGAAAGTGGCATAAACAAAATTTCACTTCCATAGACCCCCTCTGAAGGCAGCATGGAAATGGATTGCATGGGGGACCCCTAGAGGCAGGGTGACCAGTCCAGTTCTGAGATGTTGCTGTTGTGTAAAGGAAAGATGATACATGCCTGGGCTATATAAAGAAGGAAAAAATGGAGTCAAGAATGAAGAGATAAGATTGTCAGGATTTAACCATTGAATGTGAAGAGTGAAAGGAAGTAAGGGGGAGGAAGAACTTCTATAGGCAGACAAGGTTGAGATAAAAGACAAAAAGAGGAACTGACGGATGAGATAGAGGTTATGATCTCAATCCTCCTGCTTCTAGGAGCTAAGTGTCTCCAGCAGACTGGTGAGGTGGAGAGGAAAGCAGGCATCTCAAATATTTAGTTTCCGAATAGTCATAGGAAAATGTCACATCCAAAAGATATACTCTTGAATTATACTAAAAAGGAAAAGAAACTTTTTCTCCCCATCCTTCTTTTAACTTCACATCAAAGCTCAAAAGTTTCTGTTTAATATCCCTCCATCCACTCCCAAGAAATGTCACTTTTAATCACCTGATGGCCCAACCACCTGGGTCTATCAACTGTAGATGGCCAGATGGTAAATAGTTTAGATTTTGCAGCCCCTACTGTCTCTTTTGCAGCTACTCATCCCTGCCACTGCAGTGCAAAAACAGCCATAGAAAATAGATAAATGAATGAGAGTGGCTAGGTTCCAATAAAACCTTATTTACAAGAACACCAGGCTGGATTTGGCCTGTGGACCATAGTTGTCAACTCCTGGCCTAATGGATGACTTTATGTGCATGTCAGGAAGAAGGATTAAAGTGGTACAGAAATACATTGTTGCCTTTAAAACAGGATATATCTTAAAACCATTTAATGACTTTTGTTTACCAATAGGATAAAGTTCAAGCTCCCTAGTATGACAGGGACCCTTATCTAACAATGAGCTGTATTCATCTAAATAAAAGTAAGGATATGTTTAGAATAGAATAGCAGTGTTTCTTGTCACATTTACCTTCTTGTGTGTGTGTGTGTGTGTGTGTGTGTTTGTGTTGTTAATTAAAATCACATTCAGTTTTTTACTTTCTTACCCTGCCAGACTAAACACAGCTTAGATCTTGACATTTTGGGGTGCCTGGGTGGCTCAGTCGGTTAAGCATTTGACTCTTGGTTTTGCTCAGGTCCATGACATCAAGCCCCCACATAGGCCCACATCAACCTGTGTTGGTAGTCTGCTGGAGATTCTCTCCCCCTCTCTCTGCTCCTCCCCTCACACTTGCACATGTGCACGTTCTCTGTCTCTCAAATAAAATCTTTAAAAATAAAATGTTGACATTTTAACTCATCTTATTATTAATAACAATGATAATAGCTACCATATATAGAGGCTTAGTCTCTACTATTTCATAGATAAGGAAAGCAAGGCTCAGAAGTCAATTAAGCACCGCCCTAAATTGCATTGCTACTAAATGGCAGAGACAGCATTTGCACATGGCCATCTATTCAGAGTTCATGATCTTAAACACTGTTTTATACTCCTTAAAGCCCAGGGGGAAATAAATTATACCAGAAAAGGAAATAGTTGAACAAATAATGAAGAATTTTCTTGATTTTTAACAATGACTTGTTAAAATTATTATATGCTAAATTTGATTGTACAACTATCACAAATAGGCTCTATTGGGAAATTACCTAAAGAATATTGAAGAAAATTGTCTTTCTACTGACATGTAGAATGAATGTGCTTAAATACCCAGCTATCTAATACAATAATCTGATCAAGTACTGATATAGTTAAGTACTTAAAGGGTGGGCCTGAATACATGTATAGAATTGGAGAGAAGTCATGGAATTCCGAAAGCAGATTTTTAGAAGGTCATGTATACCTGATAAAGTTCTATAACTTAAAGAAATTTTAAAGGGTGATACTTTATTTTTAAAATAATTTCATGTTAAGCTGATATCCAAAAACTATTATGTCCTTTCTTCCATTGCCAGGCTGAAACACTTTTCCAGCTAATCTGCCCCAATGAAGACTTCTGTCCACCCCCACCAAATCCTGAAGACATTATCACTGATGGAGACAGTTTACAATCAGAGGTTTCTGAAGCCAGTGTCATACTAGAAGCTAACTCAGAGAGTCCCAAAGAAAGCGCAAGCTTCGGAAACCCAGAGGAGGCCTCTCAGTAACAGACATACACCAAACTGGATACCCCACTTTGGAAATCCCTCCTGACCTCAGAGTCTTCTTCTTGGAAGAACTGTTTGAAAAATGTTAGAAAACAGCAGCCAGTTGACATACATAATTACCAAGAGAAGCAGGTCAGAGAAATACAAAAGGAGGTTTCCCTTAAAGAGGACTTTGCAAGAACTTTGCAAAACACTTATAAAGCACATTGGCTTGCCTACTTTAAGATACCAAACATGTGGAACTAGCAGATAAATATAAATGGATTGATTCCCAGGAATCTAGCTATGGATATAAAAAAGTGTACCTATGCATTGTTAGTAATTCTATAGTATTCAGAAAGCTTTTGCTTACCACTTTGGATCTTTGTTTGAAAGTCACATCTTCAGAATCAGGTCACATATTTCCTTTGATTATTTTAATTCTATTTTCTTTATGGGTATGGGCATGATGACACCAATGATAAAAGCGCATGTAAATGTAGTTGAGGAAAAGCTAAAGTATCATGATCTAGACAGGAGCCTATGTTTGGAATAGAGGTTTGTTTCTATTTTGAGAATTATTGAAAATACCGGTATTAAAGTACCCATTTCTACAAATCATGAGACCAGTACTCAACGTTTTTTAATGTTAGTAGTGATATTTGTATATGAATCACTTACACACTAGGAAAGCTTATAGGACTGAAGAAATGGAAGGAAAGATTTGGATATGCTCTTCAGTTTGTGGAAGTTCTGTCTAGTCAGGTAACTAAAGCCTAATTTTGTATGGACCCAATTTAGTCCTAGCTATACTACCGATGATATTGGACAAATTGTTTAACTTTTTGACTTCACATTGTCCATATGTAAGGTGAAAATAGTAATACATCGCCTACTGTAAGAGAATGATTTTGAAGATAAATGCAGTGCAATCCGTAGAATGCTATTTTGGGGGGAAAATTGTTTTCCCCTTGACTTGGAGGCTAATGTCAAAACTCTTATGCAGCAAAGAATTGTTTGCTGTCAACTCCCATAACACAGTAGATCACAGTGTCTTTACTGCAATTAAGCTTTTGAAATAAAACTATTTCCTAAATTAGTGTTTTATAATCTTATAGACCAGTAAACATAGTAACATGGAATGGTGGTTTTGAATCTTAAAAGGAAAGCACTCTATAAATTCTTCATATGCTTTTTCTGGTGGGTAAACCTGAACCTCTAAGAACTCTGAATACAACATGACAGTTGATAAACCCTAATATATGCTTACCATAAAAACGTTAGAGCTATACATAGCCAGCAAATCTAGTTACAATGACAGTGACTATGTTAAGATTTTTCCAGATCCCAGGTTCTGATAATCTGCTCTCTTTGAGCAATAGTTTGGATTTATTTCAATAATTAAATATATAAAAAGTTTATTGTGCATCCTGGCCTACATTACCAGAGGGCCATAGCTATAGTAGAAAGCACATAGTTGCAGTGGGGCTATGACCTCTCCAGATTTCAGAGATCTTGAAGCTAGTTCTGTCAGGTCACAGACTCATGGGAAATGGAAAGAAGCAAGGAATGTAGCTCTTGCCTCACCTTTCCAATCCCCCGTAGCTATAGCTGAATCCAATTGGAAGGGAGTCCTTCCCAGCCTCTCAGGCTGCTCCTAACTCCTCCGCCCATGGTATACCCCATCTCCTATCTCTTTGGCCCCTTCTGCCTCTCGCTCCCACTTTTATAATGTCCTACAAACCAGGGATAGTAGAATCACATTATCATCCATTTTTATATAGATTCAGATCTTTCTTAAATCACGTTTCCTGAAATCCAACAATGCCATGTGCTAAATGTACAGTACGTACCTAGAAACACCAAATATTGGCCCTGACCCTCAATACCAGTAATATAAAAGGTTCCACTATATGAATGTATTAAGTCTGAATACAATTGAAATGAGTTGCATCAGTTAAGATATTGTACTTTATTATAGTCTAAGAGTCAAAGTCTCTTGACTGCAGCATATACATTTATGTAAACAACCAATCAGGGTACACCCAGAATAATAACTAGAAAAGCCATGATAGCGTTACTGCAGCTATCTGTATGTAGACAAGGAAGGAAATACTCTGTGGTCTCATGGCCCAACCCACACTGTACCCTATTTTATCCTTTAGCCAGCATCATAATCTCTCTTCCAGGTTATTTATTAAATACTATTTAAATGCTTAAAAGCTCCTGATTATGATTAGTGGTGATTTAAAATACTGCATAACTGATAAGAACATTGTGTTAAAGAACTTTAGATATTTCCTGTTGCCTCAGAATGTAATAGAAATTATTCTAACAGCTTTCTTTTCAGCTATCTTAATTATTGCAAATAAATTTTTTTCATAGTTTTAAACCAAAAAAAGGAAAAAACTTTTGGCTTTGTTGCAAAACCATAAGCCTGAAGTTATATGAATAAAGTTAATATGTTGTATGTGATACAGGAATTTCAGTGGCTAATTTAAAATTTTGAATATTGTCATCACATAATTTTTTCGGGATTTTTTTATTCATGAGATACACACAGAGGCAGGGACACAGGCAGAGGGAGTTGCAGGCTCCCTGCAAGGAGCCTGATGCGGCACTCGATCTCAGACCCCGGGATCATGCCCTGAGCCAAAGGTAGACAGACGCTCAACCGCTAAGCCACCCAGGCATCCTGTCATCAAAGAATCATGATTCATGTGTTTAAAATGTTTAGTTATACATGCTTCTTATTAACCAAAAATGATAATACCATTCAATTTAGTGATCTGTATGAAAGCCAGTTACCCTATGTTGCTACTGTCTATATCTAGTAGATATGCCTGCCTAGAAAAGCAGAGAGGTAGGTAGGTGGATATTACAAATTTAGGTATTTTTCTATTGGAAAACGGAGTTTCAATTTTCCATCTCTCTGATATTTACTTGTCCACAGTAAAATGGCCATGTTAACGGTTAACTTCCAGAATGATTGTTTCTTTTTTTTATTTTTTTTTAATTTTTATTTATTTATGATAGGCACACAGTGAGAGAGAGAGAGGCAGAGACACAGGCAGAGGGAGAAGCAGGCTCCATGCACCGGGAGCCTGACGTGGGATTCGATCCCGGGTCTCCAGGATCGCACCCTGGGCCAAAGGCAGGCGCTAAACCGCTGCGCCACCCAGGGATCCCCCAGAATGATTGTTTCTGAAATTGGCAGCCCTTTATCTAAAATACCAACCATGCTAGTGATCATAACTTCTGTCACAGCCTTTCATCTAAAGTCCTAAAGACCTCAAATTTTTTTTTTGAAATGTGATTGTGAAGTATTGATCCTTTAAGGCAAGAATTAAACAATTTTCTTATGAATAAATTATTTACTGCTATTGATATTGAATAATTTATCTCTACTCTTGGTTAATTTTCTTATATGTACTTCAAAGGCATAAATATTCATAATTTTCACTATGTAGCAGTAAGTTTTCAGAGATAATAAAAGCGTTTTGTTGCCTTTCAGGTGTGGTTTCCTATTTTTTAATATTAAAACTTTGCATATATGCCAAGAAATTGAAGATTGTCTTGGAACTGATTTGTTGATACCAACCTAGTTAAACAATTAATTGACCAGCTATATACTTAGTTTTGTTTCTAAGCATCTGTCCACTGTGTCGGGTTTTGTCAGAAAGGCAATCAAATGATACACAGGTTAATTTACTTAGCTAATTGTTCTAGATGCCAGCATCAGACCTCATTCTGTTTGAAATCAGTGCTCGAGGCATGGGCTATGGCTTTATATTACATTGATTGTTTACAAACTGTTTTCACATCTCAGTTATATGAGAATATGAAATGTTTTTCATATTTACTTGGTGAATGAGAACCTGAAATGTTTTTCTCTTTGGTGGTTGAGTCCCCAGCAACTTACTTGAAATACATAAGGGACTGCTGATGTTCTTTGTATACAGAAATCATTTATTGAACTATTTGCTCCCGGATCAAATAAAACATTTCGTTCTTTGAAATTGACATTTTCTGCCAATTTCAGGTAGTTTCCTAAAGCTCAGAATGCATTCAAAAGATAACAGGATTCAGTTATGAGGGGGCAAGATGGCAGAAGAGTAGGGTCCCCAACTCACCTGTCCCCACCAAATTACCTAGATAACCTTCAAATCAATCCTGAAAACCTATAAATCCAGTCAGATTTAAAGAGAGACCGGCTAAAATGCTTCAGTGAGGAGAGTTCCCGCTTCTATCAAGGTAGGAAGATGGGGAATGAATGAATGAATGAATGAATGAATGAATGAATGAATAAATAAATAAATAAATAAATAAATAAATAAATAGCATCGAAGGGAGAGGGGGCCGCAAGATAGGAAGACGGGGAAGCATTGAAGGGAGAGGGGGCCGCAAGATAGGAAGACGGGGAAGCATCCAAGGGAGAGGGGGCCCGCAAGGAGCCGGACTAAGGCCCCGAGGAGAGTGCCCCCAGGACAGGAAAGCCCCTCCCGGAAAAGCAGGAGCTTCACTAATCTTCCCAGAGGGAAAGGAGCTCACAGGGAGTTGGAGCAGGATGCCAGCAGGGGCAGGGATGCCCTCAGGCTCCCTGGGACACTAACAGAGCACCTGCGCCCAGGGGAGAATGCCCTGAGCTCCCTGAAGGGCTGCAGCGCGCGCCCGGCTGGACCCAGGAGCAGTCCCTGGGCGGCTCCACCTGGAGGAAGCTGTGTGGCCCCGGGAGCGCGATTCCAGCAGCAAAGTCCCCGGACCCCAGGGCGCCGAGGGACAAGGCCCAGGAACTGGCGCTCCACCCAGGACAGGCAGAGGCTGGGAGGGAACAGGACAGCAAGGACGTTCCTGCTGCTGGGAGGCCCCAAGCTGTGCAGATCAGTGCCCCCCTCCCCGGAGCATCCAGGCCCCTGCAGACTGGAAGCTGCGGTAGTTACTAGTGGAGCTGACTCCAGGACTGGAGAGCTAGCTGCCACCACTGTTGTTGTTCCTCTGGGGCCTCACAGGATAAACAACTCCCACTGAGCCTCACAGTGGCCTCACAGGATAAAAAGAAAAAACAACTCCCACTGAGCCTAGCACCAGGGAGGGGGTGAGGCAGCTCGCTCAGGTGCTCACACCTGAGAAACAGCACAGCAGGCCCCTCCCTCAGAAGACCAGCTAGATGGACAGGGGAAAAGCAAGTTATTGACCAAGCAGCACTGTAAAGTTCCAGGGGAAGTCGAGAGACTTACAGTATATAGAATCAGAGGATACTCGCCGTTGTTTTTTGTTTTCTGTTTGCTATCCCACGCTTTTTTTCCCTTTTTTTCTTCCTTTCTTTTTCTTTTTTCTCTTCTTTTTCTACCTTTCCCAGTACAACCTGGTTTTGGCCACTCTACACTGAGCAAAATGACTAGAAGGCAAAACTCACCTCAAAAGAAAGAAGCAGAAACAGTCGTCTCTCCCATAGAATTACAAAATTTGGATTACAATTCAATGTCAGAAACCCAATTCAGAAGCACAATTATAAAGCTACTGGTGACTCTAGAAAAAAGCATAAAGGATTCAAGAGACTTCATGACTGCAGAATTTAGATCTAATCAGGCAGAAATTAAAAATCAATTAAAAGAGATGCAACCCAAACTAGAGGTCCTAACGATGAGGGTTAAAGAGGTAGAAGAACGAGTGAGTGACATACAAGACAAGTTGATGGCAAGGAGGGAAATTGAGGAAAAAAGAGAAAAACAAAAGATCATGAGGATAAGTTAAGGGAAATAAATAGCCTCAGAAGGAAAAATATACGTTTAATTGGGTTTCCTGAGGGCGCCAAAAGGGACAGAGGTCTAGAATATGTATTAGAAAAAATCATAGCTGAGAAACTCCATAAGTTGGGAAGGGAAATGGGCATTCAGATCCAGGAGATACAGACATGCCCGAAAATCAATAAAAACCACTCAACAGCTCGACATTTTATAGTGAGACTTGCAAATTCCAAAGATAAAGAGAAGATCCTTAAAGCAGCAAGAAACAAGAAATCTCTAAATTTTATGGGCAGAAATATTAGATTAACAGCAGACCTCTCAACAGAGACCTGACAGGGCAAAAAGGGATGGCAGGATATATTCAGGGTCCTAAATGAGAAAAACATGCAGCCAAGAATACTTTATCCAACAAGGCTCTCATGCAGAATAGAAGGAGAAATAAAGAGCTTCCAAGATAGGCAGAAACTGAAAGAATATGTGACCACCAAGCCAGCTCTACAAGATACTAAGGGGGACTCTGTAAGAAAGAGGAGGTCCAAAGGAACAATCCACAAAAACAGGGACTGAATAGGTATCATGATGACACTAAATTCATATCTTTCAATAGTAACTCTGAACATGAATGGGCTTAATGACCACATCAAAAGGCACAGGGTTTCAGACTGCATAAAAAAGCAAGACCCATCTATTTGCTGTCTAAAAGTGACTCATTTTATACATAAGGACACCTACAGCCAGAAAATAAAAGGTTGGAGGACCATTTACCATTCCAATGATTCTCAAAAGAAAGCAGGGGTAGCCATCCTTATATCAGATAAACTAATGTTTATCGCGAAGACTGTAGTAAGAGATGAAGAGTGACACTATATGATACTTCAGGGATCTATCCAACGAGAGGACCTAAAAATCAACAATAATTATGCCCCGAATGTGGGAGCTGCCAAGTATATCAATCAATTAATAAAGTTAAGACATACTTAGATAATAATACACTTTTACTTGGTTGCTTCAATCTAGTGCTTTCTACACTCGATACGTCTTCTAAACACAACATCTCCAAATAAACGAGAGCTTTAAATGATACACTGGACCAGATGGATTTCACAGATATCTACAGAACTTTACATCTAAACGCAGATGAATACACATTCTTCTCAAGTGCACATGGAACTTTCTCCAGAATAGACCACATACTGGGTCACAAACCGGGTCTGAACTGATACCAAAAGATTGGGATCGTCCCCTGTGTATTCTCAGACTATAATGCCTTGAAATTAGAACTAAATCACAACAAGAAGTTTAGAAGGACTTCAAACACCTGGAGGTTAAGGACCATCCTGCTAAAAGATGAAAGGGTCAACCGGGAAATTGAGTAAGAATTAAAAAGGTTCATGGAAACTAATGAGAATGAAGATACAACCATTCAAAATCTTTGGGATGCAACAAAGCAGTCCTGACAGGGAAATATATCGCAATACAAGCATCCATTCAAAAACTGGAAACAACTCAAATACAAAAGCTAACCTTACACATAAAGGAGCTAGAGAAAAAACAGCAAATAGATCGTACACCCAGCAGAAGAAGAGAGTAAATAAAGATTCAAACTGAACTCAACGAAATCGAGACCAGAAGAACTGTGGAAGAGATCAACAAAACCAGGAATTGGTTCATAGAAAGAATTAATAAGATAGATAAACCATTAGCCAGCCTTATTAAAAAGAAGAGAGAGAAGACTCAAATTAATAAAATCATGAATGAGAAAGGAGAGGTCACTAGCAACACCAAGGAAATACAAACAATTTTAAAAACATATTATGAACAGCTAAACGCCAATAAATTAGGCAATGTAGAAGAATTTGACACATTCCTGGAAAGCCACAAACTACCAAAACGTGAACAGGAAGAAATAGAAACTCTGAACAAGCCGATAACCAGGGAGGAAATTGAAGCAGTCATCAAAAACCTCCCAAGACACAAGAGTCCAGGGCCAGATGGCTTCCCAGGGAATTCTATCAAACATATAAAGAAAAAACCATACCTATTCTACTAAAGCTGTTTGGAAAGATAGAAAGAGATGGAGTATTTCCAAATTCGTTCTATGAGGCCAGCATCACCTTAATTCCAAAACCAGACAAAGATCCCACCATCCCACCAAAAAGGAGAATTACAGACCAATATCCCTGATAAACATGGATGCAAAAATTCTCAACAAGATACTAGCCAATACAATCCAACAGTACAAAAGAAAATTATTCACCATGACCAAGTAGGATTTATCCCCGGGACACAAGGCTGGTTCAACACTCGTAAAACAATCAATGTGATTCATCATATCAGCAAGAGAAAAACCAAGAACCATATGATCCTCTCATTAGATGCAGAGAAAGCATTTGACAAAATACAGCATCCATTCCTGAACAAAACTCTTTAGAGTGTAGGGATAGAGGGAACATTCCTCTGCATCTTAAAAGCCATCTACGAAAAGCCCACAGCAAATATCATTCTCAGTGGGGAAGCACTGGGAGCCTCTCCCCTAAGATAGGAACAAGACAGGGATGTCCACTCTCACCACTGCTATTCAACATAGTACTGGAAGTCCTAGCCTGAGCAATCAGACAACAAAAAGACATTAAAGGCATTCAAATTGGAAAGAAGATGTCAAACTCTCCCTCTTCGCAGATGACATGATACTCTACATAGAAAACCCAAAAACCTCCACCCCAAGATTGCTGGAACTCATACAGCAATTTGGCAGCGTGGCAGGATACAAAATCAATGCCCAGAAGTCAGTGGCATTTCTATACACAATGAGACTGAAGAAAGAGAAATTAAGGAGTCAATCCCATTGACAATTGCACCCAAAAGCATAAGATACCTAGGAATAAACCTAACCAAAGAGGTAAAGGATCTATACCCTAAAAACTATAGAACACTTCTGAAAGAAATTGAGGAAGACATGAGAGATGGAAAAATATTCCATGCTCATGGATTGGCAGAATTAATATTGTGAAAATGTCAATGCTACCCAGGGCAATTTACACGTTTAATGCAATCCCTATCCAAATACCATGGACTTTCTTCAGAGAGTTAAAACAAACTATTTTAAGATTTGTGTGGAATCAGAAAAGACCCCAAATAACCAGGGGAATTTTAAAAAAGAAAACCATAGCTGGGGGCATCACAATGCCAGATTTCATGTTGTACTACAAAGCTGTGGTCATCAAGACAGTGTGGTACCGGCACAAAAAAAGACACATAGATCAATGGAACAGAACAGAGAACCCAGAAATGGACCCTGAACTTTATGGTCAACTAATATTCGATAAAGGAGGAAAGACTATCCACTGGAAGAAAGACAGTCTCTTTAGTAAATGGTGGTTGGAAAATTGGACATCCACATGCAGAAGAATGAAACTAGACCGCTCTCTTTCACCATACACAAAGATACATACACTCAAAATGGATGAATGGTCTAAATGTGAGACAAGATTCCATCAAAATCCTAGAGTAGAACACAGGCAACACCCTTTTTGAACTCGGCCACAGTAACTTTTTGCAAGATACATCCACGAAAGCAAAAGAAACAAAAGCAAAAATGAACTATTGGGACTACATCAAGATAAGAAGCTTTTGTATAGCAAAGGATACAGTCAACAAAACTCAAAGACAACCTACAGAATGGGAGAAGATATTTGCAAATGACGTATCAGATAAAGGGCTAGTTTCCAAAATCTATAAAGAACTTATTAAACTCAACAGAGAAACAAACAATCCAATCATGAAATGGGCAAAAGACATGAAGAGAAATCTCAGAGGAAGACATAGACATGGCCAACATGCACATGAGAAAATGCTCTGCATCACTTGCCATCAGGGAAATACAAATCAAAACCACAAGGAGATATCACACCAGTGAGAATGGGAAAAATTAACAAGGCAGGAAACCACAAATGTTGGAGAGGATGTGGAGAAAAGGGAACCCTCTTACACTGTTGGTGGGAATGTGAACTGGTGCAGCCAGTCTGGAAAACTCTCTGGAGGTTTCTCAAAGTGTTGAAAATAGACCTTCCCTACGACCCAGCAATTTCACTGTTGGGGATTTACCCCAAAGATACAGATGCAATGAAACGCTGGGACACCTGCACCCTGATGTTTATAGCAGCAATGTCCACAATAGCCAAACTGTGGAAGGAGCTTTGGTGTCCGTGAAAGATGAATGGATAAAGAAGTTGTGGTTTATGTATACAATGGAATATTACTCAGCCATTAGAAATGACAAATACCCACCATTTGCTTTGACGTGGATGGAACTGGAGGGTATTATGCTGAGTGAAGTAAGTCAATCGGAGAAGGACAAACAGCGTATGTTCTCATTCATTTGGGGAATATGAATAATAGTGAAAGGGAATAGAAGGGAAGGGAGAAGAAATGGGTAGGAAATATCAGAAAGGGAGACAGAACATGAAGACTCCTAACTCTGGGAAACGAACTAGGGGTGGTGGAAGGGGAGGCGGTGGGGAGTGGGGGTGAATGGGTGACAGGCACTGAGCAGGGCACTTGACGGGATGAGCACTGGGTGTTATTTTGTATGTTGGCAAATTGAACACCAATAAAAAATAAATTTATTTTTAAAAAAGAAAGAAGCAGATCTGTCCACAGATATTTGGCAGGCCAAAAGAAAGTATCACAATATATTCAATGTGCTGGATGGGAAAAATATGTAGCCAAGAATACTTTATCCAACAAAGCTATCATTCAGTATAAAAAGAAAGCTAAAGAGTTTCCCACACAAAAACAAATGAGTTTGTGACAACTAAACTAGCCCTGCAAGAAATATTAAAGGGGACTCTTGGCATGTAAAAGAAAGACCAAAAGGGACAAAACTAGAAAGGAACAGAAAAAAAAAAACTCCAGAAACAATGAATTAATAGGCAATATAATGGAGCTAAACTCAAATCTTTCAATAATCACTCTAATTGCAAATGGATTAAATGTGCTCATCAAAAGACAGGGTATCAGAATAGATTAAAATAACAACAACAGTAAGAGGCACCAAGGTGATTTATTCGGTTGAGTGTCCAACTCTTGGTTTCAGTTCAGGTCATGATCTCAGGGATGTGAGATCAAGCTCTGCATGAGGATCTCTGCAGTAGACATTTTAACAGTATGTCCTACTATGGAGGACAAACTGAGGCATTGTTGGAGGGCAGGTGTGCAGGCAGTTGGGTTAACAGGGTGATGACTATTAAGGAGGGCACTTATTGTGATGGGCCCTGGGTGTAGTAAGTGAGGAATCACTGAATTCTATTCTTGGAACTAAAATTGTGCTGTGTGCTATCTAACTGGAATTTAAATTTAAACTTAGAAAAGGAAAAATAAATAATAAGCACGTATGGGAAATTTCATTATTAGAATCTCCAAAACTACCTCTGTGTATATATGTGTCTGTATATTTTCAAATGCATTTGTGTACTGTGAGATTTGAATTTTTACTGAAGCAACTGTTAGAATGGAAATCAATTATACTTTAGGGTACTTCTAGTCACTTTGGTACATGTGATCTGAGATTGTTCTTTTTTATTTGGATTGACTTTAGAAATATATTTACAAATAATACTCTGTAAAAAGACTTAAAATACTGGCTCTTACATTAAAATATGATCTAAGGTTTTGCAGAAATACAACTTTGGTATGGAAGCTATTGGCATAATATGTAAACATTTAAAATAGTTTTACACGTAGGTAAATGTACAAAGCATCAGCTATATCCAAAGTGCTGTACTTAGAATTTTATTTTTATTTTTATTTTTAATAATAAATTTATTTTTTATTGGTGTTCAATTTGCCAACATACAGAATAACACCCAGTGCTCATCCCGTCAAGTGCCCCCCTCAGTGCCTGCCACCCAGTCACCCCCACCCCCCTCCCTTCTCCCCTTCTACCACCCCTAGTTTGTTTCTCAGAGTTAGTATTTTAACATCAGAAATACACAATGTACCAGAAAGTCATTTCCTTTGGTTGAGTTTATACAATAGCAGAAAAAGGATTTGTGCAGAACTTAAAATTGCTATCTATCTTTAATATAAGTGAAAAATATTGTCATTTTTTAAATCTGTATTTGAAAATTG
Source organism: Nyctereutes procyonoides (assembly GCF_905146905.1). Classification (NCBI taxonomy): domain Eukaryota; kingdom Metazoa; phylum Chordata; class Mammalia; order Carnivora; family Canidae; genus Nyctereutes; species Nyctereutes procyonoides. Next base: position 64,978,015 of record NW_026575125.1, on the reverse strand, counting down.
TGCAGAAAGATGAGTCTTGAACATCATTTGTCTTTCAGATCTTTTGAAAATAATTTTTTGCTTCTAGATTTGAGTTGGTATTCCATTTTCAGGCACATCTAATAAGAGAACACTCTATCAAAAGTTCTAGATTTATAAAAAGCAACATTTTGGAGACCCAACTGTGCCTATTACAAAGTAGTTCTTTGCTTTATCAATGACTTCAAGCTTTTTAAAAGGAGGAGTTCCCTGGAGTTCCCAGGTAGTACCTATCAGCACTGCATACACTATTAACTTCTAGACAGAGAGAAGTAGTTGTGTTATAGTAGAACCACTGCTAAATGAAGATCAATTTGAAAATACAGCAATTTTTAAATGATTGTGGAAGTAAAAGAGAAGATACGGCTGGAAAGAAGTCCAGTTTGAGCACAAATTTGCAGGAATACATCTGTGACATAAAGTGTGTTGCACTGAAAGTGAAGATTATTTAAAGAGTACATGTTCTCTTAGTAGAACCTATCAGGACGCCCGTGTGGTTCAGCGGTTGAGCATCTGTCTCTGCCTCGGGATGTGATCCCAGGATCCCGGGATCTAGTTCCACATTGGGCTCCCCACAGAGAGCCTGGTTCTCCCTTTGCCAATTTTTCTGCCTCTTTCTCTGTATCTCTCATGAATAAATAAATAAAATCTTTTTTTAAAAAAAAAGAAACACTTTGAAATAATACAATAATAGTTGGGTTGCCTTCTGCTTCACCCACTACATCCATTCCTTTGTCTTTCTCACTCTGAGTGGTTAGTAATATGTGGGTATAGCAGCAGAAGCACCTTGGCAGGAAATGTCAGGGCCAACATAAAGAGCCATCTAGTCCATCCACAATCACATTTCGGCGTGATTTACTATTATACTCCTAAGGTAAATTATAATTTTAAAATTATCTATGTATAGGGAAAGGAGACTTTACAAGAAATAACTACAAAATATTTAACCAGAAAAAAATGATTTCTGAATCCCTCTTATACAAGACCAAAGATAGAATGAAGCCTGACTATATTATAATAGAATAAAAAGTGGTTAATATGGATGAGCTGGAAGAAAGCTTGAGACCATTTACTTCTAGCCCAATCTCTGGAAACTGAAAGTAATTTGTCCAAAAGCCTTAGCACTAGAAACAGAGAACAATTTAGTATTCTGGAGTCAGAAAGACCTGGAATTGAATTCAGGAATTATGTTAGCTATAATTCCTGGCAAATTTTGAGCCCATTAGCTTGTTTGTTAAATAGAAATGATAATAGTACCTAATCTGTAGGATTTTTGTGAGAATGAAGATGATCGAGCCCTGCATCGGGATCCCTGCTCAGCAGGGAATCTGCATCCCCCTGTCTCTCTGCCAATCCCCCTGTTTGTGCTCTCCTTCTTTATCTCATAAATAAATTAAATTCTTAAGAAAAAGAAGAAACAAGGGCTTTGAAGGAAACAATGGACCAGATGGACATCACAGATATATACAAAACATTCTATCCTAATGCAACAGAATACACACTCTTCACAAGTGCACATGGAAATTTTTTCACAAAGACCACATACTGGATCACAAATTAGATCTTAACTGATACCAAAAGATTGGATTATTCTATGTATATTTTCACACCACAATGCTTTGAAACTTGAATTCAGCCACAAGAGGAAAATTGGAAGGAACTCAAATATTTGGAGGTTAAAGAGCATCCAACTAAAGAATGAATGAGTCAACCAGCAAATTAGAGAAGAATTAAAAAGGTTTGAGCAGGGACGCCTGGGCATGATCCCAGGGTCCAGAATCGAGTCCTGCATCAGGCTCCTTCGGGGAGCCTGCTTCTCCCTCTGCCTGTGTCTCTGCCTCTCTCTCGCTCTGTCTCTCATGAATAAATAAATTAAATCTTTTAAAAATTTTTTAAAAGTTTCGTGCAAACTAATGAAAATGAAAGCACAACTGTTCAAAACCTTTGGGATACAGCAAAAGCAGCCCTAAGAGGGAAGTACATTTCAATACAAGCCTTTCACAAAAAAAAAAAAAAATTAGAAAATTCTCAAATACACAAGCTAACATTACACCTAAAGGAGCTGGGGAAAGAACAGCAAATGAAGCCTAAACCAAGCAAGAGGAGAGAAATAATGAAGATTAGAGCAGAAGAACCAAAAGAACAGTAGAACAGAACAATATACCTAGGAGGTGGTTTTTTGAAAGAATTAATAAGATACATAAACCCCCAGCCAGACTTACCAAAAAGAGAAGAGAAATGACAAAAATTAATAAAATCATGAATTAAAGAAGAGAGATCATTACTGACACCAGAGAAATATAAATGAATTTAAGAACGTATTATGAGCAATTATATGCCAACAAATTAGGCAATTTGGAAGAAGTGAATGCATTCCTGGAAACTTATAAACTACCAAAACTGAAACAGGAAGAAATAGAAAACCTGAACAGACCAATAACCAAGAAGGAAATTGAAGCAGTAACAAAAAACCACCTAAGAAACAAGTGTACAAAGCTGTGGTCATCAAGACAGTGTGGTACTGGCACAAAAACAGACACATAGACCAATGGAACAGAATAGAGAATCCAGAAATGGACCCTGAACTTTATGTTCAACTAATATTCGACAAAGGAGGAAAGACGATCCACTGGAAGAAAGACAGTCTCTTCAATAAATGGTGCTGGGAAAATTGGACATCCACATGCAGAAGAATGAAACTAGACCACTCTCTTGCACCATACACAAAGATAAACTCAAAATGGATGAAAGATTTAAATGTGAGACAAGACTCCATCAAAATCCTAGAGGAGAACACAGGCAACACCCTTTTTGAACTTGGCCACAGTAACTTCTTGCAAGATACATCCATGAAAACAAAAGAAACAAAAGCAAAAATGAACTATTGGGACTTCATCAAGATAAGAAGCTTTTGCACAGCAAAGGATACAGTCCACAAAACTCAAAGACAACCTACAGAATGGGAGAAGATATTTGCAAATAACATATCAGATAAAGGGCTAGTTTCCAAAATCTATAAAGAACTTATTAAACTCAGCACCAAAGAAACAAACAATCCAATCATGAAATGGGCAAAAGACATGAAGAGAAATCTCACAGAGGAAGACATAGACATAGCCAACATGCACATGAGAAAATGCTCTGCATCACTTGCCATCAGGGAAATACAAATCAAAACCACAATGAGATACCACCTCACACCAGTGAGAATGGGGAAAATTAATAAGGCAGGAAACAACAAATGTTGGAGAGGATGCGGAGAAAAGGGAACCCTCTTACACTGTTGGTGGGAATGTGAACTGGTGCAGCCACTCTGGAAAACTGTGTGGAGGTTCCTCAAAGAATTAAAAATAGACCTGCCCTACGACCCAGCAATTGCACTGTTAGGGATTTACCCCGAAGATTCAGATGCAATGAAACGCCGGGGCACCTGCACCCCGATGTTTCTAGCAGCCATGTCCACAATAGCCAAACTGTGGAAGGAGCCTCGGTGCCCATCGAAAGATGAATGGATAAAGAAGATGTGGTTTATGTATACAATGGAATATTACTCAGCCATTAGAAACAACAAATACCCACCATTTGCTTCAACGTGGATGGAACTGGAGGGTATTATGCTGAGTGAAGTAAGTCAATCGGAGAAAGACAAACAGTGTATGCTCTCACTCATTTGGGGAATATGAATAATAGTGAAGGGGATTATAAGGGAAGGGAGAAGAAATGTGTGGGAGATATCAGAAAGGGACACAGAACATAAAGACTTCTAACTCTGGGAAATGAACTAGGGGTGGTGGAAGGGGAGGAGGGCGGGGGGTGGGGGTGAATGGGTGACGGGCACGGAGGGGGACACTTGACGGGATGAGCACTGGGTGTTATTCTGTATGTTGGTAAATTGAACACCAATAAAAATTAATTTATAAAAAAAAAAAAAAGAAAGAAACAAGTGTCCAGGGCCATATGGCTTCCCAGGGGAATTCTACCAAACATTTAAAGAAGAAATATCTATTCTTCTGAAACTGTTTCAAAAGATAGATATAAAAGGAAAATTTCCAAACTCATTCTATGAGGCTGGCATTACCTTGATCCTAAAACCAGACAGAGACCCCATCAAAAAGGAGAATTAGAGACCAATATCCCATCAAAATACTCACCAAGATACTAGCCAATATGATCCAAAATATATTAAAATGATTATTCACCACAACTGAGATTTATTGCTGGGCTACAAGGTGGTTCAACATTTGCCAATCAACGTCATAGATCACATTAATAAGAGAAAAGACAGGAACCATCTGATCCTCTCAATTGATGCAGAAAAAGAATTTGCAAAATGCAACATCTTTTCTTGATTAAAACTCTTCAAAGTGTAGGGATAGAGGAAACATATCTCAAATCATAAAAACCAACTATGAAAAGCCCACAGAAAAAATCATTCTGAATGGGGAAAAACTGAGAGCTTTCCCCCCTAAGGTGAGGTCTATTCGTACCCTCAGCAATCAGACGGCAAAAAATAAATAAATAAATAAATAAATTAATTAATTAATTAAATAAAAGGCATTCAAATTGGCAAAGAAGTCAAAATCTCTGTCTTCCCAGATGACATGATATTGTATGTGGAAACCCAAAAAAACTCCACCCTCAAATTGCTAGAACTCATATAGAATGAGCAACATGGCAGGATAAAAAAATCAATGCACAGAAATCGCTTGCATTTCTATACACTAACAATGAAACAGAAGAAAGAAAGATTAAGGAATTGAACCTATTTACAATTGCAACAAAAACCATGATATCTAAGAGTAAACTTAACCTAAGAGGTAAAATATCTGTACTCTAACAACTATAGAACACTTCTTTATTATTTATTGATTGATTGATTGATATTTGTTTTTATTTAAGTTTGATTTGCCAACATATAGTGTAACACCCAGTGCTCATCCTATCAAGTGTCCTGCTCAGTGTACATCACCCAGTTACCCCAACCGCCTGCCCACCTCCACTTCCGCAACTCTTTGTTTCCCGGAGTTAGGAATCTCTTGTGGTTCCTCTAATTTTTCCCACTCAGTTTCCCTCTTTTACCTTATAATCCCTTTCACTATTTCTTATATTCCCGATATGATGAGTGTCTTTCTCAGACTGACTTATTTCACTCAGCATAATACCTTCCAGTTCCATCCATGTCGAGGCAAAAGGTGGGTATTCATCCTTTCTGATGGCTGAGTAATATTCCATTGTATATATAGACCACATCTTCATCCATTCATCTTTCAAAGGACATTATGGTTCCTTCCACAATTTGGCTATTGTGGACATTGCTGCTATAAACATTGGGGTGCAGGGGTCCCAGCATTTAACTACATCTGTATCTTTGGAGTAAATACCCAGTAGTGCAATTGCTGGGTCGTAGGGTAGCTCTATTTTTAACTCTTTGAGGAACCTCCACACAGTTTTCCAGAGTGGCTGCATCAGTTCACATTCCCACCAACAATACAAGAGGGTTTCCCTTTCTCCGCATCCTCTCCAACATTTGTTGTTTCCTGTCTTGTTAATTTTCACCATTCTCACAGGTGTGAGGTGGTATCTCATTGTGGTTTTGATTTGTATTTGTTGAAATATGCTTTCTGGACTTCTGTCCCTTTCAGCGCCCTCGGGAACCCCAATTAAACATAGAGTTTTCCTTCTGAGGCTGTCATTTATTTCCCTTAAGCTATCCTCATTATCTTTAAATTGTTTTTCTCTTTTCCTCAGCTTCCTTCCTTACCATCAACTTGTCTTCTATGTCACTCACTCGTTCTTCTATCCTGTTAACCCTCATCGTTAGGACCTCCAGTTTGGATTGCATCTCATTTAACTGATTTTTAATTTCAGCCTGATTAGTTGTAAATTCTGCAGTTGTGAAGTCTCTTGAATCCTTTATGCTTTTTTCTAGAGCCACCAGTAGCTGTATAATAGTGCTTCTGAATTGGCTTTCTGACATTGAATTGTAATCCAGATTTTGTAACTCTGTGGGAGAGTACTGTTTCTGATTCTTTCTTTTGTGTTTTTTTCCTTCTAGTCATTTTGCTCAGTGCAGAGTTGCCAAAAACAAGTTGTACTGGAAAAAGGAGAAAAAGAGAGAAAAAAAGGAAAAAAAAAACTGAGGTGGGGGGGGCAGAAAACAAAAAACAAGCGGGAGTATCATCTGGTTCTATATAATGTAAATCCCTGGACTTCCCCTGGAACTTTCCAGTGCTGCTTGGTTAATAATTGCTTTCCCCTGTCCTTCTAGCTGAAGGACAGGTCTTCTGGGGGAGGGGCCTGCTGTGCTGATTCTCAGGTGTGTGCACCTGGGGGAGCTTCCCAGCCCACTGCCAGGTGCAGGGCCCAGTGGGACCTGTTTATCCTGTGAGGCCCCTGCTCAGTCCTAGGTACAAGGTGACACCAGGCGGAACACAACAGTGACGGCAGCCAGGTCTGCAGCCCTGGAGTCAGCTCCCACAGTAACTACCACAGCTCCCAGTCCGCAGGGCCCTAGATGCTCTGGAGGCGGGGGGCGCCGATCTGCACAGCTCGGGGGCCGCCCAGTGGCAGGAGCGTCCTTGCTGTCCTGTGCCCTCCGGGCCTCTGCCTTTCTGGGGGGAGCACCGGATCTTGGGCTGTGTCCCCCAGCGCCCTGGGCTCCCGGGCCTGGGCTGCTGGAATCACGCTCCTGGGGCCGCGCAGCCCCCTCCGTGCGGAGTCGCCGCCTGAGCCGCCACCGGAGCTGCTCCCGGGGCTCGCCTGCGTGCGCGCTCCAGGCCTTTAGGGAGCTCGGCCTGTGGTGTGTGGCACGCTCTCCCCTGGGGCGCAGGTCCTCTGTTAGTGCCCCTGGGAGCCTGAGGGCATCCCTGCCTCTCCTGGGATGCTGCCCTACCTCCCTGTGGCGCCTTTCCCTCTGGGAAGATTGGTGAAGCTCCTGCTTCCCCAGGACGGGCCTTTTCTGTCCTGGGGGCACTCGCCCGGCAGCCTTAGCCCGGCTCCTCATGGGGAGGCCCCTCCCCCTTGGATGCTTTTTTATTTATTTTTTTTCCCGTCTTCCTACCTTGATAGAATTGCAAACTCTTCTCACTGTAGCATTCCAGCTGTTCTCTCTTTAAATCTCAGACTTAATTCGTAGGTTTTCAGGATGATTTGAAAATTATCTAGGTATGTTGGTGGGGACAGGTGACTTGGGAACCCTACTCTTCCGCCATCTTGCCCCACCCCATTATTTGCAAATTTCAACAACGATAGAACTAGAGGATATTATGCTAAGTGAAATAAGTCAGAGAAAAAAGTGTTATATGATTTCAGTCATATGTGAAATTTAAGGAACAAAACAGGTGAACATATTGGAAGGAAAGGAAAAATAAAATAAGATGAAATCAGAGAGAGAGGCAAACCATAAGAGACTCTTAACTATAGCAAACAAACTGAGGGTTGCTGGAGGGGAGGTGATTAGGGAGATGAGGTAGCTGGTTGATGGGCATTAGGGAGGGCACTTGATGGAATGAGCCCTGGGTGTTATATGCAACTGATGAATCACTAAACTACTTCTGAACCTCTGAAACTAATAATATATTAATTAAATTAATTTAAAATGAAATAAAGTAATAAGAACACTATGTTGGCCAAAAAAAACATATCTATGGGTTGGAGGTAACTGATGGGCCTCCATGGTATCATCTCTATATAACAACTCCTTATATATCAGAATAAAATTATTTTTAACTTACAGAGTCCAAAAACCGTAAATATAAAGTCAGTTGAGAAGGCATTAAAATCGCTATCCAATTTCATCCAAAAATGTAGCACATTTTCCTTTCCATCTTATGTCAAAATTGCTTCTTATCTGAGTGTAAATGTATGTATGTACATTTTTTTCAAAGCAGTTTGGTTGGATTTTATCAGATATATTGTAATTTTTAAAAAGATTTACTTATTTATTTGAGAGAGAAAGAGACAGTGATAGAGAACATGGGGGGAGGGGCAGAGGGAGAGAATGTTTTAGGCAGACTCTAGTCTGAGCATGGAGCCTGATGTGGGCTCAATCTCCTGACCTTGAGATCATGACTGAGCCAAAACGAAGAGTCAGATGTTTAACTGACTGTGCCACCCAGGTGCCCCCAGATATATTTTAAAAAACAAATTTAATGTTACACTTGTTGTTGGTTCTTCTGCAAATTAGCTCACTAAATCTAAAAAGGAGCTCAATGTAGTGAGCTGCTTATTGGTGAGCGTGGAAATGAAGGAGGTAGATTTGAGGAAGAAACAACTCAATTCTATTTTTGTCATGAACAGCTTTTCTATTAAGAAAAATCTTAACTATTTTCTATGATTTTTAAATCAATTTGAGCTTTATAAATAAAATAAATAATATTTTAACATGCATTTTATATGTAACTCTTAGAAATATTGTTTCAAAAACTTTTTATATTTTTGAATAAGCATTTAATAATTTACATTCCTAAAAGTAGAAAGTTCCTCTATTCTTAGTAGGAAATGACTCAGAATGTCAGAAATTTGGGTATTGTCCAAACAAGGAACCTGGAAATTCTATTATCAATTCTTTCAGCAATTTATGTCCATGTTTGATACATCTACTGCATAGATGTCATACTCTCTATTGTATAATTCGTTATGTTGTTCTCATACCATTTTCCCTAATGGGGAGGGATCTGTTTGTCCCAATGATTCTTCATAGGTGCATTAATTGGCTTTTTCATTGAATTGCAAAATACTATATTATAAAGATAGATTCCTCTTTATCATAAAATACATTTAGTATATTTAAATTTATATTTTCTTTTTTATAAATAACTATTAATATTTATTGGTATCTAATTATAGATCTTGGGAACAGCTTGCCACAGAGTAAACTTGGAGAATCAGGTCAAATTAAATACCACCTAGATTTTCATGATTTGGTTTATTCTACATGACAGATAGCTAAAATGATGGTAATTTTTATTACACTCCTGCTTTGCATATTACTTATATGATTGTTGATCTTATTTTAATGATTCAAAATTTGTCTCTGTCATTTGTAAGTACTCCCAGTATTCTTTGAAAGCATGCAAGAACATCTTCAGCCTAGACTTCACTTTTTGAGATGGTCATTTCTGAAAGTTTGCTTCAGTGCAAGTTTATAATCTTAACTCTAGAGTTTGCAATTGAACTTCAATTCACATTAACTGAAAGTGTACCATGTCTATCATCTTGATAAATTTTTCAAGATCTACAAGTAATTCAACGTTTTTGAGCTTTTTTAAGGGAGAGCTTTTCTCCATCTTTTAGATGTTTTTTAGACATTCAAGGCTACTAAACTAGCAAGGTTTGGAATCAATTTCTTACATTCTTCTGTTTGTGAGTTCTCATTTTATGATATTTATTCTACAACCTGAACTCTTAACGTTTCTTTCAAGGTTTCCTTTTCAATAAAAGTATGTTTTTTTTTATTCATTGACTGCTTCTTTGACTTCTTAAAAGTTGTGTATCTTGAGTATTTAGGAAAAGTTTTTTTAAAAAACCACCTTATGAAGTTTCATATTTCTGGACAATTTTCTCATTTTGGTATTTGTGAAAAGGTCTTTAAACAAAGGACAATTTTCATTCCTAGTACTGTTTTGGGATTATATGACATACAAGCAACAGGTACACATCTGTCTGAATGAAGCAAGGATGTGACTGTGGAAATATACATTTTTCTTTGTTTGCTCCAGATAAATAAGCCAGTATAAAGGTTGCTCTCCCATTCCTAACTTACCAACAGCTGCTTCAGCAGCAGTTGGCATGGATTGGCATCCTTGCTGACATTTTTATATGCATAGTCATAGGGTAAATGATTCTACAATTTAGCCTAGATTATTTTCACAACAGGTGTGCCTACAAAAGAAGCTCATGATCCATTTTAAAGGATTTGTGTAGGAAACACACACAGCTACTGACACCTGTTAGTTCTGTGTAAAGGCTCTTATCATTCCAAGATAGTTAATCTGATCATTTTCTTGAAAGTCATAATCTACATTGCATGAACAATAGATTCATTCTGAGAGAGTTTAAAAGAAAATAAAATTAAGAGGCTTGTACTGCTACGACAAAATAAACAAGCTCTTTATCTGCATTAAGGTGAATTATCATGCTATACCTGAACCAGGCATGTTAACGAAGCAATTCATATATAAAGATAGCTTTAGCTTTAAAACGTGAATTTCTGGACAGCCCTGCTGGCTCAGCGGTTTAGCGCTACCTTCAGTCCAGGGGCCTGATCCTGGAGACCCAGGATCGAGTCCCGCATCAGGCTCCCTGCATAGAGCCTGCTTCTCCCTCTGCCTGTGTCTCTGCCTCTCTCCCTATTTCTGTCTGTGTCTTTCATGAATAAATAAAATATTAAAAAAAACCAATGAGTTTCTTGTGAAATAAATATTATTTTTAAGGTATAAACAGGAAGGCTTATCAAACAATGAGTATATTTTTCAGAGCAATGTTGCATAAAAATTGAAGATTGCCTCTTGTATTAAATTGTATAATGAAAAATCAATTTAATGGTTGACAAACATTGACATTCAAATAAAGATGTTGCCTGTATTTTCATAAAGATCTATAGGCAAAATGAAATTCCATGGCTTTGATTTATGCAACAGTAAATGTCTGCCTAAATATTGTTCAGATGTCTATATAATAAGGCAATAATAACTGAAGGAATCAAGGGAAAGGGAACAGAAGCAAAATTTCCCCCACTTTTTGCAGATTATAGAAATGTATTAACAAAACTGAGCAAGGTTAAAGAAAAAAGTCATCTCTGCTCTCTCATTAAACCAGCATATTTTGTTAGGGGATAAATTCTTCTATATCATTTACTATGTTGCCTTGACATTCTTGCCCCTTTCTTTTCCTCTTACCCAAAAAAGAAAATTTAAGATTTCTTCTTATTTAAAAACTTTTTCCTTTCTATATTGTATCTTAGATGAATTTTTATGTGATTTTATAAACCAAAGCCAAGGCAACAAAAGTAAACAAAGAAAACCCCAGATTAATAAGACTGCCAATGCTATTTGTCTCAGATAAAATCAGTTGCTTTGATATTGATAGCATGAGCAATCTCAGTATATGCTTTATGGGTAGTCTGAATGGGATCTTTCTTATTTTATCCAGGTGTTACTTGGGGGTTTAAATATTTACAAGAGACTACAGACTTGTTAGTGAATGTAAAATGGGTGATTAGAAACAATGAATGTAGGGAGTGATGATAGTAAAAAATGATAAGGTACATAGACTAGAGGATTCAATGATTTTGAAAAATTAATAATGTGGGGGTACTTGAATAATTGAGCTGGAAAGAGAGAAATAATTGGTGAGAGTAGGATCCTTGAATCCAAGGTTTTGGAGGTAATACAATGATTGATGATATGTAGAGTATAGGGACACCTGGGTAGCTCAGCGGTCGCTCAGGGCATGGTCCCGGAGTCCTGGGATCAAGTCCCACATCGGGCTTTCTGCATGGAGCCTATTTCTCCCTCTGCCTATGTCTCTGCTTCTCTTTCTCTCTCTGCCTCTCATGAATAAATAAACAAAATCTTTAAAAAAGGAGATAAGTAGAGTATAGCCATAAGAATGAATGGATTAAGTGTAAGAGAGGGAGAAATTTTTTTTTCTTTAATGAGAGCTTTTATTTCTTCTAACTTAATTTTGTAAAAAGGTAGTGTGTTGACATAGTTCAACATTTATTCAGTGTAAAAAGAGAATACAAAGTCTTGTTCTCACCCAATTTTCTAACCATCCAGCTCCCACATTCTGCTCAGCAACCTCCCCCATAACCATTTTTATTAGTTTCTTATTTATCCTTCCAGAGTTTGTCTATACAAATCATATACAATTATATTTTTATTTCATTATGCAAAGGATAATGTACTATACACTCTGATATCAACCTTCCCTTTCTTCACTGAATAATGTAATGAATGAACAAAGAAAACATATGCATATATGTTTTTCACCATACAAATGTTTGGACATAGATATAGATAATGGAATACTATTCAGTATTAAAAAACAACAACAACAAGGAAATCCTACCTTTTTGAACAACATAGATGGATTCTCAGGGCTTGTGCTAAATGAAATGAATCAGACAATGGAAGACAAATACTGTATGATTTCATTTTTTGTGGAATCTAAAAAAGCAAACAAACAATTCTTAGAAGCAGAGAACAGAATGATGGTTGCCAGAGGCAAGGGGTAGGGGGTGAGCAAAATGGGTGAAAGGTGGTCAAAAGGTACAAACTTCCAGTCATAAGATAAACAAATTCTTGCGATGTAATGTACAGCATGATGACTATAGTTAACAATAACGCATTGTGTATTTGAAAGTTGCTTAGATCTTACAAGATCTTGAAAGTTCCCAACACAAGGGAAAAAATTGTGACTATATGAGGTTATGGATGTTAACTAAACCTGTCATGGTGATTATTTTGCAATATGTACATATATCAAAGCATTCTGTTGAACATCTTAAACAAATACGTTATTTTTTAATAATACATTAAAGAAAAAAGTCATCTCTGCTCTCTCATTAAACCAGCATATTTTGTTAGGGGATAAATTCTTATTCTATTTTGAACTCTTTGAGGAACCTCCACACAGTTTTCCAGAGTGGCTGCACCAGTTCACATTCCCACCAACAGTGTAAGAGGGTTCCCTTTTCTCCATACATTTTTTATTGGTGTTCAATTTGCCAAAATACAGAATAACACCCAGTGCTCATCCCGTCAAGTGCCCCCCTCAGTGCCTGTCACCCATTCACCCCCACCCCCCACCCGCCTCCCCTTCCACCACCCCTAGTTCGTTTCCCAGAGTTAGGAGTCTTCATGTTCTGTCTCCTTTTCTGATATTTCCCACTTATTTTTCCTCCTTTCCCCTTTATTCCCTTTCACTATTATTTATATTCCCCAAATGAATGAGACCATATAATGTTTGTCCTTCTCCGACTGACTTACTTCACTCAGCATAATAACCTCCAGTTCAATCCACATCGAAGCAAATGGTGGGTATTTGTCATTTCTAATGGCTGAGTAATTTTCCATTGTATACATAAACGACATCTTTATCCATTCATCTTTCGATGGACACCGAGGCTCCTTCAACAGTTTGGCTATTGTGGACATTGCTGCTATAAACATCGGGGTGCAGGTGTCCCAGCGTTTCATAACATCTGTATCTTTGGGGTAAATACCCAACAGTGAAATTGCTGGGTCGTAGGGCAGGTCTATTTTGAACTCTTTGAGGAACCTCCACACAGTTTTCCAGAGTGGCTGCACCAGTTCACATTCCCACCAACAGTGTAAGAGGGTTCCCTTTTCTCCGCATCCTCTCCAACATTTATGGTTTCCTGCCTTGTTGATTTTCCCCATTCTCACTGATGTGAGGTGGTATCTCATTGTGGTTTTGATTTGTATTTCCCTGATGGCAAGTGATGCGGAGCATTTTCTCATGTGCATGTTGGCCATGTCTATGTCTTCCTCTGTGAGATTTCTCTTCATGTCTTTTGCCCATTTCATGATTAGATTCTTTGTTTCTTTGGTGTTGAGTTTAATAAGTTCTTTATAGATTTTTGAAACTAGCCCTTTATCTGATACGTCATTTGCAAATATCTTCTCCCTTTCTGTAGGTTGTCTTTTAGTTTTGTTGACTGTATCCTTTGCTATACAAAAGCTTCTTATCTTGATGTAGTCCCAATAGTTCATTTTTGCTTTTGTTTCTTTTGCCTTCGTGGATGTATCTTGCAAGAAGTTACTCTGGCCGAGTTCAAAAAGGGTGCTGTCTGTGTTCTCCTCTAGGATTTTGATGGAATCTTGTCTCACATTTAGATCTTTCATCCATTTTGAGTTATCTTTGGCAGAATTAATATTGTGAAAATGTCAATGTTACCCAGGGCAATTTACACGTTTAATGCAATCCCTATCAAAATACCATGGACTTTCTTCAGAGAGTTAGAAAAAATTATTTTAAGATTTGTGTGGAATCAGAAAAGACCCCGAATAGCCAGGGGAATTTTAAAAAAGAAAACCAGAGCTGGGGGCATCACAATGCCAGATTTCAGGTGGTACTACAAAGCCGTGGTCATCAAGACAGTGTGGTACTGGCACAAAAACAGACACATAGATCAATGGAACAGAATAGAGAACCCAGAAGTGGACCCTGAACTTTATGGTCAACTAATATTCGGTAAAGGAGGAAAGACTATCCACTGGAAGAAAGTCTGTTCAATAAATGGTGCTGGGAAAATTGGACATCCACATGCAGAAGAATGAAACTAGACCACTCTCTTTCACCATACACAAAGATAAACAAATACATTATTAAATGTCAATTATGTCTCAATTAAACTGAGGGCAATAATCCAACTTGGAAATTCTTCCACACTCAACTTGGAGAATGATTTCAATTTTTTTTTCAGTTTCAGTCAATTCCATTTTATTAATGTTCTGCAGGGTTTTTTTTTTTTATTTATGATAGAGAGAGACAAAGAGAGGCAGAGACATAGGCAGAGGGAGAAGCAGGCTCCATGCACCAGGAGCCCGATGTGGGATTCGACCCCGGGTCTCCAGGATCGCGCCCTGGGCCAAAGGCAGGCGCTAAACCGCTGCGCCACCCAGGGATCCCTGCAGGGTTTTTTTTTTTTATTGGAGTTCAATTTGCCAACATATAGCATAATACCCAGTGCTCATCCCGCCAAGTTCCTCCCTCAGTGCCCGTCACCCAGTCACCCCAACTGCTGCCCACCTCCCCTTCCACTACCCCTAGTTCATTTCCCAGAGGTGGTGTCTCTCATTTTCTGTCTCCTTTTCTGATATTTCCCACTCATTTTTCTCCTTTCCCCTTTATTCCCTTTCACTATTTTTTATATTCCCCAAATGACCCTTTTCTTTGTCCTAAGATAATTTCCTGAAGTCAGGGGTTGAATTTTGCCTCATTCTGATGTCAAGGCTCCACCTCAAAGTGAACACAGGATGTTTGTTACATATATGTTTGCTCCATGCACATGCTCCATTTTCTTCATGGATAGTCATAAGTTTCCCTCCCTTTTTCATCAGTATGCATGTAATTTCAACATCTATTATTATGAAAAAACTTGTTCTCTTCCTCTTTGGGGAGGTATATTAGAGTCTTGCCCTCCTGTCGTCTCTTTTGACTGCCTCTTGAACAAACCCTTTCCTTGATGCATGCCTGATGTCTCAGTGATTGGCTTTGCTGGGCATCAGGCAGAAGGACATGTGTTGATTAGTTTTCTGAGTTAGTTGCAATACATGTGGTTGTTGATCTGATGCGTCCATGGGGAAAAAATGAGCTCAGGATCCTCCTGCTCCACCATCTTCCCAATTATCCAGTCCCAATATGTTTTTTTAATTTATTTTTAATATTGTTTCCTTTTTTTCTCTAATTGAAATGTAAATGTCCAATGAGGATACTACTCTCCTTACAATCCTCTCAAGTAATGAATGTTTTCAGTTTCATATTCCTCTAATCTAGAGCCTGGACATAAAATAGACATCTTCCATGGCTCCATGTTTCTATTTCAAAATCATTTATCCTTTTAATTTCTTTAAATCTCAAGATCCTATGAAGTTTATGCCAATAGCCATATCATCCCTACTTTCTTGTTATTGTTAACTACTAAAATTCTGTTCACTTTTCCCATTCATTTCAACCGTTAGTACCTGGCTCATCGTCTTATCCTTTCTCCATTATGAATAACTATCAGTATTACCGTTGACTACAACATTTATTTAGACAATCCACACAAAACACTTGCTTTTCAATACTGCTGTATTCTCTTTAAAAATTTCTCCCTCTTGAATATAAAAATTAGTGAAAGGGAATAAAAGGAAAGGAGAGAAAACCAATAAAAAGGAGAACACCAATAAAAAATAAATTTGTAAAAAAAAGAAAAGGGGCTCTGAGCATACTCCAAGAGTGGATGTAAACTTAATAGAGTCTTGGGCTCATTATTTCAGGTAAGGAGTGCAGGGCTTTGCTTGTTCAAGGGTTGGAAACATCAATTGACTTTCAGTACAGGCTTCTGCAGAGATAGCTAGTGGATCTGGTAGTGGTGTCTGAAAAGGCACAATAGCTGATTAGGGAAAAACAGTTCTCTGAAAAATAAGCTTTAAATTTTTTGCTGGTTTCAACCTCATTAACCCTATGGGGCACAATTTCCATCACCCCTGAATTATGATAATTCCTCAATCTTGAAGTAATTGAGATAATGACCACTCTGACTACTTCTTTATCTCCTTATTGAGTTAGGTTTTGGGTAAAAAGTAGTTTTTGCAAATCTCAGCTGTAAGCACAATTCCTTTGATGATTAAAAGGCCTACATGCAGGGATAAACAAAAGTTTATAACCTATAAATTATAGCAGCAAGGGAAATAGAAGAAACATAGAGTCAGAGATGCTGTTTTTCCTTGTTATAAAACAACCTGAAGACTGGCAAAACAGATCTTATGCAGCTGGTTGTAGAAAAAGCTATATTGAAAAGGGGTTCAGGGAAGGTTGGGAACCAAACAGTCAATGCAAATCACCACAAATGGGAAGGACATCAAAAGCACAGAAGAGGGATGCCTGGGTGGCTCAGAGGTTGAACATCTGCCTTCCACTCAGGTCATGATCCCGGGGTCCTGAGATCGAGTTCCACATCGGGCTCCCTGCAGGGAGCCTGCTTCTCCCTCTGCCTGTATCTCTGCCTCTTTCTCTATGTCTCTCATGAATAAATAAATAAAATCTTTTTTTAATATTTTTATTTATTTATTTATTCGTGAGAGACAGAGACAGAGAGAGAGAGAGGCAGAGACACAGGCAGAGGGAGAAGCAGGCTCCATGCACCAGGAGCCCGATATGGGATTCGATCCCGGGTCTCCAGGATCGCGCCCCGGGCCAAAGGCAGGCGCCAAACCGCTGCGCCACCAAGGGATCCCAAATCTTTTTTTTTTTTTTTTTTAAAGCACAGAAGAGCAAGGGGATCAGACGCTACACTGGGCACCCTCAGCCATGGGCACCTGCCATGGGAAGACCAGTTCCAGTAACATCTGGCTTTGAAAGTCAGTAGGGTTTACTTCCAGGGGAACTGATTGGTTAAGGGAAACTGATTCCTGTCCTTGAAAAGCCAGATACTAAATAACTCAAGACAAAGCACAGAAGCAACAATTTGAAAAGGTATGTGTAAACATTTATTGACTCATTTTAGGACATGTGTTGTGGAGGCAGCAATCTGTAGGAGATTTCTTTGTTTTTTAATAAATTAATTTTTATTGGTGTTCAATTTACCAACATACAGAATAACACCCAGTGCTCATCCCGGCAAGTGTCCCCCTCAGTGCCCGTCACCCATTCACCCCCACCCCCCGCCCTCCTCCCCTTCCACAACCCCTAGTTCATTTCCCAGCGTTAGGAGTCTTCATGTTCTGTCTCCCTTTCTGATATTTCCCACACATTTCTTCTCCCTTCCCTTATATTCCCTTTCACTATTATTCATATTCCCCAAATGAATGAGAACATACACTGTTTGTCCTTCTCCGATTGACTTACTTCACTCAGCATAATACCCTCCAGTTCCATCCACGTTGAAGCAAATGGTGGGTATTTGTCGTTTCTAATGGCTGAGTAATATTCCATTGTATACATAAACCACATCTTCTTTCTCCATTCATCTTTCGATGGGCACCGAGGCTCCTTCCACAGTTTGGCTATTGTGGACATGGCTGCTAGAAACATCGGGGTGCAGGTGCCCCGGCGTTTCATTGCATCTGAATCTTTCGGGTAAATCCCCAACAGTGCAATTGCTGGGTCGTAGGGAAGGTCTATTTTGAACTCTTTGAGGAACCTCCACACAGTTTTCCAGAGTGGCTGCACCAGTTCACATTCCCACCAACAGTGTAAGAGTGTTCCCTTTTCTCCGCATCCTCTCCAACATTTGTTGTTTCCTGCCTTGTTAATTTTCCCCATTCTCACTGGTGTGAGGTGATATCTCCTTGTGGTTTTGATTTGTATTTCCCTGATGGCAAGTGATGCAGAGCATTTTATCATGTGCATGTTGGCCATGTCTATGACTTCCTCTGTGAGATTTCTCTTCATGTCTTTTGCCCATTTCATGATTGGATTGTTTGTTTCTCTGCTGTTGAGTTTAATAAGTTCTTTATAGATTTTGGAAACTAGCCCTTTATCTGATACGTCATTTGCAAATATCTTCTCCCATTCTGTAGGTTGTCTTTGAGTTTTGTTGACTGTATCCTTTGCTGTGCAAAAGCTTCTTATCTTGATGAAGTCCCACTAGTTCATTTTTGCTTTTGTTACGTTTGCTTTCGTGGATGTATCTTGCAAGAAGTTACTGTGGCCAAGTTCAAAAAGGGTGTTGCCTGTGTTCTCCTCTAGGATTTTGATGGAATCTTGTCTCACATTTAGATCTTTCATCCATTTTGAGTTTATCTTTGTGTATGGTGCAAGAGAGTGGTCTAGTTTCATTCTTCTGCATGTGGATGTCCAATTTTCCCAGCACCATTTATTGAAGAGGCTGTCTTTCTTCCAGTGGATAGTCTTTCCTCCTTTATCGAATATTAGTTGACCATAAAGTTCAGGGTCCACTTATGGGTTCTCTATTCTGTTCCATTGATCTATGTGTCTGTTTTTGTGCCGGTACCACACTGTCTTGATGACCACAGCTTTGTAGTACAACCTGAAATCTGGCATTGTGATGCCCCCACCTATGGTTTTCTTTTTTAAAATTCCCCTGGCTATTCGGGGTCTTTTCTGATTCCACACAAATCTTAAAATAATTTTTTCTAACTCTCTGAAGAAAGTCCATGGTATTTTGATAGGGATTGCATTAAATGTGTAAATTGCCCTGGGTAACATTGACATTTTCACAATATTAATTCTGCCAATCCGTGAGCATGGAATATTTTTCCATCTCTTTGTGTCTTCCTCAATTTCCTTCAGAAGTGTTCTATAGTTTTTAGGGTATAGATCCTTTACCTCTTTGGTTAGGTTTATTCCTAGGTATCTTATGCTTTTGGGTGCAATTGTCAATGGGATTGACTCCTTAATTTCTCTTTCTTCAGTCTCATTGTTAGTGTATAGGAATGCCATTGATTTCTGGGCATTGATTTTGTATCCTGCCACGCTACCAAATTGCTGTATGAGTTCTAGCAATCTTGGGGTGGAGGCTTTTGGGTTTTCTATGTAGAGTATCATGTCATCAGCGAAGAGGGAGAGTTTGACTTCTTCTTTGCCAATTTGAATGCCTTTAATGTCTTTTTGTTGTCTGATTGCTGAGGCTAGGACTTCCAATACTATGTTGAATAGCAGTGGTGAGAGTGGACATCCCTGTCTTGTTCCTGATCTTAGGGAAAGGCTCCCAGTGCTTCCCCACTGAGAATGATATTTGCTGTGGGCTTTTCGTAGATGGCTTTTAAGATGTCGAGGAAAGTTCCCTCTATCCCTACACTCTGAAGAGTTTTGATCAGGAATGGATGCTGTATTTTGTCAAATGCTTTCTCTGCATCTAATGAGAGGATCATATGGTTCTTGGTTTTTCTCTTGCTGATATGATGAATCACATTGATTGTTTTACGAGTGTTGAACCAGCCTTGTGTCCCAGGGATAAATCCTAACTTGGTCATGGTGAATAATTTTCTTAATGTGTTGTTGGATCCTATTGGCTAGTATCTTGTTGAGAATTTTTGCATCCATGATCATCAGGGATATTGGTCTGTAATTCTCCTTTTTGGTGGGGTCTTTGTCTGGTTTTGGAATTAAGGTGATGCTGGCCTCATAGAACGAATTTGGAAGTACTCCATCTCTTTCTATCTTTCCAAACAGCTTTAGTAGAATAGGTATGATTTCTTCTTTAAACGTTTGATAGAATTCTCCTGGGAAGCCATCTGGCCCTGGACTCTTGTGTCTTGGGAGGTTTTTGATGACTGCTACAATTTCCTCCCTGGTCATTGGCCTGTTCAGGTTTTCTATTTCTTCCTGTCTCCAGTTTTGGTAGTTTGTGGCTTTCCAGGAATGCGTCCATTTCTTCTAGATTGCCTAATTTATTGGCGTAGAGCTGTTCATAATATGTTTTTAAAATCGTTTGTATTTCCTTGGTGTTGGTAGTGATCTCTCCTTTCTCATTCATGATTTTATTAATTTGAGTCTTCTCTCTCTTCTTTTTAATAAGGTTGGCTAATGGTTTATCTATCTTATTAATTCTTTCAAAGAACCAACTCCTGGTTCTATTGATCTGTTCCACAGTTCTTCTGGTCTCAATTTCGTTGAGTTCTGCTCGAATTTTAATTAATTCTCTTCTTCTGCTGGGGGTCGGGTCGATTTGCTGCTTCTTCTCTAGCTCCTTTATGTGTAAGGTTAGCTTTTGTATTTGAGTTCTTTCCAGTTTTTGAATGGATGCTTGTATTGCGATGTATTTCCCCCTCAGGATTGCTTTTGCTGCATCCCGAAGATTTTGAACAGTTGTATCTTCATTCTCATTAGTTTCCATGACTCTTTTTAATTCTTCCTTAATTTCCTGGTTGACCCTTTTATCTTTTAGCAGGATGGTCCTTAACCTCCACGTGTTTGAGGTCCTTCCAAACTTCTTCTTGTGATTGAGTTCTAATTTCAAGGCGTTATGGTCTGAGAATATGCAGGGGACGATCCCAATCTTTTGGTATCAGTTCAGACCCGATTTGTGACCCAATATGTGGTCTATTCTGGAGAAAGTTCCATGTGCACTTGAGAAGAATGTGTATTCATTTGAGTTTGGATGTAAAGTTCTGTAGATATCTGTGAAATCTATCTGGTCCAGTGTATCATTTAAAGCTCTCGTTTCTTTGGAGATGCTGTGCTTAGAAGACCTTTCGAGGGTAGAAAGAGCTAGATTGAAGTCACCTAGTATAAGTGCATTATTATCTAAGTATTTCTTCACTTTGGTTAATAATTCGTTTAAGTATTTGGCAGCTCCCACATTGGGGGCATATATATTGAGGATTGTTAAGTCCTCTTGTTGGATAGATCCTTTAAGGATGATATAGTGTCCCTCTTCGTCTCTCACTACAGTCTTCGGGGTAAATTTTAGTTTATCTGATATAAGGATGGCTACCCCTGCTTTCTTTTGAGAACCATTTGAATGGTAAATGGTTCTCCAACCTTTTATTTTCAGGTTGTAGGTGTCCTTCTGTCTAAAATGAATCTCTTGTAGACAGCAAATAGATGGGTCCTGCTTTTTTATCCAGTCTGAAACCCTGCGCCTTTTGATGGGGTCATTAAGCCCGTTCACGTTCAGAGTTACTATTGACAGATATGAGTTTAGTGTCATCATGATATCTATTTAGTCCTTGTTTTTGTGGATTGTTCCACTGAACTTCTTCTTAAAGGGGAATTTTAAGAGTCCCCCTTAAATTTTCTTGCAGAGCTGGTTTGGAGGTCACATATTCTTTTAGTTCCTGCCTGTCTTGGAAACTCTTTATCTCCCCTTCCATTTTGAATGAGAGCCTTGCTGGATAAAGTATTCTTGGTTTCATGTTCTTCTCATTTAGGACCCTGAATATAACCTGCCAGCCCTTTCTGGCCTGCCAGGTCTCTGTGGAGAGGTCTGCTGTTACCCTAATATTCCTCCCCATGAAATTCAGGGACTTCTTGTCTCTTGCTGCTTTAAGGATCTTCTCTTTATCTTTGGAATTTGCAAGCTTCACTATTAAATGTCGAGGTGTTGAACGGTTTTTATTGATTTTAGGGGGGGATCTCTCTATTTCCTGGATCTGAATGCCTGTTTCCCTTCCCAGATTGGGAAAGTTTTCAGCTAGGATTTGTTCAAATACATGTTCTGGCCCTCTGTCCCTTTCGGCGCCCTCGGGAACCCCAATTAAACGTAGGTTTTTCTTCTTTAGGCTGTCATTTATTTCCCTTAATCTGTCTTCATGGTCTTTAATTGTCTGTCTCTTTTTTCCTCAGTTTCCCTCTTTGCCATTAACTTGTCTTCTATGTCACTCACTCGTTCTTCCACCTCGTTAACCCTCGTCGTTAGGACTTCTAGTTTGGATTGCATCTCATTCAATTGATTTTTAATTTCTGCCTGATTGTATCTAAATTCTGCAGTCATGAAGTCTCGTGAGTCCTTAATGCTTTTTTAGAGCCACCAGTAGCTGTATAATAGTGCTTCTGAATTGGCTTTCTGACATTGAATTGTAATCCAGATTTTGTAACTCTGTGGGAGAGAAGGCTGTCTCTGATTCTTTCTTTTGAGGTGAGGTTTTCCTTCTAGTCATTTTTCTCAGTGCAGAGTGGCCAAAAACAAGTTGT
Organism: Nyctereutes procyonoides; assembly: GCF_905146905.1. Lineage (NCBI taxonomy): Eukaryota > Metazoa > Chordata > Mammalia > Carnivora > Canidae > Nyctereutes > Nyctereutes procyonoides. The sequence continues at coordinate 64,955,665 of NW_026575125.1, read as the reverse complement.
ATTGGGAAAAGGAGAGAAAGAGAGTAGGAAAGAAAAGAGAAAGAGATAAAAGAAAAAGAAGAAAAAAAAAGGAAAAAAGAGAAGAAAAAGGGAAAGAAAAAGAAAGAAAGGTGAAAAAAAGGGGGGTGGGGGAAGCAATCAGAAATCAAAAAGAAAAGAAAAAAGAAAAACAAAAACAAAAAACGACGGGGGAGTATCTTCTGAATCTGTAGACTTTAAGCCCCTTGACTTCCCCTGGAACTTGTCCGTCTAGCTGGTCTTCTGGGGGAGGGGCCTGTTGTGCTGATTTTCAGGTGTTAGCACTTGGGGGAGCTGCTCTGCCCCTGCCTGCTGCAGGGCTCAGCGGGGGTTGTTTACCCCGTGAGGCCCCAGGAGGAACAGCCACAGTTGCTATGGCAGCTCTGGAAGCCTGGAGTCAGCCCCCGCAGGAACTACTGGGCTCTCCGTCCCGTCCGCAGGGCCTGGAGGTTCCGGGGCGGGGCCGCTGATCTGCTCAGCTCGGGGCAGGAGCGTCCTTGCTGTCCTGGGCCCTCCCGGCCTCTGCCTGTCCCGGGGGAGGCCGGATCCTGGGCTGTGTCCCGGCGCCCTGTGCTCCGGGGCCTGCACTGTGGGATTCGCGCTCCAGGTCGCTCAGCCGCAGCTCTGCGGAGCCGTTCGAGCCCCTTTGAGCTGGTCCCGGCCGCGCAACCCCCTCCGCACGGAGCCTCTTCCTCTGCCCGAGCCGCCACCGCTAATCTGCTCCCGGAGCCGCACAGCCCCCTCCGCATGGAGCCTCTTCCTCTGCCGGAGCCGCCGCCGCTGCCCAGCTGCTCCCGGAGCCGCGCAGCTCCCTCCGCATGGAGCCTCTTCCTCTGCCGGAGCCGCCGCCGCCGAGCTGCTCCCGGAGCCTCGCAGCCCCCTCTGCGGAGCCGCCGCCCGAGTCCCTCCGAGCTGCTCCGGGTCCCGCCGTGCGCGCTGCAGCCCTTAGGGAGCTCGGCGCACTCTCCTGCGCGCGCAGGTGTCTGTTAGTGTCCCAGGGAACCCGAGGGCATCCCTGCCCTCCTGGGTCCTGCTCTAACTCCCTGCGGGCGCCTTTCCGCCCGAGAAGGTTGGTGCAGCTCCTGCTTCTCCGGGACGGGGCTCTCCTGTCCTGGGGCCACTCGCCCCGGCCTCAGCCTGGCTCCTCGTGGGGCCCCTCCCCCTCGGAGGCCTTTTGTTTCTTTATTTCTTTTTCCCCGTCTTCCTACCTTGATAGAAGCTTGAACTCTTCTCACTGTAGCGTTCCAGGTGGTCTCTCTTTAAATCTCAGGCTGAATTCGTAGATTTTCAGGATGATTTGAAGGTTATCTAGGTAATTTGGTGGGGACAGGTGATTTGGGGACCCTACTCTTCCGCCATCTTGCCGGAGATTTCTCCAAGAACAAAAATGTTGGTGATTTTTCTTGCCTTCTCCCAGCCTAGATAACCAGGCACTTGCAGGAGCCAGTTCTAATACTGCATTGACCTTGCTAGCATCGTATACCCCATCCTGGTGTTCCTCTTTGGTCCCACCTCCCACCCCATTGAACCTGGAAGGAACAGGAACCAGATCCAGGAAGAACAGAAAGTGCTCAAAAGATTAACCCAAGAAGGTCTACACCAACACAAAATAATTAAAATGCCAAAAATCAAAGATAATGAGAGGTTTTTTTTTTTTTTTGAGAAAGAAGGGGAGGGGCATAAGGAGAGGGAGAGAAAGAATCTTAAGCAGGCCCCACACAGACAGCAGAGCCTGATGCAAGCCTCTCTCTCATGACCTTGAGATCATGACCTGAGCAAAAATCAAGAGTCAGATGCTTAACTGACTGAGCCACCCAGGTACTCCAAGGATAAAGAGAGTCTTAAAAGCATCAAGAGAAAAACAAGCGAATACATACAAGGGAAAACCCATAATGCAATTAGCTGATTTTTCCACAAAAATCCTGCAGGCCAGAAGGAGGAGCATGATATACTCTAAGTGCTGAAAGAACACAATCTTCACCCAAGTACTCTCCCCAGCAAGTTTATCATTCAAAATTGAAAAAGAGATCAAGGGATTCCTAGACAAAACTTAAAAGTTCATCATTACTATACAAGCTTTATAATAAAAGTTAAAAAGAATCTAAGTGGAAAGAAAAAAAAACAGAAGAAAGAGAATTTTGAAAAAAATTATACTGGTAAAAGTAACATATGTTAAAGGAAGTAAGTAGATTAATCATTTATAAAGCCAGTATGGAGATTAAAACACAAAAGTGTAGAAATCATTTATATCTACAAAATTGGTAAAGGGATATGCAATATAAACTATGTAAAATAGGGTATTACATACATAAAACATGAAGAGGGAGGTAAAAATGTAGTGCTTTTATGATGTATTCAATCTTAAGTGACCATCAACTTAATATATACTGCTATACACATAAGATGCTATATATGAACCCCATGATAAACACAAATCAAACCCTTTAATAAATATACAAAAAATAAAGAGAAAGGAATCTAAGCATAGGACTAAAGAAAGCCATCAATCACAAGGAAAGGGAGCAAGAGAAGAAAGAAAAAAAATAACTACAAAAAAAATAGAAAACAGCAAAATGGCATTAAGTACATATCTATCAATAATTACTTTATTTTATGAAAGATTTTATTTATTCATTCGTGAAAGTCACACAGAGAGAGGCAGAGAGGCAGAGGGAGAAGCAGGCTCCTTGCAGGGAGCGCAATGTGGGACTTGATCTCAGGATCCCAGGATCCCAGGATCACAACCTGAGCCAAAGGCAGACAGTCAACCACTGAACCACCGAGGCATCCCTATCAATAATTACTTTAAATGTAAATGGACTAAATTCTCCAATCAAAAGACATAAGGTGATTATATGGTTAAAAAAAGATTTATTTATATGTTGTGTACAAAAGACTGGCTTCAAACCTAAAGACATGTAAGACTGAAAGTGAAGGGCTGGAAAAACATATACTATGTAATGGAAGTAAAAAAAATACAATGTAGCAATACTTATATCAATCAAAATAGGTTTTAAAAGAAAGACTTTAACAAGAGACAAAGAATTACACTGAATAATGATGAAAGGAAACAATCTAACAAGAAGATATAATAATTGTAAATATCTATGTATCCAACATAGCATTACCCAAATATAAAAATTATTATTAAAAGAAATAAAAGGAGACATTGACAGTGATAAAATAATAATAGGGGACTGTAGCACCCCACTTACATCAATGGATAGATTGTTTAGACAGAAAATCAACAAGGAAACAGTGGCTTTGTATGAGACATTCAACCAGATGGATCTGACAGATAGATTCAGACCATTTCATACAAAAGCAGCAGGATACACATTCTTTTCAGGTGCACATGGAACATTCTTCAGGATAGATTTTATGTTAGACCAAAAAACAAATTTCAATAAATTTGAGAAGAATTAAATTATATTAAGCAATTTTCTGAAAACAACAGTATGAAAATAAAAACAGATCAGAAGAAAAAAGCCGGAAAGAACATAAATATATAGAGGATAAACAATATGCTACTAAGCAACCAAAGGGTCAACCAAAAAAATCACAGAGGAAATAAAAAAACAAACAAACATGAAGACAAATGAAGATGAAAATACAACATGCCAGAATCTGTTAGAATAGCTCTAAGATGGAAGTTTATAGCAATACAGGCCTACCTTAAAAAATAAAAAGCTCAAATAAACTACATAACCTTACATTTAAAAGAGCTAGAAAAAAAAAGAATGAACAAATCTCAAAGTTAGCAGAAGGAAGAAACTAATAATGATTAAAGCAGAAATAAGTGAAATACAGAGATAAAAAAAGAGAGAAATTAATGAAACCAGGAGCTGGTCATTTGAAGAGATTAAATTGATAAACCTATAATCAGACTCGGAAAAAATAGAGAAGATTCAAATTAATAAAATGACAAATGAAGATGGAAAAATAACAACTGACACCACAGAAATAGAAAGGATTATAAGACAATATTATCAGAAACTATATGGCAACAAGTTGGACAAACTAGAAGAAATTAAAAGGTTTCTAGAATCATACAATCTTCCAAAACTGACTCAGGAAGAAATATAAAATGTAAAGAGGCCAATAATTAATAGTGAAATTGAATCAGTAACAACAACAACAACAACAAAACCCTCCTATGAGCAGATGCCTTCACAGGTGAATTGTACCAAATAATAAGAAAAGTAAATAACTCTTCTTAAACTCTCCCAAAAAATAGAAGAAGAAAGAACTTTCCAAATTCAGTTTACTTGGCCAGAATTATTCTGATACCCAAAACGGACAAAGACATATAAAAAAATCCTACAAAAGCAACAGGCCAATATCTTTGAGAAACATAGATGTGAACAATCCCTACAAAATATTTGCAAAAAAAAAATTCAACATTGCATTTAAAAAGTCATTTACCATGATCAAATAAGATTTATTCCAGGGATGCAAGAGTGGTTCAATATTTGTAAATAAATCAAAATGATACATCATCTTAAGAGAAAGGATAAAAACCATATGGTCATCTCAATAGATGCAGAAAACATTTGATAGAGTACAATATTCATGTATGATAAAAACTCTCGACAAATTGAGTTTAGAAGAAACATACCACAATACAATAAAAGTCATATATAAAAATCCACATCATATCCAATGGTTAAAAATGGAGAGCTTTTTCTTCTAAGATCAGGAACAAGACAAAGATGTTCACTATCATCGCTTTTATTCAACATAATACTGGAAGTTCTAGCTACAGCAATGAGACAATAAAAAAGAAATAAAAGGCATCCAAGTTGATAAGGAAGAAGCAAAACTGTCACTATTTGCAGATAACATGATACTATGTATATAGAACACCTTGAAGACTCCACCCAAAAACTATTAGAACTGACAGAAGAATTAAAGTTGCAGGACATAAAATTGATATACAGAAATCTGTTGGATTTCTATGCACTAACAATGAAATAACAGAAAGAGAAATTAAAAAAACAATCCATTTACAATTGCACCAAAAATAATAAAAAAACTAAGAATAAACTTAATCAAGGAGGTGAAAGACTTGTACTCTGAAAACTATAAAAACTTGTGGAAAGAAATTGAAGGTGACACAAACAAACATAAAGATAGTCCATGCTCATGGATTGGGAAAACCAATATTGTTAAAATGTCCATACTACACCAAGAAATCTATAAATTCAATGCAATCCCTACCAAAACACAAACAACATCTTTTAAAGAATCAGACCAAATAATCCTAAAGTTTGTATGGAGCCAGAGAAGATAAAAAATAGCTGAGGCAATATTGAGAAAGAGCAAAGTTGAGGTATCACAATTCTAGAGTTCAAGATATACTACAAAGCTGTGGTAATCAAAACAGTATGGGGCACCCAGGGTGGCTCAGCAGTTTAGCGCCACCTTCAGCACAGAGCCTGATCCTGGAGCCATGGGATTGAGTCCCACGTCGGGCTCCCTGCATGGAGCCTGCTTCTCCCTCTGCCTGTGTCTCTGCCTCTGTCTCTCATGAATAAATAAAATCTTAAAAAAAACCAGTATGGCACAATATAAACACACAGATCACTGGAACAGAATGGAGACCCTAGAAATAAACCACACTAATATGGTCAAATAATCTTTGAGAAAGGAAGCAAGAATATACAATGGGAAAAAAGAGAGTCTCTTCAACAAACGTTGCTGAGAAAACTGGACAGCTACATGCAAAAGGATGAAACTGGACCACTTTCTTACATCACAGACAAAAATATACTCAAATTGGATTACAGACCTAAATGAGAGACCTGTAACCATAAAGCTCCTAGAAGACAACATAGGCAGTAATCTTTTGGAAATTAGCATTAGGAACATTTTTCTGGATATGTCTCCTCACAGAAAGGTAACAAAAGCAAAATTAAACTATTGGGACTACACTGAAAAAAAAAAAAAAAAACTTCTGCCCAGGGAAGAAAACCATCAACAAAATGAAAAGGTAATCTAGTGATTAGAAGAGAATATTTGTAAATTATGTATCTTTTTCAAAATAGATTCATTGAAAAATTTTATTTAAATTCAATTTCATTAACATATACTGTATTATTACTTTCAGAGGTAGAATTTAGTGATTCCTTATTTCCATACCACATGCAGCGCTCATTACTTCATGTGCCCTTCTTTAATGCCCATCACCTAGTTGCCCCATCCCCCACCAAGAACCCGTCCAGCAAACCTCAGTTTGTTTCCTATAGTTAGTCTCTTATGGTTTGCCTCCCACTCTGTTTCTCCTATTTTTATTTTTCTTTCCCTTCCTCTATGTTGTTTGTTTTTTTCTTAAATTACACGAGAGTGAAATAATATATTTTTCTTTCTCTAAATGACTTATTTCGCTTAGCATAATACCTTCTAGTTCTAAACACATCATTGCAAATGGCAAGATTTCATTATTTTTGAGGTTGAGTATATATATATATATAAAACCTATTCTTTATCCATTCATCAGTTGATGGACATCTGGGCTCCTTCTATAGTTTGGCGATTGTAGACATCACTGCCACAAACATTGCAGTGCATGTACCCCTTTGAGTCACTTATGTTTGTATCGTTTGGATAAATACCTAGTAGTGAAATTGCTGAGTCCTAGAGTACGCCTAGTTCTAACTTTTTGAGGAACCTCCATACTGTTTTCCAGAGTGGCTGTATCAGTTTGCATTCCCACCAAAAGTTAAAGAAGATTACCCTTTCTCCACATCCTTGCCGACTTTTGTTGTTTCCTGACTTGTTAATGTTAGCCATTCTAAATTATGATTTTGATTTGTATTTTCCTTTTCTTTTTTAATTGGAGTTCAATTTGACAACATATACCATAACACCCAGTGCTCATCCCATCAACTGCCCCCTTCAGTGCCCATCACCCAGTCACCCCCACCACCCGCCCACCTTCCTTCCACCACCCCTTGTTGGTTGCCCAGAGTTAGGAGTCTCTCATGTTCTGTCTCCCTTTCTGATATTTCCCACTCATTTTTTGCTCCTTTACCCTTTGTTTCCTTTCACTATTTTTTATATTCCCCAAATGAATGAGACCGTATAATGTTTGTCCTTCTACAATTGCCTTATTTCACTCAGCATAATACTCTCCAGTTCCATCCATGTCGAAGCAAATGGTGGGTATTTGTCGTTTCTAATGGCTGAGTAATATTCCATTGTATACATATACCATATTTATCCATTCATCTCTCGATGAACACTGACACTCCTTCCAAAGTTTGGCTATTGTGGGCATTGCTGCTATAAACATCAGGGTGCAGGTGTCCCGGCGTTTCATTGCATCTGTATCATTGGGGTAAATCCCCAGCAGTGCAATTGCTGGGTCCTAGGGCAGATCTACTTTTAACTCTTTGAGGAACCTCCACAGAGTTTTCCAGAGTGGCTGCCCAGTTCATATTCCCACCAGGAGTGCAAGAGGGTTCCCCTTTCTCCACATCCACTCCAACATTTGTTGTTTCCTGCCTTGTTAATTTTCCCCATTCTCACTGGTGTGAGGTGATATCTCATTGTGGTTTTGATTTTTATTTCCCTGATGGCAAGTGATGCAGAGCATTTTCTCATGTGCATGTTGGCCATGTCTATGTCTTCCTCTGTGAGATTTCTGTTCATGTCTTTTGCCCATTTCATGATTGGATTGTTTGTTTCTTTGGTGTTGAGTTTAATAAGTTCTTTATAGATTTTGGAAACTAGCCCTTTATCTGATACGTCATTTGCAAATATCTTCTCCCATTCTGTAGGTTGTCTTTGACTTTTGTTGACTGTTTCTTTTGCTGTGAAAAAGCTTCTTATCTTGATGAAGTCCCAATAGTTCATTTTTGCTTTTGTTTCTCTTGCCTTCGTGGATGTATCTTGCAAGAAATTACTGTGGCCAAGTTCAAAAAGGGTGTTGCCTGTGTTCTCCTCTAGGATTTTGATGGAATCTTGTCTCACATTTAGATCTTTCATCCATTTTGAGTTTATCTTTGTGTATGGTGTAAGAGAATGTTCTAGTTTCATTCTTCTGCATGTGGATGACCAATTTTCCCAGCACCATTTATTGAAGAGACTGTCTTTTATCCAGTGGATAGTCTTTCCTCCTTTGTCGAATATTAGTTGACCATAAAGTTCAGGGTCCACTTCTGGGTTCTCTATTCTGTTCCATTGATCTATGTGTCTGTTTTTGTGCCAGTACCACACTGTCTTGATGACCACAGCTTTGTAGTACAACCTGAAATCTGGCATTGTGATGCCCCCAGCTATGGTTTTCTTTTTTAAAATTCCCCTGGCTTTCGGGGTCTTTTCTGATTCCACACAAATCTTAAGATGATTTGTTCCAACTCTCTGAAGAAAGTCCATGGTATTTTGATAGGGATTGCATTAAATGTGTAATTTTCCCTGAGTAGCATTGACATTTTCACAATATTAATTCTTCCAATCCATGAACATGGAATATTTTTCTTCTTTACATGTTTGATAGAATTCCCCAGGTAAGCCATCTGGCCCTTCAGTTTTGTGTCTTGGGAAGTTTTTGATGACTGCTTCAATTTCCTCCCTGGTTATTGGCCTGTTCAGGTTTTCTATTTTTTCCAGTTCCAGTTTTGATAGCTTGTGGTTTCCAGAAATGCATCAATTTCTTCTAGATTTCCTAATTTATTGGTATAGCTTCTCATATGTTTTTAAAATCGTTTGTATTTCCTTGGTATTGGTAGAGAGCTCTCCTTTCTCATTCATGATTTTATTAATTTGAGTCTTTTCTCTCTTCTTTTTAATAAGGCTGGCTAATGGCTTATCTATCTTATTAATTCTATCAAAGAACCAACTCCTGTTTTTTTTTTTTAATCTGTTCCACAGTTCTTCTGGTCTGTATTTCATTGAGCTCTCCTCGAATCTTTATTAACTCTCTTCTTCTGCTGGGTGTAGGACCTATTTTCTGTTTTTTCTCCAGCTCATTTAGGTGCAGGTTAGCTTTTGTATTTGAGTTCTTTCCAGTTTTTGGATGGATGCTTGTATTGCGATGTATTTCCCCCTCAGGATTGCTTTTGCTGTATCCTAAAGATTTTGAACGGTTGTATCTTCATTCTCATTAGTTTCCATGAATCTTTTTAATTCTCTAATTTCCTGATTGACCTTTTCATCTTTTAGCAGGATGGTCCTTAACCTCCACGTGTTTGAAATCCTTCCAAACTTCTTCTTGTGATTTAGTTCTAATATCAATGCATTATCGTCTGAAAATATGCAGGGCACAATCCCAATCTTTTGATATCAGTTAAGACCTGATTTGTGTCCCAGGATGTGGTTTATTCTGGAGAAAGTTCCATGTGCACTTGAGAAGAATGTGTATTCAGTTGTGTTTGGATGTAAAGTTCTGTAAACATCTGTGAAATCCATCTGGTCCAGTGTATCATTTAATGCTCTTATTTCTTTGGAGATGTGCTTAGAAAACATGTCGATTGCAGATAGCGCTACATTGAAGTCACTAAGTTTAAGTGTATTATTATCTAAGTATGTCTTAACTTTGGGTTTTAATTGATTGATATACTTGGCAGCTCCCACATTTGGGGCATAAATATTCACGATTGTTAGGTCCTTTTGTTGGATAGATCCTTGAAGTATGATATAGTGTCCCTCTTCATCTCTCACTACAGTCTTCGGGATAAACTTTAGTTTATCTGATATAAGGATGGCTAGCCCTGCTTTCCATTGAGGGCCATTTGAATGGTACATGGTTCTCCAACCTTTTATTTTCAGGCTGTAGGTGTCCTTCTGTCTAAAATGAGTCTCTTGTAGACTGCAAATAGATGGGTCTTGCTTTTTTATCCAGTCTGAAATCCTGCGCCTTTTGATGGGATCATTAAGCCCATTCACGTTCAGAGTTACTATTGAAAGATATGAGTTTAGTGTCACCACGATACCTATTCATTCCCTGTTTTTTGTGGATTGTTTCCTTGGACTTCCTCTTTCTATTACAGAATCCCCCTTAGTATTTATTGCAAAGGTAGCTTGGTAGTCACATATTCTTTCAGTTTCTGCCTATCTTGGAAGGTCATTATCTCTCCTTCTCTTCTGAATGAGAGCCTTGCTAGATAAACTATTCTTGGCTGCAAGTTCTTCTCATTTAGGATCCTGAATATATCCTGCCAGCCCTTTCTGGCCTGACAGGTCTCTATGGAGAGGTGTGCTGTTAATCTAATATTTCTCCCCATAAAAGTTGGAGATTTCTTGTCTCTTTCCGCTTTAAGGACCTCTGTTTATCTTTGGAATTTGCAAGTCTCACTATTAAATGTCGAGGTGTTGAGCAGTTTTTATTGATTTTAGGGGTGTCTCTCTATTTTATGAATATGAATGCCTGTTTCCTTTCTCAGGTTAGGAAAGTTCTCAGCTGTGATTTGTTCAAATACATATTCTAGACCTCTGTCCCTTTCGGCACCCTCGGGAACCCCAATAAACGTAGATTTTTCCTTCTGAGGCTGTCATTTATTTCCCTTAACCTATCTTCATGATCTTTTAATTGTTTTTCTCTTTTTTCCCTAGTTTCCCTCCTTGCCATCAACTTGTCTTTTTTGTCACTCACTCATTCTTCTATCTCATTAACCCTCGCCATTAGGACCTCTAGTTTGGATTGCATCTCATTTAATTGATTTTTATTTTCTGCCTGATTAGATCTAAATTCTGGAGTCATGAACTCTCTTGAGTCCTTTATGCTTTTTTCTAGAGCCACCAGTAGCTTTATAATAGTGCTTTTGAATTGGCTTTCTGACATTGAAGTGTAATACAAATTCTTTAACTCTGTGGGAGAGAGGACTATTTCTGATTCTTTCTTTTGAGGTGAGGTTTTCCTTCTAGTCATTTTGTTCAGTGCAGAGTGGCCAAAAACAAGCTGTACTGGGAAAAGGAGAAAAAGAGAGAAGATAAAAGAGAAAGGAAAAAAAAAGGAAGGAGAAAAAAAGTGGGGGGAAGCAAACAGAAAACAAAAAACAAGGGGGAGTATCCTCTGATTCTATATACTGTAAATCCCTTGACTTCCCTGGAACTTTCCAGAGTTGCTTGGTCAATACTTTGCTTTTTCCCCTGTCTATCTAGGTGGGCTTCTGGGGGAGGGGCCTGCTGTGCTGATTCTCAGGTGGGTGCACCTGGGGGAGCTTCTCAGCCTCCCTGCCTGGTGCATGGCCCAGTGGGAGTTGTTTATCCTGTTTATCCTGTGAGGCCACTGTTAGGCTCAGTGGGGGTTGTTTATCCTGTGAGGCCCCAGAAGGATCACAACAGTGACGGCAGCCAGCTCTCCAGCCCTGGAATCAACTCCCGCAGTAGCTACTGCAGCTCCCAGTCCGCAGGGGCCGATATGCTCCGGGGCAGGGGTTGCTGATCTGTACAGCTTGGGGCAGGCCAGCGGCAGGAGTGTCCTTGCTGTCCTGGGCCCTCCTGGCCTCCACCTGTCCCGGGGGGAGCACAGGATCTTGGGCTGTGTCCCCCAGCACCCTGGGCTCCAGGGCCTGCACCGCTGGAATCGTGCTTCAGGGGCTGTGCAGCCCCCTCCGTGTGGAGCCACCGCCTGAGCCGCCTCCTAGCTGCTCCTGGGGCCGCACCTGGTTCGTGCTGCAGCCCTTTAGGGAGCTCGGCCGGGATGTGTGGCACGCTCTCCCCCAGGGCGCAGGTCCTCTGTTAGAGCCCCTGGGAGCCTGAAGGCATCCCCACCCCTCCTGGGATCCTGCTCCTACTCCCTGCGATCGAGCGCCTTTAGGTCCGGGGAGATTGGTGAAGCTCCTGCTTCTCTGGGTCTAGGCTTCCCTGTCCTGGGGGCACTCACTGTGGCCTTAGCCCGGCTCCTCGCGGCCCCCCCATGCTTGCTTATTTATTTATTTATTTATTTATTTATTATTTATTTATTTATTTATTTATTTATTTATTTATTTATTTTCGTCTTCCTACCTTGACAGAAGCGCAAACTCTTCTTACTGGAGCATTCCAGCTGTTCTCTCTTTAAATCTCAGGCCGAATTCGTATGTTTTCAGGATAATTTGAAAGTTATCTAGGTAATTTGGTGGGCACAGGTGACTTGGGGATCCTCCTCTTCCGCCATGTTGTAACTGGATTCTGATTTGTATTTTCCTGATGATGAGTGATGTTGAACATTTTTTCATGTCTGCTAGACATTTGTATGTCTTCTTTTGAGAAATGTCTGTTCATATATCTTGCCCATTTTTTGACCAGATTTTGTTTTGTTTTGTTTTTTTAGGTGATGAATTTGATGCAAATTTATCGATTTTGTATACTAGACCTTTAATTGATAAGACATTTATGAATATTTTCTCCTATTCTGTAGGTTGACTTTTAGTTTTGTCAACTCTCCTTTACTGTGCAAAAGATTTTTATCTTGATGAATTCTGAATAGTTCATTTTTGCTTTCATTTCTCTTGCCTTTGAAGACATGTCTCACAAGAAAGTGCTGTGGCTGAGGTCAAACAAGTTGCTGCCTGTGTTCTCCTCTAGCATTTTGATGGATTCCTGTCTCACATTTAGGTTTTTCATCCATTTTGAGTTTTTTTTCTTGAGGTCTGTAACATTTTATTGTTCTACATTTTTTTTATCTAAATTCAATTTTCCAACATACAGTCTAACACCCAGTGCTCATCCCAACCAGTGCCCTTCTCAGTGACCGTCACCCAGTTATTCCATCCCCCATCCACCTCCCCTTCCACTACCCTTTGTTTGTTTCCCAGAGTTAAGAATCCCTCATGGTTTGTCTCCCTCTCTCATTATTTCCCACTTAGTTCCACTCCTTTCCCTTAAAATCCTTTTCACTATGAGTATATTTTTGTGTATGGTGTATGAAAATGGCCCAGTTTCTTTCTTCTGCTTGTGGCTATTCAATTTTCCCAACACCATTTGTTGAAGAGGCAGTCATTTTTCCATTGGATTTCTTTCCTGCTTTGTGGAAGATTAGTTCCACATGATTGGTTAATCATAGAATTAAGAGTCCATTTCTGGGCTCTCTATTCTGTTCCATTGGTCTGTTTTTGTGCTGGTATTGTACTGTTTTGATATTTACAGCTTTGTAATAGATCTTGAAGTCTGGAAATTTGATGATTCCAGCTTTGGTTTTCTTTATCAACATTCCGTTGGCTATTCATGGTCTTTTGTGGTTCCATACAAATTTTAGGATTGTTTGTTCCAGCTCTGTGAAAATTGCTTATGGTATTTTTTTTAATAAATTAATTTTTTATTGGTGTTCAAATTACCAACATACAAAATAACACCCAGTGCTCATCCCGTCAAGTGTCCCCCTCCGTGCCCATCACCCACTCACCCCCACCCCCTGCCCTCCTCCCCTTCCACCACCCCTACTTCGTTTCCCAGAGTTAGGAGTCTTCATGTTCTGTCTCCCTTTCTGATATTTCCCACACATTTCTTCTCCCTTCCCTTATATTCCCTTTCACTATTATTTATATTCCCCAAATGAATGAGAACATACACTGTTTGTCCTTCTCCAATTCACTTACTTCACTCAGCATAGTACCCTCCAGTTCCATCCACGTTGAAGCAAATGGTGGGTATTTGTCATTTCTAATGGCTGAGTAATATTCCATTGTATACATAAACCACATCTTCTTTATCCATTGATCTTTCGATGGACACCGAGGTTCCTTCCACAGTTTGGCTATTGTGGCCATTACTGCTAGAAACATCGGGGTGCAGGTGTCCCGGCGTTTCATTGCATCTGAATCTTTGGGGTAAATCCCCAACAGTGCAATTGCTGGGTCGTAGGGCAGGTCTATTTTGAACTCTTTGAGGAACCTCCACACAGTTTTCCAGACTGGCTGCACCAGTTCACATTCCCACCAACAGTGTAAGAGGGTTCCCTTTTCTCCGCATCCTCTCCAACATTTGTGATTTCCTGCCTTGTTAATTTTTCCCATTCTCACTGGTGTGAGGTGGTATCTCATTGTGGTTTTGATTTGTATTTCCCTAATGGCAAGTGATGCAGAGCATTTTCTCATGTGCATGTTGGCCATGTCTTTGTCTTCCTCTGTGAGATTTCTCTTCGTGTCTTTTGCCCATTTCATGATTGGATTGTTTGTTTCTTTGGTGTTGAGTTTAATAAGTTCTTTATAGATCTTGGAAACTAGCCCTTTATCTGATATGTTATTTGCAAATATCTTCTCCCATTCTGTAGGTTGTCTTTGAGTTTTGTTGACTGTATCCTTTGCTGTGCAAAAGCTTCTTATCTTGATGAAGTCCCAATAGTTCATTTTTGCTTTTGTTTCTTTTGCCTTTGTGGATGTATCTTGCAAGAAGTTCCTGTGGCCGAGTTCAAAAAGGGTGTTGCCTGCGTTTGCCTCTAGGATTTTCATGGAATCTTGTCTCACATTTAGATCTTTCATCCATTTTGAGTTTAGTTTATCTTTGTGTATGGTGCAAGAGAGTGGTCTAGTTTCATTCTTCTGCATGTGGATGTCCAATTTTCCCAGCACCATTTATTGAAGAGACTGTCTTTCATCCAGTGGATAGTCTTTCCTCCTTTATCGAATATTAGTTGACCATAAAGTTCAGGGTCCACTTCTGGGTTCTCTATTCTGTTCCATTGATCTATGTGTCTGTTTTTGTGCCAGTACCTCACTGTCTTGATGACCACAGCTTTGTAGTACAACCTGAAATCTGGCATTGTGATGCCCCCAGATATGGTTTTCTTTTTTAAAATTCCCCTGGCTTTTCGGGGTCTTTTCTGATTCCACACAAATCTTAAAATAATTTGTTCTAACTCTCTGAAGAAAGTCCATGGTATTTTTTTTTTATTTATTCATAGAGACAGCGAGAGAGAGAGGCAGAGACACAGGCAGAGGGAGAAGCAGGCATCATACAGAGAGCCTGACGTGGGACTCGATCCAGGGTCTCCAGGATCACGCCCTGGGCTGCAGGCGGCGCTAAACCGCTGCGCCACTGGGGCTGCCCCAGTCCATGGTATTTTGATAGGGATTGCATTTAACATGTAAATTGCCCTGGGTAACATTGACATTTTCACAATATTAATTCTGCCAATCCATGGGCATGGAATATTTTTCCATCTCTTTGTGTCTTCCTCAATTTCTTTCAGAAGTGTTCTATACTTTTTAGGGTATAGATCCTTTACCTCTTTGGTTAGGTTTATTCCTAGGTATCTTATGCTTTTGGGTGCAATTGTAAATGGGATTGACTCCTTAATTTCTCTTTCTTCAGTCTCATTGTTAATGTGTAGAAATGCTATTGATTTCTGGGCACTGATTTTGTATCCTGCCATGCTACCAAATTGCTGTATGAGTTCTAGCAATCTTGGGGTGGAGGCTTTTGGGTTTTCTATGTAGAGTATCATGTCATCGGCGAAGAGGGAGAGTTTGACTTCTTCTTGCTTATGGTATTTTGATAGGGATTGCATTGAATGTGTAGATTGCTTTGGGAGGCATAGGCATGTTAACAATATTTATTCTTCCTATCCGTGAACATGGAATGTTTATCTATTTCTTTGTGTCTTCCTCATTTCTTTCATAAGTGTTCTATAGGGTTTTTTTAAAAAAGATTTTATTTATTTATTTATTTATTTATTTGAGAGAGAGAAAGAGAGAGGCAGAGGGAGAAGTCTCCATGCAGGGAGCCTGACGCGAGACTTGATCCTGGGTCTCCAGGGTCAGGCTCTGGGCTGAAGGTGGCGCTAAACCGCTGTGCCACCCGGGCTGCCCTCTTTGGTTTTCTTTTCTTTCTTTCTTTCTTTTTCTTTTTTGTTATAGTTTTCAAAGTACAAATCCTTTCACTCTTTGGTTAGGTTTATTCCTAGGTATCTTTTGGGCTTTGGTGTAATTGTAAATGGATCTATTCCTTGATTTCTCTTTCCTTTGCCTCATTGTAATTGTGTAAACATCCAAATGACTTCTGTGCACTAATTTTATATCCTTCCACTTTGCTGAAATCCTGTATCAGTTGCAGCAAGTTTTTTTTTTCCTGTAGGCTTTTGGGTGTTCTATATAGAGTATGATGTCATCTATGAAGACTGAATGTTTGACTTCATCCTTGCCAATTTCTTTCTTTTATTTCTTTTTCTTGGCTGATTACTGAGGCTAGAAATTCTAGTACTATGTTGAGCAAAAATGGCGAGAGTGGGACATCCCTGTCATGTTCCTGATTTTAGGGGAAAAGTTCTCAGTTTTTCTAATTGAGGATGAAATTTGCTGTATGTTTTTCATATATGACTTTAATAATTTTGAGGTATGTCCCTTCTATCCTTACATGGCAGAGAGTTTTTATCAAGAAAAGATGCTGCATTTTGTCAAATGCTTTTCCTACATCTATTGAGAGAATCAAATGGTTCTTGTCCTTTCTGTTATTAATTTGATGTATCACATTAATTGACTTATGGATGTTGAATCACCCTTGTAGGCCAGGAATAAACTCCCCTTGGTCGTGGTGAATAATCCTTTTAATGTACTGTTGGATCTTATTAGCAAGTACCTTGGTGAGAATTTTTGCCTCCATGTTCATCAGGGATATTACTCTGTAATTATCCCTCTTGATGGGGACTTTGTCTGGTTTGGGGATCAAGGTAATGCTGGTCTCATAAAATGAGTTTGGAAGTTTTCCTCCCATTTATATTTTTTAAATAAGCTTCAGAGGAATAGGTACTAATTTTTTTAAGTGTTTGGCAGAATTCCACTGGGAAGCCAACTGGCACTGGACTCTTGTTTATTGGGAGGTTTTTGATTATTGCTTAAATTTCCTTGCTGTTTAGGGGTCTGTTCATATTTTCTATTTCTTCCTGTTTCAGTGTTGGTAGTTTATATATCTCTAGGATTGCATCCATTTCTTACAGATTGCCTAATTTTTCGGCATATCATTGCTCATATTATTCTCCTATAATTATATTTCTTCTGTGTTGGTTGTGATCTCTTCTCTTTCACTCATGATTTTATGTATTTATGTCCTTTCTCTCTCTCTCTCTCTTTTTTTTTGTTAAGCCTGGTTAGGTTTTATTGATCTTATTAATTCTTTCAAAGAACCAGCTCCTGGTTTTGTTGATCTGTTCTAATTGTTTATTTCATTTCTATCTCATTGATTTCTGCTCTAATCTTTACTATTTCTTTTCTCCTGCTGAATTTCACCTTTATTTGCTGTTCTTTCTCCAGTTCCTTTACGTGTAGGTTTAAGCTGTGTATTTGAGATTTCTTGTTTCTTGAAAAGGCCTGTATAACTATATACTTCACTCCTAGGACTGCCTTTGCTGCATCCCAAAGATTCTGAACTGTGGTGTTTTAATTTTTGTTTAATTTCCATATAGTTTTTAATAAAAAGTTTTTTAATAAAAAAATAAAAATTTTTTAAGAAAAAATTTTCTTGTACTTGACTTCAAGTTTTAAAGCATTATTGTCTGAAAATATGGATGAAATAATCTCACAATTCAGGTTTCACTGATTAGACCCTGTATGTGGTCTATTCTGGTGAATGTTCCATGTGCACTTAAGAAGAATGTGTACTCTGCTGCTTTAGGTAAAGTGCTCTGAAAATATCTGTAAAATCTATCTGGTCCAATATGTCATTCAAAGCCCTTGTTTCCTTGTTGATCTTTTGCTTAGAAGATCTGTCCATTGCTATGAGTGGGGTGTTGAAGTCTCATGTTATTATATTATTATCAATGGGTTTATTTAATTTTGTTATTAATTGTTTTACATATTTGCTTCCAAGTTAGGGGCATAAATACATACAATTGTTAGATCTTCTTGTTGGATGGACCCTTTTATTATGATAGAATGTCCTTCTTCATCTCTTATTACAGTGTTTGGTTTAAAATTTAATTTGTCTTATATAAGGATGGGTACTCCAGCTTTCTTTTCATGTCCATTGGCATTGTAAAATGCTCTTCACACCTTCACTTTCAAACTTGATGTGTCTTTGAATCTAAAATGACTTTCTTGTAAGCAGTATATTGATGTGCCCTGTTTTTTAATCCTTTCTGATACCCTATGTCTTTTGATCAGAGCATTCAGTTCATTTAAATTCAGAGTATTTATTGCGAGATATGGGGTTAGTGCCTCTGTATTATTGTAAAGTCATTGCACCTGTAGATTGTCTCTTCTTTTCTGGTCTCTGTTACTTTTGGGCTCTCTCTTCACTCATTGGATCCCCTTTAATGTATCTCACAGGGCTGGTTTAGTGTTCAAAAATTCCTTTAGGTTTTGTTTGTCCTGGAAACTCATTATCTTTCCTCCTATTCTGAATGACAGCCTTCCTGGATAAAGTATTCTTGGCTGCATATTTTTACCATTTAGCACATTGAATATATCATGCCAGTCCTTTCTGGAATGCCAGGTCTCAGTGGACAAATCTGTTGCCAGCCATATATTTCTACCCTTGTAGTTTAATAATCTCTTGTCTTGAGATGCTTTCAGAATTTTCTCTTTTCTTTGAAATTTCAAAATTTCACTGTTATATTTGAGTTGTTGTCCTATTTTTATTGATTTGGAGAGGGGTTCTCTCTGCCCCCGGTACCTGAATGCCTGATTCCTTCCCAGATTAGGGAAGTTCTTAGCTATAATTTGTTCAAATCAGCCTTCTGTCCTTCTCTTCTGCTCTTCTTCTTCTGGGACCTATATTATGCCGATATTATTTCACTTTATGGAATCACTGATTTCTTAAAATCTCCCTTTTTGATCTAGTAGTTGTCTTTCATCTTCTTTTAAGGTCATTTTTCTCCATTGTTTGTCTTCTATGTCACTGGCTCTCTCTTCTGTGTCTTCTATGTTGAAGATTCCCTTTGTGATTGTATCTCAGTAATGACATTTTAAGTTTTTGAACTGAATAGATTTTATTTCATTAATTGCTACTAAAGGATTCTCTGGTGTCTTTTATGCTTTTTTTTTCACACCCAGCTAGTATATGTATGTCTTTTTTTTTTTTACATTTTAGTTCAGATATTTTACTTATATCTATATTGGTTAAATTGCTGGTAGTATGACCTCCTGTTCTTTCTTTTGGAGTGTTTCTGCATCTAGTCATTGTGACCAGAAAAGAAGAGGAAAGAAAAATAGATAAAAACCCCCTGCAAAAACAGCAATAACAGTGGCAATAACAACAAAAACTTCAGTAAGTATTTCTGATGTGTGCTGCATACATTCTGCTGTTGTGTTTTGCTGCTCTTTCCCACTGGTTCTTCCTCTACAGAGTTCCTCCTTGCTTGTAGTGGGGAGTGTTTTGACCTTTAAGTCAGGGTGCTTTGATTTTATTTGTCAATATAAGCCTGTAAAAGAAAATGGGAAAGAAAATAATAAAAAATAAAATTAAAGCAAAAAAACCCCACAAATAACAAAAAATCAAATCCTGATCCAAGACAAGAGAAAATGAAATGGATCAAAAATGTAAACAAACAAATAATAAATTATAAGCCTGACTTAAAAAAATAAGAAAGAAGTAAGAAAAAAATAGTAATGAAAGAAGAAAAGAGAATAAAAAATAAGAAGCCTGATGGGTAAAATAAGAGATAGAAACAAATGAACCAATAAATGAATAGAATATTATAAGCCTAAAAGAAAAAAATGAAAAAAGGGGAAAAAGAAAAAAATAAACATAGTAAAGGATAAAGAATAAAAATAAATGGGAAAACATTTTAAAAATAAATTTATTTTTTATTGGTGTTCAATTTGACAACATACAAAATAACACCCAGTGCTCATCCCATCAAGTGTCCCCCTCAGTGCCCATCACCCATTCACCCCAACCCCCCACCCTCCTCCCCTTCCACCATTCCTAGTTCATTTCCCAGAGTTAGGAGTCTTCATGTTCTGTCTCCCTTTCTGATATTTCCTACCCATTTCTTCTCCCTTCCCTTATATTCCCTTTCACTATTATTTATATTCCCCAAATGAATGAGACCATATAATGTTTGTCCTTCTCTGATTGACTCATTTCACTCAGCATAATACCCTCCAGTTCCATCCATGTCGAAGCAAAGGGTGGGTATTTGTCGTTTCTAGTGGCTGAGTAATATTCCATTGTATACATAAACCACATCTTCTTTATCCATTCATCTTTCGATGGACACCGAGGCTCCTTCCACAGTTTGGCTATTGTGGACATGGCTGCTAAAAACATCGGGGTGCAGGTGTCCTGGCGTTTCATTGCATCTGTATCTTTGGGGTAAATCCCCAACAGTGCAATTGCTGGGTTATAGGGCAGATCTATTTTTAACTCTTTGAGGAACCTCCACACAGTTTTCCAGAGTGGCTGCACCAGTTCACATTCCCACCAACAGTGTAAGAGTGTTCCCTTTTCTCCGCATCCTCTGCAACATTTGTGGTTTCCTGCCTTGTTAATTTTCCCCATTCTCACTGGTGTGAGGTGGTATCTCATTGTGGTTTTGATTTGTATTTCCCTGATGGCAAGTGATGCAGAGCATTTTCTCATGTGCATGTTGGCCATGTCCATGTCTTCCTCTGTGAGATTTCTGTTCATGTCTTTTGCCCCTTTAATGATTGGATTGTTTGTTTCTCTGCTGTTGAGTTTAATAAGTTCTTTATAGATCTTGGAAACTAGCCCTTTATCTGATACATCATTTGCAAATATCTTCTCCCATTCCGTAGGTTGTGTTTTAGCTTTGTTGATTGTATTCTTTGCTGTGCAAAAGCTTCTTATCTTGATGAAGTCCCAATAGTTCATTTTTGCTTTTGTTTCTTTTGCCTTTGTGGTATCTTGCAAGAAGTTACTGTGGCCGAGTTCAGAAAAGGGTGTTGCCTGTGTTCTCCTCTAGGATTTTGATGGAATCTTGTCTCACATTTAGATCTTTCATCCATTTTGAGTTTATCTTTGTGTATGGTGCAAGAGAGTGGTCTAGTTTCATTCTTCTGCATGTGGATGTCCAATTTTCCCCAGCACCATTTATTGAAGAGACTGTCTTTCTTCCAGTGGATCGTCTTTCCTCCTTTATCGAATATTAGTTGACCATAAAGTTCAGGGTCCACTTCTGGGTTCTCTATTCTGTTCCATTGATCTATGTGTCTGTTTTTGTGCCAGGACCACACTGTCTTGATGACCACACAGCTTTGTAGTACCACCTGAAATCTGGCATTGTGATGCCCCCAGCTCTGGTTTTCTTTTTTAAAATTCCCCTGGCTATTCGGGGTCTTTTCTGATTCCACACAAATCTTAAAATAATTTGTTCTAACACTCTGAAGAAAGTGCATGGTATTTTGATAGGGATTGCATTGAACGTGTAAATTGCCCTGGGTAACATTGACATTTTCACAATATTAATTCTGCCAATCCATGAGCATGGAATATTTTTCCATCTCTTTGTGTCTTCCTCAATTTCTTTCAGAAGTGTTCTGTAGTTTTTAGGGTAGAGATCCTTTACCTCTTTGGTTAGGTTTATTCCTAGGTATCTAGGAATTATCTAGGTATTTTGCTTTTGGGTGCAATTGTAAATGGGATTGACTCCTTAATTTCTCTTTCTTCAGTCTCATTGTTAGTGTATAGAAATGCCACTGACTTCTGGGCATTAATTTTATACTTTTCTGTATTTCTGTGGTGTTAGTTGTTATTTCTCCTCTTACTTGTGATTTTATTCATTTCAGTCCTGTTTGTCCCCTCTCCCCCCCCTTTTTTGATGAGTCTGGCTACAAGTTTATCGTTTATTTGGATCTTTTCAAAGAATCCACACCACATTTCATCGATCTGTTCTATTGTTTTTTTAGTTTCTGAATATTTTATTTCTGCTCTAATATCTATTTTTTATTTTTTATTTTTTTAAAGATAGATGATAGATTGATTTATTATACACACACACACAGAGAGAGAGAGAGAGAGAGAGAGAGAGAGAGAGAGACATAGGAGGAGTGAGAAGCAGGTTCCATACCGGGAGCCCGACATGGGACTCGATCCCAGGACTCCAGGATTGCACCCTGGGCCAAAGGCAGGTGCTAAACCCTGAGCCACCCACGGATCCCCTAATCTTTATTTTTTTTTCCTTCTTCTGGTTTCGAGTTTTGTTCATTGTTCTTTTGTAGCTTTTTTAGGTTTAAGTTTAGGTTTTTTATTTGAGATTTTTCTTGTTCCTTAAAGTAGCTGTGTATTGCCATATGCTTTCCCTTTTAGGACAGCTGTTGCTGTATCTCAAATGTTTTGGATCATCATGTTTTCATTTGTTTGCATGTATCTTAAATTTTTTTCTTTGATTTCTTGGTTGACCCATTTGTTGTTTGTTAGCATGTTTTTCAGCCTCCATTTATTTGTATTATTTTAAAATTCTTTCTTGTATTTGACTACTTTCATAGGGTTGTTTTCTTAAAGGTTGCATTATGTGAATTCAACCATTTTGTATTTGTTGAGACCTGTCTTGTGACCTAATATATGATCTAATCTGGAGAATATTCCATGTGCACTTGAACAGATTGCATATTCTTCTGTTTTAGGATGGAATGTTTTGAATATATCTGTTAAATCTATCTGCTTGGATGATCGGTCCATTGGTATTATAGTCCCATACTACTATTGTATTATTATTAATTTGTTCCTTTATGTTTGTTATTAATTGTTTTATATACATTTTGGCGCTCTCATGTTGGGTGCATAAATATTTATAATTGTTACGTCTTCTTGTTGGGTTGTTCCTCTTATTTATATATTTGCCCTTCTTTCTGCTTGTTACAGTCTTTTTTGTAATGTCTGGTTTGTCTGATATAAGTATTACTATTCTGGCTGGAAATCTGTAACCTTTGACCAACACCTCCCCATTTCCTCCATCCCACAAAATTTGGCAATCATCATTCTACTTTATTTCTATGAATTGTTTTCTTTATTCCATATAAGAGTGAGATTATACAGTGTTTGGTTTTGTTCTGTCTTACTGATTTCACTTGGCATAATGCTCTCAAGTTCCAACCACATTGTCACAAATGGCAGAATTTCCATTGTACATATATAACGAATCTTCTTTGTTCATTTATAGATAGATATTTGTTATTTATATCTTGGCTATTGTGAATATGTGTTTATGTTGCAATAAACATGTGAATGCAGGCATATCTTTTTTTAAATAATAAATTTATTTTTATTGGCGTTCAATTTGCCAACATACAGAATAACACCCAGTGCTCATCCCATCAAGTGCCCCCCTCAGTGCCCGTCACCCATTTACCCCAACCCCCTGCCCTCCTCCCCTTCCACCACCCCTAGTTCATTTCCCAGAGTTAGGAGTCTTCATGTTCTGTCTCCATTTCTGATATTTCCCACTCATTTTTCCTCCTTTCCCCTTTATTCCCTTTCACTATTTTTTATATTCCCCAAATGAATGAGAACATATAATGTTTGTCCTTCTCCGATTGACTTATTTCACTCAGCATAATACCCTCCAGTTCCACCCACCTTGAAGCAAAGGGTGGGTATTTGTCATTTCTAATGGCTGAGTAATATTCCATTGTATACATAAACTACATCTTCTTTATCCATTCATCTTTTGATGGACACCGAGGCTCCTTCCACAGTTTGGCTATTGTGGACATTGCTGCTATAAACATCGGCGTGCTAATCCATTTAGTCACTCTATGTCTTTTGATTGGAGATTTCAACCCATTTACATTTAAAGTAATTGATAGGAAAGGTGTTATGCCATCTTATGCCATCTTATTGTTTTCTGGCTCTTTTGTTACCTTATCCTTCTTCTTTTTCTGGCTTCCTCTGTGAATGATAATGTTTCATAACAGTACATTTTAATTTCCTTCTCTTTATCTTTTGTGTATCTACCATAGGATTTTGCTCTTTATTGGGCAGCTTATATAAAGTGTCTTTTAGATATAACAATTTTACACTGATTACAATTTCACTTCTATCACATATAAACTCTTTACCATTTTACTCATCTTCCCTTTTACATTTTTGATGTCACACTATGACTCTTTTTTGTTGTGTACTTATTAACAAATTATTGTAGCTATAGATATTTTTTAATATTTTTGTTATTTAATCTTTGTTAGTGTTAATTGTTTAACACATCACTATATTCCAGTATTAAACTATTCTGAATTTGACTATAAACTTACTTTTACCAGTGTGTTTATTTTAACATATTTTCATGTTGTTAACTAGTAAACTGTTGTTTCAATTTGAAAAGCTCGTTTCAACATCCCTTGCAAAGTAAGTCTAGTGGTAATGAATCCCCTCAGCTTTTATTTGTCTGGGAAAGTCTTTATTTTGCCTTGACTTCTGATGAACACATTTGCCCAATATAGTATTCTTGGTTGACACTTTTTCTTTTTAGCACTTTCAGTGTATCATTTCATTTTCTCCTGGTCCACAAGGTTTCTGCTGAGAAATCTGCTGAAAGTTGTGATTCATCTTTTTTCTCTTTCTGCCTGTAAAATTATCTGTCTGATGGACAGTTTTATTATGTGTCTTGATTAAAATCTTTTTGGTTTGAAATCTTGGTGTAACTTGTTATCTTCATGAACTTTAATGTCCAAATCTCTCCCCAGATTTGGATAGTTCTCAGACATATCTTTAAACAAGCTTTCTGCCTTTTTTACCCTCTTTTTTTTCTGGGACTCTGATGTTTGTAGATTTTTTAAATGGAGTCCTATAATTCACATAGGCTTTCTTTTTAAAATTCTTTTCTCAGGCAGCCCCAGTAGCTCAGCGGTTTAGCTCCAGGGCATGATCCTGGAGACCTGGGATCGAGTGCCTGTATGGAGCCTGCTTCTCCCTCTGCCTGTGTCTCTGCCTCTCTCTCTCTCTCTCTCTCTCTCTCTCTCTCTCTGTGTGTGTGTGTCTCTCATAAATAAATAAATAAAATATTAAAAAATAAAATAAAATTCTTTTCTCTTTGTTATCCTCTGACTAGATAATTTCAAAGGTCCTGTCTTCTGCTTCATAGATTCTTTCTTCCACCTTACTCATCCTTCTATTAAAAGTCTATTTCGCATTTTTTCATTTCATTCATTGTATTATTCATCTCCAGATTTTAAGTTTGGCCCTTTAAAAATGATTTTTATCTCTGTGAAACTTCATTTTGCTTGTGTATAGTTTTTATGATTTTGTTTATTTGTCTTTCCCTGTTTCTTGTAGCTCATTGAACTTCCTTAGAACATCTATTTTGAAATTTTTTATTGGGCAAATCACAGATCTTCATATCTTTGGGTTAAGTTAATAGAAAATTATGTGTTCTTTTGGTGGTGTCATGTTTTTTTATAATTTTTTAAATTTTTATTTATTTATGATAGTCACAGAGAGAGAGAGAGAGAGAGAGAGGGAGAGAGAGGCAGAGACATAGGCAGAGGGAGAAGCAGGCTCCATGCACCGGGAGCCTGACGTGGGATTCGATCCCGGGTCTTCAGGATCGCGCCCTGGGCCAAAGGCAGGCACCAAACTGCTGTGCCACCCAGGGAATCCCCGGTGGTGTCATGTTTACTTGATTTTTCTTGTTCCTTGAAATCGTGTGTGCTTTTTATCTATCTTGCAAAGTCAAAATCAAGTGCTAACAATTTCTCTTTTACCTAAACGATCAAGTTTGTGGTCTCTCTCAGGCTCATAGATTTGGGCTGGATTTCTGTGTGCATTCATTGCATGTCTACCAAGGTTCACTCTTACTGCTGTTGAAACCATGCACAGATATGGTCATGGGTTTGGGAGTGTGTGAGTGAGGGACATGTAACACTAGAGGTGCCTGTGAGCTAGTTGGCAGGAACCAGAGGCAAGGCATCCTTGGTGTCTTATGAAGGGTCTTCCGATGGAGTCTCTGATGTGGTTAGTGAAAGCTGGTGTCCCTTTGATAAGTTCCATTCTGAGCACTTGCTGCTCTCCCAACTACTAGAAACACTGTATCCTTACAGGTCATAACTTCCTATTCTGTATAGGGCACAAGGGAAATGGGCCTCTTTGACAGGATTCCACACAGTTGTAAAAGCCAAGCACTCACATGCATGTTGTCATATTTTCCTGTGGGAGAAGTCACAGGTTGAGAATGACTCTTGGTACTGAACTGTTTTGTTTTGGGACCGGGGTTATACAGGTAAAGTCAAACTATTTTTCTTACCCTTTCCAAAGCACTCTATCTCACATTCTTTTATAGCTATGATGCTCTGTAACTTCTCGGCTGGATTCTTGGACTTCCATAAAGGCTCTCTCATGGGAATATGATCGTCTACATCAGTATTCTTTCAAAGAGATATCTGTTCACTTATGTTCATTGCAGAGTTATTTATAATATCCAGGATATGGAAACAGTATAATTGTCCATCAATGAATGGATGGATAAAGATTTTACATATATACTGCATATTATATATATATGCAGTACATATGTAAAAATATATTATATATTTGTATAATATGTATATATGTAAAATCTTTATCCATCCATCATAACATGCATAATATAAGCATATATGTAAAATGGAATACTATTAATATTATTCAGCCTTAAAAGAACAAAAAATTCTGCCATTTGTGACAACATGGATGAAACTAGGGGACAATATGTTTAGTGAAATAAGCCAGATGAAAAAAGAGAAATATTGCATTGCAGAATCTAAAATAGTCCATCTCATAGAAACAGAGAATAGAATGGTGGTTGCCAGGGACTAGGGGTGGAGGAAATTGGGCAATGTTGGTGAAGAAGTACAAAATTTTAGTTTTCCAAAATAAATAAATTCTAGAGATTGAACACACAACATTGTGACTATAGTTAGCAATACTATTTTATATATTTGAAATTTTCTAAGAGGGCAGATTTTAAGTGTTCTCATCACACTTCACATACACACAATAGTCAATGGGAATTATGTGAGTTGATGGATATGTTAATTAGCTTGATCAAGGTAGCTATTTCATAATGTATACATATGTCAAATCTTCAAGTTGTACATATTAAAAAGGTGCAATTAAACATTTTCAATTATACTCCAATAAAGCTGGAAAAAGTAATAAATAAAATGTGCACAGGTTCTGAAATAAGTTTACCTGCTCGAATCTTAGTTTCACCATGTACTGCCTGTGTGACCTGAGGTAAGTCACTCAACTGCCCTGAGCCTGTGTCTTTATATGTAAAAATGAAGACAGTACTGGTAACTAGTTCATACAGTGGTTGTGAGAAATATATGAGAGAACAGCAGTGTTTGGGTTTGGCAAAGTACTCAATAGTTATTAGCTACTATATATATTAATGAAGGCTAGTAACAAGAGGTTCAAGTATATTCTTCTCTCATCCTTACACACAATTTAGAGATCTAAATCAGTGTAAAGGGATAGAAAATTCAACAAAAGAATGGAATACAGTTCACATTCCCTACATTTTACTAATTTCATTTCTATCCAGTTGTTTTCCAGAGCACTTTACTCTAGTTTGTGCATAAATTAGATATTACACCATAAATAGGATAATAACATTATATCTTTCCATTTCTATGGAAAGCAGTTGGCTTTCTCAGCATCAAAATGGAAACTGCTTCTTGTGCTTCAGAACTGTTTCAGCAGCAAAATTAAAAGTGTTTTTGGTCACCTGCACTGCTATCAGCAAAAAAAAAAAAAAAAAAGTTAAGCACATAATTTCAGCACCAGCACAAGTATCAGAATAATTTACCTGTTCTGCTTCACTTTTATCTCAGCTCTCAGTTTCATTCATCAATATTTAATTTACACATGCATATCTCATTTTTTACACTGTTTCCATCCCCAATGTCAGATGGCTATTTTGTGTGCATAGTGTTCATCAAAGAGAATGAGAAAGATACACAGCAACATAATATTGGCATCAGGGTGGGGCTCAGATAACCACATTTAGTGGTGTGAATCTCCCATGGATAATGGGTCAGACTGAAGTAAGCAACTTTTCCCTTTTGAAAAATACTGGGTAGTGACCAAATAAATGACCAACTTGATTAAAAAAAAAGAAGACTAGATTTCAAGGTACATTATTAAATTTTTTTAAAAAAACTTAATAAACTGATGAACTCAGAGGGAACCTGTGAAGATGGCAGAGTAGGAAGATCCTAAGTACATCTTAACCCACAGATACACCTAGATAAAAGCCAAATTAGTGTTACTAATTCAGAAGATAAACTGAAGGCTGGCAGACCAGCTTCTAGACAGTTAAATGTAAAGAGGAGGACACATTAAAAATGGTAGGAAGGACAGAGTCCCAGTACAGAACCAAATTAACTGGTGAGACTAACCACAGTGTGAGAAACACCAAAACCATGGAAAGTGGAGAGGACTATAACCCACACCAAGGCACCCCAGACTCAGGAGACATGCAGTGGGAAGATGAATATCCAGGACATTTGGCCTTGAGAACCAGAGAGCCTTAATTTTGCAAGTTTGTAAAATCAGCAGGGCTCAATATCAGAAACCTTAAAAATTAGGGGCTTGACTCTGGGACAACTGGAAGGCAACAGGAAACTGAATCACTGAGGTGGGGCAAGATGGCAGAGGAATAAGAGGTCCTCAACTCACCTGGTCCCACCAACTTACCTAGATAACTTTCAAATCATCCTGAACACCTACGAATTCGACCTGAGATTTAAAGAGAGAACAGCTGGAATGCTACCTTTGCTTCTGGCAAGGTAGAAAGGCGGAAAATAATAAAATAAAAAAGAATCAAGGGGGGGGGCGGGGCACCGCGAGGAGCCGGACTAAAGCCGGGCAGGGAAAACTTCCGGGACAGGAAAGCCCAGCCCCGGAGAAGCAGGAACTTTAAAAATCCACACTGGATTCTTTCTGGACAGAAAAGCACTTAGCAGGGAAATTGGGCAGAATCGCAGGAGGGGCACTGGACCCTCCAGTTTCCCGGAATCACTAATAGAGGAAGTGCGCCGGGGGAGAGTGCGCCACAAACCATGGGCCAATCTCCTTAAAGGTCTGGCGCCTACACCTGGTGGGGCATCTGGGAGAAGCCAGTCTGCTAGGCAGGGGCTCTGGACAGAGGGGTCTGTGCACTGCTGCCTTTGGGAGCAGTGGTACCGGGAGCACGATAAAAACAACACAGGGCCCCAGACCCCCTGGCGCCAAGCAGACAAAGCCCACAATCCTGCACTCCTCCTGGGACAGGCAGAAGTGGGGAGGGCACAGGACAGCGAGGACTCTCCTGCCACCGGGCGCCCCAAAGCTGTGCAGATCAGTGTACCCGCGTGGGCCCCAGGAGCATCTAGGCCAGGGATGACTGGGAGACTGCATTAGTTACTAGAGGGGAGCTGACTCCAGAGCTGGAAATCTGGCCTCTGCCATTGTTGTTGTCCCTGTGCCTGGGAGAGGTGGGGCTGCCAGGGAACAGAGGCCTCATGGGTAAAGAGCTCCCACTGAGCCCGGTAGCCCCAATCTGTGCAAGTCAGTGCACCCACACCAACCCGGGAGCATCCAGGCCAGTATGGACTGGAGGACTATGGTAGTTACTGTGGGAGATGACTCCAGAGCTGGAGACCTGGCTCCCACCAGTGTGGTTGTTCATCCTTGTGTCACTCTGTGCCTGGGAGAGGTGGGGCTGCCAGGCAACAGGGGCCTCACAGTATAAACACCTTCCACCGAGCCCAGCACCTGATGGGCAGCTCCCCCAGGTGCACATACCTGAGAATCAGCACAGCAGCCTCTCCCCCCAGAAGACCAGCTGGAAGAAAAGGGGAAGAGTAAGTTCTTGACCAAGTAGCACTGGAAAGCTCCAGGGGAAGTTGAGGGATTTACAGTATATAGAACTAGAGGGGCCCCTCTTTCCCCTCTTTCCCATTACAGCTCATTTTTATATCAGACTAAAAATTTCCAATATTTTTTCTCTTTTCCAACCTTAACTACAATATTTTACCACCTCTTCATTTTTAAGAAAATTCCTTTTTGACTTTCATATTTCTACAATTACATGTCTTAGATATATTTTCCACTTCTAGATTCCCTTCAACATACTCAATTTTGGGAGATATACGAGATATGTTTTTTTTTATTTTGTGTTTTTTGTTTTCTCTGCCTCATTTTGTTCTACAATGGCGGAAGTTAATACCTTCTAAAACATGACCAGAATCCACCCAGAACCAAGTGGAATACCATGCTGGTTCATTCCACCAGCATTCTCAATTCCATGAGATTCCTCATTCTCATTCTGCCCCCCTCTTTTATCTCATTTATGTTTTGGTAGTCAATGTTGGGGATCTCTACAAGTATTTCTGGTTTATATAAAATTGGGACGGAGCATCTTCTAATATACAGAACTTAATACACTCAGAACCAAGAGGATCACCGTACCCTCAAGGACCCCTCTGGTAGAATACATTCTCCCTCAACTACAACTTTGTCACCACTACTATCACCCAGTCCACCCGGTTTTTCTTCTATTTTTTCTTTTTTTCTCTTTACCTTTTCTTTTTTCTCTCCTTTTTTTTCTCTTGTCTTTTTTCTTCTTCTTCGGGATTCTTCGCCTTTTATATTTTACTACTTTGTTTTAAAATTTATTTTTTCACTTTAGTGGTCCTATTATTTTATTTCTTTCTGATCTTTGTTTTCATTTTCTGGTCTATAACCTCATCAGAATCATCTAGGGTGAAATTTCCTTAGGTTGTGGTTGATATTCTTGACTCAGACTGCTCATACAGCCACTCTGCACTCAGCAAAATGACTATCAGGAAGAACTCACCACAAAAGAAAGAATCAGAAACAGTACTCTCTGCCACAGACTTACAGAATTTGGATTACAATTCTATGTCAGAAAGCCAGTTCAGAATTACAATTATAAAGCTAATAGTGGCTCTGGAAAAAAGCATAAAGGAATCAAAAGACTTCATAAAAACCACAAATTAACAAAGCTGGAATAGGAAGAAATAGAAAACCTGAACAGGCCAATAACCAATGCTATATAATATAACACCCAGTGCTCATCCCATCAAGTGCCCTTCTCAGTGCCCATCATTCACTTACTCCATCCACCAGCCCACCTCCCCTTCTGCAACCCTTTGTTTCCCAGAGTTAGGAGTCTCTCATGATTTGTCTCCCTCTCTAATTTTTCCCATGCAGTTCCCCTCCTTACCCTTATAATCCCTTTCACTATTACTTATATTCCCCATATGAGTGAAACTATATGATGATTGTCCTCTGATAGACTTGTTTGACTCAGCATAATAAACTTCAGTTCCATTCATGTGGAAGCAAATGGTGGATATTCATTCTTTCTGATAGCTGAGTAATATTCCATTGAAAATATATACCACATCCTCTTTATCTATTCATCTGTCGAAGGACATCGTGGCTTCTTCCACAGTTTGGCTACTGTGGAATTTGCTGCTATGAACACTGGGTGTCCTGCAGGTGTCCTGTCATTTCACTATCTGTATCTTTGGGGTAAATACCCAGAAGTGCAATTGCTGGGTCATAGGGTACCTCTATTTTTAACTTTTTTTTTAAAAAAGATTTTTATTTATTTATTCATGAGTGATACACACACACACACACACACAGAGGGGGGGGGGCAGAGACATAGGCAGAGGGAGAAGCAGGCTCCATGCAGGGAGCCTGACGTGGGACTCGATCCTGGGACTCCAGGATCAGACCCTGGGCAAAAGGTGGTGCTAAACCGCTGAGCCACCCGGGCTGCCCTATTTTTAAATTCTTGAAGAACCTCAAAACTATTTTTCAGAGTGGCTGTACCAGTTCACAGTCCCACCAACAGTGCCAAAGGGTTCCCCCTTCTCCATATCGTGACCAACATTTGTTGTTTTCTGTATTGTTAATTTTCGCCATTCTCACTGATGTGAGGTGGTCTCTCATTGTGGTTTTAATTTGTATTTCCCTGATGGCAAGTAATATGGAGCATTTTCTCATGTGAATTTTGGCCATGCATATGTATTCTTTGGAGAAGTTTCTGTACATGTCTTCTGCCCATTTGGTGATTGGACTTTTTGTTTCTTAGGTGTTGAGTTTAATAAGTTCTTTATAGATCTTGGATACTAGCCTTTATTTGATATGTCATTTGCAAATATCTTTTCCCATTCTGTAGGTTGTCCTTTACTTTTGTTTGATGTTTCTATTGCTATGCAGAAGCTTTTTATCTTGATGAAGTCCCAAAAGTTCATTTTGCTTTTGTTTCCATTGCCTTCAATGATGTATCTTGCAAGAAGTTACTGTGGCCAAGTTCCAGAAAGTTGTTGCCTGTGTACTCCTCTAGGATTATGGTGGATTCTTGTCTCACATTTAGATCTTTCAACCATTTTGAGTTTATCTTTGTGTATGGTGTAAGAAGATGGTCTAGTTCCATTCTTCTGCATGTGACTGTCCAAATTCCTAATACCATTTATTGAAGAGACTGTCCTTTTTCCGGTGGATAGTCTTTCCTGCTTTGTCAAATATTAGATGACCATAGAGTTGAGTGCCAATTTCTGAGTTCTCTATTCTGTTCCATTGATCTATGTGTCTGTTTTTGTGCCAGTACCATACCCTCTTGATGACCACAGCTTTGTAATACAGCTTAAAATCCAGCATTGTGATTCCCCCAGTATTGGTTTTCTTTTTCAATATTCCTCTGGCTATCTGGGGTCTTTTCTGATTTCACACAAATCTTAAGATGATTTATTCCAATTCTGTGAAGAAAGTCCATGGTATTTTGATAAGGATTGCATTGAACATGTAAATTGCCCTGTGTAGCATTGACATTTTCACAATATTAATTCTTCCAATCCATGAGCATTGAATGTTTTTCCACCTCTTTGTGTCTTCCTCAATTTCTTTCAGAAGTGTTTTGTAGTTTTGGGAGTATAGATCCTTTACCTCTTTGGTTAGGTTTATTTCTAGGTATCTTATGCTTTTGGATGCAATTTTAAATGAGATTGACTCCTTAATTTCTCTTTCTTCAGTCCCATTATTAGTGTATAGAAATGCAACTAATTTCTGTGCATTGATTTTGTATCCTGCCACATTACTGAATTGCTATATGAGTTCAAGCAATCTTGGGGTGGGGCCTTTTGGATTTTCTTTTTTTAAATTTTTATTTATTTATGATAATCACACATAGAGAGAGAGGCAGAGACACAGGCAGAGGGAGGAGCGGGATCCATGCACTGGGAGCCCGATGTGGGATTCGATCCTGGGTCTCCAGGATCACGCCCTGGGCCAAAGGCAGGCACTAAACCGCTGCGCCACCCAGGGATCCCTGGATTTTCTATATACAGTATCGTGTCATCTGGGAAGAGAGAAATTTTGACCTCTTTGCCAGTTTGAATGCCTTTTATTTCTTTTTGTTGTCTGACTGCTGAGGCTAGGCTACTATCTTGGTGAGAATTTTTATATCTATATTCATCATGGATATTAGTGTATAATTCTCCTTTTTGCTGGGGTCTTGTCTGGTTTTGGGGAACAAGGTGATGCTGGCTATGAGGCTATAAGTTTGGAGGTATTCCCTCCCTTTCTATTCTTCAAAACAGCTTTAGTAAAACAGGCATTATTTCTTCTTTAAATGTTTGATAGAATACCCCAGGGAAGCCATCTGGCCCTGGACTTTTGTGTCTTGGGAGGTTTTTGATGACTGCTTCAATTTCCTCCCTGGTTATTGGCCTGTTCAGGTTATCTACTTCTTCCTGTTCCAGTTTTGGTAGTTTGTAGTTTTCCAGAAATACGTCCATTTCTTCTAGATTGCCTAATTTGTTGGCATAGAGCTGTTCATAATACATTTTTTTAAACATAATACGTTTTTAAAATTGTTTTTGTATTTCCTTGATATTGGTTGTGATCTCTCCTTTTTCATTCATGATTTTATTTTATTTTATTTTTTTAGAAATAATATTTATTATCCCCTCCCCCTCATTCGTGATTTTATTAATTTGAATCTTTTCTCTTTTGTTTTTAATAAGGATGGCTAATGGTTTATCTATCTTATTTATTCTTTCAAAGAACCAACTCCTGCTTTTGTTGATCTGTTCTACAGTTCTTCTGGTCTCTATTTAATAGACTTCTGCTTGAATCTTTATTATCTCTCTTCTTCTGTTTGGTGTAGGCTTTATTTGCTTTTCTTTTTCCAATTCCTTTGAGTATGAGATTAGTTTGTGTATTTGAGGGGTTTTTTTCCCAATTTTTTGAGGGAGGCTTCTATTGTGATGTATTTCCCTCTTAGGACCACTTTTGTTGCATCCCAAAGATTTCAAATGGTTGTGTTTTCATTTTCATTAGTTTCCTTGAACCTTTTTCATTCTTCTCTAATGTTCTAGTTGACTCATTCATCTTTTTAGTAGGATGCTCTTGAACCTCCATGTGTTTGATTTTCTTCCCAATTTCTTTTTGTGTTTCAGTTCTAGTTTCAAAGCATGTGGTCTGAAAATATACAGGAGACCATCCCAGTCATTTGGTATTGGTTGAGACCTTTTTTTGTGACCTAGTATGTGGTCTACTCTGGAGAAAGTTCAGGAGAGCGTTCAGGTGGAAAGCTCTGTATATATCTTTGAAATCCATCTGGTCCCATGTATCATTTAATGCCTTTGTTCTTTGGTGATGTTCTGGTTAAAAAATCTGTCATTTGCTCAAAGTGCTGCGTTGAAGTCTCCTACTATTAGTGTATTATTATCTAAGTATGTCTTTACTTTGGTTATTAATTGATTGATATACATGGTGAGCCCCACATTAGGGGCATAAATATTCGTGATTGTTATGTCTTCCTTTTGGATAGACCCTTTAAGTATGATATAGTGTTCCTCTTTATCTCTTACTACAGTGTTTGGGATAAACTTTAATTTATCTGATATGAGGATTGCTACCCTAGCTTTCTTTTCAGGACGATTTGAATTGTAAATGGTTCTCCAACATTTCATTTTCAGGCTGGAGGTGTTCTTACGTCTAAAATGAGTCTCTTGTAGACTGCATATCAGTAGGTCTTACTTTTTTATCCTGTCCGATACCCTGCATCTTTTAGCCCATTCACATTCAGAGTTACTATTGAAAGATATGACTTTATTGTCATCATATTACCTATACAGCCCTTGTTTTTATCGATTGTTTCTTTGTACTCCCTCTTTCTTTTACAGGGTCCCCCTTAATATTTTTTGCAAAGCCAGTTTGGTGGTCACATGTTCTTTCAGTCTCTGCCTATCTTGGAAGTTATTTATCTCTCCTTCTATTCTGAATGACAGCCTTTCTGGAAAAAGTATTCTTGGCTGCATGTTCTTCTCATTTAGTACCCTGAGTATATCATGCTAGCCCTTTCTGGTCTGCAAGGTCTCTGTGGAGGGTCTGCTGTTAATCTGATATTTCTCCCCATATAAGTTAAGAATCTCTTGTCCCATGCTGCTTTAAGAAATTTCTCCTTACTTTTGAAATTTTTAAGTTTCCCCTTTAAATTTTGAGGTTTTGAAAGGTTTATATTGATTTTTTTGGGGGGGTTCCTCTCTATGTCTTGGATCTGAATGCTTATTTCCTCCCCCAGATTTGGGAAGTTTTCAGCTATGATTTGTTCAAATATTTTTAATATTTTTTTGTGATACTCTCTCTCTCAACCTCTCCTGGAATCCCAATTAGATGTATGTTCTTCCTTCTCAAGCTATCATTTATTTCCATAAGCCTTTCCTCATGGGCTCTTAATTGTTTTTCTCCTTTTCCCTCAGCTTCCTTCCTTACCATCAACTTGTCTTCTATGTTACTCATTCTCTCTTCCACCACATTAACTCTAATAGTTAAAGCATCCAGTTTGGATTGCATCTCAGTTATAGTATTTTTAATTTCATCCTGATTAGATCTCAATTCTGCAGGAATGAAGTCTCTAGAGTCCTTTTTGCTTTTTTTCCAGAGCTACCAGTAGCTTTTACAATTGTACTTCTGAATTGAATTTCTGGCATTGTATTGAAATCCAAATTCTGTAACTCAGTGGCAGAGGCTATTCTTTCTGGTTCTTTCTTTTGTGGTGAATTCTTCTTTCTAGTCCTTTTGTCCAATGCAGAGTGGCTGTATGAGTGGGCTGAGCCAAAAATATCAACCATGACCTAAGTTAAATACACCCTAGATGATTCTAAAGAGGTCAGAGACCAGAAAATAAAAGAAAAAGAGGAGGAACAGAACAAAATAAAAGGACCACTAAAGTGAAAAAGAAATTTTGAAACAAAATATTAAAAATTAAGAAACCAACAACCAAAAACAAAGAGGAAGGGAAAAAAATGTAAAGAAAAAAAAAGGAGGGGGATGGTGGTGGTGAGGAAATGGTGGTGCAGAGAGAATGTAGTCTCCCTGAGGGGATCTAGAGGGTGATCCTCTTGTTTCTGAGTGTATTTTTTTCTGTATGTTAGAAGATGCTCATCCCAAATTTATATAACCCAGCAATACTTATATAAAGATCCAACTTTGACCACAGAAACATAAACAAATGAAAGAAGGGGGGTATAATGGGAAGTAAGAGAGAATATAATCTTACAGAATGAAACAACACAATGTTCCACTTGGTTCTGGGTGTATGTTGGTCGTGTGTTAGAAGGTACTAATTTACACCATTGCAAAACAAAATGAGGCAGAAAAAAACAGAAAGCAAAAAACAAATACCCTATCTCTTATATCTACCAAAATTAAATTGAGGGATGCCAAGGTGGCTCAGCAGTAAGCATCTACTTTCAGCTCAGGTCATGATCCCGGGGATCTGGGATTGAGTTCCATATCAGGCTCCCTGCATGGGGCCTGCTTCTCCCTCTGCTTATGCTTCTGCCTCTGTCTCTATGTCTCTCATGAATAAATAAATAAAATCTTTAAAAAAAACAAACAAAATTAAATTGATTATGTTGAAGGGAATCCAGAAGTGGAAAATATATCTAAGACATGTAATTGTAGAAATATGAAAGTCAAAAAGGAAAAAAACTTGAAGAGTTGGTAAAATATTCTAATTAAGGTGGGAAAAG
Organism: Nyctereutes procyonoides; assembly: GCF_905146905.1. Taxonomy (NCBI): domain Eukaryota; kingdom Metazoa; phylum Chordata; class Mammalia; order Carnivora; family Canidae; genus Nyctereutes; species Nyctereutes procyonoides. The sequence goes on along the minus strand of NW_026575125.1, from coordinate 64,918,796 downwards.
AAAAAAGTATTGGAAATTTTTAGTCTGATATAAAAATGAGTCATAATGGAAAAAGAAAAAAAAGGACCCTCTAGTTCTATATACTATTTCCCCTCAGTCCTGGATCTTTCCAGTGCTGCTTGTTCAGTAAAATTGCTTTTCCCTTGGACTTCCAGCAGTTCTTCTGGGGGAAGGGTCTGCTGTGCTAATTCTCAGATATGTGTGCCTGGGTGGAAATGCCCCACCCTTTGCCAGGTGCCAGACTCAGTGTGAGCTGTTTATTCTGTGAGGCCTTTTTTCCCTAGAGGCCCCATCTCTCCTAGGCACAAGGTAAAACAAAGATGAAAAACAACAATGGCAGCAACCAGATTTCCAGCTCTGGAGTTGAACTCCCTGTGAGTAACTAACTGTGGTCTCCTAGTCCATACTGGCCTAGTTGCTCCTGGGGCCTGGTGCAGGTGCACTGATCTGCACAGGTTTCAGGACACCCAGCAACAGGAGAGTTCTTGCTTTCCTCTGCCCTCCCTGCTTCTGCCTCTCCCAGGGGGAATGAAGGATTGACAGGTTTGTCCACTTGGGCGCCCTGGGATCTGGGGCCCTGCATTGCTGGACCTGTGCTCCCAGGGACCGCCTCTCCCAAAGGGAATGGAGTACAGCCAACTCCATTCGTTGCCAGGTTCTAGCGTAAAGATTGCTCCCAGAGCCAGCCCACCTAATCTACTGGCGTCTCCCAAATGCCCCAGAGGGCTGCGGTGTTTTACTGATATCGAACAGCAGTTTGCAGTGAGCTTTCCCCCAGGCACTCCTCCTCTTATAGTGACTCCAGGTATTTTGAGGCTTCATTGCCCCTCCTGCTACATGCCCAGTTTCCCTGCTAAGCACTTTTCCATCAGGGAAACTCCAGCATAGATTTTTAATACTCCTGCTTGGGGAACCTGGGTGGCTCAGTGGTTGAGCATCTGCCTTTGACACAGGTAGTGATCCTGGGGTCCTGGGATCAAGACCCACATCAGGCTCAGGGAGCCTGCTTCTCCCTCTGCCTATGCCTCTGCCTCTCTCTCTGTCTCTCATGAATAAATAAATACAATGTTTTAAAATAAATAAATATATAAAAAGAAAGTTCCCACTTCTCCAGGTCTGGGCTTTCTTGCCCCAGAGGCTTTCGCCGCTCCACTTTTTCCCTGCTAGTGACAGTTCCCCTCCCCCACTTTATTATTTTTTTTATTTTTTTCACCTTCCTACCTTGTTAGAAGTGAAAACTTTTCTTTCTGTAGCATTCCAGCTTTTCTCTCTTTAAATCTCCAGTTGAATTTATAGGTATTCAGGATGTTTTGAAAGTTACCTAGGTAAGTTTGTGGGACTAGATGAGTTGAAGACCCCTACTCCTCCGCCATCTTGCCCCTTCTCTCTTTTTCTGGATATTAGAAAGAATTTCCTAGCTAGTATGTCTGTTGAAACCTGGTTCAATTTCATTCCCCTGATCATTTAAAGTGAACAAATAGAAGACTGGACTGTGTCACTTGAAAAAACTCCATATGTGTAGGAAATTGAACTAGTCAGTTTTTTATATTCCAGTATAATTAACATACAGTGTTATATTAGTTGCAGGTGTACAATATGATTCACTAATTCTATATATTACTAAGTTCTCATCACAATAAATGTACTCTTAATCTCTTTCACCTTATTTCACCCATCTACCAACCTACCTCCCCTCTGTCAATCATTAGTTTGTAATCTATATTTAAGTCTGGTTTTTTGTTTGCCTGTTTGTTCATTTGTTTTGTTTCTCAAATTCCACATATGAGTTAAATCATATATTTATCTTTCTCTGATTGACTTATTTAAATTAGTATTATACCCTCTAGATCCATCAATGTTGTTGCAAATGGCAAAATTTCATTCTCCTTTATGCCTGCATAATCCATTGTATACATATATACCACATATTCATAATCCATTTTTCTATCAATAAATAATTGGTTTGCTTCCAAATCTTGGCTATTTTAAATAATGCTGCAATAAATATATGGGTGCACATATCTTTTTTGAATTAGAGTTTTTATTTTCTTTGGATAAATATCCAGTAGTGGAATCACTGGATCATATGTTCATTCCATTCTTAATTATTTTTTCAATTTTATTTTAATTCCACTATAGTTAACATATTGTTATATTAGTTTCAAGTATACGATATAGGATTCAACAATATATTACACAGTACTCATCAAGATAGGTGTACTCTTAATACCTTTCACCTATTTCATCCCTCCTCTTGCCCGCCTCCTCTGGTTACCATCTGTTTGTTTTCTATAGGTAAGTGTATTTTTTGGTTTGTCTGTCTTTTTTTTCCCTTTGTTCATTTATTTCTTAAATTCCATATATTAGTGAAATCATATACTATTTCACTTTCTCTAACTTATTGAGCTTAGCATTGTAGTCCATTCATGTTTTTTTCAAATGGCAATATTTCATTCTTTTTTATGCCTGAATAATATTTCATTATACATAGATATAGATATATACCATGTCTTCTTCATCCATTCATCTATGAAAGGACACTTGGGCTGTTTCCATAGTTGGCTATTTTTTTTTAAAGATTTTATTTATTCACGAGAGACACAGAAAGATAGGTAGAGACATAGGCAGAGGGAGAAGCAGGCTCCCTACAGGATGCTGCTGAGCCACACAGACATCCCCATAGTTGGCTATTTTAAGTAATGTTGCAATCAGCATAGGGGTGAATATATTCTTTAAAATTTGTGTTTTTATAATCTATGGGTACAATACCCAGTAGTGCAATTATTGGATCACATATGGCAGTTCTATCTTTAATTTTTTGAGGAACTGCCATACTTTCCACAGTGGCTGCACCACCTTGCATTCTTACCAAAAATGCATGAGGGTTCATCTTTCTCCACATTCTCACCAAGACTTGTTATTTCATGTATTTTTTTAAACATTCTGATAGGTGAACGGGTTACAACAATGTGGGGTTGACTTGCATTTCCTTGATGATTAGAGATTTTGAGTATCTTTTCATTTGTGTCCTGGCCATCTATATGTCTTCTTTGGAAAAATGTCTATTCAAGTCCTCAATCCATTAATCCATTAATTGAATTTTTAAATTGGTGTCGAGTTATATAAGTCCTGTATATATTTTGGGTATTAACCCCTCATAGGATATATCAATTGCAAATATCTTCTAACATTCAGGACATTGTCTTTTTGTATTGTTGATTATTTCCTTTGCTGGGAAAAGCTTTTTATTTTAGTATGGTCCCAATAGTTTTTTATTTTTGTTTCCATTGAGAAAGGAGACATAACTTTTAAAAATATTTTCATGGTTGATGTCAAGGAGATTACTTTCTAATCCATTTTGATTTTATTTTTGTGTGTTGTGGTAGAACATGGTCCATTCTTTTGCATGAAGCTATCCAGTTATTCCAACACCATTTTTTTAAAGACTGTTTTTTTCCCATTGCATATTCTTGTCTCCTTTGTCATAGATTAATTAGTCATAAAGTATGAGTTTATTTCTGGGATCTCTATTCTGCTCTATTGATGTATGTGCCAATTTTTGTGCAATTACCATGCAATTTGCATTATTATAGCTTTGCAGTTTATTTTGGAATCTGGGACTGTGATATCTCCAGATTTGTTCTTCTTTCTCAAGATTGCTTTGGCTATTCAGAGTCTTTTGTGGTTATATAAAACTTTAAGTTATTTACTGTAGTTCTGTCAAAAAAGCTACTGGTGCTTTGATAGATATTGTATTAAATCTATAGATTGCTTTAGGTAGTAAGGACAATTTAACTATACTGGTTTTCCCAATCCATAAACATAGATAACTTTCCTTTTGTGTCATCTTTAATTTCTTTCATCAGTGTTTTATATTTTTCAGAGTACAGATCTTTCACTTCTTTTGTTAAATTTATTTTTAGGTATTTTTTCTTTTTGGTGCCATTTACAATGGCTCCAAATGTAATTGTTTTTATAATTCACTTTATGCTACTTTATTGTTAGTGTATAAAAGGCAATAATATCAGTGAGTGTGACAAAACATGAGAGACACCTAACTCTGGGAAACGAACAAGGTAGTGGAAAGGGAGGTGGGCGGGGGGTTGGGGTGACTGGGTGATGAGCACTGAGGGTGGCACTTGGCATGATGAGCACTGGGTGTTATGCTATATGTTGGCAAATTGAACTCCAATAAAAAATAAATAAATAAAAAGCAATAGATTTCTGTACATTATTTTTGTATTTTATAACTTTGCTGAATTCATTTATCAATTCTACCAGATATTTTTTTTTTGTGGAGACCTTTCAGCCTTCTATATGTGGTAACATGTCATCTGCAAATAGTAGCAGTTTTACTTCTTCCTTACCAATTTCGATACCTTTTTTTTCTTTTCCTTCTTGATTACTTTAGCTAAGACTGCCAATAGTAAGCTGAAACAAAGTGGTAAGAGTGAATATCTTTGTCTTGTTCCTGATCATTCAGGAAAAGCTATCATTTTTCACTATGGAGTATGATGTTAGCTGTGGGTTTTTCATTTTTGGCCTTTATTATGTTGAGTTACGGTTCCTCTAAACATACTTTGGTGAGAATTTATATCATAAATGGATGTTCTATTTTATAAAGTGTTTTTGTGCATCTATTGAGATAATCATATGTTTTGTATTCTTTCTCTTGTTAATGTGATGTATCATATTGACTGATTTGCAAATACTGAACCACACTGTATCTCTGAAACAAATCCCATGTGATCATTGTGAATGGTTTTTAAAATTTCTTATTTAAATTCAATTTCAGGGGTACCTGGGTGGCTTAGTGGTTGAGCGTCTGCCTTCAGCTCAGGTCATGATCCGGGGGTCCTGGGATCAAGTCCCACATCAGGCTCCCCGCAGGGAGCCTGCTTCTCCCTCTGTCTGTGTCTCTGCCTCTTTCTGTGTGTCTATCATGAATAAATAAATAAAACCTTTATAAATTAATTAATTAATTTAATTTCATTGACATATACTGTATTACTAGTTTTAAAGGTAGAATTCAGTGATTCATCAGTTGCATATAGCACCTAGTTCTCATTACTTCAAGTGCCCTCCTAAATGCCCATCACCCAGTTACTCCATCCCTCCATGTGAATGGCTTTTTCAATGTACTATTGGATTTGGCTTGATAATTTTTTGAGGACTTTTGCATCTATGTTCATCAGAGATATTGGCCTGTAGTTTTCTTTTCTTTTTTTTTTCTTTATCTGGTTTTGGTGTCAGGGTGATATTGGCCTGTTGAATGAATTTGGAAGCTTTCCTTTATCTTCTGCTTTTTGGAATAGTTTGAGAAGAATAGATATTGACTCTTCTTTAAATGTTTGGCACTGTTCATTTATGAAGCCAGGTGGTCCTGGACTTTTGTTTGTTGGGAGTTTTTTAAATTACTGATTCAATTTCCTTACTAGTAATCAATCTATTCAGATTTTCAATTTCTTCCTGATTAAGTTTTGGCAGTTTATACATTCTTAGAAATTTATTCATCTTCTTGAGGTTGTCCAGTTTGTTGGCATATAATTTTTCACAATTATTATTAATTAATTATTATTTTCTTATCATCTTTTGTATTTCTGTGGTGTCAGTTGTTATTTTTCCTCTTTCATTTCTGATTTTATTTATTTGAGGCCTCCCTCCTTTTTCTAATCAATCTGGCTAAAGGTTTATCAATTTTGTTGGTATTTTAAAAGAACTAGCTCCAGGTTTTATTGATCTGTTCTATTGTTATTTTAGTCTATTTCATTCATTTCTGTTATTCTTTTATAGAGAGGGGAGAGGCAGAGGGAGAGAAGGAATCTTAAGGAGGTTCCATGTGCAGCATGGAGCCCAATGCAGGGCTCAATGTCATGACCCTGAGGTCATGATCTGATCCAAATTCAAAAGTCAGACACTTAACCAACTGCACCACCCAGCAGCCTCTCATATATTTCTTTTCTAATCTTTATTATTTCCTTCCTTCCTTCCACTTTGGGTTTGTTTTTTCTTCTTTTTCTAATTCCTTAAGGTTGTTTATTTGACATTATTCTTGTGGTGTTTTTGTTTTTTGTTTTTTTGAAGGAGGCATGTATTGCTATAAACTCTTCTCTTAGGACAGCTTTTGATGCATCCCCAAAATTTTGATCATTATGTTTTCATATCCATATGTCTCCACCTGTTTTTTATTACCTCTTTGATTTCTGGTTGACTCATTTATTTTTTTAGTAGCATGTTATTTAATTTCCACATATTTTTGTACTTGCCAGGTTTTTTCTTGTAATTGATTTCTAGTTTTATACCATCATGGTCAGAAAAGATGCATGATGCAATTTCAAACTTTTTGGATTTTTTCAGACTTGTTTTGTGGCCTAACATGATTTATTCTGGAGAACGTTCCATGTGCACTTAAAAAGAATGTGTATTTTGGTGTTTGAGATGGAATGTTCCATATATATCTGTTAGGTCTACCTGTTCTAATCCTTTGTTCAAAAACACTGTTTCCTTGTTGATCTTCTGTCTGGATGATTTATCAATTGATGTAAATGGGGTGTTAAAGTCCCTTACTATTATTGTATTACTATACATTTCTTTCCTTATGGCTGTTAATAGTTGTTTTATGTATTTGGGCGCTCCCATGTTGGGTGCATAAATAGTTATAATTGTTGCAGTTTCTTGTTGGATTGTTCCCTTTATCATTATATCATGTCTCTCTTTGTCTCTTGTTATAGTCTTTGCTCTAGAGACTTTTTTTGTTCTATATAAGTATTACTACCTCAGGTGTCTTTCCACTTCTATTTGCATGATCCATGTTTTTCCACCCTTTCACTTTCAATCTGCATGTGTCTTTAGGTCTGAAATGAACCTTTTGTAGGCAGCATATAAATTAGTCTTTCATTTTTATCCAGTTACCCTATGTCTTTTGATTGGAGCAAGTATTTCTTTCAATGTAATTATTTATAGGTATGTACATACTGCCTTTTTTTTACTTGTTTTATGATTGTTTTTGTCATTCTTCTCTGTTTATTTCCTTTTTTACTCTTTTCCCTTGTGGTTTGATGGCTTTCTTTACTGATATATTTGGATTCCTTTCTCTTTATTTTTGCATATCTGTTAGAGGTTTTTGATTTGTGGCTTCCAATATGCTTATATACAACATCCTATGTATGTAGCAAACTATGTTAGCAAGTAAAACAGTTGATGGTTTCTTATGTTTTAACCCATTCAAAAGGCACTAAATTTTAACCTCACTTCCCACGTTTTATGTGCATAATGTCATACTTTATATTCTCCTATTTTCGTAATAACTTGACTAATTTTTATAGGTATAATTGATTTTACTGCTTTTGTGCTTTAACCTCCATAGTTGTTTTATGTGATTAATCTACTACTTTTATTATGTTTATATTAAATTGTGAATTTTTCCCTTTCCTAATTGTCTTATTCCTGATTATACACTTCTCTTTCCATTCAAAGAATTGTCAACATTTTTTTTCATGGCCAGTTTAGTTGTGATGAACTCTTTAAGCTTAGTTTGATGGGAAACTCATTGCCTATTCTAAATGATAGTAGTTCAGTAGTAGTTCAGTAGAGTATTGTTGGTTGCAGGTTTTTTCCTTTCAGCCCTTTAAATATATCATGCCACTCTCTTTCCACCTGCATATTTTTAAAAACTTTTTAAAATTTTTAATTCAAATTAGTAAACCTACTGTTGTATCAGTTTTAGGCATATAATATTGTAATTCAACACTTCCATGCATCACTCTGTGCTCCTACAACAAGCTGAATTCTTTCTCCTGAAAAAAAAATCAGCTGATAGCCTTATGGGGTTTTCCTTGCTTGCAACTCTTTTCTCTAACTTCTTTTAAAATTCTCTTTATCACTACTTTTTGCCATTTTCATTGTGTATCTTGGTTTGGACCTCCTTGGGTCAATTTTGTTGGGGGCTCTCTATGCCTCCTAGATGATGGTTTCCTTCTCCCATTTAGAGAAGTTTTCAGCTATTATTTCTTCAAAAGCATTTTCTGCCCCCTTTTCTCCCTGTTCTGTTTTCGGGATCCCTATAATGTGAATGATATTACACTTGAAGATGTCACTGTACTCCCTTGAATTTTTCTCGTTTGTTTTTTATTTTTTTCTTTTTCCTGTTCATCTTGGTTGATTGCCATTACTCTGTCTTCTATCTCACTGGTCCATTCTTCTGCTTCCTCTAGTCCATTACTTATTCCCTCTAGTGTAATTTTAGTTATTGAGTTCTTCATCCCTAACTGCTTATCTTTTATATTTTCATCTCTTTGTTGACTGTCTCATTGAAATCCTTCACTCTTTTCTCAAGTCCAGTAGGTATCTTTATGACTGTTACTTTGAATTCTTTATCAGGCACATTACTTATTTCCATTTCATTTAACTCTTTGCTGTGATTTTGTTTTGTTCTTTGTTTTGAGACATATTTTTCTCTCTGTCCTCATTTAAACTAACACTCTGTATTGATATCTATGTTAAGAAACTGATGTACATCTCCTGATCTTGAAAGTAGTAGCCTTATAAAGAAAAGGCCCGATCAACTTACATAGATAACTTTCAAATCATCCTGAAAATCACTAAATTTGGTCTGAGATTTAAAGATAGAACAGCTGGAAAGCTACAGAGAGAAGAATTTGCACTTCTAAAAAGGTAGGAAGGCGGAAAAAAATGAAAGAGTCAAGTTGGGGAGGGGGCCCCCACGAAGAGCCGGGCTAAGGCCAGGTGGCCAGAGCCTCCCTGGACAGGAAAGCCCAGTCCTGGAGAAGTAGGAAGTTTAAAAATCCGCACCAGATTCTTCCAGGACAGAAAGGCGCTTAGCAGGGAACACAGGCAGAAGTGCAAGAGGGGCAGTGAAGCCTCCAGTCTCCTGGGGTCACTAACAGAGGAAGTGAACCCTGGGGGAAAGCAGCCACAGACTATAGGCCGAGCTTGGTAAAGGACTGCAACAGCCCGCTGCAGGGCTAGGGAGCCCTAGCCCTGCTAGGGAGTGCCCAGTGAGGGCTAGGAAGAAGTTCAGGCTGCAGCTCCGGACTGAGGGGTCTGCGCCCTGCTGCCTTCGGGAGCCGTGGCCCCAGGAGCGTGATTCCAGCAGCACGGGCCCTGGATCTCAGGGCACCAGAGGAACACGGCCCAGGATCCTGCGCTTCCCCCGGGTCGGGTGGAGATGGGGAGAGCACAGAACAGTTAGGACTCTCCTGCCACGGGGCACCCCAAGCTATGCAGATCAGCACCCCCCACAACTGGAGCATACAGGCCACTATGGACTGGGAGACTGTGGTAGTTACTGTGGGAAGCTGACTCCAGGGTTAGAGAGCTGGCCACTGCCAGTGTTGTTATTCCTCCTTGTGTCACCATGTGCCTGGGACAGAGCAGGGCCACCAGGTAACAGGGTCCTCACAGGTTAAAAAGCTCCCACTGAGCTATACCCCCGGCAGTGGGCGGGTACACACACCTGAGATTCAGCACAGGAGGCCCCGCCCCCAGAAGACCAGCTGGAAGGACAGGGGAAGAGCATGTTCTTGACTGAGGAGGGATGGAAAGCACCAGGGGAGGTGAAGGATTTACAGTATTTAGAACCAGAGGATACCCCTCCTTTTTTTCCTTCCTTTTTCCAGTATACTCATTTTTAGCCACTCTGCACTGAGCAAAATGACAAGAAAGAAGAACTCACCACAAAAGAAAGAATCAGAAACAGTACTCTCTCCCACAGAATTACAAAATTTGGATTACAATTCGATGTCAGAAAGCCAATTCAGAAGCACAATTATAAAGCTACAGGTGGCTCTCGAAAAAAGCATACAGGATTCCAGAGACTTCATGACTGCAGAATTTAGATCTACTCAGGCTGAAATTAAAAATCAATTAAATGAGTGCAATCAAAACTGGAGGTCCTAACAATGAGGGTTAATGAGGTGGAAGAAAGAGTGAGTGACATAGAAGACAAGTTGATGGCAAGGAAGGAAGCTGAGGAAAAAAGAGAAAAACAATTAAAAGACCACGAGGAAAGGTTAAGGAAATAAATGATAGCCTCAGAAGGAAAAATCAACGTTTAATTGGGGTTCCAGAGGGTGCTGAGAGGGATAGAGAGCAAGAAAGCATATTTAAACAAATCATAGCTGAGAACTTCCCTAATTTGGGGAGGGAAACAGGCATTCAAATCCAAGAGATAGAGAGGTCCACCCCTAAAATCAATAAAACCATCAAGACCTTGACATTTAAAAGTGAAACTTGCAAATTACAAAGATAAAGAGAAAATCCTTAAAGCAGCAAGAGAGAAGAGATCCCTAACTTATATGGGGAGAAATATTAGATTAACAGCATACCTCTCCACAGAGACCTTGCAGGCCAGAAAGGGCTGGCAGGATATATTCAGGGTCCCAAATGAGAAGAACATGCAGCCAAGAATACTCTATCCAGCAAGGCTCTCATTCAGAATAGAAGGAGAGATAAAGAGCTTCCAAGATAGACAGAAACTGAAAGAATATGTGACCACCAAACCAGCCCTGCAAGAAATAATAAGGAGGACTCTGTAAAAGAAAGAGAATTCCCAAGGAAATAATCCAAAAAACAGGGACTGAATAGGTATTATGTTGACACTAAATTCATATCTTTCAATAGTAACTCTGAATGTGAATGAGCTTAATGATCCCATTAAAAGACACAAGGTTTTAGACTGTATAAAAAAGCAAGACCCATCTAATTTCTGTCTACAAGAGACTTATTTTAGACCGAAGGACACCTCCAACCTGAAAATGAAAGTTTGGAGGACGATTTACCATTCAAATGTTCCTCAAAAGAAAGCTAAGGTAGCAATCCTTATATCAGATAAATTAAAGTTTATCCCAAAGATTGTAGTAAGAGATGAAGAGGGACACCATATCACTCTTAAAGGGTCTATCCAACAAGAAGACCTAACAGCCATGAATATTTATGTCCGTAATGTTGGAAATGCCAAGTATATCAATCAATTAATAAGCAAAGTTAAGACATACATAGATAATAATACACTAATATTTGGAGACTTCAACACAGCACTTTCTGAAAATGACAGGTTTTCTAAGCACAACATCTCCAAAGAAACAAGAGCTTTAAAGGATACACTGGAACAGATGGATTTCACAGATATTTACAGAACTTTACATCCAAATGCAACTGAATACACATTCTTCTCAAGTGTACATGGAACTTTCCCCAGAATAGACCGCATATTGGGTCACAAATCAGGTCTTAACTGAGACCAAAGATTGTGATTGTCCCCTGCATATCTTCAGCCATAATGCTTTGAACCTTGAACTCAATCACAAGAAGAAATTTGGAAGAAACTCAAACACGTGGAGGTTAAAGAGCATCCTGCTAAAAGATCAACCAGGAAATTAGGGAAGAATTAAAAAGATTCATGGAAACTAATGGAAATGAAGATAAAACTGTTCAAAATCTTTGGGATACAGCAAAAGCAGTCCTGAGAGGGAAATACATCACAATAGAAGCATCCCTCAAAAAACTGGAAAAAAACTCAAATACAAAAGCTAACCTTGCACCTAAAGGAACTGGACAAAGAATAGCAAATAAAAACTACATCCAGCAGAAGTCAATAAAGATTCGAGCAGAACTCAATGAAATAGAGGCCAGAAGAACTGTAGAACAGATTAACAAAACCAGGAATTGGTTCTTTGAAAGAATGAATACGATAGATAAACCTTTAGCCAGCCTTATTAAAAAGAAGAGAGAAAAGACTCAAATTAATAAAATCACAAATGAGAAAGGAGAGATCACCACCAATACCAAGGAAATACAAATGATTTTAAAAACATATTATGAGCAGCTATACACCAATAAATTAAGCAATCTAGAAGAAATGGACGCATTTCTGGAAAACCACAAAGTGTCATAACTGGAACAGGAAGAAATAGAAAACTTAACAGGCCAATCACGAGGGAGGAAATTGAAGCAGTCATTAAAACCCTTCCAAGACACAAAAGCCCAGGGCCAGATGCCTTTTCCAGGGGAATTCTATCAAACGTTTAAAGAAGAAGCAATGCCTATTCTACTAAAGCTGTTCTGAAAGACAGAAAGGGGTAGAGTACTTCCAAACTTGTTTTATGAGGCCAGCATCACCTTAATTCCAAAACCAGACAAAGACCCCACCAAAAAGGAGGATATAGATCAACATCCACGATGCACAGAGAGGCATAAATTCTCAACAAGATACTAGCCAATAGGATCCAACAATACATTAAGAAGATTATTCACTATGACCAAGTGGGATTTATTCCCGGGACGCAAGGCTGGTTGAACACTCGTATAACAATCAATGTGATTGATCATATCAGTAAGAGAAGAAACAAGAGACCTATGGTCCTCTCAATAGATGCAGAGAAAGCATTTGACAAAATACAGCATCCATTCCTGATCAAAACTCTTCAGAGTGTAGGGATAGAGGGAACATTCATCAGCATCTTAAAAGCCATCTAAAAAAGCCCACAGCAAATATCATTCTCAATGGCGAAACACTGGGAGTCTTTCCCCTAAGATCAGGAACAAGACAGGGACGTCCACTCTCACCACTGCTATTCAGCATAGTACTAGAAGTCCTAGCCTCAGCAATCAGGCAACAAAAAGAAATAAAAGGCATTCAAAGTGGCAAAGAAGAGGTCAAACTCTCCCTCCTTGCAGATTACATGATACTGTACAGAAAAAACCCAAAAGACTCCACTCTAAGATTGCTTGAACTCATATACCAATTCAGTAATGTGGCATGATACAAAATTAATGCCCAGAAGTCAGTGGCATTTCTACACACTAACAATGAGACTGAAGAAAGAGAAATTAAGGAGTCAATACCATTGACAATTGCACCCAAAAGCATAAGATACCTAGGAATAAACCCAACCAAAGAGGTAAAGGATCTATACCCTAAAAACTACAGAACAGTTCTGAAAGAAATTGAGGAAGACACAAAGAGATGGAAAAATATTCCATGCTCATGGATTGGAAGAATTAATATTGTGAAAATGTCAAGGTTACCCAGGGCATTTTACACATTTAATGCAATCCCTGTCAAGATACCATGGACTTTCTTCAGAGAGTTGGAAGAAATCATAAGATTTGTGTGGAATCAGAAAAGACCCCGAATAGCCAGGGGAATATTGAAAATGAAAACCATAGCTGGGGGCATCACAATGCCAGTTTTCAGGTTGTACAAAGCTGTGGTCATCAAGACAGTGTGATACTGGCACAAAAACAGACACATAGATCATAGATCAACAGACAGAATAAGGAATCCAGAAATGACCCCTCAACTCTGGTCAACTAATATTCGACAAAGCAGGAAAGACTATCCCCTGGGAAAAGGACAGTCTCTTCAATACATGGTGCTGGGAAAATTGGACATCCATGTGCAGAAGAATGAAACTAGACCATCCTCTTACACCATACACAAAGATAAACTCAAAATGGATGAAAGATCTAAATGGGAGACAAGACTCCATCAAAATCCTAGAGGAGAACACAGGCAACACCCATTTTTGAACTTGGCCAGAGCAACTTCTGGCAAGGCATATCTATGAAGGCAAGGGAATCAAAAGCAAAAACGAATGACTGGGAGTTAATCAAGATAAAGAGCTTCTGCACAGCAAAAGAAACAGTCAACAAAACTAAAAGACAACCCACAGAATGGGAGAAGATGTTTTCAATTGACGTTTCAGATAAAGGGCTAGTATCCAAGATCTATAAAGAACTTATTATACTCAACAGCAATGAATCAAACAATCCAATCACGATATAGGCAAAAGACATGAACAGAAATTTCACCAAAGAAGACATAGATATGGCCAAGAACCACATGAGAAAATGCTCTGCATCACTGGCCATCAGGGAAATACAAATCAAAACCACAATGAGGTACCACCTCACACCAGTGAGAATGGTGCAAATTAAGAAGACAGGAAACAACACGTATTGGAGAGGATTTTGAGAACGAGGAACCCTCTTGCACTCTTGGTGGAAATGTGAACTGGTGCAGCCACTCTGGAAAGCTTTGTGGAAGTTCCTCAAAGAGTTAAAAATAGAGCTACCCTATGACCTAGCAATTGCAATGCTGGGGATTTATCCCAAAGATAAAGATGCAATGAAATGGCAGGACACCTGCACCCGAATGTTTATAGTAGTAATGTCCACAATAGCCAAACTGTGGAAGGAGCCACGATGTCCTTCTACAGATGAATAGATAAAGAGGATGTGGTATATATTTACAATGGAATACTAGTCAGCCATCAGAAAGAAGGAATATCCACCATTTACCTCCACATGAATGGAACTCGAGTTTATTATGCTGAGTCAAACAAGTCAATCAGAGAAGGACAATCATCATATGGTTTCACTTATATCGGGAATATAAGTAATAGTGAAAAGGATTATAAGGGCAAGGAGGGGGACTGCACAGGAAAAATTAGAGAGAGATACAAATCATGAGAGACTCCTAACTCTGGGAAATGAACAAAGGGTTGCAGAAGGTGAGGTGGGCTGGTGGATGGAGTAAATGAATGATGGGCACTGAGGAGGGCACTTGATGGGATGAGCACTGGGTGTTATATGTTTGCAAATCGAACTTGTATAGAAATAAATGTAAAAGGAAAATATCCAAGAAGTATCCTCACTATAACCAAACCCTGCTGGAACCTTGATCTTAGACTTTTCTAGCCTCTATAATTGTGAGAAAATAAGTTTTTGTCATGCAGCCACAGTCTATGATATTTTGTTTTGGCAGCCTGATTCTCTTTTTGTTCCTTGTCCATTGGCTTTGGTTTCTTTTGCATGGGAAACCTACTTCTAGCTTCATCATGTAGGCTTCTCTAATCTATATTAATAGTATATGCCTGTATCTCAAACTTGAGCATGCATCAGAATTACTTTGAGGGCTTCTTAAAATACAGTGCTTGTTTGTACTTCAGAATTTCTGATTCAGTAGGTCTGCAATGGAGCCCAAAGTTTTATATCTCTAACAAGCCCCCAGGTGATGTTGATACTACTTGTCCAGGGCACTCTCAGAACCATGGTCCATGGATGTAAACTACAGTATTTTATTGTATATACACTTACTCTCTAGGATAAACTTTTACAACAATCCTTTACACTGTAAAAGTCCTTAGCCCTCTTGATTCAAAATGTAGCTTTTGAGGGCTGCCTGGGTAGCTCAGTGGCTGAGCATTTGTCTTTGGCTCAGGGCGTGATCCTTGATCCTGGGTCCAGGAATTGAGCCCCTCATCAGACTCCCTGCAAGGCATCTACTTCTCCCTCTGCTTGTGTCTCTGCCTCTCTCTCGGTGTCTCTCATGAATAAATAAACAAAATCTTTTTAAAAAAAAATTAGCTTTTGAGCGTAAAACAAACAAAATAAGGAAACTCTTCTCTGTCAGAAAGCTTAGCTTTTGCAATTCAAAGTACCTTTATTTTCAAAGTTATAATCTATACTAGGAGGTTTTTTAAAGTTTTATTTATTTAAGCAATTTCTACACCCAACATGAGGCTCGAACTCATGACCCTGAGATCAAGATTTGCACACTCTTCAGACTGAGCCAGCCAGGTGCTCCTTTGCTAATTAAAAGAATATTTAGAAATTCAAATGACTATCTTTTGGGGGTTCCTTTGTGTCCTTATTCCTTTGGATAAAAAATGCTTACAGATTTTTAGAAAGCCAACAATTCAGTAGGTGAAGGGTCTCACAGAATTAGAACAATGCAGGAAAGAAAAAAATTAGTTATCTCAAAATTTTGCCCTGCCACAAAATAACTACCATTTATTTAGTGTACATACCATACTTATTCTTTTTTCTTATTTAATTCTCATAATGAACCTCTTTAAAAGATGTGATGTTTTGTTATTTTGGCAGTTGTTTTTACTTATAATTGAGCAAAATGAGGCTTAGTGAAGTTAAGAGATTTGTCCAAGTTTTCAGAACTGGTAAGTGGTAAAGCAAAATTTTAACCTAGACCTGCTTGACTACATACACCTCTTAACCACTGCTAGAAAGACTTTCTAATATAAATTTTTTAAAATAAAATTATTATGACTAACAACTACATTTATTCAAACTTACTATTTTTTATAAGACACATTTAGGTTGGATATTAGGAAGAATTCTCAGTCAGGAGGTCTATTAGACTCATTAGTAGCATCAACTTTATGCCCTTGATCATTTAAAGGAGACAGTATAGAAAACTGGACTATGTGTCACTTGAAAAAAACTGTATGAGCAGGAAGTGGAACTCATCAGTTTTTAAATTTCAGTTTCATTAACATACAGTGTTATATTAGTTTCAGGTGTACAATGATTCTATGGTTCCATACATCAGCCAGTGCTTATCACAAGTGCATTCTTTAATCCCTGTTACCCATTTAACCCATTCCCTTGCCCCCTTCCCTCTGGTAACCATCATTTTGTTCTCAATAGTTAAGAAGCTGTTTCATGGCTTCTCTCTCTCTCTCTCTCCCTCCCTTTTTCTTTGTTAATTGGTTTTTTAAATTCCACATATGAGTGAAATCATATGGTATTTGTCTTTCTCTGACTGACTTCACTTAGTATTATACTTTCTAGCTTCATCCATGTCATTGCAGGAAGAATGTACTTTACAATGTTTAAAAATCTTTTTTAGTGCAACTCTTACATACATACATAAATAACTTGGATGTCTTGTGGTACTAGTAGTCTGGGGCTTCAGGTGTATTATTCATCACCATCTTGGAAGAGAAAGACTTGTTACAAGCCAAATCCCTAGACAAGTAAAGATTCTATATGAAATTATTTCGTTATAGCAGACTCTTTTTTCCTAGGGCAATCTAATAGAAGGTGAGAATGACAGCACATCACTTATGGGAAGGCAGAACAACTGTGATTTGGTTGATGAAATGCCCTAACCATAGCATTTTTGACTCCAAGAATAGTCCATATTAACAATTACTATCTTTTCTGAAGCTATAAGAAGCTGAGAAGATGAATATGAGCTCTTTGCCACATAGAGATGAGGAGGTTCCATTTATAGGGAATCATTTTTTCTCTGTCTTGGAAGAGAACAGCCAGACTATCAGAAAGCAATGAAAAAAAGAATGTTTGAAAGTTGCATGCACACTGATGTATGCTCTGGCTGCAGCCATCCCTCTCTAACCTTAGAGAGGAGTGCAGTGTCATTCACAGAAAATGAAAATTTAGCTATATAGCAGAGTTCTTGATTCAATCAAAAAAGACTATTGCCATCTGGCTGAGAATATTTTCATTATTAATTCCCCCTTTTTTGGTTCAAGACTTCTTGTGTGAAACAATGTAAGATGAAATTCTTGGGGAAAAATCCTGCAAAATTTGATAGTGTTATTTCTCCTGGTACCAGCATCTGCCTTTGACCTATGAGAAACAGCAACATCTCTTAAAGCAACTTCAAATCTAAGAAGTTATAGCATGTGCAAAACAAATCTAAGAAATTACTTCAGCATTAGGTAGGATATCAGACTGTGACATAGCACCTACTACAGAGGTCCTGAATAATCGTGGAAATCTAGTACTTGGCTCTCTGCAGCTTCATATGAGAGATATATTCTATGTTAATTTCCATTATAAATCTTTCTGTTCAGGATAGCAAATACTTACCCTCATCATTTTCTTCTTTGGAGCATTAATTAAGCAACCATATCTTATCTAGGACCTACCTTAGAAATTAGCATAATAGAAAGTCTTACAAAGTGGGATTTATTAACTACAGACTGTACTTTCAGGCCCTACAGCATTTCCATCTACCTCCTGAGTGTCTCCATTTGGATGTTCCTCAAATACCTCATACTCAGTAAATCCAAAAATGAACTCATCTTCCTACTGAAGCCTGCTTATTCTTCTGAACTACTTCTGGGCTTATGAGCATAAACATCTCAGTGTCATCTTTGACTCTTCTTTAAACCCCAAACTCAAAATACACATTTTGGAGATTCTTCCTTTATAATGTCTTTAGCACTTAATTAATCCTTTTAGTGTCCATTGTCATCCAAATGGTTCAGGTATTACCACTTTATCTGTGAATAAATGCCTCTCCCACATATAGATTTTATACTCACTTACTCCTGTGCCTGATGCTTTTAAATTGATACCCACTCTCTTAATACCCAACAAAACTCAAAATATGATAAAATATTTTGAAAGTCCCCCTGCCAGAAAAAGAAAGTCCCACAGAAACACAGATCATGTTCTCTATGTTACAAGGTGATATTAGGGTATTGCCTCTGGGAAGAAAGACCAGCAAAACTATTTCCCCAGAGGTTCACAGGATGATCTTCTTGGTGTGTTAGAATAGGATTCTGTTTCCTCCAATTATTTAACTATTCTCATAAGTAAGGAATGAGTGTATTAAACTTATACAAAAAAATTCAAGCTTGAGACATGATCAATATTAGAAAATGTTTTGCTCTAAGGATAGACTAAAGAATCCAAAGAGATATAGAACTACACTCTCAGAGGACTCTAAGGAGCCCTTATTATCACACAGAAAGTCTGATTCTGTCAGTTATATTTTGGTGTTTAGCATCTATTGCGGGAAACCGGGCATCCCCTATCCAGGAATTATGTATGACAGGACAAGTGACACATTAGGCACTTATGAATATGAAATGGTCATTACTCACATAGTAAACAGTAAAAAAATTTTTTCCAAAGAGAAGGGCTCAGGTTCAATGTGGAATGAAACAAAAGCAAGGAGGGAAACAGATGTCTTTGGGTTTTTATTGTTGTAAGCGGTGAGGCTGCAGTAAAGGGACCAGGTTTGAAATGTCTGCCAGTGATAAGGGGAATGCCTATCAGATGGCCTATATGTGGGGCAAAATGGGAAAGGAAGGAATAGGGACTTGAATGTCATTGGCCAAATATGTAAATTGCAGTCTTCTAGTTTATCAAAATTCACCTATGATGGTTAACTGATGACTTAAATATTCTGTTTTATTTAATTGAATTTAAAGTTGCCTGAGTATGAATTATAAGAGCCTACTAACTAAATATAATATAATTAATATGAATAAACATTGAAATCAATTTCTAGTTAAGTTTCCCCAGGCTAAAGGAGATAACCAAGAAAATAACTCAGTGGAGACAATGACATTTGTTTAAATATTCTAGTAAATGTTGTTGACTACTTTAACTTTTCTCTCATTTATTGAATGTTTTTTTATTTTTTATTTTTTTAGAGATTTATTTATTTATTCCTGAGAGACACACACAGAGAGAGAGAGGCAGAGACATAGACAGAGGGAGAGGCAGGCTCTCCACAGGGTACCTGATGTGGGACTTGATCATGCCCTGACCCAAAGGCAGATGCTCAACTACTGAGCCACCCAGGCATCCCTATTGAATGATTTTAATAGAGAATTTGGACAATTCTTCATTGGCTTTAATAATCATTTGTTGTTGGATGATGTGAACACCAAGAGCAGTTCCACTTATGCCCAAAGTAGTAGGTAATGTAAGTTCAAAAGAAACTTATACTATAAATGACCCTAAAAGATTACACAATAAACCCTATTTGAACTAATAGATGAATTGAGCAAAGTTGCAGTATACAGAATTGACACATAAAAACCAGTGGCATTTCTATTCACTAACAATGAATATTCAAATAGGAAATTTAAAACAAAATAAAATAGCATAAAAGAGAATAAAATTCTTTTTTTAATAAATTTATTTTTTATTGGTGTCCAATTTACCAACATACAGAATAACACCCAGTGCTCATCCTGTCAATTTTTTAAAAAAAGAATTAAAACATTTATAAAGTTAAGGAGGCATAAGACTTTTGTGCTGAAAACATACAAAATACTGGTGAAAAAAAGTAAAGAAGACACAACTAATTGGAAAGATATCTTGTTTTTGGATTGGAAGACTTCATATTGTTGAAATGTCCATACTACCTGTATTAGTCAAGGTTCTCCAGGATAACAGAATCAATAAGATGTATATCTGTATCTATCATTTTTATCTCTACATTTACCATCTCTATAGAGTAGATTGATATAGACAATAGATAGATAGATGATAGATAATTAAGAGAATCATTATTAGAAATTGACTTGTGTGATTATGGAGACTGATAAATCCCAAGATTTACAGTCAGCAAGCTGGAAACCTGAGTTCAACAGGCTCTAGACCCCCAAAAGGACCGATATTTTAGTTTAAGTCTGAAGGCAGAGGGAAAAATGTCTTAGCTCAAAGAGAGTCAGAGTAGGAGTTCTTTCTTACTCAGGCTTCTTGTTCTATTCAGGTCTTCAATGGATTAGGTGAGGCTTCCCACATTAGGGAGGGCGATATGCTCTACTCAGTCCACTACTTCAAATGTTAATCTCATCCACAAACACCCTCACAGATGCACACAGAATAAGGGGTAAAAACCAAATATCTGAACAACCAAATATCTGATGGTTATAATAATAGCCATCACACTACCCAAATCAATCTATAGATTTAATGTCATCCCTACAAAAATCCCAATGACATTTCATGTAAATACAGAGAACCTCTTAAAATACATACGGAATGTCAACGGACCCAAGA
Organism: Nyctereutes procyonoides; assembly: GCF_905146905.1. NCBI lineage: Eukaryota > Metazoa > Chordata > Mammalia > Carnivora > Canidae > Nyctereutes > Nyctereutes procyonoides. Next base: position 64,898,201 of record NW_026575125.1, on the reverse strand, counting down.
TGGCCAAAAGAATTTGAAAACGAAGAAAGTTGGAGGACTCACAGTTCTTGATTTCAAAACATACTACAAAACTATAATAATCAAAACAATGTTGTATTGGCACAGAGACAGACGTATGTGTGTATACACATATGAAACAAAATAGAGAGCTTAGAAATAAATTCTCATGTATATGATCAAAAGGTCTTTGATAAGGGTGTCAAGATACAATGGGGAAACTACAATGTCTTCAACAAATGGTGTTGGGAAACTGGAAATACACATGCAAAAGCCTGCAAAAGAATGAGTTTGAACACTTATCTTGCATTACACACAAAAATTAACACAAAAAGATTTAAAAAAGTAAACATAAGACATAAAATTATAAAACTCCTACAAGAAAACATAGGGGTAAACTTCATGACATTGGCTATGGGAATGATTTCTTTGATGTGACACCAAAAGCATGAGTAACAAGAGAAAAAATAAGCAAATGGGACTACATCAAACTTAAAAACTGTTTATTAAAGTTTATTAAACTGTTTATTAAACAGCAGAGTGAAAAGGCTACCTTTGGAATGGGAGAATATATTTGCAAATCATATATCTGATAAAGGCTTAGTATCTAGAATAGTACTAGTTAGTACTATCTAGAACTCCTGTAACTCAACAAACAATTCCATTAAAATATGGATGGAAGACCTGAATACACATTTCTCTAAAAAAGATATTCAAATTTCCAATAAGCATATGAAAAGATATTCAACATCACTAATTATAGGAAATGCATATCAAAACCACAATGAGACATCATCTCATTTGAATGATCACCACTAAAAACAAACAAATAAAGTGTTGGCAACGATGTAGAAAAATTGGAACCCTTGGGGACTATTGATCAGAATGTAAAATTGCACAGCTACTATTAAAAATAAATTAAACTTGGGATGCCTGGGTAGCTCTGTAGTTGAGTGTAAAATTACACAGCTACTATTAAAAATAAATTAGACTTGGGATGCCTTTGGCTCAGGATGTGATCCCAGGGTCCCGCATCAGGCTGCCCCTAGGGAGCCTACTTCTCTCTGTGTCTCTCATGAATAAATAAATAAAATCTTAGAAAAGTTAAAAAAAAAGAAAAGTTAAAATAAATTAAACTTAATACTGCAGGGATGTCTGGGTGGCTCAGTCAGTTAAGTGTCTGCCTTTAGATCAGGTCATGATCTTAGGGTCCTGGGATTGAACCCTGCATCAGGTTATCTGCTCAATGGGGAGCCTGCAGAAGCAGGCTCCCTCAGCCCTTCCCCCTGCTTGTACTCTTTCTCTCTCTCAAATAAATAAAATATTTAAAAAATTAAAACTGCCATATAATCCAACAGAATTAAAAATTAATGAAATATATAATAAAAATTAAAACGCCATATGATCCATTGATACAATGTTTGGTTATTTAACTAAAATAATTGAAAGCAGATTCTTAAAGAGGTATTGGACATCCATGATCATTACAGCTAAGAGGTGGAGGCCTCCCAAATATCCACTGGCAGATAAATATATAAGAAAAATATACACATGCAATGGAATATCATTCAATCTTTTAAGAAAATGGAAATCTTGTCATATGCACAATATGAATGAACCTTGAAGACATTATGATAAATGCAACAATCCAGTCATGAAAAGACAAATACAGTATGAGACACTTATTTGAGACATCTAAAGTAGTGAAATTCACAGAAATAGAAAGTAAACAAAAGTCCCTGGTTGTTTCCAGAAGCTATAGGTAGTGGGAAGTGGGGAGTTCTTTTTTAATGGGTACAGACTTTTCAGTTTTGTAAGATAAAAAAAATATGAAATTTATTTCAAAGCAATGTGAATATACTTAACATTACTGAATTATACACTTAAAATGGTTAAGATAGTAAATTTAATTTTCTATTTTTACCCCAATTGAAATTAACATTTAAAAGAAACTTTATTATTGTATAAAGTCACCATGGAGTTACAGGAAGTCTTGACAACCGCCCTTCCCCACCAAAGTCCTGTCCTAATTTGCAGATTGTAAAAGTTATATTAGGGAAAGATGACATTGGGATAGGTAGGGATAGGAAAACTGTAATCTTGGTGGAGCTTTAATTTTATTTTTGCTTTTAATGGATAATGTAGAATTGATGGATATATGAAATTATTTTTTAAGTTTTATTTTAATTACCCAGTGTTCATCATGACAAATGTATTCCATAATCCCCATCATCTATTTAACCCATCTCCTACACAACTCCCTTCTAGTAACCACCAATTCATTCATTATAGTTAATTCTATTTCTTGGTTTCTCTTTCACTTTTTCCCCCTCTGCTCATGTCTTTTGTTTCTTGAGCACCATATATGAATGAAATCATATGGTATTTGTCTTTCTCTGACTGACTTATCTCACTTGGCATTACACTCTCAAGCTGTATCCATGTCTTTGCAAATGGCAAGATTTCATTCTTTTCTATGCTGGGTACAGCATATACATTGAATACATATACCATATCTTCTTTACTCATTCATCAATTGATGGACTACTCCAATATCTTGGCTATTATAATAATGTTGCTATAATCATAGGGGTGCACATATTCTTTTAAATTAGTGTTTTTGTATTATTTAAATAGTACTGCAATAGCTGGATCATAAGGTAGTTATATTCTCAACTTTTGAGAACCCTCCATACTGTTTTCCAGAGTGGCTACACCAGTTTGCATTCCCAGGGTTGCAAGACGGTTCCTTTTTCTCCACATCCTCACCAATACCTATTGTTTCTTTTTTGTGGATATTAGCCATTCTGAGAGGTGTGAGGTGTATATCTCATTGTAGTTTTGATTTGCATTTCCCTGATGGTCAGTGATGTTGAGGATACTTTTATATGTCTGTTCATTTATGGGTCTTCCTTGGGGAACTATCCCTTCATTTCTTCTGCCTACTTTTTAATTGTATTATTTGGTTTGGGGGTGTTGAGTTGTATCAAGTCTTTATATATTTTAGATATAGCCCTTTATTGGATATACCATTTTCAAATATCTTCTCTCATCTTGTGGGTTGCCTTTTAATTTTTTAATTGTTTCCTTTGCTGTGCAGAAACTTTTTATTTTGATATAGTCCCAATAGTTCATTTTTGCTTTTATTTCCCTTGCCTGAGGAGACATATCTAGCAAAATGTTGCTATGGCTGATGTCAGACGGATTACTGCCTGTGCTGTCTTCAAGAATTTTTATGGTTTCATGTTTTACATTTATGCCTTTAATTCATTTTAAGTTTATTTTTGTGAATGGTGAAAAAAAGTGCTCATTCTTTTGCATGTGACTGTCCAGTTTTCTCAACACTGTTGAAGAGACTTATTTTTTCCCATTGGATATTCTTTCTTACTTTGTCAAAGATGAACTGACCATATAACTGTGGGTTTCTTTCTGTGTTTCCTGTTCTATTCTATTGATCTATATGTCTATTTTTAAGCCTATACAATACTGTTTTAATTACTACCACTTTGCAATAATAACTTAAAATCTGGAACTTAAAATACAGTTTTGTTCTTCTTTTTCAAGATTTCTTTGGCTATTTGAGGTCTTTTGTGGTTCCGCACAAATTTTAGGATCATTAGTTCCAGCTCTGTGAAAAATGTTGTTGGTATTTTAATAGGGATTGCATTAATTGTGTAGATTGCTCTGGGTAGTATAAGCATTTTAATAATATTTTTCTTCTGATCCATGAGCATAGAATGTCTTCCTATTTCTTTGCATAATTTTAAATATCTTTCATCAGTGTTTCATAGTTTTCAAAGCACTGGTATTCACATCTTTGATTACCTATATTCCTAGGTATCTTGTTATTTGAGGTCCAGTTATAAATAGGATTGTTTACTTAATTTCTTTTTCTACTGCTCCATTATTGGTGTACAGAAATGCTATAGATTTCTATACAATGATTTTGTGTCCTGCAAATTTACTGAATTTATGTCCTAGGAGACTTTTGGTGGATTCTTTTGGATTTTTCTATCTGTAATGTCATATCATATACAAATAGTGAAAATTTTATTTCTTCCTTTCCAGTTGGGATGCATTCTATTTTATTTTGTTGTCTGATTTCTTTGGCTAGGAATTCCAGAACTATGTTGAATAAAAGTGGTAAGATGGACACGACTATCTTGCTCTTGACCTTTTGGATAAAGCTCCACTTTTCCCCATTGAAGATGATGTTAGTTGTGGATTTTTTGTATGTGGTTTTTATTATGTTGAGGTATGTTTCCTTAAACCTACTTTGTTGAGGGTGTTAAAATGAATAGATGTTCATTTTATGGACATGTAGTTTGGCAAATGTATTTTATCTATTGAAGGGATCATATGGTTCTTATCCTTCTTCTTATCTTTTTTAAAATGTTTATTTATTTATGATAGTGACACACACACACAGAGAGAGAGAGGCAGAGACACAGGCAGAGGGAGAAGCAGGCTCCATGCACCGGGAGCCCGACGTGGGATTCGATCCCGGGTCTCCAGGATCGCGCCCTGGGCCAAAGGCAGGCGCTAAACTGCTGCGCCACCCAGGGATCCCTATCCTTTTTCTTACTGATGTGATATATCACATTGATTGATTTGGAAATATTGAACCACACTTGCAACCCTCCAATAAATCCCACTTGATTATGGGTAATGATCATTTTAGGTATTGTTAAAGTCAGTTTGTTACTATGTTTTTGAGGATTCTTAAATCTAAGTTCATCATAGATATTGGTCAGTAGTTCTCTTTTGGGGGATATCTTTATCTGGTTTTGGTATCAGAGTAATGCTAGCCTCATAGAATGGATTGGGAAGTTTTCCTTCTTTTCTGTGTTTTGGAATAGCTGAGGATAGATATTAACTCTTAGTTAAATATTTGGCAGAATTAGCCTATGAGGTAGTAGAGAAAGATGGTAGTGGGGCAGGAGGATCCTAGACTCATCATTACACAAACAAAACTAGATAATGACCAGGTCATTCTAAATATCCCAGAAAGAGACCTGAAAACTGACAGAACAAAATTCACAACTAAACGAAGAGAAGAGGCCACATTGATGAGGTAGGAGGTACAGAGACAGACTACAGGAGAGAAATGTATCATGGGCATTGCAGAGGGGAGGGAGGCATTGACTCAGAGAAGACCAAGAGAAACAGAAGCACACAGGGATATTTACCCAAAAGTTATGAGTTGGAAAACAAGAGTTCTTGCAACCAACCAACAGAGCTTAAAGCCTGGGGTTTTAAAGGTCAATGGGCTTGGCTAGGATAGGGCCTGGAGGGCACTATGTTGCTCCTGCAGAGAAAGTAGGCAAACAACCTGGAGGCAGACAGTATGGAAAGATCCATCTGAAGAGCGTCTAAAGCAAACAGTGGAGAGATTATTGGCTATTTTGGAGTGCATCCCAGAGAGGCAAGCATTCATGGAGACAACTTCCTAGTAACAAAGGAGCTGGTGGATGCCATTTCCACTCCCCTGCATTTCAGAATAAAAAACCTCCTGGAAGTAATGCAGGGCTGATACTCACTGCCTAACTTGCTTACTCAAAGTCCTAACACCCTCTGCTACAGTGGACCTAACCTCCTTAGTCATGAAAGATGCTGTCCCAGCCAAGTGGGCCCCTCCTGCAGAAGACCAGCAAAAACTGTTGTCTTCAGCACATCTCCCAGCCAGAGAGTTCTGCAGGGCCTCAGTTCTGGTAGCAGTGGTGACAGATTTCATTTCACAAGCAAACCTAGTTGAAAATCACCACATTAAGGCCAGAGACCAAACACTGCCCACTCCAGGAGAGCCTCCATAGATAACAGGTCTGAAGGACAGAGCAGCCAAAACACAATAACAGAGCACGTGCAGCATCCACTGGATTTACTTCTTGAAGCACAAAGCCCTGGACACCACACAATCTCTTCAGATGGCGATTACCTTCCGGAGCAGGAGACATAATTGGATGTTCTAACAGAGAGAAGACAGGGACATAGGGAAAATGCAATGATAGAGTAATTTATCACAAGTGAAAGACTGAAATAAATCCATGGCCAGAGATCTAAATGAAACAGGTACAAGTAACATAACTGATGAAGAATTTAAGATTTTTTTATTTATTCATTTATGAGAGAAACAGAGAAAGAGAGAGAAAGAGGCAGAGACACAGGCTGAGGGAGAAGCAGGCTCCATGCAGGGAACCTGACATGGGACTTGATCCCGGGTCTCCAGGATCATGCCCTGGGCCAAAGGTGGCACTAAACTGCTGAGCCACCTGGGCTGCCCCTTGATGAAGAATTCAGAGCAACAATCAAAAAGATTTTCACTGGGCTTGAGAAAGGAATAGAAGACATCCGTGAGACTCTCACTACAGAGATAAAAGACTTAAAAAGATCCAATCAGAGATGATGAGTGCAATAAATGGAATTAGAAACAGGCTTGATGCAATAAACAGCGGGCTGGAAAAAACAGTGGAATGAATTAGTGACCTAGAAGACAAAGTAATGGAAAGTAATAAAGCTGAACAAAAAAGAAGAAGAAGAATTATGGAACACAGGAATAGATGCAGGAAACTCAGTGACTCCATCAAATGTAACAGCATGCATTTTATAGGAGTCCCAGAAGAAAAGAGAAAAGGGGGCAAAAATTTATTTGATGAAATAATAGGTCCAAACTTCCTTGATGGGGAAAGAAACAGCCTCCAGATACAGGAGACTCAGGGAATTCTATTAAAAATCAATAAAAGCAGGCCAATACCAAGACATATTATAATTACATTTGCAAAATATAGTGACAAAGAAAAAATCCTAAATGCAGCAACACAAAAGATATCCTTAACTTACAAGGGAAAATTCATTAGGTTAGCTGAAGATTTTTCTTTCTTTCTCTAACAGAGAAAACTTTTATTTATTTATTTATTCATTATTTTTAGTTTCAAGTTTTAATTTGATTTCCAGTTAGTTAACATATAGTGTAATTTTAGGGTCAGGAGTAGAATCTAGTGATTCATCAGTACATACAACACTCAGTGTTTATCACAACAAGTGAAATTTGGCAAAACACAGGGAGTGGTATGATGTATTCAGTGTGCTAAATGGGGGAAATATGCATCCAAGATTACTCTAATCAGCAAGGGTATAATTCAGAATAGAAGGAAAGTTAGAGTTTACTGGACAAATGAAAATTAGAGGAGTCCATGGCCACTAATCCAGCCCTGCAAGAAATATTAAAGGGGACTCTTTGAGTGGAAGAGGCAGACCAAAAGTGACAAAGATAAGAAAACATCAGAGAAAATCTCCAGAAAGAACAACAAAACAAGTAATGACTTGGCAATAAATATATATCAATAATTACTATAAATGTAAATACACTAAACACACCAATCAAAAGATATAGGGTGTCAGGATGAATAAAAATATAAGACCTGGGATGCCTGAGTGCCTCACTTGGTTATTTACTCAACTCCTGACTTTGGCTCAATTCATGATCTCAGGTTAACAGAATAAAGCCCCGAATTGGGCTCTGTATTCAGGACAGAGTCCCCCTGAGATTCTATCTCTCCCTCTTCCTCTGCACTCCCCCTCATTCACACTCTAAATAAATAAATGAAATCTTAAAAGAAAGAACACGACTCACCTATATGCTGGAAGAAACAGAGGATCAAATAAATGAAATACAGGATCAAATTATGGAAAATAATGAAGCTGAAAAGAAGGGGGAAAGAAAAATATTGGATCACAAATGTAGACTTATGGAACTCAGTGTCTCTATAAAGCACGATAACTTTCATATTACAGGACTTCCAGAAGAAGAAGAGGGGGGTAAAGGGGCAGAATGATTATTTGAGCAAATTATAGTTGAAAATGTCCCTAACCTGGGGAAGGAAACAAACATCCAAATATGAGAGGGACAGAGAAACCCATCAAAATCAATAAAAGCAAGAGTGGGGCAAGATGGCAGAGGAGTAGGGGTCCTCAACTCACCTGGCCCCACCAACTTACCTAGATAACTTTCAAACCATCCTGAAAACCTATGAACTCGACATGAGATTTAAAGAGAGGAACAGCTGGAACGCTACAGAGAGAAGTTTTTGCTTCTAACAAGGTAGGAAGGTGGAAAAAAATAAAAAAGAATCAAGTAGGGGAGGGGCCCTGCGAGGAGGTAGGCTAGAGCCCTGAGGTGAAAGCCTCTGGGACAGGAAAGTCCAGCCCCAAAGAAGCAGGAGCTTTAAAAAATCCGCACCAGATTTTTCCCGGACGGAAATGCACTTAGCAGGGAAATTGAGCAGAATCACAGGAGGGGCAGTGAAGCCTCCAGTTTCCCAGAGTCACTAATAGAGGAAGTGCGCCTGAGGGAAAGCACAGCAGAAACTGGGCCAATCTCCGTAAAGGTCTGGAGGGCACACCTGGCAGGGCATCTGGGAGAAGCCAGTCGGTTAGGCGGGGGCTCCGGACAGAGGGGTCTGTGCACTGCTGCATTTGGGAGCCGTGGCGCCAGGAGAGCGATTCTAGCAGCGTAGGGCCAGGATCCCAGAGTGCACAGTGGACACAGCTCACGATCCTGCTCAACCCCTGGGACAGGCAAAGGCAGGGACCGCAGAGAACAGCGAGGACTCTTCTGCCACTGGGCACCCTGCAAGCTGTGCAATCAGTGCACCCGAGCCGCCCCAGGAGCATCTAGGCCAGTGCAGACTGGGACACTGCGATAGTTACTGTGGGGAGCTAATTCCAGAGCTGGAGACCTGGCCTGGCCAGTGTTGTTGTTCTTCCTTGTGTCACCCTGTGCCAGGGAGGGGGGCCAACAGGGAACAGAGACCTCACGGGTAAACAGCTCCCACTGAGCCTGGCACCCAGCAAGGGGTGGGGCAGCTCCACCAGGTACACACACCTGAGAATCAGCACAGCAGGCTCCTCCCCCAGAAGACCAGCTGGAAGAACAGGGGAAGAGTAAGTTCTTGACCAAGTAGCACTGGAAAACTCCAGGGGAAGTTGAGGGATTTGCAGTATATAAACCATAGAATACCCCAAGTATTTTTTCTTCCTTTTTCCAGTACAAATCATTTTTATATCAGACTGTAAATTTCCATTTTTTTCTCTTTTCCCAACTTAACTACAATATTTTACCACCTCTTCATTTTTAAGAAAATTCCTTTTTGACTTTCATACTTCTACAATTACATGTCCTAGAAATATTTTCCACTTCTAGGTTCCCTTCAACATACTCAATTTTGGGAGTTATACAAGATACTTTGTTTTGTTTTGTGTTTTTTTTTTTTGTTTTCTCTGCCTCATTTTGTTCTACAATGGCAGAAATTAATACCCTCTAAAACATGATCAGCATGCACCCAGAACCAAGCGGTATCCCATGCTGGTTCATTCTGTGAGATTCCTCATTCCCATTCTGCCCCCCTCTTTATCTCATTTATGTTTTGGTGATCAATGTTGGGGATCTCTACAAGTATTTCTGGTTTATATAATTTTGGGACTGAGCATCTTCTAACATACAGAACTTAACACACTCAGAAACAAGAAGATCAGCCTCTAGGACCCCTCAAGTAGACTATATTCTCCCTCCACTACAACTTTGTCACCACTACCATCTCCCAGTCCACCCTTTTTTTTCTTTTATTTCCTCTTTACCTTTGCGTTTTTCTCTCCTTTTTTTCTCTTGTCTTTGTCTTTTTTTCTTCTCTTTGGGATTCTTCGCCTTTTATATTTTACTACTTTGTTTTAATTTTTTTTTCACTTTAGTGGTCCTTTTATTTCATTCTGATCTTTGTTTTTAATTTCTGGCCTCTGAGTTCAACAGAATCATCTAGGGTGAAATTTACTTAGGTCATGGTTGATATTCTTGACTCAGCCCACTCATACAGCCACTCTCCACTCAGCAAAATGACTATAAGAGAGAACTCACCACAAAAGAGAATCAGAAACAGTACTCACTGCCACAGAGTTAGAGAATTTGGATTACAATTCGATGTCAGAAAACCAATTCAGAAACACAATTATAAAGCTACTGGTGGCTCTGGAAAAAAGCATAAAGGATTCCAGAGACTTCATGACTGCAGAATTTAGATCTAATCAGGCTGAAATTAAAAGTCAATTAAATGAATCCAAAATGGAGGTCCTAACGACAGGCTTTAATGAGGTGGGCACAAAGAGTGAGTGACACAGAAGAAAAGTTGACAGCAAGGAAGGAAGCTAAGGAATAAAGAGAAAAACAATTAAAAGACCATGAAGAAAGGTTAAGGGGAATAGAATAAATGAAAGACTCAGATGGAAAAAATCTTCATATAATTGGGGTTCCAGAGAGCGCCAAGAGGGACAGAGGGCCAGAAAGCATATTTGAACAAATCATAGCTGAGAACTTCCCTAATATGGGGAGGGAAACAGGCATTCAGATCCAGGAGATAAAAATGTCCCCCCTCCCAAATCAATAAAAACTGTTCAACACCTCGACATTTAATAGTTAAGCTTGCAAATTCCAAAGATAAGGAGAAGATCCTTAAAGCAGCGAGAGACAAGAGATTCCTAACTTTTATGGGGAGAAATATTAGATTAAAAGCAGACCTCTCCACAGAGACCTGGCAGGATATATTCAGGGTCCTAAATGAGAAGAGCATGCCTCCAAGAATACTCTATCCAGCAAAACTATCATTCACAATAGAAGGAGAGATAAAGAGCTTCCAAGATAGACAGAAAATGAAAGAATATGTGACCACCAAACCAACTCTGCAAGAAATAATAACAGGACTCTGTAAAAGAAAGAGGAAGCCCAAAGAAACAATCCACAAAAACAGGGACTGGATAAGTATTATGATGACAGTAAATTCATATCTTTCAATAGTTACTCTGAATGTGAATGAATGGGCTAATGATCCCATCAAAAGACAGGATATTGACTGGATAAAGAAGCAAGACCCAACTATTTGCTGTCTAAAAGAGACCCATTTTAGACCTAAGGACACCTCCAGCCTGAAAATGAAACGTTGGAGAACTATTTGCTATTCAAATGATCCTCAAAAGAAAACTGGGGTAGCAATCCTCATATCAGATACATTAAAGTTTATCCCAAAGACTAGTAAGAGATGAAGAGGGACAATATATCATACTTAAAGGGTCTATCCAACAAGAAGACCTAACAAATATGAATATTTATGCCCCTAATGCGGGAGCTGCCAAGTATATCAATCAATTAATAACCAAAGAAAGGACATACTTAGATAATAACACACTAATAGGATATTTCAATATGGCAGTTTCCCTAAATGACAGATCTTCTAAGCACAACATCTCCAAAGAAAAAAGAGCTTTAAATGATACACTGAACCAGATAGATTTCACAGATATTTACAGAACTTTACATCTAAACGCAACTGAAAACACATTCTTCTCAAGTGCACATGGAACTTTCTCCAGAATAGACCACATATTGGGTCACAAATCTGGACTCAACTGAAACCAAAAGATTGGGATTGTCCCCTCCATATTTTCTGACCACAATGCTTTGAAACTAGAACTCAATTACAAAAAGAAATTTGGAAGAAACTCAAACACATGGAGGTTAAAGAGCATCCTACTAAAAGATGAATGGGTCAACTAGGAAATCATAAAAGAATTAAATGATTCATGGAAATTAATGAAGAAGAAGATACAGGGGAATCCCTGGTTGGTTCAGTGGTTTAGTGCCTGCCTTCAGCCCAGGTGAGATCCTGGAGTCCTGGGATCGAGTCCAACATCAGGCTCCCTGCATGGAGCCTGCTTCGCCCTCTCTCTCTCTAGCTCTCTCTCTCTCTCTGTGTGTGTGTGTGTGTGTGTGTGTTTCTCATGAATAAATAAATAAAATCTTAAAAAAGAGAAAATAGATACAACCATTTAAAATCTTTAGGATACAGCAAAAGTAGTCATAAGAGGGAAATACATCGCAATACAAGCTTCGCTCAAAAAATTAGAAAAAAAAAACTGAAATACACAAGCTAACCTTGCACCTAAAGGAACTGGAGAGAGAATAGCAAATAAAACCTACACCAAGCCAAAGGAGAGAGAAAATAAAGATTCAAGCAGAACACAATGAAATATAGATATGAAGAACTGTAGGATAGATCAAGAAAATCAGGAGTTGGTTCTTTGAAATAATTAGTAAGTTAAAAAGAAAAAAAGACTGAAATTAATAAAATCATGAATGAAAGAGGAGATATCACAGCCAATACTCAGGAAATACAAACAATTTTAATAACATATTATGAGCAGCTCTATGCCAATAAATTAGGCAATCAAAATAAATGGATGCATTTCTTGAATACCACAAAGTACCAAAACCGTAACAGGAAGAAATAGAAAACCTGAACAGGCCAATAACCAGGGAGGAAATTGAATCACCATAAAAAATCTCCCAAGACACAGAAGTCCAGGGACAGATGGCTTCCCAGGGAATTATATCAACGTTTAAAGAAGAAACAATACCTATTCTACTAAAGCTGTTCCAAAGGATAGAAAGGGATGGAATACATCCAAAGTCGTTTTATGAGGCCAGCATCAACTTAATTCCAAACCAGACAAAGACCCCACCAAAAAGGAGAATTATAGACCAATATCCCTGATGAACATGGATGCAAAAATTCTCAACAAGATACTAGCGAATAGGATCCAAGAGTACATTAAGAAGATTATTCACCATGACCAAGTGGGATTTATCCCCAGGATGCAAGGCTGGTTCAACACTCATAAAACAATCAACATGATAGATCATATCAACAAGAGAAAAACCAAGAATCATATGACCCTCTCAATAGATTCAGAGAAAGCATTTGACCAAATACAGCATCCATTCCTGATGAAAACTCTTCAGAGTGTAGGGATAGAGGGAACATTCCTGAATATCTTTAAAAAGCCATTTGTGAAAATTCCACAGGAAATATCATTCTCAATGGGGAAGCACTGGGAGCCTTTCCCCTAAGATCAGAAACATTACAAGGATGTCAGCTCTCACCACAGCTTTCAACACAGTACTAGAAATCCTAGCATCAGCAATCAGACCCAAAAAGAAATAAAAGGCATTCAAATTGGCAAAGAAGAAGTCAAACACTCCCTCTGCAGATGCTATGATTCTGTACTTCAAAAACCCAAAAGACTCCATCCCAAGATTGCTAGAACTCATACAGCAATTCAGGAATGCAGCAGGATACAAAATCAATGCCCAGAAATCAGAGGCATTTCTATACACTAACAAAGAGACTGAAGAAAGAGAAATTAAGGAATCAGTCCCATTTAGAATTGCACTCAGAAGCATAAGATACCTATGAATAAACCTAACCAAAGAGATAAAGGATCTATACCCTAAAAACTACAGAACACTTCTGAAAGAAATGAGGAAGACACAAAGAGATGAAAAAAACATTCCGTGCTCATGGATCGGAAGAATTAATATTGTGAAAATGTCTATGCTACCCAGGGTAATTTACACATTCAATGCGATCCCTATCAAAATGCCATGGGCTTTCTTCAGAGAGTTGGAACAAATCATCTTAAGATCTGTGTAAAATCAGAAAAGACCCTGAAAAGCCAGGGGGAATATTGAAAAAGAAAACCACAGCTGGGGGTATTACAATGTCAGACAGATTTCAAGTTGTACTACAAAGCTGTGATCTCAAGACTGTTGGTACTGGCACAAAAACAGACACAGATATCAATGGAATATAATACAGAATCCAGAAATGGCCCCTCAACTCTATGGTCAACTAATAATCGACAAAGCAGAAAAGACTATCCACTGGAAAAAGGACAGTCTCTTCAATCAATGGTGCTGGGAAAATTGGACAGCTACATATAGAAAAATTAAAATAGACCATTCTCTTACACCATACACAAAAATAAACTCAAAATGAATGAAAGGTCTAACTGTGAGAGAGGAATCCATCAAAATCCCAGAGAAGAACCCAGGAAATGCCCTTTCTGACCTTGGCCACAGCAACTTCTTGCAAGATGCATCTATGATGGCAAGGGAAAGAAAAGCAAAAATGAACTATTGGGACTTCATCAAGATAAAAAGCTTCTGCACAGCAAAAGAAACAGTCAACAAAACTAGATGACAGCCTACAGAATGGGAGAAGATATTTGCAAATGACATATCAGATAAAAGGGCTAATATCCAAGATCTATAAAGAACTTAATAAACTCATCACCCAAGATGCATGCAATCCAATCATGAAATGGGCAAAAGACATGAACAGAAATTTCACCAAAAAAGACATAACATGGCCAACAAGCACATGAGAAAATGTTCCGCATCACTTGCCATCAGGGAAATACAAACCAAAACCATTATGAGATACTACCTCACACCAGTGAGAATGATGAAAATTAATAAGATAGGAAACAACAAATGTTGGAGAGGATGTGGAAAAAGGGAAACCCTCTTGCACTGTTGGTGGGAATGTGAACTGGTGCAGCCACTCTGGAAAACTGTGTGGAGGTTCTTCAAAGAGTTAAAGTAGAGCTACCTTAGGACTCCACAATTGCACTGCTGGGGCTTTACCCCAAAGATACAGTTGCAGTGAAAGACTGAGATACCTGCACCCCAATGTTTATTGCGGCAATGTCCACAATAGCCAAACTGTGGAAGGAGCCTCAGTGTCCATCAAAAGATGAACAGATAAAGAAAATGTGGTCTATGTATACAATGGAATATTACTCAGCAATTAGAAATAACAAATAACCACCATTTGCTTCGACGTGGATGGAACTGGAGGGTATTATGCTGAGTGAAATAAGTCAATCAGAGAAGGACAAACTTTATATGGTGTCATTCATTTGGGGAATATAAAAAATAGTGAAAGGGAATAAAGGGGAAAGGAGAAAAAATGAGTGGGAAATATCAGAGAGGGAGACAGAACATGAGAGACTCCTAACTCTGGGAAATGAACAAGGGTTGGTGGAAAGGGAGGTGAGCGGGGGGTGGGGGTGATTTGGTGACAGGCACTGAGGGGGCACTTGATGGGATGAGCACTGGGTGTTATGCTATATGTTGGCAAATTGAACTGCAATTAAAAAAATAAAAAATTAAAAAAAAGAATTTGTCAATAAATAATAAACTATTGATACGTGTAACAACTTGGATAAAAAATATTTATTTATTTTTAAATTTACATGCAATTAACATATAGCGTTACATTACTTTCTGCTGTAAAATATAATGTTTCAACAATTCTATACTTTATTCAATGCTCATCATATGTGTACTTTAACCTCCTTCACCTATTTTACCCAGTCCCCAACCAACTGCCCTCTGTCAATCACCAGTTTGTTCTTCATACATAAATGTCTGCTGTTTTTTGTTTGTCTCTTTTTTATTATGTTCATTTGTTTCTTAAATTCCATATATGATTGAAATTATATGGCATTTATCTTTCTCTGACTGACTTATTTCATTTAGCTTTATACCATCTATATCCATCCATGTTGCTGCAAATAGCAAGATTACATTTTCATGGCTGAGTCATATTCCATTATGTATAAATACATTTTAATCCATTAATCTATGGATAGACACTTGTGTTGCTTCCATATCGTTGCTTTTGTAAATAATCCTGCTATACACATAGGGATGCATATATCTTTTTGAATTAGTGTTTTTGTTTTCTTTGAGTATATACCCAGTCATGGAATTACTGGATCATACAGTAATTCTATTTTTAAATTTTTTTGGTGAAATTCCATTCTGTTTTACATAGTGGGTGCACCAGTCTGCACTCTCACTTACTGTGCACAAGGTTATTTTTCTTCACATCCTTGTCAACGCTTGTTTCTTGTGTTTTGATTTTAGCCATTCTGACAGATGTGAGGTGATATCTCATTGTGGTTTTAATTTTCACTTCCCTAATGATTAGTGGGGTTGAGCATCTTTTCATATATCTGTTGATCATCTCTATGTCTTCTTTGGAAAGATATCTATTCACATGCCTTCCCATTTTTAATTAGAGCATTTGATTTTTGGTGTTGAGTTGTATGAGTTCATTATATATTTTATATATTAATATATTAACTTTATTGGATATATCATTTACACATATCTTCTATTTGGGGGTTGTCTTTTTGTTTTCTTCATGTTTTCCTCAGCTTTGCTGAAGTTTTTTACTTTGTTGTCATCCCAATAGTTTAATTTTGCTTTTCTTTTCCTTGCTAAAAGAGACATATCTAGGAAAATGTTTCTATGGCTGATGTCAAAGAAATTACTGCTTATGTTTTCTTCTAGAAATTTTATGGCTGTAGGTCTCACATTTATTTCTTTAATCCAGTTTGAGTTTATTTTTGTATATCGTGTAAGAAAGTGGTCCACCTTCATTCTTTTGCAGTTTTACCAGCACCATTTGCTGAAGAAATGGTCTTTTTCCCATTGTATATTCTTGTTCTTTTTTTTTTGAAAATTAATGGACTGTATAAGTGTGTGTGTGTGTATGTGTTTATTCCTGGGCTCCCTATTCTGTTCTTTTGTTCTGTGTGTCTATTTTTTTTAATTTTTATTTATTTATGATAGGCACACAGTGAGAGAGAGAGGCAGAGACACAGGCAAAGGGAGAAGCAGGCTCCATGCACCAGGAGCCCGACGTGGGATTCGATTCCGGGTCTCCAGGATCGCGCCCTGGGCCAAAGGCAGGCGCTAAACCGCTGCGCCACCCAGGGATCTCCTGTGTGTCTATTTTTGTGACAGTATCATGGTGTTTTAATTACTATAAATTTGTAATACATCTTAAAATCTGGGATTGTGGTACCTCTAGTCTTGTCCTTTTTCAAGGTTGTAAAGCCAGAATTATTTTGACACAGATGAGGGGTTATTGGAACAAAATTCATGATAAGGAAAAATATCAGACTCAGGAGTAAGTAAAAGAAGAATTAGACAAACTAGGAATTAAGGTCAGAGAGAAATTTCCAATGTAACCTGAATTTATACAACCCTCCACAATTATGTGTACAGATGATGCATATCAACAATAATATTTAAACTTTACTGGATTTTGTCCCCATCTACTGATACATGGCCTCAATCTTCTCTAAAGTGCCACCATCACTTCCTTTCCCAACCATTTCCAGAACTAAATATGTCTCACATGGTGCTCATAAACACATATCCTCCTTTGCAGCACCATCACCAATCAACAAGTCCTCTGATCCAATCTTGGGATTGTCCCCTTGAGTGGCCACATGGTCCCCACTAGGTGCTACTGCTAACTCCACCTGGCACCACGGCTTCCCCTAAAAAACATCACTAAAAAATAATACAATATTCTAGCTCTACAAATGTTGGTTATGATGTAAAAGAATGCTTTCCCCCTTTCCTGTGTTATATTTCAAGAGGAAGGGGTGGTGCTGTTTTTTCCCCTAGTCGTCTTGCAGAGTGTTTATAGTGAAATAGCCTTTTCAGGTTTCATATATGTTCTTCTCATTCTCCATAATACCCAGACATGAGTATTTTTTAGGGCCCAAGCAAATAGATAAATTAGAATTAAAAGCACAATATTATACTCAGAAGCATTCCTCCTTCCTAGGATTATGGATTCATTCTGGGTCAAAACCGTTATGCCTTTTTTCTCTTCCCCTATGCAGAATTACCCAAAAGATGTGTAGATTCCTCTGAAAATGCTTTTCTGGCATGTAGTTCCATTACTTGACCAAATAAATCCAGAAAGACCTGATTGACAACTTACTTTAAAAATCTGGCCTTTTATCTCCTTTGCATATAGCCTAGGGCCAGCTCTTCAGATCATCTTGTTAGGATGGAACCAATAGTTGGAGTTGACAGAAGCCTTGGGATGGAAGGACACAACCAAAATAATGGGTGATGCCAGGGTCAGAGGACAAGCTAAATAAAAAACCAGGCAGGAAATCTATAGTGCAAATAGCCAGGAAGAGAATAAACAAGTGTGCCACATTCCAGAGGGGTCAGAAATAGTGTTGAACATGAAGTAAAGAGAAAGCCAAGAGTCTGGCAAGAGAGAAATGAGAACAAGTAGAGGCAGGCCTAGTTCAAACTGGGAGGGTCCTGAACAATTATTTAACATCAGTTAATGTTTGCTACATTTTTTGGAGTCCAGTGAGGGCAAGGTCAGTGGGTGCATCATCCTGGTTTGAAGGGCCAGTAGTAAAACCAACACTCCTACTTCCTTTAATATCTTTCCCGGATAAACTGAAATTAGGATTGCCCTGTCCTCACTTGGTGGAAATCCCTGATATATTCTGGGGCATTAAAAACAACTATACAACTTCAGTAGTGGTTTTTAAAATATAGAGAGGTATATTTGAGGGATTTGGTAGAACATACCAACAGATTAAGGACTCTAGGTGTATATATCCCATTAACACAACAAGACAACTTTCAAATCATTCTAAATATTCCAGAAGTCAACCTGAGGACTAAAAGAACAAATTCAACTAAAGGGAGAGAAGGGGAAATATTGAAGAAGGTAGAAAGTGTGGAGTTATGGTTTAGGGAAGAAGTAGATCACAGGTACTGTGCAAGGGAGGGAGCTATGTTTGTGGGAGAATGGTGGGACAGAGAAGAGAACACAGAGGAGTGCAAAAGGAGAATA
The DNA here is from genome assembly GCF_905146905.1 of Nyctereutes procyonoides. NCBI lineage: Eukaryota > Metazoa > Chordata > Mammalia > Carnivora > Canidae > Nyctereutes > Nyctereutes procyonoides. The sequence goes on along the minus strand of NW_026575125.1, from coordinate 64,879,629 downwards.
TTTTCCCAAAGCCATTCACTGGGGAAATGGGGAAGCGACTGATTTTCATGAGTTCTTACAACCATTGGGCCTTAAAGCCTGGAGTCTTCAAAGTCAGCAGGCTGTGCTGGGATAGAGCTCTGAGGACCCTGCCCGGCTCCTGGAGAGAAGCAAGAAAGCAATGCAGGGGGTAGATCATGGTAACAGCAACTTGGAGAACATCTGGGCACACTGGAAAGAGATTATCCACTCTTTTGAAGCATACCCTTGAGAATAAGCATTGACAGAGACATCTCTCTGAGGACAAAGGAACTGGCCAGTGCCATTTCCCTCCTTTATCCCCAGCATAAGCACAGAGCAACCTGTAGGAAGCCCTGCATTGCTGACACTGGCTGACTCTTTCTTTCTTTCTTTCTTTCTTTCTTTCTTTCTTTCTTTCTTTCTTTCTTTCTTTCTTCTTTCTTTCTTTCTTTCTTTCTTTCTTTCTTTCTTTCTTCTTTCTTTCTTTCTTTCATTAACGGATTTTGTTTTTTTAATGATTATTCTTTTTAAATTTTTTGAGTTTATTTATTTATTCATGAGAGACACAGAGAGGCAGAGACACAGTCAGAGGGAGAAGCAGGCTCCATGCAGGGAGCCTGATGTAGGACTCAATCCCGGGACTTCAGGACCATGCCCTGGGCTGAAGGCAGGTGCTAAACCGCTGAGCCACCCAGGGATCCCCTAACAGATTTTATTTATTTATACATGAGAGACATACAGAGAGAGGCAGAGACACAGGCAGAGGGAGAAGCAAACTCCCTGCAGGGAGCCTGATACAGGACTCAAACCTGGCATTCTGGGATCGCACCCTGAGCTGAAGGCAGAGACCCAATTGCTGAGTCACCCAGGCATGCCTGACTAGCTTGCTTAAACCAGATACCAAACTCCAGTGCTCTGGTGGGATTGCCCTTCTCAGTTATAATTGCCTCAGTCCCAGTTACCAGCAGAAAACCCTGCCTATAGCACATCTCCCAACCAAAGAGTTCTGCAGGGCTTCAGTTCTAGTAGAAGCGGTATCAGGTCCCATTTAACAAGCAGAGAAGAGCACACCTAGTTAAAACTCACCATAGTCTGGCCAAGGACCACATACTTCTCACTAGAGAGAAGGAGAGCCTCTAAAGATGTCCAGCCTGAATGATAGAGCATCCAGAACACAACAGTAGAGTGCCCGCAGCACACACCAGAGACATTCCCTGTAGCAGAAGGGCCTGAACACTACATGAACTCTTCTTCATAATGCCATGACTGTCAGGAGTAGGAAACATAACTGGCTTTTCCCACACAGAGAACAAAGCAGACACATAGACAGAATACCAAGACAGAAGAATTCATCCAAATGAAACAACAAAATAAAGCCACAGCCAGAGATCTAAATGAAACAGGTATAAGTAACATGCCAGATAGAGAATTTAAAGCAACAGTCATAAGGATACTCACTGGGCTTGAGAAAAGAATGGAAGACATTTAAGAGATACAACAGAGACAAAAGAGTTAAAAAAGAATCAGTCAAAAATGAAGAATACAATAACTGGGATGGGGTGCAGGCTTCATGCAATGAACGTCAGGTTGAAAGACGTAGAGGAAGAAAATAGTGTTATAGAAGACAAGATCATGGAAAATAATGAAGCTGAACAAAAGAGAGAAAGAATTATGAAACACAATAATAGACTTAGGGAATTCAGAGACTCCATCAAATTTAATAACATCTGTATTATAAGAGTCTCAGAAAAAGGAGAGAGAAAAGGGGACAGAAGGTTTATTTGAGGAAATTATAGCTGAAAAATTCCCTAACCTGGGGAAAGAAACAGATATGCAAATGCAAGAAGTAAAGAGAACTCCCATAAAGTCAATAAAAGCAGGCCAACACCGAGTCATTGTAGTTACATTTGCAAAATAAAGTTGTAAAGAAACAATTTTAAAAGTAGTAAGAGAAAAGAAGTCCTTTATCTGATATGTTATTTGCAAATATCTTCTCCCATTCTGTAGGTTGTCTTTTAGTTTTGTTGACTGTATCCTTTGCTGTGCAAAAGCTTCTTATCTTGATGAAGTCCCAATAGTTCATTTTTGCTTTTGTTTCTTTTGCTTTCGTGGATGTGCCTTGCAAGAAGTTACTGTGGCCAAGTTCAAAAAGGGTGTTGCCTGTGTTCTCCTCTAGGATTTTGCTGGAATCTTGTCTCACATTTAGATCTTTCATCCATTTTGAGTTTATCTTTGTGTATGGCGTAAGAAAGTGGTCTAGTTTCATTCTTCTGCATGTGGATGTCCAATTTTCCCAGCACCATTTATTGAAGAGACTGTCTTTCTTCCAGTGGATAGTCTTTCCTCCTTTGTCGAACATTAGTTGACCATAAAGTTCAGGGTCCACTTCTGGGTTCTCTATCCTGTTCCATTGATCTATGTGTTTGTTTTTGTGCCAGTACCACACTGTCTTGATGACCACAGCTTTGTAGGACAACCTGAAATCTGGCATTGTGATGCCCCCAGAGATGGTTTTCTTTTTTAAAATTCCCCTGGCTATTCGGGGTCTTTTCTGATTCCACACAAATCTTAAAATAATTTTTTCTAACTCTCTGAAGAAAGTCCATGGTATTTTGATAGGGATTGCATTAAACGTGTAAATTGCCCTGGGTAACATTGACATTATCACAATATTAATTCTTCCAATCCATGAGCATGGAATATTTTTCCATCTCTTTGTGTCTTTCTCAATTTCCTTCAGAAGTGTTCTATAGTTTTTAGGGTATAGATCCTTTACCTCTTTGGTTAGGTTTATTCCTAGGTATCTTATGCTTTTGGGTGCAATTGTAAATGGGATTGACTCCTTAATTTCTCTTTCTTCAGTCTCATTGTTAGTGTATAGAAACGCCATTGATTTCTGGGCATTGATTTTGTATCCTGCCACGCTACCAAATTGCTGCATGAGTTCTAGCAATCTTGGTCTAGTTTCCAAAATCTATAAAGAACTTATTAAACTCAACACCAAAGAAACAAACAATCCAATCATGAAATGGGCAAAAGACATGAAGAGAAATCTCACAGAGGAAGACATAGACATGGCCAACCTGCACATGAGAAAATGCTCTGCATCACTTGCCATCAGGGAAATACAAATCAAAACCACAATGAGATACCACCTCACACCAGTGAGAATGGGGAAAATTAACAAGGCAGGAAACCACAAATGTTGGAGAGGATGCGGAGAAAAGGGAACACTCTTACACTGTTGGTGGGAATGTGAAATGGTGCAGCCACTCTGGAAAACTGTGTGGAGGTTCCTCAAAGAGTTCAAAATAGACCTGCCCTACAACCCAGCAATTGCACTGTTAGGGATTTACCCCAAAGATTCAGATGCAATGAAACGCTGGGACACCTGCACCCCGATGTTTCTAGCAGCAATGTCCACAGTAGCCAAACTGTGGAAGGAGCCTCGGTGTCCATCGAAAGATGAATGGATAAAGAAGATGTGGTTTATGTATACAAAGGAATATTACTCAGCCATTAGAAACGACAAATACCCACCATTTGCTTCAACGTGGATGGAACTGGAGGGTATTATGCTGAGTGAAGTAAGTCAATCGGAGAAGGACAAACAGTGTATGTTCTCATTCATTTGGGGAATATGAATAATAGTGAAAGGGAATATAAGGGAAGGGAGAAGAAATGGGTAGGAAATATCAGAAAGGGAGACAGAACATAAAGACTCCTAACTCTGGGAAACGAACTAGGGGTGGTGGAACGGGAGGAGGGCGGGGGGTGGGGGTGAATGGGTGACGGGCACTGTTATTCTGTATGTTGGTAAATTGAACACCAATAAAAATTAATTTATTAAAAAAAAGAAGTCCTTAATTTACAAAGGAAGACCCATAAGGCCACCTATAGATTTCCAAACAGAAATGTGCCAAGCCACAAGGGAGTGACATGGTATATTCAAAGTGCTGAATGGGAAAAATCTGCAGCCTACAATATTCTACCTAGCAAGGCTATCTATCATTCAGAATAGAAGGAGAGATAGAGTTTCCCAGACAGACAACAAATAAAGGAGTTTGTGACCACTAAATCAGCTGTGTGAGAAATATTGAAGGCAACTTTTTGAGTGGGAAGGAAAGATCAAAAGAGACAAGACAAGACAGGATTAGAGAAAAATTCCAGAAACAATGACGAAACAAGTAACAAAATGGCAATAAATACATATATATCAATAATGACTTAGGATGTAAATGGACTAAATGCTCTAATTAAGACATAGGTTTCCAGAATGTATTAAAAAAACCCAAACCTATGTATATGCTGACTATCAGAGGCTCATTTTAGACCTGAAGACATTGCAGATTGAAAGTGCGGGGATGGAGAAATATTTATCATGCAAATGGACTTCAAAAGAAAGCCAAAGTAGCAATGCTTATATGAGACAAACTAGACTTTAAAACAGAGACTGTAACAAGGAATGAAGAAGGGTACTATATAATTATAAGGGGGACAATTCAACAAGAAGATTTAACAGTTGTGTAAATTAAGCAAAATTGTAAAATAAGGAAGCAGTAGCTTTGAATGACAGACTGGACCAGATGGATTTTAACAAATATATTTGGAACATTCTCTTCTAAAACAGCAAAACACCCATTCTTTTCAAGTGCACATAATACATTCTTCAAAATAGATTGTATATTAGCCCACAAAACAAGCCTCAAAAAATTAAAGAACATCAAAATCATATCAGGCTATTTTTTTTTACCAAAACAATATGAAAGTGGAAATTAGCCACAAAAAAAAAAATCTGGGAAGCACAATTACATGGAAGTAAAATAACATGCTACTAAAAAAATTAATGAGTCCACCTAGAAATCAAAGAAGGAATAAAAAAATTACATAGAAACAAATGAAAATGAAAACACAAAGTTCCAAAATCTTTTGGATGCAGCAAATCAGTCCTAAGTTGGAAATTTATAGTAATGCAGGCTTACTTCAAGAATCAAGAATTCACCTAACAGTTTACCAGATATTTAGAGAAGAGTTAGATGCATGGCTGGCTCAGTTAGAGCATGTGACTCTTGATCTCAGATTTGTGAGTTCAAGTCCCATATTAAGTGCAGAGATTACTTAAAAATCAAGATTCAATATCTATTCTTCCCAAACTATTCCAAAAAGTTAAGAGGAAGGAAGACTTCCAAATTCCTTCTATCAAACCACTATTACCTTGATAGCAAAACCAAATAAAGAGACAAGAAAAAAAAAAGAGAATTGCAGGCCAATATCTCTGATGAAAATAGATACAAAAATGATCAACAAAAAAATACTAGCTAACTATACCCAAAAATACATTTAAAAAATAATTCCCCATGATCAAGTTCATAAGTCTGTTGCATTTCTACATGTTAATAATGAAGGAGCCAAAGGGAAATTAAGAAAACAGTGCCATTTACAATTGGTCCAAAAGTACTACAATATATGGGAATAAACTTAACCAAAGAGATGAAAGACTTGTAAACTGAAAACTTTAAAATATTAATGAAAGAAATTCAATATGATGTAATGAAATTGAAAGAAATTCCATGCTCATAAATTGGAAGAAAAATATATGGTCTCTTCTATCCAAAGTAATCTACCCATGTAATGCAATCTCTATCAAATATCAACAGCATTTTTCACAGAACTAGAAGAAAGCACCCTAAAATTTGTATGGGACCGCAAAAGACCCTGAATAGTCAAAGGAACCTTGAAAAAGAAAAACAAATTGGGGTATTACAATTCCAGAATTCAAGTTATATTATGAAGATGTAATCAAAACAATATGATAGAGGTGGGGCAAGATGGTGGAAGAGTAGGGTCCCCAAGTCACCTGTCCCCACCAAATTACCTAGATAACCATCAAATCATCCTGAAAATCTACGAATTCGGCCTGAGATTTAAAGAGAGAACAGCTGGAATGCTACAGTGAGAAGAGTTTGCACTTCTATCAAGGTAGGAAGATGGATTTGTGGTTTCCTGCCTTGTAAATCTTTAGTCTGATATAAAAATAAGTTGTAAGAAAGGGAGACAGAACATGAGAGACTCCTAACTCTGGGAAATGAACTAGGAATGGTGGAAGGGGAGGAGGGCGGGGGGTAGGGGTGACTGGGTGACGGGCACTGAGGGGGGCACTTGATGGGATAGGCACTGGGTATTATTCTGTATGTTGGCAAATTGAACACCAATAAAAAATAAATTTATTATTACAAAGAACAAAACAAAACAATATGATACTGTCATAAAAAAGGCACATAGATCCATGGAACAGAATACAAAATCCAGAAATAAACCTACGATTATATGTTCAATTAATCTTTGTCTAAAGAGGAATGAAAATCCAATGGTAGAAAGTCTCTTCAACAAGTGGTGTTGAGGGATCCCTCGGTGGCGCAGCGGTTTAGCGCCTGCCTTTGGCCCAGGGCGCGATCCTGGAGACCCGGGATCGAATCCCACGTCGGGCTCCCGGTGCATGGAGCCTGCTTCTCCCTCTGCCTGTGTCTCTGCCTCTCTCTCTCTCTGTGTGTGTGTGTGTGACTATCATAAATAAATAAATTTTTTTTAAAAAAACAAGTGGTGTTGAAAAAGTTAGACAGCAACATGTAAAAGAATGAAACTGGACCACTTTCTTTCACCCACAAAAATAAACTCAAAATGGGTTAAAAATCTATACATGAGACCTGACACTGTAAAAATCCTACAAGATAGCACATGCAGTAATTTCTCTGATTTTGGCTATAGCAATTTTTTTCTAGATATGCTCCTGAGGCAATGAATTTAAAAATATAATTCAAATGTTGGTACTATATAGCCTTCTGCACAGCAAAGGAGACAATAAACAAAACTAAAAAGAAACCTATGGAATGGGAGATTATATTTTCAAAGACATATCCGATAGAGGGTTAGGATCTAAATTATAATAAAGAAGTTATGAAACTCAAAATCCCCTAAACGAGAAATCAAATTTAAAAATAGGCAGAAGACATGAATAGACATTTTTCCAAAGAAGAATTACAGAGGGCCAACAGACACATGAAAATATGCTTAACATCACTCATCATCAGGGAAATGCTAATCAAACTGTAACGAGGAGATAAGCAGTGGCTGATCAGTGGCCAGCAGTTTAGCGCCTGCCTTCGGCCCAGGGCGTGATCCCCTCTGCCTGTCTCTCTCTCTCTCTCTCTCTCTCTCTCTCTCTCTCTCTCTCTGTGTGTGTGTGTGTCTCATGAATAAATAAAATCTTAAAAAAAACTGTAACGAGCTATCACCTCATACCCTTCAGAATAGCTAAAATCAACAACACAAGAAACAAGTGTTGATAAGAATGTGGAGAAAAAGGATCCTTTCTGCAATGTTGTTGGGAGTGCAAAATTGTGCAGCCACTCTAGAAAGCAGTATGGAGGTTCCTCAAAAAGATATAAATAAAGCTACCCTTTGATGCAGGAATCACACTGTATATTTACCAGAAAAATACAAAAACACTAATTCAAGGGGATACATGCACTTTTAACTTTATTGCAGCATTATGTACAATAGCCAAGATATGAAAGCAGCTCAAGTGTCCATCAACTGATGAATGGATAAAGAAGATGTGGTATATGGGGATCCCTGTGTGGATCAGCGGTTTAATGCCTGCCTTCACACTCAGGGTGTGATCCTGGAGTCCCGGGATCGAGTCCCATGTCAGGCTCCCTGCATGTAGCCTGCTTCTCCCTCTGCCTGTGTCTCTGCCTCTTTCAGTCTGTCTCTTATGAATAAATAAATAAAAATCTTAAAAAAGATGTGTTATATATATGAATATTACTCAGCCACAAAAAGAATAAAATTTTGCCATTTGCAACAATATGGATGGAGCTATAGAGTATAATGCTAAGTTAAATAAGTCAGTCAGAGAAAGACAAATACTGTATAATTTTACTCATATCTGGAATTTAAGAAATGAAACAAAACAAAAAATATATAGGAGAGGGGAAAAGAAAGACAAACCAAGAAACAGGGTCTTAACAATAGCAAAATGATGGTTAGCAGAGTGGAGGTGGGGAGGATGGATGAAATAGGAGATGAGGATTAAAGACTATACTTACATGATGAGCATTGAGTAATGTGTAGAATTTTTGAGTCACTGATTTTATGTCAGAAACTAATATAACACTGTATGCTGAAAATTAAAATAAAAAAGATCTTATTGATATTTTATTTGGGATTATACTTAATTTTAGAGTTTAATTTAGGTTAGTCAATTTGGGGTAGATTTATTATTTCATCCAGATTTATTGATATATATTTAACATATGACATTGTGTAAGCTTAAGGTGAATGATGTGTTATTTTGATACACTTGTACATTGCAAAATGATTACCACCTTTAGTATTAGCCATGGACACTGTACTCCTTTTTTCATCTAGCAAATTTTCTTTTCTATGTTAATAGGGTTGTAAGGTTTTCTCATATGGTTCATTCACATTACGTGTTTAGCTACTGCCTGAGTATTTTATCTTTTTGGTTGCTTCATAAATTGAATCTTTTCTTCCATTATATTTTCTGAGTCAGTAGGTTATCAGAGAGCAGTTTTGGGCCATTATACTTAGTAACAATGAACTATGGAATGGCTCCTCATGAAATTTATTTTGTTTTATTTCATAAGAGAAGTACAGAGGTAAGTCCTCTGATGCTGGCATGTTTGCCCCATGATCATCAAAGGCCTAGTTTTTTTCCTTCTTTTTACTGTATTGCTTTGCTAACCATAGCACATTCCTACATGCTACAGCATGCTTAGTGAATGGTTCTAAATACCAGCACCAAGTGCATTCTTCCCAACAGAGTGATTTCATTCCACATCACCAGATGGCATGTGTTCTATGCCTGCATTTTAGACAACAGGAAAGTGAAACAGGACAAGAAGTATCGATCCTCTCCCATTAAAGGAGACTTTTTGAAAAACCTATATATTTTCCTTTGTCTCATTGGCCAGAATTTAGTTACATAACTACTCAGAGCTGTGAAGAGCCTGCATGATATCTTCTCTGTAGGGAGGTGGGTGTGCCCATCTTAAAAATATGGCTTTGTTACTAAGGAAAAAGAGAAGAAATGATGGGATAGGCAACTAACAGTCACTCCCATCCTTCTGCATGTACTCTTGCTTCCTCCAAACTATACCAAAGAATTTTCAGAAACACAGATATTAAATTCACCCATTTGCTTGCACCCCTTAGTACCTTCTGCATCATGGTGTCAAAGACCCTACATTGCCTTGATATAATCTCCTTCCTAGACTCTTCTGCTCCTCTTTTGATCTTGCTTTCTACACTCAGGCCACTCTGTCTTTAAATTATTCAACCATGTTATAGGTTCTTTTGCCTCATAACATTTGTCCATGGTGTTCTCTCTGCTTTGAATGTTCTTCCCTCTAGCTACTTCCCCTAGACAAACTTTACTTACCTTTCAGACCTCAGCTTGAAGGTCACTACCTCAGAGGATCTTTGCTGACACTACTTCCCAGAGGGGATCATGTATTTCCTATTATATGGTTTTGTAGTACTTGTATTTTTTACATCATAACATTTATTTGTTTCCAATTTTATATTAATATAGTTGTTTTATTAGGTAATTGTTTCTTCCAGTGAATCGTAATTCCATAAGATCAGAAACAATGCATATTTAGCTTATTGATGTATCCACAGTGCCATGCACAGTGCCTAGAATATAGTAAGTGATTAATAAACATTTATTGAATGGATTAATGAAACCCATCACAACACTGTACCATGGATGTTTGGGGATCAGAAGCTGATACAATAGAACCTCGAGCTTTTCCAGTCTGGAATTTTAAAAGGTCAGTGTGGTTAAAGTATGGGATTTAGGAACTTATGGTTCAAGATTAACATAGTTCTATGCAGTAAATTTCAGGATGTGGCCATAGCAATGAGTTATTAGAATTGGGTGAAGGTGCAGATGGTTTGGGCCATGCAGTTAAAAATATCTCCGAGTTATTAAAGCATTAAATAAGTTGCCTTCAGTGTGTCCATGATGATCACAATAATGGGAACAGAGAGAAAGACTGAACCAGGTTCCAGTCTCCAGTGAATGTGAGAAAGTGATCAGGGGGTTGATAAAGGAATAGAAACAAGGTGGGGCAGGACACTATAGGTATAAAAGTGGAAAGAAAGGCATTTGCAGAAATACAGAAGAAAGGTCATGCAGAAGTGGCAACAAGGAAAATGCTAACCTAGTCTGTAGCCATGTGATCATGTGAACTATAAGAGATTAAGCAGCTTTTGTGAAAAAAAGTTGAAGTGAGAGTGATATCCTCTGGGAATAGCCATGTTTCAGTCAAGATCAGGAGGCAGACAAAAACAGAGTTGGAGGGGTGGTGGGTGGGGGTTGGAGTAACTGGGTAATGGGCATTAAGGAGGACACTTGTTGTAATGAGCATGGGGTGTTATATGCAACTGATGAATCACCAAATTCTACTCCTGAAACTGATAATACACTATATGTTAACTAGATTGAATTTAAATTAAAAAATTTTAAAAATGATCAGCAGGCAGAAAGGGAGTTTTGAGAAGAGGAAGAGAACACAGGGAAATTTGATTATAATGAAAGAGGATTCCAGAACACTATGGAAGCATAGGGAGGGAGGGCAGCAGTGGGGGAATGAGTCATAGGACAAGAGCAAGAAAAGAGAATAGGTAGAAGAGAAATGCCGTTAGAGGATTTGCATCTGGACCGGTGGTCAGTATGAGTGGTAAGGGGTATTTTGGGTAGCTAAATTCAAGACTCCTGACAAGTACGATCTGAGACTCGTTTGGTGTCAGGGGAGTGATGACACGTTGGCTTCAGCATCAGTCTTTAGCTTTTCCTCAGTGGCTAAACCAAAAGTTGGAGAGGAATTTTTTCATTAACTTCAAAAAGTTTAAATGAATATAGCGTGGGTGGTTAGGGATAAGAACTTACCAGGTCAGAGAAATATTACCAAAGGGATAACCTTGTTATCCAATAAAATCTCTTACTGCCAACATCTCCCATTTACAATACTGAAATATTATTTCACAATCATCTTATTGGGAATGAATCAATTATGCCTGTTTTCCTCCTAATTTTTAACTTTTTTTTCTAAAATTTATTTAATGATCTTCTTTATTGTTCATGTAGCATTTTCCAGCTTATATTTTCTTAAGCTTTCCACTTCCTCTAATTTGACAAGTCTAGAGTAATGACAAAGCTGATTTTTTAGGTATATGTCATACTTCATTAATCTAATATGTCACTATGAGGCACACCATTATTTTAGGTGCCACTAAGAAAGAAAAAAAATGCTGCCAATTAATCTGTGATACAATGCCTTTTTTATCCACTAGAAGTTTCATTTAATACTTATTTTAAGAATTCTTTTAGAATCATTTAGACAGATTTTTATTATATATCACTCTTATAAATGCATAGGAATGAAAATACAAGGAAAACACATAAATAAGGAGTTCCAAAATTTCCTTCACATTCAGTCTAGCTTTTTCTCATATTTTGATTCAGAATAATTGATGTCTATGTATTTTCACACAGAATCATTCTCTATATATATTAAGAGCATTGAGGATGAATAATTTAAAAAAAAAACAACAAAAAGAAGGTGAGAAGGTCCATTGTTGTCTCTGAAGCTTTCTTCCAACCTACTGACACTTATTCTTCAGACCTTTTTTTTGTTTTTGTTTTTCAAAGATTTTATTTATTTATTCATGAGAGACAGAGAGAAAGGAAGAGGCATAGGCCGAGGGAGAAGTAGGCTGCTCACAGGGAGCCTGATGAGGGACTTGATCCTGGAACCCCAGGATCACGCCCTGAGCCAAAGACAAATGCTCAACTGCTGAGCCATCCAGGTGTCCCTTATTCTACAAGTCTTAATGCTGTCATGTACTCCTCCCATGATATATATTTATTTCACTAATATCAAATTATACTCCATTGTTCCATATTCATACCTTTCTGCTTACACAATAACATTTTGTTCTAATGCTTAATTACAGTGTAATCTTTTTGAAGATATTTTAAATAGCAATTAACACATTAGTACCAACAATGCATATAACTCACCTGAAGTGTTTATATAATGAACGACTATGACCAGGTTTCCACATGTACATGTAATGACAACTACATCACAATAGCTACCTGGCCACCATTCGCTATAAGACAGGCACTGAGGGGGGCACTTGATGGGATGAGCACTGGGTGTTATTCTATATGTTGGCAAATTGAACACCAATAAAAAATAAATTAAAAAAAGACACAATTGTTCAAAGTAAATCCCAGTGCCAGAGATATATAACTACTTGTTGGAAGTAAATCCTAATTTCAGAGATTTGTCACAGATAAAATATGCCAAATATGCCAGTGTGTATTAGAACTGGTTTAATATGATATTTGCATGAAAATTGAGATCATTAAAATTTGCTAAGTCCTGAGGATTCAAATAAAGGGGAATTCTCTTACACTGTTGGTGGAAATGCTAAGTGGTGCAGCCACTCTGGAACACAGTATGGAGGTTCCTCAGAAAGTTCACGATAAAAAAAAAAAGTTCACGATAGAACTACCCTATGACACAGCAATTGCACTACTAGGTATTTACCCAAGGGATAAAAATACTGATTCGAGGGGCACATGCACCCTGATATTTATAGCAGCATTATCAGCAATAGCCAAACCATGGAAAGGGCCCAAAAGTCCATTGACTGATGAATGGATACAGAAGATGTGGTATACACACATATATATGTATGTATGTATGTATATATACATATATACATATATATGTATATATACATATACATGTATGTATATATAACATATACATATATACACCACATATACATTTAATGGAATATTATATATATGTATACATATAATGAAATATTATATACAGATACACATAATGGAATATTACTCAGCCATAAAAAGAATGAAATATTGCCATTTGCAATGATGTGGGTGAAGCTAGAGTGTACTATGCTGAGCAAAATTAGTCAGAGAAGGACAAATACCATATGACTTCACTCACATGTGGAATTTAAGAAACAAACAGATGAATATAGGGGAGAGGAAAAAAAGAGAGAGAGAGGGAAGCAAACCATAAGAGACTCAACTATAGAGAACAAACTGAGAGTTGATGGAGGGAGGTGGGCAGGGGTTGGGCTAAATGGGTGATAGCTATTAAGGATGATGAGGGCTGGATGTTATATGTAAGTGATGAATCACTAAATTCTACAACTGAAACCAATTTTACTATATAAGTTAACAAACTAGAATTTAAATAAAAACTTGTAAAAAAGAATTTTAGTCAACCCAAGGCAATGAAGTAAGATCAGAGGAAGCCACCAGATTGGAATAACATATTGACTGTCACTCCAAATACCCTCTGGACCAGTAACCTTGGACTCCTTCTAAATCCCTGGGTGAGGGGACTACTCTCTGTGCAAACATTAAGTGGGCACCAGTCTATTTGAATAGACTAATAGCACTGTAATTGGTGGTGACAAAAGATATTATCGTATCAGGTCAAAGAAGGAGAGTCATCTCATTAATTAGCTATTCTTAATCCATTTAACCCCCTTTTCCCTTGCTGCTTTCCATTATAGAAACTAGAAAGCAAAAACCTCAATTCATCACAGTCACTTGCAGTTAGGAGTGACAGTGTGACTCACTTCTAATACTGAGACATCAAGCAGAAGTCTGCTGACATGCTTTGTTGTTCTCTCTCTCAGTCTTGAATGTTAACATATCTGGAGCTTCAGCAGCCATCTTATGACATTAGGACAACAATCATAAAGATGAAAGTCTGCATGTATGAATAATGGGTCATAAAAAAAGCAGAACTTTTTTGGGTCCAAATGGCATTGTTGAACAACTAAACAAACATCAGCAAGGACCTGTATCTAGACATATTTTTTATTTTGTTTTTTTTTTTCTTAAAGATTTACTTATTTATTGGGGCACCTGGGTGGCTCAGTGGTTGAGCATCTGCTTTTGGCTCAGATCATGATCCTGGGGCCCTGAGATTGAATCCTGCATCAGGTTCCCCATGGGGAGCCTGCTTCTCCCTCTACCTATATCTCTGCCCCTCTGTGTGTGTGTGTGTGTGTGTGTGTGTGTGTCACTCATGAATAATAAAATATTTAGAAAAATATTTTTAAGATTTTATTTATTTATTTTATAAAGAGAGCACGAGTGGGGAGGGGCAAAGGGAGAACGAGAGAGAACCTCAAGTAGATTCCATACTGGGCACAGAATCCAATGTGGGGGTCAATCTCATGGCACTGAGATCATGACATGAGCCAAAATCATCCAGATGCCCCAATCTAGACTTGTTTTTACTTGAAAAACTAGGTCAATTATTTGTTTAAGCTCTGATTGGTTAGTTTGTAACTTTCATGTGAACATATTTTTAATTACTATGGAGGCTAATGGCAGCTGGCACTGAGTGGTCAAAAGTTCTAATTTGTGCAACATGTGATAGATCACCCACTTTTCCCACCCCTCCTCCTCTACAGGAAATTCAGAGTATCTGGGAAAAAATGATGGTCTGGAGTTCCTGCAGGATGTGTGGATATTTGTTATAATTTTTCTGAGGAAATTTGGAAAGACATTATGTTAGTATGTCTCATTTGAAAACATGAACAGGTCTATACAAAATAAAGTAAATATGGGCTATGTTTTTAAACAATAAAATGTTTGCAATTGTATGGTATTTCCTTCTGAAATAGGGACCTCAAAATGCCCTCCAAATGCTTTCAGAAATAAAAATATGTATGATTTACCTAGTGTTTCCATTTTCAACTCACAGAGACAATTTATTGTTTCAGGAATATGTTAATTACATGGTGCACAGATTTACACTTACAATTCAACAATATGCCAGCAATCTTATTACCCAGTCAACTTTGAAAATGTAGCTTACATAGCTTCAGCTATGTTATATTCTCAATTTATTTATTTTTTTATTGGAGTTCAATTTGCCAACATATAGCATAACACCCAGTACTCATCCCACCAAGTGCCCCCCTCAGTGCCCGTCACTCAGTCACCTCAACCCCCCGCCCACCTCCCCTTCCACTACCCCTTGTTCGTTTCCCAGAGTTAGGTGTCTCTCATGTTCTGTCACCCTCACTGATATTTCCACTCATTTTCTCTCCCTTCCCCTTTATTCTCTTTCACTATTTTTTTATATTCCTCAAATGAATGAGACCATATGTTTGTCCTTCTCCGATTGACTTATTTCACTCAGCATAATACCCTCCAGTTCCATCCACGTCGAAGCAAATTGTGGGTATTTGTCGTTTCTAATGACTGAGTAATATTCCATTGTATACATATCCCACATCTTCTTTATCCATTCATCTTTCAATAGCCACCAAGGTTCCTTCCACAGTTTGGCTATTTTGTACATTGCTTCTATAAACATATTCTCAATTTAGATATATTAGACTATGTGAAATTCATGTACAGGCAAACTTTTATTACAACAGAGTTTCTCTGAGAATAAAATATCATATTATTAAAAAAAAGACAATGTAGTTTGTAACATACCTCAAAAACAGTAGCTCTGCTGACCTGGGACCATTTCTCCCAACAATTGCCTTCAAGGGCAGGAGGATAAATGTAATGGCATTCTGCAATATGCCACTACCAATGGAAAAAAAAATCCTACTTCTCTAGATAAAATTCTAGCTTTAAATGGCCTAAAAATATCAGATTAAGAGTCCATTATAGACTAGAATGAGGATTTATTTTCAAAATGTCTTTCATATAAGTTACATTTAAGTCACATTAGGTTTCAAAGATATATACGACTGGAGATCCTATGATTTTAATCCATTCTATCGCACAAAAATGCCAAACATTTAAGGGATGAAATAAAACAGATATATAAGAGAAATTTAAAATTACAAAGAGAAGCACCTAGGTGGCTCAGTTGGTTAAGCGTCTGACTCCTAATTTCAGCTCAGGGTATTAGGATATAGCTCCTCATGGGGCTCTGTGCTCAGTATGGAGTCTGCTTGAGATTCTCTCTCTCCTTCTGCCCCTCCTCCCACTCATGCTCTCTCTCTCTAAAATAAAGAGTCTTTAAAAAATAAAAATACAATTACAAAGAAACAGAGAGCTCTAGAGTTCCTGATGCATAAACATCATTCCCATCATTCTTTATTCACATATTGAGCTTAGATGAATCCAGCCTTAACAGTATAATAGGTGGCCAAATGTAATAATCTATTATTTGTATATAAATCTTACAGTTTGATATGTGTATAGAAGCATTTCTTTCTTCCTTTTTGAGATTTTATTTATTTATTCATGAGAGACAGAGAGAGAGAGAGAGTCAGAGACATAGGCAGAGGGGGAGGCAGGTTCCATGCAGGGAGCCCGATGTAGGACTCGATCCTGTGACTCCAGGATCATGCCCTGAGGCAAAGGCAGACCCTCAACTGCTTAGCTACCCAGGTGTCCCAGAAACACTTCTTTCTAAAATGATATTTGAGTAAGATTGATCACCAATAGATGATTTGTGGTGTATAAGCAATGAGCCCATCCAGTGATAGAACTAGTTTTAGTCTGATTTTCTTAGATGCCTAGCTTTACTTTTCTCTTCTGCCATTGTCTGATATTTGTTTATTTAGTACTTCTTTTAGTTATTTGGGAGATATCTATTTCTTTCCATTTCTACCCAGATCATAAATAAGTGGCTTTGACTTAAAAAATCACTATGTAACAAAAAGAGGATGATATTCATGAGTTATATCATGTGTCTCCAAATAATTCAGGTGTTTTTCTCCAAGAGGTACAGTATGAAATACATAATGGATCAAGGAGATGCAACTAGGTTTTAAAGTTGGTCTTGGCTATAGAATGACTAATGATATTACAATTCCAAGGGAAGACTTCGTCAATCAAAGAGGGAATTGGTCCAGAATGGAAGCCTAAGATTATCAGAATTAAATTGCATTTTTAAAAACCTGAAACTAATATAATATTGTATGTCAATGATATTTCAATAAGTAAACAATTTAACTGCACATCTAGAAGGTGATTTACATACAGAATCTGTTCTTGTGGAGCTTATATTTGAGTGAGGCATAAAAAATGTAAAATTTTTAAAAGAGAGAGAATGTCAATGTAGTTGGTTAAGTTTTTTGATTAATATAAACCCACAGCACTAAGAGAGTACAAAGGAACTTAACCTAAACTTAGCCTGGAACATAGCATGAGAGATACCTTGATGGATGTGAGAGATCACACATGTGCACTGGATTTCAAATGAAGAGTTAGCACCATCCAGGAATTAAATGGAAGGTGTGATGATAGGAGTAGATGGAGGGTTTCTTGGTAGGTAGAGAGCTCAGAAATAGTATGGTATAGGCATAGAGGTACACTGTGGTCAGTTCCACTGGAGCAAAAAGAGGGAGAGGAAACATAAGTAGAGGCTAGATCATGAAGACCTTAGGGGCTAGGTTATGAAGCTTGGACTTTATCCTTTGGCAATTTTTTACACTGGGGGTTTTCAAGATATGTTAACACATATACCAAGGCACAGGACAAATATGGTATGTTTTTATAAAGAATCCATTTTACTCGGATGGTGGGAATGTGAACTGGTGCAGCCACTCTGGAAAACTGTGTGGAGGTTCCTCAAAGAATTAAAAATAGACCTGCCCTACGACCCAGCAATTGCACTGTTAGGAATTTACCCCGAAGATTCAGATGCAATGAAACGCCGGGACACCTGCACCCCGATGTTTCTAGCAGCCATGTCCACAATAGCCAAACTGTGGAAGGAGCCTCGGTGCCCATCGAAAGATGAATGGATAAAGAAGATGTGGTTTATGTATACAATGGAATATTACTCAGCCATTAGAAACAACAAATACCCACCATTTGCTTCAACGTGGATGGAACTGGAGGGTATTATGCTGAGTGAAGTAAGTCAATCGGAGAAGGACAAACAGTGTATGTTCTCACTCATTTGGGGAATATGAATAATAGTGAAGGGGAATATAAGGGCAGGGAGAAGAAATGTGTGGGAGATATCAGAAAGGGACACAGAACATAAAGACTTCTAACTCTGGGAAATGAACTAGGGGTGGTGGAAGGGGAGGAGGGCGGGGGGTGGGGGTGAATGGGTGACGGGCACGGAGGGGGACACTTGACGGGATGAGCACTGGGTGTTATTCTGTATGTTGGTAAATTGAACACCAATAAAAATTAATTTATAAAAAAAAAAGAATCCATTTTACTTTTGGTATATAATATGAAACATTATTTCTATATTGAAATAAACACGCATTATCATTTGGAGTTCAAAATTGCCAGTGAACAAGTTAAAGATAAAACACAAGTTTTCAAAGAATTTTCAAACTTGTAGTCCTTGTCATCACCCTCCAGCCTTATGCTCTTTTAGGGTTTGTGTAAAGGGCTTTCTTTCTTGCATGATATTTTACAAGAAAAGTTTTGGAACCACAATTCTAAACTTTGGGCAGCCATTGAAGGATTTCATGCAAAGGAATGGCAAGGTGAGACCTGTGTTTTAGATTACCATGGCAGGGATCCCTGGGTGGCGCAGCGGTTTGGCGCCTGCCTTTGGCCCAGGGCGCGATCCTGGAGACCCGGGATCGAATCCCACATCAGGCTCCCGGTGCATGGAGCCTGCTTCTCCCTCTGCCTATGTCTCTGCCCCCCCCCTCTCTCTGTGACTATCATAAATAAATAAAAAAAATTAGATTACCATGGCAGTTGTGTGAAGGATAGATTTGGCCAGGGTTGGGAGAATAGGGCAAGACAATAGCTCAGAAGCCTATTACAACAGTGGAGATCAGGGGTTAAGCTAGGGTAGTAGTGGATGGAGAGGAGGGTACAGAGGCCAGAAATATTTTATAGGTAAAATTGACAGAATTTAATGATGAATACGGGAAGTTGGGAAGAGGGAGAATCTAGAAAATACTCTAATTTCTGTCTTGAATATCCAGGTAGATAGGGTACATCGGTGGATGATCTGGCTTTAAGGAAAAGATAATCACTTTATGTTGGACATACTGAGTGTGAGGTGCCTGATGAGATACCTAGTTTGAAGCTTTGTCTGACCAAAATAGGTTATAAGATGTGGAGACATTGTTCCTTTCAGGCCTTCAGCATGGTTGGGCTTTTTTCTAGAGCAGCCAGAGTCCCCAGTGGTCAGGCTTCACACCTCAGGATATGCATTACCTCATGCATTAACCCCCAATATGTTGTATACTTATTTCTGTTTTCTATGTGTGTCATACCATAAAAAATTTGGGAAGCACCAGTTTAGTGGATGATGCCCAATTAGCTGTTAAATACATAAGTATGAAACTCAGAAGAGTTATCAATGATGGAGATTTAGATTTGGGAAGCATACACACAGGGAAGTGTTAAGGTAAAAAGAAGCACAAGTGTCTACAACCTACCATTCAGAGAGGTCCAATGGAGTGAATTCAAGGTATTTCTGTTGTGTAAATGGTACATTAAAAAATAAAAATAACAATAGATAACATTTCTGAGCACTTAATATGTGTCAGGCATTGTTCAGAACACTTTGTATTTATTTAATACTAACAGCAATCCCACAAAGTAGCAAGCATTATGTGTTATCCTCGTTTTACAGAGGAGAGAACTGAAGTACTGAGATGTTAAGTAATTTACCCCAAATCCCATAGCTAGGAAGTAGAAGAGTCAGGGACTGATGCCATTAACCAGCCACATCATGGAGTTCACTGTACTTGTTCTATATCTGCGTTCAATAAGAAAGCTTCTGATTATGTTTTGACTTCTTATAACTTGGTATCTTTGACAAATATAGCTACTATTTTAGATAAAGAGCCAGTGTTCTGGTTTAGATGCTAGTCTTCAGTGAAGTTGGTCAGTTTAAGTCAACTGTTGGAGACTAATCACCTTTAGAAATACAGACAGAATGAATTACTAAATTCTATCTCTGAAACTAATAATACACTATATGTCAATTAAATTGAATATAAGTAAATAAATGAATAAATAAATAAATAGTTAAAAAATACAGACAGGATTGAACATTTGGTCTTGAAATACAGTTTGCCAGACCCTATACTGTGATAACTATCAGAACAAAATGCTACCTGCTGAAGTTTCTAGGCAGCTAAAAGACTTCTGGTAAGACCTAACATAATTTTCTTTTGCACTTCAAACTGTAGAAACTGGAAAAAGGGATAAAAGTCAAACTGAATGAAAGAGGTATGAGTGTGGCTTTCTATGTGTGGAACCTAGTGCATGCAGTAATCCTGCTCATCAGGATGTACACAAAGTGAGGAGAAACCCAGGCTTCAATTCAATACATAGAGCACATTGTTTAGTACAGAATAACACCAGCAATACTGCATTTAGAGTCAATTATGTGTGTTGGACAAAGAGCAATTCCAGTATGTTTATATATGTAGTTTGTGTTTGCTTTTTTAACATCTGTCAATAAGGCCCCCAATCAAATTGAAAGGCCATGAACCCAGGTCAGAGAAGTAAATAACAACTGGATTGAAACTCAGAAAAAATGGCATTGTTAATTGGTGAGTTGGGTAGCTCAGAATTGTTTTTCCTTTCATCTGAGAATGAAGAGGACATTTTCCTCTTGACAATGATGCAAAACTCTATGCTGTTTCTATTATACTTTCCTAAGTAAACATACTTTCAAGTAATCAAGAATTAAAGACAAAAGTACCAAGGGAAAAGATAAAAACACATTTTAAAAATAAATGTTACATGAGATTTTGTATCTTATGCATAATTTTGTCTGCTGCGCAAGTTACTCAAACTCTCAAACCTTAGTTTCCTCATATGTAAAATTTGGATAATGGTAGTTACTTCCCCGGATGGAAATTAAATGAAATAATTTGTAATATTGTCCAGCACATACTGCTTGATCTATGTCAGACCATCAATAAAAGGTATATATCACAAGCTCTGTGCAAGTCTTCTTACACATAATATGATTAGAACCTTCCTTTGAAAATGTAAGTAATTTCCCTGTTAACCACACAGAGTGTTGAGTTCTCAGGAGTATTTAGAACAAAGTTTTTGGTATATATTTATTCTCAGTATTTCCTTTAAAATACTCTGTGGTCATTGTCTGATAGATCTTTCACTGTTGGCTTATATGACCTTGTAACTTCAGTGCCTTTTCTTTGTATACAGGTTTTAGTTGGTGGCATGATCCCATCTTAAAACTATTCTTTTTTTAATTAATTAATTAATTAATTAATGATAGTCACAGAGAGAGAGAGAGAGAGGCGCAGAGACATAGGCAGAGGGAGAAGCAGGCTCCATGCACCGGGAGCCCGATGTGGGATTCGATCCTGAGTCTCCAGGATCCCGACCTGGGCCAAAGGCAGGCGCCAAACCGCTGCGCTACCCAGGGATCCCCTTAAAACTATTCTTAGGCAACTTTTTTTTCCTTTTTTTTTTTTCAATGTTCAATTTCCTTTGAATTCAGACCTGCCTTATACTGCCATCTCCTGGAAGTGACTGGTTTTGAGCAACTTCTCAATTTATATAATACTATTTTGCTGGCTGGTGGCTTGCTATCAGATATCAGGGTCTACATGTTGGTTTTGATCTCTCCAATGTCTCTCTTTTAGGTTACACTCTGAGCAAACACTGGGCAATAAACGTAGATTTTCTAGAGTGCCTCATGACTTCATGACAGTGAGATCAACAGAGGCATTGCAAATAAAAATGGCCAATAAAGATTAAGCTTTTTTTTTTCTATAGCAATTTCATCTGGTTATGAACCTAGTAAGATAAATGTAATGTTATATATTATCAAATCTAATTCAGCTGAAATCTGGTAAATAATTTCATTTGAAAATCATTAGGAAAAAAACCCTCTTATTGAAAATGGGAAACTAATTATTCATCCTATTGGGACTTTTTTCCGATGATGATCCTTTTCTGTGTGACAAAGTATAAGAATTTCAAGACTGGGAGTCAGGAAACTGCAATTCTAGGTCTTAATACGTATATAATCTTGTACAAGCCAATTCCTCTTTCTGGGCCATAGTTTCTACAAATTGTAAAATAAGAGTGGAACTACATGATCTATAAGTTCATTACAGGATCTCAAATTCTGTAATTTTATAAAAGGTCAAAGATGACATTGTGATTAATCATATCCAAGTGGAAGTAGATTAAGTTATGGAAGTGTTGTTGCAGGGGAAAGTGACACATGCAGATTTGCCCATAATTGCTATTGAAAGAAAAGATATTGATAATAATGGCTGTAAGTATGAAATTTGACTGTGATTGTATCTTATGTCAAATACAAGTTTTATGATTATTTTTAGATGTTAGTACCTTTGTTGTTGCATTCTATTATCAGAAGCCCCAGTGCTACTATCTAAACACAGGTCAGCTTATACGTGAATAGCCAACTAGGAGGCAAAATATGGGGGTCACAGATCTAAGAAACCTGTGGGTTGAAAAATTGTTGGACCCTGATAAAACATGCTTGCTAACATAGACATGAAAACTCTATCATTAACTGAAGCCTTAATTTGAGATCATCATTTCCCTAACAAAACTGGATTCAAATGAAATTGGAATATTGGACTATGAGGTTTGAGAGTCAGCAGGACAGGACTGGTTCAATGTACACTGCCATGGGGTGGTGGGGTGGAGGATGACCATAATCAGCTAGTTGCAGAGGTTATAGGAGTCAAGATTGTGAATACAAACAATTATTTAATGAAACTTGAATGTGAAGGGAAAGACAATTATTTATCATTTAATGAAGCTTGGATGTGAAGGGAAAGAGACACCAGAATGCTGGGAACAATGGATAATGCCCTGTTTTTTAGTCTTCATGCCCTTAAAACCTTTACAAATATCCAACTCTACTACATAACATGGACTGAGACCAATAAATCAATGTAATACTAGCTAGCTAAGATCCAGAGCCACCAGAGGGCAGCACTACAAAGATAGGTTCTTCACCTTAAGGGGCTGCTGTGTCCAAGCCAGATTTGCGCCTGAGTGCATCCACTAATGCACAGCCTCTATTCTTGGACACTGCACCTCATTCAAAAAAATTGAACTCACTTCACAGGGATTTTGTAGAGCCACCAGTAGCTGTATAATAGTGCTTCTGAATTGGCTTTCTGACATTGAATTGTAATCCAGATTTTGTAACTGTGGGAGAGAGGGCTGTTTCTGATTCTTTCTTTTGAGGTGAGGTTTTCCTTCTAGTCATTTTGCTAAGTGCAGAGTGGCCAAAAACAAGTTGTATTGGAAAAGGAGAGAAAGAGAGAGAAGGAAAGAAAAGAGAAAGAGAAAAAAGAAAAAGGAAAAAAAGGAAAAAAAGAGAAGAAAAAGAGAAAGAAAAAGAAAGGTGAAAAAAAAGGGGGGGTGGGGGAAGCAATCAGAAATCAAAAAGAAAAAAGAAAAAAAACAAAAAAAAACACGGGGGAGTATCTTCTGAATCTGTAGACTTTAAATCCCTTGACTTCCCCTGGAACTGGTCCGTCCAGCTGGTCTTCTGGGGGAGGGGCCTGCTGTGCTGATTTTCAGGCGTTAGCTCTTGGGGGAGCTGCTCTGCCCCTGCCTGCTACAGGGCTCAGCGGGGGTTGTTTACCCCGTGAGGCCCCAGGAGGAACAGCCGCAGTTGCTATGGCAGCTCTGGAAGCCTGGATTCAGCCTCCGCAGGAACTACGGGGCTCTCCGTCCGCAGGGCCTGGAGGCTCCGGGGCGGGGCCGCTGATCTGCTCAGCTCGGGGCAGGAGCGAGCGTCCTCACTGTCCTGGGCACTCCCGGCCTCTGCCTGTCCCGAGGGAGGCCGGATCCTGGCCTGTGTCCCGGCGCCCTGTGCTCCCAGCCTGCGCTGTTGGATTCGCGCTCCCACCCCGCAACCCCCTCCGCGGAGCCGCCGCCCGAGCCCCTCCGAGCTGCTCCGGGTCCCGCCGTTGCGCTGCAGCCCTTAGGGAGCTCGGCGCACTCTCCCGGGGCGCAGGTGTCTGTTAGTGTCCCAGGGAGCCCGAGGGCATCCCCGCCCTCCTGGGTCCTGTTCCAACTCCCTGCCAGCCCCTTTCCGCCCGGGAAGGTTGGTGCAGCTCCTGCTTCTCCGGGACGGGGCTCTCCTGTCCTGGGGACACTCGCCCCGGCCTCAGCCCGGCTCCTCGCGGGGCCCCTCCCCCTCGGAGGCCTTTTGTTTCTTTATTTCTTTTTCCCCGTCTTCCTACCTTGATAGAAGCGCGAACTCTTCTCACTGTAGCATTCCAGCTGTTCTCTCTTTAAATCTCAGGCCGAATTCGTAGATTTTCAGAATGATTTGAAGGTTATCTAGGTAATTTGGTGGGGACAGGTGATTTGGGGACCCTACTCTTCCGCCATCTTGCCCCTCCTCTCCCTTCACAGGGATTTTGATGGCATTTTTAAAGCTTCCTAGGGCTGCCATAACAAAGTACTACAAACAGAGGGGCTGAAAAAAGTAGAAATTTATTTTCTCATTTCAAGAGGTTACAGTCTAAAGATGTCAGCAGAGTCATGCCTCCTCTGAGACTCTTGCTAGGATCCTTTCTTGTCTCTTCCTAGATTCTGGCAGTGGCATCATCCTTTGTGTCCTAGGCTTGCAGCTGCATTACTCCAATATGTAGCTTTGTCATCACATGATGTTCTTCCCATGTCTCTTTCTCTGTGTCTTCTTTTCTTGTAAGAATGTCAGTTACATTGGATAAAAGGTAAACCATATTACAATATGACTGCATCTTAGCTAATTACATCTGCAACAACCCTATTTTCAAATAAGGTCATATTCTGAAGTACTAAGGGTTAGGACTTCAACATATCTTTTGGGGGGACACAATTGAACCTATAATACCCTACATCTACCAAGTCACCTCCAATAAGAGACCATATGCAACAGAAGCTTGGCTTCTTCTTTCTTCTACCTTTACTAAGGTATAATTGACAATTAGAAATGTATATAGGTGTACAACTTGATTTTTAAAAAAATTTATTTAAATTCCAGTTAGTTAACATAGAAACTAACATATTAGTTTCAGATGTACAATATAGTCATACAACACTTCCATATTACACCTGGTGCTCATCAAAAGTGCACTCGTTAATTTCTGTTGTAAGGTATACAGCTTGATTTGATATGCCAGAAAGTTGGCTTCTTCATTACCCAGATTCTCAGTGTTCTTAGGACATATACTGGGTCTATATTTTATCTCCAGCTTTGCTCACTACCTCCTCATCATCCATCCCCTTCACACACATACACACATACTTCCCCTAAGCTGCCCCCCCCCCTTAAGTCTGGTGAATAAACTTACCCCAATGACAGATTTCATCCCCTACACTGGCTTTTGGTCTGCATTAGCCATCACTATCCTACTCTTGATACCATTGCCACCTACTTAATATCTGTCATTTCCATTTGTATTTTATTTTTTTCCATTTCTATTTTAGTCATGGAGGGCACTGCTCAAGTTTCTAACATCCAAGTAAATATAAAGTCCACTCACTATCCATTGACCTATGCCAAAACACAATGTAACAAGCTGATATATGAGAAATACTCCTTACATGTCATCTCCTGCTGAAAAGACTGTGATGTCTCTAATCACAGGAAAAGTGCATTGACAAGAATTGCCTGTATATTCCTACCTCCTCACAAGTGCCCTCCTTAATAATTGTCATCTGTTTAACTCCATATCCACACTCACCTCTCCTCTGTAACCATCAGAATATCTTATAGTATACTTATATAGCATATATACATAAATTATGTGCTATAGTTAAGAGTATGTATATATAGCATATATACATATATAGTATGTGCTATAGATAAGATTCTGTTTCTTGGTTTTGCTCTATTTCTCACTCCTGTGTTCATTTGTTTTATTTCCTAAACTCCTCATATGAGTGAAATCATATGGTATATGTATGGTATATGGTATATGGTATATGTCTTCCTCTGACTTATTTCACTTAGCATAATACACTCTATTTTATATATAAATTTTAATATTTTATATATAAATATTTTATATTATAAATATTTCATATTTTATATATAAATTTAAATGGAGTATTTTTGTATCCTTTGGGTACATACCTAGTAGTACAAATGCTGGATCTTAGGGTAGTACTATTTTCAACTTTTTGAGGAGCCTCCATAATATTTTCCACAGTGACTGTATCAGTTTGCATTTCCACCAACAGTCCAAGAGGGTACCCCTTTCTCCACATCTTCAGCAACACCTATTGTTTCCTGTATTGTTAATTTTAGCTATTCTGACTGGTGTGAGATGATATCTCATTGTAGCTTTGATTTCTACTTCCCTGATAATGAGTGGTGTTGAGCATCTTTTCATGTATCTGTTAGCTATCTGTAGATCTTCTTGGGGAAAATATCTATATCTTTGGCCCATCTTTTAACTAGATTATTTGGTTTTGGAGTATTGAGTTTTATAAATTCTTTATAAAATATTTTGGAAACAAACCCTTTATCAGATATGGCATTTGGAAATATTATCTCCCATTCCATAGATTGTCTTCTAGTTTTACTGATTGTTTCCTTTCCTGTGTGGAAGTTTTTATTTTCATGAGGTCCCAATAGTTTATTCCTGTTTTAGGTTATCTTGCCTCAGGAGACATCTCTGATAGGAAGTTCCTATGACCTGTGTTCTCTAGGATTTTAAAGGTTTTCTGTCTCACATTTAGGTCTTTCATCCATTTCGAATTTATTTTTGTATATGGTGTAAAAAAGTGGTCCAATACTATTCCTTTGCGTGTTGCTGTCCAGTTTTGCCAACACCATTTGTTAAAGAGAATTTTTCCATTTGATATCCATCTCTACTTTATTGAAGATTAACTGACCATAAACGTATGGGTTCATTCATGGTATTCTACTTTGTCACATCAATCTATGTGTTTATTTTTTGTGACATTACCTTAGTATCTTCATCAACATAGATTTGGAAAATAACTTGAAGTCTGGAATAGTGATGTCTCCAGCTTTGCTTATTTTTGTATATTTTTTTATTGAAGTTCAATTTGCCAACATATAGCATAACACCCAGTGCTCATCCCATCAAGTGCCCCCCTCAGTGCCTGTCACCTAGTCACCCCAACACCCCGCACACCACCCTTTCTACCACCCCTTGTTCATTTCCCAGAGTTAGGAGTCTCTCATGTTCTGTCACCCATTCTGATATTTCCCACGAATTTTGTCTCCTTTCCCCTTTATTCCCTTTCTCTATTTTTTATATTCTCCAAATGAATGAGACCATATAGTATTTGTCCTACTCCCATTGACTTACTTCACTCAGCATAATACCCTCAAGTTCTGACAACATTGAAGTAAATGGTGGGTATTTCTCATTTCTAATTGCTGAGTAATATTGCATTGTATACATAGACCACATCTTTTTTATCAATTCATCTTTTGATGGACACTGGGGATACTTTCACAATTAGGCTATTGTGGACATTGCTGTTACAAACATTGGGGTTCAGATGTCCCGGCATTTCACTGCATCTGTATCTATGGGGTAAATCCCCAGAAGTGCAATTGCTGGGTCAAAGGGCAGGTCTATTTTGAACTCTTTGAGGATCCCCCACACAGTTTTCCAGAGTGGCTGTACCACTTCACATTCCCACCAAGAGTGTAAGAGGGTTCCCCTTTCTCCACATCCTCTCCAACATTTGTTGTTTCCTGTCTTGTTCATTTTCCCCATTCTCACTGGTGTGAGGTGGTATCTCATTGTGGTTTTGATTTCAATTCCCTGATGGCCAGTGATGTGGAGCATTTTCTCATGTGCTTGTTGGCCATGTCTATGTCTTCTGCTGTGAAGTTTATGTTTATGTCTTTGGCTCATTTCATGATTGGATTGTTTGTTTCTTTGCTGTTGAGTTTAATAAGTTCTTTATAGCTCTTGGATACTAGCCCTTTATCTGATAGGTCATTTGCAAATATCTTCTCCCAATCTGTAGGTAGTCTTTTAGTTTTGTTGATGGTTTCTTTTGCTGTACAGAAGCTTTTTTCTTGATGAAGTCCCAATAGTTCATTTTTGCTTTTGTTTCCCTTGCCGTCATAGATGTATCTTGCAAGAAGTTGCTGTGGCCAAGTTCAAAAAGGGTGTTGCCTGTGTTCTCCTTTAGGATTTTTTTTTATAAATTTATTTTTTATTGGTGTTCAATTTGCCAACATGTAGAATAACACCCAGAGCTCATCCCATTAAGTGTCCCCCTCAGTGCCTGTCACCCAGTCACCCCCACCCCCCACCCACCTCCCTTTCCACTACCCCTTGTTCATTTCCCAGAGTTAGGAGTCTCTCATGTTCTGTCTCCCTTTCTGATATTTCCCACTCATTTTTCCTCCTTTCCCCTTTATTCCCTTTCACTATTTTTTATATTCCCCAAATGAATGAGACCATATAATGTTTGTCCTTCTCTGATTGACTTATTTCACTTAGCATAATACCCTCCAGTTCCATCCACGTTGAAGCAAATGATGGGTTTTTGTCGTTTCTAACGGCTGAGTAATATTCCATTGTATACATAGACCATATCTTCTTTATCCATTCATCTTTTGATGGACACTGAGGCTCCTTCCACATTTGGCTATTGTGGACATTGCTGCTATAAACATCGGGGTGCAGGTGTCCCAGCGTTTCATTGTATCTGTATCTTTGGGGTAAATCCCTAGCAGTGCAATTGCTGGGTCATAGGGCAGATCTATTTTTAACACTTTGAGGAACTTCCACACAGTTTTCCAGAGTGGCTGCACCATGTCACATTGCCACGAGAGTGCAAGAGGGTTCCCCTTTCTCCACATCCTCTCCAACATTTGTGGTTGCCTTGTTAATTTTCCCCATTCTCACTGGTGTGAGGTGGTATCTGATTGTGCTTTTGATTTGAATTTCCCTAAGGGCAAGTGATGTGGAACAATTTCTCATGTGCATGTTGGCCATATGTATGTCTTCCTCTGTGAGATTTCTGTTCATGTCTTTTGCCCATTTCATGATTGGATTGTTTGTTTCTTTGGTGTTGAGTTTAAGAAGTTCTTTATAGATCTTGGAAACTAGCCCTTTATCTGATACGTCATTTGCAAATATCTTCTCCCATTCTGTAGGTTGTCTTTGAGATTTGTGGACTGTTCTTTTTTTTTTTTTTTTGCTGTGCAAAAGCTTCTTATCTTGATGAAGTCCCAATAGTTCATTTTTGCTTCTGTTTCTCTTGCCTTCGTGGATGTATCTTGCAAGAAGTTACTGTAGCTGAGTTCAAAAAGGGTATTGCCTGTGTTCTCCTTTAGGGTTTTAATGGAATCTTGTCTCATATTTAGATCTTTCATCCATTTTGAGTTTATCTTTGTGTACGGTGCAAGAGAGTGGTCTAATTTCATTCTTCTGCATGTGGATGTCCAAATTTCCCAGCACCATTTATTGAAGAGACTGTCTTTCTTCCAGTGGATAGTCTTTCCTCCTTTGTCGAATATTGGCCATAAAGTTGAGGGTCCACTTCTGGATTCTCTATTATGTTCCATTGATCTATGTGTCTGTTTTTGTGCCAGGACCACACTGTCTTGAGGACCACAGCTTTGCAGGACAACCTGAAATCTGACATTGTGATGCCCCCAGATATGGTTTTCTTTTTTAAACTGCCCCTGGATATTAGGGGTCTTTTCTGATTCCACACAAATCTTAAAATAGTTTGTTCTAACTCTCTGAAGAAAGTCCATGGTATTTTGATAGGGATTGCATTGAACGTGTAAATTGCCCTGGGTAACATTGACATTTTCACAATATTAATTCTGCCAATCCATGAGCATGGAATATTTTTCCATCTCTTTGTGTCTTCCTCCATTTCTTTCAGAAGTGTTCTGTAGTTTTAGGGTATAGATCCTTTACCTCTTTGGTTAGGTTTATTCCTAGGTATCTTATGCTTTTGGGTGCAATTGTCAATGGGATGGACTCCTTAATTTCTCTTTCTTCAGTCTCATTGCTAGTGTATAGAAATGCCATTGATTTCTGGGCATTGATTTTGTATTCTGCCACGCTGCCAAATTGCTGTATGAGTTCTAAAAAACTTGGGGTGGAGGCTTTCGGGTTTTCTATGTAGAGTATCATGTCATCTGCGAAGAGGGAGAGTTTGACTTCTTCTTTGCCAATTTGAATGCCTTTTGTTTCTTTTTGTTGCCTGATTGCTGAGGCTAGGACTTCCAGTACTATGTTGAATAGCAGTGGTGAGAGTGGACATCCCTGTCTTGTTCCTGATCTTAAGGGAAAGGCTCCCAGTGCTTCCCCACTGAGAATTATATTTGCTGTGGGCTTTTCGTAGATGGCTTTTAAGATGTTGAGGAATGTTCCCTCTATCCCTACAGTCTGAAGAGTTTTGATGAGGAATGGATGCTGTATTTTGTCAAATGCTTTCTCTGAATCTAATGAGAGGTTCATATGATTCTTGGTTTTTCTCTTGCTGATATGATGAATCACATTGATTGTTTTACGAGTGTTGAACCAGCCTTGTGTCCCAGGGATAAATCCTACTTGGTCATGCTGAATAATTTTCTTAATGTACTATTGGATCCTATTGGCTAGTAACTTGTTGAGGATTTTTTTCATCCATGTTCATCAGGGATATTGATCTATAATTCTCCGTTTTGGTGGGGTCTTTGTCTGGTTTTGGAATTAAGGTGATGCTGGCCTCACAGAATGAATTTGGAAGTACTCCATCTCTTTCTATCTTTCCAAACAGCTTTAGTAGAATAGGTATGATTTCTTCTTTAAACGTTTGATAGAATTCACCTGGGAAGCCATCTGGCCCTGGACTTTTGTGTCTTGGGAGGTTTTTGATGACTACTTCAATTTCCTCCCTGGTTATTGGACTGTTCAGGTTTCCTATTTCTTCCTGTTCCAGTTTTGGTAGTTTGTGGCTTTCCAGGAATGTGTCCATTTCTTCTAGATTGCCTAATTTATTGGCGTATAGCCGTTCATTATATGTTTTTAAAATCGTTTGTATTTCCTTGGTATTGGAGGTGATATCTCCTTTTTCATTTGTGATTTTATTAATTTGAGTCTTTTCTCTCTTCTTTTTAATAAGACTGGCTAATGGTTTATCTATCTTATTAATTCTTTCAAAGAACCAACTCCTGGTTCTGTTGATCTGTTCCACAGTTCTTCTGGTCTCGATTTCATTGAGTTTAATTAACTCTCTGCTTCTGCTGGGTGTAGGGTCCAACTTTCTGGAGAAAGTTTCATGGGCACTTGAGAAGAATGTGTATTCAGTTGAGTTTGGATGTAAAGTTCTGTAGATATCTGTGAAATCCATCTTGTCCAGTGTATCATTTAAAGCTCTCGTTTCTTTGGAGATCTTGTGTTTAGAATACCTATCGAGTATAGAAAGTGCTAGATTGAAGTCACCAAGTATTAGTGTATTGTTATCTAAGTATGTCTTAACTTTGGTTATTAATTGATTGATATATTTGGCAGCTCCCACATTCGGGGCACATATACTGAGGATTGTTAAGTCCTTTTGTTGGATAGATCCTTGAAGTATGATATAGTGTCCCTCTTCATCTCTCACTATAGTCTTAGGGGTAAATTTTAGTTTATCTGATATAAGGATGGCTACCCCTGCTTTCCTTTGAGGACCATTTGAATGGTAAATGGTCTCCAATCTTTTATTTTCAGGCTGTAGGTGTCCTTCTGTCTAAAATGAGTCTCTTGTAGAGACTCCTGGATCTGAATGCCTGTGTCCCTTCCCAGATTGGGAAAGTTTTCAGCTATGATTTGTTCAAATACATATTCTGGCCCTCTGGCCCTTTCGGCGCCCTCGGGAACCCCAGTTAAACATAGGTTTTTCTTCCTCAGGCTGTCATTTATTTCCCTTAATGTATCCTCATGGTCGTTTAATTGTTTGTCTCTTTTTTCCTCAGTTTCCCTCTTTGCCATCAACTTGTCTTCTATGTCACTCACTCGTTCTTCCACCTCGTTAATCCTCATTGTTAGGACTTCTAGTTGGATTGCATCTCATTCAATTGATTTTTAATTTCTGCCTGATTGGATCTAAATTCTGCAGTCATGAAGTCTCGTGAGTCCTTTATGCTTTTTTCTAGAGCCACCAGTAGCTTTATAATAGTGCTTCTGAATTGGCTTTCTGACATTGAATTTTAATCCGGATTTTGTAACTCTGTGGGAGAGAGGATTGTTTCTGATTCTTTCTTTTGAGGTGAGGTTTTCCTTCTAGTCATTTTCATCAGTGCAGAGTGACCAAAAACAAGTTGTATTGGGAAAAGGAGAAAAAGAGAGGAGAGAAAGATGGAAAGAAAGGAGAAAAAGAAAAAAGAAAAAAGGAAGAAAAAAGAAAGAGAAGAAAAAGAGGAAAAGAAAGAAAGGGGAAAAAGGGGGTGGAGAAGAAAACATAAATCAAAAAGCAAAACAAAACAAAAACAAAAACAAAATACAGGGGAGTATCTTCTGATTCTGTATACTTTAAGTCCCTTACTTCCCCTGGAACTTCTCTGTCTAGCTGGTCTTCTGGGGGAGGGGCTTGTTGTGCTGATTTTCAGGTGTTAGCACTTGGGGGAGCTGTCTCCCCTGCTTGGTGCAGGGCTCAATGAGTGATGTTTAAGCTGCTTATCTGGTGAGGCCACTGTGAAGCTCAGTGGAGGTTGTTTACCCCGTGAGGCCCCAGGAGGAACAACCACAGTGGCGGTGGCCAACTCTCCAGCCCTGGATTCAGCTCCTGTAGTAACTATGGAGCTCTCAGTCTGCAGGGGCCTGGATGCTCTGGGGCGGGGCCGCTGATCTGCTCAGCTTGGGGCAGGAGCGTCCTTGCTGTGCTGGGCCCTCCTGGCCCCTGTCTGTCCTGGGGGGAGGCCGGATCCTGGGCTGTGTCCCTGGTGCCCTGTGCTCCTGGGCCTGCGCTGTTGGATTCGCTCCCAGCTGTGCAGCCCCCTCTCTGCGGAGCCTCCGCCCGAGCCCCCCCGGGCTGCTCCCGGGTCAGGCCGTCTGCGCGCTGCAGCCCTTTAGGGAGCTCGGCGCACTCTCCTGGGCGCGCAGGTGTCTGTTAGTGTCCCGGGGAGCCCGAGGGCATCCCCGCCCTCCTGGGTCCTGCTCTAACTCCCTGCGAGGCCTTTCCACCCGGGAAGGTTGGTGCAGCTCCTGCTTCTCCGGGACGGGGCTCTCCTGTCCTGGGGACGCTCGCCCCGGCCTCAGCCCGGCTCCTCACGGGGTCCCTCCCCCTTGGAGGCCTTTTGTTTCTTTATTTCTTTTTCCCCGTCTTCCTACCTTGATAGAAGCGCGAACTCTTTTCACTTTAGCATTCTAGCTGTTCTCTCTTTAAATTTCAGGCTGAATTCATAGATTTTCAGGGTGATTTGAAGGTTATCTAGGTAATTTGGTGGGGACAGGTGATTTGGGGACCCTACTCTTCCGCCATCTTGCCCCTCCCTCTAAAGGAAATTAAGGAGTAGTGTTTCCAAACTCCTGACAGATATTAGTCTTTGTAATCCAGGGTCAATAAATTGGAATTCCTGGGAATTCGTAGAAATTTTTGAATTCATAAGATACTCAGTATTTTTCATAACATTTACTTGCCTGTTTCTAATTAATTATGATTTTTTAATAATAATAAACAGCAAATCATTTCTCTCTGATATCTGTAAAATAAAATCCAGTATAATAGTACATGCATGGTTTTTTATTATTATGAAACAATATATCATAAAAAGATTATATATTTTCATTACATATAAAAATTATCTCTACATGATATAGGTGAATGATAACAGAAAACATTAAAATATAGTAGCATTAACTCAAAAATGCCAAATAGAGTGATGCTTGGGTGGCTCAGCAATTGAGCATATGCCTTTGGCTCAGGGTGTGGTTCTGGAATCCCAGAATGGAGTCCCACATCATGATTCCCCTTAAGAAACCTGCTTGTCCCTCTGCCTATGTCTCTGCCTCTCTCTGCGTGTCTCTCATGAATAAATAAATTAAATCTTTTAAAAATGCCAAATAGAAATCACTTGAAAACTTGAAATATAATGTCACAAATATTTATATTTCAAAAATAACATTCTTAAAATAAATTTAAATAAATAAATTGCATTTTCTCAGTGTCATTTGTGTATGTTTGACAAAGAAAAATTGTATATATTTAAGTAGTACTATATGATGATTTAATATATGTGTATAATTGTGAAATGATTACCACAACCAAATTAATTAACACATTCATCACTTCACTTCTTTATCTTTTTAGGTGTGTGTTGTAGGAACAGTATTTACTATCTTAGCAAATTTCAAGTGCACAATACATTATTATCAACTGTAGTCACTGTGTTGCACATTAGACTACCAGAACTTATTCATCTTTCAGTATAACTGAAAGTTTGTACTCTTTGAACAACATCTCCCTTTTTTTTCCATACATCCAGTTCCTGGCACCACCAATCTACTCTCTGATTAAGAGAGGGAGGGGGAGGGAAAGGGAGATAGGGAGAGAGAGAGAGAGAGAGAGAAAATAAATTTGAAATTGAAGAGTGAGATAAAATAGTCAAAAATGATTCCGAGTTTTTGTTCTGCAATAAGAAGAATAGAATTGCCATTAACTGAGATGAGGAAGACTGCTTAAAAGCAGCAGGAATTTGAGGGAAGGTAAAAGTAAAATATTGAGGGGATCTGGGGCTGTTTTAAGACATCTTAATTTTAAGAGACCTATAATATATCCAAGTGGAAATTTTTAGTAGCAAGCTGGATATTTAAGTCTGGAGTTCAAGGAAGAGGTCTAGACTACAAGTATAAATTTGAGAATCACAACAATTTAGATGATATTTAAAACCATGCAACTCACTGGATGCATTCTTCAAGGGAATATATATATAGAGAAAAGACATCCAATAACTGGTACTATGCAATATTTAGGGGTCAGAATCATAAAGAACTGGGTAAGGAAGTCAGACTAAAAGCAAGAGACTGTATAAACCTGGAAGCCAAGTAAAGAAAGTATTTCAAGGAAGAGGGAGCAAAGAAATATATCAAATGCTGTTAATTTTTAGGTAAAATGAAAGACTGAAAATTGATTTGGGTCTAATAATATGGTGACCTTGACAAGAACAGTTTCAACTGGTAAGTAAAGACAAAGCCTTATTAAAGAGGTTTTAAGAGAGAGATGAAGGAGAGGAAATGAAGATAGTGAGTATAGAAAAGGGTTTTTTTTTTTTTTTGTAAGAGGGAGCAGAGAAATGAGATAATTCTTTTCTACTTCTTGTCCTTTCCATTGACACCCAGTCATAAACTAAAATCTTAGAACACTGTTTCTATGCCTGAGCTGCTGGACCCTATAGAAAAAACCAACACAGTCATGCTGATTGATACCACTAGATATTCTCGGTCTTGAACTTTAGCTGGACCCCAAATACTTTAATGCATCTTTTCTACACATCCTAAACAATTTTCACTTCCATTATAAAATTTGACTTCTTTTCTTAAACTCCCCAATCCATACTCCTCATTCTACTGAATCTGCATAAGTAATCAGTTACCAAATACTGTTGGTTCCACCAGTACAGCCCCACTGTCACCTCTTTAATGATTTGGTTCACTCTAATTTATTATCTGTATTATAACACTAATCCACCTGCCTTTAGACTGTCTCTTCTATAATACATCTATCCAACATCTGCCAGATTGGGCTTCCTAAAACACAAATGTGAACACATCACTCTGTTTAAAGGACCTCAGTGCCCCCCATCCCCACCCATCAATAGGATAAAATCAAACTCAAGTTTAACATCTAAGGTCCTTCAGGACATGACTCATGTTGTTCATTCATTTATTCCTTCAAAAATATTTCCTGGGGACCTATTCTATTCCAGACTCCATGTTATTTGCTGGTAACAACAACATGGATGCATCCTGATTTCAGTTTCTGTGAACTCACAGTCCAATTTTATTTCTGTATCACTCTTTAATAACTACCATTACTTACAAGTCATACCTTGCTACTTAGGGTTCCTGAAATATGTCTTAATGCTTCAAAGTCCTTTGCTTTTCTCTACCTAAAATATCATCCTTGTTTCTTCAGATCCTGCTTAATTTCTTTAAAATTCAACCCAAACATCACATTCTCGTGAATACTTTTCTTATATGAATGCCTTTTCTATCTTCCCATGGCACTCTGAGATTACCAATATCATATTATTTATCACACTGTACTGACATAATTGATTTATTTGTCTTTCCCAGTGAGCTTGTGATTTCCTTGAGGAACTATGCCTTTGTATTCCCACCACCTAGCTTAGTGCCTAATATATAGTAGGTACTCAATAAATATTTGGCAACAGGAATGAATTAAGGAAAGCATGCTTTGCTTAATCTCATTAAACTTTTACCCTGTAATGTCCTTTATGAATCCTAATTCTTTCATACTGCATTTTAGCTTCCTTTCCAAGTTTTGTATAACCTCCGAATCTGATCTACATACCTTTTAGTAGTGTGTCACTATAAGAGAATTCACTTTAAGTTTAACATCAATCTATTTATTACCAATCTTTGTTTAAAGCTTTTCAAGTTACTAATCTCCTGGGCAATGTTATTACCCTGATCAGGTTCTCCCAGGACCTTATGAAATACATTGCCAAAATCCAGATTAAAAAATCTATAGCATTCCATTAATCTATTCTGTCAAGTGACCCTATCATAAAAGGAATAGGGCCAATACAAATGGGAAGAGAATAAAAAATCTATCACATGGATTATAATATTATTTCATATACAAACTGCTTTGCATTAAAGTTATATTAATTACAGACCCCACCACCTTACAATACATATGAATATGTGCAGCTTGAGTTCCGAAACTGTGTCTATCGTTGTTGAATTAGTTTTATTCATTTCTGAACATGTTTCTATGAAAGCCTAATTTCTAAGTGATTCTTAAACCTTACTTAAAAAAAATCTGGTGCAAGGTTTCAGTTTGGAAGATTCGGTACTATTATGTTTTCTGTATTAGTGGTGATGTCTATAATTCTCTCATCAAAACACTCAATAAAAGTCCAGAATTTTTTTTAAAGCTTTAGGAAAGTTCCTATTTCACTTTCTACTGCATGGTGCTACCTTCATATATTCTTCCACATTGATTTAATGCCTTGAGTTGTATTCCTCTAAATTTATTTACTTATTTATTTTTCCTTCAAATTTAAGTCCTGGTTCTACCACTTATTAGTTGTATGCCCTCTGGCAAATTACTTAAGCTTTCCAAATCTGTTTCCTTATCAATAGAAGTGGAATCATAATTCCTATCTCAAGGGATTTTTGTAAAAATTAATGAAATAATGTATGTGTATCAGGGTAAAAAATATTTAAACATCATCCTAAATATAGCTTCTCTTGCCTCTTAAGGTGTATGCAGTAGGAGAGGGAATTTGGTGGTGGCATAAATTACCATCAATAAGAAAATTTGTCTTTATTTTTTCCCATCTGTATTAGTTTCCTGTGACTGCTACAACAAATCATCACAAACTTGATGGCTTAAAACAATACACCTTTTTTCTCTTACAGTTCTGAATATCTGAAGTCCAAAATTAGTATCACTGGACTGAAATCAAGGGGTCAGCAGGGCCTGACTTCCTGGGGAAGTTCTAGCAGGGAATCAACTTTCCTGTCCCTTTAATTTTGATAGCTGCTGGTATTCTTTGCCTTGTGGTTGTATCACTGTAATCTTCAAATCTCTCTCTGCTCCATCTTCATATAACCTTTCCCTCTATGTATGTCTACTCTCACTCTGGCTCCCTCTTATAAGGATACATGCAATTGCATTTATGGCCCACCTGGAAAATCCAGGTTAATTTCATAATCTCAAAATCATAAACTTAAAAAAATCATAAATTTAGGCACACCTGCAAAGTGCATTTTTCTAGTAAGGTAACATTTACAAATTCCAGGGATTAGGACCTGATACTTTTGGGTATCCATTATTCAGTCCACTACATCAATTATTTCTAGATTGGATAGGGAGAAAGAGAGAGAGGAGATTGAAAGCTCAGAACATCTACTAATCTGTAGGGGCTTCTGAAAGGTGAGCCCTCAGCATATGTAGACCTCCAATTTGCAGATTATGTTAATGTGGCTTGGGATACAAAAGAGTAGGCCTTATAAATGTTACAGACTGAATTGTGGCCTTCCCAAATTCATAAACTGAATCTCTACCTCCCAATGTAACTATATGTGGAGATAGGGCTTTTAATGAAGTAATTAAGGTAAACTAGGTCATAAAGTTGGGTCCATAATACAATAGGAGTAGTGCCCTTATAAGGGAAAGAGGAGATACCAGGAGCATGTGAGCACAGAAAAGGCCATGTGAGAACTCAAAAAAAAGGTGGCCATCTGCAAGCCAGGGAGAGAAACCAACCCTGCTGGTACCTTGATCTTGGACTTCTAGCATCCAGAACTATGAGAAAATTAGTTTCTGTTGTTTAAGCTATCCAAGTTGTGATATTTTGTTATGCTAGCAGGAGCAAGAGGCATGTCGCAAATTCAGTTCCAAGTTGCTTATTTTGCACCAGTGTAAAATCTCTCTTTTGTTTCAATTGCTAATAAAGGATGGTCTTTATTATACATTGTTCATATGAAAACTTCTGGAGAAAGTCAAAAGAAAAAAATCATAGTTCCCTGAGTGGCTGGGTGTTAGAAAAAAAGAGAAAAACTTTTAGAGAGATTAGTGAAAGCAGAAACTCAAAACCAGATGTGATTATGAGACCATAATTCCCAGCAGATTCAAGGAAATTATAAGGGTAGCACTGGATTTCTTCACAATGTGTGCTAGAGGACTTGTGCCAAAATTAAGGAACTCTCAAAGCACAGGGTAATATCAGCTGACATCTGGGTAGCATATGCAAATTGCCCAGTGTAATGTCTAATGTTTAATAATAATCCAGAAAATGAGGGTTTATTTTTCCCTTACTCATCACTACTAATAAGGATAGGTGGGTGTGTCTAAGAGTTGAAACAAAACAAACTTTTCAAAACGAACTTTTCAATAAGTTGTGGGTGCGTTAATATTCAACTTAATCCTTTGTAGAGTCTTAATATTCTAATGTTCAGAAAGAAAAAGAAACACTATCTGTAAAAATAGTAAGATACATGGACTCCAAAAAAGCAGTGTGGACATTTTGTAGATTTTAGGGAAATGAGCAGAAGAAAAATAATAGTCTCTTATTTGGCATGGTAAGTAGAAACCTCAAATTTAAAAATCATCCAAAAACCATAAAATTAAGGTCTGCCACTGAAAACTTTTTCAGGCTTTTCCTGTTTTCAATAGAACAGCTCCATATTGCAGGGAAGAAGTAGGAATGTGCTTTTTTTTTTCTAATTTGGCAGAGCATGAGTCATCTTCAAAAACAATATAAACTAATCATATGCATTTAGATTCTTTGAAGTTTAGCAATCATGAAAGTACCAAAAACTTACAGATTGTGGAAGTTAATAAGAGATTCCGGAAGCCTCAGGTCTTCTCCAGAGTTCTTTAGAATGAAAATACATGTGCAATATCTCATATGAAGAATAGCAGCATTGTCCACAATAGCCAAACTGTGGAAGGAGCCTTGGTGTCCATCAAAAGACGAATGGATAAACAAGATGTGGTCTATGTATACAATGGAATATTACTCAGCCATTAGAAAACAACAAATACCCACCACTTGCTTTGACGTGGATGGAACTGGAGGGTATTATGCTGAGTTAAATAAGGCAGAGAAGGACAAACATTATATGGTCTCATTCATTTGGGGGATACAAAAAATAGTGAAAGGGAATAAAGGGGAAAGGAGGAAAAATGAGTGGGAAATATCAGAAAGGGAGACTATGAGAGACTCCTAACTCTGGGAAACAAACAAGGGGTGGTGGAAAGGGAGGTGGGTGGGGGTTGGGGGTGACTGGATGACGGGCACTGAGGGGATGAGCACTGGGTGTTATGCTATATGTTGGCAAATTGAACTCCAATAAAAAAACATAAAAAAAGGAATGACCGTCCAGGATTTGGAAAACGTTTCTCTAGAAAAGCCTCAACAAATCACAGCCAGTATGTCCAGAACTCCCCCCCGCAAAAAAAAAATGTTAGTACAGGTAATTGAGCACTTCAGAAGAGACTAGGTACTCTTTGGGATCTCACTCAGCACTTCTACCATTTCAAAGGTTCTGCCTTTTTCCCATTTCCATCTCCACAGAAGTAGAAATCCTTCCAGCTATTCCTAAGTAAAGTTTTATTACAGAGTAGAAAATTATGATGAGCACCTCCAACATAATTACTGAAGAGAGTGATGTTTCCTAACTAAGTCATTCCCCCCAAAGGGTTGAAGTAAATTCTATTTCTTTATGCTTACTTTTTAAAATTATTTCAGGACTGCTGAAGGCAGCAAAAAGACCACTTGCACTCGGGAAGCTCATATTTCCTCAATACTTAGATTTCATATTTGACCAAAATCAGTTCTATAGTAGACCCCTAGTTAAGTATCGTAATTGGCTGATTACAGATATTGCAGCTGACACAAGAATGAAGTTTCCAGCAACACGGTGAAAGAACTCCTCCAGACTCAAGCACTGCATGAAAAAGAAAATTGCATCAGAAAGCAACTATATAAAAATAAACTTTAAAGATGTATAGAACTTTTATCATGGAATGATATATAAGATATAAGTGGAATGGAAAAAAACCCCAGAGAACCATAAATAATCCCATTTTGTTCAAAAATATCTATTTATTTGTGCAGCATATACACACATGCACACACATACACAAAACATCTAGAAGTACATATAGCAAAATGCTGATATGTGTAATTTCTTGGCTAAGTAATATTGGATATTTCTTTTGCTTACTTTTCTATATTTCAATAATGAGCATGGATTATGCAAATAATAAGAGAATACTAATCATATTTTTAAAGAAAGAAATTCAGCTATTCAAATCCACGTCCCATTTTGGATTCTGAGTTTTGCTACAATATTCATGAATGTTTTTCTATAGGATTTACATCTCTTTTTACAAAAAAAAGTGCACATTTGTCAAACCCATGGCATCTCCCCACTTAAAAAAATAAATTTGGTTGTTCATTTGAGAAATATTCACTGAAGACCTACTCTCCCTTCTTAGTTAAAGAAACGGACTATTCTCCCTACCCTCAATGCCTTAAATATGTGGTTTTTTAATGGACTCTTATTTTGCTCAGTAGGATAGGTTGATGCAACAATTATTTTGAAAACTTCATCCCAGTCTCTGGAAGAATGGTTTTGTTTAGAGTTTTGAAGTAAAGGGGAGAAAAGAATAAATCTGGGAAAAGAAAGATATTTTGATCTCTGGGAAAAGAAAGATATTTTGAGGTTGGAGTAGTGTCTTTCAATAATGATAACTAACATTGATCAAGCATGTTCCAGGAACTTTACATGTTTATTTCATATAATTCTCAAAGTAATAATTTTAAGTGCAATTGTTCTTATTTTCTAGGTTAGATATTGAGCCCTCACTCTATGCTTTTTTTACCATGCTAAGTAAGCACCAGATGGTGACCATGAAGCATTGGACTTAATTTCCAACAGCTGTAGGAACAAATACCTATCTCAGTGTGCTCTGTGATATAGTCTAAGCAAATCATCACAATTCTCCAGCTAAGGAAAGATATACACAGAGGACATTAATGTACAATTAGAGAAGCAAATACAATAAAATAATTGATTCAAGTATATTTGAAGAATTATATAACATGGTAAAATACCAATTTGAAAATGTACAGAAGAGTCTCTAGACATAATCAAATATAAATAAGAAATTTTAAAATGCTCTAATACAGTATTAGTTTACTATATTAATTTGCCTTAACTTCAAAATAATATTTTGAGGTAAATACAATTGTTTATATTTTCTAAGTTAGGAATTGTGGCTTAGAGAGGTTAAGTGACATGGTAAATAAAGTAAAATGAGAAATAATAAAATAAGATATAAAATAAAAATCTAACAAAATTTTAAATATAAAAATAAAGAGATGACACCATCAAGATGGAAGGCTAAGTCACAATACCTGTCTCTCCCATAAAAACTACAAAAAATAAACTAATAAACTACAGAATTACAAAAATAGTTTTAAGAAGCTCTGTACTACAACAAGGAAGCAGCAGATATACTATGGAACTTAAAACCTAAAGATAACAACGTAAAAAAGCATAGGAAACATTTGACTTGTGTCATCCCAACTCCCAGTCCAGAGAAGCTTGGTACCAAGGGAATCTCTTTGGAAAAATTTCACCCCATTGGGAAAAGGCAAGCAGGAGAGCCCCAATAGGCCTTATTGGCATGGATGTTTATAGCTTTTGCTACTGAGGACTCTTAACGTCTTCACCAATGCTGAACACAGATAATGGAGTTGACAGGAATCCCTGTTGCTTCATCTTTTCCCTGAGGCTGTAGCTGTAGCTGTAGCTGTAGCTGTAGTGAAGCCTACTTCTGGGAGCCTGAGCTGCTGTTGTAATCAGCTATCTGGTATAAGGACACCACAGTGCCTTGCAATTTACAGGACCAGAGCTGCCACAGCTCTGTACTCTGCTTCTGGGTTCTAAATTGTAGCTATGATCCACCATAACAGGACTGTACTACTGCTGCATTGTACCCTGGCCCCAGGTATTAAGTCAGGGCTATAACATGCCATTACTGGAGTCACACAGCTATTGCTTTGTATCCCATCCTCAGTGTGCTGTCAACATGCAACTTTAATGAGTCATCATTGGATCAAGCTCCTGTGGTTCCATGACTACACCCTGTCTCTTAAATCACAGCTTTGGCTTACCATCATTGGACGGCACTACTGAAACTCTATGCCCTGTCCCTGGAGTTATAAGTCTCAGCTTTGACCTATCATCATCAGGTCCAACCTGCTGCTGTTTGTTCTATGGCTGTGCCGTGTGTCCAGAGTCAGACTTTGACCCACCATCCCCAGGGTGTACTCCTATAGCACCCTGAGCCCAAGTCATCACTTCATCTTGTCATCACATGACCTTTGCCATTTCTGCATCCTCACCCCTCCCTCAGGCTGAGTTACTTTGGTGAGACCCAGAGACCCAGGCATAAGTTCCATGGGTGATCTGTACATGCTTGCACTTCAGACACTGGTATTATTGCTGTATCAATTGGACCTGTGCTCTAGGGCTGAGGTGTTGTGGTAGCTACATGTATATCTGATTCCAGGACTGCAGATCCATAGTTACTCAGAATGTAAACACGCAAGATCTAGTGCCAAGAGGGATGACCTCAGCTAGAACATCCCCCCCCCCGCCAGGCCAAAAAGGAAAACAGGAAGACCCCAGTAGCCTTTTCTCCTAAGCACCCCTAGTAAGCCTAGCCACCACTGAGACCAGCAGGATCTCTGCAGTCTTCATTGAGTTGAATTCAGCTGATGGAGATTCACAGAGACTACAGCACCATTACCTCCTAGGAACCAGAGACTGCATCACACAGCCAGTGTCCTGCAGCCATGGTGGAAGTTTTTGCCCACCATACTTTTCATTTTGAAAGGCTGAAAGAGGAATCTGCTCCCTCAAATATTCAGATATCAATGCAAAGCCATTATAAACATGAAAAAGCAAGGAAATGTGACATAACCAAAGGGACATAATAAATTCCCAGTAACTGACCCCAAAGAAATGGAAATATGAAAGTTACATGAAAAAGAATTCAAAATAATTATTTTAAGGAATTTCAGTGAGATGCAATGGAACACAG
Source organism: Nyctereutes procyonoides (assembly GCF_905146905.1). Lineage (NCBI taxonomy): Eukaryota > Metazoa > Chordata > Mammalia > Carnivora > Canidae > Nyctereutes > Nyctereutes procyonoides. Next base: position 64,835,807 of record NW_026575125.1, on the reverse strand, counting down.
ATAGAGGAAACTCCATACTGTTTTCCAAAGTGGCTACACCAATTTACATTCCTACCAACAGTGCAGTAGGGTTCCTTCTTCTCCACATCCTTGCTAACACTTGCTATCTTGTCTTTTAGATTCTAGCTATTCTGACAGATGTGAGGTGATATCTCATTGAGGTTTTGATTTGCATTTCCATGATGATTAATTATGTTGAGAATATTTTCATATGACTGTCGGTCATTTCTATGTCTTTTTTGGAAAAATGTCTATTCAGGTCCTGTGCCCAATTTAATCAGGTTATCTGTGTGTTGTTGTGTGTTTGTGTGTGTGTTAAGTTCTTTATCTATTTTGGATATTAACCCCTTATCAGATATATCATTTGTAAGTATCTTCTCTCAATTTGTAGGCTGCCTTTTCACTTTGTTGATGGTTTCCTTCACTGTGAAAAAGCTTTGTATTTTGGTGTATCTCCAATAGTTTATTTTTTTCTTTTGTTTCCCCTATCTGGGGAGACATATCTAAAAAAAATGCTAAGACTGATTTCAAATAGATTACTGTCTATGTTTTCTTTTAAGTAATTTTATGGTTTCAGGTCACACATTTAGGCCTTTGATCCATGTTGAGTTTTATTGTTGTGTATTGCATAATGTATGAAAGTGGTCCAATTTTATTCTTTTATACGTAAGTATGAAGAAATTCAAAGTAGAAATATAATAAGATCCAATAATTTCTCCACTGGGTATTTGCCCAAAGAAAATGAAAACATGAATTTGAAAAGATATATACACCTTAATGTTTATTGCAGTATTATTTACAATAGACAAGAAATGAGAATATGTGAGTGGCTCAGTCCGTTAAGCATCCTACTCTATTTCAGCTCAGGAAATGATCTTGGGGTGGTGGGATTGAGCTCTATATCAGGCTCTGCACTCAGGGCTGAGTCTGCTTGAAATTCCCTCTCTCTCCTCTCTCTGATCCTCTCCCCACTCATGTGCACACACACATACACTGTCTCTAAATAGGTAAAGAAAATCTTTTTTTTTATTTTTTTTTAATTTTTATTCATTTATGATAGTCACAGAGAGAGAGAGAGAGGCAGAGACAAAGGCAGAGGGAGAAGCAGGCTCCATGCACTGGGAGCCCAACGTGGGATTCGATCCCGGGTCTCCAGGATCGCGCCCTGGGCCAAAGGCAGGCGCCAAACCGCTGTGCCACCCAGGGATCCCTAAATAGGTAAAGAAAATCTTTTAATAAAATAATCAATATACATTGGATGGATGAGTGAGTGCAAGGGTGGGTGGATCCTTCCTGAGTGTGGAACCCATTGTGGGGCTCAATGCCACAACCCCAAGATCACGAATCAAAACCAAGAGTCAGATGCTCACTGACTGTGCCACTCAGGTACCCCATATTGAGCTCTTCTTAAATGGAAGATACTGTACTAAATATTAAGATGCAAGTCTGAGCAGACTCAGTTTCTGTCTTCTTGGAATTCATAATCTAGTTGGGTCTCAAGAACCATTAATGTAATAGTTAATAAATATGTAAATATGAATTGTGATACATGCCATGAAATAAAGGTACTCGTGTCAAAAGTAAACAGTAAAAAAAAAAGCCCTCAAAATATGGAAGCAACCCAAGTGACCATCAATATATGAATGGATTAAAAAATGTGGTATATAAATACAATTAACTATTATGCCATCAAAAAAAGAACAAGATCTTGCCATTTACAACATGAATGGACCAAGAGGGCACTATGGTACGAAATACATCAGATAGAAAAAGAAAAATACGGGGATCCCTGGGTGGCGCAGCGGTTTGGCGCCTGCCTTTGGCCCAGGGCGCGATCCTGGAGATCCGGGATCGAATCCCACATCGGGTTCCCAGTGCATGGAGCCTGCTTCTCCCTCTGCCTGTGTCTCTGCCTCTCTCTCTCTCTCTGTGACTATCATAAATAAATAAAAATGAAAAAAATTTTTAAAAAAAAGAAAAAGAAAAATACCATATGATAACACTTATATGTGGAATCTGAAAAACAAACAAAAACAAAAGCAAAAAGCCTCTTAAATTCATGGAATAAACTGGTGGTTGCCAGAGGGTAACTGATGGGAAATGGGAGAAATAGATAAGAAAAATAAGAGACACAAATTTACAATTATAAAATAGATTAGTCACGGGTAAAAAGTACAACATAGGGAATAAATCAGTAATATTGTAATAACATATAGTAACAAATGGCGACTACAATTATCATAGTTATCATTGAGTAACACATAAAATTATTGAATTGACGTGTTGTGTTCCTGAAACTAATATAATATTGTTTGTTTTTTAATTTTTATTTATTTATGATAGTCACACACACAGAGAGAGAGGCAGAGACATAGGCAGAGGGAGAAGCAGGCTCCATGCACTGGGAGCCCGACGTGGGATTCGATCCCCGGTCTCCGGGATCGCGCCCCGGGCCAAAAGCAGGTGCCAAACCGCTGCGCCACCCAGGGATCCCTGAAACTAATATAATATTGTATGTCAATTACATTTCAATAAAAATTAAGTAAAGTTTAAAAAATTAAGAAAACAAGATAGACAACTCAATTCAGGAAAACCAATGCATAAAAAAACCCCGAGAAGTTCAACGAAGAGATACCAATCATTAAAAAAACCAAACAGATATTCTGGAGTTGCAGAATACAATGAATGAAATGAAAAATGAATTAAAGAGCTTCAACAACAAGCTCAACCAAGCAGAAAATAGAATCAGTGTGCTTGAACACAGATCTCTTGATATTCCTTTTTTTAAAGATTTTATTTATTTATTCATGAGAGACACAGAGAGAGGCAGGAAGAGACATAGGCAGAGGGAGAAGCAGGCTCCATGCATGGAGCTTGATATGGGACTCGATCTCAGAACCGTGGGATCATGCCCTGAGCTGAAGGCAGATGCTCAACCGCTGAGCCACCCAGGCGTCCCCAGATCTCTTGATAATCCAATCAGAACAGAAGAACAAATAAAAATGAAAAAGAGTGAAGAAAGCCTACATGAACTATGGGGCATGTTAAGTAAAATAACAAGAGCATTATGTGAGTCTCAGAAGAATGAAAGGAACAGAAAACTTATTTATTCTTTTTCTTTTTCTTTTCTTTTCTTTATTCAATTGAAGTTTGATTTGTCAACACATGGTATAACACCCAGTGCTCAAATCATCAAGTGCACTCTACGATGCTCCTCACCCAGTTACCCCATACCCCAGCTACCTCCCCTTCTGCAACCCTTTGTCCATTTCCCAAAGTTAGGAGTCTCTCATGTCTTGTCACCCTCTCTAACTTTTCCCACTCATTTTCCCTCCTTTCCCTTATAATCACTTTTACTATTTCTTATATTCCCCGTATGAGTGAAACCATGTGATGATTGTCATTCTCTAATTGACTTAATTCACTCAGCATAATACCCACCAGTTACATTCAAGTTGAAGCAAATGGTGGGTATTTGTCTTTTCTAATGGCTGAGCAATATTCCATTGTATATATAGACCACAACTTCTCTATCCATTCATCTTTCTTTTTTACATTTTTTTATAAATTTATTTTTCATTGGTGTTCAATTTGCCAAAATATAAAATAACACCCAGTGCTCATCCCATCAAGTGCCCCCCTCAGTGCCCGTCACCCAGTCACTACCCCTCCCTGCTCACCTCCCCTTCCACGACCTCTAGTTCATTTCCCAGAGTTAGGAGTCTCATGTTCTGTCTCCCTTTCTGATATTTCCCACTCATTCTTTCTCCTTTCCCCTTTATTCCCTTTCAATATTTTTTATATTCCCCAAATGAATGAGACCATATAATGTTTGTCCTTCTCTGATTGACTTATTTCACTCAGCAAAATACCCTCCAGTTCCATCCATGTCGAAGCAAATGGTGGGTATTTGTCGTTTCTAATGGCTGAGTAATATTCCATTGTATACATAGACCACATCTTCTTTATCCACTCATCTTTCGATGGACACCTAGGCTCCTTCCACAGTTTGGCAATTGTGGACAATGCTGCTATACACATCGGGGGGCAGGTCTCCCAGCGTTTCATTGCATCTGTATCTTTGGGGTAAATCCCCAAAAGTGCAATTGCTGGGTCATAGGGCAGATCAATTTTTAACACTTTGGGGAACCTCCACACAGTTTTCCAGAGTGGCTGCACCAGTTCACATTCCCACCAACAGTGTAAGAGGGTTCCCTTTTCTCCGCATCCTCTCCAACATTTATGGTTTCCTGCCTTGTTGATTTTCCCCATTCTCACTGGTGAGAGGTGGTATCTCATTGTGGTTTTGATATGCATTCCCTGGTGGCCAGTGATGCGGAGCATTTTCTCATGTGCGTGTTGGCCATGTCTATGTCTTCCTCTGTGAGATTTCTGTTCATGTCCTTGGCCCATTTCATGATAGGATTGTTTGTTTCCTTGCTGTTGAGTTTCATAAGTTCTTTATAGATCTTGGAAACTAGCCCTTTATCTGATACATCATTTGCAAATATCTTTTCCCATTCTGTAGGTTGTCTTTGAGTTTTGTTGACTGTATCCTTTGCTGTGCAAAAGCTTCTTATCTTGATGAAGTCCCAATAGTTCATTTTTGCTTTTGTTTCTCTTGCCTTCGTGGATGTATCTTGCAAGAAGTTACTGTGGCAAAGGTCAAAAACGGTGTTGCCTGTGTTCTCCTCTAGGATTTTGATGGAATCTTGTCTCACATTTAGATCTTTCACTCATTTTGAGTTTATCTTTGCATATGGTGCAAGAGAGTGGTCTAGTTTCATTCTTCTGCATGTGGATGTCCAATTTTCCCAGCACCATTTATTGAAGAGACTGTCTTTTTTCCAGTGTATAGTCATTCCTCCTTTGTCGATATTAGGTGACCATAAAATTGAGGGTCAACTTCTGAGTTATCTCTTCAGTTCCATTGGTCTATGTGTCTGTTTTTGTGCCATTACCACACCGTCCTGATGACCACAGCTTTGTAGTACAACCTGAAATCTAGCATTGTGATGCCCTCAGCTATGGTTTTGTTTTTTATTTTTTTTAACATTTTTTTTAATTTTTATTTATTTATAATAGTCACACACACACACACACACAGAGAGAGAGAGAGAGAGAGAGTCAGAGACACAGGCAGAGGGAGAAGCAGGCTCCATGCACCGGGAGCCCGATGTGGGATTCGATCCCGGGTCTCCAGGATCGCGCCCTGGGCCAAAGGCAGGCGCTAAACCGCTGCGCCACCCAGGGATCCCCTGGTTTTGTTTTTTAATATTCCCCTGGCTATTTGGGGTCTTTTCTGATTCCATACAAATCTTAAAATAATTTGTTCCAACTCTCTGAAGAAAGTCCATGGTATTTTGATAGGAATTGCATTAAACATGTAAATTGCCCTGAGTAGCATTGATATTTTCACAATATTAATTCTTCCAATAAATGAGCATGGAATATTTTTCCATCTCTTTGTGTCTTCCTCAATTTCTTTCAGAAGTCTTCTGTAGTTTTTAGGGTATAGATCCTTTATCTCTTTGGTTAGGTTTATTCCTAGGTATCTTATGCTTATCGGTGCAATTATCAAGGGGATTGACTCCTTAATTACTCTTTCTTCAGTCTCATTGTTAGTGTATAGAAATGCCAATGACTTCTGGGCATTGGTTTTGTATCCTGCCACACTGTGAAATTGCTGTATGAGTTCTAGCAATCTTGGGGTGGAGGCTTTTGGGTTTTCTATGTAGAGTATCATGTCATCTGCGAAGAGGGAGAGTTTCACTTCTTTGCCAATTTGAATGCCTTTTATTCCTTTTTGTTGTCTGATTGCTGAGGCTAGGACTTCCAATACTATGTTGAGTAGCAGTGGGGAGAGTGGACATCGCTGTCTTGTTCCCGATCTTAGGGGAAAGGCTCCCAGTGCTTCCCCATTGAGAATGATATTTGCTGTGGGCTTTTCGTAGATGGCTTTTAAGATGTCGAGGAAAGTTCCCTCTATCCCTACACTATGAAGAGTTTTGATCAGGAATGGATGCCGTATTTTGTCCAATGCTTTTTCTGCATCTATTGAGAGGATCATATGGTTCTTGGTTTTTCTCTTGCTGATATGATGAATCACATTGATTGTTTTACAAGTGTTGAACCAGCCTTCCATCCCGGGGGTAAATCCTACTTGGTCATGGTGAATAGTCTTAATGTATTGTTGGATCCTATTGGTTAGTACCTTGTTGAGAATTTTTGCATCCATGTTAATCAGGAATTGGTCTATAATTCTCCGTTTTGGTGGGGTCTTTGTCTGGTTTTGGAATTAAGGTGATGCTGGCCTCATAGAACAAATTTGGAAGTACTCCATCTCTTTCTATCTTTCCAACCAGCTTTAGTATACTAGGTATGATTTCTTCTTTAAACGTTTGATAGAATTCCCCTGGGAAGCCATCTGGCCCTGGACTTTTGTGTCTTGGGAGGTTTTTGATGACTGCTTCAATTTTCTCCCCGATTGTTGGCCTGTTCAGGTGTTCTATTGCTTCCAGTTCCAGTTTTGGTAGTTTGTGGCTTTCCAGAAATGTGTCCATTTCTTCTAGATTGCCTAATTTATTGGCGTATAGCTGTTCATAATATGTTTTTAAAATCGTTTGTATTTCCTTGGTGTTGGTAGTGATCTCTCCTTTCTCATTCATGATTTTATTAATTTGAGTTTTCTCTCTTCTTTTTAATAAGGCTGGCTAATGGTTTATCTATCTTATTAATTCTTTCAAAGAACCAAATCCTGGTTTGTTTTATCTGTGCCACAGTTCTTCTGGTCTCTATTTCATTGAGTTCTGCTCAAATCTTTATTAACTCTCTTCTTCTGCTGGGTGTAGGATCTATTTGCTGTTTTTTCTCTAGCTCCTTTCGGTGTAAATTTAACTTTTGTACTAGAGTTTTTTCCAGTTTTTGGATGGATGCTTGTATTGCGTTGTATTTCCCTCTCAGGACTGCTTTTGTTGTATCCCAAAGATTTTGAACGGTTGTATCTTCATTCTCTTAGTTTCCATGAATCTTTTAAATTCTTCCTAAATTTCCTGGTTGAACCTTTCATCTTTTGGCAGGATGGTCCTTAACCTCTACGTGTTTTAAATCCTTCCAAACTTTTTCTTGTGATTTAGTTCTAATTTCAAGGCATTATGGTCTGAGAATATGCAGGGGACAATCCCAATCTTTTGCTATCGGTTCAGACCTGATTTGTGACCCAGTATGTGGTCTATTCTGGAGAAAGTTCCATGTGCACTTGAGAACAATTTGTATTCTGTTTCGTTTGGATGTTAAGTTCTGTAAATATCTGTGAAATCCATCTGGTCCAGTGTATCATTCAAAGCTTTTGTTTCTTTGGGGATGTTGTGCTTAGGAGATCTGTCATTTGCAGAAAGTGCCATGTTAAAGTCTCCCAGTATTAGTGTACTATTATCTTAGTATGTCTTAATTTCAGTTATTAATTGATTGATATACTTGACAGATCTGACATTAGGGGCATAATTATTCATGATTGTTAGGTCCTCTTGTTGGACACATCCTTTAAGTATGATATAGTGTCCCTCTTCTTCTCTTACTACAGTCTGTGGGATAAACCTAATTTATCTGATGTGAGGATTGCTCCCCCTGCTTTCTTTTGAGGACCTTTTGAATGGTAAATCGTTCTCTAACCTTTTATTTTCAAGCTGGAGGTGTCCTTATTTCTAAAAATGAGTCTCTTGTAGACAGCCTATAGATGGTTTGCTTTTTTATCCAGTCTAACCCTGTGTCTTTTGATGGGATCATTAAGCCCATTCACATTCAGAGTTACTATTGAAAGCTGTGAATTTAGTGTCCTCATAATACCTACTCAGTCCCCGTTTTCATGGATTATTTCTTTGGGCTTCCTCTTTCTTTTACAGAGTCCCCCCCCCCCGATATTTCTTGCAGAGTTGGTTTGGTGGTCACATACTTTTTCAGTTCCTGCCTCTCTTGGAAGCTCTTTACCTCTCCTATTCTGAATGAGAGCCTTGCTAGATAAAGTATTCTTGGCTGCTTGTTCTTCTCATTTAGGACCCTGAATATATCCTGCCAGCCCTTTCTGGCCTGCCAGGTCTCTGTGGAGAGGTCTGCTGTTACCCTCATACTTTTCCCCATAAAATTTAGAGATTTCTTATCTCTTGCTACTTTAAGGATCTTCTCTTTATCTTTGGAATTTGCAAGCTTAACTATTAGATGTCGAGGTGTTGAGCAGCTTTTATTGATTTTAAGGGGGATCTCTCTATTTCCTGGATCTGAATGCCTGTTTCCCTTCCCAGATTAGGAAAATTTTCAGCTAGGATTTGTTCAAATACATATTCTGGCCTTCTGTCCCTTTTGGTGCCCTCGGGAACCCCAATTAAACATAGGTTTTTCTTCCTCAGGCTGTCATTTATTTCCCTTAATCTATCCTCATGATCTTTTGTCTCTTTTTTCCTCAGTTTCCCTCTTTGCCATCAACTTATCTTCTATGTCACTCACTCATTATTCCCCTTCGTTAACCCTCGTCGTTAGGACCTCTAGTTTGGATTGCATCTCATTTAGTTGATCTTTAATTTCTGCCTGATTAGATCTAAATTCTGGAGTTATGAAGTCTCTTGAGTCCTTTATGCTTTTTTCTAGAGCCACCAGTAGCTTTATAATATTGCTTCTGAATTGGCTTTCTGAGATTGAATTGTAATCCAGATTTTGTAACTCTGTGGGAGAGAGGACTGTTTCTGATTCTTTCTTTTGAGGTGAGGTTTTCCTTCTACTCATTTTGCTTGATAGAAGTGTGAACTCTTCTCACTGTATCATTCCAGCTGTTCTCTCTTTAAATCTCAGGCTGAATTCTTACATTTTCAGGATGATTTGAAGGTTATCTAGGTAATTTGGAGGGGACACGTGACTTGGGGACCCTACTCTTCCGCCATCTTGCCCTGCCTCTCTATAACATTTATTTTTATTATGTACTTCTGGATCTCTTTGAAGCCAAACTTCCTAAGTGATAGATGGAAAATATCATGAAGGGAAAGTAATCACTTTTTCCAATTCCAAATGTTGAAAGTTCTCTTACAAGGTCTATAGAAGTTCATAGCCCAACTCTTTTCTCTTCTTGCAATTTATTATTTCATATTTGTCTAGGATACTATATAATGTTTGCTTCCAAATAGAAATTTATTACTTGACCAGTGCCAGTCTACAAAATGAGAAAAATAATGACACCATATGGAGTATTTTATAATGCTAAACATGTTAATTTTTTAATGGGCTGTTTTTTATTTTATTTTATTTTTTATTGCTTGAATACATTTATTTATTTATTTTAATAATACATTTATTTTTTATTGGTGTTCAATTTGCCAACATACCGAATAACACCCAGTGCTCATCCCGTCAAGTGCCCCCCTCAGTGCCCATCACCCATTCACCCCCCCCCCGCCCTCCTCCCCTTCCACCACCCCTCGTTCATTTCCCAGAGTTAGATGTCTTTATGTTCTGTCTCCCTTTCTGATATTTCCTACCTATTTCTTCTCCCTTCCCTTCTATTCCCTTTCACTATGCTGGAGAGGATGTGGTGAAAAGGGAAGCATCTTACACTGTTGGTGGGAATGTGAAATGTTGCAGCCACTCTGGAAAACTGTGTGGAGGTTCCTCAAAGAGTTAAAACAGACCTGTCCTACGACCCAGCAATTGCACTGTTGGGGATTTACCCCAAAGATACAAATGCAATGAAACGCCGGGACACCTGCACCCCGATGTTTATAGCAGCAATGTCCACAATAGCCAAACTGTGGAAGGAACCTCGCTGTCCATTGAAAGATGAATGGATAAAGAAGATGTGGTTTATGTATACAATAATATTACTCAGCCATTAGAAATGACAAATACCCACCATTTGCTTCTACATGGATGGAATTGGAGGGTATCATGCTGAGTGAAATAAGTCAATCGGAGAAGGACAAACATTTTATGTTTTTTATTTTAAAATAATGTCCCTGTTTTGAGTATAATATGATAATAGTCAATTATATTTGCAATGATCTTAATAAGCAAAATTAAGTGTTGGCAACCTTATGTTGGTTAGTATAGTTTAGGAAAAACTTTACTGAACCATGAAATCCCAGAATATCAAAAGCATTTCAGAAAACTACAAATATACATGGTTTTGGTTAATAGGATTTTCTCATTCTCCTTTGGATCCCTTAAAATCCCACATCATTTTTGTGGTTTATTTGTGTGTAATCCCTTATATTCAAATACATGTTTTCTTGTGTCTGTGTGTATGTTTTAATGAACTCAGACTGTATATCTTTGTTCCACTTACCATTTAAATTTTTCTATTGTATTTGATTAAATTACAAATCAGTTTGAATTATTGTAAATTCGAAATCTCTAGCAATTATTGTATAACTGGGTGTTTTTGCAAATATTTTTGAAAAATACATTTAAATATTTAAAGATAGCTCTAAATCCAAATGGTAGATGGTGCTAGTGACTTTTAAACAAAATTATTTCAACTTTAAAGTAAGTATAAAATGGGGGTAAAATTGATGAGTCACAACTTGAACAAATGTCCAAAGTTTTAGGATTTTAATAAGAATTAAGGTTAAAATACTAAATTAGGGATCCCTGGGTGGCGCAGTGGTTTGGCGCCTGCCTTTGGCCCAGGGCGCGATCCTGGAGACCTGGGATCGAATCCCATGTCAGGCTCCCGGTGCATGGAGCCTGCTTCTCCCTCTGCCTGTGTCTCTGCCTCTCTCTCTCTCACTGTGTGCCTATCATAAATAAATAAAAATTAAAAAAATAATAAAATACTAAATTAGTTAGTTAAAATATCAACAATTATTATCTGCAGTGGAAGAGAAAGTGTCATATCAAATCTTTTTTCTCTGATTTTATTGCCATTTTATTTCTGAAAATGCTATGAAAATTTTGGGGATAAAACATTGACCTGAATGTAAATTCTTGATTATTTTTATAGATAAAGGAGATCTTAGAGTACAGCCAAGGTAATTCCCAAAAGGGCCCTTTGTAGCATGTTGAAAAGGGTAATACACATGATGGAGGAAAATGGTGGAGGAGTAGAGGACCCTAGTTTCATTGTGTCCCTAGAATTCAGCTAGATAGCTATCAAATCATTCTGAATACCTGGGAACCCAACTGGAGACCTACGAAAAGAATTGCTGCAATTCTACAAATGGAAAAGTGACCATTTTTGCAAGGTAGGAGGTGCAGAGAAGTGAATCTGAGGTGATATTTCAGAGGATAAATAGTGGGGGAGAGAGCCTCTGTCAGCCAGCTACCAGAAAGTGATATAGCAGCAGAGAGCAAAATCAGAACTTTTAGACATCTGCTCCAGTGAGGTATGTCCCTGTCTGAAAGGTGAGTAGGTGGCAAAATGGGTGAGAATCCTAGATGGGACAGTGTGGTGTCAGGTTCCCCAGGGTCATAGGAAGAACAGGGGTGCCTAAATGCAGCAGAGTTCCCAAGCATTTGAGCAGAGAACCCAGATACAGAGAGCCCATTAGAGGGTTTTCTGCTTGGCATTTCCATAAACCATAAGCCACAGTAGGGTCCAAGCATAGGCTGAGCAAGAGGCAGAACTGTGGCAAGACCACCCTCTCTCCCAAAGTGTCATGGGTGTGCATTGCAGGAGTCTGTAAAGTTTGGAGACTTTAAACGGGATGGTGGGCCTGAGAAAAAAATTCTTGGTCACAGGCTGGGTGAACACAGAGTGTGGACAGAAACCAGGAAGACAAGAGTGATTGACTACTTTTCTCTGAATGTGTACTGAAGAGTGGGGGATGCAATCTTCCCTCTCTTTGTCTGGAGATCAAACGGCTGCCATTTTCATTTCCACCATCCAAAGCAGCACTGAAAATTATCAGAGAACAAAAGCCACATAAAGCAATCCAGAGCCTCTTATGCTGAGTTCCATCTCCTAGCAAAGGGGGTGTAATTCCACCTGGGGAAAGACACCTAACTGAGAATCAGCACAAAAGGTTCCTCTTGCAGAAGATCAATGAGAACATCTGGGTAATACTGAGTTTACTGATCACACAGAACTGCAAAAACTCCAGCACTAGGGGAAAATAGTATATAGAATTTGCTTTTTTCTCATGATGCTTTAGTCTTTCAATTTTAATTTTTTTCCTTTTCAACTAATTTTGCATATTATCAACTCTTTTTTAAAGTCTTAATTTTAATTTAATTTAATTTTTTTAATTTTAATTTTAAAATCACATTTTATCCTTTCATTTTATTTAATTTTGTATATATATATATATATATATATATATATATATAAGTTTTTCTTCCTTTACAATTTTGGGAGATACTTTCTTCTCACAAACAGACAAAAATACACCCTGGATCTAGTTTATTGCTCTGTTTTATTGATCTGTATGATTATATTCTCTCTTTCTTTTTCTTTTGGTTTCTGGTTTCTTCTGATTTGATTGGTATATATTTCTCTGAGGTCATTGTTGCTATTTAAGTATTTTGTTCTCTTATTCATCTATTCTTCTTTGGAGAGAATAATAAAATAGAACTCACCCCAAAAAGAGAATAAGAGGCAATACTGACTGTCAAGGACCTAATCAGTATGGATATAGGTAAGATGTTGGAATAGAGTTCAGAATAACTATGATAAAGATACTATCTAAGCTTGAAAAAAGGCATAGAAGACACTAGAGAATCCTTTTCTGGAGAAATAAAAGTACTAGAATCTAATTGGGTTGAAAACAAAAAGGCTAATAACAAGATGCAATAAAAAAGGGAGCCCCTAATTGCTAGAATAAATGATGCAGAAGAGAGAGCTAGTGATGTAGAAGACAAAATGATGTAGAATAAGCCCCCAAAAAAGACAGATAAACAATGACTGGATCACAAGGGGAGAATTCAAGAGATAAGTGATACCATAAAGCAAAACAATATTAGAATAATTGGAGTCCCAGAAGAAGAGGAAAGTGAGAAAGGGGCAGAATATATATTTGAGCAAATTATAGCTGAGAAATTACCTAACTTGGGGAAGGAAACAGGCACTGAAGTCCAGGAAGCACAGAGAAATCCCCTCAAAACCAATGAAATTGAGATACCTGGGTGGCTTAGCAGTTGAGCATCTTCCTTCAGCTCAGTGCATGATCCTGGGTTCTGGGGATCGAGTCTCACATTGGGCTCCCTGTGAAGAGCCTGATTCTTCCTATCCCTATGTCTCTGCCTCTCTTTCTATGTCTATCATAAATAAATAAAAAAATCTTAAAAAAAAACCCAATAAAATTAGGTCAACAATTTGACATGTAATAGCGAAGCTTGAAAATTTCAGAGACAAAGAGAAAATCCTGAAAGTAGCTCATGACAAGAGGTCCTTAACCTACAATTGTAGAAAAAAAAAGGGCTGGCAACAGAAACATCCACAGAGATCTGGCAGACTGGAAAGGACAGGCATAATATATTCAGTGTGCTAAATTAGAAAAATAGTTTATACAACAAGGCTGACATTCAGAATAGAAGGAGACATAAAGAGCTTCCAGGGCAAACAGAAACTAAAAGTATTTGTGATCACTAAACCAGCCCTGCAAGGAATATCAAAGTGGAACCTTTGAGCAAAGACAGAGACCAAAAGTAACATAGACCAGAAAGGAAGAGAGACAATATGCCGAAACAGGTACTTTACAAGTAATACAATGGCATTAAATTCGTATCTATAAAAAAATCACTCTGAATGCAAATGGACTAAATGCTCTAATCAAAAACACAGGGTATCATTTTGATATAAAGCAAGACCCATCCATATGCTGTCTACAAGAGAGTTATTTCAGACCCAAGACATCTCCAGATTGAAAGTAAGGGGTGGAAAACCATTTATCATGCTAATGGACATCAAAAGAAAGCTGGGATAATAATTCTTATGTCAGACAAACTATTTTAAACCAATGACTGCAATAGAGATGAAGAAGGACACTGTATCATAATTAAAGGGTCCATCCAACAGGAAGATATAACAATGGGAAATATCTATGCCCCTAAGATGTAAGAAGCCAATTAATAACAATTAAAGAAACATATTGATAATAATACAATAACAGTGGGGGAATTTAACACTCCACTCACAGCAATGGACAGATAATCTAAGCAGAAGAACAAGAAAACACAGGCTTTAAATGACACATGGAACGAAATGGGCTTCACAGATATATTCAGAGCACTCCATCCTAAAGCAACAGAATACACATTCTCAAGTGCACATGGAATATTCTCCAGAATAGATCACATACTGGATCACCAATCAGGTCTCAACCAGTACCAAAAGAGTAGAAGTATACCCTTCATATTTTCAGACCACAATGCTTTGAAATTGGAACTCATTCACAAGTGGAAATTTGGAGGCAACTCAAATACATGGAGGTTTAAGAGCATTATAATAAAGAATGAATGGATAAACAAGGAAATTAAAGAAGAAATAAAAAATTCATGGAAACAAATGAAAATGAGAACACAATTGTTCAAAACCATTGGGATGCAGCAAAGGTGACCGCAAGAGGGAGGTATATAGCAATACAAGCCTTTCTCAAGAAACAAGGAAGTTCTCAAATATGCAATCTAAAGTTATACCTAAAGGAGTTGGAGAAAGAACTGCAAATAAAGCCTAAACCCAGCAGTAGAAGAGAATTAATGAAGATTAGAGCAGAAGTCAATGAAATAGAAACCAAAAAACAGCATAAGAAATTAAGGAAACTAGGAGAGGGTTCTTTGAAACAAATAATAAGATTGATAAACCCCTGGACAGACTTATCAAAAAGAAAAGAAAAGGATATAAATTAATAAAATCATTAAAGAAAGAGGCTATATCTCAACTAACACCAAAGATACAACTATAAGAACATAGTATAAGCAATAATATGCCAACAAATTAGGTAATCTGGAAGAAATGGATGTATTCCTAGAAATGTATAAAGTACCAAAACTGAAACAGGAAAATAGAAAACCTGAATGGATACATAATCAGCAAAGAAATTTAAGCAGTCATCAAAAATCTCTCAATGAAGAAGAGGCCAGGGCCAAATAGCTTCCTAGGGGAATTCTACGAAACATTTAATGAAGAATTAATACCTATTTCTCTAAAGCTGTTTTTTAAAAAAAACAAATGGAAGGAAAACTTCCAAACTCATTCTATGAGGCCAGCATTATCTTGATCCCAAAACTGGACAAAGACTCCATAAAAAAGGAGAATTATAGACCAATATCCTTGTAGAACATGGATGCCAAAATTCTCACCAATATAATATTCAATAAGATCCAACACTAAAGGGATTATTTACCATAACAAAATATGTTTTATTCCTGGGCCACAAAGGTGGTTCAACATCCACAAATCAATCATTGTGATGTGCTACATTAATAAAAGAAAGGACAAGAAACATAATCGTTTCAATAGACACAGAAAAAGATTTTGGCAAAATACAGCATCTTTTCTTGATTAAAATTCTCCATAGTGTAAAGGAAACATACTTCAATATGATAAAAGCCATCTATGAAAAGCCCACAGCAAATATTATTCTCAATGGTGAAAAACCGAGAGCTTTTCCGCTAAGGTAAGGAATATAACAGTAATGCCCACTCTCATCCCTGTTGTTCAACATAGTAGTGGCAATCCTAGCCTCAGCAATAAGACAACAAAAAAGAAATAAAAAACATCTAAGTTGGCAAAGAAGTTAAACTCTCATTCTTTGCAGATGACATGATACTCTATGTGGAAAACCCAAAAGACTCCACCCCCAAATTGCTAAAACTCATACATCAACTCAGCAACGTGGCAGGATACAAAAATCAATGCACAGAAATCAATTGCATTTCTGCACACTAACAATGAGACAGAAGAAAGAGAAATTAAGGAACCAGTCCCATTTACAATTACAACAAAAACTGTAAGATACCTAGGAATAAACTTAACCAAAGGGGCGAAGGATCTGTACTCTGAAAACTATACAACAATTATGAAAGAAATTGAGGAAGACACAAAGAAATGGAAAAACTTTCCATGTTCATGGATTGGTAGAATAAGTATTGTTAAAGTATCTATGGTACCTTGAACACTCTATACATTCAATGAAATCTATATCAAAATACGATCAACTTTTTTTCACAGAGTTGGAACAAATAATCCTAAATTTTCAAATAATCCAAACAAATAATCCAAAGTTTCCTTTGGCTATTCAGTAACCCGAAAAGATATTGAATAACCAAAGGAATGTTGAAAAAGAAAACCAAAGCTGGTGGCATCACAGTTCCAGACTTCAAGCTATATTACATTTATTTATGGGAAACACAGAGACAGGCAGATATGTAGGAAGAGAGAGGAGCAGGCTCCATGCAGGGAGCCCGATGTGGGACTCCATTCCAGGACTGCAGGATCATGCCCTGAGCCAAAGGCTCAGTTGAGCAAACTCAACAGCTGAGCCACCCAGGCATCCCTCAAGCTATATTACAAAGCTGTAATCATGAGAAAGTATGGTATTGGTAGAAAAATAGACACAGAGATCAATGGAACAGAATAGAGAACCCACAAATGGGCCCTCAAATCTATTGTCAACTAATCTTCAACAAAGCAGGAAAGAATATCCAATGGAAAAAAAGAGTCTCTTCAACAAATGGTGTTGGAAAAATTGGAAAGCCACATATGAAAGAATTAAACTGGGCCAATTTCTTACACCATACACAAAAATAGACTCAAAATGGATGAAAAACCTAAATGTGAGATGGGGAATCTATAAAAATCCTAGAGGAGAACACAGGAGCAACCTCTTTGACCTTGATCAGAGGAACTTTTTGCTAAACATGTTTCCAAAGGCAAGTGATACAAAGGCAAAAATGAAATCTTGGAACTTCATCAATATAAAAAGCTTTTGTACAGCAAAGGAAAGTCAATAAAACCAAAAGACAAAATACAAAATCCTTATATTTTCAAATATCCTATCAGATAAGGGACTAGTATCCAAAATTTATAAAGAGCATATCAAACTCAACACCTATAAAACAAAAAAAACCTAAAAAACCCAAATAACCCAGGCAAGAAATGGAGAGAAGACATGAACAGATATTTGTCCAAATAAGATATACAAATGGCCAACAGACACATGAAACACATGAAAAAATGTTCTACATTACTTGGTATCAGGGAAGTACAAATGCAAACCACAATGAGATACCACCTCACACCAGTCAGAATGTCTAAAATTAACAAGTCAGAAAATGACAGATACTGGTGAAGATGGTAAGAAGGGAAATCCTCTTAGTTGGAAAGAGTATGGAAATTGAAAACAGAACTACCCTATGACCAATCAATTGCACTACTCTGTATTTACCCAAAGATACAAATCTAGTGATCTGAAGGGTCATTTGCACCTGAAGGTTTATAGCAGCAATGTCCACAATAGTCAAACTATAGAATGAGCCCAGATGTCCATGGGCTGATGAATGGATAAAGAAGATGTATATATACATTATATATATAATGGAACATTACTCAGCCATCAAAAAATGAAATCCTTGGATTTGCAATGACAGGGATGGAACTAGAAGATATTAAGGTATGTGAAATAAGTCAGTCAGAAAGACAATTGTCATATGATTTCACTCATATATGGAATTTAAGAAACAAAACAGAGAAGCATAGAGGAAGGGAGGGAAATTAAAACAAGATGAAATCAGAGGCAGAGACAAACCATAAGAGACTTTAATCATAGAAAATAAATTGAGGGTTGTTGGTGTGGAGGGATGTGGGGGGTTGGGGTGACTTGGTGACAGGCATTAAGGAGGGCATGTGATACAATAAGTGCTGTATGTTATATATAACTGATGAATCACTGAAATCTACCTCTGAAACTAATAGTACACTATATCTAAATGAATTGAATTTAAGTTAATAAAAAAAAGAAAAAGGAATATAAGGGAAGGGAGAAGAAATGTGTGGGAAGTATCAGAAAGGGAGACAGAACATAAAGACTCCTAACTCTGGGAAACGAACTAGGGGTGGTGGAAGGGGAAGAGGGCGGGGGTGGGGGTGAATGGGTGACGGGCACTGAGGGGGGCACTTGACGGGATGAGCACTGGGTGTTATTCTGTATGTTGGCAAATTGAACACCAATAAGAAATAAATTTATTATAAAAAAGAAAATGGTACATAAAAATCATCAGCATTCCTCTGAATAGAACAAATAATACATATGAATTATGACCATTTGTAGTTTAGAGTGGCTACTGAGAAATAAAGAAGCTACTTTTTCCCCTTGTGAAATGGATGACAAAAATGTAAAACTCATTGTTTGTTATTCTCAGTAATAACCTGTTTAAAAACTGATATTTCCATGGAAATTTATCACATGATAAATTTTTGGAGGATTTATAATGTACTTGGTTTATGTGATAAATGGCAGTAAAGTTACCATTTGGTGATTGTTTCTGAAAGTATTTTTGGCTGAGATATATAAATTACAATAAATCTCACTCTTCTCATTTCATTTGTATTCACATTCCAGGAAAGTAGATATCCCAGTGAATTGTTAAAATTAAGCACATATGGTTCTGGGGATCTGAGCTGGTCTAGGTTGGAGGATGGTGGAGAGGCACAAAATGACTCATTATATTGTTTTAGTATTTGTCAGCATTTAAATGTTGATTGGCTTTTGTTCCCCCTAGGGAGAAAATAAGTAATATGCCTCTGTGGAAGTAAGTTTTTTAAAAAGGTTTTAGACATATACCTTTAAAATGATCATAGTCGATGAAAACTCCATCCATTTCTCAACAAAGTACACTTATGGAAACTATTATAAATTGATTCTTGTCTATCCATAAATATGCTCATTTTGAGTGGGAAAAATAAAGTAATTCATTTACACAAATTCATTAAAATTAACTAGTTAATCCTCTGCCAAAAACAAGTTGATATTATTGAATTTAGGGTTTGTTTTGTATTGTTTTTGTTTTGTTTTTAGCAAGCAAATCGAAACAGTCAAGGAAATCCAGAATCTGTAGGGTATGTTCATCTGTGAAAAATCACTGAAGTTTTTTCACACAATAAGAAGATCCATAAGGACATACTTTGTCAGTAGCTTTGGGACAGTAAGACAATGTTTACACTGAAAATGTAGAACATTTAAATTTATAAAACTCAGTAGAATGCCTTCTTTTCCTAAGAATTTTGAACTATTTGCAAAATGAAACCTCTACTCACAGTTTTGTATAACCCACTACATCCATATGGAAAGTATTATGCATTTTGGAGGTGTTGTATATAATTTTTTTTTATTTTTTATTTATTTTTTATATTTTTTATTTATTTTATTTATTTTTTTAATATTTTTTAAATAATTTTTTTAAATCATTACAAAAACAACAATAATGATTTAATTAAAATAGATTTTTTTATCTTGTGTTCTTTTAACTGCTATACCTGAAACCCCCGATTTTAGACTTATTCTTGAAATTGCTCTGAATTGTCATATCAAATGGAATGAACTAAGTGTACAGTTCCTCCCATTAGTAGAAAATGTATAAAGTTTTGTGTAAGAGTTCTATCAGGAATGAAGGTTTTATTTTTTTTCTAACTTACAAAACTGACTATTGTGCTTAAACCAGTAAATTCCTATTTATTTCAGATAATTATGTATTTATTCTCTGAAAGTCCACACTAGAAATATAACACAGAGAGAATAAGATTTAGCCCAATTATTGTCATATGCAGCTGACTGCAGACATTATAACATTATAGTTAGGTGGTAAGACTAGGAATATTTCAAGACCTCAATATATGGTTATATACCAAAAAGGTTAAAAAATACTAAGAATTTACATTCCTAAACCTGTGCATTTTAAGCAGGAAAAAATTTAGCCAAATGCCATGCTGTTGTTTTAACCTGAATGTCACTGAGAAAGCACATCCTCATTTTATATTATCATTACATTATTAATATGAAAATATATTTAAAAAGAGAAGGGTGAGAATGAATTAGGAAAAAGAAAGTATTTTTATTTGGGCTAATTTTGATAAGCTGTTCCTCTTAATATTGCATCTTAGATGTATTTATTTAATTTCACTTATAGATATAGATAGTAATTACACAATGAGGTAATGACTCTTCAATAATGAATGAATGAGAGGAAATGGATATTTCTGAGAATGTACTGTTTGTCCATTTTTTTTGCTAGATGGTTTATATCTATTATTTCATTTACTGATCCATAGTTATTCTTTGTGGAAAACAATCACCTGGAAAAGTTTGGGATAATTTATTTTTATGTTCTTGTTTTAAAGAACCTAAAATACTAGTAGGATATAGGGTAAGTGGAATCTACATTAAAAGTATAATATCAAATAGCTAATCTGAAGATTAAGATAGGCTCTAGTTTATCTTAGCCCCACATCCATTTTTGCACTTAGTGTGGAGTCTGTTTAAGATTCTCTCTCCCTCTCTATCTCCCTCCTCTTGCACATGCTCTCTCTCTCTCTCTCTCTCTATCTCTCTCAAATAAATTAATAAAATCTTTTTAAAAAGGGAAGAATCCCCTTGGTGAATTATATTTTATATGAAACAAATTTGAATGGTAAGTCTTATACATGCCCAAGATTTTGAAGAGGTAGGTATACTTAGTTTATATGGGACACATTCTTGAATATTAAGTATTTACATATAAGTAACTGTCCTCTATGAAAATAAATATATACAGTCAACCAATATTTTATTTATTTATTTTTAGAGACTGAGGGGGAGGGGTAGAAGGAGAAGGAAAGAGAGGGAATCTTAAACAGACTTCACACCCAGTATAAGTCCAATACAGGGCTGGATCTCACAACTCTGAGACCATGACCTTAGCTGAAATCCAGAGTCAGACACTTAACTGGCTGAGCCACTCAGGCACCCCTGTGATCAACCAGTATTTTGAAACCTAAAATTGAATTTAACCAAAGAAAATGGTGTTAAACAGGACTATACCACAATTCCTTTAGTTCAACTACTGTTGAGCTGGGTTTAATAAGTGAAAGGAGAAAGGGAGAAATAATGATATATTATTTTCTTTTTGTTCTAAAAAGAGTATC
Organism: Nyctereutes procyonoides; assembly: GCF_905146905.1. NCBI lineage: Eukaryota > Metazoa > Chordata > Mammalia > Carnivora > Canidae > Nyctereutes > Nyctereutes procyonoides. The sequence continues at coordinate 64,814,713 of NW_026575125.1, read as the reverse complement.
TACAGAAGGACCATTTTAATTGAGGTAATCATTTTAGGCTAAATTCAATGAATATAAATAAAATATAAATGCATAACTTTCAAAATGTCATTAAAATGCCCATACTAACCAAGGTATATACAGATTTAATGCAATCTCTATCAAAACTCCAGTGGCATCTTTCAGAGATAGAAAACAAATCTATTATTTGTACAGAGTCACAAAAGTCCCTGAATGATCAAAGTATGCTTGTGACAGATGAATGAAGCTAGAAGCATCACATCTGTTAATTTCAAACTATATTATAATCTATACCAATAAAAACAGTATGCTATTAGTAGAAAAACAGAACATAGATCAATGAAACAAAATAGAGAGCCCAGCAATGAGCCCATGCATTTACAATGAACTAATACTTGACAAAGGAGTCAAGAATATGAAGTGGAGAAGGGAGAGAAGTTGGGAGAGGAATAGGAGGACCCTAGACATATCTTGTCCAATGAACACAACTAGGTAACTATCAATAATTCTAAATACCTCAGTATCAGCCTGAGGACTGAAAGAACAAACTCTACAACTAAAGAGAAGGAAGATGAGGCAGGACAAGATGGTGGAGGAGGAGGGGTCCCCAAGTCACCTGTCCCCACCAACTTATGTAGATAACTTTCAAACCATCCTGAAAACCTACGAATTTGACCTGAGATTTAAAGAGAGAACAGCTGGAACATTACAGAGAGAAGGGTTTTCACTTCTAACAAGGTAAGAAGCTGCAAAAAAATAAAAAGAATCAAGTGGAAGAGGGGTCCTTCGAGAAGCCAGGCTAAGGCTGGTGGCAAAAGCCTCCAGGATAGGAAAGCCCAGTCCTCGAGAAACAGGAACTTTAAACAATTCACACCAGATTCTTCCCGGACAGAAATGCTCTTAGCAGGGAAAGCAAGCAGAATTGCAGGAAGGGTAGTGGAGCCTCCAGTTTCCTGGAGGCACTAATACAGGAAATGCGCCCCAGGGGAAAGTGCATAAGAAACTGTGGGCTGATCTCGATAAAAGGCTAGAGTGCGCACCCGGCGGGTATTGGGGAGAAGCCAGTTGTTTAGGCAGGGCTCCGGTCGGAGGGGCCTGCCCCCAGCTGCCTTTGGGAGCTGCAGCCCCGGGAGCACAAATCCAGCAGCGCAGGGCCCCAGATCCCCAGGCACCCAGTGGACATAACACATGATCCTGCATTCCCCCAGGGACAGACAGAGGCAGGGAGGGCACAAGACAGCAAGGACTCTCCTGCTGCTGCCCGCGCCCCCCCCCCAAGCTGTGCATAGCAGCGCACCCATGCCAGCCCCAGGAGTATCTAGGCCAGTGCAGACTGGGACACTGCTGTAGCTGGTAGCAGGGAGCTGACTCCAGATCTGGAGACATGGCTGCCACCAGTGTTGTTCATCCTTCTGTCATCCTATGCCTGAGAGGAGTGGGGCCGCCAGGGAACAGAGGCCTCATGGGGTAAATAGCTTCCACTGAGGGAGGGGACAGGGCATCTTCCCCAGGTACACACACCTGAGAAATTGCACAGCAGGACCATCCCCCCCAACCAGCTGGAAGGACAGGGGAAGAGCAAGTTCTTGACCCAGAAGTGTGGGAAAGCTCCAGGGGAAGTTGAGGGATTTATAGTATATAGAACAAGAAGATACCCCTCCTTTTTTATCTTCCTTTTTCCAGTACAACTCATTTTTATATCAGACTGTAAATTTCCATTTTTTTCTCTTTTCCCACCTTAACTACAATATTTTACCACCTCTTCATTTTTAAGATTCTTCCTTTTACACTTTGATATCTCTACAATTACAGGACCTACATATATTTTCGACTTCTAGATTCCCTTCAACATACTCAACTTAATTCTCCTTTTTGGTGGGGTCTTTGTCTAGTTTTGGAATTAAGGTGATGCTGGCCTCATAGAATGAATTTGGAAGTATTCCATCTCTATCTTTCCAAACAGCTTTAGTAGAATAGGTATAATGCTTTGAAACTAGAACTATATCACAAGAAGAGATTTCAAGGAAATTCAAACACGTGAATGTTACAGAGCATCCTGCTAAAAGATGAAAGGGTCAACCAGGAAACTCGGAAAGAATTAAAAAGATTCATGGAAACTAATGAGCATGAAGATACAACCATTCAAAATCTATGGGATACAGCAAAAGCAGTCCTGAGGCAGAAATACATCGCAATACAAGCATCCATCCAAACACTGGAAAGAACTCTAATACAAAAGCTAACCTTGCACCTAAAGGAGCTGGAGAAAAAATAGTAAATAGATCCTACACCCAGCAGAAGAAGAGATAATAAAGGTTCAAGCAGAACTCAATGAAATAGAGACCAGAAAAATTGTAGAACAGATTAACAAAACCAGGAGTTGGTTCTTTGAAAGAATTAATAAGATAGATAAACCATTAGCCAGCCTTATTAAAAACAAAAGAGAAAAGACTCAAATTAATAAAATAACGAATGAGAAAGGAGAGATCACCACAAATACCAAGGAAATACAAACGATTTTAAAAAACTTAATATGAGCAGCTATATGTCAATAAATTAGGCAATGTAGAAGAAATGGACGCATTTCTGCAAAACCACAAACTACCAAAACTGGAACAGGAAGAAATAGAAAACCTGAACAGGCGATAACCAGGGAGGAAATTGAAGTAGTCCGCAAAAACCTCACAAGACACAAAAGTCCAGGGCCAGTTGTCTTCCCTGGGGAATTCTATCAAACGTTTAAAAAAGAAATCATACCTATTCTACTAAAGCTGTTTGGAAAGATAGAGATGAAGCACTTCCAAACTCATTCTATGAGGCCAGCATCACCTTAATTCCCAAACCAGACAAAGACCCCACCAAAAAGGAGAATTATAGACCAATATCCCTGATGAGCACAGATGTAAAAATTCTCAACGAGATACAAGCCAATAGGATCCAACAGTACAATAAGAAGATTGTACCAAGGACCAAGTGGGATTAATCCCTGGGATGCAAGGCTGGTTCAACACTCATAAAGCAATCAGTGTGATAGATCATGTCAACAAGAGAAAAAACAAGAATCGTATGATCCTGTCAATAGATGCAGAGAAAGCATTTGATAAAATACAGCATCCAAAAAGAAATAAAAGGCATTCAAATCAGAAAAGAAGACGTCAAGCTCTCCCTCTTTGCAGAAGACATGATTCAGTAAAAAATCAATGCCCAGAAAACAGTGGCATTTCTCTACACTAACAATGAGATTGAAGAAAGAGAAATTAAGGAGTCAATTCCACTGACAATTGCACCCAAAAGCATAAGATACCTAAGAATAAACCTAACCAAAGAGGTAAAGTGTCTCTACCCTAAAAACTGCAGAGCACTTCTGAAAGAAATTGAGGAAGACACAAAGAGATGGAAAAATATTCCATGCTCATGGATTGGCAGAATTAATATTGTGAAAATGTCAATGTTACCCAGGGCAATTTACACGTTTAATGCAATCCCTATCAAAATACCATGGACTTTCTTCAGAGAGTTGGAACAAATCTTCTTAAGATTTGTGTGGAATCAGAAAAGACCCCGAATAGCCAGGAGAATATTGAAAAAAAAAAAAACAAACCATCTCTGGGGGCATCACAATGCCGGATTTCAGGTTGTACTACAAAGCTGTGATCATCAAGACAGTGTGGTCCTGGCAGAAATACAGACAGACAGATAAATAGAACAGAATAGAGAATCCAGAAGTGGATCCTCAACTCTATGGCCAACTAATATTTGACAAAGCAAGAAAAACTTTCCACTGGAAAAAGACACTGTCTTCAATAAATGGTGCTGCAAAAATTTTACAGCCACGTGCAGAAGAATGAAACTAGACCATTCTCTTACACCATATACAAAGATAAACTCACAATGGGTGAAAGATCTAAATGGAAGACAAGAATCCATCAGAATCCTAGAGGAGAACACAGGCAACACTCTTTTTGAACTTGGCCACAGCAACTTCTTGCAAGATACTTCCATAAAAACAAGGGAAACAAAAGCAAAAATGAATTATTGGGACTTCATTAAGATAAAAAAGCTTCTGCACAGCAAAAGAAGCAGTCAAGAAAACTAACAGCAACTTACAGAATGGGAGAAGATATTTTCAAATGACATATCAGATAAAGGGCTAATATCCAAGATGTATAAATAATGTATTAAACTCAACAGCAAAGAAACAAACAATCCAATAATAAAATGGGTAAAAGACATGGACAGAAATTTCAACCAGGAAGACATAGTCATGGCCAGCAAGCACAGAGAAAATGCCCCACATCACTGGCCATCAGGGAAATACAAATCAAAACCACAATGAGATACCACCTCACACCACACAGGAAACAACAAATGTTGGAGAGGATGTGGAGAAAGGGGAACTCTCTTGCACTGTTGGTGGGAATGTGAACTGGTGCAGCCACTCTGGAAAACTGTGTGGAGGTTCCTCAGAGTTAAAAATAGATCTCCCCTATGACCCAGCAATTGCACTGCTGGAGATTTACTCCGAACATACAGATGCAGTGAAATGCTGGGACACCTGCACCCCGATGTTTATAGCAGCAATGTCCACAATAGCCGAACTGTGGCAGGAGCCTCAGTGTCCATCGAAAGATGAATGGATAAAGAAGCTGTGGTGTATGTATACAATGGAATATTACTCAGCCATTACAAACGACAAATACCCACCATTTGTTTCAACGTGGATGGAACTGGAGGGTATTTATTATACTGAGTGAAATACGTGAATTGCAGAAGGACAAACATTATATGGTCCCATTCATTTGGGGCATATAAAAATTAGTGAAAGGGAATAAAGGGGAATGGAGAGAAAATGAGTGAAGATATCAGTGAGGGTGACAAAACATTAGAGACGCCTAACTCTGGGAAATGAACAGGGGTAGTGGAAACAGATGTAGGCAGGTATTTGGGGTGACTGCATGATGGGCACTGAGGGGGGCACTTGGCGGGATGAGCACTGGGTGTTATGCTATATATTGGCAAATTGAACTCCAATAAAAAATAAAATAAAAAGTCTTGGATTTTTTTTTCTTAAATTCCAATATGAGTAAAATTATATAATATTTGTCTTTCTGTCTGACTTATTTCACTGACATTATACCATCTATGTTTATCCATGTTCTTGCAAATGGCAATATCTCATTTTTTAATGGAAATGAACAAAGAAACAGGCTCTTAAATACAGGGTATAATCTGGTGGTTGCTACAGGAGAGGTTCTTGGAGGGGTGGTTGAAATAGAATAAAGGGGATTAAGAATTACAAACTTCCAGTTATAAAATAAATATGTCATGGGTATGAAAATACAGCATAGGAAATGTAGTCAATAAGACAATGTTATGTCATTATAACATTGTTTGGTGACAGATGGAGAGTACATTTATCATAGTGAGTACAGAGTAATGTATAGAATTGTTGAATCATTATGTTGTATACCAGAAACTTATATAACCTGTATGTTAATTATACTTATACTTATACTTATACTTAACCTGTATGTTAATTATATAAAAAAATAAATTATAAATTAAAAAATAATTTAAATAAAGGAATTTCAAGACCATCCTTTAATTTGGTGAGAATTTGGAATTTTAAAGTTGTAGTGTTCCAAATGGCAATCACAGAAAACATGAAGATAGCAGTTTGCTAAACAATTACAAACTTTTTTTTGTAGTGTCAGGTAGGAATGGCCATATGAGTACTTAGCAATACATACAACTAAAGAAAATGTGACTTCTGAATATAACTTCTGATTTCTACCTACATCACTCAGTCCCGACCTGCGAATTCGAAACACCTAAACAAATAAGTAAGGTTAAATCAAGTCTTCAAAGAAGATTTTACAAAAGTGTGTCCTTTCAGCCTCTATAAATATTTTTTTCTATACTCCCTGGTATGTTTTTAGGGCTCTGTCGTACCACAGACTGTTGGAGTTTTGTGTTTCTGGGTATATGTTATGGTGTGACTTACTACACTTATGACTGGAGGTAAAGGTACCACTTTTCTCTGAGATTAATGTAGAACAAATATCTTACTATATCAACATATTTTACAATGTTTGAATCGGATGTTTTAAGTTTTTCAGCTTTATTTTTTCTTTTAATTGGTAATAATCTTTCTATTCTTTTATCCGAATGCCTAAAATTTTCCCTGTTTTGTAGGGTTAACAAAGACAAGGAAGTTTGGAGGTGAATTGCAATTGTCTATTACCAGAGTAAAAATTGAGAAAAGTAAGGAGGTTCTCCTAATCACAGCAGGAATTATGTAGCAGCTCAAATAACATTGAAATAAACCTTTTGAAACAAAGATCATTCTCTTAAAACCTCCCCAACTGGTTAGGGTTGGTTTCGACTGAGGTGGAGCTGACTCTGCCATTACATTGTTGTTATTACTGACAATTTTTTTGTGCCATGCAATATCGACATGGTATTTTATAACTCCATATACATAAAGACCAAGTTTCTTTCTTCCAGATCTTAAAGGACTAGTTGGGGAAAATATTAGGTATGTGGACTTTTAAAGATTAATATTTCATGTCAGTTTTATACAATGCCTTTTTGAACTCCATAGACCTTTATTGTACACTCTCAATACTCAAGATAGAATATGTGACAAGACCTTTCAACATAAATGTAAGATCTGCTCCTGACATACATCTTACTTGAGGAAACCAGTCTTTCTTCCTCCATTCCATTCATTCATCTATCTATTTTTTATCATTCATTCACAATATTTCACTTGGTTTACCAGAAGAAAACAGAGGAATTTATTTTGGAAGTTTATAAATTACAAAGTTTTCATCAAATGGCAGCTAGATTTTTAGCAATATTCATTTATACTGATGGGAGGTTTAGTCAGTTGTTTTTAGGTGATGTTTCATACAATCAGATATTTGAGGAAAATATGAAATATTATAGTCATTTGTATGAAGCCATCTATAGTCCACAAGGCTTTACTGATACTTACATTGACAAATAAATTACTTAAGACCAAAGTATTCTCTTTCACTCAACAAGAAATATTCCAAATAGAGAAGCTGAATCAGAGAACAAAACAATATCATGATCCATAAAGTGTCTGCAGAAATGTTACAAAAAATATAAGTAAACATCATACGAGAAAACATTTCAAAATAGTTTATCACAAGATTTGTGGGTCAACACCTCCCTGCATAGTATTGAAGAATAAAGAAAGAACACAGGAATACATTTAACATGTTTAGCTTACTAGAAATGTCAAGATGCCTCTGATGTGTGTATGTACATGTCTATCATGTTAGGAACAATAAAACTTAAAAGAATTGTTTTGTTTCAAGACTCCCCCACTCCACTTTCTCTTTCTCCATATATATACAGACAGAGAGATAGAGATGAAGAGAGATATAGATGCATATCATTTGTTAGTAAGATCATTATTTACTGAGTTTTCTCCACATGTTACTCTCTAGGCATATAAATCATAAAATTAAATATAAATTACAAGTTTTTATAAATTATTGTTTTAATTTACATGATGACACATAACTTCTCTGGAAGCATTTACATTTTTATTTTCCTTTTTATTGTAAGTTTTAATTTAAATTCTATTTAGTTAGCATATAATGTAATATTGGTTTCATGCGTAGAGTTTAGTGATTCATTACTTATACACACTCCCAGTGCTCACCACTATAAGTGCCCACCTTAATACCTAGCACCCATTTGAGGAAGAGTTAAGATGGCAGAGTAGTACAAGGACCCTGGGCTTACCTTGTCCCTCAAATACAGCTTCAAAACATTTTGAACAACTATGAAATCAGTCTAAAGATTAAGAGAACAATCTGCACAATTAGAGAGATATAACATGGTAGATACAGGGTTCAGAGACGTAAATCAGGGGAGATAAAAGCTGCAGTGTTGTGGAGGGGGAGGGAGCCATTTCCATGGAGAGAAGACAAGGAGAAAGGGAGACAGGGGGAGAGAAAGCAGTGTGTTGGGTTGATACAAGGAAAACACTCCCCATAGACCATTGACTGGGGAATCAAAAGGAACTAACAATGCAAGTTTTTCTGCAAACAGTGGAGCTCAAATTCTGAGAAGTCCCTGCCATTCACCAGAGTTAAGATGGGAAGGCAGAAGTGCTCCTAGGGAAAGGGAAGACAAGGCCAGAAAGTGGACAGTGGATAAAATGATGGGGGGATCCCCTAGGTTACACTGGAGAGATAATTCCCCTTCTTGGAGTGCATTTGGATGAGGGCTTATTGCCTCTCCAAGGACAAGAGACCCAACAAGCATCATTGGCCATTCAACAGCAGGGAACAGAAGAACGCATAGAGGGCAGATGACCTGGTAACAACTTTTCACTGTACTTCACCATAGATGACTCCAGACACCTGCACAGCCAGCCATGCAGCTGCTTTTATGGGACAGAATGGCTCTGAGCACAGTACTACAAAGCTCTCCTCTGGGGAAGAGGAGTGGGACCTTACTGGGTCCTTTAAGATTTGGAGTTTTGAGTCCCAGCTGCATGCCAAAGATAAAACACAGGAGAACTGTGGCACTGGGTGTGCCAATGGCCCAGGAACAGATAGATTGAGGGCAGGGATCCAACAGAAGCCTGGGCCACAGGAAGGAAGATTGTTCACTTTTCTGTGAGGACTTCCTGAACAGCGGTGGTCATAAGTTCTCCTCCTTGGGACTGAGAAGGTGAGGTGAAGCTATCTTTCACCCTTGTCCACCAGCATAATCAGACTTGAGTGAACAACAGAGTGTCCCCAGTGGAGACTGGAGACACTTACATAAAACCCTGGCCCCCTGTGTCCTGTAAGAGCATCTTTACTAGGGCAGGTCTGTGAGCCAGTGCAGTGGGTGTCTCCCCCAGAGGAACAGCTCAGGCCCCCTGCATGTACCAAGTTTACTGATGATAGGGTGCTCCAAAGGGTCAGCTTCAGTTCAGTGGAAATAAGACCAGGCTCTTCTCTTTTCTTTTCTTCTCTTTCTTTTCTTTTTTTCTTTCTTTTCTTTTCTTTCTACTTTACTGTCTTCCTTTCTTCCTCTTTGGAATCAGGGTTATAGTTTTTTGTTTGTCTGGTTTTTTGCTTTTTTTTTTGTTCCTTTTTCATTTATCTTTCTTTGGACCACTATTTTTTAAATAATGCTTATCTTAACAATCAAAGCACAGCTAGTTAAAGGTAAAATACTCCCCACTGCAAGCGAGGAAGAACTGTGCAGAAGACTGGTCTTTTAGAAGAGCAACCAATACACAAAAGCAGAATGCCACAGCATACACCGGAATGACTTCCTGAAGCACCAGGCTCTGGAAAGTATATAACCCCTTTTTAATATAGCATAACTCTCAAAAGAAATAAACATAACAAACTTTTATAACATGAAAGACAGAAACTTAGCCAAAATGACAAGATGGAATTTCCCCCCAAAAAAGAAATCACACCCAGGGACTTGCTCAAACCAGATATAAGCAATATGTCTGAACAAGAATTTATAACAACAGTCATAAGAATGTTAGCTGGGTTTGAAAAAATCCTGAAGACACCAGAGAAACCCTTGCTGTGGAGTTAAAAGACCTAAGTACTAGTCACGATGAAGTTAAAAATGCTGTAACTGAAATGGAAAACCAACTGGATGTAATCATAATGAAGATAGAAGAAGCAGAGGGGAGAATAGGTGATATAGAAGATAAAATTATGGAAAATAATGAAGCTGAAACAAGAGAGAAAGAAAACTATTAGATCATGAATAGACAGGGAACTTACCAATTTCATAAAATACTATAATATTTATATTATAGGAGTCCCAGAAGAAGAAGAGCATTAAAAGGGGGCAGAAGGTTTATCTGTACAAATCATAGCTGAGAACTTCCTTAATCTGGGGAAGGAAACAAGTATTCAAGTACAAGAGGCACAGAGAACTCCCTTCAAAATCAATAAAACAAGATCAACAACGTGACACATCACAGCGAAACTTTCAAATACAAAGAGAATTCTGAAAGCAGCTAGGGAAAAAGGGTCCTTAACCTATAAGGGTAGACAAATTAGGTTAGCAGCAGACCAATCCATAGAAACTTGACAGGCCAGAAGATAGTGGTGTAATACATTCAACATGCTAAATGCAGGAAATATGCAGTCAAGAATACTTTATCCAGCAAGGCTGTCATTCAGAATAGAAGAAGACATAAAGAATTTCCAAGACAAGCAAAATTAAGTTCAAGAACTCTGAAATCAGATCTGTAATAAATATTAAAGGGCATTCTTTGAGCAGGAGAGCAAGACCAAAATTAACAAAGACTAGAAAGGAACAGAGACAATCTATAGGAACAGCAACTTTACAGGTAATACAATGTCACTAAATTCATATCTTTTAATAATTACTCTGAATGTAAAGGGCTTAAATGCTCTAACCAAAAGACATAGGGCATCAGAATGGATTAAAAAAACAAGACCTATCAATACACTGCTAACAAGAGACTCATTTTATTTTATTTTTTTTTAATTTTATAAATTAATTTTTATTGGTGTTCAATTTACCAACTTACAGAATAACACCCAGTGCTCATCCCGTCAAGTGTACCCCTCAGTGCCCGTCACCCATTCACCCCTACCCCCCGCCCTCCTCCCCCTCCACCACCCCTAGTTCATTTCCCAGAGTTAGAAGTCTTTATGTTCTGTCTCCCTTTCTGATATTTCTCACACATTTCTTCTCCCTTCCCTTATATTCCCTTTCACTATTATTCATATTCCCCAAATGAATGAGAACATACACTGTTTGTCCTTCTCCGGTTACTGTGGCCAAGTTCAAAAAGGGCGTTGCCTGAGTTCTCCTCTGGGATTTTGAGACTCATTTTAGATTAAAAGAAACCTGCAGAATAAAAGTGAAGGGGGTAGAAACTATTTATCATGCTAATGGACATCAAAAGAAAGCTGGAGCAGCAATACTTATATCAAAAAACTAGATTTTAAACCAGACTGTAACAAGAGATGAATAAGGGTACTATATCATAACTAAGGAGTTTATCCAACAAGAGAATCTAACAATTGTCAATATTTATGCCCCCAACTTGGGAGCACCAAAATATATAAATCAATTAATACCAAACTTAAAGGAACTCATTGATGATAATACAATAATATTAGGGAACTTTAGCACTTCACACACATCAATAGATAGATAATCTAAACAGAATATCAACAAGGAAACAATGGTGTTGAATAACACACTGGACCAGAGGGACTGAACAGATATAGTCAGAGCATCTCATTCTAAAGCAGGAAAACAGACATTCTTTTCAAGTGCACATGGAACATTCTCCAGAATAAGTCATATACTAGGTCACAAACCATGCCTGAAGAAGTACAAAAAGAATGATATCATACCATGCATATTTTCAGACCACAATGCCATGAAATGAAGTCAAGCATAAGAAAACAATTTGGAAAGACCACAAATACTTGGATGTTAAAGAACATACTACTGAAGGATGAATGAGTTAACCAGGAAATTAAATATGAAAATTTTAAAAATACCCATCACCCATTTAACCCATCCACCTGCTAATCTCCCCTGCAAGAACCTTCAGTTTCTTCTCCATAGTGGAGTCTGCTTTATGTTCCCACCATGTTCTTTTGTTTCCTTTCTTAAATTCTATGTATGAGTAAAATAATATGGTATTTCTCTTTCTCTGACTCATTTATTTTGCTTAATGTAACACAATCTAGCTCCACCCATGATATTGAAAGTAGCAAGATTTAATTCTTTTGATGGCCAAGTAATATTCCATTGGGTATGTACACCACATCATCTTTATTCATTCATCAGTTGATGGACATTTGGGCTTTTTCCATAATTTGGCTATTGTTGATAATGCTGCCATTACCATTAGGGTGCATGTGCCCCTTTGAATCAGTATTGTTATACTTTCAGGTAAATACCTACTAGTGTAATTGCTAGATGGTAGAGTAGTTCTATTTTTAAATTTTTGAGGAACCTCTACACTGTTTTCTTGAGTGCCTGCACTAGTTTGAATTCCCACTAGCAGTATAAAAGGGTTTCCCTTTCTCTGCATCCTCACCAACACGAGTTGTTTCATGTGTTGTTAATTTTAGCTATTCTGAGAGGTGTGAAGGGATATGTCATTGTAGTTTTGATTTGTATGTCCATGATAATGAGTGATGATGAACAGCTTTTCACGTATCTATTAGACATCTCTTTATCTTCTTTGGAAAAGTGTCTATTCCTGTCTTCTGACAATTTGTCAATTGGATTATTTGTTTTGAGGGGCTGAGTTTTGTAAGTTCTTCATACATTTTTAATACTAACCCTTTTTTCAGATATGTCATTTACAAATATTTTCTCCCATTCTAAAGGTTGCCTTTTAGTTTTGTTGATTGTTTCCTTCACTGTGCAAGAAACTTTTTTTTATATTGATGAAGCCCCAATAGTTAATTTTTAAAATTTTGTTTCCCATGCCTCAGGAAATGAATCTAGTAAGAAGTTGCTATGGCTGCTTTCAAGGAGACTGCTGCCTGTGTTTTCCCCTAGGATTTTGATAGTTTCCTGTTTCATATCTTATTTTCTCATCCATTTTGAATTTATTTTTGTGTCTCATGTAAGAAAGTGGTTTAGTTTTATTCTTTGGTATGTTGCTGTGCAGTTTTCCCAACACCATTTTTTTGTTCTGTCTTTTTCCTTTGGATACTTTTTCCTGCTTTGTTGAAGGTGACTTGACTATATGATTGTGGGTCCATTTTTGTATTTCCTATTCTGTTCCATTGATATATGTGTCTGTTTTTCTGCAGTACCATACTGTCTTTTTTTCTTTTTATATACTTTTTTACTGGAATTCCATTTGCCAACATATAGCATAACACCCAGTGCTCATCCTGTCAGGTGCCCCCCTCAGTGCCCATCACCCAGTCACCCCAACCCCCCCACCTCCCTTTCCACCATGCCTTGGTTCGTTTCCCAGAGTTAGGTGTCTCTCATGTTCTGTCACTCTCACTGATATTTCCCACTTATTTTCTCTCCTTTCCCCTTTATTCCCTTTCACTATTTTTTATATTCCCCAAGTGAATGAGACCATAAAATGTTTGTCCTTCTCTGATTGATGTACTTCACTCAGCATAATACCCTCCAGTTCCATCCACGTTGAAGCAAATGGTAGGTATTTGTCCTTTCTGATGGCTGAGTAATATTCCATTGTATACATATACCACAGCTTATTTATCCATTTATCCAAGGCTCCTTCCACAGTTTGGCTATTGTGGACATTGCTGCTATAAACATTGGGGTGTAGGTGTTGTGGCCTTTCACTGCATCTGTACCTTTGGGGTAAATATTCAGTAGTGCAATTGGTGGGTTGAAGGGTAGCTCTATTTTTAACTTGAGGGTGTCTTTAGGTTTAAATGTCTCTTGTAGGCAGGTCTTTTTGTTATCCATTCTCATACCCTATGTCTATTGGAGCATTTATTCCATTTACATTCAGAGTGATTATTGATACATATGAATTTACTGCCATTGAATTATCTGTTTAGGCATTGTCTCTGAAGATTTTTTCCAATCCTTTCTTATCTTTGTCAATTTGTCTTTCTGTGTCAAAGAGTCCTCTGTATTATTTCTTTCAGGGCTGCTTTAGTGTTCACAAACTCGTTTACTTCTTGCTTGTCTGGGAAACTCTTTATATGTCCTTCTATTTCACATGACAGCTTTGATGGATAAAATATTCTTGGCTGCAGATTTTTCCCATTCATCACATTGAATATATTATGTCACTACTTTATGGCCTGCCAGGTTTCTGTCTAGAGATCTGCTGTTAACCTTATTTGTCTTCCCTTGTAAATTGGGGGCTTCATTTGTCTTGATGCTTTTAGGATTTTTTTATCTCTATATTTCACCAATTAAATATGATACGTGTTGGTGTTAGCCCACTTTTGTTGATTGTGATGGGAGTTTTCTGTGCCTCCTAGATTTGGATGCCTGTTTCCTTTCCCAGATTAGGGAAGTTTTCAACTATAACGTCCTGAAGTAAGCCTTCTACCTCATTTGCCCCCCCTTTTTTTTCTGGTACTGTTATGATACAAATGTTATTATGTTTTATTGTAATTCTGAGTTCCCTACGTCCACCTTGTGATCCAATGTTTTTCTTCCCCTCTTCTTTTCAGCTTCATTATTTTCCATAAGTTTATCTTGTATATCACTTACTCATTTCTCTGCTTCTTTCATCTGTGTAGTCATTACATCCAGTTGGTTTCACGTCTTGGTTATAGCGTTTTTTATTTTGACCTGATTAGTTTGTAGCATTTTTATCTCTGCCACAAGGGCACCCTGGTGACTTCTATACTTTTTCAAGCCCAGCTGGTATCCTTATGATTATTGCTTAAAAGAAATTATTGGAGGCAGGGAAAGATGGCCTAGGAGTAGGGCTCTTCAACTCACTTGGCCCCACAATTTTCCTAGATAACTTTCAAATCATCCTGAACACCTACAAATTCAACCTGAGATTTAAAGAGAAAATAGCCAGAGTTATACAGAGAGAAGGGTTTTCACTACTCCAAGGTAGGAAGGTGGGAAAAAAAAAGTAAAAAAGAATCAAGTGGGGGAGGAGCACCACGAGGAGCTGGCTAAGGCCAGGCAGCTAAAGCCTCTGGGACAGGAAAGCCCAGCCCTGGAGAAGTGGGAACTTTAAAAGTCCACACTGGATTCTTCCCAGATGGAAAAGTGCTTAGCAGGGAAATTGGGCCGAATCACAGGAGGGTCAGTGAAGCCTCTAGTTTCCCAGAGTCACTAATAGAGGAAGTGCACCCGGGAGAAAGTACACCATTGACTGTGGACCAATCTCGGTAAAGAGCTGGAGCGCACAGCGGATGGGGCATCTGGGAGAAGCCAGTCAGTGAGGGCAGACGGCTAAAGACGGAGGCGTCTGCACCCTGCTGAGTTTGAGAGCTGCATGCTGCAGGAGAGCGATTCCAGCAGCACAGGGCCGAGACCCCAGGCACGGAGCAGACACATACTACAGTGCTACACTCCCCCTGGGACAGGCAGAAGCAGGGAGGGCACAGGACAGTGAGGACTCTCTTGCCCCCTGGTGTCCCCAAGCTTTTCAGGTCAATGCACCCACACCAGCTCCAGGAGCATCCAGGCCAGTGTGGACTGGGAAACTGCATTAGTTACTAGTGGGGAGCTGACACCAGAGCTGGAAATCTGGCCACCAATGTGTTATTTTTCCTCCGGGTTTCACCACGTGCCTGAGAGAGGCGGGGCCACCAGGGAACAAAGGCCTCACAGGGTAAACAGCTCCAAGTGAGCCCAGCACCCAATAGTGGGTGGAGCATTTCTGCGCAGGCACCCGCTCCTGCTCCTGATAATCCACACAGCAGGCCCCTCCCCCAGAAGACCAGCTGGAAGAACAGGGGAAGAGCAAGTTCTTGACCAAGCAAGCACTGGAAAGCTCCAGCGGAAGTCAAGGGATTTACAGTATGTACAAATAGAGGGTACCCTTCCTTTTTCCCCCTCTTTCCAGTACAACCCATTTTTATATCAGACTAAAAATTTCCAATTATTTTCTCTTTTCCTACCTTAACTACAATATTTTACTACCTCTTCATTTTTGTTTCTTCCTTTTTGACTTTCATATGTCTACAATTACATGTCTTAGATATATTTTCCAATTCTAAATTCGCTTCAATTTATGCAACTTAATTTTGAGAGATATATGAGATTTTTTTTTGTTTTGTTTTGTTTTGTTTTGTTTTTTTGTTTTCTCTGCCCCATTTTCTTCTACAATGGCAGAAGTTATTACCTTCTAAAACATAAGCAGCATGCACCTAGAACCAGGTGGTATACTGTGCTGGTTCATTCTGTGAGATTATATTCTCTCTTCATTCCCATTCTGCCCCCATCATTTACCTCATTTATGTTTTGGCCAGTCTCGGGGATCTCTACTAGTTTTTATGGTTTATATAAATTTGGGACTGAGCATCTTCTAACATACAGAACTTAATGTACACAGAACCAAGAGGTTCACACTCTAGGACCGCTCAGGTAGACTACATTTTCCCTCCACTACAACTTCATCACCACCACATTTCCCAATCCACAGCCTTATTTTCTTTTTTCCCCCCATTACTGTTGGTTTTTTCTCTCCTTTTTTTACCTTTTCTTTTTTTCTTCTTCTTTTGGATTCTTGCCTTTCATTTTTTACTACTTTTTTATGAAACTTGTCTTTCACTTTAGTGGTCTTTTTGTTTTCTTTTGTTCCGATCTTTGTTCACAATTTCTTGTCTGTGACCTCAGGAGAATCATCTGGGGTAAAATTTACTTAGGTGGTGGTTGATATTCTTCACGTACCCATTTACAGAGCACTCTGCACTCAGCAAAATGACTAGAAAGAAGAATTCACAAAAGAAAGAATCAGAAACAGTAATCTCTGCCACAGAGTTATAGAATTTGGATTACAATTCGAAGTCAGAAACCCAATTCAGAAGCACAATTATACAGCTAATGGTGACTCTGGAAAAAAGCATAAAGGATTCAAGAGACTTCATGACTGCAGAATTTATATTTAATTGGGCCAAAATTAAAAAAAAATAAATGAGATGCAATCCAAACTGGAGGTTCTTTTTTTTTAATAAATTAATTTTTATTGGTGTTCAATTTACCAACATACAGAATAACACCCAGTGCTCATCCCGTCAAGTGTCCCCCTCCGTGCCCGTCACCCATTCACCCCCACCCCCGCCCTCCTCCCCTTCCACCACCCCTAGTTCATTTCCCAGAGTTAGAAGTCTTTATGTTCTGTCTCCCTTTCTGATATCTCCCACACATTTCTTCTCCCTTCCCTTATATTCCCCTTCACTATTATTCATATTCCCCAAATGAATGAGAAGATACCCTCTTTGTCCTTCTCCGATTGACTTACTTCACTCAGCACAATACCCTCCAGTTCCATCCACGTTGAAGCAAATGGTGGGTATTTGTCGTTTCTAATGGCTGAGTAATATTCCATTGTATACATAAACCACATCTTCTTTATCCATTCATCTTTTGATGGGCACCGAGGCTCCTTCCAAACAAACTGGAGGTTCTAACGATGAGGGTTAATGAGGTAGAAGAAAGAGTGAGTGACATAGAAGACAAGTAGATGGCAAATAAGGAAGCTGAGGAAAAAAAAGGAGAAAACCAATTAAAAGACCACAAGGAAAGGTTAAGGGAAAGAAATCACAGCCTCAGAAGGAAAAATCTACATTTAATTGGGGTTGCAAAGGGTGCCGAAAGGAACAGAGGACCAGAAAGCATATTTGAACAAATCATAGCTGAGATGTTCCCTAATTTGGGGAGGGAAACAGGCATTCAGACCTAGGAGATAGAGAGGTTCACACCCAAATCAATAAAAACCATTTGACACTTCGACATTTAATAGTAAAACTTGCAAATTCCAAAGATAAAGAGAAAATCCTTAAAGCAGCAAGAGACAAGATATCTCTAACTATATGGGGAGAAATATTAGATTAACAGCACACCTCTCCACAGAGACCAGGCAGGCCAGAAATGCTGGCAGGATATATTCAGGGTCCTAAAGAGAAGAACATGCAGCCAAGACTACTTTAACCAACAAGGCTCTCATTCAGAATAGAAGGAGAGATAAAGTGCTTCCAAGATAGGCAGAAACTGAAAGAATATGTGACCACCAAACCAGCTCTGCAAGAAATATTAAGGGGGACTCTGTAAAAGAAAGAGGAAGTTTAAGGAAATACATCCACAAAAACAGGGACTGATAGGTATCATGAAGACACTAAATTCATATCTTTCAGTAGTAACTCTGAACATGAATGGGCTTAATGATCCCATCAAAAGACACAGAGTTTCAGAATGGAAAAAAAAGCAAGACCCATCTATTTGCTGTCTACAAGAGACTCATTTTAGACATAAGGACACCTCCAGCCTGACAATAAAAGGTTGGAGAACCATTTAGCATTCTAATGGTCCTCAAAAGAAAACAGGTGTAGCAATACTCATATCAAATAAATTAAAGCTTATCCCAAAGGCTGTAGTAAGAGATGAAGAGGGACACTATATCATATGTAAAGGATCTATGCAATAAGAGGACCTAACAATCATGAATATTTATGCCCCTAATGTGGGAGTTGCCAAGTATATCAATCAATTAATAACCAAAGTTAAGACATACTTAGAAAACAATACACTAATACTGGGGAATTTCAACATGGCACTTTCTGCAAATGACAGATATCGTAAGCAAGACATCTCCAAAGAAACAAGAGCTTTATTTGTTTTTTTAAATTTTTTTTAATTTTTTTTATTTATTTATGATAGGCACACAGTGAGAGAGAGAGAGAGGCAGAGACACAGGCAGAGGGAGAAGCAGGCTCCATGCACCGGGAGCCCGATGTGGGATTCGATCCCGGGTCTCCAGGATCGGGCCCTGGGCCAAAGGCAGGCGCTAAACCGCTGCGCCACCCAGGGATCCCGAAACAAGAGCTTTAAATGATACACTGGAACAGATAGATTTCACAGATCTTTATAGAACTTTACATCTAAACGCATCTGAATACACATTCTTCTCAAGTGCACATGGAACTTTCCCCAGAATAGACCACATATTGGGTCACAAATCAGGTCTTAACTGAGACCAAAAGATTGTGATCGTCCTCTGCATATTTTCAGACCATAATGCTTTGAAACTTGAACTCAATAACAAGAAGAAATTTGGAAGAAATTCAAACATGTGGACGTTAAAGAGCATCCTGATAAAAAGATGAAAGGGTCAACCACGACATTAGAGAAGAATTAAAAAGATTCATGTAAACTAATGAGAATGAGGATACAACCATTCAAAATCTTTGAGATACAGCAAAAGCAGTCCTGAAGGGAAATATATCACAATACAATCATCCCCTCAAAATTGGAAAAAACTCAAATACACAAGCAAACCTTGCACCTAAAGGAACTGGAGAAAGAACAGCACATAAAGCCTACAACATGCAGAAGAAGGGAGATAATAAAGACTAGAGCAGAACTCAATCAAATAGAGACCAGAACTGTGGAACAGATCAACTAAATCAGGAGTTGGTTCTTTGAAAGAATTAATAAGATAGATAAACCATTAGCCAGCCTTATTAAAAACAAAAGAGAGAAGACTCTAATTAATAAAATAAGGAATGAAAAAGGAGAGATCACCACCAATACCAAGGAAATACAAACGATTTTAAAAACATTTTATGAGCAGCTATGCACCAATGAATTAGGCAACCTAGAAGAAATGGAAACCTTTCTGGAAAACCACAAACCACCAAAATTGGAACAGGAAATAGAAAACCTGAACAGGCCAATAACCAGGGAGGAAATTGAAGCAGTCATCAAAAACATCCCAAGACACAAAGGTCCTGGGGTAGATGTATTCCCAGGGGAATTCTATCAAACATTTAAAGAAGAAAGAATACCCATTCTACTAAAGCTGTTCTGAAAGATAGAAAGGGATGGAATACTTCCAAACTTGTTCTAGGAGGCCAGCATCACCTTAATTCCAAAACCAAATACCCCACCAAAAAGGAGAGTTATAGACCAATATCCCTGATGAGCACAGATGCAAAAATTCTCAACAAGATACTAGCCAATAGGATCCAAGAGTACATTATGAAGATTATTCACCATGACCAAGTGGGATTTATCCCCAGGATGAAAGTTTGGTTCAACACCCCTAAAACAAAGTGATAGATCATATCAACAAGAGAAAAAGCAAGAACCATATGATTCTCTCAATAGATGCAGAAAAAGCATTTGACAAAATACAGCATCCATTCCTGATCAAGACTCTTCAAAATGTAAGGATAGAGAGACCATTCCTCAGCATCGGTTTTTTTAATTAAATTTTTATTTTTTTTATTCGAGAGAGAGAGAAAGAAAGAGAGAGAGAGATAGGCAGAGACTCATGTAGAGGGAGAAGTAGGCTCCATACAGGGAGCCTGACATGGGACTCGATCTCGAGACTCCAGGGCCATGCCCTGGGCCGAAGACAGGCTGCTAAGTCATCCAGGGATCTCCCATTCCTCAGCATCTTAAATGCCATCTATGAAAATCCCACAGCAAATATTGTTCTCAAGGGGGAAAAACTGAGAGTGTTTCCTCTAAGATCAGGAGCATGACAGGGATGTCCACTCTCACCACTGCTATTCAACAGAGTACTAGAAGTCCTAGCCTCAGCAATCAGGCAACAAAAAGAAATAAAAGGCATTAAACTGGCAAAGAAGAAGTCAAACTCTTCCTCTTCACAGATGACATGATACTGTACATAGAAAACCCAAAAGGCTCCACGCCAAGATTGCTAGAACTCATACAGCAATTCAGGAATGTGGCAGGATACAAAATCAATGCCAAGAAATCAGTGGCATTTCTTTACACTAACGACAAATACCCACCATTTGCTTCGACGTGGATGGAACTGGAGGGTATTATGCTGAGTGAAATAAGTCAATCAGAGAAGGACAAACATTATATGGTCTCATTCATTTGGGGAATACACTAACAATGAGACTGAAGAAAAAGAAATTAAGGAGTCAATCCCATTTATAATTCTACCCAAAAGCATAAGATACTTAGCAATAAACCTAACCAAAGAGATAATGGATCTATACCCTAAAAACTACAGAACACTTCTGAAGGAAATCGGGGAAGACACAAAGTGTTGGAAAAATATTCCATGCTCATGCATTGAAGAATTAATATTGTGAAAATGTCTATGCTACCTACGGCAATGTACACGTTCAATGCAATCCCTATGAAAGTACTATGGGCTTTCTTCAGAGAATTAGAACAAATAATCTTAAGGTTTGTATGGAATTGGAAAGGACCCCGAATATCCAGGGGAATACTGAAAAAGAAAATCAGAGCCGGGTCATCACAATGCCGGATTTCAGGTTGTACTACAAAGCTGTGATCATCTAGGCACTGTGGTACTGGCAACAAAAATAGACACATAGATCAATGGAATAGAATAGAGAATCCAGAAATGGCCCCTCAACTCTATGGTCAACTCATATTCGACAAAGCAGGAAAGACTATCCATTGGAATAAGGACAGTCTCTTCAATAAATGGTGCTGGGAAAATTGGACATCCACATGCAGAAGAATGAAACTAGACCATTCTCTTACATCATACACAAAGATAAACTCAAAATGGACGAACGATCTCAATGTGAGACAAGAATCCATCAAAATCCTAGAGGAGAACACAGGCATCACCCTTTTGGAACTTGGCCACAGCAACTTCTTGCAAGATACATCTATAAAGGCAAGGGAAACAAAAAGCAAAAATGAACTATTGGGACTTGATCAAGATAAAAAGCTTCTGCACAGCAAAAGAAACAGTCAACATAACTAAAAGACAACCTACAGAATGGGAGAACATATTTTCAAATGACATATCATCTAAAGGGTTATTGTACAAGATTTATAAAGAACTTTTTAAACTCAACAGTAAATAAACAAACAATCCAATCATGAAATGGGCAACAGACATGAACAGAAATTTCACAAAGGAAGACATACTAATGGCCAACAGGCACATGAGAAAATGTTCCGCATCACTTGCCATTAGGGAAATACAAATCAAAACCACAATGAGATACCACCTCACACCAGTGAGAATGGGGAACATTAACAAGACAGGAAACAAATGTTGGAGGGGATGTGGAGAAAGGGGAACCCTCTTGCACTGTTGGTGGGAATGTGAACTGGTGCAGCCATTCTGGAAAACTGTGCGGAGGTTCTTCAAAGAGTTAAAAATAGAGCTACCCTTTGACCCAGCAATTGCACTGCTGGGGACTTACCCCAAAGATACAGATGCAGTGAAGGACCAAGACACTTGCATCCCAATGTTTATAGCAGCAATGTCCACAACAACCTAACTGTGGACGCAGCCTCAGTGTCCATTGAAAGATGAATGGATAAAGAAGATGTTGTCTATATATACAGTGGAATATTACTCATCCATTAGAAATGACAAATTCCTACCATTTGACTCGACATAGATGGAACTGGAGGGTATTTGCTGAGTCAAGTAAGTCAGTCGGAGAAGGACAAACATTATATGGTTTCATTCATATGGGGAATATAAAAAATAGTGAAAGGGATTAAATGGGGGAAAGGAGAGAAAATAAGTGGGAAATATCAGAGAGGCTGACAGAACAGGAGAGACTCCTAACTCTGGGAAATGAACAAGGGGTATTTGAAGGGGAGGTGGACAAGGGGATGGGATGCCTGGGTGATGGGCACTGAGGGGGGCTCTTGCTGGGATGAGCACTGGGTGTTATACTTTATGTTGGCAAATTGGAGTCCAAAAAAAAATAAACAAATAAAAGAGTAAATAAAGAATTGGAAAGCTGAAAACACAGACACACACACAAAAATAAATAAATATTTTGTCTATTTATCTGACAGAGAGAGGGAGAGCACAGCAGGGCAAGCAGCAGGCAGAAGGAGAGTGAGTAGCAGTCCCTGGTGAACAGGGAGCCCAATTTAGGCCTCAATCCCAGGACTTTGAGTTCATGACCTGAGCCGAAGGCAGCTGCTCAATGGACTGAGCCACCCAGTTGCCCCTGATTGTTGCTTTTAATTCTGGATCAAGCATATTACTTTTATCCTTGGGTGTGACTTTCTCTTTTTCTTTCTTTTGGCGTGAATTCCTCCATCTTGGCATTCTTTCTATATCTTTGTCTTCTCTTTGTTATGAATGCTTATTATGTTTCCTGCTCCAGAAACTAATGGCTTAATAAACAAGAGTTAATATACTGTCCAGGGTCTGGCATTTCAGGAATTGTTTGTGGTGGAAGCTGTGCACACTCTGTACTCTGTTTTGGATGCTCTTTCCCTGAGGTCAGCCCTCTGTGTAGAGTTTCTCCTCACCTGCAGTTGGGAATGTTCGTACTTTGGCCAGAATATGTATAGTTTTCATTAATGTGGTCTGGTCTGCTTGTTTAACAGAATTCTGATACTATTTCTAGTAGAGCTGAAGGTTTGCAGAACTCTACTGTCATTAGATGTGGTGTGTGCAGGCGAATGGTGCGACGGGATAGGCAGGTCTGTGGTGGTCTTCTGGGAGATGGGCCTGATGTTCTGGTCCTCAGGCAAGCTTGCCCTAGAAAAGTGGTACCTGGAGAGTATACGGGAGTGGGGCTTAGTATAGTGGTTTTGGCCACCACTGTTGGTGCTGTGCTGCTTATAGAAGTTCATTTTTGCTAAGGAGCAGAGGAGAGAAATGGTGCCAGCCCCCTCCCTGTTCCAAGAGAGGAGATTTTGCACCCACCACTGCCTGGAAAGTCATCACAGGGAATCGCTGGGTGGTTCAGTGGTTTGGTGCCTGCCTTCGGCCCAGGGCATGATCCTGGAGTCCTGGGATTGAGTCCCACATCAGGCTCCCTGCATGGAGCCTGCTTCTCCCTCTGCCTGTCTCTGCCTCTGTGTGTGTGTGTGTGTGTGTGTGTGTGTGTCTTTCATGAATAAATAAATAAAATATTTTTTTTAAAAGAAAGTCATCACAGAAGAGTGACTAATTTCCCTTTATATATCCCAGTCTTCCCTCAGATCCCTGCCTTCACCCTGTGTCCAGTTAATCTGTTCACCAGCAGCACAGTACACCTGTTTTCTATCCCAGTCAGGGCAGCTGAGTTCCCAAAGTCCAAACTTTAGGTGGTAACCCATGCATGCCCTCTGGGTTGGGTACTGAACTGGTACTAAAGCAGTTATTATTTATTATTTTTTCAAGAAGAGCAGTAACACCAAAGCACAAGGGGGTGAATTTTGGAGTAAACCACAGTAAAGAGCCAGAGTTCAGGTTAACCTGAGCTGGTGTCTGTACCTTTGTTGAAAGCAGGATATAGTAACAGCACCTGCTGTCTCTTTTTTCCCCAGAGAGACAATGCCACCTCTCCAAGAGATGCACTCCAAGAAGGAGGAAACATCTCTCCCAGTGCATCCCAGGGGTCCTCAGATCATGCTATCCTCTACCAGGCCATCTGGCCTCCTTCTGCACAGGAAAACTGTGGCACCTAGCAGGCTCCACACTGGCCAGGCTGTGAGCCTCTAAAAATCCAGTCTCTGGGCCCTGATGGATGAAAAAGTTCATTGAAGTCAGCCTCTCCCATATTCCTAGTTGATATCTTTGGGAAAGTGTTTTATGTGATCCCCTGTGCGCTTCTCTCTCTCTCCATGACCAGGTTTGCCTCCCCTCTGCAACACCCACAATCTTTATCTCACTCAATTCATGTCTCTGCACCTTCTATCTTCTATTATGTGGCCTCTTCTATCCCTCTAGGTGTGCATTTTGTTCTGTCAGTCCTCAGATTGATTTCTTGGATATTCAATGTAATTTGAAATTTATCCAGCTGTGTTTGAGGGATGAGGCAAATCTAGGGTCCTCCTACTACTCTGCCATCTTATCCCCCCTTCAGGATTTACATTTTTAAAGCAAAGTAATGGCTCTAATTAACATTACAGGAGAATAACCTAACTCTCAATATCCATTCCTACTGCAAGATATTTAGAATAAGGACCTAAGTTTTAGTGCTCAGCATGTGAGTATATTAAGATTTCATTCATTTCATGAATGTCAGACACACCCAACCAAACCAGTTTTATATTTGTACACACTTCCATTGTTCATATTGACAAGTCACAGCATGCGGTAGTCTCTAGCAGATTTATGGGTTATTAAATTATTTTTTAGAGAGAGAGAGAGAGGGAGGGGCAGAGGGAGAGAGATAAAGAATCTTTTCTATTTTTGAAGGCTTATTAAATTTAATGTCAGATTCAGCCTGTTCAGTTATTTAAATATTTCCCAATATATTAGATTTTTAAAAATATTTGATTTATTTTTTTATAAATTAATTTTTATTGGTTTTCAATTTACCAACATACAGAATAACACCCAGTGCTCATCCCGTCAAGTGTCCCCCTCCGTGCCCATCACCCATTCACCCCCACCCCCCGCCCTCCTCCCCTTCCACCACCCCTAGTTCATTTCCCAGAGTTAGATTCAATTTGCCAACATATAGTATAACACCCAGTGCTCATCTCATTTATGTGCAGTCCTTAGTGCCCATCACCCAGTTACCTCATCCTCCATCCTCCTGTCCTTCTATAACCCTTTATTTGTTTCCCAGAGTTAGGAGTCTCTCATAGTTTGTCTTCATCTCTAATTTTTCCCCCTTCCCTTATGGTCTCTTTCATTATTTCTTATATTCCACATATCAGTAAAACCATATGATAATTGTTTTTCTCCAATTGACTTATTTAACTCAGCATAATACCCTCCCGTTCCATCCATATTGCAGTAAATGGTAGGTATTCATCCTTTCTGACCAGGAATGGATGCTATATTTTGTCAAATGTTTCTCTGCACCTAATGAGATGATCATATGGTTCTTGTATTTATTGATGTGATCTATCATGTTGATATTTTTATGAATGTTGCACCACCCTTGCATCCCAGAGATAAATCTCACTTGGTAGTGAGTAATCCTCTTAATGTACTACTGGACCCTATTGGCTAATATCATGGTAACAATTTTTGCATCCATGTTCATCAGGGATATTGATCTGTAAATCTCCTTTTTGGTGGGGTCTTAGTCTGGTTTTGGGATCCAGTTGATACTGGCCTAAGAAAATGAGTAAGGAAGTTTTCCTTCCATTTCTATTTTTTGAAATAGCTTCAAATGAATAGACATTAGCTCTTCTTTAAATGTTTGGTAGAATTCCCCTGGAAAGCCATCTGGCCCTGGACTCTTGTTTTTTTGGGAGATTTTTGAAGAGTGCTTCAATTTCCTTGCTGGCTATGGATCTGTTCAACTTTTTTACTTCCCATTTCAGTTTGTTAGCTTGTAAGTTTCCAGGAATGCATGCATTTCTTCTAGATTGCCTAATTTGTTGGCATATAGTTGTTCATAATATGTTCTTAAAATTGTATTTCTTTGGTATTGATCATGATCTCTCCTCTTTTGTTCATAATTTTATTTTTTATTTTTTTTTAATTTTTATTTATTTATGATAGTCACACAGAGAAAGAGAGAGAGGCAGAGACATAGGCAGAGGGAGAAGCAGGCTCCATGCACCGGGAGCCCGACGTGGGATTCGATCCCGGGTCTCCAGGATCGCGCCCTGGGCCAAAGGCAGGCGCCAAACCGCTGCGCCACCCAGGGATCCCCCATAATTTTATTAATTCAGGTCCTTTCTCTTTTCTTTTTGATAAATCCGGCTAGGAGCTTATGGATATTATTAATTCTTTCAGAGAACCAACTTCTAGTTTCATTGATCTGTTTTACTGTTCTGGTTTATATTTCATTGAATTCTGCTATAATCTTTATTATGTCTCTTCTTCTGCTTGTTTTAGGCTTTATTTGCTCTTCTTTCTCCAGCTCCTTTTTTAAAAAAAATATTTTATTCATTTATTTATGAGAGAGAGAGAGAGAGAGAGAGAGAGAGGCAGAGACACAAGCAGAGGGAGAAGCAGGCTCTATGCAGGGAGCCCGATGTGGGACCTGATCCCGGGTCTCCAGGATCACGCCCTGGGCGAAAGGTGGCGCCAAACCACTGAGCCACCAGGGGCTGCCCTCTCCAACTCTTTTATTTTTTATTTTTTTTAATAAATTAATTTTTATTGGTGTTCAACTTACCAACTTACAGAATAACACCCAGTGCTCATCCCGTCAAGTGTCCCCCTCCGTGCCCGTCACCCATTCACCCCCACCCCCCGCCCTCCTCCCCTTCCCTAGTTCATTTCCCAGAGTTAGAAGTCTTTATGTTCTGTCTCTCTTTCTGATATTTCCCACACGTTTCTTCTCCCTTCCCTTATATTCCCCTTCACTATTATTCATATTCCCCAAATGAATGAGAAGATACCCTCTTTGTCCTTCTCCGATTGACTTACTTCACTCAGCATAATACCCTCCAGTTCCATCCACGTTGAAGCAAATGGTGGGTATTTGTCGTTTCTAATGGCCATCGAAAGATGAATGGATAAAGAAGATGTGGTTTATGTATACAATGGAATATTACTCCAACTCTTTTAGATGTAGATTTACCTTGCATATTTGAGAGTTTTCTAGTTTTTTGCAGAGAGACTTGTATGCTATGTACTTCCCTGTTAGGATTACCTTTGTTGTATCCCAAAAGTTTTGAACAGTCATGTTTTCATTTTCATTTGTCTCCATGAATTTCAAAAATTCTTCTTTTAATTTCCTGGTTGACCCATTCATTCTTTGGTAGGATGCACTTTAACCTTCAAGTGCTTGAGTTCCTTCCAAATTTCCTCTTGTGATTAGTTCAAGTTTCAAAGCATTTGGTCTGAAAATATGTAAGGAATAATCTCAATTTTTTGTTGTCAGTTGAGTCCTGATTTGTGACCCAGTATGTCATCTGTTCTGGAGAATATCACATGTACATTCGAGAAGAATATGTATTCTGTTGCTTTGGTTGGTTTCCTCTGTATATATCTGTGAAGCTCATCTGGTTCAGTGTGCCATTCAAAGCCCTTGTGTCCTTGTTGGTCTTCTGCTTAGATGATCTATATGTTGCTGTGATTGGGCTGTTTAATTCCCCTAATATTATTGTATTATTTCAATGTGTTTCTTTTTAAAGGTTTTATTTATTTACTCATGAGAGATGCAGAGTGAAAGGCAGAGACATAGGCAGAGGGAGAAGCAGACTCCATGTGGGGAGCCTGATAAGGGACTCAATCCCAGGACTCAATCCCCTGGGATCATGACCTGGGCCAAAGGCAGACACTCAACCACTAAGCCACCCAGATGCCCCTCAATGTGTTTCTTTAATTTCATTATTAGTTGATTTATTTAACTGGCTACTCTGAAGTTATGATCATAAATATTTATAATTGTTAGATCTACTTGTTACATAGACACTTTATGTATGATGTAGTATCCCCCATCATCCCTTATTACAGTCTTTGGTTTAAAATCTAATTTTTCTGATATGAGGCATCTTACCTCAACTTACTTTTGAGGTTCATTAGCATGATAAATTGTTTTCCACCTCCTCACTTTCAATCTGCAAGTGTCTTTAGGTCTAAAATGAGTATCTGGTGGACAGCATATGGATAGGGCTTGCTTTTCAATCCAATCTGATACCTTGTGTCTTTTGACTATTGAAATATGCATTTATTGCCATATTATTACTTGTAAAGTCCCTGTTTCTGTAAATTGTCTCTGTTTCTTTCTGGTCTGTGTTCCTTTGGACCCTCTCTTTGCTTACGGAATCCCCCCTTGAATATTTCTTGCAGGCCTGATTTAGTGGTCACAAATTCTTTTTCTATCTGACTTGGAAGCTCTTTATCTGTTCTTCCATTCTGAAATAACAGCCTTATTGGATAAAGTATTCTTGGCTGCATATTTTTCTTATTTAACACCCTGAATACATCATTCCATCCCTTTCTGGCCTGCCAGGTCTCTGTGGATATGTCTGCTTTCAGTCTAACCTTCCTGCTCCTATATCTTAGGGAGTTCTTGTCTCAAGCTCCCTTCAGGATTTTCTCTTTATCTCTGAAATTTGCAAGATTCACTACTATATGTCAGGGTGTTGATCTATGTTTATTGACTTTGGGAGTAGTCCTCTCTATGTCTTTGACTTGATCGCATGTTTTCTTCCCTAGATTATGGAAGTTCTTAGCTATGGTTTGCTCAAATAGTACTTCTGTTTCTCTCTCTCTCTTTCTTTTTCCTCAGGGACCCAAATAATTCTAATATTGTTTTGTTTTACAGCGTCACTGATTTCTTGAAGCCTCCTCTCGTGAACCTTTAGTTTTTTTTCTCTTTTTCTCAGCTTCTTTTCTTTCCATAACTTGTATTCTATATCACTTACTTTCTTTTCTGCTTCATTTTCCCTAGCTGTTAAATCTTTATGACAGGACATTGCAAGATAGGAGATTACACATAGATAAGAAACCCATTGAGAAGAGGGTCATATGATTATTTATTGTTGTGTTACTGTAGTGTATTACATTAATTAATTTGCAGATGTTGAACATCCTTGCATGCTTAATACAAATCCTACTTGACCATATATATTACCTTTAAGACCTATTGTTGAATTTGGTTTCTTAATTTTTTGTTGAAGATTTTTTTCTATCTGTATCCATCATGGACATTGGCATATATTTTTCTTTTTTTAAATAGCATCATTGTCTGACATAGATTTTAGAATAATTCTGGTCTCACAGAATGAGCTTAGAAGCATTCCTCCCTCTTAAATTTTCTGAAATGATTTGAGAACAAGTATTAACTCTTCTTTAACTGTTTGGTAGGATTCATCTGTGATGCTCTCTGATCCTTGACCTCTGTTTATTGGGAGTTGATTTAATCCCATTAATAGTAATCAGTCTTTCTGATCTTCAATTCTTCTTGATTAAGTTTTGGAAGATTATGTGTTTCTAGGAATTTATCTATTTCTTCTCGACTGTCCAAATAGTTAGCATATAGTTGTCCATAATATTTTATTTATCTATTCAGGAGATAAAGAGAGAGAGAGAGAGAGAGAGAGAGAGAGAGAGGCAGAGGGAGAAGCAGGCTCTATACAGGGAGCCAGACGTGGGACTCGTGAAACTCAATCCTGGGTCTCTAGGATCATGCCCTGGGCTAAAGGCAGTGCTAAACCTCTGAGCCACCCAGGCTGCCCCAGTTCATAATATTTTTATGAATCTTTTTACTTCAGTAATATTAGAAATGTACCTTCTCTTTTATTTCTAATTTTATTTGAGCCCCTCTTTTTACTTCTTGATTAGTCTTTTAAAATATCAATTCTGTTTAACTTTTCAAAGTATCACCTCTTAGTTTCATTAATATTTTCTATTGTTCATTACTCAGTTTCATTTATTTCCACTCTGATATTTATTATTTCCTTTCTTCTACTGAATTTTGAGCTTTGTTTATTCTTCTCTTTCCAGTTCTTTTATGTGAAACATTACAATATTTATTGTATTATGTCCATTTTTTTTCTTTATTTCTGTTAACTTTGCTTTAGTATTTAAGTACTCCTGTACTCGGTGCATAAGTTTTTATAACTGTTTTTACAAATTTCCTTGTTGGATTAATCTCTATATTATTATGTAATTCCCTTTTATCTCTTCTCACATGCTTTGTTTTAAAGTCTATTTTGTATGAATAAGTCCACTATTTACAAGAGAAGACTGATAAGACCAGATGCAGATCTCTCCACAGAACATGTCAAGCCAGAGGGAATGGCATGATATATCCAACATACAGAATGGGAAAAAATGTGCAGTCATGAATACCCTATCCAATGGGGATATCATTCACAATGGAGAGAAAAAGAATTTTCAAGCAAAACGAAATGTAAAGAAGTTTGTGAACACTAAATCAGCCTCACAAGAAATATAAAAGTGCACACTTTGAGTAGGATAGAAAGACCAAAAGTGACAAAGGCAAGTAAGAAAATGAGAAAAATCTCTAGAAACAATGACAAAACAAGTAATAAAATGGCATTACATAAATATCTCTCACTAAATTCTCTGAATGTAAATGGACTATATGCTCCACTTAAAAGACATAGGGTGTCAGAATGGATGAAAATAGAAGACCCACAAACTACACAAACTACCAAAACTGGAACAGGAAGAAATAGAAAACCTGAACAGGCCATTAACCAAGGAGGAAATAGAAGCAGTCATCAAAAACCTCCCAAGACACAAAAGTCCAGGGCCAGATGGCTCCCCAGGGGAATTCTACCAAACATTTAAAGAAGAAACCATACCTATTCTACTAAAGCTGTTCCGAAAAATAGAAAGAGATGGAGTACTTCCAAACTCGTTCTATGAGTCCAGAACCACCTTAATTCCAAAACCAGACAAAGACCCCACCAAAAAGGAGAATTATAGACCAATATCCCTGATGAACACAGATGCAAAAAAAATCTCAACAAGACACTAGCCAATAAGATCCAACAATACATTAAGAAGATTATGCATCATGACCAAGTGAATAACCATATCCCCTGGAATGCAAGGCTGGTTCAACACTCATAAAACAATCAATGTGATTGATCATATCAGCAAGAGAAAAACCAAGAACCATATGATCCTCTCCATAGATGCTGAGAAAGCATTTGACAAAATACAGCATCTATTCCTGATTAAAATCTTAAGAGTGTAGAGATAGAGGGAACATTCCTCAACATCTTAAAAGCCATCTACGAAAAGCCCACAGCAAATATCATTCTCATGGGGAAACACTGGGAGCCTTTCCCCTGATATCAGGAACAAGACAGGGATGTCCACTCTCACCACTGCTATTCAATATAGTACTAGAAGTCCTAGCCTCAGTAATCAGGCAACAAAAAGCAATAAAGCACATTCAAATTGGAAAAAAGAAGTCAAACTCTCCCTCTTTGCAGATGAGATGATACTGTACCTAGAAAACCCAAAATACTTCACTCCAAGATTGCTAGAACTAATAAGGCAATTCGGCAGTGTGGCAGCATACAAAATCAATGCCCCAAAATCAGTGGCATTTCTATACACTAACAATGAGACTGAAGAAAGAGAAATTAAGGAGTCAATCCCATTTACAACTGCACCGAAAAGCATAAGACACCCAGGAATAAACCTAACCAATGAGTAAAGGATCTATACCCTAAAAACTACAGTACACTTCTGAAAGAAATAGAGGAAGACGCAAAGAGATGGAAAAATATTCCATGCTCATGGATTGGAAGAATTAATATTGGGAAAATGTCAATGCTACTCAGGGCAATTTACACATTTAATGTAATCCCTATCAAAATACCATGGACTTTCTTCAGAGAGTTGGAATAAATCATCTTAAGATTTGTGTGGAATCAGAAAAGACCCCGAATAGCTAGGGGAAGTTTAAAAAAGAAAACCATAGCTGGGGGCATCACAATGCCAGATTTCAGGTTGTACTACAAAGCTGTGCTCATCAAGACAGTGTGATACTGGCACAAAAACAGACACATAGATCAATGGTCAGAATAGGGAATCCAGAACTGGACCCTCAACTTTATGGTCAACTAATATTTGACAAAGGAGGAAAGACTATCCACTGGAAAAAGGACAGTCTTTTCAATAAATGGTGGTGGGAAATTTGGGCATCCACTTGCAGAGGAATGAAACTAGACCATTCTCTTACACCATACACAAAGAGAAACTCAAATTGGATGAAAGATCTAAATGTGAGACAAGATTCCATAAAATCCTAGAGGAGAATATAGGCAATACCCTTTTTGAACTTGTCCACAGCAACTTCTTGCAAGATACAACCATGAAGGCAAGAGAAACAAAAGCAAAAATGAACTATTGGGACTTCATCAAGATAAGAAGCTTTTGCACAGCAAAAGAAACAGTCAACAAAACTGGAAGACTACCTACAGAATGGGAGAAGATATTTGCAAATGACGCATCAGAAAAGGGCTAGTATCCAAGATCTCTAAAGAACTTATGAAACTCAACAGCAAAGAAACAAACAATCCAATCATGAAATGGGCAAAAGACATGAACGGAAATCTCACAGAGGAAGACATAGACATGGCCAACAGCACAGGAGAAAATGCTCCGCATCACTGGCCATCAGGGAAATACAAATCAAAACCACAATGAGATACCATCTCATCCCAGTGAGAATGGGGAAAATTAACAAGACAGGAAACAACAAATGTTGGAGAGGATGTGGAGAAAGGGGAACCCTCTTGCACTGTTGGTGGGAATGTGGACTGGTACAGCAACTCTGGAAAACTGTGTGGAGGTTCCTCAAAGAGTTAAAGATATATCTGCCCTATGACCCAGCAGCTGCACTGCTGGGGATTTACCCCAAAGATTCAGCAGCAGTAAAATGCCGAGACACCTGCATCCCGATGTTTATAGCAGCAACTATAGCCAAACTGTGGGAGGAGCCTTGGTGTCCATCAAATGATGAATGGATAAAGAAGATGTGGTATATGCATACAATGGAATATTACTCAGCCATTAGAAATGACAAATACCCACTATTTTCCTCGACGTGAAGAGACCTGGGAGGGTATTATGTTGAGTGAAATAAATCAATCGGAAAAGGGCAAACATTATATGGTGTCATTCATTTGGCGAATATAAAAATTAGTGAAAGGGAGTAAAGGGAAAGCAGAGAAAATGAGTGAAAATATCAGTGAGGGTGACGAAACATGAGAGACACCTAACTCTGGGAAATGAACAAGGGGTAGTGGAAGGGGAGGTGAGCGGGGTTTGGGATGACTGGGTGATGGGCACTGAGAGGGGAACTTGGCGGGATAAAAACTGGGTATGCTATATGTTGGCAAATTGAACTCCAATAAAAAAAATAGAAGCCCCATTGATATGTTGTCTACAAGAGACTCATTTTATTTTTTAAAAAAGATTTTATTTCTTTATTCATGAAAGACACACAGAGAGAGGCAGAGACATAGGCAGAGGGAGAAGCAGGCTCCATGCATGGTTTGTAATGTGGGACTCCACCCCGGGACTCCAGGATCACTCACTGAACCAAAGGCGTCTGGCAATGCCTAACCACTGAGCCTCCCAGGAAACCCAAGAGACTCATTTTAGACCTTAGACACCTGCACATTGAAAGTGAGTGGATAAAGAAACATTTATCATACAAATAGAAGACAAAAGAAAGCCAGAACATCCATACTTATATAAGACAAACTAGATTTTAAACTGAAGACTAGCAAGTGGTGAGGAAGGGCACTATTTCATAATTAGGGGATCTATCCAACAAGAAGATCTAACAAATGTAAATACTTGTGCCCTCCTAATTTGGGGGCATCCAATTATATGAAAAATATTAATTGCAAACATAAAGAAACTCATTGATAATATAATAACAGAGGACTTCAGCACCCCCATTTATATCAATGGGCAGATTATTTAAGAGAATATCGATAAAGATACAATTACTTTGAATGACACATTGGATCAGATTGGCTTAGCAGATATATTCAGGATATTTTATCCTAACCACAACAACACACATTATTTTCAAGTGCACATAGGATATTCTGCAGAATAGACCACATACTAGACAACAAACTAGTCCTGAGGAAGTACAAAAAGACTGAGATCATATCATGCATGTTTTGTGACCACAACATTGTGAAACTTGAAGTCACGCACAAGAAAAAATTTGGAAAGACCACAAAAACATGGAAGTTAAACAACATACTACTAAACAATGATTGAATGAACCAGGAAATAAAAGACAAAACAAAAAATGCATGGAAACAAATGAAAATATGATGATCTGCAATATTGGAGATGTAGCAAATGCTGTCCTAAGAAGGAAGTATATAACAATACAAGCCTACCGCAAAAAGGAAGAAAACTCTCAAATAAACAACCAAACCTTAACACATAAAGGAGGCACAAAAGACCAACACAAGAAGCCTAAAGCCAGCAGAAAGAAGGAAACAATAAAAATTAGAACATAAATAAATGATATGGAAACAAAAAGCCAATAGAACAGATAAATAAAACCAGGAATGAGTCTTTAAATTAGTAATAAATTGGGGATCCCTGGGTGGCACAGCAGTTTAGTGCCTGCCTTTGGCCCAGGGCATGATCCTACAGACCCGGGATTGAATCCCACGTCGGGCTCCCGGTGCATGGAGCCTGCTTCTCCCTCTGCCTATGTCTCTGCCTCTCTCTCTCTCTCTGTGTGACTATCATAAATAAATTTTAAAAAAATTAAAAAAATAAAGTAGTAATAAATTGCTAATCTCTAACCAGACTTATTAAAAAAGGCAAAGGACCCCAAAATTAAAATCACTAATGAGAGAGGAGACATCACAAGCAACATCACATAAATAAAATCATTTATAAGAGAATATTATGAAAAATTATATGACAACAAATCAGACATCGTGGAAGAAATAGATAAACTTCTAGAAACATATAAACTACCAAAACTGAAAAAGGAAAAATAGAAAACTTGAACAGATCAATAACCAGCAAAGAAATGGAATCAGTAATCAAAACTCTCCCAACAGAGGCATCTTAGTGGCTGTTGGTTGAGTGTCCAACTCCTGGTTTCTGCTTGGGTTGTGATCTTGGAGTCCTGAGATCAGGCCCCACATTGGGCTCTGTGCTAAGTGCAGAGTCTGCTTGAGATTCTCTCTCTCTCTCTCTCTCTCTCTCTCTCTCTCTCTCTTTCTCTCTCTCTCTCTCCCCTCCCTCACCCCATTCTCTCTAAAATAAATACATTTAAAAAAAAAACTCTCCCTACAAAAAAGTCCAGGCCAGATTGCTTCACAGGCAAGTTCTACCAAACATTTAAATAATACTTAATACTGATTCTTCTCAAAATATTCCAAACAACAGAAAAGGAAGGAAAACCTCCAAGTTTATTCTCCGAGGCCAGCATTACCCAGATACCAAAACTAGACAAAAAATCCACTCCAAAAGAGAATTACAGGCCAATATCCCTGATGAACATGGATGCAAAAATTCTCAACAAAATACTAATACTAATCAATAGTATATTACAATAATCATTCACTGTGATCAAGTGGGAGTTGTTCTGAGGCTGCAAGGGTGGTTCAATATCAATCAATGTCATACACCACCCTGTGATCCTCTGAAAAGATGAAGAAAAAGTATTTGACAAAGTATATTTATTCTTGATAAAAATGCTCAACAAAGTAGGGAGAGAGGGAACCTACCTCAACATAATAAAGGCCGTATATGAAAAGCTCACAGCTAATATCATTCTCAATGGGGAAAAAATGAGAGCTTTTTCTGTAAGGCCAGGAATGAAACAGGGAAGGCCACTCTCATCATTGTTATTTAACAAAGTACTGGAAGTCCTAGCCTCAGCAATCAGACAATACAAAGAAATAAAAGGCCTCCAAATCCACAAGGTAAAAGTCAAAATTTCACTATTTGCAGAAGACTTGGTACTGTATATAGAGAATCAAAGACTCCACCAAAAAATTGCTAGAACTGATATTCATATTCAGTGAAATTGCAGGATAAACTACTAATGTACAGAAATTTGTTGCTTCTATACACCAACAATGAATCAGAAAAAAAGAGATATCAAGGAATCAATCCCAGTTACAATTGCATGGAAAACCATAAGATATCTAGGCATAAACCTTACCAAAGAAGCAAAAGATCTGTGCTCTTAAAAGTATATATCAGTGATGGAAGAAATTAAAGATGACACAAGGAAATAGAAAAACATTCAGCACTCCTGGGGCGAAATAACAAAAATTGTTTATATGTCTATATTACCGAAAGTAATCTATACATTTAATTCAATCCCTATCAAAATACCACCTGCATTTTGCATAGAACTAGAACAAACAATCTTAAAATTTGTATGGAACCACAAAAGACCCCAAATAGCTAAAGCATTCTTGAAAAAGAAAAGCAAATCTGGGGGCATCACAATTCTGGACTTTAAGTTATATTAAAAACTGTAGTTGGGCAGCCCAGGTGGCTCAGCGCTTTAGCACCGCCTTCAGCCCAGGGTGTGATCCTGGAGACCCGGGATCGAGTCCCACGTCGGCTCCCTACATGGAGCCTGCTTCTCCCTCTGCCTGTGTCTCTGCCTCTCTCTCTCTCTCTCTCTCTCTCTCTCTGTGTGTGTCCCTTGTGAATAAATAAATAAAATATTTTTTTAAAAAAATGAGTGTTAAAAAAACTGTAGTCATCAAGGCAGTATGGCACTGGCACAAAAACAGACACATAGATCAATGGAACAAAATAGAAAACCCAGTAATGGACCCACAACTATACAGCGGATTAATGTTCAACAAAGTAGGAAAGAATATCCAATGGAAAAAACACAGTATTTTTTCATCAAATTGTGTTGGGGAAACTGGACAGCCACATTCCAAAGAATGAAATTGGACCACTTTCTTGCACCATACACAAAAATAAATTCTGAATGAATGAAAGATCTAAATCTGACACAGTAAACTGAAAATCCCTAGTAGAGAATATAGGCAGTAACCTCTTTGACATCAAATTTTACTATATATATCTCCTGAGTCAAGGAAAACAAAAGCGAATATAAACTATTGGGACTTCACCAAGATGTAAAATTTCTGCACAGTGAGTAAACAATCAACAAAAGTAAAAAGCAACCTACTGAATGGGAAATGATAGGTGCAAATGACATATCTGATAAAATATTAGTATCAAAATATATAAAGAACTCATAAAACCTAACGCCCAAAGAATGAATAATCCAATTTAAAAAATGGGCAGAAGACAGGAATAGACACTTTTCTAAAGAAGACATACAGACAGCAGAAACATGAAAAGATGCTCAACAAATGTTGGCAAAGATGTGAACAAAGGGCAACCCTCTTCCACTGTTGGTGGAAATGCAAACTGGTGAAACCACTCTGGAAAATATTATGGAAGCTCCTCAGAAAGTTAAAATGAGAACTACCCAAGACCTATTAATTGCCCTACTAGGTATTTTCCCAAAGAATACAAAAATAATTATTTGAAGGGACTCATGCACTCTCATGTTTGTAGCATCATTATCAACAATCACCAAATTATTGAAAGAGTCCAAATGTCCATCAATGAATGGCTCAAGTTGTGGTGTATATAAAATGGAATATTAGTCATCAAAAAGAATGAAACCTTGTCATTTGCAATGACATGGGTGGAGAGTATTATGCTAAGCCAAATAAGTCAGTCAGAAAAAGACAAATGCCATATGATTTCATTCATATGTGGAATTTAAGAAACAAAACAAATGAACATGGGAAGGAGTAAAAGAAAGGTAAACCACAAGACAGATGCTTAACTATAGAGAACAAACTGATGGTTATTATTATCGAATAGGTGATGGGATTAAGGAGCACACTTGTGATGAACACCAGGTGCTGCATGTAAGTGTTGAATCACTGAATTGTATGCCTTAACATAATATTACAGTATACATTAATAACTGGAATTTAAATAAAAACTTGAGAAAAATAAAGTATATTTTATCTAATATAAGTATGCTACACCAGCTTTTTTTCACTTTCACTTGTATGGAATATCTTTTCCATGCCTTCAGTTTCATTCTGTATGTATCTTTAGGTGTGAAGTAGTCTCTTGTAGACAGTGTATAGATGATTCTTGTCTTTCTTTAATCCATTCAGCTTGTCTTTTGATTGGAGCATTTAGTTAATTTACATTTAAAGTAATTATTGATAAATATATATGTATTGACATTTTGTTGTTGTTTTTTCTTTTTTTAGTTCTCTGTTCTTTTCTTCTTCTGTTACTTGCCTGTGATTTGATGACTTTCTTTACTGTTATGTTTGGATTTCTTTCTTTTTATATTGTGTGTACCTATTATAGGTTTTTGAGTTTTGTTTATAATGAAGTTTATACTTACAGCCTATGTATATAGCAGTATATTTCAAGTTTGTGGTCATTTAAGTTTGAACTCATTTTGAAAGCACTACATTTTACTCTCCACATTTTATGTTTTTGATGTCATATTTCACATCTTTTTATTTAGTGTGTCCCTTAGGTAATTATAGATTTAGTTCATTTCACATCTTTTGTGTTTTACTCATCATACTAATTTTATAAATGGTTGCTCCTCTACCTTTTCTATATGTTTGCCATTACCAGTGACATCTTTTCTTTCATGTTTTCTTATTTCTCATTGTGCCTTTTTCTTTTCATCTTAAAGAAGTCTCTTTAATATTTCTTGTAGATACCACAAAAATATTATGGTTAAGTGGTGGTGAAATCCATTAGTTTTTGCTTGTCTGTGAATTTTTTTATCTTTTCTTCAATATTTAGTGATAATCTTGCCAGGTCAAGTATTTTTGGTTGCAGTTTTTTTTTTTCCTTTTAGCTCTTTAATATACAATGTCACTCCCTGCTCTGGCCCGCAAAATTTCTGCTGAAAAATCCATTTAAGTCTTATGGGATTTTTCAGATATACATTAGTAATTGCTTTTCTCCTGCTTTTTTTAAGATTCTGTCTTTATCTTCATTTTTTGACATTTTTTAGGTTTTATTTTAACTCCAGTTAGTTAACATACAGTGTTGTATTAATTTCAGGTGTACAATACAGTGATTCAACACTTCCATACATCACTTAGTGCTCATCACAAGTGCAGTCGTTAATCCCCATCACCTATTTCACCCATCTCCCACCCCTCTCCTCTCTGGTAACCACCAGTTTTTTCTCTATAGTTAAGAGTCTGTTTCTTGTTTTCTCTCTCTCTTTATTTTTCTCTCACCCTCGACTTATTTCTTTTCCTTTGCTCATTTTTTTGTTTCTTAAATTCCACATATAAGTGAGATCATATGGCATTTGTCTTCCTCTGACTGACTTACTGTGCTTAGCATGATACTTTCAAGCTCCATCCATGTCATTGCAAATTGCAAGAATTCATTCTTTTTATGGATGAATAATATTCCATTATATATATATATATATATATATATATATATATATATATACCACATATTTTTTATCCATGTATGTATAGATAGACACTTGGGCTGCTTCCATAATTTGGCTATTGTAAATAATGCTACTATAAACATTGGGTTGTACATGTTCCTTTGAATTAGTGTTTTTGTATTCTTTGGGTAAATACCCAGTAGTGCAATTACTGGATCATCTGGATGCAAGCTGCCCTTGACTTTTCAGCAACTCTGGAATCACTAGCATCAGTTCAGACTTCTACTGGGGTCCACATGCTGGCTTTCTAGATATTTGCAGAAAAATCTATAACTTCTGTCCATTTTTATGTTTGTCTAATAAGAAATCACACTTCTATAGGATCTGGACAAATGGGTTTTGTTTGATTGTTGAACTGAAATTATGTAAAAACTAGGTTTTAAACCTTTGTTTAAAGCAAAACTTAGAAAAAACTCATGATTTTCATAAAAGAGGAACATTGTTTTAAATTCTGACATAAGAGATTGAAGATAAATATGAAATTAGCTTAACACTTTGTCTCAGAGATAATACAAATAAGTCAAAAAGTTATCCTCCCACCTGGCTAGCTTCCAGGTTTTCCTACAACAAACCTTTTAATAGCTAGGAGAGAGCTTGGAATATGTGCCCTTCAAGAGCCTGGAACACATGTTTTTAAAGAAGGATCACTTCACAGCTGTGGAATGTAGGTTTCTCACCAAAAGAGCATCACAGTGCACAAGAGCAAAATGATCATCACCAGTGGGGCAGACACCAGCTGGCACCCCTCCCATCCTGTCTTCACCATCTCAATGGCCAGTCTTGTGCCAGGGCAACTTTCTGGCCTCCAGTGTTTTAATCAAAGGGATGTGTAGCATCAATGTCAGTAGAGTGCCTGACCTTTGCAAA
This sequence comes from Nyctereutes procyonoides, assembly GCF_905146905.1. NCBI lineage: Eukaryota > Metazoa > Chordata > Mammalia > Carnivora > Canidae > Nyctereutes > Nyctereutes procyonoides. The sequence goes on along the minus strand of NW_026575125.1, from coordinate 64,774,316 downwards.
GATAAGATAACCTGGTAACATTTTCTCTGGTGACCCAAGTGGTGTGGGAGTGTGTAGGAAAAGGAAACCCTATGTACTTGTGAGCTGTATCTACTTAGTGGTTAGGAGTTCCAGGGACAAGATGGAGGAAGAGTAGGGTCCCCAAGTCACCTATCCCCACCAACTTAACTAGATAGCTTTCAAATCATCCTGAAAACCTACAAATCCAGCCTGAGATTTAAAGAGAGAAGAGCTGGAATGCTACAGGGAGAAGAGTTCGCGCTTCTATCAAAGTAGGAAGACGGAAAAAAATAAAGAAATACTAAAGCAACCAAGGGGGCATGGCCCCCATGAGGAGCCGGGCTGAAGCCCGGTGGCAAGCGCCCCCAGGACAGGAAAGCCCGGTCCCGGAGAAGCAGGAATTTTACCAATATTCCTGGACGGAAAGGCGCTCACAGGAAACTCGGGCAGGATCCCAGGAGGGGCAGTGGAGCCCGCAGGCTCCCAGGGGCACTAACAGAGAAAGTGCACCCTGGGGGAGAGCCCACCACACACCGTGGGCCAAGATCCCTAAAGAGCTGGAGGGCATGCCCGGCAGGGACCCGAGAGCAGCTCTGGCGGCTCAGACGGCGGCTCCATGCAGAGGGGGCTGTGCGGCCCTGGGAGCACAATTCCAGCGGTGCAGCCCCTGAAGCCTAGGGCGCTGGGGGACACAGCCCAGGATCTGGCGCTCCCCCTGGGAAAGGCGGAGGCCAGGAGGACAAAGGACAGCAAGGACACTCCTGCCACTGGGCGACCCCGAGCTGTGTAGATTGGCGCCCCCCGCCCCTGGAGCATCCAGGCCCCTGTGGACTGGGAGCTGTGGTAGTTAATGCGGGAGCTGATCCAGAGCTGGAGAGCTGGCCGCCGCCACTGTTGTTGTTCCTTCTGGTGTCACCTTGTACCTGGGACTGAGCAGGCCGCCAGGTAACAGGGGCCTCACAGGATAAACAGCTCCCACTGAGCTGTACACACCTGAGAATCAGCACAGCAGCCCCTCCCCCAGAAGACCAGCTGGAAGGACAGGGGAAGAGCAAGTTCTTGACCAAGCAGCACTGGAAAGTTCCAGGGGAAGTCTAGGACTCACAGTATATAGAATCAGAGGATACCCCTTCTTGTTTTCTGTTTTCTATTTGTCCCCCACCTTTTTCTCTCTCTTTTTCTCCTTTTTCCAGTACAACTTGTTTTTAGCCACTCTGCACTGAGCAAAATGACTAGAAGGAAAAACTCACCACAAAAGAAAGAATCAGAAACAGTCCTCTCTCCCACAGAGTTACAGAATTTGAGCAATTCAATGTCAGAAAGCCAATTCAGAAGCACTATTATAAAGCTACTGGTGGCTCTAGAAAAAAGCATAAAGGACTCAAGAGACTTCATGACTGCAGAATTTAGATCTAATCAGGCTGAAATTAGATATAAATTAAATGAGATGTAATTCAAACTGGAGGTCCTAACGATGAGAGTTAACGAGGTAGAAGAAAGAGTGAGTCACTTCTATGAGTGACATAGAAGACAAGTTGATGGCAAGGAAGGAAGCTGAGGAAAAAAGAGAAAAACAATTAAAAGATCATGTGGAAAGGTTAAGGGAAATAAATGACAGCCTCAGAAGGAAAAATCTATGTTTAATTGGGGTTCCAGAGGGCGCCGAAAGGGACAGAGGACCAGAAAGTGTATTTGAACAAATCATAGCTGAGAACTTCCCTAATTTGGGGAGGGAAACAGGCATTCAGATCCAGGAGATAGAGAGATCCCCCGCTAAAATCAATAAAAACCGTTCAACACCCCGACATTTAATAGTGAAACTTGCAGATTCCAAAGATAAAGAGAAAATCCTTAAAGCTGCAAGAGACAAGAAATCCCTAAACTTTATGAGGAGAAGTACTAGGGTAACAGCAGACCTCTCCACAGAGACCTGGCAGGCCAGAAAGGGCTGGCAGGGTACATTCAGGGTCCTAAATGAGAAGAACATGCAGCCAAGAATACTTTATCCAGCAAGGCTCTCATTCAGAAGAGAAGGAGAGGTAAAGAGCTTCCAAGATAGGCAGAAACTGAAAGAATATGTGACCACCAAACGGGCTCTGTAATAAATATTAAGAGGGACTCTGTAAAAGAAAGAGGAAGTCCAAGGAAACAATCCACAAAAACAGGGAATGAATAGGTATCATGATGACACTAAATTCATATCTTTCAATAACTACTCTGAATGTGAATGGTATAAATGATCCCATCAAAAGATGCAGGGTTTCAGACTGGATAAAAAAGCAGGACCCATCTATTTGCTGTCTACAAGAGACTGATTTGAGACAGAAGGACACCTACAGCCTGAAAATAAAAGGTTGGAGAACCATGTACCATTCAAATGGTCCTCAAAAGAAAGCGGGGGTAGCCATTCTCATATCAGATAAATTAAAGTTTATCCCAAAGACTGTAGTAAGAGATGAAGAGGGACACTATATCATACTTCAAGGATCTATCCAACAAGAGGACCTAACAATCATGAATATTTATGCCCCTAAGTTGGGAGCTGCCAAGTATATCAATAAATTAATAATTAATAAATTTAAGACATACTGAGGTAATAATGCACTTATACTTGGAGACTTGAATACAGTGCTTGCTACTTAATGTTTAAATTTGAAGAGTTAAGTTGTGTTTTCAGCTGTATATACAGTGTTTAAAATTTTTTAATTTGATATTTCTTGGTATGGATCTTTTGGGGTTTATCTTGTTTGGAACCCTCCATGCTTCTTATACCTGGAATCTGCTTTTTCCCCTAGGTTAGGGAAGTTTTCAACTATTATTTATTCAGTTAAATTGTTCCTTTCTCCCTTTCCTTTCTCCTTCTGGGATCTTTGTAAGGCACATGTTATTACACTTGATGTTATCTCAGATATCCCTTAAACTATCATAATTTCTTTTCTCTTTTCTTTTCTTTTTTCCTTTCTACTATTTAGTGGTTTATTTCCACTACACTGTCTTACAGATTGCTGAAACATTTTTCTGTATCCTCTTGTCTGTTTTTTTATTTCCTCTAGTATGATTCTCACTTCTGTTTATGTATTCTTTAGCTGTGATTGGTACTTTCTTATATTTTCTCACTTTTGTGAAGTTCTTACAGTGTTCACTTCATTCTCTTGAGTTTAGTAAGCATCTTTATTATATTCCTTTGAATCTTTATTAGGTAGACTGCTTAGCTCTGTTTCATTTGGTTCTTTTTCTGAGTTTTTTTCCTGAGGTTTTTCTTGTTCTGTCACTTGAAACATATTACTCTGTATCATTTCACTGAAATTTCTGTGTTTGTTTCTATGTATCAGGTAGTTCAGCTGTATATCCTGGTCTTGAAAAAGTAGCCTTATATAAGATATGCCATGTGTTCCCCAAGGGCAATCCCTCCTGGCCAACAAAGTCAGGTCCTCCAGGGGTGTCCCCTGTGTGGGCTGTGTATGTCTTCATGTTGTAGTGGGGCCACAACTTCTCTGGGCACTCTGGTGGGCACTGGTGGCTCCACAACACAGCCAGCTATGAGGCCTAGCCTTAATTGCTGTGGGCACACTGATGGGTAGGGATGGTCCCTGGCCCAGATTGCTTCAAAGTTCAGCTGAACTGCAGTATTGTATGAACTTCCCAGTGAGGTGCACCCCCTGGTATTATCAGTCTAGAGAGAGGATTCCAAAATGGCCCCTGTCAGCCCTGGGGTTAGCACAACAGAAGCTACCAAAAATGGCTGCTTCCAGTGTTTCAATCTTCATGGAGAGGCCCAGCTGCCTCCTACCTCTGATAAGCACTCCAAGATTAGTGACTGGGTCTTCTTCACCTATGGCCTATGCACTTTAAAAAACATTTATATTTAGTTGACAGAGAGAAAGAGAGAGAGAGCGAGCACAAGCAGGGGGAGCAGCAGGCAGAGGAAGAGAGAGAGAAGGTCTCCCGCTGAGAGGGGAGCCAAATGTGGAGCTCGATCCCAGGAACCTGGGATCATGACCTGAGCTGAAGGCAGATGCTTAACCACCTGAGCCACCCAGGTCTATGCACTTTTTGATCTGGTTTTTGTTCTGGTTTTCTGATAAAGTGAGCCTGAGTATGAGCCCATTAAGAAAAGGTTTTCTTTTCCCTACAATTTTATGGTTTTCCTGGATGTACTCCCTGTTGGTTTTTAAAAAGTGTTTTGGAAGCTTGTCTCTCCTTATGCAAGATCTAAGGGTTAGGGTGCCTGACATGGATCTCAAATCTCTTGGGCCTCAGGGAAAAGTTCTATAGTTTTGAGATCCCTCTCAACCATAGAGTCCTAAACCAGGGGTGTGGTTTTTCTCCTTAGCAGGAACATGGTTCCAACTCTATCCATTTCAGTGTTGTCCTTTATTGTGGAGACTATGCCTATCCATTTTCTAGGTACCCTTCAGTTGTAATTATTCCCAATGTAGCTGAAAATTGTTGTGTCCATAGAAAGAGGTGAGCTTGTGATCTTTATAGGCTTCCATTGTGAACTTTCCTCATCCCTGCTCTAGGTTTTGAGAACATCATGGTAAGAAAAAGCAGCTACAATGTAGTGTAATAAATGTTATGATGGGTTTAAGTATGAGATGTTGTAGACACAAGCAGGAGGAGAGTTTAATACAGTATTGAGAGGTCATAGAAGGCATTTTAAAGGAAGTGACATCTAAGCTTCATCAAATGAAATGAATTGGGTGTTTCAGATGGATGAAGCAAGCAATGTGTACAAAGGACTGTAAGAAATGATTTTGAAACCCAGAATTCATTATTCTCTACATATTTTGAGCCAAACAATGTAAAAGCGCTCCTCTCTTCTCTTCTTGTGGCAAAGCTTAGTTGGATAATTGTACTTTTTAGAAAAATTAAGATGAAAATGCAATTGAAGCAAAATGCTTATAAATACACAATACAGAGAAAGTGTTCCAAGAGAGGGAACCAGCTTTCATGGAATGAGTGTCCTTCAGAGGGTCCTTTAACACAATTAGCTATGTAGAATACACAGGAGACTGAATGTGGAAAAGTGTGGTTAAATCAGAAGCTGACATATTAGGCCAGATATTAACCATGTCATTTTTAATGCTCTTAATTCCATTGTTTAGTATACCTTCAAACAGATTTCAAGTGATTGATAAGATAGCCTCTCTCCCTTGTCTAAGTCACCTAAGCATTTTCATTTTCAGTCATGTTGGCTGTTGAATAGCTTCAGAATAGCTTTAGAGAGAGGACAGGGAAAGCATCTGACAAGTGCATTCAATCTTTACAGTTGAGTCATTCTATAGGGTGTATCCATTGGATGTTTTTACTGGAAAATGAAACATTGTTCCATTAACTATCTTCCTAATAAAAATGCATGTGCTACATTTTTATACAAATGATACTCATTAAATGCCAACATTAATTTGAGGCATAACCTTAGCCTGAGTAATTTCACCCCTAAATCTTGGAATCTTCCTACTACATAGTTTCTGTAACTCTGTGTACCTGAAGTGAAAGCTACAACAATGGCTATATTGTCACAAGATAATCCTTTAGTCTCCAAGTATGTTCTCCCAAAACACCTCCTTGTTAAGTTATAAACACCAACTACTTTATTTACTTATTATTAGAAAATCATATGCTGAAATGTTTGAAATATCTGGGGAGGAAAGTAGATGCTATAAAAAGAATTCCATTTGCCATAAAGTGGGACTATCTAGGTAGGGCTTGTGGTTATTGTGAGGATACTTCAGGAGACCCAGGTTTTGATGTTATTCTACATTTTGGTTTCTAATTTTTTGTTTATATTCTGAGTGAATGCAGTTTATTTGGCCTTAACATTACTCAATTAGTTTTAAGGCAATGCTGAATGTTAAGGCAAATATGAAAAAAATTTTAAAAAGATACAGCTTGTTGGGGAACGTGGGTGCCTTAGTGGTTGTGTGTCTGCCTTTAGCTCAGGTAGTCATCCAGGCATCCTGGGATCAAGTGCCACATCAGGCTCCCCATAGGGAGCCTGCTTCTCCCTCTGCCTATGTCTCTGCCTCTCTCTCTCTCTGCGTTTCTCATTAATAAATAAATAAAATCTTTTAAAAATATACAGCTTGTTTTTTGGAAGGACTGCTTGGCAGTGTTGTTAAGGGTAGAATAATTTTAGTTGGAATTAGTCTTGTTTATAAATCAGACAAGTACATTTTTTAAAGATTTTATTTATTCATGAGAGACAGAGAGAGAGAGAGAGAGAGGCAGAAGCAGGCTCCATGCAGGGAGCCTGACGTGGGACTCGATCCCAGGACTCCAGGAACACACCCTGGGCCAAAGGCAGGCACTAAACCACTGAACCACCCAGGCGTCCCCATTTTTTTTCTTTAAGAGAATTTTAATGAAGGGTTTTATTTATTTATAACATAAATAAGTAATCATTTGCTGCCTCTCCATAATTATAACATGTACTACCATAGTTATATAAAGATATTTCCTGAGGCATTCAAGCTATACCAACATTATCTAAATTAATTTGATAAGCCCATTGACACAGCAAGCATGTAGGTGTTAATAGTCAGATAACTCTTTGTGCAGCCTTCATAAAGATGGTCACAGAAAAGGGAGTTGAGAAAAAAAATCCAGAAAAAATAAATTTTGGGAGAAACTTCAAACCTCAAAATTAAATAGCGGTGAGACAGAAAATTGCAGTATAAAGAGCATTAAATAGGATCTAAGAATACTGGGTCCAAGTCCTGGCATTGCCACTAATCAGTTGGGTGAATCTGGACAACTCACCTAACTTCTCTTGGTCTCTGTTCATCTATACTGTGACAGGATTAGAAGAGATTATCTCTAGTATCCACTCTGGATATGATTGGCTCTGATCAATCTAATACCTTTTTTTTTTTGAGTGTTTGAATTATTCTAATTCTTCTTGAAATGTCAAATGAATAAAGCTTTACTCACTGCCATATATTATAAAGCTTTTGAAGATGTTTTTGCCCTGAGAATGAGTGGTGAGACAAAGGATAGTTTGAGTGTCATATAAATTGAGTTTCAATTTACATGAAATACAACATTATGATACAATTCTATGTAAGTAAAATTTCCACACAGTTTTGGCTTATTAATGGTGCTGGGAAAATTGGTCATCCACATGCAGAAGAATGAAACTAGACCACTCTCTTGCACCATACACAAAGATAAACTAAAAATGGATGAAAGATTTAAATGTGAGACAAGACTCCATCAAAATCCTAGAGGAGAACACAGGCAACACCCTTTTTGACCTTGGCCACAGTAACTTCTTGCAAGATACATCCACGAAAACAAAAGAAACAAAAGCAAAAATGAACTATTGGGACTTCATCAAGATAAGAAGCTTTTGCACAGCAAAGGATACAGTCAACAAAACTCAAAGACAACCTACAGAATGGGAGAAGATATTTGCAAATAACATATCAGATAAAGCGCTAGTTTCCAAAATCTATAAAGAACTTATTAAACTCAGCACCAAAGAAACAAACAATCCAATCATGAAATGGGCAAAAGACATGAAGAGAAATCTCACAGAGGAAGACATAGACATGGCCAACATGCACATGAGAAAATGCTCTGCATCACTTGCCATCAGGGAAATACAAATCAAAACCACAATGAGATACCACCTCACACCAGTGAGAATGGGGAAAATTAATAAGGCAGGAAACAACAAATGTTGGAGAGGATGCGGAGAAAAGGGAACACTCTTACACTGTTGGTGGGAATGTGAACTGGTGCAGCCACTCTGGAAAACTGTGTGGAGGTTCCTCAAAGAATTAAAAATAGACCTGCCCTACGACCCAGCAATTGCACTGTTAGGGATTTACCCCGAAGATTCAGATGCAATGAAACGCCGGGGCACCTGCACCCCGATGTTTCTAGCAGCCATGTCCACAATAGCCAAACTGTGGAAGGAGCCTCGGTGCCCATCGAAAGATGAATGGATAAAGAAGATGTGGTTTATGTATACAATGGAATATTACTCAGCCATTAGAAACAACAAATACCCACCATTTGCTTCAACGTAGATGGAACTGGAGGGTATTATGCTGAGTGAAGTAAGTCAATCGGAGAAGGACAAACAGTGTATGTTCTCACTCATTTGGGGAATATGAATAATAGTGAAGGGGAATATAAGGGAAGGGAGAAGAAATGTGTGGGAGATATCAGAAAGGGACACAGAACATAAAGACTTCTAACTCTGGGAAATGAACTAGGGGTGGTGGAAGGGGAGGAGGGCGGGGGGTGGGGGTGAATGGGTGACGGGCACGGAGGGGGACACTTGACGGGATGAGCACTGGGTGTTATTCTGTATGTTGGTAAATTGAACACCAATAAAAATTAATTTATAAAAAAAAAATAAAAAAAAATAAAAATAAATAAAAATAAAAAAAAATAAAAATACGAATTAAAAAAAATCTTTTGATATTTTAGATGTAGGTATGAGAGGATTAATAGTGAAGTCACACCTATTACTAGTTTTTTAACTAAATACCACCCCTATCCCTTTTGCCAGCAATCACTAGGGAAAGTTGGTGTTACTCCATATTTATGCCCTATTCACACACACACACACACACACACACACACACACACACACACTGTACTTTGGCACCGGGATTTGAATTGAAAAGGGTTTCTCTTTCCTATCCTCTCTTCTCTCTCTTTCCTTAAACCTCATCTTTCTTGAAAGTTCAATTAGGTTTGGTGAGGGTAGGGAAAGTGTAAGCCCCTCCAGGAAGCACTTAACTGATGAAACAACAGGGTAGCAGTACTCTAGATTAATCATTCAGCTATCTGATTTGAGGGTAACATTAACCATGACTAGAACATGATGGTAGAACTGTCAGAAATAAAAAGTGCAATCTTTGCCAACAGCTGGTAAAGGATAGGAAACAGAATGAAATATGTGGTTCTTCAAAATAAGGGCAAAATAGCATAAGTAGAAAATGATCAGTTAAAATCCTCACTAGAATATATCAAAAGAATATCAATATAGTCTCAGAATATAATCTAGTATGAGAGGAGTTGGAAAAATCTCCTCTTTATTGAAGTCTGAACTTGTGTTGAATGTTTGGTGAGGGGGAGGGAAAAAGTAAGAATTCTCTATTAAATCTTAAAATATTTTGATAAAAAATTTAATAATGGAGGTGCCTGGGTGTATCTGTTGGTTGAGCATTCAACTCTTGATTTTGTCTTGGTTCATGATGTGAGGGTCCTGAGATTGAGCCCATGTTCGGCTCCACACACATTGGGGAGCATTCATAAGATTCTCTCTCGCCCTCTGTCACGCCCTCCACTTGTGTGTGCAGGTGCTCTCTCAATACATACATACATACATAGTAAATAAATGTTAATAATGGATTTTAAACTGATATTTGCTAGAGATACCTGATTCCCACTATTGTAAGTAAAATATTGACAGGAAATAGTGAAAGAAAAAAACATATCTACAGCAGCCAGACCAATGGATTGCATGCAGTAGGCTCTCAAATACGTCTTAGTCAATGGAATAATTAAATTTAAGAAGTTTATTTATTTATTTATTTTTAATAAATTAATTTTTATTGGTGTTCAATTTACCAACATACAGAATAACACCCAGTGCTGATCCCGTCAAGTGTCCCCCTCAGTGCTCGTCAACCATTCACCCCCACCCCCCCTCCTCCCCCTCCACCACCCCTAGTTCGTTTCCCAGAGTTAGGAGTCTTTATGTTCTGTCTCCCTTTCTGATATGTCCCACACATTTCTTCTCCCTTCCCTTATATTCCCTTTCACTATTATTCATATTCCCCAAATGAATGAGAACATACACTGTTTGTCTTTCTCCAATTGACTTACTTCACTCAGCATAATACCCTCCAGTTCCATCCACGTTGAAGCAAATGGTGGGTATTTGTCGTTTCTAATGGCTGAGTAATATTCCATTGTATACATAAACCACATCTTCTTTATCCATTCATCTTTCGATGGACACCGAGACTCCTTCCACAGTTTGGCTATTGTGGACAAAGCTGCTAGAAACATCGGGGTGCAGGTGTCCCGGCGTTTCATTGCATCTGAATCTTCGGGGTAAATCCCTAACAGTGCAATTGCTGGGTCGTAGGGCAGGTCTATTTTTAATTCTTTGAGGAACCTCCACACAGTTTTCCAGAGTGGCTGCACCAGTTCACATTCCCACCAACAGTGTAAGAGTGTTCCCTTTTCTCCGCATCCTCTCCAACATTTGTTGTTTCCTGCCTTGTTAATTTTCCCCATTCTCACTGGTGTGAGGTGGTATCTCATTGTGGTTTTGATTTGTATTTCCCTGATGGCAAGTGATGCAAAGCATTTTCTCATGTGCATGTTTGCCATGTCTATGTCCTCCTCTGTGAGATTTCTCTTCATGTCCTTTGCTCATTTCATGATTGGATTGTTTGTTTCTTTGCTGTGGAGTTTAATAAGTTCTTTATAGATTTTGGAAACTAGCCCTTTATCTGATATGTTATTTCCAAATATCTTCTCCCATTCTGTAGGTTGTCTTTTAGTTCTGTTAACTGTATCCTTTGCTGTGCAAAAGCTTCTTATCTTATGAAGTCCCAATAGTTCATTTTTGCTTTTGTTTCTTTTGCTTTCGTGGATGTATCTTGCAAGAAGTTACAGTGGCCAAGTTCAAAAAGGGTGTTGCCTGTGTTCTCCTCTAGGATTTTGATGGAATCTTGTCTCACATTTAGATCGTTCATCCATTTTGAGTTTATCTTTGTGTATGGTGTAAGAGAGTGGTCTAGTTTCATTCTTCTGAATGTGGATGTCCAATTTTCCCAGCACCATTGATTGAAGAGACTGTCTTTCTTCCAGTGGATAGTCTTTCCTCCTTTATCGAATATTAGTTGACCATAAAGTTCAAGGTCCACTTCTGGGTTCTCTATTCTGTTCCATTGATCTATGTGTCTGTTTTTGTGCCAGTACCACACTGTCTTGATGACTACAGCTTTGTAGTACAACCTGAAATCTGGCATTGTGATGCCCCAGATATGGTTTTCTTTTTTAAAATTCCCCTGGCTATTCGGGGTCTTTTCTGATTCCACACAAATCTTAAAATAATTTGTTCTAACTCTCTGAAGAAAGTCCATGGTATTTTGATAGGGATTGCATTAAACGTGTAGATTGCCCTGGGTAACATTGACATTTTCACAATATTAATTCTGCCAATCCAAGAGCATGGAATATTTTTCCATCTCTTTGAGTCTTCCTCAATTTCTTTCAGAAGTGTTCTATAGTTTTTAGGGTATAGATCCTTTACCTCTTTGGTTAGGTTTATTCCTAGGTATCTTATGCTTTTGGGTGCAATTGTAAATGGGATTGACTCCTTAATTTCTCTTTCTTCGGTCTCATTGTTAGTGTATAGAAATGCCATTGATTTCTGGGCATTGATTTTGTATCCTGCCACGCTACCAAATTGCTGTATGAGTTCTAGTAAGCTTGGGGTGGAGGCTTTTGGGTTTTCATGTACAGTATCATGTCATCAGCGAAGAGGGAGAGTTTGACTTCTTCTTTGCCAATTTGAATGCCTTTAATGTCTTTTTGTTGTCTGATTGCTGAGGCTAGGACTTCCAATACTATGTTGAATAGCAGTGGTGAGAGTGGACATCCCTGTCTTGTCCCTGATCTTAGGGGAAACGCTCCCAGTGCTTCCCCATTGAGAATGATATTTGCTGTGGGCTTTTCGTAGATGGCTTGTAAGATGTCGAGGAAAGTTCCCTCTATCCCTACACTCTGAAGAGTTTTGATCAGGAATGGATGCTGTATTTTGTCAAATGCTTTCTCTGCATCTAATGAGAGGATCATATGGTTCTTGGTTTTTCTCTTGCTGATATGATGAATCACATTGATTGTTTTACGAGTGTTGAACCAGCCTTGTGTCCCGGGGATAAATCCTACTTGGTCATGGTGAATAATTTTCTTAATGTGTTGTTGGATCCTATTGGCTAGTATCTTGTTGAGAATTTTTGCATCCATGTTCATCAGGGATATTGGTCTGTAATTCTCCTTTTTGGTGGGGTCTTTGTCTGGTTTTGGAATTAAGGTGATGCTGGCCTCATAGAATGAATTTGGAAGTACTCCATCTCTTTCTATCTTTCCAAACAGCTTTAGTAGAATAGGTATGATTTCTTCTTTAAACGTTTGATAGAATTCCCTTGGGAAGCCATCTGGCCCTGGACTCTTGTGTCTTGGGAGGTTTTTGATGACTGCTTCAATTTCCTCCCTGGTTATTGGCCTATTCAGGTTTTCTATTTCTTTCTGTTCCAGTTTTGGTAGTTTGTGGCTTTCCAGGAATGCGTCCATTTCTTCTAGATTGCCTAATTTATTGGCGTAGAGCTGTTCATAATACTTTTTTAAAATCGTTTGTATTTCCTTGGTGTTGGTAGTGATCTCTCCTTTCTCATTCATGTTTTTATTAATTTTAGTCTTCTCTCTCTTCTTTTTAATAAGGTTGGCTAATGGTTTATCTATCTTATTAATTCTTTCAAAGAACCAACTCCTGGTTCTATTGATCTGTTCCACAGTTCTTCTGGTCTCAATTTCGTTGAGTTCTGCTCGAATTTTAATTAATTATCTTCTTCTGCTGGGCGTCGGGTCCATCTGCTGCTTCTTCTCTAGCTCCTTTATGTGTAAGGTTAGCTTTTGTATTTGAGTTCTTTCCAGTTGTTGAATGGATGCTTGTATTGCGATATATTTCCCCCTCAGGACTGCTTTTGCTGCATCCCAAAGATTTTGAATGGTTGTATCTTCATTCTCATTAGTTTCCATGAATCCTTTTAATTCTTCCTTAATTTCCTGGTTGACCCTTTCATCTTTTAGCAGGATGGTCCTTAACCTCCACGTGTCTGAAGTCCTTCCAAACTTCTTCTTGTGATTGCGTTCTAATTTCAAGGCGTTATGGTCTGAGAATATGCAGGGGACGATCCCAATCTTTTGGTATCGGTTCAGACCCGATTTGTGACCCAGTATATGGTCTATTCTGGAGAAAGTTCCATGTGCACTTGAGAAGAATGTGTATTCAGTTGAGTTTGGATGTAAAGTTCTGTAGATATCTGTGAAATCTATCTGGTCCAGCGTATCATTTACAGCTCTCGTTTCTTTGGAGATGTTGTGCTTAGAAGACCTATCGAGGGTAGAAAGAGCTAGATTGAAGTCACCAAGTAAAGTGTATTATTATCTAAGTATTTCTTCACTTTGGTTAATAATTCGATTAAGTATTTGGCAGCTCCCACATTTGGGGCATATATATTGAGGATTGTTAAGTCCTCTTGCTGGATAGATCCTTTAAGTATGATATAGTGTCCCTCTTCGTCTCTCACTACAGTCTTCGGGGTAAATTTTAGTTTATCTGATATAAGGATGGCTACCCCTGCTTTCTTTTGAGGACCATTTGAATGGTAAATGGTTCTCCAACCTTTTATTTTCAGGTTGTAGGTGTCCTTCTGTCTAAAATGAGTCTCTTGTAGACAGCAAATAGATGGGTCCTGCTTTTTTATCCAGTCTGAAACCCTGCGCCTTTTGATGGGGTCATTAAGCCCGTTCACGTTCAGAGTTACTATTGACAGATATGAGTTTAGTGTCATCATGATATCTATTCAGTCCTTGTTTTTGTGGATTGTTCCACTGAACTTCTTCTTAAAGGGGAATTTTAAGAGTCCCCCTTAAAATTTCTTGCAGAGCTGGTTTGGAGGTCACATATTCTTTCAGTTCCTGCCTGTCTTGGAAGCTCTTTATCTCTCCTTCCATTTTGAATGAGAGCCTTGCTGGATAAAGTATTCTTGGTTGCATGTTCTTCTCATTTAGGACCGTGAATATATCCTGCCAGCCCTTTCTGGCCTGCCACGTCTCTGTGGAGAGGTCTGCTGTTACCCTAATATTCCTCCCCATGAAAGTCAGGGACTTCTTGTCTCTTGCTACTTTAAGGATCTTCTCTTTATCTTTGGAATTTGCAAGCTTCACTATTAAATGTCGAGGTGTTGAACGGTTTTTATTGATTTTAGGGGGGGGTCTCTCTATTTCCTGGATCTGAATGCCTGTTTCCCTTCCCAGATTGGGAAAGTTTTCAGCTAGGATTTGTTCAAATACATGTTCTGGCCCTCTGTCCCTTTCGGCGCCCTCGGGTACCCCAATTAAACGTAGGTTTTTCTTCCTTAGGTTGTCATTTATTTCCCTTAATCTGTCTTCATGGTCTTTTAATTGTCTGTCTCTTTTTTCCTCAGTTTCCCTCTTTGCCATTAACTTGTCTTCTAGGTCACTCACTCGTTCTTCCACCTCGTTAACCCTCGTCGTTAAGACTTCTCGTTTGGATTGCATCTCATTCAATTGATTTTTAATTTTTGCCTGATTGGATCTAAATTCTTCAGTCATGAAGTCTCGTGAGTCCTTAATGCTTTTTTCTAGAGTCACCAGTAGCTGTATAATAGTGCTTCTGAATTGGCTTTCTGACATTGAATTGTAATCCAGATTTTGTAACTCTGTGGGAGAGTGGGCTGTTTCTGATTCTTTCTTTTGAGGTGAGGTTTTCCTTCTAGTCATTTTGCTCCGTGCAGAGTGGCCAAAAACAAGTTGTATTGGGAAAAGGAGAGAAAGAGAGAGAAGGAAAGAAAAGAGAAAAAGAAAAATGAAAAAGAAGAAAAAAAAGGAAAAAAAGAAGAGAAAGAAAAAGAAAGAAAGGTGAAAAAGAAAAAAAGGGGGGGTGGGGGAAGCAATCAGAAATCAAAAAGAAAAGAAAAAAGAAAATAAAAACAAAACAACAACAACAAAAAAATACCACGGGGGAGTATCTTTTGAATCTGTAGACTTTAAGTCCCTTGACTTCCCCCGGAACTGGTCCGTCTAGCTGGTCTTCTGGGGGAGGGGCCTGTTGTGCTGATTTTCAGGTGTTAGCTCTTGGGGGAGCTGCTCCTCGCCTGCCTGCTGCAGGGCTCAGTGGGTGTTACCCCGTGAGGCCCCAGGAGGAACAGCCGCAGTTGCTATGGCAACTCTGGAAGCCTGGATTCAGCCTCCGCAGGAACTATGGGGCTCTCTGTCCGCAGGGCCTGGAGGCTCGGGGCGGGGCCGCTGATGTGCTCAGCTCGGGGCAGGAGTGTCCTTGCTGTCCTGGGCCCTCCCGGCCTCTGCCTGTCCCGGGGGAGGCGGGATCCTGGGCTGTGTCCTGGCGCCCTGTGCTCCGGGGCCTGCACTGTTGGATTCGCGCTCCCGCCCCGCATCTCCCTCCGTGGAGCAGCTCCCGAGTCCCTCCGAGCTGCTCCGGCCCCGCCTTGCGCGCTACAGCCCTTAGGTAGCTCGGTGCACTCTGCTGCGCGCTCAGGTGTCTGTTAGTGTCCCAGGGAGCCCCAGGGCATCCCCGCCCTCCTGGGTCCTGCTCCAACTCCCTGCGAGCCCCTTTCCGCCCGGGAAGGTTGGCGCAGCTCCTGCTTCTCCGGGACGGGGCTCTCCTGTCCTAGGGACACTCGCCCCGGCCTCAGCCCGGCTCCTCGCGGGGCCCCTCCCCCTCGGAGGCCTTTTGTTCCTTTATTTCTTTTTCCCCGTCTTCCTACCTTGATAGAAGCACGAACTCTTCTCACTGTAGCATTCCAGCTGTTCTCTCTTTAAATCTCAGGCCGAATTCGTAGATTTTCAGGATGATTTGAAGGTTATCTAGGTAATTTGTTGGGGACAGGTGATTTGGGGACTCTACTCTTCCGCCATCTTTCCCCTCCTCAAATTTAAGAAGTTTAAAAGTTGAAATAATAATTAAAGAATTTGGTCTAGTTCAATTTTTCTCATTTTACAAATGGAGAAACTGGGGTCCAGAAAAGCAAAGCGATTTGCCAAAGTTCATGTAGTTATGAATAAGTTCATGCACTGAATTTGTTATGTGAAAAATATCAAAGGCAGCATTCTATCAATAATGGTTCTAAAAGATGACTATATAATTAATAGGTGTATATTATAATTATGGGACGTTATGAAGAGACTTAACTACCAAAGATCCGACTCTTGTAATTATATAATTACTGGGATAAGTGCTTTCTAGTGAGAGCTTCTTGGGGAAAGAAAAAGAGAAAAAAAAGAAAGAAAAAGAGAGAAATTGAGAGAGAGAGTGAGAGAGAGAGAGAGAGAGAGAGAGAATGTACTGTTGATCAGCAATCAGTAATCTGAACAAAATCTTTTTGTTAAACTAGAAAGTGAAATAATAAAATTAAGCTGTATAAATAGATACGTTTTCATTAACTGTTATGAAAACTTCACTTTGATTAATTCAATTCGAAATAACCAAAGTTTTGATCCTCAAGAGAAGATAGGGCGAAAAGGACTTTTAAAAAGTTAGCAGTCAGGGGAGGGACAAGATGGCAGAAGAGTAGGGTCCACAAGTCACCTGTCCCCACCAACTTACCTAGATAACTTTCAAATCATCCTGAGAACCTACAAATTTGACCTGAGATTTAAAGAGAGAACAGCTCTAATGCTACAGAGAGAAGGGTTTTTGCTTCTAACAAAGTAGGAAGGCAGAAAGAAATAAAAAAGAATCAAGTGGGGGAAGGGCCCCCGCGAGGAGCCGGGCTAAGGCCAGGCGGTGAAAGCCTCTCCAGACAGGAAAGTCCAGTCCCGGAGAAATAGGAACTTTAAAAATCCAGACCGGATTCTTCCCAGAAAGAAAGGTGCTTAGCAGGGAACTCAGGCAGATTCGCAGGAGGGGCAGGGGAGCCTACAGTTTCCTGGAGTCACTAATAGAGGAAGTGCACCCTGGGGGAGAGCACAGCACGTACTGTGGGCCGAGCTCGGTAAAGGGCTGGAGCACGCGCCCCAAGGGGCCTCAGGAGAAGCTCAGGCTGTGGCTCTACATGGAGGGGGCTGTGCCATGCTGCCTTCAGGAGCCACGGCCCCAGGAGCAAGATACCAGAAATACAGGCCCCAGATTCCAGGGTACCGGGGGACACAACCCATGATCCTGCGCTCCCCCCAGACAGACAGAGGCTGGGAGGGTAAAGGACAGTGAGGACTCTCCTGCCGCCGGGAACCCCCAAGCTATGCAGATCGGTGCCCCCCACCCCACCCCCGGAGCATCCAGGCCCCTGCAGACTGGGAGCTGCGGTAGTTACTGCGGGAGCAGACTCCAGAGCTGGAGAGCTGGCCACCACCACTGCTGTTCCTTCTGGTGTCACCTTGTGCCTGGGACAGGGCGGGCAGCCAGGACAGGGGCCTCACAGGATAAACAGCTCCCACTGAGCTGTGCACCTGGCAGGAGGCGCGGCAGCTCCCCCAGGTGTACACACCTGAGAATCAGCACAGCAGGCCCGTCCCCCAGAAGACCTGCTAGAAGGACAAGGGAAGAGCAAGTCCTTGACCGAGCAGCACTGGAAAGCTCCAGGGGAAGTCGAGGGATTTACAGCATATAGAATTGGAGGATACACCTCCTTTTTTTCCCCTTCCTTTTTCCAGTACAACTAGTTTTTATATCAGACTGTAAATTTCCAATTTTTTTCTTTTCCCACCTTAACTACAATATTTTACCACCTCTTCATTTTTAAGATTCTTCCTTTTTGACTTTCATATTTCTACAATTATAGGTCCTAGATGTATTTTCCACTTCTACATTACAAACAGCATACTCAATTTAATTTTGGGAGATATACAAAATATGTATTTTTTGTTTTGTGTTTTCTGTTTTCTCTGCCTCATTTTGTTCTACAATGGCAGAAGTTAATACCTTCTAAAACATGACCACCATGCACCCAGAACCAAGTGGTATACCATGATGGTTTATTCTGTGAGATTCCTCATTCCCATTTTGCTCCCCTCTTTTATCTCATTTATGTTTTAGTGGTCAATGTTGGGGCCCTCTACAAGTGTTTATAGTTTATATAAATCTGGAACTGAACATCTTTTTTTAAAGATTTTTAAATTATTTATTCATGGAGACACAGAGAGAGTGAGAGGCAGAGACATAGGTGGAGGGAGAAGCAGACTCCATGCAGCAAGCCTAATGCAGGACTCAATCCCAGGACTCCAGAATCACACCCTGAGCAGAAGGCAGGTGCTAAAGTGCTGAGCAACCCAGGGATCCCCAAGCAACATCTGATATATGGAACTTAATATACTTAGACACAGGAGGATCACCCTCTAGAACCCCTAAGGTAGACTACATTTTCCTTCCACTACAACTTTTTCACCACCACGTTCACCCAGTCCACCCCTTTTTATTCTTCTCTTTTTTCTTTTCCTTTTCTTTTTTTTCTCTCTTTCTTTAGGATTCTTGGTATTTTATTTTTTACAACTTTGTTTTAAAATTTGTTTTTCATCTTAGTGATCCTTTTGTTTTATTTCATTCTGATCCTTGTTTTCAATTTCTGGTCTCTGAACTCAGCAGAATCATCTAGGTTGAAATTTACTTAGGTCATGGTTGATGTTATTGATGCAGCCTGCTCATACAGCCACTCTGCACTCAGCAAAATGACTATAAAGAAGAACTCACCACAAAAGAATCAGAAACAGTACTCTCTGCCACAGAGTTACAGAATTTGGATTACAATTTGATGTCAGAAAACCAATACAGAAACACAATTATAAAGCTACTGGCGGCTCTGGAAAAAAGCATAAATGATTCAAGAGACTTCATGACTGCAGAATTTAGATGTAATCAGGCAGAAATTAAAAATCAATTAAATGAGATGCAATCCAAAATGGAGGTCCTAACAATGAGGTGCAATGGGGTAGAAGAAAGAGTGAGTGACATGGAAGACAAGTTGATGAAAATGAAGGATGGTGAGGAAAAGACACAAAACAATTAAAAGACCACGAGGAAAGGTTAAGGGAAATAAATGACAGCCTCAGAAGGAAAGATCTACCTTAATTAGGGTTCTAGAGGAGGCTGAAAGGGACAGAGGACCAGAGAGCATATTTGAACAAATCATAGCTGAGAACTTCCTTAATTTGGGGAGGAGAACAGGCATTCAGATCCAGGAAATAGAGGAGTCCCCACCTAAAATTAATAAAAACTGTTCAACAACTCAACATTTAATAGTGAAACTTGCAAATTCCAAAGATAAAGGGAAAATCCTTAAAGCAGTAAGAGACAAGAGATCCCTAACTTATATGGGGAGAAATATTAGATAAACAGAAGACCTCTCCACAGAGACCTGGCAGGCCAGAAAGGGCTGGCAGGATATATTCAGGGTCCTAAAGGAGAAGAACCTGCACCCAAGAATACTTTTTCCAGCAAGGCTCTCATTTAGAATAGAAGGAGAAAGAAAGAGCTTCCAAGATAGGCAGAAACTGCAAGAATATGTGACCACCAAATGGGCTCTGCAAGAAATTTTAAGGGGGAATCTTAAAATTCCCCTTTAAGAAGAAGTCCAGTGGAACAATCCACAAAAACAGGGACTGAATAGGAATCATGAAGACACTAAACTCATATCTTTCAATAGTAACTCTGAACGTGAATGGGCTTAAAGACCCCATAAAAGGCACAGGGTTTGAGACTAGATAAAAAAGCAGGACCCATCTATTTGCTGTCTGCAAGAGACGCATTTTAGACATAAGGTCACCTACAGCCTGAAAATAAAAGGTTGGAGAACCATTTACCATTCAAATGGTCCTCAAAAGAAAGCAGGTGTAGCCATCCTTATATCAGATAAACTAAAATTTATCCAGAAGACTGTAGTGAGAGATGAAGAGGGACACTATATCATACTTCAAGGATCTATCCAACAAGAGGACTTAACAATCCTCAATATATATGCCCCGAATGTGGGAGCTGCCAAATATATCAATCAATTAATAACCAAAGTTAAGACATACTTAGAAAATAATACACTTATACTTGGTGACTTCAATCTAGCGCTTTCTACACTTGATAGGTCTTCTAAGCACAACATCTCCAAAGAAACGGGAGCTTTAAATGATACACTGGACCAGATGGATTTCACAGATATCTTCAGAAGTTTATGTCCCAACGCAACTGAATACACATTCTTCTCAAGTGCACATGGAACTTTCTCCAGAATAGACCACAGTCTTTTCTCCTTTATCGAATATTAGCAATCCCTATTAAAATACCATGGACTTTCCTCAGAGAATTGGAAGAAATCATCTTAAGATTTGTGTGGAGTCAGAAAAGACCCCAATGCCAGGGGAATTTAAAAAAAGAAAACCATAGCTGGGGGCATCACAATGGCCGATTTCAGATTGTACTACAAAGCTGTGGTCATCAAGACAGTGTAGTACTGGCAGAAAAACAGACAGATAGATCAATGGAACAGAATAGAGAACCCAGAAGTGGACCCTCAACTTTATGGTCAACTAATATTCGACAAAGGAGACTATCCACTGGAGAAAGCACAGTCTCTTCAATAAATGGTGCTGGGAAAATTGGACATCCACATGCAGAAGAATGAAACTAGACCACTCTCTTGCACTGTACACAAAGATAAACTCAAAATGGATGAACGATCTAAATGTGAGACAAGATTCCATCAAAATCCTAGAGGAGAACACAGGCAACACCCTTTCTGAACTTGGCCACTACAACTTCTTGCAAGATACATCAATGAAGGCAAGAGAAACAATAACAAAAATGAACTATTGGGACTTCATCAAGATAAGAAACTTTTGCACAGCAAAAGAAACAGTCAACAGAACTAAAAGACAACCTACAGAATGGAAGAAGATATTTGCAAATGACGTATCAGATAAAGGACTAGTTCCAAGATCTATAAAGAACTTATTAAACTCAACAGCAAAGAAACAAACAATCCAATCATGAAATGGGCTAAAGACATGAACAAAAATCTCACAGAGGAAGACATAAACTGGCCAAAACGCACATGAGAAAATGCTCTGCATCACTTGCCATCAGGGAAATACAAATCACAACCACAATGAGATCCACCTCACACCAGTGAGAATGGGGAAAATTAACAAGGCAGGAAGCAACCAATGTGGATAGGATGTGGAGAAAGGGGAACCCTCTTACACTGTTGGTGGGAATGTGAGCTGGTGCAGCCACTCTGGCAAACTGAGTGGAGGTTCCTCAAAGAGTTAAAAATAAATCTGCCCTACGACCCAGGAATTGCACTGCTGGGGATTTACCCCAAAGATACAGATGCAGTGCATCGCCGGGACACCTGCACCCCGATGTTTATAGCAGCAATGTCCACAATAGCCAAACTGTGGAAGGAGCCTCAGTGTCCATCGAAAGATGAATGGATAAAGAAGACGTGGTCTATGTATACAATGGAATATTACTCAGCCATTAGAAACTACAATACCCACTATTTTCCTCGACTTGGTTGGAACTGGAGGGTATTATGTTGAGTGAAATAAGTTAATGGGAGGACAAACATTATATGGTCTCATTCATTTGGGCAATTTAAAAGATAGTGAAAGGGAATAAATGGGAAAGGAGAAAAAATGAGTGGGAAATATCAGAAAGGGAGACAGAACATGAGAGACTCCTCAGTCTGGGAGATGAACAAGGGGTCGTGGAAAGGGAGGTCGGCAGGGGGTGGGTGTAACTGGTGACCAGCACTGAGGGGGGCACTTGATGGGATGAGCACTGGGTGTTATGCTATATGTTGGCAAATTGAACTCCAATTAAAATAATTAATTAATTATTTAATTAAAAAATAATTAAGCTAAATAAAGAGAGAACGTTTTGATCAAGAAAGTAAGCTTAGTGAACTCAGTGATGGCATCAAAAGTAATAATATTTGTATCATAGGAGTCCCAGAAGAACAAGATGGAAAAGGAGCAGAAGGTTTATTTGAGGTTTTTATTGCTGAAAACTTCCCTAATCTGGGGAAGGAAACAGATAACTAAATCCAGGAAACACGGAAGAGTCCCAAAAAAACTCAAGAAAGGCATGTCAACACTAAAACATATCATAGTTAAATTTGCAAAATATAGTGATAAAAAAGAATCCTAAAAGCACCAAGACAAAAGAAGTCCCTAATTTACAAGGGAAGACCAATAAGTTTAGCAGCAGATCTTTCCACAGAAACTTGGCAAGCGAGAAGAAAGGGTTATGATATTTTTATGTGTTGAATGTGAAAAGTCTGCAACTAAGAATACTCTATGCAGCAAAGCTATCATTCAAAATAGGAGATATAAGAGTTTCCCAGACAAAAACTAAATGAGTTCATGACCACTAAATCAGCCTTGTAAGAAATATTAAAGTGGACAACTTGATTGAAAAGTACAAAACAAAATAGTATGAAAGTAGGAAACACAAAAGTAGTAAAAATGAATTTTTTAAAAGTCTTTCTTTCTTTCTTTCTTTCTTTCTTTCTTTCTTTCTTTCTTTCTTCTTTCTTTCTTCTCTCTTTCTTTCTGACACACAGAGAGAGGCAGAGACATAGGCAGAGGGAGAAGCAGGTTTCTTGCAGGAAGCCCAATGCAGGATCACACCCTGAGCTGAAGGCGGATGCTCAACTGCTGAGCCACCCAGGCATCCCCAAAATGAATATTTCTATAAAAAAATCAGTCAAGGAACTCACAGAATAGAAGGATATAAAATATAATAACACATAAGGAAAATGTGGGAGGGAGGAGAGGAGTAAAGAATGGTTTGATTCAGAATCGGAGAGATCGAGTTTCCCAGACAAAGCAAAACTAAAGGAGTTTGTGACCATGAAACCAGTTTCACAAGAAATATTAAATGAAACTCTTGGAGTGGGAGGGAAAGACCAAAAGTGACAAAGAACAGAAAGGAACAGAGAAAATCTCTAGAATCAATGACAAGACAAGTAATGAGTATATATATATATATATATATATATATATATATATATATATATGTATTTCACTAATTACTTTCAATGTAAATGGACTAAATGCTTCAATCCAAAGACATAGGGTGTCAGAATGGAAGAAAAAATGCAAGATTTATCTATGTGTGGCCTACAAGAGACTCATTTTATTTTTTTAAAGATGTTATTTATTTATTAATGAAAGACACACAGAGAGAGGCAGAGACAGGCAGAGGGAGAAGCAGGCTCCATGCAGGAAGCCTTATGCGGGACTTGATCTCAGGACTACATGATCACGCCCTGGGCCAAAGGCAGACACTCAGCTGCTGAGTCACCTACGCATCCCGAGAGACTCATTTTAAATCTAAAGACACCTGCACATTGAAAGTGAGATGGAGAAACCTTTCTCATGGAAATGGACATCACAAGAAACCACAAATAGCTGTACTTAATATCAGAGAAACTAGATTTTAAACTGAAGACTAACAAAAGGTGAAGAAGGACACTCTATCATAAAAAGGGGATATATCAAACAAGAAGATTTAACCATTCTAAATACTTGTGCCCCCAATGTAGGAGCACCCAAATATATAAAACTTAATTTCAAACATAAAGGAACACATTGATAATAATACAATAATACTAGCAGTTATTAGCACCCCAATTACAGCAATGGACATATCATCTGACCAGAAAGTCAAAAAAATACAATGGCTTTGAATGACACACTGGACCAGCTAGACTTAACAGATATATTCAGAACATTTCATCCCGAAGCCAAAAAATACACATTCTTTTTGAGTGCAAATGGGACATTCTCCAGAATAGATTACATGCTAAGTTGCAAATCAGGCCTCAACAAATATAAAAATATTGTGATCATACCATGCATATTTTCTGACCACTTGAAACTTGAAGTCAACCACAAGAAAAAAATTGGAAAGACCACAAGTACATGGAGGTTCAAGAATATCCTACTAAAGAATGAAGGGTTCATCCTGAAAATTAATTTTCAAAACACATGGAAACAAATGAAAATCAAAACATGATGGCCCAAGACCTTTGAAATGCAGCAAAAGTGTCTTATGAGGGAAGTATATAGTAATAAATGCCTACCTCAAGAAGCATGAAAAACCTCAAATAAACAATCTATCCTTACACATAAAGAAACTAGAAAAAGAACAACAAAGTCTAAAGCCAGCAGAAGAAGGGAACTAATAAAGTTTAGAGGAGAGAAATAAATCATAAAGAAACAAACAAAAATGGTAGAACAGGTCAATAAAATCAGGAGCTAGTTCCTTGAAAAATTAGTAAGATTGATAAGCCCCTAACCAGACTTCTCAAAAAGAAGAGAAAGGAACCAAATAAATAAAATCACAAATGAGAGAGGAGTAATATCAACCAACACCACAGAAACAAAAAACAATTAAAAGAGAATATTTTGAAAAATTATATGCCAACAAATTGGAAAATCTGGAAGAAATGGATACATAGAAAAATATAAACCACCAAAACTTAAATGAGAAGAAATAGGAAACTTGAACAGACCAATAAACAACAAAGAAATTGAATCAGTAATCAAAACTCTCCCAAAAAACAGAAGTCCATGGCCAGATGGCATCACAGGGAAAGTCTACCAAACATTTAAAGAAGACATAATACCTATTCTTCTCAAACTTTATTCTCAAAATTATTTGAAAAAATAGAAATGGAAGGAAAACTTCCAAATTCATTCTATGAAGCCATCTTTACCCTTATTCCAAAACCAGACAAAGAATTCACTGAAAGAGAGAACTACAGGCCAATATCCCTGGTGAACTTGAATGCAAAAATTATCAACAAAATGGTAGTGAATTGAATCCAAAACTATATTAAAAGAAACATTCACCATGATCAAGTGGGATTTACTCCTTGGCTGCAAGAGTGGTTCAATAATCACAAATAAACCAATGTAATGCATCACATTAAAAGAAAGGATAAGAACCATAAGATCATTTCAATAGATGCAGAAAAAAGCATTTGACAAAGTACAACATCGATTCATTATAAAAATCCTCAACAAAGTAGGGTTATATGAGACATACTTCAAAATAATAAAAGCTATATATAAAAAACTCACAACTAATATCATTCTCAATGGGAAAAAACTCAGAGATTTTCCTCTATGGTCATAAATAGGACAGGGATGTCCACTCTCACCATTGTTATTTAACATAGGACTAGCTTCAACAATCAGACAACATAAACAAATGGAAGACATCCAAATCTTCAAGGAAGAAGTCAAACTTTTATCATTTATAGACAACATGATACTGTATATAGAGAATCCAAAAGACTCCACCAAAAAATTGCTAGCACTGATACAGAAATTCAGTAAAGTCACAGCATACAAAATCAAGCTACAGAAATAAATCTCTTGGATTTCTATACACCAATAATGAAGAAGCAGAAAGAGAAATCAAGAAATTAATTCAATTTATAATTGTACCAAAAATCATAAGATACCTAATAATAGGTAATAATCATAAGATACCTAATAATAGGTAATAAACCTAACTCATGAGGTAAAAATCTGTACTCTGTCTGAAAACTATAGTTCTTGATAAAAGATACTGAGGATGACACAAAGCAATAGAAAAACATTCTCATGAATTGGAAGAACAAATATTGAAAATGTCTATATTACTCAAAGAAATCTTATTTATTTATTTATTTTTATTTATTTATGATAGTCACACACGGAGAGAGAGAGAGAGATGCAGAGACACAGGCAGAGGGAGAAGCAGGCTCCATGCACCGGGAGCCCGACGTGGGACTCGATCCCGGGTGTCCAGGATCGTGCCCTGGGCCAAAGGCAGGCGCCAAACCGCTGCGCCACCCAGGGATCCCTACTCAAAGAAATCTATACATTTAATGCATTTCCTATCAAAATACTACCAGCATTTTTCACAGAGCTAGAACAAACCATCCGAAAATTTGTATGAAACCACAAAAGATCCAAAATAGCCAAAGTAATCTTTATTTTTAAAAATATTTTATTTATTTATTTATTTATTTATTTATTTATTTATTTATTTGAGAGAGAGAGAGAGGCAGAGACACAGGCAGAGGGAGAAACAGGCTCCATGCAGGGATCCCGACATGGGACTCAATCCCGGGTCTCCAGGATCACGCCCCGAGCCAAAGGTGGTACTAAACCACTGAGCCACCGGGGATGCCCCCAAAGCAATCTTTAAAAAGAAAGGCAATGTTGGAGGTGTCACAATTCCAGACTTCAAGTTGTATTACAAAGCTTTAATAATCAATACAGTATGATTCTGACAGAAAAATAGACACATCGATCAATGGAACAGAATAGAAAACCACAGAAATGAACCCAAAACTATATGCTCAACTAAGCAGGAGAGAATATCGAATGGAAAAAAGACAGTCACAAGTGCACTCTTTAATCCCCATCACAATGGGATCCCTGGGTGGCGCAGCGGTTTGGCGCCTGCCTTTGGCCCAGGGCGCGATCCTGGAGCCCCGGGATCGAATCCCACGTCAGGCTCCCGGTGCATGGAGCCTGCTCTTCTCCCTCTGCCTGTGTCTCTGCCTCTCTCTCTCTGTGACTATCATAAATAAATAAAAAAAATAAAAAAAAATCCCCATCACTTATTTTACCCATTCCCTCATCTACCTCCCCTCTGGTAACCATTGGTTTGTTCTCTATAGTCAAAAGTATTTTTCTTGGTTTCCCTCTCTTTTTTTCCCCTGTGCTCATTTGTTTTGTTTCTTAAGTTCCACATAAGAGTGAAACCATATGACATTGGTCTTTTTTTCTTCATTGTATACATTTTCCATGGATTATCTCATATACTCTCAACATTGGAATAGCTATATCTCCATTATTGAGTCTCAAATTTCTGTCACTTATCCCAGACATTTCTCCTACATTCCAGACCAAATATTCAATTGCTTACTGAACATCTCCATCTGGTTGTTTCTCAACCATTTTAAGTACTGTACATTCATATTTGCACTCATCTTTATCCTCACTAGCTAGCAAACCTGTTCTGCATTCCCTGTCCAAATGCTATCACTCCAATTGCCTAATTCATAATCTAGATGTTATCTTTGCTTCTTCCTTCTCCCTCACGTCCTACTTTTAGTCAACTGCTGAATCAGGTTGATTCTGTCTTCTTAAGTTTTCAATTTATTGGTTTACCTTGGTGGCTCAGTGGTTGAGTGTCCGCCTTTGGCTCAGGTCATGATCTTGGGTCCTGGGATCGAGTTCTGCATCAGGCTCCTCACAGGGAGCCTGCTTCTCCCTCTGCCTATGTCTCTGCCTCTCTTCTTGTGTCTCTCTTGAATAAATAAATAAAATCTTTTTTTAAAAAAGTTTTCAATTTATCAATGTCCTTTCATATCCATTGTCACCACTTTAAATCAAGTTACCATTGTTTCTTATATTAAGTACTGCAACAATCACCCTCCTCAAATTCATGCTCCACTCCATAGCTAAAAACATTCAGCTGAAACTCAAAATGCATTTTACCATACAATAACCTATAGACCAGCCCATTTTTATCTACCAGGTTTCAGCTTTATTTTCTTCTTTTTCTCTGACTTTGGATCAGTACAATTTTCACGTTTATATCACATCCCATATTTCACCTATCCTGGTACTTATCACATTATTTCATAATTACAGATTTACTACTCTTGATATCCCCATAGGCTGTGAGCTCCTGGAGGACAGGGGCTAGGTCTGTTTCATGTACCTTTTACCTAATCAGTACTTGACACATAGTAAGTACTTAAACATTATTACCTATGTGAATAAAAGAAAGAAGAAAGAAGGGATAAAAGAAGAAAAGAAGGATGGAGGAAGGAAGGAAGGAAGGAAGGAAGGAAGGAAGGAAGGAAGGAAGGAAAAAGAATTATATCTATACATCCAATTGTTCCAGTTTTACTGGGACCTGAGAAACAAAGTGGTGGAGTCCTTAAAAGGCATGGAACCTAGAAGATGTTTGTTCAGAGTAGGTGCCTGTTTGAATTAATCAGTTGAAGAAAACACAGATGAATTGGAAATGTCTTCAGATGAGACATAATGTATATGCTTTTCATCATAAATTTATGAGTGGGACTGGAATGAGACATGGGTATTCCGGAGAAAAGGACATCTTTGATCTGGGACATAGGTTTTATTTACTGTTGATGTTCTTGTATTTTGTTTTTAATTTAGTCTTTTTATGAGTCAGATCACAGCTGCAAGGTCTTAGTATATTGCAAGCAAAAATGTGCCATGTGAGATGCATCATTATACTCACCCTTCTAGTCTATAGAGATAAGTGAGCCTGTTCTTTGTCTCCTTCCAGCAAGAGCTAGGAAGTCTTAAGGTTCCTGAATTTCCTAATCCAGGATGTCATTGTTGATTGGTTTGAAATCTATTGAATGATTCATATGAGTTGTAATGACTTATATTTGCAGTTTGTCCTATCATTTTACATGGTTACTCTGGTACTTCTTGTGCTTTTACACTTATGCAAACTAATATTTAAGTGAGTTTTCTAAGCTAGGAGTCCCAATGCTTTTATTAATCATGATTAAATGGTACATCTAAGAGCCTGACAGACAAAATCCATATGTCATGATATTTTTTATAGGCAGGTTATAGACAAAATGGGGATGAAAGGGGAAGACAATCATTTTTAGTTCTCATTTCTAGACAGCAAAAAAATCAGAGTTGCTTGTCTATCTTATTTAGGTAAAGAGAGGTTAGAATTATGTAGCTTTGCTACAATAAGGGTGGTGTTTCTTTTCTGTCTTTTTGTTATTCCCAGCCACATCATGTTCTTTGGAAGGAACATCTGAAAATAATCAACTTAGAGCCTCTGGTTAGCTTTGTTTCTCAACTCCATAGGCCTTAAAGTGAAGACTTCTTACAACACCATGTAGAAAGTATCCACCAGGTGCTGGAAAATGGCAGATTCTACCTGTCCATAAAAATAATTCAAGTGGAGAAGACAATCAATATGAATACATTCAAAAAGTGAAAACCATAGGAACTTGACATCTTGACTACTCTGATAGTACAAATTTCCTACTATTCTAATGTCAGAAAACATAACTATGAAGCCTCTTTCTTAAATTTTTACTTTAAAAAACTTCTGATTCCTTTTCTGACTGTAAATCTTTATTTATATAAACATCATTTTTCAAGCTCAAAAAATACATGCATAGTAGAACAATACTCACTCTTAACTTTTTAGTTCAACTGAAAAGCTCACCTATTTAACCAGCAAGGCTTTGGTTTTGTAAATTTTGTTTCATTACTTTTTCCCAAAGTGTGAACAATCTGAGAAGAGGAAAATGTGTTTAATGAAGAAAGTGGAAAAGAAAGAGACTGAAAGAAAAAAGTTAATTTGCTGGAGTATCTGGGTTTCCCTTTCTTTATTCCTAGCAATACCTTCATCTATCATTTTCATCAAAAATCTGTCACTATTTAAAATAACAATCATGAAACTAGGAAATTTCTTTTTTATTGGTGTTCAATTTGCCAACATATAGAATAACACCCAGTGCTCATCCCATCAAGTGCCCCCCTCAGTGCCTGTCACCCAGTCACCCACACCCTCCGCCCACCTTCCTTTCTACCACCCCTTGTTCGTTTCCCAGAGTTAGGAGTCTCTCATGTTCTGTCTCCCTTTCTGATATTTCCCACTCATTTTCCCTCATTTCCCCTTTATTCCCTTTCACTATTTTTTATGGAAGTTTCTTTTTATCTTAACTAACTGGTTCAATTTTTAAAGGGTACACGGATAATGTATGAACACATTCTTATTGTAGAAAATTTAAACATTACAAAAGCACATGCAGTAAAAAGTGAAAGGTCCATTAGATGTGCCCACTCCCATTTGAATCAATGCCCTGGTAGTAGCTATTGCTAACATTAGATGCTTTATCTTTCCAATCCACTTCAGAAAACATTTTTAATCTTAAAAATAATATATCTTCAAAGAGCAAGAACCATGTTTACATGTATTTATATTTTTACCCAGATTTTCATACATTGCAATCTCACTGTAAAAGTTTTTGTTTCATTTTGCAGAGGAATTTAGCAAAAGACATGCTTATCAGAGTTTCTCAGACAATAAAGTACAGAGGACCTCCATAGAAGGTTGTTTCAATTATTTAACCATCTCATTTGGATCCACAAGAACAGTGGGATACTAAGGACTTCCACATACAATGTAGTGACATTAATTAAATTTAGATAATTGCTCCTCTACATTCTGCCTGATTAAACCTACTGAGAAGAATATATTCCTGCTCTCAATCAGAAATGTGTATTGTGCCTACTTCATGCGGAATATGTATGTTGTTATTCTAAATTATTTTCACTCTTTTGGCCCTTTGATGGGGCAAAAGACTTCATAGACCACATATTCTACTTTGCTCCTTCCTTTCTGCAAAAAAACAAAAGAAAAGAAAACAAACAAAAAAACAACCAAATCTACCCAGAATTAGGGAAAGCTCTACTTTTGATGAGATAAAATGAAGTTGTGTCTGCATTTTTATTAAAAGTATAAATTCTGCTGCATAACAGAATGCATAACAGAAACTAAAGAATATTCATTGCTATATTATTTCTATTAATGGTATAAGATAGCCTGTGGGCCACCTGGAAAACCCATTTGGACCATGACTTGCAAACCAAAGTTCTGTGTCAGAGTTATCACAGAAGTTAAACATGCTGGAATGATCACATGAACATGGAGCAAGGCAAACCTAGGTTTGAATTCTAACTAAGCCATTTAGTAGTTGTAGGGCTTGAGGAAAATCCCTTAACCTTTTACAGCCTCATTTTCCCTTTCTCAAAATAAAGAAATACCTACCTTATTGGGTTATTGTGAGCATTATGCAAGAATATGTGTGCTTCCTTTTTTTTCATTCCCTCCCTCTTTCCGTCCTTTATCCCCCTCCCTCTCTTTTTCCTTCCTTCTTTCATACCTTCCTTTCTAACTTCTTTCCTTCCTTCCTAACTTCCTGCTTTCCTTCCTTTCCCCTTCCTTCCTTCCTTCCTTCCTTCCTTCCTTCCTTCCTTCCTTCCTTCCTTCCTTCCTCCCTTCCTCCCTCCCTCCCTTCCTTCTTTCCTTCCTTCCTTCCTTCCTTCCTTCCTTCCTTCCTTCCTTCCTTCTTTCCTCCTTCTCTCTCTCCTTTCATCATTCGCACTCTCTCTTCCCTTTCTTTCGCCCTAACATTTGCATTCCTAATAATTGGCTATGAGAAAATTGTATAAAATATCCCTTTTAAACGATCTACACTCAATGAATCTATTTCTAATCACAAAGTGTTACAAGAATATAGCCATAATGTTGAAATCGTATCACTCCTTATCCAAGCTTTCTCTCATCTCCTGCCACCATTTTTTTCCCTTTAACTATACTGAGCTTTGATGATTCAACTCAAGTATTGTGTAAAACAGGCTCTTCAAAGTTGTATCATTAAAACATTCCTGGGTTTCCTAACCACTCCCTCCTGATTCTTCCTTATTTCATGTTAAATTATATTTTGTTGATTGGTTTTAAAAGATGCTTTGTATAATACATTATTGGAGAGGTATACATGATTTAATATTTGAATACTTGACACTTATCTGGGATAAGAGTTATGAACTTGGAAAATGATGAAAATCTAATTTATTTATGCATATGATGGTAGCAAATTATTATAGGAAAAAGTCTTTAGGAGTTTCTCACACTTCATCTGTTGTAGTAAATATGATTTAGCATGAAAGCACAGTATTATTGGAGCTGTGCCTACAGAAACTGACCTAGTAATGTGTTTGCCTAACACATAATTAAGTGTGTGTTATAACTTGTTCCTAACTATTATACATGCAAGTTTCGACAATGTGCAATATGCAATCATAAAATTTATTTTTGAATAATAAATTTATTTTTTATTGGTGTTCAATTTGCCAACATACAGAATAACACCCAGTGCTCATAGCATCAAGTGCCCCCCTCAGTGCCAGTCACCCATTCACCCCCAACCCCCGCCCTCCTCCCCTTCCACCACCCCTAGTTCATTTCCCAGAGTTAGGAGTCTTTATGTTCTGTCTCCCTTTCTGATATTCCCTACCCATTTCTTCTTCCTTCCCTTCTATTCCCTTTCACTATTATTTATATTCCTCAAATGAATGAGATCATATAATGTTTGTCCGTCTCAGATTGACTCATTTCACTCAGCATAATACCCTCCAGTTCCATCCACATTGAAGCAAATGGTGGGTATTTGTCATTTCTAATGGCTGAGTAATATTCCATTGTATACATAAACCACATCTTCTTTATCCATTCATCTTTCGATGGACACTGAGGCTCCTTCCACAGTTTGGTTATTGTGGACATTGCTGCCAGAAACATCGGGGTGCAGGTGTCCCGGTGTTTCACTGCATCTGTATCTTTGGGGTAAATCCCCAAAAGTGCAATTGCTGGGTCATAGGGCAGATCTATTTTTAACTCTTTGAGGAACCTCCACACAGTTTTCCAGAGTGGCCGCATCATTTCACATTCCCACCAAAAGTGTAAGAGGGTTCCCTTTTCTCCGCATCCTCTCCAACATTTGTTGTTTCCTGCCTTGTTAATTTTCCCCATTCTCACTGGTGTGAGGTGGTATCTCATTGTGGTTTTGATTTGTATTTCCCTGATGGCAAGTGATGCAAAGCATTTTCTCATGTGCATGTTGACCATGTCTATGTCTTCCTCTGTGAGATTTCTCTTCATGTCCTTTGCCCATTTCATGATTGGATTGTTTGTTTCTTTGCTGTTGAGTTTAAGAAGTTCTTTATAGATCTTGGAAACTAGCCCTTTATCTGATACATCATTTGCAAATATCTTCTCCCATTCTGTAGGTTGTCTTTTATTTTTGTTGACTGTATCCTTTGCTGTGCAAAAGCTTCTTATCTTATGAAATCCCAATAGTTCATTTTTGCTTTTGTTTCTTTTGCCTTCGTGGATGTATCTTGCAAGAAGTTACTGTGGCCGAGTTAAAAAAGGGTGTTGCCTGTGTTCTTCTCTAGGATTTTGATGGAAACTTTTCTCACATTTAGATCTTTCCTCCATTTTGAGTTTATCGTTGTGTATGGTGCAAGGGAGTGATCTAGTTTCATTCTTCTGCATGTGGATGTCCCATTATCCCAGCACCATTTATTGAAGAGACTGTCTTTCTTCCAGTGGATAGTCTTTCCTCCTTTAGTTGAGGGTCCACTTCTGAATTCTCTATTCCTTTCCATTGATCTATGTGTCTGTTTTTGTGCCAGGCCACACTGTCTTGATGATCACAACTTTGTAGTACAACCTGAAATCGGCCATTGTGATGCCCCCAGCTATGGTTTTCTTTTTTAAAATTCCCCTGGCATTCGGGGTCTTTTCTGATTCCACACAAATCTTAAGATGATTGGTTCCAACTCTCTGAAGAAAATCCATAGTATTTTGATAGGGATTACATTAAAGGTGTAAATTGGCTTGGGTAACATTGACATTTTCACAATATTAATTCTTTCAATCCATGAGCATGGAATATTTTTCCATCTCTTTGTGTCTTCCTCAGTTTCTTTCAGAAGAGTTCTATAGTTTTTAGGATATAGATCCTTTACCTCTTTGGTTAGGTTTATTCCTAGGTATCTTCTGCTTTTGGGTGCAATTGTAAATGGGATTGACTCCTTAATTTCTCTTTCTTCAGTCTCATTGTTAGTGTATAGGAATGCCATTGATTTCTGGGCATTGATTTTGTATCCTGCCACGCTACCAAATTGCTGTATCAGTTCTAGCAATCTTGGGGTGGAGTCTTTTGGGTTTTCTATGTAGAGTATCATGTCTTCTGCGAAGAGGGAGAGTTTGACTTCTTCTTGGCCAATTTGAATGCCTTTAATGTCTTTTTGTTGTCTGATTGCTGAGGCTAAGACTTCTAGTACTATGTTGAATAGGAATGGTGAGAGTGAACATCTCTGTCTTGTTCCTGATCTTACGGGAAAGGCTCCCAGTGCTTCCCCATTGAGAATGATATTTCCTGTGGGCTTTTTGTAGATGGCTTTTAAGATACTGAGTAATGTTCCCTCTTCCCCTACACTCTGAAGAGTTTTGATCAGGAATGGATGCTGTATTTTGTCAAATGCTTTCTCTGCATCTATTGAGAGGATCATATGGTTCTTGTTTTTTCTCTTGCTGATATGATCAATCACATTGATTGCTTTTCGAGTGTTTAACCAGCCTTGCATCCCGGGGATAAATCCCACTTGGTCATGATGAATAATCTTCTTAATGTACTATTGGATCCTATTGGCTAGTATCTTGTTGAGAATTTTTGTAGCCGTGTTCATCAGGGATATTGGTCTATAATTCTCTATTTGGTGGAGTCTTTGTCTGTTTTTGGAATTAAGGTGATGCTGGCCTCATAGAACGAGTTTGAAACTACTCCATCTCTTTGTATCTTTCAAAATAGTTTTAGTAGAATAGGTATGGTTTCTTCTTAAACGTTTGATAGGATTCCCCTGGGTAGCCACCTGGCCCTGGACTTTTGTGTTTTGGGAAGTATTTGATGACTGCTTCAATTTCCTCCCTGGTTATTGGCCTGTTCAGGTTTTCTATTTCTTCCAGTTCCAGTTTTGTTAGTTTGCGGTTTTCCGGAAATGTGCCCATTTCTTCTAGATTGTCTAATTTATTGGCGTAAAGCTCCTCATAATATGTTTTTAAGGTCGTTTGTATTTCCCTGGTTTTGCTCGTGATATCTCCTTTCTCATTCATGATTTTATTAATTTGAGTATTTTCTCTCTTCTTTTTAATAAGGCTGGCTAATGGTTTGTCTAATTAATTCTTTCAAAGAGCCAACTCCTGGTTTTGTTAATCTGTTCCACAGTTCTTCTGGTCTCGATTTCATTGAGTTCTGCTCAATTCTTTATTAATTATCTTCTTCTGGGTGATAGGTGTAGGATCTCTTTGCTGTTTTTTTCTCCAGCTCCTTTAGGTGCAAGGTTAGCTTTTGTATTTGGGTACTTTCCAGATTTTGGATGGATGCTTGTTTTGCAATGTATTTCCCCCTCAGGACTGCTTTTGCTCTACCCCAAAGATTTTGAATGGTTGTACCTTCGTTCTCATTAGTTTCCATCAATCTTTTTAATTCTTCCCTATTTTCCTGGTTGACCCTTTCTTCTTTTAGCAGGAGGGTCCTTAACTTCCATGTGTTTGAAATCCTTCCAAACTTTTTCTTGTGATTGAGCTCTAGTTTCAAAGCATTATGGTATGACAATACGCAGGGGATGATCCCAATCTTTTGGTATCAGTTAAGACCTGATTTATGACCCAGTATGTGTTCTATTCTGGAGAAATTTCCATGTGCACTTGAGAAGAATGTGTATTCAGCTGCATTGGATGTAAAGTTCTGTAAATATCTGTGAAATCCATCTTGTCCAGTGTATCATTTAAAGCTCTTGTTTCTTTGGAAATGTTGTTCTTAGAGGACCTGTCGAGTGTAGAAAGTGCTACATTCAAGTCACCAAGTATAAGTGTCTTATTATCTAAGTATGTCTTATCTTTGATTATTGATTGATTGATATACTTGGCGGCTCCCACATTCGGGGCATAAATATTGATGATTGTTAAGTCCTCTTGTTGGATAGATCCTTGAAGTATGATATAGTGTCCCACTTCATCTTTCACTACAGTCTTTGGGATAAACTTTAGTTTATCTGATATAAGGATGGCTACCCCTGCTTTCTTTTGAGGACCATTTGAATGGTACGTGGTTCTCCAACCTTTTATTTTGAGGCTGGAGATATCCTTATGTCTAAAATGAATCTCTTGTAGACAGCAAATAGATGGGTCTTGCTTTTTTATCCAGTCCAAAACCCTGCGCCTTTTGATGGAGTCATTAAGCCCTTTCATGTTCAGAGTTGCTATTGAAAGATATGAATTTAGTGTCATCATGATACCTATTCATTCCCTGTTTTTGTGGATTGTTCCCTAGGACTTCCTCTTTCTTTTACAGAGTCCTCCTTAATATTTCTTGCAAACCCGGCTTAGTGGTCACATATTCTTTCAGTTTCTGCGTATCTTGGAAGCTCTTTCTCTCTCCTTCTCTTCTGAATGAGAGCCTTGCTGGATAAAGTACTCTTGGCTGCATGTTATTCTCATTTAGGACCCTGAATATATCCTGCCAGCCCTTTCTGGCCTGCTAGGTCTCTGTGGATAAGTCTGTTGTTATCCTAATGCTTCTCCCCATAAAAGTTAGGTATTTCCCATCTCTTGCTGCTTTAAGTATCTTCTCTTTATATTTGGAATTTGCAAGTTTCACTATGAAATGTTGAGTTGTTGAGCGGTTTTTATTGATTTTAGCAGGGGATCTCTCTATCTCCTGGATCTGAATGCCTGTTTCCCTTCCCAAGTTAGGGAAGTTCTCAGCTATGATTTGTTCAAATACACTTTCTGGACGTCTCTCCCTTTGGGTGCCCTTGGGAACCGGAATTAATCATAGATTTTTCCTTCTGAGGCTATCATTTATTTCCCTTAACTTATCCTCATGATCTTTTGTTTTTCTTTTTTTCCTCAGTTTCCCACCTTGCCATCAACTTGTCTTCTAAGTCACTCACTTGTTTTTCTACCTTGTTTACCCTCATCGTTAGGACCTCCACTTTGGATTGCATCTCGCTTAATTGATTTTTAATTTTAGCGTTATTAGATCTAAATTCTGCAGTCATGAAGTCTTTTGAATCCTTTATGCTTTTTTCTAGAGCCACCAGTAGATTTATAATAGTGCTTTTGAATTGGCTTTCTGACATTGAATTGTAATTCAAATTTTGTAACTCTGTGGGAGAGAGGACTGTTTCTGATTCTTTATTTTGTGGTGAGTTTTTCCTTCTAGTCATTTTGCTCAGTGCAGAGTGGCCAAAAACAAGTTCTACTGGAAAAAGGAGATAAAGAGAGAAAAAAAAGGAAAAAAAGGTGGGGGGGAACAAACAGAAAACAAAAAAACAAGGGGGAGTATCCATTGATTCTATATACTGTAAATCCCTCGACTTCCTCTGGAATTTTCCAGTGCTGCTTGGTGAATAAGTTGCACAAAGGCTTTTTTACAGGAATATTTATAAAAGCTGTGTTTATGATATCAAAGCAAATGCTTAACAATAAAAGATCTGTTGATTAAAATACGACAAAATTTTATTACATGACTATTAAAATCTTGTAATATGTTTTAGCTTTCAAATATTAATAAAATATGGTGAATTGAAAAGCAATTAATGACACAACATGTTCAGATGATACTATTTTAAAATCTCTATGCATATGCATAAAAAGACTGGGATGACATTTGTATTTAAGAAGGGGATTCAAGATTTATAAAGAACTTATTAAACTCAACAGCAAAGAGACAAAAAATCCAATCATGAAATGGGCAAAAGACATGAACAGAAATTTCACTAACGAAGACATACACATGGCCAAAAGCACATGAGAAAATGCTCTGCATCACTTGCCATCAGGGAAATACAAACCAAACCCACAATGAGACACCACCTCACACCAGTGAGTATGGTGAAAATTAACAAGACAGGAAACAACAAATGTTGGAGAGTTTGTGGAGAAAGGGGAACCCTCTTGCAATGTTGGTGGGACTGTGAACTGGCGCAGCCACTCTGGAAAACTGTGTGGAGGTTCCTCAAAGAGTTAAACATAGACCTGTCCTAGGACCCAGCAATTGTACTGCTGGGGATTTACGCAACGATACCGATGCAGTGAAACGCCAGAACCCCTGCACCCCAATGTTTATAGCAGCAATGTCCACAATAGGCTAACTGTGGAAGGAGCCTCGATGTCCATCGAAAGATGAATGGATAAAGAAGATGTGGTCTGTATATACAGTGGAATATTACTCAGCAATTAGAAACAACAAATACCCACCATTTGCTTCAACATGGATGGAACTGGAAGGTATTATGTTGAGTGAAATAAGTCAATCGTAGGACAAACGTTATTTGGTTTCATTCATATATATCTATATCTATATCGATATAGATATAGATATAAAATAGTGAAAGGCATTATAGGGGAAAGGAGAGAAAATGAGTGGAAAATATCAGTGAGGGTGACAGAACACGAGAGACTCATAACTCTGGGAATTTAACTAGGGGTAGTGGAAGGGGTAGTGGAAGGTGGGTGGGGGACGGGGTGACTGGGTGACAGGCACTGTAGGGGGCACTTGATGGGATGAGCCCTGGGTGTTATACTTTATGTTGGCAAATCGAACTCCAATAAAAAATATACAAAATTTTTTAAAAAAGAAATGCATTTATGCGTGATTTATGTTATTTTTTCATTCTTTTTTTCCAGTTTTCTGCAATAAGCATGTATTATTTTAGAAAGTAAGGCGGAAAATGTAGCAATTCTGTCTAAAGCAATGACACCATTTACCAGTGAAATTATGAGCATGGAAGATGCCTGGAAGAGATTTATGATTCTCCAGCTTCCCTTTCTCACCTTTATAAATACCAAGGATTGGTAGGTAGAATGAAGAGAAGAGGTAGGTTAAAGCTACTTGTCTTCCCATGTGTCTTCTAGAAGGGTGATACCCTTAGTCTGATTCCTTCCTTCATTCAAGCCCAGGCTCCTAACAAATGCCTCATTCCCTTCATGTCTGTCAAATTCAGTCTATTCCTGTATAGAGATTTTTGTTCCAAGCCTTGCCTGTCTTCCTGCCCTGGTTAACTGGGCTGGCCAACAAAATCCCTTCAAGTGCCATTTCTAAAGCTGTTAAAGCTTAAGGAGAACTCTTACAAGAAATCCTTGCTTTCTTTACTTTTGGATTCTCCTCCCCAGACTGGAGAGTTAAAGACACAACTAGGCAGAATAAGCCTCAGGTCACCAAATTAGCCTCTCCCTGTATTATTACTCAAAGAATCAAGAAAGTAGAAAAGTAATAAAGCCTTTTGATAATTCTTACCATAAGAAAAGGGAAGAAAGGTGAGTGCACACATCACATCCCTCAAATTTCCCAGAGCAAAAGTTTTATAACCGTTGGAAATCTGACAAAATTATCAAAGTACCTGAAACCAGAGACTTTATGTAAATTACACTTCTCTTTGTGCTGTGAAAGTATGAAACTCACATTTTCAATAAGATAGCAGATAAAATTGAGTACTCCTACATCTGTGTAATCAGTAAATTTAGCCGTTTTAACTATACCATACGTGTCTCACACCATAAATTCCATACTTACATATCTCATGGTGTACTAACTTGGGGAGGAGGTTGTATGTGAAAATCAGGGCATGTGTGTTACTCTTTATGATCCTCGAAATGGTATTTTTCCACTTCATTTTACTCTTTTCATTACTATGGTGGCTCTTTCAAAGCTGTCTACTTTTAAACTCCTTGATGGATTTGCCAGGGCCCCCAAGGAGATTAGAATAAGGATGGTGAATATGGGGCCAAGAAATAATTCATTCTATATGTTAAAACTCTGGTAAAAAAACAAAACAAAACAAAACAAAACTAGAACTCCATCTTTAAAGTTCCCAGTTCTGGAGTCTGAGGGAAGATGGCAGAGTAGGAGGACCCTGAGCTCTCTCTGTCATACATTTACAACTAGATATCATCCACATCCAAGTCAATAAACTGGAGAGTGAACTGAAGACTGGCAGAACAAACTCTACAACTGAATATAGAGAGGAAACTGCATCTGAAAGGTTAGGAAGGTCATAAAGATGGAGGGGGATACCCACAGAAGGGAGGAAGATGTATGCATAGAGAAGTCAGAAAACCAGGGCCCTTGGCATCAGGGAGCTCATATGGGGAAAACTAATCCCCATAATAATTTGGCTTTGAAACCCCCAGAGCCTGAATTCCATGCGTTTTTGTAACCAGTGGGACTTGGATCCTGGAGCTTTAAAAGTCAACTTACTCAACACTGATAGAGCCAGGAGGGTGAATCATAGCTGGGTTGCTACCCTTAGACAGCAGCCTACACAAAGGGGCAACATAAAAAGGAGAGTTTACATAATGCTGAGGGTAAATGGGAGACAGATCTGTTCATACTGAATTCAGAGTGCTTTGGGGGACTTCACCAAATACAAGAGAGCCGGCAGGCAACATTTTCCTCCCCCACCATGCCCCAGCATAAACACAGAGCCACTGTGGGAGGTGTTGCTGCACAGACACTTGCTACCCAAACTGCCTGCAGTGTGCCATGTCCAGAGATTCTCCTGAAGACTCACCCACTCCAAGTCTGCTAACCTTCTCACTGAACTCAGGGCAAATTTAGTTAGTGCATACACCTTGCCCAGCAACCAGTTACATGTTGTCACTGTGCCCCATGTCCGGCCACAGTCCTGCACCCAGTTGTGTGCCCCCAGCCAAAATCATGCATTGAGGCCATTCGTGCCCAGCCATTGTCATGTGTGGCACCCAGTTTCACACCCCTGGTTAATTAATTCTTAATTAAAGAAGAAATTGAAAAATACATGAAAGCAAATGAAAATGAAAACACTACAGTCCAAAACCTTTGGGATGCAGCAAAGGCAGTCAAAAGAGGGAAGGATGTAGCAATACAGGCCTTCCTCAAGAAGCAAGAAAAGTATCAAATATACAACCTAACATTACAACTAAAGGAGATGGAAAAAGAACAGCAAATAAACTCTAAAATCAGCAGAAGGGAAATAATTAAGATTAGAGCAAAAACAAATTATATAGAAATAAGACAAAAACCACAGAACAGATGAGCTTAACTAGGAGCTGGTTCTGTGAAAGAATGAACAAAATTGATAAATACCTAGCCAGACTTATCAAAAAGTAAAGAGAAAGGACCCAAATAAGTAAAATCATGAATGAGAGAGTAGGAATAATAATCAGCACTACAGAATTATAAACAATAATAAGAAAATATTATGAGCAGTTATATGCCAACAAATTGGGCCATCTGGAAGAAATGAATAAATTCCTAGAAACACATAAACTACCAAAACTGAAACATGAAAAAAAGAATACTTGAACAGACCCATAACCAGCAAAGAAATTGAATCAGTAATCAACAATCTCCCAACAAACAAGAGTCAAGAACCGGGTGGCTTCCTAGGGGAATCCTAGCAAACATTGAAAGAAAAATTTTAATACCTATTCTTCTAAAGCTGTTATAAAAAATAGAAATGGAAGGAAAACTTCCAAACTCATTCTATGAAACCAGCATTACCTTGATTCCAAAACAAGACAAATACCTCATTTAAATGGAGAACTACAGGCAATATCCCTGATGTACATGGATGCCAAAATTCTCAACAAGACACAAGCTAATTGAATCCAACAGTACATTAAAAGGATTATTCACCACAATCAAGTGGGATTTATTCCTAGGCTTCAGGATATTCCAATATCTGCAAATCAATCAATGTGAGACATCACATTAATAAAAGAAAGGATAAGAATCATATGATTCCAGATGCAGGAAAAGAACTTGACAAAATAAAGCATCTTTTCCTAATAAAAACCCTAAATAGAGTAGGGATAGAAGGAACATACCTCAACATCATAAAGGACCCACAGGTAATATCATCTTCAATAGGGAAAAACTGAGACCTTTCCCCATAAGGTCAGGAACATGACACAGATGTCCACTCTCACCACTGTTGTTCAACATAGTAACTGGAATTCCTAGCCTTAGCAATCAGATAACAAAAAGAGATAAAAGACATCCAAATTGGCAAGGAAGAGGTCAAACTTTCACTATTTTCGGATGACATGATATTCTATGTAGAAAACCCAAAAGGCTCCACCAAAAAATTGCCAGAATTGATACATGAATTCAGTAAACTCACATGATACAAAATCAATGTAAAGAAATCTGTTGAATTTCTATACAATAATGAAGCAATGGAAAGAGAAATCAAGGAATCGATCCCATACACAATATCGCAAAAAAACATAAGATAACTAGGAATAAACCTAACCAAAGAGGTAAAAGATCTGCACACTGAATTATAAAACACTCATGAAAAAAATTGAAGAATCCACAAAGAAATGGAAATGGAAAAAATTCCAAGCTTATGAATTGGAAGAACAATATTGCTAAAATGTCTATACTACCAAAGCAATCTATATTCAATGCAATCCCTATCAAAACAACACCGGCATTTTTCATAGAAGTTGAGCAATTATAAAATTTGTATGAACCAGAAAAGACCCTGAATGGCCAAAGAAATGTTGAAAAAGGAAGCAAAGTGGGAGGCATCACAATTCTGGACTTCAAGATCTATTACACAGCTCTAATCATCAAGACAGTATGGTTGAGGCCCAAAAACAGACACAGATAAATGGAACAGAATAGAGAACCCAGAAATGGACTCACAACTGTATGGCTGATTAATCTTTGATTAAGCAGAAAAGAATATCAAAGGAATAAAAAGACAGTCTTTTCAACAAATGATGTTGAGAATACTGGACAGTGACATGCAGAAAAATGAAACTGGACCATTGCTTTACACCATACAAAAAAATAGACTAAAAATTGTTGAAAGACCTAAATGTAAGACAAGAATCCATCAAAATCCTAGGGGATAATACAGGCAGCAACCTCTTTGACCTTGGCCACAGCAACTGCTTACTAGACACATCTCCAGAGGCAAGGGAAACAAAAGCAACAATAAACTCAAGATAAAAAAGCTTCTGCACAGTGAAGGAAACAATCAACAAAACTAAAATGTAACCAAACAAAACAGGAGAAGATATTTGCCAATGACATATCAGATAAAAACTTAGTATCCGAAATTAATAAAGATCTTCTCAAACCTAACATCCAAAAAACAAAGAATCCAGTTAATAATTTGGTAGAAGACAGATGTCTCAGTGGCTCGGTATGTTAAGCGTACTCTTGGTTTCAGATCAGGTTATGATCTCGGGATCATGAGATGAAGCCCTGTGTCAGGCTCCACATTCAGTTCAGAGTCTAATTGAAATTCTTTCTCTACCTCACCTTCTACCCTTCCCCCACTCATGCTCTGTATCTCCCTTTAAAATAAATAAATAATATATTTTAAAAAGAAATGGGCAGAAGACATGAATAGACACTTTTCCAAAGAAGACATACAGATAGCTAACAGACATATGAAAAGATGTTAAACATCACTCATCATCAGGGAAATATGAATCAAAACCACAATGAGATACCACATCACAACTGTCAGAATGGTAAAATTAATAACTCAGGAAACAACAGATGTTGGCAAGGATGCAGAGAAGGGGGAACCTTCTTGCACTGCTGGTGAGAATGCAAAGTGATGCAGCCACTGTGGAAAACAGTATGGAGGTTCCTCAAAATGTTAAAAATAGAACTACCCTATGACCCAGGAATTGCACCACTAGGTATTTCCCAAAGGATATAAAAATACTGATTTGAAGGAGCACATGCCCCCCCAATGTTTATGGCAGGATTATCAACAATAGCCAAATTATGGATAGAGTCCAAACATCCATTGATTGATGAATGGATAAAGATGTGGTGTTCCACACACAATGGAATGGAATATTATTTGGAGATCAAAAAAATAAAATCTTTCCATTTACAGCAACGTGGATGGAGCTAGAGTGTATTCTGCTAAGTGAGGTAAGTCAGAAAAAGAAAAATATCATATGATTTCACTCATATGTGGAAAGAAATAAAACAGATGAATATAGGGTAAGGGGAGGAAAAATAAAATAAGATAAAAATAGAGAGGGAAGCAAACTATAAGAGATTTTTAAATATAGAGAAAGAATAGGGTTGCTGGAGGGGAGGTGGGGGGGCTGGGGTAAATAGATGATGGGCATTGAGGAGAGCACTTGTTGGGATGAGCATCGGGTATTATTTGTAAGTGATTAATCAGTAAATTCTACTCCTGAAACCAATGCTACAGTATAATTTAACTCACTTGAATTTAAATTTTAAAAAGAAGAAAACACACACACTCTTGAAAGACATAATTTCAGGCATATGACAATTATTTGATATTTGCATATATTTCAAAATGATCATCACAATGTCTAGCTAATATCCATCACCACATTATGATTAGAACTATCTTGTGATAAGAACTTTTAAGATCTACTCTTTTAGCAACTTTCCAATATACAATACATTATATAAACTATTGTCATGATGCTGTATATTACATCTTGTGAATAATTTATTTTATAACTGGAAATTTGTACTTTTGACTCCCTTTACCCATTTCACTTATCTCTGTCTTTGGCAACTACCAATTTGTTCTCTGTATCTATCAGCTAGTGAGTTTTTAAAAAATTCCATATATAAATGAGATCATATGGTATTTGTCTTTCTCTGTCCAACTTATTTCTCTCAGCATAATGACCTCAAGATCCATCTCCACCCATGCTATCACAGATGGCAATATTTACTTCTTCTATATGGCTGAATAGTATTCCATTATATATAATGTATACACACACACATACACACACATACAAACGCACAACATTTTCTTTTTCCATTCATTCATTGATGGAAACTTTGTTTGCTTTCTGTGAATACATTTCATAATGATGTCTATATCTCTATAATGCATTCCTAATTCTTCACCACGGTTGTGTCTAATATTTTGGACTTTGAATAATTTTCTTGCCAATTCATTTATTACTCGTCCACAATGAAATTCATTCTTTTCTGTCTGCTCATCCTTGGGAGAATATTCTGACATTCTTGTTATAGGTCTGGCAGTGTACCACCTTGACAGAAGTTAAGTATCTCACAAATATGGAGACACAGAGGCATTGTGAAAGAAAACTTTAGTTATGAGTCAAAATGTCACAGTTCTTAGCACTGGCTTTGCTGCCAACTAGCTAGCTGTATGACATTGAAGAAATCACCTGTGGCCTCTTTCCTCCTATGTTACATAATTTAATCGTCTATGCTCTCTTTTATATTTATTAAATTCTCTAGAAGTAAGAAAAAACATTGTCTCCATCTCTTGAATAATCTCAAGTTTCTCAGGCTTCTAATAAATAAAAAGTATGTCTCCTTGAAAATGCTATAAATGTCTTTGGTTGCAAAATAATACAAGAG
Source organism: Nyctereutes procyonoides (assembly GCF_905146905.1). Classification (NCBI taxonomy): domain Eukaryota; kingdom Metazoa; phylum Chordata; class Mammalia; order Carnivora; family Canidae; genus Nyctereutes; species Nyctereutes procyonoides. The sequence continues at coordinate 64,729,467 of NW_026575125.1, read as the reverse complement.
TCAACAAAGAATTCAGAAAATGAACCATAATTAAACATAAAATAAGATGCATGGAATAAGTTAAACTTCTGCTTGAATTTACATTATTTTCATGATTTTTTTTGTAAAGAGAATATGAATACAGAGTATGAATGATTAAATCCATCCAAACTTACACAAGAATTATATCTCCTCACTTCAAATACTGAATTGATCAGCCTAGGTAGATTTTTTTTTTTACCCTGATGTGCTATCATCAACTACAGAAGGAAAAAAAATCTGTATCTGAAAAGTTCTTTGTATTTGAAAATGTTTCTGATTGTATATTTTCTTGGACAGACACATAGTATCAGCAAGATTTACACCCAACTTGTTTTTATTGTTGCCATATTGAAAAAACTCAACATAGAACAATGTTGTTCTAAAGCATCCTTATTAGGCAGGTTTTAGAATTAGCAGTGCATCTTCCCCTAGGAATAATGATATAAATGGTGACTACATTTCCCGGCTAGCACAAAAATACCAATTTAATTCATGATGTGGCTGAAGCATATTATCAATAGATTATTTAAAATTGTAACAGAGAATACATTGGGGATGGTTCTGAAAAGATAAGTTGAAAACCAGAAAAGATTTTAGTCAAAGCCAAAATTTGGAGAAACAAGTAGTCTGGACTGGTTTTTATGGTTCAGAGTTACCCAATAGGCACCAGAAAAATAAAGTCTATTAGGTAAAGACAAATTTAAATTTACCTTGGAATATTCAAGAGGAAGAAGTTTCAAAGAATATATGGAAGAGGGAAGAAGGAAAATGAGTCTTACTTATTAACGAGCTAGAAGCTAGACTATCTGCTTGGCCTAAATGAATTGTAGTATAATAAAAGAGCCGTTAGTACTTCAGTTGGCAAACCATATTACTTCAGATGGCATCAGCATAGTAGTAAAATAGGGTGACTTTGTAACAAAAATAGTCTTTAAATTATTCACTAAAAGTTTATTTCTGAAAGTATATTCTTTCAGGAATCTCTCAGGGAAACTGAAGTGTTTTAAATACATTCACAAATCATGAATGTTTACTTTCACAGGTAGATCCCATCACTCTGTCTACCATTCATACCTGGCACTTCAAGCTTCTATAATACCCCATAAAATCATCTTTCCAGGCCATTGATAACTTTCCATTTAGATGGATATCCAGGATTTTATTTAACAATCATGGAACTGAAATGGAGGAGAAAATTTCCTTCTTCATCCCCTACCCATCATCTGTTCTATTACAAAGCGACAAAGCAAAAACACCTGATGCCTTCTATTTATAGTCTATTTTGAGAACATGAATGTAGCTTTTCCATTTTATTTACTCCTTGAGTCCGCTAGAAGCCATCTGGTCCTAGGGATCTGCCACAGTTTCCTAGGACAGGACTAGAAGTAATCACTATCACATGGCCCTCACTGGCACCAACATTATTACAATTACAATAATTCTTTACCTCCTACCCCCACCAGGCTTCTAAACCAAGTATGAATATCTTGACTCTTATTTTTTTCTGAGTCAGTGATTTTACTATTAAGTGGACATTTTGAAAGAGTACTTATTAACAAGCTATTAAGCTAGGTCACTCTTATTACCTTACAATACGTGTGTTCTTAGTTTGAGGAGGCGTCTGTTAGACCCAACTCATCCAGTTATTGTCACACATAGAGATTGTTGGCCTTTTGAACAATTTCAAAAATCCTCAATCCTGTAGCATCAATTATAATAAAAATAGCTGTAACCATAAAATTCAGACTGCCCCCTTCCACCTTTGAGTACCCAAAATAACAGAAGGAATCCCATTATTCTCAGGCTGAATTCTACTAACATGAGAAAAAATAGCACCAAATTTGTCCTATACCAAATCTCACCTTCTATTAACTCAAACTTACTACTAATCTTAGTCATTATATGAATCCTAATCAGAGGATGAGAAGGACTAAATCAAATTCAATTATGAAAAAGCTTATTCATCAATCACCCATATAGGATGAAGAAAAGTTATTATAGTTTATAATCCCATTATAATAATCTTAAACATATTAATCTATATCATATAATACTCACATTTATACTATTTATACATAATCCATTCTATACAACACAACACTATAACTATCATATACATAAAATAAAATACTCTTAATTACTACACTATCCTTACCACAATGGTATTATTGGGAATCTTCCCACCTCTCTCAGGGATCCTACTCAAATGAATGATCATGCAAAAATTAACAAAAATGATTTCATTATGTTGGTGGGAATGCAAATGGGTTGTGGGAAAGCAAATGGGTGCAACCACTCTGAGAAATAGTATGGAGATTCCCCAAAAAGTTAGAATTAGAACTGCTGAACAATCCAGCAATTGCACTAATAGGTATTTACCCAAAGGATACAAAAATAATGATTCAAAGAGGGTATATGGACCGTGATATTAATTAATTAATTTATTTATTTTTTAATAAATTAACTTTTATTGGTGTTCACTTTACCAACATACAGAATAACACCCAGTGCTCATCCCGTCAAGTGTCCCCCTCAGTGCCCGTCACCCATTCACCCCCATCCCCTGCCCTCCTCCCCTTCCACCACCCCTAGTTCATTTCCCAGAGTTAGGAGTCTTTATGTTCTGTGTCCCTTTCTGATATTTCCCACACATTTCTTCTCCCTTCCCTTACATTCCCTTTCACTATTATTCATATTCCCCAAATGAATGAGAACATACACTGTTTCTCCTTCTCTGATTGACTTACTTCACTCAGCATAATACCCTCCAGTTCCATCCACGTTGAAGCAAATGGTGGGTATTTGTCGTTTCTAATGGCTGAGTAATATTCCATTGTATACATAAACCACATCTTCTTTATCCATTCATCTTTGTATGGACACCGAGGCTCCTTCCACAGTTTGGCTACTGTGGACATGGCTGCTAGAAACATCGGGGTGCAGGTGTCCCGGCGTTTCATTGCATCTGAATCTTTGGGGTAAATCCCTAACAGTGCAATTGCTGGGTCGTCGGGCAGGTCTATTTTTAAATCTTTGAGGAACCTCCACACAGTTTTCCAGAGTGGCTGCACCAGTTCACATTCCCACCAAGAGTGTAAGAGGGTTCCCTTTTCTCCGCATCCTCTCCAACATTTGTTGTTTCCTGCCTTGTTAATTTTCCCCATTCTCACTGGTGTGAGGTGGTATCTCAATGTGGTTTTGATTTGTATTTCCCTGATGGCAAGTGATGCAGAGCATTTTCTCGTGCATGTTTGCCATGTCTATGTCTTCCTCTGTGAGATTTCTGTTCATGTTTTTGCCCATTTCATGATTGGATTGTTTGTTTCTTTGCTGTTGAGTTTAATAAGTTCGTTATAGATTTTGGAAACTAGCCCTTTATCTGATATGTTATTTGCAAATATCTTCTCCCATTCTGTAGGTTGTCTTTGAGTTTTGTTGACTGTATCCTTTGCTGTGTAAAAGCTTCTTATCTTGATGAAATCCCAATAGTTCATTTTTGCTTTTGTTTCTTTGCTTTCGTGGATGTATCTTGCAAGAAGTTACTGTGGCCAAGTTCAAAAAGGGTGTTGCCTGTGTTCTCCTCTAGGATTTTGATGGAATCTTGTCTCACATTTAGATCTCTCATCCATTTTGAGTTTATCTTTGTGTATGGTGCAAGAGAATGGTCTAGTTTCATCTTCTGCATGTGGATGTCCAATTTTCCCAGCACCATTTATTGAAGAGACTGTCTTTCTTCCAGTGGATAGTCTTTCCTCCTTTATCGAATATTAGTTGACCATAAAGTTCAGGGTCCACTTCTGGGTTCTCTATTCTGTTTCATTGATCTATGTGTCTGTTTTTGTGCCAGTACCACACTGTCTGGATGACCACAGCTTTGTAGTACAACCTGAAATCTGGCATTGTGATGCCCCCAGCTATGGTTTTCTTTTTTAAAATTCCCCTGGCTATTCGGGGTCTTTTCTGATTCCACACAAATCTTAAAATAATTTGTTCTAAGTCTCTGAAGAAAGTCCATGGTATTTTGATAGGGATTGCATTGAACGTGTAAATTGCCCTGGGTAACATTGACATTTTCACAATATTAATTCTGCCAATCCATGAGCATGGAATATTTTTCCATCTCTTTGTGTCTTCCTCAATTTCTTTCAGAAGTGTTCTATACTTTTTAGGGTATAGATTCTTTACCTCTTTGGTTAGGTTTATTCCTAGGTATCTTATGGTTTTGGGTGCCATTGTAAATGGGATGGACTCCTTAATTTTTCTTTCTTCAGTCTCATTGTTAGTATATAGAAATGCCATCGATTTCTGGGCATTGATTTTGTATCCTGCCATGCTACCAAATTGCTGTATGAGTTCTAGCAATCTTGGGGTGGAGGCTTTTGGGTTTTCTATGTAGAGTATCATGTCATCGGCGAAGAGGGAGAGTTTGACTTCTTCTTTGCCAATTTGAATGCCTTTAATGTCTTTTTGTTGTCTGATTGCTGAGGCTAGGACTTCCAATACTATGTTGAATAGCAGTGGTGAGAGTGGACATCCCTGTCTTGTCCCTGATCTTAGGGGAAAGGCTCCCAGTGCTTCCCCATTGAGAATGATATTTGCTGTGGGCTTTTCGTAGATGGCTTTTAAGATGTCGAGGAAAGTTGCCTCTATCCCTACACTATGAAGAGTTTTGATCAGGAATGGATGCTGTATTTTGTCAAATGCTTTCTCTGCATCTAATGAGAGGATCATATGGTTCTTGGTTTTTCTCTTGCTGATATGATGAATCACATTGATTGTTTTACGAGTGTTGAACCAGCCTTGTGTCCCGGGGATAAATCCTACTGGTCATGGTGAATAATTTTCTTAATGTGTTGTTGGATCCTATTGGCTAGTATCTTGTTGAGAATTTTTGCATCTATGTTCATCAGGGAAATTGGTCTGTAATTCTCCTTTTTGGTGGGGTCTTTGTCTGGTTTTGGAATTAAGGTGATGCTGGCCTCATAGAACGAGTTTGGAAGTACTCCATCTCTTTCTTTCTTTCCAAACAGCTTTAGTACAAAAGGTATGGATTGTTCTTTAAACATTTGATAGAATTCCCCTGGGAAGCCATCTGGCCCTGGACTCTTGTGTCTTGGGAGGTTTTTGATGACTGCTTCAATTTCCTCCCTGGATATTGGCCTGTTCAGGTTTTCTATTTCTTCCTGTTCCAGTTTTGGTAGTTTGTGGCTTTCCAGGAATGCGTCCATTTCTTCTGGATTGCCTAATTTATTGGCGTAGAGCTGTTCATAATATGTTTTTAAAATCGTTTGTATTCCTTGGTGTTGGTAGTGATCTCTCCTTTCTCATTCATGATTTTATTAATTTGAGTCTTCTCTCTCTTCTTTTTAATAAGGTTGGCTAATGGTTTATCTATCTTATTAATTCTTTCAAAGAACCAACTCCTAGTTCTGTTGATCTGTTCCACAGTTCTTCTGGTCTCAATTTCGTTGAGTTCTGCTCGAATTTTAATTAACTCTCTTCTTCTGCTGGGCGTCGGGTCGATTTGCTGCTTCTTCTCTAGCTCCTTTATGTGTAAGGTTAGCTTTTGTATTTGAGTTCTTTCCAGTTTTTGAATGGCTGCTTGTATTGCGATGTATTTCCCCCTTAGTACTGCTTTTGCTGCATCCCAAAGATTTTGAATGGTTGTATCTTCATTCTCATTAGTTTCCATGAATCTTTTTAATTCTTCCTTAATTTCCTGGGTGACCCTTTCATCTTTTAGCAGGATGGTCCTTAACCTCCACATGTTTGAGGTCCTTCCAAACTTCATGTTGTGATTTAGTTCTAATTTCAAGGCATTATGGTCTGAGAATATGCAGGGGACGATCCCAATCTTTTGGTATCGGTTCAGACCCGATTTGTGACCCAGTATGTGGTATTCTGGAGAAAGTTCCATGTGCACTTGAGAAGAATGTGTATTTAGTTGAATTTGGATGTAAAGTTCTGTAGATATCTGTGAAATCTATCTGGTCCAGTGTATCATTTAAAGCTCTCGTTTCTTTGGAAATGTTGTGCTTAGAAGACCTATCGAGGATAGAAAGAGCTAGATTGAAGTCACCAAGTATAAGTGTATTATTATCTAAGTATTTCTTCATTTTGGTTAATAATTGGTCTATGTATTTGGCAGCTCCCACATTCGGGGCATATATATTGAGGATTGTTAAGTCCTCTTTTTGGATAGATCCTTGAAGTATGAGATAGTGTCCCTCTTCGTCTCTCACTACAGTCTTCGGGGTAAATTTTAGTTTATCTGATATAAGGATGGCTACCCCTGCTGTCTTTTGAGAACCATTTGAATGGTAAATGGTTCTCCAACCTTTTATTTTCAGGTTGGAGGTGTCCTTCTGTCTAAAATGAGTCTCTTGTAGACAGCAAAAAGATGGGTCCTGATTTTTTATCCAGTCTGAAACCCTGCGCCTTTTGATGGGGTCATTAAGCCCGTTCACGTTCAGAGTTACTATTGACAGATATGAGTTTAGTGTCATCATGATATGTATTCAGTCCTTGTTTTTGTGGATTGTTCCACTGAACTTCTTCTTAAAGGGGAATTTTAAGAGTCCCTCTTAAAATTTCTTGCAGAGCTGGTTTGGAGGTCACATATTCTTTCAGTTCCTGCCTGTCTTGAAAGCTCTTTATCTCTCCTTCCATTTTGAATGAGAGCCTTGCTGGATAAAGTATTCTTGGTTGCATGTTCTTCTCATTTAGGACTCTGAATATATCCTGCCATCCCTTTCTGGCCTGCCAGGTCTCTGTGGTGAGGTCTGCTGTTACCCTAATACCCCTCCCCATAAAAGTCAGGGATTTCTTGTCTCTTGCTGCTTTAAGGATCTTCTCTTTATCTTTGGAATTTTCAAGCTTCACTATTAAATGTCGAGGTGTTGAACGGTTTTTATTGATTTTAGGGGGGGATCTCTCTATTTCCTGGATCTGAATGCCTGTTTCCCTTCCCAGATTAGGAAAGTTTTCAGCTAGGATTTGTTCAAATACATATTGTGGCCCTCCGTCCCTTTCGGCGCCCTCGGGAACCCCAATTAAACGTGTTTTTCTTCCTTAGGCTGTCATTTATTTCCCTTAATCTGTCTTCATGGTCTTTTAACTGTCTGTCTCTTTTTTCCTCAGTTTCCCTCTTTACCATTAACTTGCCTTCTATGTTACTCACTCGTTCTTCCACCTCGTTAACCCTCGTCGTTAGGACTTCTAGTTTGGATTGCATCTCATTCAATTGATTTTTAATTTCTGCCTGATTGGATCTAAATTCTGCAGTCATGAAGTCTCGTGAGTCCTTAATGCTTTTTTCTAGAGCCACCAGTAGCTGTATAATAGTGCTTCTGAATTGGCTTTCTGACATTGAATTGTAATCCAGTTTTTTAACTCTGTGGGAGAGAGGACTGTTTCTGATTCTTTCTTTTGAGGTGAGGTTTTCCTTCTAGTCATTTTGCTCAGTGCAGAGTGGCCAAAAATAAGTTGTATTGGGAAAAGGAGAAAAAGAGAGCAAAGGAAAGAAAAGAGAAAAAGAAAAAAGAAAAAGAAGAAAAAAAGGAAAAAAGAGAAGAAAAAGAGAAAGAAAAAGAAAGATAGGTGAAAAAAGGGGGGGTGGGGGAAGCAATCAAAAATCAAAAAGAAAAAAAAACAAAAAACACAGGGGAGTATCTTCTGATTATGTATACTTTAAGTCCCTTGACTTCCCCTGGAACTGGTCCATCTAGCTGGTCTTCTGGGGCAGGGGCCTGCTGTGCTGATTTTCAGGTGTTAGCACTTGGGGGAGCTGCTCTGCCCCTGCCTGCTGCAGGGCTCAGCTGGGGTTGTTTACCCCGTGAGGCCCCAGGAGGAACAGCCACAGTGGCTATGGCAGCTCTGGAAACCTGGATTCAGCTCCCGCGGTAACTACCGAGCTCTCAATCTGCAGGGCCTGGAGGCTCCGGGGCGGGGCCGCTGATCTGCTCAGCTTGGGGCACGAGCGTCCTTGCTGTCCTGGGCCCTCCCGGCCTCTGCCTGTCCCGGGGGAGGCCGGATCCTGGGCTGTGTCCCGGCGCCCTGTGCTCCAGAGCCTGCGCTGTTGGATTCGCACTCCTGGCCGCGCAGCCGCCTCTCTGCGGAGCCGCTCGAGCCCCTCGGAGCTGCTCTCGGCCGCGCAGCCCCCTCCGCACGGAGGCTCTTCCTCTGCCGGAGCCGCCACCGCCGCCGCCGCCGCTGCATCTGAGCTGTTCCCGGAGCCCCGCAGCGCCTCCACGCAGAGCCATGCCCGAGCCCCTCCGAACTGCTCCGGCTCCCGCCGTGCGCGCTGCAGCCCTTAGGGAGCTCGGCGCACTCTCCCCGGGGCACAGGTGTCTGTTAGTGTCCCAGGGAGCCCGAGGGCATCCCCGCCCTCCTGGGTCCTGCTCTAACTCCCTGCGAGCCCCTTTCCGCCCGGAAAGGTTGGTGCAGCTCCTGCTTCTCCGGGACGGGGCTCTCCTGTCCTGGGGACACTCGCCCCGGCCTCAGCCCGGCTCCTCGCGGGGCCCCTCCCCCTCGGAGGCCTTTTGTTCCTTTATTTCTTTTTCCCCGTCTTCCTACCTTGATAGAAGCGCGAACTCTTCTCACTGTAGCATTCCAGCTGTTCTCTCTTTAAATCTCAGGCCGAATTCGTAGATTTTCAGGATGATTTGAAGGTTATCTAGGTAATTTGGTGGGGACAGTTGATTTGGGGACCCTACTCTTCCACCATCTTGCCCCTCCTCTCTGGGGAGGGTATTCTCAAATGACATGAGATAAAGGGCTAGTAGTCAAGATCTATAAAGAACCTATCAAACTCAATATCCAAGAAATAAACAATCTAGTCATTAAATGGGCAGAAGATATAAACAGTCATTTCCCTGGGAAGACCTACAAATGGCCAACAAGCACATGAATAAATGCTCCACATCGTTTGCCACCAGATAAATACAAATCAAAGCCATAATGAGATACCACCTCACACAGTGAGAATGGGGAAAATTAACAAGACAGGAAACAACAAATATTGGAGGGGATGTGGAGAAGGGGGAACCCTCTTCCCCTGTTGGTGGGAATGCAAACTGGTATAGCCACTCTGGAAGACAGTGTAGAGGTTCCTCAAGAGTTTAATAATAGAGCTACCCTATGAGCCAGCAATTGCACTACTTGGTATTTACCAAGGATACAAATGTAGTGAAGTGACAGGACACCTGCACCCCAATGTTTATAGTAGCAATGTACACAATAGGCAAACTGTGGAAAGAGCCATGATTTCCATTGAGAGATGAATGGACAAAGAAGAGCAGTATATACATAAAATGGAATATTACTCAGACATCAGAAAGGACTAATACCTTCCATTTGCTTCAACATGGATGGAACTGGGTGGTATTATGTTGAGTGAAATAAGTCAACCAGAAAAAGACAATCATCATACGGTTTCACTCAAATGTGGAATATAAGAAATAGTGAAAGGGTCTATAAGGGAAAAGAGGGAAACTGGGGGAAAATAGAATGGAAGACAAATCATGAGAGTCTCCTAACTCTGGGAAACAAAGGGTTGCAGAAGGTGAGGAAGGTGGGGGGATATGGCGACTGGGTGACAGGCACTAAGGAGGGCATTTGATAGGAAGAGCACTGGGTATTATACTATATATTGGCACATTGAATTTAAAGGAAAAAAATATGACATTGAAAAAAATCAACATATTTTATATAGCTACACAAATGTACATTTGGTGGGAATTGAAGGAAGGTCTATAATGGACTGATAACCAGGGAATATGGTCTCCTAAAAGACTTTTCCATATTCACAGAGCAAGTTATGTCAACTTGCTAATAGCTATGGTTTTCTTTGGGTATAATCTCTTAGTAATTCATAACCTAACAGATAACACTGTCCTTCCCCTTCATTAACTCCCCAAGAAAGTATCCACCAAAGATATTGAAATATTTCTAATTACATGCATACCCACCCTGCCCATCATGATATCAGTGTCCTAGAGCTAATGATTATCAGGATTTTTAAACATTGTTCATTATTGTTCTTAGTTGGCATACATTACAATTAACTTTTCTATTGATGTACTGTTCTGTGAGTTTTAATGCATTCACGAATTCTTGTAATTGTCAGTGCTGGTAGGATAAAGAACAATTGCAACACTATAAAGAATTTTCCCATGTTTCCCCTTTCGTATTTAAATCCTCTTGTTAGTACTAATCCTTGGTATCCATTGTCTGTATAGATTTGTCTTTTCCATAAAATCATATATGAAATAACATAATATGCATGTGTTTGGGTCCATGTTCTTTTACTTAGTAAAATGCACTTAAAATTCATCCATGTTGTTACAAATATAACAGTCACTCTTTCCAACAACAGTTGAAGGGCATCTGGATTCTTTCCAGTTTGGGGTAATTATGAATAAAGGTGCAATAAATACTTGCATGCAGGCTTTTGTGTGAATATAACTTTCAAATTCTCTAGGATAAGTACCAGAAGTGTGATTGATGGGTCTCAAAGTAAGTGTATATTTAACTTTATTTTTTAAGATTTTATTTATCTATTCATTAGAGAGAGAGAGAGAGAGAGAGAGAGAGAGAGAGAGAGAGAGAGTCAGAGACACAGGCAGAAGCAGAAGCAGGCCCCATGCAGGAAGCCCAACATCAGACTTAATTCCCGGTCTCCAGGATCAGGCTCTGGGCTGAAGGTGGCGCTAAACCGCAGAGCCACCAGGGCTGCCCATATATTTAACTTTATAAAAAACTGCCCAACTCTTTTGAAAAGTGGCTCTACAGTATTTCTAACAGCAATGATAAAAGTGTTCCAACTGCTCCTTGTCCTTTTGAGAACTTGGTAGTGTCAGAATTTGATTACTATTTATTTGTAATCCAATAGATATTTAATAGTAGCTCATGGTTTTAATTTGGATTTCCCTGACTCATGATGAGCATTTTTCATGTGCTTACTTTTCACCTATTTATTTTCTTTAGTGAATTGTCTTTCTGTTAAAATGCTTTGTCCATATTTAAGAAGTGGGTTATTTTTTCATTGTTGAGTTTTGGGAGTTCTTTTAATTAAAAAAAATGTATTTGAGAAGGAGAGCACAAGCACAAGTGCAGGAGGAGGGGCAAAGGGAGAGGGACAAGCAGCTTCCCTGCTGAGCAGGGAGCCCCACTCAGGGCTCCATCCCAGTACCCCAGGATCAGGATCTGTGCTGAAGGCCGACACTTATCTGACAGTGCCATTGAGGCATCCCTGGAGGTTCATTTAATGTATTCTAGATACAAGTATTTTGTCAGATATATAATTTACAAATATTTTCGGCCAGACTACAGCTTATCTACTCACTCTATTTATGGTGTCTTTAGCAGAACAAACTTTAATTTTCATGAAATCCAATTTAGTGAGTTTTTTCTTTTATGAATTTTGCTTTTGATGCCAATCTAAAAAGTCTTTGCTTAACAAAAGGGTATTAAAATTTCCTCCTATATATTCTTTCATGAGTTTTATAGCATTACACTTAGGTCAATAATTCACTTTGGGTTAACTTTTGCATACAATGAAAAGTTTAGGCTGAGGTTTATAATTTTTGCATGAGTATATTCAGTTGTTCCAATACCATTTGTTAAAAAGACTCACCTTTCTCCATTAAATTGGCTTTACATCTTTGTCAAAAGTTACCGATAAAAGCAAACAAACAAAAGCCACCTGAAACTAATTTAACATGCGTCAACTGTACTTCAATTTTTAAAAAGTCAATTGATCATATTTGTGTGGGTCTGTATCTGGACTTTCTCTTCAGATTCCATTGAGCTATATGTCTATTGTTTCTCCAATACCATATTGTCTTAGTTATTATAGCTTTATAGAACTTTATCATTTTATTTTATTTTATTTCAATATAAATGTACTCTAATCCCCAACTCCTATTTCCCCCATACTCCCACCTACCTCCCCTCTGGTAAATATCAGTTTATTCTCTTGGTTTCTCTTTCTCTTTCCCTCTCTCTCATTATCTACCTATCTATCTTCTTCATTTATTCATTTGTTTTCTTTCTTAAATTCCACGAGTGAGATCACATGGTATTGTCTTTTTCTGACTGACCTATTTTCCTTAGTGTTATACTCTCTTGCTCCATCCACATTATTGCAAATGGCAAGAATTCATTCCATTTTTTTGTGGTTGAATAATATTCTATTTTTTTATTTTGATGTAGTCCCAATAGTGTATTTTTGCTTTTTCTTTCCTTTGCCTTAGGAGACATATCTAGAAAAAAGTTGCTATCGCCAAATATCACAGATATTACTGCCTATGCTCTCTTCAAGGATTTTTATGGTTTCAAGTCTCACATTTAAGCTTTTAATACATTTTGAGTTTATTTCTGTATATAGTGAAAGAAAGTGATTTAATTTCTTTGTTTTGCATGTTGGTGTCCAGTTTTCACAATACTATTTGTTGAAGAGATTTCCTTTTTCCCATTGTATATTTATTTCTTCTTTGACAAAGACAAACCATATAATTGTGGTTTTATTTCTGGGTTTTCTGTTTTGTTCCACTGACATGTATGTCTTTTTTTATACCAGTACAATACTGTATTAGGTACTACCACTTTGTAATATAGCCTGAAACCTGGAATTGTGATACCTCCAGTTTTGTTTTTCTTTTACAGTATTCTTTTGGCCATTCTGAGTCTTTTGTGATTCCATAAATATTTTAGGATTGTTTCTGTGAAACATGCTTTTGATATTTTCATAGGGATTTCATTAAATGTGTAGATTACTGTTGGGAGCGGTCCCGCAGTGCGAGGCAAGGTTCCAAGTTGAGCCAAAGCTCCCTGTTGTCCCTAGCCAACCCGCAGTCCTGCGGCGCGAGGCAGGGTTCTGGGTTGAGCAAAGGCTCCTTGTCATACCTGGCCAACCTGCTGGGGCTGCACCTAGCTCTTCCCCCTTATGGAAGTAAATGTACATATTTGCTTCTCCTTTAAAATGTTATCGAGACAAGTTCCCATAAAGTAAGCAAGAAGGTGGCCTGACACATGACCACCTTGGCAGACATTACTTAATAAACAAACTTCACTGTTTAGTTTTTATGTGGCCTTCATGCTCTATTGCTTAAACAAATAACAGGTGTTAGTTTCAAAAACAATGTATGTTTGTGCGCGAGATGTACTTTTCCTTAAAGAAATAAGCTGCCTGCTTACAGAGGCTATATAAACTCTACATGCAAAAATAAAGCTTGTCCATTGCAGCCATCAGCTGCATGGAACCTCCTATCCCATGAACTTTTAGTCTCTTGTTTCTTTCTCATCCCCTTGCCCTCGGTTCCTGAATCCGGACCTTCTCGCGCCGGCCGCGACAGATTACTTTGAGTAGTATAGATATTTTAACAATATTTGTTCTTCTAAACCATAAGAATGTAATGTTTTTCCATTTCTTTGTGTCATCTTGAATTTTCTTTCAGCAATGTTTTATAGTTTATAGAGTACAGGTCTTTTACCTCTTTGGTTAACTTTATTCCTAGATATCTTACTGTTTGGGGTACAATTGTAAATGGGATTTAATTTGACTTTCTGCTGCTTCATTAGTTTATAAGAATGTTAATTTCTGTATGTTGATTTTGTATTTGTGACTTTACTGAATTCATCTATTAGTTATAGCAGTTTTTTTGGTGGAGTCTTTAGAGTTTTTTATATATAATATCATGTCATCTGCAAATAGTGACAGTTTTACTTTTTCCTTACCAATTTGGATGTCTTTAATTACTTTATGTATTCTAATTGCTGTGGTTAGGACTTCCAGTATTATGTTGAATAAAAGCGGTAACAGTCAGCATCCTTGTCTTGTTCCTGAACTTAGGTGAAAGCTGTCAGTTTTTCAACAATGAGTATGATGTTTGCTTTGGGTTTTTCACATAAGGTCTTTACTATGTTGAGGTATGGTCCCTCTAAACTTATTTTGCTAAGGATTTTTATCATGAATGGATACTGTACTCTGTCAAGTGATTTTTCTGTATCTATTGAAATGATCATATGTTTTATATCCTTTCTCTTATTTTAATGATTATATAACATTGACATTTCTGCAAATATTGAACCACTTTTACATCCTGGAAATAAATTTCACTCAATTGTGGTGTATGATTATTTTAATGTATTATTGGATTCACTATGCTAATATTTTTTCACTTTGCTAATATTTTGTTGAGGATTTTTACATCTATATTCATGAGAGATATTGGCCTGTGGTTCTCTTTTTTTGTGTGTCTGGTTTTGGTATCAGGATCATACTGGCTTCATAAAATGAATTTAAAAGTTTTCCTTCCTCTTGTATTTTTTGGAATAGTTTGAGGAAAGTAGGTATTAACTATTCTTAATACATTTGGTAGAATTCATGTGTGAGGTCATTTGCTCCTGGATAATTTGCTGACATACAGGTTTTCATAATTTTCTGTTACAATTGTTTGCATTTCTGTGGTGTTGGTTGTTATTTCTCCTCTCTTATTCGTTTGCTTGTTTATATGGGTCTTCTTGCTCTTTTTGTTGAATCTTGCTAAAGACTTATCAATTTTGTTGATCATTTCAAAGAACCAGGTCCTGGTTTCATTGATCTGTTCCATTTTTTTTAAGTTTCTATGTCATTTATTTTTGCTCTAATCTATTATTTCTTACTTTAGCTAAATTTGAGTGTTGTTTTTATTTTCCAACTCTCTTTAGATGTAAGCTTAGGTTATGTTTTTGAGATTTTTCTTACTTCTTGAGGTAGGCCTATATTGTTATAGACTTCTCTCTTTAAACCACAGTTGCTACATCCCAAAGACTTTGGACTGGTTTGTTTTTATGTGATTTTTTAAAATCTCTTCTTTAATATCTTGGTAGATCTGCTCATTGTTTAGTAGCATGTTATTTAACCTCCATGTATTTGTGCTCTTTCCAGATTTTTTTCTTCTGATATATTTCTAGTTTTATAACACTGTGGTTAAAAGTGTTGCATGCTATGACTTTTTTAAAACATTTTTTGATCCTTTATTTGTGACCTAACATGTGCCTTATTTTGTAGAATGTTCCATGTGCACTTGAAAAATAATGTGTATCCTGCTGTTGTAGGATGGAATGGTCTGAATACTTCTGTTAAATCCATCTGGTCCAGTGAGTCATTCAAAACCACACAGTTCGCTGGTGGAAAGGGAGGCGGGGCAAGATGGCGGAAGAGAAGGGTCCCCAAGTCACCTGTCCCCACCAAATTACCTAGATGACTTTCAAATCCATCCTGAAAACCTATGAATTCTGCTTGAGATTTAAAGAGAGAACAACTGGAATGCTATAGTGAGAAGAGTTCGTGCTTCTATCAAGGTAGGAAGATGGGGGAAAAAAGAAACAAAAGGCATCTAAGGGGGAGGGGCCCACGAGGAGCCGGGCTAAGGCCACGGTGAGTGCCCCCAGGACAGGAAAGCCCCATCCTGGAGAAGCTGGAGCTTCAACAATCTTCCCGGGTGGAAAGGACAGCTCAGGGAGTTAGAGCAGGACCCCAGGAGCGGCAGGGATGCCCTCAGGCTCCCAGGGACACTAATAGTGGAACTGTGCCCCAGGGAGAGAGTGCACCGAACTCCCTAAAGGGCTGCAGCGTGCGCCCGGCTAGACCCGGGAGCAGCTCCGAGGCGGTTCCGGCAGAGGCGCTGCGTAGAGGGAGCTGGGCGGGAGGGCGATTCCAGCAGCACGGGCCGAGAGCCCAGGGCGCGGGGGACACAACCCAGGATCCGGCACTCCCTCTGGGACAGGCAGAAGCCAGGAGGGCACAGGACAGCAAGGACACTCCTGCCACCCGGTGGCCCCAAGCTGTGCAGATCAGCGCCCTGGCCCCGGAGCATCCAGGCCCTTGCAGACTGAGAGCTCCCGTAGTTACTGCAAGAGCTGACTCTAGGGCTGGAGAGCTGGCCAGTGCCACTGTTGTTGTTTCTCCAGGGGCCTCACAGGATAAACAACCCCAACTGAGCCTCACAATGGCCTCACAGGATAAACAGGTTAAACAACTTTCACTGAGCCTTGCACCAGGCAGGGGACTGAGCAGCTCCCCCAAGTACAGACACCTGAGAATCGTCACAGCAGGCCCGTCCACCCCCCCGCACCCAAGACCAGTTAGACGGACAGGGGAAAAACAATTTATTGACCAGGCAACACTGGAAAGTTCCACGGGAAGTCGAGGGATTTACAGTGTATAAAATCAGAGGATACTCCCCCCTTATTTTTTGTTTTCTGTTTGCTTCCCCCCTTTCTTTCTTCTCTTCTTGTTTTTCCTTTTTTTTCTTTATCGTTTCTTCTTTCTCTTCTCTCTCTTCTCTCTTTTTCTCCTTTTCCTAATACAACTTGTTTTTGGCCACTCTGCACTGAGCAAAATGAGTAGAAGGAAAACCTCACCTCAAAAGAAAGAATCAGAAACAGTCCTCACTCCCACAGAGTTACAAAATTTGGATTACAATTCAATGTCAGAAAGCCAATTCAAAAGCACTATTATACAGCTACTGGTGGCTCTAGAAAAAAGCATAAAGGACTCAAGAGACTTCATGACTGCAGAATTTAGATCTAATCAGGCAGAAATTAAAAATCAATTGAATGAGATACAATCCAAACTAGAGGTCCTAACGACGAGGGTTAATGAGGTGAAAGAAAGAGTGAGTGACATAGAAGACAAGTTAATGGCAAAGAGGGAAACTGAGGGAAAAAAAGACAAACAATTAAAGAATCATGAAGAAGTGTGTGGGAAATATCAGAAAGGGAGACAGAACATAAAGACTCCTAACTCTGGGAAATGAACTAGGGGCGATAGAAGGGGAGGAGGGCAGGGGGAGGAGGGGAATGGGTGACGGGCACTGAGGGGGGCACTTGACGGGATGAGCACTGGGTGTTATTCTGTAAGTTGGCAAATTCAACACCAATAAAAAAATAAATTTATTATAAAAAAAATAAAGATCATGAAGATAGATTAAGGTAATTAAATGACAGATTGAGGAAGAAAAATCTACATTTAATTGGGGATCCCGAGGGCACTGAAAGGGATACAGGTCCAGAATATGTATTTGAACAAATAATAGTTGAAAACTTTCTTAATCTTGAAGGGAAACACGCATTCAGATCCAGGAAATAGAGAGATACCCCCGTAAAATCAATAAAAACCATTCAACAGCTCGACATTTAATAGTGAAACTTACAAATTCCAAAGATAAAGACAAGATCTTTAAAGCACCAAGAGACCAGACATCTCTAACTTTTATGGGGAGAAATATCAGATTAACAGCAGACCTCTCCAAAGAAACCTGGCAGGCCAGAAAGGGCTGGCAAGATGCATTCAGGGTCCTAAATGAGAAGAACCTGCAGCCAAGAATACTTTATCCAGCAAGGCTCTCATTCAGAATAGGAGAGATAAAGAGCTTCCAAGATAGGCAGAAACTGAAAGAATATGTGACCACCAAACTGGCTCTGCAAGAAATATTAAAGGGGATCCTTTAAAAGAAAGAGGAAGTCCAAGGAAACAATCCACAAAAACAGGGCTGAATAGGTATCATGATGACAAAAAATTCATATCTTTCAATAGTAACTCTGAACGTGAATGGGCTTAATGATCCCATTGAAAGGTGCAGGGTTTCAGACTGGATAAAAAAGCAGGACCCATCTATTTGCTGTCTACAATAGACTCATTTTAGACAAAAGGACACCTCCAGCCTCAAAATAAAAGGCAGAAGAACCATTTACATTCAAATGGTCCTCAAAAGAAAGCAGGGGTAGCCATCCTTATATCAGATAAACTAAAATTTACCCCGAAGACTGTAGTGAGAGATGAAGAGGGACACTATATCATACTTGAAGGATCTATCCAACAAGAGGACTTAACAATCCTCAATATATATGCCCCGAATGTGGGAGCTGCCAAGTATATCAATCAATTAATAACCAAAGTTAAGACATACTTAGATAATAATACACTTATACTTGGTGACTTCAATGTAGTTCTTTCTAGAAACGATAGGTTTTCTAAGCACATCTCCAAAGAAACAAGAGCTTTAAATGATACACTGGACCAGATGGATTTCACAGATATTTATGGAACTTTATATCAAAACGCAGCAGAATACAAATTGTTCTCAAGTGCACATGGAACTTTCTCTAGAATAGACCACATAGGGATCCCTGGGTGGCACAGCGGTTTGGCGCCTGCCTTTGGCCCAGGGCGTGATCCTGGAGACCCAGGATCGAATCCCACGTCAGGCTCCCGGTGATGGGGCCTGCTTCTCCCTCTGCCTATGTCTCTGCCTCTCTCTCTCTCTCTCTCTCTCTGTGACTATCATAAATAAATTAAAAAAATTTAGAATAGACCACATACTGAGTCACTAATCAGGTCTTAACCGATACCAAAAAATTGGGAATGTACCCTGCGTATTGTCAGACCATAATGCTTTGATATTAGAACTAAATCACAAGAAGAAGTTTGGAAAGATTTCAAACACGTGGAGGTTAAGGACCATCTTGGTAAAATATGAAAGGGCCAACCAGGAAATTATAGAAGAATGAAAAAGATTCATGGAAACTAATGAGAATGAAGATACAACCATTCAAAATCTTTGGGAAACAGTAAAAGCAGTCCTAAGGGGGAAATACATCGCAATACAAGCATCCATCCAAAAACTCAAAAGAACTCTAATGCAAAATCTAGCCTTGCACCTAAGGGAGCTAGAAAAAAACAGCAAATAGATCCTACACTCAGCAGAAGAAGAGAGTTAATAAAGATTCGAGTAGAACTCAATGAAATCGAGACCAGAAGAACTGTGGAACAGGTCAACAAAACCAGGAGTTGGTTCTTTGAAAGAATTAATAAGATAGATAAACCATTAGCCAGCCTTATTAAAAAGAAGAGAGGGAAGACTCATATTAATAAAATTATGAAGGAGAAAGGAGAGATCACTACCAACACCAAGGAAATAGAAGCGATTTCAAAAACATATTATAAGCAGCTATACGCCAATAAATTAGGCAATCTAGAAGAAATGGACTCATTTCTGGAAAACCACAAACCACCAAAACTGGAACTGGAAGAAATAGAAAACCTGAACATGCCAATAACCAGGGAGGAAATTGAAGCAGTCATCAAAAACCTCCCAAGACACAAAAGTCCAGGGCTAGATGGCATCCCTGGGGAATTCTATCAAACGTTTAAAGAAGAAACCAATACCTATTCTAGTAAAACTGTTGGGATAGATAGAAAGAGATGGAGTACTCCCAACCTCGTTCTATGAGGCCAGCATCACCTTAATTCCAAAACTAGACAAAGACCCCACCAAAAAGGAGAATTACAGACCAATATCCCTGATGAACATGGATGCAAAAATTCTCAACAAGATACTAGCCAATAGGATCCAACAATACATTAAGAAGATTCTTCACCATGACCAAGTGGATTTATCCCCGAGACACAAGGCTGGTTCAACACTCAAAAAGCAATCAATGTGATTGATCATATCAGCAAGAGAAGAAACAAGAACCATATGATCCTCTCAATAGATTCACAGAAAGCATTTGGCAAAATATGGCATCCATTCTTGATCAAAACTCTTCAGAGTGTAGGGATAGAGGGAACATTCCTCTGCATCTTAAAAGCCATCTACGAAAAGCCCACAGCAAATATAATTCTCAAATAAGATCAGGAACAAGAAAGGGATGTCCACTCTCACCACTGCTATTCAACATAGTACTGGAAGTCCTAGCCTCAGCAATCAGGCAACAAAAAGAAAATAAAAGGCGTTCAAATTGGCAAAGAAGAAGTCAAACACTCCCTCTTCACAGATGACATGATACTGTATATAGAATACCCAAGAGGCTCCACCCCAAGATTGCTAGAACTCATACAGCAATTTGGCAGTGTAGCAGGATAAAAATCAATGCCCAGAAGCCCAGGCATTTCTATACACTAACAATGAGACTGAAGAAAGAGAAATTAAGGAGTCAATCCCGTAGACAATTGCACCCAAGATAGGTATCTGTCTTGCATAAGATACCTAGAAATAAACCTAACCAAAGAGGTAAAGGATCTACACCCTAAAAACTACACAACACTTCTGAAAGAAATTGAAGAAGACACAAAGAGATGGAAAAATATTTCATGCTCATGGATTGGAAGAATTAATATTGTGAAAGGGTCAATGTTACCCAGGGCAATTTACACGTTTAATATAATCCCTATCAAAATACCATGGACTTTCTTCAGAGAGCAGGGAGAAATTATTTTAAGATTTGTGTGGAATCAGGGATCACTGAGTGGCGCAGCGGTTTGGCGCCTGCCTTTGGCCCAGGGCGCGATCCTGGCGACCCGGGATCGAATCCCACGTCGGGCTCCCGGTGCATGGAGCCTGCTTCTCCCTCTGCCTGTGTCTCTGCCTCTCTCTCTCCCTCTCTCTGTGACTATCATAAATAAATAAAAAATTAAAAAAAAGATTTGTGTGGAATCAGAAAAGACCCCGAATAGCGTGGAGAATACTAAAAAAGAAAACCATAGCTGGGGGCATCACAATGCCAGATTTCAGGTTGTACTACAAAGCTGTGGTCATCAAGACAATGTGGTACTGGCACAAAAACAGACACATAGATCAATGGAACAGAATAGAGTATCCAGAAGTGGACCCTCAACTTTATGGCCAACTAATATTCGAGAAAGGACGAAAGACTATTCACTGGAAGAAAGACAGTCTCTTCAATAAATGGTGCTGGGAAAATTGGACATCCACATGCAGAAGAATGAACCTAGACCACTCTCTTGCACCATACACAAAGATAAACTCAAAATAGATGAAGGATATAAATGTGAGACAAGATTCCATCAAAATCCTAGAAGATAACACAGGCAACATCCTTTTTGAACTCGGGCACAGCAACTTCTTGCAAGATACATCCACGAAGGCAAGAGAAACAAAAGCAAAAATGAACTATGGACTTCATCAAGATAAAAATCTTCTGCACAGCAAAAGAAACAGTCTACAAAACTCAAAGACAACGTACAGAATGGGAGAAGATATTTGGAAATAACATATCAGATAAAGGGCTAATATCCAAGATCTATAAAGAACTTATTAAACTCCACAGCAAAGAAACAAACAATCCAATCATGAAATGGGCAAAAGACATGAACTGAAATCTCACAGAGGAAGACAAAGACATGGCCAAGAAGCACATGAGAAAATGCTCTGCATCCCTTGCCATCAGGGAAATACAAATCAAAAGCACAATGAGATACCACCTCACACCAGTGAGAATGGGGAAAATTAACAAGGCAGGAAACCACAAATGTTGGAGAGGATGTGGAGAAAAGGGAACACTCTTACACTGTTGGTGGGAATGTGAACTGGTGCAGCCACTCTGGAAAACTGTGTGGAGGTTCCCCAAAGAGTTAAAAATGGATCTGCCCTACGACCCAGCAATTGCACTGTTGGGGATTGATCCCAAAGATTCAGATGCAATGAAACGCCGGGACACCTGCACCCCGATTTTTATAGCAGCAATGTCCACAATATCCAAACTGTGGAAGGAGCTTCGGTGTTCACCGAAAGATGAATGGATAAAGAAGATGTGGTTTATGTATACAATGGAATATTACTCAGCCATTAGAAACGACAAATACCCACCATTTTCTTTGACGTGGGTGGAACTGGAGGGTATTTTGCTGAGTGAAATAAGTCAATCAGAGAAGGACAAACATTATATGGTCTCATTCATTTGGAGAATAAAAAAATAGTGAAAGGGAATAAAGGGGAAAGGAGAAAACATGAATGGGAAATATCAGAAAGGGAGACAGAACATGAGAGACTCCTAACTCTGGGAAACGAACTAGGGGTGGTAGAAGGGAGGTGGGCAGGGGGTGGTGGTGACTGGGTGATGGGCACTGAGGTGGGCACTTGATGGGATGAGCACTGGGTGTTATTCTATATGTTGGCAAATTAAACACCAATAAAAAATAAAGTTATAAAAAAACAAGATAAGAAGAAAAAAAGAAAACCGCACTGTTTCCTAATTGATTTTCTATTTTTTTGTAACTGATTTCATTAAAATTCAATTAGTTAACGTTTAGTTAATCATTAGTTTTAGATGTGGAGTTCAGTAATTCATTTGTTGCATATAACACTCAGTGCTCATTGCCCCGTGTGCCCTCCTTAATGTCCATAACCCTGTTATTCCATCTCCTACCACCCCCCCTCCAGCAACCCTCAGTTTGTTTCCTATACTTAAGAGTCTTATATGATTTGTCTGCCTCTCTGATTTTTGTCTTATTTTATTTTTCCTTCTCTTCCACTATGATCCTCTGTTTTGTTTCTTAAATTCCACATGAGTGAAATCATATCATAATTGTATTTCTCTGATTTACTTATTTCACTCAGCATAAGACCCTCCAGTTTCAACCACGTCAATGTCAATGGTAAGAGCTCATGTCAATGGTCTTTTTTGGTGGCTGAATAATATTCCATTGTGTGTGTGTATCTATATATCTATATCATCTATATATAACATATTCTTTATCCATTCATCTGTCAGTGGACATCTGGAGTCTTCTCATAGTTTGGCTAT
The DNA here is from genome assembly GCF_905146905.1 of Nyctereutes procyonoides. Taxonomy (NCBI): domain Eukaryota; kingdom Metazoa; phylum Chordata; class Mammalia; order Carnivora; family Canidae; genus Nyctereutes; species Nyctereutes procyonoides. The sequence continues at coordinate 64,706,853 of NW_026575125.1, read as the reverse complement.
TGTGGACATTTCTTATAACCATTGGGGAGAAAAGGCCCCTTCAGTTCACAAAGTGTGTATCCTTTGGGTAAATACCTAATAGTGCAATTGCTGGGTCATGGATGATCTGTCCATTGATGTAAATGATATGTTAAAGTACTTTATTATGATTATATTACTATCAATTAGTTCCTTATATTTGTTATTAAGAGTTGTATGTGTTTGGGTGCTCCCATGTTGGGTGCATAAATATTTACAATTGTTATATCCTTTTGTTGGATTGTCACCTTTATTATCATATAGTATCTTTTTGTGTAATTTGTTACAGTGTTTGTTTTAAAGTCTATTTTGCTTGATATAAGTAATGCTACAACATCCTTTGACATCCCTTTCCATGGTAATTATTTCTCCAGTCCCTCAGTTTCAATCTGCAGGTGTCTTTAGGTCCAAAATGAGTCTCCTGTAGGCAGCATACAGATGGATCTTGTTTTCTTAACCATTATGTCATCCTGTCTTTGATTGGAGAATTTAGTTCATTTTATAGTTAAAGTTATTATTGATAGGTTGTATTTATTGCTCTTATTATTATTTTATGATTATTTCTACAGATTTTCTCTGTTCCTTTCTTTTCTTGTCTCTTTCATGGTTTGCTGGCTTTCTTTAGCATTAGACTTGGATTCTTTTCTCTTTATTTTTTTCATAAGTACTACAGATTTTGATTTGTGGTTAGCACTAGGCTTGTATATAACATCTTCTGCAGATAGCAGTCTATATTAAGTTGATAGTCACTTAAGTTTAAGCCCATTCTTTACTCCTCTCTCCCCACCCCCATTTTAAGTATATGGTGACATATTATTCATCCTTTTATTTTATGAATCCTTTGACTCATTTTTTATAGAAATATTTATTTTTACTGCTTTTGTGTTTTTTTTTTAATTTTCATACTCTCACTTATGATCTTTCCTTTCCACTCAAATAGTCCTCTTTAATGTTTCTTGTAGAACTAATTTAGTGGTCATGAGCTCCTTTAGTTTTTGTTTGTCTCAGCTCCTTTAGTTTTTGTTTGTCTCAGAAATTCTTTATCTCCCTTTCTATTCTGAATGATAGTCTTGTTGAATAGGGTATTCTTGGCTGCAGATTTTTCCCTTTCAGGACTTTGAATATATCATGCTCTATACCCTTCTAACCTGCAATGTATTTGATTAAAAAGCCCACTGTTAGCCTTATGGGGTTTTCCCTGTATGTAGATGTCTTCTTTTCTCTCCCTGCTTTAATTTTTTTCTTTATTACTACTTTTGCCTTTTTAATTACTAGCATCTTGGTGTGGACCTCCTTGGGTTGAATTTGGCGGGGGATCTCTATGCCTCCTGGATCTGGATATCTGTTTCCTTTCTCCAGATTAAGGAAGTTTTAAGCTACTATTTCTACAAATAAGTTTTCTGCCCCTTTCTCTCTCTTCTCCTGAGATCCCTAAATGCAAATGTTATTATGCCTGATGGCATCATTGAGTTACCTAAGACTATTCTCAATTTTCATAATTTTCTTTCCTCTCCTTTTTTTCACCTTGGTTACTTCCATTTATCTGTTACTTTCCATTTATCTGACCGACTATCTGTCGGTCATTAATTCATTTCTCTGCTTTATCTAGCCTGCTATTTATTCTATCAAGTGTATTTTTAATTTCATTTATTGTGCTCTTCATCTCTAATTGGTTCTTTTTTATCTCCTTGTTAAGGGTCTCACTGATGTCCTCCACTCTTCTCTAGTCCAGTGAGTATCTTTATGGTCATTACTTTAAATTCTCTATCAGGCATGTTACTTATATGCATTTTGCTGTGATTTGGTCCTGTTCTTTCATTTGGCAGATATTTCTCCGTCTCATTTTGTCTGACTTTCTCTATTTGTTTTTGTGCATTAGGAAAGTAAGCTGCTTTTCTTGCTATTAATGATAATAGCCTTATGAAGAAGTCCTATAGTGCCCTGTAGGCTGTGTCCCCTATTTCCCAGGGCCTGAGGCTTCAGGGAGTGTTTAGTTTTTTCCTATGTGTGTTGCAAGCCCTCTCCTGATGTTTTGGCCTCTTTTTCATTCAGTCTAGTTGTCTGTGTGCAGATGCTCTTTTTGCCTGTTGTGGGCAATGTTTGGTCTCCAGCAGGAATAAGGTACATTTTAAATAGGTGTGCAGTGGTTTGCTTGTGAAATGAGACCTGCCCCTGCTGCTGCCAGAACTGAGGTTCCACAAAACACACAGTTCAGGAGTTGTGATGTTGACAGATTTTGGGCTGGTCTTCTGGAGGAGGGGCCCACCCTGCTGAGACTGAGGTAAGTGTGACTGGGAAGTGTGAATCCACTGAACTGCAGGGAGTTAGGGTTTGGTGCAAATCAGTCAGCTGGTGAGTGTTGGTACTGCCCTGGTTCTTGCAGGTGGTAACTATTTATGCATGGGGGTGGTGGTGGAGGAAATGGCACCTGCAATCTCCTTTGTTCCTGGAAGGATCACGCCATGATCCCTGTCTCTTCGGATCACACTGAACACATTGAGATGAGCAAATCACTCTCCCTCCCATCTGCCCCTGGCGTTTTTCAGACTCTTGGTTCTAGGCAGTATCTGCACAACCTGTTTCTCATGCTGTCTCTTCATGGGCAAAGACTCTGCTTCCTTTTGTTCTCCAGGCTCTTCTAGAGCCAAGCATGCCGATTTTTAAAATTTCAGGCTTTAAGTTCCTCTGGTTGTAAGAACTCATGAAATTCAGCCTCTCTCATTTTCAAAGGCAAATATGGGGATTCATCTTCATGAAGTCTGTTTTTTTTCTCTTCTCTATACCATCAGCTCCCTCTTTACTGTAGATGGTAATGGTCTGTTTAGCTCCTAGACCACATCTTCACCTTCCTACCTTCTTCAATGTGACCTCTTCTACTTTTACTTGTGGAGTTTGTTCTGCCAGTCTTCAGGTCATTTTTTAGATTTCTTATACTGATGTGTTATCTAGTTGTATCCATGGGATGAGGTGAGCTTAGGGTGCTCCTACTCTGCCGTCTTCACAGCTGGCCACAGTTCAGTAAATCTTAAGTGGTGTACTCCTCCTACTTTGCTCATTAAAAAAATGTATGGCTATTCTAGTACCTTTATCTTTCCATATTTTTAGAATCCACTTGTGTATATCTACAAAGAATCTTGTTGGGATTTTTATTGGGATTGCGCTAAATTTGTAGATCAATTTGGAAAGAACTGTCATTATAACTGTATGGGATCTTTCAATCTATGAATATAGGATCTTTTTCAATTTATTTAGGCCATGTGTGATTTCTCTCATCAGCATTTTGTAATTTTTATTATGCAGTTCATATATTGTTTGTTATGTGCTTTAATATTTCACTAGGAGGTTGTGAATGTTATTGGTTTTTTTTAAATTTCAATTTCCAATTTTTCATGGGTAGTGTATAAGATTCTGATTTTTGTATTTCATTTTGTATCTTGCAGTCTTCCTAAACTCACGTATTAGTTCCAAGAGTGTTTTTTGTAGAGACCCTTAGAGTTGTCTACATAGACTATCATGCCATTTGCAAATAGACGTAGTTTATTTTTTCCTTTCAAATCTGAAATCTTTTTATTTAATTTTCTTCCTTTTTTTCACTATCAAAGACTTCACATATGATTCTGAATAGGAGTGGTAAGAGCAGATATCATTGCTGGTTCCTGATTGTGGAGGAAAACATTCAGTCTTTTGGGAGGAGGGGCAAGATGGCGGAAGAGTAGGGTCCCCAAATCAACTGTCCCCACCAAATTACCTAGATAACCTTCAAATCATCCTGAAAATCTATGAATTCGGCCTGAGATTTAAACAGAGAACAGCTGGAATGCTACAGTGAGAAGAGTACACACTTCTATCAAGGTAGGAAGATGGGGGGGGGGCAGAAATAAAGAAACAAAAGGCATCCAAGGGGGAGGGGCCCCGCGAGGAGCCGGGCTAAGGCCGGGGCGAGTGCCCCCAGGACAGGAGAGCCCCGTCCCAGAGAAGCAGGAGCTGCACCAATCTTCCCGGGCGGAAAGGCGCTCGCAGGGAGTTAGAGCAGGACCCCAGGAGGGCGGGGATGCCCTCAGGCATCCTGGGACACTAACAGGCACCTGCGCCCCAGGGAAAGTGCGCCGAGCTCCCTAAAGGGCTGCAGGGCGCACGCATTGACCTGGGAGCAGCTCCGAGGGGCTCGGGCGGTGGCTCTGCACAGAGGCGGCTGCGCGCCGGGAGCAGCTTGGAGGCAGCTCCGGCAGAGGAAGAGGCTCCGTGCCGAGGGGGCTGCGCGGCTCCAGGAGCAGCTCGGAGGGGTTCGGGTGGCGACTGCACGGAGAGGCGGCTGCACCACCGGGGGCGCGAATCCAACAGCGCAGGCCCCGAAGCACAGGGCGCCGAGGACACAGCCCAGGATCCGGCCTCCTCCCCGGATAGGCAGAGGCCAGGAGGGCCCAGGACAGCAAGGACGCTCCTGCCCCGAGCTGAGCAGAAGAGCGGCCCCACCCCGGAGCCTCCAGGCCTCTGCAGACCGAGAGCTCTGTAGTTACTGCCAGAGCTGAATCCAGGGCTCCAGAGCTGGCCACCGCCACTGGGGCTGTTCCTCCTGGGGCCTCACGGGGTAAACAACCCCCACTGAGCCCTGCACCAGGCAGGGGGAGAGCAGCTCCCCCAAGTGCTAACACCTGAAAATCAGCACAACAGGCCCCTCCCCCAGAAGACCAGCTAGACAGACCAGTTCCAGGGGAAGTCAAGGGACTTAAAGTATACAGAAACAGGAGGGTGGGGGGGGGGGTGAATGGGTGACGGGCACTGAGGGGGGCACTTGACGGGATGAGCACTGGGTGTTATTCTGTAAGTTGGCAAATTGAACACCAATTTGCCAATAAAAAAGAAAACATTCAGCCTTTTATCATTAAGTATGATATTGTAAGTTTTTTTGTAAGTTTTTTTTATAGATGTCTCTTATCTGAGGAGATTTACTTCTTTATCTAGTTTATCAAGACTTCTTTTCAGGCATGGATGTAGGATTTTGTGAAATGCGTTTTTGGCATTTACTAAGATAATTATATATTTTTTTCTTCTTTGGTTTGTTAACAAGGAATTGATTGATTTTCAAACATTGAATCAGTCTTGCATTCCTGGGATAAACTCCATTTGTTCATAATATATTGTTCATTTTACACATTGTGGATTTTTTTTGGATTTGAATTAGTAATATTTTGATGAGGATTTTTAAGTTTATGTTCATGGGACTATTTTTCTGTAGTTTTTTATGTATTGTCTTTGTCTATTTTTAATGTCAGGGTAATGCTGGCCTCATAAAATAAGTTATAAAGTATTCCTTCCTTTCCATTCTGTGGAAGAGGTTGTATAGGGAACTTACTGATTTTTCCTTAAATGTTTGGTGGAAATCAGCATTTTTCTTTAGGAAGTTTTATTATTATGTATTCTCATTATTTTTTTAAAATAGAGTTGATCAGGTTATCTATTTCTTTTGGGTGATCTGTGGTACTGTGTGGTTTTCAAGGAATTGGTCCATTTCATCTAAGTTGGAGAATGTATATGCATAGTGGTTCATAGGGCACTTTGTTATCTATTATTGTATGTGGAGTCAGTAGTGATATCTCCTCTTTCATTCATGATTTTGATTATTGTACTTTCTTTTTTTGTCTGTCTTGTTAGAGAATTATCAATATTATTAATTTTTTTCCAAGAACCATATTTTGGTTTTATGAATCTATTCTTTTTCTTTCTGAATCCTGTAGATTTCAGTTCTTTTTTTATTTGTTGATATTTAAATTCTAGTTAGTTAACATGTAGTGAAATATTAGGTTCAGGAGTAGAATTTAGTGGCTCATCATTTACATATAATACCCAGTACTTATCACAAGTGTCCTCCTTAATACCCATCATTTGTTTAGCTCATCCCCCACTCACCTCCCCTTCAGTAAGCCTGTTTGTTCTCCATAGTTAAGAGTCTGTTCTATGATTTGCCTCTTAGTTTCCCCCTATGTTTTGTTTCTTAAATTCCACATATGAGTGAAATCATATCATACTTGTCTTCCTCTGACTGACTTTTTTAATCTAGCATAATACAGTTCTTACATTTATTATTTCCTTTTTTCTGTTTGATTTGGGCACTTTTGTACAGAATTAGGGGACATGAGGGAAGGAACGAAATAGTTAAAGGAGATTAAGGGTACACTTATCTAGATGATCACTGAGTAATGTATAGGATTGTTGAATCATTATATTGTATACCTGAAACTAATATAACACTCTGTTAATTATACTTCAATAAAAAGAAGAGATGTTGATAATTGAAGATACTCTAATGGATCCCTCTCTAATGAAAATAGCCACTCCTCCCCCAAAATAAAACTCCTTATAATTTCTCTATATTGCACACAGATATCTAGAATAAATATCACAAGACTTTATCTCCTAAATTCTTTCATCCTAGCCAAGCTTTTTAAATTATAAATAACTGCCTTATAATCCATCTTCTTTATACCTTCTCCTTTTTGTTAAGTTGATTGAGCTTTCTCTAATTTAACTTGTATTTCCCCATTTCTGTTGTTTTCTCCTTTTGTAAGTCCAGCCTGCTTCATATATTACTTTCTACTCTAAGCAGATTGCCATCTGCAAACCCATAGCAAGCTCTTTTTCCTTTATCCCAAACCAAATTTAGTGCAGAATGTTTAAGAACTGCTTTTTATTGTGTAGCTACTATGTACCAGACACCATGCTAAACACTTTATATGTGTTTTATCTAATGTATGCAACAAATCCTTTGTTAGGGGCTATTATCTATTTCACTGAGAATAACAGAAGTTCAGAGAAGTAACATGATTTTCCAAGCCATAGAACTAATATACAGTAGAGCTAAAATTTAAATTTAAGTCTGTCTGATTGCAAAGCTACACTCATCGACATGATATAGTCTTTTGGTATACTCCAGTATTCTCCTTTTATTAAAATAAAAATATTTTATGTTCAATACCAGATAACTTAGATAGCTATAACTAATGTATTATGCCATAGTTCATTCTCATTCTAATTTCTCCATATATAAAAAACAGCTTGACTCTTACCAAGGGTTGTAGCTCACCTCTATTATAGAGTTTTAATTACCCGAGCTGTTTGCGAGTTCTTACATAATATTTTGAAAGTCTCATCTTTCTGGCACCATCTTTCTCTTTTATCCAAGCCTGCTTCAAACATACTGGTATAATTCAGGGATTTACAAATTGTAGTGTGTCTCAGAATCACCAGCAGAGCTTATTAAACAGACTTGGGCTCCACCCCAGAGTTTCTGACTCAGTAGATATGGAGTGAGGCCCAAAAATTAGCAGTTGTAAAGCTTTTCCAGGTGAAGCTGATACTTCTGGTTCAGGGACCTCACTTCAAGTGTCACTGGTATAATGATATGGCTTGATCAAATGGTCTTTGGTATGTTTTCATTATATTGATAGAATTATAAATTAATTCACAATTAATTGTGAATTCCCACTTCCTTTATGAGTTTAGAGCAGATGGAGGAAAAAATATAAAGAAGAAAAATCTGAAGAATACAAGTCACTGAAGTTGTTCCACACAAAATATTTTCCATCACCAACAAAACTTGAAAAACTCTACACAACATGTCACCCATTTAGAAGATCATAGTGTACATTAACTTATGAAAAGCTATATTTATGTCAGCAAAGCTACTTCTGAAAGTATATTTAACCAAGTATTTCTTAAACTCAGTTGGATGCAAAGCACTTTTCTAGGTATAACACTATATAGACTGGTTTTATTCAAGACATACCTTGAGAAATGCTGTTGTAAGTTATCTTTTTACAAGAAAGGTCAGATTTCCCTGGGGATCTGCCAGAATCACAGAATCTTGGTCTCTGTTCAACTGCATTAAAATCATACGGAGGAGTGATTTACTTTGTCTAGAATTGGAGTCTGGTTTACTCTAGTGTGGCTCTTGAAACATTGAAATTAATTCTGAGTAAAATTACACCACAGTTAGAATTTACTTAAGGACTGAGATTCAGAAACCAGTATAGGGGATAACCAAAGTTCTCTCAGATATCATTTATCTCTATTCTAAGTATGTGTATCATCAGACACCTGATAATCTGATATAGACTTTTAACTGAATTGATGTCAGATGAAACTGTTAAGTTTGTAAACTTCACCATTCATGTTTTTTAAATCAAAACAATGTTTTTTCATATCTAATATTCTGAGACATTTCCCAGTCTAAAGTTTCCCAACAGCAGTTAAGCAAGATCAACTTTAAGATCTGTCAGAAGGCTGGAATGGAGTTCTGCTAGATCAAGTGACCTGGATCCATTTAGTAAAACACAGGTGCTTTCATACAATGTCTCATTATTCATCTCTCTCTAACCAATGCTTATTGACTTTTTCCATATGAACATACTTGTCTTATCATAGAGAAAGCAGAAATAACGAGAAGGCCTGAGTGTCATTCCCATAAAACAAGAGGTGGAGTACAGAATTAGTTATACACATAAAAACACTACTGCTGATCATATTCATTTGATGTTAAATTTATAATTACTTGTATTGTTTAACATTCTAAGATAGTTCTGTACATCCTTTTGGTAAATTAATTACTGATCTATTTTACCTCAATGGTTTTAGGTAGCTAAGCTTTTCAAAAACCAGGCCCATTCATATTTGCTTTCATACCCTATTATTTAAAAAAAAATCACATACATCATCTGTGAGTAATATAGCTAAAAGCTTATACATGGACAGTGCATTATAATTAGCAGACACTTTCTCATTTGATTCTAAAAACAATTTTATGAGATAGGTAAAATCAAGACTGTTTTAGATGATCTTCAAACATAAGTCAAAATATAATCACTGTTTTTTTAATTACCAATAATGTATACAGCAAAAATTCCTGATTCTTAACCCATCCCTTACTCCCAACATCAATATAGGAAGTTTCATTTCCTGCTTTATTCATCTCTTTATTTAATTTTTAAAAATAAATATTTATTTGAGAAAGAGAGGGAGCATGAGTGGGGGAAGGGGGAATGGGGGAGAGGGACAGAAGCAGACACCTTAATGAGTGCAGAGCCCAACATGGGGCTCAATCTTACGACACTGTGATCATGACCAGGACCAAAACCAAGAGTCAGACACTTAACTGACTGAACGACCCAGGTGTCCCCAACTATTTGTATTTTTAAAGAATGAATTATATCTATAATCAGGAACAAATATTTTTTAAAATTTTGTTAGAACTGAATTAGTTTCTAAGGGGATATCAGTTCTAAGGGGAAATTGAATCTATCATATAAATGAGTTTTTTCAGTACTAAAAATAAAATATCTATAGTACTGAGTAAAATATTATAATTGCCAGAAATATAATTAAGGATTCTCCGAACAAGTCTGGAGCTGAAAAAGGAATCAACTGTTATTATTCTATCCACCAATGTTAGAAGGGTAGCATAATCATGAAACTTGCCGAATGCTTTGAGGTTTTAAGTAGAAAACAGGCAAATCCCATTATTAAACAGCCAAATATATTTATATGCATTTATTAATAAAATAGTTGAGTATTAAAAAATAGTTGAGTATTAATATAATCTGCATTAAGGAGAAATAAAAAAATTGGAGAGCCAGAATATTTAAGGCACAAATGAATTCTCAGAAAAGGAGCAGAAACTTGGGTAAAAAAATTGATAAACCTCTCTGAGGTGAACCAGGGTGGTCAAATTTATTTCATAGTTAGATGTGGTTTGTCTACCAGATAGTGCCTAACCTCATTTCTTATATACCATCCCTGATCTTTAAGCTCTCACTTTCACTGCCTTTCTCTCATACCCAGGGATGGGGAAGAATAATTTATGTGGCTCAAGGATTTCACACCTTAATGTTTGCCCAAGTGCACAACTATGGTTGCCTCAAAATACCATCTATTCAAGAAACATGGACAATAGGAACAGTCCTTATTTTATGGATGAAGGAATTTTTATTTATCTCTACTACTTAATAGGTCATCTCTTGGCTGCAGATATTAACAGTACTATGTTTATGTGTGTGTATGCTTGGGTGTATTTTAAAACCAGATTTCAACAATCAGAGCTGACTGGATGACCTCATTTACCCATTCCCTGTTCACAAGTAAACTTACCCAAAATGATACTGGTAAGGAAATAATAGCTTATTAATCTGTTATTTTGCCAGGCTGTTTGGCAGTTCACATGTTTCTAATTACATTTTCATTGATTCTTGAGAAATAGCATTAAAGTTAACAAAGATTATATTTGAAACACTAAAGGCAAATACATAGTACAATTTTTAAAGAGTTTCCAAGGTTGATTTTCAGCATTTTTCTCACCTCTCCCCCATAAAAATTCCAAAGAAATTAAGGAGTCAATCCCATTGACAATTGCACCCAAAAGCATAAGATACCTAGGAATAAACCTAACCAAAGAGTAAAGGATCTATACCCTAAAAACTACAGAACACTTCTGAAAGAAATTGAGGAAGACACAAAGAGATGGAAAAATATTCCATGCTCATGGATTGGCAGAATTAATATTGTGAAAATGTCAATGTTACCCAGGGCAATTTACACGTTTAATGCAATCCCTATCAAAATACCATGGACTTTCTTCAGAGAGTTGGAACAAATTATTTTAAGATTTGTGTGGAATCAGAAAAGACCCCGAATAGCCAGGGGAATTTTAAAAAAGAAAACCATAGCTTGAGGCATCACAATGCCAGATTTCAGGTTGTACTACAAAGCTGTGGTCATCAAGACAGTGTGGTACTGGCACAAAAAGAGACACATAGGTCAATGGAACAGAATAGAGAATCCAGAAGTGGACCCTCAACTTTATGGTCAACTAATATTCGACAAAGGAGGACAGACTATCCACTTGAAGAAAGACAGTCTCTTCAATAAATGGTGCTGGGAAAATTGGACATCCACATGCAGAAGAATGAAACTAGAACATTCTCTTTCACCATACACAAAGATAAACTCAAAATGGATGAAAGATTCCATCAAAATCCTAGAGGAGAACACAGGCAACAAACACCCTTTTTGAATTTGGCCACAGTAACTTCTTGCAAGATTCATCCATGAAAGCAAGAGAAACAAAAGCAAAAATGAACTCTTGGGACTTCATCAAGATAAGAAGCTTTTGCACAGCAAAGGATACAGTCAACAAAACTCAAAGACAACCTACAGAATGGGAGAAGATATTTGCAAATGATGTATCAGATAAAGAGCTAGTTTCCAAGATCTATAAAGAACTTATTCAACTCAACACCAAAGAAACAAACAATCCAATCATGAAATGGGCAAAAGACATGAACAGAAATCTCACAGAGGAAGACATAGACATGACCAACAAGCTCATGAGAAAATGCTCTGCATCACTTGCCATCAGGGAAATCCAAATCAAAACCACAATGAGATACCACCTCACACCAATGAGAATGGGGAAGATTAACAAGGCAGGAAACCACAAATGTTGGAAAGGATGTGGAGAAAGGGGAACCCTCCTGCACTGTTGGTGTGAATGTGAAATGGTGCAGCCACTCTAGAAAACTGTGTGGAGGTTCCTTAAAGTGTTAAAAATAGACCTGCCCTACGACCCAGCAATTGCACTGTTGGGGATTTACCCCGAAGATTCAGATGCAATGAAACGCCGGGACACCTGCACCCCAATGTTTCTAGCAGCCATGTCCACAATAGCCAAACTGTGGAAGGAGCCTCGGTGTCCATCGAAAGATGAATGGATAAAGAAGATGTGGTTTATGTATACAATGGAATATTACTCAGCCATTAGAAACGACAAATACCCACCATTTGCTTCAACGTGGATGGAACTGGAGGGTATTATGCTGAGTGAAATAAGTCAATCGGAGAAGGACAAACATTATATGTTCTCATTCATTTGGGGAATTTAAAAAATAGTGAAAGGGAATAAAGAGGAAAGGAGAAAAAATGAGTGGGAACTATCGGAAAGGGAGACAGAACATGAAAGACTCCTAACTCTGGGAAACGAACTAGGGGTGGTAGAAGGGGAGGTGGGTGTGGGGTGGGGGTGACTGGGTGACGGGCACTCAGGTGAACACTTGACAGGATGAGCACTGGGTGTTATTCTATATGTTGGCAAATTGAACACCAATAAAAAATAAATTTGTAAAAAAATCCAAAGATTCTTTTTAAAGTCATTTACGAAGCATCAGTTCAAAACTGCTTTTGATTTTCCACCTAGAAGATTTATTAGATGGCCAGATACAGAACACAATTTTAAAATTTATATAGCAAAAAAAATGCAGTAAGCAAGAGCTTAGTCTCAAAAATGAGTTGCTTTATATTAAAATCCTAGATCCATCATTTGCTAGTTGTTTAATTTTGGGAAATGTGTCTCTCTGTGTCTGTGCCTTAGTTCCTTACCTATACACCCTCATAAAGTTGTGAAGATGACAGGTAATCCATGCAAAATTTCTCATACAGTACCTGGTCATAGTAAGTTACCAGTAAATCACTACTTTTTGTTCACGTAGCGGATAAAAGGTTGGGTAGCCAGCTCAATGATATTCTCCTCCTCTCTAAGATGGTGACAATGTGCTAGGTTCTATGGTGTATATTCACACTAGGAAGATACCCCTTTTCTGAAGATACACTGGGTGAGTATTCTCTAGTTCAGTGATGCTGAAGTATACTGCAAGGCAAAATTTGGTGAGTAAGTAGGCATTATGATTATAGTTTCAGACTGCAATAAATATAAGTGCTGAGAATGTTTAAATCTCATTTCATAAAGTAAGGCACCTCTTAGGACTCGCGGCTCCCTTAACTAGATATTAAAAAAGAAATCGAACTCAGTATTTCCTAGGGTACACATAAAGTCAGGGTACATTCCTTTGTAAAAATGCAAAACAATAAATATAAATGCTGAAATGCAAAGCATTTGTGGAATGGTAAGATCTTTCTTGACCGATCTCCCATTTATAGATACAATTAAATCATTTAGACAACTCTACTTCAATATATGTTAGAAAGCCATAGGAGGTCTGGAGCAAGATATACAGGTCCATAAATTAGAGTTGCTAGACAGAGACCCCATAGCAATCTTCCTTAAATGAAATTACCAGCTGGGTTGTGCAAAGAATGCAAATTTATCTTTGAAAATTAGTGTTTCCCTAGGCTAATACCTTGTCTTTTGTTCTGGAACTCTGGAATGATAATACCCATGCCTATAATTCTCTTTGCTAAGTTTAAGAACCATGGGAAGGTCACTTTCATGTGATGTTTGTGACTTTTTTTCTCTAGGAAGTTTAGGCATGAGCGTGTCTTTGTCTGCCTATTTACAGTTAAATTAATTTCCAAGCCTGTGGACTTGGAAGATCTTGTTTCATCCCTAAAATTCTTCATTTCTGTTATTTCCAGACTCTCTTACGTACTTGAATGCAGCCTTATATCTTTGTGGCAAAGCAGGGCCTTTCCTGGCAGGTAATCCTGAGGGGCGTGTCAGTACCATTTCCTGGAGCAATCTTACAGGGTGGTTCTGTTTTTTATTTGCGCTCAAATAACTTTGCTCCCTCCTCTGCAGCTGCCAGACCAGTTCCTGCTGCTGCTCAGGTAACTCTAACCTCTCCTGGGCACCACTATAGGCAGAGGGGGTTGATAAATGACTTCTACGTGTGCCTGCTTGCCTTCCTTCTTACCCTTATTCACGAGCATGCTCTCTCTCTCTCTCTCTCTCTCTCTATTTGTTCCATAGGGAGAGCGTCTGGGAAGTACCTTGCTGACCACTAAGAACATCATGAGCTCAAGCTATTGGAGTGAGATGAGCAGCAGCAGCTGTGGGACTCCACAGCCCCCAGAGGTGCTGCAGTACCAGCCTCAGCATTACCACTGCTACCATCAGTCAAGCCAAACCCAGAACCCTCCGGAAAAAAATGTAGTGTATGAGAGAGTGAGGACCTTCAGTGGGCCAATGAACAAGGTGGTTCAGGCCTTGAACCCCATCACCTCACAGGAAGTGCTCTCTCCTATTAAAACTGTCTCTTCCCACCAAAATTTGGTTTGGAGCAACCATTCTCAGGTACCATAAAGATAACTATGCCAGATTTGTAGAGAGTACCTCATTTCTTTTCTTTCTGCTTTTTCTACTTCTCTGCCTATTCTATAGGATGTTATCTTTTGGTGGACTGCAGCTATATAAGCAATATACGGTCATCCAAATTCCTTCTCTTGTTGTTTTTTCATTTACTAGTGCCTGTGGTTGTTTAACAGCTCCAATGAGTTTCATAATCTAACTAGAGCATAGGATGACTCATTTTTTTGTTGGATTTGATTGAAGTTTCGGAACCGGGGTATTCTTTTGCCCCTGCTGTAAAGCAATCCTCAACTTAAATACAGTATTTTTTGTAGAATAAGTTCACATTGATTCACTTTATTTCAGAAGTAAACAGATTTTTATATTAAATATGGCAGTTCAGAGACAATGGCTTATATGGAGTGAAAAGCAGTTATTTGTGTTCAGCAAATAGTATGCTGCTCCTGGATAAGTGACATGAACAAATATCTGTACAGATTGTCATATGTGTTTCATCTTCTGAAAATGACACACTGGTGTCAGCCAAAGTGAATAATATATGAATATTGATAAGAGGATTGAAAAAGTGGATATAGGATTCAAGAAGGCCAGATATAAGTAATTGTTATACAAAAACTTTAAAAAGCAGAACTCTAAGACACCTTTTAAAATAAAATAATTTTTTAATAAAATAAATTTGCCTTTAAAGGGGTTATTTTAGCATCAGTATATGTGCTAATAATCTTGCCAATGAATGTAAAGGAACACTGCAAGGCTATATAAAATTAAAAGCTCTGTTGTGTTTTCATTCTTTGAATACCCTTACACTAAATTTGCATGACTTTAAGCTTTCTGGAAACATCTGTCCAAACTAAAATTGTTTTCAAGATAAAAATTTATACTGTAAAAATTCAAAAAGCAATAATTGGAATAATATTATCTGATGTTATTTTATTTTACTGATCTAGAATAATACAAGTTATTTTCCCCAAAGCCACAATTTATGGTAGGATATGAAGCAATATTTCTAAAGTATATGTTAAAACTCTTCAAAATATTTTTTAAAGATATAGATAACACAACTACAAAGGCCACAATTTTACTGGTATTTAATGCTTAGCTTAATTTGAGGGAAAAATATGAAGAAAAAATCTAGGATTTACTGTCAGTAATTTCCTAGTTGAAAAAAACTCCACCTGTATTGAAGTCAAAAGGAAGAAAAAAATATGAAGTTAAAAAATACTACTTTGTATAACTGATAATAATGTGAATGAACATGCCAATATTTAGCATTAGGATGTTAATGAACAACATAGTAGGTGTCATGTATGTTCCTTATTAGCCCTAAAACAATACAAAAACAAGTTACCATTTATTATAGAAATGCTAAAATCACCCTATCTGGCATAGTTATTTAAAAACAATAATTTCTTTTCTTGTCAACTTACTAGTAAAGATAGATAAAAACTTAACAGCAAAAATTTAGCAAATCATAAATACTGACTACATATTAACTTTTAGGATCACTTTATTGTATATTCCTTAGTTCAACTTTCATTTTTAATAATCTCAGGACCAAGCTGTTTGAGCTTTTTTACAGGACTTATCATCTCTTTACCTGATAATTACTAAAGAGATTCTTATAAGACTATCTCCATCCTGAAACACATTTCCCTTTAGAGGAGTTTATAAAGAAACCTAGGGACACAAAATATTGCCACAAAAACTGGGATAAGAGATTGGAATGGGGTGTTCTGAAGTCTGAAGTTATTTATAATTGAAACGAAAGAAAACTAAGGGTGTGTAAGGATGAGGTAGGTGAAATTCTGGATATGTAGTAAAGGACAATTTAAAGCATTTAATTTACAATTTTAATTTAGGGACGCTGGGTGGCTCAGTGGTTGAGCGTCTGCTTTTGGCTCAGGTTGTGATCCCAGAGTCCCAGAATTGGGTCCTTCATCAGACTTCCTGCAAGGAGCCTGCTTCTCCCTTTGCCTATGTCACTGCCTCTCTGTGTGTGTGTGTGTGTGTGTGTGTGTCTCATGAATAAATAAATAAGATCTTTACAAAATAAAATAACATTTTAATTTAATTTATTAAAAATTTATACAAATTTAATTTATTAAAAAGGAAAGTTGAATTAAGGAGTATACAATAAAGTGATCCTAAAACTTGTTCTATAGTCAATATTTATAATTTGTTAAATTCCTGCTGTAAAATTTTTATTTCTCTTTAATAGCAAATTGACAAAAGAGATTAATGTTTTTAAATGTTTAATTTAAGGACATTCCCTTAGTGAAATAAGAAGAAAATTTGACTATAAAATTTCAAACTGAGTTAGATATCAAAGGGTATTTACGAGTCTACTAAAAGATAATTTGGCAAGAAAGCTTTTTGATAGCTGTCACAAATAATGTGATGAAGAAATTCTATTTTATTTTTCTTTCTCCCTGTTTTTTGGCAGGATGACATTGTGTAAAGTAGAACCTAGATTTTGAAATTAATCTGAAATTAATTAATGCTAATGTAATGGGTAAGATGTGGCAGCAGCTTTATAACATACAATGCCAAACAAAAGCAAACAATACATATTACTCAAAATCCTTTTTTGTTTGTTTCATGTTTTAATAAAAGTCTCTCTTTAATATGTCATATTTTATTTTATTTTATTTTATATGTCATGTTTTAGAGACATTTTGAGTTGGTATGTAGCAACTATTCTGATGCTAGAGTTTGTGATTCTGGCAGGTAGGAGAATGTGTATTATAATCAATTGCTGGTCATCACAAATTCAGTTAAATTTTTACTTTATCTTTCAACATTTAGGTGTTTTTAGATAATTAAGATAATTTATAAGATTTAAAAAATATATATAATTGGTTTGCCTAGCTGGGTCACTCAGTAAAGCATGTGACTCTGGTTCTCAAGATTGTTAGTTAAAGCCCCATGATAGATGTGGAGCCTACATTAAAATAAATAAAATAAAATAAAATAATTATATATAATTATATACAATAATTATATTTATATAATAAAATATGTTCCCACTGAAAAACTGAAATTGATGTCACTCTTCTTTGTTTCCCTCCAGATCTTAATTTGAGCTTATGTAGTAGATATTTTAGATTTAATTAAATGCTCTTTACAACACTTTAGTATTTTCTATTTGGCTTTTTAGTACTTGTTTTTCCTCTATCACCTTCTGGTGCAATAAAATGGTGTTTATAAGTATAAACATATTTTAAATTTCTCTAGATATACTGTTGCTTTGTTTCCTGTCTATAATTATTAATATATTTTATTATTCTCTCAGTTATTTTTTATCTGGTTGATAGAGCAGAGAAAATTGAATGCAGAAAACAGACAATGTAGAAATTGTCTAAATTGATTCTAGAATTAAAATTACCAGGTTGATCCATATGGACAGGTAAAATCAAACACGGGGTAATCAAGGGCACAGATGCATTTTAAAACTGAATGCAGTCTTGTGAATACATGAAGTTCTAGAAACTACACAAAACAAAATAAAACAACTTACAGCTCAATCTTTTAAAAAGCTTAAGTATTAACCTACCATCGTTAACTCAAAATGAAATACTGCCTTAATGAATGCCACTGATGCAAAATTACTCAACATATATATTTCCCATCCACTAATCTAGCTTTTCATGAAGTTCAAGATATTTTCCATGTATGCAAAAGGAACTCTGTTGTGTGAGAGAGAATTGAATTAAAATAAAATATTTTTAATAACTGTGATTCATTGAATTGAATATTTATTAATTGCCTATTATGGGGGAATCTCTGTGATTATTTGGATGACTACTGTTTGCTTATCTCAGGGAGAGTCCACATTGAAGATAGATACACAGAATTTGGTCTGTAAGTGTTCCATATATCTCTATTTCATTTTTAAATATTATTCTGTGCTTTGGCTGTCAATATTTTATTGAATAAAACAAGTTTTAGTCAAAGAAGGGACCTCTTATTTTTTTTTTAGAAGGGACCTCTTAATGTGTGTCTTCTTAATATGGGTTACCATTATTTTGAAGTTAAAACTTGCAACCAAATTTAACTCTAGAAATTGGTCAGGGAAAATGTGTTTTTATGTGTGTTATTGATAGCTTCTGCTATCAATAATTACTCAGTTTGGGTTTATCTTTGTTCACATGATTTTTCCCCCTTTTCTTTGGTGACAAAAATTGTGGGTAGGTCCCTTGCTGTGCCAGGATTTCTATACAGTATCAGAAAAATTTCCTGTTCTGTGGGGAGGGGTGTGTTGCTTTGATAAATTGTTGTTCAAGGGTGTGTTCACTAAAGTGAATGATTGTTCAGGGAAGTAGGTTGTAGAGAAAGGAATGAGGTCATAAGATAAAGAGGCCCATGTTTTCAGCTTTGGTCAGCCCTTTTATACTTGCAGTTACATAAAGATGTAGAAATTGTAAGTCCAACTAATTGCTGGGTAAAAATGTCCATGCCAACTGTTTCTTGTTTAAGGGAGATGTGATAGATTGCTGGGCCTGTTTTCCGGCCATGAAACCACAAGCTGTCCTTGTGTGTGTTTGTGGCAAGGTGGGGAAGGGAAGCGAGGCAAGGCAAGGGGAAAGGTGAACTGGTCCTTAAACTGCTGTGATCCAAATTTCTTTTCGCGGTAATGGCAATTCATGGTAAAACAACTGGGATATTTGCCATGCTCTTAAATACCATTTATTTTTATTTAAATTTTTTTATTTGACTGTAGCTGAAAAACAATGTTACATTAGTTTCAGGTGTACTACATAGTAATTCAACTTCTGTATATATTATGCTATGCTCACCACAAGTGTAACTACAATCTGCCCCCATGCAACATTAATATAATATCATTGACTGTAGCTCTGACCTATGCTTTTTATTCCAGTGACTTATTCATTCCATATATAGGGAAGCCTATATTTCCCACTCTCCTTCATCCATTTTCTCCATACCCTCACACCCCTTCCTTCTGGCAATCATCAGTTTGTTCTTTGTATTTATAGTCTGATTCTGCTTTTTGTTTATTAAACCCCATTTAAAAGTGAAAACCTTTATAAACAAGTATATTTGAGCTTACTTTTTTTTTACATCAGCAGCCATGGTGTTAGCATCCTTTTTTTGATTTCTAATGGAGCATATATATGTCTAGTTTTTAAAGACAAAAAGCATGTACTTCAAAGAGACTGTATACTTTATTTTTTCTCCTAATTTCCTTCAGGAAAAGGAGAGAAAAAATGAATCTCTTAAATGAGGGATTTCCTTTGGAGGAAAAAGATGAGGGGAAGAAGTTTTATTTCTAGCACAGTCTATTGCTTTCTTAACATGAGAACAGAATTACAGGTTTTATCCTAAATCAAGGAAGTGTTTGTTTCATCTAAAAAAAAGATTGTAATTTATATGTTTCTTCCTGTACAAAGTTCAGAACAACATTGAACAATAACCTGAGGCAGGTTTTTAACCATGTTATTGGCTTTGAAAGGTTTTCACAAAAGCATCTTTTAAACTATTCAGGGAATGTATTCAAATGGCAGTTTGCCTTGGCAAATTCTGTCAGCATAAATATCAGATGGTATTTAAAGATATTGCCTCTTTTGAAACTGTGGTCCTGAAGTGTTCATAAGTCACTACTATTACTTTCAGTGATTCTCATAGTCATTTTTTTATTTAAATTTATTTTTTATTGGTGTTCAATTTGCCAACATATAGAATAACACCCAGTGCTCATTCCATCAAGTGTCCACCTCAGTGCCCGTCACCCAGTCACCCCCACCCCCCGCCCACCTCCCCTTCCCCCTCCCCTTCCACCACCCCTAGTTCATTTCCCAGAGTTAGGAGTCTTTCATGTTCTGTCTCCCTTTCTGATAGTTCCCACTCGTTTTTTCTCCTTTCCCCTTTATTCCCTTTCACTATTTTTTATATTCCCCAGATGAATGAGACCATATAATGTTTGTCCTTCTCCGATTGACTTATTTCATTCAGCATAATAGTCATTTTAAGACCCCTTCTTGGAACACTGTATAATTTATTAGCTTTTCAAAGTTTTAGATTTCAAATTGCACAGTATGAGCATTCCATGTTCATTTCAACAAGCTTCCAAATATTTAAAGAACAAAGGCCTATACTGTGTGTGTAATCTCTATTCTTATTCCCAGCAATCTTGCCATCTCTCCTGTATTTATTGCACCAAAGTTTTGAACTCTTTGATAAGAGTTATCAATAAGAAATGATAGCTAGTAGGTGTTGGCTAAAGAGGTTCATATTTTTCAGAGTATAAAGATGAGTTGCAGAAAACATTGTGTGGAGAAAACGCCCATACAAATGAATCTATGTGGAATGACTCATAGAGGGCTGTAAATAATAAAGGGGCAGAACATATTCATATGTTACCTTAATATATTAGGCTTGCAGTGGTAGTCCTAACATAATACTGAAAGGGAGGATGAAAATGTTACAAGCTGAACCAAAAGAGAAACAAAAGAAAAACCACAGCATGCAAAATATTTGGCAATTTGTTTTAAGAACAGCAACATTTGTTTTAAGAACAGTACTGTAGGTGTACTACAGTATAGATATACTTCCATATGTATTTACCAGTGTTTCCCTTGTTAAGTCTGTGATTCTGATTTTCAATAGCCTCTTTGTTCCAAAAAAAAAAGAAATATTTTTATTGTCGTGGGAATATATCCTGGAGTTTTGTCAATTGGTTGTAAATTATTGTAATATATGAAGAGATTGAGTAACACTATCAACTCTTTGCACACTAATAAAACTACACAATTTTCTGATTTGGGAAAAAATGTAAAGGTCAGCATAATCAGTAAAGTGACTTATCTAATAATTATTAAAAACCATACTCTTACTTTTATAGACCATTTTCTTTTAAAATGAGAGCCTATTCTGGAATTTAACTAGAAGCAGATCAGACAAACCATAATTAAAAGTCAGAAGGAATATCAGGGCAGTAGTCTTTTTTTTAAGTTTTTATTATAATTCTGGTTAGTGGGCACTTGGATGGCTCAATGGTTGAGTGTCTGCATTTGGCTCAGGTCATGATCCTGGGGTCCTGGGATGGAGTTCCACATCAAGCTCCTGGCAGGGAGCCTGCTTCTCCCTCTACCTATGTCTCTGCCTCTCTCTGTGTGTCTCTCATGAATAAATAAAAAAAAAAACTTTAAATCCGGTTAGTTAATATACAGTGTAATATTAGTTTCAGGTGCACAATTTAGTGATTCAACAATTCCATACATCACCCAGTACTCATCACAAGTAACCGCCTTATTCCCCATCACCTATTTCACCCATCCCCTCTGGTAACCAACTGTTTGTTCTCTATAGTTAAGAGCCTGTTTCTTGGTTTGCCTCTCTTTCTCTCTTTATTCCTCTTCGCTCATTTGTTTTGTTTCTTAAAATCCACATATGAGTGAAATCATATGGTATTTGCCTTTCTCTGACTTATTTCACTTAGCATTATATTTTTGTATTCTTTGGATAAATATTCAATAGTGCAATTGATTGTTGAATTATTGGGCAGTTTCTACTTTTAACTATTTGAGGAAGCTCCATACTGTTTTCCAGAGTAGTAAAGGAGTACCAGTTTGCATTACCACCAATAAGCGCAAGAGGGTTTCTCTTTCTCCATATTGTCGCCAAAACGTCATTTTGTGTGTGTGTGTGTGTGTGTGTGTGTGTGTGTGGTTTTTTTTAGCCATTCTGACAGGTGTGAGGAAATATTTCATTGTAGTTTTGATTTGCATTTTCAGGACAGTAGACTTAAATAAGTTTTATTTTTTTAATAAATTTATTTTTTATTTGTGTTAAATTTGTCAACATGCAGAATAACACCCAGTGCTCATCCCGTTAAGTGCCCACCTCATTGCCCGCCACCCAGCCACCCCCCCCCACCTCCCCTTCCACCACCCTTACTTCGTTTCCCAGAGTTAGGAGTCATTCAGGTTCTGTCTCCCTTTCTGATAGTTCCTATCCATTTCTTCTCCCTTCCCCTCTATTTCCTTTCACTATTATTTATATTCCCCAAATGAATAAGACCATATAATGTTTGTCCTTCTCCGATTGACTCATTTCACTCAGCATAATACCCTCCAGTTCCATCCACGTTGAAGCAAATGGTGGTTATTTGTCATTTCTAATGGCTGAGTAATATTCCATTGTATACATAGACCACATCTTCTTTATCCATTCATCTTTCGATGGACACCGAAGCTCCTACCACAGTTTGACTATTGTGGATGATTTAAGTGTTCTTGCCCAGATTACAGAAGTTTTCAGCTATTGTTTTCTGAAATAAATTTTCTCCTCTCTTATCCCTCCCTTCTGTGACTGCAAAATATGAATGCTATTACATTTGATGGACTCACTGAGTTCCCTAAATCTATTATCGTGTTCTCATAAATCTTCCCTGCGGAGCCTCCGCCCAAGCCCCTCTGAGCTGCTCCCGGGTCGAGCCGGGTGCTCACTGCAGCCCTTTAGGGAGCTCAGCCGCGGGGTGTGGCGTGCTCTCCCCGGGGCGCAGGTCCCTGTTAGTGTCCCTGGGAGCCCGAGGGCATTCCCACCCTCCTGGGGTCTTGCTCTAACTCCCTGCGAGCCCCTTTCCGCCCGGGAAGATTGGTGCAGCTCCTGCTTCTCCGAGACTGCGCTTTCTTGTCCTGGGGATACTCGCCCTGGCCTTAGCCCTTCTCCTCGCAGGGCCCCTCCCCCTTGGATGCCTTTTGTTTCTTTATTTCTTTTTCCCCCCGTCTTCCTACCTTGATAGAAGTGTGAACTCTTCTCACTGTAGCATTTCAGCTGTTCTCTCTTTAAATCTCAGGCGGAATTCGTGGATTTTCAGGATGATTTGAAGGTTATCTAGGTAATTTGTTGGGGACAGGTGACTTGGGGCCCCTACTCTTCAGCCATCTTGCCCTGCCCTCTTAACTAAGTTTTCAAAGGTAGTTTCCTACCATGGCTAGAAAATCTTTGCATTGTATGTTTTTGTGTTGACAAATTTTGCATTTTGCTAAATTACAGACATATATCAACATTGGAGTGTGTGTTAGCAGATATTTCCAAAAGAAAAGAAGGATATAAACAATTAGTACAAGAATAAATAAGGTGTTATCAAAATATTCTAGAAATTATTTTATCATTAGTTTTACTAGCAAAGCTAAGAAAGGAATACAGTAATGTGCTCTTTGGATATCATCTAATAAAACACTAAAGTTATTACTCCTGAAAAAGTAGTTTATTATTAAATTAAGGGAAATAATACCTAAAGAAGGTAGTCCATTCAAATGACACTGTTTAGTAACCATTTCTGACACCCCTTTTTTTCTCAACAGGAACTCCATTCTCCAACTCTGAAAATATCTACTTGTTCCCCAAGCAGTCTACATATAACCCCAAATACTGAACAGGTAAAAGAAGTTATGGATTAGACTAGATTCTTTTCTTTTTATGTAAGCCTTGCTCATATGTTTAAGTAATCTTTAAGTCCTCCTAAGGCTCTACACATTTACAAAATGTCAGGAATACAAAACCAGAAAGGAGATTCTCACATATGATGATCAGCTCAGCCCATTAAAAGAATGTGAAACAAGTGCCGAAACAAATGCTGTGAATTGAGATTTTTCAGTTTCATTGTCTATTCAATCTGATTGCTTTCAGTTTGAGTGTAGTTTATTTAAGGGATTCAAGGATCTCCTAATAATTATATATATTTTATGAGTCCTTGATTTTAGCACAAATGAAGTACCTAGATCTTGGAATGATTAAGTACCTGACTTTGTTTTTTTTTTTTTAAGTACCTGACTTTGTGATAGCATTGTAAGTTTACATTCAGAAAGAACATCTTATAGGGTCAGAACTAGCCCTTCTCAAAGGTACATGATCTGAAAGACATGCAAGGATCTAGTTCCCTTAGCCTTCACAACTTAATAATCTCACTTTTAAGATTACCCTCGAGTCTAGGCATTATATCTTCAAAAGGTACCTATAATAATAATTAAATACCATATTGACAAATATGTGTTTAATGAGCTAGTCACCATACATTAAAAAGTGAATCATAAGAAAATAAAAATTAAACATTATAAGTTTGTTACTACATAGGAGGAGAGTATAAAGGATATGGGATTTGGGGGCTAAGAAGGAGAAAGATGGTGCTCTAGGAAAGCAGGCCTGCCCAGATGAGGTGCCAGGGTATGAGCTTGGACAATAAGGGAACAAACAGACAAAAGTTGATCTCCAAACATTAGTACAGTAAGAAAAAGGTGAGATCATGCAAAACAAATAAAATTCTCAAAAGTTTGTCTACCACTTCCCAATTGGCCTAGCCTAGAGCTAAGTTGGTTAGAGTCATGCATTTATTTATTTATTCATTTATTCATTCATTTATTTATTTATAAATATTTCTTTATTATTTTAGAGAGACAGAGAGGAGGAGTGAGAAGGGGGCAGAGGGTGAGGAGGGAGAGAGAAAGAAGCAGACTCCTTGCTGAGCAAGGAGCCCTGTGCTGGGCTCCCAGAACCCTGAGATCATGACCTGAGCCAAAATTAAGAGTGAGTCACTTGAGCAACTGAGCTACCTAGGTGCCCCTAGAGTCATGCATGTATTTAGCAAACATTTGTTAAGTGCTCACTATGTATCAAATATTGTACAAAGATGTAATAGACCCAATTGCTATTCTCAAAAGCTCACAGACTAGCATGGGTCACATACACAACAAAACATAGAACAGTGGGATAAAGGCTGCAACAGAGATAGATATAGAGCCCTACAGGACCACCAAGACAGGATTGCCTCAGAAAAGTAAGTCCACTTAAATCACAGAGCTATTCACTGCATTCAGATCCAGGCCATAAATTGCATTAGCTGCTACTTTTCATAATGAAGGCTTTAAAATTGGGTTTACTGTGTTTTATTTCTGATAATGCAAATATGTTTATCGTAGAGAATTTTGGAACCATAAAAATTGTAGAGTAAAAGAAATAAAAATCACTCATGATCCCTTCTCTTACCCACAGATAGTATTATTAACATTTTGTTTTCTTTCATTCAACTAAATAATTTATATCATACCATATATGCTTATTCATATCTTCATTTATCACTTACCCTTATATGATATTATGAGCTTTTTTCATGTAAATTTGTATTTACTCAAAATCCTTATTTTAATAGCTACATATTTCAGCCTATGGATGATTAATCTTCCCCCTCTCCAGAGGAAAGTGCTCCTCTAACTACACCTTCATCGGTATTATTTTTTTCTAATTAAAATACAGTATTCTGTTGTTATGTTTATTTGATTCTTAGCTTGGTTGAGTACTTCTTGCTGTCTATTAACCATTTGTTTTTCTTCTATTATAAATGTTCATGTTATTTGCTCATTTTTCTACTAGTAGGAATTTTTTTCTTATTGAGGTATAAAAACTCTATATTAACGATATTGATTCTTTTTCCATCAAAAGTTTACAAATGACTTTGTTCTAGTGTTTTGTCTCCCTTTTAATGTTATTTATGGCCTTCTCCCACCAACACCCTGAAGATTTAAATGTTTAAGTACACAAACACACACACACATACAAACACACATTTTTCTCTTTGTGTCTCCTTCTGTTTAAATAATTTTTTATTTCTTTTTTTTAAGATTTCGTGTATTTATTTATTCATGAGAGACACAAACACACACACACACACACAGAGTCAGAGACGTAGGCAGAGGGAGAAGCAGGCTCCCTGCAGGGCCCTGGGATCATGCCTGAGCCAAAGACAGGTGCTCAACCAGGCGTCCCAAAGAATTTTTTTCTTGAAGATTTTATTTATTTATTAATGAAAGAGAGAGAGGCAGAGACATAGGCAGAGTGAGAAGCAGGCTCCCTACTGGGACCCCAATGCAAGACTTGATCCTTGGACCCTGGGATCACTCCCTGAGCCAAAAAGTGGACACTCAGCCGCTGACCCACCCAGGTGTCCTTCCTTCCACTTTTTAAAATAGGAGATAACTAATAAATATTAAGCTATATTTTCTTCTAATACTGTGGGGCATTTACAACGTAATGAAGATTTTGAAACTCTCATCAAAATGCTTGGAATGTGTAATAAATTACCATGAAATGAGTATAATAGAAATAGTTAACAGGGCTAAACACATAAACACATGCATTAATATATGTTTCTAAGGCTGAAATTAACTAAAACCACAAATTCACATGTCATCATTTATGCAAATGACTTAAAATTTCACTCTGAAAATTGCTCCCTATTATTTTTAATGACTTCAAGGTCACTAAGCAACTATAATTATATGCAGCTTTTATCTTTCTTTACAGGAACTCCATTCTCCAACGGTGAAAGTCACTGCATGTCCACAGACTAATATTAAGAGATACATAGTACAAAATCCTGAACAGGTAAACTATATCACCCAAACTCTTATCCCAACCTATAATTCCTTAGAAGTTGATAGCTTAAATGAGAAGGGTGAGTCAATTACCCAATCACTAAAATCAGACTATTGGGAGTCTCCTCCAGTTATAAAGTTAATTTATAATCATTAGTATTAAAAAGTCATTTTTAAAATATTTTTTAAAGATTTAGTTTTTTATTTTATTTTTTTATTCATCAGTTGCATATAACACCCAGTGCTCATTATATCAATTGCCTTCCTTAATTCCCATCATCCAATTATCCCTTCCTCCAATCCACTTCCCCTCCAGCAATCCTCAGTTTGTTTCCTATAGTTAAGAATCTCTTATGGTTTGCCTCTCTCTGTTTTAATCTTATTTTATTTTTCCTTCCCTTCCCCCATATTCATCCATTTTGTTTTTTTAAATTCCACATATGAGTAAAGTCATATGGTATTTATCTTTCTCTGACTGACTTATTTTGCTTAGCATAATACACTCTAGCTCTACTCACATCATTCTTTTTGATGACTAATATTTCATTGTATATATGTACCACATCTTCTTTATCTATTCATCTGTTGATGGACATTTGGGTTCTTTCCATGGTTTGGCTATTGTGAACATTGCTGCTATAAACTTTGGAGTGCTTGTGCCCCTTCAAATCACTATTTTAAAAAGTCATTTTTAATTTCAGACAACTATGTGTCCATATTTTCTGATTTAGTGAGGCAACAGTTCCAAGCAGCATGGAAATTCTTGAATTATAAAATCTTTCTACATCTATAGCCCCACCTTTGTACTACAAAGGATTTTGTACCCTTCGAGCCAAGGGGAAAAAGGACAAAGTTCTTTCTTTAAAAAAAGATTTTATTCATTTTTTTTCAGATTTTATTCATTTATTCATGAGAGACACAGAGATAGAGAGAGGCAGAGACATAGGCAGAGGGAGAAGCAGGCTCCCTGCAGGGCGCCCGATGTAGGACTCGACTCTGGGACTCCTGGATCACACACCCTGAGCTGAAGGCAGATGCTCAACTGCTGAATCTCCCAGGCATCCCAAAAAGGACAAGGTTCTTTCACTGACTTCACATAGCAGCTATCAGCTGTTACATCAGGGACTGGAATCCTTAATTTATTTAGATTTTCCATTGAGATATGGGCTAGGAAGAAAAAAATGAAAAATGAAAAGTTCAAAACTGCCTCCATGCCTTTTTTTGCCTATGCTATGAACTTTGGTGCCTAGCAATGAGCTCTTTTGAAAATTATATTGAAGTTTTCTAAGATATAAAGCTTATATTTTACAAACTAGGATATTATTCTTTATTTCATTTTGAGGGAAAAATTAAGAAAAATTTTTCCCACAGTAAAAATCCTTCCTCAACACACACAAAACCATATATAGCCCTTCTTTAGCTGCAACAGGAGGTTCTTTGTGGTTATAGGGACAAAGTATCACAGATAGAAACTGTACCACAGATAATAATACAGCAATTCTTTGCTTTGATCTCTATTTCTCCACTATTGCAGGAAAGAATACTCCCCTCACTCACAAAATAAGATAATTATTTACCTCAGATGTGAAAGTGTGTGCATGTGTGAACATATGAGCATGCAAGCTCTTGTGGTGGGGGCATGATCATTTTGAACATTTGCTTCAGTTTTCACATATCTTTATAAGTATCAAAGGAGAATGTGATTATATTAAATGAGTTGCTTGTGCCTTCTTTCAGAATTAAATGTTTAAACAACAGACCTGAAAAGTGTGTTGGGGAAGGGAGACATAAAGAAAGCTTGGCAAATGAAAATGTGCATTTTTCTATAACATGACCACTTTCCCCTTCTTCCTCCCTCTTTCTCCTTTTCCTTTCCTTCATACAGAAACTGGGGAATATATATATATTTGGATGCATATTACACTTGATATTCTTAGCTTTCAAAAAATTAGTTCTAGATAGCACTATTTTTTCATAATGTGAGAATTGCTGTGTTTACCTAGGATATATTCACAGAGTAAGTTTTTAGGTAAATTCTTATTCTTAAGTTAATGAAGAAAGGGAAGAATTCATGTTTATTGGACATATGCTCCGTGGTAGAAGATCTACATATTTTATCCTATTTAATCCTAAAAAGGTGAGAAAAAGAAGCCCAAAGAAGTTCAGTTATTTACTCATTGAATATTTATAAATTGTCTGCTATGTACTAAAAATTGCTCCAAGAATTGGGTATAGAGCAGCGAACAAAAACAAAGTCCCAATCTTCTTGAAACTTGAGCTCTTAACTAGACCCGAACCATTCAGTTACAAATAAAAGAATGGGAACAGAAATTGAATAATGATGATCTGGAAAAGATACATTTGCAAATTAAGATGTAGATGAATTAGGATCCAGATACTCATCTACATAACAACTTCCCTCCCATCATCCCAGTGTAATAAAAGGCAGAGAAATTATTTTTTAATAATAAATTTATTTTTATTGGTGTTCAATTTGCCAACATACAGAATAACACCCAGCGCTGATCCCGTCAAGCGCCCCCCTCAGTGCCCGTCACCCATTCACCCCCACCCCCCGCCCTCCTCCCCTTCCACCACCCCTAGTTCGTTTCCCAGAGTTAGGAGTCTTTATGTCCTGTCTCCCTTTCAAGGCAGAGAAATTAGAGGTATGTATGGAAATACATAACATATTTGTACCACTGAGCCTGCCCATGTAAAGGCTTATTATATTGAATGTGTACAACTACCAAAAAGCAAATTGTTTCTCAAAGAAAACATCCAAAAGATGGTAATGATTATTTCAAAGCTTGTAACTCCCTATTGAGAAATAAAACAAATTTCAACCCCTATGCTTTGTAAACAGAAATAATCTAACTGGTTTTGCAGAGCAGCTTGAAAATCCTATTTTGATATATCTCCCATTTTATTTATCTTATGAATATGCCTTTTTGTTTGCTCTTTTAAATCCCCCTAGGAGAAGATTCTGACTTAATTACAATATTTATAATAAGCTGAGGCTCCTAAAAGGCAACTTTATCCTCTTTCATCTCCCAGCTTATCTAATCTTCACTTCTACTCCTTGTAATTAAATTGATCTCAATCTACTTCTCTTATGATGATTTCCTTCTACCTCTGTTCAACCTTCTTTTTTATTTTTGGTTGTTCATGATCTTCATTCTGCATTCATTGTCATTTTAGCCAAAGCATTCACGTATTCGGGTATATAAATAGACCTAGAAGTGAAGAAAATGTTTGTGTTCTATCAGTTGATAGAATCCAATTGATATTAATCAGTTTTATTAATTTTCTAGTTGTAGAGCTCCTGCTATGGGGAGGGCACTGTATAGCCTTCAAATAGGAGGATAGGAAACAAGACATGGTTGCCATACCAAAAGAGCTTATAGTTCCTATTGCAAGGGAAATAGGGTATGTGCACAAATAGCTATATAAAATATATAATGGGATGTAGGATAGCTGCCAGGAAAAAATTACAGATGAGGTCTTATTTTTATAATAAATTTATTTTTATTGGTGTTCAATTTACCAACATACAGAATAACACCCAGTGCTCATCCCAAGTGTCCCCCTCAGTGCCCGTCACCCATTCACCCCCACCCCCCGCCCTCCTCCCCTTCCACCACCCCTAGTTCGTTTCCCAGAGTTAGGAGTCTTCATGTTCTGTCTCCCTTTCTGATACTTCCCACACATTTCTTCTCCCTTCCCTTATATTCACTTTCACTATTATTTATATTTCCCAAATGAATGAGAACATATAATGTTTGTCCTTCTCCAATTGACTTACTTCACTCAGCATAATACCCTCCAGTTCCATCCACGTTGAAGCAAATGGTGGGTATTTGTCATTTCTAATGGCTGAGTAATATTCCATTGTATACATAAACCACATCTTCTTTATCCATTCATATTTCGATGGACACCAAGGCTCCTTCCACAGTTTGGCTATTGTGGACATTGCTGCTATAAATATCGGGGTGCAGGAGTCCTGGCGTATCATTGCATCTGTATCTTTGGGGTAAATCCCCAGCAGTGCAATTGCTGGGTCGTAGGGCAGGTCTATTTTTAATTTTTTTAATTTTTATTTATTAATGATAGTCACATAGAATGAGAGAGAGAGAGGCAGACACACAGGCAGAGGGAGAAGCAGGCTCCATGCACCGGGAGCCCGACGTGGGATTCAATCCCGGGTCTCCAGGATCGCGCCCTGGGCCAAAGGCAGGCGCCAAACCGCTGCGCCACCCAGGGATCCCGGCAGGTCTATTTTTAACTCTTTGAGGAACCTCCACACAGTTTTCCAGAGTGGCTGCACCAGTTCACATTCCCACCAAGAGTGTAAGAGGGTTCCCTTTTCTCCGCATCCTCTCCAACATTTGTGTTTTCCTGCCTTGTTAATTTTCCCCATTCTCACTGGTGTGAGGTGGTATCTCATTGGCAAGTGATGCAGAGCATTTTCTCATGTGCATGTTGGCCATGACTATGTCTTCCTCTGTGAGATTTCTCTTCATGTCTTTTGGCCATTTCATGATTGGATTGTTTGTTTCTTTGCTGTGGAGTTTAATAAGTTCTTTATAGATCTTGGAAACTAGTCCTTTATTTGATATGTCATTTGAAAATATCTTTTCCCATTCTGTAGGTTGTCTTTTAGTTTTGTTGACTGTATCCTTTGCTGTGCAAAAGCTTCTTATCTTGATGAAGTTCCAATAGTTCATTTTTGCTTTTGTTTCTTTTGCCTTCGTGGATGTATCTTGCAAGAAGTTACTGTGGCCGAGTTAAAAAA
Organism: Nyctereutes procyonoides; assembly: GCF_905146905.1. Taxonomy (NCBI): domain Eukaryota; kingdom Metazoa; phylum Chordata; class Mammalia; order Carnivora; family Canidae; genus Nyctereutes; species Nyctereutes procyonoides. Next base: position 64,675,559 of record NW_026575125.1, on the reverse strand, counting down.
AGGGTGTTGCCTGTGTTCTCTAGGATTTTGATGGAATCTTATCTCACATTTAGATCTTTCATCCATTTTGAGTTTATCTTTGTGTATGGTGCAAGAGAGTGGTCTAGTTTCATTCTTCTGCATGTGGATGTCCAATTTTCCCAGCACCATTTATTGAAGAGACTGTCTTTCTTCCAGTGGATAGTCTTTCCTCCTTTATTGAGTATTAGTTGACCATAAAGTTGAGGGTCCACTTCTGGATTCTCTATTCTGTTCCATTGATCTATGTGTCTCTTTTTGTGCCAGTACCACACTGTCTTGATGAACACAGCTTTGTAGTACCACCTGAAATCTGGCATGGTGATGCCCCCAGATATGGTTTTCTTTTTTAAAATTCCCCTGGCTATTCGGGGTCTTTTCTGATTCCACACAAATCTTAAAATAATTTGTTCTAACTCTCTGAAGAAAGTCCATGGTATTTTGATAGGGATTGCATTAAGCATGTATATTACCCTGGGTAACATTGACATTTTCATAATATTAATTCTTCCAATTCATGAGCATGGAATGTTTTCCCATCTCTTTGTGTCTTCCTCAATTTCATTCAGAAGAGTTCTATAGTTTTTAGGGTATAGATCATTTACTCTTTGGTTAGGTTTATTCCTAGGTATCTTATGGGTAGCTTTTGGGTGCAATTGTAAATGGGATTGACTCCTTAATTTCTCTTTCTTCAGTCTCATTGTTAGTGTATGTAAATGCCACTGATTTCTGGGCATTGATTTTGTATCCTGCCACGCTACCAAATTGCTATATGAGTTCTAGCAATCTTGGGGTGGAGGCCTTTGGGTTTCTATGTAGAGTATCATGTCATCGGTGAAGAGGGAGAGTTTGACTTCTTCCTTGCCAATTTGAATGCCTTTAATGTCTTTTTGTTGTCTGATTGCCGAGGCTAGGACTTCCAGTGCTATGTTGAATAGCAGTGGTGAGAGTGGACACCCCTGTCTTGTTCCTGATCTTAGGGGAAAGGCTCCCAGTGCTTCCCCATTGAGAGTGATATTTGCTGTGGGCTTTTCGTAGAGGGCTTTTAAGATGTCGAGGAATGTTCCCTCTATCCCTACACTCTGAAGAGTTTGGATCAGAAATGGATGCTGTATTTTATCAAATGCTTTCTCTGCATCTAATGAGAGGATCATATGGTTCTTGGTTTTTCTCTTGCTGATATGATGAATCACACTGATTTTATTATGAGTGTTGAAGTAGCCTTGTGTCCCGGGAATAAATCCTACTTGGTCAGGGTGAATAATTTTCTTAATGTGTTGTTGGATCCTATTGGCTAGTATCTTGCTGAGAATTTTTGCATCCATGTTCATCAGGGATATTGGTCTGTAATTCTCCTTTTTGGTGGGGTCGTTGTCTGGTTTTGGAATTAAGGTGATGCTGGCCTCATAGAACGAGTTTGGAAGTACTCCATCTCTTTCTATCTTTCAATACAGCTTTAGTAGAATAGGTATGGTTTGTTCTTTAAACGTTTGATAGAATTCCCCTGGGAAGCCATCTGGCCCTGGACTCTTGTGTCTTGGGAGGTTTTTGATGACTTCTTCAATTTCCTCCCTTGTTATTGGGCTCTTCAGGTTTTCTATTTCTTCCTGTTCCAGTTTTGTTAGTTTGTGGCTTTCCAGGAATGCGTCCATTTCTTCTAGATTGCCTAATTTATTGGAGTAGAGCTGTTCATAATATGTTTTTAAAATTGTTTGTATTTCCTAGGTGTTGGTAGTGATCTTTCCTTTCTCATTCCTGATTTTATTAATTTGAGTCTTCTCTCTCTTCTTTTTAATAAGGCTGGCTAAAGGTTTATCTATCTTATTAATTCTTTCAAAGAACCAACTCCTGGATCTGTTGATCTGTTCCACAGTTCTTCTGGTCTCGATTTCGTTGAGATCTGCTTGAATCTTTATTAACTCTCTTCTTCTGCTGGGTGTAGGATCTATTTGCTGTTTTTTCTCTAGCCCCTTTAGGTGTAACGTTAGCTTTTGTATTTGAGTTCTTTCCAGTTTTTGAATGGATGCTTGTATTGCGATGTATTTCCCCCTCAGGACTGCTTTTGCTGCATCCCAAAGATTTTGAACGGTTTTATCTTCATTCTCATTAGTTTCCATGAATCTTTTAATTCTTCCTTAATTCCCTGGTTGACCCTTTCATCTTTTAGCAGGATGGTCCTTAACCTCCACGTGTTTGAGTTCCTTCCAAACTTCATGTTGTGATTTAGTTCCAATTTCAAGGTGTTATGGTCTGAGAATATGCAGGGGACGATCCCAATCTTTTGGTATCGGTTCAGACCCGATTTGTGATCCAATATGTTCTATTCTGGAGAAAGTTCCATGTGCACTTGAGAAGAATGTGTATTCAGTTGAGTTTGGATGTAAAGTTCTGTAGATATCTGTGAAATCCACCTGGTCCAGTGTATCATTTAAAGCTCTCGTTTCTTTGGAGATGTTTTGCTTAGAAGACCTATCGAGGGTAGAAAGAGCTAGATTGAAGTCACCAAGTATAAGTGTATTATTATCTAAGTATTTCTCCACTTTGGTTAATAATTGTTTAAGTATTTGGCAGGTCCCACATTCGGGGCATATATATTGAGGATTGTTAAGTCCTCTTGTTGGATAGATCCTTGAAGTATGATATAGTGTCCCCTTCATCTCTCACTACAGTCTTTGGGGTAAATTTTAGTGTAACAGATATAAGGATCGCTACCCCTGCTTTCTTTTGAGGACCATTTGAATGGTAAAAGGTTCTCCAACCTTATTTTCAAGTTGTAGGTGTCCTTCTGTCTAAAATGAGTCTCTTGTAGACAGGAAATAGATCGGTCCTGCTTTTTTATCCAGTCTGAATCCCTGTGCATTATGATGGAGTCATTAAGCCCGTTCACGTTCAGAGTTACTATTGACAGATATGAGTTTAGTGTCATCATGGTATTATTCAGTCCTTGTTTTTGGATTGTTCCACTGAACTTCTTAAAGGGGAATTTTAAGAGTACCCCTTAAAATTTCTTGCAGAGCTGGTTTCGAGGTCACATATTCTTTCAATTCCTGCCTGTCTTGGAAAGTCTTTATCTCTCCTTCCATTTTGAATGAGAGCTTTGCTGGATAAAGTATTTTTGGTTGCATGTTCTTCTCATTTAGGACCCTGAATATATCCTGCCAGCCCTTTCTGGCCTGCCAGGTCTCTGTGGATAGTTCTGCTGTTACCCTAATTCTCCTCCCCATAAAAGTCAGGTATATCTTGTCTCTTGCTGCTTTAAGGATCTTCTCTTTATGTTTGGAATTTGCAAGCTTCACTATTAAATGTCGAGGTGTTGAACGGTTTTTATTGATTTTAGGGGGGAGAATCTCTCTATTTCCTGGATCTGAATGCCTGTTTCCCTTCCCAGATTAGGAAAGTTTTCAGCTAGGATTTGTTCAAATACGTATTCTGGCCCTCTGGCCCTTTTGGCGCCCTCAGGAACCCCAATTAAATGTAGGTTTTTCTTCCTCAGGCTGTCATTTATTTCCTTTAATCTATCTTCATGATTTTTAATTGTTTGTCTCTTTTTTCCTCAGTTTCCCTCTTTGCCATCAACTTGTCTATCTCACTCACTCGTTCTTCCACTTCGTTAACCCTCGTTGTTAGAACTTCTAGTTTGGATTGCATCTCATTCAATTGATTTTTAATTTCTGCCTTATTAGATCTAAATTCTGCATTCATGAAGTCTCTTGAGTCCTTTATGCTTTTTTCTAGAGCCACCAGTAGCTTTATAATAGTGCTTCTGAATTGGTTTTCTGACATTGTATTGTAATCCAGATTTTGTAACTCTGTGGGAGAGAGGACTGTTTCTGATTCTTTCTTTTGAGGTAAGGTTTTCCTTCTAGTCATTTTGCTCAGTGCAGAGTGGCCAAAAACAAGGTTTATTGGGGAAAGGGGAAAAAGAGAGGAGAGAAAGAAGGAAAGAAAAGAGAAAAAGAAAAAAGAAAAAAGGAAGAAAAGAAAGAGAAGAAAAAGACAAAGAAAAGAAAGAAAGGAAAAAATGGGGTGGGGGAAGCAAACAGAAATCAAAAATCAAAAAGCCAAATAAAAAAAGAAACACGGGGGAGTATCTTCTGTTTCTGTATACTTTAAGTCCCTTGACTTCCCCTGGAACTTGTCCATCTAGCTGGTCTTCTGGGGGAGGGGCCTGTTGTGCTGATTTTCAGGTGTTAGCACTTGGGGGAGCTGCTCTGCCCCCTGCCTGGTGCAGGGCTCAGTGGTGGTTGTTTTACCCCATGAGGCCCCAGGAGGAACAACCGCAGTGGCGGCGGCCAGCTCTGGAGCCCTGAATTCAGCTCTGGCAGTAGCTACAGAGCTCTCAGTCTGCAGGGGCCTGGATGCTCCGGGGGTAGGGCCGCTGATCTGCTCAGCTTAGGGACAGGAGCGTCCTTGCTGTCCTGGGCCCTCCTGGCCTCTGCCTGTCCCGGGGGGAGGCCGGATCTTGGGCTGTGTCCCCGGCGCCCAATGCTCCGGGGCCTGCCCTGTTGGATTCGCGATCTCCGCAGCACAGCCACCTCTCTGCGGAGCCTCCACCCGAGCCCCTCCGAGCTGCTCTCGGAGCCGTGCAGCACCCTCGGCACGGAGCGTCTTCCTCTGCCGGAGCCGCCTCCGAGCTGCTCCCAGGGCCCTGCAGCCCCCTCTGCACAGAGCTGCCACCGGAGCCCCCCGAGCTGCTCCCGGGTCCAGCCCTATGCGCGCTGGAGTCCTTTAGGGAGCTCGGCGCACTCTCCCCGGGGCGCAGGTGTCTGTTAGTGTCCCAGGGAGCCTGAGGGTATCCCCGCCCTCCTGGGGTCCTGCTCTAACTCCCTGAGGGTGCCTTTCCACCCAGGAAGATTGGTGAAGCCCCTGCTTCTCCGGGACGGGGCTCTCGTGTCCTGGCGACACTCGCCCCAGTCTTAGCCCGGCTCCTCGCGGGGCCCCTCCCCCTTGGATGCCTTTTGTTTCTTTATTTCTTTTTTCCCCGTCTTCCTACCTTGATAGAAGCGCGACCTCTTCTCACTGTAGCATTCCAGCTGTTCTCTCTTTAAATATCAGGGCGAATTCGTAGATTCTCAAGATGATTTGAAGGTTATCTAGGTAATTTGGTGGGGACAGGTGACTTGGGGACCCTACTCTTCCACCATCTGGCTCCTCCCCTACAGATGAAGTCTTATTGATGTTCCAGGGATTGGAGATAACACTATTTGGGGAATCAGAGAAGGATTTATTGTGGTATATAAGGTATTATTACAGTTAACATTGAAAAGTTAATGAGTGAATGGATCAAGAAGTGGAGGAAATAAATGAGGATCACTCTTCTAAGAAGGATATTGGCAAAAGAAGTAAAGATGGGATTGTAGCAAGAGGATAAAACAGAATCTTGGAGATCTGAGAGATTTATTTCTGTTTTCTTAAATGAGGCATTTCACAAGGTTTTGTACCTCTCCATTACCCATCAGTTTTCTCAGTCATTCTCACAGCTACAATGACAATTTTCAGAGGAATAACTCCCAAGTCTCTATCTCAAATGTGACTTTTCTCCAGGTCATTTTTTTTATTAAGTAGGCACCACACCCAGAGTGGATCCCATTGTGGGGATGAACCCATGACCCTGAGATTAAGACCTGAGCTGAGATCAAAAGTCAGACACTCAGCCAACTAAGCCAACCAGTCACCTCTCTCCAGATCATTTTTAAAAGATTTATTTGTTTATTTATTTATTTGAGAGAGAGAGAGAGAGAATAGAGGGAGGGGCAGAGGGAGAACCAGTAATAAGACTAAAGATGCCACATAGAAAGGGGACAAATGGGACACAATTCTGGAATAGACAAGAGGGGATAGGATTCTCTACAGAAGTGACTTCAGGATAAAAGGAGGAGTATGTCTTTCTTGGTAATGAGATGGAAGTAGCAGAAGTTGAAGAGATTTTTGAGGTGGGGTGGAAAATGAAGGAATCTCATTGGATAGATCTTGGTTCTCTCAAGAAGAAGAAAGAGAATGAGAGAATGTGAGCACAGGGGATTGAAGAAATTGGGAAAAAATTGTAAGCAGAGTTGTAGAAAATTTGAGAAATATGACTACGACCATGAAGGTTAGAAGGGCCCTTAAAGTTAAAAAAACTTGAATTTGTACAGAGCCAAATCAGCAAATATTTTGTAACTTTCTTCAGCAAGTTTTCATGGCCTGGGAACAGCAAAGTAGATGCTGGGGATTATGTACTTGGTTAGATGTGAGAACTACAGCCAGAGGTTCTAAAAGTAACAATTAAAATGATAAGATCAGCCATCTTTGAAGACAACTATTAATTTTTAGGGTGGATCTGGCACCAATTCAAATGTACAGATAAAAAATAAGCTGCCAAAATAGTAAATTTTTCTACCAGCTCATTTATGAAAAATCTGACTTCTAATTAAATTTATTTTGCTGATCTGTTTAACTCAGAATGATTTATTCAAATATAATAAAATTTTGTTTTACTTTCTTACATATTTTGGGAAAATAATAGTCCCCTAAACTTGGAAGTCTTTTTTTTCAGTAAGTCATTTAAAAAAGCGAGAGAATCAACACTGTTAGGACCTAACCCATTTTTCTTAACAACAATAACGGTTCAGCATTTATAGTAAACAAAGAGAAATTTTCTTTTGCTAACTTTGTTTTTCCTTCTAGAAGGTGCTTATATCCTTAAGATAAATATTCATATTATCTCTTTTCATCCAGTTATCACTACGGGATTTTCAAGATGGATATAGTCCCTGCCCTCAATAAGCCTATTTTTTGTATATACTTTACCTTGATATCTTAGAATAGTTCTAACAAGGTTCTTATAAACTTTTTAAATGCAGTGTGGACTTAAAATGTTATATTACTATATTATTAAAAGCCAATATCATTTATACATTAAAATCACAGTTAAAGTTACTTTAAAATACGTTATTTTGGGATCCCTGGGTGGCGCAGCGGTTTGGCGCCTGCCTTTGGCCCAGGGCACGATCCTGGAGACCCGGGATCGAATCCCACATCGGGCTCCCGGTGCATGGAGCCTGCTTCTCCCTCTGCCTGTGTCTCTGCCTCTCTCTCTCTCTCTTTCTCTCTCTCTCTCTCTCTCTGTGACTATCATAAATAAATAAAAAATTAAAAAATTTTTAAAACAATAAAATACGTTATTTTGCTTGATATAAATTATTCCGCATTACTATCACTATGATAAGAAAACAGCCTCAAAGAAGGTAAATGACTTTCCACAGCAAGTAGATGATAGAGGCAGTACTAAATACAGGTTTTATGACTCTAGAACTTTTTCCCATTATTTCTTCTTCCACTAATTTTTATAGTCCGATCCAATGGATCTGAAGTAGTCCAAATCCAATCTGCTTTGGAATTCTCACCTGTTGACCTCTCTGAAGCATATATACTGTCATTCTCCTTTCCACTGATTTATGAAAATTTTTCTTCACTTGACTTTTTCATTTTTCTCTTCTGATTTTCATATCTCTTAAGACTTATGTAGTTATGTCTTTGATATTCACTTGCCTTTTCACCAATTACATGAATTTAATAAGATCATCTAAGCATATGATTCTAGAAATATAGCTATGAAATCCCCCCTCACCTGTGTGTTGGACATTTATAACCTGAATGCCTTCTTACACATTTTGGTAAAAATCTCTGCTAATTTTTTGTAATAATTTAGTACATATTTAAGGGATTACTATGCACTATATATTTACTAAATGTTATGAGGAGTAAAACCATGAATCAGACCTTGGTTTTTACCAGGAGCACATAAAATTCAATGTGTCTCAATTTTTCTCGCTTTTGTTTTTGGCACCATTGGTTATATAGTAGATTTCTCAGATATAAGATCTTACAGTCATCTTTGGAAAGTACTGTCCTTGATGAATTTGGGTAATCTCTTAACTGATCTCCTCACCTGTACTCTTTCCTTTCTCCAATGAATCTTGCTGAAGTAGATGCATGTTCACCTCCCATCCCTGTTTAAAGCATTCAAGAACTTCTCATTGCTTTCAATACCAATCTTCACCTGCCATCTGTTCCCTTATATGTAATTTACACTTTCACAGCCTTGGTTTCATGCCTCATTTTGTTTACTACATTTGGAATACCATTTTCTTTCATGTCCTCATATGCAAAGCCTATCTTAACCTTCTCTCAAATGCCACCTGATCCAAGTAACCTACTTGAGTATTGCCACATGAATTTTAATTTTTCCTCTTCTGAATTCCATCCCATAAGTTATTTCTCTGTACCTCTTCTAGGAACTTCCTGTTTTCTACCTGGTATTATAGGCTTTTTTTTTTAAGAACTTTAGCTTTTTTATTTTTTATTATTTTTTTATATTTTTTATTTTTTAATTTATTGTTTTATTGGTGTTCAATTTGCCAACATATAGAATAACACCCAGCGACAAATACCCACCATTTGCTTTGACATGGATGGAACTGGAGGGTATTATGCTGAGTGAAATAAGTCAATCAGAGAAAGACAAACATTATATGGTCTCATTAATTTGGGGTATATAAAAATATTTTTATTATATTTATATTTAAATTCAATTTGTCAACATATACTATAACACCCAGTGCTCATTCCATCAAGTGCCCTCCTCAGTGCCCGTCACCCAGTTACCCCATTCCCCCACCCACCTCCCCTTCTGCAACTCTTTGTTTCCCGGAGTTAGGAGTCTTTCATGGTTTGTCTCCCTCTCTAATTTTTCCCACTCAATCCCCCTCCTTTCCTTTATAAGCCCTTTCACTATTTCTTGTATTCTACATATGAGTGGAACCATATGATAATTGTCCTTCTCTGATCGACTTATTTCACTCAGCATAATACTCTCCAGTTCCATCCATATCAAAGCAAATGGTGAGTATTCATCTCTTCTGATGGCTAAGTAATATTCCATTGTGTGTGTGTGTGTATATACACACACCACATCTTCTTTATCCATTCTGCCAAGGGACATCATGGATCCTTTCACAGTTTGGCTATTGTGGACACTGCTGCTATAAACATTGGGGTTTAAATGTCCCAGCATTTCACTACATCAGTATCTTTGGGGTCAATATGCAGAAGTGCAATTGCTGGGTAGTAGGGTAGCTCTATTTTTAACTTCTTGAGGAACCTCCATTCTTTTCCAGAGTGGCTGTAACAGTTTGCATTCCCAACAACAGTGCAAGAGGGTTCCCCTTTCTCCACATCCTCTCCAACATTTGTTGTTTCCTCTCTTGTTAATTTTCCCCATTCTCACTGGTGTGAGATGGTATCTCATTGTGGTTTTGATTTGTATTTCCCTGATGAAAAGTGATTGGAGCATTTTTTCATGTGCTTGTTGGCCAATATGTATGTCTTCTTTGGGGAAATTTCTGTTCATGTCTTCTGCCCATTTCATGACTGGATTTTCTGTTTCTTGGGTGTTGAGTTTCATAACTTCTTTATAGATCTTGGATAGTAGCCCTTTAACTGATAAGTCATTTGCAAATATCTTCTCCCATTCTGTAGGTTGTCTTTTAGTTTTGTTGACTGTTTCTTTTGCTGTGCAGAAGCTTCTTATCTTGATGAAGTCCCAATAGTTCATTTTTGCTTTTGTTTCCCTTGCTTTCATAGATGTATCTTGCATGAAGTTGCTGTGGCCAAGTTCATAATGGTTCTGTTCATAATGGCTGTGTTCTTTTTTAGGATTTTGATGGAATCTTGTCTCACATTTAGATCTTTCATCAATTTTGAGTTTATTTTTGTGTATGGTGTAAGAGAATGGTCTAGTTTCATTCTTCTGTATGTGGCTGTCCAATTTTCCCAACACCACTTGTTGAAGATACCATCCTTTTTCCAGTGGATAGTCTTTCCTGCTTTGTTGAATATAGTTGACCATAGAGTTGAGTGCCCATTTCTGGATTCTCTATTCTGTTCCATTGATCTATGTGTCTGTTTTTGTGCCAGACTATACTGTCTTGATTATCGCAGCTTTGTAATACAGCTTGAAATCTGGCATTGTGATGCCCCCAGCATTGGTTTTCTTTTTCAATATTCCTCTGGCTATTATAGGTCTATTCTGATTGCAAAAATATCCATATTTTGATAGGGATTCGCACTGAATGTGTAAATTGCCCTGGGTAGCATAGAGAGTTTCACAGTATTTATTTTTATAATCCATGAGAATGGAATGTTTTTCCAGCTCTTTACATATTTGATTTCTTTCATAAGTGTTCTCTAGTTTTTAGGGTATAGATCCTTTACCTCTTTGGTTAGGTTTATTCCTAAGTATCTTATGGTTTTGGGTGCAATTGTAAATGGTGTTGATTCCTTAATTTCTCTTTCTTCAGTCTCATTGTTAGTGTATAGAAATGCCATTGATTTCTGGGCATTGATTTTGTATTCTGCCACACTGCCAAATTGCTGTATCAGTTCTAGCAATCTTGGGGTGGAGTCTTTTGGGTTTTCTATGTAGAGTATCATGTCATCGGCGAAGAGGGAGAGTTTGACTTCTTCTTTGCCAATTTGAATGCCTTTAATGTCTTTTTGTTGTCTGATTGCTGAGGCTAGGACTTCCAATACTGTGTTGAATAGCAGTGGTGAGAGTGGACATCCCTGTCTTGTTCCTGATCTTAGGGGAAAGGCTCCCAGTGCTTCCCCATTGAGAATGATATTTGCTGTGGGCTTTTCGTAGATGGCTTTTTAAGATGTCAAGGAATGTTCCCTCTATCCCTACACTCTGAAGAGTTTTGATCAGGAATGGATGCTGTATTTTGTCAAATGCTTTCTCTGCATCTAATGAGAGGAACATATGGTTCTTGGTTTTTCTCTTGCTGATATGATGAATCACATTGATTGTTACTTTAATGTCTTTTTGTTTGATTTCTGAGGCTAGGACTTCCAGTACTATGTGGAATGGCAGTGGTGAGAGTGGACATCCCTGTCTTGTTCCTGATCTTAGGGGAAAGGCTCCCGGTGCTTCCCCATTGAGAATGATATTTACTGTGGGATTTTCATAGATGGCTTTTAAGAAGTTGAGGAATGCTCCCTCTATCCCTACACTCTGAAGAGTTTTGATCAGGAATGGATGCTGTGTTTTGTCAAATGCTTTGTTAGTGTATAGAAATGCCACTTAATTCTGGGCATTCATTTTGTATCCTGCCACATTGCTGAATTGCTGTATGAGTTCTAACAATCTTGGGGTGGAGTCTTTTCAGTTTTCTATATACAGTATCATATCATCTGAGAAGAGGGAGAGTTTGACTTCTTTGCCAATTTGAATGCCTTTTTTTTTTCTTTTTGTTGTCTGATTGCTGAGGCTAGGACTTCTAGTACTATATTGAATAACAGTGGTGAGAGTGTATATCCCTGTCATGTTCCTAATCTTAGGGGAAAGGCTCTCAGTTTTTCCCTATTGAAAATCAGTATTATAGATATTTATCTACATATATCGTCTATACTAGAGATCAGTAAACTTTTCCTCTAAAGGTGATTATAGTAAATATTTTAGGCTTTGCTGTCCCCATAGGATTTTGGCCTTCTTTGTATTTATAGTCCTTTAAAAATCTAAATATCGGGGATTCCTGGGTGGCTCAGTGGTTTAACGCCTGCCTTCAGCCCAGGGCGTGATCCTGGGGTCCTGGGATCGAGTTCTGCATCCAACTCCCTGCATGGTGCCTGCTTCTCCCTCTGCCTGTGTCTCTGCCTCTCTCTCTTTCTCTCTGTGTCTCTCATGAATAAATAAATAAAATCTTTTAAAAAATCCAAATATCATTCTTAGCTTGAGGACATTATAAACATAGACAGCTGGATATTGTTTCATGAATACTGATCAATATTCAGTGTTCCTTGTAATAATCTAAGTTTGATTCATGCATTATAAAATTTAGCAAAGTGTACTGTCCATAGCAAGCACTTAAACATATGTTTCATGATTGCAAATAGCTACCAAAAAAGCTTTTTTACAAAGACAAGCAAACACAAAAGAGCTTCTAGGGGAATCTTTCTAAATATATCTACCTTTAGATTTAATAATCAACTAGCCAAATTTAATCACTTGCACAATTGTTTCACCAAAGTATTCCAGGAACACCCTTTATTCAAAATTGAATATAAGACATATATAGCTTTGGATTCAAGGGTCTCTTGCATTCTCAACAACCCATGTTTTCATTCAGTTGTTTTAAGAGTTTTTACAGTAGTAGATGACAAAATGCTGAAATTTTTTTATTTTGAAATGGTCTTATACATATTAACTGGTAGCAGGCTTGGTAAATCCCTTTCTATACTGTTCCTCTATATTACAAAAAAAATGAATGCAATTTTTCTTTGTAACAAAACAACCTCTACCCCCTCCATACAAGTAGACTCATATGAAAACCAAAGTAAGGGAAAGAAATATAGTAATATAGTATATATTTTATACTTGATATTATTCTTATTAGTCCTTCCCTGTTTTTTTTCTAATCTTGGACATGTCACCAGCCTTTATTTCATTGGCTGATATCTTTAAAGCACTTGGATAATCCTATATCAACTTAGTTAATTATATGGGGATACAGTGGCACTTAAAGACTCTATTATGCTTTTAGTATACAAAACATACATTGTACAGAGAGATTTAGCTTTGATTATAATCACAAGTAAGAATTGTATGCTTCAATGGCACCAAAGCTGAATTCCGGGGCAGGGGGCGAGGGGGAATCTTTTATCTACTTTACAGCTCAGCAATGAATTGTTAATTTTGAATTTCTCCAATAATACTTTTGCATAAAAAATAATAATTTTGCATAGAAAGAAACCTGCCAGTGAACTCAATTTATATTTTTTCTTATTTTTTAATAAATTAATTTTATTGGTGTTCAGTTTACCAACATACAGAATAACACCCAGTGCTCATCCCGTCAAGTGTCCCCGTCAGTGCCCGTCACCCATTCACCCCCACCCCCCGCCCTCCTCCCCGTCCACCACCCCTAGTTCATTTCCCAGAGTTAGAAGTGTTTATGCTCTGTCTACCTTTCTGATATTTCCCACACATTTCTTCTCCCTTCCCTTATATTCCCTTTCACTATTATTCATATTCCCCAAATGAATGAGAACATACACTGTTTGTCCTTCTCCGATTGACTTACTTCACTCAGCAAAATACCCTCCAGTTCCATCCACGTTGAAGCAAATGGTGGGTATTTGTCGTTTCTAATGGCTGAGTAATATTCCATTGTATACATAAACCACATCTTCTTTATCCATTCATCTTTCGATGAGCACCGAGGCTCCTTCCACAGTTTGGCTATTGTGGATATGGCTGCTAGAAACATCGGGGTGCAGGTGTCCCGGCGTTTCATTGCATCTGAATCTTTGGGGTAAATCCCTAACAGTGCAATTGCTGGGTCGTCGGGCAGGTCTATTTTTAAATCTTTGAGGAACCTCCACACAGTTTTCCAGAGTGGCTGCACCAGTTCACATTCCCACCAACAGTGTAAGAGGGTTCCCTTTTCTCCGCATCCTCTCCAACATTTGTTGTTTCCTGCCTTGTTAATTTTCCCCATTCTCACTGGTGTGAGGTGGTATCTCATTGTGGTTTTGATTTTTATTTCCCTGATGGCAAGTGATGCAGAGCATTTTCTAATGTGCATGTTGGCCATGTCCATGTCTTCCTCTGTGAGATTTCTGTTCATGTCTTTTGCCCATTTCATGATTGGATTGTTTGTTTCTTTGCTGTGGAGTTTAATAAGTTCTTTATAGATTTTGGAAACTAGCCCTTTATCTGATATGTTATTTGCAAATATCTTCTCCCATTCCGTAGGTTGTCTTTGAGTTTTGTTGACTGTATCCTTTGCTGTGCAAAAGCTTCTTATCTTGATGAAGTCCCAATAGTTCATTTTTGCTTTTGTTTCTTTTGCCTTCGTGGATGTATCTTGCAAGAAGTTACTGTGGCCAAGTTCAAAAAGGGTGTTGCCTGTGTTCTCCTCTAGGATTTTGATGGAATCTTGTCTCACATTTAGATCTTTCATCCATTTTGAGTTTATCTTTGTGTATGGTTCAAGAGAGTGGTCTAGTTTCATTCTTCTGCATGTGGATGTCCAATTTTCCCAGCACCATTTACTGAGGAGACTGTCTTTCTTCCAGTGGATAGTCTTTCCTCCTTTATCGAATATTAGTTGACCATAAAGTTCAGGGTCCATTTCTGGGTTCTCTATTCTGTTCCATTGGTCTATGTGTCTGTTTTTGTGCCAGTACCACACTGTCTTGATGACCACAGCTTTGTAGTACAACCTGAAATCTGGCATGGTGATGCCCCCAGATATGGTTTTCTTTTTTAGAATTCCCCTGGCTATTCGGGGTCTTTTCTGATTCCACACAAATCTTAAAATAATTTGTTCTAACTCTCTGAAGAAAGTCCATGGTATTTTGATAGGGATTGCATTAAACGTGTAAATTGCCCTGGGTAACACTGACATTTTCACAATATTAATTCTGCCAATCCAAGAGCATGGAATATTTTTCCATCTCTTTCTGTCTTCCTCAATTTCTTTCAGAAGTGTTCTATAGTTTTGAGGGTATAGATCCTTTACTTCTTTGGTTAGGTTTATTCCTAGGTATCTTATGCTTTTGGGTGCAATTGTAAATGGGATTGACTCCTTAATTTCTCTTTCTTCAGTCTCATTGTTAGTGTATAGGAATGCCATTGATTTCTGGGCATTGATTTTGTATCCTGCCACGCTACCAAATTGCTGATGAGTTCTAGCAATCTTGGGGTGGAGGCTTTTGGGTTTTCTATGTAGAGTATCATGTCATCGGCGAAGAGGGAGAGTTTGACTTCTTCTTTGCCAATTTGAATGCCTTTAATGTCTTTTTGTTGTCTGATTGCTAAGGCTAGGACTTACAATACTATGTTGAATAGCAGTGGTGAGAATGGACATCCCTGTCTTGTTCCTGATCTTAGGGGAAAGGCTCCCAGTGCTTCCCCATTGAGAATGATATTTGCTGTGGGCTTTTCGTAGATGGCTTTTAAGATATCGAGGAAAGTTGCCTCTATCCCTACACTCTGAAGAGTTTTGATCAGGAATGGATGCTGTATTTTGTCAAATGCTTTCTCCGCATCTAATGAGAGGATCATATGGTTCTTGGTTTTTCTCTTGCTGATATGATGAATCACATTGATTGTTTTACGAGTGTTGAACCAGCCTTGTGTCCCGGGATAAATCCTACTTGGTCATGGTGAATAATTTTCTTAATGTGTTGTTGGATCCTATTGGCTAGTATCTTGTTGAGAATTTTTGCATCCATGTTCATCAGGGATATTGGTCTGTAATTCTCCTTTTTGGTGGGGTCATTGTCTGGTTTTGGAATTAAGGTGATGCTGGCCTCATAGAATGAGTTTGGAAGTACTCCATCTCTTTCTATCTTTCAAACAGCTTTAGTAGAATAGGTATGGTTTGTTCTTTAAACGTTTGATAGAATTCCCCTGGGAAGCCATCTGGCCCTGGACTCTTGTGTCTTGGGAGGTTTTTGATGACTGCTTCAATTTCCTCCCTGGTTATTGGGCTCTTCAGGTTGTCTATTTCTTCCTGATCCAGTTTTGGTAGTTTGTGGCTTTCCAGGAATGCGTCCATTTCTTCTAGATTGCCTAATTTATTGGCATAGAGCTCTTCATAATATGTTTTTAAAATTGTTTGTATTTCCTAGGTGTTGGTAGTGATCTCTCCTTTCTCATTCATGATTTTAGTAATTTGAGTCTTCTCTCTCTTCTTTTTAATAAGGTTGGCTAATGGTTTATCTATCTTATTAATTCTTTCAAAGAACCAACTCCTGGTTCTATTCATCTGTTCCACAGTTCTTCTGGTCTCAATTTCGTTGAGTTCTGCTCGAATTTTAATTAACTCTCTTCTTCTGTCTGGGCGTCGGGTCCATTTGCTGCTTCTTCTCTAGCTCCTTTATGTGTAAGGTTAGCTTTTGTATTTGAGTTCTTTCTAGTTTTTGAATGGATGCTTGTATTGCGATGTTTTTTCCCCTCAGGACTGCTTTTGCTGCATCCCAAAGATTTTGAACAGTTGTATCTTCATTCTCATTAGTTTCCATGAATCTTTTTAAATCTTCCTTAATTCCCTGGTTAACCCTTTTATCTTTTAGCAGGATGGTCCTTATCCTCCACGTGTTTGAGGTCCTTCCAAACTTCTTCTTGTGATTGAGTTTTAATTCCAAGGCGTTATGTTCTGAGAATATGCAGGGGAGAATCCCATTCTTTTGGTATCGGTTCAGACCTGATTTGTGACCCAGTATGTGGTCTATTCTGGAGAAAGTTCCATGTGCACTTGAGAAGAATGTGTATTCAGTTGAGTTTGGATGTAAAGTTCTGTAGATATCTGTGAAAACTATCTGGTCCAGTGTATCATTTAAAGCTCTCGTTTCTTTGGAGATGTTGTGCTTAGAAGACCTATCGAGGGTAGAAAGAGCTAGATTGAAGTCACCAAGTATAAGTGTATTATTATCTAAGTACTTCTTCACTTTGGTTAATAATTCATTTAAGTATTTGGCAGCTCCCACATTCGGGGCATATATATTGAGGATTGTTAAGTCCTCTTGCTGGATAGATCCTTTAATTATGATATAGTGTCCCTCTTCGTCTCTCACTACTGTCTTCGGGTAAATTTTAGTTTATCTGATATAAGGATGGCTACCCCTGCTGTCTTTTGAGAACCATTTGAATGGTAAGTGGTTCTCCAACCTTTTATTTTCAGGTTGGAGGTGTCCTTCTGTCTAAAATGAGTCTCTTGTAGACAGCAAAAAGATGGGTCCTGATTTTTTATCCAGTCTGAAACCCTGCGCCTTTTGATGGGGTCATTAAGCCCGTTCACGTTCAGAGTTACTATTGACAGATATGAGTTTAGTGTCATCATGATATGTATTCAGTCCTTGTTTTTGTGGATTGTTCCACTGAACTTCTTCTTAAAGGGGAATTTTAAGAGTCCCCCTTAAAATTTCTTGCAGAGCTGGTTTCGAGGTCACATATTCTTTCAGTTCTTGCCTGTCTTGGAAGCTCTTTATCTCTCCTTTCATTCTGAATGAGAGCCTTGCTGGATAAAGTATTTTTGGTTGCATGTTCTTCTCATTTAGGACCCTGAATATATCCTGCCAGCCCTTTCTGGCCTGCCACGTCTCTGTGGAGAGGTCTGTTGGTACCCTAATATTCCTCCCCATGAATGTCAGGGATTTCTTGTCTCTTGCTGCTTTAAGGATCTTCTCTTTATCTTTGGAATTTTCAAGCTTCACTATTAAATGTCAAGGTGTTGAACGGTCTTTATCGATTTTAGCGGGGGATCTCTCAATTTCCTGGATCTGAATGCCTGCTTCCCTTCCCAGATTAGGAAAGTTTTCAGCTCGGATTTGTTCAAATACATATTCTTGCCCTCTGTCCCTTTCGGCGCCCTCGGGAACCCAAATTAAACGTAGGTTTTTCTTTCTTAGGATGTCATTTATTTCCCTTAATCTGTCTTCATGGTCTTTTAATTGTCTGTCTCTTTTTTCCTCAGTTTCCCTCTTTGCCATTTTCTTGTCTTCTATGTCACTCACTCGTTCTTCCACCTCGTTAACCCTTGTCGTTAGGACTTCTAGTTTGGATTGCTTCTCATTCAATTGATTTTTAATTTCTGCCTGATTGGATCTAAATTCTGCAGTCATGAAGTCTCGTGAGTCCTTAATGCTTTTTTCTAGAGCCACCAGTAGCTGTATAATAGTGCTTCTGAATTGGCTTTCTGACATTGAATTGTAATCCAGATTTTGTAACTCTGTGGGAGAGAGGGCTGTTTCTGATTCTTTCTTTTGAGGTGAGGTTTTCCTTCTAGTCATTTTGCTCAGTGCAGAGTGGCCAAAAACAAGTTGTATTGGGAAAAGGAGAGAAAGAGAGAGAAGGAAAGAAAAGAGAAAAAAATAGAAAAAGAAAAAAAAGGGAAAAAAAGAAAAAAGAGAAAGAAAAAGAAAGAAAGGTGAAAAAAAGGGTGGGGGAAGCAATCAGAAATCAAAAAGAAAAGAAAAAAGAAAAAAAAAAACAAAAAAACCACGGGGGAGTATCTTCTGAATCTGTAGACTTTAAGTCCCTTGACTTCTCCTGGAACTGGTCTGTCCAGCTGGTCTTCTTGGGGAGGGGCCTGTTGTGCTGATTTTCAGGTGTTAGCACTTGGGGGAACTGCTCTGCCCCTGCCTGCTGCAGGGCTCAGCGGGGGTTGTTTATCCCGTGAGGCCCCAGGAAGAACAGCCGCAGTTGCTATGGCAACTCTGTAAGCCTGGATTCAGCCTCCGCAGGAACTACGGGGCTCTCCGTCTGCAGGGCCTGGAGGCTCCGGGGCCGGGCCGCTGATCTGCTCAGCTTGGGCCAGGAGTGTCCTTGCTGTCCTGGGCCCTCCCGGCCTCTGCCTGTCCCGGGGGAGGCCGGATCCTGGGCTGTGTCCCGGCGCCCTGTGCTCCGGGGCCTGCGCTGGTGGATTCGCGCTCCCGCCCCGCAGTCCCCTCCGTGGAGCCACTCCCGGGTCCCTCGGAGCTGCTCCGGCCCCGCCGTGCGCGCTGTAGCCCTTAGGGAGCTCGGCGCACTCTCCTGCGCGTGCAGGTGTCTGTTAGCGTCCCCGGGAGCCCGAGGGCATCCCCGCCCTCCTGAGTCCTGCTCCAACTCCCTGCGGGCCCCTTTCCACCCGGGAAGGTTGGTGCAGCTCCTGCTTCTCCGGGATGGGGCTCTCCTGTCCTGGGGACACTCACCCCGGCCTCAGCCCGGCTCCTCGCAGGGCCCCTCCCCCTTGGAGGCCTTTTGTTTCTATATTTCTTTTTCCCCGTCTTCCTACCTTGATAGAAGCGCGAACTCTTCTCACTGTAGCATTCCAGCTGGTCTCTCTTTAAATCTCAGGCCGAATTCGTAGATTTTCAGGATGATTTGAAGGTTATCTAGGGAATTTGTTGGGGACAGGTGATTTGGGGACCCTGCTCTTCCGCCATCTTGCCCCTCCTCCCACTCCCAGTGAACTCAATTTAAATGAAGTTGACCTCATGCCAGTCTATTTCAGCGGAAACTCACAATACCATGCCTTTAACGGGAAAACATTTTCTTTCTCACTCCCTTCCAATTCCCCTAAAACATTTTGTTAGACCTAGTAGAATGTAGTAGGGGCGATTCAGATTGCTCTGTTTGAGAAAACAGACCTTTTTTATTACTATTTCCTTATATCTCTGCAAACCTTATTGGGATAGCATTCCATTCTCCTAGTATGCTACTATCTCAGAGTTGATTAGAGACTAGATATTTGCTTAAGTTAAAGTTCCTCAAAACAAAACATAGTTATTATTGTCTTTATAGGAACCACTTTCTCCATTCCTACGAGGAGGCCATTTCTTCCCAGGAAACAATGTTATTTATGAGAAAACAATAAGAAAAGTAGAGAAGCTAAATTCGGATGAGGTATGTAATTTTTGTTTTAAAGCTTATGAAGTGTATACTTTTTAATTATTAGTATTTTAATAGAGTTAAAATGACTTTCAATTGTTAAATGCCAAGCAAGGCCACTATGAGTCATAATAATACCTCATTATGTTTACAACTCTTCAAATCATCCTTAACACTTTCATATTCATTCTCTCATGTGAAATATTATTGTTCCTGTTTTACTGGAAGGGAAACTGAAGTAAAGATATGTCAAGTCACATAGGAAATTAATGGTAGAACCTGAATTTAATACAGATGCTTTGCATGTGTCTTTTAAACTGGTCTCACAAAAATTATAATTTAAAACATTATAACTTTGTCCTAATTGTGGAATTTGAGGAAATAAAGCAGATTAATATAGGGGAAGGAGGGAAAAAGAGAGGGGGGTGAACCATAAGAGACTCTTAACTATAGAGAACAAACTGAAGGTTAATGGAGAGGAGGTGGCAGGAGATGGGCTAAATGGGTGATGGATTTTAAAGAGGCACTTGTGATGAGCATTGGATGTTATATGTAAGTGATTAATTACTAAATTCTACTCCTGAAACCAATATTATATTATAGAATATAAACTAGAAATTGAATAAAAACTTGAAAAATATTAAAAATATAAAATGAATTTTCAAATGAACAGTATATATGAGCATATACGTAAAATACTATACAATGCAAAAGTCTAGAAAACTATAATTCAAGTCACATTTTAAAAATTTCATTAAATTCAGGTGAGAGACCAAGTACAACATTCAAAACTGTAGTAGGGCAATGGTAATTCCATGGCATGTAGAGCTACCAGAACTTCAAACTGAGTTATTACTGTAGACAA
This sequence comes from Nyctereutes procyonoides, assembly GCF_905146905.1. NCBI lineage: Eukaryota > Metazoa > Chordata > Mammalia > Carnivora > Canidae > Nyctereutes > Nyctereutes procyonoides. The sequence continues at coordinate 64,655,259 of NW_026575125.1, read as the reverse complement.
CTGTAGATTCATATTGATCTGCTCAGTGGATACAAGTATGTCCAGCCCAGACAAAGCCTGAAACTTGTCTTTTGGACATTCTTGAAGTAGGACAGTGTATTAGTTTCTTAGGACTGTAAAGTACCACAATCTGAGTGGCTTAAACAACACAAGTTTATGGCCTCACAGTTCTGGAGGCCAGAAGTATGAAATCTTCATGTTGTCAGGCCCTGCTCCCTTTGAAGCCTTTAGGGAAAGAGCTCTTCAATGCCCATCTCTTAGTTTCTTGTGGTCTCAGGAATTCCTTGGTTTTTAGATCCATATTTAACCCTCTCTCTTTACATGGCATATTTTCTGTATGTCTTTCTATCATCTTCCCTCTGAGTATGTCTGTCTCTATGTCCAAAGTTTCCTTTTATATGAGGACACCAGACATTTGATTAGGACCCATCTTAATGGCCTTATTTTAACTTCTTACTTCTATAAAGACCTTGTTTCAAAAAAAATTAAAAAAAAAACAAGGTCACATTTTGAGGTACTAATAATTAGGACTTTAACATATGATTTTTGTTGGGGGAACACAGTTTTACCTATAACAGGTAGTTAAATAATGTCAAATGAATTAGGGGATCCCTGGATGGCTCAATGGTTTAGCGCCTGCCTTCGGCCCAGGGTGTGACCCTGGAGACCCAGGATCGAGTCCCGCGTCGGGCTCCCTGCATGGACCCTGCTTCTCGCACTGCCTGTCTCTGCCTCTCTCTCTCTCTCTCTCCATGTCTATCATGAATAAATAAATAAATTTTTTAAAAAATGAATTTTTATCACAAAAAATCTTTTTTCTCATATAAAATTAAACATTAAAATATACTAAATTCTTTTTTCTTGTCATGAGAACACATTTTTATGAGCATTTATGGGCAGTTGTTACCAGATTCATAGGAATTAATACATTATTACTTATTTGATGCTCACTAAAACTAAAATAGTGTAAATTCTCAGAATCACAAACATTCAAACCTTTAAGTCTCTGGTCTGCTTAGAAAGTTGGATATGTTTGAGGGTTTGGTATGGTATGTATTGAACATATATCTTTCAGAATAACAGCAAAATATTTCTGGACATTATGGCACCAAATAGAAGCATTTTATAAAATGTCAGTTCTTTAAGGGGGACTTTCCTCAAGCTATCAAATTATAACATCTGCCCTTTATTCAACTGAACTGACAAAACAGTAACTTTGACACCTTTTAAATAGTAAGAAATGTTTGATACACCTCATTTCATTCTCCTTCTAATTTAATGTTTCAAAGGGAGAAATACTTTTCTAAATCTTGGTTCCTAGAGGAAAAGATTGAATATCCTGTACGTTACAATTACTATACATATGGAACAATTAAAGAAAAAGTATTTTAAAAGAACACTACAGTTACTTACTATTAATTTGAATATTTATCTTTTTACATCCACTTTTTTTTATTAGTGACTTAAATGATTTGGGAATTTTAAGACTACCATGGGAGACTGCCCAAGGTAAAAGGAACCATGCACATTAAACAAACTACAACTGCCTTGACCTCAGTGATAGAAATGCAATAGGATAAGCTGGATAAAGCTAGAATCTGGATGAAACACTTAATGTTACATGAGATTAATTCAAATAAGACTAGCTCTTAGGATATAAGACCTGCCCCCCAAAAGAAGTCTTTGTCATGGAAAGGTGGTAAATGGATGCCATTTGCAAGATAATTATGCAGTTCATATGATCTGTACTCTGTATATTTTTTCTCTATCAAAGAAGACAAAATATTTGATAAATCTGAATTTTTTTATCTTTTGTACATTAGAAATTCAGCTTGTGGTACACTTCAAAAGTATGAGTAATATATGAATATCATGATTTAGAACAGTAATTTTAGTAGTTATTAGGTGTGAGAATTGAAACTGAAAATCTATTAAGACTTCAGTGATACTGAGTGGTTAGAGGCCAGAACCATAAGATATCCCAGATAAAGAGACTGTCAGCAATTCTATTCAAGCGTCAACTGATATATTAATAAAGGAAGATGATTGAGAAATGAGCTTTGTTTTGTTTATTGTCCTATATTGGTATGTACTTCAGAGTGTTTCATAACTTGCTTTTTAAGGAGACATTAATTCTTTTCAAGAGGACTTCTATTTCAGTAGTTTAAAAGTTCCCCACTGGGTGAAAGTTTTCTCAGCCTGTCACTGACTTTTTATTCTAATCCAGTGTATGGAGGTATTCTGTAACATAAAAAAACAGATAATACATTCAGCTTTACAATTTGTACAAAAGTTGCTGATAGTACATAGCCTGACTTCTAAATTGTAGTGACCTTACTGCTATCATATTTCTTTTTTTTAATAATAAATTTATTTTTTATTGGTGTTCAATTTACCAACATACAGAATAACACCCAGTGCTCATCCCGTCAAGTGCCCCCCTCAGTGCCCATCACTCATTCACCCCCAACCCCCACCCTCCTCCCCTTCCACTACCCCTAGTTCATTTCCCAGAGTTAGGAGTCTTTATGTTCTGTCTCCCTTTCTGATATTTCCCAAACGTTTCTTCTCCCTTCCCTTATATTCCCTTTCACTATTATTTATATTCCCCAAATGAATGAGAACATACACTGTTTGTCCTTCTCCGATTGACTTATTTCACTCAGCATAATACCTTCCAGTTCCATCCACGTTGAAGCAAATGGTGGGTATTTGTCGTTTCTAATGGCTGAGTAATATTCCATTGTATACATAAACCACATCTTCTTTATCCATTCATCTTTCGATGGACACCGAGGCTCCTTCCACAGTTTGGCTATTGTGGACATGGCTGCTAGAAACATCGGGGTGCAGGTGTCCCGGCGTTTCATTGCATCTGAATCTTTGGGGTAAATCCCCAGCAGTGCAATTGCTGGGTCGTAGGGCAGGTCTATTTTTAACTCTTTGAGGAACCTCCACACAGTTTTCCAGAGTGACTGCACCAGTTCACATTCCCACCAACAGTGTAAGAGTGTTCCCTTTTCTCCGCATCCTCTGCAACATTTGTGGTTTCCTGCCTTGTTAATTTTCCCCATTCTCACTGGTGTGAGGTGGTATCTCATTGTGGTTTTGATTTGTATTTCCCTGATGGCAAGTGATGCAGAGCATTTTCTCATGTGCATGTTGGCTATGTCTATGTCTTCCCTTGTGAGATTTCTGTTCATGTCTTTTGCCCATTTCATGATTGGATTGCTATCATATTTCTAAAGTGAGTCATATTTGAAAAGATCCTGGAAAAGATAGATGAGTCTATGAACAGATTCTATGACCTTTATCATCAGTGACTACCAAGGCAATTTCTATTTATAAAATATTTCTTTTATGTTTTTCTTTCTTTCAAAATAATTTTTGTAGACATAAAAAGATAATTTGTATACATGTTAAAAATTTCAAAGCATAGAAAGTACAAAAATAATACAGAAAGAAAATAAAATATATACAGTGGTTTAAAAAAAGCCTCTCTATCCTAGCCCCCTTATCTCTCAGTTCCTCTTCTCAGGGTCTGTCACTCTTAAGATATTTTTTCTCTATGCATTTAAAAACAGCTGTGTATATTTGTAAATATATACATATTTATATATTTTTAAATGTTATACAAAAGGGAGCATAGTATATTCATACTTATGCATCTTGCTTTATTCACTTAATATAGTTGAAAATTGTTCTACATAAAAAATATAAAATTTGATGTGCTTTATTAATGCAGGTCAGCTTTCCACTACCCAAAGGAAGTAGAGCATTGAATTTATACTTCCAAAGCTAAATGCATGTGCTTGAATGTAGCATTCTGATTCAAAATAGAGTATGTTTTTCTTTGAAAACTGGCTTTTAGATGCCTGTTATCAAACTAGAATAATAACAAACTAATATAGGAAATTCAAGTATACCTGAAATTCTCAAAACTGAAACAACCTGATAGCTTTTCTTATTCTGTCCTCTATACTTTATCATAAGAAAGCCATGACAAATAAATAAGCAGATAGTAAAGACTTAGTTTAAGAACAACAAGTTCCAGACTATTTTGAGGACAGTAAAAATTCATTGTTATGTTCTGAAAGAACTCTGACCTAGAAATCATGAATTCCAATCCAAATTTTTCCAAGAATTAGTCATGTCATTATGAGTAAAGCACTTTACTTCTCTGGACCTCAGGGTTTTTTTTCCACCTGCAAAATTAGTGGGGTGGATGATGATTAAGTTGATGATGACAATGATAATGAAATAATATGATAATAAGTCTTTATTACCCACTTTATACTAGGCACTTTATAAACATTAGTTCATTTATTCCTCACAGCAACCCAATGAGACACATATTATCTCCACTTTTGCAAATGAAGAAACTGAGACTCATAAAGATAAAGTAATTTCCCAAGATCACAGAGTAAGGGGTAGAATCAGTTAGAATCCCTGCTTTCTGTATCTGAAGCTTCAGTTACAGTTTTCCAATATTTTCGCTTAATTGATTTTCACAAGCATAAGTTTTGTCTGTCCCCACTGTGATCCTAATATGCTTCCTGATATTGAAAATCACTGCATTATATTATTTTCTAATTTTATGTCCATTTGCATCTTCGATATGATAGTATTATAAAATTAGATGCTGAAGTGCCTGTTGGATCATCAGAGTAATTAGCATTAATATTCATTATAGTTTTAGTGTTAAGTATAACTGGAATATTAATTTAATAAGAACATGCAATTCTCTAGACGATTCAGGTAAATATTTGGATGGTCACAGCCACCTGATCAAACAAAAATAGAATGCAATACAATTCCCCCAATGAAATAATTTGAAAAAATAACATCTCACATATTAAAACTATAAATCTTAGGGCTTGAATTGTGAAAGAACACATTAAATTTTTTAAAAAATGGATTCAGTTGGTTTTTCTTGATTAGTAATTTTTATTCTCAGTGGCTATTTTGGCATGTATGTGTGTTTTAGGAATGCTATCCACGGGTCCAATGCCATCATCACATTGTCCGACAGCCCCAGATCGTCCACTCTGTGCACTGTCAGCAACCTCATTCTAGCCAACAAATCCAAACCATCACAGGAAGTGACTCAATTTCTACAAACACTGGAAATGAACTGTGCCATAGTGGATCAAGCTATTTACATGATCAGGTAATATCAATCAGCTGATTTTTTATAAAACTGAAATAACACTCTTAAATTCTTCTCATACCACTATATAGGCACCCATATTGAATTTTCTTCAAAATATTGAGCTATTTATGGCATTTTTAAAACAAAATTTTCTATTTCCTCTCAGAAAACAAAATAATTCAGCTCTATTAATGCATTAAATCTATGAGAAAAGTTATAAACTGATTAATGAATACTTAATTTCTAGCTGATCCTCAGTTTTAAAATGGATTCGTTGGTTGTGCCACATTAAATATTTTCATGAGGCATGGTATTTAAATGGACAATGAATTGGAAATTATATTATCTAAGGATTACATTTCACAAGCTGTCAATTAATACCTATATGCATTCTATGAAATATGCTGTATTAAGTCAGAAAATGCATACATTTTATTGTGTATTACATCAACAAAATAGAAACTAAAACTTGGTTGCTAAGGAGAAATCTCTTGGGATACAATCATCAGTGACTAATTTATATTCTGAAGACTTTGGAATCTTGGAAACATCTATTACACAAGTGCTAAAGGAAAAAATATTTTCTTGTATCTCAGTAAAACTAACTGAAACAGTGAGAAATCAGTCACCATTTGTATTTTTTCAGTACTTTTTTTCCCAGTAAGGAATAACTTGCTTAAATTGATCTCTTTCATAGGCAGCTCTTATTAAAAGATAGAAGGAAAAGAATAAAAAATAGGAAGGAGACAGCCCACATAAGAATTTGATTGTTTTATATTAATTATATATGAGATTATTTCTAAGGACTGAAATTTTGAAATATGTACTTTGGCCATATTGCTAAAAAAACATAAAATATTTAAAGTCCATATTTTTACACCCTAAAGAACCTAAAATTATATTTTCTTTGAATATCTTGAATGGAAATATTGTTATCTAAGATACTCTAAAATATAGTTCAGATGGTGTTAACTTCTTACATTAAATGGATTGATTATGGGTGGGGGGAAGGGGTGACTGGGTGACGGGCACTGAGGGGGGCACTTGATGGGATGAGCACTGGATGTTATACTATATGTTGGCAAATCGAACTCCAATAAAAAATATACAAAAAAACACTAACATTACACTAAGAAAAAAATAAATGGATTGATAATAATGATTAGAAACATTTATTAAGTTAAATCATTTAAAATTGTCATTTTTAATAGGTCAATGTTGGTCAAATAGCAACAATTTTATACAGTTTAGTCTAATTCTTTGCTTTGTTTCAGTTTCCTTGCCACAAAATACTTATCGCTCATAAGTTCTTGCAAATATTTGCTCAGCTAGCATATGGTGGAGCCAGGATTCATAAAGAGAGATGTGAGGAGCCCTTTATCAATAGTGTAAACATAAATAGAGCACTGGACTAAGAGCCTGTCAGTGGAGAGGTATTGGTGACATAGCAGAAAGTAGACCAGCTTCAGAGAAGGAAGAACTGGGTTCCAGTCCCAGGCTCTGTGCCTTTCAAGTGTGTGTTTTTAATAAATACTGGCTCTCTCAGAAGTTAGATAGTAATGAGAGAGACAGACCACAAGAGACTCTTAATCATAAGAAACAAACTGAGGGTCGCTGGAGGGAAGGGAGGTAGAGAGATAGGGCAACTGGATGATGGACATTAAGGAGGGCATGTGATGTAACAGCCCTGGGTATTATAAAGACTGAGGAATCACTGACCTCTACTTCTGAAAGCAATAATACATTATATGTTAATTGTTTGAATTTAAATAAAAAATTCTAAGTATTTACATTTGGGTATATACATATGTTTTGAAGACATTTGTTAATTTTAATTCATAATGTAAAGTACACTATGCCACTCAAACTGATTCTTTAGTGAGAAGATGACCATATCTTAGACAGCAACATATGGTTGTAGCAATATCTTGTTCTAAACTTTTATTATTAGTATGGAAATTGAAATTTATTTGAGACTTGGTTAAAATTTTTTATCTCTCAAAAACTTTCTTATGCTCTTCCTTCTCTGAAGCTAGTCTACTTTCTGCTATGTCACCAATACCTCTCTATTGACAGGCTCTTAGCCCAGTGCTCTATTTATGTTTACACTATTGATAAAGGACTACCTTAATACTAAGAAATATTAAACTGTTCTCATTTTTAACTAAAAAAAGGGAAATCTTCTACTACTTCCCTCCAAAAAATTTAAGTAGTAATATCTACCTCACAGGGTTGATGTAATGTCTAAATATAAACCCATGTTGAAAATGCTTTATAAACTATAAAGTCTACAACATAAAAATTCCACAGAGAAAGATTTGTAGAGCTTATTAGAAGCTTTCTCAATTGTACAACTTAAATTAGAATAACAGTAGGAATGAACTGAGGAACAATTACCAGAGATGGAAACAATATCACAGGATTAAGAATCTTGTGTAATGGCAATAATGATGCTATGATATCCTTTCACTAGCTTATTACACTAATAGTATATTTGACCAGGACTAGATATTGTCTATTTAGAAAATGGGAAGAGTTGAATAACTAATATATTACTTTTTATTTTATTATTTATGCCTCAGTTTGAGATTCTGATGTAGCTTTGTTAAATATTGGAGTTTTTTTTGTATAGATTAAATACTTCTGGTTTTTCTGCTGAAAACAAGATAGTTACCTGGGAAGTGTAAAGCTAGTAATTCCACTTACATGGATTACATAGAATTCATTCCGGGTCAGAGGATAGGGTAATCTGGTTGTGCAGATCCATAGATAAGGGAGGGAAGAAAATGAGTTCTCTCAACTAGGCTCCTTGATATTTAAATGTCTCTTCCACATGAGTGGAGAGTCTCTTTAAAGAGTTATAGAGCAGATATAAATCATGCTCTTTTAAAATTACAGGTTGGCCCATTTTTAGTTTGTGTTTAGAGTTAAATTTTAACTAACATAGCATAATAAGGTGAAAACAAATAAGCCTAACAAAAGAGATATAAGATCTGTACTCTGAAAACTATAGAGCACTTATGACAGAAACCGAAGATAATACAAAGAAATTGAAAAACATTCCATGCTCATGGATTGGAAGAACAAATATTGTTAAAATGTCTATACTTCGCCCAAAGCAATGTACACATTTAATACATTCCCTATCAAAATACCAACAGCAAAAAAAAGACCAACAGCATTTTTCACACAGCTAGAACAACCAATCCTAAGTTTTGAGTGGAACCACAAGACTGAATAGCCAAAGCCATCTTTAAAAAGAAAAGTGATGCTAGAAGCATCACAATTCTGAACCTCAAGCTATATTACAAACTGTAGTTATCAAGACAGTATGGTACTGGCACAAAAACAGACACATAGATCAATGGAACAGAATAGAAAACCTAGAAATGGACGCACAGCTATATGGTCAACTAATCTTTGACAAAGCTGGAAAGACTATCCAATGGAAAAAGTCTCTTCAACAAATGGTGTTGGGAAACCTGGACAGCAATATGCAGAGAAATGAAACTGGACCACTTTCTTACACCACTTCCTTACACAGGAATAAATTCAAAATGGATGAAAGACCTAAATATAAGTCAAGAGACCATCAAAATCCTGGGAGAGAACATAAGCAGCAATCTTTTTGACATCGAGCAAAGCAACTCCTTAGTAGATACATCTTCTGAGGTAAGGGAACCAAAAGCAAAAATTAACTATTGGGGTTTCATCAAGATAAAAATCTTCTGCACAACAAAGGAAGCAATCAACAAACAAAAAGGCAACTTACAGAATGGGAGAAAATATTTGCAAGTGACATATCTGATAAAGGTTAGTATCCAAAATCTATAAAGAACTTATCAAACTCCACACCCAAAAAACAAATAATCCAATTTAAAAAATTGGCAGAAGCCATGAATAGACATTTTTCCAAAGAAGACATACAGTTGATTAAGAGACACGTGAAAAGATATTCAACATCACTCATCATCAGGGAAATACAAATCAAAACCACAATGGGATACCACCTCACTCCTGTCAGAATGGCTAAAACAAACAACTCAGGAAATAACAGATGTTAATGAGATGCAGAGAAAAGAAGAAGACTCTTACATTGTTGGTGGGAATGCAAATGGTACAGCCACTCTAGAAAACAATATGGAGATTCCTCAAAAAGTTAAAAATAGAACTACCCTATAACCCAGCAATTGCATTACTAAGTATTTACCCAAAGGATAGAAAGATGTTGATTTGAAGGGGCCTATGCCCCCTGATGTTTATGGTAGCATTATCAACAACAGCCAAATTATGAAAAGAGCCCAAACATCCATTGTCTGATGGGTGGATAGGGGGATCAAATCAAATAGAATTAGATCTTACCATTTGTGGTGACATGGATAGAACCAGACTGTATTATGTTAGGCAAGGTAAGTCAGTCAAAGAAAGGCAAATATATGAGTTCATCATATGTGGAATTTAAGAAACAAAACAGATGAACACGCCGAAAGGGACAGAGGGCAAGAAAATGTATTTGAACAACTCCTTGCTGAAAACTTTCCCAATCTGGGAAGGGAAACAGGCATTCAGATCCAGGAAATAGAGAGATCCCCCCCTAAAATCAATAAAAACCGTTCAACACCTCGACATTTAATAGTGAAGCTTGCAAATTCCAAAGATAAAGAGAAGATCCTTAAAGCAGCAAGAGACAAGAAATCCCTGACTTTCATGGGGAGGAAAATTAGGGTAACAGCAGACCTCTCCACAGAGACGTGGCAGGCCAGAAAGGGCTGGCAGGATATATTCAGGGTCCTAAATGAGAAGAACATGCAACCAAGAATACTTTATCCAGCAAGGCTCTCATTCAAAATGGAAGGAGAGATAAAGAGCTTCCAAGACAGACAGGAACTGAAAGAATATGTGACCTCCAAACCAGCTCTGCAAGAAATTTTAAGGGGGACTCTTAAAATTCCCCTTTAAGAAGAAGTTCAGTGGAACAATCCACAAAAACAAGGACTGAATACATATCATGATGACACTAAACTCATATCTGTCAATAGTAACTCTGAACGTGAACGGGCTCAATGACCCCATCAAAAGGCGCAGGGTTTCAGACTGCATAAAAAAGCAGGACCCATCTATTTCCTGTCTACAAGAGACTCATTTTAGACAGAAGGACACATCCAACCTGAAAATAAAAGGTTGGAGAACCATTTTCCATTCAAATGGTTCTCAAAAGAAAGCAGGGGTAGCCATCCTTATATCAGATAAACTAAAATTTACCCCGAAGACAGTAGTGAGAGACGAAGAGGGACACTATATCATACTTAAAGGATCTATCCAGCAAGAGGACTTAACAATCCTCAATATATATGCCCCGAATGTGGGAGCTGCCAAATACTTAAACCAATTATTAACCAAAGTGAAGAAATACTTAGATAATAATACACTTATACTTGGTGACTTCAATCTAGCTCTTTCTACCCTCGATAGGTCTTCTAAGCACAACATCTCCAAAGAAACAAGAGCTTTAAATGAGACACTGGACCAGATAGATTTCACAGATATCTACAGAACTTTACATCCAAACTCAACTGAATACACATTCTTCTCAAGTGCACATGGAACTTTCTCCAGAATAGACCACATACTGGTCACAAATCGGGTCTGAACCGATACCAAAAGATTGGGATCGTCCCCTGCATATTCTCAGACCATAACGCCTTGAAATTAAAACTCAATCACAAGAAGAAGTTTGGAAGGACCTCAAACACGTGGAGGTTAAGGACCATCCTGCTAAAAGATAAAAGGGTCAACCAGGAAATTAAGGAAGAATTAAAAAGATTCATAGAAACTAATGAGAATGAAGATACAACCGTTCAAAATCTTTGGGATGCAGCAAAAGCAGTCCTGAGGGGGAAATACATCGCAATACAAGCATCCATTCAAAAACTGGAAAGGACTCAAATACAAAAGCTAACCTTACACATAAAGGAGGTAGAGAAGAAGCAGCAAATGGACCCGACGCCCAGACGAAGAAGAGAGTTAATTAAAATTCGAGCAGAACTCAACGAAATTGAGACCAGAAGAACTGTGGAACAGATGAATAGAACCAGGAGTTGGTTCTTTGAAAGAATTAATAAGATAGATAAACCATTAGCCAACCTTATTAAAAAGAAGAGAGAGAAGACTCAAATTACTAAAATCATGAATGAGGGATCCGTGGGTGGCGCAGCGGTTTAGCGCCTGCCTTTGACCCAGGGCGCGATCCGGGAGACCCGGGATCGAATCCCACGTCAGGCTCCCGGTGCATGGAGCCTGCTTCTCCCTCTGCCTGTGTCTCTGCCTCTCTCACTCTCACTGTTGCCTATCATAAATAAATAAAAATTTTTTAAATTAGATCACTACCAACACCAAGGAAATACAAACGATTTTAAAAACATATTATGAACAGCTCTACGCCAATAAATTAGGCAATCTAGAAGAAATGGATGCATTCCTGGAAAGCCACAAACTACCAAAACTGGAACAGGAAGAAATAGAAAACCTGAACAGGCCAACAACCGGGAGGAAATTGAAGCAGTCATCAAAAACCTCCCAAGACACAAGAGTCCAGGGCCAGATGGCTTCCCAGGGGAATTCTATCAAACGTTTAAAGAAGAAATCATACCTATTCTACTAAAGCTGTTTAGAAAGATAGAAAGAGATGGAGTACTTCCAAATTCATTCTATGAGGCCAGCATCACCTTAATTCCAAAACCAAAAGACCCCACCAAAAAGGAGAATTACAGACCAATATCCCTGATGAACATGGATGCAAAAATTCTCAACAAGATACTAGCCAATAGGATCCAACAACACATTAAGAAAATTATTCACCATGACCAAGTAGGATTTATCCCCAGGACACAAGGCTGGTTCAACACTCGTAAAACAATCAATGTGATTCATCATATCAGCAAGAGAAAAACCAAGAACCATATGATCCTCTCATTAGATGCAGAGAAAGCATTTGACAAAATACAGCATCCATTCCTGATCAAAACTCTTCAGAGTGTGGGGATAGAGGCAACTTTCCTCGACATCTTAAAAGCCATCTACGAAAAGCCCACAGCAAATATCATTCTCAATGGGGAAGCAATGGGAGCCTTTCCCCTAAGATCAGGAACAAGACAGGGATGTCCACTCTCACCACTGCTATTCAACATAGTATTGGAAGTCCTAGCCTCAGCAATCAGACAACAAAAAGACATTAAAGGCATTCAATTGGCAAAGAAGAAGTCAAACTCTCCCTCTTCGCCGATGACATGATACTCTACATAGAAAACCCAAAAGCCTCCACCCCAAGATTGCTAGAACTCAAACAGCAATTTGGTAGTGTGGCAGGATACAAAATCATTGCCCAGAAATCAATGGCATTTCTATACACTAACAATGAGACTGAAGAAAGAGAAATTAAGCAGTCAATCCCATTTACAATGGCACCCAAAAGCATAATATACCTAGGAAAAAACCTAACCAAAGAGGTAAAGGATCTATACCCTAAAAACTATAGAACACTTCTGAAAGAAATTGAGGAAGACACAAAGAGATGGAAAAATATTCCATGCTCATGGATTGGCAGAATTAATATTGTGAAAATGTCAGTGTTACCCAGGGCAATCTACACGTTTAATGCAATCCCTATGAAAATACCATGGGCTTTCTTCAGAGAGTTAGAACAAATTATTTTAAGATTTGTGTGGAATCAGAAAAGACCCCGAATAGCCAGGGGAATTTTCAAAAAGAAAAACCATATCTCGGGGCATCACCATGCCAGATTTCAGGTTGTACTACAAAGCTGTGGTCATCGAGACAGTGTGGTACTGGCACAAAAACAGACACATAGGTCAATGGAACAGAATAGAGAACCCAGAAGTGGAACCTGAACTTTATGGTCAACTAATATTCGATAAAGGAGGAAAGACTATCCACTGGAAGAAAGACAGTCTCCTCAGTAAATGGTGCTGGGAAAATTGGACATCCACATGCAGAAGAATGAAACTAGACCACTCTCTTACACCATACACAAAGATAAACTCAAAATGGATGAAAGATTTAAATGTGAGACAAGATTCCATCAAAATCCTAGAGGAGAACACAGGCAACACCCTTTTTGAACTTGGCCACAGTAACTTCTTGCAAGATACATCCACGAAAGCAAAAGAAACAAAAGCAAAAATGAACTATTGGAACTTCATCAAGATAAGAAGCTTTTGCACAGCAAAGGATACAGTCAACAAAACTCAAAGACAACCTACAGAATGGGAGAAGATATTTGCAAATAACATATCAGATAAAGGGCTAGTTTCCAAAATCTATAAAGAACTTATTAAACTCCACAGCAAAGAAACAAACAATCCAATCATGAAATGGGCAAAAGACATGAACAGAAATCTCACAGAGGAAGACATAGACATGGCCAACATGCACATGAGAAAATGCTCTGCATCACTTGCCATCAGGGAAATACAAATCAAAACCACAATGAGATACCACCTCACACCAGTGAGAATGGGGAAAATTAACAAGGCAGGAAACAACAAATGTTGGAGAGGATGCGGAGAAAAGGGAACCCTCTTACACTGTTGGTGGGAATGTGAACTGGTGCAGCCACTCTGGAAAACTGTGTGGAGGTTCCTCAAAGAATTAAAAATAGACCTGCCCTACGACCCAGCAATTGCACTGTTAGGGATTTACCCCAAAGATTCAGATGCAATGAAACGCCGGGACACCTGCACCCCGATGTTTCTAGCAGCCATGTCCACAATAGCCAAACTGTGGAAGGAGCCTCGGTGCCCATCGAAAGATGAATGGATAAAGAAGATGTGGTTTATGTATACAATGGAATATTACTCAGCCATTAGAAACGACAAATACCCACCATTTGCTTCAACGTGGATGGAACTGGAGGGTATTATGCTGAGTGAAGTAAGTCAATCGGAGAAGGACAAACAGTGTATGTTCTCATTCATTTGGGGAATATGAATAATAGTGAAAGGGAATATAAGGGAAGGGAGAAGAAATGTGTGGGAAATATCAGAAAGGGAGACAGAACATAAAGACTTCTAACTCTGGGAAATGAACTAGGGGTGGTGGAAGGGGAGGAGGGCTGGGGGTGGGGGTGAATGGGTGACGGGCACTGAGGGGGACACTTGACGGGATGAGCACTGGGTGTTAGTCTGTATGTTGGTAAATTGAACACCAATAAAAATTAATTTATTAAAACAAAACAAAACAAAACAAAAACAAAAAAACCAAAACAGATGAACATAGGGGAAGGGAAAAAAAAGAGAGGGAGGCAAACCATAAGAGACTCTTAACTATAGAGAACAAACTGAGGGTTGCTGGAGGGGATATGTGTGGGGGATAGGCTAAGTGAGTGATGGTTATTAGAGCACATGTTGTGATGAACACTGGGTATTATATGTCAGTTTTATATATACTAAGTTATATACTAAGTTCTACTCCTGAAACCAATACTACACTATATGTTAAGTAGCTAGAATAAAAACGTAAATGTGATTAAGTAAATAATTAAAATTAATTAAAGGAAAAAAAAGCACAGTGGCCCTTATAGTTTTTTAAATTGAGGTATAATTGACATATCATATTGTTTTTCAGGTGTGTAACATAATAAATTTATGTTCACATATGTTGTGAAATTATCATTATAATCAGTCTCATTAACATATGTCACTTTCCATCATTCAGTTACATTTTTCTAATGATGAGAATTTTTAAGACCTATTCTCTTAGCAACTTTCACATATGTAATATAGTATTGTTAATTGTAGTTCACCATGCTTTATATTCCATCCCTGTGATTTATTTATTTTATAATTGAAAGTCTGTACATTTTGCCCCCTTTATCCATTTCACCCAACCTCGCCCCTACACCTCCACCAATTTCTTCACTCTCCGAATGTAGCTTTTTGGGTTTTGTTGTTATTTCATATTCCACACATGAATGGGATCATATGGTATTTGCCTTTCTCTTTCTGACTTACTTCAACTAGCATCTTGCTCTCAAGGTCAATCTATGTTGTCACAAATGCCAAGATGTCATTCTTTTTATGGCTAAATAATGTGTCATTGTGTGTATGTACCACATCTTCTTATTGATTCATCCATCAGTGGACACTTAGCTTATCTGCAATAAACATGTAGGTGAATATGCAGAAAACGGAGGAGTAATAGTGCAATAAACATGGAGATGAATATGTAAAAATATATATATATATAAGGTGGGGGACACCTGGGTGGTGCAGTCAGTTAAGCACCTGAACTTTGGTTTCAGCTCAGATCATGATCTCAGTGTTGTGGGATCAACCCCATGCATGGAGTCGGCTTGAGTTTCTCTCTCCGTCTCCCTCTGCCCCACCCTGCTGCACTCTCTCTTTCTGTCTCTAAAATAAATAAATAAATCTTTTAAAAAAGTAAGGTGAAAAGAACATAGACTTTCCATTCAATTATTTGGGTTTATAAAAGATTATTCTGCCAAATTGCATGATCTTAGGTAATTGATCTAACTAGACTGAGGTAATTGACTTAACTGAACCTCAGTTTCCCCATCTATTCTATTAAATATAAAAAAATATGTGAAGTATACAGCTTAGAGCCAAATACATAGTAGATGCTCAAATAAATGTTCGATTCTGGCCTTCTTTGTTTTCCAACCCCAGGATCCAAATCCTTCAAAACATCAATAGAAGAAATTAGTTCCCACTATAATGATAATTTTATTTTTTATTTTTTTTACATTTTTAAGATGATTTTTGTTAGTTTCAAGTTTTTATTTAAATTCCAGATAGTTAACATATAATGTAATATTTTTTATTTATTTATGATAGTCACACAGTGAGAGAGAGAGAGAGAGAGAGAGAGAGAGAGAGAGAGAGAGGCAGAGACATAGGCAGAGGGAGAAGCAGGCTCCATGCACCGGAAGCCCGACGTGGGATTCGATCCCGGGTCTCCAGGATCGCGCCCTGGGCCAAAGGCAAGCGCCAAACCGCTGCGCCACCCAGGGATCCCCATATAATGTAATATTATATTAGTTTCAGGAGTAGAATTAAGTGATTCATCACTTATATATAATACTCAGTGCTCATGTAATAATATTTTTAAATGAAACTAAATAACCTTTAAAATTCTTTCCACCAAGCAAAAGTCATTAAAATATTTTTAAAAATCAAGTGTCCAAAAACCTGGCTTCAAAATATTTTTTATAAAACTAATTTCTGTTGTTTTCCATGAAACATCATCATTTTGGTTTCAAATTCAAAACATTGGCAATTACATTTTTTTTTGCAATCACATTTCCTTCCTTGAGACCTTAAGAATAATGTGCTGTGGTCATTTCCTGACATTAGCAAGAAATAGATAATTTTACATATGTTAATGACAAGGAAAAGATCAGCTAAACACATTTTACAAGTTGTCATACAGGTGGAATTTATAAGAAAAACTAAACTAACTACATATATTATATGTGCAACTCTTTTCCACGTGGCTTGATGCTGAGAAAACTTTTGGAGTCATGGGCAGATGTAAAAGGAATAGTTCTGCTCACTTGGATAGGGCTATTACCAGTGAAAAAATACTCCAACTTGTGGTACTTTTCTCCCATCGTTTGAAGATTCAATTTTTCTCAACATCAAAACAGCACAGATCTTAATGTCAGGTGTTTTTTTCTGGTAAGTATACAGGAATCTTGTTACAATGTTTATTTAACATAAGTCATTCACTAATGATGGACTCTCTGGGCTGGTTCGCTCAATAAACTGAGCAGAACTGCCTGTTTCCTCTCTCATTAAAATGTATGTGGTTAAATCCCTTTTCATATTTTTTGCCTTTTCCATCCCCATTTTTGCAAATGGGTTATTTTGCCCAAACCTCTATCCCATGCTTATCCCTTACAAAAATTTAATCCATATCTGTTTTGGGTCCATCTTTTTCAAACTCTACCTTTATCTGTCTCCTGCCACTTCCTACACTGGTGCCCTTTTAAACTGTTTTGTGGCAAACAAGAATTGTTACTTAAAAAAGAACAGTCTTTATTCTTTTAAATCAAAGTAATGCATGTATATAGCTTAAAAATTCAAATAGTACTAAAAGGTATATTTTAGCATCCTCATCCAACTTTTTTCCCAGAGTAGCACACTCATTCCCCAGAGACAACAATTTTCAACTCTTAGCTTTTTCTTCTGGTATTTACCTCCATACAGCTATATAATATGCAAGTTCTTAGGCTACTTCTTGATGTATCAATGTTGTATATTATCTGTTGATAATTTCAGGTACATAAGGATTTAGTTCTATTAATACAACTGTCTTGTTTTTGGTTTTCTTTGCTGGTGTTAATAATTCCTTAATTTTCATTTGTTTTGTTTTTTATATATCTATTGCTAATTATTTTCTCAAAACAATTTTATACACTCAGATGGTCTGGGTTTTTTGATCAACTGTCTCCTCTCTATAAAACCCTGCAAAAAATGCACAGCATAATTTTCAGCTTGAATTGTCACTATCTACTAACCTAGTTGCTCTCCCCATATTTTGACAGTTTCATTGGTAGGTTACAATCTTCCCTCCACTTCCTGCTGATTCCTGCCCTGGAATCAACTAAGGGAACTTCATCATTCGTATCAGTGATATTCCCCCACACTCTGTCCTCATGGCTCTTTATCACCTTCAATTTCTTAATTTCCACTACAGCCCTCACAGACTTTGGCTGCTCCTTGAACTTCATCACTTGAAACTGTTTAATGTCTGTTTCTGTTATCATCACTTCCTTACTTCATCTCCTTCCTCATTCCTACTGAACTTCATCCTCACCAAGCTCTCCAGCCCTCAGTTCCAAGCCAGGCTAAACTCCACTGTCATCCAATTTAACAATGTTTTTACTAGAAACCCTTAAAATTTGTATTGCCTTCTCTGATTGCTATTGTCATTTTGCTGACCCCTTACTTTGGGTAGCTACCATCTACTTTCTCTGCCTCTAGATTTTGATTTCTCTGTGAGCTAAAGAAAGTCCACAAACTAGGCCAATTTAGTCTAGAACAGATTGTCTCTGTCTTGCTGAACTCTCTCTGTTGCTAGACATTCCTTTTAATTAATTCGAATTGACTTGCTACCACAGTCTTCAATATCTAATACTTATCTTAATTGCCATCTTCATTCTCTGGATTCTACTGCAGTTCTTTCCCTCTGTGCAGGTGGTTTTACCTTTTCCTGAGAATGGCCAGTGAAACTCAGATTTTATAGTGTATCAGAATCAGTTGAGGGCTTGTTTAAATACTAGGACTGTATAATTTATATCTCAGAGTACCCTGATTGTTTTAATACTACTGGTTCAAGACCACAATTTGAGTTCATTATGAAAACTCCTTCAATGCCCCACTTCACTGAAAATTTTCTCCCTATTTGCTGCAAACTTCTGATTCTTTTGATTTTCAAGAATTAAGAATTTAACCTTGTCTTTAAAGTGACTCCCTTAGCAACTCTACCATTCATTCTGTTGGCTTATGTTTTCATTCCCTTCAACCTGAAAAATTCCTGAAGGAGGAAAGCATGCTTACTGTGGCCATTTTCTCAGTACCCACACATTCCTTAACACTTTAAAAAGCAGATTCTAGTTTTGACTTGCTCCTAAACTTGTCTTTATTGACCTCCAAGTCGCAAATTTCATTTCCTTTTCTTTGTTCTTCTCTTATTCCAGTTCTGCAGCAAATATTGTTGCAACATTGTTGATCCATTCTGTTCTTGATATTTTTTCTTCCCATTATACTGTCCTGCTGCTTCTAAGTCTTTTTCTCAGGCTTCTCTTTCATCAGGTGGTCTTCCCCAAAGGGCATATCCATGCTTTCCTTCTCCTTTCTCTACTCCCTCTATTGACTATAAGATATAAAATCTCGAATTATGCAACATTTATATGGACACCTTCATATGATTATCTTTACATGAACATCTCCCAAAACTTTTTCTCAGCTCTAATTCATCATTTTTAATGGACTAGTTGACATTTCTACTTGGCTGTTCCACAGTCACCTCCAACTGACTCCATAAGGTTTTCATTCCACGTCCCCTATTTTCATTAATATTTCCACTGCCCTAATCAAAAGAGTTAGAATTTAACGTTACTTTTACTTTCCATCTTCTTTGTCACTCTGAACCTAATCAGTGGTCATAGTCTGAAGATTCTTCCTATGTATAACCTCCTTCATATAACTGAAAGTTAGGTTTCCTTCTTATAACTCCCTTAGTATGTGATCTGTGACTCTCTTTATAGCCCTTACTAATTGGTCAATCTCTTACATTAAAGTTATTTAGATACATATATTTATGGTCTTTTACCATAAACCCTTAAGAGAGAAGATAGTATCTTATGTATATTTTTCAGTAGCACTTAGAAGTGTACTTTAGGATAATGCTTAGTAAGTTCTCAATAAATGTATGCTGAATGAATGAAAAGAATCATGCCACTGAGATCTTTTAAAACCTGCATGTGGTTTGTGGGTATAGATTAGAGCCTTTGGTTTAAGAAAGAAAAATTAGAATAGAAGATAAATAAATTACATTAAAAGAGCTACTGCATATATGTAGTAAATTCCTCCTCCAATGCCTTACCTTACATAAAGATGTGGTTCCATTTCTTGAATAAATTATATACTAAAGAATGGCAGGATATAGAAGTGACAGAGAAGCGGAAAGGAGAAAAAGCTAGCAACAAAGGCGTTACCAAGAAATTATTTATTAAAAAATGCATATTCATTTAATATTGATTTCTTTGATATATATCCCACTTCAATACAAAAAAGGAGAAAAAAAGAATTTTGAGTAGCTTAAGAGAACAAATAAGAGGTAATAAGATAGAAAAAGCTGTCAGGGACAGTGTTAATATAATGGAGTAATAACACCAGAAGTAAAAGAGTACACAGACATGCAGACCATAGCGTTCCACGTCATTAGGAAAACCAGGCTAAAATCATCACTCTGAGCTTTTCTCAAAACCATAGGAAGGAAAAAAGGGAAAACCTGATTAGTGACAAAGTTTCCATTGCCCATGAGAAAAAGCTTCATGAAGTCTTGACAGTTACTTGTACTATAGGAAAATATCATATCATATATTTTATTTTATTTTTTTTCATACATTTTATTTTCTAGTCAGAAAGAATAATGTAAGCTTTCACAAAATGTTACAGATTCAATCACCTGTATTCATTGTAAAATGGCAATCCAAACACCTACGTTTTTTCACATGGTTGGGAGTGAAAAAATCATCTCATTTTATAGCATGTAAAAGTATACACACACACACACACACACACACACACACACACACACGTACACCCCAAAAAGGAGCAAACAAAACCTTGATCAGAGTTTCACTGAAGTCCATGTTCAGTATGCTTTATTAAAACACCTCTTCCAGCTAGTGCTTTTCCATCTATCATACTTAACATTTAGCATCAATTTCATCCTTTATTACAAACAACTTACTACTTACCTTGCAACAAATGTTTACTTAGCATTTACTATATTCAGGTACTATGGTAGATGGTATTTTTTAAACTTTTTTTATTGGAGTTCAATTTGCCAACATATAGCATAACACCCAGTGTGCATCCCGCCAAGTGCCCCCCTCAGTGCCCATCACCCAGGCACCCAACCCCCCGCCCATATCCCTTTTCACTACCCCTTGTTTGTTTCCTAGAGTTAGATGTCTCTCTTGCTTTGTCAAACTCACTGATATTTTCACCCATTTCTCTCCTTTACCTTTAATCCCTTTCAGTAATTTTTATATTCCCCAAATGAATGAGACCATATAATATTTGTCCTTTTCTGATTGACTTATTTCACTCATCATAATACCCTCCAGGTCCCTCCACGTCAAAGCAAATAGTGGGTATTTGTCGTTTCTAATGGTTGAGTAATACTCCATTGTATACATAGACCACATCTTCTTTATCCATTCATCTTTTGATGGACACCGAAGCTCCTTCCACAATTTGGCTATTGTGGACATTGCTGCTATAAATATCAGGGTGTAGGTGCCCCGGCGTTTCACTGCAACATTCACCCTGCCAGCATTTGTTGTTTCCTGTCTTGTTAAATTTCACCATTCTCACTGGTGTGAGGAGGTGTCTCATTGTGGTTTTGATTTGTATTTCCCT
The DNA here is from genome assembly GCF_905146905.1 of Nyctereutes procyonoides. NCBI lineage: Eukaryota > Metazoa > Chordata > Mammalia > Carnivora > Canidae > Nyctereutes > Nyctereutes procyonoides. Next base: position 64,633,914 of record NW_026575125.1, on the reverse strand, counting down.
GATGACAAGGGATGCGGAGCATTTCTCATGTGCTTGATGGCTATGTCTATATCTTTGGTGACATTTCTGTTCATGTCTTTTCCTATTTCATGATTGGATATTTTCTTTGCTCTTGAGTTTCATAAGTTCTTTATAGATCTTGGATACTAGACCTTTATCTGATAGGTCATTTGCAAATATCTTCTCCCACTCAGTAGGTTGTCTTTTAGTTTTGTTGATTGTTTCTGTTGCCTTCATGGATGTATCTTGCAAGAAGTTGCTGTGGGAAGTTCAAAAGGGGTGTTGCCTGTGTTCTCCTCTAGGATTTTGATGGAATCTTGTCTCACATTTAGATCTTTCATCCATTTTGAGTTTATCTTTGTGTATGGTGAAAGACAGTGATCTAGTTTCATTCTTCTGCATGTGGCTGTCCAATTTTCCCAGCACCATTTATTGAAGAAACTGTCTTTTTTCCAGTGGATAGTCTTTCCTGCTTTGTTGAATATTAGTTGATGATAAAGTTGAGGGTCCACTTCTGGATTCACTATTCTGTTCCATGGACCTATGTGTCGGTTTAGTGCCAGTACCACACTGTCTTGAGGACCACAGCTTTGCAGTACAACCTGAAATATGGCATTGTGATGCCCCCACTTATGGTTTTCTTTTTCAATATTCCCCTGTCTATTCGGGGTCTTTTCTGATTCCACACAAATCTTAAGATTATTTGTTCCAACTCTCTGAAGAAAGTCCATGGTATTTTGACAAGGATTGCATTAAACGTGTAAATGCCCTGGGTAACATTGACATTTTCACAATATTAATTCTGCCAATCCATGAGCATGGAATATTTTTCCATCTCTTTGTGTCTTCCTCAAGTTCTTTCAAAAGTGTTCTGTAGTTTTTAGGGTATAGATCCTTTACCTCTTTGGTTAGGTTTATTCCTAGGTATCTTATGCTTTTCAGAGGAATTGTAAATGGGATTGACTCCTAAATTTCCCTTTCTTCAGTCTCATTGTTAGTGTATAGAAATGCCACTGATTTCTGGGTATTGATTTCATATCCTGCCACACTGCTGAATTGCTGAATGAGTTCTAGCAATCTTGGGGTGGAGGCTTTTGGGTTTTCTAAGTACAATATCATATCATCTACGAAGAGGGAGAGTTTGACTTCTTCTTTGCCAATTTGAATGCCTTTTATTTCTATTTGTTGCCTGATTCCTGAGGGTAGGACTTCTAGTACTATGTTGAATAGCAGTGGTGAGAGTGGACATCCCTGTTTCATTCCTGATCTTAGGGGAAAGGCTCCCAGTGTTTCCCCATTGAGAATGATATTTGCTGTGGGCTTTTTGTAGATGGCTTTTAAGATGCAGAAGAATGTTCCCTTGACCCCCTACACTCTGAAGAGTTTTGATCAGGAATGGATGCTGGATTTTGTCAAATGCTTTCTCTGAATCTATTGAGGATCATATGGTTCTTGTTTTTTCTCTTGCTGATATGATGAATCACATTGATTGTTTTACGAGTGTTGAACCAGCCTTGCATCCCGGGGATAAATCCCACTTGGTCATGGTGAATAATCTTCTTAATGTATTGATGGATCCTATTGGCTAGTATTTTGTTGAGAATGTTTGCATCCATGCTCATCAGGGATATTGGTCTATAATTCTTCTTTTTGGTGGGGTCTTTGTCTGGTTTTGGAATGAAGGTGATGCTGGCCTCATAGAACGAGTTTGGAAATACTCCATCTCTTTCTATCTTTCCCAACAGCTTTAGTAGAATAGGTATCGGTTTCTTTTTTAAACTTTTGATAGAATTCCCCTGGGAAGCCATCTGGCCGGACTTTTGTGCCTTGGGAAGTTTTTGATGACTTTTTCAATTTCCTCCCTGGTTATTGGCCTGTTCATATTTTCTATTTCTTCCTGTTCCAGTTTTGGTAGTTTGTGGTTTTCCAGAAATGCGTCCATTTCTTCGAAATTGCCTAATTTATTGGCATGTAGCTGTTCATAATAAGTTTTTAAGATCGTTTGTATTTCCTTGGTATTGGTGGTGATCTCTCCTTCCTCATTCATGATATTATTAATTTGAGTCTTTTCTCTCTTCTTCTAATAAGGCTGGCTAATGGTTTATCTATCTTTTTAATTCTATCAAAGAACCAACTCCTGGTTTTGTTAATCTGTTCCACAGTTCTTCTGGTCTCGATTTCATTGAGTTCTGCTCGAGTCTTTATTAATTCTATTCTTCTGCTGGGTGTAGGATGTATTTGCTGTTTTTTATCCAGCTCCTTTAGATGCAAGGTTAGCTTTTGTATTTTAGTTCTTTCCAGATTTTGGATGGATGGTTGTATTGCGATGTATTTCCGCCTCAGGACTGCTTTTGCTGCATCCCAAAGATTTTGAATGGTTGTATCTTCATTCTCATTAGTTTCCATGAATCTTTTTAATTCTTCCTTAATTTCCTGGTTGACCCTTTCATCTTTTAGCAGGATGGTCCTTAACCTCCATGTGTTTGAATCCTTCCAAACTTCTTCTTGTCATTTAGTTCTAATTTCAAAGCATTATGGTCTGAAAATATGCAGGGGATGATCCCAATCTTTTGGTATCTGATAAGACCTGCTTTGTGATCCAGTATGTGGTCTATTCTGGAGAAAGTGCCATGTGCACTTGAGAAGAATGTATATTCAGTTGCATTGGGATATGAAGTTCTGTAAATATCTGTGAAATCCCTCAGGTCCAGTGTATCATTTAAAGTTCTTGTTTCTTTGGAGATGTTGTGCTTAGAATATCTGTCAGTTATAGAAAACGATGTGTTCAAGTCACCAAGTATAAGTGTATTATTATCTAAGTATGTCTTAACTTTGGTTATTAATTGATTGATATACTTGGCAGCTCCCACATTCGGGGCATAGATATTCATGTTTGTTAGGTCCTCTTGTTGGATAGATCCTTGAAGTATGATATAGTGTCCCTCTTCTTCTCTTACTACAGTCTTTGGGATATACTTTAATTTATATAGGATGTCTACCCCTGCTTTCTTTTGGGGACCATTTGAATGGTACATGGTTCTCCAACCTTTTTTTTTCAGGCTGTAGGTGTCCTTATGTCTAAAATGAGTCTCTTGTAGACAGCAAATAGATGGGTCTTGCTTTTTATCCAGTCTGAAATCCTGTGTCTTTTGATGGAGTCATTAGCCCATTCACGTTCAGAGTTACTGTCAGAAGATATGAATTTAGTGTCATCATGATACTTATTCAGTCTCTGTTTTTGTGGATTTATTTCCTTGGACTTCTTCTTTTTTTACAGAGTCCCTCTTAATATTTCTTGCAGAGCTGGTTTGGTGGTCACATATTCTTTCAGTTTCTGCCTCTCTTGGAAGCTCTTTATCTCTCCTTCTATTTTGTATGAGAGCCTTGCTGGATAAAGTATTCTTGGTTGCAAGTTCCTCTCATTTAGGACCCTGAATATATCCTGCCAGCCCTTTCTGGCCTGCCATGTCTCTGTGGAGACTTCTGCTGTTACCCTAGTACTTCTCCCCATGAAGTTTAGGGATTTCTTGTTTCTTGCTGCTTTAAGGATCTTCTCTTTATCTTTGGAATTTGCAAGTTTCGCTATTAAATGTCAAGGTGTTGAACGGTTTTTATTGATTTTGGGGGGGGGGATCTCTCTATTTCCTGGATCTGAAAGCCTCTTTCCCTCCCCATGTTAGGGAAGTTCTCAGATATATTTGTTCAAATACACTTTTTAGACGTCTGTCCCTTTCTGCGCCCTTCAGAACCCCAATTAAATGTAGATTTTTCCTTCTAAGCCTGTCATTTATTTCCCTTAATCTATCCTCATGATGTTTTAATAGTTTGTCTCTTTTTTCCTCAGTTTCCTTCCTTGCCATCAACTTGTCTTCTATGTCACTCACCCGTTCTTCTACCTCATTAACCCTCATCGTTAAGACCTCCTGTTTGGATTGCATCTCATTCAATTGATTTTTAATTTCTGCTTGATTAGATCTAAATTCTGCATTCATGAAGTCTCTTGAGTCCTTTATGCTTTTTTTTCTAGAGCCACCAGTAGCTTTATAATTGTGCTTCTGAATTGGCTTTCCGACGTTGAATTGTAATCCAAATTTTGTAACTCTGTGGGAGAGAGGACTGTTTCGCTCTCTTTTGTGGTGAGTTTCTCCTTCTAGTCATTTTGCTCAGTGCACAGTGGTCAAAAATAAGTTGTACTGGAAAAGGGAGAAAAAGAGGAAAAAAGGGGGGGAATCAAACAGAAAACAAAAAACAAGAGGGAGTATCCTCTGATTCTATATACTGTAAATCCCTCAACTTCCCCTGGCACTTTCCAGTGCTGCTTGGTCAATATCATGCTTTTCCCCTGTCCTTATAGCTGATCTTCTGGGACAGGGGCCTGCTGTGCTTACTCTTAGGTGTGTGTACCTGTGCACCTGGGGGTGTTTCCAGCCCCCTGACAGGTGCAGGGCTCAGTTTATCTTGTGAGGCCCCTGCTCAGTCCCAGGTACAAGGTGACACCAGGAGGAACAACAACAGTGGCGGTGGCCAGCTCCCCAGCTCTAGAGTCAGCTCCCACAGTAACTACTATAGCTCCCAGTCCGCAGGGGTCTGGATGCTCCCGGGGCGGGGGTGCCCATCTGCACAAATTGGGGCCGCCTGGGTGGCGGGAGTGTCCTCACTGTCCTGTGTCCTCCCTGCCTCTGCCTGTCCTGGGGGGAGGGTCAGATCTTGGACTGTGTCCCCCAGCGCCCTAGGCTTCGGGGCCTGCCCTGCTGGAATCTCACTCGTGGGGCACGTGTTCCCCTCCACGCGGAGCCACCGCCTGAGTCGTCCCTAGAGCTGCTCCCGGGGCCCCCGCCAGGCGCGCCCTGCAGCCCTTTAGGGATCTCGGCCAGGGGGTGTGGCACGCTCTCCCCCAGGGTGCAGGTCCTCAGTGCCCCTGGGAGCCTGAGGGCATTCCCCCCCCTCCCCCGCCCCTCCTGGGATCCTGCCTGAGCTCCCTGCTAGCGCTTTTCTGTCCGGGAAAATTGGTCAAGCTAATGCTTCTCTGGGCCTGGGCTTTCCTGTCCTGGGGGTACTCGCCGACTGGCCTTGGCTTGGCTTCTCGTGGGGGCCCCTCCGCCTTGGAAGCTTTTTTATTTCTTTTTTTTTTTTCTGTCTTCCTACCATGACAGAAGCGCAAGCTTTTCTCACTGTAGCATTCCAGCTGTTCCCTCTTTAAATCTCAGACCAAATTTATAGGTTTTCAGGATGATTTGAAAGTTATCTAGGTAAGTTGGTGGCGACAGGTGACTTGGGGACCCTACTCTTCCGCCATCTTCAGTTCTTTGGAAATTCTAATGGAAGCTCAGCACTTGAATATTTTTGCCTAAAGAAATATCCTCTTCTACTTCAGAAAGGTACAGTTTGGAAGGGGCACACATAGAGAGGTGAAGCAGGGAGGGGTTATCTATCTGGCCAGCTACAGCAATGAAATAATCTGAAGATCATAGAATTACACTGATATGGCAGCTAGATTTTCCCCATATCCAATTAATCTTTAATTTTAAAATATATTTTAAACTATGTTTTTAAGCCACTCTCAGTTTGTTAAATATATAGATGCTTCATTTGGGAAAAATGCATGTTGTGTAAAACTTGAAATCAAAAGTGCTCATTTGATTATTTTGAATAAAGACTTGCCCAATTTTGATCTTCATTTCCTGATAGGGGCCTACCGCTAAGGAGCTTACTGCCAAGATATAGATATCTAGGTAAAACTCAAATGTCATCTCTTACTTTGCAAGGAATTCAGTTTAGTTGCTATAATTAGACTTAACCTAAACTTATAAAGAGAATGTAAGGGATCATCATGACATTCTTGAGGAAGTGCTATCTATACTCTTTTTGGTTTTAACCATTCTTGGACAGCTTCTGTAAGAGAGAAACCTGTAAAAAAAAACTATTTCCAGAGTCAACTAGCATTTGGGATCACTTCTGACCAGGTATATAGGTGATTTCTTTCAATTCAATAAGTATTTACTGAGCAACTAACCATACGGTGTTCAACCAGAATTGTGCTAGTTACTATAGGATATAACAAGAAGTATAACTCATAGTGATGAGAACTTGGTGATCGCTGCCTTGCAGGTACACAAAAGACTGTTGGGAAGCTGGTGGGGCACAGGTGCTGAGTCCTTCTCTGTCTGAGCTGTGGTTCCTGACTCCAGGTTCCTAGTTCTCCGAACCTTTATATTTGAAATACCCAGAAATGAAAAGAAGACAGCGAATACTGGCATGGTGAGACTGCGTCCTAATAAGGAAGCTTGCATTTTATTTTTTTTATATAAATTAATTTTTATTGGTGTTCAATTTACCAACATACAGAATAACACCCAGTGCTCATCCCGTCAAGTGTCCCCCTCAGTGCCCGTCACCCATTCACGCCCACCCCCCGCCCTCCTCCCCCTCCACCACCCCTAGTTCATTTCCCAGAGTTAGAAGTCTTTATGTTTTGTCTCCCTTTCTGATATTTCTCACACATTTCTTCTCCCTTCCCTTATATTCCCTTTCACTATTATTCATATTCCCCAAATGAATGAGAACATACACTGTTTGTCCTTCTCCGGTTACTGTGGCCAAGTTCAAAAAGGGTGTTGCCTGAGTTCTCCTCTGGGATTTTGATGGAATCTTGTCTCACATTTAGATCTTTCATCTATTTTGAGTTTATCTTTGTGTATGGTGCAAGAGTGGTCCAGTTTCATTCTTCTGCATGTGGATGTCCAATTTTCCCAGCACCATTTATTGAAGAGACTTTCTTCCAGTGGATCGTCTTTCCTCCTTTATCGTATATTAGTTGTCCATAAAGTTCAGGGTCCACTTCTGGGTTCCCTATTCTGTTCCATTGATCTATATGTCTGTTTTTGTGCCAGTACCACACTGTCTTGATGAACACAGCTTTGTAGTACAACCTGAAATCTGGCATTGTGATGCCCCCAGAGATGGTTTTCTTTTTTAAAATTCCCCTGGCTGTTCGGGGTCTTTTCTGATTCCACACAAATCTTAAAATAACTTGTTCTAAGTCTCTGAAGAAAGTCCATGGTATTTGATAGGGATTGCATTATACGTGTAAATTGCCCTGGGTAAATTTGACATTTTCACAATATTAATTCTGCCAATCCATGAGCGTGGACTATTTTTCCATCTCTTTGTGTCTTCCTCAATTTCTTTCAGAAGTGTTCTATAGTTTTTAGGATATATTTTGAGAACCATTTGAATGGTAAATGGTTCTCCAACCTTTTATTTTCAGGTTGTAGGTGTCTTTCTGTCTAAAATGAGTCTCTTGTAGACAGCAAATAGATGGGTCCTGTTTTTTTATCCAGTCTGAAACCCTGCGCCTTTTGATGGGGTCATTAAGCCCATTCACGTTCAGAGTTACTATTGACAGATATGAGTTTAGTGTCATCATGATATCTATTTAGTCCTTGTTTTTGTGGGTTATTCCACTGAACTTCTTCTTAAAGGGGAATTTTAAGAGTCCCCCTTAAAATTTCTTGCAGAGCTGGTTTGGAGGTCACATATTCTTTCAGTTCCTGCCTGTCTTGGAAGCTCTTTATCTCTCCTTCCATTTTGAATGAGAGCCTTGCTGGATAAAGTATTCTTGGTTGCATGTTCTTCTCATTTAGGACCCTGAATATATCCTGCCAGCCCTTTCTGGCCTGCTACCTCTGTGGAGAGGTCTGCTGTTACCCTAATATTCCTCCCCATGAAAGTCAGGGACTTCTTGTCTCTTGCTGCTTTAAGGATCTTCTCTTTATCTTTGGAATTTGCAAGCTTCACTATTAGATGTCGAGGTGTTGAACGGTTTTTATTGATTTTAGGGGGGGATCTCTCTATTTCCTGGATCTGAATGCCTGTTTCCCTTCCCAGATTGGGAAAGTTTTCAGCTAGGATTTGTTCAAATACATATTCTGGCCCTCTGTCCCTTTCGGCGCCCTCGGGAACCCCAATTAAACGTAGGTTTTTCTTCCTTAGAGTGTCATTTATTTCCCTTAATCTGTCTTCATGGTTCTTTAATTGTTTATCTCTTTTTTCCTCAGTTTCCCTCTTTGCCATTAACTTGTCTTCTATGTCACTCACTCGTTCTTCCACCTCGTTAACCCTCGTCGTTAGGACTTCTAGTTTGGATTGCATCTCATTCAATTGATTTTTAATTTCTGCCTGATTGGATCTAAATTCTGCAGTCATGAAGCCTCGTGAGGCCTTAATGCTTTTTTCTAGAGCCACCAGTAGCTGTATAATGGTGCTTCTGAATTGGCTCTCTGACATTGAAGTGTAATCCAGATTTTGTAACTCTGTGGGAAAGAGGGCTGTTTCTGATTCTTTCTTTTGAAGTGAGGTTTTCCTTCTAGTCATTTTGCTCAGTGCAGAGTGGCCAAAAACAAGTTGTATTGGAACACGGGGGAGTATCACTGGTCCGTCCAGCTGGTCTTCTGGGGGAGGGGCCTGTTGCGCTGATTTTCAGGTGTTAGCACTTGGGGGAGCTGCTCTGCCCCTGCCTGCTGCAGGGCTCAGCGGGGGTTGTTTTCCCCGTGAGGCCCCAGGAGGAACAGCCGCAGTTGCTATGGCAACTCTGGAAGCCTGGATTCAGCCTCCGCAGGAACTACGGGGCTCGGGGCTCTCGGCTCTCCGTCCGCAGGGCCTGGAGGCTCCGGGGCGGGGCCGCTGATCTGCTCAGCTCGGGGCAGGAGCGTCCTTGCTGTCCTGGGCCCTCCCGGCCTCTGCCTGTCCCGGGGGAGGCCGGATCCTGGGCTGTGTCCCGGCGCCCTGTGCTCCGGGGCCTGCGCTGTTGGATTCGCGCTCCCGCCCCGCAGCCCCCTCCCTGGAGCCGCTCCCGAGCCCCTCCGAGCTGCTCCGGGTCCCGCCGTGCGCGCTGCAGCCCTTAGGGAGCTCGGCGCACTCTCCCGGGCGCAGGTGTCTGTTAGTGTCCCCGGGAGCCCGAGGGCATCCCCGCCCTCCTGGGTCCTGCTCCAACTCCCTGCGAGCCCCTTTCCGCCCTCCCGGGAAGGTTGGTGCAGCTCCTGCTCCTCCGGGGGGACGGGGCTCTTCTGTCCTGGGGACACTCGCCCCGGCCTCAGCCCGGCTCCTCGCGGGCCCCTCCCCCTCGGAGGCCTTTAGTTTCTTTATTTCTTTTTCCCCGTCTTCCTACCTTGATAGAAGCGCGAACTCTTCTCACTGTAGCATTCCAGCTGTTCTCTCTTTACATCTCAGGCCGAATTTGTAGATTTTCAGGATGGTTTGAAGGTTATCTAGGTAATTTGGTGGGGACAGGCGATTTGGGGACCCTGTTCTTCCGCCATCTTGCCCCTCCTCGGAAGCTTGCATTTTAAAGGAAGATTATGAAAGTTGACAAAAACTAAGATTACTGCAGTTCGAGAACAGGAAAGGAATATTTCTTTACAGATAAAAGAAAATATAAAACAGGAGAAATCAGCAATTAACTCATTCAGCAGAGAAACTAAGGGACAGAATGGAAAGAATCACAAATTCAGAAAATACAGATTTTGGAAAAACTATTTTGCAAGTTTAAGAAGTATGGGGGAAAGACACTAACAGGTGAAAGAATATGAACCTGATTTTAATGCTCTGGCAGAAAGAAGAAGAAAAGCAGAAATGAGGCATAGAGAGGCTCTGAAATTACAGAAAAATAAAAAAACAATAGTGAAAAAAAGTGGCATGTAACAACTTGAAAGGACAAGCTTCTTGTAAAAAAAAAAAAAAAAGAGATCTGCCAAAATTACAAGTCTAACACCACCACCTCCAACTCTTTTTGACATAGAGAACTTCTAATGTGAAAACCAGTAGTTATACCTATCATTATCTTTGCGCTTTTGTGAATAGAGAGATGGACACAAAGCAGATGATTGACTTATTGTTCTTCACAATCCTCACCTTATTTCTCTGTTCATTGAAGTGAATTATACCTGCACATGTTCTTTGTGAAAAATTTGGAACTATACACATAAGCATAAACTTATAGGAAAAACAACTACAGTTCTTTCACCAAAAAGTAATATGATTAATCCATTAATGAATTAATTATAGCCTTTATATATAAACATATACACCACTATTCAAAACATAACTTTTATAAGCACTTAATATGTAATCATAGAAAAACCATTGTTCTTTTGTTCATTTCTTTTTGCCTCTGTAAATAATACAAACATAATAATCTTGTACATTTTTTGTCTATAAATCTGAGGTATGTTTAGACTCCTAGAATAGAAATTACTGATTCCAAACTATTTGGTATTTGATACAGATACTTGACATGGATCATTAAGTTGCCCTTAAAAAGTATCAGCAACATATGAGAATGGCCATCTTATACCCCTATCCATTACCTTGTATGGATTATTTTGATTTAGAAATTATTTTCAGTGTCAAGAGTGATAAATGACAATCCGTGTTATTAAAGTTGCTATTTCTTTGTAATTGGATTTTAATTTATTTTCATGTTGGATGTATTTGGCTACTAGGAAAACAAAATTTCTTAATATAGCTTTCCTGTGGCGTTTAGAATACAGCAAATACACATTATGGTTAGCTGCTTATGGCAGTTGTTAAAATCACTCTTTAGTCAAGACCTAAGATGAGTATTCTCAATATAGAATTGACTTCCAAGAAATAAGAATAAATCTTGATTTGTTTAAAATAAAAAATTATTATTACAATTTCAATATTATTATAACATAGAAACAATAACTTCAGTCTGTGACTAGCTTGTTTTTGTGGTTACCACACTACATTTTACAGTACTAAGTAGATGTTCTCTCTCAAGTAAGATTGATGAAGAAAAACGTGTTTTTATCTAGCTGTAGTATAGGGTACCACCGATGGTTTTATGGTAAGTTATTAAACTTTTCTCTTTAATTGTGATTGAAAGACCTCTCTCCAGTTTTTGAATTGAAGATTGGATCAGTATTTATAATGTAGTTTTATAAAAATAGTCCCACAAACTAAAACATTCTGATATTTTGTTTGCTACTTTATGCCATCGCTTAAAAAACCTGTCACTTACACATTGCATTTAAAATGTAACAGTAGGGATCCCTGGGTGGCGCAGCGGTTTGGCGCCTGCCTTTGGCCCAGGGCACGATCCTGGAGACCCGGGGTCGAGTCCCACGTCGGGCTCCCGGTGCATGGAGCCTGCTTCTCCTTCTGCCTATGTCTCTGCCTCTCTCTCTTTCTCTCTCTGTGACTATCATAAATAAATAAAAAAATTAAAAAAAGAAAAAAATACACTGTTTGTCCTTCTCCGATTGACTTACTTCACTCAGCATAATACCCTCCAGTTCCATCCACGTTGAAGCAAATGGTGGGTATTTGTCGTTTCTAATGGCTGAGTAATATTCCATTGTATACATAAACCACATCTTCTTTATCCATTCATCTTTCGATGGGCACCGAGGCTCCTTCCACAGTTTGGCTATTGTGGACATGGCTGCTAGAAACATCGGGGTGCAGGTGCCCCGGCGTTTCATTGCATCTGAATCTTTGGGGTATGAAGGGGAATATAAGGGAAGGGAGAAGAAATGTGTGGGAGATATCAGAAAGGGACACAGAACATAAAGACTTCTAACTCTGGGAAATGAACTAGGGGTGGTGGAAGGGGAGGAGGGCGGGGGGTGGGGGTGAATGGGTGACGGGCACGGAGGGGGACACTTGACGGGATGAGCACTGGGTGTTATTCTGTATGTTGGTAAATTGAACACCAATAAAAATTAATTTAAAAAAAAAGAAAGAAAAAAAAAAAAGAAAGAAAAAAATAAATAAAAAAAATAAAATGTAACAGTAGAGGGAGGGGCAAGATGGCTGAAGAGTTGGGTGCCCAAGTCACGTGTCCCACAAAATTACCTAGATAACCTTCAAATCATCCTGAAAATCTACGAATTCGGCCTGAGATTTAAAGAGAGACCAGCTGGAATGCTACAGTGAGAAGAGTTCGTGCTTCTATCAAGGTAGGAAGACGGGGAAAAAGAAATAAAGAAACAAAAGGCCTCCGAGGGGGAGGGGCCCCGCGAGGAGCCGGGCTGAGGCCGGGGCGAGTGTCCCCAGGACAGGAGAGCCCCGTCCCGGAGAAGCAGGAGCTGCACCAACCTTCCCGGGCGGAAAGGCGCCGGCAGGGAGTTAGAGCAGGACCCAGGAGGGCGGGGATGCCCTCGGGCTCCCGGGGACACTAACAGACACCTGCGCGCGCAGGAGAGTGCGCCGAGCTCCATAAAGGGCTGTAGCGCGCACGGCGGGACCGGAGCAGCTCGGAGGGGCTCGGGCGTGGCTCCACGGAGGGGGTTGCCGGGCTGGAGCGCGAATCCAACAGCGCAGGCCCCGAGCATAAGGCGCTGGGACACAGCCCAGGATCTGGCCTCCCACCAGGTCAGGCAGAGGCCGGGAGGGCACAGGACCACAAGGACGCTCCTGCCTGGAGCTGAGCAGATCAGCGGCCCCGCCCCGGAGCCTCCAGGCCCTGGGGACAGAGAGCCCTGTAGTTCCTGCGGAGGCTGAATCCAGGCTTCCAGAGTTGCCATAGCCACTGGGGTTGTTCTTCCTGGGGCCTCACGGGGTAAACAACCCCCATTGAGCACTGCACCAGACAGGAAGCAGAGCAGCTCTCCCAACTGCTAACACGTGAAAATCAGCACAACAGACCCCTCCCCCAGAAGACCAGCTACAGGGACAAGTTCCAGGGAAAGTCAAGGGACTTAAAGTATACAGAAACAGAAGATACTTACTCCCCCATGTTTTTTTTTTTTTTTGCTTTTTGATTTCTGTTTGCTTCCCCCACCCTTTTTTATCTTTTTCTTCTCTTTTTTCTTTTTTCTTCCTTTTTTGTTTTTTCTTTTTCTCTTTTCTTTCCTTCTTTCTCTCCTCTCTTTTTCTCCTTTTCGCAATACAACATGTTTTTGGCCACTCTGCACTGAAAAAAATGACTAGAAGGAAAACAGAACCTCAAAAGAAAGAATCAGAAACAGTCCTCTCTTCCAGAGAGTTACAAAATTTGGAATACACTTCAATGTCAGAAAGCCAATTCAGAAGCCCTATTATAAAGCTACTGGTGGCGTTCGAAAAAAGCATAAAGGACTCAAGAGATTTCATGACTGCAGAATTTAGATCTAATCAGGCAGAAATTAAAAATCAATTGAATGAGATGCAATCCAAACTAGAAGTCCTAACGACCAGGGTTAACGAGGTGGAAGAACAAGTGAGTGCCATAGAAGACAAGTTGATGGCAAAGAGGGAAACTGAGGAAAAAAGAGAAAAACAATTAAAAGACCATGAAGATAGATTAAGGGAAATAAATGACAGCCTGAGGAAGAAAAACCTACATTTAATTGGGGTTCCCGAGGGCACCGAAAGGGCCAGAGGACCAGAATATGTATTTGAACAAATCCTAGCTGAAAACTTTCCTAATCTGGGAAGGGAAACAGGCATTCAGATCCAGGAAATAGAGAGATCCCCACCTAAAATCAATAAAAACCGTTCAACACCTCGACACAGCAGACCTCTACACAGAGACCTGGCAGGCCAGAAAGGGCTGGCAGGATATATTCAGGGTCCTAAATGAGAAAAACATGCAACCAAGAATACTTTATCCAGCAAGGCTCTCATTCAGAATGAAAGGAGAGATAAAGAGCTTCTAAGACAGGCAGGAATTGAAAAAATGTGACCTCCACACCAGCTCTGCAAGAAATTTTAAGGGGGGCTCTTAAAATTCCCCTTTAAGAAGAAGTTCAGTGGAACAATCCACAAAATCAAGGACTGAATAGATACCATGATGACACTAAACTCATATCTTTCAATAGTAACTCTGAACGTGAACGGGCTTAATGACCCCATCAAAAAGCACAGGGTTTCAGACTGGATAAAAAAGCAGGGCCCATCTATTTGCTGTCTACAAGAGACTCATTTTAGACAGAAGGACACCTCCAACCTGAAAGTAAAAGGTTGGAGAACCATTTACCATTCAAATGGTCCTCAAAAGAAAGCAGGGGTAGCCATCCTTATATCAGATAAACTAAAATTTACCCCAAAGACTGTAGTGAGAGATAAAGAGGGACACTATATCATACTTAAGGATCTATCCAACAAGAGGACTTAACAATCCTCAATATATATGCCTCGAATGTGGGAGCTGCCAAATATATCAATCAATTAATAACCAAAGTTAAGACATACTTAGATAATAATACACTTATACTTGGTGACTTCAATGTAGTGCTTTCTACAATTGACAGGCAGGATACACAATCAATGCCCAGAAATCAGTGGCATTTCCATACACTAACAATGAGACTGAAGAAAGAGAAATTAAGGAGTCAATCCAATTGATGATTGTACCCAAAAGCATAATATACCTAGGAATAAACCTAACCAAAGTGTTAAAGGATCTATACCCTAAAAACTATAGAACACTTCTGAAAGAAATTGAGGAAGACACAAAGAGATGGAAAAATATTCTATGCTCATGGTTTAGAAGAATTAATATTGTGAAAATGTCAATGTTACCCAGGGCAATTTACACGTTTAATGCAATCCCTATCAAAATACCATGGACTTTCTTCAGAGAGTTAGAACAAATTATTTTAAGATTTGTGTGGAATCAGAAAAGACCCCCGAATAGCCAGGGGAATTTTAAAAAAACAAAACCATAGCTGGGGGCATCACCATGCCAGATTTCAGGTTGTACTACAAAGCTGTGGTCATCAAGACAGTGTGGTACTGGCACAAAAACAGACACATAGATCAATGGAACAGAATAGAGAACCCAGAAGTGGACCCTCAACTTTATAATCAACTAATATTTGATAAAGGAGGAAAGACTATCCACTGGAAGTAAGACAGTCTCTTCAATAAATGGTGCTGGGGGATCCCTGGGTGGCACAGTAGTTTGGCGCCTGCCTTTGGCCCAGGGCACGATCCTGGATACCCGGGATCGAATCCCACATCTGGCTCCGGGTACATGGAGCCTGCTTCTCCCTCTGCCTATGTCTCTGCCTCTCTCTCTCTCTGTGACTATCATAAATAAATAAAATTTAAAAAAAATGGTGCTGGGAAAATTGGACATCCACATGCAGAAGATGAAACTAGACCACTCTCTTTCACCATACACGAAGATAAACTCAAAATGGATGAAAGATCTAAATGTGAGACAAGACTCCATCAAAATCCTAGAGGAGAACACAGGCAACACCCTTTTTGAACTCGGCCACAGTAACTTCTTGCAAGATACATCCACGAAGGCAAAAGAAACAAAAGCAAAAATTAACTATTGGGACTTCATCAAGATAAGAAGCTTTTGCACAGCAAAGAATACAGTCAACAAAACTCAAAGACAACCTACAGAATGGGAGAAGATATTTGCAAATGACGTATCAGTTAAAGGGCTAGTTTCCAAGATATATAAAGAACTTATTAAGCTCAACAGCAAAGAAACAAACAATCCAATCATGAAATGGGCAAAAGACATGAACAGAAATCTCACAGAGGAAGACATAGACATGGCCAACATGCACATGAGAAAATGCTCTGCATCACTTGCCATCAGGGAAATCCAAATCAAAACCACAATGAGATACCACCTCACACCAGTGAGAATGGGGAAAATTAACAAGGCAGGAAACCACAAATGTTGGAGAGGATGCGGAGAAAAGGGAACACTCTTACACTGTTGGTGGGAATGTGAACGGGTGCAGCCACTCTGGAAAACTGTGTGGAGGTTCCTCAAAGAATTAAAAATAGACCTGCCCTATGACCCAGCAATTGCACTGTTGGGAATTTACCCCATAGATACAGATGCAATGAAACGCCGGGACACCTGCACCCCGATGTTTATAGTAGCAATGTCCACAGTAGCCAAACTGTGGAAGGAGCCTCGGTGTCCATCGAAAGATGAATGGATAAAGAAGATGTGGTTTATGCATACAATGGAATATTACTCAGCCTTTAGAAATGACAAATACCCATCATTAGATTCACGATGGATGGAACTGGAGGGTATTATGCTGAGTGAAATAAGTCAATTGGAGAAGGACAAACATTATATGTTCTCATTCATTTGGGGAATATAAATAATAGTGAAAGGGAATATAAGGGAAGGGAGAAGAAATTTGTGGGAAATATCAGAAAGGGAGACAGAACACGACGACTCCTAGCTCTGGGAAATGCACTAGGGGTGGTGAAAGGGGAGGAGGGCGGTGGTGGGGGTGAATGGGTGACTGGCACTGAGGGGGGCACTTGACGAGATGAGCACTGGGTGTTATTCTGTATGTTGGCAAATTGAACACCAATAAAAATAAATTTATTATTAAAAAATAATAGAATAAAATGTAACAGTGGAACAATTTGTTTGGTTTTCTAGATAACAAAATTACCTCTGAATTTCTACTGCATCTAAGCTATATCTCATGCACAATAATTTAGCATCTTTTCTGGAATAGAACAATAGGATCTTTGTAGCAGGTATCAACTAAATAATACTTGCACTCTTGGCATACATAGTTGGTGATTTGTTTATCAGTTTTCTGCAAATAACCAATTTTCATGCATGCAGTCAGTTTTTTTAAAAGATTTTATTTATTTATTCTTGAAAGACACAGAGAGAGGCAGACATATAGAGGGAGAACCATCCTCCTCACAGGGAGCCGAATGTTGTACTCAATCCCCGACCCTGGGATCATACCCTGAGCAGAAGGCAGAGGCTCAATCGCTGAGCTACCCAAGCATCCCCAGTCACCCTTTTTAGCATGTATGAGTGCTATCATATTTTGTTTGAATATCTTAATAAAGTAGTTCCAAAATCTCTTACATGTCATAAAATCTGTCTTTGGCTGAAGGATGACCAGACTATTATATTCCCACTTAAAGACAGTTATTCTCTGAATTATGTTTAGCTATGTTTACTTTTTATGCATGGAACTAATAGAACATACCTGAAATTTCTAAATTACTTATGGCCTTCATTATGTTTCTTCCTTTGTCAATAAGAGTTGCATAGCAGTTGTTAAAGATGGATTTTTTGTTCTAGAAGTATTTTTCCAATCAGATACACTTTATTGTTTTCTGTGAGACCCAGTCAAGTAGGCGAGTAAAGCAGAAAAAGTTAAAATAATCAGTTTACTCTGCTGTCATACTTAAAAAGATTTCTGTTAAAAAATATATATCTTAATGAAAACATGATAATACTATACTGTACTTTGAATATGGCCTTTTCTATTTATCTGTATTTTATTTTTTAAGATTTATTTATTTTAGGGAGAGAGAGAGCACAAGTGGGAGGGGCAGAGGGAGGAGAGAGAATCTCAAGCAGATTCTGTGCTGAGTGCAGAACACAATGTGGGGTTCAATCTCATGACCCTGAGATCATGACGTGAGCTGAAACTAAGATTTGGGTGTTTAACATACTGTGCCACACAAGCACCCCAATTTATCTGTTTTATAAATGACTTAGCACAGACATGGTTATGAAATCTCATCTTTGCTTACTTTGCAATCTTTGTAAATCTTCCGTTTGCCTCAGCATGCATGATTTTTTAGCATCTGCATTCAGAGGACAGGTTGAAAAGGAAGTATGAGTGCTCAAATTTGAAGTCCATTTATTATAATAAATGCATTTATAGGACACCTTTGGTCCCACATGCAATATCAAAGGTAGCATGGAATGCAATCTAAGTTATTAGCCTCTAGGTAGTGTTGTTTTGGAGATAGAAGGCAAGGTGTCAACACTTTTGAAAAGACAGTTACCAAATTATATGAAGGCAATAGAATAGGTCTTATTTAGGACACTGTTCATAGTTATTTGTGTTTAGGATTTCAAATGTCTTTGAAGTCTATGAATTTTCTACATTTCGCCCTTAGCTACTCTTTTCCATGTCAGATTGACTAGATATTCAGTCCGAATAATAACTGGAGGGAATATAAGAAGAAATACATAAAATCGTATTGAATTGAGAAGGCAAATTTAATCTAACTTTAAGATATGCCAATAAATTAAGCTACCTTTCACCGAGAAGATGCAAGTCCAAATAAAATTAATTTTTTAAATTAATTATTTTATAATTCAAATAATTCACATGTTCTTTTCCAACAGGGAACAGAAGAGTAAGCCATGTGGTGATAATAGGCAATTTAGAGATTTGTTTTACTGTTTTATTTAAGCATGTATGTCAAGAATTTTTATATAAATCATTCAAGTTTTGCATTCATTGGGTCACTTAGATTAGTGAAATAAAATTGAAAATGTCATTGCAATGTTGATTTCCCTTTAAATTCATCTCATATTGTAAAATGTGTACCTCACATGTAAAGAAAATTTAGTGGGCTGATTCATGTGATGACTTTGTAATGAGTTAATTGTATTAATGAGTTACATAACTTTCTCAAAATATTTATTAACTTAGAAATACTTAATGTTGTTTATAATTGTGCTTGATGCTTTCTTCAGGTGATAATTCAAGATGATGGCCCTGAAAAGTTGGACCCCAAATATTTTGGAGAGTTGCTTGCTGATCTAAGCCGTAAAAATACAGATCTATATTACTGCTTATTAGAATATTTGCAGAGAATTGGAGGAAGGTACTGTAAATATCATTTTTACCTCAAAGTTGTAGCTACCAAACATTTGATGATATTTTGGTATTTTTAAAATATAGTTTATTTTTAGAGCAGTTTTAGGTTCACAACAAAACTCTAGTAATTTTTTTAGGGTTTTAAGTAGTTTTTACACCCAAAAGGGGGCTCAGACTCATAACCCAAGATCAAGAGTCTCATGCTCCATCAAATTGAGCCTGCCAGGTACCCAAAAACTTTAGCACTTTTAGTGGATAAACAGGTTAACTATATGAACAAATGTCTCATTTTAAGAGTTAATATACTTCATGAAAATCATCAAAAGAGATCACACAAGTCCTTTTAGGATTAGTAAAGAATTCTGTGAACCTTCTTTTCTAACATACTTTGATGGCAAATGCAACCTCTTGGATAAGGAGTTCAAAAAATGCATAGCATACTATGACTTGTAAAATATTATAGTGATGATACAAGATACAATTCCACTGTCAATACACTGCTATTCATCTTCTATTGATTTGTGCTCAATGTACAAAGGCCAGAATTTAATATACATTTAGTGTTATAATAAATGTTACATATTATTTTAATACATATTACAAATGACATATTAAACATAAATTATATAAGCATCTGTAAATTAGTGCAAATGCAAATATGTATATTTTATAATTATGTACTAAGTAATATGTATTTAAATATATACACAGAAATAATTTATCAACTATTCATGCATAGATGAGAGCATATTATGTCATGAAATGAATTCCATAAGCTACATCCCAAAAGTTATGGTCATAACAGCTACTAAGTACTTGAAATGGATTAAACATTTTTGAGTACACTTTTACCTATAAGCTATGACTCAGCTTTTTGACAAAGCCTCCCTTAGATATTTAGTTCGGTCAAGTGTTCCTCTTCTGTGTGTTCATCATGGCCTGTGAATATTTCTATCCAAGTATCACATTGTAAAATCAAGAACATATAGAGACTTAGTCTTAAGTACTCTGATTCAGATCCAGAGTTCATATCCTGGGCTTATGTTTTGGCTTTTGTAACATACTTGATGTGTAATGTCAGGCAATTTGTTTGATTTCTCTGTACCTAAGTTTCTTCATCTGTTAAATAGGAATTATAATAACAATACTTATCTCTTAGGTTTGTTATAAGCCAAAATGATTTAAGACATACATTTACAAACAGCATCAACATCATGTGAGAATTTAGAAATAGCACCACAGAATCAGAAACTCAGGGAGTAGGGGCCAGCAACAAACCCTCCAGAGGATTCTGGTATATGCTCAAGTTTGAGAATCACTTACCTAGGCCACAAAGTAAAAAAATCTGGGATTAGTACCCAAGTTCTGAAAACCTTTTCTCCTTAGGCAGATCACTTGACCTTTTAGTATTAGATATATATCTCCAAATTATTTAAGACATTGCAGGCAAATTGAAGAAATCATCTTTTTTTTTAATCATCAAATTTGAAAAGTTCACAGTATTTAGACTGGTTTGACATTGTTCAAATTTTGTCTTGGAACAATTATTGTTTATATGAAGCAAGATGGTATTTGTGTTTTGTATTGCCCCCAAATGGTTCAGAACACATGGATTTGACAAAGTTGCTACTCAAAAAAGGGTTATAGAATGAGAGCTAAATATGTTCCAAATGTATTAGTTTCATACTAATTAGATGTAGACAAAGTAACTGAGCAAAGGAAGTTATGTTCTTTCATGATGATTATCCTAGGAAAGGTGTAATCAGTGGTTTTGGAACAACTTTTTCATTGAAAGGTTTTGATAAATGTACATGAATGATTTAAATGTGTGTTTAAGCAATACAAAGCCTTGAATTTAATTCCTAGAGTACCTAAAATACCACATACACAAAAGAAATAGAAAAGTTGTATCTCCACATTAGTAAACACTCCACAGTGGAAAAGGTTCTTATAAATTTTGGTGATTAAGACTTTCTGGTAGAAGGTCATCAATTTCCTTCTCTTTATTCCTTCCCTCTTTTCTAAATTTCATTCTTTGTTTTGTTTTTGTTTTTCCTTATTATATTCCTTTCTTCCTAGGGGTTGAGATGACATCCCAGTGTTTTAAATAATTTTTTAAAGTTTTTATTTAGTTAACATACAAAGTAATATTAGTTTCGGGTGTACAATATAATGATTCAACACTTCCATACACTTCCATACAACACTGGTGTTCATCATAACAATTAGACTCATTAATCCCTACCACCTATTTAACCCATTGCCCCACAACCTTCCCTCTGGTAACCATCAGTTTGTTCTCTATAATTAAGAGTCTGTTTCTTGGTTTCTTTCTCTCTCTCTCTCTTTTTTCCTCTATGCTCATTTGTTGTTTCTTAAATTCCACGTATGAATGAAATCATATGGTATTTGTCTTTCTCTGACTGACTTATTCTCTTAGCATAATAACCTCTAGCTCCACCAATGTCATTGCAAAGGGCAAGACTTCATTCTCTTTGGGTCTGAGTAATATTCCATTATATATACATGGAATATATATACCTATGCTTCTTTATCCATTCATCACTTGATGGACACTTGGGCTGTTTCCATAGTTTGGCTATTGTAAATAATGCTTCTGCAAACAAAGGGTGCATGTATGCCTTTGAATTAGTATGTTTGTATTCTTTGGGTAAATACCTAGTCATGCAATTGCTGGATCCTAGAGGAGCTCAATTTTTAACTTTTTAAGGAACATCAGTACTGCTTTCCAGAGTGGCTGCACCAGTTTGCATTCCCAACAATACTAAAAGAGTGTTCCCCTTTCTCCACACTCTTATCAACAAGTGTTGTTTCTTGTGTTGTTGATTTTAGCCATTCTGACAGGAGTGAGGTAATATCTCATTGTTGTTTTGATTTGTATTTCCTCAATGACCAGTGATGCTAAGCATCTTTTCATGTGTCTGTTGGCTGTCTCTGTTTTGGGAAAATGTCTAGTCGTGTGTTCCACCCATTTTTATTTCTTTTTTCATTTTATTAAATCCTAGTTAGTTAACAAACAATGCAATATTGGTTTCAGTAGAATTCAGTGATTCATCACTTACATACAACACACAGTACTCATCACTAAAAGCGCCCTCCTTAATACCCCTCACCTATCTAGCCCATCCCAAACCCACCTCCCTCAATCAACCCTCAGTTAGTTACATCTTTAGGAGCCTTTTATGGTTTGTTTCCCTCTCTCTTTTTGCCCCTCTCCCATATTTTCATCTGTATTGTATCCTAAATTCCACAGATGAGTGAAATCATATGGTATTTTTCTTTATCTGACTTATTTCCCTTAGTATAATATATTCCAGCTTTAATCCATTTTGGATTTCTTTTTGTGTTTGTTGTAAGAAAGTAGTCCAATTTCATTCTTTTGTATGTTGCTGTCCAGTTTGCCCAACACAATTTTTTGAAGAGACTGTCATTTTTTATCATTAGATATTCTTTCCTGCCTTGTCAAATATTAGTTAACCATATAGTTATGGGTTCATATCTGGATTCTCTATTCAGTTATATTGATCTATTTGTATATTTTTGTGCCAGTAACATACTGTTTTCATCACCACAGCTTTGTAACATAACCTGAAGTCCAGAACAGTGATGTCTCCAGCTTTGCTTTTCTTTTTGAAGATGGCTTTGGCTATTAAGGATCTTCTCTGTTTCCATACAAATTTTGGTATTGTTTGTTCCAGCTCTGTAAAAAATGTTGATGGAGTTTTGATAGGTATTGCATTGAATATGTAAATTGCTTAGACAGCTTAATAATATTCATTCTTCCAATGCATGAGAATAGAATTTCTTTCCATTTCTTTATGCCGTCTTCAATTTCTTTCATCAGTGTTTTACAGTTTTCAGAATCTAGGTCTTTAACATCCATCCTTGGTTAGATACTTACTGTTTTCAGTGCAATTATACGTGGGATTGATTCCTTGATTTGTCCTTTTTTTCAATTTTTACTATTTATTTATTTATTTATTTATTTATTTATTTATTTTGTATATTTTTTATTGGAGTTCGATTTGCTTGATTTGTCTTTTGGTTGCTTTGTTATTGGTGTATAGAAATGCAACAGATTTCTGAATGAGACTTTGTGACCTGCAAGTTTACTGAATTCCTGTATCAGTTCTAGGAGATTTTGGTGTGATCTTTTGGGTTTTCTACATATTGTATTATGTCATCTGCAAATAGTAAGTTTGACTTCTTCCATGCTGATTTGGAAGGTTTTATTTCTTTTTCTCGTGTGATTGTGGAGGCTAGGATGTCCAGTACTATGTTAAATAAGAGCAATGAGAGTGGACATCGCTTTCTTGTTCCTGACCTTAGGGAAAATGCTGTTTTTCCCCATTGAGGATTTTAGCTGTGTGGATTTTTCATATATGACCATTATTACATTGGAGGTTATGTTCCCTCTAAACTTTGTTGAAGGTTTTTATCATGAATGCATGTTTTACTTTGTCAGATGCTTTCTTTGCATATATTGGAATAAGCATATGATTCTTATCCTTTCTTTTATTAACATAGCCTATCATGTTGATTGATTTGTGAATATTGAACTACCCTTGCAATCCAGGAATAAATCACACTTGATTATGGTGAATGAGTTTTTAAATGTATTGTTGGATTTGGTTTCCTAGTATTTTATTGAGAATTCTTGTATCCATGCTTATCAGTGATACTGGCCTGTGTTTCTCTTTTTTGTGGAGTCTTTGTCTGGTTTTGGTATCAGGGTACTGCTGGCCTCACAGAGTGAATTTACACGTTTTATTTTCTTTTATATTTCATGTAATATTTTGAGAGGAATAAGTAATAGTTCTTCTTTAAATGGTTGGTAGAATTTTCCTGTGAAGCCATCTGGCCCTGTACTTTTGTTTTTTGGGAGTTTTTTGTTTTTTGATTAAATTTCTTTGCTGGTTATTGGTATACTCAAGTTTTCTATTTATATTTCTATTGCTTCCTGTTTCAGTTTTGGGAATTTATCTTTCTAGGAATTTATTCATTTCTTCCAGGTTGTCCAATTTGTTGGCATATAGCTTTTAATATTCTCTTATAATTGCTTGTGTTACTGTGTTGTCAGTTTTTATTTCTCCTTTCTTACTTAAGATTTTATTTATTAGGGTGCTTTCTTTTTTCTTTTTGATAATTCTGACTAGAAATTTATCAATTTTATTAATTTTTTTGAAGAACCATCTCCAGGTTTCATTGATCTTTTCTATTTTTTGTTTCTATATTATTTATTTCTGCTCTAATCTTTATTATCTCCTTCCTTTTTATATAGCTCCTTTAGGTGTAAGGTTAGGTTTCTTATTTGAGATTGTTCTTGCTTCTTGAAGTAGGCCTGTGTTGATATATATTTCCCTCTTAAGTTCACTTTTGCTACATCCCAAAGGTTTTGGATAATTTTGTTTTCATTTTCATTTGTTTTTTTTGTTTTTTTTTTTTTGGGGTGTGCATGTTTATTTTATTTTTTATTTTTATTTTTTTATAAATTAATTTTTATTGGTGTTCAATTTACCAACATACAGAATAACACCCAGTGCTCATCCCGTCAAGTGTCCCCCTCCGTGCCCGTCACCCATTCACCCCCACCCCCCGCCCTCCTCCCCTTCCACCACCCCTAGTTCATTTCCCAGAGTTAGAAGTCTTTATGTTCTGTGTCCCTTTCTGATATCTCCCACACATTTCTTCTCCCTTCCCTTATATCATTTGTTTTTATATATTTTTATTTCTTATTTGATTTCTTGTTTGTATGATTCATTGTTTAGTAGAATGTTGCTTAAGCTCCATGTATTTGTGGTTTTTCTTGTGGTTGATATCTTTTTCATAGTGCTGTGGTCAGAAAAGTTGCATGGTATAATTTCAGTCTTTATGTGTTTGCTGAGGCCTGTCCTGTGACCTAATATGTAATCTATTCTGGAGAATGTCCTATGTGCACTTGAAAAGAATATGTATTCTCCTGTTTTAGGATGGAATGTTCTGAATATATCTGTTAAGTCCACTGGGTCCAGTGTGTCATTCAAAGCCATTGTTTCTTTGTTGAATTTTTGTTTGGATTATCTGTCCATTGATGTAAGTGGGTTGTTAAAGTTCCCTACTATTATTGTATTATTATCCATTAGCTCCTTTATGTTTGTCATATCTGTTTTACATACTTAGGTGCTCCCATATTGGGTGCATAAATATTTATTATATCTACTTGTTGGATTTTTCCCATTATGATTATATAATGCCCTTCTTTGTCTCTTGTTACAGTCTTTGTTTTAAATTCTGGTCTGTGTGATAGAAGTATTGCTCCTCGGGGTTTCTTTTTTTTATTTTTTTTTAAATTTTTTTTTAATTTTTATTTATTTATGATAGTCAGACAGAGAGAGAGAGAGAGAGGCAGAGACACAGGCAGAGGGAGAAGCAGGCTCCATGCACCAGGAGCCTGATGTGGGATTCGATCCCGGGTCTCCAGGATCGGGCCCTGGGCCAAAGGCAGGCGCCAAACCGCTGCGCCACCCAGGGATCCCCCCTCGGGGTTTCTTTAGACATCCCTTTGCCTGATAAATATTTTTCTATCTCTTCACTTTCAATCGGCAGGTGTCTTTAGGTCTAAAATGCATCTTTTGCAAGCAGCATATAGATAGGTCTTATTTTTTAATCTCTTCTGACACCCTATATCTTCTGGTTGACACATTTAGTCCATTTACATTCAGAATAATTATTGGTTTGTGTGCATTTATTACTTTTTTGGTCATTGTTTCTCAGATTTTCTCTGATTCTTTCTTGTCTTTGTCACTGCTGGTCTCTCTTTTGCACCCAAAGAGTCTCCTTGAATATTTCCTGCAGACCTGGTTTAGTGGATATGAACTCCTTTAGTTTTTGTTTGAGAAAGTATCTCTCCTATTCTGCATGTTAGTTTTGCTGGATAGAGTATTCTTGACTATAGATTTTTCTCATTCAGCACTTTGAATATATCATGCCACTCCTTTCTGGCCTGCCGAGGTTCTGTTGAGAAATCTGCAGTTAGACTTACGAGTCTTCCCTTACAAATTAAGGACTTCTGTTTTGCTACTTTTAAGATTTTTTCTTTTTCACTATACTTTGCAAATTTAATTATAATATGTATTTTTGTTGGCCTGCTTTTCATGATTTTGATAGGAGTTCTCTGCCTCCTGGATCTGAACATCTGTCTCCTTTCCCAGATTAAGAAAGTTTTCAGCTATTATTTCTTCAACTAAATTTTCTGCCCCCTTTTCTCTCTTTTTTGTTTGAAAAAGATGAAATGATGCAGTCATTGAGTTCCCTAAATCTATTCTTATATTCCATTAATTCTTTCTCTCTTTTTTACCAGCGTCATTATTTTCCATTATTTTATCTTCTGGATCACTAAATCATTCCTCTGCTTCTTCAAGCCTGCTGTTGATTGCATCAAGCTTGTTTCCAATCTCATTTATTGTATTATTCATCTCTGACTGACTCTTTTAAACTCTTTTATCTCTGTAGTAAGAGTCTCACTAATGTCCTGTATTATTTTCTGAGGCCTAGTGAGTATTCTTATGATTATTCCTTTAAATTCTCCATCAGGCATGTTATTTATGTTTCTCTTAGATCTATGGCTGTGGCCTTCTCTTGTTCTTTCATTTGGGATAAATTCCCCTGTCTTGACATTTTGTCTTAGTGTCTGTCTTCTTCTTTGTGTTGGAATGGCCAGTTATGTCTCCTGCTCTGAAAGTAATGGTCTTATGAAGAAGAGGTCATATAGTGCAGGGCCTGGCACTTCAGGGAGTGTTTCTGGTATGTGCTTTGTACACTCTGCTGTAATATTTTGGCTGCAGATCCTTCAGGCCAATCATCTGCATAGGCTCTCCTTGTCTGCTATGTTCAGTGTTTTGTACCCGGCATGAATGTGGTGAGTTTTTACTCACTGTGCTCTGGTCTGCTTGTGAAATGAGACCTGACACCAACTCCATCAGGACCGAGGCCCTACAGAACTCTCATCAGGAGATGTGGTGTGAGCAAGGATTTATGCTGGTCTTCTGGAGGAAGGGCTCAATTTGCTGGTACTGAGGTAAGCTTGACTTAGAAGGACAACCCCATCAAAGTGCAAGCAGGTAGGCTTGGTATAAGCAAGTTAGGCACTCAATGTCCCTGCTGAGCTGCTTACTACAGGTGGCTCTCTGTTTATGTTGAGTGGTAGGGGTAGGAAATTGTGTCAGCCAGGTCCCTTCTTCCCAGAAGCCTTTCTGTAAAAGCTGCCTCTCAGGGATGTGCTCTGAGAAGAATGTATAAACTCCCCACTGTGTGCTCCTGGGCATACTTCAGATCTTTGTTGCCATGCCTTCTGTCCCCAGGTTCTTTGCCTGCCTTCTCTCTAGAAGTGGAGCAGTGCTCTCAGGGCTCTAGCTTGGCCAAACCAGATGTCCTTTAAAACTAAGCTTTAGGGCAGCCCGGGTGGCTCAGTAGTTTAGCACCTACCTTCAGCCTGGGGTGTGATCCTGGAACCCCGGGATCGAGTCCCATGTCAGGCTCCCAGGATGGAGCCTGCTTCTCCCTCTGCCTGTGTCTCTGACTCTCTCTCTTTCTCTCTCAAGAATAAATAAATAAAAATCTTTAAAAAAATAAAACTAAGCTTTAAGCCCTGTTGGTTGCAAGGTCTGACTAAATTCAGTCCTTCTCATTTTCCAAGCCAATGGCTTTGGGAAAATATTCTCCATGTGGGTTTCCCTGTGTGCTCCTCTCTCTCTCACTCTTCTCAGTGACCATGGCTCTCCCCTCCACAGCACCCAGAATCTGTTTCTCCCCTAAATCACATCTCCACATTTCCTGCCTTTAATGTGGCCACTTGTCTCCCTTTAGTTGTGGAGTTTGTTCTTTCAGTCTTCAGGTTGATTTCTGGGATATATAGGATGATTTGATAGTAATCTAGTTGTGTTCACTAGAATAGAGGAACCTGGAGTCCTCCCACTCTGCTGCCATATTCCTCTTCTCTACTGCCACTGTTTTTTATTTCTGCCCATTGTATTTCTATCCACCACCTCCTGGTGAGGATGGAGATGTAATCCGCGTTGACCTCTCCCCCTCTTTGCACTGTTATCATTGTGTTCACTCACTCTATTCCTCTTTCCTTTCATTTCCACTTCTCATCTTTTTCCATGTTACAATTTAGCAATGAGTGGGTGCAGGGTCAAAATTAAGGAAGATTGTCTCACGAAACCATTCTGATTACTTTAAAGCATTGCAGTATTAAGTGATGTTGATTGTTACTTATTTTATTTCTTTGTTTGGTTTTCTTATATGTAGAAAGAAATGACTAGGAACATGGGTATTAGGTTGGATTCTGAAGTGAAATTTTTAACATAAAAATCTCTTAATACCATGATAATTCCAGTTTATAGTAATGGAAGATGACTAAAATTGTATTGATTCATATTTTTAACTTGTTGTAACTCCCAATTTATGCATGCTGTTACTATAGTAAAGCATTCAAAAAGTACATGATATTTTATTTATTTATTTTTCTAGGGCCTCCCCACAATTTCTGTTTTGGTCAACACAGGAAATATCTACCACGGACATACATACAAATGACTATAAATGTGTAGTCATATATCAGGAAATTGAATCTTCAGTTATCTTCCTCCACATTAGTTTGTCTTTATAAAAAAATTTATGCAAGGTGCTTTGTACAGTGAGTGACCCTCCTATCTCTGTAAGCAATATATTACTCATAAACACTTACTTAGAAAGTGAATATAGGAGGTGAGGTCCTAACATATCTCTTAATGTACTTTCCTCTTATACTGAAGATATGGCACTCATATACCTTTGATTTTATACAACCATCTTTAATATATTCTCTCTTGCTGTCAGAACACATGTACTGTGTTTTTTTTGAGAAGTATGTTCACCATATATTTTGCTCCTAGTTCTTTAATTAAGCACAGATGGAGCAAGTAGGCAGAAATAAAGGCCTGTATCTTGCCACTGACACCAGAACTGTATCCTTTTCCACTCATCATTCCCCAAAGGAGCAAGTACCAGACTGGTATAATCACTAACAATTCTTTTGCAGCATTTACCTACCTAACATGACTTCACAAAGGGTCTTCCAACCCTGGGACCTAAACATTCATTTTGATGCTGGAAGTTCTATTACCCCACTGGAATTTTGGTCACATTGCTTAAGGCTCTGTCCCTACAACATTACAACATTCAAATATTTTTTAAGTTTTGTCATTGCCATATATACTATAGTGTAGATTGAATGAGTGGGCTTGTCTTGGAAGTTTTGATTTGATTAAAAGGCTATGAATAACTTTAAGACTCTATAGAGAGAAGCTGGGCTCAACACTGAAAGTGAGCAATACAGGAGAAAAGGGAGGTAGAAATAGAGAACAATTATTATTGTTCATTCACTCAGGTAGCATTTATTGTCAGTGCCAAGGACTTGTGCATCTAGTCACATATGGACAAGTGCTAATGGATGGCAGTAACTGACTCTATATATTCTTTTGGTTTATTATTTTGATATTGTTAATTTTTAAGAGATTATCTAGTTCCAGGAAAATTATTTTTGTCAAGTGTCATTTTAGTTAGTTTATAATTTCTTTTTTTTAATTTTTATTTATTTATGATAGTCGCAGAGAGAGAGAGAGAGAGGCAGAGACACAGGCAGAGTGAGAAGCAGGCTCCATGCACCGGGAGCCCGATGTGGGATTTGATCCCGGGTCTCCAGGATCGCGCCCTGGGCCAAAGGCAGGCGCCAAACTGCTGCGCCACCCAGGGATCCATAGTTTATAATTTCTTATTTGAATTATAAATTGAAATGTTGCTATTATGATATATCAAAAAGTAAGATAAAATAATTTGAACACTAGCATTTATATATGATTTATTATATACATTTTCTTAAGGTTTTCTATATTTTTTCATTCTTACAGCAAAGAGAATTTTGAGTCTTCATATGAGGTAAGTGCAAAAATAGTTGACAATTAAATATAGTTGATAACAAAGCAGATTCATATTTTTGCTCATGATATTGTTTTAGTTTGGTACCTTTATTAGACTGGAAACACAGATTAGTGTGCCTTTAAAATGATAGAACTATTTATATATTTGTAATGGCTATAAAAAGTAACAATAATTGGGGTGCCGAAATGGCTCAGTTGGTTGAGCTTCAAACTCTTGATTTCAGCTCAGATCATAACCTTAGGGTTGTGTAGTTGAGTGCCACATTGGGCTCTGTGCTCAGTGTGGCATCTACTTGAGCTTCTTTCTCTCCCACTCCCTCTCCCTCTGTCCCTTCCCCCACTGTCTTTCTCTCTCTCTTTAAAATAAATAGATAAAATCTTTAAAGTAATAATAATAAAAGTAATTATTCATGCAAAAATATTTTATCAGCTGTCAAAAAGTATATTTTATCAGCTGTCATTTATGATTTAATTTGTCTTTGCTTATCAAAACATATAAAATTTCATTGACCACATATTCCCTGCTTTAGAAAATTGAAATCTACATTAATTAATTAAATAGCAAATTTAGTTTTAATGTATTTTGAAACCTTATGTGACTTATGCCAAATAGATAGCAACCTAAAGTAAATTTTTTCCAAGTATTAATTCTATTATATATGCATATTTTGTTAATAATTACTTTTAATTGAATGAGTCATCAAATGAAAGAACTGATTTCAATGTAATAAAAAAGCACACTGGCTTCTTTTGTGTTTTTTCTTTATTTCCAATGTATTCATATACTGCATTCATTACAGTAATTCAGTAAGCCCTAGATTGCATTAAGTACTGACTTCAATTCAGCTTCTCACTTAAAATTAGTTGAAGCTTCTCACCAGAGGGGAGGTCAATGGAGGGATGTATAAAACAGATATAAATGGCTTAAGAATACACTTAATTTGATAAGCACTGAGAAATGTATACAGTTGTTGAATAATTATATTGTACACTTGAAACTAATATAACACCACATGTTAATTATACTTGAATTAGAAAAAAGAAAACAATGATGCTTGGTGAGCTGGGCATGGGATTTGGGGAGATAAGTGTCTGGCTGTGATACCTTAGCTTCAGTCCTTGGCTCTCTGTGTTTTTTTAAAGATGTATTAATTTATTTGAGAGAGAGAGAGAGAGATAGAGAAAATGTGTGTGAGCTTGGGTAGAAGCA
Source organism: Nyctereutes procyonoides (assembly GCF_905146905.1). NCBI lineage: Eukaryota > Metazoa > Chordata > Mammalia > Carnivora > Canidae > Nyctereutes > Nyctereutes procyonoides. The sequence continues at coordinate 64,603,141 of NW_026575125.1, read as the reverse complement.
GAGGGAGAGGGAGAGAGAGAATCTTAAGCAGGCTCCACACTTGGCACCAAGACCAAGGTGGAACTTGAACCCAGGACCCTGAGATCATGACTTAAACCAAAATCAAGAGTCAGACATCAGGGGATCCCTGGGTGGCGCAGCGGTTTGGCGCCTGCCTTTGGCCCAGGGTGCGATCCTGGAGACCCGGGATCGAATCCCACATTGGGCTTCCGGTGCATGGAGCCTGCTTCTCCCTCTGCCTGTGTCTCTGCCTCTCTCTCTCTCTCTCTCTCTGTGACTATCATAAATAAATAAAAAATTTAAAAAAAAAGAGTCAGACATCAAACTGACAGAGCCACCCAGGCACTCAGCTTTCTGTGTTTTTGTAAGGACATCATTCTTCTATGGGTTTGGAGGAGGGGTACTGAAGTCAGGAGTACTGGATGGTATTCTAATAACTTATCTTGTAGCAGCCATAGAGATAGGTCACCCCCTGAGGAAGAGGACAAGATATGCTCTGAGGAAGTGGATTCTTGGTCAGTCATCCAAGGAGGAGGGTCTTGGGCATGTGGAGGGGGAGACTCTACCTCTATTAGAATCTCCCTCTCTTGGATCTAGACCTTAAAAAGGGAACTGTATGGATATGAGCTTCAGAATGGGGACAATAAGATAATGTGGAAGACAGAATAATGGCACCCCCAAAGATGTCCATATCCTAATCCCTGAAACCTTTGAATATGTTACCTTAACATGGCAAAACAGACTTTGCAGATGTAACTAAGTTAAGGATCTTAAAGTAAGGAGATTACCCTGGATTATGTGGGTGGACCCAATGTAATTACTAAGGGTCCGTAAAAGAGGGAAGGAGGAGATCAGAGTCATATCTGCCAATAGAAGCAGAGTTTGGAGTGATGAGGCCACCAGCCAAGGAATTCAGGAAGCTGGTAAAAACAAAAAGGCAATAAAATAGGTTCTCCCCCAGAGCCCACCAAAAGAATACAGTCTTGCTGACACGTCAATTTTAGCCCACTAACTTCCAACCTCTAGAACTAGGAGTTAATAAATTTGTGTTTCTTCAAGCCAAAAAGACAAAAAACAAAAACAAACAAAAACCTTAATTAACTTCTCAATGTTGGTGTGGCAATATCTTAATTCTTCAGAAGTTATCATAACTCAATGTAAATCCTCAACAAGCCCTAATTTTATTTTATTTCCCCAAATTTTTGTTATTTGAAAAAATCAGCATTTAGAATGTCGTATCTACCACCTAACAAGCTTTCAGTTGTTGAAAGATACACTGAAATAAAGTGTTTAATGGGATTTGATAACCATCTTCTTGTTTTTTAAATTACTTTTTTTTAAAAAGTAGAAATGGAACATCCAGTTGGCAGCTAAAAGCTTTTCCCTAAAATTCCTAGAATCAAGGTTCTTTCCATAGTGTATATGGTATAATCAATTTTTTAAAAGTAAGAACTGATAAGGCTAGAAATGAAGTTGGTAGCAACTATTGCCAAGAAAGTGAATAAGTTTTTGATGTTCCCAAGAATATGCTCTGCTGCACAGAAGTCTGTGAACTACTGACCCTAAGATTAAAATACTAATATGCATCTGTTAAATGGATAAGCTTCTCTTTTCTTACAGTCAGAAGACATTGAATCCTTGATTCCTAAAGGATTGTCAGAGTTTACAAAACAGCAAATTCGCTATATTCTGAAGGTGAGATGGGGTCAAGAGTGGGTATGAGATCAACAATGACAACTAGCCAAGGATGCTTCCATTAATTAAGAACAGAAAGTTCTAAATAAAAATCTTGTTTCACAAGAGTTGATTATACTTTGATTAAACAAGTGTTGCATTATAGTTTGTTTAGACTGTTACTCATATCAAATACCTTAGCATTTAGTTAAGCTTTCTAGAAGTACTGTTCTCTGCCATAGAATGGCCCTATTCTCTCCTCCCTGCTATAGCACAACTTGACTCTAATTTATAGCTTTGCCCTTATCTTCTCCATTTTCCTCTACCCCTCCCCATCCCAGCCCTTGTTGGTGAGAGTTGGGAAAGACCAGTGCCTTGCTTTTTCTGATTTGTGGAATGACAGAGACTACTGGAGCAGTGAATTTCCTTACAATAAAGGAAGAAACAGAATATAGGTGCTAAAGGAATATGGCTCAAGAGTACATCTTTTTGCAAGAAAAGATTGCAAAGATAAATGGATCAAGTTTTTTTCTCACTCTGTAGATCTCTGTTTTTAATTGGTATATTTAGACCAAGTTGTAATTATTGATGTTAAGACTAGCTGTGCTATTTTTATTTTTTGTTTTCTGTTTGAGGTTTCTTTGTTTTTGGGGTTTTTTTGGGGGGGTTGTGTTTTTTGGTTGTGTTTTTTGTTTATTTCCTGTTTTCTTGTCTTGCTTTCTTATGGATTAATTGAAAATGTTTTAGAGTTCCATTTTTATTTATCTCTGGTACTTTTGAGTGATCTCACTATAACCTTTTTTTATATAATAAATTTATTTTTTATTGGTGTTCAATTTGCCAACATACACAATAACACCCAGTGCTCATCCTGTCAAGTGCCCCCCTCAGTGCCCGTCACCCATTCACCCCCACCCCCCGCCCTCCTCCCCTTCCACCACTCCTAGTGCATTTCACAGAGTTAGGAGTCTTTATGTTCTGTCTCCCTTTCTGATATTTCCTACCCATTTCTTCTACCTTCCCTTCTATTCCCTTTCACTATTATTTATATTCCCCAAATGAATGACACCATATCATGTTTGTCCTTCTCTGATTGACTTATTTCACTCAGCATAATACCCTCCAGTTCCATCCACGTTGAAGCAAATGGTGGGTATTTGTCATTTCTAATGGCTGAGTAATATTTCATTGTATACATAAACCACATCTTCTTTATCCATTCATCTTTCGATGGACACCGAGGCTCCTTCCACAGTTTGGCTATTGTGGACATTGCTGCTATAACCTTTTTATTGGTTGCTCTAAGAATTACATTATATATCCACAATTTATCCCAGTGTATTGGTGTCAACATGTTGTCAGTTTCAGTGACTGTAGAGAATTTTGCTTCCTTTATCACCCTTTACTCTCCACATTTATAACATAATTATCTTAAATATTTCCTCTTTGTGAATTGAGTTCCACTGTAGAATTTATGCTTCAACCATCAAATATAATTTAGAAAATGCAAGAGAAGGAAAGCCTGCTTTGTTTACTGATATTATTACTTCTGATGCTATTTCTTTTTGATGTTCTAAATTCCTTTCTTTATCATTTTATTTCTCTTCAGAAACCTCCCTTCACTCTTTTTTTTAGGGTGGGTCTGTTAGTGACAATGTTTTTTTCAGTTTTCACCATCTGATAATGTTGTGATTTCCCCTTCATTCCTAAAGGATATTTTCATTAGATACAGAATTTGTAGCTGACAGTTCTTTTCTTTCAGCACTTAAAAATGGTTTGCTATGTCCCTCTGGCCATTAAGATTTCTGATTAAAAACATGCTGTCATTTAAATTGTTATTACCAATAGTTAAGATTTCTCTTGCTGTTTTCAAGGTTTAAAATTTTAAAATTATCTTTAGTTTTAAGAAGTTTGACTGATTTGTCTGGGGGTTGATTTCTTTGGGTTTATTCTGTTCCAGATTTGCTCAACTTCTTGAATCTATATTTATGCTTTTTGCTAGCTTGGGGAATTTACAGCCATCATTTCCTAAAATACTTTTTCAGCTCCACCCTCTTGCTTATTTTTTTCTAGGATTTGTATGATATGTATGTTAGCTATGTCTTATACTCTTACAGGTCTATGAGGCTCTGTTCAATTATTTTCCAGTCGATTTTCTCTCTGATGTTCTGATAAAGTACTTACTAGTCCATCCGTTGAGGTTTTTGGTTTTTTAGCTATTGAGTTTTACAATTCTAGCATTTCTATTTAGTTATTCTTTACATCTTCTATTTCTTTTCTGAGATTTTCTGTTTTGTGGCTTAGACTTTCGATTTTTAAATCTGTTTGTAATTTTTTACTGGATTATGTTTATGATGGGTGCTTAAAATCCTTATCAGACAATTCTAATATTTGTTACCTTGATGTTGGCATTTGTTAATTCTTTTTCTTATCAAGGTAAGATTTTCCTGGTTCTTAGAATGACTAGTGATTTTTTTAAAGATTTTATTTATTTATTCATAAGAGACACAGAGAGAGGCAGAGACATAGGCAGAAGGAGAAGCAGGCTCCATGCAGGGAGTGCGATGTGGGACTCCAGGATCACGCCCTGAGCTGAAGGCAGATGCTCAACCACTGAGCCACTCAGGTGTCCTGATTAGCGATTTTTTTTTGATTAGCGATTTTTTAAATGAAACCTGGATATTTTGAGTGTTATAATTCTGAATCTATTCAAATCTTCTGTTTTAGTAGGCCTCCTTTGGTACTGAAATAACAGAGGATATGGGGGCACTGTTTGTTACTGCCAGCTGGGTGTGGAAGTCCACCCCACTTAGCCTTTGTTGACATTGATCAAGGGCGGACCTCCTTGTTTCTCTTGGGCAAGGATAGAAATTTTGATTTCCTATGAGGGCCCCACTGATTTCACCATGGTTTGGATGTAGAAAGGTGCCTCATTACTGTTTTCAAGTTGGCCTCCACTGACACTGCAAGGTTAGTGACCTCATTTCTGTTGAGCAGTGATGAAAGTCTGGATTCATCATTGAGAAACCTCTGACATCACCCCAGCAGGAAGATGAAACCATATAATATTACTACTGGATAGCATGAAAATCTAGGCTCCTTTCATACTCTCAACTGAACAACAGTGCTTGGGGTTCTCATTTTTTCCACGGTGGGGTGAAGGTTCCCTATCTCTACCCTGCCTTCTCTAACACCAACCTGGCAAGTAGTGTTGGTGGACCTTTTTAGAGCCTGGTGAGGGAGAAAGTCTAGGTTCCCTTCTTGGCCTTTGATGGTTTGGGTCGAAATAAAGTTGAAGGTTATTCTATGTGGTGTTTGGCTGGAATAGAGTGGTTATTATCTAAAAGTTCTCTGCCTTGCTAGGTTGCTCTTTTATTGGTCCCTTGGCTAGAGAAAGCAAACTTTTCTAAAGACTTCTGCTGTCTGTACCCAGTGGGGTTTCTGAGTTACTGACTTCTCCAATACTGGCTTCTGTGATACATGAATTAAAAAGAAAGCCCAGGAACTCACTTCTGTGTTATTTTGGGGGTCACAATGTTCCTAACCAGACTTCCTTCTTTCCACCTTACTGTGTCTTTTTATGTTTGGTTTATACATAGTAATGTCCAGAGCTTTTAGTTATACTTAGAAGGAATAAGGAAAATATTTCTACTCCATCTTGCCAGAAATGAAGTTGCTTGTTTTTAAAACCATTTTTTAAAAGAAATGAGTTTAATCTATTGAAAGGGATTTTCTTTCACCTCTTTAAATTTGAGATGTTTCTATACTTCAAGGTTAAACTTAATTAGTATCATCTTCTCACCTCAGGAAAAATCCTGGCATTTGGCGGCATACTTAAGGATATGCATTTTATTACTTATCATAGCTATGATATCTTCAGGAATACTGATTGTAACATACTTGTAATAACATATTTGTGCATGTTAAAATGCCTTGTATCACTATTCTGATATTGTTATATAAAAAATAAATCTGTTAATAAGTTTGCCTATGGGAACAGAAAAATAACACTACTATCACTTATATTGCCTGTAACTGCTAGTAAATACAAACCATCAATCCTTTTCTTCCTCCAGATGAGGGGTATGTCTGATAAATCACTCCGGCTAGTGCTGTCCACATTCAGCAACTTACGGGAGGAGCTTGGACATCTTCAAAATGACTTGACAGTAACACTTATTTTGATTTTTCTTTACAAAGCCTTCCTAGTTCCTAATTTCCTAACATAGAAATTAAGTCATTCAGTCTAACCTTTCAAAATTTAATACAATGCAGCAATATTATGCTCACCCAGACATAGTTATTGTCTTGAAAAGATTAATTGAGGTTCAAAGAGGAGATAAGAGCTCTCCAATGTCAAAATGAAAGTTGGGTATGCACTTATTATTTAGTTTACCACTAAGGTAATTTAATACCTATAGCCAGGAAGTATCTTGAAAAATTAGAATAATATAACTCATTGAATGGGAATTTCCCCTTTTTTCTGTAATAATAAAGCATACTCTGAATTTCTCTGAATACTTGAAAACTTCTTTCTCAAGGAAGTTAACCTTTTCTATTTTCCATTTTAGTTGGTGTTCTTGGTGTCATCAGCTATATACATTCAGAATACCTTCCATATAATGAATAACTCCCTGAAAACTGCAGTGTGTTATTTCATTTCTGGGTTCTGATGAACATATTTAGACTCTAAAAAAGTAACCACCTGCTAGGGTTAACAAGGAAGCTTTGTAGATTGAGACAAAACATTAAAATAATTTGAAGATTCTGCTTCATTGAACTTAGAATTAGTTCATCAAAAGGTCTCTTAGAATGCAGTTTTTTAAGTTTCATCCATTTGTATCCTATATTTTGCTTGACTTTTTAGAATTCTGTTTTATCGGGCAACTGCAAATGAAACAAGTGCTTATTTAAGCCTTCCAATGTAAATGAGTCTTTGTATTATGTGTTGACAAGTTTCTGTAATTCTGAATCTTAAGAAGTAATTTTGCTTTTAGTCACTGGAAAATGACAAGATAAGACTTGAGAAAGACTTGGCATTCAAAGAAACTCAAATAAAAGAGTATGAAGAACTCTTGGCATCGGTGAGAGCAAATAATCGCCAACAACAGGTAAGTTGATATCTTCATTGATGATAAACTAAATTGATAGCTTTTCATATCCAGAATAACTGACACCTTATAGTTATGACATAGAATCCAAAAGGAATTAAAGTATGATGGAAAAATTTATTCATATGAGAATTGAGTGGCTTTATCTCCAATGACTGAAAGCCTTCTCATAAAAACAGATAACCTTGTATACTTTAGATATAAAGTATGTACAATCCACAATTATCTGTGCTGTTGGGTAACAAGAATTGTATAAATATTTAAAAGCTAAGTCCACTCATTTAATCTACTAATGTGTTGATTAAAAAAAAAAGGTTTTGTAGGTCTTAACACACATTTGTGCAGTGAATAAGTGAATTAACTCTAGAAATACTTTCCAGATGTCTGAGCTGAGATAATTTCTAAGAAATTGTAATGAGTCTCTAAGGCTTATCCTTTCCTAATCTTCATTTCCATGACAATCCCAATTTTTTTTCTGTTTCCACACAAATAATCAGTCATTTTGGCACCTACTAAAAGGCAAAATAAAGTATTGTCAAAGAGCATTAAGAGTCAGATTACAAAATTGAAACACTGAAAATTCATCCAGTCTTGATTCCTTCTCAAAATAAGCGTATCAGACTAGGGGCAAGAATCTTTTTTCATGACTGATTTAACTTACCATTTGAGGATAACTAAGAAAACTGGGCATAGAAAAATATTTGCTTTATTCCATTGAATTAACCAATTAAGAGAGCACTCTCCTGCAAAAAAAAAATGTGGAATCCTTTTGTCTTATTTACTTTGTCTTCTTTATAGCAAGGATTTCAAGACTCAACCTCAAAATGCCAAGCATTGGAAGAAAACAATCTCTCTCTTCGACATACACTATCAGACATGGAATATAGACTAAAAGAACTGGAATACTCTAAGTGTAATTTAGAACAAGAGAATAAAAATCTTAGAATACAGGTATTAAAATTTTATTTTAAATATATGTTATTGCCTTATTTATACCATTGTATAGTATATATCCTTTTCCTTTTTTAAAAAAAGACTTTTTATTTGAGAGAGAGAAAGCCAGAGACAGAGCATGAACAGAGGGGAAGAAGCAGGGGGAGAAGCAGAGAGAGAAGCAGACTCTCCACTGAGCAGGGACCCCAACAGTGGGCTTGATCCCAGCATCTTAGGATCATGACCTGAGCCAAAGGCAGACGCTTAAACAACTGAGCCACCCAGGCACCTTTATATATCCTATTTCTCTTGAGAAAATAAATGGACTGCTTTCTGACGATTTCATGTAGTTATGTCTCATCTCTCTACCATTTGAGCTATATAGCACAATTCCTAAAAATAGCTCTTATTATTTCAATGCCCTTACTTAATCATGTAATTTTTATCTAATAATAAGTCTTATAATATAATATGTATTTCCTTTATAACAATCCAATTACAGAACATTATTTTGCCTTGTGTAGGTTTCTGAGACTTGCACAGGCTCAATGCTGCAGATGAAAATGGATGAGATTGGCAACCATTACATGGAGATGGTAAAAAACTTAAGAAAGGAGAAAGATAGAGAGATCTGCAAGCTAAGGGTATGTTGATCCTATAATGCATAAATACACAGGTCAGCACAAACTTTCTAATAAAATAATGATGGTTTCAAGTGTAAAGCTACAAGGAAAAAGCAACTGAAGGTAGAGTCAGGAATATGACATAGAACCTTTTGTTTAAATACATATTACTTTGTGTAGAATATTGCAAGTTGTTTTCTAATTTAGGTTAATCTTTTCTAAAAAAGCAAAAGACATAAAGTTCAGTGTTTTGGTTTATTTATTTTTATTTATTTAATTATTTATTAGTGGTTGAGAGGAACCCTTCATGATTTTACTTAAAGTGTGCTTGTGCAGTCAAGAGCAACATTTGAGATTATCTAGCAAAGCTACTGTTTGATTTATTAAAAATCCTCACTTGATCTTGAAGGATGATATAAATAGTAAGAACTTTGTCATGCACAAGGATAAGAACAGTGTTGAATTATGTAAGTGTAATTCACATCAAAATTAGTGTGATATTTGTGAGAATAAGTATACATTGCCTTATCTTGTAATTCTAGATCAAATTGACTAACTCTTAATTTACTGATTCCTACATATAGTTAAATATACTTAAGTATTAAATGGGAAAAAACAATCATAGTTTTTTCTCTCCAAATATCATGGTAGAATTTCTTCCAAAAAAACAAAATAAAACAAAATATATTTTGTGCAAGACTGCCAATTTTTCTAGCAGATTTCCTTCACTTGTTTCTTTTTCATCCCAACATTACTAATAACACTTTAACTGAACAGCCATTTATGCACGCATAATGTAGCAAAGAGGAAAATGGACAGAATTTGGAGTCAGAATAACTATCTTGGAGTTGCAGCTATGTTGCTTACTAGTTGTGGGACTGTATGTCATGTAACCTTTCCCTTAATCTCATTTACCTGTTTTGTAAATAAGGATTTTAATAATACTTATTTCACAGGGCTTCTGTAAGAATCGAGATAAATCATGCAAGAGGAATATTTTGTGAACTGCAAATCACAATATAAAATTGGTTATTATTAGTGAGTTTTCCTTAATTTGTATTTGAAGGAATCTAAAGTACCTATTTTCTTAGCTTTATTTTAATTCTTGTTGCTTAGGACTGTTACTTAAGTACTGCCTAGCCCTAAATAGTAAAAGCTATCTTTAAAAAATTGAGAAATTCCTAATTAGCATTTTAATTTGTATTTTCCATTCCTCAAACTCTACAAATGTTCACAACTATTGGTACTTTGATCTTCATTTCATAACTTTCTGTATGACTTTGTAACTGAACCTCTTAGAACTCAATTACCTATTTCACAAATCAGATTTAGAATTCTTCTTTATTTCAAATCACTAGACTCAGTTAAATCAGTACCAAAAAGATGTTTCAAGAAGAGAAGGAAGTTACAGTGAATTTCAATTCAAGCTTCATGAACTGACAAGCTTGCTGGAAGAGAAGGATTCCCTTATAAAGCATCAATCAGAGGTAAGAAGGGAAGTGGTAGAGGTACAGAGGAACTCAGTTAAGTATGATAAATATTTTCCATGAACTAGAGAAGGGCACATTTCCAAAACACACTTTATTCATGAAGTAGAATGTAACTGACTGTGAAGAAGTAGAAGATTCATATTTTGGGAGATATAATTCAAATGAAAGCAAGAAATGAAACCAAAAAAGAGTGTTATTGTGCATTTAATATTTTTAATATTATATCTTATTAGCAATGAAACTCCCAGTATGACTATGAGCTCTTTACTCTTTATTAGCTGCTTTAGCAAAGGACTGTTTTATATTCTTTGTATCTGTAGCATGTGGCCCAGGATCTGTTATAAAATGGTGGCTAATGTTACATTGCTGTTATTGAACTAATGTTGCTTGCAGTAATGATCAGTGATAGACCTTCTGCTAGGAAACAATACCTACTTCCACACTGAAGTTTCAGTACTTGTAAAACATACATTTTCAAGATTCTTATGAAAAAAATTTTCTCATCTTTGTCTTGAGAACCATGCCCATTCAATATCATGTTATCCTTTAAATATAGAAATTCTATGCCAGTTATTGAATTCCTGCACAGGCATATTATGTAACTTATTAGGTACCATGAAGCAATAATATATGGTATTCAACAGGTGGAATTGGAACATTCTATGTCCAAGCTAAAAGGGAAGGAGAAAATTATTCTTAGTAACCTTGTAAAATGATGAAACATACACCTTACCTCATGTTTCTACAGTTTTGAAATAATTATATTTTCTTTTATTTGTAAGGAACTTTCAAAGTTGAGACAAGAAATTTATTCATCTCATAACCAAATCTCCAGTGGTGGAAGGACTACTATCACCACTAAAAAGTAATGTATTTTTAAATGAAATTTGAATATGACTTTGGCTATTATTTAATCCCAGTTATAGCATGTTTAATTTATATATATATTTCTAGTTAGTTAACAATAGTGTAATATTAGTTTCAGAGGTAGAATTTAGTGATTCATTACTTACATATAACACCAAGTGCTTTTATTTAAGTACAGATGACACCCAAAGGTACATTAATTTCAGGTGTACAATGCAGTGATTCGATTTCTGTCTATGTTATGCTTTGCTCACCACAAGTATAGCTACCATCAGTCACCATGAAACATTATTACAATATCATTGACTAAATCACTATGCTGTGCCTTTTATTCCTGTGACTTATTCATTTCATAACTAGAGGCCTGTATCTCTCATACCCCTTCACCCATTTTGCCCATGCCCCAGCCACCTGCTTTCTGGCAATCATCAGTTTGTTCTCTGTATTTATAGGTTTGATTCTGCATTTTGTTTAGTTGCTGTTTTTAGCTTCCATATATGAATGAAATGATATTTTTCTTTCTTTATCTGACTTATTCCACTTTACATAATACCCTTTAGTTCCATCCAGTTGTTCCAAATGGCAAGATCTAATCCTATTTTTTGGCTGAGTAATATTCTATTATATATCACTGCTTCCTTATCTAGTTCCCTTATAAATGGACACATATTGCTTCCATATCTTGCTTAAATAATGCTGCAATAAGCATAGGGGTGCATATATCATGTCAAATTAGTACTTTTGTTTTGTTGGGTAAGTACTCAGTAGTGGAATTACTGGATCATATGGTATTTCTATTTTTAATTTTTTTATGGAAACTAAGCTGATTTCCGTGGTGGCTGTACTAGTTTATATCCGCATCAACACTGCATGAGGGCTCCTTTTTCTCCACATCCTTGACAACACTTGTTATATCTTGACTTTTTTATTTTATTTTATTTTATTTTTTTAATAAATTAATTTTTATTGGTGTTCAATTTACCAACATACAGAATAACACCAGTGCTCATTCCGTAAAGTATCCCCCTTAGTGCTCGCCACCCATTCACCCCCACCCCCAGCCCTCCTCCCCTTCCACCACCCCTAGTTCATTTCCCAGAGTTAGAAGTCTTTATGTTCTGTCTCCCTTTCTGATATTTCCCACATTTCTTCTCCCTTTCCTTATATTCACTTTCACTATTATTCATATTCCCCAAAATGAATGAGAACATACACTGTTTGTCCTTCTGAGATTGACTTACTTCACTCAGCATAATACCCTCCAGTTCCATCCACGTTGAAGCAAATGGTGGGTATTTGTCGTTTCTAATGGCTGAGTAATATTCCATTGTATACATAAACCACATCTTCTTTATCCATTCATCTTTCGATGGACACCGAGGCTCCTTCCACAATTTGGCTATTGTGGACATGGCTGCTAGAAACATCGGGGTGCAGGTGTCCCGGCGTTTCATTGCATCTGAACCTTTGGGGTAAATCCCTAACAGTGCAATTGCTGGGTTGTAGGGCAGGTCTATTTTTAACTCTTTGAGGAACTTCCACACAGTTATCCAGAGTGGCTGCACCAGTTCACATTCCCACCAACAGTGTAAGAGTGTTCCCATTTCTCCGCATCCTCTGCAACATTTGTGGTTTCCTGCCTTGTTAATTTTCCCCATTCTCATTGGTGTGAGGTGGTATCTCATTGTGGTTTTGATTTGTATTTACCTGATGGCAAGTGATGCATAGCATTTTCTCATGTGCATGTTGGCCATGTATATGTCTTCCCTTGTGAGATTTCTGTTCATGTCTTTTGCCCATTTCATGATTGGATTGTTTGTTTCTTTGCTGTAGAGTTTATAATAAGTTCTTTATAGATTTTGGAAACTAGCCCTTTATCTGATATGTTATTTGCAAATATCTTCTCCCATTCTGTAGGTTGTCTTTGAGTTTTGTTGACTGTTTCCTTTGCTGTGCAAATGCTTCTTATCTTGATGAAGTCCCGATAGTTCATTTTTGCTTTTGTTTCTTTTGCTATCGTGGATGTATCTTGCAAGAAGTTACTGTGGCCAAGTTCAAAAAGGGTGTTGCCTGTGTTCTCCTCTAGGATTTTGATGGAATCTTGTCTCACATTTAGATCTTTCATCCATTTTGAGTTTATCTTTGTGTATGGTGAAAGGGAGTGGTCTAGTTTCATTCTTCTGCATGTGGATGTCCAATTTTCCCAGCACCATTTATTGAACAGACTGTCTTTCTTCCAGTAGATAGTCTTTCCTCCTTTATCGAATATTAGTTGACCATAAAGTTGAGGGTCCACTTCTGGGATTTCTATTCTGTTCCATTGATCTATGTGCCTGTTTTTGTGCCAGTACCACACTGTCTTGATGACCACAGCTTTGTAGTACAACCTGAAATCTGGCATTGTGATGCCCCCAGATATGGTTTTTTTTTTTTAAATTCCCCTGGCTATTCGGGGGTCTTTTCTGATTCCACACAAATCTTAAAATAATTTGTTCTAACTCTCTGAAGAAAGTCCATGGTATTTTGATAGGGATTGCATTAAACGTGTAAATTGCCCTGGGTAACATTGACATTTTCACAATATTAATTCTTCTAAACCATGAGCATAGAATATTTTTCCATCTCTTTGTGTCGTCCTCAATTTCTTTCAGAAGTGTTCTATAGTTTTTAGGGTATAGATCCTTTAACACTTTGGTTAGGTTTATTCCTAGGTATCTTATGCTTTTGGGTACAATCATCAATTGGATTGACTGCTTAATTTCTCTTTCTTCAGTCTCATTGTTAGTGTATGGAAATGCCACTGATTTCTGGGCATTGATTTTGTATCCTGCCATGCTACCAAATTGCTGTATGAGTTCTAGCAATCTTGGGGTGGAGGCTTTTGGGTTTTCTATGTAGAGTATCATGTCATCGGCGAAGAGGGAGAGTTTGACTTCTTTGCCAATTGAATGCCTTTAATGTCTTTTTGTTGTCTGATTGCTGAGGCTAGGACTTCCAATACTATGTTGAATAGCAGTGGTGAGAGTGGACATCCCTGTCTTGTTCCTGATCTTAGGGGAAAGGCTCCCAGTGCTTCCCCATTGAGAATGATATTTGCTGTGGGCTTTTCGTAGATGGCTTTTAAGATGTCGAGGAAAGTTGCCTCTATCCCCACACTCTGAAGAGTTTTGATCAGGAATGGATGCTGTATTTTGTCAAATGCTTTCTCTGCATCTAATGAGAGGATCATGTGGTTCTTGGTTTTTCTCTTGCTGATATGATGAATCACATTGATTGTTTTACGAGTGTTGAACCAGCCTTGTGTCCCGGGGATAAATCCTACTTGGTCATGGTGAATAATTTTCTTAATGTGTTGTTGGATCCTATTGGCTAGTATCTTGTTGAGAATTTTTGCATCCATGTTCATCAGGGATATTGGTCTGTAATTCTCCTTTTTGGTGGGGTCTTTGTCTGGTTTTGGAATAAGGTGATGCTGGCCTCATAGAACGAGTTTGGAAGTACTCCATCTCTTTCTATCTTTCTAAACAGCTTTAGTAGAATAGGTATGATTTCTTCTTTAAACGTTTGATAGAATTCCCCTGGGAAGCCATCTGGCCCTGGACTCTTGTGTCTTGGGAGGTTTTTGATGACTGCTTCAATTTCCTCCCTGGTTATTGGCCTGTTCAGGTTTTCTATTTCTTCCTGTTCCAGTTTTGGTAGTTTGTGGCTTTCCAGGAATGCATCCATTTCTTCTAGATTGCCTAATTTATTGGCGTAGAGCTGTTCATTATATGTTTTTAAAATCGTTTGTATTTCCTTGGTGTTGGTAGTGATCTCTCCTTTCTCATTCATGATTTTATTAATTTGAGTCTTCTCTCTCTTCTTTTTAATAAGGCTGGCTAATGGTTTATCTATATTATTAATTCTTTCAAAGAACAAACTCCTGTTCTATTGATCTGTTCCACAGTTCTTCTGGTCTCAATTTCGTTGAGTTCTGCTCGAATTTTAATTAACTCTCTTCTTCTGCTGCTGGGCGTCGGGTCGATTTGCTGCTTCTTCTCTAGCTCCTTTATGTGTAAGGTTAGCTTTTGTATTTGAGTTCTTTCCAGTTTTTGAATGGATGCTTGTATTGCGATGTATTTCCCCCTCAGGACTGCTTTTGCTGCATCCCAAGGATTTTGAACAGTTGTTTCTTCATTCTCATTAGTTTCCATGAATTTTTTAATTCTTCCTTAATTTCCTGGTTGACCCTTTTATCTTTTAGCAGGATGGTCCTTAACCTCCACGTGTTTGATGTCCTTCCAAACTTCTTCTTGTGATTGAGTTTTAATTTCAAGGCGTTATGGTCTGAGAATATGCAGGGGACGATCCCAATCTTTTGGTATCAGTTCAGACCCGATTTGTGGCCCAGTATGTGGTCTATTCTGGAGAAAGTTCCATGTGCACTTGAGAAGAATGTGTATTCAGTTGAGTTTGGATGTAAAGTTCTGTAGATATCTGTGAAATCTATCTGGTCCAGTGTATCATTTAAAGCTCTCGTTTCTTTGGAGATGTTGTGCTTAGAAGACCTATCGAGGGTAGAAAGAGCTAGATTGAAGTCACCAAGTATAAGTGTATTATTATCTAAGTATTTCTTCACTTTGGTTAATAATTCGTTTAAGTATTTGGCAGCTCCCACATTCGGGGCATATATATTGAGGATTGTTAAGTCCTCTTGCTGGATAGATCCTTTAAGTATGATATAGTGTCCCTCTTCGTCTCTCACTACAGTCTTCGGGGTAAATTTTAGTTTATCTGATATAAGGATGGCTACCCCTGCTTTCTTTTGAGAACTATTTGAATGGTAAATGGTTCTCCAACCTTTTATTTTCAAGTTGTAGGTGTCCTTCTGTCTAAAATGAGTCTGTTGTAGACAGCAAATAGATGGGTCCTGCTTTTTTATTCAGTCTGACACCCTGCGCCTTTTGATGGGGTCATTAAGCCTGTTCACGTTCAGAGTTTCTATTGACAGATATAAGTTTAGTGTCATCATGATATCTATTTAGTCCTTGTTTTTGTGGATTGTTCCACTGAACTTCTTCTTAAAGGGGAATTTTAGGATTCCCCCTTAAAATTTCTTGCAGAGCTGGTTTGGAGGTCACATATTCTTTCAGTTCCTGCCTGTCTTGGAAGCTCTTTATCTCTCCTTCCATTTTGAATGAGAGCCTTGCTGGATAAAGTATTCTTGGTTGCATGTTCTTCTCATTTAGGACCCTGAATATATCCTGGCAGCCCTTTCTGGCCTGCCAGGTCTCTGTAGAGAGGTCTGCTGTTACCATGATATTCCTCCCCATGAAAGTCAGGGACTTCTTGTCTCTTGCTGCTTTAAGGATCTTCTCTTTATCTTTTTTTTTAATTTTATAAATTAATTTTTATTGGTGTTCAATTTACCAACATACAGAATAACACCCAGTGCTCATCCCGTTAAGTGTACCCCTCAGTGCCCGTCACCCATTCACCCCCACCCCCCGCCCTCCTCCCCCTCCACCACCCCTAGTTCATTTCCCAGAGTTAGAAGTCTTTATGTTCTGTCTCCCTTTCTGATATTTCTCACACATTTCTTCTCCCTTCCCTTATATTCCCTTTCACTATTATTCATATTCCCCAAATGAATGAGAACATACACTGTTTGTCCTTCTCCGGTTACTGTGGCCAAGTTCAAAAAGGGTGTTGCCTGAGTTCTCCTCTGGGATTTTGATGGAATCTCTTCTCTTTATCTTTGTAATTTGCAAGCTTCACTATTAGATGTCGAGGTGTTGAACGGTTTTTATTGATTTTAGGAGGGGATCTCTCTATTTCCTGGATCTGAATGCCTGTTTCCCTTCCCGGATTGGGAACGTTTTCAGCTAGGATTTGTTCAAATACATATTCTGGCCCTCTGTCCCTTTCGGCGCCCTCGGGAACCCCAATTAAACGTAGGTTTTTCTTCCTTAGGCTGTCATTTATTTCCCTTAATCTGTCTTCATGGTCTTTTAATTGTCTCTTTTTTCCTCAGTTTCCCTCTTTGCCATTAACTTGTCTTCTATGTCACTCACTCGTTCTTCCACCTCGTTAACCCTCGTCGTTAGGACTTCTAGTTTGGATTGCATCTCATTCAATTGATTTTTAATTTCTGCCTGATTGGATCTAAATTCTGCAGTCATGAAGCCTCGTGAGGCCTTAATGCTTTTTTCTAGAGCCACCAGTAGCTGTATAATAGTGCTTCTGAATTGGCTTTCTGACATTGAATTGTAATCCAGATTTTGTAACTCTGTGGGAGAGAGGGCTGTTTCTGATTCTTTCTTTTGAGATGAGGTTTTCCTTCTAGTCATTTTTCTCAGTGCAGAGTGGCCAAAAACAAGTTGTATTGGGAGAAGGAGAGAAACTGAGAGAAGGAAAGAAAAGAGAAAGAGAAAAAAGAAAAAGAAGGAAAAAAAGGGAAAAAGCAAAAGAGAAAGAAAAAGAAAGAAAGGTGAAAAAAAGGGAGGGTGGGGGAAGCAATCAGAGATCAAAAAGAAAAGAAAAAAGAAAAAAAAAAAACAAAAAACATGGGGGAGTATCTTCTGAATCTGTAGACTTTAAGTCCTTTGACTTCCCCTGGAACTTGTCCGTCTAGTTGGTCTTCTGGGGGAGCGGCCTGCTGTGCTGATTTTCAGGTGTTAGCACTTGGGGGAGCTGCTCTGCCCCTGCCTGCTGCAGGGCTCAGCGGGGGTTTGTTTACCCCGTGAGGCCCCAGGAGAAACAGCCACAGTGGCTATGGCAGCTCTGGAAGCCTGGATTCAGCCTCCGCAGGAACTACGGGGCTCTCCTTCCGGTCCTCAGGGCCTGGAGGCTCCGGGGTGGGGTCTCTGATCTGCTCATCTCGGGGCAGGAGCGTCCTTGCTGTCCTGGGCACTCCCGGCCTCTGCCTGTCCCAGGGGGCGGCCGGATCCTGGGCTGTTTCCCTGCGCCCTGTGCTCCGGGGCCTGCGCTGTGGGATTCGCGCTCTCGGTCGCACAGCCGCCGCTCTGCGGAGCTGCCCGAGCCCCTCCGAGCTGCTCTCGGCCGCGCAGCACCCTCCGCATGGAGCCTCTTCCTCTGCGGTAGCTCCCGCCGCCGCCTGAGTTCCTCCCGGAGCCGCGCAGCCCCCTCCACGGAGCCGCCGTCCGAGCCCCTCCGAGCTGCTCCCGGCCGTGCAGCCCCCTCCGCATGAAGCCTCTTCCTCTGCCCGAGCCGCCGCCGCCGAGCTGCTCCCGGAGCCGCGCAGTCCCCTCCACGGAGCCACCGCCCGAGTCCCTCCGAGCCTCTCGGGGTCCCGCCGTGCGCCCTGTGCTCCGGAGCCTGCACTGTTGGATTTGCGCTCCCGCCCTGCAGCTCCCTCCCTGGAGCCGCTCCCTAGTCCCTCCGAGCTGCTCTGGGTCCCGCCGTGTGCGCTGCACCTCTTAGGGAGCTCGGCGCACTCTCCCCCGGCCGCAGGTGTCTGTTAGTGTCCCAGGGAGCCCGAGGGCATCCCCGCCCTCCTGGGTCCTGCTCTAACTCCCTGCGGGCGCCTTTCCGCCCACCCGGGAAGGTTGGTGCAGCTCCTGCTTCTCCGGGACGGGGCTCTCCTGTCCTGGGGACACTCGCCCCGGCCTCAGCCCGGCTCCTCGCGGGGCCCCTCCCCCTCGGAGGCCTTTTGTTTCTTTATTTCTTTTTCCCCGTCTTCCTACCTTGATAGAAGCGCGAACTCTTCTCACTGTAGCATTCCAGCTGGTCTCTTTAAATCTCAGGCCGAATTCGTAGATTTTCAGGGTGATTTGAAGGTTATCTAGGTAATTTGGTGGGGACAGGTGATTTGGGGACCCTACTCTTCCGCCATCTTGCCCCTCCTGACTTTTTTATTTTAGCCATTCTGATAGGTGTAAAGTGATATCTTACTGTGGCTTTGATTTGCATTTCTCTGATGATCATTTCTGGTGAGCATTTTTCTTGTGCCTGTTGGTCATCTATCTGTCTTTGGAAAAAGAAGTTCCTCTGACCATGTTTTAAACAAATTGTTGGTTTTTGGGTATTGATTTGTATAAGTTCTTTATATATTTTGGATATTACCCCCTTTTAAAAAAGATTTTATTTATTCATGAAAGACACACAGAGAGAGGCAGAGACATAGGCAGAGGGAGAAGCAGACTCCCCGTGGGGAGCCTGATGTGGGACTCATTCCCAGGACCCTGGGATCACGACCTGATCCAAAGGCAGGCGCTCAACCACTGAGCCACACAGGTGCCCCTGGATATTAACAACTTATCAGATATATAATTTGCAAATATATTTTCCCATTCAGTAGGTTGCCTTTTTGTTTTTGTTGATGGTTTCCTTTCCTGTGCAACAGCTTTTTATAGCTTATTTTTGCTTTTCTTTCCCTTGCTTTAGGAGACATATCTAGAGAAAGTTTGCTATGACCAATGTCAGAGAAATTAGTGCTGTGTTTTCTTTCTCTTTTTTTTAAAGAGATTCATATCTGTATGTAATGGTAAAAATGCCTAGAAATGGCAATATTTTTTGTATATTTTTTATGGGAGTTGGATTTGCCAACACATAGTATAACACCCAGTGCTCATCCCATCAAGTGCCCTCCTCAGTGCCCATCCCCCAGGCACCCCAATACCCCGCCCACCTCCATACCAGTACCCCTTGTTCATTTCCCAGAGTTAGGAGTCTCTCATGTTCTGTCAACATCACTGATATTTCCCACTCATTTTCTCTCCTTCCCCCTTTAATCTCTTTTACTATTTTTTATATTCCCCGTATGAATGAAACCATATGTTTGTCCTTCTCCAATTGACTTACTTCACTCAGCTTAATACCCTCCAGTTCCATCCACGTTGAAGCAAATGGTGGATATTCGTCGTTTCTAATGGCTGAGTAATATTCCATTGTATGCATATACCACACCTTCCTTATGCTTGTGTTTTCTTCTAGGATTTCTATGGTTTTAGGTCTCACATTTAGGTCTTTGATGCATCTTGAGTTTATTTTTGTGTATGGTGTAAGAATGTGGTTACATTCTGTGTGTTGCTGTCCAGTTTTCCCAATACTATTTGTGGAAGACTGTCTTTTCCCCTTTTGCCTCCTTTGTCATAGACTAATTGACCATATAAGTGTGGGTATCTTTCTGGCCTTTCTATTTTCTTCCTTGGCATATGTATCTGTTTTGTGCTAGTACCATCATGTATTGATTATGTACTTTCTAATATATCTTGAAATTTGGAATTATGACATCTACAACTTTGTTTTTCTTTCTCAAGATTGCTTCGGCTATTTGAGGGTCTTCTATGGTTCCATAAGTATTTTAGGATTATTTGTTCTAGTTCTGTGAAAAATGCTGTTGTGTTTTTAAAAGGGATCCCATTATATCTGTAGATTGCTTTGGGTAGTATAAGTATTTTAAAAATATTAAGGCTCTCAATCCATAAGCATGGTATATGCTTCCATTTGTGTTGTCTTCAATTTCTTTCTTCAGTGCTTTACAGCTTTCAGAGTACAGGTCTTTTACCTCCTTGCTTAAGTTTATTTGTAGGAATTTTGTTCTTTTTGGCACAATGAAAATGGAATTGTTTTCTTAATTTCACTTTCTGCTGCTTCCTTACTAGTTTATAGGAATCCAGCAGATTTCTGTACTTTGATTTTGTATCCTGTGGCTTTATTGAATTCATTTATTACTTCCAATTGTTTTTTATGGAGTCTATAGAGTTTTCTATGTATAGTATCATGTAATCTACAAATACGGAAAGCTTTACTTTTTCTTACCAATATGGATGCTTTTTATTTCTTTTTCTTGTCATGTGGCTAAGACTTTCAGTACTAGGTTAAATAAAAATGGTAACAGTGGACATCCCTGTCTAATTCCTGATTTTAATGGAAAAGCTCTGTTTTTCAGCATTGAGTATGATGTTGGCTGCAAGTTTTTCTTATGTGGCCTTTATTATGTTAAGATTTGATTCTTCTGAACTAATTTTGTTGAATTTTTTAAAAATCATGAACAGATGTTGAATTTTGTCAAATGCATTTTATGCATCTATTGAGATGATTATATAATTTTTATCCTTCCTTTGTTGATGTGATGTATCATGTTGATTGATTTGGGAATATTGAACCATCCTTCCATCCCTAGAATAAATCCCAACTGATCATAGCAAACAATCCTTTAAATATATTATTGATATATTATTGAGCTTCCTAACGTTTTGTTGACAACATTTGTATTTATGTTCATCACAGACATTGACCTGTAGTTTTCTTTTCCTGTGGTGCCATATCTGGTTTTGGTGTCAGGGTGATACTTGCCCCATAGAATGTATTTGGAAGCTTTTATTCCTCTTTTCTGAGAATAATTAGAGGTGAATAGGTATTAATAATTTTTATAATTAAAATTCAATTTAGTTAACAATGTGCATTATTAGTTTTAACAGTAGAATTTACTGATTCATCAGTTGCATATAACACTCAGGACTTACTACATCAAGTGCCCTCCTTAATGCTCATCACTCAATTACCACATCCCACCACCCTCCTCTCCTTCAGCAACCCTCAGTTTGTACCCTATAGTTAAAAGTCTCTTATGTGTTCCCTCCATCTGTTTTGTTTTCCGTCTCTGTTTTCATCTTATTTTTCCTTCCTTTCCCCTGTGTTCACCTGTTTGTGTCTTAAATTCCACAATAAGTGAAATCATGGTATTTGTCTTTTTCCGCCTTTTTTCAATTTACATAATACACTATAGTTCTATCCACATGGTTGCAAATGGCAAGATTTCATTCTTTTTGATGGCTGAGTAATATTCCATTATCTATATCTATACCTATACTTATACCTATACCTGTGTATATCACATCTTTTGATCCATTCATCTGTCAATGGATGTATGGGCTCATTCCATATTTTGGATATTGTGGATATTGCTATTATAAATAAACATTGGGGTGCATGTGCCACTTCAGATCACTATGTTTTTATCCTTTGGGTAAATACCTAGTACTGCAATTTCTGAGTCATAGGGTAGCTCTATTTTAACTTTTTGAGGAACCTCCAAACTGTTTTCCAAAGTGGCTGCACCACTTATCATTCCCACCAACAGTATGAGAGTGTTCCCTGTTCTCTACATCCTTGCCAACATCTATTGTTTCCTGATTTGTTAATTTTAGCCATCCTGACTGGTGTGACATGGTATCTCACCGTGATTTTGATTTGTATTTCTCTGATACTGAGTGATGTTGAGCATTTTTTCATGTATTTGTTAGTCATTTGCATGTCTTCGTTGGATAAATGAATGTTCATGTATTCTGCCCAGTTCTTGACTGGATTATTTCATTTTTGGGTGTTGAGTTTGAAATGTTCTCTACAGATTTTTGGGTACTAGCTCTTTATCTGATATGTTATTTGTGAATATCTTCTCCCATTCAGTAGGTTGCCTTTTAGTTTTGTTGATTGTTTTCTTTACTCTGCAAAAGATTTTTATCCTGACGAAGTCCCAATAACTCATTTTTGCTTTTCTTTTGCTTGATTCTGGAGATGTGTTTAGCAAGAAGTGGCTGTTACTGAGGTCAAACAGGTTGCTGCTTGTATTCTTCTTTAGGATTTTGAAAGATTCCTGTCTCACATTTATGCCTCTCAACCGTTTTGAGTTTATTTTTGTGTATAGTGTAAGAAAGTGGTTGAGTTTTATTCTTCTGCATGTGGCTATTCAATTTTCCCAACATAATTATTGAAGAGACTCTTTTTCCCATTGGATATTCTTTTCTTCTTTGTTGAAGATTAGTTGACCATACAGTTGAGGGTCCATTTTTGTGATCTTTATTCTGTTCTATTGATCTGTCTGTTTTTGTGCCAGTACCATACTGTCTTCATGATTACAGCTTCGTGATACAGCTTAAGGTCTGGATTGTGATGCTTCCAGCTTTGATTTTCTTTTTCTACATTTCTTCAGCTATTCGGTTTTTTTCCTGGTTTCACACAATTTTAAAATTGTTTGTTACAACTCTGCAAAAAATTCTGGTGGTATTTTGATACGGATTGCTTTGAATGTTTAGATGGGTTTGAGTACCATAGACATTTTAACAATATTTGTTCTTCCAATCAATGAACATGGAATGTTTTTCCATTTCTTTGTGTCTTCTTCAATTTCTTTCATAAGTGCTTTATAGTTTTCAGAGTACAGATCTTTTACCTCTTTGGTTAGGTTATTCCTAGGTATCATGATTTTTGGTGCAATTGTAAATGGGATCAATTCCTTGATTTCTCTTTCTTCTGCTTCATTGTTAGTATATAGAAATGCAACAGACTTCTGTGTCTTAATTTTATATCCTGTGACTTTGCTGAATTCCTGTATCAGTTCTAGCAATTTTATGATGGAATCTTTTGGGTTTTCTACATAGAGTATCATGTCATCTGCAAAAATTGAGTTTGACTTCTTCTTTACTGATTTGGATGGCTTTTCTTTTCTTTCTTCTTCTTTTTTTTTGTCTGATTGCTGAGGCTAGGATTTCCAGTATTATGTTAAACAACAGTGGTGAGAGTGGATATCCCTGCCATGTTCTTGACCTAAGGGGGAAAGCTCTGTTTTTTCCTATTGAGAATGATATTCACCGTGGGTCATTTATTTATACTCTTTATGATGTTGTGGTATGTTCCCTTTATCACTACATTTGGGAAGGTTCATTATTAAGAATGGATGCAGTATTTTGTCATATACTTTTTGTACATCTATTGAAATGGTCATATGGTTCTTGCCTTTTCTTTTATTAATGTGGTTTATCACACTGATTGATTTGCAGATGTGCAATCACCCCTGCAGCCCAGGAATAAATCCTGCTTGTTCATGGTAAATAATCCTTTTAATGTACTGCTGGTACCTCTTAGCTAGTATCTTGGTGAGAATTTTGCATCCATGTTCATCAGGGATATTGGTCTATAATTGTCCTTTTCAGTAGGGACTTTGGTATGGGGATGAAATTAATGCTACTCTCACAGAATGAGTTTGGAAGTTTTCCTTCCACTTTCTTTTTTGGAACAGCTTCAAAAGAATGGGTATTAATTGTTCTTTCAATGTTTGGTAGAATTCCTCTGGGAAGCCATCTGGCCCTGGACTCTTGTTTGTTGGGAGATTTCTGATTACTGCTTCAATTTCTTTGCTGGTTATGAGTCTGTTCAGGTTTTTTATTTCTTACAGTTTTGGCAGTTTATATATTTCTAGGAATTTATCCATTTCTTCCAGACTGCCTAAATTTTTGGCATATAATTTTTCATAATATTCTCTTATAATTGAATTTCTTCTGTGTTGTTTGTGGTCTTTCTTCTTTCTTTCATGATTTTATTTATTTGGGTCTTTTCTTTTTGATAAGACTGCCTAGAGGTTTATTGACCTTCTTGATTCTTTCAAAGAATCACCTCCTAGTTTCGTTGATCTATTCTACTGGTTTTTTGATGTCTATGTCACCGATTTCTGCTCTAATCTTTATTATTTCTCTTCTCCTGCTGAATTTTGGCTTTATTTGCTGTTCGTTTCCAAGCTCCTTTAAGTGTAATGTTAGGTTGTGTATTTGAGACTTTTCTGGCTTCTTGAGGCAGGCCTGTACTGCTATATACTTCTTTCTTAGAACTGCTTTTTGTTGCATCCCAAATGCTTTGAACTGTCATGTTTTCATTTTCATTTGCTTCCATGTGTTTTTTTAATTCTACTTTCATTTCCTGGATGTCCCATTCATTCTTTAGTAGGATGTTCTTTTGTTCTTTAATTGTCATGTATTTGTTCTTTAACCTTCATGTATTCAGTAGGATGTTCTTTAACCTTCATGGTCCTTCCAAAATTTTTCTTGTGGTTGACCTCAAGTTTCATAGCACAGCGGTCTATGCTATGATCAACAGGATGAATATTGATGCACCTTGCTTTCCAGCATTAGCTGAAAATTCTCGCCCCCTACTCTTCAGTGAGCCCTCACAGAAGAGCAATCACTCTTGTTTGTCTCCCCAGTCTCCATCAGAGCTCTGTGTTCATCCTACCTGTTACAAAACTCCAAATTTTAGGGACTACCATGGTGCAGACCAG
The DNA here is from genome assembly GCF_905146905.1 of Nyctereutes procyonoides. NCBI lineage: Eukaryota > Metazoa > Chordata > Mammalia > Carnivora > Canidae > Nyctereutes > Nyctereutes procyonoides. The sequence continues at coordinate 64,578,390 of NW_026575125.1, read as the reverse complement.
AACTACTCCTCCCAGGGAGTGTCTGGCCATATTTCTGCCTTTTATTGGAGCTCTCCCAGGAAAGTGGTGGCACAACTATATGGTTCAAAGTTTATGGCAACACAGAGCAGAAAGCAGGCACCTAGATTTGTTGTTCTCAGCCAGGTTCCATGCTCCTTTGCCTGGCAACAGTGCCACACTTAGGTGCCACCAATTCTTCTTGTGACCCAGGAGATCTTCAAACCATGATGTCACATCTGGGATTCTACTCTGCTTCCCCACCATTAAGCCAGGCATGTACCCCACTGTATCAGACTTCTGAAAGTTCCAATTCTGTAGTCCATTGCTTATAATGATTTGTGGTAGCCTCCTTAATCAACCTTCCTCCCTTCTGTCTTAACCTCAGCTATATCCACATGATTCAAGTCTCTGCACCTCCTACCTTCCAAATAGTGGTTCCTTTTCTACTTATAGACTTGCAGTATTTGTTTTCTTGTGCCTCCAATTGATTTCTCCTATATTTAGAATTATTTGATATCTATCTAGTTGTACTCAAGGGATGAGGCCAACTTAGAGTCCTACTACTCCTCTGCCATTGTAACTCATCTCCATAATTCTTTAACTGGTAGAATTCACCTTTTTAATTTTTTATTTATTTTCTTTGATTTTTTTTTTTAGAGAGGGAGACAGAGAGTTAGGGATAGAGAGAGGGAGAGTGAATCAGGGAGTAGCAGAGGGAGAGAGAATCTTTAAGCAGGCTCCATACCAATGTAGAACCCAATGTGGGTCTTGATCTCACAACCCTGAGATGAAATCAAAAGTCAGATGCTTAACTGACTGAGCCACCAGGCACCCACTAGACATTTTTTTGAAAATTAATTCAATTTTGTTACTAGTAATCAATCTGTTCAGATTTTCTATTTCTTCTTCATTCAGTTTTGGAATATTGTATGTTTCTTGGTATTTATTTATCCTTTTCTTCCAGGTTGTCCAATACTTTGGCCTAGATTTTTTATAGTATTCTATATAATGCTTTCTATTTTTGTGGTGTCAGTTGTTACTTATTTCTTTCCTGATTTTATTTACTTGAAGTCCAATGTAGATCTTTATATCCTCCATTGTTCTCATCACATTCATGCTTTCCTCTAACTTCTTGAATATACATTAAAAATATTTTTAATAGATGCAACCATGACTACTTATTTCTTGTATCTGTCATTCCTTGTTCTGTTTCTACTAATTTTTTCTCATTATTAACCATATCTTCCTGCTTCATTGCTTTTCTACCAATTTTTTATTGAATGCCATATATTATAATTTTACAACTTGAGTTCTGAATATTTTTGCTTCACTGCAAATATTCTGTGGTTTTATTCTGAGGTGAAATTACTTGGATACAGTTTAATACTTGCAGATCTTGCACTTAAACTGTTAAAACCTGCAGTCTAGGACTAATGTCATTCCAATACTAATACAATATTCTTTTGTAGTTTCTTCCTGACACTCCCTGCATTAGGAGGTCTTTCCATTCTGGTTAGTGGATTTCCAGGCTGCTCTTTCCAATGGTTCTTTCCCCAGCTTTAGTAGCTTTCCCACATGCCTACACTAATCAGTACTCATCTAAAGACTTGTGGAGAACACTCTACAAGTCTCTTTTCTGTTATCTGTGTAGCTCTCTCCTGTCTGGTGTTCTGCCCCACACTGGCTGTTTTGGCATACCTTTACTTGAAATCCTGTCACTTCAACTTTGTGAGACTGAAGGGATTTATGTGGCTCTTTCCCTATCCTGTGACCAAAAAAATTCCTAAGTATTGAGCTAGGTACTTATAGGGCTCATGTCATTTGGTTCTCTTCTCCAGGATCATTGTCTTATGCTCCCAGTGGTCCATAATTGCAAAAGCAGACATACTTTTTGCTCATGCTTTTGAAAATAATAGTAGTAAAGCTTCATACATTAAGAGGTATTTTCTTTTTAGAGCTAAAAGTCATTCAAAGCCAATTTAACTTAATATGGAGAATCAAACTAGGAGTCACTAAAAAGGAATGAGAGTCATTTTTTTTGTGCAGCTGGTAAACTAACTTTTTTTCTGTATAGGTATAGGACACAATATCCAATCCTAGGCCTCCTTTATGATGACTATGAATATATACCACCAGGTAGAGACACACAGACTATTGTGATTGAGAAAACAGAAGACAAATGGACTTGTGTAAGTTCTTTTGTGTATTTCTAGTTCTATTAAGAATAGAAATTTGCATATATTCTATATATAACAACCTTCAAAAATGTGATAAACTATCAAAGTGAACTCCAATCTTCCAGTTCATTTTTTCTCTTAAAGATTTCTCCAGGTTTTCCTTACTGATATTAGTATGAATTAAGAAACTTTAGAATGATTCATATACAGGTAATATAATATTTTTTGAACTGATTCTACTCAATTAAAAAAAACCTTCATTTTTTCTAAAGCAGGTAGAAAATATTATAGACAATTATGAAGGATAGTGTATGGAGAATAGGCATGTTTTAATAGAATTTGTCTTTCAGTCTTGAATGTGGTACTTATTACTATAGATAGAAAATTTTCAGTATTTTGAAAGCAAGGAGGTGTGTCTTTCTCAATTGACTGTAAGATCCTCCAGCTTTAAATCCCACAGTTATAGTGAAGCTGGTGAAGAATACTTTGTCATGTACTCTAATATCTCCCTTCTATAACATCCTCCAAAATGACCAAGTGACATGGACCTTAGCATCTTTGTAAGTAGGCCAATACATTGCTAAGTGATGCTGGTTACTAAAACCCTCTTCCTAAAAAGGAATCAATGTTACTAAAACTTCTACTTATTGTCTAATTATGGTCCTGCTAACCTTTAATCATCAAATAGGATATATTCATCTTAGTGCAGTGGCTCTCTATTGGGGCAGATTTGCCCCCGAGGGGACATTTAGCAATGTTTGGAGCCATTTTTGGTTTTCACAACTGGGGAATGGGTACTATTGGCATCTGGTGGATAAAAACCAGGAATGCTGCTAAAGATCATACAACAAATAGGACAGTCTCTCACAACAAAGAATTGTCTAGGCCAAAATATTAATACTGCTGAGGGCTGGGAAATCTTAACATGACAAAATCACCTTGGAGTCTTTTCTTCTTAATTGTATACTCCTACACTACTGCCAAAGGATTTTTAACAGTAAACCATTGATAATGATGGGAATATATGATATCCCTCAAGTGTAATGAACATAAAAAACTTTGAGAATCACAGGTCTAAAACAACACAGAATCTGACTTTAACATTGAAAATGACAGACTTCATTATGTTAAAAACTGCTTAAATACTAAAAGCAGGTAAAACTAATTAATTTATGGTTATTAAAATCAAAAGATGGTTATCTTTGAGGGCAGGTACTGATTGGAAGGAAGTGCTAGGAGGGCTACTAGGGTGCTAATGTGTTGTTACTTGATCTGGGTAATGGTTGCATATGTATGTTCAGTTTGGAAAAATTCATATTGTTGTATACTTACATGTATACTTTTTCTATAGGTTTATTACATGTGAATAAGTTTTAAAATGTCTATACTCTGAGGAGCACTAGATAAATATGCAGATGTCAATTATTCTGCAAAACCTTTTTTTCAAAAAATTATTTATCCATGAGAGACACAGAGAGGAGAGAGATAGAGATAGAGATAGAGAGAGATAGAGAGAGAGAGAGAGGCAGGCAGAGATACAGGCAGAGGGAGAAGCAGGCTCCATGCAGGGAGCCTGACGTGGGACTCGATCCCTGGTCTCCAGGATCAGGCCCTGGGCTGAAGGTGGCGCTAAACCGCTGAGCCACCCGGCCTGCCCTCTGCAAAACCTTTTGAAGAAATTTTAAAATTGCAGATTTATAGTTAATAAAACACTGCAGACATTGTTAATAAATTACTGCAGATGTATAGTTAATAAAATTAAGTCTGTTAAATAACTCACTCTAAAAATGATATTTTAGTTGAATAAGCTGAAATATTTGCATAAACAAAAAATTTAAAAAGTTTTTATCTCTGAAGACCTTCTCTACTTACAATCAAGCCATCAATCTTGATTATATGGTTACCTGTTTTCAATGAAAGCAACCAACATTTGGAAACTTTCCCCCCCAAATAATTTGAGCTTTGACATATGTTGTGTTTCTTAGGCCATTAACAGATAATTATGTCAATCAAATGATAAAGGGTACTTGATGGCCTAAGAGGCAGATGACAGCAAGGGAAAGTCAGCATAGGATTTAAAATTTGTCACTCAGAGATTTGATACTGAAATTTAAGACTGGGAAGCAACAACTGCTACTAACCACATGTGCATCAATGTGAGAACTTGCCAAATAAAGGGGCTACAGAATAGTAGTCATTATTTCTCTCTCTGTTAAAAATGTGCAGCAATAAACATCAAACTTGATATCTGAAGGGGACTAGATACTGAAAGGAAATTCAAAATATATTTATTTTAGTAAGTTCACAGATGATAAATCTATATTTGTTAACAGATATGTTTGGACATATTTAGCCTCTAAATAAGACACCAAGTAAGAAGTCTACCCAATCTTCCCTTCAGTAATTGAAACATATACTTTGACTAAAGTCAGATAAACCATTGTTTCACTGAATATACATGTAAAAGTTACCACAAAATACAGTACATTTCCTTTGGTTTTATATATATATATTTAAATCATTTTATATAATTGTATACATACAATAAGAATATCTTAAATGAATTATGAACCAGTTGTAAACTAACTTTCTTTTTCTTTTCTAGCCATGAATGGACCTCCAAATCAAAGGAGCTTTTGTGTCTACATTAGTACTTTATTTTCCATTACTAAAGGCCAATCAATATTTTGAACCATGCTACTACTCAGTGAATCTAATGAAATGAATTAGTTCTGCAGATGACAGTTTCTCCAGCCACTACCAGGCCTTTCTATTACATTTTTGTATTCAATATAGCAACACATTGTTTAAACTCCAATTCCAGACACTGTAGAACATAATCCACTGTTTTTCAATAGGGTGCTTCCTAGACACTGAACTAATTTGTTGGAGTAGAGATTTTACAAATTATTCCATTGGAAGATTTTCTCTGATATTAAATGTGCAATTCAGCTACAAACATAAATACTGTTTTTTAACCCCCCAAAAAGAGGCAAGAATTATTGAGTTTTTAAAAAGTTCACTACATTGTATATATAGCATATATTTGCTTTTCTTACATTAAACTTCATGACTAAAAGAGATGCTCTATTACATGCTATTTAAACCTTTCAGAGATATAACTAAATCACAGGTGATGGGTAATTTCATTTATCGGGGAAGTAGGATAATATTTTTTAAAATAACTAAGTCCACTAAATTACATAGTATACTATTATGGTTCTAAGAACATATCAGTGGCTTGGCTTGGCAAATCTATTCTTTTGAAGTATATCATCTTCAAATGAGCCCACTCACTTCCTTAAAAATATGTAATACTATATTGTAGGAATGGATAGAAGGAAGGTGGACTTTTTTATAGAAGTATACAACATGTTACATTGAATTTTTGCGTAAGGTTTAGAGAATAAGAACAAGAACAAATACTTGACACTTGTATCCTATTTGGGAGAAAAAGATTTTATAGTATGCAATGCACTTAGAAGTTGGTTGATTAACTGGGTTCTAATGACTCTGCAAAGTGAACAAAACTATTTTCCAAATACATGAGTAGATAAGAATGAAATTTCTTAATTTCAAATCCTATGGTTAAAATTAAGAATTGGTGAAAATTAAAATGTTTCCATTTGACAAAGTACAGATTAAAACAATAAATATATTTGGTTTACATGTGATTGAGGCTTTGCATGAAATATCTCTAGATATCTATATAGTATTGTCATGCCTTACAATTATATTTTAATAATTATTCATTATACTAAGAAACTATTAAGATAGGAATGGATGAGGCATTACACTAAATCAAGCTATAAATGAGGAGATATATGCTTTTAATACTTTTATACAAATATTCAAATAGGTCTTGATATGAAGCTAAGAGCTTTATTTTATTATCTTAATATTTTGACTAAAATGTTAAGCTCCATAATTGGATTAAAACAATTCCAATTTTATCAATATTTTGTGATAGAAAATGTTAATATTCTTCCTGAGCTATATAGTCCTTACATTTTCCCCCTTGGTATAGGAACAACATGGCAGTTTTTCTTCTGCTAACTACACATGCATGTAACTGTAACAAAATTATACCAAATTATCTACTCATTACATATGATATATAAATGGAAGTTTTTAGTAGCCTGATAGAAAACTGTTGTCATAACTGTTTGAAAATGAAAACAAATGTGATTTTCCAAAATTTTCTTAAATAAAAATAACAATGTCCAAAATTTGGGGCAATTAAGAAATTAACAGCTCAGTGATTCACTTGATCCATGCATAATTGAATGGGTATTGTAACAAGGTGCTCATTATACTTAACAAACTTAAATGTATGTATTCCTTTTCCAATTTGTGGTTAAGCTCAATAAAAATAGCGGTGGTTTTTTCCTCTCACAAGTTTCACATAGCTTATCTTTGAAAATTGCAAAGATATTGTCAAGTGAGAAATATCTGTTTATCTAATTTCTATTCCAGTATGTTTTGCTTTAGATATCAAATGAAATGGAGACTGTGCAATTACATGCAAGGTAATTTGTTTAAGTTTCTAAATAAAATATATGAAGTATCTGTATGGTCTTTATGGAAGTCCTAGTAAGAAACATTTTTAGCTTTGCTGTATATTTTCATCAGGAAGTTATTATCATGTTAATGTTTATGTTAGAACTAAGAAGCACCACTCCAATATTTTTAAAAAATGTCTGATGAGGACTACTAGAGCTAACACTGTATGTAACATAGATGGACATCTGGCTGATGCAGGTTTCTGCTTTATTTATTTTCACAAAATTAATTAATTGTATTTGACAGAGCAAACACAAACAGGGGGAACGGTAGGCAGGAGAGGGAGAAGCAGGCTACCTGCTAAGCAGGGAGCTTGATGTGGGGCTCGATCCCAAAGCCCTGGGATCATGATCTAAGCTGAAAGCTGAAAGCAGATGCTTAACCCACTGAACCACCCAGGCACCCCAGGTCTGCTTTAAATGAGAATTTCTTTGCTTATAAACCTAATCTTCCAAGTTCCGTAACTCATTGTTTCAAATAGGATTCCGTAAATCATTCTTCCCATCCTTATAATGAATGATGCTTTAACTGTAATATGGTTTCTTAACACAAACAGTACAAAAGGAAAAAAATAAGCCTTCATCTCACAACTTAATTTAGATCACCCTAACAAAAAGCCCTTTTCGCTTCTTCCATTACTGTAATCTACAGAGATGACCTGTAGACATAATTCTTTTGAAAGTAAATAAGCTGTGAAAAGACTTCTCAACAAGTTACCTCTACCCCACCACACACCATTATTAAATTTATTGAATTCCCATAGTACCTTTTGTTCAATAAAAAATATAATAAAGTATTTCATGCTCATCCTAGGATAGTAAATACTAATCTTTTTATTCTTAAAGATTTTATTTATTCACGAGAGGTAGAGACATAGGCAGAGGGAGAAGCAGACTCCCTGGGGGAGCCTGATGTGGGACTCAGTCCCAGGACCCTGTGATCATGATGTGAACCAAAGGTAGGCGCTCAACCACTGAGCCACCCAGGTGCCCCAATACTATTTTTTTAAATAAAGAATGCAATAAATAATTACATGTCTTAATAAAACCTTTAACATTTAGTGGCAAAATAACACATACTTCCTTTGAGTCGACAAAGAATTGTTATATAACATAATTATGTGATAAACAGGCAGTCTTGATAATCTTCTTTAATTGGTCTCCTGTAGATGAGATTTTGTTAAGTCCAGGGTTTTTATATTTGGTTTCCCATCTTATTACATTAAAATAATTTCATTATTAAAGTTTATGTTCCATACATCCTTTATGTTAAAGATACTTTGCAATATGCTTTGATTCAGTAACTGGTATGCTAACACAATCAGTTTTAAACACTCCTACCTAGCTCACATGTGCTGAGATATAACAAAAGAGACCAATTTCTTAAAATGGAGGAATATATAAGCTTTTGTAGATGGTTCCCTAAAGTGTTTTCATGAGCCAGTCATGTTATGATGGGTAGATGGTACTGAGATCTAGGATGACAGGGTTTGCGGCTCAGATGGGAGGTGACTGGGACATAACATGAGCTAAATGGGATAGTTTCAATATTGCCAATTGGTCCAGATTTTAAAATGGAGCAGAGTTTCCTTTGGAATAGTTACTTGGACAATGCTCAAGAGAAAGGCATAGCAACTGGAGCAAGACATACGAAAATATGTTTAATTTGGGATATCTAGTACTAGAGCCTTAACCCTAGTAATTATAGAATTTCTTCTGTGAGGCCTCCAAGTTTGAATTAACAATACCCACTTCTTATTATAGATCCAAGGATTTAAGAGGCCTTTCTTAAACAGTATCAAATTTACAAAGCTAATTCTTTTGGAAGGACAGGATGGAGCTGAACAAAGTTGGGAAGATTCTCTAATCCAATAATATCCTAGGGTTCTAGTTTAGTTCTGCATTTTCTCTAAGCAAAGCTGTATTAGTCCTAAGAAACTTATTGAATGTAATTCCAAGTCTAGTCAGTTTTTTCTTGATTTTCACAAGGGGAAATAGGAAGATCTGAAGAAGAGGATTCTTGTGTTCCTCTACCTTCATGGAAGGTGAGTAATTTTTTTCCTGGAAGTAGGCATATTTAAGAATTGTGCTGTATCTTCCTTAAAAACTTTTTTAAAAAGTTTCAGGGATTTACTTCAAATTAAACCACTGGGAGAAGGGGAATCTTCGGATTAAACCAATCAGAGGTAGGTGGGTGAAGGGAAGAGTGAGGAAGAATGTAAATGAGTCAAAATTTGCCATGATTATTGAAGGTGGGTGATAGCTATATAGGGCTTCACTATATTTTATTTTTTTATATGGTTGAAATTTTTCTGCAATAAAAGTTACCTATCATATCACATATATGCCATACATATCTTTAAGGGCAATTCAAGGTTCAACTGGTAGTTGTCCTCTATGAGACATGAATTGGAGAGCCCTATCTGAGTAACAATTCCAGTACTTTCCTCTATATCATGGCATAGGCCATTTAGAAGTGACAATCAGACAAATACATCTCCACATAATGATTGTGAACTGTTTAGGAAAAATGATTTTTTTAGCAATTCCTAAATTGTTTCTCCTCCTTGTGAAGGCACTTTGACCTGCTGGTAAAATCTGTATTTTTTAAGACAATCTATTGTTTGTAACATGGGCTGAATTCTTACCTGTTTTATCTTAGCTGAGGTTTTCTAGACCCAATTTATTTTTTTAAAGATTTATTTGAGAGAGAGAGAGAGAGAGAGAGAGAAATACCATGTGCATGTCCAAGTTGGGGAAGGGGCAGAGGGGAGAATCTTTAAGCAGACTCTGCACTGAGCACAGAGCCCTATGGGCAGGCTAGTCTCAAAACCCATGAGATCATGACCTGAGCCAAAACCTAAGAATCAGATGCTCAGCTGACTGAGCCATCCACGTGCCCCTCTAGATCCAATATAAATAAAAGAAAATCCATCTGTTTTTCTCCAGGTACACTATAACTATGAATAACTGGAATAATCTCTTCACATGGCTCTCTGCTTCTCTCAGCTTCTCTACAATGCATTCCTCATGTAACCTCCAGAATGATCTTCAAAATGTAAATCATATCATATTATTCCCTTCCTTAAACTCCTCTGATTTCCCATTTCAAATTCTCATCTATCAGTCAGTCTCTTTCACCATGGTCCTGCCAAAGCTTGTTCCATCTGAGGTTATTTGTATTTGTATTTGCATGCTTTTCTGCTCTTCCACATATGACTGGTTCCTTCTTGTCACTAATGTTACCCATGTCTTCAGTACAGATTGCCCCATCCACTTAGGTATAGATATCTGTTTAAGCGAAGTTGCCAAAGCATACCAGAATTACACTGGGGTATTTCTGTCTAACACGTTAACCCTATGGTAGTAACACGTGGGAGCTTACTAGAAATGCAGAATTGTAGGCCCCATCTCACACATACTAAATCAGAAAATGTATTTTAACAAGATCCCTAGGTGAACTCCACAGACCTTAAAGCTTAAAAAGCACTGGTCTAGGGATCCCTGGGTGGCGCAGCGGTTTGGCGCCTGCCTTTGGCCCAGGGCGCGATCCTGGAGACCCGGGATCGAATCCCACATCGGGCTCCCAGTGCATGGAGCCTGCTTCTCCCTCTGCCTGTGTCTCTGCCTCTCTCTCTCTCTATCTCTCTCTCTCTCTGTGACTATCATAAATAAATAAATTAAAAATTTTTTTTTTAAAAAAAGCATTGGTCTGACATACAAAGGCTAAAAGACTTCTTTTACTGTTAGCGATCATTAAAGAATAATTAACCCAACTGACAATTTTAAGCAACAGGGCTATATATCTAGGTACATGAATTCTATTGAATGTTGACTGGTATGAATATAGCAGGTTATTTTTACACTCACTTACAGAAATCTTTCCCAAATACTTGATTTAATGCTTCTCCTTTTGAATGTATATTGGTCTATTTGGAACATAATTAGATTCCTTTTCTCAGGACTGTGTTACTTAGGTTAGGATTTTTTAGTTTTCTCTATAATACTAAATCCCAAATCTTAAGATGAGCACCTTTACAGTATTTCATCATGGTTTTAGCAGAAATATACATTTTGAGGAATAATCATGCCATAGTCATCATAATTGTTTAAGTTCCTAGCTCATGTTGTTAATGCACAAAATCTACAAGACATTAAATTGTGGACCAAATTACTTACAAGCAATTTTAAGTAAAAAGTCTTTTAACAAAGAGTGAACATTACAACAAACTTTAAATAAATTCATAAAACCTTGAAGTGCAATAAATGCTTTTTATTGTATGCTCATTTCAATGAGTAACATTTAGAAATAATAATCCCACATAACAATGACAATCTTATTTTACAGCGTGTACATCATTTACAGCCACATAACACACTATTTAAAATTTTCCAAATTTAATATTCTGAAGTTAAGAAAGATAAAAAATTTATTCTCAAGAACAGATTCTTATCTGGTGCAAAAACAGAAAGGTGAACATTACTTCAAACACAAAACCACAATATAGTATAAAGTAAAATTACATTTTAATTATGTTGAACAGCTGATTGTAAACATGAAGCAACTATAACTTAAAAGTACACATCATATGCATTACAATTATGAACAGGATTTTCATTAAATTTCCCTAAACCAGCTTTTTATATTAAGCGCCATTTTGAGTTGCAGCATGCTAACACAAAGCGTTGTTAAAAGGATGCATATTTTAAATTTATACACTGTAAACTGAATATCCACCTCCAAACTCTATTGGCAACACAGTTTTGTTAAATACTGCATTTATGCTGCCTCACATTGAAAATGCATGTTAATAATATGGCATATAGATTTTAAAAATAAAAATTTTCAATAATGGCATAAAATTGCACCTTTAACCATTAAAGCAAGTAAGACTATCTAATCATACTTGCTGAGACTGCCCTAAAAAGAAACTTCTAAACATCATATTTAAGAAAACTGTGTTCTCTCAATTTAATCTTTAGATCGTAAAGAAATAGTGCTAACTTTATTTGCAACACTACTGTTGCATCTGTTTTAGAAAGCCACATCTGACTCAAATATACTTTTGTCATATATGCCATACTGAAAAATCAACTTGAACATCAGAAAAAAGGGAACTTTAATCTTAGATTTCATTTTAGACTTCCAAAGAATGCTGTATTTTAAATATCCCATCTTGTAATAAAATCTTAGCAGCTCTGAAAATCTCTTTAATAGTATTGAATTAGTATAAGCTGTTTTCCAGCGAAATTTCTTTTAATGAATACACAAAACTTTTGTCATTTCTGGAAATCAATTTTCAGTTGCCATAAAAAAGGCTCAATGACTAAGTGACTGATGGATGACTGTATTTTCTTGCCCCACCTCATTTCTAAAATCACATAAAAGTGAGACTTGCTTGCCACAGCAAAACATTGCTAAACTCAACTAAATATGATCTTTTCAGAAACATTTATCTCTAGTATGATCAGCCAAATAAAGTTATTGTCTTTGCTTTGCCCTTCTGTAGTTTAATTATGCATATAATACTATTAAATAGACACTTAAGAGTTTTTCTGCAACCATTCTATGGTGCTTTTTAAATTCTTTAAGTAATTTTCAAAGGGCAATGAAATCCCCTGTCAATTGAAATATTTCAAGATCTCTAATACAAAGAATGTAAAGTTATGATTTACTATCAAGCTTTGGAACTAGATGAAACAGTTCATGAAATTTTCCTCCCATGTAGCATATCCTATTTTTGAAATAGCTTTATATTGATCTTATTACATAAGAGCCTCCTTGTGGTGCCTCATAATATGCTGATTTTTTTCTGATGGTCTTCGGAATCCCTTCTTGCAGAATTCACACCTGTGTGGGTAGTCTTTTGTATGTATTGATATCACATGTCGTTTAAAGCCAGATGCATCTGTAGTGCTATATTCACAATACTCGCATTGGTAGATCTTTCTTCCAGTGTGGGTCTTCATATGTTTTTTGAGCTCATTTTGTTGTCTGAACCCTCTCTTGCACCTTTTACACTTCAATGACTGATCCTTAGTATGAACTGAAAGAATATGACCACTAAGGATAAATGGATCTGATGTTTTAAAGTCACAGTGCCTACACTGATGAATCTTCCTACCCTTATGTATATCACTATGCTTTTTGAGCTCAGAAGGACGATGGAAACCTTTTTCACAGACCTCACATTTGTGAGGAAAATCCTTAGTATGGACAGATATGATGTGCCGCTTAAGGTCACTTGAGTTGGTACTCTTATGGTCACAATGAGGACACTGGTGTGTCTTATGTCCTTGAAACAAATCCAGATGGCGTTGAAGCTCCCTCTCATCACCAAATGCTTGAGGACAATGCTCACATTTATATGGTAAATTGTTACCATGCTTAGACTTAATGTGAGTTTTCAGATTTGACTGATCTGCACACCTGAAGACACAATACTGACATTGATATGGCTTCTCACCAGTATGGGTTCTCATATGTTTCTTGAGTTCAGAAGGATGTCGAAAGCCCTTCCCACACTCAACACAAACATGAGGAAAATTCTTGCTGTGAACAGCCAGTAAATGTCTGTTTAACAGTCCTTGTTCTGCTGTTTCATAGTCACAGTATTTGCACTTGTGCATCTTCGGCTCCTTGTCTCTTAATATAAGTTTATTTGAACTCAGTGGACTAGCCTCTCTGTATCTTCGTGTGTATTCTGTAAATTCATGGGTTTTGTCAACTTTGTTTATAAGCTTATGGCTTTCCAAGTGGTTATGGAAACTCACTTTCTTGTTAGTTGTAAAGTCACAATCTGTACATTGGTATTTTTTTCTCATCAAATGATCAGGATGATTCTTCATGTGTCTTTTCAAGAATCCCCTGGATTTAAACTTTTTTGTGCAAATATGGCAAGGGTATACTGTCAGGGGCTGTCCATCAGGGCCTATTATAACAGCTAGATAAAAAAAAAGGAAGTTGTGACATTTGGCCAGATGTTTTAAAGGGTTTTACAACAAAGGTACCAAAATTAGCTGACATTTATAGTGTGAGAACTATACTAGTAGAATAAAATCCTGTAGGATAAAATGCACATTAAAAGTAACTTATTATAAAATAGCTCATTAAAAAGTAATAAGCATCACTGTGCTATAGAATACTCACCTGCTAAAATGCTATATACATTTTGTAAACCAGAAACAGGCACCTTTTATTGTGAAACCAACCTGAAAATTCTCTTTGTAAACATCATTTGGGGAAAGAGAAAACAAGCATAGTTTTATTAGGGACCAGTAAAATACTTTTTAAAAAACTCAACTATTAAATCAAACACAGACAAGTATATGGAAGTGGGAATACACTCTAACAACTGATTTTTTCCTTTGCTTACAAAAAAAATGACTTCCACATTTCAAATCATGATCATAATCATAAAGCAAAGTATTAGTATTTTACCTGTTTGCCACTGCCTGGTTTCTCCCCTTCTCCTCTTCTTAGCTTTTTGTTTAAGTACTTTATTTGTATTAATGGTATCACAAATTTGAAGGTACTGTGCTGCTGTACTACTTCTGCTTTCTAATGTTGAGTCCAAGGTATTTCCTGGAAAAAAATGATACACTATTAAATTACATAACATTTATACTTTTTGGTTTTGGTTAGATGAATTACTAGAGATGACATGGCATTAAGTTGCCATCATGGTGCTAAGTTTCACAAAGTATATCGTATTCTCTTTTATGCCCTTATACACACACACACACACACACACACACACACAACTGTAAACACTTTAATTAGGATATCATGTGAAATTAGCTTTAAAATATCTCAATTTATTTATCCTAAAGCAATAAATTAATAGGGTGAATGTGACATGAGAGATTTCTATGGCCCAAACAAAATACTGGCATCATTTAATTTCTCACCAATGAAAGCTGATGAAGTTAAAGAAACTCAGCAAAGAAATATACATGTGTCAGTGAACCAATATGGTTATGGTGACTATGTGTAATATGGAACAAACAATATGTCTCTTATATAGATGCTTTAGAATAATTCAATTAATGTAAAAAGTTAAGACTGATTGTAAAGACTAAGATAGATGTGGCAGGCAATTTACCACAGTCAGTGGCATTAGCATATAGAGAATAAAGTACTTAATAAAATTTCAGTTCTCACAAATCTGTTTTGTCATGCAATTTAGCTTAAAAATGTAGACCTGTCCTGGGCAACACAGTCCGTTAAGCATCTGACTCTTGATTTCAGCCCAGGTCATGACCTCAGGGTTGTGAGATTGAGCCCTGCACCAAGCCTCATGTTGGGCTCCACATCCAGTGCAGAGTCAGCTTGTCCCTCTCCCTCTGTACCTCCTCCCTCTGCACTCTCTAAATAAATAAATAAATAAATAAATAAATAAATAAATAAATAAATAAATAAATACCAGTGAAGCCATTTAGCCTATATGCTGTGCTGATGTATGACTCTAATCAATTCCTCTGATATCTACGTTTAAATTTAGAGTCAAGTATCTCCTAAAGGTAGGAACAGAAGAGTCCGACATTTTACCATGATAAAAAAAACTATCAACCATGGAATAATGCTATATGGAGTATGTATTATAGCTCAAAAGAAAAACGAAGCTGACACATGGGTTTTATTTAACAGTTATATATGTCTATTGGTTGCCACAGAAATTAAGATAACAGTTCTGCCCAATGAATACATTACAAGTAGTTGTAAATTTTTACTTTTTTATCTAAACAACTTCTATTTTATATTTTTCTCCACAGCATCCTTTAAGATTCATGTTGTAAGTTGCCCAACATTTTTATCTTGAGATAAATCTAAAATGAATTACATTCGCAGAATAACACACGTTATATCTGTATATAAATTAATTGATTCCCAAAAGAGGCAAACTCCTATATAACTAGATAAGATATGACCAGGTAGAAGTCTAACATATGTGTCTGTACACACAAATAACTGTTTCTTTTCCATGCAGTATATGAAACTGGCTATTTAACTTACATCTCACATATAATGCTTTCTCACCTGATGCTTGACAATCTTCATACCTCCGGGAAACTCTTCTTTCATCTCCTAGAAAAAAAAAAGACTAATTAAAAACTGAATTGTTAAGTATAATGATTACTAGTGGATCACATCTTAATCTACAAAAATCTTACTTTGACCACTGTTCCTTGGGTTATTATTTTTTTTTGTTGAGTTCTTCCACTCCCATAGATTAGATATTATTTCACGCACTGAAAATAAGGGCTACTGTTAGCATCCTTGGAATTGTTAACATCCAGAACAATCTTACATTTTAAATAAAAACCGAATAGATATTTCTGCAGAATACACTCAAAACGGAAGATGCTCAATAAATGACTGTTGAATGAATGAACCTTTGGAGAAACCAAGATAAGATAATGCATTTGAACACGAAAATTTTTCAAAGTAAAGAGTATACCTGGGCCATAAACCAAGATAAGATAATGCATCTGAACACCAAAAATTTTCAAAGTAAAGAGTATACCTGGACCATCTTGTAAATTAAGTAAGAATGAGGTAAAAGTGAAAGAAAAAAAAACTTGATAAATTTACCTTCCATTAGGTATTTTGTAGAAGAGCATACCTGGATTTCTGTTTCTTTTCAAACCCCCCAAATTTTTTTGTGGTGTTAATACATGAAATAAGTTTTTGAAAAAAGGGAAGGATCAATTTTCAAAGGATATTCCTATTTTATAAAAATAAAACTTTTTGGTACTCATTTATACAGGTAGGATTTTAAATAAATCCTACTGAAAAACAACAATGCATTAAGCAAGGCTCATTTTAAGTAACATAAGATATATGGTAGGAAAATCATGTAAGTACCTAGAGATTAATCAGTCCACAGCAAAACATTTTATAATATTAGTCAACTCATAGGGGGCACTAGCACAGCATATTTAATGATCTAAAGGCTGATCAAATAGATATGTACTTATCAGGTGAAAAAATGCCAGTGTCCTACCATATGCCGCAGCCCAGACAACAGGGACAATTGTTTTATTAACATCAGAGTCCTCAAGCTGAGTCTCAGGGAGAGAAGTTCCTTCCTCTTCCCCTACAATGACTTCCATGTAAACTTCATCTGCTATTTCAGCGCAACCTAAATTTTAGAAATAATTGCTTGTTTATAACCCCAAATATTTAATAAATGGGTAAAAAATTCCAAACAGTTTATATCTTTCAAATGTCAAGATTTCAATTTGGTTAATTTAAAAATTATGTTAGGCACTTTGGAGACTAGTGCCACTAGGAGACAATCATTTATCAAAACTCTTATTCTCCTCTTAGAACCTATCCTATGAAAATGACTTTTAGATTATATATAATATATATGTAATAACATAATATATATATAATATATAAGCATGTGCGCCTGAAATATGCTGACTGATTTTACAGTCCATTGGGCATTACAAATTTGTAAAATAGGTTTCGGTCCATAATTCTGCCTGATTGTTCTTTGGAACTCAGAAAGCGTTTCCCACAGAATCAATACTAGAAAGTGGTCCTTGCTATCCCACATACTGTAATGTAAATTCAGTACTGTACATGCAAAGAAAGTAGTCAAAAACACTAGTAATTGAAGAAAATATTAAATAAAATAATTAGATTGAATTAATTAAAATCACACATAAGCTGGTGCTCACAAATAGGTGGACACCCTTTAAGAGGCAGGATTTTCAGAAAAAAAAAGCATTAAATGAGGCTTATTTTTAAAAAAATATAATATTGGTATAAAAAATTTAAACCTAGAGGGTCATTTAGCATATTTTATATGATTTAACGCATTTAGATTTAAGCTGTTAAGTAAAAAATTGGCTTGAATTTATGCTTTTCCTTTGATTCACATACCGGGATCTTCTAGTCACCACGGAAGAAATGTGGAAAAAATGTGGGGAAAAAGTGTCCCTCTTCTCCCAAGTTTCCCTTCTTTCAACTGACAAGAAAGAGACACTGATCTAAGTTTTCCACATCCCCAAGGAATTCTGGCATCATCTAACCTAAGCTTCAGTCTCCCACCTTCTATTGTGCCCCTCTCATTGTGACCAATGAGTAAAAAAAAAAATAAACAATTTAGAGACCAACTAGAAATTATTTTCCTCTTCAATGAAATCCTCTAGATTTACTTGTTTTTATGTTTTCAACTGTGGTGTATTATTCATGTTTGGGATTGGAATTCAGCTTCCCATGGCTTCTAGGGAAGGAAATCTGAGGAGTGGAGATCAGAGTGCAGTATAGGAAAAGCTGAGTATCATCAAGGTAATGTACTCAAGTGGAGGCTCTTGCCCTTCTAGAGGAAAACAAAATAGATAGTTTTTATCTCAGCATGTCATAAAGATAGAAGAAGCCTTAGGGAAGGGCTGCATTGTTACACTGAGATGAGAAGAAAGTAGGCAGAAAGGAACATGTCTTCATAAGGAAAAGGGCAGCATGGCTGGATAGGAAATCTGAGTAGTTATTTTTACCCTATGGTACTCAGCCCCAAGAAACCTTAAGCAGCAACTACTTGAAGACCATCAAAGGCATAATAAGTAAAGATCCTGGCAGCTTAACTTATTAGGAAGAATACTTACTTATCTAATCCTTAGGTGACAGAAGGAAAACAACCAGTTGGCCTGTTCACTGCTAAATCCAGAGAGAGGCCAACAGCGTTCACTGCCGTGTGGAAAGAACACTGGCAGTAGAGTTAGACAGATATAATTTGAAACCGCACATTCCTCACTTAATATTGAAATGATCTTGGGCAATTTTTTAACATCCCTGAGCATTTTTTCCTTTCATAAAACAAAGATAATACCACCTACCTCAGAGAGGAGGTATATACAACATATCCAATAACATACAAAATAGATTCCCACTAATTCCATATATATTTGTGGGCTCTAATAAAGTCAGGAACCATTTGTTGTTTATCTCTATATCCTTAGTATCTGAGACACATAGCATTTCATGTTTGCTGATTTGAACAATACACGTATGCATGAATGGTCAAAAGGACATTTTCCTTTTAAATTAATTACAGCAAAATTCAGACTTAATTTTATTGAACTTTGTTCCTATATAGTGTTTGTAGCTTTGAGACTGCTTAATTTTTTTAAAGAATGCATGATGGCTACTGACAAGTCACCACAGTGCCCTTGTACTGATATCTTACTAATATCATCTTCTTCTTGAGAAGAATCTTTAACTGCCATGTAAACCATCTTCTCCCGCTGCATTCGGCTCTGGTCAAGCACTCCAGCTACAGAATGTCCATTGGTGTACTCACTCTCTGTGACAATTTCTGTTCCACCTTAAAAATTAAATCACATATCAAAATAGAAAAGTATCATGGAATAATTCCCTGAATTAAGAAGGATATAAGAAATATTTTCCTTTAGAAAAATGTCCTCAAAATATTCCAATATAAATTTCTAAGTGTCAGGACAATTTTCTTATAAATTACACTAGAAATTTGCAATAACCACTGAGAACAGCAAATGTTAACATTTACATTACACACTTGCCAAGCACTATACAGGTTTTTAACATGTATTTTGCCCATTTAATCCTCACAATAGCCCTATGAGTACTTACTATCATTATGGCCATTTCACAGATGAGGAAACTGAGACAGAGGTGGTTAAGTAACTCACCAATAGCCGTTCAGTTAAATGGCAGAACTAGGATTAAAATCTAAGCAGTCTGGTTCTAGCCTCTAGCTTGCCCTTAAATACTCAATATAACTTCCTATTCTAAATCAAATTCTCTCCGCTCATTTGTTTTGATAGTTCCAAATGTAATATTCTACTTATGTTGGAAGAATCTAAGAATGACACATGCTGCATTCCTGCTTTTTATTCAGATACAATTTTTTAATATTCCATCTCCAAAGAAACCTATAAAAAAATCTGCACTTTAAAGACAATTTCAGAATAGTTGCCAGAAAAGATAAGAAGTAGTTTTAATTCCTATCATAGCAATAAATTAAGATTAGTCTTTGTACCTATTTCAACATCATCTTCAGCCTCAGCTTTAAATATATACACTTTTATTACTTCTGAACCAAATGCATCTTCTTTAACATCTTCCTGTGAACCATCACTGCCGATTTTTAATGGTGTGTTCCCCATATGTTCTAATTTTTCCCCAACATCATCCACTGTAAAATATAAAGAAGAAAATATTTTAGTCAAAAAGTACAATTGACATTTAATGGATGTTAAGCATAAGTGCAACATGAATGTGTTAATCACCTATCCACTATATTGACTTAATGACTTATTATGCAACCACCAAAAGTGGTACATTTCATGAAAAAAACACTATATGAGATCAGATATATTACATGATCATAACTATATAAAAACTTATTCAGAGATTTTAATTTATATATGAAATACTTAATAATCATAGAGCTTTAATTAAAATGGTTTGGGAAATGATTAAATTATCTTCCGTTACATTAAACATTTTAAGTTAAATTCTAACATCAAAATTAATATCAGAAAAATCAGAACATAAAACACATAGTACTCATAAAATAAGTTCATATAAACAGTAATTCCCAAATTAATATCAGTATTTCTAAAACCAATTAGCATATGAAATCTAGAATTGAAAAAGAGGAAACAGAAAACAGCTGAATTATTTTATAAAAAAGGCTTTTCAGAAATTATAAAAATAAAATCATAATACTTTTAATTTCTGTTGAGTCAATGGAAGACAACTTGAAACCAGTAATTTTGCATACTTCTATATTTACTTACATATGCTAGACTCCAAAATCATAAAGGTAAAGCAACAATATTTGAAAATATTGCTTACGTTTTAAGTATATACTTAAAATTTTTATTCTCTGCTCTACAGTCTTTAAGAATAACATTTATTTTCACATGAATACAATGCACAATCTATGGAATAAATATATATTAATAAACTTTGTTCTTTGACCATAAATGTTAAACAATATATTCCCCCAAATATTATATGCCTACCATTTTTTATTTCAATGCTTGTACATATGAAAACTGAAATGTAATATAATTGAAAATTTGCTCCTTCTTATTATGTATATCATGGTATCATACATGAAACATAAAATCTTAAAGCTTCTGACTATATCTAAACAATTCTAGATCCTCTGAAAAATGAATAAAGTGACATTAAAAAGGTATTAATTCAGTACTCTTAGAAAATGAGATCTAAATAAGTCAAAGTCTAGATTTCCCTTACCTCAGTTTCTTTTTTTTTCTTTTTTTTCCTTACCTCAGTTTCAAATCTGATATATACAAATTCAAAAACATTCTTTTAGCCTTTCAAAATGGTGAAAGACAGAAAGTTTCAGCTATTCTTTTTACAATGCAAAGCTACTTTAACTTTTTGATAAAATATAAGTGATTCTATACTATTTAATAGTTCAAATAGACTATGAAAGGACCTAAATGATCAAAATAAATAGATTAAATATTTTAATTCCATCATAGCCCCTAATTCTATTACTATGATTTTTGGAAAAATTCCTTTTGACAATGGGACAGATTAAAATGAAAGAAAAAAAGATGAAGTATCTGATAGTGTTGATTTAATAGCTTCCCTTTTAAAATATGTTGAATTAATGACATCACAGAAAGTATTAAAAGATGAAAGCTAGGCTTTCAGAAAGTGTTTTCCCATTCTTGAAAATAAAGACATAGGATATACAAAAACCTCAAAAAGTGTCCAAAACACGAATTTAAGTTGGAATAACTTACAGTAAATTAATAAAATACTGAAAATACTCTCATTGGATAAATACTGCTTTATTATAATTGAAAGGTTTAAAGTGATCATAGTTCCTTCTGTAGCAAACTGAATTAAAGCTATAATTCATAAAATTAAAGCTCATGAAATGAAATACACATTTTTGGTCACTTCTCAATAATTTGGTATCATAGCTTTTACTTTAAGTACTGAAATAACTGTTGCTATCCCGATTCCATTTATACCATGCCTTAACGCCCATAGTTTAAGGTATCCATTATTTTCTACTTAGATTCTTCAGAATGAACATTTTTGAGATGTATTAAGTAACCAAACTGGTTTTGCATTTTAATTCATGGAAGATGATAACGTTATTAAGGGTGTTAGTGTGCAGTTTTAAGAGATAAATCATCAACTTAACCAAGATTTTTTCTATATTCCTTGTTATAGAAAGTATAAAGTTAACAAAGACTTAATAGGCAACTAAGTAATTTTAGAAATAGATCCTCAAAGATCTTCTTAATGCATATAATACTCAAAATACTCTAAATTAAGGCTTAACTTTTTAGCTTGTTGTAAGGTTTGCAATATCCAAGTCCCACAGTGTGGTTTCTAAACTCACATGACATTCCAGACAGTAACAGCAGGCAATGGTATACACATCACAGAGTTTACTGGTGCTAAATGTAACATAAAACAGTAAGATGCATTGTTGGCAAGTTTGCCAATGTACAATATTCTTTTATATAGCTCAATAGCACAATCTGATTACAAATTCAATATTCCTTTTAAAAGCTGAGTAGGCTTTTTACTGTACCACTTTTATGTTACATCTACCAAAATTATATGGTAGATATGTTATCATCAGTATAGAGTATATTGATGAATCACAGAGATGGGGTCAGGCAATATGTAAAGGATCTGTATTTCACAGCACTGAAACAAACAGAAGTTAGTAATATTTAGATTGCAAAGATGCTCTACTCCCAGGTGTATACCCAAGAGATCTGAAAATATTTGCACAAAATCTTGTACATGAATCTTCATAGCATTATTCATAATAGCCAAAAAGTAGAAACAACCCAAATGCCCATCAACCGATGAATGGATAAATAAAATGTATATCCTTATAATGAAATATTAGTAATGAAAAGGAATGAAGTACTGACACATGACACATGCTACAATATGGATAATCCTTGAAAGCATTATGCTAAGTGAAACAAGCCAAACACAAAGGGCCACGAATTATATGATTCCATTTATATGAAATGTTAAGAATAGGCAAATCTATAGAGACAGAAATTGGATTAGTGGTTGTCAGGAAGGGGAAGTGGTATGTGGGGAGGTGACTGCTAAAGGGCATGGGGTTTCTTTTTGGAGTGAAGAAAACATTCTAAAATGGATTGTGGTGATCGTTATACAATGCTGTGAATATATTAAAAATCACTGCATGCTTTAAACAGTGTATTTTATGGCATGTGAATCATACTTCAATAAAGCCATTATATTAAAAAAAATACAGATATTAACTTTTCTTTTTTTACCCTTGAAATTGGTAAGGTTTGATGAGATCTCCCATAATGACCCTACCAAGACATTTTGCTTTCTATAAGATTATGTTCCCAAAAGAAATATAAACTGATTTTATAGGTAAAAAACAATTTGAATGCATTATATTGGTTCATTATTTAATGGAACTTCCCTCTTCCAGTGCAGCTTTTATAAAGGAAATCATCACCCATAAATGTCTTAGAGATGTTAGATATTTTTAAAGAAGAGCACACCTACGATAATTTTAGACAGATACAGTTATTCTATATTAATTTCCAAGTTACTTAAGCACAAGTGGGAAAGTTTAACCAACTGCTAAGATAAATAATTTGTGACATTTAGCCTGAAAGGAGAGAAACCTCAGACACCCCTTAGATATGAGAGAAGACAAAACTCCCTAGTTCTAAAACTCAGCTACTGATAAGATTTCCTTATAGGAATACTTAGGGACTCAGGAACAAGACAATGGCCTGTTTTAAGTCCTCAACTTTATTTCTTAGATACTCTGAAAATCTCTATCCTGAGAAAAATAAACAGAAAAGAGGCTTTTTAAATTAACATTGAGGCCTTGAAGGCAATTTATTCTCTTAACTCCTGTAAGATTCAATGGCCAAGATAAACCAAGAGGTAAAGAAAATGAAGTGCAAATTATGAAGGAAAAAAAGGGGAAGACTAAATCAAAAAAGAATAAAATAAAATAAATGAAAATGGTAAAAAGTAACTAATTACACTGGTAAAAAGTAACTAATTCAGGGATGCCTGGGT
The DNA here is from genome assembly GCF_905146905.1 of Nyctereutes procyonoides. NCBI lineage: Eukaryota > Metazoa > Chordata > Mammalia > Carnivora > Canidae > Nyctereutes > Nyctereutes procyonoides. Next base: position 64,554,565 of record NW_026575125.1, on the reverse strand, counting down.
GGCCCAATGGTTGAACATCTGCCTTTGGCTCAGGGCATGATCCCAGGGTCTGGGGATGGAGTCCAGTATAAGCCTCACTGCAGGGAGCCTGCTTCTCCCTCTGCCTATGTCTCTGCCTCTCTCTCTGTATCTCTCATGAATGAATAAATAACTTTTTTTAAAAAGAGTAATTCCAATTTGGGTATAATAAATATTACAAAAATGGTCAAGGAAGGATATGGGTGGTGGGAATATGGGTGATATAAAAAAATATTTAGTTTTTGTATATTCCACTTTCCACAATAAAAAACTGCTTAAGTTTTAAATAGATTTTTAAAAAAATATATTGCTGTTTCTTTACTAATGATTAAGGAGTTAATTCCCAGTCTAAATTTATCCTAAAATGATCCCACAGCAGTCCCAGTATTATTCAAGCAATACATGTTCTTTATAATCTTCAGTTTACTCCTATTACAGTAGGACAGAAGTCTTTGCATTTGACACATATGGCAATATAAATATCGTAAATTAAAATATTCTAGAAATTCTTTTTTTAAAAAATCTTTTGCAGAATCAAATCATAGAAGATATTTTAAGGTTTGACAATTCTCAAAACACATAATGTCAAATTTTAAACTAATATCAAACAGTTTGATTCAACAGGTACTTTTTTAAAGGCACAATGTTATTTTGATACACAGAAAGGCTACCAACTATTGTCATATTATTTTATATAATAATAACCACAGTTTTTTTAACATCAGGTTAAGATCTAAATATGGAATTGCTTTAGTAATGGACATCAATTTTAAAAAAAGGTAATAACATCTGCAGCCAGTATTTTAGTGGCTTAACTCATTCCCTTAGAAGAAATGTAAATATTCAAAAGTGGTTACAGAGGGAAAAAAGTTAACATGCTAGACTTCAGAATCATATTTACAAATTAATCTTATTTTTTAGTTTTAAATTCACTGATAACATATATAACAATCACTTTATATACATATACATATACTCTACCTGTTGATGTACTTCCCAATCAATCCTTTTTTATTTTAAAAAGAAAAGAACAAAAATGCACCATGAAAAAGTGGAGTTTTTATCTGATCTTTATTACTTCCAGCATGATCCCTTCAAATTTTATAAAGAATAGACCCACTTCTTCCTCAAGCTCCATCAATAACTCATCATGAGAATTTTATTATCGTTGCTGTTCAGGCAAACCCACCACTTAAAATGAGAACAAGATACTTCTATCTTCCTCCTTCAGATAGAATGTCTTATAGACATCATCATAAAGCAATCTGAAATAAACACATTAAAGTGTTTTTGCTCAGAATATACACACGCTGTTTAGACAAACAGAAAATAAACACAGGGAGAACTGCAGAGCACAATCTGAGTTTAAGATTTCCTTTTCAAGTATTTAATAAAAATTAATTACACATTTCCTAATATATTATGCTTAAATTCCTAAGCAAAACTGAACTGACAACTCCAGTACCTGCTATATTAAGAAGAAAGCAGTGGCTACATAAACTTCCCACTCTGAAATATATATATTTATCATTAAAAGTATTGTCAGTTAATGTTCTTGTTGAACCTTCCTTTCTGCTCTAAGGTATTAATTACATTACATTATTTTGTTTAATTTTGGGTATGAATTTTCATTGAGTAAATTAAAAATATGAGCAATGTCAAAAAAGCATCTCAACAATACAGCTTTGAAAAAAAATATTTTTCAAAAGATTATCCCCATGATTTTTATTGAATAGTTCCCCTATCCCAGAAAACCTTTTAAGTTTACATATAAGTCAATCTCCCAAGTAATTTTGTACTTTTGTTTCACTTACAAGATATCATTAAGTAGTCTTCAGAAGTGCTCTTGACATCATCATCATCATCATCATCATCATCATCATCTTCGGTTTTAATAGTAACTGAAGAACCAGGAACACCACCAGCTGCTTGAATCACAGTTTCTGTATCTGAATTAGTTACAAGAACCTCCTCTGATACCATTGTGGGAGAGTCAACTCCTGAAACACAATCTTGGACCACATGTTCTAAGTGTCCATCAGGACCAGTAACAAGGTCAGCCACAAACACCTGCTCAGGTACTCTAACAGTTTCTGTAATTAGCTCAGAAGTCAATATATGATCACTATCATCTTCCTCTAAATCGTCTTCAATAGCAACATCAGCTTCAAGTACAGCTTCAGGAACAATTACACCTTCTGTTACTACATCAGTCTCAGTGATGATATCGGGTCCATGAACAACTTCAGCTGCAAGGCCATGATCAAGGGTTATCCCATCATCTGTGACAACATCGGAAACTAATACAGCCTCAGGAACTGAAACAACAATATGGTCTCCATCGATATGTGCAGTACCAGCCATTCCAGCCACTATAATACAAACAATTATCCAAAAAAAGTAAAGTTATTTTATTAAATTAACAGTAATATATTTAATGTACCAGATGACATAAAATATTTTAAAAATATGAAATAGTTCTTGCCACACTATCATTTTTAAAAAACCACTGACAACTTACTGCAATAAAAATCACCACCTGGGACGCCTGGGTGTCTCAGCGGTTGAGTATCTGCCTTAGGTTCAGGGTGTGATCTGGGTGTTCCGGGATCCAGTCCCACATCGGGCTCCCTGCATGGAGCCTGCTTCTCCCTCTGCCTATGTCTCTGCCTCACTCTCTGTGTGTCTCTCATGAATAAATAAATAAAATATTTTTTTTTTAAAAAAGCAAAAACCATCACCAGGGGCACCTGGTTGGCTCTGTCGGTAGAGCACGTGACTCTTAATCCTGGGGTTGTGAACTCAAGCCCCACGTTGGGCATAGAGCTTACATAAAAGTGAAAAATAAACAAACAGGGGATCCCTGGGTGATGCAGCGGTTTAGCGCCTGCCTTTGGCCCAGGGCACGATCCTGGAGGCCTGGGATCGAGTCCCACGTCGGGCTCCTGGTGCATGGAGCCTGCTTCTCCCTCTGCCTGTGTCTCTGCCTCTCTCTCTCTCTCTCTCTCTGTGTGTGTGTGTGTATGTGTGACTATCATAAATAAATAAAAAAATAAAAATTAAAAAAAACAAACAAAATAGCACCAACCGGGCACTGGGGTGGAGGTGGGTGAAAACAGTGTTAGTAAAATCTAAATTAAGACCTTAAAAATAATGCACTTTATTTTCAAGTAAAACATAAATGCCACAATGAGATATTACTGTATCAGAAGAACTAAAATTAAAAAAAAACACCATAGGTTGGTGAAGATACAAAGACAATCTCTCATACATTGCTAGCAGGAATGTAAAATGGTATCAGCCACCCCAGTGCCACGGGAAAATATATGGCACTTTCTTACAAAACTAAACATGTATTTACCATACAACCCAACCATAACACTCTGGGGTATTTTCCCAGAGATATTAAAACATGTTTACACACAAAAAATGTAGGGGTGTGTGTGTGTGTGTGTGTGTGTGTGTGTGTGTGTGTGTAAAGATGTTGGCATAGCATACATAGGGTAATGGAATAATTTTAGATTTTTATTGTGATGGGTGTTTACAAAAATCTGTATCAGGATAAAATTGCACAGAACTATATATACTCACAGAATATATGTAAAAACAATGGTGAAAACTTAAGGAGGTCTTTAGTCTAGTTAACAGTAATATAACAATGTTAACTTCCTAGTTTTTATATTGTACTACAGTTATAGAAGATGTCACCATTGGAAGAAGAGCAGTACAGGCGACATGGGACTCTATGTACTATTTTTTTCTACTTCCTATGAGTCTTGTATTTCAAAAAATTAAAATTAAAAAAACACAAATATAAATGGGTACTAATATGTTTAATTAAGTTAGTAAAATATGACAGGTGGATACATTATAAAATATGCATTTATAAACATGAAAGTCCCTAAACTTCTTTATTTTATAAGAATTATTATATTCTTATAAAAGTGGAAAGCATCTTTTAACACCTGATTTTTGGGGGGAAAAACACCTGATTTTAGACAAAGATTTGGTTTGATAAAATTCATATCTCTAAATTGCACTAAATTCTAAACTAGTAAATCTGCAGGAACAAAGCTTTAAACAATGTTGTTTTTTTTTCTTTGAGTAGCATGGTAAACACTAACTCCTATTCCCTTTATAAATGTAAAAGTGCAAAAATCCTTTCATGAGGAATTCAAATTCTGCCTCACTGAAGTGTACAAGAAACAAGTGATAAGAGTTTATGGAACAGATTATAACAAAATTATCTCTTATCTATATTAAATAATCTAATACAAAGCCTTCTCCACATAAGGATCACTTTCTATAAAATCATACCCGAAAGAGTGCCATTTGTTACACAGTGTTCATTGTTATTAACCAATTCATTACAAAAGTTAGTTAACAAGTTAGAGTGGAGACCAGTGGACACTACTAATATTCTTATCCATTAAAAGATAAGGCAAGAAGGGAAAGCTACCTTTCAGAATTATCTTCTTTTCAATCCTTTCGTATTGTTCTCAGTATTCTCAAACTCTTACCTAACCCATCATATTACCCCAAAAGGACATAGCCTCAATCTTGAAAATCTTGTAGATAAAGGGAATATATATAGAATAAGTCCTTCCTATTCACTTGTTTCTCCACTGACCATTTTGGAGATGGGGAGTTGGTGAAGATTCAAATTAAGCATTCAGCCAGACAAGAAATGCAAATTTTAGCAAGGACAAATTAAAGATTAAATCTATAAAACTCACAGTATTGGAATTCTATGTATATAAACAATAAAATTAATAGTTTATAAAATCCTTCTACAAGTCAGACTTAAAATATGGAAAATTCTGGAGGTTAGTGTGGTTCTTGAGAATAGACATTATGGAATGATGGAAGGATAGAATAACACTTGGTGCTGGCCTAAATTCAGATTAACCTGGCTAGGAGGATTCTGCCTCTACTCTAGTAGAAACTTACAGGTCAAAATAAATCAAATCTAAACTAAAATAAATCCAAATATGCTTGTTTATGCTGAATTAAATAATAATATCAAGTATCCTAGACCAAGAATTGACAGGTTCTCCATAGGGTGCTGGCAGTTCACTAAGACCAAGATCTAAGACGTCTCATTAAATTTTGCTTTTTCCTCTTATCAGCTCATCTACTAGATCCACTGAATTTCCAGTCACTTATTTAACAACACACTAGCTATATTTATTGAGCACTATCTATGCACCAAGCAACCTACTAATATTTTTACATATATTATCTCATTTAAGCCTCAGAACAGCTGTATAATGTGTTATTATCTCCTTTTTTAAATATGAAGGAACTATAAAAAATATGTAGGAACTGTGGTTTAAGGAAGTTAAATAAGCTTGCCCAAGGTTCAAGCTGAGGGCTGAACTTACTGCTTAACTCTAGGCTGGCTTTTTTCTACCAGTATAAAGGAGGAGAATAGAATTTACTTACTATAGAGACTATTTTTTAAAGAAATTTATAAGGTTAACCAAGTGAATCACCATTAAAGGAATAGTTTGAGAAACAAAGGGTAAAAAATCTGGAGTGTCTGGGAGGCTCAGTTGGCTAAGCAACTGACTTGATTTTGGCTCAGGTCATGATCTCAGGGTTTTGAGACGGGGCCCCACATTGGGTTCCACACTGGGCATGGAGCCTCCTTAAGATTCTTTCTCCTTCTCCCTCTCCCTACCCTAACTTGTGTGCACTTTCTCTCTCTCTTTAAAAAAATGAGTAAGAAGATCTATCACATAATCACTCAATTAAATTTTATTTTTTTCTTTTTTTTTTACTCAATTAAATTTTAAAGCATTTAATAAGCAGCATTAAATGGCATTAACAATTTATCTGACTAGGTAACAAATTATAAATGGTGAGAAATCATCTTTAAAAAGTGTGAAAGCAATTACATAACCAAATAACAGTAAGAAATAAGTCATCATTTCAAGCATTTCTCATTTTACTAGAGTTATTTCATTTAAATGTAAATACCTGGAATTTCACAGGAGGTATAGGATAAAATTTGGTATTTGTTGGGTCTATTTTGGGCCACTATCTAAGGCTGTTTTGCTATTTAAGTCACAGAACAACATAGACTTTTTGCATCAATTAAGTCTTAACTATTAAATTCAATGCCACAAATTCCAAGGATAACCATTTTACTGAGACACAAGCAAAGTCAGTACATAAATCATGTAAATTTTTAAATCTCAGGGGTGCTTGAGTGGCTCAGTCACTTAAGCGTCTGCCTTCTGCTCAATCCTGAGATCCAGTCAGGTGGCCTGGCTCCCTGCTCAGCAGGGGGAATCTGCTTCTCCCTCTCCCCCTGCCTCTCCCCCTGCTCATGCTCACTCTCTTGCACTATCTCTCAAATGAATAAAATCTTTAATTTTTTTTAAAATCTCAATTATCTTTCAAAAGAAACTGGTCTAATGAATTTTTATATTAAATTAACATTTCAAATTCTTAACATAGTAGCCATCCTATCCCCACCAAGAACATTATAGAATTTAGAGATCCTGTAATGCATAGTATACTTACTTGGCTAGCTCTACCTGTGTATGCCAGACTCTGTTTCACAAATATCATTAGTTTATGGGATTGCAAATATATAACTTTTGATGTTTGCAGAAATTTAAAGAGAAACTGATACAGGCTACAATATTGATGAAACTTGAAAACGATGCTAAGTGAAAGAAGCTAGACACAAAAGGTCACATATGGTATAGTTCTATTTATATGAAATGTCTGGGATAGGTATATCCATAGATAGAAATATTAGAGGTTGCCTAGGTCTGGAGTAGGGGTGGGGGTGACTGCTAATGAGTATTAGGTTTTATTTTTCCAATGACAAGATGTTCTAAAATTAGGTAGCAGTGATGTTTGCACAACTCTGTGAGTATACTAAAACTACTGAATTGTATTCTTTAAAATGGGTAAATTGTATGATATGAATTATTATCTCTGGGGCCTCACTTCCCCTCTACCCCCCTCCCCTGGTCCTCTATCCCTGGGGCCGTTTGTTAAAAAAGAGTAATAAAAGAATTTTTAAAAATTATTATCTCAATAAAAAATTAGAAAAAAGAATGTGCATAATATATTTCAATATGCATGTTCTACTTCCCTAGGAACTAAAAGGAAGTAAAGTATTAGATGTAATAAGGGATTGATTAAACCTTAAGACATCAAGGAGGAACAATGAAAAGGAAGGTAAGAGGAATACCAAGTAAACATTCACCAGCACTAAAGGGACATTTTTTTTTTAATCTTAGAAAGGAATCAGGTTTTACTTGCTAATAGTCAACTTCTTCAGGAGTGAAGGAAGTCTGTCACTTCACCAAATGCTACAGGTTAGATTAAATTTTGTATCATATGGAGAAAATGCTGTATTTCTTCCATTTCTAAAACCTTTTTAAAACGCAAAAAATTAAAGGTGACATTTCAACCAAAACTTATTTTACTATACTGAAGTTCAAGTGTTCCAGTATTTTAAAAACTATCTCTAGCAAAGAATTCACAAAATTCTTTGTGAAATCTTTACTCTTCAGTTCTTTGTCCTTCTTCTAGAATTTATTCACGTACTTTTTTCACTCAAAATCACTTCTAAGTTATCCATAATCAACACAATGGACTTCTGACTCATTTAGCAGAATGAATCAATGCTTCCTTTCAGTTTAATCAATTAACTACATAGTCATCTCAACCTCCACCACATTTAATCTTGATTTATGCACCACATCTTTATTCATCAGATAGAAGTGTCAAGAAATCATAGAACTGGAGAGGACAGTTATCTAGGGTATCTAGGGTTATCTAGTCCAATCCCCTCACAGAAGTGAATAAAGTAATTTGCCCAAGTTTAATATGACTGCCAAGACTAGAATCCAGTTCTTCTGACTCTCAATACTGTAGCCTTTACAACAAGGGACAAAATAATATATTAACATTAATGTGAAAACAGTAATACCATTTTCTTAATTCTAATAATTTTCTTAATTATTAGCTTTGATCATCCATTCCTAATATCATCTTTGACAATTCCATAATACCTTATTTTCTGTTTACTTTTTATTCCAGTTTACTATTCATTTTTTCTACTCTTACTCCACTTTTCTTCAATTCTTACCACCTTATTCCTGCCTCTTATACTTCAGATACCTCAATCTCTTCTATAATTCAGATTGACCCTGACCAAATTCAGTTTCTTTGTTGGCTGTGATAGAGTCTTAACATCTTCAGCAAAACAACTACTGTTAAGAGGCTACTGAAAAACTTAGCCACAAAAGTAGGGAATCTTTTCTTTAAAAAAAAAGAAAGATGTAATGTTATTAGAAACAACTTTCTAAAGATATTTCATCAGAATATAATTAATCACCTAATGCATGGTTTTCCAATATCTCACTACATAAGCATCTAACTTCTTTGTAATGACTGAAGTAGGTCCTTTTCCAGTTTTATCAAAAATACAATTTAAAATGTATTTGAGAAAGACAATTTAATATTTCCTACATTCAAGAATTGATGTTGTTATTTATCTAAGCTGAGTTTTTTTTCATTTTCAATGCCACATTACCACTATATTCCAAGTTTCCTTTCTTCAACATTTCCACAAATTTTTTTAAAGATTTGATTTATTTATTTGACAGAAAGAGCAAGAGTACACAAGCAGGGGAAATGGCAGAGAGAGAGGGAGAAGCAGGCTCCCCACTGAACAGGGAGCCTGATTCAGGGCTAAATTCCAAAGTTCTGGGATCATGATTTGAGCTGAAGGTAGACACTGGCTGAGCCACCCAGGTGCCCTGCACAAAATTTTAAGAATGATTTTAAGTAGACTACTGTCACATAGCTTTAATCTTTTTTTTTAATTTTTTTAAATTTATTTATGATAGTCACACACAGAGAGAGAGAGGCAGAGACATAGGCAGAGGGAGAAGCAGGTTCCATGCACCGGGAGCCGGACGTGGGATTCGATCCCGGGTCTCCAGGATCGTGCCCTGGGCTAAAGTCAGGCGCTAAACTGCTGCGCCACCCAGGGATCCCACATAGCTTTAATCTTTAAGAAAATGAGCTCTACAAATAATTTCCTAGCAAAAGAACAAATTTCATAAATTCTCCCCTTCTTCAATATAGTTTTGATATTTAGTATGCTCTGACTTTTAAAAAAGAAAGAAAAAATACAACAAAGAAAATGCTTTACCAAAATCCTGCATAATCATGGTATGGGCCATTCTACAGTCTGATGTGTGCAATCCAAGACTTCCACCACCTGATTCCATACTTAGCAAAGTTCATTCACAGATATCTGTAAAAAAAATGGTTTTAAAAGAGTTTAAATATGTTTAAGCGAAAGTCAGTTGTTGTGAGAAAAAAAATGCAATGGAAAATAGGCCTTAGAACTAGGTGTGCAAATCTCATCACAAAGGAAAATAAAAACCTTGATTAGATGCTTTATGTGAGAAGAATAAGTAAAGGAAGGGCTACGTGAAAGGAAATAAATCAAAGATAATGGAGAATAAGACACAGTAAGGGTGACAAGCCACAGGGGAAGTGATAGAAGCGAGCAAAAGAACAAAACTGTAGCACTAATGTTCCAATTAAAATGTAGGTTATAAAAGAAGAAAAAGGAAAAAAAAGAACATGATGACAACAGACAATAGTTGGGATATTTATACATTACTAGAAGACTCAGGTGTCTAGTATTAGTGAATTTCATCCAGTGGCTCTCATCCATTTCTTCCAGACCCAGCTCAGCCCTGCAGCGGAGCTCTGCAGATAAACTTGTGTTTCACCTCTGGCTCCCGGGGTTCTACTTATAATGTAAAATGTTTTATCCCAGTTTCCCTCGAGTTCTTTGAGCCAGTAAGGACTTCTGGCCTCACTCTACTACAGTCTCTTGTCTCATAGTTTTGAGGACTCAAGAAACATGACTGCTTCCTAAATATGGTAGAGATAAGATCAATCACATACAAACATTTAGCAAATTGTTCCTTTCAGAATATCATTTACTTATAAATGTACAATTGATTTTCTTCCTTAATGATTAATAAAGTCACACTAGCTTTAAGCTAGTTCTGAAAGCAAGGATTCCATTTCATTTCAAGTGATGTATCCTATATTTAAGATAATCAGACTTGGAACCTAATGGCAAATACTATCACTAAGCATATTCCTTATAATTACATATGTGTATTTCCCTTTCAAACATAAAATTCTAAGTATCACCAAAAAGTATCAATTCTATAAAAAATTTGTCTCATTTTTATTTCGGAGTGTTTAATAAATTGGGTTATATTGCACAAAGATGAGGTTATATCGTTAAAGTTTTAGAAAGCTGCCATGTAAAACACCTTAATTTATCCTTAAGTAAGGAGATCACTAAGATTTTTTTCCTTGCCTTAAAGTTCTACAGGTGTACAAGAGGCAGGAGAGTATAACATTTGAATCATGTATATAAAAATCCTACAGCAATAGGTGTATTTTCTGTGTATACAATGATTAAATAAAATTATTTTATGTATGAGCAAAATTACAAATTTTTAGAAATTCTTGGCTGTATTTTTTTTTTCAAATACCACATTGTTCCCTGCCTCCAAAATGAAACCATCAGAGGTCAAGACAGTTCAAAATAGACTACCCCTATGTTCACAGAGATAAATCAAAATGCCATAAGGACTTATTTTCAACATTTAAAACAGTGTACTATTTCAACTTTAATTAGAATAATTGCTTGCTTTACATAAGTAATCAAATTACAAATGCCTTAAAATGTTTTAAGCACTTAATTCTGTTTAATTATTAAATAAAACAGTAATTTGTTAATCACCTTAATATGACTGTCTTGAAGAAATTGTAGATTTTCTTACATATTGTAAAGTAAAATCTGCAGCAATTTGTTTTTGTTATTTTTCCTTCTGACCTATGTTATTTTCTTTGGAAAAAAGTTCTCTTTACCTATTGTAAAAATACATTCAAAATTAGACATTTTAAAACATTTTAAACAAAATCTCTTACACACTTAAGGATTTTCTTTACACTTTAACGTGCAGGGTGAGGTTGAGAAGAGCTTAAGTGCTCAAATCCATTCATCTAAAAAGCATCCGAAGGGATTCCAACAGAAACAACTACCTACTACGATATAAGCAACATTATTACACTTAGAATTCCACCACTCCGTTAAACAAAATCTTCTCTAAAGCACATTTAAAAATCACTAGCTAAATCTCATTTTGGAAAGTGAAAGAGAACCAACCAAGGGCAAGCTTTATCCTTGCCAAATCAATAGAGAAAAATCTGCACTAGCGCTCAATGAAGTGTAAAAATTTTAACACATAGTGCAACTACTATAAGGGAGTATCACACTGTATGAATAAATAAATAAATATATTGGCGCACTTTTCTCCTTATATGAAGTTTAAATAAGATCAATAATAAATGAGGTATGAGAACAGCAGTGTGTTAAGTATTGAATAGCCAATAGATAGCTGGGCTTCTCAGTATTCTCAAGAGTATATCTCACATCCTTACTGAATGGAGATAACCACTAAGTACGCTTCAAGTAAACATCTTTCTATCAATGTACGGGGTACAGAAATCACAAAGCAAACAACAACAAAAAAACATTTTACTTTCATCTGTCTTCTCCAAACAGCTCATTCAGGACCTAGCTTCTTCATGATGTAAATAGGGTGGGAGGTAGATGAGAAATATTAAGGCAACAGAGCAAGAGAATGCGAAAGTAGTATTTGCAGAGATAGGAGACAAAGGAGCCCTGACAAGTAGCAGTATTGCAGCTTTGGACGCAACCCGCTTCCCGCATAAGTCTCCCTTTCCCACAACCATGCCAAGTTTCAATCATTTCGAGCAGAACGCACACACGTGCCTTCATATATTACCCATATGACTGGATCTTAAGCCAAACAAGAGAACCTTCTCCGTGGAAAGGCAGAAAGCGAAGCAACAAGAATACCCTTTCCCCTCCTCCCTCCTCTCACTTGGTGCAGCGGTCGCCACCGCTGCTACCCACGCTGTGCTGCCCAACGCCTCATCCTCCTCCCGCTCTCCCAGCCCCGCTACATGGGAGACAGCTGGGAACCAAAATGGTGGTGTTTTAGTGGAGGCGACAACTGCCGCACACACCCGCCCCCCCCCCGGGCTCTGACTGCTCCCTACCCCCTAAAACGCCGATTAGATGCCACCTCCTCCCAAATGCCGCCATCCCTCATGCATTCCAAGGTTACCATAAGCAGCAGGCGGGGGATAGAGAAGTAGGGGCGAATGAAAGGAATATTAGGGGGGTGTCGCCAAGAGAAAATGCTAGGGCGACGCCGCATTCTTCAATTCACCGTTTTGTTTTCCGCCATTTTCCCGTCACCCTAAACCACCGACGGTCTCAACGACGGCTCTTGCCCCTAGGGGTTCTGGCCTAGGGGAAGGAGAGGTTGCCTGAGGGGGGAAAACACTCCACTTCCCTCAATTCCTCCAGTCACCAGCTGCGGCTAGGAAGAAAAACTGTCAGACCAAGGAGGAGGCAAAGCTTAGGGACTAGACGCCACTTCCATTGTTCCCTACGCCCTATACTACAGGCTGGGTGTGAGCCTCTCCTCTCACACTGGCGACACTAAGCGCAGCACACCCAAATCCCTCCACTTTCTCTCCAGGAGTCTCCTTACCTGCAGCCACTGCTGCCACTGCCGCCGCCAGTTGGATTCTGACCGCGCTCCAGATTTCTGCGGGGGTCGGCAGCCGTGGATCTGTAAGGTCCTCACATTCGGGTTTCCGAGGTTCCGCAGCCCGAGCCAATCACAAGCTACTCTGCGTCTGGGAGGCGCGCCGCCTTGTCCTTTATATCGCGGCCGACATGCTGAGGTTGCATTACGTCACGCTGCCCTTGCTGCAGGGTAGGGGGCCAAATGGAGAGAGCGCGCGCGCGGGCGCGCGCCCCGGAGATCAAGAAGCCCGCGCTGGGTTTGTGCTTGGAGACGCCACGGACTTGCAGTGGGTGGTGGGTGGCGGGGAGGGATGCAGCGCGGGCGAGTCCCTGTAAGGAAGCTTGGATCTTGGGGCGCCCCTGAGGAGTTTCCGTGGGAAGATTTTCTGTTTTCCAGGTCGCAAGGGAGAGGAAGAGGGGGAAGGGGAAAAATCAATGACTTAAAGGCAATTCACTGAACCTCTAATACAAGTTGAACGACCAAACAAACAAACAAATTCGGCCCTACTCTCTAGGATTTGACCAACTAGGCCGTCCACAGTGGTAAGAGGCATGTCTCCCCACCAAAAAAACCTGGTTATGTTTTGCAGTTTCCCTCCCTCCTTCCCTTAAATTCCTTTTATATTTCATAATGGTAGACAATCCGATGAAGAAAGTAAAGAAGAATGAAGAAAGGCATAGAAGGGAAAGGTAGGCTAGGGACCTAAATGAAATGAACATGAAATATCTCTTGAGTGTGTCACTTTCAGCTTGTGTCTGCACAAAATGGGAGAACAGTGAGAAATTCAGTGGTGATGGGTGGGGGAAAGAGATGTGACTAAAAGGTTATATTTGCAAAGGGTTTTATATTCTGAAAATTATCTTTAGTACTGTAAGCATGTGAATTGAATAGCAGTGTTTAAGCAGGGAAAGGATACGATCCTAAAGAATAAATGAAGGTGATACATCACCTTTGCCTAAAAATTGGAATATTTTACAAATAAAACCTGTTACTGTTCTCAATTAGCTAATTTCTCCAGTTCTTTATAACCTAATACACCACTAAATGATTTGACAAAATTAAAGGAGACATGCTGTGAAAGCCCTAGCACAGTACCTGGCTCATAGTAGACCAAGAGTCAGCGACTTTCTCTACACAGGACAGGTAGTAGATATTTTAGGCTCTGAGGGCTATAAGGCCTCTGATACAAATATTTAAGTCTGAACTTGTAGCCTCAAAGCAGCCATAAAATGTCTGTATACACTGTATGTACACAAATGAGCATGGATGTGTTCCAGTAGAACTTTTATTTGTAGTCATTGATATTTGAATTTTATATCATTTAATGTATCATTAAAATTATTTTTCTTTAAATTATTTTTCACTATTAAAAATGCCAACACCATTCTTAGTTATAGGCCATTAAAAATATAGGCAATGCTCCACATTTGGCCTATGGGCCATACATAGTTTGCCAACCCCTATGGGGGTTATACTATTATTTTCCCTCCTAAATGAAGAAAGTATTTTTATGAGTGTAGCCCCATATGTGATGTGTTTCTATGTTGTCTACTCTGGCAAATACTACTTGAAATGTCTTCACCCAGTGACAATTCCAATGGGATGCTTATGGAAAAAAAGCTAAGAAAGATATAGGGTTTTTAATGTCAATCACCTTTGTGAAAAATTGTGGTAATTTTTAAAACCTGAGGATCGTTCTTGCTCCTCTCTCTCTTGAATCATCTGAACCACCAAAACATCCTAAGTCTTCTACTTTCTTAATATCTATGGAATTCATTCTTTTTTTTTCATTCTTAATATCATTACCTTGCTCAGGTTCACATCCCTTCTTACCTGGATTACTGCAATACCTACCTAACTAGTTACTGTGTATTCATTTTCTCATCAAATCATTAATTCAGAAATCACCAAATGTGAAAAATATCTCAAATCAAGCCTCCATACTCCATTTTCACTTTAGTTGAGGTTCCCAACAAATAGGACTGTACAACAGCCTCCTGACTCATTGCTCTGCTGCAAGTATCTCTTTACTCCACTTGATAACTTTTACAGTATAGTGTACACCACCACACAGTCACTTGTATAACAAAACAAATAAAATTGATTATTTCTACTCTCTTGTTTAAACATTGCTGTCAACTCCCACTAGAAGTCAAGGATGGCACCCAAACAAGAACAGAAAGGGAATCCTAGCTGGGCAACAATGTGAAAGACCATCCAGCATATGTCTTTTAGATATTTGGTCAGTATTTATTTAGAGGAGTAAACTTCTATGTTAAGGATGGCTGTGCTATCATTTTAAATAGTGTTTTTATATCCATGCTTCAGTATTTTTAGTTTCATATTAGCACCAAGACCAATAATATTAATTAGGTGCTATAAACTCTTTTTAATTTGTAGCTTGCTCATTTCATTCCTTCTACTTGACACAGTAGTCTTGGCCAACTTAATAGTGTTTTACTGTGGTACACTTAGATACCACATATTACTGTCTCTTCTTGCTCATATATCTCTGGAATGACAATTTCTTATCCACTATATTCCCTTTAATTTCAATGTCTTCTATGAAGACTCAGCCTTCTTTCTCTAACTGTAACTTGACTATCTCCCAAGGAAATAACCTAAAATAAATTAACATGAACATATTCTGGGTCATCTAGAAGACCACCTTATAACTGAACCCTGGCATACAACATCAGTGCTCCCATTTGTATTTGTATTTATAAACACGTTGATACCAGACAGTACCACTTTATTTGTTTGGGGTTGATGGGTTGATTTGAAATGAAGGAGCCAGGCTTTGTAAATTATATGCTTTTATACCAGGTATGCTGTACATAATACAATTTTTTTGTAGTTAGAATAAAGTGATGAGAAGTGAGTCATCCCATAGCATACCAGACAAGCCTCACTCAATATGCCATTGTGGAGTCATATTCATGTTGTGAACTGCAATTTAGTTTCAGCAAAACAATATAATGGTTGATTTTAATGCTGTTAATTTATTAGTTTTATTGTTTATTGTTTAGGTTTTATCATTATATAAATACCATAAGCCCAAGGCATTATTTATACATAGTTCCACTATTGTTAAGTAACATTATATTAAAACTAATGTAAATCAATATTGAAAGTACAAATTTTCTTCCATAATAAAAAAAATACAAAGTGATGCACAAAAGGTCTCTAAATGCTATTCTACATAAAAAGTATCAGGACTTCTTTGGGGAGAGGGGAGAATAGCTAACTCCATTTTTAAGATAGGAAATAAGATAAATTGTGTTAAATTGTGTCAGTGAGCAAAAACCAGCAGAGACTAATGGAAACATGTTAAAAGTACAAAAAAGCAATAAAAAATACTAACTAGAAGTAATTGAAACACATGGAATTATTAGGAATGCAGAAAGAGAAATAGAGAGATCCCTCTCACTCCCAAAGAAAACCTCCCTGGATACCCTATGAAGTAAATATCAACTTCTTACTCTGACAATGAACAATTAAAGGAAAAAGAACTCAGTATTTTAATTCTGCTTTTCTTGTACAAACTATTTCAGGACAACCAAATAGCCTAGCTTGAAGAAAGAAAGTTCTTCTTTTCATAAGAAATATAACTAATAACTGTAGAATAAATGTAGAAAATCACCATTTTATGACCTCTAATGAAGTAACAGATCCAGACAATGATCATAGGTGGGTGAAACATAAAATGAAAGACTGTTAGAAAAAATGTAAAGGGATTTGAGCTGTCATCATCCGAACCCTCTAATCAGTTTCTCTGTCTCCTCACCAACACTTAGTATTATAATTATTTTCTACTTCAGCTGGTCTAATAAATGTGTACTGATATCACAGTGTGGTGTTAATTTGCATTTGTCTGATAGCTAATGATATTGAACATCCTTTTGCATGCTTATTTGCTACAATCTATTTGGTAAAGTGTCCAGGTTCTTTGCCCATCTTTTAATTTGATTGTTTCCTTATTATTGAGTTTCAGAGCTTTAAAAATATGTGTTGTGGAGCAAGTTATTTATCAGGCATGTTATTTGTAGGTATTTTCTACACGTTGTCACCTGGTATTTTCTTTTTCTTTATAGTATATATACTATATAGTATACTATATATACAGCAGAGCAAAAGCTTTTAATTCTGATAAAGTCTAATTTATTGATTTTTTTTCTTAAATAGATTGTGATTTGGTATAGATTTTGAAAATTCTTTTTTTTTAAATTTTTTTTATTTATTTATGATAGCCACAGAGAGAGAGGCGCAGAGACATAGGCAGAGGGAGAAGCAGGCTCCAGGCACCGGGAGCCCGACGTGGGATTCGATCCCGGGTCTCCAGGATCGCGCCCTGGGCCAAAGGCAGGCGCCAAACCGCTGCGCCACCCAGGGATCCCAGATTTTGAAAATTCTTTGCCTACTTTCAGCTCACAAAAGTCCTATTTTTTGCTAAAAGTTTTATTCTTAGGCTTTACATTTACATTTATTATCAATTTTGAGTCAGGCTTTGTATAAAGTATGAGATTTAGGTTATGGTTTAATTTTATGCATATCAATGACTAGGGGTTCTAACAACATTGGTTAAAAAGACTATCCTTTCTTCAATGAGAGTTTGAACCTTTGTAAAAAAATCAAATGGCCATATTTGTGTAGGTCTATATATGTCCTATTTATAGGTCTAGATCTGTTCCATAGATCTGTACCTATCCCTTGACCTATATAGCACACTGACTTGATAACTTTAGCTTTTTAATAGGTCCTAAAATTGGGTAGTGTACTTCTTCTAGTTTTTTTTTTCAAAATTGTACTAGCTATTCTTGTTCCCTTTAGTTAGTATCACCTTGTCTATATCTATAAAAAATTCTGCTGGCATTTTGATTGACATTGTCGGAACCCATTGATCTATAACACAGTATGTCCATTTATTTGGGTCTTCGTGGGTGATTTCATGAGCATTTTATAGTTCTTAGCATTCAGATTCTGTACAGGTTTTGTTATATTCATACCTAAGTATTTCATTTTTTGAAAATACTGAAATATATTTTTGTTTAATTTTGGTTTAATCATTGTTGTCCTTAGTATTAAGCAGTTTGATTATTAATGTATCTGGGCTTGGGTTTCTTTGGATTTATTTTGGAGTTTCTTTTTTATTTGTATATTTATATCAGATAATTTGCCAAATCTAGGACATTTTCAACCATTATTTCTTTGAATACTCTTTCAGCATCATAATCTTTTTCCAGTCCTTCTGAGACTTTGATTATATAAAGTTGAGACATTTTGTTGTGCCCTAGTCTCCTGAGTCTTTGTTCATTTTTTCAATCTTCTTTCTTTTTGCTATTCAGATTGGATGATTTATACTGGTCTAACATAAATCTCACCAACTTCTTCTACCATCTCTATTTTCCTGTTGAATTCAAAAAGTGAGATCTTATGGGTTTTAGATTATTTGGTTATCATATTTTTAGATTCTAAAATTTCCATTTGGTTCTGCTTTATATATTCTGTTTCTTTGCTCATACTTTATTTTAATATTTGATTCAATAGTGTCCATGATTGCTTATTTTTTATTTTAATTCCCAATATAGTTAACATACATTTTATATTAGTTTTAGGTGTACAACATAGTGATTTAACAATCCCAGACATCACCGAGTGCTCACCACAAGTGCACTCCTTAATCCCCATCACTTATTTCACCCATTCCCCACCTTCCCTCTGGTAACCACTTGTTTGTTATCTATAGTTAAGAGTCGGTTTCTCTCTCTTTCTTTTCTCCCTTGCTCATTTGTTTTGTTTCTTAAATTCCACACATGTGAGAGACGGTCAACTGATACATGAAAAGATTCTCAGTATCACTCAACATCAGGGAATTGAAAATCAAAGCTATAATGAGATATCACCTCACCTCTGTCAGAATGGTTAAAATGAAAAATACATGAAACAACAAGTGTTGAGGATGTGGAGAAAAAGGAACCCTCTTGTACTGTTTGTGGGAATGCAAACCGGTGTAACCCCTGTAGAAAAAAGAGTATGGAAGTTCCTCAAAAAGTTAAAAATAAAACTACCCTACCATCTAGTGATCACACTACTAGGTGTTCACCCAAAAACTACAAAAACACTAGTTCAGAGGGATACATAGACCCCTGTGTTTATAGCAGCATCATTTATAATAGCCAAATTATGGAAGTAGTCCAAGTGTCCATCGATTGATGAATGGATAAAGAAGATCTGGTGTATATGTAATGGAACATTATTTAGCCAAAAAAAAAAAAAAGACTGAAATCTTGCCATTTGAAATGGAATGGTTGGAGTTAGAGAGTATAATGCTAAGTAAAATAAGCCAGTCAGAGAAAAACAAATACTCTAAGATTTCATTCATATGTGGAATTTAAGAAACAAAACAGATCAGCATGATTACTTATTTGGACATGTTTTGTCATAGCTACTTGAAATTCCTTGTTAGATAATTCCAACATCTTTGTCATATCATCATTAGCATCTGTTCATTATTTTTCCCATGTAAATTGAGATTTTGCATGGATCTTCATGTCCTGAATAACTTGGATTGTTCCTGTACATTTTGAGTAATACCTTGATACTTTGGATCTTGTTATATCCTATGAAGTATATTGATATTTTTGTTTTAAAAGACACTTGAGTTGGTTAGTTCAACTGAATGGAAAAGAATGAGAGAAAAAAAACAAATGGTGTTTTCCCTTACTCTGTTGAGCTTCAGAAAATCTATTTTTCTCTCTTCCAGACAGAATTAGTGGATTTATTGTGTTTCTCTATCCTTGGAGCCCCAATACTCATTTTTGGGTTTCACGTTATATCCAGTTCAGGCCAGGGAATAATGAAGGAGGGAAAAGGGGATAAATTAGCCACTGGTTTAGTGGTACTTTGAATTTTGTTTATTTTCCCTGACCCTCTTGCTGATGTTTACTTTCACAGTTCATGGCTTTCCATGAAGTCTATCCAGATTTTATACTTGAGTTCAGTAGGAGATAAAAGGAAACATGTATTTACTCCATCTTACCTAGAAGAATAAGTGTCAAACATTTTCAACTGGTTTAAATTTATTCAAAAATCATTTAAAAAATATTTTACCAAAAATGCACGGAATGCTCAACTGTAACAAATGCTCGTGACAGACAGTTTGAGTGTAATAACAGCTAATAATTGATAATTGGATTTGGCAATTTGAAAATTATTTGTGATCTTGACCAAAAATCTTTTGGGAGAGTGGTGGGTACAAAAGCCTGGTTAGGATGAGTTGAAGACAGAATTGGTTGAGAAAAATAAATATAATGACTAGAGACAACTCAAATTAATATTAATTGTCTTTGTGTTTTATAATAGTCCAGTTGTATGCTGGTAAACAGTGTGGGGGAAGATGTGAACCTTGATTTGTTGTGTTTCCTGATTTCCATTGTGTAAATACTCCCACAAGGGGCAATTTTGAGCTACTAATGTGACATCATTGAATGCAGATTTTGAAAGAAATGAAAACAATTTGCTATAGTGATTCAGTACAATTGATCCTTGAACAACACAGGTCTGAACTTCTCAGGTCCACTTATATGTGGATTTTTTACAATACAGTACCATAAATATATTTATCTTCCTTGTGATTTTCTTAATAACATTTTCTTTTCTTTAGCTTACAGTATATTAAGGATACAGTATATAAAACATACAACTTACAAAATATGTATTAATCAACTGGTTATTTGTAAGGCTTCTGGTCAACATAAGCCTATTAAGTTGGGGGGAGTCAAAAGTTATATGTGGATTTTTGAGTCCATGTGTATTGGTGCCCCTAAACCATGTTGTTCAAGAGTCAACTGTATATATGTCTCTAACACACCATTGAAATACTCCTATTATTTCCTGAATTCCTATAATAGAAATTGATCTCACTTCAAACCAAGTAAATTTAGGCAACTTGTGGCATTGAAGTGCTATTTTCTGTAATGTTACAACCACTTTTGAAAACACTTTGACAGCATCTTATAAAGCTGAGCATATGTATACCTGATAATTAGAAATTCCTTTCCTCGGTATATACTCATCAGAAATGCATGCATAAGCACAAAAACAATAACAGCAACAGCAAACATATACAATAACATTTGTAGCAGCATTATTTGTTTCTAGGAATTTACCCAATTCTTCCAGGTTTTCCAATTTGTTGGTATATCATTTTTTTATAATATTCTCTTATAATTATTTGCATTTCTGTGGTATTGGTTGTTATTTATCCTCTCTTGGTTGTGACTTTAAAAAAAAAGATTTATTCATCTATTTTAGAGAGAGAGAGAGAGTGCACCTGAGCAGGAGGGAGGGGCAGAGGGAGAATCTCAAGCAGACTCCCTGCTGAGTGTGGAGCCCAATGCAGGTCTTGATCTCATAACCCTGAGATTTTGGCCTGAGCTAAAATCAAGAGTTGGACTCCCAACTGACTCCAAGGTAGCGCTTTTATTTGTAATTTTATTTATTTGGGCCATTTCTCATTTCTTTTTAATAAACCTGGCCATAGTTATATCAATTTTATTAATTTTGCCAAAGAATCCACTCCTGGTTTCATTGATCTGTTGTATTGGGGTATATTATTTAGATTCTATATCATTTATTTCCACTCTAATCTTTATTATTTTCCTCCTTCTGCTGGCTATAGGCTTCATTAGATATAAAGTTAGGTAGTTTATTTGAGATTTTTCTTGCTGCTTGAGGTAGGCCCATATTTGCTACATACTTCTCTCTTATGACCACTTTTGCCAAATCACAAAAATTTTGGAGCATCATGTTTTCATTTTCATTTGTTTCCATGTATTTTTAAAACTTCTTCTTTAATTTCCTGCCTAACCCATCCATTGTCTAGGAGCACGTTTTTAAACTTCCATATATTTGTGTCTTTCCAAATTTTTTATTGTGGTTGATTTCAAGTTTCATAGCATTGTAGCCAGAATATGCATGGCATGATTTCAACCTTTTTGTACTTGTTGAAGCCTGATTTGTGACCTAGTATGTCATCTTTTCAGGAAGATGTCCCATCTGCACTTGAAAAGAATGTGTATTCTTCTGTTTTAGGTTGGAATGTTCTGAATATATCTGTTAAATCCATCTAGTCCAGTGTGTCATTCAAAGCCATTGTTTCCTTGTTGATTTTCTGTTTTAATAATCTATCCATTGATGTGAATGGGTGTTAAAGTCCTCTACTCTCATTGTATTATTATTAATGAGTTTCCTTATAGTTGTTATTAATTATTTTATGTATTTGGGTGCTCCCAAGTTGGGTGTAAAAATATTTACAATTGTTAGATTTTCTTATTGGATTTCCCCCTTTATTATGATATAGTGCCCTTCTTCATCTCTTGTTACAGTGTTTGGTTTAAAATCTATTGTCTCATAGAAGTATTGCTACTCTGGCATTATTTTGACATTCATTTTCATGAGAAATGTTCTCCATCCCTCACTTTCAATCTGCAGGTGTCTGTAGGTCTAAAATGAGTCTCTGATAGGCAGCATATACATGGGTCTTGTTTTTTTAACCATTCTGATCCGCTATGTCTTTTGATTGGAGCATTTAGTTTATTTACATTCAGAGTAATTATTGATAGATATGCATTTTGTGACATTTTATTCCTAGTTTTATCATTGTTTCTGGAAATTTTCCTTATTCCTTTCTTTTTTGTCACTTTTAATCTCTCCTTTACACTCAAAGAGTCATTATTTGAAATAGGCAAAAACTGGAAACAAACCAAATGTCATCAAGTCATTCATTCATTCAAATTCTTCAAGTGCCTACCATATACCAGACATTTTTCTAGTGTGTCTCTACTTCTTGGAACTTACATTCTAGTCAAGGTATATAGATAATAAAAAAACAAACAGGCAAACTATGGGAAGTGCTATGAAGGAAAAAGTATGAGTGCTTAGATAAAGCCTCTCTGAGGAAAGGATAAACTGAGACTGAAAGTTTGACAAAATTTCAGTCAGAAGAAGAGCAACACACAGAGAACAAGCATCAGCAAAGGTCATGAAGCCAGAAAAATATTTATGCATTTAAGAAGTTAAAAGAAGACAAATGTGGCTGAATTCAAGGAATGCAAAGCCCAGATCATTCAGGATCTTATAATGAGTTTTGATTTTATTTTATTCACAATGAGAAGTCATTGTGAGATCCTATTGATTCTCCTTTCTAAAATTTTTTGTATTCTTTTTTTTTAAGATTTATTTATTTATGATAGACACAGATAGAGAGAGGCAGAGACACAGGCAGAGGGAGAAGCAGGCTCCATGCTGGGAGCCCGATGCGGGACTCGATCCCAGGACTCCAGGATTGGGCCCTGGGCCAAAGGCAGGCGCCGAACCACTGAGCCACCCAGGGATCCCCAATTTTTTGTATTCTTTATCCCCAGAGCCTATACTATATTTCAGTGTGGTATCATCTCTTATCTTGATCACTACTTTAGTTTTCTAACAGGTCTCTTAACTGGTTCTGCTCCTTCCTTTTGTCTATCCTTTTCATGTCCACAAAGATATCTTTTAAAAATAAAAAGCCAATCATTCTGCTATTTTCTTATATCCTTTGCTAATTCCTCTTTATTCTACAAGAAAAAGTTCAATTCCTTAACTAAGCCTGTCTAACCTAGTATGTAAGAGCACATCATGAGTTTCATGGGCCCTAGGCATCTTTGCCTTCCTATATAAGAATATGCAAAAAATTACATCTTGTGACTTAATTAGTATAAAGACTAATATTATATATACATTATTATTTTTTAAATATTTTATTTATGTATCTATTTAGAGAGAGTGCAAACAAGAGGAAAGACAGAGGGAGATAGAGAATCTCAAGCAGACTCCATGTTGAGCACGGAGCCAGATGTGAAGCTTGATCCCACAAGCCTGGGATCATGACTTGAGGCCAAATCAAGAATATGACACTTAACCAACTGAGCCATCCAGGTGCCCCTATTATTATTATATTCCTTTTTTCTCCTGATTTTAGAATAAAGTTAAAACATTTTCAAATGATCTTTAAAGGTATCATGGGGTCCTAGGAATGGTGACTCTTGTATTTAATGAATATGTCAACCTTGCTAGTGTGATTTAACTTCGGCCTAACTCTCTAGATTCATTCTAGGATTAATTTTAAAATGTCTATTGAGTATCTTCTATATGTCAAACACTGTTCTAGGAACTGAGAGTACATCACTGAACAAAAGAAGAAGAAAAACATGACTTCATATTACTTTCATTGAGGAAGGAGGGGGACAAAAGTTAAGCAAATGACTAAGTAAAATGAGTAGTATGATAGACAGTGATGAAGTACAGAAGAACGATGAGTGTGGGATGGCTTACA
Organism: Nyctereutes procyonoides; assembly: GCF_905146905.1. Lineage (NCBI taxonomy): Eukaryota > Metazoa > Chordata > Mammalia > Carnivora > Canidae > Nyctereutes > Nyctereutes procyonoides. The sequence goes on along the minus strand of NW_026575125.1, from coordinate 64,530,478 downwards.
ATTTGAAATATGGTGTGCAGGGAAACATCTTCCTGAGCATATATTATCTAAGCAAACACCTGAAGGAGATGAGAGTGAACTAGGTGGATAGCTGGGAGAAAAACATTCTAGGTTAGGCAAAAGCAAATATAAAGGCCCTGAGACAGGAATTTGGCTAGTTTATCTCTGAATAGCAAGAAAGCCAGTGTGGTTGGAATCAGAGAGATAAACATTGTTCAAATCATGGGCTTTTTATCATTATAATTTTGACTTTTTGTCTGAAGGAAATGGAAACTTAATGGAGGATTTTGACTATGGAACTGACATGATTTGACATGTATTTTTTAAAGGCATCCTGTCTGCTGTATTGAGAGTAGACTACAGTAGTGCAAAGGGTGAAGTAAGTAAACCATTTAGGAAGTAATGACAATAATTCAGATGAGAAATAATGATGGCTTTGACCATGATGGTAGCAGTGGGTGGTGATAAATAGTCAAATTCTAGATATATATTTTTAGGTAGAGCTAATATATTTCACTGATATATTGGATGTGAGGCAGAGACAAAGAGAGAAGTCAAGAATGAAGAAAAAAAAGAATTACCCCCAAGTTTTTAGCCTGAACAACTGGAAGGATTGAGTTCCTATCAACTGAAATGGGGGAAATCTATAGAAAGGAAGAATGTTTTTAGGGAGTTTGGTTGTGGACCTGTCAAGTCCATGGTGCCTGTTAAATAGCCAAGTGTGGATTTTAGGGGGAAAGTTCAGGATAGAAATATAAACTTTAGACATCAAGAAAGAGCATAGATACAAAAGAGGAGGACTAAGCTCTAGGAAAGTGAATTGTTTAGAAACCAGAAAAGTGAGAATAAACTAGCAAAGGAAACTGAGAAGGAGAGAACAGCAAGAAAGGGTGAATCAGCAGAGTATATCATTTTGGAAGCCAAGTGAAGAAAGATTTTTTTAGAAGGGAGTGATCAACTGCCTCAAATGCTAATGATAGTTCAAGTAACATGGTGTCTGAGAATTGATCAGTGGATTTATCAACATTGAGGTCATTGATGACCTTTACAAAAACAGTTCCAGTGGAGTGATAGAAGTAAAAGCCTGGTTGGAATGGATTCTATAGATAAAGAGATGGGAGAAATTGGAATCTATAAATGTAGAAAATTCTTTTGAGTTTTACTCTAAAAGGGGCAAAAAAAATGGGGCAACATTTGGAAGGGGATACAAGTGTCTAAAGAGAATTTTTTTCTTTAATATTAGAAACTATAACAGTATTAATATGATTATTGGGGTTGATCCAGTAGAAAAGGGACAATTAATAATGCAGGTGAGAAAAAGGAGAATTATTGGAATATCTTTGAATTGGTGAAAGGGGATGGATCCTAATGCACAAATGCCTAATGCCTTACCATGGAGCATGGATAATGGCAAGAGGGAAGCAGAATATGTGTGCACTGTTACAGGTGGGTCAGTAGGAAGCTCTCATCTGATTGCTTGTGGAAAATCTCTTTTAAAATGTGTTTTATTATGGAAAAGTTCAAGCATATGCAAAAGTAAAGAGAACAAGGTAATGAACCTCCATGTTGCCATCATCAAGCTTTAGCATTATCTGTTCATGACCTAATATTTTTCTTATAGCCCCACCTACACTTTCTTCTTTCCCCAGATTATTTTGAAGGAAATACCAAATGTCATATTATTACAATCATAAACACTTCATTATAAGTCTCTAAAAGATGACTCTTTAAAAAGTATAACAACATTACCACACTTCAGAGATTAATAATAATTCCTTAATATCACCAAGTATCCATTCACAATTCCCCAATTGCCTTTTAGCAGTGTTTTCTTTTTGAAATAAAATATCCAAATAAGGCCTATGCTTTGCAATTGGTCAATATGTATGTTAGGTCACTTTTAATTTATAGATTCTCTTTCCATGTATTTTTTCCATTCTACTTGTTGAAAAAACTGAATTATTTGTCTGATAGAATCTCCTACAGTCTAGATGTTTCTGTTTGCATCCTCGTGGGGATTTATCACATATTCTTCTGTTTTCTGTAATTTCCCTTCTAGATGCTTAATAAGTTTGGGTTCAAGTTTTTGCAAGAATACTTCATAAATGGTATTGTATACTTCTACCAGGAGGCACATAATGTCCAATTATCTCTCTTGTTAAGATGTTAGCAACATTGATGGTTTTTGTTTAGATCAATTAATTTATTAAAGGTTGCTAGAATTAGTTGGAATATTTCTAAAATGAGAAACTACCCCTCATTTCTGATAAGGTTACACTAGTGTACAATTGGAAGTTTTATTTTGATTGCTTCAATCTTCTCAGTGAAATAAGAAGGAAAGTCATCAGTGAGAGTGAGAAAGGAGAAGATATATTGGAGATTTGTGGAAAAGAAATTATGAAATAGACATCTAAGAGAGTGGAAAAATTATTGGACTAAGGAAACTACTTAGTATGTTTGCCAGGTGGTATTATGAGTACAGATGAATTCCATGGTCATGAACTTGAAGTAATATCAATATATGTATTTGCATGCTTTTCTCAAGCAATCTTAGGCTGCATGGATGCAGATAAAACTAGACGAAGAACTGGATTTAGGGCAGCCTAGGTGGCTCAGTGGTTTAGTGCCACCTTCAGCCTAGGGTGTGATCCTAGAGACCCAGGATCAGGTCCTGCGATAGGCTCCCTGCATGGGGCCTGCTTCTCCCTCTGCCTGTGTCTCTGCCTCTCTCTCTCTCTCTCTCTCTCTCTCTGTGTGTGTGTGTGTGTGTGTGTGTCATGAATAAATAGATAAAATCTTTTAAAAAAAAAAGATCTGGATTTAACCAGGCTTGGACCTTGGCAGATGAGTATAAGCAACAAAAGAGCAAAAATATTAAGGGTATATGCAAGAGAGTGATTATAAAGATGAAGCATGGAATTTGAATTAGGTCATGGAGGAAGTTAGATCATGAGAATGATGAGGAACAGTGAAAATCTAATAGGGTCAAGGAGTGCACATTCTGTAGAGGTTGTTAAGTGCTAAAAAGAAGCGTGCTGGAGAGACAGGAGGTGTTGATCAAATAATGGAAAGTTTAAAAATTAAGATTATAGAGAAGGTCATGACTAGGCCTGGAGAATGACTAGAGGAGTAAGTAGCTAAAGTGGAGTGAGGGACAAGATCCCTGGAAGAGAGATCAAGGAAATTACAGGCCAAGGAATTAGAAATTGCATTAATATAAATATTGAAACCATTAAAATTATATGACAGTTAGTGAGCCAGAAACTAAGCTGCTCAAGGAATGAGTGGTATAATTTCAATAAGGATAGGTAATAAAATATAAACTCAATGTGGGCAGAGATTTTTTCTGTTTTTTTTCACTGTATCCCTAGCTCTTAGAATCATACTTGAAATATAGTAGGGTGCTCAAGAAATGGTTTAATATGAATGATGAGTAAATAATGTGAAATTCAAAGCTAGAGAGTGTTTAGGGAAGAGACAGAGCAAATGTTCTGGAAGTGGCAATGAGATGTAAATAAAACATTTCACCCACAACCAGGACCACTGATTTGAGGAGTATGAAAAAGAAAACAGCCACTTGATAGGACTTCAGGTGAAACATTTAGAGTCTCTAGATCAAGAAAGTGAAAGAAACTTTCAGAAAAGAGGTTGTGGGTATGGATTTTTTCTGGTGATGAACTATAAGTTCCACTAAACTGTAGAAGAAATCCAGGAGATTGGGAGGGGTTGGGGAAAGGGTAAAAAGGAGAATGTGCATAGTTACAAGCATATCAGGGGCTGGGGATTTGGTATTTCTAGACCACTTGTGTAACTGAAAAAAACAGAACATACTGATATGGCCCTAATGATCTCAAAGCAGATTAATAGTTGTGAGGCTATGAGTGTTGTGGGTGAGGGAGAGAGAGATAAGGATACTACAAGGAGCACAGAGAGATATTAGGCCAATTCTTCATTTATGTAATGAAAAGGTGGAGAGCAGGGGAAGGAAGGGTGGCTTCCTCCTAACCCCTAGAGAACAAGGAATTCTGGAGTTCCCTTTTGATTCTCATTATTACAGTGTTGAATACCAGTTATCCTTGTTGACTACTACCAAAAGTGAAGAGGTATCTTCTACAAAAGCTCTTTATATTTCAGCCATATTTGAATTACTTGTAGTTCCATTAATCCAGCGTACTCCCTCAGATTTCTTTGCTTGCTAGTCCCTCTTCCTGGAATATCCCCTATATCTGTTACTCACCCACTCCTATTCATTCTTCAAGGTATCTTTATCAATATAACATCTTCTTCCTTCCTTACATCCAAGGCAGATTAAGGTGCTTTCTCCTGTTATCCCTTAGCATTTTATAAATACATCCTAATGATACTGAATTTTTAATTGAAAATTTAATTGCGATAGTGCAGATATACATGCAGTTATAAGACATTATACAGGAATATCCCATATACCCTTTACCCACTTTCTCCCAGTGGTAAAAATCTTGCAAAACTAGTACAATATAGCAACCGAGATATTGACATTAATACATTTCACCAATCTTATTCAGATTTCCCCAGTTTTATTTGTACTTGTGTGTATGATATGTGTGTGAATTTAGTTCTATGCCACATTATCATATGTGTAAGTTCTTGAATCCACTACTATAGTCAAGATACTGAACAATTCCGTCACCACATGGATTCCTCTTTGTTTCCTCTTGTTTTTTTTTTTAAATTTTTTTTAATTTTTATTTATTTATGATAGTCACACAGAGAGAGAGAGAGAGAGGCAGAGACACAGGCAGAGGGAGAAGCAGGCTCCATGCACCGGGAGCCCGACGTGGGATTCGATCCAGGGTCTCCAGGATCGCGCCCTGGGCCAAAGGCAGGCGCCAAACCGCTGCGCCACCCAGGGATCCCTTGTTTTTTTTTTATAACCACAGTAAACTCTCTCCCACCTCCTGCAACTCAACTCGTGACAATCACTAATCTTCCCTCTATTTCTAAAATGTATGCATTTCAAGAATGTTATAAAAATGGAATCATACAGTATGGAACCTACTGGGATTGGCCTTTTTCACTCATCATAATTCTTCAGAGATCTTTCCAGGTTGTTGCATGAATCAGTAGCTCTTTCCTTTGTATTGCTGAACAGTATTACATCATATAGATGTATCCCAGTTAATTCACTTACCAGTTAAAGGAGATTTGACTTTTTTTCCTAGATTTTGGCTACTACAGATAAAGTTTCTACTCATTTACAGGATTTTGTGTGAACATGTTTTCCTTTCTTTTGGATGAATACAAGTGGAATGGCTGGGTACAGTAGAAGGATCAGAGAAATCCATCCCCTCTTATTAGGAATGCAAAAAATTTCCCAGAACCCTATTCCCATCACAGTTCTCCTTTAATCTTATTGGCTGGAAGGGAAGCTGGAAAAAAAAACAGAGAAACTTAGACGTCCCCAACAAGATTGGAATGCTTGTAGCAAAGATGAAGAGAATACTGCTTGTGAAATTAACAATACCTGCTAAAATGTCAATGTCTGAGAACAAAAGAAACTAAATAAGAGAAAGTATATTATAGCAGTTGTGGGTGGGCTGAACGGTGGCCTCTGAAAAGATATATTCACAACCTAATCCTTAGAATATATAAGCTTATTTACATGGCAAAAGATGTGATTAAGTTAATGGTCTTGCTTGTCTGTTAAGGTAGATACATAAGAGGAGATGCACGCACGCATGCACACACACACACACACACACATACAGAGGGGGTAATGTGAATATGGAGGCAAAGATTACAGTGATGTGGCTACAAGCCAAGGAATACCAAAGCTATCAGAAGCTGAAAGAGGCAAAGAATGAATTCTCCTCTAGAACCTCTGAAGGGAGAGAAACCATGCCAACACTTTGAATTCAGGGTTTTGTATTCCAGACCTGTGAGAGAATAAATATCTATTGTTTTAAGTCACCCAGTTTGTGGTAATTTGTTATGGCAGCCAGGAAACTAACACAGTAGTTAAGAGCACTGACATTGGAGTCAGATCTGAATTCAAAAACATGCTCAGCTATTTAGAACTATGACATTCAAGAAGTGACTTAACTTTTCTATGTTCAAGTTCCCTCATCTGTGAGATGGCAGCCCAACACAAAAACACTTAACACTGTGCCTGGCACATCGTAAGGACTTACTAGCTGTTAGTGTTATTAGAGAGGTGAAGCTACAAAGGAAGGCAAGAAAAACACTGACATTAGTATAATAATGTGTCTGTATGTCTTGGTCTCTGTCTCTCTAGTAGTATTATCATTTCCATAAAGAATACTTTGTATCACTTTGTAACCTGAAAGCCTTAGGAAGTATATTTCCAACTCTGATTTGTGCCTCCATTTATCCTTTACTTTCAGGAACATAAAAGTGTACAATGCCTTCTTCATTCCTTTTTTTAAGATTTTATTCATTTATTCATAGAGACAGAGAGAGAGAGAGAGAGAGAGAGAGAGGAGAGAGCAGAGACACAGGCAGAGGGAGAAGCAGGCATCATACGAGAGCCTGACGTGGGACTCGATCCAGGGTCTCCAGGATCACGCCCTGGGCTGCAGGCGGCACTAAACTGCTGCGCCACTGGGGCTGCCCCCTTCTTCATTCCTATACATAAGAATATACTCTTTTCTTCTAAATCTAAATACCTGGGTTTTCAATGTTGACAGGGAAAAATATCATAAGGTTAATATAGAGACCCATCTGATTGTATCTACTAAGCTAAGGCTCTGGGCATTAAAATACTAGACTACTATAGCTACCACAAGAGTTCCAGAATATCAGTAATGAGTTCATTAGAATTAGTGTTGCTTCAAGGAGCCTTGGTCAGGAAAGAAAATTTAATATATAACATAATACTTTATTTTAATTATGTTATAAAAAACAGGTAATAGCTTTGTGTTAAAGCTGATGTTAAATGGATCCACCTAATCAGATACTGAACTGTTAAAACTTGGAATTGCCATCAGAAATCTTCATATATTCACCATTCCTATGTTTGAAAGTAGGCATGCAATTACTAAATGTTACTTTTCTTAAAAGAAAAATGGTTCATGAATTGTTGGCTTCTGACTAACACAGAGATTTTTGTCTCTCATTTGGGGATCATAACTGGACCCTTGTCTGGTTTAATATAGAAGAGAAGTAAGTTTATCAGGACTTCAGAGTTTTAAGAACTTTCTGAAAAGATGAAAATATGCTAGCAGATTGAATTTAAATTAAAAAATTAAAAGATGAAACATACTCTGATTTCTTTACAAATGTTAAAATATTCAGACTTTCAAAATCCATTCACAATGGCTAACTACAAAATTGGATACAGTTTTGTTTTAAGATCATGATAATGTAAAACATCTTGTAATATATCTCAATATCTTTTAGCAATAAAAGAAAGGAAACTGCTTTCTTTCTAGAAATAAAATCTAGTATTTTTTCAGGCTTTTTATATCTCACTCAGAAACAATTTTTAAGTAGGAACTTTCCTTTTGAACTCCTCTTTAATCCAGGACAAAGATAATTACTGTGATGGTCATTATCTAGAACTATATTTTCCCTCTCCTCCAGTCCAGTACTTCAGTCACTCCTACTTTTGTCGATAGATTTAAACTTACACCTATGTTGGAAACTATTCTGAGTGACCCTGGGAAGGAGGGATGTAGGGAGTTCCTTTCTAAGGTTTTATTTATTTATTCATGAGAGACACACAGAGAGAGAGAGGCAGAGACACAGGCAGAGACACAGGCAGAGGGAGAAGCAGGCTCCATGCAGGGAACCTGACATAGGACTCGATCCTGGGTTTCCAGGATCAGGCCCTGGGCTGAAGGCAGCACTAAACCCCTGAGCCACCTGGGCTGCCCGGGAGTTCCTTTCTATTTTTTTAAAATATTTTATTTATTTATTCATGAGAGACATACAGAGAGAGAGAGAAGCAGAGGCACAGGCACAGGCACAGGAGATGCAGGGAGCCTGATGTGGGACTCGATCTCAGGACTCCAGGATCAGGCCCTGGGCTGGAGGTGGCGCTAAACCGCTGAGCCACCCAAGGACCCCTTAACCAGGAGTTACTTTCTAAAAAGGTGTTTGGTTCAGTATCAAGCATCTCTGCTGGTATCTTGCTGATGCCCTATGTGTAGCTCACAGATCCCATATATAGATAGCAACATTTTGTGGCCCTGATTCTTTGATATAAGATTTTTATTTCCCAGGCAACAAGCTTGGGTTTCTGATGTCTGCTAATTGTCTTCCTCAATCTGACCCACTTTCTGGACCAGAATCCTATCTTGGCTCATCCTCCAGGATTTGAATGATGCCACATAATGGCTGACAAGGAACTGAAAAGTCATCTAGCATAAACTTGTCATTTTACAGTGGAGGAAACCAAAAACTTGACCCTCTTTTCTCTCTGGTTTTAACATATCTGCCTTTTCATAGTCTTAGCTGGCCTCCCTGAAATTCTGTTTTCTGCCTTACTGAAAATATTATCAATTTAACAGTCTAATAAAACTCCCAGCCAAGCACTTACCTAATCCCATTAAGTCTCTAAGTTATAAGTGTCATAACACAAACTTTGTGGGCAAGGACATAGGGTAATTTGTAAGATAAAATATTTTTTACTGTGGCAGTATCTCAACTAGATTATATGAAGGCACAAACTTTGAACATGTATTACTTAGACCACTCATAGCTAAATATACAATGTGTTAGAACACACCTAGATAGCTAAAACAAGAACTACTGTGTATAAACTTAAAAATAGGGATCCCTGGGTGGTGCAGTGGTTTGGCGCCTGCCTTTGGCCCAGGGCGCGATCCTGGAGACCCAGGATCGAGTCCCATGTCGGGCTCCCGGTGCATGGAGCCTGCTTCTCCCTCTGCTTGTGTGTCTGCCTCTCTCTCTCTCTCTCTGTGACTATCATAAATAAATAATAACAAAATTAAACTTAAAAATAATCTTAGCTAGATATTTCTAATTAGAAAAGTAATGTAAGGGTAGGGTAAGATGGCAGAAGATTAGGGGTCATCAACTCACCTGGTCCCACCAACTTACCTAGGTAACATTCAAAACATCCTGAACACCTACGAATTTGACTTGAGATTTAAAGAGAGAACAGCTGGAACACTACAGAGAGAAAAGTTTTCGCTTCTAACATGGTAGGAAGGTGGAAAAAAAGTAAATAAATGAAAAAGAATAAAGTGGGGGAGGGGCACCACGAAGAGCCGGGCTAAAGCAGAGAAACGAAAACCTCTGGGACTGGAAAGCCCAGCCCTGGAGAAGTGGGAACTTTAAAAATCCACAATGGATTTTCCCCGGATGGAAAGGCATTTAGCAGGGAAATTGGGCAGAATCTTAGGAGGGACAGTGAAGCCTCCAGATTCCCGGAGTCACTATTAGAAGAAGTGCACCTGAGGGAACGCTCCCCACTAACCGTGGACCAATCTCTGTAAAGATCTGAAGCATTGCAGCCCTCGGGGCATTTGGAAGAAGCCAGTTGGTTAGGCGGGCCGGGCTCTGGATGGAGGTGGCTGTGCCCCGTTCCCTTCTGGAGTGCACAGTTCCAGCAGCACAGGGCCCCAGATCCCAGGGCACCCGAACTGACAAAGCTAACAATCCTGCATTTTTCCTGGGACAGGCAGAAGTGGGGAGGGCACAGGACAGCGAGAACTCTCCTTCTGCTGGGTGCCCCCAAGCTGTGCAAGGCAGCTCACCCCCGCTGGCCCCGGGAGTATCTAGGCCAGTGCAGACTGAGAGGCTGCATTAATTACTAGTGGGGAGCTGACTTCAGAGCTAGTAATCCGGCCACCGCCATTGTCATTGTTCCTCTGTTTTTCACCTTGTGCCTAGGAGGGGCGGGGCCACCAGGGAACAAAGACCTCATGATATACAGTACACAATGAGCCCGACACCTGGCAGGGGACAGGGCATCTTCATCCAGGTGCACACACCTGAGCATCAGCACAGCAGACCCCTCCCCCAGAAGACCAGCTGGAAGGACAGGGGAAGAGTGAGTTCTTGACCAAGCAGCACTGGAAAGCTCCAGGACCAAGGGAAAATCGAGGGAATATAGTATATAGAACTAAAGGGTTCCCCCTCTTTTTAAATTTTTTTCCATTACAATTCGTTTTTATATCAGAATAAAAATTCCCAATATTTTGTCTCTTTTCTCACCTCAACTGCAATATTTTACCATCTCTTCATTTTTAAGTTTCTCCCTTTTTGACTTTCATATTTCTACAGTTACAGGTCTTAGATATATTTTTCAAATCTGGATTTCCTTCAACATATCAATTTGACTTTGGGAGATATATGAGATATGGGTTTTTCTTTTGTGTTTTTTAGAACTCAATCACAAGAAGAAATTTGGAAGAAACTCAAACAAATGGAGGTTAACAAGCATTCTACTAAAAGAGGAGAAATATTATTTTAACACTAGACCTCTCCACAGAGATCTGGCAGTCTAGAAAGGAATGGCATGATATATTCACAGTACTAAATAAGAAGAAGATGCAGCCAAGAATACTTTATCCAGCAAGGCTGTCATTCAGAATAGAAGGACAGATAAAGAGCTTCCAAGAACAGCAAAAACTAAAAGAATATGTGACCACCAAACCAGCACTGCAAGAAATATTAAGGGAGACTCTGTAAAACAAATAGGAAACCCAAAGAAATAATCCAAAAACCAGGGACTGAATAGGTAATATGATGAAACTAAATTCATATATTTCAATAGTAAATCTGAACGTGAATGGACTTAGTGATCCCATCAAAAGATGCAGGTTTTCAGACTGGATAAAAAACCATGGCCCACCTATTTTTGCTGTCTACAAGAGACTCATTTGAGACTTAAGGACACCTCCAGCTTGAAAATGAAAGGTCGGAGAACCATTTTCCATTCAAATAGTCCTCAAAAGAAAGCTGGGGTAGCAATCCTCATATCAGATAAATTAAAGTTTATCTCAAAGACTGTAGTAAGAGAAGAGGAGGGACACTATATCATACTTAAAGGGTCTATCTAACAAGAAGACCTAACAATCATGAATATTTATACCCCTACTTTGGGAGCTGCCATGTATATCAATCAATTCATAACCAAAGTAAAGACATACTTAGATAATAATACACTCATAGTAGGAGACTTCAACATGGCACTTTTTGCAAATGACAGATATTCTAAGCACAACACAACCAAAGAAACAAGGGCCTTAAATGATACACTAGACCAGAAGGATTTCACAGATATAAATCATTTTTCCATTCAAAGTAAATTGAATGCACATTCTTCTCAAGGGCACATGGAACTTTCTCCAGAGTAGACTACATACAGGGTTCCAAATCAGGTCTCAACCAATACCAAAATATTGAGATTGTCTCCTGCATATTCTCAGATCGCAATGCTTTCAAACTAGAACACAATCACAAGAAGAAATTTGGAAGAAACTCAAACAAATAGAGGTTAACAAGCATCCTACTAAAAGATGAATGGGTCAACCAGGAAATTAGAGAAGAATTAAAAAGATTCATGGAAACTTAGAAAAATGAATATACAACTGTTCAAAATCTTTGGGATACAGCAAAAGCGGTCCTAAGATGGAAACACATCACAATACCAGCCTCACTCAAAAAATTGGAAAAAAACTCAAATACACAAGCTGACCTCCCACCTGAAGGAACTGGAGAAAGGACAGCATGTGAAACCTACACCAAGCATAAGAAGAGAGATAATAAAGATTTGAGCAGAACTCAATGAAATAGAGACCAGAAGAACTGTAGAACAGATCAACAAAACCAGGAGTTGGTTCTTTGAAAAAATTAATAAGATAGATAAACCATTAACCAACCTTATTAAAAACAAAAGAAAAAAGACCCAAAATAACAAAATCATGAATGAAAGATTAGAGATCACAATCAATACCAAGGAAATACAAATGATTTTAAAAATGTATTATTCCACCCAAAAGCATCCGATACCTGGGAGTAAACCTAACCAAAGAGGAAAAGAATCTATATGCTAAAAACTACAGAACACCTCTGAAAGCAATTGAGGAAGACTCAAAGAGATGGAAAAACATTCCATGCTCATGAGTTGGAAGAATTAATATTGTGAAAATGTCTGTGCTACCCAGGGCAATTTACGCATTCAATGCAATCCCTATCAAAATACCTTGGATTTTCTTCAGAGAGTTGGAACAAATAATCTTAAGATTTTATGTGGAATCAGAAAAGACCCTTAATAACCAGGGGAATATTGAAAAAGAAAACCAGAGCCAGGGGCACCACAATGCCAGATTTCAAGCTGTACTACAAGCTGTGATCATCAAGACAATGTGGTACTAGCACAAAAACAGACACATAGATCAATGGAATAAAATAGAGAACCCAGAAATGGGCCCTCAACTCTACAGTCAACTAATATTCGACAAAGCAGGAAAGACTATCCACTGGGAAAAGGACAGTCTCTTCAATAAATGGTGCTGGGAAAATTGGACAGCCACATACAGAAGAATGAAACTAGACCATTCTCTTACACCATACGCAAAGATAAACTCAAAATGGATGAATGGTCTAAATGTGAGACAGAATCCATCAAAATCCTAGAGGAGAACACAGGCAACACCCTTTTTGAACTTGGCCACAGCAGCTTCTTGCAAGATACATCTATGAAGGCAAGAGAAACAAAAGCAAAAATGAACTATTGGGACTTCACCAGGATAAAAAGCCTCTGCACAGCAAAATAAACAGTCAACAAAACTAAAAGGCAACTTACAGAATGGGAGAAGATATTTGCAAATGACATCAGATTAAGGGGTAGTATTCAAGATCTATAAAGAACTTATGAAACTCAACAGCAAAGAAACAAACAATTCAATCATGAAATGGGCAAAGGACATGAATAGAAATATCACCAAAGAAGACATACACATTGGCCAGCAAGCACATGAGAAAATGCTCCATGTCACTGACCATCAGGGAAATACAAATCAAAACTACAATGAGATACAATGAGATACCACCTCACACCAGTGAGAATGGGGAAAATTAACAAGATAGGAAACAACAACTGTTGGAGAGGATGTGAAGAAAGGGGAACCCTCTTGCACTGTTGGTGGCAATGTGAACTGGTACAGCCACTCTGGAAAACTGTGTGGAGGTTCCTCAAAGAGTTAAAATTAGAGCTCAGCAATTTTACTACTGGGTATTTACCCCAAAGATACAGATGCATTGAAACACCAGGACACCTTCACCCTGATGTTTATAGCACCAATGTCCACAATATTCACACTATGGAAGGAGCCTCAATGTCCATTAACAGATGAATGGATAAAGAATATATATATATATATATATATATATATATATATATATATATAATCTATATTACTTGTCTGCGATCAGAAAGGATGAATACTCAACTTTTGCTTCTATATGGATTGACCTGGAGGGTATTATGCTGAGTGAAGTAAGCCAATTGGAGAAGGACAATCATCATATGGATTCACTCATATGTGGAATATAATAAGTAGTGAAAGGGATTATAGGGGAAAGGAGGGAAAATGAGTGGGAAAAAATTAGAGAGGGTGACAAAACGCGAGAGACTCCTAACTCTGGGAAATGAACAAGAGGTATTGGAAAGGGAGGTGGGCAGGGGAATGGGGTGACTGGGTTATGGGCACTGAGGAGGGCACCTGACAGGATGTGCACTCAGTGTTATACTATATTTTGGCAAATAAAACTTCAATAAATATATATTAATGTAAAGTGGGTTATTTTATTCCTTGTGAATTTATTAAAAAAATTCTCTCTGGCTGAAGTGAACATATTCATGGAGATACTTACCTTCTTAAACTGTTATCTATGTTATTTTTTTGTCCTTTTTAGTCATGAAGGGCAAAGGCTTTAAGGACTTATTTGTATTGCTTGGCAGTGTCAGGAAGGTAAACAAAAATCATACTTGTGCCTAGTCAGAAGCAATTAAAACACAAATTTCCTTTGTCACAGTGAGGTACAGTAGTCAACAAAACAGATCTTATCATAATTTCACAATTAGGGAGTTATATCAGGAAGTCCAATGGCATACACCAGAGGAATAGTTAGGATTGGAAAGAGTCAGCTAAGGAAGGTATAATCAAGCATATTGTAAGTTCAAATGTGTTATTTGTTCCTGGGGGGGGGGTCAAAAACATAAAGGATAAACCACTCACTCAATATCGTATAACTAATAAGTGAAGAAGCTAGGATTTTAATGTAGCAAGGTGACTACAGAGCTGTCTAGGCTCTTAACCACTATGCTATATCATCTCTTGTGTATAGACTATACCTTTAACCATCCTGGGTCTTTCCTGCTCTAACTCTAGCACTTACAGTAGAAACTTCCAACAACTTGGGAACTCCACACTACATATAGACAAAATCTTTAACTACCTAGACTAGTTCTTATTTTGGCCTCATCATGAAGAGACCAATACTGAACACTCAATATATATTCCTATTTAGACCCCTAAAAGCCAGATAAAGCCTGCTCTTTTTTTTAAGCCTGCTCTTATGTTATATTAAATACCTACAGAAGCTCTACCACCCAGGGTTTGGTCCTACACAACAATATGAAGCATTCAACAACCTGAAGCCTGTTCCTGTTCAGGACTATGTGGCATTTCATACAAAACTTTCAACTTTTCAGGGACTCTTTCAGGGTCAGCTTAACTTAAAGGCTTCTTTCTGGAATGGCCACATTTTCCACAGAATAAGTATCTGAATGCCAGGGACTTATTTATGATTAGGTTATGGATGTATAGGGAACTAAATGTATAAAGGTCCTAAAAGAGAAACTGAAAGTCCAGTATGATTACAGCAGAGAGCAAGATGGATAGTGATGTATAAAGAAACTGAAAAAGGAAAAGAATATACTGTGGTAGTCAAATACTTTGGAGTCAAGCTGGTTGTGTTTGAATCTTGGCTCTGATACTAATTGTGGGGACTTGAAGAAGTTACTGAACTACTTGAAGCCTCAATTTCCTTGTTTGTAAATCAGGAAAAATAATATCTATTTCATAGAAACTTTGTGAGGACATTATAAAATAATGTGTATAAAACATCTTAGTGCTTGCATCATATTAAGTATTTTATAAATATTATACGCTAACACAGTTGATAGATACAGATGGATAGATGATAGTTGATAGATACATACATACATACATATATACATACACAGTAGAGAAATAGAGACTCTAGGTCTTGAGGTTTTGGAGGGCCTTGTAAATCATAGTAAGGTTTGAAGCTTTATTTTAGGATAATTGGAAGATACTGAAGGGTTTTTAAGAGAGAAACAACAAGATTAGCATTTAAAAATATTATTCTGGCTGTACTGTGGCAAAAGGATTGGATAGAGAGAAGTATAGGCATAGAGAGTCTAATTAGGAATTTGTTATGATAGTCCATGGGAAAGATAGTTCTGTCTTAAACTAGGACAGAGTGCATAGAGATAAAGGTGGAAAAAGGAACATATAAGAGATACACTTAGAAAGTAGTAAGGGTCAGGGTTTGGTAGCAAGTGAAATGAGATGTGCCCCTACTTCTTCACCTCCCTCACATTTTCCCCAGAGGATTGAAGAGAGATGGCTGAATAGCAAGGACAAGTATTGAAAAGTTAGTATAGGACATTTTGTGATGTATCTTAAATCTATGAGAGGGCAATTGCTCTCTTACTATAATAGTTTTGGTAGATAAATGTGTGTGGTTTTAGATACTCTAAAAAACAGCTAGCCTTACTGAAACTTACACTTTAAGCATCCCCACTCCATCCATGAAATCTGAACAGATACTACATTCAACACTGGAGACCATGGAATCTGGAAAACCCAAAGGAGTCTTAGGACATAATCATTTCTGTAAGGCTTTCTGTAGGAAAGTCTGACATACAACGTTGGCCAGGTAGAGAAGGGGCAAAAAGGAAAAGAATTGCTGGAATAGTAGGGAGAACAAGAGAATAATGGAGATAGACAGACTGAGATAGACTGAGTAATTAGGGAATGAGGGAGGTCCACTTCATTTACTCTTCAAAAGCTTAAGGAGTAACTATATGATCCCATCACCTCTACAAAAGAGGCCTAATCAGATCTTACTCCCTTATACAAGAGAGTGGAGTAATTGCCAGAAGCAGTATGCTGGATTCTTCCTCCCCCAATATTGGAACTTCTCCCTCTGCCTGTGTCTCTGCCTCTCTCTCTGTGTCTCTCTCATGCCATGAGAGAAGCAGGCCTCGTGCAGGAAGACCGATGTGGGACTCAATCCCAGGACTCTGGGATCACGCCCTGTGCCAAAGGCAGAGGCTCAAACATCGAGCCCTCCAGGCGTCCCAAATAAATAAAATATTTTTAAAAAGAAGTGTGGACTAGAAAGATGATATTCTTGAAATATTCTGCACCAGAACTAGGCTGCTGAGCTCAGGACTTCATGTTATAAGAGATAAACTCATTTGTTGAAGCTACTGGATTCAGGTGTTTTTATTGCACTCATATGGGACCCTAAAAGACACAGAATACTAAAGAGATTAAGAAGTAAATATGATTCTCAAGTTTCTGGCTTAACGCAATAAGTAGAATAATGCCTTTTCCCCAAGAATGTCCATGTCAATCCCTGGAATCTGTGAATGTTATCTTAAATAGTAAAGGAGAATTAAGGTTGCAGATGGAATGAAGATTGTTAATCAACTGATTTCAAGTTAGGGATATTACCCTGGATTTATATGGGTGGGCCCAATGTAATTCTTAAAAGAGGGAGGCAGAAAAGGAGTTTGGAGTGATGCAATATGAAGATTCAAGCACCACTGCTGGCTTTGTTGAGGGCCATGAGCCAAGGGATGTGGATAGCCTCTAGAAGATGGAAAAGGAAAAGAAAAGGATTCTCCTCTAATGAAGAAGGCATAAAACCATGTCATACCTTTATTTTAACACAGTGAGACTCATGCTAGATTTATGACCTATAGAATTGCAATATAAAAAATATACGTTATAAGCCAACTGTGTTCCTGGTAATTTGTTACCATAACCATAGGAAACTAATACAAGCAACTTGACAGATGAGTTCACTTTTAGAAATATTGAATTTTCAATCCTTTTGAGATATCCAAGGGAAGAGGTCCAATAGGCAAATGGCTACATGGGAAGATCAGGAAGATGTCTAAACTGCAGATATAGAATTGAGAATTATTGTAGATAATTAAAACAATAGAGTCAAATCAAATGCTTATGGAGAATGAACAGGGTTAGAAGAAAAAAAAAGGCCTAACTCTAATAGTGAATGGAGTAAGGGGAGAAGGCAGCACAAGAAGCTGAGAAGGAGCAAAGAGTTAGGTATAAAACGAGAAGAACATAGTTTTACAAAATCAAAAGAAGAAAATGTTTCAAGGAGGGTCCTTTTTTTTATAAATTAATTTTTATTGGTGTTCAATTTACCAACATACAGAATAACACCCAGTGCTCATCCCGTCAAGTGTCCCCCTCAGTGCCCATCACCCATTCACCCCCAACCCCCACCCTCCTCCCCCTCCACCACCCCTAGTTCATTTCCCAGAGTTAGAAGTCTCTATGTTCTGTCTCCCTTTCTGATATTTCTCACACATTTCTTCTCCCTTCCCTTATATTCCCTTTCACTATTATTCATATTCCCCAAATGAATGAGAACATACACTGTTTGTCCTTCTCCGATTGACTTACTTCACTCAGCATAATACCCTCCAGTTCCATCCACCTTGAAGCAAATGGTGGGTATTTGTCGTTTCTAATGGCTGAGTAATATTCCATTGTATACATAAACCACATCTTCTTTATCCATTCATCTTTCGATGGACACCGAGGCTCCCTCCACAGTTTGGCTCTTGTGGACATGGCTGCTAGAAACATCGGGGTGCAGGTGTCCCGGCGTTTCATTGCATCTGAATCTTTGGGGTAAATCCCTAACAGTGCAATTGCTGGGTCGTAGGGCAGGTCTATTTTTAATTCTTTGAGGAACCTCCACACAGTTTTCCAGAGTGGCTGTACCACCTCACATTGCCACCAACAGTGTAAGAGGGTTCCCTTTTCTCCACATCCTCTCCAACATTTGTTGTTTCCTGCCTTGTTAATTTTCCCCATTCTCACTGGTGTGAGGTGGTATCTCATTGTGGTTTTGATATGTATTTCCCTAATGGCAAGTGATGCAGAGCATTTTCTAATGTGCATGTTGGCCATGTCTATGTCTTCCTCTGTGAGATTTCTCGTCATGTCTTTTGCCCATTTCATGATTGGATTGTTTGTTTCTTTGCTGTTGAGTTTAATAAGTTCTTTATAGATTTTGGAAACTAGCCCTTTATCTGATATGTTATTTGCAAATATCTTCTCCCATTCTGTAGGTTGTCTTTGAGTTTTGTTGACTGTATCCTTTGCTGTGCAAAAGCTTCTTATCTTGATGAAGTCCCAATAGTTCATTTTTGCTTTTGTTTCTTTTGCTTTTGTGGATGTATCTTGCAAGAAGTTACTGTCTCACATTTATATCTTTCATCCATTTTGAGTTTATCTTTGTGTATGGTGCAAGAGAGTGGTCTAGTTTCATTCTTCTGCATGTGGATGTCCAATTTTCCCAGCACCATTTATTGAAGAGACTGTCTTTCTTCCAGTGGATTGTCTTTCCTCCTTTATCGAATATTAGTTGACCATAAAGGTCAGGGTCCACTTCTGGATTCTCTATTCTGTTCCATTGATCTATGTGTCTGTTTTTGTGCCAGGACCACACTGTCTTGATGACCACAGCTTTGTAGTACAACCTGAAATCTGGCATTGTGATGCCCCCAGATATGGTTTTCTTTTTTTAAAATTCCCCTGGCTGTTCGGGGTCTTTTCTGATTCCACACAAATCTTAAAATAATTTGTTCTAAGTCTCTGAAGAAAGTCCATGCTATTCTGATAGGGATTGCATTATACGTGTAAATTGCCCTGGGTAACATTGACACCCTCACAATATTAATTCTGCCAATCCATGAGCATGGAATATTTTTCCATCTCTTTGTGTCTTCCTCAATTTCTTTCAGAAGTGTTCTATAGTTTTTAGGGTATATTTTGAGAACCATTTGAATGGTAAATGGTTCTCCAACCTTTATTTTCAGGTTGTAGGTGTGCTTTTGTCTAAAGTGAGTCTCTTGTAGACAGCAAATAGATGGGTCCTGCTTTTTTATCCAGTCTGACACCCTGCGCCTTTTGATGGGGTCATTAAGCCCGTTCACGTTCAGAGTTACTATTGACAGATATGAGTTTAGTGTCATCATGATATCTATTTAGTCCTTGTTTTTGTGGAATGTTCCACTGAACTTCTTCTTAAAGGGGAATTTTAAGAGTCCCCCTTAAAATTTCTTGCAGAGCTGGTTTGGAGGTCACATATTCTTTCAGTTCCTGCCTGTCTTGGAAGCTCTTTATCTCTCCTTCCATTTTGAATGAGAGCCTTGCTGGATAAAGTATTCTTGGTTGCATGTTCTTCTCATTTAGGACCCTGAATATATCCTGCCAGTCCTTTCTGGCCTGCCACGTCTCTGTGGAGAGGTCTGCTCTTACCTTCATATTCCTCCCCATGAAAGTCAGGGACTTCTTGTCTCTTGCTGCTTTAAGGATCTTCTCTTTATCTTTGGAATTTGCAAGCTTCACTATTAGATGTCGAGGTGTTGAACGGTTTTTATTGATTTTAGGGGGGGATCTCTCTATTTCCTGGATCTGAATGCCTGTTTCCCTTCCCAGATTGGGAAAGTTTTCAGTTAGGATTCGTTCAAATACATATTCTGGCCCTCTGTCCCTTTTGGCGCCCTCGGGAACCCCAATTAAACGTAGGTTTTTCTTCCTTAGGCTGTCATTTATTTCCCTTAATCTGTCTTCATGGTCCTTTAATTGTCTGTATCTTTTTTCCTCAGTTTCCCTCTTTACCATTAACTTGTCTTCTATATCACTCACTCGTTCTTCCACCTCGTTAACCCTCATTGTTAGGACTTCTAGTTTGGATTGCATCTCATTCAATTGATTTTTAATTTCTGCCTGATTGGATCTAAATTCTGCAGTCATGAAGTCTCGTGAGGCCTTAATGCTTTTTTCTAGAGCCACTAGTAGCTGTATAATAGTGCTTCTGAATTGGCTTTCTGACATTGAATTGTAATCCAGATTTTGTAACTCTGTGGGAGAGAGGGCTGTTTCTGATTCTTTCTTTTGAGGTGAGGTTTTCCTTCTAGTCATTTTTCTCAGTGCAGAGTGGCCAAAAACAAGTTGTATTGGACACGGGGGAGTATCTTCTGAATCTGTAGACTTTAAGTCCCTTGACTTCCCCTGGAACTGGTCTGTCCAGCTGGTCTTCTGGGGGTGGGGCCTGCTGTGCTGATTTTCAGGTGTTAGCACTTGGGGGAGCTGCTCTGTCCCTGCCTGCTGCAGGGCTCAGTGGGGGTTGTTTACCCCGTGAGGTCCCAGGAGGAACAGCTGCAGTTGCTATGGCAACTCTGGAAGCCTGGATTCAGCCCCCCGCAGGAACTACGGGGCTCTCCGTCCGCAGGGCCTGGAGGCTCCGGGGCGGGGCCGCTGATCTGCTCAGCTCGTGGCAGGAGCGTCCTTGCTGTCCTGGGCCCTCCCGGCCTCTGCCTGTCCCGGGGGAGGCCGGATCCTGGGCTGTGTCCCGGCGCCCTGTGCTCCGGGGCCTGCGCTGTTGGATTCGCGCTCCCGCCTAGCAGCCCCCTCCGCGGAGCCGCTGCCCAAGCCCCTTCCGATCTGCTCCGGGTCTCGCTATGCGCGCTGCAGCCCTTAGGGAGCTCGGCGCAGTCTCCTGCACGCGCAGGTGTCTGTTAGTGTCCCTGGGAGCCCGAGGGCATCCCCGCCCTCCTGGGTCCTGCTCTAACTCCCTGCGGGCCCCTTTCCCCTGGGAAGGTTGGTGCAGCTCCTGCTTCTCCGGGACGGGGCTCTCCTGTCCTGGGGACACTCGCCCCGGCCTCAGCCCGGCTCCTCGCGGGGCCCCTCCCCCTCGGAGGCCTTTTGTTTCTTTATTTCTTTTTTCCGTCTTCCTACCTTGATAGAAGCGCGAACTCTTCTCACTGTAGCGTTCCAGCTGGTCTCTCTTTAAATCTCAGGCCGAATTCGTAGATTTTCAGGATGGTTTAAAGGTTATCTAGGTAATTTTTGGGGGACAGGTGGTTTGGGGACCCTAGTCTTCCGCCATCTTGCCCCTCAAGGAGGGTCCTTAGTGATGAATGCTGATGGCCAGTAAAATAAAAGATTAGAAATCATGGATTTTGTGACACGGAGGTAATTTACAACCTTAGTAAGAGCAGTTTGGATAGGATGGTAGGTATTGAATCCAAATTGATGTGAATTGAAGGATGAGGCAGAGAGAGAGAAATGAAAGGAGTAAAGACAACCAATTCCAGAATCTTAACTGTGAAGGTGAACAGAGAAGTTGCTAGAGAAAATGGCGTTGAAGAAATGTTTAACCAGGCCCTCCCAGAAGCAAACATCAGGATGAGATTAGACTCTGCATATTTTTTATTAGAGTAAACAACTGTTGAGACACAGTGGAAAGGGATTTGGGAAAGTCTGAGAGTCTTACCCTGAGTGAAGGAGAGAAGGAAGAAAATTTGGGAAGAAGTGTCCTAGACTCCTGTGCAGTCTAACGAAGGTTCAGAAAGTCATTAGGGAGTCCTCAAACCAAAATCAGCCACCAGAGGAATCCCATAACTCTTAGAAATGTGCTCACATTAATGTTCCTCTTTCTCTATGGCATAAGCTGGGAGCAGCCTGAGGAAGTATAGTCTCCAGGCAAATGCAGGGATGAATTTCAAAGGACAGTAGCCTGGGCACTTGGATAGAGGTCTGAGGCACAGTGTCAGTTTCTATGGAGGGATTTTCATTTTCTTTTTCTACAGTTTAGCATGTTTCAACTGAAGATATTGAACCAGTAGAGGGACGGGTTGAGGATACCTTGGAGAAAAGGAAGATAATTGATGCAGCAAGGTCCAGGTAAAATCTGGGGAGGATGGGATTCAGAGAGCAGGTAATAGTGTTGCCCTTAGATGGGGTGTGAGACATTTTGAAATAAGAGAGTGAATGCAGGACCATTTGTAGATCTGGAAGTTCCCATCTCTGTCTTGATTTACTTTTTAAGTTATAAACTGAGGTTATCTCCTGAGAATGGGGGTGCAAGAGTGGAGAGCTGATCAATGCTCAAGGAAAGGCATACAATAATCACTGTGGGAGTTGCAGAGTGACCTCTCTCATGGGCAGATGGCTGGGCAGTGTTAATGGTCAAGGTTATGGGTTAGTGGAGGTTATGAGTTTATAGTGGCATTAACTTTCCCGTATTCTTCCAGCCCCCACCCTGGCTTCTCATTGGCCTGTTGATCTATTAGAAACCTACCTCCATGAATAGTGCCAACGTCTTTTCAATGCTAATAGCATCTTCCTCTCATCTGTGACTTCTAATGAGGCTTCAGGTCCTATCAATTTACTTCCTAGAAGTTGCTTCAATCTGTCTTTCTTCTCAGTCTTTTTTCTCACTGTTCCAGTTATAGTACTCATTTATCTTTGCTTTCTAAATTATTCCCTGTCTCTCATTTCTGTCTCCTTCAAATCCATCCTTCATACAGCCAATCAAAGTGATCAGTGTAAAACATAAAATCTGATTAGGATTTTTTAAAACCCTTCAATGAATCCCCGTAACTAGTAAGATCTAGTCTAAACTCCTTAACAATGAATATGAAAGTCTCCATGGACTAGTTGTTAGCTACATCTTCAATCTTACCTCTTATTCTATTATCTTCCTCACTTTTACACTTCAGCAGTACTTGAAAGCCCCTGCATATTCCATGTTGTTTTTTACTTCCTTGATTTTTGTTTTTCCTCATATCATAAAACTGACTCTCATTTACCTTTTATGAAAGCTTGGGCATCATCTTTTTAAAATTTCTTTATTTATTTGAGAGAGAGAAAGAGTACAAGTGGGGGGTTGGAACAGAGGGAGAGGGAGAAGCAGACTCCCCACTGAGCACAGAGCCTGACGCAGCACTTAAGGCAGGGCTGGGCACGGAGCTCTATCTCAGGACTCTAAGATTAAGACCTGAGCTGAAGTCAGATGCTTAACCAATTGAACCACCCTGGCACCCCAGGCATCATCTTTCTTTATGGTCTTATTTTCCACCATTAATAGCACAATTAGCCCCTAGGTTAAGTTAATTTTTCTTTGATTTCCTACTTCCTTGTATATATTTTTATCATTGAATTGACCACATTGAATAATAAGTGATTTTCAGCTTTATCTTTGCACCTTAGCAACTAACCAGTACTTGGCACATGGTTGGTATGAAATAAGTGCCTTTTAGAGAAAGGAGGGATTAAAGGGAGAAGAAAGAATAAGGGAAGAAAGGAAAGGAGGGAAGGAGGAATGTAGACCTTGGAATCATTCCACTCAGTTTACAGAAATCATTTAGCAATTCTTAGTTTATTTTAAGGTATTAGTTTATAATCAAATTGCATATTTCAAATAAAATTCATTATTTGTTTGCTGATGTATTGGTGCAATTCTCTAGATTTATCCAGTAACTAAAAAATATTTAGTATTATCTATAAGCAATTTGAAACCAACCTTCTATGCATTTAATTGAACATTTTATAAAGATATATGTCATAAATCAGTAAGCAAGTGTTATGCTTAATTTTGGAGATAAATATTTGCCATCTCTGCTGAGTTAATGAAGTTGTTATTGGAAATGAAAGTTTTGCTCTGTAGTCATGGGGTAGGAGGAACAAAAAGCTAAAGGCATAAAGAGATAATAATTGATGGCATAAATACAGAAAGAGAAATGAAGTATAATTTACAGCATGGATCATACTCATAATGTTTTCTTAAAGTTTTCAGAATATGCTTTTGAGATGGTCATATGCATGTGTGTAATACACACGTACATATATTTTTTCTGCAGGAAATTTTTAATAATTGGATTTATCTGCACATGTCCTATGCTATAAGGGATAACTGGCTCTTCAGAACTTGGGTGTCCAATTTGTTGCTTCTTTTTGAATGTAGCTTGACTTTGGAACTTCTGGTGTAGAAAAACTCTGCAAGGAGGTTAAAAATATCAAACATAATTAAAAGGTATTTAATAAAATTTCTATTCTTGTTTAGATATGCTTATGTACTAGAAAATTAATTATATATACCTGAGTCATTTTAAAACCCTGTTTAATCACCTATATAAATTTTACTGATTTAAAACAACACACATAAACATTTTCTTTTAGGAAATGAATTATTGACTGCTTTTAAACAACCACTAAATAATATACTTGTAATAAAATTGCTCCAGATAATTTTAAATAGTATGCAATCCAGAATCTCTGTACTAAAGTAAGAAATAAACATTACAGAAGCAGATTTACATAAAAACCCAAATATCTCTTTTTTAAAAAATTATACTACCAACGTTCACACTCCAGTCTTGCACAGTGATGAATGTTAATACTGTATAACTGCAAAATTAAATTTATTGCTTTTACAAAGTATTCCAGTTTCATTGTATGATTATTGCATAAATGTTAAATTAAATGACTAGTGTCACATTATATGTTATTATAGCAACATAATTTATATCATACTAACCAGACTTTTGTCACTGCTAGAGAATTGTTATATGATAGGAGTTCATGACAAAACTTCATTTTCTCGGCATAACATGTTACTTTAAAAAGAAATTTTATTTGAGTACTGTTGACATGTTACTTCTGGAAGATCAAAATTCTCCACTCACAGATGTACTTTTCTATTGCAGGGAGCCAGAGAAAACATGTTCATGAGTATTTTAAAATGTCATTTAAAAATAGATTTGAGAAATGCCTGGATGGCTCATTCAGTTGAGTGACCCATTCTTGACTTTGGCTTATGATCTCATGGGTCATGAGAAAGAGGCACACATTGGGCTCCACACTCAGTGGGACGTCTACTAGGGGATTCTATCCCTCGCGTTGTCAATGTTCACAAACATATCCAGCACTCTATATTTCTCAAATAAACAAATAAATCTTTAAAAAATAGATTTGAGAATGTATAAATACTGTAGGACTTTATTATAACAGTTCTCTATTTTAATTGAAAAACATTATACTGATCACCTTCTCCATTTTTAATAATAATATAATAATATATAGTCCCTTTCACTATTTCTTATATTCCCTGAATGAATATCCAGGGACCATATACTGTTTGTCCTTCTCCGATTGACTTACTTCACTCAGCATAATATCCTCCAGTTCCATCCACGTTGAAGTAAATGGTGGGTATTTGTCGTTTCTAATGGCTGAGTAATATTCCATTGTATACATAAACCACATCTTCTTTATCCATTCATCTTTGGTTGGACATCAAGACTCCTTCAACAGTTTGGGTATTGTGGACGTTGCTGCTATAAACATTGGGTTGCAGGTGTCTCGGTCTTTAACTGCATCTGTATCTTTGGGGTAAATCCCCAGAAGTGCAATTTCTGGGTTGTAGGGCAGTTCTATTTTTAACTCTTTGAAGAACCTCCACACAGTTTTCCAGAATGGCTGTACCACCTCACATTCCCACCAACAGTGCAAGAGGGTTTCCCTTTCTCCACATCCTCTCCAAAATTTGTTGTTTCCTGTATTGTTAATTTTCACCATTCTCACTGATGCGAGGTGGTATCTCATTGTGGTTTTGATCTGTATTTCCCTGATGGCAAGTGATGCGGAGCATTTTCTCATGTGCTTGTTGGCCATGTCTATGTCTTTCTCTGTGAGATTTCTCTTCATGTCTTTTGCCCATTTCATGATTGGATTGTTTGTTTGTTTGCTGTTGAGTTGAATAAGTTCTTTATAGATATTGGATACTAGCCCTTTATCTGATACGTCATTTGCAAATATCTTCTCCCATTTTGTAGATTGTCTTTTAGTTTTGTTGACTGTATCCTTTGCTGTGCAAAAACTTCATATCTTGATGAAGATATGAAGATATGCAGGAGCCTGATGTGGGACTCAATGCCAGGACTCCGGGATCATGATCTGATCACAATGCACACACTCAACCGCTGAGCCACCCAGGCACCCCACCATGCCTTCTCTCTACCAATTTTCCACTATTTTCAATTTATGAAGAGCCTCAAAAAACAGAAGTGGCCTTATTAAGGAAGGAATGTCAAGGGGTCAAGGGAAATTTGGTAGTTGCTAGTAGAGTGTGGCCAGCATCCTGCCCCAGTTTCCCTCCCAATACGCCCCACCCCCCACTTCCATCTAGTGTCTTTGAATGTCTGTGGTATGAGGGGAGCTCTGGGGCTAAGCTGTGGCCCTCGAGGTGCTTCCGCAGCATGACAGTCTGAGCCAGCCTGGACACCTGAGTTCCTCTGTGGCTGGTCAGCATGTTGCCCCAACTGGTGACTCAGGCAGGAGGGACTTGGCTCCCTAATGACTTAGTTCATTTTTGCTTTTGTTTCTCTTGCCTTCATGGATGTATCTTCCAAGAAGTTACTGTGGCCAAGTTCAAAAAGGGTGTTGCCTATGTTCTTCTCTAGGATTTTGATGGAATCTTGTCTCACATTTAGATCTTTCATCCATTTTGAGTTTAACTTTGTGTATGGTGCAAGAGAGTGCTCTAGTTTCATTCTTCTGCATGTGGATGTCCAATTTTCCCAGCACCATTTATTGAAGAGACTGTCTTTTTTTTCCAGTGGATAGTCTTTCCTCCTTTGTCGAATATTAGTTGACCATAAAGGTCAGGGTCCACTTCTGGATTCTCTATTCTGTTCTATTGATCTATGTGTCTGTTTTTGTGCCAGTACCACACTGTCTTGATGACCACAGCTTTGTGGTACAACCTGAAATCTGGCATTTTGATGCCCCCAGCTATGGTTTTCTTTTTTAAAATTCCCCTGGCTATTCGGGGGTCTTTTCTGATTCCACACAAATCTTAAAATAATTTTTTCTAACTCTCTGAAGAAAGTCCATGGTATTTTGAAAAGGATTGCATTAAACGTGTAAATTTCCCTTGGTAACATGGACATTTTCACAATATTAATTCTTCCAATCCATGAGTATGGAATGTTTTTCCATCTCTTTGTGTCTTCCTCAATTTCTTTCAGAAGTCTTCTATAGTTTTTAGGGTATATATCCTTTACCTCTTTGGTTAGGCTTATTCCTCGGTATCTTATGCTTTTGGGTGCCATTGTAAATGGGATTGACTCCTTAATTTCTCTTTCTTCAGTCTCATTGTTAGTGTATAGAAATGCCACTGACTTCTGGGCATTGATTTCATATCCTGCCACACTGCCAAATTGCTGTATGAGTTCTAGAAATCCTGGGGTGGAATCTTTTGGATTTTCTATGTAGAGTATCATGTCATCGGCAAAGAGGGAGAGTTTGACTTCTTTGCCAATTTGAATGCCTTTTATTTGTTTTTGTTGTCTGATTACTGAGGCTAGGACTTCTAGTACTATGTTGAATAGCAGTGGTGAGAGTGGACATCTCTGTCTCATTCCTGATCTTAGGGGAAGGGCTCCCAGTGTTTCCCCATTGAGAATGATATTTGCTGTGGGCTTTTCGTAGATGGTTTTTAAGATGCTGAGGAATGTTCCCTCTATCCCTACACTCTGAAGAGTTTTGATCAGGAATGGATGCTCTATTTTGTCAAATGCTTTCTATGCATCTATTGAGAGGATCATATGGTTCTTGTTTTTTCTCTTCTGATATGATCCGTAACATTGATTGCTTTACGAGTGTTGAACCAGCCTTGCATCCTGGGGATAAATCCCACTTGTATTTCTGTTAATTTCTCCTTTTAGCTCTGTTAGTTTTAACTTTATATATTTAGGTGCTCCAATGTTTGGCAAATAAATATTTACAATTGTTATATTTTTGATGGGTTGACTCTTTCATCATTGTGTGATAACAGTCTTTTTCTCTTTTTATCACTTTTTACTTAAAGCCTATTTTGTGGATATAACTACCACTGATTTTTTTTCATTATGGTATGCTTGAAATGTCTTCTTCTATCCCATCATTCTCAGTCTATGTGTGTTTTGAAGGCTAATGTGAGTCTCTTGTAGGAAACTTATTGTTGGATCTTGATTTTTATCCATTTATCCATTCTATGTCTTTTGTTTGGAGAATTTAATTTATATTTAAAGTATTGTTTACGGGTAAGGACTTACTGTTGTCATTCTGTTAATTCTTTTCTGGTATTTTGTAGATTCATTGTTTTTTGTTTCTTATCCTGCTGTCATTTTTTGTGTATGTTTTGATGCATTTTGTATCAGTATGATTTGACTTCTTTATCACGTTATTTTGTGTAATTGCTGTAGTTTTTTCTCTTATGGTACTATGAGGCTTACATAAACTATCTTAAATTATAACATCATATTTTTAAGCCAATAGTAACTTAACTTCAATATCATTCCTAAACTTTACACTTTTACTTTTCCTCTCATTCACATTTTAGGTTATTGCTATTATACTTTACTTATTTTTTAATGCATAAGTAATAATGGATTATTGTAGTAACAGTTTTACTACATTCATTTGCTTTAATTTTAAACTAGAAGTGTAAGTGAATTATGGACCACTATTACCAAGTTACAGAATCTAATTTTGACTAAATGTTTACCACTGAGTGAGTGTTACACTAAGTTGTAGTTCATGATTTTAATTAGCATCATTTTACTTTCACTCAAATAACTACTTTGAGCATTTCTTGTTAGGAGGATCTATTCGTGATGAAATTCTTCACCTTCTGTAAGTTTGGGAAAATCTTTATCTGTCCTTCATTTCTGAGGACAGCTTTGCCAGGTATAGTATGATTGGTTGATAGGTTTTTTTCTTTGAATATTTTAAATGTGTAATTCCATTGTTTCATGGCCTGAAATGTCTCTTTTGAGGAATCTATCCAGAGTCTTATGGAAATATTCTTTTATGTAGCTTCTCCCCTTCTTGCTTTTAAAATTCTTTTTGTCTTTGACTTTTGATGATTTAATTATAATGTGTTTCAATGTAGCTCTATTCACGTTTAATCTGTTTGGGATCTTTTGGGCCTCACGGATCTGGATGTCTGTTCCTTTCTCCAAGTTCAGAAAGTTTTCAGTGATTATTGCTTTAAATATGCTCTCTGTTCTTTTCTTTTTTTGTCTTATCCTTCTGTAATTCCCATAATGTGAATATTGTATGTTTCTATTGTGTTGTATAAGTCCTGTAGGCTTTTTTCCACTCTGTCATTATTTTAAAAAATTCTTGCTCCTCTGATGAAATGATTTCTAATGTCCTATCTTTTGTTGTTGTTATTGATGCTTTTGTTTTAATATCGTGTTTAAACTCAATTTGCCAATATTATTGTCCTATCCTTAAGTCAGTGATTCTTTCTTCTGCATGGTTGAGCCTGCTTTTGAAGTTCTCTATTGAATTAATTTCAGTTATTATATATATATTTTAATTTTAGAGAGATAGAGCACTACTGGGGGGTGGGAGGAGAGAGAGGGAGGGGAAAGAATGTCAAGCAGACTCTGTGATGAGCATGGAGCATGAGGTGGGGCTCAATCTAATGACACTAAGGTCATAACCTGAGCCAAAACTATGAGTCAGATACTCAACTGACTGAGCCACCCAGGGACCCCTTAGTAATTGTATATTTCTACTATGGGATTTTTGGTTTTTTTATGGTTTCTATTTGTTGAATTTCTTATTTTGCTCATTTCTTGTTTTCCTAATTTTTTTCATTGTCTCTATGTTTTTAGTTGCTAATCTTCTTTAAGATAATTATTCTGAATTCTTTAACAGTTCATAAATATTTATTTCTTTAGGGTAAATTATTGGAACCTTGTTAGTTTCTTCTAGTGGTGACATATTTACCTGAGTTTTCATTGTCTTTGATTCCTTACATTGGTATCTGTACATTTGAGTAATTGAGCTTTTCTTCCAGGCTTTATAAGTTTGCTTTGGTGGAGACAGATTTTCACCATTCAGTGCAGTTTGGATTTCTAGGTTGTCTTCTGGTAGTGTTCTTGGGCAGGTGGGACCTGCTATTAGAGTATATTTTGGGTGAGGCAATCATTCAAGGTTTGAGGTCAGATATAGAGGGGATGTGATACTGATAACAGATAGGGTTTCTGGCTTGGTTCCCTGCTCATATGAAGCTGTAGCACGGGCTCTGGGGGTGCCCTGAACCTCTGGTCAGGCTTACTGGATGGTTGAGCCTGGGTACAATATTTAGTAGTAAATGAGACTATGGATTAGCTTCCCTGCCTTTGCAGGGCAGCATATTGGAACCCAGGGCCTGGGCTCATTGTTTGGGGACCCTAATCATGCAAATGTGTGACTGAATTCCCTGACCAGGTGAAGCCACTAGTTTTGCTCTACAGATGGGGAAAGCTATAGGCTGTGCTCACTGTTCAAGTGCCACTGTGAGCAAGATATTGGAGAGGCTACACAGCTTCCCATATGTTCTGGTTAGGCCTTGTTAGGAAGACTGAAGGCTATATTTATAAATGAGAAGGGCTATGAATTAGTTTCTTTTTCCAGGTGCGGGTGGGACCTACCACTAGGGTATATAAAGAAGCAGTTCTCAAGTTTATAAAGCTCTTTGTTGTCTTACCTCAAGGCAAGACATGCCCCAAGTTCCCTGGCCACACAAGGCCACTGGTTTTGTTCTGCTCTCTGTTGGCTCTGCCTGCCTATCTCTCAGCCTGAGCATTGCTGGGTTACACAGCTTCAGGATCTTATTGCCAGCCATTCTGTTGAAATGGGGTCAGGAAATACTCTCTACAGTGGGTGGAACAATGTCTCAGTTTCTTTGTTTGGGCAGAATAAACAGGGGCCCTCCAGGCATGTCACCCTTTTCACAAACAGGCTTTCCAGTTTGGAGGAGCTGGGAGATATAAATTAATCCCACTGTGTAGGCAAAGTGGGGGAATACTCCATGCCTGGTACTGGTTTTGCTCTGGGGGAGATCGGCTCCATGTGCATCTCAGCAAGAGCATTGTTGGTCTATATAGCTTCCATATGCTCTTGCCAGACCCTATGGCCAGATGTAGCCAAAAAACACTCTCCCCATTTGGGGGTTTGACTGGCAATGGGCAAACCAGACACTAATGTCTGCAAAACTCTATTGAGGACCCAAATCAGGCAGATCTTCATCTCAACAAGGTCTCTAATCAAAGGATACCTCCAACTAGTAGAATTGCTAGTTGGTATTACTATTGGGGCACTGCAGATATGAACTCTGTTTTTCAACATTTGTGTACCAGTTGTTGCAAGCCCCCTACCTTCTCTCTAAAAGATCGCCAGTAGTTGATATGTGCAGATTCCACTGTAGTTTCCATGGGGTGAGACCACATCAGAAGGCCCCAGAATTCTGGAAAAACTAATTGTCCCCTTGGCATCTTATTTTCCACTGGAGAAACTGGAGACTCAGGGAAGACCTCTTTGTGTTGTGCTGTGCTGGCCTGGAGGAGGGTCAATGTGGTCCCTGTGTAGCTACTTCTCTTACCTTTCTAATGCAGGCTGTTTTAGTGTCCATGGTGCAGGAGGGTGCTTAAACCTCATTCCTATGTTATAGGATTCTCTCAATGGTGTCTTGTTTATGAATAATCATTAGTTGTTCTTCTTGTGAGGGGGATTGAAGTCAGGAAAGACCTATATTACTCTCTTGGTGATGTCACTCCCCCCAGTCGGATTTTTGAGGAAGGTTATTTTGTCATGTGGTCAATGTAACTAAAAATGCCTCCTCAAAAAACATCAATATGTGAACAAACACAGTTATTAAGTTTTGGTGAATTAGTTCCATTTTTTCTATAATTTATTGCATTTCAAGAAAATTTATAAAGATAACTTTTAGGTGATGATCCATTTCACTATTTTTTTCTGATTGCTGTTTCTACTTGTACAGAGAAACACAGTTTGCACTCATTTTAAATTTTTTAAAGATTTTATTCATGAGAGATACAGAGAGATAGAGAGAGAGAGGCAGAGACAGAGGCAGAGGGAGAAACAGGCCCCATGCAGGGAGCCTGACAGGGGACTCAATCCTGGGTCTCCAGGATCACACCCTGGGTTCTAAACCACTGAGCCACCCGGGCTGCCCTTAATTTCAATTTTTAATATGTTTTGTAACTAAAGATCAGAAATTACCTAGTGTTCAGCATTAGCTTGAGTAATGTACCATTTAATGTATTAAAGTATGCTAAAACATGAAATAGCAATTGCCTTGTTAAATTATGATAAGTTAATGATTGTAATAACATAAGACCATTCTGACCTCTGAATTAGTCTCATGGCATTTAACCAGTCTTCCTTTGATATCAAATCTCCTTTCTAAAAATTGCAACTTTAAATAAAATATACATGCATATATAGTACCTTAACACTTATAAAGTATTACACAGACTATATTTTTACTTATATTTCTTATATGACTCATAGATAGTTTATGTATATAATACTTCAAATACTTTATAAACAAAGTATATTCATGCATATGGAGTATTCAATATACTATACCTTTGACTCATATATCCTAATGTCATTTTACAAATGAAATAATAGTAGTAGCAGGTCGTGTAAGATGTTTTCCATCTTCATCTCAACTGATATCTTCATATCATTTTGCTATAGCAAAGTATTAGTGTTTATTGTGTTACTTTTACATGAATTATGGTGATGATAACCACATATAGAACTGAAATGTATGGTACATACCAAGAATGGCTTCAAACATGTGAAGAATAGTTGTTCCCATAATTTGCTTTAGGTTTAGCTGTTCCCAGAGAGCCATCGCAGTTATAAGATGGATAAATGTAAGGATTGTCCTCTTTGGTTTCATGAATCATAAAGCTATTTTAAATGAAAAAATCAATATGAAATATTTCAGGATAATTTAAAAATAAAATACATAGTGTTAAGTGTTACAGTAAAATGGATTGTTACTATATTCTACAGGAAGCAAATAAATGAAATCATCCAGAATTCACATTGATATAACAGATATAATAAAAAAATGGCATCCTCATAAAACAAAGAAAACCATTCTCCTTTTATTCAATTTCTCACTAAAACTAGGGTCTTTGTTAGGAAATATTTTCTATTCTTCCTTAGAACGTTTGAAAAATTACTTTGATATTTAGATAAATGAAGGAAATACAATTTAAAAAATGTTACAGATTAATTTGGTTAGTGCTGACTTTTTCTCAGGAAATGTGTCAAAGAGTTATCTGGCATAAATACATTTAGCTATGTAGATATTTATGGTTAGAAACATTGTTATTTCTGACTATGCTTCTTCTTATCTGCAACCCCACCTCCTACTGAAAAATAAATACAATAAACTGTCTACTAAAATTCCTTCTAAATAAGATTGAGCTTGGTTTGTTTTTTAGTATTTACAAGCTTTAACTGTCCTTTTAAGAGAACTTACATGTAATTTTCTTTCAAAGAACTTTGGTGGTGGAGATACAGGACTTCTAGGAAGGATACTCTGATGGGATGAGCTCCAGCTGTTCTGCACATAGATTTTTTTTAAGGGAGTAAGGAAAGGTTTAGCCATGAGTTTAAGGAAATTTGAAACACCATAGCCCACATTGATTCTACATTGCTAAATATTTAAATTTCAAGATAAATTAGAGAGGGTGACAAAACATGAGAGACTCCTAACTCTGGGAAACGAACAAAGGGTAGTGGAAGGGGAGGCTAGTGGGGGAATGGGGTCACTGGGTGACAGGCACTGAAGAGAGCACTTGATGGGATAAGCAGTGGGTGTTATACTATATATTGGCAAATCAAAATTTAATGACAATAATAATAAAATAATAATAATAAAAATCTCCAGGCTTGATTCTTAAAAATGGCAAAGTATTGCTAAAAGGCAAATGCTTACTTATAGTGATAACTTAGAAAATCTGTCTCACATTTCTATCTATCTATCATCTATCTATCTATCATCTATCTATCTATCTACCTATCATCTATCTATCAGTGATGGAGAATGACTTACTGAAGGGAAAATGCAAATGGAAGATTCTTTTTAGCTGCCATTCTAAGTATTAAGGGACCTTTTTAGCCAAAAGCACTAAATATAAATCCCCCTTCCAATTGTCTTAGTTGGAAAAAATACACAGAGAAAACACAGTTGACAAAAGTAACTCAGACACATAATACTTAGACTGAATATAGAGAGTTGCAGCATCAAATAGTCATGGTATACTGCAGAACGTTTTGGAGGTAAGCTAATACATACAAATCAATTGGTAAATACTTGATACTTAAAGTATACTTTGAGTGAGGGCATTAGTAAAAAAGTAAGTTGTAGTAATTATGGACACTGAAACAAGAAATTGGCATTTTATCACTTTAACAGTGGATCCACACCATATCTACACAGAGCTTATTCTTATAGCCACACTGGTTATGGGTGGGCATATAACATTGAGACATGGCCATTTTGATTGGGCCATATTGAAATCAAGGATATTTTTTACATTGCTACTTTGATAGAGATATTTTGACATGGGGCAATTTGTTGCAGACTATAAAACTGCACTTTCTGATTTAAAAAAATAATAAAGATTAAGTGATATGTGAAATATACACCATGACTCATTCCTAAGTTTCAGCTTATGTCCACAACTACCTCTGGAGAGTGGGGGATCCTGGATCGATTATGTTAGAGATGAGACAAGATTAGGTATTTGGAAAGACAGATTGATACAATTAGGAAAAATTACACAGACCCAGTATTTCTCCTCTGTTGTTTAAATATCTTTCTTTTGTCTTTGGGCTCTCCTTTTCTGCTTTGTTTTTGAAATCTTCTTTAAAATAAAACAAAAAACCACAACAAAACAAAAAAAGAAAATCATGACTCTTGAAAGTGTGATTTCCGTGAAGCTTGAAAAGAAAGATTTACTTGTGTCTATAGCTAGTCCCTGTGATATTTGATCCCTGATGTCATAGTAGTTAGAATCAGGGGTTTCTGACCATTCCATACAACAGACCTTAAAGGGGCTACCTTTCCTTCCATAGTGGACTTAACTTCATTGGTCCAGGTCTCTTTATCTGGCAGGCAAACAAGTATTATATAACTGATGTGATGAAAAGAGGCCTATCTAAAATTTGGACATAGGGATCATAAACCAGATTCTCTAGCTTCAAAAATATGGTTATACTTGGGAGAACAATACCATAGAAAACAGTAGGGGAGATCTCAACATGTAGAGGGACTGGCATGTATCTCGCATTTGTTCAGGTTGGGCTTAATTTAAATTCATTAATCCAAACTCAGCCCTTGATTCAACTAGGTAAATGCAAAAAAGTGTTTTAGGAAGAATGTAAGGTAGAAAATTACAGAGAAGAACGCAGGCCAGGCTGACATGGTGAGATTATTTTTTGAGATCAAGCACTATAGGTAGTGGTAAAAGTAGTGTGGCACTCTGTTCTTATGAGCACATGGGGGTACAGAAAGAATAGTAGCTAGTTACTGATGACAATTTTCTCCAGAGTCAGTGACTATATCAGATCCTTGAAGCAGGTTAACAATACAAACCAGAACACTGAGGAGAGTAATGAACTGTTAGTGTTTATATTGGAACAACCATTAGAAGGTGGGACTATCTTGGTCATCCTACTTTGAAGTCACTGTTTTTAGACCCAAAGCTGAGCCTATTCATGTTTTTCAGAAACACAGTCAATGTGGATTTCATTTTATCCATCAAAAGTAATTCATTTTCCATATTTTATTTTAGAAAAATATGAAATATCCTATTTAGTATTACACAGCCACAATCATTGTTCAGTAAGGTTGATGATGTGGCAGTGTGAGACAGATGGGTTCAGTAAAGCATTAAGCCATGGTCTAGCTTGATAATTTCAAAGGACAAAGAAAAGCCATATGGAGGGGTCCATTAGGACATGATAAGGAAAGTCAGAAGATTCCCATTTGAATTCATGATCAAAGAACAAGACATCATCTGAGGATTGGGAAAGGTAAAGAAATCAAGAGAAGTTTCTGAACTCTCTAATGACATTCCAAGGAATAAAAAAAATTGTGTACAGGAATATACACAAAAGGTCCATATAATCTAGCTCTACCTGACTAGGTGCCCTATGTATTGGAAGTCACGGGAAAAGCAGTTCTTCTCTCCAACGTCAATAAAATCTTTCCAAATGTTATAGATTAAGGCTTTATCTAGAGTGACAATATCCAGAACAAGGAGTAGACCGCACCATGGAGGGCTGGATTTTCTCAGATGAACTTCTGGCTTGAAAATGTATGATAAAATTTTTGTAATGGACCTACCAGCACTATCTGGGCATACTACAGTTCCTTAATTTATTAATACTCCTACTCTCTGAAACCAGCACACACTGTCTCCACAAACCTCCCATTTCTCTTCCATCTTCTTTATTCTCAGTTGATGACCTTGCCTCTTATTTCACTAAGAAAATAGAAATGATCAGAAAAGAACTATTTTTATCTTCCCACCACCTACCTATATCCATAAACTATTTGGATAAAGTGTCTCTGCTTGTATCAAAGACCAACTCTTCCAAATGTGCTCAGGATCCTTCTTCTTGCCCTCTCAAGGACTTTATTCATGTAATTATTTCCATCCTATCTTGTAGTACAACTTTTATCCTTCTCTACTGGATCATTCCTTTAAATTACAAAAACAACTCCACATTATCTCCCAGGCACTGTCTCATTTTTCTGTTTCCTATCACTATAAAACATTTAAAAAAAAAAAGGTGTCCACCCTTATTGTCACTGCTCCTTAACCTCTCATTAATTGTCAATCCATGCCAGGTCTGCTTCTATCCCCACTATTCTGTTAAAACTGCTCTTGTCAAGGTTGCCAATCACCTCATGTTGCCAAATCCAATGTTATTTCTCTCTTCATCTGACTTTTCTCTCAGTAGCATTTAATGTAGTGAGCTATTCCCTAATTCCAAAAATACATTCTTTTTGATCTTTGCTTCCATGACATCGCATGCTCCTGCATTTTCTCCTATTGCTGTATGTACTAATGTGTGTTTTTTTAAAAATATTTTATTTATTTATGCATGAGAGACACAGAGAGAGGCAGAGACATAAGGCAGAGGGAGAAGTAGGCTTCGTGCAGGGAGCTTGATGTGGGACTCAATCCAGGACTTCAGGATCAGGACCTGAGCCAAAGGCAGATGCCCAACTGCTGAACCACCCAGGCATCCCTATGCGCTATGTGATCATTCCAGTTCCTTTTGCTGGCCCAGCTTCTCCTTTATTACCTGATCTCTAAATATTGGAACACCTGAGGTCTTGTTACTAACCTCTTTTTTTTCTTTATATCTACACTCTGTTCATAAATCCAATAATGACTCTATGGCACCCATATCCTGATGATTATCACATTTATATTTCTACTTTAAAACTTGTCTTCTGGGATCCAAATTAATATATCCAACTGCCTACTCAAGACATCCATTTGGATGTCTAGTAGGTGTCCCCAGCTAACCATGTCAAAACCAAATATTTTATCCATTAACCCCCCCACACAAAACACTCCTGTTACTCCTCTAGGGTTCCTCATTCATCCAGTTGATTAAACTAAAATCTTCTGTTATCCTTAGTTTCTCTTTTTCCCTTATGACCTATGTCCAATCTATCAATAAGCTTTGTTCCAATTCTAAAATAGATTACTTATTTTTCTCTTCACTGTCAATTTCTAGTTCAAGATATCAATAGCTCTCTCTTAGACTTCTGTCAGATTCTGAACTCTTCTTTCTCCTTCCAGGTATGGAATGATGAAAACCATTCTCTGCATAGCATCCAGAAGCACTCCCATGAAAAAAAGCCTTCAGTGTGACTTTCCACTGAGCTGACAATAAAATTAAATGTCTTAACAACATCCAACAAGCCATAGCATGATCTGTCTACTTTATTGACTTTCCTGCCATGTTGATTTTCTTTCTTTGAACATATCAAGCCTATTTTTCTCTTAGGATTATTGTAGTTGCTCTTCTCTCTGCTTAGTTCTTTCCATGACTTTTTTTAGAGAGGGAGGGGGAGGGACAGAAAGAGAGAGAGAGAAAGAGAGAAGCTTAAACCTAGTGTGGAGCCCAACATGGGGCTCAATATCACAACTCTGAGATCATGACCTGAGCTGAAATCAAGTCAGATGCTTATACAACTGAGCCCCCAAGGTGCTTCTCTCCTTGACTTTCTGTATGAAAGGGTTTTTTTTTCCCTCAGCTTTCAGTATCAATTCAAATATCATCTCTCCAGAGTCTTTCCATCTAACATTGCCCCACTTCCAAGTCACTGCTACATCACCCTGTTTCCCAGACTTATAGAATTTATCACAATCTGAAATTATCTTATTTTTTCCTTATTTGTTCACTGGCTGCCTCCTCTCCCCTCCCCAAAGGAAGTTCCATGAGGATAAGAATCTCAGATACCACTGTATTCTCCGAGTATACAAAAGTTCCAAGCATATAGTAGGCAATCAATATTTTTTGCTAGATGGATAAATGAATGATGATGTCTAATGAACACTACTGAGTGTGTTTCTATGATAAAGACCAAAGTGAACAACATTGTTTTCTTCTCATATGGAGTCTACAGTCCTTTTGCTGTGACTCTGTACTTTAATGGCCTCTTGATGTATATATATTAAAAGAACACTAATCTCAGATGAGGAATAGTCTGAAAAATAAATAGGGCATAATAAGTTTTCAATCAGAACCAGTCTACTGATTATGCAGTATTCTTTATTTCTCTATCCTTCTGACTACCTACCCTTTGGTATTTTTGTTTCCTCATAAGAATAGGAATGAGAAATAAAATTTGATACTCAAATCCATCAATTTGGCTTACATTAGCAATTACATTAATTACATTTATCTGTATGTTGGCAAATTGAACACCAATAAAAAATAAATTTATTATTAAAAAAAGATTGTAGAAGGAAAATATTGTGAGGGGAAATTTTATTAATTTTTTTGTCTAGGGATTAAATATATCCATATTTCCTCTTGCCTCACTTCATAATCAGGACTAAAGATAATTAGGTATTGAGTATTTAAGATCTGGTTAACAGTGATTATCTATCTAGGGACTAAATGAATCAAATAAGTGGAATAAAGGGAAAGAAACAGGTAAGTCCTGTCAGTAAGGAACAGTAAGTCCTTTACTCTAGGATTACTACAATAATCAGAAAGGAGCTGTTTATTTTCCTGCTTCTGCCCCTAATAATAGTTTTGTCAACAAAATAGTGACTCTAGGCCCTCTTTGAACTCTTTTGGGTCATCTGTGAAGTGCATATTTACTTTCTTAATGTTCTTTAAGTCATGCTAGACTGGCCTGGGAACTTGGAGAAAAGTTTCACATCCATGACTGAAAAAAAATCCATAAATATATAGAAAGTGCATATATGGAGTAAAAAGAACTCATAGAAAGCACAGCTTAAAACATACCAGGTATGTCTCTGTGAAATTCTCCTTAACTCCAACTCTAAATTGGTGATTTTCTTTTCTTTATTTCCCTGTTCTTTTCCTTTGCATCACAGTTTATTTTCATCACTTGTCACGATTGTGATGTTATCTTTAATTTTGTTTTACTTCTTTAATATTTTCTTTCCCAGTAGATTCTAAATGAATAGGGTGGGCACATATTTTGATCACCTATTAATTTGCAGCATCTTGAACTAAAGTTGAATGACTGAATCAGCTTGTTAACCAGCTACTATTAGCAGGTAAGGTACTATGTGAGCATAAAAAATGAACGTGGTAATACTTGTCATCAAGGAGCTCACAAACTAGTGGGGAGAAAAGTACTTTTAAAAAGCCAACAACAGTAGATTGTTATACTTGAGACTTGAATTTATGCTAAATTAGCATAGAGGAAGGTCATTTTAAACTTTATACTGTAAAGTCAGGAACGATTTATGAAAATAAATGCTTAAGCCAAGATATGAAGATTGAGTTTACATGGACTGAAAAGGAGAAAATTACATGCAAAATGGAACAAAATATAAATAGAATTTGTAAAGAGGAAGAAAGCAAGAGAGAACTTAATACTTTAAAGATACTGTTTGGTTGTCTTTGAACCTCCATTCCTCTTTTTTCCTCTGGCCACTTTCAAATTTTTCCCTTAATTTTTGGTTTTCAGCAGTTTAACTGTGATGTGCCTAGCTGTAGTTTTCCTCATGTTTTTATTGCTTCGAGTTTGCCGAGTTATTGGCAACCGTAAGTGTATGTTTGCAACAATTCAGTGAAATTTTCATCCTTTATTTCTCCAAATATTTTTTCTGACTCAATTTCTCTGGTATTCCAACTTATTCGTAAGCTACACTGTTTCCTTATAGTCATCTTTATTTCTCTGTCTTTAGATGATACAATATCTTTTGACCTATCATCAGGTTCACTGGCACTTTCTTTTGTGACCTGCATTTTGCTATTGAGACTATCAAGTTCTATTTACAATAGCCAAGACATGGAAGCAACCTAAGTATCCATTGATAGATGAATGGATATTATATATTATATATTATGTATTATATATATAATGGAATATTACATGCCATGAAAAATAATGAATCTTGCCATTTGTAAAAACATGGATGAATCTAGAAAGTACTATTCTGAGTGAAATAATTCAGAAAAAGACAAATATATGATTTCGCTTATATGAGTTATGTAAAAAACAATACAAATGAACAAGCAATGGAGCAAAACCAGACCCATAAATACAGAGAACAAACTTATAGTTGTCAGAATGGAGGAGATAAGGTGGTAGACAAAATGGGTGAAGGAGAGTCGGAAGTACAGGCTCCTAGTAATGGAATGAATAAATCACAGGAATGAAAGGGACAGCATAGAGAATATGGTCATGGTACTGTAAGAGCATTGTATGGTGACAGATGGTAGCTACTCTTGTAGTAAGCACAGAATAATGTATAGAGAAGTTGAATCACTATACTGTATATCTGAAACTAATGTAAAATTGTGTGTCAGCTAACTTCAATAAAAAAATGAAAAAGTGAAAAAAGTATGTATTAACACACAATACAATCTTTAAAATTATCCTTTAACAGAAGACATGAACAGACATTTCCCCGAAGAAGGCATGTAAATAGCAGACACATGTAAAGATGCTCACCATCACTCATCATCAAGAAAATGAAAATCTAAACTATGATGAAATATGACCTTACACCTTCCAGAATGGCTAAAATAAAAAATACAAGAAACAACAAGCATTTGTGAGGATGTGGAGAAAAAGGAACACTTGTGTACTGTTGGTGGGAATGCAACCTGGTGTGGCCACTGTGGAGGACAGTATGGAATATCCTCGAAAGGTAAAAATATCACTACTCTAACATCCAATAATCACACTACAGAACACTAATAAAAAGTATAAAACGCTAATTCAAAGGGATACATACACCTTCATTTTACAGCAGGATTATTATATCTTTATTTAAATTAAATTAATTAACCTATAGTGTATTATTACTATTCTAAGGGTAGAATTCAGTGATTCATCAGTCTTATATAATACCCAGTGCTGATTAATTCACATGCTCTCCTTAGTGTCCATCATCCAGTTACAGAATCCCCCCACCCCTTCCCCTCCAGCAACCCTCAGTTTGTTTCCTATGATTGTCTCTTATGATTTGTCTCCCTCTCTGATTTGCTCTTGTTTCACTTTTCCCTTCCTTGACATATGATCTTTGGTTTTCTTTCTTAAATTTCACATATGAGTGAGATCATATGATAATTGTCTTTCTCATATTGACTTATTTCGCTTACCATAATATCCTCTACATTCTTTTTTCTTAAAGATTTATTTATTTATTTATGATAGACAGAGAGAGAGAGAGAGAGAGAGAGAGAGAGAGAGAGAGAGAGGCAGACACACAGGAGGAGGGAGAAGCAGGCTCCATGCCGGGAGCCTGACGTGGGACTCGATTCCGGGACTCCAGGATCGCGCCCTGGGCAAAAGGCAGGCGCCAAACCCCTGAGCCACCCAGGGATCCCTAATATCCTCTACTTTCATCTATGTCCTTGCAAATGGCAAAAAAAAAATTTGATGACTGAGTTGTATTCCATTGTGTGTATATGGTACGTATATATATGTAAATATATACACTATACATTATAAATACATACCATATCTTCTTTAACCATTCATCTGTCTATGGACATCTGGGCTCTTTCCAAAGTTTGGCTATTGTGGATATTTCTGCTATAAACATTGAGATGCAGGTGCTCCTTTTTTTTTTCTTTGTCTTTCTTTTTTATTGGTGTTCAATTTGCCAACATACAGAATAACACCCAGTGCTCATCCCGTCAAGTACCCACCTCAATGAGCGCCACCCAGTGACCCTCACCCCCCACCATCTTCCCGTTCCACCACCCCTAGTTCGTTGCCCAGAGTTAGTCTTCCATGTTCTGTCTCCCGTTCTGATATTTCCTATCCATTTCTTCTCCCTTCCCTCTATTCCCTTTCATTATTATTTATATTCCTCCAAATGAACGAGACCATATAATGTTTGTCCCTCTCCGATTGACTTATTTCACTCACAATAATACTCTCCAATTCCATCCAAACAGAAGCAAATGGTGGGTATTTGTCCTTTCTAATGGCTGAGTAATATTCCATTGTACACATAAACCACATCTTCTTTATCCATTCATCTTTCGATGGACCCCAAGGCTCCTTCCACAGTTTGGCTATTGTGGACATTGCTGCTAGAAACATTGGGGTGCACATGTCCCGGCGTTACACTGCATCTGTATCATTGGGATAGATCCCCAGGAGCGCAATTGCTGGGTCATAGGGCAGGTCTATTTTTATCTCTTTGAAGAACCTCCACACAGTTTTCCATAGGGTCTGAACCAGTTCACATTCCCACCAACAG
Organism: Nyctereutes procyonoides; assembly: GCF_905146905.1. NCBI lineage: Eukaryota > Metazoa > Chordata > Mammalia > Carnivora > Canidae > Nyctereutes > Nyctereutes procyonoides. The sequence goes on along the minus strand of NW_026575125.1, from coordinate 64,487,538 downwards.
TGTAAGAGGGTTCCCCTTTCTCCCCATCCTCTCCAAAATTTGTTGTTTCCTGCCATGTTAATTTTCCCCATTCTCACTGGTGTGAGGTGGTATCTCATTGTGGTTTTGATTTGTATTTCCCTGATGGCAAGGGATGCAGAGCATTTCCTCATGTGCATGTTGGCCATGTCTATGTCTTCCTCTGTGAGATTTCTCTTCATGTCTTTTGCCCATTTCATGATTGGATTGTTTGTTTCTTTGCTGTTGAGTTTAAGAAGTTCTTTATAGATTTTGGAAACTATCCCTTTATCTGATACGTCATTTGCAAAAATCTTCTCCCATTCTGTAGGTTGTCTTTGAGTTTTGTTGACTGTATCCTTTGCTGTGCAAAAGCTTCTTATCTTGATGAAGTCCCAATAGTTCATTTTTGCTTTTGTTTCTTTTGCTTTCGTGGATGTATCTTGCAAGAAGTTACTGTGGCCGAGTTAAAAAGGGTGTTGCCTGTGTTCTCCTCTAGGATTTTGATGGAATCTTGTCTCACATTTAGATCTTTCATCCATTTTGAGTTTATCTTTGTGTATGGTGTAAGAGAGTGGTCTAGTTTCATTCTTCTGCATGTGGATGTCCAATTTTCCCAGCACCATTTATTGAAGAGACTGTCTTTCTTCCAGTGGATAGTCTTACCTCCTTTATTGAACAGTAGTTGACCATAAAGATGAGGGTCCACTTCTGGATTCTCTATTCTGTTCCATTGATCTAGGAGTCTGTTTTTGTGCCAGTACCACACTGTCTTGATGACCACAGCTTTGCAATACAACCTGAAATCTGGCATTGTGATGCCGCCAGATATGGTTTTCTTTTTTTAAAATTCCCCTGGCTATTCGGGGTCTTTTCTGATTCCACACAAATCTTAAAATAATTTGTTCTAACTCTCTGAAGAAAGTCCATGGTATTTTGGTAGGGAATGCATTAAACATGTAAATTGCCCTGGGTAACACTGACATTTTCAGAATATTAATTCTTCCAATCCATGAGCATGGAATGTTTTTCCATCTCTTTGTGTCTTCCTCAATTTCTTTCAGAAGTCCTCTATAGTTTTTAGGGTATAGATCCTTTACCTCTTTGGTTAGGTTTATTCCTAGTTGTCTTATGCTTTTGGGTGCAATTGTCAATGGGATTGATTCCTTAATTTCTCTTTCTTCAGTCTCATTGTTAGTGTATAGAAATGCCACTGCCTTTTGAGCATTGATTTTGTATGCTGCCACACTGCCAAATTGCTGTATGAGTTCTAGCAATCTTGGGGTGGAGTCTTTTGGGTTTTCTATGTAGAGTATCATGTCATCGGCGAAGAGGGAGAGTTTGACTTCTTCTTTGCCAATTTGAATGCCTTTAATGTCTTTTTGTTGTCTGATTGCTGAGGCTAGGACTTCCAGTACTATGTGGAATGGCAGTGGTGAGAGTGGACATCCCTGTCTTGTTCCTGATCTTAGGGGAAAGGCTCCCAGTGCTTCCCCATTGAGAATGATATTTACTGTGGGATTTCCATAGATGACTTTTAAGAAGTTGAGGAATGCTCCCTCTATCCCTACATTCTGAGGAGTTTTGATCAGGAATGGATGCTGTATTTTGTCAAATGCTTTCTCTGCATCTATTGAGAGGATCATATGGTTCTTGTTTTTTCTCTTACTGATATGATGAATCACATTGATTGTTTTATGAGTCTGAACCAGCCTTGTATCCCGGGAATAAATTCTACTTGGTCATGGCAAATAATTTTCTTAATGTACTGTTGGATCCTATTGGCTAGAATCTTGTTTAGAATTTTTGCATCCATGTTCATCGGGGATATTGGTCTATAATTCTCCTTTTAGGTGGGGTCTTTGTCTGGTTTTGTAATTAAGGTGATGCTGGCCTCATAGAACAAATTTGGAAGTACTCCATCTCTTTCTATCTTTCCAAACAGCTTTAGTAAAATAGGTATGGTTTTTTCTTTAAACGTTTGATAGAATTCCCCAGGAAAGCCATCTCTTGGAATTTTGTGTCTTAGGAGGTTTTTGATGACTGCTTCAATTTCCTCCCTGGTTATTGGCCTGTTCGGGTTTCTTATTTCTTCCTGTTCCAGATTTGGTAGTTTGTGGCTTTTCCAGAAATGCGTCCATTTCTTCTAGATTGCCTAACTTATTGGCATATAGCTGTTCATAATATGTTTTTAAAATCATTTGTATTTCCTTGGTTTTGGTAGTGATCTCTCCTTTCTCATTCATGGTTTTATTAATTTGAGTCTTCTCTCTCTTCTTTTTAATAAAGCTGGCTAAAGGTTTATCTTATTAATTCGTTCAAAGAACCAACTCCTGGTTTTGTTGATGTGTTCCACAGTTCTGGTCTCGATTTCATGGTGTTCTGCTCGCCTCTTTATTCACTCTCTTCTTCTGCTGGGTGTAGAATGTATTTGCTGTTTTTTCTCTAGCTCCTTTAGGTGCAAGGTTAGCTTTTGTATTTGAGATCTATCCAGTTTGTGGATGTATGCTTTATTGTGATGTATTAGCTCCTCAGGACTGCTTTTGATGTATCCCACAGATTTTGAGTTGTTGTATCTTCATTCGCATTAGTTTCCTTGAATTTTTTTATTTCTTCTCTAATTTCCTGGTTGACGATTTCACCTTTTCGCAGGATGGTCCTTAACCTCCACGTGTTTGAAGTCCTTCCAAACTTCTTGTTGTGATTTAGTTCTAATTTCAAGGCATTATGGTCTGAAAATACGCAAAGGATGATCCCAATCTTTTGGTATCGGTTCAGACCTGATTTGTGACCCAGTATGTGGTCTATTCTGGAGAAAGTTCCATGTGCACTTGAGAAGAATGTGTATTCAGTTGCGTTTGGATGTAAAGTTCTGTAGATATCTGTGAAATCCATCTGCTCCAGTGTATCATTTAAAGCTCTCGTTTCTTTGGAGATGTTGTGTTTAGAAGACCTATAGAATGTAGAAAATGCTAGATTGAAGTCATCAAGTATAAGTGTATTATTATCTAAGTGTGTCTTAATTTTGGTTATTAACTGATATATTTGCAGCTCCCACATTCGGGGCCATATATTGAGGATTGTTAAGTCCTCTTGTTGGATAGATCCTTGAAGTATGATATAGTGTCCCTCTTCATTTCTCACTACAGTCTTAGGGGTAAATTTTAGTTTATCTGATATAAGGATGGCTATCCCTGCTTTCTTTTGAGGACCATTTGAATGGTAAAACGTTCTCCAACCTTATTTTCATGATGTAGGTGTCCTTCTGTCTAAAATGAGTCTCTTGTAGACAGCAAGTAGATGGGTCCTACTTTTTTATCCAGTCTGACACCCTGTGCCTTTTGATGGGCTCATTAAGCCCATTCACGTTCAGAGTTACTATTGAAAAATATGTGTTTAGTGTCAGCATGATATCTATCCAATCCCTGTTTTTGTGGATTGTTCCATTGGACTTCTTAAACGGGAATTTTAAGAGTCCCCCTTAAAATTTCTTGCAGAGCTGGTTTGGAGGTCACATATTCTTTCAGTTCCTGCCTGTCTTGGAAGCTCTTTATCTCTCCTTCCATTCTGAATGAGAGCCTTGCTAGATAAAGTAATCTTGGTTGCATGTTCTTCTCATTTAGGACCCTGAATATATCCTGCCAGGCCTTTCTGGCCTGCCAGGGCTCTGTGGAGAGGTCTGCTGTTACCCTAATACTCCTCCCCATAAAGGTCAGGGATTTCTTGTCTCTTGCTGCTTTAAGGATCTTCTCTTTATCTTTGGAATTTGCAAGCTTCACTATTAAATGTCGAGGTGTTGAACGGCTTTTATTGATTTTAGGGGGGGGGTCTCTCTATTTCCTGGATCTGAATGCCTGTTTCTCTTCCCAGATTAGGAAAGTTTTCAGCTAGGATTTGTTCAAATACATATTCTGGCCCTCTGGCCCTTTCGGCGCCCTTCGGAACCCCAATTAAAGGTAGGTTTTTCTTCCTCAGGCTGTCACTTATTTCCCTTAACCTATCCTCATGATCTTTTAATTGTTTTTCTCTTTTTTCCTCAGTTTCCCTCTTTGCCATCAACTTGTCTTCTATGTCACTCACTCATTCTTCCACCTCGTTAACCCTCGTCGTTAGGACTTCTAGTTTGGATTGCATCTTATTCATTTGATTTTTAATTTCTGCCTGATTAGATCTAAATTCTGCAGTCATGAAATCTCTTGAGTCCTTTATGCTTTTTTCAAGAGCCACCAGTACCTTTATAATAGTGCTTCTGAATTTGCTTTCTGACATTGAATTGTAATCCAAATTTTGTAACTCTGTGGGAGAGAGGACTGTTTCTGATTCTTTCTTTGAGGTGAGGTTTTCCTTCTAGTCATTTTGGTCAGTTCAGAGTGGCCAAAAACAAGTTGTATTGGGAAAAGGGGAAAAAGAGAGAAGAGAAATCTGAAAAGAAAAAGAAAAAAGAAAAATGGAAGAAAAAAAAGGAAAAAAATGGAGGGGAAGCAAACAGAAATCTAAAAGCAAAAAAAAAAAAAAAAAAACCAGAAAAAAAAGCAAAAAAAAAAAAAAAACAAGGGCCAGTATCCTTTGATTCTGTATACTGTAAGTCCCTTGACTTCCCCTGGAACTTTCCAGTGCTGCTTGGTCAATAATTTGTTTTTCCCATGTCCATCTAGTTGGTATTCTAGGGGAGGAGCCTGTTGTGCTGATTTTCAGGTGTTACTACTTGGGAGAGCTACTCAGTCCCCTGCCTGGTGCAGGGTTCAGTGAGTGATATTTAAGCTGCTTATCTGGTGAGGCCACTGTGAGGCTCAGTGGGGGTTGTTTATTCTGTGAGGCCCCTGGAGGAACAACAGCAGTGGTAGTGGCCAGTTCTGGAGCCCTGGATTCAGTTCCTGCAGTAACTATGGAGCTCTCAGTCTTCAGGGGCCTGGATGCTCTGGGGGCGGGGCCGCTGATGTGCTCAGCTTGGGGAAGGAGCCTCCTTGCTGTCCTGTGCCTTTCTGGCTTCTGCCTGTCCCGGGGGGAAGGCCAGATCCTGGGCTGTGTCCCTGGCGCCCTGTGGTCCCGGGCCTGTGCTGTTGGATTCGCGCTCCTGGCCCACAGCCCCCTCTCTGCAGAGCCGCTGCCTGAGCCCCTCAGAGCTGCTCCCGGGTCCAGTCGTGTGCGTGCTGCAAACCTTTAGGGAGCTCTGCGCACTCTCCTCGGGGTGCAGGTGTCTGTTACTGTCCCTGAGAGCCTGAGGGCATCCCTACCCCTCCTGGGGTCCTGCTCTAACTACCTGCGAGCCCGTTTCCGCCGGAGAAGATTGGTGAAGCTCCTGCTTCTCCCGGACAGGGCTTTTCTGTCCTGAGGACACTCGCCCTGGCCTTAGCCCGGCCTCTTGTGGGCCCCCCACCCCCGCTTGGATGCCTTTTGTTTCTGTATTTCTTTTTTCCCCCATCTTCCAACCTTGATAGAAGCGTGAACTCTTCTCACTGTAGCATTCCAGCTGTTTTCTCTTTAAATCTCAGGCCGAATTCATAGATTTTCAGGGAGTTTTGAAGGTTATCTAGGTAATTTGGTGGGGACAGGTGACTTGGGGACCCTACTCTTCTGCCATCTTGCCCCTCCTCTGCAGGTGCCCCTTTGGATCACAATATTTGTATCCTTTGGATAAATATCTAGTAATGCAATTGCTGGGTTTTAGGGTACCTCTATTTTGAACTTTCTGAGGAACCTACATACTGTTTTCCAGAGTGGCTGTACCAGCTTGTATTCCCACCAAAGGTGTAAGAGGGATCCCACTTTCTCTGCATACTTGCCAAAATTAGTTGTTTCCTGTCTTGCTAATTTCCGTCTTTCTGACTGGTGTGAGGTGTAATTATTGTGATTTTGATTTGTATTTCCTAGATGCGAAGTGCTGTGGGGCATTTTGTCATGTGCCTGTTAGCCATTGTATATCCTCTTCGGATAAATATCTGCTCGTGTCTTACGTCCATTTCTTGACTGGATAATTTGTTCTTTGGATGCTGAGTTTCATAAGTTCTTTTTTTTTGGAGGGGGGTTATTTTTTAAAAATTTTTTTTATTGGAGTTCAATTTGTCAACATATAGCATAACACCCAGTGCTCATCCCGCCAAGTGCCCCCTCAGTGCCCATCACCCAGGAACCTCAACACCCCACCCGCCTCCCCTTCCACTACCCCATGTTCATTTCCCAGAGTTAGGCGGCTTTCATGTTTTGTCGCCTTCACTGATATTTTCACTTATTTTCTTTCCTTGCTCTTTATTCCCTTTTGCTAATTTTTATATGCCCCAAATGAATGAGACCATATAATGTTTGTCCTTCTCCGATTGACTTATTTCACTCAGCAAAATACCCTCCAAGTCCCTCCATGTCAAAGCAAATGGTGGGTATTTGTCCTTTCTAATGGCTGAGTAATATTCCATTGTATACATAGATGACAGCTTCCTTATCCATTCATCTTTTAATGGACACCGAGGCTCCTTCCACAGTTTGGCTATTGGGGATATTGATTGCTGCTATAAACATCGGGGTGCAGGTGTCCCGGTGTTTCATTGCATCTGTATCTTTGGGGTAGATCCCCAGCAGTGCAATTGCTGGGTCTTAGAGCAGATCTATTTTTATCTCTTTGAGGAACCTCCACACAGTTTTCCAGAGTGGCTGTAACACCTTACATTCCCACCAACAGTGTAAGAGGGTTCCCCTTTCTCCACATCCTCTCCAACATTTGTGGTTTCCTGTCTAGTTAATTTTACCCATTTTCACTGGTGTGAAGTGGTATTTCATTGTGGTTTTGATTTGTATTTCCCTGATGGCAAGTGATGCGGAGCATTTTCCTGTGCTGTTGGCCATGTCTATGTCTTCCTCTGTGAGATTTCTGTTCATGTCTTTTGCCCATTTCATGATTGGATTGTTTGTTTATTTGCTGTTGAGTTTCAGAAGTTCTTTATAGATCTTGGATACTACCCCTTTATCTGATATGTCATTTGCAAATAACTTCTCCCATTCTGTAGGTTGTCTTTCAGTTTTGTTGACTGTTTCTTTTGCTGTGCAGAAGCTTTTTATCTTGATGAAGTCCCAATAGTTCATTTTTGCTTTTGTTTCTCTTGCTTTCATGGATGTATCTTGCAAGAAATTGCTGTGAACAAATACAAAAAGGGTATCTCCTGTGTTCTCCTCTAGGATTTTGATGGAATCTTGTCTCACATTAAATCTTTCATCCCTTTTGAGTTTAACTTTGTGTATGGTGAAACAGAATGGTCTAGTTTCATTCTTCTGCATGTGGCTGTCCAGTTTTCCCAGCACCATTTACTGAAGAGACTGCCTTTTTTCCAGCGGATACTCTTTCCTGCTTTGTCGAGTATTAGTTGACGATAAAGTTGAGGGTCCACTTCTGGATTCTCTATTCTGTTCCATTGATCTATGTGTCTATTTTTGTGCCAGTACCACACTGTCTTGATGACCACAGCTTTGCAGTACAACCTGAATTCCGGCATAGTGATGCCCCTGTCTGGTTTTCTTTTTCAATATTCCCCTGGCTATTCAGGGTCTTTTCTGATTCCACACAAATCTTAAAATAATTTGTTCTAAGTCTCTGAAGAAAGTCCATGGTATTTTGATAGGGATTGCATTAAATGTGTACATTGCCCAGGGTAACATTGACATTTTCACAATATTATTTCTTCCAATCCACAAGCATGGAATATTTTTCCATCTCTTTGTGTCTTCCTCAATTTCTTTCAAAAGTGTTGTGTAGTTTTTAGGGTCTAGATTGGTAATGTTTATTCCTAGGTATCTTATGCTTTTGGGTGGAATTATAAATGGGTTTGATGCCTTAATTTCTCTTTCTTCAGTCTCATTGTTATTATATAGAAATGCTACTGATTTCTGGGCATTGATTTTGTATACTGCCACACTGCTGAATTGCTGAATGAGTTTAGCAATCTTGGGGTGGAGGCTTTTGGGTTTTCTATGTACAGTATCATGTCATCTGCGAAGAGGGAGTGTTTGACTTCTGCTTTGCCAATTTGAATTCCTTTTATTTATTTTTGTTGCCTGACTGCTGAGGTTAGGACTTCTAGTACTATGTTGAATAGCAGTGGTGAGAGTGGTCATACCTGTCTTGTTCCTGCTCTTAGGGGAAAGGCTCCCAGTGTTTCCCCATTGAGAATGATATTTGCTGTGGGCTTTTTGTAGATGGATTTTAAGATGCTGAGGAATGTTCCCTGTATCCCTATACTCCAAAGAGTTTTGATCAGGAATGGATGCTGTATTTTTTCAAATGCTTTCTCTGCATTTATTGAGAAGACCATGTGCTTCTTGTTTTTTCTTTTGTTGATGTGATCTATCACGTTGGTTGTTTTATGAGTGATGAAGCAGCCTTGCATCCCAGGGATAATTCCCACTTGATCATGGTGAATAATCTTCTTAATATATTGTTGGATCCTGTTTGCTAGTACCTTGTTGAGAGTTTTTGCATCCATGTTCATCAGGGATATTGGTCTATAATTCTCCTTTTTGGTGGGATCTTTGTCTGGTTTTGGAATTAAGGTGATGCTGGCCTCATAAAACACGTTTGGAAGTACTCCATCTCTTTCTATCTTTCCGAACAGCGTTAGTAGAATAGGTATGCTTTCTTCTTTAAACATTTGATAGAATTCACCTGGGAAGCCATCTGGCCCTGGACTTTTGTGTCTTGGGAGGTTTTTGATGACTGCTTTGATTTCCTTCTTGGTTATTGGCCTGTTCAGGTTTCCTATTTCTTCCAGTTCCAGTTTTGGTAGTTTGTGGTTTTCCATAAATGCATCCATTTCTTCTAGAGTGCCTAATTTATTGGCGTATAGGGGTTCTTAATAAGTTTTTTAAATCATTCGTATTCCCTTGATACTGATGGTGGTCTCTCCTTTATCATTCATGATTTTATTAATTTGAGTCTTCTCTCTCTCTCTTTTTTTTAATAAGGCTGGCTAATGGTTTACCTACCTTATTAATTCTTTCAAAGAACAAACTTCTGGTTATGTTGATCTGGTCTATTTCATTGGTTTCTGCTTGAATCATTATTAATTCTCTTCCTCTGCTGGGCATAGGATCTGTGCTGTTTTTTTCTCCAGCTCCTTTAGGTGCAAAGTTAGCTTTAGTATTTGAGTTCTTTCCAGTTTTTGGAGGGATGCTTGTATTACGATATATTTCCCCCTCAGGACTGGTTTTGCTGTATCCCACAGATTTTGAATGGTTGTATCTTCATTCTCATTAGTTTCCTTGAATCTTTTTAATTCTTCTCTAATTTCCTGGTTGACCCGTTATCTTTTAGCAGGATGGTCTTTAATCTCCACATGTTTGAAATCCTTCCAAACTTCTTCTTGTGATTTAGTTCTAATTTCAAAGCATTATGGTATGAAAATATGCAGGGAATGATCCAAATCTTTTGGTATCAGTTAAGACCTGATTTGTGACCCAGTATATTCTCTATTCTGGAGAAATTTCCATGTGCCCTTGAGAAGAATATATATTCAGTTGTGTTTGGATGTCAAGTTCTGTAAATATCTGTGAAATCCTTCTGGTCCAGTGTATCATTTAAAGCTCTTGTTTCTTTGGAGGTGTTGTGCTTAGAATATCTGTCGATTATAAAAAGCGATGTGTTTAAGACACCAAGTATAAGTGTATTATTATCTAAGTATGTTTTAACTTGGTTTTTAATTGATTGATATACTTGGCAGCTCCCACAGTCGGGGCATAAATATTCATGATTGTTAGGTCCTCTTGTTGGATATATCCTTGGAGTATGATATAATGTCCCTCTTCATCTCTTACTACAGTCTTTGGGATAAGCTGTAATTTATCTGATATAAGGATGGCTACCCCTGCTTTCTTTTGAGGACCATTTGAATGGTAAATGGTTCTCCAACCTTTTATTTTCAGGCTGTAGGTGTCATTATTTCTAATATGAGTTTCTTGTAGACAGCAAATAAATGGGTCTTGCCTTTTTATCCAGCCTGAAACCCTGCGCCTTTTGATGGGGTCTTTAAGCCCATTCATTTTCAGAGTTACTATTGAAAGATATGAGTTTAGTGTCATCATAATACTTATTCAGTCCCTGTTTTTGTGGATTGTTTCCTTGTACTTCCTCTCTCTTTTACAGAGTCCCTCTTAGTATTTCTTGCAGAGCTGGTTTGGTGGTCACATATTCTTTCAGTTTCTGTCTATCTTGGAAGCTCTTTATCTCTCCTTCTATTCTGAATGAGAGCCTTGCTGGATAAAGTATTCTTGGTTGCAGGTTCTTCTCATTTAGGACCCTGAATATATCCTGCCAGCCCTTTCTGGCCTGTCAGGTCTCTGTGGAGAGGTCTGCTGTTAACCTAGTACTTCTCCCCATAAAGGTTAGGGATTCCTTGTCTCTTGACGCTTTAAGGATATTCTCTTTGTCTTTGGAATTTGCAAGTTTCACTATTTAATGTTGAGGTGTTGAGTGATTTTTATTGATTTTAGGGGGGGATCTATCTCCTGGATCTGAATGCTTATTTCCCTTCCCAAATTAGGGAAGTTCTCAGCTATGATTGGTTCAAGTACACTTTCTGGCCCTCTGGCCCTTTCAGCACCCTCAAGAATCCCAATGGAATGTAGATGTTTTCTTCTGAGTCTGTCTTTTATTTCCCTTAACCTATCCTCATGATCTTTTAATTGTTTTTCTTTTTTTCCTCAGCTTCCTTCTTTGCCATCAACCTGTCTTCTTTGTCACTCACTCATTCTTCCACATCGTTAACCCTCTTTAGGACCTCCAGTTTGGATTGCATCTCATTCAATTGATTTTTAATTTCTGCCTGACTAGATCTAAATTCTGCAGTCATGGAGTCTCTTGAGTCCTTTATGCTTTTTTCTAGAGCCACCATTAGCTTTATAATAGTGCTTCTGAATTGGCTTTCTGACATTGAATTGTAATCCAAATTTCGTAACTCTGTGGGAGAGAGGACTGTTTCTGAATCTTTTGTGGTGTGGTTTTCCTTCCAGTCATTTTTCTCTGTGCAGAGTGGCTATAAACAGGTTTACTGGAAAAGGGGGAAAATAGAGGGAAAAAAGGGTGGGGGAAACAAACAGAACCCAAAAATAAGGGGGAGTATCCTCCCATTCTATATACTGTAAATCCCTCGACTTTCCTTGGAAGTTTCAAGTGCTGCTTTGTCAATAACTTGCTATTCTCCTGTCCTTCCACATGGTCTTTTGGGGGGAGGGGCCTGCTGTGCTGATTCTCAGGTGTGTGCACCTGGCACCCCCTGCCAGGTGCACGGCTCTTTGGGAACTGTGTATCCTGTGAGGCCCCTGCTCAGTCCCAGGTACAAGGTGACACCAGGAGGAACAACCACAGTGGAGGCGTCCAACTCTCCAACTCTGGAATCAGCTTCTGCTTTAACTACCACATCTCCCAGTTGGCAGGGAACCTCGATGCTCTGGGGATGGGGGGGCGCCGATCTGCACAGCTCAGGGCCGCCCGGTGGCCGGAGTGTCCTCACTATCCTGGGCCCTCTCGGCCTCCGCCTGTCCCAGGGGAAGTGCCGGATCTTGGACTGTGTCCCCCAATTGCCCTTGGCCCTGGGGCCTGCACCACTGGAATCATGCTCCCAGAGCCGCACAGCCCCCTCCACGTGCAGAGCAGCTGCCTCATTGGTCGTGCAAGCTGCTCCTGGAAATGCGCTGGCCGTGGGCTCCAGCCCTTTAGGAAGCTTGGCCTGCAGTGTGTGGGGCGCTCTCCCTGGGGCGCAAGTCCCTGTTAGTGTCCCTGGGAGCCTGAGGGCATCCCCGCCCCTCCTGGGATCCTGCCCGAGCTCCCTGGGAGCGCCTTTCCATCTAGGAAGATTGGAAAAGCTCCTCCTTCTCCGGGACTGGGCTTCCTGTCCTGGGGGCACTCACCTGGTAGGCCTTAGTGGGCTCCTCTCGGGGCCCCTCCTCCTTGGATGCTTTTTTATTTCTTTATTTTTTTCCGTCTTCCTACCTTGATAGAACCCGAACTCTTCTCACTGTAGCATTCCAGCTGTTCTCTCTTTAAATCTCAGGCCAGGTGATCCCTGGGTGGTGCAGTGGTTTAGCGCCTGCCTTTGGCCCAGGGCGTGATCCTGTATTCCCGGGACAGAGTCCTGTGTTGGGCTCCCTGCATGGAGCCTGCTTCTCTCTCTCTCTCTCTCTCTCTCTCTCTCTCTCTCTCTCTGCCTATCATGAATAAATAAATAAATTTTTTTAAAAAAGAAAGAAATATTTAAAAAAATAAATCTCAAGCCAAATTCATAGTTTTTCAGGATGATTTGAAAGTTATTTAGGTAAGTTGGTGGGGACAGGTGACTTGGGGACCCTACTCTTCCGCCATCTTGCCCCGCCTCTGATAAGTTCTTTATAGACTTGGGATACTAACCCTTTATCTGATAAGTCATTTGCAAATATTTCCTTTCATTCTTTAGGTTATCTTTTGGTTTTGTCTATGTTTTCCTTTGCTGTGCAAAAGCTTTTTATCTTGATGAAGGCCCAATAGTTCAATTTTGCCTTTGTTTCCCTTGCCTTTGGAGACGTTTCTAGCAAGAAATAGCTGCAGAAGGTCAAAGAGGTTGTTGCCCGTGTTTTTCTCTAAGTGTTTGATGGATTTGGTCTCGCATTTAGATCTTTCATCCATTTTGAGTGTATTTTTGTGTATGATGTAAGAAAATGGTCCAGTTTCATTCTTCTGCATGTGGCTGTCCAATTTTCTCAATACCATTTGCTGAAGAGGTTGTTCTTTTTTCCATTGAATATTCTTTCCTGCTTTATCAAAGATTAGTTGACCATAGAGTTGAGGGCCCATTTCTGGGTTCTCTATTCTGTTCCATTGATCCATATGTGTCTTTTTTTTGTGCCAGTGCGATGCTCTCTTGATGATTACCACTTTGTAATACAGCTTGAAGTCCAAGATTGTGATGCCGCCAGCTTTGGTATTCTTTTTCAAATTTCCTTTGCCTATTCATAATGTTTTCTAGTTCCATACAAATTTTAGAATTATTTGTCCCAGCTCTGTGAAAAAAATGTTGATGGTATTTTGATAAGGATTGCACTGAATATATGTATTACTCTGACATTTTATCAGCATTTGTTCTTCCAATCCATGAGTATGAACATTTTTCCATTTTTTTTGTGTCTTTCTCAATTACTTTCATGAGTGTTGTATAATTTTCTGAGTACAGATACTTTACCTCTTTGGTTAGGTTTATTCCTAGTTATCTTACAAATTTTGATGCAATTGTAAATGGGATTTATTCTTTAATCTCTATTTCTTCTGTCTCATTGTTATTGTATAGAAATGCCACTGATTTCTATGCATTGATTTTGTATCCTGCCACATTGCTGAATTCCTGTATGACTTCTAGCAAATTTGGGGTGGAATCTTTGGGTTTTTCACTTTTTTAAAGATTTTATTTATTTGTTCATGAGAGACACACAGAGAGAGGCAGAGACACAGGCTGAGGGAGAAACAGGCTCCTTGCAAGAAACCTGATGTGGGACTCGAAACTGGATCTTGCCCTGGACCAAAGGCAGACACTCAACCGTTGAGCTACCCAGGCATCCCTTTGGGTTTTTCACATAGTGTGTCATGTTATCTGTGAGGAGTGAGAGTTTGACTTCTTTCTGATTTAGATGGCTTCTTTTTTTTCTGTTTAAGTCTTTTTTTCTTGTTTGATAATCTTTTTTTCCTTTTATAATTTATTTTTGTGTATATTTTATTGGAGTTCAATTTGCCAACATACAGTATAACACCCAGTGCTCAACCCGTCAAGTGCCCCCCTCAGTGTTGTCTGACTGCTGAGGCTAGGACTTCTAGTACTATGTTGAACAACAGTGGTGAGATTCTGCAATCACAGTTAGCAGCTTGAAGAACTGGAGACTTGGAAATGCACTGACAGGCTTAGAACACACAGGGACATCCCTGTTGTATTTCTGACCTTAGGGGAAAAGTTCTCAGTTTTTCCCCATTGAGAATGATATTTGCTGTCGGCTTTTTGTATATGGGTTTTATGATATTGAGGTATGTTCTCTCTGTTGCTACAATGTGAAGAGTTTTAATCAAGAAAGGATGCTGTACTTTGCCAAATGTTTGTCCTGCATCTATTGAGAAGATCATATGGTTCTTGACCTTCTTTTATTAATGCAGTGTATCATACTGATTGATTTGAAGATGTTGAGCCATGCTTGTAGACAAGGAATAAACTCCATTATTCATGATGAATAATCCTTTTAATGTACTGTTGGATCCTATTGGCTAGTATCTTGGTGAGAGTTTTGCCATCCATGTTCATCACGGATACTGGTTTATAATTCTCCTTTTTGGTGGGATCTTTGTCTGGTTTGGGAATTAAGGTGATGCTGGCCTCATAAGAAGAGTTTGGATGATGTCCTTCCATTTCTGTTTTTTGAAACAGCTTCAGAAGATAAGTATTATTGTTCTTTCAATGTTTGGTACAATTCCCCTGAGAAGTCATACAATCATGGATTCTTGTTTGCTGGGATTTTCTGATTACTGCTTCAATTTGCTTGCTGATTATGAATCTGTTCAGGTTTTCAGTTTCTTCCTGTTTCAGTTTTGGTAGTTTATATGTTTCCAGGAATGCTTCCATTTCTTCTAGATTACCTAATTTGTTTCCATATTATTGTTCATAATATGTTCTTTTTTAAAAGAAAGATTTTATTTATTTATTTATTTGAGAGAGAAAGAGGGAGAGTGCAAGCATGAGTGGGGAGGGAATGAGAAGCAGGCTCCCCACTAAGCAAGAAGCTCAATTTGGGGCTTGATCCCAGATCCCAAGACCATAACCTGAGCTGAACGCTGATGCATAACTGAGTGAGCCATGCAGGTGCCCTGCTAAAAACATGTTCTTATAATTGTTTGTACTTCTTCAGTGTTGATTGTGATATCTCCTCTTTAATTCATGATTTTATTAATTTGAGTGCTTTCTCTTTTCTTTTTGATAAGTCTGCCCAGGAGATTATCAGTCTTATTCTTTCAAAGAACTAGTTCCTAGTTTCTTTGTTCTGTTCTACTTTTCTTTGGGTTTCTATTTCATTGATTTCGCTCTAATATTTATTAATTCTCTTCTCCTGCTGGGTTTATGCTTTATTTGCTCTTTTTTCTCCAGCTGCTTTAGGTGTAAGGTTAGGTTGTGTATTTGAGAGCTTTCTTATTTCTTTTTTTTTTTAAAGATTGTATTTATTTATTCATGAGAGAGAGCAAGAGAGAGGCAGAAACACAGGCAGAGGGAGGAGCAGGCTCCCCACAAGGATCCCAATGCAGGGCTTGATCTGGGACCCTGGGATTATGCCCTGAGCCAAAGGCAGATGCTCAACCACTGAGGTGCCCAGGCATCCTGAGGCCTTTCTTATTTCTTGAGAATAGTTGACATTGTTCTATACTTCCCTCTTAGGATTGCCTTTGCTGCATCACAAAGGTTTTGAACTGTTAGTTGTGTCTTCATTTTCATTTTTTCCATGAATTTTTAAAATTATTCTTTAATTTCCTGTTCATTTATTCTATAGTAGGATGAGCTTTAACCTCCAAGTATTTGAGTTCCTTCCAAATTTCCTCTTGTGACTGAGTTCAAGGTTCAAAGCATTGAAGTCTGAAAATAGGCAGTGGATAATCCCAATCTTTTGGTACTGATGGAGACCTGATTTGTGACCCAGTATGTGATTTATTCTGGAGGATGTTCCATGTGCACTTGAGAAGAATGTTTATTCTGTTACTTTAGGATGAAATGCTCTGTATATACCTTTGAAATCCATCTGGTTCAGTGTGTCATTCAAAGCCCATGTTGCCTTGTTGATCTTTTGTGTAGATGAGTTGACCACTGCAGTGGGCAGGGTGTTAAAGTTCCCTATTATTTTTATATTATTATCAATGTATTTCTTTAATTTTGTTATACATTGGTTCATATAATTGGCTGCTTCCATGTTAGGGGCATAATTTTTTGTATATTTTTTATTGGAATTCAATTTGCCAACAATAAATATTTACAATTGTTAGATCTTCTTGTTGGATAGACCCATTAATTATGATATAGTGACCTTCTTTATTTCTTATTAGTCTTTGGTTTAAAATCTAGTTTGTCTGATATAAGGATTACTACCCCAGCTTTCTTTGATGCCCGTTAGCATGATAAATGGTTCTCCACCTCCTCACTGTCAATCTGGAGGTGCCTTTGGGTCTAACTTGAGTCTCTTGTGAAGAACATATGGTAAGTCTTAGTTTTTTATCCATTCTGATTCCTTATGTCTTTTTATTGGATCATTTTGCCCATTTACATTCAGAGTACCTATGGAAAGATATGCATTTAGTGCCATTGTATTTCCTATAAAGTCACTGTTTCTGTATATTGTCTTTGTTCCTTTCTGGCCTATGTTACTTTTGGGCTCTCTCTTCTCTTTGAGGATCCCCTTTAATATTTCTTGTAGGACTGGTTTAGTGATCACAAATTCTTTTAGTTTCTGTTTGTCCTGGAAACTCTTTATATTTCCTTCTATTCTGAGTATCAGTCTTGTTGTATAAAGTATTCTCGGCTGCATGATTTTCTCATTTAGTACCCTGAATATATCATGCTTGTCCTTTGTGGCCGGCCAGGTCTCTGTGGATAGATCTGCTGCCTGCCTTATGTTTCTACCTCTGTGGATTATGGACCTCTTGTCCTGAGCTGCTTTTAGGATTTTCTCTTTGTCTCTAAGTTTTGCAAGCTTCACTCTTATATGTTGGTGTGTTGACCTATTTTTATTGATTTTGAGGGGGGTTCTCTGTTTCTTCTGGAATTGAATATTGCAGCATTTTTTTACAGGAGCCAAATTATGGAAGCAGCCTGAATCTCAATTGTTAGAGAAATGGATAAAAAATGAGAGGTATATATCTATAGACAGATAGATAAGAGTCCAGTTATTATCATGTGCACTGAGTAATGTATAGAAGTTTTGAATCATTAAATTGTACATCTGAAACTAATATAACACTGTATGTTAACTGTAATGTAATTAATATTGAAAAAATTAATACAAATATAAATAAAATACAAAGAACCATTTAAAACTAGTATAATAGAGCCTTAATCCCTTTTAAAAATTCATTTAAAAATCTCCTTTAAAAATACACTTTGGGGATCCCTGGGTGGTGCATCGGTTTGGCGCCTGCCTTTGGCCCAGGGCGCGATCCTGGAGACCCGGGATCGAATCCCACGTCGGGCTCCCGGTGCATGGAGCCTGCTTCTCCCTCTGCCTGTGTCTCTGCCTCTCTCTCTCTCTCTCTCTCTCTCTCTCTGTGTGTGTGTGTGTGTGTGTGTGACTATCATAAATAAATAAAAATTTAAAAAAAGATTAAAAAAAATAATAAAAAAATAAAAATACACTTTGCTATTCTGTTTAAATTATTCCTAGCCAGAAGCGTCAAATCTAATGAAATTTAGTGGTTGGTTTTTAGAATTTTTTATGTTCAGAAACACTTTTATGTTTTCTAAAGTTTTTATTTAAATTCCAGTCAACAGGGACACCTGGGTGGCTCAGTGGTTGAGCGCCTGCCTTCAGCCCAGGGCGTGATCCTGGAGTTCCAGGATCGAATCTCACATTGGGCTCCCTGCATGGAGCCTGCTTCTCTCTCTGTCTGTGTCTCTGCCTCTCTCTCTATGTCTCTCATGAAAAAAATAAATAAAATCTTTAAAAATAAATAAGTAAAAAATAAATAAAATAAAAAACATAAATTAAATTAAATAATAAATAAATAAATAAATAAATAAATAAATAATAAATAAAATTCCAGTTAACATACAGTGTAATATTAGTTTCAGGTATACAATATGGTTACTCAACACTTCCATACAAAACGGGTTGCTTGTCACAACAAGTGCACTCCTTAATCCCCATCATCTATTTAACCAGTCCCCTCATCCACCTCCCCTCTGGTAACCATTAGTTTGTTCTCTATAGTTAAGAGTTTGTTTCTTTGTTTGCCTCTCTCTCTCTTTTCTTCTATATGCTTCTTTGTTTTGTTTCTTAAATTCCACATATGAGTGAAATCATATGATATTTGTCTTTCTCTGTGTATCAGATCTAGCAATTTTTGTGTTGGAGTCTTTCAGGTTTTCTGAATAGAATATCATGCCTCTGCAAATAGTGAAAGTTTCACTTTGTCTTTGCCAATTTGTATAACTTTTATTTTTTTGTGTTCTCTGATTGCTGTGGCTAGGACTTCTAGTACTATGTTAAACAATGGTGGTGAAAGTGAATATCCTTGTCTTATTACTGTCTGAAGAAGAAAAGCTCTGATTTCCCCATTGAACATGATATTAGCTGTGTATTTTTCACATATCATGTTTATGATGTTGAGCTATGTTCACTTTAACCCTACATTGTTGAGAGTTTTTAATCATGAATGGATGGTGTACTTTGTCAAATGCTTTTTCTACATCTATTGAAAAGATCATGTTTCTTTTTTTTTTAGATTTTATTTATTTATTCATGAGAGACATAGAGAGAGAGGCCAGAGACACAGGCAGAGAGAGAAGCAGGCTCCATACAGGGAGCCCAACGTGGGACTCGATCCCATGACTCCGGGATCATGCCCTGGGCCAAAGGCAGGTGCTAAACCGCTGAGCCATCCAGGGATCCCTTGAAAAGATCATGTTTCTTATCCTTTCTTTTATTTATGTAGTGTGTCACATTGATTGATTTGTGAATACTGAACCACTTGCAGCCCAGGAATAAATCCCACTTGAATGTGGTGACTGATTCTTTTAATGTACTGTTGGATTCATTTTGCTTGTATTTTATTGAGAATTTTATTGATCCATGGTCATCAGGGATATTGGCCTATAGTTCTCTTTTTCTGTAGTGTCTTTATCTGGATTTGGTATCAGGGTAATGCTCACCTCATAGAATGAATTTTGAAGTTTTCTTTCTGTTTCTCTTTTTTGGAAGAGTTTAAGAAGAGTACATATTAACTCCTCTTTATATGTTTGCTAGAATTCACCTGTGAAGTGATCTGGCCCTGGAGTGTTGTTTATTGGGAGATTTAATGACTGATTCCATTTCTTTGCTGCCTATTAATCTGTTCAAGTTTCCTATTTCTTCCTGATTCACTTCTGGTAGTTTATGTGTTTCTGGGAATTTACCCATGTTTTCCAGGTTTTCCAATTCATTGGCATATTGTTTTTCATAATAATCTCTTATAATTGTATTTCTGTGGTGTTGGTTATTTCTCCGCTCTCACTTTTCACTATGAACTTGAATCTTTCTCTTTGATAAATCTAGCTAGGATTTTATTGATTTTATTAATTTTTTCAATGAACCCGCTCCTGGTTTCATTGATCTGTTCTCCTGTTTGGGAGGTTTTGTTTTGTTTTTAAGGGTCTATATCATTTATTTCTGTTCTAAACTTTATTATTTCCCTACTTCTGCTCACTTTAGGCTTCATTTTCTATTCTTTTTCTAGCTCCTTCTTTGTATAAGGTTTGGTTTATTTATTTGAGATTTTTCTTGCTTCTTGAGGTAGGTCTGAATTACTATATACTTCCTTCCTAGGACTGCTTTTGCTGCATCCAAGAGTCATTGGACCATAATGTTTTCATTTTCATTTGTTTCCATGTATTTTTTTATGTCTTCTTTAATTTCCTGGTTGACCTATTCATTCTTTAGTAGCATGTTCTTTAACCTCCATATATTTGTGATCTTTCTAAATATTTTCTTGTGATTGACTGTAAGTTTCATAGCATTGTGGTCAGAATATATCCATGGTATGATCTCAGTTGTTTTGTACTTTTTGAGGCCTGATTTTTGACCTACTATGTGATCTATTCTGGAGAATGTCCCAACTGCACTTGAAAAGAAAGTGTAGGGCAGCCCCGGTGGCTCAGCAGTTTAGCGCCACCTGCAGCCAAGGGTGTGATCCTGGAGACTCTGGATCCAGTCCCACATTAGGCTCCCTGCATGGAGCCTGCTTCTCCTTCTGCCTGTGTCTCTGCTTCTCTCTCTCTCCTCTCTGTGTATTCTCATGAATAAATAAATAAAATCTTTAAAAAAAAGAAAAGAAAGTGTATTCTGCTGCTTTAGGATGAAATGTTCTGAATATATCTGTTAAGTTCATCTGGTCCAGTGTGTCATTCAAAACCATTTTTTCCTTGTTGACTTTCTGCCTAGATGATCTGTTCATTGATGTAATTGGGGTGTTGAAGTCCCCTATTCTTATATTATTTTCAATGAATTCCTTTATTTTTATTATTGTTTTACATATGTTGGTGCTTCAAAGTTGGGTGCAAAAATATTTACAATTGTTAGATCTTCCTGTTGTATAGACCCCTTTATTATGATATAGTGCCCTTCTTCATCCCTTGCTAGTCCTTGGTCTAAAATCTATTTTGTCTGATATAAGTATCACTACTCAGGCTTTATTTTCATGTCCATTTGCATAATAAATATTTCCCCATCCCCTCACTTTCAATCTTCAGGGATCTTTAGGTCTAAAATAAATCTCTTGATGGAGAGAAGGTGGGCAGAACCCAAAGGATGATACAACCGTGTTGTGCTGTATGAGAAGAACCAAACTGGTAAAAAAAAGAAAAATCATGAGAACCAAAAGATCGAACAAGATGACATCAAACCAGAAGATAAAGCTCATAAAGCCTCGGCCAAAATTCAGGCTAACTTCCATGGACACATAATAAGGAAAAAGCTCAAAGGAGAGAAGAAGGGTGATGCTCAAGCTGCTGAGTCAGAGGCGAACAGAAGGATGAAGCTCCTGTTCCTGACGGCATGGAGAAGGAGGGAGAAAGTCCTACTCCCACAGATGCAGCCCCTACCTCCAGCCCCAAGCCTGAGGAAACTGGCTTCCGAGGAGGAGGGAGAGTTCCCCTGATGCTGCCAAAGAGCAGGCAGTCCCCCAGGCTCTGTCCCCTCAGAGGAGGAGCCCAGCTCTGCTGAGACAGAAAGTGCCACTAAAGCTTCCACTAACAACTGGTGGTCCTCTGAAGACACCCCAGCCACGGAGGTGCTTAAACAAACCAATGTGCCTGCTACTCTCACTGTTACTGCCACTACCCCACTGCAGAAGATGCTGCTGATAAGGCAACAGCCCAGCCTCCAGTGGATGCTGTGGAGAGCAGCCAAGCTGAGGAAAAGGTAGAAACTGTAGGTGAAATTAAACTTAAGGAAAGTGCCTGGCAGGATGAAGGTAAAGGAGAAGAAAATGAGATGGAATAAGAACATGCCTAATCTTTAAGAAATGGCTTTCCGTGTCCCTCCCCTCCCCTCTCCCGAATCCTGTCTCTCCCCACCCTCTTCTCAACTCCACTCTGAAATTTCCCTTCCTGTCTTGCTCACATTCATGAGTCTGTCCTCTCCTACCCACTACCTCACTTTCTGTCAGTGTGGCAATTTTTTTTTTTTAAAAAGCAGTAAAGATCCCAAGTCACACAGTGTGGTTTAAACATTTTTTTGTTTCTTGATGCTGTTATGGTGAATTTTTGGTAATGATGATCCAACCATTTTGGGAAATTCTTGAACTATATCAAAAATTTTTAATCTGGTGCATGTCGCCCTGTGGGAATCCATTTTCCTCCCTATCTCTGTTCCAATTGTGTGTGCAATGATTTTTTCATTTGAGGAGTCTAAAATATAGAGTGAATTCAAAACCAGTTTTTTATTCTTCCTTTTAATATGATGGAATAAACAAAAAAATTAAGAACCCAGGTTTTTTTTAAATAAAAAAATAAAAAAAGCAAATGTGAAATTAGAGTGAAAAATAAAATAAATTTCTTGTAGGCAGCATGTATTCGGGTCTTTTTAAAAATTTATTCTGAAATTCTATGTATTTTGGCTGGAATGTTTAGTCAATTTACATTCAGACTAATTATTGATAAATATGCATTTAATGCCATCTTAATACTTTTTTTGTCATTTTTTCTGGACATTTTTCCACTCAGAGTCTCCTTTAATATTTGTAGCAGTGTTGGTTTAGTACTTATGAACTCCTTTAGTTTTTGTTTGTCTGGGTAGCTCTTTATATTTCCTTCTATTTTGAACCATGGCCTTGCTAGATAGAGTATTCTTGATTTTAGAGTTTTCCCATTCAGCACATTGAATATATAATGCCACCCTCTTCTGGCTTGCCCAGTTTCTATGGGGGGATCTTCATCTAGCCTCATGGGTCTTCCCTTGTAAGTTAGGGACTTGTTTTGTCTTGATGCTTTTATGATTTTTTATCACTATATTTTACAAATGTAATTACAATATGTCATGATATGGGCCTGGTTTTGTTGATTTTGATGGAAGCTCTCTGTACTTTCTGGATCTGTCTGTTTCCTTTACCAGATTAGGGAAACTTTTAGCTATTATTCCCTCAAGTAAATTTTCTTCCTCCTTTCTCTCTTCTTCTTCTTCCGGGATTCCTATAATACAAACGTTATTATATTTGATGGAGTCACTGAGATCCCTAAGTCTATTCTCCTATTCCATAATTATTTTTTCTTTCTTTTGTTCAGCTTCATTATTTTCCATTATTTTGCTTTCTATATCATGTATTCACTTCTCTGCTTTTTCCAGCCTTGTGTTCATTTATTGCATCAAGCCTGTGTCCAAGCTCAGTTATTGTATTTTCTTTTCTGGTGGAATATTTTTAACTCTGTTATGTCTGTAGTAAGGGCCTCCCTGAAGTATTCCATTCATTTCTCAACCCCAGCAAGTATCCTTATGATTGTTGCCCTAATTTCTCCATCAGGCATGTTACTTACATTGATCTGCTTAGATTTCTGGTCATGACCTTATTTTGTTGTTTCATTTGGGATGAATTCCTCTGTCTTGGCATTTTGTCTGAATCTCTGCCTTCTGTGTTTTAATTAGTTCATTAAGTTTCTTTCTCCTGAGAGTAATGATTTTATGAAGAATATATTATATAGTGCCCTGGGCCTCCCGCTTCAGGGTGTCTCTGGTGTGTGCTGTGTGTGCTGTACTATTGTGTTTTGGCTGCTCTGTCCTTAGTGTCCAGTCATCTGCAGAGGCTATCTTTGCCTGTAGTAGGCAGAGTTTTGTCCTTGGCCGGAATGTGGTAAGATTTAACCAGGTGTACTCCAATATGCTCTTTATTTTTTAAATATTTTATTTATTTATTCATTAGAGACACAGAGAGAGAGGCAGATACATGGACAGAGGGAGAAGCAGACTCCCCACAGGATCAGGACTCGATCCCAGGACCCTGGGATCACAACCTGAGGCAAAGGCAGGTAGATACTCAACCACTGAGCCATCTAGGTGCCCCTCCAATATGCTCTTTAAATGAGACCTGATACTACTTCCACTAGAACAGAAGCCCTGCAGAACTCTCTGCTTGGGAGAGGTCGTGTGGGCAGGTGTTTCTGCTGGCCTTCTGAGGAAGGAGTCTGCCATACTGAGTTGACTGAGAATGGCAGTACAGCCAGAATGCAATGGTGTGGGACTTGATATAAGCAGGTTGGACAGTCAGTGTCAGCACTGTGGTGCTTATTGTAGGTGGCTCTGTGTTTATCCCAAGGGTTGGGGTGGGAGGGAAATGGCATCAGCCAGCTCCTTTATCCCTGGAGAGGCATCTCCATGTATGCTGCCTCTCAGGGAAGCACTGGGAGAAAAGAACACAATATATCCCACTGTATATCCTAGGCATTTTTCATTTCACTGTTTCCACACTGTCTACTTCTAGGTTGTTTGTTTGCTTTCTGTTTAAGAGCAGTGTGGTGCCCTCCAGGCTGTATTCAAGATAAGTCTGCTGAGTTTTAAAACTCCAGGCTTTATCTACATAGTGTCGGCAGGGGCCTGTACTGGTCTTCTGAGGGAGGGTCCTGCTACAGTGGTACACAGGGAAGATTGACCAAGAAGTGAAGTTATGCCAGAGCACAGGGGTGTGTGACTTGGTGTAAGCAAGTAAGGCAGCGAGTGTCAGGGCTGAGCTGCTTTTTGTAGGTGGCTCTGTTTTTATGCTGAGAGTTGGGGTAGGGAAATGGTGCTAGCTGGCTCCTTTGTCCTGGGAGAGGCCTCTCTGTGAATGCTGCCTCAGAGGGACAAGCTCCAAGAAGACTGAATAATCTCCCCTCTGTGTGCCCGAGGCATTCTTCAGATTACTGTTTCCATGCCATCTGTCCTCAGGTTGTTTGCCTGACTTCTATTCATGAGTAGGGCAGAGCACTCAAGGTTCTATTCCAGCCAAGTCCAAAAACTCCAGTGTTTAAGACCTGCTTGTTGCAAGAACTCATGAAAATCAGCCCCTCTTGTTTTCCCAGCCAATAGCTTCAGGGAAATATTCTCCTAGTGTGTTCGTCTATGTGCTCCTCTCTCTCACCTTCTACAATGATCATGGCTACCTCCACTCTGCAGTACCCATGATCCATTTATCCCCTAAACCATGTCTCTGTATCTCCTACCTTCTTTGATGTGGCTTCTTTTCTCCCTTTAGTTGTGGAGTTTGTTCTTTCAGTCTTCAGGTTAATTTCTGTGGTATTTAGAATGATTTGATAGGTATCTAGCTGTGTTCATACGATGAGACAAGCCTAGGGCCCTCCTGCTCCTCCACTATCTTATCTCCCTCCTACAAAATTAAATAATGAAAAGTTATTAGTAAAGCCTGTTCATAGTTTTGATCAAAATTACACATATACATATGCACACTTGCATAAACACACACACAATTTTAGGTGAATTTGTTGAAAGCTGCATTAAAAATGTAGCAATCTCCATTGGGTTCTATTTAATACTATAAAACAATACCCTGAATTATTGTAGACCAGAAAGAGTGAGTGAATTTGCCAAAGGTACACATTTTACAACTGTTGAGTAATTTAAATCCTGAGGGAATCTGACTCATGTTACCCACAGTTCCTTCCAATGACACTACACTTAATAGAAACACCATATATCTTCAATCTTTATATGAACAACACTGACTTCATGTAAATTATATTAAAAATGGAAATCTGCCTTATGTATTACCTATATATGATGCCATATCTGTGCAAAAAATACACAAAATAAACACACAGATTCTTTTAAAAAACTTTTTTAGACAAGTCCTCATGTTCAGATCAATAAATATCATTACTATTCATGTATTACCTTTCATGTTAAGGAAATTCCTCTATGAGTCAGCAATGAATAAGAGAACACAAAATTTAGGGCAAGATGGCGGAAGAGCAGGGTCCCCAAATCACCTGTCCCCAAAAAATTACCTAGATAACCTTCAAATCATCCTGAAAATCTATGAATTCGGCCTGAGATTTAAAGAGAGAACAGCTGGAATGCTACAGTGAGAAGAGTTCGCGCTTCTATCAAGGTAGGAAGACGGGGAAAAAGAAATAAAGAAACAAAAGGCCTCCGAGGGGGAGGGGCCCCGCGAGGAGCCGGGCTGAGGCCGGGATGAGTGTCCCCAGGACAGAAGAGCCCCGTCCCGGAGGAGCAGGAGCTGCACCAACCTTCCCGGGCGGCAAGGGGCTCGCAGGGAGTTGGAGCAGGACCCAGGAGGGCGGGGATGCCCTCGGGCTCCCGGGGACAATAACAGACACCTGTGACCCTGGAGAGTGCGCCGAGCTCCCTAAAGGGCTGCAGCGCGCACGGCGGGACCCGGAGCAGCTCGGAGGGGCTCGCGGCGGCTCCGCGGAGGGGGCTGCGGGGCGGGAGCGCGAATCCAAGAGCGCAGGCCCAGGAGCACAGGGCACCGGGACACAGCCCAGGATCCGGCCTCCCACGGGACAGGCAGAGGCCAGGAGGGCTCAGGACAGCAAGGACGCTCCTGCCTGGAGCTGAGCAGATCAGCGGCCCCGCCCCGGAGCCTCCAGGCCCTGCGGACGAAGAGCCCCGTAGTTCCTGCGGGGGCTGAATCCAGGCTTCCAGAGTTGCCATAGCAACTGCAGCTGTTCCTCCTGGGGCCTCACGGGGTAAACAACCCCCGCTGAGCCCTGCAGCAGGCAGGGGCAGAGCAGCTCCCCCAAGTGCTAACACCTGAAAATCAGCACAACAGGCCCCTCCCCCAGAAGACCAGCTAGACAGACCAGTTCCGGGGGAAGTCAAGAGGCTTAAAGTCTACAGATTCAGAAGATACTCCCCCGTGTTCCAATACAACTTGTTTTTGGCCACTCTGCACTGAGAAAAATGACTAGAAGGAAAACCTCACCTCAAAAGAAAGAATCAGAAACAGCCCTCTCTCCCACAGAGTTACAAAATCTGGATTACAATTCAATGTCAGAAAGCCAATTCAGAAGCACTATTCTACAGCTACTGGTGGCTCTAGAAAAAAGCATTAAGGCCTCACGAGACTTCATGACTGCAGAATTTAGATCCAATCAGGCAGAAATTAAAAATCAATTGAATGAGATGCAATCCAAACTAGAAGTCCTAACCACGAGGGTTAATGAGGTGGAAGAACGAGTGAGTGACATAGAAGACAAGTTAATGGCAAAGAGGGAAACTGAGGAAAAAAGAGACAGACAATTAAGGGACCATGAAGACAGATTAAGGGAAATAAATGACGGCCTAAGGAAGAAAAACCTACGTTTAATTGGGTTTCCCGAGGGCACCGAAAGGGACAGAGGGCCAGAATATGTATTTGAACAAATCCTAGCTGAAAACTTTCCCAATCTGGGAAGGGAAACAGGCATTCAGATCCAGGAAATAGAGAGATTCCCCCCCCTAAAATCAATAAAAACCGTTCAACACCTCGACATCTAATAGTGAAGCTTGCAAATTCCAAAGATAAACAGAAGATCCTTAAAGCAGCAAGAGACAACCCCTGACTTTCATGGGGAGGAATATTAGGGTAACAGCAGACCTCTCCACAGAGACGTGGCAGGCCAGAAAGGGCTGGCAGGATATATTCAGGGTCCTAAATGAGAAGAACATGCAACCAAGAATACTTTATCCAGCAAGGCTCTCATTCAAAATGGAAGGAGAGATAAAGAGCTTCCAAGACAGGCAGGAACTGAAAGAATATGTGACCTCCAAACCAGCTCTGCAAGAAATTTTAAGGGGGACTCTTAAAATTCCCCTTTAAGAAGAAGTTCAGTGGAACATTCCACAAAAACAAGGACTAAATAGATATCATGATGACACTAAACTCATCTCTGTCAATAGTAACTCTGAACGTGAACGGGCTTAATGACCCCATCAAAAGGCGCAGGGTTTCAGACTGGATAAAAAAGCAGGACCCATCTATTTGCTGTCTACAAGAGACTCATTTTAGACAGAAGGACACCTACAACCTGAAAATAAAAGGTTGGAGAACCATTTACCATTCAAATGGTTCTCAAAATATACCCTAAAAACTACAGAACACTTCTGAAAGAAATTGAGGAAGACACAAAGAGATGGAAAAATATTCCATGCTCATGGATTGGCAGAATTAATATTGTGAGGGTGTCAATGTTACCCAGGGCAATTTACACGTATAATGCAATCCCTATCAGAATAGCATGAACTTTCTTCAGAGACTTAGAACAAATTATTTTAAGATTTGTGTGGAATCAGAAGAGACCCCGAATAGCCAGGGGAATTTTAAAAAAGAAAACCATCTCTGGGGGCATCACAATGCCAGATTTCAGGTTGTACTACAAAGCTGTGGTCATCAAGACAGTGTGGTACTGGCACAAAAACAGACACATAGATCAATGGAACAGAATAGAGAACCCAGAAGTGGACCCTGAACTTTATGGTCAACTAATATTCGATAAAGGAGGAAAGACGATCCATTGGAAGAAAGACAGTCTCTTCAATAAATGGTGCTGGGAAAATTGGTCATCCACATGCAGAAGAATGAAACTAGACCACTCTCTTGCACCATACACAAAGATAAACTCAAAATGGATGAAAGATCTAAATGTGAGACAGGATTCCATCAAAATCCTAGAGGAGAACACAGGCAACACCCTTTTTGAACTTGGCCACAGTAACTTCTTGCAAGATACATCCACGAAAGCAAAAGAAACAAAAGCAAAAATGAACTATTGGGACTTCATCAAGATAAGAAGCATTTGCACAGCAAAGGATACAGTCAACAAAACTCAAAGACAACCTACAGAATGGGAGAAGATATTTGCAAATAACATATCAGATAAAGGGCTAGTTTCCAAAATCTATAAAGAACTTATTAAACTCAACAGCAAAGAAACAAACAATCCAATCATGAAATGGGCAAAAGACATGAAGAGAAGTCTCACAGAGGAAGACATAGACATGGCCAACATGCACATGAGAAAATGCTCTGCATCCCTTGCCATTAGGGAAATACAGATCAAAACCACAATGAGATACCATCTCACACCAATGAGAATGGGGAAAATTAACAAGGCAGGAAACAACAAATGTTGGAGAGGATGTGGAGAAAAGGGAACCCTCTTACACTGTTGGTGGGAATGTGAACTGGTGCAGTCACTCTGGAAAACAGTGTGGAGGTTCCTCAAAGAATTAAAAATAGACCTGCCCTACGACCCAGCAATTGCACGTTAGGGATTTACCCCAAAGATTCAGATGCAATGAAACGCCGGGACACCTGCACCCCGATGTTTCTAGCAGCCATGTCCACAATAGCCAAACTGTGGAAGGAGCCTCGGTGCCTATCGAAAGATGAATGGATAAAGAAGATGTGGTTTATGTATACAATGGAATATTACTCAGCCATTAGAAACAACAAATACCCACCATTTGCTTCAACGTGGATGGAACTGGAGGGTATTATGCTGAGTGAAGTAAGTCAATCGGAGAGGGACAAACAGTGTATGTTCTCATTCATTTGGGGAATATGAATAATAGTGAAAGGGAATATAAGGGAAGGGAGAAGAAATGTGTGGGAAATATCAGAAAGGGAGACAGAACATAAAGACTCCTAACTCTGGGAAATGAACTAGGGGTGGTGGAGGGGGAGGAGGGCGGGGGGTGTGGGTGAATGGGTGACGGGCACTGAGGGGGACACTTGACGGGATAAGCACTGGGTGTTATTCTGTATGTTGGTAAATTGAACACCAATACAAATTAATTTATATAAAAAAAAGAGAACACAAAATTTAGTGAGATGAGCCTAATTATCAAAGGTAAGTGTTTTTTCATTACTTCTTTTTAAAAAGATTTTATTTATTTATTTAGTCATGAGAGACACAAAAAGAGGGAGGCAGAGACATAGGCAGAGAGAGTAGCAAACTCCATGCAGAGAGCCCAATGTGGGATTCAATCCCGGGACTCCGGGATCATTCCCTGAGCTGAAGGCAGATGCTCAACCACTGAGCCACCCAGGCGTCTCTACTTCTTTTTTAAAAAAACTGAAGGATAGTTGACATACAACTATGTTATATTAGTTAATATAACTAATAATGTTATAATAACTAATGTTATATTAGTTTCAGGCATACATCATAGTATTTCAACGATTCTATATTCTGCCACTACAAGTGTAGTTACCACATCACTATATTCCAATATTTTTAACTATATTCCCTATGTTGTACTTTTCATCACCATGACTTATTTATTTTATAACTGGAAGTTTGTACGTCTTAATCCTATTCAGTTATTTTAACCACCCTTCTCACATTTGTTCATTGTATTTATGATTCTGTCTCCGTTTTTGTTTGCTCTTCATTTGTTTACTTTTTAAGATACTACATATAAGTGAAAGAATATGGCATTTGTCTTTGTCTGACTTATTTCACTTGGCATAATGTCTTCCAGGTCCAACCGTGTTGTTGCAAATGATGATATCTCATTCTTTTTTATGGCTGATAGTCCAGTGTGTGTGTCTGTGCGTGTGTGTGTGTGTGTGTGTGTGTAATATGTCATATCTTATTTATCCATTTACCTATCAATGGATACAGGCTGCTTCCATAAGGTAAATAATAATTGTAAATAATGCTAAAATAAGCATAAGGGTGCATATATCATTTGAATTAATGCTTTCATTTCATTTGGGTAAATACTCAGTGGTAGAATTGTTGGATCACATGGTGCTTCTATTTTTAATTTTTGAGAAAACTCCATGCTATTTTCCACAATATTTTAAAACATTTATTTATTCATTCATGAGAGAAACAGAGAGGCAGAGGGAGAAGCAGGCTCCACACAGGGAGCCTGACGTGGGACTCGATCCCAGGTCTCCAGGATCATGCCCTGGGCTGAAGGCAGACGCTAAACCACTGAGCCATCCAGGGATCCCTTCCACAATTGCTTCAATTCATACTCCCACCATAATTGCCGGAGGTTTAAGGGAAAAGTGCTATTATTACTTCTTTTTTAAAATCTGTATGCTGTGACACCTGGGTAGCTCAGCAATTGAGCAACTTACTTTGGCTCAGGGGGTGATCCCAGGGTCCCAGGATTGAGCCCTACATCAGGCTCTTTGCATGGAGTCTGCTTCTCCCTCTGCCCATGTCTCTCTCTCTCTCTCTCTCTCTCTCTGTCATGAATAAATAAAATCTTTTAAAAAATAACATAAAATCCATATGCTTTCTTTGATTGATCAAATCTACTTCCAGAGTTTGATTACCAGCTCTACATTATGTACCCTCTTAGAGCCTCAGCTGCCTCATTTTAAAATGGGAATAATAAGAAAGGAAGAGGATGGCTGAGGAGTAGGGGACCCTAGTTCCTCTGGTCCTGGAATTCAGCTAGATAGCTTTCAAGTCATTATGAACACTTGTGAACTCATCTGGAGCTCTAAGAGATTTGCTGCAATACTACAAATAGAAAAGTGGACCACTTTTTGCAAGGTAAGAGGTACAGGATTGTTAGGTCCCCCATCCTTTAAGTATGATATAGTGTCCCTCTTTTTCTCTTACTACAGTCATTGGAATAAACTTTATCTTTTTTTAACTTTATCTTATATGAGGATTGCTACCCCTGCTTTCTTTTGAGGACCTTTTGAATGGTAAATGGCTTTCCACCCTTTCATTTTCAGGCTGGAGGTGTCCTTAAGTCTAAAATGAGTCTCTTGTAGACAGCAAATAGATGGGTCTTGCTTTTTTATCTAATCTGAAAACCTGCATCTTGATGGGATCATTAAGCTCATTCACGTTCAGAGTAACTATTGAAAAATATGAATTTAGTGTCTTCATAATACCTACTCAGTCCCTGTTTTTGTGGATTATTTCTTTGGGTTTCCTCTTTCTTTTACAGAGTCCCCCTTAATATTTCTTTCAGAGCTGGTTTGGTAGTCACATATTCTTTCAGTTTCTGCCTATCTTGGAAGCTCTTTATCTCTCCTTTTATTCTGAATGACAGCCTTGCTGGATAAAGTATTCTTGGCTGCATGTTCTTCTCTTTTAAGATCCTGAATATATACTGCCAGCCCTTTCTGGCCTTCCAGGTCTCTGTGGGGAGGTCTGCTGTTAATCTAATATTTCTCCTCATATAAGTTCAGGATATCTTTTTTTTTAAAGATTTTATTTTTTCATGATAGACATAGAGAGGGAGAGAGAGGCAGAGACCCAGGCAGAGAGAGAAACAGGCTCCATGCCAGGAGCCCTACGTGGGACTTGATATCAGGACCCCAGGATCGCGCCCTGGCCAAAGGTAGGTGCTAAACCGCTGAGCCACCCAGGGATCCCCAAGTTCAGGATATCTTGTCTCTTGCTGCCTTAAGGGTTTTCTCTTTATCTTTGGAATTTGCAAGTTTCACTATGAAATGTCAAGGTGTTGAATGGTTTTTATTGGTTTCAGGGTGGGATCTCTCTATCCCCTGGATCCTAATGCCTATTTCCCTCCCCAAGTTAGGGAAGTTCTCAGCCATGATTTGTTCACATACGTTTTCTGGTCCTCGGTCCCTTTCAGCACCCTCAGGAACACCAATTAAATGTAAATGTTGTCTTCTGAGTCTGTCATTTATTTCCCTTAACTTATCCTCATGGTCTTCTGATTGTTTTTCTCTTTTATCTTCAGCTTACTTTCTTGCCATCAACTTGTCTTCAATGTCACTCACTCACTTTTTAATTTTGGCCTGATTAGATCTAAATTTTGCAGTCATGAAGTCTCTTGAATCATTTGTGCAATTTTCCAGGGCCAGCAATAGCTTTATAATTGTGTTTCTGAATTGGCTTTCTGACATCAAATTGTAATCCAAATTCTGTAACTCTGTGGCAGAGAGTACTGTTTCTGATTCTGTTTTGTAGTGAGTTCTTCTTTCTAGTTATTTTGCTCAGTGCAAGTGGCTGTATGAGTGTCCTGTGTCAAGGATATCAACCATGACCTAAGTCAATTATACCCTAGATGATTCTGCCAAGGTAGAGACCAGAAATTGAAAACAAAGATCAAGACAAAATAAAACAAAAGGATCACTAAGGTGAAAAGCAAATTTTAAAACAAAGTAGTAAAAAATAGAAGGCCATGAATCCTAAAGATGAAGAAGAAGAAAAGAAAGAAAAGATAAAGAAAAGAAGAAAAGAAAAGAAAAGAAAAAGGCAAGGCGAGGAAAGGAAAGGAAAAGAAAGGAAAGGAAAAAAGAAAAAAGGAGAAAAAACAGGGGGCGGGGGGACTGGGAGATGATGGTTGTGAAAAGTTGTAGTGGAGAGAGAATGTAGTCTACCTGAGGGGTTCTAGAGGGTGATCCTCTTGTTTCTGTGTATTTTAAGTTCTGTATATTAGAATATGCCCAGTCCCAAATTTATATAAACCAGAAATACTTGTAGATAGCCCCAACACTGACCACCAAAACATAAAGGAGGTAAAAGTTGGGGGCCAAACTGGAATGAGGAATCTCACAGAATCAACCAGCACAGTATACCACTTGGTTCTGGGTGCATACTGGTCATGTTTTAGAAGGTATTAACTTCCGCCAATATAGAACAAAATGAGGCAGAGAAAACAAAAAAATACAGAACAACAACAAAAACATATCTTGTATATCTCCCAAAATTAAGTTGAGTATGTTGAAGGGAATCTAGAAGTGGAAAATACATCTAGGACGTATAATTGTAGAAATATGTAAGTCAAAAAGGAAGAATCTTAAAAATGAAGAGGTGGTAAAATATTGTAGTTAAAGTGGGAGAAGAGAAAAAAATTGAAAATTTACAGTCTCGAGGGGCAAGATGGCGGAAGAGTAGGGTCCCCAAATCACCTGTCCCCAACAAATTACCTAGATAACCTTCAAATCATCCTGAAAATCTACGAATTCAGCCTGAAATTTAAAGAGAGACTAGCGGGAATGCTACAGTGAGAAGAGTTCGTGCTTCTATCAAGGTAGGAAGACAGGGAAAAAGAAATAAAGAAACAAAAGGCCTCCAAGGGGGAGGGGCCCCGCGAGGAGCCGGGCTGAGGCCGGGGCGAGTGTCCCCGGGACAGGAGAGCCCCGTCCTGGAGAAGCAGGAACTGCACCAACCTTCCCGGGTGGCAAGGGGATCGCAGGGAGTTGGAACAGGACACAGGAGGGCGAGGATGCCCTCAGGCTCCCTGGGATGCTAACAGACACCTGTGCACGCAGGAGAGTGCCCCCAGCTCCCTAAGGGCTGCAGCGCGCACGGGGAGACCCGGAGCAGCTGGAAGGGGTTCGGGCGGCAGCTCCGCGGAGGGGGCTGCAGGGCGGGAGCGCGAATCCACCAGCACAGGCCCCAGAGCACAGGGAGCCAGGACACATCCCAGGATCCGGCCTCCCCCGGGACAGGCAGAGGCCGGGAGGGCCCAGGACAGCAAGGACGCTCCTGCCCCGAGCTGAGCACATCAGTGGCCTTGCCCCGGGGAGCCTCCAGGCCCTGCAGACAGAGAGCCCCATAGTTCCTGCGGAGGCTGAATCCAGGCTTCCAGAGTTGCCATAGCAACTGCGGCTGTTCCTCCTGGGGCCTCACGGGGTAAACAACCCTCATTGAGCCCTGCAGCAGGCAGGGGCAGAGCAGCTCCCCCAAGTGCTAACACCTGAAGATCAGCACAACAGGCCCCTCCCCCAGAAGACCAGCTAGACGGACCAGTTCCAGGGGAAGTCAAGGGACTTAAAGTCTACAGATTCAGAAGATACTCCCCCGTGTTTTTTGTTTTTTTTTTCTTTCTTCTTTTCTTTTTGATTTCTGATTACTTCCCCCACCCCCCTTTTTTTTCACCTTTCTTTCTTTTTCTTTTTTTCCTTTTTCTTTTCTTTTTCTTTTTTCTCTTTCTCTTTCCCTTTCCTTTTCTTCTCTCTCTATCTCTCCTTTTCCCAATACAACTTCTTTTTGGCCACTCTGCACTGAGCAAAATGACTAGAAGGAAAACCTCACCTCAAAAGAAAGAATCAAAAACAGTCCTCTCTCCCACAGACTTATAAAATCTGGATTACAATTCAATGTCAGAAAGCCAATTCAGAAGCACTATTATACAGCTACTGGTGGCTCTAGAAAAAAGCATTAAGGACTCACAAGACTTCATGACTGCAGAATTTAGATCCAATCAGGCAGAAATTAAAAATCAATTGAATGAGATGCAATCCAAACTAGAAGTCCTAACGACGAGGGTTAACGAGGTGGAAGAACGAGTGAGTGACATAGAAGACAAGTTAATGGCAAAGAGGGAAACTGAGGAAAAAAGAGACAGACAATTAAAGGACCATGAAGACAGATTAAGGGAAATAAATGACAGCCTAAGGAAGAAAAACCTACGTTTAATTGGGGTTCCCGAGGGCGCCGAAAGGGACAGAGGGCCAGAATATGTATTTGAACAAATCCTAGCTGAAAACTTTCCCAATCTGGGAAGGGAAACAGGCATTCAGATCCAGGAAATAGAGAGATCCCCCCCTAAAATCAATAAAAACCGTTCAACACCTCGACATCTAATAGTGAAGCTTGCAAATTCCAAAGATAAAGAGAAGATCCTTAAAGCAGCAAGAGACAAGAAGTCCCTGACTTTCATGGGGAGGAATATTAGGGTAACAGCAGACCTCTCCACAGAGACGTGGCAGGCCAGAAAGGGCTGGCAGGATATATTCAGGGTCCTAAATGAGAAGAACATGCAACCAAGAATACTTTATCCAGCAAGGCTCTCATTCAAAATGGAAGGAGAGATAAAGAGCTTCCAAGACAGGCAGGAACTGAAAGAATATGTGACCTCCAAACCAGCTCTGCAAGAAATTTTAAGGGGGACTCTTAAAATTCCCCTTTAAGAAGAAGTTCAGTGGAACAATCCACAAAAACAAGGACTAAATAGATATCATGATGACACTAAACTCATATCTGTCAATAGTAACTCTGAACGTGAACGGGCTTAATGACCCCATCAAAAGGCTGGATAAAAAAGCAGGACCCATCTATTTGCTGTCTACAAGAGACCCATTTTAGACAGAAGGACACCTACAACCTGAAAATAAAAGGTTGGAGAACCATTTACCATTCAAATGGTTCTCAAAAGAAAGCAGGGGTAGCCATCCTTATATCAGATAAACTAAAATTTACCCCGAAGACAGTAGTGAGAAATAAAGAGGGACACTATATCATACTTAAAGGATCTATCCAGCAAGAGGACTTAACAATCCTCAATATATATACCCCGAATGTGGGAGCTGCCAAATACTTAAACGAATTATTAACCAAAGTGAAGAAATACTTAGATAATAATACACTTATACTTGGTGACTTCAATCTAGCTCTTTCTACCCTCGATAGGTCTTCTAAGCACAACATCTCCAAAGAAATGAGAGCTTTAAATGATACACTGGACCAGATAGATTTCACAGATATCTACAGAACTTTACATCCAAACTCAACTGAATACACATTCTTCTCAAGTGCACATGGAACTTTCTCCAGAATAGACCACATACTGGGTCACAAATTGGGTCTGAACCAAAAGATTGGGATCGTCCCCTGCATATTCTCAGACCATAACGCCTTGAAATTAGAACTCAATCACAAGAAGAAGTTTGGAAGGACCTCAAAAACGTGGAGGTTAAGGACCATCCTGCTAAAAGATAAAAGGGTCAACCAGGAAATTAAGGAAGAATTAAAAAGATTCATGGAAACTAATGAGAATGAAGAAACAACTGTTCAAAATCTTTGGGATGCAGCAAAAGCAGTCCTCAGGGGGAAATACATTGCAATACAAGCATCCATTCAAAAACTGGAAAGAACTCAAATACAAAAGCTAACCTTACACATAAAGGAGCTAGAGAAGAAGCAGCAAATCGATCTGACGCCCAGCAGAAGAAGAGAGTTAATTAAAATTCGAGCAGAACTCAACGAAATTGAGACCAGAAGAACTGTGGAACAGATCAATAGAAACAGGAGTTGGTTCTTTGAAAGAATTAATAAGATAGATAAACCATTAGCCAACCTTATTAAAAAGAAGAGAGAGAAGACTCAAATTAATAAAATCATGAATGAGAAAGGAGAGATCACTACCAACACCAAGGAAATACAAACGAATTTAAAACATATTATGAGCAGCTATATGCCAATAAATTAGGCAATCTAGAAGAAATGGATGCATTCCTGGAAAGCCACAAATTACCAAAACTGGATCAGGAAGAAATAGAAAACCTGAACAGGCCAATAACCAGGGAGGAAATTGAAGAAGTCATCAAAAACCTCCCAAGACACAAGAGTCCAGGGCCAGATGGCTTCCCAGGGGAATTCTATCAAACGTTTAAAGAAGAAATCATACCTATTCTACTAAAGCTGTTTGGAAAGATAGAAAGAGATGGAGTACTTCCAAATTCATTCTATGAGGCCAGCATCCCTTAATTCCAAAACCAGACAAAGACCCCACCAAAAAGGAGAATTACAGACCAATATCCCTGATGAACATGGATGCAAAAATTCTCAACAAGATACTAGCCAATAGGATCCAGCAACACATTAAGAAAATTATTCACCATGACCAAGTAGGATTTATCCCCGGGACACAAGGCTGGTTCAACACTCGTAAAACAATCAATGTGATTCATCATATCAGCAAGAGAAAAACCAACAACCATATGATCCTCTCATTAGATGCAGAGAAAGCATTTGACAAAATACAGCATCCATTCCTGATCAAAACTCTTCAGAGTGTAGGGATAGAGGGAACTTTCCTGGACATCTTAAAAGCCATCTACGAAAAGCCCACAGCAAATATCATTCTCAATGGGGAAGCACTGGGAGCCTTTCCCCTAAGATCAGGAACAAGACAGGGATGTCCACTCTCACCACTGCTATTCAACATAGTATTGGAAGTCCTAGCCTCAGCAATCAGACAACAAAAAGACATTAAAGGCATTCAAATTGGCAAAGAAGAAGTCAAACTCTCCCTCTTTGCCGATGACATGATACTCTACATAGAAAACCCAAAAGCCTCCACCCCAAGATTGCTAGAACTCATACAGCAATTTGGTAGCGTGGTAGGATACAAAATCAATGCCCAGAAATCAATGGCCTTCCTATACACTAACAATGAGACTGAAGAAAGAGAAATTAAGGAGTCAATCCCATTTACAATTGCACCCAAAAGCATAAGATACCTAGGAATAAACCTAACCAAAGAGGTAAAGGATCTATACCCTAAAAACTATAGAACACTTCTGAAAGAAATTGAGGAAGACACAAAGAGATGGAAAAATATTCCATGCTCATGGATTGGAAGAATTAATATTGTGAAAATGTCAATGTTACCCAGGGCAATTTACACGTTCAATGCAATCCCTATCAAAATACCATGGACTTTCTTCAGAGACTTAGAACAAATTATTTTAAGATTTGTGTGGAATCAGAAAAGACCCCGAATAGCCAGGG
Organism: Nyctereutes procyonoides; assembly: GCF_905146905.1. NCBI lineage: Eukaryota > Metazoa > Chordata > Mammalia > Carnivora > Canidae > Nyctereutes > Nyctereutes procyonoides. The sequence goes on along the minus strand of NW_026575125.1, from coordinate 64,449,868 downwards.
GAATTTTAAAAAAGAAAACCATCTCTGGGGGCATCACAATGCCAGATTTCAGGTTGTACTACAAAGCTGTGGTCATCAAGACAGTGTGGTACTGGCACAAAAACAGACACATAGATCAATGAAAGAGAATAGAGAACCAAGAAGTGGACCCTGAACTTTATGGTCAACTAATATTCGATAAAGGAGGAAAGATGATCCACTGGAAGAAAGACAGTCTCTTCAATAAATGATGCTGGGAAAATTGGACATCCACATGCAGAAGAATGAAACTAGACCACTCTCTTGCACCATACACAAAGATAAACTCAAAATGGATGAAAGATCTAAATGTGAGACAAGATTCCATCAAAATCCTAGAGGAGAACACAGGCAACACCCTTTTTGAACTTGGCCACAGTAACTTCTTGCAAGATACATCCACGAAAGCAAAAGAAACAAAAGCAAAAATGAACTATTGGGACTTCATCAAGATAAGAAGCTTTTGCACAGCAAAGGATACAGTCAACAAAACTCAAGACAACCTACAGAATGGGAGAAGATATTTGCAAATAACATATCAGATAAAGGGCTAGTTTCCAAAATCTATAAAGAACTTATTAAACTCAACAGCAAAGAAACAAACAATCCAATCATGAAATGGGCAAAAGACATGAAGAGAAATCTCACAGAGGAAGACATAGACATGGCCAACATGCACATGAGAAAATGCTCTGCATCACTTGCCATCAGGGAAATACAGATCAAAACCACAATGAGATACCACCTCACACCAGTGAGAATGGGGAAAATTAACAAGGCAGGAAACAACAAATGTTGGAGAGGATGCGGAGAAAATGGAACCCTCTTACACTGTTGGTGGGAATGTGAACTGGTGCAGCCACTCTGGAAAACTGTGTGGAGGTTCCTCAAAGAGTTAAAAATAGACCTGCCCTACGACCCACCAATTGCACTGTTAGGGATTGACCCCAAAGATTCAGATGCAATGAAACGCCGGGACACCTGCACCCCGATGTTTCTAGCAGCCATGTCCACAATAGCCAAACTGTGGAAGGAGCCTCGGTGCCCATCGAGAGATGAATGGATAAAGAAGATGTGGTTTATGTATACAATGGAATATTACTCAGCCATTAGAAACGACAAATACCCACCATTTGCTTCAACGTGGATGGAACTGGAGGGTATTATGCTGAGTGAAGTAAGTCAATCGGAGAGGGACAAACAGTGTATGTTCTCATTCATTTGGGGAATATGAATAATAGTGAAAGGGAATATAAGGGAAGGGAGAGGAAATGTGTGGGAAATATCAGAAAAGGAGACAGAACATAAAGACTTCTAACTCTGGGAAATGAACTAGGGGTGGCAGAGGGGAGGAGGGCGGGGGGTGGGGGTGAATGGGTGACGGGCACTGAGGGGGACACTTGTCAGGATGAGCACTGGGTGTTATTCTGTATGTTGGTAAATTGAACACCAGTAAATATTAATTTATTTAAAAAAAGAAAATTTACAATCTCATATATAAACGAATTGTACTGGAAAAAGGAAGGAAAATAAAAGGAGGGGTATCCTCTGGTTCTATATACTATAAATCCCTTGACTTCCCTTGGAGCTTTCCAGTGCTGCTTGGTCAAGAACTTGCTCTTCCCCTGTCCTTCCAGCTGGTCTGGGGTAGGGTTCTATTGTGCTGATTCTCAGGTGTGTGCACCTGGGGGAGCTGCCCCACTCCCTGCCAGGTGTTGGGCTCAGTGGAAGCTCTTTATCCTGTGAGGCCCCTGTTCCCTGGGGCCCCCCTGTCCTGTCCCAGGCACAGGGTGACACAAGGAGGAACAACAACACTGATGGCTGCCAGCTCTCCAGCCCTGGAATCAGCTTCCGCAGTAACTACCACTACTCCCAGTCCGCACTGGCCTGGATGCTCTGGGGGATTGGGGTGCTGATCTGCACAGCTTGGAGGCGCCAGAGGCAGGAGAGTCCTTCCTGTCCTGTGCCCTTCCCACCTCCACTGTCCTGGGTGGAGCCCAGTATCCTGGGCTGCATCTGCCTGGGGCCCTGGGATCTGGGGCCTGCAATGCTGGAATCGCACTCCCGGGCCATGGCTCCGGAAAGCATCAGGGCACAGCCCCCTCAGTGTGGAGCCCCCTGACCCACAGGCTTCTCCCCAAGGGCCTGTGGGGCACGTGCTCCAGCCCTTTACTGAGTTTGGCCCTCAGTCTGTGGCATGCTCTCCCCTGGGGTGCAGTTCCTCTGTTAGTGACCCCAGGAACCTGGAGGCTCCAGTGACCCTCCTGCAATTCTGCCCAATTTTTCTGCTAAGCACCTTTCTGTCTGGGAAGAATCTGATGCAGAGTTTTAATTTTCTGCTTCCCTGGGACTGGGATTTCCAGTCCTGGAGGCTCTTGCTGTCTGGCCTTAGCTCGGCTCCTCTTGGGGGCCCCTTCCTCACTTGATTCTTTTTTTTTCCCGCCTTCTTACCTTGTTAGAAGCAAAAACCCTTCTCTCTATAGTGTTCTGGCTGTTCTCTCTTTAAATCTCAGGGTGAATTCGTAGGTGTTCCCAATTATTTGAATGTTATCTAGGTAAGTTCGTGGGAACAGGTGACTTGGGGACCCTACTCCTCCACTATCTTGCCCCACCACCTCTGACATCCATTTTCATGATATATATTTCTCCATCCCTTCACTTTCAATTTTCCGGTGTCTTTAGATGTAAAATAAATCTCTTACAGTCAATATATAGAGGCATCTTATTTTTTATCCATTCTGACACCATGTCTTTTAATTGGAGTGTTTAGTCAATTTACATTCAGCATAATTAATGATAGATATGTATTTGGTTCCCTTTTATTACTTATTTTGTCACTGTTTTATTAGATTTTCTCTGTTGCTTTCTAGTCTTTATCACTTTTTTTTCTTTCCTTTCCTCTCAAAATGTCCCCTTTAATATTTGTAGCAGGGGTGGTTTAGTGGTCATGGACATCTTTAGTTTTTATTTGTCTGGGAAACTCTTTATCTCTCCTTGTATTCTGAATGATAGCCTTACTTTATAGTGTATTCTTGGTTGTGGTTTTCCAATTCAGTACGTTGAATATATCATGCTACCCTCTTCTGGCTTGCCAAGTTCCTCTGGAGAGATCTTCAGCTCACCTAATGGGTCTTCCTTTGTAAGTTACGGACTTTTTCTACCTTGCTGAATTTATGATTTTTTTCTTTATCCCTATATTTTGCAAATGCAATTACAATATGTCTTGATGTGGGCCTGGTTCTGTTGATTTTGATGGGAATTCTCTGTGCCTTGTGGATCTAGATGTCTTTCTCCTTTACTAGAATAGGGAAGTTTCTAGCTGTTATTCTTTCAAGTAAATTTTCTGCCCCCTTTCTCTCTATTTTCTTCTTAGGGACACTTATAATACAAACATTATTACAATTGATTGAGTTACTGAGTTCCCTAATTCGAATCTTCTAATTCCATAATTCTTATTTCTCTTTGATATTCAGCTTCATTATTTTCCATTATTATGTCTTGTATATCACTTATACATTTCTCTGCTTCTTCTATCCTTGTTTGCATTAAAACTAATCTGTTTTGAATCTCAGTTATTGCATTTTTCATTTCTGCCTGATTGTTTTTTAACTATTTTATCTCTGTGGCAGGGGCCTCCTTGAAGTCTTTCATTCTTTTCTCAATTCCAGTGAAAATCCTTATGATAGTTGCTTTAAATGCCCCATCAGGCATATTACCTCAGAGAATGTTACCTCTCCGGTAAAGCTCCAAGTACAAATAACCTCTCCCATGTGTGCCCCAGGTATTCCTCAGATCCCTGTTTCCATGCCATATGCCCCCCAGGTTGTTTGCCTGCTCTCTTTTCAGAAGTAGGGCAGAGCCCTCAGGGCTCTATCCCAGACAATCCAGTTGAGTTTTAAAACTATGGTCTTCAGGGCACCTGGATGGCTCAGTTGTTTAAGCCTCTGACTCTGGATTTCAGCCTGGATCATGATCTCATTATCATGAGATGGAACCCCATGTCAAACCCCATGCCAAGCCCTGTATTGAGTCTATGTTTGGCCCCATGCTGGGTGTGGAGTCTGCCCAAAATTCTCTCTCTCCTTCTCCCTCTGCTCCTCCCCACCCCCTCTTACATGTGCTCTCTCTATATATATATAAATAAAAATGTTTAAAAATATTTTTTAAAAAGTGTGCAACTCAATGTTTTTAGTATATTCACAGAGTTGTGCAACTCTTACTGCAATTGTAGAGTATTTTAATCACCCCCAAAAAGAAACTCTGTACCTTCTAGCAGTCATTCATCATTTCCCCCAAATGCTATCCTTCCAGTCTCTGCCCTAGGCAACCATCAACCTACTTTCTGACTATAGATTTGCTTGTTCTAGATTTTTCACATAAATCAAATCATATAATATGTAATCCATTGTTACTGGTTGTTTTCATTTAACACAACGTTTTCAGGGGTCATCCATGTTGTAGCATTTATCAGTATTACTTTCCTCTTTTTTTTTTACCAACTAATATTCCCTTCTGTGGATGTACCACATTTTTTTAACTATTCATTAATTGATGGAAATTTGAGTTATTTCTACTTTTTGGCTCTTATGAATAATGCTGCTGTAAACAATTGTGTAAAGGTTTTGATTGGATATAAATTTTTAATTCTTTTACGTAAATACCAAAGTAGAATTGAAATTCATATGATAACTCTGTTTACCTTTTTTTCAGGACTGTTTTACAAAGTGGCTGCATAATTTTCATTCCTGCTAGGAGTGTTAGAGTTTAAATTTCTCCACATCCTCACTGACACTTATTATTGTCTATCTTTTCTATTATCGTCATCCTAATGGGTATGAAGCAGAATTTCATTTTACATTTCCCTGATAGCTAATAATGTTGAACAACTTTTCGTGTGCTTATTGACCATTTGTATGTATTTTTTAGAAAAATGTCTATTCAGATACTTTGCCACATTTTAATTAGATTATTTATCTTTATTTTTGAGTTGTAGGAGCTCTTTATATATTATGGGTATAAGTCCATTGTAAGACATGACTTAATAAATTTTCTGGGATTTTTTTTCCTTTCTTAATGATGTTCTTTGAAGCACAAAAGTTTAAATTTTTGTGATTTTTAATTTATATATTTTTCTTTTACCAGTTGTGCTTTTGTTGTGATATCTAATAAGTTATCCTTTAAACCAGTCAGGAAGTTTTATATCAGTTTTCTTCTACTAAGAGGTCTATAGTTTTAGCTCTTAGTTTTATATCTTTGATCTTTTCTGAGTTAATTATTGTGTGTGTGAGAGATAAGTAATAAAATTCTATTATTTTGCATATGGACATCCAGTTGTCACAACAAAGTTTTTCAGAAGAGTATTCTTTCCCTCACTGAATTGTATTGGTGACAAACAGACTTTAATGTGAAGATTTATTTCTGAACTCTCAATTCTGTTCCATTCATCTATATGTTTATCTTTGCATCAGTACTTCACGATCTTTTTTTTGAAAAAGCTTTTTTTTATAGAAGTCTCAGTACTTTTTGTTCTTTTTCAAGATCACTTTTTCTATTCTGGTTCCCTTGCATTTCCATATTTCATATATTAGGATCAGAATGTCCTTTTCTGCAAAAAAAGAGACAGTTGGAATTTTGATAGAAGTTGCACTGACTATATCAATTTGAGGGGTTTGGTCATCTTAACAATATTAAGTCTTTCAATCCATGAATATTGGATGTCTTTCTGTTTAATAAGGTATTCTTTACTTTTTTCAACAATATTTTGTAACTGGTAGTTTTGTATTTCTTTTGTTAAATTTATCTCTAATTATTTATTCAATATGAAGCTATTGTAAATAGAAATATCTTAATTTCATTTTAGAATTGTTCCATCACTAAAAGAATAAATGTTTCCTTGCTAGTATATAGAAAAATAGTTAATTTATGTATATTGATCTTGTATTCTGCTCAATATTATCCTTAGCTTCAATATAATCTGAGGTTATATTCAGTCCTGTGGCTAGTGTGGATTTCTAGAAAAGTTTTGGGTATACTATGCTTTTTTTTTAAGTGCTAAAACCCTGTTTTGTTCTCCTGCCTTGAGTAATTCACACATTTATGAAATAATTTAACTATCTCCAATTCAATCTTCACATGTTGTCATAGTGACCTTTGTAAAATGCAATTCTGAACATGCACCCAACTTTCTGAGACACCACAGCCAAAATTATTTTGATCCAGATCCATATTTACCTGCTTGTCTCGAGTTTCAATAAAAATATTTTCTTCTTTCAGAATCCCACCTCCAATCAACTCTTTGATCTTAAATATTCTCCACAAATAACACTATTTCTTGAGCTTTTCATGCTCGGTCTTCTTAAAAAACGTGTGGACCATATTACTTCTATTTCTTTACTACCCACTCTTCTCAATCTACTACTATATGCCTCTTGTCTTCCACTGAAAACAAGCTCATTCTGAGTCTATAGCCCAGAATAAAAGCCTTAGCTAAAAATAAACATTTTGGAGTTATTTGCTCCCATGTTTTAAGTACTATATCTTTGGTGATATTACCAAAATCAATATTTACAGTCAAGATCTTTCTCCTAAGATGCACACCTATATATTCAAATGTCTACTATATGTCTCCACCCTCATGGACCACAGGTCCTTTATACTTAATAGAGCCAAAACTGTTGTCTCCAAAACTGTTCCTTCTTCCTTACTCCCACTCTTAGTGAACAGTATATATCCAGTACCCAAATCAGTAATCCAAACACTCAGTAACCCAAATCAGAAATCTAAGACCTTATTCTGGACTCTCCCTTTTATGTAACATACATAACTTTCCATATCTCTCAGTTCTGTGTTTTAAATATCTTTTTCACTCCCATTACTACTATGTCAGTTCAGGTCATGATTACATTTTGCCTTATTATTTGTTATCTGTCTCTGACCTTGCCAAATGTTTCCTGCACTCCCATCCATTCTGCCTATAATAAATAACCAGTGACATTTCTAAAATGCAAGTCTGATCATGACACTCTTATTTTTAAAATTCTTCAGTTATCTTCCCTAATTCTCCACTCCTTTGTCACAGTCTTCAGAATAAAATCCTTTACCGTGACTTAGATAGGTTTTGAATTGGACCATATCTTTTTTTACCTCCATTTCCCCTATATCCCAGATACATTGAAACATGTATATATTGTGTACAGTTCTTAAATTGGTTTGCACATTCACTCACTTCCATGTCTTTCCATGGATTCTTGTGACTGGATTATCTACCCTGCATCTTTGTGTAACTAACCCTTACTTATCTCTGGGTAGCCTTTCTTAACATCTCTTGGGTTAGGCACATTTATGATCACATAATACCCTGTGAGTATTTCTCTATTACGGAATTGATCACATTGTACTGTCATCATTTTTTCTCCCTATTATACTATGAGTTTGATTACCGTGTATAAACTTATATTTATATTTAGCACTTTGTACAATACCTGCAATCAATTACTCAATAAATGTACTCAATAAACATCTGCTAAATTATGTGGAATATAAGATACTATTGTCTCCTGATATTTTCATATCTTCCAAAAACACAAATGTCTATGAGACAAGATGGCAGAAGGGTAGAGGGGTCCTCCTTTCATCTGGGCTCCTGAATAAAATAGATAAATATCAGACCATTCTGAATACCTATGAATTCAACATGAGATGTAAGAAAAGAATGTCTGCAAACCTACAAAGAGAAAAGTGACCATTTGGGGGGGAGGCGGGGCAAGATGGCGGAAGAGTAGGGTCCCCAAGTCACCTATCCCCACTAAATTCCTTCAAATAATAGATAACCTTCAAATAATCCTGAAAATCTATGAATTCAGCCTGAGATTTAGAGAGAGAACTGGAATGCAACAGTGAGAAGAGTTCACACTTCTATCAGGGTAGGAAGATGGGGGAAAAAAGAAATAAAGAAACAAAAGGCATCCAAGGGGGAGGGGCCCCATGAGGAGCTGGGCTAAGGCTGGGGTGAGAGCCCCCAGGACAGGAAAGCCCCATCCCAGAGAAGCAGGAGCTTCACGAAACTTCCTGGACCAAAAGGCTCAGGCAGGGAGTTGGAGCAGGATCCCAGGAGGGGCGGGGATGCCCTCAGGCTCCCAGGGGCACTAACAGAGGACCTGTGACCCAGGGGAGAGCACGCTACACTCTGCGGCCGAGCTCCCTAAAGGGCTGCAGCGCATGCACCGCTGTATCCAAGAGAACCTCCGGGCGGCTCAGGCAGCGGCTCGCGCGGAGGGGGCTGCGTGGCCCCGGAGCAGCTCGGCCTGGCTCAGGCAGTGTCTCCACACAGAGGGACCTGTGTGGCGGGGAGCACGATTCCAGCAGCACAGGCCTGGGAGCACAGGGCGCTGGGGACACAGCCCAAGATCCGGCGCTCCCCCTGGGACAGGGAGAAGCCAGGAGGGCACAGGACAGCAAGGATGCTCCAGCCTCCGGGTGGCCCCGAGCTGAAATCAGCGGCCCCCGCCCCCAGAGCATCCAGGCCCCTGCAGACTGAGAGCTCCATAGTTACTGCAGGAGCTGACACCAGGGCTGGAGAGCTGGCCGCTGCTACTGTTCTTGTTCCTCCTGGGGCCTCACAGGATAAATAGATTAAACAAATTTCCCCGAGCCCTGCACCAGGCTGGGGTTGAGCAGCTCAACCCAAGTGCTAACACCTGAAAAACAGCACAGCAGGCCCCTCCCACAGAAGACCAGCTAGACAGACAGGGGAAAAACAAATTATTGACCAAGCAGCACTGGAAAGTTCCAGGGGAAGTCGAGGGATTTACAGTATACAGAATCAGAGGATACTCCCCCTTGTTTTTTTTTTATTTCTGTTTGCTCCCCCCCTTTTTTTCTTCTCTTCTCTTTCCTTCTTTTTTTTTCTTTTTCTTTCTAATTTCTCTTCTCTAGTTGTCTCCTTTTCCTAATACAACTTGTTTTTGGCCACTTTGCACTGAGAAAAATGACTGGAAGGAAAACTCACCTCAGAAGAGAGGTGAAAGAATCAGAAGAAAGAATCAGAAACAGTCCTCTCTCCCACAGCATTACAAAATTTGGATTACAATTCTATGTCAGAAATCCAATTCAGAAGCACTATTATAAAGCTACTGGTGGCTCTAGAAAAAAAGCATAAAGGACTCAAAAGACTTCATGACTACAGAATTTAGATCTAATCAGGCAGAAATTAAAAATCAATTAAATGAGATGCAATCCAAACTATAGGTCCTAATAACGACAAGGGTTAACGAGGTGGAAGCACAAGTGAGTGACATAGAAGACAAGTTGATGGCAAAGAGGGAAACTGAGGAAAAAGACAAACAATTAAAAGACCATGAGGATAGATTAAGGGAACTAAGTGACAGCATGAGAAAGAAAAATCTACATTTAATTGGAGTTCCCGAGGGCGCCGAAAAGGGACAGAGGTCCAGAAATGTATTTGAACAAATCCTAGCTGAAAACTTTCCTAATCTGGGAAGGGAAACAGGCATTCAGATCCAGGAAATAGAGAGATCCCCCCATAAAATCGCTCAACACCTCGACATTTAATAGTGAAGCTTGTAAATTCCAAAGATAAAGAGAAGAACCTGAAAGGAGCAAGAGACAAGAGATCCCTAATTATATGGGGAGAAATATCAGATTAGCAACAGACCTTTACACAGAGACCTGGCAGGCTAGAAAGGGCTGGCAGCATATATTCAAGGTCCTAAAGGAGAAGAACCTGCAGCCAATAATACTTTATCCAGCAAGGCTGTCATTCAGAATAGAAGGAGAGATAAAGAGCTTCCAAGATAGGCACAAACTGAAAGAATATGTGACCACCAAACCAGCTCTGAAAGAAATATTATGGGGGATTCTGTAAAAGAAACAGGAAGTCCAAGGAAAGAATCCACAAAAACAGGGAATGAATAGGTATCATGATGACACTAAATTCATATCTTTCAATAGTAACTCTGAACGTGAATGGGCTTAATGACTCCATCAAAAGGTGCAGGGTTTCAGACTGGATAAGAAAGCAAGACCCATCTATTTGCTGTCTACAAGATACTCATTTTAGACATAAGGACACCTACAGCCTGAAAATAAAAGGTTGGAGAACCATCTACCATTCAAATGATTCTCAAAAGAAAGCAGGGTTAGAGATCCCTGGGTGGCGTAGCGGTTTAGTGCCTGCCTTTGGCCCAGGGCGCGATCCTGGAGACCTGGGATTGAATCCCCTGTCGGGCTCCCGGTGCATGGAGCCTGATTCTCCCTCTGCCTGTGTCTCTGCTTCTCTCTCTCTCTCTCTCTCTATCATAAATAAATAAAAATTAAAAAAAAGAAAGCAGGTTTAGCCACCCTCATATCAGATACATTACAGTTTGTCCCAAAGACGGTATTAAGAGATGATGAGGGACACTATATCATACTTCAAGGATCTATCCACCAAGAGGACCTAACAATCATGAATGTTTATGCCCTCAAGGTGGGAGCTGCCACGTATATCATTCAATTAATAACCAAAGTTAAGACATAGTTAGATAATAATACACTTATACATGGAAACTTCAACACAGCGCTTTAGGCCAATGACAGATCTTCTAAGCACAACATCTCCAAAGAAACAAGATCTTTAAATGACACACTGGACCAGATGAATTTCACAGATATTTACAGAACTTTACATCCAAATGAAACTGAATACACATTCTTCTCAAGTGCACATGGAACTTTCTTCAAAATAGACCACATACTGGGTCACAAATCAGGTCTTAACAGTTACCAAAAGATTGGGATCATCCCCTGCATATTTTCAGAACTTATGTTTGAAACTAGAACTGAATCACAAGAAGAAGTTTGGAAGGATTTCAAACATGTGGAGGTTAAGGACCATCTTGCTAAAAGATGAAAAGGTCAACTAGAAAATAGAGAAGAATTAAAAAGATTCATGGAAAGTAATGAGAATGAAGATACAACCGTTCAAAATCTTTGGGATAGAGCAAAAGCAGTCCTGAGGGGGAAATACATTGTAACACAAGGTTCCAACCAAAAACTGGAAACAACTCAAATACAAAAGCTAACTTTGCACCCAAAGAAGCTGGAGATAGAACAACAAATAGATCTTACACCCACCAGAAGAAGAGAGTTAATAAAGGTCGAGCAGAACTCAATGAAATAGAGACCAGAAGAACTGTGGAACATATCAACAAAACCAGGAGTTGGTTCTTTGAAAGAATAATAAGATAGATAGAGCATAGCCAGTCCTATTAAAAAGAAAAAAGACTCAAATTAATAAATCAAGAATGAAAAAGGAGGGATCACCTCCAATATCAAAGAAATACAAATGATTTCAAAACCTTCTTATGAGCATCTATATGCCAATAAATTAGGCAATCTAGAAGAAATGGATGCATGTTTGCAAAACCACAAACTACCAAAACTGGAACTGGAAGAAATAGAAAATCTGAACAGGCCATTAACCAGGGAGGAAATTGAAGAAGTCATCAAAAACCTCCCAAGACACAAGAGTCCAGGGCCAGATGGCTTCCCAGGGGAATTCTATCAAACGTTTAAAGAAGAAATCATACCTATTCTACTAAAGCTGTTTGGAAAGATTAAAAGAGATGGAGTACTTCCAAACTCGTTCTATGATGCCAGCATCACCTTAATTCCAAAACCAAAGACCCCACCAAAAAGGAGAATTATAGACCAATATCCCTGATGAACACGGATGAAAAAATTCTCAACAAGAAACTAGCCAACAGGATCCAACAATACATTAAGAAGATTATTCACCATGACCAAGTGGGACTTATCTCTGGGATGCAAGGCTGGTTCAACACTCGTAAAACAATCAATGTGATTCATCATATCAGCAAGAGAAAAACCAAGAGCCATATGATCCTCTCATTAGATGCAGAGAAAGCATTTGACAAAATACAGCATCCATTCCTGATCAAAACTCTTCAGAGTGTGGGGATAGAGGCAACTTTCCTCGACATCTTAAAAGCCATCTACGAAAAGCCCACAGCAAATATCATTCTCAATGGGGAAGCAATGGGAGCCTTTCCCCTAAGATCAGGAACAAGACAGGTATGTCCACTCTCACCACTGCTCTCCAACATAGGACGAGGAGTCCGAGCCTCAGCAATGTGGCAACAAAAAGAAATAAAAAGCATTCAAATTGGCAAAAGAAGAAGTCAAACACTACCTCTTTGCAGATGACATGATACTGTACATAGAAAACCCAAAAGCCTCCACCCCCAAGATTGCTAGAACTCATTCAGCAATTCAGCAGTATAGCAGGATACGAAATCAATACCCCAAAATCAGTGGCATTTCTATACACTAACAATGAGACTGAAGAAAGGGAAATTAAGGAGTCAATCCCATTGACAATTCCACCAAAAAGCGTAAGATACCTAGGAATAAACCTAACCAAATAGGTAAAGAACCTATACACTAAAAACTACAGAACACTTCTGAAAGGAATTGAGGAAGACACAAAGAGATGGAAAAATATTCCATGCTCATGGATTAGAAGAATTAATATTGTGAAAATTTCAATGTTACCCAGGGCAATTTACACGTTTAATGCAATCCCTATCAAAATACCATGGACTTTCTTCAGAGAGTTGAAACAAATCATCATAAGATTTGTGTGGAATCAGAGAGGGAAAGCAAGAGGGAGACGGACGTTGAGAGAACAAGAGGGAAGGAGAGAAAATGGCATCCACGGATTACAGTACCTACAGCCAAGCTGTAGCCCAGCAGGGCTACAGTGGATACACCACCCAACCAACTCAAGGATATGCACAGACCACCCAGGCATATGGGCAGCAGAGTTATGGAACCTATGGACAGCCCACTGATGTCAGCTATACCCAGGCTCAGACCACTGCGACCTATGGGCAGACCACCTATTCAACTTCTTATGGACAGCCTCCCGCTGGTTATACTACTCCAACTGCCCCCCAGGCATACATTCATCCTGTCCAGGGGTATGGCACTGGTACTTATGATACCACCACTGCTAACGGTCACTACCACCCAGGCCTCCTATGCAGCTCAGTCTGCATATGGTACTCAGCCTGCTTACCCAGCCTATGGGCAGCAGCCAGCAGCCACCACACCTGCAAGACCACAGGAAGGTAACAAACCTGCTGAGACTAGCCAACCTCAATCTAGCATAGGGGGTTACAACCAGCCCAACCTAGGATATGGACAGAGTAACTACAGTTATCCCCAGGTACCTGGGAGCTACCCCATGCAGCCAGTGACAACACCACCATCTTATCCTCCTACCAGCTACTCCTCTACACAGCCGACTAGTTATGATCAGAGCAGTTACTCTCAGCAGAACACCTATGGGCAGCCGAGCAGCTATGGACAGCAGAGTAGCTATGGTCAACAAAGCAGCTATGGGCAGCAGCCGCCCACTAGTTATCCCCCCCAAACTGGATCCTATAGCCAGGCTCCAAGTCAATATAGCCAACAGAGCAGCAGCTACGGGCAGCAGAGTTCATTCCAACAGGACCACCCCAGTAGGATGGGTGTTTATGGGCAGGAGTCTGGAGGATTTTCCGGACCAGGAGAGAACCGGAGCATGAGTGGCCCTGATAACCAGGGCAGGGGAAGAGGGGGATTTGATCGTGGAGGCATGGAGCAGAGGTGGGCATGGAGGAGGACGCGGTGGAATGGGCAGTGCTGGAGTGCGAGGTAGCTTCAATAAGCCTGGTGGACCCATGGATGAAGGACCAGATCTTGATCTAGGCCCACCTGTAGATCCAGATGAAGACTCTGACAACAGTGCAATTTATGTGCAAGGCTTAAATGACAATGTGACTCTAGATGATCTGGCTGACTTATTTAAGCAGTGTGGAATTGTTAAGATGAACAAGAGAACCGGACAATCCATGATCCATATCTACTTGGACAAGGAAACAGGAAATCCCAAAGGTGATGCTACAGCATCCTATGAAGACCCACCAACTGCCAAGGCTGCTGTGGAGTGGTTTGATGGGAAAGATTTTCAAGGAAGCAAACTTAAGGTTTCTCTCGCTAGGAAGAAACCTCCAATGAAGAGCATGCGAGGTGGTATGCCTCCCCGTGAGGGCAGAGGGATGCCACGGCCACTCCGTGGAGGTCCAGGGGGCCCAGGAGGTCCTGGGGGCCCCATGGGTCGCATGGAAGGCCGTTGGAGACAGAGGTGGCTTTCCCCCAAGAGGACCCCGGGGTTCCCAAGGGAACCCATCTGGAGGAGGAAACGTCCAGCACCGAGCTGGGGACGAGCAGTGCCCCAATCCGGGGTGTGGAAACCAGAACTTCGCCTGGAGAACAGAATGCAACCAGTGTAAGGCCCCGAAGCCTGAAGGCTTCCTTCCACCACCCTTCCTGCCCCGGGCGGTGACCGTGGCAGAGGCGGCCCTGGTGGCCCTGGTGGCATGTGGGGAGGAAGAGGTGGCCTCAGGGACCGCGGTGGTCCCAGTAGGATGTTCAGAGGTGGCCGTGGTGGAGACAGAGGGGGCTTCCGTGCTGGCCGGGGCATGGACCGAGGTGGCTTTGGTGGAGGAAGACGAGGCGGTCCTGGTGGGCCCCCTGGACCTTTAATGGGAGGAAGAAGAGGCGGGCGTGGAGGACCTGGAAAAATGGATGAAGGCGAGCACCGTCAGGAGTGCAGAGACCGGCCCTACTAGACCCAGAGACCCTGCAGAGCTGCATTGACAACCAGATTTATTTTTTAAACCAGAAAATGTTTTAAATTTATAATTCCATATTTATAATGTTGACCACAACATTATGATTATTCCTTGTCTGTACTTTAGTATTTTTCACCATTTGTGAAGAAACATTAAAACAAGTTAAATGGTAGTGTGCCGAGTTTTTTTTTCCTTCTTTTAAAGATGGTTGTTTAACTAAAGACTAAACAATGGGAACCCCTTGTGAGCATGCTCAGTATCATTGTGGAGAACCAAGAGGGCCTCTAACTGTAACAATGTTCATGGTTGTGATGTTTTTTTAATAAAATTCCAAATGTTTATTAAAAAAAAAAAGATTTGTGTGGAATCAGAAAAGCCCCCAAATAGCCAGGGGAATATGAAAAAAGAAAACCATAGCTGGGGGCAGCACAATGCCAGATTTCAGGTTGTACTACAAAGCTGTGGTCATCAAGACGGTGTGGTATTGGAACAAAATCAGACACATAGATCAGTGGAACACAACAGAGAATCCAGAAGTGGACCCTCAACTTTATGGTCAACTAATACTTGACAAAGCAGGAAAGGCTATCCACTGGAAAAAAAGACAGTGTCTTCAATAAATGGTGCTGGGAAAATTGGACAGCCACATGCAGAAGAATGAAACTAGACCACTCTCTTGCACCATACACAAAGATAAACTCAAAATGGATGAAAGATCTAAATGTGAGACAAGATTCCATCAAAATCCTAGAGGAGAACACAGGCAACACCATTTTTGAACTCGGCCACAGCAACTTCTTGCAAGATACATCCATGAAGGCAAGAGAAACAAAAGCAAAAATGAAGTATTGGGGCTTATTCAAGATAAGAAGCTTCTGCACAGCAAAAGAAACAGTCAACAAAACTAAGAGACAACCTACAGAATGGGGGAAGATATTTGCAAATGACCTATCAGAAAAAGGGCTATTATCCAAGATCTATAAAGAACTTATCAAACTCAACAGCAAAGAAACAAACAGTCCAATCCTGATATGGGCAAAGGCATGAACATAAATTTCACAGAGGAAGACATAGACATGGCCAAGCAGCACATGAAAAAATGCTCCACATCACTAGCCATCAGGGAAATACAAATCAAAACCACAATGAGATACCACCTCACACCAGTGATTATGGTGAAAATTCACAAGGCAGGAAACAACAAATGTTGGAGAGGATGTGGAGAAACGGGAACCCTCTTGCACTGTTGGTGGGAATGTGAACTGGTGCAGCCACTCTGGAACACTGTGTGGAGGTTCCTCAAAGAGTTAAAAATAGAACTGCCTTATAAACCAGCATTTGCACTGCTGGGGATTTACCCCAAAGATACAGATGCAGTGAAATGCCGGGACACCTGCTCTCCAATGTTTATAGCAACTATGTCCACAATAGCCCAACTGTGGAAGGAGCCTCAGTGTCCATCGAAAGATGAATGGATAAAGAATATGTGGTATATGTATACAATGGAATATTACTCAGCCATTAGAAATGACAAATACCAACCATTTGCTTCGACGTGGATGGACCTGGATGGTATTATGCTGAGTGAAATAAGTCAATCTGAAATGCACAAACATTATATGGTCTCGTTCATTTGGGGAATATAAAAATTATGGAAATGGAATAAAGGGAAAGGAAAGAAAATGAGTGATAATATCAGTGAGGGTGACAAAACATGAGAGACACCTAACTCTGGGAAATGAACAAGGGGTAGTGGAAATGGAGGTGAGTGGGGCATTGGGGTGCCTGGGTGTTGGGCACTGAGCAGGAGGGCACTTGGTGGGATGCTTACTGGGTGTTATGCTATATGTTGGCAAATTGAACTCAATAAAAAAAATTTTAAAAAAACTAAAGAAACACATTGGTAATTTTACATTAGTAACAAGAGATCTCAATACTCTACTCACAGCCATGGACAGATCATCTATGCAGAAGATCAACAAAGAAACAAAGGCTTTGAATGACACACTGGACCAGATGGACTTCACAGATTCATAAAGAATATTCTATCCTCATGCAAGGGAATACACATTATTCTCAAGGGCACATGGAACTTTCACCAGAATAGACCACATACTGGGTCACAAATCAGATCTCAACTGCTGCCAAAAGATGAGGATCATTCCCTGCATATTTTCAGACCACAATGCTTTGAAACTAGAACTCCATCAGAAGAAGAAATTTGGAAGGAACTCAAACTTTTCGAGGCTGAAGAATATCCTAAAAAATGAATGGGTCAACCAGGAAATTAGAGAAGAATGGAAAGGATCCATGCAAACTGAGAAAAATGAAAGCACAACTGTTCAAAATCTTTTGGGATACAAAAAAGACAGTCCTAAAAGGGAAGTACATTTCAATACAAGCCTCCCTCAAAAGATTAGAAAAATCTCAACTACATGAGTCAACCTTACACCTAAAGGAATTGGAGAAAGAACAGGAAATAAAGCCTAAACTCAGCTGGAGAAGAGAAATAATAAAGAGCAGAACTCAAATGGAAA
Source organism: Nyctereutes procyonoides (assembly GCF_905146905.1). NCBI lineage: Eukaryota > Metazoa > Chordata > Mammalia > Carnivora > Canidae > Nyctereutes > Nyctereutes procyonoides. The sequence continues at coordinate 64,432,614 of NW_026575125.1, read as the reverse complement.
TCAGAATTACAGTAGACCACATCAACAAAAACTAGGAGCTAGTTCTTTGAAAGAATTAATAAAATCGGGAAACCATTGCCAGACTTATCAAAAAGAAAAGAGAAAGGACCCAAATTAATAAAATCATAAACGAAAGAGGAGTGATAATTAGAAACACCGAGGAAAGACAAGCAATTTTTAGAAAATATTCTGAGCAATGGTATGCCAACAAATTAGGCAATCTGGTGGAAATGGATGTGTTCCTGAAAACTTATGAACTACCAAATCTTTTTTTTTAATTTTTTTTATTTATGATAGTCACACACACACACACACACACAGAGAGAGAGAGAGAGAGAGAGAGAGGCAGAGACACAGGCAGAGGGAGAAGCAGGCTCCATGCACCGGGAGCCCGACGTGGGATTCGATCCCGGGTCTCCAGGATCGCGCCCTGGGCCAAAGGCAGGCGCCAAACCACTGTGCCACCCAGGGATCCCTGAACTACCAAATCTAAAACAGGAAGAAATAGAAAACCTGAAGAGACACATAACCAGAAAGGAAATTGAAGGAGTCATCAAAAACCTCCCAAGAAATAAGATTCCCAGAGGAATTCTACCAACATTTAGAGAAGAAATAAAACTTTTTATTGAAGCTGTTTAAAAAGATAGAAAAGGAAGGATAACTTCCAAACTCGTTCTCTGAGGCCAGCATTAACTTGATCCCAATACCAAGGACCTCATCAAAAACGAGAATTACAGATAAACATGGATGTCAAAATACAACATACAAGCCAATAGGATCCAACATTATATAAAAGGATTATTCCCCATGACCAAGTGGAATTTATTACTGGACCTCAAGGTTGGTTCAACATCTGCAAATCAATCAATGTGATAGATCACATTAATAAAAGGAAGGCCAAGAAGCATATGATCCTCTCGATGCATAAAAAGCATTTGACAAAGTACAGCATGCTTTCTGGATTAAAACTCTTCAAAAAAACTCTTCAAAGTGTGGGGATAGAGAGAACATTCCTCAACATCATAAAAGCAAAGTATAAAAAGCCCATATTACATATCATTCTCAATGGGGAAAACCTGAGAGCTTTTCCCCTCAGGTCAGGATCACGACAGGGATGCCCACTCTCACCGTTGTTGTTCAACATAGTAATATAAGTCCCAGCCTCATCAATCAAAGAACAAAAAGAAATAAATGGTATTCAAACTGGTAAAGAAGAAGTCAAATTCTCACTCTTTGGAGATGACATGATAGTTTGTGTGGAAAACACCCAAAACTTCACCCCCAAATTGCTAAAACTCACAGCAATTCAGAAACGTGGCAGGATACAAAATCAATGCACAGAAACCAGGTGCATTTTTATACGCTAACAATGAGACTGAAGAAAGAGAAATTAAAGAATGTAGACCATTTTTAATTACAGCCCAAACTATAAGATACCTAGGAATAAACCTAACCAAAGAGGTAAATGATCTACATTCTAAAAACTACCGAAAGGTTATGAAAGTAATTGAGGAAGACATAAAGAGATGGGAAACCATTCTGTACTCATGGGTTGGAAGAATAAATATTGTTAAAATGTCTATGCTACCCAGGGCAATATACATATTCAGTGCAGTCTGCATCACAATATCATGGACAATTTTCATAGAGTTGGGAAAAACAATCCTAAGAAAACCAAAGCTGATGGCATCACAATTCTGGATGTCAAGCTATATTACAAAGCTGTGATCATCAAGAGAACATGGTGTTAGCACAAAAAGATACACTTATATAAAATGGAACAGGATTGAGAACCCAGAAATGAACCCCAACTCTATTGTCAACTAATCTTTGACAAATCAGGGTAGAATATCCAGTGGAAAATGCAGTCTCTTCAACCAATGGCACGGGGAAAATTGGACAGCTACATGCAGAAGAATGAAACTAGACCATTATCTTGAACCATACACAAAAATGGACTAAAAATGGATGAAAGACCTAAATGTGAGACAGGAATCCATCAAAATCCGAGAGGAGAATACAGGCAGCAACCTTTTTGAACTCTGCCACAGCTAACACTTTCAGGACATGTCTATAAAGGCAAGGGAAAGAAATGCAAAAATGGACTATTGGGACTTCATCAAGATAAAAATATTCTGCACAGCAAAGGAAACACTCAACAAAACTAAAAGGCAACCTACAGAATGGGGGAAGATATTTGCAAATAACATATCACATAAAGGCTAATATCAGGATCTATAAATAACGTATCGAAGTCAACACCCAAAAAACAATCCAGTCAAGAAGTGAGCACAAGACATGAACAGACATTTCTTCCAAGAAGACTTATAAATGGTCAACAGTCACTTGAAAAAATGCTCCACGTCACTTGGCATTAGGGAAATATAAAATCAAACCAAAATGAGGGGATCCCTTGGTGGCTCAGTGGTTTAGCGCCTGCTTCAGCCCAGGGTGTGATCCTGGAGCCCTGGGATCGAGTCCCATATCGGGCTCCCTGCAAGGAGCCTACTTCTCCCTCTGCCTGTGTCTCTGCCTCTTTCTTTCTCTCTCTCAATCTCTATCTCTTTAATAAATAAATAAAATCTTTACAAAAATGAGATACCACTTTACACTGATGAGAATGGCTAAAATTCACAAGACAGGTAACATCAAATGTTGGCAAGGATATGGAGAAAGAACTCTTATACTATTAGTGGGAATGCAAGCTGGTATAGCCACTCTGGAAAACAGTGTGGAGGTTCATCAAAAAGTTAAAAACAGGGCTATCTAATGATTCAGCAACTGAACTACTGGGTATTTACCCCAATGATACAGATGTAGTGAAATGGAGGGGCACATGCATCCCAGTGTTCGTAGCAGCAATGTCTACAATGGAATATTAATGTCACATCTTCAGTGGAATATTAGCCTTCAGAAAAGATGAATACCTATGATTTACATCAACGTGGATGGAACTGGAGGATATAGTGCTGAGTGAAGTCAGTCAGAGAAAGGGAATTATCATATGGTTTCACTCATATTTGGAACATAAGCAATAGTGCTAGGGACCATAAGGGAAGGAGGGGAAACTGAATGGGGAAAAGGCAGAAAGGAAGGCAAACCATCAGAGACTCTTAACTCTGGGAAACAAACTGAGGGTTGCTGAAGGGGAGGTGAGTGGGAGGATGGGGTAACTCAGTGATGGGCATTAATGAGAGCATGTGATGTGATGAGCACTGGGTGTTATACTATATGTTGGCAAATTGAATTATAAAAAATAATTAAATAAAATTTAAAACCCCAAAAGTATACAACTCCCACTGCAGATACAATCATGGCTTGATTTTGATTAAACCTGTTTTGCTGTTTTTAGTTTTCTTTTTCCACTGTTTTTTTAGAACAAAAGTATCAAGAGTAGAGAATAGTAGAGGTCAAATACTTAATATTAAAATTTGCCCATGATTTTAAAAATACACATATATGTTTTATTTGCATCATATTATGTATATCTTATTTACCAAACACCATCTATCAATATAGTCAAGCAAATTATCTAACGTAATTTTTGAGAACTTACTAGGTTCGAGGTATCCTGCTTAACAGCAGGGATAAATAAGAGTCTGACATGTTTCTGGTCTGCCCTCAAATATTTAAAAAAATACGGAGATATATAGGTGTAGATCCTTATAAGGCAATGTAGAATACACTGTAGGGCCAGTGTGTATGAAATGTGGGAGCACAAGGACAAAGCAAATGATTGACTTTATCAGAAAGAGTTTTACAAAGAATGTGTCTCCTGATCTAAGCTTTGAAGGATAAATATGAATTTTTCAGTTATGTGGAAGTAGGGCTCAAATGAAAAGGAAGGCTTCAGAGCCAAAGACAATAGCATGCTCAAATCATAGAAAGTGTGAATATATAGGGAGTGTTTGTGGAACTCTAAGTACCTTGAAATGGTTAGCACTCGGGATGATGGGTGGAAGGGAGGTCATAGAAAATGATGTTGGCAAAGAATTCAGAAAGCCTACCAGGAAAGTCTTTATGAGACATGCTAAGGAATATGGTATTTACCCTATAGGTTACTGGGCACCATCACAATGTTTTAAGTCATGGAAATAACAGGATTTGGTTTCTCTTATGGAAAGATCATTCTAGATATACTATGGATAATTGATGGTGAAGTTTGGAGTAGGGCAGAACTGGAAGCTGATAGACCAGTTAGAAGGCTATGATAATAGGTCAGGTGAAAGATTATGTCTGTTTAAACTAAGATAGTAACAATGGAGATGGGGACACTTGATGCAATTAAGAAATGTGAAGAGTTAGCAGGTGGAACTTGGTAATTGATATGGCAAGTGAGAAAGAGATAATAGTCAAGGATCAAGTCTATGTTTTTGGGTTGGATAACATGGGTGGGAAGTGGTCTTTTACTGAGAAGTTAACCTGTCAATGGATTACACTATTAGGGGCTTATAGTAGATATATCATATGTTGAAAGATCACTAAACAGGGGTCTTAAGTAATATACAGATATTGGCTTGCTTCAGAGAATATAGAAGAGAAAGCACAATAACAAATCCCTAAATCACCATTTGCTTATAATATTCTCTTATATTCCACTTAAATAAATGCCAGAGACTCGACCTCTTAAGCAAGAGCACTAGTAGTATTTCCAGCTCTATCTCTGCTTCAGAAGTCAGGCTGTATATTTCATAAGGATATTTCCTACAAGGTAATAACCCTCAGTCATAGTCAAAACTTGGCCACCAAGTGATCCCACAGAATTGTGCGCAGGTCATCAGGTTTGTTCTGGAGAACATAATGTTACTATCACTTGAACCTCAAGTCATAGATTCACATTTTTAAAAGGAAATATTGACCTCTATTGAGACTGAAAAAAATATGCTTGCTAAGGAAACAATGATAACATTTCCAAGCTATGCTGGTAATATTAAATTTGATTCTCATTCAATTCAATTCTTTAACAATCCTCTTATGCCCACATAACAACATGTCACAAAATGTACATTTGGTTTTATTTTTTATGGGAACACATGCCTTATACTAGCTGATAAATCATTTTTCTTCTGTACCTACATGCATAAGTGTTAATACGTTCATTTGGCAGGCAGGGAGTGACTTTCTTCTTATTCTACTATATTAGTCTATAAGATGAAAACAGCTTAAATTAGGCATTTTATTCAGGCTGAGAATATAATGTGTTTTTTAAAGATTTTACTTATTTATTCATGAGACACACACACACACACACACAGAGAGAGAGAGAGAGAGAGAGAGAGAGAGGCAGAGACACAGGCAGAGGGAGAAGCAGGCTCTATGCTGGGAACCTGATGCGGAACTCGATCTCAGGTCTCGAGGATCACACCCTGGGCTGAAGGCAGTGCTAAACCGCTGAGCCACCCAGCCTGCCCAATGTATTTGTACTTAGAAAAAGAAGCAATATTACATACATGCATTTGACATTTTAATTTTAATAGATTGATCTGGACCTTTTGGCAAATAAATTAAAATGATTGATTATTGGCATGTTCATAGTAAATTAATCCTCTAAGAATCAAGTCCTAATTTCACCATGGTTATATTAACTTCTCTAGCCCACATTTATTTCTCCTTAAACTTATCCATTTATTTGTTTTTTTAAAGATTTATTTATTTATGACAGACATAGAGAGAGAGAAAGAGGCAGAGACACAGGCAGAGGGAGAAGCAGGCCACATGCCGGGAGCCAGACATGGGACTCGATTCCGGGTCTCCAGGATCGGGCCCTGGGCCAAAGGCAGGCGCTAAACCGCTGAGCCACCCAGGGATCCCAAACTTATCCATTTTAAATATATGTCTTTCCAACTTTATTTTAAGCTCATGGAGGCAAGGAAAATACCTTGTACTTCTTCATTATTCTGTACAACATTTAACATAGCAATACTGGATTAGTTTATTCAAATACCATGTGTATAGCAGTACTGCCTTCTAGGGTACATGAAATTAATCGCCTGTATACCTGACAATATTCCAAGTCTCAGTTATCATATTTGTATCAGCTCTTCTGATAATTTAATGAGGCTGATTTTTTGTTTAGCTTATGAGAATTGGCCTCATTATTTTATAGTAGAATTGTGAACTTTCTTCTCTTTGAATGAATGATAGAGTTTGGTGATAACACAAATAAAATTGCTAACTGAATAAATTCCATTTTAAAGATAATTTATTTTAACTAATCTGCACAGTCAATGCAGGGCTTGAACTCAGGATCACAAGATCAAGAGTTATATGCTCTTTCAACTGAGTCAACCAGGTGTCTTAAATTCCACTTTTTAATTAATTTTAATTAAACAGCAGAATAGTTGTTCTAATATCTAGTATATCTTTCATTGGGTATTACATAAGTATTCTGTTATTCATGTTGATAGTTCTTTTAGAGTTCATTTGCTAGTGATTAATCTTAACATAGTTATCACAAATATTAGGGAAATAATGCAAGCAGGACTGAGTTCCATGAAAAATAGGACCATAATCTTTATCCAGCAAGATTAGACACCATCATATGTGGATTGAACATTTGTAGATAATCATGTTTTTAGTATTATTTCTATTGTTACTTTATTTTTATATCAGATAACTATGACTTTAACTTATTCAAACAGGACAGATAGTATTGGATATACACATTGGTTATTAGAATAAAATTTTTCTGGTGAGACAAAAGCTTTTTATATACTAAATTTTATTTGTTATTTCTCAATTTTATTTCTATTATTTCTAATATTACATGTCTTTCTTACAGGCAAGACTTTTTTGTCCTTAGGTCATTACAACAAATACAGTATTGGTCAAATGTAACTACGTTTTTAACCACAATTTCAGAATAATATGTTTTAAAATAATTTTGTTAAGTAGCAACCTGCAATAACTATAAAGGCTGATAGTGAATATCATGTTTATTTGTAATTCAACAAAAGAACATGGTTAAGCATGAATAAGGGAATGCTAAAATTTTTAAGTTTTTACATTTCTAAAAAGGAACTTGGCAATCATATTTTCAATTTAGTAATAGATTTGTTTGGGAATAAATTAGAACTCAGCAAGGAAATGATAAGAAAATAGGTTGCTTTCTGTGTGCATTCACTTACTGAACGTTCTCTTAGCAATTCTGACCATGTTGTATAGTTAGCAGTTGTATGGATCCAGCTGTGCAATATACATATTAGAGCAATACACACCAATTGATATCAAGTCCTGCCAAGTAGTATTCATGGTCTTGTGTTACAAATGTCTTGCTCTGCCTGATTTCTGAAAACTCTATATATGATTTAAGTGGATATTTGCATTAACTTCACAGAAAAATTCTAAGGAGGGAGATTTTGAAGCAATAGTTATACAAAGTGGCTCCTTTTTTGGATGCCATGCAGCTATCAGGAAATCTTATGTGATTACATTTAAGCCTTGACCAGTGGGGAAGCCAAAAACTGTTCCATACATATTCAGAATTCACTAAGTTTCAATGCTGGAACCTGGATGAAGACCTTTTAATATAACAAAATTGCCACATCGAAATCTGTCTGCTTCCAAAAGGGACTCCTTTGCAGCAAGTTTTCTGGGAAATCATGTGCTTAGAACCAGGAATAGAAACTTTTAAAGATAGAACATTCTAGCAAAGCTAACAGAAATGAAACTTCACAGTTTCTATGCTTATCACATAGGACTAAAATAACTGGAGCCTGAAAGAAGTTGGTAAAGTTATTTTGATAAGCCTAATGGCTGAATTATATTGCTGCATGGGTGAGATAATTAACTGTGTGATCAACAATTTGTTCCATACACTGAAATGCAAATCTAAGAATATTGTTACCAATTTGTTAGCCATATATTGATATAGATAATGCTTTGCTTTTAATGCAGTATGAAAGCTAGAAGTGAGAAACAAAAAGGAATATCATTTACTAGATATCTCTGTTCTTCATTATAATTAAATATTATTAATTGAGCATTCACAAGGTACTTAGCACTCATAGAAACATAAAGGGTTATCAAAATGAATGACACATGCTATTTATTAAGAGATTTGGAATCCAAATGGAAAATAATGAAGATATTTATTATTTTATAATAATCTTTTGTGAAATGTGCTGTTTTGCATGCACACATATGCTTGAGAAACCTATCTCTGCATTAAAAGGTTATGATAATTTACATTAATAATTACTTCTGTGTAGAGATTCCCTTTCATAATTTTAACTATTTTTACTTCTTACCATAAAACCCACATGCACCTCTTCCTAACATCCTCTTTAAATCCCTGGATTGTCCCACCCTTTCACATTCATAGACATTTTAAAAAATCTTTAAATGCACACTAGCTTGAAATTTTAATAGTTAATTATTTTATTAAAAGTATGGGGAGAAAAGTTTTCTATATCCCCACCCAATTAAAATATTATTTGCATTTTCATATGTATGTTATGGATAAAAATCTTTTTACATACTACATTTCTTACATGCAAAAAATTTAAAAATTTAATTTCCAGAGATAATAATGGTAGAATATACTAAAACTGTATCTGACACCTTTCACAGAATCATAATACTTTTTAGATGAACAAACTAGAAACTTTGAATTTATCCCTTCTTTTAAAAAAATTTTTAGACTAGGGGTTAGAGGTTTCCAGAAGAATTTAAAAGGTTTAGAACTTTGAAGTGTTTAAGATGGCAATGTAATAGGATCCTAGGCTCCTCTTGTCCCTTGAACAGTTATATATAACTATCAAATCATTCTGAATACCCAAGAAAATGACCTGAGAATTGACAGAACACATTGCACAACTAGAGGGAGAGAAGTCACATCAAAGAAGGTAGGAAATGTGGAGATGTGGTTTGGGGAAGGAACAGATTGTACATTCTGCAGAGGAGAGGGAGCCCTGGTCATGGAGAAAAGTGAAAGAGGGAGCACAGCACACAGGGGAATGCACAAAGAGAACACTTCCCCAAAGCTATTGGCTCAGAAAATGAGAGAAGCTGACTTTCACAAGCTTTTGCAACTAGCAGAGCTCAAAGACAAGTTTCAGAGGTTGGTGGGCTATGCTGTGATAGAGGACTGAAGGAGCTTCCCTACTCCTGGAGAGAAGGCAGGCAAGCAACCCGAGGGGCAAAGAGCATGATCTGAGGATTGCCTAAGGGACACAGGGAGAGATTATTGCTTTTTTTGGAACACATCTGTGAGAGGTGGCCTTTTCAGAGATGCCTCTCCAGGAAAAAAAGAACCAGTAGTTTGCATTAACCTCCCCCACCCCTTAGCATAGGTGCAGAGACACCTGCTGAAGGCAGCTAACGCAGAAGCTGGCTGTTTACCTGTCTTGCTTCAAATTCCATGCCCATGACCTATGGTTTAACTGCCCTTCTAGGTCAAACCTACGTCCATCCCAGTGCAGTGAGACCCTCTCCTAAAAGAGCAATGCAGGCCCCCACCACAGCATGTCCCTAAAATTTGGAGTTTTAAAATGACATATCCAATAAAGGGCTAGTATCTAAAATATATAAAGAAATTATCAAACTGAACCCCCCCAAAATTATCCAATTAAGAAATGGGCAGAACACAAGAATAGATATTTTTCCAAGAAGACAAACAGATGTCTCACAGATAAATGGAAAGATGCTGAACATCACTCATCATGAGGGAAATACTAATCAGAACTACAATGAGATTATCATGTCACATCAATCAAAATGGCTAAAATTAACAATACAAGAAACAACGGGTGTCGGTGGGGATGCAGAGAAAAGGTAACCATCTTAGACTCTTGGTGAGAATGCAAACTGGTTCAGCCATTCTGGAAAACAATATGGAGTTTCCTCAAAAAGTTAAAAACAGAACTACCCTATGATCCAGCAATTGAACTACTAGGTATTTACCCAAGGGATACAGAAATACTGATTCAAAAGGAGAATTCACCCCAATGTTTATAGCAGCATTATCAACAAAACAACAGCCAAATTGTGGAAAGAGCCCAAATGTGTGTTGATTGATGAATGGATATAGAAGATGTGATATATCGTATGTATGAAATATGTGTGTATGTATGTATGAAATCATACAGTATTTGTCTTTCTCTGACTTATTTCACTTAGCATAATACTCTAGCTCCATCTTTGTTGGAAATGGCAAGATTTTCAACAAATGGCAAGATTTCATTATTTTTTATGGCTGAGTAATATTCCATTGTGTGTGTGTGTGTGTGTGTGTGTGTGTGTATCTTGCCATTTGTTGGAAATCTTGCCATTTCCAACACAGATGGAGCTAGAGTATTATGCTAAGTGAAATAAGTCAGAGAAAGATAAATACTGTATGATTTCACTCACATGTGGAATTTAAGTAACAAAACAGATAAATATAAGGGGAAAAAAAGAGAAACAAAAGAGTATACAGACTCTAATTATAGAGAATAAACTGAGGGTTACCAGAAGGGGCATGGGCAAGGGATGGTTTAAATAGATGAGGATTAAGGAGGTCACTGGTTGTAATGAGCACTGAGTGTTGCATGTAAGTGATGAATCACTAAATTCTATATCTGAAACTAATATCACACTGTATGTTAACTATCTGTAATTTAAATAAAAGATTAGAAAAAATAAAAGGTTTAGGACTTTTAAAAAATAATGACTTGTTTTATTTTGAGTGGTATGTATTTTTTTAATTTATTTATTTGAGGGAGAGAGAGAGCAGGGGTGAGGGGCAGAAGGAGAGGGAAAAGAAGTCTTAAGCAGACTCCACATAGAGCATATAGCCTGATACAGGGCTCAATCTCATGTCCCTGAAATCATGACCTGAGCTGAAACCAAGAGTCAGACACTCAATCAATTGTGCCACCCAGGCACCCCTTTAGTGGTATATGTTTTTAATGTGCACAAAATCCAGAAAAAAATGTGCACATTACCTTAGTGCTTAATACAAAAAACATTTTTGCTCCTTTCTCTATAATAATATATTATTTTGTGTAGCAATTTTGGTTATTTTTTTATTTTTTAGTAATAAAAGGCACACATTTATTTAATGTTAACCATAAGTTAGACACTATTCCAGAAGTTTATATATAAAGATCCATTCAATCTTCAAAATAACAGGTACAATCACAATACCATTTCACAGCTGGCAATGAAGCCAAAATGAGATAAAGGAAATTGATCTAAGTTGAAATCACAAAAGCCAGGAGGATTCAAAACAAGAGAGTTTGGCTCCAGAACCTGGACACATAACCACCCTGCTCTGTGCTTCTAGCATCATTAGGTTTGTAAATGTTGTTTCCTCTACCAAGGACCAGATTCCTGAGGGCTGGCTTCCTAACTTAATCAATTTAGAAATTCCAGCACCAACCTCCATGCCTGGTACATAGTGGTGTTTACTGAATACAGAAAGAAAGGAATGTAAATGTGCAGGAGAGATTAGAAAACTAACTATGAGGTTAACCATAATTCCAATAAAATCCATTGTAGAAAGCTGTCCTCTGTCTTTCCTACCTCTGTTACATTACCCCTTCCACTCAATTCTTTGCAGGATCTTCAAAATCCCAGAAAGAAGTCTATAAAATATGTTACAACAGGAGTAATTGGAATCAGCAGAAGAAAGAAGAAAGAATGGGAAAAAGTATTCTCTTTCCCTGTAGCAGGAACTACTTAATACCTCTTTAGGCTTTCATTTGTTATATTAAAGCAGAGTTTAGTGGTTTCATTGTAGTTTTAAAAGTATACTTGTTTGTTGATCTCAAGAGGAACACAATATAACCATATGATTTGATTTTTCCAGCAGAGAACCAAATAATAGTCACTGATTCTTATTGAGCGATTATCAAGTTCCAGGCCCTGAGCCAGCTGATTTCTCTGGATACTATTATCAGTTCCACAGTACACTTGGGGAAATTGAGGCAAAGAGAATTGTTGGAGGACTAGCCTGGGACAAAGGGGCAAATATATGGAAGACAGGAATTTTAACATAGGCCATGTGCCTATAGAGCTTCTGCTTTTAACCTCCAAAGATGGACAGTAGCTCCCCATGAAAATGGGTTCTAAAAGCCTGTACAGTGATGAGTTGGGGATAGGAGGCCATCCATCATTGGGAATATTTTCCCATTTTGTGAGGGATGGTGAGGAAAGCTGTTTCTTGATTCTATGACCAATGCAGAAAAGTTGCAATAAAAAAAACACCACCCAAGAGGAAAGACACACTAATTTAAGTGTTGAGGAGCAGAAGAACCATGATTGTCCAATTTTGGTTATTTTAAGTACTTTACCTTTATTATCCCACTGAATATTCACAACAGCTTTATAAGACAGACAGGAATGGCACATATTCCTATCTTCTTTGTTTTATAGATGCTGAAACTAATATAGAGAGCTGTGATTTGATTGTGTTCACATAACCAAAACTCCATACTGTTTCTGAGAGTTCAGCATCATTGAAGTAATTTAGATGCTTGGTTTTACAAATTAGTTTTAGGTTTTCTTTTAGAGTTAAAGGTGAGTGTCTGGTGACTAAAACTCATAATAATTCATCCCTTTCTCCAAGCAAGTTGGATTGGAGTCATGCTAGAATGCTCCCAGAGATCTTGATCTGTATTGAATTCTCCAGCTCCTCCCAAAGTAAAATTGAAATGCTAGGTTAAACTGGGAATGGCCTCAAGTCTTTAAGAGTAATAGGCATCTAGAATCATTCTAGACTTAAGGTTATCTTTTTGTTCTTCCTTGGACTGAACCAGAAATGGACCGCCAAAAGAGATAAGGAGGAAAACAACTTATACCTGAGCAAATGCCTAGGTGAATTTTTTCTTTTAAATTTAGTTCCAAGATGTGAACGTACATATGTATGTGTACACACACACACACACACACTTACACTCAGCTATTTTTCACCTATTTTTTCAAGTTGAACTATTTTATCAAATGACAAGCTTTACTATTGTTTTTTTAATAATAAATTTATTTTTTATTGGTGTTCAATTTGCCAACATACAGAATAACACCCAGTGCTCATCCCGTCAAGTGCCCCCCTCAGTGCCTGTCACCCACCCCCACCCACCTCCCCTTCCACCACCCCTAGTTCGTTTCCCAGAGTTAGAAGTCTTTCATGTTATGTCTCCCTTTCTGCTATTTCCTACCCATTTCTTCTCCCTTCCTTTCTATTCCCCTTTCACTATTATTTATATTCCCCAAATGAATGAGAACATATAATGTTTGCCTTTCTCCAATTGGCTTGACAAATACCCACCATTTGCTTCAACGTGGATGGAACTGGAGGGTATAATGCTGAGTGAAACAAGCTTTACTATTGTTAAATGATTTTTATGAGCTTGGCCAGCACTACTTCTAATCTTTCAACTTAGATTGTATTTAATGTGTACTGGAGCAGAGAAGACAAGTTAAAAAGGATAAAATATACACTCTAAGCCTGAAAATGTCTACAAATACATTTTGAGTATATAATAAAAACAAAAGATCTAGAAGGGGAACATTGAAATGTGTGAGACAAAGAATAAGTAAAATGGAATAGGAAAAAATTGGATCAGGATTTTATAAACAAGATTATTACTTCACTGGTAATTTTGCATCCAGTCTAACAACCCTTAAACACCTTCTCCCTTGGCTCTGCTAACCTCAATATAATTAGAATAAAACTTGTATCAGGAACCAAATTTGCAATAATAGAATATGTATATAAGTGACTTTGCTTTCAGATAAAATGTGAATAAAGGAGTGAAGGGTTACTGAAAAGAATGGAAGAGAAAAAGACTTTTGGAGACACAAATATGATTTTTATGTACCTTTGTAATCTGCCCACACTCTCTGAACTTTGTATAGTACTTTGTACATGATGAACACTAAAAACATATTTTGAAATTGAAGTGCAAAGAGAACCTCAAGCCAGTCAATTATTACGCTTACAGAAAAATGAGGGTGGTAGAAGAGCTGATTTATCAAATCTTCCTTGGATTCCTAAAGTATTTGACCCTGCTAACTTAAAGTTATAGAGTCTATGTTTTATAATTTCTTCTCTGTAAAACTCATAGGTTGTTGTGAGGATTAAATAGTTATGTATGTAAAATATTTAGCATACTTATTGAAACATAAATGTTAACCTAATGCTAGTTATTTTAGTGTTTTTTTTTTAATTACTCCAGTGGAAGCTACAGTTTAGTGGAAAGAAGATTGAGCTTAGACTTAAAAGACCTGTTTTTTTGTCCTTGTTCTGTTGCTTAGTCCTGTGGCAATGTGTGGGTCACTTGACCTGTCTTATCCTTGTTTTTTCATTTTAAAAAAAATAGGAGGAATAAGACTATGCAGCAAAGTCATGAGAATTAATCATATAAATTAAAATAGATATTCTACATTACAGATATCTTATGATTAATAAAATGCCTGATATATGGTAGGTGTTCGATAAATGTTCATTCTTCTCTACTCCATTACCTCACTTGTATCCCAGAGTACCTTGATCTCAGTAGCAGCTTAATGAGTACTGAATGATGGCTGATTGGGGAAAAAATCATTGGAGCTACTCAATTGCCATGGTTAAACAGATTCATATTTTAAAATGTAAAAAGATCAAGGTCACAGAACCATTTCTCATACTCTAATCACATGGTTCAGAGATTTTCACACTCTAATACAAAGAAGGAAATGAAAGAACATGTACAAAAGCTACTCTTAGAATTTAAATATATATAATATATATTAATATATATTAGAAAAGAGACTATATGGGTTATTTTCATTCATTTTTACTGAGGGAAATTAAAAATGTGCTTGTATGAAAGTGCTTAGTAAATCAAATAGGTCAGAGGTACAGGAGAAAATTATTTTAAATGTGTAAAATGGTCTATATCTGTTCTATCTAATATGGCAGACACTAGCCAGATTTGCCTACTTATATTTTAATCAATTAAAATAAAATAAAATAAATCCATTCCTTAGTCAAATTAGCCACAATTTAATTCCACTATACACCCATGTGGCAAGTGAATGACACATTAGACAGCATAGATTTATAGAACATTTCTGTCATCACAGAAAATTCTATTGGAAATCATTTGTGAGGACTTAATATACTAGGTGTAGGAAAATCATAAGGGCCAGAAAGCATTTCCTCAACAATCTGAAGGAACTAAAAGTTGAAACTGTGGAATAGATGACCATAATGTGTTATATTTTGTCATAAATGACCACTATGTCAACTCCAATTTATAAGGATAGAACCTGAGAACTATAGATCAAGAATTTTTATTCTTCCACTGTGGGTGAGGTAGCATATTAACAAACAGCAATATCATCAAATGTTTAAGAAATGTAAAAAGTTTTTTTACACTTAAATGTTTAAGAAAAAATAACTACTACATAACTGCTAGGTAAAAGCAATCATGATTTCTGTAAAGGAAAATTTTGACTTATGAAGTCAACTAAGATTTTTTTCAGCATTTTGAATAAAGAGCTTAAAATGGTTGTAACTAACTTAGACTTTAAACAAACTTTAACAAGTTTCAACACCAGAGATCTTTTAAAATTTAGGTAACATGGGACTAGAGGATAGACCCCTAAAATTTCCAAACTAACATTTGATGCTGGCCTTACTGAAAATGATCTGCCAACCTGATAAAGACAATCTGTATGGAGATCTCTTAAGGCTGGATGAGTGGATAGAACTCAGCAGATAAGCTTCAATGAGCTAAATGTTATTAGAAAATAGGCTTCAAAAAAAAAATAAAATAGGCTTCAAAGAATGACCTTGGCATTTAACATACCAAAAACACAGGAGTTGAATGGTAGCAAAAACAAGAGCCTTTTTGATTCTTCAAATATGAAGGAAATTGAAGAAAATTTAAAGTACAATATGCCAAACAGCATAACAAATCTTAGAGTTGACTATCATCGAACCTAGCTTGCACTCTTTCCTGAAGATGTCACTCCTGTCTCATCCTAGCCTTTTCTGGAATACCTCCAGTTTTGAGAAGTATATCCCCACACTGGAACAATGTATATATTTAGTTATTTGATTGTTCCAACTGTTAGAAGATAAATGTATTAACATACAGTTGTGTCTGACATACTGCTTTTTAAAAACATGGTTTTATTTATAGCATTATTAAAAGCAAAATATTCTGAAAACTTTTGAATGAATAATATTTTAAGAAATAAAGTTGTCGGGGGGGAGGGGCAAGATGGCGGAAGAGCAGGGTCCCCAAATCACCTGTCCCCACCAAATTACCTAGATAACCTTCAAACCATCCTGAAAATTTACGAATTCGGCCTGAGATGTAAAGAGAGACCAGCTGGAATGCTACAGTGAGAAAAGTTCGCGCTTCTATCAAGGTAGGAAGACGGGGAAAAAGAAATAAAGAAACAAAAGGCCTCCAAGGGGGAGGGGCCCCGCGAGGAGCCGGGCTAGGGCCGGGGCGAGTGTCCCCAGGACAGGAGAGCCCCGTCCCGGAGAAGCAGGAGCTGCACCAACCTTCCCGGGCGGGCGGAAAGGGGCTCGCAGGGAGTTGGAGCAGGACCCAGGAGAGCGGGGATGCCCTCAGGCTCCCGGGGACACTAACAGACACCTGCGAGCGCAGGAGAGTGCTCCGAGCTCCCTAAGGGCTGCAGCGCGCACGGAGGGACCAACCGGAGCAGCTCGGAGGGGCTCGGGAGCGGCTCCAGGGAGGGAGCTGCGGGGCGGGAGCGCGAATCCCACAGCGCAGGCCCCGGAGCACAGGGCGCCGGGACACAGCCCAGGATCCGGCCTCCCCCGGGACAGGCAGAGGCCGGGAGGGCCCGAGACAGCGAGGACGCTCCTGCCTCGAGCTGAGCAGATCAGCGGCCCCGCCCCGGAGCCTCCAGGCCCTGCGGACGGAGAACCGAGAGCCCCGAGCCCGAGCCCCGTAGTTCCTGCGGAGGCTGAATCCAGGCTTCCAGAGTTGCCATAGCAACTACGACTGTTCCTCCTGGGGCCCCACGGGGTAAACAACCCCCGCTGAGCCCGGCAGCAGGCAGGGGCAGAGCAGCTCCCCCAAGTGCTAACACCTGAAAATCAGCACAGCAGGCCCCTCCCCCAGAAGACCAGCTAGAGGGACCAGTGATACTCCCCCGTGTTCCAATACAACTTGTTTTTGGCCACTCTGCACTGAGCAAAATGACTAGAAGGAAAACCTCACTTCAAAAGAAAGAATCAGAAACAGCCCTCTTTCCCACAGAGTTACAAAATCTGGATTACACTTCAATGTCAGAAAGCCAATTCAGAAGCACCATTATACAGCTACTGGTGGCTCTAGAAAAAAGCATTAAGGCCTCACGAGACTTCATGACTGCAGAATTTAGATCCAATCAGGCAGAAATTAAAAATCAATTGAATGAGATGCAATCCAAACTAGAAGTCCTAACGACGAGGGTTAAAGAGGTGGAAGAACGAGTGAGTGACATAGAAGACAAGTTAATGGCAAAGAGGGAAACTGAGGAAAAAAGAGATAAACAATTAAAGAACCATGAAGACAGATTAAGGCAAATAAATGACAGTCTGAGGAAGAAAAACCTACGTTTAATTGGGGTTCCCGAGGGCGCCGAAAGGGACAGAGGGCCAGAATATGTATTTGAACAAATCCTAGCTGAAAACTTTCCCAATCTGGGAAGGGAAACAGGCATTCAGATCCAGGAAATAGAGAGATCCCCCCGCCTAAAATCAATAAAAACCGTTCAACACCTCGACATCTAATAGTGAAGCTTGCAAATTCCAAAGATAAAGAGAAGATCCTTAAAGCAGCAAGAGACAAGAAGTCCCTGACTTTCATGGGGAGGAATATTAGGGTAACAGCAGACCTCTCCACAGAGACGTGGCAGGCCAGAAAGGGCTGGCAGGATATATTCAGGGTCCTAAATGAGAAGAACATGCAACCAAGAATACTTTATCCAGCAAGGCTCTCATTCAAAATGGAAGGAGAGATAAAGAGCTTCCAAGACAGGCAGGAACTGAAAGAATATGTGACCTCCAAACCAGCTCTGCAAGAAATTTTAAGGGGGACTCTTAAAACTCCCCTTTAAGAAGAAGTTCAAGTAACTCTGAACGTGAATGGGCTTAATGACCCCATCAAAAGGCGCAGAGTTTCAGACTGGATAAAAAAACAGGACCCATCTATTTGCTGTCTACAAGAGACTCATTTTAGACAGAAGGACACCTACAACCTGAAAATAAAAGGTTGGAGAACCATTTACCATTCAAATGGTTCTCAAAATATACCCTAAAAACTACAGAACACTTCTGAAAGAAATTGAGGAAGACACAAAGAGATGGAAAAATATTCCATGCTCATGGATTGGCAGAATTAATATTGTGAAAATGTCAATGTTACCCAGGGCAATTTACATGTATAATGCAATCCCTATCAAAATACCATGGACTTTCTTCAGAGACTTAGAACAAATTATTTTAAGATTTGTGTGGAATCAGAAAAGACCCCAAACAGCCAGGGGAATTTTAAAAAAAGAAAACCATATCTGGGGGCATCACAATGCCAGATTTCAGGTTGTACTACAAAGCTGTGTTCATCAAGACAGTGTCGTACTGGCACAAAAACAGACATATAGATCAATGGAACAGAACAGAGAACCCAGAAGTGGACCCTGAACTTTATGGTCAACTAATATACGATAAAGGAGGAAAGACAATCCACTGGAAGAAAGACAGTCTCTTCAATAAATGGTGCTGGGAAAATTGGACATCCACATGCAGAAGAATGAAACTGGACCACTCTCTTGCACCATACACAAAGATAAACTCAAAATAGATGAAAGATCTAAATGTGAGACAAGATTCCATCAAAATCCCAGAGAAGAACTCAGGCAACACCCTTTTTGAACTTGGCCACAGTAACCGGAGAAGGACAAACAGTGTATGTTCTCATTCATTTGGGGAATATGAATAATAGCGAAAGGGAATATAAGGGAAGGGAGAAGAAATGTGTGAGAAATATCAGAAAGGGAGACAGAACATAAAGACTTCTAACTCTGGGAAATGAACTAGGGGTGGTGGAGGGGGAGGAGGGTGGGGGGTGGGGGTGAATGGGTGACGGGCACGGAGGGGCACACTTGACGGGATGAGCACTGGGTGTTATTCTGTATGTTGGTAAATTGAACACCAATAAAAATTAATTTATAAAAAAAAATAAAATAAAACTCAAAAAAAATTAAAAAAAAGAAATAAAGTTGTCTATCTCATCTCTGCTCCCTAACCACTCATTTTTCACCCTCTAGTATTCTAGGCAGCAATTACTTTTATACTTGCTTGTGTATTAATTCAGAGTTTATTTATATAAGTTATTATATAAATATAAGCAAATATTAACATATATTCTTGATTTCTCCCCTTTTTCCATGAAAGGAAGCATACCACACACACTCTATTGCACCTTCCTCCCCGCCAGTGATCATTTCTTGGAGAACTTTACATATCAGGACACAGAAAATTTTCTTCTTTTGAAAAGTTCTATAGCATTCCTTTGGATGGCTGTAAAATATGCTATTTAATCAGCCTCTCTTCATAGGCATTTGTGTTATTTCCAATCATTTCCAATTGCAATTTATGATTGCAATAAAAATCTTGGAAAATACATCAGTTTTTATCTGTGGAAATATGTCTGTAGAATATACTCCCTGATGTGACATTGCTGGGTCAAGTGATATGTGTATTAGTAATTTCCTGAATGCCTGTCAGGTGTTTTCCTCATAACTTCTCTAATAGGGTATATTATTAATCTTTTCTATACTTACTAAAGTGATAAGCAAACAAAAACATATTTCAGTGTAATTATAGTCACATTTCTCTCATAATAAAAGGGAACATGAACATCTTTTCATGTTTGAGAGCTATTTAAATTTTCTTTTTAAGTGAAATATCAGTTCATCTTATTTCCCATTTTTAATTGAGTTATGATTATGAAGATTTTTTACATATGAATGAAAATTAGCTTTTCTTATAAATTTTGCTGGATATCATCTGTTTGTTCCTTTAGATCTACCACTCATCTTTCTCACTCCTGTTCTGTGCCTCAGAATACTGACTTATATCATATCAATGGTCTCCCTAGACCTATAATAGTGTTTGGTTGATAGGAACTCTCATTAGGAGTTAAGAGGGAGGGAGGAGAATTAGAGGTAAATAGATATTACTACAGTGCCCTCCCTACAAGGTTGCCTTGAGATGACTGCTTACCTTGATCAAGTTGGTCTTCTCCATTTAACTCTTTTCTTCTAGGTTTCAGTAATCATTCCCTCTCCTCACTCCCTTAAGCCTAAGGGTGGTAAAAACTTTTATGCTACTAGTTCTGGGGTATTTTTATCCTTGTTATTCCCTTATTTATGCTGTCCACACTTTTATAAGTGGTTCTTTTATTAAACTTTCCTTGAAGACAACTATATGACACTCACATTAGGATAAATAACCACAAAAACAACCCAAACACTGGCAGAAAAAACTCCACAAATAAAGGTAGAGAAAAGGCCACATCAAAGAAGATAGGAAGGGTGAAAACATAGTTTGGGAGCAAAACAGATGGTTTTCATGGGCAGTTGGGAGGGAACAGTGGCAAGAAGGACAAAAAACAGTCTGCCACATCAGGCAGCCCACATGGGGAAGATGAATCCCCATAAAGTTTGGCTTTGAAAGAGAGAGAGAGAGAGACTGAATTTCACAAGTTCTTACAACCAGGGGGATTTAAAGCCTGGAGTTTTAAAATTCATCAGACTCAGCTCTGGGAAAGACCAGAAAGCATTAGGAAGTGAAGTCCCCACCCTTAAAGAGACAACATGACAAACAGCCAGTGGATCTTAGAAGCAGTAGTTTGAAAAACACCAGGGGCAGATGGGAAAGAGAGTTATTTACTCATCTCAGAGCATCCCAGAGAGGCAGGAATTGTGAGGAGATCCTTCCAGGAAAAAAAGGAGCTGTCAGTCACCAATTCCCTCTCCTGCCTCCCACTCCAGCATACACAGTCACCTGTGGTAACCAGTGTGGCACCCAAACTCACTACTTAACTTGTTTATACCAATTGCTGACCCTCCGCCACTTATCAGTAGATATGCCTTGCCCAGTCAATCTTTCTTCATTTTTGGCATTGTGACCCCCCTCACCCAGAAGACCAGTACAAACTCCACCAACATCCCCTCCTCTGATCCATGCATTTTGGAGAACCTCAGTTTTGGTGGCAGTTGCAGCAGGTGTCATTTCACAAGCAGTCCAGTCCACACCTTGTTAAAATGTCCCTCACTCAGAGGGGACCAAACACAGCTCATGAAAGGCAAAGAACGTCTCTGCAGATGACTGGAGTGAAGGAAAAACTGGCCAGAATTCAACATCAGGGCATATGAAATACACATAAGAGACACTCCCTGAAGTGCCAAGTCCTGGGGAATAGGAGATACTACACTGCAGGACACTGCTGGGTCTCTTCATCATAAGGCTGTCACCTTCAGGAGGAGGAGATGTAGATGATTTCCTAAAGCACAGAAAAAGATATAGAGAGTTAGGCAAAATGGGAAGATGGAAATATGTCACAGATGAAGGAACAGGACAAAACCACAGTAAGAGACCTAAGTGAAACAGATATTAGTAATCTGCCTGGTAGAGAATTTGAATGATCACAAAGATATCCACTGGAAATGAAAAAAGAGTGGAGGACATCAGTAAGAACCTTTAAAAAAGACAAAAAAAGAACCAATCAGAGATGAAGAACACAATAAATTAAATTAAAAATACACTTGATGGAATAAATAGGCTGGAGGAAGTAGAGAAACAAAGTGATGAGCTAGAAGACAGAGTCATGTAAAGTAATCAATCTGAACAAATAAGAGAAAAAGTTATGCAAAATGAGAATGTACATAGGGAACTCAAGTATAGTAACATTCATATTATAGGAATCCCAGAAGATGAGAGAGAAAAGGGGGCAAAAAATTTATTTGAATAAATAATAGCTGAAAGCTTCCAAAATCTGGGGAAGCAAACAAATATCCAGATCCAGGAGGCACAAAGATCTCTCCAAAAAAATCAACCCAATGAGGTCCACACCAAGACCATAATAGTTAAAAAGGCAAAAAGTAGTGATAAAGAAAAGTGTTTTTTTTTTAAGATTTTATTTATTTATTCATAAAGGCACAAAGAGAGAGAGAGAGGCAGAGACACAGGCAGAGGGAGAAGCGGGCTCCATGCAGGGAGCCCGCGGTGGGACTCGATCCCAGGTCTCCAGGATCAGGCCCCGGCTACAGGCACGCTTAACCACTGTGCCCCTGGGGCTTCCCAAGAAAAGTTTTTAAAGTGGTAATAGGAAACAGTTGCATACAAAGGAAACCCTTAAGGCTATCAGAAGAGTTTTCAGCAGAAACTTTCCAGGCCAAAAGACAGTGGCATGACACATTTAAAGTACTAAAAGGAAAAAACCTGCAGCCAAGCTAATCTATCCAGCAAGGCTACTATTCAGAATAGAAGGAAAGATAAAAAGTTTCTTAGGATAAATAAAGAGTTTCTTAGATAAACAAAAATTAAAGTTTATGACCACTAAACCAGCACCGCAAGGAATATTAAAAGGGACTCTTTAAATGGAAAGATCATAAGAATATGAAAAGTAAAAAACACAAAAAATGCAATAAAAATAAATGCATTTGTAAAAAGTAGTCAAAGGATTCACAACATAAAAGAATGTAAAATATGAGACCATGTACCTAAAACGTGAAAGAGAGTAACAAGAAATTCAAACTTAAGTGACCATCAACTTAATATACACTGCTATATACAGAAGATGTTATATACACACCTAATTATAACCACAAATCACAAACCAATAATAGATTTGCAGCGAATAAAGAAAAAGGAATCCAAGTATATCACTAAAGAAAACCAACAAACCATGAAAGATAGCAATGGAATAAAAAAATCAAAGGAAAATTACAAAAATGGCCACAAAACAAGAACAAAAATAGCAATAAATACACACCTATGAGTAACTGCTTTGGAATAGAAATGGACTAAACACTCTAATCAAAAGACAAGGTGATAGAATGGATTTAAGAAAGAGACCTATGTATATGTTGCCTACAAGAGACTCATTTCAGTTACTCATTTCAGGTAACTGAATGTTACCTTCAGATTGAAAGTGAGGTGATGGAGAAATATTTATCATGAAAATAGATGTTAAGAGAAAGCCAGAGTAGCAATACATATATTGGACAAAATAGACTGTAAAACAAAGACTAACAAGAGACAAAGAAGGAAACTATATAGTCATTCAGGGAACAATCCAAAAAGAAGATAAAACAAATACAAATATTTATGTGCCCCATATGGGAGCAATCATATATATAAAAGAGTTAATAACAAACATAAAGGAATTAATCAATACTAATACAACAATAGTAGGGTACTTTAACACTCCACTTACATGTATGGGAAGATCATCTAAACAGAAAATCAAACTCAACCAGAAAATCAATAAGGAAACAATGGTTTTCAATGACAGAGTGGATCTGATGGATTTAATAGATATATTGAGAATATTCCATCCAAAAAACATCAGAATACACATTCTTTTCAAGTGCACATGGAACTTTCTCCAGAATAGATCACGTATTAGGCCACAAACAAGTCTCAACAAATTAAAAAAGATCAAAGTCATACCATCCATATTTTCTGAGCATAAATCTATGAAACTAAAAATCATCCATGAGAAAAAAACTTCAAAGGAGCACAAACAGATGGAGGTTAAATAACATGTTACTATACAACGAAAGGGTCAACCAAGAAATCAAAGAAGACATCAAAAAGTACATAAAAAATGAAAATGAAAAAAAAAACAGTCCAAAATCTTTGGGATGCAGCAAAAGTGGTTCTAAGAGAGAAGTTCATAGCAATACAGGTATACCTCAAGAAGCAAGAAACATCTCCAATAAACCTTACATCTATAGGAACTAAAAATAGAACAAACAAAACCCAAAACCAGAAGGAGGAAGGGAATAATAAAGATTAGAACAGAAACGAATGATATAGGGGCAAGACGGCGGAAGAATAGGGTCCCCAAATCACCTGTCCCCAACAAATTACCTAGATAACCTTCAAATCATCCTGAAAATCTACGAATTCGGCCTGAGATTTAAAGAGAGACAGCTGGAATGCTACAGTGAGAAGAGTTCGCGCTTCTATCAAGGTAGGAAGACGGGGAAAAAGAAATAAAGAAACAAAAGGCCTCCGAGGGGGAGGGGCCCCGCGAGGAGCCGGGCTGAGGCCGGGGCGAGTGTCCCCAGGACAGGAGAGCCCCGTCCCGGAGAAGCAGGAGCTGCACCAACCTTCCCGGGCGGAAAGGGGCTCGCAGGGAGTTGGAGCAGGACCCAGGAGGGCGGGGATGCCCTCGGGCTCCCTGGGACACTAACAGACACCTGCGCGCGCAGGAGAGTGCGCCGAGCTCCCTAAGGGCTGCAGCGCGCACGCGGGGCCGAGCAGCTCGGAGGGGCTCGGGAGCGGCTCCAGGGAGGGAGCTGCGGGGCGGGAGCGCGAATCCAACAGCACAGGCCCGGGAGCACAGGGCGCCGGGACACAGCCCAGGATCCGGCCTCCCCCGGGACAGGCAGAGGCCGGAAGGGCCCAGGACAGCAAGGACGCTCCTGCCCAGAGCTGAGCAGATCAGCGGCCCCGCCCCGGAGCCTCCAGGCCCTGCAGACAGAGAGCCCCATAGTTCCTGCGGAGGCTGAATCCAGGCTTCCAGAGTTGCCATAGCAACTGCGGCTGTTCCTCCTGGGGCCTCACGGGGTAAACAACCCCCGCTGAGCCCTGCAGCAGGCAGGGGCAGAGCAGCTCCCCCAAGTGCTAACACCTGAAAATCAGCACAGCAGGCCCCTCCCCCAGAAGACCAGCTGGACGGACCAGTTCCAGGGAAGTCAAGGGACTTAAAGTCTACAGATTCAGAAGATACTCCCCCAGTGTTTTTTTTTTTTCTTTTTCTTTCTTTTGATTTCTGATTGCTTCCCCCACCCCCCTTTTTTTCACCTTTCTTTTTCCTTCTCTTTTTCCTTTTTCTTTTCTTTTTCTTTTTTCTCTTTCTCTTTCCTTTTCTTCTCTCTCTTTCTCTCCTTTTCCCAATACAACTTGTTTTTGGCCACTCTGCACTGAGCAAAATGACTAGAAGGAAAACCTCACCTCAAAAGAAAGAATCAGAAACAGCCCTCTCTCCCACAGAGTTACAAAATCTGGATTACAATTCAATGTCAGAAAGCCAATTCAGAAGCACTATTATACAGCTACTGGTGGCTCTAGAAAAAAGCATTAAGGACTCACGAGACTTCATGACTGCAGAATTTAGATCCAATCAGGCAGAAATTAAAAATCAATTGAATGAGATGCAATCCAAACTAGAAGTCCTAACGACGAGGGTTAACGAGGTGGAAGAACGAGTGAGTGACATAGAAGACAAGTTAATGGCAAAGAGGGAAACTGAGGAAAAAAGAGACAGACAATTAAAGGACCATGAAGACAGATTAAGGGAAATAAATGACAGCCTAAGGAAGAAAAACCTACGTTTAATTGGGGTTCCCGAGGGCGCCGAAAGGGACAGAGGGCCAGAATATGTATTTGAACAAATCCTAGCTGAAAACTTTCCCAATCTGGGAAGGGAAACAGGCATTCAGATCCAGGAAATAGAGAGATCCCCCCCTAAAATCAATAAAAACCGTTCAACACCTCGACATCTAATAGTGAAGCTTGCAAATTCCAAAGATAAAGAGAAGATCCTTAAAGCAGCAAGAGACAAGAAGTCCCTGACTTTCATGGGGAGGAATATTAGGGTAACAGCAGACCTCTCCACAGAGACGTGGCAGGCCAGAAAGGGCTGGCAGGATATATTCAGGGTCCTAAATGAGAAGAACATGCAACCAAGAATACTTTATCCAGCAAGGCTCTCATTCAAAATGGAAGGAGAGATAAAGAGCTTCCAAGACAGGCAGGAACTGAAAGAATATGTGACCTCCAAACCAGCTCTGCAAGAAATTTTAAGGGGGACTCTTAAAATTCCCCTTTAAGAAGAAGTTCAGTGGAACAATCCACAAAAACAAGGACTGAATAGATATCATGATGACACTAAACTCATATCTGTCAATAGTAACTCTGAACGTGAACGGGCTTAATGACCCCATCAAAAGGCGCAGGGTTTCAGACTGGATAAAAAAGCAGGACCCATCTATTTGCTGTCTACAAGAGACTCATTTTAGACAGAAGGACACCTACAACCTGAAAATAAAAGGTTGGAGAACCATTTACCATTCAAATGGTTCTCAAAAGAAAGCAGGGGTAGCCATCCTTATATCAGATAAACTAAAATTTACCCGAAGACAGTAGTGAGAGACGAAGAGGGACACTATATCATACTTAAAGGATCTATCCAGCAAGAGGACTTAACAATCC
The DNA here is from genome assembly GCF_905146905.1 of Nyctereutes procyonoides. Classification (NCBI taxonomy): domain Eukaryota; kingdom Metazoa; phylum Chordata; class Mammalia; order Carnivora; family Canidae; genus Nyctereutes; species Nyctereutes procyonoides. Next base: position 64,406,174 of record NW_026575125.1, on the reverse strand, counting down.
TCAATATATATGCCCCGAATGTGGGAGCTGCCAAATACTTAAACGAATTATTAACCAAAGTGAAGAAATACTTAGATAATAATACACTTATACTTGGTGACTTCAATCTAGCTCTTTCTACCCTTGATAGGTCTTCTAAGCACAACATCTCCAAAGAAATGAGAGCTTTAAATGATACACTGGACCAGATAGATTTCACAGATATCTACAGAACTTTACATCCAAACTCAACTGAATACACATTCTTCTCAAGTGCACATGGAACTTTCTCCAGAATAGACCACATACTGGGTCACAAATCGGGTCTGAACCGATACCAAAAGATTGGGATCGTCCCCTGCATATTCTCAGACCATAACGCCTTGAAATTAGAACTCAATCACAAGAAGAAGTTTGGAAGGACCTCAAACACGTGGAGGTTAAGGACCATCCTGCTAAAAGATAAAAGGGTCAACCAGGAAATTAAGGAAGAATTAAAAAGATTCATGGAAACTAATGAGAATGAAGATACAACTGTTCAAAATCTTTGGGATGCAGCAAAAGCAGTCCTGAGGGGGAAATACATCGCAATACAAGCATCCATTCAAAAACTGGAAAGAACTCAAATACAAAAGCTAACCTTACACATAAAGGAGCTAGAGAAGAAACAGCAAATCGACCCGATGCCCAGCAGAAGAAGAGAGTTAATTAAAATTCGAGCAGAACTCAACGAAATTGAGACCAGAAGAACTGTGGAACAGATCAATAGAACAGGAGTTGGTTCTTTGAAAGAATTAATAAGATAGATAAACCATTAGCCAGCTTATTAAAAAGAAGAGAGAGAAGACTCAAATTAATAAAATCATGAATGAGAAAGGAGAGATCACTACCAACACCAAGGAAATACAAACGATTTTAAAAACATATTATGAACAGCTCTACGCCAATAAATTAGGCAATCTAGAAGAAATGGACGCATTCCTGGAAAGCCACAAACTACCAAAACTGGAACAGAAAGAAATAGAAAACCTGAACAGGCCAATAACCAGGGAGGAAATTGAAGCAGTCATCAAAAACCTCCCAAGACACAAGAGTCCAGGGCCAGATGGCTTCCCAGGGGAATTCTATCAAACGTTTAAAGAAGAAATCATACCTATTCTACTAAAGCTGTTTGGAAAGATAGAAAGAGATGGAGTACTTCCAAATTCATTCTATGAGGCCAGCATCACCTTAATTCCAAAACCAGACAAAGACCCCACCAAAAAGGAGAATTACAGACCAATATCCCTGATGAACATGGATGCAAAAATTCTCAACAAGATACTAGCCAATAGGATCCAACAACACATTAAGAAAATTATTCACCATGACCAAGTAGGATTTATCCCCGGGACACAAGGCTGGTTCAACACTCGTAAAACAATCAATGTGATTCATCATATCAGCAAGAGAAAAACCAAGAACCATATGATCCTCTCATTAGATGCAGAGAAAGCATTTGACAAAATACAGCATCCATTCCTGATCAAAACTCTTCAGAGTGTAGGGATAGAGGGAACTTTCCTCGACATCTTAAAAGCCATCTACGAAAAGCCCACAGCAAATATCATTCTCAATGGGGAAGCACTGGGAGCCTTTCCCCTAAGATCAGGAACAAGACAGGGATGTCCACTCTCACCACTGCTATTCAACATAGTATTGGAAGTCCTAGCCTCAGCAATCAGACAACAAAAAGACATTAAAGGCATTCAAATTGGCAAAGAAGAAGTCAAACTCTCCCTCTTCGCCGATGACATGATACTCTACATAGAAAACCCAAAAGCCTCCACCCCAAGATTGCTAGAACTCATACAGCAATTTGGTAGCATGGCAGGATACGAAATCAATGCCCAGAAATCAATGGCATTCCTATACACTAACAAGGAGACTGAAGAAAGAGAAATTAAGGAGTCAATCCCATTTACTATTGCACCCAAAAGCATAAGATACCTAGGAATAAACCTAACCAAAGAGGTAAAGGATCTATACCCTAAAAACTATAGAACACTTCTGAAAGAAATTGAGGAAGACACAAAGAGATGGAAAAATATTCCATGCTCATGGATTGGCAGAATTAATATTGTGAAAATGTCAATGTTACCCAGGGCAATTTACACGTTCAATGCAATCCCTATCAAAATACCATGGACTTTCTTCAGAGACTTAGAACAAATTATTTTAAGATTTGTGTGGAATCAGAAAAGACCCCGAATAGCCAGGGGAATTTTAAAAAAGAAAACCATATCTGGGGGCATCACAATGCCAGATTTCAGGTTGTACTACAAAGCTGTGGTCATCAAGACAGTGTGGTACTGGCACAAAAACAGACACATAGATCAATGGAACAGAATAGAGAACCCAGAAGTGGACCCTGAACTTTATGGTCAACTAATATTCGATAAAGGAGGAAAGACTATCCACTGGAAGAAAGACAGTCTCTTCAATAAATGGTGCTGGGAAAATTGGTCATCCACATGCAGAAGAATGAAACTAGACCACTCTCTTGAACCATACACAAAGATAAACTCAAAATGGATGAAAGATCTAAATGTGAGACAAGATTCCATCAAAATCCTAGAGGAGAACACAGGCAACACCCTTTTTGAACTCGGCCACAGTAACTTCTTGCAAGATACATCCACGAAAGCAAAAGAAACAAAAGCAAAAATGAACTATTGGGACTTCATCAAGATAAGAAGCTTTTGCACAGCAAAGGATACAGTCAACAAAACTCAAAGACAACCTACAGAATGGGAGAAGATATTTGCAAATAACATATCAGATAAAGGGCTAGTTTCCAAAATCTATAAAGAACTTATTAAACTCAACAGCAAAGAAACAAACAATCCAATCATGAAATGGGCAAAAGAAATGAAGAGAAATCTCACAGAGGAAGACATAGACATGGCCAACATGCACATGAGAAAATGCTCTGCATCACTTGCCATCAGGGAAATACAAATCAAAACCACAATGAGATACCACCTCACACCAGTGAGAATGGGGAACATTAACAAGGCAGGAAACAACAAATGTTGGAGAGGATGCGGAGAAAAGGGAACCCTCTTACACTGTTGGTGGGAATGTGAACTGGTGCAGCCACTCTGGAAAACTGTGTGGAGGTTCCTCAAAGAATTAAAAATAGACCTGCCCTACGACCCAGCAATTGCACTGTTAGGGATTGACCCCAAAGATTCAGATGCAATGAAACGCCGGGACACCTGCACCCCGATGTTTCTAGCAGCCATGTCCACAATAGCCAAACTGTGGAAGGAGCCTCGGTGCCCATCGAAAGATGAATGGATAAAGAAGATGTGGTTTATGTATACAATGGAATATTACTCAGCCATTAGAAACGACAAATACCCACCATTTGCTTCAACGTGGATGGAACTGGAGGGTATTATGCTGAGTGAAGTAAGTCAATCGGAGAAGGACAAACAGTGTATGTTCTCATTCATTTGGGGAATATGAATAATAGTGAAGGGGAATATAAGGGAAGGGAGAAGAAATGTGTGGGAAATATCAGAAAGGGAGACAGAACATAAAGACTTCTAACTCTGGAAAATGAACTAGGGGTGGTGGAGGGGAGGAGGGCGGGGGGTGGGGGTGAATGGGTGACGGGCACTGAGGGGGACACTTGACGGGATGAGCACTGGGTGTTATTCTGTATGTTGGTAAATTGAACACCAATAAAAATTAATTTATTAAAAAAAAGAAAAAAGAAAAAAAAAGTAACAAATGATATAGAAACTAAAAAACTAATAGAACACATCAATGAAACCAGGAGCTGGTTCTTTGAAAAGAGTAACAAAATTGATAAACCTCTAGCAAGACTCATTAAGAAAGAGAAAGAGAGAGAGAGAAAGAGAGAGAACCCAAATAGGTAAAATTACAAATGAAAGAGGAAAAATAAAAAGCAACACCACAGAAATATTGTGAATTGTAATAGAATATTATGAAAAATTATATGACAACAGATTGGACAACACAGAAGAAATGGATCAATTCCTAGAAACATATAGCCTACCAAAACTGAGGCCAGAAAAAATATACAATATGGACAGATGGATTACAAACAATGAAATTAAATCAGTAATCAAGGAAACTCCAATAAACAAAAATCCAGGACCAAATGGCTTCACAGGAGATTTCTACCAAACATTTAAAGAAGAGTTAACCTATTCCTCTCAAATTCATAAAATAAAAGAAGAATAAAAACTTCCAAAATCATTCTATGAGGCCAGTATTACCCTGAAACCAAAACCAGATCAAGACACTACTAAAAAAGAGAACTACAGGCCAATACCTCTGATGAACATAGATGCAAAAATCCACAATAAAATACTAATAAATCAAGTCAAACACTATATTAAAAAATCGTCCACCATAATTATGTAGGATTTATTCTCAAGATGCAGGGGTAGTTTAATATTCACAAATCAATCAACATGATACATTACATCAATAAGAGAAAGGATAAAAATCATATGATGATTTCAATAGATGCAGAAAAAATCATTTGACAATGTACAACATGCATTAATGATATAAACACTCAATAAAGTAGCACTTAGAGGGAACATACCTCAAGATAATAAAGGCCATATATGAAAAATCCACAGCAAACGTTATACCAAATGGGGAAAAAAAGCCCTGATATTTCCCCCTAAGGTCAGGAATAAGACAAAGATGTCTACTCTTACCACTTTTAATCAACATAGTACTGGAAGTCCTAGCCTCAACAATCAGACAACAAAAAGAAATAAAAGGCATCCAAATTGGTAGGAAGAAGTAAAACCTTCACTATTTACAGAAGCCATGATCCTGAATTTAGAAAACTTGGAAGACTCTACAAAAAACTACAACTGATGAATGAATTCTGTAAAGTTGCAGGATACAAAATCAACATACATAAATCTGTAGCATTTCTAATCACTTACAATGAAGCGGCAGAAAGAGAAATTAAGAAAACAATTCCATTTTCAATGGCATAAAAAATAATGATACCTAGGAATAAACCTAACCAAAGAGGTGAAAGGCATGTGGTCTGAAATCTATGAAACACTGACAGAAATTGAAGAGAACACAAAGAAATGGAAAGACAGTCCATGCTCATGGATTGGAAGAACAAATATTGTTAAAATGTCTATACTAACCAAGTAATCTGCAGATTTAATGTAATCCCTATCAAAATACCAACAACATTTTTTCACAGACCTAGAACAAACTATTCCTAAAGTTTGTATGGAATCACAAAAGATCCCAAATAGCCTAATCAGTCTTGAAAAAAGAAAACAAAATTGATGGTATCACAACTCCAGACCTCAAGTTATATTACAAAGCTGTAGCAATCAAAATAGTATGGTACTGACATAAAAATTGACATATATTAATGTAATAGAATAGAAAACACAGAAATAACTCCACAATTTCATAGTCAATTAATCTTTGACAAAGGAGGAAGAATATCCAATAGGAAAAAGTCTCTTCAACAAATGGTGTTGGAAAACTGGAGAGATACATGCAAAAGAATGAAACTGGGATCCTGGATGGCGCAGCAGTTTGGCGCCTGCCTTTGGCCCAGGGCGCGATCCTGGAGACCCGGGATTGAATCCCACGTCGGGCTGCCGGTGCATGGAGCCTGCTTCTCCCTCTACCTGTGTCTCTGCCTCTCTCTCTCTCTCTCTCTCTTTCTCTCTCTCTCTATCATAAATAAATAAATAAATAAATAAATAAATAAATAAATAAATAAATAAATAAAATTTTAAAAAAAGAATGAAACTGGACTGCTTTCTTGCACCATACACAAAAATAAACTCGAAATGGGTTACAGACATAAATGTGATACCTGAAACCATAAAAATCCTAGAAGAGAGTAGAAGGAGTAATTTCTCTGACATCAGCCTTAGCAACACTTTTCTATGTATAGCTCCTAAGGCAAGGGACATAAAAACAAAAATAAACTGTTGGGAGTACATCAAAATAAATAGCTTCTGTACATCAAAGGAAACAATAAAAAAATAAAAGGAAAGCTATAGAATGAGATAAGATATTTGCAAATACATATGTGATAAAAGGTTAATATCTAGAATATATAAAGAACTGATACAACTCAACACCCAAAGGACATATAATCCAATTAAAAAATGATCAGAGGACATGAAACAGTTCTCCAAAGAAGACATACAGATAGCTAACAGACACATAAAAAGATGCTCAATATCACTCATCACCTGGGAAATACTAGTCAAACTACAATAACATATCACCTCACAGTGCTAAAATAAAAAACACAAGAAATAACAAATATTGGTGAGGATATGGAGAAAAAAGAACACTTGTGCACTGTTGGTGGGAATGAAAACTGTTACAGCCATTGTGGAAAACAGTATGGAGGTTCCTCAAAAACTAAAAAAATAGAATTGCCTTGCAATCTAGTAATTGCACTGCTGGGTATTTACTAAACAAATACAAAAACATTAATTCAAAGGGATACATGTACCCTTATATTTACTGCAGCATTATTTACAATAGCCAAATTATAGAGGCATCCCATATGTCCCTCAACAGATGAATGGATAATGAATGATGAATAGTATGTAAAATAACATATAATAATGTAATATATAATTATATATGTTATATATATAAATATATAATATATATATTTCATTGGAATATTATTCAGCCATAAAAATTAAAATGAAATGATAGCTTGCTATTTGCAATAACATGGACAGAGCTAGAGTATAATTATAAGTGAAATAAGTTGAGAAAGACAAATGCCATATGATTGCACTCATAGGTGGAATTTAATAAACACTGGAATGAAGAAAGAAAGAGACACACACACATAAACCAAGAAACAGACTCTTAACCAGAGAGAAAAAACTGATACCAGAGGGGAGGTGGGTGGAATGATGGGTGAAATAGGTGATGGGGATTAAAGAGTATACTTATCATAGTAAGTGCTGAGTAATGTATAGAATTGTTGAATCACTATACTGTACACCTGAAACTGATATCATACTGTATGTTAGTTCTATTGGAATTAAAATTTTAAAAAACTTAATAAAAAAGCTGGAAGTAGTTGGGGAACCGAACATTGGAGGAGGATTTTTTCTTTAAAAAAAGATTCTTTATTCATTTGAGAGAGAGACAAAGACAGAGACAGCAGGGGGTGGGGGGCAAAAGGAGAGGGAGAAGCAGACACCCTGCTGAACAGGGAGCCCAATGCATGGCTCGATCCCATAACACTGGAGTCGAAACCTGAGCTGAAGGCAGACGCTTAACCCAGTCACCCTGCAGGAGGCATTTCTGATTGGAGTGGGTGAAAAAAGAAGTAGCCAAAAAGATGCTATTTTCCCAGATAAAATGAATATGAGTAAATAAATAAATAAGTAAATAAACTCCCCGTGAATTAACTGTTTCTTCCTAGGACCCTGATTGGTACAGTATCAGTTCCAAATATTTTTTCCTAGCTTTGTAATTTGTGCTTGCTTATGGTTATTTGACTACATAAGAGTTTTTCTATTTTATTTTGTTCGAATTGTTTTTAACATAGTAAAATTTTCTTCTTCACTTTTATAGCTTCTATATTTTGAGTCATAGAAAGAAATTCCCCATTCCAGTGTTGTAAAGGATTTTTCTAATGTTTTCTTCTAGTAATAATATGGTATCAATTATTTATATGTAAATATTTTATCCTTTTTATTGCTATTGTAAATGGACTAGTTTCTTCTGCTATAGCTTCTTTTTATAATTTATTTTTTATTGGTGTTCAATTTGCCAACATATAGAATAACTGGGTGTTATGCTATAGCTTCTAAACTCATTATTTGAACAAATGGGTGCTACTGATTCTATGCAAAATTCTCAGTTTTTCTATGTATGCCATTTTACTGTACATAATGGTAGCTTTTAATTCTTCTTTCTAATTCTTATAACTCTAGTTTCTGTCTTTTTGTAACTATTTGGCTGGCATTTCACATACTGCCAAATAATAGTGGTAATAGTAAATATACTAATTTTGTTCCTTACTCACTGTGTTTCTCATGATTAATGCTGACTTTTGGTTTGGGAGAACTGTATTTTATTATGTTAAGGAAATATTCATCTATTTCTATTTTTGTTCAGTGCTTTTTTCCATGAATGAGTATTAATTTTTGTCAATTGCCTTTTCAATATTTATGGGGTTAATCATAATTTTTTCCTTTGATGTATTAATATGATTGAGTATATACCCTTGCATTCTGGGGATAATCCCACTTAATCATGATTTTTTTTAATGTGCCATTAGATACTATTTGCTAATATTCTGTTCAGGATTTTAGCATTTATATTTATGATTTTCTTTTTAAATGCAATCTTTCCCAGATTTTTAAATCAATGTTATACTCACTTCATTAAAAATGTAGTAGAACTTTTACTCCTTTTTTCTGCTCTGAAATAGTATGAAATCATTGGAAATCCTCAGTGATACTGCTGTGTCTAGTATTCTGTATGTGTCTATGGAAGGGACGCCTTTGTTAGTTCCATGGAAATTACTCTGTTTACTATTTTTTTCTGGAAATAGTTACATTTTCCTAGAAAAATATCTTATTCATTTTTTACATATATCCAATAGGTTTGGGCAAAGTTTTCTCTTGTGATTCTTTTTTTTAATTTTTATTTATTTATTTATTCGAGAGAGAGAGAGAGGCAGAGACTTAGGTAGAGGGAGTAGCAGGCTCTCCACAGGGAACCTGTTGTGGGACTCGATCCTGGATCCCAGGATCATGAAGGCAGACACTCAACCGCTGAGCCACCCAGGCGTCCCTCTCATGTGATTCTTTTAATTTCTTCTGTTTTGGAAGATACTTCCCACTTCATCATTTATTTTGTATACTTGAAAAAAGCATATAAATTTTAATTCAGAATTTTGAAAAACGTGGAAAAATTGAGATATGGGAGGAAAAAGCACCCATAGTCTCCCATCTAAGGAAAAGAATGGCGAATATTTTGGCAAATATATCTCCATCATTTATGTATACTTTATAAAAAGCAAAGTTGTGATTCTTCAGCATCTACAGTTTATTTCCTTATTTTTTACTTGAGTGGTTCTTGCTTACAAGGCTGTTAGTGTGACACAAATCAGCTAAAATTTTATCCGAATCACCAAAATTTGATACTGGTAGTACAGCCCTCTGAATAATTTGGTTCTGAGTACTTAACTACAGTTTTCCTGCTTTAAAATTTTTATGGAGATGTCTCCAAACCAGAAACACCAAAATGTTATAATGGTTAATCACTGCCCCCTACTGGAAATAATGAAAAATTTCATGCAGTCAGTTTTCTTCTTGATGGATACTTTGATTATGAAAACCTATTTAAAAAAAATAATCCCAGGGGGGCGGGGCAAGATGGCGGAAGAGTAGGAATCTCAAGTCACCTGTCCCCACCAACTTACCTAGATAACTTTCAAATCATCCTGAAAACCTACAAATTCGGCCTGAGATTTAAAGAGAGAACAGCTGGACTGTAATAGAGAGAAGAGTTTGCATTTCGATCAAGGTAGGAAAACAGGAAAAATAAAGAAATAAAAAAGCATCCAAGGGGGAGGGGCCCCGCGAGAAGCCGGGCTAATGGGGGCAGGCAAGGCCCCCAGGACAGGAAAGCTTAGTCCCCGAGAAACAGGAACTTTACCAATATTCCCAAACAGAAAGGCGCTGGCAGGGAACTCGGGCAAGATCCTAGGAGGGGCAGTGGTGACCCCAGGTTCCTGGGGTCACTAACGGAGGAAGTGCGCCCAGGGGGAGAGCCAACCACACACATGGGTTGAGCTCCCTAAAGGGCTGGAGCACGTGCCCAGCTGGGCCCCGGGAGCAGCTCAGGCGGTGGCTATGCATGGAGGGAGCTGCGCTGCCCGGGAGAGTGATTCCAGCGGTGCAGGCCCTGGAGCCCAGAGAGCCTGGGGACACAGCCCAGGATCCGGCGCTCCCCCGGGACAGGCGGAGACCAGAAGGACACAGAGCAGCAAGGACACTCCTGCTGCTGGGTGGCCCGAGCTGTGCAGATTGGCGCCCCCTACCCCCGAGCATCCAGACCCCTGTGGACTGGGAGGCTGTGGTAGTTACTGCTGGAGCTGACTCCAGGGCTGGAGAGCTGACCACCGCCACTGTTGTTGTTCCTCCTAGTGTCACCTTCTGCCTGGGACTGAGCCAGGCCACCAGGAAGCAGGGGCCTCACAGGATAAACAGCTCCTACTGAACCCTGCACCTGGCAGGGGGCGGGGCAGCTCCCGCAGGTGCACACCTGAGAATCAGCACAGCAGGCCCCTCTCCCAGAAGACAAGTTGGAAGGACAGAGGAAGAGCAAGTTCTTAACCAAGCAGCGCTGGAAAGCTCCAGGGAAAGTCGAGCGACTTACAGTATATAGAATCAGAGGATACCCCTCCTTATTTTTTGTTGTTTATTTGTTTGCCCATTTTCCCCCTTTTTCCTTCCTTTTCCCAGTACAACATATTTTTAGCCACTGTGCACTGAGCAAAATGACTAGAAGGAAGAATTCACCACAAAAGAAAGAATCAGAAACAGTAATCTCTCCCACAGAGTTACAGAATTTGGATTACAATTCCATGTCAGAAAGCCAATTAAGAAGCACAATTATAAAACTCATGATGGCTCTGGATAAAAGCATAAAGGAATCAAGAGACTTCATGACTGCAGAATTGAGATCCTAATCAGGTTGAAATTAAAAATCAATTAAATGAGATGCAATCCAAACTGGAGGTCCTAATGACGAGGCTTAATGAGGTGAAAGAAAGAGTGAGTGACATAGAAGACAAGTTGATGGCAAGGAAGGAAGCTGAGGAAAAAAGTGAAAAACAATTAAAAGATCATGAGGATAGGTTAAGGGAAATAAATGACAGCCTCAGAAGGAAGAATCTATGTTTAGTTGGGGTTCCAGACGACGCCGAAAGAGACAGAGGACCAAAGTGTATTTGAACAAATCATAGCTGAGAACTTGCCTAACTTGGGAAGTGAAACAGGCATTCATATCCAGGAGATAGAGAGATCCCCCGTAAAATCAATAAAAACCATTCAACAGCCCAACATTTAATAGTGAAACTTGCAAATTCCAAAGATAAAGAGAAGATCCTTAAAGCAGCAAGAGACAAGAAATCCCTAACCTTTATGGGGAGAAGCATTAGATTAACAGCAGACCTCTCCACAGAGACCTGGCGGCCAGAAAGGGCTGGCATGATATATTCAGGGTCCTAAATGAGAAGAATATGCAGCCAAGAATACTTTATCCAGCAAGATTCTCATTCAGAATAGAAGGAGAGATAAAGAGCTTCCAAGATAGGCAGAAACTGAAAGAATTTTTCCAGCCACTCTGGAAAACTGTGTGGAGGTTCCTCAAATAGTTAAAAATAGATCTGCCCCACGACCCAGCAATTGCACTGCTGGAGATTTACCCTAAAGATACAGATGCAGTGAAATGCTGGAACACCTGCACCCCGATGTTTATAGCAGCAATGTTCACAATAGCCAAACTGTGGAAGGAACCTCAGTGTCCATCAAAAGAATAATGGATAAAGAAGCTGTAGTCTATGTATACAATGGAATATTACTCAGCCATTAAAAACAACAAATACCCACCATTTACTTCGACGTGGATGGAACTGGAGGGTATTATGCTGAGTGAAATAAGTCAATTGGAGAAGGACAAACATTATATGGTGTCATTCATTTGGGGAATATAAAAATTAGTGAAAGGGAATAAAGGGGAAAGGAGAGAAAATGAGTGAAAATATCAGTGAGGGTGACAAAATATGAGAGACACCTAACTCTGGGAAACTAAGAAGGAGTAGTGGAAAGGGAGGTGGGCAGGGGGTTTGGGGTGACTGGGGGGGCACTTGGCGGGATGAGCACTGGGTGTTATGCTATATGTTGGCATCTTGAACTCCAATTAAAAAAATAAATTAATTTTTAAAAAATCCCAGAAAACTTGGGGGAATGATAATCTTAAATAAAATGGCAAGAATAATGGAGACAAATTTGAGTAATTTAGGAGTTTAGTCAAACTAAATAATGTTCTTTCTTTTGGCTTTTCTTATCATCTTATAGATAGACAAAACTAATCTAATCTTACTGCTCCCAAACCAGCTAATAACACTCTAACCAGGTTTTTTACATTTGCCATTATCTATGTTGCTATAAATTAGGCAATGTAGTAACAGCAGCTTAGCATAAAGCAGAGATTGAAAGTTTTATTTCAATTATTTTTTATTGTTGATTCATGTATTTATATATTTATTTTACATATGACATACTTATATAAGCTTTAAATTATGATGGTCAGTCTAAAAGAAACAGGAGTAGAAGGAGAAAATGAAGAATAATAAAATATTTGAGGCATAGAATAAATGAAAGAACTTCTCAATTTCAGCAAGAGAATGCTAGATAAAGCCCTCATTTATTGTACATAGCTGTACATAAAAATAAAAGCTGTACATATTTACAGAAAAGTGTGTTTTTCCCCCATTTTTTAGCTTCCAAAACTGGTACGTGGTGAGTTAAGTGAGTTGCCCAAGCTCATACAGTTGGTAAATGTTGGAGTTCCTTATTCTAGATCCTTCTTTCTGCACACTCTATACTCTCTCTCTTTGTAATCTCATTTATTCTCCTTTATATTCCAGTGATTTGAAGCTTTTCTATCTGTTCATCACCTATTATTACTAGGTCACCAAAGCTCCAACAGTGACCTGTTATACAAACATCCTGCAAATATGATAGGATGTAGGCCAGTCATACATCCTTCTATTCCTGAAGAACCCTATCATTTCCATATTTACTTCTGAAGGAGGTACTTCTTCCATACTGAGTTAAAGTTTTGGCTATCAGTACTTCCCCAAAGCTTGGAAGACTTCCTTGAAGGGGCTTAGTACCATGTAATAGTGCTTCCAGTCACCATACATAACCTAGAGGAACCTACGTCAAACAAGTAGAAGTGCGATCTTCACTTGATTAGTCTTCCTCATCATGTTCATATTGGGCAGCTAAAAACACTACTCAGGCTCTGTGTTTTCTCAGCCAGAATTTTCAAAAAGCAATAGAAGCTGTCATACCCTGAGAAATTCCCTGGCCTAAAATCTTTGTATCAGATAATAAAACTTATGCAATGCTGCAGTATTCTAATCTTCCCCATAAACTGTAAACCAGGGCATGATTGGGTGACTGCTCTCTGAGCAAGGACCCAGCAAGCAGCAAAACCATAGCAAGACTCTGCTTCCCCTGGGAGGAGCTGCATGTGCATGCCACAGATCTACAGGTCTTGGAGACTCCAGTGGCCAAGGTGTGTGCTGCAGGAGTCTGCAAAGTATGGAGAATCAAAATGAGGTTGTGTACCTGAGATAAAGATGTCTGGCTAAAGGCTGTGTAAACACAGAGTGTGGAAGGAACCCAGGGAGACAAAAGTGCTTGACTACTTTTCCCTAAGGGAGAAGTGAAGAGTGAGGGCTGTGATCTTTCAACTCCAAGGCTGGGAGAGAGGCACCACAATTTAATTTTCATCCTCTAAAGAGGATTGGAAAGCCTTCAGCTAACAAAAGTCACATGAAACAATGCAGAGACCCTTACACTGAGCATAAGCCCCTGGCAAAGGTGGCCCCACCTGGGCAAAAACACCTGAGAATCAGTGCAACAGGGTTCTGCCACAGAAGACAAGCAGGAATATCCAGCTAATATCAAGCTTACTGATTACACAGAACTGAAAAAAAATCCAGCACTAGGGGAAAACATTATTTTTTTGTATATTTTCTTATTGGAGTTCAATTTGCCAACATATACTATAACACCCAAGGCTCATTACATCAAGTGCCCCCTTCAGTGCCTGTCACACAGTCACCCTAACCCCCTACCCAACTCCCCTTCTACTACCCCTTGTTCTTTTCCCAGAGTTAGGAGTCTCTCATGCTTTGTCACCTTATCTGACATTTCCCACTCATTTTCTCTCCTTTCCCCTATAATCCCTTTCACTATTTTTTATATTCCTATATGAGTGAAACCATATAATGATTGTCTTTCTCCAATTGACTTACTTCACTCAGAATAACACACTCCAGTTCCATCCAGGTTGAAGCAAATAGTAGGTATTCCTCATTTCCAATGGCTGAGTAATATTCCATTGTATATATATACCACTTCTTTATCCATTCATATTTCGATGGACACTGAGGCTCCTTCCACAGTTTGGCTATTGTGGACATTGCTGCTAGAAACATTGGGGTGCAGGTGTCCTGGCGTTTCATTGCATCTGAATCTTTGGGGTAAAGCCCCAACGGTGCAACTGCTCTGGGTCGTAGGGCAGGTCTATTTTTAACTCTTTGAGGAACCTCCACAAAGAGGAATGAGATCAAAAACAGCAAACAGTCCTAGCCTCAGAAATCAGGCAACAAAAAGAAATAAAAGGCATTCAAATTGGCAAAGAAGAAGTCAACCTCTCCCTCTTCACAGATGACATGATACTCCATGTAGAAAACCCAAAAGCCTCCACCCCAAGATTGCTAGAAGTTATACAGCAATTTCGCAGTTTGTCAGGATACAAAATCAATGCCCAGAAGCCAGTGGCATTTCTATACACTAACAATGAGACTGAAGAAAGACAAATTAAGGAGTCAACCCCATTTACAATTGCACCCAAAAGCATAAGATACTTAGGAATAAACGTAACCAAAGAGGTAAAGGATCTATACCCTAAAAACTATAGAAGACTTCTGAAAGAAATTGAGGAAGACACAAAGAGATGGAAAAATATTCCATGCTCATGGATTGGAAGAGTTAATATTGTGTAAATGTCCATGTTACCCAGGGCAATTTACACGTTTAATGCAATCCCTATCAAAATACCATGGACTTCCTTCAGAGAGTTAGAACAAATTATTTTAAGATTTGTGTGGAATCAGAAAAGACCCCGAATAGCCAGGGGAATATTAAAAGAGAAAACCAAAGCTGGGGGCATCACAATGCCAGATTTCAGGTTGTACTACAAAGCTATGGTCATCAAGACAGTGTGGTACTGGCACAAAAACAGACACATAGATCAATGGAACAGAATAGACAATCCAGAAGAGGACCCTCAAATTTATGGTCAACTAATATTCGACAAAGCAGGAAAGACTATCCACTGGAAAAAAAGACAGTCTCTTCAATAAATGGTGCTGGGAAAATTGGACATCCACATGCAGAAGAATGAAACTAGACCACTCTCTTGCACCATACACAAAGATAAACTCAAAATGGATGAAAGATCTACATGTGAGACAAGTTTCCATCAAAATCCTAGATGAGAACACAGGCAGCACCCTTTTGAACTCAGCCACAGCAACTTCTTGCAAGATACATCCAAGAAGGCAAGAGAAACAAAAGTAAAAATGAATTATTGGGACTTATTCAAGATAAAAAGTTTCTTCATAGCAAAGAAACAGTCAACAAATCTAAAAGACAATCTACAGAATGGGAGAAGATATTTGCAAATGACTTATCAGATAAAGGGCTAGTATCCAAGATCTATAAAGAACTTATTAAACTCAACAGCAAAGAAACAAACAATGCAATCATGAAATGGGCCAAAGACATGATTAGAAATTTTACAGAGGAAGACATAGACATGCCCAACAAGCACATGGGAAAATGCTGTGCACACTGGCTATCAGGGAAATACAAATCAAAACCACAATGAGATACCACCTCACACCAGTGAGAATGGTGAAAATTCACAAGACAGGAAACAGCAAATGTTGGAGAGGATGTGAAGAAAGGGGAACCCTTTTGTTCTGTTGGTGGGAATGTGAACTGGTGCAGCCACTCTGGAACACTGTGTGGAGGTTCCTCAAAGAGTTAAAATAGATCTGCCCTACAACCCAGCAATTGTATTGGTGGGTATTTACCCCAAAGATACAGATGCAGTGAAACGCCGGGAAACCTGCACCCCGTTGTTTCTAGCAGCAAGGTCCACAATAGACAAACTGTGGAAGGAGCCTCGGTGTCCATCGAAAGATGAATGGATAAAGAAGATGTGGTCTATGTATACAATGGAATATTACTCAGCCATTAGAAACGACAAATACCCACCATTTGCTTCAAGGTGGATGGAACTAGAGGGTGTTATGCTGAGTGAAATAAGTCAATCGGAGAAGGATAAATATTACATGGTCTCATTCATTTAGGGTATAAAAAATAGTGAAAGGAAATAAAGGGAAAGAAGAGAAAATGATTGAAAATATCAGTGAGAGTGACAAAACATGAGAGACACCTAAGTCTTGGAAATGAACAAGGGATAGTGGCATGGGAGGTGGAAGGGGGTTGGGGTGACTGGGTGATGGGCACTGAGGGAGGAACTTTGCAGGATGAGCACTGGGTGTTATGCTATATGTTAGTAAATTGAACTCCAATAATAAAATTTTAAAAAAAGACAAAGGTAGCCTACAGATGTAGAAATATAAGATTGGCACCAGACTTAACTACAGAGATACGGCAGGCCAGAAAGAATTGGCATGATATATTCAGGGTACTAAATGAGAAAAATATGTATACAAGAATACTTTATCCACCAAGGGTGATATTCGGAATAGAAGGACAGATAAAGAGCTTCAAGCTCAAAACAAAACTAAAAGAATTTGTGATCACTAAACCAGTTCTTTAAGAAATATTAAAGTAGATTGTTTAAGCAAAGAAAGAGTCCAAAAGTAACTTAGAACAGGAAGGAACAGAAACAATATATAGAAACAATGACTTTACTGGAATTATAATGGCACTAAATTCATATCTTTCAATAGTTATTCCAAATATAAATGGGCTAAATGATCTAATCAAAAGACCCTGTATATCAGGTTAGATAAAAAAGCAAGACCCATCAATATGTTGTCTACAAGAGACTCATTTTAGGTACAAAGACACCTCCAGATCAAAAATGAGGGTGTGGAGAACCATTTATCATGCTAATGGACATAAAAAGAAAGCTAAGGGAGCATTCCTTATATTAGACAAATTTGATTTTAAATCAAAGATTGCAATAAGAGATGAAGAGGGACACAATATCATACTTGCAGAATTTATCTAACAAGAAGATCCAACAATTGTAAATATTTATGCTTCTATTTGGGAGCAGCCAATTATATTAAACCATTTGATCACAAAATTAAAGAAACACATTGATAATAATACAAGAATAGTAGAGGACTTTAACACCCCACTCATATCAATGGGCAGATCAGCTAAGTAGAAAATTAGCTAGGAAACAAGGGCTTTGAATGACACATTGGACCAGAGGGATTCCACAGATATATAGAAAGCATTCCATCCTAAAGCAGCAGAATATACATTCTTCTTGACTACACACAGAACATTCTCCAGGATAGAATACATATTGGATCATAAATCAGGTCTCAACTGGTACCAAATGATTGGAATTATTCCCTGCATATTTTCAGACCACAATGCTTTGAAATGTTAACTCAATTAGAAGAGGAAATTTGGAAGGAACTGAAATACCTGGAGGTTAAAGAGCATCCTAGTAAAGAATGAATGAGTCAACCAGGAAATTAAAAATAATTTTAAAAATTAATGGAAAATATGAAACTGAAAATGCAACTATTCAAAACCTTTGGGGTGAAGCAAAGGAAGTTCTAAGAGGGAAGTACCTAGCAATACAAGCCTTTCTCAAGAAACAAAGGATGTCTCAAATACACAACTTAATGATACAACCTAAAGGAACTGGGGGAGAGAAGAGCAAATAAAGCCTAAACCCAGCAGGAGATGAGAAATAATAAAGATTGGGGCATAAATCAATGAAATAGAAAACAAAAAACAGCAGATCAACAAAACTAGGAGCTGGTTCTTTGAAAGGATTAATAAGATCAATAAACCTCTAGCCACACTTATCAAAAAAAAAAGAGAGAGAAAGGACCCAAATGAATAAAATCATGGATGAAACAGGAGAGATCATGACCAACACCAAGGAAATACAATTTTAAGAAAATATTATGAGCTACTATATTCCACAAATTAGGTGATCTAGAAGAACTGAATGTAATCATAAAAACATATAAACTATCAAAATTGAAACATGAAGAAATAGAAAGCCTGAAAAGACCCATAACCAGCAGGGAGATTGAAACAGTAATAAAAAAGTCTCCCAACAAATAAGACTCCAGTGCCAGATGGCTTTCCAGTGGAATTCTACCAAACATTGAAAGAATAGTTAATACCTACATTTCTGAAGCTGTTTCAAAAGATAGAAATGGAAGAAAAATTGCCAAACACTTTCCATGAGGACAGAATTACCTTGATTACAAAACCAAACAAAGATCCCACCAAAAAGGGGAATTGCATGCCAATATCTCTGATAACCATAGATGTCAAAACTCTCACCAAGAACCTAGCCAATAGGGTCCAACAGTACATTAAGAGAATTATTCACCACAACCAGGTGTGAATTATTCCTGGGTTGCAAGGGTGGTTCAACATCCACAAATCAATCAATGTGATATAGTACATTAATAAAAGAAAGGACAATAATTGTATGATCCTCTCAACAGATACAGAAAAAGCATTTGACAAAGAACAGCATCCTTTCTTGATTAAAATTCTCCACAGTGTAGAGATGTAGGGAATATACCTCAATATCATGAAAGCCATCTATGAAAAGCCCACAAAGAATATCATTCTCAATGAGGAAAAACTGAGAGCTTTTCCCCAAAAGTCATGAACATGACAGGGGATGTCCTGTATCACCACTGTTGTTCAACATAGTACTAGAAGTCCTGGCCTCAGCAATCAGACAAAAAAGAAGAAAGAAAAAAAAAACTGAAATGCATCCAAATTGGCAAAGAAGAAGTCAAACTCTCACTCTTGGCAGATGACATTATACTCTATGTGGAAAACACAAAAGACTCCACACCAAAATTTCTACTCATACAGGTATTCAGCAATGTGGCAGGATACAAAATCAATGCACAGAAATCAGGTATATTTCTATATACTAACAATGAAACAGAAGAAAGAGAAATTAAGGAATCAATTCAATTACAATCGCACCAAAACCATAAGATACCTAGGAATAAACCTAATTAAAGAGGTCAAGGATCTGTACTCTGAAAACTACAGAACAGTCATGAAAGGAATTGAGGAAGACACAAAGAAATGGAAAAACTTTCCATGCTCACAGATTGGAAGAACATATATTTTTTAATTGTCTATGCTTCCCAGAGTGATCTATACATTCAGTGAATAAGTAAATAAATCCCTATTAAATACTGTCAACACTTCACAGAGCTGGAGGAAATAATCCTAAAATTTGTATGAAACCAGAAAAGATCCTGAATAGCAAAAGGAATGTTGAAAAAGAAAACCAAAGCTGGTGGCATCACAATGCCAGACCTCAAGCTATATTACAAAGCTGTACTTATCAAGACATTATGGTAGTGGCATAAAAACAGACACATAGACCAATGGAACAGATTAGAGAGCCCAGAAATGAACCAAATAGTGTCAGAAAAATTGGACATCCATATGGAGAAGAATGAAAGTGTACCATTTTCTTACACCATACACAAAAATAAACACAAAATGGATGAAAGTCCTAAATGTGAGACAGGGATCCATCAAAAGCCTAGAAGAGAACATAGGCATCAACCTTTTATGACCTTCGCTGCAGCAACATCTGGCTAGACACATCCCCAAAGGCAAGGAAAACAATGGCAAAAACGAGCTATTGGAACTTCATCAAGATAAAACATTTTCTGCAACAAAGGAAACAGTCAATAAAGCCTAAAGACAACCTACAGAATGGGAGAATATATTTGCAAATGTCTTATCAGATAAAAGGTTAGTATCCAAAATCTATGAAGAACTTATCAAACTCAGTGCCAAAAGAACAAATAATCCAGTCAGGCAATGGGAAGAAGACATGAACAGACATTTCTCCAAAGAAGATATACAAATGGCCAACAGGCACATGAAAAAATGCTCAGCATCAGTCATCATCAGGGAAATACAAATAAAAACTACAATGAGATACCACTTCACACCAGTCAGAATGGCTAAAATTAACAACTCAGGAAAAAAGAAACAAATGTTGGAGAGGATGCAGAGAAAGGTGAACCCTCTTACACTGCTGGTGGGCATACAAGCTGGTAGAGCCACTCTGTTACAGTATGGAGGTTTCTCAAAAAGTTAAAAATAAAGCTACTCTAAAACCCAGCAATTATACTACTAGGTATATACCCCAAAGATACAGATGTACTGATCTGAATGGGCATCTGCAACCCAATGTTTATAGAAACAATGTCCACAAGAGCCAAACTATGGAAAGAATTCAGAAGTCCATTGACAAATGAATGGATAAAGAAGATGTGGTACATATACACAACAGAATATCACTCAGCCATCAATAAAACGAACTCTTGCCATTTGCAACGACATGTATGGAAGTAGAGGGTATTATGCTAAGCAAAATTAATTTAAAAAAAGGAAGACAATTATCATATGATTTCACTCATATGTGGAATTCAAGAAACGAAAGAGAGGAGCATAAAGGAAAGAAAGAAAGAAAGAAAAAGAAAACAAGATGTAATCAGAGAAGAAAACAAGCCATAAGAGCCTCTTAACCATAGGAAACACACTCAGGGTTGCTGGAGGGGAAGGTGGTGGTGGGATGGGGTAACAGGGTGATGTGCTTTAAGGAGGGCACATGATGTAATGCGCACTGGGTGTTTTATGTAACTGGTGAATCCCTGAATTCTACC
The DNA here is from genome assembly GCF_905146905.1 of Nyctereutes procyonoides. Lineage (NCBI taxonomy): Eukaryota > Metazoa > Chordata > Mammalia > Carnivora > Canidae > Nyctereutes > Nyctereutes procyonoides. The sequence goes on along the minus strand of NW_026575125.1, from coordinate 64,385,365 downwards.
TCTGAAACTAATAATTCACTATATGTTAATTGAAGTTAAATTTTAGAAAAGAAAAAATATCATTGTGTACTCAAATTGAGATATATTTGGAAGATTTTTTTACGTATATCACTGATTTTATCATTATAGGTATCCTAAAGTTCCAGCTTCATTAATACTTTTGCTCAACAGACAGGAAATGATAAGGTCATAAATCACCAATCAGAAGGGGTTGAAAATCAAATAGATGATGAATATTATTAGCCTTTCTATGTGGCCCCTAAAATATACCTCAATTAATAACTATTCTCCCAGAGGGAGTCTCCCATCAGCAACAATTTTGAATCACTCTGGGTGGAATAAGCTGTGGGGCATGCAAAGCCAGTTATTGGTCCACAAGCCTGCCTTCCGTTCCCAAGTCTGTCATGTCTTGGACATGGAAGCAGATATCTGCTACCATCTTTCTCACAGAAAGTGAACATAGGAATAAATCCCCTATCTTTGCAGCTGAGGGACACTATATTGGATGGAGTACAGTTCGTTTTTAAATCTATCCCACCAATATCAGAAAGGTAACTTGTTTTTCCAGTAGCTAGGATAAAATTTTATGGGCCAGATACCAACACTCAGTGAGCTACCTTGGCATCATGCAGAAAGTATTTTGTTTTTTTGCCCTTATAGAGGGATCCAATAGGGGCAGGTACAGAATTATCTCTATATGTTTATACTCATCTCAAAGGGATGAGGGAATCTGCTGATGTAGCAAGGAGATGTATTATTTCTATCCTGGCCCAAAGATCTGAGCTCTGATCTGAGAAGTCTAGAGATGCTCCCTTGCCCTATCATAGACCCTTCTTGAATTAGGTCAGCAGTTTAGGTTCATTCAATGGTAGTTGCTGAGCAAGATTTTGAAATTTAATGATAAATCAAGCTACTACCTCACACTCCCTCTAATATTCCTTTGCCCACCACAGGCATAATTTCTTTGACTACATATTGGTGGAAAGCATGGTAAAAGTTTGCTTTGGGGGGAAATAAGGTTATTCTATCTGTACTTATAGACTTTTTGAATGCCACAGTGGTATAGCACTCTGCTTATCTTTTCCTAATAGACAGCCAACATGAAACATTTTATACTTGCTTACCTATTGTAAACATCATTAACAGATATCATTTCAAGAGTACTATTTTCTGGCATTGTATGCAATATCTCATTTAATCCTTTAACAACCTTAAAAGATAAATTAATTTTAATTTCAGACCTAGAAAGTTCAAGTAACCATCCAACAGCTAGTAAATCCCAGACCTCGGGACACCTGGGTGGCTCAGCAGTTGAGCGTCTGCCTTCAGCTCAGGGTGTGATCCCAGGGTCCCAGGATCGAGTCCCACATCAAGCTTCCCACATGGAGCCTGCTTTTCCCTCTGCCTATGTCTCTGCCTCTCTCTCTCTGTGTGTCTCATGAATAAATAAATAATATCTTTAAAAAAATTCCCAGGCCTATTGCTCAACAACTCATGTTCCCATAACATTATTATGTTGCCCCATGACATGCAAACTCTGGGTTTACTTGCATAACATTATCCTGAATTTGCCCACACAACCTAAAGCTAGATGGTCTAGAGCAGTGCCCTGGAGATCTTCCAGGTGCTGGGAGCATCAGAAGCTTGGGGAGAAAGTCAGGCAGTGGGCAGTTTGTAAGTGCATTTTCAGTGGCTGCAGACTCACTTCTGCAGCTATATAGTGGATAATGTCAGCAACTGTGTTCATCCTGCAGCACAATAGTGTTACAGGAATATTGAGATTCAGATTGTGGACATATGTCAGCTGCATAAAGGGTCAGGGAGAAAGAGGTCATTTGCCACTAATGATACAAATGCTGATGAGAATTGTAAAGAGTTTATATAGGTGAATAAAGTGGAGGGGGAAAAGACATTTGGGTAGTGTAGAGAAGAGCATCAAACAAAGTTATGGCTGGAATATGATATTTTAATACATCAAATAAATTTGTGTGACATAAAGTAGACTGAGTCTTTTTTTCTTACTAACTCAGGAGAAAATAATGATCTACCCAAATATTTATGATACAGAAGAGCAATAAATATTTTTTTCCCACTGCTTGGGTTGTAGTTTTCCAAAGAACTATCTCCAGAGATTAACTCTCAATGCCAAACTCAGGTGTTTAAGTAGCAATGGTGAAATAAGTAGATCAATTTTGAGGACAATTTAAAAAGGAGAAAATATCCAAATGTCACATCATATGTGGCTTTAATAATATGCAATTTTATTCTTTTCAAATTTCTCATATCATGAATTCATGTCTAACAATACTTACAGTGAACTTAAAGAGTAATATATTTCAAAAATATCCAATCTCTCTCTGTCTCTCATGAATAAGTAAATAAAATCTTTAAAAAGTCCACTCTCACCACTGTTATTCAACATAGTACTAGAAGTCTTAGCATCAGCAATCATACAAGATTAGGAAATAAAATGCATCTGAATTCGCGAGGAAGAAATCAGACTTTCACTATTTGCAGATGATATGATGACTCCATATAGAAAACCCTAAAGACTTGAACGAAACCTGCTAAAAATTCAGTAAAGTTATAGGATACAAAATCAATATACAGAATGTTGCATTTCTATATACGAATAATGAAGCATCAGAAAGAGAAATCAAATCAATCCCATTTACAATTGCACCAAAAATATTAATATACCTAGGAATAAACCTAAACAAAGGGGTGAAATACGTGTACTCTGACTATACACTATGCTATGAAACACTGATGAAAGAATTTGAAGAGAACAAAAATAATTAGAAACACATTCCATGTTCATGGATTGGAATAGCAAATATTCCTAAAATGTCTATACTACCCAAAGCAATTTATACATTTAACACATTCCCTATCAAAATACCAACAGCATTTTTCAAAGAGCTAGAACAAACAATCCTAAAATGTGTATGGAAATACAAAAGACCTTGAATAGCCAAAGCAACCTTGATAAAGCAAAGCAAGGCTGGAGGCATCACAGTTGTGGACTTCAAGCTATATTACAAAACTGTAGTGATCAAAACCGCATGGCACTGGTGAAAAAATAGACACATAGACCAATAGAACAGAATAGAAACACGGAAATAAACCCACAACTATATGGTCAATTAATCCTTGACAAATCAGGAAAGAATATCCAATGGAAAAAAGACAGTCTCTTCAACAAATTATGTTGGGAGAACTGGACAGCAAAATGCAAAAGAATGAAATCACTTTCTTACACCATACACAAAAATAAATTTAAAAATGGATTAAAGACCTAAATGTGAGATATAAATCCATAGAACACAGGCAATAAACTCTTTGAAATTGGTCATAGCAATTTATTACTAGATATGCTTCCTGAGGTGAGGGAAACAAAAGCAAAAATGAACTATTGGGAATTCATCAAAATAAAAAGCTTCTGCAAAGTGAAGGAAACAATCAACAAAACTAAAAGGCACCCTTTGGAATGGAATGGAAGAAGACATTTGCAAATGACATATCTTATAAAGGATTAGTGTCCAAAATCCATAAATAACTTATCAAACTCAACACTCAAAAAATGATAATCCAATTTAAAAATGGGCAGAGGACATGAATAGACATTTTTCCAAAAAAGACATAGAGATGGCCCACAGACACATGAAAAGATGCTCAACATCACTCATCAGCAGGAAAATACAAATCAAAACTACAATGAGATATCACCTCACACCTGTCAGAGTGTCTAAAATGAATAATACAGGAAACAAAAGGTGTTGGTGAGGAAGCAAAGAGGAGACCTCTTATACTTTTTTTAAATGTTTTTAAAAAATATTTTATTTGTTTATTCATGAGAAACACACACACACACAGAGAGAGAGAGAGAGAGAGAGAGGCAGAGACACAGGCAGAAGGAGAAGCAGGCTCCATGCAGGGAGCCTGACGTGGGACTCGATCCCAGGTCTCCAGTATCAGGCCCTGGACTGAAGGCAGTGCTAAACCATTGAGCCATCCAGGCTGCCCCCTCTTATACTGTTGATGGGAAGGCAAACTGGCATAGCCTCTGTGGAAAACAGTATGGCTCAAAATGTTAAAAATAGAAATACCAGCAATTGCACTATTAGCTATTTACCCAAAGAATACAAAAATACCAAGTCAGGAGCGCCTGGGTAGCTCAGTTGGTTAAGCATCTGCCTTCAGCTTAGGTCAGGATCCCAGGGTCCTGGGATAGAGCCCCGTGTCAGACTTCCCTTCTCAGTAGGGAGTCTGCTTCTCCTACTCCATCTCCCTCTCCCCATCCTGTTCGTACTCTGTCTCTCAAAGAAATAAAATATTTTTAAAAATTCAAAATGATACATGCACCTCAAAATTTATAGCAGCATTACCTACAATAGCCAAATTATGGAAACAGCACAAGTGTACATTGACTAATGAATGCATAAAGAAGAACTGGTATATATATATATATATATATATATATATATATATATATATATATATATATATATATATATATGATGGAATATTACTCAGCCATAAAAAAGAATGAGATCTTGCCATTTGCAACAACATGGATGGAGCTAGAGTATTATGCTAAGTGAAATAACTCAGAGAAAGACAAATATCACATGATTTCACTCATATGTGGAATATGAGAAAAAAATGAGCAAAGGAAAAAAGAGGGAGACACAAGCCAAGAAGCAGACTCTTAACTAGTGAGAACAAATTTATAGTTACCAGAGGGGAGGTTGGTAGGGGATGGGTTAAATAAATGATGGGGATTAAAGAATGCACTTGTGATGAGCACTAGGTGATGTATGAAAGTGTTGAATCACTATATTTTACACCTGAAAGTAATTAACACTGTATGTTAACTATACTGGAATTTTTTTTAAAAAGTATTCTTCCTTTTAGTGACCATTTCTCAGTATTTCTTGCCTCTATAATATGGCTTTATTATATGCTCATTAAGCTGTATCAGTATTCATTTTTATGGTCTTCAAACTATGCCCATTACCTGGATCTCTAACAAATGTAAAATGCTTTTCCTCTTGACATATTTGCTATAGATTTTCACCAGGTGAAAGTAATTCAAACATCTTATACCCTGTGCAAAGGGCTGAATGATGTCATATGGTCTGTTTTTCAAGGCAGATCAATTTTAAAAATATATTTATGAACAGAACAACAACCAAAAATAAACAACAACAGTAATGGTGAATTCTTCTCACAGAGCTAAACTATGTAGTACATGTTCCTGCCAGATATTCATAGATTATATTGAGATTTCCAATTATATGCTCATGCTAGAATTGTAACAACTTTGAAAGTCACAAACTACTCTGCTAAATGTACAAATTGTGGTGGGGAGTGAAGAATAGGTAGCAAATATGTAGTCTTACCTCTAGCCACTCTAATCTAATCTAATCTAAAATAATCATTAAGTCAATTGGAAGAGATTAGTGTTAATAATTCAAAAATGAACTCAGGCTCTGCTTATTAATTCCTGGTTCAGTGTGTGGGAACTAGCTAAATAAAGAAAATAGTGATGAATTTGCATGGAAAAGCATTATTCAACTCTGTGTAAATCTGATCTGGGCCTTAGCTCTTGAGAAATTATCATATGCCAAAGTCAATATTTTATTTTATTTTTTTTAATTTTTTTAAATTTATTTATGATAGTCACAGAGAGAGAGAGAGAGAGAGAGAGAGGCAGAGGGAGAAGCAGGCTCCATGCACCGGGAGCCCGACGTGGGATTCGATCCCGGGTCTCCAGGATCGCGCCCTGGGCCAAAGGCAGGCGCCAAACCGCTGCGCCACCCAGGGATCCCAAAGTCAATGTTTTAAAGGTAGATTCAGAGCACAGTGCATCCAGACACCTTTCTAAATAGTTTAACTCCACTGCAAAGTTTCCTAGTCTTCTATGAAATTGTTAACCTGTAATCCATTTCTGCTTCCTAATTCCCACAGTCTTGAAAAATAATCAGGAAGATCAGGCATAGTGGTTTACTTGTGGTGTCCCCAAGTAAAGGGAAATTTAGGAAATGGTAACAGCACTGAAGAGAAAGTGTCTACAGTAGAAATATTCAGATAGACATAATAGGAACTAAAACAGCCATTAGCCATAGGAAGATTGGGTCTGGGGAAGAGGAGAATAACATTTATTGACACAGTCTAAATGATGGGCATTATATTTTACTCTCCTTCTGAATTGTATCCACAATTAGAACTTGAGTATGAAAGGGATGATGAGAGGAGAGAGGATGAGGTTAACTAGCGCATTTGAAAAATAGGTCGGTGGCAAAAATACCTACAGAGTCTAAGAATAACTGAATCCTTAGAAAAGGACAGGCACCACCTACCTTCTTGGTTCTCTAAACTTTAGAATTCATCTATAAAACAATTGGTAACTTCAAGGGAAAAATTGGCAACTAAAGTGAATTGACAGCCTTAGAGGCAGTTTTTTGTAAACAGCAACATTATTTACCATAGTATATTCACCCAGAGCATCTTAATCTTTTTAAAAAATGTTATATAACATATATATTTTTATATATAACACACACATAAACCATTCATATATTAAGTCCCAATATTTCATTGTTTTGACTGCAAGTAGAATATATCTGACCACTATCTCATTCATCAACCCTCTATCAACTTTTTATCCTAACCTTTTTATGAGTTTAAGTTTTAACTGAACTTAATATTATTGATGAGGTACCATATCAGGAACATAAGCAAAATTATACTGGGAATGGAGCTCTTTTATCTCAATGTAGGTCTTCCTCAAAAGAGGAATATATAGAGGATATATAGAGATGATAATTGAGCATATTCTAGGACTTAATATACCATAACAGAATGATGTTTTTGTGGTATCTTACTAGTGATTTGTTTGATTTAAAACAATAAATGTATTGGTGATACTTCTGATACCTTCAGGTATGACACCAAGATCTTTTTCTGTATTCAGAGCTTCCTAAAATACAGTGAATTGAAGAGATCCTCACCAGTCTTCTGTTTTAGAGGATCAGTGCTACTAAGAACATATTACTAGATAAAAGATTTTCAGCTAGTACAAAAACAAAAACAAAAACAAAACAAAACAACAACAAAACACTACATGGCTCAAATACTTGTCCTCTTATCCATGTTTCTGGCCTTCTTTTAGTGACTTCTTTCCCCGTTGATATGTCTTAATTTTCACTAAGGCTGCCTTTGACTTGATTTTACATGGAAACAAATGATGGACAGAGGAAGCAGAGAGCACTCTCCATGTAATTTGCTCCAGGCCTGGACTGTACTTTATTGATAACCTGTTATCAACCATTCCATATTTGTGCATTTTGATCTTTTTTTTAATTTTAATTGAAAAGTATTTTATTATTTTTTTAATAATAAATTTATTTTTTATTGGTGTTCAATTTGCCAACATACAGAATAACACCCAGTGCTCATCCCGTCAAGTGTCCCCCTCAGTGCCCGTCACCCACTCACCCCCACCCCCCGCCCTCCTCCCCTTCCACAACCCCTAGTTCATTTCCCAGAGTTAGGAGTCTTTATATTCTGATAACACTACATTTTGTTGCTTCTGACTACTTCTTTAATCTCTCTCTTTTGTTTCTCCAAGGTATTTATCTCTTTGGTGTCTTATGTAAACTTAGTTTATCTGACAAATGAGTTCCTGTTTACCAGGCCTTGAGCAGGTTAAGAAAGTCTCATAGTAGTATCAGAAGCATATGAAGAATTATGCTGAGGTTGGAGTCCTGATAAACTCCTCTTTTATATGGCACATTAAATAAAAAACAAACAAAACATAGAATAGAGCATTTGTTTTGTTATAAATCACTTTTTTGTTAAACTCATTTTCAACAATATAAATGAGTGCTCCCATCTTAAGACTCTATCATTACATGTACCTGAGAGAAGACAATAACTATCATTATTTTGTTTTCCATGTTTAAATTGTTTTACTTAACATTATCTGATTTCCCCAATTATTATTATGAAAAATTTCAAACCTATAGCAAAATTGAATATTACAGTGAATGAACATGTATCTATCACTTTGATTTTATCATTAACATTTTACTATATTTGCCTTAAAATATATGTTCAACTATGCATCCCACTATCCATCCATTAATCCATTTTCTTTATGATGCAATTGAAAGTAAATCTCAGACATCAGTTTATTTCACAAAATTGCATTATCTTACTTAAATATTCATGAAAAAACTGCAGTATAGGTATTATTAACTCCATTTTGCATGAGAGACCTAAGGCTGAGAAACTTTAAGAAATTCCCCAAAACAACACAGTCAGCAAATTATAGGGGACGGACTTGAGCCTCTGTCTCTCTGGCTCCTAGTCTGTACTTTTTTTCACTATATTATGGAATAACCAGATTATATACAAAATCACTTTGTCAATTCACAATTCAGGGAATGGTAGAGGGGGGAAGAAGCAGCTGAAAATGAAATTATATTTTAAATGGAGGAAAATAAAGCAGTGTATTTATTTACCCTAAAAGTCTATAAATAAGCTCAAACGCTTGTGAACATTACTACTATCCTGGTTTTATTTTATTTTTGCCATCGTGGATCTATCTTGCAAGAAGTTACTGTGGCCAAGTTGAAAAAGGGTGTTGCCTGTGTTCTCCTCTAGGATTTTGATGGAATCTTATCTCACATTTAGATCTTTCATCCATTTTGAGTTTATCTTTGTGTATGGTGCAAGAGAGTGGTCTAGTTTCATTCTTCTGCATGTGGATGTCCAATTTTCCCAGCACCATTTACTGAAGAGACTGTCTTTCTTCCAGTGGATCATCTTTCCTCCTTTATCGAATATTAGTTGACCATAAAGTTCAGGGTCCACTTCTGGGTTCTCTATTCTCTTCCATTGATCTATGTGTTTGTTTTTGTGCCAGTACCACACTGTCTTGATGACCACAGCTTTGTAGTACAACCTGAAATCTGGCATTGTGATGCCCCCAGCTACAGTTTTCTTTTTTAAAATTCCCCTGGCTATTCGGGGTCTTTTCTGATTCCACACAAATCTTAAAATAATTTGTTCCAACTCTCTGAAGAAACTCCATGGTATTTTGATAGGGATTGCATTGAACGTGTAAATTGCCCTGGGTAACATTGACATTTACACAATATTAATTCTTCCAATCCATGAGCATGGAATATTTTTCCATCTCTTTGTGTCTTCCTCAATTTCTTTCAGAAGTGTTCTGTAGTTTTGAGGGTATAGATCCATTACCTCTTTGGTTGGTTTATTTCTAGGTATCTTATGCTTTTGGGTGCAATTGTAAATGGGATTGACTCCTTAATTTATCTTTCTTCAGTCTCATTGTTATTGTATAGAAATGCCACTGACTTATGGGCATTGATTTTGTATCCTGCCACGCTACCAAATTGCTGTATGAGTTCTAGCAATCTTGGAGTGGAGGCTTTTGGGTTTTCTATGTAGAGTATCATGTCATCAGCGAAGACGGAGAGTTTGACTTCTTCTTTGCCAATTTGAATGCCTTTAATGTCTTTTTGTTGTCTGATTGTGAGAGTGGACATCCTGTTTGTTCCTGATCTTAGGGGAAAGGCTCCCAGTGCTTCCCCATTTGTTCTGGGCTTTTCATAGATGGCTTTTAAGATGTTGAGGAATGTTCCCTGTATCCCTACACTCTGAAGAGTTTTGATCAGGAATGGATGCTGTATTTTGCCAAATGCTTTCTCTGCATCTATTGAGAGGATCATATAGTTCTTGGTTTTTCTCTTGCTGATATGATGAATCACATTGATTGTTTTACGAGTGTTGAACCAACCTTGTGTCCCAGGAATAAATCCTACTTGGTCATGGTGAATACTTTTCTTAATGTACCCTTGGATCCTATTGGCTAGTATCTTGTTGAGAATTGTTGCATCCACGTTCATCAGGGATATTGGTCTGTAATTCTCCTTTTTGGTGGGGTCTTTGTCTGCTTTTGGAATAAAGGTGATGCTGGCCTCATAGAATGAATTTGGAAGTACTCCATCTCTTTCTATCTTTCCAAACAGCTTTAGTAGAATAAGAATGGTTTCTTCTTTAAATGTTTGATAGAATTCCCCTGGGAAGCCATCTGGCCCTGGACTTTTGTGTCGTGGGAGGTTTTTGATGACTGCTTCAATTTCCTCCCTGGTTATGGGCCTGTTCAGGTTTTCTATTTCTTACTGATCCAGTTTTGGTAATTTGTGGCTTTCCAGGAATGCATCCATTTCTTCTAGATTGCCTAATTTATTGGCATATAGCTGCTCATAATATGTTTTAAAATCATTTGTATTTCCTTGGTGTTAGTAGTGATCTCTCTTTTCTCATTCATGATATTATTAATTTGAGTCTTCTCTCTCTTCTTTTTAATAAGGCTGGCTAATGCTTTATCTATCTTATTAATTCTTTCAAAGAACCAACTCCTGGTTTTGTTGATCTGTTCCACAGTTCTTCTGGTCTCGATTTCATTGACTTCTGCTGGAATCTTTATTAACTATCTTCTTCTGCTGGGTGTAGGATCTATTTGCTATTTTTTCCTTAGCTCCTTTAGGTGTAAGGTTAGCTTTTGTATTCGTTTTTTTTTAATAAATTAATTTTTATTGGTGTTCAGTTTACCAACATACAGAATAACACCCAGTGCTCATCCCGTCAAGTGTCCCCCTCAGTGCCCGTCACCCATTCACCCCCACCCCCCGCCCTCCTCCCCCTCCACCACCCCTAGTTCATTTCCCAGAGTTAGAAGTCTTTATGTTCTGTCTCCCTTTCTGATATTTCCCACACATTTCTTCTCCCTTCCCTTATATTCCCTTTCACTATTATTCATATTCCCCAAATGAATGAGAACATACACTGTTTGTCCTTCTCCGACTGACTTACTTCACTCAGCATAATACCCTCCAGTTCCATCCACGTTGAAGCAAATGGTGGGTATTTGTCGTTTCTAATGGCTGAGTAATATTCCATTGTATACATAAACCACATCTTCTTTATCCATTCATCTTTCGATGGGCACCGAGGCTCCTTCCACAGTTTGGCTATTGTGGACATGGCTGCTAGAAACATCGGGGTGCAGGTGTCCAGGCGTTTCAGAAGAAGTTTGGAAGGACCTCAAACACGTGGAGGTTAAGGACCATCCTGCTAAAAGATAAAAGGGTCAACCAGGAAATTAAGGAAGAATTAAAAAGATTCATGGAAACTAATGAGAATGAAGATACAACTGTTCAAAATCTTTGGGATGCAGCAAAAGCAGTCCTGAGGGGGAAATACATCGCAATACAAGCATCCATTCAAAAACTGGAAAGAACTCAAATACAAAAGCTAACCTTACACATAAAGGAGCTAGAGAACAAGCAGCAAATCGACCCGACACCCAGCAGAAGAAGAGGGTTAATTAAAATTCGAGCAGAACTCAACGAAATTGAGACCAGAAGAACTGTGGAACAGATCAATAGAACAGGAGTTGGTTCTTTGAAAGAATTAATAAGATAGATAAATCATTAGCCAACCTTATTAAAAAGAAGAGAGAGAAGACTCAAATTAATAAAATCATGAATGAGAAAGGAGAGATCACTACCAACATCAAGGAAATACAAACGATTTTAAAAACATATTATGAACAGCTCTACACCAATAAATTAGGCAATCTAGAAGAAATGGACGCATTCCTGGAAAGCCAAAATCTACCAAAACTGGAGCAGGAAGAAATAGAAAACCTGAACAGGCCAATAACCAGGGAAGAAATTGAAGCAGTCATCAAAAACCTCCCAAGACACAAGAGTCCAGGGCCAAATGGCTTCCCAGGGGAATTCTATCAAACGTTTAAAGAAGAAATCATACCTATTCTACTAAAGCTGTTTGGAAAGAGAAAGAGATGGAGTACTTCCAAATTCATTCTAGCTTTTGTATTTGAATTCTTTCCAGTTTTTGGATGGATGCTTGTATTGTGATGTATTTCCCCCTCAGGACTGCTTTTGCTGCATCCCAAAGATTTTTTTTTTATTAATTTTTATTGGTGTTCAATTTACCAACATACAGAATAACACCCAGTGCTCATCCCGTCAAGTGTCCCCCTCCGTGCCCGTCACCCATTCACTCCCACCCCCCGCCCTCCTCCCCTTCCACCACCCCTAGTTCATTTCCCAGAGTTAGAAGTCTATGTTCTGTGTCCCTTTCTGATATCTCCCACATTAGAAACAACAAATACCCACCATTTGCTTCAACATGGATGGAACTGGAGGGTATTATGCATCCCAAAGATTTTGAATTGTTGTATGTTCATTCCCATTAGTTTCCATGAATCATTTTAATTCATCCTTAATTTCCTGGTTGACCCCTTCATCTTTTAGCATGATGGTCCTTAACCTCCATGTGTTTGAAGTCCTTGCAAACGTCTTGTTGTGATTTAGTTCTAATTTCAAGGCGTTACGGTCAGAGAATATGCAGGGGACAATCGCAATCATTTGGTATTGGTTAAGTTCTGATTTGTGACCCAGTATGTGGTCTATTCTGGAGAAAGTTCCATGTGCACTTGAGAAGAATGTGTATTCAGTTGATTTTGGATGTAAAGTTCTGTAGATGTCTGTGAAATCCATCTGGTCTAGTGTATCATTTAAAGCTCTCGTTTCTTTGAAGATGTGTTTAGAAGACCTATCGAGGGTAGAAAGTGCTAGATTGAAGTCACGAAGTATAAGTGTATTATTATCTAAGTATGTCTTAAATCTGGTTATTAATTGATTGATATATTTGGCAGCTCCCACATTCGGGGCATATATACTGATGATTCTTAAGTCCTCTTGTTGGATAGATCCTTGAAGTATGATATAGTGTCCCTCTTCATCTGTCACTACCGTCTTCGGGGTAAATTTTAGTTTATCTGATATAAGGATGGCTACCCCTGTTTTCTTTTCTTTTGAGGACCATTTGAATGGTAAATCGTTCTCCAACCTTTTATTTTCAGGCTGTAGGTGTCCTTCTGTCTAAAATGAGTCTCTTATAGACAGCAAATAGATGGGTCCTGCTTTTTTATCCAGTCTGACACCCTGAGCCTTTTGATGGGGTCATTAAGCCCATTCATGTTCAGAGTTACTATTGAAAGACATGAGTTTAGTGTCATCATGATATTTGTTCAGTCCCTGTTTTTGTGGATTGTTCCATTGGACTTCATCTTTTCTTTTAAAGATTTTATTTATTTATGATAGTCACACACACACACACAGAGGCAGAGACACAGGCAGAGGGAGAAGCAGGCTCCATCAGGGAGCCAGACGTGGGATTCGATCCCAGGTCTTCAAGATTGCGCCCTGGGCCAAAGGCTGGCGCCAAACCACTGCGCCACCCAGGGATCCCCATTGGACTTCTTCTTAGAGGGGAATTTTGAGAGTCCCCCTTTAAATTTCTTGCAGAGCTGGTTTGGAGGTCACATATTCTTTCAGTTCCTGACTGTCTTGGAAGCTCTTTATCTCTCCTTCCATTTTGAATGAGAGCCTTGCTGGATAAAGTATTCTTGGTTGCATGTTCTTCTCATTTATGACTCTGAATATATCCTTCCAGCCCTTTCTGGCTTGCCAGGTCTCTGTGGAGAGGTCTGCTGTTACCCTAATACTTCTCCCCTTAAAAGTCAGGGATTTCTTGTCTCTTGCTGCTTTAAGGATCTTCTCTTTATCTTTGGAATTTGCAAGCTTCACTATTGAATGTCAATGTATTAAGCAGTTTTTATTGATTTTAGGGGGGGATCCCTCTATTTCTTCGATCTGAATGCCTGTTTCCCTTCCCAGATTAGGAAAGTTTTCAGCTAGGATTTGTTCAAATACATATTCTGGACTCTGTCCCTTTCGGCACCTTCGGGAACCCCAATTAAACGTAGGTTTTTCTTCCTCAGGCTGTCGTTTATTTCCCTTAATCTATCTTTATGGTCTTTTAATTGTTTGCCTCTTTTTTCCTCAGTTTCCCTCTTTGCCATCAACTTGTCTTCTATGTCACTCACTTGTTCTTCCACCTCGTTAACCCTCATTGTTAGGACTTCTAGTTTGTACTGCATCTCATTCAATTGATTTTTAATTTCTGCCTGATTAGATCTAAATTCTGCATTCATGAAGTCTCTTGACTCCTTTATGCTTTTTTCGAGAGCCACCAGAAGCTTTATAATAGTGCTCTGAATTGGCTTTCTGAAGTTGAATTGTAATCCAAATTTTGTAACTCTGTGGGAGAGAGGACTGTTTCTGATTCTCTCTTTTGAGGTGAGGTTTTCCTTCTAGTCATTTTGCTCAGTGCAGGGTGGCCAAAAACAAGTTGTATTGGGAAAGGAGAATAAGAGAGGAGAGAAAGAAGGAAAGAAAAGAGAAAAAGAAAAAATAAAAAAGGAAGAAAAAAAGAAAGAAAAAGAGAACAGAAAAAAAGGTGGGGGAAGCAAACAGAAATCAAAAACGAAAACAAAAACAAACAAACAAACAAAACCACAGGGGGAGTATCTTCTGATTCTGTATACTGTAAGTCCCTTGACTTCCCCTGGAACTTGTCCGTCTAGCTGTCTTCTAGGGGAGGGGCCTGTTGTGCTGATTTTCAGGTGTTAGCACTTGGGGATGCTGCTCAGCCCCTGCCTGGTGCAGGGCTCAGTGAGTAATGTTTATCCTGTTTATCCGGTGAGGCCACTGTGAGGCTCACTGGGGGTTGTTTACCCTTTGAGGCCCCCGGAGGAACAACCACAGTGGTGGCGGACAGCTCTGGAGCCCTGGATTCAGCTCCCGCAGTAGCTATAGAGCTCTCAGCCTGCAGGGGCCTGGACGCTCCAGGGGCGGGGCCGCTGATCTGCTCAGCTCCGGGAAGGAGCGTCCTTGCTGTCCTGGGCCCTCCTGGCCTCTGTCTGCCCCGGGGGTGGGGGGGAGGTCGGATCCTGGGCTGTGTCCACGGCGCCCTGTGCTACTGGGCCTGTGCTGTTGGATTCGCGCTCCCAGCCAGGCAGCTCCCTCTCTGCGGAGCCGCTGCCTGAGCCCCTCAGAGCTGCTCCCGGGTCCAGCTGTGCGCGTGCTCCAGCCCTTTAGGGAGTTCGGTGCACTCTCCTGTGTGCACAGGTGTCTGTTAGTGTCCCAGGGAGCCTGAGGGCATCCCAGCCCTCCTAGGGTCCTGCTCTAACTCCCTGCGGGCGCCTTTCCGCCCGGGAAGATTGGTGCAGCTCCTGCTTCTCCGGGATGGAGCTCTCCTGTCCTGGGGGCACTCGCCCCAGCCTTAGCCCGGCTCCTCGCGGGGGCCCCTCCCCCTTTGATGCCTTTTGTTTCTTTATTTCTTTTTTCCCCGTCTTCCTACCTTGATAGAAGCACGAACTCTTCTCACTGTAGCATTCCAGCTGTTCTGTCTTTAAATCTCAGGCTGAATTCGTAGATTTTCAGGATGATTTGAAGGTTATCTAGGTAATTTGGTGGGGACAGGTGACTTGGGGACCCTACTCTTCCGCCATCTTGCCCCTCCTCATATCCATTATTTCTTAAATCTTTTGCTGATCTTACAAGAGATTTCCCACCATTCTCAGAGGTACTTTGAAATTTTTTACTGATCATTTATATTCTTCTTTGAGTTAGTTTTACAGTTGGTGGATCGTCTGGATTGTTACACCAACTACTAAAGCCAGTCCTATTCCAATCAATGCTGTTACTAAAATAAGGTCCAGAGTTGGTCACTTTTGCCCCCCATGTACCAATAATTTTCCCCACTGACCTCTGAAATTTGGACATTTAGATAGAGATAATAGAAATAGAAAACACTCACTGGTGCATAGACCATACCGGCATAGCATACATCCACATAGAAATGTCTACCCCTATATGGAGAGAAATAACATGTCTTCTCACCATCCTCCATGGGAATGACTAATGGTGAGGTTAGTTCATGTAATGTTTTTGACACTGTTTCATTTTTTTTTCTGTAGAATTAGTAAAGGATTGCTCAGTTGAAGAGTAAATGTCAGATCCTAAGTAAGTTACTCCTGATTTTTAGTGTTCCAATATATTAAAGTACTGTCATGTATGACATGAAGGAATTGATTAAATTAGCATTATAAACTTTCACAGTTTTTAGTCTAGGATTCTGTAAGAAAATGCACTTATCAGCATTTATTGCATTTATTACATAGAAATGTATGACATGGCTTATAATATGTAACAGTGCCATTCTTTAAGGAGGTCGAAATATACAGGCAACAAAAAATAAGCATAATTAGTATATTATCTAAAATTATTAAAGTTGGAGGGCTAAGGAAAAAAAGAACAAGTAGAGGAGGGTAAGAGGGATTAGCAACATAGGTGGCAGGACAGTGGACAGGTTGCAGCGATACAAGCTAGTAAGGGGTAGGCCTTATTGAGAAGGTAACATTTGAAGAAAGATTGAAGGAGGTGAGAGAGTTAGCCATAGCATATTTTGAGAAAAGGGCATTCTAAGCAGCAATAACAGCAAGTATAAATGTCCTAAAGCAAGAGGGAGCACATCTGCATATTTGAGAAACATAAGAAAATCAGGGTAGTGGATCCACAGGGTAGTGGATCACAGTGAATCCCCCTGCACAGGTAGAAGACCATGGGAAAAGGTCACAAAGCTGTTCAGTAATCTAGGCAAGAGATGACCAGAATAGCTTATATAGACTAACAATGGGGTGAAAGTAAAAAAAAAAAAAAGATTTCTGTTTATCTTTTTAAAGGCAGAACTGTAGCTAAATCCATGTGAATTCACACCTTGGTGAATCAGAAACTGCACCAGGTTGAGTTGTCACACAAAGAAAACTTGTTTGCAGCAAATAAGGAGATCATGGGGAAGAGCTTCCAAAGCTGGGACTCCCCAAGAGAGGGTGAAAGAGTTTCTTTTGTTTTGGATTAGGATCAACATATGGGGAAACTTTGTCATCCTACATTGAAGCAGGCATAGGTCACACACGCACCTTAAAGAAACATTCTTTTTTTTTAAAGATTATATTTATTCATGAGACACACAGAATGAGAGAGAGAGGCAGAGACACAGGTAGAGGGAGAAGCAGGCTCCATGCAGGGAGCCTGATATGGGACTGGATCCCGGGTCTCCAGGATCACACCCTGGGCTGAAGACGGTGCCAAACCTCTGAGCCACCCAGGCTGCCCAAGAAACATTCTTATACATACATTGTATGCTATGTAAATGAGGCAGAGGATCCTCCTAGGGCAGATATTTCAGTGTTAAATTGAAGTAAAGATAATTGTAGGTAATTCCAGAAGTCACTCCACAGTCCATCTTAAGATACTAGTAAGTATGTGAACATTGTTGAGAGATATATTAACTGTTTAAAATAAAAATAGTTGAACTCACAGAAGCAGAGAATCAAATGAAGGCTATCAGGAGCTGAAGGGAAAGGGTAAATGGGGAATTGTTTTTCAATGAATATAAAGTTTCTGTTATGCATAATGAATTTTATATCCCCTATAGACAGAACACACACACACGCACACACAGACACACACAGACACACACACACCCCAGTACCGATAATTAACAATACAAAATTGTGTACTTCAAAATATGTCAAGAGGAGAGATTACATATTTTTATAAAAAATAAAGAAAAGATACCACAAGGAAATTTTTGGATGTAATGGATATGCTTACTGCCTTGGTTATGGTGATGGTATCACTGATGTATGCCTATGTTCAAACTCATCAAAATGTATACATTAAATGTATACAATTTTGTATATCTATATCTCAATAAATTAAAATAAAAATGAATTCCATTTAGATCTATTGCAACACTGAAGTTCATTTTTTTGTAGTTCCATGTTTTTTATTTAAATTCCAGTTAGTTAACATATAGTGTATTATTAGTTTCAGAAGTAGAATTTAGTGAGCCATCACTTATATACAACACCCAGTGCTCATTACAACTGTCCTCTCTAATACACATCATTTAACCCATCCCCCTGTCAACTCCCCTCCAGTAATCCTCAGTTTGTTCTATATAGTAAGAGTCTGTTTTATGGTTTGCTTTCTCTCTCTCTTGGTTCCCTAAATTCATCTGTTTCATTTCTAAAATTCCACCTAAGAGTGAAATCATGTGATAATTGTCTTTTTTCTGACTGACTTATTTTGCTTAGCATAATACACTCTAGTTCCATCTACATCATCGCAAATAGCACTATTTCATTCTTTTTGATGGCTGAGTAATATTCCATTGTACATATACCAAATCTTTACCCAGTAATCAGTGATGGCCATTTGGGCTCTTTCCATAATTTGGCTACTATTAATAATCCTGGTTATAAACATCAGGGTGCATGTATCCCTGTGACTGAGGAATTTGTATCCTTGGGTAAATACCTGGTAGTGCAATAGCTGAATCCTATGGTAGTTCGATTTTTACATTTTGAGGAAACCCCATTTTGTTTTCCAGAGTGGCTGTACCAGTTTGCATTCCCATCAATAGTATAAGCATATTCCCCTTTCTTTGCATCCTCACCAACACCTGTTGTTTTTTGTGTTGTTAATTTTAGTCATTCTGACAGGTATGAGGTGATATCTCATTGTACCTTTGATTAATATTTCCCTGATGATGAGTAATATTGAGCATCTTTTCATGTGTCTGTGGGCCATCTGTATGTCTTTGGAAAAATGTCTTCATGTCTTTTGCCACTTCTTAACAGGATTATTTGTATTTTGAATGTTGAGTTTGATCAGTTCTTTATAGATTTTGGACATTAATCCTTTATCAGATATGTCATTTTCAAATATCTTCTCCCGATCCAAAGGTTGCCTTTTAGTTTTGTTGACTGTTTTCTTTGCTGTGCACAAGCTTTTTAGTTTGATGTAGTCCCTATAGTTCATTTTTGGTTTTGTTTCCCTTGCATCAGTAGACATATCTAGTAAGAAGTTGGAATGGCTGATGTCAAAGAGGTTACTGCCTGTGTTCTCCTCTAGGTTTTTGATGCTTTCAACTTCAAATTTAGGTCTTTAATTCATTTTTAATTTATTTTTGTGTGTGGTGTAACAAAGTGGTCTAGTTTCATTCTTCCGTATGTTGCTGTCCAGTGTTCCTAACACCATTTGTTGAAGAGACTGTCTTATTTCCATTGTATATTTGTTCCTGCTTTGTCAAAGATTAGTTGATTATATAATCATGCATACATTTCTGTTTTTTTTAATTCTGTTCCATTGTTCTATGTGTCTGTTTTTCTGCCAGTACCATACTGTCTTAATCACTATAGCTTTGTAATATCATTCAAACTCCACAATTGTGATGCCTCCATTTTTGCTCCTCCTGCTCCCAAGATTGCTTTGGCTATTTGAGGTCTTCTGTGGTTCCATACAAGTTTTAATAGTGTTTGTTCTAGCTCTGTGAAAAATGTTGGTAATTTGGTTGCATTAAATGTGTAGAATGCTTTGGGTAGTATAGACATTTTAAGAATATTCTTCCAATCTATGAACATGACATGTTTTTCCATTTCTTTTTGTTATCTTCAATTTCCTTTTTAAAAAAGATTTATTTGTTTGAGAGAAAGAGAGTATGAGTGGGAGGAGGGGCCAAAGGAGAGGGAGAGGAGACAGGTGGACTCTCCGCTGAGTGTAGAGCCCAATGGGGGTTTGATCTCACGAACCTGAGATCATGACCTGAGCCAAAATCAAGAGTCAGACACTTAACCGACTGAGCAACCTAGGCACTCCCTTCAATCTCTTTCATAAGTCTTCTACAGTTTTCACAGTATAGATCTTTTACCTCTTTTGTTAGGTTTATTTCTATATATCTTATGGTTTGGTTGGATTCCTTGAATCCTTGAATTCACTTTCTGCTGCTTCACCATTGGTGTATAGAAATGCAACGTTATTTATGAACATTGATTTTTCTTTTATCTTGCAACTTTACTGAATTCGTTTATCAGTTCTAGCAGGTTTTTTTGGTGGAGTCTTTCAGGTTTTCTTCATAGAGCAATATGTTGTCTGCAAATAGTGAAAGTTTGACTCCTTCCTTGTCAATTTGGATGCCTTTAATTTCTTTTTGTTGTCTGATCGCTAGGCTAGGACTTCCAGTACTATGTTAAGCAATAATTACGAGAGTGGACATCCCTGTCTGGTTCCTGACTGTAGAGGAAGAGCTCTCACCCCATTAAGAAGGATATTAGCTGTGGGTTTTTTTTTTTTTTGTATATGGCCTTTATAATGTGGATGTTTATTCCCTCTATCTTACTTTGTTGAGGGTTTTTATCAAGAATTGTTGATATATTTTGTCAAATGCTTTTTCTGCATTTATTGAGGAGATTATATAGTTCTTATCCTTTCTTTTATTAACATATCATGTTGATTGATTTGCAAATATTGAACCACTCTTGCAGCCCAGGAAGAAATCCCACCTGATCATGATGAATGATTTTTTTAATGTACTATTTGATTTGCTTTGCTAGTATTTTGTTGAGAATTTTTGCATCCATGTTAATCAGGGATATTTACCTGTAGTTCTCTTTTTTAGGAGTGTCTTTGCTGGTTTTGGAATCAAGGTAATGTTGGACTTGTAGAATGAGTTTGGGAGTTTTCCTTCCATTTCTATTTTTTGGGAAGAATTTGAGAATAATAGGTATTAACTCTTCTTTAAATGTTTGGCAGAATTCACCTTGGAAGACACGTGGGCTGGGACTTTTGCTTTTGGGAGATTTTTGATTACCGATTCAATTTCTTTGCTGGTTATACATCTGTTTGAGTTGTTCTTCTTGTTTCCATTTTGGTGGTTTAGGTGTTTCTAGGAATTTATCAATTTTTTTCAGATTGTCCAATTTGTTGGCGTATACTTTTTCAGAATCTTTTATAATTTTATTTCTGTGGTTTCAGTTGTGATTTCTCCTCTCTCACTTGTGATTTTATTTACTTGGGTCCTATCTCTTTTCTTTTTGATAAGTCTGGGTAGAGTTTTATCAATTTTATTAATTTTTTTCAAGAACCATTCCTGGTTTCATTGATCTGTCCTACCGTTTTCTTGTTTGTTTGTTTCTATATCATTTATTTCTGTTCTAATCTATTATTTCCCTTCTCTGCTGGCTTTAGCCTTCAATTATTGTTTTTTAAAAAATATTTTTATTTATTTATTCACGACAGGCACACACACAGAGAGGCAGAGACATAGGCAGAGAGAGAGAGGCAGGGTCCATGCAGGGAGCCTGATGTGGGACTCGATCCTGGGACACCAGAATCATGCCCTGGGCTGAAGACAGGTGCTTAATCGCTGAGCCACCCAGGCATCCCTATTGTTCTTTTTTATCTCCTTTAGGTGTTAAGTTTAAGCTGCATATTTGATATTTTTCTTGCTTCTTGAGGTAGGCCTGTATTGTTATAGGACCTTCTTAGGACCTCTTTAGCTGCATCCCAAAGGTCATGGACCATTGTGTTTTCATTTTAATTTGTTTCCGTGTATTTTTTATTTCTTCTTTGATATCCTCCTTGACCAATTCATATTTTAATAGCATGTTGTTTAACCTTCAGGTATTCATGGTCTTTCCGAATTTTTTTCTTGTGGATGACTTCATGTTTCATTGCATTGTGGTCAGAAAATATGCATGGCATTATCTCATTCTTTTTGTACTTGTTGAGGCCTGATTTGTGGCTCAGTATGTGATCTATTCTGAGAAATGTTCCATGTGCCTGGAAAAGAATGTGTATTCTGCTGCTTCCATTAGGATGAAATGTTCAGAATGTATCTGTTAAGTCCATCTGGTCCAGTGTGTCATTTAAAGCCATAATTTCCTTGTTCATTTTCTGCTTAGATGATCTATCTATTGCTATAAGTGGGTTATTAAAGTTTCTGTGTTTGCTATTTTTTTTTATATTTGGGTGTACCCAATTTGAGAGCCTAAATATTTTCAGTTGTTAGATCTTCTTGCTGAATAAACCCCCTTATTATGATATTGTGTCCTTTTTCATCCCTTGTTACAGTCTTTGGTTTAAAATCTAGTCTGTCCGTTATAAGCATCGCTACTCCAGCTTTCATTTGACCTCCATTTGCATGATATATGGTTCATCATCCCTTCTCTTTCAATATGCCAGTGTCCTTAGGTCTAAAATGATTCTGTTGTAGACAGCATATAGATAGGACTTGTTTTTTTAAATCCATTCTGACACCCTATGTCTTTTAATCAGAACATTTAGTCCATTCTCATTCACAGTAACTACTGATAGATATGAATTTAGTGCCATCTTATTACTTTTTATTGTTGTTTCTGGAGATTTTCTCTGTTCCTTTATAGTCTTTGTGAATTTTGTGGGTCTTTCTTTCCCAAAGAGTTCCCTTTAATATTTATATGAGGGCTAATTTAGTGGTCCAGAATTCTTTTAGTTTTGTTGTCTTGAATACTCTTTTTCTCTCTCTTTCAATTCTGAATGATAGCCTTGTTGGATAGAGTATTGTGGGGTGCATATTTTTTCCATTCAACATATTGAATATATGATGTCACTCTTCTTGCCTGCCAAGTTTCTGTGGAGAGATCTGCTGCTAACCTATTTGTCTTCCCTTGTAGTTTAGGGACTTCATTTGTTTTGCTACTTTTAGAATATTTTATCTCTATATTTTACAAATTTAACTATGACATGTCTTGCTGTTGGCCTGCTTTTGTTGAATTTGATGGGAGTTCTTTGTGCTTTCTAGATTTGGATGTCTGTTTCCTTCCACATATTAGGGAGGTTTTCAGCTATAATTTCCTCACATAAGCCTTCTGCCTCCTTTTCCCCCTTTATTTTTCTGGGACTCCTATGATATAAATGCTATTTCACTTTATGAATCCACTGAGCTTCCTAAATCTACATTCATGTCTAATATTTTTCTTTCCCTCTTCTTTTCAGTGTCATTATTTTCCATAATTTTAGTCTCTGTATCATTTATTCATTCCTCTGCTTCTTACATCCTTGTGGTCATTACATTCAATCTGTTTCAAATCTCTGTTATTGCCTTCTTAATTTTTACTATTTTTATCTCTGCAGTGAAGAGTCTCCCTGATGTTTTCCATGCTTTTCTCAAGCCGAGTAAATATCCTTTTGATTGTTGCTTTAAATTCTCCATCAGGAATATTACTTATATCTATTTTGTTAGATCTCTGGCTATGAACTTTTCTTGTTTTTTCTTTTGGGATGGATTAATTCTCTTGGCATTTTGTATAGGTCTCTGTCTTCTTCTGTGTGTTAGGAATGTCTGTTATGTTTCCTGATCCTGAGAGTAATAGCTTTATAAAGAAGAGTGCATATACTGTCTCGTGTCTGATGCTTCAGAAAGTGTCTCTGGTGTATGCTGTGTGTACTCTGCTGCTATTTTTTGGCTGCTAACTCCCTCATGTCATTCTTCTGCAGAGTTTCTCCTTGCCTGCAGTAGGAACTTGGCCAGAATGTGTTGTCTTAACTAGGTGTGTTTTGGTCTGCTTGTTAAAAGAGACCTGATCCTATTTCCATTAGAGCTGAAGCTTTGTAGGACTTTATGGTCTGTAGACATGGTGCATATGGGAATTTTGTGCTGGACTTCTGGCCACTTTGCCAGAAGCCTTTCTCAGGGAAGAGTGCTTGCCTGAGAAAAGCAGCATCAGAACACAGGGTGGGCAGGGCTTGGTGTAAGTGGTTTAGACTGCCAGTGTTGGGGCTGTGTTGTTTATTGAAGTTAGTTTATGCTAAGGGGCAGGGAAAGAAAATGGTGCCAGCCATCATCCTAGTACTGGAAGAGGGGAGTTTGTACCTGCTGCTGTCTGTGAAGCCCTCCCCAAAGAGCAAACAATCCACTTGTATGTCACAAGCATCCTTCAGATCACTGCCTTCTTCCTGTCTGTGTCTAAGCCATCTGTCTGCCTGGCAGCAGTATATCGTGGGCTCTATTCCAGGGAGGCCAGGTGATTTTAAAACTCCAAACTTCAGGAACCTGGCATAACAGGGACCCACATTGGTCCTCTGGGGAAGGGTCTTGTTACCTTGTGACTGATGCAAGTTTGTCTCAGTAGGGCACTTACACCAAAGCACAGAGGCATGGAGTTTGGAGCAGCAAAGATCCAGTGCCCACGTTAGCCACCCACAGCAGGTGTCTCTGCACCTATGCTGAGGGGTGGGTTAGAGGAATGGTGTCTCCCTACTCCTTTGTCCCTGGAGAGACAATGCCACCACTCCCAGATGCACTCCAAGAAGGGAGAACCATCTCTCCCTGTGTGTCCCAGGGGATCCTCAGATCATACCTTCTGCCTCTGAGCTATCCGCCTTCCTTTTCCACAGGAGCATGGCAGCACCCTCAGGGCTCCACACTAGCCACCACACTGTGGACCCCTAAAACTCCAGTCTTAAAGCCCTGCTGTTTGTAAGAACCCATGGAAATCACTTCCTTTTGTTTTCCTAGTTAATGGCTTTATGGAAATTTTATTCTGATCCCCCTGCCCCACTCCCTGCCTCTCACCTCTCTCCAAGACCAGGGCTCCCTCCCCTACACAGCATCTGTGATTTGTTTCCCCCCAAAACCACATCTCCACATCTCTACGTTCCATGTTGTGGCCTCTTCTCACCCTCTAGTTGTGCAGTTTATTCTGTCAGTTCTTAGATCAATTTCTTGGATATTAGAATGATTTCATATTTATCTAGCTGTGTTTGAGGGAAAAGCAAGCCTAGGGTCCTCTTCTACTCTGCCATATTAGCTCCTCTTACCTAGTGAATGTTCAATTTTTATAAAAATTAAAAATTATTTTTAAAAAACTTTGTTACAATGCAGAATATAATTATTTGAAATAAAACATGACCAACAATTTTTAGAGTTGTATTTCAGGCATGTATTCTTAGTTTGACCAATTTCATTAAGTTGTCTATCCTTAAATATATTTTAAATTTGTTTTTTGTCCATTCTTTATTCTTTTTTATTTTTTAATTTTTTATTGGATTTCATTTTGTCAACATATAGCATAACACCCAGTGCTCATCCCACCAAGTTCACCCTCAGTGCTCATCATCCAGTCACCCCCACCGCCCACCCACCTCCCTATCCACCACCCCTTTTTCGTTTTCCAGAGTTAGGAGTCTCTCATGTTCTGTCTCCCTTTCTGATATTTCCCACTCATTTTTACTCCTTTCCCCTTTATTCCCTTTCACTATTTTTTATATTATCCAAATGAATGAGACCATATAATGTTTGTCTTTCTCCGATTGACTTATTTCACTCAGCATAATACCCTCCAGTTCCATCCATGTTGAAGCAAATGGTGGGTATTTGTCGTTTCTAATGGCTGAGTAATATTCCATTGTATATATAGACCACATCTTTATCCATTCATCTTTTGATGGGTACCGAGGCTCCTTCCACAGTTTGGCTATTGTGGACATTGCTGCTAGAAACATCGGGGTGCAGGTGTCCTGGCGTTTCATTGCATCTGTATCTTTGGGGTCAATCCCCAGCAGTGCAACTGCTGGGTCGTAAGGCAGATCTAGTTTGAACTCTTTGAGGAACCTCCACACAGTTTTCCAGAGTGGCTGCACCAGTTCACATTCCCACCAACAATGCAAAAGGGTTCCCCTTTCTCCACATCCTCTCCAATATTTGTGGTTTCCTGCCTTGTTAATTTTCGCCATTCTCACTGCTGTGAGGTGGTATCTCATTGTGATTTTGATTTCTTTTTCCCTGATGACCAGTGATGCGGAGCATTTTCTCATATGCTTGTTGGCCATGTCTATGTCTTCCTCTGTGAGATCTCTGTTCATGTCTTTAGCCCATTTCATGATTGGATTGTTTGTTTCTTTGGTATTGAGTTGAAAAAGTTCTTTATAGATCTTGGATACTAGCGCTTCATCTGATACGTCATTTGCAAATATTATCTCCCACTCTGTAGGTTGTCTTGTAGTTTGTTGACTGTTTCTTTTGCTGTGCAGAAGCTTCTTATCTTGATGAAGTCCCAATAGTTCATTTTTGCTTTTGTTTCTCTTGCCTTCATGGATGTATCTTCCAAGAAGTTACTGTGGCCATGTTAAAAAGGGTGTTGCCTGTGTTCTCCTCTAGAATTTTGATGGAGTCTTGTCTCACATTTAGATCTTTCATCCATCTTAAGTTTATCTTTGTGTATGGTGTAAGAGAATGGTCCAGTTTCATTCTTCTGCATGTGGATGACCAATTTTCCCAGCACCATTTATTGAAGAGACTGTCTTTTCTCCAGTGGATGGATAGTCTTTCCTGCTTTGTCAAATATTAGTTGACCATAAAGTTGAGGGTCCACTTCTGGATTCTCTATTCTGTTCCATTGATCTATGTCTCTGTTTTTGTGCAAGTACCACACTGTTTTGATGACCACAGCTTTGTAGTACAACCTGAAATCTGGCATTGTGATGCCCCCAGCTATGGTTTCCTTTTTTAATATTCCCCCGGCTAGGGGATCCCTGGGTGGTTCAGCGGTTTAGCGCCTGCCTTTGGCCCAGGGCACGATCCTGGAGTCCCGGGATCGAGTCCCATGTCGGGCTCCCTGCAGGGAGCCTGCCTCTCCCTCTGCCTGTGTCTCTGCCTCTCTCTCTCTCTCTCTCTCTCTCTCTCTCTCTCTCTCATAAATGAATAAATGAATCTTTTAAAAAAAAGAAGACTTTAAAAAATATTCCCCCAGCTATTCGGGGTCTTTTCTGATTCCACACAAATCTTAAGATAATTTGTTCCAACTCTCTGAAGAAAGTCCATGGTATTTTGATAGGGATTGCATTAAATGTGTAAATTGCCCTAGGCAGCATGGGCATTTTCACAATATTAATTCTTCAAATCCACGAGCATGGAATATTTTTCCATCTCTTTGTGTCTTCCTCAATTTCTTTCAGACGTGTTCTGTAGTTTTTAGGGTACAGATCCTTTACCTATTTGGTTAGGTTTATTCCTAGGTGTCTTATGCTTTTGGGTGCAATAGTAAATGGGATTGACTCCTTAATTTCCCTTTCTTCAGTCTCATTGTTAGTGTATAGAAATGCCACTGACTTCTGGGCATAGATTTTATATCCTGCCACACTACTGAATTGCTGAATGAGTTCTAGCAATCTTGGGGTGGAATCTTTTGGGTTTTCTATGTAGAGTATCATGTCATCTGCAAGGAGGGAGGGTTTAACTTCTTTGCCAATTTGAATGCCTTTTATTTCTTTTTGTTGCCTAATTGCTGAGGCTACGACTTCTACTACTATGTTGGAGAGCACTGGTGTGAGTGGACATCCCTGTCTTGTTCCTGATCTTAGGGGAAAGGCTCCCAGTGTTTCCCCATTGAGAATGATATTTGCTGTGGGCTTTTTGTAGATGGCTTTTAAGATGCTGAGGAATGTTTCCTGTTCCCTACACTCTGAAGAGTTTTGATCAGGAATGGATGCTGTATTTTGTCAAATTCTTTCTCTGCATCTACTGAGAGGATTATAGGGTTCTTGTTTTTTCTCTTGCTGATGTGATCAATCACATTGTTTGCTTTTCGAGTGTTGAACCAGCCTTGCATCCCAGGGATAAATCCAACTTGGTCATGGTGAATAATCTTCTTAATGTACTATTGTCTCCTATTGGCTAGTATCTTGTTGAGAATTTTTGCATCTATGTTCAGCAGGGATATTGGTCTATAATTCTCCTTTTTGGCGGGGTCTTTGTATGCTTTTGGAATTAAGGTGATGCTGGCCTCATAGAATGAATTTGGAAGTACTCCATCTCTTTCTATCTTTCCAAACAGCTTTAGTAGAATAGGTATGGTTTCTTCTTTAAACGTTTGATAGAATTCCCCTGGGAAGACATCTGGCCCTGGACTTTTGTGTCGTGGGAGGTTTTTGATGACTGCTTCAATTTCCTCCCTGGTGATTGGCCTGTTCAGGTTTTCTATTTCTTCCTGTTCCATTTTGGGGAGTTTGTGGTTTTCTAGAAATGTGTCCATTCTTCTAGATTGCCTAATTAATTGGCGTATAGCTGCTCATATGTTTTTAAAATCATGGGGATCCCTGGGTGGCGCAGCGGTTTAGCGCCTGCCTTTGGCCCAGGGCGCGATCCTGGAGACCCGGGATCGAATCCCACGTCGGGCTCTCGGTGCATGGAGCCTGCTTCTCCCTCTGCCTATGTCTCTGCCTCTCTCTCTCTCTCACTGTGTGCCTATCATAAATAAATAAACTTAAAAAAATATTTAAAAACTCCCATGTTCTTTATAAAAAAAAAAATCGTTTGTATTTTCTTGGTGTTGGTGGTGATCTCTCCTTTCTCCTTCATGATTTTATTGATTTGAGTCTTCTCTCTTCTTTTTAATAAGGCTGACTAATGGTTTATCTATCTTATTAATTCTTTCAAAAACCAACTCTGGTTTTGTTGATCTGTTCCACAGTTCTTCTGGTCTCTGTTTCATTGAGGTCTGCTCAAATCGTTATTGAGTCTCTTCTTCTGCTGGGTGTAGTATGTATTTGCTGTTTTTTTCTCCAGCAACTTTAGGTGCAAGGTTAGCTTTTGTATTTGAGTTCTTTCTAGTTTTTGGATGGATGCTTGTATTGCAATGTATTTCCCCCTCAGGACTGGTTTTGCTGTATCCCAAAGATTTTGAACGGTTGTATCTTCATTCTCATTAGTTTCCAAGAATCTTTTTAATTCTTCTCTGACTTCCTGGTTGACCCTTTCATCTTTTAGCAGGATGGTCCTTAACCTCCACATGTTTGAAATCCTTCCCAACTTCTTCTTGTGATTTAGTTCTAATATCAAAGCATTGTGGTCTGAGAATATGCAGGGGACGATCCCAGCCTTTTGGAATCAGTTCAGACCTGATTAGTGACCCAGTATGTGGTCTATTCTGGAGAAAGTTCCATGTGCACTTGAGAAGAATGTGTTTTCAGATGTGTTTGGATGTAAAGTTCTGTAAATATCTGTGAAATCCATCTGGTCCAGTGTATCATTTAAAGATATTGTTTCTTTGGAGATGTTGTTCTTAGAAGACCTGTCGATTGTAGAAAGTACTACATTGAATTCACCAAGTATAAGTGTATTATTATCTAAGTATGTGTTAACTTTGGTTATTAATTGATTGATATACTTGGCAGCTCCCACATTCGGGGAAGAAATATTGAGGATTGTTAGGTCCTCTTTTTGGAGATCCTTTAAGTATGATATAGAGTCCCTCTTCATCTCTCACTACAGTCTTCGGGGTAAATTTTAGTTTATCTGATATAAGGATGGCTACCCCTGCTTTCTTTTGAAGACCATTTGAATGGTACACAGTTCTCCAGCTTTTTATTTTCAGGCTGTAGGTGTCCTTATGTCTAAAATGAGTCCTTTGTAGACAGCAAATAGATGCGTCTTGCTTTTTTATCCAGTCTGAAACCCTCCGCCTTTTGATGGGGTCATTAAGCCCATTCACGTTCAGAGTTACTATTGAAAGATATAAACTTCGTGTCATCATGATACCTATTCAGTCCTTGTTTTTGTGGATTGTTTCCTTGGACTTCTTATTTCTATTACAGAATCCCCCTTAGTATTTCTTGCAGAGCTGGCTTGGTGTCACATATTCTTTCAGTTTCTGCCTATCTTGGATGCTCTTTATCTCTCCTTCTCTTCTGAATGAGAGCCTTGGTGGATAAAGTATTCTTGCCTGCAAGTACTTCTCATTTAGGACCCTGAATATATCCTGCCAGCCCTTTCTGGGCTGCCAGGTCTCTGTGGAGAGGTCTGTTGTTAATAGAATATTTCTCCCCATAAAAGTTAGAGATTTCTTATCTCTTGCTGCTTTAAGTGTCTTCGCTTTATCATGGAATTTGCAAGCTTCACTATTAAATGTCAAGGTGTTGAGCAGTTTTTATTGATTTGGCGGGGGGTGTCTTTCTATTTTCTGGATCTGAATGCCTGTTTCCCTTCCCAGATTAGGAAAGTTTTCAGCTAGGATTTGTTCAAATACATATTCTGGAGCTCTGTTCCTTTCAGCACCCTTGGAAATCCCAATTAAACGTTGATTTTTGCTTCTGAGGCTGTCATTTATTTCCCTTAACCTATCCTCATGATCTTTTTATTGTTTGTCTCTTTTTTCCCCATTTCCCTCTTTGCCATAAACTTGTCTTCTATATCACTCACTCGTTCTTCTACCTCATTAACCCTCGTCATTAGGACCTCTAGTTTGGATTGCATCTCATTTAATTGATTTTTAAATTCTGCATTATTAGATCTAAATTCTGCAGTCATGAAGTCTCTTGAATCCTTTATTTTTTTTTCTAGAGCCACTAGTAGCTTTATAATAGTGCTTTTGAATTGGCTTTCTGACTTTGAATTGTAATCCAAATTTTGTAACTCAGTGGGAGAGAAGACTGTTTCTGATTTTTTCTTTTGAGGTGAGTTTTTCCTTCTAGTCATTTTCCTCAGTGCAGAGTGGCCAAAAAACATGTTGTACTTGATAGAAGCGTGAACTCTTCCCACTGTAGCATTCCAGCTGTTCTCTTTTTTTAAAAATTTTTTATTTATTTATGATAGTCAGAGAGAGAGAGAGAGAGAGAGAGAGAGAGAGAGAGAGAGAGGCAGAGATACAGGCAGAGGGAGAAGCAGGCTCCATGCACTGGGAGCCCGACGTGGGATTCGATCCTGGGTCTCCAGGATCGTGCCCTGGGCCAAAGGCAGAGGCCAAACCGCTGTGCCACCCAGTGATCCCTCCAGCTGTTCTCTTTTTAAATCTCAGGCCAAATTGTAGGTTTTCAGGATAATTTGAAAGTTATCTAGGTAATTTGGTGGGGACAGGTGACTTGGGGACCCTAGTCTTCCACCATCTTGCCCCCTCCCTCTCCATTTTTTATTCAAATAAAACATTAGGAACATGTGAGTGTGTATGTGTGTGTTTATTTGTGTGAGAGATTTGCCTGTAGGGCTGTGAGTGGTGGTGGCAGTATGTGAATCCTTAGATAAATTCAGCAATGCCATTATGTGGAAGGAGCCTCGGTGTCCATCGAAAGATGAATGGATAAAGAAGATGTGGTCTATGTATACAATGGAATATTACTCAGCCATTAGAAATGACAAATACCCACCATTTGCTTCAACGTGGATGGAACTGGAGGGTATAATGCTGAGTGAAATAAGTCAATCGGAGAAGGACAAACATTATATGTTCTCATTCATTTGGGGAATATATATAATAGTGAAAGGGAATAGAAGGGAAGGGAGAAGAAATGGGTAGGAAATATCAGAAAGGGAGACATAACATAAAGACTCCTAACTCTGGGAAACAAACTAGGGCTGGTGGAAGGGGAGTAGGGCAGGGGGTGGGGGTAAATGGGTGACGGGCACTGAGGGGGGCACTTGACGGGATGAGCACTGGGTGTTATTCTGTATGTTGGCAAATTGAACACCAATAAAAATAATTTTATTATTTAAAAAAATGTTTTAAGGAGGATTAGGAAAATAGAAAAAGGGTAATTAGCTTTTAGCCAATGTTGGTTAGATGCCTCCAGCATTCCTCCAACTATGAGTTTACAAATTATGAGTTTACAAATTATATTAAAGTTGTCAAATGACATCTATTTTCTTCATTGCTATATTATATATACTTCCCATTCTTTGGATGTAATTTTGGAATCTTGTTTATGGTTTTATCTCAATATTTGGACAGTATTCTCAAAAGTTATCACCAATGACTAAATGCTAAATTCAATGGATTTTTCTTAAGAGAGAGAGAGAGCAAGAAAGAGAGAAAGCACATGAATTGGTGGGGATGGTCAGAGAGAAAGGGAGAGAGAGAATCTGAGACTCCCTGCTAAGTACAGAGCCTGATGTGGGGCTCGATCTAACAACCCTAAGATCATAACCTGAGCCAAAATCAAGAACTGGACACTTAAGCTACTGAGCCACCCAGGCACCCCAAAATCCAAAGGCTTTTTAAAACTACTTTTCTTTTTTTAAAAATTTGTTTATTTATTCATGAGAGACACAGAGAGGGAGGCAGAGACATAGACAGATAGAGAAGCAGACTCCCTGCAGGTAGCCTGATGTAGAACTTGATCCTAGGACCCCAGGATCCTGACCTGAGCCAAAGGCAGATGCTCAACCACTGAGCCACCCATGTGCCCCACTTTTCTTCTTCTTCTTCTTCTTCTTCTTCTTCTTCTTCTTCTTCTTCTTCTTCTTCTTCTTTCTTCTTCTTCTTCTTCAATATTCTTCCAATATTTTGCACTATTGAGTAACCACTCCCATTGAATGAATGATTTATTCAACAAATCATTGCAGTACACTCCACCATATTATAGCCATTTTGCCGGAAGATAAATAGGACTAAATTATTGTTTTGTGGTGCTCCTACAAAGGAAACCTACACCCTACCTTCAAAGAAATTTCAGTATAGTGGTTTAAGTTCTGTG
Organism: Nyctereutes procyonoides; assembly: GCF_905146905.1. NCBI lineage: Eukaryota > Metazoa > Chordata > Mammalia > Carnivora > Canidae > Nyctereutes > Nyctereutes procyonoides. Next base: position 64,353,041 of record NW_026575125.1, on the reverse strand, counting down.
TCAGCAGTATGATGTACCTTAGTCTTAAAGGTTAAGTAGGAATTTGACAAGAGAAGAAGAATCATGTTGAAAGAAGGTTAGGTAAAAAGAAGGGTAACAGAAGTTGGTATATGTGAACATCTAAAAGTGACAGAGAAAATAGTGCACTTGCAGAACTGTAAATATGTATGTCTAGAGTGTGGTGTGCTTATTATTCGCATTTCTGTAAAAACAAAATTCTCTCAAATCTCAGTGCCTTTGCCCATATGATTCCTTTTCCTACAACTGGCTTTCTTACTATCAGTCTTCAAAGTTTAGCATAGGTCCTGGAGAACCTTTCACTATTGCTCCCACTCCACCTATCCTCTCTTTCTTTTTTTTTCTTTTAATAAATTAATTTTTATTGGTGTTCAACTTACCAAAATACAGAATAACACCCAGTGCTCATCCCGTCAAGTGTCCCGCTCAGTGCTCATCACCCATTCAACCCCACACCCCGCCCTCCTCCCCTTCCACCACCCCTAGTTCATTTCCCAGAGTTAGGAGTCTTTATGTTCTGTGTCCCTTTCTGATATTTCCCACACATTTCTTCTCCCTTCCCCTATATTCCCTTTCACTATTATTCATATTCCCCAGATGAATGAGAACATACACTGTTTGTCCTTCTCCCATTGACTTACTTCACTCAGCATAATACCCTCCAGTTCCACCCACGTTGAAGCAAATGGTGGGTATTTGTCGTTTCTAATGGCTGAGGAATATTCCATTGTATACATAAACCACATCTTCTTTATCCATTCACCTTTGGTTGGACACCAAGGCTCCTTCCACAGTTTGGCTATTGTGGACATGGCTGCTAGAAACATCGGGGTGCAGGTGTCCCGGCGTTTCATTGCATCTGAATCTTTGGGGTAAATCCCTAACATGCAATTGCTGGGTTGTAGGGCAGGTCTATTTTTAATTCTTTGAGGAACCTCCACACAGTTTTCCAGAGTGGCTGCACCAGTTCACATTCCCACCAAGAGTGTAAGAGGGTTCCCTTTTCTCCGCATCCTCTCCAACATTTGTTGTTTCCTGCCTTGTTAATTTTCCCCATTCTCACTGGTGTGAGGTGGTATCTCATTGTGGTTTTGATTTGTATTTCCCTGATGGCAAGTGATGCAGAGCATTTTTCATGTGCATGTTGGCCATGTCTATGTCTTCCTCTGTGAGATTTCTCTTCATGTCTTTTGTCCATTTCATGATTAGATTGTTTGTTTCTTTGCTGTTGAGTTTAATAAGTTCTTTATAGATTTTGGAAACTAGCCCTTTATCTGATATGTTATTTGCAAATATCCTCTCCCATTCTGTAGGTTGTCTTTGAGTTTTGTTGACTGTATCCTTTGCTGTGCAAAAGCTTCTTATCTTGATGAAGTCCCAATAGTTCATTTTTGCTTTTGTTTCTTTTGCTTTCGTGGATGTATCTTGCAAGAAGTTACTGTGGCCAAGTTCAAAACGGGTGTTGCCTGTGTTCTCCTCTAGGATTTTGATGGAATCTTGCCTCACATTTAATCTTTCATCCATTTTGAGTTTATCTTTGTGTATGGTGCAAGAGAGTGGTCTAGTTTCATTCTTCTGCATGTGGATGTCCAATTTTCCCAGCACCATTTATTGAAGAGACTGTCTTTCTTCCAGTGGATCGTCTTTCCTCCTTTATCGAATATTAGTTGACCATAAAGTTCAGGGTCCACTTCTGGGTTCTCTATTCTGTTCCATTGATCTATGTGTCTGTTTTTGTGCCAGTACCACACTGTCTTGATGACCACAGCTTTGTAGTACAACCTGAAATCTGGCATTGTGATGCCCCCAGAGATGGTTTTCTTTTTTAAAATTCCCCTGGCTATTCAGGATCTTTTCTGATTCCACACAAATCTTAAAATAATTTGTTCTAACTCTCTGAAGAAAGTCCATGGTATTTTGATAGGGATTGCATTGAACGTGTAAATTGCCCTGGGTAACATTGACATTTTCACAATATTAATTCTGCCAATCCATGAGCATGGAATATTTTTCCATCTCTTTGTGTCTTCCTCAATTTCTTTCAGAAGTGTTCTATAGTTTTTAGGGTATAGATCCTTTACCTCTTTGGTTAGGTTTATTCCTAGGTATCTTATGCTTTTGGGTGCAATAGTAAATGGGATTGACTCCTTAATTTCTCTTTCTTCAGTCTCATTGTTAGTGTATAGGAATGCCATTGATTTCTGGGCATTGATTTTGTATCCTGCCACGCTACCAAATTGCTGTATGAGTTCTAGCAATCTTGGGGTGGAGGCTTTTGGGTTTTCTATGTAGAGTATCATGTCATCGGCGAAGAGGGAGAGTTTGACTTCTTCTTTGCCAATTTGAATGCCTTTAATGTCTTTTTGTTGTCTGATTGCTGAGGCTAGGACTTACAGTACTATGTTGAATAGCAGTGGTGAGAGTGGACATCCCTGTCTTGTTCCTGATCTTAGGGGAAAGGCTCCCAGTGCTTCCCCATTGAGAATGATATTTGCTGTGGGCTTTTCGTAGATGGCTTTTAAGATGTCGAGGAATGTTCCCTCTATCCCTACACTCTGAAGAGTTTTGATCAGGAATGGATGCTGTATTTTGTCAAATGCTTTCTCTGCATCTAATGAGAGGATCATATGGTTCTTGGTTTTTCTCTTGCTGATATGATGAATCACATTCACTGTTTTACGAGTGTTGAACCAGCCTTGTGTCCCAGGGATAAATCCTACTTGGTCATGGTGAATAATTTTCTTAATGTGTTGTTGCATCCTATTGGCTAGTATCTTGTTGAGAATTTTTGCATCCATGTTCATCAGGGATATTGGTCTGTAATTCTCCTTTTTGGTGGGGTCTTTGTCTGGTTTTGGAATTAAGGTGATGCTGGCCTCATAGAATGAATTTGGAAGTACTCCATCTCTTTCTATCTTTCCAAACAGCTTTAGTAGAATAGGTATGATTTCTTCTTTAAACGTTTGATAGAATTCCCCTGGGAAGCCATCTGGCCCTGGACTCCTGTGTCTTGGGAGGTTTTTGATGACTTCTTTAATTTCCTCCCTGGTTATTGGCCTGTTCAGGTTTTCTATTTCTTCCTGCTCCAGTTTTGGTAGTTTGTGGCTTTCCAGGAATGCGTTCATTTCTTCTAGATTGTCTAATTTATTGGCGTAGAGCTGTTCATAATATGTTTTTAAAATCGTTTGTATTTTCTTGGTGTTGGTAGTGATCTCTCCTTTCTCATTCATGATTTTATTAATTTGAGTCTTCTCTCCTTTTTAATAAGGTTGGCTAATGGTTTATCTATCTTATTAATTCTTTCAAAAACCAACTCCTGGTTCTATTGATCTGTTCCACAGTTCTTCTGGTCTCAATTTCTTTGAGTTCTGCTCGAATTTTAATGAACTCTCTTCTTCTTCTGGGCGTCGGGTCGATTTCCTGTTTTTTCTCTAGCTCCTTTATGTGTAAGGTTAGCTTTTGTATTTGAGTTCTTTCCACTTTTTTATATATATATTTTTTATTTATTATAGTCACAGAGAGAGAGAGAGAGAGAGGGAGAGACACAGGCAGAGGAAGAAGCAGGCTCCATGCACCGGAAGCCTGATGTGGGATTCAATCCTGGGTCTCCAGGATCACGCCCTGGGCCAAAGGCAGGCGCCAAACCGCTGCGCCACCCAGGGATCCCTCTTTCCAGTTTTTGAATGGATGCTTGTATTGCGATGTATTTCCCCCTCAGGACTGCTTTTGCTGCATCCCAGTGATTTGAATGGTTGTATCTTCATTCTCATTAGTTTCCATGAATCTTTTTAATTCTTCCTTAATATCCTGGTTGACCCTTTTATCTTTTAGCAGGATGGTCCTTAACCTCCACGTGTTTGATGTCCTTCCAAACTTCTTCTTGTGATTGAGTTCTAATTTCAAGGTGTTATGGTCTGAGAATATGCAGGGGACGATCTCTATCTTTTGGTATCGGTTCAGACCCGATTTGTGACCCAGTATGTGGTCTATTCTGGAGAAAGTTCCATGTGCACTTGAGAAGAATGTGTATTCAGTTGAGTTTGGATATAAAGTTCTGTAGATATCTGTGAAATCTATCTGGTCCAGTGTATCATTTAAAGCTCTCGTTTCTTTGGAGGTGTTGTGCTTAGAAGACTTACCGAGGGTAGAAAGAGCTAGATTGAAGTCACCAAGTATAAGTGTATTATTATCTAAGTATTTCTTTACTTTCGTTAATAATTCGTTTAAGTATTTGGTAGCTCCCACATTCGGGGCATATATATTGAGGATTCTTAAGTCCTCTTGCTGGTTAGATCCTTTAAGTATGATATAGTGTCCCTCTTCGTCTCTCACTACAGTGTTCGGGGTAAATTTTAGTTTATCTGATATAAGGATGGCTACCCCTGCTTTCTTTTGAGAACCATTTGAATGGTAAATGGTTCTCCAACCTTTTATTTTCAGAGTGTAGGTGTCCTTCTGTCTAAAATGAGTCTCTTTAGACAGCAAATAGATGGGTCCTGCTTTTTTATCCAGTCTGAAACCCTGCGCCTTTTGATGGGGTCATTAAGCCCGTTCATGTTCAGAGTTACTATTGACAGAGATGAGTTTAGTGTCATCATGATATCTATTTAGTCCTTGGTTTTGTGGATTGTTCCACTGACCTTCTTCTTAAAGGGGAATTTTAAGAGTCCCCCTTAAAATTTCTTGCAGAGCTGGTTTGGAGGTCACATGTTCTTTCAGTTCCTGCCTGTCTTGGAAGCTCTTTATCTCTCCTTCCTTTTTGAATGAGAACCTTGCTGGATAAAGTATTCTTGGTTGCATGTTCTTCTCATTTAGGACCCTGAATATATCCTGCCAGCCCTTTCTGGCCTGCCACGTCTCTGTGGAGAGGTCTGCTGTTACCCTAATTATCCTCCCCATGAAAGTCAGGGATTTCTTGTCTCTTGCTGCTTTAAGGATCTTCTCTTTATCTTTGGAATTTTCAAGCTTCACTATTAAATGTCGAGGTGTTGAACGGTTTTTATTGATTTTAGGGGGGATCTCTCTATTTCCTGGATCTGAATGCCTGTTTCCCTTCCCAGACTGGGAAAGTTTTCAGCTAGGATTTGTTCAAATACATATTCTGGCCTCTGTCCCTTTCAGCGCCCTCGGGAACCCCAATTAAACGTAGGTTTTTCTTCCTTAGAGTGTCATTTATTTCCCTTAATCTGTGTTCATGGTCTTTTAATTGTCTGTCTCTTTTTTCCTCAGTTTCCCTCTTTGCCATTAACTTGTCTTCTATGTCACTCACTCGTTCTTCCACCTCGTTAACCCTCATTGTTAGGACTTCTAGTTTGGATTGCATCTCATTCAACTGATTTTTAATTTCTGCCTGATTGGATCTAAATTCCGCAGTATGAAGTCTCGTGAGTCCTTAATGCTGTTTTCTAGAGCCACCAGTAGCTGTATAATAGTGCTTCTGAATTGGCTTTCTGACATTGAATTGTAATCCAGATTTTGTAACTCTGTGGGAGAGAGGGCTGTTTCTGATTCTTTCTTTTGAGGTGAGGTTTTCCTTCTCGTCATTTTGCTCAGTGCAGAGTGGCCAAAAACAAGTTGTATTGGGAAAAGGAGAGAAAGAGAGAGAAGGAAAGAAAAGAGAAAAAGAAAAAAGAAAAAAAGAAGGAAAAAAAAGGAAAAAAGAAGAAAAAGAAAGAAAGGTGAAAAAAAGGGGTGGTGGGGGGGAAGCAATCAGAAATCAAAAAGAAAAGAAAAAAGAAAAAACAAAAAAACACGGGGTAGTATCTTCTGATTCTGTAGACTTTAAATCCCTTGACTTGCTCTGGAACTGGTCCGTCTAGCCGGTCTTCTGGGGGTGGGGCCTGCTGTGCTGATTTTCAGGTGTTAGCACTTGGGGGAGCTGCTCTGCCCCTGCCTGCTGCAGGGCGCAGCGGGGGTTGTTTACCCCGTGAGGCCCCAGGAGGAACAGCCACAGTGGCTATGGCAACTCTGGAAGCCTGGATTCAGCCCCCGCAGGAACTACGGGGCTCTCTGTCCCGTCCGCAGGGCCTGGAGGCTCCGGGGCGGGGCCGCTGATCTGCTCAGCGGGGGCAGGAGTGTCCTTGCTGTCCTGGGCCCTCCCGGCCTCTGCCTGTCCCGGGGGAGGCCGTATCCTGGGCTGTGTCCCGGCGCCCAGTGCCCCGGGGCCTGCGCTGTTGGATTCACGCCCCGGTCGCGGCAGCCGCCGCTCTGCGGAGCCTCTCGAGCCCCTCCGAGCTGCTCCCGGCCGCGCAGCCCCCTCCACACGGAGCCTCTTCCTCTGCCCGAGCGGCTGCCGCCGAGCTGCGCCCAGGGCCGCGCAGCCCCGCCGCGGAGCCGCCGCCCGAGCCCCTCGGAGCTGCTCCGGGTCCCGCCGTGTGCGCTGCAGCCCTTAGGGAGCTCGGTGCACTCTCCCCGGGGCGCAGGTGTCTGTTAGTGTCCCAGGGAGCCCGAGGGCATCCCCGCCCTCCTGGGTCCTGTTCTAACTCCCTGCGAGCCCCTTTCCGCCCGGGAAGGTTGGTGCAGCTCCTGCTTCTCCGGGACGGGGCTTTCCTGTCCTGGGGACTCTCGCCCCGGCCTCAGCCCGGCTCCTCGCGGGGCCCCTCCCCCTCGGAGGCCTTTTGTTTCTTTATTTCTTTTCCCCCGTCTTCCTACCTTGATAGAAGCGCGAACTCTTCTCACTGTAGCATTCCAGCTGGTCTCTCTTTAAATCTCAGGCCGAATTCATAGATTTTCAGGATGATTTGAAGGTTATCTAGGTAATTTGTTGGGGACAGGTGATTTGGGGACCCTACTCTTCCGCCATCTTGCCCCTCCTCCTATTCTCTCTTTCTCTCAAATATGCACTTTTTCTTATTCTTAATGTTATCTATTTTCCTAGGTCTTCTTCACATTTTGACCCAACTACTCTCATTTCTATGGTTAGAACAAAGTAGAAAAAATGCCTAACTTTTAAAATAAAAATATTAACAATAAATCAAAGAACACGGTCTTACATAAAGGTAACATAAAGTAAACCTGGAAACAAAAAAGGAAGTCATAGTGCATTTAAAATATTTATTGATTTACAAAAAACTTCATTCACACATAACATGTCACAGTTATTGCTATTGCATAACATGAGGCATACCTTAGATTTTTCTTCTTTAAAACAGTAAAACAGGGATGCTTGGGTGGCTCAGTGTTTGAGCATCTGCCTTTTTCTCAGGTCGTGATCTCAGGACCCTGGGATCAAGTTCCATATCAGTCTTCCCACAGGGAGTCTGTTTCTCCCTCTGCCTATGTCTCTGCCTCTCTGTGTCTCTCATGAATAAACAAGTAAAATATTTTTTAAAAAGAACAGTAAAATAGTTTGTTTATGAATTATGTAACTCATCTATAAAAATTATGTCTGAGGAAAGCAGTTTTGAATTATGCTAATCTCCTTAAGTTAATATAAATGGGCTCAGTTAATGTTTTAAATTATATTGTTTTTAGAATAGTAGTGAAAATATTTTAGTAGGGGCACCTGGGTGGTTCAGTGATTGGGCATCTGCCTTTGGCTCAGGTTGTGATCCCAGAGTCCTGGGATCAAGTCCCACATCGTTCTCCCCACAGGGAGCCTGCTTCTTCCTCTGCCTGTGTCTCTGCCTCTTTCTCTGTATCTCTCATGAATAAATAAATAAAATCTTAAAGAAAAGAAAATATTTTAGTAAATCCACAATAATCATGCTATATGTTAGGAGCTATTTCTAATTAAAGGATTATTTTATTTTTTTAAGATTTTATTTATTTATTCATGAGAGAGAGAGAGAGAGAGAGAGAGAGAGAGAGGCAGAGACACAGGCAGAGGGAGAAGCAGGCTCCATGCAGGGAGCCTGACATGAGACTTGATCCCAGGTCTCCAGGATCATGCCCTGGGCTGAAGGCAGGCGCCAAACCACTGAGCCACCCAGGAATCCCCTAAAGGATTATTTTAAAACAAGTATTGCATCATTGAATATAGCAAACAATAAAACAAAGTGAATTATTACTTACAATACATTGTGCTTACTCTGCTTTTACAGCATGTAAAAATATCTGTAAAATATTTTGCAAAAAAAATTACAAAAAGGCTATCTTTGTAAGCACAAATAATATGCTCTGGACAGAAATCTGTTAGACTCCCTAGACAATCATGAAAGTCAGTCACAGATGTACAATTATCTATAAAAACATTCAAAAAATCTTTCAACAATATAGGACAAGTTGTTTCAAACTTGGCTAATACACATGTGAAAAGTTGTACACTTCAGAACAACTATGTTAAGGAATCTTTTTTTTATGTTAAGTAATCTTAAAATATCAAAGTGGAAATAACTTTAAATGTTCAAATATCACGTTTTCAAGCATTAGTCTCTAAAAATCAAGATAAACAACAAACGATTTCATTCTATTATTTTGTACCTAATGATTTTCATAGCATGACTTAAAATTAACAGTCAGTATGCAGTCTTATAGCCCAAAGGATATCTAACATTTAAAATAAAGTTCTTTCAGACTGAATTTGAATTTCATCTCTGGCTAATGGAAGACAAACCAATATATCCGAAGATAGGGTCAACATAGGTCCAGATTTGCTAGGATGGTTCCAGATTATGTCTATTGTCCTGGAATAATTATTAATACTTCTTTTTTCACTCTCAAATTGCCCTGGCTGAGACAGAGAGATTAGTACTATTAAGTCACTGGGGGGTAACCGGCAGGCACCTTAGCCCTAACACTTAATTATTTTTTGACATTTCTAAGACTACCGTAGAGAGTCATTCTTCCAGCAATATAGCTGCAGTATCCCTTCCAGCAATCTGGACTGAGGAAAGGCTTTCTAGAGTTTGAAAATTAGTGAGTTGGAAAATTTATTAGGAGTCACAGTATCCATAAACATGCATAGAAAATGTAATTCAAAGAAAGGAGTACTATTTTGACCCTCTGCCAGTGTAAACACAAAGAAGAGATTCTATATAGGGAAATTTCAGATTGTCTGAGTTCCAGACCTCTGAGTATCTTAGAGGTGAAGGGGAAGAAAATAAAATGTTTCTGATAAGATCAGGGCTACAGAATCCAAAGGAAAACTGCTTGCCCTTTGGAGAACATATTTTTCTAACATAAAATATGACACACTGATGTTGCTACATAAACATATATAAAAGAAACAAGAGTGACATCAGAAAGCATAATGGAACTTTTAATTGAAAAAACAATGGAGTACTTTAAAACAGTTCCACTCGAATATTTAAATATGGAAACAACTTCTGTTGACCAAAATGCTCCACTGACCATCTAACTATCCAACATAGCAAAAATCCCTCACTAGAATTAGTGAGTCAAATGGTGCTACTTAAGAGAAATTTAAGCCATATCTGCTTTCAACAGGCAATGTTTTGAAAAATAATTGTACTTCTTGGCTTGCCAAAGACTTTAGGCTATGTTTTATAGACAGATAAGATTATATAATTTATTTATTTTTATATCTCTTTTATAGGGATTCACATGTGTTTTTTTGTTGTATCAAATAAGTACATGTTGTATTAAACATATTGTAGAGTGAAAATATTCTGAAAAATAAAGTACAATATTTTTATGATAAAGTCTTAAATATAAATATCCAAAAACAATCAGTAATATTGACACAAGTAAAGATTTTTGTTGGTAGCCCATAGAATTTTTTATGTTTATCTTAGAGATCAGAGAAAAACGTATAAGCTTGAAGTAAACACAATTATTTGTCCCTTTAAAAATAAACATTTAAAAAATCTGATACTTTCAGATTTGTGAAATTTTAACAACAGAACCTTTGTTTGGAATACAGTCTAGTCTCTTAGGTTACCTACTGCAGCCTTGATTCCTTCTCTAATTAATCTAATTCGTTGTTAACATCTTCACCCAATGAAAATGAAGCAATTTAAAATTTTCTTGTGTTGTGCACAATGTACAGTCAGAAAACAGCAGGAGATGAACAGAATTCTAGTCAATATAAACATGCTATCCACCATTGTGAAAGCAAGGCAGAAACACAACTAAATCCTAACAACTACACCTAGACTACCTCAATTATGAGAGGTGATCAATGAACAGAGATTACAAATGGTTTATCACAGGAGATAAGTAAGCATGGATTTTGGATATTTTACAGCCTGTGTAAATTACTAGTTAAATTTTTGGTTGTATACTTGTTGGTTCCCTATATCTATAGTCTCTTTATATAGAACACATGACTTACCTCTCAGTTATATACTGTTTGAGTTTAGTCACAGCAATTTGTTACTGAGAAGAATTATTTGTTCATCTTTGTACTAGGTTTCACAATGTTTTATTATTTGCCCAAAAAAACTGCACCTCATGTTTGAAATATACTACTACAAATGTAGTTTTCAACCTTGTCAAAGTCAGAGATCTTTGACCTTAGAGCCAGTTAGGATTCCTAAACAATAATCTGGGAAAATCATTGAATAGCATTGGCAAGGAGGAAAAAAAAGAGTAAGAAAAAAAGGAAGTGAAAGAGGGCAGAAAGGGAGAAATAGAAGTAAGGAGAACTGCCACAAAGAGAAAATAAAGACAAGGATGTGTTAGGCAGAGCAACAGACACAGATGTAACCCAGCTGGGACACCAGGCTTTCCTCCCTCATATTTTCTTTCTCTCTCTTCTTCTACCTTCAATTCTATATTTGTCAGGATGTCAGTTCACATTCTGCTAATATTACCTACTATGTATTTTCATCTAGGTAATTTTGATAAGTTGTTAACCTTGTACCCACTGTGTACCTCAAAATCTACTATTTTCCCTATCTACTGACAAATGTATTTTATGTACTATTTCCTGCTTGAAATTTATCCATTATTGTACTTTATTCTTTACTCCTTCTTTCTGGCAACTAATAAAATCAGTTTCATGAAGGTTCCAGGTTGAACATTTATGCCACCTGTTAATACAGATAGATCATTATTTATCTATTCAGCTCACTTTGACACAGTATAACTTATTTTCAATAATTCTATTTCACTCTAAAAATATTTTTTTTGTTTCACAATATTTATAGCAGTAAAATATGTACTTGATAGTATTGGAATAATATTAACAGAATATATATTCTCTTGAAAAATAGGATTTCTTAATTTACTTCTATCATTGTGAGAACCAAGTCCTTATTTACATGTTTATTTTATTTATTTATTTATTTATTTATTTATTTACATGTTTAGTAAAAAAAAAGACAAAAAGTTATGAATTACTGAGAATAGAGTCTCTCTACATAACCTCTACTGAATCCCCTCTACAAAATTACACTGGCTTTTGAGATGAATCTCAGGTTTTTTTGTTTCTCTTCTTTTTTTTTAATCTCAGGTTCTTTTGGTTCAGAATTTATAGATTTTTATTGTCATTAAAGTGCTCTGCTTAAACATCCTGGTGATAGGTAACTCAGATGCCTCTGGAAGCAGCTAGCTCTATTAGAAATTTTCTTTATTAAATCAAAATCTACTTTATTGAAACTTTCAGCCAACATGAAACAAGTTCACTGTGGACCCTTTGGAAAGTCCTGCCAGGACACCTGCACCCCAATGTTTATAGCAACAATGTCCACGATAGCCAAACTGTGGAAGGAGCCTCAGTGTCCATCAAGAGATGAATGGAAAAAGATGTGGGATATGTATACAATGGAATATTACTCAGCCATTATAAACGACGAATATCCACCATTTGCTTCAACGTGGATAGAACTGGAGGGTATTATGCTGAGGGAAGTAAGTCAATCGGAGAAGGACAAACATTATATGGTCTCATTCATTTGGGGAATATAAAAGTAGTGAAAGGGAATAAAGGGGAAAGGAGGGAAAATGAGTGGGAAATACCAGTGAGGGTGACAGAATATGAGAGACTCCTAACTCTGGGAAATGAACAAGGCATGGTGGAAAGGCAGTTGGTGGGGGGTTGGGGTGACTGGGTTACAGGCACTGAGTGGGGCACTTGGCGGGATGAGCACTGGGTGTTATGCTATATGTTGTCAAATCAAACTCCAATAAAAATATATATACAAAAAAAAACAAAAAAAGGAAAGTCCTGCCATATGATGAGACTTAAGAAGCACAGTCATAGACAACTTGTGAGACAGGAACATTTCAGTTATCATATCCAATTTTCTATAAGTGTAGTTAATACGTATCTCCCTTCTTCTCCTCTATCCTTTGTAGGACATTAAGTTATAAATTATCTATGTGAGGTACACGATGATGGTTGCAATTCCAACAATAAACTGTTCCTTCTCAGCCCAACAAACACCTTCTTCTATGTAGACAAAAACTTTTCTTTTCCCAACAGAGAGTGAAAGTACAGGTTATTGCTACCTCAGTATACCTTGCAGCTAGGTATGGCCATATGGCACAATTCTAACTAATGGGACTTAAAGAAAAGTCTGTGGAGCTTTTCAGAAAATTTTCCTCCCTGATAAAAAGAAAAAGTTTGCTTTCTCTTGCAGTCCTCTTTCTTCCTGCTTTGCACATGGCTGTATCAAGATATGGTGCTTAGAATGGTTCTAGTCACCTTGTAACCTTGAGTAGAGACATCCTAACACAATGGAGGCTAAAGAATGAAAAGACGGGGAAAAAACTAGGTTCTTAATGATCCACTTAACTATCAAACCAAGCCTGGAGGTTCCTAACCTCCGACTTCTTGTTATATGAGATTTATCAATAAACCTCTACTCTTTAAACAGCATTTAGTTGGATGTTCTATTACTTGCAGCCAAAAGTATTCTGATACACCATGTTAATGAAAACAAACAATAGTACAGATCAACTAAAGTGGCTTTTAAGGAATTCTAGGGATATAAGGTAAATATTCTATATTTTAGCACATTGAAGATAATGGTTAAAACCTTTTAATCTGATGCATGCAACAGGATGCAATTTTTAAAAGTATATGTATAATATAAGTTCATACAATTATGGAGGCTAGCAAGTCCAAAATCTGCAGTGTGGGCGGATAGGCTACAGATCCAGGAGAGCCCATGGATCTCAGTTCCAAGGCAGTCTGATGGACTACCAGCAGTCTTTTATATTGCTCTTGCTTAAGGAGGTTAGACTTTTTGTTCAATTTACACATTTAACTGATTGGATGAGGTCCACCCACATTATTGAGAGTGATCTGATTTAATAAAAATGTACTGATTTAAATGTTAATCTCAGAAACAGGATGCAATTAAATCCAAGAAGGCTAATAATGGATCCTACATTTTAAAATAGTTGTATAGTAGGAATTTAGTGTGGTCTGCAATTGAAGTATAAACAGATGTTAATAAAGTATATGTAAATAATTCAGTAAAAGTAATCTTACAATAACAAGGGCTCATCTATATAATTGGGATCTATCAGATTGATCTAGATATGGTTGAACATACTATTTCAAAAGAACAAAAAGTTTACTCCAGTTATGCTTCTTGCTAACTTTGTGACCTTGGGCAAGTTACCTAACTTCTTTGATCCTTAGTTTCCTCTTTTGAAAGGAGGGAATGATAATAATAGTACCTTCCACATAACCTCGTTATGAGGATCAAAAAAGTAACACAGCACTTACTTAACATGTAAGAAGTGCTTGATAAGTGAGAGCTATTATTGTAATTATAATTTTATGACAAATGAAATTCAAATAAAAAATTAGAAGAACAAAATCATTGCCACTTAGGTTAATAGGATGTACTTTTAGCTTTCATTTTTTAATGAGTGGAAAGAACATCAAAATTAGGCAAGAAATAAACAGATTGTTAATGGGAGTATGCATGTATTTTAAAAGTGGGTTGGATTTAAACTCAAAAACATATAAAACTAATAGTAGTTATCTTTGGGAGAGTAATGACTGAGAGCAACAGGGGAATCCTGGGGTGGAGATAATATTCTGATTCTTGATCTGGCTACTAGTTACATGGGTGTGTTCACTTTGTGAAAGTTATCTACCTATGCACTTATGATTTGTATATGTTTGTGAATGAAATACTTCAATAAAAAGTTATTTTATAAGGGGAATTGGGGCTACTCATATAAAGAATATACAAGTTTAATGTAAATTAAAGTCAGATACTTTACTTTTAGAAAGGTATATTTGGATTTTATTTACATGCTTATGGACAAAGGTAAATCCATAAATAATAAGCCATAATAAAGCAGATTAATCTGAAAAGTCTTTCTGAGATTTATGAGGATAGGCCAAAAGATTGTAATAAGGAATTTATCTTGCTTTCTTTTCTTTGGAGACTAAACTAATCTCAGAAAACCTTGAGATCATCATCAAGGCCTTAAATGAATTCTTGTTCAGAAGACAGGAAAAATGTGGTGGGGTTAAGCGAACAGACTCCAGAGCCCAATAGTTGGGGCTCATGGCGTGGCTCCCCTATTTACTCACTGTGTATATCAGTTTCCCCATCCGTAAAATGGGAATAGCAGTGGCATCTACCTCATTGGGTTATTGTGATAATGAAATGAGTCAGTATATGGAAAGTGTTTGGAACAGTCCTTGGCACATAGCAGATGCTTTAATGTATTAGCTATTATCACAAATGCTAGGTTCCTCTCCTTTTAAAAACATCAACCCATACACTGAGGGATTCTCATTCTTTGGTAGAATTACCAAAGTTCTGATCTCCAAGTTATGGTTTATCAAAGGGAAAGGCTGGATAGAATGGTGGTTAGTAAAGGGCTAAAAATTTCCACATGGAACAGTAGAAACAGATTCACATGCATCAGGCAACCCTAAGAGCAGGTGTATTGAAAGGAATAAAAGTAACAATAAAAACAACAAAACATTTTTAATGATAATAACTTATACATTGGTTCTTTTTTAATAATAAATTTATTATTATTGGCGTTCAATTTGCCAATATACAGAATAAAACCCAGTGCTCATCCCTTCAAGTGCTCCCCTCAGTGCCCGTCACCCATTCACCCCCACCCCCTGCCCTCCTCCCCTTCCACCACCCCAGTTCGTTTCCCAGAGTTAGGAGTCTTTATGTTATGTCTCCCTTTCTGATATTTCCCACACATTTCTTCTCCCTTCCCTTATATTCCCTTTCACTATTATCTATATTCCCCAAATGAATGAGAACATATAATGTTTGTCCTTCTCCGATTGACTTATTTCACTCAGCATAATACCCTCCAGTTCCATCCACATTGAAGCAAATGGTGGGTATTTGTCATTTCTAATGGCTGAGTAATATTCCATTGTATACATAAACCACATCTTCTTTATCCATTCATCTTTCGATGGACACCGAGGCTCCTTCCACAGTTTGGCTATTGTGGACATGGCTGCTAGAAACCTCGGGGTGCAGGTGTCCTGGCGTTTCATTGCATCTGTATCTTTGGGGTAAATCCCCAACAGTGCAATTGCTGGGTCGTAGGGCAGGTCTATTTTTAACTCTTTGAGGAACCTCCATACAGTTTTCCAGAGTGACTGGACCATTTCACATTCCCACCAACGGTGTAAGAGGGTTCCCTTTTCTCCGCAACCTCTCCAACATTTGTGGTTTCCTGCCTTGTTAATTTTCCCCATTCTCACTGGTGTGAGGTGGTATCTCATTGTGGTTTTGATTTGTATTTCCCTGATGGCAAGTGATGCAGAGCATTTTCTCATGTGCATGTTGGCCATGTCTATGTCTTCCTCTGTGAGATTTCTCTTCATGTCTTTTGCCCATTTCATGATTGGATTGTTTGTTCCTTTGGTGTTGAGTTTAATAAGTTCTTTATAGATCTTGGAAACTAGCCCTTTATCTGATACGTCATTTGCAAATATCTTCTCCCATTCTGTAGGTTGTCTTTTAGTTTTGTTGACTGTATCCTTTGCTGTGCAAAAGCTTCTTATCTTGAAGTCGTCAATAGCTCATTTTTGCTTTTGTTTCTTTTGCCTTCGTGGATGTATCTTGCAAGAAGTTACTGTGGCCGAGTTCAAAACGGGTGTTGCCTGTGTTCTCCTCTAGGATTTTGATGGAATCTTGTCTCACATTTAGATCTTTCATCCATTTTGAGTTTATCTTTGAGTATGGTGAAAGAGAGTGGTCTAGTTTCATTCTTCTGCACGTGGATGTCCAATCTTCCCAGCACCAATTATTGAAGAGACTGTCTTTCTTCCAGTGGATAGTCTTTCCTCCTTTATCAAATATTAGTTGTCCATAAAGTTGAGGGTCCACTTCTGGATTCTCTATTCTGTTCCATTGATCCATGTGTCTGTTTTTCTGCCAGTACCACACTGTCTTGATGACCACAGCTTTGTAGTACAACCTGAAATCTGGCATTGTGATGCTCCCAGCTATGGTTTTATTTTTTAAAATTCCCCTGGCTATTCAGGGTCTTTTCTGATTCCACACAAATCTTAAAATAAATTGTTCTAACTCTCTGAAGAAAGTCCATGGTAATTGGATAGGGATTGCATTAAACACGTAAATTGCCCTGGGTAACATTGACATTTTCACAATATTAATTCTGCCAATCCATGAGCATGGAATATTTTTCCATCTCTTTGTGTCTTCCTCAATTTCTTTCAGAAGTCTTCATAGTTTTAGGGTATAGATCCTTTACCTCTTTGGTTAGGTTTATTCCTAGGTATCTTATGCTTTTGGATGCAATTGTAAATGGGATTGACTCCTTAATTTCTCTTTCTTCGGTCTCATTGTTAGTGTGTAGAAATGCCACTGACTTCTGGGCATTGATTTTGTATTCTGCCACACTGCCAAATTGTTGTATGAGTTCTAGCAATCTTGGGGTGGAGGCTTTTGGGTTTTATGTAGAGTATCATGTCATCGGCGAAGAGGGAGAGTTTGAATTCTTCTTTGCCAATTTGAATGCCTTTAACGTCTTTTTGTTGTCTGATTGCTGAGGCTAGGACTTTCAGTAGTATGTTGAATAGCAGTGGTGAGAGTGGACATCATTGTCTTGTTCCTGATCTTAGGGGAAAGGCTCCCAGTGCTTCCCCATTGAGAATGATATTTGCTGTGGGCTTATCGTAGATGGCTTTTAAGATGTTGAGGAATGTTCCCTCTATCCCTACACTATGAAGAGTTTTGATCAGGAATGGATGCTGTGTTTTGTCAAATGCTTTCTCTGCATCTAATGAGAGGATCATATGGTTCTTGGTTTTTCTCTTGTTGATATGATGAATTACATTGATTGTTTTACAAGTGTTGAATCAGCCTTGTGTCCCAGGGAAATCCTACTTGGTCATGGTGAATAATTTTCTTAATGTGTTGTTGGATCCTATTGGCTAGTATCTTGTTGAGAATTTTTGCATCCATGTTCATCAGGGATATTGGTCTATAATTCTCCTTACATAGGTTCTTATCTCTTCTTGCCTACTTAAGGATTTTGCTCAGAAATTCTTCCCTCTCTATTCTGTATTAGAATTTTTGTTTTTTCATTGGATCATTCCCATCAACAAACATGCTCTCCTGTCAGGCATCTCCAAAATGAAAAAACTCCTTGACCCCACATCTTCCTTCACCAATTTTCCTTTATTTAATTAACAGCAAAACCTCCTAAAAGGAGATGTCTAGGTTTGTTATCTCCAATTCTTCCACATTCTATCTTGAATCCACTTCAAATTTTTTTTTCACCATTCCATAAAAACTGCTCTTTTCACGCTCAACACTGATCACCATGATGCTAAATCCAATAGCTTATTCTTAGTCTTTATTATACATGACCTATCTTGGTGACCATATGTCCCAGGTTGCCCAGGACAGTCTTAGTTTTTGCCTATTCTCTGTACATAATTATTTTTTTTTAGGTTTACTTTTTTTATTTTTTATTTTTTTTTATAAATTAATTTTTATTGGTGTTCAATTTACCAACATACAGAATAACACCCAGTGCTCATCCCGTCAAGTGTACCCCTCAGTGCCCATCACCCATTCACCCCCACCCCCCACCCTCCTCCCCCTCCACCACCCCTAGTTCATTTCCCAGAGTTAGAAGTCTTTATGTTCTGTCTCCCTTTCTGATATTTCTCACACATTTCTTCTCCCTTCCCTTATATTCCCTTTCACTATTATTCATATTCCCCAAATGAATGAGAACATACACTGTTTGTCCTTCTCCGGTTACTGTGGCCAAGTTCAAAAAGGGTGTTGCCTGAGTTCTCCTCTGGGATTTTGATGGAATCTTGTCTCACATTTAGATCTTTCATCTATTTTGAGTTTATCTTTGTGTATGGTGCAAGAGTGGTCCAGTTTCATTCTTCTGCATGTGGATGTCCAATTTTCCCAGCACCATTTATTGAAGAGACTGTCTTTCTTCCAGTGGATCGTCTTTCCTCCTTTATCGTATATTAGTTGAGCATAAAGTTCAGGGTCCACTTCTGGGTTCTCTGTTCTGTTCCATTGATCTATGTGTCTGTTTTTGTGCCAGTACCACACTGTCTTGATGAACACAGCTTTGTAGTACAACCTGAAATTTGGCATTGTGATGCCCCCAGATATGGTTTTCTTTTTTTAAAATTCCCCTGGCTGTTTGGGGTCTTTTCTGATTCCACACAAATCTTAAAATAATTTGTTCTAAGTCTCTGAAGAAAGTCCATGGTATTTTGATAGGGATTGCATTATACATGTAAATTGCCCTGGGTAAAATTGACATTTTCACAATATTAATTCTGCCAATCCATGAGCATGGAATATTTTTCCATCTCTTTGTGTCTTCCTCAATTTCTTTCAGAAGTGTTCTGTAGTTTTTAGGGTATATTTTGAGAACCATTTGAATGGTAAATGGTTCTCCAACCTTTTATTTTCAGGTTGTAGGTGTCCTTCTGTCTAAAATGAGTCTCTTGTAGACAGCAAATAGATGGGTCCTGTTTTTTTATCCAGTCTGAAACTCTGCGCCTTTTGATGGGGTCATTAAGTCCATTCACGTTCAGAGTTACTTGAACTTCTTCTTAAAGGGGAGTTTTAAGAGTCCCCCTTAAAATTTCTTGCAGAGCTGGTTTGGAGGTCACATATTCTTTCAGTTCCTGCCTGTCTTGGAAGCTCTTTATCTCTCCTTCCATTTTGAATGAGAGCCTTGCTGGATAAAGTATTCTTGGTTGCATGTTCTTCTCATTTAGGACCCTGAATATATCCTGCCAGCCCTTTCTGGCCTGCCAGGTCTCTGTGGAGAGGTCTGCTGTTACCCTAATATTCCTCCCCATGAAAGTCAGGGACTTCTTGTCTCTTGCTGCTTTAAGGATCTTCTCTTTATCTTTGGAATTTGCAAGCTTCACTATTAGATGTCGAGGTGTTGAACGGTTTTTATTGATTTTAGGGGGGGATCTCTCTATTTCCTGGATCTGAATGCCTGTTTCCCTTCCCAGATTGGGAAAGTTTTCAGCTAGGATTTGTTCAAATACATATTCTGGCCCTCTGTCCCTTTAGGTGCCCTCGGGAACCCCAATTAAACGTAGGTTTTTCTTCCTCAGACTGTCATTTATTTGCCTTAATCTGTCTTCATGGTCCCTTAATTGATTGTCTCTTTTTTCCTCAGTTTCCCTCTTTGCCATTAACTTGTCTTCTATGTCACTCACTCGTTCTTCCACCTCGTTAACCCTGGTCGTTAGGACTTCTAGTTTGGATTGCATCTCATTCAACTGATTTTTAATTTCTGCCTGATTGGATCTAAATTCTGCAGTCATGAAGTCTCGTGAGTCCTTAATGCTTTTTTCTAGAGCCACCAGTAGCTGTATAATGGTGCTTCTGAATTGGCTTTCTGACATTGAAGTGTAATCCAGATTTTGTAACTCTGTGGGAGAGAGGGCTGTTTCTGATTCTTTCTTTTGAGGTGAGGTTTTCCTTCTAGTCATTTTGCTCAGTGCAGAGTGGCCAAAAACAAGTTGTATTGGAACACGGGGGAGTATCACTGGTCCGTCCAGCTGGTCTTCTGGGGGAGGGGCCTGCTGTGCTGATTTTCAGGTGTTAGCACTTGGGGGAGCTGCTCTGCCCCTGCCTGCTGCAGGGCTCAGCGGGGGTTGTTTACCCCGTGGGGCCCCAGGAGGAACAGCAGCAGTTGCTATGGCAACTCTGGAAGCCTGGATTCAGCCTCTGCAGGAACTACGGGCTCGGGGCTCTCGGTTCTCCGTCTGCAGGGCCTTGAGGCTCCGGGGCGGGGCCGCTGATCTGCTCAGCTCGGGGCAGGAGCGTCCTCGCTGTCTCAGGCCCTCCCGGCCTCTGCCTGTCCCGGGGGAGGCCGGATCCTGGGCTGTGTCCCGGCGCCCTGTGCTCCGGGGCCTGCGCTGGTGGATTCGCGCTCCTGCCCTGCAGCTCCCTCCCTGGAGCCGCTCCCGAGCCCCTCCGAGCTGCTCCGGTCGGTCCCTCCGTGCGCGCTGCAGCCCTTAGGGAGCTCGGCGCACTCTCCTGCGCTCGCAGGTGTCTGTTAGTGTCCCCGGGAGCCCGAGGGCATCCCCGCCCTCCTGGGTCCTGCTCCAACTCCCTGCGAGCCCCTTGCCGCCCGGGAAGGTTGGTGCAGCTCCTGCTCCTCCGGGACGGGGCTCTCCTGTCCTGGGGACACTCTCCCCGGCCTCAGCCCGGCTCCTCGCGGGGCCCCTCCCCCTCGGAGGCCTTTTGTTTCTTTATTTCTTTTCCCCCCCGTCTTCCTACCTTGATAGAAGCGCGAACTCTTCTCACTGCAGCATTCCAGCTGGTCTCTCTTTACATCTCAGGCCGAATTCGTAAATTTTCAGGATGGTTTGAAGGTTATCTAGGTAATTTGGTGGGGACAGGTGATTTGGGGACCCTGCTCTTCCGCCATCTGTACATAATTATTAATAGCATTCTCTTTCATTCTCAGAAGTGTCGTATTTTGGACTACAAGTTACATGATCACATGACTCTACCTATTTGACACAGTTGTTCACTCTTTTTGTTTTGTTTTGTTTCACTCTCTATTTCTTGAAACAATTTCTTCCCTTGGGTTCTGGAACATCTATCTCTTTTGCTTTTCCTTTTACTTTACTGGCCACTCCTTCAATTTTAGTATATGTGCTGCCGAAGCGAGCACCTGGCCACTCCTTCAGAAGCATCTCTCTGGCCTATTAATTTCTAAGCCATAGAGTGTCATCACCTAAATCTAAAACCTCTTCTCTTCTCTGTTACATTTCATTGATCTCATATCATCCCAGGCTAATGACTTTGATATTTTTATCTCCACTCCAAACTACTCCATTTTATCTCCACTCCAGACACATATATCATAAAACCTACCTGACATTTTAGCTTGGTTGTATCTCAGACTTAGACCCAAACCTTATGATCTTTCCCCTTAAATCAGTTTCTTTCAGTCTTATTATAGCCTAAAGACACTACATAATCTAACCATATCTCCTAATTGCCTCCTTGTTTATTGACCTTTAAACCACTACACTGGCCTCCTTACTCTTATCCCAGAATGTTGGGCACTCTCATTCTCTGGGATTATGTTCCCTCAGCCTGGAATGCTCCAATTCCAGATATTCAAATGTCTTACTCTTTCACTCTTTCAGGTTTCTGATAAAATGTCAACTTTTAAGTTGAGTCTTTCCCAGCCACTCTATTTTAAATTTACATCACCTTCACATTCTCAGCTCTCCCAAATATCCTTCCCTGTTTTATTTTTCTGCATAATATTTAAAACTATCTGGAATTCTACACATTTTATTTGTTGATTATTTCTGTCTCCCTCAATTGGAAGGTAAGTTTCATGAAGACAAGTGATATTTGGGCAGAGACTTGAAGGAACTGAGTGATGGAGGGGGTCACAAGGATTTCTAGATGAAGGATATTCTGGGCAAGGGAAACAGGTGACATTATACAGCTTATGTTTTAAAAGGATCACATTGGTCACTGTGTGGAGAAAATGCTACCAGGGGAAATGGTAGAAGCAAAGGAATAGTAGAACACTATTACAGTCTTCTGATTTCAGCTCCAACATGTGAGGACCTTGAAAGTCATCACTCCCTTCCTTGGAGCAAGGAAAAAGCCATATAAACTAAAGCTCAGTGATATTTCTTAGACTTATCAAAGAGAATTGAGGTTACAGGGCAATTCACTGCCCCAAAAACTCAAGAGACAGGTGAACTTAGAGAGTAATGGTCCATATTAGTTTACCTGGTACAGAAGTTACTGGAGCCAGTAACTGGTAGAAACATTTAAATGGCAATTGAAGAATTGCTGGAGGCTGAACATGGACAAACTTGAGAGTTAAAAACTTCTGGGGCCCAGTCTTGGGGTTGGGGCACACATTCATTAATTTTACCTTTAGGAGCCCCATCAGATTCTCACAGTGAGGATCAGAGGAAAATCCCACATGTTTGGGCAGGAGGAGGGGAAAAGTAACCATATTGAAATATGATCAGAAGATGGGACACCTGGGTGTCTCAGCAATTGAGCATCTGCCTTTGGCTCAGGGCATGATCTTTAAAAAAAAAGAAAAGAAAAGAAAAGTGAGGGGATGGAGAAACATTTATCGTGCAAAAAGATGTCAAAAGGAAGCCAGTAGCAATAATTATATTGGACAAACTAGACTTTATTTTATTTTTTAAGATTTTACTTATTTATTCATGAGAGTCACAGAGAGAGAGAAAGACATAAGTAGAGGGAGAAGCAGGCTTCATGCAGGGAGCCTGATGTGGGACTCGATCCTGGGACTCCAGGATCATGCCCTGAGCCAAAAGCAGACGCTCGACACTGAGCCACCCAGGTGTCCCCAAACTAGACTTTAAAAGAAAGACTGTAACAAGAGAAAAAGAAAGACATTATATAATCATAAAAGGGACAATCTGGGCAGCCCCGGTGGCGCAGCGGTTTAGCGCTGCCTGCAGCCCAGGGCGTGATCCTGGAGACCCTGGATCGAGTCCCATGTCAGGCTCTCTGCATAGTGCCTGCTTCTCTCTCTGCCAGTGTCTGTGCCTCTCAATATCTCTCTCTCTCTCTCTCTCTCTCTCTCTCTCTCTCTCTGTGTGTGTCTATGAACAAATAAATAAAGTCTTTTAAAAAAGGACAATCCAATAAGAAGATCCAACAATTGTAAATATTTATGCACCCAAAATGCGTACATCCACAGACATAAAATAATAACAAACTTAAATTCATTGATAATCATACAATAATCGTAGGGGACTTGAACACCCCACTGATAGCAATGGACAAATTAAGCAGAAAGTCACAAAGGAAACAATGGCTTTGAATGACACACTGGACCAGATGGATTGAACAGATATATTCAGAACATACCAACCTAAAACAACAGAATACACATTCTTTTCAAGTGAACATGGGACATTCTCCAGAAGAGATCACATATAAGATCACATAACAGGCCTCAACAAATACAAAAAGACTGAAGACACACCATGCAACTTTTGTGACCACAATGCTACAAAATTAGAAGTCAACCACATGAAAAAATCTGGAAAGTCCACAAATACATGAAAGTGAAATAACATGCTTCTAGACAATGAATGAGTCAACCAGGAAATAAAGCAGATGCAAAAAGATACACGGCAGCAATGAGAGTGAAAAATACAACAGTCCAAAACATTTGGGATGCAAGAAAAGCAGCCCTAAGAAAGAAGTATATAACAATACAGGCATACCTCAAGAACCAAGAAAATTCTCAAATAAACAAACTAACCTTACATATAAAGCAGCTATAAAAGAATAATGATCAAAGCCTAAAGCCAGCAGAAGCAAGGAAATAATAAAGATTAGAGGAAAAATAAATAATACAGAAACAAAAACAAAAACAAAACAAAACAAAAATAGAATACATCAGTGAAACCAGGAGCTGGTTCTTTGAAAAAAATTCAAAATTGATAAACCTCTAGCCAGACTTTCCAAAAAGAAAATAGAAAGAACTCCAATAAATAACAAAAGAGAGAGGAGTAATAACCAACATCACAGAAATACAATTATAAGATAATATTATGAAAAATTACATGCCAATGAATTGGGCAACCTGGAAGGGATAAGTTCCTAGAAAGATATAAATTGCCAAAACTGAAACAGGAAAAAATAGAAAACTTGAAAAGACCAATAACCGGTAAAGAAACCAAATCAATAATTTAAAAAACTCACAACAAATAAGTTCTGGTCCAGATGGTTTCATAGGTGAATTATACCAAAGATTTAAAGAAGAGTTAATAACTATTTTCTTAAAATATTCTGACAAATTGAGATGCCTGGGTAGCTCAGTGGTTGAGCGTCTGCCTTCAGCTCAGATCATGATTCTGGAGTCCCAGAATCGAGTCCCACATCAGTCTCCCTGCATGAAGCCTGCTTCTCCCTCTGCCTATGTCTCTGCCTCTCTCTGTGTCTCTCATGAATAAATAAATAACCTTAAATTTTAAAAAGGAGTGCAAATAATTAAAAAATGTATTTCGGCAAATAGGAAAGGAAGGAAAACTTCCAAATTCATTCTATCAGGCCAGTGTTACCCTGATAACAAAACCAGATAAAGATACCACAAAAAAGAGAACTACAGGCCAATATCTCTGATGAACATAGATGCAAAAATCCTCAACTATATACTAGCAAACCAAATACAACAATACATTCAAAAAATTATACACTACAATCAAGTGAGAATTATTCCAACGATGCAATGCTGTTTCATTATTCACAAATCAAGCAATGTGATTCACTATATTAATAAAAGAAATGATAAGAACCATATGATCTTTCAAATGATGTAGAATAAGCATCTGACAAAAAACTCTCTATGGAGGGGGTTTAGAGGAAACATACCTCAATATCATAAAGGTCATTTATGAAAAACTGACAGCTAATATTATCCTAAATTGGGCAAAAACAGAGTTTTTCCTCCTTAGGAAGAAGACAGGAGGTCCACTCTCACCAGACATTTAACATAGTACCAGCCACAGCAATCAGATAACTAAAAGAAATAAAAGGCTTCCAAATTGGCAAGGAAGAAGTCAAAATTTTGCTATTTCAGATGACATGATACTATATACAGAAAACCCTAACGACTTGACCAAAAAACTGCTACAGCTGATATATGAATTCGGTATAGTTGCAGGATACAAAATCAAAGTACAGAAATCTGTTGCACTTTGATACACCAATAATAAAGCAGCAGAAAGAGAAATTAAGGAATCAGTTCCATTTATAATTGCACCAAAAACCATAAGATATCTAGGAATAAATCTAATCAAAGAGGTGAAATATCTGTATTCTGAAAACTATAAAACACTGATGAAAGAAATTGAAGAGGACAACAAAGAAATGGAAAAGCATTCCATGTTCATGTATTGGAAGAACAAATTGTGTTAAAATGTCTATACTACCCAAAGCAATCTACACATTTAATGCAATCCCACCAGCATTTTTCATAGAGCTAGAACAAACTGCCAAAATTTATGGAACTAGAAAAGATCCACATAGTCAAAGCAACCTTGAAAGAAAAAAAAGCAAAGCTGGAGACATCTCTATTCCAGACTTAAAGTTATATTACAAAGCTGTAGTAGTCAACGGAGTATGGTGCTGGCACAAAAATGGACACATAGATCAATAGAACAGAATAAAATATCCAGAAATGAACCCACAACTATATCACCAATTAATCTTCAACAAAGAAGGAAAGTATATCCAATGGGAAAAAGAATGTCTCTTCAACAAATGGTGTTGTGAATACTAGACTACCCACATGTGGAAGAATGAATTTGGACCACTTTCTTACAGGAAACAGAAAAATAAACTCAAAATGGATTAAAGACCTAAATGTGAGACAGGAAACCACTAACATCCCAGAGAAGAACACAGCCAGCAACCTCTGACATTGACCATAGCAACTTCTTTCTAGATATGTCTCCTGAAGCAAAGAAATCAAAAGCAAAAATAATCTATTGGGACTTCATTAAAATAAAATGCTTCTGCACAGTGAAAGAAACAACAAAACTAAAAGGCATCCTATGGAGTGGCAGAAGATATTTGCAAATGACATATCCAAAAAGGAGTTAGTATCCAAATTATATAAAGAGCTTATAAAACTCAATGCCCAAAAATGAATAATCCAATTAAAATATGGGTAGAAGACATGAATAGATATTTTTTCCAAAAGAAGATATCCAGATGGCCAACAGACACATGAAAAGATGCTCAACATTACTTATATCAGGGAAATACAAAACTACAATGAGATTTTTCTTCACACCTCTCAGAGTAGCTAAAATCAACAATACAAGAACCAATAGATGTTGGTGAGGATGTGGGGAAAGGGGAACCCTCTTGCACTATTGGTGGTAATGCAAACTGGTGCAGCCACTCTGGAAAACAGCATGGAGGGTTCCTCAAAAAGTTAAAAATAGAACCATCCTATGATCCAGAAATTGCACTACTAGGTATTTACCCAAAGAATACAAAAATAATGATTTAAAGGGATACATGCACCCCAACGTTCATAGACTTATCTACAAAAGGCAAATCTTGCAAATAGCCCAAGTGTCCATTGACTGACGAATGGATAAAGAAGATGTGGGTACATGTATACAATGGGATAACTCAGTCATAAAAAAATGAAATCTTGCCATTTGGAAGGACATGGATGGAGCTAGAGTATTATGCCCAGTGAAATAAGTCAGATTAAGACAAATACCATAGGATTTCACTCATATGTAGAATTTAAGAAACAAAACAAAGGAGCAATGGGGAAAATAAAGAGGCAAACCATGAAATAGTCTTAGCTATAGAGAACAAACCAACTCTCTTACCAAAATGGAGCTGGGTGGGGCGGAAGGGTGAAATAGGTGATGGGAATTAAGGAGTGCACTTGTGGGGATGAGCCCTGGGTGTTGTATGTAAGTGTTGAATCACTATGTTGTACATCTGAAACAATATTACACCGTATGTTAACTAACTGGAATTCAAATAAAAACTTAACAATAAACAAAATAGCTGCACCCTCAGCTAAGCAGAGACAGCATAAACAAAGTGATGATTTTCCCTTAATTGGAAATTTGCTGCTGATATTTGGAAAGAAACTTCAAATTCTTGGGTGTGCTCATTTCTGATCAGAGTAAAGTGTTGAGGTATTTTTTTTGTCTGCGTGTTAGGTATTTTCCAAACGTTTTACAATAAGCTTGTGTTCTGAAATAAAAATGCAGCAAATTTTATGAAAATATTAAGTTGTACTTACTGATTTATGCCCCCAAAGCACTTTAAGTTTTTATTTCAGAAAATAGCCCATATGTTAGCTCTGTTCTAATCTGGCTCCCTGCCTTAAGCTCCACCCCTCCCACTCTCCCCTAACCCCTAGTCCACTCAATCTTCTGCCTTTTTTCTTTCATCACTTTTTATTTTCATTTTACAGAAATAAAAACTAAAAGCCTATGAAATTAAAATGGATAGTAAAAATAATTGGCTCTGAGGTATATGGAGTTTCCAACAAATTTAAATTCTTTTTGCTATAGATTAAAACTATACAAATGCCTTTTTCAACTATGAATATTCATTTAGACAAAACCAGGTTGGAGCCAGAATTTACAATACAGGATTTTAATTAGCATCTTCAGAAAAGGGGATGTTATGAGTTGGAGTCATTTTAATGCATAAACATCCATATTTTTAGATGTATTGTTTATGGCTTTATACATTATATTAAATTTAAAACATTTTGGTAGAACAGACAATGTACGCAGTTCGAAATCATAGCATTTGGCAGGTCTTGGCATATACAATTCACTACCTAGACTATAATAAAATAGTAGGTTAAGACAACATTTAAAAATTTTTTCTGCTAATATCTGGAAATGACAAAAACCTCAAATTAATAATATGTTTACTTTTATTAAATATCATTCAGACTCTGGGTTCCCAAACTGGATAACACTGCCACCTTGTGGCAAACACTGATTATTGACGTTTTTGTTTAAATATTAAAAAAACAAACCTATTTTTCCCTGGTGGTATTACAGCTACCTTGTGAAGATATTTGTATGGCTGATGGAGGCAGTCTCATTCTGTATTCCTAAGATGGGACAACTTGTATTAATAAGTAACTGAGCAAGAATATGTATTCTTGGTGTGTTCTCTTAAAATAAAAATTGCATAATGTTCAAACCCAACATTGTTTCAAAAGAAAAAAAAACCTAAATGTCTTCCAAGTGATGCAAATGTTTGTGAGCCAAAATACCAAAGAAACTAGTTAACAAATCTAGGTCATTAAACTGTAATTTCTAATTTTACTTCTTTAAGGGATCAACTGGACATGTCTCCTCTAAAATAGCAAAAAAAAATGTCATCCATCTCCCATAATAAATTATACAAACGGTTTGATTTTGTAAAGCAAACAGTAAAATTCCTTCATTCATTTCATGGCATTTCAGAAAAACCAAATGGTAACTGGGTTTTCCTAATTTTGTCTTAACTTTTCTTTCTTTTTTTTCTAAAAGATTTATTTATTTATTCATGAGAGAGAGAGAGAGAGAGAGAGAGAGAGAGAGAGACAGAGAGAGAGAGAGAGAGGCAGAGACATAGGCAGAGGGAGAAGCAGGTTCCTTACAGGGAGCCCGATATGGGACTCGATTCCGGATCCTGGGATCACGACCTGGGCCCAAGGCAGGTGCCCAACTTCTGAGCCACCGAGGCATCCCATTGTCTTAACTTTTCATTATGTGACCTAAGTCAGGTTACCTAACCTCTTTGAATCTGTTTTTCTACCTCAAAAAAATGGTCATAATTATATCATCTATGTCACTGGATTGTGAAGATTAAATGAATTATCACAAGTAAATTGTTTCATAAAACTATGCCTGACATCATTCATAAATTTTAGCTCTTATTATTATTACAAATGGACTGAGATCAAATGTGCCTACATATAGTATGTTAGGTTTAGTATAATTCTGTTATGTGACTTGATTTGCCTGTCCTGATATGAAAATGGGCTCTCTAGTTTCCATTTATAGCCAGTATGGGCCAAATGGTAATTGTGCCCCCACAGTTCTATTTATTGTTCTGTCCATGGGATGGGCTTTGGACTCTGTCCCCATTCTGTATTAGATTTGGGAAAACTGGGATGCCTGGGTGGCTTAGTGGTTGAGTGTCTGCCTTTGGCTTAGGGTGTGATCCCGGGGTCCTGGGATCAAGTCCCACATTGGGATCCCTGCAGGGAGTCTGCTTCTCCCTCTGCCTGTGTCTCTACCTCTCTCTGTGTGACTCTCATGAATAAATAAAATCTTTAAAAGATAACAAGATTTGGGAAAACTAGTTAATTCAAATTCTACTTTTCTATTAATAAATTATAGAATAACAGTATATACCTCACAGAGTTGCTTTGATGATTAAATGAAGTAATGCATATATAAGGCCCTTAACACAATGCGAGACTTAAACAAGCCTCAACCAAGGATCTCCAGTATACTTAAAAAATAAGTCATTCCATCTGTAACAATTTTAGCACCAATTACATAATATACACTGTTGTGGAAATGAGCCAACAATTAAAATGATGAGAGAAGGGTTTCTGTGAAGGAGGAAGGGGTTAAAGGATAATATACTTAATTTCACAGATATGGGGGTGGAGAATAAGCATAGTGTATGTAAGAGATAGGATAGTGTAATGGTAAAATACCTGCAAATAAAGTTGGATAGACCTGGGCCTGAATTTAGGCTCTTCTCCAACTCTTGAGGCCTTAGTTAGTTTACCAAATCTTTGGAACTATTTTCCACAGAAGTGGGGATAATAGGATTGCTATGGGATTAAATGAGAACATATAATGTGTTTCCCACTGAACCTAGGTCATAAAGCATTTTCTGCTTTAGACACTTGAGCACCTCATTAGGACAACCTTCTTAAGTATTCTATTTTCTATGCCTACGGGAAAGAGGTAGTAAGTGGAAGTCAGGATAGCAATAGGAAGTGAATTATTTCAGGGCAGGGGCACAGGGAAAGCAGAATTAAGGCGACTATCTTTGAATTGAGAGGTTAAAATAGCAAGTACTTTTAGGGAGAGTGCCAAGCATAAACTCTAAGACTCCTTTCAACTTCTTGCTTCACCCTCTGAAACTCCTGAAAAAGAGGAAAAAGGTGGTCAAGTAGGCGCTGTCCCTCACCACATGAGGGAGCACTTAGACATGTAAATATGAACATTGTGACTTCATCATTATGACCCAGTGACTGTGCAAGGGGGTGAAGCAGTAATACTCCCCCAGGGCCATTTTCTTCTTCCCCTCACTTCCCGCCTGTTGGCAGAGAAAGGCCAGATGACAACCTGAAACCCAGCCAAGCCTACAGCTGTGATCGCTGGTGAGGTCAACTCCAGCAAATCGGAGGCATCAATAATCTCCTTTAGGTAGTCCTTTATTTTCCCCATTCTCATCTTGATAGAGGGGTCTCAAAGTACGAATCAAGTTGAGAAAAGACAGAAACATCCTAAAGCCTCCCACTACAGCGCTGTAGTTAAGGACTCCTGCTCCATCAAGACAGTCACTGGCCAACCAGTTATCTGCCAAACCATCATCTGCCAGCCAGTCCTCAGCCAACCAGTTCTAAGTCAACAAGTCCTTAGCCAACCAAGGATGAATCAACTGGGCATGAACCAATCAGGCATGAACCAATCAAGCTTACCAGACAGGAATCAACCAGGGATGAGCCAGCCAGGCATGAGCTTATTTGGTATGAACCAACTAAACATAAACCAACCAAATACAACCTTAACTGACATGAACCAACCAGGAATGAGCCGGCCAGGCGAGAGCCAAATAGGCAGGAGCCAACAAGGTACATGTCTATCTGACACAAACCAATCAGACACAAGGCAACTAGGTATGAGTCAACCAGCCATGTGGCAACCAGGCACGAGAAAACCACACTCGAGCTTATTCAGTACAAGTCAACTAAGCATGAGGCAATCAGGCCCAAGCCAGCCTTGCACAAGTCAACCAGGGCTGAGGCAACCAGGCCTGAGGCAACCAGGCCTGAGCCAATTCAGTATGGGTCAATCAGTCATAAGGCAACCAGGCTGGAGCCAATCAGGCACAAGTCAAGCAGGAACAAGCCAATCAGGGACAAGCCAAGCAGACAGAAACCAACCAAGTCCAAGCCAACCAGGCAGAAGCCAATCAGGCATGAGGCAGCCAAGCCTCATGAAATCTTTCCGAGTAAGACCTGCAGAGGCACATGACTGCCCAGAAATCCTGCGCCTAATTAAAGTAAGCATCTTTCTCCTTATTCTGTGGAGTTTCATAGCTTTAGTTTAGGGCCGAGAGTAAGGAAGGCATAGGTTGGGTTTGAATCCTAGCTTGGCTAATTATGACCCATGTACACAACATTTAACTTCTCTAGGCTTCAATTTTCACATATAAAATCATGATCATAGTACTATCTATATTGAAAGAATTATTGTAATGGCATAAAACAAATTTCTTGACTTAGAATAGTGAGCGCAGAAGTGGGAGAGATGGATTCATGGAAATTTCAGGGACCTAATGGTGTACCTCCTGGGGAAATTTTAACTTTATTTTTATTTATTTATTTTTGGAAATTTTAACTTTAAAAGAGGATCTTAGAGAAGAGGGATGCTTCACTAAAATGAATGACCTTTTAGTGATAGAATTTCAGGTATTTATGGATAAGATTTTAGGGTAGGGAGTGTTGTTGCTTTTAAGACCACACCTATTGGGGATCCCTGGGTGGCACAGCGGTTTAGCGCCTGCCTTTGGCCCAGGGCGCGATCCTGGAGACCCGGGATCGAGTCCCACGTCGGGCTCCCGGTGCATGGAGCCTGCTTCTCCCTCTGCCTGTGTCTCTGCCTCTCTCTCTGTGTGTGACTATCATGAATAAATAAATATTAAAAAAAAAAGACCACACCTATGTGTAGAAGCTAATGGTACAGAAAACAGCATTCATCCAGAACAAATCTTCCATACAATTTCAGAGAGTTCTTTGACTTCTGAGTCCCATACACAGCCTCCAGGAGTTCAAGTTGGGTTAAAAATACCTGATTTAAAAGTTCATTTTAGGGATCCCTGGGTGGCGCAGCGGTTTGGCGCCTGCCTTTGGCCCGGGGCGCGATCCTGGAGACCCGGGATCGAATCCCACATCAGGCTCCCGGTGCATGGAGCCTGCTTCTCCCTCTGCCTATGTCTCTGCATCTCTCTCTCTCTCTCTCTGTAACTATCATAAATCAAAAAAAAAAAAAATTAAAAGTTCATTTTAATGGCCTTCCTGGAAATCATCCCAGTATAGTAAAGAGGACAAACTAATAGCCATGGTTACTGTGTTGAAGTTCTGTGGCACTCGAAGCAATTGTTTATGTGATGCACAACCTAAACAATTCCGTATAAAAGTAGCAGCCTAGATTTTTAATGGAGTAAATATGAGACTGGTATAAGGTGCAGGTTATAGATAAGAGAGCCTTATAAAAAGAGTTTTGCCATGAAAATGTTTCCATTTCTAATTTATGTTCCCTTTGATCAAAGAATGTATTTTCACAGCCAAAATAAAACACCAAACGTTTTCTAGTGAAATCTATCTGTTGAAATGATGCTAGGTCCTATTACAGATCTGTAAGAAGTGGGTTATTTATCCTTCTATGTCTTCCATTCTATTCTATCCTCACAAGTTCTCATATCATCTCTTTAACTGGCATTAATCTGCATGATTAGATCATCAATCAAAATATACAACACAACTACATTTTAGTCATTCCAGAAGCACATTTTTCCATGTAGAAAAAAATAAATTTTTTTGTAGCTTAGTATGTGAAACCGAATTGGCAATTAATAAATTTATTATTGAATGGCAGTGAATATCTCTATCCAGAAAACTTATCTTCTTTATCTTTCAAAACATCACCAAAGGAAAAATAGATCACTGGACCCTCCCACTTCAATGAACCTGTATCTGTGGAGTTCCTGACCACATTTACTTTTAAATTTGCCCCATGTACCTGAATATATAACAGAAGTTTCTTGGGAATAATTTTAATGAGTATTCACAGAAAAATAATAGAAAAACTAAATTACTTATTCTTATAAGACATTACATTACTTATTCATAGACAATGAATGTAATAATTAATTAGCTTTCAGTTTTATGTTCTAATAATCTGGAAGTGGGCAATGCTTTTCCAAGCATGAGATCCAAACCATGTATTAATTTGAATGTGCAAAAAAATGATAGAGTCAAAAGTCACCTTGATAAAGTGGTGAAATGGGAAATGCACCTCACAGGCAAACATGACAGACTTTTCTGTAAAGTCTACTAGCTTTATTGTATATTGACTTTGTGACATCTACCTTGACTATTCAGGAACACTTTTAACTTTTCTTTCACAGTTCTGGTTGTATTCAAGACTAGTTACCTGGACAACCGATTTTCATGAGTGAGTTATCGGCATAGTTCATCTCTCTACATACATTCTTTTATTGCATGTGCTACTTCAGATTTTAAGTTTCTAGATGACTGGAGTTAATTCTCATTTTTATTAATACTGACTGGGACATCTTATATTAATAAATGCTCAATAAAAACTTCATGATTATTGTCCTAAGAATTTGTTATTAAACCTTAAACTGAAAGTTTTCTCTACTTTGATAGGAATTGGCTTCCTGTGAAAACATGCTAGATTCAGTGAAGTTAACAGTAACAGGTAAGATGTTTTATAGTATTTTCAGAGCTAAAAAAGAAACATGACATAATGTATACAGACATATTTCTTGTATTTAGGTATGTGGAAGCTGCTGCCCTTGGTACACAAAGATGATGCCATTAATAGTATTTACATGTGCAGGACATTAGTTTGATAGCTTTGTCAGTGATCCTCTATTTTATATTTCCCCATTTTAAAAGTATGGAATTCATATTTAAGAGCTTTTACATCTTTATGAGGGCAATAGACTTCAACTAATTGTTAAAAGATAGAATGAGAAGTGGAACTGTTCAGAGAAAGTAAATTTAATACCCAATATGTTGGTAGTAGCTTGATAGGATGAAATGGATAAACACAAAATGGTAAACTATTTTTAAGATATTTACTCCATTTTGATAGCCAGCAATATTAAAACCATAGGCTAGTATTTTATGATTAATTAGAACTTTTCAGCCAGGAAATATGAACACCAAATGAGATGATTAAAGCAGATAGAATCACACTCTTGGAATTCCAAATGAATTTGAAGATCAGCTTTACCGTATCTGTGAAAAGGGATAGGGACTGGAATTCTGATAGGGATTGCATTAATTTTTTAGATCACTTTGAGTAGTACTGACATGTTAACAATGTTGTCTTATGTATGAATACATGAGATCTTTCTATTTATTTAGGTCCT
The DNA here is from genome assembly GCF_905146905.1 of Nyctereutes procyonoides. Lineage (NCBI taxonomy): Eukaryota > Metazoa > Chordata > Mammalia > Carnivora > Canidae > Nyctereutes > Nyctereutes procyonoides. The sequence goes on along the minus strand of NW_026575125.1, from coordinate 64,318,746 downwards.
TTTCTTTCAGCAATATTTTTGTAGTTTTCAGCATGCAACTATCTCACCTCCTTGGTTATATTTATTTCTAGTTGTTTACTTTAGGGGCCACTGTAAATGGAGTTGCTTTCTTAGTTTACGTTTTTTTATTTTTTTTTAATTTTTTTATTGGAGTTCAATGTGCCAACATATAGCATATCACCCAGTGCTCATCCCGTCACTTAGTTTACTTTTTAGTTTGTTCTTTGATGAATAGAAACAAAACTGACTTTTGTTTGTTGATCTTACAGTCTGCAAATTTGCTGAATTCCTTTATTGTATATATTAACTTTCTTTTGGATTCTTTGGGATTTTTTTATCAGTAGGATTGTGTCATCTGCAGAGATCATTTTACCTCTTCCTTTCTAATTTAGATAGCTTTTATTTTTTTGCTTTCTAATAGTTCTGGCTGTAACTTCCAGTAAAATGTTGAATAGCAGTAGTAAAAGTGGGCATCCAGCCTTATTAATCTTAGGGGAGATGCCTTAAGCCATTCACCATTGAATATGAAGTTAACTGTTCTTTATATTTTATGTACCTTTATTATGTTGAGGAATTTTCCTGTATTCCTAGTTTTCTGAGGGCTTTTGTCATGAAAGTGTATTGTCAAATACCTTTTCTGCATCAATTGAGATGTTCATGTGCTTTTGTCCTTTTGCTCTGTTAATATGATGTATTATATTGATTGATTTTCTTATGATGAAACATCCTTTCATTCCTAGGATAAATCACACTTGGTCATGGGTCATGGTGAATGATTCTTGTACTATGCTGTGAGTTTAGTTTGCTTAGTTTGTTGACGATCTTTGCATCTACATTAATGAGTGGTAATGGTCTATAATTTTGTTTTCTTCTGATGTATTTTTTATTTTTTGATTTATTTTTTATTGGTGCTCAATTTGCCAACATACAGAATAACACCCAGTGCTAATCCCATCAAGTGCCCCCCTCAGTGCCCATCACCCAGTCACCACCATCCCCCGCCCACCTCCCTATCTACTACCCCTAGTTGCTTTCCCAGATTTAGGAGTCTCATGTTCTGTCTCCCTTTCTGATATTTCCCCTCATTTATTCTCCTTTCACCTTTATTCGCTTTCACTATTTTTTATATTATCGAAATAAATGAGACCATATAATGTTGGTCCTTCTCCGATTGACTTATTTCACTCAGCAAAATACCCTCCAGTTCCATCCATGTCGAAGCAAATGGTGAGTATTTGTCATATCTAATGGCTGAGTAATATTCCATTGTATACATATACCACATCTTCTTTACCCATTCATCTTTCAATGGACCCCGAGGCTCCTTCCAAAGTTTGGCTATTGTGGACATTGCTGCTATAAACATCGGGGTGCAGGTGTTGCGGCGTTTCACTGCATCTGTATTTTTGGAGTAAATCCCCAGCAGTGCAATTTCTGGGTGGTAGGGCAGATCTATTTTTAACTCTTTCAGGAAAAGACACACAGTGTTCCAGAGTGTCTGCACCAGTTAACATCCCCACCAACAGTGCAAGAGGGTTCCCCTTTCTCCACATACTCTCCAACATTTGTGGTTTCCTGCCTTGTTAATTTTCCCCATTCTCACTGGTGTGAGGTGGTATCTCATTGTGGTTTTGATTTGTATTTCCCTGATGGCCAATGATGCGGAGCATTTTCTCATGGGCTTGTTGGCCATGTCTATGTCTTCCTCTGTGAGATCTCTGTTCATGTCTTTTGCCCATATCATGATTGGATTTGTTGGTTTGTTTCTTTGCTGTTGAGTTTAAAAAGTTCTTTATAGATCTTGGATACTAGCCCTTGATCTGATATGTCATTTGCAAATATCTTCTCGCATTCTGTAGGTTGTCTTTTAGTTTTGTTGACTGTTTGCTTTGCTGTGCAGAAGCTTCTTATCTTGATGAAGTCCCAATAGTTCATTTTTGCTTTTGTTTCTCTTGCTTTCATAGATGTATCTTGCAAGAAGTTACGGTGGCCGAGTTCAAAAAGGGTGTTGCCTGTGTTCTATTCTAGGATTTTGATGGATTTATGTCTCCCATTTAGATTTTTCATCCATTTTGAGTTTATCTTTGTGTATGGTGTAAACGAATGGTCTAGTTTCATTCTTCTGCATGTGGATGTCCAATTTTCTCAGCACCATTTACTGAAGAGACTGTCTTTTTTCCAGTGGATAGTCTTTCCTGCTTTGTCAAATATTAGTTGACCATAAAGTTGAGAGTCCACTTCTGGATTCTCTATACTGTTCTATTGATCAATGTGTCTGTTTTTGTGCCAGTAACATACGGTCTTGATGACCACAGCTTTGTAGTACAACCTGAAATCCGGCATTGTGATGCCCCCAGCTATGGTTTTCTTTTTTAATATTCCCCTGGCTATTTGGGGTATTTTCTGATTCCACACAAATCTTAAGATAATTTGTTCAACCCTCTCAAGAAAGTCCATAGTATTTTATTAGGGAATGCATTAATTGTGTAAATTGCCCTGGGTAACATTGACATTTACACAATATTAATCCTTCCAATCCATGAGCATGGAATATTTTTCCATCTCTTTGTGTCTTCCTCAGTTTCTTTCAGAAGTGTTCTCTCGTTTTTAGGGTATAGATCCTTTACCTCTTTGATTAGGTTTATTCCTAGGTATCTTATGCTTTTGGATGCAATTGTCAATGGGACTGACTCCTTAAGTTCTCTTTCTTCAGTGTAATTTTAGTGTATAGAAATACCACTGATATCTGGGCATAGATTTTGTATCCTGCCACACTGCCGAATTGCTGTATGAGTTCTAGCAATCTTGGCATGGAGTCTTTTGGGTTCTCTATGTACAGTATCATGTCATCTGTGAAGAGGAAGAGTTTGACTTCTTCTTTGCCAATTTAATGTCTTTTTGTTGTCTGATTGCTGAGGCTAGGACTTCTAGTACTATGTTGAATAGCAGTGGTGAAAGTGGACATCCCTGTCTTGTCCCTGATCTTACAGGAAAGGCTCCCAGTGTTTCCCCATTGAGAAGGATATTTGCTGTGGCTTTTCGTAGATGGCTTTTTTTAAAATTTTTATTTATTTATGATAGTCACAGAAAGAGAGAGAGAGAGAGAGAGAGAGAGAGAGAGAGAGGCAGAGACATAGGCAGAGGGAGAAGCAGGCTCCATGCACCGGGAGCCAGATGTGGGATTCGATCCCGTGTCTCCAGGATCGCGCCCTGGGCCAAAGGCAGGCGCCAAACCGCTGCGCCACCCAGGGATCCCTCGTAGATGGCTTTTAAGAGGCTGAGGAATATTCCCTCTATCCCTACACTGTGAAGAGTTTTGATCAGGAATTAATGCTGTATTTTGTCAAATGCTTTCTCTGCATCTATTGAGAGGATCATAGGGTTCTTGTTTTTTTCTCTTGCTGGTATGATCAATCACATTGATTGTTTTACAAGCATTGAACCAGCCTTGCATTCCGGGGATAAATCCCACTTGGTCATGGTGAATAATCTTCTTAATGTATTGTTGTCTCCTATTGGCTAATATCTTGTTGAGAATTTTTGCGTCCATGTTCGTCAGGGATATTGGTCTATAATTCTCCTTTTTGGTGGGGTCTTCACCTGGTTTTGGAATTAAGGTGATGCTGGCCTCATAGAATGAGTCTGGAAGTATTCCATCTCTTTCTATCTTTCTGAACAGCTTTAGTAGAATAGTTACAGTTTCTTCTTTAAACGTTTGATCGAATTCCCCTGGGAAGTAATTTGGCCCTGGACTTTTGTGTCTTGGGAAGTTTTTGATGACTGCTTCAATATCTTCCCTGGTTATTGGCCTGTTCAGGTTTTCTATTTCTTCTTGCTCCAGTTTTGGTATTTTGTGTTTTTCCAGAAATGCGTCCATTTCTTCTAGATTGCCTAATTTATTGGCGTAGAGCTGTTCATAATATGTTTTTAATATCATTTGTATTTCCTTGGTGTTGGTAGTGATCTCTCCTTTCTCATTCATGATTTTATTAATTTGAGTCTTTCCTCTCTTCTTTTTAATAAGACTGGCTAATGGCTTTTCTATCTTAAAATACTTTCAAAGAACCAACTCCTGGTTTTGTTTATCTGTTCCACAGTTCTTCTGGTCTCGGTTTCATTGAGTTCTGCTCGAACATTCATTAACACTCTACTTCTGCTGGGTGTAGGACCTATTTGATGTTTTCTCTCCAGCTCCTTTATGTGTAAGGTAAGCTTTTGTATTTGAGTTCTTTCCAGTTTTTGAATGGATGCTTGTATTGCAATGTATTTCCCCCTCAGGACTGCTTCTGCTGCATCCCAAAGATTTTGAATGGTTCTATCTTCGTTCTCATTAGTCCATGAATCTTTTTAATTCTTCTCTAATTTCCTGGTTGACCCTTTCATATTTTAGCAAGATGGTCCTTAACCTCCATGTGCTTGAAATCCTTCCAAACTTCTTCTTTTCATTTAGTTCTAATTTCAAAGCATTATGGTCTGAAAATATGCAGGGGACGATCCCAATCTTTTGGCATCGGTTCAGACCTGATTTGTGACCCAGTATGTGGTCCATTCTGGAGAAAGTTCCATGTGCACTTGAGAAGAATGTGTATTCAGTTGAGTTTGGATGTAAAGTTCTGTAGATATCTGTGAAATCCATCTGCTCCAGTGTATCATTTAAAGTTCTCGTTTCTTTGGAGATGTTGTGCTTAGAAGACCTGTCGATTTTAGAAAGCGCTAGATTGAAGTCACCGAGTATAAATGTATTATTATCTATGTCTTAACTTTGGTTATTAATTGATTGATAGGCTTGGCAGCTCCCACATTCGGGGCATATATATTGATGATTATTCGGTCCTCTTGTTGGATAGATCCTTTAAGTATGATATAGTGTCCCTCTTCATCTCTCACTAGAGTCTTCGGGATAAACTTTAGTTTATCTGATATAAGGATGGCTACCCCTGTTTTCTTTTGAGGACCATTTGAATGGTACATGATTCTCCAACCTTTTATTTTCAGGCTGTAGGTGTCCTTATGTCTAAAATGAGTCTCTTGTAGACAGCAAATAGATGGGTCCTGCTTTTTTATCCAGCCTGAAACCCTGCACCTTTTGATCGGGTCATGAAGGCCATTCCCATTCAGAGTTACTATTGAAAGATATGAGTTTAGTGTCATCATGATACCTATTCAGTCCCTGTTTTTGTGGATTTTTTCCTTGGACTTCCTCTTTCTTTTACAGAGTCCCCCTTAATATTTCTTGGAGAAATGGTTTGGTGGTCCCATTTCTTTCGGTTTCTGCCTATCTTGGAAGCTCTTTATCTCTCCTTCTATTCTGAATGAGGGCCTGCTGGATAAAGTATTCTTGACTGCAGGTTCTTCTCTTTTAGGACCCTGAAATATCCTGCCAGCCCTTTCTGGCCTGCCAGGTCTCTGCAGAGAAGTCTGCTGTTAATCTAATATTTCTCCCCATAAAGTTTAGGGATATCTTGTCTCTTGCTGCTTTAAGGATCTTCTCTTTATCTTTGGAATTTGCAAGCGTAACTATTAAATGTCGAGGTGTTGAACAGTTTTTATTGATTTTAGGAGGGGATCTCTCTATCTCCTGGATCTGAATGCCTGTTTCCCTTCCCAGATTAGGAAAGTTTTCATCTATGATTTGTTCAAATACATATTCTGGACCTCTTTCCCTTTCAGCGCCCTTGGGAACCTCAATTAAACGTAGATTTTTCTTCCTGAGGCTGTCACTTATTTCCCTTAATCTATCCTCATGACCTTTTCATTGTTTGTCTCTTTTTTCCTCAGTTTCCCTCTTTGCCATCAACTTGTCTTCTATGTCACTCACTCGTTTTTCTACCTTGTTAACCCTCGTCGTTAGGACCTCTCGTTTGGATTGCATCTCATTTAATTGATTTTTATTTTCTGCCTGATTAGATCTAAATTCTGCAGTCATGAAGTCTCTTGAGTCCTTTATTCTTTTTTCTAGAGCCACCAGTAGCTTTATAATAGTGCTTCTGAATTGGCTTTCTGACATTGAATTGTAATCCAAATTTTGTAACTCTGTGGGAGAGAGGACTGTTTCTGATTCTTTCTTTTGAGGTGAGTTTCTCCTTCTAGTCATTATGCTCAGTGAAGAGTGGCCAAAAACAAGTTGTATTGGGAAAAGGAGAAAAAGAGAGAAGAGAAAGAAGAGTAGAAAAAGAAAAACAAAGAAGAAAGAAAAAAAGGAGAAGAGAAAAAAAAGGGGTGGAAGCAAACAGAACACAAAAAAGAAGGAGGAGTATCCTCTGTTTCTATATACTGTAAATCCCTCGACTTACCCTGGAACTTTCCTGCTGGGTGAATAATTTGTTTTTCCCCTGTCCGTCTAGCTGGTCCTGGGGGAGGGGCCTGCTGTGCTGATTCTCATGTGTCTGCACTTGGGGGAGCTGCTCAGCCCCCTGCCTGGTGCAAGGCTCAGTGAAAGTTGTTTAACCTGTTTACCCTGTGAGGCCACTGTGAAGCTCAGTGGGGGTTGTTTATCCTGTGAGGTTCCAGGAGGAACAACCACAGTGGTGGCGGCCAGCTCTCCAGCCTTGTAGTCAGCTCCCACAGTAACTATGGAGTTGTCAGTCTGCAGGGGCCTGTATGCTCCAGCGTGCGGGCCGCTGATCTGCACAGCTTGGGGCAGCCTGAGTTTCCTTGCTGTTCTGTGCCCTCCCGTCTTCTGCCTGTCCCAGGGGTGATTGCCGGATCTTGGGCTGTGTCCCCCGGCACCCTGGGTTCCGGGGCCTGTGCTATTGGAATCACGCTCCGTGCCTCGCAGCTCCTTCTGCGCGGAGCCTCTGCTGGAGCCGCCTCCGAGCTGCTCCTGGTTCCAGCCCGGCGTGAGCTGCAGCCATTTAGCGAGCTAGGCCGCGGGGTGTGGCGTGCTCTCCCTGGGGCACACGTGCTCTGTTAGTGCCCCTGGGAGCCTGAGGGCATCCCCGCCCTCCTGGGATCCTGTCGGAGTTCCCTGGGAGTGCCTTTCCTAAGCCTTTCCTACCGGCAAGATTGGTGAAGCTCCTGCTTCTCCAGGACGGGGCTTTCCTGTCCTGGGGGCACTTGCCAGGGCCTTAGCCCCACTCCTCGTGGGCCCCTCCCCCTTGGATGCCTTTTATTTCTTTTTTCCCCCATCTTCCTACCTTGAAAGAAGCGCAAACTCTTCTCACTGCAGCATTCCAGCTGTTCTCTCTTTAAATTTCAAGACGTATTCTTAGGTTTTCAGGATGATTTGAAAGTTATCTAGGTAATTTGGTGGGGACAGGTGACTTGGGGAACCCTACTCTTCTGCCATCTTGCCCCGCCTCTTCTTGTGATGTATTTTTTAATATTTTTTTATTTATTTAAGAGAGAGACCAGAGAGAGAACAAGTTGGGGGGAGGGGCAGAGGGAGAGGGAAAAGCAGACTCCTCTGCTGAGTGTGGAGTCCAGTGGGGCTCTATCCCAGGACCCTGAGAACATGACCTGAGCCGAAGGCAGATGCTTAACTGAGCCACCCAGGGTCACCTCTTGTGATGTGTTTACTTGTCTTTGCTATCAAAGTAATAGTGACTTCATAGAATAAGTTAGGACGTTTCTTCCTCTTCAAAAGTTTTGGAAGAGTTTAAGGATTGTGTTAATTCTTCTTTAAATGTTTGATAGAACTCACCAGAGAAATCATCTCATGGTTCCTAACTTTTCTTTGTTGAGAAATATTTTGATTACTGATTCAAACTCTTGTTACAGGTCTGCTCATATTTTTTCTTTAATCAGTTTAGGTCATTTGTAATTTTAAAGGAATTTGTTCATTTCTTCTATGTTATCTAATTTCTTGGTGTAAAGTTCATAATATTTAGTTATAAACCTTTTCATCTCTGTAATGTTAGTAGTAGTGTTGTTTTATTTCTTTTTTTAAAAGATTTTATTTTTTTATTCATGAGAGACACAGAGAGGCAGAGACACAGGCAGAGGGAGAAGCAGGCTCCATGCAGGGAGCCTGACGTGGGACTTGATCCTAGGGTCTCCAGGATCACACTCTGGCCTGAAGGTGGCGCTAAACCACTGAGCCATCTGGGCTGCCCTGTTATTTTATTTTTGACTTTAATTACTTGCATCTTCTTTCTTGTCAGTCTAGTTGTCAATTTATTGATATTTTCAAAAATCCAACTTTTGGTATTACTGATTTTTCTCTATTGTAATTTTTCACCCTTTATTTTGTTTATCTCTGCTCTAAACTTTATTATTACCTCTCTTCTATTAGCTTTGGGCTTAGTTTGCTCCTTTTTTCTAGTTTCTTAAGGTATAAGGTTAGGTTATTGCTTGAGATCTTTTTAAATGTAGGCATTTATAGGTGTAAGTTTCCAAGCACTGTTTTCACTACACTCCATAAGTTTCATATGTTGTATTTTCACTTTCATTCATCTCTGTTTTCTAATTTCCCTTGTAATTTCTTCTTTGACCTAGTGGTTAAGAGTGCATTAATTTCTACAATACATGATATTCCTAGTTTCCTTCTGCTGTTGATTTCTAGTTTCATTCCACTATGATTAGAAAAGATACTTATATGATTTCACTCTTTCAAATTTTATTGACTTGTTTTTTGGCCTAAGATATGGTCTATCCTAGAGAAAGTTCCATGTGCATTTGAGAAAAATGTGCATTGTGTTGCTGTTTGGTGTAATATACTGTGTATTTTAGGTCCATTTGATTATATTGTTCAAATAATCTAGTAAGTTATTTATCTTCTGTCTGGTTGTTAAATATATTACTGAAATTGAAGATTTGACATTTCCAACTCTTATTGTAGAGCTATTTTTCTATCTTCAACTCTGTCAGTATTTGCTTCATATATTTTGGTGCTCTGAGATTGGTTCATAAATGTTTATAAATGTTTATCTTCTTGGTGAATTGATCCTTTTATTATCAAATAACCTCATTATTTGTCTCTTTTAACAGTTCTAACTTAAAAGTTTATTGTGTCTGATATGGTACACCCACCTCAGCTCTCTTTTGGCTATTATTTGGATGAAACATCATTTTTCCATTATTTCACTATCAACTTTTCGGTGTGTCTATGTGTGTTTAAATCTAAAGTGAGTCTCCTATAGACAGTATATAGTTGGATCATATTTTTTAATCCATTCTGCTCATCTTTGTCTTTTGATTAGATTGCTTAATCCATTTACATTTAATTACTGAGGAGGGACTTCTGCCATTTTGCTGTTTTCTATATGCCATAGCCTTTTTGTACATTTCCTCCATTGCTACCTTCTTTTGTGTTTTGTTGATTTTTGTATTGAAATATTTTTATTCCCTTCTCATTTCCTTATGTGTAAATTTTATAGATATTTTATTTGTGGCTATGGAGATTACTTTTAACATTCTAAAGTTATAATAATCTAATTTGAATTTATATCAGCTTAATTCCAATAGCATACAAAATTCTTTTGTACATCTCCATTTCCCTTCTTTTATATTATTGATGTTAGAGATTACATCTTTGTATACTGTGTACCCAATAACATACATTAATAATCAATTTTATGCATTTGTCTTTAAATCATGTAGGAAATAAAAAGCAGAGTTATAAATGAAATTAAAATGACTCTAGTCCTTATAAGTGTTCATGTATTTACCTTTAACTAGGTACCTTTACTTTTATCTTTTATTTCTTTATGTGGTTTTGAGTTACTATCTAGTTTTCTTTCATGTCAATCTGAAGGACTTCTAGCATTTTATACAGGGCAGGGTCTAATTATAATGAAATCCCTCAGGTTTTGTTTTTGGTGGTGATCTGGAGATGTCTCAATTTCTCCCTCATTTGTGAAGGGCACTTTTGGTAGAGATAGAATTCTCAGTTGATAGGTTCCCCCCAGCACTTTGAATAGATCAACCCACTGCCTTCGGGTGTCCAGGGTTTCTGATGAAAAATCAGATGATAATCCTAATGATGATCCACTGTATGTGACAAGATCCTTCTCTCTTACTGCTTTCAAGATTCTTTTTTGTCTTTTAGCAGTTTGATTATGTGTCTTGGTGGTGTTCTTTTTCAATTTATACTACTTGGGAGTTTGTTGAGCTTGGATTTGTAGATTCATTAATTGATTCCAATTTGGGAAGTTTTCAGCCACCATTTCTTCAAATATTCTTTTTTCCTGTCTCTTATCCTTTTGAAATTCTGCCTTATAATGTGTATATTGGCCCACTTGATAGAGTTCAATAAAGCCCCTAAGCCGTTTACTTTTCCTCTTGTTTTTATTTCAGTTCCTGACTTGGTAATTTCAATTGTCCTAATATTCAAATTCACTGATTTTTTTTCTTCTGTTAGCTCAGTTTTGATTTTGAACCTCTACAGTGCATTTGCCACTTCAATTATTATGCTTATCACCTTCAGAATTTTTTGGTGGGGCTTCTTTTTTATAATTTGTATTTTGTTACTGAGATTCTTATTTTGTTCATACATTTGGTCCCTGTTTTTGTGCATGTCTTTCCTTTAGCTCTCTTATCATCTTTAAGACAGTTGTTTTAGTCTTGGTTTAGTACATGTGGCCTTCCTTAGGTATATTTTCTATTGACTTACTTCATTCTTTTGAATGGGGCATAGTTTCCGATTTTTTTATATGCCTTGTGACTTGTTGAAAAGTGGACATTTTAATCTTTTGTTTAAAGATTTTATTTATTTATTCATGAGAGAGAGATAGAGAGATAGAGACAGAGACACAGGCAGAGGGAGAAGCAGGCCCCATGCAGGAGGAAGTCTGACGTGGGACTCGATCTCAGGACTCCAGGATCAGGCCCTGGGCTGAAGGCGGCGCTAAACCGCTGAGCTACCGGGGCTGCCCTCGACATTTTAATCTTAAAATATGTTAACTCTGGAAATAAAATTCTCCCCCTTCCCCAGGGATGGCTGTTGTTTTTTTCTTTTTATCGTTATGGGGTGTCTGTGTCAGAGATCAGCATAAGTTACATGTTTAAGGTGTTCTAAGGCCTTTTCTAAGTCTGTATCTTTTCCTAGTTATACATGGTAGCTTTCTAAATTCTCTATATATGTGGTTGGTTTTAAATGTCAAAACAAATATGGTTCTTTTTACATCTGGAAGCTGCTTTTATTGGTGAAGGTTGGAAAAATTGTGGCTAACTTCTAAGCTCTCACCTCAGCATTCAGAGTAACAATCCATGATCAGAACACAGAACTCCAGTATTTGGAGGATAAGTTCCCGAATGCCTATCCTGGCTCCAGAAAGACACTCAGCAATTCATGTTATTGACCGTACAGCTGCTGCCATGAGGCAAAGGGGCAGGGGAGACTTGTAAGCCACTATGGGCTGATAGCTGAATTTAACTGCAATTTACCAGCCGAGCTGTACTCTAGAAGTTCCAAGTGTTCAAAAAACTCTAGAGTTCCAAAATATTCACTGCCAGTACAGTTGTACAGGTGAAAAGATGAATTCCTAGTGCTGCCTACTTTACCACCTTCCTTTTCTTTACTATAACCTTTCTTTTTTTACTATAAACTTTCTAATATTTCTAATACATTATTTATGAATTTATATTTCAGATTTACTCAGGGATGGCTTTGGGGACAATCCCCTTTTCTACTGCCTGATTGCAGAAGTACACAGTCAACAAAAACCATTAGGTAAAATAAATCTGCTTCTTCCAATTTAATCTGTAGTATACTTTCTCTATCCTGAAAATGAACAGTTTGATAGTATAGACTTACTATTAAATAGAATAGGAGAGTATAAGTACATAAATTCATTTTTTAAGAAAGAAAATGTGTGGTATATACTTGTATATGCATAGGAAAAAATTTGGAAGAATATACATTGTTAAAAGATGGCTTATCTTTTTAGGATTGTGTTATATGGGACTTAAACCTACATTATATATTTTCATATTGTTTGACATTTTGTCCAGTAAGCTTTTATTACTTTAATACTTAAAGAAAACTCTAAGATATTCAATTTTAGAGGAAAGACCACTCAATGATTCAAAGCCTTAGCCTCATTGTACCCTCTCTTCCCTCTTCTAGGCAAAGTGACTGTTGGATTTGCCATGTACTACTTTACATACGACCCCTGGATTGGCAAGTTACTTTACCTAGAGGATTTTTATGTCATACAAGCTTACCGAGGTCAAGCTACACTTAAATTATTACTTATAGTTTAAAAATTAAAATGGCATATTTTAAGGATAGGGCTTCAGTATAAATATGGTATTTCAGTTAGTTAATATAACTCACTTCTATTTCATGACCCTGATCATTATCCTAGTTATCCTTGCATATGGTAAAAACTCAACCACAGATTTGGAAAGGACTTTCCATTAGTTCCTATAAAGGCCTGAATAAGCCAAATTATCACAGCTATCCTTTTTTAAAAGATTTTATTTATCTATTCATGAGAGACACAGAGAGAGGCAGGCAGAGACATAGGCAGAGGGAGAAGCAGGCTCCATGCAGGGAGCCCGATGTGGGACTCGATCCCGGGACTATGGGATCACGCCCTGAGCCGAAGGCAGATGCTCAACCACTGAGCCACCCAGGTGTCCCAGCTATCCTTTTTTTAAAAAGGATTTTATTTATTTGAGAGAGTGAGAGCACACAAGCAGGGGAATGGGCAGAGGAAGAGGGAAAACCAGGCTCCCCACTGAGGAGGGAGCCCAACACAGGGCTCAATCCCAGGACCGTGGGACCATGACCTGAGCCATAGGCAGAAGCCCAATCTACTGATTCACCCAGGTGCCCTGTAGCTATCCTTTTATCTTTAAAAGAAATGCATTTATGTTTTAGGCTGTTTTGTCTGAAAGTGAGTAAGAAATATATTATGATAGTGACAGTGACTCATTTCTGCTTCATCAATCTTTAAATCCAAAATCTCTTCTATTACCTTTGGAACCATATTACAATTAGGAGGAAGATATTAAAAATATTAATGAGTTGAGTTATAACACAAGCTCTTAATATATAACAGCCAGATACATGTGTTTTTTAAAGATTTTATTTATTTTTTCATGAGAGACACAGAAAGGCAGAGACAGTCAGAGAGAGAAGAAGGCTCTGTGCAGGGCACCCAATGTGGGACTCAATCCCAGGACACCAGAATCACACACTGAGCGGAAGGCAGAGGCTCAACCACTGAGCCACCCAGGCTTCCTGATATAGGGTTTATATTTTACTTAAGATTAAAGCAAATAAATTTGTTAAGTGGATTTTTTAAACATGGTTCATTTTCCATTATATATTTTAAAAGGTCTAGGTATTGGAGCTGAAATGCTGAAGAGATTAAGTCAGGTATGTATTATATTTAGTAAAGATATTCTATATGTTATCATTATCTTCATTAAATATTTAAGAGTGTAAATTAGATAATTTATCCCACCTTCTGAACATAACCTCAAAATATTTTCTTTATTCCAATTAAAATAGATCTTCAAATCAGATATTCATATGGATTATATTTAAATTATATATATATATATATATTTATTTTCTAATTAAGATTTTATTTTGGAATGTTCTCTGGTTAAATTTTCAGATATATTCAAGTGACATCCGTGAACAAAACCAGTCTGGTACATTATGAAAAACCTTATAAAGAACCACATCTAACACATATTAAGTCAGGCAGAAATCCTTCATCTGGTATTGTTAAGGGGGGAACCCCAACTTTTCCTTTAAGCCTTAGATTCTAACTCATTAAATAATTTCAATAAAATCTAGAGAATGTTGGGTGCCTCCGTGGCTCAGCTGGTTAAGCATCTGCCTTCAGCTGGGTCACGATCCCCCTTTCATCGGGCTCCCTGCTTTCCCTCTCCCTCTGCCCCTCCTCCCACTAGTACCCAGGCTTGCTCTCACATGGATAAATAAAATCTTTAAAAAAAATAAAAGCTTTAAAAATACAGAGGACACCTGGGACTAAAATTTTTTTTCCCATTATCCCATTTTGCAGGTTATTTTTGTACATCTTGGCTTTTTCATGTATTTGATAGTATCATGCTCGTATTTTTAGTCCAGGTCTGGTATTTAAGTATAGTTAAAATTTAGATATTTTTTTTTGCTGTTTTACATGGCTAGTCAGTCTCCGTTTTATACCTGTATAAAATCTGGTTTTCTTCCCTTGTCTGTTGAACTCCGTCTTTCTCAAGTGATTTCAGAGTCACAGAGTTGTCAATTTCAGCCTCCCTGTTTATCTTACCCACTGAATTTACCATTTCTAAACTTAATGAAATTGGTATAATCTATCATGAGTAGTACGGAGAGGAACAGTAACCCTAGACGTTTGGTTCCTTTCATATTTAAATTATATTTAATCAAAAATTGATTTCTACATTGTCCACAACCATACTATACACCACTTTGCTATAAACAGAGACAAGCAAGAGGGATATTAGAAGGCAATATTACCCATAAAATAGGTCCATGGTATGAATATAAGAATAGCATAAAAATCACTTCTGGTAAGTAGGGAGGAGTTGGAGCCTCCTAAGTTCATTTTGTCACAGGGACACAACTAGAAAACAACCATATCTGTGGACCAACCCAGAAAATGACCCCAAACTCTAGCAGAACAGACATTCCAGTTAATCAAGGAGAGGATGCCACATCAATAAGAGTAGGAGAGGGACACCTGGGTGGCTCAGTGGTTGAGCCCCTGCCTTTGGCTCAGGGTGTGATCCTGGCATCCAGGATCTAGTCCCATATCAGGCTCCCTCCCTCTGCCTATGTCTCTGCCCTCTCTCTCTGTATCTCTCATGAATAAATAAATAAATCTTTAAAAAAAAGGGTAGGAGAGGCATAGAGAAGGTCAATAACCAAATTCCTGGGGAGACTAATCACAAAAGGGAAGGACGCCTCAAGCACATAGAAGGAAGAGGCTCAGACTCCACCCCAGGCAGCCCAGGCATGGGGGATCTGCATTGGAGACAAGTACCCATAACATTTGGCTTTGAAAACCAAGGAGGTTAACTTCCTAAGTTTTTATAACCACCTAGGCTTAACTACAGGAACTTTTTTTTTAATTGGAGTTCGATTTGCCAACATATAGTATAACACCCAGTGCTTATCCCATCAAGTGCCCCCCTCAGTGCCCATCATCCAGTCACCCCATCCCCCTGCCCACCTCCCCTTCCACTACCCCTTGTTCATTTCCCAGAGTTAGGAGTCTCTGATGTTTTGTCATCCTCTCTAATTTCCCCCACTCATTTTCTCTCCTTTCCCCTATAATCCAGGAACTTTAAAAATCAGTGGGTTTAGCACTGAGAGTGAGAGGGCAGTAAGAAATGGAGTCCCCATCCTTAAAGAGACAGTATAACAAACAATCCTGCCAAGATACAGCATAGAAGCAGCAGTATGAAAAATACCTAGGATATCCAAGATTTATTTACAAATCTCAGAATATGTGCTGGAAGAGCAGGGATCTTTAGGTCACTACTTTAAGAATAAAAGAGCTGGTGGTAGCCATTTCTCTCTTCCCCGACTCCCTACCTCACAGCCTATATAGCTGGATACTTGTGGGAAACAGGGGGTATGCTGCACCTACCTTGTTAATACTGTGCATCCCACCCCACATTCTCCTTTGGATTCCTTCCATCCAATCCACCCCACTCGGCAAGAGTCCCTCCAAAATAGCTCCTGTCATGTCTTATTCAAGCAGCTCTGGCAGTGACTTGCACCAGTACAAAATGACTCCTGCCCTGAGGAAAGGGAAAGATAATCACACATATCAGTTTGACTGTAGCCCTAGCATCCAAACCTTATAACTAGCAGTGCAGAGAGAGTGCCCTGATCAGCAGGGGGTCTGCAGGACCAGTAGATGGACTGGGGCAGGCATCTGATATGATAACTGGTTCCATCCACCAACAAAAAACTCTCAGAGGAAGCATGGTGAGAGATTCCTGCAGTTTGGGGTCACTGCAACCATGGCACATTGGGGGCAGGCATTTGGTTTTCCAGCCCTGTCTAATAGGAAAAGCCTCTCAAGGTCCAAGGCAGGAAGAGCACCCTGCAGGTTGGTGCTACCACAATGCTTACGAGCAAACTGGTAATAGCATCTGATTTGTTTGCAGCCTCTGCCTACCAACATAAGCCTCTTAGGAGACAACACAAGAAAAGCACTCTGCAGTCTGGTATGGCTTCTGCCCTAGCAAACTGGGCTTAAGACAGACATTTGACCTGATTGTTGACAATGCCCAACTATAAGCCTACAGCCACAAAATGGCCCCTTAACAGCATAGGACCAATTATGGCCCACAATAATCAAAGCAGGTCACTGCAGCCAACTGGACTTAAAGCAAATGAGGCTTGGCCACAATAGTAGGGCACACAAAAACCACATAGAAGATACTGATGAAGCACCTGGTTCTGGTGAACAGGGGGCACAGTGCTACAGGGCACCATAGGACCTCTTTTTTGTAAGGCCACTACATTCAAGACAGTATAGAGACATAACTGATTTCCCTAAGACATATAAACAAACAAAGTTAGACAAAATAAGAGGAATATATCTCAAATGAAAGACCAGTACAAAACCACAGCAAAAGAGCTAAATTAAATGGATATAAGCAAGATACCTGATAATATATTTAAACTAATGGTCATAGAGATACTGGACTTGAGAAAAGTGGAAAATCTCAGGGAAACTTTCCACAAAGAAATAGAAAACAAAAAAGAACCAATGAGATGAATAATTCAATAATTGAAATGAAAAATAGACTATAGGGAATCAATAGATTAGAGGAGACAGAAGAACAGATCAGTGAGCTAAAAGAATAATGGAAAGCAATAAAGCTGAACAGGAAAAAGAAAAAAATAATTAAAAATGAGAATATGTTTAGGGAACTCAGTGATGTTATCAAATCTAATAAAATTCACATTACACAGATCTCAAAAAGAGAAAAGAGAAGGAGACAAAACATTTATTTGAACAAATAATAGTTGAAAACTTCCCTAATCTGGGGAAGGAAATAGATATTCAGATCCAGGAGGCACAGAGTCCCCAAGAAAATCAACCCAAGGAGATTCATACCAATGCATATAATTATTAAAGTAGCAAAATAGTAGTGATAGAGAATTTTAAAAGTAGTAAGAGAAAAGTTATATACAAGGGAAATCCCATAAGGCTGTCAGCTGATTTTTTAGCAGAAACTTTGCAGGCCAGGAAGAAGTGGCATGGTATGTTCAGAGAGATGAAAGGAAAAAACCTGCAACCAAGAATACTCATTTCATGGCTATCCAGCAAGGCTATCATTCAGAATAGAAGTAGAGAGAGAGTTTCCCAAACAAAAAAGAAAGCAGTTCATCATGACTAAACCGTCCTTAGAAGAAACATTAAAGGGTATTCTTTGGGAAGAAAACATGATAATCAGGAGTTAAGAAATTATGAAAGGAAAGAAACTCCACAGTTAAATGCAAACAAAATAAAAGCCATAGATAAATCATTTATAGAACTACTATGGAGGTTAAAATGCAAAAGGAGTAAGACCAAGTGTATCTATAAATATAAAAGGATCCACAAAATGAAAGGACATGAAGTAGGGCATATTATACATAAAATGTGGGAGGCTTAATTGATCATCAAATTAATATAAACTGCTATGATATATGTATGTTATTAGAAACCACAAATCATTCATCTGTCGATGGACATCAGGCACTTGACGGGATAAACACTGGGAGTTATATGCTGGCAAATCGAACTTCAATAAAAGAAAATATATAGAAATCAAAAAGAAACCACAAATCAAAAATATCTAATAGATATACAAAAAATTAAGAGAAAGGAACACAAACATCACTATAGAAAGCTATCAAAGACAAGGAAAGAGCAAGAGAAAAAATAGAGAACTACAAAAATACATATAAAACAAGTAACAAATAGCAATAAGTACATACCTATCAATAATTACTTTGAATGTAAATGAACTAAATGCTCTGGTCAAAAGACACAGAGTCACTGAATGGATATAGAACATAAAGACTCCTAACTCTGGGAAACGAACTAGGGGTGGTGGAAGGGGAGGAGGGCAGGGGGTGGGGGTGAATGGGTGACAGGCACTGAGGGGGGCACTTGACGGGATGAGCACTAGGTGTTATTCTGTATGTTGGCAAATTGAACACCAATAAAAAATAAATTTAGTATAAAAATAATAAAAAAAATTTAAAAAAAGAGAGAGAAAAAAAAGAAGCAAACCCCATTGATAAGCCGCCTACAGGAGCCTCCCTTCAGAACTAAAGGTACATGCAAATGGAAAGTGACAGGGTGGAAAGATATTTACCGTGCAAATGGAAGTGAAAAGAAAGCTGGGGTACCAATACTTAGACAAAATAAACATTAAAACAAAAACTAACAGGAGACA
Source organism: Nyctereutes procyonoides (assembly GCF_905146905.1). Classification (NCBI taxonomy): domain Eukaryota; kingdom Metazoa; phylum Chordata; class Mammalia; order Carnivora; family Canidae; genus Nyctereutes; species Nyctereutes procyonoides. The sequence continues at coordinate 64,300,416 of NW_026575125.1, read as the reverse complement.
AAGAAGAACATTACATGATTACAAAAGGAACAATCCAACAAGAGGATATAATCATTGTAAATATGCATCCAATATAGGAGCACCTACATACATAAAGCAACTATTAACAGACATAAAGGAAAGAATTGACATTAATACAATGATAGTAGGGGACTATAACCCTCAGTTACATCAATGGATACATCACCCAGAGAGAAAATCAAGGAAACCATAGCTTTGAATGAAACACTGGAACAGATGGATCTAAAAGATATACTCAGAGCAATCCATCCCCGAATAGTGTAATACACATTATTTTCAAGTGTATATGGAATGTTCTCCAGAACAGATCACAGGTTAGGCCACAAAACAAGTCTCCATAAACTTAAAACGATTGAAATCTATCATGAATCTTTCTGACCACAATGATATGAAAACAGAAATCAAACACAAGAAAAGAATCTGGAATGAATACAAGTACACGGAGGCTAAATAACATGCTATTAAACAATGAATGGGTCAACCAAGAAATCAAAGGGGAAATAAAAGGAATACATAGAGACAAATGAAAATGAAAACATAATGATCCAAAATCTTTGGGATCCAGCAAAGCTGCTTTAAGAAAGATTATGGCAATATAGATCTACCTGATAAACTAAGAAAAAGCTCAAATAAAGAACCTAACGTTACACATAAAAGATATACAGAAAGAACAAAGGCCAAAGCCAGTAGAAAGAAGGGAATAATAAAGATTATAGCAGGAATCAATGAAATAGAGATTAGAAAAGAAAAAAAAAACTATAGAGCAGATCAATGAAGCCAGGAGCTAGTTATTTGAAAAGATCAACAAAATTGATAAACCTTTATCCAGATTGATCAAAAATAGGAGAGGACTCAAAATCAGAAATGAAGAAGAAATAACTCAAAAATACTAAGGATTATAAGAGAATATTATGAAAAATTTTATAGCAACGAATTGGACAACCTCGAAGAAATGGATAAATTCCTAAAAATATATGACCTTCCAAAACTGAATCCTGAAGACAAAGAAAATTTGAATAGACTGATTGCTTGCAGTAAATTTGAATCAGCAATCAAAAACCTCCAAACAAAAGTTAGGACCAGATGGCATCACAGGTGAATTTTACCAGACATTTAAAGACGATTTAACATCTTTTATTCTCAAACTATTTCAAAAAATGGAAGGAAAGCTTCCAAATTCATTCTACAAAGATAGCACTACCATGATTTCAAAACCAGATAAAGACACTACAAAACAAGAAAACTAAAAGCAGTTATCTCTGATGAACATAGATGTAAAAATCATCACAAAATATTAGCAAACCAAATCCAACTATTCACTTAAAAATTATTTCCTATGATCAAATGGGATTTATTCCATGGATGCAAGGGTGGTTTAATATTCACAAAACAATGTGATACATCACATCAACAAGAGAAAGGATAAAAAAAACCGTTTGATCATCTCAATAGTTGCAGCAAAAACATTTAACAAAGTACGACATCCATTCATGACAAAAACTGTGCAGAGTAGGTCTAGAGGAAACATACCTCAACACAATAAATGCCATATAGAAAAATCCAACAATTAACAGCATACTAAATGGTGAAAAACAGAGCTTTTCCCCTACAATCAGGAACAAGATGAGACTGTCCACTCTTACCACTGTTATTCAACATCATACTGCAAGTCCTAGCACTGCAATCAGACAAGAAAAAGAAATAAAAGGCATCTGACTGGTAAAGAAGAAGCAAATGACAGGATACTGTACGTAGAAAACCATAAAGAAAGACTTTAGCAAAAAACTACTAGAACTGTTAAATGAATTCAGTAAAGTCACAGGATACAATATATGAAAATCTGTTGCATTTTAATACACTAATAAAGAAGTAAAAAGAGAAATTAAGAAGACAACTGCATTGATAATTGGACTAAAAACTGTAAGATATCTAGAAATAAACTTAATCAAGGAGGTGAGTAATCTGTGCTCTAAAAACTATAAACCAGGGATCCCTGGGTGGCGCAGCAGTTTAGTGCCTGCCTTTGGCCCAGGGCGTGATCCTGGAGACCCAGGATCGAATCCCACGTCGGGCTCCTGGTACATGGAGCCTGCTTCTCCCTCTGCCTATGTCTCTGCTTCTCTCTCTCTCTGTGTGTGACTATCATAAATAAATAAAAATAAAAAAAAAAAAACAAAAAAAACTATAAACCAATGATAAAAGAAACTGAAGATGATACAAACAAATAGAAAGGGATTCCATGCTCATGGAGTGGAAGAACCATATTCTTAAAATGTCCATACTTTCCAAAGCAATCTACAACTTTAATGCAATCCTCATCAAACTACCAACTAATTTTTCACAGAACTAGAGTAAATGATCCTAAAATATGTATGGAATCACAAAAGACACTGAATACCCAAAGAAATCTCTAAAATGAACAAAACTGGAGGTAACACAATCCCAAATTTGAAGATATATTACAAAATAATGAAAAGAGTCTAGTACTGGCACAAAAATAGACACATAGATCTATGTGGTCACTTTATGGTCACTTAATCTATGGTCACTTAATCTATGACAAAGAAGGCAAAGAATATGCAATGGGAAAGACAGTATCTTCAACGAATGGTGTTGGAAAACAGGACAGCTAAGTACATCATGAAACTTGACCACTTTCTTACATCATACACAGAAATAAACTCAAAATGAATTGAAGATCTAAATGAGAGACCCAAAACCATAAAATTCCTAGAAGAAAACATAAGCAGTAATTTCTTTGACATCAGCCATAGAAACATTTTTTTTATGTTTCTGAGATGAGAAACATTTTCTCATCTGGCAAAGGAAACAAAAAAAAAATTATACTACTGAGACTATAGCAAAATAAAATCCTTTTAGATAGGAAAGGAAACTATCAGCAAAACAAAAAGGATACCTACTGAATGGGGGAAGATATTTGCAAATGATAGCTCTAATACCAGGTTCATACCTAAAATAATGTAAGAGCTTATACAACCCAGTACAAAAAAGAAAAAAAAATCTATTAAAAAGCAGTCAGAGGATCTGAATAGACATTTTTCCAAAGAATACAGATGGCCAACAGACACATGAAAAGATGCTCAACATCATTCATCATTAGGAAAATGCAAATTAAAACTAGGATGACCTCTCACTTTATATCTGTCAGACTGGCTAAAATAAAAAATATAAGAAATACCAAGTGTTGGCAAGAATATGGAAAAAAAAGGAACCCTCCCTCGTTTACTGTTGTTGAGAATGCAAAGTAGTGCAGCCACTGTGGAAAACAGTATAGGGATTTAAAAATTTAAAAACAGAATTACCATATGATACAGTAATTCCACTACTGAGTATTTACCTAAGGAAGTTGAAAATACTAATTCAAAGAGATATATGCACCCCTATGTCTACTGTAGCATTATTTATAATAGCCAAGCTATGGAAGCAACCCATGTGTTCAACAGATGAATGGATAAGAAGATGTGGTATGTATATTTACATATATATACACATACACACAATGGAATATTACTGAGACATAAAAATAATGATATGTTTCCATTTGCAACAACATGGATGTACCCAGAGGGTATAATTCTAAGTGAAATTAAGCCAGAGAAAGACAAATACTTTGTATTTGTCCAAATTCCATTCATATGTGGAATTTAAGAGATAAAATTAATGAACAAAGAAAAAAAGTCAAACAGAACAACACTCTTAAATACAGAGAACAAACTGGTGGTTGCCAGAGGGGAGGTGGGTGGGTGGGGATGGGTGAAATAGATAAAGGGAATTAAGAGTGGATTTAACTTGATGAGCATGAGAAATATATAGAACCTCTGAATCATTATACTGTACACCTGAAACTAATATAACACTGTATGTTAATCATACTTGAATTAAAAAAAGCATAGTATAAAAATAAGATCCTTTTGTAATTTGGAGATGCATATGAAATTTTAGGAACTTTTTCTATAGAATAAAGGAAAAAACTGTATTGGATTTCTAGAAAAACCAATTAGTAGACTTTGCAAATCATTTCTGTACTTTTCAAAGAAAGTTTCTTATAGTTTTAGAGAAGTCCAAGAGTTAACTATTATATTATTATTTGGAAGTATACATAGTGCCTTGCATGTAGACCTTTAATAAAATAAATGTATTAATGAAGACTATGCTTTCAAGTAAAAGTAATCTCTATTTGTTTTTAAACAGATAGCCATCAGAAGCCAGTGTAACTGCATGCACTTTCTTGTTGTCATTTGGAACCAAGCTTCTATTGACTACTACACTCGTCGAGGAGCTTTAGACCTTTCGTCTGAGGAGGGCTGGCATCTGTTCAGATTTAACAGAGAAGAACTCATGGATATGGCAAAGGAAGGCTGAAAGAGGATTCATCTCAATTTGTCCCAACATATGCTCCAACATTTGAATGTCACCTGAGTCCAACAGCAGTTTGACTTTGAGTGTTGTACAATACAGCAAGTGATCAAACTCTGGTTTGAGCAGATCTTTTACTTTGAAACAGATTTGGCAGATACAATCAACTTGCCTTTTTCCAAACTAATTACTAATAACTAGTAGCATAGCTGATGATCCAAAAGAGTAGATAAACCAAGAATCACTTTATAGTTGGTGTTAGTATATTTTTTACCTACCGTATCTCACTAAATTTAAAATGTTTATATTTTCACATCTTAACAGCTAAAATTGGAATAAGTATAATGATCAAGTGGTCTCACTTTTTTCTTAGAGGTAAATAATGTATCTTAGATTTGATGAAATATGGATTCATTTGATTATAAACAGATCTGAGGTACAAAAAATTCATTTAAAATACTGAAGCTAAATTTTGAGAAGCTTACTTATGAAAACTAGTAAGTGAACTATTTCCCTATCTTGAGTAGCTCAGGTACCACTGCCTCCTTAACATCATCTCAGAACTGCATTTTATCTCTGAGCATTTACAGCTCTTTGGTTGTATATATCTTAGGGAAGATACTACATATAAAACTATATATGCATATATTTCTTTCCTCTCTGGTAGAAATATAAGCCCTATGATAGAATTATAATTCCTTTTATATCCTGTGTTGCAACTAGCATAGAACATGTGAGTTCTTACTGTGTACCAGGTATTTCATGAGCATAAAAGCTACACAAAAATGATTCAGTCATACCCACAAGGAGTCTTGTCTGTGAAAATTACTTAACTAGTTTTAGTTTTATAATTAATTGGATGGGTTGTCACAGCTATAAACACCAAGTGTAAGGGAATGTAGAATAGAGAACATTTAAATCCTACCTTGGAGGACTGAGAAAGGTGACACTGTAATTGGGTTTGAAGGATGAATAGGAAGTTGGAATATGGAACAGAAAAAAATTCTAAGAGGAAATACCAGCATAGGCAGAAAAAATAACTTAAAATAACAAAGCATGTTCAAGGAGCAAGTGATATGTCATAGATAAAATATAATGTACATTGGCAGTAAGGTGGGAAAGGAGAGGGAAGATAGGATTAAAGTTGAATTGGGATCATAAGGGCCTTGTATGTCATGCTTGGGAGTCTTGTTTTAACTGTTTAGGCAGTTATGCGCCACTGAAGATTTCAGAGAGCCAACTAACTATATGGTTTTTAGAAAGGCAGTATGTTATAACATGTCAGATGGGTTATAAGAATAGGGTAGTGAACACTATGTTAGCTGAAGCTCAACACTCATTCCATATTCCTTACTCCTTGCCTTCCTTACCATAGAAAAAATATGATTTGCAAATTTTCCTTGAGCTAAGGTGGCTACATGGTAAGCTCTGGTTAAGATATAGACAAGAGGGGATCCCTGGGTGGCGCAGTGGTTTGGCGCCTGCCTTTGGCCCGGGGCGCGATCCTGGAGACCCGGGATCGAGTCCCACGTCGGGCTCCCGGTGCATGGAGCCTGCTTGTCCCTCTGCCTGTGTCTCTGCCTCTCTCTCTCTCTCTCTGTGTGTGTGTGACTATCATAAATAAATAAAAAAAGATATAGACAAGAATTCTGAGAGGGGCTCTAAGAAAGCATTTACTTTTCTGATAATAGAGGGTCAGAAGCATATAGCAGAATTTGTCCTAATTTCTTCCTACTTTGAATGTGCATGTATTCCTCAGAGGAACAACAGCCATTTTGTGACCATGAGATGACAAATTCACATACTAAAGAACAGAATGGAAAGAGAAAATGTTTAGGTCCTTGATGGCACTAATGAGCTACTGAATGAATCCCTGTATTAATTCTGGACATTAAGTAGACTCTTATTCACTGTTAATTGGTTTACTGCTACCTGCAAACAGAACATATTCTGAAGTGACAGAAAACAAGATTGATGGAGGGCAGCTGGAGGGCTATTCTAATAATTCAGGAAGGTGATGATGAAAACTTGAATGGGAGCATGGATTAGGAAAGAGTATAAAAGGTAGGGCAGATTTGAAAAACACATAAATAAGAGAGAGGTAGAGGCAATTTAGTTTTAGGCATATTAACACTGGGGATATTGATGGGATGTAAGGTAGATTGAATAATAAATAATTAGAAAATAGGTCTACAGCTCTAAAGAAATATTGTAGCTGGACATATAAATGGTAAGGAAATACAAATGTTGGCTAAAGTCAGTAAAGTATTTTGAATGAAAATGAGAGAGCATACAGAATGAGAAAAGATGACTAGGAATGCAACTAGAAGAGCTACAGTATTTTGATTCAGAGCAAGAGAAGAATGAAGAATGACAAGAGAGCAAAGGGAGGAGTGAGTTTCAAGGAGGGAGTGTTTGAGAGTCAATAATTACAGAAAATTCAAATAGGTATAGAGGCCAGGGAGTCAGCAGAAAGTTGGAGAGGAATCAAAAGTGAGGAAGTATGGAACTGACACTTTTTTTTTTATCAAGTATGGCAATCATAGGACAGAGAAAGTGAAGACAGCTTGAGAGAAAGAGGCAGAGTTAAAGAAAGGTTTTTTTGTTACTTTATTTATTTATTTATTTGTTTGTTTTTATAGCTCGGTATAGTTTTATTTTTATTTTTTTTTGCTGCAAACCTATTTTTTATTGGAGTTCAATTTGCCAATATATAGCATAACACCCAGTGCTCATCCCATCAAGTTACTATTTTTAGACAAAAAAGATCAGAAGCTATTTAGAGATTGAGGAAAAGAAATGAATGAAAAGAGAAACCAAAGACTGTAGATTAAACAGGATAGAATATGGTACTGGAAAACATGGGAAAGAATGAGATCAGAAACACAAGCACTAGCCTTAGACAAGGGGGATGCATGACTGAAAAGAGGTAAGTCTTGAAGGTAGAAGGGAAAGGCTAAAAATGGTCATGTCTAGCTTGAGAATAAAAGGTCTGTAATACTTCTCCTGGGGAACAGAATAGGAAACCACCTAAGGGAACCAGTAGGATTTCTAAGCAGCATTGGAGTCCCTTGTAGAATATGGTCCTCTTAAATAGTTAGAAGTGTTTTTGGACATTTAAGAGGAGTTGACATTAATAAAACAAAGAGACAAAGCCAACCCACATGTCATAAAATATGGATATTTTATTCCAGTTCTGAGGGATGAAAAAAAAGCAGAGGAACACATCCTTCTATACACCATTCTAATTTAGCTAACAATAATTTGAAAAATCTAAAGCAAATATGTATATGTATCTGTATAAATATTTATATATACACATACATATTTCATCAGTATTTATGTTTACTCTATTTTTGTTTTTTTTATAAACACTCTTAAAAATTATCAAATGCATCCCAAAACTTCTACTTCTGCCTCTTCATCAACCATTTAATATTGTTTGGATTAAATTTACAGTTTGTGTTTTAATCCCTTATGTGACTGGTCAAACTGTACATTGTATCAGATGTGAGGGAAAAACTTTGTTTAAAAGTTATATCCTAAAAAAAAAGTGATACTTTTTGTGTCACAGTTACCCTTTACATGATTTTTTTTCATCATTATTTTCAACTTCACACATCTTGCAGTTCTCTATGCAGACTACTTCAGCTTCTAGTGCTGTACATATCTACATCTTCTGGATGGGACTGCCCGTGATCCATGAGCTTGGGGTCAGGCATAAACTGTGTAGCACCTGATAAAGTTTTAAAATGAAAAAAATTAGTCACTCATTAAACAAATGTATTGTTGGTACTGGGAATACAGCAGTGAACAGCAGATAAAAATTTCTGTCAATATGGACCTAACATTTAAGTTTGGAAACATAGACAATAAATTAAGTAAAAGATTATCAGATGGTGGTAAGTGCTATGAAAAATAAATAAATAAAACAGGAAGGGTGTTAGACCTTTGGGTGATTTGCAATTTTAAACAGGGTGGCCTTCAAAAAAAAGGTGGTAACTGAGCAAAGAACTGAAGGAGGTGAGGGCGTGAGCCCTGTAGATATCAGAGGAAAATGCCTTGCAAAGCTAATGGACCTGAGGCATATATGAGGAACCACAAAATGGTCAGTATGGATGGAACAGAATAGGTACAATGTGATGGTGGGTACAGTGAGAGTGATAGGAGACATGATCAGAAAACAATAGAAGTCTAAACCACATAGGTCCATGGTAACGTGTTCTCTTTTAATGTAGAGAAGTGACATGATGTTTTTTTTTTTAAAGATCACTCTTGTCTGTAGGGAGAAGAGACTACAAGGAAATAAGGGTGGAAGCAGGGAGACCAGTAGCAGTGGTGGTGGTAAAAAGGGACTGGATTCTGGATAACTTCTGAAGGTGGAATGGGCAGGATTTCCTAAGTGGATTGAATATGCTTGTGTGAGGGAGACTCTGAGAAACTGGAAGGATGGAGTTGACGTTTACTACTATAGGGAAAAATGTGGGAGAAGCATGTTTGGGGGAAGGCAAGTCAAGTATGAAGTTTTGGATGTGTTAAATCTACATTGTTAACTAAACATCTGAGTACAAATGTTGAGTAATCTGTTGGATATGTGAGTCTCTAGAGCTCAGGAGAGGACTTGGCTGCTTTATAAATGTTATGGTACTAACTTATATTTGGCATTTAAAATTATGGGACTATGAGATCATCTAGAGTATCAGAGAAGAGGTCCAAGGAATGAGTCCTTTGGATACTCCAATATTTTGAATTTAAGAAAATTAAAAGAATGTATCAATTAGGCTGAGAAGAACAGCCAGTCAGTGAAATGAGAGAACCAAGAGGAAGTAGAATCCCACAAGCCAAGTGAAGAGATTTATTTCAAGGAAGAGGGAGTAATCACCTGTGTTAAAAGTTACTGATGGATTACATACAATGGAGATTGAAAATGGACTGGATTTGACAATGCGTGGATCACTGGTGATCATGATAAACTGATAGTGTGCCAGGCAGGATACTACATTATTTTCATCTATTATCTCACATTACCACCATGATATAAATAATATTTTTATATTATCCTTGTTTTCCAGATAAGGACATTTTAATTTACAGAGGTTAAGAAAATGACCAATCTCACTTAGCTGATAAATGGAGCCAGGATTGAACCCAGATAAGTATGATTCCCTAACATAACAACTCTGACTCTTGTAAAATGGGTGTTAGAGTAATAAAAATGTTACACAATTTTAGTATTCAGTGTAATAATATATACAAAGTGTTGCATATAATAATACCCTGTGTATGGTAAGTAGGCAAGAAACAACTATTTTAATGTTTACTTTGTGATGTAAGATTGAAAATATTTTTTTCAGAAATCTTTTTAAGTGCTTTTCAAAATCTGATTTAAAATAATTTATATTTGGAAACATATCTTTTTTTCCATAGAGGAATTTAATTTCCAGTTTTATGATGAAAACAAAGGGGAGAAATGGATTTACCTACAATGATTTATTTTATGCCTCTTTAGAAACGTTTTCTATTTCATAAATTGTGATCTATCTGTATGTAACTTCACTATCATATATATTTTAAAAAACCTAGATCATAAGTAATCACTATCCATACCTAATAATAGTTCACCATTGGATAGAAATCCTTTCTTTTTTTAGGATAGAAATTCTAAATATGGGGCCTCTTTACTGGGGGGGGGTGTCTGTGGATAGAATTCATGTGTCTATGAATTTAAATGTAGGTAATTGACCTTTATTTTCATTAACCTCAGACTGAAAATGAACATTTTCTTCAATAATGAGTGTAGGCAACAAATCACAGTAGTATTAGCGGGACCTTAGATTTTGTCACTTATACAGAAATCACAAATATTTTCATATTATGCTGTACTTGCAAATATCTTGAAACATTTACACTTATCACTACTTCAAAACTATGGCTTTATTAGATCTGTTAGGTACTGTTTTTTAAAACATTTAAAGAAGGACATGTATTGCCAAGTATTTTGTTTTATCCACTTAAAAGCATTATTCTGAGAAGAGGTCCATCACAAAGAGGTTAAGAAATTGGTTCTGCCTGCTCTTTTCTCAAATGTATCTTTACCACCACCTGGTGGAAGACTTTGTTCAGTACAAGTGAAAAGTACCAGGAAATAGTTTTCTTCTTTATCAAACATACTATAGTAAGCATATAATAATTATTTTATATAAGTCTGAATGTGCCTAATTTGCTTAACAATGCCAATCAGTTGAATAAGTTCTCTAACACTTCTACTTACTTCCTTATACATTTTCTTGTCCAAAGTCTAGTTAGTAAAACTTTAGCTCACCCAAATTTGAAATATACTCCTTTGCCTTTAGACCTCTACCTTTCAAAATGTGTTGAAAGGCTTCAGAATTTTAACTTATCTATAGCTTATGTCAGACATTATTAACTAGAGGAATATGCATAGAGAATTACCTGTGGAGGTTTACCTATAATCCACCTGCTTAGAGGCCTCACCTCTGGAGATTCTAATTTTTAATTCTTAGGTAGAGTGAATTTTAGAAAACAAACAATTCTAGTAAGTGTAGCATGGATCCCTCTCATTTAGAACCACTCATCCTAGGTCATTTGTTTTCTGCCTTTTAAAAAAGATTCACCTCCTGCTTTCCTGAGTAATTAAGGATTACATCTTTCCTCTTAGAAATTTCTTCACCCAGGATGCCTGGGTGGCTCAGCAGTTTAGCGACTGCCTTCGGCCCGGAGCGTGATCCTGGAGTCCTACATCAGGCTCCCTGCATGGAGCCCGCTTCTCTGTATGTGTAAGTGTGTGTGTGTGTGTGTGTGTGTGTGTGTGTGTGTGCCATGAATAAATAAATAAAATCTTAAAAATAAAAAGAAATTTCTGCACCCCTTGAACTGATCAAGGGCTCTGTGTTCTCCCAAAGGATTAGTCACAATAAAACTCTTCTTGAATCTCAATCTCCTAACCCATTAGAATGCTTTTCTTTGCACTTTATCATATTTTTAGTCTTGCATAAAAAGCTGGTGTTATCTCATTGTGATGAGCATCGGGTGTTGTATAGAAGTGTCGAATCACTATAGTACACCTGAAACTAGTATTACACTGTATGTTAACACTGGAATTTAAATAAAAACTTAAAAGCTGGTGTTACAAAAAACAGGAAAGAATAAAGATATTTTAAATTATAAAATAACGGTTAAGATATTGTCTTAAATAGCCATTAGGTGATATCTAGTCACAATAATTTAGTTCACACATTATCTCATTTATATTTTGAGCAAGTTAGATACAAAAAATGGGACAGATCACTAATAAATTTCTGTGTGAAGTTAGGGTTGTTAAAAATTCTATTTTTGTTTCTTTGTATAAAGTTGAGATGATATTCAGCTTATAGGTTATTGAAATACTTAAAGATACTAGTCATTGCAATTTACTCTCTCACACTTTGTTGTATTCTTTTCATTCTTCTTTCTCTCTGTGATTAATTTTGGCTATATTCTATTTACTTGTATTTGAGTTTATTACTTCCTGTTCTCTTTCATGTAGTCTGCTGTTAAATCCATCCAATGAGTCTTTAATTTCAGGTACTATATTTTTCACTTCTAGAATATCCACTTGATTTTTTATTTTTATTTATTTATTTTATTTTTTTTAATTTATTTATTTATGATAGTCAGAGAGAGAGAGAGAGAGAGAGAGAGGCAGAGAGAGAAGCAGGCTCCATGCACCGTGAGCCCGATATGGGATTCGATCCCGGGTCTCCAGGATCGCGCCCCGGGCCAAAGGCAGGCGCCAAACCGCTGTGCCACCCAGGGATCCCCCCACTTGATTTTTTTAAATAGATTCCAATTTCTGTGAAATTCTCCAGTTTTCATCTTTACTTGTTCATGTTTTCTATTTAACATATTAATTATGTTACTTTACAGTCCTTTTCTACAATCTTCAATATTTAGGTCGCCTGTGGGGCCAGCTGTTATTTTGTTGTGGTCACATCTTCTTGCTTCTTTGCATAACTAATATGTTGTTTGTTTACATGGTGAACACTGTATATAAAAGAACCATAGAAACTCCAGATGATATCTTCTACCAGGGAGAGGACCCTTTTCTTCTTTAGGATGGTAAGATGCTTATCATCTTAATCTAATCAGATACTGAGCTGAGTTGAAGTCTTAGTAAGAGTCAGTCAAATTGGTTCTCTCTTTTCCTCAGGTATAGCAAACTCGAAAGGTGCTGAGAGCCTGATGAGTTTCTGTTTCCCTTGCTCTGAAAGACTAGGAAATTTGGTTTTGCCCTTCAGATGTTTGGAGCCCGCTTATTTAGTCTCCTGTCCCATATTCAGTCTCCTGTCCTGGCAAATATTATAAAGGTTAGATGAGTCATGCATTTATGGCACACATCATCCTTCTAAAAGAAGTACCAGCAATCTTTTTCTGCAATGGGCCAGAGAGTAAATATTTTGACTTTGTAAACCATAAAGTTTGCTTTGCAACTGCTCAACTTTGCCACTGTAGTATGAAGGCAGCTAAAGACAATACATAATACATAAATCAATGAGTGCAGCTGTATTCCAATAAAACATTATTTATAGATATTAATATTTGAATTTCACATGATGTTCTCTTGTCACAAAATACTTTGTTTTCAACCATTTAAACCATGTAGAAACTATTCTTGCTTGTGAAATTTACAAAAATAGATGGTGAGCCAGATTTGGCACAAAGGCCATAGTCAGCCAACCTCTTCAGAGGAACATTAATCCTGTGAGAAAATGTGAGAGATTTCATTCTGCTTTCACCAGATTTCAAAAAGGTCCATGACACCAAATTTCCAAATTTGTTATTCCTAAAAACATAATTTTCATTATAAATATATATGAATGACAGAGAACTACCAAACTCATATTAAGAGCCACAATATCTAACTGTATAATATTCCTAACATATTCTGTATGTCTAGGCTCTCTAACTAAATAGTGTGCTCTCACAGCTTACTTAATAGAAATACTTCTTTATTAGCAAAATGGCTACTTTGAGCAAATGATATTTTCTAATATTCTTTGAGAATTTAACATGTGATTGACATTGTATTTTGTGTTTTACATGCAAAATCTCATTTAGTCCTCAGAACTATGTGAAAAAAACATTATTGTTGTCCCCCTTTTATGGATTAGAAGACCAACTTGAGATATTAGATAATTTGTCCCAAGTAAGAAAACAAGCAAATGTTGGATCTAGGATTTAGTTCCAGGCCTTATTCTTAAATCTGTGCTCATAATCACTACTGTTTTCCATGTCTTGGACCTTTGAGATTGCATGTAAAATGTGGAAATGATAAATCCCAGAAGTATTCTGTATAATTGATTCTGAATGATATATGATAAAGATGAATAGTACTGGCATATTTCTCTCCTCTACATATGAACTTAGAATGATTTTCATATGCCACATTATCCATGACAAGAGGGTAAAGCATTCCAGAATAGAGATGTGTGAAGAAAAAACATTGGCTAGTGATGGTTTGGTACCACTGTTAAGCTGTAACATGTTTCATTTCCACAAAGTTATTCTTTAATTGACAGATATTTCAAAAACTGACAGGATATATTAAATACTTGTGGGAGTATAGTGAACTGTGGATTATCTGTGAGCGTCTAAAATTTGCAAACCATTCTAGAACAGACAGAGGGGAAGATGGTGCAGAGTAGGAAAACCCTAGGTTCACCCTGTCCCATGAATAAAACTAGATAACTATCAAATCACCCTAAATCACAGAAATTGATTTGAAGACTAGCAGAACAAACTCTACAGCTAAGGGCAGAGAGGCGGCCACATCAAAGAAAGTAAAAGGAGTGGAGACTAACGTTTGGGAGAAAAACAGATGATGGCTGCTATGGTGGGCAGGGAGCTACAGTTTTGGAGAACGGTGACAGACAAACACACAGGGGAGCACACAGGGAAAACAAATCCCCATACCAACAGGCTTGGAAAGTGAGAGGGGCCAAATTTCAGAAGTGCTTGCAACCACTGTGGCTTAAAGCCTGAGTTCTATAGGTCAGTGGCGTGTCTTGGGGAGAGCCCAAAAGCATTGGTGCTGCCCTTGGAGAGAAGGCAGAGCAAACAGCAAACAGATCTGAAGAGTACCTGGGGGAAGAATACAGTGGACTATCAAATAATACAGTTAGATGTAGATTATATACAAAACTGATGGTAATGACATCTGATGAATGAATTCAGTTCATCTCAGAGCATGTCCCAAAAGTAGCATCCACAGAGAGATATTTCCAGGAACAAAAGAACTGGCAGGCACCACTTACTTTCCCAGCCCCTTAACATAAACACAGGGCCATCTGCAGGAACCAGCACAGCCCCCACAATCACTACCTAACTTGCTTACACCAAGCCATGCCCCTCCTAGTCACACTTATGTCAGTCCCAGTGCAAAGGGCCCCTTCATGCAGAAGACCAGCCCAAACCCCTGTCCAAACATGTCTCCCAACCAGGGAGATCTGCAGGGGCCTTAGTTCTCTAAGTGGTGGCAACAGGTCCCATTTCAAAAGCAGACCTGAGCACACCTAGTTAAAACACACCACATTCAGGCTAAGGACAAAATACTGCCCACAACAGGCAAAGCAAATCTCTGTAAGCAACTGCCCTGAAGACTAAAGTGGATAGGACACAATAATAGAGCACATGCAGCACATATTAGAGACACTCCTGGAAGCACCAGACACTGGGGAATAGAGAACACTACACTAGATGGCACAATATGATACTTCCTTCTTAAGGCCATTATCCTTAAGAACATGAACATGAGACACAGCTGACTTTCCTAACACAGAGAAGCAGGCACAGAGACTCAGACAGAAGGAAAAGACAGAGCAATTTGTCTTAAACCAAAGAACAGGATAAGACCATAAACAGATATTTAAGTGAAACAGACATAAAGTAACATGCCTAATAGAGAATTTAAATTAAAGATCGAAAGGATATTCATTGGAATTGAAAAAACAGAGGAAGACATCAATGAGACTTTTAAAACAGAGACAAGGAATAAAAGTAGAGATGTAGGGCTTAGTAAACAAAATGAGAAACACACTTGATGGAATGAACACCATGCTGGAAGGAGAGGAATGAATTAATGACCTAGAAGACAGAATAATGGAAAGTAATCAACATGAAAAAAATTCTACCAAACAAGAAGAGACTTAGAGAACTTAATGACTCCATCAAATTTAATATTCACATTATAGGAGTCCCAGAAGTAGAAGAGAAAAGGGGACAGAAAATTTATTTCAGAGATAATAAATGAAAGCTTCCCTAATCTGGGGAAGGAAACAGATCTAGTAGGCACAGAGAATTCCCCAACAAAATTGAAAAAAGTAGATCCACATCAAGACATATGAGAATTAAATGTCAAAATACAGTGATAAAGAACAAAAAATTAAAGCAGCAAGACATAAGTAGACAGTTATATACAAAGGAATCATAATTAGGGATGCCTGGGTGGCTCAGCGGTTGAGCATCTGCCTTTGGCTCAGGGTATGATCCTGAATCCTGGGATCGAGTACCACATCAGGGTCTCTGCGAGGAGCCTGCTTCTCTCTCTGCCTATGTCTCTGCCTCTCTCTCTTTCTTAAGAATAAATAAATAAATCTTTAAAAAAAAACAAAGGAAACACAATCGGGCTATCAAGGGATTTATCTGCATAAATTTCAAAGGAAAAGAGAGTGGCATGATATATTTGAAGTGTTGAATAGGAAAAATCGGCAGCCAATATTTTATTCAGCAAAGCTTTAATTCAGAATACAAGGAGAGATAGTTTCCCAAACAAAAAAAGGATTTCATGACGATTATACCAGACCTTCAAGAACTATTAGAGGGGACTCTGAGTGGAAAGAAAAGACCAAAAAGTGACAGAATATAAGTAGGAAACACAAAAGCAGCAAAAATGAGTATTTCTTTAAAAATTGGACAATGAACTCACAAAATAAAAGGATATAAAATATGAAAACATATACCTAACACATGGAGAGGAGAGGAATGAAGAATGGGTATAAACTATCAAATAATACAGTTATATGTAGATTATATACAAAACTGGTAATGGTAATGACATATCAAAACCCAGTAATATGCAGAAAATAAAAGAAAATAAAAAGAAATGAAAATAAATCACTAAAGAAAACCAGCAAACTATGGAAGAGAGAAAGAATCAGAGCAAATATTTAGAAATAACCTTAGAACAGGGAATATATTGGGAATAAATATATACCCATTAATAATTACTCTGAATAACATGGAATAAATGCTCCAATCAAAAGACATAGGGTTATCTGAATAACTATATACTGCCTAGAAGAGACTCATTTTAGACCTAAAGACACCTGCACATTGAAAGTGAGGGATGGAGAAACATCTAAGATTAAAATGGATGTCAAAAGAAAGCTGAAATAACAGTAATTCTATTGGACAAAACAGACTTTAAAACAAAGTAAGAAGAGTCAAAAAAGGGAAATTTCACTATATAACCATGAAAGGGACGTTTCAACAAGAAGATAGAACAATTGTAAATATTTATGCACCCAACATGGGAACAACCCAAATACATAAAACAGTTAATAAGAAACGTAAAGAAACTAAAGAAAAATAATCTAATTATAGGAGACGTTAACACTCTATTCATATTGATGGACAGATCATCTAAATAGAAAATCAACAAGGAAACAATGGCTTTGAATAACACACTGGACCAGAAGGACTAAACAGATACATTCAGAACATTTCATCCTAAAAGAGCAGAATACACACTTCGTTTCAGGTATACATGGAATATTCCCCAGAATAGATTACATATGAGATCAGGAAAAAGAACTAACAAACAAAAAGATGGAAGCATATCACATACCTCTTCTGACCACAACATTATGAAACTAGAAGTCAACCACAAGAAAATATCTGAAAAGTCCACAAATATATGGAGGTTACATAACATGCTACTAAACAATGAATGGGTCAACCAGGAAATAGAAGAAGATATAAAAAAAGACATGGAAACATGTTAAAAACACAATGGTTCAAAACATTTTGGACAGAGTAAAAGAGGTTCTAAAAGGGAAGTTTATAGCAATACAGGCCTACATCAAGAAGCAAGTAAAACCTCAAATAAACAACCTGGCCTTACACCTAAGGAGCAGGAAAAGAAAAAACAATATCTAAAATCAGCAGAAAGAAGGACATAATAAAGATCAGAGCAGAAGCAAATGATATTTAATTAAAAAAAAACAATACAACAGGTCAATGAAATCTAGTTTCTTTGAATGAGGTGGTTATTTGAAAGAAATTGATAAAATTGGTAAATATCTAACTAGATTTATCAAGAAAAAAGTGGGACAGAACTTCAATAAATAAAATCATAAATGAAAGAAGAGAAATAAAACCAAGTCCATAGAAATAAAATTATAAGAGAATATTATAAAAATCTATATGCCAACAAATTGGACAAGCTGGAAGAAATGAATAAATTTGTAGAAACATAAACTACCAACACTGAAACAGGAAAACATAGAAAATTTGAACAGACTGCTCACCAGCAAAAAAATTAAATCAGTAATAAAAAAAAAAAACCCAAAGTCTAGGACTAGATGGCTTTACAAGGGCATTCTATGAAACATTTAAAGAAGGGTTAATACCTATTCTTTTCAAACTATTCAAAAAAATAGAAAAGGAAATTTATTCTATGAAGCCAGCATTACCCTGATACCCAAATCAGACAAAGACATCCCAAAATAGAGAATGAAAGGCCAATATCTCTGAGAACCACAGATGCAAAAATCCTCAATAAAATCCTAATCCAACAATACATTAAAATCATTCACCACAATCAAGTGGGATTTATACCTGGGTTGCAAGGGGGGTTTATTTTTCACAAATCAGTCAACAGGTTACATCAGATCAGTCAGAGAAAGGATAAAAAACATGTTTATCTGAACAGATGCAGAAAGAACATTTGACAAAGTACAACATCCATTCATGATGAAAACACTCAACAAAGTAGATTTAGAGGGAACAAGCATCAACAAAATAAAGGCAATATATGAAAACTCACATTAACATGATAATCCATGAGAACTTTCCCCCTAAGAACAGGACCAAGACAAGGATGCCCATTCTCACCACATTGATTCAGCACAGCACCGGAAGTCCTAGCCACAACAATCAGACAATAAAAAGAAATGAAATGCATCCAAACTGGTAAAGAAAGGGAACTTCACTCTTTGCAGCTAACATGATACTATATATAGAAAAACCAAGAGACTCCACCAAAAAACTGCTAGAACTGATAAAAGATTTTAGTAAAGTTAGAGAATACAAAACCAAAGTACAGAAATCTGTTGCAATTTCTGTACATCAATAGTGAATAAACACAAAGTAATTAAGGAATTTATCCCATTTACAAATGCACCAAAAACAATAAGATATCTGGAAATAAGCTTAACCAGAGAGGTGAAAGAAGCGTACTCTGAAAAAAAAAAAAGAAGCGTACTCTGAAAATTATAGAAGACTTAGAAGACTTATGAAAGACATTGAAGATAACACAAAGAAATAGACGTTTCATGCTCATGGATGGAAGTACAGATGTTGTTAAAATGACTACACTACCCAAAGCAATCTACATATTTAATGAAATCTCTATCAAAACACCACCAGCATTTTTCAGAGCTAGAACAAAATATCCTAAAATTTGTATGGAATCACAAAAGATCTTGAATCGCCAAAGCAATCTTAAAAAGTAAAACAAAGTTGGAGGCATTACAATTCTGGATTTCAAATTGTATTACAAAGCTGCAGTATTCAAAACAGTATGGTAATGCCACAAAAATAGACATACACATCAAAGGAATAGAATAGAAAACTCAGAAATGAACCCACAACTATATGGTCAATTAATCTTCAACAAAGCAGGAAGAATAACCAGTGGGAAACAATCTCTTCAACAGATGGTGCTGGGAAAGTAACATGCCAAAAAATGATACTAGGACCCTTTCTTATACCATACACAAAACTAAAGTCAAAATGGATTAAAGACCTAAATGTGAGACTAGACTCCCTAAAAATCCTTGAAAAGAGCACAGGCAATAATGTCTCAGAAACTGACCATAGTAACACTTTTCTAGAATGGTCGTCTGAGGCAAGGGAAATAAAAGCAATAATAAACTACTGGGAGTAAATTAATATGAAAAGCTACTGCACAATGAAGGAAATAATCAACAAAACTAAAAGGCAACCTAGTGAATGGTAGAAGGTATTTGCTAACAACATTTCCGATAAAGGGTTAGTGTCCAAAATATATAAAGAAGTAACCAAAAAAACTTTTGAAAGTAGCCTTTCAAAAACCTGAAAAACAATAAATCTAATTAAAAATGGGTAAAATACATGAACAGATATTTCTCCAAAGTAGACATACTGATAGCCAATAGACACATGAAAAGATGTTCATGATCACTTATCATCAGGGAAATGCAAATCAAAACTACAATGCAATATCAACTTACACCTGTCAGAATGGGTAAAATCAACAGCGCAAAAAACAAAAGGTATTTGCGAGGATGTGGAGAAAAAGTAACCCTACTGCACTATTGGTGGGAATGCAAACTGGTGCAGCCCATCTGGAAAACAGTATGGAGGTTCCTCAAAAAGTTAAAAATAGATTTACCCTATGATTCAACAACTGCACTAATGGGTATTTACCCAAAGAATACAAAAACACTAATTCAAAGAAAGACAGGCACTCCCTATGTTTATAGCAGCATTATTTACAATAGCTAAGATTTGGAAGCAGCACACTTACCTACTGACTGCTGAATGGATAAAGAAGATGTAGCAGAGGAGTTAAGATGGTGGAGGAGTAGGAGAACCCTAAGCTTATCTCATCCCTTGAACACACCTAGATAAATACCAAATCATTCTGAACACCCAAGAAATCTATCTGAGGAGAGAGAGAACAAACTGCATATCTACAGGTAAAAAACAGCCACTTTTGAGAAGATAGTTGCTGTGGAGAATTGAAAAGAACTGTGGGTTTGGCAGAGTAGAGGGAGCCCTAATCATGGAAAGAAAGAAGAGAAGAGAAGAGAAGAGAAGAGAAGAGAAGAGAAGAGAAGAGAAGAGAGGAGAGGAGAGGAGAGGAGAGGAGAGGAGAGGAGAGGAGAGGAGAGGAGAGGAGAGGAGAGGAGAAGAAGAGGAGAGGAGAGGAGAGGGGAGGAGAGGAGAGGAGAGGAGAGGAGAGGAGAGGAGAGGGAGAGGGACAGGGGGAGGGGGAGGGGGAGGGGGAGAGGGAGAGGGAGAGAGGGAGAGAGGGAGAGAGGGAGAGAGGGAGAGAGGGAGAGAGGGAGAACAAGAGCACAAGCAGGGGAATGCACAAGAAAAACCAATGACTGGGAAAACGAGATGGGCTGACAACCCTAAGTTTTTATAAGCAGTGGAGCTCAAAGTCAAGTTTTGGAAGTCTGTGCCATCACTGTGATTGTGCCTGGTGGGTTTAGTGGTGCTCTGGTAGGGAAGGAAGGCAGAGATCCAGGAGTGGGAGCATGGTCTGAGGATCCCCTGGGTCCTCATAGGGAGGATCCACATAGGGAGAAACAGTTCCCATTCCTGCAGTGCATTTGGGAGTGATGTAATGGTATCTCTGAGGGAAAAAGAGCTGATGGCACCAATGTGCTGCCCTGTTCATTAGCATAGGAACAAAGACATCAGCTGCAGGCAACAAACCTTGGCACTGGCTTTTTTGTGTGCTTTACATAAATTCTGAACCACTGCACGGTCATGCTACTGCTTTTCTAGGACAGACCAGCACAGGCCACAGCACAGCTAAACCCTTCCCTACAGAATCAGTGCAGGTCCACTCCATGTAGGTCCTTAAAATTTAGAGTTTTGAAACATAGCTGTAGGCCTGAGATAAAACACGGGGGTACTGTGGCATCTGGCAGGCAGATAGCTCGGACACTTCTAGAGAGGGTGAAGGCAGGGATCTGATGGAATCTGGGGAGACACAAGAGAGGCAATTATTTGCTCTTCTGTGAAGGCTTCCTGAAGAGTGGCGGGCATGAATTCCCTGCTCCAAGGACTAAAGAACAAGGAGATCCCACCCTCTCCCACCCATTAGCACTGACCAATTTCAGTGAGCACAATAGCACTACTCAATGGAAGCCAAAGCTGCTCAACCAAGGCCCACCCTCTTACCCCCTTCAGGTACATCTCTAGTAGAGCAAGTGTGCCTGAGAATCAGTGCAGCAGGGCCCTATCCTAGAAGATAAGCACAAATCCCTTGCACACACCAAGTCTACTGATTCAGAGAGGTGCAAAGCTTCAGTTCTATGGGAAATAGGATCTACCTTCTTTTTTTTTTTTTTACATATAACTTCTCTTAACAAGCAGACCAAAACACACCTATTTAAATAAAGTGTCACACAGTGGACACAGTCCAAACACCCCTAACTGCAGGCAAGGAGAAACTCTGCAGAGGACTGACCTGAGAAAAAGAGCAGCCAAAACACAAGGGCAGAGTGTACTCTCTGAAACACCTCCTGAACCACCAGGTCAGTATAAACCTCTTCTTAAAATGGCCATTACTCTCAGGAGCAGCAATATAAACAGGCTTTCCTAACAATAAGACACACACACACAAAAACCCAGTGACCTAGACAAAATGACAATTTGGAAGAATTCACCCCAAAAGAAAGAACAGGAAGAAATGATGGTCAGGGATTTAATCAATACAGATATAAGTAAGTTGCCTGAACCAAAATTTAAAACAATTATAGGGATCCTAGCTGGGCTTGAGAAAAGCATATAAGACTCCAGAGAATCCCTTACTGCAGAGGTAAAAGAACTAAACATGCAAAAATATAAAATGCTATAACCAAGATGAAAATCTGACTGGATGCAATGCCAACAAGGATGGATGAAGCAGATGAATGAAACAGTAATACAGAAGATGGCGGAAGAGTAGGGTCCCCAAATCACCTGTCCCCAACAAATTACCTAGATAACCTTCAAATCATCCTGAAAATCTACGAATTCGGCCTGAGATTTAAAGAGAGAACAGCTGGAATGCTACAGTGAGAAGAGTTCGCGCTTCTATCAAGGTAGGAAGACGGGGAAAAAGAAATAAAGAAACAAAAGGCCTCCAAGGGGGAGGGGCCCCGCGAGGAGCCAGGCTGAGGCCGGGGCGAGTGTCCCCAGGACAGGAGAGCCCCGTCCCGGAGAAGCAGGAGCTGCACCAACCTTCCCGGGCAGAAAGGGGCTCGCAGGGAGTTGGAACAGGACCCAGGAGGGCGAGGATGCCCTCAGGCTCCCTGGGACGCTAACAGAGACCTGCGCCAACAGGAGAGTGCTCCAAGCTCCTTAAGGGCTACAGCACGCGCGGCAGGACCAGAGCAGCTCAGAGGGACTCGGGAACGGCTCCAGGGAGAGAGCTGCGGGGCGGGAGCGCGAATCCAACAGCGCAGGCCCCGGAGCACAGGGCGCCGGGACACAGCCCAGGATCCGGCCTCTCCCGGGACAGGCAGAGGCCGGGAGGGCCCAGGACAGCAAGGACGCTCCTGCCCCGAGCTAAGCAGATCAGCGGCCCGCCCCGGAGCCTCCAGGCCCTGCAGACTGAGAGCCCCATAGTTCCTGCGGAGGCTGAATCCAGGCTTCCAGAGTTGCCATAGCAACTGGGGCTGTTCCTCCTGGGGCCTCACGGGGTAAAGAACCCCCGCTGAGCCCTGCAGCAGGCAGGGGCAGAGCAGCTCCCCCAAGTGCTAACACCTGAAAATCTGCACAGCAGGCCCCTCCCCCAGAAGACCAGCTGGACGGACCAGTTCCAGGGGAAGTCAAGGGACTTAAAGTCTACAGATTCAGAAGATACTCCCCCGTGTTTTTTTTTTTTTTTCTTTTTTGATTTCTGATTGCTTCCCCCACCCCCCTTTTTTTCACCTTTCTTTCTTTTTCTTTCTCTTTTTCTTCTCTTTTTTTCCTTTTTTTTTTCTTTTTTCTCTTTCTCTTTGCTTTCCTTCTCTCTCTCTCTTTTTCCCAATACAACTTGTTTTTGGCCACTCTGCACTGAGCAAAATGACGAGAAGGAAAACCTCACCTCAAAAGAAAGAATCAGAAACAGCCCTCTCTCCCACAGAGTTACAAAATCTGGATTACAAGTCATTGTCAGAAAGCCAATTCAGAAGCACTATTATACAGCTACTGGTGGCTCTAGAAAAAAGCATTAAGGACTCAGGAGACTTCATGACTGCAGAATTTAGATCCAATCAGGCAGAAATTAAAAATCAATTGAATGAGATGCAATCCAAACTAGAAGTCCTAACGACGAGGGTTAACGAGGTGGAAGAACGAGTGAGTGACATAGAAGACAAGTTAATGGCAAAGAGGGAAACTGAGGAAAAAAGAGACAGACAATTAAAAGACCATGAAGACAGATTAAGGGAAATAATGACAGCCTAAGGAAGAAAAACCTACGTTTAATTGGGGTTCCTGAGGGCGCCGAAAGGGACAGAGGGCCAGAATATGTATTTGAACAAATCCTAGCTGAAAACTTTCCCAATCTGGGAAGGGAAACAGGCATTCAGATCCAGGAAATAGAGAGATCCCCCCCTAAAATCAATAAAAACCGTTCAACACCTCGACATTTAATAGTGAAGCTTGCAAATTCCAAAGATAAAGAGAAGATCCTTAAAGCAGCAAGAGACAAGAAGTCCCTGACTTTCATGGGGAGGAATATTAAGGTAAGAGCAGACCTCTCCACAGAGATGTGGCAGGCCAGAAAGGGCTGGCAGGATATATTCAGGGTCCTAAATGAGAAGAACATGCAACCAAGAATACTTTATCCAGCAAGGCTCTCATTGCAAAAGGAAGGAGAGATAAAGAGCTTCCAAGACAGGCAGGAACTGAAAGAATATGTGACCTCCAAACCAGCTCTGCAAGAAATTTTAAGGGGGACTCTTAAAATTCCCCTTTAAGAAGAAGTTCAGTGGAACAATCCACAAAAACAAGGACTAAATAGATATCATGATGACACTAAACTCATATCTGTCAATAGTAACTCTGAACGTGAATGGGCTTAATGACCCCATCAAAAGGCGCAGGGTTTCAGACTGGATAAAAAAGCAGGACCCATCTATTTGCTGTCTACAAGAGACTCATTTTAGACAGAAGGACACCTACAACCTGAAAATAAAAGGTTGGAGAACCATTTACCATTCAAATGGTTCTCAAAAGAAAGCAGGGGTAGCCATCCTTATATCAGATAAACTAAAATTTACCCCGAAGACAGTAGTGAGAGACGAAGAGGGACACTATATCATACTTAAAGGATCTATCCAGCAAGAGGACTTAACAATCCTCAATATATATGCCCCGAATGTGGGAGCTGCCAAATACTTAAACGAATTATTAACCAAAGTGAAGAAATACTTAGATAATAATACACTTATACTTGGTGACTTCAATCTAGCTCTTTCTATCCTCGATAGGTCTTCTAAACACAACATCTCCAAAGAAACGAGAGCTTTAAATGATACACTGGACCAGATAGATTTCACAGATATCTACAGAACTTTACATCCAAACTCAACTGAATACACATTCTTCTCAAGTGCACATGGAACTTTCTCCAGAATAGACCACATACTGGGTCACAAATCGGGTCTGAACCGATACCAAAATATTGGGATCGTCCCCTGCATATTCTCAGACCATAACGCCTTGAAATTAGAACTCAATCACAAGAAGAAGTTTGGAAGGACCTCAAACACGTGGAGGTTAAGGACCATCCTGCTAAAAGATAAAAGGGTCAACCAGGAAATTAAGGAAGAATTAAAAAGATTCATGGAAACTAATGAGAATGAAGATACAACTGTTCAAAATCTTTGGGATGCAGCAAAAGCAGTCCTGAGGGGGAAATACATCGCAATACAAGCATCCATTCAAAAACTGGAAAGAACTCAAATACAAAAGCTAACCTTACACATAAAGGAGCTAGAGAAGAAGCAGCAAATCGACCCGACGCCCAGCAGAAGAAGAGAGTTAATTAAAATTCGAGCAGAACTCAACGAAATTGAGACCAGAAGAACTGTGGAACAGATCAATAGAAACAGGAGTTGGTTCTTTGAAAGAATTAATAAGATAGATAAACCATTAGCCAGCCTTATTAAAAAGTAGAGAGAGAAGACTCAAATTAATAAAATCATGAATGAGAAAGGAGAGATCACTACCAACACCAAGGAAATACAAACGATTTTAAAAACATATTATGAACAGCTCTACGCCAATAAATTAGGCAATCTAGAAGAAATGGACGCATTCCTGGAAAGCCACAAACTACCAAAACTGGAGCAGGAAGAAATAGAAAACCTGAACAGGCCAATAACCAGGGAGGAAATTGAAGAAGTCATCAAAAACCTCCCAAGACACAAGAGTCCAGGGCCAGATGGCTTCCCAGGGGAATTCTATCAAACGTTTAAAGAAGAAATCATACCTATTCTACTAAAGCTGTTTGGAAAGATAGAAAGAGATGGAGTACTTCCAAATTCATTCTATGAGGCCAGCATCACCTTAATTCCAAAACCAAACAAAGACCCCACCAAATAGGAGAATTACAGGCCAATATCCCTGATGAACATGGATGCAAAAATTCTCAACAAGATACTAGCCAATAGGATCCAACAACACATTAAGAAAATTATTCACCATGAACAAGTAGGATTTATCCCCGGGACACAAGGCTGGTTCAACACTCGTAAAACAATCAATGTGATTCATCATATCAGCAAGAGAAAAACCAAGAACCATATGATCCTCTCATTAGATGCAGAGAAAGCATTTGACAAAATACAGCATCCATTCCTAATCAAAACTCTTCAGAGTGTAGGGATAGAGGGAACATTCCTCGACATCTTAAAAGCCATCTACGAAAAGCCCACAGCAAATATCATTCTCAATGGGGAAGCACTGGGAGCCTTTCCCCTAAGATCAGGAACAAGACAGGGATGTCCACTCTCACCACTGCTATTCAACATAGTATTGGAAATCCTAGCCTCAGCAATCAGACAACAAAAAGACATTAAAGGCATTCAAAATGGCAAAGAAGAAGTCAAACTCTCCCTCTTCGCCGATGACATGATACTCTACATAGAAAACCCAAAAGCCTCCACCCCAAGATTGCTAGAACTCATACAGCAATTTGGTAGCCTGGCAGGATACAAAATCAATGCCCAGAAATCAATGGCATTCCTATACACTAACAATGAGACTGAAGAAAGAGAAATTAAGGAGTCAATCCCATTTACAATTGCACCCAAAAGCGTAAGATCCCTAGGAATAAACCTAACCAAAGAGGTAAAGGATCTATACCCTAAAAACTATAGAACACTTCTGAAAGAAATTGAGGAAGACACAAAGAGATGGAAAAATATTCCATGCTCATGGATTGGCAGAATTAATATTGTGAAAATGTCAATGTTACCCAGGGCAATTTACACGTTCAATGCAATCCCTATCAAAATACCATGGACTTTCTTCAGAGACTTAGAACAAATTATTTTAAGATTTGTGTGGAATCAGAAAAGACCCCGAATAGCCAGGGGAATTTTAAAAAAGAAAACCATCTCTGGGGGCATCACAATGCCAGATTTCAGGTTGTACTACAAAGCTGTGGTCATCAAGACAGTGTGGTACTGGCACAAAAACAGACACATAGATCAATGGAACAGAATAGAGAACCCAGAAGTGGACCCTGAACTTTATGGTCAACTAATATTCGATAAAGGAGGAAAGACTATCCACTGGAAGAAAGACAGTCTCTTCAATAAATGGTGCTGGGAAAATTGGACATCCACATGCAGAAGAATGAAACTAGACCACTCTCTTGAACCATACACAAAACTCAAAATGGATGAAAGATCTAAATGTGAGACAAGATTCCATCAAAATCCTAGAGGAGAACACAGGCAACACCCGTTTTGAACTTGGCCACAGTAACTTCTTGCAAGATACATCCACGAAAGCAAAAGAAACAAAAGCAAAAATGAACTATTGGGACTTCATCAAGATAAGAAGCTTTTGCACAGCAAAGGATACAGTCAACAGAACTCAAAGACAACCTACAGAATGGGAGAAGATATTTGCAAATAACATATCAGATAAAGGGCTAGTTTCCAAAATATATAAAGAACTTATTAAACTCAACACCAAAGAAACAAACAATCCAATCATGAAATGGGCAAAAGACATGAAGAGAAATCTCACAGAGGAAGACATAGACATGGCCAACATGCACATGAGAAAATGCTCTGCATCACTTGCCATCAGGGAAATACAAATCAAAACCACAATGAGATACCACCTCACACCAGTGAGAATGGGGAACATTAACAAGGCAGGAAACAACAAATGTTGGAGAGGATTTGGAGAAAAGGGCACCCTCTTACACTGTTGGTGGGAATGTGAACTGATGCAGCCACTCTGGAAAACTGTATGGAGGTTCCTCAAAGAATTAAAAATAGACCTGCCCTATGACCCAGCAATTGCACTGTTAGGGATTTACCCCAAAGATTCAGATGCAATGAAACGCCGGGACACCTGCACCCCGATGTTTCTAGCAGCCATGTCCACAATAGCCAAACTGTGGAAGGAGCCTCGGTGCCCATCGAAAGATGAATGGATAAAGAAGATGTGGTTTATGTATACAATGGAATATTACTCAGCCATTAGAAACGACAAATACCCACCATTTGCTTCAACGTTGATGGAACTGGAGGGTATTATGCTGAGTGAATTAAGTGAATCGGAGAAGGACAAACAGTGTATGTTCTCATTCATTTGGGGAATATGAATAATAGTGAAAGGGAATATAAGGGAAGGGAGAAGAAATGTGTGGGAAATATCAGAAAGGGAGACAGAACATAAAGACTTCTAACTCTGGGAAATGAACTAGGGGTGGTGGAGGGGGAGGAGGGCGGGGGGTGGGGGTGAATGGGTGACAGGCATTGAGGGGAGCACTTGATGGGATGAGCACTGGGTGTTATTCTGTATGTTGGTAAATTGAACACCAATGAAAATTAATTTATTAAAAAAAAGAATCAGTAATACAGATGATAAAATTATGGAAAATAATGAAACTGAAAAGAAGAGGTAAAAAAGGTATTAGATCACAAATGTAGATGTAGGGATTTCAGTGACTCCTTAAAGTGTAATATCTTTTGTATCACAGGATTTCAAGAAGAAGTCGAGAGACAAGAAGAGGCAGAAGGTTTATTTTTACATAATATAACTGAAAACATCCCTAATCTGGGACAGGAATCAGACATTGAAATCCAAGAAACACAAAGAACTTCCATTAAATTGAACAAAAGCTGGCTATCACCAAGACATATTATAGTCAAATTCACAATATACATAGATAAGGAAAGAATCCTGAAAGCAGCAAGGGAAAAAAAAAGTCCTTTACCAACAAAAGAATGCAGATCAGGTTTGCAGCAGATCTGGCCACAGAAAGTTGGCAGGGCAGAGACACATGATATATTCAATGTGCTGAAGGGGAAAAATAAGCAGCCAAAAATACTTTATCCAGCAAGGTTTCCACAATAGAAGGAGACATAAAGAGTTTCCCAGACAAACAAAAAATAAAGGAGTTTGTGACCGCTAAACCAGCCCTGGAAGAAAAATTAAAGGGGACTGAGTAGGAAAAAAGAAGACAAAAAGCAACAAAGACTAGAAAGGAACAGAAAACATTACCAGAAACACCAATTTACAGATAACACAATGGCAATAAATCAAAAATCTATCAAAAATCACTATGAATGTAAATGGTCTAAATGTTTCAATCAAAAGACATAAAGTATCAGAATGGATAAAAAAACAAAACCCATCTATATGCTGCCTTCAGGAAACTCATTTTATACCTAAAGACACCTGGAGATTGAAAGTGAGGGGATGGAGAAACATCTATTATGCTAGTGGACGTCAAAAGAAATATAGAATAGCTGTAGATTTATCAGACAAACTAGATTTTATAACAAATACTATAACAAGAGATGAAGGACATTGTATCATAACAAAGAAGTCTATCCATCAAGAAGATCTAATAATTGTAAATACTTATGACCCCAAGTAAAGAGCATCCAAATGTATAAGCCAATTAATAATACACAGAAACTCATTGATAATACAATAATATTAGGGAATTTTAACACCCCACTAAGAGCAATGGACAGATGAATTAAGCAGAAAATTCAAAAAGGAAAAAATGGCTTTTAATGACACTGGTCCATATGGACTGATATATCTGATATCATATAGATATATTCAAAACATTTCATCCTAAGTCAGCAGAATACACACATTCTTTACGAGTGTACATAGAACATTCTCCCGAAGAGATCACATATTCTATCAAAAACAGGCTCAGCGAGTAGAAAAAGATTGAGATCATACCAATGCATAATTTCAGAGCACAATGCAATAAAACTTGAAGTGAATCACAAGAAAAAATTTGCAAAGACAACAAATACATGGCAGATAAAAAACATCCTATTAAAGAATGAATGGGTGAACCAGGAAATTAAAGAAGAAATAAAAAAAAACACATGGAAACAAATGAAATGAAAACACGACAGACAGTCCAAAACATATCAGATGCAGTAAAGGTGGTTCTAAGAGGGAAGTATATAGCAATGCAGGCCTACCTCAAGAAGGAATAAAAGTCTCAAATATACAACCTAATCTTACATCTAAAGGTACTAGGAAAGGAACAGCAAATAAATCATAAAGCTAGTAGAAGAAGGGAAATAATAAAGACTAGAGCAGATATAAATGATATATAAACAAAAATCCAGTAGAACAGGTCACTGAAACTAAGAACTGGTTCTTTGAAGGAAGTAATAAAATTAATAACCCTTAGCCAGACTTATCAAAAAGGAAGGACCCAAATAAATAAAATCGCGAATGAGGGAGGAGAGATCACAACCAACACACAGAAATACCAAAAATTATAAGACAGCATTATGAAAAATCATATTCCAACAAACTGGGCAATCTGGAAGAAATGAACAAATTCCTAGAAACATACAAAATACCAAAACTGAAAAGAACAATTAGAAAATTTGAACAGACCCATAACCAGCAAACAAATTGAATTGGTAATCAAAAATTTCCCAGCAAACAGTGCAGGGCCAGACGGATTCCCAGCTGATTTATTATCAGACATTTAAAGTAGAGTTAATACCGATTCCTCTCAAACTGTTCCAAAAAGTAGAAATGGAGGAAAAACCAAACTCATTCTACAAGGCCAGCATTACCTTGATTCCAAAAACAAAGACCCTACCAAAAAGGAGAATTACAAGCCAATATCCCTGATGAATAAGGATACAGAAATTCTCAACAAGATACTAGCAAATCACATTCAACAGTATATTAAAAGAATTATTCATAACTATCAACTGGGATTTATTACTGGGCTGCAGGGGTGGTTTAATATTAGCAATCAACACGATATACCACCTTAATAAAAAAAAGATAACCATATGATTCTCTCAATAGATTCAGAAAAAGCATCTGACAAAGTACAGGATCCATTCTTAATAAAAACCCTCAACATAATAGGGATAGAGGGAACAAACCTGAACATCACAAAGGCCATATACAAAAAATTCACAGTTAATACAGTCCTCAATGTGGAAATACTGAGAGCTTCTCTTATTCAGTCAAGAACAAGACAGGGATGTCCAGTCTCACCACTGCTCTTTAACATAGCGCTGGAAGTCTTAGCCTCAGCAATCACACAACAAAAGGAAATAAAATGCGTCCAAATCAGCAATGAAGTCAAACTTCCACTATTTGCAGATGTAGAAAACACAAAAGACACCATCAAAAAATTGCAAGAACTCATACATCAATTCAGCAAAGCCACAGGTTATAAAATCAATGTACAAAAATCTGTTTCATTTCTATACTCTAATTATGAAGCATGAGAAAGAGAAATCAAGGAATTGATCCCATTTTCAATTGCATCGAAAACCGTAAGATCATTAGGAATAAACCTAACCAAAGAGGAAAAAAAATCTGTATTCTGAAAACTAAAGAATGCTTATGAAAAAAAAATTTAAGAGGACACAAAGAAGTGGAAAAACATTCCATACTCATGGATTGGAAGAAAGAACATTTTTCTAAAATATCTATACTACCAAAAGCAATTTACATATTTAAGGCATTCCCTATTGAAATAGCATTTTTTCACATAGCTAGAACAAATAATCCTAAAATTTGCATGGAAACACAAAATACCCTGAATAGCCAAAGCAATCCAAAAAAGAACAGCAAAGCTGGAAGCCTCATGATTCCAGACTTCAAACTACATTACAAGGATGTAGTCATCAAGACAGTATGGTACTGACAAAAAGACAGACAGATCAATGGAACCAAACAGAAAACCGAGAAATGAACCCACAACTATATGGTCAATTAATCTTGACATAGAGGGAAGAATATCCAATGGAAAAGACAGTCTTGGGGTGCCTGAGTGGCTCAGTCAGTTGGGTGTCCAACTCTTGATTTTGGCTCAGGTCATGATTTCAGGGTCATGATATTGAGCCACATGTCAGGCTCCAGGTATGGAGCCTGCTTAAGATTCTCTCTCTCCCTCTGCCCCTCCCACCCTCCCTGCTAGCACTCCCACTCCAAAAAAAAAAAAAAGACAGTCTCTAACAAATGATATTGGAAAACATGAATACCCACATGCAGAAGAATGAAACTGGAGCAGTTTCTTACACCATATACAAAAGTAAACTCAAAATGGATAAACAACATAAATGTGAGACAGGAAACCATCAAAAATCTAGAGGAGAACACAGGCAAAAAATTCCCTGACCTGGCTGTAGCAACTTCTTACTAAACATCTCCAGAGGCAGGGGAAACAAAATCAAAAATGAACTACTGGGGGCAGCCCGGGTGGATCAGCGGT
The DNA here is from genome assembly GCF_905146905.1 of Nyctereutes procyonoides. Classification (NCBI taxonomy): domain Eukaryota; kingdom Metazoa; phylum Chordata; class Mammalia; order Carnivora; family Canidae; genus Nyctereutes; species Nyctereutes procyonoides. The sequence continues at coordinate 64,268,012 of NW_026575125.1, read as the reverse complement.
TTAGCGCCACCTTCAGCCCAGGGTGTGATCCTGGAGACCTGGGATCCAGTGCCGCGTTCGGCTCCCTGCATGGAGCCTGCTTCTCCCTTTGCCTGTGTCTCTGCCCGCCCCCCCCCCCGTGTGTGTCTCATGAATAGATAGATAAAATCTTTCTTAAAAAATGAACTACTGGGACTTCTTCAAAGTAAAAAGGTTCTTCCCAGCAAAGGAAACAATCAACAAAACTAAAAGGTAACCTCTGGAATCAGAGAAGATATCTGCAAATGACATATCTGATAAAAGGTTAGTATCCAAAATCCATAAAGAACTTATCAAACTCAACACCCAAAAACCAAATAATCCAGTTAAGAAATGGGCAGAAGACATGAATAGACATGTTTCCATAGAAGACGTACAGATGGCTATCAGGCGCATGAAAAGATAGTCAACATCACTCATCATCAGGGAAATAGAAATCAAAACGACGATGAGATATCACCTTACACCTTCAGAATGGCTAAAATTAACAACACAAGAAACAACAGGTGCTGGTGAGGATGCAGATTAAGGGGAACCATATTACACTGTTGATGGGAATGCAAACTGGTGCAGCCACTCTGGAAAACATAAGTATGGAGGCTCCTCAGCAAATTAAAAATAAAACTACCCCACAATCCAGCAATTGCACTATTAAGTATTTACTCAAAGGATACAAAAAACAGATTTGAAGGGGTACATGTACCCCAACGTTTACAGCAGCATTATCAACAGCAATCAAAACATGGAAAAAGCCCAAATGTCCATTGACTGAATGTATAAAGCAGGGGTGTGTGTGGTGTGTGTGTGTGTGTGTGTGTATCTGTGTATGTGTGTATGCATACATGCAAGAGAAAAAAGAAAAAAGAAGATAGAGAAAGAGGGACAAGCCAGAAAAGAGACTCTTAACTACTGAGAACAAACTGATGGCTACCAGATGGGAGGTTGGTGGGGGATGGGTGAAATAGGTGATGGGGATTAAGGAGTACACTTGTGATGAGCACAGGGTGTTGTATGAACTGTTCAATCACTGTGTTGTACACCTGCAACTAATATAACACTGTATGCTAACTATTCCAGAATTGAAATTAAATAATACAAAAATAAATACTGTAAACCATCAGATTAGAAATGAGTAGTGACAGAACATTTTAAAACTCCTATCAGGTTAACTTGGTGACAGGTTTTATAAAAATTAAGACAGAGGAGATAGCTGAAATTAGAGACTAAACTCTGGTTTTAAAATAGATAATCTATATACAATAGATTGGACTTTGTTATTAGGAAAATCTAGGTTATGCATACATCTCTACTACTCATAAGTGATAATGATTTTGGGCAAGTTACTTAAGCTTCCTGAGTCTTAGTCTGTTCATCATGCAATGATTATAATTACATAGGCACAAGAGTTTTGTGTTTCGTTATGCTTTTTAGATGAGAATTGAATAACATGATATTTATAGCTCTTTATATCACAGTATGTGCTCTGTGAAGGGCAGATATCATTATTTCCTACTCCCTTATCTCTGAGTTGGTCTTATTTCCTTTTCAATAAAACAATAGGTAGTACCATTCACATTGTACAGATAGATAATCCTATGTAACCAACCCTGTGACTAGTGAGTTTATGTGAATACACTCCTAAAAGGATATTAAACACTGTTACCTTCTTAATGATTATAGTAAAACCATGGTAGAATTTATCTAGAAAGTGTAATTGTCACTATTTGGTCTCACAAAGTATCAATTGCCAGTATCTAATATTAAAAAGGTTATTAGTAGGGGATCCCTGGGTGGCGCAGCGGTTTGGCGCCTGCCTTTGGCTCAGGGCGTGATCCTGGAGACCCGGGATCGAATCCCATATCGGGCTCCCGGTGCATGGAGCCTGCTTCTCCCTCTGCCTGTGTCTCTGCCTCTCTCTCTCTCTCTGTGACTATCATAAATAAATAAATTTAAAAAAAATTAATTAAAAAAAAGGTTATTAGTATTATAATTGGTGTTATTTTACTATTTCATGCTAAAATGTTCTCCCAGTGTCTAAATAAAACTAAATAAAAAGTGATGGTGGAAACTAAGACTGATAGGGGTAAATAGCACAGGAAATGGAAACCTAATATTTCTTCTATGTAGATATGACTCATTCTTATAGCCTGTAAATTAACAGAACCTAAAAGGCACGATCTCTTCCACCTAATTACAAAGCTCACATTTATGAAGTAATATTAAATGCTTCACTTACCCAACTTACCAGTGCTACTCCACACCCCCACATGCAAAGATTGGTATTATGAACAATGTGGCAAATAGAAAAAGTTCCAAGTACTTAAATATCTCATAATCTAAAAAGATCATATATAGACTACAGATATGAGAAAGAAAAAACATTTATGAAGAAAGCACATAAGTTCAAATTACTCCTAGTAATACTATAAAATTATTTAAGAAAAGAATGAAAACAAAATTGAATTATTTCAAACAAACCTGAGGTGGATTCTGATTTTCTCTTTGTTTCAGAGATGAGTTCAGTTGGCAAAGGCACTGAGTATTTCAGGCTGTCAGCTGTTTTTGCAGGTATTTCTATTTCAGCAGAATTTCCCAGCTGTTTACCAAAAAGATTTTTCCTTCATAAGTAAATCATTTTGCTAAAACACTAAAACATCCTAAAGACGTATACTATGCAAAAATATTATGTTCCTTCATCTCCTTTCATTCTATCCTTGACCTCTTCTATCCTTGTCCAGTATTCCCATTATAAGCCAATCCCCCACCTCAACCAACAAAACTCAATGTCTATCTTTTCTGGCCCATTTAAACTCTACCTTAGGTTTTTCTTTAGGTTTAGGAAAGGATTCTTTTTTGTTGATTTTTGTCCACAATGATTTAACTGCTTCATAAATTTGTTCACTTGTAGTGTATGCCTTTTTCCCAGTTACCTAATTAAAAGAAGAAATAAGTCAAATAAGATATATTTTAAGTCAAAATAACAAATATTAAAAAGAATTATTTCAGATACTTTATGTGAACACTCAGATCAGAATCGATAGTAAAGATATAAAGCTCTAATCATTTAACACAAAACCCCATTTTCTAAATCTTATATGAAAAATTATTTGCCTCATGTAAAAGGCTAAAAAATGTATATATAGTTAGTACAACACCAAGAGTAAATCCTAATGTAAACTGTGGACTTTGGGTGATAACATATCAATGTACACTAATCAATTGCAACAAATATGCCATTCTAGTGGGGGATGTTGAAAAGCGATGTTGATAATGAAGGATGCTAAGCATGTGCTGGAACATGGGGTGTATGGGCAATCTCTGTACCTTCCCCTTAATTTTGTTGTGAATCTAAAACTGCCCTTAGAAAAATAAAATCTTAAAAACATATAGTTTGCATTCACACTGTAAAATGTGAATTTTAAACTATGTAATATGTGAATTTAAAACTACCCAACAGATGTTTGGTAAAGAGAGTTTGAGATAATAAATGGAAAATAAGATTTTAAGATGCTATGAAGTTAATATTCTTGTTCAAATTTTTATGGTGCTTTCTCCTGTCATGAAGTATTAATGTATTTCTCCAGAGAATAATACTCATTTGGTAGAAACATACAATAAAAAATGAACTATGAACACACAAAGTAGAGGCAAGGATGGTGAGTGAATTCCTGAAGTTGCTATTACTTTCATTCATATCTCTTTCCCTTTAAAAATCTCCTTCTGATTCTTTTTTTCTATTCTTTTATCATCCTTTTATTCCTTATGGCTAAAGTAATATAAATAGCTATTGATTTTTCAAGTTTTAAATAGGTTTTGGAAGCTTTCCAGGATTATGCTTTTTATAAACATAAACTTTTATAAGTTTATAAGTTTATCACAACTAAAAGGCATGCAGCCTGTTTCATACATGCTTGACTAAATATTGGGACCTCTTTGGGTATTTTGAGGCATTTAACTGTTTCTTGGCTACTTGGAAGAAGGTTCATGGGCCTTTAAGCATCTTCTAGACAGGGAAGCTACTTTCAGAGAGAAAAACCTTTCTAAGAGAGCTTTGATAGTTTCACACTGAAGCATGAAGTTGCTATGACTTAGGTTGTTTCCTCCATCTGGTTTTAAGTAAATGAAACTACCAGAAGCTTTTGACACGAGATATTTTACCACGAAGAACACAGTGATAATGGAAGTAGCAGAAAAGTTTGCCCTTGTAAATGTGTAAAGTTCTCCTATGGATTTTGGTGAGTGATCATTAAACTGTTTTCCAACTTGCAAAAAAAAAAAAAAGCTTTATAGCTTTCTAAAACTTTCTTGCTTAAAATATAATTTTTTGCTAAGTATATACCTACACTTAAAAAAAATCAATTCACTAATAAGAAGGTCCTCTTCCTTCCCACAGTGTAACTTTGGTCACAGTTGTGTGGTTATTCTTCCTGAGATTTTCTTCTTATATGTGCATTAGATACATACACACAACACTTTAAAACAAATGGAATGTTGATATGTTAGTACGATCTATCAAAAGGATGAGGTACATTTTAGACTTATATGCACTGAGACGGATTTCCATGATGAACCACTGAATTAAAAAGAATAAAGAGCAGATTATACACTACAATTCAATTATGTTTTAAATTGAATTTTAAAATAAACCACACACAAATACACTTAGGTTTTTCCTTTTTATTTTTTTATTTTTATTTTTTTTTATATAAATTAATTTTTATTGGTGTTCAATTTACCAACATACAGAACACCCAGTGCTCATCCCGTCAAGTGTCCCCCTCAGTGCCCGTCACCCATTCACCCCCACCCTCCGCCCTCCTCCCCCTCCACCACCCCTAGTTCATTTCCCAGAGTTAGAAGTCTTTATGTTTTGTCTCCCTTTCTGATATTTCTCACACATTTCTTCTCCCTTCCCTTATATTCCCTTTCACTATTATTCATATTCCCCAAATGAATGAGAACATACACTGTTTGTCCTTCTCCGGTTACTGTGGCCAAGTTCAAAAAGGGTGTTGCCTGAGTTCTCCTCTGGGATTTTGATGGAATCTTGTCTCACATTTAGATCTTTCATCTATTTTGAGTTTATCTTTGTGTATGGTGCAAGAGAGTGGTCTAGTTTCATTCTTCTGCATGTGGATGTCCAATTTTCCCAGCACCATTTATTGAAGAGACTGTCTTTCTTCCAGTGGATCGTCTTTCCTCCTTTATCGTATATTAGTTGACCATAAAGTTCAGGGTCCACTTCTGGGTTCCCTATTCTGTTCCATTGATCTATATGTCTGTTTTTGTGCCAGTACCACACTGTCTTGATGAACACAGCTTTGTAGTACAACCTGAAATCTGGCATTGTGATGCCCCCAGATATGGTTTTCTTTTTTAAAATTCCCCTGGCTGTTCGGGGTCTTTTCTGATTCCACACAAATCTTAAAATAACTTGTTCTAAGTCTCTGAAGAAAGTCCATGGTATTTTGATAGGGATTGCATTATACGTGTAAATTGCCCTGGGTAACATTGACATTTTCACAATATTAATTCTGCCAATCCATGAGCGTGGACTATTTTTCCATCTCTTTGTGTCTTCCTCAATTTCTTTCAGAAGTGTTCTATAGTTTTTAGGATATATTTTGAGAACCATTTGAATGGTAAATGGTTCTCCAACCTTTTATTTTCAGGTTGTAGGTGTCTTTCTGTCTAAAATGAGTCTCTTGTAGACAGCAAATAGATGGGTCCTGTTTTTTTATCCAGTCTGAAACCCTGCGCCTTTTGATGGGGTCATTAAGCCCATTCACGTTCAGAGTTACTATTGACAGATATGAGTTTAGTGTCATCATGATATCTATTTAGTCCTTGTTTGTGTGGATTATTCCACTGAACTTCTTCTTAAAGGGGAATTTTAAGAGTCCCCCTTAAAATTTCTTGCAGAGCTGGTTTGGAGGTCACATATTCTTTCAGTTCCTGCCTGTCTTGGAAGCTCTTTATCTCTCCTTCCATTTTGAATGAGAGCCTTGCTGGATAAAGTATTCTTGGTTGCATGTTCTTCTCATTTAGGACCCTGAATATATCCTGCCAGCCCTTTCTGGCCTGCTACGTCTCTGTGGAGAGGTCTGCTGTTACCCTAATATTCCTCCCCATGAAAGTCAGGGACTTCTTGTCTCTTGCTGCTTTAAGGATCTTCTCTTTATCTTTGGAATTTGCAAGCTTCACTATTAGATGTCGAGGTGTTGAACGGTTTTTATTGATTTTAGGGGGGATCTCTCTATTTCCCGGATCTGAATGCCTGTTTCCCTTCCCAGATTGGGAAAGTTTTCAGCTAGGATTTGTTCAAATACATATTCTGGCCCTCTGTCCCTTTCGGCGCCCTCGGGAACCCCAATTAAACGTAGGTTTTTCTTCCTTAGAGTGTCATTTATTTCCCTTAATCTGTCTTCATGGTTCTTTAATTGTTTATCTCTTTTTTCCTCAGTTTCCCTCTTTAACTTGTCTTCTATGTCACTCACTCGTTCTTCCACCTCGTTAACCCTCGTCGTTAGGACTTCTAGTTTGGATTGCATCTCATTCAATTGATTTTTAATTTCTGCCTGATTGGATCTAAATTCTGCAGTCATGAAGTCTCGTGAGGCCTTAATGCTTTTTTCTAGAGCCACCAGTAGCTGTATAATGGTGCTTCTGAATTGGCTTTCTGACATTGAAGTGTAATCCAGATTTTGTAACTCTGTGGGAAAGAGGGCTGTTTCTGATTCTTTCTTTTGAAGTGAGGTTTTCCTTCTAGTCATTTTGCTCAGTGCAGAGTGGCCAAAAACAAGTTGTATTGGAACACGGGGGAGTATCACTGGTCCGTCTAGCTGGTCTTCTGGGGGAGGGGCCTGTTGCCTTGATTTTCAGGTGTTAGCACTTGGGGGAGCTGCTCTGCCCCTGCCTGCTGCCGGGCTCAGCGGGGGTTGTTTACCCCGTGGGGCCCCAGGAGGAACAGTCGCAGTTGCTATGGCAACTCTGGAAGCCTGGATTCAGCCTCCGCAGGAACTACGGGGCTCGGGGCTCTCGGCTCTCCGTCTGCAGGGCCTGGAGGCTCCGAGGCGGGGCCGCTGATCTGCTCAGCTCGGGGCAGGAGCGTCCTTGCTGTCCTGGGCCCTCCCGGCCTCTGCCTGTCCCGGGGGAGGCCGGATCCTGGGCTGTGTCCCGGCGCCCTGTGCTCCGGGGCCTGCGCTGTTGGATTCGCGCTCCCGCCCTGCAGCTCCCTCCAAGGAGCCGCCGCCCGAGCCCCTCCGAGCTGCTCCGGCCCCGCCGTGCGCGCTGCAGCCCTTAGGGAGCTCGGCGCACTCTCCCGGGGCGCAGGTGTCTGTTAGTGTCCCTGGGAGCCCGAGGGCATCCCCGCCCTCCTGGGTCCTGCTCCAACTCCCTGCGAGCCCCTTTCCGCCCGCCCGGGAAGGTTGGTGCAGCTCCTGCTTCTCCCGGACGGGGCTCTCCTGTCCTGGGGACACTCGCCCCGGCCTCAGCCCGGCTCCTCGCGGGGCCCCTCCCCCTCGGAGGCCTTTTGTTTCTTTATTTCTTTTTCCCCGTCTTCCTACCTTGATGGAAGCGCGAACTCTGCTCACTGTAGCGTTCCAGCTGGTCTCTCTTTACATCTCAGGCCGAATTTGTAGATTTTCAGGATGGTTTGAAGGTTATCTAGGTAATTTGGTGGGGACAGGTGACTCGGGGACCCTGCTCTTCCGCCATCTTGCCCCTCCTCCCAGGTTTTTCCTTTTTAAAAACACAAATGGGATCACACTATACATATTGAGATTTGATATTTTTAAAGCTTAAATATTTGTTAGAGATGTTTCCATATCAGTTTATATACCTGTTAATCTCCTTCTTTTATGATAGCTGCATAGTTAGTATTTTACAATGGGTATGCCACAGTTGGTTTAATAAATCCCCTATTTTGGGAAATATGGGATGTTTCCCTTTTTTGGGCAATTATAAGCATGCTGTGATTAGCCTTCTTACATATACAACTGGGGCCATACATCTCTGTGATGTTTCTTTGGTACAAATTCCTGGATGTGAAATATCTGGATTAAAGATTATATACATTTTGATTTTTGATAATATTGCCACATTGCCTCCATAAAGTCAGTGATTCACTATAGTAATCTATACTCCCACCAAAAATGTTTTCCTACCCCATTTATCAGAAGCAGTATTATTATGAGTCTTTTAAGTTTTTATCAAATTGAAAGGCTAAAAGCCAATATCTAAATGATCTTTTAAATTTGCATTTATTTGATTGATGATAAACATCTTTCACATATTAGGCCATTTATGTTTCTTACTTTGTGGGCTTATTTGTTTACTTTCTACATTTTCTTGGAGGGTATTTATCTTTTTCCTATCAATTTATAGCAGCTCATAATATATGTAGGCCATTATTTAGTCCCTTGTTATAAAGGTTGCAAATAGTTTTCTCAGTTTTTTATTTATCCATTAACATTGTATATGTTATATTGTGATCAGAAGAAATGTATTTATTTTGATGTAGGAAAATACATGATTATTTTCATTGATGGCTTCTGGATTGTGTTTTACTTCAGAAGGCTTTTCCTATATCAACATTATGGAAATACTTCTCTTCTAATATTTTCATAGCATTATATTTTATGATTAGATCTTTAGTCCATCTGGAATTTAATTTGCATGATATTTGGTAAAGGTCTAAGATTTTTTTTTCCAAAAAACCAATTATTGCAACATGTATCTGGAATAACTAATCCATCCTTTTTTTACACGCTGATCTGATATGCCATCTTTACCATAACTTCTTCCTACCCCACAATGTATATAAAGACATACTCACTATATTTGTTTTTGGACATTCTCTGGTTTCTTTTTTTTTTTTTTTTTTGGTCTATTTTATTGTCTACGCTACAATAGTTACCAATACATGGTAGATGGATATCCTGAAAGGTGTGGACCCTTTCCATTAGAAAAATACTCATATAGAAGAGGTCTCATCTGATAGCCTTTTAAGAGATTAGTCTGATTAGCTAAAGAGGTCTTAAAAATGTATAATAAATGATGTTCACAGAATGTTGAATATTAATCAATAGTAGGCAGTCTCAAATATGTTCAAGTACTGTCTTTCACAAGTGACTTTTTTAAATTTTTAATAAATTCATTTTTTATTGGTATTCAATTTGCTAACATATAGAATAACACCCAGTGCTCATCCCGTCAAGTGCCCCCTCAGTGCCCGTCACCCAGTCACCCCCACCCCCCCGCCCACCTCCCCTTCCACCAACCCTGTTCGTTTCCCAGAGTTATGAGTTTTTCATGTTCCATCTCCCTTTCTGATATTTTCACTCATTTTTTCTCCCTTCCTCTTTATTCCCTTTCACTATTTTTTACATTCCCCAAATGAATGAGACCATATGTTTGTCTTTCCACGACTGACTTATTTCACTCCGCATAATACACTCCAGTACCATCCACCTCGAAGCAAATAGTGGATATTTGTCGTTTCTAAAGGCTGAGTAATATTCCATTGTATACATATACCATATATTCTTTATCCATAAATCTTTCGATGGACACAGAGGCTCCTTCCACACTTTGGCTATTGTGGACATTGCTGCTATAAACATTGGAGTGCAGGTGTCCGGCGTTTCATTGCATCTGTATCTTTGGGGTAAAACCCCAGCACTGCAATTGCTGGGGCGTAGGGCAGATCTATATTTAACTCTTTGAGGAAACTCCACACAGTTTTCCAGAGTGGCTGCACCAGTTCCCAAACCCACCAACAGTGCAAGACAGTTCCCCTTTCTCCACACCCTCTCCTAAATTTGTGGTTTCCTGCTTTGTTAATTTTCCCCATTCTCACTGGTGTGAGGTCCTATCTCATTGTGGTTTTGATTTGTATTTCCCTGATGGCCAGTGATGTGGAGCATTAACTCATGTGCTTTTTGGCCATGTCTATGTCTTCCTCTGTGAAATTTCTGTTCATGTCTTTTGCCCATTTCAGGATTGGATTGTTTGTTTCTTTGCTGTTGAGTTTAATAAGTTCTTTATAGATCTTGGATACTAGGCCTTATCTGATACGTCATTTGCAAATATCTTCTCCCATTCTGTAGGTTGTATTTGAGTTTTGTTGACTGTATCTTTTGCTGTGCAAAAGCTTCTTATCTTGATGAAGTCCCAATAGTTCATTTTTGCTTTTGTTTCTCTTGCCTTCATGGATGAATCTTGCAAGAAGTTACTGTGGCCGAGTTCAAAAAGGGTGTTGCCTGTGTTCTCCTCTAGGATTCTGATGGAATCTTGTCTCACATTAAGATCTTTCATCCATTTTGAGTTGATCTTTCTCTATGGTGCAAGAGAGTGGTCTAGTTTCATTCTTCTGCATGTGGATGTCCAATTTTCCCAGCACCATTTATTGAACAGACTGTCTTTTTTCCAGTGGATAGTCTTTCCTCCTTTATCAAATATTAGTTGACCATAAAGTTCAGGGTCCACTTCTGGATTCTCTATTCTTTTCCATTGATCAATGTGTCTGTTTTTGTGCCAGTACCACACTGTCTTGATGACCACAGCTTTGTAGTACAACCTGAAATCTGGCATTGTGATGCCGCTATATATGGTTTTCTTTTTTTAAAATGCCCCTGGCTATTCAGGGCCTTTTCTGATTCCACACAAATCTTAAGATGATTTGTTCCAATTCTCTGAAGAAAGTCGATGGTATTTTGATAGGGATTGCATTAAACGTGTAAATTGCCCCGGGTAATATTGAAATTTTCACTATATTAATTCTGCCAATCCATGAGCATGGAATATTTTTCCATCTCTTTGTGTCTTCCTCAATTTCTTTCAGAAGTGTTCTATACTTTTTAGGGGATAGATCCTTTACCTCTTTGGTTTGGTTTATTCCTAAGTATCTTATGCTTTTGCACGCAATTGTAAATGGGATTGACTCCTTAATTTCTCTTTCTTCAGTCTCATTGTTAGTGTATAGGAATGCCACTGACTTCCGGGCATTGATTTTGTATCCTGCCACACTGCCAAATTGCTGTATGAGTTCTAGCAATCTTGGGGTGGAGTCTTTAGGGTTTTTTATGTAGAGTATCATGTCATAGGTGAAGAGGGTGAGTTTGACTTCTTCTTTGCCAATTTGAATGCCTTTAATGTCTTTTTGTTGTCTGATTGCTGAGACTAGGGCTTGTAGTACTAAGTTGAATAGCAGTGGTGAGAGCAGACATCCTTGTCTTGTTCCTGATCTTAGGGGAAAGGCTCCCAGTGCTTCCCCATTGAGAATTATAGTTGCTGTGGGCTTTTCGTAGATGGCTTTTAAGATGTTGAGGAATGTTCCCTCTATCCCTACACTCTGACGAGTTTTGATCAGGAATGGATGCTGTATTTTGTCAAATGCTTTCTCTGCATCTATTGAGAGGATCACATGGTTCTTGTTTTTTCTCTTCCTGATATGATGAATCACATTGATTGTTTTATGAGTGTTGAACCAGCCTTGCATTCCGGGGATAAATCCCACTTGGTCTTGGTGAATAATCTTATTTAATGTATTGTTGGATCTTATTGGCTAGTATCTTGTTGAGAATTTTTGAATCCATGTTCATCAGGGATATTGGTCTATAATTCTTTTTGGTGAGGTCTTTGTCTGGTTTTGTAATTAAGGTGATGCTGGCCTCATAGAACGAGTTTGGAAGTACTCCATCTCTTTCTATCTTTCCAAACAGCTCTAGTAGAATAGGTATGGTTTCTTCTTTAAACATTTGATAGAATTCCCCTGGGAAGCCATCTGGCCCTGGACTTTTGTGTCTTGGGAGGTTTTTGATGACTGCTTCAATTTCCTCCATGGTTATTGGCCTGTTCAAGCTTTCTATCTCTTCCAGTTCCAGTTTTGGTAGTTTGTGGTTTTCCAGAAATGCGTCCATTTCTTCTAGATTGCCTAATTTATTGGCGTATAGCTGTTCATAATATGTTTTTAATATCGCTTGTATTTCCTTGGTGTTGGTGGTGATCTCTCCTTTCTCATTCATGATTTTATTAATTTGAGTCTTCTCTCTCTTCTTTTTAATAAGGCTGGCTAATGGTTTATCTATCTTATTAATTCTTTCAAGGAACCAACTCCTGGTTCTGTTGATCTGTTCCACAGTTCTTCTGGTCTCGATTGCGTTGAGTTCTGCTCAAATATTTATTAACTCTCTTCTTCTGCTGGGTGTAGGATCTATTTGCTGTTTTCTCTCCAGCTCCTTTAGGTGTAAGGTTAGCTTTTGTATTTGAGTTTCTTCCAGTTGTTGGATGGATGCTTGTATTGCGATGTACATCCCCCTCAGGACTGCTTTTGGTGTATCCCAAAGATTTTGAATAGTTGTATCTTCATTCTCATTAGTTTCCATGAATCTTTTTAATTCTTCCCTAATTTCCTGGTTAACCTTTTCATCTTTTAGCAGGATGTTCTTTAAACTCCACATGTTTGAAATCCTTTCAAACTTGTTCTTGTGATTTAGTTCTAATTTCAAGGCATTATGGTCTGAGAATATGCAGGGGACGACCCAAACTTTTGGTATCTGTTCAGACCTTATTTGTGACCCAGTATGTGGTGTATTCTGGAGAAAGTTCCATGTGCGCTTGAGAAGAATGTGTATTCAGTTGCGTTTGGATGTAAAGTTCTGTAAATATCTGTGAAATCCATCTGATGCAGTGTATCATTTAAAGCTCTTGTTTCTTTGGAGATTTGTGCTTGGAAGACCTATCGAGTGTAGAAAGTGCTAGACTGAAGTCACCAAGTATAAGTGTATTATTATCTAAGTATGTCTTAACTTTGGTTATTAATTGATTGATATATTTGGCAGCTCCCACATTCGGGGCATAAATATTGATGATTGTTAAGTCCTCTTCCTGGATAGATCCTTTAAGTATGATATAGAGTACCTCTTCATCTCTCACTTCAGTCTTTGGGGTAAATTTTAGTTTATCTGATATAAGGATGGCTACCCCTGCTTTCTTTTGAGGACCATTTGAATGGTAATTGGTTCTCCAACCTTTTATTTTCAGGCTGTAGGTGTCCTTCTGTCTAAAATGAGTCTCTTGTAGACAGCAAATAGATGGGTCCTGCTTTTTTATCCAGTCTGAAACCCTGCGTCTTTTGATGGGGTGATTAAGCCCATTCACATTCAGAGTTACTATTGAAATATATGAGTTTAGTGTCATCATGATACCTATTCAGTCCTGTTTTTTTGGACTGTTCCATTGGACTTCTTCTTAAAGAGAAATTTTAAGAGTCCCCCTTAAAATTTCTTGCAGAACTGGTTTGGTGTTCACATATTCTTTCAGTTCCTGCCTATCTTGGAAGGTCTTTATCTCTCCTTCTATTCTGAATGAAAGCCTTGCTGGATAAAGTATTCTTGGCTGCATTTTCTTCTCATTTAGGACCCTGAATATATCCTGCCAGCCCTTTCTGGCCTGCCAGGTCTCTGTGGGTAGGTCTACTGTTGCCCTAATACTCCTCCCCATAAAAGTTAGAGATTTCTTATCTCTTGCTGCTTTAAGGATCTTCTCTGTATCTTTGGAATTTGCAAGCTTCACTATTAAATGTCAACGTGTTGAGCGGTTTTTATTGATTTTAGGAGATCTCTCTAGTTCCTGGATCTGAATGCCTGTTTCCCTTCCCAGATTAGGAACGTTTTCAGCTATGATTTGTTCAAATACTTATTCTGGACCTCTGTCCCTTTCGGTGCCCTTGGGAACCCCAATTAAACGTAGATTTTTCTTCCTGAGGCTGTCACTTATTTCCCTTAGTCTATGCTCATGATCTTTTAATTGTTTGTCTCTTTTTTCCTCAGTTTCCCTCTTTGCCATCAACTTGTCTTCTATGTCACTCACTCGTTCTTCCACCTCATTAACCCTCGTCGTTAGGACTTCTAGTTTGGATTGCATCTCATTCAATTGATTTTTAATTTCTGCCTGATTAGATCTAAATTCTGCAGTCATGAAGTCTCTTGAGTCCTTTATGCTTTTTTCTAGAGCCACCAGTAGCTTTATAATAGTACTTCTGAATTGGCCCTCTGACATTGAATTGTAATCCTAATTTTGTAACTCTGTGGGAGAGAGGGCTGTTTCTGATTCTTTCTTTTGAGGTGAGGTTTTCCTTCTAGTCATTTTTCTCAGTGCAGAGTGGCCAAAAACACGTTGTATTGGAAAAAGGGGAAAAAGAAGAGAAAGAAGAACAGAAAAAGGAAAAAAGAAAATAAAAGAATAAAAAGAGGGAAAAAAAGAGAAGAAAAGAAAAAGAAAAAAAGGCTGGGGAAGCAAACAGAAATCAAAAAACAAAAAACAAGGGGGAGTATCCTCTGATTCTGTATACTGTAAATCCCTCGACTTCTCCTGGTACTTTCCAGTGGTGCTTGGTCAATAATTTGTTTTTCCTCTGTCTGTCTAGCTGGTCTTCTGTGGGAGGGGCCTGCTGTGCTGATTTTCAGGTGTTAGCACTTGGGGGAGCTGCTCAGCTTCCTGCCTTTTGCAGGGCTCAGTGAAAGATGTTACAGCTGTTTATCCGGTGAGGCCACTGTGAGGCTCTTGGGGGTTGTTCATACTGTGAGGCCCCAGGAGGAACAACAACAGTGCCGGCCAGGTCTGGAGCCCTGGATTCAGCTCCTGCAGTAACTAAGGAGCTCTCAGTCTCAGGGGCCTGGATGCTCCAGGGCACGGGGCCGCTGATCTGCTCAGCTCGGGGCCGCCTAGCGGCAGGAGTGTCCTTGCTGTCCTGTGCTCTTCTGGCTTCTGCCTGTCCCGGGGGGAGCGCCGGATCTTGGGCTGTGTCCCCGGTGCCCTGTGTTCCCAGGCCTGTACTGTTGGAATCGTGCTCCCGGGCCGCGCAGCCCCTTCCGCGCGGAGCTTCTGCCCCAGCCGCCTCCAAGCTGCTCCCGGGTCCAGCCGGGCTCCGGCTGCAGCCCTTTAGGGAGCTCCACCTAGGGGTGTGGTGCTCTCTCCCCAGGTTGCAGGTCGTCTATTAGTGTCCCTGGGAGCCTGAGGGCATCCCCGCCCCTCCTGGGGTCCTGCTCTAACTCCCTGCGAGCCCCTTTCCGCCCGGGAAGGTTGGTGCAGCTCCTGCTTCTCCGGGACGGGGCTCTCCTGTCCTAGGGGCACTCGCCCTGGCCTTGGCCCGGCTCCTCGCAGGGCCCCTCCCCCTTGGATGCCTTTTGTTTCCTTAATTCTTTTTCCCCCCGTCTTCCTACCTTGATAGAAGCACGAACTCTTCTCACTGTAGCATTCCAGCTGTTCTTTCTTTAAATCTCAGGCCGAATTCATAGGTTATCAGGATGATTTGAAGGTTATCTAGGTAATTTGCTCGGGACAGGTGACTTGGAGATCCTACTCTTCCGCCATCTTGCCCCCTCTCACAAGTGATTTGTACACTTACAAAGAATCAGTTGTATTTATTTCTAAGTCTCTAAGCCATTTTTAGTATAATTAAAAATTTAAATGTAACAAACTAGGATGAAATGTGAGTGTGAAGGGAATTGCTGTCCAGAGGAAAATTAAGTTAAATGTTTTGTAAAGACTAAAAAATGAATTACCAAATTATTTAAAACTGCTGTCAAATTACAGTTGGGCAAGTCAACCGTTAGAGGCTGGCAGAATTAATAAAAATTTAAGAGGATTCTGCACTCATATTATTTTTAAAATGTTTTTAGGTGTTGATTCTATTTTAAATAAATCTAAACTGAAAACAGTAGAAGACAAATTACAGATATGAGTACCTATAAGAAAAGATGCCATGGATCTTCAACTAGGAGATCCATACTCATAGAAAATACCTACTTCAAAAGAGAGAAAAATGGACACACAATTATGTTATTAATTTGAAATAAAAAATTTAAGGTCCATATTTATGATTTTTTAAAACTTCCCACTTTAACATTTTAAATGAATTGTTAACTACTGGTCCCAACAATATCAAGTTAGAAGATTTCTATTGTATACCTAAAATTTTTCATAGTTTCAGGGAGGGGAGTCACCCTTCTCTCTCAAGTCTATCATGGATCTCAGGTTAAGAATCCATTATATATATATATATATATATATATATATATATATATATATATATATATATATTAGAATCCAGCAGATATTACACATGACATTATTATATGCCAGTCAAAGGAAAAAAGGGTCTAAACTCTAGGAATTTCAGTAATAATCAGTATTTAACATTAGAAGAACTTTTAGGAAATCATTTTAATATCTTTTTTATCACAGAATTTTTTAAAATATTTTATTTGTTTATTCATGAGTAACAGGGAGAAAGAGAGAGAGAGAGAGAGAGAGAGAGAGAGAGAGAGAGAGAGGCAGAGACACAGGCAGAGGGAGAAGAAGGCTTCAGGCAGGGAGCCCAACATGGGACTCAATCCCAGGTCTCCAGGATCAGACCCTGGGCTTAAGGTGGTGCTAAATCGCTGAGCCACTCAGGCTGCCCTATCACAGAAATTTTTATTTGAAGTTCAGGAATTCTCTTGTTTTTATTTTCCTTCTATTAGAGTAAAATTAAGTTTTTAAAATTTTTTATTGGTGTTCAATTTGCCAACATATAGCATAACACCCAATGCTCATCAGAGTAAAATTAAGTTTAATATTTTTAGAATTAAGATTTTAATATTACACTGTTATGAAACTATATCTGCCTACTTATACATCTATCTATGTCTATATATGAATAGAGAAATATCTAGACAATATTCTAGCAAATGTTAACACTTATTTTTCTGGATGAAAGAATTCCAGGTGGTTACCTGTTTTTTTTCTAGACTTTTCTATAATGCTTAAATTACTTAAGGATGAGTAGTTACTAACTTTATTTAAAAACATTAAGGCCTGGGATTCCTGGGTGCCTCAGCAGTTTAGTGTCTGCTTTCCGCCCAGGGTGTGATCCTGGAGACCCGGGATGGAGTCCCACATTGGGCTCCCTCCATGGAGCCTGCTTCTCTCTCTGCCTGTGTCTCTGCCCGTCTCTCTCTGTGTGTCTCTCATGAATAAATAAATAAAATCTTTTAAAAAAATAAGGCCTTATTCTAAATAAACAAACAAAAAGACTCAATGGCAGCATTATGCACTGAGAAGAAAAATGGACAGGGAGGTACGACACCTGAAACTGAACAGAAACCTGGACAAATCAGTCATTTTGAAACTTCTCTGGGCCATAGTTTTCTTATCGGTAAATGAGGAAGTTGAATGCAATAAGCTCAAAAGTTTCCTTCAGCATGAATATGTTATGAATTTAAGGGTCTACTTCTTATATAAATTCTCAGGACATATTTATAAAAACAAGTGTATCATTTTGGATCAAGTGTCTCAACTAGATTTAACGAATAATGCTGTCTTTGCTATAAACTTGTATAGCGTGATCACATTATAAACTACTTAGATCACTATATCCTTGTCATTCTTAAAATATTGAATAGGTAGTTTTATCTACATCAATAATTAAAGAGATGTAGTAATGAGAATACAACTACAGAAAGCCCTTCTGGTAACACTACATACCGTTTCAAGTGTGAGGGGGAATCATTAAATGTTGGTAATTAAGAAAAGAAGGAACGGAAGAAAATACTGCATCACTAAAAGCTCTGCTTCTCAATCTGAATATGTATCAAAACTAAAATACTGGCACACTCTGTTTAAATAATTAGGAGAATGTTTGAATTTGTAGATAAGCTCACTAGAAAATGACAAAACAGCCATTATATGGACTCATGGAAAATGTTACTTAGTTCTAGGTGTTATCAAAACTGAATTTGTATGTTTTTTTTGTTTTAACTTCAGAAGCCTCTGTTATTTACCGATTTGCTGATCTTATTTTTTAAAGATTTTATTTATTTATTCATGAGAGAGAGAGAGAGAGAGAGAGAGAAGGGGAGAGAGATAGAGGGAGAGGCAGAGACACAGGCAGAGGGAGATTCTGCAGGCTCCATGCAGAAACCCGACATGGGACTGGATCCCAGGACTCTAGGATTGTGCCCTGGGCCGAAGGCAGGCGCTATACTGCTAAGCCACCCAGGGATCCCCAATTTGCTGATTTTTTTTAATTTTTTATTTATTTATGATAGTCACAGAGAGAGAGAGAGAGAGAGAGAGAGAGAGAGAGAGAGGCAGAGACACAGGCAAGGGAGAAACAGGCTCCATGCACCGGGAGCCCGACGTGGGACTCGATCCCGGGTCTCCAGGATCGCGCCCTGGGCCAAAGGCAGGCGCCAAACCGCTGCGCCACCCAGGGATCCCCCAATTTGCTGATCTTTATATTAATCTGATGAACTGACAGCAGCCAGTAGGTATAATTTTCTGTTAATTAAAATTTTAATTTCACATAGCTCAACAATGGAGTGGTATTTCTCCCCATAAATTCTATATCAATCTCTCTGAATTGAATCCTCAAAAAGGCATTTATATTGTTGAATTATATTTTAACAAATTTATTCTATTTGTAATGCTCATGTAATTAAGAATGGCATTTATCATGCTGAAATGAAGTGTGATTTTGCCAAAATAATAGGTGATAGTAACCATAATTCTCTGAAAATTAAATGCTGCAGATACGTAGGACATTTAAATATTGTCACACTAAGAGTTTAAACAAATACTGAAATGTACCTATCACTTAAAAGGATCTTACCTTTGCAATTATTACTGACTGGACTGGGTAGCAAACAGCTGCTCCTAAAGTGGCCAGTCCCAGTGGATAAGCAATTTTCTTAAACCTAGAACCTATGAAATTCAAATAAGCTATTAAACTCCAAACAGATGCTAGCACAGACTTGATGTTTTTATAACTTTAATGTTCTCTTTGTTCCCTTTCAAGTCATTACCCTATGTCAATTTATTCTTTAGATAATAATACTAATCAATGTAGTCGCTAAAATATCCTTAAGGATCACTATTCAATTAATACCTCTTAGAGGTCATGTCCAATTTTAGAAAAGTATTCTCAATTTAAAATTGATAATTAGCTACACAAAAGGGGTTGATGATTTTCTTTTTTTAAAACTAGTTATTTTTTTTCATGTCCTAAGAAACTCAAAATTGTAACCACATTGTTTCAAGTATCTAATAGAGCATGATAACAAAGAACTGATCAACTACCATACTTGTGATACCATGTTATAGCAAAATGGACTCTCTTTACATACCCTGTTTTGATTAAGTCTTTAGGAACATGAAAAATCCAACTAATCAGCTAAGGACTTTAAAAGATATATAACTCCTTCATGTCACTGATTTAAAATACTAGATGTAGCAATTAAACAATTGCAGGTAACATTAGATAATGTATTCATTTCCAAAAGTATATAAACTAAGCATCTAAGAGACACTTTCAAACTTCTTACAGATGTATTTATTTTAGAGAGAGAGAGTAGGAGGAGGGGCAGAGGGAAGAGAGAAGCAGACTTCCACCTCCTTGTGCAGGGCTCAATCCCACAACCTAAGATCGTGACCTGGGCCAAAATCAAGAGTCAGATGCTTAACCAATTGAGCCACCCAGGCACCCCCAAACATTTTGTTTTTTACAGCAAAATCCCTTAAAAAATCTTCCAAATACAATCTCACTAGGAACTTCATATAGCCATAGCTTAGTGACAACAAACCACTAGTTCAAAATAATATGTATCTTAAATGCCTGAATGCTTAGACTCCGTAAATATGAGCTGTATATGTAGATGATGGGTCTTCTAATTGGGGTAAGATCTTTTTTTCTCTAAAACAGCTCTTCTAACCGTTACTTTAAAAAATGGAACGGCCAAAAAAAAAAGGAACAGCCTATTTGGTACAGTAGTAAGGATATTTTTTAATCAGTATGGGTTAAGGTAAAAAATAACTGGCAATGTTTGCAGGCAATATTAATGAAAGATAAAAAGATAAAAACAAAAGCTATTTCTGTATCTGGTTTACCTATTTGAAAGGAGACCTACATTCATGTCTACAAGACAGAGCTTGGTACGGAGGAGTAGGTAGGCTGCTTCAACCTCTAATTTAGCTTTCCTTTGGTTTTAGACTGGTTTGCATGGTACTGTGAAAGAGGGTTTAGATCTGTTATGGTATACTATAAGTTAGAAAAAAACATGTCTTAAGTTATTCCTTTACTCAGGTCCTTCTCACTATTCTAGTATCATAGTTTGATTCTTGATTTTACTGACTTAACATCTCTTAATGCAAGTTTCCTTGACTCAGGCAAATTCCCCTAATTGTGCTGCTCCTAACCTTGGAAAGTGGCATTTTTTGGCTGATGTGTCATTTAAATATTAAAAAATAGCTTACATTCATCTTCTCTTTACTTGATATAAAGGGCAAGTCAAACAAAATATACATTTCATTTGGATTCAATAGCCCTACTCCCATAAGTAGGAAAGGACTTTAGACACAGCCCCTAACAAGTTAAGTGCTATGAAATCACATTCTCTGGACCTCTATATATAGCTAATGGGGTTAGACTAAATCATCAGCTTTCAAACATTTTTTGACCGTAACTCATATTAGAGAATAAATTTTACATTATGACTTATGATCTATCTTACACAGATATACACACACTCTACGGAAACAATAGTTTCACAATATTTACCCATATTAAGTACAGAACACTGATATTTGCTGTTTTCCTCTATTTTATTTTTTTAATAAAATGTCCTCTGAGATTCACTATGTTTATTTTATTACCTAATAATAGGTTGAGATCTAAATTTGAAAAACAATGGGCTAGATTATTCTAGCTCTGACACTTAGAGACAATGTGGATGACCTAAGAAACATATTCTTTTCCAAGCGGATTATGACTTTCTTACTGAGAATATAGTAGTATGTTCTTCCTTGAGTCTTATATGCTACATAGAGCGATCTTGTTTTTCAATTTTTTCCCTAATAAGTAGCTTATAATATATACCCAAGTAAAAGTTGCTCACGGTGTTAGAATTAAAAATGGGATATCAACAGCCATTAATATTAGCTATAGGTTGTTAGAGATGAAATATATGGGCTAGAGTTAGAATGTTTTGTACCTGATTTGGTATACTTGAGTTGATATTATAAGGACTAAAGCTGGACAAACAAACCATAAGGTATCTGATATTACACTCCAGACTGGTTCAGAGCTGTGACTTTGAAACACATGTAATTTAGTTTGGGGACAATGATTGGCAACTGAGTTGTGGACAGAAGATGAATGGAAGATGACCAAAAACGGCTACTGACCAGAGAACTGTACCAGCTTAGTAAGGGCTTTAGTGAGGAGGAGAGGCAGTAATGCCTACTGAGAAGAATTTCCATACTCAGAGGTGGAAAATGGGAAAATATGACATTCGCCATGTACTTATGAAAAAACAGTTATTTAACAGTGTGCAGAAAAGAATTCACATAGTTTCTTGAGACTACCATTGTTAGAAAGGCCTGCTTGCAAGGCTGGCTCTTGGCTGGCATCTGGGGAATTCACTGATAAAGAGTTCCCTACAATGACAAAAAACATTCTCTGAATGATGAGTGATGTACTGTGCTTAAACTGTTTGATGAAATAATATGGTTTATGATGAACAACTGCTTTCCTTCCAGTCTGGAATTCTGAACATGCTAGAGAGACAATGTTTATGTGATCAGCCGTTAGTAATAACTTTGACTGCTCAGTCTCTAATGAGCTTCCTTGGCTGACAACACCTCACATGTACTGTCACAATTCATTACTGGAGGGATTAAGTACATCTTATATGACTCCACTGGGAGGGGATTCTTAGAAGTAGAGGTTTGTACTAGTCTCTTATAGGCTTTGCCCCATTTGCCTTTTCCCTTTGCTTATTTTACTTTGCAATCCTTCACTGTAATAAGACCTATGACTATAGGTTGAGTCTTTTAAGTTTTCCTACTTAACCATCAAACCCATGAGTGGTTTTGGGGACCCTCTACAAAAGTGGTAGAGTGTGAAGAAATAACAAAGTTAGTATCTATACAGGGTAAAAAGAAGAAAAAAAAAAGAAATCAAGCATATCAAGCCTCATGTTGAATGAAAGTAGTAAGTTGTCGACTTCTGCAAACTCCATTCCGTGGTGGCTGATGTCAATTCTAGCAACCTTGGTCAGGATGAGATGATGACAGTATAAAGTATTTTTCTGGGCAGCCCCAGTGGCGCAGAGGTTTGGCGCTGCCTGCAGCCCGGGGTGTGGTCCTGGAGACTAGGGATTGAGTCCCACATCGGGCTCCCAGCATGGAGCCTGCTTCTCTCTCTGCCTGTGTCTCTGCCTCTCTCTCTCTCTCTCTGTATAAATAAATAAAATATTCTTTTAAAAAAAAAGTATTTTTCTGATACCAGCATGTCTGTCTCAAATCCTTAATATAGCCCCCAGAATATGTATGGTCATGAGAATGCAGAGAAAACAAGTTTGAGGGGTTAGCATACATTTTAACATTAACATAAAGTTCCCAAGGCCATTTTTTATATCTAGAGACTCTGAAAATCTTTTTATTTATTTATTTTTTTGAGAGAGAGGACTAGCAGTGGGGAGGGGCAGATGGAGAAGAAGCAGCAGACTCCCTCCTGAGCAGGGAGCCCAACTCAGGGCTCAATCCCAGGACCCCAGGATCATGTCCTGATCCAAAGCCAGATGCTTAACCAACTGAGCAACCCAGACACCACTGAAATTTTTTTTTAAAGGAGCAGAGGAAGATGGTGGCAGAGTAGGAAGCCCCTAGGTTCACCTTATCACACGAATACAAATAGATAACTATTGAATCATTCTAAATACCCCAGAAATCAACCTGAAGACTGGCAGAGCAACCACCACAATTAAAGAGAAAGAAAAGGCCACATCAAAGAAAGTAGAAATTGTGGGGATATGGTTTAGGGGAGAAATGGATCCCAGCTGCTGCAGAGAAGAGGGAACTGTGGTCTAGAGAAGGGTGAGATGGAGAGGAACACTAAGGGAAACAGACAAGAAGGTTTCCCCAAAGCAAATTGCTTGGAGAATGAGAACAGTCTGAATTTTGTGAGTTCTTTAAACAAGTAGGGTTTAAAATCTCGAGATTTAAAGATCAGCAGGCTTGGCTGGGATAGAGTTTGGAGGGCACTGCCCTGCTCCTGGGGAGAAGGCAGGCAAACAACCCAGGGGGCAGAAAGTATGAAAACAGTGATCTGAAGAGGCCCTGGGATATACAGTGGGGAGATTATTCCCACTTCTTGGAGTGCATCCCTGAGAGGCAACATTCAAAGATACCTCTCTAGGAACAAAGGAGCTGGCCAGCAACATTTCCATTCTCTGCCTTTTGGCATAAACACACAGCTACTGGTAGGAAGTAGTGCAGCACCAACCCTCTTGTCTAACTTATATACATCAAGCCCTACCCGCTGCACACTGGTAAGGCTGCCCTTCCCAGATATGCCTGCCTCAGTCCCACCATAGTGGGACCCTCCCCCAGAAGACCAGCACAAACCCCTAACCATACCACATCTACCAACTGAGTTCTACAGGGCCTCAGTTCTGTTGGGAGGTGGTGACAGGTCTCATTTCACAACCGTACCAGAGCACACCTAATTTAAATTTGCTGTATTCAGGCCAGGGACCAAAATTTCCCAGATCAGCCAAAGAGAGCCACTGCACACGGCTGGCCTAAAGTATAGAGCAGTCAAAACACAAGAGCAGAGTATATGCAGCATATGCTGGAGACACACCCTGAAGGGCCAAGCCCTGGGACCTACATGACCTCTTCCTCAAAAGGTCATTACTTTCAGGAGCAGGAGAATGACTAGCTTTTCTTTTTATTAAATATTTATTTATTTATTAAAGAGACAGAGAGACAGAGAGAAAACATGAAAGGGGGAAAGGGCAAAGGGAAAGGGAGAGAGAGAATCCAAAACAGACTCCCCATTGAGCACGGAGCTGACATCATGACCTGAGCTGAAATCAAGAGTCCAACACTTAACTGACAGAGCCACCCAGGTGCCTCATAACCAGCTTTTCGAAAACAGAAAAAAGTAGAGACACAGACAAAATGCAACAATGGAGGAAGAACAAAATCAAGAACAAGATAGGGCCATGGCAGAGAACTAAGCAAAACAGATACAAGTAAAAGGCTTGATATGGAATTTAAAGCAACAATCATAAGGATACTCACTGGGCTTGAGAAAAGAAGACATAGGTAATACCCTTATCAGAGAGATAAAACAGTTAACAAATAATCAGAGATGAAGAGTGCAATAAACAAGATCAGAAACAAATTTAATATAATGATCAACAAGCTAGAAGAAGTACAGGAACAAATTAGTTACCTACAAGACAAAGTAATGGAAATTAATGAAACTGAACAAAATAGAAAAAAGAATTATGGAACACAAGAATAGACTAAGGGTTGTGAATCCATCAAATGTAATAATATTCGTATTATATAAGTTCCAGAAAATGAAGAGAAAGAAAAGGGGGCAGAAAATTTAGTTGAAGAAATAATAGCTGAAAACATCCCTAAATCTGGGAAAGGAAACAGACATTAGATGCAGGAGGAAGAGAGAACTCCCATCAAAATTAACAGAAACAGGCTCACACCAAAGACATATTTCAATTAAATTTGCAAAATATAGTGATAAAGAAGATAAACTTGAAAGCAGCAAGAGAAAATAAGCCCTTAACCCACAAGGGAAAACCCATAAGGCTAGGTGGAGATTTCCCAACTGTGCAAGCCAGAAGGGAGTGGCATAACATATTCAAAGTGCTAAATGGGAAAAATATGCAGCCAAGAATACTCTATACAGCAATGCTATTACTCAGAATAGGAGAGATAAAGACATTCCAAGACAAACAAAAACTAAGAGTTCCTGACCACTAAACCAGCCCTACAAGAAATATTAAGGGGGACCCTGAGTGGAAAGGAGAGAAACCAAAAGTGACAAAAACAAGAAGGGATCAGAAAAACATTTCCAAACAATGGCAAAACAAGTAATAAAATGGCAATAAATATGTATCTATCAATAATTACTTTGAATGAAAATGGAATAAATACTCCAATCAAGATGTACAGGGTGACAGAATGGATTAAAAAAGAAGACCCTTCTATATGCTGCCTACAACGGATTCATTTTAAACCTAAAGACACTTGCAGATTGAAAATGAGCACATGGAGAAACATTTTTCATGCAAATGGATGCCAAAAGAAAACCAGAGTAGCAATATTACTATCTGACAAAAAACTTTAAAACAAAGACAGTAAGAAGAGACAAAGAATGTCACTATATATAATAATAAAGGGGACAATCTAACAAGAAGATAACAGTCACAAATATTTATGTACCCAACATGGGAGTACAGAAGTATATAAAACAGTAACAAATATAAAGGAAATGACAATAACACAATAACATTGGGGGATATTAACACTCAATTTACATCAATGGACAGATCCCAACGAAGGAGAAAAACAGGGATGCCTGGTTGGCTCAGCGGTTGAGTGTCTCCCTTCCGCTAAGGGCATGATCCAAGTCCAGGGATTGAGTCCCGCATTGGGCTCCCTGCGAGGGGCTTGCTTCTCCCTCTGCCTGTGTCTCTGCCCTCTGCCTCTCCCTCTGTGTCTCATGAATAAAATAAAAAAAAGCCTAAAAAGAAAAGAAAAGAAAAGAAAAGAAAGAAAGAAAGAAAGAAAGAAAGAAAGAAAGAAAGAAAGAAAGAAAAACAACAAGGATACAATGGCTTTGAATGACACACTGGACAGTAACACTATGAAACTAGAAGTCAGGCAGCCGGGGTGGCTCAGCGGTTTAGCGCCACCTTCAGCCCAGGGTGTGATCCTGGAGGCCCTGGATCGAGTCCCACGGCGGGCTCCCTGCATGGAGCCTGCTTCTCCCTCTGCCTGTGTCTCTGCCTCTCTCTCTCTCTCTCTCTCGAATAAATAAATAAAATCTTAAAAAAAAACTAGAAATCAACCAAAAGAAAAAATGTGGAACAACCACAAATACGTGGAAGTTGACCAACGTGCTGCTAAACAATGAATGGACCAACAAGGAAATTAACAAAGAAATTAAAAAATATATGGAAACGATGAAAATGAAAACACTAAACCTTTGAGATACAGAAAAAGCAGTCATAAGAGGGAAGTATATAGCAATACAGGCTTACCTCAAGAAGCAAGAAAAAATCTCAGATAAACAACCTAATCTTACACAAGGAAGGAGCAAGAAAAAGAAATGTGTGGGAGATATCAGAAAGGGACACAGAACATAAAGACTTCTAACTCTGGGAAATGAACTAGGGGTGGTGGAAGGGGAGGAGGGCGGGGGGTGGGGGTGAATGGGTGACGGGCACGGAGGGGGACACTTGACGGGATGAGCACTGGGTGTTATTCTGTATGTTGGTAAATTGAACACCAATAAAAATTAATTTATAAAAAAAAAGAACAACACCTAATATCAGCAGAAGGAAGAAAATAAGATTAGAGCAAAAATAAATAATACTGAAACTAAAAACACAATAGAACAGATCAATGAAACCAGGAGCTGATTCTATGAGAAAATAATAAAACTGATAAACTTCTAGCCAGACTTATGAAAAAGGGTAAGGACCCAAATAAATAAAATCATAAATGAAATAACAACCAAACCACAGAACTACAAAAAATTGTAAGAGAATATTATGAAGCCCTATATGCCAATGGATTGGACAACCTGGAAGAAATGGATAAATTCCCGGAAACCAATAAACTACTTATGAAACATATAAACTACTGAAACAAAAAGAAATAGAAAACTTGAAAAGACCAATAACCTGTAAAGAAATTTAATCAATAATCAAAAAATTTACAACAAATAAAAGTCCAGGGCCAGATGACTTCATGGACAAATTCTACCAAACATTTAAGAAGAGTTAATACCAATTCTTCTCAAACTATTCCAAAAAAAGAGAAATGAAAGGGAAACTTACAAATGCATTTTGTGAGAGCAGCATCACCTTGGCCACATATAAAAAAAAAAAAACATAGCTAATAGCATCCTAAATGGCAGTAACTTTGAGCTTTTCTTCTATGGTCAGAAATAAGACAGTGATGTCAATTCTCACCACTATTATTAAACATTGTACTAGAAGTCTTAGTCACACCAATAAGACAACAAAAAGAAATAAAAGACATCTAAATCAGAAAGGAAGAAGTAAAACTTTCATTATTTGCAGATGACATAGTAATATATATATATAAAACCTGAAAGACACCCCCAAAAAACTTCTAGAACAGATAGACAAATTTAGTAAAGTCACACGTACAAAATCAATGTACATAAATCTGTGCATCTGCACGAATAATGATGAAGCAGAGAGAGCAATTAAGGAACAAATCCTATTTACAATTGCACCAAAGACAATAAAATACCTAGGAGTATGTTTTCATGTGTCTCTTGGCCATTTGTTATGTCTTCTTTGGAGAAATGTCTGTTCATGTTTTCTGGCCATTTCATGATTGGATTATTTGTTCTTTGGTGTTGAATGTGATAAGTTCTTTATAGATTTTGGATACTAGGACTTTATCTATAAGACATTTGCAAAACTCTTCTCCCATTCTGTTGGCCATCTTTAGATTTTGTTAACTGTATTCTTTGTTGTGCAAAGCTTTTTATCCTGATGATGTTCTAATAGTTCACTTTTGTTGTTTCCCTTGCCTTTGGAGATGTGTCTAGCAAGAGGTTGCTGCCTGTGCTCTCTTGCAGGATTTTGATGTGATTCCTGTCTCACATTTAGGTCTTTTACTATTTTGAATTTACTTTTGTTCTGGTGTAAGAAAGTGGTCCAGTTTCATTCTTCTACATGTGGTTGTTCAATTTTCCCCACATCATTTGCTGAAGACTTGTCTTTTTTCCATTGGATATTCTTTCCACCCTTGTCAAAGATTAGTTGACCATAGAGTTGAAGGTCCATTTCTGGGCCCTCTATTCTGTTCTACTGTTTGATGTGTCTGTTTTTGTGCCACTACTATACTGTCTTCATGATTACAGCTTTGTAATAGAGCCTGAAGTCTGGAATTGTGATGCCACCAGCTTTGGTTTTCTTTTTCAAAGACCCTGAATAGGGTCTTTTCTGATTCCATACAAATTTTAGAATGATTTGTTCCAGCTCTGTTAAAAATGTTGGTGGTGGGATCCCTGGGTGGCGCAGCGGTTTAGCACCTGCCTTTGGCCCAGGGCGCGATCCTGGAGACCCGGGATCGAATCCCACATCGGGCTCCCGGTGCATGTGCATGGAGCCTGCTTTGCCCTCTGCCTATGTCTCTGCCCCCCCTCTCTGTTTTATCATAAATAAATAAAAATTAAAAAAAATGTTGGTGGTATTTTCATAGGGATTGCATTGAATGTATAGATTGCTCAAGGTAGCATAGACATTTTAACAATATTTTTCTTCCATTTCATGAGTATGGAACGTTTTTCCATTTCTTTGTGTCTTCTTCAATTTCTTTCATGATGTTCTATACTTTTCTGAGTACAGATCCTTTGCCTCTTTGTTTATGTTCATTCCTAGATATCTTATGGTTTTTGTTGCAACTGTGAATAAGATTGACTCCTTAATTTCTCTTTCTTCTGTCTCATTTTTAGTGTAGAGAAATGCAACTGATTCCTATGCATTCATTTTATATCCTGCCACTTTGCTGAATTCCTGTTTGAGTTCTAGCAATTTTGATGTGAAGTCTTTGGGGTTTTCCACATATAGTATTATGTCATCATGAAAAAATGTTCAACATCACACAGCAGCAGGGAAATAGAAATCAAAACCACAATGAGATACCACCTTGCACCAGTCAGAATGCCTAAAATTAACAAGTCAGGAATGCAAGCTGGTATAACCACTCTGGAAAACACTATGGAAGTTCCTCAAAAAGGTAAAAATAGAGCTACCCTATGATCTAGCAATTGAACTGCTAGGTATCCCAAAGATACAAATGTAGTGATCCAAAGGGGCACCTGCACCCCAATGTTCATAGCCGCAATGTCGCCAATAGTCAAATTATGTTCAGATGTCCACCAACAAATGAATGGAAAAAGAAAATGTCATATATATGTGTGTGTGTGTGTGTGTGTGTACACACACACACACACACACACACACAGTGGAATACTTACTACTCAGGCATAAAAAAATGAAATCTTGCCATTTTCAATAACATGGATGGAACTAGACGGTATTATCCTAAGCAAAATAAGTCTATCAGAGAAAGACAATTATTGTGTAATCTCACTCCTTTGTGGAATTTAAGAAATGAAACAGATGATCATAGGAGAAAGGAGGGGAAAAGAAAATGACAAAATCAGAGGAGAGAAATCATTAAAGACTCTTAATCATAGGAAACAAACTTAAGGTTGCTGGAAGGGAAGGGGTGGGGAATGTGTTAATTGGGTGATGGACACTAAGGAGGGCATGTGATGTAATGAGCACTGGCTATTGTATAAGACTGATGAATCACTGAACTCTACCTCTGAAACTAACAAGATTACTATATGTTAATTAATTGAATTTAAATCTTAAAAATAAAATAAATAAGATACCTAAGAATAAATCTATTCAAAGATGTGAAAGACCTTTACTCTGAAAACTATGAAACAGTGATGAAAGAAACTAAAGATGACAGAAGGAAATAGACATTCCATGCTCATGGACTGAATGAACAAATATTGTTAACATGTCTATACTACCTAAAACAATCTACACATTTAATGCAATCTCTATCAAAATGCCAACATTTTTCACAGGGCTAGAACTTTTAAAACATCTTAAAATTTCCAAAGCAGCCAAAAAAGAAAAGCAAAGCTTGATACCTCACAATTCTGGATGTCCAGTTATAGAGCTGTAGTGATCAACACAGTATAGGCAAAACAATAGATACCCAGATTAATGGAAATGAATTGAAATGAACCTACAACTATATGGTCAATTAAGATTCAATTAAGAAAGAGGAGGGGCAAGATGGCGGAAGAGTAGGGTCCCCAAATCACCTGTCCCCAAAAAATTACCTAGATAACCTTCAAATCATCCTGAAAATCTACGAATTCGGCCTGAGACTTAAAGAGAGACCAGCTGGAACGCTACAGTGAGAAGAGTTCGCGCTTCTATCAAGGTAGGAAGACGGGGAAAAAGAAATAAAGAAACAAAAGGCCTCCGAGGGGGGGGGGCCCGCGAGGAGCCGGGCTGAGGCCGGGGCGAGTGTCCCCAGGACAGGAGAGCCCCGTCCCGGAGAAGCAGGAGCTGCACCAACCTTCCCGGCGGAAAGGGGCTCGCAGGGAGTTAGAGCAGGACCCAGGAGGGCGGGGATGCCCTCAGGCTCCCGGGGACACTAACAGACACCTGCGCGCGCAGGAGAGTGCGCCGAGCTCCCTAAGGGCTGCAGCGCGCACGGCGGGACCCTGAGCAGCTCGGAGGGGCTCGGGCAGCGGCTCCGCGGCGGGGGCTGCGCGGCTCCGGGAGCAGCTCGGCGGCGGTGGCTCGGGCAGAGGAAGAGGCTCCATGTTGAGGGGGCTGCGCGGCCGGGAGCAGTTCGGAGGGGCTCGGACGGCGGCTCCACGGAGGGGGCTGCGCGGCTCCGGGAGCAGCTCAGTGGCGGCGGCGGCTCCCGCAGAGGAAGAGGCTCAGCGCGGAGGGGGCAGCTCGGCGGCGGCGGCTCGGGTAGAGGAAGAGGCTCTGTGCGGAGGGGGCTGCGCGGCCGGGAGCACCTCGGAGGGGCTAGAGCGGCTCCACAGAGGGGCGGCTGCGCGACCGGGAGCGCGAATCCCACAGCGCAGGCCCCGGAGCACAGGGCGCCAGGACACAGCCCAGGATCCGGCCTCCCCCGAGACAGGCAGAGGCCGGGAGGGCCCAGGACAGCAGGGACGCTCCTGCCCCGAGCTGAGCACATCAGCGGCCCCGCCCCGGAGCCTCCAGGCCCTGAGGACCGGACGGAGAGCCCCGTAGTTCCTGCGGGGGCTGACTCCAGGCTTCCAGAGCTGCCACAGCCACTGTGGCTGTTTCTCCTGGGGCCTCATGGTGTAAACAACCCCCACCTGGAGCCCTGCAGCAGGCAGGGGCAGAGCAGCTCCCCCAAGTGCTAACAACTGAAAATCAGCACAAAAGGCCCCTCCCCCAGAAGACCAGCTAGATGGACCAGTTCCAGGGCAAATCAAGGGACTTAAAGTCTACAGAATCAGAAGATACTCCCCCGTGCTTTTTGTTTTTTTTTTCTTTTTTCTTTTCTTTTTGATTTCTGATTGCTTCCCCCACCCCCCTGTTTTTTCACCTTTATTTCTTTTTCTACTTTTTTTTCCTTTTTTTCCTTCTTTTTCTTTTTTCTCTTTCTCTTTTCTTTCCTTCTCTCTCTTTCTCTCCTTTTCCCAATACAACTTGTTTTTGGCCACTCTGCACTGAGCAAAATAACTAGAAGGAAAACCTCACCTCAAAAGAAAGAATCAGAAACAGCCCTCTCTCCCACAGAGTTACAAAATCTGGATTACAATTCAATGTCAGAAAGCCAATTCAGAAGCACTATTATACAGCTACTGGTGGCTCTAGAAAAAAGCATTAAGGACTCACGAGACTTCATGACTGCAGAATTTAGATCCAATCAGGCAGAAATTAAAAATCAATTGAATGAGATGCAATCCAAACTAGAAGTCCTAACGACGAGGGTTAACGAGGTGGAAGAACGAGTGAGTGACATAGAAGACAAGTTAATGGCAAAGAGGGAAACTGAGGAAAAAAGAGACAGACAATTAAGGGACCATGAAGACAGATTAAGGGAAATAAATGACGGCCTAAGGAAGAAAAACCTACGTTTAATTGGGTTTCCCGAGGGCACCGAAAGGGACAGAGGGCCAGAATATGTATTTGAACAAATCCTAGCTGAAAACTTTCCCAATCTGGGAAGGGAAACAGCATTCAGATCCAGGAAATAGAGAGATTCCCCCCCCCTAAAATCAATAAAAACCGTTCAACACCTCGACATCTAATAGTAAAGCTTGCAAATTCCAAAGATAAAGAGAAGATCCTTAAAGCAGCAAGAGACAAGAAGTCCCTGACTTTCATGGGGAGGAATATTAGGGTAACAGCAGACCTCTCCACAGAGACGTGGCAGGCCAGAAAGGGCTGGCAGGATATATTCAGGGTCCTAAATGAGAAGAACATGCAACCAAGAATACTTTATCCAGCAAGGCTCTCATTCAAAATGGAAGGAGAGATAAAGAGCTTCCAAGACAGGCAGGAACTGAAAGAATATGTGACCTCCAAACCAGCTCTGCAAGAAATTTTAAGGGGGACTCTTAAAATTCCCCTTTAAGAAGAAGTTCAGTGGAACAATCCACAAAAACAAGGACTAAATAGATATCATGATGACACTAAACTCATTATCTGTCAATAGTAACTCTGACGTGAACGGGCTTAATGACCCCATCAAAAGGCGCAGGGTTTCAGACTGGATAAAAAAGCAGGACCCATCTATTTGCTGTCTACAAGAGGCTCATTTTAGACAGAAGGACACCTACAACCTGAAAATAAAAGGCTGGAGAACCATTTACCATTCAAATGGTTCTCAAAAGAAAGCAGGGGTAGCCATCCTTATATCAGATAAACTAAAATTTACCCCGAAGACTGTAGTGAGAGACGAAGAGGGACACTATATCATACTTAAAAGATCTATCCAGCAAGAGGACTTAACAATCCTCAATATATATGCCCGGAATGTGGGAGCTGCCAAATACTTAAACGAATTATTAACGAAAGTGAAGAAATACTTAGATAATAATACACTTATACTTGGTGACTTCAATCTAGCTCTTTCTACCCTCGATAGGTCTTCTAAGCACAACATCTCCAAAGAAACGAGAGCTTTAAATGATACACTGGACCAGATAGATTTCACAGATATCTACAGAACTTTACATCCAAACTCAACTGAATACACATTCTTCTCAAGTGCACATGGAACTTTCTCCAGAATAGACCATATACTGGGTCACAAATCAGGTCTGAACAGATACCAAAAGATTGGGATCATCCCCTGCATATTCTCAGACCATAACGCCTTGAAATTAGAACTCAATCACAAGAAGAAGTTTGGAAGGACCTCAAACACGTGGAGGTTAAGGACCATCCTGCTAAAAGATAAAAGGGTCAACCAGGAAATTAAGGAAGAATTAAAACGATTCATGGAAACTAATGAGAATGAAGATACAACTGTTCAAAATCTTTGGGATGCAGCAAAAGCAGTCCTGAGGGGGAAATACATCGCAATACAAGCATCCATTCAAAAACTGGAAAGAACTCAAATACAAAAGCTAACCTTACACATAAAGGAGCTAGAGAAGAAGCAGCAAATCGACCCGACGCCCAGCAGAAGAAGAGAGTTAATTAAAATTCGAGCAGAACTCAACGAAATTGAGACCAGAAGAACTGTGGAACAGATCAATAGAACCAGGAGTTGGTTCTTTGAAAGAATTAATAAGATAGATAAACCATTAGCCAACCTTATTAAAAAGAAGAGAGAGAAGACTCAAATTAATAAAATCATGAATGAGAAAGGAGAGATCACTACCAACACCAAGGAAATACAAACGATTTTAAAAACATATTATGAACAGCTCTACGCCAATAAATTAGGCAATCTAGAAGAAATGGACGCATTCCTGGAAAGCCACAAACTACCAAAACTGGAGCAGGAAGAAATAGAAAACCTGAACAGGCCAATAACCAGGGAGGAAATTGAAGAAGTCATCAAAAACCTCCCAAGACACAAGAGTCCAGGGCCAGATGGCTTCCCAGGGGAATTCTATCAAATGTTTAAAGAAGAAATCATACCATTTCTACTAAAGCTGTTTGGAAAGATAAAAAGAGATGGAGTACTTCCAAATTCATTCTATGAGGTCAGCATCACCTTAATTCCAAAACCAAACAAAGACCCCACCAAAAAGGAGAATTACAGCCCAATATCCCTGATGAACATGGATGCAAAAATTCTCAACAAGATACTAGCCAATAGGATCCAACAACACATTAAGAAAATTATTCACCATGACCAAGTAGGATTTATCCCCGGGACACAAGGCTGGTTCAACACTCGTAAAACAATCAATGTGATTCATCATATCAGCAAGAGAAAAACCAAGAACCATATGATCCTCTCATTAGATGCAGAGAAAGCATTTGACAAAATACAGCATCCATTCCTAATCAAAACTCTTCAGAGTGTAGGGATAGAGGCAACTTTCCTCGACATCTTAAAAGCCATCTACGAAAAGCCCACAGCAAATATCATTCTCAATGGGGAAGCACTGGGAGCCTTTCCCCTAAGATCAGGAACAAGACAGGGATGTCCACTCTCACCACTGCTATTCCACATAGTACTGGAAGTCCTAGCCTCAGCAATCAGACAACAAAAAGACATTAAAGGCATTCAAATTGGCAAAGAAGAAGTCAAACTCTCCCTCTTCGCCGATGACATGATACTCTACATAGAAAACCCAAAAGCCTCCACCCCAAGATTGCTAGAACTCATACAGCAATTTGGTAGTGTGGCAGGATACAAAATCAATGCCCGGAAATCAATGGCATTCTATACACTAACAATGAGACTGAAGAAAGAGAAATTAAGGAGTCAATCCAATTTACAATTGCACCCAAAAGCATAAGATACCTAGGAATAAACCTAACCAAAGAGGTAAAAGATCTAT
Source organism: Nyctereutes procyonoides (assembly GCF_905146905.1). Classification (NCBI taxonomy): domain Eukaryota; kingdom Metazoa; phylum Chordata; class Mammalia; order Carnivora; family Canidae; genus Nyctereutes; species Nyctereutes procyonoides. Next base: position 64,233,328 of record NW_026575125.1, on the reverse strand, counting down.
ACCCTAAAAACTATAGAACACTTCTGAAAGAAATTGAGGAAGACACAAAGAGGTGGAAAAATATTCTATGCTCATGGATTGGCAGAATTAATATTGTGAAAATGTCAATGCTCCCCAGGGCAATTTACACATTTAATGCAATCCCTATCAAAATATCATGGACTTTCTTCAGAGACTTAGAACAAATTATTTTAAGATTTGTGTGGAATCAGAAAAGACCCCGAATAGCCAGGGGAATTTTAAAAAAGAAAACCATCTCTGGGGGCATCACAATGCCAGATTTCAGGTTGTACTACAAAGCTGTGGTCATCAAGACAGTGTGGTACTGGCACAAAAACAGACACATAGATCAATGGAACAGAATAGAGAACCCAGAAGTGGACCCTGGACTTTATTGTCAACTAATATTCGATAAAGGAGGAAAGACTATCCACTGGAAGAAAGACAGTCTCTTCAATAAATGGTGCTGGGAAAATTGGACATCCACATGCAGAAGAATGAAACTAGACCACTCTCTTTCACCATACACAAAGATGAACTCAAAATGGATGAAAGATCTAAATGTGAGACAAGATTCCATCAAAATCCTAGAGGAGAACACAGGCAACACCCTTTTTGAACTTGGCCACAGTAACTTCTTGCAAGGCACATCCACGAAAGCAAAAGAAACAAAAGCAAAAATGAACTATTGGGACTTCATCAAGATAAGAAGCTTTTGCACAGCAAAGGATACAGTCAACAGAACTCAAAGACAACCTACAGAATGGGAGAAGATATTTGCAAATAACATATCAGATAAAGGGCTAGTTTCCAAAATCTATAAAGAACTTATTAAACTCAACAGCAAAGAAACAAACAATCCAATCATGAAATGGGCAAAAGACATGAAGAGAAATCTCACAGAGGAAGATATAGACATGGCCAACATGCACATGAGAAAATGCTCTGCATCACTTGCCATCAGGGAAATACAAATCAAAACCACAATGAGATACCACCTCACACCAGTGAGAATGGGGAAAATTAACAAGGCAGGAAACCACAAATGTTGGAGAGGATGCGGAGAAAAGGGAACCCTCTTACACTGTTGGTGGGAATGTGAACTGGTGCAGCCACTCTGGAAAACTGTGTGGAGGTTCCTCAAAGAATTAAAAATAGACCTGCCCTACGAACCAGCAATTGCACTGTTAGGGATTTACCCCAAAGATTCAGATGCAATGAAACGCCGGGACACCTGCACCCCGATGTTTCTAGCAGCCATGTCCACAATAGCCAAACTGTGGAAGGAGCCTCGGTGCCCATCGAAAGATGAATGGATAAAGAAGATGTGGTTTATGTATACAATGGAATATTACTCAGCCATTAGAAACGACAAATACCCACCATTTGCTTCAACGTGGATGGAACTGGAGGGTATTATGCTGAGTGAAGTAAGTCAATCGGAGAAGGACAAACAGTGTATGTTCTCTTTCATTTGGGGAATATGAATAATAGTGAAAGGGAATATAAGGGAAGGAAGAAGAAATGTGTGGGAAATATCAGAAAGGGAGACAGAACATAAAGACTCCTAACTCTGTGAAATGAACTAGGGGTGGTCGAGGGGGAGGAGGTCTGGGGGTGGGGGTGAATGGGTGACGGGCACTGAGGGGGACACTTGACGGAATGAGCACTTTGTGTTATTCTGTATGTTGGTAAATTGAACAGCAATAAAAATTAATTTATTAAAGAAATTTTAAAAAAGATTCAATTAGGAAGAAATGAGTATCCAGTAGAAAAAAGACCATGTCTTCAACAAACAGTGTTGGGAAAACTTGAGAACAATATGCAAAAAAAAAAATGAAACTGGACCACTTTCTTATACCATACACAAGAATAAACTGTAAATGGATTAAAAACCTAATTGTGAGACAGGAAACCAGGAAAATCCTAGAAGAGAACAAGAGGCAGTAACTTCTTCAACATCTGCTATAGCAACTTCTTTCTAGATATGTCTTCAAAGGCAAGGGAAACCATGGCAAAAATAAGCTATTGGACTTAGTCAAAATAAAAGGCTTCTACACAGCAAAGAAAACATTCAACAAAACTGAAAGGCAGCCTGTGGAGTTGGAGAAGATATTTGCAAATGTTATATCTGATAAAGGGTTATTATCTAAAATATATAAAGAACTTATAAAACTCAATACTCAATAAACAAATAATCCAAATAAAAAGTGGGCAGAAGACATAAATAGATATTTTCCCATCAAGATATACAGTTGGCTAACAGACACTTGAATAGAGACTCAACATCATTCATCATCAAGGAAATATAAATCAAAACTACAACACCTCAGAATAGCTAAAATTAACAACATAATAAACAACACATGTTGGTGAGGATGTGGAGAAAGGGGGACCCTCTTGCACAGCTGTCAGTATTGGAAACTGGTGGAGATTCTTGAAAAACAGTATGGAATTTCCTCAAATATTTAAAAATAGACTACCCTACAATCCAACAATTGCACTTCTAGGGATTTACCCAAGGAATACAAAAACACTAATTCATAGGGATACATGCATCCCAGTGTTACAGTAGCATTATCTACAATAGCCAAATTATGGAAACAGTTCAAGTATCCATCAAGTGCCAAATGGATAAAGATGTGATATGTGACATGTATATATATCATACACATATCTGTGTATGATATATATACATAGATACCTACATACACAAAAAAGTATGACCCAACCCTAAAAAAGAATGAAATCTTGCCATTTGCAAGGACAGGATAAATAGAAAGTTTTTGCTTAGTGAAATAAGTTAAAGAAAGACAAATACCATTTGATTTCACTCATATGTGGAATTTAAAAATCAAAACAAATAAGCAATGGAAAAAAAGAGTAGAAAATTAAGAAACAGCCTCTTAACTATAGAGAACAAACTGATAGTCACCAGAGGAGAACATGAGTAGGGTTGATGGGCTAAATAGATAGGGATTAAGAAGTGCATTTGTTGTGATGAGGACTAGGTGTTGTATGAAACTGCTGAATCACTACATTGTATACCCAAAACTAATATTATACTATATGTTAACTAAATGGAATTTAAATTTTAAAAAATCTTAAAAAAATAAAGTTATCTAAAAGATGAGAAACAAAATGATAAATTATAACTTTAATAGGAGTAACTATATACCTTTAAAGTTTATTTTAAATTATCATACAGAAAATTCAACATTTTTGATCTATAGTTCTATCAATTTTAATACATGTATGGAGTCATGTAACCACCAGTAAAATCAGGATATGGAACAGTTCTATCAATGTTAAAAAAAAAAGTCTCAGGGCACCTGGGTAGCTCAGTTCAATAAGCATCTACCTTTGACTCAGATCATGTTCCCAGAGTCCTGGGATTGAGCTCTGCATTGGGCTCCCTGCTCAGCCGAGTCTGCTTCTCCCTCTTCCCTTCCTCCCTGCTTGTTCTCTCTCATTAATTAAGTAATTAATTAATTAAATCATAATAAATAAATAAATAAATAAATAAAATCTTAAAAAAAATCTCATGTTACCCCCTTACAGTCACACCTTCCCACTCCTAACTCCTGGGAACCACTGACTTGTATTTTTATTTTAATATTACTATAGTTTTCTCTTTTTGAGAAAGTTATATAAGTAGAATCTCAGAATATATAACTTTTTTAGACTGGTTTCCAGTCTAAATGTCCTATTTATCAAGACTGTTACATGTGTCAATAGTATATTGCTGCTATTAGGAAATATAATTCCTTTGTTTGGATGTGCCACAGTTTACTCTTGGAAGACATTTAGGTGAATTCCAGCTTTTGGTAATTATAAAAAGAGTTACTATAAACATTTATGTACACGTTTTTCCTTTTTCCATTGTAAATACCTAGGAGTGAGATTACTTGGTCTCATGATAAGAGTATATTTAACTTTATAAGAGAAACCGTCAAATTGTTTTCTGGAATGGCTGTATGATTTTGTAGTCCTACCAGCAGTGTATGAGAGTTCCAGTTGCTCTATATTCTTGACTATACTTGGTATGGTCAGTCTTTATAATTTTAGACATTCCAATAAGTATGTAGTCGTATGTCTCTGTGATTTTCATTTACATTTACCTAGTAACTTATGATGTTAAACATCTTGAAATAGCTATATTTTTTAAAACACAGTAAGGCTTTATAAAAATAAACATGCTATACAGCAGAATCTAAACATTCTCCCAGAACCCTATCCTAACAATATTCAATAAAGGATGAGGTTTTACCATGACAGTCAAATTTAGAATATAATGGCATTGAAAGAAAAAGAATGTATTTTTTAAATCCTACCTTTTCTTGCTGAAACCAAGCCTGCCAATCCTGAAACAGTAATCACTCCAATTTTTGGAAGAAAATCTCGAGGTGGATTCTTCAGATAGACATACACATCTTTTAAGAAATAAGTTAAAATGAGTGAGAAATATCAGAAAGGAAGACAGAACATGAAAGACTCCTAACTCTGGGAAACGAACTAGGGGTGGTGGATGGGGAGGTGGGCGGGGGATGGGGGTGACTGGGTGACGGGCACTGAGGTGGGCACTTGACGGGATGAGCACTGGGTGTTATTCTACATGTTGGCAAATTGAACACCAATAAAAAATAAATTTGTAAAAAAAAGAAATAAGTTAAAAATTAATATAAATGGCTTACTAAATTAGGCATTCTATATATGATGCAGAAATGCTAAAGAGATTTGCTAAGATAGAAGATGGTTTAAATACTCTTCAAAAATGCTACGCAAAACAATGATTTGAGTAGTGAATTAAAAAGCTAGTTAAAATAGTTACTTGTACAAAATAAAATCTTCCTTCAATAGCTGATTTAAGAATTGTTTTCTTTTTTTTTTTTTTTTTAAATTTTTTTTGTTTTATTTATTTATGATAGGCACACAGTGAGAGAGAGAGAGGCAGAGACACAGGCAGAGGGAGAAGCAGGCTCCATACACCGGGAGCCCGACGTGGGATTCGATCCCGGGTCTCCAGGATCGTGCCCTGGGCCAAAGGCAGGCGCCAAACCGCTGCGCCACCCAGGGATCCCAAGAATTGTTTTCTTAATACAGACAAATGTTACTCTCTAATGAAATATGATGCTACAGTTCACATATAAGCATGGATTACTATAAAGTAAATGCCTGTGTATGTATTATATTTCTCTAATGGAGATGCTTCTGGCCTTATCTGCTCAAATTTGATAGGATCAAGTAGAAATAGAAATAAATACTTTATTAAGGAATTTCGAATAATTGACTAGGGATACATGTAGCTTATAGACCCTGCTTGCCACTACTTCCCAATACCCAGAGCACCATTACTCTTAGTTAAAACCAATGATCAGGATGAGAAGTGAGCCTAGACCAAAAGTAGATGAAGAGTGGTCACAAGTCTAGATTTTTTGGCTTTTTATATATTTAAATTATTTCTGTTTCCATGCAACCCCGAAAAACAGATTCTATCACAGTTAGTTATTTAATGGCAATAACTTATTTAATCATATTCCTCAAGACTGATGAGGAATATAATTTACAAATAATTCCTATATACCTCAAGTAATGATAATACAGGTATAGGTCATCAACATCATGGAGACATTTAAAATTTTAGCTGATCTTTCTGTCTCCCATACACATTTATTTTAACAACCGGCTTAGGCTAAGAATATTAGAAAGATATATCTACTGCCAAATACCATTATCATACTAAGGAGTCAAATACAATTGCTTCCTAACATTATCTCAAATATTCTAGAGTGACTGATTGGTATTAATGTCTCCTAGCAATAAATAGCAAAATTCTAAGTATTTTAACAGCAAATAGCACCTATTTAAACTAATTGATAACAATGGAGACATGTTTCTAATTTATGCTTTGAGTATATAATAGGGGCTTTGCAGCTAAAATAGACCTCAGTTTGAGTCTAGGCACTGCCACTTACTAGTTATGTGACTTTAACAACTTACTTAACCTTCCTGCATCTTAGTTTTCTTATCTGTAAAAAGGGAGTAATTATAGGGTGACCTGGGTGGCTCAGCTGGTTGCGTGTCCAACTCTTGGTTTTGGCTTAGGTCATGATCTCAGTGTTGTGAGACAGAGCCCTGTCTCACGCTCTGTGCTCAGTGCAAAGTCTGCTTGTCCCTCTCCCTTTGCTCCTCCCCACCTTGTGTTCACACTTGCTCTCGCACTCTCTCTCTCTCTCTCAAATAAATAAAGGAATAATTATAATACCCACACTCTTAGAATTGGTACGGAAACTAAATTAGATAAATTATGTAAAATGCTTATCATAGTGCCTTAGCATATAATAATTGCTTAATAAATCATAGGTACTATTACTTTGTTGTTGTTATCATAAAGTGCTATACAGAGTATCTTCTCAGTTGGTAAAACATGATAATGAATAACCACGTTTATTTTTCTCACATTTACACCTTACAAGTTAAAAAGATAATAGTGCATTTCTAATTATGGATGGCTAACTCACCTACCTTTTCCAAATTGTACTGTATCCATTATCCCATTTTTCATAAACACATAAACACCCTAAGCAAAAAGAAAAAAAGGACATCTGCATGTTTGAAGATGTTGATAATTAAATCAAATAGTCCACATCTCTGAGACCATATTAAAATCTTGACTTAGCATTGGACCCAAGTCTAAATCTAACTTCCCTATTTATTCACATGAGAATACTCATTGAACTTAGCTTCTTTTCATTTCTTGCTTTTCATTCTATTTAACATGGATAATACTTGTTCACTATTTTCCTCATGTAAACAGGTAAAGTAATGCCTATAGAGCATCTCACAGATAATTTATTGCAGAAATACAATGATTTATCATCTTATTTTATAAAGACTTAGAAAAATGAATACAATTTAAATAAAGCATGGATAGAGGCATATTTCTCCTGAAAAGCAACATCTGATTAATAAGGATGTGGCAGCAATGACATAATGATTTGTGAAGAAAGTAGTAACAGCTAGCCTAAAGAAAGTACTTCATCTTCTTTTTTTAAGATGAATTAGAATGAGAAAAAAATCTAAATAAGATATTTATCTCAGGAGAGAAACCATCCTATACAGGCTAGTGTTTATATTATTTTTAAATAGGAATATAAATTCTCTACAAACCAAGATTATATTAACCCACTGAAGTGATTAAAATTTTAAATCAAAATTTGCTCTTTTACCTATTTCTAACTAATTTATTTGAATATAAGAAATATGGTTACACTCATTTACTGAGTGGTAGGTACTATCTTAATTACATCAGAAGACAAATGAAGGCAGAGAATTATTTACCTACAGTAACTGCCCATAGTCATGCTAGACTCTACTGAAGAAAGCAGAAAATATAACTGAAATATACAGTCTCCATCTCTGAACTAGCCGCCATGAAACCATGATAAAAACAAAAAAAGATTTTCAAAGCAAAGAACACAGAAATAATTATATTAGGAAAAAAATGTCATTACTATTGTTATATCTTGGTATAAGTAACTTTGTCTCAGATATTTTCATGGAAATCAGAGATGTAAAGGTTCATCTCTTCATTGTGGTTTCAAGCTGTACAAACCACCATAAACCTTAACTGCCACTTAGTTACTTCTCTTTAAAGACTGTCTCTTAAGAAAACCTCACCTTTGAGGTTATAATACCTATTGACCAGCTGATTGAAAATCATGTAGCTGTTGAAGAAGAATAGTAGTCACTTATCTTGGGAAGTTTTCCTTAGCTTGTTTACAAATTCACTTTTATCACTGTAGGTCACTGCCATCTAAATTTCAAAACACTAAGGAGAGGAGTAGGAACTGAATTTGCCCTATAATATTTTAAGTTTAATGCAGAATGCAATTTGAGTCAGAAGTAATTTTTAAAGAACAGATTATGTTTTAGGAGAAAATTAGAAAGAAAAAGATTTTTTTAAGATTTTATTTATTTATTCATGAGAGGCACAGAGAGAGAGAGAGAGAGGCAGAGACACAAGCAGAGAGAGAAGCAGACTCCATGCAGGAGCCCGATGTGGGACTCGATCCTGGGATTCCAGGACCACTCCCTGGGCCAAAGGCAGGCACTAAACTGCTGAGCCATCCAGGGATCCCCAAGAAAAAGCTTTTTACAGTGAAGATGAAATGCATTCAAAGTGCCCTTTTTCAATCTATTCACTTTAACATATTAACAAAATAAATGTTCTTTTAGTCTTAAATTAGGTGATAGTAACAATAGCAATTTAAGGATCTCTCAGAACAATTTACCTCACTAAAAACAAATTTAAGAACACTAAGGTATATTAGGTCTCAGGAGACTTAAGTATGAATCATCCAGTTGTTGGCATATAGCATTAGGGGCATGATTCAAATCCTTATTAGTTAATATGTTTTCCTTTCAGATCAAACTATTAGGAGTGTATGATACAACTAAACTATTAGAGTTGTTTGACATGGATGCCTGGGTGGCTCAGTGGTTTAGCGCCTGCCCTCGGCCCAGAGTGTGATACTGGAGTCCCGGGATCAAGTCCCACATCAGGCTTCCTGCATGGAGCCTGCTTCTCCCTCTGCCTATGTATCTGCCTCTCTCTCTCTCTCTCTCTCTCTCTCTCTCTCTTTCTCTGTCTCTCATGAATAAATAAATAAAATCTTTTAGAAAAAGTTGTTTGACAGACAAAAATTTTAAAAACTAACACCACGTATTCATCAGATGTTTTAAATATCATCTGGAATGACTAGAATTCACATTTAGTGTTTCATAAAATCATTAGAATTTTTTTAAAGAATGGATTAGAAACAAAAAAGAACAAGGGTTATATCTGAGAAAAAGTTGTGTGGTAATTAGGCCAGAATGATGAAAACAATGGTACCAGCATTATCCTTACAACACTGACATTGGAGATGCTGATGCTGATGCTAACACACCTTGTTAATGTGAAGATAATGAAACATCAATATTTTATCAGCTTACTCCATCACTCTGCTGTTGGATAATGCTGACTAAAGGCTAAATATTAAAGTAAGTTGAATTCTGTTTTTCCCAATAGCTGACTATATTCAGAATGGTCTTATGAGCTAAACTCAACAAGTTAACATTTTGCTTAGCCAAAAAAAGAACAATTCAGAAATACTTTCACAACTTCTTGTAAACAGCCAAACAACTATACATGAAAAATAACATAAATGCTTGCTGAACTATCTTAATCTATACAGTAATGTTATTGTAGATTAAATATTACAAATATGGCCACAAATTCTTTGCTGCTATTCATATTCAGAGGTGGCATCTAATTCCATTCCTTTTAAAACTAGGTTGGCCTTTGTGACTTAAAATAGAATATTCTAGAAGTGCCTTTCTTGGACATCTGATGATAAATAAGAAGCTTCATAAATTCTGCCAAGGATCTCTTGTAAGTATCTGACAATGCTGAGATCACCATGCCTCTGGCCACACGTAGGTGAGTTAGTAACATTCTTAGCTGAACCCAGCCTTCTAGCTCTTTGTGACAAGGTACTAAAGATGAGAATGAAAGTGTGTTAGGGCCTCCAGATCAACCCATTCACCTGGTGAATGTCACTGAGTAACTTCTATCAGTACCAAATGCAGCCAAAGAATCTCCTGTCTAAATAAATCAGAAACCTCCAACATTAAACCACTATTAGAACTTACTTACCTTGCACCAGCCAATATAATGACTAGTTGTAGTGCGGATAGATGCAAAGCCCATCTGTAAATGACCGGGTTGCTCTTCAACATATTTAGACTGCAGAGGTGGTGCAGTATATATGGGGAGCTAGAGGCAAAAAAAAAAAGTTCATGTTAAAAATATAAAATAGCTGGACTTCCTTTTCAAGGAGTATAGCAAAAGAGAAATCATCAACCTTCCTGCTAAAAGCAACTAAAACTGCTGATAAAATATTAAAAAAAAAATCTTGGGATGCCTGGGCAGTTCAGTCGGTTAAGCATCTACCCTTGGCTCAGGTCATGATCTCAGGGTCCTGGGATCAAGCCCCACATCAGGCTCTCTGCTCAGCAGGGAGTCTGCTTCTCCCTTTCTCTCTGTGCTTGTGCACACTCTCTCTATCAAATAAATAAAAATAAAATCTTTTAAAAAATCTTAAGTGGAAGGAAAGATCCAGTAAGCTATTTATAAAGACTATTATGAAGCCTCAAACAAAATAAAACAGAAACACAGAGATAAACTATAAAGCCAGCTTTTTACTTTGTCATCATTTATTTTAAAATAGATGGTTTGGGGATCCCTGGGTGGCGCAGCGGTTTGGCGCCTGCCTTTGGCCCAGGGCGCGATCCTGGAGACTCAGGATCGAATCCCACATCAGGCTCCCGGTGCATGGAGCCTGCTTCTCCCTCTGCCTATGTCTCTGCCTCTCTTTCTCTCTCTCTCTGTGACTATCATAAATAAATAAAAATTAAAAAAAAATTAAAATAGATTGTGGAGTATGCAATCAGGAAACAAAACCTAGAAAAAGCTTGAGGTACGCAATCTTATTGGGGACCCTATAAGTTGGCATCTCAATGTTTTACATCCTCAACTTAAGAGTGAATTAGAAGGGGAGTCTGGGTGGCTCAGTCAGTTCAGCATCTGCCTTTGGCTCAGGTTATGATTCTGGGGTCCTGGGATCAAGCCCCACATTGGACTCCCTGCTCAGCGGGGAGTCTGGTAGGCTTCTACCCCAGTCTCCTGCTCATGCTCACTCTTTCACTCCCTCTCTCAAATAAATAAATAAAATCTTAAAAAAAAAGCTGTCTTAGCTCTGGGAGATTCCTGAGGGCATTAGGAAGCTGAATCCCACCCTTAAAGAGACAGCACAAGCAGCCTGCTGAGATCCAAGGTAGAAGCAGCAGTGTGAAAAACACCTGAGGCATATGGTAAGGAAAGTTATTTACTCAGCTCAGAACACATCCCACATAGGCAGGGATCCCAGGGAGGCCCTTACAGGAATAAAATAAAATAAAAGAGAAGGCTGGTACCATTTCCCTCCCTACTCCTCGGCAAAAACACAAGGCCTCTTGAGGGAATCAGTGCAATCCTGACAGGAACTACAAGCCCTGTGCCCTGCGATTTAGCAGATCTACCCATTCCAGTCATGCTTGCCTCAGTCCCAGCACTGCAGGTCCCCTCTCTGAGAAGACCAGCATAAACCTTATCACCAATGCATCCCCTGACCTGCACATTTTGTGGGGCCTTAGTCCTGGCAGTAGTGGCTCATCACATCCTGGGGACAATGAGCACACTTTTATTAAAACTATGCTCCCTACCCATGCGTGCTTTTTGAACCAACTACAGATAGCTCTGGTTTCAGCCCACACCAGTGCCACCTTACTATAAAAGTGTGCACCCCACCCACTAGTTTCAAGAGCAAGAGACCTAGCTGACTTTCCTAACACATAGAAACAGACACAGAGAGTTAGACAAAAATGAAGAATCAAGAGAAATATGTCCCAAATGAAATAACAGGACCAAACCACAGCAAGAGAACTAAGAGAAACAGATATAAGTAATATGTCAGATACAAAATTTAAAATAACTATCAGGGAATCCCTGGGTGGCTCAGTGGTTTAGCACCTGCCTTTGGCCCAGGGTGTGATCCTAGAGTCCCGGGATCGAGTCCTGCGTCGGGCTCCTGGCATGGAGCCTGCTTCTCCCTCTGCCTGTGTCTCTGCCTCTTTCTCTCTCTCTCTGTGTGTGTGTGTGTGTGTGTGTCTATCATGAATATATAAATTAAAAAATCTTTAAAAAAATAAAATAACTATCATAAAGATATGCACTAGACTTGAGAAAAGAGTGGAGAACATCAGTGAAATTCTTAACAAATAGATAAACATGAACCAATAAGAGATGCTGAACACAATGAATGAAATTAAAAATAAACTTGATGGAATTAACAGCAGGCTAGAAGAAGCAGAGCAACGAATTAATGACCTGGAAGACAGAGTAATGAAAAGTAAACTGAGTCACTGAGAAAAGAAATATGCAAAATGAGGATAGACGTAGGAAATTCAATGACTCCAACAAGTGCAGTAACATTCACATTGTATGAATCTGAGAAGAAAAAGAGAGAAAAGGGGTAGAAAAGTGTTTTGAAGAAATAGCTGAAAAATTCCCTAATCTGGGGAAGGAAACAGATAATCTAGATTGAGAAGTCACAGACATCCCCCAATAAATTTATCCCAAGGAGGTCCATACAAAGACACATAATAATAAAATGGCAAAAAATGGTGATAAAAAATAATTTTAAAGGTTGCAAGAAATAAAAAAGATACATGTATACAAGAGAAACATCGTAAATCTATCTGCAGATTATTCAGCAGAAACATTGCAGGCCAGAAGAGAGTGGCATGATAAATGAAATGAGCTGAAAGGGAAAAATCTGTAGCCAAGAATATTCTATTTAGCAAGACTATCATTGATAATAAAGGAGAGATAAAGAATTTCTAAGGCAGGGGCAGCCCGGGTGGCTCAGCGGTTTAGTGCCACCTTCAGCCCAAGGCCTTATCCTTGAGACCCAAGATCAAGTCCCATGACAGGCTCCCTGCATAGGGCCTGCTTCTCCCTCTGCCTGTCTCTCTGCCTCTCTCTCTCTCTCTGTCTTTCATGAATAAATAAATAAAATCTTAAAAAAAGAATTTCTAAGACAAACAAAAACAAAAGGACTTTGTAACCACTAAACTAGTCCTACGAGAAATATTAGAGAGGACTCTGAGTGGAAAGGAAAGATAAGTAAGGCTACAAAATGTTAAAAAAAAAACAGTAAAAATAAATAACTTTGTAAATACAGTGAAGGGATTCACAAAATAAAAGGATGCAAAATATGACACCATATTGTCTAAAATGTGGGGACAGATGAGTAAACAATGGGTTCAAATATAGGTAACCCTCAACTTTTTATAGATTGCTACATACAGAAGATGTGATATATAAATCTAATGGTAAGCACAAATTAAAAAAAACACAGTAATATATAAGAATAAAGAGAAAGGAACCTAAGTATATCACTAACAAAAACCCGTAAACCATGAAAGACAGCAAGACAAGAAAGGAAAAAAAAAAACTACACAACTACAAAACAAGTAACAAAAAGGCAATAAATATCTATCAATAATTAATTCGAAGGTAAATGGACTAAGTGCTACAATCAAAACACACAAGGTGACAGAGTAGATAAAAAAAACAAGATCCATCGGGATCCCTGGGTGGCGCAGCGGTTTGGCGCCTGCCTTTGGCCCAGGGCGCGATCCTGAAGACCCGGGATCGAATCCCACGTCGGGCTCCCGGTGCATGGAGCCTGCTTCTCCCTCTGCCTGTGTCTCTGCCTCTCTCTCTCTCTCTCTCTCTCTCTCTCTCTCTCTGACTATCATAAATAAATAAAAATTAAAAAAAAACAAGATCCATCTATATACTACCTACAAGAGGCTCATTTCAGGACTAAAGACACCTGGAGATTAAAAGTAAGGGAATGCAAAAACATTTATCATAAAAATGGATCTCAAAAGAAAATCAGAGTAGCAATACTATATCGAGCAACACAGATGTTAAAACAAAGAATAACAAAAGACACTATGTAATAACAAAGAAGACAACCAAACAGAAAATATAGTATTTTTAAATATATACAAACCCAACATGGGAGCACCCAAATACTTAAAACAGTTAATAACAAATATAAAGGAAGTGATTAATAGTAATACAATAAGAATAGTGGACTTTAATACTTCACTTACAATAAATGGGCAGATCAATGAAACAGAAAATCAAAAAGAAACAGTGGCTTTGAATGACACAGCAGAACAGATGGATTTAGCAGATATATTCAAAATATTCATCCTAAAACAGCAGAATACACATTCAAGAACACATGCAACATTCTCCAGAACAGATTACATATTACACATAAAACAAGTCTCAACAAATTAAAAAATACTGACGTCATACCATGCATCTTTTCTGACCACAATAGTACTAAAGCCAGAAACTGAGCAAAAGAAAAAAATCTTGAAAGAGCTCAAGTACAAGGAGGTTAAATAACATTCTACTAAACAATGAATAGGTGCACCAAGAAATCAAAGAAGAAATAAAAAATTATGTAGAAACAAATGGAAATGAAAGTACAATGGTCCAAAATAAGTGTGATGCAACAAAAGCATTTCTAGGAGGGAAGTTTATTGCAATATAGGCCTACCTCTAGAAGCAAGGACATTTTTTAAATGTCCTTTATTCTTATATAGAGAGAAGCAGGCTCCCTACTGAGCAGGGAGCCCAATGTGGGGCTCCATCCCAGGACTCTGGAATCGTAATCTGAGCTGAAGGCAGATGCTTAACCCACTGAGCCACCCAGGTGTCCGACTGTTAGATCTTTATTTTATTACTGCTTTAGTTTTATAGCTGATAATTTGTTTGTTCAAATGGTCTGTTTCTTCTTCCTTCAGATTTTTAGGTTATATGTTTCTAGGAATTTATCCATTTCTTCTAGGTTGTCCCAATTTTTTGGCATATAATATTCTGTAATATTCTTTTACAATGGTTTGTATTTCTGTGGTGTCAGTAGTTATTTCTCCTCTTTCATCTTTTTTTCCTCTTTCATCTTTTATTTTGAGTACTCATTTTTTTTCTTTTGATGAGTCTAGCTAGAGCTTTATCAAATTAGTTGATCTTTTCAAAGAACCATCTTCTGGTTTCATTGTTCTGTTTTTGGGGTTTTTTTTGTTTGTTTGTTTTTTTAGTTTCTAAATCATTTATTGATGCTCTGATCTTTATTTTCTTTCCTCTTCTGGTTTTGGATTTTTGTTATTTTTTTTAGGTTCTCAGGTATAAAGTTAGGTTTTTAAGAACCTAACTCCTAACTCTCTCCCCTCCCTGCTTGTGTTCTCTCTCTCTCTCTTGCTATCTCTCTCTCTCAAATAAATAAAATCTTTAAAAAAAGCCTAACAAACAAAAGTCCAGGACCAGAAGGCTTCACAGGCAAATTCTAGCAAACATTTAAAGAAGAGTTAATACCTATTCTTCTCAAACTCTTCCAAAAAATAGAAGAGGAAGGAAAACTTCCAACTTCATTCTATGAGGCCAGCATTACCCCAATTCTGAAACCAGATAAATACATTACAATAAAGACAACTACAGTCCAGTATCTCTGATGAATATAGATGCAAAAGTCCTCAACAAAACCAAACCCAACAATATTATTAATAAAAATCATTCACCAATATCAAGCAGGATTTATTCCTGGGATGCAAGGATGGTTCAGTATTTGCAAATCAATCAACATGATCATCAAAAAGAGAAAGGATAAAAACCATATAATCACTTCAATAGGCAAAGAAAAAGAAGTTGACAAAGTACAAAATACATTCATGAAAAAAACCTTCAACAAAGCAAGGTTAGGGAGAACATATCTCAACATAATAAAGGCTTTATATGAAAAACCTTAGTTAGCATCATACTTAATAGGGAAAAACTGACAAGATTTCTCCCAAGATCAGGAACAAGACAAGGATGTCTACTCTCACCACTTCTTTTCAAAGTATTACTGTAAGTCTCAGTCATAGCAATCATATAACAAAAAGAAATAAAAGGAAACTGTACCTTAAGGATAAAGTAAAACTTTCACTATTCGCAGATGACATACTATATATAGAAAATCCTAAAGACTCCATCAAAAACTACTAGAACTGATACACAAATTCAGTAAAGTCACAAGACATACAAGACAATCATAAAAACTACTAGAACTGATACACAAATTCAGTAAAGTCACAGGATACAGCATCAATGTATAAAAACTGTGCATTTCTATATACTAATAATAAAGCAACGGAAAAAGAAATTATGGAATCAATCCCATTAAAAATGAAAAACTAATAAAAATGAAAAAAGAAAAAAAAATACCTAGGAATAAACTTAAACAAGAGGTAAAAAGGCCTATACTCTGAAAACTATAAAACACTGATGAAAGAAATTGAAGATGACATTAAGAAATGGAAAGACTTTCTACACTCATAGATTAGAAAAACAAATATTGTCAAAATATCTATGCTACCCAAAGCAATGTATAGATTTAATGTAACCCCTATCAAAATACTAACAGTATTTTTTACTAAACTAGAATAAACTATCCTAAAATTTATATGGAACAAGACCCCAAATAGTTAAAGCATTCTTCATAAAGCAAAATGAAAATAAAACAGCATCATACTCTCTAGCTCCATCCATGTCCTTGCAAATGGCAAGATATCCTTCCTTTTATGACTAAATAATATTCCATTATATAGTGTGTGTCTATGTGTATCACATCTTCTTTACCTATTCATCTGTCCATGGACATATTAGCTACTTCCATAATTTGGCTATTGCAAATAATGTTGCAATAAACATACGGGTGCATGTATCCCCTTGAATTAGTGTTTTTTAAATTTTTTTAGGTAAATACCCAGTAGTGCGATTACTGAATCATAGCATAGTACTATTTTTACCTTTTTGAGGAACCTCCATACTATTTTCCACAGTAGAGGAATAAAATGGAATAAAATGATGGACAGTAAATATATTGATATATAGATAAACTGATGGTTACTAGATAGGAGGTACATAGGTGGATGGGTAAAATAGATGATGGGGATTAAATATTACATTATCAAGATAAGTACTAAGTAATGTATAGAATTGTTGAATCAGTATATTGCACACCTGAAATGAATAAAATAGTATATTAAAATAAAATAAATAAAAGTGGAATTAAAATTAAAAGCTTAATAGAAAAAGAACTCAACAGATAAGTTAAATAGACTGGATACAGTTGAGAGATTTAGTGAACTGGTAAACCTAAAGAAATTATGCAAAGAAATAAAAATATGAAACATATAATATAGAATGAAAAGAAAGGGGCAGGGATAATATTTAAATAGAATGGCCACGATTTTTCCAGGACTGAACTAAACACTTGAGAGATTCAGAAATCCAACATATCCCAAATAAGATAAAGAAAAAATAATCCCCAATTAGATACATAATAGTAAAACTCCACAGGGCCAATGACAAAGAAGGGATTTTAAAAATAAAAGCCAGATAACAGATTAGCTTCAAAGGAATAAATACTAGATAAAATTTTGATTTCTCAAAAACAGCATTGTACAAGATATCTTCAATGTGCTAAAAGGAAGTAACCCAACTGGGAATTATATACTCAATAAAATATTTCTGTTTCAAAAATGGGGGGGGGGGGCATAGGGACACATTCAGACAGATAAGACCCAAGCTAGTCTGCAACGAAATCACCCTCATTAAGCAGTTTATTTACTTACTTACTAGATCATACTTATTTACTTGATCACTAGTTTATTATTAAAGTATATAACTCAGAAATAGCCCAATGGAGGAAATGTACAGGGCAAGGTGTGGGGAAAGGGCATGTAGCTTCCATGCCGTCTCCAGATGCACCATCCTACCAACATCTCCATGTGCTCAATGTGGAAATTCTTCAAACCCCATACTTTTGGTTGCCTTTTTTAAAGATTTATTTATTTATTCAGAGAGAGAGCATGTGAGAAGGGGGACGAGCAGAATAAGAGGTAGAGAAGCAGACTCCTGACTGAGTGTGGAGCCTGATCTAGAGCTCTATCTCAGGACCCATAAGATTATGACTTGAGCCAAAACCAAGAGTTACACACTCAAATGACTGAGCCACCGAGGTGCCCCTCCTTTTGGTTTTTTAAAAAGGTTTCATTTCATAGGCATGTTTGATTAAATCACTGGCCATTGGTGACTGACCCCCATTACTGATTTGGAAATTTTAAATGATGTACTTGAGGCAGAAAAAAATATTTTTACTGAGAAGGTCTGAGATACAAGAAGGAATGATTACCAAAGAAAATAGTAAATATGTGGGTAAACATAAGTAATGAATAGATGAAATAATAAGGTTTTATGCCTGTATTTTAAAAATAGAACTAAATTTCTGAATATCAATATAGTATAAGAGGTGATGACATAAATTAAAATATTCTAAGTTCTCAATATTGTTCAGATGGAGGGTAAATATATTGATCACACTCAAAAGAAATGGAGGTTAAAACTTCTAGGTTCATCCCTGAAAGAAAATCAGAAGTCACAATTAAGAAACTTTGTTGTGTAGAAAAATAAAAAGGAAAAATAATTAAAAAAAAAACCCACAAGAAAGAAAAGAACAGAAGAAGTAAAAAAAACAAAAAACAAAAAACAAAAAAATCCACAAATGTTTGTAGAATTCTAAAGGTAATAACTATAACAAATACAAATGGATAAGATGATCTAATTAAAAGCCAATGAAGACATCAGATTGCATAAACATAGTCACATTCTATGCATGAAACATTCCTATAATAACTATTTAGAAAGGCTGAAAGAAAATTTTAAATGCATACTGGACAAATTGCAACCATAAGAAAGCTACCACAAGCTATATTAATATTAGATAAGTTTTTTTAAAGTATTAAAAAATAGACCTTAAGACAAAATGCATTACTAGATATAAAGTGACTCTATCAAGACAAAAAGTTGAAAGATGAATGGCTAAAGAAGATGTGGTCTATATATATAATGGAATATTAGCCATTAGAAATGACGAATACCCAACCATGTGCTTCAGCATGGATAGAACTGGAGGGTATTATGCTGAGTGAAGTAAGTCAATCAGAGAAGCACAAACATTATATGGTTTCACTCATTTGGGGAATATAAAAAATAGTGAAAGGGATAAAAGGGGAAAGGAGAGAAAATGAGTGGGAAAAATCAGAGAGGGCGACAGAACATGAGAGACTCCTAACCCTGGGAAACAAACAAGGGGTAGTGGAAGGGGAGGTGGGTGGGGAGACGGGGTGACTGGGTGAGGGGCACTGAGGAGGGCACTTGACGGGATGAGCACTGGGTGTTGTACTATATGTTGGCAAATGGAACTCCAATAAAAATATATAAAAAATGTTTAAATAACCAGAGATATTACAGTCTTAAATGTGAATGAATCTATCTGAAAAGTAAATGAACTGCTTCAACACAAGAAGGATAAAAAGATCACATTGAGACAAGTAAGAGAGACAAAGACAAAATCTCCCCAAAAACCCAAACTCTTGTCAAGACAACACACAACAGAGAAGTATCTAACAAGTCCAGTGTTTATCCTGGAGGAGTGAGGGGTTGATAGCCCACATATGACACCCCAACGCCTGGGATCTGCACTGTAGAGATGAGCCTTCCAAAGTCTATCTTTTTAGAAAACCAAAGGGACTAATATCCAAGAGATTCAAAGCACTATGGGAAACAGATTCCCTTTTTAAAGGGCCTCTTGGAGCACTGGGGTAGCTCAATTGGTTGAGTGTCCGACTCTTGACTTTGACTTAGGGTTGTGGGCTTGAGCCCCACATCAGGCTCCAACTTTCAGTAGGGAGTCTGCTTGAGATTTCTCTCTCTCTCCACACCCCCACCATGCTCTCTTTCTCTCATTCTAAAAGTAGTTTATAAAAGTTTTTAAAAAATAAAAAAGGGAGGTGGGGCAAGATGGCGGAAGAGTTGGATCCCCAAGTCACCTGTCCCCACCAAATTACCTAGATAACATTCAAATAATCCTGAAAACCTACGAATTCGGCCTGAGACTTAAAGAGAGAACAGCTGGAATGCTACAGTGAGAAGAGTTCACGCTTCTATCAAGGTAGGAAGACGGGGAAAAAAGGAAAGAAGAAACAAAAGGCTTCCAAGGTGGAGGGGCCCAGCGAGGAGCCATGCTAAGGCCTGGGCGAGTGACCCCAGGACAGGAAAGCCCCGGACCAGAGGAGCAGGAGCTGCACCAATCTTCCGGGACGGAACGAGACTCCCAGGGAGTTAGAGCAGGACCCCAGGAGGGGCGGGGATGCCCTCAGGCTCACACGGACACTAACAGACACCTGCGCACCAGGGAGAGTGCGCCACACCCCGTGGCTGAGCTCCCTAAAGGGCTGCAGCGCGCGCCCGGCTGGACCCTGGAGCAGCTCGGAGGGGCTCGGGCGGAGGCTATGCGAGGAAGGGGCTGCACGGCCGGGAGCGCGAATCCAACAGCGAAAGGCCCGGGAGCACAGGGCGCCGGGCACACAGACCAGGATCTGGCCTCTCCCGGGAGGCTTTTTGATTTCTGTTTGCTTCCGCCCACCCTTTTCTTCTTTCTCTTTTTATTCTCTTTTTCTTTTTTCTTCCTTTTTTCGTTTTCTCTTTTCTTTCCTTCTTTCTCTCCTCTCTTTTTCTCCTTTTCCCAATACAACTTGTTTTTGGCCACTCTGCACTGAGCAAAATGACTAGAAGGAAAAACTCCCCTCAAAAGAAAGAATCAGAAATAGTACTCTCTCCCAGAGAGTTACAAAATTTGGATTACAATTCAATGTCAGAAAGCCAATTCAGAAGCACTATTATAAAGCTACCTGTGGCTCTGGAAAAAAGAATAAAGGACTCAAGAGACTTCATGACTGCAGAATTTAGATCTAATCAGGCAGAAATTAAAAATCAATTGAATGAGATGCAATCCAAACTAGAAGTCCTAACGACGAGGGTTAACGAGGTGGAAGAACGAGTGAGTGACATAGAAGACAAGTTAATGGCAAAGAGGGAAACTGAGGAAAAAAGAGACAATTAAAAGACCATGAGAATAGATTAAGGTAAATAAATGACAGCCTGAGGAAGAAAAACCTACATTTAATTGGAGTTCCCGAGGGCACCAAAAGGGGCAGAGGTCCAGAATATGTATTTGAACAAATCCTAGCTGAAAACTTTCCTAATCTGGGAAGGGAAACAGGCATTCAGATCCAGGAAATAGAGAGATGCCACCCTAAAATCAATAAAAAACCATTCAACACTCGACATTTAATAAACTTGCAAATTCAAAAGATAAAGAGAAGATCCTTAAAGCAGCAAGAGACAAGAGATCCCTAATGTATATGGGGAGAAATATCAGATTAACAGCAGACCTCTCCACACAGACCTGGCAGGCCAGAAAGGGCTGGCAGGATATATTCAGGGTCCTAAATGAGAAAAACATGCAACCAAGAATACTTTATCCAGCAAGGCTCTCAATCAGAATAGAAGGATAGATAAAGAGCTTCAAAGACAGGCAGGAACTAAAAGAATATGTGACCACCAAACCAGCTCTGCAAGAAATTTTAAGGGGGGCCTCTCAAAATTCCCCTTTAAGAAGAAGTCCAATGGAACATTCCACAAAAAACAGGGACTGAATAGGTATCATGTTGATACTAAACTCATATCTTTCAATAGTAACTCTGAACGTGAATGGGCTTCATGACCCCATCAAAAGGCGCAGGGTTTCAGACTGGATAAAAAAGCAGGACCCGGGATCCCTGGGTGGCCCAGTGGTTTAGCGCCTGCCTCTGGCCCAGGGTGCAATCCTGGAGACCCGGGATTGAATCCCACGTCGGGCTCCCGGTGCATGGAGCCTGCTTCTCCCTCTGCCTATGTCTCTGCCTCTCTCTCTCTCTTCCCTTCCTCCCTGCTTGTTCTCTCTCATTAATTAAGTAATTAATTAATTAAATCATAATAAATAAATAAATAAATAAATAAATAAATAAATAAATCTTTTTTTTTGTTTTTTTTAAGATTTTTATTTTTTTATATTTTTTTTATAAATTAATTTTTATTGGTGTTCAATTTACCAACATACAGAATAACACCCAGTGCTCATCCCGTCAAGTGTCCCCCTCAGTGCCCGTCACCCATTCACCCCCACCCCCCACCCTCCTCCCCCTCCACCACCCCTAGTTCATTTCCCAGAGTTAGAAGTCTTTATGTTCTGTCTCCCTTTCTGGTATTTCTCACACATTTCTTCTCCCTTCCCTTATATTCCCTTTCACTATTATTCATATTCCCCAAATGAATGAGAACATACACTGTTTGTCCTTCTCCGGTTACTGTGGCCAAGTTCAAAAAGGGTGTTGCCTGAGTTCTCCTCTGGGATTTTGATGGAATCTTGTCTCACATTTAGATCTTTCATCTATTTTGAGTTTATCTTTGTGTATGGTGCAAGAGAGTGGTCCAGTTTCATTCTTCTGCATGTGGATGTCCAATTTTCCCAGCACCATTTATTGAAGAGACTGTCTTTCTTCCAGTGGATCGTCTTTCCTCCTTTATCGTATATTAGTTGACCATAAAGTTCAGGGTCCACTTCTGGGTTCTCTATTCTGTTCCATTGATCTATATGTCTGTTTTTGTGCCAGTACCACACTGTCTTGATGACCACAGCTTTGTAGTACAACCTGAAATCTGGCATTGTGATGCCCCCAGATATGGTTTTCTTTTTTAAAATTCCCCTGGCTGTTCGGGGTCTTTTCTGATTCCACACAAATCTTAAAATAATTTGTTCTAAGTCTCTGAAGAAAGTCCATGGTATTTTGATAGGGATTGCATTATACGTGTAAATTGCCCTGAGTAACATTGACATTTTCACAATATTAATTCTGCCAATCCATGAGCATGGAATATTTTTCCATCTCTTTGTGTCTTCCTCAATTTCTTTCAGAAGTGTTCTATAGTTTTTAGGGTATATTTTGAGAACCATTTGAATGGTAAATGGTTCTCCAACCTTTTATGTTCAGGTTGTAGGTGTCCTTCTGTCTAAAATGAGTCTCTTGTAGACAGCAAATAGATGGGTCCTGTTTTTTTTATCCAGTCTGAAACCCTGCGCCTTTTGATGGGGTCATTAAGGCCATTCACGTTCAGAGTTACTATTGACAGATATGAGTTTAGTGTCATCATGATATCTATTTAGTCCTTGTTTTTGTGGATTGTTCCACTGAACTTCTTCTTAAAGGGGAGTTTTAAGAGTCCCCCTTAAAATTTCTTGCAGAGCTGGTTTGGAGGTCACATATTCTTTCAGTTCCTGCCTGTCTTGGAAGCTCTTTATCTCTCCTTCCATTTTGAATGAGAGCCTTGCTGGATAAAGTATTCTTGGTTGCATGTTTTTCTCATTTAGGACCCTGAATATATCCTGCCAGCCCTTTCTGGCCTGCCATGTCTCTGTGGAGAGGTCTGCTGTTACCCTAATATTCCTCCCCATGAAAGTCAGGGACTTCTTGTCTCTTGCTGCTTTAAGGATCTTCTCTTTATCTTTGGAATTTTCAAGCTTCACTATTAAATGTCGAGGTGTTGAACGGTTTTTATTGATTTTAGGGGGGGATCTCTCTATTTCCTGGATCTGAATGCCTGTTTCCCTTCCCAGATTGGGAAAGTTTTCAGCTAGGATTTGTTCAAATACATATTCTGGCCCTCTGTCCCTTTCGGTGCCCTCGGGAACCCCAATTAAACGTAGGTTTTTCTTCCTTAGACTGTCATTTATTTCCCTTAATCTGTCTTCATGGTCCCTTAATTGTTGTCTCTTTTTTCCTCAGTTTCCCTCTTTGCCATTAACTTGTCTTCTATGTCACTCACTCGTTCTTCCACCTCGTTGACCCTCGTCGTTAGGACTTCTAGTTTGGATTGCATCTCATTCAATTGATTTTTAATTTCTGCCTGATTGGATCTAAATTCTGCAGTCATGAAGTCTCGTGAGTCCTTAATGCTTTTTTCTAGAGCCACCAGTAGCTGTATAATAGTGCTTCTGAATTGGCTTTCTGACATTGAAGTGTAATCCAGATTTTGTAACTCTGTGGGAGCGAGGGCTGTTTCTGATTCTTTCTTTTGAGGTGAGGTTTTCCTTCTAGTCATTTTGGTCAGTGCAGAGTGGCCAAAAACAAGTTGTATTGGAACACGGGGAGTATCACTGGTCCGTCTAGCTGGTCTTCTGCGGGAGGGGCCTGCTGTGCTGGTTTTCGGGTGTTAGCACTCTCCTGCCCTGGGTGCTTGGCAAGCTGTGCAAGTCAGTACACCTGCACCTGCCCCCAGGAGCATCTAAGCCAGTGTGGACTGGGACACTATGGTTAGTTACTCTCCAGGAACTCCACTCCAGAGCTGGAAATCTGGGCGCCACTATTTTTTTTTCTCTTCATTTCACCTTCCACCTGGGAGGCGGAGGGGTCTCATGGGAACAAAGGCCTCACAGGACAAACAGCTCATACCTCAGTATGGCAAGAGCCAGGGCATCTCCAGCCAGGCACTGTCACCTGAGTAGCAGTGTAGCAGGCCCCTCCCCAGAAGAATTGCTGGAGGACAAGGGAAAAGCAAGTGTACTGAACAATAAGCACTGGTAAGCTCCAGGAATGATGGAAAATAGTATATAGAAATAGAGGGTCACTTTTTTAAAATTATGACTCATTTTTAAATCAGGTTAAGAGTTTTAAATATTTTTTTTCTCTTTTCCCACATTAACCACATTATTTTACCAAATCTTCATTTTTGTTTTATCCATTTTGATTTTATATTTCTACAATTACAATTATAGACAATTTCTACAATTGTCTATAAAGACAATTACATGTCTTAGAATTCCCTTCAACACATTCAGTTTAATTTTGGTAGATGTACGAAATATGACTTTCTTTTTTGTTTTTTTCTGTCTCATTTTGTTTTACAATGAAGTTAGTACCTTCTAACAGAAGACCAAAATACACCCAGAACTAACTGGAACACCATGTTGGTTCATTCTGTAAGACTATATCCTCTCTTCCTTCCCATTGTGCCTCCCTCTTTCATCTTGTTTCTGTTTATGTACTCAATGTGGGGTCTTTATATAAGTATTACTGGTTTATATTAAATTTGGGATTGAGCACCTTGCAACATACAGAACAAAATACATTCAGAACCATGAGGATCATCCCCTAGATCCACTCAGGGAGACTAAATTCTCTCTCCACCACGACTTCCACACCACCACCATCCACTCTGTTTTCTTTTCCTTTCTTTTTTTTCTTCTTCTTTATTTTAGTTTTTTACTATTTTTTTAAATTTGTTATTCACATTAGTGGTCCTTTTGTTATATTTTCTTCTGTTCTTCTTTCTATTTTCTGGTCTCTGACCTGTTCAGAATCGTCTAGGGCGTATTTTCCTTAGGTCATGGTTGATATTTTTGACTCAGCTCACTCACACAGATACTCTACACTGGAAAAAAAATGACTAGAAGGAAGAATTTACTACAGAAAAAAAAACAGAGGCAATACTCTCTGCCACAGAGTTACAGAGTGTGGATTTAAATATGATGTCAAAAATTCAAATCAGAAGTACAATTATAAAGTTACTGGTGGCTCTGAACAAAAGGGTAAAGGACTCTAAAGACTTTGATACTGCAGAATTGAGATCTAATCAAGCCAAAATTAAAAATAGATTAAATGAGATGCAATCCAAACTGAATATCTAACAGCTAGGCTTAAGGAGATGGAAGAGACAGTGTGTGACATAGAAGACAAGTTGACAGGGATCCCTGCGTGGCGCGGTGGTTTGGCGCCTGCCTTTGGTCCAGGGCGCGATCCTGGAGACCCGGGATCGAATCCCACGTTGGGCTCCCGGTGCATGGAGCCTGCTTCTCCCTCTGCCTGTGTCTCTGCCTCTCTCTCTCTCTCACTGTGTGCCTATCATAAATAAATTAAAAAAAAAGTATTTAAAAAAAAAGAAGACAAGTTGACAGAAAGGAAGGAAGCTGAGAAAAAAAGATAAAAACAATTAAGAGCCCACAAAGAAAGGCATAGGAAAATAAATGATAGCTTGAAAGGAAGAATATATAGCTAATTGGGATTCCAGACAAGGGAGAGAAAGAGAGAGAGAGAGAGACAGAGAGAGAGAACAACAAAGTATCATTGAACAAATCATAACTAAGAACTTCCCTAATCTGAGGAAGAAAACAGGCATTCAGATCCAAAAGATAGAGAGCACCCACCAAAAAAAATCAACAAAAACCGACCTCAACATTTAATAGTGGAACTTGCAAATTTCAAGGATAAGGAGAAAATCCTTAAAGCAACTCAAGAAAAGAGATTCTTAACTTATATGGGGGGCAGCCCCGGTGGCCCAGCGGTTTAGCGCCGCCTGCAGCCCGGGGTGTGGTCCTGGAGACCCGGGATGGAGTCCCACGTCGGGCTCCCTGCATGGAGCCTGCTTCTCTCTCTGCCTGTGTCTCTGCCTCTCGTTCGCTCTCTCTGAATAAATAAATAAATAAATCTTTAAAAAAAAGATTTAACTTATATGGGGAAAAATATCGGATTAACAGCAGACCTCTCCACGGAGACCTGGCAGGCCAGAAAGGGCTGGCAGGATATATACAGGATACTGAGAGAAACATGGAGCCAACAATACTTTATCCAGCAAGGATGGCATTCAGAATAGGAGAGGTAAAGAGATTCCAGGATAGGCAAAAACTGAAAGAATATGAGACCACCATTCCAGCTCTTCAAAAATAATAAGGGGGACACTGTAAAAGAAAGAGGGAGGGGATCCCTGGTTGGCGCAGTGGTTTAGCCCCTGCCTTTGGCCCAGGGCGTGATCCTGGCGACCCGGGATCGAATCCCACATCGGGCTCCCGATGCATGGAGCCTGCTCCTCCCTCTGCCTGTGTCTCTGCCTCTCTCTCTCTCTCTCTCTGACTATCATGAATAAATAAAAAAATAAAAAAAAATAAAAAAAGAAAGAGGGAACCCAAAGAAACAATCCACAAAAACAAGGACTGAATAGACATTACGATGACACTAAATTCATATCTTTCAATAGTTAGTCTGGACATGAAGGGCTAAACAATCCCATCAAAAGACACAGGGTACTGGACTGCATAAAAAAAAGCAAGACTCATCTATATACTATCTACAAGAGACTCATTTTAAACGAAGGAAACATCAGGCCTGAAAAGGAAGGTGTGGAGAAACATATACCATTCAAAAGGCACTCAAAATAAAGATGGGGTGGCAATCCTCATATCAGATAAATTACAGCTTATCCAAAAGACTGTAGTAAGAGATGAATAGGGACACTATATCATACTTAAAGGGATTATTCAACAAGAAAACCTAACAATTATATTTATGCTGCTGATGTGCGAGGTGCAAGTATATCAATCAACTGATAACCAAAGTAAAGAGATATTTGGATAAAAATACACTAATAGTAGGAGACTTCAAAATGACACTACAAGCACTGTCTATCGAACAATAACACCTGACAATCATGAATATTTATTCCCCTAATATGGGAGCTGCCAAGTATATCAATCAATTAATAACCAAAGTTAAGACAGACTTAGATAATACACTCATAGTAGAAGACATCAACACAGCACTCTGCAAATTACAGATGTTCTAGCAGAATATCACCAAAGAAACAAGGGCCTTAAATGATACACTGAACCATATGGATTTCACAGATACATACAGAATTTTCCATCCAAACACAACTATATACACATTTTTCACAAGTGCACAGAGAACTTTCTCCAGAATAGACCTCATACTGGGATCACAAATCAGGTCTCAGCCAAAACCAGAAGACTGGGATTGTCCCCTGCATATTTTCGGACCATAATGCTTTGAAACTAGAACTCAATCAAAAGAAAAAATTTGGAAGAAACTCAAACATGTGGAGGTTAAAGAGCATCCTGTAAAAGATGAAAGGGTCAACCAGGATTTTAAAGAAGAATTAAAAAGATTCATGGAAACTAATGAAAATGAAGATACAACCATTCAAAATCTTTGGGATACAGCAAAAGGAGTCCTAAGAGGGAAATACATCACAATACAAGCCTCCCTCAAAAAATTGGAATAAACTCAAATACAAAAGCTAACCTCACACCTAAAAGAACTGCAGAAAGAATAGCAAGATGCAGAAGAAGGGAGATAATAAAGACTAGAGAAGAACTCAATGAAATAGAAACCAGAATAACTAGAACAGATAAACAAAACCAGGAGTTGGTTCTTTGAAAAAATTAATAAGATAAATAAACCATTAGCCAGCCTTATTAAAAACAAAAGAGAAAAGACTCAAATTAATAAAATTACGAATGAAAAAGGGGAGATCACAACCAATACCAAGGAAATACAAACGATTTTAAAAACTTATTATGAGCAGCTATACACCAATAAATTTGTCATTTTGAAGAAATGGATCCATTTCTGGAAAACTGCAAACTACCCAAACTGGAACAGGAAGAAATAGAAAACCTGAACAGGCCCATCACCAGGGAGAAAATTGAAGCAGCCATCAAAAATCTCCCAAGACACAAAAGTGCAGGACTAGATGGCTTCCTAGGGGAATTCTATCAAACGTTTAAAGAAGAAACAATACCTATTCTACGAAAGTTGTTCCAAACCATAGAAAGGGAGGGAATACTTCCAAACTCATTTGAAGAGGCCAGCATCACCTTAATTCCAAAACCAGACAAAGACCCCCTCCCCAAAAAGGAGAATTATAGATGAACATCCCTGATGAACACAGATGCAAACATTCTCAACAACATACTAGCCAATAGGATCCAACAGTACCTTAAGAAGATTATTCACCATGACCAAGTGGGATTTATTCCTGGGATGCAAGGCTGGTTCAACACTCATAAAGCAATCAACATGATAGTTCATATCAACAAGAGAAAAAACAAGAACCATATGATCCTCTCTTTAAATGCAGAGAAAGCATTTGACAAAATGCAGAATCCATTCCTGATCAAAACTCTTCAGAGGGTAGGGATAGAGGGAACTTTCCTCAATACCTTAAAAGCCATCTATGAAAAGCCCACAGCAAATACCATTCTCAATGGAGAAACATTGGGAGCCTTTCCCCTAAGATCAGGAACAAGACAGGGATGTCCACTCTCACCACTGCTATTCAACACAGTACTATAAGTCCTAGCCTCAGCAATCAGGCAACAAAAAGAAACAAAAGACATTCAAATTGGCAAAGAAGAAGTCAAACTGTCCCTCTTTACATGACATGACTGTACATAGAAAACCCAAAAGACTCCACCCCAAGATTGCTTGAACTCATACGGCAATTTGGCAGTGTGGCAGGATACAAAATCAATGTCCAGAAATCAGTGGCATTTCTATACACCAACAATGAGGGTGAAGAAAGAGAAATTAAGGAGTCAATCCCATTTACAATTGCACCCAAAAGCATAAGATACCTAGGAATAAACCTAACCAAAGAGGTAAAGGATCTATACCCTAAAAAATACAGAATACTTCTGAAAGAAACTGAGGAAGACACAAAGAGATGGAAACATTCCATGCTCATTGATTGGAAGAATTAATATGGTGAAAATGTCAATGCTCCCCAGGGCAATTTACACATTTAATGCAATCCCTATCAAAATACCATCGACTTTCTT
Organism: Nyctereutes procyonoides; assembly: GCF_905146905.1. NCBI lineage: Eukaryota > Metazoa > Chordata > Mammalia > Carnivora > Canidae > Nyctereutes > Nyctereutes procyonoides. Next base: position 64,204,049 of record NW_026575125.1, on the reverse strand, counting down.
CAGAGAGTTGGAACAAATCATCTTAAGATTTGTGTGGAATCAGAAAAGACTCTGAATAGCCAGGGGAATATTGAAAAAGAAAACCAGACGGGGGCATCACAATGCCGGATTTCAGGTTGTACTACAAAGCTGTGGTCATCAAGACAGTGCGGTACTGGCACAAAAACAGACACATAGATCAATGGAACAGAATAGAGAATCCAGAAGTGGACCCCCAACTTTATGGTAAACTAATATTTGACAAAGCAGGAAAGACGATCCACTGGAAAAAAGACAGTCTCTTCAATAAATGGTGCTGGGAAAATTGGACATCCACATGCAGAAGAATGAAACAAGACCACTCTCTTGCACCATACACAAAGATAAAATCAAAATGGATGAAAGATCTAAATGTGAGACAAGATTCCATCAAAATCCTAGAGGAGAACACAGGCAACACCCTCTTTGAACTCGGCCACAGCAAATTCTTGCAAGATACATCCATGAAGGCAAGAGAAACAAAAGCAAAAATGAACTATTGGGACTTCAACAAGATATGAAGCTTTTGCACAGCAAAAGATACCGTCAACAAAACTCAAAGACAACCTACAGAATGGGAGAAGATATTTGCAAATGACCTCTCAGAGAAAGGGCTAGTATCCAAGATCTTATTAAACTCAACAGCCAAGAAACAAACAATCCAATCATGAAATGGGCAAAAGACATAAACAGAAATTTCACCAAAGAAGACATACACATGGCCAACAAGCACAGGAGAAAATGCTCCACATCACTGGCCATCAGGGAAATACAAATCAAAACCACAATGAGATACCGCCTCACACCAGTGAGAATGGCAAAAATTAACAAGACAGGAAACAACAAATGTTGGAGAGGATGTGGAGAAAGGGGAACCCTCTTGCTTGCACTTTTGGTGGGAATGTGAACTGGTGCATCCACTCTGGAAAACTGTGTGGAGGTTCCTCAAAGAGTTAAAAATAGATCTGCCCTACAACCCAGCAATTGCACTGCTGGGGATTTACCCCAAAGATACAGATGCAATGAAACGGCAGGACACCTGTACCCCAATGTTTATAGCAGCAACGTCCACAATAGCCTAACTGTGGAAGGAGCCTCAGTGTCCATCATAAGATGAATAGATAAGGAAGATGTGAGATATATACACACACACACACACACACACACACAATGGAATATTATTAAGCCATTAGAAACGACAAATACCCACCATTTGCTTCAACATGGATAGAACTGGAGGGTATTATGCTGAGTGAAGCAAGTCAATTGGAGATCGACAAACATTATATAGTCTCATTCATTTGGGGAATATAAAAAATAGTGAAAGGGAATAAAGGGGAAAGGAGAGAAAACAAATGGGAAATATCAGTGAGGGTGACAGAGCATAAAAGACACCTAACTCTGGGAAATGAACAAGGGGTGGTGGAAAGGGTGGCGGGCAGGGGGTTGGGGTGACTGGGTGTTGGGTACTGAGGGGGGCACTTGACGGGATGAGCACTGGGTGTTATGCCATATGTTGGCAAATTGAACTCCAATAAAAAAATATACAAAAAAAGAAAAGAAACTAAGTATGTACTATCTTTTGGCTAATTGAATTTAAATTTAGAAAAAGAATGAAAAATAAATTAAAAATAAAATGTATTGTGGAATAAAATCAATAAGGAATTCCATGTATTTTATAATTAGTAAATAGCACAAATTTTTTTTTTAAATTCAGAAATATGTAAACTCAGCTATGCAGGACCATGCTACCTAGTCTCCTACCTAGATTTGCAGCTTTTTAAGGATGAGTGTGTCAAAGTATGCTTAAAATCATCACTCTAAGATTAATAAAGAGAGGAAACTGAGAGTTAGCATGTAGGGAACTGACTATCACAGACTTCAAATGAAAACTAATAAAAGTTTACCCAGTGCTTATAACACTTCCTCATACACATACAAGAGGAAGTCAGGAAAAAAACTTTTGTTAAATGAATACTACTTTATGCATATTCAGTTTAGCAATGTATTGTTAACTTTTATGCTCTCTGGCCTACAACTCCGTATGTAGAAGTTTATTTCAAGGAAATATTTATAGCCGTACATAAAGATTTATCTACCAAGTGTTTCATTGAAGCACTAATTATAGTATCATAATAATTGGAAATATCCTAAATTTCTTTTTTTTAAAGATTTTATTTATTTATTCATAGAGACGGAGAGAGAGGCAGAGACACAGGCAGAGGGAGAAGCAGGCACCATACAGAGAGCCTGATGTGGGACTCGATCCCGGGTCTCCAGGATCACGCCCTGGGCTGCTGGCGGTGCTAAACCGCTGCGCCACCGGGGCTGCCCGAAATATTCTAAATTTTAAAAAAATTATGGAAGTTTTATTTTTGATAATGGTATATTCATACAACCAAATATTTATGCCACCATTAAATATTCTAATATCATCCACTCAGGATTCAGATTCAGATTTATATACATTTCTCTAACCATGCCAGTAAATCTTAGGGGTGAATTGAGGCTGGAAAAGATAAAAAGTGCAATGGTGAACAAAGCACTGGATGAGGGGCTGCTGGTAGCAGTGTAGTCTTGGTAGATGTTATGCATTTGGCTGGGGTGGGGATCCAGGTTTCTGGGCTCCTGGAGGCAGAGGAGGAAGATGAGTTCTACCAGATGTCACATGGGGGTATCACAAAGGAACTGAGAAATAAACGAGTATCAAAGGCAAAAGCACCAGTCAGACAGAGGATTAGGGGGACTCTGACTTTGACATCCACAAAAGGAATGAACCATCCAGTGACAGAGAAGTGGAAGAGCGAAGAAGGAAGTGCCCAGTAGTCACCAAAGCATATAAGGAACTTCTCAAGATCTTGAGACCTCAAAAAGTCAGTACTCCAGCTAGTAACTCTCAGAAGGCCTGATAAAAGAAGGAACTGCTGCCACTATGAACTAGAAGAAAATGGCTCTGACAGAAATTCCATGTGTCCATCTACAACTAAGCATACATGACAGACATTCCTTTGGGTACTGGAGAGGCAGTGAAAGGGTCCACATTGTGAGTGGCCACTGACCCATGAAGAGCTGCTCAGAGAGGCCAGGATCACAGAGGAGCTCAACTTACATTCACTTGAAATATATGAGCAGCTCCAGGTTAACAAAAAGCAGCAGGTGCACAAGAAGCAGATGTGCCCTGGGCCCATAATCACCTATCATTCAGTGGCAGTGCTACCTGTTGAGGAGCCAGGCCCTAAAGAAGAGAACATGAATGTGGAAGGACTGCTTGCTCCCACAGCTTCTGCACTGACTCCCCATGCCAGCACTGGACCTATCAACCCTCCTCCTCATTGCTCCTATACCTTCACCATTTTCAGTGACGATGTGACAATCAAGGGAAGAAAGGTTTCCCCAAGAGTAGCCTTGAAAGGTCCCTGTTTGGGAGGTCTGCCTTGTGACGCACTGCTAAGCCCTGTACTGGGACCCTGTCACAGACATCCCCTACACCACTGCTCAAACCTTCAAGATCACCCATGAGGCCTACAAGTAGAACACCACTGCCCATGGATTGCCACACACTTGCTTCAGCACTTCCCAAGCCTCTCCCTGGTTCTGGACCCCAATCCTTGCACCAGAAAATTGCTATCAAATAACGAGATGTTTGATCTTCAGAAACCTCTTTCCTGCCCTGACCTGGGGCTCCAAATGTTTCCCCTCCTTTCCCTGCTTCTCCCCTTTGTAATCTCTGAGCTTTGCCCAGCCCTTTTCTATATTTCTTTCCCCCAGTTCCTCCTTGTTCTGTTTTTTTAATCTAATAAAAGAAAAAGATCCCCTTAAAAAAAGTACAATGGTGAATAGAATCAATAGCCACAATTAAGTATCAACAATCTGGTATGATAGACTAGATCAATAAGATTCAAGTTATATAGGCATAATTGTACCTGTAATGGAGTAAAAAAGTCCATATACGTAAGTACAGACTGGAAAAAGACAGAGCTTACCGATAGCCCATATAAAGAGGTTTAATTAATTTTAGAGAACTCCAAGTTCACTATGTCATTGTTAAAATCTGACTATAAGCAAGGCTAATTATAAGGATATTCAAAACAAATATATTTGTATTTGTATATTTGTATTGCTCAGGCAGTATTAATGGAAATATATTATCTAGAACAAGAGAAGTCAGAATCTTACTTTATCCTACAGTCATCTGAAAAAAACACTAACCATTCTAAACATGATTGGCAAAGAATGGCCATTATAGTGCAAGAACTCTAAGTTATGACATATAAGGGTTAAAGCTACTAATATCTAGGATGCAAGATCACTTAAGGTGTAACTGATATTTGAAGAGTTGTTTTGTGGAAGAGTGATGAGAATTTTTCTATATGGTACCAATGCCAAGAGATACAAGGCCAAAGGATAGAACTTATTAATGAGACAGGTTTGTGTTTGACATAAAAGAAGGACCTTAAATTGAATAAAAACTGCTAGAAGATGGATGGACTACCTTAGGTACCTTTATCCAGAGTTTTATTGTTATAGAAGATAAATAGCGGGCAGCCCCCGTGGCTTAGCGGTTTAGCATGGCCTTCAGCCCAGGGCATGATCCTGCAGAGCCGAGATCTAGTCCCAGGTCAGGCTCCCTGCATGGAGCCTGCTTCTCCCTCTGCCTGTGTCTCTCTCTTGTTCTCTCTCTCTCTCTCCCTCTGCCTGTGTGTGTGTGTCTCTCTCTCTGTCTCTCATGAATAAATAAAATCTTAAAAAAAAGAAGATAAATAGCCATTAAGTGTGCCTCTTGTTGAGGTGACTACAGTGCCATACAGAAGGCTGACCTAGAAAACATTTAAGGTGATTTTCAAAGCTGAGGTCTTAATGAATTTCTTAAACTAAGGTTTTCTTTTTTTAAGATTTATTTATTCATGAGACACAGAGAGAGAGAGAGAGGCAGAGACACAGGCAGAAAGAGAAGCAGGCTCCTTGCAGGGAGCCTGATGTGGGAGTGGATCCCAGAATTCCAGGATCATGCCCTGGGCCAAAGTCAGACGCTCAACCACAGAGCCACCCAGGCATCCCTTAAACCAAGGTTTTCAAAGATCAGGTGTACTTGTATAAATTTGCCAAGAAGAAAAATCAGACTGCTTTTAAGTACTAAAATTCTATACTACTAACTGATTATCCACTAAGAAAAATCACTATTTTTTTCCAATAGAGTTAGAATTTTAGTTGTTTGATTTAAATATAATAAATACAATGTTTATTCTGACACACTCCACAACTATTTTTTCAACTTATAAAGTATGCCTAACAAATACTTCTATTTCTGATGAAGAGAGATAAATAAGAAAAAAAAGCACTCATGGCTTTTGCATCATATTTATATTATACAAAATTCACAAACTTTTGTAGATGAATTACCTGCTCTGGTTTTACAAGGTGCTTTTTGTATTCTTCTTTAGCTGCATGCACAGTTATAGATGCACATATCAGACCTGCAGGTACGGTTGTCAGCTTTCCCATCTAAGAAAGATATATCAAAAAGATATTTTTAATTGAAAAGCTCCCCATCCTCCATTTCCTGATACATTTTGGGAGTATCCAAGCAGCACTATGGGTTTTATTGAAAGTATAAAAAAACTCAAGCGCTCCAAATTGCTACATACATTTTTAGAGTATAATTCCTAAAATGCTCTTAGATGGTAAAGTTTTATTTTTATTAGTTAACTGTCTACTTCATACGGAATATACCAATAACATAATTACCAAGAAGAAGTGAATACAAAATTTGAGGGATGAAGTATGATAGATCATGGTATTCACTCAGTACACAAATATATGGCTCAGTGCTTCGAATATATCAGTAAACAAAACAAAGAATCTTGCTCTTATGGAAATGACATTCTAATAGAGCACAGACAGGCAATAAACACAATAGATACATTAATATACTACAAATTGATAAATGCTATGGAGAAACTAAAAGAGAAGTGTGATCTGGAATACTAATGATTCAAGTTGTGTCCCGAAATACAATTTATATTTATATTATTTATAAAAATAATTTCCTTCCATTGCAAATTCTTTGTTCCTAACCTTTCAAAGCATTCCTTTTTAAAAATTTTTTTATTTAGTGGACAGCCCCGGTGGTTCAGTGGTTTAGCGCTGCCTTCAGCCCAGGGCATGATCCTGGAGACCCGGGATCTAGTCCCACGTCAGGCTCCCTGCATGGAACCTGCTTCTCCCTCTGCCTGTGTCTCTGCCTCTCTCTGTGTGTGTGTCTCTCATGAATAAATAAATAAAATCTTTTAAAGATTTTTAATTTTTTTATTGGAGTTTGATTTGCCAACATATAGTATAACACCCAGTGCTCATCCCATCAAGTGCCCCACTCAGTGCCCGTCACCCAGTCACCCTTCCCACCTCCCCCCTCCACTACCCCTTGTTCATTTCCCAGACTTAGGTGTCTCTCATGTTGTCACCCTCTCTGATATTTCCCACTCATTTTTTCTCCTTTCCCCTTTATTCCCTTTCACTATCTTTTATATTCCTTTTTACGAATCTCACACTTAATCTAAAGCCAAAGTGAATTTTGTTTTGGATGTAACTTGATCTAGATTAAGAATGCAGGTAAGAGGCACCTGGGTGGCAGAGTTGGTTAAGTAACAACTCTTGGTTTGGCTAAGGTCGTGATCTCAGTGTTGTGAGATCAAGCCTGGTGTCAGGCTCTGCACTGAGCACGGAGTCTGCTTGAGAGTCTTTCCCTCTCCTTCTGCCCTTCCTGCTTATGCTCTCTCTTTCTCTCTCTCTAAAATAAATAAATAATTTTTTAAAAAAAGAATGCAGGAAAATCACTGGCTCTAAGAACAAAGTGCTCCAGTGTTCATTCAGGTATCAAAATAATCCCCAAAGATTATCCATTTAAGGCCAAATGAAAAGTTTTCCAGAGAACAAATATTTTAAGAGCTTGATTTTTTACAGAAGAAAGGAGGCTTGCTGAAATCAACACAGGACATCCAGAGGAAGAGAGGTCTCTTCGGCTTACACAAAAGGGAAAGTATACAAGAACTGGAAGAAATACTAGCCAAAAGACACTAAATGTTCTCTAGTAACAGTGATAGTACCTATACTTCATTTCTGACACTTTTTCAATATTTCCTGAGCAGAATAAGGGAAGCTACAGCCACTAGTTAGGCTTTTCCTCTTTAAGCCAGGCATGACTCTGATTGAGGCTGAGACTCCAGACAGGGTAAAATGAAAATGCAGTACTAATAAAAATTTTGTTCACTACTATTTTCCCTTCAAGCCTCCCTCTGGTACATATGTCAGCATCACAGAATAATTTATCTAGGCCTGCCTTCCCAAAAGACATCACTTTTGATTTCTCCTACTTGGTATTCAGTAATAAGATTTCTACATCATATCTATGTCATTTTTCAATCAAAAATTATTAAAACTAAGGCCATCAAGGATGCTTTCCCATACAACTGAGAAATTTTGTTCATGTACCTCTGAAGTGATTAAAGAATGTCAATTCTCACATTTAAAAACTATTTTAAAAATACCTAATTAGATCTTATTCCTTAGATACAAAAAAACTCTTTTGAAGTATGCTAATAGCTAAAAAATCTTCAATTACCCTAATCTTCTCAGAGTATATTAATCTTACTTCACATAATAATATATAGACTATAAAATAAATTCATAGGTATTGTTCAATATTTATGATCCAGTACTCCAGAGTCTAGATTAACTGAACTACTTGGCAAAAATGAACTACTGGGACTTCATCAAGACCAAAAGCTTCTGCACAGCAAAAGAAACAGTCAACAAAACTAAAAGACAACCTATAGAATGGGAGAAGATATTTGCAAATGACATATCAGACAAAGGGCTAGTATCCAATATCTATAAAGAACTTATTAAACTCAACACCTAAGAAAGAAAAAATCCAATCATGAAATGGGCAAAAGACATGAACAGAAATTTCACAGAGGAAGACAAAGACATGGCCAACAAGCACATGAGAAAATGCTCTGCATCACTTGCCATCAGGGAAATACAAATCAAAACCACAATGAGATACCACCTCACACCAGTGAGAATGGGGAAAATTAACAAGACAGGAAACCACACATGTTGGAGAGGATGTGGAGAAAAGGGAACCCTCTTGCAGTGTTGGTGGGAATGTGAACTGGTACAGCCACTCTGGAAAACTGTGTAGAGGTTCCTCAAAGAGTTAAAAATAGAGCTACCTTACAACCCAGCAATTGCACTACTGGGGATTTACCTCAAAGATACAGATGCAGTGAAACACCAGGACACCTGTACCCCAATGTTAATAGCAGCAGTGTCCACAATAGCCTAACTGTGGAAGGAGCCTCGGTGTCCATCGAAAGATGAATGGAGGTTGGAGGAGGGGCAAGATGGCGGAGGAGTAGGGTCCCCAAATCACCTGTCCCCAACAAATTACCTAGATAACCTTCAAACCATCCTGAAAATCTACGAATTCGGCCTGAGATTTAAAGAGAGACCAGCTGGAACGCTACAGTGAGAGGAGTTCACGCTTCTATCAAGGTAGGAAGACGGGGAAAAGAAATAAAGAAACAAAAGGCCTCCGAGGGGGAGGGGCCCCGGAGGAGCCGGGCTGAGGCCGGGGCGAGTGTCCCCAGGACAGGAGAGCCCCGTCCCGGAGGAGCAGGAGCTGCACCAACCTTCCCGGGCGGGCGGAAAGGGGCTCGCAGGGAGTTGGAGCAGGACCCAGGAGGGCGGGGATGCCCTCGGGCTCCCGGGGACACTAACAGGCACCTGCAAGCGCAGGAGAGTGTGCCGAGCTCCCTAAGGGCTGCAGCACGCACCGGAGCAGTTCGGAGGGGCTCGGGAGCGGCTCCAGGGAGGGAGCTGCGGGGCGGGAGCGCGAATCCAACAACACAGGCCCGGGAGCACAGGGCGCCGGGACACAGCCCAGGATCCGGCCTCCCCCCGGGACAGGCAGAGGCCGGGAGGGCCCAGGACAGCAAGGACGCTCCTGCCCCGAGCTGAGCAGATCAGCGGCCCCGCCCCGGAGCCTCCAGGCCCTGCGGACGGAGAGCCGAGAGCCCGAGCCCCATAGTTCCTGCGGAGACTGAATCCAGGCTTCCAGAGTTGCCATAGCAACTGCCGCTGATCCTCCTGAGACCTCACGGGGTAAACAACCCCCGCTGAGCCCTGCAGCAGGCAGGGGCAGAGCAGCTCCCCCAAGTGCTAACACCTGAAAATCAGCGCAACAGGCCCCTCCCCCAGAAGACCAGCTGGACGGACCAGTTCCAGGGGAAGTCAAGGGACTTAAACTCTACAGAAATACTCCCCCGTGTTTTTTTTTTTTCTTTTCTTTTTTCTTTTCTTTTTGATTTCTGATTGCTTCCCCCACCCCCTTTTTTTTTCACCTTTCTTTCTTTTTCTTTCCCTTTTTCTTCTCTTCTTTCCTTTTTCTTTTCTTTTACTTTTTTCTTTTTCTCTTTTCTTTCCTTCTCTCTCTTTCTCTCATTCTCCCAATACAACTTGTTTTTGGCCACTCCGCACTGAGCAAAATGACTAGAAGGAAAACCTCACCTCAAAAGAAAGAATCAGAAACAGCCCTCTCTCCCACAGAGCTACAAAATCTGGATTACAATTCAATGTCAGAAAGCCAATTCAGAAGCACTATTATACAGCTACTGGTGGCTCTAGAAAAAAGCATTAAAGACTCACGAGACTTCATGACTGCAGAATTTAGATCCAATCAGGCAGAAATTAAAAATCAACTGAATGAGATGCAATCCAAACTAGAAGTCCTAACGACGAGGGTTAACGAGGTGGAAGAACGAGTGAGTGACATAGAAGACAAGTTAATGGCAAAGAGGGAAACTGAGGAAAAAAGAGATAAACAATTAAAGAACCATGAAGACAGATTAAGGGAAATAAATGACACTCTAAGGAAGAAAAATCTACGTTTAATTGGGGTTCCCGAGGGCGCCGAAAGGGACAGAGGGCCAGAATATGTATTTGAACAAATCCTAGCTGAAAACTTTCCCAATCTGGGAAGGGAAACAGGCATTCAGATCCAGGAAATAGAGAGATCCCCCCCTAAAATCAATAAAAACCGTTCAATACCTCGACATCTAATAGTGAAGCTTGCAAATTCCAAAGATAAAGAGAAGATCCTTAAAGCAGCAAGAGACAAGAAGTCCCTGACTTTCATGGGGAGGAATATTAGGGTAACAGCAGACCTCTCCACAGAGACGTGGCAGGCCAGAAAGGGCTGTCAGGATATATTCAGGGTCCTAAATGAGAAGAACATGCAACCAAGAATACTTTATCCAGCAAGGCTCTCATTGAAAAAGGAAGGAGAGATAAAGAGCTTCCAAGACAGGCAGGAACTGAAAGAATATGTGACCTCCAAACCAGCTCTGCAAGAAATTTTAAGGGGGACTCTTAAAATTCCCCTTTAAGAAGAAGTTCAGTGGAACAATCCACAAAAACAAGGACTAAATAGATATCATGATGACACTAAACTCATATCTGTCAATAGTAACTCTGAACGTGAACGGGCTTAATGACCCCATCAAAAGGCGCAGGGTTTCAGACTGGATAAAAAAGCAGGACCCATCTATTTGCTGTCTACAAGAGACTCATTTTAGACAGAAGGACACCTACAACCTGAAAATAAAAGGTTGGAGAACCATTTACCATTCAAATGGTTCTCAAAAGAAAGCAGGGGTAGCCATCCTTATATCAGATAAACTAAAATTCACTCTGAAGACAGTAGTGAGAGACGAAGAGGGACACTATATCATACTTAAAGGATCTATCCAACAAGAGGACTTAACAATCCTCAATATATATGCCCCGAATGTGGGAGCTGCCAAATACTTAAACGAATTATTAACCAAAGTAAAGAAATACTTAGATAATAATACACTTATACTTGGTGACTTCAATCTAGCTCTCTCTACCCTTGATAGGTCTTCTAAACACAACATCTCCAAAGAAACGAGAGCTTTAAATGATACACTGGACCAGATAGATTTCACAGATATCTACAGAACTTTACATCCAAACTCAACTGAATACACATTCTTCTCAAGTGCACATGGAACTTTTTCCAGAATAGACCACATACTGGGTCACAAATCGGGTCTGAACCGATACCAAAAGATTGGGATCGTCCCCTGCATATTCTCAGACCATAACGCCTTGAAATTAGAACTCAATCACAAGAAGAAGTTTGGAAGGACCTCAAACACGTGGAGGTTAAGGACCATCCTGCTAAAAGATAAAAGGGTCAACCAGGAAATTAAGGAAGAATTAAAAAGATTCATGGAAACTAATGAGAATGAAGATAAAACTGTTCAAAATCTTTGGGATGCAGCAAAAGCAGTCCTGAGGGGGAAATACATCGCAATACAAGCATCCATTCAAAAACTGGAAAGAACTCAAATACAAAAGCTAACCTTACACATAAAGGAGCTAGAGAAGAAGCAGCAAATCGACCCGACCCCCAGCAGAAGAAGAGAGTTAATTAAAATTCGAGCAGAACTCAACGAAATTGAGACCAGAAGAACTGTGGAACAGATCAATAGAACCAGGAGTTGGTTCTTTGAAAGAATTAATAAGATAGATAAACCATTAGCCAACCTTATTAAAAAGAAGAGAGAGAAGACTCAAATTAATAAAATCATGAATGAGAAAGGAGAGATCACTACCAACACCAAGGAAATACAAACGATTTTAAAAACATATTATGAACAGCTCTACGCCAATAAATTAGGCAATCTAGAAGAAATGGACGCATTCCTGGAAAGCCACAAACTACCAAAACTGGAGCAGGAAGAAATAGAAAACCTGAACAGGCCAATAACCAGGGAGGAAATTGAAGCAGTCATCAAAAACCTCCCAAGACACAAGAGTCCAGGGCCAGATGGCTTCCCAGGGGAATTCTATCAAACGTTTAAAGAAGAAATCATACCTATTCTACTAAAGCTGTTTGGAAAGATAGAAAGAGATGGAGTACTTCCAAACTCATTCTATGAGGCCAGCATCACCTTAATTCCAAAACCAGACAAAGACCCCACCAAAAAGGAGAATTACAGACCAATATCCCTGATGAACATGGATGCAAAAATTCTCAACAAGATACTAGCCAATAGGATCCAACAACACATTAAGAAAATTATTCACCATGACCAAGTAGGATTTATCCCCGGGACGCAAGGCTGGTTCAACACTCGTAAAACAATCAATGTGATTCATCATATCAGCAAGAGAAAAACCAAGAACCATATGATCCTCTCATTAGATGCAGAGAAAGCATTTGACAAAATACAGCATCCATTCCTGATTAAAACTCTTCAGAGTGTAGGGATAGAGGGAACTTTCCTCGATATCTTAAAAGCCATCTACGAAAAGCCCACAGCAAATATCATTCTCAATGGGGAAGCACTGGGAGCCTTTCCCCTAAGATCAGGAACCAGACAGGGATGTCCACTCTCACCACTGCTATTCAACATAGTATTGGAAGTCCTAGCCTCAGCAATCAGACAACAAACAGACATTAAATGCATTCAAATTGGCAAAGAAGAAGTCAAACTCTCCCTCTTCGCCGATGACATGATACTCTACATAGAAAACCCAAAAGCCTCCACCCCAAGATTGCTAGAACTCATACAGCAATTTGGTAGCGTGGCAGGATACAAAATCAATGCCCAGAAATCAATGGCATTCCTATACACTAACAATGAGACTGAAGAAAGAGAAATTAAGGAGTCAATCCCATTTACAATTGCACCCAAAAGCATAAGATACCTAGGAATAAACCTAACCAAAGAGGTAAAGGATCTATACCCTAAAAACTATAGAACACTTCTGAAAGAAATTGAGGAAGACACAAAGAGATGGAAAAATATTCCATGCTCATGGATTGGCAGAATTAATATTGTGAAAATGTCAATGCTACCCAGGGCAATTTACACGTTCAATGCAATCCCTATCAAAATACCATGGACTTTTTTCAGAGACTTAGAACAAATTATTTTAAGATTTGTGTGGAATCAGAAAAGACCCCGAATAGCCAGGGGAATTTTAAAAAAGAAAACCATAGCTGGGGGCATCACAATGCCAGATTTCAGGTTGTACTACAAAGCTGTGGTCATCAAGACAGTGTGGTACTGGCACAAAAACAGACACATAGACCAATGGAACAGAATAGAGAATCCAGAAATGGACCCTGAACTTTATGGTCAACTAATATTCGACAAAGGAGGAAAGACGATCCACTGGAAGAAAGACAGTCTCTTCAATAAATGGTGCTGGGAAAATTGGTCATCCACATGCAGAAGAATGAAACTAGACCACTCTCTTGCACCATACACAAAGATAAACTCAAAATGGATGAAAGATTTAAATGTGAGACAAGACTCCATCAAAATCCTAGAGGAGAACACAGGCAACACCCTTTTTGAACTTGGCCACAGTAACTTCTTGCAAGATACATCCACGAAAACAAAAGAAACAAAAGCAAAAATGAACTATTGGGACTTCATCAAGATAAGAAGCTTTTGCACAGCAAAGGATACAGTCAACAAAACTCAAAGACAACCTACAGAATGGGAGAAGATATTTGCAAATAACATATCAGATAAAGGGCTAGTTTCCAAAATCTATAAAGAACTTATTAAACTCAACACCAAAGAAACAAACAATCCAATCATGAAATGGGCAAAAGACATGAAGAGAAATCTCACAGAGGAAGACATAGACATGGCCAACATGCACATGAGAAAATGCTCTGCATCACTTGCCATCAGGGAAATACAAATCAAAACCACAATGAGATACCACCTCACACCAGTGAGAATGGGGAAAATTAACAAGGCAGGAAACAACAAATGTTGGAGAGGATGCGGAGAAAAGGGAACCCTCTTACACTGTTGGTGGGAATGTGAACTGGTGCAGCCACTCTGGAAAACTGTGTGGAGGTTCCTCAAAGAATTAAAAATAGACCTGCCCTACGACCCAGCAATTGCACTGTTAGGGATTTACCCCGAAGATTCAGATGCAATGAAACGCCGGGGCACCTGCACCCCGATGTTTCTAGCAGCCATGTCCACAATAGCCAAACTGTGGAAGGAGCCTCGGTGCCCATCGAAAGATGAATGGATAAAGAAGATGTGGTTTATGTATACAATGGAATATTACTCAGCCATTAGAAACAACAAATACCCACCATTTGCTTCAACGTGGATGGAACTGGAGGGTATTATGCTGAGTGAAGTAAGTCAATCGGAGAAGGACAAACAGTGTATGGTCTCACTTATTTGGGGAATATGAATAATAGTGAAGGGGAATATAAGGGAAGGGAGAAGAAATGTGTGGGAGATATCAGAAAGGGACACAGAACATAAAGACTTCTAACTCTGGGAAATGAACTAGGGGTGGTGAAAGGGGAGGAGGGCGGGGGGTGGGGGTGAATGGGTGACGGGCACGGAGGGGAACACTTGACGGGATGAGCACTGGGTGTTATTCTGTATGTTGGTAAATTGAACACCAATAAAAATTAATTTATAAAAAAAAAAAAAGAAAGATGAATGGATAAAGAAGATGTGGTTTATGTATACAATGGAATATCACTCAGCCATTAGAAATGACAAATACCCACCATGTGTTCCAACATGGATGGAACTGGAGGGTATTATGTCGAGTGAAATAAGTCAGTTGGAGAAGGACAAACATTATATGGTCTCATTCATTTGGGGAATATAAAAAATGCATTACTAGATATAAAGTGACTATCAAGACAAAAAGTTGAAAGATGAATGGATAAAGAAGATGTGGTCTATATATACAATGGAATATTACTCAGCCATTAGAAATGACGAATACCCACCATTTGCTTTGGCATCGATAGAACTGGAGGGTATTATACTGAGTGAAGTAAGTCAACTGGAGTAGAACAATCATCATATCACTCATACGGGGAATATAAGAAATATTGAAAGGAATTATAGGGGAAAGGAGGGAAAATGAGTGAGAAAAATTAGGGAAGGTGACAAAACATGAGAGAACCCTAACTCTGGGAAACAAACAAGAGGTAATGGAAGGGAAGGCAGGTGGGGAGATGGGCTGACTGGGTGACGGGCACTGAGAAGGTCACTTGACAGGATGAGCACTGGGTGTCATACTATATGTTGACAAATCAAACTTTAATTACAAAAATATTAAAATTAAAAAATATTTTTTAAGATTTTATTTATTAAAAAAAGATTTTATTTATTTATGAGAGACACAGGGAGAGAGAGAGAGGCAGAGACAGGCAGAGGGAGAAGCAAGCTCCATGCAGGGAGCCTGACATGGGACTCGATCCCAGGTCTCCAGGATCATGCCCTGGTCTGAAGGCAGCGCCAAACCACTGAGCCACCTGGGCTGCCAAAAATATATTTTTATTTTAATTCCAGTGTAGTTAATTAACAAATCGTGTTGCATTAGTTTCAGGTGTACAGTATAGTAATTCAACAATTTCATGTATTTCCCAGTGTTTGTCAAGATAAGTGTACTCTTAATCCTCTTCACCTATTTCACCTATTCCCCTACCACCTCCCCTCTGGTAACCCTGTTTGTTCCCTATAGTTAAGCATCTGCTTCTTGTTTTGTCTCCTTTAAATATATATATTTGTTATATATATATATATATATATATATATATATATATATATATGATAGATAGATAGATAGATAGATAGATAGATAGATAGATAGATCATGCCATTTTAAAAGGTGTACGATGTCCAGTCTTTTCTTGGAAATTAAATATTGAGGAACACTAAGAGAAAGTAGTGACCTGCAGCACATCTGCAAAAGAGAAGGAATGTGAAGATGAAAGTGCTCATAAAATATTATTAGTGCTCTAATACTAATACATTAGTAACAAGGAAAGGAGTAAACAATATTTTTGAATGCCTACTATGCATCAGAAAGTATTTTGTAATGGTGGAGAAAGCCTACTAATATTTTCAATGTAAAAGGAAAAGCAAAATGACACAAATACCAGTAGTGACCTTTAGAGGGCAGAAAAGCACTAAGAAAAAAGCTGCCTTTGGTTTATTGAGAATGTTACACTGCCCACAAAGCTAAGAAATTATATATATACTTTATTTCACGTCTATGGGACAAAAGTAAATGACACCAGAAACCTTTTTAATATAGCATTAATTCTAAGGTTACTTCTGTGTCCGATACCCATTGAGGTTCACTGTATTTGTATTTGCATTTGCATATTGTATATTGTTATTTGTTAGGAATAACATTTACAGCATAAAGCATATTAAAACTGGCAAAGTTTAAGATGGATGGGACGTACCTGGTACACGTGAATTATAATCTTCATCTGAATTAAAGCTCTAGCACTTATAAAGCCTATCTTAAGTTAGCCAGAACAAGTAACTGTCCAGCCCAGTTTGACCTGGATAGATATGGCTTTTACTACATTATTAAATTATAGAATATTAATGCTAAAGCATTAATAAGGCACTGTTTTAATTATGATGTTGTATGAAAGAACAAAACTATTTTGGAATTTCTAAACACTCAATAATTATGATATAATTATTATTGAATAACACCTGGAAGTGTCAAAAGTTTATCTTAAATAAAAATTAAAGAAACAGAAAATTTTAAATAAAAATATATACAGGGAATATAGGAGTTACACAAATTTACAATTTAAGAAACTCCTCCAGAAATGGCACAACAGACTAGCAAATTCAACTTTAGTCAGAATGCTAATCAGGATCAAATACTAATGGTTGTCAAAATCAGGAACTGAATTTATTTTTTTTAATTTTTATTTATTTATGATAGTCACAGAGAGAGAGAGAGAGAGAGAGAGAGAGAGAGAGAGAGAGAGAGGCAGAGACATAGGGAGAAGCAGGCTTCATGCACCGGGAGCCCGACGTGGGATTCGATCCCGGGTCTCCAGGATCGCACCCTGGGCCAAAGGCAGGCGCTAAACCGCTGCGCCACCCAGGGATCCCCAGGAACTGAATTTAAAAGAAAACACCAAACAGCTCCCTTTTACACACACATATACACACGTGTGTACTATATATAGGAAAGAAATTAGGCTATTATCTACTCTGTGGGGATGTGAGAAAGGAATACTGAGAGCATTCTATTTACTTGAAAAGTAACACTCTAATAGATGATTTTCAAGGTGCTGTCAGTGTAAAATTCAGTTGCTACTAAATTTCAAAAGAAGATTAAATAAAGTATGTGGGAAAGCTAAATTAATCTTTCTAAAATACCATTTTGTTCTCCTGGCTCAACAACAATCAACAATTACTCTACCCTTCCCTATACACCTCTGGCCTTAGCCAAATTAATTTTTTTAGGCCCCAACATGTCAAACACATTCCTTCCTCAGTACCTTCACTCCATTTTCCCTGATAAAATGTCTTCCCATCTCCTGCACCTAACAGTGCCTGGCACAAAGCAGGTATTCAAAAAATATCTGTTATATGAATACATTTATCTTTACAAACCCTGCCGTTCCATTAGCTCACTCAAAGCCATCCCTCTGAATTGATATAGCTCCACTAATTTAGTATTAAATAAATCTGTTATAATTTACCTTTTAAAATGTATGCAGTTTATTTTTCTGCTAAAATGTAGGCTCCTTGGGCACCTAGGTGGCTCAATCAGTTAAGCATCTGCCTTCAGCTGAGGTCATGATCCCAGAGTCCTGGGACTGAGCCCCAAGTCGTGCTCCCTGCTCATCAGGGAGCCTGCTTCTCCCTCTCCCTCCCCGCTAGTGCTGTCTCAAATAAATAAAGAAAATATTTTAAAAATTAAAAAAATAAAATATAGGCTCCCTGTCAGTAGTTTTATGCCTCTTTGTACCCCAAGGGCTTTGTAGGACCAACGACCTCAAAACTAAGTAATAATTCACAGGTTTAGATAAGGCAGTATACATAGGTAATCTAGCAAGTTCTTTTATGTTTTATGAATGCCTGTGTGTGAAACATCTATGGAGGTAAATGATAACTGAAGGCCCTAAAGGTAATCTGAAATTGTAAGACTGATTCAGTGGTGTTAACTTTTTGAGAATCTAATAAGAAGTAGAACTATGGTCCCCCCCAAATATAGTTATTCTCAAAATCTGAAGTATGTTTGCAGGCCTCTCCACATTCTCTAAAGCATTTAAGACCGAATTAATCCAGCCCCACCACAAATAAAATTTATCACGAGTACCTTTTATCCTGATACACATATACCTTAGAGCATATTACTCTTATTAAAAATTCTTATAGGAAATTTATGAGTCACATATTATATATATATATACATATATATACATGTATATATATACATATATATATAACTTATAATAGATGAAGTTTTATAAAGTCTGTTGTGCTAAATAAATGGAAGGTAGTATTCTTATGACACACTTTTTGACTAAATTTCAGCCCTCTGAAGATTATATCTGAGTGGACAAAAGAACAAGCCAGATTCTTTCTTACAGGAAACAGCATTCTATTTTGCATGTACCGTGACAAAATTTCTTGGTCAAATTAATGTGATGATTATTATACTATAACAAATAAGTGTTTTAAAATATAATAACTTTCTATCTAAACTGATGTACTTTTAGCTAGAATGGTCAATAATACCTTTATTAAGAAAGCTTTACAGAAAAATACTCCTGTATACTATACTGCCTAAATACCTATGTTTTTTTCAGTTTCATTGTGTGGAGGTCAAAAGCTAAAGAAATGGAGGGAGTTGGAAATAGATGAAAAGGAGTTTTCCTTTCAATTTAGGGTTGGTGTCTTTTAAGAACTGTTCACAAGAAAAACCTCAACACCACATGGCTGTTTGACTTTAGAGCACAAGACCTGTGTGGGAAAGAGAGGGAAGTTATAGACTACCATCACCAGTAAAGGAAAAAGTAGATTACTCATCTCCAATTGCTCCCATTTTTTGCTTTCTTCTCTATCTCTTTCTTCCACTCCTTTATTTTTTTCAGCAACTATATGTTCTAATTGATTTTACAGTTTTATTTTACCTTCCTATTTTTCCTTCTTTCTCCCTCTCCTTCCTTTGGTAGACCTGAAGGGCTAATAGCTTGAGTTATCAGCAAGGGAGGGAGGACTGTGAGTGACTATATCAGTACTATTCTTTCCGGGTGATTTTTGTTATCCACAGACCTAATATACAAATACTCCTGAGGTAAACAAACATAGGAGTATAACTATACAACTGATAAAGTTTAGCCTCTTCCGAAGTATCATCATGTAGGAGATGGAAGGAATATAAATTGGCTTGAAAAATCAAGCATTGCTCCTGAATAAACTAATGAATATTAAATCCAACATAAAATGGCAAAACACAGATTGGCTTCAAAATACAAGGTTGTATCTCAGGCACATCATCTTCTTTGCACTAGAGTTTCTTTTTTAAAAATTTTTATTTATCTATTCATAATAAAGAGGCAGAGACATAGGAAGAGGGAGAAGCAGGCTCCCCAGGGAGAACCTGATGGGAGACTCGATACCAGAACCTCAGGATCATGTCCTGAGCCAAAGGCTCAACCACTGAGCCACCCAGGTGTCCCTGTACTGGAGTTTCAATCTCACAATGCAAAGTGATCTTAAAGGTCTCCTTGTCCAACCATCTCTCTCATTTTGAATTCCTCCAGTTTATGTATGACCACCTTCAATAATGGGAAACTCCACTGATAGATCATTTCATCCTCTTACAGCTCTATGAGAAAGTTCTTCCGTACACTAAACTGAAACGCATGCCCATATACTTTTCATTGGTCCTGGTTCTACTTCCTTGGGTCACACAGGACCCATCTAGCCATACTTGCTCATGAAAGCATATTTTAATTCCCTTTTAGTGACTTCTGTAATGCACTTTCCAAGGGTAATAAAGTTTCTGACAATGGCAAATGCTACTGAACTCATCTTCTACTCTAACAGAAATACTATTGTATTTCTTTCGGACTAAAAATAAAACAAGAAAAGGTGTTAATGCTGCATTTTGTAGCAATAGCCTAAGAGCTATTTCTTGACAGCAACATAAACATCTTAAACAAAGGTATAGTTTTAATCATCAGTGAGTCACTAAAAAAAGATGTGTATATATAATGGTGCTTATTTTCTTCAGAAAATAATTAATGGGTGAATCATCTCAAAGAGAATAAAGTATCATTAAATCCACAGAAAACAGCAGAGTCTAACAGTTATGCCATTATTCATTATACTGATACATGAAAAGCAGATAATTTGCTGAAATAGAACATTTTAAAACTCTGCCTGCAATTTCTCACAAAATTCTTGAAAAATATGGTAATACTGAAGAAGAAATAATCAAACTACAAAAAATATACCTATACAATCTGGTCCTTTCACAACTGCATATCAAATAGTGTACTTCAAACAACTGAAATGCTAGTTGAAAGAGAAGGTGGTGGTAGAATAGGAAGACCCTAGGCTCATCTTGTCCCACAAATACAACTAGATAACTATCAAGTCATTCTAAATACCCCCAGAAACCTGCCTGCGGACTGAAAGAATAAATTCCTCAACTAAAGGAAGAGAAGAAGGCACACTGAATAAGATAAGAAGTGTGGACACATGATTAAGGGGAGAAAGGAACTATGGGTACTGCAGAAGAGAGGGAGAATACCTGGGGCCCACACTAGGGAGATTAGTCACTCTTCTTGGAGTACATCCCTAAGAGGTAGCACTCATAGAGATGCCTCTCCCAAGACAAAGGAGTCGGATAGAGATATTTCCCTCCCCTGCCTCTCAGTATAAACAAAAAGCCACCTGCAGAAAGCAGATGAGTCCCAACACTGGCTGCTTAACCTACTTAAACCAAGTCCCATACCTCTGTGCTCTGGCGTGAATGCCCTTCTGGGTCAGCCTTCCTCAGTCATAGCATGGTGAGACCCTCCCTCACAAGACCAGTACAGGCTCTTGCCAGAACCACCTCCCTATGGCCCAGAGTTTAAAAGGCAGCAGACTTGGCTGGAACACAGACCAGAGGGCACTGCCCTGCTCTTGGGGATAGGGCAGGTAAACAACCCAAAGGCAAACAGTGTAGAAACAGCAATCTGAAAAAGGCCTGGAACACACAGGGGGGAGATTATTTGCTCTTTTCGGAGTGCTTCATAGAGAGCAGCAAGCACCCAGACCCCTCTGCAGAGAAAAAGGTGTTGGCTGGCTCCATTTCCGTGATCTGCCCCTCAGCATAAACACAGAGCCACCTGTAGCAAACAGCACAGCACGGACACTGGCTGCTTTACTTGGTTACAACCAAGTCCTACACCTCTGCACTCTGGCAGTATTGCTCTTCTCAGTCCAGTCTGCCTCAGTCCGAACATGGCAGACCCCTTCCCCAGAAGACCGCAGAAATCCCTGCTCACATCACATGTTCAGCCCAGAGAGCTCTACAGAGCTTCAGTTCTAGTGGAAGTAGTATCAGGGCTCATTTAAAGAGCAGACTGGAGCACACCTAGTTAAAACGTGCCACATCTTGGCCAAGGACCAACACTGTCCACTGCAGTTCAGGAAAGCCTCTAGAGATAACTGGCCTGAAGAAGAGAACAGCTAAAACACAACAGCAGAGCACACACAGCAGAGACTAGAGACACTCTATGAAGCAAGAGGCCCTAGACACTATAACATCTTCATAAAGCCATTACTCTCAGAAGCAGGAAATATAATGGGCTTTTCTAAAACACAGAAAACAGAGACTTAGACAAGATGCCAAGATGGAGGAATGCATCCCAAATGAAAGAACAAGATAAGTTCAGGGCCAGAGATCTAACCAAACCAATATAAGTACCATGCCTGATGGAAATGTAAAGTAACAATCATAAGGATACTTGCTGGGGTTGAGAAGAGAATGGAAGACATCAGGGAGGACATTACCACAGAAATAAAAGAATTTTAAGAAGTCAGGAATGAAAAATGTGAGGCGCCTGAATGGCTCAGTTAGTAAAGCATCCAACTCTTGATTTCAGCTCAGGTCTTGATTTCATGGTCAAAAGTTCAAGTCCCACATTGGGCTCCACGCCCTGCATTAAAAAAAATAAGAAGAAATTAAAAATGTTATAATTGATATTGAACAGCAGGCTGGAAAAAACAGAGGAATGAGTAAGTGATCTAGAAAACAAAATAATGGGGGGATCCCTGCGGCTCAGTGGATTAGCGCCTGCCATTGGCCCAGGGTGTGATCCTGGAGTCCCGGGATCAAGTCCCACATCAGGTTCCCTGCATGGAGCCTGCTTCTCCCTCTGCCTGTGTCCCTGTCTCCCAGTCTCTCTGTGTCTCTCATGAATAAATAAATAAAATCTTAAAAAAAAAACAGAAGACAAAATAATGGAAAATAATGAGGCTGAACAAAAGAGAGAAAAAAGTATGTAACATAAGAACAGACTTAGAACATTCATAGTTTAAAAGTCCCAGAAGAAGAGATAGAAAAAGGGGCAGAAATTTTTTTTGGAGATAAGAGCTGAAAACTTCCCTAATCTGAGAAAGGAAACACATCCAGATCTAAGAGGCAGTGAGAACTCCCATCACAATCAACAAAACCAGGCCCAGAACAAGACAGACATACTGTAATTAAATTTGCAAAATACAGGGATAAAGAAAAAAACAGCAAGATAAAAGAAGTACCTAACTTACAAGGGAAGACTCATTAAGCCAGCTGGAAATTTCTCAAAAAAAATGTGGGAAGTCAGCAGTAAGTGGCATGACATATTTAAAGTGCTGAATGGGAAAAATATATAGCCAACAATACTTTATCCAGCAAAGGTATAGAAGGGGAGATAGTTTCTCAGACAAAAACTAAAGGAGTTCCTGACCACTAAACCAGCCCTGCAAGAAATATTAAAGAGGACTCTTTGGGTGAAAAAATCTCCAGAAACAATAACAAAAGAAGTAATAAAATGACACTAAATACATATCTCTCAATAATTACTCTGAATGTAAAAGAACTAAATGCTCCAAGCAAAAGACATAGGGTATAAGAATGCATTAAAAAAAAAAAAAAACACAAGACCATCGGGTGCCTGGGTGGCTCAATCAGTTAAGTGACTGACTCTTTTTTTTTTTTTTATAAATTAATTTTTATTGGTGTTCAATTTACCAACATACAGAATAACACCCAGTGCTCATCCCGTCAAGTGTACCCCTCAGTGCCCGTCACCCATTCACCCCCACCCCCCACCCTCCTCCCCCTCCACCACCCCCAGTTCATTTCCCAGAGTTAGGAGTCTCTATGTTCTGTCTCCCTTTCTGATATTTCTCACACATTTCTTCTCCCTTCCCTTATATTCCCTTTCGCTATTATTCATATTCCCCAAATGAATGAGAACATACACTGTTTGTCCTTCTCCGGTTACTGTGGCCAAGTTAAAAAAGGGTGTTGCCTGAGTTCTTCTCTGGGATTTTGATGGAATCTTGTCTCACATTTAGATCTTTCATCTATTTTGAGTTTATCTTTGTGTATGGTGCAAGAGAGTGGTCCAGTTTCATTCTTCTGCATGTGGATGTCCAATTTTCCCAGCACCATTTATTGAAGAGACTGTCTTTCTTCCAGTGGATCGTCTTTCCTCCTTTATCGTATATTAGTTGAGCATAAAGTTCAGGGTCCACTTCTGGGTTCTCTGTTCTGTTCCATTGATCTATATGTCTGTTTTTGTGCCAGTACCACACTGTCTTGATGAACACAGCTTTGTAGTACAACCTGAAATCTGGCATTGTGATGCCCCCAGATATGGTTTTCTTTTTTTAAAATTCCCCTGGCTGTTTGGGGTCTTTTCTGATTCCACACAAATCTTAAAATAATTTGTTCTAAGTCTCTGAAGAAAGTCCATGGTATTTTGATAGGGATTGCATTATACGTGTAAATTGCCCTGGGTAACATTGACATTTTCACAATATTAATTCTGCCAATCCATGAGCATGGAATATTTTTCCAACTCTTTCTGTCTTCCTCAATTTCTTTCAGAAGTGTTCTATAGTTTTTAGGGTATATTTTGAGAACCATTTGAATGGTAAATGGTTCTCCAACCTTTTATTTTCAGGTTGTAGGTGTCCTTCTGTCTAAAATGAGTCTCTTGTAGACAGCAAATAGATGGATCCTGTTTTTTTATCCAGTCTGAAACTCTGCGCCTTTTGATGGGGTCATTAAGCCCATTCATGTTCAGAGTTACTTGAACTTCTTCTTAAAGGGGAGTTTTAAGAGTCCCCCTTAAAATTTCTTGCAGAGCTGGTTTGGAGGTCACATATTCTTTCAGTTCCTGCCTGTCTTGGAAGCTCTTTATCTCTCCTTCCATTTTGAATGAGAGCCTTGCTGGATAAAGTATTCTTGGTTGCATGTTCTTCTCATTTAGGACCCTGAATATATCCTGCCAGCCCTTTCTGGCCTGCCAGGTCTCTGTGGAGAGGTCTGCTGTTACCCTAATATTCCTCCCCATGAAAGTCAGGGACTTCTTGTCTCTTGCTGCTTTAAGGATCTTCTCTTTATCTTTGGAATTTGCAAGCTTCACTATTAGATGTCGAGGTGTTGAACGGTTTTTATTGATTTTAGGGGGGGATCTCTCTATTTCCTGGATCTGAATGCCTGTTTCCCTTCCCAGATTGGGAAAGTTTTCAGCTAGGATTTGTTCAAATACATATTCTGGCCCTCTGTCCCTTTCGGCGCCCTCGGGAACCCCAATTAAACGTAGGTTTTTCTTCCTTAGAGTGTCATTTATTTGCCTTAATCTGTCTTCATGGTTCTTTAATTGTTTATCTCTTTTTTCCTCAGTTTCCCTCTTTGCCATTAACTTGTCTTCTATGTCACTCACTCGTTCTTCCACCTCGTTAACCCTCGTCGTTAGGACTTCTAGTTTGGATTGCATCTCATTCAATTGATTTTTAATTTCTGCCTGATTGGATCTAAATTCTGCAGTCATGAAGTCTCGTGAGGCCTTAATGCTTTTTTCTAGAGCCACCAGTAGCTGTAGAATAGTGCTTCTGAATTGGCTTTCTGACATTGAAGTGTAATCCAGATTTTGTAACTCTGTGGGAGAGAGGGCTGTTTCTGATTCTTTCTTTTGAAGTGAGGTTTTCCTTCTAGTCATTTTGCTCAGTGCAGAGTGGCCAAAAACAAGTTGTATTGGAACACGGGGGAGTATCACTGGTCCCTCTAGCTGGTCTTCTGGGGGAGGGGCCTGTTGCGCTGATTCTCAGGTGTTAGCACTTGGGGGAGCTGCTCTGCCCCTGCCTGCTGCAGGGCTCAGCGGGGGTTGTTTACCCCGTGAGGTCTCAGGAGGAACAGTTGCAGTTGCTATGGCAACTCTGGAAGCCTGGATTCAGCCTCCGAAGGAACTACGGGGCTCGGGGGCTCTCGGCTCTCCGTCCGCAGGGCCTGGAGGCTCCGGGGCGGGGCCGCTGATCTGCTCAGCTCCGGGCAGGAGCGTCCTTGCTGTCCTGGGCCCTCCCGGCCTCTGCCTGTCCCGGGGGGAGGCCGGATCCTGGGCTGTGTCCCGGCGCCCTGTGCTCCGGGGCCTGTGTTGTTGGATTTGCGCTCCCGCCCCGCAGCTCCCTCCCTGGAGCCGCTCCCGAGCCCCTCCGAGCTGCTCCGGTGCGTGCTGCAGCCCTTAGGGAGCTCGGAGCACTCTCCTGCGCTCGCAGGTGTCTGTTAGTGTCCCAGGGAGCCTGAGGGCATCCCCGCTCTCCTGGGTCCTGCTCCAACTCCCTGCGAGCCCCTTTCCGCCCGCCCGGGAAGGTTGGTGCAGCTCCTGCTCCTCCGGGACGGGGCTCTCCTGTCCTGGGGACACTCGCCCCAGCCTCAGCCCGGCTCCTCGCGGGGCCCCTCCCCCTCGGAGGCCTTTTGTTTCTTTATTTCTTTTTCCCCGTCTTCCTACCTTGATAGAAGCGCGGACTTTTCTCACTGTAGCATTCCAGCTGGTCTCTCTTTACATCTCAGGCCGAATTCGTAAATTTTCAGGATGGTTTGAAGGTTATCTAGGTAATTTGGTGGGGACAGGTGATTTGGGGACCCTGCTCTTCCGCCATCTTGCCCCCTAAGTGACTGACTCTTGATTTCAGCTCAGGTTGTGAGTGTGGTGAGATTAAGCCCCAGGTCGGGCTCCACACTCTGGCAGGGAGTCTGACTGTGATTCTCTCTCTCCTTCCTTCTAGCCCTCCCCCCACTCATGCACACACCTGCACATACACTCTCTGTCTAAAATAAATAAATAAAATTTAAAAAATATAAGACCCAAGTATACACTGTCTACAAGAGATTTATTATAAAACTAAAGACACTTGCACATTGAAATTGAGGGGAGGGAGAAACATTTATGATGCAAATGGATGCCACATGAAAGCCAGAGAACCAACACCTATATTAGAAAACTAGGCTTTAAATGAAAGACTATAACAAGAGATGAAGAAGAGCACTATATCATAATAAAGGGGACAATTCAACAAGAAGATCTGACAACTGTAAATATTTATACGCACAATAAGGGAGCAAGCAAATATATAAAACAATGCAAACTTAAAAGAACTCATTGATAATAATAAAATAATAGTAGAGTACATTAACGCTCCACTTACATCAATGGACAGATCATCTAGGCAGAAAGTCAACAAGGAAACAACTGCTTTGAATGACACACTGGACCAGATGGACATAACAGACTATTCAGATCATTCCATCCTATAACAGCAGAATATACATTCTTTTCAGGATCACTTGGGCACTCTTCACTAAAGCACATACGAGGTCACAAATCAGTCCTCAACAAATACAAAAAAACAGATCATACCAAGCATCTTTTCTGACCACAACGCTATGGAATATGAAGCCAGTCACAAGAAAATATTTGGAAAGACTATAATGCAGGGAGGTTAAAAATCATTCTACTAAATAAAGAATGAATGGGTCAACCAGGACATTAAAAAAATACATAGAAATAAATGAAAAAGAAAACGCAACAATCCAAAACTCTCAGGCACAGCAAAAGCAGTCTTATGAGGGAAGTATATAGCAATACATGCCAACTTTAAGAAGCAAGAAAAATTTCAAATTTGCAACCCAATCTTATACCTAAAGGAGCTAGAAAAGGAACAAAGCCTAAAACCAGCAAAAGGAAGGAAATAATGCAGAATACAGCAGAAAAAATGATATAGGAAAAAAAAGAATAAGTAAATGCAATAAGAGCTGGTTCTTTGAAAAAAAAATCAATAAAACTGTTAAACCCTTAACCAGATTTAACAGAAACAAAAGAGAAAGGATCCATTTAAATGAAATCACAAACAAGCAGGGAGAAATAACAACCACCACCAGAGAAATACAAACAATTATAAGAGAATATTATGAAAAATTACATGCCAACAAACTGAATAATCTGGAAGAAATGGATAAATTCCCAGAAAGATTTAAATTACCAAAACTGAAAAAGAAACAGAAAACTTGAACAGACTGATAACCAGCCAAGAAACTGAATCAGTAGACAAAAATCTCCCAACAAATAAAAGTTCAGGGACAGGACGCTTGGGTTGCTCAGTCAGTTAAGCATCTGACTTCCACTCAGGAAATGATTCCAGGGTCCTAGGATCAAGTCACATTGTGGTCTCTGCTCAGCAGGGAGTTGGCTTCTGCCTCTCCCTCTACCCCTCCTCTTTCTTGTATGTGTTCTCTTTCTCTGTTTCTCAGAAAAATTAAATAAATATATATATATATATATATATATATATATATATATATATATATATATATATGTATGTACAGGGCCATACAGCTTCACAGGCAAATTCCACCAAACATGTAAAGTTAATACTCATTCTTCTCAAAATATTCCAGAAAATAAAAAAGGTAGGAAAACTTCCAAATTCATTCTATACGACCAGCATTACCCTCATACTAAAACAAGAGAAGGACATCCCTAAAACAGAAAACTAGAGGCCAATATCCCTGATGAATATGGATGTAAAAACTCTCAATATAATAGTAGCAAACCAAATCCAATAGTGCATTAAAAGAATCATTCACCATGATCAAGTGGGACTCATGCCTGTGTTGTAAGGGTGGTTAGATATTCACAAATCAAGCTACAGGATACACTACATCAATAAAAGAAAGTAGAAGGACCATACAATACTTTC
The DNA here is from genome assembly GCF_905146905.1 of Nyctereutes procyonoides. NCBI lineage: Eukaryota > Metazoa > Chordata > Mammalia > Carnivora > Canidae > Nyctereutes > Nyctereutes procyonoides. Next base: position 64,175,862 of record NW_026575125.1, on the reverse strand, counting down.
AGTAATGCGGAAAAAGCATCTGATAAAGTACAACATCCATTGTGATAAAAACCCTCAACAAAGTACACTTAGAAAGAATGTACATCAACATAATAAAGGCCATATAAAAAAAACCCCACAGCTAGTATCATCCTGAACAGGGAAAAACTGAGCTTTTACTCTAAGATCAGGAACAAGACAGGGATGTCCATTCTCATCACAGTTTTTTGTTTGTTTGTAAATAAATTTTTTTAATTTTTATTTATTTATGATAGAGAGAGAGAGGCAGAGACACAGGCAGAGGGAGAAGCAGGCTCCAGGCACCGGGAGCCCGATGTGGGACTCGATCCCGGGTCTCAAGGATTGCGCCCTGGGCCAAAGGCAGGCGCCAAACCCCTACCACCAGGGATCCCCCCACTGCACCACCCAGGGATCCCCTGTTTCTTTGCTTTAATCAGGTATTTATTGAACCGTACACAAAACAATGGAAAAATACATCCCTCAAGTTCACATGGCACATTTGCCAATATAGACCATGACCTGGGCAATAAAATTCTTAATACATTGACTTATGAAAAAAAGCTCTCGTCTATCTGGGTTTAGAAAATAATATTTTTTTTAGAAAAGAACATTATTTTTTTCATAATAAGTTTATTTTTTATTGGTGTTCAATTTGCCAACATACAGAATAACACCCAGTGCTCATCCCGTCAAGTGCCCCCCTCAGTGCCCATCACCCATTCACCCCCACCACCACCCGCCCACCTCCCCATACCACCACCCCTAGTTCATTTCCCAGAGTTAGGAGTCTTTATGTTCTGTCTCCATTTCTGATATTTCCACAAATTTCTTCTCCCTTCCCTTCTATTCCCTTTCACAATTATTTATATTCCCCAAATGAAGGAGAACATATAATGTAGGTCCGTCGATTGACTTATTTCACTCAGCATAATACACTCTGGTTCCATCCACTTTGAAACAAATGGTGGGTGGGTATTTGTCATTTATAATGGCTGAGTAATATTCCATTGTATACATAAACCACATCTTCTTTATCCATTCATCTTTCAAAAGACACGAAGGCTCCTTCCACAGTTTGGCTATTGTGGACATGGCTGCTATAAACAACGGGGTGCAGGTGTCCCGGCGTTTCACTGCATCTGTATCTTTGGGGTAAATTCCCAACAGTGCAATTGCTGGGTCCCAGGGCAGGTCTATTTTTAACGCTTTGAGGAACCTCCGCACAGTTTTCCAGAGTGGCTGCACCAGTTCACATTCCCACCAACAGTGTAAGAGGGTTCCCTTTTCTCCACATCGTATCCAACATTTGTGGTTTCCTGCCTTGTTAATTTTCCCCATTCTCACTGGTGTCAGGTGGTATCTCATCACGGTTTTGATTTGTATTTCCCTGATGGCAAGTGATGCAGAGCATTTTCTCATGAGCGTGTTGGCCATGTCTATGTCTTCTTCTGTGAGATTTCTGTTCATGTCTTTTGCCCATTTCATGATTGGATTGTTTGTTTCTTTGCTGCTGAGTTTCATAAGTTCTTTATAGATCTTGGACACTAGCCCTTTATCTGATATGTTATTTGCAAATATCTTCGCCCATTCTGTAGATTGTCTTTTAGTTTTGTTGACTGTATCCTTTGCTGTGCAAAAGCTTCTTATCTTGATGAAGTCCCAATAGTTCAATTTGCTTTTCTTTCTCTTCCCTTCGTGGATGTATCTTGCAAGAAGTTACTGTGGCTGAGTTCAAAAAGGGTGTTGCCTGTGTTCTCCTCTAGGATTTTGATGGAATCTTGTCTCCCATGTAGATCTTTCATCCATTTTGAGTTGATCTTTGTCTATGGTGCAAGAGAGTGGTCTAGTTTCATTCTTCTGCATGTGGATGTCCAATTTTCCCAGCACCATTTATTGAAGAGACTCTCTTTCTTCAAGTGGATAGTCTTTCCTCCTTTATCGAATATTAGTTGACCATAAAGTAGAGGGTCCAATTCTGGATTTTCTATTCTGTTCCATTGATCTATGTGTCTGTTTTTGTGCCAGTACCACAGTGTCTTGATGACCACAGCTTTGTAGTACAACCTGAAATCTGGCATTGTGATGGCCCCAGAGATGGTTTTCTTTTTTAAAATTCCCCTGGCTATTCAGAGTCTTTTCTGATTCCACACAAATCTTAAAATAATTTGTTCTAACTCTCTGAAAAAAGTCCATGGTATTCTGATAGGGATTGCATTAAACGTGTAAATTGCCCTGGGTAACATTGACATTTTCACAATATTAATTCTGCCAATCCATGAGCATTGAATATTTTTCCATCTCTCTGTGTCTTCCTCAATTTCTTTCAGAAGTCTCCTGTAGTTTGTAGGGTAGAGATACTTTACCTCTTTGGTTAGGTTTATTCCGAGGTAATTTATGATTTTGGGAGCAATTGTAAATGGGAATGACTCCTTAATTTCTCTTTCTTCAGTCTCATTGTTAGTGTATAGAAATGCCACTGATTTCTGGGCATTGATTTTGTATTCTGCCACACTGCCAAATTGCTGTATCAGTTCTAGCAATCTTGGGGTGGAGGCTTTTGGGTTTTCTACGTAGAGTATCATGTCATCGGCGAAGAGGGAGAGTTTGACTTCTTCTTTGGCAATTTGAATGCCTTTAATGTCTTTTTGTTGTCTGATTGCTGAGGCTAGGACTTCCAGTACTATGTGGAATAGCAGTGGTGAGAGTGGACATCCCTGTCTTGTTCCTGATCTTAGGGGAAAGGCTCCCAGTGCTTCCCCATTGAGAATGATATTTGCTGTGGGCTTTTCGTAGATGGCTTTTAAGATGTCAAGGAATGTTCCCTCTATCCCAACACTCTGAAGAGTTTTGATCAGGAATAGATGCTGTATTTTGTCAAATGTTTCTCCGCATCTAATGAGAGGATTATATGGTTCTTGGTTTTTCTCTTGCTGATATGATGAATCACATTGATTCTTTTATGAGTGTTGAACCAGCCTTGTGTCCCGGGGATAAAACCTACTTGGTCAGGGTGAATAATTTTCTCAATGTACTGTTGGATCCTATTGGCTAGTATCTTGCTGAGAATTTTTGCATCCATGTTCATCCGGGATATTGGTCTGTAATTCTCCTTCTTGGTGGGGTCTTTGTCTGATTTTGGAATTAAGGTGATGCTGGCCTCATAGAATTAATTTGGAAGTACTCCATCTCTTTCTATCATTCCAAACAGCTTTAGTAGAATAGGTATGGTTTCCTCTTTAAACGTTTGATAGAATTCCCCTGGGTAGCCATCTGGCCCTGGACTTTTGTATCTTGGGAGGTTTCTGATGACTGCTTCAATTTCTTCCCTGGTTATTGGCCTGTTCAGGTTTTCTGTTTCTTTCTGTTCCAGTTTTGGTAGTTTGTGGCTTTCCAGAAATACTTCCATTTCTTCCAGATTGCATAATTTATTGGCGTATAGCTGCTCATAATATGTTTTTAAAATCGTGTGTATTTCCTTGGGGTTGGTAGTGATCTCTCCTTTCTCATTCATATTTTATTAATTTGAGTCTTCTCTCTCTTCTTTTTAATAAGGCTGGCTAATGGTTTATCTATCTTAATTCTTTCAAAGAACCAACTCCTGGTTCTATTGATCTGTTCCACAGTTCTTCTGGTCTCTATTTCATTGAGTTCTGCTTGAATCTTTATTAACTCTCTTCTTCTGCTGGGTGTAGGATCTATTTGCTATTTTTTCTCTAGCTCCTTTAGGTGTTAGGTTAGCTTTTCTGTTTGAGTTCTTTCCAGTTTTTGGATGGATGCTTGTATTGCGATGTATTTCCCCCTCAGGACTGCTTTTGCTGCATCCCAAAGATTTTGAACGGTTGTATCTTCATTCTCATTAGTTTCCATGAATCTTTTTAATTCTTCCTTAATTTCCCGGTTGACCCTTTCATCTTTTAGCAGGATGGTCCTTAACCTCCACGTGTTTGAAGTCCTTCCAAACTTCTTGTTGTGATTGAGTTCTATTTTCAAGGCATTATGGTCTGAGAATATGCAGGGGACGATCCCAATATTTTGGTATCGGTTCAGACCTGATTTGTGACCCAGTATGTGGTCTATTCTGGAGAAAGTTCCATGTGTATTTGAGAAGAATGTGTATTCAGTTGAGTTTGGATGTAAAGTTCTGTAGATATCTGTGAAATGCATCTGGTCCAGGGTATCATTTAAAGCTCTCATTCCTTTGGAGATGTTGTGTTTAGAAGACCTATCAAGTGTAGAAAGCGCTAGATTGAATTCACCAAGTATAAGTGTATTATTATCTAAGTATGTCTTAAGTTTGGTTATTAATTGATTGATATACTTGGCAGCTCCCACATTCGGGGCATAAATATTGTTGATTTTTAGGTCCTCTTGTTGGATAGATCCCTTAAGTATGATATAGTGTCCCTCTTCATCTCTTACTACAGTCTTCGGGGTAAATTTTAGTTTATCTGATATAAGGATGGCTACCCCTGCTTTCCTTTGAGGACCATTTGAATGGTAAAACGTTCTCCAACCTTATTTTCATGATGTAGGTGTCCTTCTGTCTAAAATGAGTCTCTTGTAGACAGCAAATAGATGGGTCCTCCTTTTTTATCCAGTCTGAAACCCTGCGCCTTTTGATGGGGTCAGTACCCGTTCACATTCAGAGTTACTATTGACAGATATGAGTTTAGTGTCATCATGATATCTATTCAGTCCTTGTGGATTGTTCCACTGGACTTCTTCTTAAATGGGAATTTTAAGAGTCGCCCTTAAAATTTCTTGCAGAGCTGGTTTGGAGGTCACGTATTCTTTCAGTTCCTGCCTATCTTGGAAGCTCTTTATCTCTCCTTCCATTTTGAATGAGAGCCTTGCTGGATAAAGTATTCTTGGTTGCATGTTTTTCTCATTTAGGACCCTGAATATAACCTGCCAGCCCTTTCTGGCCTGCCAGGTCTCTGTGGAGAGGTCTGCTGTTACCTTAATACTCCTCCCCATAAAAGTCAGGGATTTCTTGTCTCTTGCTGCTTTAAGGATCTTCTCTTTATCTTTGAATTTTGCAAGCTTCACTATTAAATGTCGAGGTGTTGAGCGGTTTTTTATTGATTTTAGGGCAGCATCTCTCTATTTCCTGGATCTGAATGCCTGTTTCCCTTCCCAGATTAGGAAACTTTTCAGCTAGGATTTGTTCAAATACATATTCTGGACTCTGTCCCTTTCGGCGCCTTCGGGAACCCCAATTAAACATAGATTTTTCTTCCTCAGGCTGTCATTTATTTCCCTTAATCTACCCTCATGATCTTTTAATTGTTTGTCTCTTTTTTCCTCAGTTTCTCTCTTTGCCATCAACTTGTCTTCTATGTCACTCACTCGTTCTTCCACCTTGTTAACCCTCGTCGTTAGCACTTCTAGTTTGGATTGCATCTCATTTAATTGATTTTTAATTTCTGCCTGATTAGATCTAAATTCTGCAGTCATGAAGCCTCTTTAGTCCTTTATGCTTTTCTCGAGAGCCACCAGTAGGTTTATAATAGTGCTTCTGAATTGGCTTTCTGACATTGAATTGTAATCCAGATTTTGTAACTCTGTGGGAGAGAGGACTGTTTCTGATTCATTCTTTTGAGGTGAGTTTTTCATTCTAGTCATTTTGCTCAGTGCAGAGTGGCCAAAAACAAGTTGTTTTGGGAAAAGGAGAAAAAGAGAGGAGAGAAAGAAGGAAAGAAAAGAGAAAAGAAAAAAGGAAGAAAAAAAAAGAGAAGAAAAAGAGAAAGAAAAAGGAAGGAAAAAAAGGGTGGGGGAAGCAAACAGAAATCAAAAAGAAAAAAAAAAACAAGGGAGCTGTACTGTATCTTCTGATTCTATATACTTTAAGTCCCTTGACTTCCCCTGGAACTTGTCCCTCTAGCTGGTCTTCTGGGGGAGGGGCCTTTTTTGCTGATTTTCAGGTGTTATCACTTGGGGGAGCTGCTCTGCCCCCTGCCTGGTGGTGCAGGGATCAGTGCGGGTTGTTTACCCCGTGAGGCCCCAGGAGGAACAACCACAGTGGCGGCAGCCAGCTCTGGAGCCCTGGAGTCAGCTCCCACAGTAACTACAGAGCTCTCAGCCTGCAGGGACCTGGATGCTCCGGGGGTGGGGCGCTGATCTGCGCAGCTTGGGGGCAGGAGCGTCCTTGCTGTCCTGGGCCCTCCTGGCCTCTGCCTGTACCAGGGGGAGGCCGGATCCTAGGCTGTGTCCTCGGCGCCCTGTGCTCCCCGGGCCTGCGTGTTGGGATTCTTGCTCCCAGCTGGGCAGCCCCCTCTCCTGCGGAGCCGCAGCTGGTGCCGCTCCGAGTTGCTCCCAGAGCCCCCACAAGCCCCTCCGAGCTGCTCCCGGGTCAAGCAGTGCGCACGCTGCAGCTTTTTAGGGAGCTTGGGGCACTCTCCCAGGGGGCGCAGGCGTCTCTTAGTGTCCCAGGGAGCCTGAGGGCATCCCCGCCCTCCTGGGGTCTTGCTCTAACTCCCTGCGAGCCCCTTTCCACCCGGGAAGATTCGTGAAGCTCCTGCTTCTCCGGGACGGTGCTTTCCTGTCCTGGGGGCACTCGCTGTGGCCTTAGCCTGGCTCCTCGTGGGGCCACTCCCCCTTGGATGCCTTTTGTTTATTTCTTTTTTCCCGTCTTCCTACCTTGATAGAAGCGTGAACTCTTCTCACTGTAGCATTCCAGCTGTTCTCTCTTTAAATCTCAGGCCGAATTCATAGATTTTTGGGGTGATTTGAAAGTTATCTAGGTAATTTGGTGGGGACAGGTGCCTTGGGGACCCTACTCTTCCGCCATCTTGCCCCTCCCTCTCCACTGTTTTTTAATATGGTACCAGCCACAGCAATCAGACAACAAAAATAAATAAAAGCATCCAAATCAGCAAGAAAGAAGTCAAATTTTCACTATTTGCATATGATGTGATACTCTATACAGAAAACCTTAAAAACCAAAAAACTACTTGAACTGATACGTGAATTCAGTGAAGTCATAGGATACAAAATCAATGTAAAGAAATCCACTGCATTTTATACAATAGTGAAGCAGCAGAAAGAAAAATCAAGGAATCAATCCCATTTACATTTGCATCAAAACCCATAAAATACCTAGGAATAGAAAAGCCTGGTTGGCTCAGTGGCTGAGCATCTGCCTTCGGCTCAGGGCATCATCACAGAGTCCTGGGATCGAGTCCCACATCAGGCTCCCCTCGAGGAGCCTGCTTCTCCCTCTGCCTATGTCTCTGCCTCTCTTTCTGTATCTCTCATGAATAAATAAATAAAATCTTTTTTTTAAAAAAATACCTAGGAATAACTTTAACCAAAGAGGTGAAAAGACCTGTACTCTGAAAACTATACAACATTCATGAAAGAAATCCAACAGGAAACAAAGTAATGGAAAGACATTCCATGCTCATGGACTGAAAGAACAAATATTGTTAAAATGTCTATACTACCAAAGCAGTCTACACATTTAATGAAATCCCTTATCAATATACCATTGGCATTTTTCATAGAGCTAGAACAAACAATCCTAAGGTTTGTATGGACTAGAAAAGACCCCAAATAGCCAAAGCAAACCTTGAAAAGGGAAAGCAAAGCTGGACACATCACAATTCCAGACTTCATGTTACATTACAAAGCTGTAGTGATCAAAACAGTTGGCTACTGATATAAAAATAGACACATAGGTCAAGGGAACATAATAGAAAACTGAGAAAGGAACCCACAACTATATGGTTAATTAATCTTTGACAAAGCTAGAAAGAATATCCAATGGGAGAAACATAGTCTCTTCAACAAATGGTGTTGGGAAAACTAGACAGCAACATGCAAAAGAATGAAACTGGACCATTTTCTTACACCATACACAACAATAAATTCAAAATGGATGAAAGGCCTAAATGTGAAACAGGAAACCATCAAAATCCTAGGGGAGAACATAAGCCATAGTAACCTCTTTGACATCAACTTTAGCAACTTCTTACTAGACACATCATCTCCCAAGGTAAGGGAAACAAAAGCAAAAACCACTATTGGGGCTTCATCAGGATCAAAAGCTTCTGCATGCAAAGAAATAACAAAACTAAAAGGCCACCTATGGAATGGGAGAAGATATTTGCAAATGACATATATAATAAAGGGTTAGCACCCAAAATACATAACGTACTTATAAAACAACTCTCAAGGGGATCCCTGGGTGGCTCAGCGGTTTGGCACCTGCCTTCGGTGCAGGCAGTCCGAGAAAGACAAATACCATATGATTTCACTCATATGTAGATTTTAAGAAACAAAACAAAGAGCATAAGGAAAAAAAGAGAAATGCAAACCAAGAAACAAACTCAACCATAGAGAATGAACTCATGGTTATCAGAGGAGATGTGGGTAGGGGGATAGGCTAAATAGATGATGATTAAGGATTGCAGGTGCCTTCTATAAGGTTTTTCTTAAAGAAACTTCTCATAAGTCATAAAAACTATTTTATGTTTCACAGGACAATTTTTGACTAAACAATCTCTGCAATAATCTCTCCATTCAAATTTTCTAGTTTATTGGCTTAGGGTTTGAACAATGAAAAAAGAACATTTTACATATAAAGGGTATGGTAAACAAAAAAGCACATTACATTTTTTGCTTTTTAAAGATTATTTATCATTAAAAGTATCATGAAGAAGCATCAAGGGTCTGGAAGAATCAAAATAAGTCTAAGAAGAAAGAAGGCTGTATATAAATATGCATTTCAATAAAAAGTTGATAATGTTAGCAACAACAATTTTCTATTCTACTTGCTTGAGGCTACTGATACTCACAGGAAACAGGTTATCAGTCCACTGGCCTGAACAAGGTGCAACTTAAATTGGGATCTAAAGGTCAGAACAAATAATGGCATTACACTAAGTGCTGGGATTATATCCTTTTAAACACTGAGAATAACAGGAGCTAGAAATGAGTGGATGTTTGCTATAACCCATGCCCAGTGTTGTGCACATAATATACCATACATTTAGTATTTCCTAGTATAAAACCCTAGGGGATAAGTACTATTCTTATCCTAAGGATTAAGATAAGAAAACTGAGGTTTCCACAGATTAAGTGATTTGCCCAAAGTCATACAGCTAGTTTATGGTATAGCAGGGGAGATCTGCATGTGATTGTTCATAATAGCATTATTTGTAGTAGAAAAAAGTAACCACATTCCATTAAAAGAATGAAAAAATATATTCATGTAACAGAGTACTATGCACAGTGAAAATAAATGAACTATAGCTACACATATGAACATGTACACATAACAAAAAATGCTAACTGATAAAAATAGGTTGCAGAATAGATGCCGCATAAATAAAATTTACATAAAGCTTAAAAGCAAACAAAACAACAGAGTATAAAGTTTAGGAATACATGCATATACAGTAAAAGTCTAAAAACATGCATAGTAATATTAAATACAAGTCAGGAAAATGGCTATGGGGGGTTTACGAAGGGAAATGCAACCAGAGTTGGAGGGGTACACAGGAAGTTTCACCTACATTTACAGTGTTCATTAATGCCTTTTTGATATCTATAATATTTATCTATTTATTTATCCATAATAAATAAACATAATATTTATTTAAAAATTCTAAAATCATAAATCATTTTGGATTTATTTCAGTGGTTCTCTGCAACCTTCAAAATAAAATTCCAACACATCTTAGCATCCAAACACTCCACCATCTTGCTGTTTTTATCCTTGTGAAATCAATTTCCCAATTTAATTACAAGATGTTAATAAGTTAGCTTTTAATAGAATTCCAAAAATATTCTACCATATTTCATATTCTACCATACTTACTTCTGGAAAGTATTCAAAAGTAAATTTATACCAGACAGATTATGAACCTCCAAAGTATATCCATCCATTGACTTGGCCTTTCTAAGAAGCTTCAGAGCATCTGACAATTATAGTGTTGCCTTCTATGATTCTTAACATAGGCTGCTATGCTTTGAACTACAGGACTAATGCCCTGGCCAAAACTGACTAGACTAGGGATTGGCAGTTGAGCCAAAGGCAGCCAACTAGATGCTGTCTTATAAAAGGAGGCCTTATGTGCAATTTCTGCCCAAGAGGGGTACTTTGTAGTGGTTATTGACCAGCCAACCTAATGAGATCCTTTCTCTAGGAAAGCCTGGATATAAAACATGTAGAGTTAGAAGAAACACAATAGTCCAGTCACGAGATAGGTAACTACCAGAGTTGCTATGATGTTCTGAATGGTCTTTCTTGAGGTCTGCTGAGCCGGTGAGACACTTTCCCAAGGCCTTCTTCCTAAAACTATGTATCCTTTCATTAAAACACTACTTAAGATAATTTGAACATGCCTCTGTTCTCCTTAACCTTAGGATACATGACAAGCAATATTTTGTTTTCATATTCAATGAGGTTCACAAAACACCTTACTGCCATCTGAGAGGATGGCGTTAGGGGAATAGTTAGTCATATGGGTATGGGAGGAAGCAATGCACACATCATTTTCACTTTATGACATAAAACAATATCCTGGAATTATAATCATAGGCGGAGCGTGATTAAACAGGCTAAGGGTTTCAAAGTACAACTTTCAAAGTTGCACCAAAAATAAAGATGTTCAACAATGCTGAGTGGGAACAGTAACACTGATTTTGCTATCTAACAAATTTCACTTTGTTAGGTTCTAAATATTTTCTGGTATAACTCACATGAAGCAAGGAAAGGAAAGAGATAAAAGGAAAGGAAAGAGACAAGGACTAAAGTTGACACAAAGGAATATACAGCTTGTATTATCAAGGATTTTGAAAACTGAAGTATTATGATGTCCACATTCCTTCCCATACCCATCATCCCCAGCCTAAACCCCAAAATATAATTCTAGTCATGTATTATCTCCTATATTCTAATTTCTACAGTGCTCTGTATTTTCTCTCTACTGACCAAACTTCCTGCTACTCCCCAAAACTCCAAAAGCCCTTGCATTGTGTCTAGCCTCCCCTCTCCTTGCCTGAAATGAAACATTACTATCCCCTGAGGTCTCTACTTCCTTTATAATCCTCAAGAGGAAGCCATTCAAAGTGTCTCAGGAAAAAAAAAAAAACAAAGTGTCTCAGGAAAAGGAGGTAGTTTGTCTTCTTCCTGATAACCAATGCTACTTCTAATTAAGCCATTACTTCTTCATCCTTAGGTAAAAATCTCTGTTCTTGTTAGTGAGGAAGTAGAACAACTAGAACTCTCATGAATGGAATGCAAATTAGCATATCCACTTTGAAAAACTCCTTGACACTATCCACCAAAGCTGTATGCTCTATGACCTAGCAATCTCACTCCTAGGTATATACTCAATAGAAATGTACATTTACATGCACCAAAAAGACATATAGAAAAATGTTCATGAGATCATTATTTGTGTAATAATAGCTCAAAACTGAAAATAATTAAAATGTTCACCAAGAGTAGAATAATGGGGATGCCTGGGTACCTCAGTTGGTTAAGCATCTGCTTTCAGCTCAGGTCATGATTTCAGGGTCCTGGGATCGAGCCCCACATCAGGTTCCCTGTTCAGTGGAAAGTCTGCTTCTCCCTCTCCCTCTGCCCCTCCACCTCCCTGCTTGTACTCTCTCTCTCTCTTTCTCCCTCTCTCTCTCAAATAAATAAATCTTAGAAAAAGTATAATGGATAAATCATGATACATTCACCTTCTTAAATATCATATAGTAATAAAAATGAATTAGTGTTATATTCATAATGGATGAATCTCAGAAACATACTATTGAGTGAAAGATACCAGACAAATACTGCATCATTCCATTTATATGAAATTCAAAAATAGGCAAAAATAATCCATGGTAGAGGATAATGATGTAGTTGAACAGAAGGAAAGGCTTCTGAGCTATTGGTAATGCTTTTTTATATTTGGGTTCTGATTGAATAAACACGATCATTTTTATTAAAATTTAGCAAGCTACTTATGATTTGTGTACTTCACTGGACATATATTTCAATAAAAAAGGTACATAAAACTTTGAAGTTTATACCATCCATCTATTCATTCTTAACACTATTATCTACCTGCCTGTCACTACATCACATCAAAGAGTTAGAATCCTGGTTAGCAGTCTTCTCTACTCTAAATCCTTCTTTAACTAAGAATGGCTTCAATGTGGATGTGGACAAACCATCCCAAAGCCTCCCCTCTCTCTTTGACCTTACCCCTGTAGACCATTTCACTCCACTGTGGCTACTCACTCCATCAGTATACCCTGAATTTACCATTACCCAGAACTTGCTAATAGCTAAAATCATACACTCATCAAGCTTTTCTCTGACTACAACCTCCTATTGTAGCTTTGATTTCTTCTCTGCTCTACTACTGTTCTTTGAGCTAGTAAAACTACTTACATTTGAAAATTTGGGGTAAGAGTAAAATGATATGCATCAACAGCTTGATACAGTGTTGGACACACAGGAAGTGCTCAAAACATGGTAGCCATATTTTGTTGTTTTTCTTTTTTTTAAAGATCTTATTTATTTATTTGAGACAGAGGGAGAATGACCAGGAGGAGGGGTAATGGGAGAGGGAGAAGCAAACTCCCCACTGAGCAGGGAGCCCAATGCAGGGCTCAATCCAGGACCCTGAGATCATGACCTGAGCCAAAGGTAGATGCTTAAATGACTGAGCCACCCAGGTGCTCCCATATTTTGATATTAAGTATTTTATTAAAAACAAATTTTATTTCAAGACTCACATTTTCCTTAAATTCTCACTCAACCTCTAGCATTAAAGAAACTTGGCTTTTGTCTGACACTAATACATTCTTCCCAATCCTTTTTTTTAAAGATTTATTTATTTGAGAGAGAGAGAGGCCTGAGAGGGGCAGAGAGAGGAGAGAAACTTTAGCAGACTCTGCACTCAGCACAGAGCCCAATAGAGGGCTCTGTCCCACAAACCTGAGATCAGTATTTATATGGAAACCAAGAGTTAGAGGCTTAACTGACTATGCTACCCAGGTTCCTCTCCCAATCCTTTTAAATGAAGGCCAGTCCTCAAGCCATTCTCTCTTATTTAAGAAGTCAGGAGGAGAAATCAATATAGTCCTTATTCCTTGAGGGTAATTCCACATCAGTTTTTCACTATCATATCTGCTCAACAAGTTCTTTTAATTTTTATTTATTTATGATAGTCACACAGAATGAGAGAGAGAGAGAGGCAGAGACACAGGCAGAGGGAGAAGCAGGCTCCATGCACCGGGAGCCCGACGTGGGACTCGATCCTGGGTCTCCAGGATCGCGCCCTGGGCCAAAGACAGGCGCTAAACCGCTGCGCCACCCAGGGATCCCTGCTCAACAAGTTCTATCTCAAGATTTATGTAATCTTCATTAGTTATCTGCCAACTTTCAGGGTTCCTCTCTATCTTACCCTTTTTTATTAAACTCTAGGGCTTCAAAATTAACACAGATCACCCTTTTGGGACCTTGGCCTCACAAATGCTTCCGCAAAGTTAAGCCCCATAATCGGGACTTAGATCACATAATTTCAGATCTGACTCTACTCTTTACTACTGTGTGACTGCGGGCAAGTTATGAAATCTTTCTAAGCTTCAGTTTCCTTACCTGTAAAATGATGATAACAGTATCTATTCATAGGGCCACTGTGAAGCATTAGAAAATTCATGTAAAATGATCATCAAAATGCCTAAACTAGTAAACGTTTAATAACTTAATAGCTGTGATAACTATTATTATCTTTCCTCTATATTAATTTTTGGCACATTTCCCCTTGTCACCAAACCAGCTCAGGCTTCCTGTTTCCAGTTTTATCAAGATATAATTGACTGTCTCCTGACTTTTTTATTTTTATTTTTTAAAGATTTTATTTATTCATGAGAGACACAGAGAGAGAGAGGCAGAGACATAGGCAGAGGGAGAAGCAGGCTTCCTGCAGGGAACGTGATGTGGGACTTGATCCCAGGACCCTGGGATCACACTCTGAGCCAAAGGCAGATGCTCAAGCACCGAGCCACCTGGCATTCCTCTCCTGACCTTTTTAAATGAAAATACACCTTTTCTGGAATTTGTTACCTGTATCCCAAGATTTATTTCCTTCCTTTCACCACAACACTTTTCCAAAGATTAATATACCCTTCCTCTCAGAAGCAAGGAGTGGTGGAAGGATCATGGACTTTGGAGCTAAATACACCTGTATTTGAACCTTTAGCAGCTATGACCTGGAGCAAGCACTTTTTTCTAAGCCTGCTTTATCATATATAAAGTGAGGATAATACCCCATTTCTTAGGGTCATCAAAAGGATTAAAATGAAATAATATATGTAGAGCAGCTGGCCAAAGTAAGTGCTAAATTATGGCCAGTTTCCCTTATCCTTTCCTTAACCTCTTACAATCTAGAGTCTCCCTCTACTACTTTATTTATACTAGTTTATCTCACTTCAGCTCTTATTAGTATTATGATTTGGGGCAATTTACTTCTCTCAACCTTAGTTTTTCATTTGTAAAACAGTGATCATAGTAACTACAAAATAAAGCTATCTTGAGATTAAAGTGAAATAACAGAGGTAGGTAGAGTATTTTAGCATGGTGCCTGATCTCATAGGAAGCAATTAATAAAATGGTAGTTTCCAGTGACTTATTAATGGCCAAACTGTTCAACTCTTTCCTCTAGGCTTCAGTGACAACACACTATTCTGGTTTGCTTTTTACCAATGACTACTCCTTCTGTCTCTGTACCTCCACCACGAAGTCTTTATTCTCCTCAACCAGGTTTGAGTTCTCTCTTTTGAACCCTTAGATCACTTTGTACTTCTCTTGAGGCAAGGCACTTTTTTTGTTCTGAATCAGAGCACACTATCCCATTGCCTGGCATTTATTTATTCCTGTAGCTTTTATTGAGTACCTAACGTAAGTCATACCTGTGTTAGGGATACAAAAATTAATGTCTTAATTATTGTCCTCAAGCAGCTTATAGGAAGGTAGAACTGGTAAGTAAATAGTCTATTATTTAAAGTGTGATAAGTGGGGGATCCCTGGGTGGCGCAGCGGTTTGGCGCCTGCCTTTGGCCCAGAGCGCGATCCTGGAGACCCAGGATCAAATCCCACGTCGGACTCCCTGCATGGAGCCTGCTTCTCCCTCTGCCTGTGTCTCTGCCTCTGTGTGTGTGTGTGTGTGTGTGTGACTATCATGAATAAATAAATAAAATCTTTTAAAAAATTTAAAAAATAAAGTGTGATAAGTGCTAAGATAATAAAAGTATGCCCAGTGTCCTCTGGAAGCACAAAAAAAGGAATTATTTAAATTAGACTGGGGAAGTCGGGAACACTACTTCAGAAAATGCATTTTGTGCTTAGTGTATGAGGAGGCAGTAAACAAGTAGCTGTTAAATGAATTAATGGACTATAAGTAGGAACTAGATGAGGATGTTTCCCATCAAGTCCAGAGATCTAGCGGGGGAAAGGCTTGGAGTGCAGATGTTAAAAGATTTCCTGAGAGACAACAGATGAAGCTGAAAAGCCAAGGCAAGGATGGGTGTTCCAGACATAGGAGTCTGACCTAACATCAGAGAACAGATGAAGGAGTGCCAATAAAGGTTTTTAAGTGGGAAAGGGGTATAATTAGATTTGCATTGTAGAATAAGTACTCTGGCAGTTCAGGGAAAATGGATTCCTTGAGAGCTAGGCTAGAGACGGGAGTCCAGTTAGAAGGCTGTAGTGATAATTCAGATAAATTATGAGTACCAGAAATGCTGAAATGGAGAATTGTCAATCAAGATGGACACTGAGTCACCTTAAACTTTGGCTGAATTATTCATATTTGTATCTTCTACAAGCAGTATTTTACACGTAAAACCGACTACAAATATCCACCTGTAGATATTTGTCAACTACTATTACTGAAACCTATTTAAGGAACCGCAGCTAGCAGCCAGCTGAGTCACTTCCGGTACAAAGATTCCTAAGTATAGGCACCTTTTCCCAGTACAGAACTCAAAAGGAACTCAAGTTTACTATTCAAGCCCGGAAAGGAACAACAATAAATACAAACACCGCGCACTGCAGAGACTTTGTGACATCTCCATCCTAGTCTATTTCACCCCCAAATAATGTTTGAACGAAGACTTTCCAAGGGCCAGGAGATTCCACCCTGTGTGCCCAATCGAATGTCCGGGATTCTTTTCTCTTTGTTTCAGTTCAATACCTACAAGTCTGCCGCTGCTTGTCTCCAGGCCAGCCTATTTTGCCCAGCCTTTTCTGCCCAGCCTTTTCCCAGTACCACCTTGCCGCTGTATAAACAGTTAACTGCAGAGGACTGAGGAGGGAGTACTGTCCCAGGCTAGGGAAATCGAAGGAGGAGAGGTAGGTGTTTTGAGGCTTCAACCGTTTCTGATTCCCTGACCTTGCCGATTCTTTCACAACCCCATTTCCACCCCGCCTCTTGCTCTCTCCACCGAGGAACCAGGGCAGGTTATCCGGGTTTTGTTTCAACTTACCCTAACAGCCGCCATCTCCGTGACTTTCTGCGTCTAGATTTTCATATGGTGGGCAGAGAAGGACAAAACTGTTCAACTCGGCTCACCTCCGGAGCCCCGCCTGGTTACGTCCCTTGTCTGCTGGCTCCGCCCTTTCTCCACCCTCCTAGTGCGTCTTTGAGAAGCTGCCACAGTTGGCCGGCTGTCTATCGGTAAAACCGTTCATCCACGTGACTGTTCCAATCCTTGATAAAGCCTTTCAGAATACCCTGCGTAATCCAGTTGAAAGCTATTTTGCTGGGTGCAGAGGTTTGCACTATTTTCGTTGTTTCATACCTATGTGATTTGTCTAGATAAGGATCTAAAATCCTGGTCCAGCTGCAGTAATGAAGAACTATGTAGTCAGCTCCAGGCAAATTGAACAAAACTTTCTTAAAATTTTAAAGAGAAATGAAAAGTTTTATTCAAGCCCAAGTTAAAACAGTTGCCTGGAAATACAATCTTCACAAAAAAGAGACTGCTCCCGGGAAGGAACATTTAGTGGAGGGTTATATATGTTCTTTTCATAGAGTTACAGATCATCTTGAGGAAGGACATTCTGGAAGGTTAAAGACTTTATCTTATGTTTTTAATATGTGCAAGGCTGTATGACTTTAATCTTATGGGAACCAGGGATATTTTTTCTATTTTTATCTTTATGTTTGGAATGCTCCTTTGGTTATTTTTTTTAATGATGCATATGTGCAATAAGTGCCAGGTGCAGAAATAGAGTCCATATTTTGAAGTTTTGCAAAGTCATTTTGACCTTGGTAAACGTCAAAGAGTTATATTCTCTGGGACTCCAGGAGCAGGACCCACAAACACATGAAAAGTTGAAAATGTCCTTTATTTTATCAATTACTAAAAGAACATTTACCTCTGCGATAAGTGGTCAAGTTCGTACATTCTAAGACTATGTCACTCTGAGCCTCCTATATGCCAGGCATTTGTTCAACATATAGAATAATACAATGCCTTCCCTCATGGAGTTTATGTTCCCAAGAGAAAAAGACAAATAAATGTTCAAATGCTATAAAGGAAAATAAAACAGTATGGGAATAAGGTGAGAATTTACTTGTTTAAATAGGTTAGGGAAAGGGTTTCTGATAAGCTGACATTTGAGAAAAGTGCTGACGGAATTTAAGGAAAACGGTTTCATGTAGAAAGAACAAGAAAAAAGTCCAGTGTGGCCTCTTTATTTTAGTGCCAACTATATACCAGGTATCAGTAACATAGCTAAAATATTTGACATCCTAAGCAGATAATTTTTAATGGCTTCTTCCTCTATATGACAAAATTATTTTAAGAAGTAATGATGGAGGTGCCTGGGTGGCTCAGTCAGTTAAGTATCTGCCTTCAGCTCAGGTCATGATCCCAGAGTCCTGGGATCAAGCCCCACATTGGACTCCCTGCTCAGTGTAGAGTCTGCTTCTCTCTCTGCCCTTCCCCCAGCTCTCTCTCTCTCTCTCCAATAAATGGTAAAATATTTTAAGAAAAGAAATGATGATGACTGACTAGTATTTTATCTTATATACAACATCTTTATGCATTCATCTATCAATGGACACTTAGATTGTTTTCATATCTTAGCTATTCAGCCATAAAAAAAGGATGAAATATTGCCATTTGCAACAACATGGGTGGATTTAGAGGGTATTTTGCTAAGTAAAGTCAGACACAGAAAGACAAATACCATGTGGTTTCGCTTATATATGGAAACTAAATAAGAAAAGAAATGAGAAAACAAACAAAAAGCAGAACCAGACTTATTAATACAGAGAACAAATTAGTAGTGGCCAGGAGGGAGAGGGTGGGGATGGGCAAAATGAGTGAGGGGAAGTGGAAGAGACCTCCAGTTATTGGGGGAAAAAAAAGTCAGGATAGTAAAAGGTACAGTACAGGGGATACAGTCAGTGTTATTGTAATAGCGTTTTATACTGACAGATGGTACTACACTTGTGGTGAGCGTATCATAATGTATAGAGTTATTGAGGCACCATGTTGTACATCTGAAACTAATGTAACATTGTGTGGCAAATATACTCAAAAATATCAATATTTATTAAGTAAATATTAAATATTACAATAAATATTCTTAAAGAAGGATACAATTAAACTGATAATAAAGACCATAAAAGATATTGAATTTATTTAACTTCATGTCTATCATAAAAATAAAACTAAATAGTGCAGTACAAAAAAAGAAAAAAGTAATGGATCAAAGTTTTCTAATTGCGTTAATGTATTTTTTAAAGGAAAATGCATTTAAACCTGCATGTTGGTCTACTGCATAATAAATAAAAAATTTTACAGTTCTGGGGCACTTGAGTGGCACAGTTGGATAGGTGGGATAGCCAACCCACTTTGGCTTGGGTTGTGATCTCAGGGTTGTGGGATTAGGCCCCATATTGGGCTCCATGATCAGTGTGGAATTGGCTTAGGACTCTCCCTTCTTCTCCCCTGCCCCACTCACTCTTGTGCTCATCCTCTCTCTCTCTCTCTCTCATATAAATAAATCTTTTTAAAAAATATCAGTTTCTGCTTTAGTGCTTTAACATCTGCATATTTGTCAATAACTTCATCAAAATCTAATATTTCTAAACATTTGATAGATGGTATAGGTAGACTTTTTGATGTATCTTTGTTTATACTTGAAAGATGAATGGGGCACCTGGGTAGCTCAGTCTGTTAAGCATCTGCCTTCGGTTCAGGTCATGATCCCAGAATCCTAGGATGGAGCCCAACATTGGGCTCCTTGCTCAGTAGGGAGCCTGCTTTTCCTTCTCCCTCTGTCTGCAGCTCCCCCTGATTATGCACTCGCTCTCTCTTTCTGTCAAATAAATAAAATCTTAAAAAGAAAAAAAGATGAATACTTTTTATTAATTTCAATATTAGTAAAGTTTATTTCACTTACAACAACATATATACAAATAAGAAAAGTATTAAAATTGTGAATAAGTGGGATCCCTGGGTGGCGCAGCGGTTTAGCGCCTGCCTTTGGCCCAGGGCGCGATCCTGGAGACCCGGGATCGAATCCCACATCAGGCTCCCGGTGCATGGAGCCTGCTTCTCCCCTGCTTGTGTCTCTGCCTCTCTCTCTCTCTCTCTGTGTGACTATCATAAATAAATAAAAATTAAAAAAAAATAAATTTATAAAAAAAAATTGTGAATAAGTTTGGAAGAGAATTATAATTCTCTTTCACAATAGTTCCATGAATTACGATACTATCCCTGTGCTTGTTTATTCAGGATCAAATCGAGAAACATTCAAATTTTCCACAGTTGAAAATTTCAACTGAAATATCTTCATCAGAAAATTATGTTTCTTGTACTACTATGTAAAAAATTCAGAAGTTCTTCTTCTATAGAAATCAGTGAAAAATGTCTGAATGAGAGAGAACTTTGACATCATTTGATCCATTGCTTTAGAAAAAGTGTCCAGTGCTTTCTGCAAACTATCAAGGCATTCAATTCAGATACTGCCCCTTTGGTTTCTTCTGGTAATGTCACAAAGTCATCTTCTGTCATTTCTCCTGCTATCATTTTTAAAAATGTGATTATCTTTTCCATGTAATGACCATTTCCTTACATTGTATTGCCGCATAGTAAATTACTTTCTTCACATTTTCTGTGCCCCAATTTTCAAGGAACACTTCCAGATGTTGTTTTTCACTATGCACTGCCCAAGACTAATTCTGGCCATTTGCACATATTTTTCTGTTTCACTAATAACCTCATCTAAATGTTCACACCAGAAAAATTCAAATTCAGTAAAATACTTCATGATAAATTAAAAGTTACACTTCTCCAAACAAAAATTACACTTCAAAGTTTGCACTCTGTTTTAGTGTTTTAAATTTTAAACACACGCAAAAAGCTGTTCTGCATAATGAAAATTATTACAATCAAAATGAGATCTTGGTCTTTAAAAGAGGAGTCATAAAATAAAGGAGCTGAACTAAACCAGAAGTGCTGAAAGTAAGTGTGTTTAAGAATCACCTAGATAGACACCGAGGCTCCTTCCACAGTTTGGCTATTGTGGACATGGCTGCTAGAAACATCGGGGTGCAGGTGCCCCGGCGTTTCATTGCATCTGAATCTTCGGGGTAAATCCCTAACAGTGCAATTGCTGGGTCGTAGGGCAGGTCTATTTTTAATTCTTTGAGGAACCTCCACACAGTTTTCCAGAGTGGCTGCACCAGTTCACATTCCCACCAACAGTGTAAGAGGGTTCCCTTTTCTCCACATCCTCTCCAACATTTGTTGTTTCCTGCCTTATTAATTTTCCCCATTCTCACTGGTGTGAGGTGGTATCTCATTGTGGTTTTGATTTGTATTTCCCTGATGGCAAGTGATGCAGAGCATTTTCTCATGTGCATGTTGGCCATGTCTATGTCTTCCTCTGTGAGATTTCTCTTCATGTCTTTTGCCCATTTCATGATTGGATTGTTTGTTTCTTTGGTGTTGAGTTTAATAAGTTCTTTATAGATTTTGGAAACTAGCCCTTTATCTGATATGTTATTTGCAAATATCTTCTCCCATTCTGTAGGTTGTCTTTGAGTTTTGTTGACTGTATCCTTTGCTGTGCAAAAGCTTCTTATCTTGATGAAGTCCCAATAGTTCATTTTTGCTTTTGTTTCTTTTGTTTTCGTGGATGTATCTTGCAAGAAGTTACTGGGGCCAAGTTCAAAAAGGGTGTTGCCTGTGTTCTCCTCTAGGATGTGGTTTATGTATACAATGGAATATTACTCAGCCATTAGAAACAACAAATACCCACCATTTGCTTCAACGTGGATGGAACTGGAGGGTATTATGCTGAGTGAAGTAAGTCAATCGGAGAAGGACAAACAGTGTATGTTCTCACTCATTTGGGGAATATGAATAATAGTGAAGGGGAATATAAGGGAAGGGAGAAGAAATGTGTGGGAGATATCAGAAAGGGACACAGAACATAAAGACTCCTAACTCTGGGAAACGAACTAGGGGTGGTGGAAGGGGAGGAGGGCGGGGGGTGGGGGTGAATGGGTGATGGGCACGGAGGGGGACACTTGACGGGATGAGCACTGGGTGTTATTCTGTATGTTGGTAAATTGAACACCAATAAAAATTAATTTATAAAAAAAAAAGAATCACCTAGATAGGGATGCCTGAGAGGCTCAGGGGTTAAGCATCTGCCTTTGGCTTTGGGCATGATCCTGGAGTCCCACATGGAGCTCCCTGCATGGAGCCTGCTTCACTCTCTGCCTGTGTCTCTGCCTCTCTCTCTCCTCTCTCCGCCCCCTCTGTCTCTCATGAATAAATAAAATCTTTAAAGAAAAAAAAAGAATCACCTGGATAATTTAATAAAATGATTCCTGGATACTAGCCCTGGGTATGAAAATTCATTTTTTCTACTATAAGGGAATTGTGCAAAAGTTCCTCAGTTGTTTCTAATGTGGATATTCCTTGGGCTATGCTTTGAGAAACTACATCCAATTAGACTAACTAAATTACTTACAATGATATGTCATTTTTAATATTAACATTTTAAGTGTTATACCTTTTAAGATTATGTAAGGGATTTTATCTAGTGCTATTTGGTCATCCTGGATGACTTCAATATTTTTCTGGACACCTGATATTCTCATCTCCAGTGGCTTTTACTCCTGCTTCACTATAGCCATCCACAATAGTGGCCATACTCTTGAATTTGTTATCATTAGGAGAACCACCTCACCTCTGAAACTTTACACTGAAACAACTATTATCCTTTAAGCAATTGGAACCACAACTTTTCTTTGGTTTTGTCAAAATCCCTAGGACTTGATGTCTGTATTAGTTGTCTATGGCTACATAACAACTTACCCTAAACTTAGTACAAAAAGCAAACATTATTTCATGGTTTTTGTAGCTCAGGAATTCAAAAGTAGCTTAGCTGTGTGATTCTGCCTCTAGGTCTCTCAGAAGGTTCTTCTCAAGGCGTCGGCAAGAACTATAACTATAAGAAGGTTTGACTGAGGTTGGAGGATCCACTTCCAAGATGGCTCACTCACTTACATAGTTGTTATTGGGAGGCCTCCATTTTTCACCATATGAGTCTTTCCACGGCGTTGCTTACTAATAAAGTGGCAGGAAAAGAAATTAAGAAATGAATTGCACCAAAAAAAATTCTAGGAATGAACTTAACCAAGGAGGTGAAAAACCTGTACCCTGAAAACTATAGAACATTGATGAGTGGAGGTGGGGCAAGATGGCAGAAGAGTGGGGTCCTCAAGTCACCTGTCCACACCAAATTACCTAGATAACCTTCAAACCATCCTTAAAACCTACTAATTTGGCCTGAGATTTAAAGAGAGAACAGCTGGAATGCTACAGTGAGAAGAGTTCACCCTTCTATCAAGGTAGGAAGATGGGGAAAAAAGAAATAAACAAAAGGCATCCAAGGGGGAGGGGCCCCGCGAGGAGCCAGTCTAAGGCCCCTGCGAGTGCCCCCAGGACAGGAAAGCCCCGTCCCAGAGAAGCAGGAGATTCACCAATCTTCCGAGACGGAAGGGCGCTCACAGGGAGTTAGAGCAGGACCCCAGGAGGGACGGGATGCCCTCAGGCTCCCTGGGACACTAACAGAGCACGTGCCCCTGGGGAGAGCACGCCACACCCCGCGGCCAAGCTCCCTAAAGGGCTGCAAGGCCCACCTGGCTGGACCCCAGAGCAGCTCAGAGGCTGCTGGGGCAGAGTCTCCACGAGGAGGGGCTGCGTGGCTGATAGCGGAATCCAACAGCGCAGGCCAGGGGAGCACAGGGCGCCGGGGACACAGCCCAGGATCCGGCCTCCCCCAGGACAGGAAGAGGCCGGGAGGGCCCAGGACAACAAGGACGCCCCTGCCCCGAGCTGAGCAGATCAGCGGCCCCCGCCCGGAAGCATCCAGGCCTCTGCAGACGGAGAGCCCTGTAGTTACTGCGGGAGCTGAATCCAGGGTTCCAGAGCTGGCCGCCACCACTGTTGTTGTTCTTCCTGGGGCCTCACAGGATAAACAACCCCCACTGAGCCTCACAGTGGCCTCACTGGATATACAGGTTAAACATCTTTCACTGAGCCCTGCAACAGGCAGGGGACTGAGCAGCTCCCCCAACTGCTAACACCTGAGAATCAGCACAGCAGGCCCCTCCTCCAGAAGACCAGCTAGACAGGGGAAAAACAAATTATTGAACAAGAAGCATTGGAAAGTTCCAGGGGAGTCGAGGGATTTACAGTATACAGAATCAGAAGTTACTTCCCCTTGTTTTTTGTTTTTTGATTTCTGTTTGATCCCCCACACACACTTTTTTCCTTTTTTCTTCCCTTAATTCCTCTTTCTTTCTTTCTTTTTTTTCTTTTTTCTTTTTTTCTTTTTTTCTTTTTCTTTTCTTCTTTCTCTTCTCTCTTTTTCTCCTTTTCCCAATACAACGTGTTTTTGGCCACTCTGCACTGAGCAAAATGACTAGAAGGAAAACCTTACCTCAAAAGAAAGAATCAGAAACAGCCCTCTCTCCCACAGAGTTACAAAACCTGGATTACAATTCAATGTCAGAGGGCCAATTCAGAAGCACTATTATAAACCTACTGGTGGCTGACGAAAAAAGCATAAAGGAGTCAAGAGGCTTCATGACTGAAGAATTTAGATCTAATCAGGCAGAAATTAAAAATCAATTAAATGAGATGCAATCCAAACTAGAGGACAAACGACGAGGGTTAACGAGGTGGAAGAACGAGTGAGTGACATAAAAGACAAGTTGATGACAAAGAGAGAAACTGAGGAAAAAAGAGACAAACAATTAAAATATCATGAGGATAGATTAAGGGAAATAAATGACAGACTGAGGAAGAAAAATCTACATTTAATTGGGGTTCCCGAAGGCTCCAAAAGGGACACAGGTCCAGAATATGTATTTGAACAAATCCTAGCTAAAAACTTTCCTAATCTGGGAAGGGAAACAGGCATTCAGATTCAGGAAATAGAGAGATGCCGCCCTAAAATCAATAAAAATCGCACAACACTTCGACATTTAATAGTGAAGCTTGCAAATTCCAAAGATAAAGTGAAGATCCTTAAAGCAGCAAGAGACAAGAAATCCCTGACTTTTATGGGGAGGAGTATTAAGGTAACAGCAGACCGATCCACAGAGACCCGGCAGGCCAGAAAGGGATGGCAGGATATATTCAGGGTCCTAAATGAGAAAAACATGCAACCAAGAATACTTTATCCAGCAAGGCTCTCATTCAAAATGGAAGGAGAGATAAAGAGCTTCCAAGACAGGCAGGAACTGAAAGAATATGTGACCTCCAAACCAGCTCTGCAAGAAATTTTAAGGGGGACTCTTAAAATTCCCCCTTTAAGAAGAAGTTCAGTGGAACAATCCACAAAAACAAGGACTAAATAGATATCATGATAACACTAAACTCATATCTGTCAATAGTAACTCTGAACGTGAACAGGCTTAATGACCCCATCAAAAGGCGCAGGGTTTCAGACTGGATAAAAAAGCAGGACCCATGTATTTGCTGTCTACAATAGACTCATTTTAGACAGAAGGGCACCTACAGCCTGAAAATAAAAGGTTGGAGAACCATTTACCATTCAAATGGTCCTCAAAGGAAAGCAGGGGTAGCCATCCTTATATCAGATAAACTAAAATTTACACCGAAGATGGTAGTGAGAGATGAAGAGGGACACTATATCATAATTAAGGGATCTATCCAACAAGAGGACCAAAAAACCAACAATATTTATGCCCCGAATGTGGGAGCTGCCAAGTAAATCAATTAATAACCAAACTTAAGACAAGATACTTAGATAATAATACACTTATACTTGGTGAATTCAATCTAGCACTTTCTACACTTGATAGGTCTTCTAAACACAACATCTCCAAAGAAACAAGAGCTTTAATTGATACACTGGACCAGATGCATTTCACAGATATGTACAGAACTTTATCCAAACTCAACCGAATACACATTCTTCTCAAGTGCACATGGAACTTTCTCCAGAATAGACCACATACTGGGTCACAAATCAGGTCTGAACTGATACCAAAAGATTGGGATCGTCCCCTGCATATTCTCAGTCCATAATGCCTTGAGATTAGAACTCAGGAGGAGGGGCAAGATGGCAGAAGAGTAGGGTCCCCAAATCACCTGTCCCCAAGAAATTACCTAGATAACCTTCAAATCATCCTGAAAATCTACAAATTCGGCCTGAGATTTAAAGAGAGAACAGCTAGAATGCTACAGTGAGAAGAGTTCGCGCTTCTATCAAGGTAGGAAGACGGGGAAAAAGAAATAAAGAAACAAAAGGCCTCCAAGGGGGAGGGGCCCCGCGAGGATCTTGGCTGAGGCCGGGGCGAGTGTCCCCAGGACAGGAGAGCCCTGTCCCGGAGAAGCAGGAGCTGCACCAACCTTCCCGGGCGGAAAGGGGCACGCAGGGAGTTGGAGCAGGACCCAGGAGGGCGGGGATGCCCTCGGGCTCCCTGGGACACTAACAGACACCTGCGCTCACAGGAGAGTGGGCCGAGCTCCCTAAGGGCTGCTGCGCGCACGGCGGGACACGGAGCAGATCGGAGGTGCTCGCGCGGCGGCTCTGCGGAGGGGGCTGCGCGGCTCCGAGGGCAGCTTGGCGGCGGCGGCGGCTCGGGAAGAGGAAGAGCCTCGGTGCAGAGGGGGCTGCGCGGCCGGGAGCAGCTCGGAGGGGCTCGAGCAGCTCCACAGACCAGCAGCTGTGCAACCCGGAGCGCGAATCCAACAGCGCAGGCCCCTTAGCACAGGGCGCAGGGACACAGCCCAGGATCCGGCCTCCCCCAGGACAGGCAGAGGCCGGGAGGGCCCAGGATAGCAAGGATGCTCCTGCCCCGAGCTGAGCAGATCAGCGGCCCCGCCCCGGAGCCTCCAGGCCCTGCGGACAGAGAGCCGCATAGTTCCTGCGGGGGCTGAATCCAGGCTTCCAGAGCTGCCGTAACAACTGCGGCTGTTCCTCCTGGGGCCTCACGGGGTAAACAACGCACACTGAGCCCTGCAGCAGGCAGGGGGCAGAGCAGCTCCCCCAAGTGCTAACACCTGAAAATCAGCACAACAGGCCCCCTCCCCCAGAAGACCAGCTAGACAGACCAGTTCGAGGGGAAGTCAAGGGACTTAAAGTACACAGCATTAGAAGATACTCCCCCGTGTTTTTTGTTTTTTTTTCTTTTTTCTTTTCTTTTTGATTTCTGATTGCTTCACCCACCCCCCCTTTTTTTCACCTTTCTTTCTTTTTATTTCTCTTTTTCTTCTTTTTTTCCTTTTTTTCTTCTTTTTCTTTTTCTCTTTTCTTTCCTTCTCTCTCTTTCTCTCGTTTTCCCAATACAACTTGTTTTTGGCCACTCTGCACTGAGCAAAATGACTAGAAGGAAAACCTCACCTCAAAAGAAAGATTCAGAAACAGTCCTCTCTCCCACAGAGTTACAAAATCTGGGTTACAATTCAATGTCAGAAAGCCAATTCAGAAGTACTATTATACAGCTACTGGTGGCTCTAGAAAAAAGCATTAAGGACTCACGAGACTTCCTGACTGCAGAATTTAGATCCAATCAGGCAGAAATTAAAAATCAATTGAATGAGATGCAATCCAAACTAGAAGTCCTAACGACGAGGGTTAACGAGGTGGAAGAACGAGTGAGTGACATAGAAGACAAGTTAATGGCAAAGAGGGAAACTGAGGAAAAAAGAGACAGACAATTAAAAGACCATGAAGAAAGATTAAGGGAAATAAACGACAGCCTGAGGAAGAAAAACCTACGTTTAATTGGGGATCCCGAGGGCGCCGAAAGGGACAGAGGGCCAGAATATGTATTTGAACAAATCCTAGCTGAAAACTTTCCCAATCTGGGAAGGGAAACAGGCATTCAGATCCAGGAAATAGAGAGATCCCCCGCTAAAATCAATAAAAACCTTTCATCACCTTGACATTTAATAGTGAAGCTTGCAAATTCCAAAGATAAAGAGAAGATCCTTAAAGCAGCAAGAGACAAGAAGTCCCTGACTTTCATGGGGAGGAATATTAGGGTAACAGCAGACCTCTCCACAGAGACTTGGCAGGCCAGAAAGGGCTGGCAGGATATATTCAGGGTCCTAAATGAGAAGAACATGCAACCAAGAATATTTTATCCAGCAAGGCTCTCATTCAAAATGGAAGGAGAGATAAAGAGCTTCCAAGACAGGCAGGAACTGAAAGAATATGTGACCTCCAAACCAGCTCTGCAAGAAATTTTAAGGGGGACTTTTAAAATTCCCCTTTAAGAAGAAGTCCAGTGGAACAATCCACAAAACCAAGGACTAAATAGATATCATGATGACAGTAAACTCATATCTGTCAATAGTAACTCTGAACGTGAATGGGCTGAATGACCCCCTCAAAAGGCGCAGGGTTTCAGACTGAATAAAAAAGCAGGACCCATCTATTTGCTGTCTACAAGACTCATTTTAGACAGAAGGACACCTACAACCTGAAAATAAAAGGTTGGAGAACCATTTACCATTCAAATGGTTCTCAAAAGAAAGCAGGGGTAGCCATCCTTATATCAGATAAACTAAAATTTACCCCGAAGACTACAGTGAGAGATGAAGAGGGACACTATATCATACTTAAAGGATCTATCCAACAAGAGGACTTAACATTCCTCAATATATATGCCCCGAATGTGGGAGCTGCCAAATACTTAAACGAATTATTAACCAAAGTGAAGAAATACTTAGATAATAATACACTTATACTTGGTGACTTCAATCTAGCTCTTTCTACCCTCGATAGGTCTTCTAAGCACAACATCTCCAAAGAAACGAGAGCTTTAAATGATACACTGGACCAGATAGATTTCACATATATCTGCAGAACTTTACATCCAAACTCAACTGAATACACATTCTTCTCAAGTGCACATGGAATTTCTCGAGAATAGACCACATACTGGGTCACAAATCGGGTCTGAACTGATACCAAAAGATTGGGATCGTCCCCTGCATATTCTCAGACCATAACGCCTTGAAATTAGAACTCAATCACAAGAAGAAGTTAGGAAGGACCTCAAACACGTGGAGGTTAAGGACCATCCTGCTAAAAGATGAAAGGGTCAACCAGGAAATTAAGGAAGAATTAAAAGGATTCATGGAAACTAATGAGAATGAAGATACAACTGTTCAAAATCTTTGGGATGCAGCAAAAGCAGTCCTGAGGGGGAAATACATCGCAATACAAGCATCCATTCAAAAACTGGAAAGAACTCAAATACAAAAGCTAACCTTACACGTAAAGGAGCTAGAGAAAAAACAGCAAATGGACCTGATGCCCAGCAGAAAAAGAGAGCTAATTAAAATTCGAGCAGAACTCAAGGAAATTGAGACCAGAAGAACTGTGGAACAGATCAATAGAACCAGGAGTTGGTTCTTTGAAAGAATTAATAAGATAGATAAACCATTAGCCAACCTTATTAAAAAGAAGAGAGAGAAGACTCAAATTAATAAAATCATAAATGAGAAAGGAGAGATCTGACTACCAACGCTAAGGAAATACAAACGATTTAAAAACATATTATGAACAGCTCTACGCCAATAAATTAGGCAATCTAGAAGAAATGGACGCATTCCTGGAAAGCCACAAACTACCAAAACTGGAACAGGAAGAAATAGAAAACCTGAACAGGCCAATAACCAGGGAGGAAATTGAAGCAGTCATCAAAAACCTCCCAAGACACAAGAGTCCAGGGCCAGATGGCTTCCCAGGGGAATTCTATCAAACGTTTAAAGAAGAAATCATACCTATTCTACTAAAGCTGTTTGGAAAGATAGAAAGAGATGGAGTACTTCCAAATTCATTCTATGAGGCCAGCATCACCTTAATTCCAAAACCAGACAAAGACCCCACCAAAAAGGAGAATTACAGACCAATATCCCTGATGAACATGGATGCAAAAATTCTCAACAAGATACTAGCCAATAGGATCCAACAACACATTAAGAAACTTATTCACCATGACCAAGTGGGATTTATCCCTGGGACACAAGGCTGGTTCAACACTCGTAAAACAATCAATGTGATTCACCATATCAGCAAGAGAAAAAACAAGAACCATATGATCCTCTCCATAGATGCACAGAAAGCATTTGACAAAACACAGCATCCATTCCTCATCAAAACTCTTCAGAGTGTAGGGATAGAGGAACTTTCCTCGACATCTTAAAAGCCATCTACGAAAAGCCCACAGCAAATATCATTCTCAATGGGGAAGCACTGGGAGCCTTTCCCCTAAGATCAGGAACAAGACATGGATGTCCACTCTCACCACTGCTATTCAACATAATATTGGAAGTCCTAGCCTCAGCAATCAGACAACAAAAAGACATTAAAGGCATTCAAATTGCCAAAGAAGAAGTCAAACTCTCCCTCTTTGCCGATGACATGATACTCTACGTAGAAAACCCAAAAGCCTCCACCCTAAGATTGCTAGAACTCATACAGCAATTTGGTAGCGTGGCAGGATACAAAATCAATGCCCAGAAATCAATGGCATTTCTATACACTAACAATGAGACTGAAGAAAGAGAAATGAAGGAGTCAATCCCATTTATAATTGCACGCAAAAGCATAAGATACCTAGGAATAAACCTAACCAAAGAGGTAAATGATCTATACCCTAAAAACTATAGAACACTTCTGAAAGAAATTGAGGAAGACACAAAGAGATGGAAAAATATTCCATGCTCATGGATTGGCAGAATTAATATTGTGAAAATGTCAATGTTACCCAGGGCAATTTACACGTTTAATGCAATCCCTATCAAAATACCATGGACTTTCCTCAGAAAGATAGAACAAATTATTTTAAGATTTGTGTGGAATCAGAAAAGACCCCAAATTGCCAGGGGAATTTTAAAAAAGAAAACCATAGCTGGGGGCATCACCATGCCAGATTTCAGGTTTTACTACAAAGCTGTGGTCATCAAGACAGTGTGGTACTGGCACAAAAACAGACACATAGATCAATGGAACAGAATAGAGAACCCAGAAGTGGACCGTGAACTTTATGGTCAACTAATATTCGATAAAGGAGGAAAGACTATCCACTGGAAGAAAGACCGTCTCTTCAATAAATGGTGCTGGGAAAATTGGACATCCACTTGCAGAAAAATGAAACTAGACCACTCTCTTGCACCATACCGAAAGATCGACTCAAAATGGATGAAAGATCTAAATGTGAGGCAAGATTCCATCAAAATCCTAGAGGAGAACACAGGCAACACCCTTTTTGAACCTGGCCACAGTAACTTCTTGCAAGATACATCCACGAAAGCAAAAGAAACAAAAGCAAAAATGAACTATTGGGACTTCATCAAGATAAGAAGCTTTTGCACTGCAAAGGATACAGTCAACTGTTAGGAGCGGTCCCGCAGTGCGAGGCATGGTTCCAAGTTGAGCCAAAGCTCCTTGTCGTCCCTAGCCAACCCGCAGTCCTGCGGCGCGAGGCAGGGTTCCAAGTTGAGCCAAAGCTCCCTGTTGTCCCTAGCCAACCCGCAGTCCTGCGGCGCGAGGCAGGGTTTTGGGTTGAGCAAAGGCTCCTTGTCATACCTGGCCAAACTGCTGGGGCTGCACCTAGCTCTTCCTCCTTATGGAAGTAAATGTACATATTTGCTTCTCCTTTAAAATGTTATCGAGACAAGTTCCCATAAAGTAAGCAAGAAGGTGGGCTGACACATGACCACCTTGGCAGACATTACTTAATAAACAAACTTCACTGTTTAGTCTATATGTGGCCTTCATGCTCTATTGCTTAAACAAATAACAGGTGTTAGTTTTAAAAACAATGTATGTTTGTTCATGAGATGTACTTCTCCTTTTTTTTTTCACATTCAGTCTCTTTATTGTGGTATTCAACACCTAATACATCTTTGGAGCCTCATCTCTTACTTCATCCCCTCCTGAGCCCTGCACGGGAACCATACCTGTCTGTCTTATTGTTCCTTTTTCTTCTGCTCATTTAGACCTGTGTGCCTTTTTTTCCATGTGATTCCTTCTTTGTGAATGGATTCTCTGGTTTACTTTGGATTAGCTAATGCCTTATTCACAATTTCCTTTTCTGTGAAGCAGGATATTTGTTCCCTTCTCTGAATTTTTTTTTATTTTTAATTTTTTTTATAAATTAATTTTTATTGGTGTTCAATTTACCAACATACAGAATAACACCCAGTGCTCATCCCGTCAAGTGTCCCCCTCCGTGCCCGTCACCCATTCACCCCCACCCCCGCCCTCCTCCCCTTCCACCACCCCTAGTTCATTTCCCAGAGTTAGAAGTCTTTATGTTCTGTCTCCCTTTCTGATATCTCCCACACATTTCTTCTCCCTTCCCTTATATACTTCTCCTTAAAGAAATAAGCTGCCTGCTTTCAGAGGCTATATAAACTCTACATGCAAAAATAAAGCTTGTCCATTGCAGCCATCAGCTGCATGGAACCTCCTATCCCATGAACTTTTAGTCTCTTGTTTCTTTCTCATCCCCTTGCCCTCGGTTCCTGAATCCGGACCTTCTCGTGCCGGCCGCGACAGTCAACAAAACTAAAAGACAACGTACAGAATGGGAGAAGATATTTGCAAATAACATATCAGATAAATGGCTAGTTTCCAAAATCTATAAAGAACTTCTTAAACTCAACAGCAAAGAAACAAACAATCCAATCATGAAATGGGCAAAAGACATGAAGAGAAATCTCACAGAGGAAGACATAGACATGGCCAACATGCACATGAGAAAATGCTCTGCATCACTTGCCATCAGGGAAATACAAATCAAAACCACAATGAGATACCACCTCACACCAGTGAGAATGGGGAAAATTAGCAAGGCAGGAAACCACAAATGTTAGAGAGGATGCGGAGAAAAGGGAACACTCTTACACTGTTGGTGGGAATGTGAACTGGTGCAGCCACTCTGGAAAACTGTGTGGAGGTTCCTCAAAGAATTAAAAATAGACCTGCCCTATGAACCAGCAATTGCACTGTTAGGGATTTACCCCAAAGATTCAGATGCAATGAAACGCCGGGACACCTGCACCCTGATGTTTCTAGCAGCCATGTCCACAATAGCCAAACTGTGGAAGGAGCCTCGGTGCCCATCGAAAGATGAATGGATAAAGAAGATGTGGTTTATGTATACAATGGAATATTAGCCATTAGAAACGACAAATACCCACCATTTGCTTCAACGTGGATGGAACTGGAGGGTATTATGCTGAGTGAAGTAAGTCAATCGGAGAAGGACAGTGTATGTTCTCATTCATTTGGGGAATATGAATAATAGTGAAAGGGAATATAAGGGAAGGGAGAAGAAATGTGTGGGAAATATCAGAAAGGGAGACAGAACATAAAGACTCCTAACTCTGGGAAATGAACTAGGGGTGGTGGAAGGGGAGGAGGGCGGGGGGTGGGGGTGAATGCGTGATGGGCACTGAGGGGGACACTTGACAGGATGAGCACTGGGTGTTATTCTGTATGTTGTTAAATTGAACACCAATAAAAATTAATCTATTAAAAAAAAGAAAGAAAAGAAATTAGAACTCAATCACAACAAGAAGTTTGGAAGAACTTCAAACACATGGAGGTTAAGGACCATCCTGCTAAAAGATGAAAGGGTCAACCGGGAAATTAAGGAAGAATTAAAAAGATTCATGGAAACTAATGAGAATGAAGATACAACCGTTCAAATTCTATGGGATGCAGCAAAAGCAGTCCTGAGGGGGAAATACATCGCAATACAAGCATCCATCCAAAAACTGGAAAGAACTCAAACAGAAAAGCTAACCTAACACCTAAAGGAGCTAGAGAGAAAAACAGCAAATAGATCCTACACCCAGCAGAAGAAGAGATTTAATAAAGATTCGAGCAGAACTCAATGAAATAGAGACCAGAAGAACTGTGGAACAGATCAATAGAACCAGGAGTTGGTTCTTTGAAGGAATTAATAAGATAGATAAACCATTGGCCAGCCTTATTAAAAAGAAGAGAGAGAAGACTCAAATTAATAAAATCATGAATGAGAAAGGAGAGATCACTACCAACACCAAGGAAATGCAAACGATTTTTAAAACATATTATGAACAGCTATACGACAGTAAATTAAGTGATCTACAAGAAATGGACACATTTCTGGCAAGCCACAAACTACCAAAACTGGAACAGGAAGAAATAGTAAACCTGAACAGGCCAATAACCAGGGAAGAAATTGAAGCAGTCATCAAAACCTCCCAAGAAACAATAGTCCAGGGCCAGATGGCTTCCCTGGGGAATTCTATCAAATGTTTAAAGAAGAAACCATACCTATTGTACTAAAGCTGTTTGGAAAGATAGAAAGAGATGGAGTACTTCCAAACTCGTTCTATGAGGCCAACATCACCTTAATTCCAAAATCAGACAAAGACCCCACCAAAAAGAATTATAGACCAATATGCCTGATGAACATGGATTCAAAAATTCTCAGGAATATACTAGCCAATAGGATCCAACAGTACCTTACAAAGATTATTCACTGTGACCAAGTGGGATTTATCCCTGGGATGCAAGGCTGGTTCAACACTCATAAAACAATCAGTGTTATTCATCATATCAGCAAGAGAAAAACCAAGAACTATATGATCCTCTCATTAGATGCAGAGAAAGCATTTGACAAAATGCAGCATCTATTCCTAATCAAAACTTTTCAGAGTGTTGGGATAGAGGGAACATTCCTCAGCATCTTAAAAGCCATCTACGAAAAGCCCACAGCAAATATCATTCTCAATGGGGAAGCACTGGGAGCCTTTACCTTAAGATCAAGAACAAGACAGGGATGTCCACTCTCATCACTGCTTTTCAACATAGTACTAGAAGTTGTAGCCTCAGCAATCAGGCAACATAAAGACATTAAAGGCTTTCATGTCTTTTGCCCATTTCATGATTGGATTGTTTGTTTCTTTGGTGTTGAGTTTAATAAGTTCTTTATAGATTTTGGAAACTAGTGGCCAACATGCACATGAGAAAATGCTCTGCATCACTTGCCATCAGGGAAATACAAATCAAAACCACAATGAGATACCACCTCACACCAGTGAGAATGGGGAAAATTAACAAGGCAGGAAACAACAAATGTTGGAGAGGATGCGGAGAAAAGGGAACCCTCTTACACTGTTGGTGGGAATGTGAACTGGTGCAGCCACTCTGGAAAACTGTGTGGAGGTTCCTCAAAGAATTAAAAATAGACCTGCCCTACGACCCAGCAATTGCACTGTTAGGGATTTACCCCGAAGATTCAGATGCAATGAAACGCCGGGGCACCTGCACCCCGATGTTTCTAGCAGCCATGTCCACAATAGCCAAACTGTGGAAGGAGCCTCGGTGCCCATCGAAAGATGAATGGATAAAGAAGATGTGGTTTATGTATACAATGGAATATTACTCAGCCATTAGAAACGACAAATACCCACCATTTGCTTCAACGTGGATGGAACTGGAGGGTATTATGCTGAGTGAAGTAAATCAATCGGAGAAGGACAAAGAGTGTATGTTCTCACTTATTTGGGGAATATGAATAATAGTGAAGGGGAATATAAGGGAAGGGAGAAGAAATGTGTGGGAGATATCAGAAAGGGACACAGAACATAAAGACTTCTAACTCTGGGAAATGAACTAGGGGTGGTGGAAGGGGAGGAGGGCGGGGGGTGGGGGTGAATGGGTGACGGGCACGGAGGGGGACACTTGACGGGATGAGCACTGGGTGTTATTCTGTATGTTGGTAAATTGAACACCAATAAAAATTAATTTATAAAAAAAAAAAGAAAAAGAAAAGAAAAGACAAAAAAAAGAAAAAGAAAAGACAAAAGTCTCAAATTAATAAAATCACGAATGAAAAAGGAGAGATCACAATCAATGCCTAGGAAGTACTAACAATTTTAAAAACATATTACGACCAGCTATATGCCAATAAATTTGTCATCTTGAAGAAATAGATGCATTTCTGGAAAACCAAGAACTACCAAAACTGGAACAGGAAGAAGTAGAAAACCTGAACAGGCCAATAACCAGGTAGAAAATTGAAGCAGTCATCAAAAACCTCCCAAGACACAAAAGTCCAGGGCCAGATGGCTTCCCAGGGGAATTCTATCAAACGTTTAAAGAAGAAACAATACCTATTCTACTAAAGCTGTTCAGAAAGATAGAAAGAGATGGAGTACTTCCAAACTCGTTCTATGAGGCCAGCATCACCTTAATTCCCAAACCAGACAAAGACCCCACCAAAAAGGAGAATTATAGACCAATATACCTGATGAACACAGATGCAAACATTCTCAACAAGATAGTAGGCAATAGGATCCAACAGTACATTAAGCAGATTATTCACCATGCGCAAGTGGAATTTATCTCCGGGATGCAAGGCTGGTTCAACATTCGTAAAGCAATCAATGTGATAGATCATATCAACAAGAGAAAGAACAAGAACCATATGATCCTCTCAATACATGCAGAGAAAGCATTTGATGAAATACAGCATGCATTTCTGATCAAAACTCTTCAGAGTGTAGGGATACAGGGAACATACCTCAGCATCTTAAACGCCAATTACGAAAAGCCCACAGCAAATATCATTCTCATTGGGGAAACACTAAGAGCCTTTCCCCTAAGATCAGGAACACAATAGGGATGTCCACTCTCACCACTGCTATTCAACATAGTACTAGAAGTCCTAGCCTCAGCAATCAGGCAACAAAAAGAAATAAAAGGCATTCAAAGTGGCAAAGAAGAAGTCAAACTCTCCCTCTTCACAGATGATATGAAACTGTACATAGAAAACCCAAAAGACTCCATCCCAAGATTGCTAGAACTCATATAGCAATTCAGCAGTGTGGCTGGATACAAAATCAATGCCCAAAAATCAGTGGCATTTTTATACACTACAAAGGAGACTGAAGAAAGACAAATTAAGGCATCAATCCCATGGACAATTACACCCAAAAGCATAAGATACCTAGGAATAAACCTAACCAAAGAGGTAAAGGATCTATACCCTAAAAACTACAGACCACTTTTGAACGAAATTGAGGAAGACACAAAGAGATGGAAAAATATTCCATGCTCATGCATTGGAAGAATTAATACTGTGAAAATGTCAATGTTACCCAGGGCAATTCACACGTTCAATGCAATCCCTATCAAAATACCATGGACTTTCTTCAGAGAGTTGGAACAAATCATCTTAATATTTGTGTGGGATCAGAAAAGACCTTGAATAGCCAGGGGAATACTGAGAAAGGAAACCAGAGCCGGGAGCATCACAATGCCGGATTTCAAGTTGTAGTACAAAGCTATGATTATCAAGACGGTGTGGTACTGGCTCAAAAACAGACACATAGATAAATGCAACAGAATAGAGGACCCAGAAATGTGCCCTCAACTCTATGGTCAACTAATATTCGACAAAGCAGAAGAGACTACCCACTGGAAAAAGGACAGTCTCTTCAATAAATGGTGCTGGGAAAATTGGACAGCTACGTGTAGAAGAATGAATCTAGACCATTCTCTTACACCATACACAAAGATAAACTCAAAATGGATGAAAGGTCTAAATGGGAGACAAGAATCCATCAGAATCCTAGAGGAGAACACAGGTAACACCCTTTTTGAACTTGGCCACAACAACTTCTTGCAAGATACATCTATGAAGGCAGGGGAAACAAAAGCAAAAATGAATTATTGGGACTTATTCAAGATAAAAAGCTTCTGTGCAGCAAAAGAAACAGTCAAGAAAACTAAAAGACTACCTACAGAATGGAAGAATATATTTGCAAATAACATATCAGGTAAGGGGCTAGTATCCAAGATGTATAACGACCTTATTAAACTCAACAGCAAAGAAACAAACAAATCATGAAATGGGCAAAAGTTATGAAGAGAAATTTCAGAGACAGACATTGCCAACAAGCACATGCGAAAAGATTCCGCATCTGTTGCCTTCAGGAAAATGCAAATCAAAATCAGAATGAGGTACCACCTCACACCAGTAATAATGGTGAAAATTAACAAGGCAGGAAGCAACAAATGTTGGAGAGGATGTGGAGAAACGGAACCCTCTTGCACTGTTGGTGGGAATATAAACTGGTACAGCCACCTTGGACAACTGTGTGGAGGTTCCTCAAAGAGTTAAAAGTAGAACTGCCCTACGACCCAGCAATTTCACAGATGCAGTGAAATGGCAGGACACCTGCACCCCAATGTTTATAGCAGCAATGTCCACAATAGTCAAACTGTGGAAGGAGCCTTGGTGTCCATCGAAAGATGAATGGCTAAAGAAGATGTGGTTTATGTATACAATGGAATATTACTCAGCTAGTATAAATGACAAATACCCTCCATTTGCTTTAACATGGATGGAACTGGAGGGTATTATTCTGAGTGAAGTCAATCAGAGAAGACAAACAGTATATTGGTTTTATTCATTGAGGGAATATAAAAAATAGTGAAAGGGATTATAGGGGAAAGGAGAGAAAATGAGAGGGAAATATCAGTGAGGGTGACAGAACATGAGAAGCCTCACTCTGGGAAATGGACAAGGCGTAGTGGAAGGGGAGGTCGGCAGGGGGAAGGGGTGACTTGGTGATGGGCACTGAGGGGGTACTTGACAGGATAAGCACTGGGTGTTATACTATATGTTGGCAGATCGAACTCCAATAAAAAATTATACAAAAATATAATGAGCAATTTATAAAAGGAACTTGGGCAGCCCTGGTGGCTCAGCGGTTTAGCACTGCCTTCAGCTCAGGGTGTTGTTTTGGAGACCCGGGATCGAGTCCCACGGTGGGCTCCCTGCATGGATCCTGCTTCTCCCTCTGCCTGTGTCTCTGCCTCTCTCTCCCTGTATGTCTCTCATGAATAAATAAAAATAAAAATAAATCTTTAAAAAAAGAAAAAAAATTAAAAAGCAACTTAAAAAGTTCCATTTACAATAGCATGAAAAAAAGGAATTACCTTGAACAAGGAAGTTAAAACTTGTACAGTGAAAACTACAAAACATTGCTTAAACAATGGAAGAAGACATAAATACATGGAAATGCATCTCATGTTGATAGACTGGAAGACTTAGTACTCTTGTCAACCCCACCCAGAATGATACATAGATCCAATGAAATCTTTATCAAAATCCCAATGGTGTTATTTGCAGAAACAGAAAGCCCATCCTAAAATTAATTTGGAATCTCAAGAGACCCAAAATAACAAAAATAGTCTTGGGTAAAAAAAACAAAGCTGGAGAACTCACAATTCTTGATTTCAAAACTTACTGAAATAATACAAGAATCAAAACCATGCAGTACTGACATAAAGATGGATATATACAGACGAATGAAAAAAATAAAGAGCCCAGAAATAAATTCTTGCACGCATGATTAAATGATTTTTTATAAGGGTGCCAATTCCATTCAATGATTATGTCTTATCAAGAAGTGATGCTGGGAAAATTGGATGGCCACTGCAAAAGAATGAAATTGGACTTTTATGCAACACCATATACAATAATTAATTCAAAATGGATCAAAAACCTAAATATATGACCTGAAACTATAAAATTCTTAGACGAAAACAAGGCGAAATCTTCATGACATTGAATTTGGCAGTGATTTCTTGGGTATGACACCAAAAGCAAAGGCAACAAAAGAAAAATCAGACAAATTAGATTTAATGGAATATTTTTAAATGCACATCAAAAGACTATGTCAACAGAGTAAAAAGACAGCTAATAGAATTGGAGAAAATATTTGCAAATCATATATCTGATATGGTATTAATAATATCCAGAATATATAAAGATCACCTAATATTCAACAGCAACAAAAATTAAATAACTTTACTCAAAAATGGGCAAAAGATTTAAATATATATTTCTCCAAAGAATATGTAAAAATATCCAATAAGTCACGAAAAGATGTTAAACATCACTAACCATTAAGGGAATGCAAAGCAAAACTTCATTGAGATACCACCTCATACTTATTAAGATGGCACATATAAAAAACCCCACAAAAAACAAAATGAGAGATAACAAAATACTGCTAGGATGTGGAGAAATTGAAACTCTTGTGTTTTATTGGTAGGAATGTAAAATGGTACAGCTGCTGTGGAAAGCAATATAGCAGTTCCAGAGGAAAAAAAGGAAAAGAAAAGAAAAACGAATTGCCATATGATGAAGCACTTACACTTCTAGGTGTATGCTCAAAAGAACTGAAAGCAGAGTCTCAAAGAAATATAAGTACACCCATGTTCATAAACAGTATTATTTCATTAAAGCAAAAACATGAAAGCAACACAAGTGTACATTGTAGATGAATGGATAAGCAAAATGTGGTATGAATATACAATAGAATATTATTTAGCCTTAGAAAGGAAGAAAATTCTGACATGGTGCAACATGGATGAACCTTGAGAACATGCTATATGAAAGAGCCAGTCACAAAGGGACAGATACTGTATCACTCCACTATATGAGGTACTTAGTCAAAATCACAGATACAGAAAGTAAAATGGTGGATTCCATGGGCTGGGGATTGAATTGTGAGTTCTTGTTTAATGGATATAGGGTTTAAATTTTACAAGATAAAAAGAGTTATGGAAGTGGATGCTAATGATGTTTGGACATTATGTATATATTTATTTATTTTTAAAGATTTTAATTATTTTAAAGAGAAAGAGAGTGCACATGACTGGTGAGAAGGAGAGGGACAACCAGACTCTATAGTGAGTGTGGAGTCCAACATGGGCTTCCAAGACCCTGAGATCATGACCTGAGCTGAAATCAAGAGTCAGATGCTTAACTAAGTCACCCAGGCACCCCATGAATATATTTAATAGCACTAAGCTCTACATTTAAAATTGTTTAAAATGATACATTTTATGTTAAGTTCATTTTACCAAAATAAAAAATTAGAGGAAAAAAGAAAATTCATTTTTAGGTAATTTATAACTATGCAAAGCACATAAATCTACAATAATTATATTTGCAGTAGTTGTTTTATGAAACATGTAATTTGTTACTTTATTCTTCAGGTGTTTTATCTTTAACTTAACATAAAGGACACAATGTCAATTCTGGATATCAGAAAAATAGAATATTTTGTATTTTTTTCTGAGGAAGGGTTACTTTCTGGAACCCATCACTGCCATACAGGTGTTCCAGTTTCAACTTCTTCTAATTGTATCTGTACCTTTGAACAACATGTTTTGTCTTTTTGAACATTTGTTTCCTTATTTTTATGTACAACAAAGCTGCTATTATATGTGATGATGACTCTAAAGGTTAATTAAGATCAAATATTGATAATGCTTTATACAACTGCTAACCCTAAGTATAAATACAAGTTCAATAAACATTATGGGGGTTTTTCTTCTATATCTTAAGTATATTAAAGGTCAGGGCTCATCTTAGATGATTTTGGACATTAGCACCTAAATGTTACTCAGGAATCTCCATCTTAATTTGTCATAAACTGGAATCACCACCACCACCTCTCCTCCATTCTCCTTTATATTCCAATTTGGTGAATGGTACCACCACCTCCCCACATCAGAAAGCTGGGGTTAAACTAAACATTTCCTACTTTCTTTCCTCATGTCAAATAATTCAGTGATTACTGAATTACAAAAAAAGCCATTTTTGTCTTAATGGCTTTCAAATATATCCCAGCTTCTCCATTCTTTCTTCCTACTGCTTTATTTGAAGATCTTTTGAATTAGAGTCTGGACTACCACAAGGTGTCTTTCTATCCTCTTTTCCTCTGTGTCTTCTCCTTAAATCCACCCTCCACACCACCGCCAGTTATTTCTCTAAAGTGCAGTCACAACTGCTACTATGCTTAAAATATTTTAAAGGTTACTATTACCTCTGAGATGAGGCCTAAATATTCTAATATGGCAAACAAAGTCCC
The DNA here is from genome assembly GCF_905146905.1 of Nyctereutes procyonoides. NCBI lineage: Eukaryota > Metazoa > Chordata > Mammalia > Carnivora > Canidae > Nyctereutes > Nyctereutes procyonoides. Next base: position 64,134,369 of record NW_026575125.1, on the reverse strand, counting down.
TGCTTACTTTTTCAATCTCACTTTTTGGTCCCAGTCATACCAAGTACTATACGCATGTCAAGATCTGTGTTGTTCCCCAAATGTGCTATGATCTTTATCAGCTTACTTTAAGAATAGAAACTTGATAATGGAAGGAGCAATATTGTTCATTGAAGTCTGTGACTTCTTGAATGAGAAAGGTTTCAAGATAAGGGAAGATACCAAAAAGAATATGGTACCTATATATATAAGCAAGACAATGTAGGGAAAAGTAGGGAGACTCACCTAGGTGTAGCAGAAGGCTGGATTTAAGTAATAAAAATAAGCATACAGAGAGAGTAGTGACAAATAGAGGAGATCTTATAAAAAGGTTTGGTAGGTCATCATGGCTTGATTGCCTATGTGTCCTATAGTCCTCAAAGTGTGTCTGGTTATTATTAGTTACAAAAAGGTGTTTTTTAAGTACACCTAGAAACCCAGCCCCTGTTTCTAACTGCAAAGGAAAGAAATGCAATTTTCTTTTAATTATTTCACTATATTTTTCAGCTCTTTTGCCGTGAACTATGAAAACTCTAAATCAGTTTTTGACTTGCTTTATGGCAGCTCCAGAGATAGCTTTATTACTTCCAATTCACTTATTTCTAAAACTTCTTGGTAAATGACATATGTTATCAATTTTTCTAGGTTAGCAATGTTGAATGGGATAAATAGCAAATTAAGCAAACACTGTGCAATATTATGTCTTAACTATTTTAATTATATGTATCATGTTCATAATAACAAAAATGAACAACATTAGCAATAAAATAACAATTTATTGTAGGTGATATTAAACCTAGAGTGACCATTACAATATTACAAGCATCCGTCATAAAGTATCTTAAAAGTTAAGATAATCTTCTGGAGACAGAGACTTACACAAAAGATGGAGGGAATTATTGGATGAAAAATATGACTGCACTTTTTAGTCATTAACAATACAAAATAATTTTTATATGATGGCTAAGAAGGACCACAATGTGTCCTTTTTCTAATTTCATATTCTGCCAGAAGCAAATAAGACGAATGGGCTAATTGTCACATGGCTTAATGAAGCAACATTGTTGGTCCCATGGACAATAAAGGCATGGTCATGTAATGGGGAGGAGATAAGGGAATAAAAATATAATAAACATTGCTCAGGGATGTCTGCAATTTTTGAAGTTGTTTGCTCATATCCTCAAAACCTTCTTGTCTGTGCCTTTATCTTTTCTGTTTCAAGGTATTCTTTTCACTAATCAAGGGTGAAGGTTTTTCTGCTACCTGTCTGGAAGTTGAGCTGCAACAACAGAATAAAAAGAAACTTGGGAGTTAAAAGTTGTAGTGAAAGAAAAAAACTATTTTTATCCTCAGGCTACCTTAGATTATTTAATAGAAATGTTAGATATCATGATCCTTGAAAGCTTCAAACCCATTCCCCAAAAAACTATGGTCACCTTATAATCATAAGTATAATAACATCTCTTAAAATACTAAAATGGAACCACAGTAGTGTTCATTTTGTAACCTAGCCATCTGCTAACATTAGGTTAACACAATATTTACTACAGTAGACACCTTTAATTATATTTCATTTCCAATATATAAAAAACTAAGTTTTTTATTATAGGCTCTGATTCTTTTTCACTTGGTAACTGTGTGATTACAAAAAGGTTACTTGGCTATATAACATAGTCTTTATCTGTAAAATAAGGATTAAAAGGAAAATTATGTAATTTCATAGAGTTGTTGAGAGCTTAAATGAACAACTACATGTAAAATTCAAGAATGCATGTCAAATAGTAAGTAATACTAAATGTTGGTTATGAAATGGCTGCCTAAAGATTTACATGAAAGTTTATTTTTATGTGTTTTCTAATTTCACTACTGATGTCTTACTAATCTTTTATGTCATATCATATTACATTTGTAAACTACATTCAAGAGTACTATAAAGTCATGAAAATTATCATACTGAGAATTGAATTTTCTGGACCTTTTCCTTAAAACTCTCACAATTAGCAATCTTATTCTGATTCAGAGCCTTTTGCAACTATCTAGAAATGGTCTTTACAGGGCCTAGAATAAACTTTTGTTTTCCTCATTATCTATTTGTATGTAGTCAGGTAAGATTAACTATGCTTCTTGGCTGTGGTCAGTGTCCATTTGTGGTATAATATTTATGTGATGAAACAAAATGGTGCTGGTGCTTGTTTCTTCTATTATTTCCACTTCTTTTACTGCTTGGTTGGCCATCTTTTTATTTAGGTTTTTCCAAAATAGTAAGGATGAACAAACAGATTGTTCTTAAGTTCTTATTAAAAAATCAGTTATTAAAAAACCAGAAAAATCAGTTATTTGTAATAAAAATCATCTTCTTATTAAAATCACCATAAAAGCTCAGATGGTTATGGTCCTCAAAGTAATCCCAAAGCAGAAAAAGATATCAGTCGTGTGTGTGTGTGTGTGTGTGTGTGTGTGTGTGTTTGTATAGGTTCTCTGTGAAAGGGTAAAAATGAGGTGGTAGTGGATATATTAGGAGATAAACTTTCAAAAGTAAGCAATCAGGGAATACCCTTAGCTTGACAACTTGATTACTTTCTAGATGGGGCTAGTATATTAGGGTGTTAGAGTGACCTCAGAATGGGAAAAACAGAAGCTGGTGGTGAATAAGTGAGCATTTGTTAATACAGGGTGCTTATTCTTGGCATTTGAAACTTTGAAAAGTCTGTATTTTTGTGTGTGTGCGTGTGCATGTATGTGATGAGATAGGGGCAGGTCAGGAAGTGCAAAGGATGGCATAGAAGAATTATTTTTATTTTACAAATGGACTTGGACCAGCCAGAACATATTAAGATTTAATAATATAAAAAAGTGAAGATCACTGCAATCATGTTTATAATTCCACAATATAACATTATTTTCTTTCCTTTTTGGAAAAAAAAAAATTTTTTTAAATTTATTTACGATAGTCATACAGAGAGAGAGAGAGGCAGAGACACAGGCAGAGGGAGAAGCAGGCTCCATGCACCGGGAGCCCAACGCGGGACTCCATCCCGGGTCTCCAGGATCGCCCCCTGGGCCAAAGGCAGGCGCCAAACCGCTGCGCCACCCAGGGATCCCTATAACATTATTTTCTTTGTCTTCACCACTAATATGATCCTCTCTTGCTGCTACCTTCTTATCCACATTCTTCATTTTATTGAGGGACTCTATTACACTGGGTCAGCAGTTTCTATCCCATAAACATTCCACTTAATGAATCCAGGTATCTTTAGAAGTGGATTGGTTGACATCACTCATGAGGGAGAAAAACTGAAATTTCATACCTTACTTAATCATTTCATATTTATTGTATTTGATACTTAATACATCCAAACTCAGACTTAAAAATTTTGGAAAATGTAGTTTACTAATTGTCCCTCAAGTAGAAGATGAAATAAATTCAGACACAACTGCCTCAGTTTTTTTCAAACCTGTAAAACATGGGAGACTGACAGATCCTACAAGCTGTTGAATGTACCGTATCTGCACTGGTGTCATTGTAGCAAACATTTCTGAGATTTGAAAATCTAATGAAATCCTTTTGAGAACAAAATGTCTCTAGTCGATTATTGAATATTTGTGATGTTGAGTGATAAAGTTCTCCTCAGTCTCCACCAATTTTTGGACTCAAGTTGATTTGGTCTATTTTTCTCTATCTGCCCAGATAAGATTCATCGTTGATCCTGTGGTTACATTTAAGGGGGTTGGGCCAAATACCCTTGAGGCATCGGGGAAAATATATAATTTTGAAACTCCTACAGAAAGAAGGTCATTGGAGCAGATTTTCTGCAATAGTATTTTTTCCAAATACCCTTGAGGCATCAGGGAAAATATATAATTTTGAAACTCCTACAGAAAGAAGGTCATTAGAACAGATTTTCTGCAGTAATACATCTGACTTTACTTTGAGCTTGCTGTAACTGGTTTTCCTTTGGGTTGCTCACCTGGGTCATTGTAAGTTTGTGGTTGGCTCAGAAAACTACACATGGTGTAGATATAAGAAGAAGGCTGAATTCAGTCTGAGAATTTGATCTTTTAATAAACCAACAGTTGTTTTTTCCCAAACTACTCAGAGAGCAATGGGCAGTTCACCTTGTTAGCAAGAGGAACTTTTTAATTTGTTCAATATTTAGTTACATTCAATTTGAGATCTTTTTACTAATTCATTCCAAAAGGAGATTCCAACTCATATCACTGTATTTCAATTAAACACTTTCAGGACCCTATCTTATCTAACAACAAATCTAGCAATAGAACACCATGGAACCACTTCATTATTATAAAGAAATATGATCAAATTGATATATAAAGGAGTGACTTTATGGAAAGGCTTGGTGCATAGTTGATCTCAGTAAAGCAGTTTAACAATGAACAGACCTTAAGTTGACAGTATATTTGGAAAGTAGATGGTTTATTGTATCTTAGATTGAAAATCCCCAGAAAACATGTCTCCCACTGTAACAAAACACAGCATATCCCTAAAAAGCTAGAAAGAGAAAAACTGTTTATCTATTTGTATCCATATTTAATTTAGAAACTACAAGGCAGGATATCTCTGATTATCTGGAGTATGCGGGTATTATATACCTAAATATGCCTAAAAGTTGGGTTTGACTAAGATTTATTTCAATGAATATTAAGCAGAAGAGTTAAAACTATTCATATATTTTAATGGCTCTATGATCAGAAAGGAAATGATACACTGGGTAGACCATTTGAGATGAAAATATGAAAACTTCTGGTCACTTCAGTTAATCCATTTTGATGACATTATACTACAAATTTAGCCCCTCCTGAACCAAGACTTATCTGTAGACTTCCTCAAATGTATAAGATATTTATAAGCAAAAGCATTTTTGTTGGTTAATTTTGGAACAATTATTAGAGGTACTAATTTAAGGGAACTTTGGTGTAAAAAGCATAACACATTTGGTTGATATGTTCAGGCATCTGTCATTAAGAAGATCTATATAACTCTATATTTATAAAACTCTGGTTATAATGGACTATACTATATGAAAATTTTCTTCAGTATCACTACTGGATTATCTTTGTTTTTTTTTTTCAAGAAATCTACCACAAATCATAGATGACCACTTCTTTGAATGGCCCTAATGCAATTTTTCTTAAGTACATTGGAATATGTCATGTACTTCAACTAATTAAATCCTTGAGCAAATTTTTTTATAAATAAAAGCTATTTTCAAAGTTTAAGAAAAGTAGGATATTATTTTTATCTATTTTATATTGAATCATATTGTTTCTTCAGAATTGTAAATAACTTCTTGATAACTTATTAAATGGTATCAGGCTTTTAGTAATATAGTTCTAAAACCAGTAATGGAAGTCAATGTTAACCCTTACAAAGAGGAAGATAGTTTCAGGAGTTATGGTCTTGTTTGGTTATTTCTGAAAAGTGCAACACAGTATAATAATTAATACACACATATTTCCAACTACGCCAATACATTGGTGACATGTGATATGAACAACCAAAATGATACCTAATCATTCTAGAAATGAGTGAAATGTCATTTTATTTGTCTTCACATAGTTTCTCTCCTTAAATAGGCATCTGTTTTCCTATTAGGATAAGTAGGCAAAAACACTTTAAAGGACACTATGTTTTTACTTTGCATATTTTTGAGCCTTCTACACTGTTTAATTACTAAGTGCCTATTGAAATAATGAATGAATAGGATACAAATGGCTTGACTACATAATCCGATGTTAAGTTGGTTGGTTGGTTCATTTGTGGTTAGTAGAAAAGTTTTATTCCTTTTAAAGTGAGCTTCTCTCCTTAAATTTTTTAATGGGGAAAGTATCTTGCTATCCCTATTGTAGTTATTTATGATGGAAATATGGACAAGGATGTAATAAACCAGGAAAATGTGGAAATACCAAAGCTCTGAGAGAAGGTAATCATCCATTCTTCTGGAAGAATGCTTTGTTTGTGTACTCTCCATTTGAAAAGTTTGATTGTTTTGGGAGAACAGAAATGCACTACTTTACAGGATTTTTTCATCTAAAATTAACTTGATATGTTTTATATACTCAAACTTAGGAAACATAGTTCTTATATACCAGAATTCAAACTGCAAAGTGTTTCTTAACTAGCAAGCTAAAACTTATGATAATGTATTTTCATTCATCCAAAAACACCAAATCCATAATAAAAACATATTTTAAGTTTTCATACTATTGCAAAAGTTCATTTGTATAAAACAACTGGGGAAAACGTCTCTCTTTTTCTAATGTTAAGGCTTGTATCTTAGCAATGGTATTTTTATTACTTATAATTGGATATTACCCTTAAATTTACATATGGTGGAGCTATAAAACTATACTAGGTATTTATAACTGTTTCCAGAGAGGTGGTTCTCTTGGGAAAATCATGAAATTGTTCTCTATTAAAGTAAAAGCATTAGAGAGATACCAATTTTGTACTTTCAGTTTGGTTATAAGATTATATGCCTCATTTTAAAAGGTACACATCAATTATACATTCTAGTAAAAAAATAACTTTGTCAAAATGCATATTTATCCACACAGATACTACAATCCAAATGGAATGTGTTTACCATGTCTAATGAAGAATAACAAGACTAAAATTCAATATGTACCAACTTAATTATGTCTCAATGACAGTATGCTGGTAAAGCTTCATCAAAATGAATATTACTTGCTGCTGCCAAAAATAGTCTTCTAAGCACTTAGAAATTTTAGTTTGTGCATGCAATTCAGAGTGCTAGAAGAAACACTTGATAAAGACTAATTAAAAATACAATTTTACTCATTTTCAGGAGAAATAAGAAAATGTAAATTTTAAGGCAAAAGTAGAAAAAATTTAGGGTTCTTTGTTCCTTACTATTAGGTCACCAAACAAATTAAAATTCTATTTATTTAAATCAGAAATTAGAATATAATGGCTATAGATGTTTTTGCCAGCTTCCTTATAAAATGGGAGTTTTGGAGATAGTAATTTCAAATGTCTTAATTCATTGGATTTGAGGCTTGTTTAACTTTACTCTCTCTGCAAATAGAGGGAAGAAACCAACACTTGGCCATTGTACCTTTGATGGAGGTGGTAAATGAGCCAGCCATGGTGCAATAAATGCCATTTTTCTATTTATCAGCTGTATGGCAGATGAATCTTTCAAATGGAAAACCTTGTTGCAAGCTGCTGGGGTCAAAAAAGAAGTAATACTGGACATCTTGTCTCCTCTCTTCCATGGTTTGCATATTCAAGTAAATTTTTACAAAGAAGTTATTTGGTCCTGTTCAGTGACCTAACACTCTGAATTATAAGAAATGGAGAAGATATTTAAAGTCTACATTTATATAAACTTACCTTAAAAAATTGATTCACAGCACCTGATGATAGAGCAAACTTCACAACATTTGGTGGTTCAGCTTCTATTATAATGTCAAAACTAGGGAGTGGAATATTTGAATTGGAGTAAAAGTTTAAGTTGGTAGGATCCTTGGTACCAATGGGATTCTGGACCCTGGAGAAATCTTTTATAAAGCCAGATTCCTTGGCATCAAGGACATCCTTGGATTCAGTGATATGCTTAAGGCTAGCAGAATCCACAGAGCCAGCAAAGTCATTGAGGCCGGCACCAAATTTGTGGTTATCAAAAACTGTAGAGTTTATACCAAGCTTAGATGGGTCAGAAAATTCAGAGGTGGTCAAATTTTCAGGAGTGGAAGTATAGTTTGTGCTAGCACCAAAAGTGGAGTTACCATGAACAATTTTAGCAATGTAGGAACTGGTACTGATTTCCAATTCAGGCTCAGAGAGATTGTTAATATTTATGGTATTAGTAGAATTATATAAATTATGGATATTTGTGGCATCATAATTGGGGTTGGATACAAAGTTGGATACAAAGACATGAGTTAACCTAGGATCATAGTTAGTACCTGATTTACAGCTGGTGTCAGCAGTATAGCTAGGGCTAATAGCACCACTACAACTAGTTGTATAACTAGTGTCAGTTACATTGACAGTGGTAACTGTAGAGCTGGGTCTGACAGCATAACTGTTTCTGGCATTATAGTTGGACTTGAATAGAAGGCTAGAGCCTATTTCATGGGTAAATCTTGAGATACAGTCAAGATCTGAGTCACAGTTAGGGACAGCTCCATAATTGTGGTCAGTAACAATGGCGGGTTTTGTATCACACTTGGAGTCAGCATACTTGTTAGAACTAACAGCAATATTGTGGCTTATAGCATTACTAGGCCTGACATTATAGTTAGAGTCAGAGTCTATTTTAAGGCCAGGAACATTGTTATTGGGGCTGAGACTATTGTTGTTGGAAGCAGGACAACTGATGTTGGGGCCAGAACCATTGTTGATGGGTTCTGGGATGTTGGGGCCTGATCTGAAATTTTGGGGGTCAGGGCCATTGTTTTGGAGACCAGATCTATTGATTTTAGAGCCAAGTTTATTGTTGGGGCCAGCACCATTATTGGAATCAGAAGAGTAGTCCAGGCCAGTTCCATTTTGGAGCTCAGAGGTGTAGTTTGTATTAGTGCCATTGTTGGAGTTAGCAGTACAGTCCTGATCAACACCACTGTCTAGGCCAGAGGTATTGTCTGAATTATTGGTGTGTTTTTCCCCATCAGAATCAGCGCTATATTTGGAGTTAGCATCATTGTTATTGGCATTATCAATGTTAGAGTCAGGTTTGCCATTGGAGTCAGTTCCATTGTTAGAACCACCATCACTATTGGAATCAGCTCCATTTGGAGGGTCAGCACCACCACTAGGATCAGATCCATTGTTTGTTTCTGCATCATTTCCAGCATTGCTATCTTTGGGATCACTGTCATCAGGGTCAGACTTATCTTTGGGATCTTTCTTATCTTTGGTGTTGTTGTCATCCTCAGAGTCTGTTTCATCTTCAGGATCCTTTTCATCTTCAGAGTCTGTCTTATCTTCATGGTCTATCTCATCTTTGAGAAGAAGCTTCTCTTTGGCATTGGCCTTACCTTTGAGATTTCTAGCACTGCTCAATTTAGTTTCACTGTCAGGATTGACCTCATTTTCAAGTTTAGCAGTAAGGTTTAACTTGCCTTCATTTTCAAGGCTAGCAGTAAGGTTAAACTTGCCTTCATTTTCAAGGCCAGGAACATTGCTGGTGTTGATATCATTGTTTGAGCCAGGGGTACAATGGTGGCCCGTGGTATTTTGAGGATTCATGGGAAAGGTACTGGTAACAGTAGAGCCTATGAGATTTTGAAGAACTGAGCAACTTTCACAATGTAAATAAGAAGTTGAGCCCAAGGAATACTTAGAATCCTCTCGGTGTAAAGGACAGTGGATGCCCACAGGATGCTTAGGATCCAGGGATCGTGATAAAGGACTATTCCGAGAAGTCTTATGATGTCTAACAGATTTGGGGCTCAGAGAGTATTTAGAATCCAAGGGAATTTGGAGATGTAAACTAGAGTCAGGGTCTGAATCATCATCAGAATTTACAAGACATTTATGAAAGGGAGAATTATTGATTTCCATGGAACATTTGGAACATATAGGAGCTCCAGTATCCAAAGAATATGTGATATTTCTCTGAGTCTTGGGGTGTGCAGCAGGCCAAGGGCTCATGGATACAGGATGGCAGGCAGGTGTTAAGACTTCAGAGATATAATCCTCAGCCTTTAGAAGAGGAATAGGATTCATTTGAGACTGGGAACTCTGAAAACTTTGTGAGAATCTATAGTCCCTGCAACGAATTTTACATATGGAAATTTTGTGCCTGGTATTTCTGTGATGCTTATTATTCATGAATGTGTTTGGGTTTGGAGAAAGGCTGTGACTGTGCTTTTCCTTTAACTTTTTCTGTGATTTTTGATTGTCACTGAGCCTTGGAGATACCTCTTTAAATCTTACAATCTTGTCATCACTCAGATATCTTACAAGTTGAATTCTGGAAACTGGTAGAAAAAGAAGAATAAAACATGAACAAGAATAATGAAAAAAATCATAAAGTTTTACTTTGAAATTCACATTACAAAACAAATCTATGCAAAGGAAAAAAATAGCATTTTCCTTCGAAAGATTATTGTTATTTGATATTTCAAAAGTAGGTCATGTTCCTAAATTCTTTGCTCAAGAAGGTGTCCTCTTGAGCTTATTAAGATATAAAAAATGAAATATGGTCATTTAACTTATATTTCTATGCTGTTAAGATTCAAAGAGCTTATTCTTTAGAAGATAGCTTGTTGATAGGAATTCACTGGCATTATGTGCCCAAAATAAAACTTGCTTAACAAAGTTTGGCTACCAGAGATCTATATTATTTTTTTTCATTTTGCTTCTAGAAATACTAGCAATTTATTATTTCCTGGAATGTAATACCTATAATTTATACAATCTCCATGTTTAGAAACAAAAAAATTCTTTGGCTTGACATGTCAGGCAAATAGGCAGAAATAAAACAAAAATAAAAAATGACTTAATTTTAAAAACAGAAGACCCCCTTCTATCATTTCCTCAAGGTCCTAAGGACATTTTTCTTACATTTTAGCACCAAACACAAAATCATACTTGAGAGAGAGTCGAAGAATGCTGGGTGGTAGTTTCCACTTAGAGATTGATACTGACTTTTTAGAGAGAAGGAGATATGTCTTTTCATAAAATTTCCTTTAAGGACATATAGAATCCTTAAGATAATTTTTAATTGTATGTGAATAATCTTTAGGCATTTATAAAAGAAAAACTTTAAATACATTCTGAAAAGTATTCAATAAGGTATGCTATCTGTGACAATGAGGGTTTTTTTTACTATATAGCCCTCACAGATTTATTTCTAAGAAAGGAGCTCATATTCTTATAAATATATAAAGTCATTATGTTGCTTTTGATAACATGATAGCATTTAGTGGTGTACACATAATGCAAAAGACATGAGATCTTGATAGCGTTTACCTTATTTTTTATAGCAAATACTAGAAAGACAACTATAAATTTTCTATCCCAAGCCAAGTGTCAGTAAATATTGAAAGGTGATAACTATTATTTTTAATGGCTCTGGTCTTCAATAGCATGTATCATATATTTTATTCATACAGTGCTATTATTATAATTAGTGACAAAGACTAAAGCCTGACAGAAACAAAAGGATGACATAATTTGACTGTTTGTTAAACTCACTCACATTCAAGATAATAATGGAATATACTAAAATAGTTACAAACAATCTGGCTATAAAACAAATGGGAAGTTTATAGGCATTCAAAGTATACAAGGTTCTTAAACTAAATAAAAAGATAACACTTTGAAAAAAGTCATATCAGGAATAAGAGTAGTATCACCAGATTGATTAAAATCTTATCATGTGGTCAGGAGTAAGGCACAACACTAAGAGTGAGATGAAAATCAGATAGTAGTACTAGCTGTTGCACAGAGATAGAGAACTTAAATTATAACCAAGATTTTTTTTTTTAAATTTCAAGTTTGCATTTAAATTCTAGTTAGTTAACATATAGTGTAATATTGGTTTCAGGAGTAGAATTAAGCAATTCATCACTTCCATTTAACATCCAGTGCTCAACAAAACAAGTGCCTTCTTTAATACACATCACCCATTTAGCCTATCCCCCTACCCACCACCCCTCCCTCAACCCTCAGTTTGTTCTCTATAGTTAAGAGTCTCTTATGATTTGCCTCCCTCTCTTTTTTCCCCCCTTCCCCTAAGTTCACCTAATTCGTTTCTTAAATTCCAAATATGAGAGAAATCACTTGGTAAAAAAAATTATAAACAAGAAAGTATCTCTCACTTAATAAGCCTGAAGATGTATCTCTGATTTCCAAAAGCAAATAGATATATTCATGTAGAGTATCTATATGAGCATCTATAATCATCAATTTATTTCTACATGATTATCTGTACTTACACTTTCAGTGTGGCTACAGCACAGAATGCATAAGGTATATGGTGGAGATCTCTATCAGAAATAATCTAGTTTTTTTCTGGGACTGACTGAGCAGAGCATAGATACTGGAGCAGGTAGCAGATAACCTAGCCATCACTCTTTGCTGTCTGTCACAATAGATTCAAGCCTCTTGTGATGGCTTTTCTGGGACAAAGGAGAGTAGGGAACTGAGTCAAGTGAAGATGGCTGATAACCACCAAGCTGATAAACTCTAGCCTCTGTGTGCACAAGTATGATGGCTTTTTGAGGCTAGAACGATGCTATAAGACAAAATGATGGAAAGTAAGGAATCTGAGGAAAAGACAGAAAAACAAATGCTGGATCATGAAGAGAGGCTTTGAAAAAACAGGGATACCTTAAAATGCAATAATATTTGAATAATAGGGGTCACAGAAGATGAAGAAAGAGAGGGGTAGAAAGTTTATATGAACAAATGATAGCTGAGAACTTCCCAAATCTGATGAAGGGAATAAGCATTCAAGTCCAGGAGGCATAGAGAAGGCCTCTCAAAGTCATTAAAAATAGGTCAACAACCCACATAATAGTGAAGCTTGCAAATTTCAGAGATAAAGAGAAAATCCTGAAAACAGTTTGAGATAAGAGGTCCTTAACCTATAAGGGTAGAAACAAGGCTGGCAGCAGACCTATCCACGGAGACCTGGCAAGCCAGAAAGGACTGGCATGATATATTCAAGGTGCTAAATGAGAAAAATATGCAGCCAAAAATATGTTATCCAGAATAGAAGGAGAGATAAAGAGCTTCCAGGACAAATAGAAATGAAAAGAATTGGTAATCACTAAATCACTACAGCAAGAAATATTAAAGGGGATCCTTTGCGTGAAGAGAGAGCCCAAATGTAACAAAGACCAGAAAGGAACAGAGACAATCTACAGAAGCAGTGACTTTACAGGTAACACAGTGGCATTAAATTCATATCTTTCAATATCAGTCTTAATGCAAATGGACTAAATGCTCCAATCAAAAATCACAGTGTATCAGATTGGATAAAAAATAAGACCCATCCATATGTTGTCTACAAGAGATTCGTTTAAGCCCCAAAGACCTTTCCAGATTGAAAGTGAAGGAGTGGAGTCTCCTTTATCATGCTAATGGAAGTTAAAAGAAAGCAGGGGTAGCAATCCTTATATCAGACAAAGTAGATCTTAAATCAAAGACTGTACTAAGAGATGAAGAGGGATACTACATCATACTTAAATGGTCTATCCAACAAGACCTAACAACTGTAAATATTTATGCCCCTGACATGGGAGCAACCAATTATATAAAAACATTGATAACAAAATTAAAGAACAGCATTGATAATAATACAATAACACTAGGGGACTTTAACACCCCACTCACAGCAATGGATAGATAATTTATCTAAAATATCAATGAGGAAACAAGGGCTTTCAATGACACACTGCACCAGATAGACTTAGCAGATATATTCAGAGCATTTCATCCTAAAGCAGCAGAATACCCATTTTTCTCAAGTGCACATGGAACATTCTCCAGAACAGATGACATACTGTGTCACAAATCAGCTTTTAACTGATACCAAAAGATACGGATTATTCCCTGCATATTTACAGACATTGCTTTAAAACTTCGTGAAAGGGAATAAAGGGGAAAGGAGAGAAAATGAGCGAAAATATCAGTGAGGGTGACAAAACATGAGAGACACCTAACTCTGGGAAACGAAGAAGGGGTAGTGGAAAGGGAGGTGGGCAGGGGGATGGGGTGACTGGATGACAGGCACTGCGGGGGGCACTTGGGATGAGCACTGGGTGTTATGCTATATGTTGCCAAATTGAACTCCAATAAAAAAAGATAAAAAGACAAAAATAAATAAATGAATAAAAAAAAGAAAGTTCCTCAAAAAACTAAAAGTAGAAATACCATGTGATTCAGCCATCTCAATGCTGGGTATTTATTCAAATAAAATGAAAATACTAAGTCAAAAAGATATATGTAACCTCCATGTTAACTGCAGCATTATTTACAATGGCCAAGGTATGGGAGCAACTCAAGTGTCCATCAGTAGATGAATGGATAATGAAGATGTGGCTTAAAAAACACTTACACACAGGATTATCACTCAGCTGTAGAGAAGAAAGACTTCACCATTTGTGATAATATGGATGGACCCAGAGGGCATTGTGCTAAGTAAAATAAGTCAGACAGAAAAAGTCAAATACCATATGATTTCACTTCTTTGTGGAATCTAAAAAACAAAACAAATGAGTAAAATAGAAACAGACTCATAAATACAGAGAATAAACTGGTAATCGCCAGACAGGAAGAGGGTAAAGGGATGTAGGGTAAAACAGGTGAAGGGGTTTAAGAGGTTTGGACTTGCATTTATAAAATAAGTGACAGGGATAAAAAGTACTTCACAGAGAATATAGTAATATTGTACTAACTTTGGCGACAGAAGGTAACTACACTTATCAAGGTGAACATATCATGACATATCTAATTGTCAAATCACTATGCTGTACCCCTGTAATCAATATAATTTTGTATGTCTGCTATACTTAAATTTAAAAATAAAAAAAGAAATGTCAGGAAAAAAAACTTGATCTCAATCGTGAGAGAAAATTTGGAAGGAATACAAATACATGGAGATTAAAGACTATCCTACTAAAGAATGAATGGGTCAACAAGACAATTAAAGGATTAAAAAATTCATGGAAGCAAAATGAAAATGAAAATATAACAGTTCAGAATTTTGGGATGGAGCAAAGGCGGACCTAAGAGGGAAGTATAGGATAATATAGGCCTTTCTCAAGAAACAAAAGTTTTAACACAAGTTAACTTTATACCTAAAGGAGCTGGAAAAAGAACAGCAAATAAAGCTTAAATCCAGCAGGAGAAGATAAATAATAAAGATGAGAGCAGAAATCAATGAAATAGAACCAATAGAAGAGTAGAACAGATAAATGAAACTAGGAGGTGTTTTCTTTGGAAGAATTAATAAGATCAATAAACCACTAGCCAGAGTTATCAAAAATAAAAGGGAAAAGATAAAATAAATAAAATAATGAAATAAAAAAGGAGAGATAGTCCAGACTGTAAGAATACAATTATAAGACCAATGAAATATAAACAATTATAAGAACATATTATGAACAACTATATTCCAGCAAATTAGGTAATATGGAAGAAATGGATGCATTCCTAGAAATATATAAACTACCAAAACTGAAATAAAAGTAATAGAAAACTTGAACCGATCCATAATCATCAGGGAATTTGAAACAGTAATAAAAAATCTACCAACAAACAAGAGTCCAGGGCTGGATGACTTCCCATGAATATTCTACCAGAAGAATTAATACCTATTCTTCTGAAGCTATTTTAAAAAATAGAAATGGAAGGAAAACTTCCAAAGTCATTCTAAGAGGCCAGCATTTTTTAAAATAAATATTTTTAAAGGTTTTATTTATTTATTCACGAGAGACACAGAGAGAGGCAGAGAATTATTACTCAGCTATCCAAAAGAACAAAATCTTACCATTTTAGCAGTATAGATGGAACTAGAGGATATTATGTAAGCAAAATAGTTCAGAGAAAGACAATTATCATATGATCTCACTCACACGTGTGGAATTTAAGAAACAAAACAGAAGATCATAGGGGAAGGGAGGGAAAAATAAAACAAAATGTAACCAGAGAGGGAAACAATCCATAAAATCCCCTTAACCATGGGAAACAACCTGAGGCTTGCTGGAGGGGAAGTTGGCATGGGGTTGGGGTAACTGGGCCATGGGCATTAAGGAGGGCAAGTGACCTAATGAGCACTGGATGTTATATGTAATGGGTTAAAAACTGAACTCTACCCCTGAAACCAATGCTACTCTGTATGTTAATTGTATTTAAATACAATAACATTTTAAAAAGAAATAATCTAAAGCCTTTTACTCTTTTTATGACTCTTAGAGAAGGAGATAAAACGAATAAATGACAATAAAGTAGAATCTTCTTGACATTATCAGAGCAGAATAGTGGTTTCTATGTGATTTAGAGAACTCAATATAGTGTGTGTAAGAATGAGCATTGGTTTTCAGTCAACAGCCTATGTTTGAGAATCTGGTTTTGTCAGTATTAGTGATATGATTTGGGCAAGTTATACAACATTCACAAGCCATAGTTTCTTCACCTTGAAAACAATTATAACTACTGTAAAGTTGTTGTGTGGGTTAAATGAGACACTATATAAATGTTAGATATTTCTACCTTCCCAATATAAAAGAATATAATATTGTTGAGATTGTTGTGCTAGTCTTTTCCCCCTTTTGAATCTTACATATAAACCTAGTGACTAGTAGCCAATTTTGCACTATTATGTTAATTTTCCTAATTTTCTCCTTTTTTTAAGATTTTATTTATTTATTCCTGAAAGACACACAGAGAGAGGGAGAGACATAGGCAGAGGGAAAAGCAGACTCCTCACAAGGGAGCCCGATGTGGGATTTGATCCCTGGACCCCAGATCACACCCTGAGCTGAAGGCAGACACTAAACCACTGAGGCACCCAAGAATCCCAATTCTCCTAATTTTCTGAAAGTTAGGAAGAACATGATTGTTTAATTACAGGATTGTTTAAATTTTAGGCCTTTTAAATGTATATATATATATATATATATATATATATATATATATATATATATAGGTTTAACACCAATTATAATTCCAAGAAGTTCAATACCTGTATTTCCCACAATATTTTGTAGAGTAAAAATAAAGCATATGTATCATAAAAAATGTTGTTACTAAAAGTGATATTTATTTTAATATAATTATGGAACATAGTTATGAAAAGAAACTATTGACACAGGAAGATTATGACAAATTCTTAAAGTGACAATTATAATAATAATAATTGCTAATAGCTTGAAACATAATGATATTCATGACATTAACTTTGAAAAAAGACAATATTTACATGAAAGGATGCAACTTTATTATTTTATTTTACTTATTTATGTTTAAATTTAGTTTTTAAATTTAAATTCAATTAATTAACATAGTGTATTATTATTGTCTCTTCAACAAGTGGTATTGGGTCAACTGGACAATCAGAAGCAAAAGAATTAATTGTTCCCTGAAATCACACCATACAGAAAAAAGCTAACTCAAATGCATCAAACAACTAAATGTAAGAATAAAATTATTAGAAAGCAATATAGTTGTAAATCTTTGCAATATTAGATTTGGCAAATGGTTCTTAGATATGACATCCAAATTATGAACAAGAAAAGGAAATAACAGATAGTTTGGACCACATTAAATTTTAAAAGTTTTCTATTGCAAAGGACATCATAAAAAAGAAAATACAATCCATAGAGTGGTATAACATATTTGCAAATTATATAACTGATAAAAAATCATGTAATCAGTATATATAAAGAACTATTATAACTCAGTAAGAAAAATAATAAAAATAAAAGAATATAAAAGAGAATCTGAATAGACATTTATCCAAGGAAGATATACAATGGTCAAAAAGCACATAAAATATGTTAACATGATTAGTCATTGGGGAAATATAATTAAAAATCATCAATGAAGTAACATTTCACATCCACTGGAATGTCTAAAATAAAAAAGTCAGTGGCACCTGGGTGGCTCAGTTGGTTAAGCATCAAATCCTTGATTTCAGCTTAAGTCATGATCTCAAGGTTGTGAGATCAAGCCCCGACTCTGGCTCTGCAATCAGTACAGAGTCTGCTTGAGATGCTCTCTCTCCCTCTCCCTCTGCCCCTCCCCAGGCTAATGCATACTCTAAATAAGTAAGTAAATAAATAAATAAAATTTTTTTAAAAGTCAGATAACAAAAGTGTTTACAAGGATGTGCAGAAATAGGAATCCTCATAAAATGATGGTGGTAGTATAAAATTATGTTGTCACTTTGGAAAACAGATTGGCAGTTCCTCAAGCAATTAACTGTGGAGTAACCATGTGATTCAGCAATTACTCTCTATGCATATATTTAAGACAAATGAACACATGATACAATATGGATTAACCTTGAAAGCATTATACTAACTGAATAAATGCAGTCACAAAGGGCCATATATTATATTATTCCACTCATATAAAAAGTCCAGGATAGTGAAATCTACAGAGACAGAAAGCACGTTAGTGATCCCTTAGGGCTAGGGGAAATGGAAAGGGTAGGCAGATGAAAACTACAAGGCACAGGGTTACTGCTTATGGTGATAAAAGCTTTCCAAAAGGGATTGCTGTGATGATTACACATATCTGTGAATATACTTAAAGCCACTGAATTGTATAGTTGACTGGATGAATTATATTTTAGTAAAAGTGTTTTTCCAAAAAAAGCAAAACAAAACAAAAATGCTCTCCATACTGAGAATCAATGAGCCTCCTTGATAGACAACATCTCACACATTTTGTCATCACCTCGTGATGAATTAAATGAATCTTGTATGACTTCACTGGGAAGGGACCCTTGGAACCTTGTACCTAGTTTCTGTTAGTTTTCACTTTATATGCCTTTTCTCAATGCTGATTTTATTTTATTGAGTGATCTTTTGCTGTGATAAATTTTAACCTTGAGTACTACTGTATGCTGAGTCCAGTGAATCATCCTGGAGAATGACTGTATCTGGATATTGCCTTGGGGATCCCTGATATAACAAATCTTAGCCTAAATTTTTCCAAATATTGACAGAAAATATATAAAATCTGAGCACCTGGATGGATCAGTGGTTGAACATTTATCTGCCTTTGGTTCAGGTAGCGATCCTGGGGTCCTGGGCTCAAGTCCCACATTGGGCTCCCCATAGGGAGCCTGCTTCTCCCTCTGCCTGTGTCTCTTCCTCTCTCTGTGTTTCTCATCAATAAATAAATAAAATATTTTTTTAAAAGAAACTATATAAAATCATTAAGCAATTTCTATTGACTATACTCACCACCTCTGTTATCAATTTGTTGTACAGAATTTTGTTCTTCAGTTTTCTTTCCTTGGCCAATTGGAGGTGACAGGAAAATAGGCCTCCAAAAACCTATAAACAAATTAAATAGACTCAATTATTTTCCAATTCCTAATAAAATAAAATTGTAGAAAGGAAAAGTTTATATGATTCTGCAGTGAAAAAAATGTTTCTGATAATACTATTTTTCTTCAAATACTGTATCTATTAGTAATGGGGATCTTCCTCCCAATTTTCATGGAGTTTATTATAGCAATATTGAAAACTAAGTTAAAAATATTCCACCATAGGGGTGCCTGTGTGGCTCAGTTGGTTGAGCATTGGACTCTAGATTTCAACTCAGGTCGTGATTTCAGGGTTGTGGGATCGAGCCCAAAGTTGGGCTCTGTGCTCAGCATGAAGTCTGCTTGAGATTCTCTGTTCCTCTGCCTCTTCCCCTCCCTGAACAAGCACACTGTCTCTTTTTCTCTCAAAATAAATATAATCTTTTAAAAAATATTCCACTATATACTGGTGATAGATTTGCTTCATGTAAAAATTCAGCATATCTTCAGTTCACTTTCTCTAAAAAGTTTTGTAGACAGTTCTTGTCCTAATGAAATACTGGATATAAAATTGCCAAAGAAGTACCCATTAGGATGACTGCTGTCAAAAATGCAACAAATAAATGTTCATGAGGATATGAAATAGTATAGATATTGAAACCCTTGTGCACAGTTAGTGGTAATGTAAAAAGGTATAGGTATTATAGAAAACAGTATGGCAAATCCTCAAAAAATCAAAAACAGAATTATCATACGATCTAACAATTATTATTTGATTTTATGTCCCCAAAATGAAATCAGGATCTCAAAGAGATATTTACACACTCATGTTCATAGTGGCATTATTTACAATAGCCGAAAGATGGCAGGTACACAACACCAACATCTATCCAGGGACAGATAAATGAATAAACAAATCTGGTATATCCATATAATAGAATATTATTTATCTTTAAAATGGAAGGAAGTTCTGACATATGCAACAGCATTGGTTGCTGATTGAAAGAAGACAGGCACAAATACACAAATACTGTATATGATATGCTAAGTCAGAATCATAGAAAGGAAACAAATCAGCATAGGGGACAAAAAAGAGAGAGAGGCAAACCAAGAATCAGACTCTTAACTATAGAGAACAAACTGATGGTTATAAGCAGGGAGGTGGTTAGGGGGATAGGTTCAATATGTGATGGGGATCAAGAAGTGAACTGGTGGTGAGCACCAGGTGTTATATGGAAGTGTTAAATCACTAAATTGTATACCTGAAACTAATATTACACTGCATGTTAACCAACTGGAACTTAAATAAAAACTTAAACAAAATCATAGAGAAAGTAACTAGAAAGGTGGTTGCCAGGGACTGAGCAAAGAGGGAAATGGGAAGTTATTGTTTAATGGTTATAAAGTTTGTTTCACAAGATGAAAATAGTTCTGGAGAATGATTGCACAACAATATGTACCTACCATTGAGCTTTACACTTTAAAATGGTCAAGATAGTAAATTTTATGTTATGTGTATTTTACCACCATTTTTTAATGAAAAAATGTTTAATAATAGGCTATGGTAGAGTATGGGGGTGAGAATATACAGAAGTATGTTCATGTCAAACAATGGAGATTTCAGTTCAATAATGCCAAAATGATAGTACTTGGTATAAAATTTTAAAGTACAACAAAAATTCTAAACATCATTATAAAAGCATAGAAATTAAATAAATGAGTTAATATTATTAATGACCTTTATACTACTCTCAGGAAAGGCATTTTATAAAAAAGATAAAAACGTGGTTTGTGGGATGGCTAGGTGGCTCAGTTGATTAAGCATCTGCCTTTGGCTCACGTCATGAGCCTAGGGTGCTGGGTGAGAGCCTCACTTCTAGCTCCCTGCTCAGCAGGGAGCCAGCTTCTCCCTCTCCCTTTGCCCCTCCCCCACTCAAACTCTTTCCCTCTGCCTCTTTCTCTTTCTCTCTCAAATAAATACATACATACATACATACATACATAAATACATAAATAAAATCTTTAAAAAAGCACCTGTTTTGTAACCAACTATTCATTAAAAAAACTATTGTCATTTAAAATCCATAGACAGAGGAACAAAAAGGCCTAATTTTCAGCCTGGGACATGCAGCAAAGCCGGTTTTGCTATCTCTTTATGATAAGGCAGCTAGAGAAGGGACAGACACAGTGTTAAGCTGACTTTAGGTAAGGAGTGTGTTGTTCATTTCAAAGTGAGCATAGGTAGCACAAAGAGCAGTTTTTCTATACCTATAGGCTTCAACTTTATTTCTAGGATTTTACAAATCACATTTAGCCTATCAGTTTATATTTTTAATATACAACAGCTGAAGATTGGTGAAAGCAGCTAGCAAAATTTTGGTTTTATGTATGAAAGGGCTTTAACTATGGATGAACCATATTCCAATGTATGTTTTACACTAATAATAATCCACAAATTAGATATAGCCTAACTGCAAATATTTAAAATGTGTCAAAGCCTTTATAAAAAATTGGGCTCAGCTAAAGTGTAATTAATTGACTGGTTTCATGTGGATTAATATTATTTTCTCATATTATAAACTTCATGACGTCACAGACGTACTTGAGATAACACTAGACTCGGAATTTCTATCCTCTAGCCTAACTGCTAATTACCTATGTGACATTTAGGGAAGAAGTCTGCTTGAGCCTCAGTTTCCTCATTTTTGAAGCAGGTATAATAATGCTGTACTGTGGTTGCTCTTTCTAAACTAGAAGAATATGAGATTAAACAAGAGTTGAGATATAAGTAACACACTTAAACTTGATTAAGGGCTCGGGCTCTGGAATCCAATAAGCTCTTGTTAACGTCCAGAACAACTCACTTGAATATCTTAGTTTCTCTGTTGTCACTGTAAAATTGGGATAATACATTCAGCTTAGCTGAAAGATAGTATGTCTTCATGTTTAACAACACAGACTTTGGAGTATGGTTTCATGTCCTGACTGTCATTTATTGTGTTACCTTGGTTAATTACACAACTTCTTTGTGCCTCAGTTTCTTCATTGGTAAACTAGAAATGACAATAGTGCCTACCTCCTAGAGTTGAAAGGTTTTAATGAATTCATATATTTAAAACTCATCAATTAGTATTACTTAATTTGTGCTGGTGAATTGGCACTAACAAATTATTATGTGTAAACTGCTTAGAATTGTCCATGACAGTGCTATATAAAGCTTAGCTATTATCAATAAAGGATAGAATTTAGGTGTAATAATGCATGTGACTTGTGTGAAGCATACTGCTTGACACTCAGTATTAGATGGTTTATTATTTTCACAGTAATGGACTTTGAAAGTCTGAGGCACTATATAAATTTAGTATTATGCTTTTATGTTTTTATCATAATATACGCCAAGCATGCTGTAAGCATTTGATTGACAAAATTTTACAAAGCACATCAATAACAATGCAGTTGAATCCCTTAGGAGTAGTTATGGTATTTCTCTGGACGTTTATTAGATGTTGTTTGAAAATATTAAAAACTGAAGCTGGATGAGAAATGTGAACCTTTACACCCTCCATTCTGATTAATGCAACTCTTACAGCATTGTTAATACTGCCCTGTTAGAAAAGAATGATGCTGGATCAAGAGAGAATTAACTTAATGTTACAAAATTTAAATCCAGTAAATACATTGTTTTAATTAGGGTTTGGCCCCTCTTTGTAAAAGGTATCACCTTTCACCACTCTACCAATATGTTGCCTTATAAGAGGATCTCAGAAATTCATTTCTCCCATTTACTTTATCCTTTCCAATAGAATTGCATGTCTAACTAACAATCAGAGAGTTTTTGTCAGATAATATAAAAAATGAGGTGAATATTTTCCTGACTGTTCAAATAAAATATTACACATTTAATCCAACTAAATTACTGGCTTGAGGATAAATGTACCTGATAACTAGGGAAACACCTGAATAGCAATTTGTGTAGTAAATGCCCCAAAATATATAGTATTATTGGATTTAATAATCTTCTCTGCTTAAAAAATATGATATGAAGAAGTCAGTATTATATAAAACAAATTTCAAAGACATGTGTAAATACATATTAAAATAGGAAACATTGATCATACATTATATATATGTACATATATATAATTTCAAATACTCTATTTTTGAAAAGTCACTGGAGTTTATTGAAGCACAAAATTTGTTATATTTTCAGAGGGAAGTTTTCTTATGAATGCTTAGGCATCAAGTTCTTAATTTTCTTTTCATGCTTTGAACTGAATTGTAAGACTGTGGAAAATGACTAGTATGAAGAAAAACACTTTATGAAATGATAATAGTTCCTTTGTCATAAGCATACCTTAATACCAATGGCTTAGGAAATGAAGAATTATAATTATTTAGTGTGATAAAGTCAATGTGACTAACAAGGTAAATGTCAACTATTTATTGAGAATTATAGAGCTTTCATAGTAATTTTGAAAGAAGCAAGTTGGATATTTATATAGTTAGGCTTGGATACTTCTTTTCATAGCAACTAATAATGGGGAAAAATTTATGAGCAATCTCTATTCACCCATTCTTAAATAATGCAAACAAAATTTAATGTGTTGTTTTCTAGGCCCTATAACCATCTCTGTTAATAATTCTCTAATTTTTTTCTTTTAAGAAGAAGATAACTAAAGAGAGATGACTTACCTAATTTTTTAAAAAGATTTTATCTTAAGTAATCACTACACATGTTGGGTAGTGTGTACAACCTCTAAGATCAAGAGCCAAATGCTCTACTGACTGAGTCAGCCAGGTGCCCCTATTTGTCTAATTTTTAAAAGTGAATGGAAATCTAAGGTTAAAATAACTTTTCTCTGAGTTTCTTATGAAATGATCTCAGCCTCAACTCTGTCAAAGCTATTGACATAAGCATCATGCTGTTTTTAATTGTACTTGTAAACAAGATGGTTTCAAAAGCCACACACATTTAAGCTTACCCTGAGGACGATTACCCTTCTTGCGAGCACCAAGCTGTTGTGCTTCATTTTCTGAGTCAATGTCGTGTCTTTCATTGTCAGATACAGTCTTGTGCTCTTGTTCACTGTCAGGCCATATGAGATATCTTTCCCTCTCTTCATCCATTGGAAGTTTCTTATTTTCAAATATCAAACACTGTTCCTTCTCCAACTCCATCATCTGTGTTTCACTTTCAAATTCATTTTGATATTTTTTGCTTTCAGATTTTGCTAGATACTTTCCAGAATTGGAGTCTATTTGATGTCTTTCAAAGCTATCCTGATGTTTTTGAAGGCCATCTTTACATTTTCCAGAGCTACGCTGAAGTCTTTCAGACCTAAATTGATATCTTTCATAGCTATCCCAATGTCTACCAGAGTCAAAGTCCGATTTTTGTCTTTCAGAGTCAGTCAAGAATCTTTTAGATTCAAACCTAAGGCCCATCCAGAATCTTTCCAAGTCAGAGGCCCTTTGGCAATGTTCAGCCTTCAACACGTGTTTCACAGCATCAGAGACTGCCCCCAGGCTTTCAGAATCTAAGTCCATTGTACGTTCTTCAGACCAAGAATCCATCCAGTGCTCCTCAGTGTCAGTGCTCAACTGGAATGTTTTGGCATCCAAGACACATTTCACAGCTGCTGAGGCTAGCCCATATTTTTCAGAGTCTGAATCCATCTCACATGGTTCAGAATCGGAATCCATTACATATCTCTTAGATCTAATCTCTTTCTGGTGTTTTTCTTCCGCCATCAGATGTACCCCAAAAGCAGAAGGTGAGTCCATTCCATCTCTGTCCAGGTCTGGGTCCATCACAGACCTCTTAGAATCAGAGAGAATCCAGTGTTCTTTGGTCTCAATGGATCTTTTTTCAGATTCTATCAGGCGTTTTACAGAATCTAAAGCTATTTGGCATTTTTCTGCCTTCAGCAGATGTTTCACAGATGCAGAAGCTGTTGGACATTTTTCTGAGTCTGAATCCATCTCCGGTCTTTCACTGTCAGAGTTCAGTGCATATTTTTCAGAGTCAGAGTCTGCCAAGTATTTTTCTGAATCTGAGTCCATCCAGTATTTCAAAGGGTCAAAGTCCACCTGGCATTGTTCAATTCCCTCTAGTTGTTGCTCTGACTCCATCACATCTTTCACAGAGCCTGAAGCCATTTGGCATTTTTCTGCTTCTAATAGGTATTTCATAGAGTTTGAGTCCATGGGACATTTTTCTGAGTCTGAGTCCATGCCCCATATTATTGACCCAGAATCTTTTGAGTGTTCTTCTAAGTCAGAGTCCAAACCAATGCCTCTATCAGAGTCAGAATCAATCATACATCTTTCAGAGCCAGATTCCAGTGGGAGGGTGTCATTTTCAATTATTGTTAGGTCTTGGAGACTTCTATCGTCCAAAGAACCAGCTGAAGTTTCAGAAATTTTTGTATCAGAAACTTCTGTTTCAGACTTGCTCACTTCATCATTTGACATAACTGCTCTTTCATTACTTAAAGAAAAGACAAACATGACACCTTAAAAATATTCATCAGATGTTAAATGTCAAATATTTTCTCTGTTGCAAACTTCCCTACAGGAAAATATTATAAAGTACATATTTTATCTATTAGACAGTAGAAAGCAAGAAACACCACCAACATTCTTGTGAACAAATTGGAAGAATAATAGTGTTAGGTGGATTTTGCACTTACTTGTGTTTGCCCTTATATTAACTGTTTTCCATCACATGAAAGTAATAGCTTGCCTAGGATACTTCCTTGCAATGTACTATTTTCTTGTCTCTGTCTAATTAGTGCATTATTATTTTGGGAATTGAATATCATCTTAAAATGCAGTGGAGAATAAAACAAACTATTTATATATTCTACTCAAAGTTAATATTGTATGTTTGTAGATCTGGTTATTAGAGAGGCTTACCTTGGAGAATTGAGCCTTTTAAGGGAAAAATATCCAAATTTGTCAGATGCTATTTCAATTGGAAGGGACACATGTTGAAGTGAAAATATATGTTTACTTGATGAACTAGTCGTAGTTACTGGCTGAGAAGCAAAAGCAAAATAAATCATAAACCAAGTTATAATTTCTCAGTTGCATTTACCATGAAACAGAACTCTTAGGAATTTTGATTGAGGGAAGGATATTACTTCATTAGCTTCACTTGTGCTTAAGGGTAAGTCATGGTGAGAACCTCTTCCAAAGTAAAACTTCAGAATTAATATTTAAGTATAAGAGCAGACACAAATACATTATGAGGTGTCTTTCTATCCTCTACTTTTCTAAGAACTAATGGCTATTACCAGTGCTGCATCGGTACTCTGTTACCCAGTCCCTTGGTTGCAGGTAGCTGGAATTTGACCTAAATTGGGACAGGTTCTCTTTCCTGGGGATTTAGAATTAGAATTCAGAAGGTTTTTTTTTTTTTTTCTTCTGCTGGTTGCTTGAAATGAAGACAGGCAATCTCATGCATTACAGAAAAGCAATGTCTGTCAGATGCCTAAATAAGTAGAAAAAAGTCAATGTGCAGAGAATGTGAAGCATAAAACAGCCATACATAAAGGCAACTGAAACAAGAGATCATATATCTCTAGAAGAACAGATGAAAACAATTTTTTATGTGGGTTCTTGATTCCAGTTCCTCCTAAGTATTAACTTTCCTTTCTGCCCTTGAGTTCTCTATGGTAATCATGATCCTTGACTTGAGTTCTTACTATACCCTTTTTTTAAAAAATTTACTTATGATAGTCACAGAGAGAGAGAGAGAGAGGCAGAGACACAGGCAGAGGGAGAAGCAGGCTCCATGCACCGGGAGCCCCATGTGGGATTCGATCCCGGGTCTCCAGGATCGCGCCCCGGGCCAAAGACAGGCGCCAAACCGCTGCGCCACCCAGGGATCCCATGCGCCACCCAGGGATCCCCTTGACTTGAGTTCTTACTATACCCTTTTGTTTTTGCTCAAGCTAGAATGAGTAAAATTTTGTTCCTTTCAACCAAAAGGATTTTAATAGACATAATAATTGCTATCAATATTTTTTGTTAGCTTCAAAGTAGAACATAACTAACAAGTTTGTCTATTAGACAAAGAAGGAGTCCAAGCACAGGAGAAGAGAAAGTTGACAAATGATCAAAATGAATTTTATCTATGCGAAAAGGACTTATTCCATTTTTCAATGAAACCTGAGCAAAATATTATAGACTTATAATATGTCATTTAGGTATGATATAACAAAAATACTTCATAAGGTTTAATATATTATATAATTGATTATTATAAAAGATTTGGAATCTCCTGTCTCAGCATATAATTGTAAGCCTCTGATGAGATAATGATTAAGAGAAAATACTCACTATGAAAACTGGTAAAGACATAAAATGTAAAAGATTAACATAAGAAATAGAGAGGTAATGTTGGATTTATATAGCAAACAACCATGAAAAATATTTCACATCCTAGGGGAGGTAAATAACAAATTTCATGCGCCTCTAAACATTGATATAAAACATGCCAATACTCAGAATTTCTTTGACTCTTATTCTCAAATCATAGTAATAGCTTTTCTACTATGATTGTAATTCCCTAGTTTTCATCAGCTTGAAAGTCAAGACAAAACTAAAGAGTGAGGAAATATACAAGCAGATTTTATTCAATTAGACATAACATATGCCTAATAAAATAATATTTGTCTTGGTAAATTGGTAACTAATATCTTTTCATGTATTAGTTTTATCAGGATACCCAGCTTCCTGAGGAACTATACAGATCATGTTTCTAATCTTTCCAAAAGAACGTAGGGCAGCTACATATTCTACAACATTGATTTAAAAATCTAACACGACGAGGGTTAACGAGGTGGAAGAACGAGTGAGTGACATAGAAGACAAGTTAATGGCAAAGAGGGAAACTGAGGAAAAAAGAGACAATCAATTAAGGGACGATGAAGACAGATTAAGGGAAATAAATGACAGTCTAAGGAAGAAAAACCTACGTTTAATTGGGGTTCCCGAGGGCGCCGAAAGGGACAGAGGGCCAGAATATGTATTTGAACAAATCCTAGCTGAAAACTTTCCCAATCTGGGAAGGGAAACAGGCATTCAGATCCAGGAAATAGAGAGATCCCCCCTAAAATCAATAAAAACCGTTCAACACCTCGACATTTAATAGTGAAGCTTGAAAATTCCAAAGATAAAGAGAAGATCCTTAAAGCAGCAAGAGACAAGAAGTCCCTGACTTTCATGGGGAGGAATATTAGGGTAACAGCAGACCTCTCCACAGAGACGTGGCAGGCCAGAAAGGGCTGGCAGGATATATTCAGGGTCCTAAATGAGAAGAACATGCAACCAAGAATACTTTATCCAGCAAGGCTCTCATTCAAAGTGGAAGGAGAGATAAAGAGCTTCCAAGACAGGCAGGAACTGAAAGAATATGTGACCTCCAAACCAGCTCTGCAAGAAATTTTAAGGGGGACTCTTAAAACTCCCCTTTAAGAAGAAGTTCAGTGGAACAATCCACAAAAACAAGGACTAAATAGATATCATGATGACACTAAACTCATATCTGTCAATAGTAACTCTGAACGTGAATGGCCTTAATGACCCCATCAAAAGGCGCAGGGTTTCAGACTGGATAAAAAAGCAGGACCCATCTATTTGCTGTCTACAAGAGACTCATTTTAGACAGAAGGACACCTACAACCTGAACATAAAAGGTTGGAGAACCATTTACCATTCAAATGGTTCTCAAAATATACCCTAAAAACTATAGAACACTTCTGAAAGAAATTGAGGAAGACACAAAGAGATGGAATAATATTCCATGCTCATGGATTGGCAGAATTAATATTGTGAAAATGTCAATGTTACCCAGGGCAATTTACACGTATAATGCAATCCCTATCAAAATACCATGGACTTTCTTCAGAGACTTAGAACAAATTATTTTAAGATTTGTGTGGAATCAGAAAAGACCCCAAACAGCCAGGGGAATTTTAAAAAAGAAAACCATATCTGGGGGCATCACAATGCCAGATTTCAGGTTGTACTACAAAGCTGTGGTCATCAAGACAGTGTGGTACTGGCACAAAAACAGACATATAGATCAGTGGAACAGAACAGAGAACCAAGAAGTGGACCCTGAACTTTATGCTCAACTAATATATGATAAAGGAGGAAAGATGATCCACTGGAAGAAAGACAGTCTCTTCAATAAATGGTGCTGGGAAAATTGGACATCCACATGCAGAAGAATGAAACTGGACCACTCTCTTGCACCATACACAAAGATAAACTCAAAATAGATGAATGATCTAAATGTGAGACAAGATTCCATCAAAATCCCAGAGAAGAACTCAGGCAACACCCTTTTTTAACTTGGCCACAGTAACCGGAGAAGGACAAACAGTGTATGTTCTCATTCATTTGGGGAATATGAATAATAGTGAAAGGGAATATAAGGGAAGGGAGAAGAAATGTGTGAGAAATATCAGAAAGGGAGACAGAACATAGAGACTTCTAACTCTGGGAAATGAACTGGGGGTGGTGGAGGGGGAGGAGGGCGGGGGGTGGGGGTGAATGGGTGACGGGCACTGAGGGGTACACTTGACGGGATGAGCACTGGGTGTTATTCTGTATGTTGGTAAATTGAACACCAATAAAAATTAATTTATAAAAAAAATAAAGGTCCTATTTCCAAAAAAAATAAAAAATAAAAAATAAAAATCTAACAGAAAATACAATAAATATGGAATTCACGCTGGTTATTTAGGATTGGCATACTATCTGAAGTTTTGGAGGCTTTGACTAGAACAAACCTTTATGTCTGCCTTTTAGAACACTGAACCAAATATCTTCCTTAGCAGGAAAACTTTCAAAGATAGTACAGAGCATCAGAAAGTTTAAATGTTCTTTCTAGTAATACCACTTTACATAGATGAGACTTTTGAAATATATTTCTTGCTAGTTAATTAAACTTAAACTGACATCAAAAGAAAGGGAAGGATGTTTATAAATTCATTAATTAGAACTCTGTGAAAGCTAATCTATATCTCTAAGACTATGTTTTCCTGAGAACTATAATTCTGTACAGTACTGAGAATTTTTAATTGAGAGAAAAAATTGCTGTGAAGACTAAATTCAATTAGACTGTTAAATAAATGTGTCCAACTAATGAATCTGTAAAAAGTTGCCCCTTCTTTCTAGAAAGTTGCTTCTTTCCTCTAAAGAATATTAATTCTACGGTTTTATACTCTACACTAAACCAATTTTCAGTTAAGCCTGTAAGGCTCTGTCCAAAAGTTTATATCCTTGTTTTTCCTTTATTTATATCTGCTGTTTTTACTGCATCTTATATAGAACTAAGTTTTAATTTCATTCTATAATCTTAACAGATTAGTTTAGTCATTAAGATGAAGAAATTTATTAAACAGACCATTTCCTGATCTGATGACATCAGTGCCATGCTACATACCTATAATATGCGAGCGTATCCTAATTAGCCATTGTTCTAAAAGAAATGGTTTCATGGGTTATATAAGCCACAGAGTGTAAAAGGTTACTCCCAGGTGCATGGGGAATATGAAAATAATAAAAAGTTTCTATTAATAATCAGTATTATACAGAAAACTTTTTCTCCATAATCTGTTTTTTTAGTAAAAAGTATCATTGTATAACTAATGTTAATCTTTAATGCAATTAGCATGAAAGGAAGTCAAAGCATGTGATTTGCAAAATTTTGAGAATTTTAAGGCTTAAATAGGAAATTTTTTTAAAATTTATTTATGATAGTCACAGAGAGAGAGAGAGAGGCAGAGACACAGGCAGAGGGAGAAGCAGGCTCCATGCACCGGAAGCCCGATGTGGGATTTGATCCCGGGTCTCCAGGATCGCGCCCTGGGCCAAAGGCAGGCGCCAAACCGCTGCGCCACCCAGGGATCCCTTAAATAGGAAATTTAAGGGGAGCAGGGATAGTGCATGGCAAGGAGCCATTTATTTATTTATTTTTTCTTTCCTTAAAGATTTTATTTATCCATTCATGAGAGACAGAGAGAGAGAGAGGCAGAGACACAGGCAGAGGGAGAATCAGGCTCTATGCAGGGAGCCCGACATGGGACCTCGATCCTGGGTCTCCAGGATCACACCCTGGGCTGAAGGCGGCACTAAACCACTGAGCCACCCAGGCAATTTTATTTCTAAAAGAAGTAAGGCCTGTACTCATGAAACTTGACTCTTAAATCATTCATTCTCCTTTTGGTAAACTATTCCCACCATTGTACATTGTATATTTCCCTAGAGGTTTACTTTGGGAAAACATCACTAGTAAGAATCCCCATTTGCAGTTTAATGTCAAGGAAAGAAGCCAGTATATCCAAGTATTTTCAACAAGCACCCTAAGTAAGTATAGCCTAGTTTAAGAAAAAATGAGCTAGATGAAGAGCTGGCAAACTATGCCTTGTGAACCAAATCCAGCACATGATCTGCTTTCATATGCCCTAAGATCAAAGGAAGACTTTTACATTTTAAACATGTAAAAAATGTAAAATGAAAAAGTATATTAGCCCATCAGTGAGATCATTTCCTTCAATAGTTGAGGACATAGTCTCTTGGCCTGTAAAGCCCCAAATATTTAAGAAATAAGTCCTTTACAGAAGAAGTTTGCCATCCTTTGAACTACATGATTTCCAATGACTTTTATGACTCAGAGTCCATGAGATTATATTTGTAAGTAAGATTAAGAGCCCTTTTTAAGTACTCTGAGATGTTTTTTCTACGTAGAGAAATGATCAATTTGCTTAAATTTCTGAGAGTTCAGAAGCTTCTTTGTATCTTTGATGGTGCTAAAGTCATAGAGTAGTTTGCCCCTGGAGAAATTTGTGACTTATACATCTGAAAATGTAATTTGTGAGTTGTCTAAGAGGGATTTTCTGTGGATCCTCCAGACTGAAGAAAAAAATAACTCAACTTGCAAACACTATATAGGGAGAAGCCTTTTATATTAAAAGATTTTGTAGAATTATAGAGTGCTGAACCACCCAAGATTTTCCCCCTACACTTAAAAGCTAATTCTAAGAGATGTCAAGATAATTAGGGGGTAACTTTTAATAATAGACTCTGTTTCCAGAACAGTAGGAATGGGGATCTCACATCTAATGGGATGTGGCTACAAAGACAGTGGATAACAAGTATAACTTCTCTTTCCTACAAAATGAAAGCTTTTCATTTTAATTTTACAAGCCTCATAGTGCAACCTTCACCCTATGAGTGAAATAACTGGATATAATATAAATTAATCACTTCTTCATTTGACAATGTTATCATCATTACCTACTAAAATCTCTTTTAGTCACACGTATTTTGTCAGACTACTCTATAACTAATGAAAGATCAGTACTGCCTAAAATGATCATAGATCTAAAAATGTAAGAGAGTATTTCTAGTTACATGCCAAAGAACAATAAAAATTATTATAATTACCCTCTCCTGATCTGATTTTTTTCTTATTTCATATACATATATAATTGTTTCCTCAATTTTTTTCTAGTCACCTATTACTTTGGCAATATGCTTGAATTATAAGGTATATATAACATGAA
Source organism: Nyctereutes procyonoides (assembly GCF_905146905.1). Lineage (NCBI taxonomy): Eukaryota > Metazoa > Chordata > Mammalia > Carnivora > Canidae > Nyctereutes > Nyctereutes procyonoides. Next base: position 64,101,788 of record NW_026575125.1, on the reverse strand, counting down.
TATGATTTTATTATGCATACATAATCCTTTATACTAGCAATTCTCAGGTTTCCATCAATACCATATTTACAGTTTTATAAATATTTTATAGTTAGTATTTCATGTTGCACTCTTACAAAATATATTGGAAAGGACACTCCAGAGAAAAGTGAATTTATAATAGATGCCAAGCAATCTATAAACAAGATATTTTTATTTAAAAAAGATTTTATTTATTAATTTGGAGAGATAGTGAGATAGAGATAGAGAGAGAGAGCATGAGTTGGGGGAGAGGCAGTGGGACAGGAAGGGAGAGAGAATCTCAAGTGGACTCCACACAGAGCATAGAGTACAATGCGGGGCTTGATCTCATGACCTCGTGATCATAATCTGAGACGAAATCAAGAGTTGGATGCTTAAATGACTGAACCAACCAGGCACCCCAAACATGATATTTATTTAATTTTTGGACTGCCTTTTAGTATTTGTGATTGTGAAAGTATAAGATTATAAATTAAAATAGATCTGTTTTTATGTAAAACATATTTATTCTCTATAAAAATTCTCTATAAAAGATTTTAAATGTGATACATCTATTAGATTAAAGAAATTTTGATAAAAAACTTTACATCAGTATTGCCTTGGGTTGTCTCCCAGATATTTCCCAGTACATTTATCATATTATAGGAATCAACCACAGGGATATGATTAAGTATGGGCTATGGAATTAGATTGACTTAGGTTTGAGTTTGGACTTTGCTATTTATTATTGTGTGAGCTTAGGGAAGTCACTTAACCTCTCTATGGCTCTGTTTCCTTTTCTATAAAGTGAGGATAAAAGAGTTGATATGGCTTCTGGGCAGCAAGGGAAACAATCAACTTAACTAAAAGACAACTCACTGAATGGGAGAAAGATATTTGCAAATGGCATATCTGATAAACGGTTAGTATCCAAATACATAAAGAACTTACACAACTCAATGCCAAAACTAATCCAATTAAAATGGGCAGATACAAACAGACATTTCTCCAAAAAAAAAAGACATATAAATGGCTAACAGACACATGAAAAGATGCTCAACATCACTCATCATCAGGGAAATGCAAAACTACAAGGAGATACCACATCACACCTGCCAGAATGGCTAAAATAAAAAAATGCAAGAAACAACAAGAGTTGGTAAGAGTGTGGAGAATAAGGAACCCTCTTGTACTGTTGGTGGGAATGTAAACTGGTTCAGCCACTGTGGAAGACAGTATGGAATTTCCTCAAAAAATTAAAAAAAGAATTACCCTATGATCCAGGAATTGCCCTACTGGCTATTTACACAAAGAATACAAAAATACCCTAAAAACAAAACAAAAAACCAACTAATTTGAAGGGATACATGCACCCCTATGTTTATTGCAGAATTATTTACAATAGCCAAACTGGAAGCAGCCCAAATGTCCATATATAGATGAATGGATAAAGAATATGTGATACACACACACACACACACACACGGAGGAATATTAATTAGCCATATAAAGAAAGAAATCTTGCCATTTGCAACAAAATGGATGTAGTTAGAGGGTATAATGCCAAATGAAATTAGTCAGTCAGAGAAGGACAAATACCATATGATTTCATTTATATGTGGAATTTAAGAAACAAAACAAATGAACAAAAAAAGTGGACAAACAAAAAACCAGACCCTTAACTGTAGAGAAGAAACTGGGGGTTGCCAGAGGGGAGATGGGGGGGTGAATTAGGTGATGGAAATTAAAGAGTACACTTATCATGATGGACACTAAAAATGTATAGAATCATTGAATCATTATATTGTACACCTAAAATTAATATAACACAGCATGTTAATTATATTGGAATTAAAATAAAAAATTTAATGAAAAGAGTTGATGTGAAGATTGCGAGAGATATAATTGGACAGGATTATAATTGTTTAACACAATGTTTGGTAAATAATAAGGTACTTTATATGTACTTATTGTTATTATTAATCATGTAGTGCCAAATTATCTTTAAGATATAATGTAGCTAAGAGAATTCTGCTCTATAGGAATTTGATTGAGTATTGCTTAGTATTTTACTGAGTTAAATAATAAGTATACTATAGGGCAGAAAAAGTTTAAAACATTTAGTGACATAGAACAGTTTTTGTTGTTATATGCCTGCTTAGGGAGATAATGGGCTATGTGACTCATGCTTTGTCTAATATTATTCATTAGAACTTTTCCCCTTTCCAGTTAATTTCATTTATATATATTTTGTTGTGTTGTATAATAATTACAGAAGTAATTTTCATCCACAAATTAAAAAGATTACATTCTAGTTGCTTCCTAGAATAGCTTTATATTTTGATATAGTCAATGAATAGCAAATAGCAGGTATGTTATAATGTATTTTTTAAGGCTCAGAGAACTAATTCTTTTTAAAAAATAGATTCTCCTTTCCCCCTCAAATCAGACAACTTCATATAAGAAGTAAGATGCAGTAGTTAGACTTCATAGATTGGTGGTCTGATGTCATGAACATTGGTTCAATATGCTTATGGAAATTGTCCAACTGTATCATTCCACAGATATTCATGCTTTCTGAAACACAATTAATCAGTCTTAAATGTACTTTCTTAAATGTACTTTAGAGCACAGGACTGATGTAGGAGTAAGTTCTTCAACTGACAGTTTATGGTATGTTTGTCATTACATGAAAATGTTAGAATATATAAATAGCTAAAGAAAAAAAGATGTTTCATATTCACAAGTACAAAACCATAATTACTAAAGCTATGTATTACAGTTATGTTGATTCCACTGTTCAAAACTATGAGTTTGTTCGCCTAAATATTTCATTATGAACTTATTACAAGTGTCAATAAATGTGTTGATTGAATTTGACTCCCTAAAATAAAATGTAATATTTGTGAGCATATAATAAGTAATCTATTTAATGTAGCCATTAATGACCTAAATTAAGATAGAAGCACTAAAGGAAATAAACAGTTTTTCTGGTGAAGAAAACTAAGCAATATAATTGCTGAATTTTCTAATTTTTCCTCCATGTGTTACAGTTCCTATAATATTTCAGATATAGTTCTTTGTGAATTCCATTATAAAATAAGTTTAAAAAATTTAAAACTTAAATTAATTCTACCAGTTTTTATAAAATCAGACGCAACTTTGTAACATGATATAGTTTTTATAGTTTCTTTTCATTGCTTTCTCTTGGTTCTTCTGTATTATTGGTTAGTAGCAAGAGAGGCTACACAGGAAAGATAATGCTACTGAATGCGAGGCCAAGGAATAGAGGCTTGGTATTCTGTAGAAAATACAGATGCTAGGGAGCCACTAATTCTACTTCAATCACATAGTACTTGAGCTCTAAATATAAGAGAACTGGGGATCCCTGGGTGGCGCAGCGGTTTGGTGCCTGCCTTTGGCTCAGGGCGCGATCCTGGAGACCCGGGATCGAATCCCACGTCGGGCTCCGGTGCATGGAGCCTGCTTCTCCCTCTGCCTGTGTCTCTGCCTCTCTCTATAGCTCTCTCTCTGTGTGACTATCATAAATAAATAAAAATTAAAAAAAAAGAACTGTGCTAGCTACTGCAAAGGAACACCAAGATAAATCAAGCATGGATCTTCCGTGAAATTGCTGCCACACAGAGTTATGGGGAAGACTAATGGAATATAATACTAGAAATAACAATATCATAAAGAAGATACAGATACGTGTAACAGAGAAAGCAAGGGAACATCCTAGGTATCTTCCTAGGTGTATCTTGTATATACGTAGTGGAAGAGGTGACATTCAAGCTTGAATTTAAAGATGGGTAGAATCTGGATATACTTAAATGAGGGAGAAAAAACATAACAAGCAACAAGCATGAGGAAAGGCACAAAAGTGACAAAGCACAGAGCACATAGTGTCAAATTGGCATGATCAAGGCGTGAGTAGAGACCAAAGTGGGAAATATGTTTGGGAAGGTAGGATTAGCAATAAATTAGGGAAGACCTTAAAAGCCATTCCAAAGAATTTTGGCTTTGTTCTGTTGACAATTAGGGAAATACTGAAAATTAAGAAGCACTGATATGATTATGTTTATGAATTGAGTAGATAAATACAGCAGCAGAGTATAAAATATACTGATAAAGCATAAAACAAGGGAGAAAACCTAGGCAAATACTTTAATAGGACTGCTGCTTATAGCGATATGAAGAATTGGGCAATTTCTCTCTGTAAAATAGAAGTATAAAAATGGACAAAATTAAGGAAGATGGTGGCAGAATAGGAGGGTCCTAAGCTCATCTTGTCCTAGGAACAAAACTAGAAAACTATCAAATCATCATAAATACCTCAGAAATCAACCTGAATATTGACAGAACAAACTCCACAACTAAAGGCCATATCCAAGAAAGTAGGACTTGTAGAGACATGTTGTGTTTTCTGCTAAGGGAATAAACCAATATCCCAGCTTTTTGCTTAATTTTATTTTAAAAGAAGTCCATGAATCTTAAAAAAATCCTAAATTGTATCCACAATACCCAAAGGTTTATTATACCTTTTTCTTACATATCAAATGGATGCCAAGAATCTTCTTATGACCAGGTCTTTGTTAATCAAAGTTGGATAGTTTTAAAAATGAAAATCTAACTAATGGATCAACCTATTTATTCATGAGATTCAGCTTCTATCAAACTTGGAGCATTCTTTACATCATAAAATGTTAAACCATTAGCATTATAAACTGCAACCTTAAAACAAATTTTCAGTTGCTCATCCAGCCCTCTCTCAACTCTGAGAAATGTGGTTTAGTGAAGAAACAGGACATGGGTACTGTGGAGAGGAGGGAGCAGCGGTCACAGAGAAGGATGAGAGAGAGTAGAACACACAGGGTAATGCACAAGGAAAGTATTTCCTCAAAACCATTGCCTTAGAAAATGAGAGGGGATGAATTTCACGAGTTCTTGCAATCAGTGGGGCTTAAAGCCTGTAGTATTAAAGATTAGCTGGCATTGTTGGGTTGGAGCTCTGAGGGCACTGCCCTGGCTCCTGGAAAGAAGGCAGGCAAGCAAAGTGGGGACAGACAGCATGGAAACAGCAATGTGAGGAATACTTGGGGTACACAGCAGGGAAATTATTCAGTTCTTGGAGACTGTCCCTAAGTGGCAGCATTCACTGAGACACCTCTTTGGGGACAAAGGAGCTGGCCAGAGACATTTACCTCCCTTAACCCTCAGTATAAATAGAACCACCTGTGGGAAGCAGCACTGTACCACTGCACTGGCTGCCTAATTTGCTTACACAAAGTGCCACACTTCTGTGCTCTGGTGGGACTGACCTCAGCCAAGCTTGCCTCAGTCCAAGCTAGGTGGACACTTCCCCCAAAAGACCAGCACAAGCCCCTGCCTGCACATCTCTAAACCTGGAGTTTTAAAGATCAGCAAGCTTGGCTGAGATTGAGCCCAGAGTACTGATCTGGTTCTGGAGAGAAGGCAGGCAAAAAACTCAGAGACAGACAGAATGGAAACAGCTATCTGAAAAACACCTGGGGTACAGGGGGAGATTAATCTCTCTTTTCAGAGTGCTTCCCTGAGAGAAAGGCCTCTTTAGGGACAAAGGAACTGGCTGGTGGCATTTCCCTCCCCTGCCCCTCAACATAATCACAAAACTAGCTGTAGTAAGCAGTAGAGTCCCGAAGCTGGCTGCAAACATGCTTGCACCAAGCCCCACCTTCCTGTCCTCTGGCTGAACTGCCCTGCTCAGTCAAAATTGCCTCAGTGCCAATGCAGTGGGGCCTTCTCCCAGAAGACCAGCAAAAAAACCCTGTCCACAAGAAGTCTCCTGGTCAGAGTCTTCTGCAGGGGCTCAGTTCTAATGGAATTAGTATGAGGTCTCATTTCATAAACAGACCACAGCACACCTGGTTAAAAATCTCCACATTTAGGACAAGAACCCAATACTACCCAGAAGAGGCAAGAAAAGACTGAAGATGACTGGCCTGAAGGGTAGAGCAGCAAAAAAAACAACAGCAGAGTGTACGTATCACACACCAGAGACATTCCCTGAAGTGCCGGGCACTGGACAGCACATATCCTCTTCTTCATAAAGCCACTACATTTAGGAACAGGAAATATAACTGGCTATTCCAACACGGATAAGAAGGCTGAGAATTAGACAAAATACCAACATGGAGGAATTCATTCCACAAGAAAGAACAAGATAAGGCCATGGTCAGAGATCTAAGTGAAACAGATATAAGTAACATGCCTGATGGAGAATTTAAAGTAACAATCAGGTGTCTGGACTTGAGAGAATAGAAGACAACAGGGAAACCTTTACCAAAGAGATAAAAGAGTTAATCAGTTAGAAACGAAGAATGAAATAAATGAGATTGGAAACAGGCTTGATGTAACAAATGGCAAGCTGGTAGAAGCAGAAAAAGGAATTAGTAATATAGATGACAAAATAATGGAAAATAATGAAGCTGAATAAAAGAAAGAAGAATTATGCAACATGAGAATAAGCTTAAGAAACTGAGTGATTCCATCAATTGAAGTAACATTTGTATAATAAGAGTCCCAGAAAAGAAGAGAGAGAAAAGAGGGCAGAAAATTTGAGAAGATAATAGTGAAACAGCAGCCTAATCTGTGGAAGGACACGGACATCCAAATCCAGGAGGCAAACAGAACTCCCAACATAATTAAAAAAAAACAAAGCAAACCAAAACCAATACATATTGTGTTAAATTGGCAAAATATACCGATAAATAAAAAAATCTTAAAAGCAGCAAGACAAATGAAGTCTTTAACTTGCAACAGAAGACCCATAAGGCTAGCTGGAGATTTCTCAACAGAAAGTTGGCAAGCCAGAATAGAGTAGCAGGATATATTCAAAGTGCTGAATGCAAAATACCTGCAGCCAAAAATACTATATCTAGCAAGGCTATCACTCAGGATAGAAGTAGAGATAGAGTTTCCCAGAGAAACAAAAACTAAAGGAGTTCATGACCATTAAACCAGCCCTGCAAGAAATATTAAATAGAACTCTTTGAATGGAAAGGAGACACCAAAAGTGACAATGACAAGAAGAGTCAGAGAAAATCTCCAGAAACAATGACAAAGCAAGTAATAAAATGACAAAAAATATTTTAATTACTCTGAATGTAAATAGACGAAATGCTCCAATCAAAATACACACAGTGTCAGGATGGGTTAAAAAAAAATAAGACTCGTTTTTATGCTTACTGCAAGAAACTCATTTTAGACCCAAAGTCACCTGTAGATTGAAAGTGAGAGGATGGGGATCCCTGGGTGGTGCAGTGGTTTAGCGCCTGCCTTTGGCCCAGGACGCGATCCTGGAGACCCGGGATCGAATCCCACGTCGGGCTCCCGGTGCATGGAGCCTGCTTCTCCCTCTGCCTGTGTCTCTGCCTCTCCCTCTCTCTCTCTCTGTGTGTGACTATCATAAATAAATAATTTAAAAAAATAAAGTGAGAGGATGGAGAAATATTTAGCATGCAAATCGATGTCAAAAAGAAGACAGAGTAGCCATATTTATATCAGACAAACTAGACTTAAAGACTATAACAAGAGGTGAAGAAGGGCACTATATGATAATAAATGGGAGGTAACCCATGGATAATATCATCCTCAATGGGATAAAACTGAGTCATTACAGTTAGGAACAAGGCAGAATAAACCAATACCCTAGCATATTATTATTAATTGCTTCATGTTTTCTGTTGTCCATTCTCACCACTGTTACTTAACATCGTATTGGAAGTCCTAGGCACAGCAATTAGACAACAAAGGAAAATGAAAGGCAATTAAATCAGCAAGGAAGAAGTAAAACTTTCACTATTTGCAGATGACATGATACTCTGTACAGAATATCTGAAAGATTCCACCAAAAAAAAATGCTAGAACTGATAAAGTCAGTAAAGTTGCAGGATACAAAGTTAACATACAGAAATCTGTTGCGGGATGCCTGGGTGTCTCAGTGGTTGAGCGTCTGCCTTTGGCTGAGTGTGATCTTGGAGTCCCAGGATCAAGTGTCGCATAGGGCTCCCTGAGGAGCCTGTTTGTCCCTCTACCTATGTCTCTGCCTCTGCCTCTCTCTCTGTGTCTCTCATGAATAAATAAATAAATAATCTTAAAAAAAGAAATCTGTTGCATTTCTGCACACTAATAATGAAGCAACAGAAAGAGAAATCAAGGAATCCATTCCATTTATAATTGCACCAAATATCACAAGATAATATGAATAAATCTAACGGAATAGGTAAAAGACCTGTACTCTGGAAACTAAAATGCTGATGAAAGAAAATGAAGATGACATAAAGAAATGGAAAGACATTCCATGCTCATGGATTGGAAGAACAAATATTGTTAAAATGTCTATATTACCCAAAGCAATCTACACATTTAATACAATTCCTACCTAAATACCACCAGCATTTTTCACAGAGCTAAAACAAACAATCCTAAAACTTGTATGGAACCACCAAAGATCCTGAATAGACAAAGCAAACTTGGAAAAGAAAAGTAAAGCTGGAGGCATTACAATTCCAGACTTCACCTTATATTACAAAGCTGAAGTGATCAAAGCAGTAGGAGACTGGCACAAAACAGACATATAGATCATTGGAGCAGAACAGAAAACCTAGAAATGAACCCACAACTATATGGCCAATTAATCTTCAACATAGCAGGAAAGAATAACCAATGGAAAAAAGTCTCTTCAACAAATGGTGCTGGGAAAACTGAACAGCAACACACAGAAGAAGGAAACTGGATCACTTTCTTACACCATAAACAAATGTAAATTCTTACACCATAAAGAAATGTAAATTCAAATTAAAATAATAATGATAATAATATACAATTCATTAGGTTGGCATAAAGATTAAACAAATCATTATTTTTAAAATGATTATTGTAGTGTCCAGTACATAGTAAACACTCCATAGATGATAGATATTATTATTACTTAGACATACATTTCATTGAGTGCTTCTCTGGCAATGATTGACAGTCCATGTAACTACATTCAAAAAAACATGTGGAACGGGGGCACCTAAGTGGCTCAGTCATTTAAGTGTCTGCCTTTGACCCAGAGTCCTGAAATCAAGCCCTGCATCTGGCTCTCTGCTCAGTGGGGAATCTGCTTCTCTCTCTCCCTCTGCCCCTTTCCCCTGATCATGCTCTCTCTCTCATTCTCTCTTAAACAAATAAATACATTTTTTTAAAAAAGTATGTGGAACAAAGACTTTAGTAAATTCAAAATGGATTAAAGACCTAAACGTGAGACTTGAAACCATAAAAATTGTAGAGGAGAACACAGGCAGTATCCTTGTTGACATTCGGCCACAGTAACTTCTTTCTAGACATGTGTCCTGTTGCAAGGGAAACAAAAGCAAAAATAAACTATTCGGACTTCCTCAAAAAACGAAACAAAACTTCACAGTGAAGGAAATATTCAATGAAACTAAGAGATAACCTTTGGATATTTTCAAATGATATATCTGATAATGAGTTAGTATTCAAATTATGTAAAGAACTTATAAAACTCAACACCCACTTTATGTTACACCTGAAGCTAATATTACACTGCATATTAACTAAATGGAATTTAAATAAAAACTTTTAAAAATTAATAAAACAATGGGACACCTGGGTGGCTCAGCAGTTAAGTGTCTGCCTTCAGCCCAGGGCCTGATCCAAATTTACATCTGAAAGTTATATTACACTGCATGTCACCTAACTAGAATTTAAATAAGGAACTTGAAACAAAAAATAAAACAGCACAATGCCTAGTACATAGTGGACATTCTAAATGTTAGCTCCTCTCTCCCTATGTCACACCTTGATTTAAAAAAAACTTCCTGTTTTCCTTGTCCTTAGTCTTTTTATCCACTAATGCACCTGGTTATGTCTTAGGGAACCACCTGTATTGATATCATTTGGCTGCTCAAAATCCTTAAATAATCTAATTACTTAGATGTAATGATATTTTTACTAGTAAATACTTAGCTGCCTTATAAATCTACATTTCCAGCTGTACTTTAAAATTTTTGAGACACAAATTCCTTTCTCTAACCAGGGTGATATACGAACCAAAACACAACTTCATCACAAATGCCCAAGACATTCACTCACACTAATTTTTAAAATGTGAATAGCCTTCTTCCACTCTGTCTATCCAAATTTTACTAAGTATTCAAAGGCTAATGTCCAACTCATTTCCTAAAAATGATGAAGAAGCAAAGGAGATACTGTTACTTAAAATCCCTGATTTTCATGCCTTTCCTAGTCTATCCTTTTACATAGTGTTATTAACATCACATACTTTTTTATTAAGATTTTTATTTATTTATGAGAGAGAGAGAGAGAGAGAGAGAGAGAGAGAGGCAGAGATATAGGCAGAGGGAGAAGCACGCTCCATGCAGGGAGCCTGATATGGGACTCAATGTTGGGTCTCCAGGATCACATCCCAGGGCAAAGTCAGATGCTTAACCACTGAGCCACCCAGGCATTCCTAATATCACATACTTAATTCTGAATTAGTTTCCTTAAGTGCCAAGGAACCTAATCACTTAATGAGTACATCTCATGAGTAAAGGTGGCTTTACAATGATGAGAATTAAAATATTCAGTACATAAAAATCTAGCTGAAATAAATGATTTTAGCTTTTAAAAGTGTAACTTATTTTATAAAGAGAATCATTGATTTTTTTGTACATTAAAGCTGGAATCTTAAAGCTATCCCTGTAAGCTTTTCTGTGTTTCTTAGAACATTTTATTGTTAACAAATCATCTCTACCTCTAGATTGGCAGATTTCAACTTGCTGTGATTTTGAACCTCCCTTACCTCTGGGGACATTTGGTAATGCCTAGAGACATTTATGATTGTCATAACTGAGGAGACACTACTAGCATCTAGTGGGAAGAGGCCAGAAATGCTGTTAAACATCCTACAATATAAGACAGAAACACCCTCCAAAACAAAGTATTATCTGGCTGCAAATGTTAATTGTTCCCCCTCCACAAAACATTATCTTACTATATTATATATATCATATAAATCATATGGAAAATATTTTATCTTATATAACTTATATTACATACTATAATTATAATTATAAATAAAATACTGTTGTGATAAGTACCTGGTATTGGATATAAGTGTTGAATCACTAAATTGTACACATGAAACTAATATTACACTTTATGTTAACTTACTGGAATTTAAGGAAAAACTTAGAAAAAATACTGCTACCCTTGAACAACATAGAGGTTAGGGGTGCCAATACCCTGCACAGTTGATTATACATGTGTAACTTTTGACTCCCCTCAAACTTAACTACTAATAGCCTACTGTTGCCCAGAAGTTTTACAGATAACAGTTAACACATATTTTGTATATGTATTACAAACTACATTCTTACAATAGAGTAAGCTAGAGCAAAATTGTTTTTAAGAGAATTATAAGGAAGAAAAAATACGCTTGCAATATCGTGCTGTAAAATAATTGCATAGAAGTGGACCTGCATTGTTCAAGAACATGTTGTTCAAAGGTCAAATGTATAAGTATATATTATAAATAAAATATTATATGTTATTATATATTTCTATAGACATTATATATAATGTTATAAAGATATAAAATATCATTTACTGACTGAGTTACTTGAACAAACCCAAGCCTCAACTTCTTTATCTACAAAATAGGACTAAAAATACCTCCATCATCCTTACAGAGTCAATATAATAATTACACAAACAAATAAATGTCAAAACACTTTGTGAATATAAGAGGCTAAAATGTTTGAGGGCTAAAAAAAATAAAAATAAAATGTAGGGCTGATGATGGTAGTAGTGTTAAGACTGACAACTGGCTTATAAGCCTTGAACTTATTTTCAAAGCCATCTCCTCAGACTTGTGCCAAAAAAGATAAGTATTCAATTCAATTCTTTGGCTAAATTATGAACATAGTTAAAGGAAACTTGATATTAAGATTAACTTAATTTTAAGACATATACATACACAACACACACACAACATGCTTTATTTTTTTATTTTTTTTAATTTTTATTTATTTATTTATGATAGTCAGAGAGAGAGAGAGAGAGAGAGAGAGAGGCAGAGACACAGGCAGAGGGAGAAGCAGGCTCCATGCACCGGGAGCCCGACGTGGGATTCGATCCCGGGTCTCCAGGATTCGATCCCGGGTCTCCAGGATTCGATCCCGGGTCTCCAGGATCGCGCCCTGGGCCAAAGGCAGGCGCCAAACCGCTGCGCCAGCCAGGGATCCCCATGCTTTATTTTTTTAATAATAAATTTATTTTTTATTGGTGTTCAATTTGCCAACATACAGAATAACACCCAGTGCTTATCCCTTCAAGTGCCCCCCTCGAGTGCCCGTCACCCATTCACCCCCAACCCCCGCCCTCCTCCCCTTCCATCACCCCTAGTTCGTTTCCCAGAGTTAGGAGTCTTTATGTTCTGTCTCCCTTTCTGATATTTCCTACCCATTTCTCCTCCCTTCCCTTCTATTCCCTTTCACTATTATTTATATTCCCCAAATGAACACAACATGCTTTATATTTAAATTAGAAAACAGGGGTTTTGAGAAATATGTACTTGAAAATCAACTGCTGATAAACATTTTGAAAATGTATTTTTTTTGTCTCTCTCTTGTCCTTAGGTACCTTAAACAAACATAAAAGAGTTAGTTTAAGAGAAGTTAGGGAAAAAGCAGAACACCTACATTAAATTTCCAAAGGCTATATATTCAATGTGTTGGAATAGTCAACTTCATACAAAAACATACCCTAGAAAAACTACATTCTGAATGATTGAATATATCCTACCACATGTTGATAGATATATGCTGATAAAAATTATTTCCTTAACCAAACTCTAGTCAGGCTCCTCTGATATATTTTTATATCAGGTCTCATCCTTGGGCATATCCTCAAGAGTCCAATTTTAACAAGAAAACAGCTAAATTGGTTTAGCCAGAAAACTCTACCCTCAATATCTGATCACTCTCGATGTCTAATCACCTTTCTCATCCTCCACACTCCCCTAGGTGATGTCTGATTACACTAGCCTGCCTTCAGTAAGAATCATTTCAGGTCAGTTTAGCAAAAATTACCCTATCCTCTTATTAATTTTACAACTACCAACCCTTCTGACTCTGCTTCTTGGCTGTAAATTCCTGTTTTCCTTGTATTTAGAAGTGTGCCAAATCTCTTCCTCTTACCGCAAAACCCCATTGCAGTAGTCGCTATACTGTGATAGTCCTGAATAATGATTGCCTTGCCATTTTAATAAATGTCATAAATTATTTTTTCTTTAACAATTCTTGAAGAAAAAAAACAATTCTTGAAGAAAAAGCAGGAGAATTAATTAGTATACATTGGTAGGTAATTTTACACAAATAAGCTCCTTTCAATATTGCAACATATAAATTAAAATTTTGTACAATGGCACTGAAAGAACACTTACTTTTGAATAAGTTTTTTGAAATATCAAAAGATTTTAGGAATTAATGATCGAATATAATGTGAAAAATAAAAAGAAATAAAATTAAGTAAAACTTATTCAGAGCCAGTAAAAATACATATTCCCTTTCAATGAGTCTCTATGAATACCTACGTGAAAATATAAATTCTATCCTGAAGATCCTGAGAATGAAAATGGTAAAGATGAACACTGGGTGTTATACTATATGTTGGCAAACTAAATAAAGAAAAACAAAAAAAGAAAATGACAAAATGCTTTATGTAGTTTTGCATTAGAATAACCAATTAATTTGATTTGGTATGCATTTTGCAAAGCACTTAAATTGTCATAAGGAAAGCTGCACTTAGGATGTGAGGGCGATCTGGCTGCGACATCTGTCACCCCATTGATCGCCAGGGTTGATTCCGCTGAACTGGCTGGCTAGGCGGGTGTCCCCTTCCTCCCTCACTGATCCATGTGCGTCCCTCCCGAAGCTGCGCGCTTGGTCGAAGAGGACGACCATCCCCGATAGAGGAGGACCGTTGTTCGGTCAAGGGTATACGAGTAGCTGCGCTCCCCTGCTAGAACCTCCAAACAAGCTCTCAAGGAAAGCTGCACTTGGGATCAAGTGTACTCTTTTCCAAAAACCTCGTGGCCCATATTTGAACATTAACTAGCTATTTTTAACAATAAATAACAAATCAATGGACCCTCTGAACCCTCTTAATCAGAATTTATTGCAAAGGTCTTTTTTGGGCAGGAGAGTTTAGAGAACAAGTGTCATGTCATAGTTTAGATGGAAGGATCATGGTAGATAGTGCAATGTAATGACAATGTTTTATGCTAAAAGATAATTTTAAATTTGATACCAAATTGCCATTTTGGACAAGGTTTTTAAATAGTCTTCAATTTCCTCACCAGTAAGATTAAGATATAGTCTATATCTCATAAGGTCTTTGTATACATTTAAAAGTGTTAATATATGCACTACACTTAAAATGTTGCCAGGAAGATAGTATGGATTACATGAGTGCTAGAATTTTACTATGTTGTTAATTATTTAAATTTATTGTTTGAGGTCAAATACTTTAAAAACTGAATGCAGGGCAGCGTGCGTGGCTCAGCGGTTTAGCACTGCCTTTGGCCCAGGGCCTGATCCTGTGGTCCTGGGATAGAGTCCCACGTCAGGCTCCCTGCATAGAGCCTGCTTCTCCCTCTGCCTGTGCCCCCCCCCTCTCTGTGTATGTCTCTCATGAGAGACATAATAAAATAAATAAAATCTTAAAAAAAACTGAATGCAAAAAATTGAAATGAAGTTTTCTAGATCCCACAGTCTTTCCAGCTATGAGTGGTATATTACAGAGTACACAATGCCCCAATATATATTTTAAGTATCTATGTAATTTGTTGTGGCATTGACATCTAAGTCATGTCTTAGTAACACATCTTGTGAATTACATTCTCTGAATATGAAAATGAAAATGTAGCAATGCAATTTTCTTGACATTAAGTACTGTTATAAATGTTGCTGGCTTTGAAAATAACAATCTTAATGTTATTATTAAGTAATTAGAGAATAAATTTCTTGAGTTTAGAAGAGATATTGATAAACAGGACTTATCTTAAACGGGATACACTTGTCATTCACTTTTGGGCTTTTCCTTGAAGAAAGTTTATCACAAGCAACAGTAAGGGAGATAAAGGAAATGAAAGAAGAAATACATCCTTAGTATGAATAAACATTATAAATTAGTGGAATGTGAACTCCATAAGTGTTTTAGGGAGGATGTCAGCTACTGTTTACTGCTTCATGTAGAACACTTGCTTATATATTGTAGGTACTCAGTTAATGATGGATAAATAGATAAATGAATAGAGAAGAATAGTGTTGTCCCTTTACAGTCATGTTGGGTCATAAACACTGTAATAACCAGAAGACATCACCAGTTAAACCAAAAATAATAACTGAAGAATGCTCTCTATGAAAATCCAGGACATGGACATTTTTCTGGCAGGGGCAAGGAGGGAGAAATCATGCTTATTTAGAAGTAAATATATTAATCAGAAAGGATTCTTAAAACGTAGTTTCCTTGGGAAAAACTGAAACAATGTTATTTTCATTATTGCTTTAGTTATGATTTTCATTACACACACACACACACACACACACTTCTTTCCTCCAGTGGAGATTTTGCAATAAACACCATATTTAGGAAAGAAAGGCACTCAAAATTGAACTAACTACCTTTTGTGAATGCCTGGAATTATTAAAGCTTTAATTTTCCAGAGTTGTCAGAGAAGGTATATTATTGAAGGATCTTCTGGAAATGTATTACAAATAGCTGCTTTGCTATCCAAGACTCCACTTGCTTGGCCACAAATAGGTGTGTAGTAAATATAACTTATCTGCATAATTGAGAAGCACTACCCTGGTGAAAACAGATGTCTGTGGAGCATCATCTATATGGCCTTATATGGAAGTGTTGATTATTGACCTTTGCTAGCTATAGATAGAAATCTATTGATAAGAGTCAATATCCTTCTTTACACCAAGAGTTAAAATTTCTTGCTCACACAGAGCTGGACCCCATATTTCCTACTTCTGCCATGCCCTATTTTCTCTTTCCTGAGTGGCAGCTTGAAAAACAAAAAGACTTGTAATGTCCCAGGAATTGAGAAATTGGAAGAGGAAGGAATCAGAAGGCATTTGGAATACTGATTCATTAGGGTCAAAGCAGATTGATCATATGCTCTCTTAATCTATACTAGATCACTGGTACTTCCACTGGAACCTAAGGAAATTTCACTGCAGGGGCACAAATAAGATATTAGTTATACCAGAACTGCTTGGGAAAACACAAGTGGCAGACAGCAAAAGGTGATATGTTGTCAAAATAAAGACTACTACAATCTGAGGATACAAACTGATAGCAATTCAGGAAATGTACTTTTAATAAATAGAATTAAACATTTTGGAGAGGAGATAATCTTCTAGTTAGGATTTACACATTGGCTAAATCTGTACTGTGATTTTATTTTCATACTGATGAATTCTTTTACCTTCTAGAATCCATTCCTAGATAAAGCTTCAGAAAGTGATTTTGTTACCTTTAAAATTTCTTTTGTTATTAATGAGGAGCAAACATCTGATCTTCGTCAGAAACTAATTACATGTCATAAGGTAATTTCACCTTTCTGAACTACACATTTCTCATATTATAAGAGGATTAGCTTTTAAGGTGCTATATGCAGACTCCTCCAGATATTAGATGCTATAGGATTTATTGAGAATCTACTATGAGTTTGGTAATTTGATTCAATAATGCACTGGAGTTTTACCGTAAATAAATATACAACTTAGTTAAAATATTTTATTAACCAATATCTTTGAATAATTGATGAGAATATGGTTCTACACATAGGCTAAATTCTACTTGAGCAATTTTATTATTAAAATCAAAAACAATTATTGGCTTTTATTGAACCAAAGCATATACAAAACAATTTCAAATGATTCTTCCAACTGGGAAATTCAACTAATTATTGGAGTGGCCCTATTTAAATATTTCAATACCAGGGAGTCAATTAAACTTCCAATATGATAGAAGTTAACTATGTAGTAGATTATAATATATAAGTGGTTTAAAATTAGTGTGCTAGGTCAGGTGGATTGGCAATCCTTTTGGCAGTCTTCCATGGCTTATGAATGCTATTAAATGTAAGAGATTATGTATTGACCCAGACTGCTACTTGGAGTTACTAGACAGATTCATTTGAATTAAATATTTTGTAGGATTCAGTCTTTGAAATTATAGTGGAATTAATGTAAAAACTATTACATCATATTAAATATGCACCTTATAGGCAAAGCTTATTAGAATAATTTCTTTAGGTAAAACTAGGGTAAATAGTTTCATTTGAAAACTATTTTCACATTTTTGATATATCCAAACCAAATACGTATGATAACTGTTTATTT
Source organism: Nyctereutes procyonoides (assembly GCF_905146905.1). NCBI lineage: Eukaryota > Metazoa > Chordata > Mammalia > Carnivora > Canidae > Nyctereutes > Nyctereutes procyonoides. Next base: position 64,084,317 of record NW_026575125.1, on the reverse strand, counting down.
AATGGATGCTTAATATCATACAGGCCCAAGAGGCTAACAAGATAGAAGAACTTTAGCTAATTGGCTGACTATAGTTCTGTTACACAGATTCCAATTAACTATGAAATATTAAAGACATATTGCTTTTGGTAAGGATTTTCATTATTATGTCTCTCACTAAGGAAAACCGGTCATATCCTTTATGTATAACAGATGAAGCCAGAATATTTACAAGGTCTGAGTTATGCTGGAAGTAATTGAAATAAATCAAATTGGTGGTGGAGGTAGATAAACAACATTTAATAGAGAAATGATTATTATATATAATAAGCATAATTTTATCATTATATATAATAAGAGGATTAGTTAATATTTAAATAAGTAAAAATACTACATGATTTTTATTGTATTCTACTCTCATTCTATGACTATTGCTTAATCTAATTTATTTTCTATATTAATAAAGTAAGAGCCTCCCATCACCTCCAACTTCACTTTGAGTTAGGCCTAATCCTTTCTCTCAAATTAAACAAAAAAATCCCAGGTCTGTGTTTTGTATAAGTAGAATCAGCCTTTGTGTGACAAAAAAAGCTAAATTATATAAACAGAAATAATGTTTTATTTATTTCCTTTATTTGATATTGGTGCACCCACAACTGGTACAGCCAGAGAGTCAAAATTGACCTAAAGATAATCTCCAATAGGATTCATATTTAAAATCTAAACTAATACTCTAAAAAAATAAAGCAATTCTCTAATATGCTTTTTTCTTGATTTCAGAGAAAAACACAAATATTTTTCTCTCTTTAGAAAACCACTGTCAGAGTTAATGATAATTTAAGTAATTTAGATTCTGAAGTGAAATAGTAGTAAAGGATAAAATCAAATACCCATAATAATTCTCTCATAAGAGCTGCTGTAAAATATTCTAAAGTTGTTGAACAATATATATGCAGGTTATTGAACTTCATACTTGAGAACTGAGTTTTCCCCTTTAGGACACTGGTCAACCTTAGAGATTATAATAATATCTAAAAATAGGTTGTTCAAAAAGTTACATGGGTTCACCAAGTGATTGGCCAGATTTCTCAAACCCTATCTAATCTCCTATTGGATATATAGACAGGATTGAAAGCTTTCATTGTTTTCACATTACTCTTTTTTCATACATTCTTTTTCTGAATCTAAGCAAGGTAATCTAATGCTTGTGTGGTATGATATACTCATTTTATAGATTGCCAAAATTCTTTCTCTTTGGCTAATTTGAAGAATAAAACTACAAACCATATAGAGCTACTTCTTTATAATGACACAACACATCCAAAACCTTTTATAAAATACAAATATTTAGCCAAAGATTTAGTACTCATTGTATTACCTGTGAATAGAACCCAGGTAAGATGACTTTTGATTTAAAAAGAGTATTTTAAAGATCTCAAATGCAGTTTTTTTGCTTGGAAGATCAAAGTCCCTGGATTCATTTTCTTGCTTTACCATCACATCATTTTTTCTAGGTCAAGACCACACAAACATTTGAATTCCATGAGACATATCCTGAAATATTATGATTGAATTATTGGCAATTCAGTATTATGATTGTATTATTGGTAAATAATACAAAACAACCAGTCTAAACCAGTTTAGACCCAAACTCTACCAAAACAGTTATTTTGTGCCACAAGGACACAGCTTAAATCCTTATTGCCACTCTGTACCTCCATGTTCTACTAATCAATAATAGAAAATATGTATATAAGCCCCATTGATTGTGGATCTCTACAGGAAAATTAATCTGTGTATTTTAATTTGCCAAATAATAAGATATTTTAAGTTTTAACTTATTAATAGTAAATTTCCTATATACATTGCATAAGTGAGTGTTACTAATTCAAAATAGAAAAATTCTGTCACTAGATCTCTCAATTGTAGCACCTTGAATGTCTAATGGAAAATTGACATTGAAACATGCAAAAAACCTCTTGGCACAAAACAACTCCATCTAACCCCAACAGAGACTAGAACGAACTCTAGGGTGCCTTCTAATAGCTTAAGGTCATGTCCTTGGGATGAAACCAGCCTCCCTTAAAATGCATACTTGAAAAAGCTTAACATTTCCAAGAGAATTTATGGTTTTATTTATTATTTTTTAATTTTTTTTAAATTTTTTTAAAATTTTTATTATTTTTATTTTTTTTATTTATGATAGTCACACAGAAAGAGAGAGAAAGGCAGAGACACAGGCAGAGGGAGAAGCAGGCTCCATGCACCGGGAGCCCGACGTGGGATTCGATCCTGGGTCTCCAGGATCGCGCCCCCCGGGCCAAGGGTAGGCGCCAAACCCCTGCGCCACCCAGGGATCCCTATGGTTTGTTTTAGCTGGTGATAGGCTGGTAGAACCCTGAACCTCCTGTTAAAACAATTACTTTCAAAAGCTTGCAAAATATCAATCCTTCCTTTGTCCTTTGAATTGCAAATCTTCTACCACAGAGAACTCTCTTCTCAAGGACCTGGCAGTAATCTTCATGAAATGCAAACATTTAAGGAGATACATTTTACTTCTACTTGCTGTGGAACGGAAAGGGCCTAACTTTGGTGGGTGCCTTACTCCATCTTGTTTGTTTCTCATTTGGACTAAGGCCAGTTAGCAAATCCAGATGTCCTAGTAACATGGACCAACCCCTACTTAATGCTATTCAGTGACTTGCCTTTAGCAAACCCTCAGCATTAAAAAAAAAAAAAAACACAAAACTTTTGTCTTTCATTTTGGTGGAGTTGAGCACAAGTTACATTGAGGTCTCCCCCCTACTGCAATAGGTACTACTGAATAAAATCTGTCTTTACCATATTTTACAAGTGTCTGGATTTATCTTTGACTTTATAACCATGTTCTTGGAAAATGGCAGCAAAAGACCTTATTTCTAGATTTTCTATTTTGAATGGTAGTATAAGAAACCATTATATTTTTGGAATCACTGGTATTGTCAATAAACACTATCAAGTACTTAAATTACAGTCCTTGTACTAACAAAGATTTCATCTGAAAATTTCAAGTATACTCATCAAAAGTGAAGCCCAAGATAATGTAAACATAAGTTATGCTTCCAACCATGAACTTTGTGATGTATTGTCCCTGATAATTCCCTATAAAACATGGCCCAGTCCATTAGCATCCTCCATAGTATTATATGTAACACTTCTATTTGTTCAAAGCCTTTGATAGCTAAAAATTATATGTGCAGACTACTTCAAAATTATAAGAATACTTAACATGTTGGAAAATTCTAAGAGAAAATAGTTTTAAGAAAATGAATGTTGGTTGGCATGACAGACTCCAGAACAAGAGTATGTTGGGAATATATAACTAAGGTTATAAATCTAGTATCTAATTCAAATTGAAATGAAAGTTCATTTACTTTTCTTCTGAAGTGACTGGCCATTATACAACTCATAAAAGAAATTTTTTTTAACTTCTTGATAGCATGGGTTACTCGTTTTTTCACTCACTTTCATCCAACCTAAAACTTCAGGGAAAAAAAAGGTTTTAGTGAAAATATCAGCAGTGGATGGTATTTTTAAAACTGATTTTATTGAATTTCTACATGCAGAAGAAAAATGCTTCTTAAACTTTGATTTAGATTAATGAAGAAAATTGCATTTACCCATGTGTATACTTTGTTTTTCTTTTTTTAAAGATTTACTTATTGAGGGGGGAGAGAGAGAGAGAGAGAGAGAGAGAGAGAGAGAGAGAGAGAGAGAATCTCTGGCAGACTCCGTGCTGAGTAGAGCCTGATGCAGAGCTCAATCTCACAACCCTGAGATGCAACCTGAGCCAAAACCAAGAGTCAGATGCTTAACTAACTGTACCACCCAGGTACCATGTTTTGTTTCTTTTTCTAATATCTAGTGGCAATTGCTAAATCACTCAAAATCAGTTAAAGTATTCACTATTAGTTCTGAGACAACAGTATGATTTCTCCTATTTTACTCTTGTCCACAATGTATAAAACGATTTGTATCATTTTATGTATAAATGTATCGTTAAAATGTATAAAAAGATTTTTCTCTTGCACCAAGAAGACAATTCTTGGTCACAACCCACAGTTTAAAATGGCTCAGAATTATTGAGATATCTGTTGATTTTATTTAAAATAAAATGATCAAACAAAAATGACTGTTTTGAAATAAAATACTTAAGTGTTTCTACTTAGAACTAGAAGCATTTGTGAAAATAGTATCTTAAGGTATAGAAATATAATTTCATTAATAAGAGTCACTGAAATTTATTAGTTGTTGTTGGTAAATATATAACAATGCTGGATAAACAGTGGAGCTACCACACCATCATATCATAAGTCAGGTGACTAATCATAACCACATAAAATGTTGTCATTATTTTTTGTATATTTTTTATTGGAGTTCAATTTGCCAACATATAGTACAACACCAGTGCTCATCCCAACCAGTGCCCCCTAGTGCCCATCACCCAGTCACCCCATCTTCCCACCCACCTCCCCTTTCACTACCCCTTGTTTGTTTCCCAGAGTTAGGTGTCTCTCAAGTTCTGTCACCCTCTCTGATATTTCCCACTCATTTTCTCTCTCTTCCCCTTCAATCCCTTTCACTATTTTCTATATTCCCTGAATGAATGAAACCATATAATGTTAGTCCTTCTCTGATTGACTTATTTCACTCAGCATAATATCCTCCAGTTCTATCCACAATGAAGCAAATGGTGGGTATTCGTCGTTTCTAATGGCTGAGTAATATTATTTTATTTTATTTTTTATTTATGATGGGCACACAGTGAGAGAGAGAGAGAGAGGCAGAGACATAGGCAGAGGGAGAAGCAGGCTCCATGCACCGGGAGCCTGATGTGGGATTCGATCCCGGGTCTCCAGGATCGCGCCCTGGGCCAAAGGCAGGCGCTAAACCGCTGCGCCACCCAGGGATCCCCTAATGGCTGAGTAATATTCCATTGTATATACATATACCACATCTTCTTTATCCATTCATCTTTCAATGGACACCGAGGCTCCTTCCACAGTTTGGCTATTGTGGACATTGCTGCTATAAACATCAGGGTGCAGGTGTCCTGCCATTTATTTCACTGCATCTATATCTTTGAGGTAAATCTCCAGCAGTGCAATAGCTGGGTCGTAGGGCAGATCTATTTTTAACTCTTTGAGGAACCTCCACACAGTTTTCCAGAGTGGATGCACCAGTTCACATTCCCACAAACAGTGCAGGAGGGTTCCCCTTTCTCCACATCCTCTCCAACATTTGTTGTTTCCCGTCTTGTTAATTTTCCCCATTCTCACTGGTGTGAGGTGGTATCTCATTGAGGTTTTGATTTGTATTTCCTTGATGGCAAGTGCTGAGGAGCATTTTCTCATGTGCTTGTTGGCCATGTGTATCTCTTTTTTGGTGAAATTTCTGTTCATGTCTTTTGCCCAATTCATGATTGGATTGTTTGTTTCATTCCTGTTGAGTTAAATAAGTTCTGTATAGATCTTGGACACTACCTCTTTATCTGATAGGTCATTTGCAAATATCTTCTCCCATTCTGTGGGTTGTCTTTTAGTTTTGTTGACTGTATCCTTTGCTGTGCAAAAGCTTCTTATCTTGATGAAGTCCCAATAGTTCATTTTTGCTTTTGTTTCCCTTGCCTTTATAGATGTATCTTGCAAGAAGTTGCTGTGGCCAAGTTCAAAAACGGTGTTGCGTGTGTTCTCCTCTAGGATTTTGACGGATTCTTGTCTCACATTTAGATCTTTCATCCATTTTGAGTTTATCTTTGTGTATGGTGTAAGAGAATGCTCTAGTTTCATTCTTCTGCATGTGGCTGTCCAATGTTCCCTCACATTTATTGAAGAGACTGTCCTTTTTCCAGTGGATAGTCTCTCCTGCTTTGTTGAATATTAGTTGACCATAGAGTTGAGGGTCCATTTCTGGGTCCTCTATTCTGTTGCATTGATCTATGTGTCTGTTTTTCTGCCAGTACCACACTGTCCTGATGATCACAGCTTTGTAGTACAACTTGAAATCTGGCATTGTGATGCCCCCAGATATGGTTTTCTTTTTTAATATTCCCCTGGCTATTTTCTGATTCCACATAAATCTTCAGATGATTTGTTACAATTCTCTGAAGAAAGTCCATGGTATTTTGATAGGGATTGCATTGAACGTGTTACTTGCCCTGGGTAGCATTGGCATTTTCACAATATTAATTCTTCCAGTCCATGAGCATGGAATTTTTTTCCATCTCTTTGTGTCTTCTTCAATTTCTTTCAGAAGTGTTCTATAGTTTTTAGGGTATATATTCTTTACCTCTTTGGTGTGGTTTATTCCTAGGTATCTTATGCTCTTGGGTGTAATTATCAATGGGATTGACTCCTTAATTTCTCTTTCTTCAGTGTCATTGTTAGTGTATGGAAATCCCACTGATTTCTGGGCATTGATTTTGTATCCCACCACACTGCCAAATTGCTGTATGAGTTCAAGCAATCTTGGGGTGGAGTGTTTTTGGTTTTTCTATATACAGTAACATGTCATCTGCGAAGAGGGAGAGTTTGACTTCTTTGCCAGTTTGAATGCCTTTTATTTCTTTATGTTGCCTAATTGCTGAGGCTAGGACTTCTAGTACTATGTGGAATAGCAGTGGTGAGAATGGACATCCCTGTCTTGTTCCTGATCTTAGGGGAAAGGCTCCCAGTGTTTCCTCATTGAGAATGATATTTGCTGTGGGCTTTTCGTAGATGGCTTTTATGATGTTGAGGAATTTTCCCTGTATCCCTACACTTTGAATAGTTTTGTTCAGAAATAGATGCTGTATTTTGTCAAATGCTTTCTCTGCATCTTAGTGAGAGGATCAAATGGTTCTTGTTTTTTTCTCTTGTTCATATGATCTAACATGTTGTTTGTTTTATGACTGTTGAACCAGCCTTGCATCCCGGAATAAATCTCACTTGGGCATTGTGAATAATCTTCTTTATGTACTGTTGGATCCTGCTTGCTAGTATCTTGTTGAAAATTTTTGCTTCTGTGTTCATCAGGGATATTGGTCTATAATTCTCCTTTTCGGTGGGGTCTTTGTCTGGTTTGGGAATTAAGGTGATGATGGCCTCATAGAACAAGTTTGGAAGTGTTCCCTTTCTTTCTATCCTTCGGAACATCTTTAGTAGAAAAGGTATTGTTTCTTCTTTAAACATTTGACAGAATTCCCCTGGGAAGACATCTGGCCCTGAACTTTGTGTCTTGGAAGTTTATGGATGACCTCTTCAATTTCCTCTATAAACTACTACTAAGTGCCCACTTTTGTGATGAATTATTGGGTACTCATTTGGAGCATTTACCCTCAAAGTAATACTTTCATTGACTATGACAGTTCTTACCATCCAAAGAGATTCATGATAGATTCATTTAGAATGACCTCATGATTAAGAAATTAAAGGCTGGGGGATCCCTGGGTGGCGCAGCGGTTTGGCGCCTGTCTTTGGTCCGGGGCGCGATCCTGGAGACCCGGGATCGAATCCCACATCGGGCTCCCAGTGCATGGAGCCTGCTTCTCCCTCTGCCTGTGTCTCTGCCTCTCTCTCTCTCTGTGACTATCATAAGTAAAAAAAAAATTAAAGGCTGATGTCTTTCAAGGTAAAATAATTCTTTTACTTCATAGTCCTTTATTAGACTGTGAATACCTTGAGACACAGGGAAGATTCCCATTATAAACAGATTATCTGGCAGATAATAAAGGCAGATTACTGAATACATCAAAGAAACAGTCAATCAGTAAAAAAGTGGTTCTAATCCTTTTCTGGGGTACACTAATTTGAGGCAAAATAGTTCTTTCTAAGTCAATCTCACAAAATTTTTTTTTTACTTCTGTGCAAGCTTATCATGGTTGTTTATTAAATCTAAATATGTGTAGGTTTGCAGGGAATTTCTATTTCAAATGTAATCAAATCACACAATTACATTTTTCTTTAGAAATAATTATTCCTCTAGAATATTTGCATATTTAAAAATCACTTTTGAAAATTATGTTTAATTTTATTTATTTTTCGGTTTTTTTTTTGTTTAGAAAGTAAAAAGATAAATAATTTGTTGGAAAGCACTATAAAAAATAGCCTGTTAAAAAATGAAGTATTAAGATGGCCAACAGACACATGAAAAGATGCTAAACATCACTCATTACCAGGGAAACACTAATTGAAACTAAAATAAGATATTACCTTATATCTGTCAGAATGGCCCAAATCAACAACACAAAAAACAACAGGTGTCAGTGAGAATGTGGAGAAAGGGGAACCCTTTTGCAGTGTTGGTTGGAATGCAAACTGGTGCAGCCACTTTGGAAAACAGTAGGAAGATACCTCAAAAAGTTAAGCTACAAGTACCTTACCATCCAGCAATTTCAGTATGGGGCATTTAACTAAAGAATACAAAAATAGGGATCCCTGGGTGGCGCAGCGGTTTGGCGCCTGCCTTTGGCCAAGGGCGCGATCCTGGCGACCCGGGATCGAATCCCACGTCGGGCTCCTGATGCATGGAGCCTGCTTCTCTCTCTGCCCCCCCCCCTCTCTGTGACTATCATAAATAAATAAAAAAAGAATACAAAAATACTAATTCAAAGGGATATATGCACTCCAATGTTTATAGAAGCATTATCTACAATAGCCAAATTATGGAAACATCTAAAGTATCCATCAGCTGATGAATGGATAAAGAAGATGTGGTATATATATGCACATTGGAATATTACTCAGCCTTAAAAATAATGAAATCTTGCCATTTGCAATGACATGGACAGAACTAGAAAGTGAAATCAGACAATCAGAAAGACAAATACCATATAATTTCACTCATATGTGGAATTTTAAAAATAAATACGAAAAGGAGGAAAAAAGGAGAGGGAAATCAATAAACCATATTTTAACTATAGAGAACAAACTGATGGTTACCAGAAGGGAGATGGATTGGAGGATGGGTTCCATAGGTGATGGGGATTACAGAATGCACTTTTGATAAGCACTGGGTGTTGTATGGAGATATTGAGTCCCTATGTTATACACTAATACTACACTGTATGTTAACTAACTGAAATTTAAATAAAAACTTAAAATGAAGTATTAGAATATTTACTAGGATTCTTTTTATAATAATAGTGCTACTTTGAGGTAGACACAGTCAGTTAAGTGTCTGATTCTTAGTTTTGGCTCAGGTTGTGATCTCTGGGTCTTGAGATGGAGCCCTGCATCCAGCTCAGCACAGAGTCTGCTTGAGATTTTTCTCTCCCTCTCACTCTGCACCTCCTGCTCCAGCTCTCTCTCTAAAATAAACAAGTAAATCTTTAAAAAATAGTCTTATCTCTCATTTTTATTGAACACTTCAAAAGTGTTCAATGTAATAGTTTATCCTTAGAATAATCTTATTGGGTATAATTAACTCCATTATACTTTTGAGGAAACTGTGACCAGTTAAATAACTTGTCCAGTGTTACATGGTTTAAAATTTATCTATTATAACCTCTTTATTTTTACAAGTGAGAATTTGAAGTTGTGTGATGTTCGGTTAACTGACAAAGAATACAAAGCTATTAATTAATAGAAATAAGACTACTATGTAAGTCTCATGACTCCCAGTGCAGTACTCTTTGCAGTTTAAATAATTAAATTTCATATTATTTATCTATTTTAGAACTTTATAGGTTTTAGCCAAATCACCTTTCTGCCTTCTTTTCTAGACAGAAAAATTTAATCATAGTTGAGTTTTGACTTGAGGGAAAAGTCCAGGTAGAGATAAAGATTGGAAATTATCAGCATATGTATAATAGTTAAAAGCCACCAGAGTCTCCTTAGGTAAAGGGAAGACAGTGCATATTGAATATGGGCATACATCAGAATTACGGAGAGTTTGTTTAAAAATTCACATTCCTAAGCCCCAACCCTACAGATTCTGATTCAGAAGGTATGGAGGCACAGTTCAGAATTCTGCATTTTTTACAAGAACCTCTAAATATTTCTGATGTATGTAGTCAAATAATCATAACTTGAGAAATGCTGAAGCAGAGGGAGCTGAGAAAAAAAAACTTATTACACAGTATGGGAGGATAGCAACATTTATGGAATAAAAAAACTGAATCCAAACAGGGACACTGAGAAACAACCAGATAATTGAGAGAAGAATCCAGAGAGTATGATGCCAGAAAAGCCAATGGAAGAAAGAGTTTCAAAGAAGCAATGACCAACTATGTGAAATGTTGAAGATAAATAAACATGAGGCCTGAAGTTTCAGTAGAGTATTGAGGGCAGAAGATTGGTTTCTACAGGTTGAATAGTGGGTGGGCTGTAAAGGATCCCTAACATGGACTGTCCTTTTAGGAATCTTGGCTTAGCAGTGAAAGAGAAAGGCAATAAAATAATTAAAGGAAGACACAGAAACAAGAACTATTTCATCTGGGGAGATGGGTGAGATTTGAGTGTGACTTTAGATAGAGTGGAATGAGCAGATGAGAAGGAAAGTCAAGGTAAGTGAAAAGGAATAGAAACAAGGTGCTGGAGGACATGAGATCACTCTTAGGAAGGAGGAGAAACATGTTCTTCTCCATGACTGGAGGGGAGGAAATAAGATTGTCAGTGTAGCTAAGAGTCATTTTAAAGGTGAGAACACAAGAAGCTAAAAAGGTTCACACCTTATGCTTATTTATTTTTAAGCTGCGTCATAATTATTTGCACACAAATTTAAAACTGTTCTACCTTTTTAATCAAAGTAAACTTTTATCTTTTAAAATATCAATATTTACTTTCAATAATGCTTTTTCCCTTAAGGTCTACTTGGTCTAATATTCAAAATTTCTTTTGGTAATTGTTTGTGTGGCATCTTTTTTTCCATCATTTTACTTCAAACATGTCATATTTTCATATTTTAGACGTGTTTTTTAAGCAGCTTATAGTTGGGATTTTTCTGCCTAGTGTAACATTTGTTTTATCTTAATTGGGATATTTAGTTTGTTTACACTGAATACTATGACTGATAAATTTGGGTTTAAATCTACCACATTACTACTTGATTTCCACTTTTTCTGCCTACTTTTTTCTTCCCTTTGCTTTTTCTTTCTTGCTTTCTTTTGGATTGCTATTTTCCATTTTCCCTTCTATTGCTTGATAATTACATATTATTCTATTGTTCTTTTAGTGGTTACCATAAACATACATAGTTTATCAAAGCACTTTTTAACTTCATGGATCGTGCAAGGACCTTAGAATACTTTAACTCTATTTACCTACTCCTTCCTTATTTGTTATTGTTGTAATGTGTTTAAATTATATATATTTTAAATGCCACATTACTATTATTGTTATTATTATCATTTATCCAGTCAATAATCCTTTGTATTTACATACATATTTACCATTTTTGTTGCTCTTCACTCCTTTTTGCGTCTTTGAACATTCTTCTGGAAACATTTTTCTTCTGCTGAAGAACAACCTTTAGTTGAGTGTGCTGGTTACAAATTCTCAGCTCTGTTTGTCCAAAAAGTCTTAATTTCACTTTGAAATTTGATTTTTGAATGATTTTTTGTTTTGGGAAATTGAATTCTAAGTTGGCAGTTATTTTCCTTCAGCACTTTCAGTTCACTCTTTGAAAATAGCATTCCGTTTTCTTCTTTTTTGCATTGATTTTGGTTTCAATCTTCTCCCAGATCTTGGCCCTCATGTTTTTAAACTGATTGTTAGCTCTCTAATGCCTTAGAGATTTTTTAAAATTTGTCAAACTTTTCTGGTTGTTTTCATCTGGAAGATTGGTGCAAAATACCAAGTCCACAATAAGTGGAGGTATTCCCAGGAAGTTCATAATTGATTGACTCACTATTTCTGAAAGTGGGTATGAGGCCATAAGCTGAGATTGAAAAGTGGTTGGATAAAGGACCAGTTTAAATATAAATTCCCTTTAGAAGTGGCAAAATTTAGGATTAGCTTTTGAGCAAAGGCAGACAATCACAGATGATTAAATAAACAAATAATACTGACAATTCAACAGAATTTGATAGATGGTAATGACAAGCAGCAGTAGAGAGTGGTGTAATGTATCTGGGTCTCAATTTTCTAATTTTAAAACTGAATATGAAAATATTTTCTTCCCTTTGTATCACAGAGTTATTTTGAGGACCAAATGAAATTATGGTATGCATTTCAAAAGAAATTATAGATGCAAAAGTAAACTATGAGGTGATATAAATATTGGATACTTCTACATATGGAGATTTAAAAAAATTGAATGGAACATGGTAAATTTGAAATCATCTTTTTTAAATGTTTTATTTACTTAAGTAATCTCTGTACCCAATGTGAAACTAGAACTCAGGACTCCAAGATCAAGAGTTGCATGTTCTTTAGATGAGCCATCCAGGTGCCTCTGAAATCATCTTTTTTCTTAATTCAAAAGAACAAAATGTATGAAAATCCATCTTTATTTTTAGAATTATAAAAATTCTTTAAATTTACATTCATAGAACTTGCATTTACTGTCACATTCCCACAGCACTGGGGGAAAATATTCATAGAGGAAGGCTAAGAATAGACAAATAACTGACCATATCACGCTTAGAGCAACTGAGAGAGACGGTGGTAAAGAAGTGAAAATGAATGAGAAAAAGAAGGGACACAAAAAGACAGGTACTCTGTATTAAATTTATACTTCCTTCTTTAAAGCTGAGCTCTTGTAAAGCTTCCTGATGAGGATAAATTAGCACAGCTATCCCACCCAGAGCAGCTACTTCTGGAAGCCTATCAAAGTCATTGGTCAAAGGGTTACTGAAGAATGGCCCATGGAGAACACACAGCAAGCCTCGTGTCTAAGGGTTCCTGGTTTTATCTTCTGGGTCCTGCCACTTGAGTGAAAGTAAGATGTTAGCCAAGTAGTTTTAGGCTTCTCCTACTGAGCAGAGGTGAACTATTTACTCTGGACAATTTTGTAACATAGTTCATTATTTGCAATTTCCTCATGGAAATAGAATCTGAAACTTTGTTTTGGAGGGTAGAAGGACTAAGCCACTTTTTTAAACTAAATGATAGATTTTCAGAATGTACTGTAATAACATATTTTGGAAAATACAAAACACTCTTTTTAGATGATCCATAATTACCATGAAAATACCTTGTAGTCATGTAATATTTCAACGTAAAATATGTATTTTATAATTTTGTTCTAACTTTTCTTACACTTGGAAATGATTCCACTATTGACCTATTTTATAACAGAGAGCCCATAAAGCAGCCTATTGGGTTTTTAAATGTTAAAAAATGCTAAATTTTCTATTAGCTAAGATAAATACAGTTATTTCTTGGATTTATCCTTCTGTAAAGCATAAAGACTGAATTTCCTGCTATCTAATCATTCTGGGCAGCTTTCTTCTACTGCTAGTCAGTTTCCTCAACAGGAAATATTGCTTTATACCAATATCTATTAACTAGAATGCTGTATGTTATATTTCAAGGATACAATTAAATTTTATGTCTTTAATTCTTATTTTGGATTGCTAATAACCAAGAGTTGGCATAGATGTCACAATTTCCTGAAACATGATAGATCTCAAAATTAACTATGGTATCACACTACTCACAGTATTTCAATGTTGCAAAGACATTTTAGATGGCTGCCAAAAACAGAGAAAACTGATTCTGCACCATAGCATACAATACAAATCTCAGATTGTATAAGACTTCATGGAATATGATGATGAAAACGTTGGGTCTTCACAGTCCTTGACCAAATCAATAATCATAATTATCTACATATTAAGTGCATGAAAGGCATATAGAACAGGCATCTTAGATGAAAGATGAATATGATAAGTTTTTGGTAGAGATGATGTCAATGTACCAGTATATCTCCATGAACATGAAATACTGGTTCCAGATGAGAAACTTCTTACTTATTCCAATTGAGGTTAGCATTGTCCCACATATGTGGTTAGGCTCTTTAGCCATTTAAGTGAAAGCATCTCATAAAATTTTCACCCATCCCAAAGAGGTTGCAATTTTGTGGCCAGTGTTTAATACAAAATAGCAAGAATAGTTCAAGCAGCTGACAAAGAGGAAGGGACATTCTTTGCTGATGCAAAAATCATATCTATATACATATCTATATAGTATTTACTGTTTTATCTCCAAGGTTGTTTTCTCCTTTCCCATTACTTGTGTCCATGGAGTTAGAGGAGCTGATAAATATAAAGAGTAGAACCAAAAAGAAGTATACAAAGGGAAAAACATGTCTAATCTAAAAGACAGATTTACTATGAAGCCAATGAAGCTTAAATTTTAGTGCCTCTCACTTATTTAAGCCCATTCCAAGGCTCTGAAAAGTATTTTAGGTTTGTAATATTTTCAAATTTTACAAATTCATATTTGTTGTGATTTTTCTCATTCCAAATTTCAATTTGCATATATATGTATATATATATTTAAAGAGGGGCTCCCAAACTGTATAAGGTTCAGGCTCTTCAAAACCTGGCCTCCCTTGTTAAAGTGTGCCTTACCAGTAATCAGTTTGATGAATTTGATTTGATTTCCTTTAAACTCCTAACACTCTCTCCCTACCCCCAATATATCTGAATCTATAGCTACAAAACAAACATATTAATGAAAATCAATAATAATAATCCATTTCCATTAAAAATTAATCTCTAGGAAGAATATATGCAATAGATAATGATTTCTTTGAAAGGGCACTACAGGAGGAAATAAAATTGTAGACCTATGAAATGATATTAGAGTCACAGAATTGCAAGTGACCTCTGCTTTCATTCACCCAAGTCCAGAATTTTACAAATAAGAAACCGGTTTAGAGAGGAAATATGACTTATTTAAGTTTACATCTAGGTTATTAGTGGTAAAGCAGGGACTTCAAGAAAACGATTTAATCTTTATGCTTATTTCTATTATTCTATTACTATCGTTTGAATTTATTCCCTTCATCGTTTATGAAGTTTATTTCCTAACATGCTTGGATTTGTATATTTTGCACATCAAAGTTAAAATTCTACCCATCTCTACAACTGAGAGTCAAATTTTTATTCGATATTTTAAATTATTACTTTGTATACTTCATCAACATAAAATATCATATTTTTTATATGCAGTTTATAGTTTAATTACATCATTGATACATTGAACAATAAAGATAACAGTTTCTATTTTAAAGGTCTATCCATTTTTCAAGTCATTGACTATTTCAACCCAAATAATCCTGTATTTTAAATCATTATCTTGGGGCACTGGGGTGGCAGTCAGTTGAGCATCAGACTCTTGGTTTCAGCTCACGTTATGATCTCAGGATCATGATATCAAGCTCATTCTTTGGCTCCATTTTCAGCATGGAGTCTGTTTGAGATTTTCCCTCTCCATTTGCCCCTCCTCATCATGCTGTCTCTCTCTCTCTCTCTCTCAAATAAATAAATCTTGAGGACAGGAGAGCCCCGTCCCGGAGAAGCAGGAGCTGCACCAACCTCCCCGGGCGGAAAGGGGCTCGCAGGGAGTTGGAGCAGGACCCCAGAAGGGTGGGGAGGCCCTCGGGCTCCCTGGGACACTAACAGCCACCTGCGCACACAGGAGAGTGCGCCGAGCTCCCTAAGGGCTGCAGCGCCCACGGCGGGGCCTGAGCAGCTCGGAGGGATTCGGGAGCGACTCCACGGAGGGAGCTGTGGGGCAGGAGCGCAAATCCAAGAGCGCAGGCCACGGGGCAGGAGCGCAAATCCAACAGCGCAGGCCGGGAACACAGGGCCCCGGGACACAGCCCAGGATCCGGCCTTCCCCGGGGCAGGCAGAGGCCGGGAGGGCCCAGGAAAGCAAGGACACTCCTGCCCTGAGCTGAGCAGATCAGCGGCCCCGCCCCGGAGCCTCCAGGCCCTGCGGAAGGAGAGCCCTGTAGTTCCTGCAGGGGCTGAATCCAGGCTTCCAGAGTTGCCATAGCAACTGCAGCTGTTCCTCCTAGGGCTTCAAAGGGGTAAACAACCCCCGCTGAGCCCTGCAGCAGGCAGGGGCAGAAGAGCTCCCCCAAGTGCTAACACCTGAAAATCAGCAGAACAGGCCCCTCCCCCAGAAGACCAGCTAGACGGACCAGTTCCAGGGGATGTCAAGGGACTTAAAGTCTACAGATTCAGAAGATACTCCCCCGTGTTTTTTTTTTTTTGTTTTGTTTTCTTTTTTCTTTTCTTTTTGATTTCTGATTGCTTCTCCCACCCCCCCCTTTTTTTCACCTTTCTTTCTCTTTTTCTTCTCTTTTTTCCTTTTTCTTTTTTCTCTTTCTCTTTTCTTTCCTTCTCTCTCTTTCTCTTCTTTTCCCAATACAACTTGTTTTTGGCCACTCTGCACTGAGCAAAATGACTAGAAGGAAAACCTCACCTCAAAAGAAAGAATCAGAAACAGCCCTCTCTCCCACAGAGTTACAAAATCTGGATTACAATTCAATGTCAGAAAGCCAATTCAGAAGCACTATTATACAGCTACTGGTGGCTCTAGAAAAAAGCATTAAGGACTCACGAGACTTCATGACTGCAGAATTTAGATCCAATCAGGCAGAAATTAAAAATCAATTGAATGAGATGCAATCCAAACTAGAAGTCCTAACGACGAGGGTTAACGAGGTGGAAGAACGAGTGAGTGACACAGAAGACAAGTTAATGGCAAAGAGGGAAACTGAGGAAAAAAGAGACACAATTAAAAGACCATGAAGACAGATTAAGGGAAATAAATGACAGCCTAAGGAAGAAAAACCTACGTTTAATTGGGGTTCCCGAGGGCGCCGAAAGGGACAGAGGGCCAGAATATGTATTTGAACAAATCCTAGCTGAAAACTTTCCCAATCTGGGAAGGGAAACAAGCATTCAGATCCAGGAAATAGAGAGATCCCCCCCTAAAATCAATAAAAACCGTTCAACACCTCGGCATCTAATAGTGAAGCTTGCAAATTCCAAAGATAAAGAGAAGATCCTTAAAGCAGCAAGAGACAAGAAGTCCCTGACTTTCATGGGGAGGAATATTAGGGTAACAGCAGACCTCTCCACAGAGACATGGCAGGCCAGTAAGGGCTGGCAGGATATATTCAGGGTCCTAAATGAGAAGAACATGCAACCAAGAATACTTTATCCAGCAAGGCTCTCATTCAAAATGGAAGGAGAGATAAAGAGCTTCCAAGACAGGCAGGAACTGAAAGAATATGTGACCTCCAAACCAGCTCTGCAAGAAATTTTAAGGGGGACTCTTAAAATTCCCCTTTAAGAAGTTCAGTGGAACAATCCACAAAACCAAGGACTAAATAGATATCATGATGACACTAAACTCATATCTGTCAATAGTAACTCTGAACGTGAACGGGCTCAATGACCCCATCAAAAGGCGCAGGGTTTCAGACTGGATAAAAAAGCAGGACCCAACTATTTGCTGTCTACAAGAGACTCATTTTAGACAGAAGGACACCTACAACCTGAAAATAAAAGGTTGGAGAACCATTTACCATTCAAATGGTCCTCAAAAGAAAGCAGGGGTAGCCATCCTTAAATCAGATAAACTAAAATTTACTACGAAGACAGTAGTGAGAGATGAAGAGGGACACTATATCATACTTAAAGGATCTATCCAGGAAGAGGACTTAACAATCCTCAATATATATGCCCCGAATTTGGGAGCTGCCAAATACTTAAACAAATTATTAACCAAAGTGAAGAAATATTTAGATAATAATACACTTATATTTGGTGACTTCAATCTAGCTCTTTCTACCCTCGATAGGTCTTCTAAGCACAATATCTCCAAAGAAACGAGAGCTTTATTTTTTTTATAAATTAATTTTTATTGGTGTTCTAGCAATCTTGGGGTGGAGGCTTTTGGGTTTTCTATGTAGAGTATCATGTCATCGGCGAAGAGGGAGAGTTTGACTTCTTCTTTGCCAATTTGAATGCCTTTAATGTCTTTTGTTGTCTGATTGCTGAGGCTAGGACTTCCAATACTATGTTGAATAGCAGTGGTGAGAGTGGACATCCCTGTCTGGTTCCTGATCTTAGGGGAAAGGCTCCCAGTGCTTCCCCATTGAGAATGATATTTGCTGTGGGCTTTTCGTAGATGGCTTTTAAGATATCGAGGAAAGTTCCCTCTATCCCTACACTCTGAAGAGTTTTGATCAGGAATGGATGCTGTATTTTGTCAAATGCTTTCTCTGCATCTAATGAGAGGATCATATGGTTCTTGGTTTTTCTCTTGCTGATATGATGAATCACATTGATTGTTTTACGAGTGTTGAACCAGCCTTGTGTCCTGGGGATAAATCCTACTTGGTCATGGTGAATAAGTTTCTTAATGTGTTGTTGGATCCTATTGGCTAGTATCTTGTTGAGAATTTTTGCATCCATGTTCATCAGGGATATTGGTCTGTAATTCTCCTTTTTGGTGGGGTCTTTGTCTGGTTTTGGAATTAAGGTGATGCTGGCCTCATAGAATGAATTTGGAAGTACTCCATCTCTTTCTATCTTTCCAAACAGCTTTAGTAGAATAGGTATGATTTCTTCTTTAAACGTTTGATAGAATTCCCCTGGGAAGCCATCTGGCCCTGGACTCTTGTGTCTTGGGAGATTTTTGATGACTTCTTCAATTTCCTCCCTGGTTATTGGCCTGTTCAGGTTTTCTATTTCTTCCTGTTCCAGTTTTGGTAGTTTGTGGCTTTCCAGGAATGCGTCCATTTCTTCTAGATTGCCTAATTTATTGGCATAGAGCTGTTCATAATATGTTTTTAAAATCGTTTGTATTTCCTTGGTGTTGGTAGTGATCTCTCCTTTCTCATTCATGATTTTATTAATTTGAGTCTTCTCTCTCTTCTTTTTAATAAGGTTGGCTAATGGTTTATCTATCTTATTAATTCTTTCAAAGAACCAACTCCTGGTTCTATTGATCTGTTCCACAGTTCTTCTGGTCTCAATTTCGTTGAGTTCTGCTCGAATTTTAATTAACTCTCTTCTTCTGCTGGGCGTCGGGTCGATTTGCTGCTTCTTCTCTAGCTCCTTTATGTGTAAGGTTAGCTTTTGTATTTGAGTTCTTTCCAGTTTTTGAATGGATGCTTGTATTGCGATGTATTTCCCCCTCAGGACTGCTTTTGCTGCATCCCAAAGATTTTGAACAGTTCTATCTTCATTGTCATTAGTTTCCATGAATCTTTTTAATTCTTCCCTAATTTCCTGGTTGACCCTTTTATCTTTTAGCAGGATGGTCCTTAACCTCCACGTGTTTGAGGTCCTTCCAAACTTCTTCTTGTGATTGAGTTCTAATTTCAAGGCGTTATGATCTGAGAATATGCAGGGGACGATCCCAATCTTTTGGTATCGGTTCAGACCCGATTTGTGACCCAGTATGTGGTCTATTCTGGAAAAAGTTCCATGTGCACTTGAGAAGAATGTGTATTCAGTTGAGTTTGGATGTAAAGTTCTGTAGATATCTGTGAAATCTATCTGGTCCAGTGTATCATTTAAAGCTCTCGTTTCTTTGGAGATGTTGTGTTTAGAAGACCTATCAAGGGTAGAGAGAGCTAGATTGAAGTCACCAAGTATAAGTGTATTATTATCTAAGTATTTCTTTACTTTGGTTAATAATTCGTTTAAGTATTTGGCAGCTCCCACATTCGGGGCATATATATTGAGGATTGTTAAGTCCTCTTGTTGGATAGATCCTTTAAGTATGATATAGTGTCCCTCTTCGTCTCTCACTACTGTCTTCGGAGTGAATTTTAGTTTATCTGATATAAGGATGGCTACCCCTGCTTTCTTTTGAGAACCATTTGAATGGTAAATGGTTCTCCAACCTTTTATTTTCAGGTTGTAGGTGTCCTTCTGTCTAAAATGAGTCTCTTGTAGACAGCAAATAGATGGGTCCTGCTTTTTTATCCAGTCTGAAACCCTGCGCCTTTTGATGGGGTCATTAAGCCCGTTCACGTTCAGAGTTACTATTGACAGATATGAGTTTAGTGTCATCATGATATCTATTTAGTCCTTGTTTTTGTGGATTGTTCCACTGAACTTCTTCTTAAAGGGGAATTTTAAGAGTCCCCCTTAAAATTTCTTGCAGAGCTGGTTTGGAGGTCACATATTCTTTCAGTTCCTGCCTGTCTTGGAAGCTCTTTATCTCTCCTTCCATTTTGAATGAGAGCCTTGCTGGATAAAGTATTCTTGGTTGCATGTTCTTCTCATTTAGGACCCTGAATATATCCTGCCAGCCCTTTCTGGCCTGCCACGTCTCTGTGGAGAGGTCTGCTGTTACCCTAATATTCCTCCCCATGAAAGTCAGGGACTTCTTGTCTCTTGCTGCTTTAAGGATCTTCTCTTTATCTTTGGAATTTGCAAGCTTCACTATTAGATGTCGAGGTGTTGAACGGTTTTTATTGATTTTAGGGGGGGATCTCTCTATTTCCTGGATCTGAATGCCTGTTTCCCTTCCCAGATTGGGAAAGTTTTCAGCTAGGATTTGTTCAAATACATATTCTGGCCCTCTGTCCCTTTCGGCGCCCTCGGGAACCCCAATTAAACGTAAGTTTTTCTTCCTTAGAGTGTCATTTATTTCCCTTAATCTGTCTTCATGGTTCTTTAATTGTTTATCTCTTTTTTCCTCAGTTTCCCTCTTTGCCATTAACTTGTCTTCTATGTCACTCACTCGTTCTTCCACCTCGTTAACCCTCGTCGTTAGGACTTCTAGTTTGGATTGCATCTCATTCAGTTGATTTTTAATTTCTGCCTGATTGGATCTAAATTCTGCAGTCATGAAGTCTCGTGAGTCCTTAATGCTTTTTTCTAGAGCCACCAGTAGCTGTATAATAGTGCTTCTGAATTGGCTTTCTGACATTGAATTGTAATCCAGATTTTGTAGCTCTGTGGGAGAGAGGGCTGTTTCTGATTCTTTCTTTTGAGGTGGGTTTTCCTTCTAGTCATTTTGCTCAGTGCGGAGTGGCCAAAAACAAGTTGTATTGGGAAAAGGAGAGAAAGAGAGAGAAGGAAAGAAAAGAGAAAAAGAAAAAGAAAAAGAAAAGAAAAAGGAAAGAAGAGAAGAAAAAGGGAAAGAAAAAGAAAGAAAGGTGAAAAAAAAGGGGGGGTGGGGGAAGCAATCAGAAATCAAAAAGAAAAGAAAAAAGAAAAGCAAAAAAAAAAAAAAAAAAACACGGGGGAGTATTTCTGTAGACTTTAAGTCCCTTGACTTCCCCTGGAACTGGTCCGTCCAGCTGGTCTTCTGGGGGAGGGGCCTGTTGCGCTGATTTTCAGGTGTTAGCACTTGGGGGAGCTGCTCTGCCCCTGCCTGCTGCAGGGCTCAGCGGGGGTTGTTTACCCCGTGAGGTCTCAGGAGGAACAGTCGCAGTTGCTATGGCAACTCTGGAAGCCTGGATTCAGCCTCTGCAGGAACTACGGGGCTCGGGGCTCTCGGCTTTCCATCTGCAGGGCCTGGAGGCTCCGGGGCGGGGCCGCTGATCTGCTCAGCTCCGGGCAGGAGCGTCCTTGCTGTCCTGGGCCCTCCCGGCCTCTGCCTGTCCCGGGGGAGGCCGGATCCTGGGCTGTGTCCCAGCGCCCTGTGCTCCGGGGCCTGCGCTGGTGGATTCGCGCTCCCGCCCTGCAGCCCCCTCCTTGGAGCCGCCGCCCGAGCCCCTCCGAGCTGCTCCGGTCGGTCCCGCCGTGCGCGCTGCAGCCCTTAGGGAGCTCGGCGCACTCTCCTGCGCGCAGGTGCCTGTTAGTGTCCCCGGGAGCCCGAGGGCATCCCCGCCCTCCTGGGTCCTGCTCCAACTCCCTGCGAGCCCCTTTCCGCCCGTCCGGGAAGGCTGGTGCAGCTCCTGCTCCTCCGGGACGGGACGGGGCTCTCCTGTCCTGGGGACACTCGCCCCGGCCTCAGCCCGGCTCCTCCGGGGCCCCTCCCCCTCGGAGGCCTTTTGTTTCTTTATTTCTTTTTCCCCGTCTTCCTACCTTGATAGAAGCGTGAACTCCTCTCACTGTAGCATTCCAGCTGGTCTCTCTTTACATCTCAGGCCGAATTCGTAGATTTTCAGGATGGTTTGAAGGTTATATAGGTAATTTGTTGGGGACAGGTGATTTGGGGACCCTACTCTTCCGCCATCTTGCCCCTCCTCCCCCGAAACGAGAGCTTTAAATGATACACTGGACCAGATAGATTTCACAGATATCTACAGAACTTTATATCCAAACTCCACTGAATACACATTCTTCTCAAGTGCACATGGAACTTTCTCCAGAATAGACCACATACTGGGTCACAAATTGGGTCTGAACTGATACCAAAAGACTGGAATCGTCCCCTGCATATTCTCAGATCATAACGCCTTGAAATTAGAACTCAATCACAAGAAGAAGTTTGGAAGGACCTCAAACACGTGGAGGTTAAGGACCATCCTGCTAAAAGATAAAAGGGTCAACCAGGAAATTAAGGAAGAATTAAAAGATTCATGGAAACTAATGAGAATGAAGATACAACCGTTCAAAATCTTTGGGATGCAGCAAAAGCAGTCCTGAGGGGGAAATACATCGCAATACAAGCATCCATTCAAAAACTGGAAAGAACTCAAATACAAAAGCTAACCTTACACATAAAGGAGCTAGAGAAGAAGCAGCAAATCGACCCGATGCCCAGCAGAAGAAGAGAGTTAATTAAAATTCGAGCAGAACTCAACGAAATTGAGACCAGAAGAACTGTGGAACAGATCAATAGAACCAGGAGTTGGTTCTTTGAAAGAATTAATAAGATAGATAAACCATTAGCCAACCTTATTAAAAAGAAGAGAGAGAAGACTCAAATTAATAAAATCATGAATGAGAAAGGAGAGATCACTACCAACACCAAGGAAATACAAACGATTTTAAAAACATATTATGAACAGCTCTACGCCAATAAATTAGGCAATCTAGAAGACATGGACGCATTCCTGGAAAGCCACAAACTACCAAAACTGGAGCAGGAAGAAATAGAAAACCTGAACAGGCCAATAACCAGAGAGGAAATTGAAGAAGTCATCAAAAACCTCCCAAGACACAAGAGTCCAGGGCCAGATGGCTTCCCAGGGGAATTCTATCAAACGTTTAAAGAAGACATCATACCTATTCTACTAAAGCTGTTTGGAAAGATAGAAAGAGATGGAGTACTTCCAAATTCATTCTATGAGGCCAGCATCACCTTAATTCCAAAACCAGACAAAGACCCCACCAAGAAGGAGAATTACAGACCAATATCCCTAATGAACATGGATGCAAAAATTCTCAACAAGATACTAGCTAATAGGATCCAACAACACATTAAGAAAATTATTCACCATGACCAAGTAGGATTTATCCCCAGGACACAAGGCTGGTTCAACACTCATAAAACAATCAATGTGATTCATCATATCAGCAAGAGAAAAACCAAGAACCATATGATCCTCTCATTAGATGCAGAGAAAGCATTTGACAAAATACAGCATCCATTCCTGATCAAAACTCTTCAGAGTGTAGGGATAGAGGGAACTTTCCTCGACATCTTAAAAGCCATCTACGAAAAGCCCACAGCAAATATCATTCTCAATGAGGAAGCACTGGGAGCCTTTCCCCTAAGATCAGGAACAAGACATGGATGTCCACTCTCACCACTGCTATTCCACATAGTACTGGAAGTCCTAGCCTCAGCAATCAGACAACAAAAAGACATTAAAGGCATTCAAATTGGCAAAGAAGAAGTCAAACTCTCCCTCTTCGCCGATGACATGATACTCTACATAGAAAACCCAAAAGCCTCCACCCCAAGATTGCTAGAACTCATACAGCAATTTGGTAGCGTGGCAGGATACAAAATCAATGCCCAGAAAACAATGGCATTCCTATACACTAACAATGAGACTGAAGAAAGAGAAATTAAGGAGTCAATCCCATTTACAATTGCACCCAAAATCATAAGATACCTAGGAATAAACCTAACCAAAGAGGTAAAGGATCTATACCCTAAAAACTATAGAACACTTTTGAAATAAATTGAGGAAGACACAAAGAGATGGAAAAATATTCCATGCTCATGGATTGGCAGAATTAATATTGTGAAAATGTCAATGTTACCCAGGGCAATTTACACGTTCAATGCAATCCCTATCAAAATACCATGGACTTTCTTCAGAGAGTTAGAACAAATTATTTTAAGATTTGTGTGGAATCAAAAAAGATCCCGAATTGCCAGGGGAATTTTAAAAAAGAAAACCATAGCTGGGGGCATCACAATGCCAGATTTCAGGTTGTACTACAAAGCTGTGGTCATCAAGACAGTGTGGTACTGGCACAAAAACAGACACATAGATCAATGGAACAGAATAGAGAACCCAGAAGTGGACCCTGAACTTTATGGTCAACTAATATTCGATAAAGGAGGAAAGACGATCCACTGGAAGAAAGACAGTCTCTTCAATAAATGGTGCTGGGAAAATTGGACATCCACATGCAGAAGAATGAAACTAGACCACTCTCTTGCACCATACACAAAATAAACTCAAAATGGATGAAAGATCTAAATGTGAGACAAGATTCCATCACAATCCTAGAGGAGAACAAAGGTTACACCCTTTTTGAACTTGGCCACAGTAACTTCCTGCAAGATACATCCATGAAGGCAAGAGAAACAAAAGCAAAAATGAACTATTGGGACTTCATCAAGATAAGAAGCTTTTGCACAGCAAAGCATACAGTCAACAAAACTAAAAGACAACCTACAGAATGGGAGAAGATATTTGCAAATGACATATCAGATAAAGAGCTAGTTTCCAAAATCTATAAAGAACTTATTAAACTCAACAGCCAAGAAACAAACAATCCAATCATGAAATGGGCAAATGACATGAAGAGAAATCTCACAGAGGAAGACATAGACATGGCCAACATGCACATGAGAAAATGCTCTGCATCACTTGCCATCAGGGAAATACAAATCAAAACCTCGATGAGATACCACCTCACACCAGTGAGAATGGGGAAAATTAACAAGGCAGGAAACCACAAATGTTGGAGAGGATGCGGAGAAAAGGGAACACTCTTACACTGTTGGTGGGAATGTGAACTGGTGCAGCCACTCTGGAAAACTGTGTGGAGGTTCCTCAAAGAATTAAAAATAGACCTGCCCTACGACCCAGCAATTGCACTGTTAGGGATTTACCCCAAAGATTCTGATGCAATGAAATGCCGGGACACCTGCACCCCGATGTTTCTAGCAGCCATGTCCACAATAGCCAAACTGTGGAAGGAGCCTCGGTGCCCATCGAAAGATGAATGGATAAAGAAGATGTGGTTTATGTATACAATGGAATATTACTCAGCCATTAGAAACGACAAATACCCACCATTTGCTTCAACGTGGATGGAACTGGAGGGTATTATGCTGAGTGAAGTAAGTCAATCGGAGAAGGACAAACAGTGTATGTTCTCATTCATTTGGGGAATATGAATAATAGTGAAAGGGAATATAAGGGAAGGGAGAAGAAATGTGTGGGAAATATCAGAAAGGGAGACAGAACATAAAGACTTCTAACTCTGGGAAATGAACTAGGGGTGGTGGAGGGGGAGGCGGGCGTGGGTGGGGGTGAATGGGTGACGGGCACTGAGGGGGACACTTGACGGGATGAGCACTGGGTGTTATCCTGTATTTTGGTAAATTGAACACCAATAAAAAATAATTTATTAAAAAAATAAATCTTTAAAAAATCTCTATTCCCTCTCTTTAGGTAATTATTGTTCCAAGATTCTGTTTTCCATGAAACCCTAATAATAATTTTGTTATGTTTACAAAGATAACAATAAAGTAAGACTTAGCAATAAATTAAAACAATCCTGTAAATACAAGCACACATTTGAAAGATTACTTCAAATTATAGCTTTGAAAAATATCATGTTAAATCAATTATTCTGGTGGAGTAAGCCTAAAGTTTGTTTTTCCTTTTGTTTAAAAGTGACCTATTAGCCATAACTACCTTACTTTGCAAAAGAACTGGAAACTCACATAAATACCAAGACAGACGCAATGATTTATGATTGGGCTAAAATTATTCACATAAAAAAATGCTAGCTGGCTTCATTGGAAGTTAATCCTCAGGCTTATTTCTGAACTTAAAAATTCTTGACGTAAATGAATTATAAAAATCTTTACAATAAATTTCTTTACATGTAAGTAATATAAAATGCAGATAAGATAACACTAAGACCCAGGGATTAAATGGATAAATGCTATGAAAAGTCAATTCAGCTAAAAGAAAATAAGAATGACTAATAAATAGAATGAAAACACTTAACCTCATTAATTGTAAGAAAAACAAATGTGGCCAGGATTATACTTATGACTATTTGTCACCTGCCTAACTCTATTTGTTTAAACAGTAAAAGCATCATGAAATGGCTATGGATGCATGCTGCTAATAAAAGTGTAAACTGATACAACTCTTTAGGAAAGCAATTTTTTCAACATATATTAAGAAACTAAAAACTAAAACTAAAAACATTCATAACCATTGGACCAGTAATTTCAAGCAACTAAGACTGATAAAATACTTTATGTGTGGCAATTCACAATTATGTATGTCAAAGAAGTATATATAGTAGTAACATAGCAAAAACATGAAAAAATTTGAATTCCAGAAATGAAAAAGATAATTATATTCATATGTTCAAGTTATATTAGGTGTGTATACACACATACACATGCACACACATATATGTGTATATACACAGTTGTGTATGTCAAAATTGTATAAGTAAAATATGAATAGAAGAAACAATGGGAGAAAATACACAAATATTGTTAATCGTTAAAGCAATTCAAATGCTTTTCTATATTTTTCACATTTCATATAATGAGAAATTATTACTTTCAAATTCAAAACAATTAACTCTAATAATAATGATAAATGTAGAAAATAGGAGAGACACGAATAACATATAAAATTATTTAAGCAATTAAGCACATACTTAAACAAAAATGAGGTTTGATTTAAAATCTAGTAGGATAAAGAAAAGAGATAAAATCCAATACAGGTAAGAAGAGAGGCAAGATGGCAGAAGAGAAGGGCACCTCATTTCATCTCGTCCCCTGAATTTAGCTAGATAATTATCATATCATTCTGTATGCTTATGAATTCAACCTGAGATTTAAGAAAAGAATAGCCGACAATCTACAAATAGAAAAGCAACCACATTTTTGCAAGGTAGGTGTGTGGAGAAGAGAAACTAATTGGAAATAGTGGAAGATAAATGGGGAGGAAGGAGCCCGTGTAAGCTGGCTACAGGAAAATGATATAGCCCTGAAGTGCAAAATCAGAACCTTTAGAAATTTGCTCCAGTAAGAGATGTCCCTGCCTGAAAGTTGGTTAGTGGTTAAGTGGTGCAAAAATCCCAGGTGAGACAGTGTGGTCTCAAGATCCCCAGAGTTACAAAAAAAAAAAAAAAACAGAAGTGCCTGAGCCAGAAGAGTTCCCAAGCATTGGAGCAGTGAAACTGGTTTAGGTCAGCTATCTCTCAAGAGCAGTCTCTCAGCTCAATTTGCCATAAACCAGGAACTGCAGCCTGATCCAGTGATGACTTTCCAGGCTGGGGCCCTATAAAGGACAAAAAATGGGGCAATGCTCTGACTTCCTCTGGGAAGGAGCAGAATGGGTGACACAAGAAATGGGTGAACACTCTGTGCTGGGGTGATGCAAAGCACACAAACACAGCAACCTCTGACTTTCCCTGGGAACACTGGAGTGGGCCCACATTGTAGGAGTCTGCAGAATTTGTCACACACCATAATCTTTCAGCTCCAGGGCTGGAGATCAGGGCATTGTCATTTTTATTTTCACACTCTAAAGAGTCCAGGAAAGCCTTCAGGGAACAAAAGCCACACAGAGAACCAGCTTACATTGAGCTTGGCCCTCTGGCAAGAGGCTCTGCAACTCCACTAAGGCAAAGAAACCTGAGGATCAGCATAGCAGGCCCATCTCCCAGAAGACCAGCTGGAGAAAGAAACGGGCATTCAAGTCCAAGCAGTGGAGTGGAATCCTCAAAATCAATAAAAATTGATCAACACTCTGACATGTAATAGTGAAACTTGCCAATTTCAGAGACAGAGAAAATTCTGAAAGCAGCTGGTGACAAGAGGTTCTTAACCTAAAAGTGTAAGAACATTAGACTGGCAACAGACCTATCCATAGAGAGCTGGCAGGCCAGAAAGTGCTGGCATGATATATTCAGGGTACTCAATGAGAAAACCATGCAGCCAAGAATACCTTATCTAGTAATGCTGTCATTCAGAATGGAAGGAGAGATAAGTTCCAGGATGGATAGAAACTAAAAGAATATATGACCACTTAACCAGCTTAGCAAGAAATATTAAGGGGATCTTATAAGTGAAGAGGGAGCCAAAAAGTAACATAGAACAGAAAAAAAAGAAAAAAATCTATAGAAACAGTGACTTTACAAGTAATACAATGGCACTAAATTCATATCTTTCAATGGTTACTCTGAAATGTAAATGGACTAAATGCTCCAATCAAAAGACACAGAGTATCAGATTGGATAAGAATGCAAAACTTATTCATATGATACCTATAAAAGTCTCATTTTTAGACCCAAAGATACCTCCAGATTGAAAGTGAGGGGTGGAGAATAATTTATCATGCTAATGGACCAGAAAAGAAAGCAGGGGTAGCAATCTTTATATCAAACAAATTAGATTTTAAAACAAAGACTGTAGTAAGGGATAAAGAGGGACCCTACATCATACTTAAAGGGTTTTCTGACATGCAGATCTAAAAATTATAAATATTTATGCTCTGAACCTGGGAGTAGCCAACTATATAAACATTAATAACCAGATTAAAGAAACACATTGATAATAATATTAGGGGACTTCAACACCCACTTATGGCAATGGACAGATCATCTAATTAGGAAATCAATAAGGAAACAAGGGCTTTGAATGACACAGCATACCAGATGAACTTCACAGATGCTCATAGAGCATTCCATCCTATAGCAACAGAATACACATTCTTCTCAAGTGTACATGGAACATTCTCCAGAATAGATCACATATTGGGTCACAAATCATGTTTCAACCAGTACCAAAAGACTGGAATTATTTTTTGTATATTTTCAGAACACAGTACTTTGAAACTTGAATTCAATCCCAAGATGAGATTGGAAGGGAGGCAAACACTTGGAGGTTAAAGAGTGTCCTACTACGGAATAAATGAGCCAACCAGGAAAATGAAGACAAATTTTAAAAAAATTCATGGAAACAAATGAAAATGAAACAAAACTGTTCAAAACATTTGGAATATAGTAAAGTGGTCCTAAGGGGGAAGTACATTGCAATACAATCCTTTTTCAAAAAGTTAGAAAAACCTCAAATATACAAGCTAACTTTATACTTATAGGAGCTGGAGAAAGAACAGCAAATAAAACCTTCTCAAGAAGGAGTAGAGAAATAGTAAAGACTATAGCAGAGACCAATGAAATAGAAACCAGAAGAATAGTAGAACAGATCAACAAAGCTATAAGCTAGTTCTTTGAAAGCCTTAATAAGATTGATGAACCCCTAGCAAGATTTATTAAAAAGAAAAGAGAAAGGACCCAGATCAATAAAACCATGAATGAAAGAGGAAAGATCATGACTAACATCAAGAAAATACACAAAATTTTAAAAACATATTATGAGCAAATATACACCAAAGAATTAGGCAATCTGGAAGAAATGGATGCATTTCTGGAAACTTATAAACTTGAAATGGGCAGAAGACATGCAAAGATATTTTCTTTAAAAAGATATATAAAGGGAAAACAGAAACATGAAATATGTTCCATAGCACTTGGCGCCAGGAAAATACAAATCAAAACCAAAATGAAATACCACTTTACACCAGTAAGAATAGCTAAAATTAAGACAGGAAACAACAAACGTTGGCAAGGATTTGGAGAAAGGGGAATCCTCTTACATGGCGGTGGGAATAAAGACTGATACAGCAACTCTGGAAAATGATATGGAGGTTTCTCAAGAAGTTAAAAATAGGGATCCCTGGGTGGTGCAGCGGTTTGGCGCCTGCCTTTGGCCCAGGGCGCGATCCTGGAGACCCAGGATCGAATCCCACATCGGGCTCCCGGTGCATGGAGCCTGCTTCTCCCTCTGCCTATGTCTCTGCGCCTCTCTCTCTCTCTCTCTCTCTCTCTCTCTCTGACTATCATAAATAAATAAAAATTAAAAAAATTAAAAAAAGAAGTTAAAAATAGAGATATCCTATGATTCAGAATTTGCACAATTAGGAATTTATCCCAAAGGTACAAAGGTATTGATCTGAAAGCATTCTTGCACTCCAATGTTTATAGCAGCATTGTCCACAATAGCCAAACTGTGGGTAGAGCCCAGATGTCTATTGATAAATGAATGGATATAGATGTGTGGTGTACATATACAATGGAATATTACTCAGCCATCAGAAAGGATGAATACTTACCATTTACATCAACATGGTTGGAACTGGAGTTTATTATGCTGAGCAAAATAGGTCAATCAGAGAAAGCCAATTATCATATGGTCTCACTCATATATGGAATATAAGAAACGGGGGAGGAATCATAGGGCAGGGGAGGGAAAACTGAATGGGAAGTCATCAGAGAGGGAGAAAAACCAGGAGAGACTCTTAACTACAGGAAAGAAACTGAGGGTTGCTATGGGAGATGGGGGTTCATTTGGTGATGTGCATTAAGCAGGGCACATGATGTGATGAGCACTGGGTGTTATTTGCAACTGATAAATTATTGAACACTACAACTAAAACTAAATATGTACTATATGTTGACTAATTGAATTTAAATTTTTAAAAAAATAAAAATCTGGGACGCCTGGGTGGCTCAGCAGTTAAGCATCTGCCTTCGGCCCAGGGCGTGATCCTGGAGACCCAGGATCAAGTCTCACATCGGGCTACCTTCATGGAGCCTGCTTTTCTCTGTGTCTCTGCCTCTCTCTGTGTCTCTCATGAATAAATAAATAAAATATTTATAAAAAAATAAATAAATAAAAAGCTAATATTTGAGGGGTAATCCAATACTGGTGAAAATACAAGTTTTAATTTGAATTCTTCTGGTAGATAATTTGATAATATGAATATTCTTAAAACATTGTACATTCTGTCACCATAATCAGAATCATAGGAATATAACTGATGAAAATTCCTTGTAACACTTTTTTAGAAAACTTTGCTTAAAAACCAGAATCATAAAAATGTATTCAAGAAAATTATTTGAATATTTGCAATATATTATACTTACAAAGATAATAATATCAGCTTTACTTCTAAAACCTGAAAATTGATGATAACCTACATAATCAGATAATAACTGAATAATTAAATAAGCCACAGTTTAAAAATTAAATAATATATGGGGCTGTTACTTAAAATTAATATAATGACTATATGAAAAGTAACAATGTGATTGCATCATTATATATTCTGTATACAGAGAAACATTGAAAGAAGTCAAAAGCATGTAAGTAATTGCTGTGTTAAATTAGAAAGCATCTTATTGACATTTTAAATTTTTTCAAATGCGTAATATTAATGATAAGTCTTTTTTTTTAAACTGCTTACCACTTGCACCCTAGATACTTCCTCTTCAGGGGTAAGAAATTCTGTAATCTGTGTTTCTGGTCCTATAACATCAGGTGGCAGAGCAATTATATAATGACAGATTTTATTCACATTCTTGCACTAGACAAGAAGAAAAGAAACAAGATTCATGAAACCCATATTAACATCTCTAACTCAATTCTAATATGTAATTGCCATAATTTTCATTTCTCAAAAACTGAACATATATATGTATACATATACACATATACCTATGTATGTGTATTTGTATTCAGGGAAAGATATTACATGACTCATCAACAGGATGAAAAAATGTATTTGGTTGATTCTAGAGTCAACTAGTATCAAAGTATAAAACTAGGTTAAATTTTTAAGTCCTCTCAATTGTGGTGTAAGCAATGTGAAGATGAATAAGAAAAAGTAAAAAATAGATTTTAAATATTCATTTATTTTTGAAAAGAAATGGAAAATTTCATGGAAATTTTTGAAAAGGCAGAAGAACCTAAAACGAAATAAACTATCACTAAGAATCTCACCCACAGGGAAACAGGTTAAATATTACATTTATTTATCATGACCTCCATAAATATCTATTAACTATAGCTTTATTTTAAAATTAACTTTTGGTAGAGATTTTTATATGTTTTATTTATGCTTTTAGGGACTATATTGTCATTTCCTTTAAATATTTGAGCTGTCTGAATTTTAACATCTTTTTAAAGATTTATTTTATTTATTTGAGAGACAGAGAGAATGGTGAGAGGAACAGAGGTAGAGAGAATATCAAGCAGACTCCATGCTGAGTGTAGATTCTGACATAGGGCTCAAACTCATGATCCTGAGATCATGACCTGAGCTGAAATGAAGAATTAGATATTCAACTAACTAAACCACCCAGGTACGTCTTTAATATTTTAATATAACACAAAACTCATTTCTGAACATCAGTAAGAGTTTAAAAAAGGAAATAAAAACTTTAAATAAAAGAGTTATAAATAATAGCCCAATAAACCACCTACTTACTTATCAGTAAATCTCATAGGTGGGAATTGTAGCTTATATATAAGTCTTTGAATCTCCATCACTTAACACAATTCTAAGTATTATACCAAAGCTACATAAATACTTATTGTTGGTGAGTACGACGGCATAGAAGCAATTTTCTAACTTTTCCAAGGAATAAGTAAGATGATTAAGTCTAATATTGCCTCAAGGTAAAGGAGTGATTTAAATGATTACAGAGCAAAATATCTTACAATATTAATGACTTGAAAAAGAACCTATAGGTAAAAAAATACCTACCCATGATCAAATGTATATTTTATCCCTGATAAGTATCTCAACTCAATATGTTACATTTAAAGTGCAAAGTTATAAATATTGCATAGGTCATATATGCATGAATAGGTTGATTTTTAAAAGCAGAGTCAGATATTATTTAGGTTGGGTATTACCTTAAATAACACCTGATCCAATCCCTTCATTTTAAGATGAGGAAACTGAGGATGTAATATTTGAGGCTCAAGGGGTAAGTATCATATCATTATGCTCTTTGTATTTCTTTTACCTAAACTGAGTACATGGATTATAATAGATGTTCATCAACTGTTTACTGAATGAATTAAATTTATTTCCAACTGGAACTTCATGCTTTATCTTGTCAGTTTCTTAATTGTTATGTCAATGTGTCATGCTCATTCCTGTTTTCATATTGTTCTTTTCAATTGAAATGTCCCTACTTTAACCTCTGTTAAACCAAATTATTTCCAGCTTCCAGAACACAATTGAGTTACAATTTTATTTGTTAAATCTTATAGGCCATTCTAGGTTTCTCTTGACACTATGACTATCTTTCCACTCAAATGATATTGCAGAACAATCTACCATATAAATCCTTAAATTTATGTGTTAATTATAGTGTGATTAATTTTTTTTTAAAAAAATAGGGGCACCTGGGTGGTTCAGTTCATTAAGCATCTGATCTTGATTTGGGCTCAGTTCATAATCTCAGGGTTGTGATATCAAGCCCCACATTGGACTCTGCTGGGTGTGAAGACTGGTTGGGATTCTCTCTCTCCTTCTCCCTCTGCCCCTCACCCCACTCAGGGGTGTGTGTGCGTGTGTGTGTGTGTGTGTGTGTGTGTGTGTGTGTGCATGTGCACATGCTCTCTCTCTCTAGGAAAAAAAGTTAAAAAACAATGACCCTATCACCCCTGAAATTGCACTACTAGGTATTTACTCAAAGGACACAAAAATATTGATTCAAAGGGGCACATGCGCCCTGATGTTATAACAGCATTATCAACAACAGCCAAATTATAGACAAAGCCCAGATCTCCATTAACTGAGAATGGATAAAGAAGCCATGAGGTGTGTGTGTGTGTGTGTGTGTGTGTGTGTATTTAGAAGAGAATATTACTCACCCACTAAAAAGAATGAAATCTTGCTATTTGCAAGCACTTGAGTGGAGCTAGAGTGTATTATGCTAACTAAAATAAATCATTTAGAGAAAGATAAATACCATATGATTTCACTCACATGTGAAATTTAATAAATAGGAGAGAGAAACATATGGGAAGGAGGAAAAAAGTAAGGGAAGCAAATCATAAAGAAGTTTAACTTCAGAGAACAAACTAAGAGCTGACAGTGGGAGATGGGTGGGGAACAGGCTAAATGAGTGATGGATATTAAGGAGGGTACTTGTGATGAGCACTGAGTGTTATATGTAAGGGATGAATCAGTAAATTCTATACCTGAAACCTATTTTACCATACTATTACAAACTTAGAATTTAAATAAAATTTAATTTAAAAAGATTACAAATAGATTGATAGGTAATTAAAGAAATGAAAATATATACTGATGTTCACTGACAAGATTTAATATTGTTAAGATGGCAATAATCTCCCATGTTGACCTACAGATTCAAAACACTATGCCTCAAAATCCTAGCTGGCTTCTGTACAGCAACTGACAAGCTTATCTAAAAACTCACGGAAAAGCAAGGGACCAAAAATTGTTTTAAAACAATCTTTTATAAAAAGAATAAATAAATAAAGGGCTCATACTTTGTAATTTCAAAAATTGCTATAATGTGTAGTTGCACATGAATAAACATCCAGATCAATGGAAAATAACTGAGTATTCAGAAATAAGCCTCTCATTTATGGTCTATTTTAAATAAGGTGCTAATAAATTTTGAAGGGGAAAGAATAGTCTCTTCAGGAAATAGTGCTGGGACAGCTGGGTATTCACATTCAAAAATAAATTTGGACAATTATCTCCCTACCTTTATCCCCAATGTTTATAAAAATTACCTCCACAAGAATTATACAGCTAAATGTAAGAGCTATAGCAATAAAATTTCTGGAGAAAACATAGAAGTAAATATTTGTGACTTGGCTAACCCAAAGTTTTAGTTATGATATCTGAAGAACTAGTGACAAAAGAAACTTCAGATAAATTGGACTACATTGAAATTAAAAACTGTTGAGTGAGAGTGATGTCACCTAGATGACAGAGAAGACCACAACCTCCATTCCCCAACAAAGATAAACAGTTGGACAGCTATCTTCAAATGAAAATAGTTCCAGGAGAATAGAGGAGTCTACTTAAGTAGCTCTACCAACACAATGGAACAAAAAACCTGACAATAAATGCACAAAATGGGTAGAAGAATAACTTAATTTAGTCTTTATCACCTCATCCTCTAGGTCAGCACTGCTCACTGCCAAGAGGAATGTCCTAGCTCAAAAGAGTTCCCCTTGCCAACAAAGGGAAAGTGGGCAGTGACGATCTTCCTCAGCCTATTGGGGCACTCTATGGAGAATCCATTTCAGTTCTATTCCACACAGATAACAGCAAAGCTGAGACACCCAGAGATGGCTAAGAACAAGGAAGAAGGACAGGGACTACCAATGTCACCCACACAGGAGTGACATTGGTTCCTAGTGGCTTGCTTGGCAGAGAACCCCAGAGCACTTCAATACTAAGGATCTCTTGCAGATGCTGTACATCCCCCAAATTTCATCACCATACACCTCATCACAGACACCAACAGAAAGCTCAGCAGCTTTTAGCATTGAAGAAAACAATAGCAAGCACAGCTGTCATGTATTCCCTGTAGATTTTGTTGCTGAAGTTTTTGCCCCACTATTTTCATGTTTTCAGATGACAGCCAGCTCAGTCCCTAT
This sequence comes from Nyctereutes procyonoides, assembly GCF_905146905.1. Classification (NCBI taxonomy): domain Eukaryota; kingdom Metazoa; phylum Chordata; class Mammalia; order Carnivora; family Canidae; genus Nyctereutes; species Nyctereutes procyonoides. Next base: position 64,048,495 of record NW_026575125.1, on the reverse strand, counting down.
TCATGCTGGAGCCCATATCCATAACAGCAGCCAGCCCTGGCCTCTGTAACTGTAGTCATGCAAGACATCAGCCTAGACCCCACAGTTGACCTCCATCACTGTGAGCAGACTTATGACTAGCCTCTAGCTGCTGCGCATCTGCACCATCCTAACTCCGGCCACTGGCCTTTTCTGCCATATGCATACTTGTGGAAAATTCCTATAGCTGCCCAAGTGTGCATGGACAGCCAAGATCCCCACAGTTGCTGGTTGACTCAGATTCTTTTTTTAAAAAAAAAAGATGTACCGTATCTTTATTTATTTTTATTTATTTATGATAGTCACACACACACACACACAGAGAGAGAGAGAGAGAGAGAGAGAGAGAGAGAGGCAGAGACATAGGCAGAGGGAGAAGCAGGCTCCATGCACCGGGAGCCTGACGTGGGATTCGATCCCGGGTCTCCAGGATCGTGCCCTGGGCCAAAGGCAGGCGCTAAACTGCTGTGCCACCCAGGGATCCCTGGTTGACTCAGATTCATCCTGACTCTTGTCACTATCATGCACTACTTGACTTTGCACTATCCCCTGCTGCTGTACACCTGTACATTGCCAATCTAACTCCTCCTATTAACCTCCACTGCCATGAACACACCTGGAGTAAGCCCCTAGAGCTGAAGTGCATACTAGATAGCCAAGGCCTGCATAGCTGTCTGTGGATCTGGATATAGTCTTGACTCCAATCACTGACCTATATTACTGAAATCACCGAGTTGTGCATCTGGTCACTAGTGGATTGACTCTTATCACCAGCTTCCACTGCCACGCATGCACCAATAACAAGCTATGTTCATGAGTGTATACTGACAGCCAGAGCCCACACAATTGCTGTGGGTTTGGATATGATCCTATTTTCAGTCACTGGTCCATAATATTGTGCTAACCTTCAGCTATATACCTGCACTCCTCTGACCTGAGGGCTGCCATTAGTCTCTACTGCTATGTGCATCCCTGTGGCAAGACTTTGTGGCTACAGGAGTATAGGAAAACAGCGAGTGCCCCTGCAGCTGCTAGTGTACCTACAGTTGGCCCAAGCCCTTGCTGCTGACTCTGGTTCTCACCACAATGTGTATATCTGCAGAGAGCCTCTGTGACTACACAGGCACTGTTGAAGCATATGCATACCACCAGCATGTTACCAATGCTGCCTGCTCTGGTCCCTAACCACTGAATCTGGAGTCACCACTGAGAACCCCAAAAAACACTGCAGTCACTGTAGACTTCCCAAAGTTTTCATCAAGTATCACCCAGTCATTAATGTTGTAGACATGAGAGGCCTTAGTCAACAGCTATAATGCCCTCTTAGAGCCAGAGCCACTACATTGCCCCACACTTGGTGGCATGCATCACTGGATGTGGGGTTTATAGCATGCTTTAACATGTCCCCACCTGCAGGTAAAGGTATTCCTTTACTGCAATCAGTCCACAAAGTCTGAAAGAGATAACTCTAAGCAATGCCACAGGGATCACAAAGAATCAAAACAATACACCACCACCAAAGGAACATATGAAACTTCCAGTAGCTCACCTCAAAGAAATGGAAATACACAAATTGCCTGACCAAGAATTCAAAATAATTTTTCTAAAGAGCAGTACAGTTACAAGAGGAAACAGTGAGTAATTTGACCTATCTGGAAAGTATATAAGAACAAAAAGAATTTCCAGAAAGGAAAAAAAACAAAAAATTTCAGAGCTAAATAATATAATGACTAAACTGAAGAAATTAATGGAGAGCTTCAAAACAGATGAGACAAAGCAAAAGAATCAGTGAAGTTGATGGCAGGTCATTTGAAATTATCCCGTCAGAAGAGCAAAAAGAAAAAAAGAATGAAAAGTAAAAAAAGAAAGGCTATAGAGCACATGAGACATCATTAAAAGAAACAATCTACACATTATTAGAGTCCTGGAATAGAAGGAGAAAGAGGCAGAAAGTTTATTTAAAGAAATAATGACTGAGAACTTTCCAAATCTGACAAGGGATTTGGATATTCAATTCATGATCCCCAAACAAATCTGAACTCAAAGAGATCTCCAAGATGCATCATAGTAAAACCATCAAACACAAAGAGAAAATCTTTTTTAAATTTATTTATGATAGTCACACACACACACACACACACACACACACAGAGAGAGAGAGAGAGAGAGAGAGAGAGAGGGAGAGACACAGGCAGAGGGAGAAGCAGGCTCCATGCACCGGGAGCCCGATGTGGGATTCGATCCCGGGTCTCCAGGATCGCGCCCTGGGCCAAAGGCAGGCGCCAAACCACTGCGCCACCCAGGGATCCCCAAAGAGAAAATCTTTAAAAGAAAATATTGTTACTTATAAGGGAACTCCCATAAGGTTATCAGAGAATTTCTCAGAATTACCTTATAGGTTGAGAGAAAGTGTGATAATACATTGAAAATGCTGAAAGAAAAGTGCCAACAAAGAGTACTTTATGTGGCAAAGTTGTCCTTCATAACTGAAGAAAAGATAGACTCAGAGCAAAAGAAAAAAAAAAACAGGAGGAGTTCATCAGCACGTGACCTTCCTACACCTGTCTTACAAGAATTATTGAAAAGAGTTTTTCAAGCTCAAATGAAAGGATGCTAATTAGTCACATAAAAATATATTAAACACTGGTTAAGGTATATAGTAAAATTCAGAATACAATACCATATGATACTGTATTATGGCAGTGTGTTAATCATTTAACTCTATTATAAAGATGAAAGGAGTACTAAAAATATTTATTTACAAGTAATGCAGGTAGTCATTTTTGATGATGATTAAAGAAGGAGTCTTTTCCTCATTTACTAGCCATTTGATGCACCTCAGAACAAAACACCTGGGAAATTACAGAGTCAAATAGGGAAAGGACTTTCCAATTATCGTAGAAATATCACCTCATATTTTCTTCTACTATAGTTTCTTTCAAACTAGGTACTATTATACATTAGACTAGAATCTCAGGATTGGCTTCAGACTTCACCTGCCTCCTTCCTCTTCCTCTGCTATATTCTACTCCAGTTACAAACATACAAACAAAATAAGCAACAGTTTGTCTATATGGTGCTAATATGTCAGTGGGAATTAATGTGTTAGTGCATTACTGTGTTCTGTACAATGAATTAACCTCTGTAGTTTCAACAGGGTCTTTCTAAAAATCTAATATTTGAATCCAAGTATGGTAGTGTGATACTGGCATAATGATTGACTATCAGGTAATGAAACAAAATAGACTGGTCAGACACGGACCTTCACTTACACAGTCATTCAAATATTGACAAGGGAAAAAACAAAACAAAACAAAAACAGAAAAAAAAATTTGACAAGGGATCCAAAACAATCCAATCAAAATAGGAAGCTTTTCCCACAAATGTGACTAAAACAACTTAAAATCCATATGGAAAGTACAATGATCTGTAACTTCTATATTAAACCATACATAAAAAATATTTTGAGATGGATCATAAATCTAAATATAAAAACTAAAATTATAAAGCACTTAGATGAAAATATAAAAGGGTATCTTCACAACTTGAGGTAAGCAAAGTTTTATTAGACATGACACACAAAGCAATAGCATAAAAGAAAAAAAAACATTAGACTGCTTCAAAATTAAAAACTACTACTCCCCAAAAGATTCCATTAAGAAAATGAATGTGCAATCTCTATAGTGGGAGAAAATACTGTAAATACCTGATAAAGGACTGGTATCCAGGCTATATCTATATTAAAACTCCAGTAATTCAATAAGAAAAATACAACCAGTCATGTTTTAAAAAAAGTTTTGAATAGACACTATACACACAAAAAAGATATATGAAAGGACAAAACACATATAGAAGTACATATTATATGTAAAAGTGTTTATCATAATCAGTTAACACAAAAATGCAAAATTAAAGCTAGAATGAGATACCACTACATACTCACCAGAATAACTGAAATTGAAAAGTCTGACAATTCCAAATTTTGGCAATGATGTGGAACAACTGGAAATTTTGTACATTTATTATTGACATATAAAATATAGTTACTTTTGGAAAAGTTCTGGAAGGCTCTTATAAAATTAAACATGCACCTTCACTAGCAGTCTTATTCCCAGGTATTTCCAAAATGAAATTAAAATATATGCCTACAAAGATTGAAAAATATTCACAAAGTTAACAGGATTTTTAGGGCAGTGAAAATATTCTGTGCTATAATGCTGGATACACATTACACATTTGTCTGAACTTGGAATGTACAACATCAAGTTTGAACCATAACGTAAATTATGGAGTGATTATGATATATCAATATATGTTTATCAATTGTAACAAATGTACCACTCTGGTGGGGGATGTTGATAACGTGTGAGGCAATGCAAGTGTGAGGTTAGGGGAGTATATGCAAAGTCTCTGTACCAACCTTCCAATTTTGCTGTGAACCTAAAGCTGCTCTTAAAAGAATTTTCTTTTTTTTTTTAAAAAAAAAGAATTTTCTTAAAAAATCCTTCCATAAAATATGTTCAGAACAACTTACTCATAATTTCCTTAAACTGGAAATAATAGAAATATCTATCAACATAAGAAAGGATAAACTATGATATATTCATACAATGAACTTCTACATTAACAATATAAAGGGAAAAATCAACTGAAACCAAAAGTTGACATAAAAAGCATTATGCTGAATGAAAAAAAAACTTTAAAAAACTATATAATGTATAATTTCATTTATATGAATTTCCAGAATTGTCAAACTAATCTGAGGTGTAAAAATTCAGAACTGTGGTTGCCTTTTGGTGAAAGGGTGGGGACATGGGGGAGAGGCATCAGAAATAACTCAGAATGGGCATGAAGGAACTTCTTGAGTAACAGTAATGTTCTATATTTTCACAAGTCTTAAACAGGTGCATGTCTTTGCCAAAACTCATAGAATAACACACTTAAGACTTGTGCATTTTATTTTTTTGTAAATTCTATCTATAAAATTGAACTGAAAACTAATATTGAAGGTTCATTAATGATGGTCATGCTTAAGTATTTGGTGTGATGTATACTGATTTCTGCAAATTACTTTGAAGTGCATCATAAAAAATAAGATTGATGGGTGGGTAGACTGAGGGATGGATAGACAATGGATATTTCATAAATTAAATATCATAAAATATTGTTTGTAGAGCCTAAGTGGTATGGATATGGGTTTTACTATATAGTCTTTCAACTTTTCTATATGTGTAGAAATTTACATCATAGTATGTTGAGGGATAAAAATTTAAGTCTTTACAGCGGCCCACTACCTATATAATAACCACTTTATCCATTTGCTCTTAGACCTCAGCTTTGATATTCTACTTCCCGCTCTCCTGTCTACATTTCACTCCAAACACGTTGGCCTCCTTGTTACTTTTTTTTAAAATTTTAGGCCTTCTTGTTATTCTTAGAATGCATGAAGCTTGTGCCTTTCTCATAATCTTTGTTTTTTATGCCCTCCACTTTGAACACACTTCTTCCATATTGCCACAAAGTTAGCCTTTCACTTTCTTCAGGTCTCTTACTTTCTTTACATCTTTGCTCTCAATTAACCTTTTCAGTGAGGCCTTCCCTAACATTCAACTATGATTGCTAGCACCTGATCCTATTCCCTCACTTTATTTTTCTCTATAACATTTATTGTTATTTGACATACCATATATTTCACTTATTTGTTAAACTTGATGACAATAGGGATATGTGTCTATTTTGTTCCTAGTATACTGAACAGTGAAGGTCATGTAATGTATGTTCAGTAAATACTTGTTGAATGAATGAATTAGAATTGTAAAAGAGCTGAATAAGTGGTAATAATGAAATTTAATATGGTCAACTATAAAACTTTTATTTTTTTCTCCAAGTTTTTATTTAAATTCCAGTTAGTTAACATATAGTGTAATATTAGTTTTAGATTTAGAATCTAGTGATTTATCACTTACATACAACACCCAGTGCTCATCACAAGTGCCCTCTTTAGTACTCATCACCTATTTAAACCACCCCCCACAGACCTCCCCTCCATTAACTCTCAGTTTTTTCTTTATAATTAAGAGTCTGTTTCCTGCTTTGTCTCTCTTGTTTTTTTCCCATGTTCATCTGTTTTGTTTCCCAAATTCCAGATATGAGTGAAATCAAGCAGTATTTGTTTTTCTCTGACTTATTTCACTTAGCATAATATTCACTAGCTCCATCCAAATCACTACAAATGGCAAAGGAATTAGTATCAGATGTTTTCTTCAGGATGAAGCAACTTTTTAAAAATTTTCTTTTTAATGTTATCTTAATTCCAATATAGTTAACATGCAGTGTTATGTTAGTTTCAGGTGTACAATATATTGATTCAATAATTTTATATATTACTCAGTGCTCATCAGGATAAGTATATTCTTAATCCCATTCGCCTATTTCATCCATTCCCCCAACCACCTCCGCTTTGGTAATAATCTGTTTGTTCTCTAGAGTTGAGTCTGTTTTTATTTTTAGTTTCTCTCTTTTTTTCCGCTTTGTTCAATTGTTTCTTAAATTCCACACATGAGTGAAATCATATGGTATTTCTCTTTCCCTGGCTGACTGTCCTATTAGCAATGAACAGAACAAAACAAAACAAAACAAAAAAGCTAAAAACTGTTCTTACACCAATTGCCATTATATATGTTTGAGCCTGCTAAACTTCCTTCAAATGAATACTAGATTGGTCTAGAAAGAACCTATAATCTATTGGTCTAGAAAGGTCTATAATTAAATATTTCTAGTTATCCCAGCCACATCTGAAATACTTCATGCAATCTGTAACTCTAAAGAGTGCCATCAGATTCTTTTCTAAATAAAAATGAAGTTACTCAAGGCAGTAGGTACAGGTTCAAGATTTCTTTGGTCTAACTTATCTAAGGAAAAATATTTCCTCAACAGAGGTGTTTTATGAATATTAGTTTCTCTATGTCAATATTTGATATACATATTTTCAAAGAGCTTTGGCTTTATTAAGTGTATTAAGGTCTGTTCTCTTTGATAATTAAAAACTCCAAAGAGCAGTTATAGTCTCCACCAAAAGAAAGCAGTATACAAGCAAATTATTTCTGAAAGGAAGAGTGTTCCAAATCAGAAATGAAATAAAATAATTATTTTTTGTTCTTTCATAATATGATGAAAAGATACCACTCATATTTGCCCATTATAATTACACATTTTTCAATTATTCATGGTTTATTTTTGTCTCAAATTTTAGAATATTATCTTTAATTTTTAATTTAAAATATTTAATTTTTCCTTATTGCATCCAATTTTGTTTGGTACAAAAGGTAAACCAAAATATGCTTTAAATACTATATATGTATGCATCTATAGTTTTACACGGAGTACTAAAGAAAATATAATTACTTAGTACTCTAGTACTAAAAAGAATAGAGTATATGTGAAATATTTTATTTTATAAAACAAAATCTGAGAAGGCCACTTACCACATCTATCATATCAGATTCCATTTCATAGCTGAGATCAGACTATAAGAAAAAAACAATAAAAAGTTAGTGTTGTTCATATAAAATCTGTTATTCCTTTAAGGGTACAGAATAAATATTGAATGATAATACTAATGTGCTTCAAATAATCTATTTCAAAGTTATAGAAAGGCATCTTTCAGAATCTGAGGGAATAGCACCAATCTGAGAACCTGTTTTTTTAATTTTTTTGAGAGCCTGTTTTTTAAAAAATGGCTTTTGCCTATTTATATTTATTGTGATTATGATACATTTGGACTTATTCTACCATCTTATTTTGTCTTCGGTGTACCACAGTTTTGTGTGCTCCTTTTATCCATCTTCCTTGAATTTTTAAAAAGATTTATTTATTTATTTCAGGGAGAGCACAAGTGGGAAGGGCAGAGGGAGAGGAAGAGAAAATCTCAAACAGACTCCATGATGAGCATGGAGCGTGATGCTGGGCTCAATCTCATTACCTGAGATCACGTCCTGAGCTGAAACCAAGAGTCAGACCCTTAACCAATTGCACCACCAGGCACCGTGATTTTCCTTAATTTTATTAAAATTTTCTTTATTTTCTACTCCAACGGTCAGGACATTACACATTCTATGCACATACCTTAACATACAATATAGTGATTAAACACTTACATACAATACCCAGTGTTCATTATAACAAATGCACAACTTAATCCCCATAAACTATTTAACCCATCCCCCATCTACCTGCCCTCTGAAAACCATCAATTTGTTCTCTAGTTAAGGGTCAGTTTCTTGGTCTCTCTCTCTATTCTATCCCCCATGCTCAATTGTTGTTTCTTAAATTCCACATATGGTGAAATCATACAGTATTTGTCTTACTCTGACAGACTGATTTTGCTTAGCATAGTACTCTCTAGCTCCATCCATCCCACTGCAAATGGCTATTTCATTTTTTGTGGCTGAATAATATTCCATTGTATACGTATGTTACATTTTTTTTTATCCATTCATCAGTCGATGGATATTTGGGTTCTTTCTATAATTTGACTATTGTAGATAATGCTACTATAAACATCAGGGTGCATGTATCCCATTGAATTAGTATTTTGTATCCTTTGGGCAAATAGCAAGTAGTGCAATTGCTGGATCATAGAGTAGTTCTATTTTTAACTGTTTTGTGGAACCTCCAAACTGTTTCCCAGAATGGCTACACCAGTTTGCATTCCCAAAAGATTGCCAGAGGGTTCCCCTTTCTCCACATCATCACTAACACCTGTTCTGTCTTCTGTTCTTGATTGTAGCCATTCTGGCAAGGTGTGAGGTGGTATCTCACTGTAGTTTTGATTTGTATTTCCCTGATGATGAATGATGTTGACTATCTTTTAGTGGGTCCATTGGCTTCTGGATATCTTCTTTGGAAAAATGTCTATTCATGTCTTCTGCCCATTGATAACTGGATTATTCATTTGGGGGGTGTCAATTTTATAAGTTCTTTATATATTTTGAATGCTAACCCTTTATCAAATATGTCATTTGAAAATATCTTCTCCCATTCCATTCTCTCCTTTTAGTTTTGTTGATTGTTTCCTTCAGTGCACCAAAGCTTTTTATTTGGTTAAGTTCCAAGAGTTTATTTTTTGCTGTTGTTTCTGTGATATCAAGAAACATCTAGGAAGAAGTTGCTATGGCCAATGTCAGAGACATTACTGCCTGTGTTCTCCTCTAGGATTTTAATGGTTTGCTGTCTCACATTTAGGTCTTACATCCATTTTAAATTTATTTTTGTGTATTGTGTAATAAAGTGGTACAGTTTCATTCTTTTGCATGTTGCTACCCAGTTTTCTCCAGCACCATTTGTTGAAGAGACTGTTTCTTCTCATTGAATATTCTTCCCTGTTTTCTTGAAGATTAATTGACCACATAGTTGTGGGTTCATTTCTGGGTTTTCTATTCTGTTACACTGACCTATGTGTCTATTGTTGTGCCACTACCATACTATTTTCATCACTACAGCATTGTAACATAACTTCAAGTGTGGAATTGTGGTGCCTCCAGCTTAGCTTTTCATTTTCAAGATTGATTTGACCATCAGGGTCTTTTGTGGTATCATTCAAATTTTTGAATTATTTGTTCTAGCTCTGTGAACAAATGTTTGCATTTTGATAGGGATTGCATTAAATGTATCGATTCCTTTGGTAGTATAGACATTTTAACAATATTTGTTCTTCAGATTCATGAGCATAGAATGTCTTTTGATTTCCTTATATCATCTTTAATTTCTTTCATCAGTGTTTTATAGTTTTCAGAATACATGTCTTTCACCTCCTTGGTTGAACACCACTTAGTATAAATTTTACATGATATATATTTTTCTATCCTTTCAGTGTCTATGATGTATCCATACATGTAAGGCATAATTCTCATAAAAATCATTTAGGTCTATTTTTAATACAGTCTTAAAATATTTGTCTTTTAAGTGGTGTGTTAAACTATTTACATTTAAGGTGATTGCTTATAGAGTTGCATTTATAGCTATCATTTTTAAAGCACTTATTTTGTCTTCGTTTTATCTGTTCTTTATTTCCATTTTTCTCATATATTAATTTTTTACTTCTGCAATCTTCTTTTTAAATTTGAGGATAGTTGACACACAATGTTACATTAGTTTTAGAAACACATGATGTTTCATTTCATATTCTTCCCATGGTTATTGTAGAGTAAGTTTTTAAAGTGTGGTTTGTGAAACTGTGTGTCTTCAAAATCTTTCAGAGCTTCATGAGGTCAAATTTATTTTTATAATAATGAGAGCATTTGACTTAATAGCTTTCATTATTCATTAGTATAGAGTGGAGCATTCTAGAGGGTTATACCATGTAATATGATAACATGTAAATTTGGAAGCCATATGAATATCCAAATATCTTCTATTAAATCATAATTAAAGGTTTCTGAAAATTAAAAAAATGAATTCTTATTTTTTGTTTTAGAAATTAGTAATTTTTAAAAAATATCCTATTTATTTCTATAAATAATCATTTATCATTATGACATTACAAATAACATATTTGAATAATTTATTAGGTTGAATTTCTTTCCAAATTTGTTTATCATTTGTCTTAAGTTTTTGTTTTATGTATGTATGTATGTATGTATGTATTTATTTATTAAAGATTTTATTTACTTATTCAAGAGAGACACAGAGAGAGAGGCAGAGACAGAGGCAGAGGGAGAAGCAGGATCTTCGAAAGGAGCCTAATGTGGGACTCTGTCCAGGGACCCTGGGATCACACCCTGAGCTGAAGACAGATGCTCAACTACTGAGCCACCCAGGCATCCCTGTATTAGGTTTTGAATTTTAATTCCAGTATATTTAGCACATAGTGTTATATTAGTTACAGATGTAGAACACAGTGATTCAACAATTCTATATATAACTCAGTGCTCATCATGATAAATGTACTCATTATCCCCTTCACCTATTTCACTCATACCCCCACCCAATTCCTCTCTGGTATGCTTTATTTTAAAAGAGTACTCTCTCTCTCTTTTAAAGATTTATTTATTTATTCATGAGAGAGACAGAGAGAGAAAGGCAGAGACATAGGCAAAGGAGAAGCAGGCTCCTCACAGGGAGCTTGATGTGGGACTCGATCCTGGATCCTGGGATCATGCCCTAAGCTTAAGGCAAGCATTCAACCACTGAGTCACCCAGGCATCGCAAAAGAGTACTCTCCATTACAGTATTTTTTTTCAACAAGAACATTTTTTTACTTGAAGCATAGTTCAGAGTACATGGTTCTAAAAGATATATAGAAAACATTCAATCCTAGAAAAACAGAATACATATTTTCTTCAAGTACACACAGAAAAATTACCTGTTTAACCTGCATATGAAATGAAATAACAAATACCACAATTTTAAGGAGCAAGTATATTATTTTTCAACTACAATGCTATGACACTTAATATCAACAATAAAACAAAGCTGGGGGAGGGCAGGGAAATATGGCAGAAGAGTAGGAGTCCTCAATTCACCTGGTCCAACCAACTTACCTAGATAACTTTCAAAACATCCTGAAAACCTACAAATTCGACCTGAGATTTAAAAAGAGAACAGCCAGAATGCTACAGAGAGAAGGGTTTTCACTTCTAGCAAGGTAGGAAGGTGGAAAAAAATAAATAAAAAAGAATAAAGTAGGGGTGGGGCACCACGAGGAGCTGGGCTAAAGCAGAGTGGCAAAAGCCTCTGGGACTGGAAAGCCCAGCCCTGGAGAAGTGGGAACTTTAACAATCCACAAGGGATTTTTCCCAGACAGAAAAGTGCTTAGCAGGGAAATCAGGCAGAATCTCAGGAGGGGCAGTGAAGCCTCTAGATTCCCAGAATCACTATAAGAGGAGGTGCACCCGGGGGAAAGCACACTGCAATCCACGGACCAACCTCAGTAAAGGGCTGGAGCGCGTAGCCCCCGGGGCATTTGGGAGAAGCCAGGGGGTTAGGTGGGCCAGTTCCAGACAGAGGTGGTGGTGCCCAATTGCCTTTGGGAGCTGCAGCCCGTGGGAGGGCAAGTCCAGCAGCACAGGGCCATGGATCCCAGGGCACCCAAGCAGATAAAGCCAGGGATCCTGCATTCCCCCTGGGACAGGCAGAAGCAGGGAGGGCACAGGAAAGCGAAAACACTTTTGCCGCTAGGCACCCCCAAGCTGTCCAGAGCAGTGCACTGGCGCTGGCCCCAGGAACATCTAGGCCAGTGCAGACTGAGAGACTGTAGTTACTAGCAGGGAGCTGACTCCAGACCTGCAAATTTGGCTGCCGCCATTGTTGTTTTCCCTCCTTGTTTCACCTTGTGCCTGGGATAGGCAGGGCCACCAGGGAACAAAGGTCTCACAGGATAGACAGCTCACAAGAGCCCAGCACCTGGCAAGGGGGTGGGGCATCTCCACCCAGGCACACACACCTGAGAATCAGCAAAGCAGACCCCTTTCCCAGAATAACTGCTGGAAGAACAGGGGAAGAGCAAGTTCTTGACCATGCAATGCTGGAAAGTTTCAGGACCAAGGAAAAATCGAGGAAATATAGTATATAGAACTAGAGGATCCCCCCCTTTAAATTTTTTTCCTTTTTCCATTACAATTTGTTTTTATATCAAACTAAACATTTTCAATATTTTTTCTCTTTTCCCACCTTAACTACAATATTTTACTAGCTCTTTATTTTTAAGTTTCTTCCTTTTTGACTTTCATATTTCTACAATTACATGTTTTAGATATATTTTTCACTTCTGGATTCCCTTCAACATATTCAATTTAATTTGGGGAGATATACGAGATATCAGTTTTTTTGTTTTGTTTTGTGTTTTTTTGTTTTCTCTGCCTTGTGTTGTTCTACAATGGCAGAAGTTAATACCTTCTAAAACATGACCAACATACACCCAGAACCAAAAGGAATACTGTGCTGGTTCATTCTATGAGATTATATTATTTCTTCATTCCCATTCTGCCTCCCTATTTTATCTTGTTTATGTTTTGGTGGTCAGTGTTGGTGCTATCTACAAGTATTGCTGCTGTGTATAAATTTGGGACTGAGCATCTTCTATCATACATAATTTAATACCCTCAGAACCAAGAGGATCACCCTCTAGGCCCCCTCAGGTAGTCTACATTCTTCCTCCACTACAACTTCATCACTACCACCATCTCCCAAACCAAATTTTTTTATTTTTTCTCTTTTTCTTCTTTACTTTTTCCCCCTTCTTTTTCTTCTTTTTCTTTTCTTCTTCTTTGGGATTTTTGGCCTTTAATTTTTTAACTTTATTTTAAAATTTGTTTTTAACTTTAGTGGTCCTTTTGTTTTATTTTGTTTTGATCTTTGTTTTCATTTTCTTGTCTCTGACCTCAGAATCATCTAGGGTGAAATTTACTTAGGTCATGGTTGAAATTCTTGACTCAGCCTGCTCATACAGCCACTCTGCCTCAGCAAAATGACTAGAATGAAGAACTCACCACAAAAGAAAGAATCAGAAATAGTACTCTCTGTCACAGAGTTACAGAATATGGATTACAGTTCAATGTCAAAAAGCCAATTCAGAAGCACAAAGCTACTGGTGGCTCCGGAAAAAAGCATAAAGGATTCAAGAGACTTCATAATTGCAGAATTTAGATCTAATCAGGCTGAAATTGGGGATCCCTGGGTGGCTCAGTGGTTTGGCGCCTGCCTTTGGCCCAGGGCGCGATCCTGGAGTCCCTGGATCGAGTCCCGTGTCGGGCTCCCGGCATGGAGCCTGCTTCTCCCTCCTCCTGAATCTCTGCCTCTCTTTCTCTCTATGTCTATCATAAATAAATAAATAAATCTTTAAAAAAATAATCAGGCTGAAAATAAAAATCAATTAAATGAGATGCAATCCAAACTAGAGGTCCTAATGATGAGAGTTACTGAGGTGAAAGAGTGATCAACATAGAAGACAGGTTGATGGCAAGGAAGGATACTGAGGAAAAAAGAGAAAAGCAATTAAAAGACCAAGAGGGAAAGTTAAAGGAAATAAATGATAGCCTCAGAAGGAAGAATCGACATATAATTGGGGTTCCAGAAAGTGCCGAGAGGGCCAGAGGACCAGAAAGCATATTTGAACAAATCATAGCTGAGAACTTCCCTAATTTGAGGAGGGAAACAGGCATTCAGATCCAGGAGATAGGTTCCTCATCACAAAATCAATAAAAACTGTTCAAAACCTTGACATTTAATAGTGAAACTTGCAAATTCCAAAGATAAAGAGAAAATCCTTAAAGCAGTGAGAAACAAGATATTCCTAACTTACATGGGGAGAAATATTAGATTAACAGCAGACCTCTCCATAGAGACCTGGCAGGCAAGAAAGGGATGGCATGATATATGCAGGGTACTAAATGAGAAGAACATGCAGCCACGAATACTTTATCCATCAAGGCTTTCATTCAGAATAGAAGGAGAGATAAAAAGCTTCCAAGATAGGCAGAAACTGAAAGAATATGTGACCACCAAACCAGCTCTGCAAGAAATATTAAGGGGCACCCTGTAAAAGAAGGATGAATCCCAAAGAAATAATTCACAGAAACAGAGACTGAATAGGTATTATGATGACACTAAATTCATATCTTTCAATAGTTACTCTGAAAGTGAAAGGGCTGAATGATCCCATCAAAAGATGTAGGGGTTTGGACTGGATAAAAAGTAAGATCCATCTATTTGTTGTCTACAAGAGACTCATTTTAGAACTAAAGATACCTCCAGCCTGAAAATGAAAGGTTGAAGAACCATTTACCATTCCAATGGTCCTCAAAGGAAAGGTAGGATAGCAATCCTCATATCAGATAAATTAAAGTTTAACCCAAAGACTGTAGTAAGAGATGAAAAGGGACACTATATCATGCTTCAAGTGTCTATCGTACAAGAAGACCTAACAATCATGAATATTTATGCTCCTAATATGGGAGCTGCCAAGTACATCAATTGATTAATAACTAAAGACAGATTTAGATAATAATACACTCATAGTAGGAGCCGTCAACATGGCACTTTCTGCAAATGACAGATATTCTAAGCACACATCACCAAAGAAACAAGAGCTTTAAATGATACACTGGGCCAGGTGGATTTCACGGATATATATATCAAACTTTCCATCCAAATGCAACTGAATACACATTCTTCACAAGGGCACATGGAAATTTCCCCAGAATAGTCCACATACTGGGTCACAAATCAGGTCTCAACCAATACCAAAAGATTGGGATTGTCTCCTGCATACTTTCAGGCCATAATGCTTTGAAACTGGAACTTGAGGGCTCACGAGCATACCTGACCGCTCGGCTTGGAGGCCGCAGGATCTGAGCCCCGCCGCCCCTGCAGAGCCCATCGTCTCCCACAGGGCTCCAAACAGCAGCTGGAACCACTGCCCTTAAACATCCCCTCTGGGGGGAGGGGCAAAATGGCAGAAGAGTAGGGTCCCCAAATCACCTGTCCCCACCAAATTACCTAGATAACCTTCAAATCATCCTGAAAATCTACGAATTCGGCCTGAGATTTAAAGAGAGACCAGCTGGAATGCTACAGTGAGAAGAGTTCGCGCTTCTATCAAGGTAGGAAGACGGGGAAAAAGAAATAAAGAAACAAAAGGCCCCCAAGGGGAAGGGGCCCCGCGAGGAGCCTGGCTGAGGCCGGGGCGAGTGCCCCCAGGACAGGAGAGCCCCGTCCCGGAGAAGCAGGAGCTGCACCAGCCTTCCCTGGCGGAAAGGGGCTCGCAGGGAGTTAGAGCAGGACCCCAGGAGGGCGGGGATGCCCTCGGGCTCCCTGGGACACTAACAGACACCTGTGCACGCAGGAGAGTGCGCCGAGCTCCCTAAGGGCTGCAGCACGCAGGGCGGGACCCGGGAGCAGCTCGGAGGTGTTCGGGCGGCGGCTCCGCGGAGGGGGCTGCGCGGCTCCGGGAGCAGCTCGGCGGCGGCGGCTCAGGCAGAGGAAGAGGCTCCGTGCGGAGGGGGCTGCGCGGCCGGGAGCAGCTCGGAGGGGCTCGAGCGGCTCCGCAGAGAGGCGGCTGCGCGGCCGGGAGCGCGAATCCAACAGGGCAGGCTCCGGAGCACAGAGCGCCGGGACACAGCCCAGGATCCGGCCTCCCCCCAGGGACAGGCAGAGGCCGGGAGGGCCCAGGACAGCAAGGACGCTCCAGACCGGAGCTGAGCAGGTCAGCGGCCCCGCCCCGGAGCCTCCAGGCCCTGCAGACGGAGAGCCCCGTAGTTCCTGCGGGGGCTGAATCCAGGTTTCCAGAGCTGCCATAGCCACTGTGGCTGTTCATCCTGGGGCCTCACGGGGTAAACAACCCCCACTGAGCCCTACACCAGGCAGTGGGCAGAGCAACTCCCCCAACTGCTAACACCTGAAAATCAGCACAACAGGCCCCTCCCCCAGAAGACCAGCTAGACGGACCAGTTCCAGGGGAAGTCAAGGGCCTTAAAGTATATAGAATCAGAAGATACTCCCCCGTGTTTTTTGTTTTTTGTTTTTTTGTTTTTTCTTCTTTTTTTTTCTTTTTGATTTCTGATTGCATCCCCCAGCCCCCCTTTTTTTCACCTTTCTTTCTTTTTCTTTCTCTTTTTCTTTTTTCCTTTTTTTTCTTCTTTTTCTTTTTTTTTTCTCTTTTCTTTCCTTCTCTCTCTCTCTTTTTCTCCTTTTCGCAATACAACTTGTTTTTGGCCACTCTGCACTGAGCAAAATGACTAGAAGGAAAACCTCACCTCAAAAGAAAGAATCAGAAACAGTCCTCTCTCCCAAAGAGTTACAAAATCTGGATTACAATTCAATGTCAGAAAGCCAATTCAGAAGCACTATTATCAAGCTACTGGTGGCTCTAGAAAAAAGCATTAAGGACTCACGAGACTTCATGACTGCAGAATTTAGATCCAATCAGGCAGAAATTAAAAATCAATTGAATGAGATGCAATCCAAACTAGAAGTCCTAACAACGAGGGTTAACGAGGTGGAAGAACGAGTGAGTGACATAGAAGACAAGTTGATGGCAAAGAGGGAAACTGAGGAAAAAAGAGACAGACAATTAAAAGACCATGAAGAAAGATTAAGGGAAATAAACGACAGCCTGAGGAAGAAAAACCTACGTTTAATTGGGGTTCCCGAGGGCGCCGAAAGGGCCAGAGGGCCAGAATATGTGTTTGAACAAATCCTTGCTGAAAACTTTCCCAGTCTGGGAAGGGAAACAGGCATTCAGATCCAGGAAATAGAGAGATCCCCCCTAAAATCAATAAAAACCGTTCAACACCTCGACATTTAATAGTGAAGCTTGAAAATTCCAAAGATAAAGAGAAGATCCTTAAAGCAGCAAGAGATAAGAAGTCCCTGACTTTTATGGGGAGGAGTATTAGGGTAACAGCAGACGTCTCCACAGAGACATGGCAGGCCAGAAAGGGCTGGCAGGATATATTCAGGGTCCTAAATGAGAAGAACATGCAACCAAGAATACTTTATCCAGCAAGGCTCTCATTCAAAATGGAAGGAGAGATAAAGAGCTTCCAAGACAGGCAGGAACTGAAAGAATATGTGACCTCCAAACCAGCTCCGCAAGAAATTTTAAGGGGGACTCTTAAAATTCCCCTTTAAAAAGAAGTTCAGTGATCCCTGGTGGCACAGCGGTTTGGCGCCGGCCTTTGGCCCAGGGCGCGATCCTGGACCCCCAGGATCGAATCCCACATCGGGCTCCCGGTGCATGGAGCCTGCTTCTCCCTCTGCCTATGTCTCTGCCTCTCTCTCTTTCTCTCTCTGTGACTATCATAAATAAATAAAAATTAAAAAATAAATAAAAAGAAGTCCAGTGGAACAATCCACAACAACAAGGACTGAATAGATATCATGATGACACTAAACTCATATCTTTCAATAGTAACTCTGAACGTGAAAGGGCCTAATGACCCCATCAAAAGGCACAGGGTTTCAGACTGGATAAAAAAGCAGGACCCATCTATTTGCTGTCTACAAGAGACTCATTTTAGACAGAAGGACACCTACAGCCTGAAAATAAAAGGTTGGAGAACCATTTACCATTCGAATGGTCCTCAAAAGAAAGCAGGGGTAGCCATCCTTATATCAGATAAACTAGTTTATCCCGAAGACTACAGTGAGAGATGAAGAGGGACACTATCTCATACTTAAAGGATCTATCCAACAAGAGGACTTAACAATTCTCAATATATATGCCCTGAATATGGGAGCTGCCAAATACTTAAACCAATTATTAACCAAAGTGAAGAAATACTTAGATAATAATACACTTATACTTGGTGACTTCAATCTAGCACTTTCTATACTCAATAGGTCTTCTAAACACAACATCTCCAAAGAAACAAGAGCTTTAAATGATACACAGGACCAGATGGATTTCACAGATATCTACAGAACTTTACATCCAAACTCCACTGAATACACATTCTTCTCAAGTGCACATGGAACTTTCTCCAGAATAGACCACATACTGGGTCACAAATCGGGTCTGAACTGATACCAAAAGACTGGAATCGTCCCCTGCATATTCTCAGATCATAACGCCTTGAAATTAGAACTCAATCACAAGAAGAAGTTTGGAAGGACCTCAAACACGTGGAGGTTAAGGACCATGCTGCTAAAAGATGAAAAGCTCAACCAGGAAATTAAGGAAGACTTAAAAAGATTCATGGAAACTAATGAGAATGAAGATACAAACATTCAAAATCTTTGGGATGCAGCAAAAGCAGTCCTAAGGGGGAAATACATTGCAATACAAGCATCCATTCAAAAACTGGAAAGAACTCAAATACAAAAGCTAACCTTACACATAAAGGAGCTAGAGAAAAAACAGCAGATAGATCCTACACCCAGCAGAAGAAGAGAGTTAATAAATCAAACTCAACGAAATTGAGTAGAACTCAACGAAATCGAGACCAGAAAAACTGTGGAACAGATCAACAAAAGCAGAAGTTGGTTCTTTGAAAGAATTAATAAGATAGATAAACCATTAGCCAGCCTTATTATAAAGAAGAGAGAGAAGACTCAAATTAATAAAATCATGAATGAGAAAGGAGAGATCACTACCAACACCAAGGAAATACAAACGATTTTAAAAACATATTATGAACAGCTCTACGCCAATAAATTAGGCAATCTAGAAGAAATGGACGCATTCCTGGAAAGCCACAAACTACCAAAACTGGAACAGGAAGAAATAGAAAACCTGAACAGGCCAATAACCAGGGAGGAAATTGATGCAGTCATCAAAAACCTCCCAAGACACAAAAGTCCAGGACCAGATGGCTTCCCAGGGGAATCTATCGAACGTTTAAAGAAGAAACCGTACCTATTCTACTAAAGCTGTTTCAAAAGATGGAAAGAGATGGAGTACTTCCAAAATCATTCTATGAGGCCAGCATCACCTTAATTCCAAAACCAGACAAAGACCCCACCAAAAAGGAGAATTATAGACCAAAATCCCTGATGAACATGGATGCAAAAATTCTCAACAAGACACTAGCCAATAGGATCCAACAACACATTAAGAAAATTATTCACCATGACCAAGTAGGATTTATCTCCGGGACACATGGCTGGTTCAACACTCGCAAAACAACCAATGTGATTCATCATATCAGTAAGAGAAAAACCAAGAACCATATGATCCTCTCTTTAAATGCAGAGAAAGCATTTGACAAAATACAGCATCCATTCCTATCAAAACTCTTCAGAGTGTAGGGATAGAGGGAACATTCCTCAATATCTTAAAAGCCATCTACGAAAAGCCCACAGCAAATATCATTCTCAATGGGGAAGCACTGGGAACCTTTCCCCTAAGATCAGGAACAAGACAGGGATGTCCACTCTCACCACTGCTATTCAACATATTACTGGAAGTCCTAGTCTCAGCAATCAGACAACAAAAAGACATTAAACGCATTCAAATTGGCAAAGAAGAAGTCAAACTCTCCCTCTTCACCAATGACATGATACTCTACATAGAAAACCCAAAAGCCTCCACCCCAAGAATGCTAGAACTCATACAGCAATTTGGTAGCGTGGCAGGATACAAAATCAATGCCCATAAATCAGTGGCATTTCTATATACTAACAATGAGACTGAAGAAAAAGAAATTAAGGAGTCAATCCCATTTACAATTGCACCCAAAAGCATAAGACACCTAGGAATAAACCTAACCAAACAGGTAAAGGATCTATACCCTAAAAACTATAGAACACTTCTGAAAAAAATTGAGGAAGACACAAAGAGATGGAAAAATATTCCATGCTCATGGTTTGGCAGAATTAATATTGTGAAAATGTCAATGTTACCCAGGGCAATTTGCATGTTTCATGTAATCCCTATCAAAATACCATGGACTTTCTTCAGAGAGTTAGAACAAATTATTTTAAGATTTGTGTGGAAACAGAAAATACCTCGAAAAGCTAGGGGAATTTTAAAAAAGAAAACCATAGCTGGGGGCATCACAATGCCAGATTTCAGGTTGTACTACAAATCTGTGGTCATCAAGACAGTGTGGTCCTGGCACAAAAACAGACACATAGATCAATGGAACAGACTAGAGAACCCAGAAGTGGACCCTGAACTTTATGGTCAACTAATATTCGTTAAAAGAGAAAGACTATCCATTGGAAGAAAGTCTCTTCAATAAATGGTGCTGGGAAAATTGGACATCCACATGCAGAAGAATGAAACTAGACCACTCTCTTGCACCATACACAAAATAAACTCAAAATGGATGAAAGATTAAATGTGAGACAGGATTCCATCAAAATCCTAGAGGAGAACACAGGCAATAGCTTTTTTTGAACTCAGCCACAGTATCTTCTTGCAAGATACATCCAGGAAGGCAAAAGAAACAAAAGCAAAAATGAAGTATTGGGACTTCATCAAGATAAGAATCTTTTGCACAGCAAAGGATACAGTCAACTAAACTAAAAGACAACCTACAGAATGGGAGAAGATATTTGCAAATGACGTATCAGATAAAGGGCTAGTTTCCAAGATCTATAAATAACTTAGTAAACTCAACAGCAAAGAAACAAACAATCCAATCATGAAATGGGCAAAAGACATGAACAGAAATCTTCCAGCGGAAGACATAGACATGGCCAACATGCACAGGAGAAAATGCTCCGCATCACTTGCCATCAGGGAAATACAAATCAAAACCTCGATGAGATACCACCTCACACCAGTGAGAATGGGGAAAATTGGGGGATCTCTGTGTGGCGCAGCGGTTTAGCACCTGCCTTTGGCCCAGGGCGCGATCCTGGAGACCCGGGATCGAATCCCACGTCGGGCTCCCGGTGCATGGAGCCTGCTTCTCTCTCTGCCTGTGTCTCTGTCTCTGTGTGTGTGTGTCTCTCTCTCTCTCTCTGTCTCTCTCTCTCTCTCTGTGACTATCATAAATAAATAAAAATTAAAAAAAAGAGAATGGGGAAAATTAACAAGGCAGGAAACCACAAATGTTGGAGAGGATGTGTAGAAAAGGGAACCCTCTTACACTGTTGGTGGGAATGTGAAATGGTGCAGCCACTCTGGAAAACTGTGTGGAGGTTCCTCATAGAGTTAAAAATAGACCTGCCCTATGACCCAGCAATTGCACTGTTGGGAATATACCCCAACGATACAGATACAATGAAAAGCCAGGACACCTGCATCCCGATGTTTATAGCAGTCATTTCCAGAATAGCCAAACTGTGCTAGGAGCCTCGGTGTCCATTGAAAGATGAATGGATAAAGAAGATGTGGTTTATGTATACAATGGAATATTACTCAGCAATTAGAAATGACAAATATCCACCATTTGCTTCAACATGGATGGGACTGGAGGGTATTATGCTGAGTGAAGTAAGTCAATCGGATAAGGACAAACATTATATGTTCTCATTCATTTGGGGAATATAAATAAGAGTGGAAGGGAATATAAGGGAAGGGAGAAGAAGTGTGTGGGAAATATCAGAAAGGGAGACAGAACATAAAGACTCCTAACTCTGGGAAATGAACTAGGGGTGGTGGAAGGGGAGGAGGGTGGGTGGGGGTGAATGTGTGACGGGCCTGAGGGGGGCACATGATGGGATGAGCACTGGGTGTTATTCTGTATGTTGGCAAAATGAACACCAATAAAAAAATACATTTATAAAAAATAATATTTCTATATTATATATAACTATCTTTATAATACTATAATAGAAATATATTTGTATTTCCATATAATAATAATAAATAATAAATAATAATATAGCAGAAAGAGAAATTAAGAAAAAATTGCATTTACAATTTCACCAAAAAAGGTAAAAAAAAACTAGGAATAAACTTAACCAAGGAATTGGAAGACCTATATTCTGAAAACTATAGAACTTTGAGGAAAGAAATTGAAGAAGACAAAACAAAAGGAAAGATATTCCATGCTCAAGAATTGGAAGAATCATTATTGTTAAAATATCCTTACCACAGTAAACAATCTACAGATTCAATGCAATCACCATCAAAATATCAATAACATTTTTCACAAAATTAGAATAAATAATACTAACATTTGTATGAAATCAGAAAGGACCCCGAATAGCCAAATCAATCTTGAGAAAGAACAACAAAGCTGGAGGTATCACAATCCCAGATTTCAAGATATACCACAAAATTGCAATAAACAAAACAGTACAGTACTGGCCCAAAGGTAGACACACAGATTAATGAAACACAAGGAAGAGCCTTGAAATAATTCAACACTTCTCTGGTCAACTAATCTATGACAAAGGATGCAAAAATATATAATGGGGAAAAGACAGCCTCTTCAATAATTGATGCTGAAAAACATTGATAGTTACATGCCAAAAGAATGAGCCTGGATCATACTTTTATGATCTACTACAAGTTACACAAAGATAAACCCCAAATCAATTAAAAGCCTAAGTGTGAAACCCAAAACCATAAAACTCCTAGAAAGAATGCAATAATTTCTTGAAAATTGATGTTAGAAGCATTTTTCTAGATTTCTCCTAAGGCAAGTGAAACAAAAGCAAAAATAAACTCTTGGAACTATACCAAAATAAAAAATTTTGCATTGCAAAGGAACCATCAACAAAACAAAAAGGCAACCTACTGGTGGGAGAATATATCTGCAAATGATATATCTGCTAAGAGGTTAATGTCCACAATAGATATCGTATGATCCAGTAAATACACTACTAGGTATTTATCCGAAGAAAGTGAAAACACTAATTTGAAAAGATATATACACCCCTATGTTTATTGCAGCAGTATTTACAATAGCCAACATATGGAAGCAACCTAAGTGACCATTGATAAATGAGTAGGTAAAGAAGTGGTAAATATACATAATGGAATATTACTCAACTATAAAAAAGAATGACATCTTAGCATTTGTGATAACATGCATGGACATTGAGTATATTATACTGAGTGAATTAAATCAGATAGAGAGGGGTAGGAGGTAATATGTTGGAATATAGTAAGGGGATCCTATGCTTGCCTCATCCATCCAACACAGACAGATAAATATCAAATCATTCTGAATACCTGAGAAACTCACCTGAGGACTGAGAGAACAAAATTCAACAAACTTCACATCTAGAGGGAGAAAAATGGCCACATCATGGAAGGTAGAGTTGATTTGGGGGAGAAAGGAACTGTGAGTGCTATGGAGAAGTAGAAGCCCTGATAATGGAAAGAGGAGTGAAAGAAAAAGAGAGAGAGAGAGAGAGTAAAACCAGGACTTTTTTGCCCAAGATAAATTCTTCTCCTAACCACTGACTAGGAAAAGGAGAGGGTCTGAATCTTGCAAGTTTTTATAAATGCAGCTCAAAGTCTGAAATTTTAGACTCTGCACCATCACCTGGTTTGCGCCTGGTAGGCTTAGTAGGGTTCCTGTGGGGAAGAATGGCAGAGCCATGAGTGGACAGTGTGGCCTTAGGATCCCTCTGTCACATAGGGAGAAATAGATTCCCTTCTTGGAGTGCATTTGGATGAGGTGGTACTGCCTCTTAGAGGACAAAAGAGAAAGTGGGTGCCATTGAGCAGCTCAATTAATTAGCATAGCAGCAGAGGCAATTGCTGAAGGCAGCTAACCTGAAAGAGAGCTTTCTGCTGTGCTTTACTTTAAAATCCTATTCCTACACAGTTGTATAACTACTTTTCTGGGACAAACCTGAACAGACACAGTGTGGTGAGACCCTACCCCAGAGGATCAGTGCAGATATGTGCCATGCCAGGCCCCTAAAATATGGAGCTTTGAAACTCAGCTGCATATCTGAGATAAAACATAGGAGTACTGTGCAACCAGGAAGACAGATGGCTTGGACACAGACAGGGTAAAGGGATGGTACTGACTGAAGCCTGGGACACAAGAGGGGAGATTGATCACTCTTCTCTGAGGGCTTCCTGAATAGCAGTGAGCATGAACTCCCCTCTCTAGGGATGAAAGAATGGGGTGATTCCATTTTACCCCTGTCCATCAGCATGGACAGACTTCAGTGAGCAACACAGTGCCCTTAGTGGCCGCTGGAGTGGCATATACCAAGCCCTGCCCTACTATGCCCTGCAGGTGTTTCTTTACAAAGGCAAGATTCCCTGAGAACCAACACATCAGGTCCCTCTCCCAGAAGACTAGCACAAATCCTCTGCATGCACCAAGTGTAGTTATCATAGAATGGTACAAAGCTTGAGCTCTAGTAGAAATAGGATCTATAGCATTTTCAAACAATATACTTTTTTTTAAAAACACATCTAATTAAAACTTGCCACACATTGGATCAAGTCCAAATACTCCACACTGCAGGCAAGGAGAAACTCTACATAGGACTGATCTGAGGGCAAGAGCAGCCAAAACACGACAGTAGAGTGCACACAGTATATACCAAAAAAATTTCCTGAAGGGCCAGGCCCTGGACAGTATATGATCTCTTCTTAAAATAGCCATTACTCTCAATAGCAGGATATATAACAGCTTTTCCTAACACACTGTAGTCAGAGGTCTAGGTAAAATCACAAGATGGAGGAATTCATCCCAAAAGAAAGAACTGGAAGAGATCATGGTCAGGGATCTCATCAGAACAGATAAAAACAGATAAATTCTGTCTGAACCAGAATTTACAATAACAGTCATAAGGATACTACCTGGGCTTGAGAAAAGCATAGAAGACACTCTAGAGAATCCCTTTCTGCAGAGATAAAAGAACTAAAAATTAGTCATTACATCCAGTTGGTTTTGTATCTTGGATATAGTATTTCTTATTTAGTCAATTACAATGGGTATGAACAAAGCAAAGGAACAAATAAGTGATATAGAAGGTAAAATTATGGAAAATAATGAAGCGGAAAAGAGAAGGAGAGCTTTGGATCACAAATGCAGACTTAGGAAACTCAGCAACTCCAACAAAGTGTAGTAACATTTTTTTCATAGGATTCACAGTAAAAGAAGAGAAGGAGCAGAAGAGGCAGAAACTTTATTTGAGGGAATTATAGCTGAAAACTTCCCAAATCTGGGGAAGGAAATAGTCATCCAAATCCAGAAGGAACAGAGAACTTCCATCAAATTCCACAAAAGCTGGCCAATAACATGACACATCATTTTATAATTTACAAAATATAGACATAAGGAAAGAATCCAGAAAGCAGCAAGGGAAAAGAAATCCCTAACCTACAATGGAAAACAAATCAGGGTATCAGTAGATCTCTTCACAGAAACCTGGCAGACCAGAAAGAAGTGGCAAGATATATTCAACATGCTGAAGGGAATAAAATATGCAGCCAAGAATACTTCATCCAGCAAGGCTGTCATTCAGAATAGAGGAAGAGATAAAGTGCTTCCCATACAAACAAATCAGACAAACAAAACAATGAAAAGACTTTGTGACCCCTAAACCAGGACTGCAAGAAACATAATCCTTTAAGTGGGAAAGAAGACCAAAAGTGACAAAGACAAGAAATGAACAGTGACAATCTCCAGAAACACTGATTTTACAGGTAAAACAATGGCAAAAAATTCTTATCTATCAAGAATTACCCTGAATGTAAATGGACTAAATGCTCCAATCAAAAGATATATGGTATCGGAATGGATAAAAATACAAGACTCCTCTATATGATGCTTACAAAAGGCTCATATTAGACCTAAAGCTGTCTCCAGATTGAAAGTGAGGGGATGGAGAAACATCATTCATTCTAATGGACATCAAAAGAAAGCCAGAGTAACCATATTTACATGACACAAAATAGATTTTAAGCCAAAGACTGTAACAAGAGATGAAGAAGGGCATTATATCATAATAAAGAGATCCATCCAACAAGATATAACAATTGTAAATATTTATTCCCCCAAATTGGGAGCAAATATATATATATATATATATATATATATATATATATATATATATATATCATACAGAAACTCATTGATAATATTACAATAATAGTAGGGGTCTTTACCACCCCACTTAGAAGAATAGACAGATCATCTAAGCAGAAAATGAGCAAGGAAATAGTGGCTTTGAATGAGACTATGAGACTAGAACTGAACAGATATATTCAGAACATTTCATCCTAAAGCAGCAGAATACATATTCTTATTCAAATGCACATGGAGTATTCTCCAGAATAGATCACATACTGTGTCACAAATCAGCCCTCAAAAAGTACAAAAAGATTGAGATCATATTATGCACATTTTCAGACAACAACGCTATTATGCTTAAAGTCTACCACAAGAAAAAATAGGAAGACCACAAATACAGATTAAAGAACATCTTACTAAAGAATGAATTGGTTAACCAGGAAATTAAAGAGGAAATAGAAGCATGAAAAGTCTCAAATGCACAAATGAAACTTATACCTAATGGAGCTAGGAAAAGAATAGCAAATAAAGCCTAATACCAGCAGAAGAAGGGAAATAATAGAGCAAAAATAAAGGATATAGGAACAACAACAAAAAAAGTCAGTAGAACAGATCAATGAAAGTAAGAGTTGGTTCTTTGAAAAACTTAATAAAATTGATAAAGCCCTGCCAGACTTATCAAAAGGATAAGAGAAAGGACCTAAATAAATAAAATCATGAATGAGAGAAAAGAGATAAAAACAAATACCACAGAAATACAATTATGAGAGAATATTATGAAAAATCATATACCAACAAACTGGGCAACTTGGAAGAAAAGGATAATTTCCTAGAAACATATAAACTCACAAAACTGATACAAGAAGAAGTAGAAAATGTTAACAGATGCATAACCAGCAAAGAAACTTCCAACAAACAAAAGTCCAGGGCCAGATGGCTTCCCAGCAGATTTACAACATACATTTAAAGAAGAATTAATATCTATTCTCCTCAAATTGTTCCAAAAAATAGATATGGAAGGAAATATCCAAGCTCATTCTATAAGGCCAACATTACCTTGATTCCAAAACCAGACAAAGACCACACTAAAGAGGAGAATTACAGGCCAATATCTCTGATGAACATGTATGCAAAAATTCTCAACAAAATACTAGGAAATTGATTCCAAGCCTACTTTAAATGAATTATTCACCACAATTAAGTGGAATTTATTCCTGGGCTGCAAGGGTGGCTCAATCCACAAACCAAACAGTGTGATACACAACATTAATACAATAAAGGGGGAAGCCTGGGTGGCTCAGTAGTTTAGTACCACCTTCAGCCCAGGGCGTGATCCTGGGGACCCGGGATTGATTCCTGCATCAGGCTCCCTGCATGGAGCCTGGTTCTCTCTCTGCCTGTGTTTCTGTGTGTGTGTGTGTGTGTGTGTGTGTGTGTCTCATGAATAAATAAATAAAATCTTTAAAATAAATAAATAAAAATAAAAGAAAGGATAAGAACCATATGATACTCTCAATAGATGCAGAAAAATCACTTGACAAAGAATGGCATCCATTCTTGATAAAAACTCTCAACAAAGTAGGGATAGATGGAACATACTCTGACATCATAAAGGCCATATATAAAGATTCATAGCTAATATCATCCTCAAAAGCTGAAAAGCTTTCAGCTTTTCCTCTATGGTCAGGAATGAGACAGGGATGTCTACTTTCACCATTGTTATTTAAAAGTACTGGAAGTCTTAGTCTCAACCATCAGACAACAAAAAGAATAAAAAGCATCCAAATCAGCAAGGAAGAAGTCAATATTTTACTATTGGCTGACAACATGATACTGTAGGTAGAAAACCTGAAAGACTACACCAAAAAGAGGAGGGAAGATGGTGGAAAAGTAGGGGATCCTCCTTTTATCTGGTCCTTTGAGTTCAACTAGATATCTATCAAATCTTTCTGAACACCCATGAATTCAACCTGAGATCTAAGAAAAAGAATTGCTGCAATTCTACAAATAGAAGATTGACCAATTTTTGCAAGTTATGTGAAAAAGCCGTCAAGGAACAAAAATCACAAAGAGTGACCCCAAATCAGCTTACACTAAGCCCAGCCCCCTGACAAGAGGCAGTGCATCTCCACCCAGGCAAAGACACCTGAGAATCAGTGCAACAGGGCCCTCCCTTAGAAGACCAGTAAGAATATCACTCAAATATCAAGTTTATGGATAATTCAGAACTGAGAAATTCCTGTACTAGGAGAAAATAATATATAGAATTTGAGGTTTTTTACAATGAGTCTTCAGTTTTTTAGTTTAAATTTTTTTCCTTTTTTTCTCCTTTTCAACTAGATCTCATTTTGCCAACTTATTGTTTTTAAGTCTTTTTAATTTTAATTTTCAATTTTACAGATATATTCTTCACTTTTGGATTCTTTCACTGTGTTCAAAAACATATATATAGTTTTTTTTGTCCTTCCATTCTGATTGCCAGCCTACCTAGATAAAGTATTCTTGGCTGTATACATATACATAACATTGTTCTTTCATTACAATTTTGATATGTAGTGTTTTCTAACAAACAGACCAAAATACACGCAAGGACAAGTGAATCATCCTGTTTTGTACACGTGGGAAATTATATTCTCTTTCCTCACACCTTTTTTTCTTTTCTTTTTTGGTTTCTGACCTCTTCAGGTATGTCTAGTGTGTGTTTTGCTGGGGTCATGGTTGATATTTTTGATTTTGTTCACTCATCCATTTATTCTTCTCTGGACAAAATGACTAGAAGGAAAAATTCACAGAAAAGAAAGAACCAGAGGTAATATTGTGGTATATATCTAATTGATATGAATATAAGTAAAATGTCAGAAACTGAATTCAGAATAATGATTAAAAAGCTAATAGCTTGGCTTGAAAAAAGCATAAAAGATACTAGAGCAACTCTTAGTGCAGAAATAAAATCCAATCAGCCTGAAATTAAAAATGTATAACTGAGATGCAGTCTAAAACGGATGTTGAAACAGCTAGGGTAAATGAGGCAGAAAAGAGTGAAATAGAAAATAGGATGATGGAAGGGAAGCTGAGGAAAAGAGAGAAAAACAACTAATGGACCATAGATGGAGGCTCTGAGAAATCAATGATACCATAAAGTGAAATAATATTAGAATTATTGGGGTCTCAGAGGAAGAGACAGAGACAGAGATAGAAAGAGAATGAGAGAGGAACAGAAGGTATATTTGAGCAAATAATAGCTGAGAATTTCCCTAATCTGGGGAAGGAAATAGGCATTCAAGTCCAGGAGGTACAGAGATTGCTCCTCAAAATCAATAAAAATAGATTAACATCCTAAAATATAATAATGAAGCTTGCAAATTTCAGAGACAAAGATAAAACCCTGAAAAAATCTCAGACAAGAATTCTATAATCTACAAGGTTAGGAACATTAGACTGGCAGCAGACCTATCTACAGAGATCTTGCAGGCCAGAAAGGTCTGGCATGATACATTCAGGGTACTAAATAAGAAAAAACATGCAGTCAAGAATACTGTATCTAGCTAGGTTGTCAATCAGAATGGAAGGACAGAAAAAAAGCTTCCAGAACAAACAAAAACTAACAGATTTCTAATCACTAAACCAACCCTGCAAGAAATATTAAAAGAGATCCTGCAAGTGAAGAGAGAGCCCAAAACTAACACACACCAGAAAGGAACAGAGACAATCTACAGAAACAGTGACTTTACAGGTAATATAATGGGACTAAATTCATATCCTTCAATAGTTACTCTGAATGTAAATGGGCTAAATGCTCCAATCAAAGGACACAGGGTATCAGATTGGGTAAAAAAGCAATACTCATCCATACACTGTCTACAAGAGAGTCATTTTAGATCTAAAGATAATTCCAGATTGAAAGTGAGGGAGTAGAGAACCATTTATCACATTAATGGACATAAAAAGAAAGCTGGGGTAACCATTATCATATCAGACAAATTAGATTTTATTTTATTTAAAGATTGTATTTATTTATTCGTGGGAGACACACAGAGAGAGGCAGAGACATAGGCAGAGGGAGAAGCAGGCTCCCTGTGGGGAGCCTGAAGCAGGGCTTGATCCCAGAACCTGGGATCATGACCTGAGCCAAAGGCAGATGCTCAACCACTGAGTCACTCAGGTGCCCAGACAAATTATATTTTAAACCAAAGACTGTAGTAAGGGATGGAGAGAGACACTATATCATATTTAAAGGATCTATCCAACAAGAAAATCTAACAATTGTAAATATTTATGCCCCTAACATGGGAGCAGCCAGTTACGTAAGCCAATTATAACAAAATTAAAGAAACACAATGATAATACAATAATAGTAGGGGACATAAACACCTTACTCACGGCAATGGATAGATAATCTAAGCAGAAAATCAACAAGGAAACAAAGGCTTTGAATGACACACTGTACCAAATGAACTTCACAGATACATACCGATCATTCCATCCTAAAGCAACAGAATACACAATCTTCTCGAGTGTACATGGAGCATTCTCCAGAATAGATCATCTGTGTCACAAATCAGGTCTCCACTAGTACCAAAAGATTGGGATTATTCCCTGCATATTTTCAGAGCACAACACTTTCAAACTTGAACTCAATCACAAGATAATGGTTGGAAGGAACTCAAATACTTGGAGGATAAAGAGCATTCTACTAAAGAATGAATGGGTCAACCTGGAAATTAAAGAAATTAAAAAATTCATGGAAACAAAAAAAAGTGAAAACTGTTCAAAACTTCTGGGATGCTGCAAAGGTTGACCTAATAGGGAAATAAATAGCAATACAAGCCTTTTTCAAAAAATTAGACAAGTCTTAAATACACAAGATAACCTTACACCTGAAGGAGCTGGAAAAAGAACAACACATAAAGCCTTCTCAAGTAGGAACACAGAATTAATAAAGATTAGAGCAGAAATCAATGAAATGGAAAACAAAAGAACATAGAAAAGAACAATGAAATTAGAAGCTGGTTCTTTGAAAGAATTAATAAGATCAATAAACCTCTAGCCAGACTTATCAAAATGAAAAGAGAAAAGACCCAAATTAATAAAATCATGAATAAAAGAGGACAGGTAACAACCAACAGCAAGAAATAGAAACAATTTTAAAAACATGTTATGAGCAACTATGTGACAACAAATTAGGCAACCTGGAAGAAATGGATACATTTCTGGAAACTATTAATTACCTAACTGAAACAGGAAGAAACAGAAAACCTGAGGAGACCCATAAACAGTGAGGAAATTGAAGCAGTAATAAAAAATCTCCCACAAAACAATAGTCTAGGGCCTGATGGCTTCCCAGAGGAATTATACCAAAAATCTAAAGGAGAATTAATACCTATACTTCTGAAGATTTTTCAAGACATAGAAATGGAAGGGAAGCTTCCAAACTCAAATCTATGAGGCTAGCATTACCTTGATCCTAAAACCAAAGACCTCCACCAAATAGGAGAATTACAGATGAATACCCTTGATGAACATGGATGCCAAAATTCTCACCAAGATAGTAGCCAACAGAATCCAACAAAACATTAAAATGATTATTTACCATGACCTAGTGGGATTTATTCCTGGGCCGCAAGGCTGGTTCACTATTTGCAAATCAATCAGTGTGATATGCCACATTAATAAAAGAAAGGACAAGAATCCTATGATCCGGGATCCCTGGGTGGCGCAGCGGTTTGGCGCCTGCCTTTGGCCCAGGGCGCGATCCTGGAGACCCGGGATCGAATCCCACGTCGGGCTTCCGGTGCATGGAGCCTGCTTCTCCCTCTGCCTGTGTCTCTGCCTCTCTCTCTCTCTCTCTCTCTCTCTCTCTCTCTCTGTGTGTGTGTGTGACTATCATAAATAAATTAAAAAAAAGAATCGTATGATCCTCTCAATTGATGCAGAAAAAGCATTTGACAAAATACAGCATCTTTTCTTGATTAATTCTCCAATGTAGAGATAGAGGGAACTTACCTCATTATCATAAAAGCCATCTACAAAAAGCCCACAGTGAATATAATTTACAATGGAGAAAAACTGAGAGCTTCACCCCTAAGGTCAGGAACAAAACAGGGATACCCACTCTCATCACTATTGTTCAACATCATAATAGAAGTCCTAGCCTCAGCAATTAGACAGCAAAAATAAATAAAGGGATTCCCATTGGCAAAAAGGTCTCTCACTCTTCACAGATGATATAATATTTTACATGGAAAACCGAAGAGAGTCCACCCCAGAATTGCTAGAAATCAGACAGCAATTCAGCAACATGTCAGGATATAAAATCAATGCACACAAATCATTTGCATTTCTATACACTAACAATCAGACAGAAGAAAGAGAAATTAAGGAATCGATCCCACTTACAATTGCATCAAAAGCCTTAAGATACCTAGTAATAAACCTAACCAAAGAGGTAATGACTTGTAGTCTAAAAATTACAGAAAGAAATTGAGGAAGACACAAAGAATGGGAAAACTATTCCATGCCCATGGATTGGAAGAATAAATATTGTGAAAATGTCTATGCCACCCAAAATAATCTGCACATTCAATGTAATCCCTATCAAAATACTATCAATGTTTTTCACAGCACTGGAATAAATAATCCTAAAATTTGTATGGTACTAGAAAAGACCCTGAATAGACACAGGAATTTTTTTTAATTTTTATTTATTTATGATAGTCACAGATTGAGAGAGAGAGAGAGGCAGAGACACAGGCAGAGGGAGAAGCAGGCTCCATGCACTGGGAGCCCGATGTGGGATTCGATCCCGGGTCTCCAGGATCGCGCCCTGGGCCAAAGGCAGGCGCCAAACCGCTGCGCCACCCAGGGATCCCTAGACAGAGGAATATTGAAAAAGAAAACCAAAGCTGTTCCATGACAAAGCTGTAATCATCAAGATAGTATAGTACTGGCACAAAAATAGACACACAGATCAATGGAACAGAGTAGAGAGCCTAGAAATTGACCCTCAACTGTATGCTCGACTAATCTTCAACAAAGCAGTAAGAATATCCACTGGAAAAAGAACAGTCTCTTTAACAAATGGTGTTGGGAAAATTAGATAGCCACATGTAGAAGAATGAAACTGGACCATTTTCTCACACGATTCACAAAGACAAACTCAAAATCCATCAAAATCCTAGGGGAGAACACAGCAACCTCTTTGACACTGGCTGCAGCAACTTCTTGCTAGACATATCTCCAAAGGCAAGGGAATCCAAAGTAAAACTGAACTACTGGGACCCCATCAAGATAAAAAGCTTCTGTTCAGCAAAGGAAACAGTCACCAAAACTAAAATGCAACCTAAGAAATGGGAGAATATATTTGCAAATGACTTATCAGATAAAGGGCTAATATCCAAGATCTATAAAGAACTCATCAAACTCAACACCCAAAGAACAAGTAATCCAGGCAAGAAATGGGCAGAAGACATTAACAGACATTTCTCAAAAGAAAACATAAAAATGGCCAACAGACGTGGAAAAATGCTCCACAGCACTTGGCATTAAGGAAATACAAATCAAAACCACAATGAGATACCACCTCACACCAGTCAGAATGGCTATAATCGACATGTCAGGAAACAACAAATGTTGGTGAAGATTCAGAAAAAGAGGAACCCTGCTACATTGTTGGTGGGAATGCAAACTTGTAAAGCCACTCTGTAAAACTGTATGGAATTTCTTCAAGAAGTTAAAAATAAATGTACTCTAAGGCCTAGCAATTGCAATACTAGGTATTTACCCCAAAGGTACAAATGTATTGATCCAAAGTGGCTTCTGTATCCCAGTGCTTATAAAACTAATGTCCACAATAGCCAAACCATGGAAAGAGCTGAGATGTCCATTCACAGATGAATGGATAACAGATATGTGATGTATACACACCAATGGAATATTACTCAGCCATCAGAAAGGATGAATACTTATTATTTTACATCAACATGAATGGAACTGGAAAATATTATTCTGAGTGAAATAAATCAGATAAAGACAATTATCATATGATTTCACTTATATGTAGAATATAAAAAAACGTGCAGTGGATTAAAAGGGAAGGGAGGGAAAACTGGATGGGAAGGCATCAGAGAGGGGAACAAACCATGAGAGATTCTTAAATCTGGGAAACAGAGTTGTTGGAGGGGAAGTGGAAGGGGGACGGGGTAATTGGGTGATGGGCATTAATGAGGGCATGTGATGTGATGAGCACTAATTGTCATATGCAACTGATATATTATTGAACTCTACATCTGAAACTAATGATGTATTATATGCTAGATTATTGAATTTAAATTTAAAAAATACTAGACCAAATATTGCTAGAACTAATACATGAATTTGGCAAGGTCACAGGATATAAAATCAGTGTACAGAAATCTGTTGCATTTCTATACACCAAAAATTAAAAAGCAGAAGGAGAATTCAAGGAATTGATCCCATTTGCAATTGAACCAAGTACCATAAGATACTTAGGAATACATTTAACAAAAGGTAAAAGAGTTATACTCTGAAAAGTATAGAATACTTATGAAAGAAATTGAAGTGGACACAAAGAAATGGAAAAACATTCCATGCCCATGATTTGGAAAAAAAAAAACGTTAAAATGTCTATACTACCTAAAGCAATCAACACATTTAGTTCAACCCCTATCAAAATACCACCAGCATTTTTCACAGTGCTAGAACAAATAATCCTAAAATTTGTATGGAACCACAAAAGACCCCTAATAGCCAAACCAATACCACAAAAGAAAAGAAAAGCTGGGGCAGCCCAGGTGGCTCAGTGGTTTAGCACCACCTTCAGCCCAGGTCGTGGGCCTCGAGACCCAGGATCGAGTCCCACGTCAGGCACCCTGCATGGAGCCTGTGTCTCCCTCTGTCTGTGTCTCTACCTCTCTCTCTCTCTCTCTGTCTCTCATGAATAAATAAATGAATTTTTTTTTTAAAAAAAGCAAAGCTGGAGTCATCACAATTCTGGACTTCAAGCTATATTACATAGCAACAATGATCAGGACAGTATGTTACTGGCACAAAAACAGACACATGGATCAATGCAACAGAGTACAAAACACAGAAATGGACTCACAATTATATGGTTTTCTAATCTTGAACAAATCAGTAAAAAATATCCAATGGGAAAAAAAGACAGTTTTTTTTCACAAATGGTGTTGGGAAAATTAGCAACATGAAGAAGAATGAAACTGGATCAGTTTTTACACTGTACACAAAGATAAACTCAAAAAGGATTAAAGACCCAAATATGAGACAGGAATCCATCAAAATCCTACAGGAGAACACATGCAGTCACCTCTTTGTTCTTGGCCATAGCAACTTCTTGCTGGATACATCTCTGGAACCAAGGGAAAAATGTAAAAATGAACTCTTGCGACTTCATCAAGATACAGAGCTTTTGCACAGGAAGGAAACCATGAACAAAACTAAAAGGCAAACTATGGCATGGGAGAAGATATTTGCAAATGTCATATCTGATAAAAAGTTAATATCCAAAATCTATAGAGAACTTACCAGACTCAACACTCAATAGATAAATAATACAGTTAAAAATGGGCAGAAGACATGAATATATATTTTTTCAAAGAAGACATACAGATGGGTAACAGATACATGAAAAGATGTTCAGCATCACTCATCATCAGGGAAATGCAAATCAAAACCACAATGAGACACTGCCTCCACCTATCAGAATGGCTAAAATTAACAAGACAGGAAACAACAGATGTTGGTAAGGATGTGGAGAAAGGAGAACCTTCTTAAACTGTTGGTGGGAATTGAAACTGGTGCAGCCACTCTGGAAAACAGTATAGAGGTTTCTCCAAGAGTCAAAAATAATAGAACTACTCTACTACCTAGCAATTTAACTACTAATTATTTACCAAAAGATTCTGATTCAAAGGGGTACATGCACCCCCAATGTTTATAACAGCATTATAAACAGTAGCCAAATTATGGAAAGAGCCCAAATTTCTATTGACTGATGAATGGATGAAGAAGCTGTGTTATATATATATATATATATATATATATATATATATATATATGGAATGTTACTCAGCCATCAAAAAGAATGAAACACAAGTGGAGCTAGAATATATTATGCTAAGAAAAATAAGTTAGTCAGGGAAAGATAAATACCAAGAGATTTCACTTATATTTGGAATTTAAGAAACCAAACAAATGAATATATGGGAAGAAGAAAGAAGAATGAGAGAAACCCGTCATAAGAGACTCTACACAGGGCAGCCCGGGTGGCTCAGCGGTTTAGCGCCTGCCTTCAGCCCAGGGCATGATCCTGGAGACCTGGGATCGAGTCCCACGTTGGGCTCCCTGCATGGAGCCTGCTTCTCCCACTGCCTGTGTCTCTGCCTCTCTCTCTCTGTGTGTCTCCATGAATGAATAAATAAAATATTTAAAAAAAAAGACTCTTCACAATAGAGAACAAACTGAGGGCTGATGGAAGGATATGGGTTGAGGATGGGTGAAATGGGTGATGGGTATTAAGGA
Source organism: Nyctereutes procyonoides (assembly GCF_905146905.1). NCBI lineage: Eukaryota > Metazoa > Chordata > Mammalia > Carnivora > Canidae > Nyctereutes > Nyctereutes procyonoides. The sequence continues at coordinate 64,011,536 of NW_026575125.1, read as the reverse complement.
AGGCATTTGTTATGATAAATCCTGGGTGTTATATGTAACTGGTGCATCCCTAAATTCTACTTATGAAACCATTAATACCCTATATGTTACCTAACTAGAATTTAAATAAAAATTTGAAAGAAAAAATAAGTCAGACAGTGAGACAAATAACTGTATTATATCACTTATATGTGGAACCTAAAAAACAAAACAAGTCAACAAACAGAAACAAACAGCAAATCAAATCATTAAATACAGAGAACAAACTGGTGTTAGCCAGATGGTAGGTGGATTGGTGGATGAATGAAACAAATAAAGGAGATTGAGAGGTGCAAACTTCCAGTTACAAATAATTAAATCACAGGGCAGCCCAGGTGGCTCAGCGGTTTAGCACCACCTTTAGCCCAGGGCATGATCCTGGAGACCAGGGATCGAGTCCCACATCGGGCTTCCTGCATTGAGCCTGCTTCTCCCTCTGCCTGTGTCTCTGCCTCTCTCTCTCTGTGTCTCTCATGAATAAATAAATAAAAATCTTTAAAAAATAATTAAATCACAGACATGAAATTTATAGCATTGGGAATAGATTCAATAATACTGTAATAATGTTTTATAGTGACAGATGGTGACTACACTGATCATGGTGACACTGTTATTATATACACAATTCTTGAATAAATATGTGTCATACCTGAAACTAATATAACATTATATGTTAATTATACTTAAATGAGAAAAAAGGAGACAAAATATCTGAATAGACACCTCGCTTAAGAAGATATAGAGATGGCAAATATATATATGAAAAGCTGTTCAATATTGGCATATGTTATTGGGGAATTGCAATTCAAAATAATGAAATAGCACTAAACACCTATTAAAATGGCTTATATCCAAATAACTGACACTGCCAAATGCTGGTAAGGATATTGAGTGACAGGGACTCTCATTCATTGCTGCTAGGAGTGAACAATGATATAGCCACTTTGAAGCAGTTTGGAAGTTTCTTAAAAACAAACAAACATAATCTTAGCATATGATCCAGTAATCACACACTGAAGCATTTATCCAAATTAGTTGAGAACTTATATCCACACAAAAATTTATATACAGATGTTTATGATATCTTCATTCATAATTTTCCAAAATTGGAAGCAAGAAAAATGTCATTTAGTAGATTAATGGATAAATGATCTGGGCACAAACACACAATGGCATATTGTCCAGTATTAAAAAATATTTATCTATCAAGCCCCAAATAGACATGGAGGAACCTTAAATGCATATTGCTAAGTGAAAGAAACCAGTCTGAAAGGTAGATACAGCATGATTCCAACTGCATGATATTTTGGAAAAGGCAGAACAATAAAGTAAAATATTTAGTCATTGTTAGGAGCTAAGAGGGGAAGTGTATAGGAGGAAATGATGAATAGATATAACACAGGTGATTCTGGGGGGATGAAACTATTCTATATAAATCTGTGATGGCAGATACATGACATCATGCATTTGGCAAAACCCATAGAAATGTACAATAATAAAGACTGAAACTTAATATAAAATATGGACTTAGTAATAATCATATTTTCTATATTGATTCATCAATTTTAAGAAATGTACCATAGCAACTTGGAAGGTATAGGGCATATGGAACTTCTGTTTACATCAGAATCATCCAAAGGGTTTCTGGGCCCTATCCTCAGAGTTTTTTAATTCATGTAGTTTCTGGCAAGGCCAGATAACTTGCATTTCTAACAAGTTTCCAGGTGATGCTGATGAGAACCATTGCCTTAGGGAATCACTGTTAAATTTCACATTTGAGACCATAATTATGAAAACAGGCATTATTTTTGGTAAAATTATTTCTGCTTTATTTATTTTAAAGATTTTATTTATTTATTCATGAGAGACACACAGAGAGAGGCAGAGACAGAAGCAGGCTCCATGCAGGGAGCCCTATGTAGGACTCGATCCCAGGACTCCAGGAATACACCCTGGGCTGAAGGCAGGCTCTCAATGCTGAGCCACCCAGGCATCCCTATTTCTGCTTTAAATACTGTTTATTCATATCGTTAGTGAGATTTAATTCACTGAACTTATTGCACTGATATGTTTGCTCAAGCAACTCTCTTAACTGCTTTGATATTTAATAAACCAATTCACTGAAGTTGTTCCCCAAAGTGTGAGCTCCTTAAAAGAGTATTTCAAACAATCCTTTATGCTAAGTTAGTCATAACAAGCATTAATTTTCTCTTTGGTAGCTTTTTTGTGATGGCTTTAACCATAAAAACCAACCAACTAACAAACAAATCAAGCTTAAAACAACAACAACAACAACAACAACAACAACAACCCTTATACCTGAAAAAAGGATCAGTATTTTTTCTAAATATTGCATATTTGTCATGATCAAACAAGCAACTTTCATTCTTCGGGGAAAGCAGTCTCTTCAATATTTTAAATGACATTTACAAACTAAAAGGCCATTACTGGGGGCACCTGGGTGGCTCAGTTTGTTAAGCACATGACTCTTGATTTCAGTTCAAGGAATGATATCAGGTTTGTGAGATTGAGCCCTGCAATGGGCTCTATGCTCAGTGTGGGGTTTGCTTCAGGTTCTCCATTTCCCTTTTCCCCCATCCCCAACTCTCACCTCAAGTAAATAAACAAATAAATAAATAAATCTTTAAAAAATAGCATAACTGTAAAAATGTGTTAGTTTTTTTAAATTTCAGAAAAAGCTTTACAGCTCTTTTCAGCCTTACATTTTGTTACTCAACATTTCTAAAACTTAGGGCTGTACAATTCTATAGGTATTATGCAAATGAAATATATTAAATTATTTTTATAATAACTTTCTCTTGAAGAAGAATTTAGTGCCATATAGATGTGAATTGGATTTCTCACTGCAGCATTTCTGTGTATTAACACTTAAGCTACGATACGATACATGGCATCACAATAAGAAATTTATAGGGCAACACAGAAATAGAAGTTTTAAAAAAGAAAGCAATGAATTGAATGTGAGAATTGAAGAGGGGGAAAATTGTAGTGATAATGATATTGTAATGACTGTTGCTTCACTAAAAGCTGACATTGGCTTCTAGATGTTGGCACTGGCTGTGTTGAAATCTATAGTTTACTAAATGATAGTAAAGTGATTTCTGACACTGATAAATGCAAATATAAATTATGTTTGCCAGGCATAGAATGGATTGTACAGAGAAACTAACATAAGAAGGATCTATAGTCATTCGTCTTCTATGGCTAAGTAGAAGTGTGTCGGGAAGCCAAACTAGGGATGCCTGGGTGGCTCAGTGACTAAGCGTCTGCCTTTAGCTCAGGTCGTGATCCTGGAGTCCTGTATGGAGCCTGCTTCTCCCTCTGCCTCTGTGTCTCTCATGAATAGGTAAATTAAATCTTTCAAAAAAAGGAAGCTAAACTAAAAGATGTTGGGCCTGATATTTTAATATTTTTCCAGGTTGAAAGCTGATTGTCAATACCTTAGAATTGAAAAAGGGAAAGTGTGAAGACAAACATGTGAATTCTAAAACCAAAATGTAAATAGTTCACTCATACCAGAGACCTCACAGTCACAAACTCTGGTTGCATCATTATGGAATTTTTTTATGTGTCCAAATGTAAGAATATATAACAGAAATGAAAGAAAACCAAGTTCTATCCCAATATCAGATGGAACCCTCCAAAAAACTAGCTGTTTGTCGAGACAAATTTTAGTCTTTAATGAAAATTAACTAATTAATAAATTTAGGTTTCTCTTTTGTAAGCCTGTAATTTTGGAGGAAATTCAAGCCCTATGAGAAATGAAAAAGAATCCTTGAGGCAAAAATATGTATATCAGTAAAACAAGGAAGAATCTGGCACAAAGAAGACAATTATACTATATAATCTACGTTATGAGATAAATTCTTCTTTCCATAAGATTTCTGCTGCCATGGTAATTTATAAAATTAACTATATGCAAATAAAAGACACTTCTTTATAACACATCTTGAAATTTGCAGGTATGTTTTCCTGTCCACGAATGCATAATTACTTCCCCGTGCAAAGCAGGTATTACTTCACTAGTCATTTTTCCATTACCCAGCATTAAGAGGCCGCAAACAACTGTGTTCGGTTACAATACAAATTCTGCTGCTAATCTTAAAAAAAGTTTTTGGTTTGTATAGTTATTTGTACTTCTAAGTATGTTATATAAATTATATATATATATATTAATGTAAGATAGGAAATATGACTTCTAGAATTAAAATATCTCTGTATTGATAACTGGTTTGAATCATCTATGCTGCTTTTCATAATTATGATAATTGAAAAATAATAAATAGTAAAGGCTTGTTTGGAAGTCATAAACCACAGAGCACCTCATAAATGTAGTACTTAGGATAGCACGTTTGTGATATGTTGAATACACAAATTCACCTAGTAATATACAAAGTATATTAAAAGCATCAGTTTCACTTAGAGGCTGTTACTTTAAAAGTAGACTTATATAAGAGCCTGGTTCCCATTCCTGGATGCACATTATAATTACTTGGAGAGCTTTTGGAAGATAACAATAGCCAGGCTCCATTCATAATTTCAATTAAATCTTAAATATCTGGGAATGGGCATCAGTATGTTTTAAAAAATCCGTGGGTAAATTACAATGGAATATTACTCAGCCATTAGAAACAACAAATACCCACCATTTGCTTCAACGTGGATGGAACTGGAGGGTATTATGCTGAGTGAAGTAAGTCAATCGGAGAAGGACAAACAGTGTATGTTCTCACTCATTTGGGGAATATGAATGATAGTGAAGGGGAATATAAGGGAAGGGAGAAGAAATGTGTGGGAGATATCAGAAAGGGAGACAGAACATAAAGACTTCTAACTCTGGGAAATGAACTAGGGGTGGTGGAAGGGGAGGAGGGCGGGGGGTGGGGGTGAATGGGTGACGGGCACGGAGGGGGACACTTGACGGGATGAGCACTGGGTGTTATTCTGTATGTTGGTAAATTGAACACCAATAAAAATTAATTTATAAAAAAAAAAAAAAAAAAAAAAAAAAAAAAAAAAAAGACCACCAATCGGATCAGAGTAGGGCACCACCTTTAGGACACAATTCAATCAGTTGTATATATTATTTCAATATTTTTCTTTATAGTCACAGAACTCGTGACAATCTTATTTAGAACAGCTTAAGTAATGATTGTGCTGGAATGAGAAAATAAATTTTGTGAAACAAATGTATAATAAAAAAAATGCAATTAGGGTTGAAAATTAATGATAGTGAATCAGAATCTCTGAGGTGAGACCTAGGAAATGAGCTGTATTAGCTTCCTAGGTGATAATCTGCACTTTATGGTTTGAGGACAATTGTAGAAGTTCTGACTTTTTCTGTGAGGAAGACTTTGCCCTTCACAGATGACTGATCCAAATATTAGTCTACTTTTGATCTTCCTCGCTCAGCAGAGATGCTGAGGAACATTGTGGTCCATATTTCTGGAAACCACATAAAATATTTTTAATCAAAAAAAATAAATAAATAAATATTTTTAATCAAGCTCTCTTGATCTCTTGATTGTTCCCCTTCAAGGTCAAGATTGATTGATCAAGAACTGTGGCTTTTTTTTTAGAACTGTGGTTTTGATGAGTTTTATTCACTTCTTTTTTAAAAAAAATTTTTTTTATTTTTTGTGTATTTTTTATTGGAATTCGATTTGCCCACATATAACACCCAGTGCTCATTCCATCAAGTGCCCCCCTCAGTGCCTGTCACCCAGTCACCCCATACCCCCGCCCACCTCCCCTTCCACTACCCCTTGGTCGTTTCCCAGAGGTAGGAGTGTCTCATATTCTGTCACCCTCTCTGATTTTTCCCCCTTATATTCTTCTGCCATAGACTTAGAATTTCCTCTTCTAAGCTCATTGTGGATTGTGCTTATTTGCACAGCCCAAAACATGGTTCCCTTATTTTTGAAGTGGCTATTACCAAACCTCTTTACTTGAGCTATCCCTTTTGCCTTGATAATTTATCACTACTTTTTTCTCCATCTGGCAGATTCAGGATTGTTTAGGATTTAATCATTGTTTACCCTATGCGCTAGGTTTTGTAATATGAGATTTTATTCTAACTTCTGCATGGATTATAATAACAGACAAATTGATACTTAGAAGAAACTGGTTTCTTGTGATATTCCTGACTGAATTAAATTCTTTAAACTGAGGTTTAAGTGAAAAAAAAAGAATGGTTATTAAAAGGGAAATTATGAGTAGAATGGCAGGATAAGGTATGAACACTTCCCAGATAGTACAGAGTCCTCATCAGGGGCAGGTCTCAACAAATTATATTCTAAGATTTAAAGAAGATGAAAATGAGATAAAATGAGATTTTATAATTTATTTTTCTTCTAAAAGCTCCATATTTTCAATATTAAAATATGTTTGAATCCTAAATTAAGCTATTTGGAGATATTAAACTAACATAATCCTCCCAAAGATAAATGAAGCTATGTAATCTTCAAGTAATTTACCAGATTTTATTATTCTTACTTTAGAGCTGCTATGAAATTGTGATTTTGATGACTGAATGAGGATTTAAGCATCAAGTTAACTTCTGTAAATTTTTTTAAAACTATTGGTGAGGGATGCCTGGGTGGCTCAGCAGTTGAGCACCTGCCTTCATGCCCAGGGTGTGATCCTGGAGTCCTGGGATCGAGTCCCGTGATCGAGTCCCGCATTGGGCTCCCTGCATGGAGCCTGCTTCTCTCTCTGCCTCTGTTTCTGCCTCTCTCTCTTTCTCTGTTTTTTTCTCAGTAAATAAATAAAATCTTTAAATAAAAGTAAAATAAAACTATTGGTGAGTGTTAGGAGAAACGAGAGGAAAGGATCAAGACTGGGAGGGGGAAGGAAAAATAGGGAAGTAAGGTAAATAGGACTGTAAGGGGAGATTATTCTTATTTTAATTCTTTTTTTTCTTCCTTCCTCCCTTCCTTTCCCTCCTTTTGTAATTTAGCCTTGAGTGAGATACATCCTTTTCATTTTAACCTTTTTCCACCTTTAAAAAAATTAATCTTAGGAAAGAAAAAGAAAGCAGTAGGCAAAAACACCTAAGTCTTGGTATTTCATTATTATGTCATAAACAGGGTAGACAGCCCAATCAGAATATTCTTCTACACATTATGGGAAAAATTGGAGTTAAAGCTAAGTTATCTTATGAATTAGGAAGGGTGGAGAGATTAAAACTATTTTAAGATGGTCACAGGGGCTGTTTTACTCTAAATAAACCAAATGGAACAGATTAAATGAAGATTTTGCAAAGCCAGTTACTCAATCTCTAGGAGGGACTCAAAAGATAATGGAAAACAACAGTTAACAATGAATCCAAATAACATCAACTTGTAATTTCAGCCACAAGTGGAATCTTTAAAAAAATGAATAAACAAAAACAAAATCAGACCTACAAATAGAACTGATAGAGGGTAAGGGGGTTAGGTGGTTGGCAAAATGGGTGAGGGGGAGTGGGAGATATAATTATGTAATAATTAGATATCCAGTTATGTAATTAGGTCACAGGAATAAAAGGTACAGCATAAGGAATACAGTCAATGATACTGTGATAGTGATGTATGGGGACAGATGGTAGCTACACTTATGGTGAACACAACAAAATGTATAAACTTGTCCAGTCACTGTTGTACACCTGAAACTAATGTGACATTATGTGTCAGCTGTACTTAATTTTTTTAAAAAGTATTGAAAAATATACTTAAATGTTGTATTTGTATGAATATACAGTCACTGATGTAGCAGTATAAACTTACTGAATAAGCAGCCATCAAGATAGAGGATTTTGAAATACTCTATAAAGGCAAGAGTTCAGACTCTGGAACAATGGTTCTTAATTAGAGGCAAGTTGGTCCCACAGAGGAAATTTCACAATGCTTGGAGACATTTTGAGCATCCCTCTATGCACAAGACCATCCCCTCAACAACAAAGAACTATCTGTCCCAAAATGTCAATAGTGCTGAGGCTGAGGAATCGTGTCCTAAACAAGACCACTTGGGTTCAATATCTTGGCCCTACTACTTAATAGCTGTGTGACCTCAAGCTTTACTCCTCTAGGATTTTTAAGGTTTCATGTCTCAGACTTAGGTCTTTCATAGGTTTTGAATTTATTTTAGTGTTTGTTGTAGGAAATTGGTCCAGTTTTATTCTTTTGCATGTTACTCTCCAGTTTATCAACACTATTTTTTATTGGAGTTCAATTTGCCAACATATAGCATAACACCCAGTGCTCATCCCGCCAAGTGCCCCACTCAGTGCCCATCACCCATTCACCCCAAACCCCTGCCCACTTCCCCTTCTACTACCCCTTGTTAATTTCCCAGAGTTAGGTGTCTCTCATGTTTTGTCACCCTCCCTGATATTTTCATTTTCTCTCCTTTCCCTTTATTCCCTTTCACTAATTTTTATATTCCCCAAATGAATGACACCATATAATGTTTGTCCTTCTCTGATTGACTTATTTCACTTAGCACAATACCCTCCAGGTCCCTCCATGTTGAAGCAAATAGTGGGTATTTGTCGTTTCCAATGGCTGAGTAATATTCCATTGCATACATAGACCACATCTTCTTTATCCATTCATCTTTCGATGGACACCGAGGTTCCTTCCACAGTTTGGCTATTGTGGACATGGCTGCTATAAATATTGCGGTGCAGGTGTCCCAGCATTTCACTGCATCGGTATCTTTGGGGTAAATCCCCAGAAGTGCAATTGCTGGGTCATAGGGCAGTTCTATTTTTAACTCTTTGAGGAACCTCCACACAGTTTTCCAGAGTGGCTGCACCAGTTCAAATTCCCACCAACAGTGCAAGAGGGTTCCCCTTTCTCCACATTCTCTCCAACATTTGTTGTTTCCTGCCTTGTTAATTTTCCCCATTTTCACTGGTGTGAGGGGGTATCTCATTGTGGTTTTGATTTGTATTTCCCTGATGGCCAGGGATGCGGAGCATTTTCTCATGTGCTTGTTGGCCATGTCTATGTCTTCTGCTGTGAGATTTCTGTTCATGTCTTTTGCCCATTTCATGATTGGATTGTTTGTTTCTTTGCTGTTGAGTTTACTAAGTTCTTTATAGATCTTGGATACTAGCCCTTTATCTGATACGTCATTTGCAAATATCTCCTCCCATTGTGTAGGTTGTCTTTTAGTTTTGTTGACTGTTTCTTTTGCTGTGCAGAAGCTTCTTATCTTGAGTAAGTCCCAATAATTCATTTTTGCTTTTGTTTCTCTTGCCTTCATGGATGTATCTTGCAAGAAGTTGCTGTGGCAAAGTTAAAAAAGGGTGTTGCCTGTGTTCTCCTCTAGGATTTTGATGGAATCTTGTCTCACATTTAGATCTTTCATCCATTTTGAGTTTATCTTTGTGTGTGGTGTAAGAGAATGGTCCAGTTTCATTCTTCTGCATGTGGATGTCCAATTTTCCCAGCACCATTTATTGAAGAGACTGTCTTTCTTCCAGTGGATCGTCTTTCCTCCTTTATCGAATATTAGTTGACCATAAAGTTCAGGGTCCACTTCTGGGTTCTCTATTCTGTTCCATTGATCTATGTGTCTGTTTTTGTGCCAGTACCACACTGTCTTGATGACCACAGCTTTCTTTGTAGTACAACCTGAAATCTGGCATTGTGATGCCCCCAGATATGGTTTTCTTTTTTAAAATTCCCCTGGCTATTCGGGGTCTTTTCTGATTCCACACAAATCTTAAGATGATTTGTTCCAACTCTCTGAAGAAAGTCCATGGTATTTTGATAGGGATTGCATTAAATGTGTAAATTGCCCTGGGTAACATTGACCTTTTCACAATATTAATTCTGCCAATCCATGAGCATGGAATTTTTTCCATCTCTTTGTGTCTTCCTCAATTTCTTTCAGAAGTGTTCTGTAGTTTTTAGGGTATAGATCCTTTACTTCTTTGGTTAGGTTTATTCCTAGGTATCTTATGCCTTTGTGTGCCATTGTCAATGGGATTGACTCCTTAATTTCTCTTTCTTCAGTTTCATTGTTATTGTATAGAAATGCCATTGATTTATGGACATTGATTTTGTATCCTGCCACACTGCCAAATTGCTGTATGAGTTCTAGCAATCTTGGGGTGGAGTCTTTTGGGCTTTCTATGTAGAGTATCATGTCATCGGCGAAGAGGGAGAGTTTGGCTTCTTCTTTGCCAATTTGAATGTCTTTTATTTCTCTTTGTTGTCTGATTGCTGAGGCTAGGACTTCTAGTTCTATGTATCAACACTACTTTTGAAGAGACTTTTTTCCATTGAATATTTTTTCCTGCTTTGTTGAAGATCAATTAACCATGTAGTTGTGGGTTCATTTCTGGGTATTCTATACTCTTCTATTGGCCTGTATCTCTTTTTGTGTTAGTATCTTACTATTTTTTATCACCACAACTTTGTAATATAACTTAAAGGCAAGAATTGTGATGCCTCCAGCTTTGCTTTTCATTTTCAAGATTGCTTTGCCTACTCAGGGTCTTTTGTGTTTCATACAAATTTTAGGACTGGTTGTTCTAGCTCTGTGAATAATACTGGTGGTATATTGAGAAGGATAGTATTAAATGTGTAGATTGCTTTGGTTACTATAGACATATTAACAAAACCTTTCTAATCCATGAGCATGGAACTTCTTTCAATTTCTTTGTGTCATCTTCAATTTCTTTCATCGGTGTTTTATAGTTTTCAGAGTACAGGGTTTTCACCTCTTTGCTTAGGTTTATTCCTAGGTATCTTGTGGCTTTTGGCGCAATTATAAATGGACTTATTTCTTAAGTTCTTTTTCTGCTGCTTCATTATTGGTGTATAGAAATGCAACAGATTTCCCCACATTGGTTTTGTATACTGGAGCTTTACTGAATTCATTTATCACTTCTAGTAGTTTTTGGTAGAGTCTTTTGCACTTTCAATATATAGTTATTATGTCACCTGCAAATAGAGTTGTACTTCTTCCTGCCAATTTGGATGGCTTGTATTTTCTTATGTTCTCTAATTGCTATGACTAAAACTTTTGGTACTATATTGAATGAGTGGTAAGAATAGACATTTTTGTCTTGGTCCTGACATAAAGAGAAAATTTCTCAGTATTTTCACCATGATAATGATGTTTGCTGTTGGTTTTCATATAAGGATTTTATTATGTTAAGATATGTTGCCTATACAACTACTTTGCTGATGGATTTTATTATGAATTGATGCTGTTCTTTGTTAAGTGTTTTTTTCTGACTCTATTAAAATGATTTTATAGTTCTTATCTTTTATTTTATTAATGTGATGTATCACATTGATTTGCAAATACTGAACCACCCTTGAAACTGATAAAAAAAATCCCATCTGATTGTGGTGAATGATCCCAACAGTATTGTTGGATTCAGTTTGCTGGAAATTTATTGAGAATTTTCACATTCATATTCATCAGAGATATTGGCCTGTAGTTCTCTTTTGTAGTGCAATCTTTGTTGGGTTTTGGTATCATGGTAATGCTGGCCTCATATGGTATGGTCCTGGCCCAGAAACAGACACATAGATCAAAGGAACAGAATATAAAACCCAGAATTGGACCCACAAATATATGGGAAATTAATCCTCAACAACGCTGGAAGAATATCCAATGGATAAAAGACAGTCTAGTCTCTTCAACAAATTATGTTGGGAAAACTGGACAGCAACAGGCAAAAGAATGAAACTGGACCACTTCTTTACACCATACACAAAATAGTTTCAAAATGGATAAAAGACCTGAATGTGAGACAAGAAACCATCAAAATCCTAGAGGAGTACACACAGGCAGGAACCTCTTTGACATTGGCCATAGCAATTTCTTACTAAGTATGTTTCCTGAGGCAAGGGAAACCAACACAAAAATAAAATATTGGGATTTAATCAGATAAAAATCTTCTGCACAATGAAGTAAAAAATCAACAAAACAAAAAGGCAATCTGTGGATTTGGAGAGGATATCTACAAATGACACATCTGATAAAGGGCTTGTATCTAAAATATGTAAAGAACTTATCAAACTCAACACCTATGAAACAAATAATCCAGTTAAAAAATGGTCAGAAGGCGGCACCTGGGTGACCCAGTGGGTTAAGTGTCTGCCTTCAGCTCAGGTCATGGTCCTGTGGTCCTGAGCCTGAGCCCCATACTGAGCTCCCTGTTCAGTGAGAACCTGCTTCTCCCTCTCCCTCTACTGCTCCCCCTGCTTGTGCTCTCTCTCTGTCAAATAAATAAATGAAATCTTTAACAAAAATGGGTAGAAGACATGAATAGACATTTAACCAAAGAAGATATACAGATGACTAACAAAGACATGAAAACATGCCCAACATATCTGATAATCAGGGATTATACAAATCAAAACTACAATGAGCTATCGCCTCACACCTGTCATAATGGCTAAAATTAGCAGAGGAAACAACAGGTGATGGCGATGATGCAGAGAAAGGGGAACCTTTTTACATTGTTGGTGCAAATACAAACTGTCGCAGCCACTGTGGAAAAGAGCATGGAGGTTCCTCAAAAAGTTAAAAATAGAACTCCCTTATGATCCAGAAATTGCACTACTAGTTATTTACCCAAATAATACAAAAATACTATTTTGAAGGGATGTATGTATCCCAATGTTTATATCAGCATAATCAACAATAGCCAAATTATTCATTGATGAATGGATAAAGAAAATGTAGTATATGTATATACAATGGAACATTATTCAGGTATAGCAAAGAATGAAATCTTGCCATTTGTAATGATGTGGATGGAGCTAGAGTGTATTATACTAAGGAAAATAAGTCAGAGAAAGACATACCATATGATTTCATTCATATGTCAAATCTAAGAAATAAACATATGAACATAGGGGGAACAAAAAGAGAGGCAAATCGTAAAAGAGACTCTTAACTATAGAGAAAAAACTGAGGGCTACTGGAGAGGAGGTGGCAGGGGGAAGGGTTAAATATGTAATAAGGAGGGTACTTGTGATGAGTACTCGGTTTGGTTATGTTGGTGATGAATCACTAAGTCCTACACCTAAAACTAGTGTTATACTATGTGCTAACCAACTAGCATTTAAATAAAAACTTGAAGAAAAATAAATAAAAACATTTATACCCTTTAAAAGAAAATTTATATCTTAAAAGAAAAAAGAATTATTCTGATAGCAAATGCAGGCAAAAGTATGACAAGGAACCAATAGACCTATGACTATAAAAATTAAAAAATAAATGAAATATGAGTACCCAAATCCTCCAGCGTGTAAACAAAGTATATGCCATGAACAAATGGGATTTATTCCAGGAATACAGAATTGGTTTCACATCAGAAAATCATTCAATGCAATATAAAATATCACCAGAATAAAAAAGACATAGATTACAATACATGACACAGATAAAGCATTTGATAAAATCCACCACCTTTTTCTGATAAGCAACACTCAAAAAGCTAGGAGTAGAAGGGAACTACCTTAATCTCATAAATGGTTATCTAGTAAAAATCTCATAGATTACATCATAAGAATGAGTGCTTCTTGCCTAAGATCAGAAAAAGGATTTTGACTCTCAACATTGCCATTTAACATTGTACTGGAGGTTATAGCCATGTAAATCATGCAAGGCAAAAAATACAAAGGATCAATGTTTGAAAGGAAGAAATAATACTATATTTGCAGAAGGCGTGACCTTGTATATAGAAAATCCTAAGGAATCCACTTTAAAAAAAAACTATTAGAACTAATATATGAGTTCATCAAGGTTGCAGGTACAAGATCAATATAGAAACATCAACTGAAAGAGGTGAAAGGAGTTAAGAGGTACAAACTTTAAGTTATGATGATGTAATGTATAGTAGAGAGAATATAGTCAAAAATATAATAATTTTGTACAGTGACAGATGGTAACTAGACCCATTGTGGGAATCATTTTATAATCTATAAAATATCAAATCACTATGATATATACCTGAAACTAATAAAATGTTGTATGTCAATCATACTTCAATAAAATAAGTAAATAAAAATAAAATTTAAAAAATCAATTGTATATTTTTATACAAGAGCAATGAACAATCTGAAAATAAAATTAAGAAAACAATTCTGTTTAATATAACTTTTAAAAAGCATAAGAAAAGTGTGGGATCCCTGGGTGGCGCAGCTGTTTGGCGCCTGCCTTTGGCCCAGGGCGCGATCCTGGAGACCCGGGATCGAATCCCACATCAGGCTCCGCGTGCATGGAGCCTGCTTCTCCCTCTGCCTGTGTCTCTGCCTCTCTCTCTCTCTGTATGACTATCGTAAATAAAATAAAAAAGTGTAAGACACATACACCAAAAACTATAATAATAATTGTTAAAAGAAATTATATAAGATTTAAGTAAATGTAAAGTTATTTCCTGCCTATAAGCCTTAATTGATAAAATGGTAATACTATTGAAAGTGGTCTATAGATTCCAGAAAATCTCTGTCGAAATCCTAGCTACTTCTCTCTCTTTTGCAGAAATTGATGAGATTATCACAAAATTCATATGAAAATGCAAATATAGAATAATCTAACCATTTTTAAAATGAACAAAGTTGTGGAATCATACTTAACCAATTTTTCAATTTACTACAGTGCCACAGCAGTCAAGCTATGTATGGTACTGGCATACAGGTATACATATGGATCAAGAGACCAGAATTGAGAGTTCATAAGTACACTCTTACATTTATGGCCAACTGATTTTTGACAAGAGTTCTAAGACGACTAAATATAGAAATCATAATCTTTTCAACAAATGGTGCTAGAACAACTGGTATCCACATGCAAATGCATGAAGTTGGACTCCTACCTCACTCACACCATATAAAATACAACTTATCATAAATTTAAATATGAGAGCTACAGTCATAAAATTATTAGTAGAAAATATAGGCATAAATTTTTATGACCTTGGGTTAGGAAATAGCTTTTAAGATCCCCCAAAAAAATGCAAACCAAAAATATGAGTAGCAAAGGAAAAAAGAAAATTGGACTTCAGCAAATTTAAAAACCTTTGTTATCAAAGGACACCATAAAGTGTGAAAAGAAAACCTACAGAATGGCAGAAAATTTTTTCAAATCTTGCATTTAATAAAAGACTTGTATCCAGAATATGTAAAGGACTCTTACGACTCAATAATGAAAAGACAAACCAGTTGTAAAATGACTGTGATCAAACATTTCTCTAAGGATGATATAAAAAATGGCTAAAAGTGCCATTATCATTAACCAACAGGGAAATGTAAATCAAAATCACAATGACATAACACTACATAATCTAACAATGGATGCTATAACGAAAACATCATATAATAAAAAGTGTTGTCCGGGATATGGAGAAATTGAAACCTGCAAACACTGCTGGTGGGAATGTAAAATGATATAGACAAATTAGAAAAGAATCTAACACTTTTTTCAAAAAGTTAAACATAGAGTTAGCATTTGACCCAGCAATTCCTCTCCTAGGTATATACCTAAGATAAATAAAATCATATGCCCATGTTGTACATGAAAGCTCACCGCAGCATCATTCATACACTAAAGGGTAGAAACAACTCGTATGTCTTATCAACTAATGAGTGGATAAACAAAATGTAGTTCTCTGTATAATGGAATATTATTTATTGATAATTAGTAATAAAGTATTAGTGTATGACATAACATGAATAAACTGAATTTTTTATCTTAAGTGAAAATAGCTAGTCAAAAAAGACTACATACTGTGTGATTTTGTTTATGTGAAATGTGAACAATAGGAAAATGTATATGACATGATGTAGTTTAGAGGTTACCTACAGCTGGGGTGGGCATGGTAATAGTGGTGGTTGGGGAAATGGGGAGTAACTGATAATGAAGATGTGGTATTTTGAGGGGTGGCAAAAATATCCTAAAATCGATTGAGGTAATGATGACAGAACTCTCAATATACTAAAAAAACACTAAATTGTTCTATTTAAATTAATAAATTGTATGGTATATAAATTATATTTCAATTAAGTCATTTTTTAAAAAGTCCTCTGTACAAAATTATTCATATCTAATACGGGAATCTTATTCTTCAACTAGACAACCCTGAACAATGTTATTACATTGTAATAATGGCTTGAAACACACTTGGAAATTTCCAATTTTATTTTAAAGATTTTGTTTATTCATGAAAGACAGAGAGAAGCAGAGACATAGGCAGAGGGAGAAGCAAGCTCCGGTGGGGAGCCCAATGCGGGACTTGATCCCAAGACCCTAGGATCATGACCTGAGGCAAAGGCAGAAGCTCAACCACTGATCTACCCAGGTTCCCCCAAATTCCCACTTGTATGGTCAATTAATCTATGACAAAGGAGGCAAGAATATAGAATGGGGGCAAGACAGTCTCTTCAATAATTGCTGCTGGGAAACTAAACAGCTACGTGTAAAAGAATGAAACTGGTCTACTTTGAACACAATACAAAAATTAAAATAGTGGGCAGCCCCGGTGGCGCAGTGGTTTAGCGCCTCCTGCAGCTCAGGGCCAGATCCTGGAGACCCTGGATCGAGTCCCACCTCAGGCTCTCTGCATGGAACCTGCTTCTCCTTCTGCCTGTGTCTCTGCCTCTCTCTCTCTCTCTCTCTCTCTCTCTCTCTCTCTCTCTCTCTATCTGTGTGTGTGTGTGTGTCTATGAATAAATAAATAAAATCTTAAAAGAATTAAAATAGTTTAGAGATCTAAATATAAGACCAGGAACCATAAAAATTCTAGAAGAGAACACAGGCAGTAATTTCTTTGACATCAACCATAGTAACATTTATGTAGATCTGTCTCCTAAATCAATGGAAGCTAAAGCAAAAATAAGCCACTGGGACTACATCAAAATAAAAAGTTTTTGCACAATGAAGGAAACCACTGACAAAACCAAAAAAGAAGCTACTGAATGAGAGAATTTGTTTGCAAATATGTCTGATAAGGAGTTAATATCCAAAGTATATAAAAATGTATACAACTCCACATAAAAACCCACCAAATAATCATATTAAAATACAGGCAGAGGTCCTTAATAGACATTTTTCTGAAGAAAACATACAAATGCCCAACAGACACATGAAAAAATGCTCAACATCACTAATCATCAGGAAAATGCAAATAAAAACCACAATTACATACTACCTTACATATTTTTATATGGCTAAAATCAAAAAGACAAGAAATATGAAGTGTTGTTGAGGATATGGAGAAAAAGGGACCCTTGTACAATGGTGGTAGGAATGTAAATTTGTACAGCTACTGAAGAAAACAGTATGGAGTTACGTGAAAGAAATTAAAAATAGAAATAGCAGGGCACCTGGGTGGCTCAGTCAGTTAAGCATCTGACTCTTGATTTCAGCTTAGGTCATGGTCTCATGGTTGTGGGATTGAACTCCTCATTGGGTTTGTGCTCAGTGAGGAGTCTGCTTGAGATTCTCTCTGTCCTCTCCCTTCCTCTCTGCCCCTCCCCACCTCCAGGCTCTCTCTCCATCTTTCTCTTACATAAATAAATAAATCTTAAAAAAATAAAAGTACCATATGATCCATGAATTCCATTATTGGGTATTTATCTTAAGAAAATGAAAAAAACTAATTTAAGAAGATATATGTAACCTCCTATGCTTATTGCAGCAGTATTTGCAATAGCCACAGTATGAAAGCAGCACAAGTGTACATAAAGAGATGAATGGTTAAAAAATGGAATTTGTATACAATGGAATATTGTTCAGTCATAAGAAAGGATGAGATCATGCCCTTTGAGATGACATAGTTGGATCTTGAGAGTATTATGCTAAGTGAAATAACTCAGACTGAGAGAAATACCTTATAATTCACTCATATGTAGAATCCAAAAACACAAAACAAATGAATAAAACAACAGCAGAATCAGATTTATAAACACAGGGAACAAACCGATGGCTGCCAGAAAGGAGGGGTTGGGGGATGGGCAAAATGGGTGAAGGGGAATGGGAGATACAGGCTTCTAGTTATGGAATGAATAAGTCATGGTAATAGAAGGAATAATATATGGGATACGGTCAGTGCTACTGCAATAGCATTGCATGCTGACCAATCGTAGCTACTCTTGTAGTAAGCACATCATAATGTATAGAGTTGTTGAATCATGATGCTGCATTCCTGAAATTAACATTGTATGTCAACTATACTTAAATTATACTTATATTAATTTGAGTGTATTGCTTTCAATATTTCTGTAGCCTTTTACTGATGTGTCCATTTTGCCTAAATCTCTGATACTTAAAATCAGAGAATTTATTTTATTTTGTTAATATTTTCTAATTTTTCTCAGTGTGATATTTGGTCCACTAAGAATCTGGAGTGACTTTGCCAAAAACAGCAATCTAATTTTGACACTTTCCATAAGACATATTTCCCATAATGATTTCTGCCATAGTAAAACAAGAAATAACAGATATTTGATAAGAGGACACTTAAATCAAAAGCCCCATGTGTAGATTAATGCAGAAAATAGATGGACCCCAGTGACCCCTATTCTTCTCAGTCTTCTCACTATATTCACCCTGACTTGAAGAAATTTCAGCTAGTCAATGTACTTGAAATGATTTGAAAATTAAAAGTTATATCTAGCACTTAGAACAACACCTGACAAGTAGTAATTTCTATATAAGTATTGTTATTATTGAATGTTCTCACATATAACTAGTCTGTGACCTCATTTCTGATAAAACAAATATGATTCACATGAACAAATACCTGTGATAATGAATCTTATTTCAGGATTTCTTGGTGTGTTTAATCAATATGGAACATTTATTAGATACTCACTATGTACATGAAAATGTTAACAAAAAATTATTCTAAATAATCTTAATATAAAATAATGTAGGATAATCCCTGACTCCAAAGGACTTAAACGTAGTTCTTAAAGCATTATATATATATATATATATATATATATATATATATATATATATATATATATATATATAAAGTTACACATTACTTATTTAAATATATCATTATTCTATTAAACTCTGAGGAAAAGAATTCTGTCTTACTCATTCATGTGTTCTCTTTGAACCCTAGTATACATATATGCATGTAGCCAACTCTCAAATGATTATGGAGTTAAGACAAGCTTACAAAATATCATATACTAAATTCTAGAAAATTATAACTACAAAAGGAATAACCTTGTTTGAGTGATAAATGGATAAATTAGTGAATGGAAGTATAAACAAATAAGTGAAATAAATAATTTTCAATAGAAATGCATGGATAAACAAGATATATGTATATACACACAATGGAATATTATTACTCAGCTGTAAAAAGAGAATGAAATCTTGCCATTTACAATAACATGGATGGAGCTAGAGAGTTTTATGCTAAGCGATATAAGTCAGTCAGTGAAGGACAAACACCATATGATTTCACTTATATATGTGGAGTTTAAGAAACAAAGGAACAAAAAGGAAGCAAAAGAGAGAGGCAAACCAAGAAACAGACTCTTAACTATAGAGAACAAACTGATGGTTACCAGAGTGGAGGTGGGAGGGAGGATCGGTAAAATAGGCGATGAGGATTAAGTAGTGCACTTGCTATGATGAGCACCAGGTTTTGTATGGAAGTGTTGACTCATTATATTGTACACCTGAAACTAATACTACACTGTATGTTAACTAAGAAGAATTTACATAAAAACTTTAAAAGAGAAGAAAAAACCTGCAACCAAAAAAAACCACTTATCAACTCACAAAAAAAAAATAAGGGAAATATATTACTCAGATAAAGGGAGAAGTCATGGTAGTAAATTCTAGGTAGAGAAAATAATATGATAAAAAAGACAGGGGTAGAATTGTACATGAAACATTTAAAGATGAATGAGTAAAATATCTTAAGTAATATAAGGATCATATAGAACAGAAGGATAATAGATGATTATGGACTAAGGAGGGTTGTGGATGACAGCTTAACAATGTTAGACTATGTTGACTGGATAATAGTAAGCATTTAAAGGTTTCTATTCAGTTTAATGTTATTTTACAATAATGCAGCAATAATGGTAAATTCTAATTGAGCAGAAAAGAGATTTGAGTCGACAAATCAATTGCATAGCTATACAAATATTCTATCTGTATATAACAAAATATGGACCTGAAATTCAGTATTGGCATTAGAAATGGTAAAGAGGGGATGCCTAGGTGGCTCAGTAGTTGAGCATCTGCCTTCAGCCCAGGGTGTGATCCTGGAGACCTGGGATGGAGTCCCACATCAGGCTTCCTGCATGGAGCCTGCTTCTCCCTCTGCCTGTGTCTCTGCCTCTCTCTCTGTGTGTCTCTCATGAATAAATAAATAAAATCTTTTAAAAAAAGAAATGGTAAAGAGATTAGCTATATAGGTGTTATTGAAAATAAATTTACAGGATTTGATAAATAAATACATATAAGAATGTATGGAAAATATCACAACAAAACCATGTCTTACCTGTTCAGAAAAATGTTTCAGTAATGTGATAAGTTTAATGAGGTGGCTTTTCAAACTGGAAAATTCTGACATACAGTCACATGGAGGCCTGCCAGGGAAGGATGACAAGAGATTCCATCAATCTCAGTTTCATTGAAAGTCACAGCTTTATACCTTAGGAAATTGAAAATTATAACCCACAATATATAGACCTTTGGATCACTTTAAAAATCTGCCAAGGGTCAGCTAAATTTTAGACATCATGAAGTTATATAAAATAATAACAGAAAAGTTATACAGAAGCTGATCAGTGTAATATATCTATGTTCTCAGTAGCTGATAGGATTGTAGGTGCACAATTTACAACAATTTTCCCTATTTTCAAGTTACTATGAAAAGGTGGAAGGCAGAGTAAGTAACTTTTTAATTTCTTTTTCCTGAATGAGTACATAAAAAGAATAAAAAAGAAAAATATGTATCAAATATTAAGTATGTAATCCACAAGTAGATAATCCATTCCTTGAGAAATAAAGATTGGTGGTATCTAGTAATTAATTTTGTCACAAATGAAAAAAAAAACTATTTTACTTAGGATACTATAGCCAATTGAAAATTTTGGGCTCTATTATTTTTACTTAGTATAGCTTTCAGGCTTCTGTGGTTTTGGAGAACTATAATCATAAGTAGGAATTTGAATGAGGTGATAAAACTTACAGAGCATTGTTATAAAATGATCACCCCCTTCATCTATTTTATTACATTCCAAAAATGAAGAATAATTTTCAAAATGTCATTTGTAAAACAAATTAACAAGCATTGAAGTGCTGAAAATATACTTATTTTCACATGAAAAATGAAGTTTTAGCTTTAAGAATTAGCAATAAAAGTAATTCATAAGAACCCCCCTCTCCAATTCCTAGAATATTACAATCTCTGGTGCTTACATGAAAGTGACATTTTTTGGAAGTCTATTTCTAAAGCACATATGAAAAAATTTTTAGGCATTTTTCCCTTTTCATCCATTTCTAGACTTAAAAAATGAGCAAATAGGCAGGAAAACATTTGGTCAATGTACACCCTATTACCTCATCCTATCCTATCCTCTAATAATCAACATGAAACATGCTCAATTTATGTTTCCTTACAAGTAGAGCATTGGGTTATTATGCTTGGATAAGTTGTCTTGAATTACTATATTGCGCTCTTCAATGAAATTTGTCATAAATTCTACTTCAAATCAATAGGCAAATTAAAATTGTAATGACTAATGGAAATGCAATGTAATCAGAGAAGCCCCTATCAACAGATCTAAGATTTCCATTTATTATCATAATTAAGAGCTTTTTAAAACCCATAATGCCCACAATTAATTTTAAAATGTTACTTCTATTACCAATAAAATGACACTTAAATAAAGCTCTATCATATATAAGCATATAATGTTTGTGAAGTCATTCTTTGTATACTGTAGGTCAGTTGAAAAAGTTCATACAACTGAGTAAAAAGTCTAAATGCTTTAGAAAAATATAAAAAAGGAAGAATAAACTTTATGGGAAGAGATTATACAACTACCTTTCCAACTTTTTGCCATGATTACATTTTGAATTAAACTCTTGAATTAACATAAACTCTCAAAAATACTTATTATCTCTATTTCCAAGATGACTTACTAAATTTATATTCTTCTTTTTAATAAAACAAAAATAAGTTTTAGGCCTGAAATTATAGATTTAATTAAGCCAAGTCAAATAACAGCTTGAATCATAATTTGAGAAAAATTCAATATTCAAACTAATAATGGAAAATTTACATTTTTTTTTGAAAATTTACATTTTAACAGCACCTTTCTCATATTTTGTTTTAGAAACACAAAGATGAAGCTAATTTTAGGATAAACCATAGAAATAATTTTCTTGGCAACACAGTTATTTAATTTCAGAGAGAAAAGAAACAATTTCTCCAATTAGCACTCTAACCAGATATTATATAGAAGATTAATTATTATGTAGGAAATCCAATTAGGCTGAGCCTCAAACATTTTTTTGAGCCCCAAACCTTCTTAAAACCCATGTTACTACATGATCAGAATTGAGCCAGTTGAGTCTCTAACACAACTTTCAAAACACACGGTCTTTACTAGGAGGTCTTTGGAAAATCAGAAGTGACTAAAGCTAGGAAATTTATAGTACTGAGGTGTTTTATAGCAACTATTTCCACTGAAAGGTATATTATTGTGTTTTTTATGTGTTTTATTCATAACATTTTATGCATTCAAAGATCATATTTAGAATATTCAATATGTTTAATTAGTATGAATACATCTTATTCCTTTGTTACTAGTTCTTAAGCAAGAACTATGAGAATCTGCAATGTTTTACAGTTTAAAATATTCAAGCAGGTAAAAAGAAAGTGCTAAGATGAACCATAAATTTGCCATTTTCAAAAGCTGTTATATGAGGTCATTTTGTATAGATTGTATCATTTTTGAAAGAGAAGTCTAATTGCTCACTACAAAATATTAAGGACTATTTACTACAAAATATTGCAATAACAGTATAAACACTTTTAATATTATCTGGTTCCACTGATCAGAGCAAAGAAGCCCTCAAATTGGTGATGTAATGAAAATTTGCTAAAGCATGCTTGTTAATACTGTAACTGTGATGAGAATTTTGTAATGAGACTAATATACAAGAAAATCTAATACTGTGAATTATCAACTATCAGTGAAGCAGATTATATTCATTTGGGGTTCTTTTGTTGCCAACTCAGTTCTGTGGCTTTGTTGTATACCTATTATTCCTTTCCCTATTTTCCTTAATTCCAAAGATCTCAATTATTTTGTTTCAGCTTGTTGCCAGATAAATAAGTGTAAGGGGCTCAGAAGAGAGGAAGTAGAGGAACAGATGAATTTCCTATGTTTTATCTAACATTCAATTTGAAATTTCTTTGAAAAAGCAGGTCAGATATTTCATCCCGTCTTCATATGAACAAAATGGGCTTGTCAATCAAGTATCAATTGAAATGAAAACAGGTGTTAAAAACTAAGAGAACAGATAACAAAAGGAAAAAGTATTATGACTTCTCCCTCTTATACTTCTCTCGTTGATTATAAAACCATGCCTCCTTCTTACTATTTAACCTCTCTATCTTTGGGATATAATGTTTTCTGATAACAGATGCAAAAGGCCTAGGAATAAATATCCATAATGTTTCATTTGTGTGTGAAATATAAAGTTGACGGGCAGCCTGGGTGGCTCAGCGGTTTAGCGCCTGCCTTCAGCCCGGGGCATGATCCCGAAGCTCCGGGATCGAGTCCCACGTCATCCTCCCTGCATGGAGCCTGATTCTCCCTCTGCCTGTGTCTCTGCTCTCTCTCTCTCTCTCTCTCTCTCTCTCTCTCTCTCATGAATAAATAAAATCTTAAAAAATATATAGAGTTGACTATAATCTTTGATTAAAATAGCAATTAGGAAACTTAATTTTTTAAGAAACTGAAATATTAATGTTACCTAAAGGTTATTATCAAAAGAAGATTAGAAATCATTAGCCTTTGATTTCTAAAGACTTCTCTTAGTAACATAGAGTTTTAAAGGCATTACTGACTCTTGTTTATGAAAAATCCCTAATATAATTAATATGTAAAGAAAAAAATCACTATTTTGTTGCTGTAAATAGTCCAGATGTGGTATTTTAGAACTTTGGTGTAACTTTTGTGCATTCCTAAAAGACTGTGTAAAAAAACAAGTGTCTCTAATGCAGCAGCAGAGTTTGATCTATAAAGGAAGCCCAAAGAGACTCCCTTGTAAGACAAATACTAATTCTATAAAGTGATTTGTTTCCATAAAAAGTCAGATGATCAAATATTGGCTTATTAAAAAGTCATTATGTAAATATATTTTTCACCCTAGGGAGATATTCAGAGCATCAATTAAAATCTATAATTATATCTGAAAGATACTGTGGAAATAAAATCCAATCCATTTATAAGTTTTCTGAAGGGGGAGAAATGCAACTATCTTAAGATTTTACAGATCAGATATTAGGAATTACCTTTCCAGAATGTTTAGTATCATCTTGACCATATTAATCAGTTCAAGAGCAGCTGTAAGAATGTTATGAGGTGGTTGTTCATTAGTGTCATGTAGAGAACGGGCCCTTCTTCTTTCCGATATCATGACAAGAACACGATCAATAGCATGCTCAAGATGTTCAGTTTGTTTTCTGAGTCTGGTAGGCATCTTTTTGTCATTCTGAAATTAAAGTGGGAGTTTGGGGGAAGAAATGAGGCAGCACTTATCTAACATACTATAAATATGGAGTAGGCTCAACAGCAACACCATTTAACCAAAGTAACAAAGGAGGAATGCAAAATTACCATCAAACACTTTTCATTCTTTACATACTGCTTCTGGTAATCTTATGCCATTCATTGTAGTAATTACAGAAAGGACACGAAAGGAATAAGGTTCAGCCATGTGAATACTGAGGTATGCAATTTTATAATGTGACAACTACTTGCCTAAAATTAGCACATGTTAATTCTGGTACTGCCTTATTAGTATGTCTATCTCATTTTATTATTACAATACCATCTACTGAGAGAAAACTCCATATTCCTTTGTATTCTGCATAGGACTGGGTATAGATCTAAGAGACAGGAAAGAAGATCCTTAATTTCACTTATCTCAGAGCCCTGGAAACTACGTATAGTCTGAGAGCTGATAATTTAAATATACAGGAACCCTAAGAATATTAATTTGGCACTGATATTTAGATGTATCAAGTGATTAGACACTTGCCTCGTATATATGTATTTTCTTCGCATGAACATGCATCCACACACTCCCATTCATCATGCTTTTGTCCAAGTCCTCATCAAATGGCTATCAGAAATAATGACAGGGTTGCAGTAATGGCTTCATGCAACCTTTTATTAGAAGAAGCTACTCTAGCTTCCTGCTTTAATGTCAGGGAATAATCTGTGATTTACTAAGTAGTAAAGAAATTTCCTAAAAAAAAAGGACCTGCCTCCTTAGTTTTTGAAATTCTGAGGTGCAGGGAATTTTATTTAATTAAGTAAGATATGAGTTTATGATTATTTTTAGCCTAGGTCCAATAAGATATGTGAAAAGATCATATTGATAGGACTTCAACTAAATCGGAGAACCAAGTACACATCTCTTCAGTAATTACTTCTTCCTGTAGTAAAATATATTAGGTGATATGTGTAAATGTTCACTCTTAGTGTTTCACTTTAAAAATCACAAACCAACCTAAAAATAGGCCCTTGCAGATTTCTGATGAATGGCTTTGTTTCGATAACATCTGCCTCCCTCAAATAAGCTTGCTTTACATTTGCTAATTGGAGAAATAAGATATATATTTGGGCATTTTTCCTTCTTTTAAAGGATTTTAGAATATGAAAAAGAAAGTAATAAAAATGAAGGATTCTACTTTTCTTATTTACAGATGTCATAATGAAATTATCAGTGCCAGCATTTAAAATATAAACATTGGTTATGTTTTTACTTCTATCTTCTGTTTCCCAGCATTTTCCAGATTTTATTGATACTATCTGAGATTTTAGATACAAATTATCATTAATATTAAAATAAATTAATATTATTAAGATATATACTTTATCTTTCCAGAATTTTTCAAAACTTTGTGTTAAGTGTATAATCATATTAACGAAGATTATTTTGACAAACTATGCCTTATACTTTTTATTGCTGGATCTTTTATACTACAACATATCTGTAGTTGAGTTATTTATTTTTATTCATTCTTTGGCCACCTAAAGTATGTCTTCCAGTAATTGTAAAGAATTAATGGGTAATATATTCCCTGACCTTGTAGTCTTCAGAATGTTTTTCAGTTGCCAACTCACATAAATGGTTTCCCAAGGTCATACAGCTAATTATTAGCCAATATTATCCTGGAAACAGAAGCCTCCTGTTACTGCTCTTTCTGATACATTATTAAATGTATTTTCCCCTAGAGAGATAGGGAAATATGGGAATTTTTGGTGTGGGCTATGCTTTTGTCAGTGTGGTGAAATGGAAAGACATTTAGGTCTGGGGTGAGATATGCAATTATGCAAATCTCTTAATATCTCAGAGCCTCTATTTGTTTCTTTCTTTCTCTCTAAAATGTAGAAATTAATACCTGTTTTATCCATGCATAGGATTCTTAAAGATATCAAATATATAAATAAGGGCTATTATTATTTATATATAATTAGTATATACCAAAAAAGTCACAATTTTTAAGTAATTCTTAACAACCAGACTGTATATACTGGACAATCGCTTCATAATCCTAAAGAAACTTCAAAGAAATTAAACAGCTTAGACCGTCTGATATTCTAAGTATGTTTGAATTGATTTTGAAAATTCCATTAAGATTAAACAATTGACAAATATTATCCTTTTTTGCTTGATACTTCACTAGAACTTCTTTAAAGAGTGAAAATCAGATGTATGTCTTCTCTTTATTTTTTGTTTTAAAATCATTTTGCAGTAGGCAAACATTATTTTTCAGTAAACCCAAAAACAATTAGGTCAAGGAATTATACTCTGGGAATATTTAGAAATGAGAAATGAAAGCCCAGGAAGGCCATAATAGTGAATATTTTAGCATGAATATCTAACAGCAAATAATGTCATTTAAATTGTAAAAAAAAAAGGGAGTACTGTTGAAATTTTTAAAAGCCATATATATTAGCATAGTAATGGGAAATTTTCATTATTACACATATCAATAAGTCACAAAGGTGTCCAACAAAAGTGTTTCTCAAGTGTTAGCTTGCCCTCAATATTGAATCTTTTAAGATTTTATTTATTTATTTATTCATGAGAGACACACACAGAGAGAGAGAGAGAGAGGCAGAGACACAGGCAGAGGGAAAGGCAGGCTCCATGCAGGGAGCCTGACGTGGGACTCCATCTGGGGTCTCCAGGATCACACCCTGGGCCGAAGGTGGTGCTAAACCGCTGAGCCACCTGGGCTGCCTTTGAATTTCTTTTTTTAAAAAAAATTAAGTAATCTCTACATAGGGCTGGAACTCATAACACCAATATCAAAAGTCACATTCTCCACTGATAGAGGCAGCCAGGCACCCCTTGAATTTCTTCTGGAACCATGAAGGTCATAGTGCACCAAAAGAGATATTTGTTTCTATCAACCTCTTTGTGATCCTATAAGCATGCTGACAGCCAAAATGAACACTTCATGTTTTCATTAAAATTTGAATTACAGACTTCTCAGATTCCATTATGATTGATGAAATTAAATAAATTCACTTTTCTCCATTTGACAATTAATTGTTTTTGTTAGTATATAATCTTCATTGGTTTTACAGAGCTTTCAAAAACCAACAACAGTGGGGCATCCTGGTGACTCAGTCAATTAAGTGTCTGCCTTTGGCTCAGGTCATGATCTCAGAGTCCTGGGATTGAGCCCCAGTTCAGGCTCCCTGCTCAGTGGGGAGTCTGTTTCTCCTTCCTCCCTCTACTCCTCCCCCTGCCTGTGCTCTCTTTGTAATTAATTAATTAATTAATTAATTAATTAATTAAGAGAAGAACTGATGATAGTAACAATAATAGAAAGAAATGTCATGTGTACATCTTTTACATTTCAGAAACACATTTTATTCCATCAAAGCCATTAGTGGAGTCTATTTTCTGTGTACCACCAGCTTCCTCCAAATATTCTTGATATTTCTAGTTGATTATGTGTGCTGCATGTTCTAACATTATTCTACCTAATGTATATGGTGAAGGAATAACATCTGAATATGTTTATTGTAGCATGCACAGTCAGAATTTAATAATGGAACAGATCAATTTAAAGAATATTCACCATCTGTATATTATGCGTGTATAAGTGATAGCTATAATATAGGAATTTTCTCGAGGGTTTATGCAAAAGGGCACAGAATTTTTGTGATTGAAAATAAGCTAAATATTATACCAAATCTTTGTCTTCATTTAGATACCATAGTCTTGTAGAAAGGTAGAGGAACCATTTTAAATTCCATACTGTGGACATTGCTTATTGCTAAAGTAAGGCTCCAATATATATTTGTTTATATTCTGCATCATAAATAATATCTACAGATCTTCATGTTTGGCCTTACATACATTATACAAAAGACAAAATGTTTGTTTGTACTTTCTGCTTAGTTCTTCTGCTATCCATTGAATGGAAGCATCCACCTACTTTGCCATTTGCTTAAAATCAGCCATGAATGCACAAAGATTAAAGTCAAAACATGGAGAAATATTTTGTTCCTATGACCCTGTAGAAAAATATATAATTTTGAAAGTCTCCTACTGTGATGCAAATGGAATTATATAGGAAATTTTTTTCCCAAAGAACATAATGTCTTAATCTACATGAAGCTAGGAAATGGCATATTCTGATAAAAAATTCCTACATAGCTTAGTGATTATCTGACACAAGCTTCTGATGTTTAAAAAAGAACACATCCACAACAGTTGTATTTTCCAAAAGCAATACATTTCTGGCTTTCATTAACAGAAGTATAAGCAATATAAAAGAGTTCCCAAGCACTCAGATACTCTTTTCCAGGCTCTCTGACTCATAGTCAGAGATCCTTACAATTTACTAGCCATGTAATTGATCCATTCAATAATTATCTTATTTATAAAATGAGATTCTTCATGAAAACTCTAGGTTTTAATCTAAGAATGAATGTTAAAAATGCTGTTACACTTGAGAATAAAATGGATTAACAATGTGAAGTAACTCTTTAAATTGTAAGTAAAGTTAGAGATGTAATTTATTATTTTCATGACTACTGTCATTAATAATTATGACACTAATAACCACATATCACAAAAAAGTAACCTAAAAGTTTTATGATTAAACAGTGTTAAAAACAAAAATATTTATAAAAAGAGAGAGGGGCAAACCAGAACCAGTCCCTACATACATTTTTGTGCACACATTTTTCAATCAAATTCTTCCTTACATGAATCTGTCTGGTGTATTATACATCTAACTCATAAAAACATCATGTTTCATTTAACCACTCATATTTTACATTTTTAAGGGGGAATGGAAGGGGAAGAGGGAGAGAATCTTAAGCAGGCTCCATCCCCCGCGCAGAGCCCAACACTGGGCTTGATCTCACAACCCTGAGATCCTGACCTGAGCCAAAATCAAGAGTAGGATACTTAACTGACTGAGCAATCCAGGCACCCCTCTTATTCTACATTTTATAGCAAACTATGTATTTTTAAATATTTTACCCAATATTGCAACCTTTTACAAGTCTTTTGTCAGCTATCTGAAAATCTATATTTCTGGAATGTATAAACTCAATAAGGGCAGGAACCATGAGTTTTTGGCTCACCATATCCCTAGCATCCAGAATGCCTCACATGTGGAAGGTGTCAAACATATTTATTGAGTGAATGAAGGCTAACATAAATGTAAAGGATCAGGAGACTCATTCTCTAGTCCTATCACTTCCATTACCTATGTCTATATTTTTAATTTTTAAATTCCAGAATAGTTAATATACAGTGTTGTAGGAGTAGTTTCATGTGTACGATACGGTGATTCAACAATTCTCTATGTTTATTGCATTATTTACAATAGCCAAATCATGGAAGCAGCCCAAGTGTCTGTCTATCAATAGATGATGTATAAAAACACATGGTTTTTATTAACTCTGTAATTTTGGGCAAATGATTTAGCTACTGCATCTCAGTTTCCCAATTTGTCAAATAGAAATAACATACTCTGTTCTACTTCATAAAATTACTGAGTTGATGAAAAGAAATAATGGAAAACAGAAACAATATTTGAAAATCATTTTACAATACATAATGTGTAATAACAATGTACATGCATATAAATTGTTACTCATAATATATTCTATATCCTATATTTGCTGTGGAATTCAAAAGTAGACTCTAGGTATGAAAAGATAATTGTTTTCCAATAAACTTTTACTTAACAAAAATAAAATGATTTGAAAACTGCCTCCCTACACTCCCTTTAGAAGCTCATGGTGACATGTCATTTGAGTGTTTAATTTATATTCAATAAAGGTCACTTTAAATTCTGATTCTGGGGCACCTGGGAGCTCAGTTAATCGTTTACCTTCAGCTCAGGTCATGATATCAGGGTTCTGGGATCAAGCCCCGCATTGCATCTTGCATCAGGCTCCCTGCTCAGCAGGGAGTTTGCTTGTCTCTCTTCCTCTGACCCTCCCCCTGCTTGTGCTCTCTCTTTTGCTCTCTCAAATAAATAAATAAATACAATCTTTTAAAAATAAACAAATAAATAAATTTTGATTCTTTATTCTAATCAGTTACCAGTAAACCATACCTCAACATATTATAGTTTAACATTTTCTTAGGACTTAATGAATTTTCTCATTATTTTGTATCAAAGTCTAATGAAAACATTTAAAGAACAGTGAGCACAGAGAATAATCCTTGTATTTTCTCCATGTTGACTGAGAAGCCATTTTCTGGGTATGTCACCTTTATTCCCATTGTACATCTACTTCAGATTGTCTGAAAGATACATGAACTAAAGGATAATATTGCCTAAATATAAGGCATACCTCATTATATTGTGCTTTTCTTTGTTGCATTTTTAAATATTCCATTTTTATATAAATTAAAAGTTTGTGGTAATCCTTCATCCAGCAAATCTATTGGCACCATTTTTCCAACAGCAGTTGGTTACTTCATATCTCTGTGTTGCATTCTGGCTATTCTTTCAATATTTCACATTTTTCATTGTTATTATATTAGTTATGGTGACCTGGTATTACTGTAATTGTTTCAGGGGTCGTGAACCACACCCATACAGGACAGCAAACTTAATTGATAAATGTATATGTTCCAACTGCTCCACCAATCAGCCATTCTCCCATCTTTCTCCCTCTCCTCCAGCCTCACTATTCCCTGAGACACAACATATTGATGTAAGGCCAATTAATAACCCTACAATGGCCTCTAAGTGTTCAAGTGAAAAGTTACATGTCTCCTACTTTAAAAGCTGGAAATAAAAAACTTAGTGAGGAAGGCATGCCAAAAGCTGGGATAGTTTGAAAGAGAGGCCTCTTACACCAAACCACCAAGTTGTGAATGTAAAGGAAAGGTTCTTGAAGGAAATTAAAAGTGCTATGCCACTGAACACAAAAAATGATAAAGCAAAACAACCTTATTGCTGATACGCAGAAAGTTTTACTAGTCTGGATAGAAGATCAAACCAGTCACAAATTCTGGTAGGCCAAACTCCAACCCAGAGCAAAGCCTGGATTTCTTAAATTCAACTTCTTCAATTCTATGAATGCTGAGAGAGGTGAGGAATCTCAGGAAAGAAATATGAAGCTAATAGATGTTAGTTCATGAGATTTAAGGAAAGAAGCATTCTCCATAACATAAAAGTGAAAGTGAGGTAGCCAGTGCTGATGTAGAAGTGGCAGGAAGTTAACCAGATCTAGCTAAGTTAATTAATGAAGGTAGGTAACAATAGATTTTCAATGTAGATGAAACAGCCTACTATACTGGAAGAATATGCCATCTAGGACTTTCATAGCTAGAGAGAAGTCAATGTCTGGCTTCAAAGCTTCATTTGCTTCAACGTGGATGGAACTGGAGGGTATTATGCTGAGTGAAGTAAGTCAATCGGAGAAGGACAAACAGTGTATGTTCTCATTCATTTGGGGAATATGAATAATAGTGAAAGGGAATATAAGGGAAGGGAGAAGAAATGTGTGGGAAATATCAGAAAGGGAGACAGAACATAAAGACTTCTAACTCTGGGAAATGAACTAGGGGTGGTGGAGGGGGAGGAGGGCGGGGGGTGGGGGTGAATGGGTGACGGGCACTGAGGGGGACACTTGACGGGATGAGCCCTGGGTGTTATTCTGTATGTTGGTAAATTGAACACCAATAAAAATTAATTTATTAAAAAAAAAGCTTCAAAAGATACACTGACTGTCTTGTTAGGGGCTATGCAGAAGTTGAAACCAATGCTTTTTTACCATTTCAAAAATCCTAAAATCCTTAAAAATTGTGGTAAATCTACTCTCCTTATGCTCTATAAGTAGAACAACAAAAAGCCTGGGTAACAGAACATTTGTTTATCATATTGTATGCTGAATATTTTAAGCCCACCATTGAGGATTACTGCTCAAAAAAAAAATAAGACTCCTTACTGCACATTGACAATGCACATAGTAGTCTAAGCAATGTTAGTTGGCAAAGTAAATTGAAAACCTTCTGAAAAGGTTTCACCATTTGAGATAGCATTAAAAATATTAGTGATTCATGAGAAAAAAGTCAAAATAGTGACATTAACAGGAGTTAGGGAGAAATTGATTCCATTGCTCCTGGATGACTTTGACAGCTTCAAGACTACAGTGGAGGAAATATTTGCAGATTTGATAGAAATAGGAAGACAACTAAGTAAAATTAGAAGTGGAACCTGAGGACATCACTGAATGGCTGCATCTCATGATAAAAGGTCGACAGATGAGGAGTGGAGGTTCTTATGGTTGAGAAAGATGCAATCTACTCCTATAAAGAGTTTCCTAGATGAACAAAAGTTAAAAGAATTTTTGACCACTAAACCAGTCTTGTGAGAAATGTTAAGGGTGACTCTGAGTGGAAAACAAAAACTACAAGAGAAATAGAAAGTACAACAGCAAATAAATTAAGTATACATGCAAAAATCAGTCAAGAGAAGCATGAAATAAAAGAATATAATATCATATCATATCATATATGATACCAAATATCAGAAATGTGGAGGGGGAGAGATGTTAAGAATAGGTTCAAATTTAAGCAATCAAAAAATATTTAAGCAATCATCAGCTTAATATAGACTGCTACCTGCAAAAGATATTATATGTAAAGTGAATGATAACTACAAATAAAAAAACTAATAAATATGTAAAGAATAAATAATTAGGAATTCAAGTCTATCACTAAAGAGAACCAGCAACTATGAAAGAGAGAAAAAGAAAGGATCACAGAAAAACTACAAAAACAACCAACAACTAAGTAACAAAATGTCAATAAATACATATCTATCATTAATTACTTTGAATGAAAATAGACTAAATATTCCAATAAAAAGAGATATGGTGACAGAGTGGATTAAAAAGAGTTATTTATGTGCTGCCTACAAGAGACTCATTTCAGACCTAAAGTCACCTGTAGATTGAAAGTGAGGGGATGGAAAAAGAATTTTCATGCAAATAGATGTTGAAAGAAAGCAAAAGTAGCAATACTTATGCTGGGCAAAAGACCTTGAAAACAAACTCTGTAAAAAGAGACAAAGAAGCACACTATATAGTAATGCAGGGGACAATCCAACAGGAAGATATAACAATTGTAAGTATTTATGCAGCCAACATGGAAGCACTCAGATACATAAAACAGTTAATAATAAACATAAAGAGAATAACTGATAATAATACAATAATACTATGGGACTTTAACACCACATTTACACTGATGAAAAGATCATTGAAGCAGAAAATCAATTAGGAAACAGTGGTTTTGGTTGACACATTGAATAAGATGGATTTAACAGATATATTCAGAATATTCCATTCTAAAACAGCAGAATACACATTTGTTTCAAGTACATGCAGAATATTCTCCAGAATAGGTCACATATCAGGCCACAAAATAAGCCTCAACAAATAAAAGATCAAAGTCATACCATGCATCTTTTCTGACCACAATGCTATGAAACAAGAAATCAATCACAAGAAAAAAAAATCTGGAAATACCACAAATACAAGCAGGTTGAATAACATGCTACTAACTAATGAAGGCATCAACCAAGAAATCAAAGAAGAAATAAAAAATTACATGTAGAAAAATGAAAATGAAAACACATCTGTTCAAACCCTTTAGGTGTCTCTCATGAATAAATAAATTTAAAAAAAACCTTTTAAAAAAATCCTTTGGGATGCAGCAAAAACAGTTCTAAGAGGTAAATTTATAGCAATACAGGAAGCAAGAAAACTCTCAAGAAGCAAGAAAAATCTCAAGAAACTACCTTACAATTATAGGAACTAGAAAAAGAACAATAAACAAAACCCACACCAGCAGAAGGAAAGAAATAATAAAGATTAGAGCTGAAAAAATGATACAGAAACTAAAAGAACAAAAGAACAAATCAATCAAACCAAGACCTGGTTCCTTGAAAGATCAACAAAATTTATAAACCTCTAGCCAGAGTAATCAGAAAAAGAAAGGACTCAAACAAAATCCCAATGAAACAACAGAAATAACAACCAACACCACAGAAATACAAACAATTGAAAGAGAATATTATGAAAACTTATATGACAGCAAATTAGACAACCTAGGAAAAGTGGATAAATTCTTATAAATATTTAACCTACCAAAACTGAAGCAGGAAGAAATAGAAAACTTGAACAGGCCAATTACAGCAAGGAGATTGAATCAGTATATATATATATCCCCCCAACAAACAAAAATCCAGGAGCAAATGGCTTCACAAATTTTATCAAATATTTCAGAAAGAGTTAATACCTATTATTCTCTAAATATTCCAAAAAGTGGAAGAAGGAAAATTTCTCAATTCATTATAGGAGGCCAATATCACCCTGATACCAAAATAAAGACACCACAAAAAAGATACTGGATAAAGACACCACAAAAAAAGATAACTATAAGACAATATCTCTAATGAACATAGACACAAGAATCCTTAACAAAATTTACCCGCAAACCAAATCTAATAATATATTAAAAATTATTCACCATGATCAAATGAGATTTAATCCTAAGAGGCAAGATGTATTTCAATATTCACAAAACAATCAATGTGATACATCGATAACAGAAAGGATAAATACCATATGATCATTTCAGTAGAGGCAGAAAAAGCATTTGGCATTGATTCATGATAAAAACCCTCAACAAAGTGGATTTAGAGTGAACATTCCTCAACATAATTAAGGCTTATATGAAAAATCCACAGAAAACAATATACCCAATAAGGAAAATCCCAGAGCTTTCCCACCAGGGTCAGCAATAAGAAATGGATGTCCATTTTCACCATATTTCAACATAGTACAGGAATTCCTAGCTACAGCAATCAGAAAACAAAAAGAAATAAATGATATCCAAATCAGCAAGGAAAAAAGTAAAACATTCACTTTTTTGTAGATTACATTATACTATGCATAGAATAGTCTGAAAGACTCCACCAAAACACTATTAGAACTGATAAATGAATTTAGTACGGTCTCAAGATACAAAATCTGTTGCATTTTTATGCACTAATAATGAAGGATCAGAAAAAGAAATTTAAAAAATCTCATTTACATTTGCACCAAAAATAGTAAGAGTCCTATAAATAAACATAACCAAAGAGGTGAAAGACTGTATTCTGAAAATGATAAAACATTGATGGCATAAATTGAAGATGACACAAAAAATGTTTTCATGCTCATGGATTGGAAGAAAAAATAATGTTGAAATATCTATACTACCCAAAGTAATCTACACATTTAATACAATCCCTATGGAAATACCACCAGCATCTTTCACAGAACTTGAACAAACAATCCTAAAATCTGTAGGATCCACAAAAGACTCTGAAAAGCCAAAGTAATTTTGAAAAGCAAAGCAAAGCTGGAGGTATGACAATTCCAGGTATATAGTTATACTACAAAGTTGTAGTAATCAAAACAATATGGTAGTGGCACAAAAATAGACACATAGATCAATGGAACAGAATAGAAACCCAGATATAAACTCAAATTTATATGGTCAATTAATCTTCAACAAAGGAGGAAAGAATATGCAATGGGAAAGGACATTCTCTTTAAGCAATGATTCTGGGAAAATTGGTCAGCTACATGCAAAATAATGAAACTTGACCACTTTATTATACTACCTACAAAAATAAACTCAAAAATAGGATTAAAGAACTAAATGTGAGATTTGAAGCCATAGAACTCCCAGATGATGTCTCTGACATCAGCCATAGCAACATTTTTCTGTGTATGTTTCCTGAAGCAAGAAAAATAAAAGCAAAAATGAAAACTATTGGAACTACATCAGAACAGAAAGCTTTTGCACAGTGGAGGAAACAATCGAAAAACTAAAAGGCAACCTATGGGAAAAAATGTTTGCAAATGACATATGTGATAAAGTGTTAGTATCCAAAATATATAAAAGTCTGATACAACTCAACACCTGAAAAACAAATAATCCAGTTTAAAAAAGGAGAAGACGGAGGAGGGGCAAGATGGCAGAAGAGTAGGGTCCCCAAATCACCTGTCCCCACCAAATTACCTAGATAACCTTCAAATCATCCTGAAAATCTACGAATTCGGCCTGAGATTTAAAGAGAGAACAGCTAGAATGCTACAGTGAGAAGAGTTAATGCTTCTATCAAGGTAGGAAGACGGGGAAAAAGAAATAAAGAAACAAAAGGCCTCCGAGGGGGAGGGGCCCCGCGAGGAGCCGGGCTGAGGCCGGGGCGAGTGTCCCCAGGACAGGAGAGCCCCGTCCCGGAGAAGCAGGAGCTGCACCAACCTTCCTGGGCGGAAAGGGGCTCACAGGGAGTTAGAGCAGGACCCAGGAGGGCGGGGATCCCCTCGGGCTCCCTGGGACACTAACAGCATCTGCGCACAGGAGAGTGCGCCCAGCTCCCTAAGAGCTGCAGCGCGCACGCGGGGCCAGAGCAGCTCCGAGGGACTCGGGAGCGGCTCCACTGAGGGAGCTGCAGGGCGGGAGCGCGAATCCAACAGCGCAGGCCCCGGAGCACAGGGCGCTGGGACACAGCCCATGATCCGGCCTCCCCAGGGACAGGCAGAGGCCGGGAGGGCCCAGGACAGCAAGGACAATCCTGCCCCGAGCTGAGCAGATCAGCGGCCCCGCCCCGGAGCCTCCAGGGCCTGCAGACGGAGAGCCCCGTAGTTCCTGCGGAGGCTGAATCCAGGCTTCCAGAGTTGCCATAGCAACT
This sequence comes from Nyctereutes procyonoides, assembly GCF_905146905.1. Taxonomy (NCBI): domain Eukaryota; kingdom Metazoa; phylum Chordata; class Mammalia; order Carnivora; family Canidae; genus Nyctereutes; species Nyctereutes procyonoides. The sequence goes on along the minus strand of NW_026575125.1, from coordinate 63,974,011 downwards.
GCTGCTGTTCCTCCTGGGGCCTCACGGGGTAAACAACCCCCGCTGAGCCCTGCAGCAGGCAGGGGCAGAGCAGCTCCCCCAAGTGCTAACACCTGATAATCAGCACAGCAGGCCCCTCCCCCAGAAGACCGGCTAGACGGACCAGTTCCAGGGGAAGTCAAGGGACTTAAAGTCTACAGAATCAGAAGATACTACCCCGTGCTTTATGGTTGTTTTTTTTTCTTTTTTCTTTTCTTTTTGATTTCTGATTGCTTCCCCCACCTCCCCTTTTTTTTTCACCTTTCTTTCTTTTTCTTTCTCTTTTTCTTCTCTTTTTTTCCTTTTGTTTTCTTTTTCTTTTTCTCTTTTCTTTCCTTCTCTCTCTTTCTCTCCTTTTCCCAATACAACTTGTTATTGGCTACTCTGCACTGAGCAAAATGACTAGAAGGAAAACCTCACCTCAAAAGAAAGAATCAGAAACAGTCCTCTCTCCCACAGAGTTACAAAATCTGGATTACAATTCAATGTCAGAAAGCCAATTCAGAAGCACTATTATACAGCTACTGGTGGCTCTAGAAAAAAGCATTAAGGACTCACGAGACTTCATGACTGCAGAATTTAGATCCAATCAGGCAGAAATTAAAAATCAATTGAATGAGATGCAATCCAAACTAGAAGTCCTAACGACGAGGGTTAACGAGGTGGAAGAACGAGTGAGTGACATAGAAGACAAGTTGATGGCAAAGAGGGAAACTGAGGAAAAAGGAGACAATTAAAAGACCATGAAGACAGATTAAGTGAAATAAATGACAGCCTAAGGAAGAAAAACCTACGTTTAATTGGGGTTCCTGAGGGCGCCAAAAGGGACAGAGGGCCAGAATATGTATTTGAACAAATCCTAGCTGAAAACTTTCCCAATCTGGGAAGGGAAACAGGCATTCAGATCCAGGAAATAGAGAGATCCCCCCATAAAATCAATAAAAACCGTTCAACACCTCGACATTTAATAGTGAAGCTTGCAAATTCCAAAGATAAAGAGATCCTTAAAGCAGGAAGAGACAAGAAGTCCCTGACTTTCATGGGGAGGAATATTAGGGTAACAGCAGACCTCTCCACAGAGACCTGGCAGGCCAGAAAGGGCTGGCAGGATATAATCAGGGTCCTAAATGAGAAGAACATGCAACCAAGAATACTTTATCCAGCAAGGCTCTCATTCAAAATGGAAGGAGAGATAAGGAGCTTCCAAGACAGGCAGGAACTGGAAGAGTATGTGACCTCCAAACCAGCTCTGCAAGAAATTTTAAGGGGGACTCTTAAAATTCCCCTTTAAGAAGAAGTTGAGTGGAACAATCCACAAAACCAAGGACTAAATAGATATCATGATGACAGTAAACTCATATCTGTTAATAGTAACTCTGAACATGAACGGGCTTAATGACCCCATCAAAAGGCGCAGTGTTTCAGACTGGATAAAAAAGCAGGACCCATCTATTTGCTGTCTACAAGAGACTCATTTTAGACAGAAGGACACCTACAACCTGAAAATAAAAGGTTGGAGAACCATTTACCATTCAAATGGTTCTCAAAAGAAAGCAGGGGTAGCCATCCTTATATCAGATAAACTAAAATTTACCCCGAAGACTGTAGTGAGAGATGAAGAGGGACACTATATCATACTTAAAGGATCGATCCCGCTAGAGGACTTATCAATCCTCAATATATATGCCCCAAATGTGGGAGCTGCCAAATACTTAAACGAATTATTAACCAAAGTGAAGAAATACTTAGATAATAATACACTTATACTTGGTGACTTCAATCTAGCACTTTCTACCCTCGATAGGTCTTTTAAGCACAACATCTCCAAAGAAACAAGAGCTTTAAATGATACACTGGACCAGATAGATTTCACAGATATCTACAGAACTTTACATCCAAACTCAACTGAATACACATTCTTCTCAAGTGCACATGGAACTTTCTCCAAAATAGACCACATACTGGGTCACTAATCGGGTCTGAACCGATACCAAAAGATTGGGATCGTCCCCTGCATATTCTCAGACCATAACGCCTTGAAATTAGAACTCAATCACAAGAAGAAGTTTGGAAGGACATCAAACACGTGGAGGTTAAGGACCATCCTGCTAAAAGATAAAAGGGTCAACCAGGAAATTAAGGAAGAATTAAAAAGATTCATGGAAACTAATGAGAATGAAGATACAACTGTTCAAAATCTTTTGGATGCAGCAAAAGCAGTCCTGAGGGGGAAATACATCGCAATACAAGCATCCATTCAAAAACTGGAAAGAACTCAAATACAAAAGCTAACCTTACACATAAAGGAGCTAGAGAAAAAACAGCAAATCGACCCGACCCCCAGCAGAGGAAGAGAGTTAATTAAAATTCGAGCAGAACTCAACGAAATTGAGACCAGAAGAACTGTGGAACAGATCAATAGAAGCAGGAGTTGGTTCTTTGAAAGAATTAATAAGATAGATAAACCATTAGCCAACCTTATTAAAAAGAAGAGAGAGAAGACTCAAATTAATAAAATCATGAATGAGATAGGAGAGATCACTACCAACACCAAGGAAATACAAACGATTTTAAAAAAGTATTATGAACAGGTCTATGCCACTAAATTAGGCAATCTAGAAGAAATGGACGCATTCCTGGAAAGCCACAAACTACCAAAACTGGAACAGGAAGAAATAGAAAACCTGAACAGGCCAATAACCAGGGAGGAAATTGAAGCAGTCATCAAAAACCTCCCAAGACACAAGAGTCCAGGGCCAGATGGCTTCCCAGGGGAATTCTATCAAACGTTTAAAGAAGAAATCATACCTATTCTACTAAAACTGTTTGGAAAGATAGAAAGAGATGGAGTACTTCCAAATTCATTCTATGAGTCCAGCATCACCTTAATCCCAAAACCAGACAAAGTCCCCACCAAAAAGGAGAATTATAGACCAATATCCCTGATGAACATGGATGAAAATATTCTCAACAAGATACTAGCCAATAGGATCCAACAACTCATTAAGAAATTTATTCACTATGACCAAGTATGATTTATCCCCGGGACACAAGGCTGGTCAATACTTGTAAAACAATCAATGTGATTCATCATATCAGCAAGAGGAAAATCAAGAACCATAAGATCCTCTCATTAGATGCAGAGAAAGCATTTGACAAAATACAGCATCCATTCCTGATCAAAACTCTTCAGAGTGTAGGGATAGAGGGAACATTCCTAGATATCTTAAAAGCCATCTACTAAAAGCCCACAGCAAATATCATTCTCAATGGCGAAGCACTGGGAGCCTTTCCCCTAAGATCAGGAACAAGACAGGGATGTCCACTCTCACCACTGCTATTCAACATAGTATTGGAAGTCCTAGCCTCAGCAATCAGACAACAAAAAGACATTAAAGGCATTCAAATAGGCAAAGAAGAAATCAAACTCTCCCTCTTTGCCGATGACATGATACTCTACATAGAAAACCCAAAAGCCTCCACCCCAAGATTGCTAGAACTCATACAGCAATTTGGTAGCGTGGCAGGATACAAAATCAATGCCCAGGAATCAATGGCATTCCTATACACTAACAATGAGACTGAAGAAAAAGAAATTAAGGAGTCAATCCCATTTACAATTGCACCCAAAAGCATAAGATACCTAGGAATAAACCTAACCAAGGATGTAAAGGATCTATACCCTAAAAACTATAGAACACTTCTGAAAGAAATTGAAGAAGACACAAAGAGATGGAAAAATATTCCATGCTCATGGACTGGCAGAATTAATATTGTGAAAATGTCAATGTTACCCAGGGCAATTTACACGTTTAATGCAATCCCTATCAAAATACCAAGGACTTTCTTCAGAGAGTTAGAACAAATTATTTTAAGATTTGTGTGGAATCAGAAAAGACTCTGAATAGCCAGGGGAATTTTAAAAAAGAAAACCATCTCTGGGGCCATCACACTGCCAGATTTCAGGTTGTACTACAAAGCTGTGGTCATCAAGACAGTGTGGTACTGGCACAAAAACAGACACGTAGACCAATGGAACAGAATAGAGAACCCAGAAATGGACCCTGAACTTTATGGTCAACTAATATTCGATAAAGGAGGAAAGATTATCCACGGGAACAAAGACAGTCTCTTCAATAAATGGTGCTGGGAAAATTGGACATCCACATGCAGAAGAATGAAACTAGACCACTCTCATACACCATACACAAAGATAAACTCAAAATGGATGAAAGATCTAAATGTGAGACAAGATTCCATCAAAATCCTAGCGGAGAACACAGGCAACACCCTTTTTGAACTTGGCCACAGTAACTTCTTTTTTTTTTTTTAAAGAAAAATTTTTAAAGATTTATTCACAAGAGACAGAGAGAGAGGGGGAGAGAGAGAGAGAGAGAGGCAGAGACACAGGCAGAGGGAGAATCAGGCTCCTTCAGGGAGCCCGATGTGGGACTTGTTCCCGGGTCTCCAGGATCACGCCCTGGGCCAAAGGCAGGCTCTAAACCACTGAGCCACCCAGGGATCCCCGGACACAGTAACTTCTTGCAAGATACATCCACGAAAGCAAAAGAAACAAAAGCAAAAATGAACTATTGGGACTTCATCAAGATAAGAAGCTTTTGCACAGCAGAGGATACAGTCAACAAAACTAAAAGACAACCTACAGAATGGGAAAAGATATTTGCAAATAACATATCAGATAAACGGCTAGTTTCCAAAATCTATAAAGAACTTCTTAAACTCAACAGCAAAGAAACAAACAATCCAATCATGAAATGGGCAAAAGACATGAAGAGAAATCTCACAGAGGAAGACATAGACATGGCCAACATGCACATGAGAAAATGCTCTGCATCACTTGCCATCAGGGAAATACAAATCAAAACCACAATGAGATACCACCTCACACCAGTGAGAATGGGGAAAATTAACAAGGCAGGAAACAACAAATGTTGGAGAGGATGCGGAGAAAAGGGAACCCTCTTACACTGTTGGTGGGAATGTGAACTGTTGCAGCCACTCTGGAAAACTGTGTGGAGGTTCCTCAAAGAATTAAAAATAGACCTGCCCAATGACTCAGCAATTGCACTATTAGGGATTTACCTCAAAGATTCAGTTGCAATGAAACGCCGGGAGACCTGCACCCCGATGTTTCTAGCAGCCATGTCCACAATAGCCAAACTGTGGAAGGAGCCTCGGTGCCCATCGAAAGATGAATGGATAAAGAAGATGTGGTTTATGTATACAATGGAATATTACTCAGCCATTAGAAACGACAAATACCCACCATTTGCTTCAACGTGGATGGAACTGGAGGGTATTATGCTGAGTGAAGTAAGTCAATCGGAGAAGGACAAACAGTGTATGTTCTCATTCATTTGGGGAATATGAATAATAGTGAAAGGGAATATAATGGAAGGGAGAAGAAATGTGTGGGAAATATCAGAAAGGGACACAGAACATAAAGACTTCTAACTCTGGGAAATGAACTAGGGGTGGTGGAGGGGGAGGAGGGCGGGGGGTGGGGGTGAATGGGTGACGGGCACTGAGGGGGACACTTGACGGGATGATCACTGGGTGTTATTCTGTATGTTGGTAAATTGAACACCAATAAAAATTAATTTATAAATAAATAAATAAATAAATAAATAAATAAATAAATAAATAAATGGAGAAGACGTGAGCAGACATTTTCCCAAAAAAGACATACAGATGGCCAACAGACACATGAAAAAAATGCTCAACATTATTCATAATCAGGGAAATGCAAATCAAAACTAACAATAAGATTTCACCTCACACCTGTCAGGATGGCTAAAATCAAAACCAAAAGAAACAACAGGTGTTGGCAAGGATGTGGAGAAAATGGAACCCTTTTGCACTTCTGTGGGAATGAAAACTGGTATAATTACAGTGGAAAATGATATGGTGGTTATTCAAAAATGTGAACTGGTGCAGCCACTCTGGAAAACTGTGTGGAGGTTCTTCAAAGAGTTAAAAATAGATCTGCCCTATGACCCAGCAATTGCAGTGCTGGGGATTTACCCCAAAGATACAGATGCAATGAAACGCCGGGACACCTGCACCCCAATGTTTCTAGCAGCCATGTCCACAATAGCCAAACTGTGGAAGGAGCCTCGGTGTCCATCGAAAGATGAATGGATAAAGAAGATGTGGTTTATGTATACAATAGAATATTACTCAGCCATTAGAAACGACAAATACCCACCATTTGCTTTGACATGGATGGAACTGGAGGGTATTATGCTGAGTGAAATAAGTCAGTCGGAGAAGGACAAACATTATATGGTCTCTCTCATTCGGGGAATATAAAAAGTAGTGAAAGGGAATAAAGGGGAAATGAGAAAAAATGAATGGGAAATGTCAGAGAGGGAGACAGAACATGAGAGACTCCTAACTCTGGGAAACGAACTAGGGATGGTGAAAGGGGAGGTGGGCGGGGGGTGGGGGTGACTGGGTGATGGGCAATGAGTTGGGCACTTGATGGGATGAGCACTCGGTGTTATTCTATATGTTGGCAAATTTAACACCTATAAAAATAAATTTATAAAAAAATAAAAATAAAAATAAAAATAGAAGTACCCTATTATTTAGTAATCACACCAGTGGGTATTTACCAAAATACAGGTGACTATATTTTACTTATAGCAGCATTATTTACAACAGCCAAATATGGAAATATCTCAAGTGTCCATCAATAGATGAATGGATAAAGAAGCTATATACACACACAATGGAATATTACTCAACCATAAAAAGAATGAAATCTTGCCCTTTTCAAGAACAATGATAGAGCTAGAGAGTATAATGTTTAGTAAAACATGTCACAGAAAGACAAGTAACATGATTTCACTCATATGTGGAATTTAGTAAACAAATCAAAGAAGCAAAGGGGAAAAAAGAGAGAGAGAGAAAGACAAAGCAAGATAACAGACTCTTTACTACAAAGAACAAACTGATAATTACCAAAGTGGAGGTGGGTTGGGGAATGAGTGAAATAGGTGATGAAGATTAAGGAGTACACTTGCCATGGTAAGCAGTGGGTGATGATGCATGGAATTGTTGAATTACTATATTGTACACCTAAAACTAATATAACACTGAATGTTAATTATACTGGGATTATAATAACATTTAAAAGTCTGGGATAGCCAAAATGAAAGTTGCAATCCACTCCTGGGTATGATGCTGTGAAGATTGTTGAAAGGACAAAATATCAGATAAACTTAGTTGTTATAGCCGTGGCAGGGTTTGAGAGGATTGACTTCAATATTGAAAGAAGTTCTACTGTGGGTAACATGCTATCAAGGATATCACATACTACAGAAAAATTGTTCATGAAAGGAAGAGTCAATTGATGCAACAAACTTCATTTTTGTCTTATTTTAAGAAATTGCCGCAGCCACCCCAACCTTAAGAAACTGATCAATCAGCAGTCTTCAACATCGGGGCAAAATTCTCTAGTAAAAAAAGATTATGACTTGCTGAAAGCTCAGATGATGATTACCATTTTTCAGCACTAAAGTATTTTAAACTGAGGTATATACATTGTTTTTAAAGATATAATGCTATTGCACACTTAAATGACTATAGTATACTGTAAAATACTTTCATATGTAAATGGAAAACCAAAACATTCATTTGACTCACTTTATTGTGGTATTTGCTTTATCACAGCCGTCTAGAACCAAACTCACAAGTATGTCCCAGGTATGCCTATAGGACATAGTGAGTTTTAAATGTAACTTATTTCCAAGAAGGCTCTGTGCATGGCAGGGCACAATGTATTCAGATAATGCCGTAGGTGGGAACCCAAGTACAATGCATACTTTTACAATAAATGTTGGGATGAGAACCAGAGCAAGTATTAAGGAAATTGCCATCAATAATCACAATTCAAAACATTTAACTTCTTAGTGTGAGTTGATCTTACTGTACCAAGATCAGCAAATGGTGCCTAATAAGGAAATGGAAATGTCTGTAGAGCAAAGCACAGAGCCTATGCAGCCATCAAATGTGAATGGAATAGTTCTAAGGAGCAAATAACATATGGCCAAATATGTTCTATAGAAGAAATTAGTATAATGATAAGAATTGATTAATGTAAGTTAGAAGAAAAATAAAGTAACATGTTGAGATGATATAGATTAGGAGAGAATTGAGGAGTCTGAGAATGCCTTGGTAGCTGGTGGGTAGCTGGTGGGGTGGTAAGGACTGCTTGGGCTATTAAAATACAGCCTTGATGGAATAATATCAACAAGATGACAAGATGGCTGAATTAAATATTCTCCATTCATATCCCCCCTCATCAATAGTTATTTTATATCCATCCATGGAAAAATGTGTCTTTATGGGAGCTTTGTGATCCAGATAGAAAATTATGAAACCCAGTTCAGTCCAGGACCTACAAGAGTCATATTGAGAAAGCAGAAGGCAGGCCCACACCCAGATGGTAGACTCATCAAACATAGTTCTGGCTATAGACACATAAATAGCTTCATACCCCTGAGAACTTAACTAAAGCCTGTATACATTTGGTCTGGGCAACAGTAACATATGCTAAAAGACCAGGAAGAGTCATGCCCATCTGTGATTTGGGTAATAGGTATACGGATGTTGGTCCTGGTGTGGATCCTGATGTGGCCAGCTCCGGCCCCTCTTGGCTGCAGTCTCATAGCCCCTGGAGGTAAGATCACCAAACTCAATCCAAATATAGATTCTGAAAGGGCCTTTTAATGGCTCCAGCTCCCTCTAGCTTCAGTGTGCAAACAGTACTGGTAGCACCGTGATCCAGTGGGAAATATTCCTATCTGTAACCCCAGAGATCTTGAAATGGCCCTATACTTGGCTCTAGCCCCTCAATACTACAGTATATTAGCAGACATGCCAGCCATGAGACCAGGCAGGAGACACTCCTGTCTGTGCCCCTGGAGATACTGAAAGGTACAGAAATTTCACTCTAGCTCCCTTGCAGACATAAACTACCAGCAATCCTATGAGTCCAGAGACTTAGTTGGAGACAATCCTGTCTGCAAGCCAGATCCTTTTTTTTTAATAAATTAATTTTTATTGGTGTTCAATTTACCAACATACAGAATAACACCCAGTGCTCATCCCGTCAAGTGTCCCCCTCAGTGCCCGTCACCCATTCACCCCCACCCCCCGCCCTCCTCCCCCTCCACCACCCCTAGTTCATTTCCCAGAGTTAGAAGTCTTTATGTTCTGTCTCCCTTTCTGATATTTCCCACACATTTCTTCTCCCTTCCCTTATATTCCCTTTCACTATTATTCATATTCCCCAAATGAATGAGAACATACACTGTTTGTCCTTCTCTGATTGACTTACTTCACTCAGCATAATACCCTCCAGTTCCATCCACGTTGAAGCAAATGGTGGGTCTTTGTCGTTTCTAATGGCTGAGTAATATTCCATTGTATACATAGACCACATCTTCTTTATCCATTCATCTTTCGATGGGCACCGAGGCTCCTTCCACAGTTTGGCTATTGTGGACATTGCAAGCCAGATCCTAAAAAGGCTCCAGTCATACTCTACCAGCAGACTTGCTGGACCAGAGACCCAGCAAGAGATAAACTCATTTTTGCTTCCCAAAGATCCTGAAAGGGTCCTTTACTCAGTTCTAGTCCATACTAGCCACAGTTTATGAGCAGTAATATCTCAGGGACCCAGTGGGAAACATTTTTGTCTGTGCTCCTCGAGATCCCTAAAAAGGTCCTGAGTTCAGTAACAACTCCTCTTGGCTTCAGCCTGAGAGCAGTTCTGCTAGCACAGGGACATGGGCTACACACATGTATGCCCTTCAGGAGTACCTGAAACAGACCTCTCCTAGGCTCCAGCACCTCAACTTATAGTCAGGGAGAAGTTCTGCCCACCCAGGGAATTGTGAGATAAGCAAATCCATGTTCTCCAAAGCTAGGTTTGCAGACTCACAATATTGGTTGTGAAACCTGAAATAGCAACAGGGCTTGGTTCCAGAACTTCTCAACCATAGTTGAGGGCCAGTCCTACTCATTCAGCTATCCATCCAAAAACCAGATAGGTCCCAGGCACCTGGCAGGAGCCACAAATGTGGGCACATCTGGTAATTAGCCTATTTTCTGAAGCAGACCCTTGCCCCAGCACCACCCTATTGAACAATGTACTGAAGACAATCTTATCTACCCAGGGTCAAGATCCATGTTTTCCCGAGCCCCTGGTAACAAGCTTAAACAATGGTGAAACGCACTGTAGACCCAGAGATAATTTCATAATTGGCTCCAACAGAGAACAACTGTGAATTTGGAGATAATCCTATCAGAAAAGGGAACTATTATGAAATCTTTACCTGTGGACCAGTGTTAGAGACTGAAAAAGGTTTTTGATCCTTGAAATGCAAAATACCAATGCAAAGCTACATGGATCACAAAGAATCAGGAAAGTGGGACACCACTAGAGGAAAATAATAAAATTAAATAACTAACCCTGAAAATATAGAGACCTATGATTTGTCTGACAAATTATTCAAGATATTCATCTTATATTAATTCAGTGAAATGCAAGAGAATGCAGACAACTAAATTAATAAACTGAGAAATTTAATAAATTAATAGAAATTATAAGAAAACCAAATAGAAATCCCAAAGCTGAAGAATATAATGACAGAACTGAAAATTTCGACAGAGCTTCAATAACAGCCTTGATCATACAGAAGACTCCGTGAAGTTTAAGATAGACCATTTGAAATTAGCTAATTAGAAAAACAAAAAGAAAAAATAATAGAGAAAAGTAAAGAAAGCCTACGTGAATTATGAGACACGATAAAGCGAATGAAGATTCATATCATGGGTATCTCAGGAGAAGGGGAGGGTGGAAAGTTTAAAGAATCACAGATATTGATATAAAAGCTAATGTGAGGGGAGGAGTTAAGATGGTAGAGGAGTCAGTGAACCTAAGTTGGTCTGGTCCCTCAAATAGCTAGAGAGTTATCAAATCATTCTGAACACCTGAGAAATCAATCTGAGATCTGAAGAAACAAATGCTATAATTCTACAAGTAGAAAAGTGATCACTTTTTGGAAGTTAGGAGTTATGGAGACTTTAATCAGGGGGGATACATCTGAGGATACGGTGGAGAGAAGAGTCCTCTGAAGGAAGCTACTGCAAAGTATGATAAGTAGCAGAGCACAAAATTGAAACTTTTAGAAGTCTACTAGAGTAGAGTACTTCCCTGGCTTAATGGTGCTCAAGTGGAAAAGTGAAGTATAATCCCAGGAGTGAAAGCATAGTCTCAGGCTCCCTGGGGTTACAAGAAGAATAGGGGTGCCTTAATGTGACAGAGTTCCCAGGCACAAGAGTGGGGAAGCCAGCTGAAAACAGCAAAGCTAGGTGCCAGCTTTCTGCTCCATGTTGCCATAAACTGTAAATTGCTGCACAGTCCTGTGACCGCTTTCCTGGCAGGAGTCCAGCAAAAGGTAGAAGCATGGCAATATTTCTTCCCTCTTCCTGGAGGAACAGTGTGGGTCCGCTCTGCAGGAGTCTGTAAAATTTTGAGTTTTGAAATTCAATTATGTGCCTGAGATTTAAAAAAAATGGATAAAAAAGCTGTGCACAGTTTTTTTTTAATTTTTTAATTTATTTATGATAGTCACAGAGAGATAGGGAGAGGCAGAGACACAGGCAGAGGGAGAAGCAGGCTCCATGCACCAGGAGCCCGATGTGGGATTCGATCCCGGGTCTCCAGGACCGCGCCCCGGGCCAAAGGCAGGCGCCAAACCGCTGCGCCACCCAGGGATCCCTGAACACAGAGTTTTGACAGAAACAGGAGAGAAAAGAGTGATTGGCTGTTTTTCTGTGAGGGCTCACTGAAGAGCGGGGCAAACTTTCAGCTCCAGGGCTAGAAAATGGGGTGCTGTCATATTCATCCAGCCAATCAGTGCTGAAAGCCTTCAGGGAGCAAAACAGTGTAATAGCAGAATCTGGAGCTGCTTACATTGAGCCTGACCTCCCTGTGCACTGGAGGCACAGTTCCAACAGAGCAAATGCACCTGAGAATCAAGCAACAGGCCCCACCCCCACAAGACCAGTATGAACAACCAGCTCATACCAAGTTTACTGATCACAGGGGGCAGCAAAGCTTCAGCACTTGGGGAAAACAGTATATAGCTTTCACTGTTTTTTATTATTATAATTACTATTCTTTGGATTTTCAGTATTATTTTTTCAGTTATATACTTATTTTTCAACTACGTATTCTTTTAAAATTTATATTTATATATTCTTAATTTTTCCTTTCATTGTATTTTATTTTATTTTTGTATATATATGTTTTTCTTTTTTCCATATTTTAGGATCTAGTTTCTTGTACCAAGCAGACCAAAACCTTCATAGGATCTACTTTTTAAGTTTGTTTTGTAAATTGTTTTATTTCTTGTTTTCCTTTGTTTTGGGTTTTTTCTTTTTCTTTTTCTTTTTTCTTTTTTCCTTTTTTTTTTTTGCTTTGTTGGTTGCTGTTCTGTTGTCATTGTTGTTATTGATCATCGTTTTTTTCTCTTTCTTCCTTCTCTTTTCTGGACAAAATGATGAGATGGAGAAACTTGAAAGAAAGAACAGGAGGTAGTACTCACTGTCAGGGATTTAATTAGTACAGATATAAGATGTCTGAACTAGAATTTAAAACAATGAGTATAAAGATACTAACTGGGCTTGAAGAAAGCATAGAAAACACAAGCGAATCCTTCACTTTAGAAATAAAAGAACTAAAATCTAGTCAGGCCAAAATTAAAAATGCTATTACCAAGATGCAGTCTGAAATGGAGGCTAGAAAAATGAGGATGAACAAGGAAGAAGAGTGAGGGAGTGATAGAGAAGGTAAAATGATGGAAAATAAGGAAGCTGAAAAGAACAGAGAAAGAAAACTACTGAATCATGAATGGAGACTTAAAGAAATCAGTGATTCCTTAAAGCAAAATTATATCCAGATAATAGGGATTCCAGAAGATATAGGAGGGGGAGAGAGGGTCAGAGGTTTATTTGAACAAATTATAGCTGAAAACTTCCCTAATCTGGGGAAGGAAACAGTCATTGAAGTCCAGGACACACAGAGAACCCCCCTCAAGATAACAAAAAAGTAGGTCAACACTTCACCATATTATACTGAAGCTTGAAAATTTCAAAGATAAAGATAAAATCCTAAAAGAAGCTCAGGAAAAGAGATCCTTAACCTACAATGGAAGACACATAAGGCTGGCAGCAGACTTGTCCACAGAGACCTGGCAGGACAGAAAAGACTGGCATGACATATTCAATGTGCTAAGTGGGAAAAACAAGCAGCCAAGAATACCTTATTCAGCAAGGCTGACATTCAGAATAGAAGGACAGATAAAGAGTTTCCAGGACAAACCAAAACTAAAGAAATTTGTGAACACTAAAACCAATCCTGCAAGAAATATTAAAGAGGATCCTTTGAGTAGACAGAGAGCCCAAAAGTAACAAAGACCAGAAAGGAATAGAGACAATCTACAGGAACAGCAACTTTACAGGTAGTAAAACATTAAATTCATATCTTTCAATAATTACTCTGAAAGGAAATGGACTAAATGCTCCAATCAAAAGGCACAGAGTATTAGAACAGATTAAAAAACCTCACCCATCGATATGCTGCTTATAAGAGACTCATTTTAGACTGAAAGACACCTCCAGATTGAGAAGGTGGAGAACCATTTACATGCCAATGGACGTCAAAAAAAGCTGGAGTAGTCATCCTTATATCAGATAAACTAGATTATAAATCAGAGACTGTAATAAGAGATGAAGACACCATATCATAATAAAGGAGTCTATCCAACAAAATGATCCAACAATTATAAATATTAATGTCCCTAACTTAGGAGCAGTGAAATATTTAAAGCAATTAATGACAAGTTAAAGAAAATCAATGATAATAATGCAATAATAGTAGGGGAATTTAACACCCCCTCATAGCAATGGACAGATCAACTATGTAGAAGATCAACAAGGAAACAAGGACTTTGAATGAAACACTGGACCAGATGGACTTAACAGATATAATTCAGAACATTTCACCCTAAAGAAACAGAATACACACATTATTTAGGAGTGCACATGGAATATTTTCCAGAATGGATCACATACTGGGTCACAAATCAGGCCTCAACTGGTACCAAAATACAGGGATTGTTCCTTGCATATTCTCAGACCACAATGTTTTAAAACTTGAACTCAATCACAAGAAGGAATTTGGAAAGAACACAAAAATAGGAGAAGTTAAAGAACATCCTACTAAAGAATGAATCAGACAACTAGAAAATTAAAGAAGAATTAAAAATATTCACAGAAGCAAATGAAAATAAAAACATAACAGTTTAAAACCTTTGGGATTCAGCAAAGGCAGTCCTAAGAGAGAAGTATATAGCAACACAGTCCTTCCTCAAGAAACAAGAAAACTCTCCAATACACAAACTAACCTAAACACAGCAGGAAAAGAAAAATAATAAATATTAGAGCAGAAATCAGTGAAATAGAAACCAAAAGAAAAGTAGAGCAAATAAACAAAACAAGGAGCTTGTCCCATGAAAGAATTAGTAAGATCGATAAACTCCTAGCCAGAATTACAAAAAGAAAAGAGAAAGGACCTAAATTAATAAAATCATGAATGAAAGAGGAGAGATCACAAACACCAAAGAAATACAATTATAAGAGAATATTATGAGCAATTATATGCCAACAAATTAGGCAATCTGGAAGAAATGGAAAAATTCCTAGAAACATATAAACTACCCAGACTGAAACAGGAAGAAATTAAAAACATGAACAGACACATAACTAGCAACAAATTGAAGCAGTAATCAAAAAACTCCCAACAAACAAGACTCCAGGGCCAGATGGCTTTCCAGGGGAATTCTACCAAACATTTAAAGAAGAATTAATATTTATTTTTCTGAAGCTATTCCCATATAGAAATGGAAGGAAAACTTCCAAATTTATTCCATGATGCCAGCAATACCTCGATCTCTGAACCAGACAAAGACCCACCAAAAAGGAAAATTACAGACCTATATCCCTGATGAACATGGATACAAAAATTCTCACTAAGATACTAACTAATGGGATCCAACACTACATTAAAATGATTATTCACCACAACCAAGTGGGATTCGTTGCAACCTCTGGGTTGCAGGGGTGTTTCAATGTCCACAAACTAATCAATATGATAATACCACATTAATAAAAGAAGGGATAAGAAACATGATCCTCTTAATAGGTGCAGAGAAAGCATTTGACAAAACATAGCATCCTTTTGGGATAAAAACTCTGCTGGGTAGAGATAGAGGGAACATACCTCACTATCATAAAAGACATATGAAAGACCCACAGCTAATGTCATCCTCACCATTGAGAAAAAATGAGAGCTTTTCCAAAAGGTCAGGAAAAGGACAGGGATGTCCCCTCTCACCACCGTTGTTCAACATAGTACTGGAAATCCTAGCCTCAGAAGTGAGACAACAAAAAGCAATAAAAGGCATTCACATTAGCAAAGAAGTTAAGCTTTCACTCTTTGCAGATGATATGGTACTCTATGTAGAAAACCCAAGAGAATCCACCTCAAAATTGCTAGAACTGATACAGGAATTCTGCAGTCACAGGATATAAAATCAACGCACAGAAGTCAGTAGCATTTCTATATAATAACAATGAGGCAGCAGAAAGAGAAATCAAGGAATCGATCCCATTTACAATTGTAGTAACAACCATAAGATAACAGGAATAGACCTATCCAAAGAGGTAAAGGATCTGTATTCTGAAAACTACCGAACACTTACGAAAGATATTGAGGAGGACAGAAAGAAATGGAAAAATATTCCATGCTCATGGATTGGAAGAACAAATATTGTTAAAATGTCTATGCTATCCAGAGCAATCAATACATTCAATGCAATCCCTATCAAAATACCATCAACATTTTTCACAGAACTGAAACAAATAATTCTAAAATTTGTATGGAACCAGAAAAGACCCTGAATAGCCAAAGGAATTTTGATAAAGAAAACAAAAGCTAGAGCTATCACAGTTCTGGAGTTCAAGCTGTATTACAAAGCTGTAATCATCAAGAAAGTGCTGACACAAAAACAGATGTATAGGGATGCTTGGGTGGCTCAGTGGTTGAGCGTCTGCCTTCAGCTCAGGGTGTGATCCCAGAGTTCCAGGATCGAGTCCCAAATTGAGATCCCTGAAGGGAGCCTGCTTCTCCCTCTGCCTATGTCTCTGCCTCTCTCTATGTATCTCATGAATAAATAAATAAATAAAATATTTTTTTTAAAAACAGATGCATAGATCAATGAAACACAAAGAGAACCCAGAAATGGACCCTCAAACCCATGGTCAACTAATCTTCAACAAAGCAGGAAAGAATATCCAATGGAATAAACACAGCCTCTTCCACAAATGTTGCTGGGAAAATTTGACTGCCATAGGTAGAAGAATGAAACTAGACCATTTTCTTATACCACACACAAAAAATAAACTCAAATGGATGAAAGACCTAAATGTGAGAAAGGAATCCATCAGAATCCTAGATAGGAACATAGGCAGCAACTTCTTTGACCTCAGTCATAGCAACTTCTTGCTAGTAAAGTCTCTAATGGCAAGAGAAACAAAACCAAAAATGAACTACTGAGAATTCATCAAGATAAAAAGTTTTTGCATAACAAAGGAAACTTTCAACAAAACTAAAAGGCAACCTGTGGAAAGCAAGAAGATATTTGCACGGGTCTTATCAGATAAAGGGCTAGTATCCAAGATCTATAAAGAACTTATCAAACTTAACACCCAAAAAACAAATGATCCAGTCAAGAAATGGGCAAAAGATATGAACAGACATCTCTCCAAAGGAAACATACAAGTGGCTAACAGAGACATGAAAAAAAATGCTAAAAACACCTGGCATCAGAAAAATACAAATCAAAACCACAATGAGATAACATCTCAAATAAATCTGGGAGGCTAACATGAACAACTCAGGAAAGAACAAATGTTGAGGATGGGGAGAAAGGGGAAACCTCTTATACTGCTGGTTGGAATGCAAACTGGCATAGACACTCTGAAAACAGAGTTTCCTCAAAAAGTTAAAAATAGAGCTACCCTTTCCCTTTGATCCAGCAGTATGTATTGCACTACTATATATTTATCCAAAGGACACAAACATAGTGATTTGAAGCACACTTGCACCCCCATGTTTATAGCAGCAATGTCTACAATAGTCAAAATATGGAAAGAGCCTAGATGTCCATCAACAAATGAATGGATACAGAAGAGGTGATATATATACAATGGACTATTACTCAGCCATTAAAAAGAATGAAATCTTTCCATTTGCAATGATGTGGATGGAACTAGAGGGTATTATGCTAAGCAAAATAAGTCAGTCAGAGATAGACAAATACCATATGATTTCACTCATATGTGGAATTTAAAAAACAAAACAGATGGACATAGGGGAAGGGGAGGAAAAATAAACAAGATGAAAATAGATTGAGGCAAACCATAAGAGATGCTGAATCCTAGGAAAAAAAACTGAGGGTTGCTGGTGGGTAGGTATATGGGAGGAATGGGTAAGTTGGTGATGATCATTAAGGAGGGCACTTTTTGTAATGAGCACTGGGTGTTATATGCAACTGATGAATCACTAAATTCTACCCCTGAAACTAATAACACAGTATATGTTAACTAAATTAACTTTTTAAAAGAATTTATTATTTCAAAATAAATATATAAATAAAAACACCATAAAGAAAATGGGGAAATAATAACCAAAAACCTTCCCAAATTTTAGAAGGTATGACATTGCAGTAAAGGAATCTCAAAACCCTAAGCAAGATCCACCTAACTAAGATTACTCTGAGGCAGATGAAAACCAAAATCTTAAAAATCAAAGACAGAGAATTTTGGGATCATCAAGAGAAAAATGACACTTCATATAGTAGGGAACCATTATAGGCTTATCACTGGATTTCTCTATACAAAACTTCCAGGCCAGGAAAAAGTGGGATGAATAAATAAATAAAACCTTAAAAAAAGATTTTAAAAAGGGTAATATGGGGACTGCTGTTAATTCTACAGACTTCAACCACCTAGTTGTTGGTTTCACAATGCTGGGGACACTGGTTGTCCCCCCTGAGGCCCCCTTTTCCCACCAGAGGAACTTGAGGCTCAGGGGAGACCTCTCCACATGATTCTGTGCTGCTGGCTTGTGGGAGGAGCACTGTAGTCACTGTATAGCCATTTCTCTTACCCTTCTAATTCAGTCTCTCTTGATCTCAGACTTGCTTCATCCTCACCCCTGTATTCCAGGATTCTCTCAGTGGTGTCTTGTTCATGAGTAATTGTTAGTTGTTCTTCGTGGGAGAGGAAATAAAGTCAGGATGACCTAAGTCACCCTTTTGGTGACATCATTCCTAATTGATGGAGTATTCTGAATTTGACTATATATTTACCTTCACCAGTGAGTTTTATGATTTTTTATGTTTTCGTGTTGTTACTTAGCATCATTTTACATCAACTTGGAGAGCTTTCTTGCATTTATTTTTAAAAATGCTGGCCTCATAGAATGAGTTTGGAAGTTTTCCTTCCATTTCTATTTTTTAAAATAACTTCAGATTCTTCATGGGAACCCCTAGTCTGGTCTTGCATTATATAAATTTCAGGGGAGTCTTCAAGGCTCAGACATTATGAATCTGTGAAGGAGAAGGGACGGGGGCTTGAAGAATCCAGCATATGGATCTTGGCAGACCAAGTTCATACCTACACTGCCTAAGTAGTAATCCCAGCTAAGTGGCTTTGTGCATCTGCAGATTGAAGTAATTGATACACTCTGACTAAGAAACTCATTGGGATGCATAATTCTCTGATTCAGGTCTTTAAACAAGGATTTTTTTATGGCCCTAGTGCTTGGTTTGCCCATGCCCAGGCAAGGAGCTGAGTCATAGCCCCATCTGATGGTTAGAGTATCTCTCATCCCTATATGACCAAAGAGGCTGGTGAGAGTACCTAGAAACTGTGTAACAAAAATGCTAAAGCTGAGAAATAAGTGGTTGGCACTGATCACCCCTGAGCAGTCAGTACTGGGCATAGAGAGTTCCCTTGCTATAGCCAAGTAAAGAGATTAGTTCATAACCAAAGCTGAGGATATCTTCTGACACCTCTTGACTCAGAAGCATACTTGAAAAAATTTGGGAGTTGCTTGGAGTGGTTCCTTACCATTCTGCTAAGTGAGCAGAAACATAGCCTTAACCACTGTGATTCTTGGGCTCCATTAAACCAGAAGGACTGGCAAGAATACCTAAAAACTCTGTAACCAGCAACACTCAAGCTAAGAGTGAGGAAGGCAATGCCAATCACACTCAAATCAAAGCCAGTACTAGGTATTAAAGTTAAAAATAACCTTAAAAATAACTATAGCTTACAATAATTTTTAATGAGGTCAGAATATAAAAAGATGTAAAGAGTAAAATCAATAGCATAAATTATGTGGTGAAGAAAAGAGTGTACAGATTTTGTACGTGATTGAAATTAAGTTGTTATCAGCTTAAAATACACTGTTAGATCTATAATATTTTTATGTAAGCCTCTTTGTAACCATAAAGAGAAAACCTACATTAGGGGATCCCTGGGTTGCTCAGCGGTTTGGTGCCTGCCTTCAGCCCAGGGCGTGATCCTGGAGTCCCGGGATCGAATCCCACGTCAGGCTCCCTGCATGGAGCCTGCTTCTCCCTCTGCCTGTGTCTCTGCCTCTCTCTCTCTCTCTCTCTGTGTGTGTGTGTGTCTCTTATGAATAAATAAATAAAATCTTAAAAAAAGAAAACCTACACAAAAAGATAAAAGACAAGAATACAAGCATAGAATTATTTTTAAAAATAAATCTCAAGGGAAGATGGAAAGAAAGGAATTAATGAACAAAAGAACCAAAAAAGCCAGAAAAGAATTCACAAAATGGCAATAGTAAGACCTTACTTATCAGTAATTACTTCAAATGTAAATGGACTAAATTCTTCAATCAAAAGCTGGAGTGGCTACACAAGTAACAAGTGTTGGTAAGATATAGAGAGAAAGGAACCCTTCTGCACTATTGGTCAGAATACAAACTGGTACAGTCACTGTGGAACAGTGTAGAGTTCCCTCAAAAGATTAAAAATACAACTACCCTATGATCCAGTAATTGCACCACTGGGTATTTACCCCAAAATACAAAATATCTATTCAAAGGGATATATGTACCTCTATGTTTATTTGCAGCATTATTTACAATAGTCAATGTATGGAAGCAGCCCAAGTACCCATCCATAAAAGAATGGATAAAGAAGAAGTGGTATATATGTACAATGGAATATTATTCAGCCCTGAAAAGAATGAAATTTTGCCATTTGCAACAACATGGATAGAATTAGAGTGTAATGATAAGCAAAGTCAACCAAAGATAAACACCATATGATTTCACTCATATGTGGTATTTAGTAAACAAAACGAAGGAGCAAAGGAGAAAAGAGAGAGAGAGCGAGCAAGAAACAAACTCTTAACTACATATAACAAACTCATGTTTAACAGGGGTGGGGGGATGGGTGAAATAGGTGATGGGGATTAAAGAGTACACTTGTCATGATGGAAAAAACAAAATTTCAAAAATAAAGGAAAATGACTAATGGGGAAAAAAAAGACAGAATAACTAAATGGATTAAAAAACCAGTTTCTAACTCTGATACCTACATAAGACTTACTATAATTTTAAGGACACAAATAGCCAGAAAGTAAAGGGATGGAAAAAGATACTCCATGCAAATAGTAACTCAGAGAGTAGAAATGGCAATATTTCTATCAGATAAAATACTTTAAGTGAAAATTAGTCACAAGAGACAAAGAAAGGCATCAATTCATCAGAGAATATAAAATTATAAATATATATGCACCCAATATTGGAGTACCTAACTTTTTAAAGCAAATATTAACAGAACCAAAGAGAGAAATGGATAGCAATAGAATAATAGTAAAAGACTTACTTCAATACCACACTTTCAAGATTATACAGATAGATCATTTAGACAGAACATTATTAAGGAAACAGGAGACCTAAATAACACTATAGACCAAAGGGACTCAATAGACATACACAAAACATTCTGTCCAATAGCACTGGAAAACAAATTCTCAAGTGCACGTGGAACATTCTCCAAGATAGATAGCATGTTTAGCCACAGAGCAAACAATAACAGATGTAAAAAATATTTAAATCATATCAATTATCTTTTCCAGGCATAATGGTATGATACTGGAAATCAGTAAAAGGAAGAAAACTCAAAAATTTAAAAAAATATGTGAATTAAAAAAAAACATACTCCTGAATGAACAATGGATCAAAGAAAAATCAAAAGGGAAATCAAAGTATCTTAAGACAAACAAAAATAAAAGCACAACATACCAAAATCCTTGGGATACAGGAAAAGTAGTAGTAAGGGGAGTATATAGTGATAAATGTCTACTTTAATAAAAAAAGAAAGCTATGAAATAAACATTCTAACTATACAACTCAAGGAACTAGAAAAATAACAAACTATACCCAAAGTTAGCAAAAAGAAGGAAATAAAGCTTAGAAAAAAAACCAAAATATATCCTGAAAAGACAATAGAAAAAAATCCATGAAACCAAAAGATGTTTTAAAAAATAAATAAATAAAACTAACAAAACTTTAGCTAAAATACCAAAGGGAAAAGAAAGAAGGAGGACTCAAACAAAATTATAAGTGAAAGGGGAGACATTACAACTAATTCCACGAAAAGACAAAAGCATATGAGGGTACTAATAACAATTATATGTCAATAAATTTGATAACATAAAAGAAATGAGTAAATTCTTAAAAACATATTACCTACTAAGAAGAGTCACAAGGAAATAGAAAAGCTGAACAGATCAATAACAACAAAGTAAGTTAAGGCATTAATTTAAAATTTCTCAACTAAGAAAAGACCAGGACCAAGTGGTTTCATGGGAGAATTCTACCAAATATTTAAAACAGAATTACTGCCAATTCTTCTCAAACTCATCTACAAAACTGAAGAGGAGGGAGCACTCTTAAACTCAATTTGTGAGGCCAGCATAGCCCTGACACCAAAGCCATATAGAAATACTACAAATAACACGACATTTCCACAAAGTAAAACTAGAAGCCAGTACTGTGGATGAATATGGATGTAAAAAGTCACAATAAAATATAGGCGAGTCAAACTCAACATCACCTTAAAAGGATCAGAAAACATGAACAAGTGGCATTAACCTCTGTGATGAAAGGATCATTCATCATATGTAAATATATAAACATTTTGTATTACATTAATAAACCATAAAATCATATCATCCTCTCAATAAATGCAGATAAAGTTTTTGACAAAATTCAACACTATTTCTTGTTAAAAGCTCTCAAAAACTTGAGCATAGAAAGACCATATCTCAACATAATAAAAGCTATATATGACAAGCCCACAGGTAACCTGATACTCAACCTTTGAAAGCTGAAAGCTTTTTTTCTAAAATCAGGAACAAGACAAGGATGTTCACTTTCTGCCCTCCATTTCAACATAGTACTGGAGTAGGTGCTAGCTCCTGGGATATGGAGTGGCATATGTGGGGGCATCTTGTCATGTAGTTATGAAGTTGAATCTTATTCTAAGAAATTGGGCATTCAGGTATCCACCATTTGGTTTGGGACTGAACAGAAGATGCCAGATGATGATGCTTCTAGAGACCATGAGGAATCTGCCTGTCTTGATATCTTCAACCCTGCCTACAACAGGATCTCTTCCACCGTCCACCAGGCATTCACAGGAACATTTCACCATCTATTTTGATGGGATGATCACCATTCCTGAGGAACAGTATTCTTGTTTTAGCTTCATAAACTCTGGGCTTTCACAGGACCCGACTTTCTTATGAGCACTCCCTACCTGGATCCAGAAAACATTGAATCTGATTTGTAGTCTGGAACAGTGGCTGGATTGAAGTTGCTCTTGGTTTTTCTGTTGGCCACCATCATGGGGCCCCTGCTCCAGCATCATGCAGCTGGACTGGGAGTGGTGAGGGGTTTGTCTGTTGCTGAAGTATGTCGCTCTCATTATCCTAGGTTCCCACGAATTAGCCTATGGCTCATGGTAGAGTTGGCTGTTTTTTTGCTCAGATATACAAGAAGTTATTGGTTCAGCCATTGCCATCAATTTTCCGTCTATAGGAAGGGTACCTCTGTTGGGTGGAGTTCTCATGACCATTGCAGACATTTGTATTTCTCTTTTTTTGTACAAAAAAAGGCTTGTGGAAACTAGAAGCATTTTTTAGGTTTTCTCATCACTATTATGAGCCTCATATTTGGACATGAATATATTTACAGTGAAACCCAGAGTACCCAGAGCCGGGTACTCTAGGGCATATTCCTGCACTTGTGTTCAGACTGTCATATCTCACAGATTAAGCAGGCTGTGGGCATCATGGAAATTGTCATCATGCCCCACAATATGTACCTGCATTCTGCCTTAGTCTGGTCCAGACATGAAAACCAAGCCAATAAGCAGGAAGTTCAAGAAGCTAGTAAGTACTTTTTCATTGACTCCTGTGTTGCTCTCTTTGTTCCCTTCATCATCAACATATTTGTTATCTCAGTCTTTGCTGAATAATTTTTTTTGAAAAAAACAACAACTAGGTGGTTGCAGTCTGTGGAAATAACAGCAGTTCACACATTACCCTTTCTCCTGATGATAACTCACAACTGGCTATGGACATCTACAAAGCAGGTGTTGTGCTAGGATGTAACTTTGGGATTGTTGCACTCTATATCTGGGCAGTGGGGATCCTGGCTGCAGGACAAAGCTCCACCATGGCAGGAATGTAGTCTGGCCAGTTAGTCATGGAGAGATTCCTGAACCTAAAATGGTCATGTTTTTCCTGAGTGATTCTGACACCATCTTTTGCTATCATCCCCATTCTGCTTGTTGCCATCTTCCAAGATGTAAAGACTATGAAGCTTCTGAATGTTCTACAGAGCTTCCATCTTCACTTTCCTCCCATACCCATCCTCACATTTATGAGCTTATGGCCAGAAATGAGTGACTTTGCCAATGGAATAGTCTGGAGGATTATAAGGCCAGATCTTTGTCCTTATCATCTGTCTCATCAACCTGTAGTTTGTCACGGTTTATGTCCAGGAACTAGAGCATTTGGCATTGCATGTGATGACCACTGTGGTCAACATGGCTTATATGAGCTTTGTGTTTTACTTGGATTGGCAATGTTTGATTGTACTGGGCATTGTCCTCCCTGGACTGTAGGAATATGTACCCATCTGGGATTGACTTCTCAGCCTAAATTCTACCTTCTCAACACCATGGATGCTAATTCACTTGTGCTTAAATGATTGACAGCCTGAGAGACTGTATAAGAATCACTTTCTCTTAGTCCTTTTATGCCAGGTGTCCTGTTAACATATCCCTGTTACTTCAGAGATGAATTTTGTTCAGATGCTTTGAACAGAAGGCAAATATTCCCTCATGGGAAGGGCGTTTAAAGATGGCAATTGTAAATATAGGACAGAGCCCCACACAGTCCTTCAATAGCCAGAGTTAAATGATTGGCCTATGATGGCCACACACCCCATGGGCTTGTGTCTTCATTTCTGGAATTTAAAAAATATATATGTTTATATATTTATGTAAACATGAGCATATCAGCTTTCAGGTTAAAGCTGTTTAGTTTCTATCAGTTTTAAAGTTATTTAAAATTGATATGTTTTTCTTATTTTTAAAAAATATTGTTCAGATACATCAGATATTCGTCTTATCTGGGTCACATGTAAGAAAGGAAAGGGAATAATGCTCTTTTTCAGGATGAACTGATTAAATTGACTTATTTTTCAAAGTGATACTTGACTATGGCCAGTTAAATTCCACTTCAATTTTAATGAACCAGACCCTTAGCAACTACTTAATTATTACATCATTTCTAAAGCAAACGTTTCTTCTATCCAGCTGTCATATTTAATCCTGGTTATTGATGTGCTTTATAATTATTATTCTCTTTGTTGCTTTTCTTGGAATATTTTTAGAGGCATGGTGGTATTTTCCAAAAAGCTTAATATCTCATAATAAGATCCAGAAACCATACTCTAATCAATAATCAGTTTTCCATCCTACGTTGTAACTCAGCCCATTCTAACATTCAAGTTTTAGGTATAAAAAGAAGAAACTTCTTTTTTTTGAAACTTCTAACATTTAACTTTGTAAGTCTCAGTAGAAGATGATGGAGGTAGTTGTTTTCTTTCTAATGTTTGTAGAGTCCTACCATGTCCTTTCTTCCAATTTTTCCCATTAAAACTCCAGACACCAATTCTAGATCCAAAGTCTATTTCCAGGAGTGGCTAATATTTCTAATGTTGAATCTCCTTAAATGCTAAGTAAGCATTTTATTTTAAGATATTTGTACCAAGTATAATATGAGATCAGAATTAGACTAGGACTTGGATGACTAATTCACATGTCACTAATTGCCTGCCCACATATGGGTTAGAAATTTTTTTTTATTTCTCTAACTAGAACTTTTTTCCTTAAGATTTTTACAATAAAAAAGTTAATATGTAAAAATTGAAAAACTAATACTGGAAGTACTAGCCACAGCAATTAGGCAAGAAAAAAATAAATGGCATTCAAATAGGAAGATGTAAAATTGTCTCTACATCAAGCTTGATCTTATTTATAGAAAACCCTAAAGACTCCATCCCTAATTTTTACAAATACTACATGAATTTAGTAAAGTTGTAGGATACAAAATCAACATACAAAATCAAGTACATTTCTTTACAATGAAATATCTAAAAGAAAAATAGAAAATAAACCTATTTATAATAGGATTGAAGATAATAAAATACTTAGAAATAAATTTAACCAAGGAGGTAAAGGATCTACATGCTAAAAACTATAAGATATAGATAAAAGAAACTGAACAAGACATGAATAAATGGAAAAATATCTTATGTTCATGGACTGGAAGAGATTATATTGTTAAAAATGTCCATACAACCCAAAGACATCTACAGATTCAGTGCAATCCCTACAAAAATTCCCATGGAGTTTTTCACACACACACACAAAAAAAAATCCTAAAATCTGAGTGGGACCACAAAAGACCCCAAATAGCCAAAGAAATCTTGAGAAAAAGAGTAAAGCTAGAAACATCAAACCTCCTGGTTTCAAACTATATTACAAATCTACAGTAATAAAGCAGTATGGTTTTGGAAAAAAAAATAGGCACATGGACTGATGGAGCAGATTTGTAAGCCCACAGACCCAAATATATATTGTCAACCAGTTTTTGACAATTGAGAAAAAAATACTCAAAAAAATAGTGCCTTCAATAAATGGTGTTGGAAAAATTACATGCAAAATAATGAAATTGGACCTCTATCTCGTACCACCTATAAAAATTAACTCAAAATGGATTCAGAACTTCAATATAAGACTTCAAATTATAAAAAAAGACTTCAAATTATAAAACTCTAGAAGAAAACATAAAAGGAAAAGCTCCTTAACAATAGTCTTAGCAATGATTTTTTAAATTTAACACCAGTAGTACAAACAACAAAAGGAAAAATCAGAAGTTAGACTACGACAAACTAAAAAGCTTCTGCAGAGCAAAAGAAATAATCAACAAAATGAAAAGGCAACTCATGGAATGGGAGAAAATATTTGTCAACCATATATCTGATACCAAGTTGTTATTCAAAAAATATATAAACAGCTCATACAATTAAAAAACAAAACCCCATACAATTCAATTAAAAAAGGGGTGGAGAATTTTAACAGATATTTATCTAAGGAAAACATATAAATGGCCAAAAAAGTACATGAAAAGTGCTCTATATCACTAATCATAAAGAAATGTAAATCTAAACCACAAAGACATATTACATCTGTTAGTATGGCTATTAAAAATCAAGAGACAATAAATGCTGGCAAGAATTTGGAAAAAGGGAAACCTTTGTACACTGTTGGTGGGCATATAAATTGGTGCCAACACTACAGAAAACAGCATAGAGATACCTCAGAAATTAAATATAGAAGTACCATATAATACATGAATCCACTCTTGGTATACATTCAAAGAAAATGAAATCACTATCTTGAAGACATATCTGCATTCCTGTTTTCACTGCAGCATTATTCACACTAGCCAAGACATGAAAGCAACTTAAATATTCCTTGGTAGATGAATGGATAAAGAAATAGAAAAATATGCAATCATAAAAAAAGAAGGAAATCTTTCCATTTGTGACAAATGATGGACCTTGAGGACAATATGTTAAGTAAAGTAGGTCAGACAGAGAAAACAAATATTGCCTGATCTTGCTTATACATGGAATCTAAAAACATCAAACTCATAGCAACAGAGAGTAGGACAGTGATTACAAGAGCTGAGGGGTGGGGGAAATGCGGAGATGTTGATCAAAAGATACAAACTCTTACTTATAAAATGAATACTTTGTGGGGATTTAATTTATAGCTTGGTGACTACACTTAAGAATATCATATATTTGAAAGCCATCATGAAAGTAGAGCTTTAATGTCCTCATCATAACAACAAGATGGTAATTATGTGAGGTAACGGATATGTTAACTAATTTCATTACGGTAAACATTCTGCAATATATATGCGTATCAAATCATCATAGCATACACTTTAAACCTACACAATGTTATATGTCAACTACATCTCAATGAAACTGGAAAAATGTTCTGCCGTAATATTTATAAGTTTAATATTCATTTAAAGGGAAATAAAACTTGGGTTATTTATAAGATCCTGAACTATTTGAGAAATTGGAGTGAACAAATATCAACACTTTGGTATTTGATGTGACCTTTGGTGTAAAAACACGATCTCCATGATTGAATGCATATTCTGTGAAAGGCGCCTATCTTTCTTAGCTATAATTATTTTATCAGGTGTTTTCTTTTGTAAATTTGACATTTCACACTAGAGATTGAGACTCAAGGTACACAATTTAATATGTTCAAAAGATTTAGCTGGAGGGAGGGGCAAGATGGTGGAAGAGTAGGGTCCCCAAACCACCTGTCCCCACCAAATTACCTAGATAACCTTCAAATCATCCTGAAAATCTACGAATTCGGCCTGATATTTAAAGAGAGAACAGCTGGAATGCTACA
This sequence comes from Nyctereutes procyonoides, assembly GCF_905146905.1. Classification (NCBI taxonomy): domain Eukaryota; kingdom Metazoa; phylum Chordata; class Mammalia; order Carnivora; family Canidae; genus Nyctereutes; species Nyctereutes procyonoides. The sequence continues at coordinate 63,945,710 of NW_026575125.1, read as the reverse complement.
GTAAGAAGAGTTCGCGCTTCTATCAAGGTAGGAAGATGGAGGAAAAAAGAAATAAAGAAACAAAAGGCATCCAAGGGGGAGGGGACCCGAGAGGAGCCAGGCTGAGGCCGGGGCTCGTGCCCCCAGGACAGGAAAGCCCCCTCCCGGAGAAACAGGAGCTTCACCAATCTTCCCGGGCGAAAAGGCACTCGCAGGGACTTAGAGCAGGACCCCAGGAGGGCAGAGATGCCCTCAGGCACCCTGGGACACTAACAGAGCACCTGCGCCCCGGGGAGAGTGCACCGAGCTAGCTGAAGGGCTGCAGCGCACACAGGCATTGACCCGGGAGCAGCACAGAGGGGCTCCAGCAGCGGCTCCGCGGAGAGGGCGGCGCGGCTGGGAGTGGGAATCCAACAGCACAGGCCCGGGAGCTCAGGGTGCCGGGGACACAGCCCAGGATCTGGCCTCCCCGCAGGATAGGCAGAGGCCAGGAGGGCCCAGGAGAGCAAGGACTCTCCTGCCCGAGCTGAGCAGATCAGCGGCCCCGCCCCCGGAGCATCCAGGCCCCTGCAGACTGAGAGCTCTGTAGTTACTGCGGGAGCTGAATCCAGGGCTCCAGAGCTGGCCTCCGCCACTGGGTTGTTCCTCCTGGGCCCTCAAGAGGTAAAAAACCCCCACTGAGCCCTGCACCAGGCAGGGGGCTGAGCAGCGCCCCCAAGTGATAACACCTGAAAATCAGCACAACAGGCCCCTCCCCAAGAACACCAGCTAGATGGACAAGTTCCAGGGGAAGTCAAGGGACTTAAAGTATACAGAATCAGAAGATACTCCCCCGTGTGTTTTGTTTTGTTTTGTTTTGGTTTGGTTGTTATGCTTTTTGATATCTGTTTGCTTCCCCCACCCTTTTTTTTCCTTTCTTTCTTTTTCTGTCTTTTTCTTCTTCTTTTCTTTTTTCTTTTATCTTCTCTTTCCTTCTTTCTCTCCTCTCTTTTTCTCCTTTTCCCAATACAACTTATTTTTGGCCAATCGGCATTAAACAAAATGACTAGAAGGAAAACCTCACCCCAAAAGAGAGAATCAGAAACAGTCCTCTCTCCCACAGAGTTACAAAATCTGGATTACAATTCAATGTCAGAAAGCCAGTTCAGAAGCACTATTATAAAGCTACTGGTGGCTCTAGAAAAAAAGCATAAAGGACTCAAGAGACTTCACTACTGCAGAAATTACATCTAATCAGGCAGAAATAAAAAATCAATTGAATGAGATGCAATCCAAACTAGAAGTCCTAACGACGAGGGTTAACGAGGTGGAAGAACGAGTGAGTGACATAGAAGACAAGTTGATGGCAACAAGGGAAACTGAGGAAAAATGAGACAAACAATTAAAGATCATGAGGATAGATTAAGGGAAATAAATGACAGCCCGAGGAAGGAAAATCTACGTTTAATTGGGGTTCCCAAGGGCGCCAAAAGGGACAGAGGTCCATAATATGTATTTGAACAAATCAGAGCTGAAAACTTTCCTAATCTGGGAAGGGAAACAGGCATTCAGATCCAGGAAATAGAGAGATACCCCCCCAAAAAATCAATAAAAACCGTTCAACACCTCGACATTTAATAGTTAAGCTTGCAAATTCCAAAGATAAAGAGAAGATCCTTAAAGCAGCAAGAGACAAGAAATCCCTGACTTTTATGGAGACGAGTATTAGGATAACAGGAGACCTCTCCACAGAGACCTGGCAGGCCAGAAAGGGCTGGCAGGATATATTCAGGGTCCTAAATAAGAAAAACATGCAACCAAGAATACTTTATCCAGGAAGGCTGTCATTCAGAATGGAAGGAGAGATAAAGAGCGTCCAAGACAGGCAGGAACTGGAAGAATATGTGACCTCCAAACCAGCTCTGCAATAAATTTTAAGGGGGACTCTTAAAATTCCCCTCTAAGAAGAAGTCCAGTGGAACAATCCACAAAAGCAAGGACTGAAAAGATATCATGATGACAGTAAACTCATATCTTTCAACAGTAACTCTGAACATGAATGGGCTTAATGGCCCCATCAAAAGGAGCAGGGTGTCAGACTGGATAAAAAAGCAGGACCCATCTATTTGCTGTCTACAAGAGACTCATTTTAGACAGAAGGACACCTACAGCCTGAAAATAAAAGGTTGGAGAACAATTTACCATTCAAATGGTAAAGCAGGGGTAGGCATCCTTATATCAGATAAACTAAAATTTACCCCGAAGACTGTAGTGAGAGATGAAGAGGGATACTATCTCATACTTAAAGGATCTATCCAACAAGAGGACTTAACCATCCTCAATATATATGCCCCGAATGTGGGAGCTGCCAAATATTTAAACCAATTAATAACCAAAGTGAAGAAATACTTAGATAATAATACACTTATACTTGGTGATTTCAATCTAGCGCTTTTTACCCTCGATAGGTCTTCTAAGCACAACATCTCCAAAGAAATTAGAACTTTAAATGATACACTGGACCAGATGGATTTCACAGATATCTACAGAACTTTACATCCAAACTCAACTGAATACACATTCTTCTCAACTGCACATGGAACTTTCTCCAGAATAGACCACATACTGGGTCACAAATCGGGTCTGAACTGATACGAAAAGATTGAGATCGTCCCCTGCCTATTCTCAGACCATAATGCCTTGAAATTAGAACTAAATCACAACAAGAAGTTTGGAAGGACCTCAAACACATGGAGGTTAAGGACCATCCTGCTAAAGGATGAAAGGGTCAAACAGGAAATTAAGGAAGAATTAAAAAGATTCATGGAAGCTAATGAGAATGAAGATGCAACCTTCAAAATCTTTGGGATGCACCAAAAGCAGTCCTGAGGGGAAATACATCGCAATACAAGCATCCATTCAAAAACTGGAAAGAAATCAAATACAAAAGCTAACCTTACAAATAAAGGAGCTAGAGAAAAAACAGCAGATAGATCCTACATCCAGCAGAAGAAGAGAGTTAATTAAAATTCGAGCAGAACTCAACGAAACCGAGACCAGAAGAACTGTGGAACAGATCAACAGAACCAGAAGTTGGTTCTTTGAAAGAATTAATAAGATAGATAAACCATTAGCCAACCTTATTAAAAAGAAGAGAGAGAAGACTCAAATTAATAAAATCATGAATGAAAAAGGAGAGATCACTACACCACGGAAACACAAACGATTTTAAAAACATATTATGAACAGCTATACGGCAAAAATTAGGCAATCTAGAAGAAATGGACGCATTCCTGGAAAGCCACAAACTACCAAAACTGGAACAGGAAGAAATAGAAAACCTGAACAGGCCAATAACCAGGGAGGAAATTGAAGCAGTCATCAAAAACCTCCCAAGACACAAGAGTCCAGGGCCAGATGGCTTCCCAGGGGAATTCTATCAAACGTTTAAAGAAGAAATCATACCTATTCTACTAAAGCTGTTTGGAAAGATAGAAAGAGATGGAGTACTTCCAAATTCATTCTATGAGGCCAGCATCACCTTAATTCCAAAACCAAAGACCCCACCAAAAAGGAGAATTACAGACCAATATCCCTGATGAACATGGATGCAAAAATTCTCAACAGGATACTAGCCAATAGGATCCAACAATACATTAAGAAAATTATTCATCGTGACCAAGTAGGATTTATCCCCGGGACACAAGGTTGGTTCAACCCTCATAAAACAATCAATGTGATTCATCATATCAGCAAGAGAAAAACCAAGAACCATAAGATCCTCTCATTAGACGCAGAGAAAGCATTTGACAAAATACAGCATCCATTCCTGATCAAACTCTTCAGAGTGTAGGGATAGAGGGAACATTCCTCAACATCTTAAAAGCCATCTACGAAAAGCCCACAGCAAATATCATTCTCAATGAGGAAGCACTGGGAGCCTTTCCCCTAAGATCAGGAACAAGACAGGGATGTCCACTCTCACCACTGCTATTCAACATAGTATTGGAAGTCCTAGCCTCAGCAATCAGACAACAAAAAGACATAAAAGGCATTCAAATTGGCAAAGAGGAAGTCAAACTCTCCCTCTTCGCCGATGACATGATACTCTACATAGAAAACCCAAAAGCCTCCACCCCAAGATTGCTAGAACTCATACAGCAATTTTGTAGTGTGGCAGGATACAAAATCAATGCCCAGAAATCAATGGCATTTCTATACACTAACAATGAGACTGAAGAAAGAGAAATTAAGGAGTCAATCCCATTTATAATTGCACCCAAAAGCATAAGATACCTAGGAATAAACCTAACCAAAGAGGTAAATGATCTATACCCTAAAACTATACAACACTTCTGAAAGAATTTGAGGAAGACACAAAGAGATGGAAAAATATTCCATGCTCATGGATTGGCAGAATTAATATTGTGAAAATGTCAATGTTACCCAGGGCAATTTACACGTTTAATGCAATCCCTATCAAAATACCATGGACTTTCTTCAGAGAGTTAGAACAAATTATTTTAAGATTTGTGTGGAATCAGAAAAGACCCCGAATAGCCAGGAGAATTTTAAAAAGGAAAACCAAAGCTGGGGGCATCACAATGCCAGATTTCAGGTTGTACTACAAAGTGGTGGTCCACAAGACAGTGTGGTCCTGGCACAAAAACAGACACATAGGTCAATGGAACAGACTAGAGAATCCAGAAGTGGACCCTGAACTTTATGGTCAGCTAATATTCGATAAAGGAGAAAGACTATCCACTGGAAGAAAGACAAGTCTCTTCAATAAATGGTGCTGGGAAAATTGGACATCCACATGCAGAAGAATGAAACTAGACCACTCTCTTTCACCATACACAAAGATAAGCTCAAAATGGATGAAAGATCTAAATGTGAGACAAGATTCCATCAAATCCTAGAGGAGAACACAGGCAACACCCTTTTTGAACTTGGCCACAGTAACTTCTTGCAAGATACATCCACGAAAGCAAAAGAAACAAAAGCAAAAATGAACTATTGGGACTTCATCAAGATAAGAAGCTTTTGCACAGCAAAGGATACAGTCAACAAAACTAAAAGACAACCTACAGAGTGGGAGAAGATATTTGCAAATGATGTATCAGATAAATGGCTAGTTTCCAAGATCTATACAGAACTTATTAAACTCAACAGCAAAGAAACAAACAATCCAATCATGAAATGGGCAAAGGACATGAAGAGAAATCTCACAGAGGAAGACATAGACATGGCCAACATGCACATGAGAAAATTCTCTGCATCACTTCCCATTAGGGAAATACAAATGAAAACCACAATGAGATACCACCTCACACCAGTGAGAATGGGATCATTAACAAGGCAGGAAACTACAAATGTTGGAGAGGATGCAGAGTAAAGCAACCCTCTTACTCTGTTGGTGGGAATGTGAACTGTTGCAGCCACTCTGGAAAACTGTGTGGCGGTTCCTCAAAGAGTTAAAAATAGACCTGCCCTACGACCCAGCAATTGCACTGCTGGGGATTTACCCCAAAGATACAGATGCAATGAAACGCCGGGACACCTGCATCCCGATGTTTATAGCAGCAATGTCCCCAATAGCCAAACTGTGGAAGGAGACTGGTGTCCATCAAAAGATGAATGGATAAAGAAGATGTGGTTTACGTATACAATGGAATATTACTCAGCCATTAGAAAGGACAAATACCCACCATTTTCTTCAACGTGGATGGAACTGGAGGGTATTATGCTGAGTGAAGTAAGTCAATCGGAGAAGGACAAACAGTGTATGTTTTCATTCATTTGGGGAATATAAATAATAGTGAAAAGGAATATAAGGGAAGTGAGAAGGAATGTGTGGGAAATATCAGAAAGGGAGACAGAACATAAAGACTCCTAACTCTGGGAAACGAACTAGGGGGGGTGGAAAGGGAGGAGGGCGGGGGGTGGGGGTGAATGGGTGACGGGCACTGAGGGGGGCACTTGACGGGAAGAGCACTGGGTGTTATTCTGTATGTTGGCGAACTGAACACAAATAAAAAATAAATTTATATTTTAAAAAAAGATTTAGCTGAAGTAGAATCACTTGCTTAAACAATTGATAAATTAGAAGGCTAAATATATTCCCTGAGGGCATTTTCAGGAATTCTCTCTCTCTCTCTCTCTCTCTCTCTCTCTCTCTCTCTCTCTCACACACACACACACACACACACACGCTGGCACACAAAAATGTGTTAGATTCCTAAAAATTTTTTATATAGTTGCCAGCAAATGTGATTCCTTTATGTCTATGAAAAGTGTCAAATATCATTGAGAGACTATTTTTTTGCCCTCAGTCCTCTTCCTTCATTGGGAAGTTAGTGTAAATTTAGATTGGGAAGAGGCTACTTACTGACAAGGGTGATGTTAAAAAAAAATGCCAAAAATGGAGTTAATTAAATTAGTAGATGCAGTATTTTTTCAATAAGTCAGAGGTTGCATATTAATTTAGTATAATTGTGCCTTATTTGTGATCAACACACAATAGAACATGATGAAAGAAAAGTATATTTGAACATACTTGGTTTTGCTGTCTTTTTTTTTCAAAAATCATGTAATTACTCATTTAATTGTTTTCTTCTCTATTGATTATCTTCTTTGTTTATAATATAAGTTATATTGAACAGTGTCTGGCAGATAGTTGGCACTTAACAAAATTTATTGAATGAACCAAGGTCATATATTTCTTAGGAGCATGTGTATTTTACTGCACCTTTAGTGGCCAGAATTAATTTTACCATTTTTTTTAGAATAACAACTCAGTATATTACGTTCTATTATGCCTTGGAAATTCATTTCCAAGTGATACGAGGTAAACACTTCTTTGACTTTTTTTAACTACTTCAAGTCAAACTTTTGACTTAGAATAGGCCTTTTGGTTTCAGAAGCCATTATTGATTAACTTTCTAAAATACACTGACTTCTGGGGCATAGAGGAATTAAGACCTACATAATGTTCAAAGTTTCAGATCAAAAATAAGAAAAATATCTAAACATGTGCATGATATTGAAAATCTAGATGGATGACAGTTTCTTCTCCATTTTTATCCTAATACTTGGCATAATGTCAATATAGTTACAAATTATTATATTGTAACATTTAACAATGTTTCAGTTGGCCCTCAAATTTTTAAAAATATTTTCTTTCTTTTTAAAGATTTTATTTATTTATTCATGAGAGACACAGAGAGATAGAGGGAGAGAGGCAGAGACACAGGCAGAGGGAGAAGCAGGCTCCATGAAGGGAGCCTGATGTGGGACTCGAACCCAGGTCTCCAGGATCATGCCCTGGGCTGAAGGCAGTGCTAAACTGCTGAGCCACCGGGCTACCCAAAATATTTTCAAATTTTGTCAATTTTATATCTTTATTTTCATACACCCTCTAGTGTGTATAAAAAGATATAAAATATCTTACACATCACATACACATTTGTGTGTGTGCTATATGTATATATATGCATACACATATACATACATATTTGGTTTTATGAATAGATTTTAGTCTACTAAACTACATTAATTATATTTATAGAAAAATCAAGTGTATGTAAATTGTTACAATGTCTGTGCTATACAATTTAGCCTGTTATTTTTATGAAGATATAAAAATATTAATTGCATAGACAGTATGAAGCAAAGGAACCATGCCTCCAGTTTATTTTGAAGACTAAGTTAAATCCCACCTATAACCTACTGTTCTCTAACCAGTGTTATTCAGCTCTCATATTTCTAGCAACAGACACCACTTTGAAAAATCTATGAACTGCAAAACTCCTGGAGTGGCTTAAGAACATCACTTCACTATTCATAACTGCTTCCAACAGTAGTCGTAACTAAAGCAGAAGCAAACATTGAAATGTTTTAAAACATGCTGTAGCATGGAACTTCACACGTGAACTTTAAAACTTTAGCATTGTTTTTGGAACATAAACTCTTTTCTGGAACTCACAAATAATTTTATAGTATATAAAGCAAAAATACTGTCGTTAGTGCAGTTACAACTGTCATTTTAAAAAGTTTATTTATTCATAGAAACACAGAGAGAGGCAGAGACACATGCAGAGGGAGGAGCAGGCTCCCCGCAGGGAGCCTGATGTGGGATCATGCCCCAAACTAAAGGCAGACACCCAACCACTGAGGCACCCAGGCATCCCTAAATGTCATTTTTAAAAAGTTGATCTTAGCATGATCATTGACAATTTTTCACATTCAGATACAATGAAAAGAGTTTATGTGAGCAGGAGATCATAATATGGAAATTACATCTCCTGCTCACATTATTTTACCAAGAATACAGATAGGGCTCTTATTTTCTATGCAAAATCTAAACTTTGGAATCCACCTTTAATAATTTTCTTCATTGCTTTCAATATGAAAAACAACAACAAGCTTTCAAATTATTTCATTTTATTTTTTATTTAAATTCAAGTTAGTTAACATATAGTGTAATATTAGTTTCAGGTGTATGATATAGTGATTCAACACTTCCATACAACATCCTGTGTTCATCACAAGTGCACTCCTTAATCCCCATCGCCTAATTCACGCATACACCACCCCCCACCTCCACTCTAAAAAACATCAGTTTGTTCTCTACAGTTACGAGTCTGTTTCTTTGGCTGCCTGGGTGGCTCAGTGGTTTAGCGCTGCCTTCAGCCCAGGATGTGATCCTAGAGACCTGGGTTCAAGTCCCACATCGGGCTCCCTGCATGGAGCCTGCTTCTCCCTCTGCTTCCCTCTGCCTCTCATGAATACATAAGATCTTTTTTTTAAAAGAGTTTGTTTCTTGGTTTGCCTCTCTTTCTTTTTGTCCCTTTGCTCACTTGTTTTGTTCTTAAATTCCATATATGAATGGAATCATATGCTATTTGTCCTTCTCTGACTGACTCATTTCGCTTAACACAATACTCTCCAGCTTCATCTATGCTATTGTAAATGACAAGATTCATTCTTTTTATGGATAATATTCCTATATTACACACACACACATATATATATTTATATATATGTATATATACATATATATGTAAACATACCATCTCTTTATCCTTTCATCAGTCGATGGACATTTGGGCTATTTCTATAGTTTGGCAATTGTAGATAATGCTGCTATAAATATCAGGGTGTATGTATGCCTTTGAATCAGTATTTTTGTATTCTTCTGGTAAATACCTAGTACTGAAATTGCTGCATTGTAATATAGTTCTATTTTTAACTTTTTGAGGAACGTCCATACTGTTTTTCGGAGTGGCTGCACCAGCTTGCATTCCCAACAAACAGCATAATAGGGTTTCCCTTTCTCCCCATCCTTGGCAACATCTGTTGTTTATTGTGTTGTTAATTTTAGTCATTCTGACAAGTGTAAAGTGATAAGTCATTGTAGTTTTGATTTGCATTTCCTTGACAATAAATGATATTAAGCATTTCTTCACATGCCTGTTGACCATCTGTATGTTTTCTTTGGAAAAATGTCTATTCGTGACTCCTACCCATTTTTAATTGCATTTTTCACTTTATAGGCATTGAGTTATATAAATTATTTATAGATTTTGGACACTAACCCTTCATTGGATATGTCATTTGCAAGTATCTTCTTGCATTCTGCCAGTTGGATTTTAGTTTTATTGATTTTTTTTTCACTGTGCAGAAACAGTCTATTTTGATGAAGTCCCAATAGTCAATTTTTGCTTTTGTTTCAATAACCTCAGGAGACATATCTAGAAAGAAGTTCCTATGGCTGATGTCAGAGAAATTACTGCCTATATTCTCTCCTAGGATTTTTATGGTTTCGGGTCTCCTGGTTAGGTCTTTAATCCATTTTGAATTTATTTTTATGTATGGTGTGAGGAAGTGTTATAGTTTCATTCTTTTACATGTTGCTATCCAGTTTTCCCTGCACCAGTTTTTGAAGATACTGTCTTTTCCCATTGGATGTTCTTTCCTGCTTTGTTGAAGATTAATTGATCATATAGTTGTGGGCTTATTTCTAGGTTTTTTATTCTGTTCCATTGATCTATTTGTTGGTTTTTGTACCAGTCCCATACTTACTTGATTGCTACAGCTTTGGCATATAACTTGAAGTCTAGAATTGTGATACTTTCAGCTTTGCTTTTCTTTTTCAGATTTGCTTTTCCTATTCGAGGTCTTTTGTGGTTCTACCCAAATTTTAGAGTTGTTTCTTCTAGTTCTGTGGAAAATACTATTGGTATTTTCATAGGGATTGCATTAAATGTGTAGATTGCTCTGAGTTGTATAGACATTTTAACAATGTTTGTACTTCCAATTCATGAGCATGGTATATCTTTCCATCACTTTGTGTTCTTCAATTTCTTTCATCAGTGTTTTATGGTTTTCAGAGTACATGTTTTTCACCATTTTGGTTAAGTTTTTTTTCCCTAGGTATCTTATTGTTTTTGGTGCAATTGTAAATGGGATTGATTCCTTGATTTCTCTTTCTGCAGCTTCACTATTGGTGTATAGAAATACAACAGAGGGGCATGAGTGGCTCAATGGGTTAAGTGTCTGCCTTCTTCTCAGGTCATGATCTCAGGGTCCTGGGATTGAGCCTTGAGTTGGGAATCCCTGCTCAGGGGAGAGTCTGCTTCTCCCTCTCCACCTGCCTTTCCCCCCTACTCTTGTTCTCTCTCTCTCTCTCTCTCTCTCTCTCTCTCTCTCTCTCCCTCTCTCTCAGGGATTGAGTCCCACATCAGGCTCCCTGAGGGGAGCCTGCTTCTTCCTTTGCCTATGTCTCTGCCTCTCTCTGTGTCTCTCATGAATAAATAAAATATTTTTTTAAAAAGAAATACAACAACAACAAAAACAACAAAAAAGAAATACAACAGATTTCTGCATGTTAATTTTGCATCCTCTGACTTGTTTATCATTTCTAGCCATTTTTTGGTGGAATCTTCCAGGTTTTCTATATATAGTATATAGTATCATGCTATCTATCTATCTATCTATCTATCTATCTATCTATCTATCATCTATCTATCTATATAGTATCATGTTATCTGCAGATAGTGAAATTTTACTTCTTCCTTGCCAATTTGGATGCCATTTATTTCTTTTTGTTGTCTGACTGCTATGGCTAGGATTTCCAGGACTATGTTAAATAACTGTGGTGTGTGTGGACATCCCTGTCTTGTTCATGACCTTAGGGGAAAAGCTCTCTGTTTTTTTCCCTTTGAGGATGATATGATATTAGCTGTGGGCTTTTCATACATGGCCTTTATTATGTTGACGCCCATTTAAACTTATTTTGTTAAAGTTTTTTTTTTAAATCATGAATGAACGTTGTACTTTGTCAAATACTTTTTGTATATCTATTGAAATGATCACATGATTCTTATTTCTTTTATTAATGTGGTGTATCTCGTTGATTAATCTGAGAATATTGAACCACCCTTGCAACCCAGGAATAAGTCCCACTTGATCATGGTGAATGATTTTATTTTAATGTACTGTTGAATTTGATTTCCTAGTATTTCAGTGAGAATTTTTGCATTTGTATTCATCAAGGATATTGGCCTGTAGTTTTTCTCTTTTGGTTTTGGTATTATGATAATATTGGCCCCATAGAATGAATATGGGAGTTTTCATTTCACTTCTATTTTTTGGAATAGTTTGAGAATATGTACGAACTCTCCTTGAAATTTTATTAAAATTTGCCTGTGAAAAAAAATTTAAAAAAATAAAATTTGCCTGTGAAGCCATATGGTCCTGGGCTTTTGTTTGCTGGGAGGTTTTTGGTTAATGATTTAATTTGTTTACTGGTGTTCAATTTGCTCAAGTTCTTTCTCCCATTTCAGTTTTGATAGTTTATAGGTTTCTAGGAATTTATCCATTTCTTCCAGGTTGTCCAATTTGTTGGCCTATAGTTTTTCATATTGTCTTACAATTGTATTTCTATAGTGCTGGTTTATTTTTTCTCTCTCATTTGTGATTTTATTTATTTGAGTCCTTTTATCTTTTTGCTAAGTCTGGCTAGGAGTTTATCAATTTTATTAATTTTTTCAAAGAGCCACCTCCTGGTAGCATTGATCTGTTCTACTAATTTTTAATTTTCTATATAATTTTTTTCTGCTCAAATCTTTTTTTAAATTTTTTTTTTAGAAAGAGAGAAGGAGAGAGGAAGAGAAGCAGGGAGGGGCAGAAGGAGGGGCAGAAGGAGATACAGAGAAAGAATCTTAAGCAGGTTCCATGCCAACAGGCAGCCTGACATGGGGCTCAATCTCACAACCCTGAGATCATGACTTGATCCAAAATCAAGTCAGATACTTAGCCAGTTGAATCATCCAGGTGCCCCTCTGCTCTGGTCTTTATTATTTCCTCCCTTCTGCTGGCTTTAGGCTTTGTTGTTCTTTTTCTAGGTCCTTTAGGTGTAAGGGTAGCTTGTTTATTTGAGATATTTCTTGCTACTGTATTACCAAAGATTTTGGACTGTTATCATTTTTCATTTGTTTTGATGTATTTTTAAATTTTTTTAATATCCTGGTTGACCTATAGATTGTTTAATAGGATATTGTTTAACCTCCATGTATTTGAAGTCTTTCTAGATTTTTTCTTTTGGTTGATTTCTTGCTCTATAGCATTCTGATTCGAAAAAGATGAATGGTGTGACTTCAAAATTTTTGTATTTGTTGAAGCTTGTCTTGTGGTCTAATATGTGATCTATATTAGAGAATGTCCCATGTACACTTGAAAAGAATGTGTAATCCACCATTTTAGTATGGAATATTTAAAATACATACGTTAAGTCCATCTGGTCCAGTGTGTCCCTCAAAACCATTGTTTCCTTATTAATTTTCTGTTCATATGATCTGTCCATCGAAGGAAGTGAGTTGTTAAAGTCCTCTACTATTATTGCATTTTTATCAATTAGTTCCTTTATGTTTGTTATTAAATGTTTTACATGTTTGGATGCTCCCGTGTTGGGTGCATAAGTATTTACAATTGTTATATTTTCTTGTTGGATTGTCCCTTGTATGACTGTATAGTGTTCTTTGTCTCTTGTTTCAGTCTTTTTCTTAAAACCTAGTTTGTCTGATATAAGTATTGCTACTCTGGGTTATTTTTGACATGCATTTACATGATAAATGTTTCTTCATCCCCTCATTTTCAATTTGCAGGTGTCTTTAGGTCTAAAATAAGTCTTTTGTAGACAGCATGTTTATGGGTCTTGTTTTTTCATCCATCTTGACACCTGATGCCTTTTGGAGTATTTAGTCCATTTACATTCAAAGTAATTAATGATAAATGTGTTTATTGCCATTTTATTATCTGTTTTGTGGCTGTTTCTGGGGATTTTCTCTGATACTTTCTTAACTTTGTCAATTTTGGTCTCTCCTTTCCCCTAAAAGTTTCCTCTTTAATATTTCTTGTAGGGCTGATTTAGTCATGTTGAACTCCTTTAGTGTTTGTTGGTCTGGGGAATTCTATCTTTCCTATTTGGAATGATAGCCTTGCTGGAGAGAGTATTCTCTGCTGCAGACTTTTACCACTCATTTCTTTGAATATATAAGGAATTCTTTTGTCTGGTGCTTTTAAGATATTTTTTAGCACCATATTTTGCAAATTTAACTACAATATGTCTTGGTGTTCTGCTTTTGTTGGTTTTGGTAGGGTTCTCTGTGATTCCTAGAAATGGTTATCTGTTTCTTTCTCTAGATTAGTGAAGTTTTCAGCTATTATTTCCTCAAATAAATTTTCTGCCACCTTTTCTCCCTTTTTGTACTGGGATTCCTATAATACAAATATTAATATGTTTTATGGAGTCACTGAGTTCCCTAAGTCTATTCTCATGTTTCATAATTCTTTCTCTCTTTTGTTCAGTTTCATTACTTTCTATTACTTTGGCTCCTAGCTCACTAAATTCATTCCTCTGCTTCTTCCGTTCTGTTGTTCTTTGCATCAAGAGTGTTTCTAATCCTTTATTATACTGTTCATCTGTGACTGATACTTTTTTAACTCTTTTATCTCTGTGGTAAGGGTTTCACTGATGTCTTATATTCTTTCCTCAAGCCCAGTGAGTATTCTTATGATTGTTGCTTTAAATTCTCCATCAAGCATGTTACTTATATCTGTTTTGCTTAGATCTTTGGTATTGTCCTTATCTTCTCTTTTGTTCGGGGTAAATTCCTCTGTCTTCACATATTGTATAAGTCCCTGCCTTTTTCTCTGTGTTAGAAAAGCCAGTTATGTATCCTGCTCTTGAAAGTAAAGGCCTTATGAAGAAGGGGTCATGCAGTGCCCAGGCCTGGTGCTTCAGAGAGTACTCTAGTGTGTTTTGTGCTCTGCTGTTATGTTTTAGCTGCTCTATCTTTCAGGCCAGTTGTCTGCAGAGGTTGTCCTTGCCTGTCACAGGCACTGTTTGTATCCTGGGCAAAATGTGGCAAGTTTTAACTAGTTGTGTTCTGGCCTGGTTGTGAAAAGAGATCTGACATACCTCCAGCCGAACTGAGGCCCAGCAGAACTGTCTGGGGGAAGATCCGACTTGGACAGGGTTTTGTGCTGGTCTTATGGGTGAGGGGCATGCTGCACTTGGACTTAGGCTATCTTGACTGAGAATGGTAGTCCTACCAGACAGCACGGGGGGGGGGGTGATGTATGTAAGTTATGCATGCTGTGTCTGAACTGTGTTGCTTCTTGAAGGTGGCTCTGTGTTTATGCTGAGGGGTGGGGGAGGGATTGGTGAGAACTAACTCTTTTGTCTCTCAGGAAAGCACTTCAAATAATTTTCCTACTGTGTGCCTTGGGTGTTCTTCAGATTGCTGTTTTCTTGCTGTCTGCCTCTGGAGTTGTTTGCCTGCCTCATTTCTAGGAGCAATGCAGTGGCTTCTAGGACCTATCCCAGCCAAGCCCACTGTCCTTTAACACTCCAGGCCTTAATTTCCACTGGTTCCAAGCACTCACAAAATTCAGTCCCTCTCATTTTCCAAGCCAATGGCTTTGAGGAAATATTCTCTTTATGCATTCTCTCGTGTGGTCCTCTCTCACTCACCTTTCTCTTTCACCATGGCTCTCTCCTCTCTGCAGCAACTGTGATCTGTTTTTACCCTAAACCATGTATCTGCAAGTCCTACCTTCTTTTATGTGGCCTCTTCTCTCCTTTCAGTTGTGGAGTTTGTTCTTCAGGGTTCAAGTCAATTTCTGGGGTATTTAGGAAGATTTGCCGTTATCTAGTTGTGTACATGGGACTAGATGAGTCAAGGTCCTCCTCCTCTGTGCCATCTTCCGCTCTTTCAAATTATTTTAATTAAGTTATTCCTTAATAACTGTAGCATCTGAAATGTCAATGTCAGATTGTTTTTAAGATTTTATTTTATTTATTCATGAGAGACACACACAGAGAAAGAGAGGCAGAGAGAGAAGCGGGGTCCTTGCAGGGAGCCTGATGTGGGACTCGATCCCAGATTCTGGAATCAAGCCCTGAGCCGAAGGCAGACACTCAACCGCTGAGCCACCCAGGTGTCCCTCAATGTCGGATTTTTAAAATGGAAAGACATTAACTACAAAAATTAGCCTATCTCAGAGGAACTGAATTTTCTTTATGATTGGAAAAGTTACTTAGGTCTCTACTTTTTTACATTCAAACAATTATTCTTTTTTTAAATGCCCCTTCAAGGCAATAACAACACATCTTTCTCATCATCCTTCTTTAGATACATCTTTCTCTGACCCCCATCCACATTTATTTTATTTATTTCTTATTTAATATTATTATTTTAAAATTATGTATTTTATTAATCATTGAGGAAAAAACACATCAGCAATTCTGCGTTGGCTTCACTAAAACCAAACAGTTAATCTTTAATATAGCTATGACACTCCAAAATTGAGGTCAACACAGATATTACTACAAATTACTTGTTGAAAGATTTAGTTGTTGAGAGAAAGAAAATTAGTAAAAAGAATTTAAACAATTCCACCAAACCACACATTTATAAATATTGTCATATTTAAATTAAAATGCTTGAAACACATGAATTCTTTCAATGGAAAAGCAGTTTGTTATTGGCAAAAAAAAAAAAAAATCCACAACAGAAGGCAAGGCAAGATGGTGGAGAAGTAGGATGCCCAAGTCACCTATCCCCACCAACTTACCTAGATAACTTTCAAAGCATCCTGAAAACCTACGAATTCGACCTGAGATTTAAAGAGAGAACAGGGGATCCCTGGGTGGCTCAGCGGTTTGGCGCCTGCCTTTGGCCCAGGGTGCGATCCTGGAATCCCGGGATCGAGTCCCACGTCAGGCTCCCAGCATGGAGCCTGCTTCTCCCTCTGCCTGTGTCTCTGTCTCTGTCTCTCTCTCTCTATCGTGAATAAATAATTAAATAAATAAAATCTTTAAAAAATATTTTTAAAAAATAGAGAACAGCTGGAATGCCATAGAGAGGAGTTTGTGCTTCTAACAGGGTAGGAAGGTGGAAAAAAATAAAAAAGAATCCAGGGGGAAGGAGCCCCCCCCCCCCGCCCCACGAGGAGCCGGGCTAAGGTCGGGCGGCAAAATCCTCCAGAACAGAAAAGCCCAGTCCCAGAGAAGCGGGAACTTTAAAAATCCGCACCACATTCTTCCCGGACAGAAAGGCACTTAGCAGGGAAATCGGGGAGAACCACAGGAGGGGCAGGGGAGCCCCCAGGTTGCTGGGGTCACTAACAGAGGAAGTGCTCACCAGGGAGAGCGCAACACAGAGCACGGGGCCGATCTCAGTAAAGGGCTTGAGCCTGTGCCTGGCAGGGCCTCAGAAGAAGCTCAGGCAGCAGCTCTGGACAGAGGGGGCTGTACCCTGCTTCCTTCAGGAGTTGCGCCTAGGGAGTGAGATTCCAGCAGCACAAGCTCCGGATTCAAGGGCACCGAGGGACAGGGCTCAAGATCCTGCAATCCCCTCAGGACAGGCCAAGGCAGGGAGGGCACAGGACACCGAGGAATCTCCTGCCACTGAGCACCCCCAAGCTGTACAGAACAGCACAGTTTTGTTCCTCCTGGTGTCACCCTGTGCCTGGGATGGAGCGGGACCTCTAGGGAACAGGGGACACACAGGATAAATAGCTCCCACAGAGCAAGGCCCTGGCAGGGGGCGGGGCAGTTCCCCGGGTGCACACACCTGAGAATCAGCACAGCAGGCCCCTCCCCCAGAATACCAGCTGGAAGGGCAGGGTTAGAGCAAGTTCTTGGCCTAGCAGCGCTAGAAAGCTCCAGGGGAAATCGAGGGATTTACAGTATATAGAAACAGAGGATACCCCTCCTTATTTTTGTTTTGTTTTGTTTTGTTTTTTCTCTCTTTTTTTTCTTCCTTTTTACAGTACAACTAGTTTTTAGCCACTCTTCACTGAGCAAAACGACTAGAAAGAAGAACTCACCAAAAAAGAACCAGAAATAGTACTCTCTACCACAGAGTTACAGAATTTGGATACAATTTGACGTCAGAAAGCCAATTCAGAAGCACAATTATAAAGCTACTGGTGGCTCTGGAGAAAAAGCATAAAGGATTCAAGAGACTTCATGACTGCAGAATTTAGATCAAATCAGGCTAAAATTAAAAATAAATTAAATGACATGCAATCCAAACTGGAGGTCCTAACAACAAGTGTTAATGAAGTAGAAGAAAGAGTGAGTGACATAGAAGACAAGTTGATGGCAAGGAAGGAAGCTGAGGAAAGAAAGAGAAAAAAAATTAAAAGACCATGAGGAAAGGTTAAGGGAAATAAATGACAGTCTCAGAAGGAAAAAATCTACATTTAATTGGGGTTCCAGAGGGTGCCGAGAGGGATAGAGGACCACAAAGAATATTTGAACAAATCACAGGTGAGAATTTCCCTAATTTGGGGAGGGAAACACGCATTCAGATCCAAGAGACAGTAGATCCCCCCCAAATCAATAAAAGCCATTCAACACCGCGACATTTAATAATGAAACTTGCAAATTCCAACGATAAAGAGAAAATGCTTAAAGCAACAAGAGACAAGAGATACCTAACTTATGTGGGGAAAAATATTAGGTTAATAGCAGACCTCTCCACAGAGACCTGGCAGGCCAAAAAGGCCTGGCACCATATATAGAAGGTCCTAAATAAGAAGAACATGAAGCCAAGAATACTTTATCCAGCAAGGCTCTCATTCAGAATAGAAGGAGAGGTAAAGAGCTTCCAAGATAGGCAGAAACTGAAAGAATATGTGACCACCAAACCAGCTCTGCAAGAAATATTAAGAGGGACTCTGTAAAAGAAACAGGATGCCCAAAGAAATAATCCACAAAAACAGGGACTTAATAGGTATTATGATGACGCTAAATTCATATCTTTCAATGGTAACTATGAATGTGAATGGGCTTAATGATCCCATCAGAAGATGCAGGGTTTCAGACTGAATAAAAAAGCAAGACCCATCTATTTGCTGTCTGCAAGAGACTCATTTTAGACAGAAGGACACCTCCGCCTGAAAATGAAACGTTGGAGAAGCATTTCCATTCAAATGGTCCTCAAAAGAAAGCAGGGGTAGCAATCCTCATATCAGATAAATTAAAGTTTATCCCAAAGATGGTAGTAAGCGATGAAGAGGGACACTATATCATAGTTAAAGGATCTATCCAACAAGAGGACCTAACAATCATAAATATTTATGCCCCTAATGTGGCAGCTGCCAAGTATATCATCAATTAATAACCAAAGTAAAGGAATACATAGATTATAATACACTAATACTGGGAGACTTCAATACGGTGCTGTCTGCAAATAACAGATCTTCTAAGCACAACATCTCCAAAGAAACAAGAGCTTCAAATGATACACTAGACCAGATGTATTTCACAGATAATTACAGAACGTTACATCCAAACGCAACTGAATACATATTCTTCTCAAGTGCACATGGAACTTTCTCCAGAATAGACCACATACTGGGTCACAAATCCGGTGTCAACCAATACCAAAAGATTGGTATTGCCCCTGCATATTTTCCAACCATAATGCTTTGAAACTTGAGCTCAATCACAAGAAGAAATTTGGAAGAAACACCAACACGTAGAGGTTAAAGACCATCCTGCTAAAAGATGAAAGAATCAACCAAGAACTTAGAAAAGAAATAAAAAGACTCATGGAAACTAATGAAAATGAAGATACAACCCTTCAAAATCTTTGGGATACAGCAAAAGTAGTTCTGAGTGGGAAATACATAGCAATACAAGCATCCCTCAAAAAATTGGAAAAAACTCAAGTACACAAGCTAACCTTGCACCTAAAGGAACTGGAGAGAGAACAGCAAATAACCTACACCCAGCAAAAGAAGAGAGTTAATAAAGAATCAGGCAGAACTCAATGAAATAGAGACCAGAAGAACTGTAGAACAGATCAACAAAACCAGGAGTTGTTTCCTTGAAAGAATTAAGAAGATAGATAAACCATTAGCCAGCCTTTTAAAAACAAAAGAGAAAAGACTCTAATTAATAAAATCACGAAGGAAAAAGGAGAGATCCCAACCAATACCAAGGCAATACAAATGATTTTAAAAACATACGAACAGCTATATGCCAATAAATTAGGCAATCTAGAAGAAATGGATGCATTTCTGGCAAACCACAAACTACCATAACTGGAACAGGAAGAAATAGAGAATCTGAACAGGCCAATAACCAGAGAGGTGATTGAAGCAGTCATCAACAACTTCCCAAGACACAAAAGTCCAGGGGTAGATGGATTCCCAGGGGAATTCTATCAAACGTTTAAAGAAGAAACAATACCTATTCTACTAAAGCTGTTCGGAAAGATAGAAAGAGATGGAGTACTTCCAAACTCGTTCTATGAGGCCAGCATTACCTTAATTCCAAAACCAGACAAAGACCTCACGAAAAAGGAGAATTATAAACCAATATCCTTGATGAATACACATGCAAACACTCTAAACAAGATAGTAGCCCATAGGATTCAACAGTAGATTAAGAAGATTATTCACCATGATGAAGTGGAATTTATCCCTGGAATACAAGGCTGGTTCAACACTCGTAAAGCAATCAACATGATAGATTATATCAACAAGAGAAAAAACAAGAACCATATGATCCTCTCAATAGATGCAGAGAAAGCATTTGAAAAAATACAGCATCCATTCCTGATCAAAACTCTTCAGAGTATAGGGATAGAGGGAACATTCCTCAGCATCTTGAAGGCCATCTATGAAAATCCCATATCATATCAAACAGCAAATATCATTCTCAATGGGGAAACCCTGGGAGCCTTTCCCCTAAGATCAGGAACACGACAGGGCTGACCACTCTCACTACTGCTATTCAACATAGTATTAGAAGTCCTAGCCTCAGCAATCAAGCAACAAAAAGAAAAAAAAGGAATTCAAATTGGCAAGGAAGAAGTCAAATTCTCCCTCTTTGCAGATGACATGATACTGTACATAGAAAACCCAAAAGACTCTACCCCAGGATTGCAAGAACTCATACAGCAATTTGGCAGTGTGGCAGCATACAAAATCAATGCCCAGAAATCAGTGGCATTTCTATACACTAACAATGAGACTGAAGAATGAGAAATTAAGGAGTCAATCCCATTTACAATTGCATACAAAAGCATAAGATATCCAGGAATAAACCTAACCAAGGAGGTAAAGGATCTATACCCTAAAAACTACAGAACACTTCTGAAAGAATTGAGGAAGACACAAAGAGATGGAAAAATATTCCATGGTCATGGATTGGGAGAATAAATATTGTGAAAATGCCAATGCTCCCCAGGGCAATTTACACATTTTACGTAATCCCTATCAAAATACCCTGGACTTTCTTCAGAGAGTTGGAACAAATCATCTTAAGATTTGTGTGGAATCAAAAAATACCCTGAATACCCAGGGGAATATTGAAAAAGAAAACCAGGGCCGGGGGGCATCACAATGCCAGATTTCAGGTTGTACTACAAAACTGTGGTCATCAAGACAGTGTGATGCTGGCACAAAAACAGACACATAGATCAATGGAACCGAATAGGGGACTAAGAAATGGGCCCTCAACTCTATGGTCAACTAATATTCGACAAAGCAGGAAAGAGTATCCACTGGAAAAAGGACAGTCTCTTCAATAAATGGTGCTGGAAAAATTGGACATCCACATGCAGAAGAATGAAACTAGACCATTCTCTTCCACCATACACAAAGATAAACTCAAAATGGATGAAAGATGTAAATGTGAGACAAGAATCCATGAAAATCCTAGAGGAGAACACAGGCAACAACCTTTTGAACTTGGCCACAGGAACTTCTTGCAAGATACATCTACGAAGGCAAGGGATACAAAAGCAAAAATAAATTATTGGGATTTACTCAAGATAAAAAGCTTCTGCATAGCAAAAGAAATAGTCAACAAAACTAAAAGACAACCTACACAATGGGAGGAGATATTTGCAAATGACGTATCAGAGAAAGGGCTAGTATCCAAGATGTATGAAGAACTTATTAAATTCAACAGCAAAGAAACAAACAATCAAATCGTGATATGGGCAAAAGTCATGAATAGAAATTTCACCAAAGAAGACAACAAGAACATGAGAAAATGCTCCTCAGCACTTGCCATCAGGGAAATACAAATCAAAACCACAATGAGATACCACCTCACACCAGTGAGAATGGGGAAAATTAACAAGGCAGGAAACCACAAATGTTGCAGAGGATGTGGAGAAAGGGGAACCCTCTTGCACTGTTGGTGAGAATGTGAACTCGTACAGCCACTCTGGGTAACTGTGTGGAGGTTCCTCAGAGTTAAAAATAGAATTGCCCTACAACCAAGCAATTGCACTGCTGGGGATTTACCCCGAAGATATAGATGCAATGAAACGGCAGGACACTTGCACCCTGATGTTTCTAGCTGCACAATAGCCACAATATGTCCACAATAGCCAAACTGTGGAAGGAGCCTTGGTGTCCATCGGAAGATTAATGGATAAAGAAGATATGGTATATATGTATATTCACACAATGGAATATCACTCAGCCATTAGAAACGACTAATACCCACCATTTGTTTCAACGTGGATAGACTAGAGGGTATTATGCTGAGTGAAGTAAGTCAATTGGAGAAGCAAAGACATTATATGGTATCATTCATACAGGGAATACAAAAATTAGTGAAAGGGATTAAAGGGGAAAGGAGAGAAAATGAGTGGGAAATACCAGAGAGGCTGACAGAATAAGAGACTCCTAACTCTTGGAAACGAACAAGGGGTAGTGGAAGGGGAAGTGGGCTGGGGGTGGGGGTGACTGGGTGACGGGCACTGAGGGGGCACTTGATGGGATGAGCAGTGGTTGTTATATGTTGGCAATGCGAATTCCAATAAAAATTACAAATAAATATAAATAAATTTATGTTTAGGGTTTTTTGTAAACAAATGATTACTGAAAAACTCAACTCCTTAAATTCCCAGAAAATGGCCTGATTTTCCAGCCTCTCATGAATACAGTGAATGATCAATCTATTATAGAGGATTAGTGCAAGTTCATGCTTTTTGTCTTATGGTGAGACAATATTAAAGCATCTAATTTAGACTGCTAAAAGCACCACATTTATTTATTTTTAAAGATTTATTTATTTATTCATGAGAGAGAGAGAGAGAGAGAGAGAGAGAGAGAGAGGCAGAGACACAGGAGGAGGGAGAAGCAGGCTCCATGCTGGGAGCCCAATGCGGGATTCGATCCCGGGACTCCAGGATCGCGCCCTGGGCCAAAGGCAGGCACTAAACCTCTGAGCAACCCAGGGATCTCCACCACATTTATTTTAAATGCAGAGCTTCTACTTACTAATATCATTTACTCAGTGGTGGCATTAGTGTAATTTCCTATTAAAAGAATACAGTTGTATGCCTCATTACAGAGATTTATTATATATAACTTATTCACATTTCTTTAATATCACTCTATTTTTTATGTTGACCAGACATTCTTATCATCTACTCACTCTTCTCTTTTTCCCTTGCTTTATTAAGATATAATTGACATATAACATGGTATAAATTTAGTGTATACAGTGTGATGACTTAATGCATGCAGATACCATGAAATGACTACAAATTTAAAGTTACTCAATACATTCATCACTTCCCATAATCATATTTTGTATATGTGGTGTGAACATTTCAGATATAATATCTTGGCAACCTTAAGTATATAACACCATATAGCTAAGTATAGTCATCATGCTGTGTATTAGACCCCCAGAATTAATTCAACTTTGTCCTTTTTGACTAACATCTATCCCTTTCCTCCAACCTCAAGCCCTTGGCAACTACCATTCTACTCTATAAGCCTGGCATTTTAAATATTCTACATATACGTAAGATCATATAGTATTTCCTTTTATAAGTCTGACTTAATTCACATAACATAATGCCTTCACGGTCCATTCATGTTGTTGAAAATAGGAAGATTTCTTCCATTTTTATAGGTGAATAATATTCCATTTTATGTATATCTATCATGTTCGTGTATGTAGGTGTATACATGTGTATGCATAATGTTTTATTTATCCATTCATCTATCAATGGACACTTAGATATTTTACATTTTGACTAGTAAATAATTTTACAATGAACATGAGGGTGAAGATACCTGTTTGAGATAGTAATTTTATTTTCTTTGGATATATACCCGGAAGTAGGATTGCTCGATCATATGGTAGTTCTATTTTTAATCTTTTGAGAAGCCTCCATTCTGTTTCCCATGGTGGCTGCACCAATTTACATCTCCACCAACAGAGCACAAGTTTCATCCACCTTAGCCAAGACTTGTTATCTTTTCTCTTTTTGATAATACCTATTCTCACAGGTGTAACATGATATGTCTTTGTGGTTTTGATTTGTAATTTCCCTGATGATCAGTAGTGTTGAACACTTTTTCTTGTACCTGTTGTTCATTTGTATGACTCCCTTTTGAAAAATGTTTATGAGGTCTTTTGGCCATTTTTAAATTGGATTATTTGTTTTATTGCTATGGAGTTGCCAAAATTCCTTATATTGTTGGGATATTAACCCCTTATCTGATACATGGTTTGCAAATATGTTTTCCCATTCTGTAGGTTGCCTTTTCATTTTGTCATTTGTTTATTTTGTTGTGCAAAAGCTATTTAGTTTGAGGTAGCCCAACTTGTTTATTTTTGCTTTTTTTGCCTGTGCTTTTTGTGTCATAGCCAAAACGTCATTGCCAAGAATAAATGTCAAGGAGTTTTTTCCATTTTTTTTTCTAGGAGATTTATGGTTTAAGGTCTTAAATGAAAGTCTTTAATCCATTTTGAACTATTTTTTTGTGAGTGGTATAATACAGGGATCCAAATATATTCTTTTGCATGTAAATATCTTGTTTTCCCAAAATCAGGTATTGAAGATAATAAACGTTTTTCCACTGAGTATTTTTGAGGCTGGGAAATGAGTTCACTTAACCCACTCTTACTTTCCCTACAGGCAGAACTATTTGTATTTGAAGAGTTCCCTTGTAATGCTGAGTAATTCTGGCTTAAGCATCAAATGACTCAAGCAAAATGAAGCTTTTTTTTCCCCTTTCTTTCTGTGTGATTATTTACAAGATATTTATTCTACCGTGTTGCTGAAATTTCTTAATTGGACTCCAGAGCTCTTTCAGAACTGTGTTTGTTGATGGGTATGTCTAATTGTAGCTCTGTCAGGGAATGAAGTCTGACATTTACTTCACTATTTTGATGTCATCACTCCCTTAGGGAAGATTATTGAAAACAATAAAAACAGTGTTTCACAGTGGGAACAGTGAGAAACTAGGCCTTTCTAAGCATTAACTTTATATATAAGATGATATTCAACAAAGCTCAGCCTCTCAGGACAAGGACTGATTTATTATTGCATTTATCTTTTTAGTCCTTTCTATAGCAGTGATTGGGGGATACTAGTCCCACAAATGTAGCACAGATCGAAATACATGCATGAGTAGTCAGTTTTATTTAAAATGACGTGCTTCACATTGAGTATCAGGGCTTCAAAATAACTCAGTTCACTGTGTTTTACTTAAAGTGTATTTTTCCATGACTTATCATCCATGTTATGTTTTTCTATATATCATATCAGGATTCCACATTGTTCATAAGTAAGGAATAAAACTAATTATAAAACGTCTATGTCAATTGTACCTCCAAAAATACACTGTGAATTTTATAAAAATAGAAGGTAGAAGGCACTCAAAGTCTCTGATCTAAGAGCAACACAGGCTTCACAAATGACATAATTTGCCATGAATTTAGCATGGTGACCTTATTTTTAAAGATTTATTTATTCGAACAGGATGAGCACTGGGTGTTATTCTGTATCTTGGCAAATTGAACACCAATAAAAAATAAATTTATTATTTAAAAAAGATTTATTTATTTGAGAAAGAGAGAGAAAGAGAGCAGGAGTGTGAGGGACAGAGGAGAAAAAAAATCTCAAGCAGAGTCTGCACTGAGTGCAGAGCCTGACATGGGGCTCAATCTCACAACTCTGAGATCATAACCTAAGCAGAAAACAAGAGTTGGAAGCTTAACCAACTGCTCCACCCCGGCATCTTTAGCATGATGACCTTGAACTGCCAAATACTGGCTGATTTTAGGTGCAATGACACATTTCTATTTCTTTTTTAAAAAGATTTTATTTATTTATTCATGAGAGACACAGAGAGAGAGAGAGAGGCAGAGACATAGGCAGAAGCAGGCTCCATGCAAGAAGCCCGATGTGGGACTTGATCCTGGCACCCTGGGATAACAACCTGAGCCAAAGGCAGATGCTCAACCACTAAGCCACCCAGGTGTCCTCTCATTTCTATTTCTAATTAAGTTTTAATATAATCACAAGTTGGCTTCCAGTTACAGCTCAGTGACACACTTACAATACAATGGCATGGATCCTTTGATTCCAGAGAATTTATGTTTAAGAATGAGTTGTACTACTGGGTGATAAGTGCTCAAATGTTGAGTTTACTGGCATGTGTTAAGGGACATAGATTCCTTACTGCCTATTGTCTCTCCCTTAGAACCAATAGATGGATTAGTGATTAGAGGACTAATGAATCCGCTTATCTACTCCAGTACGTGCTGTTCTGACAGGAAACTCATAGAAAAAGGTATTAGGGTGCCTCAGCTGAAAGGCTATATTCTTTTAAATAGAAGCCACTATCCACTATCTAAGCTAGATATATTTGGAAGAGGTGATGTGCAGTATAGATGAATGGGGTAGGAAAGGAGGGCATTAAAATAATCAATAGTTAGATGGAATTGGACATTTTTGACATATTTATTTATTTGCTTTATTTATTTGTTGTATAAAGGTCCAAGGATAGTGGGGAATAAAAGAACACCCTGAAAAGCTTCTGACATGGAAATTGGATATTTTCTTTAAATGGCAAACATAGAACTACATTACATTAAAACCAACTTTTGAAAAATTTTAATAGGATGTCTTAAAAGTCCAAACTATAGTAAAAGCATACTTTAGGAAGGCCAGTATTAGATATAATTCATAAAATGTCACTTGTCACTAACAAAGCATGGAAAATATTATTTTCTTTATAGTTTATCCGTTTTTATTTCTTTTATTAAAGTATAATTAAAATACAGTGTTGTCTTTGTTTCAAGTGTACAATATAATGATTCAGCAATTCTATACATTGTTCAGTAGTCACTAAGATGTCTACTCTTGATCCCCTTTATTTCACCCCTCCTCCCACTTACCTCCCCTATGAGTGTTGTTTATTTTCTTTGTCTTTTTTCCTTTGCTTGTTTGTTTTCTTCCTACTCAATCCCATGTGGTCTGATTCTTGAGGCTACATTTAACCATTACATTGTTCTCAGAAGAAGATATTACTTTTAAAAGTTAAGTAATGTTCCTGGGACGCCTGGATGGGTCAGTGGTTGAGGGTTTGCCTTTGGCTCAGGCTGCGATCCCAAGATCCTGGGATCCAGTCTAGCATTGAGCTCCCTGCAGGGAGCCTGCTTCTCCCTCGGCCTATGTCTTTGCCTCTCTCTGCATCTCTCATGAATAAATAAAATCTTAAAAAAAAGATAAGTAATGTTCCAGATGTGTAGTTGTGCCATTAAAGGGTTGCCAAAAGATAGCATATGAGAGGCAGAATGACTCAAAATATCCAGGTATATGGGGATGAATTGCCTAGAAGTGGCTGAATATTTTACTTAAAAATGTTACTATCCTCTGTAAACTATTGAGTATCAGTGTCATTAAAGGAAAAATGATTGCTTTTAATAAAGCCAAGGGAGTTTTTATAAATCTTTAGAAGATTATATGTAATTATATATATATATATATATATATATATATATATATATATATATATCCTGACTTACAGAATCTGATAATTTTTCAATCTGTATGATTTTCATGACTCTCATCTCTATCTCATTAAGTCATTAGCCAGCATAGCCAAACCCTGTACCTCATTAGAAAGAATTGAAATGAGGTGGATTTTAAAAATTGAAAAAGGAAAAATCAGCATATCTTGGGAGCTAGTTGTATATAGAGTAGTCAAGCAGTTGAATTTTTTTAAAAAAATGTATTGAAATTCCAGTTAGTTAATTTACAGTGTAATATTAGTTTCAGGTGTACAATATAGTGATCCAACGCTTCCATATAACACTCAGTGCTCATCATAAGTGTGCTACTAAAGTACCCTCACTTATGTAACCCATCCACCTACCCACCTCCCCTCTGGTAACCATTAGTTTATTCTCTATAGTTGAGTCTTTTTCTTGGTTTGCCTCTTTTTGTTCTCTTTACTCATTTGTTTTGTTTCTTCAATTCCACATGTAAGTGAAATCATATGCTATTTGTCCTTCTCTGACTGACTTATTTTGCCTAGCATTATGCTTTCTAGCTCTATCCACATCACTGCAAATGGCAAGATTTCATTCTTTTTATGGCCAAGTAATAGTCCATCGTGTGTGTGTGTGTGTGTGTGTGTATGCCACATCTTCTTTAACTATTCATCAGTTGGTGGACATTGGGGTTTTTTCCATAATTTGGCTATTGTTGAAAATGCTGCTATAAACATTGGGGTGCACATATCCCTTCCAATCAGTATTTTTGTATTCTTTGGGTAAATACCTAGTAGTGCAATTGCTGGATGGTAGGATAATTCTATTTCTAACTTTTGAGGGAAGTTCTTGCTCAATCTTCTTTCCAGAATGGCTGCACCAGTTTGCATTCCTACCAACAGTATAAGAGGGTTACCCTTTCTTTATATCCTTGTCAATGCATGTTATCTCCTGTGTTGTTAATTTTAGCCATTCTGACTGGCATGAGGTGATATTCGTTGTAGTTTTCATCTATATTTTCCTGATAATGAGTAGTGTTGACATCTTTTCATGTGTATTTTAATCATTTTATTTTATTTTTAATTATTTTCTAAAGATTTATTTATTTCTTTTAGAGAGAGAGGGGAGGGATAAAGTTAGAGAATGTTTAACCAAACCCTTCACTGAGCATGGAACCCAACACAAGGCCTGATCTCCTGACCCATGAGATCATGACCTAAGCTGAAACCAAGAGTTGAATGTTTAACTGACTGAGCCACCCAGATGCCACTCGAGGCATTTTCTTTTTTAAAGATAAAATCCTTTAAAAGATTTTATTTATTTATATATCATCTATCTATCTATCTATCTATCTATCTATCTATCTATCTATCTTAGAGAGAGAATGTGAGCTGGTGGGGGGCGGGGACCAGAGGGAGTGGGAGGGGGAAAGAATCCCAAGCAGACTCCACGTTGAATACAGAGCCCAAAATGAGGCTCTCTCCCAGGACCTTGAGATCATGACCTAAGCCAAAGCCAAGAGTCAGGACATTCAGCTTACTGAGCCACACAGGCACTTGTGTTAGCCATGTTTTATCACGTCTTCTTTATACATTCATTAGATGATGGACGCTTGAGCTGTTTCTAGAATTTGGCTATTGTAGATAATGCTGCTAAAAACATAGGGGTGCATGTATCCCCTTGAATTAGTATCTTTGTATTTTTTGGGTAAATATCTAGTAGTACAATTGCTGGATGGTAGCATACTTCCATTTTTAACTTATTAAAGAACTTCTATACTGTTTTCCAGAGTGGATGCAAAAGTTTTCATTCCCACCAACAGTGCAAGAGGGTTACCCTTCCTCCACATCCTCCCCAACACCTGTTGGTTATTTTACTTTTGATTTTCCCCATTCTGACAAGTATGAGGTGATATCTCACTGCAGGTTTGATTTGCATTTCTCTAATGATGAGTGATACTGAGCATCTTTTCATGTGTCTGTTGGACATCTTGATGTCCAGATGTCTGGATGTCTTTTTTGGGAAAATATCTATTCTTGTCTTCTTCCCATTTTTAAGTTGGATCATTCATTTCCTGTATGTTGAGTTTTATAAGTTATTTTTTAAAGATTCTATTTATTCATGAGAGACAGACACACACACACACAGAGAGAGAGAGAGAGAGAGAGAGAGAGAGAGAGAGAGGCAGAGACACAGGCAGAGGGAGAAGGAGGCTCTGATGTGGGACTGGATCCCAGGACTCCAGGATCACACCCTGGGCCAAAGGCAGGTGCTAAACCACTGAGACACCCAGGGATCCCATATAAGTTCTTTATATATTTTGGATACTAACCCTTTATCAGATATGTCATATGCAAATATCTTCTCTCATTCAGTAGGTTGCCTTTTAGTTTTGCTGATTATTACCTTTGCTGTGCAGAAGCTTTTATTTTGATGAAGCCCTAATAGTTTTTTTCTTTTGTCTCCCTTGCCTCAAAGACATATCTAAAAAGAATTTGCTACAGCTAATGTCAAAGAGGTTACTGCCTGTGTTCTCCTCTAGAATTTTTATGGTTTCAGGTCTCACATTTAGGTCTTTTAAAGTCAAAGATGGCTTACAATTTTATATGGCTAAACAGCCAAATATATCATAATGTAAATTGTGTCTTTGTTCAAAGAAAAGTCCTTATTATCTGTTAATATTAATGGATAATAAGAATTTATTAGGAGTTTCAAAGATATAATAGTTTATCCTGAAAATTATTCTTACACTATGTTAAATATGTCAATTATTTAAATTAGAATTATCAAAGCTAGAGACTAATACTTTGTGAATTTCTTAGTGTGAAATATAATCATTTGGCTGTAAGTACACATTATACACATGGTACATAATTAGTGATCCAAACCTAAATGAAACTTACTTCAAATGCAGCATAGTAAATGAAATAATAGCTTATAATTACAACAGATACCATTTATTGAACCCCTACTATATGCTAGACACTGGACTCAGGATTTACTCATATTATTTCTAATCATCACAACAGTGTTGCAAGGGATCTGTTTGATCTCTATTCAGTAGATGAAGAAACTGAAGATTAGAGAAGTTAAACAACTTAAACAAGGTCACACAGTACTAATATGATTAATAATTAGCTGCTTGAAGTAAAATATGGAAAATATTTTATCTAAACACAATGTGACTTCCCTGCAAAAACAGTTTTTAGCCATTTACACTTATGGGTGAATAAAATGTCTAAAAACATATGTTCCTAAGGGATAGATGAAAAAAAGAGAGCAGTAGGGCACCGTTCCTTAAGACCAAAATGGGTAAAAGCAAAAATAAAGATCATTGACTTCAAATATTGTTTATAGAAAACCTCTGATGTGGTAAGCAGGATAGTGGCCCTTTCCAAAGATTTTCATGTCATAATACCTGGAACCTGTGAATGTGTTATGATATGTGGCAAAAGGGAATTAAAATTGCTTAAAAATCAACCTCAAAAATGGGAAGATTATGCTGAATAATTCACGTGGGCCTAGTGTAATAAATGGGCCCTTAAAAGCAAAAGAGGTCAGAAAAATTCACAAAAATGTCACAAAGGAGAGGCAGAAGAGATGGAAAGCATGAGATTCAATCAGCCATGTCTGGCTTTGAAGATGAAGTGTGGGGCCTATGAGGCAAAGAATGTGAGTGGCCTCCAGTAGCTGGGAATCACTCTCAGTGAAAGACAGCAAAGATACAAGGACCTTAGCCCTACAACTGTAAGAAACTGAATTCTGACACTAATCTGAATGAACAAGGAAATGGATTTTCCCCTGGTACAACAAGAAAGGAAAAGCAGCTCTTCAGAGACCTTGATTTTAGCCTATTCAGACCTATACCAGACTTCCAATCTACAAAACTATAAAATAATAAATTGGTGGTGTGGTAAAGCCTTAAATTTGTGGTAATTTATTATGGCAGGAATAGAAAACACACTACTGGAGTTACCTTTTCCAGTGCTACTATTGAGATGGATGTCTCTTGCTACTCTTGATATGGATGTCTCCATATCTCCATATCTCAGTGTCCTTCACCTCAGACTCCTCTATATGTTTCTCATCCTGATATTTCCTACTCCCGTTATATTTGGTGGTGCATTTATTATTTTAAAACTTACTGAAAGTTTATCAAAGAAGGATGCTATATATGTACCACAAATAATACTAAAGATACCATTCAATAGGCATACCTTTGCATTGACAGGGTTTATGGGTAGTAATCATTTTAACAGTTGATACTTTCCTACAGGGAGTTCCTCTGTATGATAAACATCCTGGGTATGGGGTTAGGTTTTTTACATTCCAAAAAATAAGGCATATCATGCATGTTGTCATGAATAACAGGATTTCATTCATTCTCATGGGTGAATAATATTCTACTATATATATATATATATATATATATATATATATATGCCTTCTTTTATCTATTCATTCATTAACAGACACTTAGGTTGTTTCCATATCTTGGCTGTTGTGAATAATGTTGGAATAAACATGGAAGAGTAAATATGTTTTGATATCCTGTTTTCATTTTTTTAGAAAAAAATGCAGAAGTAGGAGTGCTGGATCATACTGTAGTTCTATTTATAATTTTAAAAGAAACTTCCCTGCTACTTTCCTTAGTGTCTATACCAATTTACATCCCCACCAGTAGTGCACAAGTGTTCCCTTTCTCCATATCCTCAACAACACTTGTTATATCTTGTCTTTTTGATGACAACCATTCTAACAGGTGTGAGGTGATATCTCATTGTGGTTTTGTTTTACATGTAAAAAAAAGATGAATTCACAGAATCAGAGAGCAAAATTGCAGTTACCAGAGGCTGGGCCTTGGGAAAATGGGGAGATACTGATCAAACGGTCCAAACTATTAGAAGATGTGTAAGTTCTGGGGATCTAATGTGCAGCATTGTGATTATAGTCAACAATGATATACTTCAAAATTGCTGAGATAAGATATTAAATGTTCTTATCACAGAAAAATAATAATACTTATGTGACAGGATAGAGGTGTCAGGCAATGCTACAGTAGTAATTATTTTGCAATATATAAATATATCAAATCAACATGGTTGTATACCTTAAATGTATACAATGTTATTAGTTAATTATATCTCATTAAAAATATGCTTGATAACACCCAGCATCACTTACAGATTTTTAATGAATCAGTGATACTATTTGTATATTTTTTATTGGGGTTCAATTTGCCAACATATACTATAACACTCAGTGCTCATCCCGTCAAGACCCCCTTCAGTGCCCGTCACCCAGTCACCCCATCCCCCTGCCAACCTCCCCTTCCACCACCCCTTTTTTTGTTTCCCAGAGTTAGGAGTCTCTCGTGTTTTGTCACCCTCTCTGATATTTCCCACTCATTTTCTCTCCTTTCCCCTTTAATCCCTTTCACTATTTTTTATATTCTCTCAATGAATGAAACCATATAATGTTTGTCCTTATTTTTCAGTGGTATACTAAAGCTGGCTTTCACTGGCTTGCTAGAGGTAATTGGTGAATTATCAGAAATTTGGCAAACTGGTTGTTATATATAGCCATTATTAAAAATAAATAAAATAAGCTTATAATTATTTGAATTATGCTAACAACAAAGGTAGTATATGCTCAAAACTCACTTTTTGTTGTTTTACCACATTTTTTTATTATTTATTTACGATAGTCATACAGAGATAGAGAGAGGCAGAGACACAGGCAGAGGGAGAAGCAGGCTCCATGCACCGGGAGCCTGACATGGGATTCGATCCCTGGATTCCAGGATTGCGCCCTGGGCCAAAGGCAGGAGCCAAACCGCTGCGCCACCCAGAGATCCCCACATTTTCTACTCCATTCTCGAGTCATTTAAATCTATTGTACGACTATATATTTCTTCCTAACCGCATCATCATGGTGGACCGAAATCAGACACGAACAGGATATCTACATCATGGAAACTGACAAACTTCTGATTCTACAAATCAAGTCTTGATTTATTGTTTTTACTCACTGTTTAGATTTATGAAAGTGAAGAAAAATATTAATGATCCAGATTAAATTTAAAAGTGTGACTGTCCATGTCTGTAAGCTATTCTATTGTGAATGTCACAAAACGTTGTGTAAATAATCTTCTGAGATTCAAAGAGTATCATTTGATTCAACAAAGAAATAATTCATGTTATTAATGAGCGAACTTTCAATATGCACATTAATTGTTGTATTTTTATAGGTCATTAACATAAAAATATCACCTAATATTTATGGTGAAATTATGTTCATTTGTAAATTGCAAATACAGAGTTCATCAAAAATCAATGAAAGCAGATAGCTGCAGCAGCACACCATGCCCAGGCTCTGCATCCAGCTGTGTGCCTCCAGCCACCATCACTTGCTGAGTCCAGATCCTCCCAGCCACAAACTCCAGCCACTGGGCTTGAACATAGGGCCCAGCCTCAAACTCCAGCCACCAGAGCATGCATCCTCCAGCCACCACAGTACTCCAGGAGATCCAGCACTGGGCTAGTGGCTCAGCACAAATTTTGGTAACACTGTCGCCCCACTCCCAAGTTATCCAGTAGGCATAGTCCCTCAGAGCTTATTTGCCTGGGTCCCACTAATGCCACAGAGAGCAAGCACAGCTCACAGCAAGCAAAGAGTCGGTGCAGATGACTGGACTAAAAGTAAAAGTGACTCAGACAGAATAGAGCATAAGCAGCACACATAAGATATTCTTTTGAAGTTCCTGGGCACTGCAGAACCTCTTCTTGATAAAGTCACTACTTTCCAGAGCAGAAGACATAGACATAGCTGAGTTTTTTCTTTTCTTTCTTTCTTTCTTTCTTTCTTTCTTTCTTTCTTTCTTTCTTAGCGTTTCTTACATTTATTTCTTAATACATAGAAACAGACACAGGGAGGCAGACAAAATGAAGAGACAGAGAAATTTATCCCAAATGAAAGAACAGAACAAGTCCATAGCCAGAGATCTGAGTGAAACAGATATAAGTAACATGCCTGATAGATAATTTAAAGCAATGATCAGAAAGGTACTCACTGGATTTGATAAGAGAACAGAAGACATGAGTGAGACTCTTAACACAAAGATAACAAATAACACAGCAGAGACAAATGGCTTAATAAATGAAATGAGAAACATGCTTGATGGAATGAACAGCAAGATGGAAGAAGCAGAGGAAGGAATTCAGTGACCTAGATGACAGAGTAATGGAAAGTAATCGAGCTGACCAAAAGAGAGAAAATACAATTATGCAAAACAAGAACAGACTTAGGGAAATTAATGACTCCATCAAATGTAATAACATTCATATTGTAGGAGTCTCAGAAGTAGAAGAGATAGGAAAGAAGACAGAAAATATATTTGAGGAAATAATAGCTGAAAGTTTCCTTAAATCTGAGGAATTAAACAGATATCCATATACAGGTGGCACAGAGAAATCACCAAAATCAAAATCAACAAAAACAGGCCAATACTAAGATATGTTATAATAAAATTTGCAAAAGAAAGTGATAAAAAAATCTTAAAAGCATCAACAAAAGAAGTCCTTAAGTTACAAATTAAGATCCATAAGGCTAGCTGCAGATTTCTCAACAGAAACATGGCAAGCCAGAAAATACTGGCATGATATATTCAATGTGCTGAATGGGAAAAATATGCACCTGAGAATACCCAATAAATCTATCATTCAGAATAGGAGGAGAGATGAAGAGCTTCCCAGAGAAACAAAAACTAAAAGAGTCTATGACCACTAAATCAGCCCTGCAAGAAATATTTTTTTAATTTATTTATGATTGTCATACAGAGAGAGAGAGAGAGGCAGAGACACAGGCAGAGGGAGAAGCAGGCTCCATGCACCGGGAGCCCGACGTGGGATTCGATCCCGGGTCTCCAGGATGGCGCCCTGGCCAAAGGCAGGCGCCAAACCGCTGCACCACCCAGGGATCCCACGTGCAAGAAATATTAAAGGGGATTTTCTGAGTGGAAAGGAGACACCAAAAGTGAGAGTATGGAGATAGGAAACACAAAAGCAGTAAAAATGAATATTTCTGTAAAAAAATCAATCAAGGAATTCACAAAATAAAAGGATGTAAAATATAACAACTTATACCTAAAATATAGGGAGGAGAGGAGCAAAGAATTGGTTCAAACTTGTGTGACCATAACTTAATATAGACTGCTAAATGCAGAAGAGGTTATACACAAATCTAATGGTAACCATACATCAAAAACTATTAGTAAATATGCAAAGAATAAAGAGGCAGAAATCCAAATATATCACTAAAGAAAATCAGCAAATCGTGAAAGAGTAAAAGACAAGAAAGGATCAGAGAAAATCTTCAGAAACAATCACAGAACAAATATTAAAAAAAACAAACAATAGAATGATAAAATATACTAGTGGTAGTACATTGTTTTTGTTAACATTTTTCTGCTTCATTTAGCCAACCAGACACTTGTTAAAAGCCTGAGGATTTTTAAAGCTAGATCATATAAAACTCCCAACAGTATTTGGTTAGCAGCCAACATACTTTTATAAAATTTATTCTACATAATTAGTCTATTAACTAATTAAATTAAATGTAATCAGATATCTTATGATTAAATTTAATGCACATATGTAAACATAATATGAATCTGTCATTAAAGAGAATCTAAATTTTCAAAACTCATAAAAACTTTAAAATTTTTTAATAAAAAATAAAATAAAAAAGAGACTCTTAATTATAGAGAACAATCTGATGGTTACCAGAGGGGAGGGCAGTGGGGCACTGTGTTAAATAGATGATGCAGATTAAGGAGTACATTTGTGATGAGCACTGGGTGATGCATGGAATTGCTGAATCACTATATTGTACAACTATATTGTCATATTGAAATATAACACTGTATGTTAGCTAACTGGAATTAAAATAAAAATGTAAAAAAATCAATGAAAGTATCCTCTGAAAATTAATTGGCTATATGGAATTTATAATAAAGGATATCATGCATTTTGATATTTTAATTATGTGCTACTCACCTTAAGAAAAATTTACATATATCATACATGTTTATGTATATTTATATATCTATCTAAATCTATATTTATATATCATGCCCTTGTTTTTCCAGACAACCAGTTGGACATTTACCAGTACACTGTTGATTTATGATTTCACTTTTTAAAGGTAATTTTTATTCACTCTGCTAAAATAGTTAAGCTTTAGTACATAGATGCAAAGATAATAAATACAAAATCCCTGCCATCTAAAAAGGGCATAACATTCAAGGATAATAAGAATCCTGAGTACTTTGACATGTGGCAAAAGCAAAGATAACTATTTTTCTCTTCTCTATGAAGTGTGGTGATAACCAAAACATGAGGGAAAAGGACTCTACAAAAATTACTCTTTTTGAAAAAGATTTTATTTTATTCATAAATGACACACAAAGAGAGGCAGAGAAATAGGCAGAAGGAGAAGCATACTCCCCACAGGGAGCCCGATGCCAGACTCGATCCGGGGCCTCAATCCTGGGACTAAATCTCGGGATTCCAGGATCACGCTCTGAGCTGAAGGCAGACGCTCAACCACTGAACCACCCAGGCATTCCTAAAAATGACTCTTTAAACAGTCAACAGTACTCTCCTTGGGTCCTATGAATCAAGGGGTTAGGACTCTATATTAGACTATGATTTCTCTACAACTTATATTCACAGAAATTCAAAGCATTAACAGATATCTACAATGACTCTCAAGGCTGATCCTTCCTTTTAAATCCTTATAAAGGGATCCCTGGGTGGCGCAGCGGTTTGGCGCCTGCCTTTGGCTCAGGGAGCGATCCTGGAGACTCGGGATCGAATCCCATATTGGGCTCCTGGTGCATGGAGCCTGCTTCTCCCTCTGCCTATGTCTCTGCCTCTCTTTCTCTCTCTCTCTCTCTCTCTCTCTCTCTCTCTCTCTATCATAAATAAATTAAAAAAATTAAATCCTTATAAAAAAAGTTATGGTCTTTCATTATCTCTCAAATATACACTGCGCTCCACAATCTCTCAACCTCTTTTTTTTTTTTACTTGAGATGACCATTCCTCATGAACTCCTAGTTGAAAAGTGTTGTCTCTTGTATATCCTTGAGAACTTGATCATCAGTTCTGAATTTACTCATCTATCTGTTATAAGAAAGCTTATAGTAAAAAGTTTATGCTTGGGGCACCTGAGTGGCTCAGTGGTTGAGTGTTTACCTTTGGCTCAGGTCATGATCCCAGGGTACTGGGACAGAGTCCAGCATCGGGCTCCCCACAGGGAGCCTGCTTCTCCCTCTGCCTATGTCTCTGCCTCTCTCTCTGTGTCTCTCATGAATAAATAAATAAAATCTTTTTTAAAAAGCTAATGGCTAACATACAATGTTATATGGTAAAAAAAATAGAATACTCATGGTTTATTCTAATACCCTCAAATTTATACATTATTTATGTATGTTGATTCCTTTAGAGAAATCCTTGCCCCTGTCTGAATGAGGAAAAGTTTGGAAAGGATCTGTAAAGCATTTTGTAAGCCTAAAAGTATACATACACACACACACACACACCATATATATATATACCATATATATACAAACTTCATATACATATATATATGTATTTTGCAGATGGTAAAGCTTACAAATATAAGCTGTTAATATTATTCCTTTTTTTTGTTACCATCACAATTTTTAAAGATAGCTGGCCTCCTTTCCTTTTCATTTTTAACACCTGTTGTTTTTGACCAGCAATAGCAAGAGGATTTAATTGCTTGAAATAAAGTAGAAAAGTCAGGAATGCTGAAAAATGAATTGGAGAGCTAGCATTAAAAGATAAGGATTAAACTAACAAAGAATTTTAATGGTAGATTTAGGCGGTCTGATTTTAATCAGTTGGGTTTTTCCACAAAAGAGTGTTTGAGGATAATGCCAAAGAAAGATTATTCTGGATAAAATTTGTAGTGTGTATTGGAGCAGAAGGCCAGGAGACTGCAGGATACAGCTCTCCAATACTAATATTACTACTACTATGGTGGATAAAGAGGAGGAATAGGAGGAGGAGGTGCAGCGGCAATGGAGTGGAAGGAAGAGATGGTAAAGGAAGAGAAATAGCTGCTACAGCTAATATTAAGCACTATATACAAAACTTAAAGCTAGGGATGCCTGGGTGCTCAGTGGCTGAGCATCTGCCTTTGGGTCAGGGAGTGATCCTGGGTTCCTGGGATCAAGTTCAGCATCAGGCTCCCCGCAGGGAGCCTGCTTCTCCCTCTGCCTATGTCTCTGCCTCTCTCTCCATGTCTCTCATGAATAAATAAATAAGATCTTTAAAAAATTAAAGCAAATTATCTCAGGTAATATTTACAACAATTTTAGCGTTGTCATGATGTCTATTTTGCAGATAAAGCAAGGGAAGCACTGAGCCATTAAGTAATGTGTGCAACTTCACAGCTATTAAGTTTCACCTGAAATGTAAACTTAGGCAGCCTGACTCTAGAGCTCAAATTCTAAATCTGAATTCTAAATTCCAATTCTGAATAATTTAAAGATGTGATTTCTTTGAGATGCCATACCCCCAAATAATTGAATGCATTTCCAATAATACCGTTCAATTAAAAACTAATAAAAAAATTCTACAACAACCAGAAGTATATGTAGTTAAATGAATCTGGTGGCCCAAAATAAGCATTTTAATGAAATAGCATTTTTAATGAAATAGCATTTTTTTTCATATTTTATTTTATTTATTAATGAGAGACACAGAGGAGAGAGAGAGCAGCAGAGACAATCAGAGAAAGATAAATACCATATGATTTCACTCATACATGTTATTTAACAAAACAAAACAAATTAATAAAGAAAAAAAGAGACAAACAAAGGCAACAAAAAACTAACCCAGATTCTTAAATACATAGAGATCAAACTGGTGGTTGCCAGAGGGGAGGTGGGTGGGAGGATGGGTGAAATAGGTGAAGGGGATTAAGAGTACACTTATAATGAAAGCACCAAGTAATATATAGAACTGTTGAACCACAATGTTGTGCGCCTGAAACTAAGTAACACTGTGTGTCAATTATACTGAAATTTACAAAATAATAAATAAAACTCAGGGCACTTGAGTGGCTCAGTCAGTTAAGTGTCTGCCTTTGAGCCAGGTCATGATCTCAGGGTCCTGGGATTGAGCCCCACATCAGGCTCCCTGCTCAGTGGAGATTTTGCTTCTCCCTCTAAATCTGCTCCTCCCCCTGCTTACGGTCTCTCTCTTGCTCCCTCTCTTTCTCAAATAAATAAGTGAAAAATCTTTTGAAATAAATAAATAAATAAATATCTTAAAAAATGAAACAGCATTTTGATAAAATTTTACTTGAAAACTTTAAGTTTGACAACCATTTTCAATTGCAAATATATTTGCTTTTTCCCATTGGGAGCTACTATAGACACTAAAAAAAATAGTGTAAATAGTAGGCCAAAGGTGACTAGAAGCAAAAGATATATGTGAATCCTTCCAAATCTCAAAACTCAGGAGAAAGTTTGTTTCATTCCTCAAAAGTAACTAAATAGAGCAACTCTACAACTAGGTGATGTCCAAGATATCTATCTTATTATTCACTGCTAATCCAATTTTCTGATTGTTTAGGTATACAATTTAATCCCAGGATGGATGATAATGGTATATTTTTAAAAATCCATACGTTATGAGTTCATACATAAGCAATCTATACTAAGTTGATTGCCTAGAAAGCAACTTAAAAATGCATCTCTAAGTGTCATTTTCATTCCTGCTGTGTCTAACTATATGTGCTGTGTGTGTATGTGTGTGTATGTGTAAGAGAAAGCACTAATAAGTGAATTCCTGAAAATGTCCTCACAAAATATGTTTAGTCCTCTACGGGGTGCCTGGGTGGCTCAGTCAGTTAAATGTCTGACTCTTGATTTCAGGTTGGGTCATGATCTCAGGGTTAAGAGATCAGTCAGCGTTGGGCTCCATCCTCAGTGGGGAGTCCACCTGAGATTCTCTCCCTGTCCTTCTGCTTCTCCCCACTGTGCTCACTCTCACTCTCTTTCTCTCTCTAAAATAAATAAATAGGGGCACCTCGGTGGCTCAATAGTTGGGCCTCTGCCTTTGGCTCAGGTCATGATCCTGGGGTCCTGAGATCGAGTCCCACATCGGGCTCCCTGCAGGGAGTCTGCTTCTCCCTCTGCCTATGTCTCTGCCTCTCTCTTTATGTCTTTCATGAATAAATAAATAAAATCTTTAAAACAATAAATCTTAAAAAAAGAGAAATTATGTTTAGCCGTTTATTTTAAAGGCCAATTGTTTAAGAAAGTGATTCTACTGCTTTTGAACACATTAGATTGTGTACCTTGAGCCTGAATTCTGAGTGTGAAATGCCAAATTTGCAAAAGAAAACACCTGATAATTTCTTTTCAAATAGTAATTGTAGTTTTTCTAAGTTCTGTGGCTAAAAATTGAAAAATCAGTATCTCTTTGCTGAAATACATTCATGCTTTAATAATTCTTCTGGGGGCACCTGAGTGGTTCAGTAGTTGAGCATCTGCCTTTGGCTCAGGTCATGATCCCAGGGTCCTGGGATCGAGTCCTGCATTGGGCTCCCCATGGGGAACCTACTTCTCCCTCTTCCTATGTCTTCCTCTCTCTGTGTGTCTCTCATGAATAAATAAATAAACATCTAAAAAATAGTCCTCCTGTGTATTCACTTGCAAACTCTTCTCACTTGCAAAAACAAATCTTTGAGACAATAGTAAATTAATTATGAGAAATTTTCTGGTAAATAGATATGTTACCATAAAAAATGGACACAAACAGAAAAGTCCTCACTATTTAGAAACTCTTACAGACTTACAGAAACAAAAAAATAACACAATTGTCCAGAAATTACTTGGATAACATTATATAACACACACTCTCTCTCTCTCTCTCTCTCTCTCACACACACACACACACACACACACACACAGCTTGAATAGTACAGAAGAGAAAGAAGGTGACCATGTATTCAAAAGCCATGACATCCAAAAGCCCAGAGCCAAAAGAGATCAGGTGCTAGAACCTTTACAGAAACAGGATTAAATAGTATCCATGCAAAATGAACCAGTCAGTCATCCAGATGTCTCCAGCTGGATATTTGGTGTACTAAGAAGAAAAGATCCCATTTGACTCCTTTTTCCCACATTGCAGGCAGCTGTCAATAGTATCAATTCCAAAGCAATTTAGTAACTATACTTTGAACCATAAAATTATAAAGCTCAGTATATCCTATCTGATCTTTAAGTCTTTAGTGTTGCAATAAATAATTTTTTACTTAGTTCTCAATAGATTTTTTGTTGTTGCTGTTACTATTGTTTTCTTACCTGATCTTCTCCTTGCATATCTTGCTCTTCAACTTTGTCCTATGGGGAAAAAATCAAGAAAATTTATAAAGAATATATAGCCAAGAAAGAGGAATCTGTATTTTAAAGAGAAGTTAAACTGTTAAGAAAGGCAAACATAAAGTGAACTATAATTTATTCACAGTGAGCTTCAATTCTACTTCTGTGGGAATTAAGATTAAATGCATTACATACTAGTATTTTAGTGCAGTTATTCAATTATCTAAAGATTGTACATTCAACCAACATTTCTATATTGCACAAAATATTTATTTGGATACACTTGTAAAACAGCTTTTTAAGATTAAAAAAATCCAATTTCTTAAGCTTCTGGTATCTCTCCCATAAGATTACTGACTCTCCTTCTGAAATAATATGTTAAGTGTTTAGTTTCCACCCCCATATCCTAAGAAAAAAATCACCTGAGTCTGAAGACTTGCACTCTTGACAATTTCATTTCTCAGAAAAGAAAAACATAATAAGAACAGTTTCTCTGGTCCAAATTTTGAACAAGAAAGAAGAACTATTCATAAGACCTAGAAGCCTTGAGAGAAAGTGACCATGTCATCTTATAGTTAGTAAGTAGTAATGAAGGAAGGGAATGGTAGGCATAGTCAGACACATGTCTTGCTATTAATAGAATGACATTTCTAAGCAGCTGTCCAAATAGTTCAAGTCCTCCATTACAACTGTAACTTACCTCAGGAGTCAATATAAAAAATCAACCAGCTAACAATTCTGGAATTTAAATAACTATGAATGAACTTGAGGAAATTCCTGCTCTAGAGGCTACTTAAGTGACAAATTGCCTATAGTGAGAGAATAACACAATTTCCCTAATTTTGTCTTACTGTGCAGTCAGCCATTGTGGAACCAGATATCTATTCAAACAGTTGGTGAAACATTATTTTTTTTATCTTACATATCTTTAGTCCTTATATTTAACTGTAATTTCTATTAAGAAGGCTAGAAAAATGAGATTGTAGAAGAAAGACCAAAAGATAAGGTTATTTGTATTTATCAGCTTTATAATTATTTAAATTTTTCCCCCTTGGAATGCTAAAGAATAGAAAGAAAGGGAGATGAACTTTAATTGCAAATATACATTGGTGGTAAGTCACAACAAGAGCTGTAAAAATTAAGATATGAAAATGAGTTCTATCAGCTTCCTTTACAGAACAGAGAACCATCCATTTATCTCTGGGTAAAAAGGAAGAGTACTAAAAAGGCAACAATTGAACACTGAGTTTAGCTCAACTTCAATATAAGGATGTACTGTATGTTGGCTAGTTGAATTAATTTTTTTAGTTGAATTAAAATTAAAAAAAACAGAAAAATATAATTATAAAGAATGAAGATAGAAAAAGTAATAATGTTTTAGAACATAGAATTAATTAG
Source organism: Nyctereutes procyonoides (assembly GCF_905146905.1). NCBI lineage: Eukaryota > Metazoa > Chordata > Mammalia > Carnivora > Canidae > Nyctereutes > Nyctereutes procyonoides. The sequence goes on along the minus strand of NW_026575125.1, from coordinate 63,902,585 downwards.
CCAGTACTATGATATCACAGAAAGCAGAGTAAGACTTTGTCCAGTTTACATTCATAAGGAGTCTCAGTTATTTTCATATCTAGGTATTTTCTCATTCCTAGCACAATTAAAGAATTTTCATTTAATACAAGTTCCTCAGGCAGCCTGGGTGGCTCAGCAGTTTAGTGCTGCCTGCAGCCCAGGGCGTGATCCTGGAGGCCCGGGATCAAGTCCCACGTCGAGTTCCCTGAATGGAGCCTGCTTCTCCCTCTGCCTGTGTCTCTGCCTCTCTCTCTCTCTCATGAATAAACAAATAAAATCTTTAAAAAAATAATACAAGTTCCTCAAATTTTGCCATCCATTAACACAGTGTTCTGGGGGTACTTCTTAAATAAACTGATGGGTTTTTTCCCCTTCTATTTATTATATTTAGAGCTACTGAAATTTAACTTCTTTATATTGGGAAAGAAGAAGAAATAAAGGGCATTTAATGAAAAGAATTCACATGCCAGAAAGGTTTATATTTTCTGAGATGAGAGATAAAGATTTTTAAATTTTGTTCTTAGATAATCTCCAAAGAAGTTCGTTGCAGGTAAAATTAACTTGAATGAGTTAATTCTTGAAGCCAAAATCAGAAAAAAAAACTGATAAGAAAAGTTTCTCTGGTCCAAATTTTGAACAAAAAAGAACTATTCATAAGACCTAGAAGTCAATCCTTCCTTCTGATGCTGGGCAGTAAACCATCTGCTTTGTCATCATGTAAATCACATTCCATTCTGTTAACATGGTTATAACTTACTACCATTTGTTATAGCAACATGGGACTAAGGAGCAACTGGATATATTTTGAAAGGAATGTGTACAGTAATCTCTATATTTCCCAGGGTTGAAGCAGGGAGCAACAGCCTGAATATCTGAAAACACTGCCTGCCAGCCTGATTTTCCTGGAATTTTTTAGTGTGCATTATGATGAGTGAGTTCCATCATGGAAGTCAAGGTAGATATTTTTACATCCTTCTACTCAATATTTCAAGAGGTGTCATATAGGAAAATAAATTTTCACATGTCTTGTATTTCATTCCCAACTTCATAGTACATGAAATTTTATATAAAACTGAGCAATAGTGGCATAAGGAAAGCAAAAGTGTTTTTCTTCTTTTTCTGAATTTCTCAGATACAAGAAAATATTCCATAAAATACACTTTAACCCACACTTGATATCATTTTCTATACTGAAATGTTGGATACAAGAAATAACTTAGGGTGATGGATTCTGCCCCAGATTTTTTTTTAATTTATGATAGTCACAGAGAGAGAGAGAGAGGCAGAGACACAGGCAGAGGGAGAAGCAGGCTCCATGCACCGGGAGCCCGATGTGGGATTCGATCCCGAGTCTCCAGGATCGCACCCTGGGCCAAAGGCAGGCGCCAAACCGCTGCGCCACCCAGGGATCCCTCTTCCCCAGATTTAATCATGAGCTAGACAGACTAGCTAAATTCAGAAAGAACACAGAAATACATTAATTTTCCATATGATAAAAAGATAAATTGATTTGGATTATAATATGTAATTTTTGAAATATGATTATAACCATTCCTTCTATTTTTCCATTTAAAAAATTTATATACAGTTGATTATTTCCCAATTTCTATTTTTTCTATAATAATGATCAACTGTAAATCTTTGAAAAGCCTTCCCAAACTCTCTAAATGGCACTGACAGTAATTATGGTGATCTGTGATACCATTGGCTTTGATAGTCTTTTAAGGACATAACTGGAAAGCTATAGTTCCAATTCATTCCTATTACTTGATTCCAAACTCAGAAGTTTCCCTACTCCTTGGGATGCAAATCCTTGTAAGGGATATAAATCCTTGGATTCACAGAGTTTAATTTCTAATTATAATGATATTACCTTATCGTACTTGTCAGTAATTATCTTCATATAACAGACTTTAATTATATGAGATACAATTTTCATTTATTAACTGTCAAATGCATATGAACATGTCTATAAATATCGATAACATCAATAATCTGTTTTCTCTGATATTATTCTTGCCTGGATCTATTCTTTATAATTAACTCAAAGAGAAGAGGAAGCCCAGGTGCAAAAAAGATAAATCTACTAAAGACAGATTTTCAACTTCATGCTTTGATGACAAATCTATTGAATAATTTCCTCACTGCATGGGAATATACAGTTTAAAAAATGTAATTATACATTGGTATCCTCCACTAAATGTTCCAGTGTCTTCTGAGAAAAGAGAGATCTTCCACCAGGGACATAAAGGTCCTAACAAGGCTTTTAATAATACATAATACTAGTTTCTCAACAAAAAAAAAGATGAATATGGCTAAGTATAAAAATTAACAATTTTTTATTCCTGCTTAGCTGATTTAAAATATGCAAACTGGATAATAGCAATAGCCCGAGAAGAAAATGGTATGTTTAAGAAGGACCCAACAGAAGTAGCACAGATAAGTTTGTTATGTTTGGTTAACTTATTTCTCCTTGTCAAACAATTCATTTTTAATGTATGAAAATTTTTGCCTCAAACTTTACTACCCATAAGATTGTAACAGAATTTCTTTTACCTCTTTGGTAATATTTTACCCTGCTGAAAATTCTCTCCACAGACATATATCTTCCTTAATTTCTGGTGATTTCTTGGCTCTTTTGATAGCCTCTAGATCCCTCATTCATTCTCTCCTTTGCCCATTTTCATCTCTTCTCTGGTTCCTGCTTTGATTGAGTGTAAGAATACCGAGCCAGAAGACCTGAACTCTGGATCTATCTCCATCATCAATTCATCAATCATGGAGTAAAACAAAGAAACTCTATGACCGTCAGTTTCTTCATCTATAAAACAAGCATGACAGCAACTGTCCCTAATGTTCCTTTTTTAACCTCATCCTTTTAAAACGTCTGATTTTGGTATGTATTTTAGAATGCCTGATGTTCTTTTCTTATCTTTGAGTTGTTAAAATCAGAATAGAATATGGAATGGTACTTTATAAATGGTTCCCTGCTAAATATAAGCAAGTTAAAAGTCAATAATAATATGAAGTAAAGTTAAAGTCAATAATATTATATTAAGATTATTACTTCAAAATCTTCAAATTGAGCTTTCTGATCTCCACCAACACCTCCCAAGATTTCCACTATCACTTGGCATGGTGTCAGCCTTCAAAATTATATTTTTAACCCTGATTTTCCACCCTCTAACCACACATAAACCATATTTTAAATCCATTAAAATTATAATAGAGAATGTGCTAAAAAACAGATTATTTTATGACATTATTTCTTTTTATCTACACTGCTTAATTTTGTCTTTTATCATATATTTAAAATCTGTATGCATGTGATCCATGTATCTACTTTCCATTTGATATTAAAGAAATTATGATGAGTTTCTACTAAGTATACACCAAGAAGAATAGCTATATTCCACAATTGCTGATGTCTTCTCGCATTTTTCAAGTTTTATCCCTCCATGAAAGCACAGAAATAAAACAAATATACTCCTCTTTAATAAGAAATAATTTGTTATTCAAATACTGTCCCCCCACCACTTTTTCTGTTTATTTTCCAGTCATATATTTTGAGAATTTTTCTTCTAGTGAGGTTATCATTTATTCCATCTTGGAAGTCCTAGATATCCAGCTAAAATATGATGATATATATAGTATATGATATGACATGAAACATGGCTCATTTTCAGAATTTGAGTCAAAGACAGCCTTGCCAAAATTTATTGCTCAACCAGCTATATGAAATCTTATCTATGACCTTTAGGAACATGAGTTCCTTTTCAGTTTGATCTTCCAAAATATTATCACAACCTATACCTTAGGGACCATATAAACTTACAAAATATCATATTTCATTGATTGGAGAAGGCAGATGTATATTTGAATTTCAAAATTTCTTAAGTCAGGATGTGATTGTTTATATGGGAAGAGAAAGCACTGGATAAGCTTAATTGGTATTTTTTTTCTTTCAAAGTGGCAAATGATATAATGGCACATTTCAATGGCTGCATCCTAAATTCAATGAAATATGGTTTATGGTAAAATTATTATTATTATCAGCCAAATTATTTTTATTCAGACAGATCCTAGGCAAGATAAGAATGGTCATGAAACAATTAAAGGATATAAGTTTTTAGGATCTTCAGTTTCATATATATCTAAATAATTTGAATGAAGTACTGATACATTACAAATCCTTTTTTCCCTTTTAATCAAAAGGATATCCTTTGAACATGCTGCTAAGGATGGGTAACATGGTAGCACAACCACAAGAATTTATGATATTAAGGATAAGAAACAATTTTGATGCCATGATATTCTAGAGAATGGCTGCCTAGTATTATGCTGAGTGAAATAAGTCAATTGGAGAAGGACAAACATTATATGGTCTCATTCATTTGGGGAATATAAATAATAGTGAAAGGGAATAGAAGGGAAGGGAAAAGAAATGGGTGGGAAATATCAGAAAGGGAGACAAAACATGAAGACTCCTAACTCTGAGAAATGAACTGGGGGTGGTGGAAGGGGAGGAGGGCGGGGGCTGGGGGTGAATGGGTGACGGACACTGAGGGGGGCACTTGACAGGATGAGCACTGGGTGTTATTCTGTATATTGGCAAATTGAACACCAATAAAAAATAAATTTATTATTAAAAAAAGAAATCGATACTATTAGAGTTCATCTATCATCAAATATTTCTTTTCATCCAATATTTTTAAATGGTATTCTGTTCTGTAAGGAAAAACTACTTGACTTCTTGACATAATCAATAGTCTCTAATATAAGTCTTCCATATAGAAACAAACTGGTCTTAGCCGAAAGAAACAATCTGCAGAAAAAGGAACTGTATAGGTAATACTATGACACTAAATTCATATCTTTCAATAGTCAATCTGAACATGAATGGGTGAAATGATCTACTAAAAAGACACAGAGTATCAGACTGGATTAAAAAGCAAGACCCATTTATATGCTGTCTACAAGAGACTCATTTTATACCTAAGGACACCATAAGACTGAATATGAGGGGGTGAAGAACCATTTACCATGCAAATGGTCCTCAAAATAAAGCTGGGGTAGCAATCCTCATATTAGATAAATTAGATTTTAAAACAAAGACTGTAATAAGAGATGGAGAGGATCACTATATCATACTTAAAGTGTCTATTCAACAAGAAGACCTAACAATTATAAATATTTATACCACTAATGTGGGATCAGTCAATTATATCAACCAATTAATAACCAAAGTAAAGAGACACATAGATAATAATACATTATCATAGGAGACTTCAACATGGGCCTCTCAGCAAAGGACAGATCTTATAAGCAGAAGATCACCAAGGAAATAAGGCTTTGAATGACACACTGTGCCAAATGGATTTCACAGATATATACAGAACATTCCATCCTAATGTAACTGAATACACATTCTTCTCAAATGCACATGGAACTTGCTCCAGAATAAACCATATACTGGATCACAAATCAGGTCTCAACCAATACAAAAAGACTGGAAATATCCCCTGCATATTTTCAGACCACTATGCTATGAAACTAGAACTTAATCACACACACACACACACACACACACACACATAACCTCAATCACAAGAAGAACGTTGGAGGGAACTCAAATACTTGGAGGTTAAAGAGCATCCGACTAAAAGATGAATGAGTCAAACAGGAAATTAGAGAAGAATTTAAATGATTCATTAAAACTAATGAAAATGGAAGCACAACTGTTCAAAATCTTTTGGAAACAGCAGAGGTGGTCCTAAGAGGGAAACAGATATAATACAAGCTTCCCTCAAAAAATTGGAAAAATCTCAAATACACAAGCTAATCTTACCCTTAAAGGAATTGGAGGAAGAACAGCAAATAAAGCTTAAACCAAGGAGCAGAAGAAAAATAATAAAGATTAGATCAGAACTCAATGAAATAGAGACCAGAATAACTATGGACCAGATCAACAAAACAAGGATCTGGTTCTTTGAAAGAATTAATAAGATATATAAAAGGCACTCAAATTGGCAAAGAAGAAGTCAAACTCTCCCTCTTCGCAGATGACATGATACTGTTCATGGAGAACCCAAAAGACTTCACCCCCAAATTGCTAGAACTCATAGAGTCATTTAGCAGTGTGGCAGGATACAAAATCAATGCCCAGAAATCAGTTGCATTTCTTTACACTAACAATGAGACCGAAGAAAGAGAAATTAAGGAATCAGTCCCATTTACAATGGCACCCAAAAGCATAAGATACCTAGGAATAAACCTAACCAAAGAGTTAAAGGATCTATATCCTAAAAACTACAGAACACTTCTGAAAGAAATTGAGAAAGATACAAAGAGATGGAAAAATATTCCAAGTTTGTGAATTGGAAGAAATAATATTATGAAAATGCCTACACTACCCAGAGCAATTTACACATTCAATGTAATCGCTTCCAAAATACCATGGACTTTTTCACAGAGTTGGAACAAATAATCCTAAGATTTGTATAAAATCAGAAAAGACCCTGAATAGCCAGAGGAATGTTGAAAAAGAAAACCAAAGCTGGGGGCATCACAAAGCCTGACTTAATGCTGTATTACAAAGCTCAGATCATCAAGACAGTATAGTACTGGCACAAAAACACACACATAGATCAATGGAACAGAATAGAGAACCCAGATATGGACCATCAACCCTATGATCAAGTGATCTTCAACAAAGCAGAAAAAATATCCAATGGAAAAAAAAGTCTCTTCAACAAATGGTGTTTGGAAAATTGGACAGCTACATGCAGAAGAATGAACCTGGACCATTCTCTTACACCAGACACAAAGATAAACTCAAAATGGTTGAAAGATCTAAATGTGAGACAAGAATCCATCAAAATCCTAAAGGAGAACACAGGCAACACCCTTTTTGAACTTGGTCACAGCAACTTCTTGCAAGATACATCTTGCAAGATGTATGCAAAAATGCAAAAATGCAAAAATGAACTAGAGGAGAACACAGGCAACACCCTTTTTGAACTTGGCCACAGCAATTTCTTGCAAGATACATCTTGCAAGATGTATGCAAAAATGCAAAAATGCAAAAATGAACTATTGGGACTTCATCGAGTAAAAGCTTCTGCATAGCAAAGGAAACAGTCAACAAAACTAGAAGACCACCTACATAATGGGAGAAGATATTTGCAAATGACATATCAGATAAAGGGCTAGTATGCAAGATCTATTCAGAACTTACGAAACTCAACATCCAAAACAAACAATCCAATCATGAAATGGGCAGAAGACATGAACAGACGTTTCTCCAAAGAAGACCTACATATGGCCAACAAGCACATGAAAAAAAATGCCCCACATCACTTTGCATCAAGGAAATACAAATCAAAACCACAATGAGATACCACTTTACACCAGTGAAAATGGCTAAAATTAACAAGACAGGAAACAACATGTGTTGAGGAGGATGTGGAGAAAGGAGAACCCTCTTACACTGTTGGTGGGAATGCAAGCAGGTACAGTCACTCTGGAAAACAGTGTGGAGGTTCCTCAAGAAGACAAAATAGCTACCCTATTACCCAGCAATTGCACTACTGGGTATTTACCCTAAAGATATAGATGTAGTGAAATGACAGGACACCTGTACCCCAATGTTCCTAGCAGCAATGTCCACAATAGCCAAACTGTTGAAGGAGCCAAGATGTCTTTTGACAGATGAATGGCTAAAGAAGTGGTATATATAATATACCATATATTTATATACATATAATATATATATATATATTTATATACATATACATATAATATATATATATTTATATACATATAATATATATATACACACACACACAGACATACACACAATGGAATATTACTCAGCCATCAGAAAGGATGAATACCTACCATTTACATTGATATGGATGGAACTGGAGGGTATTATGCTGAATGAAATAAGTCAATTGGAGAAAGATGATTATATGATTTCACTCAGATGTGGAATATAAGGCATAGTGAAAGGGACCATAAGGATGGGAAAGATTAGAGAGGAAAACAAACTATGGGACACCCCTAACTCTGGGAGACAAACAAAGGGTTGAAGAAGGGGAGGTAGGTAGGGGGGTGGGGTAACTGGGTTATGGGTATTAAGGAGTGCACAAGATGAGATGAGCTCTTGGTGTTATATGTTGGCAAATTGAATGGAAATAAAATATTTAAAAATAAAATACATAATATATATAGAAATAAACTGGTGTTTAAAACTAAACCCTTTTAGGACTAACACACTAAATTTGTTCAGGCAGTATGCAAGGATTCTCATGGTGTTTACCTGTTAGTCTCAACTGAATACCTGATTTAATAGGATTTAAAGCATAATCAAATACACATGTTGTCATAATCTTATAAAGACTATGATGGAAAACATACACAAAGACTATTTTTTTCAGAGACTATTTTTTTTTTCAGAGACTACTTTAAAAGGGAGTACACAGTGTTCCATTGTAAAAATGAGTGAGGATCTGAATAGACATTTTTCCAAAAAGACAGATGAACAGACACATGAAAAAATGCTCAATATTACTAATGCAAATCACAGAAATGCAAAGCAAACCCATCATGAGATATCACCTCATACCTGTCAAAATGGCTAAAATCCAAAAGACAAGAAATAAGTGTTGGTGAAGATGTGGACAAAACGTAACTCTCATAGGCACATTTGGGTGGCTGAGCAGTTGAGTGTCTGCCTTTGCCTCAGGGCATGATCCTGGAGTCCCAGGGGATTGAGTCCCATATTGGGCTCCCTGCACGGAGCCTGTTTCTCTCTCTGCCTATGTCTCTGCCTCTCTCTCTCTGTGTCTCTCATGAGTAAACAAATAAAATCTTTTTAAAAATACAAATTATAAAAAAAGGAACTCTCACAAATTGTAGGTGGGAATATACATTGGTACAGCCGTTGTGGAAAACAATGTGGAGGTCCTCAAAAAATTAAAAATAGAAAAACCATATGATCCAACAATTCAACTAGTGGGTATTTACCCGATTAAAATGAAAACACTAATTCAAAGAGATATCCACAACTCTATGTTTACTGTAACATCATTTACAATAGCTAGAATGTGGAAGCAACCTGAGTGTCCACTAATTAATGAATGAATAAAGAAGTGGTATATAAATGCAATGGAATATTATGCAGCCACAAAAAAAGATCAGGTCTTGTCATTTGCAACAACATGGATGGACTTAGAGCCTTTTATGCTGACTGAAAAAGGTCAGACTACATGGAAATAGTTTTAAGCCTGTCCAATGAAAATGTGGAAAATGAAACTCACTGGATACAATTAGGCATACAACATTGCTTGAATTACTCAAGTAACTGAAGGTCCTCAATCAGTATTTGTTGATAGATGGATTTGATCACAGCCCTGAAATAATGAAAACTCCAAGTTTTCTTCATCTTTGTTAAACAGTGCCAGGTTGTTCTTTGTATTTATTATTGAATTTTGGATTGACTTAGCTATTATATAAAGTGACAACTCTATTTTTAGGTGCAATGACACCTGTCTAGAATTTTGTGTCTTGCCTTGATAACCCCCTTGCCATTCTTCATTTTGATCCTCAGAAGATATAGCTGTCCTCTTAATCCTTTGATTTCATAAAAATGTGTGAGTTTATTTCCTAGAACCTCCATATATAACTTTCAATTCTGGGAAGCAGAATATTCTTGATTTTCCCAGGAAATGATGGGACATATTATCCTCAAGGCAGAACAAGAAACAGCAACCACTTCAGACAGTGTCATGATTTAAATATAGGATTAAGAAGGGCCCACAGAATTTTTGAGCTGATGGGTAGCCCAGGTGGCTCAGCAGTTTAGCACTGCCTTCAGCCCAGGGCATGTCCTGGAGACCTGGGATCAAGTCTCACGTCAGGCTCCCTGCATGGAGCCTGCTTCTCCTTCTGCCTGTGTCTCTGCCTCTCTTTCTCTCTGTGTCTCTCATGAATAAGTAAATAAAATATTTTATTAAAAAATAATTTTTGAGCTGAGTAATGAGAGACCATATCAGTCATAATTAATTCTGAACTGTAAAGGCAAAAAACTGCAATTCACTGTAGAGCATGTATCAGACAGAAGCACACTCTTTTATATATTTATCTTTGTTAATTAGAAAGAAATGCAATACAGGACAGTGCTACACTTACCTTTTTACAAATATTAGCAACTGCTTTTAATATGATGTCCTGGTGGTCAGTTTGGATTATGCCAAGTTCTTTAAGTTTTTGCCGGGTGATGTTAAGTAGCTTCTCCCCATTGATTTCTGCTCTTTCAAAGATTTCTCCATATGCCAGAAAACTATAATCCAATCCTGAAAGATACAAAAGAAGTAAGGGAGATTTCAAGGAAAATGGAGACTCTACTTCCTTGTAAAGATAGCTATACAATTCTACCAGTATAGAATTACTTGTGGCTTTTTGTCATCAATGAGCTATTTTTTTTATTCCAACAGTCCATCTTAAATTCAGCATTTTTAGTTATAAAGTCTTATGAAGGACAAATTTTTGTACATCCTTACAGAAATGATTAAGTACAATTTTTTAAAGATTATTTATTTATTTATTCATGAGAAACAGAGAGAGAGAGAGAGAGAGGCAGAGACACAGACAGAGGGAGAAGCAGGCTCCATGCAGGGAGCCTGATGTGGGACTTGATCCCCAGACTCGAGGATCATGCCCTGGGCTGAAGGCCACACTAAACCACTGAGCCACCCGGGCTGCCCTGAAAAATTTAATTTATAAAAGAGACACTTAAATATAGTTACAGTCAGAGATTATAACTGAAAGTATATTTATAATCTATTGTGATAATATTTAAATTAGACTTAATTGAACTGATATAAAATGTGACTGCTTTTGATTTGTGACTGCTTTAACATTTAGAATTTTATCAATTAAGAATATATATAGCTAATATATGTAAACTATTTTGGGTGGGTACAACCTCTTGGGTAAATTGCTTCATAATTATAATTAAAACAGGAAAAAAATCCAAAATTATTCAGATATATATTTTAGTAAATTAGTTCATCCATATCTTTAGCTCCATTTAGAAAGAAGTAATGAAAGGGGAGGGAGGGGCAAGATGGCGGAAGAGCAGGTCCCCAAATCACCTGTCCCCACCAAATTACCTAGATAACCTTCAAACCATCCTGAAAATCTACGAATTCGGCCTGAGATGTAAAGAGAGACCAGCTGGAACGCTACAGTGAGAAGAGTCCGCGCTTCTATCGAGGTAGGAAGACGGGGAAAGAGAAATAAAGGAACAAAAGGCCTCCGAGGGGGAGGGGCACCGCGAGGAGCCGGGCTGAGGCCGGGGCGAGTGTCCCCAGGACAGGAGAGCCCCGTCCCGGAGGAGCAGGAGCTGCACCAACCTTCCCGGGCGGGCGGAAAGGGGCTCGCAGGGAGCTGGAGCAGGACCCAGGAGGGCGGGGATGCCCTCGGGCTCCCGGGGACACTAACAGACACCTGCGAGCGCAGGAGAGTGCGCTGAGCTCCCTAAGGGCTGCAGCGCCCGCACAGCGGACCGGAGCCGGAGCAGCTCGGAGGGGCTCGGGAGCCGCTCCAGGGAGGGAGCTGCAGGGCGGGAGCGCGAATCCAACAGCGCAGGCCCCGGAGCACAGGGCGCCGGGACACAGCCCAGGATCCCGCCTCCCCCTGGGACAGGCAGAGGCCGGGAGGGCCCAGGACAGCGAGGACGCTCCTGCCCCGAGCTGAGCAGATCAGCGGCCCCGCCCGGAGCCTCCAGGCCCTGCAGACGGAGAACCGAGAGCCCCGAGCCCCGTTGTTCCTGCGGAGGCTGAATCCAGGCTTCCAGAGTTGCCATAGCAACTGCGGCTGATCCTCCCGGGGCCCCACGGGGTGAACAACCCCCGCTGAGCCCTGCAGCAGGCAGGGGCAGAGCAGCTCCCCCAAGTGCTAACACCTGAGAATCAGCACAGCAGGCCCCTCCCCCAGAAGACCAGCTAGACGGACCAGTGATACTCCCCCGTGTTCCAATACAACTTGTTTTTGGCCACTCTGCACTGAGCAAAATGACTAGAAGGAAAACCTCACCTCAAAAGAAAGAATCAGAAACAGCCCTCTCTCCCACAGAGTTACAGAATCTGGATTACACTTCAATGTCAGAAAGCCAATTCAGAAGCACTATTCTACAGCTACTGGTGGCTCTAGAAAAAAGCATTAAGGACTCACGAGACTTCATGACTGCAGAATTTAGATCCAATCAGGCAGAAATTAAAAATCAATTGAATGAGATGCAATCCAAACTAGAAGTCCTAACGACGAGGGTTAACGAGGTGGAAGAACGAGTGAGTGACATAGAAGACAAGTTGATGGCAAGGAGGGAAACTGAGGAAAAAAGAGATAAACAATTAAAGAACCATGAAGACAGATTAAGGCAAATAAATGACACTCTAAGGAGGAAAAACCTACGTTTAATTGGGGTTCCCGAGGGCGCCGAAAGGGACAGAGGGCCAGAATATGTATTTGAACAAATCCTAGCTGAAAACTTTCCCAATCTGGGAAGGGAAACTGGCATTCAGATCCAGGAAATAGAGAGATCCCCCCCTAAAATCAATAAAAACCGTTCAACACCTCGACATCTAATAGTGAAGCTTGCAAATTCCAAAGATAAAGAGAAGATCCTTAAAGCAGCAAGAGACAAGAAGTCCCTGACTTTCATGGGGAGGAATATTAGGGTAACAGCAGACCTCTCCACAGAGACCTGGCAGGCCAGAAAGGGCTGGCAGGATATATTCAGGGTCCTAAATGAGAAGAACCTGCAACCAAGAATACTTTATCCAGCAAGGCTCTCATTCAAAATGGAAGGAGAGATAAAGAGCTTCCAAGACAGGCAGGAACTGAAAGAATATGTGACCTCCAAACCAGCTCTGCAAGAAATTTTAAGGGGGACTCTTAAAACTCCCCTTTAAGAAGAAGTTCAGTGGAACAATCCACAAAAACAAGGACTAAATAGATATCATGATGACACTAAACTCATATCTGTCAATAGTAACTCTGAACGTGAATGGGCTTAATGACCCCATCAAAAGGCGCAGGGTTTCAGACTGGATAAAAAAGCAGGACCCATCTATTTGCTGTCTACAAGAGACTCATTTTAGACAGAAGGACACCTACAACCTGAAAATAAAAGGTTAGAGAACCATTTACCATTCAAATGGTTCTCAAAAAATACCCTAAAAACTATAGAACACTTCTGAAAGAAATTGAGGAAGACACAAAGAGATGGAAAAATATTCCATGCTCATGGATTGGCAGAATTAATATTGTGAAAATGTCAATGTTACCCAGGGCAATTACACGTAATGCAATCCCTATCAAAATACCATGGACTTTCTTCAGAGACTTAGAACAAATTATTTTAAGATTTGTGTGGAATCAGAAAAAACCCCAAACAGCCAGGGGAATTTTAAAAAAGAAAACCGTATCTGGGGACATCACAATGCCAGATTTCAGGTTGTACTACAAAGCTGTGGTCATCAAGACAGTGTGGTACTGGCACAAAAACAGACATATAGATCAACGGAACAGAACAGAGAACCCAGAAGTGGACCCTGAACTTTATGGTCAACTAATATACAATAAAGGAGGAAAGACGATCCACTGGAAGAAAGACAGTCTCTTCAATAAATGGTGCTGGGAAAATTGGACATCCACATGCAGAAGAATGAAACTGGACCACTCTCTTGCACCATACACAAAGATAAACTCAAAATAGATGAAAGATCTAAATGTGAGACAAGATTCCATCAAAATCCCAGAGGAGAACTCAGGCAACACCCTTTTTGAACTTGGCCACAGTAACCGGAGAAGGACAAACAGTGTATGTTCTCATTCATTTGGGGAATATGAATAATAGTGAAAGGGAATATAAGGGAAGGGAGAAGAAATGTGTGAGAAATATCAGAAAGGGAGACAGAACATAAAGACTTCTAACTCTGGGAAATGAACTAGGGGTGGTGGAGGGGGAGGTGGGCGGGGGGTGGGGGTGAATGGGTGACGGGCACTGAGGGGGACACTTGACGGGATGAGCACTGGGTGTTATTCTGTATGTTGGTAAATTGAACACCAATAAAAATTAATTTATAAAAAAAAAAAAGAAAAGAAAACTAAAAAAAAAAAAAAAAAAAAAGAAAGAAGTAATGAGATGATCCAAGAGTAACACAATGTATTACACGATGGAGAAAAATGAATATAATCTGTTATAATGGAAGGCTGAGCTATGAATAACTAAATGCATCAAAAGACTAAATAAATTATGAAATTATCATTCTCCTTTGGTTATACATAATAAGAGTAGGAGTACAGAGGACATGGTCAAAACTTAACATAATTTATTTGCAATTTGATGTTGAACTTCCCTGTGAAAGTAAGTGTGGCTAATATCCTGGGAACTAAGGATATAAACTGATTAATACAAATCCCATTACTTTGCTTTTATAAAAATAATTAATTCAGAAGAGTGTTTAACTTCATAATATCTTTAGATAATTTGTTAATTAGATAATATAACAATATTTCATGAAGAATATTTAAACTACTTTTAAAACTTGGCAAGTACTTTGCAAGTATATACTTAATTTTATTCATATGGTAATTAAATAATATTTGCATTCTTACCTATTTATTAAAAACAAGGCCTATCAATGACTCTATTAAGTTTACTTTGTTTCATTCTCTTTATTTATTTATTTTTATTTTTTTAATTTATTTTTAAATTTGAGTATAATTGACACACAATGTTACTTTAGTTTCAGTTGTACAACCTAATGATTTGACAAGTTTATTTTTTTATTTTATTTTTTTAAAGATTTATTTATTTATATGAGAGAGAGAGAGAGAGAGAGAGAGAGAGAGAGAGAGGCAGAGACACAGGCAGAGGGAGAAGCAGGCTCCATGCCGAGAGCCCGACGTGGGACTCGATTCCGGGACTCCAGGATCATGCCCTGGGCCAAAGGCAGGCGCTAAACCGCTGAGCCACCCAGGGATCCCCTTGACAAGTTCATATATATATATATATATATATATATATATATATATATATATATATTTAAGTTTATATGTTATGCTATGCTCACCACAAGCATAGGTACCATCTGTCTCATTACATCACTATTACAGTATCATTGACCATATTCCATATAGTCTATTTTTTTATTTCCATGACTTACTCGTTCCATACCTGGAGGCCTATATCTCCCTCTCCTCTTCACCCATTTTATCCAACTCCTCCATACCCCTTACCTCTGGAAACCATCAGTTTTTTTTCTATATTTATAGTTCTAATTCTGTTATTTGTTTCTTTATTCATTTTTTTTGATTCCATTCAAGGAATCATATGGTATTTGTCTTCTTCAGTCTGACTTATTTCACTTAGCATAATACCCTATAGGTCCAGCCATGTTGTCTTAAACAGCATCATCTCATTTTGTTATGGTTGTGTAATATTCCATTATATATATAATATATATATATATATATATATATATATATATATATACACACACACACACACACACACACACACACACACATATATAAAAACCTTTTTCTGGGGATCCCTGGGTGGCGCAGCGGTTTGGCGCCTGCCTTTGGCCCAGGGCGCGATCCTGGAGACCCGAGATCGAGTCCCACGTCGGGCTCCCGGTATGTGGAGCCTGCTTCTCCCTCTGCCTGTGTCTCTGCCTCTCTCTCTCACACTGTGTACCTATCATAAATAAATAAAAATTAAAAAAAAACCTTTTTCTTATTCATTCCTCTTATACAACATTATATATATATATATATATAAAATGTACCACATATATGTAATACATAATATACTCATATATATATATATATATAATATATTATATCTTTCCCTACTACGTTTTCCTATCCATTCATCTTTTGATGGACACTTAAGTTGCTTCCATGTTTTAGCTATTATAAATAATGTTGCAATAAACATAGGGGTGCATGTAACTTTTTGAATTAGTGTTTTCATTTTCCCTGGGTAAATATCCAATAGTGGAATTATTGGATTATATAGAATTTCTATTTTTAGTTTTTTGAGGACCTTTCATATTATTTTCCACAGTGGCTGGACCAATTTATATTCCCACCAAAAGAGCACAAGAGTTCATTTTCTCCACATCTTCACCAATATTTGGTGCTTTTTCTATTCTTGATTTTAGCGATTGTAACAGGTGTGAGTGGTATCTCATTGTGGCTTTTACTTGCATTTCTGTGATTAGTGATGTTGAGCATCTTTTCATGTGTGTGTGTTCGCCATCTGTATGTCTTCATTGGAAAAGTAACTATTCAGGTATTCTGTTTATTTTTTAATTTTAAATTTTCTTCTGCCCCCTTTTTAACCAGATTGTTTTTCTGGTGCTTGTTAGTTTAATTCTTTTTTTTAATGAATTAATTTTTATTGGTGTTCAATTTACCAACATACAGAATAACACCCAGTGCTCAACCCGTCAAGTGTCCCCCTCCGTGCCCGTCACCCATTCACCCCCACCCCCCGCCCTCCTCCCCTTGCACCACCCCTAGTTCATTTCCCAGAGTTAGAAGTCTTTATGTTCTGTGTCCCTTTCTGATATCTCCCACACATTTCTTCTCCCTTCCCTTATATTCCCCTTCACTATTATTCATATTCCCCAAATGGATGAGAACATACACTGTTTGTCCTTCTCCGATTAACTTACTTCACTCAGCATAATACCCTCCAGTTCCATCCACGTTGAAGCAAATGGTGGGTATTTGTCGTTTCTAATGGCTGAGTAATATTCCATTGTATACATAAACCACATCTTCTTTATCCATTCATCTTTCGATGGGCACCGAGGCTCCTTCCACAGTTTGGCTATTGTGGACATGGCTGCTAGAAACATCGGGGTGCAGGTGTCCCGGCGTTTCATTGCATCTGAATCTTTGGGGTAAATCCCTAACAGTGCAATTGCTGGTTCGTAGGGCAGGTCTATTTTTAATTCTTTGAGGAACCTCCACACAGTTTTCCAGAGTGGCTGCACCAGTTCACATTCCCACCAACAGTGTAAGAGGGTTCCCTTTTCTCCGCATCCTCTCCAACATTTGTTGTTTCCTGCCTTGTTAATTTTCCCCATTCTCACTGGTGTGAGGTGGTATCTCATTGTGGTTTTGATTTGTATTTCCCTGATGGCAAGTGATGCAGAGCATTTTCTCATGTGCATGTTGGCCATGTCTATGTCTTCCTCTGTGAGATTTCTCTTCATGTCTTTTGCCCATTTCATGATTGGATTGTTTGTTTCTTTGCTGTTGAGTTTAATAAGTTCTTTATAGATCTTGGAAACTAGCCCTTTATCTGATATGTCATTTGCAAATATCTTCTCCCATTCTGTAGGTTGTCTTTGAGTTTTGTTGACTGTATCCTTTGCTGTGCAAAAGCTTCTTATCTTGATGAAGTCCCAATAGTTCATTTTTGCTTTTGTTTCTTTTGCTTTTCGTGGATGTATCTTGCAAGAAGTTACTGTGGCCAAGTTCAAAAGGGGTGTTGCCTGTGTTCTCCTCTAGGATTTTGATGGAGTCTTGTCTCACATTTAAATCTTTCATCCATTTTGAGTTTATCTTTGTGTATGGTGCAAGAGAGTGGTCTAGTTTCATTCTTCTGCATGTGGATGACCAATTTTCCCAGCACCATTTATTGAAGAGACTGTCTTTCTTCCAGTGGATAGTCTTTCCTCCTTTGTCGAATATTAGTTGACCATAAAGTTCAGGGTCCATTTCTGGGTTCTCTATTCTGTTCCATTGGTCTACGTGTCTGTTTTTGTGCCAGTACCACACTGTCTTGATGACCACAGCTTTGTAGTACAACCTGAAATCTGGCATTGTGATGCCCCCAGATATGGTTTTCCTTTTTAAAATTCCCCTGGCTATTCGGGGTCTTTTCTGATTCCACACAAATCTTAAAATAATTTGTTCTAAGTCTCTGAAGAAAGTCCATGGTATTTTGATAGGGATTGCATTGAACGTGTAAATTGCCCTGGGTAACATTGACATTTTCACAATATTAATTCTGCCAATCCATGAGCATGGAATATTTTTCCATCTCTTTGTGTCTCCCTCAATTTCTTTCAGAAGTGTTCTATAGTTTTTAGGGTATAGATCCTTTACCTCTTTGGTTAGGTTTATTCCTAGGTATCTTATGCTTTTGGGTGCAATTGTAAATGGGATTGACTCCTTAATTTCTCTTTCTTCAGTCTCTTTGTTAGTGTATAGGAATGCCATTGATTTCTGGGCATTGATTTTGTATCCTGCTATATTGACAAATTGCTGTATGAGTTCTAGCAATCTTGGGGTGGAGGCTTTTGGGTTTTCTATGTAGAGTATCATGTCATCGGCGAAGAGGGAGAGTTTCACTTCTTCTTTGCCAATTTGAATGCCTTGAGGAGCAGGAGCTGTTAGTTTAATTCTTATTGCAATCTGCCCTTTAAAGGTATAAAACTATTTTTTATTTTAAATTACTCATAAAGTAGTAAAATTTCTCACTGCATTTAAAAATTGTAAAGTAAAGCCACCTTGAATAACCCAATTTCTATCAGCTTATCTATTCAGATTTCCCATTTCTGTTCCTTAGAGCTTTATAATAGAGAATACTTCTCTGCTCCACACTATAAAATAACTAGCAATATTATTAAAAGAGTTACAAAGTACCCACCTAAACTTGGATATATTTCTGTCAGCTTATTTTTCAAGTTTATTATTTCCTTTAAGTATTGATTTATGAAATTACATATATGAGTGGCTAAAAGTAAATAGAAAACATCAAGAGGAGAGACTGCCTTTTTCCCATTGGATATTCTTTCCTACTTTGCTGAAAATTAATTGACATAATTGTGGGTTCATTTCTGGGTTTTTTATTCGGTTCCATTGATCTATGTGTCTATTTTTGTGCCAGTATCATACTGTTTTGATCACCACAGTTTTGTGAATACAACATGAATTCTGGAATTGTGATTCCTCCAGCTTTGCTTTTCTTTTTCAAAGTTTCTTTGGCTATTTGGGGAAGCTGTGTAACTATGTCAAAATAAGCTAAATTTCCCAAGATAATCTTCCTATTAACTTATAGAAGACCTTACAGTAGTTGTTATATTTGTTAAATATGATTAAAAACAGATTTGTATTAGTCAGTTTTTATGCTAGGAATTGGCTAGGAGAAAATTATATATAGTTTTGTCCAATAGAATGAGACATATATTCTTATGAATAATGCTCATATATACTTGACACTTGACTCAGTAAATATATTTAAACGTTGAATGGCTGATCAGAAAGGATTTTATATTTTCTTTACTCTTCATGTGTTTCTGGCAAATGAATAATAGTGCCTTGAATATTTCACACACCCCAGGGAGACATTCTGTTTTATGAACTGCAACAGATACTTGCACTAAAATTTAATATACTGTCAACAAGATTGTAGGAATAAATTAAAGAATTGTGATGTATACAAATGTAATAAAACAACTTAGTCTCTATAGACGATTGAGTATCTGATATAGTAAATGTCAGTTATTTGAGTTAGGTTCCTTTGCCTTTGTTTTTATAAACCCTTTTTTTTAAACTTCCTTAGAAAGTAATATGGACCAGATAATAAATATGGACCTGAAACCAGTTCCATCACTTCACCAAACAAGAGCCTGCATCCTTTGATTATGGGATTTTGGATGGAATCCATACATATCATTTTGCTTTCATTTAAACATTTGTCTTTTAAGCCATTAATGGAATAATTAACAAGTTGGCCTGATTAACATATATTAGGTTATAAGCATGAAAAGCCTGCTAATCAGAGACATGGATATTTCTTTAAGGACGCATGAAGACTGATGAAGCTCAATGTTATGATGCAAAAAATCCATGGCAAATATCCAAGAAGACATTTAGCAAGCCCAAGAATTGATTAAGATACCATAATCAGCATGCCTCTTCAAAGTGATACCATCAATAAAAGACAGAAATCTCATCCTCAATATCTGGCACTCAGTCTTCCAGGTTTGTAAAACCATATGTATTTTGATAGACTTCCACACATTCATAGTGATGATGTTCAAATTACTGCCAAAGATAAATTTTAAAATTGAAAATTCAGCTATAAATCTGAAAATCTGACTTTCAAATTGATTTATGTGGCATATACATTCAAACTTACCAGGTTTTTTTTTAATCCCTGTCACTTTGTCCCATTAGAGCTTATATTAACAATATTGATTTACACGTTTGAGTCACAGTATTATTCTTAAACATTGTGTATATGTATAAGTATGTGCATGCAAGTAAATTTTAAATTTATTTTCCCATATATATCAGTAATTCATATAGTCATGACCCCATTGTATATGTACAGGGATTGACACAAGCCACCAAGATTAGCCTGTGTATTTTGTTTATAAATAAAAATGATTGGAGTTTTTTTCTTTTAGTTTAAGAAGCTGCAAGATCCACTGTAATAATAATAATTAACATTCAACATTGTTTTAAGCACTTTTTATATAGTAACTCAATTCTCGCAAAAACTCTATGACATAGGGACTACTATTATTCCCATACTACAGATGTAAAAACTGACTTAAGAGAGGTAAGTCACTTACTGAAGAACACACAGCTAGTAAGTGGCTGAGTCAGGATTTAAATATAAGAAGTTTAACTACATATCTCATGCTCTTAGTCACTATGCTATACTACTTGTCATAGTAAATGAATGGCTTAAGACTGGAAATGACTTCTATGACACCCATAAAATATGTGAGACAGCTGACCACAACTCAAAGTAATATAAGGGCAGCCAGCTATCCACATCAGTGAATTCTTGAAAAGATCATAATCCATACGTACAGCTCACCATTCCTTAATCTCAATCATATTTTTTCTCAGAAAATATTTAATAAATGTTCTCCATGTGCAAAGTAATTGTTAGAAACTGTGGGAGACAGGAAGAAACACAACACAATTGCTACATTTAAATAGCTTACAGTTTTGTTTTATGCAACTGAAGAAAAACACACAACAAATGTTAGTGTCATGTACCTCACACTAAAAGAAATATGCCCCAAAAGTTAAGTGAATGAGAAATAGTGTAGGCATTAGTTAAGCAAAGAGATAAGAGATTAGAATAAATTTGAATGATGGGGCAATATTTTCACATACATATATCCTGCACAATGTAACTGCTATCTAGTATTTCTCAACACTATATGTAGCATGTAATTCAGTTTCATCAATCAATGCTTTATGTTCCTAAAATCCACCATATTGTATATAGGTCGATACAATAGGCTATTTTTAATCTAATTTGATTTCTTACTTGTATGTGCTATGACTTTATCTAGAAGACAACAATAAAATACTGAAAAGAACTCAGGAAAAAAATCTATGTATTGCTGAGTAGTATTAGTCAGAAATTGGCTAATTGCATTATTTAAACCAATACTACAACTGAAAATTAAAGAGATGCTTCTGTAGCCAAAACTATTTAAAACTTTCTGAAATTCATCAATTAAGAAAATTTCATCTATCTTATATAGATATCAATTCCTATTTTATAAGGAATTGATATATACTTGAAAGGAAAAAGAGGCCAAAAGGACATCAAATGCATTTTAAAACTTTTCATTTACTGAATTTCAAGCAACAGAAGATTGTTAGCATCTTAACAGAGAGCTTTTTCACATTCGCAAGTCATAAAAACCATATGTAATGGAGCCTAGACATACTAGGATGAGTAAGCTACAAAATTAGATTCCAAAGAGAGCCAGGAATTTTGAATGCACAATACAAACCTGCCACCAACAGAAAACTATCACGTTGATTTGATGTTATATAACAATAGTCAAACATAAGAAAGATGCTAGATAGATCCAACAGAACTCAACTTAAAATACAGTAAGAAAATTGTAGTAATAAACTGCCTTGAAAAAAATGGTAAAAAATTATAAAGCTAAATGAGCAAGCAATGGGAAAACTAGCTATAGGTCCTTCATAGGACTTTTTTTCCTTTCCTCCCTTTCCTTTCTTTTCTTTTCTTTCTTTCCTTTCCTTTCCTTTCCTTTCCTTTCCTTTTCTTTTTTTTAGAGAGAGAGAGAGAGAGAGAGAGTGGGAAAGGGAGAGACAATCTTTTAGAGAAACTTATAGACAATCATTAAACAGCACTTCAGAAGGCTGCAAAGATGGCAGAGTAAGAGGACCCTGAGCTCATCTCATCCAACCAATACAACTAGATAACACTCACATTAGTGTAAATAATCTAGAGAAATGAACTGAAAACTGGCAGAACAAACTCCACAATTAAAGAGAGAAAAGATATTCTTCTTTGTTTTTTTATTTTTTGCTTCTTATTTTTACTACTTTGTTTTAAAATTTGATTTTCACTTTAATGGTCCTTTTGTTTTATTTTGTTGTGTTCTTTTTATTTTCTGGTCTCAGACCTCTTCAGAATCATCTAAGGTGTATGTTATCCTAGGTTGTGGTTGATATTTTTGACTCAGCCCGCTCATACAGCCACTATGCACTGGATAAAATGACTAGAAGAAAGAACTCACCACAAAAGAAAGAACCAGAAACAATACTCTCTGCCACAAAGTTACAGAATTTGGATTTAATACGATGTCAAAAATACAATTCAGAAGTACAATTATAAAGCTACCGGTGACTCTGGAGAAAAGCATAAAGGACTCTAGAGACTTTGTTAGTACAGAATTGAGATCTAATCCAGCCAAAATTAAAAACAGATTAAATGAGATGCAATCCAAACTGGATGCTTTAACTGCTAGGCTTCATGAGGCAAAAGAGAGAGTGAGTGACAAAGAAGACAAGTTGATGGAAAGGAAGGAAGATAAGGAAAAAAGAGAAAAACAAGAGCCCACGAGGAAAGGCTTGGGGAAATAAATGATAGCTTGAGAAGGAAGAATATATGTCTAATTGGGATTCCAGAAAAGGCTGAGAGAAAGAGAAGACAACAAATTATATTTGAACAAATCATAGCTGAGAACTTCCCAAATCTGGGGAAGGAAACAGGCATTCAGATCCAACAGATAGATAAGACCTCCCCAAAAAATCAATAAAAACCACTCAACACCTCGACATTTAATAGTGAAACTATGCCACCTGTGGGAACCCACACAGTGCCCACATTCACTACTTAACTAGCTTACACCAATGGTAAAAAGAAGCGATAAAGAATTTTAAAACCAGCAAGAAAAAAAAGGACACATACAAAGGAAAGCACATAAATCTATTAGTGAACTTTTTAGCAGAAACACTGCAAGCCAGAATAAAGTGACTTGACATATTCAAAATGCTGAAGGGAAAGTATCTGCAGCCAAGAATACTCTATCTCATGAAGCTATCATTCAGAATAAAAGGAGAGATAGAGTTTTTTCAGACAAACAAAAGCTAAAGGAGTTCATCAAAATTAAACCACCCATACAAGAGATGTTAAAGGGGACTCTGAATGGAAAGGAAATGTCATAGGTAAGAGTATGAAAAGTAGGAAATACCAAAGCAGTAGAAATGAGTATACCTATAAAAGTATTCAAGGGATTCGCAAAATTAAAGGCTGTAAAATATAGCACCATATACCTAAAACATGGAGGGAGGGGAGAAGAGTAAAAAAATGAGTTTAAACATAAGCAACCATCAACTTAATACAGACTATTATATACAGAAGATGGTATATACAAACCTAATGAGAAACACAAATCAGAAAACAGTAATTGATATGTGAAAACTAAAACAAAGAACCCAAGTATATCACTAAACAAAACCAGTAAGCCATGAAAAAGAACAAAAGAAAAGATCAGAGGAAAGCCACAAAACAAGCAACAAAATGGCAATAAATACATATTTATTGGGCAGCCCTGGTGACTCAGTGGTTTAGCGCCGCCTTCAGCCCAGGGCCTGATCCTGGAGACCCAGGTTCAAGACCCACCTCGGGCTCCCTGCATGGAGCCTGCTTTTCCCTTTGCCTGTGTCTCTGCCTCTATCTCTCTCTTTCTCTCAGGAATAAATTAAAAAAATATTTTTTAAAAGTACATATCTATCAATAAATACTTTGAATGTAAATGGATTTAATTCTCCAACCAAAAGCATAGGGTGACAGAATAGGTTAAAAAAAAATAAGACCCATCTAAATACTGCCTACAAGATATTGTTTTCAGACTTAAAGACACCTGAAGATTTAAAATGACAGGATGGAGAAATATTTATTACGCAAATAGATGTCAAAAGAAAGCCAGGGTAGCAATAAATACATTTCATAAAATAGACTTTAAAACAAGGACTATAACAAGCAAAAAAGGACAATATATTAATAAAGGAGACAATCCAACAAGAAGATACAACAATTATAAATATTCATGCACTCCCAATGGGAACAACTAAATACATAAAACAGTTAAAAACAAACATAAAGGAACTAATCAATAATAATACAATAATACTGGAGGATATTAACACCCCACTTACATCAATGGACATATCATTCAAGCAGAAAATCAACAAGGAAAGAATGGCTTTGAATGACACACTGGACCAAATGGATTTAACAGATATATTTAGAACATTCCATCCTAAAACAGCAGAATACATTCTTTTCAACTGCACACAGAACATTCTTCAGAATAAATAACATATTAGGCCACAAAATAAGTCTAAACAAATTTTAAAATATTGAAATCATTCCACACATTTTTTCTTAAAATAAAGTTATGAAACTGGAAATCAACCACAAGAAAAAATCTAGAAACAGTACAAGTATGTGGAGGTTAAATAACATGCTACTAAACAATGAAAGGAGTCAACCAAGAAATCAAAGAAGAAATCAAAAAGTACATAGAGAAAAATGAAAATGAAAACACAATGGTACAAAATTCACATGATACAGCAAAAATGGTTCTAATAGGAAAGCTTATAGGAAAGCTTATAGCAATGTCTCAAGAAGCAAGAAACATTTCAAATAAATAACCTAACCTTACACCTAAAGTAGCTAGAAAAAGAACAACAAACAAAATCCAAAATCAACAGAAGAAAGATGATTATAAAGATTAGAGCAGAAATAAATAACAAACTATAAAAATTCAGTAGAACAAATCAATTAAACCAGCAGCTGGTTCCTTGAAAAGATCAACAGAATTGATAAACCTTTAGCCGCATTCATCTCAAGAAGTGAAAGGACTAAATTAAACAAAATAGCAAATGAAAGAGGATAAATAACAATTGACATTGTAGAAGTGCAAAGAGTTATAAGAGAATATTTGAAAATTTATATGCCAACTGGGGTGTCTGGGTGGCTCAGTTGGTTAAGCATTTGACTCTTGATTTCAGCTAAGCTCTTGATCTCAGAGTCATGGGATCAAGGCCTACATCAGGCTCCAAGCTCAGCAAGGAGTCTGCTTGAGATTCTTCTCTCACTTTCCCTTATCCCCCATCCCTCTCCTGCTATCTTTCTCTCTAAAATAAATAAATAAATATTTAAAAACTAAATAAAAAGGAAATTTATATGCCAACAAATTGGGAAACATAAAAGAAATGTTTAAATTTGTAGAAACACATAAGCTACTAACACTGAATCTGGAAGAAATAGAAAACTTGAATGGGTGGATTAGCAGCAATGAAATTCAATCATTAATCAAAAATCTCCCAACAAATACAAATCCAGGACCAAATGACATGATAAACAAATTCTACCAAACTATTCAAGAAGAGTCAGTACCTATTCTTATCACGCTATTCCAAAGAATTTAAGAGGAAGGGAAACTACCAAGTTCATTCCATGAGGCCAGAATTACCTTGAGATCAAAACCAGATAAAGACACTACAAAAAAGAGAACTACAAACCAATACCTGCAATGAACATGGATGTAAAAATCCTCAACAAAATATTAGCAAACTGAATCCAACAATATTTCTTAAAAATCATTCACCACAATCAAGTGGGATTTATTCCTGGGATGCAAAGGAAGTTCAATATTTTCAAATCAATCAGTGTGATACATCATATCAATAAGAGAAAAGATAAAAATCTTATGATCATTTCAATAGATACAGAAAAAGTATTTGACAAAGTATAATATCCTTTCATGATAAAAACCCTCAATATAGTAGGCTTAGAGAAAACATACTTCAACATAATAAAGGCCTTATATGAATAACCCATAGCTAAAATCATTTTCAATGGGTAAAACAGAGATTTTCCCCTAAGGTCAGGAACAAGACAAGGATGTCCATTCTCATCACTTTTATTCAACATAGTACTCGAAGACTTAGTCACAGCACTTGGACAACAGGAAGAAACAAAAAGGTATCCAGATTGGTAAGGAAGTTGTAAAACTTTCTCTATTTGCCATGACATGATACTATATAGAAAATCCAAAAGATTCTACTAAAAAACTACTAGAACATATAAATGAATTCAATAAGGTTGGGGTTATAAAATCAATATACAAAAATCTTCTGCTTTTCTTTACACTAATAATGAAGCATCAAAAAGAGAAACAGAAAACTGTCCCATTTACAACTGACCCAAAAAGAATAAAATAGCTAGGAATAAACTTAACTGAAGAGGTGAAAGACCCATACTCTGAAAACTATAAAAACACTGATGAAAAAAAAATTGAAGATAACACAGAGAAATGGAAAGACAATCCATGTTTGTGGTTTGGAATAAGAAATACTGTTAAAATGCCTGTACTACCCAAAGCAGCGTACATATTTAATACAATTCCTATAAAAATACCAATAGCACTTTTCACAGTAATAGAACAAACAATCTTAAAATGTGTATGGAACCATAAAAGACCCTGAATTACCAAAACAAACTTGAAAAGGAGAAGCTGTTTTCTTTTGGGAGATACTGATTGATAATTAATTTTAATCCATGTATGCAGATCTTACCGAGAAAAACTGTAACACCAAAATATCTTAGATATTAAGAATGAATGAAGTCTGTAGAACACTCTCTAGTGACTAGTAGTTGTCTGAAATGACTCTCAGTTTTATAATAGCTTCCTTCTAGATTCTTATTTGGGCTAAAACCTTTGCTCTGTAATAGGGATGTCAGATACAGGACACTTATCCTTCTACTCTTAAACTCCATTACGATGTCAAGTGTAATTAATTGATAATTACACTCTACTTAAGCTAGGATTCAATCATAGAATCCTTTATGACATACTACTTTAGACAGCTAGCAACCACTAACCAATCAACATATATCAACATGTAAAAACTATCTGATAAGTTCCTTTTCTTATTTTTTGCACACCAATGCATCTGACCATTAGCAGACTTTTCAGCTAAGCAGCAAAGCATTATTTCCCATTCCCTGTTGATGACTGTACCACTTAAAATGTATTGTCATTATCTATAAATCTAACCTATAATGACAAAGTTCTGTTAAGAATTGCCTCAGTGTTTCAATTTATTTCCCTCCCTTGTTCTAAAGTATTCAATGGCTCTCTATTCTACAACATAACTCCAAAAACTTTAACTGGATCTCAAGGTCTTTAATAATCTGTATCAATTTCGAATTAGTATCATATAAATACTCCCTATTCAACTAAGCCAAACTTCACATTCCTGCCAACATCCTGAATTTTCCCATGTCTATGCATTTGTTATGCTATGCTCTATGCCTAAAATCTTCCTTATCACTTCTAACTTAAAATCCTGCATCCCCTTCAAATATCAAACTCAGTTTCTTCTGTTTTTCTCATTCCCCCTTAAATCTTCCTTATATTGTATTTATTTGATGACATAAGTTGTTTTGTTGTTTTCCTACTAGTCTGAAACATAACAGAAATTATAAAGTATGAATAAATTCATCTTTGCATGGTTCTTGGCACCCAGAGTAAGTTGCATAACATAGTAGATACTCCCATAAACTGAATTCAAATACAAATTAATATATGTCACTTATTCAGTGGATCTCAATAGAGGCAGCCCTCAATCCTCCCTGCATACTATTAAAATGTACAAAAATATCTGGTTACCAAAACAATTTGAGAGTACTACTGGTATTTAGTAGGAAGAGTTAGGCATGCTAAACATCCTGCATTGTTTTAGCTAGTACCTCAAAAGCAAGATTTGTCCTTCACCTATACACACATCTCCCCTCAAATATCAACAACAACCCTCTTGAGAAACATTGGCTATGTTATGGGATATTTGAATGGTAATTTTGTCTTAGAAATCAAAGTTTCACAGGAAGAAAATGTTAACAGTGATAGAAAAGTTCAAGATGTATGTGACATAATTGGAACTTAAAATGAACTGAAGTCATGAGCCTTTCTGAACTAGGAGAGATGTTATACATTCACTTTCAGTGTGCATTACTGTATTGATGAATCAATCAATATACAGGGACTTAGTTTACTTAACATATTTTGTTAAGTACTGTATTAACCACTGAGGAGGCATTCAGGGACAAACAAAACTTTGTTCCCAAGGAATAGAAAACTGCTTCAAAAAAGATAGCATATCTGCTGAAAGTCTAACAAGAAAAGAAAGCACCAATAGACATCAAGTCACAGATCAAATTAAATATTTTAAAGTAGTAGATCTCTATAACTTTATATATTACTGAGACACTTGTACCATAATTGTAGAGAGATCTTGTGATCCACATTCAAAGGTCAGAAAATATAATTTTTTCATATGTCTTGCTATTTTTTCAGAAAGAATTTCCAAACTATTTTGGAAAACACTAGACTCTAACCAGTCAGCATATAGGTAGTAATTGCCCATCTCATGAAGGTGAATTAAAATGGGCATTCCAGAATGTTATTGAAAGTACTGAATAGCATTTTGTGTCTGATACCAGATAAGTTTTACTGCTTTCAAGCTGTCAAAATGAAATTGCCACTACATGAATTAGCTCTGCTATGAGTCACTTATACCCACAATTTCTATTTCAGCTGTCACTGTGGAATCTAAGATTTCCTCAAGAAAATTATCCACTATATTTGCCTTAAATGTAGTAGGAAGGAATAAGATGCCTATCAGGATGTTCTCAATATCATCTGATAGTTTCTCCGAACAGTTGAATGAATGGGTCTACAAAGTACTCTGCCTATAAAGAAAATCCATCATCTTGCCTTCAGTGTCACAAATATTAATCATTTCCTCTCAATTTCTATTCTGTAGGGTTTATATAATCCCATAAAGGAGAAGAGTTTATTTTTCACAACTAAAATTTACTCCAAAGTTAAAATTTTTATATATCTTAAAGTACCCTGGAGGGAGCTTAGATGCCAGAGCAGTAGGGTGACCCTATACTTGTCTAATCCCTCAAACACAGCTAGTTAAGTATCAAATCATTCTAAACACCCAAGAAATTTATCTGAGGACTGAAATAACAAATTGCACAACTAGAGGGAGAAAAGAGACCACCTTGTGGAAGGTAGGAGGTGTGGAGATATGATTTAGGGCAGAAAAGAATCCTGGGTGTTGCAGAAGATAAGAGCCCTGATCACAGACAGAGGGGAGATAAGGAGAAAGAGAGAGAGAGAGAGAGAGAGAGAGAGAGAGAGAGAGAGAGAGTAGTTCACAGGGGATTGCTCAAGAAAAACACGTCTCCAAAACCATTGACTGGGAAAATGAAAGGAGCTGATTATCATGAGTTTTTACAATCAATGGAGCTCAAAAACTGAATTCAGTTTTAGAAGTCCACATAGTGGCTGGTGTGGAGCCTGGCAGGCATAGTGTTGCTCCTTTGGAGGAGGGAAGAGGCCTGGGGGCAGAAAGTGTAGTCTGAGGATCCCCTGGGATACACTGAGAGAGAGAGAGAGAGAGAGAGAGAGAGAGAGAGAGAGTTCTCCTTCTCGTAGTGCATTTGGGAGAAGTGGCACTGCCTCTCAGGGAAAAAAGAGCCAGCAGGTACCATTCCACTGCCCTGTTCATTATAATTCAGGCTGAAGGTAGTTAACCTGGATGCCAACTTTTTGCTGCACCTTCTTCTAAACTCCAAGTTGCAGCTCTCTTTTGTGTAACTGCCCTTCTGGGACAAACTGGTACCATCCACAGTGTAGCCAGATCATCAGCCAGAGGATCAGTACAGGCCTGCACATGATAGGTCCCTAAAAATTAGAGTTTTGAAACTCAGCCAGTGTGCCTGAGATAAAACAGGTGCACTGTGCTTCTGGGTAGGCAGATGACCCAGACACAGGGTGAAGGGAGGGATCTGAAGGATGCCTGGGACATGTAAGGAGAGATTTTTCACTCTTCCATCAGGGCTTCCTGGATAGTGGTGGGTGGAAACTCCCCTCTTTGGAGATGAAGTTGAGAGTGGCACCATTTTTCTCTCTCACTCAGCAGCACAGATGGATGTCAGTGAGCACCACACTACATACAGTGGAGGCTTTAGCTGCTTATACCAACCCTGCCCCCTGTGCTTTGCAGGTGCTTCTGTACTACAGCAAGTGTGACTGAGAGCCAGAGCAGCAGCAGGACTCTCCTAGAAGATCAGCACAAACTACCCTCTTGCATACACCAAGTCTATTGACCATAGAGATATGCAAAGCTTCAGGTCCACTGGAAATGGGATCAGGCCTCCTAACAAAAAACCAGAGTACATCTAGTAAAACTTTCCACATACTGGACAAGGTCCAAGCATTCCCCACTACAGGCAAGGAATAACTCTGCAGAGGACTGATTTGAGGAAAAGAGCAGCCAAAACACAGCAGCAGAGTGCACAGAGCATATGCCAGAAACATTTCCTGAAGTGTCAGACTCTGGACAGTATAGGATCTCTTCTCCATAAAGCCACTACTCCCAGGAGCAGGAAACATAACAGCTTTCTTAACACAGAGAAGAAAGAGACCTAGACAAAATGCCAAGATGGAGGAATTCATCCCCCAAAAGAAAGAACAAGGAAAGGTCATGGCCAGGTATCTAACTGAAACTGATAGAAGTCATATGCCCGAAGCAGAATTTAAAGTAGCAATCAAAAAAAAAATAAAGTAGCAATCATAAGGATAGTAGCTGGGTTTAAGAAAACCATAGAAGACATCAGGGAGCCCCTTCCCACAGAGAAAAAAAGACCTAAAAACTAGGCACATCGAAAAAAATGCTACAACTGAAATGTAAAATCAACTGGATGTAATGACCACAGGATAGAAGAAGTAGATGAATGACAAGTGATATAAAAGACAAAATTATGGAAAATAATGGAGCTTAAAAAAGAGGGAAATAAATATATGGGATCATGAATGTATACTTAGGGAACTCAGCACTCCATAAAGTATAATACATTTGTATCACAGGAGTCCCAGAAGAAGAAGAAAAAGAAGAGAGAAAAAGGGACAGAAGGCTTATTTGAGGAAATTATAGCTGAAAACTCCCTGAATCTGGGGAGGGAAACAGACATCCATATCCAGGAAGCACAGAGAACTCTCATCAAAATCAACAAAAGCAGGCCTATATCAAGACATATTGCACTAAAATTTGAAAAATATAGAGACAAGGAAAGAATTCTGAAAACAGCAAGAGAAAAGAAAATCTGAACCTGCAAGAGATGACAGACAAATCAGGTTAGCAGCAGATCTCTCCACAGAAACTCGGCAGATCAGATAGAAGTAGCATGATATATTCAATGAGCTAAATGGAAAAAATAGCAGTCAAGAATACTTTATCGAGCAAGACTGTCATTCAGAATAGAAGGTGAAATAAACGGTTTCCCAGACAACAAAAATTAAAAGGAATTTATGACCACTAAACCTGCCTTGCAAGGAATATTAAAGGGGACTCTTTGAGTGGGAAAGAAAGACCAAATATAACAAAGATTAGAAAGGAACGGAGAAAATCTCCAGAAACAACTTAATAGGTAATACAATGGCATTAATTTCATATTTATCAGTAATCACTGTGAATGTGAATAAACTAAATGCTCCAACCAAAAGACACAGGGAATCAGGATGTATAAAAAACCAAGACCCATCAATGTGCTGCCCACAAGAGACTCATTTTAGACCTAAGACACCTGCAGATTGAAAGTGAGGGGATGAAGAAATATTTATCATGCAAATGGATGTCAAAAGAAAGCCCGATTAGTCATACTTATATCAGATAAACTGGATTTTAAACCAAATACTGTAACAAGAGATGAAGAAAGGTGCTATATGATAATAAAATTCTATCCAATAAGAAGTTCTAACAGTTGTAAATATTTATGCCTCCAACTTGTGATCAGCCAAATATATAAATAAATAATGAACATGAGAAAACTCATTAATAATATTACATAATAGAAAGGGACTTAAACACCTCACTTACAGCAGTGGACAGATTACCTAAGCAGAAAATCAACAAAGAGAGAATGTCTTTGAATGACACACTGTACCAGATGGACTTACTAGATATATTCAGAACAGTTCATCCTAAAGCAGGAAAAGTCACATGCTTTTGGAATGCACCTGGAACAGTCTCCAGAATAGATCACACACTGGGTCACAAATCAGGCCTCAACAAGTACAGAAAGATTGAAATAATACCATGCATATTTTCTGACCACAGTGCTGATACTTGGAAATCAAACAAAAGAAAAAAAATTGAAAAGATCACAAATACATGAAGGTTAAACAACACACTACTAAACAATGAATAGTCCTTAATTTCTGAAACATAAATAGATTTTATTAAATCTTAACTTGAAAACATAGACACAAATAGCACAATAATAATCCCATTTTAGCCTACAGTTTCTATTCTTTTACCAATCAAATAACCAAGTAATCATATTGACCTTTTTTACTTTATTTCAATTCTTTTAACTTTTTCCATTGACTCTTAACTGAAGGCAACATAAATAGGAAATGAAGTAAACAACCTTATAGATTATTCTGAAGATATTTTGGCACTTCAAAAACCCAAAGGAAGCGCAAGGTTGCATCATATGTGCATTTGTGCAAACATGACTAGATTAGGCAGCAGATGGGGACTAAAATTCAACTGTTCTCTGCCTTTAAAGATATGGGCCCTGTTGTGAAGCTGTATTCTCTTTGGAGGATTTTTCTCCCTTTTTCTTCACCTAAAGGTACAGTTATTTTTCTAAACTGTGCTGAAGGGACTTATGTCTGATGAAAAAAAGGGCCTTTTTTTCTAATTTGTTGCCCAGAGGGGGAAAATTGTAATTCACATGCAGATGTTTTGTAAGCTAGCAACAGCTCTGCATAGAGGAACCTCTTTCCAATATTGAGCTCCTGATATTGCAATGAACACTTATCATATATGTTATTTAGCTGTAAACTTTTAGTTTTATATTTTTATCTGCATGTTTTATTTATCAAGCTCATATGCATTGTGACTAGGTTTGTTATTTGTATACTTCATGGTATTCCCCCACAACACCTACTACTCTAAACAACTGCTATTTAATAAACCTCTATTTACTGAGTAAAAAGCAATTAAGTTAAATTTATGACACAAAGCAAAATAGGGGCAAGACAAGGGGAGCTCAATTATCATACCCTGAATAACTACAAATCTATCAAAAGTTTTACTTTTATTTTCTTAGGTTTTAAATATATTCTTTTCTGAGATGATGCTAGTTATTTCTAAACTGAGTGACCATCAACTGAATCTATTTTGGGGATGATTATTTGGAATCATGCAATGCAAAGGATCCCAGATCTCTGAATAAGGCAAATTGTGTCCTCAGTGATTCATTTATATTGGTAATATAGATAACTCTATTTCAACACCAAGTATTAACAGATAGCATTGCAAAATACAAAATACACATGATTCTTAAAGGGAAATATTTACATTAAAAAAGAAAACACAGAAAATGTGGTTCAAGATGGAAACAAAGGAGGATCCTTAACTCCCTTTAGTGGACACAGTGAATCAATACCTACACACGTAACAATTTCCTCTGGAAAAAAAAAAAACAAAACCCAGCCAAGTAACTCCTTGAAGAAAAAACCCACATCAAAACCCAATAAAGGGATCCCTGGGTGGCGCAGCGGTTTGGCGCCTGCCTTTGGCCCAGGGCGCGATCCTGGAGACCTGGGATCGAATCCCACATCAGGCTCCCGGTGCATGGAGCCTGCTTCTCCCTCTGCCTGTGTCTCTGTCTCTCTCTCTCTCTCTGTATGACTATCGTAAATAAATAAATTAATTAATTAAAAAAAACAAAACCCAATAAAAAGTTGAGACAAATTCTTACCATAAACCCCACCATTGGTGGAGTGATGCACAATCAGGAGAAAACTTATAACGACTCCAAGCTTTTCCCTCAGGAATGGTTTGAACCCCATATCTAGCACACAAAGTTAAGACCTGCTCCTAAGTGACAAGCCCCCAAAACATATAGCTTTGAAAGCCAATAAAGGGCATTCAGAGCACCTGGGTGGCTCAGTGGTTGAGTTTCTGCCTTTGGCTCAGGTCATGATCCTGGGGTCCTGGGATTAAGTCCCACATCAGCCTCCCTGAGGAAAGCCTGCCTCTCCCTCTGCCTATGTCTCTGCCTCTCTCTGTGTGTCTCTCATGAATAAAAAATAAAATCTTAAAAAAAGAAGGCAAAATTAGGTACTTTATCTTAAAAAAACATCTTGCATTCAGGAGATTCCCAATGCTATAGCAAACTAAGGAAGAATTCTTAAAAGCTTATGTAGACTCACCCTAAGGCTAAGCACAGAGGAGGCCAACTGAAAAGTGCTCTAATTTTCTGTGAAAGAGGTTTATTTGCTTGCCTTAAAGCATAAGCCTGAAAGGGCAGGCTTGCAATTTAACACACACGTAGGAGCCTACTGAAATACTCTCCAAATACATAGGTTGTTGAGTTCCCTCTTTGCTTTCTTCCTCTGCCTTGCTTTAGGTCAGAGCTAATTCCCACAAAGGACCTTGTACACTCACATAGCACATTGATTTCTGTAGCTACCACCCAGGAAACATCTCTAGATTTCTTGGCTCTGGCGGTCAGTGGGACAGACTCAGAGGTCTCACTGGACTCTAACAAATAGAGAAAGTGTTCTTAACCAGCTTACCACATCTAAGGCACAGCAGAGAAGCAACACACTGTGGCACTCGGTTTTTATGTCAAAGAGACCTATTAGTTTATCTTTATAGCTGCGGCCTGAAGAGTAGGGTTCTAATTAAAAACACAAAGAGCAAGGTGCCTGGGTGGTTCAGTCCGTTAAACATCTGCCTTCAGCTCAGGTCATGATCCCAGGTTCTGTGATCAAGCCCCATGTCAGGTACTCTGCTCAGCGGGGAGCCTGATTTTCCCTCTGCCTCTACCTGTTCCTTCCCCTGCTTGTGCTCTCTTTCTGTAAAATAAATTCTTTAAAATATAAATACACATAAAGAGTCCAACAACAATCTTCTCTAGAGACCAGTAGAGCTTGTGGATGCCTTCTCCATCCACTTCTGCTCTCTCTCTGCTTGGACCCAACTGTTGGTGTCGGATTCTATAAATCCCTGGTGTCTCACATTTTATGTCTGCCAGCCAGAGGATACATCCTTGATAGTCTGACTCTGGTGGTCAGTAGGGCTTATATTTTAAGCTCGACAAGACAGAAGCAAAAAAAGAAAAAGTTCTCAACTGGTTATTACCTAGGGCACAGTGCACAGGGAGCAAACAGAAATGTCCACCTCACAGCCTTCCTTTGAAAAGAGGTATATTTGCATACTTTAAAAGCTGTTGCTTGAAGTTCTGGTTTCCACACAACCTGACTATAGGGGCTGACTGAGATCTTCATATGTGGGACACTGATGGGTCCTGGCACACCATCAATTTCTGGGAGCCAAAAAAATAAAATCAGCTTCTTGGAAAATCACAAAGTTTTGAGAGGAAACCAAAAGGTAGATCAAGGTTGAATGATAAGATGAA
This sequence comes from Nyctereutes procyonoides, assembly GCF_905146905.1. Classification (NCBI taxonomy): domain Eukaryota; kingdom Metazoa; phylum Chordata; class Mammalia; order Carnivora; family Canidae; genus Nyctereutes; species Nyctereutes procyonoides. Next base: position 63,866,650 of record NW_026575125.1, on the reverse strand, counting down.
TTTCCTACACAAGGACACTCCTTCAAGACTGAAGGGAAGTGGTAGTTTTATCTAATGTATAGAAACCTTACAGAGAGTCAAAGAAAATGAAGACACAGAAACATGTTCCAAATTAAAAAATAAAATAAAGCCTCACAAAAATATATTAATGAAATGGAGATGAGTAATATACCTAATAAAGAGATCACAATGACAGTCACAAACATGCTCACTCAGCTCAGAAGAATGGATGAGCAAATTGAGAATTATAACACATAGAAAATACTTTTAAAATACCAAAAAAGGGCATCTGGGTGGCTAAGTTGGTTAAACCAGTAACTCTTGATTTCTGCTCAGGTCACGATCTTAGAATTGGGGGAATCAATCCCTACACTGGGCTCTGCACTCAGTGAGGAGTCTGCTTGAGACACTCTCCCTCTTCATCTGCCTCCCCCACACTCTCCCTCTCTCTCTGTATCTTCCTCAAATAATAAATAAATAAACCTCTAAAAATACCAAATAGAAGTTATAGAACTGAAGAAAGCAAAAATTGAAATTAAAAATACAATAATAGAATCGTCCAAAGAGTTGAAAGATCTGTATTCTAAAAAATATAAAACACTGATGAAATTCAAGATGTCACAAATAAATGGAAAGACATTCCAGGGCACCAGGGTGGCTCACTGGTTGAGCATTTGCCTTCAGCTCAGGTGGTACTGCCGGGGTCCTGGGATCGAGGCCCACACTGGGCTCCTCGTAGGGAGCCTGCTTCTCCCTCTGCCTATCTCTCTGCCTCTCTCTATGTGTCTCTCATGAATAAATAAATAAAATATTCTTAAAAAGGAAAAGCAGGGGGGAGGGGCGAGATGGCGGAAGAGTAGGGTCCCCAAGTCACCTGTCCCCATCAACTTACCTAGATAACCTTCAAATCACCCTGAAAATCTATGAATTCAGCCTGAGATTTAAAGAGAGAACAGCTGGAATGCTACAGTGAGAAGAGTTCGCGCTTCTATCAAGGTAGGAAGACGGGAAAAAAGAAATAAAGAAACAAAAGGCCACCAAGGGGGAGGGGCCCCGCAAGGAGTCAGGCTAAGGCCAGGGGGAGTGCCCCCAGGACAGGAAAGCACCGTCCTGGAGAAGCAGGAGCTTCACCAATCTTCCTGGAGGGAAAGGGGCTCGCAGGGAGTAAGAGCAGGACCCAGGAGGGCGGGGATGCCCTCAGGCTCCCTGGGACACTAACAGACACCTGCGCCTAGGGGAGAGTGCGCCGACCTCCCTAAGGGGCTGCAGCGCGCGCACGGCTGGACCCATGAGCAGCTACGAGGGGATCCAGCGGAGGCTCCGCGGAGAGGGGGCTACGTGGCCCTGAGCACGATTCCAACAACGCAGGCCCAGGAGCACAGGGCGCCGGGGACACAGACCAGGATCCGGCCTCCCCCCTGGGAAAGGCGGAGGCCAGGAGGGCCCAGAACAGCAAGGACACTCCTGCCCTGAGCTGAGCAGATCAGCGACCTCGTTCCCGGAGCATCCAGGCCCCTGCGGACCAAGAGCTCTGTAGTTACTGTGGGAGCTGAATCCAGGGCTCCAGAGCTGGCCGCCGCTACTGTGGTTGTTCCTCCTGGGGCTTCAGGGGGTAAACAACCCCCACTGAGCCCTGCACCAGGCAGGGGGCATAGCAGCTCCCCCAAGTGCTAACACCTGAAAATCAGCAAAACAGGCCCCGCCCCCAGAAGACCAGCTAGACGGACAAGTTCCAGGGGAAGTCAAGAGACTTAAAGTATACAGAATCAGAAGATCCTCCCCCGTGCTTTTTTTTTTTTTTTGCTTTTTGATTTCTGTTTGCTTCCCCCACCCTTTTTTCCTTTCTTTCTTTTTCTTTTTCTTCTCTTTTTTCTTTTTCTCTTCCTTTTTTCTTTCTTTTTCTCCTTTCTTTCCTTCTTTCTCTCCTCTCTTTTTCTCCTTTTCCCAATGCAACTTGTTTTTGGCCACTCTGCACTGAGCAAAATGACTAGAAGGAAAACCTCATCTCAAAAGAAAGAATCAGAAACAGTCCTCTCTCCCACAGTTACAAAATCTGGATTACAATTCAATGTCAGAAAGCCAATTCAGAAGCACTATTATCAAGCTACTACTGGTGGCTCTCAAAAAAGCATAAAGGACTCAAGAGACTTCATGACTGCAGAATCAAGATCCAATGAGGCAGAAATTAAAAATCAATTGAATGAGATGCAATCCAAACTAGAAGTCCTAATGACAAGGGTTAATGAGGTGGAAGAACAAGTGAGGGACATAGAAGACAAGTTGATGGCAAAGAGGGAAACTGAGGAATAAAGAGACAAACAATTAAAAGACCATGAGGGTACATTAAGGGAAATAAATGACAGCCTGAGGAAGAAAAACCTACGTTTAATTGGGGCTCCCGAGGGCGCCGAAAGGGACAGAGGGCCAGAATATGTATTTGAACAAATCCTAGCTGAAAACTTCTATAATCTGGGAAGGGAAACAGGCATGCAGATCCAGGAAATAGAGAGATCCCCCCTAAAATCAATAAAAACCATTCAACACCTGGACATTTAATAGTTAAACTTGCAAATTCCAAAGATAAAGAGAAAATGCTTAAAGCAGCAAGAGACAAGAAATCCCTGACTGTTATGGGGAGGATAATTAGGGTAAGAGCAGACCTCTCCACATAAACCTGGCAGGCCAGGAAGGGCTGGCAGGATATATTCAGGGTCCTAAATGAGAAAAACATACAACCAAGAATACTTCATCCAGCAGGGCTCTCATTCAAAATGGAAGGAGAAATAAAGAGCTTCCAAGATAGGCAGAAACTGAAAGAATATGTGACCTCCAAACCAGCTCTGCAAGAAATTTTAAGGGGGACTCTTAAAATTCCCCTCTAAGAAGAAGTCCAGTGGAACAATCCACAACAACAAGGACTGAATAGATAACATGATGACACTAAACTCCTATCTTTCAATAGTAACTCTGAACTTGAACGGGCTTAATGACCCCATCAAAAGGTGCAGGGTGTCAGACTGGATAAAAAAGCAGGACCCATCTATTTGCTGCCTACAAGAGACTCATTTTAGACAGGACACTACAGCCTAAAAATAAAAGGTTGGAGAACCATTTACCATTCAAATGGTCCTCAAAGAAAGCAGGGGTAGCCATCCTTATATCAGATAAACTAAAATTTTACCCCGAAGACTGTAGTGAGAGATGAAGAGGGACACTATCTCATACTTAAAGGATCTATCCAACAAGAGGACTTAACAATCCTCAATATATATGCCCCGAATGTGGGACCTGCCAAATATATCAATTAATAACCAAAGTTAAGACATACGTAGATAATAATACACTTATATTTCGTGACTTCAATCTAGCACTTTCTACACTCGCTAGGTCTTCTAAGCACAACATCTCCAAAGAAACGAGAGCTTTAAATGACACACTGGACCAGATGGATTTCACAGATATCTACAGAACTTTACATCCAAACTCAACTGAATACACATTTTTCTCAAGTGCACATGGAACTTTCTCCAGAATAGACCACATACTGGGTCACAAATCGGATCTGACACGATACCAAAAGATAGGGATCATCCCTGCATATTCTCAGACAATAACGCCTTGAAATTAGAACTCAATCACAACAAGAAGTTTGGAAGGACTTCAAATACGTGGAGTTTAAGGACCATCCGGCTAAAAGATGAAAGGGTCAACCAGGAAATTAAGGGAGAATTCAAAAGATTCTTGGAAACTAATGAGAATGAAGATACAAACATTCAAAATCTTTGGGATGCAGCAAAAGCAGTCCTGAGGGGGAAATACATCGCAATACAAGCATCCATTCAAAAACTGGAAAGAACTCAAATACAAAAGCTAACCTTACACATAAAGGAGCTAGAGAAAAAACAGCAAATACATCCTACACCCAGCAGAAGAAGAGAGTTAATAAAGATTCGAGCAGAACTCAACGAAATCAAGACCAGAAGAACTGTGGAGCAGATTAAGAAAACCAGGAGTTGGTTCTTTGAAAGAATTAATAAGATAGATAAACCATTAGCCAGCCTTATTAAAAATAAGAGAGAGAAGACTAAAATTAATAAAATCATGAATGAGAAAGGAGAGATCACTACCAACACCATGGAAATACAAACGATTTTAAAAACATATTATGAACAGCCAATAAATTGGGCAATCTAGAAGAAATGGACACATTCCTGGAAAGCCACAAACTACCAAAACTGGAACAGGAAGAAATAGAAAACCTGAACAGGCCAATAACCAGAGAGGAAATTGAAGCAGTCATCAGAAACCTCCCAAGACACAAGAGTCCAGGGCCAGATGGCTTCCCAGGGGAATTCTATCAAACGTTTAAAGAAGAAACCATACGTATTCTACTAGAGCTGTTTGGAAAGATAGAAAGAGATGGAGTACTTCCAAATTCATTCTATGAGGCCGGCATCACCTTAATTCCAAAACCAGACAAAGACCCCACCAAAAAGGAGAATTACAGACCAATATCCCTGATGAACATGGATGCAAAAACTCTCAACACGATACTAGCCAATAGGATCCAACAGCACCTTAAGAAAATTATTCACCCTGAAGCAGTAGGATTTATCCCCGGGACACAAGGCTGGTTCAACAGTCATAAAACAATCAATGTGATTCATCATATCAGTAAGAGAAAAACAAAGAACCATATGATCCTCTCATTAGATGGAGAGAAAGCATTTGACAAAATACAGCATCCATTCCTGATCAAAACTCTTCAGAGTGTAGGGATAGAGGCAACATTCCTTAGCATCTTAAAAGCCATCTACGATAAGCCCACAGCAAATATCATTCTCAATGGGGAAGCACTGGGAGCCTTTCCCCTAAGATCAGGAACAAGACAGGGATATCCACTCTCACCACTGTTATTCAACATAGTACTGGAAGTCCTAGCCTCAGCAATCAGACAACAAAAAGACATTAAAGGCATTCAAATTGGCAAAGAGGAAGTCAAACTCTCCCTCTTCACCGATGACATGATATGCTACGCAGAAAACCCAAAAGCCTCCACCCAAGATTACTATAACTCATACAGCAATTTTGGCAGCAAGGCAGGATACAAAATCAATGCCCAGAAGTCAGTGGCATTTCTCTACACTAACAATGAGACTGAAGAAAGAGAAATTAAGGAGTCACTCCCATTTACAATTGCACCCAAAAGCATAAGATACCTAGGAATAAACCTAACCAAAGAGGTAAAGGATCTATACCCTAAAAACTATAGAACACTTCTGAAAGAAATTGAGGAAGACACAAAGAGATGGAAAAATATTCCATGCTCATGGATTGGCAGAATTAATATTGTGAAAATGTCAATGTTACCCAGGGCAATTTACACTTTATTTTTTTTAATTTTTTTTATTTATTTATGATAGTCACAGAGAGAGAGAGAGAGAGGCGCAGAGACATAGGCAGAGGGAGAAGCAGGCTTCATGCACCGGGAGCCCGACGTGGGATTCGATCCCGGGTCTCCAGGATCGCGCCCTGGGCCAAAGGCAGGCGCCAAACAGCTGCGCCACCCAGGGATCCCGCAATTTACACTTTAATGCAATCCCTATCAGAATACCATGGACTTTCTTCAGAGAGTTAGAGCAAATTATTTTAAGATTTGTGTGGAATCAGAAAAGACTCCGAATAGCCAGGAGAATTTAAAAAAAGAAAACCAAAGCTGGGGGTATCACAATGCCAGATTTCAGGTTGTACTACAAAGCTGTGGTCATCAAGACAGTGTGGTCCTGGCACAAAAACAGACACATAGATCAATGGAACAGAATAGAGAATCCAGAAGTGGACCCTCAACTTTATGATCAACTAATATTCAACAAAGGAGGAAAGACTATCCACTGGCAGAAAGACAGTCTCTCCAGTAAATGGTGCTGGGAAAATTGGGCATCTACATGCAGAAGAATGAAACAAGACCACTCTCTTTCACCATACACAAAGATAAACTCAAAATGGATGAAAGATCTAAATGTGAGACAAGATTCCATTAAAATCCTAGAGGGGAACACAGGCAACACCCTTTTTGAACTCGGCCACAGTAACTTCTTGCAAGATATATCCACGAAGGAAAAAGAAACAAAAGCAAAAATTAATTATTGGGACTTCATCAAGATAAGAAGCTTTTGCACAGCAAAGGATACAGTCAACAAAACTAAAAGACAATCTACAGAATGGGAGAAGATATTTGCAAATGACATATCAGATAAAGGGCTAGTTTCCAAGATCTATAAAGAACTTAGTAAACTCAGCAGCAAAGAAAGAAACAATCCAATCATGAAATGGGTAAAAGATATGAACAGAAATCTCACAGAGTAAGACATAGACATGGCCAACATGCACATGAGAAAATGCTCTGCATCACTTGCCATCAGGGAAATACAAATCAAAACCACAATGAGATACCACCTCACACCAGTGAGAATGGGGAAAATTAACAAGGCCGGAAACCACAAATGTTGGAGAGGATGCAGAGAAAAGCAACCCTCTTACGCTGTTGGTGGGAATGTGAACTCGTGCAGCCAGTCTGGAAAACTGTGTGGAGGTTCCTCAAAGAGTTAAAAATAGACCTGCTCTACGACCCAGCAATTGCTCTGTTGGGGATTTACCCCAAAGATGCAGATGCAATGAGACGCCGGGACACCTGCACCCTGAGGTTTCTAGCAGCAATGTCCACAATAGCCAATCTGTGTAAGCAGCCTCGGTGTCCATCGAAAGATGAATGGATAAAGAAGATGTGGTTTATGTATACAATGGAATGTTACTCAGCGATTAGAAATGACAAATACCCACCATTTGCTTCGATGTGGATGTAACTGGGGGGTATTATGCTGAGTGAAATAAGTCAATCGGATAAGGACAAACATTATATGTTCTCATTCATTTGGGGAATATAAATAATAGTGAAAGGGAATAGAAGTGAAGGGAAAAGAAATGGGTGGGAAATATCAGAAAGGGAGACAGAACATGAAGACTCCTACCTCTGGGAAACGAACTAGGGGTGTTGGAAGGGGAGGAGGGTGGTGGATGGTGGTGAATGGGTGACGGGTACTGATGGGGGCACTTGCCAGGATGAGCACTGGGTGTTATTCTATATGTTGGCAAATTGAACACCAATAAAAAATAAATTTATTATTAAAAAAAAGAATACCATTCCATACTCTCCTATTGGAAGAGCAAACATTATTAAAATGTATAGACTACCTAAAGCAATCTACACATTCAGTGCAATCCCTATCAAAATATCAACAGCATTTTTCCAAAACTAGAACAGTCCTAAAATTTGAATGGGACAACAAAAGACTGAATAACCAATGCAATTTTGAAAAAAGCAAAGAAAAGCAGGAGGCATTACAATTCTTTACTACAAGTTATATTATAAACTCTAGTAAGCAAAACTAGAGTTTTCTAGGAAGCAAAACTAGTATGGTATTGGCACATGGTACTGGACTACAAGGTATATTATAAATTCTACTAAGCAAAACTAGTATAGTATTGGCACAAAAATAGATACAGATCAATAGAACAGAAAAGAATATCCAGAAATAAGCTCACAATTATATGGTCAATTATTATTCAACAAGTGGGAAAAGAATATATGCTGGGAAAAATATCTTCAACAAATGATGCTGGGAAGACTGGGCAGCAACATGCAAAAGAATGAAAGTGGACCACTTTTTTTATACCATACACAGAAATAAATTCAAGATGGATTAAAGACCTAAGTGGAAGACCTGAAACAAAATCCTGAAATACAACACAGGCAGTAACTTCTTTGACATTAGCTATATTAACTTTCTAGGTATGTTTCCTGAGGCATGGAAAGCAAAAGTAAAAACAAAATATTGGGACTACATCAAAATAAATAGCTTCTATACAGCAAAGGAAACACTCAACAAAACTAAAAGGCAGCCTATAGAATGGGAGAGGTTTTGTAAATGGTATACCTGATAAAGGGTTAGTATCCAAAATATATAAAGAATTATAAAACTCAACACTCAAAACCCAGGTAGTCCAATTCAAGAATGGGCAGAAGAAATGAATAGGCATTTGTCCAAAGAAGAAATCCAGATGGCCATCAGACACATGAAAAGATATTCAACATCATTCAACATCAAAGAAATACAAATCAAAAGTATAATGAGATATCACCTCACACCTTTCAGAATGGCTAAAAATAAAAATACAAGAAACAACAGGCATTGGCATGGATGTGGAGAATAAAGAATACTCATGTGCTCTTGGTGGGAATTGCAAACCTCTGGAAACCGGCATGGAGGTTCTTAACAAAATTAACAATTAATATTATGATCCATCATTTACACTACTATTTTCCCTCAGAATACAAGAAAATTTATTCAACATGATACACGTACCCCTACGTTTATAGTAGAATTACTTGTAATAGCCAAGATATGAAAGCAGCTCAAGTGTCCATTGAGTGATGAATGGATAAAGAACATGTGGCCTATATCTACAATGGAATATTATTCATCCATGAAAAATGACATATTGCCATTTGCAAAAACATGATGAAGCTAGAGAATATAATGCTAAGTGAAATAAGTCAAAGAAAGACAAATACCATATGATTTCTCTCATATGTGGAATTTAAGAAACAAACAAAAAACACAAGCAAAGAAGAAAAGAGAGAAAGAGGCAAGCCAAGAAACAGTCTTTTACTTACAGAGAACTGATGGTTACAAGAGAGGAAAGATTGGGGATGGGTTAAATAGTTGATGGGGATTAAGGTGTGCACATGTTGTGATGAGTACAGGGTGATATATGAAGTGCTGAATTACTATATTGTACACCTAAAACTAAATAAAACAATAATATTTTACCTACCTGGAATTAAAATAAAAACTTTAAAAAATACAAAAGAAGAGTTCAACAGCATACTAGGGGAAACAGTTGAAATGATCAATGAGCTCAAAGACAGCAGTGGAATCCACTTAATCAGAGCAGCAAAATTTAAAGGAAAAAGAAGAAGATTGAAGATAGCCTAAGGGATTTACGGGACAACATCAAACAAACTAAGATTTCTATTATAGAGGTCCCAGAAAGAAAGGAGCGAGAGAAAGGGGAATAAATTTATTTGGAGGAAAAATGGCTGTAAACTTCCCTACCCTGGGAAAAGATACAAACATCCAGATCCAGAAAGCCCTGAAAGTTCCAAATAAGTTGAATCTAAAAAGACTCACTTTAAGACATCACAAGGAAAGTGTCAAAGGTAAAAGCAAGACGAGAATCTTAAAAACAGCAAGAGAAAATAAAGTTTGTTACATATAAGAGAACTCCAAAAATTTATGTGCAGGTTTTTCTGCTGAAACTTTGAAGGCCACGAGGGAGTGGAACCATATATTCAAAGGGCTAAAAGAAAAAACCTTCTAACTAAAAACAGCTTACCCAACCTAAAACAGTCTATCCTATTGACTTTCAAAATTCAGGAGAGATAAAGCGTTTTCCAGAAAAGCAAAAGCTAAAGGAGCTCATTAGTACTATAATCGCATTATAAAAAAAAATTAAAAGAACTTCTTGAAAATAAAAGAGCCCTAATTAGTAACAGAAATACATGTGACAATATAATTCTCACTAGCAAAGGTAAATGTATAGTAAAATTCAGAATAATCTAGTAATATAAAGGTGGTGGGTTATAATCAGTTATAAAGGTAATATGAAGGTTAAAATAAAAAGTAGCAAAATGACTATAAACTACAATATTTTTTAAGGGATACACAATATTAAAATGTAAATTATGATATCAAAACCATAATTCATGGGAGGGGAGTAAAAATGTAAAGCATTATAATGCATTCAAACCTACGTTGTCACTAGCTTAGGATAGACTGTTAAAAATAAAAGTTGTTTCTATAAGCCTCATGGGAACCACAAAGGAAAAAAATTATAATAGAAACAAAAAATAAAGAGAAGAAAATCATAGCACATCACTCATAAAATCATTAAATCACAAAGAAAGCAAGAAAAGAATAAAAGACAGGTATTATAAAACAGCAAGAAAATAATCCACAAAATAGCAGTAAATGCATATCTATCAATAATTACTTTAAATGTAAATAGAAAAAATATAAGACATAGAATGAACAACTATTGGGTCAAGAAAGAAAGCAAAAGAGAAAATTTAAAAATCCTTGACACAATTAAAAATGGAAATATAGTGGAATGCTTGGGTGGCTCAGTGGCTGAGCATCTGCCTTTGGCTCAGGGTGTGATCCCAGGGTCCCCAGATAGAGTCTCACATTGGGCTCCCCATGGGGAGCCTGCTTCTCCCTCTGCATATATCTCTATATGCAGTGTCTCTCTGTGTGTGTCTCTCATGAATGAATAAGTAAAATCTCTAAAAAAATAAAACAAAATAAAAATGGAAATATAGCATATTGAAACTTAAGGGATGCAGTAAAAGCAGTTCTAAGGGGGGACTTCAATAAATGCCTACTTACAAAAACAAAAGGAATCTCAAGTAAACAGCCTAACCTTACACCTCAAAAAAAAAATAGAAAAAGAAGAAAAAATGAAGCCCAAAGTAAGTAGAAGGAAGGAAATAACAAAGGTCAGAGCAGAAATGAAAGTGATTTAAGTGACAACAAAATATTTTTAAAAAGCAGTAACTAAGTGCTTATTCTTTGTAAACATAAACAAAATTAACAAACCTTTAGTGAAATTCATCCAGCAGAAAAGACACAAATAAATAAAATAATAAATGAAAGAGGAGACAGTACACCTGATACCACAGAAATACAAAGGTACATAAGAGGCTACTATGAACAATTATATGCCAAGAAATTGGACAACCTAGAAGAAATGGATAAATCCCTACAAACATACAAACTTCCAAGATTGAATCACAAAAATAAAGAAAATTTGAATGGGTTTATTACTAGTAAGGATAGTGAATCAGTAATTAAAAACTTCCCAACAACTAGAAGTCAAGGACCAGAAGGCTTCACTGGTGAGCCTTATTAAACACTTAAAGAAGAATTAATACAAATCATTATCACTCAAAACTCAAACTTCCAAAAATAGAAGAGGAGGGAACATTTCCAAACTAATTTTCTGAGGCCAGTACGACCCTGATACAAAAACCACACAAAGACACACACACACAAGTGTGTGCACACAAAAAAGAAAGAGAGAAAAAGAAAGAATCCATACCCTTGATGAGCCTACATACCAAAATCTTCAACAAAATATTAGCAAGTCAATTCAATACATTAAAAGGATCATAAACCATGATCAAGTGGGATTTATTCTATTGAAACAGGAGAGCTTCAACATCCTCAAACCAATGTGACATATCACATTAACAAAATAATGGATAAAATCATACGATCATCTCAATAGATGCAGAAAAGACATCTTACAAAATTCAACACCATTTATGATAATAACTCAACAAGGTTGAATGTACTTAAATATAATGAAGGCCATATATGACAGGCCCACAAGTAACATTATACTCAATATTAGAAAGTTAAAAGGTTTTCTTTTAGGGAACAATACAAGGATACCCATTCTTGCCACTTGTATTCAACACAGTATTGCAAGTCCTAGCCAGTGTAATTGGGCAAGAAAAAGAAATAAAACACTTTCAAATTGGAAATTAAGAAGTAACACTGTCACTATTTGCAGATGACATGATACTACATCAAAGTAAGAACCTTCTGCACAGCAAAGGAAACCATCAACAAAAGAAAAGGAAACCTAACAGGAGAAAATATCTGCAAATTAGATATATCATAAAGGATATCTGTTAAGAGATTAATATCCAAAATATATAAAGAACTCCTTCAACTCAGCCAAAAATGAAACAATACAATTCATTTGAGAGAGGATCTGAATAAACATTTTTCTAAGTAAGACATACATATGGTTTACAGGGACTTGAGAAGGTGCTCAATATCCATAATCATCAAGGAAATTCAAACCAAAGCCATAATGAGATAAAGGAAACTAAATTTAAGTAACCTGAACAAAATTACAAATAAAGAAAGTACCTGAGCCAGGACAAGAACCTAGACCTTTTGTTTACATTTTGGCACTCTCCGTTTCACCAACCTTCCATTCCAGACCTCCTATTTAATTTAGAAAACATCATGTGTCTGAGTTTTTACTAAGTAGTCCCAATAATGTAGTAAAAAGTGGCTCAAGAAGAGGATAATCTATAGCAAGTCTTGCTTCCTGACATATGACTTTGAAAGCCTCTCTTTCCTATTTTTTAAATTATCATTTCATTGGGTCTATTGATCTAAGTGATCAAAAAGTTATGACATTCCAGGATTCTGAACAGAAAAGATAGTTTAAAGCTATAGTATTAGCCTCCTAATATTATGTAACTAATTACTACATACTTAGCTGCTTAAAATAAACCCATTTATTATCTTATAGCATCTGTAGGTCAGAATTCTAAGCACATAATATCTGGACTTCCTGATCGTGTTCTCACAGGTTGTAATCAAGGTGTTCTCCAAGAGTACAATCTCATGTAAAGCTCAGGGTCCTTTTCCCAGCAACTTGGTTATTGGAAGAATTCTGTGTCTTGTGGTTTTAGGACTGAGGTCTCTACTTTCTTACTGGCTATCAATGAGTGTGATTCTCAGCTTCTACAGGTTGTTTGCCATTTCCATAACATGACAATTTTCTCCTTCAAGACAGGTAGGAGAATCTTTATGTTCTACCTCATAGTAAGTTGCTTACCTGATTAGGTCAGGCCCACACAGGAAAATCTGCCTTTTTTCAGAGTTACTTGATTAGTGACTTAATTATGGAAGTTACTACACATTATATTTACAGGTCTTACACATGACTCAAAGGCAAGAGATTATAGAAAGGCATGAGTTATTAAGGGTCATTTTAGAGTTATGTCTCCCACAAAAGCATATAGTCTGGGGTGCCTGAATGGCTTAGTCAGTTAAGCATCTGACTCCTGATTTCAGCTCAGGCCAAGATCTCAGGGTCCTGAGATTGAGCCCCAGGTCAGTCTCTGTGTTCAACACAGAGGATACTACTTGAAATTATCTCTCTTTCTCTCTCCCTCACTCCCTCTCTCTCTCCCTGTGCCCTCTCCTCATGCTCATGCTTGCTCACGCTCTCTCAAATCAATCAGTCAATAAATAAATACTTTTAAAAAGGCATATGGTCTTACATTATGAAGAAGTAGTCAAAGGCCTAACACTATGGCTCATTCAAAAGGTATAACTCCGACTATGGATAAAACCTGCTTTTCCAATCTTGGTTACTTACAGAAGACAAAATGTATCACAAGAATCAAAGCCAAAATGAGAGAAAACAGAATATCTGGTTATATAACTGGGAAGATACAATGTTGGGACTCCAAAACATCTTCACAGTAATCACAGATGTAAACATACTCTAGGAGAGGAGTAAAGAGCACAATATGTAATAAGGCATGCACCAAAACTTCCCTTTTATCAAGTGCAAATAACTGTCTTTTGAGCTTGATATGAATTCATTACATTAAACTATGAAAATTAACCAAAATTACTCAACTCAGTACTCTTAATCGTGTTTTTTTTTAACAACTAGAGTGCTCTGTAGACAGTTAAAGAGCATACTGTCAAGGAAATGGGATACTAAAAAGGGAAGCATTACAAAATGTATTCACACATATTACTTTATTGATTTGTTTAAATATGAGAACAAAGTGAGAAGATATAAAAGCCTCTAGCCTAATTTTTTAGATGCAAGTCAAAAAATATACATAGTTGCTAGGGAGGAATTGAGATGGTAGAGGAGTAAGGGGACCCAAAGTTTTTCTTGTCCCTGAAATACAACTAGATTGTTATCAAGTCATTCTGAACACCTGAGAACTCTGAGAAAACAAATACTGTAGTCTACCAGTAGAAAAGAGACCACTATTTGGAAGGTAGGAGGTAAAGGGATTTGAATGTGGTGTAATATACCTCAGGTTATGGAGGAGGGGAGGGAGCCTGCTTAAAGAAGCCACCACAAAGTATTATAAGCAGTGAAGGCAAAATCAGAACTTTTAGAAGTCTGGTACAGTGGGGGATGTGCCTGGCTTAGAGGTGTGACAGTGTGATTGGAATCCTGGGGTCACAAGAAGAATGGGTGGTACCTCAGTGTGGCAGAGATCCCAGGCATATGAACATAGAAGCCAACTGAGAACAGCAAGTCGAGGTAGGTGCTGGCTTTCTGCTCTGTGTTGCCATAAACGGAACTGCTGCATGGCTGGGGGAGCACTTTCCTGGGAGGGGTTCAGCAAAAGGCAGAGCATAGAGAGATGGCCCCTCCCCCAGGAGGAACAGTGTGAGTCTGTACTGTGGGATTCCTTAAAATTTGGAGATTTGAAATTCAGTCACATGCCTGAGATAAACACACTGGGTCACAGGCTATGTGAACACAGAATTCCGACAAAAAACAGGGAGATAAGAGTGATGAATGCAGCTGGGTAGATTAGTTGGTAAAGCATCTGCTTTCCACTCAGGTTGTAACCCCAGGGTCTTGGAATCGAGCCTCAAATCTGTGGGTTCCCTGCTCAGTGGGGAGTCTTCTTCTCCCTCTCCCACTTCCCCTTCTCCCACTCATGTGCACACACACGCCCTCTCTCACTCTCTCAAATAAATAAATAAAATATTTTTTTTAAAAAAAGAGAGTGATTGGTTTTCTGTGAGGGCTCATTGAAGAGTAGAGGGCTGAATTTTTAGCGCAGGAGCTAGAGAGTGGGGTGCAGCCATATTCATCCCACCCATCATCCCTGTTGAAAGCCTTCAGGGAGCAAAACAGTGCCACCAAGTGGAATCAATAACCATTTACAATGAACCCTGCCTCTGCTCACTGGAGGGGCTTTTAAACCAGGGCAAGTCCACCTGAGAATCAGTGCAACAGGCCCCTCCCTCAGAAGACCAGCACAAAAAACTCCCTCTCAACAAGTTTATCAATCATAGAGGGCTGCAAAGCTTCAGCTCTAGGGGAAAACAGTATATAGCATTCTTTATATTTTTATTACTATCTTTTACTATTATTTTTTCAGTTATTTTCTTATTTTTCCAAATTATTTTTTATTCTTTTGTAATTTTCATTTTTCTATATACTTTATATATGTGCTATTTTTATTTCCTTTCATTGCTTTTTTATTTTATATGTTTTACATAAATATGTTTATATATGCTATATACATATTACATGTTTTTATATATATGTTATGTATACATTTTATATGTAAATATATATTTTTTCTTTATTTCTTTTATTTTGGGGATCTAGTTTCTTTTAACAAGCAGACAAAAACACACCCATGATCTAGTGTTTTTTGTTGTTGTTCTTATTGTTGTTGTTTTCTATTTATTTCCTCTTTTCTGGACAAAATGATAAGATGAAGAAATTTACCCCCCCCCAAAAAAAGAACAAGAAGTAGTACTCACTGCCAGAGATTTAATCAATACAGATATAAGTAAGATGTCTGAACTATAACTGAAAACAATGATTATAAAGATACTACCTGGGTTTGAAAAAAGGATAGAAGACTCAAGAGCATCCCTTACTGTAGAAACAAAAGAACTAAAATACACTTAGGCTGAAATTAAAAATGTTATTACCGAGATGCAGTTCCAGATAGAGGCCATAAAAATGAGGACGAACAAAGCAGAAGAATTAATCAGTGATATACAAGATAAAATTATGGAGATTAAAAACTCTGTAAAGAAGAAGGAAACAAACCTATTAGATCACAAAGGTAGACTGAGTGAACTCAGCAGTTCCGTAAACCAATATAATATCTGTATTATAGGAGTCCAGGAAATGAGGAGCAGGAGAAAGGGGCAGAAGGTTTATTTGAACAAATTATAGCAGAGAAGTTTCCTAATCTGGGGAAGGAAACAGGCATTCATGTCCAAGAGGCACAGAGATCCCGCATTAAAATAAAAAAATAGATCAACAACTTGACATATTAATAGTGAAGCTTACAAATTATAAAAGAGAAAATCCTGAAAGTAGCTTTGGACAAGAGGTTCTTATCGTACAAGGGTAGACACATAAGGCTGGCAGCAGACCTGTTCACAGAGACCTGGCAGGGCAGAAAGGAATGGTATAATATATTCAATGTCCTAAATGGGAAAATATGCAGCCAAGAATATTTTATCCAGCAAGGCTGTTATTTATAATAGAAGGTGAGATAAAGATTTCCAGGACAAAACAAAAGTAAGGGAATTTGTGAACATTAAACCAGCCCTGCAAGAAATATTAAAAGGGATCCTTTGAGTGAAGACAGAGTCCAAAAGTAACAAAGAACAGAAAAGAACAGAAACAATCTACAGAAACAGCAACTTTATAGGTAATACAATGGCACTAAATTCATATCTTTCAATAATGACTCTGAATGGAAATGGACTACATGCTCCAATCAGAAGACATCAGAATACATAAGTATCAGAATGGATAAAAAACCAAGACTGATCAATATGCTGCTTACAAGAGACTAATTTTAGACCCAGAGATACCACCAGATTGAAAGTGAGAGAATGAAGAACCATTAATCATGCTAATGGAAATCAAAAGAAAGCTAGAGTATCCATCCTTATATTAGGCAAACTATATTTTACACCAAAGATTGTACTAAGAGATGAAGGACACTATATCATAATAACAGGATCTATCCAACAAGAAGATCCAACAATTCTAAACATTTGTGTCCCTAACTTGGGAGAGGCCAAATATATAAACTAATTAATACCAAACTTAAAGAAACTCATTGATAATAAATACACTAATAGTAGGGGACCTTAACAAACCACTCCAACAATGAACCAACAAGGAAACAAAGCCTTTGAGTGACACCTTAAACCAGATGGACTTAGCAGATATATTTAGAGCATTTCATCCTAAAGCAGCAGAATGTACATTCTATAGGAGTGCACATGGAACATTCTCTAGAATAGATTACATACTGGGACACAAATCAGATCTCACCAGTACAAAAAGATGGAGATTATACCATGTATATTTTCAGACCACAAGCCTACAAAACTTGAAGTCAACCACAAGAAAAAATTTGAAAGGACCACAAATACATGGAGGTTAAAGAACATCCTACTAAAGAATGAATAGATCAACCAGGAAATTAAAGAACAATTAAAACAAAATAAAAGAAAGCAAATGATAATGAAAACATGACAGTCCAAAACCTCTGGAATGCAGCAAAGGCATTCCTAATAGGTAAGTACATATAGCAACACAGGCCTTCCTCAAGAAGCAAGAAAAGTCTCAACTACATAACCTAACATCATACCTAAAGAAGCTGGAAAAAGAACAGCAAATAAAAGAAATATAAAATCAGCAAAAATAACTGTATCTTTACAAATCTGTCAAGGAGGGATGCCTGGGTGGCTCAGCAGTTGAGCATCTGCCTTTGGCCCAGGGTGTGATCCTGGAGTCCTGGGATTGGGAGTCCCACATCAGGCTCCCTGCATGCAGCCTGCTTCTCTCTCTGCCTATGTCTCTGCCTCTCTCTCTGTGTGTCTCTCATGAATAAATAATTAAAATCTTTAAAAATAAATAAAAATAAAAATCTGTCAAGGAACTCACAAAATAAAAGGATGTAATCATATACTTAAAACATGGGGAGGAAACGAGTAAAGAATGGGTTCAAACTTAAGTTACCATAAACTTACTATGGAATGCCATATGCAGATGATGTTATACATACACCTAATGGCAACCATAAATCAAAAATTAATAATACATATGAAAAAATGAAGAGAAGGGAATAAAAGGATATCACTAAAGAAAGCCACCAAATTGTGAGAGCAAGAGAAGAAAGTAACAGAGAACTACAAAAACAACCAAAAGACAAGTAACAAAATGGTAGTAAGTTCACACCTAATCAATAATTACTTTGAATGTAAACAGATTAAATGATTCAATCAAAGGACATAGTGTGATGGAATGGATCAAAAAAGAAGACTAAACTATATGATGCCTATAAGAGACACACTTGAGATTGAAAGACATGCAGATTAAAGGTTAAGGAATGGTGGGATGCCTGGGTGGTTCAGCAGTCGAGCATCTGCCTTTGGCTCAGGGCATATCAGGTTCCCTGTTAAGAGCCTGCTTCTCCCTCTGCCTGTGTCTCTGCCTCTCTCTCTGTGCCTCTCATGAATAAATATATTAAACCTTAAAAAAATAAAGGTTAAGGGATTAAAGACAACTTATCTTGCAAATGGCTGTGGGAAGAAATCTGAGATAGCAATACCTATATTGGAATAGATAGAATTTAAAACAAAGACTAACAAGAGACAAAGAGGGACACTATATAATCATAAATGGAACAAGAAAATATAACAAAGGGGAGCTAAGAAAAAAAGGGCAGAGTTGGAGGAACCTAGGCTCATCTTGTACTTCAAACATAGCTAATAACTATGAAATCTAAATACCCCAGAAATCAACCTGAAGACTGACAGAACAACCTCCACAACTAAAGGGAGAGAGGAAGCCATATTGAAGAAAGTAGGAAGTGTGGAGATGTGGTTTGCGTGAGAAATTAATCCCTGGTACTGCAGAGGGGAGGGAGCTGTGGTCCCAGAGAAAGGTGAGAGATAGAGAAGCATACAGGTTAACACACAAGGAGAATATTTCCCTGAAGTCATCGGCTGGGAAAATGAGAGGGGTTGATTTTTGTGAGCTCTTGCAAACAACAGGGCTTAAAGCCTGGAGTTGTAAAGGTCAGTGGGCTTGGCTGGGATAGAGACTTGAGGGCACTGACCTACTCCTAGAAAGAAGGCAGGCAAACAACCCTGGGGCAGATGGCAATAATAATCTGAGGAAATGGCCTTGCGCCACACAGAGGGGATATTATTTGCTCTTCTTAGAGTGAATTCCTGAGAGGCAGCATTCACAGAAACAAAGGACTGCCTTGGTTATTTCCTTCCCCCATCCTTCAGCACAAACACAGAGCCACCTGCTAGGAGCAGCAAAGTGCAAACACTGGCTGTCTACCTTGCTTACACTAAGTACCACAACCCTGCACTCTGGTAGGATTGCCCCTCTTAGTCAAACATGCTTTACTTCCAGCACAGTGTGCCACTTCTACAGAAGACCTGAAGAAACCCCTACACACATATCCCCTGACCAGTTCTTCAAGGCTTCAATTCTAGTGGAAGTAGTACCAGGTCTCATATATCAGGCAGACCAGAGAACATTTAGTTAAAACTTGCCACATTCTAGCCAAGGACCAAACACTGCCAACTGTATGCAAGGAAAGCCTCTGCACACAACTAGTCTGAAGGTTTGAGCAGCCAAAATACAATAGTAGAATGAATGCAGCACACACAAGAGACACTCCCTGAAGTTCTAGGACGTATATACTATATGACTCCTTTTTCATAAAGCCATTATTCTCAGAAGCAGGAAGCATAATGGGCTTTTCTAACACACTAAAGAAGGCAGAGACTTAGACAAAATGCAAAGAGGGAGGAATTCATACCAAATGAAACAACAATATAAACCCACAGCCAGAGATCTAACTGAAAAACAAATAAGTAACATACCTGATGGAAGATTTATTTTTTTAATAAATTTATTTTATTGGTGTTCAATTTACCAACATACAGAATAACACCCAGGGCTCATCCCATCAAGTGCCCCCCTCAGTGCCCGTTCACCCATTCACCACCGCCACCCGCCCTCCTCCCCTTGCACCACCCCTAGTTTATGTCTCAGAGTTAGGAGTCTTTATGTTCTGTATCTTTCTGATATTTCCCAGACATTTCTTCTCCCTTCCCTTCTATTTGCTTTCACTATTATTTATATTCCCCAAATGAATGAGAACATATAATGTTTGTCCTTATCCGGTTGACTTACTTCACTCAGCATAATACCCTCCAGTTCCATCCACGTTGAAGCAAATGGTGGGTATTTGTCATTTCTAATTGCCGAGTAATATTCCGTTGTATACGTAGACCACATCTTCTTTATCCATTCATCTTTCAAAGGACACCGAGGCTCCTTCCACAGATTGGCTATTGTGGACATTGCTGCTATAAACATTGGGGTGCAGGTGTCCCGGCGTTTCACTGCATCTGTATCTTTGGGGTAAATCCCCAACAGTGCAATTGCTGGGTCGTAGGGCAGGTCTATGTTTAACTCTTTGAGGAACCTCCACACAGTTTTCCAGAGTGGCTGCACCAGTTCACATTCCCACCAACAGTGTAAGAGGGTTCCCTTTTCTCCGCATCCTCTCCAACATTTGTAGTTTCCTGCCTTGTTAATTATCCCCCTTCTCACTGGCGTGAGGTGGTATCTCATTGTGGTTTTGATTTGTATTTCCCTGATGGCAAGTGATGCACAGCATTTTCTCATGTGCGTGTTGGCCATGTCTATGCCTTCCTCTGTGAGATTTCTCTTCATGTCTTTTGCCCATTTCATGATTGGATTGTTTGTTTCTTTACTGTTGAGTTTAATAAGTTCTTTATAGATCTTGGAAACTAGCCCTTTATCTGATACGTCATTTGCAAATATCTTCTCCCATTCTGTAGGTTGTCTTTGAGTTTTGTTGACTGTATCCTTTGCTGTGCAAAAGCTTCTAATCTTGATGAAGTCCCAATAGTCCATTTTTGCTTTTGTTTCTTTTGCCTTCGTGGATGTATCTTGCAAGAAGATACTGTGGCTGAGTTCAAAAAGGGTGTTGCCTGTGTTCTCCTCTAGGATTTTGATGGAATCTTGTCTCACATTTAGATCTTTCATCCATTTTGAGTCGATCTTTGTGTATGGTGAAAGAGAGTGGTCTAGTTTCATTCTTCTGCATGTGGATGTCCAATTTTCCCAGCACCATTTATTGAAGAGACTGTCTTTCTTCCAGTGGATAGTCTTTCCTCCTTTGTTGAGTATTAGTTGACCATAAAGTTCAGGGTCCATTTCTGGGTTCTCTATTCTGTTCCATTGATCTATGTTTCTGTTTTTGTGCCAGTACCACACTGTCTTGATGACCACAGCTTTGTAGTACAACCTGAAATCTGGCATTGTGATGCCCCCAGATATGGTTTTCTTTTTTAAAATTCCCCTGGCTATTCGGGGTCTTTTCTGATTCCACACAAATCTTAAAATAATTTGTTCTAACTCTCTGAAGAAAGTCCATGGTATTTTGATAGGGATTGCATTAAACGTGTAAATTGCCCTGGGTAACATTGACAATTTCACAATATTAATTCTGCCAATCCATGAGCATGGAATATTTTTCCATCTCTTTGTGTCTTCCTCAATTTCTTTCAGAAGTGTTCTATAGTTTTTAGGGTATAGATCCTTTACCTCTTTGGTTAGGTTTATTCCTAGGTATCTTATGCTTTTGGGTGAAATTGTAAATGGGATTGACTCCTTAATTTCTCTTTTTTTCAGTCTTATTGTTAGTGTATAGAAATGCCACTGTTTTCTGGGCATTGATTTTGTATCCTGCCACGCTACCAAATTGCTTCAATCTTGGGGTGGAGGCTTTTGGGTGTTCCATGTAGAGTATCAAGTCATCGGCGAAGAGGGAGAGTTTGACTTCTTTGCCAATTTGAATGCCTTTAATGTCTTTTTGTTTTCTGATTGCTGAGGCTAGGACTTCCAGTACTATATTGAATAGCAGTGGTGAGAGTGGACATCCCTGTCTTGTTCCTGATCTTAGGGGAAAGGCTCCCAGTGCTTCCCCATTGAGAATGATATTTGCTGTGGGCTTTTCGTAGATGGCTTTTAAGATGTTGAGGAATGTTCCCTCTATCTCTACACTCTGAAGAGTTTTGATAAGGAATGGATGCTGTATTTTGTCAAATGCTTTCTCTGCATCTAATGAGAGGATCATATGTTTATGGTTTTTCTCTTGCTTATATGGTGAATCACATTGATTGCTTTACGAGTGTTGAACCAGCTTTATGTCCTGGGGATAAATCCTACTTGGTCATGATGAATAATTTTCTTAATGTGTTGTTGGATCCTAATGGCTAGTATCTTGTTGAGAATTTTTGCATCCATGTTTATCAGGGATATTGGTCTGTAATTCTCCTTTTTGGTGGGGTCTTTCTCTCGTTTTGGAATTAAGGTGATGCTGGCCTCATAGAACGAATTTGGAAGTACTCCATCTCTTTCTATCTTTCCAAACAGCTTTAGTACAATAGGTATGGTTTCTTACTTAAACGTTTGATAGAATTCCCCTGTGAAGCCATCTGTCCCTGGACTTTTGTGTCTTGGGAGGTTTTTGATGACTGCTTCAATTTCCTCCCTGGTTATTGGCCTGTTCAGGTTTTCTATTTCTTCCTGTTCCAGTGTTGGTAGTTTGTGGCTTTCCAGGAATGTGTCCATTTCTTCTAGATTGCCTAATTTATTGGCGTATAGCTGTTCATAATATGTTTTTAAAATCGTTTGTGGAGAGGAGGGGCAAGATGGCGGAAGATTAGGGTCCCCAAATCACCTGTCCCCAACAAATTACCTAGATAACCTTCAAATCATCCTGAAAATCTACGAATTCGGCCTGAGATTTAAAGAGAGACCAGCTGGAATGCTACAGTGAGAAGAGTTCGCGCTTCTATCAAGGTAGGAAGACGGGGAAAAAAGAAAGCAGCTGATCTGCTCAGCTCGGGGCAGGAGCGTCCTTGCTGTCCTGGGCCCTCCCGGCCTCTGCCTGTCCCGGGGGGAGGCCGGATCCTGGGCTGTGTCCCGGCACCCAGTGCTCCCGGGCCTACGCTGTTGGATTCGCCCTCCCGGTGTCGCAGCCCCCTCCGTGGAGCCAATGCCCGAGCCCCTCCAAGCTGCTCCTGGAGCCGCGCAGCCCCCTCCGCAGGGAGCCTCTTCCTCTGCCCGAGCCCCTCCGAGCTGCTCCCGGGTCCAGCCCTACGCGCTGAAGTCCTTCAGGGAGCTCGGCGCACTCTCCCCGGAGTGCAGTTCCTCTGTTACTGTCCCAGGGAGCCTGAGGGCACCCCTGCCCTCCTGGGTCCTGCTTCAACTCCCTGCGAGGCCTTTCTGCCCGGGAAGGTTGGTGCAGCTCCTGCTTCTCCGGGACGGAGCTTTCCTGTCCTGGGGACACTCGCCCCAGCCTTAGCCCGGCTCCTCGCGGAGCCCCTCCCCCTTGGATGCCTTTTGTTTCTTTATTTCTTTTTTCCCCGTCTTCCTACATTGATAGAAGCATCTCTCACAATAAGTGAGAGAAAAGGGAGCAGAAAATTTATTTCAGGAAATAATGCCTGAAAGCTTCCCTAATCTAGGGAAGAAAACAGACATTCAGATGGAGGAGGCACAGAAAACTCCTTCAAAATCAACAAAAGTGGGCAAACACCAAGACATATTGTAATTAAATTTGCACAATGTTGTAATAAGGGAAAAAATTTCAAAAGCATCAAGATAAAAGATGTCCTTAACTTACAAAGGAAGACTCATAAGGCTAGCTGCAGATTTCTCAACAGAAACTTGGGAAGCCAGAAGAGAGTGGCATGATATATAAAACTTAGTGAATGGGAAAAATCAGCAGTGAAGAATCACTCTGTATCAAGCAAGGCAGTCATTCAGAACAGGAGAGAAAAAGAGTTAGAAAATGAAAACAAAATGGTCTACAACCTTTGGAATGCAGCAAAAGCAGTCTTAGAAGGGAAATGTATAGCAATACAGGCCTACCTCAAGAAGCAAGAATTATCTCAAATAAACAAGCTAACTTTACACCTAAAGAAGCTAGAAAGAGAACAACATATGAAGTCAAAAGCCAGCAGAAGGGAGGAAGTAATAAATATGAGAGCTGAAATAAATGCTATAGAAACTAAAGAAACAGGGGGTTCCTGGGTGGCTCAGCGGTTTAGTGCCTGCCTTTGGCCCAGGGCGCGATCCTGGAGTCCCGGGATCGAGTCCCACATCAGGCTCCCGGCATAGAGCCTGCCTCTCCCTCCTCCTGTGTCTCTGCCTCTCTCTCCCTCTCTATGTCTATCATAAATAAATAAATCTTTAAAAAAAAGAAACTAAAGAAACAATAGAACAAATCAATGAAACCAGAAGGTGGTTTATAGAAAAAATTAATAAAATTAACAAACCTCTATCCATACTTAACCAAAAAGAAAAGAGAAAGGGCCCAAATAACTAAAATCAGAAATGAGAGAAGAGAAACAACTAACACCACAGAAATACAAACAACTCTAAGAGAATATTAATGAAAAATTATATGACAGCCAATTGGACAATTTGGAAAAGGATGAATTCCTAGAAACATACCAAAACTGAAACAGAAGAAATAGATTAATGTTTTATTAATTGACTGATAGCCCACAAATAAATGGAATCAATAACAAAAATCCTCCCAGTGAACAAAAGTCCAGGATCTGACAGTTTCACCAAGGAATTCTACAAAACATCTCAAGAAAACTCGATGCTTATTCTTCTCAAACTATTCCAAAAAATAGAAAAGGATGGAAAATTTCCAAATTCATTCTAAGAAGCCACACTACCCTGATACCAAAACCAGATAAAACGAACTACACAATAATACCCCTGATGAACATAGATAGAAAAACTCTCAATAAAACACTAGCAAACCAAATCCAACAATATATTAAAAATCATTCAGCATGGTCAAGTGGGATTTATTCCTGAGATGCAAGTGTGGTTCAATATTCACAAAACAATAACATGATACATCATATTAATAAAAGAGTCATGATTATTTTAATAGACTCAGAAAGACAATTGACAAAGCACTACATGCATTCATGATAAAAACCCTCAACAAAGTATATACCTTAACATAATAAAGACCATATATGAAAAACCTACAGCTAATATAATTTGCACTTCTCCTTTATGGTAAGGAAAAAGACAGGGATGTCCACTCTCACTACTGTTAACATAGTACTTGAAGTCTTAGCCACAGCAATCAGACATGAAATAAAGGCATCTAAATCAGCAAAGAAGTATTTAAACTTTTACTATTTGCAGATGTCATGGTACTATATATATATAGAAAAACTGAAAGTCTTTGTCAAAACTCTGCTAGAACTGAAAAACAAAGTCAAGTCACAAGATATAAAACCAATGTACAGAAATCTGTTGCATTTCTATACACCAATAATGAAGCAACAGAAAGAGAAATTAGGGAGTATATTCCATTTAAAATTGTACTAAATACCATAAGATACCTAGGAATAAACTAAACCAGAAAAGTTAAAGATCTCTACTCTGAAAACTATAAAACACTGATGAAAGAAACTGAAAATTACACTAAGAAATGGAAAAAAGATCAGAAGAACAAGTATTTTTAAAATGCTTATACTACCTAAAGCAACCTACACTTTTAAAATGCAATCCCTATCTAAACAGCAACAGCATTTTTCACAGAACTAGAACAAGCAATCCTAATATTTGTATGGAACCACAAAAGACCCTGAATAGCCAAAGCAGCCTAGAAATAGAAAAGCAAAGCTGGAAGTATCACAATTCTGGACTTCAAGTTATATTACAAAGCTGTAGTATTCAAAACAGTTTGGTACTGGCACATAAATAGACACATAGTTCAACAGAACAGAATTGGAAACTCAGAAAGAACCCAGAAATATATGTGTAACTAATCTTCAACAAAGGAGGAAAGGATATCCAATGGGAAAAAGAATGTCTCTACAACAAATGGTATCAGTAAAACTGAACAGCAACACGCAAAAGAATGAAACTGGACCTCTGTCTTACACCGTACAAAAATACATTCAAAATAGATTAAAGACCTTATTGTGAGGCAGGAAACCACTAAAATCCTAGAGGAGAACAAAAGCAATGATTTCTTTGACATCAGTTGTCACAACTTCTTTCTGGGAAAAAAAAAAACAAAATAAACTATTGAAAAAAAATAAACTATTGAAACTTCAACAAAATAAAAAGCTTGTGCACAGTGAAGGAGATAATCAACAAAAGTAAAAGGCAACCTACAGAATGGGAGAAGATATTTGCCAATGACCTGAGATAGGGTTAATATCCAAAATATATAAAGAACTTAAAAATCTCAACACCCCAAAAAGGAACAATGCAATTAAAAAATGGGCAGAAGACATGAATAGATTTTTCTGAAGAAGACCCTCAGATGGCCAGTAGACACATAAAAAGATGTTCTACATCACTCATCATGAGGGAAATACAAATCAAAACTGCAATGCAATATCACCTCACACCTGTCAGAATAGATAAAATCAACAACATAAGAAACAGCAGGGGTTGGTGAGGATGTGCAGAAAGGGGATCCCTTTTGTACTCTTGGTGGGAATGGAAATCAGCACAGCCACTCTGGAAAACAGTATGGAGTTTCCTCAAAAAGTTTAAAATAGAACTACCCTACCATCCGACAATTGCACTACTAGGTATTTACCCAAAGAATACAAAGATACTAATTCAAGGGGATAGATGCACCTCAATGTTTTAGCAGCATTATCTACAATAGCATATTACTCAGCCATAAAAAAGAATAAAATCTTGCCATTTGCAAGGAGATGAATAAATCTCAAGAGGATCATGCTAAGCAAAGCAAGTCAGTCAGGAAAGACAAATACCATATGATTTCACTCATATGTTGACTTTAAGAAACAAAACAAATGGACAAAGGGGAAAAGAGATGGAGAGGCAAACTAAGAAACAGGTTCTTAACTATAGAGAACAAATTGATGATTACTGAAGGGGAGATGAGTGGGTATGATGGGTGACATAGTTGATGGGGATCAAGGAGTGCACTTGGCATGATTAACCCTGGGTGTTGTATGAAAGTATTGAATCACTATATTGTATACCTGAATCTAATATTACACCATGTATTAACTGGAATTTTTAAAAAAACTTTAAAATATTAAATATTTTATTAATTATGAATATTATTAGTATTAAATATATTAAATATTTCTATTTCCTACAGAAGAGCTCTGTACAATCAAGACATCTTCTGTATAGGTAATTAACTTTCATCTAATATGCCATATTCCCCAGGCAGGAAAGCTGATAAAACAACAAAATTGGCAAAGGACTGGTAACAGTTTAAGAAATTGGAGAAATTCAGTTAGTGTCAAGCAGTCTCAAAGCAGGTAGTGATATTATGAAAAGCAAAAGATCCAAAGGCTTTGCAGGGGGCTATGTGATGTGAATGCTAAAGAGTTCAAATGATGCCAGCAGCTTTTCCTCTCCACTTCTTGGTTCTCCTTCCACCTTCCCTGCAGTCTGCCTGAAGTCCGTGAATTATACATTAATTAAACCCATAAACTAAATCTATAATTATTCTAAGTGAAATCAATGCAAACTGAATACTTCCTGATTTTTGGTGTATCTTTTTCTCTTATTAAGGGGGAATATATGTCCTCTCTGCTGAAAGAGGTTCTTTCATGTACTGAAGCTGTTTTTTTTCTCTTTATAGCTTGATATGCAGGCCATTCATTTCAGCTGTAAACATTTCTGAATACCTCACTGAGAATCATATTTTAATATTCTTCTCAGAGATAGTATTTGTAATTTGGACATGTGGATTTTTATCACTCTTCAATGTTATAAATATGAACCAATATTATTATGTTCAGTGTAATAAAGCAGAAGCAAATCAGAGTCATAAAAACAACTCAAATCCCCAAAAACATATGATAAATTTAGAATATATTTTTTAAAAATCCTAGGATTTACTGCTAGATGTTGTTCTTATCACAGAATAAGAGCAAGTGTAATCCACCAATACCTAAAGACATTTGAAAAAAATCTGGTCCTGCATTTCAGACTATATACAATTAATTCATTCAAGTACAAGAATAAAAGGAATGTGACCACAAGATATCAAGATCTCAAAGTAAATTGTACATTGTTTTGTTCAGATTTGGCATGGAAGCTATTTGAATGTCTAAAATTATATCGGACAAGCTCTGCATCTTGTTTCACTAAAATGTAAAAATTCAGGGGCACCTGGCTGGCTTAGTCTCTAAAGCATATGACTCCTAATCTCAGGGTTGTGAGTTCAAGCCCTATATAGGGCACTGAGCTTAGTTTAAAAAATAAACTTAATAAATAAGTATGTAATTAAATAAATAAAGTGCGAAAACACAAACCCAAGAGGACTTCCAATTTCCAGTCTGGAATGCAAGAAGTTTAGAAGTCATTGCTCTATCCTAACAAGTAAAAACCTGAACAAACTGAAAAGTGAACAACTCTTTCTAGATACACCGTAGTACCAAGGTCACAGGGCAAATTTCTGTGCTGAAAATTGGAAAGACCAACAGGCAGATAACTAAGATCACAATTTACCAAGAGTATAACTTTTATTATGAGCAAAAACCTTAGAAACCAATATTAGGGTAGAAGAATCTAAACTATAATTGACAAATTGCTGCAGATACAGTGTGGATAAGTCTGGGAGTTAAAAACTCTGGATGTGGGGTCTAGTTATATGGAGACTTCACACTTTTGTGAGTTTTACCAACAAGAGCCCTACCAGGTTCTCACAGTGATTACTGAAGAAAAATCCCCTTATGCTTCCAGCAATGAGAGGCAAAAAGAACTATTTTTAAATGCACCAGAGCTTTCAGCTCTTAGAAGACCTGATCTCAAAAAAAAACTATTTTACGAGAGCTTTACCCATTTTTCTTATATCATAGTCTAACCTATTTAGAGGAAGAAAATACTCTAACCTGTTCTACCATCCATGTGGGAGTAGGAAAATAAAAATTCCAGCCCTCACTAGACATTTTATTCCACCAAGTGTGGGGAGAAAATCGTAGAAGTACTTCTGAAAGTTACAGTGGAGGATCACAGGATTACAGGCCTTATTTAAGGACCAATCATAGGACTAAAAAAATGCTTACACTCCCACCAAAATTTACCATCACATCACTAAAGGCTTATTTACCAGAGTTCTCTTTACCTAGTACATTATATACAGCTTTCAAGAAAATATTATAAGGCATGCTAAAAGGCAAAAATCCCACATGTTCAGAGACACAGAATATCAAAACCAAATTCAGATATGGCAGGAATATTTGATTAATTCAAAAAGTAGGCAACATACAGTAACAGATGGGTAATGTAAGTACTGGAATGGAAATTCTAACAATCAAAACGAAAGGTCAGAGATCAAAAAAAGTGTATCAGAAAAAGAATGTCTCTGATGGGCTCATGAGTAGGCTGAACACAGCTCTGAAATATATGTCTGACTTTGAGTATATGTTAATAGAAATTTCCAAAACTGAAAAGCAAAGAGGTAAAAGACTGAAAAAATGGAACAGAATATCCAAGGACTGTGGGACAACCATAAAGGTAAATATTTTCATAATGAGATTACCAGAAGAAGAAGAAAGACAGAAAGGGACAGATAAAATATTTTAAGCAATGATGACTGCGAATTTCCAAACATTAATGTCAGATATCAAACCAAAGATCTAGAAATCTTAGACCAATCAGGATAAATGCCAAAAACAAAAAACACCTGCATCTAGACATCATATTCAAACTGCACAATATATATTAAAGGGAAAAAATCTTGAAAGAAGTCAGATGAAAATAAGTTTACCTATACAGAAACAAAGGTAAGAATTATACCCAACTTCTACTCAGAAAACATGTAGGTAAGAAGACAGTATGGTAAAATATTTAAAGTCTTGAGAAAAAAATCCCATGAACCTAGAATTCTTTGTTCTGTGAAATTATCCTTCAAAAGTGAAGGAGAAATAAAGACTTTCAGACAAGCAAATATTGAGGGAATTTGTTGTTACAAGTAGACATTCCTTGTTAGAAATGTTAAGAGAAGGGACGCCTGGGCGGTTCAGCGGTTAGGCATCTGCCTTCCATCAGAGCATGACTGGGCTCCCTGCATGGAGCCTGCTTCTCCCTCTGCCTATATCTTTGCATCTCTCTTTGTGTCCCTCATGAATAAGTAAATAAATCTTTTTTTAAATGTTAAGAGAAGCTCTACAGGGAGAAAGAAAATGATAGAGGTCATAAACTTAGATCTATATAAAGGAAGGGAAAGTATTAGAAAAGGACAAGATGAAGGTAAAATATAAACTTTTGTTTTACTTATTTGGAATTGATCTAACAGATAACAGTGTGCTCAGAATAATAGCAAATATATACATAACATGTAGATCTTATGTGGAAGTAAAATGAACAACAGCAATAATACAAGTGATAGGATGGAGGAATTAGGAATATTTTATTATTATAAGATACTTGCAATTGCCAGTAAAGTAGTATAACATCATTTGAAAGTGCACTTGGATTAAATATAAATATATATTGCAAATCTTAAAGCAACTATAAAAATTATAATTGATAGGCTAAGAAAAGAGAAAATGAAATCATATAAATGCTCAGTTGAAAACCCAAAGACAGACTAAAGGTGGAAGCATCACTCATATCCACTGACAATTGAATGGATAAACAAAATGTGGTATGTTCACAAAATGGCATATTATTTCAGCCTTAAAAAGGAGGAAAATTCTGACACATGCAACACGCATGAGCCCTGAGGATACCATACCAAATAAAGTCACAGAAAGACATTTATGTGATTCCACCTAAATGAATACCTAAAATAGTGAGATTCATAGAGACAAGGGACACAGTAGTGGCTACCAGGGATGGGGGAAGAAGGGGAATGAGAATCTATTTTATAATGGGTACAGAGTTTCAGTTTTGCAAGGGGAAAAGAATTCTGGAGATGGATAGTAGGGATGATAGCACAACAATGTGAATGTGCTTAATGCTGCTGAACTAACTGTATACTTGAAAGTGGTTAAAATTTTATGTTTTGTACATTTTACCATATGATATGGTCGCAAGATTTGTGTCCCCCAAACTTTATATGCTGAAAATCTAATCCCCAATATGTTGGTAATAGGAAGTGGAGAACTTTTGAGAGATGATTAGGTCATGAGGGTGGAGCGCACATGAATGGAATCTGGTTCCTTACAAAAGAGACCCCAGGGAGCTCCCTCACCCTTCCCACCATGTGAGGACACAAGAAAGAAGGCACTGTTTTTGAACCGGGAAGTTCTTGCTAAACACAATATCTGCTGTCACTATGATCCTGATTTCTCATTTCTTGTCCTGATTCTCAACCTCCACAAGCAAAAGAAATTAATTTTTGTTTTCAATAAAAAATAAATTACATTACAAAGGCAGAAACATAACAGACAATAAAAATCTGAAAACAAGGGTAATGAATAGAAAACAGTAACAAATATAGTAGATATTAATCAAACTATACCAATAAAAACTATACATTTCAATGGTCTAAATACACCAATTAAAAAAATTGTTATAGTGAATGAAAAAAAAAACAAGATCCAACATTATGTTATCTACAAGAAATGCACTTTAAATATACAGGCACATACAGAGTAAAGAAAAGGGACGGAGAGAGATATACTATATTTCCAGTAATCAAAAGAAAACTGGAGTAGCTATATAAATTTCAGACAGAGCAGAATCAAAGCAAGGAATCACATAATGATAAAGAGCTCAGACTTCCAAGAGGGCATAACAATCTTTAATGTTTATATGCCTAACATCACAGCATCAAAATACATTGGCAATAAACAACATAAATTCAAGAATAAATAGATAAATCCAATAGTATATTTTGAGCCTTTAACAATACCTTTATCTGAAATGGACAGTTCGAGCATTTGTAAAATCAGTGAGGACATAGATAAATTAACAGCACCATCAATCAACTGGATATAATTGATATTTATAGGCTGTTTTATCCAAATATAGCAGAATACACATTCTTTTATCAATATAGACCACATTCAGGATCATCGACTATGCCTTAGCACATTTAAAAGAATAAAAGTCATATAGCATCTACTGTTAGGCAATAGTGGAGTTAAATTAGGAATCGATAACAGGCAGAAAGATATCTAGGAAATTTAAAAAATGGAGATTAAACAGCCTACTTCTAAATAACATGTGGGTGAAAGAAGAAATCTCCAGAGACATTTAAAAATTATCTTGAAAGTGGAAATACAACTTATATATATTTGTGAGATACAGTGAAAGCAGTACTTTGAGAAAAGTTTAGAACATTGAATGCATACATTAAAATAAATATCTAAAATAAATAATCTAAATTTCCATGTTAGGAAACTAGGAAAAAAAGTAAAAGTTAAATACAAGGTAAGCAGAAAATAATGAATTAAAAAAATTAGAGAGGAAATTATGATTTAAAAATAAGAAATCAAGAAAATCAACAAAAACCAAAGCTTGGTTCTTTGAAAAGATCAATAAAATTGGCAAGCTTCATAGAAACTAACTAAAAAAATCCTCAAATTACTCATTTCAAAAATGAAGGAGGGAATATCATTACAGATTCTACTACCATTAAAAGGATACTCATAAAAAATAATAAAAATAAAAAATAAAGGGATACACATGCAATAAGATGAACAAGATTTACGTTATTAAAGAAATTGAATCAATAATTAATCAATTTCCCAAACAGAAAGCATCAGTTCCAAATGGGTTCAGTGGTGAATACTGCCAAGTATTTTGCAAAAAAAATTACACAATTTCTCTACAATCTCTTCCAGAATGTAAAAATACTTCCTACTCATTCTATGAGGCCAGAATTACTTAATATCAAAGCCAGACAGATGATCAAAAGAAAAATACAAACCAGTTATCTGTCATGAACATAGATGCAAAAATTTTCAACAAAATATTAACCAATGGAAGTTAACAATATATAAAAAATAATTTATACCACACTCAAGGGAATTCATCCCAGGTATGCAAGGCTGGTGGTGCAACATTTGAAAATCAGTGAATGTTATCCATCATATCAACTGTCTAAAGAAAAAAAAATTATACTATTTTATCGAAAGATGAAGAAAAAACATTAGACAAAATCCAAAACCAGTTCATAGTGAAACTCCCAGCAAGCTATGAATAAAAAGGAACTTCCTCAACTTGATAAAGAAAATCTATTAAAAAAAAACCCACAAAAAAGTCCTTATAGCTAACACCTTACTTAATACTGAGAAACGTGAAGCTTTTCCCCTAAAATCAGGAAAATGGCAAGGATGTCCCTTCATACCACTCCTTTTCAGCATCAAGCTAGAAGTCCTAGATAATGCAGTAAGAGAAAAAGGGGAAATAAAAAGTATACCGATTGGGAAGAAATAAATCTCTTTGTTCACAGATGACATGATTGTTTATATAAAAAATCCAAAGGAATTGAGAAAAGAAACCTGGTAATAAGTGATTTTAACAAGCTTGCAGGATACAAAGTTAATATACAAAGGTCAACCATTTTCCTATATATCAGAAATGAACAAGTGGAATCTGAAATTTAAAATACATCATTTATACTAAGAACTCCAAAAAATGAAATAGTTATAACAAAATCTGTAAAAGAAAACTCCTGAAACTAAGAAAAAATTATAGCAAGGTTGAAGGATACAAGGTTAATATACAAAGGTCAATTACTTTCCTATATACCAACAATGAACAAATGGAATTTGGCATTAAAAACACAATACCAGGGTGCCTGAGTGGCTCAGTCAGTTAAGCATCTGCCTTTGGATCATGTCATGATCCTAGGATCCTGGGATTGAGCCCCATTTTGGGCTCCCCACCCAGCAGGAAATCTGCTTCCTTTCTACCTTTGCCCCTCCCCTGCAACTCGTTCTCTCTCTCTAATAAACAAATAAAATCTTAAAAAAAAATAAAACACACTACAATTTATGTTAGCTCTTCAATAAATTAAATACTTAGGTATAAGTCTAACAAATTTTTTTAAAGATCTATTTTGAGGAAAACTACAAAATTCTGATCAACAAAATCAAAGAACTAAATAAATGCAGAGATATTCCATATTTAGAGATAGGAAGATATAATACTGTCAAGATGTCATTTCTTCCCAATTGAAAAATATATATGTAATATATATATAAAATAATATACAAATATATGTTATTTGTATATATTACAAATATATACAATATATATTTATATATTACAATAATATAATATATATTATTAATATATAATATATATTTGTATTTATATAATATATAAATATATCATAATATATAAATATATATAAATATACATTATATATATATGTATATTTGATATAATCCCAACTAAAATTTCAGCAAGTTATTTTGTGGATATCAACAAGTTGATTCTAAAGTGTTTATGGAATGATAAAAGACCCAGAATAGCCAACACAATATTAAAGGGGAACAAAGTTGGCAGACTGATACTACCTGACTTCAAGATTTGATATAAAACTGCAGTAATCATGATAGAGAGAAAGAATAGTCTTTTCAAAACCTTTAGGGAATTGTAAACTAAAACTCCACTGAGATACCATTACACACTTATCAGAATGGTCCAAATCCAAACCACTGATAACAAATGTATGATGTTGAGCATATTTTTCATGTGCCTGTCAGGTATCTAAGTGTCTTCTTTGTAAAAATTATTCATGTCTTCTGCCTATTTTTAATTGGATTGTTTGCTTTTAGGGTGTTCAGTTTTATAAGTGCTTTACGTATTTTGGATACTAACCCTTTCTTAGATCATTTGCAAATATCTACTCCTATTCTATAGGGTGCCTTTTAGTTTTGTTGACTGTTTCCTTTGCTGTGCAGAAGGTTTTGATTTTGATGAAGTCCCAATGGTTTATTTTTGTTTTTGTTTCCCTTGCCTCAGGGAGGTTGTTACAGCCAACGTCAAAGAGGTTACTGCCTATGTTATTCTCTCGGATTTTAATGGTTTCCTGTCTCGTATTAAGGTCTTTAATCCATTTTGAATATATTCTTGTGTATGGTGTAAAAAAGTGGAAAATAGTATGGAAGTTCCTCAAAACATAAAAAATAGAACCATCCTACCGTCCATTAATTGCACTACTAGGTGTTTACCCAAAGAATACAAAAATACTAATTTATAGGGATATATGTGCCCCAGTGTTTATAGCAGCATTATCTACAATAGCCAAATTATGGAAACAGCCCAAATGTCCATCAACTGATGAAAGGATAAAGAAGATGTAGTATATATGCACAATGGAATATTACTTATCTATAAAAAGGAATGAACTCTTGCCTGTTTTAACAACATGGGTGAAACTAGAGAGTAGTATTATACTAAGTTAAATAAGTCACTTAGAGAAATAACAAATACCATATGATTTCACTTATATGTGGAATTTAAGAAACAAAACCAATGAGTAAAGGAAAAAAGAGTGGCAAACCAAAAAACAGACCCTTAACTACAAAGAACAAATTGATGGTTATCAGAGGGGAAGTGCGTGGGTGGATGGGTTATATAAGTGATGGGACTTAAGTAACACACCTTTGATGAGCATTGGGTATTTCTAAGTGTTGAATCACTAAGTTGTCCACCTGAAACTAATATTACACTGCATATTAACAAACTGGAATTTAAATAAAACTTAAAGAAAACAACAAATGTTGTCAGGATATGAAGCAACAAGAGCTCTCAGCATTGCTGGTTAGAATGCAAAATGACACAGCCACTTTGGAAGACAGTTTGGCAGTTTCTCACAAAATTAAACATATTTTACCATAAGATCCAGATCACATTCCTTGGTATTTACTCAAAGGAGTTTAGAACATGTCCACACAAAAACCTGCACCCAAATGTTTATAGCAGCTTTATTCCCAATTGCTAAAACTTGGAAGCAACCAATATATCCTTTAGGAGATGAATGGTAAATAAACTGTGGGACATCCAGACAATGAATTATTATTCAGCGGTAAAAAGAAATGAGCTATAAAACCATGAGAAGGCAGGGAACAATTTTAGAAGCATATAACTAAGTGAAAGAAGCCAATTTGAAAAGCTACATACTGTATAATTCCAACTACATGACATTTGGAAAAGGCAAATCTATGGAGACAGTAAAAAGCTAAGTGATTATCAGTTGTTAGGTTGTGTAGGGGCCAAGGGCAAGGCACCTCAAAATGCCACTTTGACATATTGATTATCTTAAACAAAAGTTACTTAAGAAATAGCCAGTGCAAGGACACAAAGATTCTCCTATTTCCCCAACACAGGAAATAAATCTTTCATATGAAAAGTACCCTCCCGGGGACGCCTGGGTGCCTCAGTGGTTGAGTATCTGCCTTCCGCTCAGGGCGTGATCCAGGAGTCCTGGGATCAAGTCCCACATCAGACTCTCTGTAGGGAGCCTGTTTCTCCATCTGCCTGTCTATGCCTCTCTCTGTGTGTCTCTCCTGAATAAATAAATAAAATCTTTAAAAAAAGAAAAGTACCCTCCCTGTACTAAGAAGTAGAAACAGTCTTATCGTCAGGGATAGGATTTTTTTTTTAGAAATAGGAAATTTAAAACTGAGAAAGATTAGTAACAAGCATTCATACTTTTTAACTAATCTAGTATCACAGCCCACATACTCAGAATTCCTTGCTAATTAAAGCTCCCAAATATCTGTTTTCTTTATCCTGTCAATTTCTCACAAGTTTATTGTCTTTTTGTCCAAAGAGTCTAAAAACTGCCTCCCTTGGTCATTTCTTTAGTTTTCAATTTCAGTATTAGGTCTCCTTGCACATGTAACAAAACTTTCTGTTTTGTTTTTGTTTTACTCCTGTTAACCTGTCTCATGTAAATTTAATTCTTAGTTCAGATGGAAGACCTGGAAGGGTAGAAGAAGAAGTTTTCCTTTCCTTCAGGTGAAAGGAGGAATGAATAAACAGCATAGAGAATTTTGGGGGCAATAAAACTATTTCATATGATACTACAATGGTAGGTACATGTCATACATATGACAAAAATCCTAGTATGTACAATACCAAGAATGAACCCTAATGTAAATTATTGGCTTTGGGTGTTAATTATGTGTCAATTGTAGGTTGATCAATTGTAACAAAGGCATCACCATGGATTGGAATGTTGATTGTAGGGGAACAGGGAATATATGAAAACTCTTTTTTCGCTCGACTTTGCTATGAACCTAAAACTGCCCTAAAATACAAAATATACTTTTTAAAAAACAACTCAGACCTCTAGTTTCTATTATGATTGAGGAGGAAGATTGGGTTCCACAAATAAGTATAATTCTTTTAAATAGAGATTCACTATTCAATTTATATACTGGATATTCAGATATTCTCAGTCCTCTTACCCATAGGCCATTACTAAAAATAAAGATCACCTTGTTTTGTCAGCTCTAGTTTGTTGGAGGCATGGTGGAGATTGAAAAAAATCACAGAAGCTTTATAATGCTATGCTTTTTTTAAATAAATTAATTTTTATTGGTGTTCAATTTACCAACATACAGAATAACACCCAGTGCTCATCCCGTCAAGTGTCCCCCTCAGTGCCCGTCACCCATTCACCCCCACCCCCCGCCCTCCTCCCCTTCCACCACCCCTAGTTCGTTTCCCAGAGTTAGGAGTCTTTATGTTCTGTCTCCCTTTCTGATATTTTGGTGAAGAACTGCAATCTTTGAGAAAGCTAAGAAGATCTGCTTTGGAAGAAAACTATAAAAAAAGATACTTAGGAATTTCTGTGAGTATAGTCACTTTCCATCAACCATTCAGAACAAAAGCAAAAGGTCTATAAGCAGACAAAAAGAAATTGATGGAAACAAGAAGAACACTTATACAAATTATTTCAAACTGTGGTGGATGCTAATACTGTCAAAATATTGCAGATATATGTCTAAAAAGTTGGTGCTTAACCACCTACTAACTCTGACAATCAACAGGGAAAATTACTATTCTTCATGGCAAGAATGTGTTCCTAGTCTTTATATCTCCATGCTTTTTTTTTCTTTATGTATACTATACAACTATGACTTCTCACTTAGGAGAAACTGCTTAGGTGCTTTAAATCTGAGCAATATATTTTTATGTGTGGGGAAAGATTGAAGACAAAAGGGGAGAAAGATATGCTCATCACACATTAATGATTTATTACCTAGTTAAGAAGTTCTTTGGTCTGGAATATTGGTGTATACACCATCTGACTGTCATGATATACAAAAATAGAATATATATATGTATATACATATAATATATATATGTATTTACATATGTACATATATATTTTCCGAAGGAGAAAGCCTATAGTTTTCATCAAATTTTCAAAAGGATTAGGACTTGTGACACTTAAATGTTTAAGAAATCATCTATGCAACGCAATAGGTTGCTGGCATCTATAACAGACTGTTAAGCAAAACAATTACATCAGTATATCCAGTATTGCATCTGAAGCTGGGCATTCATTTTGTATCCTGCCATACTACCAAATTGCTGTATGAGTTCTAGCAATCTTGAGGTGGAGGCTTTTGGGTTTTCTATGTACAGTATCATGTCATCGGTGAAGAGGGAGAGTTTGACTACTTCTTTGCCAATTTGAATGCTTTTAATGTCTTTTTGTTGTCTGATTGCTGAGGCTAGGACTTCCAATACTATGTTGAATAGCAGTGGTGAGAGTGGACATCCCTGTCTTGTTCCTGATCTTAGGGGAAAGGCTCCCAGTGCTTCCCCATTGAGAATGATATTTGCTGTGGGCTTTTCGTAGATGGCTTTTAAGATGTCGAGGAAAGTTCCCTCTATCCCTACACTCTGAAGAGTTTTGATCAGGAATGGATGCTGTATTTTGTCAAATGCTTTCTCTGCATCTAATGAGAGGATCCTATGGTTCTTGGTTTTTCTCTTGCTGATATGATGAATCACATTGATTGTTTTACGAGTGTTGAACCAGCCTTGTGTCCCGGGGATAAATCCTACTTGGTCATGGTGAATAATTTTCTTAATGTGTTGTTGGATCCTATTGGCTAGTATCTTGTTGAGAATTTTTGCATCCATGTTCATCAGGGATATTGGTCTGTAATTCTCCTTTTTGGTGGGGTCTTTGTCTGGTTTTGGAATTAAGGTGATGCTGGCCTCATAGAATGAATTTGGAAGTACTCCATCTTTTTCTATCTTTCCAAACAACTTTAGTAGAATAGGTATGATTTCTTCTTTAAACGTTTGATAGAATTCCCCTGGGAAGCCATCTGGCCCTGCATTTCTATACACTAACAATGAGACTGAAGAAAGAGAAATTAAGGAGTCAATCCCATTTACAGTTGCACCCAAAAGCATAAGATACCTAGGAATAAACCTAACCAAAGACGTAAAGGATCTATACCCTAAAAACTATAGAACACTTCTGAAAGAAATTGAGGAAGACACAAAGAGATGGAAAAATATTCCATGCTCATGGATTGGCAGAATTAATATTGTGAAAATGTCAATGTTACCCAGGGCAATCTACACGTTTAATGCAATCCCTATCAAAATACCATGGACTTTCTTCAGAGAGTTAGAACAAATTATTTTAAGATTTGTGTGGAATCAGAAAAGACCCTGAATAGCCAGGGGAATTTTAAAAAAGAAAGCCATATCTGGGGGCATCACAATGCCAGATTTCAGGTTGTACTACAAAGCTGTGGTCATCAAGACAGTGTGGTACTGGCACAAAAACAGACACATAGATCAATGGAACAGAATAGAGAACCCAGAAGTGTACCCTGAACTTTATGGTCAACTAATATTCGATAAAGGAGGAAAGACTATCCACTGGAAGACAGAAAGTCTCTTCAATAAATGGTGCTGGGAAAATTGGACATCCACATGCAGAAGAATGAAACTAGACCACTCTCTTGAACCATACACAAAAATAAACTCAAAATGGATGAAAGATCTAAATGGGAGACAAGATTCCATCAAAATCCTAGAGGAGAACACAGGCAACACCCTTTTTGAACTTGGCCACAGTAACTTCTTGCAAGATACATCCACGAAAGCAAAAGAAACAAAAGCAAAAATGAACTATTGGGACTTCATCAAGATAAGAAGCTTTGGCACAGGGATCCCTGGGTGGCGCAGCGGTTTGGCGCCTGCCTTTGGCCCAGGGCGCGATCCTGGAGACCCGGGATCGAATCCCACATCAGGCTCCCGGTGCATGGAGCCTGCTTCTCCCTCCGCCTGTGTCTCTGCCTCTCTCTCTCTCTCTCTCTCTCTCTGTGACTATCATAAGTTAAAAAAATAAATAAAAAAAAAACAAAGAAGCTTTGGCACAGCAAAGTATACAGTCAACAGAACTAAAAGACAACCTACAGAATGGGAGAAGATATTTGCAAATAACATATTAGATAAAGGGCTAGTTTCCAAAATCTATAAAGAACTTATTAAACTCAACAGCAAAGAAACAAACAATCCAATCATGAAATGGGCAAAGGACATGAAGAGAAATCTCACAGAGGAAGACATAGACATGGCCAACATGCACATGAGAAAATGCTCTGCATCACTTGCCATCAGGGAAATACAAATCAAAACCACAATGAGATACCACCTCATACCAGTGAGAATGGGGAAAATTAACAAGGCAGGAAACAACAAATGTTGGAGAGGATGCGGAGAAAAGGGAACCCTCTTACACTGTTGGTGGGAATGTGAACTGGTGCAGCCACTCTGGAAAACTGTGTGGAGGTTCCTCAAAGAGTTAAAAATAGACCTGCCCTATGACCCAGCAATTGCACTGTTAGGGATTTACCCCAAAGATTCAGATGCAATGAAATGCCGGGACACCTGCACCCCGATGTTTCTAGCA
Organism: Nyctereutes procyonoides; assembly: GCF_905146905.1. NCBI lineage: Eukaryota > Metazoa > Chordata > Mammalia > Carnivora > Canidae > Nyctereutes > Nyctereutes procyonoides. The sequence continues at coordinate 63,826,002 of NW_026575125.1, read as the reverse complement.
GCCATGTCCACAATAGCCAAACTGTGGAAGGAGCCTCGGTGTCCATCGAAAGATGAATGGATAAAGAAGATGTGGTTTATGTATACAATGGAATATTACTCAGCCATTAGAAACGACAAATACCCACCATTTGCTTCAACGTGGATGGAACTGGAGGGTATTATGCTGAGTGAAGTAAGTCAATCGGAGAAGGACAAACAGTGTATGTTCTCATTCATTTGGCGAATATGAATAATAGTGAAAGGGAATATAAGGGAAGGGAGAAGAAATGTGTGGGAAATATCAGAAAGGGACACAGAACATAAAGACTCATAACTCTGGGAAACGAACTAGGGGTGGTGGAGGGGGAGGAGGGCAGGGGGTGGGGCTGAATGGGTGACGGGCACTGAGGGAGACACTTGACGGGATGAGCACTGGGTGTTATTCTGTATGTTGGTAAATTGAACACCAATAAAAATTAATTTATTAAAAAAATAGCATCTGAAGCTCTGAAAGCTAAAGCATCTCCCCAAGTGCCCAACTTACTATTTGAATGTAAATAACCTGCTATGGTAAATTTGGTACAGGCAATCTATAAATAGTAGTTGTAATCATCCCAACCTGGTCTTAATTATCAGGACCAAATCTCCATCCCCAGAACGTGAATAAGGATAGAGACCGGGAAGGCTGGCATCTTTCTTTCTTTTTTTTTTTGCCAGAAGTGTCTATAACTATCCTATTACTCAATATTAGCCTTGACATGAGATAAAGACAGCACAGCCAGTAATCTTGAAATATAATTTAGGAAGCATTTGAAAGATTCTTATTCACAAATAAAAACTTTCTCTTTTGTTAATGCATCATATTTCATAACTGGTGATTTGTACCCAACCTTTTCCAAAATCTATCTATCTATCTATGTATTTTTATTATTTCAAGGAATAAGCTATAACAGTTACTTGGTCTCTTTCCTGATTTTTTGATACCTACTATTCTTAATTATTTGTAATTTTAAAAAGTCCTTCTGCTCATTCACAAGTCTCTTCCAGAATGATTTCAGTATTGTCATAGTCACTATAGCAGAATGATTTCCCTCTCAAATATCTTCTCCCATTCAGTAGGTTTCCTTTTAGTTGTGTTGATTGTTTCCTTCACTGTATACAAGATTTTATTTTGATGTAATCCCAATACTTTGTTTTTGCTTTTATTTCTCTTGCCTCAGGAGATATATCTATAAAAATGTTGCTAACAGACACACTGGAGGATGCTCAATATCACTCATCATAAGGGAAATACAAATCAAAATTACAATGAGATATCAGTCAGAAAGGCTAAAATCAACAACGCAAGAAACAGCAAGTGTCGGCAAGGATGTAGAGAAAAAGGAGCCCTCTTGCCCTGTTCGTGGGAATGCAAACTACTGCAGCCATTCCGGAAAACAGGTTACTCAAAATGTTAAAAATAGAACTACCCGAAGATCAAGTAATTGCATTACTGGATATTTACTCAAAAAATATAAAAACATCAATTCAAAGGGATATATGCGCCCAGATATTTATAGCAGCATTATCAATAATAACCAAATTGTGAAAACAGCCCAAATGTTCCTAGACTGATGAATGGATAAAGAAGTGAGATATATATTATTCAGCCATAAAAAAGAATGGAATCTTGCCATTTGCAACAACACAGATGGAGCTAGAGAGTATAATGCTAAGTAAAATAAGTCAGCTAGAGAAAGACAAATACCATATGACTTCACTCACATATGGAATTTAAGAAACAAAAGAGCAAAAGAAAAAAGAAAAAAGAGAGAGGCAAACCAAGAAAGAGACCCTTAACTATAGAGAACAAATTGATGGTTACCAGAGGGGAGGTGGGTGGGGCGATGCATTAAATAGGTGATGGGGATTAAGGAAGGCATTTGTCATGATGAGCAACAGGTGATGTTTGGAATTGTTGAATCGGTATATTGTACACCTGAAACTAATATAACACTATGTTAACTATATTGGAACTTAAATACATGGATACATACATACTAAGAAGTGTGATTATACCTCAATAAAATAAATTTTATTTTATTTTTTTTAATTTTTAAAAAGATTTTATTTATTTATTCATGAGACACAGAGAGAGAGGCAGAGACACAGGCAGAGGGAGAAGCAGGCTCCTCACGGGGAGCCCGATGCAGGACTCGATCCGTGGACCGGGATCACATCTGAGCCAAAGGCAGATGCTCAACTGCTGAGTCACCCAGGCGTCCCAATAAAAATAAATTTAGAAAATCACATGTCAGTCACATGGAATATTACCCAGGCATCCAAAAGAATGAAATCCTACCATTTGCAACAATGTTGATGGAGCTAAGGTGTATTATGCTAAGTGATTCTACAATTAAATCCACACCAAATGCAGTTTCTATGGGAATCTTTGTTAATTCTGAGGACAACCTGAGAGTTTTTGGAAAGCCCAACATCTGAACTAGACTAGAAGTGCAACTTGAGGTCATGATCCATCTACATGGCTCAAACAAATAAACACAAATAAAATGAAAGACTAAAGGATGATTTTTCTAAACACTGGCAGTCTCAATACCAGTTTATTCCTCTAAAGTCTATTTTAAGTCTCAAACTGCACCCAAACTTCAATAGATAATGCTAAATGAGTAACACTCCTAAAGTAACCTGTTTACACATGGAAATATCTTGTATATGCTATAATAACAGTTCCTTGAAAAATCCTCTGGCATTCTCAGGTTTTGTTTTTGTTTTTTTTGCATTTTCAGTTTTAATGGTGCTATCTATCCTGTTCTAGGTTTTTCCCTCTAAATTAACTGTGTTAAAAGATCTTCAGTAAGTCAAATTATTATAATTATCTTTGGTTTTCTGTTCATATAATGGAAACCATTTACCTTTTTCTAAGATTTTTTTATTCATTTGAGAGAGAGAGCACAAGTAGGGGGAAACACGGAGTGAGAGGGAAAAGCAGACTCTCCACTGAGCTGGGAGCCTGATGTGGGGCTTGATCCCAGGACCTGGAGATCATGACCTGAGCTGAAGGCAGGTGCTTAACCATCTGAGCCACCCAGGTGCCCCAACCATTTACCTTTTTAATAATGTAACTTACCACTAATCAACAACGGAATCCAAGCTGGATACCAATAAAGTATTGAGGTCTGGTACCTATAATTTATAGCCTCTTTGTTTGAAATTACTTTCTTTTACAATTACTGTTATAAGAATATGCCAATATCACCAAACAAAAGTTAACTAAGAATGGCAACCTGAAAGTTTCTGGGCATTAGGCCGATTTTATAGGAAAAATTGAGAATGAAATACTAACATCATTATTTGGTCAATAATAACAAAAATATTTGCTAAGCACCTAGTCTTTGCAAGGTATTGTGCTGAGCGTTGTCAGAGATACAAAGATAAGTAGAATATTACATTTTGTTTTCAAACTATTTGCAATTTAATAGGAAAAAGATAAATACACACAAATACAATGACAGGCACAAAGTGCTTTGGAATGTAAAGAAAATATTATGGAAGCACATGGGGAAGAAGACATATCTTCTTGCATTGGTATCTTATCAGTAGTTTGCAAATGCAAGGTCTAAACCTTATTTTTTTAAGATTTTATTTATTTATTAGAGAGAGAGAGAGAGAGAGAGAGAGAGAGAGAGAGAGAGAGAGAGAGGCAGAGGGAGAAGCAGGCTCCATGCAGGAAGCCTGACATGGGACTCGATAACTGGTCTGCAGGATCAGGCCCCGGGCTGAAGGCAGCGCTAAACCGCCAAGCCACCAGGGCTGCCCAAGGTCTCAACTTTAAAAGGAATTATTCAGAAAATAAATAGCAATGTAGCTGAGAAAACTTGGAATTTCTTTCCAAAAGCGGGAACCAATATTTTATTCCCTAAATTACTGATGAGGATGATGTTAAAATGTTTGTTTTCTGATGTTAAAAATTATAAAAGTCAGGATTAAAGTGTGAACCAAGAAAACTTGGGGTTTATTCTTCATTTGAAATTTCTCTGCATTAAAATAATTTTATTGACATAATTGAAATTATTTTTATAATAAACACATATTGTGCTAGATAACTGTATGAACTTGATTTATTGGGAGGGAAATCTTACTGAACGGAATTTTATGGATGAGGAACTAAAATTTCAAAATGATACTATAATTCTGTAATGATAATATATTATTTTCATCTTTGTAATACCTAATCCACTATGCTTAACACAACAGAATATATTAAACCAGTTTTACATAAGGAAAACTCTGCAATAGAGCAAAGTGTCATAGTAATTAATCATCACTAGAATAGTTTCTGTAACTAAAAAATGGTAAGCCCTGCCAATCTGTCTTAAACATCTCCTTGGTATGATGCTAATAAAGACAGCAGATAATAAAGATCTTTGGATCCTTCCTCCCTCTTAAATCATTGGGCATATTATTTTTAGTACATATTCATGTAAACACCAAGTGATCGAGGCAGGAATAGCACTTGCTCAAAGGTAAACTATATACTAAAGATAATAAATTATAATTAATAATAAAATTATTTAACTTAATTACATTTAACTCATCCTTTCATTGCATAAATTCCTTTACACAATCCATTCTCTTCAGTCAGCAATGGCTTCTTCCAATAGAAGAATGTAAATCGTATCTGTTAGCACATTTTACTGTTTATTTAATGTCATTATTTTAGAGTATTTGATTGCTTCCAATATTTGCATATTATGTCAATTAAGAACAAAATCACACATTAATATGTTAATTTAAAATAATATATTAATTCTAATATTCATACAAAAACATTAATCAAAATAAGGAAATTATTCTTGGAATGTGTTTATTAAAACACAATGTTATGACCTTAAAGTTACAAATTTCAGGTTTAAATCTTTAATATTGAAGCATCTTCTGTAAAAGACTGCAAAATAATGTTTTTATGCACCAGTATTCTGTGAATTCTGGTCAGCTGAGCCTGTAAGAGATGAAATGTGATGTGCAGAGCTAAGAGATTTCAAAACATCTTACCTTCTATCCACACACGAACTTCAATAGGAGAGGATGTCACAGTAGGATGTTGTGGAAGAAGATGAAATGATTGTGCCATGTCTCAGAATGGATGGGGAAAATCCTCTGGCATTTAATGTTTAAGGCTTATATTATCCAATAAGCTAAGAATGGAATAATAAAACTTAATCAGGTTCAGGTATCATCTATTCATACAGACTACATTATATTAACATATACTGTCAGGTGTGGGAGTTTGAGATAAAGAGCCCACCATTAATTAGTTAACTAGTATGTATTATACATGTCTTTAGTAAAACACAAAAACTCAAATATAAATCTTAATGAAGTACTGATATGGTACAATGTGGATGAACACTGAAAACATTATACTAGGCAAAAGAAGCCAGACATATAAGGTTGCATACTGTCTGATTCCATTTAGTTGAAAAATTCATTATAGGTAAATCCATAGACATAGAAAGATTAGTCATTGCCAGGAGTTGGAGGCAGACAGGAAGAGTGACCGTTTAATGGGTACAGGGCTCCCTTTTGGGTTAATGAAAATGTTTTGGAACAAATAAAAGTGATGGTTGTACAACATAGTGAATATATTAAATACCTCTCAATTGCAGACTTTAAAATGGTTAATTTTGTTATGTAAGTTTTACCTCAGTAAGATAAAATTTAAAAGGCAAATATATCTGTGTATATCTGACACAACTTCTGTCCAAAAATAATTGTGAATCTATTAAGAAGGATCAAAAGCACATGAACAGCATTGTTAATTAGCTTGAGACAAGTACTCTACAGAAAAAGTGCTAAGGAGTTTATGCTTAACTGCAAGGAAAAGAGACAGCTTCATGCAGAAGGTGCCATCTGAGTCAAGCCAAAGACTAGACAAAAAAGAACCTTGAGAGAAAAACGATAATGATATCTTCCCTACCGACACCAGGAATGTCTTGTGAGATCAATGAAAAGAAAAAAAATGGGAAGGAGAACACTTTTTAAAAATATAAAACAGGGGCACCTGGGTGGTGCAATCAACTAAGCATCAGATTCTTGGTTTCGGCTCAGGTCATGATCTCAGTGTCCTGGGATAGAGCCCAGTGCAGGGCTCCATGCTCAGTAGGGAGTCTACTTGAGATTCTGCCTCTCTCTATGCCCCTCCCCCGAGCTCTCTCTCTCTCCTCTATCTCTCTAAAATAAATAAATCTTTTTTTTAAGTAAAACATTCATTATGGAAATGTGAATCATTATTAGTTCTGGTAGTTTTAAAACTCCAATTTGTTGCAGCTTGCAGTTTTCCTATCTGTATTACTCAGCTCTTGAAACCAAGATACAAAGGCCACAGTAATGACAATTTAAAAAGTAGTATTGTCTAATTGTGATAATACTGTCAGAATCAACTGTTTATCCCTTCCATTTACCATCTTTTTTTAAAATGATTTTATTTATTTATTCATGAGAGACACACAGAGAGAGGCAGAGACATGGACAGAGAGAGAAGCAGGCTCCATGCAGGAAGCCTGAAGTGGAATTCGATCTCGGGACTCCAGGATCACACCCTGAACCAAAGGCAGGTGCTCAACCGCTGAGCCACGCAGGCGTCCCTGTTTACCATCTTTAAACCAAATTTTATGACCTTGTATCTAGAAATGCTTTACAAATGTAAATCATTGATGTTCACGTTAAACTAATAGTCTATAATTATAGCTAAATCCATGCCTGAAAAAAACTTAAACACGGGTAGCACTTTCCCAGCCTAAATATGTATGACCAAATCAGATGAGTGGTGCTGCCATATTTTATTTCTTCACTCAGCCAATGAACTCAGGCTCTGCATTTCAGAGCGACTTGTTGAACTACTACAGCATATTTGTGTTTATCTTGCCCTGCAAGAAAACTGGGTTTGAATCTGAGTATCTTTTAAACTGCAGAAATGACAAGGGAGTGTTTTCTAGAGCAGCACTGTCCAACAGAACTTTCTGCAATATTGGAATATTATACATCTGCACTATTTAATATAGTAGCTACTGACTATAGCTACTATATTAAATAGCTATTCAGCTATTAAGCATGAAAAATGTGGCTAGTGAGACTTGAGAACACAATTCCTAATTTTATTTAATTTTAATTGATTGAATTGAACACAATTCACATGTGATTACCATACTGCACAACACAATTCTAAAACCTCTAATCAAGCAGAGGGTTACATACGTGGTAGACAATCTTAGACTGAAAATGAGGGCTGCTAGGGGAATAGGAAGAGCTGAAAGAATCCTAATGCTTACTATCAGGTTATCTGTAGGCTTAAAATGCACAAGGGAAAGGAGGGGAAATGAGTGGGAAAAATTAGAGAGGGTGACAAAACATGAGAGACTCCTAACTCTGGGAAATGAACAAAGGGTAGTGGAAGGGGAGGTGTGTTGGGGGGATGGGGTAACTGGGTGACAGGCACTGAGGAGGGCACTTGATAGAATGAGCACTGAGTGTTATACTATATGTTGGGAAATCGAACTTCAATAAAATTTAAAAAATTAAAAAATAAAAAATAAATGCACAATGAGGGCAGCCCAGGTGGCTCAGTGGTTTAGTGCCGCCTTCAGCCCAGGGCCTGATCCTGGAGACCAGGGATCCAGTCCCACGTCAGGCTCCCTGCGTGGAGTCTGCTTCTCCCTCTGCCTGTGTCTCTGCCTCTCTCTCCTCTCTGTATATTCTCATGAATAAATAAATAAAATCTTTAAAAAATGCACAATGAAAGTGACAATGGGTTTTCCAATACCAGCAAGTCCCTGGTCCTTCTCTGATTTCCCCTTCACCTGAGGTATGAAGGTAGAAGAGACTATACAGAGTGGGGGCAGCAAAGGAAAGGAGATTTGGGTAGCCTCCAGTGGTGAAATGAATCTCCAATAGGTTTCAGTTACTCTGAAAAAATAAAAATATATAAGGTAAGACAAATATATAGTGAAGTTCTCACATTCAGCAGAGAATGCTAAAATAAATAGATATAAATCTCATTTCACTCAAGCACATTCAACAATAATGTGCTTACTATGTGCCAGGCACAGGAGATTTCATTGATTTAAAGATGTGATTGTGTTTTATATAATTGTGCAACATCACCTAAAGTCCTCTGATTTCAAGGAAAGGGGTATGCAGTGGTTTCCCAAGTCTTTTCTTTTTTCTATGAACATTTATATACTTATTGAATGTATCTAAATGACGTTTTCTTCCTTTCAGCGTTTCTTTGTTCTTTCCAGTTTCTGTTGTTTTCTTCCTTTAATTTCAGTTCAGAAGAACTTTGCTCATTTTCTCCTCCTAATAGACAAATATAGCTATTTATTCATATAGTTATTTATGCAAAATATTCACCAAGGTGTTCCACTCAGCTTTAATAGAGCCCCCTCCCCCCATAAAATAGAAAGGAGGAAAATAAAACTGCCAAAACAAACAAGAAATAAACAAAAATTAATGATATATGATATTGAAAAATCTCCCTCCTCGAGACTTCAGTGTCTATTATGAATATTCACTAGATTTTTAAAAAATTAAATTACATTCCTTTATGTTGAAAGGCTTGGGTCAGTTCTATTGCCTATGTAGGGTGATAAACTAGACGTTAAATAGTCCCTAATTGTTAGCATTTTAATTAAGCCTAATGTATTACACACACACAACCACAGAAGTCCTATTATCCATATCCTAGACAATAAAGTGTTAGGATTTAAAACGAACAAATTCCAAATTAAGTCATCGGCCTTTCCGAGCATGGTGGATTTCTTTTTCCATAAGAGAATAATATAAAATAATGCTGAGATGAATTACTATATTATTACTATAAGGAGAGAATCACTGACTCAGGTGATTTAAAAAACAGAGGGGATAACTAACGAAAACGTTGGAATTCGACGGTTGGAATTAACCGCCATAGAAATGGCACAGAGATTGATGAGGCCTGCCAACAGTTAAAACTCTGTGGGAAGTTTCCCTCATGTTTGAACTGAAGTCAGCCTCTTCTGAACTCTCGCACCTACCCCCTATTTTTGTCCTAGCTCTGACCCAGGCTGTTCCTGTGAAGGAGTCTCCGAAGACTTTTACCTCAGGGAGCATCATCCAGTCTACCGCTGAATCTCAATGAGTTGTCAGTTGGCCAGTCTAACGGTCTCGCACACCCTTTTCCCCTCTTATTTTTCATAGAATAGTTTCCCAGCGCTGTTCTCACCCAAATGTCTGAAACTAGTCTATTAGGACCTCCATTCGCAATGTGGGGCTTGGAGGTGAGATTCAAGGCCAAGGTGGGCTTATTAACTGAGTCTGGAGGATCCAGAGGCCACATGGCAACCCTCACACTCTCCCTGCCCCTCTGCCCAGGCAGTCCTTTTAGGCCTCTTCCTATCTAGAAGCACCCGCATTCCTGTCAGACAGCGACGCCATTTAGGGCTTTCAAAGGGATGCTCCTCAGAAAAGTAACCACCTTCCTCTATAGCCCCACGCGAAGGCTACAGTAAGCAGTCTTTCTACTTGCCTCTTTCCCTACCCTGTCCGGCCTGACGCCACAGGGACAGGATCCCCTCAGCTACCAATCCAGCGGCTGAGTCTGGTTAGGATAGCTCCCAGCTGCCCCGCGCTGCGCACGCAAGTCACCGCTAGTTCCAGCACCCGCGCGTTTCCGTGGGTTGATGGTGACGTAACTCTTGCTCTACACCACACAGGGGAGGGGGCCGGTTGGTGGGGAGCTGGTCTTCGCTCTTACCGCCCATAATGGCTGTTGAAAGTTTGTTTTTCTTGTGATACTGCCCAAATGCCTGAGGTCGTGCTGTAAGGATTCTCATGAGAAGATTAAACACACACACACACACACACACACACACACACACAATCCGAGTGAATATGAATTCAAGGAAAGAAGAAAACTATCCTAGAGGCAACAAGTAGTCACAGATTTCTCAATAAGAGAGACATTTGGTGGAATGCTGAGCTGAAGTGAAGACAAGCCCCTCTCTGGTGTTCATGAGAAATCCATTTTTTTTAAGATTTTATATTTTTAAGTAATCCTTTCACGCAACTACAATCCTGAGATCGAGTGGCATGCTCTATTGACTGAGCCAGCCAGACTCCCTTTTCTTTTCTTAATGTGACTTTATAGACCATAAAACTGAGGCTCAGATTTGGGGGTGGGGAAAGGCTAGAATTAGGGTCTCTAGCAGTCTTACACAACGAGATTACTTCAAGTACCTCCCATTTTGATGTTCTATGGATTTAGATAATGCCAGTTTAAAAGTGGACTTGCAGTAGTACTCAGTGTTCAAAACGAAATTTAAAATAGCTTGTTTTATTTGAACACAAATTATTATCAGAACATGGCATCCCTTAATTTTGTGAGTTTGTGAACCCCATTTTATTTTTTATTTTTTGTGAACCCCATTTTAAACAAAGCTGAAATTATTCTCTCATGCTATTGCAGTATTCCTCAATATCACACCTGAATATTAGTTTTCCTGCACTGTTTTTGAAACTCTGAAGACAGATATGGTACCATAATACGTGAATGCATTATGTTTAAAGTCCTTTACCAAAGCAAATGTCTAAAAGCAGTAATAAATTAAATCAAAATTCCTATTAATAGTCCTATTCACTGGGAAACATTTCCTTAGGCATTCCAAATCACCAAAGGAGGCAATCTCGCCCACCAAGTAGAATAATCAGATGCTAAATGTAGCTGGAATGACCTGAAAAATAATTTTATCTAACCCCCTCATTTACAGATGAGGAAACAGACAGAAGAGACATGCTTTAAGTTACACAACAATTTAGTGCCAGAACTAGAAAAAGATCCCAAGTATCTGAACTTTAGTATTCCTTCCACCAAAGCCATACATACCAAAATTCAATGGCATCTCAAGGAAATGGAGAAAGTGTTGGGAAGAAATCACACGGATTTCTGTCTCCCAGGATGTAGACACAAGAAGGGGTGAGAAAAACAAAGTGAAAGAACCAAAGAACGTCCAAACACTCTAATGATGAGAGGTACAAGCAAGGGATGGTCAATGGGAAGAGGTAGAAGCAATATTGGAAAACAGTGAGTTTTTTACAAGTGTGAACATCCAATTAATTACTTCTGGCCACATGAAATTATTAGAATCACTTAGCAAACAGAGTAAAATATTTTGGCTTACATCCACTTTTACAAAGACAGATGTTTGCCATTTTATTTTTTAAATTTATTTATTTATTCATGAGAGACACACACAGAGAGAGAGGCAGAGACACAGGCAGAGGGAGAAGCAGGCTCCACGCAGGGAGCCTGATGTGGGACTCAATCCTGGGTCTCCAGGATCACACCCTGGGCTGAAGGCAGGCGCCAAACTGCTGAGCCACCCAGGCTGCCCTGTTTGCCATTTTAATCAGCTGTCTCAAAGTAGCTTTTCCTCTGTTAACCACTGAATCTTAAACATAACCTAATCATATACTATACAGATTTAAGTAATTAGGATTTTGATTTCAGTTATAATTAACATAACTTCTGGATTCCTGCAGTCAAAAGCTATTTTTTTGGTACTCAAATGTGTCATTCAAAAGACTTCGTGTTACAGAAGCTAGATTAGGGTTGGCATGTTCAAATTGTAGGAATTTTACTTTTTGTCATTGAACTAATAGACTATATCTCTGGAGTTGAGGCATAACCATTTTATTTTATTTTATTTATTTTATTCCCCAGGGTTTCAACTTTGTACAAGTTAATCTGATAAACTAATCTGTGCTGATTTATTAATAATTGCTGCCAAACTTCATTGGAAGATATTTGTGATTTAGCAGTAGTTTTGTGTGCTGAATAGCAATCAGGGAAAGCTGGCAAGATTTAATTACTTACTCTACTTTAATTACTTGTTCCTTAAAACTATACATATGCATACATATATATAATACATACACATCAATGTAATATGTTAATATATCAAAATGTTCAGAATGGCTAAAATTAACACAAGAAACAATAGTTGAGAATGTGGAGAAAGGAGAACCCTCATATCCAATTGATGGCAGGTGTGTCCTGGTGCAGTCACTGCAGAAAACAGTATGGAGCTTCCTCAAAAAGTAAAAACTAGAACTACCCTAGGATCCAGCAATTGCACTATTAGGTATTTACTCAAGGAATATAAAAATACAATAATTCACAGGGTTATATGTACCCTAATGTTTATAGCAGCATTATCTACAATAGCCAAATTATGGAAATAGCCCAATTGTCCATTAACTAATGAATAAAGAAGTGGGGTGTGTGTGCGTGTGTGTGTGTGTGTGTGTGTGTGTGTGTGTGTAATGGAATATTATTCAGACATAAAAGGAATGAAATCTTGCCAACTGCAATGACATGGATGGAGCTACAGAGTATTATGCTGAGTGAAATAAGTCAGAGAAAGGCAAATACCATATGATTTCACTCATGGGTGGAGTTTAAGAAACAAAACAAATGAACAAAGGGGGAAAAAAGAGATACAGACAAACCAAGAAACAGGCTCTTATTTATAGAGAACTAACTAATGGTTATCAGAAGGTAAGTGGGGAGGGAGATGGGTTAAATACATGATGAGGATTAAGGAGTGCCATTGCAAAAAAAAAAAAAAAAAGGAGTGCCATTGCCATCATGAGAACCCAGTATTCTATGTAAGTGTGGAATTACTAAATTGTACATTTGAACCTAATATTGCACTGTATTTTAACTAACTGGAATTTAAATTAAAAACTTTTTAAATAGTTCATGCATTAACAAGTGCATATAAATATAAGTATTTAAAATACATATAATAAAATTAATAATGAAAAATACAGGAGTAGAGCTTATGAATATTATGTCACATACTTCAAAGGGCTTTTTGCATGTATTTTCTCATTTCCTTCAACTGGTAGTATACTATTTTCCAGAAAACAAGACTAAATTCTTATGAGTTTATAGCGAATGCTGCAATTTGTTAACAGAGATAGTTAAATTCATGAGTTGATAATAAGTATTAATTAAAATGTAATAAAAGTCAATAATTCATTTTGATGATTATTACAACTACATCGTATTTGGTGAGTTTCATATTACTACTAGGGGGTATTTGCAAAGAATCTCTGGCACAATTTCCATAATAATAACCATACCAAATATTAGTATAGAAGGCACAGCTTCCCAAGCATTTCAGAGACATTATGGATTTGCAATTTTCAATGTATTATCTCATAAACAGAATATTTTGCTTTTTTTCTCTCTTCTTCATATACAAAATATTCCCAAATAATAAGACAGGGGTAAAGTGCTATTAGTGAATTTCCCTATTTTATTAATATATAAATAAAGAAATCCAATTTAACTGAGTAATCACACTTGGTTCATATTTCCCATTCCCTTTTTTGTAGGGCTCAAGAGTCTCAGATAAGATAGACCTCTGATTGTGTTAGGCCAGAAAGATTCCATTAAAAAATAAATATGTCAGGTATAGTCTTGTTTCCCAAACATTTAACCCTGAAACTTAGCATTTACAATATAATTCAGTTCTCCAGATAACAAACTCACAAATATCCTTCTGAGACTCTAAATAGAAAACATTAATTGTCCTTTAACCCTTAAAATATCTATTCTTCATCTTTATAGTATTAGCTAATATAAGCTAGCAACAAAACTACTCCATTTCTTTATTTACTATTTTCTTCACTCAACCCCCCATACAACTCAGGCACAGCTGATATATTTATAAGAATGACTTATCTATGCATAAGCAGCAGGTTGTCACGTTCAGGATGGAATTTAAACAAAGACTCTAAAAAGCAAGAGAGTTAACCACCAGTCTATACTCTGGGAACTGTCTCCAATTCCAACCTCTAAGCTACAGCCTTCATCCATCTACTGAATTTGCTATCCTTGACATCATTTACTGTTCTATAGTAATACTCAATCACATGGCAAGTGGATGGGAAGGGATCTGTAACAAATACCTTACAAATCATCTCCTGCATTTGTGTGATACCATGTGAGCTGCAAACATTTTTACATATATTAGCTTATTTGAGCTCCACAGAAAATTTTTGAAAATGACTGAGTGGAGAGACTGTTATATACATCAGAAGATGAGAAAACTGAAGCTCTTAGGTTTAAATAACTTACCAAGTACAGCACTACTACCTAAGTAGAAGGGCAGATTCTTGAACCTAGATTATCAAATTTATGTCTAAGTGTTCTCTCTACTACCCCTCAAATGGGGATATCAGTGATTTTTTAATGACATTTTGCACTTCTTTTTGCAGTAATTTCAGTTTTACCTTCAGAAATTAATGTATAATTAATTGCATATCACAAGCACAATATTTGGTTGTCTATCTGGACAATACACTATTGTGACACCAACCCTAACTATCCAAAATTCCTTCTCTGTCCCCCATATCTGTGCAAATTATGGAATGTTCTCTCTATATGTAGGTATATATGTATGTGAATCCTCAGAACTTTCCATAATTAGAAAGAGAATTATTAACAAAAACCTGGCTAAGTGGTATTTGAGTGTAGTAGCTCAGGTACATCAAGGAAGCCAAAGGAGGAAAAAGATTCAAAGTAATTGTGTTTATTCTTTTTTTTTGTTTATTCTTCAAATAGGAAAAGGCATTGGATATACTGATTAGATGTCACTGATGAACTTGGAGCAGTAGAAGTGGAATTCAAATTGTAATTACTAGCAATAAAAATAGTAATAGCCACAATTATTGGGCACATACTCCATTCTAGGAACTGCATTGTCATTTATTTAATTTTTTTTTTTTTTTTTTTTTTTTTTTAAAGATTTTATTTATTTATTCATGAGAATACACAGAGAAGAGAGAGAGAGGCAGAGACACAGGCAGAGGGAGAAGCAGGCTCCATGCACCGGGAGCCCGACGTGGGACCCGATCCCGGGTCTCCAGGATCGCGCCCTGGGCCAAAGGCAGGCGCCAAACCGCTGCACCACCCAGGGATCCCTTATTTAATTTTAAACATAGAAAATATAACATATATTATAACATATATACAAAAGAGGGCACTTGTCACTAGTGTACAAGTCAGTGAATTTTCCAGAACTGAACATGCCTATATAATTGTACTAAGATCAAAAAGCAGAACATTACCCACCCTAAGTACTTTTTAAAATACAGTATTTCATTCTTACAACAATTCAATGAAGTAATTATTCTTGTTCCCATTTTTTTTATATGAGAAAACTGGTTCAGAGATGTTCACATGTTCAAGATTTCCTGTTTATAAATAATAGAGAGCAGTTTGGAATATTTCCTTCTACCTGAAAAGTTCATGCCACACATGCTTTCAAAAAGTTTAACTGTGGTATGAAGACTAGATATAGAACTAAAATTTGAGTAACCAGGCAGCCCCAGTGGCTCAGTGGTTTAGTGCCGCCTTCTGCCCAGGGTGTGATCCTGGAGACCCAGGATGAGTTCTACATAGGGCTCCCGGCATGGAGCCTGCTTCTCCCTCTGCCTATGTCTCTGCCTTTCTCTCTGTGTCTCCCATGAATGAATGAATAAAATATTATAAATAAATAAATAAATAAATAAATAAGATTTGAGTAACCAATAGAGCTGAGGGAAAATTTGAAAGATGATCCCTGAGGATAGTTGCAGACTAAGGGGAAGGAGCTAGTGGAGAAGAAATGATCTAAGATAAAAGAAAGAGAGAAGCTAATTTGTTAAAGAAATGAAAGATAAATGATTAACCAAGAAAAACAGGAATATGCTTTTTTATAATAGAAGGAAAGGAGGATGAACATATGGGGAAATACTGAGATGGAGTGGAGATTGTAGAGGCAGGAGAGTTCATATGTATTGAGAATAAGAAGCACACGGGTAAGGTGAAGCTTTAAGTATTGTTTTAGGTAAAACTCATGCTTTAATTAAAATAAGATGGCAGAAGAAATATAATAATCAGCCAACATTTATTGAACAGTTAAAATATTACAAGCACTCTTCCAAGTGATTTACATAGTTTGGCTCATCTAAGCCAGTAAATGACCCTGTAATATAGGAACTAATGGTCTCCACATTTTATAGATCATGAAACTGAGGTTAAGTATCCATCTTGAGTTTGCATAAAAACAGCTAATGAGTGGTAGATTCATAATTTGAACTGAAGCAATCTGATTCCAGATTCCTTGCACATAGATACAGAAGTGTTTGTTCACAAGAAAATGAGAATGTCAAACACACAATAGATGAACTACCAGAAAGGTGAATGGAGGGCACCTCGGTGGCTCAGACCGGTTAAACATCTGCTTTTGATTCAGGTTATGATCTCCAGGTCCTCAAACCCTGGGTTGGGCTCCCAGCTCAGCAGGGAGTTTGCTTCTCCCTCTCCCTCTGCTTTTCTCCCTTGTTCTCTCTCTCTCTCTCTCTCTCTCTCTCTCTCTCTCTCAAATGAATAAATAAAAAAATCTTTTTTAAAAAAGAAAGATGGATGGGTAAGGCAGGAGGAGAGACATGAATGAGTAGAATTTAATTCAATGGGATTAAAAACATGGAAGAGAGCAGGGAGAGCTAATCATGTGCTGGGTGGAAATTCTGATATATTGGAAAAACTGGCTTTGGTGTTAGCCACAGAGCCCTGAATTGAAATCTCAGTATGGCACTTAGCATATGTGTTCTAGTAAGCATAAAGAATGTGTAAGTTATCCCAGTGAGAACTACCCTGAAGATGATCTCTCTGCTAATTCTAGAATTCAATATTATGTGGCTAAGTGTAGAATCTTTCATGTTTTGAAATTAATAGCATTAATCTGAGGTACATCTCCCAATTCCTTCTTTTACTACCTTAACACCCTTGGTTTTTAAATCCTTCACCAGAATTTAGAGCACATATGCAGGTAGTGAGAATCACTGTATATAGTGTCAAATGAAGGACATGTAAAACACACATCATCCCTCAAATTCCCTAGAAGCTAATAGCCTGTCACAGTGGGCAATGTTTTCAATCCCTCCTATGGCTTAATACCCAAATGTAAAGATCCAGAGATTGACAGATTGAATATCATTGCTAATTAACAATTAACTGGTGGTTTATCAATTTCCTTTGCCAAGAGATTGAGGCAGAGGACATTAAAGTTTTAGTATGATAAGTAATAAGAGGGAAAAGATACAGAACTTCAGATGCTACATGAACAGAAAGGTGGGAAGTTGGGATTAAGACAGATTTGTCCTATTTCTCAGTTCGGCCAAAGAGCCAGTCTTTGATATCCATGAAACATCCGCCAAAGAGCCAGCCTTTGTTTGACATCCATCAATTTATGCTCTTTCAAATCTCAGCACAGTTCCTTCAAAAGAAAAGCTTGGTTTGCTCTAGCTTCTTTCCTGAGTAAATCTGTTCTAATATCAGGTAAATCAAACATATTTTCTCTTCAAAGAATGCACCCTAAAATATTAAAGGAAGAGATGCTAAGGTCAAAATAGCTAAGCTCTCAGTTTCTGTTTTTCCTTTTAGAAATCCAAGGTTTATTCCTGCTTTATTGCTTAATTGCCTTTGACAAATATTTTAATATTTCTGAGCCTCAATTTCTTCATCTGCAAAACTGAGCTAAGACTACTTCAAAGTGCTAGTTTGGAGTTCCGGCAGAGAGCGAGGTGAGAAGCGCAGGGCGGCAGTCTGTCCCGGGCCCTCCAGGCCCTCCGGCCTGAGGCCGGGGGTGAACTGGGGGGCCCAAGGAGAGGTCAGGAGCTCGGACCTGCAGACACCCAGCGCCCTCGCCGCAGCTGCCCACCGGCCAGGCCCACACTTTGCAGCAGTTGTGAGCCTTTCCCCACCCCCACCCCCACCCCAGCGCCCATGGCTCTGGCCTCTCGGAGCCGGACCTCGCCGGCTGCCCACTCTCCTGGCCCAGCTCTGCGGAGCCTATGCGAAGCCCCCGCCCAGCCAGCCGGGCCGCGGAGCCTTTGGACATCGGGTGTGGCGGGGGTGAGAAGAATGGCGGCCGCTCAAACGCCGGGCCGGCCCTTGGGGCCTCCGAGGGCCTGAGAAGGCGGGTCTCCGTGGACGTAAGCTCGGCCGCCCTCGGGCTTTGGCACCCCACAGACCCGGGCCCTGGGATGACCACTCCGTCCCAGGTGGACGAAACCTCACCTACGGCGAACAGTGGACAGAGGCCCTAACGGCCGGAAGGTGAGCGAAGCTCCCCCCCGCCCGGGTCGGCGACGGGTGGAACAGTTAATGGGCCAAAGGCGGTTGGTCTTCGTTCTACGGACATTGCTGTCGGAAGATCGAAATGGGAGAATTACGAACCGCGTTTGGCCAATAGGAAGACCACCCTTTGGGAAGATTTACTGGCTGTTTATGGAAGGCCTGTGTATATAATATGAAAAAGCTGCTCTCAACTTACCCCCCAACCTTTTCAAAAGAAAACTTTTGCCACATCTAGGCCTTCTAGATGTAAAGAGGTTGCCGACATATGATAAAGTAGAGTTAGAAAATCATACGTCTTGTAAATGCCTGTTTGGTTTTTTGTTTTGTTTGTTTTTGTTTTTTAAATCATAGAAATGTCTTTTGGAAATGACTTTTTGAAATGGAATTGTTAGATCACTTCTAGAAGCGACATCAGGAGCGACACACGTTCACGTTTGTGCAGTGGGTAAGAGGACATGAAGTAGATGACCTTGAGGAGGAAGAAAAGAAGGTTCTGTGCCAGACTGGTCATACTTAGAAGACATTTTCACATTATAACCATTGTTTTGTGTGTGCATTTTATTCCTCAGCTACTGTGTATATAGTTGACAATGCTAAGTACCTTTGTCAAATATCTAGTCTTTCTAGATGTTCTGAAGTGCCTGATACATGTTAAAAATAGAGGTAGTAAAAATACATTTTGTAAATATCTTCATTGACATTCATAGGAAATGCTGTTTAATTTGCGGGGAATGGCCAAACCACCTCTTTGAATAGTATGCATTGTGTTTGTGCACTGGTTCAAAGGAAGAGGGAGGAGAAGGAAGTACAAAGAGCTCTGCGGGTGTGTTTATGGTGAGGGAAGATTAACCATTGTCCTTTATGTTCCTGCATTTTGTTTTACTTAGCTGTGTATATAGTGTATATACTGGACAAATGAGTCCTAATTTTCAACATCTAGTCTTTTCTAGATGTTAAAGAGGTTGCCAGTGTATGACAAAAATAGTAAACTAATATGTTTTGTACATTTTGTGTTAGAATTCTTAGGAAGATTGTCTTCTGAAAATTGGAGCATTATAGCCCACCGGGCTGGTGGAGGAAGAAGGGAAGAGTTAGTCTTAGGCTAGAATGTTCTTATTTTGAAGACACTTTCAGATTATAACTGTTACACGTGTGCAGTTTATTCAAGACTGCTATGTATATAGTGGACACATTAAGTCCTTATTTAAAACATCTAGTCTGTCTAGATGTTTAGAAGTGCCCAACGTATGTTAAATGTAGAGGTAGTAAAATATCACTCTGTAAATATCTTTTTGCTAAAATTCATAGGAAATAACTCTTGGGAGTGGAATTGTTAAACCACCTCTGAGCAGTATATGCTATCATGTATATTCAGTGGTTTGGAGGAGGTGGAAGGGAAAGAATTGCAAAAGGTAATATGCTTGCGTGTTCATACTTGGACATTTTCAGACAAAACCATTTTTTGTATAGTCTGTGCATTTTATTTTTCTGTGTATATAGTGTATATATAATGGACAAATGAGTCCTAGTTTTGCAACATCTAGTCTCTAGATGTTAAAGAGGTTGCCAATGTATGACAAAGTAGTTAGATTAGCACATTCTGTACACATTGTGTTGAAATTCAAAGGAAAGCTTTTCTTCTGTAAATAACTTTTGGATATGAATTTGTTCAACCACCTTTAAGCATTACACATGTCTGTACTTGTCTACTGGATTAGTGGGGGAGAGAAGTAAGTGAGGGAGGGAATAGTTTAGGCCAAAATGGTGGTCATATTTAGAAGATACCTCAGATTATACCTGTTGTTAGGTGTGTGCAATTCTATTTAACAGTACTATATACATAGTGGACAAGTTAGTTCTTATGTGAAATATCTAGTCTTTCTAGATATTTAGAAATGCTTGACGTATTTAGAAGTAGAGTAACGCTTCTTGTAAATAGCTTTTAAAGACTGATGGGAAATATTATCTATGGAAATAGAATTGCTAAAACCACCTCTCTGAACAGTATACTTGTTCAGTGGTTTGAGGGAGGTGGGAGGGAAGAAATTGCAAAATATTTTTTGCCTGTGTGTGCTAGGAAATTTCAGCTTATCCATTGCGCTATATGTTATGTGCATTCAACTCGACTGTATATATTGTATATATACTGGACAAATAGGTCCTAATTTTATAATATCTAGTCTCTAGATATTAAAGAGGTTGCCAATGTATGACAAAAGTAGAGTTAGTAAACTAACACATTTTGTACACTTTGTGTTAAAATTAATTGAAAGGCTGTCTTCTGAAAAGGACTTGGAGAGATAACATTGTAGTCACATCTCAGTGACATGTGCCTGTCTACTCACCCTCTGGGTTGGCAGTGGAGAGAAGTGAGAAATGAAGGGTTCTAGACTAGAATGTTCTGGGAGTGGACAAACTTAAGTCCTTATTTGAAACATCTAGCCTTTCTAGATGTTTAGAAGTGAAATTGTTAAATCCACTCTAAGCATTACAGATGCTTATAATTTTCACTAGGTCGATATAGATGAGAAGAGGAAGGGTTAGGCCAGAATGTTCTTTCAGTGCTACTATGTATGTAGTGGGAAAATTTTAAATACTTAACTTGAAACATCTAGTATTTTGGATGTTTGAAAGTGAACAACATGTTAGGAGTAGAGAGTTAAAGTAACAACACCCTTTAAGTATTGTTAATTTACAGGAATGGTTATTTTGGGAATGGAATTGTTAAACCTGATGTCTTGGAGAATATGCTGACTGTTCACTGGGGGACAGGGGCAGGGAAGAAGTGAGAAGAGAAGGGTTCTGTGCCCTTGAGTCTTTAGACTAAAATTCTGTTTAAAAGTAGAGGTAGTAAAATAATCCCTTTATAAATGCCCTTTTGTTAGTTTTTAGGAAGGACTGTTCTGGGAGTGTCTGTTAATCCACTTCTTAGAGCTAGATGTAGTCCTATACTTAGTCGTTAATATGGTGGAGGGAGCAGAGGAGGGGTGAAGGGAAGGGCTTTTTGCTAGTATCTCCACATCTAGAAGACAGTTTTAGGTTATAACCATAGGTCTATATGTATGTTTTTATGAAGTACCTGTGTTTGTTGTGGAGAAAGTTCGTTATTTTGCAACATCTAAGCTTTTTGGATGTCCTGAGGTGACAATGTATGATAAAATGTACAGCTAGTGAATTAACCAATTTATAAGTTTCTCTTTGTTATCATTGATAGGAAAGAAGCATCTTGGACATGAGATTGTTAAGCTATCTCTGAGAAATGTCAGAACTTACTAGGTTGGCAGCAGAGGGGCAGAAGGAAGTATAGAGGGAGAGTTGTATGCGGATGTTTTCATATTTACATTTTAATGATAACGTGTATTAGTCTCTTTGGCTGTACTATAGGAATACATTAAGTGATTCGATGGAAACATACCTCTTTGCTAATTGAATATTATAGATTGGATGATGAATTCTTTTAGAAGCATTATATGTTGTGTACTCTGTTACTTTATGTCTCAGTTTTAATTGAACATTAAGGGAATGCAGTATTTTAATTGTAACTCTGCCAATATCTTTATCTAGAGGCCTGTTGCCATTTTTGTCTTTTATGTTTTTGTTGCCAAGAAAGGCAGGATTACATTTTTTTTTCCAGATGGAGTTGGTGTAGTGTATTCTTGGTTATCAAAATACTCATAGTTTGGGGACTTTGACATGATAAATATTCATGGTGTGTAAAAGCATGATACATAACTGTACAATCTTACTTAAAATGCTTACTTGTGTAGATAGATACACACACAGGACCTAGAAGTCAAACTGCAAACTGCTTGTGATTATGGATGACTTTGTTCTTTGCTTCTTGTGTTTTTCAGTTTCCTTTTATGCACATATTAACTTTTAAAAAATAAATTTTTAAAAAACCTAAAAAAAACAAAAAACAAAGTGCTACTTTGAAGATCAAATTATTGCTACTTTGAAAATCAAATTACATAATTTATGAGAAAGTGTTTTATATAGTAAATGTAAGGTGAATCATTTCATAGGAATGTAGTAACACAAATAAAAGATTTTTTTTAAAAACTGGCTGCCCATTCTTGTAGAACAACATTAGAAAAGAGAAAAATGAAATCTTTGTCTTTCATATCATAAAACAAGCAATATAGAATGACCTCTAATGTTTGTGTGTTTTGTTTTGTTTTGTTTTTTGTATTTTTACAAAGAAGCAACTGAACAGGGATATTTAGAAAGGAGTGATCAACCCTGAATTGTCCTTCTCATGTACCAACCCCTATTGAGCCTCATTAGGGAAAAGAGATAAACACAGATAAAAGTAGATTGTTTATCATAGTCTAGATTTTATACTGACCACCTGGTCTATGGTTTTATAATAATTCAACACTTTGCAGTAGCTGTACTTGGCAGAAAAATACTGGCTTTCCTCGAGGGCCTGACAATTTAATTGGCTACAGAGCTACAATTGGGTTGCCTCAAATTACAATGCCATTTGAATTTTCTATTGAGAAAAAGGATGTAATAGAGGAAGGCACAGAAAGGCTAGAAATGAGCAATGTGGCTAAGAACTCACATAACCTGTTTAATCATGACAATGCTATTGGTACAACATCCTCATAAGTATCACACCTTAGTTCATGCCAGAGGTACAACTCACATGAAAGATAGGACTCTGACATACATATGTTTTCAAGCATCCTAGGCCTATTTTGGACTAGAATGATAAATATTTCATGTTGTGTGTGTTTTTTTTTTATTTGGACGCTAAGAAGAGGATAGTGAAAACCTAAAAAAAGTACCTGTGTCTGAAATTGTGCTGTTACTCTTCTTTCTCTGTTTCTCTCTAAGTTAAAGGTATTCAATTACCCCTGTGCCTCCTTTTGCTACTGAGTCAAATCTATATTTTTGGCCTCAGCAGTTAGATATACTGCCTCGTGCCCCTTTTTAGAATTCTAAAATTTTATTATTTGCTATGGATGATCAAAGAGATAGGGTTTTAAGAGAAGAGAACTGCAAGCTATTGAGCAACACACATTAAAGGATACCATATTCTTATATTTATTATTTTGCTCACAATTTATTTATTTTTATTTTTTTTGCCCACAATTTAAATCACTGTTTAAAAATGTTATGAAAACTGAAGAGTTCACTATGTTGTAATAATACAAAGTAACTAATTTAATGAAAAGAAAACAAAAATTGAAAGAGAGTAACAACAGGTCTGTGTGATTGAAATGTTAATAAGATCCACTAACCAACATCTCTGCTCCCTCTTGGCCTCTTCCTCATTTATGAGCCACTTTGAAATCAGGGAATTACATTTTAAGGAAAACCATTTACCCAAAATTAAACTGAACGAGAATCAATGTAGCCCTCTTAGACAGTTTGCCAACTGAATTAATTAATTTTATTTTAATTTCTGTCTCTGGATCACCTCATAGGAATACAGGGATCAAGGATTAATACCAATGAAAAATAAGTCATATTTATAAGAGAAGCGTTTATATATGAAGTCATTTCGGAACATGCCTTTCTTCCCAGCTGCTCTACAAATAATCTCTGGGATTAATCAGTACCAACTGGAGTTATTACCTGAAGAGGCACAGTTAAAGCACAATCTAAACTCAAACCTCTAAGTTTATTTTCTAAACTCAAACCTTATAACCATATTTGAGTAAATATGTTAATGCTATCAATTTCAGAATAAATTTGTTTTGATTTCTAACCACAATGCGCAGTTGTCTTTCATTAAAAGTATTTTATGCCACTAAACAGCATTGCTAATCTACCCTAGGACTAGGAGTCATAAAGGTTTGTTGAGATAGTATTTTATGAGTCAGTAATTGTTTTCCTATATTCTATCTCCATTTTCAAACTAAGCTCTGGATAGGGAGGCAATTTAAAAAACACATGGCTGTATTTAAGAAATTTTGAGTTCAAACTCCAAGCTTAACATGTAAGATTCTGAGTAACCTTATGTAAGTCACTTACCCACTCGGTGCCAGTCTGTTTCATCTGTAAAATAAGAAGTTTGGATTAGGTTGTTCCTTATGTGTAATATTCTATGATTTTTGCCTCATTTTAAGGCTTAATGAGGTCAACAAAGAAGCTATTTTAAATGATTATTTACCTTAGCACCCACCACAACCAACAAATGAAACTCATTATATTTTTATGTTTTTATATGCCAACAAATTGGACAACTTAGATGAAATGGATAAATTCCTAGAAACAAATAATCTAAAACTGAATCAGGAAAAATGGAAAATTCAAACAGAACAATTACTAGCAACAAAACAGAATCAGTAGTCAAAAAACTCCCAACAAAAAAGTCCAGGACCAGGGACACCTGGGTGGCTCAGCAGTTTAGCACCTGCCTTTGGCCCAAGGCATGATCCTGGAGTCCTGGGATCAAGTCCCACATCAGGCTCCCTGCATGGAGTCTGCTTCTCCCTCTGCTTGTGTCTCTGCCTCTCTCTCTGTGTCTCTCATGAATAAATAAATAAAACCTTTAAAAGAAAAAAGTCCAGGGCCAGATGGCTTCACAGGTGAATTCTATCAAACATTTAAAGAAGAGTTAATACCTGTTCTTCTCAAACTATTCTAAAAAACAGAAGGGGAAGGAAAGCTTCCAAATTCATTCTACAGAGCCAGCATTACCCCAATACTGAAACCAAATAAAGACACTAGGAAAATAAAAACTTTAGGCAGATATATCTAATGAACATAGATGCAAAAATCCTCAACAAAATATTGGCAAACTGAATCCAATGATAAAATAAAAAATAATTTACCATGATCAAGTGGATTTATTCCAGAGATCACAAGTTAATCAACATGATATATCACATTAACAAGAGAAAGGATAAAAACCATATGATCATTTCAATAGATCCAGAAAAGGTATTTGACAAAGTACATCCAATTTTAATTTAAAAATCCTCAATAAAGTAGGTTTATATGGAACATATTTCAACATAATAAACGTCATTTTTGAAAAACCCGCAGCTAACATCATCCTTAATAAGGAAAAACTGAGACCTTTTTCCCCTAAGGTTAGGAACAAGGCAAGGATGCTCATCCTCACCAGTTTCATTCAACATAGCATTGGAAGTCCTTGCCACAGTAACTAGGCAAGATAAAGAGATAAAAAGCATCCAATTTGGTAAGAAGTTAAACTTATACTATTTGCAGATGATAAGATACTGTATATAAAAAAACTTAAAGGCTCCACCAAATATCTACTAGAACTGATAAATTAATTCAACAAAGTTGCAGGATACAAAATTAATATAAAGAAATCTGTTTCTAATAAAGTTATAGAATAAGTATGTTACCTACATACCTAGAGAATCCCCTTCTAGCACTTTTCTTTCCCTTGTTCCTTGATTCTTATTGGCATGACACTATGACAAAGAAGAGACCACAAGTCTATCACTACTAAGCTATCTCTGAGAGTGCCTCTGCTTCTAGGTCAGTGTCTATCCAGGAGGCTGTGAACTTCTCTGTCCTCAATAAGGCCCTTCTATTGTCAGCACTGACCTTCGCCATTGCTATATTATTCACTGAAATAATAATAACAGCAATAACAGCAATAGTAGTAGTTTTGAAAGTGTCAGCGTTTGGGTACTTACTATTTGCCAAGCACTGGCTTAAACATTTGCATGGTTTATCTCATTTAACTCTCACAAAGTATACAAGATAAGTATGAATGTTTTCCCCTTTCTTAAAGATGGGGAAACTGAGACTTAGAGAAATTATTTGCAAAAAGCAATATTTGGCAAAGCCAGTTTTCAAACTGAGAAAGTCCAGGTCTAGAGTCATCATCCTTAGCCATGGGGTCATATTGAATACCCATCGTTGTATCTAGCAATGTTTTAGGTAGGCACTAAGATGATGGGCTCATGAATATATTTGAAAGAAGCTATAGCCCCTATGATTAAAGAGTATGGAATGTGCAAACACACAGCTATGGGTAATATTATGGAATGCGCTAACGAGTTCAAAATTTTCAGAGGAAAATGCTATGGTAGTAGATTTCTAGAGGAAAACACTATTAGAATCATGATATCACAAAGCAGTGAAAAAAATGAAGGATTATCCAATAAATTTTTATGCAACAATTATTTTAGCTAATTGAAAAATAATAAAGGGGGATTATTACTCATATCTAATGTCAAAATTCAATCTAAATGGATCAAATAGTTCATTAAAAATTATGTAATGAGAAAAATAAGGGTAAATATTTGTTGGATGTAAGATTGGTAAGGTCTTTTTAAGCAGAAGCATTCCTGAAAAAGTCTGATGACAAAGGTTTGCTAAGTTTTTTATATGACAAAATGCATAAACAACACTAAAAATCAAATGATAAACTGATAAAAATATTTACAACAAATATAATAGATTAATATTTTATATAAAATGTTCTTATGTACAGAATAGAATGTATGTATAGAATAAAATATTCTAACTCTTTAGAAAAATGTGCAGAGGCCTTGAAAAAATGAAAAAAAAGAAATACATAGGTCAATACATATACAAAGCAATTTAAACTCAGTAGCAACAAATATATTATTATGAAAACAGTGAAATTGTTATTTATATCTCTTTCTTTAAGTGAACCCTATGCCATTGAAATAAATTGAAGATGACACAAAAAATGGAAGATATTTCATGTTCTTAGATTGAAAGAATATTACCCAAATAAATCTACACATTTAATGTAATGGATTGGAAGAATATATATTATTAAAATGTCTACATACCCAAAGCAATCTTTTTTTAATAAATTTATTTTCTATTGGTGTTCAATTTGTCAACATACAGAATAACACCCAGTGCTCATCCCATCAAGTGCCCTTTCAGTGCCTGCCACCCATTCACCCCCACCCCCCACCCACCTCTCCTTCTACCACCCCTAGTTCGTCTCCCAGAGTTAGGAGTCTTTCATGTTCTGTCCTCCTTTCTGATATTTCCCACTTATTTTTTCTCCTTTCCTCTTTATTCCCTTTCACTATTTTTTATATTCCCCAAATGAATGAGACCATATAATGTTTGTCCTTCTCCGATGGACTTATTTCACTCAGCATAATACACTCCGGTTCCATCCACGTCGAAGCAAATGGTTACCCAAAGCAATCTATAAATTTAATGCATTCCCTATCAAAATACCCCGGGATTTTTCACAGAACTAGGACAAACAATCCTAAAATTTGTAAAGAACCACAAAAGACTCTTAAGTAGCCAAAGCAATCTTGAGAAAAAATAATAAAACTAGAAGTATCACAATTCTAGTTTTCAAGTTCTATTGCAAACCTGTAGTAATCAAAACAGTATCATACTGGCACAAAAATAGATACATAGATCAATGGAACAGAAGTGAAAACCCAGAAATAAGCCCAAAATTATGAGATCAATTAGTCTTCCATAAAGGCAGAAAGAATATCCAAGGGGAAAATGAATGTCTTTTCAACAAATGATGTTGGGGAAACTGGACAGTGGTATTCAAAAAATGAAACAGAATCACTTTCTTACACTATTCACAAAGTAAACTCAAAATGGATTAAGGACCTAAATGTAAAACCTGAAGCCATAAAAATCTTATAAAAGAGCACAGGCAGTAATTTCTCTGACACTGGCTGTAGCAACAACATTTTTCTAGATATGTGTCCTGAGGCAAGGGAAATCAAAGAAAAATTAAACTGTTATATCAAAATAAAAAGCTTCTGCTTAGTGAAGGGAACAATCAATGAAACTAAATGGCAACCTACTGAACGGGAGTAGATATTTGCAAATGATATATCCAATAAAGTGTTAGTATCCAAAATATATAAAGACCTAAAACTCAACACCCAAAAAACAAATAATACCATTAAAAATGGGCAGAAGACATGAACGGACATTTCTTCAAAGACAACCAGATGGCCAACAGACACATGAAAAGATGCTCAACATCATTCATCATCAGAGAAATGCAAATCAAAAGTGCGAGAGATCATCTCACACCTGTCAGAATGGCTAAAATCAAAAACACAAGAAAAGACAAGTTTTGGAGAGATGTGGGAAGGAAGGAATCCTTGTGTACTGTTGGTGGGAGTGCAAACTGGTACAGCTGTTGTGGAAGACAGTATGGAGGTACATCAAATGTTAAAAAGTAGAACTACCTTAGGATTCAGTAATTGTGCTACTGGGTATTTAGCCCCAAATTATAAACCACTAACTCAAAGGGATATATGCATCCCATGTTTATAGCAACACTATTTACAATAGCCAAATTATGAAAGTAGCAAAGGAGCTCATGTCTGATGAATGGATATCAGCTATCAGTAGATGAATGGATAAAGAAAAGGTGAGATATATAGGTATATCTTTATATATCTATCTACATAAAATGCTGGTGATATTTTGATAATTAATTAATATTTAATTAAATCTGTAGATTTGTTTGGGTAATATTTGTTCTTTCAATCCATGAGCATGGAATATCTTTCCATTTCTTTGTGTCATCTTCAATTTATTTCATCAATGCTTCATAATTTTCACAGTACAAGCATTTCACCCCTGGATGAATTTATTCCTTGGAATTTTATTACTTTTGGCAACTGCAAGTGGAACTGTTTTCTTAATTTCTTTTTCTGCTGCTTTGTTTTGTTGTTTACTGTGGGTTTTTCATATAAGGCCTTTATTATACCCTACAAGGTATGTTCCCTGTAGGCCTACTTTGTTGAAGATTTTTGTCATAAATGGATGATGTACTTGGTGAAGTGCCTTTTCTGCATCCATCCTTTTTCTTATTGATGTAATATATCTCATTGTCTAATTTGTGAATATTGTTCCATCCTTGCAGCCCAGGAATAAATCCCACCTGATTGTGGTGAATAATTTTTTAATATATTGTTGGATTTGGTTTGATAGTATTTTGCTGAGGACTTTTGCATCTATGTTCATCAGTGATATTGATGTATATTTCTCTTTTTTGTGATGCTTTTATCTGGCTTTGGTATCAGAGTAATGCTGCCCTCATAGAATGAATTTAGGAGTTTTACTTTCTCTTTTATTCTTTGGAATAATTGGGGAAAAATAAGCATTAACTATTCTTTAAATGTTAGATAGAATTCGCCTGTGAAGTTGTCTGGTTCTGGACTTTTGTTTGCTGGGAATTTTTTGACTACTCATTATATTTCATTGCTGGTAATCAGTCTGTTCAAATTTTCTATTTCTTCATGCTTCAGTTTTAGTAGAGTATATGTTTCTATGAATTTATCCATTTCTTCCAGGTTGTCAAAGAAGTTATTCTTCTTCCAAGAAGATTATAACTTTTCATAATGTTCTCTTAAGAATTACTATTCATATTTTGGGGATCCCTGGGTGGCTCAGCAGTTTAGCCCCTGCCTTTGGCCCAGGGCGTGATCCTGGAGTACCGGGATCAAGTTCCACATCAGGCTTCCCGCATGGAGCCTGCTTCTCCCTCTGCCTGTGTCTCTTCCTCTCTCTTTCTCTCTGCGTCTCTCATGAATAAATAAATAAAACCTTTAAAAAATAATTGTCAATATTTCTGTGGTGTTGGTTGTTATTTGTCCTCTTTAATTTATGATTTTGTTTGAGTCCAGTATCTTTTTTCAATGAGTCTATCTAAAGGTTAATCAATTTTAATATTTTTTTCAATGAACCAACTTCTTGTTTCATTGATTCGTTCTATTTTTTTTTTAATTTCTGTATCACTTATTTTTGCTCCAGTCTTTATCATTTCCTTCTTTCTGTTAGTTTTGGGTTCCGTCTGTTTTTTTTTTAAAGCTCCTTTAGGTGTAAGTTTAGTTTGCTTATTTGAGATTTTTCTTACTTCTTTGTGGTAGGCCTGTATTGCTATAAACTTCCCACATAAAGCAGGTTTTGATACATCCCAAATATTTTGGTCCATTGTGTTTTCATTTTCATTTGTTTCCATGTAATTTTTTATTTCTTCTTTGATTTCCTGATTGGCTCATTCATTGCTCAGTAGCATGTTATTTAACCTCCATATATTTGTGTTCTTCCCAGAATTTTTTTCTTGTGGTTGATTTCTAGTTTCATAATGCTGTGGTCAGAAAAGATGCATGGAATGATTTTAAACTTTTTAAATTTGTTAAGACTTGTTTTTTGGCCCAAGATGTGATCTATTCTGGAGAATGTTCTGTGTGCACTTGAAAAGAGTTTGTATTCTGTTATATTAGGATAGAATGTTCTAAATGTATCTGTCAAATCCATCGGTTTTGGTATGTCACATAAAGCCAAGGTTTCTTTGTTGATTTACTGTTTGGGTGGTCTATCAATTGATGTAAGTGTGGCATTAAAATCTTCTATATTTATTTTATTACTATCAATTATTCCTTTATGTTTGTTATTAATTATTTTATGTATTTGGGTGGTCCCCTTTTGGGTGCATAAATATTTATAATTGTTATATCTTGTTGGATTTCCCTCTTATGGTTATATAGTGTCTTCTTTTGTCTCTTGTTACAGTCTTCGTCTTAAAATCTAGCTTGTCTGATAAAAGTATTGCTACTCTGGCTTTCTTTTGACATGCATTTGTATGATAAATGTTTCTCCATCCCCTCACTTTCAGTCTGCAGGTGTCTTAGGTCTGAAATGAGTCTCTTGTAGGCAGCATGTAGATGGGTCTTGTATTTATATATTCTGTCACCCTATGTCTTTTATTGGAGCACTTAGGCCATTTATACTCAAAGTAATTATTGAAAGATATGTATTTATTGGCATTCTCTTATTTGTTTTGTGGCTGTTTTTGCAGTCTTTTTTCTGATCTTTTTTTCTCTAGCTCTCTTTCATGGTTTCTTTAGTAATATACTTGAATTCCTTTCTCTTTATTTTTTGTATTTACTAGTGGGTTTTGATTTGTGGTTGCCATTAAGTTTGTATATAATATCTTATCCACATAGCAATTGATGATCTTTTAGATTTGATCCCATTCTTTACTCCTGACCTCCCTCCTCGCAATTTAAGTTCGGTGTCATATTTTACTTTCTTTTATTTTGTGAATTTTTTGACAGACTTTTACAGATATGCTTATTTTTACTGCTTTTTATTTCCAACTTTTCATATTCTCACTTATGGTCTTTCCCCTCCACTCAAAGAATCCCCTTTAATATTTCTTGAAGGGCTGGTTTAGTTTTCATGAACTCCTTTATTTTTTGTTTGAGAAATTATTTATCTCTGTTTCCATTCTGAATGATAGCCTTGATGGATAGAGTATTCTTGGCTCCAGATTTTTCTTACTTGGCACTTCAGACTATATTGTGCCACTCACTTCTGTCCTGTAAAGTTTCTGCTGAAAAATCTGCTGAAGAATCTGCTGATAACCTTATGGAATTTCCCTTGTAAGTAACTTTCATCCAGAAAACAAAGGTCACATTGTTTGTATTGACAATACTAAAAGGAAGGTAATTTGTTTTCTTAGCAACTGTGAACATTTTAAGCTTTCACTATTTTGTCCTTAAAATTATAAAGGATATTTAGACTTTCTTTTTAAAATTATGAACTACTCAAAAATAAACAGAAACAGTATGTTAACAGAAGGGTATTATTCACATACAAAAGAGAAAATTATACTAGCAGAGAGATTTGAAGAATCATTACTGACATATTAATGAAACACTGACAGTGGTATGTAATTTGAATGTCATTTTTAAGGAATAGAATTATTCTATTAATTCTTCAGTTTTGTTGTTACACACCAAACAAAATTGCCATATCACCAGTAGAAGTAAACTTTCTCCCTTCAGACTTGTCATTACTAAGTAAAACATTTTCTTTAAGCTTTTAATTATTAAAATATTTAATATTTTCAGAAGACTCCTTGCCTATCTTTTCACAGCCACCTGAAATTCTCCCTTCTCTTTGTTTTCTCTTCTAGCTGTGTCTCTGAGACAGC
The DNA here is from genome assembly GCF_905146905.1 of Nyctereutes procyonoides. Taxonomy (NCBI): domain Eukaryota; kingdom Metazoa; phylum Chordata; class Mammalia; order Carnivora; family Canidae; genus Nyctereutes; species Nyctereutes procyonoides. The sequence continues at coordinate 63,793,874 of NW_026575125.1, read as the reverse complement.
CAGTAGCTGCTTTAGTAACTGTATCAACGCAGAAAAATAGGGATGCCTAGGAGGCATCAGTTGGTTAAGCATCTGACTCTTCATTTTGGCTCAGGTCATGATCTCAGGGTTGTGAGATTGATCCCTGAATTGGGCTCCACACTAGGCATGAAATCTACTTAAGATTCTCTCTCCCCCACTCCCTCTGCCCTTTTCCCCTACCTCCACTTGCACACACAAGTGCTTGCTTTCTCTAACTAAAAGGAAGAAAAAACTAATATAGATAACAAAAGTTGCACTTAAAAAAAGTGCACTTTAGTTTAATCTACAGTCACTATGTAAGTTTGCAGTCTTGGTGATTTAATTCTTTTTATCTGTTACAAAAGAGACTTTCTGCTATAGCAGAGAGGAATTGGGCTGTAATTATTTTATTATGTGTATATGAGTTGGAAATGCTTTTGGTTAATTACTAACATGATGTATCTATAAAAACTGCAGTGATTTACTATTAAAAGGCACTAAAGAATAAAATAATCAATAAAAATAAGTAGAATGATCAGAAATGGCCTCATCTAGAGTTAACAAGTGAGAACTCATTAACCAGACACAATCTCTGACTCTAAAACAGGCTTTAAACTCAAGATAGAGGGATCCCTGGGTGGCACAGCGGTTTGGCGCCTGCCTTTGGCCCAGGGCGCGATCCTGGAGACTCGGGATCGAATCCCACGTCCCGCTCCCGGTGCATGGAGCCTGCTTCTCCCTCTGCCTGTGTCTCTGCCTCTCTCTCTCTCTGTGACTATCATAAATAAATAAAAAAAAATGTAAACTCAAGATAGAGTTACAGCAAATAAGTTCCTTCATGGTGTCCAAAATATATCAGGAGCTGTAAGTCACACAGATAAACACCTTCAGTAGAGGAGAGAATTTATTATTTGTGTCCACTACCTCTTTTCCACCACTCCTCTCTAAAACTATTTCATTAGGCCCTTGAACAACAGGGTTTGAACTACACAGACCTGATTATAAGCACATTTTTATAAATACATTACTGTACTGTAAACGTTTTCTCTTCCTTATGATTTTCTTAAAAAACATTTTATCTTGGGATGCCTAGGTGGCTCAGTGGTTGAGCATCTGCCTTTGACTCAGGGTGTGATCCCGGGCCTCTGGGATTGAGTCCCACATCAGGCTCCCCGCAGGAAGCCTGCTTCTCCCTCTGCCTATGTCAATCTGTGTCTCTCATGAATAAATAAATAAAATCTTTAAAAAAAAAACATTTTTCTCCAGCTTACTTTATTGCAAGAACACAATATGTAATACATATAGCATACTAAATACGTGTTAATTGTCTATGTTATTGATAAGGCTTCTGGTTAACAGTAGGCTATTAGTAAAGTTTGGGGGGAGCCAAAAATTATGAGCAGATTTTCTTTTTTTTATATATATTTTTTTTCTTTATTTATGATAGTCACAGAGAGAGAGAGAGAGAGAGAGGCAGAGACACAGGCAGAGGGAGAAGCAGGCTCCATGCACAGGGAGCCCGACGTGGGATTCAATCCCGGGTCTCCAGGATCGCGCCCTGGGCCAAAGGCAGGCGCCAAACCACTGCGCCACCCAGGGATCCCTGAGCAGATTTTCAAATGCACGGGCAGGGGATGATCAGTGCCCTTAATCCCTACATTGTTAAAGGTTCATCTATATTGCCTCCTTAAGGACTCTAGAATTTCCATGACTAACATGAACTTTGGAAAATTAATCCTGCTTTCTGTGATGTTAGTGTATATAGATATGTACGGAAAAACTATAAACTTAGAATCCTCTATAATTTATGTTCTTTCAGTGTATTAAAGCTTCCGCCCGCCCTGAGGCATTTGCAGAGGCTACAAATACAAAATAAAAACATCTCTTTAAATGATTATTCAACAGAACATCAAACCGAATGTTAAAATAAACAGTTAAGTCTCTATTAACTTCATATGTATTACCCATTACATTTTTTAATCTTAATCTAGTTTTTCTCTGCCTTCTATCCTCTCTCTCCTGCTTTTGTAAGCCCAATATAGTATGCAACTAAGAAGTTAAATTCCCCATGCCCCACTCAAAAAATAGTTTTATAATATATAACATATAACAAATTTTGGTTAAATATATACAATGTCCAAATATCCATACCACAGTAAAGCCCCACTCATGTAGATATCCAATAACTGCTTATATTTTAAGAATCATCCCTAGGATGCGATTCAATAAAGTAATGTTTGGCTCATTTAAAAAAGAATTTTCCACCATGAACTAATATCTCATCCACGTTGGTGGTGTTTCCCAGCATCTGACTGCTATACTCATATTATTTTCTTTACTTAATGTTTCTCATATTTTTCACAATTTCTTACCCTCTACAAAACTGAATCCTCAGTAATGACCATCTATTAGCAGCTGAGATTAGAGATTTCCTTTTTCACTTATGATATTTACATATAAGTTTTAAAAAGGGGCAGGGAGGACACATCTGGGTGGCTCAGCATTTGAGCTTCTGACTTAGGCTCAGGGCATGATCTCAGGACAGAGGGGATAGAGTCGGACTCCCTGAGGGGAGCGTGCTTCTCCCTCGGTCTGTCTCTGCCTCTCTTACTGTGTCTCTCATGAATAAATAAATAAAATCTTTAAAAAAAAGGGTGGGGGGAGCGAGGGAGGATTCAAACCCACCTGCTGGTGGCAGTTTCACCTAATCTTATACATAACCAAAACTGGTTTACATTTTAGCAAGGTAAATACATTGATGATACCTGGAAGCTTACTTGATAATCTCTTTATTGGTTGTATTAAAGACTGTCTTAAATGGTAATGTCTATTTTATTTTTGTTCTTTAAACTTCTACATTGCTGATTAATCTTCAACACCCTCTTCATTTCAAATTCTTGTGTTAGTTGTACGACTCAATCAAGCATATGGTATGGTAGCAAAAATCTGAATAATATCTGTTTTTCTTTTTGCTTCTGTATTTATGAAAGTCAAGTCACATTTGATATTAGAACAATTAATTATTGATTAGTTTTTATCTCCCTTTCTGATATTTCCCACTCATTTTTTCTCCTTTCTTCTTTATTCCCTGTCACAATTTTTTAAATTCCCCAAATGAATGAGACCATGTAATGTTTGTCCTTCTCCAATGGACTTATTTCACTCAGCATTAAACCCACAAGTTCCAAACATGTCGAAACAAATGGTGGGTATTTGTCGTTTCTAATGGCTGAGTAATATTCCATTGTATACATATACCACATCATCTTTATCCATTCATCTTTCGATGGACACCGAGGCTCCTTCCACAGTTTGGCTATTGTGGACATTGCTGCTAGAAACATCGGGGTTCAGGTGTCCCGGTGTTTCACTGCATCTGTAGCTTTGGGGTAAATCCCCAAAAGTGCAATTGATGGGTCATAGGGCAGATCTATTTTTAACTCTTTGAGGAATCTCCACACAGTTTTCCAGAGTGGCTGCACCAGTTCACATTCTCACCAACAGTGCAAGAGGGTACCCCTTTATCCACATCCTCTCCAACATTTGTGCTTTCCTGACTTGTTAATTTTCCCCATTCTCACTGGTGTGAGGTGGTATCTCATTGTGGTTTTGATTTGTATTTCCCTGATGGCAAGTGATGCAGAGCAATTTCTCATGTGCGTGTTGGCCATGTCTATGTCTTCCTCTGTGAGATTTCTCTTCATGTCTTTTGCCCATTTCAGGACTGGGTTGTTTGTTTCTTTGCTGTTGAGTTGAATAAGTTCTTTATAGATCTTGGAAACTAGCCCTTTATCTGATAGGTCATTTGCAAATATCTTCTCCCATTCTGTAGGTTGTCTTTTAGTTTTGTTGACTGTATCCTTTGCTGTGCAAAAGATTCTTATCTTGATGAAGTCCCAATAGTTCATTTTTGTTTTTGTTTCTCTTGCTTTCATGGATGTATCTTGCTAGAAGTTACTGTGGCCAAGTTCATAAAGGGTGTTGCCTGTGATCTCCTATAGGATTTTGATGGAATCTTGTCTCTCATTTAGATCTTTCATCCATTTTGAGTTTATCTTTGTGTATGGTGCAAGAGAATGGTCCAGTTTCATTCTTCTGCATGTGGATTTCCAATTTTCCCAGCACAATTTATTGAAGATACTGTCTTTTTCTAGTGGATAATTTTTCCTGCTTTGTCGAATATTAGTTGACCATAAAGTTGAGGGTCCGCTTCTGGATTCTCTGTTCTGTTCCATTGATCTATATGTCTGTTTTTGTGCTAGTACCACAGTGTCTTCATGACCACAGCTTTGTAGTACAACCTGAAATCTGCAATTGTTATGCACCCACCTATGGTTTTCTTTTTTCGTATTCCCCTGGCTATTCGGGGTCTTTTCTGATTCCACACAAATCTTAAAATAATATGTTCCAACTCTCTGAAGAAAGTCCATGGTATTTTCTGATGGGGATTGCATTAAAAGTATAAATTGCCCTGGGTAACATTGACATTTTCACAATATTAATTCTGCCAATCCATGAGCATGGAATATGTTTCCATCTCTTTCTGTTTTCCTCAATTTCTTTCAGAAGTGTTCTGTAGTTTTTAGGGTGTAGATCCTTTACCACTTTGGTGAGGTTTATTCCTAGGTATCTTATGCTTTTGGGTGCCATTGTCAATGGGATTGACTCCTTAATTTATCTTTCTTCAGATTCATTCTTAGTGTATAGAAATGCCACCAACTTCTGGGCATTGATTTTGTATCCTGCCACGCTACCAAATTGCTGTATGAGTTCTAGCAATCTTGGGGTGGAGGCTTTTGGGTTTTCTACATAGAGTGTCATGTCATATGTAAAGTGGAAGAGTTTGACTTCTTCTTTGCCCATTTGAATGCCTTTTATTTCTTTTTGTTGTCTGATTGCTGAGGCTAGGACTTCTAGTACTATGTTGGATAGCAGTGGTGAGAGTGCACATCCTTGTCGTGATCCTGATCTTAGGGAAAAGGCTCCCAGTGTTTCCCCATTGAGAATGATATTTGCTGTGGGCTTTTTGTAGATGGCTTTTAAGATGCTGAGGAATGTTCCCTCTATCCCAACACTCTGAAGAGTTTTGATCAGTAATGGATGCTGTATTTTGTCAAATGCTTTCTCTGCATCTATGGAGAGGATCATCATATGGTTCTGGTTTTTCTCTTGATGACATGATCAATCACGTTGATTGTTCTACGAGTGTTGAACCAGCCTTGCATCCCGGGGATAAATCCCACTTGGTCATGGTGAATAATCTTCTTAAGGTATTGTTGGATCCTATTGGCTAGTATCTTGTTGAGAATGTTTGCATCAGTGTTCATCAGGGATATTGGTCTATAATTCTCCTTTTTGGTGGGGTCTTTGACTGGTTTTGGAATTAAGGTGATGCTGGCCTCATAGAACGAGTTTGGAAGTACTCCATCTCTTTCTATCTTTTGGAAAAGCTTTAGTAGAATAGGTATAGTTTCTTTTTTAAATGTTTCATAGAATTCCTCTGGGAAGCCATCTAGCCCTGGACTTTTGTGTCTTGGGAGGTTTTGGATGACTGCTCAATTTCCTCCCTGGTTATTGGCCTGTTCAGGGTTTCTATTTCTTCCTGTTCCAGTTTTGGTAGTTTGTGGTTTTCCAGAAATGCATCCATTTCTTCTAGGTTGCCTAATTTATTGCCATATAGCTGTTCATAATATATTTTTAAAATCATTTGTATTTCCTTGATGTGGTGGTGATTTTATTAATTTGAGTCTTTTCTCTCTTCTTTTTAATAAGGCTGGCTAATGGTTTATCTATCTCATTAATTCTTTCAAAGAACCACCTCCTGGTTTTGTTGATCTGTTCCACAGTTCTTCTGGTCTCTATTTCATTGAGTTCTCCTCGAATCTTTATTAACTATCTTCCTCTTCTGGGTGTAGGATCTATTTGTAGTTTTTTCTCCAAATCCTTTAGGTGCAAGGTTAGCTTTTGTATTTGAGTTCTTTACAGTTTTTGGATGGATGCTTGTATTGCAATGAATTTCCCCCTCAGGACTGCTTTTGCTGTATCCTAAAGATTTTGAATGCCTGTGTCTTCATTCTCATTAGTTTCCATGAATCTTTTTAATTCTTCTCTAGTTTCCTGGTTGACCCTTTCATCTTTAAGCAGGATGATCCTTAACCTCCACGTTCTTGAAATCCTTCCAAACTTCTTCTTTTCATTTAGTTCTAATTTCAAAGCATTATGGTCTGAAAATATGCAGGGGATGATCCCAATCTTTTGGTATAGGTTAAGACTTGATTTATGACCCAGTATGTGGTCTATTCTGGAGAAAGTTTCATGTGCACTTGAGAAGAATGTGTATTCAGTTGTGTTTGGATGTACCATTCTGTAATTATCTGTGAAATCCATCTGGTCCAGTGTATCAGTTAAAGCCCTTGTTTCTTTGGAGATGCTGTGCTTAGACAACCTGTCGATTGTAGAAAACACTACATTCAAGTCACCAAGTATAAGTGTATTATTATCTAAGTATGTCTTAGCTTTGGTTATTAATTGATTGATATACTTGGCATAAATATTGATGATTGTTAAGTCCTCTTGTTGCATAGATCCTTTAAGCATGATATAGTGTCCCTCTTCATACCTACAGTATTCAGGATAAACTTTCATTATCTGATATAAGTATGGCTACCCCTGCTTTCTTTTGAGGATCATTTGAATGGTAAATGGTTCTCCAACCTTTCATTTTCAGGCTGTAGGTGTCCTTATGTCTAAAATGAGTCTCTTGTAGACAGCAAATAGGTGAGTCTTGCTTTTTTATCCAGTCTGAAACCCTGTGCCTTTTGATGGGGTCATTAAGCCCATTCACGTCCAGAGTTACTATTAAAAGATATAATTTCGTGTCATCATGATACCTATTCAGTCCCTGTTTTTGTGGATTGTTTCCTTGGACTTCCTCTTTCTTTTACAGAGTCCCCCTGAATATTTCTTGGAGAACTGGTTTGGTGGTCACATATTCTTTCAGTTCCTGCCTGTCTTGGAAGCTCTTTATCTCTCCTTCCATTCTGAATGAGAGCCTTGCTGGATAAAATATTCTTGGCTGCATGTTCTCATTTGGGATCCTGAATATATCCTGCCAGCCCTTTCTGGCCTGCCAGGTCTCTGTGGAGAGGTCTGCTGTTAATCTAATATTTCTCCCCATAAACATTAGAGATTTCTTGTCTCTTGCTGCTTTAAGGATCTTCTCTTTATCTTTGGAATTTGCAAGCTTCACTGTTAAATGTCGAGGAGTTGAGCAGTTTTTATTGATTTTAGGGGAGGATCTATTTCCTGGATCTGAATGCCTGTTTCCCTTCCCAGATTAGGAAAGTTTTCAGCTATGATTTGTTCAAATACACTTTCTGATCCTGTGTCCCTTTAGGGGTCTTCAGGAACCCCAATTAAATGTAGATTTTTCCTTCTGAGGCTGTCATTTATTTCCCTTAACCTATCTTCATGATCTTTTAATTGTTTTTCTCTTTTTTCCCCAGTTTCCCTCTTTGCCATCAACTTGTCTTCTATGTCACTCACTTGTTCTTCTACCTTGGTAACCCTCTTCGTTAGGACCTCTAGTTTGGATTGGGTCTCATTTAATGGCTTTTTAATTTCTGCCTGATTAGATCTAAATTCTGAAGTCATGAAGTCTCTTGTATCCTTTATGCTTTTTTTTCTAGAGCCACCAGTAGCTTTTTAATAGTGTTTCTGAATTGGCTTTCTGACATTGAATTGTAATCCAAATTTTGTAACCCTGTGGGAGAGAGGACTGTTTCTGATTCTTTTGAGGTGAGATTTTTCTTCTAGTCATTTTGCTCAGTGCAGAGTGGCCAAAAACAAGTTGTACTGGGTAAAGGAGAAGAGAGAAGAAAAAAAATTTAAAAAAAGAAGAAAAAAGAAAAAGGGAAAAAAAGGGGCGGGGGAACCAAACAGAAAATAAAAAACAAGGGGGCGTATCGTCTGATTCTATATACTGTAAATCTCTCGTCTTCCCCTGGAACTTTCCAGTGCTGCTTGGTCAATAACTTGCTTTTCCCCTGTCCTTCTAGCTGTTCCTCTGGGGGAGGGGCCTGCTGTGCTGATTCTCAGGTGTGAGCACCTGGGGGACCTGGTCAGCCTCCTGCCTGGTGCATGGCTCAGTGGGAGTTGTTTTTCATGATTATCCTGTGAGGCCACTGTGAGGCTCAGTGGGGGTTGTTTATCCTGTGATGCCCCTGGAGAAACAGCAGTGGCGTCAGCCAGCTCTCCAGTCCTGGAGTCAGCTCATGCAGTAACTACCTCAGCTCTCAGTCTGCAGGGGCCTGGATGCTCTGGGGACTGGGGCTGCTGATCTGCCCAGTTCGGGCTGCCCAGTGGCAGGAGCGTCCTGTGCCCTCCCGGCCTCTGCTTGTCCCGGGGGTAGCGCCGATCCCGGGCTGTGTCCCCCGGCACCCTGTGCTCCGGGGCTTGCACTGCTGGAATTGCTCCTGGGCCAAGCATCCCCCTCTGGGCGGAACCGCTGCTGGATCTGCTTCCCGGCCCAGGCGGGCCCAGGCTGCAGCCCTTTAGGGAGCTGGGCCGTGGGGTCTGGCACTCTCCCCCAGGGCGCAGGTCCTCTGTTAGTGTCCCTGGGAGCCCGAGAGCATCCCCACCCCTCCTGGGATCCTGCTCCAACTCCCTGCCAGCGCCTTTCCGTCAGGGAAGATTGGTGAAGCTCCTGCTTCTCCAGTATGGGGCTTTCCTGTCCTGGGGGCACTTGCAGTGTGGCCTTAGCACGGTTCCTTGCAGGGCCCCTCCCCTTTGGATGCTTTTTATTTCTTTTTTTTTTTCTGTTTCCCTGCCTTGATAGAAGCTCGAACTCTTCTCACTGTAGCGTTCCAGCTGTTCTCTCTTTAAATCTCAGGTCGAATTCGTAGGTTTTCAGAAAGTTATCTAGGTAATTTGGTGGGGACAGGTGACTTGGGGACCCTACTCTTTGGCCATCTTGCCCCTCCTCTCTCTGTGTGTGCTATCATTCCTATTTACAAACCTTCTTGTTACTACAGTAGACATTCTCAAATTGTCTTATTTAACAATTAACTTGCAAAAGCATGTTAGAATGTGGGAAAATGCAAGAGTCTTACACTGGTAAATATTTCTTCCATTACTTATATTAATGAAATTGTAAGAATAATAGCTGGGCAACCTAATTAAATATGAAGAAACAGAACTTATTATGCAGAGGTGAAAAACTAAACATTCATTGAGAAATATATACGTAATTCCCAAAACAGAGAACAAGATTTAATTAAATTTGCCTCAAAGGTGTTAGTGCAGATTTGAAAAGTAATAAGGGTTAATTGGTCAACTGGATTTTATCACTCTAGGCTCACTTTCTCTATACAATTTGTTTTTCAACTAACATTTTTTTGTTCTTTTTAATTTAAATTTAATTAATCGACATATAGTACATCATCAGTTTCAGTTGTAGTGTTCAATAATTTATCAATTGCAAATAACACTCGAAGATGGTGGAAGAGTAGGGTCCCCAAATCACCTGTCCCCAAGAAATTACCTAGATAACCTTCAAATCATCCTGAAAATCTACGAATTCGGCCTGAGATTTAAAGAGAGAACAGCTGGAATGCTACAGTGAGAAGAGTTCGCGCTTCTATCAAGGTAGGAAGACGGGGGAAAAAGAAATAAAGAAACAAAAGGCCTCCGAGGGGGAGGGGCCCCACGAGGAGCCGGGCTGAGGCCGGGGCGAGTGTCCCCAGGACAGGAGAGCCCCGTCCCGGAGAAGCAGGAGCTGCACCAACCTTCCCTGGCGGAAAGGGGCTCGCAGGGAGTTGGAACAGGACCCAGGAGGGCGGGGATGCCCTCGGGCTCCCTGGGACACTAACAGACACCTGCGCGCACGGCGGGGCCTGAGCAGCTCGGAGGGAGCTGTGGGGCGGGAGCGTGAATCCAACAGCGCAGGCCCCGGAGCACAGGGCGCCGGGACACAGCCCAGGATCCGGCCTCCCCCGGGACAGGCAGAGGCCGGGAGGGCCCAGGACAGCAAGGACACTCCTGCCCCGAGCTGAGCAGATCAGCGGCCCCGCCCCGGAGCCTCCAGGCCCTGCAGACAGCCCCATAGTTCCTGCGGAGGCTGAATCCAGGCTTCCAGAGTTGCCATAGCAACTGCGGCTGTTCCTCCTGGGGCCTCACGGGGTAAACAACCCCCGCTGAGCCCTGCAGCAGGCAGGGGGCAGAGCAGCTACCCCAAGTGCTAACACCTGAAAATCAGCACAACAGGCCCCTCCCCCAGAAGACCAGCTGGACGGACCAGTTCCAGGGGAAGTCAAGGGACTTAAAGTCTACAGATTCAGAAGATACTCCCCCGTGTTTTTTTTGTTTTTTTTCTTTCTTCTTTTCTTTTTGATTTCTGATTGCTTCCCCCACCCCCCTTTTTTTCACCTTTCTTTCTTTTTCTTCTCTTTTTTCCTTTTTTTTTCTTTTTCTTTTTTCTCTTTCTCTTTTCTTTCCTTCTCTCTCTTTCTCTCCTTCTCCCAATACAACTTGTTTTTGGCCACTCTGCACGGAGCAAAATGACTAGAAGGAAAACCTCACCTCAAAAGAAAGAATCAGAAACAGCCCTCTCTCCCACAGAGTTGCAAATAACACTCAGTGCTCATCACATCATATACCTTCCCTAATATCCATCACCCAATTACCCCATCCTCCTACCCATCTCTCTTCCAGCCACCCTCAGTTTTTTACCTATAGTTAAACATCGCTCATGGTTTTTCTCCGTTCAGTTTTCCCTCCTTTCCTCTATGATCCTTTGCACTGTTTCTTACATTCCACATATGAGTGAAACCATATAATAATTCTCTTTCTCTAATTGATTTACTTCACTCAGCATAATACCCTCCAGTTCCATCCACATCAGTGTAAATAATAGGTATTCATTCTTTCTTATGGCTGAGTAATATTCATATATATACATATGTATATATATATACATATATATCTCAAACCTTTATACATTCATCCTTCTGTATACAGTTTTGAAAAAGACAAAAAAAAGAAAAAGACTTGCATTAACAATTTTTTTCAAAGATGTTATTTATTTATTCATGACAGACACAGAGGTAGAGAGAGGTGCAGAGACACAGGCAGAGGGAGAAGCAGGCTCCATGCAGAGAGCCTGAAGTGGGACTCCATCCCAGGTCTCCAGGATCACGCCCTGGGCCAAAGGTGGCACTAAACCGTTGAGCCACCCAGGCTGCCCTGCATTAACAACTTTTTTGGAATTTGATACATCTCACTTTTTGACAGAGGTCTTGTTTCTTTTTCTTTCTTTCTTTCTTTCTTTCTTTCTTTCTTTCTTTCTTTCTTTCTTTCTTTCTTTCTTTTTTTTTAGAGGTCTTGTTTCTATCTGAAGTAGTCTCTCCAGGAATGGAGACTCAATCTGCATTTTAAGAAGCTTCCCAAGTGATTATAATGTACCTTAAACATAAAACCATTGAGTTAGTTGGTCATTCCAAATAAAGATAAACTTCATTATGTGTCTTCTAATCTCTAATGGTGGAAGTTACAATTAGATTTGTCAAGCAAGATTTTCAGCACACTACAAATCATATTGTGTCCTATCAATTATCTCTTTCCCAGAGTAGCCTTGGTATCCAGATTTTGAAGATAGACATTATGTCACAAATATAACAGCATCATTCAATATAAATTCAACAATATTACATAAATATTAATTAATATATAATATATCAATATATTAATATTAATATAATATATAATTAATATAAATTATATAACGAATAAGCTAGCATTATATAATATTGTACATTATAAGTTATTTATATAATAAATATAAATATAAATATAAGTTATTATAAGTTATTTATATAATAAAAATATATATAACAGTAGTCTTTCTCTTCTATGCTACAAGCCAAACAAACAAGGGAAAGAAATAAAAGCATCCAAATTGATAAGGAAAAAGTAAAATTGTCACAAATTACAAATGATAAATACTATATAGAGAAAATCCTAAAAACTCCACCAAAACATTATTAAAACTGATAAGTGAATTCAATAAATTTCAGGAGAGAAATTTGATATACAGAAATCTGTTGCATTTCTATACACTAGAAATGAACTAGTAGAAAAATAAATTAAGAAAACAATCCCAGGGGCAGCCCAGGTGGTGTAGCGGTTTAGCGCTGCCTGCAGCCCAGGGTATGATCCTGGAGACCGGGGATCGAGTCCCACATCAGGCTCCTTGCATGGAGCCTGCTTCTCCCTCTACCTGTGTCTCTGCCTCTCTCTCTCTCTGTGTGTCTCTCATGAATGAATAAATAAATAAAATCTTTAAAAAAAAGAAAACAATCCCATTTGTAATTGCATCAAAAATAATCAGATACTTATGAATAAATTGAATCCAGGAGGCAAAAGATTAGTACCCCCCAAAACTATAAAAGATTAATGATAGAAATTGAAGATGACACAAAAAGAAAGATATTCCATGCTCATGGATTGTGAGAACCAGTACTGTTACAATATACTGCCCAAATAAATGTAAGGATTTAATGTAATCTTTATCAAAATCCATTGCAGAACTAAAACAAATAATACTAAAATTCATATGGAGTAACACAAGACTTCAAATAGTCAAAGCAGTTCTGAAAATGAGGAACAAAACTGGAGGTATCACAATCCAAGCTTTCAAGATACATTACAAAACTGTAGTCATCAAAATGTTATAGTACTAGAGAGTACTATGCTGAGCAAAATAAGTCAGTCAAAGAAAAACAAACACCATATGATTTCACTCATATGTGGAATATAGGAAACAAAAAAAATGAGCAAAGGAAAAAATAGAGAGAGGCAAACTAAGAAAGACTCTTAAGAGAACAAACTAATGGTTACCAGAGGGGAGATGGGTGAGGGGGATGAGTTCAATAGGTGTTGGGGATTAAGGAGTGCACTAGCTGTGATGATCACTGGGTGTTATATGGAAGTGTTGTATCACTATATTGTACATGTGAAACTAATATTATACTATATGTTAACTAATTGGAATTTAAATAAAAACTTAAAGAAATAAAGACATTAAAAGTTATAACTGTATTCTATATGTTCTTTATGTTCTAAAAGTTAAGTAGGTACATGAAATATAAAGAAAGTAAAATGTCAGAGATGAAAGAAATGAATAGAAATGAAAAAAGTTACAAATTTCCAGTTAGAAAATAAGTCATGGGGATGTAATGTACAGGATAGTGGCTATAGTTTTTATAATATTGTTTTCCATATTTGAAAATAGCTGGAAAAGTGGATCTTGAGACTTATCATCATGAGAGAAAAATTATAACTATCTATGATGGATGGATGTTAACTGAACTTATTGTGATCATTTTGTAATAATACAAATATTGAATTACCAAATTATACATCTGAAAATAATATAATGTTATGTCAACTATACTTTCCAGTTTTAAAATTTTTTTTTAAATTTTTATTTATTTATGACAGTCACACACACACAGAGAGAGAGAGAGAGGCAGAGACACAGGCAGAGGGAGAAGCAGGCTCCATGCACCGGGAGCCCGACGTGGGATTCGATCCCGGGTCTCCAGGATCGCGCCCTGGGCCAAAGGCAGGCGCCAAACCGCTGCGCCACCCAGGGATCCCCGAGTTTTAAAAATTTTTAAAAAGAAAATTTTAAAGATTTTTCAAAAACAAATATATCCTGTAGTGAAAAAATATTTACTTGACATTAAACAATTATTTATGCATTTTTCCTTTATATTTAGTAATTAAATAGCTTATATTTTATATAATTCTACCAGATGATCAAACTGTCTGATCTCTGTGTCTGATGATCTCTCTGTGCCTCTCATGAATAAATAAAGATTTTATTTATTTATTCATGAGAGGCGCACACACACACACAGAGAGGCAGAGACACAGGCAAAGGGAGAAGCAGGCTCCATGCAGGAAGACTAATTAGGGACTCAATCCGGGGACTCCAGGATCATGACCTGGGCCAAAGGCAGGCACTAAACCACTGAGCCACCCAGGAATCCCCTCCTCTTAGTTTATACCTAATAGTATTTTTAGTTTATACCTAATAGTATTTTTTTCCAGGATGCTATTCAGGATACTGCATCACTTTCAGTCATATTTCATGAGGTTCCTCTGGGATGCAATGATTTCTCAGACTCATCTTGTTTTTAATGAAACAGAGTTTTGAAGTATACTGGTTGGATATTTTGTATACTGTCCTTCAACTTGAGGTTTTCTGGTGCTTTGAATAGGTTTATGGGTTTTGGGGAGGGAGACCATTAGAGATAAAATACCATCCACATCACATTAAATCAAGTATATATACTATCAATATGAGTTATCACTTTAGTAATGTTTTTCAGGTTGGTCCATTGTAGATGTAGTTTTTACTCTTTTTCATTCTTCACTTTATGGAAGAAAGTCACTATATGTAGCCAATACTTAAGCAGTGGAGAGCTCTACTATACTTCCTTGAGGGTGGAGTATTCACATAACTTATTTGTTTTTTTTTCTAAATGGAGCTTTTGTCTATTGTTTAATTTATATTGTTATTCAATTATTTAAATTAGTATGAACTCATAGGTATTTTATATACTGGGTTACAATCCAAGGCTACTTTATTTTGTTCAAATCCTTCTAGCTTTTCCATTGAGAATCTTTTCATGTGGCTCTTATGATACTTTGCCATGTCCTCATCTCTCTTCCTCTTTTTGTATGTGTATGTGTTTGAGTATTTCTTTATTTTCAGGCACTAAATGATTGATGTTCCAGGGTCATCTTTGTATCCCCTGCTAAAGTTCTCTAATCTGCCATCTTTCCAAGAAGTCCAAGTTCTGTTTATTATCAAAAACCAAATGTGTTCATTGCTACTGTATTTTTATTGTTTTTAGACCCTTTCAGCTGACAGAATGAAGACATATAAGTATGTATACTAACCCATGTATATACACATGATTTATAATATTTCCATATGTATCCATCTGTAGTATATTAAGCTAAATATGAGTTCATAGTGATATCTCCAACACTAAGCCATTATCACATGGATCATTCTAGCCTTCCCTTCATTTGATTTTAACCTCCCACTCCAACAATGAGTATCTAGGATCCAACTATCTGCCATCATTTACTTAATCATCCAATTTAAGTATACAGGCACAATGATTTCAGAACTATTAACCCATACCTTGTGAGAAATAACTATCAACCAAAGTACAATATTTATGTATAGTCTCTATTGGCTTTAATATGACAGTCTTTAATCACTTCCAAAGTTTATTTAGGTCAGCATCTTACCACTCACCCTTTTCAGTGAAGGTCTTTCATACATTTGTATACAGTCAAAATATTTTGTCACAATCTGCATTCCATATTTAGTTTTCCCTACTTCCTAATTGATTAGGTTTGATTTGTATATATTGAGGTTTATTTTTGTGCTATAAATTCCTATGGGTTTTGACAAATATGTAATGTATCCAGCATAACAATATCATAAAATAAGTTTACCACTCTAAAAAAAAGACCTTATATTTTACACACTCAACCTTTCCAAAGTCACTGGCAACTATTTGCCAGTATACTGTTTCTATAGTTTTACCTTTTCCAGGATGTCATATAAATAGAATTATACAGTATGTAGCCTTTTCAGAATAACAATTTTTACTTAAAATTATGCATTTAAGATTCATATACATTCTTGAGCAGATTGAAAATTCATTCATTTTTCTCCTTGAAAAATATGCCATTGTGGGTATGTACTAGTTTGTTTATCCAATCACTAATTGAAGGACATTTTAGTTGATTCCAGTTTTTGGAAATTATGAATAAAACTGTTATAAATATTTGTGTGCAGGCTTTTATGTAGGTATATGTTTTCAAATCAGTTGGAAAACTCAGAGCATAATTACTGGAAAATGTGGTTAAGAGTACTTTTAGCATTATAGAAAACTGCCAAAATTATTTCCAAAATGACTGGCCATTTTGAATTTCACCAGTAATAAATGAGTGTTTCCATTGCCCTACATTCTCTTTATTGTTATTGCTTGTCATTTGCTCAGTGTGAGTATTAGCAATATTCAGCAAGAGTGAGAATAATCTAGAGTGGCCTCTTCACCTTCCACCTAGATATGAAGTTGAATCACAGCTAGCCACTGCAGAAGGTATCTTCCAGCCTCATCTTCCCAGAAGGGCTACAACATTTGAGGTAAGATGTAAGTGGGCCGAGTCAATAGTTTGCAGAGCAAAGTCAGTTGCTTTGTTGATCAAAGGACTTGAGGATTAAAGACCTAAAATATCTATACCCTAAAAACTACAGAACACTTCTGAAAGAAATCAAGGAAGACACAAAGAGATGGAAAAATATTCCATGCTCATGGATTGGAAGAATTAATATTGTATAATGTCTATGCTATCCAGGGCAATTTACACATTCAATGAATTCCCTATCAAAATATCATGGACTTTCTTCACAGAGTTGGAACAAATCATCTTAAGATTTGTGTGGAATCAGAAAAGACCCTGAATAGCCAGGGGAATATTGAAAAAGAAAACCAGAGCCAGGGACATCACAATGGCATATTTCAAGTTGTACTACAAAGCTGTGATCATCAAGGCAGTGTGGTACTGGAACAAAAACAGACACATAGATCAATGGAACAGAATAGAGAACCCCAAAATGGGCCCTCAACTTTAGAGTCAAGTCATATTCGACAAAGCAGGAAAGAGTATCCACTGGAAAAAGGACAGTCTCTTCAATAAGTGGTGCTGGGAAAATTGGACAGCCGCATGCAGAAGAATAAAACTAGACCATTCTCTTACACCATACACAAAGATAAACTCAAAATGGATGAAAGATCTAAATGTAGAATCCATCAAAATCCTAGAGGAGAACACAGGTCACACCCTTTGTGAACTTGGCCACAGCAACTTCTTGCAAGATACATCTTTGAAGGCAAGGGAAACAAAAGCAAAAAATGAACTATTGGGACTTCATCAAGATAAGAAGCTTCGCTTCTGCACAGCAAAAGAAACAGTCAACAAAACTAAAATACAACCTACAGCATGGGAGAAGATATTTGCAAATGACCTATCAGAAAAAGGGCTAGTATCCAAGATCTATAAAGAATGCATTAAACTCAACAGCAAAGAAACAAACAATCCAATCATGAAATGGGTAAAAGACATGCACAGAAATTTCACCAAAGAGGACACACACATGGCCAATAAGCTCATGAGAAAATGCTCCTCATCACTTGCCATCAGGGAAATACAAATTAAAACCACAATGAGATACCACCTCACATCAGTGAGAATAGTAAAAATTAACAAGACAGGAAACAGCAAATGTTGGGGAGGATGTGGAGAAAGGGGAACCCTCTTGCACTGTTGGTGGGAATGTGAACTGGTACAGCCACTCTGGAAAACTGTGTGGAGTTCCTCAAGGGTTAAAAATAGAGCTACCCTATGACCCAGTAATTGCACTTCTGGGGATTTACCCCAAAGATACAGATGCAGTGAAAAGGCGGAGACACCTGAACCCCAATGTTTCTGGCAGCAATGTCCACAATAGCCAAACTGTGGAAGGAGCCTCAGTGTCCATCGAAAGATGGATAAAGAAGATGTGGTATATATATATACAATGGAATATTACTCAGCCATTAGAAACAATGAATACTCACCATTTACTTCAACGTGGATAGAACTGGAGGGTATTATGCTGAGTGAAGTAAGTCAATCAGAGAAGGACAAACATTATATGGTTTAATTCATACAGGGAATATAAAAAATAGTGAAAGGGATTAAAGGGGAAAAGAGATAAAATGGATGGGAAATATCAGAGAGGGAGACAGAACATGAGAGACTCTTAACTCTGGGAAATGAACAAGGGGTAGTGGAAGGGTAGGCGGGCGGGGGGCTGGGGTGACTGGGTGACGGGCTCTGAGATGGGCATTTGACAGGATTAGCACTGGGTGTTATGCTATATGTTGGGAAATTGAACTCCAATAAAAAATATACAAAAAAAAAAACAACCAAAGAACTTGGGGTTTTCAGTAAGTTTGAGTTGAGACAGCAAAATTATTTACCAGTTTTAGAGCTGCTTCTCTCACTATACCTGGTCAGAGAATCTACCTTGTAACCCCACTCATCACTGAATACAGCCTATAGCTTCTCTGACTTGGGATCCTTACCATAGCACATGAAAAGGTGTATAACTATTTAATGTACCTATGTATAGTGGCACTGAAATGAAGAGAATAGGGTGTGGCTTCCCTCATCTGCAGAACAAAATCAGGAGTCTTACCTGGTCAGGGAAGTCAGTGCACACTCTAGCTTGATTAAGATCCTGAAACAATGAGCTATATAGGCCCTGGGTCCCATCCTGATGCCCTGCCAAAGTAAAGAGCTAATTGATACCCCCACGTACTATATTAATAGAGTACCAGTTCTAACCATCTAGTAAGCCTGACCAGAAAATCCCAGCAACCATGAAACCCATACTAGAACCTCACATAGGTATAGAATCAAGCCAGAAGTCCTATCCAACTTTTCTCAGCCAGCAGCACACTCTGCCACCTCTGTCCTCAGAGCTCCAACAGTTGCTTCATCAAAAATAAGTCGTAATTGCAAGCCACTCTTGCCCCAAGACATTCTCAGCAGATGAAATCAAAATCCCAAACTGAGCTACCTGGTGAATAACTGTCTCTGCCAAAGTAAAATTTAAAGTTAGAAGGTAAACTTGATTACTCAAATGAGCAGATACCAATGTAAGCAATCAAGGATCATGACAATCCAAGTAAATATGACACAACCAAAGGAAACTAATTAAGTTCCAATAATTAACCCTGAAAAATTAAGGTCTATGAACTGTCAGACAACTAAACAAAATTAGGAAAACAATGCACAAACAAAACAAGAAATTTGAAAAGGAAATGATAACCATTAATAAGCACCAAACAAATCCTACAGTTGAAAAATAAAATAACTGAGCTGAAAAATTCAACAGAGAATTTCAAAATAGACCTGATCATACAGAAGAATCAACAACTTGGAGGATAAGACATTGAAAATTACCCAAAGGAGAAAATAAAAAAAAGAATGAAAAAGGACGGAGATGTCATGAACACAATGCAAAGAAATAATATTTGCATTATGAGAATTCCAGAAAAAAAGAGAAAGAAGAAGTAACAGAAAGTTACAGAAACAAAAAACGCTGAAAAATGCCAAAACCTGTAAAAGAAATGTACATCCAGATCCATGAAGCTGAAAGGATCTCAAATAGGTTGAACTCAAATAGGGCTACACAAAGACATTATACTTAAATTGTCAAAAGTCAAAGGAAAATAAAGAATTTCAAGAGCATCAAAAGGAAAGAGAGAAATTACATTCAGGGGAACCTCCATAAGACCATCAGTGGATTTCTCAACAGAAACATTTTAGGCCAGGAAAGAATGGGATGACATATTCGAATATTAAAAAAAATGTCTGTCAACCAAGAATAATATATCTAGTGAACTTGTCCTTCAGAAATGAGAGAGATAAAGACTTTCTTACACAAGCAAACCTGAAAGAATTTATTATCACTAGACCTGCCTTACAAGAAATGTTAAAGGGAGTTATTTAAGTGGAAGTAAAAGAACATTAATATCATAAAAGGGAAAAAGGGCAGCCTGGGTGGCTCAGCAGTTTAGTGACTGCCTTCAGCTCAGGGCATGATCCTGGAGTCCTGGGATTGAGTTCCACATTGAGTTCCCTGCATGGAGCCTGCTTATCCCTCTGCCTCTCTCTGCCTCTCTCTCTCTCTCTCTCTCTCTCTCTCTCTCTCTGTCCCTCATGAATAAGTAAATAAAAAAAACTTTAAAAAATTAAAATAAATATTAAAAAATTAAAATAAAATAAAGCAGAAAAATAGCATATATCTCACTGGTGATGATACATAATAGAGTCACAGTTAAGTTCTACAATATAATAGTGGTGCATAATTTACTTATAACTGTAGTCTAAATTTTTTTTAAAGAAACAGTAAAAATAATGTCAAAATCATTAATCTGTTATTGATTACACAATATCTTAAAAACGTAAATTACAAAGACGCCTGGGTGGCTCAGCAGTTTAGCGCCTACCTTTGGCCCAGGGCATGGTCCTGGAGTCCCATGTCAGGCTCCCTGCATGGGGCCTGCTCTTCCCTCTGCCTGTGTCTCTACCTCTCTCTCTGTCTGTCTCTCAGGGATAAATAAATAAAATCTTTTAAAAGATGTAAATTACAACAGCAACAACCTCAAATGTGAAGGTGAAGAGAAGTGAAAGTGTCAAGTTCATGAATCCTATTGAAGTTAAGTTGTCAGTTTAAAATAGGGTGCTATAAGTTTAAGATATTTTATGTAAGCCTCATGGTACCACCAGAGAAAATACTGTAATATTACACAAAAGAACACAATAAGGAAGCCAAAGTATACATACTGATGCCAAAAGACATAAAACCACAAAGACAGCATGATGAGAAACAAGGAAAAAACAGATCTTACAAAACAGCTAGAAAACAATTAAGAAATTGACAATAAGTTCTTACCTGTCAATAATTACTTTAAGCATTAACTGATTAAATTTTGCAATTAAAAGACAAAGAATGTATGATGGATGTAAAAAACAAGCCAAAATCCAACAATATCCTTCCTACAAAAGACTCACTTTAGCCTTGATAACACAGGCTGGGAGTGAACAAATGGAAGAAGACATTTTATTCATTTTTTCTTTTTAAGAAAAGATTTTATTTATTAGAGAGAGAGAGAGCATAATCAGAAGGAGCTGCAGAGGCAGAAGGAGAAGCAAGTTCCCCACTGAGCAGGAAACCTAACATGGCGTTCAATCCCAGGACACTGGGACCATGATGTGAGCCAAAAGTAGATGCTTAACTGACTGAGCCACCCCGGGGCCCCAGAAGAAGACATTTTAAACAAATAATAACCAAAAACAAACAAAAAGAAGAGGTAGTTATATCAGACAAAATACATTTTTTAAAAAATGGTAAAAATAAAAAATAATAAAAATAAAATAAAAATGGTAAAAAGAGTCAAAGAAGTTCATTATGTAATGATAAAGTGGTCAATCCATCAAGAAGATATAACAATTTTTTTATTTTTTTTAAATTTTTATTTATTTATGATAGTCACAGAGAGAGAGAGAGAGGCAGAGACACAGGCAGAGGGAGAAGCAGGCTCCATGCACTGGGAGCCCGACGTGGGACTCGATCCGGGGTCTCCAGGATCACGCCCTGG
Organism: Nyctereutes procyonoides; assembly: GCF_905146905.1. Lineage (NCBI taxonomy): Eukaryota > Metazoa > Chordata > Mammalia > Carnivora > Canidae > Nyctereutes > Nyctereutes procyonoides. The sequence goes on along the minus strand of NW_026575125.1, from coordinate 63,772,572 downwards.
GCCAAAGGCAGGCACCAAACTGCTGCGCCACCCAGGGATCCCAAGATATAACAATTTTAAGTGTTTTTGCACCCAAAATTGGAGCACCTAAATATATAAAATAAAAAGAAACAGAACAAACTGGAGAAATAAACAGTAATAAGGCAATAGTTGGGAACTTTAGTACTCCACTCACAACAATAGACAAATGATTCCAACAGAGAATCAATAAGGAAACAGTGGTTTTAGACAACATTTCAGACTAAATGGATCTAACAGGCATATACGGAACATTCTATCCAACAACTGCAGAATACACATTCTTCTCTGGTGCACATGATATGTTTTTTTGCTATAGATCATATGTTAAGCCACAAGACAAATCTTAGCAAATTCAAGAAGATTGAAATTATACCCAGTATCTTCTCTGATCACAATGACATTAAACTAGAAATCAGCAACAAGAAGAAAACTGGAATATTCACACACACATAAAATTAAACTGCACTTCCTAAATGACCAATGGATCAAATAATGAATTAAAGGGGAAATTAAAGGGGAAATAAAGAGTCTTGAGAAAAATGAAACGGGGAAAAAAATTATTGAGAAAAATGAAAATGGAAACACAGCATACCAGAACTTGTGGGATGCAGCTAAAGCAGTTCTAGGAGGGAAGTTTATAGCAATAAATGCCTGCATTGAAAAGCAAGAAATATCTTAAATAAACAATTCAATTCTATGCCTTAAGGAATTAGAAAAACAAAACAAATATGCCCTAAAGTTAGAACAAGAAAGGGAATAATAAAGATTACAGCAGAAATAAAAGAAATAGATAACAGAAAAAATGATGGAAAATAAAAGCAAACTAAGAGTTGCTACTTGGAAAAGATAAAGTTCACAAATCTTTAGATTAACCAAGGAAAAAAAGGACAGGACCCAAATTAACAAAACTAAAAAGGTGACATTACAACTGATAACACAAAAATTCAAAGGAAAATAAGCTACTATGAACAACTATATGGCAAACAATGAACAAACTAGAAGAAAAGAAAAAATTCTTAGATAAACTTACAAGTTTCATCTCACTTGTTTGGAAAACCTAGGATTTACTAAGCTTGAATCAGGAGGAAATAGAAAGTCTGAATAGACCAATTACTAATACAGAGATTGAATCAATAATAAGAAATCTCACAACCAAGTAAAGACCAGGACCTGAGGGCCTCATTGGTGAATTTTTCCAAACATTTAAAGAAGAATTAACACCAATTCTTCTCAAAGTCTTCCAAAAAATCAAAGAGAGAAAGGAGTAATCCCAAACTCATCATATGAGGCCAGCATTATTTTGATGCCAAATCAGAAAACAACGCTACTAGACAACTCCAGACTAATATCCCTGATGAATATAGATGCAAAAATTCTCAACTAATTACTAGCAAACAAAACTCAGAAGGACATTGAAATTTTTGTTCACCATAATAAACTGATTTATCCCTGAAATGCAAGGATAGTTCAACACATGCAAATCATTCAATGTGATAGGTCATATTAATAGAATAAAAAAAAGAATCATATGATCATCTCAATAGACAGGGAAAGCAATTGACAACATTTAACACCCTTTCATGATAAAATTCAACAAATTAGATAGAGAACTACCATATCTCAACATAATAAAGGCCATACAAGACAAGTCCACAGCCAACATTATACTTAATAGTGAAGCCCTGAAAGCTTTTTCTCTAAAATCAGGAACAAGACAAGGATGCCCACTCTTGCCACTCCTCTTCTGAAGTTCTAGCTAGAGCAATCACACAAGAAAAAGAGATAAAAAGGTATTTTTCAATTCCAATCAGAATTGGAAAGGAAGAGGGGTGCCTGGGTGGCTCAGTTGGTTGAATGCCTGCCTTTTACTCAGATCATGGTCCCAGGCTCCCATATCAGTGGGGAGCCTGCTTCACTCCTTTCTATCTTTCCCCCTGTTCCTGCTCTCTCTGTCTCCCTCAAATAAATAAATAAAATATTTTTAAAATAATTGGAAAGGAAGAAGTAAAATTGTTCCTATGTGTAGGTGAAATGATTTTATATATTAGAAAATTCTAAATACTCAACAAATTGTTAGATCAAATCAATGAATTCAGTAAAGTTCTAAAATACAAAATTAACACATAAAATTAGAAGCATTTCTATGCACTAAAAATGAATTCTCTGAAAAACAAATAAATTAATTCCATTTACAATAGCACCAAAAATAATAAAATACTTAGGAAATGGGCACCTGGGTGGCTTGGTTCAGCATGCAAGTCTTGGTTTTGGCTCAGGTCATGATGTCAAGGTCTTGAGATCAAGCCCCAGGTCAGGCTTTGCACTCAGTGGGGAGTTTGCTTCTCTCTCTCTCCCTCTGCCCCCACCCTGTTCATGCTCTCTCTCAAATAAATAAATAAATCTTTAAAAAATTTAACTAAGGGGGTGAAAGATCTCTACTCTGAAAACTATGAAACAATGATGTAAAAAATGGAAGACACAAAAGATCTCTCATGTTCATGGATTGGAAGCATTAACATTGTTAAAGTGTCAATAATAACAAAAGCCATCTAAATATTCAATTCAATTCCTGTCAAGTTTTCATTACATAGTATCAGATGAGCAAACCAAGTTAAAAACAGTGCCCTAGACATTGGGATATAAGGTGTGAACAAAACAGATATATTTTCTTCCTTCTTGGAAAAATGAGCAAAATAAACATAAAATTACTACATACAAAGTGGTATTATTTATGACAAAGAAGTGCAAGGTGCTTTCAGATGATATAACAGGGAATGTCTTCCAAAGCAAATGTTGCAGGCAGAAGGGATAGCATGTACAAGAGCCCTTAAGTAGAAGAGAAAGTGGTACATTCCAGGAACAGAAAATTTCAATATGACCAAGATACACAAAATAAAGGGTAGAATGATATAAGAGGAGGCTTAGTATGTAAGCAGGTAGTAGATCATGTAAGTTCTGTTATACCTCGTGAAGTACCTACTTAGTACTGAAGGTAGAAGACATTAAACTCTATTTTCTAGGAATTTACAGTCAAGTAGGGGGTACATGAAAACCATCTGATTATTTATAATACAAATAAAAATACACAGTGAAAGAAGTACATATAATTTTTGTATGTATATTGATGAAAAATAATCATTCCTCCTGGCTGGGGGATAAGGGTAAAGCAATATTTCCTGGAAGGCTTGGGATTTGGCATTTGGGGCAAACATTAATAAATGAAAACAATTTGCCAAAGGTAGAAAGTGAGGAAAAGATTTACCAGAGGAAGAAGAGTTATGAGTATAAGCATAATTATAAAGAGGGAAACAGGGAGGCTTTTTCAGGAAATGATGAGATGTATATTTAGACTAAAGTGTAATGTATTTATAATAATAACTACCTTTCATTGAGTGCCAGACATTGTTCTGAGTATTCCATGTGTATTAATTAACTTAATCCTAACAAAAATCTTAAGAGGTTGGTACTTTTATTCTAATTTTACAAATAAGAAATAAGAAAACCAAGGCCCATGGTAATTCTTCAATTTCCCACTCTTTAAGTGGGAAGATAGGATTCAAACCCAAGGATATCTAATTCCAGATCTCTTGTATGTAACTGATTATGCATCCTAACATATTAAAAAGTAAAGATAGAAGATAAGGAAGGAAGGTAGATGGAGCTAAGAAAACAGAGGAAAGCTTTTTCTGTCAGGATAAAGAGAATTTTATTTGTTAGAGAATGGAGATCCACAGAAATTTTGTGAATAAAAAAAAGAAATTTTGTGAATATAAGAGATATAAATAGAGTTATGTTTTAGGAAGGTGGACTTGGCCAATAGTGTAATGGAAAACCATGGATTAGAGTAGGGCTACTCACAGTGTTATCCCAGAACTGGCAGCATCAACATTGATTTGCTAATTACAAATTCTTACCCCACCTCCAGACCTACTTAATCAGAAACTAAACAAAAGCCCAAAGTTTCTGTTTTAATAAGCTTTTCATGCATTTCGGATGCACACGAAAGTTTGTGAATTCCTAGATAGGAAAGAGGAAAGGCCAGTGGTAAAAAAAAAAAAAAGTTGAAACAACAGTAATGATTTAAGTGAAAGATATTGAAAGTCTGGGTTAAGATAATTGCAAGGGAAAAATGGATTTGAGATTCCTCATGGCTCTAGAATTTGCTAATTCAGTCAATTCTTGGACGTGGACAGCAGGGAGATGGAGAAATAAAATAGAAAAGTCAGGTCTTGCTAGTTTGAGAGAAGAATAATTTTGATTTTGAATACATTCTTCTTCAGTTAATTCCACCAAAAGGAATTTTTCAAACCTGATAGCTTACCACTCATACTCCCCAAGCCTAATTTAAACAAACAAACAAACAAACAAACAAACAGATTTCTGCTTGTGGCATGTGACAACTTGTTTGGAGAAAACTTTTTTTTAGCTATAAAATAGATTTTGTGCATTTCTAACAAGTACAGAATTCACGTTAAAGCTCCAATAATGAAGCTGTAGCTACTCACATAAAACCACCAAAAAGCATAGAAACAGCTCATCAATCTTAATTGTATAGCCATTAATAAAAGTGGACTCTAACTAACTTTTCCTTTCCAGCCCCAGATACTCAGAAATGATATTAGAGGGACACATGATATTAGATATCAGAGGGACACACTTACAGCATTAATCTCAACTATTTGTAGTCTTATTGTACTAGTTAGTAAATTTTTTCTTCTCCCCATCTGGCCCTCTTTGCTCCTTGTTTCAAAGGATAATGAACGTTTTGGGAAAAAATACCTCACATGATGCCTCCCACATACTAGGCAAGGGCTATAAATGTTGATTTGATTTAAAACAGTGTTTTTCAGCCACTTTTTTTTTCAAGGCACAATGAGATCTCTGTGTAATTTAGATCCCTGTAGAATTATCTGTTGAATAAAATATAAATAACAGTAAAGAGTCCTTACCATAGGATTGAAACTTACTAAATAGAGCTATTCTAACTATAACAATAAACACTGAAATGGGAATAAAATGCTACAGGAGGTTATGAGAAGCAGATACCACCTATCCATTTTTTTCTCTCCTTTTTATATCAGTTACTGGTTTGAGTATATTTAGGACAGCTGTCATAACATTACCATTCTCTTACTGATTGAGTATGATAAACTATGTTTCTATTCCTCTTCCCCTACAGTCAGTTCACAACTAAAAGAAGAAACAGACTCTATACGACCCTTAATTAATCATCCCCTTTTAATTTTTGTTAATTGGTATACCCAAATAGGTTTACTTTTCTTTCTCTCACACTCCAATAGCCATCCTGCCAAAAGGTGAGAATATTCTTGTCAATAAAGGAAAGATGATATATCCATGAGCCTGGATGAGATATGGTCTAAGATGAGCTTTGCGATAATCCTACCATGTAAAGATACAGAAAAGTCCTGTAGGTTTCATTACAAAACTGAATATTGCTTAGGGCCCACACTTGAGTCCTACTTCTACCACTAAATACCAATAACTTTACGTGAACTTCTTTCCCTCTTTTGGCCCCAACTTTCTAATTTGAAAAAGCAGATGACTATTCAGGGTCTTTTGTGGTTCCATACAAATTTTAGTATTATTTGTTCTAGTTCTGTGAAAAATGATGTTGGTATTTTGATAGGGATTGCATTAAATCTATAGATTGCTTTGGATAGTATGCTTAGTAGTATGGACATTTTATCAATATTGGTTCTTCCAATCTGTGAGCATGGAATATCTTTCCATTTGTGTCGTCTTCAATTTCTATCATCAATCCTTTAGTTTTTAGAGTACAGGATTCCCATCTTTTTGTTAAGCTTATTCCTAGGTTTTACAACAACATAGATGGACCTAGAGGGTATAATGCTAAGTGAAATAAGCCAGAGAAGAACAAATACCATATGATTTAATTCATGTATGTGGAATTTAAGAAACAAAACAAGAAAAATGAGACAAACTATAGACTCTTTTTAAAACTTCAATTCTATTTTATTTTACTTTTTACCATAGACTTAAATACAAAGAACAAACTGGTGGTTGCCAAAGGGAAGGTGGGTGGGGGGAGGGATGAAGTCAGATAAAAGAGATTAAGATACACTTATCATGATGAACACTGAGTAACATATAGAATTATACTGTACGGCTAAAGCTAATATAACACCTTATATTAATTATAATTCAATAAAAAATAAAATATGGAAAAAGTAAAAATCAAACTAAAAGCACATGACTGAACTAGACAATCTCTAAAGTCCCTTGCTGCTCTAAAGATGTATTATGAAAAACCCATTTTTAGTAGTCAATTACATTCATTCAAATAAGCTGGTCACTATACATTAATTATATTGCCTTAGAAAGCAGAGTATGTGGAGGCTGTGTAGTAGAGTAGTTAAAACGTGACTTTGAAATCACACTACTGCATTCAGGCTTGATTAATTATATATTAGCTGGGTAAACTTGAACAAATTATCAAACCCCTTGCAGCCCTTGTTTCTTTATATATTTAATTGAGACACTGATTAAATTTAAAGTTTAAATTTAAAGTTAAAATTCCAGTTTTATCATTTACTACTACCTAAATTAAACTCTGTGTTTACATTTCCCCAAAATTGAAGGCACTAAAAATTAGTACCTGCTTTATATACATTATTAATATTCCCCCTAAAGCTGGTTCTCTTTCTATTTATGAATATATGGAGGATTATACTTCCCCATATGATTTATTTTAGACATGATTATATGTGTAGCTCTGGCCAATGAAACGGGAGCAAATATGGCAGCTTTTTCCAAATGTAACTTTGCCTAACTAGACTGATGCATCCACCTAACATAGTGGTTCTCTGCAGATTAAAAAAAAGAAAAGGTATATAAATTACTTAGCACAGTATCTAACTGTAATGAATACTTATAATTCTTTGTAGTTTCCATGCATCTTGAGGATCTGCTTATGTTTTGGTAATTGTTCACTTTATGAGGCATATCCAACCTCCCACTTTTGAAGCTGACAATATCAACTATTACCTTTACCAACTTCCCTTGAAAGTAAAGCATGAGGATATTATGACTCTACCAGTCAAAACCACCTACTTTGAGTGGAAGTTAGAAATGTGAGGACACTGAGGCCATTTAGAATAATTTTGGTGCTGGATGATGGCAGTAGAAGCAATTATGTCCAATTACTGGAGTCACTGGCGGTATAGGTTTTAGTGGTAGTTTCCAGTATCTTATCAATACAACCTGTGAAACTTTCAAGTTTGGTTGTCTGAACTCATTAGACTGAGAGTGTATGAACTAGTCTTCGATGCTTAATTTAGTCTTTTTTGCAACCAAAAACCCTAATACATATACTAAGTCTTCAATATAAATTATCTACTATTATTTCTTGCAATTTACCTATTATTATTTCCTGCTGCTATCCTCTATGAGATAAAGACAGACACTTTGCTTTGTCTTTTTCTCCACAGAACCTAGCACAGTGCCAGTGATAGGGTTAGTAGTCAAAAAATAGATATAAAATTTAATAAATCAAAGCACAAATGCTTTCTGGGAATTCAATAGACCTTTCTTTACCTCCACCTCAATTCTAACGCTGTCGGCTTTTTATGATAATCTTTTCCTCCTTCTACAATAATTTTTCACAATGGAGCATTAACCATCAGGACTGATTTGAAAATGTGCTATTTATCTATATTCTGTGTGAATATTTTCTTTTGCATTACAGCATAATTTTAGGGAATCCTTTTTCATGTTGGGAGAACAGTAATGAAATTAAAATGCAGTTATAAGAACAAACTTTTGATTCTGATCATCACAAACCAATTTTTAGTTTTAATCTATTCATCTTGATTTGATTTTGTTTGGTGAAATGGCTTTGCTACATCACCCATATAGCCTTTCTACTGAATATCTAATTCCCAAGCAACCATTTCCTGACAGTCCTTGAAAGCTTTTGTTTTTGTTTTTGTATATATGACCTTGCACTAATCTCCCCAAAACTATGCACTTGCAAATGCAGGGTAGTTAGCATAATAACTTATATAAAGCAGACACTTGATATAGGCTTGTTGAAAGACCTTTGCCATTTTGACCCCACTATACTCACTTATGTTGTATGTCCAGATATGCATACTCTGAAAATGCTCAGCTCTGCTGGTGGAAAAATCAGCTGGGGAACTTTTCTTTTCTCCATTCTCATTTGGTAATATCTGTGTTCAGCTGGAAGCTTATGGGTAGTGTCCTGAATTTGATAAAAAAAAATAAATGTATGCAACATTGGTTTGGCCTACAATATTAGAAAAAAATAAATGCACTTGCATACAGATATATCTATCATATGCAAAAAATAGTAACTAGTATAAACCTTTGAATATATGTGTAGCTATTTCTTCATGTAAAAACATACAAAAACTGATGGATACTCTTTCTACAGCAATATAATATAAACAATATAAGGCAAACATAAATGATAAGGCCAGGTATAACTTGACAAAAAAAAGCATAAAATCTTATAATATGCATGACACTTTTTAAAAATTTAAATTCAATTTGCCAACATACAGTATAACACCCAATGTTCATCACATCACTTGCTCTCCTTAGTGTATGATCTTTCATCTAGTAATTCTTAGAGATTTATACTAAGGTATATTTATATTAGTATATTTATACTTAGTATATTTATACTGAGAGATGTATGCAAAAATTAATACATAATGATTTTCATTATATTATTTATAATAGTGAAAATTAGAAATAATCAAAATATCCAACAATGGAAAATTGTTCTATTTATAATAACTCTATATAGAGGTAAAGAATATACTACCTTTAAAAACCATATTGTTACTAAATATTTGTTGGCATGGGAAAATACAATCCAGTGCTAAATTAAAAATTTAGGGGTCAAAAAACAGGTACAGTATGATACCACTTTAGAATATATACAGAAATATAATTATAAATGTAATTAAATATATATAGATATATATGCAAAAATGTTAACAATAATTATTTCTTGGTGTTAATATTACATATAATATCAATATTACATATAATGTACTTTTTAATGTTTTAAAAATTTTCTGCATTTGACCCATATTTACTTTTATAATTGGAAAAAAATTTTTAAAAAATATCAGTTATGGTAATATCATAAAAGAGTTTGGGGATCCCCGGGTGGCGCAGAGGTTTGGCGCCTGCCTTTGGCCCAGGGCGCGATCCTGGAGACCCGGGATCGAATCCCACGTCGGGCTCCCGGTGCATGGAGCCTGCTTCTCCCTCTGCCTGTGTCTTTGCCTCTCTCTCTCTCTCTGTGTGTGTGTGACTATCATAAATAAATAAAAATTTAAAAAAAGAGTTTGCTGTTAATAGCAATTCTTTTTTTTTTTTTTTTTAAGATTTTAGGGATGCCTGGGTGGCTGGATCAGTGGTTGAGCTTCTGCCTTGGGTTCAGGTTGTGATCCCAGGGTCCAGGGATCCAGCCCAGCATTGGGTTCCTCGCAGGGAGCCTGCTTCTCCCTCTGCCTATGTCTCTACCTCTTTTTCTGATTCTCGTAAATAAATATATTAATTAATTAATTCTAGGGAGCTGAATTTGTTTGCGTCTCAATAGGAAGTACTTTGAGGTTAGAGGAAACTTGCTTATTGTTTTTCAACAACCCCTTTTCACATGTTCCTTCCTTCCTTACATACAAGCACACAATGTCAGTATAGTGCTTAGTATACTGACAGTATTTGATACAAAATAGTTGAGCTTATTTATACAAGGTGTCTAATGTAGTATCTCTGTTCTGGGAATAACAATTGCTAGTTGGCTGGATCAACAAGGGCGGAATCAGTTTGTCTAAAATAGTTTATTGGGTTGGACAAAAGTTGCTATTTTAGCAATCAGATCAGTATAGTTTAGAAGAGCTGCTCTGCTAAACTAGAGAGGAGGGGGACAGCTGGGACTTCATGGTTTAAGGTCAGTTAGGGAGGGAAAATGATTGCAGTGAAAATACAAAGGAGGCAGGGCAAATGTGTAATTAAGAAGGAGCTATGTCTTGGGAAGTATCCATCTATGAACTGGTTTCATAAGTATGATTTCAGATGGAGTTTTCTAATGCCCAGGATACATTATTTTCTTTTTTTAAGTGAACCACTATCTGCAACACTTTCATACTCCAGTAAAAAGTACTCTGTCAGGTCAAGACAAAGTAAAGTAAAAATCATGCAATAATTGCTTCAATTGACAAATATAAGTTATTGATCTTATTTGGAGGTTTTGCCATGTGTATGTATGTATGAATGTACGTGAGAGAGAGGAACAGACAGACAGACAGAGACAGGTAGAACTACTTTTTTCACCCAAGCAAGTCTGTCCATTGCATATGCAGATAGATCCATCCTTACTTGGTCATGGGGTGATCAGTCATTGTGAGGGTGCATATAGGAAAGAAAACCAGTCATTTGGCCTAAGTCTTGGAGTAAAATATACATGGTGCGAAAAGGTGAACACTATTTAATAAGTTGGACTTAGATTTGGGAGGCCATAAGTCCATAAAGTATCTGTGACCGTCTTTGTTAGAACTTGATGACTTTCTTATGCGTTAAGGAAACCCTCTCCTTGCCAGAAATTACAATTATAATTTTACTTGTATGTCCCATGAGAGGAAGGGAATGCTCCCTCCTCCACTCTCTACGCATTGCTTCTTCTTTTAGCACAGGAAAGGCTGGCAACAAGCTATACTACAACAACAGTTGCCATTTTGCTTCTCCCGGTAAATTTAGTTGGATTCACAATATTTCAATTTTTGCCTAAGGTCTTAGTCCTCATACATTTATCCTTGACCAGCTAAATATGGGGAAAATGTTTACTTATTTTTTTAAATTAATTTTTATTGATGTTCAATTTACCAACATACAGAATAACACCCAGTGCTCATCCCGTCAAGTGTACCCCTCAGTGCCCGTCACCCATTCACCCCCACCCCCCGCCCTCCTCCCCCTCCACCACCCCTAGTTCATTTCCCAGAGTTAGAAGTCTTTATGTTCTGTCTCCCTTTCTGATATTTCTCACACATTTCTTCTCCCTTCCCTTATATTCCCTTTCACTATTATTCATATTCCCCAAATGAATGAGAACATACACTGTTTGTCCTTCTCCGGTTACTGTGGCCAAGTTCAAAAAGGGTGTTGCCTGAGTTCTCCTCTGGGATTTTGATGGAATCTTGTCTCACATTTAGATCTTTCATCTATTTTGAGTTTATCTTTGTGTATGGTGCAAGAGAGTGGTCCAGTTTCATTCTTCTGCATGTGGATGTCCAATTTTCCCAGCACCATTTATTGAAGAGACTGTCTTTCTTCCAGTGGATCGTCTTTCCTCCTTTATCGTATATTAGTTGACCATAAAGTTCAGGGTCCACTTCTGGGTTCTCTGTTCTGTTCCATTGATCTATATGTCTGTTTTTGTGCCAGTACCACACTGTCTTGATGACCACAGCTTTGTAGTACAACCTGAAATCTGGCATTGTGATGCCCCCAGATATGGTTTTCTTTTTTAAAATTCTCCTGGCTGTTTGGGGTCTTTTCTGATTCCACACAAATCTTAAAATAATTTGTTCTAAGTCTCTGAAGAAAGTCCATGGTATTTTGATAGGGATTGCATTATACGTGTAAATTGCCCTGGGTAACATTGACATTTTCACAATATTAATTCTGCCAATCCATGAGCATGAAATATTTTTCCATCTCTTTGTGTCTTCCTCAATTTCTTTCAGAAGTGTTCTATAGTTTTTAGGGTATATTTTGAGAACCATTTGAATGGTAAATGGTTCTCCAACCTTTTATTTTCAGGTTGTAGGTGTCCTTCTGTCTAAAATGAGTCTCTTGTAGACAGCAAATAGATGGGTCCTGTTTTTTTATCCAGTCTGAAACTCTGCGCCTTTTGATGGGGTCATTAAGCCCATTCACGTTCAGAGTTACTTGAACTTCTTCTTAAAGGGGAGTTTTAAGAGTCCCCCTTAAAATTTCTTGCAGAGCTGGTTTGGAGGTCACATATTCTTTCAGTTCCTGCCTGTCTTGGAAGCTCTTTATCTCTCCTTCCATTTTGAATGAGAGCCTTGCTGGATAAAGTATTCTTGGTTGCATGTTCTTCTCATTTAGGACCCTGAATATATCCTGCCAGCCCTTTCTGGCCTGCCAGGTCTCTGTGGAGAGGTCGGCTGTTACCCTAATATTCTCCCCATGAAATTCAGGGACTTCTTGTCTCTTGTTGCTTTAAGGATCTTCTCTTTATCTTTGGAATTTGCAAGCTTCACTATTAGATGTCGAGGTGTTGAACGGTTTTTATTGATTTTAGGGGGGGATCTCTCTATTTCCTGGATCTGAATGCCTGTTTCCCTTCCCAGATTGGGAAAGTTTTCAGCTAGGATTTGTTCAAATACATATTCTGGCCCTCTGTCCCTTTCGGCGCCCTCGGGAACCCCAATTAAGCGTAGGTTTTTCTTCCTCAGACTGTCATTTATTTCCCTTAATCTGTCTTCATGGTCCCTTAATTGACTGTCTCTTTTTTCCTCAGTTTCCCTCTTTGCCATTAACTTGTCTTCTATGTCACTCACTCGTTCTTCCACCTCGTTAACCCTCGTCGTTAGGACTTCTAGTTTGGATTGCATCTCATTCAATTGATTTTTAATTTCTGCCTGATTAGATCTAAATTCTGCAGTCATGAAGTCTCGTGAGTCCTTAATGCTTTTTTCTAGAGCCACCAGTAGCTGTAGAATAGTGCTTCTGAATTGGCTTTCTGACATTGAAGTGTAATCCAGATTTTGTAACTCTGTGGGAGCGAGGGCTGTTTCTGATTCTTTCTTTTGAGGTGAGGTTTTCCTTCTAGTCATTTTGCTCCGTGCAGAGTGGCCAAAAACAAGTTGTATTGGAACACGGGGGAGTATCACTGGTCCGTCCAGCTGGTCTTCTGGGGGAGGGGCCTGCTGTGCTGATTTTCAGGTGTTAGCACTTGGGGGAGCTGCTCTGCCCCTGCCTGCTGCAGGGCTCAGCGGAGGTTGTTTACCCCGTGGGGCCCCAGGAGGAACAGCAGCAGTTGCTATGGCAGCTCTGGAAGCCTAGATTCAGCCTCTGCAGGAACTACGCGGCTCGGGGCTCTCGGTTCTCCGTCTGCAGGGCCTGGAGGCTCCGGGGCGGGGCCGCTGATCTGCTCAGTTCGGGGCAGGAGCGTCCTCGCTGTCCTGGGCCCTCTGCCTGTCCCGGGGGAGGCCGGATCCTGGGCTGTGTCCCGGCGCCCTGTGCTCCGGGGCCTGCGCTGGTGGATTCGCGCTCCCGCCCTGCAGCCCCCTCCCTGGAGCCGCTCCCGAGCCCCTCCGAGCTGCTCCGGTGCGTGCTGCAGCCCTTAGGGAGCTCGGAGCACTCCCCTGCGCTCGCAGGTGTCTGTTAGTGTCCCCGGGAGCCCGAGGGCATCCCCGCCCTCCTGGGTCCTGCTCTAACTCCCTGCGAGCCCCTTTCCGCCCGCCCGGGAAGGTTGGTGCAGCTCCTGCTCCTCCGGGACGGGGCTCTCCTGTCCTGGGGACACTCGCCCCGGCCTCAGCCCGGCTCCTCGCGGGCCCCGCCCCCTCGGAGGCCTTTTGTTTCTTTATTTCTTTTTCCCCGTCTTCCTACCTTGATAGAAGCGCGGACTCTTCTCACTGTAGCATTCCAGCTGGTCTCTCTTTAGATCTCAGGCCGAATTCGTAGATTTTCAGGATGATTTGAAGGTTATCTAGGTATTTTGGTGGGGACAGGTGATTTGGGGACCCTGCTCTTCCGCCATCTTGCCCCTCCCCCCTCTGAAGCAATTCTTTTCTTAGATCTCAGTTTGATATCACAGGTTCAGAATGAATTGAGAGATATCTACGTGAATTCAAGGGACCAAATGAAAGCCCGGTCCCCTATCTTTCCACCATTTTCCCTCCTCCCTTTACTAATTGGAATTTGAATTAAAATTTTTTAAAAAGGACAATGGTTAGATACATATTTATATTACATATAATATTTATATAATACATATATCCTTTTACTTATGCATCATCTGTGCTTTAAGCTTATATGGCTGCTATTTCTTTCTTTCTTTTTAAAAAGATTTTATTCATCCATTCATGAAAGACACACACACACACACAGAGAGAGAGAGAGAGAGAGAGAGAGGCAGAGACACAGGCAGAGGGAGAAGCAGGCTCCATGCAGGGAGCCCGATGTGGGACTCAAACCTGGGTCTCCAGGATCATGCCCCGGGGCAGAAGGCAGGCGCTAAACAGCCAAGCCACCTGGGCTGCCCTGGCTGCCATTTCTTGATTGGCCTTGATTCCCTGACCACTCAATTTTTTTTATTATAAGTAAATCAAATTTGCCTGGCCTGAGTTTATCTTCTTTGATCTTTGGCTTCTTTGACTTTGATCAAGGCTTCAACTTGACTTTTGTATTTGAATCTGCCCATCTTTTTCCTGCCAACTTAGGTTCTAAAGTACTGTTTTCCCAGTACTTTGACTTCTTTTTGATGCTTATTTTCTTTAACTACATTCTTGATTTCTGTAACCCAGTCTTTCACCTCTGAGTTCAGAATCTTGCCTTCTGTGAGTTTTGCTAAATATCTTTTTGCTTTTAAGAAAGAGGGGAGCAAAGGGATAGGAAGAAGAGAGAATCCTAAGCAGACTCCATATCCAGTGAGCAGAGCCACTGTGGGACTAGATCTCAGGACTCTGAGATCATGACCTGAGCTGAAATCAAGAATTGGACAAATAAATGACTGAGCCACCTAAATACCCTCCTGCATGTCTTTTTCTGTTTTCCATGACTATCTATAATTCTCACTTCACTGTTTGCTTCTGACTGTTGGAGATATATATATATATATATATATATATATATATATATATATATATATTAGGGTTTGTTCCATTCACATGGTTTCAGATCATCAGTTCTACCTTGACTTAAGTCCAGCTCCTGGATCCATTAATTTGACTTATCAAATCTTATTGCCTCCATTTACATCCGTTATCTAGGCCTTAACATGACACAATTGTTAATAGTGACTTTCAAATAATCATGAACTCTATTTGATCAAAAGTATGTCATTTAGTAAAGTACTGATCCATCGAAGTTAGGTAATTAACTTTGCTTTCTTTTACTTTGTTTTCCTCATTCATAAAAAGTGATGGCAAAATGATGTATAAAATGAGATAGGTTTAGGGGACCTGGGTGGCTCAGTGATTGAGTATCTGCCTTTGGCTCAGGTGATGATCCCAGGGTCCTGGGATCGAATCCTACATCATAGTCCTCACAGGGAGCCTACTTCTCCTTCTGCCTATGTCTCTGGCTCTCTGCGTATCTCTCATGAATAAATAAAATCTTTTTAAAAAGTAATGAAAAAATCTATCTCATTTTTAAAAAGATTTTATTTAAGAGCTCTTCTTTGTCTTTCCTTCCCCAATTCTCCCTCTAACTCAAATATTAGTTTAGAAAAATTAGGCTTTTTTACTATCTTCTTTGATAGCACAGATAGAAAGCATGTATCTGTGCTTCTTCAGATACATTTTCCTTATTTGGGTAAAAGTATTCTCAATGTATATCCCTTGATTTGACCTGAGGACTACTGGTCCTTTCAAATCCTCAGATCTTTTAGTTTCTTTAGAGATAGATGAGTTTCATATCAAATTATGGATGTCTGGCTGATATATTTATATGGTTTGGGGGTGAAAACTTGCAGAGGATACTAATTTGAGGCATTCTGGAATGGCCTATACTTCATAGTGCTAAATAACTAACTAATCTCTTTCTGGATAATTTCTCTGGACTACTAGCACTTTTATGACCAAACATAATTTTTTGGACCATTTTGGTTTTCTTTTTTTTGGACCATTTTGAAGATACAACAAAAGAGTTATTTCCTACAGTCTACCCACTCCAGCAAGTTCATAGATGATCTATAGGAAATGTATGTATGTATGTGTGTATGTTTCTGGAGAAAGGATCCATGACTATGTCATAGTAACAAAAGAATCCCTGAATCCCCTGAGTGGCTGACAACAACTTTAAATTTAAAGAAAAGAACTTCCACATGCAGAAGAATGAAACTAGACCACTCTCTTGCACCATAAACAAAGATAAACTCAAAATGGATGAAAGATCTAAATGTGAGACAAGATTCCATCAAAATCATAGAAGAGAACACAGGCAACACCCTTTTTGAACTCAGCCACAGTAACTTCTTGCAAGATACATCTACGAAGGCAAAAGAAACAAAAGCAAAAATGAATTATTGGGACTTCATCAAGATAAGAATCTTTTGCACAGCAAAGGATACAGTCAACAAAACTAAAAGACAACCTACAGAAGGGGAGAAGATATTTGCAAATGACATATCAGATAAAGGGCTAGTTTCCAAGATCTATAAAGAACTTATTCAACTCAACACCAAAGAAGCAAACAATCCAATCATGAAATGGGCAAAAGACATGAACAGAAATCTCACAGAGGAAGACATAGACATGGCCAACATGCACATGTGAAAATGCTCTGCATCACTTGCCATCAGGGAAATACAAATCAAAACCACAATGAGATACCACCTCACACCAGTGAGAATGGGGAAAATTAACAAGGCAGGAAACCACAAATGTTGGAGAGGAAGTGGAGAAAGGGGAACCCTCTTACACTGTTGGTGGGAATGTGAACTGGTGCAGCCACTCTGGAAAACTGTGTGGAGGTTCCTCAAAGAGTTAAAAATAGACCTGCCCTACAACCCAGCAATTGCACTGTTGGGGATTTACCCCAAAGATTCAGATGCAATGAAACGCCGGGACACCTGCACCCCGATGTTTAAAGCAGCAATGTCCACAATAGCCAAACTGTGGAAGGAGCCTCGGTGTCCATCGAAAGATGAATGGATAAAGAAGATGTGGTTTATGTATACAATGGAATATTACTCAGCCATTAGAAATGACAAATACCCACCATTTGCTTCAACGTGGATGGAACTGGAGGGTATTATGCTGAGTGAAGTAAGTCAATCGGAGAAGGACAAACAGTGTATGTTCTCATTCATTTGGGGAATATAAATAATAGTGAAAGGGAATATAAGGGAAGGGAGAAGAAATGTGTGAGAAATATCAGAAAGGGAGACAGAACATAAGGACTCCTAACTCTGGGAAATGAACTAGGGGTGGTGGAAGGGGAGGAGGGCGGGGGGTGGTGGTGAATGGGCGACGGGCACTGAGGGGGACACTTGACGGGATGAGCACTGGGTGTTATTCTGTATGTTGGTAAATTGAACACCAATAAAAAATTAATTTATTAAAACAAAACAAAACAAAACAAAGTTAGGTTTAACATTGAGAAAGTAGTCTAATTCTTTTCTTATATAAATAGGTTTCAAATTGCTTCCTGAAGTCAATCAACACAAATATGTAGGTCCCCTACATATCTGGTAAAATTCTGCAGATATATTTCAATATGGAATTAGAAAAACAAGAATCAATTTTATTATGTGCTCAAGGGAGATATTTATAAGTGGACTTTTTCCTGGATGTATAAAAAATATTTCTTTCTTTCTTTTTTTCCTTTTTAAATGTTTTGCTATTGCACAACTGCCAAGTTAGAATAACTGAGGCTCTGGTCTCTTGCTTTATCTTGCCATCAATAGCGTGACTAAAAGGAAAAGCATCTGGAGCCATATGAGGAATATAGCTGTGGACATATGAGATATAGAACTCCATGATACAAGGACAATCACTTACACTCATAACTTTAGTTTTCCTGGATCCACTCACAATTCCTGCCCCCCCATTCCATCTCTATGTCACTATTTTGCATTTTCTCTTTAAGTCTTTGACTACTGAATTAGTCTACAAATATTTTGAGGACAAAAATCATGATTTTAGCAAATTATATAAGACTGAACATAATAGGAGCTAAATCAAAGTTTGTGCAATGAAATTGCTTCTGATATTCCCTCTTATAACTTATAACTTAATAAATTGGATTTCAATATTTATCATACACAAGGATTCTCTAGAGGGCTTGTAAAACAGTGGTTGCTGAGTCTTACTCTCAGAGTTTCTTAATCTGTGGGTAGGGCCCTCAGATTTACATTTCTAACAAATTTCCAGATGATTATGCTATCGGTCCGGGGAAAACATGCTTGGTTTAAGTAGAAACAAATAAGAATATTAGTAATACACATTGCATTGCATCTCAAAAACCACAGTGCAACTTCAAAATCAGTTTCATTTTTGACATTTACTAGGAGAACAAATTTCATTAAATATATTTTCTATAAAATGAAGTCCCTTAATAACAAAAGTACAAAGAAGAAATATAATATTCTGTAGAGGTTATTTATAGAGTTATACTAGGTATTTATCCAAAGAACACAAAAATAGTAATTTGAAGGGATCCATGCACCCTGATACTTATAGCAGCATTATCAACAATAGCCAAATTATGGAAAGAGTCACAATGTTCATCCACTCATGAATGGATAAAGAAGTTGTGGTATGTATATAAAATGGGATATTATTCAGCAATATAAAATAATGAAATCTTGCCATTTGCAATGACATGGAGTTAGTATATGCTAAGCAAAATAAGCCAATCAGAGAAAGACAAATACCATAAGATTTCCTTCATATGTGGAATTTGAAAAGCAAAGGAAATGACAATAGGGGAAGAGAAAGAGTGAGGCAAACCAAGAAACAGGAAACTTTAGAGAACAAACTGATGGTTACCAGAGGGTAGGTGGTGGTGGGGATGGGTTAAATAAGTGATGGGGATTAAGGAATGCACTTGTGATGAGCACCAGATGTTGATGTAACTGTTGAATCACTAGACTGTACACCTGAAACTAATATTACACTGTATGTTAACTAACTGAAATTTAAATAAAATACTTCTCAAAAAACTATCTTCAGAGCAGAAGAGGATATGTTGATGATTCTGAGGAGGTTCCCACCAAAGGTTTGTGCCATAGTATATTTTTCTTCTTGATTTTACTCTGACCTGGCCCACAGCTGAGGCAATTTTTTTCAACTGGCATCTTTTTAACTAACCAGGATCCTAAGAATAAGACTGTCATGGATAATTGAAGTCTATTGAGAATGTATGAAGTCTATTGAGAACATATAAATTTAACATTGCGTTTTCTTTTTTTTTTTGCATTTTCATTTTAAAATTGTTTTGCTTTGTATCAAGAACATTTAAAGGACAGCAGCTAATTTTAATTTTCTCATTAATTTTTGATGTACACATTTGATTGGCAATATCAGTAAGCTGAAAATGTCTAAAAGTTGGACAGCAAAAAAGTGAAAGAGCCTCAATAATCTATAAAAAAGCATTGAGCCTCTAATTAGTCAAGATTGGCCCTACCAGGGAGATCAATCTAATTTTCAGTACCTTAGAAGTTAGTTTTTGAAAACTTTTTTTTAATCCTAGCAAGCCATATTGTTAATAGCTGTGGTTTGGGATAATATGGTCAGGCTTCACATATTTTAATAAGTGACTGACTTTGTTAAGATGAACTGGAAATGAATTGCTTATTAATGCGGAACGTTTAAACAGCAAAAATAAAGGTCAAAAGCACTTTCTTTGGGGTCCCTGGGTGGATCAGTGATTGAGCGTCTGTCTTTGGTTCAGGTTGTGATCCCAGGATTCCGGGGTCCTGAGATTGGGGTCCTGGGATCCAGTCCTCATAAGCCTCGCAGTGGGAAGCCTGCTTCTCCCTCTGCCTACGTCTCTCTCTCTCTCATAAATAAATTTTAAAAATATTTTTTAAAAAAAGAAAAGAAAGCACTTTCTTTGGTGCACAGAGCCCCACACTGACCCAAAATGCACTGCGAAAATGTTTTATTTAGATTCTATCTACTGAGGAACTGGAAAGCAGTAATTTTTTGTCTTTTATTAGTGGCACTCCAACCTAGAACTTCCCTCCTATTCAGCTCCACCAAACCAAATCCTAAAAAACCAAACCCTCTTCTACTTTGAAGGCATATTCTGAACTAATTCTTATCTGATACGACACAAAGATTAGAAAATTTCATGCTGGGGGACGCCTGGGTGGCTCAGCGGTTGGGCACATGCCTTCGGCTCAGGTCATGATCCCGGCGGCATCCGGGATCTAGTACCCCATCGGGCTCCCTGCGAGGAGCCTGCTTCTCCCTCTGCCTGTGTCTCTGCCTCTCTCAGTCTGTGTTTCTCATGAATAAATAAATCTGTAAAAAAGAAAATGAAAAATTCATTTTGGAATGGATTTTAGCAGTCACACAACATAGATGAGCCTTTCTTCCTGATTGATGGTTATTATGCTTAAGCATTTCTAGTGATCTGATGCCTTTTGACTTCACAAAGCAGCCCCCATCATTTTTGAACACTTGAATGTTAAACTGAAACTTGCCCCCTTATCAGTTCTCATTTTTGGCTTTGGTTTTGTCTTTTTGAGAACCACACAATAAGTCTGTCTTTCTTTTCTGGTAGTCTTTCAACTATTTGAAGGTAGTTCTATTTTCTCCAGATCTTTCTTGAATTTAACTAAACATCCTCACTTCCTGGAGCCTTGCCTCACATCATATATTTTTTAAGGTGTTTCATCATTCCTGGTCTCTCTTCTCTAGATGCAGCCATTTATGAAATTTTAAAAATATTTTAATCTATCATCTATCTATCTATCATCTATCTATCTATCTATCTATCTATCTATCTATCTATCTATCATCTATCTATCTATCTATCTATCTATCTATCTATCTATCATCTATCTATCGTGCAAGCAAGGAAGGGGAAGAGGGAGAAAGAGAATCCTAAGGAGACTCCGTGGTGAGTGCAGAGCTCCATGTGGTGCCCAATCTCAGGACCCAAAGATCATGACCTGAGCTGAAATCAAGAGTCAGATGTTTAACTGAGCAAGCCACCCAGGTGCCCCCATTTATGAATTTAAAAAAAAATAATCGACTGAATAGAGCAGATTTTGTCTGATCAGGGTTAAGGATTATAGGACTCTTTCTTGCTTTAGATGTTAACTTTTTAAATGTAGTTTAAGTCTTAATTATCTTCCTTAATAGCTATGGTATATCAGCTCATACTGAATTTGTAAATTTTTTAAATAAAATTTGCCCATCTTAAGTGTTTATTGCCCATCCTGTACTTGTGCAGTTGCTTTTTTATAAACCTAAAAGTAAGACTTAACTGTTCAGTGCTCTCAAATTTGATCTTGCTGCATTTGAATTTTGAGTCTTCGAGATCTTTGAAATCTTGGTTAATATCCATGCTTTAATTATTTTCCCAGATATTTTTTATCCACAAATTCAATAAACATGGTTTTAATTGATACATTGCGTGTAGAATAGGGATGGATATCTATGACATGGTACAAGAAATATCTCTGATTTCTAAAAACCAATTATTCTAGCTTACACGACACAATCTATGCTTTTCTACATCCATTCATTCAACAAAGTTTCATGCCAGGTACAATTCTAGGTACTGGGGATATAACAATAAATAAGAGAAATAAAATCCTAACCCATTAGGGAAAGGCAAAATAAATAAACAAATTATGTGGTTTCCCAGAGTTATTTGAGAAGAATAATGCACAGCAAGAGAATGGAGGAGATAGTGTGATTTGGGGATGCTATTTTAAACAGATTGTCCCACAAAGACACATATGAGGTGGTAAGTTTTAGCTGGCCACCTGAGTGAAGTAGTAGTATGCTATGTGAAGGTCTGGAAGAGTTTTCTAAGAAGGCATTGCAAGTGCAAAGTCTCCAAAGAGGGAACAGGATTTCCAGAAAGAAATAAGGAGAAAAAAAAATCAGTGTAGCATAGTGAACCAAGGTAGAAAGAAGTGGTAGGAAATAAACCATAACAAGGATTTTGGATTTTATTGTTAATGTGTTGGGAAGCATTTAGAGGGCTTTAGGTTGGGGAGTAATATGGTTCTATTCAACTTTATAAAGAATATTTTGACAGCAGTTAAGAGAAAGTATTAAAGAAGGTAGTAGTAGAAAATAGCAAACCATGTAAGATGATTTTTCGTGGTTCAAGCTAAAAATGATAGTGACTTTGTTGTAGTTGTAGTAGTAATGGAAGAAATAAGGTGTTCTCAGATTTCGGACATATTTTGAAGGTGCCACCTACAGGATTCAGAGATGACTTGGACATAGAGTGTGAAGGGAAAAGAAGAATAAGCGACTGGATGAATTTAATTACTTTTTTGTACTCTGGTTTCATATTTGTCTTCTTGTCAGTTGGACTATAAATTCTCTAAGGGTTGGGATCCTTCTTTTCTTTTTCTCTCAAATCACCTCAGTTCAGGGTATACAGTAGGTACTGCAGTACCTGGGTGTCTCAGTTGGTTAAGCCTCCAACTCTTGATTTCAGCTCAGGTCTTGATCTCAGGGTCGGGAGTTCAGGCCCTGCATTGGGGTCCATGCTGGATATGGAGACTACTTAAAAAATGATTAAATAAACTATGCAGTAATTACTTACTCTATAATAGGTAGGCCATATCTGAATCCTCCATTTTCATCCTAATCATTCTTTATTTGAAATTCAATAATTTCTCTTCATTGCTGCTCTTATTATCCTGATCTATGCCCAAGTCATCTAGAAAATGTATTACCATTACAACTGTCTAACTGATCTTTCTTTCTCCAGCCTGTCGTCAATCGGATTCAAACTGCAAATTGATGACTAATTACTTCAAAAATTTGCTTTCAGTCATTCATTCAACAAATAGTTACTGATTTCTCTACCTTATATCCAGGACTCTTCTAGATGCCAGGGATATAAAAATATATAAGATAGACAAAAAATCCTGCCCTTATGGAGCTTATATTTGCAACAACTAAATACATAGAGTATGTTACATAGCAATAAGTGCTATGAACAAAAATAAAACAGGAAAGGAATATAGGGAAGTAGATGAAATGTTGAGAAGATCACAATTTGAAATAGGGTTGCAGTGTGACTTCTTAAAAATCTTAAAAAGATTAATTTTAAAGAAGTTACATTTGAGCAGAGATGTGAATCAAATGATGGAGTAAAGTAATACAGAGATCAAACTGAACAATTGTGTAAGGGTCCTGATGTGATCCTGAGATTAGTTTGTTTGAGAAATGGAAAGAAGGCCCATGTGATTTGAAAGTAAGTTAATTGAAGAATGACAAAAGTTGAGGACAGAAATATGGTAAAGGCCAGCTCATTTAGGACCTTGAAACTATGGTAGGAAATACGCAGTTTATAGTATATATGAATGTAAACTATTGGACAATCTGGAGCTGGGCATGATTTGACTTTCCTCTTAAAACAATCACTCAAGCTGCTTTGTAGATGATTGTAGAAGACTGAGGGTCTTCTTGCCCTAGGGTCTTCAGTTGCTTTTAATAAAATGAAAGCTCTCTGTCTACTTTCAAAGACGTTTATTATCAGCCTATTTCCCCACTAGTTCTCATATATGCTCTCTATTTGCTAAGCTGAGTTCATCATGGATTTCCTCATAGCACATGTATCTATGCTTTCCTACTTTTGCTTATTCTTTCTTTGTTAAGACAGTGGTTTCAGTCCTCTCTTCTTCACCATTCAAGAACCATCTCAAGTTTCAATTACAAAATAAAATTCTTCCCCACTATTATCACCTCATTAGTATTTCCAGTCATTAAACAATGTATCTCTTGTCTATAGTTGATGATTGAGCACCTAACAATGTACTTAATTTTATTGTCGTGAATGCATGCTAATCTTGCCTTCTGAATGATGTTATAGATTCTGTAATAGCATAGGACCAATAAATTGTACATCTCTCATGGCACCCAGCAAATTTGGGGAGGGTACCAAGTGTGTGTTAACAGATAAACATATGGTTTAAGTTCTTTCTTTTTTGCTTGCTTGCTTCTTTTCTGCAAGGGTGTAATGGTGATCATGCAAGTAACTTCTGGCAGAACAGGGATTGAGGCTAGGTTAATAGAACTCATAGTTTTAATTTCTTGTTTTAGTCGCAGAGTCAGCGGGTCACATAAAACAGTACACTTGCTTTTATTGATAAATTCCAAAGGATTGATGGAGACCTTCTTGATTTTAGTAACACTGAGTATGTACATGTCAATTGAACACTGACCACACAAAAAAAAAAACAACTATTAATTCTGTATGTGATCATTTGAGTTTGGCATGCAAAAATTCTGCTGAAAAAAGAATCTCAAATTGTAAGACCAGGCAGCACCTGCCCAAATGGAGGCATATAACTACTATAGTCACAGGGATGTTGGGTGTCCACAGCTATTCAGGAAGAGAGAGGTACAGAGAGGTCTGGCCTTGGACACAGCTGATATGTGCGGAGGAGAGGCAGCCCCACTGCAGGCAGCTATCTTTCCTCCCCCTCTCCCCACTCTTGGGTTCTGGGCTGAGGCCAGGGACTGTCCGGAGCTGATCTCGTGCTCCCATTGGTCGCTGTCTTTTGTGACGTCACAATCATGATGAGAATTGATGATCGGACACGCTGATTTCATTGTCTGAGGAGACAGTGAGACCCAGGAAAAATCTTGCTGAATCTGCCTGCTCCAGCACCGGCCTGATTTGGGATTCTCCGATCCTTCCCGTGACCGCACCACGCCCCGAGGTAAGGACCCAGCCTGGGTGGGTGTGAAGGGCGAAGGAGGATGAGCAAGGCAAGGAGCTAATGCTCTGCCCAGTGGGGGGCTTATAGATCCAGAGGCCTAAAGAGGCTGCCAACAAACCCCTGCGTCTTTTGGGGAGCTAACTGCCTCTACTATTTGAGCCAAAGCTGGCAGCAGCATGAGGTTAAAAAAGAGCTGAGGCTAGGGATATAGTGGGTATTGCTAGAGAGCAAAGGACCTTGCTCCGAGAGACGGCAATGTTTGGGATGCGCTCTGGCTTCGGAGTAGGAGGAAGTGGCACCTCTGCCTGCGAAGAAAGGAGGCGGGGGGTTGGTAGTCAATTCTACCACTTCTAGATTTCACTGGACAGCAGATTTCTCACAGCCCTACTCAAACGCACTGAGTGCCGCGCTTGCGCATTGAGATCTTGGGGGGAGGGGGGAGTTCGTGGCGAGAAGAATAGACATGGAGTTTGCGCAGGCGCCTTTTCTGTTTCGCTGGAGGAGGTGGGGCTGAGCTCCGGGCCGAAAGGGCTGGGGAGTTGTCTGTGTGGTATTTCAAGCGCCTCTTGCTGGAGAGGGATCTGCCAGTTATTTTGAATCTGGCTTACTGGGAATACCCAGACCCCAAATGGACCTGATGAATTTAAGAAAGCAAGTTCTTAATCTACAGATGTCAGGTTTGTAATAATTGAAAGAACTCGGAAAGTAATTTGTGGAATAGAAATTACTGAGATGAGAAACCATTTTAAAAAAGAACACTAATTATTCAAGCAAATCCAACTTTTAATTTTGAGTGAACCCTGATTTGAGGTGCCACTCAGTGATTTTGAAACTTAAACTTTTTGGGGAGACTCAGAGTAAAAAATTTAACTTTCTTCTCTCTTTTTTTCTTTCTTGGAATGGTTTCTTACAAAGCCTTGGTTTCCCTTTCTGGTTTGGTACTGAGGCTTCCTTCCTTTCATCCTCTGTGTAAAACAAGAAAGTAAAATTCTGTTTGGGAGATCCTTTCTAACTAACTCTCCTTCTTTGAGAGGGGCAATATTACTTAGCAGTTGTGAGGAACAACCTGCCTGTTTGTCCTTGTTAGAAAAATTTTACAGTAGTGTTAACTCCTGACTATTTCACGGAGAGCTCTGTTTTTTTTCTCGTTTCTTATAGTTAAGTGATTATCAAATCCTGGTGAATTTTCCTTTGAAAGCTCACTCCTATAATTCTTCCTTTATTCTACAATCTAAGCTCTCATCACCCATGTAGTCATTCCAGGAACCTCCTAACCAGTTTTCACTTGTGCCCCAAATCCCTAATTCATCCTGCCAGATTAATAATGGTTAGTGAACACTCGTTTTAGCAAATCAGTTTCTTCACCAAAATATTCTTGGAAATTTTTTTTTATTCTTCCAAGTCTAATTCCAGTCAGATTGCAAAAACTTAATAATCTGGCTTCATTGTATCATGGGAACCTTATTTTACTTGATTTTTCAGTGCACGATTCTCCTCAATATACCTGAACAATCTACCTCCAGAGCTTTGCTCTTTTCACCACTACCACTCCCTTAATCCAGGATGCCCTCGCTTTCTGCCTATTCAGATCTTCCCCAATTTGGAGACTCAAGTTACACCTCTCCATAAGTGCCTTCCAAGTGTAACCCAATTATTATTAAGCTCACCTTTTCTAGAACTCCTACATCATAAGGTTCTTGTAGTTGTCACTTTCTTATAGCCTGTTTTATATCATCCCCTTATTTGTGTGTGTGCGTGTGTTAGACTAAATTTCTCAACTGGATTTTAAACCCCTTCTTAAGTATTGGGACCGTGCAACCTCATTCTTTATCCTCTGCCTACAGCACCCAGATGATTATTTGAAATATCTATAACTATGCATGTTTTTTTTTTGTATCCCAATTTCTTGGGTAGCAAAGTATGATTGTTATAGAGAGAACTGTATATGTGTGAAAATGTATTCATCATTGGTCAGATAAGAGACCCTCCAGTGACTGAATAAACTTGAATGTGAATCAGAGAATAGGCAACATGGATATAGCTATATAGTGGGTGGCCCCCCAATATATACTGTCTTCATAAAGGAGACCAAAGGGACATTATCCCAGAAGTGGTTCTATCTGTAATTTTCCCAGTTTTAAAAATACTAAGTCATTTTCTATTTTCTGTATTTCTCTTTGATGACATTACATCATGTATGCTTTGCTAGTACCTACTAATTGTTTACTCTTTTTGTTGCAATGTATCTTGCAATCACTGCTTTACATTGTCTATCACTGGTAGTTTTCATGTGTACATATATTGAGTCAGAGCTTATCATTGTGATGGCTGCCATAATTGCTACTGTATATCAGTATATCTACCCCTTCGGCTTCAAACTTCATTGTTTCATAAAGCTTAGTTATATTTGAAGGAAAGTGTGATTACAATTTAATATAGAGGTTTTCTACAGATTTCACTTTGTCTTCTACTTCCCAGCCATTATACATCAAAGTTTGTGGTTTAACAAACATGGATAAAAAACATTCTAGAATAAGTATAATAAGCTTTACATTTAAAAATCATTTTCCTATATCATTATTAGTGAACAATGAATGTTATTTATTTTAAATCAAATCCTTTATTCTCGACTTTTTCTCTTATTACCTACATTATGCAAATTCCCTCAAAGTGTTTTAGTTTGTAGCCATTTCATAGTAATTAATAAGACTTACCCAGACATTTACATGTAGACCAATAGACTAAACTGTTCAAAACTCGGACACTCTAGATAGAATATGTAATGCTTAGCGTTATGCTACCCATTTTAGAAAGCTTAAAATAAAATATAAAAAAATAAGAGTGTGGTATTCATGTTTTAAGGTTTATTTTACAATTCCTGTCTGAATAAGAGGATGGCATTGGACTTTTCTCATTTAAGTTTTAGTTTGAGCTGGAGGGGATTTTATAATGATAAGCTAGTCCCCCCATTTTATGTATGAGGAAGCTGAAGTCTAGAGAAGTGAAGTAACTTAACAGAATTAATAAATGCTAATATTTATTAAGCACTTAATGCCAGGCATTGTGCTAACAACTTTATATATGTTTTCGCATTTAAACCTCACCACATCCCTATGAGATAGTTTCTAGTATTATTTCTCATTTTACAAATGCAAAAACAGTAACTTAAAGTAGTTGACTTCCCTGGGGCCATACAACTACAAAATGTCACAGTCAGGATTCAAACATAGGTCTGCTTTGACTCTTAATCACCAAACTATACTTGACCAAGGTAATATGCAGTGAATCTTAGGCAGAGCTTTAGCAAGAATCTAAGTCTCTCGAGTCCCAGCCCAATGTGTATATGTGTGTGTGTGTGTGTGTGTGTGTTTTATATTATAATGTTTTCCATGAATAGCATACTACTTCTACAAAATCATTGATTTCTAAACTTGACCAAATGGTGTACACTTATATTTCTTTTTAGATATTTTACTAAAACACACTTGCTCTGTCTTGGTTGAAAAGAATGACATTACATTTTGTACAAAATATAATTTTCAAGGTATTTAATTAGTTCTGCTTCAAAAATTGTACTTCCAGAAGGAATTATATATTTTTGTGTATTGTAACCCCAGAGTCAAAATACTTGAATTGTTGATTTTAATTTTACAGTGGAGTCAGCTAAACATGAAGTTAGTGGTGTCTTAATATACTTGTATAGATATACTTATATCTAGGCATACTGGTTTGGAAGTAAGTAATGAGAATTTTAGAAAAATATATTTTGAATTAGAAGGGATCTGGAGATGTTAGTATATTCAGAAGCTATCATTAACACCCTGAGACCTTTCTGGTCTGTGTAAAATTTCAAGACAATAAACTGAAACCTGTTTGTGCAAATGGAGTCATCCATATACCAACTAGTAGAAATATTTTCTGGATTAACTGGAGATCTAGATACATGGCAACTGAATAAATGAGATTTTATCATGTCAACTAAATGCTATACTATACATTTGTCATCTATAAAGAACTCTACAATAGCAGCTGTCCTACCTTCTTGGTATCCTATTGTTTTACAACTAGAGTTATGTTCTAATTGGGTTGATCCTTAGAATCTTTAAAATGGAGGGAAATAGGGGTTTGAACAAAATCGGAAAAGGGGAGAATGATATATGGGCTTCCAGTTTTGGAATGAATAAGTCACAGGAATAAAAAGAAGATCCTAAGGACTGCAGTTAGTGATGTTGTAATAGCAATGTAATGGGACAATTGACAGTTATACTTGTGGTGAACATAGCATAATGCATAAACTCATAAACTTGTCATATCACTAAATTGTATACCTGAAACTAATGAAAAGTATGTTGTCAGAGTGGCAAAAATTTAGGGAAACGTTTTTGTAGCCTTGTTTCCCTTGGAGTTGGTGGAAATTTATTTTAAGATTCTTAAATGCAAAAATGCCCTAAGTAGTCACTTTTCTTATGTAGACAAGAATTTGTGCATGATGCTTGTCTAAGGTCATGCAAGTAGTCAGTTGCAGAGCCAGAGATTTAAAGCAGGTGTCATTCTAGATGCTGTACTCTTTACTAGGTTACAGACTGAAGAGCTAGAATGAGGCCCATCTTTATTTGTTTTTATAAATTGTTTATATGTTTGTGTGTGTGTGCATGTGTATGTATATAATTACCCCTAACTTTTCTCTTTCTAAGTATTTAATGCCTGTGACATTTTCCTTTTTATATCAGTGGAGATACAAATTTTGAATAGAAAAGCCAAGGTTTGGGAGAAAGGGATCATTGTGTTAACTTCCAATGGCTTTAGAGGCAAAAGGCAGATAGACCCATACACTATTTTTTTTTCAATTGTCAAGTACTAAGCAATGGAAAAAGCATTTCTTGTTCAGGTTTTGTTTTACTACACTAATATATTGTTTTCTTGCTTGTTTGTTTTAGTAATATATTGTTTTAATATGTTTCTTTATATATACATACTGTCTTACTTGATTGACTTGGTCTATGTATTGTGTATTTTATGGATGAAGTAGTTATGCCACTTAGGAAAGTAATTATCTAAGACCCATCCTACAAATAGTTTTGCCTTTTCATAGACCTGCTAGTTGTATTGAAATTTCTTCAATAGAGATCTGAGACATTATGAAATATGGAAGAAAAAATACAGTCTATGGTAGTGGGCAATATTACATTAGGCATAGAATGCTCAGCATTGATTTATCTCCACTATCCTGAGACAACATGAACTTATTTTTGAATATGTATGTAAGTTACTAAAATGATCATCTTATTTGGAACCTCTAGGCTCACTTTTATTAACAATGAATGCTTAAAAGATGCTAAAGATCAGTTTGAGTTTTTTCTTCCTTCCCCAACTGCTAGTGCTTAATGTAAAGAGACATTTAAAAAAAAACACACAGTATTTATAGTGATGTCTAGCCAATTTACTTTTCTGGTAGGATTTAATGCATCTGTATCTATTTAATTCTTGCTCCTCAAAGTGTGTTCCATGGAGTACCAGCATGAGCATCACCTAGAAACTTCTTAGAAATTATGGAATCTCTGGTCTCAACCAAGACCTACTGAATCAGACTCTGCATTTTAATAAGATCTTCAGGTGGTTCATATACACATTACACTCTGAGAACCACTGTTACAAAGTGAAATATGACTTCCTGTACAACTTAGACTTTTAAGAGCTGATAATAAGAAAAATTTCTTAATTTCTTTTTGACGGTTTTCACATATGTAAAGAAATATGTAATTGATGTATTATCTATCTAATATACATCAGCTTTGCTCCATTTTGGCGTCTATCTCATTGAAAGAATAGCTACACGGGTATGGGTATTTTACATGGGTAAAATTGTTGAGTCTGAGTGAATCGAATTATTTTGGTGATAGTAATGGCCTTACCATTGAAACAATATTTTTCCTAATTGTCAACAGAGTGTTACAAAAGAATATGGATGTATTGGGGTCACTGTCAGTAATATCTACAAGAACTGTACTTGGTTTTTTATTTCCTATTGTAAGAAATCACTACAAACATAGTGGGTTAAAATAACACATGTATTGGGGTACCTAGGTGGTACAGCTGGCTAAACATCTGACTCTTGGTTTTGGCTTAGGTCATGATCTCAGGATCCTGAGGTTGAGCCCCACATTGGGCTCTACATTCAGCATGGAGTCTGCTTGAAATTTTCTCTCCCTCTGCCCATCCCACACATGTGCTTTCTCTTTTTTTTCTCTCTTTCCTTCTCTCTCTCTTTCGAATAAGTCTTTTAAAAAAATAAAACAACTTATCTTACTGTTTTGGCAGTTAGAAGTCTGAAATAAGTATCATTGGGCTAAAAGTCAAGGTGTCACCAGGCATTTTTTCCCTAAAGCCTCTGGGAAATAATTTATTTCCTTACCTTTTTTAGCTTCTAGAGGCTACCCACATTCCTTGGCGTATGGCCATGTTCATCTTGAAAGCTAGCAATGGCAAATCAAATCTTTCTCATATCTCATCACTCTGACACTCTTCTGAATCTATTTTCCACATTTAAGGATCCTTGTGATTACATTGTGCCCATTCAGATAGTCTAAAGTAATCTCTTTATTTTAAAGTCAGCTGATTAGGAACCTTAATGCCTCTGCAACCTTAATTCACTCTTGCCATGGGATCTAACATATTCACAGGTTTCAGGAATTAGATATAAATATCTCTGGGTATGTTTGTGGGGGCACAGGATTTGATAACCTTTTTGGACAATAAAGAAAGTCAACCTCTAATCTTGTTATGAAAAGACGGGCACTGAGGGGGGCACTTGACGGGATGAGCACTGGGTGTTATTCTGTGTGTTGGTAAATTTAACACCAATAAAAAATAAATTTATTATTAAAAAAAAGAAAATAAGTATTTAGTATTATGGGTTGAGTTGTGCTTCCTCCCCCCAACCCCAAAATTCATGTGTTGAAGTTTTAATGCCCAGTAGTTCATAATGTGACCTTATATTGAAATAGGTTCATTGCAGATGTAAGTAGTTAATTTAAGATGAGGTGACAGTTGAGTAAAGTAAGCCTTTAATCCAATATAACTGGTACCTTTATAGAAGTAGGAAATTTGGATACTGTCACACATAAAGGGAGCATGCCATGTGAACATGAAGATGTCCATTTATAAGCAAGGAGAGATGCTTAGAACAGAGCCTTCTCTCATAGCCTTCAGAGACAACCAACCTTCCCAATACTTTGATTGCAGACTTCTGGCCTTCATAATTGTGAGACAATAAATTTCTGGTTAAGCCATCCAGTTTTTGGTACCTTGTTACAGCAGCCTAAGAAAAGTCAGGGTTGTCTTTCAGTCGATAATAAGTGTCATTCTCCTCAAAAGCACTTAATTAGTAAGTTTATATTCTGTAATGTGCTAGATGTTGGACAAAGTGAATTAGACATTAAAGAACTTATATATATTAGACAATTTTCATATAGCAAGCTTTGAAATAAATGACTTTTACACCTCTGGCCCTTCATTTATTCAACTATGAAAAGAGAGCGTAGTATTCATAAAATCTAACAGCATTTCTAGCTTAAAAATCCATACTTCTATTTATTAATTGAATTTTAGGAAGTTATTATATCCATACATTAATAAAAAGTATTAAGTTCAGGCAAAGCCATCAAAATTGTCTTAAACTTTTCTTCAGGATCAGTGTCTTAATTATTGCCATCTCTGCTATTCATTGCCCACTTTCTATCCTTCGATTTTATTTTTTTAATTTTTTAAAGTTTTATTTATTTAAGTTATCTCTACACCCCATATCAGGGTCAAGCTCATGACCCCAAGATCGAGAATTGTGCACTCCTCCAAATGAGCCAGCCGGGTGCTCCTATCCTTCAATTTTAAAGAGAAGTATTAAAGACATTTTTGAGAAACACTTTTGCTCTTTTGACTCGACCCATTTGAAATTGTTTTAAGGCTTATGTTCGGGGGTGCCTGGATGGCTCCATTGGTTAAGCATCCAACTCTTGATTTCAGCTAGGGTCATGATCTCATGGGTCCTGTGATTGAGCCCCATGTTGGGCTCCATGCTCTGCATGGAGTGTGCTTGTGATTCTCTCTCTCTCTCCCTCTGACCCTCCTCACCCCCCGTAAAGCATGCTCTCTCTCTCTCTCTTTCTCTCAAGTGAATAAAATCTTAAAAGAAAGACTTATGTTCAGGACATAGTATATTAATGATACTTTTGCACATGATATATGCTTAATAAATATTTAAATAAATGAGTAAATTGTCAGAAACCTGAGGCAAGACATTTATATATTAGAAAATATTGAGAGCAGTGACTTGAAGAGGAAATGGTTATTTTGAAAAAGTTATGCCCTGATTTCTCATTACTGCAAAGTATATTGGAGCAATATGTGCTCTCAGAATTCACTGATGGAGCTGTAGTAGACTTGAGAATATTTTTGCAAATGGTCATCAGGTTTCCTGGATTAATTAACAGTAAAATAATAATTGTTGATATGGTCATAATTAAACACTGGAGAGTATATTCCATGTATTCAGGTATGGTCTGATTAACAACAAGGAATGTAATTGTAATAAAATATTTAGAAACACATTAGTTGCATAGCAGTCTCTGCATTAGTGCTTCATATCTACATGAAAACAAAATGACTAGGCAGGAGAAATGAAGTGCCAACAAAAACATTAGGGATCAATGTTAATATCATATTTCAAACATGTGTATGTCTCTAATTTGACAGTAACATATGTTTTTTAACTTAATGTTATAGGCTTAACATAGGGCAGTGTCTCTCAAACTGAGGTCTACAGACCCCTAGGGGCCAATGGACATGTTTTCAGAGGTCTGCAACTTTTATGGCTATTTTTAAATTTGAGGGTTTTATTTGATCTTGAAATAAATTATCTTAAAAAGTAAATGATGAACTTGAAAGGAAAATCCAAATTATGCATGCATTCACTCATATAGAAGGCCTTTCTACTAGGTATAAACACAAATCTTCTCTTTTATAGTCATAAATCACATTTAAAAGACATCTAGTGGAATAAATTGAATATCTTAATAGAGAGTTCCTCAAAGTGACAACCAAAGATAGATTTTTGCGGGATAAGAAAGATATTTTTTGTTTTATTCTTTCAAGGGAAGAAGAAAGAATGGGCTTTACCTATGGCTTTCAGATTTGGGATGTACTTTATAAGGCTTTTAAGTTATTAAGCAGCTTCTTAGTCTATTCAAATTATTTGTGGAGATAAATTTATGCTTCCACTATTTGATGAATTAAATATGTGCACGTATCTCGTTTCAACACTCTATGCATGTATGTCCTTATATACTGCTACCTACTAATTTACCACTAGATGGTGTGCATTGAATCTAATCCTAATCCTAATACTAATACTAATCCTTTCTCTAATCCTAAAAGAGGAGGATGTTTAATTTTTCCACTAATTTTTGCAGGAAAATTGAGAATGGAAGATACAAGACTTTTTTTTTATTTTATTATTTTATTTTTTTAGATACAAGACATTTAATAGACTATCTCTTTGGTTCTAGGTGAAGCTGCCCTTAAATCTTACTATATGCCATTTAAATTTGATTCACAAAACACTAAAACAATATCTAGTCTAAGTCAATAAGTGTAGTTTTAACGCTATTAAAACAAATTTTAAATACCAATCAAAATTTTTGCTGGGAATGGGTTAGAGAATATGTAGACAGTATAGGATGGCGTTATGTGGATAATTTTAAAAAGGTTAAGAAAAAACTAATAAGTTTACAGTACAGTAAATTAAGGGGTATATAGATTATTTAGATATGATGAATAATTTGTTAATAATTACTTTTCAAAAGTGTGGCTATGGAAAATTTCATAGAGATCCTCTAAAAAGTAACTGAAAATGCAACCTACATTTTAAGGGTGTTAAACTAGAATGTGAATTGCAAGCTTGTTCATGGTCAGTGCTTGAAGCAGTGCAAACACTTTTATTTACTGGTAGAATATATAAGTGATTTATGTGCATAATTTGCTTGGGGCTAGAAATGTAAGAATAAAGCTTAATTTAGTCAACAAAAATGTATGGAACAAATAGGTATTTGTGGTCCTACTTAGGCTACCAGGAGATGCTGTATATCACTGGTCATTAATCGTCATATATTTTGAATGAGGGTTTGTGGGATTGTATCAAAGCAGAATTAAGACAACAGGAAATCAATTATCCAATAAAGGCTCTATTTATGCCTCTGTTATCCAACTCATTATGTATTTGAAATTGATCTTCTTTATTTTGTTTAAAAATGTGAGATTTGATGTCTGAGTATATGATAAGGTACTTGTAGTTTAAAGGTATTTTATTAATTTAACATTAGGATTTTGTAATAAAACAAGTGTCTTGGGCAGCCCTGGTGGCTCAGCGGTTTAGCGCCACCTTTGGTCCAGGGCGTGATCCTGGAGACCCGGGATCGAGTCCCACGTCAGGCTTCCTGCATGGAGCCTGCTTCTCCCTGTCTATGTCTCTGCCTCTGTGTGTGTGTGTGTGTGTGTGTGTGTATCTCATGAATAAATAAATAAAATCTTAAATAAAACAAGTGTCTTAAAAGCTAATAAATAATTATATTTGATAAAACAAAATTAGGTCTAGCATATCTACTTACCAATGCTCTGTTTTTAAGCTTATTTTATTCAAAACTTACAAAAACTTTTATTCAGATATACATACAATATTATATAAATTTCATATGTACTATATAGTGATTTGACAATTGCACACAATAAAAAATGCTCACCACAATAAGTAGTTACTATCTATCACCATACAAAGTTCTTACAATATTATTGATTATATTCCTTATTCTATATTTTTGTCTCCATGCCTTATTTGTTTATTGTCTTAAGTTTTAATTTAAGTTCCAGTTAGTTAATATACAGTGTAATAGTAGTTTCAGGTGTAGAATTTAGTAATTCAACACTTACATAGGACACCCTGTGCTCATCACATGTCTATCCATGTCGTTGCACATGGCAAGGCTTCATTCTACTGTATAGCTAATATTCCATTGTGTATATATATACATATATGTGTATATATACCACACCTTTTTTTAAAAAAAGATTTTATTTATTTATTCATGAGAGACACACAGAGAGAGGCAGAGACATAGGCAGAGGGAGAAGCAGGCATCCTGCAGGGAGCCTGAAGTGGGAATTGATTCCAAAACCCTGGGATTGCTACCTGAGCCAAAGGCAGATACTCAACCACTGAGCCATCCAGGTGCCCCTATACCACACCTTTTTTTATCCATTCATCAATCGATGGACATTTGGACTTCTTTCATAATTTGGCTATTGTTGATAATGCTGCTATAAACATCTGGATGCATGTATCCCTTTGAATTAGTATTTTTGTATTCTTTGGGTAAACACCTAGAAGTGCAATTGATGGATCATAGGGTAGTTCTATTTTTGACTTTTTGAGGAACCTCTGTACCATTGTTTTCCAGAGTGGCTGCACCAGTTTGCATTCTCACCAACAGTGTAAAAGGGTTGACTCCCTTTCTCCACATCCTGGCCAACACTTGTTTATTGTGTTAATTTTAGACATTCTGGTTGGTTTTAGATGATATCTCATTGTAGTTTTGATTTAGGTTCCTTTGATGATGAGTTATGCTGAGCATCATTTCATGTGTCTGTGGTGGTTATCTGGATGTATTCTTTGAAAAAAAATGTCTATTTATGGCTTCTGTCCATTTTACTACTGGATTTTTTTGAGGGGGGCGTTGAGTTTTAGAAATTCTTTGTATACTTTGTATACTAACCATTTATTGCAAATATCTTCCCCCATTACTTAGGTTGCCTTTTAGTTTTGTTGAAAAGGAAAAAGGAAAAAGGAAACATCCTTCACAGTGTAGAAGCTTTTTACTTTGATAAAGTCTCAATAGTTCATTTTTGCTTCTGTTTCCCTTGCCTCAGGAGACATATCTAGTAAGAAGTTGCTATGGCCAATTTCAAAGAGGTTACTGCCTGTATTTTTCTCTAGGACTTTAATGGACTCCTGTCTGACATTTAGGTCTTTAATCCATTTTGAATTTATTTTTGTGTATGGTGTAAAGAAGTCCAGTTTCATCCTTTTGTATGTTGCTGTCCAGTTTTCCCAACACCATTTCTTGAAGAGACTGTTTCTCATTGGATATTCTTTCCTACTTTGTCAAAGATTAATTCACCATATCGTTATGGGTTCATTTCTGGGTTTCTGTTCTGTTCTTTTGGTCTATGTGTCTACCTTGTGCCAATATCATACTATTTTCAACACTACAGCTTTGTAATATAAGGTGAAGTCCGGAATTGTGTTGTCTTTGCTTCTGCTTTTCTTTTTCAAAGTTGCTTTGCCTGCTTGGAGTCTTTTGAGGTTTCATGCAAATTTTGTGATTATTCTACCTCTGAAAAATGCTGATTATATTTTGATAGGGTTTGCGTGAAATGTATAGATTGCTTTGGGTAATACAGACATTTTAACAATATCTGTTCTTCCAATCCATGAGGTTGGAATTTTTTCCATTTCTTCATGGCCTCTTCAGTTTCTTTCACAAGTATTCTACAGTTTTCAAACTACAAATCTTTTAGCTCTTTGGGTAGGTTTATTCCTAGGTCTCATATGGTTTTTGGTCCAATTGTAAATGGGATCAATTCCTTGATTTCTCTTTCTGTTGCTTCATTGTTGGTATATAGAAATACAACAGATTTTTGAACATTGATTTTACATCCTATGAATGTACGAATTTGCCACTTCTGGCAATTTTTGGGTGCAGTCTTTTAGGTTTTCTAAATAGAGTATCATTTCATCTTCCTTCTTGCCGATATGATGCTTTTTATTTATTTTTCTTTTCTGACTGCTGTGGCAAGGACTTCCAGTACAATGTTAAGTAACAGTGGTGAGTGGAGATTGTGTGTTTTTTCTGACCTTAGAGAAAAGGTTTTAGTTTTTCCCCATTGAGGATGATATTAGCTGTGGGTTTTTCATATACGGACTTTATTATGTTGAGGTTTATTCCCTGTAACCCTATTTTGTGGAGGGTTTTTATCATGAGCCCATGTTATACTTTGCCAAATGCTTTCCCTGCATCTATTGAAATGAACATATTGTTCTTACCCTTTCTTTTCTAAATGTGGTGTATCACATTGATTGATTTGTCAATATTGAACCACCCTTGCAGCCCAGGAATAAATTGCACTTGATCATGGTGAATGATTCATTTAATATACTGTTGGATTTGGTTTACTAATATTTTATAGAGAATTTTTGCATCCATGTTCATTAGAGATTTGGCCTTTTGTTCTCTTTTTTAGTGGAATCTTTGTTTGGTTTTGGAATCAAAACCATAGATTGAGTTTGCAAGTTTTCCTTCCATTTCTATTTTGGAGTAGTTTGAGAAGAATGGGTGTTAACTCTTCTTTAAATGTTTTGTAGAATTTACCTGTGAAGCCATCTGGTATAGGACTTCTGTTTGTTGGTAGATTTTTAATTACTGATTCAATTTCTTTGCTGGCTACTGGTCTATTCAAGTGTTCTATTTCTTTCTCTTTCAGTTTTGGTAGTTTGTATGTTTCTAGGAATTTATTCTTTTCTTCCAGGTTGTGTAATATGTTGGCATATAGTTTTTCATAATATTCTCTCTTTTCTTTAAAGATTTTATTTATTTATTCATGAGAGACAGAGAGAGAAGGCAGAGATGTAGGCAGAGGGAGAAGCAGACTCCCTGCAGGGAGCCCAATGTGGGGACCTCTAGGATCATGTCCTGAGCCTAAGGCAGATGCTCAACAGCTGAGCTACCCAGGCGTCCTGCATAATATTCTGTTGTAATTGCTTATGTTTCTGTGGTTTTGGTTGTTATTTCTCCTTTCTAATATGTGATTTTATTTATTTGGGTCATTTGCCTTTTCTTTTTGATCAATTTTTTCTAAGAACCAACTCCTGGTTTTATTGATCTGTTCTCCTGTTTTTTTTCTGTTTGTTTCTATATCATTTTTTCTGCTGTGGTCTTTATTATTTCCCTTCTGCTAGCTTTCATATTCATTTTTGTTGTTTTTCTAGCTCCTTTCTAAGGTTAGGTTGTTTATTTGAGGTATTTCTTGCTTCTTGAGATAGTCTTGTATTGCTATATACATCTCTCTTCTGACCACTTTTGCTGCATCACAAAGGTTTTGGAGCATTATATTTCATTTCCATTTGTTTCCATGTATTTTTTATTTGTTCTTTGATTTCCTGGTTGACCCATTCATTCTCTGTTTAGTAGCATGTTGTTCAATCTCCATGTATTTGTGGTTTTTCATTATTTTTCTTTTGTTGCCTTCAAGTTTCATAGCACTGTGGTCAGAAAATATGTATGGTATGATCTCAACCTTTTTGTACTTGTGGAGACCTCATATGTGACCTAGAATGTGACATATTCTGGAGGATGTCCCATGTGCACTTGAAAAGAATGTGCATTATGCTGCTTTAGAATGGAATGTCCTGAATATATTTGTTAGGTTCATCTGTTCCAGTGTGTCATTCAAAGCCATTGCTTCCTTGTTCATTAAATGATCTGTGCATTGATGTGAGGTGTTAAAGTCCACTACTATTATTATATTATTATCAATGAGTTCCTTCATGTTTATTCATGTTTATTATTAATTGTTTTATATATTGGCTGCTCCCATGCTGGGGAATAAATATTTACAATTGTTAGATCTTCTTGTTCACTATTCCCCTTTCTTGTGATATAGTGCCCTTCTTCATCTCTTGTTGCAGTCTTTGGTTTAAAATATAGTTTGTCTGATACAAGTATTGTTATTCTGACTTTCATTTGACTTCCACTTGTGTAACAAATATTTCTTTATCCCCTGACTTTCAGTTTTGAGGTGTCCTTAGACCTAAAATGAGTCTCTTATAGGCAGGATATAAATGGGTCATGGTTTGTTTTTTGTTTTGTTTTGTTTTGTTTTTTACCCATTCTGACTCCTATATCTTTTGATTGGAGCATTTAGTTCATTTACATTCAGAATAATTATTGATACATATATATTTAGTGTCATTTTATTACTTGTTTTGTCATTGATTCTGGAGATTTTCTCTGATCCTGTCTTGTCTTTATCGCTTTTGGTTTTCCTTTCTACTCAGAGAGACCCCTTTAAACATTCCTTCCAGGGCTGGTTTAGTGGTCAAAAACTCTTTTGGTTTTTGTTTTCTAGAAAATTCATTATGTGTCCTATTCTGAATGATAGCCTTTTTGGACAGAGTATTTTGGCTACATATTTTTCCCTTTCATCACACTGAATATATCATGCTACTCACTTCTGGTTTGCTCCTTTTCTGTTGACAGATGTATAGCTATCCTTCTGGGTTCTCCCTTGCAAGATGGGGATTTCCTTTATCTTACTGCTGTTAAGATTTTCCTTATTGTTATATTTTGCAAATTTAATTACAATATGTCTTGGTGTTGGCCTATTTTGTTGCTTTTGATGGGAATTCCGCGTGCCTCCTGGATTGGATTTCTCTTTTCTTACCCAGATTAGGGAAGTTTACAGCTATTATTTCCTCAAATAAATTTTTTTCCCGCTTTTCTCTCTCTCCTTCTGGAAATCCTATAATATGAGTGTTATTACATTTGATGGAGTCACTGAGTTCCCTAAATCTAGTCTCATGTTCCATAATTCTTTTTTCTCTCTTTTGCTAAACTTCATTATTTTCCATTATTTTTATCTTATGTATCACTAATTCATTCCTCTGCTTCTATCCTTGTGTTCATTCTACCAAGTCTACTTTCAGTCTCAATTATTGTATTGTTATTTTGGACTGATTGTTTTCTTTTTTATAAATTTATTTTTTATTGGTTTTCAATTTGCCAAATATAGAAAGACACCCAGTACACATCCCATCAAGTGCCAACCTGAGTGCCCGTCACCCAGTCACCCCCACCCCCCGCCCACCTCCCTTTCTAACACCCTTAGTTTGTTTCCCAGAGTTAGGAGTCTGTTATGTTCTGTCACCCTCACTGATATTTACCACTCATTTTTCTCTCCTTTCCCCTTTATTCCCTTTCACTGTTTTTTTTAATAAATTAATTTTTATTGGTGTTCAATTTACCAACATACAGAATAACACCCAGTGCTCATCCCGTCAAGTGTCCCCCTCAGTGCCCGTCACCCATTCACCCCCACCCCCGCCCTCCTCCCCTTCCACCACCCCTAGTTCATTTCCCAGAGTTGGAAGTCTTTATGTTCAGTCTCCCTTTCTGATATTTCCCACACATTTCTTCTCCTTTCCCTTATATTCCCTTTCACTATTATTCATATTCCCCAAATGAATGAGAACATACACTGTTTGTCGTTCTCCGATTGACTTACTTCACTCAGCATAATACCCTCCAGTTCAATCCACGTTGAAGCAAATGGTGGGTATTTGTCATTTCTTTTTTTTTTTATTTTTTTATTTTTTTATTTTTTAAATTTGTTTATTTTTTATTATTATTTTTTTTACACTAAGTGGTTTTTTTTATAAATTAATTTTTATTGGTGTTCAATTTACCAACATACAGAATAACACCCAGTGCTCATCCCGTCAAGTGTACCCCTCAGTGCCCGTCACCCATTCACCCCCATCCTCCACCCTCCTCCCCCTCCACCACCCCTAGTTCATTTCCCAGAGTTAGAAGTCTTTATGTTCTGTCTCCCTTTCTGATATTTCTCACACATTTCTTCTCCCTTCCCTTATATTCCCTTTCACTATTATTCATATTCCCCAAATGAATGAGAACATACACTGTTTGTCCTTCTCCGGTTACTGTGGCCAAGTTCAAAAAGGGTGTTGCCTGAGTTCTCCTCTGGGATTTTGATGGAATCTTGTCTCACATTTAGATCTTTCATCCATTTTGAGTTTATCTTTGTGTATGGTGAAAGAGAGTGGTCCAGTTTCATTCTTCTGCATGTGGATGTCCAATTTTCCCAGCACCATTTATTGAAGAGAGTGTCTTTCTTACAGTGGATCGTCTTTCCTCCTTTATCGTATATTAGTTGAGCATAAAGTTCAGGGTCCACTTCTGGGTTCTCTGTTCTGTTCCATTGATCTATATGTCTGTTTTTGTGCCAGTACCACACTGTCTTGATGAACACAGCTTTGTAGTACAACCTGAAATCTGGCATTGTGATGCCCCCAGATATGGTTTTCTTTTTTTAAAATTCCCCTGGCTGTTTGGGGTCTTTTCTGATTCCACACAAATCTTAAAATAATTTGTTCTAAGTATCTGAAGAAAGTCCATGGTATTTTGATAGGGATTGCATTATACGTGTAAATTGCCCTGGGTAACATTGACATTTTCACAATATTAATTCTGCCAATCCATGAGCATGGAATATTTTCCATCTCTTTGTGTCTTCCTCAATTTCTTTCAGAAGTGTTCTGTAGTTTTTAGGGTATATTTTGAGAACCATTTGAATGGTAAATGGTTCTCCAACTTTTTATTTTCAGGTTGTAGGTGTCCTTCTGTCTAAAATGAGTCTCTTGTAGACAGCAAATAGATGGGTCCTGCTTTTTTATCCAGTCTGAAACCCTGCGCCTTTTGATGGGGTCATTAAGCCCATTCACGTTCAGAGTTACTATTGACAGATATGAGTTTAGTGTCATCATGATATCTATTTAGTCCTTGTTTTTGTGGATTGTTCCACTGAACTTCTTCTTAAAGGGGAGTTTTAAGAGTCCCCCTTAAAATTTCTTGCAGAGCTGGTTTGGAGGTCACATATTCTTTCAGTTCCTGCCTGTCTTGGAAGCTCTTTATCTCTCCTTCCATTTTGAATGAGAGCCTTGCTGGATAAAGTATTCTTGGTTGCATGTTCTTCTCATTTAGGACCCTGAATATATCCTGCCAGCCCTTTCTGGCCTGCCAGGTCTCTGTGGAGAGGTCTGCTGTTACCCTAATATTCCTCCCCATGAAAGTCAGGGACTTCTTGTCTCTTGCTGCTTTAAGGGTCTTCTCTTTATCTTTGGAATTTGCAAGCTTCACTATTAGATGTCGAGGTGTTGAACGGTTTTTATTGATTTTAGGGGGGGATCTCTCTATTTCCTGGATCTGAATGCCTGTTTCCCTTCCCAGATTGGGAAAGTTTTCAGCTAGGATTTGTTCAAATACATATTCTGGCCCTCTGGCCCTTTCGGCGCCCTCGGGAGCCCCAATTAAACGTAGGTTTTTCTTCCTCAGGCTGTCATTTATTTCCCTTAATCTGTCTTCATGGTCCCTTAATTGATTGTCTCTTTTTTCCTCAGTTTCCCTCTTTGCCATTAACTTGTCTTCTATGTCACTCACTCGTTCTTCCACCTCGTTAACCCTCATCGTTAGGACTTCTAGTTTGGATTGCATCTCATTCAATTGATTTTTAATTTCTGCCTGATTGGATCTAAATTCTGCAGTCATGAAGTCTCGTGAGTCCTTAATGCTTTTTTCTAGAGCCACCAGTAGCTGTAGAATAGTGCTTCTGAATTGGCTTTCTGACATTGAAGTGTAATCCAGATTTTGTAACTCTGTGGGAGCGAGGGCTGTTTCTGATTCTTTCTTTTGAGGTGAGGTTTTCCTTCTAGTCATTTTGCTCAGTGCAGAGTGGCCAAAAACAAGTTGTATTGGAACACGGGGGAGTATCACTGGTCCGTCCAGCTGGTCTTCTGGGGGAGGGGCCTGTTGCGCTGATTTTCAGGTGTTAGCACTTGGGGGAGCTGCTCTGCCCCTGCCTGCTGCCGGGCTCAGCGGGGGTTGTTTACCCCGTGGGGCCCCAGGAGGAACAGCAGCAGTTGCTATGGCAACTCTGGAAGCCTGGATTCAGCCTCCGGAGGAACTACGGGCTCGGGCTCGGGGCTCTTGGTTCTCGGTCTGCAGGGCCTGGAGGCTCCGGGGCGGGGCCGCTGATCTGCTCAGCTCGGGGCAGGAGCGTCCTCGCTGTCTCGGGCCCTCCCGGCCTCTGCCTGTCCCGGGGGAGGCCGGATCCTGGGCTGTGTCCCGGCGCCCTGTGCTCCGGGGCCTGCGCTGGTGGATTCGCGCTCCCGCCCTGCAGCTCCCTCCCTGGAGCCGCTCCCGAGCCCCTCCGAGCTGCTCCGGTAGGTCCCGCTGTGCGCGCTGCAGCCCTTAGGGAGCTCGGAGCACTCTCCTGTGCTCGCAGGTGTCTGTTAGTGTCCCAGGGAGCCTGAGGGCATCCCCGCTCTCCTGGGTCCTGCTCCAACTCCCTGCGAGCCCCTTTCCGCCCGCCCGGGAAGGTTGGTGCAGCTCCTGCTTCTCCGGGACGGGGCTCTCCTGTCCTGGGGACACTCGCCCCGGCCTCAGCCCGGCTCCTCGCGGGGCCCCTCCCCCTCGGAGGCCTTTTGTTCCTTTATTTCTTTTTCCCCGTCTTCCTACCTTGATAGAAGCGCGAACTCTTCTCACTGTAGCATTCCAGCCGGTCTCTCTTTACATCTCAGGCCGAATTCGTAAATTTTCAGGATGGTTTGAAGGTTATCTAGGTAATTTGGTGGGGACAGGTGATTTGGGGACCCTGCTCTTCCGCCATCTTGCCCCTCCCCGTATTTGTCATTTCTAATGGCTGAGTAATATTCCATTGTATACATAAACCACATCTTCTTTATCCATTCATCTTTCGATGGGCACCGAGGCTCCTTCCACAGTTTGGCTATTGTGGACATGGCTGCTAGAAACATCGGGGTGCAGGTGTCCCGGCGTTTCATTGCATCTGAATCTTTGGGGTAAATCCCTAACAGTGCAATTGCTGGGTCGTAGGGCAGGTCTATTTTTAATTCTTTGAGGCAGTGTGTTACTGGCACAAAAACAGACACATAGATCAATGGAACAGAATAGAGAACCCAGAAGTGGACCCTGAACTTTATGGTCAACTAATATTTGAAAAAGGAGGAAAGACGATCCACTGGAAGAAAGACAGTCTCTTCAATAAATGGTGCTGGGAAAATTGGACATCCACATGCAGAAGAATGAAACTAGACCACTCTCTTTCACCATACACAAAGATAAACTCAAAATGGATGAAAGATCTAAATGTGAGACAAGATTCCATCAAAATCCTAGAGGAGAACACAG
Source organism: Nyctereutes procyonoides (assembly GCF_905146905.1). Classification (NCBI taxonomy): domain Eukaryota; kingdom Metazoa; phylum Chordata; class Mammalia; order Carnivora; family Canidae; genus Nyctereutes; species Nyctereutes procyonoides. Next base: position 63,727,806 of record NW_026575125.1, on the reverse strand, counting down.
GCAACACCCTTTTTGAACTTGGCCACAGTAACTTCTTGCAAGATACATTCACTGTTTTTATATTACCCAAATGAATGAGACCATATAATGTTTGTCCTTCTCCAATTAATTTACTTCACTCAGCATAATACCCTCCAGTTCCATCCACATTGAAGCAAATGGTGGGTATTTGTTGTTTCTAATGGCTCAGTAATACTCCATTGTATACATAGACTACATCTTCTTTATCCATTCGTCTTGCGATGGACAATGAGGCTGCTTCCACAGTTTGGCTATTGTGAACATTGCTGCTATAAACACTGGAGTGCAGGTATCCTGCTTTTTCACTGCATTTGTATCTTTGGGGTACATCGCCAGGAGTGTAATTGCTGGGTGGTAGAGCAGTTCTATATTTAACTCTTTGAGGAACCTCCACACAGTTTTCCAGAGTGGGTGCACCAGTTCACATTCCCACCAACAGTGCAAGAGGGTTTCCCTTTCTCCACATCCTCTCCAACATTTGTTGTTTCCTGCCTTGTTAATTTTCACCATTCTCACTTGTGTGAGGTGGTATCTCATTGTGTTTTTGATTTGTATTTCCCTGATGGCAAGTAATGCGGAGCATTTTCTCTTGTGCTTGTTGGCCATGTCTATGTCTTCCTCTATGAAATTTCTGTTGCCCATTTCATGATTGGATTGTTTGTTTCTCTGCTGTTGAGTTTACTAAGTTCTTTATAGATCTTGGATACAAGCCCTTTATCTGATAGGTCATTTGCATATATCTTCTCCCATTCTGTAGGTTGTCTTAGTTTTGTTGACTGTATCTTTTGCTGTGCAGAAGCTTTTTATCTTGATGAAATGCCAATAGTTCATTTTTGCTTTCGTTTCCCCTGCCTTCATGGATGTATCTGGCAAGAATTTGCTGTGGCCAAGTTCAAAAAGGGTGTTGCCTGTGTTCTCCTCTAGGATTTTGATGTAATCTTTTTTTTTTTTTTTTTGGATTTTGATGTAATCTTATCTCACATTTAGATCTTTATCCATTTTGAGTTTATCTTTGTGTATGGTGTAAGAAAATGGTCTAGTTTCATTCTTCTACACGTAGCTCTCCAGTTTTCCCAGCACGATTTATTGAAGAGACTGTCCATTTTCGACTGGATAGTCTTTCCTTGCTTTGTTGAATATTAGAAGACCGTGGAGTTGAGGGCCCATTTTTGGGTTCTCTATTCTGTTACAATGATCTATGTGTCTGCTTTTGTGCCAGTACTACACTGTCTTGATGATCACAGCTTTGTATACAACCTGAAATCTGGCATTGTGATGCCTCTGGCTCTGGTTTTCTTTTTCAATATTCCAGGGGCTACTTAGGGTCTTTTCTGATTCCACACAAATCTTAAAATGATTTGTTCCAACTCTCTGAAGAATGTCCATGGTATTTTTTTTATAATAAATTTATTTTTTATTGTTCAATTTGCCAACTTACAGAATAACACCCAGTGCTCATCCTGTCAAGTGCCCGCCTCAGTGCCCGTCACCCATTCACCACCACCCCCCGCCCTCCTCCCCTTCCACCACCCCTAGTTCGTTTCCCAGAGTTAGGAGTCTTTATGTTCTGTCTCCCTTTCTGATATTTCCCACACACTTCTTCTCCCTTCCCTTAAATTGCCTTTCACAATTATTTATATTCCCCAAATGAATGAGAACATATAATGTTTGTCTTTCTCCGATTGACTTACTTCACTCAGCATAATACCCTCCACTTCCATCCACGTTGAAGCAAATGGTGGGTATTTGTCATTTCTAATGGCTGAGTAATATTCCATTTTATACATAAACCACATCTTCTTTATCCATTCATCTTTTGATGGACCCCAAGGCTCCTTCCACAGTTTGGCTATTGTGGACATTGCTGCTAGAAACATTGGGGTGCAGGTTTCCCAGCGATTCATTGCATCTGTATCTTTGGGGTAAATCCCCAACAGTGCAATTGCTGGGTCATAGGGCAGGTCTATTTTTAACTCTTTGAGGAACCTCCACACAGTTTTCCAGAGTGGCTGCACCAGTTCACATTCCCACCAACAGTGTAAGAGGGTTCCCCTTTCTCCCCATCCTCACCAACGTTTGTTGTTTCCTGCCTTGTTAATTTTCCCCATTCTCACTGGTGTGAGGTGGTATCTCATTGTGGTTTTGATTTGTATTTCCCTGATGGCAAGTGATGCAGAGCATTTTCTCATGTGTGTGTTGGCCATGTCTATGTCTTCCTCTGTGAGATTTCTGTTCGTGTCTTTTGCCCATTTCAGGATTGGGTTGTTTGTTTCTTTGGTGTTGAGTTGAATAAGTTCTTTATAGATCTTGGAAACTGGCCCTTTATCTGATATGTCATTTGCAAATATCTTCTCCCATTCTGTAGGTTGTCTTTTAGTTTTGTTGACTGTATCCTTTGCTGTGCAAAAGCTTCTTATCTTGATGAAGTCCCAATAGTTCATTTTTGGTTTTGTTTCTTTTGCCTTCGTGGATGTATCTTGCAAGAAGTTACTGTGGCTGATTTCAAAAAGGGTGTTGCCTGTGTTCTCCTCTGGGATTTTGATGGAATCTTGTCTCACATTTAGATCTTTCATCCATTTTGAGTTTATCTTTGTGTATGGTGCAAGAGAGTGGTCTAGTTTCATTCTTCTGCATGTGGATGTCCAATTTTCCCACCACCATTTATTGAAGAGACTTTCTTCCAATGGATAGTCTTTCCTCCTTTATCGAATATTAGTTGACCATAAATTTCAGAGTCCACTTCTGGGTTCTCTATTCTGTTCCATTGATCTATGTGTCTGTTTTTGTGCCAGGACCACACTGTCTTGATGACCACAGCTTTGTAGTACAACCTGAAATCTGGCATTGTGATGCCCCCAGCTATGGTTTTCTTTTTTAAAATTCCCCTGGCTGTTCGCGGTCTTTTCTGATTCCACTCAAATCTTAAAATAATTTGTTCTAACTCTCTGAAGAAAGTCCATGATATTTTGATAGGGATTGCATTAAACGGGTAAATTGCCCTGGGTAACATCCCTTTGTGTCTTCCTCAATTTCTTTCAGAAGATTTCTGTAGTTTTTAGGGCATATATCCATTACGGCTTTGGTTATGTTTATTCATAGGTATCCTATGTTTTTATGTGCAATTGTAAATGAGATTGTCTCCTTAATTTCTCTTTCTTCAGAGTCATTGCTAGTGTATAGAAATGCCACTGCCTTGTGGGCATTGATTTTTGTATCCTGCCACGCTACCAAATTGCTGTATGAGTTCTGGCAATCTTGGGGTGGAGTCTTTTGGGTTTTCATGTACAGTATCATGACAAATGGGAACAGCGAAAGTTTGACTTCTTTTGTGCTACCTTGAATGGCCTTTATTTCTTTTTGTTGCCTGATTGCTGAGGCTAGAACTTCTAGTATTCTGTTGAATAGCAGTAGTGAGAGTGGTCAGCCCTGTCGTGTTCCTGATCTTAGGGGAAAGGCTCAGAGGGTTTCCCCATTGCGAATGATATTTGCTGTGGGCTTTTCATAGATGGCCTTCAAGATGCTTAGTAATGTTTCCTCCTTCCGAGTCTGAAGTGTTTTGATCAGGAATGGATGGTTTATTTTGTCAAATGCTTTCTCTGCATCTATGGAGAGGATCATAGGTTCTTGTTTTTTCTCTTGCTGATATGATCAATCACACTGATTGTTTTACGAGTGTTGAACCAGCCTTTCAGGCCGGGGATAAATCCCACTTGTTCACGGTGAATAATCTTCTTAATGCCCTGTTGGATCCTATTGGCTAGTATCTTGTTGAGAATTTTTGCATCCATGTTCAGGGATATTGGTCTGTAGTTCTCCTTTTTGGTGGGGCCATTGTCTGGTTTTGGAATTAAGGTGATGCTGGCGTCATAGAACGAATTTGGAAGTACTCCATCTCTTTCTATCTTTCCAAACAGCTTTAGTAGAATAGGTATGGTTTCTTCTTTAAATATTTGATAGAATTCCCCTGGGAAGCATCTGGCCCTGGACTCTTGTGTCTTGGGAGGTTTTTGATGACTCTTTCAATTTCCTCCCTGGTTATTGGCCTGTTCAGGTTTTCTATTTCTTCCTGTTCCAGTTTCGGTAGTTTGTGGCTTTCCAGGAATGCGTCCATTTCTTCTAGATTGCCTAATTTATTGGGATAGAGCTGTTCATAATATGTTTTTACAATCGTTTGTATTTCCTTGGTGTTGGTAGTGATCTCTCCTTTCTCATTCATGATTTTATTAATTTGAGTCTTCTCTCTCTTCTTTTTAATAAGTATGGCTAATGGTTTATCTATCTTATTAATTCTTTCAGAGAACCAACTCCTGTTCTGTTGATCTGTTCCAAAGTTCTTCTGGTCTCAATTTCGTTGAGTTCTGCTCGAATCTTTATTAACTCTCTTCTGCTGGGTGTAGGATCTATTTGCTGTTTTTTCTCTAGCTCCTTTATGTGTAAGGTTAGCTTTTGTATTTGAGTTCTTTCCAGTTTTTTGAATGGATGCTTGTATTGCGATGTATTTCCCCTCAGGACTGCTTTTGCTGCATCCCAAAGATTTTGAATGGTTGTATCTTCATTCTCATTAGTTTCCATGAACCTTTTAATTCTTCCTTAATTTCCCGGTTGACCCTTTCATCTTTTAGCAGGATGGTCCTTAACGTCCACGTGTTTGAGGTCCTTCCAATCTTCTTGTTGTGATTTAATTCTAATTTCAAGGCATTATGGTCTGAGAATATGCAGGGGATGATCCCAATCTTTTGGTATCGGTTCAGACCCGATTTGTGACCCAGTATGTGGTCTGTTTTGGAGAAAGTTCCATGTGCACTTGAGAAGAATGTGTATTCAGTTGCATCTGGATGTAAAGTGTGTAAATATCAGTGAAATCCATCTGGTCATGTGTATCCTTAAAGCTCTTGTTTCTTTGGAAATGTGCTTAGAATACCTGGCAGTTGTAGAAATCGCTATATTCATGTCACCAAGTATCAGTGTATTATTATCTAAGTATGTCTTAACTTTGGTTTTTAAATGATTGATATATTTAGCAGCTCCCACATTCAGGGCATAAATATTGATGATTTGTAGGTTCTCTTGTTGGAGATATCCTTTAAGTATGATATAGTATCCCTCTTCATCTCTTACCACAGTCTTTGGGATAAACTTTAATTTATCTGATATAAGGATTGCTACCCCTGCTTTCTTTTGAGGATCTTTTGAATGGTAAACGGTCCTCCAACCTTTTATTTTCAGGCTGTAGGTGTCCTTCTGTCTAAAATGAGTCTCTTGTAGACAGCAAATAGATGGGTCTTGCTTTTTTATCCAGTCTGAAACCCTGTGTCTTTTGATGGGATCATTAAGCCCTTTCACATTCAGAGTTACTTTTGAAAGATATAAATTTAGTGTCATCATAATACCTATTCCGTCCCTTTTTTTGTGGATTATTTCCTTGAGCTTCCTCTTTCTTTTACAGGGTCCCGCTTAGTATTTTTTTTGCAGAGCCGGTTTGGTGGTGACATATTCTTTCAGTTTCTGCCTATCTTGGAAGCTCTTTATCTCAACTTCTATTCTGAATGAGAGCCTTGCTGGATAAAGTATTCTTGGTTGCATGTTCTTCTCATTTAGTACCCTGAATATATCCTGCCAACCATTTCTGGCCTGGCAGGTCTCTGTGGAGAGGTCTGCTGTTAATCTACTATTTCTCCCCCCTATAATTTAGGGATCTTTTTCTCTTGCTGTTTTAAGGATCTTCTCTTTTTATTTGGAATTTGTAACTTTCACTATTAAATGTCGAGGTGTTGAATGGCGTTTATTGATTTTGGGGGGGAACCTTTCTATCTCCTGCCTCTGAATGCCTCTTTCCCTCCCTAAGTTAGGGAAGTTGTCTGCTATGATTTGTTCAAATACACTTTCTGTTCCTCTGTCCATTTCAGCCCCCTCTGGAACCCCAATTAAATGGAGATTTTTCCTTCTGAGGTTATCATTTATTTCCCTTAGCCTTTCCTCATGGTCTTTTCATTGTTTTTCTCTTTTTTCCTCAGCTTCCTTCCTTTCCATTAACTTGTCTTCTCCGTCACTCGTTCTTCTACCTCATTATCCCTTGTCATTAGGACCTCCAGTTTGGATTGCATCTCATTTAATTGATTTTTTAGGACCTCCAGTTTGGATTATATCTCATTTAATTTATTTTTAATTTAGGGCTGATTAGATCTAATTTCTTCAGTCATGACATCTCTTGAATCCTTTATGCTTTTTCCAGAGCCACCAGTAGCTTTATAATTGTGTTGCTGAATTGGCTTTCTGATATTGAATTGCGATCCAAATTCTGTAACTCTGTGGCAGACAGTACTATTTCTGATTCTTTCTTTTGTGGTGAGTTCTTCTTTCTAGTTATTTTGCTCAGGGCAGGGTGGCTAAAAACGAGTTGTACTGGAAAAAGGAAGAAAAGAGAAACAAACAAACAAGGAAGGGTATCCTCTGGTTCTATATACTGTAAATGCCTCGACTTGCCCTGAGCTTTCCAGTGCTGCTCAGTGAAGAACTTGCCCTTCCCCTGTCCTTCCAGCTGGTAATCTGGGGGAGGGTCCTGCTGTGCCAATTCTCAGGTGTGTGCACCTGGGGGAGCTGCCCCACCCCCTGTCAGGTGCTCAGCTCAGTTGCAGGTTTTTACTCTGTGAGGCACTGTACCCTGGTGGTCCCGCCTCTCTCAGGCACAGGGTGACACCAGGAGGAACAACAATCTGGCGGGGCCAGCTCTCCAGCTCTGGAGTCAGCTCCTGCAGTAACTACCACAGTCTCCCAGTCCGCACTGGCCTGGATGCTCCAGGTACGGGGTTTGCTGGTCTGCACAGCTTGGGGTCGCCCAGCGGCAGGAGAGGCCTTGTTGTCCGGTTCCCTCCCCGCCTCCATCTGTCCTGCGGGGAGCACAGAATCCTGTGCTGTGTCCCCCGGTGCCCTGGGATCCAGGGCCTGTGCTGCTGGAATCGCATTCCTGGGGCTGCGGCTCCTGAAGGCAGCAGAGTGCAGCCCCCTCTGTCCGGAGCTGCCTCCTGAGCTTCTCCTGAGGCCCCGCTGGGCTCATGCTGCACCCTTTACTGAGATAGGCCAGTGGTGTGTGACAGGCACTTCCTCTGTTAGTGACCTCAGGAACCTGGAGTCTCCAGTGCCCTATGGCAGTTCTGCCTGGTTTCCCTGCTAAGTGCCTCTCCGTCCGTGAAGAATCCAGTGCAGATATTTAAAGTTCCTGCTTCTTGGGACTGGGCTTTCCTATTCTGAAGACTTTTGCAGCCCGGCCTTAGCCTGGCTCCTCACGGGCCCTTCCCCCACTTGATTCTTTTTTATTTATTTTTTCCACCTTCCTACCTTGTTAGAAGCACAAACTTCTCTCTGTATCATTCCAGCTATTCTCTCTTTAAATGTCAGGTAGAATTTGTAGGTTTTCAGGATGAGTTGAAAGTTATCTAGGTACGTTGATGGAGACAGGTGACTTGGGGACCCCACTCCTCTGCCATCTTGCCCTGCCCCCTATTGCTGGGGATATTTAGAGTGATTTGATAGTTATCCAGTTGTGTTCCATGGAAGAGATGAGCCTAAGGTCCTCCTACTATGCCATCTTCTTTGCTCTACCCTGTAGCTTATTTATTTTAAAAGTGAAAATTTGTTACTCTTAATTTCCTTCACCTATTTCGCCTGCCTCTCCATAGCCTCCCCTCTGGCATCCAGTTATTCTCCTATCTGTATTTTGTTGTTGTTCATTAATTCATTTATTCCATTTTCTTGTAGATTCTACATGTAAGTGAAGTCATATGGTATTTATCTTTCTCTGTCTTATTTCAATATTTCATTATTTTTTTGGTTAAGTAATATTTCATTGCATACACACATGCCATATCTTCCTTATACATTCATTTATTGATGGCATTTAGGTTGCTTTAATATTTTGGCTATTGTAAGTAATGTTATAATAAACATAGAGGTGTAGATATCTTTTTAATTAGTGTTTTTTGTTTTCTTCAGAAAACAAAAGTGGAAATACTAGATTATATGATATTTCCATTTTTAGTTTTTTGGTAAATCTCCATAGTGTTTTCCACAGTGACTTCATCAAGTTAAATTCCCACTAACAGAGTTTGAGATTTTCTTTTTATCCATATCCTTGCCAACACTTGTTATTTTTTGTCTTTTTGTGTTTTTTTTTAAGAACTTATTCATTAATTCATGAGAGACACAGAGAGAGAGAGTTAGAGACACAGGCAGAGGGAGAAGCAGGCCCCATGCCAGGAGCCGAATGTTGGACTTGATCCCGGGACTCCAGGATCACACCATGGGCCGAAGGCAGGCGCTAAACAACTGAGCCACCCAGGGATCCCCGAATTTTTGTCTTTTTGGTACTAGTCATTCTGACTAGTGTGAGGTGATACTCATTGTTTTGATTTGCATTTCCCTCATGATTAATAGTGTTTAGCATTTTTTCATGTCTCAGTTGATCGTATGTATGTCGTTATGAAAAAAATTATATTGAGGCTCTCTCTCTGCCCATTTTTAATCAGATTTTTTTTGGTGTTGAGCTGCTTAAGTTCTTTGTATATTTTGGATATTAATTTATTATCAGATATCATTTGCAAATATCTTCTCTCATTAATTTTAATTAATTATTCATGAGAGACACACACAGCAAGGCAGAGACATAGGCAGAGGTAGCAGGCTACTTGTGGGGAGCCCGATGTGGGACTCAATTCCTGGACTATGGGACCATGCTTTGCGCCAAAGTCAGACGCTCAACCACTGAGCCACCCAGGCATCCCTGATTTTAAAAGTGAGAGTTTGTAACTCTCAATCTGTTTCACCTATTTTGCCTGCTACCTCAAATGTCATCCCCTGTGGCAAGCAACTATTCTCATATTTTGTTGTTTTTGTTATTCATTTGTTTTGGGATTTTTTTGTAGATTCCTCATGTAAGTGAAACCATATGGTGTTGTCGTTTCATTTTCTTGGTGTTTTTTTTCACTGTGCAAAATCTTTTTAGCTTGATGTAGTCTTGTTTATTTTTCTTTTGTTTCCTTTGCATGGTGAGACATATGCAGAAAAATATTGCAAAGGTCAATGTCCATGAGTTTACTACCTATATTTTCTTTTAGGAGTTTTATGTTTTCAGGTATTACATTAAGGTACTTAATACACTTTGAGTTTATTTTTGTGTATGGGAAGAAAGTGATCCAGTTTCATTCCTTTGAATATAGCTGTCCAATTTCCCAGAACCATTTATTGAAGAGATGGTTTTTTTCCCAAAATACGTTCTTGCTTCATTTGTCATAGATTAATTAACCACATAACGTGGGTTTATTCCTGGACTTTCAATTCTGTTCCATTGATTTGTGTTCTTATTTTTTTATTTTTTTATTTTTTTTGTGTTCTTATTTTTGTGCCAGCACTGTACAATTTTGATTACTATATATAGTTTTGTAGTATAGTTTGAAATCTGAGACTGTGATACCTCCAGGTTTGTTCTCTCTCAAGATCACTTTGGCTTTTCAGGGTTTCTTGTGGTTCCACACAAATTTTAGTATTTTTCGTACTCAGAAAAATACTATTGGTATATTAATAGGGATTTCATTTAATCTGTAGATTATTTTGGATCATATGAACACTTTAACATTTAATTTTTCTAACATTTGAATATGCTATAATTTTCCATTGATTTGTTTCATGTTCAATTTCTTTTGTCTGTGTGTAGTTTTCAGAGTACTGGTTATTTACCTCCTTGGAAAAATGTATTTTTACATATTTTAATCTTTTTGATGCAATTCCAAATGGGATTGTTTTCTTAATTTTACTTTCTGCTTTTTTGTTAGTGTATACAGATGCAACATATTTCTGTATATGGATTTTGTGTCTTGCAACTTCTCTGAATTCATTTATTAGTTGTAATAATTTTGGGAAGATTCCTTAGGGTCTTCTATGTATAGTATCATGCCACCTACAAATAGTGACCGTTTTACTTATTTCTTACCATTTTTGGAGACCTTTTATTACTTTTTTCTTGTCTGCTGTGGCCAGGACTTCTAGTACTATGTTGAATAATACTGGTGAGAATAAAAATCCTAGTGTTGTCACTTATCTTAAAGGGAAAGCTTTCAGGTTTTTACTGTTGTGTATGATGTTAGCAGTGGGATTGACATATACAGCCTTTATTATTTTGATCTATGTTCTTTTTATACATACTTTATTATTAATTTTTAAAATAAATTGATACTGAATTTTGTCAAATGTTCTTTCTGCATCTGTTGAGATTATCCTAAGATTTTAATCATTCATTTTGTTAATGTGCTTTATTAGATTGATTTGCATATATTGAACTATCTTTATATCCCTAGAATAAACTCCACTTGATTGTGGTCAAAGATCCTTTTAATGTATTTTCAAATTTGGATTGCTAATATATTGTTAAGGATTTTTGCATCTGTGCTCATCAAGGGTTTTGGCCTGTAATTTTCTTTTCTTGTAGTGTTTTTGGATTTGATATAAGGTTAATGCTGACCTCATAGGATAAATTAGGAATAATTATTTTGTTTTTCTATTTTTTTGAATAGTTAGTAAAGGATTGGTAGTAACTCTTCTTTAAATATTTGGCATAATTCACCTGTGTAGCGAAATGGTTCTGGAGTTTTGTTGGGGTTTTTTTTTTTTGATTATTGATTCAATTGCATTACTATAAATCAGTCTGTTTAAATTTTCTATTTCTTTAAATCGATCTAAGGAAATTGTATGTTTCTAGGAATTTATCCATTTCTCCTAGGTTGTTCAATCTATTGGCATGTAATTTTTCATGGTAGACTCATAATCCTCTGTGTTTCTGTGGTATCTGTTATAATATCTCTCCTTTTGTTGTTGTTTTTTTGTTTCTGTTATTATTTGAGTTCTTTCTCTTTTATCTTAATGAGTTTAGGCAAATATTTATCACTTTTGTTGATCCTGTCAAAGAATCATCCCTTGGTTTCATTGACCTTTTTTATTTTTTAGTCTCTATTTCATGTATTTTTGCTCTGATATTTAATATTTCCCTCCTTCTATTAGCTTTGGGCTTTGTTCTTCTTTTTCTAGCTCCTTTACTTGTATGTTTAGGTTGTTAGTTGATATTTTGCTTGTTTCTAGAATTCAGCCTGTATTGCTATCAATTTCCTTCTTTTTTATATACATTTATTTTTTATTAGTGTTCAATTTGCCAACATATAGAATAACACCCACTGCTCATCCCATCAAGCGACCTCCTCAGTGCCCATCACCCAGTCACCCCCACACCCCGCCCACCTCCCTTTCTACAACCCCTAGCTCATTTCCCAGAGTTAGGAGTCTCTCATTTTCTGTCTCCCACTCTGATATTTCCCACTCATTTATTTCTCCTTTCCCCTTTATTCCCTTTCACTATTTTTTATATTCCCAAATGAATGGAACCATATAATGTTTGCCTTTCTCCGACTGACTTATTTCACTCAGCATGATACCCTCCAATTCTATCCACGTTGAAGCAAATGGTGGGTATTTGTCATTTCTAATGGCTGAGTAATATTCCATTATATACATAGACCACATCTTTTTTTTTTTTTTACCACATCTTCTTTATCCATTCATCTTTCTATGGACCCCAAGGCTCCTTCCACAGTTTGGCTATTGTGGACATTGCTGCTATAAACATCGGGGTGCAGGTGTCCCGGTGTTTCACTGCATCTGTATCTTTGGGGTAAATCCCCAGCAGTGCAACTGCTGGGTCGTAGGGCAGATCTATTTTTAACTCTTTGAGGAACCTCCACACAGTTTTCCAGAGTGGCTGCACCAGTTCACATTCCCACCAACAGTGCAAGAGGGTTCCCCTTTCTCCCCATCCTCTCCAACATTTGTGGTTTCCTGCCTTGTTAATTTTCCCCATTCTCACTGGTGTGAGGTGGTATCTCATTGTGGTTTTGATTTGTATTTCCATGATGGCAAATGATGCGGAGCATTTTCTCTTCTGCATGTTGGCCATGTCTATGTCTTCCTCTGTGAGATTTCTGTTCGTGTCTTTTGCCCATTTCATGATTGGATTGTTTGTTTCTTTGCTGTTGAATTTAGTAAGCTCTTTATAGATCTTAGATACTAGCCCTTTATCTGACAGGTTATTTGCAAATATCTTCTCCCTTTCTGTAGATTGTCTTTTAGTTACAGCAAAAGCAGTCATGAGAGGGAAATACATCACCATACAAGCATCCATCTAAAAACTGGAAAGAACTCAAATACAAAAGTTAACCTTACACATAAAGGAGCTAGAGAAAAAAACGCAAATAGATCCTACACCCAGCAGAAGAAGAGAGTTAATAAATATTCGAGCAGAACTCAATGAAATAGAGACCAGAAGAACTGTGGAACAGATCAACAGAACCAGGAGTTGGTTCTTTGAAAGAACTAAGGTAGATAAACCATTAGTCAGCCTTATTAAAAAGAAGAGAGAAAAGACTCAAATTAATAAAATCATGAATGAGAAAGGAGAGATCACTACCAACACCAAGGAAATATAAACGATTTTAAAAACATATGAGCAGCTATACGCCAATAAATTAGGCAATCTAGAAGAAATGGACGCATTTCTCGAAAACCACAAACTACAAAAACTGGAACAGGAAGAAATAGAAAACCCGAACAGGCCAATAACCAGGGAGGAAATTGAAGCAGTCATCAAAAACCTCCCAAGACACAAAAGTCCAGGGCCAGATGGCTTCCCAGGGGAATTCTATCAAACGTTTTAAGAAGAAACTGTACCTATTCTACTAAAGCTGTTTGGAAAGATAGAAAGAGATGGAATACTTCCAAACTCATTCTGTGAGGCCAGCATCACCTTAATTCCAAAAGCAGACAAAAACCCCACCAAAAAGGAGAATTACAGACCAATATCCCTGATGAACATGGATGCAAAAATTCTCAACAAGATACTAGCCAATAGGATCTAACAGTACATTAAGAAGATTATTCACCATGACCAATTGGGATTTATCCCCAGATGCACGGCTGGTTCAACTCTTGTAAAGCAATCATTGTGATTGATCATATCAGCAAGAGAAAAAACAAGAACCTATGATCCTCTCAATAGATGCAGAGAAAGCATTTGACAAAATAAACCATCCATTCCTAATCAAAACTCTTCAGAGTGTAGGGATAGAGGGAACATTCCTCAGCATCTTTAAAGCCATCTACAAAAAGCCTGCAGCAAATATAATTCTCAGTGTGGAAGCACTGGTAGCCTTTCCCCTAAGATCAGGAACAAGACAGGGATGTCCACTCTCACCACTGCTATTCAACAGAGTACTAGAAGTCCTAGCCTCAGCAATCAGGCAACAAAAAGGAATAAAAGGCATTCAAATTGGCAAAGAAGAAGTCAAACTCTCTGTCTTCGCAGATGATACGATACTGTGCATAGAAATCCCAAAAGCAAAAAAAAAAAAAAAAGAAAGAAATCCCAAAAGCCTCCACCCCAAGATTGCTAGAACTCATACAGCAATTTGGCAATGTGGCAGCATACAAAATCAATGCCCAGATGTCAGTCGCATTTCTCTACACTAACAATGAGACTGAAGAAAGAGAAATTAAGGAGTCAATCCCATTGAAAATGGCACCCAAAAGCATCTGATACCTGGGAAGAAACCTAACCAAAGAGGTAAAGGATCTATGCCCTAAAAACTGCAGAACACTTCTGAAAGAAATTGAGGAAGACACAAAGAGATGGAAAAATATTCCATGCTCATGGAACGGAAGAATTGTTATTGTGAAAATGTCAATGCTACCTAGGGCAATTAATACATTTAATGCAATCCCTATCAAAATACTATGGACTTTCTTCAGAGAATTGTAACAAATCATCTTAAGATTTGTGTGGAATCAGAAAAGACCCTGAATAGCCAGGGGAATATTAAAAACGAAAACCAAAGCTTGGGGCATCAAATGCCAGATTTTAGGTTGTACTAGAAAGCTGTGGTCATCAAGACAGTGTAGTACTGGCACAAAAACAGACACATAGATCAGTGGAACACAATAGAGAATCCAGAATTGGACCCTCAACTTTATGGTTAACTAATATTCGACAAAGCAGGAAAGACTATCCACTGGGAAAAAGACAGTCTCTTCAATAAATGGTGGTGGGAAAATTGGACATCCCCATGCAGAAGAATGAAACTGGACGATTCTCTTACACCATACACAAAGATAAACTCAAAATGGATGAAAGATCTAAATGTGAGACAAGATTCAATCAAAATCCTAGCGGAGATCACGGGCAACACCTATGAACTTGGCCACAGTAACTTCTTGCATGATACATCCATGAAAGCAAAAGAAACAAAAGCAAAAATGAACTATTGGGACTTCATCAAGATAAGAAGCTTTTGAATAGCATAAGAAACAGTCAACAAAACTGAAAGACAACCTCCAGAATGGGAGAAGATATTTGCAAATGACCTATCAGATAAAGGACTTGTGTCCAAGATCTATAAAGAACTTATTCAACTCAACAGCAAAGAAATGAACAATCCAATCATGAAATGGACAAAAGACACGAACAGAAATCTCACAGAGGAAGACATAGACATGGCCAACAAGCACAAGAGAAAATGCTCCGCGTCACTTGCCATCAGGGAAATACAAATCAAAACCACAATGAGATACCACCTCACACCAGTGAGAATGGGGAAAATTAACAAGGCAGGAAACCACAAATGTTGGAGAGGTTGGGGAGAAAGGGGAACCCTCTTGCACTGTTGGTGGGAATGTGAACTGGTGCAGCCACTCTGGAAAACTGTGTGGAGGTTCCTCAAAGAGTTAAAAATAGATCTGCCCTATGACCCAGCAATTGCACTGCTGGGGATTTACCCCAAAGATACAGATGCAGTGAAACACCGGGACACCTGCACCCCGATGTTTATAGCAGCAATGTCCACAATAGCCAAACTGTGGAAGGAGCCTTGGGGTCCATAGAAAGATGAATGGATAAAGAAGATGTGGTCTATGTATATAATGGAATATTACTCAGCCATTAGAAATGACAAATACCCACCATTTGCTTTGACGTGGATGGAACTGGAGCGTATTATGCTGAGTGGAATAAGTCAATCGGAGAAAGACAAACATTATATGGTCTCATTCATCTGGGGAATATAAAAAATAGTGAAAGGGAATAAAGGGGAAAGGAGAAAAAAATGAGTGGGAAATATCAGAGAGCGAGACAGAACATGAGAGTCTCCTAACTCTGGGAAACGAACAAGGGGTGGTGGAATGGAGGTGGGGGGGTGGGGGTGACTGGTTGACTGGCAGTGAGGGGGGGCACTTGATGGGATGAGCAGTGGGTGATATGCTATATATTTGGAAATTGATCTCTTATAAAAATAAATATGAAAAACAATAGAATTTTCAAACATCAATCTCTCATCAGATAGAGGAGAATCATAGCATCTGTATTCCTTTGTCCATAATGTATTTTTTTAATTTGAGGTTTATATACAAATGATGTGAAAATGGCTCGGTATATTTTAAAAATAATTATTATTTGTATGAATAAGTAGTTGTTATATAAATGTTAACTATTAGCAAAAAATAGCATTTACATGGCACATTATAGTTTGCCATGTATTTTAATGAAGATAACTAATTATGTTAAGAAGAAAAAGAAAGGTTTTGTAGCCCTATTTTCCAGATGAAGAAATTGAGTCCAAAATGTCAACTATATCTGCTAAGGTGATAAGACTAGTAAATAGTGATGCTGAGTATAAACAGATGTTTCTTGATTCTTTTTTTTTATTATTTTTTATTTTTTTAAAGATTTTATTTATTTATTCATGAGAGAGAGAGAGAGAGAGAGAGAGAGAGAGAGAGAGAGAGAGAGGCAGAGACATAGGCAGAGGGGAAGCAGGCTCCATGCCGGAGCCCAATGCAGGATTCGATCCTGGGTCTCCAGGATCACGCCCTGGGCTGAAGGCAGGCGCCAAACCGTTGAGTCACCCAGGGATTCCGATTCTTTTTTTTTTTTAAATATTTTATTTATTTATTCACTGAGAGAGAGGCAAAAGCACAGGCAGAGGTAGAAGCAGGCACCACTCAAGGAGACCAACGTGGGACTCAATCTCGGGTCTCCAGGATCACACCCCAGGCTGCAGGCGGCACTAAACCGCTGCGCCACGGGGGCTGCCCTGTTTCCTGTTTTTAACATCGTATTCCTACTCTACCACTCCTAAAGACCACCTAAACTTTTGCTTATGGCCACGGTGAAGTTACAGGAACAGGATTTACCCTCTTAAGTATCTAAATTCAAACAAAAAAGGAAAAATCTATATGAAACAATGGATTTCAGATATTTAGCAAAAAGCAGCACAACACCATGATTTTTTAAAAGATTTTATTTATTTGAAAAAAAGATTTTTTTTATTTGTTCATGAGAGACACACAGAGAGAGGCAGAGACACATGCAGAGGGAGAAGCAGGCTTCCCGCAGGGAGTCAGATTCAGGACTTGATCCCCAGAGCCCTGGATCACACTCTGAGCTGCAGGCAGATGGTTAACCACTGCGCCACAGGCATCCCCCACAAAACCATGATTATTGAGAGAAAGGAAACAAGATGAATCCTCTATGTCTCAATCACTGTCTCGAAAAAGTATCCAGATCACAATCAAAGAAAAGGAAGCGAAACAGATTGGAATTATCTCTGAGTTGAGGAGACAGGGTTCAGGAAGGATTGGGTCACTAGCATTTGAGAGACAATACTGGAGAGGAGAAAGCTCACAGAGAGATGAAATCTGCACATTGAGAAAGCTATGAAGTTTTACAGAAGGACCCGTCAAGTCTTTAGCTAAATACTTTTCAGCTCCCGTGTCTTAAAACAAAAACAAAAACAAAAACAAAAACAAAAACAAAAACACCAAACTATCGAGTAAAAGGAAAGAACCACTAGAATGGTTCAGGACTCAAAATTCTATATATTCCCAATAGCCAGACTGGAAAATCTTCTATTTTATGAAGCATCTAGGAAGGTCCTCAGAAGGATATTGACTCAGTAATGGGAAAATTAGCCTTAACCTATAGGCAATTCTGGATTTTCCTAACAAATTTAAAACTCAAAGGATCCGATAATTTCCAAGTAACATGAATATGTCCCAAAGAGGCCCCCCAAATATTTCAAGAATACAAAAGTATCCAGTGCCCAATAACAAAATGTACAATATCTACCAATAAATGAAAACTTACCAAGTATGCAAAGAAATAGGAAAATACAGCCTTAATATAGTGAAAAGCAATGATAAAAACAGAATTAAAATAATATAGAATTAGTAAAGAAGAATGTTAAAACAGCTGTGGATTACTGTATTCTCAATGTTCAAGAAGGTAGAGGAAAGTAAAAGCATGATAAGGAAATAAATTGAAGATTTATTAAAAGATCCAAATTGAAATTCTAGAGACAAAATAAAGTACATAAAATGACAGATGCACTGGATGGTTTTGGCAGCACATTAACTGCAGAAGAATAAAAGCTTAGTTAACTTGAATACATAATAGCAGTAATTATTCAAAAAAAGATATAAAAATACAGAAAAAATGAATGGAGCAACAGTGAACTGTAAGACAATATTATTCAATGTAACGTACATGGTTTTTGAGTCTCAGAAGGTGAGAAAATGAAGAAAACTATTTTAAAATTAAACATTGAAAAAAGTTTTAATTTGATAAAAAGTATAAACCCACATAGTAAGAGGCTCAGTAAATCCCAAGAAAAAAGCTGAAGAAAATGGCATCTCATATTCTAATCACTGAAATCCAGGGAAAAAAGAAAATCTTAAAAGTAACTAGAGGACTATTTGTTTTATTGGTCTTGATTTGAATTATTTGTCTTGAGTTTATGTTAGTTATATATTTTGGATATTGATCCCCTATTGGTTATATCATTTGCAAATATCTTCTACCATTCAGTAACTTGGCTTTTGTTTTATTTGATGGTTTCTTTCATTGTGCAAAATCTTTTTATTTTGATGTAATCCCAGCAGTTTATTATAAGAAAAATATTACTATTGCCAATGTCAGAAAAATTGCTGCCTGTGTTCTCTTTTAGAATTTTTATGGTTGCAGATCTCACATTTAGGCCTTTAATTTATTTTGCATTTTTTTTTGTGTATGGTGTAAGAAAGTGGCCCAGTTTCGCATGTCCTGTTTTCCCAGCACCATTTGTTGAAGAGACTGCCTTTTCTCCAAAATATATTGTTGCCTCCTTTGTCATAGATTAGTTGACCATATCAGTATGAATTTGGACTGGTGTTGGACTATTTTGTTCCATTGATCTGTGTATCTGTCAGCGTGCCAGTCCCATGCTGTTTTGATGACTACAGCTTTGTAGTATAACCTTGAAATCTGGAACTGTGATATCTTCATCTTTGTTGTTTTTTCTCAAGTTTACTTTGGCCATTCAGGGTCTTTCGTGGTTCCATACAAATTTTAGTATTATTTGTTCTAGTTCTATGAAAAAATGGTATTGGTATTTTGATAGGGATTTCACTGAATCTGTAGATGGCTTTGGATAATATAGACATTTTAGCAATATTATTTCTTCCAATCCATGAGTATGGAATTCCATTTTTTGTGTCATATTCAGTTTCTTTCATCCATGTCTTATAGTTTTCCAGACATAGGTCTTTAACCTCCTTGGGTAAGTTTATTCCTAGGTGTCTTATTCTTTTTGGACAATTGTAAATGAAATTGTTTTCTTAATTTCTCTTTCTGCTACTTTGTTATTAGGATATAGAAATGCAATAGGTTGATGGGTATTAATTTTGTATCCTTCCAAGTTTACTGAATGCATTTATTACTTATAGTAGTTTTTTGGTGGATTTTTTCAGGGTTTTCTATGTATAATATCTTATAATATGCAAATAGTGGCTGTTTAACTTCTTCTTTACCACTATGAATGTCTTTTATTTCTTTTTCTTGTCTGATTGCTGTGGCTAGATATGGAATCAACCCAAGTGTCCATCAATAGATGAATGAATAAAGAAGATGTAGTATATATACACAATGGAGTATTAGCCATAAAAATAATTAAAGCTTGCCATTTGTGACAACATGGATGGACCTAGAAGGTACTATGCTAAGTGGAATACATTAGACTAAGAAAAGCAAATACCTTATTTTACTTATATGTGTAATCTAAAAAAACAAGAAAAATGAACAAACAGCAATAATAAAATGAGAAAATACTCATAAATATAGAGAACAAACTAGTGGTTGCCAGAGGGAAGAGGGATGGAGGATTGGCAAAATAAATGAAGAGAATTAAAAGGTACAAAATTCCAGTTACAAAATAAATAATCCACATGGATGAAAAGTAAAGCTTAGGAAATATAGTAAATAATACTGTAATAAGTATGTGGTAACATGTGATAACTATGCTTCTTGTGGTGAGCATTTTGAACATATGTAATCATTGAACCACTGCATTGTACACCTGAAACTAATATTATATGTCAGCTTTACTTAAATTTTAAAAAGAGTCATTGTAAAGCTACAGTAATTAAGACAGGGTGGTTTTGATGAGAGAATGAACACATAGATCAATGGAATAGAAAAGAGTGTCCAGGAACAGACCCATACATATATTGTCAGTTGATTTTTTATAAAGACGAAAAAGCAATTCAATATAAAGTTTTTTTTTAATTAATGGTGTTGGAAAAATTAAATATCCATATGCAAAAAAAGCCCACAAAACTGACCTGTACATCGTACTTTGACACAAATTGTCTCAAAATGGATCATAACCGTAAATGTGAAATGGAAAACTATAAAACTACTAGAAGGAAACATAGGAAAATATTTCTTTGACCTTGCGCTAGACACATTTCTTAGATGTAGCACTAAAAGCACAATCTGTAAGAGAGAATACAGTGAGAAGTTGGACATAATAAAAATTAAAAACTTTTCTGTGAAAAACACTTTATGTTTTTGAAATATACTTTACTTTAAAAAATAAAATAGACAAGCCACTAACAGGAAGATCATCATATTTCTGCTAAAGTACTTGTATCCAGAATATGAAATGATCCCTAAAAAAACAATAAAAAGTAAAAAAATAAAATCCAATATAAAACTTGCAAAATATTTGGACACTTTTACAAAGTAGACATATAGATGGCTTAAAAGCATATTGGAAAATGCTTAATGTAGAAAAAACAAGAACCATATGAACCTCTCAATAGAAGCAGAGAAAGCATTTGAGAAAATAAAGCATTACTGATCAAAACTCTTCAGAGTGTAGGGATAGAGGGAACATTCCCCAGCATCTTAAAAGCCATCTACAAAAAGCCCACAGCAAATATCATTCTCAATGGGGAAAAACTGGGAGCCTTTTCCCTAAGATCAGGAACAAGACAGGGATGTCCACTCTCACCACTGCTATTCAACAGAGTACTAGAAGTCCTAGCCTCAGCAATCAGGCAACAAAAAGAAATAAAAGGCATTCAAATTGGCAAAAAAGAAGTCAAACTCTCCCTCTTCACCGATGACATGATACTCTACGTAGAAAACCCAAAAGCCTCCACCCCAAGATTCCTAGAACTCATACAGCAATTTGGCAGCATGGCAGGATACAAAATCAATGCCCAGAAGGCAGTGGCTTTGCTATACACTAACAATGAGACTGAAGAAAGAGAAATTAAGGAGTCCATCCCATTCACAATTGCACCCAAAAGCATAAGATACCTAGGAATAAACCTAACCATAGAGGTAAAGGATCTATACCCTAAAAACTATAGAACACTTCTGAAAGAAATTAAAGAAGACACAAAGAGATGGAAGAATATTCCATGCTCATGGATTGGAAGAATTAGTATTGTGAAAATGTCAATGTTACCCAGGGCAATTTACACGTTTAATGTAATCTCTATCAAAATACTCTGGACTTTCTTCAGAGAGTTGGAACACATTATCTTAAGATTTGTGTGGAATCAGAAAAGACCCCGAATAGCCAGGGGAATATTAAAAAAGAAAACCATCACAATGCCAGATTTCAGGTTGTTCTACAAAGCTGTGGTAAAAAAGACACTGTGGTACTGGCACAAAAACAGACACATAGATCAATGGAACACAATAGAGAATCCAGAAGTGGACCCTCAACTTTATGGTCAACTAATATTCGACAAAGCAGGAAAGACTATCCACTGGGAAAAAGACAGTCTCTTCAATAAATGGTGCTGGGAAAATTGGACATCCACATGCAGAAGAATGAAACTGGACCATTCTCTTACACCATACACAAGGATAAACTCAAAATGGATGAAAGATCTAAATGTGAGAAAAGATTCCATCAAAATCCTAGCGGAGAACACCAGCAACACCCTTTTTTAACTTGGCCACAGTAACTTCTTGCAAGATACATCCATGGAGGCAAGAAAAACAAAAGCAAAAATGAACTATTGGGACTTCATCAAGATAAGAAGCTTTTGCACAGCAAAAGAAACAGTCAACAAAACTCAGAGACAACCTCCAGAATGGGAGAAGATATTTGCAAATGACGTATCAGATAAAGGACTAGTATCCAAGATCTATGAAGAACTTATTCAACTCAACAGCAAAGAAACGAACAATCCAATCATGAAATGGGAAAAGACATGAACAGAAATCTCACAGAGGAAGACATAGACATGGCCAACAAGCACAAGAGAAAATGCTCCGCGTCACTTGCCATCAGGGAAATACAAATCAAAACCACAATGAGATACCACCTCACACCAGTGAGAATGGGGAAAATTAACAAGGCAGGAAACCACAAATGTTGGAGAGGATGGGGAGAAAGGGGAACCCTCTTGCACTGTTGGTGGGAATGTGAACTGTTGCAGCCACTCTGGAAACTGTGTGGAGGTTCCTCAAAGAGTTAAAAATAGATCTTCCCTATGACCCAGCAATTACACCGTTGGGGATTTACCCCAAAGATTCAGATGCAATGAAACGCCAGGACACCTGCACCGCGATGTTTCTAGCAGCAATGTCCACAATAGCCAAACTGTGAAAGGAGCCTTGGGGTCCATCGAAAGATGAGTGGATAAAGAAGATGTGGTCTATGTATATAATGGAATATTACTCAGCCTTTAGAAATGAGAAATACCCACCATTTGCATTGACGTGGATGGAACTGGAGGGTATTTTGGTGTGTGAAATAAGTCAATCGGATAAGGACAAACATTATATGGTCTCATTCATTTGGGGAATATAAAAAATAGTGAAAGGGAATAAAGGGGAAAGGAGAAAAAATAAGTGGGAAATATCAGAAAGGGAGAGAAAACATGAGGGACTCCTAACTCTGGGAAACGAACAAGGGGTGGTAGAAAGGGAAGGGAGCGGGGGTTGGGGGTGATGGGCAGTGAAGGGGGCACGTGATGGGAGGAGCATTGGGTGTTATGGTATATGTTGGCAAATTGAACTCCAATTAAAATAAATAAGTAAATAACTAGATAAATAGAAAGAAAGAAAGAAAATGCTTAATGTCATTACTCAGTAGGGAGATACATGTTAAATCCACAATAATAAGATACAATTTTAAACCTTTTAGAATGGCTAGTTTTTATGTATTTTTTATTTTTTAAGTTTTTATTTGAATTCTAGTTAACATGCAGTATAATATTAATTTCATGTGTACAATTTAGTGATTCAGTACTTCCATACAATACCTGGTACTCATCAAGTATAACTCCTTAATCCCTATCACCTATTTTACCCATCCACTCACCCACCTCCCCTTGGGTAACTACATCAGTTTGTTCTCTAGAGTTTTTTTGTTTGCCTCCCCCCTCTTTTTTTGTTCATTTGTTTGGTTTCTTAAATTCCACATATTAGTGAAATCATATGGTATTTGTGTTTCTCTGATAGACTTATTTTGCTTACCATAATACTCTCAAACTCCATTCATCTCATTGCAAATGGCAAGATATCTTTTTCCTTATGGCTAATATTCCATTGAATATATATACCACTCATTCTTTGTGCATTTATTGGTTGATGGACACCTGGGCTGTTTCCACAATTTGGCTATTGTAGATAATGCTGCTATAAACATTGGGGTGTATGTATCCATTTGAATTAGTATTTTTGTATTCTCTGGGTAAATATTGAAACTGATGGATCATAGTGTAGTTGTATTTAATTTTAAAAAAATATCTGATCATTGGGGCGCCTGGGTGGCTCAGTTGGTTAAATGTCCAACTCTTGATTTCAGCTCAGGTCATGATATCTGCATTGTGAGATAGAGCTGTGCTTTATTTTAATGGCATTTCATACTTTATTTTAGAAAAAGAAGGCTTTCGGATTTTACCACTTACAAACCTACCTTTGGTATGTGTATATGACTGTGTCCTCAAATGAGAGCTGTTGGTGACCTTCTCCAAGAAAGGGCCAGGTCTCCTTCTCATGTGATGTTCCTAGCTCCCCAGGGCCCGCTCAGTGGCGCCCTCGCTGCCCAGGGCATCAGTTCCTGCCTGGGTCCCTAAAGGAGTCACCCAGGCCCAGGCCCTGCACAGGCTTCCCCCAACTCTGTGAAAGCCCAGCTGTCCTCCCAGCTGGACAAGGGCTCTCTGTGTGCTGGGGAGGCCTTGGGAGTGGCTGCAGCACACACATCCAGGTGGGCCCCACAGATCCTGGGCCAGCACCTCACTCTAACCACTGAGGACGTTGAGCCAGTGAAGGGCTGCAGCACCTGGGGCAGGGCAAATCGGAATTCCCAGGGAGAACACATACCAGCTTGGGCAGCCCCCCTGGCATCCTCAGGGCCTAACCCAGCTGCTGGCCTTGTGCTCACTGGGGGAGTTGAACTGCTGGGAGAGGTGGTGCTGGCAAACTTACCTTCCCACCTTGGGGAGCCTAGGCATCTCTATCCTTTCAGAGATCTGATCCCCACATAGCTGGTGGCAGTGGGGTGCATGTACCCTCACACCCCACCCACACTGGCCAGGCTGGAGCTGGCCATCTGATGCCAGAAGGAGACAGCTCTGAGGCGTGTGCCCTCCCTGGATGGCTCAGAGCCAACAGAAATGGTCCAGCCTGTGGTTTTGCTCAGAGGGCAGAACCCAGCAGCAGGAATGGCTGAGGATTCCACCCTGAGGCTGCCAGGGACACAGCCAGGCGCTGAAGGAAGACTTGCTAGTGGTCCATCAAGTCCACTAAGGTGCTACCAGAACCAAAGACCAGGGGCTCTGTGGGCATTAGCTCTGGGTCCCTGGGGCCATTATCCTCACTGTTGCTGCTCTGAGACAGCTCCGCAGGACTCTCCAGGTGATGCAGTTCCAGGAAGATGGCAATAAGCCTGGCAATGGCTTTCACGTCACTGCAGTGGCCTATGATGGCACTCTGGGTGAGGGGGTGGGAGAAACTTGTCGCAAACTGCAGCACTATGACATAGCCCTTCCCAAAATCCCAAAATGCTGGTGAGAACGTGAAGAAAACTGAAACTTTCATACAATATTGCTGAGAAAGCAAATTTTTAGTCACTTTTGAGACCTGTGTAGTAGTTTCTTATAAAGTTAAACATACACTTACCATAACGGAATCCCACACCTAGATATTTACTCCAGAGAAATGAAAAGACATTTGCAGATACCTGCACACAATTTTTTTTTATCAACTCTATTCACGATAGCCAAGGACTTGAAAATTCCAGATGTTCTCCAATGGATGAATGGGTAAACTTTGGTACATTCTTTGCAATGGGCTACTATTGTGAAATAGAAAGGAGAAAACTATTAATACAGACAACACAGATAAATCTCAGATGCATTATACTATTACATAGTAGTCTGCAGTGGAGCTAGCTAAGTGTAGTGGAGCTAAGTGAAAGATGTTAGTCTAAGAGGAATATGTATATACTCTATTATTCCATTTATATAGCATTCTTCAAAAGTCAAAATTATAGAACCAGATTAGTTGTTGCCCAGGGCTGGGGTAACTGGAGGATTTAATTATCAAGGAGCAGCATAAGGGAATTTTTTTGGAGTAATAGATTTGTTTTGTATCTTGGTTGTGGTGGTGGTTTCATTACTATGTATGTTTGTCTTAACTCATAAAACAGTATACCAAAAAGAGTGAAATTAACTATGTATAAATTTAAAAGTTAATAATAATAGATAAAATAATAATGCTAATAGAGACATATTGGTTAAGTTAAAGACTTTCAAAATGTTTTATTAATCTAGGTGCATCTCTTCATAAACTAAAAAAGATCAGTGGTTTACTTAAAATTAAAGCTTCTAATATTGGAAAGAATGTGTTATATTTGACTTAGTGATGATTTTATGGACTCAATCCATTTTTAGAATCAGCTTTCCAAGAGTGAGTACTTATGAGTAAAACTGTTTAGTACTTTTCAAATGATTCAACCAGTTAAGACATTATTAGGGCATTATTAGAGCTGGTTTTATGTATGACATCAGATGTATAAGAACAATGTTATGTAGAAATTTGTCTGAAATGTTCCCATGTGAAAATATGATCTAAGCTCTGTGGTACTGCTAAGAAGTCATTCTTAGAAGCTTCATTTTTCAAGTATTCCTGAAGCAATAAATTTATAACATTTTACTTATTGCTTTGCTTGTTTGAATAGAACACACTGAGCATAATCCTTTCAGTGGCTCAGGATCTTCACTTAAAACACTGAATCTTAAAGCTGAGAGTACCCTGAGATATCCCATATCTGAAAATGATAAAGTGAAGGGCCTAGTCATACTTATAAATGTTACAACTATAGCATGCTTTATAATTTAAGAAAATGAGTTCACATATCCTAAATTATTTGTAAAAACCCAGACTGGTAGGTAGAACATGTCATGTGTTCTAGTATTTTACAAACTAAGAAATAGAGGCTCATAGAAATTAAGTGACTTACACAGTAGTCTGCAGTGGAGCTAAGTGTAGTACACAGGTCATTTTATTCCTATGGGCTGTCATATGCTGAGTGAGTGGCACATTGCAGGGAGTATTAGATTAGTAAATTTTGAGGTAAATTTAAATAACTTTTTTTATTTAAATAACTTTTAAAAATATTTTATTTATTTATTCATGAGAGACACACAAAGAGAGGCAGAGATATAGGCAGAGGAAGATGTGGGACTCAATCCCAGGACCCCGGAATCACAACCTAAGCCGAAGGCAGGTGCTCAACCACTGAGCCACCCAGGTGGTCCTCCCATTGAGTGATTAAAAGTACATGGTTTACTTTTAGGAAAATGCACATGATTTTGAATTTTGATTTATATACAATTATTTTGGTTAGTATTGCCTAAAGCAAAGATATTTTGAATCACTAATAGTTCCTGTTTATTTTTAAGCTTTTTAAGATATTTTTTGTCTTAATATATAAAAATAACCCCTTTATCCAAGAAAGGAAAAATAAAAGCACCCCTTTATTTCAGACCACAATTTCTAGCTGTAAGACGTATGCCAGATGCCTTGTTTGATGAAAAATAGTGAGTGTCCTGTTGATAACCTATCATGAATATATGGCTACCACGATCTCTGGCTTTACTGGCCAAAAATATTTATTTCAGTGAAAGAATCTTCATTTCCCATGTAGTGACACTAGCCAGATAGGGTTTTCCTCTCTCTCTCACTCTCTCTCTCTCTTTGTCCTTAACATTGTTACTTCTTCTGAACAAATTTAATAACTTTTTGCATTATATATAATTTTCAGTTAGAACCTATCTCCCTTTAGCACACAAATTATTGCCCACTACTGGGATTTAGTTCAGTTAAATAAACCTTTCAGCTTTGAAGCATTGTAACTGTATCAAAAAGTGGGAGCATGAAATTCTGCGTATACCCAATTTTTATTCCAATTCTCAGAGTATCTTTCTTTTATTTTTAGATGAATCTACGTTCTGTATTTACTGTAGAACAACAAAGGATTTTACAGCGTTATTATGAAAATGGAATGACAAATCAAAGTAAAAATTGCTTTCAGCTCATATTACAGTGTGCACAGGAGACTAAGCTGGACTTCAGTGTAGTCAGGGTAAGTATTAAGGTCATAATTCTTGAATTTATAGCTTTTTATTATAAGTGATAATTGTTTAATATGAAAAAAATCATCAAGAGTATGAAGTCACTAACTTTATAAACAGTTTTGTTTCCCTGGTATAAAAATACTACTTTAAAAAATAATAAATGGAACTAATAATTTAGTATTTGTTTCTGTAAATACCTTGAAAACACCAAAACTTTCACATCATAAACATAGTTTTAAAAAATCCCAGTCCTTTGAACTACTGAATACTTTTAAGATTAGTTCCTTATCCTGTGCCTTCTTTAAATCCAGGATTGATCTTCATATAACCCTCCAAAATGATATTAGTAAAACATCATTTACCAAGAGACTATTATGTACCTAGCATATTTTCTTGGTATATTTACTTTTTTTTAATCAGACATTTTCAGTATTTTTTTTTAGGAAAACCTGGCCTTTTTAAAATGAATTCCCACTCCTCTTTTCTAAGTAAAATGCATGTGTTTTAATGGTTTAGCTAATGAGTAAGGAACAAGAAATCCCACGGAAGGAAATTTTCCTTTATTATGACCATAAGTATTCATCTGTAAAAATCAGAGCCACTAAACTTTTGTGAAAGGCAATGGGAAGATGATAGATAGGAGACAAGAGATAAATCTAATAGAACTAGTTACAGGTATTATTAAGTGCACAGGTCTGTCTGAACACGATGCAAATACTTCTCACTTGAAAACTTATGGATTCAAAGATTGGTGACTTTCCCATTCTTGTCATTCATTAGGGTAATTTGTCAAAGAGAAGGGACATCTGTTTTTAGGTTTATGTTTCTTTTGGTGGAACTTTCAAAGGACCCTAAATATAAAAAAAAAAAAACTCTTGATAAGAAGAATTGTTTGGAAAATTTCTTAAAAACTAAAAGATATATTCACCTTTGAACAGGGAATTATGACTCCAGTTCTAGGGGGGAAATATCACAGGATATCTGTTTTTTTTAATTTCTGAAATCAACCATTATATTCAGATTCATGTAAGAACTAGGAATATCTTCTATTTATAGCTATAAATTCCCTATTTGAATTTACAACTCGATTTTCTTTTTTACTGTGAACCCTAGACTGTTTAATGGGTTCTTTTTGGTACCAGATTTCGTAAAATTGTGCATAAAATAAGAGAAAGTATGTTTTAGGTCAAATGTTGATCTTTTAGTAAATTCAAGTCCCTATTTTCCTTTAGTAAATCTCAGAGAAAAGTGTTTAATTTCCTTAGAAAAATTAAATATGCAATATTTCAGATTGATGAGATTGTATTTTATAACTACAAGCTCAGTTTTTTGAAGTACTGTTTTTCTTCTTTATTTCCTTTTATTTTATCATTACTTTAAAGTGAAAAGCCTTCTCAGAAAGCTGCTTTGTGGACTATGTGACCTTTTATATTTCTAATTTGTTATTGCAATTTCCCCTCAATAACTTGCTTGATTGTACTTGAATAGTGAGAATACTGAAATACAAAGATTTATATTTATGCTCCAATTTATGCTCCAAATGGTATGAAATCTAAAACAATGGGAATAAAAAGAATAAACTCCTAGATTGTAAGCTTACAAGGAAGACATTATTTAAGTTTTAAGGAATTATGTAAAACAGATTCATTCTCTCTGTTCTAAAAGAATGTAAATTGTACAGAATTTCAGTCTTCCTAATCTAAATTCCAACACAATTTTGGTTGTTTTCCTGTCTGAGAAGGGAGTTGTTTATAGACATCATTCAATAACCTCTTCTGCCTTCAGTATTTTACTAGGTCTGTATGTTCTACTTGAAAGATACCTTTATTATTTTTAATACAGTGTTTATTGTGTTTTTCCTCAGAACTCAAATCCCATGGCATTAAGGACCTGATCTCAATGTAATGTAAAATGAACTTAAAAGGCTAAAACATCCATGTAAAAACAGAGTAAGGGAACAGGGAAACGAAGAAGGAAGTATAGAAAAAGGAAAACAGGTTTAGAGACAGTGAATTTCACTTGATCATAGCCAAAAGGCCAAGAAGCAATGGAGACAGTGAATTTCAAAGACAGAAATGAAAGAGGATTTTATTAACTGGTGACCTAATGTCTGCCGGTCTTTCTTTCTCTCTCTTTCTTTCTTCCTTTTTTCTTTCTTTCTTTCTTTCTTTCTTTCTTTCTTTCTTTCTTTCTTTCTTTCTTTCGTATTACTTTGTTAGCTACAGACCCCAAATCCTCATCATATCAATTTTGTTTGACCCATTTTTTTTCTCTCACCAATGAGGCATTTGGAATGAGAATCATTTATATCCTGTAGGCACTCGTTATTTTTGGATCATGTAACTGAATGATTTAAATAAAATTTAATTCGGTTATTGGGAATGCTCAGGCAATACATTTTCTTTATTTTCAAAATTTTAAAAATATTTCTTAAGTATACACTTTCCCACTTTAACTTCAATGGAAAATATTGAATTCAACTTTTACTTTTTGACTCAGTTTCATTATTAAATGAATTACTGTACTATGCTATAAAATAATAATGCTCATAACATGGTTAGCTATATGGATTTATTTTCTCCTTCACTAAAGAACAACAAACTAATTATTTCTCACATTAATTCTCTTATGTTTTTCCTTACTTCTCCTTTTTTTTTACTTCCCCTTTTTAATGAGCAAAATATCATGGACATTCCATTTCGGTGCTATCAAGTTGTCTCCAATTGCAATCTCTATCACCAATGCTCTACTTATTTTGTTATTTCTAATTTGTTATAGATTAGAATACCAGATTTGGTGAAATAATGTATAAAATAAGAGGAAGTGTGTTTTAAGGTGGAGGATTGTGCTTTAGTAAAGTACATGTATCGTGTGATATCTATATTGTCTGTTCTGGACAAATGAAATTGTTAGATAGCTGAGCTTCATATGCATGTGATATGCTACTGCATTTTACTTTTTGATGAGTATGTAATATAAATATCTAAAAATGGGTAGGAAATATCAGAAAGGGAGACAGAACATAAAGACTCCTAACTCTGGAAAACGAACTAGGGGTGGTGGAAGGGGAGGAGGGCGGGGAATGGGGGAGAATGGGTGATGGACACTGAGGGGGGCACTTGATGGGATGAGCACTGGGTGTTATTCTGTATGTTGGCAAATTGAACACCAATAAAAAATAAATTTATTATTAAAAAAATAAAAATAAAAACTACATAAATTACTATATTTAGAAATATACATATATATAGAAATATACACATTGTATATACTGTATATTTCTATATATATGTATATATGTATATATATTATGCATATCATATACTATATATACTAAGCATTTCTATATATGTATATTTCTATATTTAGATTGCAGATTTATGGCTTATTTAATATTTTATGTAAAACTATTCACTAAGATCACTCAAACTCCCTGCATTAAGGTAGTTATAGTAGAGGACGTTTATTTGTTTTCTTAGAAATATTGCCCAGAGCTACCCTCCAGATTTAGTAGTCCTTGAGTTAAAATTTTACAAATTCACTATGCCATCCCACTAAAAGTTTTTGAGTGTAATGATTGTACATTTTAAAAAATTATGAACAAACACATTATACTTCCTATGCATGTTTTTCATACTTGAAAAACCATGAGAGTAACTTATTTTGATTATTTGTAAAATTCACCTTTTTGAACCATACCTTGAAATTATATTTATCCAAAAATATTTCGAGTATATACTTTAAAACCTTTCACTTTTTCTACTCTGCCTCATTCTCCTTTGACATTTTATTTCTTTGTTCCTCTGCTTGTAATTCTCACCTCTGCTGTTTAATAAAACTAAATTAGAATGAGTTTAAAATTCCCACAGCCTCATGTGAAGCAAAATAGAGCATCTACATCTCTAGAATATTTTCCTTGTTAGAGAAATACTAATTATAAAAGTAAAATGGCCAATAAAGATGACCATTTCAGGAGTTTCTTGTCATAGTGGAAGGAGATTTTGATTTGAGGTCAAGTAAAATTGATTTTGAATCCTTGCTCCAACACTTGCTGACACGTTATCCTTCTATATGCTACTTAATACTTCTGAACCCCAGTTTTTTTCATTTATACAATTAGAAAGAATAATCAAATAAGCTAATATATATAAACACATAATGGAGATTCAATATATGTTAGCTTTTATTTGTAGAATTACAGCAACATTAATGGTGTAAGCATCAAAAACTGAGTAATTTTTGTGGTCTTCAAAAACACATCACATAAAAGTTAACAAATACACCCTGCACCATGTTTGTGGTAGTTTAGTTCATTTAATATTTTCACTTATTTTATTTTTTTAAAAAAATATAATAGATTAATGTGTTTTGGTAGTTTATAAATATGGTATGCATTTTGAAATAGTTACAAAGTTTACTGATCACATTATGGAATGTAGTATTTCTTAGAGCATATTTCTTTTTTTTTAAGATTTTATTTATTTATTCATGATAGTCACACAGAGAGAGACAGAGAGGCAGAGTCACAGGCAGAGGGAGAAGCAGGCTCCATGCACCGGGAGCCCGACGTGGGATTCGATCCTGGGTCTCCAGGATCGCGCCCTGGGCCAAAGGCAGGCGCCAAACCGCTGCGCCACCCAGGGATCCCTTAGAGCATATTTCTTATTGCATAATTATGATTCAGTGTAATATCACTGTGATTGTTAAAACAAATTACTTATATAAAAGTACATATTTTTAAATTAAACCTAAATGCCAACTTATTGTATTATTTTATTAATAATGATTTTTCTGTTTATAAAAGTAATACACATTTACTATATAAAATTTGGTAGGTAGAGAGAACTATAAAGAAGGAAATAACTACCATAAATTAATGACAAACTGGGAGAAGTATTTGTAACTTGTGATGAAGTGTTGCTATCTCTAGTAAAAAATTGTTTTAAATATCAATTTAAAAAGATAAATACTCCAATGTAAAAATGAGTAAAGTTAATGGATAGGCAGTTTATTAAAGTAATATAGTAACCATAGAAATTCCAATGAAAACAGTGATTATATACCTTATATTTACTCCTAGGCTACTAAAGACTACAAAAAGATAATGCAAAATGTTGTTGAGGGTGTAGGGAAACCAGAACTCATACATCGGAGGGTACTTTGAAAGTATCAAAATGCCCTTTCCCTTCTAGGATAGCATTCTAATGGACCAGTAGCACAAAGATGCACATACAGTGACATGTATTTCGGTATCATTTATAATAGTGAATACTTCTAAAATAACCCTTTAGTATCTAGTGATAAATAAATTAACCAAGTTATGATATATTTGTAGAACAGAAGTTGTCAAACCTGAAGATTACAAGTATTTAGTTATTTAATAATACTCTGAGCATTTTCCAAAGTTGTTAAGCATCCTACTTTCAGTATGCTTCCAATTTTTCACTATTATAAATAAATATATGACGAACTTAATTGCATATAAACTTTGTATATATCTATGATTATTTTTAGGATAAATTCCTAGAAAAGGATTTACTAGGTAAGGGATATAAACAGTTTTAGGATTCTTGCTACAGATTAATTGAATGGATTTTGAAGAAAGAAGCAATAATACAATTCTGTTATCAAAGTTCCTAGATATTTGTTAAGAGTAAGCTCTTGTCTGACCTTATACTTTATTTATTTTTATTTTTTAATCTACTTTAGTTACTTTTTCTTTTATTGTATCTTTTTTGTTTTAAATTTGTATAGGACTTACTCCTATGACAAATGAGAGTACAGTTTATCACACTGAAAGTGTTTTTTCTTATTGTTTTTGTTAAGAACATTTTTATATTGTCATTTTTTATCCTTACAGACGTGGGTTGGCAATAAGAGAAGAAAAATGAGTGGTAAGAATTCTGAATCAGGAGCAACAACAGGAACACTTGCTGGTACCTCTTTGACAGCTCCAGACATTACAGTCAGAAATGTAGTTAACATCACTAGACCCTCAAGCCAACAGTCTTCTTGGACATCTGCCAATAATGATGTCATTGTAACTGGTACATACAGTCCAGCAAGTTCATCAAGTAGGCAAGTGACAACCAAACTTTCAGATACACAACTTACAGAAGCACATAAAATTCCTGTTCAGAAAACAGCCAGTAAAAATGATACTGAGTTTCAGTTGCACATTCCTGTTCAAAGACAAGTAGCACACTGTAAAAATGCCTCTCTGCTCTTAGGTGAAAAAACAATTATCTTATCAAGACAGACAAGTGTGCTAAATGCTGGAAACTCAGTATACAGCCACACCAAGAAAAACTATGGAAGCTCTTCAATGCAAGCCTCTGAGATAATGGTACCTCAAAAGCCATCTGAATGCCACCGACCTTGCAAAATTGAACCAGTTGGAATTCAAAGGTCATATAAGCCTGAACACACAGGTCTAGCCTCACATAACTTATGTGGACAAAAGCCACGTATTAGAGACCCTTACTGTAGAACACAAAACTTGGAAATCCGCGAAGTGTTTTCATTGGCTGTTAGTGACTACCCCCAGAGAATTCTAGGAGGAAATGCCCCACAGAAGCATAGTTCAGCAGAAGGAACTTGTTTGTCCATTGCAATGGAGACTGGAGATGCTGATGATGAATATGCCAAAGAGGAAGAGTTGGCATTGATGGGAGCACAGATACCAAGCTACTCAAGATTTTATGAAAGTGGTAGATCCCATGGAGCAGAGAACCAAAGTACAGCATTGCCTGGACCAGGAAGAAATATGCCAAATTCCCAAATGGTAAATATTAGAGATTTTTCAGACAATGTACTGTATCAAAACAGAGACTACCATTTGACACCACGGACCTCATTACATACAGTAGCTACTACAATGTACAGTAATACAAATCCATCACGGAGTAATTTTTCATCGCATTTTGCTTCATCAAACCAGCTGAGGTTATCACAAAACCAAAATAATTACCAGGTAATGTATACATTTATTCTATAAGTTTTTAAAAAGTTTTCTTTGGAATAAAAAGCTGCACTTGATATCCAGTTAAACATGAGACTTGGCTCACTTAACTCATATTTTGAAGTAATTTGAGATTTTTTTTTTTGCTTCAAAGTGGTAGTTTGGCAAGGCAAGTCAGTCATTTCCCCAAGAGATAATGGTTAAGAAGTCAGAGAATACAATAGCTCAGCCAATTGCTTTTTCTAAAAGTAAATGCCCTGTTAAAACATCAAATGGAAGATTGATTAAGTTTTAAAAATATTTATAGGAAGAGTTGTTCAGAGTAAAATTTAAAGTAACTTTAAACCTGTGCAAAAAATAGGTATTATTTCTTCACTATTTTACATATTCAATTGTTTATATATGCTTCAGATAATCTCAACAGTGAGGTGCAAGCCCACCTCAGAACATCTAAGACCATAGTTTTCTCTGAAAAATATGTTTCTGAGAATTTGAATAGCAGGATATGGGTGTTTGCTATTTTTCTTTGCTACTGGCTAGACCCTTTGAATTTTTCAGCCACAGTATTTAAGTTTAATCTGGACTTAATTTAAGATCCTTCGACTATTTTCAACCAATGTAAGGAACCAATTTCTCTTAACTCCGGTTTATAGCTCCATGTTTCAATATGAGAAGCAGTAACAGGGTATCATCATTAATATTCATTTATTACTGAGAATCTACTCATTTTCCTGTGTTTGTTCTTTCCTAAAGCATGCTTAAAGCAACATTGAATCATACCATTAAGGTTCTCCACCAAACCAGCTTTAATTTACCTTCTCTTTTGTATTTTTTTAACCCCTTTAGTGTTGTTCTTAATAATTGTAATGACAATAACAATTACCATCTGTTGAGGGACTTTCACATACTAGGCATCATCAGTCACTTTATATACCTGATCTCATATAATCTTCTGGACATATAGATATTTTATATATATTTCAATAACTTGTCCAGGGTCACATAGCCAGTAAGAACATGAAAGAACCAGTATTCCAACTAAGAAATATATCATGTGTATTTTTTCTGCTTTGTCATACAGCCTAATGATTTCAACTGTGTTAGAATTATCTGGAAGTCTGGATGTACAGTTTAATTTTTATTTTTTTCATAAACCAACCACTCCCTTAAAAATAATTTAACCTATGCTTTTTTATAGTCTCTATTTTTTTCCTGACAAAACTTTTAAAGGGATTAAATTTGTTTTATTTAAAAGAACCCCTTAAAAGAAATACAACTTAGCAAATTTTCTGAATAGTAATCTCTTTATGGGATGCCTGGGTGGCTCAGTGGTTGAGTGTCTGCCTTTGGCTCAGGGCGTGATCCCAGAGTCCTGGGATGGAGCCCCACATCAGGCTTCCTGCATGGAGCCTGCTTCTCCCTCTGCCTATGTCTCTGCCTTTCTTTCCAATCTCTCTCTCTGTCTTTCATGAATAAATAAATAAAATCTTTAAAAAATAGTAATCTCTTTAAAGAAAGGCAGTCTGACATAACAATGAAGGGCATTGACCTAGAGCCCAGTAGACTTGGATTCAAATCTAGATTCTGCCACTTTCTACTTGTGAGACCTCAGGCAAGTGCGACAAATTCTTTGTGTAACAGTTTCTTTATTAGTATAATGTGGTTAATAATATCTATTTCCCAGGAAAGCTATGCCATGATTACATCACAATCAGTGTAAGGCTACTTGTGCATTACTTGGAACATAAACTTTCTTACACTTTTTATGTTGTTGTTGGAAAGTTAATGAAGCTCTGCTAGTCCAGGTCTCCTTTACATTGAATTTCAAGTAAAATATCATATTGCAGAGTCCACAATTATCACAGGGAGTTGAAGAAGAAATAGCCGTAGTGCTGGCTGGAGATTAGCCATCAACTTTACCATAAGCTGTGTACTTATTTATATTATACTGGATGTTCTCTAACTTGACCTTAGTATGGCAAAAGGTGTTTGCAGAGAATCCTTGGGGCATCACTTTGCCCCACCTTTCTTTTAATTATTTGAGATTTGAGGGAAATCAAAGCAGCCTGAGGAAGTGTAGTCCATAAAAATGTCTTAGTTCATTTGGGCTGCTAAAACATACTATAGACTGGGTGAATTAAACAACAAATGTTTAAATATCACAGTTCTGGAAGCCAGGAAGCCCAAGATCAAGGTACTGACAGATTTGGTATCTGATAAAGGGATTCTTCTTTTATGCTTACCTAATTGTGGTATCTGGTAAAGGGATGCTTCCTTTATGCTTACCTAATTCATAAACGATTGGCCTCTTACTATGTCCTCATATGGCATAAGGGGCAAGGGAATTCTCTGGGTTCATTATTATAAGGGAAATAATCCCATTCATGAGAGCTCCATTTTCATGACCTAATCACCTCTCAAAAGCCCAGCCTCAAAACATCATCACACTGAGGATTAGGCTTCAACATATGAATTCCACTGGGATATAAACATTCAATCCATGGTAGTTATTCTATAAGATTTTTTATAATAAATTTATTCTTTATTGGTGTTCGATTTACCAACATACAGAATAACACCCAGTGCTCATCCCGTCAAGAGCCCCCCACAGTGCCCATCACACATTCACCCCCACCACCTGCCCTCCTCCCCTTACACCACCCCTAGTTCGTTTCCCAGAGTTAGGAGTCTTTATATTCTGTCTCCCTTTCTGATATTTCCCACACCTTTCTTCTCCCTTCCCTTATATTCCCTTTCACTATTATTTATATTCCCCCAAAAAATGAGAACACACAATGTTTGTCCTTCTCCGATTGACTTACTTCACTCAGCATAATACCTTCCAGTTCCATCCACGTTGAAGCAAATGGTGGGTATTTGTCGTTTCTAATGGCTGAGTAATATTCCATTGTATACATAAACCACATCTTCTTTATCCATTCATCTTTTGATGGACACTGAGGCTCCTTCCACAGTTTGGCTATTGTGGACATTGCTGCTAGAAACATCGGGATGAAGGTGTCCCGGCGTTTCATTGCATCTGAATCTTTGGGGCAAATCGCTAACAGTGCAATTGCTGGGTGGTAGGGCAGGTCTATTTTTTACTCTTTGAGGAACCTCCACACACTTTTTCAGAGTGGCTGCACCAGTTCACATTCCCACCAACAGTGTAAGAGAGTTCCCTTTTCTCCGCATCCTCTCCAACATTTGTGGTTTCCTGCCCTATTAAATTTCCCCATTCTCACTGGTGTGAGGTGGTATCTCATTGTGGTTTTGGTTTGTATTTCCCTG
Source organism: Nyctereutes procyonoides (assembly GCF_905146905.1). Taxonomy (NCBI): domain Eukaryota; kingdom Metazoa; phylum Chordata; class Mammalia; order Carnivora; family Canidae; genus Nyctereutes; species Nyctereutes procyonoides. The sequence goes on along the minus strand of NW_026575125.1, from coordinate 63,690,527 downwards.
ATGGCAAGTGATGCGGAGCATTTTCTCATGTGCGTGTTGGTCATGTGATGTCTTCCTCTGTGAGATTTCTGTTCAAGTCTTGCCCATTTCATGATTGGATTGTTTGTTTCTTTGGTGTTGAGTTTAATAAGTTCTTTACAGATCTTGTAAACTAGCCCTTTACCTGATATGTCATTTGCAAATATCTTCTCCCATTCTGTAGGTTGTCTTTGAGTTTTGTTGACTGTATCCTTTGCTGTGCAAAAGCTTCTTATCTTGATGAAGTCCCAATAGTTCATTTTTGCTTTTGAATTTTTTTTTAATTTTTATTTATCTATGATAGTCACACACACAGAGAGAGGCAGAGACACAGGCAGAGAGAGAAGCAGGCTCCATGCACCGGGAGCCCGACGTGGGATTCAATCCCGGGTCTCCAGGATCGCGCCCCGGGCCAAAGGCAGGCACCAAACCACTGTGCCACCCAGGGATCCCTCATTTTTGCATTTGTTTCTTTTGCCTTCGTGGATGAATCTTGCAAGAAGTTACTGTGGCTGAGTTCAAAAAGGGTTTTGCCTGTGTTCTCCTCTAGGATTTTGACGGAATCTTGTCTCCAATTTAGATCTTTCATCCATTTTGAGTTCATCTTTGTGTATGGTACAAGAGAGTGGTCTAGTTTCATTCTTCTGCATGTGGATGTCCAATTTTCCCAGCACCATTTATTGAAGAGACTGTCTTTCTTCCAGTGGATAGTCTTTCCTCCTTTATCGAATATTAGTTGACCATAAAGTTCAGGGTCCACTTCTAGGTTCTCTGTTCTGTTCCATTGATCTATGTGTCTGTTTTTGTGCCAGGACCACACTGTCTTGATGACCACAGCTTTGTCGTACAACCTGAAATCTGGCATTGTGATGCCCCCAGGTATGGTTTTCTTTTTTAAAATTCCCCTGACTATTCGGGGTCTTTTCTGATTCTACACAAATCTTAAAATACTTTGTTCCAATCTCTGAAAAAGTCCATGGTATTTTGATAGGGATTGCATTAAACGTGTAAATTGCCCTGGGTAACATTGACAGTTTCACAATATTAATTCTGCCAGTCCATGAGCATGGAATATTTTTACACCTCTTTGTGTCTTCCTCAATTTTTTTCAGAAGTGTTCTATAGTTTTTAGGGTATAGATCCTTTACTTTGGTTAGTTTTATTCCTAGGTATCTTATGCTTTTGCGTGCAATTTTAAATGGGATTGACTCCTTAATTTCTCTTTTTTCAGTCTCATTGTTAATGTATAGAAATGCCATTGATTTCTGGGCATTGATTTTGTATCCTGCCACGCTACCAAATTGCTGTATGAGTTCTAGCAATCTTGGGGTGGAGGCTTTTGGGTTTTCTATGTAGAGTATCATGTCATTGGTGAAGAGGGAGAGTTTGACTTCTTCTTTGCCATTTTGAATGCCTTTAATGTCTTTTTGTTGTCTGATTGCTGAGGCTAGGACTTCCAATACTATGTTGAATAGCAGTGGTGAGAGTGGACATCCCTGTCTTATTCCTGATCTTAGGGGAAAGGCTCCCAGTGCTTCGCCATTGAGAATGATATTGCTGTGGGCTTTTCGTAGATGGCTTTTAAGATGTTGAGGAATGTTCACTCTATCCCTACCCTCTGAAGAGTTTTGATCAGGAATGGATGCTGTATTTTGTCAAATGCTTTCTCTGCATCTAATGAGAGGATCATATGGTTCTTGGTTTTTCTCTTGCTGATATGATAAATCACATTGATTGTTTTACGAGTGTTGAACCAGCCTTGTGTCCCGGGGACAAATCCTACTTGGTCATGGTGAATAATTTTCTTAATGTGTTGTTGGATCCTATTGGCTAGTATCTTGTTGAGAATTTTTGCATCCATGTTCATCAGGGATATTGGTCTGTAATTCTCCTTTTTGGTGGGGTCTTTGTCTGGTTTTGGAAATAAGGTGATGCTGGCCTCATAGAACGAATTTGGAAGTACTCCATCTCTTTCTATCTTTCCAAACAGCTTTAGTAGAATTGGTATGGTTTCTTCTTTAAATGTTTGATAGAATTCCCCTGGGAAGCCATCTGGCCCTGTACTTTTGTGTATTGGGAGGTTTTTGATGACTGCATCAATTTCCTCCCTGGTTATTGGCCTGTTCAGGTTTTCTATTTCTTCCTGTTCCAGGTTTGGTAGTTTGTGGCTTTCCAGGAATGCGTCCATTTCTTCTAGATTCCCTAATTTATTCACTTATAGCTGTTCATAATGTTTTTAAAATCGTTTGTATTTCCTTGGTGTTGGTAGTGATCTCTCCTTTCTCATTCATGATTTTATTAATTTGAGTCTTCTCTCTCTTCTTTTTAATAAGGCTGGCTAATGGTTTATCTATCTTATTAATTCTTTCAAAGAACCAACTCCTGGTTCTGTTGATCTGTTCCAAAGTTCTTCTGGTCTCAATTTCGTTGAGTTCTGCTTGAATCTTAATTAACTTTCTTCTTTTGCTGGGTGTAGGATCTATTTGCTGCTTTTTCTCTAGCTCCTTTATGTGTAAGGTTAGCTTTTGTATTTGAGTTCTTTCCAGTTTTTGAATGGATGCTTGTATTGCGATGTATTCCTCCCTTAGGACTGCTTTTGCTGCATCCCAAAGATTTTGAACGGTTTTATCTTCATTCTCATTAGTTTCAATGAATCTTTTTAATTCTTCCTTAATTTCCTGGTTGACCCTTTTATCTTTCAGCGGGATGGTCCTTAATCTCCACATATTTGAGGTCCTTCCAAACTTCTTCTTGTGATTTAATTCTAATTTCAAGGCATTATGGTCTGAGAATATGCAGGGGTCGCTCCCAATCTTTTGGTATTGGTTCAGACCCGATTTGTGACCCAGTATGTGGTCTGTTGTGGAGAAAGTTCCATGTGCACTTGAGAAGAATGTGTATTCAGTGGAGTTTGGATGTAAAGTTCTGTAGATATCTGTGAAATCCATCTCGTCCAGTGTATCATTTAAAGCTCTCATTTTTTTTTTTGGAGATGTTGTGCTTAGAAGACCGATGGAGTATAGAACGAACTAGATTGAAGTCACCAAGTATAAGTGTATTATTATCTAAGTATGTCTTAACCTTGGTTATTAATTGGTTTAAGTATTTGGCAGCTCCCACATTCGGGGCATATATATTGAGGATTGTTAAGTCCTCTTTTTGGATAGATCCTTGAAGTATGATCTAGTGTCCCTCTTCATCTCTCACTACCATCTTCGGGGTAAATTTCAGTTTATCTGATATAAGGATGGCTACCCCTGCTTTCTTTTGAGGACCATTTGAATGGTAAATGGTTCTCCAACCTTTTATTTTCAGGTTGTAGGTGTCCTTCTGTCTAAAATGAGTCTCTTGTAGACAGCAAATTGCTTTTTAATCCAGTCTGAAACCCTGGCCTTTTGATGGGGTCATTAAGCCCGTTCACGTTCAGAGTTACTATTGAAAGATATGAGTTTAGTGTCATCATGATATCTATTGAGTCCTTGTTTTTGAGGATTGTTCCACTGAACTTCTTCTTAAACTGGAATTTAAGAGTCCCCCTTAAAATTTCTTGCAAAGCTGGTTTGGAGGTCACATATTTTTTCAGTTCTTGCCTGTCTTGGAAGCTCTTTATCTCTCCTTCCATTTTGAATGAGAGCCTTGCTGGATAAAGTATTCTTGGTTGTATGTTCTTCTCATTTAGGATCCTGAATATATCCTGCCAGCCCTTTCTGGCCTGCCAGGTCTCTGTGGAGAGGTTTGCTCTTACCCTAATACTCCTCCCCATAAAAATCAGGGATTTCTTGTCTCTTGCTGCTTTAAGGATCTTCTCTTTATCTTTGGAATTTGCAGGCTTAACTCTTAAATGTCGAGGTGTTAAACGGTTTTTATTGCTTTTAGAGGGGATCTCTCTATTTCCTGGATCTGAATGCCTGTTTCCCTTCCCAGATTAGGAAAGTTTTCAGCTAGGATTTGTTCAAATATATATTCTGGCCCTCTGTCCCTTTCGGTGCCCTCGGGAACCCCAATTAAACATAGGTTTTTCTTCCTCAGGCTGTCGTTTATTTCCCTTAATCTATGTTCATGGTCTTTTGTTTGTGTCTTTTTTCCTCAGTTTCCCTCTTTGCCATCAACTTGTCTTCTATGTCACTCACTCGTTCTTCCACCTCGTTAACCCTCATCGTTAGGACTTCCAGTTTGGATTGCATCTCATTCAATTGATTTTTAATTTCTGCCTGATTAGATCTAAATTCTGTAGTCATGAAGTCTCGTGAGTCCTTTATGCTTTTTTCGAGCGCCACCAGTAGCTGTATAATAGTGCTTCTGAATTGGCTTTCTGACATTGAATTGTAATCCAGATTTTGTAACTCTGTGGGAGAGAGGATTGTTTCTGATTCTTTCTTTTGAGGTTTTCCTTGTAGTCATTTTGCTCAGTGCAGAGTGGCCAAAAACAAATTGTATTGGGAAAAGGAGAGAAAGAGAGGAGAGAAAGACGGAAAGAAAAGAGAAAAAGAAAAAAGGTAGAAAAAAAGAAAAAAAGAGAGAAGAAAAAGAGAAAGAAAGGGAAAAAAAAGGTGGGCGAAGCAAACAGAAATCAAAAAGCAAACAAACAAACAAAAACAAAAAAAAATAACAAAACCACGGGGGAGTATCTTCTGATTCTGTATATTTTAAGTCCCTTGACTTCCCCTGGAACTTGTCTGTCTAGCTGTCTGTCTTCCTGTCGTGCTGATTTTCAGGTGTTAGCACTTGGGGGAGCTGCTCTGCCCCCTCCCTGGTGCAGGGCTCAATGGGGGTTGTTTACCCCCTGAGGCCCCAGGAGGAACAACCGCAGTGGCAGCGGCCAGCTTTGGAGCCCTGGATTCAGATCCCGAAGTAACTACAGAGCTCTTGGTCTGCAGGGGCCTGCATGCTCCGGGGCGGGGCCGCTGATCTGCTCAGCTCGGGGCAGGAGCGTTCTTGCTGTCCTGGGCCCTCCCGGCCTCTGCCTGTCCCGGGGGAGGTCGGATCCTGGGCTGTGTCCCGGGCGCCCTGTTCTCCGGACCTGCGCTGTTGCATTCACGCTTGGTCCGCGCAACCACCTCTCCGCGCAGCCGCCACCCGAGCCCCTCTGAGCTGCTCCCGGGACCACTCAGCCCCCTCCGCAGGGAGCCTCTTCCTCTGCTGGAGCTGCCTCTGAGCTGCTCCTGGTCGTGTAGCCCCCCTCTGCGCAGAGCCGCCGCCCGAGCCCCTCCGAGGTGCTCCCGGGTCCAGCCGAGCGTGCGCTGCAGCCCTTTAGGGAGCTCGGCGCACTCTCTCCGGGGCGCAGGTGTCTGTTAGTGTCCCAGGGAGCCTGAGGGCATCCCTGCCCTCCTGGAGTCCTGCTCTAACTCCCTGGGGGCGCCTTGCCGCCCCGGAAGATTGGTGAAGCTCCTGCTTCTCCGGATGGAGCTTTCTTGTCCTGGGGGCACTCGCCCCGGCCTTAACCGGCTCCTCGCGGGGCCCCTCCCCCTTGGATGCCTTTTGTTTCTTTATTTCTTTTTTCCCAGTCTTCTTACTTTGATAGAAGCGTGAACTCCTCTCACTGTAGCATTCCAGCTGTTCTCTCTTTAAATCTCAGGCCGAATTGGTAGATTTTCAGGATGATTAGAAGGTTATCTAGGTAATTTTTTGGGGACAGGTGATTTGGGGACCCTACTCTTCTGCCATCTTGCCCCCTCCTCTATTCTATAAGATTTTGATGAAGTTTTATTACCAAGCTATATTACTGTTAGGTGATACTTAGAAAAATAGAACCTGCAGACATATTGGCAACTTTGTATCTAAGAAACTACAAGCAATTCTCAATAGTTTCTCACTGTAGGACTATATAGCAGAGATATCTGCCTCTTCTTCCTGTTAAACCAGGGATCTTCAACTTGATGTTCCATTCCTGGAAGAAAATCTAAATCCAAGCAATCTAGGTGAGTGACTACAAATTGAAGGAGTCCTAAAAGATGCTGGAAAGTTGAAATCAGCTCTGTTTTGGAATGTCTTGGGAATACCATATTAAGGTTTGAATTTATAGTAAGGAAACTGTCAGAGGGTGGCTATATCAGGATACTATAATTCAGTTCTAGTTTTTTTTTCTTTATAGGCCAATTTATTTCATTTTGCATACATGTGTTTTTCTTGTACTTTCAAGTTTCTATTTAAATTCCCGTTAGTTAATATACACTATAATAATGGTTTCAAGTTTAGAATTTAGTGATTTATCATTTACATACAACACTCAGTGCTCATCACAAGTGTCCTCCTTAATACCCATTGCCCTTTTAACCCACCTCCCCACCAACCTGTCATTCAGCAACCCTCAGTTTGTTCTCTATAGTTAAGAGTCTGTTTTATGGTTTGCCTCTCTCTTAGCCCCCATTATCATTTCCTTTGTTTCTTAAATTCCACATATGAATGAAATAATATAGTATTTCTCCTTTTATCCCTTTCTTTCCCTTATCATGATATTCTCTACTAACCCTTTATCAGATATATCATTTGCAAATATCTTCTCCCATTCCATAGGATGCCTTTTAGTTTTGTTGATTGTTTCCTTTGCTGTGCAGAAGTATGTTATCTTGGGGCACCCAGGAAGCTCAGTCAGGTAAGCATCCGCCTTCAACTCAGGTCATGATCCCAAGGTCCTGGGATTAAGCCCTGCACTGGGCTCTTTGCACAGTAGGGAGCCTGCTTTTCCCTCTCCCTCTGCCTGCTGCTCCACCTGCTTCTGTTTTCTCTTTTGTCAAATAAACAAATAAAATAGTTTTTTAAGAGAGTATGCTTTATCTTGATGAAGTCCCAATAATTCATTTTTGCTTGTTTCCCTTGCATCCAGAGACCTTTCCAGTAAGAAGCTGCTATGGCCAACGTCAAAGATGTTATGGTCTGCATTTTCCTACAGGATTTTGATGGGTTCCTCTTTCAAATTTAGGTCTTTCATCTATTTTTGATGTATTTTTGTGTATCATGTAAGAAAGAGGTCCAGTTTTCTCAACACCATTTGTTGAAGAGATTTTTTTTCCATTGGATATTTTTTCCTGCTTTGTTTAAGATTAGTTGACCATATAGTTGTGGGCTCATTTATGTGTTTTCTTTTCTGTTCAATTAATCTATGTGTCTGTTTCTGTGGCAGCACCATACTGTCTTCATTACTAGAACTTTGTAATATAACCTGAAGTCTAGAATTGTGATGCTTCCACCTTTCTTATTCTTTTTCAAAATTGCTTTGGCTAGTCATGATCTTTTGTAGTTCCATATAAATTGTAGGATTGTTAGCTCCAGGTCTGTGAAAAATGCTGGTGGCATTTGATAGGGATTGCATAAAATATATAGATTATGATAGGTAGTATCCACATTTGTAATAATTGTTTTTCCAATTCATGAGCATGGAATGTTTTTCCATTTCTTTGTGTCCTCCTCAGTTTCTTTCATAAGTGTTTTATCCTTTTCAGAGTACAGATCTTTAACTGTTCAGTTAGGTTTAATATTAAGTACCTTATAGTTTTCGGTGCAATTGTAAATGGGATCAATTTCTTGATTTCTCTTTTTCCTACTTCATTATTGGTGTATAGGATTGAAACAGGTATCTGTATATTGATTTTGTATCCTGTGACTTCAGTGAATTTATGTATCAGTTCTAGCAATTATTTTGGTGAAGTCTTTTTGTTTTTCTACATAGAACATTACGTTGTCTGCAAATAGTGAAAGTTTCACTTCTTCCTTGCCAATTTGATTCCTTTTATTTCTTTTTGTTATCTAATTACTGAGACTAGGAATTCCAGTACTATGTTAAATCACAGTGGTGAGAGTGGACAATACTTGTCTTGTTCTTGACCAGAGAGAAAAGCTCTCAATTTTTCCCCATTGAGGATGATATTTATAATGTGGCCTTTATGATGTTGAGGTATGTTCCCCTCTATCCCTAGTTTGTTGAGGATTTTTAACAGGAATGGGTGCTGTACATTGTCAACTGCTTTTTTTTGCATCAATTGAGAGGATCATATGGTTCTTTTCCTTTCTTTTATTAGTGTGATATATTACATTGACTGATGTGTGAATATTGAATCACTCTTGCACACCAGGATATACCCCACATGAACATATTTTAATGTATTGTTGAATTCATTTTCCTAGTATTTTTTTGAGAATTTTTGCGTCCAATATTAATCAGTGATATTGGTCTATAGTTCTCTTTTTTTAATGAATCCTATGTCTGATTTTGGAATCAAGGCAATGGTGACCTTGTAAAATGAGTTGGGAAGTTTTCCTTCCATTTCTACCTTCTGAGTAGCTTGAGAAAATAGGTTTTAACTCTTCTTTAAATGTTTGGTAGATTTCACATTTGGAGCCACCTGGCTCTGGACTTTTGTTCCGGGGAGATTTTTTTTTATTATTATTTGTGTTCAATTTGCCAACATATAGAATAACACCCAGTGCTCATCCCATCAAGTGCCCCCCCAGTGCCTGTCACCCAGTCACCCCAACCTCCCACCCACCTCCCTTTCTACCACCCCTTGTTCATTTCCCAGAGTTAGGTATCTCTCATGTTCTGTCTCCCTCACTGATGTTCTTTTAGAGTTTCTTCCACATTTCTTCTTGTGATTGAGTTATAGTTCCAAAGCATTATGTTCTGAAAACATGCTGGGGACAATCCCAATCTTTTGGTATTGGTTGAGACCTGATTTGTGACCCAGTATGTGGTGTGTTCTGAAGAAAGTTCCATGTGGATTTGAGAGGAATGTGTATTCAGTTGACTTTAAATGCAAAGTTCTGTAAATATCTGTGAAATCCATCTGGTCCAGTGTATCATTTAAAGCTCTTTTTTCTTTGGTAATGTTGTTTTTAGAATATCAGTCATTTGCAGAAAGTGCTGTGTTGAAGTCTACCAGTATTAGCGTATTATTATCTAAGTATGTCTTTACTTTGGTTATTAATTGATATACTTGGCTTCTCCCACATTAGGGGCATAAATATTCATGTTTGTTAGGCCTTCTTGTTGTATAGACCCTTTAAGTATGATATAGTGTCCCTCTTCTTCTCTTACTACAGTCTTTGGGATAAACTTTAATTTATCTGATATGAGGATTGCTACCCCTGCTTTCTTTTCAGGACTGTTTGAATGGTAAATGGTTCTCCAGCCTTTCATTTTCAGGCTGGAGGTGTCCTTAGGTCTAAAATGAGTCTCTTGTAGACAGCAAATAGATGGGTTTTGCTTTTTTATCCCGTCTGAACCCCTGTGTCTTTTGATGGGATCATTTAGCCCATTCACATTTAGAGTAACTATTGAATGATACCTATTCAGTCTCTGTTTTTGTGGCTTACTTCTTTGGGCTTCCTCTTTGTTTTACAGGGTCCCCCTTAATATTTCTTGCAGAGCTGGTTTGGTGGTCACATATTCTTTTTTTTTTTTAATCTTTTTTTTTAATTTTTTTTTTATTTATTTATGATAGTCACAGAGAGAGAGAGAGAGAGGCAGAGACACAGGCAGAGGGAGAAGCAGGCTCCATGCACCGGGAGCCCGACGTGGGATTCGATCCCGGGTCTCCAGGATCGCGCCCTGGGCCAAAGGCAGGCGCCAAACCGCTGCGCCACCCAGGGATCCCCGGTGGTCACATATTCTTTCAGTTTCTGCCTATCTTGGAAGCTCTTTATCTCTCCTTCTATTCTGAATGAGAGCCTTGCTGGATAGAGGGCTCTTGGCTGCATGCTCTTCTCATATAGGACCCTGAATATATCCTGCCAGCCCTTTCTGGCCTGCCAGGTCTCTGTGGAGAGGTCTGCTGTTACCCTAATACTCCTCCCCATAAAAATCAGGGATTTCTTGTCTCTTGCTGCTTTAAGGATCTTCTCTTTATCTTTGGAATTTGCAAGTTTCACTATTAAATGTCGAGGTGTTGAGCGGTTTTTATTAATTTTGGGGGGACCTCTCCATCTCCTGGTTCTGAATGCCTTTTCCCTCCCCAAATTAGGGAAGTTCTCAGCTATGATTTGTTCAAATACACTTTCTGGTCCTCTGTCCCTTTCGGTGCCTCTGGAACCCCAATTAAATGTAATTTTTCCTTCTGAGGCTAGCATTTATTTCCCTTAACCTTTCTTCATGGTCTTTTAATTGTTTTGCTCTTTATGCCTCACCTTCCTTCCTTGCCATCAACTTGTCTTCTATGTCACTCAGTCTTTCTTCTACCTCATTATCCCTCGTCGTTAGGACCTCCAGTTTGTATTGCATCTCATTTAATTGATTTTTAATTTTGGCCTGATTAGATCTAAATCCTGCAATCATGAAGTCTCTTGAATCCTTTATGCTTTTTCCAGAGCCACCAGTATCTTTATAATTGTGTTTCTGAATTGGCTTTCTGACATCGAATTGTAATCCAAATTCTGTAACTTTGTGACAGATGGTACTGTTTCTGACTATTTCTTTTGTGGTAAGTTCTTCCTTCTATTCATTTTGCTCAGTGCAGCTTGGCTGTATGAGTAGGCTGAGTCAGGAATATCAACCTCGACCTAAGTGAATTTCAACTTTGATGATTCTGACAAAGTCAGAGACCAGAAATTGAAAACAAAGATTAGAGCAAAATAAAAAAAACGACCACTAAAGTGAAAAACAAATTTTACAAGGTAGTAAAAAAGTTCAAAAATACCAAATAATTAAAAAACAAAGGAAAAGAAAAAAGAGAATAGAAACAAAAGTGGGAAAAAAAGAAAGAAAAGGAGAAAAAAATGGGTGGACTGGGAGATGGTGGTGGTGATGATGTTGTTTTGGGGGGAGAATATAGTCTACCTGGGGTCCTAGAGGCTGATCCTTTTGGTTCTGAGTATATTAAGTTCTGTATGTTAGAAGATGCTCAGTTTATATAAATCAGAAATACTTGTAGAAAGCCTCAACACTGACCTCCAAAACATGAATGAGATAAAACGGGGAGGCAGAATGGGAATCAGGAATCTCACAGAATGAACCTGCACGGTATAACACTTGGTTCTGGGTGCATTCTGGTCATGTTTTAGAAGTTATTAACTTCTGCCATTGTAGAACAAAATGAGGCAGAGAAAACAAAAAAAAAAAACACAAAACAAACAAAAACATATCTTGTATATCTCCCAAAATTATGTTGAGTATATTGAAGGGAATCTAGAAGTGGAAAATATATCTAAGAACTTTAATGTGGAAATATGAAAGTCCAAAAGGAAGAAACTTAAAAATGAAGACGTGGTAAAATATTGTAGTTAAGGTAGGAAAAGAAAAAAATTGGAAATTTACAGTCTGATATAAAAACGAGTTGTATTGGAAAAAGGAAGAAAAAAATTGGAAGGGTATCCTCTAGTTCTATATAGTATAAAGCCCTCTGACTTCCCTTGGAGCATTCCAGCACTGCTTGGTCAAGAACTTGCTCTTCCCCTGTCGTTCCAGCCAGTCTTCTGGGGTAGGGCCTGCTATGCTGATTCTCAGGTGTGTGTGCCTGGCAGAGCTGCCCTTCCCCCTGCCCTGTGCGGGGCTCAGTGGGAGCTGTTTACCCCGTGAGGCCTTTGTTCCCTGGAGGCTCTACCTCTTCCAGGCACAAAGTGCAACAAGGAGGAACAACAACAATGGCAGGGGCCAGATTTCCAGCCCTGGAGTCAGCTCCCTGCTAGTAACTAATACAGTCTTCCAGTCCACACTGGCCTAGAAGCTCCCGGTGTGGCGCCGGGTGCACTGATCTGCTACCTTGCAGGGCGCCCGGTAGCAGGAGAGTCCTTGCTGTCCTGTGTCCTCCCCGTTTCCACCTGTCCTGGTGGAACAAAGGATCATGGGCTGTGTCTGCTTGGCGCCCTGGGATCTGGTGCCCTATGCTGCTGGAATTGCGCTGAAGGGGGGGGAGGGGAGGGGGAAGGGGTTCGTGGCTCCAGCAGGGAATGGGGCGCAGACCTCTCAGTCCAGAGCCCCCCGACTGACGACCGGCTTCTCCAGGATACCCCCTGCCCTCCAGCCCTTTGAGATTGGCCCACAGTTTGTGGCTTGCATTCCCCCTGGGCGCACTTCCTGTATTAGTGACTCTGGGAGATTGGATGCTTTATTGCCCCTCCTGCGATTCTGCCCGATTTCCCTGGTACGTGCCTTTCCATCCGGGAAGAATCCGGGGTGGATTTTTTAAAGTTTCTGCTACTCGGGCAGCCCGGGTGGTTCAGCAGTTTAGCGCCGCCTTCAGCCCCGGGCGTGATCCTGGACCCCCGGGATCGAGTCCCATATCGGGCTCACAGCATGGAGCCTGCTTCTCCCTCTGCTTGTGTCTCTGCCTCTCTCTCTCTCTGTGTGTCTCTGTAAATAAATAAATAAATAAATAAATAAATAAATAAATAAATAAATAAATACATAAATAAATCTTAAAAAAAATAAATTCTAAAGTTCCTGCTTCTCGAGGACAGGTCTTTCCTATTGAGGAGGCTTACACTCTGCCCACCTTAGCCTGGCTCCTCGCGGTGCCCCTTTCCAATTTCATTCTTTTTTATTATTTTCCGCCTTCCTACCTTTTTAGAAGTGAAAACCTTTTTCTCTGTAGCATTCTGGCTGCTCTCTTTAAATCTCAGGACGAATTTGTAGGTGTTCAGGATGTTTTGAAAGGTGTCTAGGTAAGTTGGTGGGGCCAGGTGAGTTGACGACCCCTATTCCTCTGGCTTCTTGCCCCTCCTGTTTCAGTTTTGATAGTTTTTATGTTTCTAAGAATTTATCCATTTCTTCTGTATTGCCCAGTTTGTTGGCATATAATTTTCATAACATTCTTTGATAATTGTATTTCTGTGGTATTGGTTTTGATTTTTCTTCTCTCTTTGGATTTTATTTATTTGCATTTTTCTCTGTTCTTTTTGATAAGTCTGGTTGGAGTTTCAGTTTTATTAAGGTTTTCAAAGAACCAGCTCCTGGTTTCATTGATCTGTTCTACTGTTTTGTTGTTGTCGTGTCTATATCATTTACTTCTACTCTAATATTTATTATTTCCCTTACTATACTGGCTTTAGGCTTCATTTGTTGTTCTATTTCTGTTTTATGTTTATTTGAAAATATTCTTGCTTCTTGAGGTAAGTATGTATTGCTATACACTTACCTCTTATGTCTGCTTTTGCTGCATCCCAAAAGTTTTGAACTTTCTTGCACAGTGCAGGAAACTTATGTAGGTTTGACCCAGAAGGACCTTTGCACTAAAGTGCAGGAGCATGGGGTTTGGAGTAAAGCACAGTAGAGTCAGTGTCCGTGTTAGTTGCCATCAGCAGGTCTCTCTGGGCCTATGCTGCGGGCTAGGGAAGGAATATGGCATCTGCAGCTCCTTGTCTCAGTGTGTCCCATGGGATTCTCACATTGCTCCTTCTGCCCCCAGACTTTCTGCCTTCTGTGCAGGAGCATCACAGTGTCCTCAGGGCTGTATACTAGCCACACCAAGGACCTCTAAATCTCAACTTTGAGCCCCACTGATTGCAAAAACTCAGGAAAACCACCCCCTCTTTTTTCCCCGGTCAATGGCTTTGGTGAAGTGTTTTCCTTGCATGATCCTCTGTGTGCTGCCCTCCTCTCCTCTGTCTGTGACCAGGGCTCCTCCTCTCTGCAGCACCTGAAATCTCTTTCTCCCCTAAACCATGTCTCCACATCTCCTACTTTCCATGATGTTGCCTCTTCTTTCCCTCTAGTTGTGCAGTTTATGTCAGTCCTCAGATATCTTGGGTATTCAGAATGATTTGATATTTATCTAGCTGTATTCAAAGGATGAGTCAAGCCTACCGTCCTCCTACTACTCTACCACCTTAGCTCTTCCTCTTTCCAGTTCTATCTTAAAAAGAAAAAAAAAAAAACCTTCCAGACTAACTTCACTCCTTTGGGGCCACACTGTTACCATATTGGTCTCCAAAGTGCCATTCATGTTTTATAATATCTCTATGTTAGTTCACCTTCTTGTTGTAAGAGTACTGTGATGATTGGAGATTAATATTTGATCATTTATTTGAAGATACTGGAGCATTTTGGGAGACAGGTGCTATAAGTATAGGATATGTTTGTTGCAATTATTATTATGGCTTATCAATTAACTGCATTCCCATCTCTCATGGACTTCATAAGGGCTTAGGAGTTAGTAGCTGAGTACTTTGAATTTCCTTTATTACTTTTTTGTCTTTGTTTCTAGGAATCTTTAATGACATTTTAAAAGGTACTTAATAAAAGAATGCATCTCCATCTGTGAAAGTGCTTTGGTAGTGCACTCCAACTTTATTCAAGTATTTGTGAACGTTAGCGTATTATGAAATTTTAATAGTTGTAGAAACTTTAAAATCATTCAATTCTCAGCCAATATGGGGGATCCCTGGGTGGCTCAGTGGTTTAGTGCCTGCCTTTGGCCCAGGGCACGATCTTGGGTCCCGGGATCGAGTCCCACATGGGGCTCCCGGCATGGAGTCTGCTTCTCCCTCCTCCTGTGTCTCTGCCTCTCTCTCTATGTCTATCATGAATAAATAAATAAATAAAAATCTTAGAAAAAATTCTCAGCCAATACAAATGGCATTGTGATCTGAGAAAAATGGAAATCATTAGTTAATGACTTTGCTAAAATAACTCTCAGGCAAATATTCGACTTAAAAAATAATAGTAATATGTGTTGAATGGGTATAGTTAGCAGGGATCATTTTTGAACAACTTCATTGAGACAAAATTTTCATACTGTAGAATTCACAAATTAAAATCATACAGTTGAGTCATTTTTTCACAGAGTTATTCAAATGCCACTATAACCAAATTTTATAATATTTTAAATTTCAAAAATGAATGACCTACCCATTAGCATGACAAATATCCCATCCCAGCACTACACAATCACTAATCTTTTTTCTGTCTTATGAATTTGCCTATTCTGGATATTACTTTTCATCTTTTTAAAAAGATTTTTAAAATTCATTCATTTGAGAGAAAAAGGGAGAGAGAGCAAGAGCATGAGCAGGTGGGAGGGTTAGAGGGAGAGAGAGAAGCAGATTCCCTGCTGAGCATGGAGCTCATGTAAGGCTTGATCCCAGGACACCAGGATCATGACCTGAGACAAAGGCAGATGCTTAACTGCCTGAGCCACCCAGGTGCTCTCTTCTGGATATTATTTTAAATGAAATCATACAATATATGGCCTTTTGTGACTGGTTTCTTTCAGTTAGCATGTTTTCAAGGTTTGTCCATGTTGTAATATGTATCAGTACTACATTATTTTTTATTTCTCTATGATACTCACCTGTGTGTATATAGCATGTATGGCTTATCTATTCATTAGTTAATGGATATTTGATTTGTTTCCACATTTGTTTTTCATGAATAATGCTGCTGGAAGCATTCATATACAAATTTTTATGTGGACATCTATTCAAATATCTTGAGTCTATATCTGGAAGTAAATTTCTAATATTATAACTGCGCTTAAAATTCTGAGGAACTGTAAATTTTTTTCAAACTCCCACCATCATTGTATAAGGTGTCCAATTTCTCCACATCTTGATCAACAATTGTTATGTAGATCATTTTGATTATAGCCACTATCATTGGTGTAAAATATCTGATATAATTTTTTTTATTCGTGAGAGACACACGGAGATAGAGGCAGAAACACAGGCAGAGGGAGAAGCAGGCTCCATGCAGGGAGTCCGATGTGGGACTCGATTCCAGCACTCTGGAATCATGCCCTGAGCCGAAGGCAGACACTCAACCCTGAGTCCCCCAGGCGCCCCTCTGATGGAATTTTTATCTGCATTGCTCTAATAGTTAATGATGTACCTTATTTTCATGTACATATTGGCCATTTGAACATCTTATTTGAAGAAATGTCTGGAAATAATTTGTCCTTTTTTCCCCAATTGTTTATTTTTTTTTTCTGAGTTGTAAGCGTATTTACATATTTTATACCCCAGTCCTTATCAGAGTTAGGACTTGCAGATATTTTCTCCCACTTCATATTTTTCCTTTCTCAAGGGTATTTTTTATAGACAAACATTTTTAATCTTGATGAAGTTCAATTTATCTGTTGTTTCTATTGTTAATTGTGCTTTGGTGTTCTATCTAAAAAACTATTACCTAAGCCAAAATAACAAAGACTGGATCCTGCCTTTTTTCCTAAGGATTTTATATTTGTGTCTTTTACATGTAGTATTTTCATCTGTTTTGAGATAGTTCTTGTGTATGGTGTGAGGCAGGAGTTTATCTGGATTCTTTTGCATATGGATATCCAGCTGTCCCATCCCCACTTATTGAAAAGATGATACATTCCCCATTAAATGTCTTTTCAACCTTCTCAAAATCAGTGATCATATGTAAGATTTATTTCAGGATCTCAATTCTACTTGATTGACATATATGCTAATATTACACTATTTGCTAGTACCATGCTATTTTTGTTGCTGTAGCTTTGTGGTTAGTTTTGAAATTGGGAAATGTGAGTCTTCCAACTGTGTTCTACTTTTTCTAAATTATGTTGGCTATTCTGGATCCTTCAGATTTGCATATGAGTTTTAGTATCAGCTTATCAATTTCTGCAAAAAGCCAGCTAGAATTTTAATAGAGATCACGTTCAGTTTGTGGATCAATTTGAGTAGTTTTGCCATATATTCTGCTTTCTGATTCATGAACATGGTAGCCTTTCCACTTATTAGAGTTAAAAAAATTTTAACAATGTGTTCTGCTTTCAGTAGATAAGGCTTGCACTTATTTTGTTAAATTTATTCTTAAGTATATAACTTTTTGGATGCTATTTTAAATGAAATTTCTTAGTTAATTGTTGGATTTTTAATTGATTTTTGTATATTGAACTTAAATCCTGAATAGGTGCTGAATTGAAGTACTAGTTATGATAGACATTAGTGGATTCCTTAGAGTTTCTATATATACCATCATGTCATCTTCAAGCACAGGTAATTTTACTTGTGTGAAACCTGAATGCATTTTTTTCTTTACTGATTGCTAATACCTTCAGTACAAGACTGAATAGAACTGGTAAGACCAGATATCTTTATCTTCTTGATCTTAGGTTGAAAACATTCCATCTCTTACAATTAAATATGATATTATCTGTGAATTTTTTGTAGATACTCTTTATCTGGATGAGGAAATGCCCTTTCATTCATGGTTTGTTGAGGGCTTTTATCATGAAAAGGTGTTGGATTTTTGTCAAATGCTATTTCTGCACTTAATAAGATATTCATTTTTTATTCATTCTATTAATATAAAGTATTGCACTGATTGATATTCTTTTTTCTTTTCTTTTTATTGTTTTGGTATTTATTTTGTATATCTTCTTTCAGTTAATTTACATAAAGCACTGTATAAGGTGAAAATGCTCATTAATTATTTCAATTATATTGTGAAAGTATTACAAGAAGTTTAGTTAACATTCATCATCTTCTATAGATACAAACAAAAATGTTATTTTTCTTGTGATGAGAATCCATGGGAACTATATATACTCTTAACTTTCAAATATACCAATACAGCTAGGTTAACTATAGTCATGTTGTACATTACATTTCTAGTACTTATTTGTCTTGTAAATGAAAGTCTGTATATTTTGATAACCTTCTTCCAATATCCTTCTCCCCTTACCTCCACCCCTGATAACTGCAAATCTGATCTTTTTTTCTATAAGGTGGTGTTTTATTCTTGTTAAATACTACATATAAGTGGGATCATATAGTATTTGTGTTTTTCTGCTTGACTTATTTTTACATAGCATAATGACTTCAAGGTCCATCCATGTTATTGCCAATGGCAGGATTTCCTTTTTTATGGCAGAATAATATTCTTCTGTGTGTGTGTGTGTGTGTGTGTGTGTGTGTACCACAACTTATTTATCCATTCACCCATCAGTGGAAATTTAAGTTGCTTCTGTGTCTTGGCTATTGTAAAAAACAATACTGCTGTGAACATGGGACTGCAGATATTTCTTTGACAAAGATTTTTAGTGTCCTTCGGATACTTCCCAGAAGTGGAATTGCTGGATCATAGAGTAGTTCTACTATTAATATTTTGAAGAAACTCCATACTATTTTGCACAGTAGCTGTATCAATTTGCAATCTAACCAACATTGCACAAGGGTTGCCTATTCTCCACATCCACACCAATATTTGTTATCTCTTGTCATTTTTTATGATAGCCATTTCAACAGGCATGAGATGATATCTCATTATGATTTTGATTTGTATTTCTTTTTTTTATAAATTAATTTTTATTGGTGTTCAATTTACCAACATACAGAATAAACCCAGTGGTCATCCCGTCAAGTGTCCCCCTCAGTGCCCGTCACCCATTCACCCCCACCCCCCGCCCTCCTCCCCCTCCACCACCCCTAGTTCATTTCCCAGAGTTAGAAGTCTCTATGTTCTGTCTCCCTTTCTGATATTTCTCACACATTTCTTCTCCCTTCCCTTATATTCCCTTTCACTATTATTCATATTCCCCAAATGAATGAGACCATATAATGTTTGTCCTTCTCCGATTGACTTACTTCACTCAGCATAATACCCTCCAGTTCCATCCACGTTGAAGCAAATGGTGGGTATTTGTTAATGAGGTGGAAGAACGAGTGAGTGACATAGAAGACAAGTTAATGGCAAAGAGGGAAACTGAGGAAAACAGAGACAGACAATTGAAGGACCATGAAGACAGATTAAGGGAAATAAATGACAGCCTAAGGAAGAAAAACCTACGTTTAATTGGGGTTCCCGAGGGCGCCGAAAGGGACAGAGGGCCAGAATATGTATTTGAACAAATCTTAGGTGAAAACTTTCCTAATCTGGGAAGGGAAACAGGCATTCAGATCCAGGAAATAGAGAGATCCCCCCCTAAAATCAATAAAAACCGTTCAACACCTCGACATCTAATAGTGAAGCTTGCAAATTCCAAAGATAAAGAGAAGATCCTTAAAGCAGCAAGAGACAAGAAGTCCCTGACTTTCATGGGGAGGAGTATTAGGGTAACAGCAGACCTCTCCACAGAGACGTGTCAGGCCATAAAAGGGTGGCAGGATATATTCAGGGTCCTAAATGAGAAGAACATGCAACCAAGAATACTTTATCCAGCAAGGCTCTCATTCAAAATGGAAGGAGAGACAAAGAGCTTCCAAGACAGGCAGGAACTGAAAGAATATGTGACCTCCAAACCAGCTCTGCAAGAAATTTTAAGGGGGACTCTTAAAATTCCCCTTTAAGAAGAAGTTCAGTGGAACAATCCACAAAAACAAGGACTGAATAGATATCATGATGACACTAAACTCATATCTGTCAATAGTAACTCTGAACGTGAACGGGCTTAATGACCCCATCAAAAGGCGCAGGGTTTCAGACTGGATAAAAAAGCAGGACCCATCTATTTGCTGTCTACAAGAGACTCATTTTAGACAGAAGGACACCTACAACCTGAAAATAAAAGGTTGGAGAACCATTTACCATTCAAATGGTTCTCAAAATATACCCTAAAAACTATAGAACACTTCTGAAAGAAATTGAGGAAGACACAAAGAGATGGAAAAATATTCCATGCTCATGGATTGGCAGAATTAATATTGTGAAAATATCAATGTTACCCAGGGCAATTTACACGTATAATGCAATCCCTATCAAAATACCATGGACTTTCTTCAGAGACTTAGAACAAATTATTTTAAGATTTGTGTGGAATCAGAAAAGACCCCGAACAGCCAGGGGAATTTTAAAAAAGAAAACCATCTCTGGGGGCATCACAATGCCAGATTTCAGGTTGTACTACAAAGCTGTGGTCATCAAGACAGTGTGGTCCTGGCACAAAAACAGACACATAGATCAATGGAACAGAATAGAGAACCCAGAAGTGGACCTTGATTTGTATTTCTTTTAAGATAAGTGATGTTGAGCAGCTTTTCATGTATGTGTTGGCTCTTCATATATCTTCCTTGGAAAATGTCTATTGAGGTCCTGTGCTCAGTTTTTAACCACATCATAAGAATTTTGCTATTGCTATGTATGAGTTCTTTATATAATTTGAATATTAGCTGTTTATCAGATACGTGTTTTACAAATATTTTTCCCATTCCATATATGTCTTTACATTTTCTTGATCATTTCTTTGGATGTGCAGAAGCTTTCTTGTTTGATGTAGTTCCACTTATTTTTTTTTAAGATTTTATTTTTAAGCAATCTCTACACCCAACATGGGGCTCGGACTCACAATCCTACAATCAAGAATTGCATGCTTGGAGCCCCTCGGTGGCTCAACCATTTAAGTGTCTGACTTTGGCTCAGGTCCTGATAGCTTAAGGTTCCGGGATCAAACCCCATGTCAGGATCCCTGCTCAGCAGGGAGTCTGCTTCTCCCTCTCTCTCTGCCCCTTCCCACTGTTTGTTTTTTCTCTCTCTCAAATAAAAAAATAAAATATTTTTTTAAAAAGAATCACATGCTTCACTGAGTGAGCCAGCTAAGTGCCCCCAGTTCCACTTGTTTATTTTTTTACTGCACTGCTTGTGCTTTAAATATCATATACCAAAAAAGTTATCACCAAGGCCGATGTCAAGGAGATTTTTACCTATCCTTTCTGCTAGGAGTTTTATGGTTTACAATCTTACCTTTAAGTCTTTAATCCTTTTTGAGTTTATGTTTGTAAGTCTTGTATCATTATTTTGTATGTGGATATACAATTCTTCCAGAGCCATTTATTGAGGAGACTGTTTTCTTCATTGAGTATTCTTGGCTTTTTTGTCAAATATTAGTTGACCATATATGCATTAACTCATTTCTAGGGTCTCAATTCTGTTCCATTCATCTATATGCCAGTACATACTGCTTTGATTACTATCATTTTTGATCTTGCTTGAAGTCAGGAAGTATGATTCCCCCTTCTTTGTTCTTTCTCAGGATTGTTTTGGCTATCTGGAGTCTTTGTGGTTCCATATAAATTTTAGGGTTATTTCCTACTCTGGTAAAAAATATGTCATTGGAATCTTGATAGAGATTGCATTGAATCTATAGATGGATTTTGATAGTATGGACATTTTAACAATATTAATTTTTCCAAAACATGAACATAAGATATTGTTTCATTTATTTGTGTCTTTTTCAATATCTTTCATCAATGCCATGAAGTTTTTAGAGTAGAGGTATTTCACTTTTTTGGTTAAGTTTGTTCTTAAGTATTTTATTCTTTTTGATTCCAGTGAAAGTGAAATCATTTTCTTTATTTCTTTTTCAAATAATTTGTTGTTAGCATACAGAAATATTACTGATTTTTGCATGTTAATTTTTCTTGCAACTATATTGAATTTGTTGATTGGATATAGGTTTTTCATGGAGTCTTTAGGGTTTTCTACATATAATATCATGTCATCTCCAGATAGAGCCAATTTTATGTCTTTCTCAATTCTGATGCCTTTTCCTTTCCTTACCTGATTGTTGTGGCTAGGACTTCCAGTACTAGGCTAAATAAGAGTGATGAGTGGGCACAGTTGTCTTATTTCTTATCCTAGAGTTAAAGAGTTAAACTATTGAATATTGAGTATAATGTTATTTGTGGACTTTTTATATATGGCTATTTTTTAAAGATTTTTTAAATTAATATATTCATGAGAGAGAGAGAGAGAGAGAGAGAGAGAGAGAGAGAGAGAGGTAGAGACACAGGCAGAGAGAGAAGCAGGCTCCATGCCAGGAGCCCGAAGCGGAACTCGATCCTGGGACTCTAGGACCACGCCCTGGCCCAAAGGCAGGTGCTAAACTGCTGAGCCACCCTGGGATCCCCCATATATGGCTATTTTTAATGTTGAGATCTCTTCCTGCTATGCCTAATTAATTAAGACGTTTTAGCATTAATAGATGTTGAGTTTTGTCAAAATCTTTTTCTACATCAACTGAGATGATTATATGATTTTTCTCTTTCATTCTATTAATGAATACCTTGTATCACATTGATTGATTTGTGTATGTTAAACCATCTTTAGGGATAAATCATGCTGGAATATGGTGAATGATCCTTTTAATGGGCTGCTGGATTTGGTTTGCTAGTATTTTATTTTATTTTATTTATTTTATTTTATTTTTTACATGTTGGACATTAAGATTTAAACTAAGGTCCTTCACCAGTCTCTTTCTTCTGCCTTTCAGTCTTTCTCAGGCTGCTTTTACTTACCACTGAAGTGGGGTGACTGCAGGTGGAGTGGGGTGTGAGAGATCACATGCTGGCATTGGTGATTTTTCTCTTTAAGGTTTAATTTTGATAAAGATGAATTTATTTTTTTCCTTTCATGAATTGTGCTTTGCTTTTTCCCCCCGTATCTAAAAACTCATACCTAAACCCAAGAACATGCAGATTTTCTTACATTTTTGTCTAGCAGTTTTGTAAATTTGTGTAAATATAGTGTGTACATATGAGTATAATTAAGCCTGATTCATTTTGAGTTATTTTTTATGCAAAATGTGAGGTACATATTGTTCACTTTTTAAAAACGGGTGTCCATGTGTTCTAGCAGTTTGTTAATAGAAAAAAATATTTGTCCTCCATTGAGTTGCGTTTGTGAAACATCCAGTTATGTGAGTCTGTTTCTAGGCTCTCTATTCTGCTCTACTAATCTACATAATCAACTAAATATGTGCATTATTTAGTTAATGTCACACTGTTTTGATTACTATACGTAAGTCCGGAAGTTTGGTAGTGTGAGTACTCTGACTTCGTTCTTTTTTTCAGAATTGTTCCGCCTATTCTAGTGCCTTTGCCTTTCTATATGCCCTAAATAAATTTTAAAGTCTATTTTTGTCAATTTCTACAAAAAAACACATTCATTTTTAGGGAATTGTATTGAAACTATAGAACGATTTAGAGAAAATTATAATCTTAACTAAGGATCCATGAATAATGCATATTAATTCATTTATGTAGGTCTTTGATTTCTCTACATTTTTCTATATTTTTTAGTATACATACCTTTTATATCCTTCATTACTTATTCCTAATTATTTAATATTTTTGGTACTCTTGTAAATGGTATTTGATTTTTTGTTTTCAATTTCTTATTGTCTGTTGCTATTATATAGATGCACAGTTGCTTTTATATATTTTCATTCTACATTCTTCTAAAAGTCATTCAGCTCCAATAGCTATTTTTTAGATTCCATTCAATTTTCTACATAATCATATTTTTATGAACATGATTTTCTTCCTTTCTTTATCTGGATGCCTTTTCTTTAGCTTGCCTAGTTGCACTAATTTGAATTTCCAATAGAATGTTGGAGATAAGTGGTGAAAATGGACATCCATTTATTGTCACTGATCTTAGGGCTAAAGTATTTAGGCTTTTATATTAAGTATGATATTGGTTGAAATTTTTTGTAGATGACCATTGTCAGATTGAGGAAGTTACTTTTTATTTATAGTTTGCTGAGAAGTTTTCTTTAACGATTTTATTTATTTATTTGAGAGAGAGAAAGAGAGAGAGAGCACACGCAGGAGAAGCAGCAGATGGAGAAGGAGAAGCAGGCTCCCCGCTGGGCAGGGATCCCAATGTGGGGCTTGATCTCAGGACTCTAGGATCATGACCTGAGCCAAAGGCAGATGCTCAACCAACTGAGCCACCCAGTCACCCCTTGCTGAGAGTTTTTTGTTATGAATTGATGTTGGATGTTGTCAAGTGATTTTTCTTCATCTCAGATGACTCTTAAAAGATTATTAATATGGTGAATTACATTGATTTTTTTTTTTGGTTTCAAGTTTTTACTTAAATTCCACTTAGTTAACATATAGTGTAATATTAGTTTCAGGAGTAGAATTTAGTAATTCATCACTTACATATAACACTCAGTGCTCTAAATAAAATCTTTAAAAATAAATAAATAAATAAATTTGGAAGCCCTGGTGGCTCAGTGGTTTAGTGCCGCCTTCAGCCCAGGGCATGATCCTGGAGACCTGGGATTGAGTCCCATGTTGGGCTCCCTGCATGGAGCCTGCTTCTCCCTCTACCTATGTCTCTGCCTCTCTCTCTCTCTCTCTCTCTCTCTCTCTCTCTGTCATAAATAAATAAATAAAATCTTTAAAAAAATAAACAGTGCTCATCAAAAGTACCTTCCTTAATACTCATCACACATTTAGCTCAATGCTCTACTCCCCTCCCCTCCAGCAGCCCTCAGTTTGTTCTCTATAGTTAAGACCAACCCCACATTCCTGGGACAAGCCCCACATCATCATGATGCAGTATCCTACTACTGTGTTGTTGGATTTGATTTGCTAAAATTTTGTTAGAATTTTGCATCTATGTCAATGAGAGGTATTGATCTGAGTTTTCTTATAAAAGAGAACTGTCTGATTTATAAGTATAATGCCAAACCTGTAAAATGAGTTATGAAGTATTTTTTCTTCTTCGATTTTTTTGGTAAAAGTATGTATATAGCTGGTCTTATTTTTTCCTCAGATGTTTGATAGAGTTCACTAATGAAGCCATCTGTGCCTGGAGTTTACAGTGTGGAATTTTAATTTCTTCAGTATAGGACTATACAGGCTATCTGTTTCTTCTTGAATAGCTTTAGTAGTGTTTTTCTTGTTTAATTGTGTAAAAAACATAACATAAAATTCACCATATTACCTATTATTGCATGTAGAATACTAGATTGTTGA
This sequence comes from Nyctereutes procyonoides, assembly GCF_905146905.1. Lineage (NCBI taxonomy): Eukaryota > Metazoa > Chordata > Mammalia > Carnivora > Canidae > Nyctereutes > Nyctereutes procyonoides. The sequence goes on along the minus strand of NW_026575125.1, from coordinate 63,665,915 downwards.
TTATATTCACACTGTTATGAATCAGATTTCTAGAAGTTTTTCATTTTGCAAAACTGAAACTCTATAGCCATTGAACTACAATTCCTCATTTCCTCCTTCCATTATCCCCTGGAAGTCATCGTCCTACTTCCTGTTTCTATGAGTTTGAATACTTTAGCTTCTTCATATAAGTAGATTCATACAGTATTTATCTTTTTTTGTGACTGGTTTATTTCATAGAGCATAAGGTTATCAAGGTTCATTCATGTGGTAGAATGTGACAAGATTTCCTTCTCTTTTTGAGACTCTATACAATGTATACAGCCATACATTGTAGATATATACAACATTTTCTTTATCCATTCATCCAAAGATGGATATTTGGTTTGCTTCTACCTCTTAACTAATTGTGAATAATTTTGTAATAAATATATCAGGCAAATATCTCTTCAATATCCTGCTTTTAATTCTTTTGGGTATATACCAAGCAGTAAGATTAGATTGCTGGATCATATAGTAATTTTATTTTTAATTTTTTTGAAGAACTACCGTACTTCCCATAGTAGCTACGCCATTTTACATCCCATCAACAATGCACAACAGTTCCAGTTTCTTTACATCCTAACAACAGTTTCTTTTAAGTGCTCCCACAATGAGTGAGACAATACTTCATTTTGGTTTTTATTTACATTTCTCTAATTATTACTACTGTTAAGCATCTTTTCATATCCTTGTTGGTTTGCCAGTATTTCTTTTTTTAACATTTTATTTATTTATTCATGAGAGAGAGAGAGAGAGAGGGAGAGAGAGAGAGAGAGAGAGAGAGAGAGAGAGAGAGAGAGAGGCCGAGGGAGAAGCAGGCTCCATGCAGGGAGCCTCACGTGGGACTCGATCCTGGGTCTCCAGGGTCAGGCCCTGGGCTGAAGGCGGTGCAAAACCGCTGAGCCACCCAGGCTGCCCAAGTTTGCCAGTATTTCAATGAGAATTTGAGCATTTATATTCATCAGTGGTATTGGTGTGTAATGTTCTTTTCTGATAGTGCCCTTTTCTGCCCTTGGTATCAGGGTAATGCTGCCCATATGAAATGAGTTTCAGAGTGTTCCCTCCTCTTGGGCTTTTTAGAAGATTTTGAGAAGAATTGCCATTAATTCTTCCTTAAATGTTTCCTAAAAGTTACCAGTGAAGTCATTTGAACCTGGGACTTTTTTTTTTGTTGGGAGATTTTTGATTATGGGTTCAATCTCCTTATGAGTAATTGGTCTGTTCAAATTTTCTTTTTATTCCTAATTGAGCCTTATTACCCTTCACATTTCTGTGGAGTCAGTAGTAATGGTTTATTTTTCACTTATAATTTTGTTAAGTTATGGTCTAACTCTCATTTCTGTATGTAATCAACTAAAGGTTTGTCAAATTTGCCATTAAAACAACAACAACTCTTAGGTTTGTCAATTTTTCCTAATTTTTCTGTTTTCTGTTTCATTTATTTCTATTTATTAAATCCTTCTATCTGCTACTTTTGGGTTCAGTTTGTTCATTTTTAGTTTCTTGAAGCATAGAGATAGATTATTTGAGATCTTTCTTGTTTTGTAATATAGGCATTTGCTCTTATTAACTTTGTTTTCAAAATGACTTTTGCTGAATCCTACATATTTTGGAGTGTTTTATTTCCATTTTTTTGGTCTCAGGATTTTTTAATCTTCCCTTTAATTTTTTCATTGATTCATTGGTTATTCAAGAGAATATTGTTTAATTTCCATGTATTTGTGAGTTTACACTTTTCCTCCTATTATTGATTTCTAGTTTTATACAATTGTGGTGAGAAAAGAAACTTGGTACGATTCCAGTCTCCTTGAATTTACTAAGACATATTTTGTGACCTAACATAATGCCTGTCTTGGAAAATGTTCCATGTGCACTTAGGAAGAATGTGTATTGGGCTATTGTCAAATACAATGATCTGTATAGGTCTGTTAGCCCCATTTGGTCTACATTGTAGTTCAAGTTTGCTGTTTTTTATTGATTCCTAGTCAAGATGATCTTCTTGATACTGTAGAATTAAAGTCCCCAGTTGAAAATGATATTAACTGTGGGTTTTTCCTATATGGCCTTTATTATGTTGTGATACTTTCCCTCTAACCCTGTTTTGTTGAGATTTTTTTTTATCATGAATGGATGTTGTACTTTGTCAAATGACTTTTTCTGCATCTATTGAAATGATTATATGACTTTTATTTTTTATCTTTTTATTTAGATTCTACTTAGTTAATATACAGTGTAATATTAGTTTGAGGTGTACAATTAGGTGATTAATTACAACAATTGCTCTCCTTAATTTTTAACCCACCCACACATCCAATTCCCCTCTGGTAACCATGAGTTTGTTCTCTATACTTAAAAGTCAGTTTCTTGGTTTGCTATTCTTTTTCTTTCTTCCTATATTCATTTGTTTTGTTTCTTAAATTCTACATATGAGTGAAATCATATGATATTTGACTTTCTCTGACTGACTTATTTCGCTTAGCATGATACTGTCTCACTCCTTCCATGTCATTGAAAATGGTATGATTTCATTCTTTTTAATGGCTGAGTAATATTTCATTGTATACATATACTACTTCTCCTTTAGGCATTCATCAGTTGGTGGAAATTTGGGTTATTTCCATAATTTGCCTATTGTAGATTATGCTGCTATAAACATTGAGGTGCATGCATTCCTTTGAATTAGTATTTTTTTCATTTTTAGGGTAAATACCATGTTGTGCAATTACTGGATCCTAGGGCAGTTCTACTTGTAACTTTTTAAGGAACGTCCATACTGTTTTCCAGAGTAGCTGCACCGGATTGCATTCCCACCTACAGTGTAAGAGTGTTACCCTTTCTCCACATCCTTAAAACACAAACACCTGTTCTTTCTTATGTTGTTAATTTTAGCAATACTGACAGGTATCTCATTATAGTTTTGGTTTGTATTTCTCTGATGTTGGGGGATGTTGAACATCTTTTCATGTGTCTGTTAGCCATCTAGATGTCTTTTTTGGAAAAATGTTGATTCATGTCTTTCCATTTTTAAAAGGGATTATTTGGTTTTGGGAGTTGAATTTGATAAATTCTTCATATAATTTGGATACTAACCCTTTATCAGATATATCATTTGCAAATATCTTCTCCCATTCCATAGGTTGGTTTTTTAGTTTTGTTGATTGTTTCCTTTGCTGTTTAGAAGCTTTTTACCTTGATGAAGTCCCAATAATTCATTTTTGCTTTTGTTTCCCTTGCCTCAGGAGATGTAACTAGTAAGAAGTTGTTATTGCTTAAGTCAAAGAGGTTATTGCCTGGTTCTCCTCTTTCCTGTCTCACATTTAGGTCTTACATCCATTTTTAATTTATTTTTGTATATAGCCTAAGAAAGTGGTCCAGTTTCATTTCTTCTACAAGTTCCCATCCAGTTTTCCCAACAAAAAAAGTCTGTCTTTTTTTCCTTTGGATATTCTGTCCTGATTTGTCAAAAATTAAGTGACCATATAGTTTTGTGTTCATTTCTCGGTTTTCTATTCTGTTCCAGTGATGCATTTGTTTTTATGCCAGTACCCTAGTGTCTTGATCACTATAGCTTTGTAATGTAGCTTGAAATCTGGAATTGTGGTGACTCCACCTTTGCTTTTTTTTTTTAAAGTTGCTTTGGCTACTCAGAGTTTTTTTGATTATATACAAACTTTAGGATTGTTTGTTTTAGCTCTTTGAAAAATGATTTTGGTATTTTAATAAAGATTGCATTAAATATATAGATTGCTTTGAGTAGCATAAACGTTTTAAACGATATTTGTTTTCCCAATCCATGAATATAGAATGTTTTTCCATTTTTTATGTCCTCTTCAATTTCTTTCATCAGTGTTTTATACTTCTCACAGTACAGTTCTTTTACCTGTTTGGTTAGATTTATTTCTAGGTATCTTATGGGGTTTGGTGCAATTGTAAATGGGATTGATTCCTTGATTTCTCTTTCTGCTGCTTCATTATTGGTGTATATATTTCTGTGCATTGGTTTTGTATCATGAAACTTTACTGAATTCATATATCAGTTTTGGCAATATTTTGGTGCAGTGTCTCGGGTTTTCTGCATACTGTATCATGTCACCTGCAAATAGTGAAAAGTGACCTCCTTCTTGCCTTTTGGATACCTTTAATTTCTTTCTGTTTTCTGATTGCTGTGGCTAGGATTTCCAATATTATGTAAGATAACAGTGGTCAGAGTGGACATCCCTATCTATTTCCTGACAATAAAGGAAAAGCTCTCAACTTTTCCCCATTGAGGACAATATTAGCTGTTTGTTTGTTGTATATGGAATTTTTTTGCTGAATATGTTCTCTCTAATCCTACTTTGTTGACTTTTTTGTCATGAATAGATATTGTACTTTGCCAAATGCTGTTTCTGCATTTATTGAGAGAATCGGATGGTTCTTATAATTTCTTTTATTACTGTTGACTGATTTGTGAATAGAGATCCATTCTGTATCCCAGGAATAATCCCACTTGATTATGATGAATGATTTTTTTTAAAGATTTTATTTATTTATTCATGAAAGACACAGGGAGAGAAAGAGAGAGGCAGAGACACAGGCAGAGGGAGAAGCAGGCTCCATGCAGGGAGCCTGAGTGGGACTGGATCCCAGGTCTCCAAGATCACGCCCTGGGCTGAAGGCGGTGCTAAACTGCTGAGCCACCCGGGCTGCCCGGTGAATGATTATTTTAATGTACTTTTGGATTTGTTATGCTTGTATTTAATTGAGAATTTTATATCCATATTCATCAGGGATATTGGCCTATTGTTCTCTTATTTAGTGGAGTCTTCATGTATCCGTTTTGGTTTCAGGGTAATGCTAGCCTCCTAGAATGAATTTTTAAAAAGATTTTATTTATTTTTTTCATGAGAGACACAGAGAGAGGCAGAGACATAGGCAGAGGGAGAAACAGGCTCCCTGTGGGGAGCCTGCTTTGGGACTCAATCCCATTACCCTGGAATCAGGACCGGAGCTAAAGGCAGATACTCAACCACTGAGCCACCCAGGTGCCCCTGATAGAATGAATTTTGAAGTTTTCCTTCCATTTCTATTTTTTTGAATAGTTTGTTTAAATGTTTGGTAGAATTCACCTGTGAAGCCACCTGGCCCTGGAGTTTGTTGGTAATTTTCCGATTACTGATTCAATTTCTTAGCTGGTTATCAGTCTGTTTGAGTTTTCTATTTCTTCCTATTTCAGTGTTGGTATTTATATGTTGCTAGAAATTTATCAATTTTTTGCAGATTTTCTAATTTAATGCCATTAGATTTTCATATTTTCTTACAATTCTTTGTATTTCTCTGGTGTTGGTTATTTCTCCTCTCTCATTAGTGATTTTATTTATTTGGGTCTTTTTTTTCTTTCAACTCTGGCTATGGGCTTACCAATTTTTTTCCAATTTTTTTCAAAAAAACAGCTCCTTGTTTCATTGAGCTAGTTTATTGTTTTTTAGTTTCTATATCATTTATTTCTGCTCTAATCTTCTATTATGTCACTCCTTCTCTGGCTTTAGGCTTTATTTGTTGTTTTTCTTCTAGCTCCTTTAGATAGATATAAGGTTCAGTTATTTATTTGAGATTTTTCTTGTTTCTTGAGGTAGGCCTGTATTGCTTTATACTTACCTCTGAAGACCACTTTTGCTGTATCCCAAAGGTTTTGGACTGTTGCATTTTAATTTTCACTTGTTTACAATTTTGGTGGGAATGCAAATTAGTGCAGCCACTCTGGAAAACAGTATGGAGATTCCTCAAGAAGTTAAAAGTAGAACTATCCTAAGATACAGTTATTGCACTACTAAGCATTTATCCAAAGAATCAAACAATACCAATTCAAAGTGATACATGCATCATGAAGTTCATAGCAGTATTATCAACAATAGCCAAATTATGGAAAGAGCCCAAATATTATATATAATTTATGGAAAGAATCCAAATGTCTATCAACTGATAAAGAGATAGAATGGTGTATACACGAACACACATAATGGGATATTATTCAGCTGTAAAAAGAATGAAATCTTACCATTTGCAACAACATGGATGGATATAGAGAATATTATGTTAAGTGAAATAAATCAATCAGAGAAAGACAAATACCATCTTATTTTACTCATATGTGGAATTTAAGAAACAAAACAAATGATCATAGAGGAAAAAGGGGAAGAGGCAAACCAAGAAACAATCTTTAAAAAATCAAATTTACATAGAGTGTAGTATTGGTTTTAGGAATAGAAATTAGTGATTTATCACTTACATATAACACCCTGTGCTCATCCCAACAAGTGCCCTCCCTAATACCCATCACACATTCAGCCCATCCCCCCACTCATCTCCCTCCAGCAATCCTCAGTTTGTTCTCTATAGTTAAGAGTCTGTTTTATGGTTTGTCTCCCTGTCTGTATTTATTTTTTGTTTTACCTCCCTTCTTCTATGTTCATCCATTTTGTTTCTTATATTCCACATATGAGTGAAATCTCATATTTTTCTTTCTCTTACTGACTAATTTCACTTCACATAATGTACTCTAGTTCCATCTATTTGTTTCAAATGACAAGATTTCATTCTTTTGATGGCTAATATTCCATTGTGTGTGTATCACCTCTTCTTTATTCATTTATCAGTCGATGGACATTTCGGCTCTTTCCATAATTTGGCTATTGCTGATAGTGCTGCTGTAAACATTGAGGTACATGAGCCCCTTCAAATCAGCATTTTTATGTCCTTTGAGTAAATTCCTACTAGTGCAATTACTGGATCATATGGTAGCTCTGTTTTTAACTTTTCGAGGATGTCCCATATTGTTTTCCAGGGTGGCTGCGGCAGTTTGCATTCCCACCAACAGTGAAAAAGTGTTTCCCTTCAAGAAACAGACTAAACATAGAAAGCAAACTGATGAGTACTAGAGGTGATGTGGTTGGGGGTTGGGTTAAATAAGTGATGGTTATTAAGGAGTACACCTGTTGTGAGGAGATCTGGGTGTTATATTTAAATGTTGAATCACTAAAATGTTGAATCACTAAGCTGTACCTCTGAAACTAATACTACACTGTATATTATCTTACTAGAGTTTTAATAAAAACTTAAAAAGTATAAAGTCACCAACTATGGCTATATTATTGTTTATTTTGTTTTTTATCTCTTTTAGTTTTTACTTTATATATTTAGGTCCTCTGATGTTGGGAGCATAAACATCTACAATTATTATATTGTCTTGATGGATTGGACCCCCTTATCATTGTATGATGATTTTCTTTGTCTCTTTTTACCTTTTTATAGTGTAGTCTAATTTGTCTGATATAATTATAGATATTCCTGATTTCTTTTACAGTTTCCTTGAAATATTTTTCTGTCTCTTCACTGTTAGTCTATGTATATCTTTAAAGGTAAAGTGAGTCTCTTGTAGGCAGTGTGTTATTGAATCATGCCTTTTCATACATTAAGCCATTCTGTTTCATTTCATTTTATTTCTCCCCATCCATATTTTGGATTATAGATGTTGCAGTTTACATTTTTTTTTGTTGTATAACCAGTAACACATTTTGTTACCTACAGTTGTATTTTACTATATATTTTAACTTTTAAACTACTGGGGTAAGCAAATTATACACCACCACTTCCATATTATAGAATCTAACTTTGACTATATATTTAAAATTACCAGTGAGTTTTAGTCTACCTTTACATGTTTTTTTTTTGGTGTTATTTATCATCTTTTTACTTTCACTATTAGATCTCCCTTTAGCATTTATTGTAAGGCAGGCTTAGTATGATAAGCTCCCTCAGTTTTTATTTATTCAAGAAAGTATTTCTGAAGGACAGCTTTGCTGGGTATAGATCTTTGGTTGACAGTTCTTTTCTTTTCTTTTTAAAAAAATATTTGGGAAAAAGAGATAAAGTGAGAGAGAGTGAGAGAGAGAGAGAGCAAGCACATAGGTGAAAGGAGGGGCAGGGGCAGAGGGAGTAAATCTTCAAGCAGATTTCCCGGTGAATTCAGAGGCTGACACAGGGCTTGATCTCATGATCCATGAAATCATAACCTGAGCTAAAACCAAGAGTTAGATGCTTAACTGACTGAGCCACCCCTCAGGTGCTCCAGTTGTTTTTTCAATATTTTGAATATATCATTCCATTATCTTCTGGCCTGAAAAGGTTCTGGTGAGAAATCTGCCTATGATTTTATGAGTTCCCTTGTATGTAACTTTCTTTCTATCACTAATTTAAAATCTTTCATTATCTTTGACTTTTGAAAATTTAGTTATAATGTATCTCAGCTTAGCCCTGCTCAGGTTCAAACTATTTGGGATCCTTTGGAACTCATGGATATGGATGTTCATTTGTCTCCCCACATTTGGGAAGTTTTCAGCCATTATTGCTTCAAATATACTTTCTGTCCTATCCTCTTTCTCTTTTCCTTCTGGTATTCTCATAATGTGTATATTTTCTTTATCATGCCCCGTAAATTCCATGGGCTTTCTTCCCTCTTTTTCATACTTTTTTTTTCCCTTTTTCCTTTTCTGTCTGTGTAATTTCAAATGGTCTATCTTCTAGGTCTCTGATTCTTTCTTCTGCATGATTGAACCTGGTTTTGAAGCTCTCCATTGAATTCTTCAGGTCAGTCATGATATTTTTCAGATCTAGGCTTTCTGGTTGTTGTTTTTGTTTTCAGTGGTTTCTATTGTTGAGCTTCTCTCGTTGCTCATGCATTGTTTCCTTAATTTTGTATCTTTGTGTTCTTGTAGTTCAGTTCACTAGTACACTTATTTAAAAAGGATTGTTCTAAGTTCTTTTTTTAAATGTTCATAGACCTCCATTGCTTTAGGGGCAGTTATTTAAATTTTATTAGTTTCCTTTGGTGGTGTCATGTGACCTGATTTTTCATGATCCTTGATTGTTTACTTTGGTGCCTTTGCATTTGAATAAGCAGTCTCCCCTTCCAGAATTTACATGTTCTCTTTGGCAGAGACAGTTTTTTACCAGTCAGCTCATTTTGGGTTTCTGAATATGTCTCCTGGTAATGTCCTTGGGAAGGTGGAACTTGCTATCAGTATCTATTTTGGGGGCAAAAACACTGCCTGAGCTCTGAGTTTAATTGGGTTTCCTCTGGCTGAAATCAGTTGAATAGGACTTCTTGTGGTTTGCTTCTCTGCACAAGCAAGGCAAGTTACCTTGTAGGTTATGTTCCACAGTTGCCTGGGTTCCATGGACAGGCTTCTTAAATAATTAAGTCTGGGTACTATACTCAGTAATAGTTGATGCTTTGAAATTGTTCAGTGTAATAGAACAGGCCCCAGGTTCTTCATAACTCCTTGTTTAGGGATTTAAATCAGGCAAGACTACGTTCTGAATTCCCTAGCCAGATAGGCCACCAGTTTTGCTTTGCAGATGGGGAAAGCTATTGGCTTTACTTTCTGTTTAAGTCCCACTGTAAGCAGAGCTGTTGGATGAGATGTGCAACTTTCCATGTTAGGTTCCTTGGATGCTTAAATGGAAAGTTGTATTCAACATTGGGAAGTGCTAAAATTAATTTCTCTACCTGAGTGGAGCAGACAGAGTAAAGGCTGGAAAGGCTCTTTGCTTTTAATCTTGACTGAAGTCGAACCACCTCACCAATTTACCTGGCTGAAGGGGGCCACTGCCTTTGCTCTGTGGATAATTAGCTATTCCTGCCAGATTCTCCACTTAAGCATTGCTGGGCTCTGCACATGTTTCAGCCAGGTTTTCTTGTCAGGTGGTACTGGGAACTACACTTAGTAGTGAGTATGGTAGGATGTAGCTCCCCATCTGAACAAACAGAATGGCCAGCCCCAAGCAACCTCCCATGTATTCCAAGTCAAGGTCCAGAGAGTCTGGAGCTATGCTCCTCAATGAAGGGAATTGCAGATTAACTCCCTTAACTTGGGAAGAGTGGGTAAACTGACTCCAATCTGGGAAAAGCTCTTTATTTATGATCTTCATTCAAGTTGGCCCACTGTCCTTGTTCCCTAGTTGAACAGTGCCACTGGCTGTGTTCTGTGGATAATCAGCTTTGCCTGCCACACTCTGTGGTAGTGATGCTGAATTATGCAGCTTCCAGGTATTCTGGCTAGCCTTTCTGATTAGGAATGGTTAAGAGCTACACTCAGCAGTTGGTTGGATTATGACTTTGCAACCTAGGAGAAAACTGTACTGCAGAGCTTGAAAGCTCTTTATTTGAGCACCTGAACTGGGCAGACCTGCACCTTGCTGAGTTCCTTGGTCAGACTGTACATCCATGTTGACTCTGTAGAAGAAGCCATACCACTGAGTGGAACTACTGCCTGGGCATTGCAGTTAAGAATTTGGTCTGCTGAAATCTGAGTAGTGGTTGCGGTGAGCCTCTATGTGTAGTGAGTCTCTTTTGCTGCTTTCAAGATTCTCTCCTTGTATGTGTCTTTTGACAGTTTGATTATAATGTATCTCTTTGTGAATCCCTTCCAATTTATCCTAGTTAGAATTGAGCTTAGTGGATTGTGGATTTTTGTGTCAATGACTCTCCTCAGATTTGAGAAGTTTTCAGTTTTCATTTATTCAAATCATTTCTCTGCCCCTTTTTCTTTTCCTTTTCCTTTTGAGACTTCTATAATACACATATTGGTTTGCTTGTTAATGTTCCATAATTTTCTTAAACCCTGTTTACTTTTTCTCATCCTTTTTACATTTTGGTCTTCAAACACAATAATATCAAATTATATTTCTTCAAGTCCACTGGTTCTGTCTTCTACCTCTTCCATTTAATGTTAAACTCTTTTAGTTAATTTTTCACTTCAATTATTGCACTTGTGAGTTCCAAAATTCGTGTTTTGTTCTTTTTGTAATTTATATTTCTTGGATGACATTCTCATTTTCTTAATATACCTTCTTCCTTTTTTCCCTTAGTTCTTTGTCCATGTTTTCCTTTAGCTCTTTGAGCATATTTAAGATCATTGTTTTAACATATTTGTCTGGGAAGTCTGATGTCTTCAGGGATATATTCTACAGAATTTTTCCTTGGAATGGGCAATGTTTTCCTGTTTCTTTATACATATTGTGATTTTTTTTTTAAATTGGGCATTTGAAAAACAATTGTCTTCCAGTCCTTGCAGTCTGGGTCAGTGCACTTTAAGACCTTCACTAATTTGCCTGGTATAAAGGCTTAACGCCTTTGCAGGCCTTTTCTGGGCATGTGTCTCCCCTGGTCCTGTGTACATGCTTTTTATTGATTATCCTATGAAAGGTCTTCATTTCCCAAAGAGCATCACTTATGCTTCTCCTAGAACTCTAGGTTGGTCTATTATCTCCTCAATCAGTAATCTTTTTATCGAGCTGTATGTGGGTCTGTGGTGGCCTTGGAGTTTTCTTGAGCCTTGCTTGCTACTTCCTCTTATTTTCCCTAGCCTGAGATGTGATTCATGCCACTTTTAGCTATCTGAGCTCCAAGTTAGGTGCTAAAGAGATTAATCACTCAGGCAGCCCAAATCCAGGTTAGAACACTATAAATTCAGTCTGTTCTATTCTTTGGTTCACATAAGATAATTGGAAACCAATCCAATACTTCTCCTGAACTGTGTCACGCTCCACCAGAAAGTGAGTATGACAAGATCAAGTCAAAATTCCGTAAAACTTCCTACCATTTACAATGTGTAATTTTTTGGTTGGGCTTTTGCCTGATTGCTGTAGATATTTGAATGATTTATAAAGCTACCATAATGTAACTTTTGTCATTCTGTAATTTTTAATATTTCCATGGGGGATGAGACTATGGAGCTGCTTATTTATCTTGCTGGCATCTCTCTGTTTTTTAAGTTACAGGGTAAGTGTAGTCCATATTGTGTTATTGCAAAAAATATCCAGGGTGTTTGATTTCTTTTAAATGCCTATCTTTTGGTTAAACAAGGAACCATGTGTAAAGCAAAGACTTGGAATCATAATTAATATTAAGAAACCTGGTCTAACCTAGCAGGAATTTTAACTTGATAAGAACTATAAATCTTTTTCTTTTGTTTAAGGAACTGATCTCTGAATATACCTGTAATAAAACATTTCATTTCAGTTGTATATTTATAACTTAAAGATACCATTTGACAATTTATTTTCTGATGATAGTAAAGAACCTTATATTTTTATAATTTATAAAATTTCTCTTATATGAGTAAAATTAATGTAATATTTTAAAATATGTTAGAGTATAATTTCAGGGTATCCAGATTTGTAATTGTATACTCCCCAAGGCCATTGGATCAGAAATAATCATTCCACATGCTAAGTTATATTATTTTTCTAATATCCTTCCATTATTTTTGACAAATAGTATCTCTAGAATCAGTATGGTGAAATCAGGTTAGTTAATGTTATGTCTGACTACTTTTTATAATTCCATTGAACATCTTGGAATTTGAGTTTCCCTGATTTTAGTCTCTTGTGCTTTATGAAATTTAACTACTAAAATTATGTCGGAAAAAGAATAATCCCAAATAGCATCTTGGTTTTTGCTTGCAAGAACTTTTCAGGATGATAAGATTTTCTAAACACAAGTTTATTATCATCACTTAATAGAAGAAAAAATCATATGCTTAAATAAGGTGTTAGTTGCTTGGTCAAAAGTTGAAGTATTGGAATTTCAATTTGTAAAGCTTATTTCTGAAAGCTTTTCCAGATTTGGTAGAGAGATCAGAGGGAAGTATTTTTAAATAAGCCAGTACATCTTTTCTTCTTTGCTCCAGAAGAGATTGTTCTTTACCAGAAGCTAGTTATTCCCTCCTCCCAATGGCCTACCTGCATATAATGGTCTCTAGTACATTTCCAATCTTGGCCTTTTGTTGAATTTCAGCAAGTAAAACTAGTGTGTAGTGATGGTGCATGATTAATTCAATCAATCAGCATATATTTATTGATTGCTTACCACATACCTAGCAGTATCTTCTGTGTGATAAATCTCATAATTTTAAAATATCTAGGAAGCTTTGATGATTAAAGCAGAATGATTGATAGGTTTTATTGTTCAGCTGACATTAGAATAACTGATGGAAAGCTAAAATATTGGTTTACAAATCTGTTACTGATAAACTTTTCTGATAGACCTGGTTATTGTCTGATTATTTTAATCAATTTTTTAAATAGAATATCCAGAATATGTATAGAGTTGTTTTGTGGGGTTTTTTGTGGTTTTGTTTTGTTTTGCTTTGTTAGAGAGAGAGGGAAAGAGTGAGGGAGATGGGGTAGAGGGAGTGGGAGACCAAGAAACTGAAACAGGCTCCATGGAGCCTGACTTGGGGTTTGATCTCACAACCATGAGATCATGACCTGAGCCAGAATCAAGAGTCAAACACTTAACTGAGCCACTCAGGTGTCCTTAGAATTGTTTTTATAAGAAAGTGTTTTGAAATCACATAAATGCTTTTTTGTATATATTCATGTGTAACTATAATTAGACTAAATTGATATGATACTTTGCCCTTAAGTATCTCATAGTCCAACAGAAATATTACAGCAGAGTCAATATGTAGGGTCTAAATTGTGTAAAATGAAATGTAGTAAAATTATTTTTAAAAATCCCTTAAATCATTTATAAAATTTATAAAACTATAAACATGCCTTCCCGTGAATGCATACTCATGTACAGAAATATATATATATATATATATATAATATACATATAATTTATATTCTGATATATAGTACCTATGTTAAACATAAATTTCCACAAAAAAATATAAGTATGTTATAGTTGGGTTCACAAACCTTAACTATCCATATGATGTGGCTCCAGTTTATATGCCAATAAGTGTATTGCTTCCTTTGGTATATCTACTTTTAACCATGAGAAGCAGATTTACAACATTAGGCACTTCCTTGCATTCACATCCAAAATTGTGACTCTCCAACTCTCTTTTTGTTTGAGTAGGCCAGCCATTTGGAGAGGCAGTCTTATGAGGACCATAAAAAAACTATTCCAGTAATTTACTGCCTGTCTAGTTCTCTTCAATCTCATGCAGGTGACCTGTTTTCTGAAACGTATTTTATATGCCTCTTCTCAATTCCTACCTCCCCTAACTTTATTCCAAGCCTAGATTGCCTCTTGCCTAAACTATTTTAAGTTTCCATATTTATTCAATTTACTATACACATTGAGTTAAATCAGTCATCTTAATGTATAAAAATATATTCTGACCAAACAACTCATTTGGTTAAAAACATTCAGTGGTTCCCTATTTTCCACTGAATTAGATGTGTATGTACTTTGTTATTCATGGCTTCCCCAAAGTAACCTCAATTCTACTTTGAGGTCTAGTTGAACTGACTATTCCCAAACACATCTTATTCTTTTATTCGACTATGCTCATGCTATTATTTCCCCCTTAAATGCTCTTTTTTATTTCTATTAAAATTCTACTCATTTTTAAAGGTCCAGCTGAGATATAAATCCTCAAGTTTTTTTTTCACTCTGAATCACTTTACCCAAAAGAGGGTTTTGAATTGAGACCTTCATTACTACCAATAACTGAGTTTACCTAATCTCTAGCACTTTGTTTATTTTTATTATTTTTTTAAATAATAAATTTATTTTTATTGGTGTTCAATTTGCAAAAATATAGAATAACACCCAGTGCTCATCCCATCAAGTGCCCACCTCAGTGCCTGCCACCCAGTCACCCCCACCCCCCGCCCACCTCCCCTTCCACCACCCCTAGTTCGTTTCCCAGAGTTAGGAGTCTTCCATGTTCTGTCTCCCTTTCTGATATTTCCCACTTATTTTTCCTCCTTTCCCCTTTATTCCCTTTCACTATTATTTATGTTCCCCAAATGAATGAGACCATATAATGTTTGTCCTCCGCAAGTTTAAAGTAATTTTGCCATATCTTGAACTCCTGTTGCATTTCAATTGTACCTTTCTTATGACACTTATCATAGTATTCTTTATGTTAATGTCATTCATGTTCCTTTCTTACCGTTCCCTCTCATATCAAAATTCTTACCCTCCAGGAAATTATGTTTTACACATCTTTTTTTTTTTTTATTTCCAATAGCACCTAAAACTCACCTATTGTAGAAGAGATGCCTGATAAATATCTGAACAGAATTCAATTAGTTGCTTTGGAAAGTTATCTATCTATACTTATTTCAATAATGTTTAATATGTCAAAAAGTTATTGAAGTTCTTTTTCAATTGCTTTTAAGGCCTATGAGATTTTTTAAAATGCTTTCGATGGTGGCAAATCTTCATCATTTGAGGGAGAATTTGATTTTGTAAAATAGAATTTATTTTAAGCCACATTTAGTGAACAATATTGATATCCAACTTGGGCTTTTATATTTTCAGTTAAAACAGTGGGAATACAAAATAATGAGACAGTCTCTGGGTGTTATGGATTACCAACTCTGAAAGAAAAGTTCCCAAGATGTTTTAAACAACGGCAACATCATTGTAATGACTTTATAATTTCTAAGTTTTCTGCTTTGAAACACACAGTACTCATTTGGATGTGTAAGTTTGAATATATTTGTTGAACCAGTTTTTTCTCTTTGTCAGTTAATTTTGCAATTTTCCAAATCAGGGTGTTAGAAAATGCTTTTGGAATTTAAATGTCATTTAAATGATAAATGTGGTATGCTTTTCATTTGAAATACTATTTTTATAGCTTCTGATGAGGGAGAAATATTATAATCACTATTGACCAAACAAAACTACCTGAATTTGAAGAATATATTTTTACAGCGTTATTATTCAAAAAAGCATACAATTTTACTTGCTATCCTTGGCTTTCCTGAATTTTGCCAGAAACATAAAGAACTGAAAAAAGATTTGAAGTAAACAGGGGAAGATAGTTGAATATAACATTTGAGTATTTTGTAACTGGTGTCACAGATTTTTTTTAAAAAGTATGAAACTTCATCTCTTCCTAATGCTCATGGAATTGATAAGATTTGTATGTGAAAGTGCTTATAAGAGTTTTCTATTTTCTTGGTTACATACAATTGACTTAAGCAGAAAACCAAATTTAATTAATTAATTAATTAATTTTGAAACAGAGAGAGAGAGAGGGAGCTCAAGTAGAGGGGAGGGGCAGAGGAAGAGAATCTCAAGCATTCAGCCCTGAGTGTGGAGCCGAATGTGGGGTTCAGTTCCATGACCCTGAGTTCATTACCTGAGTCAAAATCAAGAGTCGAGTGCTTAACAGACTGAGCTACACAAGCACTCCTCAAAACCACATTTATGTTCTTAAAATGTATAATGCCCATTTTTAAAGACATTCGATTGCCATGTATATTATATGTATCATTTTTTAATTTCACATGCAACTTTTTATTGCTTACTGGTTTATGGGTTTTGGTTTTTCTTTTTTGCAATTCATTTGATTTAACATGTTTTCTTTGGCAACTTTATATAGCTAGTTTCAAATTATCCTCATTAATAGGTGGGAGCATATGCACAGATAATACAAAATAGTTGGATATCTCTATTTTTTCAAGACTATATCATGTGATTATTATAGTAGCGTCACCTCCTTCATAGCACCAGCAACTAATTGGGGCACTTGGGTGGTTCAGTGGTTGAGCGTTTGCCTTTGTGTCAGGTCGTGGTCTTGGGGTCCTGCATTAGGCTCCCCAAAAGGAGCCTGCTTCTCCTCCAGCCTATGTCTCTGCCTCTCTCTGTGTGTCTCTCATGAGTAAATAAATAAAAATCTTTAAAAAAAGACTGACAACCAATTTACTTTGCAAGCATATTATATACAATGTATTGATGGGAGGACAAGAAAGTATACATTTTGAAGAATTTTTTCCATAGAAATTTCATATTCACTCAGTTTACCATTTTGTATTTATATATTTATGTATTTATTTATTTACTTTTTAGTTTACCATCTTAATAATCAGTTACTCAAAACTTCATGATCCTCAAGCATTACAATTTATTGCCATGTTACTGTAATGGGATTTTAACTCAAGTAAAATTAGTTTTAATATTTTTTACTTCAAAGTATTATTTGGAGTTTATATAATTAAATTTTTTAGCCTAACCCTAGTATGTTGGTGTATTTTGAACTCAAAATTTCAGATCTGGTAACAGGGACAGTAATATTTTACCTGAATTTTGAATAAAGGACATTACTATTTGAATTGTCTGTTTGATTATCATTCCTCATCAGTAAGCATAATACTAATTCATAGGTCATCACTAAATATAATTTTATCAAGAACAATAAGTGTTCAAGTGAATACCATATTCTCAGCATCACCATTTAGTAAGCTGATTTGACTTGTCAGTCTCTCAGGAGGTATTTATTTGGAAGGGAAGGAGATGGCAAGTGGAGAATTTGGAGTGTTCCCCAAAATTTATGTATGCCAGCAAAAAGTATGGTTACATCTAGGCTACCCTGTGCTGTAGCTCACAGGACCACCTTGGTCTCCCAGAATCCAACTGGAGTAGCACCTATCTTCTTGTGTGTCAATGCTGATGTAATAAGGTGTTGCTGGTTATTCATTTTAGTAGTTTCTGCTTAAACAGGAACTTGCAGTTATGTAGGATAAGTCTAGAGAACTAATACATAGCATGATGACTATAGTTAATAACTTAATTATTGTAACTTATGTATTCTACAGAGTACTTAATTTTTACTATAAAAATTTATTTTTATAAGATTTTATTTATTTGAGAGTTAGATACAAACATGGCAAGGGGCAGAGAAAGAGCATACTACCTGCGGAGCAGGGAGTTCAAGACCCCAGGATCATGTCCTGAGCTAATGGCAGATGCTTAACCAACTGAGCCACCGTATAAAAATTATCTTGTCTACAGAATACCTCCAGGCCCCAACAACACCCTAGAAATTTTCTTGAATTTCCCAGGGGAACTGTACAACTTCTAAAATTTTCCTACAAAAGAAGGCCCTTTAAATCTGTTGTGTTCAATAAGGAGATGACATTGTCTCTGTGGGAGATATGCTCTGAATGCAGACCTATCTTGACATCTTTCTTATATGAATTCTTTGTTGTTGATCAGCATTACAAGTAGTATCAATTCATACCTTACTGAAATTCCATTTGTTGTTTCCACAGATTTCAGGAAACCTTACTGTGCCTTGGATTACAGGGTGTTCTAGAAAAAGAGCAGTAAGTAATATTTTATTTAAAGCAGCAAGCGGGGTTTTACCCTGTGCTGTTGATAAGAATGACATTGAGAAAATTGTCATATTTGTAAAGTTGGCAAAATTGAATCTCAATAAGACAGCATTATCGCAAAGGACATATTTTGAGATCATATTTATATATATTACCAAAGTAACTTTAAATAAAATGTAATCAGTACACCATCTAAACTTTGACCAGGTTTTTGCAATTTTAAAAAGCACTCTAAGGTAATAAATGATATAAGTGAAATAGATAAAGGAGATTAAGAGGTACACTTATCATAATGACCATTGATTAATGTGTAGAATTGTTGGATCATTATAGTGTACACTATATAGTGAAACTGATATAACACTATATATTAATTATATATCAATAAAAAGATAATTAATAAAGTATCATAATGTTTTTACATCTAATTATCCCAGTTAATTTGATCATATAATTGAGTCATGATTGATATAAATATCTCAATCAAAATTAAGAAATTCACATTACTATTTATTATTAGTGCATTTTGGGATTTAGAAGCAATGAGTAACTAGTATTTTAAGTCTTATTTCGCTTTTCTGACTTCCTACTACAGTTGTTGCGATTTGTGTAATATTAATATTAAAAAAACATTAAAATTGTGTTTTCTCAAAGAATCTTACTCAGTTGGTCTACATAAGACCTATACATCTGAATTTTAACAAGTACCTTAGGAAATTGTGATGTCAATAGATGGGGAACTATTTTTTTAAGGATTCTATTTCTTTATTTATGAGAGACACACAGAGAGAGGCCGAGACACAGGCACAGGCAGAAGCAGGCTCCTTTCAGGGAGCCCGATGCAGAACTCAATCCCTGGACCTGGGATTATGCCCTGAGCCGAAAGCAGATGCCCAACCACTGAGCCACCCAGACATTGCAATAGATGGCAAACTATTAATGGACTTTAATTATAAAAGAGACATGAGTAGACTTTTAGAAAGATAAGTTACTTTATGGTAGGTAGGGATAATAAAACTGAAGCTAGGAATTTTTGAATTGAACAATATCATGTAGACTCTTTTTCTCCTTTTTTTCTTCCCCAAAAAGTAGAGATATAAACCATGGAAAAATTAGGATGCCACCAGTGGAGATTTCTGAAAGTTGGAAAGGAAGCAACTGGTTAGTAACTCCATGACTTGGAAGAACTACAGGGTATTTTGCCTCCCAATTAACAACAGAAGGTAACTCAGGCCAGGCAACTCATGACCCCCAATATAACAAGAAAAAACAGCTTGAGTAGGCTCATTCCTTCTACTGATGGGATGGGAGTCCCCAAACAGCATGAAGTGATCCTAGAAAGATTGGCAAAGGAGCTCAATTGGAAGCCTCAGTGACAATTAGCAACCAGAGAAGTGCTCTCCTTCTCTGTTGTGCCTGAACCTTTCCTCCCTTGGTTGAGATACCAGGTAGTAATGCTGAAGGAGATTCTGCAAAAAGTATTCTGACCTGGAAAGCCTCTTTTTCCCTGTAGGCCAGAGAATTCTTTCCCCCAATTAAAGAATCTTATGGCTTGGTTAGCAGCAACAAAAATGATCAAGACACTAAATGTGCACAGCTTATTAAGTGTGCTATTCATCCCTGAAGGGTGGAAAATCTATTTTCCCACATAGAGACAGTAGGCCATGTGGTACCAAATAAACCAAGCAAATTAAAATAATACTAAAATGATTTGAAAATTAAAATACCATCAGAAAGTACCATTGGAACCACAACACATAAATGTAGACGAGAACCCATGTGCCCGCCCGAGAAAATAAAAAAAAAGATTTAAATAAAACCTAGAATCTCCTAACATAATGGCTAAAATGTTCAGGAAACAATAAATCACCCAGCATACCAAGAACCAGGAAACTCAAAACTTGAATGATAAAAGAAAATCAACTGACACAAATGCTGAGGTGAATGAGATAATGGAATTATCTGACAAGCATTTTATTTTGTTTTTTTCTGACAAGTATTTCAGAGCATCCATTATGAAACTGTTCCAACATGCAATTACACATTACCTTGAAACAATGAAAAAATAGAAAATCTCTAGAAAGCAATTAATGTTATAAAAAACTGAATTAGAATTATGGTTTCAATCATCATATGGTTTCACCCATATGTGGAATATAAGAAATAGTTAAAGGGATTATAAGGGAAAGGAGGGGAACTGAGTGGGAAAAATTAGAGGGAGACAAACCATGAGATACTCCTCTAACTCTGGGAAAGAGAAAAAAAAGGGTTGTGGAATGGGAGATGGGCAGTGGGTTGGAGTAACTGGGTGAAGGGCACTGAGGAGGGCACTTGATGATATGAGCACTGGGTGTTATACTATATGTTGGCAAATCAAATTTAAATAAAAACAAAAAAAATTTAAAAATAGAATTACACTACTAAAAGTTACAATAAACCTACAGGATTCCTTAAGATTTGAGTGGTTATAAAAGAGAAGCAAATCAATTAACCTGAGTACAGATTGTTAGAATGTACCCAATTGGAACAACACTGATAAAATAGACCGAAAAATAAATAGAGCCTCAAAATCCTGTGGAGCAATAACAAAAATTCAATATTTGTATCATGGAAATCCTACAATAAGAGGAAAGAGAGAACAGGACTTAAAGAATACTCACAGAAATAATGGCCAAAGCTTCTCAAATTTGGGGAAAAATCTAACCTAAAACTGCAGATTCAGGAAGCTGAGTGAATTCCAAGCAAGATACATGAAAAGAAAGCTGCTGCACCTAGGCACATAATAATTAAACTGAAAAATAAAGACAAGCAAAAAATCTTGAATTCTGACAGATAGAAATGATGCATTACTTATGGGGGAATACCAATTCAAATGACAGTGGATTTCTCATCTGAAACCTTGGAGACCAGGTCTATAGTTCTGCCCTCTATTTCATTGAGTTCTGCTCTAGTCTTTATTATCTCTCTTCTTCTCCTTGGTTTAGGCTTTATTTGCAGTTATTTCTCCAATTCCTTTAGGTGAGTGGTAAGCTTGTGTATTTGAGGTTTTTTTCCAATTTTTTGAGGGATCCTTGTATTGCAACATATTTCCTTCTTAGGACTGCAAATCCCAAAATTTTGAACAGTTGTATTTTCATTAGTTTCCATGATTCTTTTTAATTCTTTTCTAATTTCCTGGTTGACCCATTCATCTTTTAGTAGGATGCCCTTTAACCTCCAAGTGTTTGAGTTCCTTTCAAATTTCTTCTTTTGATTGAATTCTAGTTTCAAAGCATTATGGTCTGAAAATATGCAGGGGATAATCTCAATCTTTTGGTATCAGTTGAGTCCTGATTTGTGACCCAGCATGTGGTCTATTCTGGAGAAAGTTCCATGTGCACTTGAGAAGAATGTGTATTCTGTTGCATTAGGATGGAATGTTCTGCATATATCTGTGAAATCCATTGCATCCAATGTATCATGCAAGGCCCTTGTGTCTTTGCTGATGTTCTGTTTAGAATATCTGTCTTTTGCTGAGAGTGCTGTGTTGAAGTCTCCTACTATTAACGTATTATTATCTGCATATCTGTTTATTTTGGTTATTAATTGGTTGATATACTTGGAAGCTCCCACATTAGGGGTATAAATATTCATAATTGTTAGATCTTCTTGTTGGATACACCCTTTAAGTATGATATAGTGGCCTTCTTCATCTCTTATTACAGTCTTTGGTATAAAATCTAATTTATCTGAAACTAGGATTGCTACCCTAGCTTTCTTTTGAGGACCATTTGAATGGTAAATGGTTCTTCACCCCTTCACCCCTTGGAGGTGTCCTTAGGTCTGAAATGAGTCTCTTCTAGACAGCATATAAATGAGTCTTGCTTTTTTAACCAGTCTGATAACTTATGTCTTTTGATGGGATCATTTAGTCCATTCATTTTCACAGTTACTTTTGAAAGATATGAATTTAGTGTCATAGTATTACCTATACAGTCCTTATTTCTGCTATTTTTTTCGGGGGGCTCCCTCCATGTCTTACAAGGTCCCCCTTAATATTTCTTGCAAAGCCACTTTGGTGGTCACATATTCTTTCAGTTTCTGTCTTTCCCGGAAACTCTTTATCTCTCCTTCTATTCTGAAAGACAGACTTTCTGGATAAAGTATTCTTGGCTGCATGTTTTCCTTGTATAGTACCCTAAATATTTCATGCCAGTGCTTTCTGGCCTGCCAGGTCTCTTTGGAGACATCTGATGTTAATCTGATGTTTATCCCCATATATGGTAAGAATCACTTGTCTCTAGCTGCTTTTAGAATTTTCTCTTTATTTTTGAAATATGCAAGCTTCACTATTATATGTCAGGGTGTTGATTGGTTTTTGTTTTTATTTTTGGGGGGTCCTTTTTATCTCTTGGATCTGAATGCCTGTTTCCTTCCCCAGATTAGGGAAGTTCTCAGTTATGATTTGTTCAAATATACTTTGAGATCATCTCTCTCTCTCTACTTCTACTGGAATCCCAATAAGATTATTCCTTCTCAAGCTATCATTTATTTCCTGAAGTCTTTCCTTGTGGGTTCTTGTTTTTCTCTTTCTCCTCACCCCTTCCTTTCCATCAACTTGTCTTCAATGTCACTCACTCTCTCTTCCACCTCATTAACCCTAGCAGTTACAGCATCCAGTTTAGACTGAATCTAAGTTAAAGTATTTTTAATTTCAGCCTGATTGGATCTCAATTCTGCAGTAAGAGAATCTCAAGTCCCTTATGCTTTTTTCCAGAGGCACCAGTAGTTTTATAATTGGAGTTGTGAATGTTATCTCTGACATGCTACTTAAATCCATATCAAGTAGGTCTGTGGCAGAGCATATTCCTTCTGATTCCTTCTTTTTTGTTGAATTTTACCTTCTAGTCATTTTGTCCAGTGCAAAATGGTTATATGAGTGAGCAGAGTGAAAAATATCAGCCAAGACCTAAGTAAATTACAATGTAGACAATGCCAAAGAGGTCAGAGACCAGAAAATAAAAGAAAAAGAAGAACAGAACAAAATAAAAGTACCAGGAAAATGAAAAACAAATTTTAAAAAATAGAACTTTAAAAAGGGTGGGGAGTAGGGGTGGCAGAGAG
Source organism: Nyctereutes procyonoides (assembly GCF_905146905.1). NCBI lineage: Eukaryota > Metazoa > Chordata > Mammalia > Carnivora > Canidae > Nyctereutes > Nyctereutes procyonoides. Next base: position 63,642,662 of record NW_026575125.1, on the reverse strand, counting down.
ACAATATGGTCTCACAGAGTGGACCTAAATGGTGATCCTTTTGGTTCTGGGTGTATTTTGTTGTGTTTGTTAGAAGATGCTAAATTCCAAATTTATATAACCAGCAAAACTTATATAGAGACCCAACATCAGCCACCAAAACAGAAACAAGATAAGAGGGGGGTAGAATGGGAAGGAACAGAGAATATAATCTCACAGAATGAACCAACACGATGTTCCATTTGGTTCTGGGTGTATTTTGATCCACGTGTTAGAAGGTACTAACTTCCACCATTATAAAATAAAACAAGACAGGAAAAAAAAAACAAAAAACAAAAACCCATAATTCATATATCTCCCAAAATTAACTTGAATACATTTAAAGGAATGCAAAAGTGAAGAATATATTTAAGACATGTAATTGTAGAAATATGAAAGTCAAAAAGGAAAAAGCTTAAAAATAAAGAGTTGATAAAATATTGAAATTAAGGCAGGAAAAGAGAAAAAGTATTAGAAATTTTTAACCTGAAAGATAAACGAATCATAAGGAAAGAACTTTGAGTTCTATATACTATTTTTCCTCAGTCCTGGAGCCTTCCAATGCTGCTTCATCAGTAACCTTGCTCTTCCTTTGTTCTTCCAGCTGGTCTTCTTGGGGAGGGGCCTGCTGCACTGATTCTCAGGTATCTGTGCCTGGGCAGGGATGCCCTGTCCCTTGCCAGTTAGCCTGGCTCAGTGTGAGCTATTTATCCTGTGAGGCCTTTGTTCCTTAGAGGCCTTGCCTCTCCCTGGTGAAAGGCAAAAAGAAAAAAAATGGCGGCCAGATCTCCAGCCTCTGAGCCAAGAGTTCCTCACATGTACTGAACCACAGTCTCTCAGTGCACACTGGCCTAGATCATCCTGGGGGCAGATGTGAGGGCACTGATCTGCACAAATTGAAGAGGGCCCAGTGGCAGGAGAGTTCTTGCCATATTGTGCCCTCCCTGGTTTCACCTGTCCTGGAGGGAATGGAGGATAGCTGGCTCTTTCCACTTTGGTGCCCTCAGATTGAGGGCCCTGTGCCACTGTACCCATGCTCCTGGGGTTCACCTCTCACAAAGGGAATGGAAGACAGCCTGCCTCCATCCATTGCAGAGGACTAGGGTAAAGAGAGCTCAGGTGATAGTCCATGTACCCAGCCGGCTTCTCCCAGACGCTCCGGGAGGGTTATGGCATTCCAACCCTTTACTGAGATCCTACTGCAGTTTGTGATGAGCTTTCTCCCAGGCGACCCTGTTGTGTCTCTGGTAATATTGAGATTTCACTGCCCCTCCTAGGATTCTGCTCTATTTCCCCATGAACACTTTACAGTCAGAGAAGACTCTTTCAGGCACAGATTTCTAAAGTTCCTGATTGTCCACTGTGGTGCTTTCCTGCCAAGGCTTTCCACAGCTCCTCTCCCCCACCTTTCCTCTTCTCTGCCATCCTGTCTTGTCAAAAGTTATCACTTTTCTCTTTGTAGGATTCCAGCTATTCTCACTTTACATCTCATGTTGGATTCATAGGTGTTCAGAATGATTTGTAAGTTATCTAGTTAAGTTTGGCGGACCTGATGAATCAAGGACTCCTACTTTTCTACCATCTTGCCTAGACAAGGTAAATGAAATCTGAAGCTGGCTATGAAAGAATTAATAATATAGATAAACCCCTAGTCAGCATTATTAAAAAGAAAACAGAAAGAACCCAAATTAATAAAACCAACAACAAAAGAGGAGAGATCACAACCAACACCAAGGAAATAGAAGTGATTTTAGAAAACACATTATGAGCAACAATATGCCAACAAATTAGGCAATCTGGAAGAAATGGATGCATTTCTGGAAAACTACAAATTACCAAAACTGGAACAGGAAGAAATAGAAAACCTGAATAGGTCAATAACTAGTGAAGAATATGAAGCAGTCATCAAAAACCTCACAAGACACAAAACTCCAGGGCCAGATGGCTTCTCAGGAGAATTCTAACAAGCATTTAGAGAATAATTAATACTTACTCTACTAAAGCTATTTCAAAGGAAAGAAATGGTGGGAATACTTCCAAACTCGTTATGAGACCAGCATTACTTCGATCCCAAAACCAGATGAAGATCCCACCAAAAAGGAGAATTACAGACCAATATTCCTGATGAACATGAATGCAAAAATTCTCACCAAGATGCTAGCCAATAGGATCCAGCAGTACATTTAGAGGATTATTCACCATGTCCAAGTGGGATTTATCCCTGGGATGCAAGGGTGGTTTAACATTCATAAAACGACTTTGCAATCACTTCAATAACATAAAACACAAAAACTGTATTATCCTTTGAGTAGGAGCAGAGAAAGCATTTGACAAAATACAGCATCGATTCCTGATCAAAAGTCTTTAGAGTGTAGGAATAGAGGAAACATTCCTCAATATCATAAAAGCCATTTATGAAAAGCCCACAGTGAATATCATTCTCAATGGGGAAACACTGGGAGCCTTTCCCCTAAGATCAGAAACACGACAGGGATGTCCACTCTCATTGCTGTTATTCAACATAGTACTAGAAGTCCTAGCCACAGCAGACACAAAAAGAAAGAAAAGGCATTCAAATTGGCAAAGAAGAAGTCAAACTCTCCCTGTTTGCAGATGATGTGATACTGTTTTCTATAAAACCCAAAAGACTCTATTTCAAGATCACTGGAACCCATACAGCAATTCAGCAGTGTGGCAGGGTACAAAATCAGTGCCCAGAAATCAGTGGTATTTCTATACACCAACAATGAGACTGAAGAAAGAGAAATTAAGGCACCCAAAACCATTAGATATTTAGGAATAAACCTAACCACAGAGGTAAAGTAACTATACTCCAAATACTACAGAACACTTATGAAGAAATCAAATGAAGGAAGATGTAAAGAGATGGAAAAACATTCCTTTCTCATGGATTGGAAGAATAAATATTTTGAAAATGTCTATGCTACCCAGAGCAATTTACACATTCAATGCAACCCCTATCAAAATACTGTGGACTTTCTTCACAAAGTTGAAACAAATAATCCTAAGATATGTTTGGAATCAGAAAAAAAATCCTGAATAGCCAGACAAATGTTGAAAATGAAAACTAAGGCTGGGGGCATCACAATGCCAGACTTGACACTATGTTATTAAGTTGTAATCATCAAGAGAGTATGGTACTGACACAAAGACAGACACGTAGATGAATGGAACAGAACAGAGAACCCAGACATGGATCCTCAACATTATGGTCAACTCATCTTTGACAAAGGAGTAAAGAATATCCAGTGGAAAAAAGACAATCTCTTCAATAAATGGTGTTTGGAAAATTGGACAGCTACATGCAGAAGAATGAAACTGGACCATCTCTTACACCATACACAAGAATAAACTCAAAATGGTTGAAAGATATAAATGTGAGACAAGAATCTATCAAAATCCTAGAGGAGAACAGGCAACACCGTTTTGAACTTGGCCACAACAACTTCTTGTGAGACACATCTATGAAGGTAAGGGAAACAAAAGCAAAAAATGAACTATTGGGACTTTGTCAAGATAAAATGTTTCTGCACAGTAAAACAAACAGTCAACAAAACTAAAAGACAATGGGAATAGATAATTGCAAGTGACATATCAGCTACACAGATTTCCAAGATCTATAAAGAACTTATCAAATTCAATACCCAAGAAAAAACAGTCAAGAAATGAGCAGAAGATATGAACAGACTATTTATCCAAAAAAGACCTACACATTTCCAACAAGCACATGAAAAATTGCTTCACATTCCTTGCCACTTTATGCCGGTGAAAATGGCTAAAATTAATATGACAGGAAACAACAAATGTTGACCAGTTCTGGAGAAAGGAGAACCTTCTTGCACTGTTGGTGGGAATGTAAGCTGGTACTGCCACTCTGGAAAAACAGTGTGGAGATTCCTTAAGAAGTTAAAAATAGAGCTACCCTATGACCTAGGTATTGAACTACTGGGTATTTACACCAAAGATACATACAGGTGTAGTGAATTGACAAGAATCCTGCACCCCAATATTCATAGTAGCAACATCCACGATAGCCACTGTGGAAGGAGATGATATGTCCTTTGAAAAATGAATGAGTAAAGAAAATATTATACATATACACACATATCTATCTATTTATCATCTATCTATCATCTATCTACCTATCTATCTATCTACACACACACACACACACACACACACACAATAGAATATCATTCAGCCATCAGAAAGGACGAATACCTGCCATTTACACTGACATGGATGCAAATGAAAGGTATTTCACTTTGTGAAATATGTCAGTCTGAGAAAGACGATCATTATATGGTTTCACTCATATGTGGAATATATGAAATAGTGAAAGAGACCAATGTAAATCTAATTTTATACTGTGTCCTTTTTTAAAAAAAAAGATTTTATTTATTAATGAGAGAACAGAGAGAGAGAGAGGCAGAGACAAGGCAGAGAGAGAAACAGGCCCCATGCAGGGAGCCTGACGTGGGACTCTATCCCGGGTCCCCAGGATCACACCCCGGGCCGAAGGCGACGCCAAACCCCTGGGCCACTGGGGCTGCCCAAAATATGTCCTTAATACCTATCATCCATCTAACCCATATCCCGCTCACCTCTCTCCATCAACCCTCAGTTTCTTCTCTATTTTTTAGAACCTCTTTTGGTTTGTTTCCCTCTCTTATTTTTCCCTACCAATTTGGTCATCTGTTTCATTTTCTAAATTCCACATTAGTGAAATCAAACGGTATTTTTCTTTCTCTGACCAATTTAATTCACTTAGCAAAACACATTCTTGTTCTATCCACGTTGTTTCATAGGGCAAGATTTCATTTTTGTATTAGCTGAGTAATATTCATTTATATATGCATACATATGTATGTATACACACATGTATATACATGTACATAAATCTCACATCTTTATCCATTCATCAGTCGATGAATATTTGGGTTGTTTTCATTGTTTGCCTATTGTTAATAATGCTGCTGTAAACATTGGGGAGAATATACACGTTCAAATCTATATTTTTGTATCATTTACTTAAATGCCCAGTAGTGCAATTACTAAGTCATAGGATAGATCTCTTTTTTACTTTTTTTTAATAAATTAATTTTTATTGGTGTTCAATTTACCAACATACAGAATAACACCCAGTGCTCATCCCATCGAGTGTCCCCCTCAGTGCCCGTCACCCATTCACCACCACCACCCGCCCTCCTCCCCTTCCACCACCCCTAGTTCGTTTCCCAGAGTTAGGAGTCTTTATGTTCTGAATCCCTTTCTGATATTTCCCACTCATTTCTTCTCCCTTCCGTTATATTCCCTTTCACTATTATTTATATTCCCCAAATGAATGAGAACATACACTGTCCTTCTCCGGTTGACTTACTTCACTCAGCATAATAACTTCCAGTTCCATCCACATTGAAGCAAATGGTGGGTATTTGTCGTTTCTAATGCCTGAGTAATATTCCATTGTATGCATAAACCACATCTTCTTTATCCATTCATCTTTCGATGGACACCAAGGCTCCTTCCACAGTTTGGCTATTGTGGACATTGCTGCTAGAAACATCGGGGTTCAAGTGTCCCGGCGTTTCATTGCATCTGAATCTTTGGGGTAAATCCCTAACAGTGCAATTGCTGGGTCGTAGGGCAGGTCTATTTTTAACTCTTTGAGGAACCTCCACACAGTTTTCCAGAGTGGCTGCAACAGTTCACATTCCCACCAACAGTGCAAAAGGGTACCCCTTTCTCCACATCCTCTCCAATATTTGTTGTTTCCTGCCTTGTTAATTTCCCCCATTCTCACTGGTGTGACCTGGTATCTCATTGTGGTTTTGATTTGTATTTCCCTGATGGCAAGTGATGCAGAGCATTTTCTCATGTGCATGTTGGCCATGTCTATGTCTTCCTCTGTGAGATTTCTCTTAATGTCTTTTGCCCATTTCATGATTGGATTGTTTGTTTCTTTGGTGTTGAGTTTAATAAGTTCTTTATAGATTTTGGAAACTAGCCCTTGATCTGATATGTCATTTGCCAATATCTTCTCCCATTCTGTAGGTTGTCTTTTAGTTTTGTTGACTCTATCCTTTGCTGTGCAAAAGCTTCTTATCTTGATGAAGTCCCAATAGTTCATTTTTGCTTTTCTTTCTTTTGCCTTCGTGGAAGTATCTTGCAAGAAGTTGCTGTGGCCAATTCAAAAAGGGTGTTGCCTGTGTTCTCCTCTAGGATTTTGATGGAATCTTGTCTCACATTTAGATCTTTCATCCATTTTGAGTTTATCTTTGTGTATGGTGAAAGAGAGTGGTCTAGTTTCATTCTTCTGCATGTGGATGTCCAATTTTCCCAGCACCATTTATTGAAGACACTGTCTTTCTTCCAGTGGATAGTCTGTCCTCCTTTGTCGAATATTAGTTGACCATAAAGTTCAGGGTCCACTTCTGGGTTCTATATTTTGTTCCATTGATCTATGTGTCTGTTATTGTGCCAGTACCACACTGTCTTGATGACCACAGCTTTGTAGTACAACCTGAAATCTGGCATTGTGATGCCCCCAGATATGGTTTTCTTTTTTAAAATTCCCCTGACTATTCGGGGTCTTTTCTGATTCCACACAAATCTTAAAATAATTTGTTCTATGTCTCTGAAGAAAGTCCATGGTATTTTGATAGGGATTGCATTAAACGTGTAAATTGCCCTGGGTAACATTGACATTTTCACAATATTAATTCTGCCAATCCATGAGCATGGGATATTTTTCCATCTCTTTGTGTCTTCCTTGATTTCTTTCAGAAGTGTTCTATAGTGTTTAGGGTATAGATCCTTTACCTCTTTGGTTAGGTTTATTCCTAGGTATCTTATGCTTTTGGGTGCAGTTGTAAATGGGATGGACTCCTTAATTTCTCTTTCTTCAGTCTCATTGTTAGTGTATAGAAATGCGATTGATTTCTGGGCATTCATTTTGTATCCTGCCACACTACCAAATTGCTGTATGAGTTCTAGCAATCTTGGGGTGGAGGCTTTTGGGTTTTCTATGTAGAGTATCATGTCATCGGCGAAGAGGGAGAGTTTGACTTCTTCTTTGCCAATTTGAATGCCTTTAATGTCTTTTTGTTGTCTGATTGCTGAGGCTAGGACTTGCAGCACTATGTTGAATAGCAGTGGTGAGAGTGGACATCCCTGTCGTGTTCCTGATCTTAGGGGAAAGGCTCCCAGTGCTTCGCCATTGAGAATTATATTGCTGTGGGGTTTTCGTAGATGGCTTTTAAGATGTTGAGGAATGTTCCCTCTATCCCTACACTCTGAAGAGTTTTGATCAGGAATGGATGCTGTATTTTGTCAAATGCTTTCTCTGCATCTAATGAGAGGATCATATGGTTCTTGGTTTTTCTCTTGCTGATATGATGAATCACACTGATTGTTTTACGAGTGTTGAACCAGCCTTGTGTCCCGGGGACAAATCCTACTTGGTCATGGTGAATAATTTTCTTAATGTGTTGTTGGATCCTATTGGCTAGTATCTTGTTGAGAATTTTTGCATCCATGTTTATCAGGGATATTGGTCTGTAATTCTCCTTTTTGGTGGGGTCTTTGTCTGGTTTTGGAATTAAGGTGATGCTGGCCTCATAGAACGAATTTGGAAGTACTCCATCTCTTTCTACCTTTCCAAACAGCTTTAGTAGAATTGGTATGGTTTCTTCTTTAAATGTTTGATAGAATTCCCCTGGGAAGCCATCTGGCCCTGGACTCTTGTGTCTTGGGAGGTTTTTGATGACTTCTTCAATTTCCTCCCTGGTTATTGGCTTGTTCAGGTTTTCTATTTCTTCCTGTTCCAGGTTTGGTAGTTTGTGGCTTTCCAGGAATGCGTCCATTTCTTCTAGATTGCCTAATTTATTGGCGTTGAGCTGTTCATAATATGTGTTTAAATCGTTTGTATTTCCCTGGTGTTGGTAGTGATCGTTCCTTTCTCATTTCTGATTTTATTAATTTGAGTCTTCTCCCTCTTCTTTTTATTAAGGTTGGCTAATGGTTTATCTATCTTATTAATTCTTTCAAAGAACCAACTCCTGGTTCTGTTGATCTGTTCCACAGTTCTTCTGGTCTCAATTTCGTTGAGTTCTGCTCGAATTTTAATTAACTCTCTTCTTCTGCTGGGTGTAGGATTTATTTGCTGTTTTTTCTCTAGCTCCTTTATGTGTAAGTTTAGCTTTTGTATTTGAGTTCTTTCCAGTTTTTGAATGGATGCTTGTATTGTGATGTATTTCCCCCTTAGGACTGCTTTTGCTGCATCCCAAAGATTTTGAACGGTTGTATCTTCATTCTCATTAGTTTCCATGAATCTTTTTAATTCTTCCTTAATTTCCTGATTGACCCTTTCATCTTTTAGCAGGATGGTCCTTAACCTCCTCATGTTTGAAGTCCTTCCAAACTTGTTGTTGTGATTTAGTTCTAATTTCAAGGCATTATGGTCTGAGAATATGCAGGGGACGATCCCAATCTTTTGGTATTGGTTCAGACCCAATTTGTGACCCAGTATGTGGTCTATTCTGGAGAAAGCTTCATGTGCGCTTGAGAAGAATGTGTATTCAGTTGAGTTTGGATGTAAAGTTCTGTAGATATCTGTGAAATCCATCTGGTCCAGTGTATCATTTAAAGCTCTCGTTTCTTTGGAGATATTGTGCTTAGAAGACCTATCAAGGCTAGAAAGAGCTAGATTGAAGTCACCAAGTATAAGTGTTTTATTATCTAAGTATTTCTTCACTTTGGTTAATAATTGTTTTAAGTATTTGGCAGCTCCCACATTCGGGGCATATATATTGAGGATTGTTAAGTCCTCTTGTTGTATAGATCCTTTAAGTATGAGACAGTGTCCCCTCTTCATCTCTTACTGTAGTCTTCGGGGAAAATTTTATTTTATCTTATATAAGGATGGCTACCCCTGCTTTCTTTTGAGAACCATTTGAAAGGTAAATGGTTCTCCAACCTTTTATTTTCAGGTTGTAGGTGTCCTTCTGTCTAAAATGAGTCTCTTGTAGACAGCAAATAGATGGGTCTGCTTTTTTATCCAGTCTGAAACCCTGCGCCTTTTGATGGGTCATTAAGCCCGTTTACCTTCAGAGTTACTATTGACAGATATGAGTTTAGTGTCATCGTGATATCTATTCAGTCCTTGTTTTTGTGGATTGTTCCACTGAACTTCTTCTTAAAGGGGAATTTTAAGAGTCCCCCTTAAAATTCCTTGCAGAGCTGGTTTGGAGGTCACATATTCTTTCAGTTCCTGCCTGTCTTGGAAGCTCTTTATCTCTCCTTCCATTTTGAATGAGAGCCTTGCTGGATAAAGTATTCTTGGTTGCATGTTCTTCTCATTTAGGACCCTTAATATACCCTGCCAGCCCTTTCTGGCCTGCCAAGTCTCTGTGGAGAGGTCTGCTGTTACCCTAATACTCCTCCCCATAAAAGTCAGGGACTTCTTGTCTTGCTGCTTTAAAGATCTTCTCTTTATCTTTGGAATTTGCTTGCTTCACTATTAAATGTCGAGGTGTTGAATGGTTTTTATTGATTTTATGGGGAGGATCTCTCTATTTCCTGGATCTGAATGCCTGTTTCCCTTCCCAGATTGGGAAAGTTTTCAGCTAGGATTTGTTCAAATACATATTCTGGCCCTCTGTCCCTTTCGGCGCCCTCGGGAGCCCCAATTAAACGTAGGTTTTTCTTCCTCAGGCTGTCATTTATTTCCCTTAATCTGTCTTCATGGTCTTTTAATTGTCTCTCTTTTTTCCTCAGTTTCCCTCTTGCCATCAACTTGTCTTCTATGTCACTCACTCGTTGTTCCACCTCGTTAACCCTCGTCGTTAGGACTTCCAGTTGGATTGCATCTCATTCAATTGATTTTTAATTTCTGCCTGATTGGATCTAAATTCTGCAGTCATGAAGTGTCTTTAGTCCTTTATGCTTTTTTCTAGAACCACCAGTAGCTGTATAATAGTGCTTCTTATTTGGTTTTCTGATATTGAATTATAATCCAGATTTTGTAAGTCTGTGGGAGAGAGGACTGTTTCTGATTCTTTCTTTTGAGGTGAGGTTTTCCTTCTAGTCATTTTGCTCAGGTCAGAGTGGCCAAAAACAATTTGTATTGGTAAAAGGGGAAAAAGAGAGGGGAGAAAGAAGGAAAGAAAACAGAATAAGAAAAATAGAAAAAAGGAAGAAAAAAGGAGAAGAAAAAGAGAAAGAAAAAGAAAGAATGAAAAAAAAGCATTGGGGAAGCAAACAGAAATCAAAACGGAAAAAAAAAAACACGGGGGAGTATCTTCTGATTCTGTATACTTTAAGTCCCTTGACTTTCCCTGGAACTTGTCCGTCTAGCTGGCCTTTGGGGGAGGGGCCTGTTGTGCTGATTTTCAGGTGTTAGCACTTGGGGGAGCTGCTCTGCCCCCTGCCTGGTGCAGGGTTCAGTGGGGGTTGTTTACCCCGTGAGGCCCCAGGAGGAACAACCCCAGTGGCGGTGGCCAGCTCTGGAGCTCTGGATTCAGCTCCCGCAGTAACAGAGCTCTCGGTCTGCAGGGGCCTGGATGGTCCGGGGGCAGGGCCGCTGATCTGCTCAGCTCGGGGCAGGAGCGTCCTTGCTGTCCTGGGCCCTCCTGGCCTTTGCCTGTCCGGGGGGAGGCCGGATCCTGGGCTGTGTCCCGGGCGCCCTGTCCTCCGTGGCCTGCGCGGTTGGATTCGCGCTCCCGGTCGCGCAGCCCCCTCTCCGCGGAGCCTCCGCCCAAGCCCCTCCGAGCTGCTCCTGGGGCCGCACAGTCCCCTCCGTGCAGAGCCGCCGCTCGAGCCCCTCCGAGCTGCTCCCGGGTCCAGCCGTTCGCGCTGCAGCCCTTTAGGGAGCTCGGGGCACTCTCCCCGGTGAGCAGTTGCTCTGTTAGTGTCCCAGGGAGCCCGAGGGCATCCCCACCCTCCTGGGGTCCTGCTCTAACTCCCTGCGAGCGCCTTTCTGCCCGGGAAGGTTGGTGCAGCTCCTGCTACTCTGGGATGGGGCTCTCTTGCCCTGGGGGCAGGCCCTGGCCCGTCCTTAGCCCGGCTCCTCGCGGCGCCCTTCCCCCTTGGATGCCTTTCGTTTCTTTATTTCTTTTTTCCCCATCTTCCTACCTTGATAGAAGCGTGAACTCTTCTCACTGTAGCATTTCAGCTGTTCTCTCTTTAAATCTCAGGCCAAACTCATAGATTTTTGGGATGAATTGAAGGTTATCTAGGTAATTTGGTGGGGACAGGTGATTTGGGGACCCTACTCTTCCGCCATCTTGCCCTTCCTCCTCATGACTTTTCTCTGTCAGTTTATGTGACACCAATAATCTAATGTCAGTGCTGTAGAAATAATCTGGAACCCATGTCTTTATTTCACATCATCTCATTTTTCTCAACTTCCTTTCTCTTAAAACATATTCTACTACATGAAGACTGAGAATGAGAATACCGAATCACAACATCTGCCATTTGTTCATTCAATTCATATTTTGATTAGAGTGCTTACCACTATCACATGTAGCTAGACTGTTGCTTACTTTGTGCCCAATACAGCTGAGGAACTAAATTTTCACACTTTTATTTCATTATTTTAAATTAAAATTTAAAATGGATACATCAATTTCCACTTCTGACCTATATAGAATAATGCTGGATTTATGTTCCTACCTGAAATAACTGGAAAACTGACCTAAATATATGAATCAAAAATGTTCAAAACACTGGACACCTGGCATTAGTTATCTATTGCTGCATAACCAATTGCCACAATCTTAGTACTTAAAATAATATGCATCTATTATCTCACCATTTCTGTGAGTCAGGAGTCCAGGCATATCTTAGCTGGATTTTATGCTTACGGTCTCACAAGGATGCTAATCAAGGGGGTGGCTAGATTGTATTCACATGTAGGGGCTTGAATGAAAATGAATATACTTTTAACTTCACACATATTGTTGGAACAATACATTCTTTGTGAGTCTAAGTATGAGGCTTTGGCATATTGTTGGTTTTTACCTAGAGGTTACTCTCATATCCTAGAAGTGGCTTCCTACAGTTCTGGGGGGGGGGGCATTTCTTAGTTCCTAGAGTTTATCCACAGGTCCTATATGCCTCTCACAGTTTCTTGTCATATAGGTTTTTAAAAATATTTCCACTTATGTTTTCAAGCAATCAAGGAGTGTCTCTAGAATCTAGAGTGAGTCTGCTAGCAAGACAAAGTACCTTATAATGTAACATTATTATAAGAGTGACATCCAATAATTTTTACTATATTCTGTTGGTTAGCAGCAGATTGCAAATCCCTCCCATATTAAGAGGAAGGGATTATACAAGGATATGAATACCAGGTGGTGGGATAATGAGGTTGCCACCTTAGAGACTACCACAGCAATGAACAATAGTGATGCTAAAGCTTCCTGGAATGTATTACTATCTTCAGAAACCTACTAGACTCTGATGTAGGGAGGAAAAGCCCAAGTGGAGCCTAAACGGACTCCTTCAGTCGAAAAGATGGAACTTTTTTAGGCCAGGGAGAACAAAATGACTAAAATTTGCTGGACAGACTATTGGAGTGGAGAGCTACACATAGAGAGAATTCAGGAAATCTGCAGAAGCTTATCCTTGAATAGTCAACTGAATACTGGTTACCCCTGTGTATGGAGAAACTAAGTCTGGAAAAAGACCCATCTGAAAAGATTAGAAATGTGTTAGTGTTCATATGGGCCAGGAATAGTGACTTTTCCTACCAACCATACTGGAAAACAATTCATGAGCCATTGAACCATTTTGTAAGGCACACAAAAAGCTCATTGTAAACTATATACTGCTCATATTCTCCCTAACAAATCCTAAAAGCAAGTCAGTTTCCAAGTAACCCAGAACAAAGTTAAATATTTATGGAAATTTAAAAATATATAGCACTAAACAAGGTAAAATTTACAGTGCCTGTCATTCATCAAAAACTACCAGAAAAAGAAGCAAAGGAAAACATGGAGAAGTAGGAAAATATGCCCCTTGATAAGTAGAAAAAATAGTTAAAGTAAAATGACCCTGAATTAACACATGCTAGAATTAGCACAAGAGGATATGAGTGCAGTTATTTTAACTGTATTTTATATGTTTTAGAAATTAAATGGAGATGTGTGAGATATAAAAAAAACAAATAAAACTTCTAGAGATAAAACCTACAATGTTTAAAGTGGGGGGAAAACATGGGATGGGATTAATGGAAACATATATTGCAAAAGAAAATGTCAGTGAGTTTTAAGGGACAACAATTCAAAATACCAAAGTGAAATGGAAAGAAAATATTAAAAGAGGAGCATCAGTCATCTGTGAGAGAATTTCAAGTAGCCCAATATATCTTGTAATTGAAGTCTCTCAAAGAGTTGGAGAGGAGACAGAAAAATATTTGAATAAATAATATATTAAAATGTTCCAAATTTGATGTAACACACAGACTCAAGAAGCTCAAAGAAGCTTAAGTACAAGAAATACAAAGGCACATCACAAAAATGTTTAATACTAATGATAAAGAGAAAAATTAAAAAGCTGCCAGAGAAAGATGTTATGAACAGAGAAAAGATAGTATCAGGTTTTTCATGAGAAACAATACAGTGATAAGACAGTGGCACAGTACTTTTATTAAATCACTGGAAGAAAAACTCAATCAGACTATTTTACCAACTAGAATATCATTCACAACTGATCATGAAATAAGGACTTTTTTCCAGATATATATCAACTGAAAGACTTCATCAAGCTATTTGGATCCAGTGGAATTTATCCCAGCAATACACGTTTAGTTTAACATTAAAAAATCAACATAGTCATGACACTACCAAATAAAAAGAATATTCATGTGGTTATATCAATTGATGCAGAACGAACATCTGACAAAATCTAACATCCATTATTGATAAACACTCAGAAAACTGTAAGTAGAAGGGAACTTCCTCAACTTTATAAATTGCATGCACAAAATACCTATACTTAACATCATACTTGATTTTGAAAAGCCGAGTGATTCCTTGCTAAGGTCAAATACAAAACATAGATACCCACTCTCACCACTTACATACCACATTGTGTTGGGAATTCTAGACAGTGCTGTAAGACAAGAAAAAAAAATATTTGGAAGGAAGAATTGAAAGTATCCTTATTCCTAGATGATATGATCATTTATGTAGATAATTCAATAGAATGCATAAATTTCAACTAGAATTCATCTATTTCAACTAGAAATAAATGAGTTTAGAAAGATTATAGGATGTAAGATGTGTATTTACAATCCAAAAAATAATCAAATTGAAATTTAAAAAAAATGAAAATATCATAGAAATATTAAAAAACAAGGGATAGATCTGACAAGCTCCAAAATTAAAACAGTAAACCATTTCTTGGTAAAATTTAAAGGCTTAAATTAATTAAGATATATTTCAGGATCAAGATATTTAATATTCCTAAAATCCTATTTTCTCCATATTTATCTATATATTCACAACAGCTCTAAACAAAGCACAGGCTTTTTTGTAGAAAATGAAAAAAATGACTAAAATTTATATTGTAATTCAATATATTTGAATGGAATATAATGGAATATTTCTCAGCCATTAGAAACGGTGAATACCCACCATTTGCTTCAACATGGTTGGAACTAGAGGGTATTATGCTGAATGAAGTAAGTCAATCAGAGAACAATCATCACATGGTTTCATTCATGGGGAATATAAAAATTAGTGAAAGGGATTATAGGGCAAAGTAGAGAAAATGAGTGGAATATTTCTCAGCCATTAGAAACGGTGAATACCCACCATTTGCTTCAACATGGTTGGAACTAGAGGGTATTATGCTGAGTGAAGTAAGTCAATCAGAGAACAATCATCACATGGTTTCACTCATATGGGGAATATAAAAATTAGTGAAAGGGATTATAGGGCAAAGTAGAGAAAATGAGTGGGAGAAATCATAGAGGGTGACAGAACATGAGAGACTCCTAACTCTGGGAAATGAACAATGGGTAGTGGAAGGGGAGGTGGGCACTGAGGGGGGCACTTGACAGGATGAGCACTGGGTATTATACTATAGGTTGGCATATCGAACTCCAATAAAAAATGTACAAAAAATAAAAATATATATACACATAAAAATAAATTAGAATGAAAGAAAAACAGAGTATATAAAAAGCCAAAACAACTTCTACTTTGAAAAAAAAAACATAGCTGTATTTGGGGGAGAGAAAGATGGCAGTAGAATAGGGGAAGCCTAGACTTACCTCATCCCATGAAAATGACTAGATATCTATCAAATCATCCTAAATGTCACAGAAATAGATCTGAAGATTGAGACAAAAGTCTCCACAACTAAAGGGAGAGGGGAGGCCACACTGAAGAAGGTAGGAAGTGCAGACATGTAGTTTAGGGGAGAAATGAATCATATGCATCATTCAGGGCAAAGAGTTGTGGTCATGGAGAAGTGTGAGACAGGGAGAAGCACATGGGAACCTATAAGGAGAACATTTCCCCAAAGCCACTGATTTGGAAAATGAGGGGCCTGAATTTCATGAGTTCTTGCAAACAGCAAGGCTTAAAGCCTGGAATTTTAAAGGTCAGTGCGCTTGGCTGGCATAGAGCCCAAAGAGCACTGCCCTGCTCCTGGAGAAAAGGCAGGCAAACAACCCAGGGAGAGACAGCATGGAAACAGTAATCAGAAGAGTGCCTGGAGCCACAGGGGGGAGATTATTTGCTCTTCTCCAAGTGTATCCTTGTCAGGCACTATTCAGAGACACCTCTCCAGAAACAAAGGAGCTGGCTTGTGCAATTTCCTTACCCCAACCTTCAGCATAAACACAGAGCCTCTGTGTGAAGCAGTGCAGTGCTGACACTGGCTGCCTAACTTGTATACCCCAAGCACCACATCCTTGTGATCTAGTGGGACTACACTTATCAGTCATGCATCCTTCAATCCCAGCACAGCATCCTCCATCCCCTGAAGAGCAGCACAAACACATACACACACCACATCTCCTGCCCACAGAGTTCTTCTGGTCCTCAGGTATGGTGAAGTTAGGGACAGGTCTCATTTTACAAGCAGACCAGTGCACACCTAGTTAAAACTTGACACATACAGACCAGGGACCAAACACTGCCCAAAACAGTCAAGAAGGGCCTCAGCAGAGAACTGGCCCGAAAGATGAGCAGCCAAAACACAAAAGCAAAACACATGCAGCACACAACAGAAACACTCTGAAGTGCCAGGCGACAGACAATACATGGCCTCTAATTCATAAAGGCATTACACTTGGAAAAAGGAAAAAAAGTGGCTTTTTAACACACAGTAAAAGGCATAGACTTAAAAAAATGCCAAGACAGAAGAATTCTTCCCAAATGAAAGAACTTGGTCATGGCCAGAGATCTAAGCAAAATAGAATTAACATGACTGATGGAAAAATTATAGCAATAATGACAAGGTACTAGCTGGGCTTGAGAAAACAATGGAAGATATCAGTGAGACCCTTACACAGAGATAAAAGAGTTAAGTAATCAGAGAGGAAGGATACGATAAATGAGATGGGAACCAAGCACAATGCAATGAACAGCAAGCTGGATGAAACAGAGGAACAAATTAATGACTTAGATTACAAAATAATGAAAAATAATTAAGCTGAACAAAAGAGAAAAAAGATTTATGAGAACACAATAATAAATTTAGGGAACTCAGTGAGTCCATCAAATGTAATAGCATTCATATTTTGCAGTCACAGACTTAGAAGAGAGGGATAAGAGAGGAGAAAATTTATTTCAGAAAACAATAGCTGAAAACTTCTGTAATCTGGGCAAGAACACTTAAATCATCCACAATAGTCAAACTGTGGTAGGAGCCTCAGTATCCATCGAAAGATGAATGGATAAAGAAGATGTGGGGATATGTATACAATGGAATATTACTCAGCCATTAGAAACGATAAGTACCCACCATTTGCTTCCACGTGGATGGAACTGGAGGGTATTATGCTGAGTGAAATAAGTCAATTGGAGAAGGACAAACATTATATGGTCTCATTCATTTGGGGAATATAAAAAATAGTGAAAGGGAATAAAGGGGAAAGGAGAGAAAATGAGTGAAAATATCAGTGAGGGTGACAAAACATGAGAGACACCTAACTCTGGGAAACGAACAAGGGGTAGTGGAAAGGGAGGTGGGACTGGGGTTGAGGCGACTGGGTGATGGGCACTGAGGGGGACACTTGGAGCGATGAGCACTGGGTGTTATGCTATATGTTGGCAATTTGAACTCCAATAAAAAAATAAATATGAAAAAAAAGAACACAAACATCCAGATACAGTAGTCACAGAGAACTCCCATCAAAATCAACAAAAGCGGGATCCCTGGGTGGCTCAGCGGTTTAGCGCCTGCCTTTGGCCCAGGGCGCGATCCTGGGGACCCAGGATCGAGTCCCACATCGGGCTCCCAGTGCATGGAGCCTGCTTCTCCCTTTGCCTGTGTCTCTGCCTCTCTCTCTCTCTCTCTCTCTGTGTGACTATCATAAATAATAATAAATTTAAAAAAAATAAAAAAATCAACAAAAGCATGTCCACACTAAGGCATATGTCATTAGATTTGCAAAGTATAATGTTAAGGAAAAACATATTAAGTGCAACAAGACAAAAAAAGTTCTTAACTTACAAGGGAAGACACCTTAGGCTAGCTGCAGATATCTCAACAGAAACTTGGCAAGCCAGAAGGGAGTAGCATTATATATTCAACATGATGAATGGGAAAAATCTGCCACTAAGAATACTCTATCCAGCACGGCTGTCATTTAGAATAGATGGAGAGATAGAGTTTCACAGAAAAAAAACTAAGAGTTCATGACTACAAAGTTAGCCCCGCCAGAAATATTAAAGGGGACTCTGAGAGGAAAGGAGAGACCAACAATGACAAAAACAAAGGATCAGAGAAAATCTGCAGAAACAATGATAAAACAAATAATAAAATGGCACTAAATATATATCTATCTTCAATTACTCTGAATGTAAATGAACTAAACACTCAAATCAAAAGATATAGAGTGTCAAAATGGTTAAGAAAACAAGACCCATCTATATAATACGTATAGTAGACTCATTTTAGACCTAAACACACCTGCAAATTGAAAGTAAGGGGATGGAGAAACATTTATCATTGCAAATGGAAATCAAAGGAAACCTGGAATAGCAATACTTACGTCACACAAGCTAGATTTTTAAACCAGACTGTAACAAGAGATGGAGAAGGATACTATATCCTGATAAAAGGAACTGTCCAACAAGAAGATCTAACAATTGTAAATATTTATGCCCCTAACATGACAGCACCTAAATATATAACACAATTAAAACAAACACAAAAGAACTAATTGATATAAAATAATAGTAAGGAACTTTAACAGCTCATTAACATCAGTGGATAGATCATCTAAGCAGAAAGCAGTAGCTTTGAATGACATACTGGACTGGATGGACTTAACAGATATATTCAAAATATTTCATCCTAAAACAACAGAATACACATTCTTTTCAATTGTGCATGGAACATTCTCTAGAATATATCACATACTAACAACAGAGGCCTAAAGAAATGCAATACTTTTGAATTCCTACCATGGGTATTTTCTGACCACAATGCTATGAAAATAGAAGTCAACCACAAGAAAAAATCTGAAAAGATCACAAATAGAGGGAGGTAAAAAAAAACATGCTACTAAACAATGAATGGATGAAACAAGAAATCAAGGAACAAAAAAAACTACATGGAAACATATGAAAATGAAACACAGTGGTCCAAAACCTTTACAATTCAGCAAAAGCAGCCCTAAGAGGGAAATATATAGCAATACAGGCCCACCTCATGAAGCAAGAAATATCTAAAATAAACAACATAAACTTACACATAAAAGAGAATGAATCCTAAACATGGCAGAAGGAAGGAAATAGTAAAATGAATAGTAAATGAATAGTAGTAATATGAAATAGTAAATGTAGTACTATGTACTACATATAGTACTATGTACTATATGAAATAGTAAAATGAATAGTAAAATGAATCCTAAACATGGCAGAAGGAAGGAAATAGTAAAAATTAGAGAAAAAATGATATAAAAATTAAAAGTAAAATAATATAATAAATCAAAGAAACCAGGATCTAGTTCCTTGAAAAAATTAATAAAATTGCTGAGTCTTTAGCCAGACTTATCAAAAACAAGAGAAAAAGGTCCCAAACAAATAAAACCACAAATGAAGTGGAGAAATAGCAACCAACACCAAAAAATACAATTATAAGAGAATATTATGGAAAAATCTATGCCAACACATTACACAACCTGGAAGAAATGGACAAATTTGTTGACACATATAAACAACCAAAACTGAAACTGGAAGACAGAAAACTTGAGCAGACTGATAACCAGCATAGAAATTTAATCAGTAATCAAAAATCTCCCAACAAACAAAAGTACTGTCCCAGAGGACCTCACAGGTGAATTCTGCAAAACATATAAAAAACAGTTAATACCTTTTATGCAGCTGATGTATCACTAAATTCGAAATGTGAAACAATACACTATATGCTAATTGGAGTTCAATTTGCCAACATACAGCATAATACCCAGTGCTCATCCCACAAAGTGCCCCATCACCCAGTCACCCCAACCCCCCACCCACTTCCCCTTCCACTACCTCTTGTTCATTTCCCAGAGTTAGGTTTCTCTCATGTTTTGTCACCTTCACTGATATTTTCACTCATTTTCTCTCCTTTCCTTTTATTCCCTTTCACTGTTTTTTATATTCCCCAAATGAATGAGAACATATGATATTTGTCCTTTTCCGATTGACTTATTTCACTCAGCATAATACCCTCCAGTTCCATCCATGTCAAAGCAAATAGTGGGTATTTGTCTTTTCTAATGGCTGTGTAATATTCCATTGTATACATAGACCACATCTTCTTTATCCATTCATCTTTTGATGGACACCGAGGCTCCTTCCACAGTTTGGCTATTGTGGACATTGCTGCTATAAACATTGGGGTGCAGGTATCCTGCTGCTTCACTGCATTTTTATCTTTGGGCTAGATCCCCAGCAGTGTAATTGCTGGGTCGTAGGGGAGTTCTATATTTAACTCCACATAGTGGTCCAGAGTGACTGTACCAGTTCACATTCCCACCAACGCTACAAGAGTGTTCCCCTTACTCCACATCCTCTACAACATTTGTTGTTTCCTGTCTTATGAATTTTCCCTATTCTCACTGGTATGAGGTGGTATCTCATTGTGGTTTTGATTTGTATTTCCCTGATGGCCAGTGATGCGGAGCATTTTCTCATGGGTTTGTTGGCCATGTCTATGTCTTCCTCTGTGAGATATCTGTTCATGTCTTTTGCCCATTTCATGATTGGATTGTTTGTTTCTTGGCTGTGGAGTTCAATATGTTCTATATAGATCTTGTATTCTAGTCCTTTATCTGATAGGTCATTTGCAAATATCTTCTCCCATTCTGGAGGTTGTCTTTTAGTTTTGTTGACTTTTTCTTTTCCTGTGCAGAAGCTCCTTATCTTGAGGAAGTCCCAATAGTTCATTTTTGCTTTTGTTTCTCTTGCCTTCATGGATGTGTCTTGTGGGTTGCTGTGGCCAAGGTCAAAAAGGGAGTTACCTGTGTTCTCCTCTAGGATTTTGATGGATTCTTGTCTCACATTTAGATCTTTCATCCATTTTGAGTTTATCTTTGTGTATGGTATAAGAGAATGGTCTAGTTTCATTCTTCTGCATGCAGATGTCCAATTTTCCTAGCACCATTTATTGAAGAGACTGTCTTTTTTCCAGTGAATAGTCTTTCCTGCTTTGTCGAATATTAGTTGACCATAAAGTTGAGGGTGCACTTCAGGATTCTCTATTGTGTTCCATTGATCTATGTGTCTGTTTTTGTGCCAGTACCACATTGTCTTGATGACCACAGCTTTGTAGTATAACCTGAAATCTGGCATTGTGATGCCCCCAGCTATGGTTTTCTTTTTTCATATTCCCCTGGCTATTCGGGGTCTTTTCTGATTCCACACAAATCTTAATATGATTTGTTCCAACTCTCTGAAGAAAGTCCATGGTATTTTGATAGGGATTGCATTGAATGTGTAAATTACCCTGGCTAACAGTGACATTTTCACAATATTAATTCTTCCAATCCATGAGTATGGAATATTTTTCCATCACTTTATGTCTTCCTCAATTTCTTTCAGAAGTGGTCTGTAGTTTTTAGAGTATAGATCCTTTACCTCCTTGGTTAGGGTTATTCCTAGGTATCTTATGCTTTTGGGTGTCATTGTAAATGGGATTGACTCCTTAATTTGCCTTTCTTCAGTATAATTGTTAGTGTAGAGTAATACCTCTGATTTTTGGGCATTTATTTTGTATCCTGCCACACTGCCGAATTGCTGTATGAGTTCTAGCAATCTTGGGGTGGAGTCTTTTGGGTTTTCTATGGACAGTATCATGTCATCTGCAAAGAGGAATAGGTTGACTTCTTCTTTGCCAATTTGAATGCCTTTTTTATGTCTTTTTGTTGCCTGATTGCTGAGGCTAGGACTTCTAGTACTATGTTGAAGAGCAGTGGTGAGAGTGGACATCCCTGTATTGTTCCTGATCTTAGGGGAAAGGCTCCCAGTGCTTCCCCATTGAGAATGATATTTGCTGTGGGCTTTTCATAGATGGCTTTTAAGATGCTGAGAAATGTTCCCTCTATCCCTACACTCTGAAAAGTTTTGATCAGAAATGGATGCTGTATTTTGTCAAATGCTTTCTGTGCATCTATTGAAAGGATCAAAGGATTCTTGTTTTTTCTCTTGCTGATATGATCAGTCAAATTGATTGCTTTATGAGTATTGAACCAGCCTTGCGTCTTGGGGATAAATTCCACTTGGTCATAGTGAATAATCTTCTTAATGTATCGTTGGATTATCTTGTTGAGAATTTTTGCATCTGTGTTCATCAGGGATATTGGTCTATAATTCTCCTTTTTGGTGGGGTCTTTGTCTGGTTTTGGAATTAAGGTGATGCTGGCCTCATAGAACGAGTTTGGAACTCTTCCATCTCTTTCTATCTTTCCGAACAGCTTTAGTAGAATAGCTATTGTTTCTTCTTTAAACGTTTGATAGAATTCCCCTGGGAAGCCATCTGGCCCTGGACTTTTGTGTCTTGGGAGGTTTTTTTTTTATTTTTTTAACATCTTTTTAGTTATTTATGATAGTCAGAGAGAGAGAGAGAGAGAGAGAGAGAGAGAGAGAGAGAGAGGCAGAGACATAGGCAGAGGGAGAAGCAGGCTCCATGCACCGGGAGCCTGATGTGGGATTCGATCCTGGGTCTCCAGGATCGCGCCCTGGGCCAAAGTCAGGCGCCAAACCGCTGCGCCACCCAGGGATCCCTATCTTGGGAGGTTTTTGATGACTGCTTCAATTTCCTCCCTGGTTATTGGCCTGTTCAGGTTTTCTATTTCTTCCTGTTCCAGTTTTGGTAGTTTGTGGTTTTCCAGAAATGCATCCATTTCTTCTAGACTGCCTAATTTATTGGCGTATTGCTTCTCATAATAAGTTTTTAAAATCATTTGTATTTCCTTGGTATGGGTGGTGATCTCTCCTTTCTCATTCATGATTTTATTAATTTGAGTGTTTTATCTCTTCTTTTTAATAAAGGTGGCTAATGGTTTATCTACCTTATTAATTCTTTCAAAGAACCAACTCCTGTTTTTGTTGATCTGTTCCGCAGTCCTTCTGGTCTCTATTTAATTGAGTTTTACTCGAATCTTTATTAATTCTCATCTTCTCCTGGGTGTAGGATCTATTTGCTGTTTTTTCTCCAGCTCCTTTCTGTGTAAGGTTAGCTTTTGTATTTGAGTTCTTTCCAGTTTTTGGAGGGATGCTTGTATTGCGATGTATTACCCCTCAGGACTGCTTTTGCTGTATCCCAAAGATTTTGAACAGTTGTATCTTCATTCTCATTAGTTTTCATGAATCTTTTTAATTCTTCCGTAATTTCCTGGTTGACCCTTTCATTTTAGCAGTATGGTCCTTAACCTCCACGTGTTTGAAACCCTTCCAAACTTCTTGTTGTGATTTAGTTCTAATTTCAAGGAGTTATGGTCTGAGAATATGCAGGGGACAATCCCAATCTTTTGGTATCGGTTCAGACCCGATTTGTGACCCAGTATGTGGTCTATTTTGGAGAAAGTTCCATGTGCACTTGAGAAGAATGTATATTCCGTTGCGTTTGGATGTAAAGTTCTGTAAATATCTGTGAAATCTGACTCATACAGTGTATCCTTTAAAGCTCTTGTTTCTTTGTAAATGTGCTTAGAAGATCTGTCAATTGTAGAAAGTGCTATATTCAAGTTACCAAGTATAAGTGTATTATTATCTAAGTAAGTCTTATGGTTGTTAATTGATTGATATACTTAGCAGATCCCACATTCGGGACATAAATTTTCATGATTGTTAGTCCTCTTTTTGGATAGATCCTTTAAGTATGTTATACTGTCCCTCTTCATGTTTTACTACAGTCATGGGATAAACTTTAATTTATCTGATCTGGGGCGGCTACCCCTGCTTTCTTTTGAGGACCATTTGAACGGTAAATGGTTCTTCAACCTTTTATTTTCAGGCTGGATGTGTCCTTACATCTAAAATGAGTCTCTTGTAGACAGCAAATAGATGGGCCTTGCTTTTTTATCCAGTCTGAAACCCTGCACCTTTTGATGGGGTCATTAAGCCCATTCACATTCAGAGTTACTATTGAAAGATATGAATTTAGTGTCATTATGATACCTATTCCAGATTGCAAAGGAAAAAGTACAAATGACTTTATTCACAGATGACATGATATGATATATATAAAACTTAAGGAAGCTATAAAAATTTACTAGACTTGATAAGTATGCCACTATTGCAGGATATCAGATCTATATACATACTTATTCCTATATGCTAACATGAACAATCAAAAACTGAATTTGAGGAAATGGTTTCATTCAAAAAGATGGTACGCTAAAAATTAAAAAAAACTTTGCTATGAGAAATTAAAATTCTAAATAAATTAAGAGATATTCCATGTTAACGAGTTGGAAGACTCAACATTGTTAAGATGTTAATACTCAAATTGATCTAT
The DNA here is from genome assembly GCF_905146905.1 of Nyctereutes procyonoides. Lineage (NCBI taxonomy): Eukaryota > Metazoa > Chordata > Mammalia > Carnivora > Canidae > Nyctereutes > Nyctereutes procyonoides. Next base: position 63,618,431 of record NW_026575125.1, on the reverse strand, counting down.
AGATGCATTGAAATTCCTAAGACTGTGAAGTTTTCCCAGAAATTATCAAGCAGTTCCTAAAATTCATATAGAAATGAAAACACTGGAAGGGTTAAAACATTTTGAAAAGGAAGAGCAAATTTAGAAAATTATCATTTCCTCATTCCAAAACTTACTGTAAAGCTTCAGTAATCAATACAATGTGGTTGTGACATAAAGATAGACTAATAGAACCATGGAACAGGTTCCAGAATTATGAGTCCAGAAACAATTTTTTATATTTATAGTCAATTGATTTTATACAAAGATGTCAAGTCAATTTATGAGTGTGTGTGTGGGGGGAGATAGTCTGTTCAACAAATGATACTGGGACAACTGGATATGCACACAAAAATTAATCCAAGATAGATCATGGACCTAAATTTAAGAGCTATACCAATAAAATTATTAGGAGAAAATCTTTCAGACCTGTAGTTAAGCAAAGTTTTCCTAGATAAAAAACTAGCACAGTCAATAAGATACAAAAATGATAAGTTGTATTTCAACAAAATTCAAAACTCTAGCACACCATGAATAAAATGAAAAGATAAGCAACAGACTATAAAGAAATGTTTGAAAATCACTTACCCAATAAAAGAATTGTATCCAGAGTATGCAAAAAAATCTTATATTCAATAAAAAACTTATGAATAAATGGACAAAAGATATAAACAGATATCTCACCAAAACAATTACATTAATATTTAATAAGTGCGTAAAAAGATGCTCAAAATCATTGTTTTATTTGGGAAATGCATTTTAAAAGCAAAATAACATATTTCACCCTCTCTCGAATGGCTGTAAGATGAGAAATAACAAATATTGGCAAAAATAGGGAAATAAGGGGAAAATTGTACGTTGATGGAATGGAAAATGATGTATCCACTTTGAAAAACAATTTTTTAGTTTCTCAAAATGTTGAATATAAAACTACCATACGACCCACCACTTCCACTCATAAGTATCTGCCAATGCAAAACAAAAACATATCCACACAAAGGCTTACATGCAAATGTTCATATCAGCATTAATAATAGCCAAAATTTAGAAACCACATAAATGCTTATCAACTTGCGAATAGACCTAAAAAATACAGTATATCCATACCATGTAATAAAATTCAGCAATAAAAAGAAATCAAGTGCTGACACCTGCTGCATCATAGATGAACCTCAAAAACATCTGCAGTGTGACAGAAGTGGGACACAGGAGACCAAATATTGTATAATTCTGTTTATATGATGTGTCCAGAAAAGACAAAAATGAATTGACAGAGACAAAAAGTAGATCAGTTGTTCTGGGTATGGAAACATGGGATAACTAGAGATAGATATGAGAGGTATCTTGAAGAGATTAAAATTGGCCAAAACTGCTAGGTGATGACGTTTGCACTACCAACTGAATTTACTAAAAATGATTGAATTGTGTACTTGAAATGGGGCATTGTATTATAGGTAAGCATATAATGTAGCAAAGTTTTTTTTAAAAAAAAAACACTATTAAGAGAAAGAAAAAAAAAACAAGTCACAGATAGGGATAAAATAATTACAAGTGGTGCATCTGATAAAAGACCTGGAATAAAATAAAAAGAATAAAAAAAAAAGACCTGAAATAGAATATATGAAGAATTCATAAAATTCAGTAATAGGGGAACACAACACAATAACAAATTGGCAAAATTGAAAAAAAAAATAGTCACTTCATCAAAAAAAGATATGAAAATAGCTAATATGCACGTGAAGTACTCATATGATAAATGTCATAAGATAAATGTAAATTTTAACCACAGCATGACCACTACATGTCCATTATGTAATATATCTAAAATTAAAAAGACTGATTGTATCAAATCCTGGTGATGATGTGAAGGAATTGGGACTGAAATACAATGCCATCAGGAATGTGAAATGGTACAACCACTCTGGAAAACAGTTGTGCAGTTTATTAAATAGTTAACTTACACCTGCCCATGATCTAGCTATCCCTTAAGTATTTACCTGAGAGAGGATAGCACATATTGATGCAAAGACTTAGAAGTGCTGATAGCAGCTTTATTTGTAATAGCCAAACACTAGAAAAAAGCCAAATATCCATTAACAGGTAAATGAATAAACAAATTGTTTTTAGTCATATGGAGAAATACTGCTTAACAATAAAAAAATGAACTATTGATACACACAAGAACATGGATAAATCTCAAAATAATCAAGCTGAGTGGGAAAAATTTTAAATAAGAACACATACGGGATCCCTGGGTGGCGCAGCGGTTTGGTGCCTGCCTTTGGCCCAGGGCGCGATCCTGGAGACCCGGGATCGAGTCCCGCGTCGGGCTCCCGGTGCATGGAGCCTGCTTCTCCCTCTGCCTGTGTCTCTGCCTCTCTCTCTCTCTCTCTCTCTCTCTCTCTCTGTGACTATCATAAATAAATAAAAAAAAATAAGAACACATACTGGGCAGCCCGGGTGGCTCAGTGGTTTAGCGCCTGCCTTCAGCCCAGGACATGATCCTGGAGACCCCGGTTCGAGTCCCACATCAGGCTCCCTGCATGGAGCCTGCTTCTCCCTCTGTCTGTGTCTCTGCCTCTCTCTCTGTGTATCTCTCATGAATAAATAAATAAATTCTTTAAAAAAATATAAGAACACATACTATATGCTTCCATCTATATAAAACTACTGAAAATGAAAACTAGTGACAGGAAGTATCTACTTCCCTCTACTAGAAGTAGAAGGGGAAAGGTAGGGGAAATTGGTTGAAAGTGGGCATTAGGAAACTTTTGGAGGGCAGCATGGGTGGCTCAGCAGTTTAACACAGCCTTCAGCCCAGGGCATGATCCTGGAGACCTGGGATCAAGTCCCATGTCAGGCTCCCTGCATAGAGCCTGTTTCTCCCTCTGCCTGTGTCTGTGCCTCTCTCTCTCTCTCTCTCTCTCTCTCTCTGTCTCTCATGAAAAAATAAGTAAAATCTTTAAAAAAAAAAAGGGAAACTTTTGGAGATGGTGGATATATTTCCTGAGTGTATACACTTATCAAAATATCTAATTGTAGCTTTAAAACAAATTTGCACTTGTTGCTTAGTATTGCATTAGTTTTAGTTATGATAACTCTTTTATATAAGTCATTTTATAAGTTGTATATATTATTTTCCATTATTATTCAAATCCAATTTAGGAAAGGGCTCCATTCTAAATTTCAGTTAGAAAAAGAATATTGAAATCTGTATATGTTGGGGTGCCTGGGTGGCTTAGTCAGTTAAGCATCTACCTTCCTCTCAGGTCATGATCTCAGGTTCCTGCGATCTAGCCCCACATTGGGCTCCCTGTTCAGTGAGGAGTCTGCTTCCCCCTCTGCCTCTCCCTCCCCCTATTTCTGCTCTCTCCCTCAAATAAATAAATAAATAAAATCTTAAAAAGAAAGAAGTTAGTATATGTCTACAAAGGATTTGAAGTGCAGCCTATATGAGACTGGACGATATCTTCTTAGGTGGAGGGCAGCATCAGAACCTCATACCTCATTCCATGATCTGCAGCATTTCTCCTCAACTCATTCTCAAAGATTTTTTTTTTCTCTCACTCTCTTGTTTTCCCATTCTTGTTCTCTCATCACAAAAATATATATACACATACAGGGCTTTGTAGGATATATATTTTTAACTAAAATTTATTTTTAGATTTTTTCGCTATCCTGTGAGATAATTGGAGACATCATGGGGTGAAGTTACTAGAAAAATAGCAGATTTCTATTTCTAGCTCTGCTATGGACATTCTATGCCCTGTTGAATGAGATCCATAACCCTGCTTTTCTGACTCCTTATCAGTAAAATGGAAGTCATTATTCCATCATACTTCTTAAAAAAGTTTTTATTTATTCATTCATTCATGAGAGACATACAGAGAGAGGCAGAGACATAGGCAGAGGGAGAAGCAGACTCTCTCAGGGATCCCAATGTGGGACTCGATCCCAGGACCCTGGGATCATGACCTGAGCCAAAGGCAGATGCTCAACCACTGAGCCACCCAGAACCCCTCCATTAGGCTTCTAATTTACTTCCTAGGGATGCCTCCAGGATTCATTGAATTAAAAAAATATATAAAGACCATAGTTGATTGGATTAAAAAATCTAAGAACAAAAGGGATAGGAACAAATAGAAAAGAATTCTATTCTATTATGAAACTTTCTGAAGCCATAAACATGATTTTTATGGCTACCTTTCCTTCTTATATTTCTTTTATTTATACTTTTAATTATAACAGTAGTACAAGATATATGTATGGCAAATCTAGATTAACTTATCCAAAAATAACACAGTAATGTGATCCTGTTTGTATGTATATATGTATGTATGTATGTATGTATGTATTTATTTATTTATTTATTGTTGAAAGACATTTTATTATCAGTGTTCCATTCCATCTACTCAGGGCACTGGATGAGATGGCAGCTCAAGCAGAGGAGCTGGAGACAAACCCCCACCCTCCTATCCTATTATTTTTGAAATGTGTATAGTGTAAATGTGAATATGGGTATCATAGAAAAATTTTTGAAAAATGCACATCATAATTTCAACAAGTGCTATTTCCAGAATTGTGGGTGATTTAAATTCTTTTTAAAAAATTTATCTGTATATTATAATGACATTATATTATTTAAGTGATTATAACCATTTAAGGGGCAGCCTCTATGGCCCAGTGGTTTAGCGCTGCCTTCAGCCCAGGGTGTGATCCTGGAGACCCAGGATAGAGTCCCACATCAGGCTCCCTGCATGAAGCCTGCTTCTACCTCAGCCTGTGCCTCCCTCTCTCTGTGTCTGTCATGAATAAATATATTTTAAAAAAATAACCATTTAAAATCAGTACTGCTTAATTGCTAACAAATTTTTTTACTCATCTTATTCTAGTATACTTTCATATTATGGAAATAAATATCATAGAAAGGCCCATTTCAGAATATTAAGAACTGTGAATAAGGAGTGCCTGGGTGTCACAGTCAGGCTGCTGACTCTTGGTATCGGCTCAGGTTGTGATCTTAGAATCATGAGATTGAACCCAGCATCAGGCTCCACACTGAACATGGAGCTTGCTTAAGATTCTCTCTACCTCTCCCTCTACTCCTCCTCCCACTCTTTCTCATAAATAAATAAGTAAATAATAAATAAATAAATAAATAAATAAATAAATAAATAAATAAATTAAATAAATATTTTGTTTCAAAAGTACTATGAAATTAATTTCACTACTGTTATGTGTTTAAATTAACCTAGCCTGTGTCACCCAGATGGTTCTTTCTATGATATTCTTTCCTTTGATTATTCTAATTATTTTAAATCTGTTTTACAGCTACAAGATCGCACTCAGTTCAGTGACCGAGACTTAGCCACCCTTAAGAAGTACTGGGACAATGGAATGACCAGCCTTGGTTCTGTCTGTAGAGAGAAAATTGAAGCAGTTGCAACTGATTTAAATGTTGACTGTGAAATAGTTCGGGTAAGACATTTTCAATAATTTTCATGCTGTGGCTGAAGATTGTCATAAATGAAAGCTTTAAAAATTGCACAAGGTGTTCTAAACAAGAACATCAATAAAGTGAAAAAGATAACCCACAGAATGGGAGGAAATATGTTCGAATCACGTATCTGATAAATAACTTGTATTCAGGTTACATAAAAATCTCTTACATCTTAATAATGAAAACAAATAATGAAATTTAAAATGGGCAGAGAATTGGAATATACATTTATCCAAAGGACATATACAAATGGTCAATAAATGCAAAAAATATTCATCATTTGTAATTATGGAAATGAAAACCAGAATGAGATACCACTTAACAGGCAATATGATGTCTATGATAAAAAAGATAGATGGTAACAAGTACTGACCAGGATGTGGATAAATTGGAACTATTATACACTTCTGGTGAAAATGTAAAATATTTTAACTACATTAGAAAACAGTCCTCAAAATTTTAAACATAGAATTATCATATGATCCAGCAATTCCAGTCCAAGTCACATACCCAAAAGAAATTAAATGTATATATACTAAAAAACTTACATATGCATATTTGTTTTGTTTCTTAAACTCAATATATGAGTGAAATCATATAATATTTTTCATTGTCTGACTTATTTCACTTAATGTAATACTCCGCATTTCCATTGATGTCATTGTAAATGTTAAGATTTCATTCTTTGCTATGGCTAATATTCCATTCATCATTCAATGCACACTTGGGCTATTTCCATAATTTGGCTATCGTAAATAATGCTGATATTAACATTGGCCTACATCTATTGCTTTGAACAAGTATTTTTGTATTCTTTAGATAAACACATAGTAATGCAATTGCTGGGTCATAGGGTAATTCTATTTTTAGCTTTTTGAGATGCTTCATAGTGTTTTCCATAGTGGCTGTACTAGTTTGCATTCCACAAACAATACAAGAGGACTCCCCGTTCTCCACATGCTTGCCAACACCTGTAGTTTCCTGTGTTGTTAATTTTAGACATTTTGACAGGAGTGAGGTGATAGCTCACTGTAGTTTTTGCTATTTCCCTGATGATCAGTGATGGTGAGCATCTTTTCATGTGTCTGTGGGCCATCCTCGTGTCTTCTTTGGAAAATGTCTATTTTGTCTTCTGCTCATTTTTTTAACTGGATTATTCATTTTGGGGTGTTGAGTTTTATAACTTCTTTGTAGATTTTGGATACTAACCCTTTATCAGATATGTCCTTTGCCAGTATCTTCTCCTATTCTCTAAATTGCCTTTTGCTTGTTGATTGTTTCTTTTACTGTGCAGAAGTTTGTTATTTTGATGAAACAAATGAGAATAGGGGAAAGAGAGATAGAGGGAGAGAGGGGAATAAAGAGAGAGAGAGAGACAAAAAACAAGAAACAGACTCTTAACTACAGAGAACAGACTGATAATTTCAAGGGGGGATTTAGTTTGGGGGATGGGTTAAATAGGTGCTGGTGATTAAGGAGTGTACTTGTGATGAGCACCAGATGTTGCATGTAAGTGTTGAATCACTAAACTGTACACCTGAAACTAATATTACACTGTATGTTAACCTACTGGAATTTAAATGAAAAATTAAACACGTTATACATGAATGTTCATAACAGCATTGTTCATAATAGCCAAAAGTGGGGGAAAAACAAATATCCATCATGTGAATGCATATAAAATGTGATATATACATATAATGCAATACTATATGACCATGTAAAGGAATGGAATATTGAAACATACTACAGAATAGATGATTCTTGAAAACATTATGCTAAGTGAAGAAACCAGTCACCAAAGACCACATATTTTATAATTCCATTTATATGAAATGTCCATAATAGTCACATCTACAGAGATGGAAAGTAGATTAGTAATTGCCAAGGGCTTGAGATAAGGAGGAATGGAGAATGACTACTGAGGATAGGGTTTCTTTTTGGCATGCTAAAAGTATTCTGGAATTAGAAAAATTGCACAAATCTATGAATATATTTTTGGGAAAACCTTTTCATCATATACATGAAATAAGTGAATTGTATGATATACTAAACATATCTCAGTAACACTACTTAAAACATTGTATGATGCAATGTGAAATATATATCACATTTTATGTAATGAATATTAGATTGAAAAATTGTATTGATCAGTCAGGGAAACAGTAGTTTACATTCAATTTGAAAGATGTGGATATAAGATTTAATTAGTAGCAGTAGTATTATGGTAAATATTTTTAAGGAAAAATACCCTGATTTACAGTATTTGTTGATTTCTGTGGCATAAAGATTCCCACCATGGCTGACTTCATGGATCATTCAGTGTGTAAATCGGAAAAGATTCTTACAGCTGGCCCTTTCAAGGAAATACAAGTAGGCTTCAGCTCACACTGGAGAGTCATCCCAGAAGATCAAAAAGGAAATGCTATTAAATAAAAAAAATGGCAAAACACAAATTATTCTAAAGGAAGAAATCAAGTATTATCCCCATAAATACATGAAGAAAAAGAGAATATAGAGATAAATCATGGAGCACAGGGTTCTAAAAAGAAATACTATTTTCAAAATAAACAGTGCCTTGTTCAGAGCTTTGCCTTTTATTTTGTTAGGATCCATAAGGAAAATCAAATTAAATCCTGCGTTTGCTGAATATGCTATGGTATATATACTAACAAAGAAGTAGAAATGCATTAGACACTTTTTCTCTTTTTAAGGAGATTGGAGTCTAGAAGAGGGATAATACAAGAATACAAACAACTGAGAGGAACTGGAGTAGGATAATGGTATGAGAAGCCAAATGCCAAAATAAGGAACATCAGAGCATATTTTTATTGTTATTATCTTTTTTACTTTTTTAAAAATCAAAGTTATACATGCACATAGCTTAAGGAGTTAAGTTCCATAAAACTTGCTATAAAACCAATATTCCTTACTGCTCCCTTATTACTATTTCCTAATGGCTAAAATCAACCACTTTTCACTCTTCTAGATAATTCATTTAGCATTTATTTCCATCTATGAATAAGGTGCTGTATTAATTAGAATTAGGTTTGACTGTAACAGGAAGATTCAAAGTAACAGTGACTTAGCAAGATTTCTTAATTTCATGGACAAGTCCAGGGGTATACAATTTAAAGCTGGCATGGCAATTCTGCCCCATGAATTATCATTTTGTGCAGAACCCTCTAGCCCTATGGAAAACCTTAACACACAGGAAAAGGAAGAAGTGTTACCATTTTCTTTTTGCTTATGACTAAACTTTTTACTAAAACATAGGGAAATTCTTGCTATCATTCTGTTTCTAGTGATTTTCCAAATGCCAGCATCACCACCGTAGAGAGAAAATTTGGAAATATGATGTCTTGTAAGACCTCTTCCATAATGTTTGATAGGTTAACTCCAAAGATGTTTGCCACATGAATATACTCTTAAGATTTCAAGAGAAACTCGATGTAGATGTTTTCAAGTCTAATAGACCTTCTGGTTATTGATCACCAAAATGAAATTTGCCTCAGTATGTCTAGTTAATCATTATTTGTGATATAATTTGGAAATTTTAGATTAATGTTTCCTTGTTATACTTTATACTTCTAGAATATATTTCTTTTTAACTTAAAATGTCATTCCCAGATTAGTGCCTATTACGTATTGAAATATTCATTCACCAAAGGTAAACTGAACACCTGTTATGGACCACAGCTCTTCCAGGTGCCATGAAAAAATTCAGCTCTCCTAAGGAACTTGCAATTTAACATAGTCAATTTTTTTAGTAGCTGTGCTTCAGTTAGCAGTAAATTGAAGCAATTTAACAAAGGGTTATTTTGAGAAAATACATGTAAATAATAAGTGCAAAGCACCATAATTCCTCGGTAAAAGTTAATTCCTTCCCCTATCTCTCTACAATTCAGTTTAATGCCTATCCTTTCCATATGTTTTGGTTATAGTTGACATATGTCTGAATGTACTCTTGTGTGGTGAAATATTTGTGTAAGAAACATGTGTCTGGTGTTTGAAATACATTTTGAAAAACAAATTTCCTGAAAAATGTATGTTTTTACATTTTAGATTATGTTTATTTTCTAAGGAATATGGCTAGATTAAAAATGTCTTTAAATAGAAGAGTGATTTTCACTTATACTGTTTTTAACCTTGCCTTTTGCATTAAATATAAGCCTCTACCCCCAATGTTTGTACCAAAAAATAATAGTAAAGTTTCTATTATCTAACATAGATATTGGTAAGTACCTTGAGGTTGAATTCTATACTATTATTTTATATAAGAATAATTAGCAAAAAAGAAGGTTTCAAGATTGTGTTGTGGGAAGTTTCTGAAAACATCTCCTCCAATAGACACACCAAATCTATGTCTACATATGGATCATTTCCCACTGAAAAAGATCTGAAAACCGAATGGACTCCTATCCACAACAAAGCATAAATAGACCACACTGAGATGTAGAGACATGGTCTCACAAAACCCCACCCCTGGGCCAGCAACAATAGGAGTTGAATTTGGGAGGTATCTCACCATACAGACAATTATGGAGGAGGAAGGGTAGGTGCCCCACACTGGTCACTCAAGCACCTGGGATCTGCACCAGACAGAGGACCAGGATGTCTGGCTTCAAAAACCAATGAAGCTGAAATCTAGAGGTCTCAAAGTGCTATAGGAAACTGAGGTTCCCCTCTTGGAGGGCACATGGGCAGTCTTGTTCACCCTAAGACCCAGCAGTAAAACAGCAACTTAAAAAGTGCCTAGAGTTGATGATATTCCCTTAAAAACCAGGAAAGCCATCTATTCACTCATAGAAGGAACTCTGCATTACCTCCCTTGCCTTCCTCTCCTGCCCCTGGAGAAATGCGGTCTTTGGAATGGCAAGAGCAGCTCCTGATTTTCCCTGGTAGGAAGCACTGTCTAAGGGAAATAGCTAGATTCATTCATTCGTGCATGATTTGCTCAGCAGACATGCAGTTGGGCTACTATCTGCCCAGGATTCTATAAGGTGCTGCATACCTTCCAGTAGTTACGTTGGCTTTCATCTCTGATACCAAAATGTGGAATTGGAAACCTGTGGCTGAGGGGCCATGTGATATCAAGGAGGTTCCCTCCTGGCTCTGTGCTTCAATTTATTCTTCATAAAATGCAGCCTGGTTCTATCCTTTCTCTGCCTGGTGGGGATAGTGTGAAGGCAGGCAGGGTGACATCTTATTTGGGGTTGGTTCTAATAATGCAAGGCTGTCTTACCAATAGGTAGACCTGGCTGACCTCCTACACATGAATGAACTCAAAGAATTACCACTGATTTTGTTTTAAAATGGGGAAACTGGTATTTTTGAAGCTGCTTTATTTTTCTATTTCTCTGTTAATTTCTTTGTAATAATTGGGTTGGAGTCTTATTATTTGGTGGGGGGAGGGAGCTTTTATTAAGGTAGGAAATTATATAAGGCAGAAGTTACAAGGCACAGTCTCTGCTGTGTTTAAAATCCTTTTGTATTTGTTGCCAATATTTGAAACTTGAGAGATTGCATGTTAAAAAAGCTGGTTTTCTGGGTGGAGGATGGGGCATGCCATTAAGTCTGGTTTGCTGTAATCCCCCTGCCCTGGAACCCTCCTCCCACCCACCTAGTCCACCCCACCACTGTACTTCACTCATCTATGCCACCTGCCTGGTCCTGGTGGACATTTGAGTTTACAAACCTGTGGCATAAAGGGTGGTATACATATTTTTCATTACTTTCAGTTTCCCTGGTGACTAGTTGAAGAGAGAAGGTCTTTACTGAGATTTGTGTTCTGCTTCCCAACTGGGAAACATGGGACTGAGATACTTTGGGACCCAGGTTGGCTTTTTCGACACATGGCAAAGATAAGCATGATCTTTTTAGGAATAATCTGGTTGATATTTTTTTAGCAGACAGAAGAGTTAGGTGCTGGAAGGGATGACCTTGGTGGTAGGTCTCTTCCCGAAGGACTCTCAGAAGGCATGAAGATTGGGGTGGGCCAGGTGAGGGCCTCAAGGCAAGTCACAGTTGGGGCTGGTGCATATTAATGCTTCTAACATGGCAGTAGTTGTGCTGCTTCTGACTTGGATCAATAATTCCTTGTGTCTAATAAAACTGAATAGTACCTCAAAAAAAAAAGTGCCTAGACTACATATGAAGGCAATTCATTTGCTGACCTAGGGGCATCAGCTGGAAGGGTAAGAGACAGTTGAGATGCTCCCTGGAGATAGAGAGGCTGGTGGACAACATTTTTGCTCTCTTCACATAGCCTGCTAGTACTGGTAAGTAAGCTCAAACATGGCATCTTCCTGCCACTGTGCTGGGACAGGTAGGGGTGAGCAGTCATGTCACTTGCTAGAGAAAATGAGTAGTAGCAGTGCTCCTTCACTTTCTGGCTGGAATGGGTGAACAAAAATGCTTACAGAGTTCTCCCACTCTTTAGCTAAAGATTGCAAGTGCAAGCAGTTGTAACACTCCCTTGCACTCTGACTTGGCTGGCACATGCCTTGTCATGACATTCTCCTGCTCACAGCCTAAAGCCAACACATGCATAGGCAAGGCACTCCCTGCTACCTTGTTGAAGCCCACTGGTGCACTGTCAAGACAACTTCCCACTGCCTTTCTGAAACTGGTGAGCTTGCCCCATTCCTGACACACTCCAGCTGCCTTGCTAAAGCCACTGGGTATGTATGATAGACATAGGGGATACCCTTTGATTGCCTGGCCTTGATGGTCCTGATGGCTAATCTTACAGAGCTTCACGGGAACTGAAACAATCAGAGAAACAATTCTTGACAGGCCACCACACCTAATGCATTGTGCAAATAGCAGAAAAAACCACAACCTCTCTATTAGCCTGGAGCTACAGCCAGAGACACAGGCTTCAGGTTATCCACACATTTAGAGACTAAGGAGACACTCCTAGGGAACATAAGCAGGAAGACACCAGCTTTGTGCACCCACCTGGCCTCATTTCATCTCAATAACTCTTTCTCCAAGATGAGCTTATCAGTTGTGTAAAGCCCCAGTATTGACAAATGTCACCCAGGGGACATCTATCTTAGTTCAGAGGCCAGGAGAGAATAGAATTATATCCCCATAGAGCTACATATATTTGCATAGTTTAAGAGCTGCTGCCTGAAGGTCTGGCTTCTAGTCAGCCTGAAAGTAGATGCTAAATAAGATTCCTCCACTTGGATTACTGAAAGGTCTTATGTTCAATAATGGGGGCATATTAAGAATAAGTTAGGCAGTTTAGACAATCCCAAGGTTCAAGAGGCAACCAAGAGTTAGGACAAGATTAAACAAGAGGATTTAACATAGCTACTCCTTCACTCTTGGCCTAATACCTAGAAAAAAATGCAGAGAGTAAAGCAAAATGAAAAAAAAATCAAAACAAAACAGAAAAATGTTCCAAATGAAAGAACAAGGAAAAAAACATTAAAAATGATTATAGTAATACAGAGATAAGTAATCTCCTGATAAAGAATTCAAATTAATGAACATAAAGATGCTCACCAAACTCAAAAGAATGGGTGGATATAGTGAGAGCATCAAGAATAGGATATAAAGCTTAAGGAAGTACAAAATACAAGTCACAGGGCTGAAGAATACAGTAGCTTAACTGAAAAATACAATACAGGGATTCAACAGCAGACTGGATGAAGCAGAACAAAGCTGGAAGAAAAAGCAATAGAACTCACCCAGACAGAGTAGCAAACAGAAACAATTTTTAAAAATAAAGATAACTTATGAGAACTCTATGACAACATCAAGTGAAATAACATTTACATTATAGGGGCCCCAAAAAGGGATGAGATAGAAAGGGGAGAAAACTTATTTGAAGAAATAATGATTGAAAATTTCCCTAGCAGACATCCAAGTCAAGAAAGCCCAGAGAGTTCCAAACAAGATGAACCCAAAAAAAAGAAACACCAATACACACTATAATTAAAATTTCAAAAGTTAAAGAGCAAATATTAAAAGCAGCAAGAGAAAAATAGTTACATATTAGGAAACCCTAAAGCTACCAGCAGATTTCTCAGAAGAAACTGAAAGCCAGAAAAGAGTGGCATGAGATATTTAAAGTGCTGAAAGGGGGAAAAAAACCCTTCCAATCAAGAATACTCTACCAAATTCAGATTTGAAGGAGATATAAAGTTTCCAGATAAGCAAAAGCTAATCACTACTTAAAACTGAGTTTGTCACTACTAAAAACTGTCCTTAAACTGTCCTTAAAAATATTAAAGGAGTTTCTTTAAGCTGAAAAGTAATAGCACTAATTAGTTACAAGAAAACATACAAAAGTAAAATCTAAATGGCAAATGTAAAAATGCAGTACAGGTAATGGATTAATCACTTATAAAGCTATTTGAAAGGTAAAAGACAAAAGTAGGAAAACTAATTAAATTACAATAATTAGTTAAGGGATACATAAAATAAAAAGGTGGGAATAGTGACATCAAAGCATAAAATAAGGAGGAGTAAAAATGTAGTTTTGAAATGTGTTCAAATTTCAGTCACTATCGTCTTAGACTGTTACATAGGTAGGATAAAATGGGAATTTCATGGTAACTGTAAAGTAAAAACACAAAAGAAAATGAGAAAAATATCTAAAAACACCAAGGAAAGTCATAAAATCACAGAGAGAAAATACTAGAAAGAAGAGAATAGAACTATGAAAATATCCAAAAGACTATTAAAATGGAAATAAGCACAAAACTATTAATAATTACTTTAAATGTAAATGGGCTAAATTTGTGAATCAAAGACTGTAGCATGGCTGAATGGATAAAAAAACAATTCACATACATACCTACATTGTCTACAACAGACTCACTTCAGAAGAACACACAGAGAGTGAAAGGATAAACAATGATATTCCATGCAAATGGAAATAAAATGAAAGATGGTGTAGCTATGACCATATCAGATGAAATAGACTTTAAAACAGATTCTAGGGATGCCTGGGTGGCTCAGTGGTTGAATGTCTGCCTTCGGCTCAGGGTGTGATCCCAGTCTCGGGATCATGTCCCACATCAGGCTCACTGCAAGAAGCCTGCTTCTCCCTCTGTCTCTCTCTCTGTCTCTCTCTCTCTCTCTCTCTCTCTCTCCCCCTGTCTCAAATAAACAAACAAACAAAATCTTTAAAAAATAGATTCTAATAAAAAGAGAAGTACTATATAATGATAGTCAAGCCATCAAAAGATATAACATTTATAAATATATATGCACCCAACATAGGAGTACCAGGATATATATCAACAGACTTAAAGGGAGAAATTAATTGTTCTTTTCTAGCTCCTTAAAGTGTTATGTTAGGTGGTTTGTTTGAGATTTTCCTTGTTTCCTGAGGTAGGCTTGTATTGCTACACTTTTTCCACTTAGGACAGAGTTTTCTGCTTCCCAAAGAGTTTGAATCATTTTGTTTTTATTTGCATTTGTCTTCGTGTGGTTTTTTTTAAAAAAATTGTTTCTTGGTCAATCCATTCATTGTTTAGTAGCATGTTATTTAGCCTCCCTGCATTTGTGTGCCTTCCATATTTTTCTTGTGATTGATTTCCAATTTCAATTATTTTGATTCAAAAAGATATATGATATTGTCTCAATCTTTTTTCATTTGTTGAGACTTGTTTTGTGGCCTAATATATAGTCAATCCTGGAGAATGTGCGATGTGTACTTGAGAATATGTATTGCACTGTTTTGAGATGGAATGTTCTGAATTGATCTGTTAGATCCATCTGGTCCAATGTGTCATGCAAAGCCACTGTTTCTTTCTTGATTTTATGTTTGCATAATCTATCCATTGATGGTTAAAGTCCCCTACTATTATTCTATTACTATCAACTTTTCTTATATTTCTGTTTCTAGCAGCTTTCTTTATTTAGGTGCTCCTATATTGAGTGAATAAATATTTATAATTCTTGCATCCTTTTGTTGGACTGTTCCCTTTATAATTATGTAGTGTCCTTCTCTGTCTCTTGTTACAAACTTGGTTTTAAGGTCTATTTTTGTCTGATATAAGTATTGCTACACCATCTTTGTTTTTGCGTCCATTTGCACAGTAAATGTTTCTCCATCCCTTCACCTTTTTTCAGCATGAGTCTTTAGTTCTAAAATGATTTCCCTTTGGCAGTATATAGATGAGTTTTTCTTTTTTATCCACTCTATCACCCTATATTTTATGATTGGACCATTTAGTCCATTTATATGGATGCAAAGATTCTAAGTGAAATACTAGCAAACCAAATCCAACAATACATTAAAATAATCATTAACCATGATAACATATGATTTACTCCTGGGTTGCAGGGGTGGTTCCATATTCACAAATCAATCAACGTGATACACATTAATAAAAGAAAGGATAAGAACCATATGATCCTCTTAATAGATGTAGACAAAATATTTCACAAAGGACAACATCCACTCATGATAAAAAACCTCCTACAAAGTAGGTGTACAGGAAACATACCTCAATATAATAGAGGTCATACATGAAAAACACAAAGCTAATGTCATCTTCAATGGGGAACAACTGAGAGATTTTCTTGTATGGCCAGGAACAAAACACAGATGTCTACTTTCACTGCTGTTACTTAACAGCACTGGTACTCCTAGCCACGGCAATCAGATAACAAAAATAAAAGATACCCAAATCATCAAGGAAGAAGTGAAACTTTGACTATTTGCAGGTGACATGAAAACATAGAAAACCTGAAACATGCAACAAAAAAATGTTAGAACCAATAAACTAATTCACTAAATTTGCAGGATAAAGAAATAAATGTACAGAAATCTGTTGAGTTTCTACAGAGAAATAATGAAATAGCAGAAAGAGAAATTGAGGAATTAATCCCATTAAGAATTGCACCAAAACTCATAAGCTACCTAAAAATAAACCTAACCAAAGAGATGAAGAATGTGTACTCTAAAAATATAAAACAGTGATGAAATAAATTGAGGAGCACAGAACAAAATGGAAAAACATTATATATTCATGGTTTGGAAGAACAAATATTGTTAAAATGACTATATTACCCAAAACAATCTACACATTTAATGCAATCTCTATCAAAATACCACCAGCATTTTTCACATATCTAGAACAAACAATTCTAAAATTGTATGAAACTACAAAAGATCCGTAATAGACAAAGCAATCTTGAAAAAAAGCAAGCTGGAGGTATCAAAATTCCAGACATCAAGTTACATTGTAAAGCTGTAGTGATCAAGACAGTATGATACTGGCACAAAAAAAGAAACATATATCCATGGAATAGAATATAAAAACCAGAAATGAGCCCAGAACTATATGCTTTACTAATCTTTGTCAAAGCAGGAAAGAATACCCAATAGGAAAAAGACAGTCTCTTCAACAAGTGGTGTTGGGAAAACTGGACAGGAACATGCAAAAGAATGAAACTGGTCAACTTTCTTCAAACATATGTGAAAATAAATTCAAAATAGTTAAAAGACTTAATGTAAGACAGGAAACCATTAAAATCCTAGAAGAAAACACAGCGAGTAATCTCTTTGACATTGGCTATAGTAGCATCTTTCTAGACATGTCTTCTGAGGCAAGAGAAACAAAAGCAAAAATAAACTATCAGGACTTAATCAAAAGAGAAAGCTGCACAGCGAAGTCAACAAACAAACTAAAAGGCAACCTATGGAATGGGATAAGATATTTGTAAATCACACATCTGATAAAGGGTTAATATTCAAAATATATAAAGACCTTATAAAACTCAACATCCGGAGGAGGGGCAAGATGGCGGAAGAGTAGGGTCCCCAAATCACCTGTCCCCACCAAATTACCTAGATAACCTTCAAATCATCCTGAAAATCTACGAATTCGGCCTGAGATTTAAAGAGAGACCAGCTGGAATGCTACAGTGAGAGGAGTTCGCGCTTCTATCAAGGTAGGAAGACGGGGAAAAAGAAATAAAGAAACAAAAGGCCGCCGAGGGGGAGGGGCCCCGCGAGGAGCCGGGCTGAGGCCGGGGCGAGTGTCCCCAGGACAGGAGAGCCCCGTCCCGGAGGAGCAGGAGCTGCACCATCCTTCCCGGGCGGCAAGGGGCTCGCAGGGAGTTGGAGCAGGACCCAGGAGGGCGGGGATGCCCTCGGGCTCCCGGGGACAATAACAGACACCTGCGAGCGCAGGGGAGTGCTCCGAGCTCCCTAAGGGCTGCAGCATGCACCGGAGCAGTTCGGAGGGGCTCGGGAGCGGCTCCGCGGAGGGGGCTGCGGGGCGGGAGCGCGAATCCACCAGCGCAGGCCCAGAAGCACAGGGCGCCGGGACACAGCCCAGGATCTGGCCTCCCCCCGGGACAGGCAGAGGCCGGGAGGGCACAGGACAGCGAGGACGCTCCTGCCGCGAGCTGAGCAGATCAGCTGCCCCGCCCCGGAGCCTCCAGGCCCTGCAGACGGAGAGCCCAGAGCCCCGAGCCCCATAGTTCCTGCGGAGGCTGAATCCAGGCTTCCAGAGTTGCCATAGCAACTGCAACTGTTCCTCCTGAGACCTCACGGGGTAAACAACCCCCGCTGAGCCCTGCAGCAGGCAGGGGCAGAGCAGCTCCCCCAAGTGCTAACACCTGAAAATCAGTGCAACAGGCCCCTCCCCCAGAAGACCAGCTGGACGGACCAGTTCCAGGGGAAGTCAAGGGACTTAAAGTATACAGAAATACTCCCCCGTGTTTTTTTTTTTTCTTTTTTCTTTTCTTTTTGATTTCTAATTGCTTCCCCCACCCCCCTTTTTTTTCACCTTTCTTTCTTTTTCTTTCCCTTTTTCTTCTCTTCTTTCCTTTTTCTTTTCTTTTTCTTTTTTCTTTTTCTCTTTTCTTTCCTTCTCTCTCTTTCTCTCCTTTTCCCAATACAACTTGTTTTTGGCCACTCCGCACTGAGCAAAATGACTAGAAGGAAAACCTCACCTCAAAAGAAAGAATCAGAAACAGCCCTCTCTCCCACAGAGCTACAAAATCTGGATTACAATTCAATGTCAGAAAGCCAATTCAGAAGCACTATCATACAGCTACTGGTGGCTCTAGAAAAAAGCATTAAGGACTCACGAGACTTCATGACTGCAGAATTTAGATCCAATCAGGCAGAAATTAAAAATCAACTGAATGAGATGCAATCCAAACTAGAAGTCCTAACGACGAGGGTTAACGAGGTGGAAGAACGAGTGAGTGACATAGAAGACAAGTTAATGGCAAAGAGGGAAACTGAGGAAAAAAGAGACAATTAAAGGACCATGAAGACAGATTAAGGGAATTAAATGACACCCTAAGGAAGAAAAACCTACGTTTAATTGGGGTTCCCGAGGGCGCCGAAAGGGACAGAGGGCCAGAATATGTATTTGAACAAATCCTAGCTGAAAACTTTCCCAATCTGGGAAGGGAAACAGGCATTCAGATCCAGGAAATAGAGAGATCCCCCCCTAAAATCAATAAAAACCGTTCAACACCTCGATATCTAATAGTGAAGCTTGCACATTCCAAAGATAAAGAGAGGATCCTTAAAGCAGCAAGAGACAAGAAGTCCCTGACTTTCATGGGGAGGAATATTAGGGTAACAGCAGACCTCTCCACAGAGACGTGGCAGGCCAGAAAGGGCTGGCAGGATATATTCAGGGTCCTAAATGAGAAGAACATGCAACCAAGAATACTTTATCCAGCAAGGCTCTCATTCAAAATGGAAGGAGAGATAAAGAGCTTCCAAGACAGGCAGGAACTGAAAGAATATGTGACCTCCAAACCAGCTCTGCAAGAAATTTTAAGGGAGACTCTTAAAATTCCCCTTTAAGAAGAAGTTCAGTGGAACAATCCACAAAAACAAGGACTAAATAGATATCATGATGACACTAAACTCATATCTGTCAATAGTAACTCTGAACGTGAACGGGCTCAATGACCCCATCAAAAGGCGCAGGGTTTCAGACTGGATAAAAAAGCAGGACCCATCTATTTGCTGTCTACAAGAGACTCATTTTAGACAGAAGGACACCTACAACCTGAAAATAAAAGGTTGGAGAACCATTTACCATTCAAATGGTTCTCAAAAGAAAGCAGGGGTAGCCATCCTTATATCAGATAAACTAAAATTCACTCCGAAGACAGTAGTGAGAGACGAAGAGGGACACTATATCATACTTAAAGGATCTATCCAACAAGAGGACTTAACAATCCTCAATATATATGCCCCGAATGTGGGAGCTGCCAAATACTTAAACGAATTATTAACCAAAGTAAAGAAATACTTAGATAATAATACACTTATACTTGGTGACTTCAATCTAGCTCTCTCTACCCTTGATAGGTCTTCTAAACACAACATCTCCAAAGAAACGAGAGCTTTAAATGATACACTGGACCAGATAGATTTCACAGATATCTACAGAACTTTACATCCAAACTCAACTGAATACACATTCTTCTCAAGTGCACATGGAACTTTTTCCAGAATAGACCACATACTGGGTCACAAATCGGGTCTGAACCGATACCAAAAGATTGGGATCGTCCCCTGCATATTCTCAGACCATAACGCCTTGAAATTAGAACTCAATCACAAGAAGGAGTTTGGAAGGACCTCAAACACGTGGAGGTTAAGGACCATCCTGCTAAAAGATAAAAGGGTCAACCAGGAAATTAAGGAAGAATTAAAAAGATTCATGGAAACTAATGAGAATGAAGATACAACTGTTCAAAATCTTTGGGATGCAGCAAAAGCAGTCCTGAGGGGGAAATACATCGCAATACAAGCATCCATTCAAAAACTGGAAAGAACTCAAATACAAAAGCTAACCTTACACATAAAGGAGCTAGAGAAGAAGCAGCAAATCGACCTGACGCCCAGCAGAAGAAGAGAGTTAATTAAAATTCGAGCAGAAATCAACGAAATTGAGACCAGAAGAACTGTGGAACAGATCAATAGAACCAGGAGTTGGTTCTTTGAAAGAATTAATAAGATAGATAAACCATTAGCCAACCTTATTAAAAAGAAGAGAGAGAAGACTCAAATTAATAAAATCATGAATGAGAAAGGAGAGATCACTACCAACACCAAGGAAATACAAACGATTTTAAAAACATATTATGAACAGCTCTACGCCAATAAATTAGGCAATCTAGAAGAAATGGACGCATTCCTGGAAAGCCACAAACTACCAAAACTGGAGCAGGAAGAAATAGAAAACCTGAACAGGCCAATAACCAGGGAGGAAATTGAAGAAGTCATCAAAAACCTCCCAAGACACAAGAGTCCAGGGCCAGATGGCTTCCCAGGGGAATTCTATCAAACGTTTAAAGAAGAAATCATACCTATTCTACTAAAGCTGTTTGGAAAGATAGAAAGAGATGGAGTACTTCCAAATTCATTCTATGAGGCCAGCATCACCTTAATTCCAAAACCAGACAAAGACCCCACCAAAAAGGAGAATTACAGACCAATATCCCTGATGAACATGGATGCAAAAATTCTCAACAAGATACTAGCCAATAGGATCCAACAACACATTAAGAAAATTATTCACCATGACCAAGTAGGATTTATCCCCGGGATGCAAGGCTGGTTCAACACTCGTAAAACAATCAATGTGATTCATCATATCAGCAAGAGAAAAACCAAGAACCATATGATCCTCTCATTAGATGCAGAGAAAGCATTTGACAAAATACAGCATCCATTCCTGATCAAAACTCTTCAGAGTGTAGGGATAGAGGGAACTTTCCTCGATATCTTAAAAGCCATCTACGAAAAGCCCACAGCAAATATCATTCTCAATGGGGAAGCATGGGAGCCTTTCCCCTAAGATCAGGAACCAGACAGGGATGTCCACTCTCACCACTGCTATTCAACATAGTATTGGAAGTCCTAGCCTCAGCAATCAGACAACAAAAAGACATTAAAGGCATTCAAATTGGCAAAGAAGAAGTCAAACTCTCCCTCTTCGCCGATGACATGATACTCTACATAGAAAACCCAAAAGCCTCCACCCCAAGATTGCTAGAACTCATACAGCAATTTGGTAGCGTGGCAGGATACAAAATCAATGCCCAGAAATCAATGGCATTCCTATACACTAACAATGAGACTGAAGAAAGAGAAATTAAGGAGTCAATCCCATTTACAATTGCACCCAAAAGCATAAGATACCTAGGAATAAACCTAACCAAAGAGGTAAAGGATCTATACCCTAAAAACTATAGAACACTTCTGAAAGAAATTGAGGAAGACACAAAGAGATGGAAAAATATTCCATGCTCATGGATTGGCAGAATTAATATTGTGAAAATGTCAATGTTACCCAGGGCAATTTACACGTTCAATGCAATCCCTATCAAAATACCATGGACTTTCTTCAGAGACTTAGAACAAATTATTTTAAGATTTGTGTGGAATCAGAAAAGACCCCGAATAGCCAGGGGAATTTTAAAAAAGAAAACCATAGCTGGGGGCATCACAATGCCAGATTTCAGGTTGTACTACAAAGCTGTGGTCATCAAGACAGTGTGGTACTGGCACAAAAACAGACACATAGACCAATGGAACAGAATAGAGAATCCAGAAATGGACCCTGAACTTTATGGTCAACTAATATTCGACAAAGGAGGAAAGACGATCCACTGGAAGAAAGACAGTCTCTTCAATAAATGGTGCTGGGAAAATTGGTCATCCACATGCAGAAGAATGAAACTAGACCACTCTCTTGCACCATACACAAAGATAAACTCAAAATGGATGAAAGATTTAAATGTGAGACAAGACTCCATCAAAATCCTAGAGGAGAACACAGGCAACACCCTTTTTGAACTTGGCCACAGTAACTTCTTGCAAGATACATCCACGAAAGCAAAAGAAACAAAAGCAAAAATGAACTATTGGGACTTCATCAAGATAAGAAGCTTTTGCACAGCAAAGGATACAGTCAACAAAACTCAAAGACAACCTACAGAATGGGAGAAGATATTTGCAAATAACATATCAGATAAAGGGCTAGTTTCCAAAATCTATAAAGAACTTATTAAACTCAACACCAAAGAAACAAACAATCCAATCATGAAATGGGCAAAAGACATGAAGAGAAATCTCACAGAGGAAGACATAGACATGGCCAACATGCACATGAGAAAATGCTCTGCATCACTTGCCATCAGGGAAATACAAATCAAAACCACAATGAGATACCACCTCACACCAGTGAGAATGGGGAAAATTAATAAGGCAGGAAACAACAAATGTTGGAGAGGATGCGGAGAAAAGGGAACCCTCTTACACTGTTGGTGGGAATGTGAACTGGTGCAGCCACTCTGGAAAACTGTGTGGAGGTTCCTCAAAGAATTAAAAATAGACCTGCCCTACGACCCAGCAATTGCACTGTTAGGGATTTACCCCGAAGATTCAGATGCAATGAAACGCCGGGGCACCTGCACCCCGATGTTTCTAGCAGCCATGTCCACAATAGCCAAACTGTGGAAGGAGCCTCGGTGCCCATCGAAAGATGAATGGATAAAGAAGATGTGGTTTATGTATACAATGGAATATTACTCAGCCATTAGAAACGACAAATACCCACCATTTGCTTCAACGTGGATGGAACTGGAGGGTATTATGCTGAGTGAAGTAAGTCAATCGGAGAAGGACAAACAGTGTATGTTCTCATTCATTTGGGGAATATGAATAATAGTGAAGGGGAATATAAGGGAAGGGAGAAGAAATGTGTGGGAGATATCAGAAAGGGACACAGAACATAAAGACTTCTAACTCTGGGAAATGAACTAGGGGTGGTGGAAGGGGAGGAGGGCGGGGGGTGGGGGTGAATGGGTGACGGGCATGGAGGGGGACACTTGACGGGATGAGCACTGGGTGTTATTCTGTATGCTGGTAAATTGAACACCAATAAAAATTAATTTATAAAAAAAAAAACTCAACATCCAAATAATGAATAATCCAGTTAACAAATGGACAGAAGACAGGGATAGACATTTTTACAAAGAAAACATACAAATTACTAATAGACACATGAGAAGGTAATCAACATCGGTCATAATCAGGGAAATACAAATCAAAACTACATTGAAATATTACCTCTCAACGGTGAAAATGGCTAAAATAAACAACACAAGAAACAGCAAGTGTTGAGGATATGGAGAAAGAGGTAAACTCTTGCAGTGTTGCTGAAATGTAAACTGGTGAAGCTACTCTGGAAAACAGTATGGAAGATCCTCAAGAAGTTAAAAATAGAACTACCCTAGGATCCAGCAATTTCACTTCTGGGTTTTTATCAAAAATACTAATACAAAGAGGCACCTGGGTGGCTCAGTGGTTGAGTTTCAGCCTTTGGCTCAGGTCATGATCCCGAGATCCTGGGATCAAGTCCCACATCAGGCTACCTGCAGGGATCCTACTTCTTCCTCCACCTATGTCTCTGCCTCTCTATATAAGTTTCTCATGAATAAATAAATAAAATATTTTAAAACAATATTAATACAAAATACTAATTCAAAGGGATACATTCACCTTGGTTTTTAGAACACCATTATCTGCAAGATTATGGAAACAGTAGAAGGTCCATTGACTGATGACTGGTTAAAGAAGAAGTGGTAAATATATAAAATGGAATATTAGCCATAGAAAAGAAAGAAATCTTGTCATTTGCAAGGATATGGATGGAGCTAGAGTATACTATCCTAAGCAAAATAAGTCAACCAGAGAAAGAGAAATGGCATATTCCACTCATATGTAGAATTTAAGAATGAAAACAAATGAGCAAAGAGGAAAAAAGATAGATAGGCATACCAAGAAAGAGAATCTTAAGGATAGAGAATAAACTGTTACCAGAGGGAAGGTGAGTTTCGGAATGTGTGAAACCAGTAATGGGGATTAAGGAGTGCATTTGTGATGAGCACAGGATAATGTATGGGAAGTGTTAAATTACTATATTTTACACCTGAAACTAATAGAACACTATATGTTAAAATAAATTGGAATTTAAATAAATCCTCCAAAAAATAAAACCTAAACAAAATTTTAAAACATATCTGCCCATCCCTCAATATCATAATGCTCATTTAAAATATCCAAGAGAGGGATGCCTGGGTGGTTCAGCGGTTAAGTGTCTGCCTTCAGCTCAGGGCATGATCCTGGAGTCCTGGGATCAAGTCCCACATCGGGCTCCCTGCATGGAGCCTGCTTCTCTCTCTGCCTATGTCTCTGCCTCTCTCTCTGTGTCTCTCTTGAATAAATAAATAAATCTTTAAAAAAATAAAAAAAATAAATGAAATCTCCAAGACATTCCAAGAGTAGATGGGATTGCGTTCATTTAAATTTTTACTTAATACAAGATTTTAGGCTTACAGAAAAGTCACAAGAAAATTGCAAAGAATTCTTACATCCTCATCAGTCGGTTTTCTACATGGTAACATTCAACTTTCACTTCTCTCTCTTGTATACCCACAGGCACACATACACATACACACACACACACACAGACACACACACTCTTGTATTAGTAAATATTTTCTTATTTTGAGGGAGGCATAAAAATTATTGTGCAATTGTTGATCTTACATAGTTGAGTATTCCTAAAACTGAAGATATTCTCTGACATAACAACTGCATACCTAACATGCAGGAAAACACTATGCATATAGCACTATTAGCTAATCTTACAGACCTTATGCAAATTTCACTAATTGTTCTGAGAGTTGTTTATAGCAAAATTCCTGACCATCCATTGCATTCATTCTTCATGTCCCTTTTGTCTTAATCAGAAACAGTTCCTTGGCCATTTAAAATAGTACATGTAGTGACCACCTATTTGTAGACACTCAATCGCACTTTTGGCAGAATATGAAGAAAGGATATTGTGCTTTTTGTGGATAATGTGGTTAGCATTATTTCATGAGGTATGCTGTTGATATTTTCATTACAAGTGATGTCAAGATTGGCTAAGGTGATGTCAGATCTGACCATTGAAAAGTTCATCTTTTTTCTTTATAAATAGTAAATTGTGGTGTGATTGAAAATATCCTTTACTTCTCAAAATTCCCTTTGCAGTTTTTACTATCCATTGATTGATGATTCTTGCTTTAATTCTTAGTAATATGATTGCCAAATTTACTTAATTTTCTAATTATATTATTCCTTCTATATTTATTAGTTGGTTTTACACTGTAAGGAAGAGGCTTCCCTCAACTACAACTGCCAGCTCCTCTCCCCTTAACTAAGTAGTAAAAAATAAGATAAAATAATTCTAGATAGGTATGTACTTATTGCCATTTTGTTACTTGGTTTATGGTTGTTTTGTGATTTTCTGTTCCTTTCTTATTCTCTTTTTATTTTCCTTATAGTTTGCTGACCTTCTTTAGTTTTATGCTTCGTTTCCTTTCTCTCTGTCTCTCTCTCTTTCTCTGTCTATCTCTATTTTTGTTTATCTAGTATAGGTTTTAATTTGTGGATACCCATAAGTCCATATATAGCATTTTATGCATATAACAACATGGAGAGATGAGGATGGTCTAAGTGAAATAAGTCAGTGATAGAAAGACAAATATATAATTTCACTCATATGTGACATAGACACAGCCCAGGATCCGGCCTCCCCCCGGGACAGGCAGAGGCCAGGAGGGCCCAGGACAGCAAGGACACTCCTGCCCCAAGCTGAGCAGATCAATGGCCCCGACTCCCAGCATCCAGGCCCCTGCAGACTGAGAGCTCCGTAGTTTCTGCGAGAGCTGAATCCAGGGCTCCGAAGCTGGCTGCCGTCACTGTGGTTATTATTACTGGGGCCTCACAGGATAAACAACCCACACTGAGCCTCACAGTGACCTCACCGGATAAGCAGCATAAACAGCACTCACTGAGCCCTGCACCAGGCAGGGGGCTGAGCAGCTCCCCCAAGTGCTAACACCAGAAAATCAGCACAAGAGCCCCCTCCCCCAGAAGACCAATAGACGGACGGGGAAAAACAAATTATTGACCAAGCAGCACTGGAAAGTTCCAAGGGAAGTCAAGGGACTTACAGTATACAGAATCAGAGGATACTCCTCCTTGTTTTTTTGTTTGTTTGTTTTGTTTTTTCATTTGCTTTTTGATTTCTGTTTGCTTCCCTCCCTTTTTTCTTTTTTTTCTCTTTTTCTTCTCTTTTCTTTTCTCTCTTTTTTCTACCTTTTTTCTTTTTTCTTTCTTTTTTTTCTTTTTCATTCCTTCTTTCTCTTCTCTCTTTTTCTCCTTTTCCCAATACAACTTGTTATTGGCCACTCTGCACTGAGCAAAATGACTAGAAGGAAAACCTCAACTCGAAAGAATCAGAAACGGTCCTCTCTCCCACAGAGTTACAAAATTTGGATTACAATTCAATGTCAGAAAGCCAATTCAGAAGCACTATTATCAAGCTGCTGGTGGCTCTAGAAAAAAGCATAAAGGACTCAAGAGACTTAATGACTGCGGAATTTACATCAAATCAGGCAGAAATTAAAAATCAATTGAATGAGATGCAATCCAAACTAGAAGTCCTAATGATGAGGGTTAACGAGGTGGAAGAACGAGTGAGTGACATAGAAGACAAGTTAATGGCAAAGAGGGTAACTGAGGAAAAAAGAGACAAACAATTAAAAGACCATGAGGATAGATTAAGGGAAATAAGTGACAGCCTGAGGAAGAAAAAACTATGTTTAATTGGGGTTCCCCAGGGTGCAGAAAGGGACAGAGGTCCAGAATATATATTTGACCAAATCATAGCTGAATACTTTCCTAATCTGGGAAGGGAAACAGGCATTCAGATCCAGGAAATAGAGACATCCCCCCCTAAAATCAATAAAAACCGTTCAACACCTCGACATTTAATAGTTAAGCTTGCAAATTCCAAAGATAAAGAGAAGATCCATAAAGCAGCAAGAGACAAGAAATCCCTATCTTTCATGGGGAGAAGTATTAGATAACAGCCGACCTGTCCACAGAGACCTGGCTGGCCAGAAAGGGCTGGCAGGATATATTCAGGGTTCTAAAAGAGAAGAACATGCAACCAAGAATACTTTATCCAGCAAGGCTCTCATTCAGAATGGAAGGAGAGATAAAGAGCTTCCAAGACAGGCAGGAACTGAAAGAATATGTCATCTCCAAACCAGCTCTGCAAGAAATTTTAAGGGGGGCTCTTAAAATTCCCCTTTAAGAAGAAGTTCAGTGGAACAATCCACAAAAACAAGGACTGAATAGATATCATGACATTAAACTCATATCTTTCAATAGTAACTCTGAACGTGAATGGGCTTAATGACCCCATCAAAAGGCGCAGGGTTTCAGACTGGATAAAACAGCAGGACCCATCTATTTGCTGTCTACAAGAGACTCATTTTAGACAGAAAGATACCTACAGCCTGAAAATAAAAGGTTGGAGAACCATGTACAATTCAAATGGTCCTCAAAAGAAAGCAGGGATAGCCATCCTTATATCAGATAAACTAAAATTTTCCCTGAAGACTGTAGTGAGCGACGAAGAGGGACACTATATCATACTTCAAGGATCTATCCAACAAGAGTTCTTAACAATCCTCAATATATATGCCCGCAATGTGGGAGCTGCCAAATATATCAATCAATTAATAACCAAAGTAAAGGCATACTTAGATAATAATACACGTATACTTGGTGACTTCAACCTAGTGCTTTCTACCCTCGATAGGTCTTCTAAGCACAACATCTCCAAAGAAATGAGAGCTTAAAATGATACACTGGACCAGATAGATTTCACAGATATCTACAGAACTTTACATCCAAACTCAACCGAATATACATTCTTCTCAAGTGCACATGGAACTTTCTCCAGAATACACCACATACTGGGTCACAAATCAGGTCTGAACTGAAACAAAAAGATTGGGATTGTCCCCTGCATATTCTCAGACCATAATGCCTTCAAATTACAACTAAATCACAAGAACCTTGGAAGGACTTCAAACACGTGGAGGTTAAGGACCATCTTGCTAAAAGATAAAAAGGTCAACCAGGAAATTAAGGAAGAATTAAAAAGATTCTTGAAGATCCAATGGTTCAAAATCTTTGGGATACAGCAAAAGCAGTTCTGAGGGCGAAATACATCGCAATATAAGCATCCCTCCAAAAACTGGAAAGAACTCAAATACAAAAGCTAACCTTGCACCTAAAGGAGCTAGAGAAAAAACAGCAAATAGATCCTACATCCTGCAAAAGAAGAAAGTTAATAAAGATTCGAGCAGAACTCAATGAAATCGAGACCAGAACTGTGGAAAGATCAACAAAACCAGGAGTTTGTTCTTTGAAAGAATTAATAAGATAGATAAACCATTAGGCAGCTTAATAAAAAGAAGAGAGAGAAGACTCAAATTAATAAAATCATGAATGAGAAAGGAGATATCACTACCAACCCCAAGGAAATACAAACAATTTTAAAAACATATTATGAACAGCTCTACGCCAATAAATTAGGCAATCTAGAAGAAATGGATGTATATCTGGAAAGCCACAAACTACTGAAACTGAAACAGGAAGAAATAGAAAACCTGAACAGGCCAAGAACCAGGGAGGAAATTGAAGCAGTCATCAAAAACCTCCCAATACACAAAAGTCCAGGACCAGATGGCTTCCCTGGGGAATTCTATCAAAAGTTTAAGGAAGAAAACATACGTATTCTACTAAAGCTGTTCTGAAAAATAGAAAGAGATGGAATACTTCCAAACTCGTTCTATGAGGTTAATTACAAAACCAGACAAAGACCCCACCAAGAAGGAGAATTATAGACCAATATCCCTGATGAACATGGAGAAAAAATTCTCAACAAGATATTAGCCAATAGGATCCAACAACATATTAAGAAAATTATTCACCATGACCAAGTAGGATTTATCCCCGGGACACAAAGCTGGTTCAACACTCGTAAAACAATCAATGTGATTCATCATATCAGCAAGAGAAAAACCAAGAACCATATGATCCTCTCGTTAGATGCAGAGAAGCATTTGACAAAATACAGCATCCATTCCTGATCAAAACTCTTCAGAGTGTAGGGATAGAGGGAACATTCCTCAACATCTTAAAAGCCATCTATGAAAAGCTCACAGCAAATATCATTCTCAATGGGGAAGCACTGGGAGCCTTTCCCCTAAGATCAGGAACAAGACAGGGATGTCCACTCTCACCACTGCTATTCAACATAGTACTGGAAGTCCTAGCCTCAGCAATCAGACAACAAAATACATTAAAGGCATTCAAATTGGCAAAGAAGAAGTCAAACTCTCCCTCTTCGCCGATGACATGATACTCTACATAGAAAACCCAAAAGCCTCCACCCCAAGATTGCTAGAACTCATACAGCAATTTGGTAGCGTGGCAGGATCCAAAATCAATGCCCAGAAGTCAGTGGCATTTCTATACACTAACAATGAGACTGAAGAAAGAGAAATTAAGGAGTCAATCCCATTTACAATTGCACCCAAAAGCATACAGATAACTAGGAATAAACCTAACCAAAGAGGCAAAGGATCTATACCCTAAAAACTATAGAACACTTCTGAAAGAAATTGAGGAAGACGCAAAGAGATGGAAAAATATTCCATGATCATGGATTGGTAGAATTAATATTGTGAAAATGTCAGTGTTACCCAGGGCAATTTACACGTTCAATGCAATCCCTATCAAAATACCATGGACTTTCTTGACAGAGTTAGAACAAATTATTTTAAGATTTGTGTGGAATCAGAAAAGACCCCGAATAGCCAGGGGAATATTGAAAAAGAAAACCATAGCTGGGGGCATCACAATGCCAGATTTCAGATTGTACTACAAAGCTGTGGTCATCAAGACAATGTGGTACTGGCACAAAAACAGACACATAGATCAATGGAACAGAATAGAGAATCCAGAAGTGGACCTTGAACTTTATGGTCAACTAATATTCGATAAAGGAGGAAAGACGATCCACTGGAAGAAAGACAGTCTCTTCAATAAATGGTGCTGGAAAATTGGACATCCACATGCAGAGGAATGAAACAGACCACTCTCTTGCACCATACACAAAGATAAACTCAAAATGGATGAAAGATCTAAATGTGAGACAAGAATCCATCAAAATCCTAGAGGAGAACACAGGCAACACCCTTTTTGAACTTCGGCCACAGTAACTTCTTGCAAGATACATCCACGAAGGCAAAAGAAACAAAAGCAAAAATGAACTATTGGGACTTCATCAAGATAAGAAGCTTTTGCACAGCAAAGGATACAGTCCACAAAACTCAAAGACAACCTACAGAATGGGAGAAGATATTTGCAAATGACATATCAGATAAAGGGCTAGTTTCCAAGATCTATAAAGAACTTACTAAACTCAACACCAAAGAAACAAACAATCCAATCATGAAATGGGCAAAAGACATGAAGAGAAATCCACAGAGGAAGACATAGACATGGCCAACATGCACAGGAGAAAATGCTCTGCATCACTTGCCATCAGGGAGATACAAATCAAAACCACAATGAGATACCACCTCACACCAGTGGGAATGGGGAAAATTAACAAGGCAGGAAACCACAAATGTTGGAGAGGATGCGGAGAAAATGGAACCCTCTTACACTGTTGGTGGTAATATTGAATGGTGCAGCGACTCTGGAAAACTGTGTGGAGGTTCCTCAAAGAGTTAAAAATAGACCTGCTCTACGACCCAGCAATTGCACTGGTGAGGATTTACCCCAAAGAAACTGATGCAATGAAACGCCAGGACACCTGCAGCCCGATGTTTCTAGCAGCAATGTCCACAATAGCCAAACTGTGGAAGGAGCCTCGGTGTCCATCGAAAGATGAATGGATAAAGAAGATGTGGTTTATGTATACAATGGAATATTACTCAGCCATTAGAAATGACATATACCCACCATTTGCTTCGACATGGATGGAACTGGAGGGTATTATCCTGAGTGAAATAAGTCAATCGGAGAAGGCAAACATTATATGGTCTCATTCATTTGGGGAATATAAATAATAGTGAGAGGGAATAGAGGGAAAGGGAGAAGAAATGGGTAGGAATAATCAGAAAGGGAGACAGAACATGGAAGACTTGTAACTCTGGGAAAGGAACTAGAGGTGGGGCGGGGGGGGGTGGGGGTGACTGTGTGGCAGCCACTGAGGGGGCACTTGACAGGATGAGCCCTGGGTGTTATTCTGTATGTTGGCAAATGGAACACCAATAAAAAATAAATTTATGGGATCCCTAGGTGGCGCAGTGGTTTAGCGCAGCCTTCGGCCCAGGGTGTGATCCTGGAGACCCGGGATCCAGTACTACGTTGGGCTCGCTCCATGGAGCCTACTTCTCCCTCTTCCTGTGTCTCTGCCTCTCTCTCTGTCTCTCATGAATAAATAAATAAAATCTTAAAAAAGAAGTAAATCCAAAATATAAAGAATGTGTAAAAGGTAATAACAGACTAACAAACACCCAGAAATGAACTCATAAATATATGGTAAGTTAATCTTTGACAAAGCAGGAAAGAATATCCAATGGGAAAAAGACAGTCTCTTCAACACTGGTGCTGGGAAAACTGGACAGCAACATGCAAAAGAATGAACCTAATGACTTCTTACACCACACACAAAAGTAAACTGTAAATGGATAACATCTAAATGTGAGATTGGAAACCATTAAAATTCTAGAAGAGAACACAGGCAGTTGACATTGACTATAGCAACTTCTTACTAGACACATATCTGGAGACAAAGGAAATGATAGCAAAAGTACACTATTGTGAACTCATCAAGATAAAAAGCTTCTGCACAGCAAAAGAAAGAACTGACAAAACTAAAAGGCAACCTAAGGAATGGGAGAAGATATATGTAAATGACAAATCTGATAAAGGGCTAGTATCCAAAATATATAAAGAGCTTATAAAGTTCAACACCCAAAAAAATGGATAATCCTATTAAAATGGGCAGAATACATGAATAGACATTTTTCCAAGAAGACCTATGGATGGCCCATAGACACATGAATATATGTTTAATATCACTTGATCATCAGGGAAATACAAATCAAAACTATAATAAGATATCACTTCACATCCGTCAGAATGGCTAAAATCTACAACATAAGAAACAACTGGTGTTGGCAAGGATGTGGAAAAAGTGGAATCCTCTTGTGATGTTAGTAGAAATAGAATTAGGCGCAGCCAGTCAGGCAAACAATATGGAGGCTCCTATAAAAGTTAAAAAAAGGACTACCCTATGATTAAGCAATTGCAGTACTAAGTATTTACCAAAAATAATACAAAAATACTAATTCAAAGGGATACATGCACCCCAATGTTTATAGCAGCATTACATACAATAGTCAAATTATGGGAAGAGCACAAATGTCCATCAACTGATGAGTGGATAAAGAAAAAGTGGTAAATATATACAATGGAATATTATTTTACCATAAAAATAATGAAATCCTGCCATTTACAATGACATGGATGGAGCTAGAGTGTGCTGTGCTAAGTGAAATAAGTCAGTCAGAGAAAGAGAAATCCCATATGATTTCAATCATAGGTGGAATTTAAGAAACAAAACAAATGAACATAAGAGACAAAAGAGAGAGGCAAACCAAGAAACTGACTCTTAATTATATAGAACAAGCTGATGGTTATGAGGGTAGAATTGGTTGGAGGATGGGCTAAGTAGGTGATGGGGACTAAGGAGAACACTATATGAGCACCAGGTGTTATATAATAAATGTGGAATCACTAAGTTGTACACCTAAAACAACTTTAGGTTGTACATAACAGTGCATGTTATGCTAACCTAATGGAATTTAAATAAAAACTCTAAAAAGTAATATATATATATTATATATGTATATGTTATATATATATATATATAATGTTTATGTTGTATATATACAATTGAATAATACTTTGCCATAAAAAAGAATGCGATCTTGCTATCTTGCCATTTTTGACAACATGGAGGAAACATCAGGATATCATGCTAAGTAAAATAAGTCAGAGAAAAACACTGTGTGATTTTACTTATATGTGGAATCTTAAAATTAGAAAGAAGCTTTAGAAATGGGATACAGATTGTTGGTTGCCAGAAGAGTTGGAGGTTTTGATGAGCAAAGGCTGAAGAGAATTAGGAACAAACTTCCAATTATAAAGTTAAGTCATGGGAATGTAATGCATAGCGTGAGGAATATAGTCAATGTTATGGTATTAACTTCGTAAGTTGAGAGGTTGTATCTAGACTTATTGTGGTGATCATTTCACAATATATACAAATGTGAAATCAATATATTTTACACCTGAAACTAATATAATATTTTATGTCAATTATACTTCCATAAATTTTAAAAAATGTGTTAGAAGAATGACGTTAAAGCTCACACTGCTAGTCAGAGATAGACGCCAGATTGCTGTATTACTAGTCTAATATTGTTTCCATTTCCATTTCACCAACGTATGCCTTATCATAAGAATTAACTTGAATGGTTCTTTAAAAATACAGATTACTCCATGCAGGGCCACTAAATCAGTATTTCCTGGAAAGGACCTGGGAATCTGTATGTTTTCTTTCCCTCAATAATTCTAATGATCAGGTAAATTTGGAAGCATTCACTTCACTACACTACAGTATGTCATTGTGGTTAAATATTGTAGATGGTTCTTTTGTCTTATAATACTTTTTTAAAAAGATTTATCAGACACACATAAAGAGAGAGGCAGATACATAGGCAGAGGGAGAAAGCAGGCTCCATGCTGGGAGCCTGATGCGGAACTCGATCCCAGGACCCGGGGATCATGAGCCAAAGGCAGATGCTCAACCTCTGAGCCACTCAGACATCCCTTGTCTTATAATACTTGATTAAATTTTGTTATTTATATTTTCTTGTAAATTTTTTTTTGTCTCAGGATACCTGGGTGGCTCAGTGGTTGGGTGTCTGCCTTCGGCTTTGGGGCATGGTC
Source organism: Nyctereutes procyonoides (assembly GCF_905146905.1). NCBI lineage: Eukaryota > Metazoa > Chordata > Mammalia > Carnivora > Canidae > Nyctereutes > Nyctereutes procyonoides. The sequence goes on along the minus strand of NW_026575125.1, from coordinate 63,583,947 downwards.
CTGGGATCCTGGACCAAGTCCCACATTGGGCTCCTTGCAGGAAGCCTGCTTCTTCCTCTGCCTGTGTCTGCCTCTCTCTGCGTGTCTCTCATGAATAAATAAATAAAATCTTTACAAAAAAAAATTTTTTGTCTCTACTAGATTGTAAGTTTGAGTTCCATGAGGACATATATTATGCCTGGTTGTTTATTACTCAGATTCCAGAACTAGAACAGTGTTTGGTATATAGTTGATGTTCAGTAATATTTGTGGAATGAATGTTTAACAGAACACTGTACCCTCTACATATATATGCTACATATACCATTCCCACCATACAAATATATAATAGTATACATTTAAACAAACAGCAGTTTTAAATATTGTTTTATATTATTTCAACCAAAATGTACTTATAAGTTTTTAGGACCTGAGAGTCTTCATTTTTTATAGCCATTATATTTGTGCTGCCAGTATATATGGGTTGTAGTTGAAAAGATAGAGTATCATCTTACAGATTGATGAGCATCCAGGAGGGACCAAAATTACCCAGGACACTAAATATTTGGAAACAGTTCCCTCATTTTGCAGCTTCCTCAGATAAGGAAACTGAGGCACAGATTATAAAATAATTTGCCCACAGGTCATATAAAATAGTTGAAAACTGCATGTTTCAAAAACAGGGATGTTCAATTTGAAAGAGGAAAGAAAACTACATAATTGATAGCTGGAATATAGAAGAAGGTATTTTGGATGAGGTGGATCCAGAGTGAAGAATCAGAACTAATGCCTAGAATTAGTAAGATAATAGATATTGATTCGTTTTAAGGAAGAATATTTTAAGAAAAAAGCAATTCAAAAATAGGACTAGGGAACCCTGCAAAGTAACATGTTCCATATTCCCATTTTTTTGTGTGGGAGAAAAATAGTCTTTTATTTTAGTTATTTATTCTGCTAAAAAATAAAACTAGACCTATATTGGCATGTTTTATATTTATTTTATTTACTTCTGGGTTTGTTTTCTTTGTATCTTTTGACAATTCTTCTGTTATTCTATGTGGTTGCTTTTATATTGATGTTTTAGGAGCTATTTATATCTTTATTATGGGTAAAACAATGTCTTCTTGTTACAAATATTTGTTTCTAGTTTTATGCTTAACTTTATCTGTGGTAACTTTCACTATAGACATTTTTAATTCTTATGTAGTTATATCAACCAATCAGTTCTTTTTACAACTTTATTTAAATTCATTTAATTAGTATATAATGCATTACTGGTTTCAGAAGCAGAGGTCAGTGATTCATCAGTCTTATATAATACCCAGTGCTAATTAATTTACATGCCCTCTTTAATATTCATCACCCAGCTAGCCTGACCCCCCACTCTCTCTCTCCAGAGACCCTCAGTTTGTGTCCTATGATTAAGAGTCTCTTGGGATGCCTGGGTGGCTCAGCAGTTAAGCATCTGACTTCGGCTCAGGGAGTGATCCTGGAGTACTGGGATCGAGTCCCACATCGGGTTCCCTGTATGGAGCCTGCTTCTCCCTCTGCCTATGTCTCTGCCTTTCTATCTCTGTGTCTCTCATGAATAAATAAATACAATCTTTAAAAAAAAGAATCTCTTATGGATTGTCTCCTTCTCTGATATCATCTTGTTTTATTTTTTTGTTTCTTCCCCTATGATCCTCTGCTTTGCTTCTTAAATTCCACATAAAGTTAGATCATACAATAATTATCTTTCTCTAATTGACTTATTTCGCGTAGCATAATACCCGCTAGTTCCATATACATCATTGCAGATGGCAAGATTTTATTTTTTGATGGCTGAGTAGTATTCCATTGTGTGTGTGTGTGTGTATCTTCTTTATCCATTCATATGTTGAAGGATATCATGGCTCCTTCCACAATTTGGCTATTATGGACACTGCTGTTATAAACATTTGGGTGCAGGTACACCTTCAAATTACTATATTTATATAATTGGTGTAGATACACAGTAGTGTTATTCCTGGATCATAGGGTAGCTCTGTTTTCAACTTTTTGAGGAACCTCCATACTATTTTCTGGATTGGCTGAACCAGCTTACATTCTCACCAACAGTGTAAGAGGGTTCCCCCTTCTCCATATCCTTGCCAGCAACTGTCATTTATGGACTTGTTAATTTTAGCCATTTTGACTGGTCTGAGATGGTATCTCATTGTGGGTTTTGATTTGTAATTCTCTGATACCAAGTGATGTTGAACATTTTTTTTCATATGTATGTTGGCCATTTGTATGTATTCTTTGGAGAAATGTTTGTTCATAAATTTTGCCCATTTCTTGACTGGATTGTTTTTTCTTTGGGTATTGAGTTTGATAAGTTCTCCATAGATTTTGGATAATAGCCTTTAATCTAATATGCCATTTGCAAATATCTTCTCCCATTCTTTTGGCTGTCTTTCGGTTTTTCCAGTTACTTCCTTTGTTCTGCAAAAGGTTTTTATCTTGATGAAGTCCCAGTGGTCCATTTTAGCCTCTGTTTCCCTTGCCTTTGGAGACATGTCTACCAAGAAGTTGTTGTGGCTCAAGTCAAAGAGGTTGCTGCCTCTGTTCTCCTCTAGAAGTTTTTAAAGATTTTATTTATTTATTCATGAGAGACAAAGAGAGAGAGCCAGAGACATAGGCAGAGGGAGAAACAGCGTCCCTGCAGCGAGCCCGATGAGGGACTAGATCCCAGGATCCTGGGATCGTGACCTGAGCCAAAGGCAGATGCTTAACCACTGAGACACCTAGGTGTCCCTCTCCTCTAGGATTTTGATGAAATCCTGTCTCACATTAAGTATTTCATCCCATTTGAGGTTATTGTTGAGTATGGTGTAAGAAAATGGTCCAGTTTCATTCTTCTACATGGGGCTGTCCAATTTTCCCAACACCATTTGTTGAATAAACTGTCCTTTATCCTCTGGATATTCTTTCCTACTTTGTCTAAAATTAGTTGACCATAGAGTTGAGGGTCCATTTCTGGTTTCTCTATTATTTTCCATTGATCAACGTGTCTGTTTTTGTGCAAGTACAATACTGTCTTGATGATTATAGCTTTGTAATATACCTTAAATCCAGAATTGTGAAGCCACCAGCTTTAGTTTTCTTTTTCAACATTCATCTGGCTATTTGGAATCTTTTCTGGTTCCATAGAAATTTTAGAATTATTTGTTCCAAGTCTGTAAAGTAAGTTGATGGTATTTTGATAGGGATTGCACTGAATGTGTAAATTGCTCTAGGTATCACAGACACTTTAACAATATTTGTTCTTCCAATCCAGGAGCATGGAAATTTTTTCCATTTCTCTGTGTTTTCTTCAATTTCTTTCATGAGTGTTCTACAGTTTTCTGAGTACCAATCTTTTGCCTCTTTTGGTTTATACCTAGGTATCTATGGTTTTCAGTGCAATTGTAAATGAGATTGACTCCTTAGTTTCTCTATTCAGTCTCAGTGTATAAAAATGCAACTGGTTTCTGTGCATTGATTTTATATCCAGCCACATTGCTGAATTCTTATATGAGTTCTAGCAATTTTGAGGTGAATTCTTTTGAGTTTTCCATATAGAGATTCATGTCTTCTGCAAAGTGTGAGAGTTTGACTTCTTATTTTCCATTTCAGATGCCTTTTATTTCTTTTTGTTTTCTGATTGCTGAGGCTAAGACTTTTAGTTCTATGTTGAACACATTGGCAATAGTAGACATTCCTGCCATGTTCCTGACCTAAGGGGAAAGTTTCTCAGTTTTTCTCCATTGAGAATGATATTTGTTGTGGGCTTTTCATATATGTCTTTTGCGATATTGAGGTATGCTTCCTCTATCTCTACACTGTGGAAAGTTTTTATCAAGGAAAGATGTTGTACTTTGTCAAATGATTTTTCTTCATCTATTGAGAGGATCATATGGTTCTTATACTTTATTTTATTAATGTACCATAGCACAGTGATTGATTTGCAGTTGTTGAACCACCTTGCAGCCCAGGAATAAATCCCTGTTGCTCATGATGAAGAATCCTTTTTAATATACCGTTGGATCCTATTGGCTACTGTATTGGTGAGAATTTTGGCATCCAAGTTCATCAGGGATATTGGTCTGTAATTCTCCTTTTTGGTGGGGACTTTGTCTGGTTTGGGGACTGAGGTAAGGCTGGGCTTAAAGAAAGAGTTTGGAAATTTCCCTCCCATTTCTATTTTTTGAAACACCTTCAGAAAAATAGGTATATATTCTTCTTTAAAATGTTTGGTAGAATTCCCCTGGCAAGCCATCCAGCCCTGGCTTATTTGTTGAGAGGTTTTTGATTACTGCTTCAATTTCCTTGCTGGATATGGGTCAGTTCAAATTTTCTATTTCGTCCTATTTCAGCTTTGGTGGTTTATAAATCTCGAGGAATGTACCCATTTTTTTTTCCAGATTGCCTAATTTGTTGGCATATCATTGCACAAAATGTGTTCTTAGAATTGCTTGCATTTCTTTGATGTTGAAGACAAGCAACATCTTGTGATCTCTCCTCTTTTATTTATGATTTTATTTATTTGGTCCTTTCTTTTTTCTCCTTGATAAGTCTGAGGAGGGGTTTAAAAATCTTATTAAATCTTCAAAGAACCAGCCCTTAGTTTCATTGATTTATTCTATTATTCTTTTTGTTTCTATTTCATTAGTTTCTCTTTTTTATTATTTTACATATTTTTTAATTGAACTTAAATTTGCAAACATACAGCATAACACCCAGGGCTCGTCCCATCAAGTGCCCCCCTCAGTGCCCATTACCAAGTCGCCTCAACCCCCCACCCCCCTCCCTTTCCACTACCTCTAGTTCGTTTCCCAGAGTTAGGAGTCTCTCATGTTCTGTCTCCCTCTCTGACATTTCCCACTCATTTTTTTCTCCATTCCCCTTTATTCCCTTTCACTATTTTTTATATTCCCCAAATGAAATAGACAATATAATCTTTGTCCTTCTCCAATTGATTTCATTCACCATAATACCCTCCATTCCATCCAAATCGAAACAAATGGTGGGTATTTGTCATTTCTAATGGCTGAGTAATATTCCATTGTATACATATACCACATCTTCTTTATCCATTCATCTTTCAATGGACACCAGGGCTCCGATCTATTTTTAACTCTTTGAGGAATTTCCACACAGTTTTCCAGAGTGCTGGAACCAGTTCACATTCCCACCAACAGTGCAAGAGGGTTCCTCTTTCTCCACATCCTCTCCAACATTTGTGGTTTCCTGCCTTGTTAATTTTCCCCATCTCACTGGTGTGAGGAGGTATCTCAGTGTGGTTTTGATTTGTATCTCCCTGATGGCAAGTGATGCACAGCATTTTCTCATGTGCGTGTTGGCCATGTCTATGTCTTCCTCTGTGAGATTTCTGTTCATGTCTTTTGCCCATTTCATGATTGGATTCTTTGTTTCTTTGCTGTTGAGTTTAATAAGTTCTTTATAGATCCTAGATACTAGTCCTTTATCTGATAGGTCATTTGCAAATATCTTCTCCCATTCTGTAGGTTGTCTTAGTTTTGTTGACTGTTTCTTTTGTTGTGCAAAAGCTTCTTATCTTGATGAAGCCCAACAGTTCATTTTTGCTTTTGTTTCTCTTGCCTTCATGGATGTATCTTGCAGGAAGTTATTGTGGCCAAGTTCAAAAAGGGTGTTGCCTGTGTTCTCCTCTAGGATTTTGATGGAATCTTGTCTCACATTTAGATCTTTCATCCATTTTGAGTTTATCTTTGTGTATGGTGCAAGAGAGTGGTCTGTTTCATTCTTCTGCATGTGGATGTCCAATTTTCCCAACACCATTTATTAAAGACACTGTCTTTCTTCCAATGGATAGTCCTTTCTCCTTTGTCAAATATTAGTTGACCATAAAGTTGAGGGTACATTCTGGATTCTCTATTCTGTTCCATTGATCTATGTGTCTGTTTTTGTGCCAGTACCACACTGTGTTGATGACCACAGCTTTGTAGTACAACCTGAAATCTGGCATTGTGATGCCCCCAGATATGGTTTTCTTTTTTAAAATTCCCCTGGTTTTCGGGGTCTTTTCTGATTCCACACAAATCTTAAAATAATTTGTTACAATTCTCTGAGGAAAGTCCATGTTATTTTGATAGGGATTGCATTAAATGTGTAAATTGCCCTGGGTAACACTGACATTTTCACAATATTAATTCTTACAATCCATGAGCATGGAATATGTTTCCATCTCGTTGTGTCTTCCTCAATTTCTTTCAGAAGTGTTCTGTAGTTTTTAGGGTATAGATCCTTTACTTCTTTGATGAGGTTTATTCCCAGGTATCTTATGCTTTTGGGTGCAATTGTAAGTGGGATTGACTCCTTAATTTCTCTTTATTCAGTCTCATTGTTAGGGTATAGAAATGCCACTGACTTCTAGGCATTGGTTTGTACCCTGCCACACTGCCGAATTGCTGTATGAGCTCTAGCAATCCTGGGGTAGACTTTTTGGGTTTTCTAGGTATAGTATTATGTCATCTTCGAAGAGGGAGATTTTGACGTCTTCTTTGCCAATTTGAATGCCTTTTATTTCTTTTTGTTGTCTGATTGCTGAGGCTAGGACTTGCAGCACTATGTTGAATAGCAGTGGTGAGAGTGGACATCCCTGTCTTGTTCCTGATCTTAGGGGAAAGGCTCCCAGTGTTTCCCCATTGAGAATGGTATTTGCTGTGGGCTTTTCGTAGATGGCTTTTAAGATGTTGAGGAATGTTCCCTCTATCCCTACACTCTGAAGAGTTTTGATCAGGAATGGATGCTGTATTTTTCAAATGCTTTCTCTGCATCTATTGAGAGGATCATATCATCTTGTTTTTTCACTTGCAGATATGATCAAACACATTGATTGCTTTAAGTGTGTTGAACCAGCCTTGCATCTTGGGGATAAATCCCACTCGGTCATGGTGAATAATCTTCTTAATGTAACGTTGTATCCTATTGACTAGTATCTTGTTGAGAATTTTTTCATCCATGTTCATCAGGGATATTGGTCTGTAATTCTCCTTTTTGGTGGGGTCTTTGTCTGGTTTTGTAATTAAGGTGATGCTGTCCTCATAGAACGAGTTTGGAAGTATTCCATCTCTTTTTATTTTTCGGAACAGCTTTAGTAGTATAGGTATGTTTTCTTCTTTATTTTTTTTAATTTTTATTTATGATAGTCACACACACACACACACACACACACACAGAGAGAGAGAGAGAGAGAGAGAGAGAGGCAGAGACACAGGCAGAGGGAGAAGCAGGCTCCATGCACCGGGAGCCTGACGTGGGATTCGATCCCGGGTCTCCAGGATCACGCCCTAGGCCAAAGGCAGGCGCTAAACCACTGCGCCACCCAGGGATCCCTGTTTTCTTCTTTAAACGTTTGATAGAATTCCCCTGGGAAGCCATCTGGCCCTGTACTTTTGTGTCTTGAGAGGTTTTTGATGACTGCTTCAATTTCCTCCCTAGTTATTGGTCTGTTCAGGTTTTCTTCTTCCTGTTCCAGTTTTGGTAGTTCATGGTTTTCCAGAAATGCGTTCATTTCTTCTAGGTTGCCTAATTTATTGGCGTATAGCTGCTCATAATATGTGTTTATTCCCTTGGTGTTTGTGGTGATCTCTCCTTTCTCATTCATGATTTTATTAATTGAATCTTTTCTCTCTTTAATAAGACTGGCTAAGAATTCATCTATCTTATTAATTCTTTCAAAGAACCAACTACTGGTTTTGTTAATCTGTTCCACAGTTCTTCTGGTCTCTATTTCATTGAGTTCTGTTTGAATCTTTATTAACTCTCTTCTGCTGGGTGTAGGATCTATTTGCTATTTTTTCTCCAGCTCCTTTAGGTGCAAGGTTAGCTTTTGTATTTGAGTTCTCACCACTTTTGGGATGGATGCTTGTGTTCCTATGTATGTCCCCCTCAGAACTGCTTTTGCTGCATCCCAAAGATTTTGAACGGTTGTATCTTCCTTCTCATTAGTTTCCATGAATCTTTTTAATTCTTCCCTAATTTCCTGGCTGACCCTTTCATCTTTTTGCAGGATGGTCCTTAACCTCCACGTGCTTGAAATCCTTCCGAACTTCTTCTTTTGATTCAGTTCTAATTTCAAAGGATTATTGTCTGCGAATATGCAGGAGATGATCCCAACCTTTTGGTATCGGTTAAGACCTGATTTGTGACCCTGTATGTGGTCTATTCTGGAGAAAATGCCATGTGCACTTGAGAAGAAGGTGTATTCAGTGGAGTTTGGATGTAAAGCTCTGTAGATATCTGTGAAATCTATCTGGTCCAGTGTATCATTTAAAGCTCTTGTTTCTTTGGAGATGTTGTGCTTAGAAGATCTGTCGATTGTATAAAGTGCTATATTCAAGGCACCAAGTATAAGTGTATTATTATCTAAGTATGTCTTTGGTTATAAATTGATTTATATACTTGGCAGCTCCCACATTCGGAGCATAAATATTGTGCTACATTTAAGTCACCAAGTATAAGTGTATTATTATCTAAGTATGTCTTAACTTTGGTTATTAATTTCTTTTCTCTTCCCAAACTTTTATGATCAAAGGAAACAGGAAACATTGTGAAGAAACTCTTATCTTCATTCTTTTTCCCACACCATTATTTTCACAAGCATCAGTAACTGGGATTTTTATACGTGATAAATTTCTGAATTTAGAATTTGATAAACATCAGTATTCATAGACCAAAAAATAGTGAAAGTACATAACAATTTAGTAGAGTTTATTAAGAAGTTGCTGCTTTTTGTTTGTTCTGGAATTCTAGTATTTCATTTCAATTACACCATATAATAAGAAATTGAAATGGAACCATATTCTTAGAACTAGTACTTTTCCTATCAAGGATATTAGAAAAGTATATATATATATATATATATATATATATATATATATATATATTCCTTTTTACTGGGTAATTTTCACTTGAGAGTCTACAAAACAATCCATGTGCTTCAGGCATCACATTTAGCACTGAAGGAACTACACTTTCTGAATTTGAAGAAAAATGGCCTCCAACAAATATATAGAAGATCTAGTCTTCTTTGACTACCTGAATATTTCTGTTTTGCTCTGCATTTTCTCTTGCAAAGGCATACCAAGTATAAAATTAACTTCATTTATTCTTTATATTAGAGGGCCTCCTGGTGGCTTGATCATGAGATCAAGCCCTGCACTGGGTTCTGTGCTCAGCGTGGAGTCTGTTTGTCCTTCTTTCTCCCCCTCTACCCCTCCCTCCACTACTGCACATGTGCACACAGGTGAACTCTCTCTCTCTCAAATAAATAGTCTTTAAAATAAATAAATTATATTAGAGAATATATTCATGTGTATTTATGTAGGCCTTGAATGGAAGAAATACTGCTTGGTACAAAAAGAAAGGGTACCATAATCAAATTTAGAGTGGATACTATGAAATATTGAATGGCTTTCTACACTGAAAGAGAATACATAAGTTTTAAGAAATATATTTGCACTTTGCATATTGTCATGCCAATTCTATTTTGTAGATTGGTATGGCAAAACTATAAAGCTTATAAATTCTAGTCATATAAAATCAGCTTTTAAAAAAATACAGAAGAAACTTGAAAATAAAATTGGTTTTAGGGATCCCTGGGTGGCGCAGTGGTTTAGCGCCTGCCTTTGTCCCAGGGTGCGATCCTGGAGACCCAGGATCGAATCCCGCGTTGGGCTCCCGGTGCATGGAGCCTGTTTCTCCCTCTGCCTGTGTCTCTGTCTCTGTCTCTGTCTCTCTCTCTCTCTCTCTCTCTCTGTGTGTGTGTGTGTGTGTGACTATCATAAATAAATTTAAAAATTTTAAAAATAGGGGATCCCTGGGTGGCGCAGCGGTTTGGCGCCTGCCTTTGGCCCAGGGCGCGATCCTGGAGACCCGGGATCGAGTCCCACGTCGGGCTCCCGGTGCATGGAGCCTGCTTCTCCCTCTGCCTGTGTCTCTGCCTCTCTCTCTCTCTGTGATGACTATCATAAATAAATAAAAATTTAAAAAAAAATTTAAGAAATAAATAAAAATAAAAATAAAATAAAATTGGTTTTAGACTGCCGCTTCCAAAAAGATGGAGTAGACAAAATTCTCCTTATTCTCCCCACTATCTGCAACAAAAATTCCTCACCATTATATATAAAACATACCTAGGAAGAATGTGAAGAGTGCAAATAAGTCACATCTGCTAGAAACCAAAGGAACTAAGAAATCACACAGTGATGATGAGTTCCTTGGGTTTTCTTTTTCCCTCATATACCCCATATTGGATATTAAAGAAGCTGGCAACCCAGAAATACCCATGGGTGCAAATAACAACAATCCCTCTCCTCCCAAAAAAGTTTGTTCTATCCAGACAGAGACGCAGGAAAAGGACAGCTTACCAAGAGTAAACATTTAGACAATAACCTCTCCAGCCAAATACCACAGAAAAATATGCATCCAAACCCCTATCAGAAATGACCAAGTGAAGGGCTTAGTCTTGTGCTCTCACCAGGCTACTAGATGGCCCAACCATTTTCAGAGTGGTGTCAGAGAATAAAGTGTGCAGAGCTGGGCATTAAAAATTCTCCTTTCCTCTCTCTCTGTCATGTCAGTAGAGGGTTTTCACCCCCACCCCCATTTAAAGTTAATGAGGACTTCTTCCCGTTCATCACTGAGGTAGTGTTAGAGGAGATATAGTAGAGATATTGGAATTCCATATCCAACCAAAAGTAAAAAAAAAAATCTTTTCCTCTATTGGGTGGCAATGAAAACCAAGTAGAAAATCTAGATTTTTTTCCCTTATGTAATTCTGTCAAAATATATATGATATATAAATGATAGATGGGGAGATAATAGATAGATAGATAGATAGATAGATAGATAGATAGATGATAGATAGGTGACTTGATTTTAAAATGGGCAAAGGAACTGAATAGGCATTTTTTCAAAGACATATAAATGGCCAACAAATATATGAAAAGGTATGCAATATCATTATTCATCAAGTAAGTGCAAATTAAAAGCATAATGAGGTATCACCTCACACCTACTAGGATGACTATTAGCAGTTAAGTACAAGATAACAAATTTTGGAGAGAATGTGGGAAAAAAGGAACACTGCTGATGGGACTTTAAATTGGTGCAGTCAGTATGGGAAACCTTATCGAGGTACCACAAAAAAACTAAAAATAGAATTACTATATGATCCATCAGTCTTTCTCCCTTTGCCTGTGTCTCTGCCTCTCTCTCTCTCTCTCTCTCTCTCTCTCTCTCTCTCTCTCTCTGTGTGTGTGTGTGTGTGTGTGTGTGTCTCATGAATAAATAAATAAAATCTTTTTTTAAAAAATCTTGTCTCTGGGAATATATCCAAAGAAATTTAAACTAATATCTCAAAGAGATACCTGCAGCCCATTTTCATTAAAGCTACATGGAAGCAACCTAATGCCCATTAACAGATGAATGGATAAAGAAAATGCAGACCATACAAACAATGGAATATCATTTAGCCTTAAAAGCCTTGCAACAATATGGGTGAAACTGGAGGATATTGTGCTAAGAAATAAACCAGACACAGAAGGACAATTGCTACATAATACCACTGATGTGATAAATATAAATAGGTAAATTCATAGAAATGGAGAGTGGAATAGTGTTTACCAAGGGGTGAGGGCAGAGGGTAATGGGGAGGAATTAGTCAAAGTATACACAAATTTTCAGTTACAGAAGATGATGAATAAGTCCTAGAAATCTACTGCACAGCATGGTACCTATAGTAAAAAATATTGTATTGTATTCTTAAAAATTTGTCAAGGGGGTTAGTTATTATCAAATATTACTACTACTACTAGTAATAATAATAATAATTAATAATAATAATAATACAAATTTAAAAATAAGAGGAAACTTGGTAATGATGTAGAGGTTTGTGATTGTGGGGATTGTTTCACAGGTGTATACTTCAAGCCCATCAGGTTGTATACATTAATTATGTACAGCTTTGTGTGCATCCAAAGATAAAACTACCTTTAATTAACAGGATCTAATGGACATTTATAGAACACAACCAAACAACAGTAACATACACATTTCTTTTAAGTGCCCATGGAACTCTTCTCTCTCTCTCTCTCTCTCTCTCTCTCTCTCTCTCTCTCTCTCTGCTCCTCCTCCCTGCTCATGCTCTCTCACATCGGGCTCCCTGCATGGAGCCTGCTTCTCTCCCTCTGCCTGTGTCTCTGCCTCTCTCTATGTGTCTATGAATAAATAAATAAAATCTTTAAAAAAAAGAATGAACAGAGGACTGAAACTACCAAACGTCAAAACTTAACAAAAGCTACACTAATTAAAACACTGGGAAAAAGACAGTCTCTTCAATAAATGGTGCTGGGAAAATTGGACATCCACATGCAGAAGAATGTAACTAGACCGTTCTCTTACACCATACACAAAGATAAACTCAAAATGGATGAAAGATCTAAATGTGAGACAAGATTCAATCAAAATCCTAGAGGAGAACACAGGCAACACACTTTTTTAATTGGCCACAGCAACTTCTTGCAAGATACATCCATGAAGGCAAGGGAAACAAAAGCAAAAATGAATTATTGGGACTTCATCAAGATCAAAAGCTTCTGCACAGCAAAAGAAACAGTTAACAAAACTCAAAGACAACCTACAGAATGGGAGAAGATATTTGCAAATGATGTATCAGATAAAGGGCTAGTATCCAAGATCTCTAAAGAACTTATTAAACTCAACAGCAAAGAAACAAAGAATCCAATCATGAAATGGGCAAAAGACATGAACAGAAATCTCACAGAGGAAGACATAGACATGGCCAACAAGCACAAGAAAAAATGCTCCGCGTCACTTGCCATCAGGGAAATACAAATCAAAACCACACTGAGATACCACCTCACACCAGTGAGAATGGTGAAAATTCACAAGACAGGAAACCACAAATGTTGGAGAGGATGTGGAGAAAGGGGAACCCTCTTGCACCGTTGGTGGGAATGTGAATTGGTACAGCCACTCTGGAAAACTGTGTGGAGGTTCCTGAAAGTGTTAAAAATAGATCTGGGGATCCCTGGATGGCTCAGCGGTTTGGCGCCTGCCTTTGGCCCAGGGCACGATCCTGGAGTCCCGGGATCGAGTCCTGCATCAGGCTCCCTGTATGGAGCCGGCTTTTCCCTCTGCCTGTGTCTCTGCCTCTCTCTCTCTCTCTCTCTCTCTCTCTCTCTCTCTCTCTGTCTGTCTATCATGAATGAATAAATAAAATCTTAAAAAAATAGTTATAAAAATAGATCTGCCCTACGACCCAGCAATTGCACTGGTGGGGATTTACCCCAAAGATACAGATGAAGTGAAATGCTGGGACACCTGCACCCCGATGTTTCTAGCAGCAATGTCCACAGTAGCCAAACTGTGGAAGGAGCCTCGGTGTCCATCAAAAGATGAATGGATAAAGAAGATGTGGTCTATGTATACAATGGAATATTACTAAGCCATTAGAAACAACAAATACCCACCATTTGCTTCGACGTGGATGGAACTGGAGGGTATTATGCTGAGTGAAATAAGTCAATCGGAGAAGGCAAACATTATATGGTCTCATTCATTTGGGGAATATAAAAAAAGTGAAAGGGAATAAAGGGAAAGGAGAGAAAATGAGAAAATATCAGTGAGGGTGACAAAACATGAGAGACACCTAACTCTGGGAAATGAACAAGGGGTAGTGAAGGGGAGGTGGGCCCGAGGTTGGGGTGACTGGGTGACGGGCAGTGAGGGGGGGCACTTGGCGGGATGAGCACTGGGTATTATGCTATATGTTGGCAAATTGAACTCCAATAAAAAAAATTAACTCTCATAGCAGAGAGTCTAGTTGAAAAAAAAAAGCACATTGTGGCATGGCAGAAGTATAAAAAAATAAACAATAGAGAAGAATAGAGAGCCTAAAAGTAAATTCACATAAATATAGTCAATTTACCTTTGACAAAACTACATGGCAATTCAGTGGAAAATAAACCTTGAAATAGAAAAAAATATATATATATATATATATGTCAATTTCACTTCAGTAATAAGTTTGTAGAAAAAAGTAGTAAAAAAAATAAAATAAAATTTGGTGTGTACTATATATAACATGTATGTATATATATTACCAATTACTACATTTATCTTGGTGATCATTGAGGACTGTACAGAATTGTAAATCAATATGTTGTATATCTGAAGGTAATGTAACATTATAAGCCAATTTTACTTCAATAATAAATTAATTGTATTTCAAGATTTAATTTAATTTCTAGTTAGTTGACATATATGGTAAAATTCATTACATATGTAAAATTTAGTGATTCCTCACTTACATATAACACCCAGTGTTCACCTCAACAAGCGCCCTCCTTAATACTTGTCATCCATTTAGCCCATCCCCCACACACACACCCTTCCATCAACCCTCAGTTTGTTCTCTATTTTTAAGAGTCTCTTGTGGTTTGCCTCCGTCAATCTTTATTTTTCCCCTTCCCTGTGTTCGTCTATTTTGCTTCCTAAATTCCATGTATGAGTGAAACTATATGGTATTTGGTTTCACTGACAGACTTATTTTACTTAGCATAATACTTTCTAGCTCCATCCATGTCATTGCAAATGGCAAGATTTCATTCCTTTTGATGGCTCTGTAATATTTCATTCTGTGTGTGCATATGTGCGTATGTATCTCACATCTTTTTGTTTTGTTTTGTTTTAGTTTCAGAGGTAGAACTTTATGATTCATCAGTTGTATATAACACCCAGTGCTCATTACATTAAGTACGCTCCTTAATGCCCATCACCCAGTAATCCCATCCTCCCAACCGCCTCCCCTCCAGTTATCCTCAGTTCATTTCCTATAGTTTAGAGATTCTTATGGTTTGTGTTCCTCTATGATTTTGTCTTACTACTACATCTGCTTTATTCATTCATCAGTCAATGGAGAACTCTGCTCTATCCATACTATGGCTATTGTTGATAATGCTGCTATAAACATAGGAATGCACATGCCCCTCTGAATCAGTACTTTTGCATCCTTTGGGTAAATTCCTAGGAGTGAAATTGCTGGATGAAAAGGTAATTCAAATTTTAACTTTTTTTGAGGAATCTACATGGTTTTCCAGAGAGACTGCACGAGTTTGTATTCCTGCCAAAAGTATGAAAGGGTTCCCCTTTGCCCACATTTTTTCTGACAGCTGTTGTGTCTTATGTTGTTAGCTTTAGCCATTCTGACAGGTTGTGAGGTGGTATCTCATAATTATGATGTATTTACCTAGTGATTACTGATGCTCATTATCTTTTCATGTGTTTGTTAGCCATCTGCATATCTTCTTTGGAAAAATGTCTACTCATGTCTTCTTCCCATTTCTTAATTGGAGTATTTATTTTTGGGTATTGAGTTTGATAAGATCTTTATAGTTTTTTGGATACTAGCCTTTTATCTGAAGTGCTATTTTCTAATATCTCCTCCCATTCCTTAGGTGGTCTTTTAGTTTTGTTGATTGTTACCTTCATTGTATAGAAGACTTTTATCTGGATGAAGTCTCAATAGTTCATTTTTGCTTTTGTTTCCCTTGCCTTTAGAATCGTGTCTTGTAAGAAGTTGTTGCAGTCAAGATCAAAGAGGTTGCTGCTTGTGTTTTCCTCTAGGATTTTGATTGTTTCTGGTCTCACAATTAGGCATTTCACCCATTTTGAATTTATTTTTGTGTATGGTAAAAGAATGTGATCAAGTTTCATTCTTTTGCATGTTGCTGTCCCGTTTTGCCAACATCATTTGTTGAAGAGACTTTTTCCCATTGGATGGTCTTTCCTGCATTGACAAAGATTAGTTGACCAAAGAATTGAGGGTCTGTTTATGGGTTTTCTATTCTGTTCCATGAATCTACATATTGGCTTTTATTCCAGTAGCGTACTGTCTTGATGACTACAGCTTTGTAATATAGCTTGAAGTCCAGAATTGTGATGCCTCCAGCTTTGCTTTTCTTTTTCAACATTGTCCCATACAGGTTTTAGGATTGTTTGTTTTAGCTCTGTGAAAAATACTGGTGATATTTTGATAAGGATTGCATTAAATATGAAGATTGCTTTGGGGAGTATATACATTTCAACAATATTTTTTCTTCCATTCCATGAGCATAGAATATCATCCCATTTCTTTGTGTCCTCTTCAATTACTTTCATCAGTGTTCTACAGTTTTCAAAAGACAGGTCTTTTAGCTCTTCCTTTCTCCTCCAGTTGCTTCATTATCAGTGCATAGAAATGGAACTGATTTCTGTACATTGATTTTATATCCTGCCACATTCCTGAATTCGTGTATCAGTTATAGAAATTTTTTGGAGTCTTTTGCGTTTTTTTACATAGAGTATCATGTCATCTTCCTTGGTGAATTGGATGCCTTTTATTTCCTTTTGTGGTCTGATTGCTGAAGCTAAGACTTGCAGTTCTATGTTAAATAACAATGGTGAGAGTAGACATCCCTGTCTTATTCCTGACCATAGAGGAAAATCTCTCAGTTTTTGCCCAATGAGGATGACATTAGTTGTGGGTCTTTCATACATAACCTTTATGAAGTTAAGGTATGTTCCCTCTATACCTACTGTGTTGAGGGTTTTTATGAAATATTGATGCTGTATTTTTAATCCATTGTTATGCTCTGTGTCTTTTGATTGGAGCATTTAGTCCATTTACTTTCAGAATGATTATCAATAGATATGAATTTAGTCCAATTGTATTACCCATAAATTTGGTGTTTTGGAGGTGTTCTCTGTTCCATTATAGTCTTTGCTTTCCCACTCAAGGTATCCCCTTTAATATTTCTTGCAGGGCTGGTTTAGTGTTCATGAACTCCTCTAACTTGGAGGGTTCTTGAAGAAGAAATTGTCTCTCCTTTTATTCTGAGTGACAGCCTTGCTGAATAAAGTATTCTTGACTGTGTATTTTTCCCATTTAGCACATTGAATGTATTATACCACTCTCTTCTGTCCTGCCAATTTTCTGTGTTGGGAGGTCTACTTCAAAACTTATTTGTCTTGCCTTATAGGTTAAGGACTTTTTCCCCTTACTGCTTTCAGGATTCTTTCCTTATCTTTGTAGTTTGCAAATTTTACTATGATTTGTCTTGGTATTGACTGGCTTTTATTGATTTTCATTGAAGTTCTCCATGCCTCCTGGATTTCAATTTCCAGGGAAGGGAAGTTTTCAGCTGTAATTTGCTGAAATAAACATTCTGCCCCTTTTTCCCTCTCTTCTTTTTCTGGGGTTCCTATTTTACATAAGTTATTATGCTTTAGGGATTCACTGAGTTCCCTAAGTCTACATTTGTGATCTAATGTTTTTCATTCCCTCTTCTTTTCAGCTTATTTATTTCCATAATTTTATCTTCCATATCATTCATTTGTTCCTCTGCTTCTTCCATCTTTGTTGTCATTACATGCAATTGCTTTTATATCTTGTTTATAGCAGTTTTTATTCCAGCCTGCCTAGTTTTAGTTCTTTTATCTCTGCAGTAATGGACTTAGTAGTTTCTTCTATGCTTTTCTCAAGCCCAGCTAGTGTCCTTGTGATTACTATTTTAAATTCTTGCCCAGGCACATGACATACATCTGTTTTGATTAGATCCCTGGCTATGACTTCTTGTTCTTTCATTTGAGATGAATTCATCCATCCTGGCATTTCACCAATATTTCTGCCTTCTCTGTGTTAGGAAAGCCTATTATGTTTCCTGCTCCTGAGAATAATGGCTATATTAAGAAGAAGTGATACACTGTTCAGGACCTGGCACTTGAGAAAGTTTTATTGGTGTATGCTCTTTGCACTCTACTGTTCTTCTGCTCCTTCCCTCAGACCCATCCTGTGCAGAGTTTTTCCTTGCCTGCAATAGGGTGTTTGGACCTTCTCCAGTGTGTGGCAAATTTTAACTAAATGTGTTTTGGCCTGCTTGTCAGAAAAGCTAGATTGTATTTCCTTTAGAGCTGAAGTTTTGCAGTACTCTATGATCAGTAGACTTGGTGTATGTGGGAGTTTTGTGCTGGTCTTCTGGGGGAGGGACCTGCTGCTCTGGTTCTTAGGCTGATTTGTCCTAGTAAAGATGCACCTGCAGGGCACAGTGGGGGTGGGGCGTGGTTTATGTGGCTCATTGGGGGTACTGTGTTGTTCAATGAAGTCTATCTGTGCTGATTAACATGGGCAAATATGTCTACTGGCTTTCTTGTCTCTGGAGAGGCAAATTCATTCCTGCCACTGTTCGGGAAGCCTTCACAGAAGAGTGAACATTCTCCACTTTTGTGTCCCAGGCCTCTGTCAGAACACCTCTTTTACCCTGTCTGTAAGTAAGCAATCTCCATTCCTGTGTTTTGTCTCAGGCATGCCAGCTGGGATTTGAAACTACCAATTTAGGGACTCAGACTAGGGGAGAGTCTTGCCTTGCTGTGGCTAGTATAAGTTTGTTCCAGAAAAGCAGTTTCACAACTGTTCAGGGGCTCAAAGTTTATGATTAAGTGCAGCCAAAAGCTGACTTCCAGGTTATATCCTTCCACAGGTGCCTCTGTTGTTATGCTAATGAACAGGGCAGCTCAAAGGCAACTCTGCTTTTACTTTTGTCGTCTGAGAGAGTGCCATCTCTTCAAAATGCACTGGTGAATTTAGTAAGGTCTCTGGATACAAGATCAACATACAAAAATCAACTGCTTGTTTATACAGTAAAAATGAACATATCGAAACTGAAATAAAACATATAATACTATTCTCAATCACTGAAAAAAGTCAAATACTTAATGTAAATCTAACAAAACATGTATAGAACTTTTTATGCTGAAAACTACAAAACATTGATGAAAGAAATCAAAGAAATTCTAAATAAATGGAAAGACATCTGTGTTCATGGACTGAAAGACTCAACATAGTAAAAATGTAAATTTGTCCAAAATTAATGTGCAGGTTTAACATAATTCTTATAAAAGTTTCAACAATATTTTTGATTGATATAGACCAGAAAATTCCAAGATTCATATGGAAAGGAAACATGCTAGTATAATTAAAATAATTCTAGAAAAAAAGAATGAAGTGGAAGAAATCCATCTATATAATTTCAAGACTATGTGGTATTCACAGGAAGATACATATACAGATCAGTGAAACAGATGACAAAACCCAGAAATAGCCCTGCACAAGTATGAACAGCTTAGTTGATCTCTGACAAAGATGCAAACGGAATTTAATGGAGAAGTCTTCAAAAAGTGTTTCTGGAACACTTTGATATCCATAGAAAACAGAAAAGAACTTTGATCCAAGTTTCACACCTTATACAAAAATGATTTAAAGGGCCTGTGCGTACCGGTCCCTGGGCGGAGATGGCGTGCGCCGCCGCGGGGTCCCCAGCCAAGCAGGACAGGTTCATCTGTATCTATCCTGCGTATCTGAACAACAAGAAGACCATCACCAAGGGCCGGCGCATCCCCATCCGCAAGCTACTGAGATTCAAGATGGGTGCTCAGCAGTCGGACTTAATGTATTCCTTGAGAAAAATAAAATGTACTCTAGAGAGTGGAATCGTGATGTTCAGTACAGGGGCAGAGTCGGGGTCCAACTCAAACAGGAAGATGACAGCCTCTGTCTCATACAGTTCCCATCACGTAAGTCAGTAATGTTGTATGCAGCAGAAATGATACCTAAACTAAAAACAAGGACACAAAAAACAGGAGGTGGGGACCAAAGTCTTCAGCAAGGAGAGGGAAGTGAAAAAGGAAAAGGAAAGAAGAAGTGACTGCTTATGGGAACCAAGTCTGGTACTACTGAGAGAGACCGTGAATGAAGGCTTCTAATTTATATTTAAGAGAAACGGAAGCTTTTTATTTGCATCATTTAACCGAACTATGGACATCTCTGCCTCTCAGCTTCAGCATCGGAGTTGACAGTGTAATAAATTTGCATCAGAACTTTGCATCTAGCTCTTAACGCAGTTAAAAGAAAATTTTGTTTGCTTTTCAACGCAGAGTTTTTGTGGAAGAAAGAAGCATACTTTTAAATGGACAGTGAACTCTACCATAAGTTATTTGAAATCCTGTATCTGTCCTGTGTGTAAACATGTTTTAGATAAATGAGTTTATTTTTTTTAATTTTTATTTATTTATGATAGTCACACAGAGAGAGAGGCAGAGACAGAGACATAGGCAGAGGGAGAAGCAGGCCCCATGCACCGGGAGCCCGACGTAGGATTCGATCCCGGGTCTCCAGGATCACGCCCTGGGCCAAAGGCAGGCGCCAAACTGCTGCGCCACCCAGGGATCCCGATAAATGAGTTTAATTAAAAATTTGCAATACACATTTTCTTCAACATTTAAGTTACTGAAATAAAATTTGAAACTGAAAAAAAAAACAAAAATGATTTAAAAATGGATCATAGATTAAAATGTAAAAAAGTAAAAAAAAATAGGGGATAATCTTTAAGACCTAGGACTTGGTGACATAGTTTTAGAAAGGATACTAAAAGTACAATCCATAAAAGAAAAAAAGCAATAGCTTGCACTTCATCAAAATTAAAAGTCTTTTTTTTTTCTGCAAAAGACTGGGATGAGGGAAATAAAAGCTACAGACTGGGAGTAAATTTTGGCAAACTACATAGCTGACAATAACTTAATATAAAATAAATAAAGGAAGCTTAAAACTCAACATTTTAAAACGTTTAATTAGAAAATGAGCAAAATGCACAAAGAAACATTTCACTGAAGAGAGTATATAGATGGCAAATAAGCACAAGAAAATATTTTCAACATCACTAGCCATTGGAAATCAAATTAAGAAATCAATGATCTATCACTGCACACACAAAAAAGAACAGCCAATTTTTTCATTATGGAGAATACCAAAATGCTGGCATGAATGCCAAGAAATTGGATTTTTCATACATTGCCGGTAAAAATGTAAAATGGTACAACCTTACTGGAAACAATTTGACAGTTTTTTTAAAACTAAACATGTAATTACCATATGTCCAAGCATTTGCATTCTTGAGCATTTATTCTAGAGAAATAGAAACTTATATCTGCACCAAAAACTGGTCATTACTGTTCATAGGAGCTTTAAGGGCCCCAGATGAGAAATAACCCAAGTGCCCTTTCATGAATTAATGATTAAAAAAACATAGCAAATACAATGGAAAAATAGCACATAAATATTATGGAATACTACTTAACAATAAAAAGGAATGGACTATTGTTACATGCAACTTGAAAAAATCTTCAGAAAATTATGCTGAATGAACAAAGTCAACTTCAAAAAAAATCACATGCTGTATGACACCATTTATATAACATTCTTGAAATGACACAGTTATAGAAGTGGAAAACAAACTAGTGGTTGCCAGGGGTTAGGAATGGTAGATAAAAGAGGAGGAAGAGTGCTCCTTCGTGGCTCAGTGATTGAGCCTTTGGCTCAGGTCATGATCCCATTGTCCTGGGATCTTGTCCTGCATTGAGCTCCCCGCAGGGAGCTTACTTCTCCCTCTGCCTATGTCTCTTGCCTCTTTCTCTATGTCTTTCATGAATAAATAAACTCTTAAAAAAGAGGAAGAAGAATAGTGTGATAAAGGAACATAGAAGTGTACATACATATCATGCATTATCAATTTCCTGTTTTAATTATTGTAATATACAAAACATAAATTGGAGAAATTGAGTGAAGGAGATTTACCTTTGCAACTTCCTGTGACTCAAAATATTTTTATATAAAAAGTTTTAAAATTTTGTTCTGAATCCAATGAAATAAAATTTTAGAATACTAGAAATACCCAAGTAACTATTAAAGAGTCAAAGTTAATAGAAGTTACATTTTTACCATGGAAGCAAGAATGAAAATGAAATATGAACTGCAGTTATTCTTATATGTCTAGTCCTTTTAGGAAAAGAATCAATTTATGTTTTGTTTGAAAGATTTGGTGGTTTATTTTTACAGAAATACAAAAACAAGTATTTATGAATTTTGACTAATTAAAAAATATAATCATTTATTTAAGAGAAATACTTTGTAACAAATTAATATTGTTATTTATTTATCATTTATCAGAAATTTAAATATGTTTTGTTTAATTTCCTCTCAAGGTTGTTCTGTTTGAATTATGTTTGCTTCATAAAAATAAACATCTGCTTATAAATTTTTATTAGTCCTTTATTCAACATTGTTGGACATTTTGATACATTATACTACATAAAATCAATAAAATAAGCAATTTCAAAAATGTAAAAAAGTGTTCTACAATGGACTGCATGTTGCTTGAAAGTCTGAATATTTAGATAAAGCTTATCTTTCTGCTAATATATTTAAAAGTAAAAGCATAATTAACTTTTGTTTATTGACTAATAAATACATTTTATTATTTTAGGTACCTATTTCTTTTTAATCATGTTTTATGCAGCATCCATTTATTATTTTAATGGCTAGAACTGCTAAAGGTTCAATATTTACAAAAACTCCGTTTTTATTTCTCTTATAAGACTTGGATTGGGAATCGAAGAAGGAAATATCGTTTAATGGGGATTGAAGTTCCTCCTCCAAGAGGAGGCCCTGCTGATTTTTCTGAGCAGCCTGAGCCTGGTTCTTTGTCTGCACTCACATCAGGAGAGGAAGCTGGTCCTGAAGTAGGAGAAGATAATGAAAGAAATGATGAAGTATCTATCTGTTTGTCTGAAGGAAGCTCTCAAGGTATTTTAATATGCTGCACTTACTAATAAAAGTTTTTGTAAATTTGATGGATTCTTACTTGCTTTTCAGCTAATTGCATTTCAAATCTAAAGTCTTCAAAACATTTGGTTAAAAAAAAACATTTGGTTAAACATTTGGAAAGAAATGGATTTATTTTGATTTATTTGTATTATACTTTATATATTTACACGCATAATGAATTATTTTACAAACTAATTAACATATCCATCTCCTCTCATAGTTATCATTTATGTATATGACTATAGCACCTAAAATCTACTTTAAGCAAATTTCTAGTATGCAATATAGAATTGTTAACTGTAATAATAATGCTGTACGTTAATTCTCTAAATTTATACGTCCTGTGTAATCACAAATTTGTATCCTTTGAACAAATTTCCCCATTTTCCTGACTTCCCCAGCATGATAACTATCATTCTGTTCTCTGCTTCTATTTGACTTTTTAAGATTTCACATATAAGTGAGACCATGCAGTATTTTTAGTTCTGTTCCTGGCTTATTTCATCTAACATAGTAACTTCCAGGTTCATCCATGTCATTGTAAATGGCAAGATCTCCTTTATTTAAGATTTAATAAATTTGGGATCCCTGGGTGGCTCAGCAGTTTAGCTCCTGCATTTGGCCCCGGGTGTGATCCTGGAGTCCTGGGATTGAGTCCCGCCTCAGGCTCCCTGCACAGAGCCTGCTTCTCCCTCTGCCTGTGTTTCTCTCTTTCTCTCTCTCTCTCTCTCTCTCATAAATAAATAAAATCTTTCAAAAAATGAATAAATTCATGTGTGTGTGTGTATGGTGTATTCCTATGTATAGGAGATATATATTATATGTATTTTACATATATATAATTCTTATATATATATAAATATATATTTTTCTCACTTTCTTTATCCATTCATCTGTCAACAGATACTTAGGTTGCTTCCATATTTTGGCTAATAGCTATGCTGCAGGAAATGTGGTAGCACAGATATCTCTTTGAGGTGATGATTTTTTTCCTTTGATTATATATCCTGAAGAAGGATTATTAGATTACTAGAAGGATTACTAGATAGAACTACATGGTAGTTCTGTCTTTAAGATTTTGAGGAAACTTCATACTGTTTTCCATAATGGCTGTCCAATTTGCTTTCTGACCAATGGTGTACAAGTGTTCCCTTTATTCTATATCCTCACCAACACCCATTATCTTTTATCTTTTTTTTAAGTTTTAATGCCTCCAACTAAAGAAATTCCCACACTGAGTCATCACAAGGAACACTTATCTACCACAATAATGATCTCTCACATTTAGAAATGTTGGTTATTGCAACAATCCATAATTATAATTAAGTACATGATTGTTTTTATTTTATTGAAATTCTAAACAATTTAGATTAGAACATTATAAATGTATTGTAATAAATACATATGGTATGGTATAATGTGATAAACACCAGAGTAGTAGTCAGACAACCCGGGTGAAAGCCCTAGATCTTCTACTGGGTGATTTTGTGACTTCAGGCAAAACATTTAGTTCATGGTGCTTTAGTTCCACATCTGTAATCTAAGAAGAATAGACTAAATCATCTTTATAGCATTGCCCAGTGTTTCCCTAAGGCGAATTGAAATAATATGTGCCTTCGCAATGAGCACTTTTAGATTTAATTTACATATTATAAATTCATCTACTGTAAATGCAGAATTCAAGGATTTTTAGTAAATTTCAGAGTTGTACAATTATCACCATCACTAAAATCCAACGTTAGAATATTTTCATCACTTCAAAAAATTTATTTGAGCCCATTTGTAATCAACCCTCATTCTCACATTCCAAACCTAGACAACCACAGGTCTACTTTCTGACAATGCAAACTTGTATTTTCTGAGTATTTCTTATAAAAGGAATCATACAACACGTAGCCTTTTTGCATCTGAGAGAAAGAAAATCTTGCACTGACCCATTTTATTTTGCTGATCAGAATATTAACAATGTATTTTCCAGTTTAATTTTTGCCTTTTAAATGTGATTATGGATGTCAGAACTTTTTGCTTATAATATTTATCTTGCTAAGTATATCAATCCTTTTCTTTATGATTTCTGATGTTGGCATCATGATTACAAAGTTTTTCATTGTACCACAATTATGTTAACATACCCCTACATTTGCTTCTTATATTATGATGGTTTCATTTTTTCAACTTAATATTTATTCTGCCTAGAATTTATTTAACTGTAAGATGTGTGAGGAAAATACCTAATTTTATTTTTTCCAAATGTTTAACCAGCTACTCTATTTGTTAGATAATCCAGCATTTTTCTACTGAGTTTAATTGTAGCTTTTTATCAAGTATAATATATACACACATATAGATACACACATACATGCATACATATGTATTTGGGATATCATATTATGTTACATTGATCTGATTGTTTATACCTGTGGCTTTATAAAATATATAAATATCTGGTAGTTCTCTGATTACTATTCTTAGCTCTTGTAGCACAAATTCTTTTAGATTAACTTTAGGAAAAAAATTTAAAAAAAAATAAATAAAATAAAAATAAATAAATAATAAAAAAAAGATTAACTTTAGAATTGTTTAGTCGTAACTTCCCCAATCCCTCGCCCCTAAAATCATTTAAGATTTTTATTGGCACTGCATTAAATGGTAGTAAAATGTGGAAAGATAAATTCAATTTTGCATGTGTTGAGTTTTAGATGACATCAGGACATCCATGTGGAGCTGTTCAGCAAACTCATGGATAATGTGGGTCTGAAGCTCAGAAAAGGAGTTAAGACATTAAAAGAAATATAGGAACCACCCACATCAAAGCCAAAAAAAAAATCTAGCATAGATGGGATCCCTGGGTGGCGCAGCGGTTTGGCGCCTGCCTTTGGCCCAGGGCGCGATCCTGGAGACCCGGGATCGAATCCCACGTCGGGCTCCCGGTGCATGGAGCCTGCTTCTCCCTCTGCCTGTGTCTCTGCCTCTCTCTCTCTCTCTGTGACTATCATGGATAAATAAAAATTAAAAAAAAAAAAAAAAAAAAAATCTAGCATAGAAATAGAAGATTTAGTTAAATGAGAAAATGGAGAACAAGACGGAAAGATGTACAAGAGCTGTGTGTTGAGAAATATCCAAATTTAGGGGCTAGAAGAGAAAAGGGAGCCACCAAAGGAACATTAAGACTAAATAAAGATATTATTACTAAAATCAAGGAAAGATATTTCAGAAAAAAAGAAATGTCATTGTTTCAGTCATCTTTTGGAAGTTGAATAGAAATTTCTCTCATGGGACATCTAAAATTGTCAAAGGTATATACGTGGACAATATAATTGTGTGCCAGATGATGAGGGACAAGGATAGGAGCTGTTCAAAGAATATAAAATTATAGTCATACAACTGGAGTACAACTGTTGAACAAATATAGTGCCTATAATTGGCAATTAGGGGTTATAGACTTAAAGAACTTAGGATAAATCATACTTTGTTCTTTTTTTTAATTTTATTTTTATTTTTATGATAGTCACAGAGAGAGAGAGAGAGGCAGAGACACAGGCAGAGTGAGAAGCAGGCTCCATGCACCGGGAGCCCGATATGGGATTCGATCCCTGGTTTCCAGGATCGGGCCCTGGGCCAAAGGCAGGCGCCAAACTGCTGCACCACCCAGGGATCCCATACTTTGTTCTTAACACAAAAAAGGACAAGAAACTTTTGGAGGTGATGGATATGTTTATTATCTAGATTGTGGTAATGGTAACATGAGTGTATTCACACGTCCAAACTCACCAAATTGTAAACAGTAAGTTATATGCACTTTGTGTATACCAATTATATCTTAATAAAGCAGGAAAATTAAAATAAAAACGAATGAGAACCCACTGAATTGGGTGCTTAAGAGGTTCTTTCTAAAATCAATGTGTGTTGCAAGGTGGAGGCAGGCAGATTACAGTAGGTTGACTAAAAAGCCTTTAGTATTGCCAGGGCCATATATTTTAATAATAAGTGTCTGAAAAGTTGTATGAATATTCAAGTGTTTTTTTTTCTCTCTCTCTCTTTCTATCTCCCTCTTACCTCCCTCTATCTTTCTGTCTTTATACCAAATTTGCAGTTGGTATTGATGAAGATTATAGCATAGAGTTTAGTGTACAGGAAAACTGTGAAGCAGGAAATAGGAGAGACTATTGCTTTATTTCCAAATCTCTTATTCATAATCAATTTGGTCCATCAAACCATTTTTGTTTTCTGTTAGTCTTTACTAAATTATATGTGCCTAGGAATACTTGTATATTTTTAGTGATTTATATTTTTGTATATTTTTATTGGAGTTCGATTTGCCAACATACAATTTAACACTCAGTGCTCATCTCATCAAGTGCCCTACTCAGTGCCCGTCACCCCGTCACCCCATCCCCCCCACCCACCTTCCCTTCTGCTGCCCCTTGTTTGTTTCCCAGAATTAGGAGTCTCTCATGATCTGTCACCCTCTCTGATATTTCCCACTCATTTACTCTCCTTTCCCCTTTAATCCCTTTCATTATTTTTTATATTTCCCAAATGAATGAAACCATATAATGTCCTTCTCCAATTGACTTACTTCACTCAGCATAATACCCTCCGGTTCTATCCACCTTGGAGCAAATGGTGGGTATTTGTCGTTTCTAATGGCTAATATTCCATTGTATATAAATGTATATACCACACCTTCTTTATTCATTCAGCTTTTGATGGACACCGAGGCTCCTTCCACAGTTTGGCTATTGTGGACATTGCTGCTAGATACATCGGGGTGCAAGTGTCCCAGCCTTTCACTGCATTTGTATCTTGGGGGTAAATCTCCAGCAGTGCAATTGCTGAGTTGTAGGGCAGATCTATTTGTAACTCTTTGAGGAACCTCCACACAGTTTTCCAGAGTGGCTGTACCAGTTCACACTCCCACCGACAGTGCAAGAGGGTTCCCCTTTCTCCACATCCTCTCCAACATTTGTTGTCTCTGTCTTGTTAAATTTCACCATTCTCACAGGTGTGAGGTGGTATCTCAATGTAGTTTTGATTTGTATTTCCCTGATGGCCAGTGATGTGGAGCATTTTCTCATGTGCTTGTTGGCCATGTCTCTGTCTTCCTCTGTGAAATTTCTGTTCATGTCTCTTGCCCATTTCATGATTGGATTGTTTGTTTCTTTGCTGTTACGTTTAATAAGTTCTTTTATATATCTTGGATACTAGCCTTTTATCTATAGGTAATTTGCAAATATCTTCTCTCATGCTGTAGGTTGTCTTTTAGTTTTGTTGACTGTTACTTTTGCTGTGCAGGAGCTTTTGTCCTGATGAAGTCCCAATAGTTCATTTGCTTTTGTTTCTCTTGCCTTCATAGATGTATCTTGCAAGAAGTTGTTGTGGCCAAGTTCAAAAAGGGTGTTGCTTGTGTTCTCCTCTAGGATTTTGATGGAATCTTGTCTCACATTGAGATCTTTCATCCATTTTGAGTTTATCTTTGTGTGTGGTATAAGAGAATGATCCAGTTTCATTCTTCTGCATGTGGCTGTCCAATTTTCCCAGCACCATTTACTGCAGAGACTGTCCTTTTTCCAGTGGATAGTGTTTCCTGCTTTGTTGAATGGTAGTTGACCATAGAGTTGAGGACCCATTTCTGGATTCTCTATTCTGTTCCATTGATCTATGTGTCTGTTTTTGTGCCAGTACCACACTGTCTTGATGATCACAGCTTTGTAATACAACCTGAAATCTGGCATTGTGATGCCCCCAGCTATGGTTTTCTTTTTCAATATTCCCCTGGCAATTCTGGGTATTTTCTGATTCCGCAAAAATCCTAAGATGATTTGTTCCAACTCTCTGAAGAAAGTCCATGGTATTTTGATAAGGATTGCATTGAACGTGTAACTTGCCCTGGATAGCATAGACATTTTCACAATATTTATTCTTCCAATCCATGAGTATGTAATATTTTTCCATCTCTTTGTGTCTTCCTCAATGTCTTTCAGAAGTGGTCTGTAGTTTTTAGGGTATAGCTCCTTTACCTCTTTGGTTAAGTTTATTCCTAGTTATCTTATGCTTTTGGGATTTATTCCTTCATTTCTCTTTCTTCAGTCTCATTGTTAGTGTATAGAAATGCCACTTATTTCCGAGCATTGATTTTGTATCCTGCCACACTGCCAAATTGCTGTGTATTTTCAGTGATTTATGAATAGATCTTTAAAGAATGATGCCTGACAGCTATTTAGAAGATAATAGGGATTTGTTTGTTTCTATGGATGGATGAGAGAGGAAATATTCTGATAAAAGTAAATTACATAAGCCCCTAAAGGGGAGTTTCAATCCATGACTTCCATTTCCTCATCTAACAGGGAATTTACAAAATAAGTATTTACTGGGGGGAAAATGAGTGTATTTTAAGGTTGCTAATGGACCACTGCTCCTACTCTGGCATTCTTTGTTGATTAATAGTGTGTTCTCTAGATAACTGTATAGTAATTAAAACCTAGTGAGAAAAAGGAGAGAGAATTTAATGCATGAATAAAAAAAACACTTGATGGGAAATGAGATTGCCTAGAATTCCTCTTCGTGGTTTATTTTTTACAGCTGCATAATAACCTTTTCATTCTTATCAGAAATTGGAACAGAAAAGCATAAGAGTCTTAAAATACAAAAAGAACCTTTTTGGGGGTTCTATTTCCAATGAGTTCTGTACTGTTTTCCTCCTTATTTTGCTGATGGAAAATACTAATCTGATTAATTTAACTGTGTGATCCTTCTGTGATGATCAAGCAAATTGTATCATTTGGCCTGGACTAATATAACTTTAAGATATGCTCACCATATACTCTTTCAGTTATGAAAATGTAGTTAAATGTGTTTATTTTGAGATTTCCATTAGTTACATCTGAGCGATATAGAGAAAAAATAGTCAATATAATTGCGCATACTATTTCAAAAAACTAGCAATTGAAATTCAGAGTCCTTTATAATATAGCTATTGATTTAAAAGAGTTAGTCTTCTAAATGTCTAAGAAAAAAACATCTTTATAGCAAGGCTTACATTTTACATGTTAAAGATCAATTAAAAATCATGTTAAATTTCTCTAGAAAAAATCTACAAGCTAAAATAAGCATTATAGTTTTAAAATACAGTAAAAGGCAAGTTTAGCCAAAATCTCCAAAAACTGTTCTTGATCCTTTAGCAGTTTCAGTTTCATTTCCTTTTTACTGAGAGTTCAGGTTCTGATACAAAGCTTCTGACTTACCTCTTATTTCCACCTTCTATCTCCCACCTTCACTACTCCCATTTCTTTTTCCTTTCCCTGTGTGGAAGTGAAGAGAAAGGAGATATGGTAAAGCTACCTGACTTCATCCCTCACACAACTGCAAACTCTAGCAAAAGTAATAGATGATTCAGCACTTTATTTTAAAGTTCTGTGTCTACTAAAACATATGCATGGTTGAGCAATCTTAAAGATTGTTACTATCCAGAGAATCAAACTGTTTAAACTATGAGAACAATTAACATCTATATTGTTGAATTTTATAACAAAGCCTCTTATCAGCTGTATCTTTTATGTGGGTGTCCATATAAAATATATTTCTGCATAGTTATTCCACGTAAGTGTATGGCTACCATATAGAGTGCCCTCTAGCATTTTCACTGATTATTAATTTTACTTATTTGTTCACTTTCCAATTTGCAGAGTTGCTTTTCCTGAGGAATAAGCAGACATATTGTACTTAGCTTTCAAACTTGCAGTAATGTCAAAGCTATCTGCAAGCAAAAGAAAACATGCCTCATTTAGCTGTATCACTTCATAACATTATATTTTAGAAATCCTCAAGACAGCTTTTCTTAACATCCAACAAAATAAACCCTGCATGTACATGTGGCTAGTAAAGCAGAAATGTATATAGTTATGAGCAAGTAAGAACAGAAATATGAGACAAACCTATAAGGAATGATAACAGTAATGATCTTATTGATGAGCACTATAACCTCTATTCTTACAGCATTAGTACTAATACTAGCTCTGCACCTAAATCTGTTAACATTCCCCACTTCTTCATTTCATTTAGTTGCTGATTACATAGGACTTGAAATTTCTGTGATTTGAAATGTCTAAATAATGAATAAAGTCTCCTCCATCTAGCAGTCATTTTTATTACAAAATTACATTGAATTTATGGTGTTCAATAGAAGCAGCAAAAACATTTCACAAAACACAACATCCATTCATGATAAAAACCCTCAACAAAGTAAGTGTAGGGGAACATACCCCAACACAATAAAAACCATATATGAAAAACCCACAGCTAATGCCATTTGCAATGGGGAGAAACTGAGAACTTTTTCTCTACAGTCAGGAACAAAACAGAGATGTCCACTTCCACTGCTGTTATTTAACATAGTTCTGGAAGTCCTAGCCATAGGAAACAGAAAACAAAAGAAATAAAAGGTATCTAAATTGGCAATAAAGAAGTCACACTTTCACTATTTACAGATGTTATGACATTCTACATAGAAAACTCAAAAGACTCCAACAAAATACTGCTAGGTCTGATACATGAATTCAGTAAAGTTTCAGGACACAAAATCAACATACAGAAATCTATTGCAATTCTATACACTGATAAGGAAGCAGCAAAAAAATAAATCAAGGAATTAATCCCATTTAAAATTGCACCCCAAACCGTGAGATACCGAGGAATAAACCCAACCAAAGAGGCTCTTTTTTTTTTCTTACTACTCTTTATTTTTATGATAATCTTGTAAAGAGGCTCAAAGAGCTGCCTTAGGCAGCAGGCAGCCTCTTTAGCATCTTTTCTCTCTGCCAGCATCCTCTGCTTCTGTTTTGCCAGGCACTTCCTGGCAAAATAATGGGCCCCTAGGTCGTGATAGCAGTCCTGGTAGGCCTTGGCCACCTGGGTGAACTGCTCCAGCTCCTTGGCACAGTTCTGCCTGCAGCTATTGCCTTCCTGCTGCTGACAAGCCTTCAGCCTCTCCTGGATAATGTTAAGGATTTCTTGATCCACTTTATAGTCTCCCTTGCATTCTGCTTCAGACATGCACAAGACATCCTTTTCCTGGCACTTATGTGAGAAATTGAAAGGACACAATAAATGGATAAACATTCCATGTTCATAGATTGAAAGAGAAAAATACTGTTAAAATGTCTATACTACCCAAAAAAATCTATACATTTAATGCATTCCTTATCAAAATGCCAACATCATTTTTTACAGAGCTAGCATAAACAACCTAAAATTTGTATAGAACTACAAAAGATTACAAATAGCCAAAGCAGGGGCACCTGGGTGGCTCAGTGGTTGAGCATCTGCCTTTGGCTCAGGTCATTATCCTGGGGTCCTAGGATCAAGTCCTGCTCAGGTTACCTGTAGGGAGCCTGCTTCTCCTTCTGCCTATGTCTCTGCCTCTCTCTGTATGTCTCTCATGAATAAATAATTAAAAATCTTTAAAACACACACACACACACAAATGGCCAAGGTAACCCTGAAAAAGAAAAGCAAAACTGGAAGCATCACAATTCTAGATTGTATTACAAAGCTGTAGTGATCAAGATGGTGTGGTACTGGCACTGAAGTAGACACATAAACCAATAGAACAGAATAGAAAACCCAGAAATGAACCCACAGCTATGTCAATTAATCTTCGACAAGGCAAGTATGATATCCAATGTGAAAAAGACAATATCTTCCACAAATGGTGGTGGGAAAACTGGACAGCTACAGGCAAAAGACAACATTCACAATATAAATTCAGAATGGATGAGACCTAAATGTGAGATCTGAAACCATAATAATCCTAGAAGTGAACACAGGCAGTAATTTCTTTGACACTGGCTGTAGTAACTTCCTTCTAGATATGTCTCCTAAGGCAAGGGGAAAAAAAGCAAAAATAAACTATTGGGACTACATGAAAATAAAAAGCTTCTGCTCAATGAAGGAAACAATCAATAAAACTAAAAGACAACGTATGGAATGGCTAAAGATATTTGTAAATGACATCCAATAAAGCATTAGTATCCAAAATATATAAAGAATTTATAAAGCTCAACACCCAAAAAATGAATAACCCAGTTACAAAATGGGCAGGAGATGTGAATAGACATTTTTATAATGAAGACATACAGATGGCCAACAGCCACATGAAAAGATGTTCAACATCATTCATCATCAGGGAAATGCAAATCAAAACTACAATGAGATATCATCTCACATCTGTCAGATGGCTGAAATTAAAAAAAAAAAAAAAGCCCTGGGGATGATGTGAAGAACTATTGTGTCCTGTTGGTGGGAATGCAAACTGATTAGCCACTGTGGAAACTTTTGGAAGTTTCTCAAAAAATTAAAAATAGAACTACCCTATAATCCAGTAATGGAACTCCTAGGTAATTACACAAAGAATACAAAAATACTAATTTGAAAGGATTTATACACCCATATGTTTATTGCAGCATTATTTACAATAGCCAAACTATGGAAGCAGCCTAAGTGTGTATTGATAGATAAATGGATAAAGAAAATGTGGTATATACATATTCAATAGATTATTGTTCAGCAATAAAATCAAATGAAATTTTACCATTTACAACAACATGGAGTTAGAGAGTAGTATGCTAAGCAAAATAAATCAGTTAGAGAAAGATCAGTCATATGCAGAATTTAAGAAACAAAATATATAAGTAAAGGGAATAAAAAAGGAGAGAGAGACAAACTAAGAAACAGACTTAACTATAGAGAACAAACTGATGGTTACCAGTAGGGAAGTGTGTGGGGATGGGTGAAATAGGTGATGGAGATTAAAGAGTACATTTGTGGTAAGCAGTGAGTGTTGTATGGAAGTGATTAATCACTATTTTACATACTTGAACCTTAAATCACACTGTATGTTAACTAACTGGAATTTAGATAAAAACTTGAAAATAACTAACTTGATAAATACATAAATTGAATTTATGGTGGACTTTGCATTAAAATTCTGGTAAGGTTTTTCTGTATATCTTAAACCTAATTCTCTATGTCTTCATGTGAGTTCCTCAGTTAGCCATGTTTTTGCTTGTTCATGCTCCATGCTCCTAGAGGGCACCTCTATATATCTTTCCATGTGAAGGAATGGATCTGGAAAAAATCTTAGGAGTACTGATAAATATTTTTGTTCTACTTTCTATAGTGAAATAAAACATCAGTTACCAAGAGGCTGAGAACTTCAACTAGTGTTTAAATAATCTCAATGACATGACTGTGCATGGAAAGAAACATGGGGCAGAGCAGGCTGGGTTGCTCATTGGTTTAGCGCCACCTTCAGCCCAGGGCCTGATCCTGGAGACCCAGCATAGAGTACCACGTCGGGCTCCCTGCATGCATGGAGCATACTTCTCCCTCTGCCTGTGTCTCTGCCTCTCTGTATCTCTCATAAATAAGTAAATAAAATCTTTAAAAAAAAAGAAAGAAAGAAACTTACTGCCCTGTTTTACTAAGGAGTAGAGGTAGGGATAATCTAAGACAAGACTTTATTTTGTAGATACCATATGCTGTGAACCAGCCACTTTTCCTAGCTCAACACAGAGAGCTTTTTAATAGACTTGTTCCTCTGAATTAATTTTTCCTAGTTTATTTTTTTCACATTTTTAGAATATTGAATTTTTAAATTTCATTTAAAATCAATCAATTAACATATAATGCATTTAGTTTAGAGGTAGACTTTAGTGATTCATCAGTTGCATTTAACACCCAGTGCTCATTACATCAAGTGCCTTCCTTAATGTTCATCACTCCTTCACCCCACCCCCCACCTTTCCTCTAGCAATCCCCAGTTTGTGTCCTATATTTAGGAGTTTCTTATGGTTTGTCTCCTTTTTGATCATAAAGGGAATACATGTTCGTTATAGAAAATATAAGAAAATACAGTGAAAAAACTTGAAATAATCCCACTTCTCAGTAATGACTATTCTTAAAATTGGAGTGGGTCGAATATTTTCCAGTGTTTTCTCTTTATATATACAGGTATGTGTGTGTGTGTTCACATACACGTGCTTCTTCAAAAAAATGGAAATGTACTGTATTTATAGTTTTATATCATGTATTCAAAATTATTTTTATCATTTTTCTCCTATTACAGCAAGCAATACAAGTTCATTGTAAAAATATTTAAATAAAAGTAAGCAACTTGAAAAAAGAAGTATCAAAATAAAATTGGACAAAAGGAAGAAAAAATGAATTCCTGTAATTCCATCCAGGAATAATAATGTCTGTTTTAGTATAAATAATGTCAGTCTTTTCTTTGTCTATGAAAATGTACACTTTTTTTTCCTTTTATAAAATTAAGATCACAGGGGCACCTGGGTGGCTTGGTTAAATGTCCAACTCTTGGTTTTGGCTCAGGTTGTGATCTCAGGATCATGATATCAAGCCCCACGTTGGACTCTGTGCTCAGCATGGAGTCTGTTTGAGATTCTCTCTCTCTCTCCCTCTACCCCTCCCCCATTTGCACTCACTGTCTAAAAAAAGAAATCAAATTAAATTAAATCACAGTGTACCTACATAGTAGGATTTGTCACCTTCACTTGTTCACTTTCCAATAGATAATGATATTTTCCTTATTATAAACTATTCTTGTCCTTCAATTTTACAGTATTTATTGTAGGAACAGGTCCTAAATGATTTCTCCAATTCTCCATTGTGAAGCATATAGGCTGCTTCCATGTTTTTCCAATTATACAGTACAGTAGTGGCCATCCTTGTATTTACACCTATCCACACTTCCTAGAATGCAGTGTTAGAAATACAATTGCTCATCAAAGCATATATGATGTGAATTTATCATCTTTGGGTTTTTATTTTTTTCATTTTAAATATTTTATTTATTTATTTATTTATTTATTTATTTATTTATTTATTTATTTGACAAAAAGAGCAAGAAAGCACAAGCAGGGGGAGTGGCAGGAGGAGAGAGAGAAGCAGGCTCCCCACTGAGCAGGGAGCCCAATGTGGGACTCAATCCCAGGACCCTGGAATCAAGACCTGAGGAGAAGGCAGATGCTTAATTGACTGAGCCACTAATGCACACCCATTTGTGTCTTTTTAAAATAGAGAAATTATTTAAGTGATCTTGTGAAAAACATTTTCAATAAAGTTTTGAGGAATGAAAAATGAAATCATAGCCTTTTTATTTTTTCTATAGAAGAGTCCAGTGAAGTTCCAAATGAGGCAAGGGCTCATAAGGAAGAGGACCACCATGCAGTATCTGCAGATAATGTGGTATGTACATATTGAAATTCTTTCCTCATGATGGATTTCAAGGATATGTTTCCAGTTGATAATAATATCAGTGTTACCATAATTAAATCCTGCTCCATTTCACAAACCAAAACAAAGCTGTCACCAATGAATTTATATATCTTTGCGGGCTTAAGAAATGAAATTTAAATATTTGAGGGTTTAAGAAATGAAATTTAAAGCACTGTCATTTGTGCCTCAAATTTTTATGACTGAAGAGATTTGCAAATATAAAAATTTAATGCTTACTACATATAGACATTTTTTTTACATATGTTATTCTTCTTTAACACATTTAGCAAAGAGCAGATTTCTTTCATTTAACAGATGGAGAAATTACAACTGAGGTTAGCCTGCAATCATGAAAGAAGCCTTTGTAAGTTCTAAGATTGTATCCAAGGATTCCTGATTCAGAGTTCTCTGTTCAGACCATATCTATCTCTACTATGTTTGGAGCCTTTCCTCTTTCTAGTTGAATTAGATTCTCTTAGTCTTCTTTAAAACTGCACTAATGGAGGAAAGACAATATTCAAAGACTGAATAACAGGCAGAGACAGACTGTATGTATGTGGATTAAACTTGGATTTGTGAAAATGTAAACATTATTAGTATACATAAGTGTTCTCCAAGCAGCATGTTTTTATTTTAGCAGCATGTTTATATCCTGACTCCATTAAGTAATACAGAAATCAAGATAGTATTAAAATCAAACATAAAAGCAAGGGCCATTTTGTTTTGTGTGTTTTTTTTCTTCTAAATCAATGATTTTTGCTTGATGGCAATCTTTTTTTTTCTAAAAGATTTTATTTATCCATGAGGGTCACAGGAGAGACAGAGACATAGGTAGAGGGAGAAGCAGGCTCCCTGTGGGGAGCCTGATGTGGGACTCGATCCCAGGACCCTGGATCATGACCTGAGCCAAAGGCAGACACTCAACCACTGAGCCACCCAGCTACCTCTTGATTGCAATCTTTTTTTAAAAAAATAGTCCCTGTAATGGATTTTTCTGTTACAAAATGAGTGTAACTTCATTTACCCTGGCTTCCATTACAAACGACATTATATGACATTATAATTCTGCCACATCTCCTTACTAGAAATTGAACACATAAAATACAGTTTTGCTCTTTTTTGTTAAACATCAACAGTATATAACAGTATTTTCCACATGCAGGATATAGTTTAGGATTACATTTTATTGATTTCAGTCCTAATTTAAATTGATGTTTGACTCTACTAACACAACTCAGTAGGCATATAGGAAAACAAACTTTTATTCTGATGCAATGTTTTCATTGGATAGCTGGTAATAATTATTTTCCACAATTGATTGTGTTAATATTCTTAAATTCCATGAAGTAATAATCTCCTCTGTTCTAGGTTCGGGTCACACTAAATAAGTTATGTACTATTATTTACAAATTAAAACTTTTTCCCACAAAAAAACCCAAACAAACAAACAAACAAAAAACCCCACTTTTTCCCCCCATAGACACATGCTCACATTTAATCTGAATTTCTCTGCACTGGATCTCCCTCAGCAGACATTTGGAAATAATAAATGAAATAATGACATAGAATGACCCAAATCACTTAGCACCTCCTAATTTTTGAAAAAAAAAAAACAATTATTTTTTAGAGACAGAACTTTAAACCTTCAAAGCCTCATCTCTGTCTGCAACTTTTGAATACCCCCAATTATTCATAGATAGCAAATCACAAAAACATATTAAGACTGATTTACATGCACAAATCTATAGAGTGGCCTTTGGTGCTTTCTTCCCTGAGATACTAATCTCCTTTTCCCAAGAACTGATCCAAATAAAGAATCTAAAAAAATTTTTTTAGAAAGTATACCAGGTCTTGTGAAAACTGACATGATTAAACCCCAAGTTTATAGTGATTTCAATAAAAACCAAAACATTAGATTCATGCCCAGTCATCAGTAGAAAGCAATTTCTTTGCAACTATCCTCTTGACTCAGAAACCTGCAAGTCACACACCCTGTTATGGTTACATATCCTCATAGGCCATGTATTAAGCATGATCATTCCACATGTTTGGGACTTTTAAAAATTGTTATTCAAATTCCAATGAATTAATATACAGTATAATATTACTTTCATATGTACAATGTAATGATTCAACACTTCCACACAACACTGGTGCTCAAATATTTAGAGTTTATTTTGGTTTTGGTTTTTCTTTTTTTGAAAAAAATATTCCATGATTAGAGAACTTTACTTGCCCCCATGGTTACAGTATAGTGGTCATTCTTCACATAAGCAGTAGGCTGTTTTATTCACTCTTTTGACAGATGTTTAATTAGTACCTACTGTGTACAAAATACTGTATAAACTATGTTGCACCTTAATTCTAAAGCTAATGGCAGTTTAGCATCTCTCTTTCTCTCTCTCCTTACTTACCGTACAGTGAAGGAAGAAAACACCAAGTTATTTTTATTAATATATCATAAATATTTGGTTTCAATTATGTAGCCCATAATGGAGTGCATTAAATAAGTGACTTAAAAAAATCCCTGGGGATGCCTGGGTGGCTCAGCGATTGGGCATCTGCCTTCGGCTCAGGTCGTGATCCCCAGATCTGGGATCGAGTCCCACATTGGGCTCCCTGCGAGGAGCCTGCTTCTCTCTGTGCCTATGTCTCTTCCTCTCTCTCAGTCTGTGTCTCTCATGAATAAATAAATAAATTTTTAAAATCCCGGTATTTGACTTTGGAATGCATGTCACATGTTGATATTTTACATTAGAAGTTGTAAATAAGTGTATAGTAATTAAAAAAAACTTGCAACAAAGTAGGTATGGTTAGCATTAAATAGATTACTTTTACACAAAATGTGTTTCCTATCACTGGAAGGCACTATTTAAGCAGAATTCAAATGCCTATTTTTTTCAAAAATATTATGAAAGAAATTTTTCTATTTTTTTATTTTTTTAATAATTTTTATTTATTTATGATAGTCAAACACACACACACACACACACAGAGAGAGAGAGAGAGAGGCAGAGACACAGGCAGAGGGAGAAGCAGGCTCCGTGCACCAGGAGCCCGACGTGGGATTCGATCCCGGGTCTCCAGGATCGCGTGGGCCAAAGGCAGGTGCCAAACCGCTGCGCCACCCAGGGATCCCAGAAATTTTTCTATTTTAAATAGTATTTTAATAGTTTTCTATTTACTAAGCAGCCATAAATTAAAGGTAGAGAAAGATGGCTCAGACACACACTGGGTATAACACTGAAGAGCCATTCAGAGCTTATTCTGGATAACCTAGACTAGATAACCCCATCATTAAAACTAAACATTAAATGTTTATGTTCTATACATTGTTGAGTATAGTGATGATGATCAGATAGGTACTTATGAAAATTTCTCAACTTGTGTTACAGAAAATAGAAATTATTGATGATGAAGAAAGTGACATGATAAGTAATTCTGAAGTTGAACAAGTGAATTCTCTCTTGGATTATAAGGTGAAAATAATTTCAAATTCTGAATTCATTAAGAGAAAGCTCTAAATGAGACAGACTTTTATGGTGCCTATGTACTAACTTATTTCACTTTCCCTTTT
Source organism: Nyctereutes procyonoides (assembly GCF_905146905.1). Lineage (NCBI taxonomy): Eukaryota > Metazoa > Chordata > Mammalia > Carnivora > Canidae > Nyctereutes > Nyctereutes procyonoides. Next base: position 63,544,333 of record NW_026575125.1, on the reverse strand, counting down.
ATTTGATAAGTTAAACTGGGACTCCCCATTGACTTTCTCAGGCACTTGATTTCAGTCAGCATGCTGGACACTTTAATCAAATCTGGCTGGTTTACTGATTATGGTTTAAAGCAAAGAGCTTGCTGAGTGGAAGTAGGTATTTATAGTGTATATCAAGGTGGGGCAGGGCATAATTGTGGTTAATGTGAAATTTATGACAGTGACTATAAAGCTAAAGTTTATTTTTAAATAGTGGTAATGGGGAGATTTTTTTCCAGTGATCCTTGTTAATTTTCTCTTTAATTGCAACTTCTGAAGAACATTTTTAGGAAATCTCTTTTACATTTTAAAAACAATTCCCCAGGGAGCAGAGCAAGATGGTGGAGGAGTAGGGTCCCCAGGTCACCTGTCCCCACCAACTTAACTAGATAATTTTCAAATCATCCTGAAAACCTACAAATTCGACCTGAGATTTAAAGAGAGAACAGCTGGAACGCTACAGAGAGAAGAGTTTGCACTTCTAACAAGGTAGGAAGATGGAAAAAAAATAAAATATAAAAGAATCAAGTGAAAGAGGGACCCCCGTGAGGAGCCGGGCTAAGGCCGGGTGGCGAAAGCCTCCAGGACAGGAAAGCTTAGTCCCGGAGAAGCAGGAACTTTAAACATCCACACGAGGGGGATTCCTGGGTAGCTCAGTGGTTGAGCACCTGCCTTTGGCCCAGGGCATGATCTTGGAGTCCCGGAATCGAGTCCCATATCGGGCTCCCTGTGTGAAACCTGCTTCTCTCTCTTTCTCCCTTCCTCCCTCCCTCCCTCTCTCTCTCTCTCTCTCTCTCTCTCTGTCTCTGTCTCTCATGAATAAATAAATAAAATATTTTTAAAAATCTGCACCAGATTCTTCCCAGACAGAAAGACGCTTAGCAGGGAAACCTGGCAGAACCAAAGGAGGGGCAGTGGAGCATCCAGTCTCCCAGGGTCACTAAGAGGAAGTGCGCCCGGGGGAGAGCACTCCACAGACTGTGGGCCAAGCTCTGTAAAGGGCTGGAGCACACGCCTGGCAGGGCCTCATGAGAAGCTCAGGCGGTGGCTCCCGGCGGAGGGGTCTGCGCCCGGCTGCCTTCGGGAACCGTAGCCCTAAGAGCGCAATTCCAGCAGCACAGGCCCCAGATTCCAGGGCACCGGGCAGACACAGCCCAGGATCCTGCATTCCCCCGAGACAGAGACGGGAAGGACACAGGACACTGAGGACTCCCCTGCCGCTGGGCGGCCCCAAGCTGTGAAAGTCAGCACCCCCCACCCCCGGAGCATCCAGGCCAGTGCAGACTGGGAGACTGTGGTAGTTACTGCAGGAGCTGACTCCAGACATGGAGAGCTGACCATCGCCAGTGTTCTTGTTCCTCCTTCTGTCACCCTGTGCCTGGGAGGAGCGGGCCAGCCAGGGAAGAGAAACCTCATGGGGTAAACAGCTCCCACTGAGCCATGGACCTGGCAAGGGGTGGAGCAGCTCCGCCAGGTGCACACACCTGAGAATCATCACAGCAGGCCCCTCCCCCAGAAGACCAGCTGGAAGGACAGGGGAAGAGCAAGTTCTTGACCGAGCAGTGCCAGAAAGCTCCAAGGGAAGTCTAGGGATTTATAGTATATAGAACTAGAGGATACCCCTCCTTGTTTTTTTTCTTCTTTTTTTCCTTTTTCCAGTACAACTCATTTTTAGCCACTCTGCACTGAGCAAAATTATTAGAAAGAAGAACTCACCACAAAACAAAGAATCAGAAACAGCACTCTATGCCACAGTTACAGAATTTGGATTCCAATTCGATGTCAGAAAACCAATTCAGAAGCACAATTATATAACAACTGGTGAATCTGGAAAAAAAAGCATAAAGGATTCAAGAGACTTCATGACTGAAGAATTTAGATCTAATCAGGCAGAAATTAAAAATCAATTAAATGAGATGCAATCCAAACTGGAAGTCCTAACGACGAGAGATAATGAGGTACAAGAACGAGTGAGTGACATAGAAGACAAGTTGATGGCAAGGAAGGAAGCTGAGTTAAAAAGAGAAAAACAATTAAAAGACCATGAGGAAAGGTTAAGGGAAATAAATGACAGCCTCAGAAAGAAAAATCTACATTTGATTGGGGTTCCAGAGAGGACCAGAAAGCATATTTGAATAAATCATAGCTGAGAACTTCCCTAACTGGGGGAGGGAAACAGGCATTCAGATCCAGGAGATAGAGAGATCCCCCGCAAAAATTAAGAAAAACCCTTCAACACCTCGACATTTAATTGTGAAAATTGCAAATTCCAAAAATAAAGAGAAAAATCCTTAAAGCAGTGAGAGACAAGAGATTCTTAATATATGGGGAGAAATATCAGATTAAGAGGATACCTCTCCACAGAGACCTGGCTGGCCAGAAAGGTCTGGCATGATATACTCAGGGTACTAAATGAGAAGAAATGGAGCCAAGAATACTTTATCCAGCAAGGCTCTCATTCAGAATAGAAGGAGAGATAAAGAGCTTCCACGATAGACAGAAACTGAAAGAATATGTGACTACCAAAGAGCTCTCCAAGATCTCTTACTATTTAAGGGGAACTCTGCAAAAGAAAGAGGAAGCCCAAAGAAATAAGCCACAAAAGCAAGGACTGAATAGGTATTACGATGACACTAAATTCATATCTTTCAAAAGTAACTCTGAATGTCAATGGGCTTAAAGATCCCATCAAAAGAGAGAGAGTTGCAGCATGGATAAAAAAGCCAGACCCATCTATTTGCTGTCTACAAGAGACTCATTTTAAACAAAAGGACACCTAGAGCCTGAAAATAAAAGGTTGGAGAACCATGTACCATTCAAATGGCCCTCAAAAGAAAGCAGGGGTAGCCATCCTTATATCAGATAAACTAAAGTTTATCCTGAAGACTGTAGTAAGAGATGAAGAGGGACACTATATCATACTTAAAGGATCTAGCTAACAAGAGGACCTAACAATCATCAATATTTATGCCCCAAAGGTGGGATCTGTGAAGTATGTCAACCAATTAATAACCAAAGTAAAGACATCCTTAAATAATAATACACTTATACTTGGTGACTTGAATGTAGCGCTTTCTACAATCGACAGGTTTTCTAAGCACAACATCTCCAAAGAAATAAGAGCTTTAAATGATACACTGGACCAGATGGATTTCACAGATATTTACAGAACTTTACATCCAAACGCAATGGAATACACATTCTTCTCAAGTGCACATGGAACTTTCTCCAGAAGAGACCACATACTGGGTCACAAATCAGATCTTAACAGATACCAAAAGATTGGGATCGTCCCCTGCATATTTTCAGACCATAATGCTTTGAAACTTGAACTCAATCACAAGAAGAAATTTGGAAGCAATTCAAACAAATAGAGGTTAAAGAGCATCCTGCTAAAAGAAGAAAGGGTCAGCCAGGACATTAGAGAAGAATTAAAAATATTCATGGAAACTAATGAGAATGAAGGTACAACCATTCAAAATCTTCGGGATACAGCCAAAGCAGTCCTGAGAAGGAAATACATCGCAATACAAGCATCCCTCAAAAAAATGGGTAAAAACCTCAAATACACAAGCTAAACTTGCACCTAAAGGAACTGGAGAAAAACACCAAGTAAAACCTACATGGAGCAGAAGAATAGACTTCATAAAGATTCGAGCAGAACTTAATGAAATAGAGACCGGAAGAACTGTAGAACATATCAATAAAATAAGGAGTTGGTTCTTTGATAGAACTAATAAGATAGATAAACCATTAGCCAGCCGTATTAAAAACAAGAGAGAAAAGACTAATAGAATCAAGAATGAAAAAGGAGAGATCAACACAGATAACAAGGAAATACAAACGATTTAAAAAATTTATTATGAGCAGCTATATGCCAATAAATTAGGCAATCTAGAAGACATGAACACATTTATGAAAAACCATAAAGTACCTAAACTGGAACAGGAAGAAAAAAAAACCTGAACAGGCCAATAACCAGGGAGGAAATTGAAGCAGTCATCAAAAACTTCCCAAAACAGAAAAGTCACAGGCCAGATGGCTTCACAGGGGAATTCTATCAAATGTTTAAAGAAACAATACCTATTCTACTAAAGGAGTTCCAAAAGATAGAATGGGATGGAATTCTTCCAAACTCGTTTAATGAGGCCAGCATCATCTTAGTTTTAAAACCAGACAAAGACCCTACCAAAAAGGAAAATTAAAGGCCAATAACCCTGATGAACACAGATGCAAAAATTCCCAACAAGATGCTAGCCAATAGGATCCAATAGTAAATTAAGAAGATTATTCACCATTCCCAAGCGAGATTTATCCCTGGGATGTAAGGCTGGTTCAACACACTTAAAGCAATCATTGTGATGGATCATTTCAACAAGAGAAAAAAACAAGAAACAAATGATACTCTAAATAGATGCAGACAAAGCATTTGACAAAATACAGCATCCATTCCTGATCAAAACTCTTCAGAGTGTAGGGATACAGGGAACATTCCTCAGCATCTTAAAATTCATCTATGAAAAGCCCACAGCCAATATAATTCTCAATGGGGAAACACTGGGAGCCTTTCCCCTAAGATCAGGAATAAGACAGGGATGTCCACTCTCACCACTGCTCTTCAACATAGTACTAGAAGTCCTAGCCTCAGCAATCAGGCAACAAAAAGAAATAAAAGGCATTCAAATTGGCAAAGAAGTCAACCTCTTCCTCTTTGCAGATGACATGATATCGTTTGTAGAAAACCCAGAAGACTCCACCCCAAGATTGCTAGAACTCATACAGAAATTCAGCAGTGTGGCAGAATACAAAATCAATGCCCAGAAGTCAGTGGCATTTCTATACACTAACAATGAGACTGAAGAAAGAAATTAAGGAGTCAATCCCATTTACAATTGCACCCAAAAGCATAAGATACCTAGGAATAAACCTAACCAAAGAGGTAAAGGATCTATACCCTAAAAACTACAGAACACTTCTGAAAGAAATCGAGGAAGACACAAATAGATGGAAAAGTATTCCATGCTCATGAATTGGAAGAATTACTATTTTGAAGATGCCAGTGCTACCCAGGGAAATTTACCAATTTAATGCAATTGCTACCAAAATACCATGGACTTTCTTCAGAGAGTTGGAACAAATCATCTTAAGATTTGTGTGGAATCAGAAAAGACCCCGAATAGCCAGGGGAATATTGAAAAATAAAACCAGAGCTGGGGGCATCACAATGCCAGATTTCAGGTTGTACTACAAAGCTGTAATCATCAAGACAGTGTGGTACTGGCACAGAAACAGACTATAGATCAATGGAAAGAATATAGAATCAAGAAATGGGCCCTCAATTCTTTGGTCAACTAATATTCGACAAAGCAGGAAAGACTATCCACAATAAATGATGCTGGGAATTGGATAGCCAAGTGCAGAAGAATGAAACTAGACCATTCTCTTACATGATACACAAAAGTTAACTAATTTAATTAGAAAAGATAATAGTTTTCATTTTCTCAAAAATCTTTTTAGTTTTACTATAATTAAAGGTTATGTCATTCAACAAATTTTTTCCTAAATGTTTATAACATGTCAGACTTTATAATATTGAATATTGTAAATACAGAGGGAAATTTTCTTTTGAAATTTATTTGGGGGATGCCTGGATGGCTCAGTGGTTGGACGCCTGCCTTTGGCTCAGGTCGTGATCCTGGGATCCGGGATTGAGTCCCACATCGGGCTCCCTGCCAGGAGCCTGCTTCTCCCTCTGCCTATGTCTCTGCCTCTCTCCTTCTCTCTGTGTCTCTTATGAATAAATAAATAAATCTTTTAAAAAAGAAATTTATTTGATACATGCTCAAAGACCACAGTATAACCCTGTATTTTAACTGTATTTTCCACTAATAAAATTATAAGATTGTTGTTTCTGAACTACAAGATATCATCCTGATCTCTCCTCATTGGTCATAAAATATTTCTAAATGCCCAGTTCAGGTTTAAATGGGCTCTTTACCACTTGACACAGGGTATGGAAACTATAGAGGGGAGGACTGGATTGCACAGCTGTTAAAGATTATCTATTTAGCAGTCTGAAAGAGGCCAAATGTGTTAGGCTCAGAACAAAGATACTTTCCAGAACCTCATCTTTCTGGAGTAACACTTGAGAAGGTTTGGAGCTAAAGACCAGAGTGGGGTAGAGTGTCCAATTCAGGCATACTAATTAACATTTTTATTGAACTCTACAGTTCGTATAATAATCCTGTGTTTTCCACTGTGGTAAATGCTGTGGGAACAAGGAGTTCTTAACTATAAAATGTCTTTCACAACATATCACATACTACATAAATTTCTTTCCCTTAACTCTAAAAAATTAGCACCTATATAGAAATATATATATTCATCATTATAAAAAATACTTCACCTCATCTGTGAATTGTATTGCCTTAATTCTAAAGTAAGGACAACTTAGTAAAAGAAAGAAGGTGGCAGACTAGGAGACTCCAGAGCTCCTCTTCCCACAGACACACCTAGGCAATGCTATATCTATGCAAATAACTCTGAAAACAGCATGAACACTAGCAGAAGAGACATTCCACAGCTAGTCTTAGAGAGAAAGCCACGTTAAAAAGGGTAAGATGAACAGAGATGCAGTTGGGAACCAAACCCCTTGTGTGACTAAACACAAACAAGAGGGATATCACAACTATGGGGATTTGGGAGACTCAGACCCTACACAGGCACTGTTGGTACTGGAGACACACTGAGAAGACAAGTCCCTCATAATGTCTGACTTTAAAAACTAGCAGTCTTTAACTCTGGGAGCTTTAAAAGTCAGTAAACTTAATGCCAGAAAAACTGGAATTGATAGGAAAAGAGCCAGAATATTCATAATATAAATGGACCCAAGACACAGCACAGAAGCAGCAGTTTGAAAAGTGGCTGGGTTTTCCATGAAAGAGATTTACTGACTAATCTTAGAACATGTGCTGGAAAGACAAGGGTATCTAAATTTCTACAAGAATGAACATACAAGCTGACACATATTTCTTTCCCTCCACCAGTGTAAACGGCCAGAGGCTTACAAGAGCCATTTCTAATACTCTCCATCTTCCTTGCCAGAGCCAAGTGCTTCAACCTGGAAAACCCCTGTGGACCAACCACACCCAATATACCTGCCACACAATTGCCAAAGCTGTTTTTTTTTTCTTTATTTTTTTTAAATTTGTTTTCATTGAGGTTTGATCTCCCACCTTATAGTATAACACCCAGTGCTCATCCCATCAAGTGCCCTCTTCAGTGCCCATCACCCAGTTACCCCAACCCCCAGCTCACCTCGCTTTCTGCAACCCTTTGTTCATTTCCCAGAGTTAGGAGACTCTCATGGTTTGTCTCACTCTCGAATTTTTTCCCACTCATTCCCTTATAATCCCGTTTACTATTTCTTCTATTCCCCGTATGACTGAAACCATATGATGATTGTCTTTTGATTGACTTACATCACTCAGTATAATACCCTTCAGTTCTATCCACGTTGAAACAAGTGGTGCATATTCATCCTTTCTGATTACTAATATTCCATTGTGTGTGTGTGTGTGTGTATATATATATATATATATATGCCATATATGCCATATATGCCATATCTTCTTTATCCATTCATCTGCCGAAGTACATCTTAGCTCCTTCCACAGTTTGGCTATTGTAGACATTGCTGCTATAAACATTGGGGCACAGGTGTCCTGGAATTTCACTACATCTATATCTTTGGGGTAAATACCAAGTAGTGCAGCTGCTGGATCATAGGGTAGCTCCATTTTTAACTCCTTGAGAAACCTCCACACTGTTTTCCAGATTGCCTGTACCAGTTTGCATTCCCATCAAAAGTGCAATAGAGTTTTCCCCTTCTCAAAATCCTTTCCAACATTTGTTGCTTTCTGTCTTGTTAAATTTCACCATTCTCATTGGTGTCAGGTGGTGTCTCATTGTGGTTTTGATTTGTATTTCCCTGATGGCAAGTGAGGCGGAGCATTTTTTCATGTGCTTGTTGGCCATGTCTATGTCTTCTTTGGTGAAATTTCTGTTAATGTCTTCTGCCCATTTCATGATTGGATTTTTGGTTTCTTGCAAGTTGAGTTTAATAACTCCTTTATAGATCTTGATTACTAGCCCTTTATCTGATGTCATTTGCAAATATCTTCTCCCAATCTGTAGGTTGTCTTTGAGTTTTCTTGACTGTTTCTTTTGCTGTGCAGAATATTTTTACCCTGAAAAAGTCCCAATAGTTCATTTTTGTTTTTGTTTCCTTTGCCTTTCTAGATGTATCTTGCAAGAAGTTGCTGTGGTCAAGATCAAAAAGGGTTTTGCCTGTGTTCTCCTCTAGGATTTTAATAGATTCTTGTTTCATATTTAGATCTTTTTTTAAGATTTTATTTATTTATTCATGATAGATAGAGAGAGAGAGAGGCAGAGACACAGGCAGAGGGAGAAGCAGGCTCCATACCAGGAGCCCAATGTGGGACTCGATCCCGGGACTCCAGGATCATGCCCTGGGACGAAGGCAGGAGCTAAACCTCTGAGCCACCCAGGGATCCCCATATTTGGATCTTTCATCCATTTTGAGTTTATCTTTGTATGGTGTAAGAGAATGGTCCAGGTCAATTCTTCTGCACGTGGCTGTCTAATTTTCCCAACACAATTAATTGAATAGAGTGTCTTTTTCCAGGGGATATTAGTTGACCATAGAGTTGAGGGCCCATTTCTGGGTTCTCTATTCTGTTCCATTGATCTATGTCTCTGCTTTTGTGCCACCACCATCCTGTCTAGATGATCACAGCTTTGTAATACAGTTTGAAATTTTGCATTGTGATGCCCCTGGCATTGGTTTTCTTTTTCAATATTGCCCTGGTATTCGGGGTCTTTTCTGACTCCATATAAATCTTAAGATTATTGGTTCCAACTCATTGAAAAAAGTCCATGGTATTTTGATAGGGATTGTATTGAACGTGTAAATTGCCCTGGGTAACATTGACATTTCCACAATATTAATTCTTCCAATCCATGAGCATGGAATGTTTTTCCAACACTTTGTGCCTTCCTCAATTTCATTCAGAAGTGTTCTGTAGTTTTTAGGGTATAGATCCTTTATCTTTTTGGTTAGGTTTATTCCTAGGTATTTTATGCTTTGGGGTGAAATTGTGAATGAGATTGATTCTTAATTTCTCTTTCTTCAGTCTCATTTTTAGTGTATAGAAATTCCACTGATATCTGTGCATTGATTTTGTATCCTGCTGCATTGCTGAATTGCTGTATGAGTTCTAGCAATCTTTGGGTGGAGTCTTTGGGTATTCTATGTACAGTGTCACGCCATCTGCGAAGAGGGAGAGTTTGACTTCTTCTTTGCCAATTTGAATGCCTTTTATTTCCTTTTGTTGTCTGATTGCCAGGACTAGGACTTCTAGTACCATGTTGAATAACAGTTGTGAGAGTGGACATTTCTCTCGTGTTCTTGATCTTAGGAGAGAGGCTCACAGCTTTTCCCCATTGAGAATGATATTCTCTGTGGGATTTTCATATATGGCTTTTAAGATATTGAGAAACGTTCCCTCTATCCCTACACTCTGAAGAGTTTTGATCAGGAATGGATGCTGTATTTTGTCAAATTCTTTTTCTGCAACTATTGAGAGGATCATATCGTTCTTTTTTTTCTCCTGTTGATGTGATCTATCAGTTTGTTTTAACAGTGTTGAACCTCCTTTGCATCCGGGGGATAAATCCCACCTTGTCATGATGAATAATCTTCTTAATATACTGTTGTATCCTATTGGGTAGTACCTTATTGAGAATTTTTGCATCTGATTTCATCAAGGCTTTTCGTCTATAATTCTCCTTTCTGGTGGGGTCTTTGTCTGGTTTAGGAATCAAGGCAATGCTGGCTTTCATAAAATGGTTTCAAAGTAGTCCATCCCTTTCTATTCTTTGGAACAGCTTTAGTAGAACAGATATTATCTCTTCTTTAAACGTTTGAGAGAATTCCCCTGGGAAGCTATCTGGCCCTGGACTTTTGTGTCTTGGGAGGTTTTTGATGCTTCAGTTTCCTCGCTGGTTACTGGCCTGTTCAGATTTTCTATTTCTTCCTGTTCCAGTTTAGATAATTTATGGCTTTCCAGAAATGCATTCATTTCTTCCAGATTGCCTAATCTGTTGGCTCATAACATGTTTTTAAAACTGTATTTCCTTGGTATTGATTGTGATATCTCCTCTTTCATTCATTATTTTATTAATTTGAGTCCTTTCTCTTTTCTTTTTAATAAGGCTGGCTAATGGTTTATCTATCTTAATAATTCTTTCAAAGAAACAGCTCCTGATTTTGTTGATCTGTTGTACAGTACTTCTAGTCTCCATTTCATTGAGTTCTGTTCAAATCTTTATCATCTCTCTTCTTATGCTTAGTATAAGAGCATTTTACTTTGTGTCCTTTATCCAATTCCTCCTTTTTGTGAGATTAGCTTGTGTATTTCAGTTTTTTCCCAATATATTGAGATAGGCTTGTGTTGTGATGCATTTCCCTCTTTGGATTGCTTTTGCTATATCCCAAAGACTTTGATTGGTTATATTTTCATTTTCTTTAGTTTCCATGAATCTTTTTCATTTTTCTCTAATTTCCTATTTGGCCCATTCATATTTTAGTAGCATGCTCTTTAGCCTCCATGTATTTGAGTCTCTTCCAAATTTCTTCTTGTGTTTGAGTTCTAGTTTCAAAGCATTGTGGTCTGAAAATATGCAGGGGACAATCCCAATCTTTTGGTATCAGTTAAGACCTGAGTTGTGACCCAGTATGTGGTCTATTCTGGAGAAAGTTCCATGTGCACTTGAGAAGAATGTTATTCAATGACATTTCAATGCAAAGTTCTGTACATATCTGTGAAATCCATCTGGTCCAGTGTATCACTTAAAGCCCTTCTTTCTTTGGTCATGTTGTGCCTAGGATATTTGTCATTTGCAGAAAGTCCCGTGTTGAAGTCTCTTGCAACTTTTTAATTTTGGACAGATTAGATCTCAATTCTGCAGTAATGATGTTTCTAGAGTCCTTTATGTTTTTTCCAGAGCCACCAGTAGCATTATAATTATTCTTTTGAATTGACTTTCTGACATTGTATTGAAATCCAAATTCTATAACCCTGTGGCAGAGTGCTCTTTCTGGTTCTTTCTTCTGTGGTGAATTCTTCCCTCTAGTCATTTAGTCCAGTGCCGAGTGTCTTTATGAGTGGGCTGTGTCAAAAATATCAACCACAACCTAATTAAAATACACCCTTTATGATTCTGAAGAGGTAAGAGACTAGAAAATAAAAGGAGAACAGAACAAAATAAAACAAATGACCACTAATGTGAAAAACAAATTTTAAAACAAAATGGTAAAAATAAAAGGCCAAAAACCACAAAGAAGCAGAAAAAAGAAAAAAAAATTAAAAACCGTAAAGAAAGGGGGGGAAAGAGAAAAAAAGCAGTCTGGGGGTGGTTGTGGTGAAGAAGTGGTAGTGGAAAGAGAATGTAGTCTACCTGAGGGGTCCTACAGGGTGATCCTCTTGGTTCTGAGTGAATTTTGTTCTGTATGTTAGAAGATGCTCAATCCCAAATTTGTTTAAACCAGCAATACTTGTAGAAAACCCCAACATTGACCACCAAAACATAAACAAGATAAAAGTAGGGGTCAGAATGGGAAGAAAGAGGGGATATAATCTCACAGAATGAACCAGTATGGTATTCCACTTGGTTCTGGATGTATGTTGGTCATGTTTTAGAAGGTATTAACTCCCACCATTGTAAAACAAAATGAGGCAGAAAAACAAACAAACAAAAAAAAAACACAAAACAAAAACTCCTATGTCATATATCTGCCAAAATTAAATTGAATACATTGAAGGGAATCCATAAGTGAAAAATATACCTAAGACATGTATTTTTAGAAATATGAAAGTCAAAAAGGAAAAAACTTAAAATTGAAGAGCTGGTGTAATGTAGTTAAGGTGGGAAAGGAGAAAAAATATTGGAAATTTTTAGTGTGATATAAAGATGAGTATAATGGAAAATGGAAGAAAAAAGAAGAAGAAAAAGAGGGGACCCTCTAATTCTGTATAGTACTTTCCCTCAATTTTCCCTCGGTCCTGGAATTTTTCAGTGCTGCTTGGTCAATAAAGTTGTTCTTCCCTTGCTCTTCCAGCTGGTCTTCTGGGGCAGGGTTCTGCTGATTTTCAGGTGTGTGTGCCTGGGCAGAGGTGCCCTGCCCCTTGCCAGGTTTCCAGCTCCGTGTGAGCTGTTTATCCTGTGAGGCCTTTGTTCCCTAGAGGCCCTGCTTCTCCCAGGCACAAGGTGAAACAAAGAGGAAAAACAATAATGGCAGTGGCCAGATTTCCAGCTCCAGATTCAAGCTCCCTGCGAGTAACTAACCACAATCTCCCAGTCTGCACTGGCCTAGATGCTCCAGGTCCGCACAGCTACACTGATCTGCACAGCTTGTGGGGCGCCCAGTAGCAGGAGAGTTCTTGCTATCCTGTGCCCTCCCCACTTCTGCCTATCACAGGGGGAACACATGATCCCGGGCTTTGTCTGCTTGGGTGCCCTGGGATCCAGGGCCAGTGCCACTGGACCTGCACTCCCAGGGACTGCCTCTTCTGAAGACAACGGGGCTCAGTCACCTCTGTCCATTGCTTGGCTATAGAGTTAATGCAGCTCCGGAGCCACCCTCTTAACCACTGGCTTCTCCTAAATGCCTTGAAGGGCTGTGGCACTTTACCGATATTGGACCATGGTTTGCCGTGAGCTTTCCCCTGGGTGCCCCTCCTCTTATAGTGACTCCTGGAATCTTGAGGATTCACTGACCCAATTTCCCTGCTAAGCACTTTTCTGGTGTGGATTTTTAAGGTTCCTGCTTCTCCATGGCTGGGCTTTCCTGTCCTGGAGGCTTTTGCCACTCTGCTTTAGCCGTGCTACTCACGGTTCCTCTCTCCCACTTAATTCTTTTTAATTAAGTAATTTATTTATTTTCACCTTCCTACCTCATTAGAAGTGAGAACTTTTCTCTTGGCAGCATTCCAACTGTTCTCTTTATTTTTTAATTTTTTAAATATTTTTATTTATTCATGAGAGAGAGAGAGAGAGAGAGAGAGATTGGCAGAGACACAGGCAGAGGGAGAAGTAGGCTCCACACCAGGAGCCCGATGTGGGACTCGATCCCAGGTCTCCAGGATCATGCCCTGGGCCAAAGGCAGGTGCCAAACTGCTGAGCCAACCAGGGATCCCCAGCTGTTCTCTTTAAATCTCAGGTCGAATTTGTAGGTGTTCAGGATGCTTTGAGAGTTATCTAGGTAAGTTTATGTGACCAAGTGAGTTTAGGACCCCTACTTTTCCGCCATTTTCCCCCCAGCCCTCCAAAGCTGTTTCTGCCCTACTACACCTGGTATGCAGCTTAGGCCTGGACTAGCACCACTCCAAGGGGACTCCAGTCCTGGAGAAGGGTATCAAACCCACACACTGGGCATCCACAGTTACTTCAGCCTGGCTTCTTAACTGCATGTACAGTGACTGAGCCCTGCACTTTTGTGCAGTTTTGGCAGAGAGGCTAACAGCACACTGCTGGGATGTGTAATGGTCTCACCCACCAACCAGTCCTATCTGGTCTCAGCCAGAACTCTCAAAAGTGTGCTCACGGAGGGCAAAGTGAGCCATTGTAGCTATCTGGGCTGAAGGCAATGATGGCTCAGCCACAACAGAAGGTTACATGCAGCCCACACAGGGCACACCTGTGAGGCACCTGATCCTGATGATATGGGGACACTGCACTATAGGGTACCACAGGAGCTCTTCTACACAAGGCCACAAGTTTCAAGATCAGGAGATGTAGCTGACCTATCTAATACATAGAAACAAACACAGAGAGATGAAATGAAGAGACCGAGGAATATGTTCCAAATGAAAGAACAAGACAAAATCACAATAAAAGAATGAAATGAAACAAAGGTAAGTCATATGCCTGATAAAAAGTTCAAAGTAATGGTCATAAAGATACTCACTGGACTTTAGAAAAGAATGGGTAAACTCAGTGAGAGCTTCCACAAAGAGATAGATAATATAAATAATAATGAATCAGAGCTGAAGAATTCAGTAAGTGATATGAAAAATACACTAGAAAAGAATCAACATCTGATTAGAGAATGCAGAAAAATGGGTCAGTGATCTGGAAGACAGGATAATGGAAAGTAACCAATCTGAACATCAAAAAGCAAAAAGAATAATAAAAGAGAATAGGTTAAGAAAACAATGTAACACCATCAAGCATAATAACATTCACATTATAGAAATCCCAGAATGAGAAGAGAGAGAGAAAGGGGCAAAAAATATTTGAGAAAATGGCTGGAAGCTTCCCTAACCTGGGGCAGGAAACAAAGATCTAGGTGCAAGAATTAAAAGAAGCCATTAACAAGATGAACCCAACAAGGTCCACAACAAGACACATAATAATTTAAAAAGCTAAATATAACAATAAAGAGAGAATTTAAAAACAACAAAAGAAAATAGTTACAAATAAAGGAAACTCCATAAGGTTATCAGCTATTTTTTTTAGCAGTAACATTGCAAGCCAGAAGGGATTGGCATGATATCTTCAAAGTGATAAAAGTAAAAAACCTACAATTAAGAATACCCAGCAAGGTTATCATTCAGAATTGAAGAGGACAGAAAAAGCTTCCTAGGCAAAAGAAGTTAGAGGAATTCATCACCACTAAACCAACTTTATAAGTAATGATAATTAGAAGTAAAGAAAATTAAGAAAGGAAACAATTTCACATATGACAACAGAATGAAAGATTATTTATTTATAAAGCCAGTATGGAGGTTAAAACACAAAAGTAGGGATCCCTGGGTGGCGCAGCGGTTTGGCGCCTGCCTTTGGCCCAGGGCGCGATCCTGGAGACCCAGGATCGAATCCCACGTCGGGCTCCCGGGGCATGGAGCCTGCTTCTCCCTCTGCCTGTGTCTCTGCCTCTCTCTCTCTCTCTGTGACTATTATAAATAAATAAAAATTAAAAAAAAACCCACAAAAGTAGTAAAATAAAGTGTGTCAAAAATTTAGTTAAGGGTTACACAAAATAAGAAGATGTAAGATATGACATCATATATATATAATACGTGAGGGAGAGAGTAACAAGTTAGGACTTTTAGAACGTGTTCAAACTTAAGCAACTATCAACTTATTATAGCCTACTATACACACAACATGCATAATATATGAATGCAGTGGTAACCACAAGTTAAAAAAAATCACAATAAACAAAAAAATAAAGAGAAGGGAAGTTAAGCAAACACTAAAGAAAGCCATCAAAACGCAAGGGAAGCTTTGCCACATCTATTGCGAGAATGAAGACCATTCTCAGCAATCAGACTGTTGACATTCCAGAAAATGTTGACATCACCCTGAAGGTATGCACTGTGATTGTGAAGGACCCCAGAGGAACGCTGCGAAGGGACTTCAATCACATCAATGTAGAACTCAGTCTTCTCGGAAAGAAGAGGCTCCGAGTTGACGCATGGTGGGGAAATAGAAAATAACTGGCTACCGTTCTCACGATCTGTAGTCACATACTGAACATGATCAAGGGCATTACACTGGGCTTCCTTTACAAGATGAGGTCGGTGAGGGATCCCTGGGTGGCCCAGTGGTTTAGCGCCTGCCTTTGGCCTGGAGCGTGATTCTGGAGTCTCAGGATCAAGTCCCGCGTTGGGATCCCTGCATGGAGCCTGCTTCTCTCTCTACCTGTGTCTCTGCCTGTCTGTTTGTCTATCATGAATAAATAAATAAAATTAAAAAAAAAAACAAGATGAGGTCGGTGTATGCTCACTTCCCCATCAGTGTTATTTAGAAGAATGGTTCTCTTGTTGAAATCCGAAATTTCTTAGGTGAAAAATACATTCACAGCATTTGAATGAGGCGAGGTATTGCTTGTTCTGTATCTCAAGCCCAAAAAGATGAGTTAATTCTTGAAGGAAATGACATTGAACTTGTTTCGAACTCAGCTGCTTTGATTCAGCAAGCGACAACTGTTAAGAACAAGGATATCAGAAAATTTTTTGATGGTATCTATATTTCTGAAAAAGGAACAGTTCAGCAGACTGATGAATAAGCTCTCAGTTGTCCAGCAACAGAAACAGCAAGTGGCCAGATGATTTTTCAGACTTATTTGTGATACCTTAAGAATGCAATAAAAACTATACTGATTTGGGAAAAACCAAAACAAAACAACAAAACACAAGGGAAGTAAAGGAGGGAAGAAAGGAGCAGACAAGAACTACCAGAACAACAAGAAAACAATTTTAAAATGGCAATAAATATGTAACCATTAATAATTATTTTAAATGTAAATGGGCCAGGGACACCTGGGTGGCTCAGTGGTTGAGTGCCTGCCTTTGGCTCAGGTCCTGATCCTAGAATCTGGGATCGAGTCCGCATCAGGCTCCCTGCAAGGAGCCTGCTTCTCCCTCTGCCTGTGTCTCTCATGAATAAATATAAAAAAGCAAGACCCATCTATATATTGCCTGCATGACACTTACTTCACAGCTAAAGACACATGTAGATTGAAAGTGAAGGGATGGAAGAATATTATAAAAGCAGAGGAACACACCCTCTTCAAGTGCACATGGCACATTCTCCAAGATAGATAATAAAACAAGGCCATAAAACAAGCCTCAATAAATTTGAAAAGTTTAAAATAACACTAAGAAAAAAATTAACCACAATGGTATGAAACTAGAAATCAATTACAGGGGTAAAAATCTCTCAAAAACACAAGCACAAAGAGCTAAATAACATGCTACTGAACAACCAATGGGTCGATGAAGAAATCAAAGGTAATTAAAAAATACATGGACACAAACGAAAATGAAGACACAATAATCCAAAATCTTTAGTATGTAGCAAAAGTTGTTGTAAGAGTGAACTTTATGTAGCAATACAGCTCTAACTCAAGAAACAAGAAAAAATAAACAACGAAAACTTACCCCTAAAGGAACTACAAAAAGAACAAAGTCCAAAGCTAGTAGAAAGAAGGAATTAATAAATACTATAGCAGGAATAAATAAAATAGAGACTAAAAAGTAATAGAGAAGATCAATGAGTCCAAGAGTTGGTTCTTTGAAAAGATAAAATTGATAATCTTCTATCCAGACTCAACAAGAAAAAAGAGAAATGACTCAAATAAATAAAATGAAGGAGAAATAGCAACCAACACCACAGAAATATGAAGAATTATATAAAAATATTATGAAAAATTATATGCCAACAAATCTGACAACCTAGAGAAATGAATGAATTTCTAGAAACATACAGTCTTCCAAATTGTCCATGGATATATGAATGGGTAAAGAAATAATATGTGTTTGTGTGTATGTGGTGTATGTGTATTACTTTAACTTAAAAAAAGAGTGAGATTTTGCCGTTTGCAACCACACAGATGGACCTAGAGGGTATCAAGCTAACTGAAATAAATCCAGCAAAGAAAAATGAATAACATATGATTTCACATATAACATGGAATTTAGGAAACAAAACAAATGAACAAACAGAATAAATAGACACTTAAATACAGAGCACAAAGTGGTGGTTGCCAGAGGGGAGGTGGTTCCTATGGGGGAGTGAACAAAATAGATGAAGGGAATTAAGAGGTACAAACTTACAGTTATATAATAAATAAGATGCAGAGTACAAAAGTACAACATAGGGAATATATTCAATAATATTGTTATGTTATTACCGTTATATGGTGACAGATTGGGACTACACTTATTGTTATGAGCATTGAGAAACTTGTCAAATCAATATTTTCTATACCTGAAACCAATATAACATTGTATGTCAATTTTACCTCAATTATAACAGTTTTGTAGAAAAGAGTAATATCATATATAACATATATGTGTAAATATTTATATCTGTATCTGTATCTATATCTATATCTACACACACACATTTCCACACATATAGAATTGCTGAGTCATAAGGGAAATAAGTAAAAAAATGTTCAACTTTATTGGAATTCCCAATTTTACACATCAGCATCAGTGAATGGGAATTCTAGTATTCTCCCTGAGTAGTACTGTCTGTGAAATATTATTGTATTGTGGTTTTAATTTTCATTTCCCTGGTAATTAATACATCTAAATATTTTATTATGATATTGGCCTTTTGTATAATCTTTGTGAAGTAACTTTTAAAGTATTTTCCCTAATTTTCTAAAGTTTTAATGTCTTTTTTTTAATAAATTAATTTTTATTGGTGTTCAATTTACCAACATACAGAATAACACCCAGTGCTCATCCCGTCAAGTGTCCCCCTCAGTGCCCATTCACCCCCACCCCCCGCCCTCCTCCCCCTCCACCACCCCTAGTTCATTTCCCAGAGTTAGAAGTCTTTAGGTTCTGTCTTCCTTTCTGATATTTCCCACACATTTCTTCTCCCTTCCCTTATATTCCCTTTCACTATTATTCATATTCCTCAAATGAATGAGAACATACACTGTTTGTCTTTCTCCAATTGACTTACTTCACTCAGCATAATACCCTCCAGTTCCATCCACGTTGAAGCAAATGGTGGGTATTTGTCGTTTCTAGTGACTGAGTAATATTCCATTGTATACATAAACCACATCTTCTTTATCCATTCATCTTTCGATGGGCACCGAGGCTCCTTCCACAGTTTGGCTATTGTGGACATGGCTGCTAGAAACATCAGGGTGCAGGTGTCCCGGCGTTTCATTGCATCTGAATCTTTGGGGTAAATCCCTAACAGTGCAATTGCTGGGTCGTAGGGCAGCTCTATTTTTAATTCTTTGAGGAACCTCCACACAGTTTTCCAGAGTGGCTGCACCAGTTCACATTCCCACCAATACCATGGACTTTCTTCAGAGAGTTAGAACAAATTATTTTAAGATTTGTATGGAATCAGAAAAGACCCCGAATAGCCAGGGGAATTTTAAAAAAGAAAACCATATCTGGGGGCATCACAATGCCAGATTTCAGGTTGTACTACAAAGCTGTGGTCATCAAGACAGTGTGGTACTGGCACAAAAACAGACACATAGATCAATGGAACAGAATAGAGAACCCAGAAGTGGACCCTCAACTTTATGGTCAACTAATATTCGATAAAGGAGGAAAGGCGATCCACTGGAAGAAAGACAGTCTCTTCAATAAATGGTGCTGGGAAAATTGGACATCCACATGCAGAAGAATGAAACTAGACCACTCTCTTGCACCATACACAAAGATAAACTCAAAATGGGTGAAAGATCTAAATGTGAGACAAGATTCCATTAAAATCCTAGAGGAGAACACAGGCAACACCCTTTTTGAACTTGGCCACAGTAACTTCTTGCAAGATGCATCCACGAAAGCAAAAGAAACAAAAGCAAAAATGAACTATTGGGACTTCATCAAGATAAGAAGCTTTTGCACAGCAAAGGATACAGTCAACAAAACTCAAAGACAACCTACAGAATGGGAGAAGATATTTGCAATTAACATATCAAGTTTTAATGTCTTTTCCTTATTGATTTGTTGGAGATTAGTTGAATTGAAATCTATTTTCTCCCAGAAAAAAAGGAAATATAAATTAAGGGTAAATAAAACCTCATATAACAATTCTCATTGCTGATTTCAGGATGTTGATTTAAAACAGCTTATCAGTTTTGAAATTCAGTCTTTTTTTTCAGAGAATAGTTTTGTTCCCTTTTTGCATACATATGCTAGTATTCCTTGTTTGGGGATCAAAATCACTTCACTGATTTCTTAAGTATATTCATCATAAGCTTCTTGAAAGTATAGATTTTTCTTCATCTATGTGTTACCTGGTCTAGTTTCCAGCATATAGGTATCTAGTATCTAATTCCTGCATCAGTGAATAATTTAGTTTACTTATCCTTAAAAAATACTTTTAATTGTAGTATGCAAGTACTCACTTCTATAAAATCAATTAAGATTAGAAACTGGATCACTATAACTTTTCTCCCACATTGAATTAAATAGTCCCTCATTATTCTTGGAATTCATTGAAACAAAATGAAAGAATGGTTTCTTATATGCGTTCAATAATTATTACTATGTAATGATTATTACTATGCAATACTCAGTTTGTGCATAGTGGGTTTTCTGATTGATATATATTGCTAGAAATCCACATGCTGAGTTTTGGCTAATCCAAAATACTTATGAGGCAAGTTGGTGAGCTCGACCCCTCAAACATTGTATAAATATTGAGTAAAAGAAATATTTGCATGAGAAAATAGAGATCTGTAAACCAAAAGATGATTTGTGATTTCTGCAAATGTGAGTTAATATTTTGAAATGTTTTCTAATGGACTGTGAGTGCTGTTCATTAAGACTATACATTCAAAGGAGACATTACAATTCCTGCATTTGAAAAGACTTCTGGGTCCGTACTTTACTAATAGTATTGCTCTGACAGTAAATACTAAAAAAATAAGTTTAGAATTAGTCAAATATAATATGGCAGAAGCGTGTTAAATTTTATTATACTGCTTTACTCAATGAGATTGCTGTAGGGAGCTTTTGTATAAGGAATTTGGCTTAAATAATCACTTGTAGATTATTAAATTGATATTAAATTGATAGCTTGATATTAAATTGTCTGAAAAGGAAGCAGTTTTATTAGGTAAAAGAAGTTCTAAACTGAGCTGATGAAATAATTGGTGCAGTTCATAGAGTGAATGCAATTAATATAACTGTATCCTTACAATTGAAACAATAAGAATGACCATAGAATTAACTAATTTCAGTTTTTTATGCAGCTCTTTGAACATATACTGATAAAGGTCCTGCTATGCTCTTTGAGACCAGTTCTCCAGCTACAGAGAATACTTATAGCTTATTTTTAACATTTTTAAGGTGTTTTTTTTTTTTGGCAAGAAGGCTAGCTAACAATTTAAATCAAGTTTTGATATATAATTTCCATACAATAAAGTTCACCTTTTATATAGTTAAATGAGTCTTGACAAGTGGACACAGTTGTGTAATCAAGAACACGTTTTGTTTATCTATCTGCTGATGAACACTTGTGTTGTACTTAGGTTTTGGCTATTATGATTAAAGCTGTTATGAATATTCATGTTTGTCATTTTGTGGACACATATTTTCATTTCCCTTGGGTAAATACTTAAGAGTAAGATTCCTGAGTCAGATGGCAAGAAACAAAGATTGTTTGATTTTATAAGAAACTGCCAAAATATTTTCCAGTGTCTGTACTGTTTTATAATCCCACCAGCAATGTATGAGATTTCTAGTTGCTCCACATTCTCCACCATTAGCTATTGTCAGTCTTCTTAACTTTAGGTATTGTAGTTTGTTAGTGGTAGTATTTCTTTGAGGTTTTAATTTGCATTTCCTTAATGACAAATAACAAGCATTTTTTCACATGTTTATTGGTCATTCAATTCTTCTTTGATGAAATGTGTATTCAAACATTTTTCTTGTTTTTATTCTGTTGGTGGTCCTAAAATTGTCAACATTCTTTATGTATTGTGAAAACAAGTATTTTATCAGTTTGTGATTTGCAATTATTTTCCCCCAATATGTACCTCATGTTTTTATTTTCTTAAGAGTGTCTTTTGAAGAGCAAAGTTTTTTTGTTTAATTGTTTTAATTTTGATGAAGTCTTTAAGTTTCATGCTTTTTGTGTCTGTTGAAAAACAGCCTAAACCAAGGACACAAAAATTTTCTCCTGCTTTCCTCTAGTTTTATGGTTTTAGGTTTTATAAACTTGTTAAATTTTGTATATGATGTAAGGATTGATAATCTTTTTTTAGGATTGATAATCTTTTTATGTGGATTTACAATTGTTCAACCACTATTTTTGGAAGATTGTCCTTTTCTATTGAATTACCTCAGCACATTTTAAGAAAATATTTGATATATTTAAGAAAATATATATGTTTCTGGCCACTTTTCTGTTCTGTTGATCTGTATGTCCACCCTTTGCCAATATTACACCTTCTTGATTACTGTAGCTTTACTAGTTAACCTATTCAGAACACTTTTGTGACCATTATCATATTTGAGCCTTATAAGCCTCAAACCTAGAATTGCCAAAGATTACTAGTATTATATCCATTTAACTGATGAGTAAATAGAATCACAGAAAGCTTGATTGGCCTGCTCAAGTTTAACAGAGCTATTAGTAGAACTGGCACTAAAATCCTCACAAATCTTAGTATATTGTTCTTTTCCTACCAAACTAACAAAAGTAGTGAAAAGAGACAGTGTCTCAAATCAGTGGTACACAGTGGTATATTAGGAGATATTTTTTGAATAACAGACTCCTACATAAAGGCAGAGAGCTCAACAAACTACTTAAGACAGTAATAATTTTAGTCTCTCCTTGGTACAAAATAATACTCTTTTTAGTTATCAGTATTTGGCTTTGTGAATGGTTCTTTCAGCATTACTGGATATTCAATTGCTCTTTAGTTGGAGTTAATTGGACTCTGTCCTTAATGCTAGTCCAAATGCTAATTAGATTTCACATAGGAGGATTCTTTCCAAAAGGAAACTATTTCTTGAGTTTTCTCTTACTGGAATTATTTGATTTTATTTTTGACCTTGCAAATTGTTTTCTGTTGGTGATTTGCTACCACCTTTGAGTAACAGGGTAATTTCCTTCTGTGCTTTACATTCCTTATGCCAAAACGTTATCTTCTGTGCCAATTTCATTGCTTTTTTAAAACCTTTATTGTGCATCAAACATGTATAGTCTTAGGTTTGGATAGGGTAATTGTATTGTTTTATCTTTTCTCCTTCAGAATGAAGAAGTCAGATTCATTGAAAATGAGCTAGAGATTCAAAAGCAAAAATACTTTAAACTCAAGACGTTTGTTAGAAGCTTGATACTGGCTATGAAAGCTGATGATAAGGAACAACAGCAGGTAGGTGCCAGAAGAGAATAGTAAGTTGTAATGTATCATGTTGAAAAATGACTTGTGACGCTGAGTTCTTAATATTTTTTTTCATTTTTATTCTTCATTCTTGCTTGACATCAAGAAAGGATTTGTTACTTTATAACCTTTTTATCACAGTATTTTTAAGAGTAGATTCATATTCAGATATTTGTATGCTGCTTTGTAGAAAATAAAAATAACTAACATACTTTCTTAATTTCAGGCTAGACTTAAGCAGGGAAAAATAATTTTAAAATTTAATTTTAAAGAAATTCTTAAAATGTTTGTAGAGACTGGGCTACCTCAACTGGAGAGGCACAGTTTTGGATTGTGAATAACAGAGGTGAGGAATTTGCCCCTCCTCTGGATTTCAGTTACCCTCCAGATCTCACTAGATTCACAAACATTTGAATACTTTCTATTTCATAATATGTTTCTTATCACTAAAAAATATGCAATTTGTGAAATTCTTTGTGGCCACATTGCATCATTTACTTTTCACAATTTAACTAGAATGTTTGGTTTCTTTGCCTCAAAGATGTCTTTTGTTTGTCACTATGGATTTTTATTTACAAATTCCTTCCAAATTACATATCCTGCCTCATTTTTTCATGTGAAATTTATATAAAATGTATTAAGCTTGCTTAAAAATTATAAAATTTTATTAAATGTTACATTCAGTGCTAAATAATACCAAATTTTCCTCTGAGTTATATACTATTGTGTTGATTTGTTGTTAGAGACATTCAGTAAATAGTATGTCACACAGGTAACCATTAATTTGGAAGCAGCCTTGTAGGTTTTTATTCAGCAAGGAATATCAAGCATACTGAGAAAAAAAATAATCTTCTATATCTAAACAAGACTTGTATCCTCCCAGATATCTCCAGGGAAAAAGTCTTAGCATTCCACAATTCTTCTTTTTTAAAGGAAAAGAATACTCATGAGATTCAATCCAGTATGTACAGTATGTGTCCAGTTTTATAAAGTTTGCTCTCTCCATGCCTCCCACAAATAGATGTTCCAAGACACTTAACTTCAGTTACCTTTGCCCACTTTATTTAAGCATGTTGCTATATTATGTGAATTATTTATATTCCATGGCATATTGAAAGTGTATTTTTAGGAATGTAAATTATGGATCTTAAATGAATAAGATGACAGTCTTAAACATGGCCCCACGGGTATGTAAATTTGAAATAACTGTAAAATTTAGGTTCAATCATAGAAATAACTTAGAGTGTGGTACTGGTTCCAAAAGTTACAGCATGGTTTTTGAATTCAGAGTTACATGGCTAGCTAACTAGCAGATATGTGTCTTGAAATCTAGGAACAGCACACAGATTGCATTTTGTTTTCAAATTCTAACTTGATCCCTGACTTGGTTCTTTCTCCAAGACCACTAACAAATAAAAGTAACTATTGTATATCTTACTTTTCTCCTCTTATACTTACTTTTCTTCTGATAAAAGACCGATGAACTAAGATATGACAAAACATTGGCCATCAAAAAGGAGAAAGTCATATGAAAATTGTACTGAAAGTAATTGCATATATAATTAGCACCCAAATAGAAACTACTAATTTTTATAGTTGAGATCAGGTATAATAAATGTCTAAATATAGAAGACACCAATAGTAGTTTACAAAAGTTATTAAGGTGATCTAAGTTACTAATTTTTACATTATGAGATACTTAAGGGTTTATTTATGGGAGAAAGCAATTTTTATTCTACCTAGTTAAAAAAAACATTGTGTGATTGGTTTTTCATTTTTAAAAATCTTAAATTTTTTTCCCATGAATTTTGGTTTGGGTAAGCTCAGTGAGATGAGTGGTCCACAGCATATTTTTCCCCAATGGAGCAGTCCAGGGTTTAAACATATTTGGCTCTATCTCATTGAAATATTAGATTACCCAAAAGGATTTTTTTTAATTAATAGCCATTTTAAATAAAAATAATGTTGCCAACACTGTACTATCATTAGTTATTTTCCTTCTTCCCCTGGCAATTCACTGTGAGATCCCAGCCAGATTAATTGCTTTGCTTTTCTTGAACGTCAATTTATCCACTTTGCAAGGAGGATAAGAATGATTAACATTTTGGAACTTGGCATTCATTTCTCAGGGCTTAGAATAAGTGTTATAAAGACAAATGCCTGGGAATTGCTTTAATCATTTGGGAATATGGCCCTAGATCAGACACTGAAGATAGACTAATGAAGAGGGTATAATGAAGATAGACTAACATATAGTTTAAAAAAATTATGTGTTTTGTATCTATGAAAAAGGCAGCTCTTGTCATAATACATAGATTTGTTTGGTGTGCCAAAGTTGCAATCCAGTAAGATAGTAAAAAGAAATTTGAAGTGGACCTTATGCATCAGTAATGCCCCATGCTGCCTTATGTATAGTCAGTCAGCTACATGACATGAAATCACAAAATAAATAAATAAATAAATAAATAAATAAATAAATAAAATTTTCTTTTGACTTGAAGGTCTCCCCACTAGCATTTAGAATGTCATTAAGTCCGTTCATTTACTTGGCTTTCTAATACTCTAAGCACATCATCAATGAATGTGAGTTGGAGGACTTTGACTTTTTAAATATGGCTTCTTCACAGTTGCAAAGTGAACTAAATGCAGTGGTGTATTTCTCATAAACCATGATCAGCCATTATGAACATCCCAATCAGTTCCATTTTGACTGGGTTAGTGATAAACAACCATTGTATAAGAAAATGGCTTTGTGTCCTATGACTGCAACCTAACACCTTAGAAATAATATAGAACCAGTAGATCACTGCTTTGTAAATTCTCCAAATTTCAGCAGGAAGTTCATGAGCTTTAATAGTATAAAATAAATAACAAGTGTTCTATCAGATAGGAGTTAGTCTTTCATTATGTAGATTGACAAAAAGGAGAAAGGTTCTAATCTTGTTTCTCTGCTATAAGACAAAAGGTATAAATGTCATTTATTTTAATAAAGTAAATAAAATGTTATCTTATTTCAACAATGGATTTCATAAATTCCCCAACATGCCCTGTCTCTCTGTTCTTTAATTCAGTATGGCAAGCTTGCATTTGTCCCTGTTCCCTTGGTGTTTATTGGTGCTGCACCCAAAGCCCACACTACAATTAATTCTGCAAAAGTACCCAGATATTATATACTATTTTTAATATTGGCAGTGTCAAAATAATCATTTAGTTCACAGTATCTTTTATGGTCCAATGAGAATTAGCACAATCACGTAAAACTATTAATTATTTATTCCTCTTGTATGGGTGCATGCTCTATAATTCCAGCTGAAACACTTATACCATGGCAAAGCTTGGTTCATGACTCTTGGCTTATTTTCATTACTCCAATAGAGAAATGAGCAGCCCTCTTAGATACATATTTTCACAGCTAGTTTCATTGGTTCAATGGGTTGGTACTTGGCCATCTATAGATAAGGCCATAGCCTAAGAAAAGAAAAAAAAATACTTGGAATTTTCAAGTTGTTGATGTTTAGTTTAAAGTAGAATAACTGAGCTTTTTTCCTAATTGATATGTTCTTTCTCCCACTGAAGTACCAATTAATCTTGTGAAAAGTATTTTTCTCCAAAGGACAGCATAAGTGGGCAGGAGTATTTTAATAATGAATATAATTTTAAAGTCCTTTAGCAGTTATCAGTGAACATTTAAAACTAGTATGAGGGACACCTGGGTGGCTCAGCAGTTAAGCTTCTGCCTTCAGCCCAGGGCGCGATCCTGGAGACTCGGGCTCGAGTCCCACATCAGGCTCCCTGCATGGAGCCTGCTTCTCCCTCTCCTTCTGCCTGTGTCTCTGCCTCTCTCTGTCTGTGTCTCTCATGAATGAATGAATGAATGAATAAATAAATAAATAAATAAATAAATAAATAAATAAATAAATAATTTTTTAAATAAATTTTTTAAAAAATAGTATGAAAATCACTTTTCTCAAATACTTCAAAGCACTTGGTTCAAAATAGTTGCTCATTTCCCTCCTGATTTCCCTTTTGTCTAGGGTTTCACTCTATATAAACCTCAATCTCAAGATCCAGTATTTTGTTACTTCCTTAATAGTATATGAAGAGTTTTGCTTTATGTAAGGTATTGTATAAGGTCCTGAAGAAAAATGTTTCATTCTTTAAGTACATGAAAATAAATTGACAAGAGAGAACACTTATTAACATAAAATTGGGGGAAAAAAACTTGCCCACATACTAATTCTAAAAAATTGATTTTTCTGACTCAGGCACTGCTGTCAGATTTACCTCCTGAATTAGAAGAGATGGATTTCAATCATGCCTCACCGGAGCCTGATGATACCTCATTCAGTGTGTCTTCTTTATCCGAGAAAAATGCCTCAGACAGTTTGTGATTTGAGGGGGATATGTAATACAGCCTTTTGGCTGCCTAAAAGGTGTACATTTCATGATAACTTCATTCTGTTGCCTCAGAATTCTTCAGTTGGAACAACATATTGTTGAAACTTACAGGTTCTGTGAAGAATGGACAAGATATAATGGCTACAGTGCAAAAATGTATGTGAAATTTAAAAGCAGCATTTGAGAATTTTTTCCAAACTGACAAAAATCTGGGAAAAAGTGTATTTAATTTTTAGCAGTTTATCTATGAAATGCATAATACCTAATTTCTGAAAGATTTTGTGTGGTTTTTAGAAGAATCTTAGTTTTAGTAATAGTTTTCACCAGAGACACAAAAATAAAGGTATTTCAACATTGCTTATCAAGTTACTAAAATTTGGTTAGTTTTGTTTTGTAGCCATTACATCTTTCTTCTCTCTCCTTTCCTATCATCCACATATACTTTTACTCAGGAAAGTGGACTAAAATTTGAAAACAAAACTTTAAAAATGATTTTACTTGGATGAGTCCTGGGATTTATTTTCCAATTCATATGAGAATTTGACTTAAGCTAATGATTGAAAATTGAAGTGATTACTGGTATATATGTGTAAATTGTTGGTATTCTTCTTCTGTTTTCTAACCCAAATATCTGGGGGTAGGGGGAAGCACTATGGAAAAGTAATTCACCAACATGAAGTCAAATAAATTCAGTGTACAGAAACAAAATGTTGTAAAACATTAGTCTTAATGAGGATTCTTCATTGCTGTAAATGAAAATATTGATAAGACTTACATTCTACTAGTAAATTTGTGCAACTGAGTTAGATGAAATATTGCACAAATATTACACATTTATATTTGTTTCAATTCTTGCATTTTATGAAACAGGAAGTCAAGGTGAGGCAGAGTCTTCTTTTTTAATCTAGTCACTCAGCTTTGCCACAAAATTTACCTCATTCTCATGTGAGGCTTGTACAGAGCCATCAGCCAAGGATAATATCCAAAACGAGTTATATACTACTCTGAATGTAACTCACAATCCTCTGATTTTCCTGGACTTTATTCAGTGAGTACGCTCCTAAAATGGGCATGTTACCCAGTTGTTCTATGAGTAGGTACCAGATGGCTACACACTGTAGAAAATTTTTGCAGACTGTTTCTTCTGGGGCACCAGATGGTATTAACAAGACCCATAGAAAGGTAAATGCCAGTTTCTCAGTTTCTCCCTAAGCACACAGAATCATCTATTTGTGAATTGGCTATGTGGAATTGTGTTGTGTGGTTAATTTACTATTTATTCCTAAAAGATTAATCAAGTAGCTAGATTTTTTTTAGAGAGAGGGAGAGAGAGAGATGAGGAGGGGCAGTGGGAGAGGGAGAGAGAGAATCTTAAGCAGGCTCCATCTCCAGCATGGCTCCCTACTAGGGCTCAATCTTACAACCCTGAGATCATGACCTGAGAAGAAATCAAGACTCAGATACTTAACTGACTGAGCCACCCAGGTGCCCCAACTACGTGGTTCTTTTCGCCAAGTTTCTATGTCACATATTTTTGTAATTTGCAAGTAAAATCAGTTTTGATCTTGGAATTTACAGATAACAATTTATGAATGCAGAAAAGCAGTCATAAATGCTTGAATGAATAAGTGAATTTTTTGAACTTGAAATGTCCCCTCCGCACATGTGTAAATAGTTAAGGTTCATTGATAATCCTTCATTTTGTTAGCTATTGTTTATTATTGTTGCCATGCTATGGTTCTTTTGTTAACAAAAATATTTCAATGGTTAGTTATGACCCCTTTTAGCTGAACGCCATATGGTTCTTTTCAAATAACGTTTAGTACTCCTTGCTGACAAGTAAAATTCCATTCAGAAAAAGAGTGCTGAGTAAAAGGATCTCAGACACTAAGATTAAATTTATCAGCCATACCAATTCCTCCATGAGCTAGAGTCCCTACTATATACAGCAAATGTAGAAACCATTTCTTAAGATAGAATGAACAAATTTCAGGCTTTCAAGTCTCTCTTAGGAGCTTCCTTCCTATCCATTGAATCTATCTTTAAACTCTAATTTCTTCTGCTTTAAGTTCTTTCTCATTCTGTTCTTATCACCAAGTAAGGATAGATAATTATCTCCTACATCTTTCAACTTTATGGACTATATTTGTCACATCTCAGCAACTAGCCACCAAATCATAAACTATTCATTGGGCTTCTGCTATAGGGGCATTGGATTTCTACTCCTCAGCAAGCCATAAACTTCAAAATGAATTATGTCTTTTCACTTTTTCAGGGATAACAATAAAAAATTATTAAGTAGAAATTTTAATAGATTTAAAGATTCTGTTAGGTGTGATTCCTATAAAAAATCCTCATGTACGATTTTGAAAATAAGCATAGATGATTCCTTTATTCCTATTTAAAGTTTCATTAAAATAGAAACAATATACTTAGGGATCCTTTTGTTTTGGTATTTGTGTTTCAGCACCAGAATTTTCTTTTATTATCATTAAAATTAAAACATTTTAAAAATGGCATGTAGTTGTTCTGTACCAGGAACCAAAGGAAATAGCTGTATCTAGAGAAAAAAATTATAATTGACAAAATGAAATTAACCATTGCAGAGATTTTAAAAGATGTCAAAGCCAAGTATTAAAATTTTATTATGAAGAAATTATATTTTTGTACATATAGGTTGAAATTTTTGAGACATCTTAAAGCAGAAAAAATATCAGTTTCACTGCTTTTGTGACTTCTTCACAAAAGGGGAAGAAAAACAACTAGTGTTTCTTTCTTTAGGGCTTTGACACGTTAAAACAAACCATACTATGTGAAGCATCTCTCACAAAGACAGATATTAAGGTGAAAAAGGTTTTCTTTCCCTTTTCACTGCATTTTGATGTCTGCTTTCAGCTAGGGATAGCCAGTTTCTAAGTAACAAATGTTTATCTAAGGGCACTTACCTTAAAACGTGTGTTAAAAATAACCTGAAGGTACCCTCCTCATTCCACCCAAGCTAATGTTAGTCACAAGAAAATGAGAACTGCAGTTATCCTGGAAAATAGGAAGTTTAGCACATGCAAGGAAAATGTTAAAAAGAAAACTGGTCTTTTTGGAGGGCACCTGGGTGGCTCAGTCGGTTAAGCAACTGCCTTTGGCTCAGGTCATGATCTTAGGGTCCTGGGATGGAGCCCAGCATTGGGCTTCCTGCTCAGCAGAGGTCTGCTTCTCCCTTCGCCCCTCTCCCACTTGATGTCTCTTTCTCTATATATAGTGAATAAACATTTAAGAAAAAGAAAATTAATCTTTTCATGGAAATGGGATATTTTGTTATAAGGTCAGGTATCAACATTAGGACTTCTATGCTACTATTGTAATAATGATAAAATGTTATTGTTGAAGAAGAAAAAGCTACAAACCAATCACATCTTGTGCTCTCTATACTACCAGACTTCAAGAAATGTTGGAGAGGCCATTTCCCCAAAGGAAGCAGCATCTATTTTAAGACACTTCCATATTCAGCCATTTTAAGTTTGTAGGAGAAAACGTAAGTGGTGTATTTAAAAGAATTCTAGGCTCTAAATTATACTTTATTGCTTTACGTTTTGGAGGAGGGGACAGTCAGCCCATTTCCAAGGAATAATTCCCCCCCTTAGCCTGATGGTTCATTATTATTTTCTAGGAGAAATTCTGAAAAAAAATAAATTCTGCCCTTCCCCCACATTATAGTAATGGTATACAAGGAATATTGTCTATTTTAAAAAATATATTAGATTTTCATTCAGGTTCTCAAAGTGACAAATTCTGTCAAATTACCTTTTTAAGGGAACCATCAGTGCTATAGTGTCTAAAAGATGAATTAATGTTTATCTTTGAAGTTGATGTTATCCTTGGAAGACAACACTATCATACTCATCCTATCAAGCTATGCTCTGTGATGATATAAGGGAGGGTCCTAATAATTTGGGAGACTACAGTTAGCATTCGCCCCAAACAAACGATTATTAAGAACAGATTTGCTAAGAGGGAAAAAGAATCAAATAATATTTTCATGAAAATACAATTGATTGCTCTGTTAAAGTTTATACTGAGTATATATTGCTCTGAATTGAAATTTTATTTTGTATTAACTTGTTAAGTAATTCCTTTAAGTGATCCTGCATCCCATTTTACCGATACTACCTCTGAAATATATTACCACCTTAAAAGCACATCACTGTAATGTGATTTTTGTAGGGTTTTTATTTAAACTTTTATAGAGGCAATAAATGATTTCCAACTAATAGACATCTATTTCTTTCTTTTAATGTTTATTTTTCTAAATCTTTGTGGTTTTGTTTTGTTTTGGAGAGAGAGAGAGAGAGAGAGAGCAAGAGTCGGGGAAGGAGGGGCAGAGGAAGAAGGAGAATCTTAAGAAAGCTACACATTTAGTGGGGAATCCAATGTTGGGCTCTATCTCATGACCCTGAGCTTAAACCAAGAGTCAGACACTTAAACAACTGAGCCACCCAGATGCTCCATAAGTCTTTTTGTTTTAAGAATGGTTCCTTTCAGTAGAGAAGTGAGTGAAAATATCAGTGAGGGTGACAAAACATGAGAGACATCTAACTCTGGGAAATGAACAAGGGGTAGTGGAAGGGGAGGTGGGCGGGAGGTTGGAGTGACTGGGTGATGGGCACTGAGGGGGGCACTTGGCGGGATGAGCACTGGGTGTTATGCTATATGTTGGCAAATTGAACTCCAATAAAAAATTTTTAAAAAGATGAATACTAAATTTGAGCTGGTGTAATAAAAAAATGAGTAAATAAATAAAAGAAGAATGGTTCCTTTCAGAAAGGAGGGGAAAAATTAGAGAGGGAGACAAACCATGAGAGACTCTTAACTCTGGGAAACAAAGGGTTGCAGAGGGGAAGTGGGGGGGGGATGGGGTAACTGGGATGGACAATGAGGAGGGCACTTGATGGGATAAGCATTGAGTGTTATATGTTGGCAAATTGGATTTAAATGTAAAAAAATGTAAAAAAACAACTTTCCACTTGGCTTTGAAAAAAATTGTTCCTTTTATAAGGATAATATTTTCCTCCCCAAAATAAATTTCTGATAAAAAAAACAATACAAAGAATAATAAGGCACTGGTGGTCAGAGAAAGGGGAACTTGTAATGTTCAAGTGGAAATTTGGTTGACTTCCAAGCTGCCACATATGTCATTTTTTTTTGAATTTTAAAAAGATTTTATTTATTTACTTATTTATTTGTTTGTTTGTTTGTTTGAAAGAGTGTGTGTGCTAGCAAAAAGGGCAGCGGGGACAGGGAGAGGGAGAGAGAATCCCAAGCAGATTCCGCACTGAGTGTGCAGCCCAATACAGAGCTCCATCCCACAACCCCGAGATCATCACCTGAGTAGAAGCCAAGAGTCAGGGATAAAATAAAAATCTTAAAAAGAAAAAAAAAGAAAAAAAAGAAAAACTATTCAAAAAAAAAAGAGAGAAAGAAACCAAGACTTAACATATGTCATTTTTAATTGACTTTACTTAAAAAAAATAATTACTGTAATATCATTGTAATAGAGTGAATATTCTATAATAGATAACAGATTTGTCCAGGATAGGATATTTAAATGGTAAAACCAGCAAGTAAATTGCCACAGCATAAACAATGTTATTTTCATAGCAAAATTTTCAAAGTGACAGTGTTG
This sequence comes from Nyctereutes procyonoides, assembly GCF_905146905.1. Lineage (NCBI taxonomy): Eukaryota > Metazoa > Chordata > Mammalia > Carnivora > Canidae > Nyctereutes > Nyctereutes procyonoides. The sequence continues at coordinate 63,511,267 of NW_026575125.1, read as the reverse complement.
CATCTAACTCTTGCTTTCTTTGACATCAGTAGAGCATGCTTTTAATTTGGGTAGAATATGCCCATGTCTTTTTGTTTTTTTTTCTTTTCAAAATCTTAAATCAATTAAACTATTCATGTTACCTAACTAATGGGAGAGGACAGGGGATGAGTTTCAAAAAGCACATCAGCAGTTTTCCTTCCCAGTTGATAAATTTTCAAGAGTGTTGCAAGGAGAAAAATCACATACAAACAAGAGCTTCAAATGACCCCTCTTTCTCAGACTGCAAAAACATTGAATTAAGGTGGTGAAATCCTTTGATTTTACAGAAATGATTGGGAATTATTATAAATCTATTTAAGGTACAAGTTAATGGATGAGTATGCCCCTAGGATTGAATAATGTTTTTCACAAACTTTTAGACTAGTCTTTTACATTTCTTATGTGTATTATATTACAAAGTAATATATCTTCATTTTAGACATTCTAGAAAATGTAAATAGTATAAAAAACAAACACTTGTAATCCACAAATCCCTATTATAATCATTGAAAACATCTTAGTATATTTCATTCCGGTCATTTCTTCTGCATATTACATATATTCAGCAAAATTCGGGTTATACTGAATATGTTTTTTTCATTTCCTGCTGTTTTTATTTTTAAAAAAAGATTTTACCTATTTATTCATGAGAGACACACGCAGAGAGAGAGAGAGGCAGAGACACAGGCAGAGGGAGAAGCAGACTCCATGCAGGGAGCCCGATGTGGGACTCGATCCCAGGACTACAGGATAACCTCCTGCGCCAAAAGCAGGCGCTAATCTGCTGAGCTACCCAGGGATTCCCCAAGATTTTCTTAATTATGTATTAATAGCATTCCTATGTAATAATTCTCCACCAAGTAATTTTACATTTGTACTTAAAGGGAGAATTTTAAAAAATTTATATCAGAAAAAAAACACAAAAATTTCATCAATAACAATGCATCTGTTCTAGAGAACTAATAAGTAGCTGCTTTACATAAGAACCATACTTCCTATCCTATATTGAAAACATATAATGTTATTTTTTTAAATTTTTTATTGGAGTTCAATTTGCCAACATTTAGCATAACACCCGGTACTCATCCTGCCAACTGCCCCCCTCAGTGCCCATCACCCAGTCACCCCATCCCCCCACCCACCTCCCCTTCACTACCCCTTGTTAATTTCCCAGAGTTAGGTGTCTCTCATGTTTTGTCACCCTCACTGATATTTTCATTCATTTTCTCTCCTTTCCCTTTATTCCCTTTCACTATTTTTATATTCCCCAAATGAATGAGACCATATAATGTTTGTCCTTCTCCAATTGACTTATTTCACTCAGCATAACACCCTCCAGTTCCATCCACCTCAAAGCAAATGGTGGGTTTTTGTCATTTCTAATGGCTGAGAAATACTCCATTGAATACATATACCACGCCTTCTTTATCCATTCATCTTTCGATGGACACCGAGGTTCCTTCCACAGTTTGGCTATTGTGGACATTGCTGCTATAAACATCGGGGTGCAGGTGTCCCGGCATTTCACTGCATCTGTATCTTTGGGGTAAATCCCCAGTAGTGCAATTGCTGGGTCGTAGGGTAACTATTTTTAACTCTTTGAGGAACCTCCACACAGTTCTCCGTAGTGGCTGCACCAGTTCACATTCCCACCTACAGTACAAGAAGGTTCCCCTTTCTCCACATCCTCTCCAACATTTGCTGTTTCCTGCCTTGTTAATTTTCCCCATTCTCACTGGTGTGAGGTGGTGTCTCATTGTGGTTTTGATTTGTATTTCCCTGATGGCAAGTGATGCACAGCATTTTCTCATGTGCTTGTTGGCCATGTCTATGTCTTCCTCTGTAAGATTTCTCTTCATGTCTTTTGCCCATTTCATGATTGGATTGTTTGTTTCTTTGCTGCTGAGTTTCATAATTCCACACAGTTTTCCTATTCTTTGGAACAGCTTTAGTAGAACAGATATTATTATATTATCTCTTCTTTAAACGTTTGAGAGAATTTCCCAGGGAAGCCATCTGGCCCTGGACTTTTGTGCCTTGGGATGTTTTTGATGACTGCTTCAATTTCCTCCCTGGTATTGGCCTGTTAAGGTGTTCTATTTCTTCCAGTTCTAGTTTTGGTAGTTTGTGGTTTTCCAGAATGCGTCCATTTCTTCTAGATTGCCTAATATATTGGCGTATAGTTGCACATTATGTGTTTTTAAAATTGTATTTCCTTGGTGTTGGTGGTGATCTCTCCTTTCTCATTCATGATTTTATTAGTTTGAGTCTTCTCTCTCTTCTTTTTAATAAGGCTGGCTAATGGTTTATCTACCTTATTAATTCTTTCAAAGAACCAACTCCTGGTTCTGTTTATCTGTTCCACAGTTCTTCTGGTCTCTATTTCATTGAGTTCTGCTCGAATCTTCATTAACTCCTTTCTTCTGCTGGGTGTAGGATCTGTTTGCTGTTTTTTTCTCCAGCTCCTTTAGGTGCAAGGTTAGCTTTTGTATTTGAGTTCTTTCCCGTTTTTGGAGGGATGCTTATATTGCAATGTATTTCCCCCTCAGGACTGCTTTTGCTGTATCCCAAAGATTTTGAATGGTTGTATCTTCATTCTCATTAGTTTCCATGAATCTTTTTAATTCTTCTCTAAATTCCTGGTTGACCCTTTCATCTTTTAGCAGGATGATTCTGAATCTCCACATGCTTGAAATCCTTCCAAACTTCTTGTGATTTAGTTCTAATTTCAAAGCATTATGGTCTGAAAATATGCAGAGGATGATCCCAATCTTTTGGTATCGGTTAAGACCTGCTTTGTGACCCAGTATGTGGTCTATTCTGGAGAAAGTTCCATGTGCACTTGAGAAGAATATGTATTCAGTTGCGTTTTGATGTAAACTTCTGTAAATATCTGTGAAATCCATCTGGTACAGTGTATCATTTAAAGCTCTCGTTTCTTTGGAGATGTGCTTAGAAGACCTGTAGATTGTAGAAAGCGCTACATTCAAGTCACCAAGTATAAGTGTATTATTATCTAAGTATGTCTTAACTTTGGTTATTAATTGATATACTTGGCAGCTCCCACATTCGAGGCATAAATATTGATGATTGTTAGGTCCTCGTGTTGGATAGACCCTTTAACTATGATATAGTGTCCCTCTTCATCTCTTACTACCGTCTTCGGGATAAACTTTAGTTTATCTGATATAAAGATGGCTACCCCTGGTTTCTTTTTGGGCCATTTGAATGGTACATGGTTCTCCAATCTTTTTTTTTTTCAGGCTGTAGGAGTCCTTATGTCTAAAATGAGTCTCTTGTAGACAGCAAATAGATGGGACTTGTTTTTTTATCCAATCTGAAACCCTGTGCCTTTTTATGGGGTGATGAAGCCCATTCACGTTCAGAGTTACTCTTAAAAGATATGAATTTAGTGTCATCATGATACCTATTCAGTCCCTGTTTTTGTGGATTGTTTCCTTGGACTTCCTCTTTCTTTTACAGAGTCCCCCTTAATATTTCTTGGAGACCTGGTTTGGTGGTCACATATTCTTCCAGTTTCTGCCTATCTTGGAAGCTCTTTATCTCTCCTTCTATTCTGAATGAGAGCCTTGCTGGATAAAGTGTTCTTGGATGCATGTTCTTCTCCTTTAGGACCCTGGATATATCCTGCCAGCCCTTTCTGGCCTGCCAGGTCTCTGTGGAGGTCTGCTGTTAATTTAGTATTTCTCCCCATAAATGTTAGAGATTTCTTGTCTCTTGCTGCTTTAAGGATCTTCTCTTTATCTTTGGAATTTGCAAGCTTCACTATTAAATGTTGAGGTGTTGAGTGGTTTTTATTGATTTTAGGCAGGGATCTCTCTATTTCCTGGATCTGAATGCCTGTTTCCCTTCCCAGATTAGGAAAGTTTTCAGCTATGTTTTGTTCAAATACATATTCTGGCCCTCTGTCCCTTTCGGCACCCTCGGGAACCCCAATTAAATGTAGATTTTTCCTCTGAGGCTGTCGTTTATTTCCCTTAATCTATGCTCATGATCTTTTAATTGTTTTCCTCTTTTATCCCCATTTTCCCCTTTGCTATCAACTTGTCTTCTATGTCACTCACTCATTCTTCTTCCTCATTAACCCTCATTGTTAGGACCTCTAGTTTGGATTGCATCTCATTCAATTGATTTTTAATTTCTGCCTGATTAGATCTGAATTCCGCAGTCATGAAGTCTCTTGAGTCCTTTATGCTTTTTCTAGAGCTACTAGTAGCTTTATAATAGTGCTTCTGAATTTGCTTTCTGACATTGAATTGTAATCCAAATTTTATAACTCTGTGGGAAAGAGGACTGTTTCTGTTTCTTTCTTTTCAGGTGAGGTTTTCCTTCTAGTCATTTTGCTCAGTGCAGAGTGACCAAAAACAGTTGTAATGGGAAAAGGAGAAAAAGATAGACGAGAAATAAGAAAAGAAAAAGATAAAAAGAAGAAAAAAAAGAAGAGAAAAAAATGGGGGGAAGCAAACAGAAAACAAGGGGGAGTATCCTCTGATTCTATATACTGTAAATCCCTCGATTTCCCCTGGAACCTTCCAGTGCTTCTTGGTCAAGAACTTGCTTTTCCCCTGTCTAGCTGGTCTTCTGGGGGAGGGGCCTGTTGTGCTGATTCTCAGGTGTGAGCACTTGGGGGAACTGCTCAGCCCCCTGCCTGGTGCAGGGCTCAGTGGGAGTTTTTTATTCTGTGAGGCCCCAGGAGGAACAACAGTGGTGGCAGCCAGCTCTCCAGCCCTGTAGTCAGCACCAGCACTAACTACCACAGCTCTAGGTCTGCAGGGGCCTGGATGCTCCGGGGGCGGGGCTGCCGATCAGTTCGGAGCCGCCAAGCGGCAGGAGAATCCTTGCTGTCCTGTGCACTCCCGGCCTCTGCCTGTCCCGGAAGGAGCGCTGGATATTGGGCTGTGTCCCCAGTCGCCCGGGTTCCGAGTCCTGTGCTGCTGGATTTGCGCTCCCGGGCCGCTCCCTCCGTGCGGAGGGGCCGGGGCCCAGCCGCGGGCGCACTGTAACCCTTTAGGGAGCTTGGCCATGGTGTGTGGTGAGCTCTTCCCCGGGGGCGCAGGTGCTCTGTTAGTGCCCCTGGGAGCCTGAAGGCATCCCTGCACCTCCTGGGATCCTGCACGAACTCTCTGCCAGAGCCTTTCCTTCTGGGAAGATTGATAAAGCTCCTGCTTCTCCGGGAAGGGGCTTTCCTGTCCTAGAGGCAGTCTCCATACGACCTTAGCCCACTCCTCGCGGGGCCTCTCCCCCTGGATGCTTTTTTTGTCTTTATTTTTTTTCTGTCTTCCTATCTTGATAGAAAAGCGAACTTTCCTCACTGTAGCATTCCAGGTGTTCACTCTTTAAATCTCAGGCCGAATTCATAGGTTTTCAGGATGTTTTGAAAGTTATCTAGGTAATTTGGTGGGGACAGGTGACTTGGGGACCCTACTCTTCCACCATCTTGCCCCTCCTCCCCTCAATAATTATTTTAAATGGAATTGGACTATATGTTCCAATCAAAAGAATTTTGAGTGACTAAATGGATTAAACTGTAACATCTACTTATTTGTGGCCTACAAGAGACTTTATTTTTTAAAAGATTTTGAATTTATTTATTTAGAGAGAGAGAGAGGCAGAGACACAGGCAGAGGGAGAAGCAGGCTCCTTGCAGGGAGCCTGAGGTGGGACTCGATCCCGGGTCTCCAGGATCACACTTGGAGCTGCAGGTGGCACTAAATCGCTGTGCCACGGGGACTGCCCTAGAGACTTAATTTAAACCTAAAGACACATATAGATTTAAAGTGAAGGGTTGGAAAAATATTATCATCCAAATGGAAGAGGAAAAAAAGCTATTGTAACAATATTATTTCAAAATAAAAAAGGGTTTGCAACAAGAGAAAAAGAAGTGTACTACATAGTGGAAAAAATGAATAATCCAACAATAGTAAATAACAATTTTAAATATTTGTGCAGCATTTAGGGAGCATCTTAATACATACAGCAACATTAACAGATATAAAGGAAGAAATTCACAGGGATATAATAAATAAGGGACTTAAACACCCCACTTACTTCAAGGGAAAGTCATCCAGACACAAAATCAACAAAGAACCAGTATGGTTTGAATACTACATTCCTTTTTTTTAAAAAGCAGAAACGTTCTTTTAAAGTGTACATGGCGCATTCTCCAGGACAGATCAAATGTCCAGTCACAAATTAACCTTCAGGAAACTCAAGAAAATTGCAATCATAGCATGTACCTTTTCCACTCACAACTTTATGAAACTAATCAATCACAAGAAAAAATCTGGCAAGAATACAAATACATGAAGAAAAAATAACATACTACTAAACAATGACTAGGTTATCCAAGTTATTACAGAGGAAATCAAAATATATAGACACAAAAGAAAGTGAAAATGCAATGGTCCAAAATCACTGGTATGAAGCAAAACCTCTTCAAGAGGGAAATTTATGGCAATCAGACCTACCCAAGAAAGCAAGAAAAATTGTAAATAAAATCCTAATCTTGCAGCTAAAGGAGCCATACAAATCATAAAGCTGTAAAAGGAAAGGCATAATAAGTATTAGAATAGAAATAAATGAAATAGAGACCAAACCACAACCACAAAAGCAACAACAGAAAAAAAATCAATGAAAGAAGGAGATGGTTCTTTGAAAAGATCAACAAAATTGATAAACTTTTAGATTCAAAAAGAAGAAAAATAATGGTACTCAAAAATTACATAAAAAATTGAGGAGAAATAACAACTGATGGGAGAAAAATAAAAAGGATTATGAGACCATTATGAAGCATTATATGACACCAAATTGGACAACCTAGAAGAAATGGATACATTCCTAGAAACATATAACCTTCCAAAACTGAATCTGGAAGAAACAGAAAATTTAAACATACTAATTACTAGCAATGAAATTGAATTAGTAATCAAAAATCTTCTAATAAACAAGTACAGGACTAGATGGATTCCCACGAATTCTACCAAACATTTAAAGAAGTGTTAATAGCTATTCTTCTCAAACAATTCCAAAAAATAGAGAGGAAGGAAATCACCCAGAACTATGTCTACAAGACAAGATTTACACTAATACCAAAACCGGATTAAGACACAAGAAAAAATCCTAAAACTATAAGATAGTATCTCTGATGAAAATTGATGCAAAAAATGATCAACAAAATATTAGCACACAGCATCTAAGAATACATTAAAAAATTACCTATCACAGGGACACCTGGGTGGCTCAGTCATTAAAGCATCTGACTCTTGGTTTTGGCATAGGTCATGATCTCAGGGCCCTGAGATCGGGTCCTGAGATCAAGCCCTGCATCAGGCTCCACCCTCAACAGGGAGTCTGCTTGGGATTCTCTCCCTCTGCCCCCCCTTCTCTCACACATGCACATCTTCTCTCTCTCTCTCTCTATCTCTCTCTCTCTCTCAAAATAAACAAATAAATTTTAGAAAAATCCGCTCATCACAAAGTGGCATTTATTCCAGGGATGCAAGCATTGAGCAATATTCATAAATCAGTCAATGTGTCACCTTAACAAGAGAATGGACAAAAAGTATATGATTATTTCAATAGATGCAATAAAAGCATTTGAAAACTATAAGATCCATTCATGATAAAAACTCTATAAAGTAGATATAGAGGAAGAACAAGTCAACATAAGAATGGCTGTATATAAAAATCCACACAGCTAGCATCATAATGCTAAAAAAATTGAAATCTTTTTCTCTAAGATGAGGAACAAGACAAAGATTTCTACTGTCAACACTTTATTCAACATAGTACTGGAAATTGTAGCCACAGGAATTAGATAAGAAAAGAAATAAAAAGCATCCAAATTGGTAAGGAAGAAATAAATCTTTCACTATATATAGAAGACATGAAACCACATATAGAAACCCCCAAGGATGGAGACTTAAGATGGTAGAGTAGTGGGAGGACCTTATGCTTGCGTTGTCCCTCAAACAAAGCTTAGATAAATATGAAATCATTCTGAACACCCAGGAAATCCATCTGAAGACTGAGAACATACTGTACAACTAGAGGAAGAAAAAAGGCTGTATTGTGGAAGAGAGGAGGCACAGAGCCCTGATTTAGGGAGAAAGGAATCACTGTTGCTAAGGAGGAAAGACAGCCCCAATCAGGGAGTGAGAAAGAGAGTGAGCAAGCAGGGTGAAAGGCATTGCATAAGAAAAACAATTTCCTAAACAATTGATTGGGAAAACAAGAGGGGTAGATTATTGCAAGTTTTCACAGTCAGAGGAGCTCACAGTTTGAAGTCTTAGAGTCTGCAAATTGCTGGGGTGGAGCCTGGCAGGTGGATTTCCACAGGTGCTCTGTGGAGAAGGAGGGCAGTGGCCTAGGAGCCCACAGCATGGTCTGAGAGTGCCCTGGATCACAGTGGAAGAGATAGTACTCTCTCTTGGAGTACCTTTAGGAAAAGTGACACTGCCTATACAAGGACAAAAGAGCTGGTGGGTGCTATTGAGCTGCCCTGTTCATTAGCATAGGAACAGAGGTACCTGTTTAAGGCAGCTAACCTGCCCATGGGCTTTTTGCCTCACTTTACAATAAACTCCAAGCCTCTGCACATTCTTATGACTGCTCTTCTGGGACAAACTTGCACAGCCACATCTAAAGGACACCTTCAGCATGGATCGGTCCACACCTTACCAGATACCTAAAATTGAGAGTTTTGAAACCCAGCTAGTGCACCTGAGATAAAATACAGAAACACTACACTACTTGGTGGACAGATGGCTCAGGCACAAAGTGAAGGCAGGTATATGAAGGATGTCCGGGGCAAACGAGGGGAGAGTCTTCACACTTCTGTGAGGGCTTTCTGATCAGTGGCAGATGTGAGCTCCCTTCGCCTGGGACAAGAAGAGGACTCAACTCAACTCAACTGGAATTGAGTCCACCTTTGCCCCTGCCCACCAGCAAGGATGGACTTTGGTGAGCAGCACAGTGCCCAAAGTGGAGACTAACTGCTTACTGCAAGCCCCACCCCTCTGTGCTCTTTAGGTGATTGTTTTTAATAGGGTAAGTGTATCTGAGACTCAGAACAGCAGCAGGCCTATCTCCAAGATGACCACCCCCTTGATGCACCAAGTATACTGACCATAGAGTTCTGCAAAGCTTCACTTCTAGGGAAAATAGTATCTGGCCTTTCTTAACAAGCAGACCAAAACATATATAGTTAAAGCTCACCACACAGTGGATAGGGTCCAAACACTCCCCATTGTAGGCAAGTAGAAACTGCACACAGAATACACCGAAAACACTTCCTGAAGAGACAGGTCTTGGACAGTATATGACCTCTTTTTAATATAGCCATTACTCTCAAGAGCAGGAAACATAACAGGTTTTCCTAACACAGAAGACAGAGCCCTAGACAAAATGCATAAATGAAGAAATTAATCACAAATGGGAGAACAAATAGAGGTCATTGCCAGGATCTAATCAAAACAGGTATAAGTAACATGCCCAAACCGGATTAAAAAAAAATCATTAAGGATACTATCTGTGCTAAAGAAAAGCATAGAAGACACCAGAGAATCCCTTAACACAGAGGGAAGAAATCTGAAAACTAGTCAGGCTGAAATAAAGAAATATTATAACCTAGATGTGAAAATGACTGGATGTACTTCCTATGCTTCTTCTGATGGAAGAAGCAGAGGAATGAATTAGTAATAAATAAGATAAAATTATGGGAAATAATGAACCTGAAAGGAAGAGGGAAAGAAAAACATTAGATCGCAAATGTAGACTTAGGGACTTAGCGATTCCTTTAAGCATAATAACATTCATATCATAGGAGTCCCAACAGAATAAGAGAGGGAATAAGGGGCAGAAGGTTTATTTGAGCAAATTAAAGCCAAAAACTTTCCCAATTGTGGAAAGGAAACAGACACCCAAATCCAGAAGGCACACAGAACTTCCATCAAAATCAACAAAAGCAAGGCAACATCAAGAAATATTGTAATTAAATTTGCAAAATATAGAGATAAGGAAATAATCCTGAAATAAGCAAGGAAAAAGAAATCCCTAACCTACAAAGGAAGACAAATAAGGTCCAGAGCAGATTTCTCTACAGAAATTTTGGCAGGCCAAATTTGGCATGATATATTTATCGTGCTGAATGGAAAAAACAAACAAACAAACATGCAGACAAGAATACTTTAACAAGCAAGCCTGAAATTCAGAATACAAGGAGACCTAAAGAGTTTCCTGGACAAAAACTAAAGGAGTTCATGAACACTAAACCAGCCCTGCTGGAAATAATAAAGGTGACTTTCTGAGTGAGAAAGAAAGACCAAAAGCAACAAAGACTAGAATGGAACAGAAAATCTCCAGAAACATCGACGTTACAGGTAATACAATGGCATAAAATCCTATCTATCAATAATCACTCTGAATGTAAATAGACTAAATGCTTCAATCAAAAGACATTAGGGTATCAGAATGGATTAAAATACTAGACCCATGTATAAGATGCCTATAAGAAACTCATTTTATGAAATACTACTCAGCCATTAAGGAATCTTGCCTTTGGGGATCCCTGGGTGGCGCAGCGGTTTGGCGCTTTCCTTTGGTCCAGGGCGCGATCCTGGAGACCCGGGATCGAATCCCACGTCGGGCTCCCGGTGCATGGAGCCTGCTTCTCCCTCTGCCTATGTCTCTGCCTCTCTCTCTCTCTCTCTCTCTCTCTCTCTCTCTCTCTCTCTCACTGTGTGACTATCATAAATAAATAAAAAATTTAATAAAGAAAAAAAGGAATCTTGCCTTTGCAATGATGTGGATGGATCGATATTATGCTAAGTGAAATAAGTCAATCAAAGAAAGACAATTATATGATCTCACTCATATGTGGAACTTAAGAAACAAAACAGAGGATCATGAATGAAGAAAGGAAAAAAATAAGACATGGTGAAATCGGAGAGGGAAAAAAAAACCACAATGGACTCTTAATAATAGGAAACAAACTGAGGGTCACTGGGAAGGTGAGGGGTGAGGGCATGGGATAACTGGGTAATGAATATTAAGGAGGGCAAGTGATGTAATGAACACTGGATATTATAGAAGACTGATGAATCACTGACCTCTATCTCTGAAACCAATAATACATTATATAGTAATTAATTTAATTTAAGTAAAATAAAAAATGTAAACTCAGTTTAGGCCTACAATCTCTGCCAAATTGAAAGACAGGTAGTAGAGAATCATCTATCATGGTAGAGTAGCCATATTTATATTAGGCAAAATAGAATGTTAACCAGCAAAAATAAGATATAAAGAAGGGCACTATGTCATAATTAAAGAGTCTATACAACAAGAAAATCTAACAAATTTAAATATTTATGCCCCCAAAGTGGGAACATACAAATATAAAAATCAATTAATAAAAACATAAAGAAACTCATCGATAACAATACTTTTAGGGTACTAATACCCCATTTGCATCAATGGACAAATCATTTCAGCAGAAAATAAAAAAAGACACAGTGGATTTGAATGACACAGTGCACCAGATGGACTTAATAGATATATTCAGAACATTCCATCCTAAAGCAGCAGAATACACATTCTTTTCAAGTGCACATGGGATATTCTGCAGAACTGATCACAGAGTGGGTCACAAATAAGGCCTAAATAAGGACAAAAAGATTGAGATCATACCATGCATATTTTCTCACTACAACACTATAAAACTTTAAGGCAACCACAACAAAAATACAGAAAAGATCACAAACATATAGAAGATAAAGAACATCTTACTAAATGAATGCAATAACCAGAAAATGAAAGAAAAAATTAAAAAGATACATGGAAACAAATGAAAATAAAAACATGACAGTCCAAAACATTTGGGATCCAGCAAAGGCAGTCATAAGAGGAAAGTATAAAGAAATATGGGCCTACATCAAGAAAAGAGAAAAGTCTAAGATACACAACCTAACAGCACACCTAAAGGAGCTTGAAAAAGAACAGAAAATAAAGCCTAAAGCCAGCAGAGGAGGGGAAATAACAAAGATTCGACCAGAAATAAATGACACAGAAACAAAAACAGAAGAACAGATCAACGAAACTAAGAGCTGATTATTTGGAAGAATTAATGCAATTGATAATGCCCTAGCCAGATATATCAAAAAGAAAAAACAAAGAACCCAAATAAATAAAATCATAAAGTAGGGAAGATCACAGCCAAAACCACAGAAATTAAAAACAATTATGAGAGTATTGTGAAAATTTATATGGCAACAAATTGGGCAATCTGGAAGAAAAGGAAAAATTCCTAGAAACATACAAACCATCAAAACTGAAACAGGAAAAAAAAACTGAAACAGGAAGTAATAGAAAAATTGAACACACCCATAAACAAAGCAAAGAAATTGAATCAGTACACAAAAAAATATCCCAAGAAATCAAATTCTAGGGTCAAATTCCAGGGGGGAATTCTACTAGATACTGAAAGATGAGTTAATACCTATTTTTCTCAAACCGTTCCAAAAATAGAAATAGAAGGAAAATTTCCAAACTCATTCTATGAGGCCAGTATTACCTTGATTCTAAAACCAGACAGACTCCAATGATAAGGAGAATTACAGATCAATATCCCTGATGAACATGGTAGCAAAAATTCTCAACAAGATTACTAGCAAATCCCACAGTACATTAAAAAAATTAGTTACCATGAGCAAGCGAGATTTATCCCTGGGCTTCATTCAGGGTTGGTTCAATATTTGCAAATCAATTAATATGATACACCACATTAATAATAGAAAGGATAATAACAATATTATCCTTTCAGCAGATACAGAAAAAGCATTTGACAAAGCACAACAACCATTCTTGGTAAAAAAAAAAAAACTCAACAAAGTAGGGATCATCATAAAGGCCATATGCAAGAGACTCTCAGCTAATATTATTCTCAGTGGGGAAAAACGGAGAACTTTTTCTCTATGATCAGGAAAAACACAGAGATGTCCACTGTCACCATTTCTATTTACCATAGTAGTAGAAGTCCTAGCCTCAGCAATCAGACAACAAAAGAAATAAAAGGCACACAGACCATCAAGGAAGAAGTCAAACTTTTATTATTCAAAGATGACATGATACTCTAAATAGAAAACCTGTAAGACGTCACCAAAAAATTGCTAGAATGTATACACAAATTCAGCAAAGTACAGAACTCTCTTGTGGTTCTATGCTCCAATACTGAAACAGCAGGAAGAGAAATCAGGGAATCTATCTCATTTAAAATTGCACCAAAACCATGAGATACCTATCAATAAACCCAACTGGAGTAATGAAAGATCTGTACTCTGAGAACTATAGAACACATGAAAGAAATTGAAGATCATGCAAAGAAATTGAAAGACAATCCATGCTTATGGATTGGAAGAACAAATATTGTTAAAATGTCTATCTTATGCAAAGCAATCTATACTTTTAATGCAATCACTATCAAAATACCATCATCCTCATTCACAGAGCTAGACAATCCTCAAATTTTATGGAACCAGAGAAGTCCCTAAAGAGCCAAAAAAATCTTGAAAAAAAAAGCAAAGCTGGAGGCATCACAGTTCTAGACATCAAGCTATATTACAAAGTTGTAGATATCCACATTGTATGGTACTGTCACAAAAAACAGACACATAGATCAATGGAACAGACTAGAGAACCCAGAGATGGACCCTCAACTCTATGGTCAACTAATCTTTAATAAAGCAGGAAGGGATATCCAATGTGAAAACGATGGTCTCTTCAACAAATGGTGCTGAGAACACTGGACAGCAACATGCAGACAAATGAAACTGGACCACTTTGTCACACCATACACAAAAATAAATTAAAAAATAGATAAAAGATCTAAATATGAGACAGGGAAACATTGAAATCCTACAAGAGAACACAGGTAACAACCTCTTTGTTCTTGGCCATAGCAAATTCTTACTAGACACATCTCTGGAGGCAAGAGAGAGAAAAGCAAAAAGGAACTATTGGTATGTCATCAAGATACAAAGCTTTTGCATGGTGAAGGAAACCATGAACCAAACTAAAAGGCAACCTATGGCATGGGAGGAGATATTTGCAACTGTTGTATTTGATAAAGGGTTAGTTTACAAAATGTATAAAGACATTATCAAACTCAAAGCCCCAAAAGCAAATAATCCAATTAAGAAATGAGCAGAAACATGAACATTTTTCCAAAGAATACATACAAATGGCAACATGAAAAGATGGTCAACATCACATATAATCAGGGAAATGCAAATCAAAACCACAATGAAATACCACTTCACACCTGTCAGAATGGCTAAAATTAACAACATAGGATTCAACAGATGTTGGCAAGGATGTGGAGAAAGATGTAGCTTCTCATACTGTTGGTTGGAATGCAAACTGGTGCAGCCGCTCTGGAAACCAGTATAGAGGTTCCACAAAAAATTTAAAAACAGAACTACTCTATGACCAAGCAATTGCACTACTAGGTATTTGTGCAAAGGATACAAAAATATTGATTTGTAAGGCACACCCATATCAATGGTTATAGTAACATTATCAACAATAGCCAAATTATGGCAAGTGCCCAAATGTCCATTGGCTGATGAATGGATAAAGAAGATGTGACATAAATATATAGAATAGAATTTTACTCAGAGATAAAAAATAATGAAATCTTGACATTTGCAATGATGTGGATGGAGGTAGAGTTTACTATGCTATGTAAAATAAGTCAGAGAAAGACAAAGCATATGATTTCACTCATATGTGGAATGTAAGAAACAAATCAGATGAGCATAGGGAAAAGGGAAAAAAGAGAAAGCAAATATTCCTAAAGAGACTTAAGGATAGGGATCCCTGGGTGGCTCGGCGGTTTAGTGCCTGCCTTCGGCCCAGGGCGTGATTCTGGATTCCCCAGATCGAGTCCCACATCGGGCTCCCTGCATGGAGCCTGCTTCTCCCTCTGCCTATGTCTCTGCATCTCTCTCTCTGTCTCTCATGAATAAATAAATAAAATCTTAAAAAAGAGACTTAAGGATAGAGATCAATCTGAGTGTGGATGGAGGGTAGAGGTTAGAGGATGGGGTAAATGACTGATGGATATTAAGGAGGGCACTTATTGTGTTGATCACTGGCTGGGTGTTATGTGTAAGTGATAAATCAGTATATTCCACCTCTGAAACCAATATTAAACTATATGTTAACTAATTAGAATTTAAATAATAATTTGGAAAATAAAAGAATACCCTAAAGACTCCAGCAAAAAACTGCTAGAACTAGTAAATAAATTTAGTAAATTTGCAAGTTATATAATTAATATACAGAAATCTATTGCATTTCTGTACACTAATAATTAAGTAGCAGAAATGGAAATCAAGAAAACAATCCTATTTACAAGTGCACCAAAATAAAATATTTAGAAATAAACAAGTATGTGAAAGCTCTGTACTCTGAAAACTCTAAAACATTGATGAAAGAAATTGAAGATGACATAAACAAATGGAAAGACCTTCCATGTTGATGGATTGGCAGAACAAATATTATTAAAATGTCCTTACAACCCAAAGCAGTTTACATTCTTAATGCAATCCCTATCAAAATACCGACAGCATTTTTCACAGTAGTAGAACAAATAAAACATACTTTTACAGAACTACAAAAGACTTCAAACAGCCAAAGCCATCTTGACAAAAAAATAATAAAGTCAGAGATAACACAATCTCTAATTTCAATGCATGCTACAAAGATACAATAATCAAAACAGCAAGGCACTGCCCCAAATATAGACATATAGATCAATAGAACAGAAAATAGAGCCTATAATAAATCCACCCCCATATAGTCTATTAACCTATGTCAAAGGAAGCAAGAATATACAATAAGGAAAAGACAGTCTTTATTAATATGTGATATTGGGAAAACTGGACAGTTATTGGGAAAGAGTGAGGCAGGGCTACTTTTTTTTACATCATACATACAAATAAACTCAAGGTAAATTTAAGACTTCAATGAGCCTGGAAACCATGAAACTATTAGAAGAAACCACAGGAAGCAATTTCTTTGACATCTGCAACAGAAACATTTCTCTAGATATGTGCCACCAGGCAAGGGAAACATACAAAAACAAATTAATAGGACTACTACCAAATAAAAAGCTTTTGTAAATTGAAGAAATGCATCAACAAAATGACAAGGCAACCTAATGAATGAGAGAAGAAATTTGAAAATGATATACACAATAATGGATTAGTATAGAAAAACCAAATAAAGAACTTATACAATGCAACATCAAAAAAAAACATGAAAAACTAGATTAATAAATCAACAGAGAATTTGAATAGACATTTTTTCAGAGAAGACACACAAATGGCCAAGATTAATGAAAAGATGTTCAACATCACTAATCACCATGGAAATGCAAATTAAAACCACGGTAAGATATCACATTACACCTGTCAGAATGGCTAGAATGAAAAAGACAAGAAATAACAACTGTCGGCAAGTATGTGAAGAAAGAGAAACTATGTGCACTGTTGATTTATTTATTTTTTTTAAATTTTTATTTATTTATGATAGTCACACAGAGAGAGAGAGAGGCAGAGACACAGGCAGAGGGAGAAGCAGGCTCCATGCACCGGGAGCCCGACGTGGGATTCGATCCCGGGTCTCCAGGATCGCGCCCTGGGCCAAAGGCAGGCGCCAAACCGCTGCACCACCCAGGGGTCCCCTGCACTGTTGATTTAAATGTAAATTGCTGCAGCTGCTGTGGAAAATAGTTTGGAGGCTCCTCAAAAAATTAAAAATAGAATTACTGTATGATCCAGTATTTCCACTACTATTTACCTGAAGAAAACAAACACACTAATTTGAAATGATATATGGGCCCCTATGTTTATTGCAGCATTATTTACAATAGCCAAGATACTAAAGCAACCCTGGTGTCCTTCCATAGATGAAGGGATACAGAGGTGTTATATATATGCAATGAAATATTACTCAATCATAAAGAAAACAAGATCTTGCCATTTGCAACAACATGGATGGACTAGAGGCTATAATGCTACATGAAATAAGTCATACAGAGAACATAAAATACAGTGTACTCATACGTGGATTTTAGGAAACAACATAAACAGGAAGAAAAATGAATCAGACAAGTCAGACTGAAATGTGGAGAATAAACTTATGTTTGCTAGAGGGGAGGTGGGTAGGTGAAATAGATTAAAGGGATTAGGAGTACACTTAACATGGTACACACTGAACAATGTATAGAGTTATTGAATTATTATATTGCACAACTGAAACTAATATAAAATTGTATGTTAATTATACTTCAATAAAAATAAAAGAAATAAAGCTTGTATTATTGTATTTTTTGTTTGCAACTTTGCTTCTAACATGATTTCACAGACACGTAAGAAAATAATTACAAATCCATGTTAATGAGCACACAATGTATAAAGATTTAATTTGTGACAAAACATAAAGGGATAGATGGAGCTATATAAGAGATAATATATGTTTCTTTTCTTTTTTAAAAGATTTTATTTATTTATTCATGAGAGACACAGAGGCAAAGACACAGGCAGAGGGAGAAGCAGGCTCCATGCAGGGAGCCTGACGTGGGACTCGATCCTGTGACTCTATCCTGGGACTCCAGGATCACCCCTGGGCTGAAGGCAGAGCTAAACCGCTGAGCCACCCCGGTTGCCCTGATAATATATGTTTATTGAAGCTAATTTGGTGTCAATACAAACTAGTTTGTTATAAATTTAGGATGTTATATATGGATATATAGATATATATCTCACATCTTTTAAAATTCATAGGGATGATTCTATCATCTCTCTCCCTGGCTTTCTGGTAAGGGCAGAATTTATCTATAGGCTTCTTAATTTATTCTGGCTGTGATTTATACTTGTAAAATCACACCTAGCACATAAGTTAAAATCTAGTAGAAACAAATAGATGCTCTCTTCAGATTAAAGCTAATTGACCCTGCACACCTCTTATCCTCTTGACAACTGTTAAACCTCCAAGATTTTGGACCCTGCTTTCTTCCAGAACCAGCCTATACTTTCACCAAGGCTTGCACATTTTTCTAACATATTCTTTTACATCCAGAGGCACAGAATATTTAAAAATTGGAATATTGCCGATTGGGAAGGGGGCTTAAGTTGAATTGAGTCAATGGAATACAGAGACGTAATTGTTGACTTTAGAAATCCATGGATAGGGCAGCCCCGGTGGCGCAGCGGTTTAGCGCCGCCTGCAGCTTGGGGTGTGGTCCTGGAGACCCGGGATTGAGTTCCACATCGGGCTTCCTGCGTGGAGCCTGCTCTCCCTCTGCCTGTGCCTCTGTCTCTCTGTCTCTCTCTGAATAAATAAATAAATCTTTAAAAAATAAAAATCTTTTATATATTTCTACCTTTGATTGGTTGATTTCTGCTTTCCTCCACTGCCCTATAATCTCACTGGTCTTAGTTTCCCCATTACATCTTTAGGAAATATTGTATATAACTGAGGCTTTAAATCATGAGAGAAAAATATTATATCAGCTATGTAAAATTACTTCTGAAAGTAGTTGTTTCAATATAAGAGGAACTTTACTAAAACTTTACACCCTTAAATTCCACATATGAGTGAAATTACATGCTATTTGAATTTCTCTGAATTTTTTCACTTAGCATAATACTATTTCTATCCACCTCACTGCAAATATCGAGTTTATGGCTAAGTAATATTCCATTGTGTATATATACCATTTCTTCTTTATCTGTTCATCAGTCAATGGACATTTGGGCTGTTTCCATAATTTGGCTATTGTTGATAATGCTGCTATAAACATTGGGGTGCATGCATTCCTCTGAATTAGTGTTTTTGTAAATTTTGAGTAAATATATTGTAGTGTGATTGCTTGATATAGGGTAGTTCTATTTTTAACTTTTTAAGGAACCCACATACTGTCTTCCAGAGTAGCTGTACAAGTTTATATTCCCACCAATAGTGTAAAAGGGTTTCCCTCTCTCCACATCCTCTCCAACATCTGGTTTTTCATCTGTTATTAATTTTAGCCATTCTGAGAGGTTGAGGTGGTAGCTCATTGTAATTTTGATTTGTATTTCCCTGATGATGAGTGATGTTGAATATCTTTTCATGAGTCTGTTAGCCATCTGTATGTCTTCTTTGGAAAAATGCCTGTTCATGACTTCTGCTCATTTCGTAATGGGATGATTTGTTTTTTGGGTGTTAATTTTAATAAATTTTTAATATATTTTGGATACTAATCCTTTATCAGATATGCCATTTGCAAACATCTTTGCCCATTCTGTAGGTTGCCTTTTAGTTTTGTTGTTTCCTTTGCTGTGCAGAAGGTTTTTACTTTGATGTAATCTCAATAGTTCATTTTTCCTCTTGTTTCCTTTGCCTCAAGAGACATATCTAGTAAAACCTTGCTATGCCCAATGTCAGAAAAATTACTACCTGTGGTCTCTTCTAAGATTTTTAAGGTTTCAGGTGTCACATTTAGGTCTTTAATCCATTTTGAGGTGTGTGTGTGTTTGTGTGCATGAGTGTGTATGTGAGTGTGCATGTTTGTATTGTAAAAGAAAGTGGTGCAGTCCAGTTTTCCAAACACCATTTGTTGAAGAGACTTTTCCCACTGGATATTCTTTTCTGCTTTGTGAAAGATGAATTGGCCATCTAGTTGTGGATTTATTTCTGAGTTTTCTATTCTGTTCTATTGCTCTATATGTCTACTTTTGTGCTACGACCATACTGCTTTGGTTACTACACTTTTCTAATATAACTGAAATCCAGAATTGTGATATCTCCAGCTTTTTTTTCAAATTGTTTTCGCTATTCAGTTTTTTTTTCTGCTGCCATACAAATTTTAGGACTATTTGTTTTGTGTCTGTGAAAAATGCTGTTGATAGAGATTACATTTAATGCATGCATTGTTTTGAATAGTGTAGATATTTTAACAATATTTATTCTTCCAATCCATGAACATAGAATGTTTTTCCATTTCCTTGTGTTATCTTCAATTTCTTTCATCAGTGTTTTATAGTTTTCAGAGTATAGGCCTTTCACCTCTTTGGTTAGGTTTATTCCTAGGTATCTTATTATTTTAGGTATAATTGTAAATAGGATTGTTTTCTTAATTCTCTTTCAGCTACTTAATAAGTGGTGTGTAGAAATGAAACATTTCCGCACATGGACTTTATATTATGTGGCTTTACTGAATTTATCAGTTCTAGTAGTTTTTGGTGGAGTCTTTTGGGTTTTCTGTATAACAGTATTATGTCATCTGCAGATAATGAAACTTTTACCTCTTCCTTACAGATTTGAATAACTTTATTTCTTTTTCTTCTCTGATTGCCGTAGCAAGGACTTCCAGTAAAATGTTGAATAAACATGGTGAGAGTGGATATCCTTGTAATGTTCCTGATTTTAGGGAAAAATCTGTCAGTTTTATGCTATTGAGGATGATGTTCCCTGTGGGTTTTTTGTCATAGATGGCCTTTATTATGTTGAGGTACGTTCTTTCTGAACTTACTTTGTTAAGGGCTTTTATCTTGAATGGATGGTGTAATTTGTCAAATGCTTTTACTGCTTCTATTGAGATGAACATATGATTCTTTATCCTTTCTCTTATTGATGTGATGTTATCATTTTGAGTGATTTGCAAATGTTTAACCATACTTGTATCCCAGAAAAAAACCCCATTTGATCATAGTGAATGATTTTTTTAATGTATTGTTAGATTCTTTTTGCTAGTATTTTGTTATGAATTTTTGAATCATCAGAGATATTAACCTCTAGTTCTCCTTTTTTGTGGTGTGTTTATCTGGTTTTGCTATCAAGGTGATACTTGCTTTATGAAAAGAATTTGGAAATTTTCCTCTTATTTATTTAAATAGTTTAAGAAACATAGGTCTTAACTCTTTTTTAAATATTTGGTAGAATTCACCTGTGAAGCCATCTTGTCCTTGCCTTTTGATTGTTGGGAGTTTTTTGATTACTGATTCAATCTCCTTTCTGGTAACTAGTCTGGTCAAGGGATCCCTGGGTGGCGCAGCGGTTTGGCGCCTGCCCTTGGCCCGGGGCGCGATCCTGGAGACCCGGGATCGAATCCCACGTCGGGCTCCCGGTGCATGGAGCCTGCTTCTCCCTCTGCCTCTCTCTCTCTCTCTCTCTCTCTCTCTCTCTCTCTCTCTGTGACTATCATAAAAAATAAAAATTTTAAAAAATATAATTTAAAAAAAACTAGTCTGGTCAAATTTGCTATTTCTTCCCGCTTCAGTTTTGGTAGGCTATATATTTCTAGGAATTTATCAATTTCCTCCATATTGTCTAATTTGTTAACATGTAGTTTTTCATAATATCTTTTTTTAATAAATTAATTTTTATTGGTGTTCAATTTACCAACATACAGAATAACACCCTCATAATATATTCTTAAAATTGTATTTCTGTGATGTTGGTTATTTTTTCCTCTTTCAGTGATGCATTTGTCTATTTGAGTCCTTTCTGTTTTTTTTTTTCTTTTTTGTTTTGTTTTGTTTTGTTTTGTTTGATAATCTGGCTAGAGGTTTGTCAGTTTTGTTGATCTATTCAAAGAACCAGCTCCTGCTCATTGATCTGTTCTATTGCTGTTTTATTGTTTTGGGGGTTTGTTTTATTTTTTGTTTATTTGTGGTTTTTAAAATTGTTTATTATTATATAATATATATTATATAATATCCTCTGACTCTTTTTACAGAATTTGTTTTAAAGTCTATTTTGTCTTGTATAAGTATTGCTCCACTGACTTTCTGACACTCATTTGCATGAGAAGTATTTCTCTCTCCCCTCAATTTCCAATCTGTAGGTGTCAGTTATGAAATGAGTCTCTTGTAAGCAGCATATAGATGGGTCTTAATGTTTTATGCACTGTCACCCTATGTCTTTTGATGAAGTATTTTGTCCATTAACATTCAAAGTAATTATTTATAGATATGTATTTATTGCCATTTTGTTACTTGCTTTGTGGTTGTTTTTTATAGTTCTTCCCTGATCATTTCTTCTCTCTCTTTCTCATGGTTTGCTCATTTTCATTAGTGGTATACTTGAGTTTTTTACTATTCATTTTTGCATAACCTTTACTTTTATTTAATTTGTGATAACCATTCCATTTATATATAATATCTTCTGCATATAGCTGTCTATATTAGGTGGATAGTCACTTATTTTTCGACTTATTCTTTACTCCTCTCCCCTCCACATTTCAGGTAATTGGTATCATCTTTTATATCCTTTAGTTTTGTCCTTCCTATTTTTTTACTCTTTTTTTTAAGATTTTATTTATTTATTCATGAGAGACACACACAGAGAAAGGCAGTGATACAGGCAGAGGGAGAAGCAGGCTCCATGCAAGGAGTCCGATGCGTTACTCAATGCCGGATCCCAGGATCATGCCCTGAGCTGAAGGCAGACACTCATCTTCCAAGCCACGTAGGTGTCCCTGTTTTTCTTACTCTTATTCATGGCTTTTGTTTTCCACTCACAGAGTTCCCTTTAACATTTCTTGTAGTACTGGCTTAGTTGTCATGAATTCTTCTAACTTTTATTTGTCTAGGAAACTCTTTACCTTTCCTTCTATACTGAATGACAGCTTTGCTGTATAAACTATTCTTGGCCCCAGATTTTTCCCTTTCAGCTCTTTGAGTACATAATGCCACTCTTTTCTGGACTGCAAATTTTCTTTGAACAATCAGCTGATATCCTAATGTGGTTTCCTTTGTATTTAAGTGTCATTTTTTCTCTACAGTTCTAAAAATTCTTTAACAGTATTTTTTGCAATTTTAATTACTATGTGTATTGGTGGACCTGCTTGAATTTAATTTGTTTAGGGGTCTCTGTGCCTTCTGAATCTGACTCTCTGTTTCACTCCCCAGATTCAGGAGGTTTTCAGCTATTATTTTTTCAAATACATTTTCTGCCCTCCTTTCTGTCTCTTCTCCTTCTGGGATCCCTATAATGCAAATGTTATCATGCTTGATGGAATCACTGTGTTCTCTAAATCTATTTCCTTTCTTTTTAAAAAAGATTTTATTTATTTATTCGAGAGAGAGAGAGAGAGGCAGAGACACAAGCAGAGGGAGAAGCAGGCTCTATGCAGGGAGCCTGATGTGGGACTCGATCCCAGGACTCCAGGATCACACCCTGGGCCGAAGGCAGGCGCTAAACCACTGAGCCACCCAGGGATCCCCTCTAAATCTATTTTCATTATGCACTATTTGTCTCTCACCTGTTCAGCTTGATTGCTTTCCATTACTGTATCCTCTAGGTCATTGATATGTTCCACTAATTCCTGTAGCCTACTATTTACTTCTTCTATTTTATTTTTAATTTAATTGATTGAGTTCTTCTTCTCTGGTATGTTATTTTTTATCTCTCTGTCAAGGATCTCACTGATGTCTTCTGCCCTTTTCTGATGTCTAGTGGGTATTTTTATGATCATTACCTTAAATTCTGTATCAGGCATATCACTTCTCTTTTGCTTAGATCTCCTGCTATGGCTTTGTCTTGTTCTTTCATTTGGGACATATTTTTCCATCTCCTCATTTTGTCTACCTCTCTGTGTCTATTTATCTGTGTTAGGAAAGTTAGCTATATCTTCTGTTCTTGAAAATAGTGGCTTTATGAAGAAGAAGTGGTGCAGTGTACCTTGTTCACCAGAACCTGGGATTTAGAGGAGTCTGGGTGTTGCTTGTGTCCTGTTATTGTGTCTGAGTTGCTCTTTCTTTCAGTCCAGAAGTCTGCACTGACTCTTTGCCTGTTGTGGGATGTGCCTGCTCTCTATGATGTTACTGAGATCCAGGCAGGGAGGCTCTGAGTGGGCATGACAGCAGAAGTCTTAAGGGTGGGGCGGCAGTGTTAGCCAAATTTGCTCTGAGCAACTAGTACCAGGCTAATCCCCCCACAGTGTGACAGCAGCCCAGGGCATGGTGCACAGCAGCAGTATAAGCCAAAGTCCTGTGGTGTCTGTGGGCAGGGCAGCTGGACCTTGTGTCTGTTGGACAAATGGTGGCTGGGTTCATGGTGGCTGAGAAGGGTATGTATGGTGACAGAAAAATATTCACTGAGCCATTTATCCACAAAAATTACATTGCATCCAGGGTGAGGCCAGCAGGCTTGGAGTGGGCAAGTCCTCAGAATTTGTGGATGGACACACTGCTAGCTGGTTAGGTAGCAAATGTCTGCGCAGCTCCACTTCCCAGATGCTTAGGGGTGGGGGGAGGGGGAAAATGTTGTCTGCCAGCTCCTTTGTTCCCAGAAAATTCCTCCAATAGGCTCTGAAATCAGGATAAACATATCTCCCCCCATGCTGTGCAAGCTGTGGCTTTTATGTCGCTTCTCCTTGGGCTGTTGTCTCTTTGAGGGTAGGGACCCAGCTATCATTTGCCCTCCCAGCTTGCTCAGTGCTGAGTCACCTGACTTTTAAAGCTCCAGGCTCCAAGTTCCGCTGGTTATATAAATTCAGGGAATTCTGCCCCTTTGGTTTTCAAGGCCAGAAGTTATGGGGATTCATTTTTCCCTGTGTGGGCCCCCTAATGCTTTCCCCTTTCCACTGCTTTCTCCTTTTTTTATTTTAAAGATTTTACTTATTTATTCATGAGAGACACACAGAGAGAGGCAAATACATAGGCAGAGAGAGAAGCAGGCTCCATGCAGGGAGCCCGATGTGGTATTTGATCCCAGGAGTCTGAGATCATGCCCTGAGCCAAAGGCAGACACTCAACCGCTGAGCCACCCAGGCGTCCCCAGGTCTCTCCTTCCTGCAGGCAGGGACTGCCTTCCAAACACCATTCTGCATTTTCTAAATTCTCAGAGGCAGCTTCTTCTCTACATTTAGTTGTAGAGTTTGTTCTGTCAGTCCTATCAGTCTTTGGGTCACTGTCAGGTTTATTGACATGGATGTCAGTGATATCTAGTTGTAAACATGGGAAAGGTTGAGCTTAAGCTCTTCCTACAACCCTATCTTCACAACATCCTTCTATCTTGCTGTTTTATTGTGTAACTTATGATTCATTTACTTAAAACCACGTATTGAGTGCCTACTACGTGCCAGGCTCAAAGCTAAGTAGGTATTATATCAGTTACTACAAGGGAAATTTTGTGGGGATATTATTTTAGATGGAGCCACTTGAGAACAGATTTAGTTATTTTCCTGTGATTTTCTTTAAACAATCTATTCCAACATCTGTCCCAATTTCACAACTTCAGCCCTTGGCAAAGTATGTTGCTACCACCTGGGTCCTACTCTGCCAAGTGCTTTTCACCTGTTCTCACTTCCATGAGGAACAGGGAGGTGTATAGTTGTTTTTATAAATGAGAAGCTTGGACTAAAATAGATATAGTCCCTAGATACCTCTGGTAGAGACTACTTTTGCCATGGAAAATCCTGCCAAGAGTTAACACAATTTTCTTGCTGTTTTTGTTTCCTGTGGCCATTGGCATGTGGGAGTCAAATGACATGAGGAGTAAACTTACCATAGTAGTCCTCTTTTCAGCCATAGTATCACAAGTCCTGAGTTATATTCTACAACAAGCTTCCCTGAAAACTTAGAATAAGTATGAAAGTAAAAGGGAAAGAAATAATAGAATAAGAAGAGAGAAGTGTTTGCCCGATAAGCCATCCAGGACTGAATATGAGTTGGAATAGCCTAATCTTTATTATTTTTATTTTTATAGCCTAATATTTAAACCACAAAGGCAATCTTTATATTCCATTTAGGTAGGGCATTTGCTCCAAGATTTAATAACACTCAATATAGTAATCAGAACCCTTTTCTCTGCTTGAGCTTCAGTTCTGAAGCCTGATATTGCCCTACCTCCTTTTTCAGGGTCCTTGTTTTTCTATACCAGGTGACATGGTGAAAATTGGTACTCTCAGTCTAAGAATTTCAGACATATTATGACTTCTTTACTCTAGAAATGTATTTGAGTGTATGAGAGCTTAGGACACTATTCTTAGGCCCAGTCTATACCGTTTACCCCCTGTATATTATCTTTAGACTCCAGTTCTGTCCACACCAGTTAGGATGTTGAGCTACCAAATGTTGCTTGAATGTTGAGACACTGTTTTGGTCTGTGTTCTTGTGCCAAGCCTGGATCTTTAAGTATTAAGGTCACTGCCTATTTTAACTATGTCCATATCCTAATCCCTCTGCTTTAATGTGACACCCAAATCCCTGAGTTTAGTTTTTCCTTTTGGAACCACTATACACTTGAGCCCCTTGTTCCATAGGACTTAATGTGTCCTCTATTTTCCTCATGTCACTTGGGAGTGAGACTTGTTCTCCAAAATATTCTTTATGCCTTACTGGCACACAGAATTGTCTGTGAGAATTGGAGAACCAGGTACAGGGTCTGGACAGCAGGAATGAAACAACCGATTCTTAATTTTGAGGCCAACTCCTGTCCCCAGTTAGGAAGCCAATAACATTCATGTAATATATAGATAGGGTTAAATCAACATGACCAAAAATTTGGGAATTCTAACTTATGATTGGCAGGTACAAAGATTCCTGGAATCCTGTCCCTCCCAGGAGTGTATAAATTGGCAGCACTGAATTAGAATCTTCACAGGCAGTAGAGAGAAGACAAACTCAGAGTGGGCAGCACAGGATTAGGAGCAGGGAGAGGAAATCAGGTAAGATTTCTGATTACTATGGTATATGGACTAAACTGAGTCTTTCATTAACTGTGTGTGTGTGTGTGTGTGTGTGTGTGTTATAGATACTGAGAGCTTGTCAAGCAAGTTTTACTCAATTACTTATTTCTCCCCTGAAGCTGTAGATGGCTCCAGCTTTCTTTCTTCCTTGCTTCACACTTACCACATAGGTAGATTGTGCCTAAAGAGTCATTGCTGTTTATGGAAGGGAGGGTCTTTTTTCTGAGGAAGACTGTGCCCCTTCGGGAGAGACTAGAGCTGGTAAAGAATAACCATCTGGCCTCATTAAGGATGCAGTTGGCAAGAGACAGGAAGGTGCAAGCTTATGTTTCCATGCCAGTAGGATTTAGAGGAAGGAACTAGGGAGCTGGGAATCCTGCATCAAAGCTGAGGAGGCTTTGAGGTGATATCAGAAAGGTTGGCATAAAATCTGTTTTGATAATAATCCCTCACACTTGTACAGGACTCTTTGCTTTGCAAAGTACTTCCATATCTGTGATTTCATTGAGTTCTTCTAGCACATCTCTGAGGTTTAGTTGGTGAAGGAACTTAATCAAAATCACAAAACAAGTCAGTGGCTGAGGTGGGACTAAAAACCATGGCTCCTGCTTCCTTGTTCTGTGCCTGTCTGCTGGAGGAGACGGGCTGCCTCTGGTCACATGTAAAGGGCCAACCTCTCTATGATGGGTAGTTTTTCAAGAGTGTTTTAGAACAGGCTAGGAAGCCTCAGAGTCAAGAATTAACTTGTCACTGGTTATCCTGAAGACTGGGGCTCCTTTGTCTCAGCATACTTGAACTTTTCGGAATTTGCTTCATTTATCAGCCATTCTCTCCTCTCTTTCCTAACAGATAGTTGCTGGTTATTGCTTTCATAAGTAAGATGTTGATTTCTGCTGTTCAAGTTGACAATTTTGCCAAATTCATTGACTTTTCTTCTTGCGAAGCACTGAAATAAGCAAGTGGCACTCAATACTCTGGAGAAATTGATTTGCATTGCCCCACCTGGGTCTCATGTTTCAGTTATTAAAACACTCAGTGGTTGAGTGTCTGTCTTCAGCTCAGGGTGTGATCCTGGATCCAGGGATTGAATCTCACATTGGGCTCCCTGTGGGGAGCCTGCTTCTCCCTCTGCCTACTCTCTTTCTCTCTCTCTCTCTCTCTCTCTCTCTCGCTCTCTCTCTCTCTCATAAATAAATACAATCTTAAAAAAAACACCAAATGCTATTAATTGATGATTTAGGTAATTTCCTTATCAAAATGAGAATAAATTAATCTTTATTTCAAAAACCTTAAAACTTTTGAAAGTTGCCACTATGTATACAGTCCTCTTCCCCACCACCCAACCCTTCAGTTTCTTCCTTAAAGTTGGTTATCTGCCTTTGTTTACATACAAGTTGTCAATGTCCTTTTTCAAATGTGCACCTTCCCATATTTATACACTGGATATAGTATGATCCATTCAGAGAACTGTGTAATAGCTTGATTTGGACAATGTACTGTTTTATTTTTTAATTTTTTGTATATTTTTTATTGGAGTTCCATTTGACATAATATTGCATAACCCCAGTGCTCATCCCACCAAGTGCCCTCCTCAGTGCCCGTCACCCAGTCACCCTAACCCCCAGCCACCTTCTTTTCCACTGCCCCTTGTTCATTTACCAGAGTTAGGTGTCTCTCATGTTCGGTCACCCTCACTGATATTTCCCACTCATTTTAACTCCTTTAACCTTTATTCCTTTCACTAATTGTTATATTCCCAAAATAAATGAGACTATATAATGTTTGTCCTTCTCTGATTGACTTACTTCACTCAGCATAATACCCTCCACTTCCAACCACCTTGAAGCAAATGGTGGGTATTTGTCATTTCTAATGGCTGAGTAATATTCCATTGTATACATAGACCACATCTTCTTAATCTGTTCATCTTTCGATGGACACTGAGGCTCCTTCCACAGTTTGGCTATTGTGGACATTGCTGCTATCAACATTGGGGTGCAGGTGTCCCAGGGTATCACTGCATCTATGCAGTGATATCTATGGGGTAAATCCCCAGCAGTGCAATTGCTGGGCCACAGGGCAGTTCTATATTTAACTCTTTGAGAAACCTCCACACAGTTTTCCAGAGTAGCTGCACCAGTTCACATTCCCACCAACAGTGTAAGAGGGTTCCCTTTTCTCCGCATCCTCTCCAACATTTGTTATTTCCTGCCTTGTTAATTTTCCCCATTCTCACTGGTGTGAAGTGGTATCTCATTGTGGTTTTAATCTGTATTTCCCTGATGGCAAGTGATGCAGAGCATTTTCTCATGTGCATGTTGGCCATGTCTATGTCTTCCTCTGTGAGATTTCTCTTCATGTCTTTTGCCCATTTCATGATTGGATTGTTTGTTTCTTTGCTGTTGAGTTTAATAAGTTCTTTATAGATTTTGGAAACGAGCCCTTTATCTGATATGTTATTTGCAAAAATCTTCTCCCATTCTGTAGGTTGTCTTTTAGTTTTGTTGACTGTATCCTTTGCTGTGCAAAAGCTTCTTATCTTGATGAAGTCCCAATAGTTCATTTTTGCTTTTGTTTCTGTTGCTTTCGTGGATGTATCTTGCAAGAAGTTACTGTGGCCAAGTTCAAAAAGGGTGTTGCCAGAGTTCTCCTCTAGGATTTTGATGGAATCTTGTCTCCCATTTAGATCTTTCATCCATTTTGAGTTGATCTTTGTGTATGGTGCAAGAGAGTGGTCTAGTTTCATTCTTCTGCATGTGGATGTCCAATTTTCCCAGCACCATTTATTGAAGAGACTGTCTTTCTTCCAGTGGATCGTCTTTCCTCCTTTATCGAATATTAGTTGACCATAAAGTTCAGGGTCCACTTCTGGGTTCTCTATTCTGTTCCATTGATCTATGTGTCTGTTTTTGTGCCAGTACCACACTGTCTTGATGACCACAGCTTTGTAGTACAACCTGAAATCTGGCATTGTGATGCCCCCAGATATGGTTTTCTTTTTAAAATTCCCCTGGCTATTCGGGGTCTTTTCTGATTCCACACAAATCTTAAAATAATTTGTTCTAACTATCTGAAGAAAGTCCATGGTATTTTGATAGGGATTGCATTATACGTGTAAATTGCCCTGGGTAAAATTGACATTTTCACAATATTAATTCTGCCAGTCCATGAGCATGGAATATTTTTCCATCTCTTTGTGTCTTTCTCAATTTCTTTCAGAAGTGTTCTATAGTTTTTAGGGTATATTTTGAGAACCATTTGAATGGTAAATGGTTCTCCAACCTTTTATTTTCAGGTTGTAGGTGTCCTTCTGTCTAAAATGAGTCTCTTGTAGACAGCAAATAGATGGGTCCTGCTTTTTTATCCAGTCTGAAACCCTGCGCCTTTTGATGGGGTCATTAAGCCCGTTCACGTTCAGAGTTACTATTGACAGATATGAGTTTAGTGTCATCATGATATCTATTTAGTCCTTGTTTTTGTGGATTGTTCCACTGAACTTCTTCTTAAAGGGGAATTTTAAGAGTCCCCCTTAAAATTTCTTGCAGAGCTGGTTTGGAGGTCACATATTCTTTCAGTTCCTGCCTGTCTTGGAATCTCTTTATCTCTCCTTCCATTTTGAATGAGAGCCTTGCTGGATAAAGTATTCTTGGTTGCATGTTCTTCTCATTTAGGACCCTGAATATATCCTGCCAGCCCTTTCTGGCCTGCCACTTTTCTGTGGAGAGGTCTGCTGTTACCCTAATATTCCTCCCCATGAAAGTCAGGGACTTCTTGTCTCTTGCTGCTTTAAGGATCTTCTCTTTATCTTTGGAATTTGCAAGCTTCACTATTAGATGTCGAGGTGTTGAACGGTTTTTATTGATTTTAGGGGGGGATCTCTCTATTTCCTGGATCTGAATGCCTGTTTCCCTTCCCAGATTGGGAAAGTTTTCAGCTAGGATTTGTTCAAATACATATTCTGGCCCTCTGTCCCTTTCGGCGCCCTCGGGAACCCCAATTAAACGTAGGTTTTTCTTCCTTAGGCTGTCATTTATTTCCCTTGATCTGTCTTCATGGTCCTTTAATTGTTTGTCTCTTTTTTCCTCAGTTTCCCTCTTTGCCATTAACTTGTCTTCTATGTCACTCACTCGTTCTTCCACCTCGTTAACCCTCGTCGTTAGGACTTCTAGTTTGGATTGCATCTCATTCAATTGATTTTTAATTTCTGCCTGATTGGATCTAAATTCTGCAGTCATGAAGTCTCATGAGTCCTTAAAGCTTTTTTCTAGAGCCACCAGTAGCTGTATGATAGTGCTTCTGAATTGGCTTTCTGACATTGAATTGTAATCCAGATTTTGAAACTCTGTGGGAGAGAGGGCTGTTTCTGATTCTTTCTTTTGAGGTGAGGTTTTCCTTCTAGTCATTTTGCTCAGTGCAGAGTGGCCAAAAACAAGTTGTATTGGAACACGGGGGAGTATCTTCTGAATCTGTAGACTTTAAGTCCCTTGACTTCCCCTGGAACTGGTCCGTCTAGCTGTTTTTTTGGGGAGGGGCCTGTTGTGCTGATTTTCAGGTGTTAGCACTTGGGGGAGCTGCTCTGCCCCTGTTTGCTGCAGGGCTCAGCGGGGGTTGTTTACCCCGTGAGGCCCCAGGAGGAACAGCCGCAGTTGCTATGGCAACTCTGGAAGCCTGGATTCAGCCTCCGCAGGAACTACGGGGCTCTCTGTCTGCAGGGCCTGGAGGCTCCGGGGCGGGGCCTCTGATCTGCTCAGCTCGGGGCAGGAGCGTCCTCGCTGTCCTGGGCCCTCTCGGCCTCTGCCTGTCCCGGGGAGGCCGGATCCTGGGCTGTGTCCCGGCGCCCTGTGCTCCGGGGCCTGCGCTGTTGGATTCGCGCTCCCGCCCCGCAGCCCCCTCCGCGGAGCTGCCGCCCGAGCCCCTCCGAGCTGCTCCGGGTCCCGCCGTGCGCGCTGCAGCCCTTAGGGAGCTCGGCGCACTGTCCCGGGGCACAGGTGTCTGTTAGTGTCCCAGGGAGCCCGAGGGCATCCCCGCCCTCCTGGGTCCTGCTCTAACTCCCTGCGAGCCCCTTTCCGCCCGCCCGGGAAGGTTGGTGCAGCTCCTGCTTCTCGGGGATGGAGCTCTTCTGTCCTGGGGACACTCGCCCCGGCCTCAGCCCGGCTCCTCGCGGGGCCCCTCCCCCTCGGAGGCCTTTTGTTTTTATATTTCTTTTTCCCCGTCTTCCTACCTTGATAGAAGCGCGAACTCTCCTCACTGTAGCATTCCAGCTGGTCTCTCTTTAAATCTCAGGCCGAATTCGTAGATTTTCAGGATGATTTGAAGGTTATCTAGGTAAT
The DNA here is from genome assembly GCF_905146905.1 of Nyctereutes procyonoides. Lineage (NCBI taxonomy): Eukaryota > Metazoa > Chordata > Mammalia > Carnivora > Canidae > Nyctereutes > Nyctereutes procyonoides. The sequence continues at coordinate 63,479,161 of NW_026575125.1, read as the reverse complement.
TTTCTGGGGACAGGTGATTTGAGGACCCTGCTCTTCCGCCATCTTGCCCCTCCTCTATTTCCTTGGTGTTGGTAGTGATCTCTCCTTTCTCATTCGTGATTTTATTAATTTGAGTTTTCTCTCTCTCTCTTTTTTTGATAAGGCTGGCTAATGGCTTATCCTTCTTACTAATTGTTTCAAAGAACCAACTCCTGGTTTTGTTGTATGTTCTACAGTTCTTCTGGTCTCTATTTCATTGAGCTCTGCTCGAGTCTTTATTACCTTTCTTCTTCTGCTGGGTGTAGGTTTTATTTGCTGTTCTTTCTCTAGTTCCTTTATTTGCAAGGTTAGCTTCTGTATTTGAGTTTTTTCCCATTTTTTGAAGAAGGCTTATATTGCGATGTTTTTCCCTCTCGGGACTGCTTTTGCTATATCCCAAAGATTTTAAACAGTTGTATCTTCATTCTCATTAGTTTCCATGATTCTTTTTAATTCTTCTCTAATTTCCTGGTTGACCCTTTCATCTTTTAGCAGGATGGTCTTTAACTTCCACGTGTTTGAAATCCTTCCAAACTTCTTCTTGTGATTTAGTACTAATTTCAAAGTATTATGGCCTGAAAATATGCAGGGGACAATCCCAATCTTTCGGTATCGGTTAAGACCTGATTTGTGATTCAATATGTGATCTATTTTGGAGAAAGTTCCATGTTGACTTGAGAAGAATGTGTATTCAGTTGCGTTGGGATGTAAAGTTCTGTAAATGTCTGTGAAATCCGTCTGGTCCAGTGTATCATTTAAAGCTCCAGTTTCTTTGGAAATGTTGTGCTTCCAAGATTTGTCATTTGCAGAAAGCGCCATGTTGAAGTCTCCCAGTATAAGTGTATTATCTCACATGTCTTAACTTTGGTTATTAATTGATTGATATACTTGGCAGCTGCCACATTAGGGGCATAAATATTCATTATTTTTAGGTCCTCTTGTTGGATAGATCCTTTAAGTATGATATAGTGTCCCTCTTCATCTCTTACTATCATCTTTGGGATAAACTTTTATTTATCTGATATGAGGATTGCTACCTCTGCTTTCTTTTTTAGGACCATTTTAATGGTAATTGGTTCTCCAACCTTTCATTTTCAGGCTGGAGGTGTCATTAGGTCTCAAATGAGTCTCTTGTAGACAGCAAATGGATGGGTCTTACTTTTTTATACAGCCTGAACCTCTGCGTCTTTGGTGGGATCATAAAGTCCATTCACATTCAGAGTTACTATTGAAAGATATGAATTTAGTGTCATCATAATACCTATTCAGTCCCTGTTTTTGTGACTTATTTCTTTGGGCATCCTCTTTCTTTTACAGAATCCCTGTTAATATTTGTTGCAGAGCTGGTTTGGTGGTCACATAGTTTTTCAGTTTCTGCCTATCTTGGAAGCTCTTTATCTCTCCTTCTACTCTGGATGAGAGCCTTACTGCAAAAAGTATTTTTGGCTGCATGTTTTTCTCCTTTAGGACCATGAATATATCCTGCCAGCCCTTTCTGGCCTGCCAGGTCTCTGTGGAGAGGTCTGCTGTTAATCTAATATTTCTCTTCATATAAGTTAGGCATCTCTTGTCTCTTGCTGCTTTAAGGATCTTCTCTTTGTCTTTGGAATTTGCAAGTTTCACTCTTAAATATTGAGGTGTTGAACTTTTTTTTTTCTTTTAAGGGGATCTCTCTATTTTCTGGATCTGAATGCCTATTTCCCTCTCCAAATTAGGGAAGTTCTCAGTTATGATTTGTTCAAATATGCTTTCTTGTCATCTCTCCCTCTCAGTGCTCTCTGGAACCCCAATTAAACATAGATTTTTCCTTCCAAGGCTGTCATTTATTTCCCTTAACATTTCCTCATGGTCTTTTAAATTGTTTTTTTCTTTTTTTCCTCAGCTTCCCTCCTTGCCATCAACTTGTCTTCTATGTCACTCACTCATTCTTCTACCTCGTTAACCCTCGTCAACTGACCTCCAGTTTGGATTGCATGTCATTTAATTTATTTTTAATTTCGGCCTGATTAGATCTAAATTCTGCAGTCATGAAGTCTCTTGAATCCTTTATGCTTTTTTTCTAGAGCCACAATTAGCTTTAAATCGTGCTTCTGAATTGGCTTTCTGACACTGAATTTTAATCCAAATTCTGTGACTCTATGGTAGAGACTACTGTTTCTGATTCTTTGTTTTGTGGTGAGTTCTTCTTTCTAGTCATTTTGCTCAGGGCAGAGTGACTAAAAACGAGTTGTACTTGTTAGAAGCACAAACTCTGTAGCATTCTAGTTGTTTTCTATTTAAATCTCAGGTGGAATTCATAAGTGTACAAGGTGATTTGAAAGTTATCTAGGTAAGTTTGTGGGACAGGTGACTTGGGGTCCCTACTCCTCCACCATCTTTCCCTGCCCCCATTGCCTCCTTTTTCTTGATTCAATTGACCCTTCCTAATTTTTTGTATGTATGTGTATATTTTTTATGTTTATAGAGTATGAGCTACTTAAGGCAAGCAGGCATGAGCAGTGTCTTTTATCTCATTATGGTGCCTGTGTATGGTAGGCAGTTAAATTTTTATAAATGGATAACATTATTTTAGGATTTGCTTCTCTGTGTAAAACTGAGAGTTAGGGTTCAGGCCTTGAGGTTAAATCTCATACAATTCTTTCCAATTTATGCAATCAATTAATATTAGAGTTAATCTGGCAAGTTTAAAATCTGATTTCCAAGTTCATATTCAGCTATTAATTTATTCTTGTTAGCTTCTCTGCAGAATCTCACTTTATCTGAGAAAAGCATTTCATAAAGAAAATATATTGTGGAGAAATGCCACTTTTCTCTCCTAAAACATACTCACAGGGAGCATTCTCTCTCATTCTTTTTCTTTGCCTTGGGAGTCAGAGTGGAATTCTGGGTTATATTTTATTATCAACTTCCTATGTTTACCTGGATGAATTTTTACAAGTCACATAAGCTTGCTATGTTTATAGAGGTTATCAGGCCAGCCATCCTTTCCCTCTTTCACTATCTTCCTTCAGCTACCTCAAAGAGATGGAAGAAATGTGATCCTACATCTGATCTTATAATTTAAGATTGTTAGAAAAAAATATTGATAAACTTACAGCAATGATATAAAGTTGCCCTTTGGGAGGAGAGGGGAATTAAAATAAGATCTAACTGGCTTATTCCTGTATAGTTATAGACTTGTGTTATTAGTTTTTTCAATGACCTTCAGAAATAATGTATATCAAGTAGTCTTGATGTAAAGTATTTACTGAATGAAGGGGTAGGAACACCTATATTCTCTCTTATTTATGTCACAAGTGTACTGTCTCTCTCTCTTCCCTCCACCTATCCAGCTACTAGCTCTAGAATTTTCTTTGAGTTCCCCATAACAATTCCATTTCACATCTCTATGGTATTTAGAATATAAATCATGTTTTTCTACAAATCTTTCCTGTTTCTATTTCAAGAACCAATTCACTAACATGTTTAATATATACATCATTCATTCCTAGCTGTGTGTTTCAAATCCCAAGGCTACTTTTTACTTTTACCAGATTGTTTCAGCACCATAAAAACTGACCACTCTTTGCCAGTATTGGCACCGCTGGCTTCTCCATGCTTTGAAATGATTATAGCCAACTCCTTTAGCTCTGCATGACAGAAAGGCTGCTAACATCCCCATTGATTGTTGTTTCTCTTATGCCAAAGTAATCTGTTAAATCAGGGCAAAATTGATCTTTCAACTTGATGCTACCCATTTGATTAAATTATGTGTTCTATCTGCATACTTTTTTTCTTGAGGTCCATATAAATATGTGCAGAATAAAAAAATTCAAGGAAGTATACCATACTGTGTCGGCTACTTTATGTAGGTTACTTTTGAATCATCCCAGAACAGTTATTAAATCAAATTTGTAAGAAATGCTCAACTGTTGAAGAAAATATGTTCTTTGGTTTGTCTCAGGCTAAGAAAATCCCAGAGAAATTTTTTTAACAAGCCTCTAATTTAGTGAATTATATTTTGTCATTGATCTACTGCTTTTAGTAGTTCTAATTGACTAAGGTATTATTTCTTGGGATTGTTAAGGCCTCTACAGTTCTCCATTCCACACTTCTTGCCCTCTTCTCCCCTATTCCACACTTCCTATCTAAGCTTATTATAACAGGTTGTCTGAGGTTTAACTCTGTCAGAGGTACTTCAAAACAAATTTGTTACAAATACATATAAACAAATTTCTACAAGTGTCATAATTATTAAGAGTTTTTAAGCTTTGGAGAATATAAATAACTTCATAGTATTGAGAAGGATGGGATTTTGGTTTTTTTAAGTACTGAGATTTTATGAAGTTATCATTCTTATTGGAAACAGGAATTCATTTCTTTGTACAGATTTTCCATGTTTCTATGCAGGGAAAATTGGAAAGAGTCATATGATAGTAAGCTAATAAAAAACTTCAGAAACCTTGGGAGCAAAGTTAATTTATTCCAAAATTTGAATCCCCAAATCATATGAGAGCAGAATTAGCTTATGTGTGGCTGCTTCTGGAAAACATTAAAGTAAAAGAACTGATGACAGAATAGTATATAAGTTGGTCCTGGTTGTCATTCCATCCTGCTGTATTTCTCACAATTTCTGCATGGGGTCTTAAAGCCGAGGCCTTGTCTAAGGGTCCAATACTTCCTGTTCTTTTAAGATCAATTATACTCATTGCCACTATATTCACAAGGAGAGGGAGTGCCTTAGTTCTGCTCCTACTACCTCTGTTTATGCTCAATGAAGTGTCTCTTCTTAAATCTTTATAAAAGTAATAAATTAATCAACTACTAGTTATTTTTATATATCAGAAAAAAAAGTTAATTTTATAAAAATTACATATTGCGTGGAAGGTATTTTAATTTGTTATAGCCATTCATCCACACTATAATCCCCACTTTCAGTCACAAATCCCTAAGGTCACAAATTAATAAATGGCAGTGGTCCTCTTGAATTATTACTGATAAGAATGGGAAAACTTACCACTATCTGGACCAAAGTACAAGCCACCCAGAAAAAGCCATTTTCTAAGAGATGCTTTTTGTTTGTTGCTAATCTGGTGTGAGTTCTTCATAACATGAAATCAGTTGTCCAATATTATGGTGATTTGCTTTTGGATTAGAAGTATCCTGATCAACTTGAAATAGTGTCCATAAATGCCACCTTGTAGATTGTCATTGGGTCATGATCTATAACCAGGATTTGTCAACCCTCTCTAGTTAGCAAGCTGATGCCTAGAAAATTCTCTCCTCATTTGCCAAGGCTACATTATTTATTTATTTGATTTATGCAAGTTTTTAAAAATATATCTGTTGAGAGAAAACTGTGTAACAACAGAGTGAGAGGGACTTAGAACTTGAAGGTCATTTCCTGTTCTGGCTCTGTTTGTGACCTTGAACAACCTACTCAGTTTATGGGAAACCAGTCTTAAATTAGTGACTGTGATGACTGATACAGATGGTTTTTGCAAAAGGCTTTTGCAAACTGTGAAAGTGAGCTTAGATTGCAACTGATTAGCTACAACTGAATATTTCACTATATTAGAGGGTTTGCTTAATGGCCAAATTATTTGTCTTTTGGCCAGACTTTATTGGTTTGGTGTAATAGTTTCTTTTCAGTGAATCTTATGTTGATGATCATAAGTAGCCATAAAATTATTTAATCAGATTTGAGAGCTAATTGCTGGTGAACCAAATGCAGTAACATCTTACCATTTGTTTTACATCAATTCTGTTTCTCATGAGTTAGATTTTCTTAATTTGCTGGTGAATCTTAGGACCATTACTCTTATTTTGGCTAAATGTAACTTAAGAATTGCCACATGTTTCCAATTTAAATATGGATCTCAATCACTCTACCTTTTAAACACAAAACTTTTTTTGTTTTATAAATAATGTATGATATTTTGTTTTTCATGAATTTCCAAAGAAATTGACCCAAGTGTTATTTGTAGTGACAATCATTATCCTAAATCACTGAACCCTTCAGCATCACTGAGCAAGTTATATTTTTAACCTTAAGCTAATTTAATGTGGTTTTAGATTTAAAATCTAGCCATTATAACACAGAATAGTGAAACCCAATTTTCAGGATTGATTTTACTATTAGGCTGTTATGGTATAATCAAGGAACAAGGACACCATCTCTTTTCGTTTTAGCAATAAAGAACTAGTCATTTCCCTGACACTCTTATAAAGATTATAATCATAGCTGCTCTAAAATGTTTATTCCAACTGTGGCAGTTTGGGGGCAATTTAAATTTTCAGTATTGATTAATCCTCTTTTCTGTCTCCCTGTGAAAAACTTATGGTTCAACTGAAGATATCAGGTGAGATATATGAGATTTTTTCATTAGTATTCTATTTATTTTGTCCATTCTTGTAACTATGTAGTCAAGTGTCACCAGAAGATGTTGAGATTCTTTATAAACCTCTAACACATTTCCAAATAATTACTGGTACCCCTAAGTCCTAAACTCAAACTTTCCTCTCATATTTTTCCATTTCAGCAGTCCTTATATTGACATGGCCAACTAAATGTTTGTATAAACGAGACCTTTCTCTTCTCTCCTTCTCACATCTCTATCTTTCCAGTCTAATTTTTCCACATCATCTTCTAATTATAGAATAAATATCCTTTATTTACATCACCAACCCCTTGTACCCATGTCTTTAATTCTACTCTTATTCTATCTTTACAGGAATTTTTCTTCATCTATTGTCCAGGTCTATAGACAGGACCTACTTTTGGACCAATAACAAATAAAGTAAGCAAAGTTTTCTTCCCCTTTACTTTATTTTAATATCTTATCTGACTATAACCTTGCCCTGGAGGCCCTTTCCACCATAGTGTACTTCTCTCAACTAGTGGTCATATTTACAAATCTAGCTGATAAAGTACTTTTTCAGCTAGATTTGTAATAACTTTTGCAAGAGGTTAGTAACTTTTTGTAATAAGTACAAGAAGATTGATCTTTGGCCTTTTTCAGAAGAAATTACATTTTAATTTGGGGATGAGGGAAGTGCTGAAATCTATCAGTTTTGAACTCCTTAAATTAATGAATCCCTAACAATGGAAATTCAACCATTAGTTAAGGAGGTAGTTTGGGGCATATTACTTTCTCAGTGCCTCTTAAAATCATACCAGATAGGCAAATGCCTATTTGGGGTACTTAGTCTTGTTCACCACTCATAATGTTATTCTTGTAACAGTTTGAGTGAGTATTCCCTAGAATTATTTGGTATGTGGTAAATGTTTCCATGGTGAAATTTAAAGCAATGATGTCTAATGCTGATTTTTACCCCTTACTAAGAAATATTTAGCAGTAGCTCTGGGTATTGGCATGAGCACCTTGTAGTAAAAATTCTGCAGCAGGTCAGAGCCTGGTACTTTTGGATGGGTAATGGGTTTGAATAAACTTTTGCCCGGATAGTCTAGTTGGTAATATTCTAATAATTCTCTGTTGAATAAATTCCCATTTTGTTTAAAGCAATTTGTCTCAGTGCTATGATATTCTATTGATTCCCAAATACTTGCCTACAATTCCAAAATCCTGCAATTGAGTCCCCATCTTCCTACTATTCAATTTGGAACAATTGTGATAAGGATAACTTATATTTTGGTTCTCTTGTAATTCCTTGTTAAACTTATGTAAATATCTTTCTGAACAGGTGATTTATCTTTTTCTTCCCAGCTCAGGTCCTACTCTTTGAGGCTAAAGCTTATGTAAAATCCCAATTTTCATTAAAAAGTTAGTCATTACACATCTTGTAGATAGTGTTGTGATGTCCATAAGCTCTACTGTTATGAGACACAGCTTTCCATATGTAGGCTTTAGGCTAGGATTATCCTTATTTTTTAAAAGTTTTTATTGATTTATTATATAATAAATCAATATATTAATATATTAACTATCAATCATATAACCAATATCAAATATATCATTAAATATATTTAAAACATTAATATACTATATATTTGTATATTAATATTACATAATATTTATTTTATATAAATATATTATTTATATTTATAAATATAGTGCATAATATTTATGTATTCATATTATATGATATAATATTAATATATTAAATGTAATATATTAAATATATTTTAAATATATTTAATATATTATATCATTAATTAAATATGATTAATATTAAATATAACATTTAATTAAATATTAATATATTATTAAATTAACATATTTATTAATCTCTCTAATTTATTAATCTCTATTAATTAATCTCCATATATATAGAGAGAAAGCATGCATAGGGGTGAGGCAGAGGGACAAGCAGACTCTCCACTGAGTGGGGAGCCTAACGAAAGTGGCACTCAGGACTAGTTCCCTGGATTCCGGGATCATGATCTGAGCCTAAGACAGACACTTAACTGACTAAGCCATCCGGGCGCCCCTAGGCTAGGCTGTTCTTTTCTCTCTATCGACATAACCTTTAAATACATACTTAAACACAGGATAATTAGAATTCAAAACAAATTCATTGTGCTTTCTTAAGATTTTTTAATGTATTTATTCATGAAAGACACACACAGAGAAGCAGAGACATAGGCAGAGGGAGAAGCAGGCTCCTCACAGAAGCCTGATGAGGGACTCTATCCCAGGACTCTGGGATCATGATCTGAGCCAAAGGCAAATGCAAAACCAGTGAGCCACCCAGGCACCTCTCACTGTGCTTCCTTTATAATACTTTTAAAAATCAACACTTTTGATGTTAAGAAGAGTATCGCTGGAATTCTGTCCATGGAGCTTTAGGATCTTTAAGTAGGTTCACAATAACAAGATGGTTTTCTATTAAGTCAATATTTATAGATTCTTTCATTCACAGGCATAGCTTACTCTTTTTATCTTCTTTCATCATTTCAAGCAATGGCTGGCTTTATCTTCTGATTCATTAGCTGTAGGAGACCCTTCATTTATTGTTTGGTTAAGTCTCCATTCCCCTGTTTAATGGCATTGATGTTAGCTGTAGGTAACATATTTTTGTCCACAATGGCCTGATGCCAATCTACAATACTTTGTTCATTTTACCTACTTCCCTTTTCTGAATGAGGTTGCAGAGGAAGTGGTTCAAGGGAACAGTGGGGGTCCATCCTTGCTGGCCTGTCCTTTGTTTTGTCAGTTTTCAGTTGAGTGGATTAATAAGAATAGCACAATTCCACTTTTCTTGTTGATTTAATGTTAATCCTGGGAAATATGACTGAGTAATTGGTTGAAATACAAGTCAACCAATCACCCAGTATTCCCCAAACCCCTGTGAGACTGTTGTTTTGATGGCTCTTGAAATCTTTTGTAGTGCCTAATCATTGGGTAGGAACAATATTTCCATGGTCTACAATTTGAAATGGACTTTTGTTGAAAGCAACAACCTTCATTTTTGCTTTACCTCTTCTTATTTTAGTCACAGTTATCAAGACTTCCATAAATGAGTCCTCAATATATTAATTTTATTTTCTTTCTTTTGGGATTTTCAAGTCATTTTCATTTTAAAAGGAATATAATGGAGAGACATTTATATTTAACTGAGGTTTTGTGATTGTTGCAGGAATGCAGGGGAAGTATGAGTTGCTAAGATAAAGGAGTAATTTTTCCCCTATACCACATTGGTGCATGACATTTTCCTACATAGAGCTTTGGAGAGGAACATGTAATGAGGAAAGCTGACTTATATTTCAACCTTTCAACCTTTGATCTACATGGCTTGGAAACCACCCAAAGAAGGCTTTGAGATCTACCAGTAAATCATTATCTAATTGTTGGGGGACAGCTAACCTAAGCTAATTGAACTATAAGATGTTGTATTTTGGATTAATTGTTTTTTTTAATTTTTATTTATTTATGATAGGCACACAGTGAGAGAGAGAGAGAGGCAGAGGCACAGGCAGAGGGAGAAGCAGGCTCCATGCACCGGGAGCCCGACGTGGGATTCGATCCCGGGTCTCCAGGATCGCGCCCTGGGCCAAAGGCAGGCGCTAAACCGCTGCGCCACCCAGGGATCCCTCTTGGATTAATTGTTATTAGTGGTATTATTAATGACTAAGAATCCCATGAAGAAAGAAAAAGCAGAAGGAAAAGGCCATAGGGAAATAAAAAAAGGCCATACTGACTCATTCTGTTCTACCCCATCTGCTGTTCTCCCTAAGGGATTGTGACTGATGATGCAAGGTGGATGGTATAATATACCTCTGTAAATTGTGACTAAGATAATGCCTCCAGAAACCTTTTTCATTCTCTTTATAACCAGGGGTTCAGCCAAAACCTATTCAGAAAAAATAGTTCTCATTTCAACCAAATGAGTTTGCCTAGACTATGCCAGCAAAGAAGTCATGAAACTCTTAAGGGGTAAACCATCAAAGCTTGAAATTACAGATAACAAATTGGGTACTTTACTTTTTTTCTTTTTCTTTTTTTTTCTTTTGTTTGGCTTTGTTATCTGGGTAATAGTGGTCTTATGGAATGAATTGATAAACTTCCTAGATGTTGCGCTCTTTTGGAAGTGTTTGTGAAGGTTTGATATAAATTTTTAATGAAATATTTAGTAGAGGGATGCCTGGGTGGCTCAGCGGTTGAACATCTGTCTGCCTTTGGCTCAGGGCGTGATCCCAGGGCCTGAGATCGTGTTCCATATCAGGCTCCTGCAGAGAACCTGCTTCTCCCTCTGTCTGTGTCTCTGCCTCTCTCTCTGTCTCTCTGTCTCTCTGTCTCTCTCTCTCCTTTCTCTCTCTCTCTCTAATAAATAAGTAAAATCTTTTTAAAAATTGGTAGAAATCACCAGTGGGAAAAAATCATAGAAGGATTTAAAGGGTGGGAAAAAATAAGAAATAAAAAGGATTGTTGCGGAAAATGTAAAGATAAATAATAAGGATTCTAAGAACAACAAAGAGAATGATGGCCTATAGGTGAAACACAGATAGACATTTATTGCCAGTTAGAGATTTCTACAAAAGTTTACACATATATTGATATATAATATATAATATATAATAAACAAATAAATAAATTGAGAGAGAGAAAGAATTTACCAAAAATAGAGAGAAGGAAATAAAATACTGATGCTTTCTACCTTTTTATCCCTCCTCCTCCAAATAATTTTTTTTGGAAGAAAGGAGAAAAGAAATTATTATTCAAAAAGAGAAAAAAGAAAATGAAATCTCAAAGCAGTTAGAATTCAGACTATGGACTAAATTGCAAAAGGACTTTGCAATCATTTATTTGAATGAGAAGACATTAAAACTGAAAATGAACCAGGGCTAAATAGGTGATGGGTATTAAGGAGGGCACTTGTGATGAACACTGAGTGTTATATGTAAGTGATGAATTACTAAATTCTACTCCTGAAATTAATATTAAGCTAATGTGCTAAAACAAAAAGTGAAAATCAAGCAGGGTGAAGAGATATGAAAACTAAGGGAAAAGAATGGAGTGGGTGGAAAGCAATGGTAGTGGCATGTCTTGAGGCAACACTTTTTGGGGTGAGTGAATAAAAGAAAAAATAGCAGTTTCAAAGTTATTGTTAGATAGGATGGATTCTTATAACATCTGAAATCTTTGGGCTCAACGCAAAACTTTATACTGCTTAAAAGCTCATCAAAACCAACTAAATGAGGTTTTGAGCACCTCATTTGGGCTCACAAGAAAAGTAAATTCTCAAATGTAATCTTAGTTAATAGCAATTTACCCACCCCCCACAGAATTCACTTAGCATAGCATAGCATAACAAGCACTGAATATGTATTGAGTAGCTCTGGTTTTTTAATGACTCAATCACTGTTAATAAAAGTGTACGCTTTTTTAATGACTGCCTTAAGTGATAAATTATTATTTAATTTATCTACCTGCTTTATCTACCTCTCTCTATACCTTCATATCTGATTACAATAAACTATGCTTTTAGGCATAGCCAGAAACAAGGGATTCTGAGTTGTGGATTACTTTATCCTTAGACCCATATTGTTCCTTCACAAGTATGAAATATTTTTATTTTTCCTAAAGCCCTAGAGGGTAAACTTTATTTGTATTTTGAGAAGACAAAGCTAGAGGGACACAATAGCTGTATGAGGAGTCAGTTTGGAACTTGTGATTTCCTTTGAAAATTGACATTCTTGATAAGTATTTATTGAACACATAATGCAGATTGTATTTCTTAAAAATGTGTTTGGTTAAGATGTGAAATACTTTTTTCTTTTGCCAGTTTATAGAATGTGGAGTAACAGGCATAGTGCAGTTTAGTGATTTTCTTTTATTATTTTGTAAATAGAGGAAAAGAGGTAGGAAGTAGGGGTTGTGAGTGAATCAGATGTCCCTATTTTCAATCTAATATTTCCTTTGGTGCCTCTCTGCTTCTCACTTCACAATTCAGCCTTTAAGTCAACCCACGGACTACAGTCATGGAAACTATAAATAAAATCTAGAAACCAGTTAAATGTTACATCTATCCTCCAAACAACTCTTCCTTCTAACACCACAGCAATATCTGCCAGGCTGGATACACAAAGCCTCCAGATAAAAGGAAAACTTGAATCCTATCTGTTACTCAGAGAAAATCTTGGAATACATGTTTGTGTATGCACTGAACCTATTTGGTTAAAAGTTTAACCCAGGCAATCTGTATGTTTTGTTAAGTATTTATCAATTCAGTGCTTACATCAGGTTTTTAATTTTGGTTGCAAATCCGGGATTTTACAATTGTGTGAATATTTCTTAAAGGGAAACAAAAACATTTATCTTCATGGCCATAATCTTCCCCAGGAATATCAAATAAGTTATTAATTTTAAATAATATTGAGTTTTAAATCAGAGAGAAGAAAATACGTGCATCAGTAAATGATTTCACATGGCCTGAGTTAGTATATACTCTTCAGAGGAAAAAATATTATTCATGCATGCATTTGCATTTGCATTTTCACTGCAGTGATACAATATTTCTTTTTGGAGGGTACTAAGAAATGCTGCTGCAAAATGTACTTTGGATCTCAGGTAAAAACCCACAGCTGGGTTTTAAGAAGCTGCTCATTTAGATACAAATATCAGCCAAAAACAAGGACAAGATACTTTATCATTTCTGCCTATTTGTTTACCCTCTCTCAAGAGAATTGATAGCTTCTGCTTCTGTATTATTGCAATTTCTGATGCAATGCTTGGTTAGTAATTAGGCAGATGAGCAGGAAGGATTTTAGCACCTTTAGCAAACACTAGTGACTCAGAAAAAACAAGTGACATTGGTTACAGCAGCTGTAAAGAATGATCATTTAGTTTTTGACAGTGTAGACTATGAATGAACATGTAGGTGTGAGTATGAGAGAGGAAAGAGGCCTAGAGACAGAAAAGGAAATGGAGAGCTAGTAGTGATTCACAGCAAGTATAAAAACAGAAGTAATATTAAAAGCAATGTGTGACAATCTATAAAATGAGCCCATTTAATTCATCACTAAGGATAAATTGTTGTGATTAATGCTGCCAAATATTTTTCCTTCAAAAACCCTGTTTGGATGATTTGTATGACTTTTTGTTTTAGAATTCTTATGATAGGTATTATATAAGCCAGGGCTTAAACTAGAAAAATCTTGGGTGAGGTAATAAAAAATAAAAATAAATTTTAAAAACTTTTCCCACCCACCATTTTTGTTAATAACATTAAAGAGAAATATGGATTTTCTTCACTTTAAATAAACAAAAAGAGCTTTCAGAGTTGTGTTTATAGGAAATAATTAAATATACTTTGAACTTTAGTGCTTTCAATTGAGAATATGCGCAATTCTCAAATGGGTTTGAATTTATCCATGGTATTAACATTTTAAAATGCCATCCCTAGCATTCATTTAAGTAAGTCAGGGAGTATAGCCTAATTTGATTAGTGTAATGGCAAATGGATCCCTGCAAGGATGATGCAGAGACCTGGCTAGGCACATTTTCATTTGACCTTTCCTTGCAATGTGTAAACATTAATTGTGTGTTGCCAGGAGTGTGGGATTGATAGGGGCACTGAACTCAGAGTGGCCATTTGCCCCAAATACTAACCAAGGTGATCCTTTTACTGGTTAACATATTCTTTCAGTTTATAAAAAGAGCCTATTGCAGAGGCTCCCTGAGTACATATAAATAATTAAAAACATAGGCTTCTTTGTCCAGGCACTTAAACACTTAATAAACCAGGGAGAATAACAATATAAATGAGGAGGAAAAAAAGGAGAAAATGTGTCTGGACAACATTTGATAAACTATAGAGGTCCTTTACTTTCACTGATTGTATCTGATAGGGAGTTGGGGTTCGATAGGTAAGAAAAAGTAGAAAAAAGTAACTGCATGGCTGTTATCAAACTGCAACAGAAGCTCAAAGGATTCTGATTGGCATCTATGGGATTATTTAAGGGGTACTGGAAAAAGGCCACAAATCTCTCTCTCAAAAGTTTTCCTTAGTGCCTGAAAGTAACTTGTGTTAAGAAGATGTGGAAGGTTCTTATCATAGCCATTTTTTTTTACCTCAGAGCAGAAACATTAGGCCTTTGTCGTCTATTAATATCTTAACATAGGTGATTTCCTCAGATCAGGTTCAATCACATAGCAAGTCCTTGAGATGAAAAACCACAATATAAGTGAGAGTTGCTAGTGAGAAACAGGAGGAGAAAGATCTAGAGGATAGATGGCTACTCTAGCCAAATAGTTTTGTGTGGGGAATTTGGGCAGTTGAAGGGATAATATAAGACAATGGAGGCCTAGGTATCATACAGACAGTGGTTGGAAGACAAGAGGTAGAGAACAAAGACCTAAGTACAAGGGCAAAAAAATCTCCTCTCCCTCTTTTACAATCTTAACTGAAGCACTAGCTAGTTTGATGCACTGTCCTCTGTCTATGGCATCTACTTTTTCAGACTTTGTTGACCAAAAGATGACCATGATAATGAAAGAAGATATTTAAAAATGATGGGGCAACTCTTCTACATTTTTGGTCCTTTTATTCCCAGGTTCACAGTTAAGGAAGAAGAATATAAAACAGCCTGGCTCACAGAAAGCTAGGACATTATATTTCCCTGTGGATGCTGAGTAAAAAGCTAAGGAAAAAAATCCTTGAGAAACAGTAAATTATATATCAGTTAACACTTTTGGGTTGGTTAAAAGACTTTGTGAAAAGCCATATGTATGAAAGTTTGTGGAGAAACTTGAGAAACTTGAGAAACATGAGAAACTCTTTTCTCTATGGAGTATGGTTATGAAATTTGAGGAAAAAGTGCCAGTTTCAACCAAGTAAAGTGAGTTAGTAGGAAATCAGTCAATTTGCAGAAATTTCTTATTATTAAGTTTTAAACTGTTGTCTCCACATGGAATCTAACTTTGAAGAAGGGATCCTTGTTACAGAGCTAGAAATTGTATACCATGAGTAATTATGTAGTAGTTTTTTTTTTAACCCCTGAACATCTTCATTTTCAGGCATGACTTAGTAAAGAAAAAAAAAAGACATTGCCTTTCTATGGTCCTGAATAGAAGATTGGAAATGATAAAAGCACTCCTTGATGTTTTGTTAAAATATATGTTTGAATCTTCTAAACTGGTATCTCTTTATTATTAATAAGTTGGTCTTTAGTTTACTTGATTTTTGGAAATATCATTCTATTTGGTTTAGGACTGAGAAAAACTGGAGGCTATCTCTGGGAAATGAACCCAAATAATCAACAAGATAGAGACTAAACCGTAACACAATTAAAACTCTTCTGTCTGGCGAAGAGAAGGATAGGGATAATGTAATTACTGTCTGCAAAAGAATGAAGGGGGCTTATGTAGAGAAAAGGGATATGCTAATTACTTGTATGATCATGAAATAGTTTTCAGAGGAAAATAAATTTTAACTTTAAAGCAGGACAGATCTTGGTTGGACAAAAACAAATTTTTGCCCATTTGGTTAAAAAAATCCATGGTAATGAAGACTATGAGAAAAGTGAAAGTGAGAAAAGTTGGGGAATCTCTAAGAGTTCTTGAGAAATAATAATCATGAACATATAGACATTTGCTATAATATCTTCACAACTTTTAATTATAAAGATATTTAAAATAATAAAAAAATAATGATACCATTGTAGGAGATTATTTTCTTTTTAAAATTTATCTGTATTTTCTGATAATTCTACAATGAACACTATATTTTTTATAATTAGATGAAAGGTGATTAAAAAGTGTTAATGGTGAGGAAAGAAGGAATTAGCTGTTTTTTGAAGATTTGACATTTTTATATTTTGCTACCAAAACCCCTTTGATATGTTTTTCTAATTTTTCTTTCTGCCTGCCTTCTTCATTCTGCCAAGATTTTAAAAATTCATCAAGATAAAAAGCTTCTGCACAGCAAAGAAAACAGTCAACAAAACTAAAAGGCAACCTATGAAATGAGAGAAGATATTTGCCAATGACATGTCAGATAAAGAGTATCAAAGATCTATAAAGAACTTATCAAATACCACACCCAAAAAACAAATAATACAGTCAAAAAATTGCCCAGAAGACATTAACAGACATTTCTCCAAAGAAGACATACAAATGCCCAACACACATATGAAAAAATGCTCATCACTTGGCATCAGGGAAATACAAATCAAAACCACAATGAGATACCACTGTAGAATTGTGAGAATGGCTAAAATTAACAAGACAGAAACAATAAATTTTGGTGAGGATGTGGAGAAAGTAGAACCCTCTTACACTGTTGGTGGGAATGCAAGAGGGTGCAGCCACTCTGGAAAATAGTATGGACGTTCCTCAAAACGTTAAAAATAGACCTACCTTACAACACAGCAATTGCACTACTGGGTATTTACCCCAAAGATACAGATGTAGTGAATCAGAGAAAGACAATTATCATATGGTTTCATTCATACATGGGATATAAGAAATGGTACAGAGGATCATAAGGGAAGGGTGGGTAAACTGAATAGGAAGAAATCATACAGGGAGAAAAAACATGAGAGACTCTTAATGCTAGGAAACTGAGGGTTGCTGATGGGGAAGTGGGTTGAGGGGATGGGGTAACTGGATGATGGACATTAAAGGGGAGGCATATGATGTGATGAACACTGGGTGTTATGTACAACTGATGAATTCTTGAAAACTACATCTTAAACTAATGTTGTACTATATGTTAGCTAAATGAATTTAAATAAAAATTCATTCAATGAATTTTAAGATGTCAGTGTACTACATTAAGTACATGGATATGAATATGACCAAAGCACAGACTCTACCATCATATTACTTAGTTCTTATGGGGACACAGAAAAGTGAATAAAACAATGGGGTATTATCACAGCAAAGATGTAAATTAGCTGTTATGGAAGCTTAGAGGAGGTAAGTCCTAGGTTGCTACTTAATATCAAATCTGTAAGAGTCAATATGGGTGAGATAAGAAGGGAAAGTCCTGGGTAAAGAAGAAGGGAGAGCCACTATTTGTAAAAGAGTTATGAAACAGCTGACCATGTTTAAGGAATTAGAAGTTTAGTGAAGAAGAAAGAGTCAAGGTTGATATCGAGGTTTCTAGATTTGGACAAGGTAGAATAGAAACAAAGGGAAGGGAACAGTTCTATCATTTTGGGTTTGAACATGAAAGTTGATGAAATCAGTTTTGGATATGTTGAACTGGAGTAGCCTAAGAGAATCTCAAGTAGAGGTATCTAGTAGTTTAGAACAGAGATCTGCATTGATAATAAAATTTCTGACATATTAGCATATAAGAATAAGATCACTTGGCGAAGAGAGTATAAAATGAGAAAACTCAAGGGCTAAGGGTAAAACATTAAGAAACACCGATAATTTTTTTTAAAAAGATTTTTATTTATTCATGAGAAACATCCAAAGAGAAAGAGAAACAGAGGCATAGGCAGAGGGGGAAACAGGCTCCATGCAGGGAGCCCAATGTGGGACTCGATCCCCAGGACTCCAGCATCACACCCTGAGCTGGAAGGCAGACGGTTAGCCGCTGAGCCACCCAGGCATCCCAAGAAACACTTATATTTAAGGGACTTACAAGAGAAGTACTTTTACCCCAAAAAAGACAACGAAGCAATAGCTACACAGACAAGAGGAAAAGCAGGACAGTGTTTTAGAAACAAAATGAAGAAGAGGCATTTTGGTAAGAGAGAGAGGCCAATGTAACCATTGGATTTAGCAAAAAAATTGGTCATTTTATTTTATTATTTTCTAATTAAGGCAAATTAACATACAGTGTTATATTAATTTCAGGTGTACAAAATGATTCAACAATTCTATCCATTCTACCGTGCTAATCATGATAGGTATACTTTTAATCCCCTTCACTTATTTCACCCATCCTTCCACCGATCTTGCCTCTGGAAACCACCAGTTTGTTCTCTGTATTTAAGAGTCTGTATAGTTGTTTGTGTCCTTTTTTTCTTTGCTCAGTTATATTGTTTCTTACATTTCACATATGAGTAGAATCATATTGTATGTCTTTCTCTAATTTTACTTAGCACTATACCCTCTAGATCAACCATGTTGTTGCAAATGCCAAGATTTAATTCATTTTATGGCTTAATAATATTACATTATATATCATATATATATCACATTTTCTTTATCCATTCATCTATCAATGTACACTTGGGTTCCTTCCATAGTTTGACTATTGTAAATAATGCTGAAATAAACATAGGTAAACATAGGAGTGCATATATTATTTATTAGTGTTTTCATTTTCTTTGGTTAAATACCCAGTACTAGAATGACAGGATATTATGGTAATTCTATTTTTAATTTTTGAGGGACCTCCATACTGTTTACCATAATGGTTGCAACAGTTTGCATTCCCACCAACAGTATACAAAAGTTCTTTTTTTATCTACATCCTCACCAAAATTTGTTTCTTGTGTTTCTGATTATAGCCATTCTGACAGGTGTGAGATGACATCTCATTGTGATTTGCATTTCCCTGATGATGAGTTATGTGCAGCATCTTTTTATGTATCTTTTGGCCATCTGCATGTCTTTTTTTTTAAACAGTCTTTTTTTAAAATTTATTTATGATAGTCACACACAGAGAGAGAGAGAGAGAGAGAGAAGCTGAGATACAGGCAGAGGGAGAAGCAGACTCCATGCACCGGGAGCCCGACATGGGATTCGATCCCAGGTCTCCAGGATTGCGCCCTGGGCCCAAGGCAGGCGCCAAACCGCTGCGCCACCCAGGGATCCCCATCTGCATGACTTCTTTGGAAAAATGTCTATTCATGTCTTCTATCCATCTATAAATTGTATTATTTTGCTGTTGAGTTGCGTAAGTTGCTTATATATTTTGGATATTAACCCCTTATTGGGTATATCATTTTCAAATACCTTCTCCCATTCAGTAGTATCTTTTTGTGGATGGATATTTTCAGTGGCAAAATATTTTTATTTTGGTGTAGTCCTAATAGTTTAAATTTGTTTTTGTTTCCATTGCCAAAGAGATATATCTAGAAAAATCTTCTTATGGTCGATGTCAAAGAGATTGCTGCTTATATTTTCTTCTAGGAATGTTATGGCTTCAGATAAGACATTTAGGTTTGAATGCTACTTTCAGTTTATGTTTTGTGTATGGTGCAAGAATGTGGCCCAAATTTATTCTACTACATGTAGCAGTCCATTTTTCCCAGCACCATTTGTTGAAGAGGCTCCTTTTTTTTCCCTTCACTGTATATTCTTGCCTCTTTTGTTGTAGATTAGTTGATTGTGTATTTATGGGTTTATTTGTGGGTTTTCTATGCTATTCTTTATCTTTCCATTTGTGTCATCTTCAATATCTTTCATCAATGGTTTATAGATTTCTGTATAGAGGTGTTTTACCTCCTTGGTTAAGTTCATTCTTAAGGTATTTTATTATTTACAGTACAATGGTAAATGATACTGTTTTCTTAATTTCTCTTTCTGCTAATTTATTATTAGTATATAGAAACGTACCAGATTTCGGAGGGAGGGGCAAGATGGCGAAAGAGTAGGGTCCCCAAGTCACCTGCCCCACCAAATTACCTAGATAACCTTCAAATCATCCTGAAAATCTACTAATTCGACCTGAGATTTAAAGAGAGAACAGATTGAGGGAGGGGCAAGATGGCGGAAGAGCAGGGTCCCCAAATCACCTGTCCCTACCAAGTTACCTAGATAACCTTCAAACCATCCTGAAAATCTACAAATTCAGCCTGAGATGTAAAGAGAGACCAGCTGGAATGCTACAGTGAGAAGGGTTCGCGCTTCTATCAAGGTAGGAAGACGGGGAAAAAGAAATAAAGAAACAAAAGGCCTCCGAGGGGGAGGGGCCCCGCGAGGAGCCGGGCTGAGGCCGGGGCGAGTGTCCCCAGGACGGGAGAGCCCCGTCCCGGAGAAGCAGGAGCTGCACCAACCTTCCCGGGCGGGCGGAAAGGGGCTCGCAGGGAGTTGGAGCAGGACCCAGGAGAGCGGGGATGCCCTCAGGCTCCCTGGGACACTAACAGACACCTGCGAGCACAGGAGAGTGCTCCGAGCTCCCTAAGGGCTGCAGCGCGCACGGAGGGACCGACCGACCGGAGCAGCTCGGAGGGGCTCGGGAGCGGCTCCAGGGAGGAAGCTGCAGGGCGGGAGCACGAATCCAACAGCGCAGGCCCCGGAGCACAGGGCGCCGGGACACAGCCCAGGATCCGGCCTCCCCCTGGGACAGGCAGAGGCCGGGAGGGCCCAGGACAGCGAGGACGCTCCTGCCCCGAGCTGAGCACATCAGCGGCCCCGCCCCGGAGCCTCCAGGCCCTGCGGACCGAGAGCCGAGAGCCCCGAGCCCCGTAGTTCCTGCGGAGGCTGAATCCAGGCTTCCAGAGTTGCCATAGCAACTGCTGCTGTTCCTCCCTGGGTCCCACGGGGTAAACAACCCCCGCTGAGCCCTGCAGCAGGCAGGGGCAGAGCAGCTCCCCCAAGTGCTGACACCTGAAAATCAGCACAGCAGGCCCCTCCCCCAGAAGACCAGCTAGACGGACCAGTGATACTCCCCCGTGTTCCAATACAACTTGTTTTTGGCCACTCTGCACTGAGCAAAATGACTAGAAGGAAAACCTCACCTCAAAAGAAAGAATCAGAAACAGCCCTCTCTCCCACAGAGTTTCAAAATCTGGATTACACTTCAATGTCAGAAAGCCAATTGAGAAGCACCATTATACAGCTACTGGTGGCTCTAGAAAAAAGCATTAAGGCCTCACGAGACTTCATGACTGCAGAATTTAGATCCAATCAGGCAGAAATTAAAAATCAATTGAATGAGATGCAATCCAAACTAGAAGTCCTAACGACGAGGGTTAACGAGGTGGAAGAACGAGTGAGTGACATAGAAGACAAGTTAATGGTAAAGAGGGAAACTGAGGAAAAAAGAGATAAACAATTAAAGAAACATGAAGACAGATTAAGGGAAATGAACGACACTCTAAGGAAGAAAAACCTACGTTTAATTGGGGTTCCCGAGGGCGCCGAAAGGGACAGAGGGCCAGAATATGTATTTGAACAAATCCTAGCTGAAAACTTTCCCAATCTGGGAAGGGAAACAGGCATTCAGATCCAGGAAATAGAGAGATCCCCCCCTAAAATCAATAAAAACCGTTCAACACCTCGACATCTAATAGTGAAGCTTGCAAATTCCAAAGATAAAGAGAAGACCCTTAAAGCAGCAAGAGACAAGAAGTCCCTGACTTTCATGGGGAGGAATATTAGGGTAACAGCAGACCTCTCCACAGAGACCTGGCAGGCCAGAAAGGGCTGGCAGGATATATTCAGGGTCCTAAATGAGAAGAACATGCAACCAAGAATACTTTATCCAGCAAGGCTCTCATTCAAAATGGAAGGAGAGATAAAGAGCTTCCAAGACAGGCAGGAACTGAAAGAATATGTGACCTCCAAACCAGCTCTGCAAGAAATTTCAAGGGGGACTCTTAAAACTCCCCTTTAAGAAGAAGTTCAAGTAACTCTGAACGTGAATGGGCTTAATGACCCCATCAAAAGGCGCAGAGTTTCAGACTGGATAAAAAAACAGGACCCATCTATTTGCTGTCTACAAGAGACTCATTTTAGACAGAAGGACACCTACAACCTGAAAATAAAAGGTTGGAGAACCATTTACCATTCAAATGGTTCTCAAAATATACCCTAAAAACTACAGAACACTTCTGAAAGAAATTGAGGAAGACACAAAGAGATGGAAAAATATTCCATGCTCATGGATTGGCAGAATTAATATTGTGAAAATGTCAATGTTACCCAGGGCAATTTACGCATATAATGCAATCCCTATCAAAATACCATGGACTTTCTTCAGAGACTTAGAACAAATTATTTTAAGATTTGTGTGGAATCAGAAAAGACCCCAAACAGCCAGGGGAATTTTAAAAAAAGAAAACCATATCTGGGGGCATCACAATGCCAGATTTCAGGTTGTACTACAAAGCTGTGGTCATCAAGACAGTGTGGTACTGGCACAAAAACAGACATATAGATCAATGGAACAGAACAGAGAACCCAGAAGTGGACCCTGAACTTTATGCTCAACTAATATTCGATAAAGGAGGAAAGACGATCCACTAGAAGAAAGACAGTCTCTTCAATAAATGGTGCTGGGAAAATTGGACATCCACATGCAGAAGAATGAAACTGGACCACTCTCATGCACCATACACAAAGATAAACTCAAAATGGATGAAAGATCTAAATGTGAGACAAGATTCCATCAAAATCCCAGAGAAGAACTCAGGCAACACCCTTTTTGAACTTGGCCACAGTAACCGGAGAAGGACAAACAGTGTATGTTCTCATTCATTTGGGGAATATGAATAATAGCGAAAGGGAATATAAGGGAAGGGAGAAGAAATGTGTGAGAAATATCAGAAAGGGAGACAGAACATAAAGACTTCTAACTCTGGGAAATGAACTAGGGGTGGTGGAGGGGGAGGAGGGTGGGGGGTGGGGGTGAATGGGTGACGGGCACTGAGGGGTACACTTGACGGGATGAGCACTGGGTGTTATTCTGTATGTTGGTAAATTGAACACCAATAAAAATTAATTTATAAAAAAAATAAAAGCTGCTTATTCACAAAAAAAAATAAAGAGAGAACAGCTGGAATGCTACAGTGAAAAGAGTTCGCGCTTCTATCAAGGTAGGAAGACTGGGGAAAAAAGAAAGAAACAAAAGGCATCCAACGGGGAGGGGCCCCCCACGAGGAGCCGGGCTAAGGCCAGGGAGAGCGCCCCCAGGAAAAGAAAGCTCCCTCCCAGAGAAGCAGGAGCTTCACCAATCTTCCCGGGTGGAAAGGCGCCCGCAGGGAGTTAGAGCAGGACACCAGGAGGGCGGGGATGCCCTCAGGCTCCCTGGGACACTAACAGACACCTGCGCACCAGGGAGAGTGTGCCGAGCTCCCTATAGGGCTGCAGCACACACGGCGGGACCCGGGAGCAGCTCAGAGGGGCTCGGGGGGCGGCTCCGCGGAAAGGGGGCTCTGGGGCCCCTGGAGCAGCTCAGAGGGGATGGGGCAGATCCAACAGCGCAGGCCTGGGAGCACAGGGCGCCGGGGACACAGCCCAGGATCCGACCTTCCCCGGGGAGAGGCAGAGGCCAAGAGGGCCCAGGATAGCAAGGAGGCTCCTGCCCAAGCTGAGCAGATCAGCGGCCCCGCTCCGGAGCCTCCAGGCCCCTGCAGACGGAGAGCTCTGTAGTTAGTTACTGTGGGAGCTGAATCCAGAGCTCCAGAGCTATCCGCCGCTACTGGGGTTGTTCCTCCTGGGGCCTCACAGGATAAACAACCCCCACTGAGCCCTGCTCCAGGCAGGGGTCAGAGCAGCTCCCCCAAGTGCTAACACCTGAAAATCAGCACAAGAGCCACCCCCCCCAAGACCAGCTAGACGGATAAGTTGAGGGGAAGTTAAGGGACTTAAAGTATACAGAATCAGAAGATACTCCCCTGTGTGTTTTGTTTTGTTTTGTTTGCTTTTTGATTTCTGTTTGCTTCCCCCACCCTTTTTTCCTTTCTCTTTTTCTTCTTTTTTTTCTTTTTTCTTCCTTTTTTCTTTTTTCTTTTTCTCTTTTCTGTCCTTTCTCTACTCTCTTTTTCTCCTTTTCCCAATACAACTTGATTATGGCCACTCTGCACTGAGAAAAATGACTAGAAGGAAAACCTCACCTCAAAAGAATCAGAAATAATCCTCTCTCCCACAGAGTTAAAAAATCTGGATTACAATTCAATGTCAGAAAGCCAATTCAGAAGCACTATCATACAGCTACTGGTGGCTCTCGAAAAAAGCATAAAGGACTCAAGAGACTTCATGACTGCAGAATTTACATCTAATCAGGCAGAAATTAAAAATCAATTGAATGAGATGCAAACCAAACTAGAAGTTCTAACGACAAGGGTTAACGAGGTGGAAGAACAAGTGAGTGACATAGAAGACAAATTGATGGCAAAAAGGGAAACTGAGGAAAAGAGACAAAGAATTAAAAGACCATGAGGATAGATTAAGGGAAATAAACGACAGAATGAAGAAGAAAAACCTACATTTAATTGGGGTTCCCGGGGGCGCCGAAAGGGACAGAGGGCCAGAATATGTATTGAACAAATCATACCTGAAAAATTTCCTAATCTGGGAAGGGAAACAGGCATTCAGATCCAGGAAATAGAGAGATCCCCCCCTAAAATCAATAAAAACCGTTCAACACCTCTACATTTAATAGTGAAGCTTGCAAATTCCAAAGATAAAGAGAAGATCCTTAAAGCAGCAAGAGACAAGAAATCCCTGACTTTTATGGGGAGGAGTATTAGGGTAACAGCAGACCTCCCACAGAGACCTGGCAGGCCAGAAAGGGCTGGCAGGTTATATTCAGGGTCCTAAATGAGAAAAACATGCAACCAAGAATACTCTATCCAGCAAGGCTCTCATTCAGAATGGAAGGAGAGATAAAGAGCTTCCAAGACAGGCAGGAACTGAAAGAATATGTGACCTCCAAACCAGCTCTGCAAGAAATTTTAAGGGGGACTCTTAAAATTCCCCTCTAAGAAGAAGTCCAATGGAACAATCCACATAAACAGGGACTGAATAGATATCACGATGACACTAAACTCATATCTGTCAATAGTAACTCTGAAGGTAAATGGGCTTAATGACCCCATCAAAAGGCGCAGGGTGTCAGACTGGATAAAAAGCAGGACCCATCTATTTGCTGTCTACAAGAGACTCACTTTAGACAAAAGGACACCTACAGCCTGAAAATAAAAGGTTGGAGAACAATTTACCATTCAAATGGTCCTCAAAAGAAAGCAGGGGTAGCCATACTTATATCAGATAAACTAAAATTTACCCCAAAGGCTGCAGTGAGAGATGAAGAGGGACACTATCTCATACTTAAAGGATCTATCCAGCAAGAGGACTTAACAATCCTCTATATATATACCCCAAATGTGGGAGCTGCCAAATATATCAATCAATTAATAACCAAAGTTAAGGCATACTTAGATAATAATACACTTATACTTGGTGACTTCAATCTAGCACTTTCTACACTCGATAGAAATTCTAAACACAACATCTCCAAAGAAACGAGAGTTTTAAATGATACACTGGACCAGATGGATTTCACAGATATCTACAGAACTTTACATTCAAACTCAACTGAATACACATTGTTCTCAAGTGCACATGGAACTTTCTCCAGAATAGACCACATACTGGGTCACAAATCGGGTCTGAACCGGTACCAAAAGATTGGGATCGTCCCCTGCATATTCTCAGACCATAATGTCTTGAAATAGAAAACCTGAACAGGCCAATAACCAGGGAGGAAATTGAAGCAGTCATCAAAACCTCCCAAGACACAAGAGTCCAGGGCCAGATGGCTTCCCAGGGGAATTCTATCAAACGTTTAAAGAAGAAACCATACCTATTCTCCTAAAGCTGTTTGGAAAGATAGAAAGAGATGGAGTACTTCCAAATTCGTTCTATGAGGCCAGCATCACCTTAATTCCAAAACCAGACTAAGACCCCACCAAAAAGGAGAATTACAGACCAATATTCCTGATGAACATGGATGCAAAAATTATCAACAAGATACTAGCCAATAGGATCGAACAATACATTAAGAAAATTATTCATCATGACCAAGTAGGATTTATTCCCAGGACACAGGCTGCTTCAACACTCGTAAAACAATCAATGTGATTCATCATATCAGCAAGAGAAAAACCAAGAACCATATGATCCTCTCATTAGATGCAGAGAAAGCATTTGACAAAATACAGCATCCATTCCTGATCAAAACTCTTCAGAGTGTAGGGATAGAGGGAACATTCGTCAACATCTTAAAAGCCATCTACGAAAAGCCCACAGCAAATATCATTCTCAATGGGGAAGCACTGGGAGCCTTTCCCCTAAGATCAGGAACAAGACAGGGATGTCCACTCTCACCACTGCTATTCAACATAGTACTGGAAGTCCTAGCCTCAGCAATCAGACAACAAAAAGACATTAAAGGCATTCAAATTGGCAAAGAAGAAGTCAAACTCTCCTTCTTCGCCGATGACATGATACTCTACATAAAAAACCCAAAAGCCTCCACCCCAAGATTGCTAGAACTCATACAGCAATTTGACAGCGTGGCAGGATACAAAGTCAATGCCCAGAAGTCAGGGGCATTGCTATACACTAACAATGATCCTGAAGAAAGAGAATATAAGGAGTCAATCCTATTTACAATTGCCCCCAAAAGCATAAGATACCTAGAAATAACCTAACAAAAGAGGCAAAGGATCTCTACCCTAAAAAGTAGAGAACACTTCTGAAAGATATTGAGGAAGACACAAAGAGATGGAAAAATATTCCATGCTCATGGATTGTCAGAATTAATATTGTGAAGATGTCAATGTTACCCAGGGCAATTTACACGTTTAATGCAATCCCTATCAAAATACCATGGACTTTCTTCAGATAGTTAGAACAAATTATTTTAAGATTTGTGTGGAATCAGAAAAGACCTCGAATATCCAGGGGGAATTTTAAAAAAGAAAACCAGGGATCCCTGGGTGGCGCAGTGGTTTAGCGCCTGCCTTTGGCCCAGGGCGCGATCCCGGAGACCCAGGATCGAATCCCACTTCGGGCTCCTGGTGCATGGAGCCTGCTTCTCCCTCTGCCTCTCTCTCTCTCTCTTTCTCTCTCTGGCTATCATAAATAAATTATAAAAAAATAATAAAAAAATAAAAAAGAAAACCATAGCTGGGGGGCATCACAATGCCTGATTTCAGGTTGTACTACAAAGCCGTGGTCATCAAGACAGTGTGGTCCTGGCACAAAAACAGACACATAGATCAATGGAACAGACAGAGAACCCAGAAGTGGGGACCCTGAACTTTATGGTCAAGTAAAATTCGATTAAGGAGGAAAGACTATCCACTGGAAGAAATTCTCTTCAATAAATGGTGCTGGGAAAATTGGACATCCACATGCAGAAGAATGAAACTAGACCACTCTCTTTCACCATACACGAACTCAAAATGGATGAAAGATCTAAATGTGAGACAAGATTCCATCAAAATCCTAGAGGAGAACACAGGCAACACCCTTTTTGAACTCGGCCACAGTAACTTCTTGCAAGATACATCCACAAAGTCAAAAGAAACAAAAGCAAAAATGATCTATTGGGACTTCATCAAGATAAGAAGCTTTTGCACAGCAAAGCATACAGTCAACAAAACTAAAAGGCAACCTACAGAATGGGAGAAGATATTTGCAAATGATGTATCAGATAAAGGGCTAGTTTCCAAGATCAATAAAGAACTTCTTAAACTCAACACCAAAGAAACAAACAATCCAATCATGAAATGGGCAAAAGACATGAAGAGAAATCTCACAGAGGAAGACATAGACATGGCCAACACCCACATGAGATAATGCTCTGCATCACTTGCCATCAGGGAAATACAAATCAAAACGACAATGAGATACCACCTCACACCAGTGAGAATGGGGAACATTAACAAGGCAGGAAACCACAAATGTTGGAGAGGATGCAGAGAAAAGCAACCCTCTTACGCTGTTGGTGGGAATGTGAACTGGTGCAGCCACTCTGGAAAACTGTGTGGAGGTTCCTCAAAGAGTTAAAAATAGACCTGCCCTACGACCCAGCAATTGCACTGTTAGGGATTTACCCCAAAGATTCAGATGCAATGAAACGCCGGGGCACCTGTACCCCGATGTTTCTAGCAGCCATGTCCACAATAGCCAAACTGTGGAAGGAGCCTCGGTGTCCATCGAAAGATGAATGGATAAAGAAGATGTGGTTTATGTATACAATGGAATATTACTCAGCCATTAGAAACGACAAATACCCACCATTTGCTTCAACGTGCATGGAACTGGAGGGTATTATGCTGAGTGAAATAAGTCAATCGGAGGACAAACATTATATGGTCTCATTCATTTGGGGAATTAAATAATGGTGAAAGGGAGTAGAGGGGAAGGGAGAAGAAATGGGTAGGAAATATCAGAAAGGGAGACAGAACATGAAGACTCCTAACTCTGGGAAACGATCTTTAATGCTGAAAAACTGAAAAAAAAGAAAATGATAAGTTAATTAGTTGGCTATATTAATCTTTACTGGTTTATATGTGTACCAAATCATCATATTGTACACATTAAGCATGTACAACTTTTTGTTTAAAATATGTTTTAATATTGCTTTAGTTAAATTTCCATTTAAATGTACTCAAAGTTGTAAAAAGAAGAGAAGTTAGCTAGAAACTGTGTTGCCTTTAAGAACTTCCAGTAGTTTTATAGGATGTATTTTCTAGGAGTATGTTAAGTTGTAAGACTATTTAGTATTATATTCACTGTGAAAATCTGTTGAGACTAGACTTAGGTCAGTTCAATAAATAATTTAGGAGCTAAATGAACTCTGACTCACTAAATACAGAAAGGTAATAATGAAAATGATTCTCAGTTTCAGAATGAAACCCAATTCTTAGTTTGAAACATCTTGTTTTATGTACATTTGTCTAGGCCCTGACATAAGCCTACTTGAGATTATGGATGTCTGTTACTCCAAATTAGGTAAAAATATATACAACTTTTATGTGTTAGGGGGTCCAAATATTAATGAGGAAATTTAAATAATTCCCCACTCCCTAGTTTCCAGGGACTCAACTTTACATAAACATGTTTCCTTCAGAGAGAATGACAGAACACGAGAGACTCCTAACTCTGGGAAACGAACAAGGGGTAGTGGAAGGGTAGGTGGGCAGGGGGATGGGGTGACTGGGTGACAGGCACTGAGGGGGCATTTGATGGGATGAGCACTGCTTGTTATACTATATGTTGGCAAATCGAACTTAAATAAAAAATATATAAAATATATGGCCTTCTTGAACATTTAGAATTCAAATAAGGAGTTGGGCTCTAAATAGAAGAGGCTTACTTAGATAAGATCAGACTTAAACTCAAAGCAACATCTCTTCCAGGGAGCTATCCAGGGTACTATGCTGCATGTACCTGACGTTGTCTTAATGTTTTAATCCTATTCTTTTTTAAATCCTTTTCTTCTATATCTACCTCCAAATTTGCCTATTTTACCAGTTGAATTCCTGAAATGGGGCATCAGGGAAAAGACACTTTTTACTATATTCAACTCTGTACACTAACAATAAGTTATTAGCTTGCTAACTGTTTTTATATGATCTTAAAATACCTCAATAGGGTTTCTACCTTCTATCGGTTTTCCTTAGAAAATTTAAATTTATATTTACTTTCCAAGTCTCTGTTCATATGTCATATGAGTTCAAAAGATCTGAAATTCAAGTGAATTATTTAGGCTTTTTAAACAAAATTACTTTAAAATATCTGTGTCTTACTTTGCCTAATTATAACTTAAAAAGCAGTGGCTCTAAAATTGGAGACCCAAAACCAGCATCATAAGAATCCCTGAGAACTTGGTAGAAATGCAAACACTAAGTTTCCAACCCCAGTTTATTGAATTAGAAACACTGGGTTTCTGCAATCTGTGTTTTGACAAAGTCCTGCAGAAAATTCTGATGCATACTTACCAGTGACTTAGAGTATGTTGTTAATAAGACCATGACTGTAAATCTAAAATTATCTGGTTCAGTTTAATGTAAATTTTATTTAGAAACCTTAAATACTTGGAGAACCTAGTAAGCAGGTATGGATGGCCCCAGGGAAATTACTTCAGTCATGGGAACTCTAATCACATGTTTTATTGTAGGGGAAAACAGTTTTGTGAATTATATGCAAAGGACAATCTGAAACTAGTTAAATTGGTAGTTGCATACATTTATATAGTTCAATTGCTTTACAAATTTATGAGTATGTTTGAAGCTTGAATAGGGTAACATAGCTACTCCCATATTCTTAATCAGTGACTGGTCCACCTTATCTCTCAGAAAGAAGTCTCCTTAACAAGGTTCTAAGCTTTGTTAGGAACCCAATGGAAAATTGTGAATTAGGGAAGAGACATCAAGTAACTTGTCAAACTGGTGACTCAACTTTTGTGAACAATGCTGTGAAGGACATGGGCAGCCAGATTACCTTTACATCTGGCATATTCCTTTGGCTTGTAAAAAATGTATCCATTTTGTCAACTATAATTGGTTATTATATTTATTTACATCATCCTTGGAATTCATTTCCTATCATTCTATCATTTTGGTAAACCCGCTAGTAAGATCAACTGTTTTTTTTCCCTCAGAAAATGACATTATAACCAAATATGTTGATATGATTTGAAGAGATTCAGAAATAAAAAGAAAATAAAATTTTACTGCTTGATATTTTCTTTATATGTGATACAGCAGAATGCCTTTGTAGCACATACCATTATTACAATTTAATAAGTTGAAGCTAAATCATGAAATTTAACAATCTTTCATAAATATCTTAAGAGTTAGATTACAAATGACGGTTAGTATTCTTCCTAGTCTTTTTTTTCTTCCTAGTCTTTAGTATTATTAAGTGATTTCACTTTTCATGCATTGTAAGCTTTGCATGCATTGTTACTGTCCAAAGAAGAAAAACTATTATCATATTTATCATTTATTTATTGTTTAATCTAATTACTTTCACCAAAAAGGCAACAATG
The DNA here is from genome assembly GCF_905146905.1 of Nyctereutes procyonoides. Lineage (NCBI taxonomy): Eukaryota > Metazoa > Chordata > Mammalia > Carnivora > Canidae > Nyctereutes > Nyctereutes procyonoides. The sequence goes on along the minus strand of NW_026575125.1, from coordinate 63,448,006 downwards.
AGCTTACATTTGATACGTAAGTGTGTATTGCTTCTATTTTCAAATTGATTTGTAGAAGGTACAAAGTTATTTATTATTTTTAGAAAATGAAAATTCTCTGACACTTCAAGGAATTATCTAAAGACGTAAGTATTTGCTAAAACTTAAACATTTAAAACTTCCCTGTTTGTGTATATGAATCAATTTTTATAATTTATGTCTGAATACCTTCAAAATAAAATATTTGAATATTTTCCTAATAGTGCTTTTATATTCTGTGTTGGCTCACCATTTTCCAGCTATTTGGATTATAAACATTGGGGTAATAGGCATAGAATACTGAGAGACTAAATGGCTCTTTCTATAATTATACCCCAAATAAGCATTACTTTGTAAATGCTACAGTTTAGAAATCAGGACCATAGCGTAGGATCTGTGAGTGGTCTGTGATCTGGTGATCAAAGGCCCTTGGTTCATATTTTACACAACTTTAGTGGGGCCAAGAAGATTTTTATCTCTATATGGGTCAGTTAACCTTTTTCAGTTAAATTACATGACCACTTATTTTCACCTTTGACCTTGGTAATCCAATGAGTGCCATTTATCACAAGGTAAATAAGTCACTGTGAATGTTTAAGTGTACTCTTTCCTTAGTCCTGAAAATACTCAAAACACATGCTCTAATGATGGTGGAGCACATCTCATTACCTTTTATGGTTAACAATATATTATTTAGAAACTAGATATAGTACATCCCAGTTCCAGAACCAACAAAATATTACTAAATATTGTGTAAACTTCTTTTTTAAAAATATTTTATTTATTTATTCATGAGAGACACAGAGAGACAGGCAGAGAGACATAGGCAGAGGGAGAAGTAGGCTTCTGGCTGGCAGCCTGATGTAGGACCTGATCCCAGGACCCCAGGATCACCACCTGCGCTGAAGGAAGATGCTCAACCACTGAGCCACCCAGGCGCCTCTATTGTGTAAACTTCTAATATTATGCTCCAATAATTAGACATACATGGGCATACAGAAAATTTCAGGCTAAAAATTTCCTGAAGACTAAAGAGAAAGCAAGAATATCTGCTATGTGCTATGTATACTTTTCAGAAGACTGAAGCTTGAGACTTCCTTAATAACTGCTTTTGTGCTTAAATAAAGTCATCATGTTTTTCACCAAGAATCTAAGGACCTCTGAGCTAGTTGAAATTGTATATAATAGGTCTTGGTTACTAGTAACTTAAAATCAGACAATATGTCTTTGATAAAGGGAATCAAAACAGAGCAAATAAGCATTAAACTATGCAGGGTTAAGGACAGCCCGGGTGGCTCGGCGGTTTGGTGCTGCCTTCCGCCCAGGGCGTGATCCTGGAGACTCGGGATCGGGTCTCGCTTCGGGCTCCCTGCATAGAGCCTGCTTCTTCCTCTGCCTGTGTCTCTGCTTCTCTCTCTGTGTCTCTTGTGAATGGATAGATAAAATCTTAAAAAAAAGAAAAAAGAAACTATGCAGGGTTAAGTACTGTTATACATTGTTATATTAGCCCACAGCCTCAACTGTTTCTGGCTAGAGTAGGGAAATACTGTTTGCCCATCCAACATATTGAGCACCAGACATGTGCTGTGAATGCAGATCTTAATAATAGGTAAATTAACTAACACCAAAATCTCAAAGTTTGTTACTAAAGAAAATTAAAGCAATGTTGAAATAAGGATATGGCAAAAAGTTTTATGGAAGTAAAGAAGAATGGGTAACTAACTTTTCCTATGGATGAGTGGAATTAGGGTATGGAGAGGGAGGGTAATATCAGAGGGCTTTCACAGAACAACAGGGTGGGGTAGAAAGCTTGGCATCCAGCAGATGTAGTTTTTTTTTTCAACAGATGTAGTTTTAATTCTAGAATTTCCATTTAATATCTCTAAGGTATTGGTAAAATCACTGAACCTTTCTCAGGCTCAGTTTCCTCATCTGTAAAATTATCTATATAATATGAACTTTTATTTATTTTTTTTTATAAATTAATTTTTATTGGTGTTCAATTTACCAACATACAGTATAACACCCAGTGCTCATCCCGTCAAGTGTCCCCCTCCGTGCCCGTCACCCATTCACCCCCACCCCCCGCCCTCCTCCCCTTCCACCACCCCTAGTTCATTTCCCAGAGTTAGAAGTCTTTATGTTCTGTGTCCCTATATGAACTTTTAAAAATTGTTATGAGGGCTAAATGAATTCATGAAGAGTATATGCTTGGAGCATAGTAGGCTCTCAGTAAATTATAGTTGTCAGTATTGACTGCTATTAAAAATAAGTTGTTTAGAAAGACTAGATAGGGAAGATACAATAACATGTGCATAGATCTGACTGGAATTTGAGATGGTAGATGAAACTGGAAAGATAGAGGCCAGTTGGTGAGAACATTCACATTAAGAGCTAATAAGTGTGGATGTTTTACTAGCAATGATGAATTATCACTGAGGAATTTTGATTCCTGGGCTGCCTGTGAGGAGGATGGATTGGAGAAAGAGTATACATTTGGAGTCAGAAAGACAGGTTAAGAGGAATCATTAGTATAACTAGTCCAAGAACATATTCTATGAGGTGAACAGAGACAATGATAATGCAGGAGGGAGCAGATATTTTAAAAAAAATATTTGAGATAGATGTAGAGGGACTTAACTGAAAGAACTGAGAAACAGGGATTTATTAAAATCCTTGAGTTGAGGAAGGGATTTTGATTTATTTAAATGAAAGAGATGTATGCATGTTTATAAGCTAAGAGGAATGTTGAATGAATGAACATTTATGAAGGCGAAATTTAATACAGAGTGGGATATTAATTAGCCATAAAATAATGAAATCTTGCTATTTGCTAGAACATGGATGGAACTAGAAAATATTATGCTAAATGAAATAAGTCAGTCAGAGAAAGACAGATACCATATGATTTCACTCATATGTAGAATTTTAGAAACAAAACACATGAACATGGGGGGAAAAAGACAAACCAAGAAACAGATTCTTAGCTCTAGAGAACAAAATGGAAGGTTACTAGAGGAGGGGATGTGTTAAGTAGGTGATGGGTATTAAACAGGACGTTTGTGATGACCACTGGGTGTTGTATGTAAATTCGAATCACTATATTCTACAGTTGAAACTAATATTACGTTGTATGTTAACTAACTGGAGTTTAAATAAAAATTCAGAGAAAAAAAGAAATGCATTCATAGTGAAGAAGCTTCTTAATATAGTTGATGTGGTGTATTTACCAAATGCATTAAAACAATATTAGCAAAGGACATGTTAATTCATTCAGCAAATATTTACTGAGCCTCATTTTTTTTACTGAGCCTCATTATGTTCCAAGCATTATGCTAAGTGCTCAGGGAAATAAATAAACAAATATAGACCATATGTTTATTGTTGTTATGAAGAAAAAAACAGGGCGAAGTTAGAGTTATGGTGATGGTGTTTTAGAAAGGACAGTCATAGAAACACTCTGAAGGGACATTTGAACAGTAAACTATGTGGATGGTGGAGGTTATTAATTGCCTGGATAAGTCCAGACAAGGAGAACCTTGGTTGAGGTTGAATCAAGACTTTGGTTTTGAGTAGATTAAGTTTGAGATACCTATTAGGTATTTAAGTAAAATAGGCAGTTGTGTATACAAGTCTTGACTTCGAGAAAGAGTTTGAGGCTGGAGATAAACTTTGAAAGGTCTCAGCATACAGATGAGATTTAAAGCCATGGAACTGGATGTGCTATGGAAATACCTAGGATGTTGGGAAACATAAGGGTGGAGAATATAACACTGAAGTTTCTACTTTTAGAAACTGGGAAAATGAGGGATTGTCCTGCAAAGGGAACTCAGAAGAAATGGCCAGTGTTGTAGGAGGAAAATGAACAAACAGTTTTGTTCTGGAGGCCAAACAAAAAAATGTTTAAATAAAGAGGGAATCATAAAAAAAGAAGGAAGGAAAGAAAGAAAGAAAGAAGAAAGAAAGAAAGAAAGAAAGAAAGAAAGAAAGAAAGAAAGAAAGAGAAAAAGGAGTCCTGAACTGCATCAAACGCTAATGAGTGGCTCAGCAAGGCTCAGCAAGTCAAGGTCAGTAACTATGCATTTTTGCTGATGGGAAAAGTCCAGTAGAGGAAAAAAAATCCCATGATGCTAAGGGGAGTGGTGATGGAGAATTGCAGAAAACAAAGCTTCTGAGTAGCAAGAAGGGATGAGATCCAATGCTCAAAATGATGGGTCTTTTTTTTTTAAATATATGTTTTAAAGATTTTATTTGTTTATTCATGAGACACACACACACACACACACAGAGAGAGAGAGAGAGAGAGAGAGAGAGAGAGAGAGAGAGGCAGAGACACAGGTAGAGGGAGAAGCAGGCTCCATGCCCATGCTCGATTCAGGGAGTCCAGGATCAGGCCCTGGGCTGAAGGCAGTGCTAAACCGCTGAGCCACCCGAGCTGCCCAAAATGATGGGGCTTATTTAAGAACACTGCCACTTCAGCCAAACAGGAATTCATGCAACTGTGTGAATGTGCACATTTTCACTGTTTATAGCTCCATGCACCCACTACCTGGAAAGTTTTCACTTTTACAGAATCATATTTTGTAAAGCTCACTTTTCCCCTGGGATTGTAAGCAGTGGAGGTGGGAGGGCACCATTAGTGATCTTTGTTTGCAATTCAATGCCAACCTCTGTGGCTTGCTTTTTACTTCCACAGTGCTGCACGCCAGATGCTGAAATAAATGGAGGGCATACTTCAGTGTTTTCCTCAAGCGCAACACCGCAGCCTTGGGTGTAGTATTGGGGAAAGGGTGCTTGCGTTTTATATTGATCCTTAGAAACCTCTCCAAGGTACTGAGCCTCCTTGTTGCTGTTACCTTTGCTATTTTAAGTCTCTTTGAAGGGTCAAAGGTGGAATCACTTTTTTTTACGATGGGTTCTGAAATGTTTCAATAAGGAGCTCATTGATCATCCCCATGTGGTTTATTTACGTGTTATATTGCTGGCTCTTAGTACAGAGTGTGGCTCAGAGTAGCAGACCGGTAAAGGTTTGATTAGAAGAAGACAGAAAAATGATTATTACTTTCACTACAGGTCTAATACCTTTAGAGCTGGGTAGGGGTTGAGGTTAGCTTCCAACATTCTGCCTTCAATGCCGCAAGTAGGGTCCAATAAGTGGCATATTTATGTGCACGTGTGTATGAACACTAGAAATACTGTGTGCCATCAATACTATGAGGGCAACCAGAGGGAAGTGCTGAGAGGGACTGGGGTGGGGGGTGGAGGAGTTTGGGAGCATCGGTGTACTAATTTATTTTAAATGCATTTTCTTCCTGCCTCCTGCTTCTAGAGGCCCAATGTATGCTGTACTAAATCCCCGCTCTACTATTCATCACTATACAAAAAAATGGGTGTGGTTCGGTGTATAGGACACCCGCTTTTGTGAGCCCTGCAAGCAGATATTCCTGGAGTCCTCCCCAGACACTAACTCCTCCACTGCTCCAGAGCATCTGCCTGTTTCTACATTCATTTTGGGAATCCTCCCGCCTGCAAGCCGCCTTCGTAGACTTGAGAGGGCCTGCTGAGCATGTGTGAACAGAGACGCGCATGCTCCATGAAGTGGGCAGGTTTACTGCAGCGCTAGCAGTGGCTTTTACTACTCTTCTGCCTCCTAGCCCAGCGCGTCCTCCTCTCCTCTTACCCACCCCGAACCACGCGGTCCTCGGTATTCACCCCAGCTCTTCTTTCCCACCTCCTCTTCACCTGGGGCTGGGGAATCTCCATTGACGTTCGAGTGACGCTACTGTGCTGCTGCCGCCGCGGGGGAGGGGGGCGGGGGGTGGGGTCCAGGAGCTGCACAGGTGAAGCCGCCGCTGCCGCCATATTGACAGAGCTGGGTACGGGGAGGAGGACCTAGGAAGCCGGGTGGGCGACAGAGTCAACGCCGAACGACAGTCGTGGTGGCGTCAGTGGTGAGCACAAGCCGAGGGGAACTCTCCGTGAGGCAGCATAGAGTTTTCTTGTCTATGGGGAGCAGCTGCCTGCGGAGACGGTCCTCCGCTCACAGCCTCTGAGGGGACCCTGAATCTAGGGCAGCGGTCGCTGAAGGAGGTGCTAGGGGTTTCGCTGGTGGTGGCGGCGGCTGGCAAGCTCAAACGACGGGATGCGCGGTTGCGCCAGCGGTTGGCAGCTCCTGCTCAAGTGCTCCTGAAGGGACGATGCTACCGTTCGCTCCTCAGGACGAGCTTTTGAACCAAGAAATGGAGGTTTTCGGAGGCGGCGCGACCAGCGGCAAGGTTAGTTATGGTGGCCAAGGGCTGGAGCCATCCTCCTTCCTCTCAGGACCCTGGCTAGAGGCCCAAGAGAGAAGGTCTTGGGGCTAGGGAGCGGGGTGCCCAGGCAAGCCCCGTTGAGGCTGCGAGACAGCGAAGCATGCCCTGCTTCAACTGTGCTTTCGCTCGGGAGATGACGGGCTAGGGCTAGGGCTTGGGGAGTGAGCAGCCCAGATCTGGGCTCTGTCTTAGAAGGAGCTCCTGCCTCTCGGGCTACGCTGGAGTTGTGACTAAGTTTCTTCACTTTGCGACCTGAAGTGGGACTGGGGAACGCGCCGGATACAGCGCCCCGCTCAGCACATTCCTCTTTCTCTGCTGCGCCAGGTTTGCTCTCTGGGGTCACTTTGAGGGACAGCTGCTGACTCCAGCTAGCTGTTTAATCCCGGATACTTTTAGGAACCCAGCGCAACAAAAACATACCTAGATGACAGAATAACTCTGGGGACATTTGCTCGTAGGGATGTGTACTCCTTACTTAACTTTCTAATTTCTCCATGGCATGTTGTGGTTTTTGTAAGAACCCATTTGGAGATTAATTGGCGGCTGGGTTTCGCGATTTACTATGTGATGTTCTGTAGTCTCCTCAATTCTACCACCATCTTCCTCCTTTTTTCTTTCCCCAACTGCTGCCCCCGCCCCATTGGTCGGTAAAAGAAAACACAAAGTAAACCCCAGGCCTTATAAGATCAATCTTTGGAAAACTACGAGGTTCAACCAGAATATTTTTGCTTCTCCTCTCTTCCCGCTCTTCTGAAACTGTTCTGATTGGACTTAGGTCAGCTGTGCAGTGAAAACTTACATGTGCACAGGTACTCTATTTTTAGTGTTGTTGGTAGTAACGGGCAGCATTTAAACTCTAAAAACAAGACTTTGGGGATAGAAAGTCAGATCCTTTTCTGACAACTTAATAGATCGACAGCTTAATACTCCAGTAGAGGCCACAGTAGACCTCATAAAAAGTACTGAAGACCAAATTGATTCACAGTAGGATATTTTGTGGTAGGATTTGCAATCACAGTTCTCCACATCTCAAGATGCTAATTTGTCTTCAACTACTTGCTCCATCCTTAAAAATACACTTTGGACTGTTCTCTGTTTAATTCATTCTTTTTTCTTTTTCACTTTTCCAAATAAATTGAGGTTAAAATTCTGTGCCAGGATAAGATTGAACAAGAAGTATAATAGAAATAAATTCAGAAGGAGTCTAAAGTTGAACCCTATCCACTATAGTTAATATTTTACTAGTAAACTAAGCAGTTCCAAAATACATTTTAATATTCTACATCTCTTAACAGAATAAATGAAGAAAGGTAAATTTCTTCTTGGACTATACCAATGTTTCATACTTGCAACAATTTTCTAGCAAGACTGTTCAAAGGGAGAGGAATGTTATTTTATTCACATATGTAATCAGTTGACTTACAGTTCCAGGTATCTGGTTTAGAAAAAGAGTTAAATGTTTGTATATAAGGATGGGGTGGGGGATGGAGAGCCTTTTGCATGCCTGCTATCTTATCATTTTTGTTAGATTTAAATTGAGAAATGTTTTGAATCATAATTACCACATATGATGTTTTTATTGTTTGCAGTATGTTTTAGGTATTAAAGAAATTTAACAATGGGTCTAACTCAGCAAGTTGGAAAAATATTCCAGTGGAAATTGTTAAACCTTGTAAAGTAAAACAAAAGGTGAAGGTAATGTGGTGAAGGTAGTATTTCTGCCTCCTTTATCTGATAGTTATGATTCATTAGATTTAATGCTTCAAATGACTTAGTTAAAACTATTCTAGATGAAAACTAAATGCTACACCTGGACAGAACTGTTTAGTATGTAAAAGGTTTTTTTTTTGTTGTTTGTTTATAACAGTATTCTTTTGATAAGAAGGAAACAATTTTACCTTACAGACCATTATTTAATTTTTTTAAAAGATTTATTTCTTTGAGAGAGGGGGAGAGCGAGAGAGCGAGAGAGCGAGCATGTGTGCGAGCAAGCAAGCACAGGTGAGCTTCAGCACAAATTGGATAGGGGCAGAGGGAGAGAATCTCAAGTAGATTCCCTGCTGAGTGCAGAGCCTGACATGGGGCTCACTCTCATGACCCTGAGATCATGACTTGAGCTAAAAGTTAGAGGCAGATGCTCAACCTACTGAGCCACCCAGGGATCCCCTCTGACTTACTTTTTTTTTCTTTTTAAATTTTTTATTTCAATTCAATTTAATTAACATATAGTGTATTATTAGTTTCAGAGATAGAATTTAGTGATTCATCAGTTGCATCTAACACCCAGTGCTCATCACATTATGTGCCCTCCTTAATGCTGATCACCCAGTTACCCCATCCTCCCACCCACCATCCCTCCAGCAACCCTCAATTTGTTTCCTATAGTTAAGAGTCTTATGGTTTGTCTCCCTGTCTGATTTTGTCTTATTTTATTTTTCCTTCCTTTCTCTTGTGTTCATTTGTTTTGTTTCTAAAATTCTACCTATGAGTGCAATCATATGATATTTGTCTTTCTCTGACTGACTTTTAATTATATATTTGTTGATGTTAGCTTTAGAAATGTTAACCCTTCAGGATGAGCTTTGAAGCCCCAATCATGATAGTTTTTAGGACTAAGGGTGGTTTCATTGTAGAATATATATTTTGAGAATGTGCTGGAATCCTTAAAGAAAACATGAGTGAGAATGCATTAACTTTAATTTTAAGGAATGTAATTTTTGTCAGTTTTTATGGGTGTTAAATCCTGGTAAAATTAAAGATTATATGCACTATTACATACTGTGGAGTCTTTTACTTGTCTTGTTTCATGGGCAATTGTTAACCTCTGAATTATCATTCAGAAGTGCGAGGATTGATTGAGACTCTGACCATACTTTCTCTCTCATAGGAAACAGTTATTAACAGTTACATTTTTAGACCAGTGCACAATAGGGAGGTATAATGATGAAGAGCCTAACCATTGTTTGTAAAATTGTCTTGTGGGAAAATGTGTTGAAGGTTTGAAATAATAACTAGCTTGGTTCTAGTGAGAGGTAGAAAATGGGCCTTAAAAGGGGAAATATGGACTGTGTTGCCTACTGGGAAGAAGGTTCTTGGGAGAGGGAAAATAGGATAAGCAAGAAGCTTTTTTTTTTAATTTTTATTTATTTATGATAGAGAGAGAGAGAGAGAGAGAGAGAGAGAGAGAGGCACAGAGACATAGGCAGAGGGAGAAGCAGGCTCCATGCACCGGGAGCCCGATGTGGGATTCAATCCTGGGTCTCCAGGATCGCGCTCTGGGCCAAAGGCAGGCACCAAACCGCTGCGCCACCCAGGGATCCCAGCAAGAAGCCTTGGTTGTGAGAGCTATTATTGCAGGGATTGTCTCTATTAGGTATAATAGGAATAGGGACTTCAAAGGGCATCGACCCACAGGAAGACACAATTTTAGCTCTTTTTAATTATTAGAACATTTAATTAACACATTCTTTTGAGGAAGGGCTAGTCCACCAAACTTTTCAGTATTTCCCAACTTTTATTAGCTTATTATTTTATTTTCTTTCTTTTTTAAAATTTTTTTGTTGGAATTCAATTTGCCAACATATAGCATAACACCCAGTGCTCATCCCACCAAGTGCCCCCTCAGTGCCCATCACCCAGTCACCCCAACCCCCTCCCCACTCACCTCCCTTTCCACTACCCCTTGTTCGTTTCCCAGAGTTAGGTGTCTCTCATGTTTTGTCACTCTCACTGATACTTTTACTCATTTATTCTCCTTTCCCTTTATTCCCTTTCACTAATTCTTATATTCCCCAAATGAATGAGACCATATAATGTTTGTCCTTTTCTGATTGACTTATTGCACTCAGCATAACACCCTCCAGTTCCATCCATGTCAAAGCAAATGGTGGGTATTTGTCGTTTCTAATGGCTGAGTAATATTCCATTATATACATATACCACATCTTCTTTATCCATTCATCTTTTGATGAACACTGAGGTTCCTTCCATAGTTTGACTATTGTGGACATTGGTGCTATAAACATTGGGGCGCAGGTGTTCTTGTGTTTCACTATATCTGTATCTTTGGGTTAAATCCCCGGCAGTGCAATTGCTGGGTCGTAGGGTAGATCTATTTTTAACTCTTTGAGGAACCTCCACACAGTTCTCTGGAGTGGCTGCACCAGTTCACATTCCCACCAACAGTGCAAGAGGGTTCCTCTTTCTCCACATCCTCTCCAACATTTGTTGTTTCCTGACTTGTTAATTTTCACCATTCTCACTGGTGTGAGGTGGTATATCATTGTGGTTTTGATTTGTATTTCCTTGATGGCAAGTGATGCAGAGCATTTTCTCATGAGCTTATTGGCCGTGTCTATGTCTTCCTCTGTGAGATATCTGTTCATGTCTTTTGCCCATTTCATGATTGGATTGTTTGTTTCTTTGCTGTGGAGTTTAATAAGTTCTTTATAGATCTTGGATACTAGTCCTTTATCTGATAGGTCATTTGCAAATATCTTCTCCCATTCGTACGTTGTCTTTTAGTTTTGTTGACTGTTTCTTTTGCTGTGCAAAAGCTTCTTATCTTGATGAAATCCCAATAGTTCATTTTTGCTCTTGTTTCTCTTGCCTTCATGGATGTATGTTGCAAGAAGTTACCGTGGCCAAGTTCAAAAAGGGTGTTGCCTGTGTTCTTCTCTAGGATTTTGACGGAATCTTGTCTCACATTTAGATCTTTCATTCATTTTGAGTTTATCTTTCTGTATGGTGTAAGAGAATGGTCCATCGAAAGGTGAATGGATAAAGAAGATGTGGTCTATGTATACAATGGGATATTATTCAGCCATTAGAAATGACAAATACCCACCATTTGCTTCGACGTGGATGGAACTGGAGGGTATTATGCTGAGTGAACTAAGTCAATCCGAGAAGGACAAACATTATATGGTCTCATTCATTTGGGGAATGTAAAAAATAGTGAAAGGGAATAAAGGGGAAAGGAGAAAAAATGAGTGGGAAATATCAGAAAGGGAGACAGAACATGAGAGACTCCTAACTCTGGGAAACGAACAAAGAGTGGTGGAAAGGGAGTGGGCGGGGGGTGGTGGTGACTGGATGATGGGCACTGAGGGGGGCACTTGATGGGATGAGCACTGTGTGTTATGCCTTATGTTGGCAAATTGAACTCCAATTAAAAATATGTAAATAAAAAATATGTATCGATAGTTTAAAATAAAAAATGTTTTTTTTCATTTGACAGAGAGAGATAGGGCAAGAGAGCCAGAGGGGGGGAGGGGAAGAAGGAGAGAGAGAAGCAAACTCCCTGCTGAGCATGGAGCCTGATGCACAGCTCAATCCCAGCACCCTAGGATCATGACCTGAGCTGAAGGCAGAAGCTTAACTGACTGAACCACCTAGGTGCTGTGATAGTTAAACAAAAAATTAATAGATTTCCTTCTGTTTAAACGAGCTATCAAGAATGATTGTATGATAATTCAATTTGTGTCCTGTTCTTTTTTAAGTACTATTTTTATTTTTTTTATTTTTTTATTTTTTTAAGTACTATTTTTAAAATATTTTATTTATTTGTTTATTTATTTATTTATTTATTTATTTATTTATTTATTTATTTATTTAAGAGAGAGAGCATGCACTAGCATAGGGAAGAGGTAGAAGGAGAGGGAGAAGCAGACTCCCTGTGCAGGGAGTTCGATGCAGGACATGATACCAGGACCCCAGGATTATGACCTGAGTTAAAGGGAGACCCGACTGAGCCACCCAGGCACCCTTACTCCTGGCATTTGATTATGGCAGTTGGAGAGGATTGTTATGTTGATTATATGTCCCTCTTGCTTTAATTTAATATTCTTCCTGCAATCATTTTTGCTATATGGGAAAGAAGACTTACTTTTACTAATAGATTGTCTTTGAATTTGGATTTCTTAGTTCTTTGAACTTGCTGCATTGATGTTGAAATAATGAAGTTTCTAGAGGTTGCTTTTCTTGGTTATCGAGTCACCCTTCAAGTTGCCAGGGATATTTCTCAATTCAGTGATATTTGATTTTGTATATTTCATCTCCAACTTGCTGATATGTATGCTAAAATATGGAAGAAAGCATAAATTCCTATTCTAGTCATAATAGTAAAATTTTAAAATTAGGCTTATTCTCATTTTCACTGAGATTGTTCAAAATATCAGGATAAATAATAGCTTATGTGACACATTTTAACAGATACATATTAATGGTTCCTGTGAAACTTAGGTTTGGCTAGATAATTTAAGACTGACTTTAGCACTTTTATTTAAAGTATCAGGTTCTGTGTTGCAGAAAGATTATTAAGAGGGCCATGGCATGGCTATTTTTTTTTCTAGAAAGAACATGTCTGAAGAGAGTGGTCTTGAATTAGGGTGTTGTTTTGGAGACTTATCCCAATGGAATAAATTTGTAACTTTAGATTCATTATCTCTATAATTTGAGAGAAACAAAGTGTCATCATTTCAGTTTTTACATTCTTAGATTCTACATTTTTCAAAAAGCAGTGTGTTTGACTTTGTTTTAAAACTCTGTAGCATTGAGTATGGCAAAAGTAAAATAATGGAAGTTATTTAGCTTAATTAAGCAGGTTCCAAAAAGTGAACTAAATATATGTATGCATAGGCTCTTTTTAAGACTAACTGCTTCTAAAATCTAATCTAATTCTTCCTGCCTTCAGGGAAGTGTTTTTCATAAGTTTCTGTCCATAAAGTTCTTGGTTTCAAAAAGCATAAAAAATAAGAATAAATTTTGTTGGCTTTTTAAAAAATTTACTGCAGTAAAATTCATTTGGATATACAGGTTAAAAAAGTTAAAAAGAAAATACAGGTTGACAAGGAGGTCCACACCAAGACACATAGGGCTTAAAGTGGTAAAAAAAATAGTGGTAATTAAATAAATTTAGGGCAGCCCGGGTGGCTCAGCGGTTTAGTGCCACCTTCAGCCCAGGGTGTGATCCTGGAGACCAAGGATCCAGTCCCACATCGGGCTCCCTGCATGGAGCCTGCTTCTCCCTCTGCCTGTGTCTCTGCCTCTCTCTCTCTCTGTGTCTCTCGTGAATAAATAAATAAAATCTTTAAAAAAATAAAGAATTTTAAAGGTTGCAAGAGAAAAAAAGTTACATACACAAGAAACACCATAAGGATATCAGCAGATTTTTCTTCTTTTTTAAAGATTTTTTATTTATTCATGAGAGACACAGAAAGAGAGAGACAGAAGGAGAGAGAGGCAGAGACACAGGCAGAGGGAGAAGCAGGCTCCGTGCAGGGAGCCCGATGTGGGACTCGATCCTAGGACTGCAGGATCACGTCCTGGGCTGAAGGCAGGTGCTCAATCACTGAGCCACCCAGGGATTCCCTATCAGCAGATTTTTCAAAGCAACTTGGCTGGCTAGAGGAGTGGTGCAATATATACAAAGTGATGAAAAGGAAAAAATCTGCAGCCAAGAATACTACTCTGTCTAGCAAGGCTATCATTACAATATAAGGAGAGATAAAAAGATTCTCAGAGCAACAAAAATTAAAGGAATTTATGAACACTAAACCAGCCTTACAAGAAATATTAAAGGGGACTCTTTGAGGCGCGGAGGGGGCTGTGCAGCCTGAGGCACACCATTACAGCCATGCAGGACCCAGAGCCCAAGGCGCTGGGGTACACAGCCCAGGATCCGGCACTCACCTTGGGACAGGTGGAGGCCGGGAGGACATAGGACAGCTTGGATGCTCTTGGCCGCTGGGTGGCCTCAAACTGTGCAGATCAATGCCCCCCACCCCTGGAGCATCCAGGCTCCTGTGGACTGCGAGACTACAGTTAGTACTGCTGGAGCTGACTCTAAGGCTGGAGAGCTGGCCGCCACCACTGTTGTTCTTGTTTCTCCTGGTGTCACCTTGTGCACAACATCTCTAAGAAAGAAGAGCTTTAAATGATACAACAGACCAAATGGATTTCACGGATATTTACAGAACTTTGCATCCAAATGCAACTAAATACACATTCTTCTCAAGTGCACACGGAAGTTTCTCCAGAATAGAGACCACATACTGGGTCTCCATTTGTGACCACATACTGGGTCACAAATCAGTTCTTCACTGATACCAAAATGTTGGGATCGTCATCTGCATATTTTTAGACCATAATGCTTTGAATCTTGAGCTAAATCACAAGAAGAAATTTGGAAGGAATTCAAACACGTGGAGGTTAAAGACCATCCTACTAAAAGATGAAAGGGTCAACCAGGAAATTAGAGAAGAATTAAAGTATTCATGGAAACTAATGAGAATGAAGATACAACCATTCAAAATCTTTGGGATACAGCAAAAGCAGTCCTGAGGGCGAAATATATCGCAATGCAAGCATCCGTCCAAAAACTGGAAAGAACTCAAATACAAAAGATAACCTTGTACCTAAAAGAACTGGAGAAAGAAGAGCAAATAAAACCTACACCCAGCAGAAGAAGAGAATTAATAAAGATTTGAGCAGAACTCAATGAAATAGAGACCAGAAGAACCTTGGAACAGATCAACAAAACTAGGAGTTGGTTCTTTGAAAGAATTAATAAGATAGATATACCATTAGCCAGCCTTATTAAAGATAAAAAAGACTCAAATTAATAAAATCATGAATGGAAAAGAAGAGATCACCACCAATACCAGGGAAATACAAATGATTTTAAATACTTATTATGAGCAGCTAAATGCCAATAAATTAGGCAATCTAGAAGACATGGACGCATTTCTGGAAAACCACCAACTACCAAAAATGGAACAGAAGAAATAGAAAACCTGAACAGGCCAATAACCAGGGAGGAAATTGAAGCAGTTTTCCAAACCACCCAAGACACAAAAGTCCAGGGCCAGATGGCTTCCCAGGGGAATTGTACCAAACATGTACAAAAGAAACAATATCTATTCTTCTAAAGCTGTTTGGAAAGACAGAAAGGAATGGAATACTTCCAAACTCGTTCTATGAGGCTAGCATCACCTTAATTCCAAAATCAGAAAAAGACCATACCAAAAAGGAGAATTATACACCAATATCCTTGAGGAACACAGATGTAAAAATTCTCAACAAGATACTAGCCAACAGGATCCAACAGTACATTAAGAAGATTATTCTTGATGACCATGTGAAATTTTCCCCGCGGAATTCAAGGCTGGTTCAACACTCATAACGTAATAGATGTGATAGATCATGTCAACAAGAGAAAAACCAAGAACCATATGATTCTCTCAGTAGATGCAGAGAAAGCATTTGACAAAATACAGCATCCATTCCTGATCAAAACTCTTCAGAGTGTAGGGATAGAGGGAACATTCCTCACAATCTTAAAAGCCATCTGCGAATATCCCACAGCAAATATCATTGTCAATGGAGAAACATTGGGATCCTTTCTCCTAAGATCAGGAATGCTACAGGGATGTCCACTCTAACTACTGCTATTCAACATAGTCCTAGAAGCCCTAGCCTCAGCAATCAGGCAACAAATGGAAATAAAAGGCATTCAAACTGGCAAAGAAGAAGTCAAACTCTTCCTTTTCGCAGATGACATGATAGTGTACAGAGAAAACCCAAAAGATTCCACCCCAAGATTGCTAGAACTCATACAGCAATTCGGCAGTGTGGCAGGATACAAAATCAATGCTCAGAAGTCAGTGGTATTTCTCTACACTAACAATGAGTCTGAAAAAAGAGACATCAAGGAGTCAATCCCATTTAAATTGCACCCAAAATCATAATATACCTAGGAATAAACCTAATCAAAGAATTAAAGGTTCTATACCCTAAAAACTACAGAACACTTCTGAAAGACATTGAGGAAGACACAAAGAGATGGAAACATATTCTATGCTCATGGATTGGCAGAATTAAAATTGTGAAAATGTCAATGATATGCTGGACAATTTACACATTTAATGGAATTCCTATCAAAATACCATGGACTTTTTTCAGAGAGTTGGAACAAATCATATTAAAATTTGTGTGGAATCAGAAAAATCCCCGAATAGCCAGGGGAATATTGAAAAATAAAACCAGAGCGGAAGGCATCACAATGCCAGATTTCAGGTTGCACTACAAAGCTGTGATCATCAAGACTATCGGCTAAAGGTAGATGCTCAACTGTGGTACTGGTACAAAAACAGACACATAGATCAATGGACCCGAATAGAGAATCCAGAAGTGGACCCTCAACTTTATGGTCAACTTATGTTCGATAAAGCAGGAAAGACTATTTACTGGAAAAAAAGACAGTCTCTTCAATAAATGTTGCTGGGAAAACTGGACATCCACATGCACAACAATGAAACTAGACCATCCTCTTACACCTTACACAAAGATAAACTCAAAATGGATGAAAGATCTAAATGTGAGACAAGATTCCATCAAAATCCAGAGGAGAGCACAGGCAACACCTTTTTTGAACTTGGCCACAGCAACTTCTTGCAAGATACCTCCATGAAGGCAAGAGAAACAAAATAAAAAATGAATATTGGAACTTCATCAAGATAAGTTTTTGCACAGCAAAAGTAACAGTCAACAAAACTAAAAGACAACCTACAGAATGGGAGAAGATATTTGTAAATGACCTATCAGATAAAGGACTAGTATCCAAGATCTATAAAGAACTTATTAAACTCAGCAGCAAAGAAACAAACAATCCATTCATGAAATGGGCAAAAGACATGAATAGAAATCTCACAGATTAAGACATAGACATGGCCAACACACACATGAGAAAATGTTCTGCATCACTTGCCATCAGGGAAATACAAATCAAAACCACAATGGGATACCCCCTCACACCAGTGAGATTGGGGAAAATTCATAAGACACGAAATAACAAATGTTGGAGTGGATGTGGAGAAAGGGGAACCGTCTTGCATTGTTGGTGGGAATGTGAACTGGTGCAGGCACTCTGGAAAACCGTGTGGAGGTTCCTCAATAGTTAAAAGTAGATCTGCCTACAACCCAGCAATTGCACTGTTGGAGCTTTACCCCAAAGATACAGATGCAGTGAAATGCTGGAAGACCTGCACCCCAATGTTTATGGCAGCCATGTCCACAATAGCCAAACTGTGGAAGGAGCCTTAGTGTCCATCAAAAGATGAATGGATAAAGAAGATGTGGTATATGTATACATTGGGATATTACTCAGCCATTAGAAACTACAAATACCACCATTTGCTTCAACGTGGATGGAACTGGGGTATTATGGTATTATGCTGGGTGAAGGAAGTTAATTGGAGAAGGACAATCATATCGTCTCATTCATTGGGGAATATAAAAATAGTGAAAGGGAATAAAGAGGAAAGGAGAGAAAATGAGTGAAAATATCAGTGAGGGTGACAAAACATGAGAGATACCTAATCTGGGAAAGGAACAAGGGATATTGGAAATGGAGGTGGGCGGGTTTGGGGTAACTGGGTGATTGGCACTGAGGGAGGCACTTTTCGTGTTGAGCACTGTGTGTTATGCTGTTTGTTGGCAAATTGAACTCTAATAAAAGAAGAATCTAACTGAAAAAGAATAACCCTTTGAAATAATTTGTATGCAAAATATGAAATATCAAGAATTTATAACATATCTAAAAATCATATGAATGACTCAACTATGTATTTTTAATATGATTTTGAAAGAGCTGAATTTTTGTTGTCTCTTAGAATTTAAAATTGAGTTAAAAATGATAAGCAAAATGACTTACCAGAAATATTTTATGATTAAGTTTTAAAGTTTATTTTAAAGATTTCAATTAAGAAAATAAATTCTAAGGTAAACCTATCACAGTTGTTTTTGAAGTTGGTTTTACATTGAATTCATTTATTTTTAATTTTTTTTAAAGAATTTATATATTCATGAGAGACACAGAGAGAGAAACAGAGACACAGGCAGAAGGCGGAGAAGCAGGCTCCATGCAAGGAGCCCGAAATGGGACCATTATATCTGGGGTCAGGCCCTCGGCTAAAGGTAGATGCTCAACTGTTCAGCCACCCAGGTGTCCTAAAAATAGGGACCTCTGGTAATGTTTTAAAAATATTTTATTTATTTATTCATGAGAGACACACACAGAGAGAGGCAGAGACATAGGCAGAGAGAGAAGCAGGCCCCATGTAGAGAGCCCGATGTGGGACTTGATCCCACGACTCCAGGATCACGCCCTGGGCCGAAGGCAGATGATCAACTGCTGTGCCACCCAGGCATTCCTACATTGAGTTCATTTAGATTACAAATTCATTTATTCCATTCCAGATATATTATTCCATTCCATGATCTACTGTGTTTTAGACAATATCCTATATCCTGGGTTTAGTGAGGAGTTGTAATCCATGAGCCATTTCCTTAGGGAGCTTAAAGTATGATAGAGGGATGAAACAGATAGTAAGAAGACAGTATTTATAGATAGACGTTTACGTCTGGTAAGGTGGAAGGAAAAAGGGATGGTGTGACATTGAGTCTTGGTGAGTTGATATTTGAAAGCACAGGTAACCCAAAATGGGAAACACTTCAAAGATCATTCACATTTAAATTTGGACTATTTCTATGCTTTATCAGTGTATGCATTTCATACTAGAACCTCATAATTGTTTTTAAATACTTAGAGGCATAATAGCTTAGAGTTGGTAAACTCTCAGCCATCCTGAGACTCTTTAAAAGACAAGTCTTTCAGATTGATTTGAAGTAGAATTATTTATTTTCAAGTTGTCTTGAAGCAGTGACAGTGGTAGTGTGGGTATTTCAAAGGACAAACTATTGGAATAAAAACAACATGAATATGGTATAAATAGAAAACCGGGATAGATTCAGCCGATCATTTTAAATGAATATTGTAGATGCTATCAAAGTTTCCATAAGTAGTATGTTGACTATAAAATTCAATCTAAAATATTAAAAAGGGATCCCTGGGTGGCGCAGCGGTTTGGCGCCTGCCTTTGGCCCAGGGCGCGATCCTGGAGACCCGGGATCGAATCCCACGTCGGGCTCCCGGTGCATGGAGCCTGCTTCTCCCTCTGCCTGTGTCTCTGCCTCTCTCTCTCTCTCTGTGTGTGACTATCATAAATAAATAAAAATTAAAAAAAATCTGTTAAAAAAAATAAATAAAATATTAAAAAGATAGTCTACCGGATAAATGGCCATAACACTTTTTATGGCTTTAACTATTAATGCAGGTTTCAAAATATTTAGTAGTTTAAATCTCAGTATGTAAGTGAAACCTTCCATGTGGACTTGAAAACAAAAAGACCTTTATTCTTGGAAATGCCCAACTAACCGTCTTAGTGAAACTGATAAAATGTGTTACAGAAAAAATATACAAAGATACTTTTCACTTCTGATTTGTGATTCTTATAGCAAGGTGTATATTCATGATGCCTACATAAGTATCTTTATGGTTTAGAAGATTCTTTCCAAGCTGAACAAAAATGATTCCATCATTATTTTAAAAGTAATCTCGGGATCCCTGGGTGGCGCAGCGGTTTGGCGCCTGCCTTTGGCCCAGGGCGCGATCCTGGAGACCCGGGATCGAATCCCACGTCGGGCTCCCGGTGCATGGAGCCTGCTTCTCCCTCTGCCTGTGTCTCTGCCTCTCTCTCTCTCTCTGTATGACTATCGTAAATAAATAAAAAAATTAAAAAAAAAAAAAGTAATCTTCCCTGAAATGTGTGACATGTTTAGACTAAAACTATTAAATCAATAGCATATCACGTTGTAGTAGAAAGTTTTCATTCAGAAATGTTTTATTTTGCTTATAGGTACCATCATTCATCTTTGGAAAATTATTATTTAAAATGTTTCCTCTATATGTTGCTTTTCTTTTTGGCAGGAAAACAATTACACATCAGGCATTTATTGAGCACATGTCAGAGAATGCTAGCTGTTTTATGTAAATCCTTAAAACCCTAAATTGCTTATTTTACAGATGAAGAAATTGAGACTTAGAAAGTTTAAGAAACTTTCTCAAGGCAGTAAAAGTAGAGTTTTATAATTGGAATCTAGATTTGTTTGACATTACAACATTGCTCTTTTCATGATACTACTACTATGCCTCTCTCATGAATAAAACACAGTATCTGCCCTCACAAAGCTTCCTCCAGATAAATATGGCAAGAAATTTATCTGACAGATTGGAATTATTATTGTATTATTATTAAAGATTGTTTATTTTAGAGATTGACAGAGTGTGCACAAGCAGGAGTGTGGTCAAAGGGAGAGGGCAAGAGAGAATCCTCAAGCAAACTTCCAGCTAAGTGCAGAGCCCAACATGGGGCTCGATCCCAGGACCCTGAGATCATGGCCTGAGCTGAAATCAAGAGTTGGTTGCTAACCAACAGAGCCACATAGGCACTCCTATTTTATTATTATTTTTATAGTATTTCAAAATTGTTACTCAACAGAAAATTTGCCATCTTAGCCAATTTTAAGTGTACAGTTCAGTAGTGTTAAGTACATTCACATTGTTGTACCATTAATCTTCAGAAATCCTCATCTTGTAAAACTGAAACTCTTTATTCATTAATTATCCCCCATTGTATCCTCTTCCCCACCCCAAGCAACCACAATTCTCATTTCTGTCTCTGAATTTGACTACTTTAGATATCTTATATAAATGGAAGCATACAGTATTGGTCTTTTTGTGATTGGCTAATTTCATGTAGCATAAAATCTTTAAGATTCATCCATGTTGTAGCATATGTCAGAATTTACTTCCTTTGTAGAGCATTCCATTGTATGTATGTACCAAGTTTTATTTATTCATTCATCTTTTGGTAGACACTTCGGTTGCTTGCATCTTTTGGTTTCTATGATTAATGTTGCTTTTAACATGGTATAGAAATATCTCCTTGAGATCCTGCTTTCAGTCCTTTTGGGTATATACCCAGATGTGTGGTTGCTTGATAATATAGTCATTTCATTTTTATTTTTTTAGGAACTACTATATTGTTTTTCAAGGCAGCTGTACTATTTTACATTGCCATTAATAGTGCTCAGGGGTTCCAATTTCTCCATATTCTCACCTATGGTGGAATTATTTTGAAAAAGAAAATCCAAGAATATTTTCTGGGCTCATTGCATTTTTATTTTGGTAACTTATTTCATAGCAACAAAGTTGCATTTTTGTTAATTCTTATTCTAAGGGATAGCTACTCATACACTGAAATGTGCATGATTATTAAAGAAATATGACTTTATGTTCTCTATACTGTGCTTATTAAGTTAGTAATTGATTTTTCAGAAAGCAGGTTTAGAAGACAAAAATATAACTGTTCAATCTTAAGTTAACTAAAACCCAAATTAATTAGGTCATGTTCTACTAACAAAAATTTGGCTTGCTTGATTATTTTTCCTAGGTCATTTACTAGCATGTAATTCATAGTGTTGTGTCTACCAAATGAGAAGACATGAATTTAATAAGTAACAATATAGTCTAAAAGTATTAAATAGTAAATGTTTTCTCCAGAAAGTTTTAGGAGGGAATTTTAAACCATATAGACTTTTGTCCAATAGTTTCTTTATTACATGTCCATTGTTGCTTGACAAATTCCCATAAACTTTGTAGCTTAAACCAAGACACATTTATTGTTTTACAGTTTATATGGGCCAGATATCCAGGCATTGCTTAGCTAGGTCTTCTCCTTAGGGTCCCAAACATCTGAGTTGAAGTTTTCAGTTGTCCTATATTGTTATCTGGAGGCCTAACTGGGGAAGAACCTATTTCTAAACTCTCTCAGATTATTGGAAGAATCCCTTTCCTTGGAGTTGTAGTACTAAGGACCCTGGTTTCTTCCTGCATATTAACTGGAGGCTGCTCTCAGCTCCTAGAGGCTGCCATGTTTTATGGGCTTCCTCAGCATGATGACTTAGTTCAATCAAGTCAGCAAAGAAAATCTCTAGAGTCTTAAATAATGCAACAGAAGTGAAATCCCATCAAGTTTGCCATATTATGTTGATTGGAAGAAGCACAGGTCCTGTCCACTCTCAAGGAGAAAGGGGTTAGACAAGGGCATGAACACCAAGAGGCAAGGATCATGGGGCCCCATTTTAAATTCTGTCTGCCACATTAATTAATTGGGAGGGTTTGTTTTTGTTTTATTATGCCATGGGCTTAATTAAATATATAGACAACTTTATTCTAGGCAGATATGGCTACCTCTAAGTTTAGATATAATTTACTGGAGTTATGTAAATGAAGTGAAAAAATGAAAGAATTCTTTCCAAATCATTCAGTGCTTAACCTGTAAAAGTGAAGCTTATTTAAGGGAAAAAATTTTCTTTAGATGTGAACTTCTTAAATTTTAACATTAGGTATCACATAAATGAAATCCTTTCATTTACTATGTGGAATTTGGGGATCCTGAAGACTACTTGAAAGTTTATAATACTATCAAGTTTGTTGTGAAGACTGGTGCCCCGTGTATATTTTGTAAAACATTTACATCACCCATATTTCTTCTCACCTTGTAACTTGTTCTTCCTTACGTGTTTACCTCTCCACTCCCTTTTTGGTATATCTTTGAAAATCGAGCCATGAATTCTGTTAATTAGTCCTGAATTTAACACTGTGAAACAGGTATATGCTTAATAGGGTTATCATGGCTGGATAATAACTCTTTTACAAAACTATCTGTACCGGGATCCCTGGGGGGTGCAGCAGTTTGGTGCCTGCCTTTGGCCCAGGGCGCGATCCTGGAGACCCGGAATCGAATCCCATATCGGGCTCCTGGTGCATGGAGCCTGCTTCTCCCTCTGCCTGTGTCTCTGCCTCTCTCTCTCTCTCCCTGTGTGACTATCTTAAATAAATAAAAATTAAAACAAAACTGTACCAATATGTTCGTTTTCCCACACTACCTCCAATTTTAAGGATCTGAACGGCCTTAAGAAAATATATTTTTCTAAGTTCAATTTTCCATAACATGCTTTTGTTGCTAGTTTTAAGAAATCATTGGTTTAAGATGGGCCATATGATTTTCTGAAATCAGGTGAGTATTGCAACTCAGTTTAATATTCCTGTTTACCCAGAATCTTTTTTCTCCAGAATCTTTTAAAATGATCTGTTCATTTTCCGAGAAAATGAAAATAGTTTTAAAGAATTGTTCACTTGGCTCTGATATAAGATTCTGTTTACTTGAG
The DNA here is from genome assembly GCF_905146905.1 of Nyctereutes procyonoides. Lineage (NCBI taxonomy): Eukaryota > Metazoa > Chordata > Mammalia > Carnivora > Canidae > Nyctereutes > Nyctereutes procyonoides. The sequence continues at coordinate 63,424,544 of NW_026575125.1, read as the reverse complement.
TTTTAGAATATCTGAATAAGTTATTACCTTATTGTTGCCAAGCTTTCCAGAATTTCTATAGAAACCGATTTCTTCCCCTTTGGTCCTTAGTTGGTAGAAGCAGCATGTCTGCTTGTCTTTTCAAATAACAAAGTTTATTTTTGATATAAAGATTTACTGTTCCAAAGAATTCTGAAAATATTTTTGTTTTCAAACATGTTGAAAGGACTTAAATTTTAATAAATCTTAATGAATGCTGAGGTCTTCTGTAGGCATGAATATTCTTATATTGAAAACTTGGTATTTTGTTGAAGGTAGATGAGGTGAGAGTAGTGGAATGTTCTCTTATTAAATATTTCTGTAGACTGAAATGATTTTTAGTATGCAGTGATTTCTTTGACTCAATCAGATTAATTATATTTTTAGTTTTTTCATACCTGCAAGTTCATGGTAAATTTGTTATAAGATGGTTTGAATAGGAAGTAACTAAGGTAACAGAGGGAAGCAGTATTACCTTTTCTATGGATAATCCTGAGACTCGTTTGTAATAAAATTTCATTTCTCAGGCTTCTGCCTTAATATTGGTTTGTGACCTTTCTGGTTACTGTGCTTCTTTCTGTATGTTAATGACGAATCTGTCACAGGTTTTTTCTTTTTTCTTTTTTTTTTATCCCCCATAGTATTATATGTGCCTTTGAGATAAGATAGTAGGTGGTGGTACTATTTATTGAAATTGAGAGCCCTGAAATAGAGCAGATTTTTGCATGTTTTGTGTGAGGGTATCCTCAATTCTTTTTTTGTATTAGTTATTTTTGAGAGACTTGAAATAAGTAAGTGGAAATGTCAAGTAAGTTGTTGGAAATGTGGATCAGGAGTTCAGGAGAATAGTCTCTGAGTAAATGTGAATCATGTCAGTAAATTAGCTGTCTGGGGAAAGAGTGTAGAGTGAGATTAGAAGGTGACCCAAATCCATTTCCTAAGGATCTACAATGTTTCCTGGATAGTGAAAAAAAAAAAAAAACAAAGAAATTACAGTAAAAAAAATAATAAAAGTGTGACATAACAGATCTATAGACTCAGATAGAAAAGAGTGGTCAACTGCAACATGCTGTAGCAGCATCAAGTAAGATAAGGACTGATGGATCTATTAGCAAAATAGACATCATTGGTGACTTTATTTGGTACTCATTCAGTTTTAGAAGAAAGCTGCTATGTCCAGGGTTCCTGGGTGGCTTAGTTGGTTAAGTGTCTGACTTCGGCTCAGGTTATGGTCTTAGGGTCCTGGGATCAAGCCCAACATCAGGCTCCTTACTCACCAGGGTGTCTGCTTGTTCCTCTCCCTCTACCCCTCCCCGCTGCTCATGCTCACTTTCTCTCTCTCAAATAAATAAAATCTTTAAGAAAAAAAAAAAACAAGTAACAATAACAACAACAAAAAAAAGAAAGGTGCTGTGTCTAGTTTAAGATGGCAATGAAAGAAAATCCTTATATTACCTCTTCCCATGGACACACTAAATTTGTAATAATACATGGAATAATTCCCACTGAAAAAGAACTGAAAACTAGCTGAACAGCCTTCTCTATAATGAAAGGTAAAAGAGCCACATTGAGACAAATAGGAGAGGTAGAGATGGAGTCTGGCCAAAAAAAAAAAAAAAAAACAAAACAAAACAACAACAACAACAAAAAAAACGTCACTGGTGCAGTAACAAACAATAGTGAGGAGTCTCACAGGCCCAGAGCCTCTCCCTGGGTAGTGAGGGGTTTGTGTCCCACATTGAGCATCCCAGCCTTGGGACATGCACCAGAGAGACAATCCCCCAGGAACATCTGGCTTTGGGAACAAATGGCATTTACACCCAGGAGACCAAGGAGTCTATGGGGATCTGAGATACTCCTTTAAAGGGGCTTGCTCATAGACTCATTTGTCCTAAGAACCAACACAAAGCAGTTTGAGAGGTGAGTTGATTGTATGTGAAGGCGATTCAGTTGCTAATCTTAAAAAAGTCTGCTGGAGGGTCAGGGGTCAGTTGGGATTTTCCTCCAGGATAGAAAAGCTGAAGTGAATTATTTTTTTGCATTCTTCTATTACTTCGCATAGGTGGTATGTGGATACAACCTTGCTAAAGCTAAGGACATGCCCAGCTGCCAATGTTCCTTTCCAGCATTGCTAAACAGTGCACATCCCCCACTACTATTTCTCTTTTCCTGCCTTGCTAAATCTATGGGGAGCCCTATCTGCATGATATTTTATACCATCACTAAAATTGTAGGCATGCCCTGCCCCCAACACTCTTAACTTCAGTTAAGCCATAGTCATGCTTCCCCTACTCCCCCAGTGCTCCTCTCAAGACTTCCTAAAACCATGGACATGCCCCACCACTAGGGTCTCTTTTCTAGCATTACTAAAGCTGTGGGCATGCCCTGTTCCCAACACTCTTTCCTGGCCTCACTAAAGGCATGAGCATACCCTGACCCCAATACTCTCTTGTAACCTTGCGAAAGCTAGTAAGTGAGTATAGTCCACACAGAGGATCATCTTGATTTCCTGGCTCTAGAGGTCAGAGGAGATTGCACTCCTGTGTCCTGCAGCATGATAACAATCAGAAAGATAGTTCTTGGCAGGATACCACCCCAGGGTAATATACCGACAGTAGACTGAAACATACCTCCAGTCTGCACATGAAAAAGGCCCATTTCATTGTCCTGATACTTCAACCTGAGGGATAGGCTTCAGGTTTGCCACAAATGTAAAGGCTACAGAAGCAGTCTCAAGGAATACAGACAAGGAGACACCATCTGTATGCCCTCTTTTATTCTTGTCACAGCTCACTGATACCTCCCAGAAAGGAACTTATATGCTCCTCTGAAGCCCTGGTTCTTGCAACATTGACCCAGGGACAAATCCAGAACTACTTGTCTGGAGGTGAGCAGGGTCTATGAGTGTGGTCTGACTGTATATATTTGCATACATTTAAATGCTTCTGTCTGAGGGGCTGGCTTTCAATCAACCTGAATCTAAGAGTTGAATGAAATCACTCCTTTTTAGACACTGCCAGTTTTTTTTCCTATTAAGGTAAATAAGGCTACTTAGATAATCACAATGGTTGAAAGATAGTTGAGAGTTAGGGCAAGATTGAATGACAAGTTTCACCTTCTATGCAAAGACACTCCTTCAAAACTGGGAGAAGTAGCTGTTTTGCCTAATGCATAAACACAGAGTCAAGCAAAATAAGGAAATTAAATGTGTTCCAAACAAAAGAACAACACAAAGCCTCAGAAAAAGACCTTAATGAAATGGAAGTAAGTAATCTTCCTGATGAAGTGTTCAAAGTAATGGTCATGAAGATACTGAATTTGAGAGAAGAGTGGATGGATACAGTAAGAACTTCAATAAAGAGAAAACATAAGATAGTATCAAACAAGTTACAGAGTTTAAGAATACAATGACTGTACTGAAAAATACATGAGAGGGGTTCAATGGCAGACAGGATAAAGTAGAAGAATAAATCAGTGGCTTGGAAGATAGGGCAGCAGAAGTAACCCAACTAGAGCAACAACAACCAAAGATGTCAGATAGTTGAAGAACTCCATAGGACAAGAAGTGGAATAATATTTACATCATAGGGGTTCCATAAAAAGGAGAGAAATTTACCTGAAGAAATAGAGGCTGAAAACTTTCCTAACCTGGAGAAGGAAACAGACATCCAGGTCCAGGAAGCCCAGAGAGTTCCAAATATAGTGAACCCAAAGAGGTTTGCAGAGATACAATATAATTAAATGCCAAAAGTTAAAGAAAAAGTATCTTTTTTAAAAAAGGTTTTATTTATTTATTCCTGAGAGACAGAGAGAGAAAGGCAGAGACACAGGCAGATGGAGAAGCAAGTGCCTTAAGGGGAGCCTGTTGTGGGACTCGATCCCAGCACTCAGGGACCACACACTGAACTGAAGGCAGATGCTTAACCACTGAGCCACCCAGGCACCCCAAAGAAAAAGTATCTTAAAAGCAGCAAGAGAAAAACAAGTTGTTAGGTGCAAGGGAACTTCCATAATTCTGTGGCCTGATTTTTGCACAGAACCCAGCAGACCAGAAGAGAGTGGCATGATAAATTCAAAGTGCTAAAAGGAGAAAACTTCCAACCAGGAATATTCTATTTGGCAAGGCTATCACTCAGAACTGAATGAGAGAGAAAACATTTTCCAGAAAAGGAACAGCTAAAGCAGATCACCACCAATGAACTGGTCTTACAAGAAATGTAAAAGGATCTTCTCTAAGTTGAAAATAAAAGACCTAAAAACAATAAAACATGAAAAAAAACAACCTCCTTGGTAAAGGCATATATATAGTAAGGTAGTGGATTAACCACTTATAAGCTAGTATGAAGGTTAAAAGATAAGAGTGGTATGGATGGATTAAAACAAAAGATTCATCTCTATATTGCCACAGGATATTCATTTAAGTTCTAATGACACACACAGTCCTAAAGTGAAGAGATGGAAAAAATAAATAAAAATGGAAATGAAAAGAAAGCTGGTGTAACTATATTCATGAGACAAAAAAGTCTTGAGACAAAGACTAATAAAAGTCAAAGAAGTACATTACATAATGATGAAAGGGTCAATCCAACAAGAGGATATAACATTTGTAAATATTTATGCACCCACATTAGGAGTATGTAAATATAAAAAGCAAATACTGACAGACCTAAAGGGAGAATCACAGCACACAATAATAGTAGGGGACTCTAATACCCCACTTCAAAGGATAGATTATCTAGACAGAAACCACAATAAATAAACAATACTCTTAAAAGAACCATTAAACTGAATTGATTTAATATATATATATATATATACATATATATATATATATATATATATATATATATATATGCCACATACCGTCCAAAAGCAGTAGAATACACTTTGTTCTCAAGTGAATATGTTCTTCAGGATAGATCACATGTTAGGCCACAAAACAAGTTCCAATATACTCAAGAAGACTTGAAATTATAGTAAACATCTTTTATGACCAGAATGGTATGAAACTAGAACTCAATTAAAGAAAATGGGAAAAATCACAAATATGTGGACATTATGCTACTGAACAACCAATGGGTCACTGAATACATTTAAGGGGAAAAATTGAACAAATGAAAATGGAAATACAACTTATCAAAATCTATGAGAAATAGTAAAAGCATTTCTAGAAATTCATAGTGATGGAAAAATAAAAATCTCAAGTTAATAATTTAACTTTCACCTAAAGGAAATAGAAAAAGAGCAAACAAAGCAGAAGTTAGGAATGAAATAATAAAGACTAGAATGGAAATAAATGAGATACAGACAAAAGAACAATAGAAAAGTTCTAGGAACAGATATCTTCACTGTTAATTCTACCAAACATTCAAAGATGATTGCAACCTATGTTAAAACCTATCCTCAAGTAAAACTGGTTCCAGGGATGCAACTAAGTTCACCAGGGATATTGACTTCAACAATACACTGAAAGAATCATGTGATCCTCTCAATAGATACAGAACTTTTTTTTAATTCAACATTTATGTATGAGAAAAACTAAATACTGTGGATATACAGGGAATGTACCTCAACATGATAAAGGCCATATGTGGTGTCAAAACCATTGCAAGCATCATACTCAGTGATGAAAAGCTAAAAGCTTTTCCATTAAGATCAGGAACAAGGCAAGTATACACACTTCCATCACTTTTATTAACATAATGTTGGGAGTTTGGACATGGCTGTTAGGTAAGAAAAAAGAAAGAAATGGTATAGAAGTTGAAGGGGAGAAGTAAAACTGACACTATTTGCAGATAGCGTGATACTATCTATAGAAGACCTCAGGGCAGCCCGGGTGGCTCAGCAGTTTAGCGCCTGCCTTCGGCCCAGGGCGTGAGACTGGAGACCCAGGATCAAGTCCCACGTGGGGCTCCCTGCATGGAGCCTGCTTCTCCCTCTGCCTGTCTCTTTCTCTCTCTCTCTCTCTCTCTCTGTGTGTGTCTCTCATGAATAAATAAAATCTTAAAAAAAAAGAAAACCCTAAAGACTCCATCAAAAAACTATTAGAACTAATAAATAAATTCAGTAAAATTGCAGGATACAAGAGCAATATGCAGAAATTTGTTGTGTTTCTATACACTAATAACTGCCAGAAAGAAAAATTAAGAAAACAATCCAATTTACATTGGCATTAAAGGGAATAAAATACCTAGGAATAAATTTTTCCAAGGAGGTGAAAGACCTGTACACTGCAAACTATAAGACAGTGATGAAAGAAATTGAAAACAAAGATAAATGGGAATATAATTTGTGCTTATGGACTGGAAGAATTAATATTGTTAAATGTCCATACCACTCAAAGAAATCTACAAACTCAGTGCAATCCTTATCAAAATTCAATTGTATTGCCACCAAACTCGAACAAATACTATTAAAATTTATATGGAACCACAAAAGACCCCATGTAGTCAAAGCAATCTTGAGAAAGAACAAAGCTGGAGGAATCTCATTTTTTTTACTTCAAACTATATTATAAAATTATAGTAATCAAATCAATGTCCTATTACCATAAAAAATGGACAATAGATGCAACAGAATAGGGAGCTGTTATATAGACCTACACATATATGATCAATTAATTTGTGAAAAAGGAGCCAAGAATATACAATGGTGCAAGGACAATCTCTTCTTTTTTTATTTTATTTTTTTTTAATTTTTATTTATTTATGATAGGCACACAGTGAGAGAGAGAGAGAGGCAGAGACACAGGCAGAGGGAGAAGCAGGCTCCATGCACCGGGAGCCTGACGTGGGATTCGATCCCGGGTCTCCAGGATCGCGCCCTGGGCCAAAGGCAGGCGCCAAACCGCTGCGCCACCCAGGGATCCCAAGGACAATCTCTTCAATAAATGGTTTTGAGAAAACTGGACAGCCATATGTAATAGAATGAAACAAGACTTCTGTCTGCCACCATACACAAAATTTAACTCAAGATGGATTAACATCTTCAGTATATGACCAAAAATCATAAAACTCCTAGGAGAAAACAGGGGGCAAGCTCCATGAGATATTGCTCCTGGAGATATTTATTTGGATCTGCACAGTGAAGGAAAACATCAACAAAAAGAAGGGTAAGTTTCTGAATGGGAGAAAATATTTGCAAATCATATATCCAGTAAGGGGCTAATATCCAAAATATATAAAGAATTCATAAAACTCAATAACAAGAAAAAATTTGTTTAAAACTGGGCAGAGGATCTGAACGATTACCAAAGAATGCATACAGATGGCCGACAGGCCCATGAAAAGATGCTCGACATTACTAATCATCAGGGAAATGCACATCAGAACCACAATGAGATATAATCTCATACCTGTCAGAATGGCAATTATCAAAAAGATGATACAACATACATTGGAGAGATAATGTTGATAAGGTAATCTCATATATTTTTGGTGGAAATGTAGATTTGTGTAGTCACTATGAAAAGCAGTATGGAGCTTCCTCAAATTAAAAATAAAATTACCATATTATTCCACTATTCCACATCTGGGTATTTATTTAAAGAAAACAAGTACTAATACAAAAAGATACATGTACCCCTATGTTCATTGCAGTGTTATTTATAGTAGCCAAGATACCAAATTAACCTAAGTGTCATCTATGGATGAATGGATAAAGATGAATGGGTAAGTGTCACCTATGGATGACCTGAATATGGCTGTCCAGTTTTCTCAAAACCATTTATTGAAGAGATTGTCCTATACATATATATACCTTGAAATACTGATGAGTCATAAAAATTAAGGAAATCTTATAATTTGTGACAACATGGATAGCCATTGATGGTATCATAATAAGTAAAATAAGTAAAAGACAAATCCCATGTGATCTCACTTATATGCGGAATCTATAAAACAAATGAGTGAACCAAAATTCATAGACATAGAGAGATTGTAGATTATCAAAGGGGAGGGGAGTTGCAGTGTAGGCAAAAAAGTATGAGGAAGGTCAATTATATGGTGATGTATGGGAGCTAAACTTATTTTGGTGATCATTTTTATAGTGTATGCAAATATCAAATATATTTGGTGTATACCTGAAACTAATAGACTGTTATATACCAATTTTACCTGGTTAAAAGAGAAGAAAAAATAAAATGAGCATGAGTTGTCACAGCATCCTCCAGTTCCCAGCCTGAATCCTATGTGTGTATTCACAAAGACTCTCTGAATTGTTGAAGCCTGTAGGTGCCTGAAGACATGTTTCCAACATTTACCTTCTGAAGCCTGAAATATGCCCCACCCACTATATTCTTTAGCTGCATTGCTAAAGCCAGTAGGAGCATGCAGTCCACACAGGGATCAGCAGTTCATTGCCTGGCCCTGGTGGCCAAGAGGGTTGGAATTTGAGAGCTTCATGGAACTGTAACAATTGGAAAGAGCATTTAGCAGGCCTCAGGGCACTACACATAGAGCAGACTGAAACATAGTCCCGGTTTTCCTGTATAAGGGCTCATTTATCTAGCCTGGAGCTTCAGTGTAAGGACAGGTTTTCTGGTTACCCACATATCTATAGGCTAAGAGGACACACCCAAGAAATATAAGCAGGAAAGTAGCATCTTGCACACACCCTTGGCTTTGCTACAGCTTAATAAGACTTCCTAGAAAAGAGCTTCTACACTCACCTGGAGCCCTGATTACAACTGTCATCCAAGGGACACCTCCAGATCTTCTGGTCCAGAAGCCAACAGGGATTTATGGTTATGGCTCCAGACAACTGTATATATTTGCACACATTAAAAGCTGCTACTTGAGGATCTGGCTTCCAGCCATCCTGAAACTAGGTGCTAAATGAGGTTCATCCACTTGGATTATTGGCACATCTTGACATACTCTCAGCGATGGGGCATATAAAGATTAAATCAGGTGCTTTAAACTATCATAGAGGTTCAAGAGACAACTGAAGAACTAGGGAAGATTGAACAAGAAGGATTCTCACCTACTCAAGGCCACTTCTTCGAGGCTGAGAGAACTGGATGTTATATAGAAATGCATACATTAATTAATTTTAATTTTAAAAATGAAAATCATTAATTTTTAATTAATTTTAAATTTCATTAAAATGAAAATACAGAGAAATATGTTCCAAATGAAAGAAAAGGACAAAGCCTCAAAAAAGACTAATAATATGGAGATAAGGTACCTACATGATAAAGAATTCAAAGTAATGTTCACAAAGGAGCACACTGTTCTTTGGAGAAGAATGGATGTACACAGAACTTCAGCAAAGAGATAGAAAACAAAGTACCAAACAGAAGTCACAGAACTGAAGAATAACTGCACTTAAAAATATACGGGAGTGGTGCAACAGCAGACTAGATAAAATAGAAGTACAGATCAGTGAGCTGGAAGGTGAAGCAATGGAACTCACCTGGACAGAGCAGGAATTAGAAAACACAATAACAATAAATATGAAGATAGCTTAAGAGACTTCTGACAGAATATCAAGCAGCATAACATTCACATTATAGAGGTCTCAGAAGGGGAAGAGAGAAAGGGGGGCAGAAAACTTATTTGTAGAAATAATGGCTAAAAATTCCCCTAATGTAGGGAAGGAAACAGACATCAGGTCCAGGAATCCCAGAGAATTCCGAATAGAATGAACCAAAAGAGTGCCACACCAAGATGCATTATAATTAAAGTGTCAAAAGTTAAATATAAAGAGAAAAATCTTAAAAGCAGCAAGAGAAAACAATGTGTTACATACAAAGGCTATCTCATAAGGTTATCAGTAGATTTCTCAATGGAAACATTGAAAGCCAGAAAGTTTCAAAGTAACATTTTCAAAGTACTGAAAGGAAAAAAAAAAGTCCAAGTAAGAATATATTACCCAGGAAGATTATCATTGCAGCACTTTGAAGGAAAGATAAAGAGGGTTCTAGATGAGCAAAAGCTAGAGGATTTCATCATTGCTAAATCAGCCTTATTAGAAATATCAAAGGGGTTTCTTTACTCTGAAAAGAAATGGCAGTAGTTAACAACAAGAAAATATACAAAAGTAAAAATCTCACTAACAAATATATAAAGATAATGGTTAAGTCACATAAATTAATGAAGATTAGGAGGAAAACATAGTTAATTAAAACTATAATCATTAGTTATGGGGTATAGAGGATAAAAAGATGTAAAAAGTTACATCAAAACCATAAAATGTGGAGTGGGGACTAAAAATGGAGTTATGTTTTTAAATAAAAGTTGCTAATAACTTAAAATAGATGGTTATATACACAGGATCATATATATGAACCTCATGATAACCATATTGCAAAATCTGATAAAAGAAGTCTTCACCTTTTAATGTTTGTGATCTCTGGCCCTAGGCTCCCACGGAAGCTATACTTTGTTACCAAGGTCAAAATGATTTGGCAAAACCTCAAAGCCTGGGTTCTGTTTCTGGCCCAAGCACATATCTGCTACATTAAAAAAAATAACCAAACCGGAGCATTCTGAACACAAAAGATAAGAAAAGGTGAGAAACATCCCTGGTTTCCACAAGATTAAAGTCATATAGCACAGCCTATACTAGAACCTAAGGTCTACAACTTTCTGAAAAGTTCTTTGTGTAATAATTTGTAACTGTTTATGTAAAAAAAAATATATAATCCTATACCAAATGTTCCCTTACTGAAGCACTCTCTCCTTTGTGAAGAAGATTGTGTATACCAGACAGTCCTAACTGGAGGTTGAATAAAATTCTTACTTTTTTAAAATAAAAATTCTAAAAGGGTTGTTCATTTTGTGTCAATAAATACAAAAAAAAGTAGTGTAGGAGTAAAAATGTAGAGTTGTGGAACATGTTCCAGTGTAAATTGCTCTCAACTTAAAATAGACTTATTTACGTAGAATCATATATGTGAACCTCCTGATAACCACAATGCAAAATCATATAGCAAATAGTAAAGAAAATGGGAAAGGAATCTACACATTAACACTAAAGAATGCCATCAAACCACAAAGAAAGAAGGAGAAAAAGAAGAAAGGAACATAGGGGAACCACAAAAACAACCAGAAAACTTTGAACAAAATGGCAGTAAGTACATACCTATCAATAATTTGAATGTAAATGGATTAATTCCTCTAATCAAAAGAAATAGAGTGGCTTAATATGTTAAAATAACAAAAACAAGATAAAGCAAAAAGTCATGTCTATATTCCTTCCATGAGAGATTTACTTCAGAATTAAGGACACACACAGACTGAAAGTGCAATGATGGGAAAAAATTCTTCATGAAACTGGAAATGAAAAGAAAGGTGGTATCGTTCTGCTCATATCAGGCAACAGACACTTTGAAATAAAGATTGTAGGGAAGCCTGGGTGGTTCAGTGGTTTAGCGCCGCCTTGGACCAGGGTGTGATCCTGGAGACTCGGGATCGAGTCCCGTGTCGGGCTCCCTGCATGGAGCCTGCTTCTCCCTCTGCCTGTGTCTCTGCCTCTCTGTGTATGTGTCTCTCATGGATAAATAAATAAAATCTTTAAACAAACAAAGATTGTAGTGAACAACAAAGAGAGGCTCTACATAATGATAAAGGTGTCTATCCAGCAAGAAGATCTAATACTTATATATGCACCCAAGTTAGGAGCCCCTAAATATGTAAATGTTAAGAGGGATAAATTATTAAATGAAGAAATTGACAGCAATATAATAATAGGGATTTTAACATGCCAGTTACATCAATGGATAGATCATATCCAGACATACGTGAAACCTTGTTTCAGTAAGACTACATTGTTCTTCAATGATCATTAGACTAGATACTAGATAATTTAATGGTCATTAGACTGATACATTTAATACATTAGACTAGATAATTTAATATATATATAGATCATTCCATCCAAAAGCAGCAGAATACACATTCTTCTGAAGTGCACATGAAACATTCTCCAGGTGGATTATGTATTAGGCTACAAAACACGTCTAATAAATTTAAGAAGAACAGAATAATTTGAAGCATCTTTTCTGACCACGGTGGTATAGATCTAAAAATCAATTACCAGAGGAAAACTGGGAAAACTACAAATACACGGAGATTAAACAACATACTGCTGGACAACTACAAAGTCATAGGAAAAAAATCAAACGGAAATAAAGTACCTAGAGATAAATGAAAACAGCATTCAAAGAATACTTACTACCTACCCTCAAACCCTTCCAAAAATCAATGCAGTGGGAAAGCTTCCTTATTCATTTTCCAAGAACAGTTTTAACCTGATACCAACACCAGACACAGACTTAAAAAAATATATAGGTCAATATCCCTAATGAAATGAATGCCAAAACTCTTAACAAAATATTTGAAACTGAATTCAGCAATACATTAAAAGGATTATATGAGGTGCCTGAGTTGCACTGTCAGTTGTGTTTCTGGCTCCTGATTTTGGCTCACATTGTGATCTCGAGGTCATGAGATTGAGCCCAGCATCTGGCTCAGCACTCAGTGCAGAATCTACTTGAGAATCTCTCTCCCTCTCCATATGCTCCTCCTTCACATGTACTTTCTCCCTCTTAAATCTTAAAAAATTTAATAAAGGTGGTGCCTGGGTGGCCACATTGGTTAAGCATATGCCTTTGGCTCAGGTCATGATCTTGGGGTCCTAATATCAAGTCTCATATAGATTCCCAACTTAGAGGCATCTGCTGATTCCTCTACCCCTCCATCTGTCATGCTCTCTCTCAAATAAATAAAATCTTTTTAAAAAAGGATTATACATCATGGCCATGTGGTGCAAGGATGCAGGGATAATTCAACATCTACAAATAAATCAACATGATACATTGCATTAACATAATGAAAGATAAAAATCACATAATCCTATCAGTAGATGCAGAAAAAGCATTTGACAATATTCAACATTCACTTATGATAACTGTCAATAAAGTAGGTATTGAGGTAATGTGAGCCAATACAATAAAGGCCATATATAACCAACTCAGTGCTAATATTAAATAGTGAAAAGTTGAAAGCTTTTCCTTTAAGATCAGGAACAAGAAAAGGATGACTATTATCCTTACTTTTATTCAACATAGTATTGGGAGTTGTAACCACAGCAAGTAGGCAAGTAGAAGAAATAAAATCATTCTTATTGGAAAGAAAGAAGTGAAATTGTCACTATTTGCAGATGACATGATGCTATATATAGAAGACCCCAAGGACTCCATCACAAAACTATCAGAGCTAATAAGAAATCAAGAAAACAACTCCATTTTCAATAGCATCAAATGAGTAAAATAGAAATAAATTTAACCAAGGAGGTGAAGACCTGTATACTGGAAAATATTGAGTATTGATGAAAGAAATTGAAGAAGAAACAAGTGGAAAGATATTCTCTGTTCATGGATTGGAAGAATTAATATTATTAAACTGTCCAAACTATGCCAAATAAACTATAGATTTGATGTAGTCCCTATTAAAATTAAACTGAAATTTTTTACAGAACTAAACAAATAATTCTAAGATTTATATAGGTCCCCCCCAAAAAAACCTGAAAAGCCAAAAACAGTGTTGAGAAAGAACACAGCTGGAGGTATCACGCACCCTGAATTTATTTATTTATTTATTTATTTATTTATTTATTTATTTATTTATTTATTTTTATTTTTTTAAAAATTACCTATGAGAGAGAGAGAGAGAGAAAGTAGAGAGAAAGTGGTGGGGAGGGGCAGAGGGAGAGAGAGAAGCAGACTCCTGACTGAACAGGAAGCCTAGCATGGGGCTTGATCCTAGGACCTGGAGATCATGACCTGAGCCAAAGGCAGATGCTTAACCAACTAAGCCACCCAAGGGCCCTCATGCACCCCGATTTTAAACTGTATTGCAAAACTATAGTAATCAAAACAGTATAGTAACAGTGTAAACATAGACACATTGATCAATGGAACAGTGATTCTAGAAGTAAAACCACCACAATATAGTCAATTTATTTATGACAAAGGTGGCAAAATATACAATGGAGAAAATGCAGTCTCTTTAATAAATGATGTTGGGAAAACTTGACAGCTACCTGCAAGGAATGAAAGTGGAACACTCTTACACTATACAAAATTAACTCAAAATGGAATAAAGACTTGACTGTAAGACAAGACACCATAATCCTAGAAGTAAACTTCGATGGTAATCTCTGTGATACCAGTTTTAGCGATATGTTTTTTGGATCTGACTCCAAAGGCAAGGGAAGCAAAAATAAACAGATGGGACTAATTCAAATTAAAAAGCTTCCACACAGCAAAGGAAACCATCAAAGAATGAATAAAGCAATGTAGTGAAAGGACAATGTAGTTCCAAATCATATATCTGATAAGGGATTAATATCCAAAATATAGAAAGAACTCATACAAGTCAATTACAAGAAACTAACAAAACAAAACAATTTAAAAAATTGACAGATGGGGCACCTGGCTAGCTTGGTCAGTAAAGCATGCACTCTTAATCTTGGGGTTGTAAGTACAAGCCCCATGTTGGGTATAGAGATTACTTAAATAACATCTTGAAAATAATTTACAATATTTTTCAGGTGAATGGTCTTCAAATGGTTGATGAGCCAATGGAAGAGGAAGAAGTAGATTCTTGCCAAGTAAGTACTTTGATTAACTCATTATGCTACATTTTTAAAATATAAGGAAGAGAATAATGGGAAAGGAGAAAATAATCTGTCAATTAAAAAATTTATTGAGGTAAGTTAGTAATAAGCAAATTCAATTATAAAAAATAACATTTAAAAATATAGTTTTTCTTGTCAGAAAATTTCACATGTGAAGTTTAAGACAAATGTATTGAGGCATAATTTACATGCCATGAAGTTCCCCCATTTTAAGGGTAATGAATGAAAATTCTACTTACTAGTATATAAGTAACTGGGTTGCTTAAATACAGAATCATCTAAATTAAACAAAATGAGATTACCTTCAACTTTATGGTAGAAAAGAGATCTAATGTAGTAATATTTAACCTGAGTTCATTTAAAATCCATTTCCTGGCTTTGAAAAATTATTACATTTAAATTGTTTCAGAATTTTCTAACTAGTTTTAAAGACCACTCAGCTGGGCCGCCCTGGCCCCGGCCACTGAGGTGGCCCAGCGGTTTAGCACTGCCTTCAGCCCAGGATGTGATCCTGGAGACCCGGGATCGAGTCCTACATCGGGCTCCCTGCATGGAGCCTGCTTCTCCCTCTGCCCATGTCTCTCTGCCTCTCTCTCTCTATCTGTGTCTGTCATGAATAAATAAATAAAATCTTTTTAAAAAATACATAAAGACCACTCAGCTATTGGGCCATTCTATGCTAGGCCTATGTACTAGTCCCTCACTGTACAAGATCTAGTTTTACAAAACAGTGTTCTTAAGATTTCAAGAAGGATCTAAGATGAACATTCACATTTATTTTATTTTATAATTGTCATTTAAATGGACTTTTTCACAAAATTATAGGTTGTTTAAGCTGGAATGAGCCTCAGAGATAATATTTTGAATAATCTCATTGTATAGGTAAGTCTTTTGAGACCTCGAGAGGTTGTGATTTATACAAGGTCATCAAAATAACAAGTAGCAGAAGTAAGACTTATGGTCCAGTGTACCTCATGTTAATTCATCTGTGTATTGTGTAGACTAAAAGATGTGGAAAATAAGGAAGACATCATCCTTTTCTTATTTAGTTATGTATAAAATCAACCTTGATGTCCTCTTTTCCCTCCAAGCTGGTGTAAAGAGGATTTTTTTCAGATAGTACCAGGAGAGATATTTAAATTGGGTTTGTCCAAGATTCTTCTTTGAAGTATTCTATGTAAAAATTCACTGTCTCTGCAGACTGTGATAATATAACAATAACCTTAGTTCTGATTAACAAGAGATAAAATGTCGTTATGGCTTTTGCAATTTGCTTAATATTAACTTAATAATAACTTAAATTTGAGTACAACTAAATGTAAATTTCCATCAAAATCATCTAAAGCTTTATCTATAGACCATATGTACTAGGAAGTATGGTACTTATGTTACTAGTTTATAGAAGGTAAAGTATAACTGGAAAATACAAAAGGCAATAGGGAAAGGTAAATTTGAGAATTAATAATTTCACAGGGAAATACCATGCTCCACACCACAAGAGGCAGAAAAAAGCATATGTGTGTGCAAGTGGACATATATACATATATAGCCAACATAAACACATAGATGTATATATAGAGATATTATCAAATATTTACCTTCCAATTTTTAAAAAGGAAGAATCAAGAGGTATACTTCTAATGGAAAGACAATAAAAATATACAGTGATTGATGATCTAAATTAGACAGTCACCTTTAGTGGCTAGAAAGGGAAATCTGAAGTTTTGGAGAATTAGAGACCTAGAATCAGTTATAAGGATTTGATTTAGTTTTTAAGAAAGATTTTATTTATTTATTTATTTATTTATTTATTCATTCATTCATTCATTCATTGAGAGGAAGAGAGGAACAAACAAGCAGGGGGAATAGCAGGCTTGATATAGAGGGAGAGGGAGAGGCAGGCTCCTGGCTGAGCAGAGAGGAAGGAAGGACCTGAACTGACGATGCTTAACCAACTGAGCCACCCAGAAGCCCCAGGATTTGATTTAGTTTATATTCTGAGTTATCTAATTTTTTTTTATTAGAGTGGTATCTAAACTTTTAAAATAATGTACGTTTACTGTGTGATGGTTCAGGTACTCATTTGGTATTAGTTAAATCATATAAGTCATAAGAAACACTAACCCTATAAATTTATCTCTTTGTTTAATGTTTTCATATATAGGATTTTTGGCGATATGTTTGCCTGTTCCAGTGTGATGCTGAGAACTGTGTTTTTTTCTGGTTGTCCCTTTTTTAATTTTTATTTTTTTAATAATGAAGGGTTGTAGAGATTGCCCTGTGATGCATAAATTCTTTAAACAGTATTCTTTAAATCTGACCTTAGGTATTGCCTATGTTGCCTGATGCTGTTTTGTTATTGACTGTTTTAGGCAACTAATACACTTCATCTCACTTATAGCTTTGGACTTTCATGGTCTTCTGACCCTTTTCTTCAGTTAAAACTCTCTGTCTCATATATACATATATATGAGATATGGGAAGCAATTTACTTAATTTATATAATGTATATATTATCACCATCTGATTAACAAAACTATAGTTTGTATAATTTTAATATGTCTAGATTATTATAATGAATTTTTCCATTTCTCAATACAGTATTCATATTTGGTAAGTATTAAGTAGCAGGTCAGTGATAGAAGATATTTGATATTATATTTCAGTATCTAGTTCCCTATTTCTCCCAGTAATGTCCAGGATAGAAAAAATAGATGTTATTATTCTTCTTCAGTATATTACTAACATGAATTATTTTATGTTGTCAAAATAATTAGAGATATATTTGGTAGTTTATGATCCACTCATATTTACTATTAAAGTTTGTATGGAATGGTTATGACTTCCTCAAGTTAATTAAATATTTTAATGCTACCAATGTTTTAGGAATTTCAAAAGAAGAATCATTTAACAGTTAGATTTATGTTAATTTGATTTTCACAACATCAGAATTATGTTTAGTCTCTAAATTGAAAGATATTTTTATTACCCAGAAATGTAAAGGTTACATTTAACTGAAAATGTACATAAAAAAACTGATTTCCTGATACTTTGAGGCCCTACATTTCTAATTTTAGAAACCGTTCTTGACATACATCTCTGTTAAGGATCCTTTAAGAAATATTATTTTACAAGTGTACTTGACTTAAACTCATGTGTAGCTATAAGTAGGAAATCCTTTAAGTTGGGGGGAGCTGATTCTTTTAGGGCAGATTTTTTTCCCTCCTTTATTTCTCTTTCCATTCTAGACATTTATCCTTGATGCTCTTCAATATTTTTCCCCTTGCAAAATTGGTTTTTACTACTGCTTTGTATTCATTTAGCATTTAAAAATAATTTGACCCTTTGTGAGTTGATATGGCAGAGTAGTAGGGGTACCCCGGGCTTGCCTTATCTTAAAAACACAGCTAGATAATTATCAAATCCTTCTGAACATACAGGAAATTGATCTGAGGACTGAGAGAAAAACCTGAGTAAATAGAAGGAGAAAAGACGCCACATTGTGGAGGGTAGGAAATGTGCAGATGTCATTTGAGGGACAAAAAAATCAGGATGATGCATAGGGAAGGGAGACCTGATCAGGGGGGGGGGGGAGAGAGAGAGAGGAGGAGGCTCAAGGCATTGCGCAAAAAACACTCTCCCCCACCAAACAATTGACAAGAAAAACAAGAGGGGATGATTATCACAAGTTTTTACAAGCAGTGTTGCTCAATGTCTGAGGTTTTAGAAGTCTGCCATCACTAGTGTGGAGCCTGGTGGGCATAGAGGTGCTCCTGTGGAGAAGGAAGGGAGAGACCCAGGAGTGGCCATTGCAGTTTGAGGAGCTGAGAATCTCACTGGGAGAGGCAGTTCTCCTTCTTTAAGTGCATTTGGGAGAGGTGGCACTGCCTCTACAGGGACAAAAGAGCACGTGGGCACCACTGAGCTAGCCTGTTTATTAGTATAGGAACTGAGGCTCCCACCGAGGGCAGCTAACCTGGATGCTGACCTTTTGCTGTGTTTTTACCATAAATTCCAAGCCCCTACATGTTCCTGTCACTGACCTTCTGGAAAAAAACCTACACCAGCTAGTGCAATGAGACCCTCTCCTGGAGGATCATTGAGGGTCTGTGAAGTGCCAGGTCCCTAAAATTTGGAATTTTGAAACCAAACTGGCATACCGGAGATAAAATACAGGAGCATTGTGCTACCAAATTGGCAGAAGGCTCAGACAAAGACAGGGTAAAGGCAGGGATCTGAGGGATGCGTGGCACAAACTAGGGGAGATTGTTTGCTCTTCTGAGAGGGCTTCCTGAATAGCTGTTAGCATGAAATCCCCTCTTCAGAAATGAGAAAGCTGGTTGATGCCATTTTTATCTATGCCCATCAGGAAGGATGTACTTCAGTGAGCAGCACATCAACCATAGTGGAGGCTTGAACCATTTACATCAAGCCCACTCCCCTGCACTATGCAGGCACTTTTTTTAAACTAGGGCAAGTGTGCCTCAAACTCAGAGCATCAGTGGACCCTGCTGCCAGAAGACCAGCAAAAATTGCCCACTTACACCAGTCTACTGACAATAGAGTGCTAAAAAAGCTGTAGGGGAAATAGGATCTAGGAGAAATAGGAACTAGCCTCTTTTAACAAGCAGACTGAAACACACCTAGTTAAAACTTGCCACTCACTGGAGAAGGGACAAGCATTCCCCACTTGGGGGAAATGAGAAAGACAAAGAGAAACTCTGTAGGGCAATGACTTGAGGGAAAGAGCAGCCAAAACACAGTAGTAGAGTGCACACAGAATACACCAGAAATATTTCCTGAAGCATGAGGCCCTGAGCAGTATAGGACCTCTTCTTCATAGAGCCACTACTTTTAGGAGCAGGAAACAGAATAGGCTTTCCTAAGACACAGAATACAGAGAACTAGACAAAATGTCAAGATGGAGGAATTCATCCCAAAAGAAAGAACAAGAAGTCATGGATAGGGATCTCATAAAAACAGATGTAATAAACATGCCAGAACCAGAATTTAAAACAAGAATCACAAAGATACTAGGTGGGTTTGAGAAAAGCATAGAAGACATCAGGGAGTCCATTTCTGCAGAGATAAAAGACCTAAAGTCTAGCCCAGCTAAAATAAAAAATGCTATAACAAAGATGTGAAACTGACAGGATATAATGACTACAAGGAGGGAACAAGTAGAAGAATAAATAAGCGATAAAGAAGATTAAATTGTGGAAAATACTGAAGCAGAAGAGGGAAAGAAAAAATATTGGGTCACAAATCTAGAATTAGGGAGCTCAGCAACTATATGAAGCATAGTAACATTCATACCATAGGCGTCCCAGCAGAAGAGAGGGAAAAAAAGGGGGCAGAAGATTTATTTGAGGAAATCATAGCTGAAAACTTCCCTAATCTGGGGAAGGAAACAGACATCCAAATCCAGGAGGTTGAGAGAATGCCCATCAAGATCAACAAGATCAAAAAACCAACATCAAGATATATCATAGTTAAATTTGCAAAATATAGGGATAAAGGTAAAATCCTAAAAGGAGCAAGGCAAAAGAGGTCCCTAACTTACAAGGAAAGAAAAATAAGGTTAGCAGCAGATCTCTACACAGAAATGTGGCATATCTTCAACATGTTGAATGGGAAAAATATGCATCCAAGAATGCTTTATCCAGCAAGACTGTCATTCAGAATAGAAGGAGATATAAACAGTTTCCCAGACAAAAACTAAAGGAGTTCATAACAACTAAACCAGCTCTGCAAGAAATATTAAAAGAGACTCTTTGAGTGGGAAAGTAAGACCAAAAGCAAGAAAGACTAGAAAGGAACAGAGGAAATCTCCGGAAACACTGACTTTACAGGCAATACAATGGCACTAATTTCCTATCAATAGTCGCTTTCAATGTAAATGAACTAAATTCTACAATAAAAAGTTATAGGGTATCAGACTGGATAAAACAAAACAAAGCAAAACAAGACCCATCTATAAGCTGCCTAAAAGAGACTCATTTTAGACCTAAGGACACCTGCAGATTGAAAGTGAGGGGACGGAGAATCATTTATCATGGTGATGGACATCAAATGAAAATAAAAATAACCATACTTATATCAGACAAACTAGATTTTAAACCAAAGATCATAACAAGAGATGAAGGGCAGTATATCAATATAAAGGGGTTATCTAACAAAATCTAACAATTGTAAATATGCCCCAACTTTGGAGCACTGAAATATATAAATCAATGAATAACAAATATAAGAAAACACATTGACAATAATACAGTAATAGTAGGAGACTTCAATACCCTGCATATATCAATGGACAGATTATCTAATTAGAAAATCAACAAGGAAATAATAGCTTTGAAGGACATGCTGGACCAGATCAACTTAATGGATATATTCAGAACATTTCATCCTAAAGCAGCGGAATACACAGTATCTTGGAGTGCACATGCAACATTCTTCAGGATAGATCACATACTGGGTCACAAATCAGCCCTCAACAAGTTCCACAAAGCTATGAAACTAGAGGTCAACCACAAGAAAAAGATCGGAAAGACCATGAAAACATGGAAGTTAAAGAACATCTTACTGGAGTACGAATTGGTTAACCAGCAAATTAATGAAGACATAAAAATACATGGAAGCAAATGAAAATGAGAACAGGACAGTCCAACACATTTGGGATGCAGCAAAAGCAGTTAAAAGAGGGAAATATACAGTAATACAAGCCTACCCTCAAGAAGAAAAGTGTCAAATACACAACCTAGCCTTATACCTAAAAAAGGTAGAAAAACAACAGAAAGTGAAACTTAAAATCAGTAGAAGAAGAATAAAGATCAGAGCAGAAATAAACAATAGAGAAACAAACAAAAATATAGACCATATCAATGAGACTATGTTCTCTGAAAGAATTAGTAAAATTGATTATTTTTACAATGGAAGGACTGGACACTAGCCCTTTATCTGATAGGTCATTGGCAAATATCTTCTCCCATTCTGTAGGTTGTCTTTTAGTTTTCTTGACTATTTCTTTTGCTGTGAAGAAGCTTTTCATCTTGATGAAGTCCAAATAATTCATTTTTGCTTTTGTTTCCCTTGCCTTTATGGATGTATCTTGCAAGAAGTTGCTGGGGCCAAGTTCAAAAAGGGTGTTGCCTGCATTCTCCTCTAGTATTCTGATGGATTCTTGTCTCACATTTAGATATTTTGGTGTCCATCGAAAGATGAATGGATAAAGAAAATGTGGTAGATATATATACAATGGAATATTACTCAGCCATTAGAAAAGACAAATACCCACAATTTGCTTCGACGTGGATGAAACTGGAGGGTGTTATGCTGAGTGAAATAAATCAAAGGGAGAAGTACAAACATTATATGCTCTCATTCATTTGGGGAATATAAAAAATAGTGAAAGGGAATAAAGGGGAAAGGAGAGAAAATGAGTGAAAATATCAGTGAGGGTGACAAAACATGAGAGACACCTAACTTTAGGAAATGAACAAGGGGTAGTGGAAAGGGAGGTGGGCAGGGGATTGGGATGACTGGGTGATGGGTACTGATGGGGGCACTTGGCAGGATGAGCACTGGGTGTTATGCTATATGTTGGTAAATTGAACTCCAATAAAAAAGAACAAAAAAAAGAATAAAAAAAGGAAGACTGGCTCTTTGAAATAATTAATGAAATTGATGAATCCCTAGCCAGATTTATCACAAAGAAAAGAGAAAGTACCCAAATAATATCACAAATGAGAAAGAGGAGATCATGACCAATACCAGAAAAATACAAATAATTGTAAGAGAATATTATAAAACATAATATGCCAACAAATTTGGCAATCATGAAGAAATAGATAAATCCCAAAAACATACGAAATATCAAAAAAGAAACGGAGAAATACAAAACTTGAGCAGGCCAATAACCAGCAAAGAAACTGAATCACTAATCAAAAATCTACCAACAAGCATAAGTTCAGGGCCAGATGACTTCCCAGGGGAATTCTACCAGTTAGTTATTTAAAGAGGAGTTAATACCTATTGTTCTGAAACTTCCAAAAATAGAAATGGAAGGAAAATTTCCAAACCCATTCTATAAGGCCAGCACTACCCTGATTCCAAAACGAGACAAAGACACCACCTAAAAGGCGAAGGCTAATATCTCTGATGAACATAGTTGCAAAATTTCTCAACAAAATACTAACAAATTAAATTCAACAGTACATTAAAGGAATCATTCAACAACATGAAGTGGGATTTATTCCTGGGCTGGAAGGGTGGTTCCATATTCACAAGTCAATCAACGTGTTATGCCACATTAACAAACAAAAGAATAAGAACCTTAACGATCCTGTCAATAGATGGAGAAAAAGCATTTGGCAAAGTACAGCATCCACTTTTGATAAAAACCCTTGAAAAAGTGAGGATAGAAGGAACATATCTCAACATAGTAAAGGCCATATATGAAAACATCCACAGGTAAAATCATCCTTAATGGAGAAAAACAGAGCTTACAAGACAGGGATGTCCACTCTCACTTCTGTTATTTAACACTGTACTAGAAGTCCTAACCTCAGGAATCAGACAACAATAAGAAATAAAATGCATCCAAACTGGCAAGAAAGAAGTCAAACTTTCACTACTTGCAGATGACATAATACTTTGTAGAAACTCAAAAGACGGGATGCCTGTGTGTCTCAGTGGTTGAGCGTCTGCCTTTGGCCCATGGCGTGATCCTGGAGTCCTGGGATCAAGTCCCACATCAGGCTGCCTGCATGGAGCTTGCTTCTCTCTCTGCTTATGTCTCTGCCTCTATCTCATGAAGAATATCTCTTTAAATAAAATAAACTCAAAATTCTCCACCAAAAAATTGCTCAAACTGATAAAAGAATTCAGTAAATTTGCAGGACATAAAATAAAGGTACTCAAATTTGTTGCATTTCTGTACATAAGTCATGAAGCAGTAGAAAGAGAAATGAAGGAATCTATCCCACTTACAACCATAAGAAACCTAGGAATAAACCTAATCAAGAAGATAAAATATATGTATTCTGAGAAAAAATAGTATAGCAATGCAGGCATACCTCAAGAAGCAAGAATAATCTGAAGTATATAACCTATCAGTACACCTAAAGCAGCCAAAAAAGGAAGAGTGTATAAAACCTAAATCCTGTAGAAGAAGGGAAATAATAAAGATTAGAGCAAAAATACATGATACAGGAATAAAAAAAAAAACAGCAGCATAGTTTAATGTAACTAGGAGCCTATTCTTTGAAAGAATTACTACAATGGGTAAACCTGTAGCAAGACTTATCAAAAAGAAAGTACCCAGATAAAAGCATTAATGAAAGAGGAACGATCACAACCAGCACCACTGAAATACAATTATAAGAGAATATTATGAAGAAGCATGCATCCAAAAATTGGGCACCTGGAGGAAATGGATAAATTCCTGGAAACATATAAACTACCAACATTGAAACAGGACAAAATAGAAAATTTTAGCAAATTCATAACCAGAAAAGAAATTGAATCAGTAATCAAAAAACCCACAACAAAGAAGAGTCTATGGCCATTTGGGTTCTCAGGAGTATTCTACCAATCATTTAAAGAAGAGTTAATAACTATTCTTCTCCAACTATTCAAAAAATAGAAATGGAAGGAAAACTTTTAAACTATTTCTTTGAGACTAGCATTATCTTGATTTAAAAACTACACGAAGATCCGACTACAAATCAGCCAAGATGCCTGATGTACATGGTTGCAAAAATTCTCAACAAGAGACTAACAAATTAAATCCAACAGTTCTTTAAAAAATATTCACTGTGATCTGGTTATGTTTAACCTGGCTTCAAGCATGGTTTAGTATTCACAAATCCATCAACGTGATATAACACATTAATCAAAGAAAGGACAAGAACCATATGATCCTCTCAATAGATACAGAAAATGCATTTGATAAAATACAGCATCCATTGTTGATGAAAAACTTCAACAAAGTAGGGGAATTGGTAACATACCCCAATACCATAAAACCCATATATTAAAGGCCCATATATATGGTCAGGAACAACACAGGGATGTCCACTGTCACCATTGTGATTTAACAAAGTACTGTAAGTCCTAGTCCCAGCAATCAGACAACAAAAAGAAATAAAAGGCATCCAAATCAGCAGAGTAGTACCCAAATTTCTACTCATCGCAGACGACATGACACTCTAATTAGAAAACCCTGAAGACTATACCAAAAATTGTTAGAACTGGAGGGGAAAGATGGAGGAAGAGTAGGGTCACCAAGTCACCTGTCCCCACAAAATTACCTAGATAACCTTCAAATCATCCTGAAAATCTACAAATTTGGCCCGAGATTTAAAGAGACAACAGCTGGAATGCTACAGTGAGAAGGGATCACGCTTCTATCAAAGTAGGAAGAGAGGAGAAAAGAAATAAAGAAACAAAAGGCATGCAAGAGGGAGGGGCCCCACGAGGAGCCGGGCTAAGGCCCGGTCGAGTGTCCCCAGGACAGGAAAGCCCTGCCTGGAGAAGCAGGAGCTTCGCCAATCTTCCCGGACAGAAAAGCGCCAGAAAGGGCGGGCAGGATATATTCAGGGTCCTAAATGAGAAAAACATGCAGCCAAGAATACTTTATCCAGCAAGGCTCTCATTCAGAATAGAAGGAGAGATAAAGAGCTTCCAAGACAGACAAAACTGAAAGAATATGTGACCACCAAATCAGCTCTGCAAGATATAATAAGGGGGACTCTTAAAATTCTTCTTTAATAAGATGTACAATGGAACAATCCACAAAAACAGGGACTGAATAGGTATCATGATGACACCAAACTCATATCTTTCAATAGTAACTCTGAATGTCAATGGACTTTACGACTCAATTAAAAGGCGCAGAGTTTCAGACTAGATAAAAAAGCAGGACCCATCTATTTGCTGCCTACAAGAGACTCATTTTAGACAAAAGGACACCTACAGCCTGAAAATAAAAGGTTGGAGAACCATTTACCATTCAAATGGTTCTCAAAAGAAAGCAGGGGTAGCCATCCTTATATCAGATAAACTAAAATTTACCCCGAAGACTGTAGTGAGAGATGAAGAGGGACACTCTATCATACTTAAAGGATCTATCCAAGAAGAGGACTTAACAATCCTGAATATATATGCCCCAAATATGGGAGCTGCCAAATATATCAATCAATTAATAACCAAAGTTAAGACATACTTAGATAATAATACGCTTATACTTGGTGACTTCAGTCTAGCAATCTAGTGCTCTCTACCCTTGATAGGTCTTCTATGCACAACATCTCCAAAGAAACAAGAGCTTTAAATGATACACTGGACCAGGTGGATTTCATAGATATCTACAGAACTTTATGTACAAACGGAACTGAATACACATTCTTCTCAAGTACACATGGAACTTTCTCCAGAATATATCACATACTTGGTCACATTTCAGGTCTGAACCCATACCAAAAGATTGGGATGGTCCCCTGCATATTATCAGACCATAATGCCTTGAAGTTAGAACTAAATCAAAAGAAGAAGTTTGGAAGGATTTCAAACACGTGGAGGTTAAGGACCATCTTGCTAAAAGATGAAAGGGTCAACCAGGAAATTAAGGAAGAATTGAAAAGGTTCATGGAAACTGATGAGAATGAAGATACAACCGTTCAAAATCTTTGGTATACAGCAAAAGCAGTCCTGAGGGGGAAATGCATTGCAATACAAGCATCCATCCAAAACCTGGAAAGAACTCAAATACAAAAGCTAACCTTACACGTAAAGGAGCTAGAGAAAAAAACAGCAAATAGATCTTACACCCAGCAGAAGAAGAGAGTTAATTAAGATTTGAGCAGAACTCAATGAAATAGAGACCAGAAGAACTGTGGAGCAGATCAACAAAACCAGGAGTTGGTTCTTTGAAAGAATTAATAAGATAGATAAACCATTAGCCAACCTTATTAAAAAGAAGAGAGAGAAGACTCAAATTAATAAAATCATGAATGAGAAAGGAGAGATCACTACCAACACCAAGGAAAAACAAACGATTTTAAAAACATATTATGAACAGCTCTACGCCAATAAATTAGGCAATCTAGAAGAAATGGACGCATTCCTGGAAAGCCACAAACTACCAAAACTGGAACTGGAAGAAATAGAAAACCTGAGCAAGCCAAAAACCATGGAGGAAATTGAAGCAGTCATCAAAAACCTCCCAAGACACAAAAGTCCAGGGCCAGATGGCTTCCCAGGTGAATTCTATCAAACGTTTAAAGAATAAACCATACCTATTCTACTAAAGCTGTTTGGAAACATAGAAAGAGATGGAGTACTTCCAAATTCATTCTATGAGGCCAGCATCACCTTAATTCCAAAACTAGACAAAGACCCCACCAAAAAGGAGAATTACAGACCAATATCCCTGATGAACATGGATGCAAAAATTCTCAACAAGATACTAGCCAATAGGATACAACGTTACATTAAGAAGATTATTCACCCTGAACAAGTCGTATTTATAACCCGGGATGCAAGGCTGGTTCAACACTCATAAAACAATCAATGTGATTCATCATCTCAGCAAGAGAAAAAACAAGAACTGTATGATCCTCTCATGAGATGCAGAGAAAGCATTTGACAAAATACAGCATCCGTTCCTGAACAAAACTCTTCAGAGTGTAGGGATAGAGGGAACATTCCTCAACATCTTAAAAGCCATCTACGAAAAGCCCACAGCAAATATCATTGTCAATGGGGAAGCACTGGGAGCCTTTCCCCTAAGATCAGGAACAAGACAGGGATGTCCACTCTCACCACTGGTATTCAACATAGTACTAGAAGTCCTAGCCTCAGCAATCAGACAACAAAAAGACATTAAAGGCATTCAAATTGGCAAGGAAGTCAAACTCTCCCTCTTCGTCTATTCTAAATAGAAAATATTCTAAATAGAAAATCCAATAGACTCCACCCCAAGATTGCTAGAACTCATACAGCAATTTGGCAGTGTGGCAGATACAAAATCAATGCCCAGAAGTCAGTGGCATTTCTCTACACTAACAATGAGACTGAAGAAAGAGAAATTAAGGAGTCAATCCCATTTACAATTGCACCCAAAAGCATAAGATACCTAGGAATAAACCTAACCAAAGAGGTAAAGGATCTATACCCTAAAAACTATAGAACACTTCTGAAGGAAATTGAGAAAGACACAAAGAGATGGAAAAATATTCCTCGCTCATGGATTGGAAGAATCAATATTGTGAAAATGTCAATGTTACCCACGGCGATTTACCCTTTTAATGCAATCCCTATCAAAATACCATGGACTTACTTCAGAGAATTGGAGGAAATTATTTTAAGATTTGTGTGCAATCAAAAAAGGCCTTGAATAGCCAGGCGAATTTTAAAAAAGGAAAACCATAGCCGGGGGCATCACAATGCCAGATTTCAGGTTGTACTACAAAGCTGTGGTCATCAAGACAGCGTGGTCCTGGCACAAAAACAGACACATAGATCATTGGAGCAGAATAGAGAATCCAGAAGTGGACCCTGAACTTTATGGTCACCAATATTCGACAAAGGAGGGAAGACTATCCACTGGAAGAAAGTCTCTTCAATAAAGTGTGCTGGGAAAATTGGACATACACATGCAGAAGTATGAAACTAGACCACTTTCTTTCACCATACGCAAGGATAAAATCAAAATGGATAAAAGATCTAAATGTGAGACAAGATTCCATCAAAATTCTAGAGGAGAACACAGGCAACACCCTTTTTGAACTTGGCCACAGCAACTTCTTGCAAGATACATCCATGAAGGCAAAAGAAAGAAAAGCAAAAAATGAACTATTGGGATTTCATCAAGACAAGAAGCTTTTGCACAGCAAAGGATACTGTCAACAAAACTAAAAGACAACCTACAGAATGAGAGAAGATATTTGCCAATGACCTATCAGATAAAGGGCTAGTTTCCAAGATCTATAAAGAACCTACTATACTCAACAGCAAAGAAACAAACAATCCTATCATGAAATGGGCAAAAGATATAAACAGAAATCTCACAGAAGACGACATAGAAATGGCCAACAAGCACATGAGAAAATGCTCTGCATTACTTGCCATCAGGGAAATACAAATCAAAACCTCAATGAGATACCACCTCACACCAGTGAGAATGGGGAAAATTAACAAGGCAGGAAATCACAAATGTTGGAGAGGATGTGGAGAAAAGGGAACCCTCTTAGACTGTTGGTGGGAATGTGACCTGTTGCAGCCACTCTGGAGAACTGTATGGAGGTTCTTCAAAGAGTTAAAAATAGATCTGCCCTACAATGCAGCAAATGCACTGCTGGGGATTTATCTCAAAGATACCGATGCAGTGAAATGCAGGACACCTGCACCCCAATGTTTATAGCAGCAATGTCCACAATAGCCAAACTGTGGAAGGAGCCTCGGTGTCCATCGGAAGATGAATGGATAAAGAAGATATGGTATATGTATACAATGGAATATTGCTCAACCATTAGAATTGACAAAATCCCACCATTTGCTTTGAGGTGGATGTAACTGGAGTGTATTATGCTGAGTGAAATAAGTCAATGGGAGAAGGACAAACAATATATGTTCTCATTCATTTGGGGAATATAAAAAATAGTGAAAAGAAATAAAGGAGAAAGGTGAAAAAATGAATGGGAACTATCAGAAAGGGAGAGAGAAAATTGAAGACTTGTAACTCTGGGAAACGAACTAGGGGTGGTCGAAGGGGAGTTGGGCGGAGGGGTGGGGGTGAATGTGTGACGGGCACTGAGGTGGGCACTTGATGGGATGAGCACTGGGTGTTATTCTATATTGGCAAATTGAGCACCAATAAAAATAAATTTATAAAAAAATTGTTAGAACTGATTTATGAATTCATCAAAATCACAGAATACAAAATCAAGTACATTTGCTTTTCTCTACACTAACAATGAAGAAGCAGAAAGAAAAATCAAGGAATCGATTCCCATTTACAATTGAACCAAAAAGCATAAGATACCAAGGAATAAACCTAACCAAACAGGTAAAAGAAAGGCATTCTGAATACTATAAATCCCTGATGAAAGAATTTGAAGATGACACGAAGAAAAGAAAAGAAATGAAGAAATGACATGAAGAAATGAAAAGACACTCCAGCCTTATTCATTGGAAGAATAAACCTTTTTAAAATGTCTTTACTACCCAAATCAATTGACATATTTACCCAAATCAATCTTTTCAAAATACCACCATTTTTCACAGATCTTGAACATTATTAACATTTGTATGAAACCACAAAAGACCCCAAGTGGCCATAACAATCTTGAAAAAGTAGAGTGAAACTGGAGGAAACACAATTCCGGATTTAAAGCTATATTACAAAACTGTAGTCATGAAGACAGTATGGTATTGGCACAAAAACAGACACATAGATCAATGGAACAGAATAGAAAACCCAGAAGTGGACCCACAACGATACCAATTCATGCTCAACAAACTGGGAAAGAATATCCAATGGAAAAACGACAGTCTTTTCAGCAAATGACATTGGGAAAACTGGATGGCCCCATGCAGAAGAATGAATCTGGACCACTTTCTGATACCATACACAAAAATAAATTCAAAATGGTTGAAAGACCTAAATGTGAGACTGGAAACCGTAAAAATCCTGAAGAATAACACAGGTAGTAACCACTTTGACATTGGCTACAAAGACTTCTTACTGGACATTCTCTTGAGGCAAGGGAAACAAGAGTAAAAATGAACTATTGATTTAAAAAAATGAACTATTGGGGGGATCCCTGGGTGGCTCAGCAGTTTAGCGCCTGCCTTCGGCCCAGGGCGCGATCCTGGAGTTCCGGGATCGAGTCCCACGTCGGGCTCCCAGCCTGGAACCTGCTTCTCCCTCCTCCTGTGTCTCTGCCTCTCTCTCTCTTTCTCTCTCCCTTTGTCTATCATAAATATATAAATAAATCTTAAAAAATGAACTACTGGGACTTCATCACAATAAAACTTCTGCACAGTGAAAGAAACAATCAACAAAACTAAAAGGCCGCCTGCAGAATTGGGGAAGATATTTGCAAATGACATATCTGATAAAGCATTATCCAAAATCTGTAAAGACATTATCACACTCAACACCCAAAAAGCAAATAATCCAGTTAATAAATGAGCAGTACACATTAATAGACTTTTTTCCAAAGAAGACTACAGATGGCTAATAAGCACATGAAACAATGCTCAGCGTCAGTCATCATCATGGAAAGACAAATCAAAACAATGAGATACCAACTTATCCCTGTCAGAATGGCTAAAATTAACAATACAGGAAACAAATTTTGGTGAGAATATGTAGAAAGGGAAACCCTTTCATCCTGTTGGTGGGATTGCAAAGTGGTGTAGCCACTCTGGAAAATAGCATGGTGGTTCCTCAAAAAGTTAAAATTATAGCTGCCACTGTACCAGCAATCACACTAATAGGTATTTATGCAATGGATACAAAAATACTATTTCAATGGGGCACGTGTATCCTGATTTTTATAGCAGCATTGTCAACAATAGGTAAGTTATGGAAAGATCCTGTGTGTCCATCAACTGATGATAGATAAAGAGGATGTCAGCTATAAAATGAATGATACTTGCCATTTGCTGTTATTTGGATGGTGGTAGAGTGTATTATGCTAAGTGAAAACAAAGATAGATAAATATCATATGATTTCACTCACACGTGGAATTTAAGAAACAACAGATGAAATAGAAGTAGAAGAAAAAAATAGAGGGAGGCACGCCATAAGAGACTTTTAACTAGAGAAAGCAAGCTGCGGGTTGATGAAGACAGGTGGGCAGGGGAATGGGCTAAATAGTTGATGGTTATTAAGAAGGGTACTCGTGATAAGCACTTGGTGTTATATGTAAGTGATGAATAATTAAATTCTGTTCCTGAAACCGTTATTACAATATGTGTTGACTAACTAGAATTTAAAGAAAAACTTGAAAAAATATAATGCACTATAAAAAACTACAGCTAATATGATAAAGGGAAAAGTTTTGCAATAGAAAAATAATTTCAAACCCTTGTACTATAGATATGCAAAACTCTTTGATAAACAATTACTGTTCATCTAAATATTGATGCCTAGTCAATAGTAGGTGCAGTTGTATGCTATACCAGAAGCAATGCAAAGATAAATAGAAAAAATAATTCAATAACTTCAATTTTATAGACATACTGTGTTTTTCTCAGTTCTCAGTTGACTCTGTCATGCAGGTCTGAAATAGGGCAAATTGTATTGCCATTTTATAGATGAGGGGACTAAAGAGCTGATCCTAGTAAATAGAATAATCCAAGCCAAGAGGGAACTAGTTTGCCACCCTTGTTTGATTTTCAGTCAATACAAATTTATACTATTTTCCTAGCCTAAATATTCTGTAATTACTTTCTAATAAGTACATTATTTGAGGCGTTTCGTTCACCCTGGTGGTGTTTTGACATTTACATTATTATTACTGTTAGCCTTCTTTCAAAGTATGCTGATACTTAGCTTGGTTTTCCTTCACCCTGGATTATTCACTGCATGCGAAGAGTACATCAAGCTGCTTTCCCAGATCTCTGCATGTACATTTTAATAAGTCTATAACTAAATGCTTTTGGAATTTCTCGGTGATCAAACTGTCCTATCTACCCAGAAATATAGCAAATGTTTGAACAGATGGATATTGCAATAATGTATAAAACCCATAAAATAATGCTGTAAAAATCTGTCTTCTTTATTTTCACTTTTTAGTTTTAATTCCAGTATAGTTAACATGCAGTGTTATATTAGGTTCAGGTGTACAATATAGTGACATTCAATTCTATACATCACCCCATGCTCATCATGACAAGTACACTCTATGTCCATCATCTATTTCACCTATCCCCCACCACCTTCCCTCTGATAACCATCAGTTCTTAATAATTAAGAGTCTGTTTATTGGCAAATCTCTTTCTTTTTTTCCCCCTTTACTCATTTATTTAGTTTCTTAAATTCCAAATATGGGTGACATCATATGATATTTGTCTTTCTCTGACTTACTTCTCTTAGCATTATACTCTCTTGGTCCATCCCTCTCGTTTTGACCTGTTTTCTGGAGGTATCTATGCTTATAGGAAGCAGTCATAATAATATCATATAGTATGATTTCCTAATAAATTGTCTTCAGTTTCTTTTTCTCATTAACAGCTGATTTCAAATCAGTTGTCAAAAGTTTGGGGCAGTAGTGTATTTTGCATTTTGTTTTATATTCTATCAGTATATTTTTCCAGTATTAACAGCATTGTTGGCTCCCTGAATTAAAAAGATGATCACAGATTATAGAGGTCAGAACATACTGTTTTGGTTGTGATTGAGCCTTCATAATTTTTGTATTTATCAACAATTACTATGATATTCCAACAAAAAAACTAACTCACCTTCATTCTCGCCTCAGATTTGTCATGTTGTTTTGGAAAGAACAGTGGTTCCTATTTCAAAGTTATTAAATCTTAATTTCACACTATTAGCTTTCTTTACAGATATCAACTATGATTAGGTACTATGTATAAGTTTGTTAGGGCTACCATAACTAAGTATCACAGACCAAGTAACTTATACGACAAATCTATTTTCTCACAATTCTGGAGGCTAGAAGTTCAAGAGCAAATTGTTAGCAAAGTTAATTTCTTCTGAGGTCTGTTTCCTTGCCTTATAGATGTCAGTCTTCTCCCTGTGCTTTTACATGCTTTTTCTTCTGTGTGTGTCTATGTCTTAATCTTCTCTTCTTAAAGGAACACCAGTCATATTTGATAAGGTTCATCCTAATGACCTTATTTTTTTAACACCCTGTCTCCAAATAGTCACATTCTGAGGTACTGGGGGTTAAGACTTCAGCACATGAATTTTGAGGGGAAATGATTCAGCCCATAACATACTGTATACGTTTTGTTTCATTAAGGGATGTGACATATCTGACAAAATTTGTTATCCTCAAGTCTACATTTTATCTCTGTATCCCAAGTAGGTAGCACAGTGTATGATACATAGCATGTGCTCCATGAATGTTGTTGATTTTTCTGAATGAGTGAGTAATTAAAGATAAAAGGCTGTGTGTATGGGAAGATTATGTGATACATCATGACTTTATTATACCAGGATAGAGAAAAGTATTTGAAGATGATTTACTCTTAGGAGAAAACAAATGGATTGTTGATTGGTACATTACTACCTTATTTCAGGCTAGAATGCTACCAGTCTCAAGATTTTTGGAATGGTGCAGAACCAGAAGAAAGTGAAGTAGAAGAAGGAAGGAGGGCTACAGATGACACAAAAATAATGTTTTAGTATTAAACATCAATAAATATAGCCTTGGAGATGCTAAGAAATGTTAGGCAGTAGACAAGAATGGGTTGGGGAGGAGATGAAATAAGAAAGATGAATATTGGAAATGATGACATAGAGAGTATCAGAGAATTTGACAGTAAAAAAAGAGGTAGTACATGCAAATTATAAAACACTTGTATAATAAGTAACCATGTATGTGTGTATATATGTGTATGACTATCTATATTTATATATCTATGTACCTGTATCTTAGAAGCACCTAAATACTACTTTTCAATCCTGAGCTCACTTATCTCACTCTAGTTCTACTGAACCATAATCTTTGAGGATGGAACTCAAACGTGTATTAAATAAATATTTATTTTACTAGTGATTTTTATTTGCAGCTAAGGCATTATAAGCTACTCTTTACTTAAATGCAACCTAGCTATAATTTAGTAACATAGTACATAGTAGTTGTTTGCTTAGGAACATATGTGTGTTTATTAGAGAAGACAGATGGCCAATCAGTAAGTTAATGTCAGCATTTTTTAAAAAGTACAGATTCTGGAGTCATTGTGCCCTTCATTTATATTGAGTACAACACAGTGTAATAAAAGTACTGACCATGGATAATCTTGAAAAATGTTTATTTATACTCCTCACACTCTGAAGAAAAAATGCTTATTTCATTAAATTTAGATATAAAATCAGTTCTGTTCAAAACTGACACAATTCCATTATATAGGATGAATTTCATATTTCCTTATTTCCTTTGTATATTAAAAAATTAACTCTGGGGGAAGCCTGGGTGGCTCACAGGTTTAGCTCCTGCCTTCAGCCCAGGGCATGATCCTGGAGACCCGGGACCGAGTCTGGCGTTGAGCTCCCTGCATGGAGTTTGCTTCTCCCTCTGCCTGTGTCTCTGTCTCTGTCTCTCTCTCTCTCTCTGTGTCTCTCATGAATAAATAAATTAAAATCTTTTAAAAAATTAACTCTGGATACCTATTTTCAGTTTTTATTAAAGACATTTAAAAATAATTTTACGTGTTTTTTTTACTATTTATCTTGAAAATCTTTCTTTTTACAAGTGAGAATAAGCTGATGATTGCCAGAGGGGAGGGAAGCTGGAGGATGGGTAAAATGAGTGAAATGAAGTGGGAGATACCGGCTTCCAGTTGAGGAATGAGTAAGTCACGGGAATAGGAGCTACAGCATTAAGAAGTATAGTCAATGGTAAAGTAATAGCATTGTATGGTGACAGTAGTTATACTTGTAGTGAGCATAGGATATCATATAGAATGGTTGAACCAATACCCTGTGTACCTGAAAGTAATGTAACATTGTGTGTCAACTATACATGAAACATAATAAATATTATATATTAAAATATATATTGTATATAATACTATCTATCCATATAAATTAAAACAACTTTTTCTTCATTCTCTATTTATGAAATTGTGTGGATTTCCGTGGCTGTCTCTTCCATAAAATCAAACAAGTATTATGCAAAGCCTTAGGAATGCAGAGATGAATGTGATAATACCTGCATTCAGGAAGCTCACAGTCTAGTGAGAGAGAAAGACAAGGTGATTTATTAGGACACAGAGTAACAATATTTTATGGTGGCTATCCCCTGGGAAAAGTGATCTTTCCTAATCTAGTAGCATTTCTCATGTTGGAAACTTTTTATGGTAATGCTGCCAAAAAATGAAAGACATATTACATTTTTAAAGGCTGGGCATCTGGATTTTAATTAAGAAAAGAGACATTGGGCAGACACTTTAATTTGGAAGACATTCTTAGCTTTGGTGAAACTAACTAGAGTATAATTGTTTCCTTGGTGACAGTAACTAAACAGTACAGTTGTTTCCTAGCTCTGAACATTTTTTTAAAAACTAATGTCATTATGACCCATGTTTATAATGATGGTCTTAAATGTCAGGTACTAAAATACTTAGGCATAAAAATGCTGTACTGTGTTCAACATAGAATCACAGACCTATGGGGAACCTTAAAGACCCATGTAGTGTAACTTGTTTGTCATGTGAGAACAGTGAAGTAGAGTAGGTTGTGATTTGGCTAAGGCCACTTGTCTTATGCATGGCAGAGCTAGGAGCAAATCTTAGTCTACTGACTCTTCTACCAGTGTTCTTTCAGGTGGAGAAAAATCCTAATACATGTTTTTATTATATGCTCTAAAGACCAGTAGTACATTCATAGTATGTAGTGAAAACTCAGTTAACCATAATATTTAGAGTATACAGTCTGATGTTGCTTTTGGTATACACATATTCTATTGCAAAGGTGCATATAGATAAGCCATATAGAATGGTAGCTGCAAAGCATATATATTTGCATTAAAAAGGTTTTCTTAAAAGATTTTATTTATTCATGAGAGACATACAGTGAGAGGCAGAGACACAGACCAGAGGGAGAAGCAGGCTCCTTGCAGGGAACCCGATGTGGGACTCGATCCAGGGACTGGGATCACACCCTGAGCCAGAGGCAGACCCTCAACCGCTGAGCCATCCAGGCATCCCTAAAAACAGTTTTTGACTTTTTTGGGGAAATTAACTCTCATAGCCACTTACAAGTCTGTTGAAATACCATCTTGGTGTATAACAAACATCCACAGACATACTTTTAGAGCTGATTCTTCATTTCTGGCTGATTAGTGGTTACTGATACCTAAAGCTAAAATTCCTCTCCCACCCTCATGACAGAGTGAATGTTTGACTAATTGTGTAACATGGAAGTTATTTTAGCTGCCAAGGAGTCTGGTTTACTTGGGATTATGCTCATGCCCACTTTGACCATAGTCAGTATTTATTAATCAATCAATTAATGCATGACTTGACTGAGAATATTCTTGGTATCCAGACCAGAATTTACATGGTGTTAAGAATTGCATGCTCAGGCACCCCTCCAGTGAGGGTCTTAAAACTATTAGTTGTTGATTTTTTTTCTTCTATCACTACCTATTTGGAAGGGAAACCTGAAGCAGAGATTTTATGTGCTTATGTTTATGTGTAATTATATAATAGAGGTGGTGGTGGTGGTCGATCTCTGTGTGAGAAAATAGGGAATTGAAATATATCAGTAGCCCATAAAACTCTGTGCTAAGGTGAAGGAGTTGGATAGTCAGTTATTTTCTGGTGTGATTTCTGGATCTAAATGGAGCTAATCATTAGATGTTGCAACTAGTTTTGAGAATTGTTTAGATTTTTTTTTTACAGGATGAAGGAGTTGTTAAAGAAATCCCTATTACTCATCATGTTAAGGAAGGATATGAGAAGGCAGATCCTGCACAGTTCGAGTTGCTCAAGGTGCTTGGTCAGGGATCCTTTGGAAAGGTAATAAATGCCTTATTCCACATTTTTTTTCCTCTTTTAAACATATAACAGAAAAAGTGTACACATAGAAATTTGGAAAATGTGCCATTTATAAATTTGTAAAAGAATACACACAAAGTTAACTCTCTAATTTTACTCCTTTTATTTCTGTGGTACTTTTAGTTCTATTTCTTTGTATTTCTCTATAATAAACAATGTTTTCCGGTACTGTGGGCTCACTCATTTCTTTGGGACAAAATAGAGCATGCTGTTTATTAGCTGCCTATATCAAAGTAGTTTGATTTTTTTAAAAAAAGTTTTCCCTTTAAAAATGCTGGCATAATCCACAGCTTGTTCTTTCTGAGTGATTTTATCTATATTTCTTAGCTCTATCACAAAAGTAATAATTATACACCAATTCATATATGAGTGCATGAATTCACTTATTATCATTAAAGAAGTGTGTGTACATTACAGCAGGGATAGGGACTGGGTGACGTATGGATGATGTGAAACTCCTAATCTCTAAGGACCTTAAGTTTCAAGATAGAGACATTGAGAAATTCATGATTAATTTCATTATCAAAATAATGAAATTCATTATTAAATCTGTTTATTAAGTGCTTAATGGTATGATTCTTAGAAGTGTGTAGGTCTGGTTCTTGACGTTGTACATCTAACATCTAAGAAGTGAAAGTTGAAGTTACTATACGCACAACAATAGATAACAGCCTTTAAGGAAACACTAGCAACAATTTAATGGGAGAAAGATAATGAGAAACTACTAATTTGAGGTGACTGAGATTTAGTTTAAAGGGAGAAAAGTAGGGCAACTGAGCAGTGACTTTTATGACCTGAATCATTTTTTGTATATATATTTTTAAAGAATTTATTTATTTATTCATGAGAGACAGAGAGAGAGAGAGAGAGTGAGAGAGAGAGAGAGAGAGAGAGAGAGAGAGAGAGAGAGGCAGAGACACAGGCAGAGGGAGAAGCAGGCTCTCTGCAGGAGCCCGATGTGGGATTCGATCCCAGATCTCAGAATCACACCCTGAGCCAAAAGCAGATGCTCTACCGCTGAGCCACCCAGGCATCCCTTTATTGTATATTTTTTATTGGAGTTCAATTAGCCAACATATAGTATAACACCCAGTCCTCATCATGTCCAGTGCCCCCGTCAGGGCCCGATACCCAGTTACCCCATTCCTCCACCCACCTCCCCTTCCACTACCACTTGTTCATTTCCCAGAGATACGAGTCTCTCATGCTCTGTCACCCTTTCTGATTTTTCCCATTTTCTCTCTTTTCCCCTATAATCCCTTTGACTATTTTTTATATTCCCCATATAAGTGAAACCATATGTTTGTCCTTCTCCAATTGACTTACTTCACTCAGCATAATACCCTCCAGTTCCATCCACATTGAAGCAAATGGTGGGTATTTGTTGTTTCTAATGGCTGAGTAATATTCCATTGTATACATATACCACATCTTCTTTATCCATTCACCTTTCAATGGACATTGAAGCTCCTTCCACACTTTGGCTATTGTGGACATTGTGGCTATAAACATTGGGGTGCAGGTGTCTCAGCTTTTCACTGCATCTGTATCTTTTGGGTAAATCCCCAGTAGTGCAATTGCTGGGTCATAGGGTAGCTCTATTTTTTAACTCTTTGAGGAACCTCCACACAGTTTTCCAGAGTGGCTGCGCCAGTTCACATTCCCACCAACATCCCCTTCTTCCACATCCTCTCCAACATTTGTTGTTTCCCATCTTGTAAGTTTTCACCATTCTTACTGGTGTGAGGTGGTATCTCATTGTGGTTTGATTTGTATTTCCCTGATGGCCAGTGATGTGGAGCATTTTCTCATGTGTTTGTTGGCTATGTCTATGTCTTCTTTGGTGAAATTATTGTTCATGTCTTTTGACCATTT
Organism: Nyctereutes procyonoides; assembly: GCF_905146905.1. Taxonomy (NCBI): domain Eukaryota; kingdom Metazoa; phylum Chordata; class Mammalia; order Carnivora; family Canidae; genus Nyctereutes; species Nyctereutes procyonoides. The sequence goes on along the minus strand of NW_026575125.1, from coordinate 63,385,246 downwards.
CATGATTATATTGCTTATTTCTTGGGTGTTGAGTCTAATAAATTCTTTATAGCTCTTGGATACTAGCCCTTTATCTGATTTGCAAATATCTTCTCCCATTCTGTAGGTTGTCATTGAGTTTTGCTGACTGTTTCTTTTGCTGAGCAGAAGCTTTTTATCTTGATGAATTCCCAGTAGTTCATTTTTGCTTTTGTTTCCCTTGCCTTCATAGATGTATCTTGCAAGAAGTTGCTGTGGCCACGTTCAAAAAGAGTGTTGCCTGTGTTCTCCTCTAGGATTTTGATGGAATCTTGTCTCACATTTAGATCTTTCATCCATTGAGTTTATCTCTGTGTATAGTGTAAGAGAATGGTCTAGTTTCATTCTTCTGCATGTGGATATCCAATTTTCCCAGCACCATTTATTGAAGAGACTGTCTTTTTTTTCCAGTGGATAGTCTTTCCTGCTTTGTCGAATTTTAGTTGGCCATAGAGTTGAGTGTTGTGCCCAAGATTAGGTATCCAAGAAACCACCAAAAAGCCGACGCCAATGCAAATCCACGAGGGTTTATTTACAAGCTCGAGCTTGGGTCCAAGTTATACCCGACACAGCGGAGCAGGGACTTGGACCCCGAGGTGGGTTTCAGCTTAGTTTTATGGGCTGGTCTAGGGGACCTCCAGAAGGGATTGAGGAATTTCTCAAGTTCTGTTTACATTCTGATACGGGGCTTTCGAGGGCATTGAGCTCTGTTCTCATTCTAATATGGGACTTTCTAGGGCATTAAGCTGTAAATTTCAGCTCTTATTCACAGGGGCCTGGGATGGCTGTACTTGTGCTAATGCTGAACGTAAAGTGGAATGGCCTTAATTTTCTCGGCCTCCACGTTGAGGGCCCATTTCTGGGTTCTCTATTCTGTTCCATTGATCTATGTGTCTGTTTTTGTGCCAGTACCACACTGTCTTGATGACCACAGCTTCGTAGTACAACCTGAAATCTGGCATTGTGATGCCCCCAGATATGGTTTTCTTTTTTAAAATTCCCCTGGCTATTCGGGGTCTTTTCTGATTCCACACAAATCTTAAAATAATTTGTTCTAAGTCTCTGAAGAAAGTCCATTGTATTTTGATAGGGATTGCATTAAACGTGTAAATTGCCCTGGGTAACATTGACATTTTCACAATATTAATTCTGCCAATCCATGAGCATGGAATATTTTTCCATCTCTTTGTGTCTTCCTCAATTTCTTTCAGAAGTGTTCTATAGTTTTTAGGGTATAGATCCTTTACCTCTTTAGTTAGGTTTATTCCTAGGTATCTTATGCTTTTGGGTGCAATTGTAAATGGGATTGACTCCTTAATTTCTCTTTCTTCAGTCTCATTGTTAGTGTATAGGAATGCCATTGATTTCTGGGCATTGATTTTGTATCCTGCCACTCTACCAAATTGCTGTATGAGTTCTAGCAATCTTGGGGTGGAGGCTTTTGGGTTTTCTATGTAGAGTATCATGTCATCGGCGAAGAGGGAGAGTTTGACTTCTTCTTTGCCAATTTGAATGCCTTTAATGTCTTTTTGTTGTCTGATTGCTGAGGCTAGGACTTCCAATACTATGTTGAATAGCAGTGGTGAGAGTGGACATCCCTGTCTTGTTCCTGATCTTAGGGGAAAGGCTCCCAGTGCTTCCCCATTGAGAATGATATTTGCTGTGGGCTTTTCGTAGATGGCTTTTAAGATGTCGAGGAAAGTTCCCTCTATCCCTACACTCTGAAGAGTTTTGATCAGGAATGGATGCTGTATTTTGTCAAATGCTTTCTCTGCATCTAATGAGAGGATCATATGGTTCTTGGTTTTTCTCTTGCTGATATGATGAATCACATTGATTGTTTTACGAGTGTTGAATCAGCCTTGTGTCCCAGGGATAAATCCTACTTGGTCATGGTGAATAATTTTCTTAATGTGTTGTTGGATCCTATTGGCTAGTATCTTGTTGAGAATTTTTGCATCCATGTTCATCAGGGATATTGGTCTGTAATTCTCCTTTTTGGTGGGGTCTTTGTCTGGTTTTGGAATTAAGGTGATGCTGGCCTCATAGAACGAATTTGGAAGTACTCCATCTCTTTCTATCTTTCCAAACAGCTTTGGTAGAATAGGTATGATTTCTTCTTTAAACGTTTGATAGAATTCCCCTGGGAAGCATCTGGCCCTGGACTCTTGTGTCTTGGGAGGTTTTTGATGACTGCTTCAATTTCCTCCCTGGTTATTGGCCTGTTCAGGTTTTCTATTTCTTCCTGTTCCAGTTTTGGTAGTTTGTGGCTTTCCAGAAATGCGTCCATTTCTTCTAGATTGCCTAATTTATTGGCGTATAGCTGTTCATAATATGTTTTTAAAATCATTTGTATTTCCTTGGTGTTGGTAGTGATCTCTCCTTTCTCATCATGATTTTATTAATTTGAGTCTTCTCTCTCTTCTTTTTAATAAGGTTGGCTAATGGTTTATCTATCTTATTAATTCTTTTAAAGAACCAACTCCTGGTTCTGTTGATCTGTTCCACAGTTCTTTTGGTCTCGATTTCGTTGAGTTCTGCTCGAATTTTAATTAACTCTCTTCTGCTGGGCGTAGGGTCCATCTGCTGTTTTTTCTCTAGCTCCTTTATGTGTAAGGTTAGCTTTTGTATTTGAGTTCTTTCCAGTTTTTGAATGGATGCTTGCTTGTATTGCGATGTATTTCCCCCTCAGGACTGCTTTTGCTGCATCCCAAAGATTTTGAATGGTTGTATCTTCATTCTCATTAGTTTCCATGAATCTTTTTAATTCTTCCTTAATTCTGGTTGACCCTTTCATCTTTTAGCAGGATGGTCCTTAACCTCCATGTGTTTGAGGTCCTTCCAAACTTCTTGTTGTGATTTAGTTCTAATTTCAAGGCATTATGGTCTGAGAATATGCAGGGGACAATCCCAATCTTTTGGTATTGGTTCAGACCCGATTTGTGACCCAGTATGTGGTCTATTCTGGAGAAAGTTCCATGTGCACTTGAGAAGAATGTGTATTCAGTTGAGTTTGGATGTAAAGTTCTGTAGATATCTGTGAAATCCATCTGGTCCAGTGTATCATTTAAAGCTCTCGTTTCTTTGGAGATGTTGTGCTTAGAAGACCTATCGAGGGTAGAAAGATCTAGATTGAAGTCACCAAGTATAAGTGTATTATTATCTAAGTATTTCCTCACTTTGGTTATTAATTGATTGATGTATTTGGCAGCTCCCACATTCGGGGCATATATATTGAGGATTGTTAAGTCCTCTTGTTGGATGGATCCTTTAAGTATGAGATAGTGTCCCTGTACTCTGAAGAGTTTTGATCAGGAATGGATGCTGTAGTTTGTCAAAGGCTTTCTCTGCATCTATTGAGAGGATGATATGGTTCTTCTTTTTTCTCTTGTTGATATGATCTGTCAGCAAAGGTACAAGGTGAAACAAGAAGTAAAAACAACACTGGTGGTGGCTGCATTTCCATCTCTGGAGTCAGTTCCCTACTACTAACTAATGCAGTCTCTCAGTCCACACTGGCCTAGATGCTCCTGGGTCAGGTGAGGGTGTGCTGATCTGCACAGCTTGCAGGGTGCCCAGTTGAAGGAGAGTCCTCCCTGGCCTGTGCCCTCCCCACTTCTGCCTGTCCCAGAAGGAGTGCAGGATTTTTGGTTTTGTCCACTTGGCTCCCTGGAATATGGCACCCTGTGCTGCTGGAATCGTGCTCTGGGGAGTCCTGGCTCCTGAAGGCAGTAGGGTGCAAACACCTCCATCCAGATCCGCCCACCTAACCAACCAGCTTCTTCCAAATTCCCCCCTGGCTGCATGCTCTAGCCCTTACAGAGATCAGTCCACAGTTTGTGATGCGCTTTCCTCTGGGCGCACTTCTTCTATTAGTGACTCTGGGAAACTGGAGGCTTCACTGCCTCTCCTGTGATTCTGCTTGATTTCCCAGCTAAGTGCTTTTCCATCTGGGAAGAATCCGCTGTGGATTTTTAATGTTCCCACTTCTCTGGGGCTGGGCTTTCCTGTACCTGAAGGTTTCACCAACTGGCTTTACCCTGGCTCCTTGGCAGTGCCCCTCCCCCACTTTATTCTTTTTTTTTCCACTTTCCTACCTTGTTAGAAGTGAAAACCCTTCTCTCTGTAGCGTTTTGGCTATTCTGTCTTTAAATCTCAGGTCGAATTTATAGGTGTTCAGGATGATTTGAATGTTATCTAGGTAAGTTGGTGGGACCAAGTGAGTTGAGGACTCCTACTCCTCTGCCATCTTGCCCTGCCATATCGTCACCTGAATCATTTTAAAAGAAAAAAATATTTATTGAACGCCTAGTGTATACACTTATAAAAGCAGTATTAGTGGATATAAAATTGACATTGTCTTAAAGTAACCTGATGTCTACATGGTAAAGGATGTAACGTGAAATACAGAGAAATTTTTCTCAAGACACAGTAAAAACAAACTAAGGTAGATTATAGTTTTACAGTAATTTGCTATAAGAAGTATATGAAAATAAAGAGATAGGACTTGAATATTTGTGCTGGGGAGAGTAATACTATAGGGAGCTTTTAATAGATTGTGTGTGGGGCAAGTCCTTATAAAACTGGCGTATAGGGAAGGCATGTGCATTCCGCATACCTGTATTTTTAAAATACATAGAAGTGCAATATTCTCTTAATTATTTTACATCGTATTTTTATGATGTTAATTTTAGAGGAACAGAGATTAATTTTTTTATATCTCATATGTATACATGCTTAAATATCAACTTGGATAAAATTTCACCAGGCATTTTACCCCAAAGATACAAATGTAGTGATCTGAAGGGGGCACCTACACCCCAATTTTTATAGCAGCAATGTCTACAATAACCAGACTGGAAAGAGCCAAGATGTCCATGAACAGACAAATGGGTACAAACAAACAGATGTTGTATGTATATGTACAATGCAATACTACTTAGCCATTAGAAAGAATAAATATTTTCCATTTACATCAATGTGGATGAAACTGGGGGATATTACACTGAGCAAAAATACTCATCAGAGAATAATTATCATATGGTTTTACTCATGTGTGGAATATAAGGAACAGTGTAGAGGATCATAGGGGAAGGGAGGGAAAACTGGGAAGTCATGAGAGAGGGATAAAAATCTTGAGAGACTCTTAACTATAGGAATCAAACAGGGTTGTTGGAGGGGAGGTGAGTGGGGGACGGAGTAATTGAGAGATGGACATTAAGAAGGGCATGCGATATGGTGAGCACTGGGTGTTATACGCAACTCATAAATTATTGGACAGTAAATCTGAAACTAGTAATGTACTGTATGTTGGCTAATTGAGTTTAAAAATTTTAAAAAGTTCACCAGGCAAACATTTCAAGCCATTAAAAGTCATTGTTTTTCATTTGATGTGTATATTTATTCCTATGTATGTTTATTTATATCCAGATTTGCTCCAGACAGGATTTACTATTTTCATATATGAATACCAAGTAAAATAAAAATAAGTAGAGAAAATGATTAGAGTAGGAAAGATTAGATGAAGCCAGTACTACATTTTTGTCGTTTACAAATGCATGACATAAAAGCTTATGTGTTCTAGAAGGGGGACAAAAATGATGACTTAAAATTTCTGGCAGCCATTATAAAGAAGTTGATACATTTAATTGCATGATTATTGGCAGTATCTGTAAGCTTGTAAACAGATCTAACAGACCAGAAAAAATTTTTCTCATGGGACTTCATAAAGAGAATACAGTATAACAAAATGTAATGTCTTTCATAACATCTTCATATCAAATATAGAAACATGTGGACAAGTCAATATAGTCCTTAAATTCAGGAAATACTCAGCTTTGTGCAGGAACTTCAGTTTAACAAGGATAACATAGAAGCCTTTTTAAAAATTTGTAATACTGGGAGGCGGGGCAAAATGGCGGGAGAGTAGGGTCCCCAAGTCAGCTGTCCCTAGCAACTTACCTAGATACCTTTCAAATCATCCTGAAAAACTATGAATTCGGCCTGAGATTTAAAGAGAGAACAGTTGGAATGCTACAGTGAGGAGAATTCACGCTTCTATCAAGGTAGGAAGATGGAAAAAAATAAACAAATAAAAAACCATCCAAGGGGGAGGAGCCCCCACAAGGAGTCGAGATAAGGCCAGGTGAGGAGTGCCTCCAGGACAGGAAAGCCCCATCCCAGAGAAGCAGGAATTTAACCAATCTTCCTGGATGGAAAGGCGCCTACAGGGAGCTGGGGCAGGATGCCCTCAGGCTTCCAGGGTCACTAACAGAGGAAGTGTGCCCCAGGGGAGAGCGCCCCACACACCCTAGGCTGAGCTCCCCAAAGGGCTAAGGCATGTGCCGGGCGGGGCCTTGGGAGCAGCTCAGGTGGCAGCTCCACAGAGGGGGCTGCTTGGCTCCAAAAGCAGGATTCCAGTGGCTCAGGCCCCGGAGCACAGGGCCCCAGGGGACACAGCCTAAGATCCAGTGCTCCCCCTGGAACAGGCAGAGGCTGGGAGGACACAGGGCAGCGAGGATGCTCCTACCACCAGGCAGCCCCGAACTGTGCAGATCAGTGCCCCCGCCCTCGGAGCATCCAGGCCCCTGTGGATTGGGAGACTGTGGTAGTTACTGTGGGAGCTGACTCCAGAGTTGGATAGCTGGCCACCGCCACTGTTGTTGTTCCTCATAGTGTCACCTTGTACTTGGGACTGAGCAGGACCACCAGGGAGCAGGGGCCTCACAGGATAAACAGCTCCCACTGAGCCGTGCACACACCTGAGAATCAGCACAGGAGGCCCCAACGCCAGAAGACCAGCTGGAAGGACAGGGGAAGAGCAAGTTCTTAACAAAGCAGTGCTGGAAAGCTCCAGGGGAAGTCCAGGGACTTACAGTATATAGAATCAGAGGATACCCCTCTTTGTGTTTGGTTTGTTCCCCCTCCCTTTTTTTCTCTTTTCCTCCTTTTTCCAGTAAAACTTGATTGAGCCACTCTACACTGAGCAAAATGATTAGAAGGAAGAACTCTCCACAAAGAATGAATGAGAAACAGTCCTCTCTCCCAAAGAGTTACAGAATTTGGATTAAAATAAAATTTCAGAAAACCATTGCAGAAGAACAATTATAAAGCTACTGGTGGCTCTATAAAAAAAGCATAACGGATTCAAGAGACTTCATGACTGCAGAATTTAGATCTAATGAGGCTGAAATTAAAAATGAATTAAATGAGATGCAATCCAAACTGGAGGTCCTAATGATGAGGGTTAACGAGGTAGAAAAATGAGTGAGTGACATAGAAGACAAGTTGATGGCAAGGAAGGAAGCTGAATAAAAAAGAGAAAAACAAAATATCATGAGGATAGGTTAAGGGAAATAAATGACAACCTCAGAAGGAAAAATCGACCTTTAATTGGGGTTCCAGAGGGCGCCGAAGGGACAGAAAACCAGAAAGTGTATTTGAACAAATCATAGCTGAGAACTTCCCTAACTTGGGAAGGGAAACAGGCATTTAGAACCAGGAGAAGAGAGATGCCTCCCTGAAATTAATAAAGACCATTCAACACCCGATATTTCATAGTGAAACTTCCAAATTCCAAAGATAAAGAGAAGATCCTTAGCAGTGAGAGATAAGAGATTCTTAACTTATATGGGGAGGAATATGAGATGATCAGCAGAGCTCTCCACAAAGACCTGGCAAGCCAAAAGGCTGGCAGGATATATCCAGGGTCCTAATTGAGAAGAACATGCAGCCAAGAATACTCTACCAGCAAGGCTCTCATTCAGAATAGGAAGAGAGATAAAAAGCTTCTAAGATAGGCAGAAACTGAAGGATTATGTGACCACAAAATGAGCTTTGCAAGAAATATTAAGGGGGACTCTGTAAAAGAAAGAGGAAGTCCAAGGAAACAATCCACAAAAACAGCGACTGGATAGCTATCATGACGACACTAAATTCGTATCTTTCAATATTAACTCTGAACATGAATGGACTTCATGACCCCATCAAAAGGCACAGGGTTTCAGACTGGAAAAAAAACAAGACCCATCTATTTGCTATCTACAATAGACTCATTCGAGACATAAGGACACCTACAGCCTGAAAAAAAAAAAAGATTTGAAAACCATGTACCATTTAAATGGCCCTCAAAAGAAAGCAGGGGTAGCCATCCTTATCAGACAAACTAAAGTTTATCCTGGAGACGGTAGTAAGAGATGAAGAAGGACACTATATCATACTTAAAAGGTCTATCCAACACGAGGACTTAATAATCATCAATATTTATGCCCCAAATGTGGGAGCTGTCAAATATATCAATCAATTAATAACAAAGGTTAAGACATACTTAGATAATAATATACTTATACTTGGTGACTTGAATGTAGCGCTTTCTACATTTGACAGGTCTTCAAAGCATAACATCTCCAAAGAAACAAGAGCTTGAAATGATACACTGGACCAGATAGATTTCACAGATATTTACAGAACTTTACATCCAAACGCAACGGAATATACATTCTTCTCAAGTGCACATGGAACTTTCTCCAGAATAGACCACGTACAGGGTCACAAAGCAGGTCTTAACCGATACCAAAAGATTGGGATTGTCCCCTGCATATTTTCAAACCATAATGCTTTGAAATTAGAACTCAATCACAAGAAGAAGTTTGAAAGGATTTCAAGCACGTGGAGATTAAGAACCATCCTGCTAAAATATGAAAGGGTCAACCAGAAAATTAGAGAAGAATTAAAAAGATTCATGGAAACTAATGAGAATGAAGATACAACCATTCAAAATCTTTGGGATGCAGCAAAAGCAGGCCTGAGGGGGAAATATGTCGCAATACAAGCATCCATCCAAAAACTGGAAATAACTCAAATACAAGAGCTAACCTTGCACCTAAAGGAGCTGGAGAAAAAAGAGCAAATAGATCCTAAAGCCAGCAGAAGAGAGTTAATAAAGATATGAGCAGAACTCATTTAAATAGAGACCAGAAGAACTGTGGAACACATTAACAAAACCAGGAGTTGGTTCTTTGAAAGAATTAATAAGATAGATAAATCATTAGCCAGCCTTATTAAAAAGAAGAGAGAAAAGACTCAAATTAATAAAATCATGAATGAGAAAGGAGAGATCACCACCAACACCAAGGTAATACAAACGATTTTAAAAACATATTATGAGCAGCTCTACACCAATAAATTAGGCAATCTAGAAGAAATTGACACATTTGTGGAAAACCACAAACTACCAAAAATGGAACTGGAAGCAATAGAAAACCTGAACAGGCCAATAACCAGGGAGGGAATTGAACCAGTCATCCAAAACCTCCCAAGACACAAAAGTCCAGGGCTAGATGGCTTCCCAGGGGAATTCTATCAAACGATTAAAGAAGGAAGAATACCGGGATCCCTGGGTGGCGCAGTGGTTTGGTGCCTGCCTTTGGCCCAGGGCGCGATCCTGGAGACCCGGGATCGAATCCCACGTTGGGCTCCCGGTGCATGGAGCCTGCTTCTCCCTCTGCCTATGTCTCTGCCTCTCTCTCTCTCTCACTGTGTGCCTATCATAAATAAATAAAATTTTAAAAAATTTAAAAAAAAGAAGGAAGAATACCTATTCTAGTAAAGGTGTTCGGCAAGATAGAAAGAGATGGAAAACTTCCAAACTCATTCTATGAGACCAGCATCACCTTAATTCCAAAACCAGACACAGACCCCACCAAGAAGGAGAATTATAGACCAATATCCCTGATGAACATGGATGCAAAAAATCTCAACAAGATACTAGCCAATAAGATGCAACAATACATTAAGAAGATTATTCTCCGTGACCAAGTGGGATTTATCCCCGGGATGCAAAGGTGGTTCAACACTCGTAAAACAATCAATGTGATTGATCATATCAGCAACATAAAAAACAAGAACCATATGATCCTCTCAAGACATGCAGAGAGCATTTGACAAATACAGCATCCATTCCTGATCAAAACTCTTCAGACTGGGAATGAGGGAACATTCCTCAGCATCTTAAAAGCCATTTATGAAATGCCCACAGCAAATATCATTCTCAATGGGGAAACACCGAGGGCCTTTCCTCTAAGATCAGGAACACGAAAGGGATGTCTACTCTCACAACTGCTATTCAACATGATATTAGAAGTCCTAGCCTCAGCAATCAGGCAACAAAAAGAAATAAAGGGCATTCAAATTGGCAAAGAAGATGTCAAACTCTCCCTCTTCGCTGATGACATGATACTGTCCATAGAAAACCCAAAAGACTCCACCCCAAGATTGCTAGAACTCATACAGCAATTCGGCAGTGTGGCAGGATACAAAATCAATGCCCAGAAATCAGTGGTATTTCTATGCACTAACAATGAGACTGAAGAATGAGAAATGAAGGAGTGCATCCCATTTACAGTTGCACCCAAAAGCATAAGATACCTAGGAAAAAAACTAATCAAAGAGGTAAAGTATCTATACCCTAAAAATTATAGAACACTTCTGAAAGAAATTGAGGAAGACACAAAGAGATGGAAAAACATTCCAAGCTCATGGATTGGAAGAATTAATATTGTGAAATTGTCAATGTTACCCACGGCAATTAACACGTTTAATGCAATTGCTATGAAAATACTATGTACTTCTTTAGAGAGTTGCAACAAATCATCTTAAGATTTGTGTGGAATCAGAAAAGACCCCGAATAGCCAGAGGAATATTGAAAAAGGAAACCAGTCCCAAAGGCATCACAATGCCAGATTTCAGGTTGTACTATAAAGGTGTGGTCACGAAGACAGTGTGGTACTGGCACAAAAAGAGACACATAGATAAATGGAACAGAATAGAGAATCCAGAATGGACCCTCAACTTTATGGTCAACTGATATTCAAGAAAGCAGGAAAGACTATCCACTAGAAAAAGGACAGTCTCTTCTATAAATGGTGCTGGGAGAATTGGACATCCACATGCAGAAAAATGAAACTAGAGTATTCTCTTACACCATACACAAAGATAAACTCAAAATGTATGAAAGATCTAAATGTGAGACAAGATTCCATCAAAATCCTAGAGGAGGGATCCCTGGGTGGCGCAGCGGTTTGGCGCCTGCCTTTGGCCCAGAGCGCGATCCTGGAGGCCCGGGATCGAATCCCACATCGGGCTCCCGGTGCATGGAGCCTGCTTCTCCCTCTGCCTGTTTCTCTGCCTCTCTCTCTCTCTCTCTCTCTGTAGCTATCATAAATAAATAAAAATTAAAAAAAAATCCTAGAGGAGAACACAGGCAACACCGTTTTTGAACATGGCTACAGCAACTTCTTGCAAGATACATCCATGCAGGCAAGAGAAACAAAAGCAAAAATGAACTATTGGGACTTAATCAAGATCAAAACCTTCTGCATAGCAAAAGTAACAATGAACAAAACTCAAAGACAACCTAAAGAATGGGAGAATATATTTGCAAATGACCTATCTGATAAAGGGCTAGTATCCAAGATCTATAAAGAACTTATTAAGCTCAACAGCAAAGAAACAAACAATCCAATCATGAAATGGGCAAAAGACATGAAAATAAATTTCACCAAAGAAGACATAGACATAGCCAACAAGCACATGAGAAAATGCTCCGTGTCACTGGCTATCATGGAAATAGAAATCAAAACCACAATCAGATACCACCTCACACCAGTGAGAATGGTGAAAATTAAGAAGACAGGAAACAACAAATGTTCGAGAGGATGTGGAGAAAGGGGAACCCTCTTACACTCTTGGTGGGAATGTGAAATGGTGCAGCCACTCTGGAAAACTGTGTGTTGGTTCCTCAAAGGTAAAAATAGATTTGCCCTACAATCCGGAAATTGCACTGCTGGGGATTTACCCCAAAGATACTGATGTAGTGGAACGCTGCAACACCTGCACCCCAATGTTTATAGAAGCAATGTCCACAATAGCCAAATTGTGGAGGGAGCCTCAGTGTTCATCAAAAGATGAATAGAAAAAGAAGATGTGGTCTATGTATACAATGGAATATTACTCAGCCATTAGAAACGACAAATACCTACCATTTCCTTTGACGTGGATGGAACTGGAGGGTGTTATGCTGAGTGGAATAATTCAGTCGGAGAAGGACAAACATTACATGGTCTCATTCATTTGGGGAATATAAAAATTAGTGAAAGGGAGTAAAGGGAAAGGACAGAAAATGAGTGAAAATATCAGTGAGGGTGACAAAACATGGGAGATAACGAATTCGTTCATTTCTGGGAAACAAACAAGGGGTAGTGGAAAAGGAGGTGGTTGTTTCGGGGGTTGGAGTGACTCAGTGATGGGCATTGAGGCGGACACTTGCCGGGATGAGCACTGGGTGTTATGCTATATGTTGGTAAATTGAACTCCAATAAAAGAAATTAAAAAAATAAAGTTCGTTAAAAAAATAAATAAATAAATAAAAATTTGTAATACTAAAATACAAAGTATTGATCTTCATATATTTTATCAACCAAAGAAATATTAAGGAGTTCGCTTATTTTTTCCCCTAGGTTGTTAACCTACTTGCTTGTCAGTATTACATCATTTACATGGGCATTGGGTAGATGTGACTTGTTATATGCTGAACCTATGCAGTAATTTGGCCAAGTCTGTGAATCAGAGAAGCACGGGAGAAAATCAAAGAAACTTTGAGCTGTGGTGTTATTTAGTTGTCTGTAAAAGTTCCATTGTTAAAATGCAATAAATGGAATTTTGGGCTATGTAAAACATTGCAACTAGATATCTTTGTAAGATATTTAATAGGGGAAAAACACTACTAAATCCATTTGTAAGATTGTACTTTAAAGAAATTTGTATTATCATGTCTGTACTGGACACCAAATATGATGCTATTAATGATCACTAATGTATTGATTGAAATTTAGTGTACAAAACAACTTATATTACTCATTTTAAAATGCAAATAAATACATGAAAACATGTCTGAAATTGTCAAAATACCTTTCCTTTATTTTACACGCCAAGTAATATTTTTGCAAAGCATATATTTTAAAATTCATGGATTATAAATTTTCTTTACTTACATGATAGTAAAGTATATGACTTAAAAATGAATTATTAAAAGATTTAATTTTTATCTGAGAGCACATGTGTGTGCAAGTGGGGGGAGGGGCAGTGGGAGAGAATCTCAAGCAGACTCCTTGAGTGCAGAGCCAAATACTGGACTTGATCTCCCCACCCATGAGATCATGATCTGAGCTGAAATCAAAAGTCAGGTGTTTGGGGCTCCTGGGTGGCTCAATATGTTAAGCATCTGCCTTCAATTCAGATCATAATCTCAGGTTCTTGGGATCAAGCTCCATGTCTGGCTCCCTGCTCATCAGGGAGTCTGCTTCTTTCTCTCTCTTCCTACCCCCCATCTCATGCTGTCTCTCTCAAACTAATAAATAAAATCTTAAAAACAAATTTTTAAAAAGTCAGATGGTCAACTGGTTGAGCCATCAAGCTGCCCCCAAAAATGGGTTTTTGAAAATATTAAACCTTTGCCTTCTTATATAATTATTGGCATACTTTTCAAAATATATGTTTACACCTTAGAATTTATTAGACTTTTTTTTCTCTTCAATCAGTATTAAAGCTGGCTCATCTTTCAGTTCTCTTTAACAGATACTGAGTACTTTTTTAATGGAAAATATAAAAGTCCATACGACCCAAAGAGGTATGTTGGAGTAACTCACTCACCCATTTCTTCTCTGAACTGTTTCCAAGAATTGGATTAATGTGACTGAAAGGAAACCTCTTTGATCATGCTAAATATGTTTTTAGCTACAGTAGGCTTTTTTAGTTTTTATTTATTTATTCATGAGAAACAGAGACACAGGCAGAGACACAGGCAGAGGAAGAAGCAGGCTCCTTGCAGTGAGCCCGACATGCGACTCGATCCTGGGTCTCCAGGTTCACTCCCTGAGCCGAAGGTGGTGCTAAACTGCTGTGCCACCCAGGCTGCCATACAGTAGTTTGAAGCCATGCAACTTCTCTAGTTGACCATTGGAAGAGAGCAGAGCGAGAAGACATTTTCTTATGATAGTTTAGTCCATCTAAGATCTGAAAAGAACAAATCAGTTGATTGACAAATAATTATTTCTCTAGACTATAAATGATGGCTTCTATTATATGCCATATTAGGATACTAGTAGAGTGTTAGAAGAGCTAAGGAAAAAGTGACTACTTTGTGCAAGTGTCTTCCTGAAAGTCTGGACCATTTTTTTCTTGTTTCTTTGCTTCTTTTTGCCCTCTATATTCCATTCTTTCCATCCCTACTAAGGGCTGTGCTTTAGAACAGTGGTTCTCATTGTATAGTCTGTCCATTCCTGAGCATCCATAAGACATGTTCAGGGGGTCCTCAAGGTCAAAATTATTTTATGATTCTAAGATACTGTTCTAAAACTTCTGGCACCCTGGCACAACTGCAGCAGTGACTACAAATTATGTCAGTAGTCATTGTATTCACTGCTAAATACTTGGCAGTTTAAAAAATGCGAGTTTTACTTCAGAATGTCTTTGATGATGTGCTATTATTTTTTAAAAGATTTTATTTATTTATTCATGAGAGACAGTGGGAGAGGCAGAGACATAGGCAGATGGAGAAGCAGACTTCTCACAGGGAACCTGATGTGGAACTTGATCCCAGAACCCCGGGATCACACCCTGAGCCAAAGACAGATGCTAAGCCGCTGAGCCACCCAGGCATCCCATGATGATGAAATGTTATTAAACTTCTCAAATCTCAACCCTTGAGTGCACTTCAGTTTACCATTGTGTGATGAAATGAAAAGTATAGATAAAGCACTTTAACTGTATACCAGATGTTGCATACCATTAAGGCAGAGCAGTTGTTTGATTTTTGAGTTGTAAACTGAACTAGCCACTTTTTCCATAGAAAACCATTTTTACTTGAAAGAATGATTGACAAACTATGATTACTTAAACTTCATATTTTTGGTACATGTTTCCACAAGAATGGAAATGATCCTCTTATATTATGGAAAACAACTGGCAACCTCTTTGTTGGTGATAAACTTTGGGCTGTGAAGCAAAAAATTAGTTTTGGAAAATTTTTATTTGATGCTATGAACTTGACATCTTAATACTCAAATTTTTCTGATGAAATTACTGCTGTTCAACATTTGAAAGATTTGCATATCTCAGTAAAGCAATATTTTTGAGATGACCAACACATGGTATTATCAAATCAGATACTAGTACAAAGTCCATTAAAAGTGTAAGGTAGACCAATGGATTATTATGTAATAGAATATGGACAGTTAATTGATATGGTTTCAGATTGTTGTACCTAAATTTTAAGAAACTGCCACTTTCTAAGTTCTTGTGACATGTCAAAGAAGAATAAGCACAATTATATGAAAAAGCTATAATGCTCCTCCCTTTTCTACATACATGTCTGTGTGAGGCCTGATTTTCTTTCTGTACTTCAAGCAACAACTTAATTACAACAGATTGAATGTAGAATCAGATACAAAAATCTGATTCTTTTCTGTTACTTAACAGATACTTACTTACAGATATTAGAGATTTGCAAAAACATTTATTAATGTCATTCCTCAATTTTTTGCTTTGGAAAATATAGTTACCTTTATAAAAATATTTATGCTCACATGTAATAAGTTTATTATTTCTTAATGAATCAATACAAAGTTGTTTTTCTCTGTTTTAATTTCTAATATGGTAAGTATCAATAGATAGGACCCACATAAAAAAAACACTTTGGAGTTTTCACTAATTTTTAAGATTGTAAAGGATTCCTGAGACCAAATGGATTGAGAACTGCTTTCCTTCAAGAGACTGATAAAAATGGTTCTCCTTGGGCACCTGAGTGGCATCTGCCTTTGTCTTAGGTCATGATCCTAGGTTCTGGGATCGAGCCCCAAATGGGGCTCCCTGCACAGTGAGGAGTGGGCTTCTGCCTCTGCTCCTCCCCTCTGCTCTATACTTTCTGTTTCTGGAATTCTCTTACTTGCTCTCTCAGATATATAAATCTTTTAAAAAAAATAGTTCTTTTTGATGTGGAGTCATCATTCATGAAATGACTTGATTCCCTTGTTATTATATTGGTCACGTGGATATTGATTAGGAAAAAGGAAACTGGGTATCTGAAACCTTTGAATCCAGTGCTTAGGGTTAATGCTATTTGTTTAGCTGAAGCATGTGTGCGTGTGCGCGCATGTGTGTGTGTGTGTGTGTGTGTTGTGGCAATTAAATTAATCTGTTTTTTTTTTCTTTTTTTAAGTTTTTATTTTGATTCCAGTTAGTTAAAATAAAATATAGTGTATTATTAGATTCTGGTGTACAATACAGTAATTTATGACTCCCTTACAATACCTGATGCTCATTACAAGTGCACTCCTTAATTCCCATCAACCTATTTCACCCATCCCCCCACCCACTTCCTCTCTGGTAACCATCAGTTTGTTCTCTGTAGTTAAGAGTTTGCTTCTTAGTTTGCCTCTCTGTTTTTTTTTTTCACTTGCTCACTTATGTTGTTTCTTAAATTCCACCTATATTTGAAATAATATGATATTTGTCTTTGAGTCTCTAATTTTGCTTAGAATACTACTCTCTAGCTCCATCCATGTCCTTGCAAATGGCAAGATTTCATTCTTTTTAATGTCTATGTAATATTACATTTTGTGTATCAAATTGTATATATATATTCCACCAGAGACCTCTCCAGAGAGATAAGTTTAGGGTTAAGGCTAGGGTATAGTTAGGGTTGGGGGTTAGGGTTTGTGGTTGGGTTAGGATTAGGTCTTCACTTAGTATAATACTCTTTACCTTGATCCGTGTCTTTGCAAATAGCAAGATTTCATTTTTATGGCTGAGTATTGTTCCATCATGTGTGTATGTGTGTGTGTGTGTTTGTGTTCCCCAAATCTTCTTTTTCCTGAGATGAAGGATTAGGGTTCAGTGTAAGACTAATATTAGGGCTAGGGTTAGAGTTAGGGCCAGGGTGAGTGAATGTGCCTATTTTCCTGCAGTTTAGAGACCTCTTCACAGCAATCTATTTAGAATTAGAGTTAGAGTTGGGGGTTAGTCATTAGCAGTTAGGTGTTAGGGTGAGGATTAGGTTTAGAGCTAGGGATAGGGTTAGAATCAATCTATGTCCCTCATGTCCTGCAGTTCAGAGACCTCTCCAGAGGTTAGGTTTGGGGTCTGAATTCAGTTTAGAGGTAGAGTTTAGTAGTTATTGGTAAGGAATAGGGTTAGGTATAGGGACAAGGTTAAGATTAGGGTAAGGATTAGTGTTTGTGCTTGTGCTTGGCATCCTGCAGTTCAGAGACCTCTCCAGAGAAAAACCTCAAGCTTCTTTTGGGGTGAGAATAAATAAGGCAGCCATCCATGGAGCTGAGGTACCGAGGGGACTTGATGCTCTAGATACTCTTGGAGTGGAAATTCAATTGGTCATTCTGTTTCTGTTTCTTTTTGGTCTTTTTTACTTCCTTTTTATTTAAATTACTGTTAGTTAACATACAGTGTGATATTACTTTCAGGAGTAGAATTTACCAATTCAGTACTTACATACAACAGCCAGTGCTTAGCTCAATGAATGCCCTCCTTAGTTCCCATCACTTATTTAACCTATTCTGCTGCCCACCTCCACTCTGGTAATCAGCAGTTTGTTCTCTATTATTTAAGAGTGTGTTTCTTGGTTTTTCTCTCATATTTTCCCCTCTATGTACATCTGTTTTGTTTCTTAAATTCCACCTCTGAGTGAAATCATATGGTATTTATTTTTCTCTGACTTATTTTGCTTAGCATAATACCCTCTAGATTCATTCACATTTCTGTGAATGGCAAGATTCAATTTGGTTTTATTGCTGAGTAATAACCCATTGTATGTGTATACCACCTCTTCTTTATCATTCATCAGTCAATGGATGTTTGGGCTCTTTCCATAATTTGGCTATTGTTGATAGTCCTGCTATAAATATTTGGCTACATGTATTACTTCAAATCAGCACTTTGTATCCTTTAGGTAAATACCCAGTAGTAAATTCAGCAATTGCTGGATCATTCTATTTTTAACTTTTAACTGGTAGTTCTATTTTTAACTTTTTGATGGACCTCCTTAATAATGTTTCTGAGTGACTGCACCAGTTTGCATTCCCGCCAACAGTGTAAGAGAGTTCCCCATTCTCCAAATCCTTGCCAACACAGTTATTTCCTGTGTTGTTAATTTTAGCCATTCTGACTGGTGTGAGAGTATGTCTCATTTCCCTGATGATGAGTGATATTGAGCATTTTTCATGTTTCTCTTGGCCATCTAGATATGTTCTTTGAAAAAAAATGTTATTCATGTCTTCTGCCCATTTGTTAACTAGGTTATTTTTTTGGGTGTTGATTTTTATAAGTTGGTTATGTAATTTGGATACTGCCCCTTTATCAGATATGTAATTTGCAAATATCTCCTCCCTTTTATATTCGTTCATTCGTTTCCTTTGCTATACAGAATCTTTTTATGTTGATGAAGTCTTAACAGTTAATTTTTGCTTTTGCTTCCCTTGCCTCAGAAGACATATCTAGTAAGAGGTTGCTATGGCTGATGTCAAAGAGGTTACTGTCTGTGTTCTCCTTTAGGATCTTGATGGTTTCTGGTCTCATATTTCCTTCTTTCATCCATTTTGAATTTATTTTTGTATATGGTATAAGAAAGTGGTCCAATTTCATTCTTTTGAATGCTACTGTCCAATTTTCCCAACACCATATGTTGAAGAGACTATCTTTTCCATTGGATATTCTTTCCTGGTTTGTGGAATATTAATTGATCATATAGAGTTGTGGATTCATTTCTGGATTTTCTATTCTGTTCTATTGATCTATTTGTCCTTTTTTTTTTGTTCCAGTGCCATACAGTCTTGATCATTACAGCTTTCAAACATAACTTGATTGCCTTTGGTAATATAGACATTTTAACAATATTTGTTCTTCCAATCCATTAGCATGAAATGTTTTTCCCAATTCTTTAGTTTCTTTCATCAATGTTTCATAGTTTTCATAACCTCTTTGGTTATGTTTATTTCTAGGTATCTTATGGTTTTTGATACAATTGTAAATGAGACTGATTTCTTGATTTCTTTTTGAGGATGACATTAGCTGTGGGTTTTTCATATATGGTTTTATGATATTGAGGTATGTTCCTTCTAATCCTACTTTGTTGGGGATTTATTATGAATGGATATTGTATTTGATCAAATGCTCTGCATCACTTGAGATGATCATATTTTTTTATTCTTTCTTTAATTAATGCTATATATAATGCTGATTATGAATATTGAACCACCCTTGCAATCCAGGAATAAATCCCACTTGGTCGTAGTAAAAGTTATTTTTTTTCATTTTAGGTTAATTTTTAAGTAATCTCTCTACCAAATGTGGGGCTCAAACTCACAACCCTGAAATCAAGGGTCACATGCTCTACTACCTGAGCAGGCCAGGAACTTCTGTTTTTTTATTATTATTATTATCTTTTGTGGATTAGGTTTGCTAGTAGTTCAGTGAGAATTTTTGCATCTGTATTCATTTGTAATATTGGCCTGTAGTTCTCTTTTTAGTGGTGTCTTTATCTGGTTTTGGTATCAGAGTAATGCTTCCTCATAGAATGAATTTGGAAGTTTTCCTTTCTTTTCTAATTTTTTGGAATAGTTTGAAAAGCATACATATACATATTAACTCTTCTTTAAAGACTTGTTAGAATTTGCCTGTGAAGCCATCTGGTCCTGGATGTTGGGTTGTTGGCAGTTTTTTTAAATGATTCAATTTCATTCCTGGTAATTGTTCTGTTCAAATTTTCTATTTCTTCTTGTTTCAGTTTGTGTAATCTATATGTTTCTAGGAATTTTTTCATTTCCTCCAAGTTGTCCAAACTTTTGGCATAGTTTTTCATCATATTCTGTTATGATTGTTTATATCTCTGTAATGTTGTTATTTCTCTTCTGTTATTTGTGATTTTATTTATTTCAGTCATTTTTCTTTTTGATAAGTCTGGCTAGAGGTTTATCAATTTTATTAATTTTTTTCAGGAATGCAGCTCCTGGTTTCAGCTCCTTTTGCTTGTTTTAGTTTCTATATAATTTATTTCAAAGCAGTGTATAACTTTTGCTAGTTTTTAAAAATGAAACAGCCCTTTACTGATAAATAACTCCTATTAAATTTTAATATATTCATATTTATTTTCATAACTGAAGCTTTTTAAAAATTAGCTTTTAATGAGTCATAATCTTAGTTTGAAAATATGAAGTAGTATTATACTTAAGCTTGCTCAGTAATCTTAAAGATTTTAATTTTAATTTGTTTATTGTGATAGTTTGCCATCTTGATTCTTCAGCCTGGCAGAAGGGTATCATTTTCTCTGTTCTTTCTTCTTAGAAAACAAAATGCCTGGTAACTTCTAAAATGGACCAATAAGGCAGTAGAAATGAAGTTATCAAATTAATAGTCATCACATTTCTTTGGTCTTTATTAAGGTGCTTGGGTCTTGAAAGTAGTTCCCTTAGATCAAATTGTCTCTCACTATGTTGCTTATCTCATATATCACAAACTTTTTATTTTTTTATTTTTTTTTATTTATTTATTTTTTTTTGGTTTTTCTTCTCTTTTTTTTCTGTTTTGTATAGAGTACTATTTGTTAAAAACAATCTTTTTTCCTTCAACTGTCTTTTTTTTTTATAAATTAATTTTTATTGGTGTTCAATTTACCAACATACAGAATAACACCCAGTGCTCATCCCGTCAAGTGTCCCCCTCTGTGCCCGTCACCCATTCACCACCACCCCCCGCCCTCCTCCCCTTCCACCACCCCTAGTTCATTTCCCAGAGTTAGAAGTCTTTATGTTCTGTGTCCCTTTCTGATATCTCCCACACATTTCTTCTCCCTTCCCTTATATTCCCCTTCACTATTATTCATATTCCCCAAATAAGTGAGAACATACACTGTTTGTCCTTCTCCGATTGACTTACTTCACTCAGCATAATACCCTCCAGTTCCATCCACGTTGAAGCAAATGGTGGGTATTTGTTGTTTCTAATGGCTGAGTAATATTCCATTGTATACATAAACCACATCTTCTTTATCCATTCATCTTTCGATGGGCACCGAGGCTCCTTCCACAGTTTGGCTATTGTGGACATGGCTGCTAGAAACATCGGGGTGCAGGTGCCCCGGCGTTTCATTGCATCTGAATCTTCGGGGTAAATCCCTAACAGTGCAATTGCTGGGTCGTAGGGCAGGTCTATTTTTAATTCTTTGAGGAACCTCCACACAGTTTTCCAGAGTGGCTGCACCAGTTCACATTCCCACCAACAGTGTAAGAGGGTTCCCTTTTATCCGCATCCTCTCCAACATTTGTTGTTTCCTGCCTTGTTAATTTTCCCCATTCTCACTGGTGTGAGGTGGTATCTCATTGTGGTTTTGATTTGTATTTCCCTGATGGCAAGTGATGCAGAGCATTTTCTCATGTGCATGTTGGCCATGTCTATGTCTTCCTCTGTGAGATTTCTCTTCATGTCTTTTGCCCATTTCATGATTGGACTGTTTGTTTCTTTGGTGTTGAGTTTAATAAGTTCTTTATAGATTTTGGAAACTAGCCCTTTATCTGATATGTTATTTGCAAATATCTTCTCCCATTCTGTAGGTTGTCTTTGAGTTTTGTTGACTGTATCCTTTGCTGTGCAAAAGCTTCTTATCTTGATGAAGTCCCAATAGTTCATTTTTGCTTTTGTTTCTTTTGTTTTCGTGGATGTATCTTGCAAGAAGTTACTGTGGCCAAGTTCAAAAAGGGTGTTGCCTGTGTTCTCCTCTAGGATTTTGATGGAGTCTTGTCTCACATTTAAATCTTTCATCCATTTTGAGTTTATCTTTGTGTATGGTGCAAGAGAGTGGTCTAGTTTCATTCTTCTGCATGTGGATGACCAATTTTCCCAGCACCATTTATTGAAGAGACTGTCTTTCTTCCAGTGGATCGCCTTTACTCCTTTGTCGAATATTAGTTGACCATAAAGTTCAGGGTCCATTTCTGGATTCTCTATTCTGTTCCATTGGTCTATGTGTCT
Source organism: Nyctereutes procyonoides (assembly GCF_905146905.1). NCBI lineage: Eukaryota > Metazoa > Chordata > Mammalia > Carnivora > Canidae > Nyctereutes > Nyctereutes procyonoides. The sequence goes on along the minus strand of NW_026575125.1, from coordinate 63,363,135 downwards.
GTTTTTGTGCCAGTACCACACTGTCTTGATGACCACAGCTTTGTAGTACAACCTGAAATCTGGCATTGTGATGCCCCCAGCTATGGTTTTCTTTTTTAAAATTCCCCTGGCTATTCGGGGTCTTTTCTGATTCCACACAAATCTTAAAAGAATTTGTTCTAAGTCTCTGAAAAAAGTCCATGGTATTTTGATAGGGATTGCATTGAACGTGTAAATTGCCCTGGGTAGCATTGACATTTTCACAATATTAATTCTGCCAATCCATGAGCATGGAATATTTTTCCATCTCTTTGTGTCTTCCTCAATTTCTTTCAGAAGTGTTCTATAGTTTTTAGGGTATAGATCCTTTACCTCTTTGGTTAGGTTTATTCCTAGGTATCTTATGCTTTTGGGTGCAATTGTAAATGGGATTGACTCCTTAATTTCTCTTTCTTCAGTCTCACTGTTAGTGTATAGGAATGCCATTGATTTCTGGGCATTGATTTTGTATCCTGCCACGCTACCAAATTGCTGTATGAGTTCTAGCAATCTTGGGGTGGAGGCTTTTGGGTTTTCTATGTAGAGTATCATGTCATCGGCGAAGAGGGAGAGTTTGACTTCTTCTTTGCCAATTTGAATGCCTTTAATGTCTTTTTGTTGTCTGATTGCTGAGGCTAGGACTTCCAATACTATGTTGAATAGCAGTGGTGAGAGTGGACATCCCTGTCTGGTTCCTGATCTTAGGGGAAAGGCTCCCAGTGCTTCCCCATTGAGAATGATATTTGCTGTGGGCTTTTCGTAGATGGCTTTTAAGATATCGAGGAAAGTTCCCTCTATCCCTACACTCTGAAGAGTTTTAATCAGGAATGGATGCTGTATTTTGTCAAATGCTTTCTCTGCATCTAATGAGAGGAACAATCAATGTGATTCATCATATCAGCAAGAGAAAAACCAAGAACCATATGATCCTCTCATTATCACAAACTTTTTAAAATCCATGATCAAGTCATCTATTTAAAAATTTTTCTTTCCTATGTATGTATGTATGTATGATAGTATGATTTACTAAATGAATTAAAATGAGCAAATCTTGAGTGTAATTTATAGAGAAAAATATATCCTTATAAAATTAGAGAAAATGCATGGACATATATATGTGCTAACGTGTGTATAGCAAGAATGTCTTGAAACATGATTTTTACTTTTTTAAAAAATTCCTCTATTAGGTTTTTCTTGTTCGAAAGAAGACTGGTCCTGATGCTGGGCAGCTCTATGCAATGAAAGTGTTAAAAAAAGCTTCTTTAAAAGGTAGAAAATTACAAAGCTTATTAAAATAGAATTTGAAAAAAATAGAATTTGATAAAGCTTGTTTTAAGACACATGCTGTGTATTGCTTGTATAAGTTGAGTAGACTCAGTTTCCTTTAAACATTAGTAATTGTTACAGTTTTCTAACCTGTAAGTGATATTTCTAAGTTTGATATTGGCATATGCTCTAATTTAATGACACTGTACCCTGGTAAAAAAATCATATAAAAAGTGACACATTTTATTTAATATTTAATATATTTAATATAAAGTAAACTTATTAGGCTATATTCTTTTATTTCAAAATTCATATTTTTTTTCTCTTCACCTGTGCTGGTTTTGTATACTGAAAAATCACAACCACCTGGATAGAAGTACATACACCATCTTCTAGGATGTGATAGCAATAACACTGTGCTCAGTTTTTATCAGAAAGTCATTTGAACAATTGAAGACCAATACATAATAAATACATGCTAGCCAAATACTTATTCATGTCACTTTAATCCATCTAGATCTAAACTGAATTTGATGACTTTCTGAGAATATGGTAATTACTGCCTAGGAATATATAGATTGCAAATTTAGGCACTTATAAAGTTATATTTTCATACTTTTGTTTGCTGAATTATTAATGGGACCTCTACTGAAATTTTATATAGAGTAATATATTCTACCCTTCTATAATTTTTAGTTCGAGACAGAGTTCGGACAAAAATGGAAAGGGATATACTGGTGGAAGTAAATCATCCATTTATTGTTAAATTACACTATGGTATGTAATTTTTTTATTTTATGGAATTAGAGAATATTTCCTTTCAAACAATAATATAACAAAATAAATACTTCAAATTATTTAATACATTCAACTATGTAAAATATATTTATCTGAAATAAGAATAAGAATATCTTGCTTTGAATTGTATTTTCTGAATCTGTTGGTTAATTTGTCTAAGGTAATAAGATAGTATCTTCTGATTACTTGTCTGGTAATATTTCTTTACTCTGCTAGGCTATACCTTTAATGATCTTAGGCCCTAAACTGTGATAATTTATTCAAAACATCTGAAGTTTGGATGTGTTCCTCTTACATGTTCATAATGAGCATATTATTTTATTTCCTAGCTCTACTGAAGAGTACCATATAGTTATATTAGTCCCTTTGAGTTATTCTTTCTTATATTTCGGGGAGGAGGAATACCTGTAAGAAGCAGTAAATATAATGGCAAGAACATGAATTTGGAGTCAGACAGTTCTGAGTTTGAATCATGGCTCCATTGATAATTTAATGCATGTGTGAGATTGTGAAATTTGGCTTTTCTGGATAATTCAAAGGTATATACATAATTAAATCACTTATACATTCTTTGATGTCACTTTAAGTTTTCAAGATTTAAAAAAGTAGCAGCTATTGATTTTATTCTTAAATAATTTTGAAAAATAATGTGTTAAGGTATATACTAAATTATTTTTATAGAAAGCCCTCAAGAAATTTCCACTCATTATTCTTTCACTCTCTGTTATCCTAAATCGAAAGTAGTAGTATCTAAAGTCCCCCTTCCTTGAATCACCAGGATGTCATTACATTAATAACTAAATACCAGCTGTATGCAAAACAGTATTGAATGCAGTAGGCTCTAGAGGTGAAACAATCTCTGATCTTAAAAAACTTATAATCTCTTGGAACAAAGACAAATTAATTTTGTATAATTTAATTGTACAAATAAAAATGGAGTAAGTTCCACAAGACAGACATAAATAAAGAACAATGAAATCTCAAAAGTAGTAAGTAATTCTTATTGAGAAGAGGATAAGGATGCTATAAAATGTGAAAAGAGAGAAATCTTAAACAGAGGAAAATTTAATGGAGGAGGTGGAATTTTTGTTGAGCTTGAAAGAATTAGTAGACTTTCGGTAGATAGGGAGGTAGAGTACAGGCAGTTTGCAATAGAACGTAATACTCCATAAATCAGGAAAATGACAGTAGAAGTTTCTGAGTAAAACCATATGTAAAGCTGATTATGTTCTAGGAAGGGGTTTATAATTATTTCAACACTAAATTCAATTTTGAGATAATGTTATACAATACTATTGAGCCATGTGAATAAATGCTTAATTCCTTTATAGTATTTAATGATAAAACTCTAAACATACATATTAATTAAAAATTATGCCAAGCTTGTTAAGCCTTTAAGACTGTTCTGTTACTACATTATAATTTATAATTAGCCTTTCAGACTGAAGGGAAGCTGTATTTAATACTGGATTTTCTCAGGGGAGGAGATGTCTTCACAAGATTATCCAAAGAGGTGGGTATCTGTTTGTAAATTTTTACTATATTTTATTGAAACAAAACTAAGAAAAATCATTTGTGTTCTGCTAATTAATTTTTTCTATACAAATTTTAAATACTTATTCTGTTTGCTTCACTGCATAGTATTTAGTTGAAATGTTAGTTAATGGCATTTTCTGTCTGCCTGTCATTTAGATCATTTCAATGTGCTACTCATGATTTTATTAGACACAAGATCAATAAAATAAATGGATGAAGTAGATAGGGGCAAGCCTAGGATTTTGGCTACTCAAGCTACCAAAATACCTCTGGGAGTAGTTTTTAATTTATTCTAAAACAGTTTTATGGAAATATAATTGACATACAATGAATTGCACCTATTAGAGTATGTACTTTGATAGAATTTGACATTTGCATATATCTGTGAAATCATCATCACAAGATAATAAACTTATCCATCATTCCCAACCATTTTCTTGCACTCATTTGTAATGCCTCCCTCTGCCCTTCCTCTACTGAATCTGCTTTCTGTCATTGTTTGGTTTACATTTTCCAGGACTTTATATAAATGGAATTATATAGTGTCTATTCTCTTTTTGACTAGCTTATTTAACTAAGAATAATTATTGTGAGATTTAGCCATGGTGTTTTATGTATCAGTGGTTCATTCGCTTTCATTGCTGAGTGGTATTCCACTGTATGGATATACCACGATTTGTTTATGCATGAACATATGATGGGTATTTGGGTTTGCAATTTTTGGATATTACTAATAAAGCTGCTATAAACATTAATGTTCAAATGTTTGTATGGACATATGTTTTCATTTTCATGGTTAAATACCTAGGAGAATACTGACTGGGCTATTTGGTAGGTGTATGTTTTAACTTATTTTAAAGACACTATCAAATTTTTTCTAAGGTAGGATTATAATTTTTACGATCTCACCAGCAGCATATGAGAGTTTCAGTTGCTCCACATCATTGCCATCATTGCTCCACATCATTGCCAACCCTTGATATGGTCAGTAGTCTTGTTTTTATTTTGGACATAAGTGTGTAGTGGTACCTTATTGTGGTTTTGAATTGCATAATCCTAATGACTAATGATGATGAGCATCTCTACATGCACTTATTTGGCATCTATTTATCTTCTTTGATAACATGTCTGTTTAAATATTTGGCTCATTTTTTATTAAGTTGTATTATTTATGAGTTTTAGGAGTCTTATTATATATTTTGGATGGTAAGTCCTTTTATCATGTATGTTGTTTGCAAATATTTTCTTCTGGTCCATGGTTTGTCTTTTCATTCTCTTAACAGTGTCTTTCAAAAATCAGAAGTTCGTAACTTTGATGAAGCCCAACTTATAATTTTTTCTTTAATAAATTTGGTGTCCTATTTTAAGAATATTTACCTAATCTCAGGTCACATAGGTTTTCTATGTTTTCTAGACATTTTGTAATTTTAGGTTTTACATTTAAGTTTATAATCCGTTTTGAGTTTATTTTAGCGTATGTCAAGGGGTATGCGTTGAAGTTGTAGTTCTTTTTTATTTTTGCATATACATAGCCCATTGTTCTAGCATTGTGATTAGCAAAGTCTGCTTTCTTCATTGAATGATGTTGCATTTTGTTGAAAAATCAATTGACCATATATGTGAAAGTCTATTTCTGGACATTCTATTTTTTTCCATCGATCTATCTTTGTTTCACTACCACTTGATTTTTTAATTGCTGCACCCTTGTAATATGTCGTAAAATAAGGTAGAGTAAATCCTTGAGTTTTGCTCTTCTCTTTCAAAGTGGTTTTGGGTCTTCTGGGTCCTTTGTATTTCCGTGTCAATTTTATTTATTTTTTTAATAAATTTATTTTTTATTGGTGTTCAATTTGTCAACATACAGAATAACACCCAGTGCTCATCCCGTCAAGTGCCCCCCTCAGTGCCCGCCACCCAGTCACCCCCACCCCCCGCCCACCTCCCCTTCCACCACCCCTAGTTCGTTTCCCAGAGTTAGGACTCTTTCATGTTCTGTCTCCCCCGTATCAAATTTAAATTTAAAATCTTTCACTTAAAAAAATAAAAAATAAAATAAAATCTTTCACTTTCTACAAAAAATCTTGCTGGGATTTTGACTGGGTTTGCATTGAATCTATAGGTCAATGTGCAGATAATTGACATTTTGACAATATTGAATCTTCAATCCATGAATGTAATATTTTTCTCCAGTTTTTGAGTCTCCTTTAGTTCTTCTCAGCAATTTCTTGTCATTGTCAGTGTATAGGTCTTGCACATTTTTAATCAGATTTATCTTTATGTATTTCCTTTTTAAAAATGCCATTGCAAATAGAGTTGCTTTCTTATTCATTTCATTTTTAAGTTGGATGGAAATACAGCTGACTTTTTTGCACATTGAACTTGTATTCCACAATTTAATTGAACTTACTTATTATATCTAACAGCTTTTGCGGGTAGATTCCATAGAATTTTCTACTTATAACCTACAAATAAGGAGATTTTGTTTTTTTTTTCCATTATGGGCATCATGTATTTCTTTTATTTGTCTTTGTTGCACTGGCTTGACCCTCCAGTTCAGTGTTCTGTAAAATTGATAAGAGCAGATATTCTTGCCTTATTTCTGATCATAGGGGAAAAGCATAATTTTAGCATAAGTTACAAAGTTCAGTATTTAACATGTTCTTTATGAGATTGTGAAAGTTCTCTTCTGTTACTAGATTGTTGAATTTTTATCAGGTATGTACATTCGATTTTGTAATATTCTTTCACATCAATTATTGAGATAATACTCATTTGAGTGTTAGACCTGTTACATTTAATGTGATTATTGATATGGCTGTGTTTAAATATCCAATTTTGCTGTTTGTGTGGAGTGGTTTTTTTTTTTTTTTGTCCCATCCATTCTTTATTTTTCCCTCTTTTTCTGCATTATTTTATGCTAGTTTTGATGTACAACACAATGATTTGACACTTGTATAAATTCAAATTTTTGTCTTGTGATGAGAAATTTCAAGATCTATTCTCGTGGCATCTGTAAATATGCACTAAAATACCATTGTCTATAGCCACCATGCTGCCCACCACCTACCCATGACCTATTCATTTATCACAACAAAAATTTGTACCTACTAATCCCCCTTATCCATTTCCCTGACCCACCAGCCATCCTTTCCCAGGCAGCCACCACTCTGTTCTCCATATCCATAACTTTTATTTAATTTTTATAATACATATATAAGTGAGATAAAATGGTATTTGTTGGGGCACCTGGGTGGCTCAGTGGTTGAGTATCTGCCTTTGGCTCAGGTCATGATTCCAGGGTCCTGGGATCAAGTCCTGCATTGAGCTCCTGGCAGGGAACTTGCTTCTCCCTCTGCCTATGTCTGTCTCTCTCTGTGTGTCTCTCATGAATGAATAAATAAAGTCATTTTAAAATGGTATTTGTCACTCTCTGACTTATTTTACTTAGCATAACACATGGAGGGTCCACCCATGTTGTTATGAATGGCAAGATTTCCGTCTTTTATATGGCTAAATAACAATCCTTGTATATATACACTACATCTTCTTTATCCATTCATACATCATTGGGCATACATGATTTCTGTATATTGGCTCTTGAAAAGAATACTCCAGGGAACATAGGGGTGGACATATCTTTTCAAATTGGTGTTTTTATTTTGCTTCGATAAATGTCCAGTCCCAGAATTGCTAAATCATATGATATTTCTATTTTTGCTTTTTGATGGAAACTTCATATATTGTTTTGCATACTTGCTATACCAATTTACATTAGTACCTATAGTGCACAAGTGTTCCATTTTCTCTGCTTCCTCCTCAACACTTGTTATTTCTTGTCTCTTTTGATGATAGCTGCTCTAACAGGTATGAGGTGATAATTCATTGTGGGTTTGATTTGTATTTCCCTGATGATTAGTGATATCTTCTTCAAAAATATGTCTATTCAGATCCTCTGCTCATTTTTTAAATTGAATTATTTAGGGGATTTTTGGTGATGAGTTGCAGGAGTTCTTTGTATATTTTGAATAGTAATAACTTATCAAATTTGTGACTTGAAAATATTTTCTTCCATTTAGTACATTGCCTTTTCATTTCAGAGATGTTTTTCATTGCTGTACAGATGCTTTTTACTTTCATGTGGTTCCATTTGTTTATTATTGTTTTTGTTACCATTACTTTAGGAATCAGTTAAAAAGAAAAAGACTTATGGCAAGTTTACTTCCTAAGTTTTCTTCTAGGAGATTTATGGTTTCAGATCCTACATTTAACTCGTTAGTCCATTTTAGTTAGTTTTTTGTGTATGGTATAAGAGAGTAGTCTAGTTTCATTATTTTCATGTGACTGTCCAGTTCTCCCATACAATTTATTAAATAGACTATCTTTTCCCCCTTATATATATTTACCACATTTATAATAAAATAATTGACCATATTTAAGTGAGTTAATTTCTGTGCTCTTCATTCTGTTCTATTGAGGCATATGTTTGTTTTTATGCCAATACCATATTGTTTTGATTACTATAGCTCTATAATATAGTTTTAAATCAGGGAGCTTGATGACAATTTTTATTTTTTCTTTATCAAGATCGCTTTGGCTATTTGGGGTCTTTTATGATTCCAAACAAATTTTATAATTGTTCATTCTATTCTTTTTTGAATAATGCCATTGGAATTTGGCACAGATTGCATTGAATTTGTCCATTTTTTGGCATTATGGACATTTTAAAAATATTAATTCTTCCAATACATAAGTATGGAATTATATTTCTATTTATTTGTGCCTTCAATTTTTTTTCATCATTGTTTTATAGTTTTCAATGTAGAGATTTTTCACTTCTTTGGTTAAGTTTGTATCTAGATATTTTATTCTTTTTGATATAATGTGAATGGATATTTTTCTTAATTTATCTTTCTAAGAGTTCATTATTAGTTTGTAAAAATATAACAGAGTTTTGCCTGTTGGTTTTGTACCTGCATTTTACTGATTTTGTTCATTAGTTCTAACATTTTCTAAATGGAGTTTTCTGTATTTTCTATGTACAAACTGATGGTGTCTGCAAATAGTGACAGTTCTACTTCTTTCCAGCTTGGATGACTTTTTTATTTCCTTTTCTTGCCTAATTGCTCTGGCTAGGATTTCTAATGCCTATGTGGAATAAAAGTGGAGATAGTGGACATGATTGTATTGTTTCTGATCTTAGGAAGCTTTTCACAGTTGAATATGATGTTAGCTGTAGAATTATTATGTTGAAGTATGTTCCCTATACACCAACATTTTTGAGAGGTTTTATCCAAATGGATATTGAATTTCGTCAGATACTTTTTCTGCATCTAGTGATATGATCATATAAATTTTATCTTTTATTCTGTTAATGTTGTATATCACGTTGATTGATTTGTGGAAGTGGAAACATTGTTATATCCCTATAATAAATCACCTTCGATCATGATACATGATCTTTTTAATATATTTTTGAATTTGTTTGCTAATATTTTGTTGAGAATTTTTTTTAATCTATGTTTATTAGGGATATTGGCTTGCCATTTTCTATGTTTTTCTATGTCTTTCTTTTTCTCCCTTTCCATTTTTAGTGTTCCTGGTTTTGTTACCAGGATGAAATAATTTTGAAAACTTCACTTCCACTTCAATTTTTTGAAATGGATCTAGGATAGTTATTATCTCTTCTTTAAGTGTTTGGTAAAATTCCCCTGTGAAGGTGTCTGGCTTTTGTTTGTCTATATTTTTTAATATAAAAGATTCAATTTTACTACTACTTAATTGGTTAGTTCAGATTTTCTTTTTTTCTTGATATAGTCTTGGGTTATTACAGGATTATAGGAATTTATCTTTTCTTCTAAGTAGTCCAAAATGTTGGCTTGTAATTGTTCATAGCAGCCTCTTATAATGTTCTATATTTCTGTGATAACAGTTGCAATTTCTCTTTCATTTCCCTTTTTTGTTTTTGTATTTTTAAAATGTTATTGTATTTAAATTCAATTAATTAACATGTAGTGTATCATTAGTTTGAGAGTTAGATTTCAGTAATTAATCAGTTGCATATACCATTCAGTGCTCATAACGTGATATAATATCACGTACCATCCTTAATACCCATCACCCAGTTACCCAATCGCTTCACCCCCTGCCCCTTCAGCAACTCTCAGTTTGTTTCTTATAATTAAGAGTCTCTTATGTTTTGTCTCCCTCTCTGATTTTGTTTTATCTTATTTCTCCCTCCTTTCCTCTATGATCCTCTGTTCTTTTCTTTAAATTCCACATATAAGTGAAATCATTTGATAACTGTCTTTATGTTATTAACATATTTAGCTTACCATACTACTTTCTAGTTCCATCCACATTATTGCAAATGGTAAGATTTATTTTTCTAGATATCTGAATAGTATTCCTGTGTGTGTGTGTGTGTGTGTGTGTGTGTGTGTGTGAATCTCATCTTCTTTGTGCATTTATCCATTGAGAAACATCTGGGCTCTTTTGATAGGTTGGCTATTGTGGAAATTGCTGCTATAAACATTGGAGTACAGGTACCCCTTAAGATCACTATGTTTGTATGCTTTTGATAAATAGATAATAGTGAAATTCCTGGGTCATACAGTAGCTCTATTTTTTAACTATTTGAGGAAACTCCATACTAAGAGTGTCTGTGCTAGCTTACATTCCCACCAACAGTGTAAAAGGGTTTCCCTTACCCTGCATCATTGCTAGCATCTGTTGTTTCCTGACTTGTTAATTTTAGCCATTCTGACTGGTGTGAGGTGGTGTCTCATTGTGGTTTTGATTTGTATTTCCCTAATGCCAAGTAGTGTGGAGCATTTTTTCATGCTTCTGTTGGCCATTTGTATGCCTTCTTTGAAGAAATGACTGTTCATGTCTTCTGCCCATTTGTAGACTGGATTATTCGTTTTGTGGGTGTTGAGTTTGATAAGTTCTTTATAGATAGATGCAAGCCCTTTATCTGATGAGATATTTGCAAATATATTTTCCTATTCTGTAGGTTGTCTTTTGGCTTTGTTGGCTATTTAATTTGCTCTGCAAGAGTGTCTTATTTTTTAATGAAGTCCCAATAGTTTATTTTTGCTTTTGCTTCCCTCACCTTTGGTGAAGTGTCTAGCAAGAAATTGCTGTGTCCTAGGTCAAAGAGAATGCTGCCTGTGTTCTCCACTAGAATTTTGATGGATTTCTGTCTCATATTTAGATTTTTCATCCACTTTCAGTTTACCTTTGCATATGGTGTAACATAAAGGTCACCTTATTTATCTACTTGTGCCTCCAATTTTCTCAACACCATTTGTTTGAAGACACTTTTTTCTAATGGATATTCTTTCCTGCTTTGTTGATGATTGGTTGACCATAGAGAGTTGAGGGTCCATTTTGGGGTTCTCTCTTCTGTTCCATCGATCTATGTGTCTGCTTTTGTGCCAGGACCACACTGTCTTGATGATTACAGCCTTGTATGTAATATAGCTTGAAGTCAATAACTGTTATGCTATGAGGTTTGGATTTCTTTTTTAATATTACTCTGGCTATTTGGGGTCTTTTATAGTTCCATACAAATTTTAGAATTATTTGTCCCAGGTCTGTGAAAAATCTTGATGGAATTGGTATTTTGATAGGGTAAATGATATATGTAGATTGCTCTGTGTAGCATAGACATTTTAACAATATTTGGTCTTCCAATCCATGAGTATGGAATGTTTTCCTATTTCTTTGTGTCTTCCTCTATTTCTTTCATAAGTGTTCTATCGTTTTCAGAGTACAGATCCTTTACCTATTTGGTTAGGTTTATTCCTAGGTATTGTATGGTGTTTGGTAAAATTGTAAATGGGATCAATTTCTTAAGTTCTATTTCTTTTGCCTCCCTATTAGTGTATAAAAATGCAGCTAATTTCTGTGATTGATTTTATATCCTGCTACTATGCTGAATTCCTGTATGACATCTAGCAATTTTGGGGTAGAGTCTTTTAGGTGTTCCATGTAGTTTGTCATGTCATTGCGAAGAATGAGAGTTTGACTTCTTTGCCAATGTGGATGTATTTTATTTCTTTTTGTTATCTGATTGTTGAAGCTAGCACTGCCAGTACAATATTGTACAACAGTGGTGGGAATGGTCATCCCTGTCATGTCCCCGGCATTATGGGAAAAGCTCTCAGTTTTTCCCAGTTGAGAATCATATTTGCTGTAGGCTTCTCATACATGGTTATTATGATATTCAGTTATGTTCCCTCTATCCATCCACTGGAGAGTTTTAATCAAGAAAAGATGCTATATTTTGTCAACTGTTTTTTCTGTATCTATTGAGAGAATCATATGATTCTTGTCCTTTCTTTTATTAATGTGTTGAATTGCATTCATTGATTTGTGAATCTAAAACTACCCTTGCAGCTCAGGAATAAGTCCCACATGGTCGTGGTGAAGAATCCTTTTATTGTATTGTTGCATCTTATTGTTTAGTAACTTGGTTGAGAATTTAGGCATCCATGTTTATCAGGGATACTGGTTTGTAATTTTCCTTTTTGGCGAGGTCTTTGTTTTGGGGATCAAGGTAATGGTATCCTCATAGAATGAATTTGTGAGTTGTCCTTTCATTTCTATTTTTTGAAACAAGTTCAGAAGAATAGGTATTATTTCTTCTTTATTTTTTAAAGGTTTTATTTATTTATTCTTGACAGACACACACACACACAGACACACACACACACACACACAGAGAGACAGAGAGAGAGAGAGAGAGGCAGAGATACAGGCAGAGGGAGAAACAGGCTCCATGCAGGAAGCACGACATGGGACTCAATCCCCAGTCTCCAGGATCACACCTTGGGCTGAAGGCGGTGCTAAACCACTGAGCCACCGGGGGTGCCCTAATTCTTCTTTAAATGCTTGGTAGAATTCCCCTGGGAAGCAATTCCATCCTCAACTCTTATTTGTTGGGAAATCTTTAATTACTATATCAATTTCCTTCTGGTTATGAGTGTGTTCAGGTTTTCTATTTCTTCCTGTTTCGTTATTGGTTGTTGATATGTTTCTAGGAATCCATCCATTTTTTCCAGATTACCTAATTTGCTGGCATATAGTTGCTCATAATATGTTCTTCTAATTGTTTGCATTTCTCTGGTATTGGTTGTGATGTTTCCTTTTTCATTTAAGATTTTATTAATTGGGTTCCTTTCTCTTTTTTTGATGTTTGGCCAGGAGTTTATCAATCTTCTTAATTCTTTCAACAAACCAGTTCCTAGTTTTGTTTATCTGTTCTACTGTTCATTTAGTTTCTATTTCATTAATTTCTGCTCTAATATTTATGATTTCCCCTCCTTTCCTGAGATTAGCCTTTATTTGCTATTCTGTTTCCAGCGCCTTTAGGTGTAAGGTTAAGTTGTATATTTGAGACTATCTTATTCTTGAGAAAGGCCTCTATTGCTCTATTCTTCCCTCTTAGGAGCTTCTTTGCTGTGTTCCAAAGGTTCTGAAATGCTATGAGAAAAATAGGCCAATACTGCTGCTTTATTATATGTGTGTAGGAAGGAAACACGTTTCGTCACATGTATTTCATATCCTGCAACTTCACTGACATTTATCAGTTATAGTGTTTTTCTGGTGGAGTCTTTCTGATTTTCTTCTGATAGAGTATCATCTCAACTGCAAATACTGAAAGTTTTATGTCTTCCTTGATGATTTATATTCATTTTATTTCTTTTTGTTTTCTGATTATTGTGTCTAGGACTTCCAGTAATATATTGAATAAAAGTGGTAAGAGTGGACATACTTTTCTTATTCCTGATTTTAGGGGAAAAGTTCTCAGGTTTTCCCCATTGAGTATTATGTTTGTTGTGAGTTTTACATATAAACCCTTTATTATGTTCCAGTATGCCTCCTCTAGACCTCCTCTCAACCTAGTATGTTGAAATTTTTTTTTATCAAGAATGGACATTGTAAGAGGCGAAGCAAGATGGCGGAAGAGTAGGATCCACAAGTCACGTGTCCCCACCAACTTACCTAGATAACTTTCAAATCGTTCTGAAAACCTACGAATTCAGCCTGAGATTTAAAGAGAGAACAGCTGGAATGCTACGTGAGAAGAGTTCCCACTTCTATCAAGGTAGGAAAAGGGAGGAAAATAAACAAATAAAAAAGCATCCAAGGGGGTGGGGCCCCCATGAGGAGCCGGGCTAAGGCTGGGTGGCGAGAGCCTCCAGGACAGGAAAGCCCAGTCCCGGAGAAGCAGGAACTTTACCAATCTTCCCGGATGAAAGGCGCTCGCAGGGAACTCGGGCAGGATCCCAGGAGGAGCAGTGGAGCCCCCCGGTTCCCGGGTTCACTAACAGAGGAAGTGTGCCCCTGGGGAGAGCCCGACACACACCACAGGCGAGCCCCCTAAAGGGCTGGCGGGTGCGCCCGGAGGGGCCCCGGGAATAGCCCCGGGAGCAGCCCAGGCAGCAGCTCAGGCAGTGGCTCCCCTTGGAGGGGGCTGCGTGGCCCCAGGAGCAGCTCAGGCGGCAGCTCAGGTGGATGATCTGCGCAGAGGGGCCTGTGGAGTCCCAGCAGTGCAATTCCAGTGGCACAGGCCCTGTAGCATAAGGCGCCAGGGGACACAGCCCAGGATCCAGTGCTCCCCTTGGGACAGAGGGAGGCTGTGAGGACACAGGACAGTGAGGATGTTCCTGCTGCCAGGCGGCCCCGAGCTGTGCAGATCAGCGCCCCTCGCCCCTGGAGCATCCAGGCCCCTGTGGACTGGGAGACTACGGTAGTTACTCCTGGAGCTGACTCTAGAGCTGGAGAGCTGGCAGCCACCACTGTTCTTCCTCCTGCTGTCACCATGTGCATGGGAATGAGCTTGGCAACCAAGGAGCAGGGACCTCACAGGATAAACAGTTCTCACTGAACCATGCACCTGGCAGAGGGCGGGGCAGCTCCCCTAGGTGCACACACCTGAGAATCAGTACAGCAGGCCCCTCCCCCAGAAACCAGCTGGGAGGACAGGGGAAGAGCAAGTTCTTATCCAAGCAGTGCTGGAAAGCTCCAGGGGAATTCCAAGGACTTGCAATATATAGAATCACAGGATACCCCTCCTTGTTTTTTGTTTTTTTTTTTGTTTGTTTGTCCCCCCATTTTTTTTCTTCCCTTTTCCAGTACAACTTGTTTTTAGCTACTCTGAACTAAGCAAAATGACTAGAAGGAAGAACTCACCAAAAGAATCAGAGTACTCTCTCCCACAGAATTACAGAAGTTAGATTACAATTCGATGTCAGAAAGCCAATTCAGAAGCACAATTATAAAGCTACTGGTGGCTCTGGAAAAAAGCATAAAGGATTCAAGAGACTTCATGACTGCAGAATTTAGATCTAAACAGGCCAAAATTAAAAATCAATTAAATGAGATGCAGTCCAAACTAGAGGTCCTAAACGACGAGGGTTAATGAGGTGGCAGAAAGAGTGAGTGACATAGAAGACAAGTTGATGGCAAGGAAGGAAGCTGAGGAAAAAAGAGAAAAACAATTAAAAGACCATGAGAAAGGTTAAGGGAAACAAATGACAGTCTCAGAAGGAAAAATATACGTTTAATAATTGGGATTCCAGAGGGCGCCAAAAGGGACAGTGGACCAGAAAGTGTATTTGAACAAATCATAGCTGAGAACTTCCCTATCTTGTGGAGGGAAACAAGCATTCAGATCCAGGAGATAGAGAGATGACTCCCTAAAATCAATAAAAACCATTCAACACCCTGACATTTCCTAGTGCAACTTGCAAATTCCAAAGATAAAGAGAAGATCCTTAAAGCAGCAAGAGAAAGAAATCCCTAAACGTTATGGGTAGAAGTATTAGGTTAACAGCAGGCCTCTCCACAGAGACCTGGCAGGCCAAAAGGGGCTGGCAGGATATATTCAGGGTCCTAAATGAGAAGAACATGCAGCCACAAATATTCTATCCAGCAAGGCTCTCATTCAGAATAGAAGGAGAGGTAAAGAGCTTCCAAGATAGGCAGAAATTGAAAGACTATGGGACCACAAAACCAGCTCTGCAAGAAATATTAAGGGGGACTCTGTAAAAGAAAGAGGAAGTCCAAGGAAACAATCCACAAAAACAGGGACTGAATAAGTATCATGATGACACTAAATTCATATCTTTCAATAGCAACTCTGAATGTGAATGGGCTTAATGACCCATCAAAAGATGCAGGGTTTCAGACTGGATAAAAAAGCAAGACCCATCTATTTGCTGTTTATAAGAGACTCATTTTAGACCTAAGGACACCTCCAGCCTAAAAATAAAAGTTTGGAGAATCATTTAACATTCAAATGGTCCTCAAAAGAAAGCAGGGGTAGCCATCCTCATATCAGTTAAATTAAAGTATATCCCGAAGACTGTAGTAAGATCTGAAGAGGGACACTCTATCATACTTAAAGGATCTATCCAACAAGAGGACCTAACAATCATGAATATTTATGGCCCTAATGTGGGAGCTGCCAAGTATATCAATCAATTAATAACCAATGTTAAGACATATTTAGATAAAAATACACTTATACTGGGATGCTTTGGGATAACGTTTAATTTATCTGATATGAGGATTGTTACCCCTGCTTTCTTTTGAGGACCATTTGAATGGTAAATGGTTCTCCAACCTTTTATTTTCAGGCTGGAGGTATCCTTAGGTTTAAAATGAGTCTCTTGTTGACAGCAAATAGATGGTTCTTGCTTTTTTATCCAGCCTGAAACCCTGTGCCTTTGGATGGGGTCATTAAGCCCATTCACATTCAGAGTTACTATTGAAAGATATGAATTTAGTGTCATCATAATACCTATTCAGTCTCTGTTTTTGTGGCTTGTTTCTTTGGGCTTCCTCTTTCTTTTACAGAGACCTCATTAATATTTATTGCAGAGCTGCTTTGGTGGTCACATATTCTTTCAGTTTCTGCCTATCTTGGAAGCTCTTTACCTCTCCTTCTATTCTGAATGAGAGCCTTGCTGGATAGAGTATTCTTGGCTACATGTTCTTCTCACTTAGGATCCTGAATATATTCTGCCAGCCCCTTTTGGCCTGCCAGGTCTCTGTGGAGAGGCCTGCTGTTAACCTAATACTTCTACCCATATAAGTTAGGGATCTCTTGTCTCTTACTGCTTTAAGGATTTTCTTTATCTTTGGAATTTGCAAGTTTCACTATTAAGTATTGAGGTGTTGCATGGTTTTTATTGATTTTAGGGAGTCATCTCTCTATCTCCTGCATATGAATGCCTGTTCCCTCCCCACGTTAGGGAAGTTCTTGACTTTGATTTGTTCAAATACACTTTCTGGTCCACTGTCCCTTTCGGCGCCCTCTGGAATCCCAATTATTAAACGTATATTTTTCCTTCTGAGACTGTCATTTGTTTCCCTTAACCTTTCTCATGGTCTTTTAATTGTTTTTCTCTTTTTTCCTCAGCTTCCTTCCTTGCCATCAACTTGTCTTCTATGTCACTCACTCTTTCTGCCACCTCATTAACCCTCGTCGTTTAGGACCTCTAGTTTGGACTGCATCTCATTTAATTGATTTTTAATTTTGGCCTGTTTAGATCTAAATTCTGCAGTCATGAAGTCTCTTGAATCCTTTATGCTTTTTTCAGAGCCACCATTAGGTATTATTGTGCTTCTGAATTGGCTTTCTGACATAGAATTGCAATCCAAATTCTGTAACTCTCTGGGAAAGAGTATGGTTTCTGATTCTTTTTTTTTTTTTTTTTTTGTCGTGCGTTCTTTCTAGCCATTTTGCTCAGTCCAGTGTGGTTAAGGACGAGTTGTAATGGGAAAAGGAAGAAAAAAAAATGAGAGAGAAAAATAAAAAACAAAGAAAAAAACAAGGAGGGGTATCCTGTGATTCTATATACTGTAAGTCCCTCGACTTCCCCTGGAGCTTTCCAGCTCTGCTCAGTCAAGAATGTGCTCTTTCCCTGTCCTTCCAGCTGGTTTTCTGGGGGAGGGTTCTGCCCTATGATTCTCAGGTGTGTGACCTGAGGGACCTGCCCCACCCCCTGTTAGGAGCACGGCTCAGTGGGAGTTTTTAATCCTGTGAGGCCCCTGTTCTCTGGTTGCTCCCTTCTGTCCCAGGCAGAGGGTGACACCAGGAGGAACAATTCCACTAGCGGCGGCCAGCTCTCCAGATCTGGAGTCAGCTCCCGCAGTAACTACAGCAGCTCCCAGTCCACACTGTCTTGGATGCTCCCAGAGGCAGGGGCCACTGAGCTGCACAGCTCGGGGTCACCCAGTGTTGGCGGAATCGTCCTTGCTGTCCTGTGCCCTCCCAGCCTCCATCTGTCCCGAGGGGAGTGCACGATCCTGGGCTTTGTCCCCTGGCACACTGAAATCAGGGACCTGCACCACTGGAATTGCACTCCCAGGGCCGTGCAACCCCGTCCACCTGGAGCCGCTGCCTGAGCTGCTCCCGAGGCCTCGCTGTGTGCATGCTCCAGGCCTTTACCAAGATCAGCCTGCCTTTTGTGGTGCAGTCTCCCCCGGGGCACGCTTCCTCTGTTAGTGACCCCGGAACCTGGAGGCTCCACTGCCCCTCCTTGGATCCTGCCCAAGTTGTCTGTGAGCGCCTTTCCTACCGGGAAGAATCCGGTGCGGATTTTAAAAGTTCCTGCTTCTCCGGGACTGGGCTTTCCTGTCCTGGAGGCGTTCACAGTCCGGCTTTAGCCTGGCTCCTCGCAGGGGCCCCTCCCTCTCTTGATCCTTTTTTATTTATTTTTTCCCCCCGTCTTCCTACCTTGTTAGAATAGCAAACTCTTCTCTCTGTAGCATTCCAGCTGTTCTCTCTTTAAATCTCAGGCTGAATTCATATGTTTTCAGGATGATTTGAAAGTTATCTAGGTAAGTTGGTGGGGACACGTGACTTGGGGACCCTACTCTTCCGCCATCTTGCCCCGCCCCATTTTTATGTTTAAAGTGAGTCTCTTGTTGGCAGCATATAGGTGGGTCTTGTGGTGTTTCTTTTTAAAATCCATTCTGACACTGTACACCTTTTGATTCAAGTTTTAATCTAATTACATTCATCGTAATTATTTATAGATATGTACTTAGTGCCATTTTATCGCTTGTTTTCTCATTGTTTCTAGAGATTTTTTCTGTTTCATTCTTGCCTTTTTGACTTTGGTTTTCTTTCCACTCAAAGATCTACCTTTATTATGTCTTGTAGAGCTGGTTTAGTCATCACAGTGTCCTTTAGTTTTTGTCTAGGAAACTCTTTATCTCTCCCTCTATTCTTAGTGATAGCCTGGAAGGATATTCTTGACTGCATATTTTTCCCACTCACTACTTTGAACATATCATGCCTCTTTCTTCTGGCTTGCCATGTTTCTGTTGAAAGATCTGCAGCTAGTTTTATGAGTCTTGTGAGTTGGGGACTGTTTTTGTCTTGCTACTTTTAAGATTTTTTTCTTTGTCACTATATTTTGCAAATGTAACTACAGTATTGTTGATGTTGGCCTACTTTTGTTTAATTTGATGGGAGATCTCTGCCTTCTGGACCTAGATGTCTGTTTCTTTCACCATATTAGTGATGTTTTTAGCTATTATTTCATGAAATAATTTTTCTATCCCCTTTTTTCTCTCTTCTTTCCTTGGGACTCCTGTGATATAAATGTAATTATGTTTGATGGAGTCCCTAAGTTCCCTAAGTCTCTACTCGTGTTCTATAATTTTTTCCTCTGTTTTGCTCAGTTTCATAGTTTTCCACGCTTTTATCTTCTGAATCACTAATTTGTCCCTTTGCTTCTTTCATGCTTGTTTTCATTGCATCTAGTCTATTCCAAATCTCGGTTGTTGCATTTTTCATTTCTGACAATTGTTTTTGGCTCTTTTACATCTGCAAGAAGAAACTCATGAAGTCCTACATTCTTTCCTCAAATCTAGCTCATGTCCTTAGATTGTTGCTTTAAATTCACAGTCAGGCATGTTACTTCTATCTGTTTCACTGAGGTCTCTATGACCTCTTCTTACTGTTTCATTGGGATGATGGCACCTTCTGGATCCTTTGTCCCTGGAGATGTATCTTCTTGAATACTACCTATCAGAGACATGCTCTAAGCAGAGGGAATAATCTCCCTACTCTTGGTTTCAGAAGTTCCTTAGATTGTTCCATCTGCCCCCTGGCTCTGATTGTTTGTCTGATTTCTCTCCAGGAGTAGGGCTGTACCCTCAGGGCTCTATCCTAGCTAAGCCCACAAACCTTTAAAACTCCAGTTTTCAAGCCTACTGGTTCCAAAAACTCAAGAAAATAAACCCCTCTCATTTACCCAGCCAGTGGCTTTAAGAAAGTGTTCTACTTATACAAGAAAGTGTTCTACTTGAGCACTATGTGCTCATGTCTATCTCCCCTTTCTATTATTTTTCCCCATTTTCATAGTACTCTCTTAAAATTGTTTTTATTTGTGTGATTTTGGATGTTATTTCTCCTCTTTCATTTGTAATTTTTTTATTTTAATTTTTTTTTAATTTTTTGATGAGCCTGGCTAGAAGTTTATCAATTTTCTTGACCTCAGGGAACCAAATCCTGATTTCATTTATCTGTTGTATTGCTTTTTTTTGCTTTCTATGTCATGTATTTCTGCTCAAGTATTTATTATTTTCTTCCTTCTACTAGTTTTGGTTTTTGTTTGTTCTCTTTTTCTGGCTGTTTAAGGTGTAAGGTTAGGTTGTTTATTCGTGATTTTTCTTGCTTCTTGCAGTTGGCCTTTATTGCTATTACCTTCCCTCTTATACATGCTTTTGCTGCATCTAAAAGATTTTGGATCATTGTTTTCCCTTTTATTTGTTTCCCCATAATTTTTGAAATCTTCTTGAATTTCTTGGTTGACACATTCGTTATTTAGTAGCATGTCATTTAACCTTCATGTTTTCATGCTCTTTCCAGATTTTTCTTGTGGTCGATTTCTAGTTTCATAGTGTCATAGTCAGAAAAGATGTATGGTATGACTCTAATATTTTTCAATTTGTTAATATTTGTTTTGTTGCCTAATATGTGATCTGTTCTGGAAAATATTCCATGTGTACTTGAAAAGAATGTGTAGTATGCTGTCTTATTTTGGAATGTTCTGAATATATTTGTTATATCTGTCTGAATCTGTGTGTCATTCAAAGGTACTATTTCCTTGTTGGTTTTGTTTAGAATATTTGTCAGTCATTGTCAGTGGGGCATTAAAGTCCACTACTGTTGTATTACTATCAATGTGTTTCTCTTATGTTTGTTAACTATCTTATGTATTTGGGTGTTCCCATCTTCAGTGCATAAATATTTGCAGTTATTACATCTTCTTGGTGGATTTTCTCCTTTATTACTATATAGTTTCTTTATTGTTATACACTGTTTTAAAGTCTTTTTGTTTGATATAAATATTGCTATCCCAGCTTTCTTTTGACATCCATTTGTATGGTGTTTCTCTGTCCTCACACTTTCAACATTTAGGTTTGAAATGAGTCTTTTAGGGAGTATATAGATCGGTGTTTTTTTTTTTTTTATTCCCTCTGTTACCCTATACCTTTTTATTTGAGCATTTAGTCCATTTATATTCAAAGTAATTTTTGGTAGGTATGTATTTATTGCCATTTTGTTGTTTGTCCATGCCTTCACTTTTAGTCTGTGTATACTTACCGTGTGTGTGTGTGTGTGTGTGTGTGTGTGTGTGTCCTTAGGTTTAAAATGAGTCTCTTGTAGACAGCATATAGATGGGTCTTGTTTTATATTTATTCAGCCACTCTGTGTCCTTTGATTAAAAAAATCCATTTATATTTAAATAATTATCGATAAGTATGGTACTTATTGCCATTTTGTTAATTATTTTCTAGCTCTTTTATGGTTTCTCTCTTTTTCTTCTTCTGCTCTTTTCCTTTGTGGTTTGATGATTTTCCTCAGTGTAACACATACATGCCTTTGTTACTATCTTTTTTATCTACTATAAGTTTTTGCTTTTTGGTTACCATGGGGCTCACATATAAAAGCCTTTCTCTGTTTCCCTCTTTCTCTCTCCCTCTTTGTCCCTTTCTTCCTTTTTCTCCCTCTCTCTTCTTCTTTCTCCCTCTCTCTTTCTCCCTCTCTTTATACATATGTATTTTATAATGTTTTACTCCTCATGCCACATTTTATGTTTTTGTTGTAACATTTTACATCCTTTTATTTTCTATATCACTTAACTGATTATTGTATTTATCTTTATTTTTACTACTTGTGTCCTTTATTTTTCATAGTACCTTTGTAAACAATCCCCTACCCTTATTATATACAGTCCCTCATTATCTGCAGTTTCTTTTCTTTGTTTGGTTTCATTTACCCATGGTCCAGAGGCAGATAATCCTACTTAAGACATATCCTCAGAAGGTCAATATGAGGTTAATGCTATGGCATAATGCCTACATTATTCCCTTTAATTCATCTTACATCACCAGGCATTTTATCATCTCAGATCATCACAAGAAAAAAGGGTGAGTGCAGTACAGTAATTATTTTGAGAGATACAGAGACTGCATTCATGTAACTTTTGTTATAGCATAATGTTTGGATTGTTCTTGTTTCATTATGTTATTGTTGCTCATCTCTTACTATGCTAAAATTAAGTTAAACTTTATCATAGATTTGCATGCATTGAATAAATATAGTATATACAAGATTTGGTACTACTTCCAGCCTCAGGACTATGTTGAAACATATCTCTTGCCAAAAAGGGTGGGGGACTCCTCTATTTACTTTTACTAGTGAGAGTTAAAATTCCACATATTTTCTTGTTAGTAATTAACACATTTTTTTTTCTACTTAAAGAAATCTCTTGCCATTTTTTATAAGGCCACCGTAGTGGTGATGAACTCTTTGGCTTTTTCTTGTCTGGAAAACTCTATTTTTTCTTCAATTCTAAATGCTGATCTTACTGGA
Source organism: Nyctereutes procyonoides (assembly GCF_905146905.1). Lineage (NCBI taxonomy): Eukaryota > Metazoa > Chordata > Mammalia > Carnivora > Canidae > Nyctereutes > Nyctereutes procyonoides. Next base: position 63,340,610 of record NW_026575125.1, on the reverse strand, counting down.
TAGAGTATTCTTGTAAGGTTTTTGTTTTCCTTTCAGGCTTTTGAGTATATTGTGCCACTCTCTTCTGGCCTGCAAATTTTCTGTTGAAAAAATCTATTGATAGTCCTATAAGGGTCCCTTGGTGTAATAAGTCATTTTTCTCTTGATGATTTTAAGATTTTCTCTTTATTTTTAACTTTTGAAATTTTATTTATGTGTCTTTTGGTGGATCTTTTTTGGGTTTTTCTTATTTGGAACTCTGTGAGCTTCCTTTATCCAGATGTTGTTTCCTTCCCCAGGTTACAGAAGTTTTCAGCTATTGTTTCTTCAGATAAATTTTCTGCCGTTTTTTCTCTCTCTCTTTCTCTCTTTCTCTCTCTGTCTCTCCTCCCTCCCTCCCTCTTCCTCCTCCTCCTCCTCCTTCTTTTTCTGGGGCCCCTATAATGTGTTGTCCATAGAACACAAAAGCTATCTTCACTTTTTTTAAATTCTTTTTTTTCCTTTTCTGCTCTTTTTGAATGAGTTCACTTGTCCTATCTTCTAAATAACTATTTCTTCTGCTTCATCTAGTCAGCTGTTGAACCCCTCTAGTATATTTTTCAATTTAGTTCTTTTGTTCTTCAGCTCTATGATCTTTGTTTGGTACTTTCTTATTTTTTCTTTCTCTTGAAGTTTTCACTGTGTTTCCATTTTTCTCTATAGTTTGGTGAACATCTTTATAATTATTACTTTAAACTCCTTATTAGGTAAATTACTTATGTATGTTACATTGAGGTTTTTTCCTGAGTTTTTATCTTATTCTTTCATTTGGAGCATATTCTTCTATTTCCCCATTTTGTGTGGCTTTCCATGTTTTATGTATGAGGTGAAACATATACTTCTCTCAGTCTTGAAGAAGTGCTCTTGTGTAAGAGATGAATCTTATCTTTCAACCGTACCCTAGTGCATGCTTGTCTCCTAAACCTTCATGATTACTTTGGGCACCTGTGTGGCTCAGTTAATTAGGCATCTGACTCTTGATTTTGGCTCAAGTCATAATTTGCAGTTTTGAAGTCAAGCTCCACCTCAGGATCTGTATTCAGCATGAAGTATGCTTGTGATTCTTCTCTCTCTATCCCTCATCTCTCTCTCTCTCTCTCTCAATAAATAAATAAAATCTTTAAAAAAACTTCATTATTGTCAAAGCAGCCTAATTTATACTTGATAGGTCCCATTTATTGAGGATGTGCCAAAACCTGTGAGGGTTCCAAGTAGAAAGATCTCAGTCAGTACCTAGTTTCAGTCTGATTGAAAGCCAGATCTTCAGGCAGTAGTTTTAAAGCATGCCAATATATACACTCCTTTTGGCTACCATTGTAAACCCTGCTAGCCTTCAGACCAGGCAATTTGGAGGGGGTCCCCTGAGCTATAGTTGCAAAAATCAGAGCTTTATATGATCGTATTAGTTCCTTTCTGTAAGGTACCAATAAGCTGTAGCAAGACTAAGAGAGAGCACAAAGATGGTATCCCCTGGCCTAATTTCCTCAGCCCACTTCTATAGCCACTAAGTGTATGGGCCTTTTGCCATTTCTCATGAAGAATATGTTTAGCTAGTTTTCAGGTATTTTTCATAGGGAACTTTTCCATATGTAGCCATAGATTTTGTGTGTCCACAGGAGGAGATTAGTTCTGGATCTTCCAATGGCAATATCTTGGACCACCATTGCCCTTTTATTGCCTTATTTTTAATTTAACTGTTATTTCCTTATTTTTAATTTAACTGTTTTATCTATAACACTTTTTGTGTTACATTAGTAGTTGTTTTAGTGTTTATCATATAAATCTATAAATCAGGAGTCTGGAATCTGTGGTCTCAGGCCAAATGTGGCTAGTTGCCCATTTCTGTAAATACAGTTTTATTGGAACACAGCCATACCCATTGGTATAAATACTGTCTATGACTGCTTTCATGTTTCAATAGCAGTGAAATTTCATTAATTTTTTTATTGGATGTTAGGTCTTACTGAATTTATTTTTCTTGTATTCTGGATACTATTGTTTTCTTATAAGTAGTATTTAGCTTTGTTCTTGGATGCAGTTAAACTTTTGAGTCTTGCTTTTAAGCTTTATTATGTGAGACCAGAGCAGAATTTAGTCCAAAATTAATTTTTCCCAATACTGAAGCATGACCCTTCTTAGTATTCTAAACTAATACCCTGTGAATTATGAAGTTTTTCACTCTCACTTTTGAGAACAGGACCAATCCTGTTACTTTGTGAATTCTGTGGATTCTTGTTTTTAATCCTTTAGGATTAACTGGGCTCAGGTAGTTTCCTCAGATGCATGATTGGCAATTTTTTATTGGATGGCAGACTTTCTGAAATTTATCTTGTCAGGTGATCAAATTTTTGTATCTTTATAAAAATTGAGAATTGTTCTGGAATATAAAACTAATTTGATTTTTTTAGGTTGTTAAACTGGACCAGAGCAGCATTTCATCAGGGACTAATTTTGCACCACTCTGAATCAAAACACTTTGGATTACTCTTTCTAATACCCTGTGAATTATGAATTTTTCGGCTCTGGTTGGAGGTAACAGGAAGTATTCCTGGCCCTGTGTAAGTTCCATAGAATAGTCCCTTTAATCCTTTCATTGATTGTTTCCTAGCTCAGGATAATTTCCTCACTCCTTTGTTATAAGCATTTCTCTGCTAAATATTTGAAGGAGACCTCTACATAACTCTATACTTCTCTCTTTCCCTGAAATTATCCTTTCTATATCTTATAAAGTCCATCCTTCTTGTCTCCCCCGCCTCTCATTAATTCAGGGAGTCTTATAGGCTCTGCATGACTTGGCCTCCCTGCACTGCTTCTTAGAAACTCTTTCTAGATAGCAAGGTAGGACAGCTCTAGGGCTTACTTTGTTTCCCATTTTTTAATATCCTTTGTTGATGATGGCTAATATCTTGAAAAGTGTTATTTCATAGATTTTGTACTGTGTTTTCTTTCAGGCAGGAAATGTATCCTGTCCTTGTCTACTTCATTTTGTCTTAAAGTGGTAGTCTGGAAATAGCATTTTAATTGGGTGATAGTGTATCAACATCTCACTTCCAGAATTAAGATGTTGAGTATGGGAGATCTATTATTGATTCCCAGAACTCTGGAACTTGCTATGAAAAAAGAATAGTATGCTAGCCAGTGCTTAAATGGCTAAGGTCTCTGACTTGTATCTGTCTATATCCAGTGCAGAACATGCCATGCATGAATATACATTATTATCTTGGCATATTGTTTATTATAGAACAGAATTCAGTTTATGGTAGGGTCTATTTAGAACCCCATAACCCAAGGAGGGTTTTTAAAGGACCTTGTTAACAGCTGGTCTCAAGACACAGAATGGCAACAGTGAAACAAGGCCCAAGTCCATGATTTTTTGTGTTATAGTGTAGAAGTTTCAAGAATGTGTTTGAGAAGTTTTTACTTGTAGTCATTTCTAATTTTCTTTTAAGCTCTTGAGACCTTCATTCTAGATGTGGGACTATCTAAACCCATACTTGCACAGAGATGCAGTCAGTAAGTTTGATTCCTAAGTCTGGAGTATTAGGTAAGAGCAAGCATTTTAAATGCATTTCCCAAAAGACAATAAATTAGTATATTCATTGAACAGGCTTTTAGAAAATGATTTATTACTTCTATAGATAGCTTAATAATAATAAAAGTTTTTTTTATTATACTTCACCTGTGTATACAACAAAACTGTTACATCATCTAAAGTGAGGTCATATACTTTATGCCTTAGTAAAAGACTTTAAAAAGTATATTTTTGTATGTGTTAAAGAATACTATAATATAAATCATATATATTTTTTAAATGGAAAAGTACCCCCCCAAATTTCTCTCCCCTGAAAACTACTTACCCCCCACACATAGACAAACACACAAAACCCTTAAGTCATGTTTACATTGCTAATATTAAGAAAATATATTTGGATGAATGGCTGATAATTGTAAAGATCCCAATTTTTCCAGAATTAATTTATAAGTTTAAAAAAATTTTTTCAGGGCACCTGGGGTGGCTTAGGGGCTGAGCATCTGCCTTTGGTTCAGGTCATGATCCTAGGGTCTTGGGATAGAGTCCCACATCAGGCTCCCTACAGGGAGCCTGCTTCTCCCTCTATGTCTCTGCCCTCCCCCCATGTCTCTCATGAATAACTAAGTAAAATATTTAATAAACAAATAAATGAATAATATTTTTTTTCAAACAGAGCCCCAATAGGAATTTGTTTGTTTTAAAGTGACAGAATAAGGGATCCCTGGGTGGCGCAGCGGTTTGGCGCCTGCCTTTGGCCCAGGGCGCGATCCTGGAGACCCGGGATCGAATCCCACGTCGGGCTCCCGGTGCATGGAGCCTGCTTCTCCCTCTGCCTGTGTCTCTGCCTCTCTCTCTCTCTCTCTCTGTGACTATCGTAAATAAATAAATAAAAACCCTTTAAAAAAAAATAAAGTGACAGAATAATTTTACTAGCCTATCTAGAAAAGTAAAGAAAAGGAAAAAACTAAAACATTTTGATAATAGCACCCCCTTCTTACCTTACCTCTTGTTTAAAACCTTATAAAGCTACTGCTTTAAGCAGAACAGCATATCAATGCAAGTTTAGACACATACTGTATAACCCAAAAATATTCTGATATATATGATTTACCACATGTTTCTATGATAAAGGATGAATCACAAGTTAATGGCAAAGGGATTGATTGTTCAGTAAATACTATATGATAAATCAGTTAGATATTTCAGAAAAAGTTCATTTTAAATTCTCATCTCTACCACATACAAAGATGAATTTTACTTAAAGAGTTAAATCAAGAAAAACAATTGTCGTAAAAGAAAATGCAGCCAAATTTGTAGTTTACCATTTAATGGAGGTTACTGCTTAATCATTAAAATAATGAAGGAAAATCATACAGAAATGATATATAAATTTGACTACGTAAAGTTAAGAATTCCTGAATGTCAAAAACAAGCACAGAATGGCAAAAATATTTACAAGTAATGTGATAGGGAACTGACATTTTTAATACTTAAAGGGCTTATATACCTTATGGAAAAAAACCAGTAAGTAAATAATGAAAAATAGACAAATTTATTACTGATAATTCACTTACAAAATAGAAAGGCCTAAAGACATGGAAAGAATGTTTAGCCTAGGAATCAAAACTTAAGTTAAAACAATTGGTGGCGGTTTTGTGTATCAAATTAAAAAGAATATTTTTTGAAGAGCAATATTCAGTACTATTGTGGATTTGGTAAGATGAATGCTTTCATAAATTTCTGATGGGAGGAGAAATTTTTGTAAACTTTTTGGAAAATAATTTTATTCTATATGTCAACATCTTAGATTATTTATTTTCACAGACCCAGTATTTCCTGTTTTATTTCTTAGGAATCCTTTTTTGGGGAAATAATCATAAATGTAAAAGATATATATGCATATTACAAAGTTACTTAAAAAATGAAAAGCTGGAAATAATCCAAATGAACATTTAGGTAAATTATAGTAAATTTGTATGTTGATACTGTGCAGGTGTTGAAAACTATAAATTAATTTTAAAGACATGGGAAAATGCTTATGTTATTAAGTGGGGAAAAAGGAAGCCACTAAATAGTATAAGTGTGATCTTAAATATGTTAAAACACACATGCACTCATACATACACAACAATTTGAAAAGCAGAGAACAAAAAACTAGCAGTGCTTACTTCAGGGTGCTAGGGTTTAGATTATTTTCTTTCAGGTTCATTTGTGATAGGATGATTAGTGAATATGGAAGCATTAATGGTGGGAGTGAAACTAAAACCAAATTGAAACAGCGTATGGCAAAAGTGACTTCTGGGGAAGAGGTAGTTATTAGAGATAAGTATTCCTGAATTCAAATTGTGGACCTGCTTCTTCCTAGCTATGTTATTCTAGCTATTCTGATTCTGAGTCTCTTTTTCCAGATGTAAGGTGGTGATAATACCTACAACATAGGGTTGTTTGAGAGGTTATAATAACATAATAAATGTAAAGTTACTCACATATAATTGCTACTTAATAAGTTTCTTACTTGTGTCTATCATGAGGCTTTTAACAGAGACAGCTTCATGACAAAATAAAATGCTTGTCATAAAACTATAACCTGGGCAAAGCTTCTTCCTGAGAGTTTGAAAGATTTTTGTTTATGGTTTTCTTATGTATTAGGTTTAAATGAAAATTTTGATTAGCCATCCTGAGAAGTTAAATAAAAAATATTTTTTCATTCTTAATAATGTATCAAGTGAAAATTATTTTTATAATTTTACCATTATAATATTCAAATGAACTACCTGAAACTTTGATAATTCATAATCTTTGTTTTTTTATTTCTAATAGGTTTTTTAAGGTTTTTATTTATTTATTCATGAGAGACACACACAGAGAGAGAGAGAGAGAGAGAGAGGCAGAGACACAGGCAGAGGGAGAAGCAGGCTCCATGCAGGGAGCCTGACGTGGGACTCGATCCCGGGACCCCAGGATCACGCCTTGAGCTGAAGGCAGTGCTAAACTGCTGAGCCACCCAGGCTCCCAATCTTTGTTTTTCTATAGATCATTTTTAAAAGTAGGTAGAGTTTCAAAATTTATCTTTAACTGCTCATTCTCTGCAATTTTACTAGTAACCTGAGTCTGTATTACATAATTCAGTATCCATAATTCCAAATGGGCAAGTCAGTTATAAGATTTAATGATGTGTCATTCAAATTTTGAGTTTTCTTAATAATCCAGTGATTTTTGTAATGAAAATAACCAATTTCTAGACAAGTTACTTGTTTTGCCAATCAGAAACCTTTGATAAATTTTGAAAATTACACCTAATGAAAAAAAATACATCTAATGATTGAGTAGGACCTAATTTTTTGTATAAATTTAACACTCATGAATAATATAGATGTAAACCTATAATAATTATATCTCATGGTTGCACACATAGCATTTTATAATTTACAAAGCTTTTTTCCACATAAACTAATTTGATTCTTAAAACAACCTTATTAGGTAGATATAGCAAGTGTTACTATCCTTATTTTACAGCTTTAGAAACTAAAGCCCAATGGCTAAGTGACATGTCAAACGTTACACTGTTAATTCTAATTACAGTACTCTTTTCACTTCACCATGGCAACTCTATTCCCAGGCACAAAATGATTGAGAAATAAAATGTCATTAAACTTAAGTACTTTACTAGCAGAAGAGGCCTGGAACTACCCTTTAAGTCAGAGATTGGGTTTAAAACTGTGTTTTGGAATGCCTGGGTGGCTCAGTGGTGGAGCATCTGCCTTTGGCTCAGGGCGTGATCCCGAGATGCAAGATCGATTCCCAAATCGGGCTCCTTGCGAAGAGCCTGCTTCTCCCTCTGCCTGGGTCTCTGCCTCTCTCTCTGTGTCTCTCATGAATAAGTAAATAAAATCTTTAAAAGAAAACCTGTGTTTTGTTTAATATAGGAGTTAGTAATTTGACATCTTGTGTTGGTATATTAGAAGCTTTGGGTTATTAGAGCTGCTAAAAGCAAAATACCTGGGAAGTGATAGTAGACAGTGAAAGAGAATATGTAGAAATAGTGGAATTACCAATGGTAGACCAAAATATCTTATATACTGCAGAGATCCCGAGAATATGACCATATTGTAGTAGTTTACTAAAATTAATAATTGTACTGCCACACTATAGTGTTAAGAGGTACATCCTGTGCAGTATATTCAGTGTAGAAGATACATAAACTCCCTAATATATTTTAGGAAGATTTACATTAAAGCATTTAATATTGAAGAGGATTCTTAGAGGGTTTATGTTCATCTATTTACATTTTTATGTCCCTAGATTTGTCTATTTATTGGTTTTTAATGAAGTAAATTTTAAAAATTCAATATTGAAAGAAGGATCAAATAGTAAATTGTTGTATTCTAGGTACTGTTTACAGAGGAAGATGTGAAATTCTACCTTGCAGAACTGGCCCTTGCTTTGGATCATCTGCACCAATTAGGAATTGTATATAGAGACCTGAAGCCAGAAAAGTAAAGCTATATTCTCCTTATGAATCCCTGTTACCAGTATTTCTATAACTACTTTTTTCCCATTAAGTCTCTTATCTATTTTATTTTATTTAAATATTATATGAAAAAATATATGAATTATACAATTATATGAAACTTACTTAGAAAAAGTAGTCTTTATGAGATACCATTGATTTTATTTTTCCCGTGGGTTTTAAATTAATAATTTAGATATTTTCTAGTACATGAAATATAGTATTTTAAAATTTATGAACATTTTTATGTAAATGTTATATATAAAAATATTTTATTCTATTTTGTTGAATGTGATTTTTGATTTACAGCATTCTGCTTGATGAAATAGGACATATCAAATTAACAGGTATGCGAATGTTCTTATTTTGCCCTAAGCCCATTTTATAGTTTTCTATATTCTAATATATATATTTGTCTCAGCCTGTTTTCTTTTTCCTTGACTTGTATTTTATTCATCTCTTTAGTGAACTCAAATTCATTTAAAAGGTAGATAAGATAGCTCTCAATATGTTTTAATGTTATACCAAAAAATATGCAATAGAGTTACTGTCATAATTAACAAATGACATTTGGCTTTCTAGGTAAAAACACATCATCTTAGTTTTATTCTAGACTGAAAAATTTACCCTAAGTAGTTATCACCCTGAAATGTAGTGAATTATAAACTTTTAAACCAAGTGTTTCAGAATCAGAGGTTCGTTTTTTTCTGTATTTATAAAGACATTTTATTTTTCTTTATTTTGAATATTGAGGGTTTACTATAACACCAGATGCTAATCCTCACAGGATTCTTAAGTATAAAATATCTTTATTACACCATTTTTAAAAACTTTTATTTTTAAATAATTTTGGACTCACGGTATGTGGCAAAAATAATATTGAAAGGTCCTGTGTACTAATAACCCAGTTTCCCTCAATGGTGACATCTTATAAAACTGCAGTGTATTATCAACCCACAGAAATTGATTTGTATAATACAACTCACTGGACTCTATACTTTATTTGGATTTCACTAGATTTTGCATGAATTTATTTTTGTTTGTATATAATTCTATGACTTTTTATCACATGCACAGATTTGAATACCACCACCACAATCAATATGCAAAATTGTTCTACAACTACAAAAAAAACTCTCTTGTGCTGCCCATTTACAATTATACCCTCCTTCCCCCTACCCAAACTCCTGGCAACCACTTATCTATTCTACATATCTGGTTTTGTTATGTTGAGAATATGATATAAATAGAACCGTACAGTACCCATCCTGGGCATTTGTCCTAAAGAAATAAAAACTTATGTCCACATAAAACCCTATACATGAATTTTCATAGCAGCTCTATTTATAATAGCCCAAGACTGGAAATGTCCCAAATGTCCTTCAAAGAATGAATGGGTAAACAAACTGTGATACAACCATACAATGGAATACTACCCAGCAGTAAAAAGGAAAGAATTCTTGATATATGCAACAACTTGGATGGACTCAAGGGCATTATGCTGAGTGAGCCAATCTCAAAAGGTTACTTATGTTATAAATAGATAGTAAAATCTTTATTTAATTATCAGAATGTTAAAATGAAGATGTGGTCTTTACAGAGAATTTTGGACCAGTACACTTTAAAGGTAAGTTGCTTTAAACTCTTAAGTATACTGCTTCAGTGTAAAACTAAAGTATAATAAAGCTGTTAACTTGAAAGCTCAGGCAGTTGTGATAAAGTTCAAATAAAGTTTAGTAAATCTTTCTTAGTCATAACCTGATTCTCTTTTTCATATATAAAAGAAGAAAAGTTGATTTAAAGGGATTGAAAGAGAAAAAGGAAAGAAAAATAATAGAACAGTAGAGGTTTTTAAGATTTTATATATTGCATAATTTTTATTTTATACCAATCAACTTTTGTTGCAAAGCTAATTAGAATTTAATTATTTTCATTTTTTTAAAAATATGCCTGTTTTGTCAGGGGTTGAGGAAGGTAAGTGGGAAAAAAAGTAGAATAAATCCTACCTATATCTCTTTTCTACATTATGATTAATTGGTGAATAATGATGTCAAATTGTTTTATATTTAGTCTTGTAATATGAATTCTGCTTTTATAGCTTTTGGACTTAAATTGGCTGTGGATAAAGGAATAGTTAGAATAAATGCAAACTTATAAACAAAGGACAAAGCTTATAAAAATAAAAAATGATTTATATATATTTTTAACAATTCAGTCTATTTTCTTTAAAATGGCATAAATATTTCTTTAAAGAAGTAGACAATAATAAATATTAGATAATTAATACTGTTTTATAATTACAGCCTAATTCAGAGTTTTTTAATGAGTAATAAACATATGGGTTTAACCTTACAACATTCCAGTAAGGTTGGTTAAAGTGTGACCATTCACAGCAAATATTCTAATACTTTACTTTTTTTTCATTATTTCCTTTAACTTATTTTCCTTCTATTCTTCCTTCCTCCCTTTCTTTCTTCTTTCTTTCTTCTTTCTTTCTTTCTTTCTTTCTTTCTCTTTCTTTCTTTCTTTCTTCTTTCTTTCTTTCTTCTTTTTCTTTTTCTTCCTTTCTTGCTTTCTTACCTTTTGTGTGTCTTTTCTTCCCTCTTCCTTTCCCTCTTTTCCTCTTGTCCTTCCTATCTTCTTCCTTCCATTTTGAATATTACAGTCAAAAATACCAGATCGATTGCTGTTTATCATTGAAACCAGTGGGCTCTAATGATTTAAGAATGTCTCATATAACAGAGTCTTTCTCAACATTGTTTCTTCCTAGGCTTAGGAGGAAGAATTAGGTTTTCCTTAATCATAAGAGAAGGACAATATCTTTCTTTTTACCAGTCCATTTAAAAAATTCTCTGAATAAAAGGAACAGATGCAATGTTTAACAAATTACTCTAGAATGGCAGTGAACTATACAAAAGTTCGCTGATATGACTATGGTTTGAGCCTAATTGACCTCATACCAAGAGTATGATTGCATAGCAGAAGACCAATAGAATGAGAACACCCCCAAAATATCTGCATAAATGTCAATGTATTATTTATATTGTTTGTTGTGTCTCATTTTTTTCTGTAACACCCCACCTCATAGTCTATATAAAAACTAACTAATATGATTTACCTGGTTCATAAAATAATGTTTATTCATAATATTCCACTAAAAGCTTTAAATTGAACATACAATTGATTTCAACTGTCTCTGGTTACTATAATGTGTTTTTGGAGGGACAGAATTCAGGGTAATTTCTATAAAGAGAAGGGAGAAAAAATATACAGTGTCAGAAATTTATATCACACAGTACTTGATTGGATATTTAAGAGAGAATGTATACATAAAATTAATTTTAATAATTTTATGGTTATGCAAATTATTCATTGAGATTACTTTTACTCATAGTAAATATTTATGAAATCATTGTCTCTAGGCACATTTTGAAAATTTGAAGTCTTAGAGTCATTTAAGTATACAAAGATATACTGACCTCCTCCTCAAAAAAAAGCCCTTATAAAGCTGCTTTCTGTATTTTGTTTTCAAAGTAGTGGCTTGGAAAAATCACCGCTTAACTTATATATCTTATTTAATCTTGTAGCTAACTCATATTGTAAAACTTTTTGTCAATTGATTACTGAGCAAATTCTAGTGTTAAATGTCAGTTTTGTCAGACAAGTACAGCAGAGGACCTGTATGGAGTGGTATAAATCTGTGAAAGGTAATGGAGGATAAGAAAATTCTCTTCCCTTTCTCCTCATCTCTGGAATGACCAAAGAAGCCAGTGTTCTTCTCTTACAAGGTATGTTATTATATTCAGCTGAACTGACCTCAAAGACTAGCTTTCATTACATTTAATCTTTGAAATGGAATGCACAAGAGTTTAAAATTCTCAAAATATAGGCAAAGAGAGTAGTAGTACATTGAAAAGATTTTTTTTAATTATGGTAAAAATAATGCATTAAAGTCATTATTCAAGGATAAGTGATTTTTAAATGAAAATATTGGACATGGTTAGAAAATTAATTTTGAGGGACCCTAAAATTAATTATTCATGTTGATATTTTATTTTAAGAGAGCAATTTAGGACTTAAAGATTTATTTTCCTTTATAGAATTAAGGTATAATTTACGCAGGGTAAAACTCATTCTTTGGATCCTTGTGGTGATGGAATTTTCCTGTATCTTGACTACACCCTTCTCAATACTGTGGTTGTGATATTGTAATATAGTTTTGTAAGATTTTACCATGGGGGAAACTGGGTAAAAGGTAAATAGGATTTCTTTTTTTTTTCAGTAATAGGATTTCTTATAGTATTTCACATGCATATGCGAATTTGCAATGGTCTCAAAATACAAGGTTTACTTTTTAAAAATCACTTTTTAATCTATACTTTTGCAAACTTTGACAAATACATTTATTTTATTCCTACCACCAACGTAGAGATAAGAAACAATTCTATCACCGTCCAAAATTTCCCCATTACAAGTCAATACTACTTTTTATCTTAGACAAATATCAGTCGGCTTTTGGTCCCTAAGGTTTTACCTTTTCCATGATGTAATGTAAACAGAGGCATAGGAGTAAATTGCCTTTTGAGTCTGGCTTCATTTACTTAATATACTGCATTTGAGATTAATCTATATTGTGTGTTTTATTTTTTATTGCTGAATGGTGTTCCATTTTATGATGATGCCATGGTTTGTCTAATCCCCAAGTAAGGGGTATTTGGCTTGTTTCCAGTTTTTGGCAGTGATGAATAAAGCCACTGTAAATATTCATGTGCTGCAGGTTTTATCTGAACATAATTTTTTTTCACTTGAGTAAATACCAAAGGAGTGGGATTGCTTGGTCATATGGTAAGTGTATTTTTAACTTAGTGAGAAACCTGTAAACTGTCTTCCAAGTGGTTGCACCATTTTGCATACCCATCAGCAGCATATGAGACTAGTTGCTCTGCATCCTTGCCATTACTTAGTATTGTCAGCTTATTTAGCTCTACTGATAGACATATAGTGGTATTCTTTGGGGTTTTAATTAGAATTCCCCTAATAACTGATGAGAGTGAGCATCTTTTTATTTCTTTGGAGAAGTATCTGTTCAGATCTTTTGCCCTTTTAAAAAGAGTGGGTTGTTTGTTTTCTTATTATTGAATTTTGAGTTTTTAAAATATATTCTGAATATAAGAGCTTTATCATATATGCAGTTTACAAATATTTTCTGCAGTCTATAACTTCTTTTTTTCTTCTCTGAACAGTATCTTCTGAAGAGTTTTGATGCTGGTAAAGTCCAGTTATCAACTTTTTTCTTTTATGAATTATACTTATGATGTTGTATCTCAGAAATACAAGATCACAAACATTTCCTCCTTTTATTCTTTTGGAAATTTTAAAGTTTTAGGTTTTACATTTTCTGTGATTCATTTTTGGTTAATATTTATGTTACAAGGATTTTTTATATTAATATCCTATTCTGGCACCATTTGTTTTTTTTAATTTTTTTTTATTTACGATAGTCATACAGAGAGAGAGAGAGAGAGAGAGAGAGAGAGAGGCAGAGACACAGGCAGAGGGACAAGCAGGCTGCATGCACCGGGAGCCTGACGTGGGATTCGATCCCGGGTCTCCAGGATCGCGCCCTGGGCCAAAGGCAGGCGCCAAACCGCTGCGTCTGGCACCATTTGTTGAAAAGAACTTTCTTCATGGAATTGCTTTTACTCCTTTATCATCTATCTATCTATCATCTATCTATCTATCTATCTATCTATCTATCTATCTATCTATAGTCAGATGTAATGCAGCACATATGATCTTAAAAAAATCACTCCACTTTGAATAATTACATAATAAAATGCAAATGACTTAATGGGGAAACTGAGGTTAGAGGTTTAACATTCAGATATATAATGAGACCACAAAAGAAAGACAGGAAGTTGACAAAAATGACAGCATTACTTTACACTTCTAAATGTGTAAGAATATATAAACACTACAATAAGTAGGAAACTTACCTCGAAAATATCCTGAAATTTGCTTGAAGAATTGTTTTCAGAAAGGTTACAGTTTGTTTGGTTATTGTGAAGTAGTAGAAGATAGATTATCTGGAATTCTGAGGAAGGTTGTAACACTACAGGTAGATAAGAATGACTCCTAATACACCTGGTGAGCTGAAATAGCTGGCAGATGTTTGGGGTATGTGCATGTGTCTATTTCTACTTGGTTGCTTCAGCTAGGTGCAGCTAGAAAACAGCTAGTGTTTTCTTGTAGACAAAATTGCAGGTAAACCACACATTAGCCAACCCCATTTGAAACTTATGTTATGCTCAAATTGTTTCCTAATATATCAATCATGTTGTAACAAATTTGCATTTTCAAAACAAGCATTATAGTAGACCTATATGTTTTCTATTCTTGGACTTAGTCTACTCACGGTCCTTTTGCATTGATATATATCAACATGTATGTCAATATATATTGTCATGTATGTATGACATATCTATGTCTATACTTTCTCCAATGCCAAACTGTCTTGATTACTTTAGCATTATAGTAAGTATTGAAGTGAGGTAGTATTAGTCCTCAGTGTTTTTCTTCTTCAAAATTATTTTGGCTATTGTATTTCCTATAGTCTTTTTTATAAATTTTAAATTTAGTTTTTTGATTTTTATAAAAGAAATCTTGCTGGAAGTTTCATGGACTCTGGATATTGGCTTTTAGTAGAATTGATATATTTAACAATATTGAATCTCCCAAACCATGCATATGATGTGTTTCTCCATTTATTTAGATTTACTTTGATTTCTTTCATCAGTGTTTCTAGTTTGCAGTATACATATCTTACATATACTTTGTATATTTATACCTGTGGATTTCATGTGTGGATTTTTTGGTGGTATTATAAATGGTACTTTGTGAATTTCAGCTTACAATTTTTCATTGCTATTACATAGAAATAAGATTGATTTTTATATATTGGTACCTTTAGCTCTTGAAAGCTTTAAACAAATGGAAGCTTACCAAAGCCAAAGCATAATTGGTTTTTTAGTGTTTTAAAAAATGTAAGTTACTCTCTTCTTTTTGTCTTAGTCTGTTTTAAAACTTAGATCACTATGAAAACTTTGATTTAATTATTGACCTCTCAGAATTGCTGAATGATATTTTAGTATAGACATGAAAACATGTATTTTGATGATGAAATTTAAGTAATCTTTAAGTGCTCTTAAAGAGTATCTTTATGAAATATTGGCCGCATTCCATTATTTGTCTCACAGGAGAGCTTTCTTAAGAGTAATTATAGGCCATCCATGAATTGTTTTAAGGTCTAACATATAATTTTATTTCTTTTGGTATATTCTATTTTCTGAATATATTCAGATATATTTTTGTGACACATTGTTATTACAGATTTTGGTCTCAGCAAGGAATCAGTTGATCAAGAAAAGAAGGCTTACTCATTTTGTGGTACAGTGGAGTATATGGCTCCTGAAGTAGTAAATAGGAGAGGCCATTCCCAGAGTGCTGATTGGTGGTCATATGGTGTACTTATGGCAAGTACTGTTATTTTTTAAAATTTTGCCAATATAAAGTTAATATTATTTAAAATGTTAATAAATTTTGCAATATGTCAGGAGAGAATAGAGTTTTTATAATTTATGATTACTAAAAAACTTGTGACTGGCTAGGTGTTATATGGTAAGAATTGAGGATTTAGTATTCTGATTTCTTTAAAGTTCCTAGATTAAAAGGTAAAATGGCAGCATTCTTTTATAAGCCATTCAAATATAAAAGTTAGAAAAAGGTTACCAGTTTTTATATTTCAGAATACTATGTTTAATTCTCGCATGGTATTTTAATTAGGTATCACAGAATTTATCACTTTACCA
The DNA here is from genome assembly GCF_905146905.1 of Nyctereutes procyonoides. NCBI lineage: Eukaryota > Metazoa > Chordata > Mammalia > Carnivora > Canidae > Nyctereutes > Nyctereutes procyonoides. The sequence goes on along the minus strand of NW_026575125.1, from coordinate 63,324,682 downwards.
TAAACTGTCTTACTGTCTAATTGTTCCATGCATGTCCCTAGAAAGATTGTAAACTTCTTGAGGAGAGCAATCATATTTCATACTACTTTTCATCTCCCATGATACCTAGCATAGTCAACATACAAATTGACTAATCTGGTATAAATTACGAATAGAGGACACCCGAGTGGCTCAGCTGTTTAGTGCCGCCTTCAGCCCAGGTCCTGATCCTGGAGACCTGGGATGGAGTCCCACGTCAGGCTCCCTGCATGGAGCCTGCTTCTCCCTCTGCCTGTGTCTCTACCCCCCCCGCCCACCCCATGTCTCTCATGAATAAATAAATAAAATCTTAAAAAAAGAGCTTGTGACCTTTAAAAAAAAGAATAGAATTTGGAGTATTAAGTAGGGTGATAAATGAATAGCTATTGAATCAATTTGCCTGTATAATCCATCTTGCTGATAATCTATTTTGATGATAATCCATTTTCCCTATTTACTACTAAATGACATACTATATATTAAAAAAATAAATGACATACTCTATAACACATCAATATATTAAGGCCTATTATAAACCTGGCATTGGGGAGGGCAGTGGAGTAGGAATAAACTGGCAGTACAGTACTTGACGTTTTTCATCACCTAAGAAAGCATACAATCTGGCTGGGGAAACAATTGGAACAACTAAATAAACTGTCTGACAGTATACCTTAGGAATTCAGGCAAGAAATCATATAAGTTGATTTAGGAAAAGTGGAAGAAGTGGAACTTAAATTAAGAAGTATGGAGTGCCCCTGGGTGGCTCACTGGTTGAGCGTCTGCCTTCAATTCAGGTCATGATCCCGGGGTCCTGGAATCCATTCCCACATTGGGCTCCCTGCAGGGAGCCTGCTTCTCCCTCAGCCTGTGTCTCTGTCACCCTCTGTGTCTCTCATGAATAAATAAAATCTTAAAAAAAAGAAGCATGGATAAAATTTAAATAGCTCCAATTCAAGAAGGATAGTATTGTGATCATATTAGCAAAGAACTGTAGAACCAATTAGAATATTAGAATAGTGGTGGAAAATGAGGGTCATGGTGGAGGAAATGAGACGATAAGCCTATCAACATATGTATGCAATTCTCTGAGTAGTAGGAAACTTGTAGATTCTTTAACGAGATGGTAATTAGAGAAAAATGTATTTTAGGAAGGAAGAAGTGACTGATTTTAATACCTGATTTAATGTCACAGATGAAGGAGAAGGAAAGGGTCAAAGATAATGAAACCTTTACAATTTATGAACTTTAAGGAATTGAAAGAATAAAAGTTCAGTAGAAAAGAGATAGTTGGGATGGAGAGCTGGTTTTAGAAGTGGAGAAATAATTTATCTATAACATGTTGCATAGGTTATTATAGGTTTGTGGTTAACCCCTTGGTGGTAATAAATTAGGAATAGGAAGTAGAGAAAGGATCAGAATCATCTGGAGATGTTAAAAAAAAACTACTCAGCCAACATACAGTTTAATTTAAGGGGGAGTTTTGATTCCAATATAATATATTCCTTCCTTTTGTCCTTGCCATTACCACCTCTACCCCTTCAGTCCCGAGTGGAGAGCTATAACTTTAGGTTTGGACGTAGGGGACTGGAGCTTGAGAGCAATAATCCCTCTATATGATACTTTCTTTTTTCTTCTTTCACTTTCTGTGGCTCCTACCCCTACTTCTTAAGTATCCAGTTGAAAAATATTACTATAGATTTGGGAGGGAGAACTGAGACTTGAGAGAGATTGAAGCCGGAACAGATTTGAAAGTCATCAGTATATAGGAAAGAGTTGAATGGATAAGCTAACTAAGGTTGTAAATTCAGATAAATGAGCAGAGGACTGGGGTGCCTGGGTGACTCAGTGGTTGAGCCTCTGCCTTTGGCTCAGTGCGTGACCTCGGAGTTCTGGGATCAAGTCCCACATTGGGTTTCCTGCATGGAACCTACTTCTCCCTCTGCCTCTCTCTCTCTCTGGGTCTCTCATGAAGAAATAAATAAAATCTTTAAAAATAAATAAATGAGCAGAGGACTGAAGCCAAAGCCATTATTGAATCTAAGTTCAGTATTTAAATATTAGAGAAATAAAAAGTTTTCCCTTTAGTGAAATCTAATGATCTTAATTTTTAGATCCAGTCTTTTTTATACCATTATTTAATGTTCTAATTACCACATTGTTGTTAAATCTCTTAGGGAAAATGCTTTTTAGCCATGTGCAACTGTCTCAATTTTTTTTCAAGATATTGGTGTTTGTGTTGTAGCCTCTTGTTCTTTTTTGATTGGTTTTTCTTGGGGGAGGGCAGTGAGGAGAATGAGAATGGTTAATCTTTTTTTTTTTCTTTTCTTTCACTAAAGACTAGTGATATTGAGCATCTTTTCATGAGCTTATTAGCCTTTTGTAGAGCTTCTAAAGTTTTTATTTAAATTCCAGTCAATATATATTGTAATATTAGTTTCAAGTGTACAAAGCATGTATGAATTTGAAATGGTTCAGTGCTTATCTTTATTTTCCATTCATTGTTAAATGTTTGCTTTAAAGGCATATTTTTTAAAAGAAATGTTGTGTGTCTATTTTCAGATTGCTTTGATTTTGTGAACTTAGCCAAATTAGACAGGACTGAAAAATTGGTTGGTTTCATTTCCTACAGGTCACCTATTAATTGGGCTACATGTAATGGGGTACCAGAAGTGTATTTCTTTATTTGTTACTTTTCTGGTCTTATTTTGACTTATCATGTATATCCTTCATGATTTGATAATCATGGATTAGATGTCTCAAGTTTTTTCCTACAAAATTTTATTGTATATTCTAAGTTCTAAATTATGTGTTACTTTTTGTTTGTTTTAGTTTGAAATGCTTACTGGTACTCTGCCATTCCAAGGTAAAGACCGAAATGAGACCATGAATATGATATTAAAGTAAGTGTAAACACTAGTTTTTTCTTTTGGGAAAAATTCCTTGCTTTCAGTTTTGAGAAACTTGTTTTCAATTGACGGAAGAGTATTTTTTCACACTGTCATATTTTCTTCTCCTACCATATAAAGGACATTATTTGTCATTGTTAAAGCATTCTTTTAAATTCTTTTTGAGGTTTGTCAATGTAAAGAATGGCTAAATTTAAGTGAAATTTTTTTAAAATCTTCTTTTTCAGAGCAAAACTTGGGATGCCTCAATTTCTTAGTGCTGAGGCACAAAGTCTCCTAAGGATGTTGTTTAAAAGGAATCCAGCAAATAGATTGGGTATTCTTTATTGTCTTAGCTTTTATCACAATACACTGCATGTTTTAGGAGGATAATTGTAACTTCAAGCTCTCTGGCTTAATTCATTTACTGATGCTATATATTTATACCTAGAAGTTTGCATTTTGTATGTACATAGATCCAGTAAACTCTTATGGCCATAATTTAAAAATGGAGTAGTCTACTTATTCAAAACTACTGTTTAATATCATTTTGTATATTACGTGGTTTGCCTTTTTAAAAATAATTCACAGAATTATCCCTTATATAGGTAATCCTTTTGATATTTGAAGGTAGTTATTTTGTACCTTCCAGTACTCTTCAAGTTAAATATGTCCATAGCCTCTTGTTCTTTGCCCAGTTTCTGGTAGCCTTTCCCTGGATCCAGCTGTGATCCTATTATTTATGTACTTGTGTTTAAATTTCAATGTCTATTCTGTTGAACTTTTTAATTTGGCATTGAGATACAGCTGTAAGTTGAATTGTGAAGAAAAGAAACTATACTTCAATTTTGATTATGTTAAATATTATTTTGATTCAATTTGGAAGGCATTTCAGTATTTCATGATATTTTATGTGCTTCAATGTGTACATCAGATATATTTTACTGTATTAAATTTAAAAAATCACAATAAAATATCAAATAAAAATCATAAAATTTTCACTGCAAGGAATCTATGATATGTGTATATTCTTGAGATAACAGCAGAGAAGCCAGGTAGAAACATTAAAAGTATTATAGTAGTAAAAAATTATTTCTTTTTTTATAGGTTCAGAAGGAGTTGAGGAAATCAAAAGACATCTTTTTTTTGCAAATGTTGACTGGAATGTAAGTTCAGTAGAAACTCTGTTACTGGGATCCCTGGGTGGCGCAGCGGTTTAGCGCCTGCCTTTGGCTCAGGGCGCAATCCTGGAGACACGGAATCGAATCCCACGTCGGGCTGCCGGTGCATGGAGCCTGCTTCTCCCTCTGGCTATGTCTCTGCCTCTCTCTCTCTCTCTCTCTCTGTGTGTGTGACTATCATAAATTAAATAAAATAAAAAGTATTAAAAAAAAGAAAGAAACTCTGATACTGAGTGACTAATATGAATTAACACTGAAGAATAAAATGGTCATATTAGGACTTTGTTGATAAACTTAATCCTATTGTTTTGTTTTTGGTGTGAGATTTTTATTTAGAGATATAGATGTCATGGCAATTACCTTGAACCAAATGTGTGTGGATGATATTTAGTAAATTTCTATTACCCATATGTTTTATCTATTAAGTATGGTTACTGTTCTCCCCTATTCTCAATTGGGGAATGTGGAGAAGAAATAGAAAGGGGTAAGGGGGTGAATGATAAGGCAAATTCTTAAAGAAAATGAATTCTAATTCAAAGAGGAGAGTAACCACACTTAACCGATAAATAGCTTCTGTACAGCAAACAATCAACAAAACTAAAAGGCAATCTAAGGAATGGGGAATATATTTGCAAATAACATAACTGATAAAGTGTTAGTATCTAAAATATATTAAAAAACATATAAAAATCAATACCCAAAAAAATGAATAATCCAAAATCTGGACAGAAGACATGAATCGACATTTTTCCAAAGACATCCAGATGGCCAGCAGATACAGAAAAAGATGCTCAACATCACTCAGTGAAATATCACTTTACACTAGTTCAGAATGGCTAAAATCAACAACACAGGAAACAACAGGTGTTGGCAAGGATGTAGAGAAAGGGGAACCCTCTTAAATTTTTGGTGGGAATGCAAACTAGTGGAGCCACTCTGGAAACAGTATGGAGGTTCCTCAAAAAGTAAAAATATAACTACCCTATGACTTACCAATTGTACCACTAAATATTTACCCAAAGGATACAAAAATACTGATTTGAAGGGATCCATGCACCGTAATCTTTATAGCAGCATTATCAACAGTAGTCAAAATATGGAAACAGCCCAAATGTCTATTAACTAATGAATGGATGATGAAGTGGGGTGTGTGTGTGTGTGTGTGTATATATATATATATATATATATATATATATATATATATATATATATATATAGTACTATATATATATGTAATGGGGTACCAGAAGTGTATTTGTTACTTTTTTATATATATATACTACATGGATGGAACTAGAATGTATTATGATCAGCAAAATAAGTTAGAAAAAGATACCATATGCTTTCACTCATATGTGGAATTTAAAAGAACAACACAAATGAACATGGTTGGGGGAAAGAGGCAAAACAAGAAATAGACTCTTAACTATAGAGAACAAACTGAGGGTTGCTGGAGGGGAGGTGTGCGGGGGGTGGGGGGTTAAACAGGTGATGGTTATTAAGCAGGGCACTTGTTAGGATGAGCATCAGGTGTCGTATATAAGTGATGAGTCACTAAATTCTACACCTAAAACCAATATTGCACTATATGTTAACTAGCTGGAATTTAAATAGTTGGAAAAATTATTTTTTATAATTGTAAACTGCATAACATAAGCCATCAATATTAATACCCTAAAAGCGGGAATCCCTGGGTGGCTCAGAGGTTTGGTGCCTGCCTTCAGCCCAGGGCATGGTCCTGGAGACCTGGGATCTAGTTCCACATTAGGCTTCCTGCATGGAGCCTGCTTCTCCTTCTGCCTGTGTCTGTGCCTCTCTCTCTCTCTCTCTCTCTCATGAGCAAACAAATAAATCTTAAAAAAAAAAAAAGGAGTCCGCCCTATGTCATATGTGTTTGCATCACTTTTTTGGTGTCCTTGTATCCTCTTGTCATTTTTTTCCTAATACTTGTTTACTCGTCCTTTCTCCTTAACTAGACAAAGGGCAAAGTCTTTTTTTTCCATCATTCTTATATCTAAATAGTTTATGTTAATTTCTCTTAATTTAAATAACAAAAGAATGGAATGTTTATATATTAAATCAATGAAAACCAAAGTAATTCTCTATTAATTTTCCCCGACTATGGGACTGTGACCTTTAGAAAAGCCGATTTTAAAAGAGAGGAGTAGATTTTCATGTATTATAAAATGTTTTAAGAGTCTTTCAAAAATAAATTTTAGGAAGTTAAATTATTGACAAATTATATTTTTGTTATAGAGTAAGAGCCCTAAATAGTGTTTTTTAGGCATGTTTTTATGTAAAAAAATACTTTAGGTGAAATATATACTTCTTGAAGATAATCTATTAGTTTTGAAATTCTTGAATGTTGTTAGTATTTGTATATGGTTGCATTGTGATATATTCTACATGGTTATTTTATCTGTGAAAATTCAAGTCAGTTTTTGATATCCAAAACTGAACATCCTTCATTGTGAATGCAACTTTTGGCACCACTGTTGTTTCTTGGTCTCATTTGACTGGGCACATTATTTCTCAAATTTTTAGAATTTGGTTAACAGGTATCTGAAGCCTTTTAAAATTTTAGTTATTAAATTGTGAGTCTTCTGTTAAGGACTATGAATTTTATGTTCTGCTTTCCTTTAAAAAAATACAATAATTTTAAAGTGTTAATATGATTTTGTATTATCTTGTTGATATTTTTTCTAGAGATTATATAGAAGAGAAGTTCAACCTCCTTTCAAACCTGCTTCTGGAAAACCAGATGATACTTTTTGTTTTGATCCTGAGTTTACTGCAAAAACACCTAAAGGTAATGCATGTTTATATGTAACATCAGACCTTTTAGTTCAATTAAATGTTTAAAAATAAACTAGGGGAGTACACCTGGGTGGCTCAGTGGTTGAGCATCTGCTTTGGGCTCAGAGTGTGATCCTGGAGTCCCAGGATCCAGTCCAGTATAGGGCTCCCCTTGGGAAGTCTGCTTCTCCCTCTGCCTATGTATCTGCCTCTCTGTGTGTCTCTCATGAATAAATAAAATCTTAAAAGTAAACTAGCTTTTTAGATAAAAACTAAATGAATTTTAAGTTTGCAGAGGGTTGATTTGTTCTATATGAAAGTGTGGATCTTATATACAGCATTGCTTGGGCATTATTCAAGCAGAGGATTTAAGTAGGAAATATTTATCAGGGAAGCAAGGGCTAGAGCAAAGGGTAAAAATCTTTCCTGTTTTAAAAGTCCTTTGACATGCTAATACATTATAGAGTAAGGGGTAGGAGGTAAGATGAGATATATCAGTGATTCTTTCTTTTAAGATTTTATTTATTTATTTATTTATTGTTTGTTTGTTTGTTTGTTTATGGGGGGGGGCAGAGAGGCAGAGGGAGAAGCAGGCTCCATGCGGGGAGCCTGAAGTGGGACTCCATCCCGGGTCTCCAGGATCACGCCTTGGGCTGAAGGTGGCGCTAAACTGCTAAGCCACCAGGGCTGCCTATATCAGTGACTCTTAAAATTTATAATTTAATGAGGTCTACTTATAGTAGCATCTACTTCATATATTCATTTAACAATTATTGAATACCAACAAATATTGAACCTATTAAGCAGTGAAAATGGAGCAGTAAACAGAATGGGCAAAAATTGTAATCCATGGTGCTTGCATACTAGTGTGGGGAGACAGATAATATGCAATAAATGAAACACATGATATACTATGTCTGATGGAAACATTTAATGGTTTCTTTTATACTTAAAGAAATGCTAACATTTCATATCATAGAATTCTGTGTAGTTCTAATTGAATACAATTATTTGGACATTAGATTCTCCTGGTTTGCCAGCTAGTGCTAACGCTCATCAACTCTTCAAAGGATTCAGCTTTGTTGCAACGTCTATTGCAGAAGAATATAAAATCACTCCTGTCACAAGTGCAAATGTGTTACCAATTGTTCAGGTAAATTCCACTTAATCAGATAATTCAATATAGGGATAACTATTTTTTTCAGTTATTGCTAATGGATTTACACGAATTTAGGTGATTTTTAACTTCTTAATTTATCTCTGTATATAATATGATTTAAAGATGTCTCTATGGTTTGAGAAAAATACATTAGTAGTATCCTTTAATTAAATTTATGTAGTGTCTTCTGACAAAAATAATGGAATAACAGTGTTTAAGCTAGTTGGTTTGTTGTTTTGGCTTTGGGGATCTAAAAAACCTAACATTTAGGATCAGCTCAGAATCTCCTTAAACCATTTGCAAATACTGATAAAACCTCTCTCTATAATGAATTTTTAAAAGATTTCAGGCTGATGCATATTTAGGAGAGAAGATAAAAATGTGAAAATATTTCATTCTCCTTAATATTTTACCTTAAAAAATAGATAAATGGAAATGCTGCACAATTTGCTGAAGTATATGAATTAAAAGAGGATATTGGTGTTGGCTCCTATTCTGTTTGCAAGCGATGCATACATACAGCTACCAACATGGAATTTGCAGTGAAGGTATTATCTCTGAGCCTAACTTGTTTGTTTGTTTTTATATATATAAGTTAAATTAAAGGTTAACTGACAAACATTTTTCAATGGAGCAAGTGGAGATAGCAAAGATGAGAGAGGAAGAGATTTTTCTCAAGTATCTAAATTCCAGTCAGATAACATATATGGTAAAATTAATTTCAGGTGTAGAATTTAGTGATTCACCACTTACATATATCCCCCAGTGCTCATCAAGATGGGGGAAAAGTCTTAAGACTTAATATTGTCATTTGAATTTATTTTGGAGGAATGGTATATTTCATGATAGTCTTGTTTTAAATAGCTTTATTTTAATATAGTATAAGATTGTGTAATTATGATAATTACTGTTAAATTTGGATTACATTATCAGTTGGCATAGCTTCAGTTAAGTGGAATATAATTTTAAGGAAAGTGTTCTGGGTTTTTTTTTAGTATTCTGGTTTTTTTTTAAGTTTCTGTTATAGGAAATTTTTAAATGTTAAAATAATATGAAATAAACATCAGTCTTGAGTTTTAAGTGTTTGCTTAAAATATTATATTGACTATATTTCATTCATTTTTAGACAAAGACAATAATTTGGTTTTCTCTGAGAATTTTCTTAACTTATTTCTTAGATCATTGACAAAAGTAAGAGAGACCCCTCAGAAGAAATTGAAATTTTGATGCGCTATGGACAACACCCCAACATTATTACTTTAAAGGATGTAAGTATTTAAAATCTATGTATCAGCTAAGCTAATGAAGTTTTGACACTTTTTCTTTTTGAAATTATTCATTTTTATGGTATATTCTACTTTTATACTATAAAACCTCAAAACTCTTAAATTTGCCACTTCACTTCTTTTTTTCCCCTGTGATTCTGTACTCCTACCCTTCTTTTACAAGATTAAAAGGGAACATGATGGTTGGTGAATGACAGTGTCTTGATGGCTTGAATATATTCTGGCTGGTCAACTAATCAACATTATAACCAGCACCATTTATTATCCTGTAGTACCTTAAATATAAAAGATATAGGAGAATTGGAATCTGCCAAATTCTAAAATATTTTACTTTCTTGATTATATAGCAAATGGCTATAGCATTGTGGATTGCTCCTTGAGTGAAACAGTATTATGCATTTTGATTAGTAATTTGTAAACAGTATTTTGTTATAAACACACACACATATGTGCACGCATATCTGTATACACAGATATCTCACATGCCCTGAATGAAATGGTACACTTATTTTTCTTATTTATTCTCCGTAACATAGTATTTGAATTTGACAAATATTTAAGACACCATATTAGGTAATGGACTGTGAGGATGATATTTAAAAACGATGTATTTACTGCCAGAAGGAAGATGGTTATTGGTAGAGAAGTGGCTATAATATAGTCAAATAGGGGATAGATGCCATTTGACAGACACAGAGATCTGTTGTTCCATTTATATCAGTTGATGAAGCATAATGTACAACTTCAAAAGTTAATGCAATGATATATTTAACATGGTTTCAAGACTGTGTAGAAAGTTATTTAGCCATTTTAATCTTCAGTGTAGACTATACTATATTAACAGTAACGGGATGATGTCCTTTAATAACAATAGAGGTTCACTAGAAAAGGAAAGTAAATATAATTTCAAAATTTCATAATTATAATTATAAATAATAATATTAATTTTTTTTAGGTTTATGATGATGGTAGATATGTTTACGTTGTTACGGATTTGATGAAAGGAGGAGAACTACTTGACCGTATTCTCAAAAAAAAATGGTTCTCAGAACAAGAAGCTAGTGATGTATTGATTGTAATAACTAAGACAATTGACTATCTTCATTGTCAAGGAGTAAGTTGTAGTTATATTCTCCTCTCTTCAATTTTGGGACTTATAAATCTTCATAAAATTATATCTAGCAGATGCCACACAAAATGAGTTTTTGAATAAATGAACTGTTTCCTGTAAATATATTTTTTTAAATTTTATTATTGGAGTTCAATTTGCCAACATATAGCATAACACCCAGTGCTCATCCCACCAAGTGCCCCCTTCAGGGCCTTCCCAGTCACCTCACCCCCCCGCCCACCTCCCTTTCCAGTACCCCTTGTTCATTTGCCAGAGTTAGGTGTCTCTCCTGTTTTGTCATCCTCATTGACATTTTCACTCATTCTCTCTCCTTTCTCCTTTATTCCTTTTCACTAATTTTTATATTTCCCAAATGAATGAGATGATATAATATTTGTCATTTTCCAATTGACTTATTTCACTCAGCATAACACCCTCCAGTTCAATCCACGTCAAAGCAAATGGTGGGTATTTGTCATTTCTAATGGCTGAGTAATACTGCATTGTATACATAGACCACATCTTCTTTATCCATTCATTTTTGATGGACACCGAGGCTCCTTCCATAGTTTGACTATTGTGGACATTGCTGCTAAAACATCAGGGAACAGGTATTCCAGCATTTCACTGTATCTCTCTCTTTGGGGTAAATCCCCAGCAGTGCAATTGCTGGGTAATAGGGCAGATCTATTTTTAATTCTCTGAGGAACATCCACAGAGTTTTCCAGAATACACCAGTTCACGTTCCCACCAACAGTGCAAGAGGGTTCCCCTTTCTCCACATCCTCTCCAACATTTGTTGTTTCCTGTCTTGTTAATTTTCCCCATTCTCACTGGTGTGAGGTAGTATCTCATTGTGATTTTGATTTGTATTTCCCTGATGGCCAGTGATGTGGAGCATTTTCTCATGTGCTTGTTGGCCATGTCTATGGCTTCCTCTGTGAAATTACTGTCCATGTCCTTTGCCCATTTCATGATTGGATTGTTTATAGATCTTGGATACTAACCCTTTATCTGATAGGTCATTTGCAAATATCTTCTCCCATTCTGTGGGTTGTCTTTGAGTTTTGTTGACTGTTTCTTTTGCTGTGCGGAAGCTTTTGATCTTGATGAAATTCCAATAGTTCATTTTTGCTTTTGTTTCTCTTGCCTTCATGGATGTATCTTGCAAGAAGTTACTGTGGCCAAGTTCAAAAAGAGTGTTGCCTTTGTTCTCCTCTAGGATTTTGATAGATTCTTGTCTCACAATTAGATCTTTCAACCATTTTGAGTTTATCTTTTTGTATGGTGTAAGAGAATGGTACAGTTTCATTCTTCTGCATGTGGATGTCCAATTTTCCCAGCCCTATTTATTGAAGAGACTGTCCTTTTTCCAGGGGATAGTCTTTCCTGCTTTGTCGGATATTAGTTGACCATAAAATTGAGGGTCCATTCTGGATTCTCTATTCTGTTCCATTGACCTATGTTTCTGTTTTTTTGTGCCAGTACCACACTGTCTTAATGACCACAGCTTTGTAGTACAACCTGAAATCTGGTACTGCGATGCCCCCAGCTCTTTTTTCTTTTTTAATATCCCCGTGGCTATTCGGGGCCTTTTCTGATTCCACACAAATCTTAAGATGATTTGTTTCAACTCTCTGAAGAAAGTCCATGGTATTTTATAGGGATTGCATTAAATGGGTGAATTACCCTGGGTAACATTGACATTCTCACAATATTAATTCTGTCAATCCATGAGCATGGAATATTTTTCCATCTCTTTGTGTTTTCCTCAAATTCTTTCAGAAGTGTTCTGTAGTTTTTAGTGTATAGATCCTTTACCTCTTTGGTTAGGTTTATTCCTAGGTATCTTATGCTTTGGGGTGCGATTGTCAATGGGATTGACTCCTTAATTTCTCTTTCTTCAGTCTCATTGTTAGTGTATAGAAATGCCACTGATTTCTGGGCATTGATTTTGTATCCTGCCACGCTACCAAATTGCTGTATGAGTTCTAGCAATCTTGGGGTGGAGTCTTTTGGGTTCTCTATGTAGAGTATCATGTCATCTGTGAAGAGAGAGAGTTTGACTTCATCTTTGCCAATTTGCACATCTTTTATTTCTTTTTGTTGGCTGACTGCTGAGGTGAGCACTTCTAGTATTATGTTGAATAGCAGTGGTGAGAGTGGACATCCCTGTCTTGTTCCTGATCTTAGGGGAAAGGCTCCCAGTGCTTCCCCATTGAGAATGATATTTGCTGTGGGCTTTTCATAGATGGCTTTTTGGATGCTGAGGAATGTTCCCTCTATCCCTACACTCTGAAGAGTGTTGATCAGGAATGGATGCTGTATTTTGTCAAATGCTTTCTCTGAATCTATTGAGAGGATCATATGGTTCTTGTTTTTTCTCTTGCTGATATGATGAATCACATTGATTGCTTTACGAGTGTTGAACCAGCCTTGCATCCCGGGGATAAATCCCACTTGGTCATGGTGAATCATCTTCATAATGAATTGTTGGATCCCATAGGCTAGTATCTTGTTGAGAATTATTGCATCTGTGTTCATCAGCGATATTCGTCTATAATTCTCCTTTCTGGTGGGGTCTTTGTCTGGTTTTGGAATTAGGGTGATGCTGGCCTCATAGAATGAGTTGGAAGTATTCCATCTCTTTCTATCTTTTGGAACAGCTTTATTATAATAGGTATTGTTTCTTCTTTAAATGTTTGATAGAATTCCCCCGGGAAGCCATCTGGCCTTGGAATTTTGTGTCTTGGGAGGTTTTGGATGACTGCTTCAATTTCCTCCCTGGTTATTGGCCTGTTCAGGTTTTCTATTTCTTCCAGATCCAGTTTTCGAAATTTGTGGTTTTCCAGAAATGCACCCATTTCCACTAATTTAGTGGCATATAGCTGCTCATAATATGTTTTTAAAATCGTATGTATTTCCTTCGTATTCATGGTGATCTCTCCTTTTTCATTTGTGATTTTATTAATTTGAGTCTTTTCACTTTTGTTTTTAATAAGGTTGGCTAAAGATTTATCTATCTTATTCATTCTTTTAAAGAACCAACTCCTGGTTTTGTTAATCTGTTCCACAGTTCTCCTGGTCTCTATTTCATTTTGTTTTGCTCGAATCTTTATTAATGTTCTTCTTCTGCTGGCTTTAGGATCTATTTGCTGTTTTTTTTTTCTCTAGCTCCTTTAGGTGCAAGTTTTATCTTTTGTATTTGAGTTCTTTCCAGTTTTTGGATGGATGCTTGTATTGTGATGTATTTCCCCCTCAGGACTGCTTTTGCTGTATTCCAAATATTTTGAACGGTTGTATCTTCATTCTTATTAGTTTCATGAATCTTTTTAATTCTTCTCAAATTTCTTGGTTGACCCTTTCACCTTTTAGCAAAATGGTCTTTAACCTCCACGTGTTTGAAAACCTTGCAAGTTTCTTCTTTTGATTTAGTTCTAGTTTCAAAGCATTACAGTCTGAAAATATGCAGGAGACAATCCCAGTCTTTTGGTATCAGTTAAGGCCTGCTTTGTGAAGCAGGTCTATTGTGGTCTATTCTGGAGAAAGTTCCATGTGCACTTGAGAAGAATGTGTATTCAGTTCCGTTGGGATATAAAGTTCTATAAATATCTGTGAAATCCATCTGGTCCAGTGTATCCTTTAAAGCTCTGGTTTCTTGGCCGATGTTTTGCTTAGAAGATCTGTCAGTTGCAGAAAGCGCTGTGTTCAAGTCTCCTAGTATAAGTGTATTATTATCTAAGTGTGTTCTAACTTTGGTTATTAATTGATTGATTTACTTGGCAGCTCACATAAATATTGATTATTGTTAGGTCCTCTTGTTGGATAGATCCTTGAAGTATGATATAGTGTCCCTCTTCATCTCTTACTACAGTCTTTGGGATAAAGTTTAGATTATCTGATATAAGGATGGCTACCCCTGCTTTCTTTTGAGGACCATTTGAATAGTAAATAGTTCCCCAACCTTTTATTTTCAGGCTGTAGGTGTCCTTACATCTAAAATGAGTCTCTTGTAGACAGCAAATAGATGGGTCTTGCTTTTTTATCCAGTCTGAAACCCTGCGCCTTTTGATGGGGTCATTAAGCCCATTCACATTCAGAGTTACTATTGAAAGATATGAATTTAGTGTCATCATGATACCCATTGAGTCCCTGTTTTTGTGGTTGTGTCCTTGGACTTCCTCTTTCTTTTACAGACTTCCCCCTAATATTTCTTGCAGAGCTCGTTTGGTGGTCACTTATTTTTTCAGTTTCTGCCTATCTTGGAAGCTCTTTATCTCTCCTTGTATTTTGAATGAGAGCCTTGCTGGATAGAGTATTCTTGGCTTCATGTTTTTCTCATTTAGGACTTGAATATATCCTGCCAGCCCTTTTTGGCCTGCCAGGTCTCTGTGGAGAGGTCTGCTGTTAACCTAATACTTCTTCCCATAAATTTTAGGGATCTCTTGTCTCTTGCTGCTTTAAGGATCTTCTCTTTTTCTTTGGAATTTGCAAGTTTCATTATGAAATATCAGGGTGTTGAGCGATTTTTATTGATTTTAGGGGGGATCTCTCTATCTCCTGGATCTGAATGCCTGTTCCCCTTCCCAAGTTAGGGAAGTTCTTAGCTATGATTTGTTCAAATACACTTTCTGGTCCTCTGTCCCTTTTGGTGCCCTTTGGAACCCCAATTAGAGTTTTCCTTCTGAGGCTGTCATTACTTCCCTTAACCTTTCCTCATGACCTTTTAATTGTTGTTTTTTTTTTCTTTTTTTCCTCAGCTCCCTTCCTTGCCATCAACCTGGCTTCTATGTCACTCACTCGATCTTCTACCTTTTTAAGACTCATCATTAGGACCTCCAGTTTGGATGGTATCTCATTTAATTAATTTTTAATTTCGGCCTGATTTGATCTAAGTTTTGCAGTCATGAAGTCTCTTGAATCCTTTGTGCTTTTGTCCAGAGCCACCAGTAGGTTTACAATTGTTCTTCTGAACTGGCTTTCTGACATTGAATTGTGATCCAAATTCTGTAATTCTGTGGGAGATAGTACTGTTTCTGTTTGTTTTGGGTGAATTCTTTCTTCTCTTCATTTTGCTTGGTGCAGAGTGGCTAAAAACAAGTTGTACTGGAAAAAGAAGGAAAAAGGGATGAAAAAAAGGGGGAAACAAACAAAAAACAAGAGAGGTAGCCTCTGATTCTGTATACTGTAAGTCCCTTGACTTCCCCTGTAGCTGTCCAGTGCTGCTTCGTCAAGAACTTGCTCTTCCCTGTCCTTCCAGCTGGTCTATTGGGGGAGAGGCCTGCTGTGATGATTCTGCCAGGTGCACAGTTCAATGCTAGCTGTATATCCTGTGAGGCCCCTGCTCTCTGGTGGCCCTACTCAGTCCCAGGCACAAGGTGACACCAGGGAACAACAACAGTGGCTGTGGCCAGCTCTCCAGCTCTGGAGTCAGCTCCAACGGTAACTACCGCAGTCTCCCCGTTCGCAAGGAACTGGATGCTCCCGGAGCAGGGGCAGCAGGAGCGTCCTCACTGTCGTGTGTCCTCCCGGCCTCCACTTGTCCCAAGGGGAGCGCCGAATCCTGGGCTGTGTCCCTGGTGCCTTGTGGTCCGGGGCCTGTGCTGCTGGAATCTCGCTCCCAGGGCCAGGTAGTCCCCTCTGCGTGGAGCCGCTGCCTGAGCTGCTGCCTCAGCTGTTCCCAGCCATGCTGTAACATATATTTCTATAAAGAATATTCTAATAAAACTCATAATATATTAAAAGTTTAGATATTGGAAATTGGGTAATACTTCATTCTCTTCACTCTGCCTGTTTCCCTGATTTAAAAGCATATTAATTTAAAAAAATGGTTTGAATTTAATTGTATCTAACCTTGACTTTGAAATTATTAACCTTAAACTTAAAAAGTCAAAAGAAGTGTCCAGGGAAATGTTGTATTATTCAAATTATGCTGTATCTTATATATAAATTTCTGGCAGTAAAAGAACTCTATATCTTTTGGGGGGTTTAGGTGTCATTCAATGTTACATTGTTTTCATGTGTACAACAGTGATTCAACAACTCTATACATTATGTTGGACTCACCACTACCATTCTGGTAGTTTTAAGGTGATACCTCATTGTGTTGATTTGCATTTTCTTGATGATGAGTGATACTGAACATCTTTACATGTGCCTGTTGGCCATCTATGTCTTCTTTGAAAATATGTCCAGAGGACTATATATCTTGACCTTGCCAACCCCTCTTCAAAATACAGTAACAAATTTGGATTCTAAACATTTGAAATATTAATATATTAAAATTTGTGGTGGATGAGCAGGCCTGTTATTTTGCTTCCAATATCTTCATAAAGAAAGCAAATGAATTGAGTTATGAAAAAAGGTCAATTTTATTATATACAGCTATACAAGGAAACAGTCACAAATAATTTAAAAATTTAAATTTGAATAAGTTGTAATAGTATATATGTACTCACTTAAGTATAAACAGTTAAAAAAATGGACAATTCAGAACTAGCACAGTGAAAATTCAATAGGGGCCCTTCTTAAAATTAAGAAAAATAAGCCAGTACTTATTGTGTGGTTTAAGAGAGAATATTTTCAATATTTTGAAATATAAACTACATAGTGCTAAAGGAATAATTCTACTATAGTTTAATCCTTGATTGTCTTCATCAACACTATAAAATAAAGGGTGATCAGGATTTTTGAGAAAAGTTAAATAACTATTTTTTGTTTATTATTTTAGAAACCTTCAGATTCTTACATCAATTAAATAAACCAATGACATATTGAGCATTTCTACATGCCAGGCATTGTAAAAAGTGTTGCAGATTCAAGCATGAGTAAGACTTGGTCCTTGTCTTTTAAAAACGTTTAGTGTAGTAAAATGCTGATCAAAGATAGGTCTAGAATACATGAAGTAGATAATATTAGTAGCAAAATCATCACATAGAGAAATTCAGAATATTTTCCATTTCTAGCATTTCATTTGGTTTTAATTGTTTCTGTTTTTCTTCTGAGAGTTTCTTTTTTCCCTAAAGATTTTATTTATTTATTCATGAGAGACACAGAGAGGGAAGCAGAGACATAGACAGAAGTAAAAGTGGGCTCCCTGTAGGGGGCCCGATTTGGGAGTCGATCCCCAGACCTGGGATCAGGACCCGAGCTGACGGCAGCTGCTCAACCACTGAGCCATCCAAGGGTCCTTCTTCTGAGAGTTTCATGCATTGAAAACATGGCTGTGTTTTACTTCATTAATATAGTTATAATAGCCACTTTATTTTTAATATTTATTTTATATTTATTTGTTTTATGAATTTTGAATCATACCTTTTCATTGAGATATAATTGGCATGCAACATTATGTAAGTTTAAGATGTATAATGTGTTGATTTGGTACATTTATGTATTGCAATATGATTACCACCATGACATTAATTAGCACCTTCATCACTTGTAATAATAACCATTTTAAAATCCTTGTCTGTTAGGTCCAATGCGGTTCATCATGGGGTTGAGATTGATTTATTTTCTCTTTTCTTGAAACTTTGTTCCATTTTCTCAGTTCTTTGTATATCAGATAATTTCGGATTATATACTGCACATTTGAATATTAAATTACGGAAGTTTTTTGTATTGTTATTTTTTCTTCAATGATTCTTTTGTTTTGGTGGATAATTTTCAGGTCAGGGTTTGCCCTGAAAACTCTCCTTTTTGAGCAGCATCTCTGGTTTTTGTATCTTTTGTCTTTGTATGATTTACATTGAGCCTCTTCTATACATTTGTGATTCAAGGGTCCGTTGTAGCTCTATTCCTTACAGACTTCCTCCCAAGCATTCACTGTTTCCTAGCATCTCTTTTCCATTCCTCCCAACCAGAAAGACTGTGGGCTTTCCCATATGTGCTTTCACCATCTCTGTGTGACATAGGAATTGCACTTAACCCTAGGCTAAGAGCCACAGATATAGGAAACGTACTTATAGCTCCCTATGTTCTTTCCTTCAACAAAGTGAATACTTCCCATCAGAGTCTTTCTGCCTCTGTTTATTCTCCAGTACCTTCAGGTAGTTGATTTTTTAATTGTATTCAAGTTTTAGAGCTGTTTACTGTGGAGAGGAGAGTGTTGAGTAGGGTCTTAGTCCATTATTTCCAGAAATGGAACTGAGAATTAAGTTTTGATATTCTGAGAGTGGAAATGATTTAAAAAATTGATGGCTTGAATGGAAACTGGGACATTTATTGGACAGAGATCATTTCTTCTGTACACTTCAGGCTGTCAAGGCTATCAAGGTTGGAGAAAGTGTCATTTTTAAAATTTTATGATTTAGAAAGTTCCTTCTCCTGGAGTTATTTTAACTTAAAATGTTTTATTTCATAGATGTTTAGTTCACTATAGAAATTTATTTTTTTCTTTTGTGTTTAAGGTTGTTCATCGTGATCTTAAACCTAGTAATATCTTATATATGGATGAATCAGCCAATGCAGACTCCATTAGAATCTGTGATTTTGGGTTTGCAAAACAACTTCGAGGAGAAAATGGACTTCTCTTAACTCCATGCTACACTGCAAACTTTGTAGCACCTGAGGTATTCTTTAAAATCTTAATATTGGCTTTCTGTTATTTTCCTTTAGCTGAATATATATGATGTCATGGATATGTTACAATTGATAGGTAAAAGCTGAGTTATCTTATCCTTTCCCAACTCTAAAGCTCTTTAAGTCAGTGAATTCTGATAACCCCTAACGTAAATATTCAGACTAGTAACTTGCATCTGGAAACAGCCTGAATGTATAATAATCAGACTACTCTTTTCTGTAGGGTTATATAATAGCATCAGAGTCATACCTTTTTAGAGCTGGGATGAAGAATAGAGATAACCCCATCTTCAACATATTAAATATTCTAAATGAAGAAATTGATGCTAAAAGTACTTAAATGACTTATTCAAGACCCAGCATTCATATAGTAATAAAGCCGGGATAGATTTTTCAGGTATTTTGGTTTGTGCTGAGCAAGAGGTAATTTATGTTATTTAACATTATACATAACATATAAGGGCAATGCCACCCCTGATTATCTTTAAGATATAATTCCTGGAGAAAACAGCTTCACAGGGATCTTTATAAGTGGAGGGTTTTTTCTTGGCAAATAACATTCATATGTATATCTTACAGGGAAGAGTAGGAAAGGTGAGTCTGGAGAGGTTAAGGGGTATAAGCTTCATATTTTCAAGCTCCAACAGTCAGTTCTAATACTGGGGGTGGGAGCTTTAACAGTAGCAATCCCCACAGCAGTGAAAGTATATTTGACAAAAACTGAATTGGGGGGCACTTGGTTGGCATAGTAGGTTGGGTGATCAACTCTCGGCTTTAGCTGGGGTCATGCTCTCAGGGTTGTGGCATAGAGCCCCATGTCAGGATCCCGCTCAACACAGAGTCTGCTTAAGACTCTCTCTCCCTCTTCTGCCTTGCCCATTTCTCTCTCCCTCTAAAATAAATTTTATTTTTTATTTTTTAAAAGATAAACAATTTTATTATTGAATAAGCATTAAACCAAAATGTGAAGAGGCACATTCATGGATAAGCAATCTGTTCAAGAGACCAAAAAGAAATCTCACTCTTTTATATAACTACATGGACACAATCCATTCAATAAATAAAGTAGATTTTGCAATTTGGAGTCAAGTGACAGCTGAAATTATGCCCATCTCCTCCCCGGAAATCAGGAGATTCAGCATTACTTTCCTTGGTGATTACATTTCAAAGAGAAGGATCTCACCTCCTTGTGGAAATATTCCAGAGTTTTGAGACTGTCTAAAGGTTTATTTAGCCATTAAAAATATTTATATGCATTTGAAAAGGACAGAGAAAGGAATTCCATGATATATTATCATGCAGAGAGTCTTTCTTTTCCAAAATTTCACTTGACCCATTTTGGATTTGATCTTGGAAACAGTTCTTTTCTGTTCACTGATCCTTTGCTGAAGAGGAGAAGTTTGAAAGCATTTCATTTTGCACATCCATTTAAAAATGATCCAAAATAGGCATTCATTAGCATTAGGTATCCTTGTGCTCACATTAATTAGTTTGAATTAGTTTTCCACATACACAAATATTTTAAAAAAGAGAAATAGGGGATCCCTGGGTGGCGCAGCGGTTTGGCGCCTGCCTTTGGCCCAGGGCGTGATCCTGGAGACCCGGGATTGAATCCCACGTCAGGCTCCCGGTGCATGGAGCCTGCTTCTCCCTCTGCCTGTGTCTCTGCCTCTCTCTCTCTCTCTCTCTCTCTCTCTCTCTCTCTCTGACTATCGTAAATAAATAAAAAAAAGAGAAATGGATATTTTAAACTGAGGGACACGTTCCAGAGACTCAGCAGTTTCTATCATTCCATGTAAGATTTTTTCATTATAGTCATCCAGTCTTTGTTTAGACTATAGAATTTGAAGCAAGTTTTCACAGAGAAGCTTCATTAATTGCAAAAGCCTTTTTGTGTGTGGTTGTGATGTTTTTTTTTTTCTCCAAAACACATATATATACTCTCTCTCTCCCTGGTTTGCCAGGAAGGAAAACTTTTAAAAATTTTCATTGTCTCTTCAATCCATCTGTTAGTGAATCAGTTCAGGCTTCCCTTTGAAAAGAACGGGGAAAATGTCAGCAGCTGGTGGAAGATCTGCATGTATAGATGGGACCTACACATTATTCTACATTTTTAAGGATTTTTTATTACCACAATGAGTCAACTATGGGCCTTTTTAAATTTTTTTTTCATTGGAGTTCAATTTGCCAACATATAACATAACACCCAGGACTCATCCCGCCAAGTGCCCCACTCACTGCCCATCACCCAGTCAACCAATCCCCCACCCACCACCCTTCCACTACCCCTTGTTCATTTCCCAGAATTAGGTGTCTTTCATGTTTTGTCACCCTCACTGATATTTTCACTCATTTACTCTCCTTTCCATTTATGCCCTTTCACTAATTTTATATTCCCCAAATGAATGAGACCATATAATGTTTCTCCTTTTCCGATTGACTTATTTCACTCAGCATCAATACCATGCAGGTCCCTCCAAGTCAAGGCAAATTGTGGGTATTTATTGTTACTAATGGCTGAGTAATATTCCATTGTATACATAGACCACATCTTCTTTATCCATTCATCTCTCGATGGACCGAGGCTCCTTCCACAGTTTGGCTATTGTGGACATTGCTGCTATAAACATCGGGGTGCAGGTGTCCTGGCGTTTCAATGCATCTGTATCTTTGGCGTAAATCCCAGCACTGCAATTGCTGGGTCATAGGGCAGATCTATTTTTAACTCTTTCAGGAACCTCCACACAGTTTTCCAGAGTGACAGCACCAGTTCACATTCCCACCGAAAGTGAAAGAGGGTTGCCCATTCTCCACATCCTCTCCAACATTTTTTGATTCTTGTCTTGTTAATTTTCCCCATTCTCACTGGTGTGAGGTGGTATCTCATTGTGGTTTTGATTTGTATTTCCCTGATGGCCAGTGATGCAGAGCATTTTCTCATGTGCTTGTTGTCCATGACTATGTCTTCCAACGTAAAATTTCTGATCATGTCTTTGGCCCATTTCATGATTGGATTGTTTGTTTTTTGCTGCTGAGTTTAATAAGTTCTTTATAGATCTTGGATACTAGCCCTTTATTGGACAGGTCATTTACAAATACCTTCTCCTATTCTGTAGGTTGACTTTTAGTTTTGTTGACTGTTTCTTTTGCTGTACAGAAGGTTTTGATCTTGATGAAGTCCCAATAATTCATTTTTGCTTTTGTTTCTCTAGCCTTCATGGATGTATCTTGCAAGACTTTGCTGTGGCCAAGCTCAAAAAGGGTGTTGCCTGTGTTCTTCTCTAGGATTTTGATGGAATCTTGTCTCACATTTAGATCTTTCATCCATTTTGAGTTTATCTTTGTGTATGGTGCAAGAGAGTGGTCTAGTTTCATTCTTCTGCATGTGGCTGCCCAATTTTCCCAGCACCATTTATTGAAGAGACTATCCTTTTTCCATTGGATAGTCTTTCCTGCTTTGTGAAATATTAGTTGACCATAAAGTTGAGGGTCCAATCTGGATTCTCTATTCTGTTCCATTGACATATGTGTCTGTTTTTGTGCCAGTACCACGCTGTCTTAATGACCATAGCTTTGTAGTACAATCTGAAATCTGACATTGTGATGCCCCCAGCTCTGGTTTTGTTTTTCAGTATTCCCCTGGCTATTAGGGTCTTTTCTGATTCTACACAAATCTTAAGATGATTTGTTACTACTACTACTATCTGAAGAAAGTCCATGGTATTTTGACAGGGATTGCATTAAATATGTAAATTGCCCTGGGTAGCATTGACAATTTCATGATATTACTTCTTCCAATCCATGAGCAGAGCATATTTTTCCATCTCTTTGGGTCTTCCTCAACTTCTTTCAGAAGTGGTGTGTAGTTTTTAGGGTATAGATCCTTTACCTGTTTGGTTAGGTTTATTCCTAAGTATCTTATGCTTTTGGGTGCAATTGTAAATGGGATTGACTCCTTAATTTCTCTTTCTTCAGGCTCATTGCTATAGAAATGTCACTGGATTCTGGGCATTTATTTTGTATCTTGCCACACTGCCAAATTGCTGAATGAGTTCTAGCAATCTTGGGGTGGAGTCTTTTGGGTTCTCTATGAACAGTATCATGTCATCTGCGAAGAGAGAGAGTTTGACTTCTTTGCCAATTTGAATGCTTTTTATTTTTTTTTGTTGCCAGATTACTGAGGTGAGCACTTCTAGTACTATGTTGAATAGCAGTAGTGAGAGTGGATATCCATGTCTTGTTCCTGATCTTTGGGGAAAGGCTCCCAGTGTTTCCCCATTGAGAATGATATTTGCTGTGGGTTTTTCTTAGATGGCTTTGAAGATGCTGAGGAATGTTCCTTCTATCCCTACACTCTGAAGACTTTTGATCAGGAATGGATGCTGTATTTTGTCAAATGCTTTCTCTGCATCTATTGAGAGGTTCATATGGCTCTTGTTTTTCTCTTGCTGATATGATCAATCACATAGATTGCTTTACGAGTGTTGAACCAGCCTTGCATCCCGGGGATAAATCCCACTTGGTCATGGTGAATCATCTTCATAATGAATTGTTGGATCCCATAGGCCAGTATCTTATTGAGAATGTTTGCATCTGTGTTCATCAGGGATATGGTTCTATAATTCTCCTTTTTGGTGGGGGCTATGGGGCTATGTCTGGTTTTGGAATTAGGGTGATGCTGGCCTCATAGAACGAGTTTGGAAGGACTCAATCTCTTTCTATCTTTCCAAACAGCTTTAGTGGAATATGGTTTCTTCTTTAAACCTTTGATAGAATTCCGCTGGTAAGCCATCTGGCCCTGGACTTTTGTGTCTTGGGAGGTTTTGGATGACTGCTTCAATTTCTTCCCTTGTTATCGGCCTCTTCAGGTTTTCTATTTCTTCCTGTTCCAGTTTTGGTAGTTTGTGGTTTTCCAGAAATGCGTCCATTTCTTCTAGATTGCCTAATTTATTGGCATGTAGCTGCTTCTAATAAATTTTTAAAATTCTTTGTATTTCCTTGTTATTGCTGGGGATCTCTCCTTTCTTATTCATGATTTTATTAATTTGAGTCTTTTCTCTCTTCTTTTTAATAAGGCTGGCTAATGGTTTATCTATCTTATTAATTCTTTCAAAGAACAAACTCTTGGTTTTGTTAATCTGTTCCACAGTTCTTCTGGTCTCTATTTCATTGAGTTCTGCTGGAATCTTTATTGACTCTCTTCTTCTGCTGGTTTTAGGATCTATTTCCTGTTTTTTTTTCTCCAGCTCCTTTAGGTGCAAGTTTTATCTTTTTTATTTGAGTTCTTCCCAGTTTTTGGATGGATGCTTGTATTGCGATGTATTTACCCCTCAGGACTGCTTTTGCTGTATCCCAAGGATTTTGAACGGTTGTATCTTCATTCTCATTCGTTTCCATGAATTTTTTAAATTCTTCCCTAATTTCCTGGTTGACCCTTTCACCTTTTAGCAGGATGGTCCTTAACCTCCACGTGTTTGAAATCCTTCCAAATATCTTCTTGTGATTGAGTTCTTGTTTCAAAGCATTACATTCTGAAAATATGCAGGGGACGATCCCAACCTTTTGGTGTTGGTTAAGACCTGCTTTGTGACCCAGTATGTGGTCTATTCTGGAGAAAGTTCCATGTGCACTTGAGAAGAATGTGTATTCACTTGCATTGGGATATAGAGTTCTGTAAATATCTGTGAAATCCATCAGGTCCAGTGTATTATTTAAAGCTCTGGTTTCTTGGCCGATGTTTTGCTTAGAAGATCTGTCATCTATAGAAAATGCTGTATTCAAGTCTCTCAGTATAAGTGTATTTTTATCTAAATGTGTTTTAACTTTGGTTATTACTTGATTGATTTACTTGGCAGCTCACACAATAGAGGCATAAATATTGATTATTGTTAGGTCCTCTTGTTGGATAGATCCTTGAAGTATGATATAGTGTCCCTCTTCATCTCTTACTACAGTCTTTGGGATAAACTTTAGTTTATCTGATATAAGGATGGCTACCCCTGCTTTCTTTTGAGGGCCATTTGAATGGTAAATGGTTCCCTAACCTTTTATTTTTAGGCTGTAAGTGTCCTTACGTCTAAAATGAGTCTCTTGTAGACAGCAAATAGATGGGTCTTGCTTTTTTATCCAGTCTGAAACCCTGCGCCTTTTGATGGGGTCATTAAGCCCATTCACATTCAGAGTTACTATTGAAAGATATGAATTTAGTGTCATCATGATACCCATTGAGTCCCTGTTTTTTGTGGTTGTGTCCTTGGACTTCCTCTTTCTTTTACAGACTTCCCCCTAATATTTCTTGCAGAGCTCGTTTGGTGGTCACTTATTTTTTCAGTTTCTGCCTATCTTGAAAGCTCTTTATCTCTGCTTGTATTCTGAATGAGAGCCTTGCTGGATAAAGTATTCTTGGCTGCATGTTTTTCTCATTTAGGACCCTGAATATATCCTGCCAGCCCTTTTTGGCCTGCCAGGTCTCCATGGAGAGGTCTGCTGTTAACCTAGTACTTCTCCCATAAAGCTTAGGGATTTCATGTCTCTTACTGTTTTATGGATCTTCTCTTTATCTTTGGAATTTGCAAGTTTCACTATGAAATATTGACATGTTGAGAGGTTTTTAATTATTTTAGGGGGGATCTCTCTGTCTCCTGGATCTGAATGCCCATTTCCCTTCCCAAGTTGGGGAAGTTATCAGCTATGATTTGTTCAACTATACTTTCTGGACCTCTGTCTCTTTCAGTGCCCTCTGGAGCCCCAATTAAACATAGATTTTTCCTTCTGAGGCTGTCATTTATTTCCCTTAACCTATTCTCATGATGTTTTAATTGTTTTTCTCTTTTTTTCTCAGCTTCCTTCCTTGCCATCAACTTGTCTTCTATGTCAGTCATTCGTTCTTCTACCTCGTTAACCCTCGTCGTTAGGTCCTCCAGTTTCTCTTGCATCTTATTTAATTCATTTTTAATTTCTGCCTGATTAGATCTAAATTCTGCAGTCATTAAGTCTCTTGAATCCTTTATGCTCTTTTCTAGAGCCACCAGTAAGTAGGTTTATAATTGTTCTGCATTGGGTTTCTGACATTGAAGTGTAATACAAATTTTGTAATTTTGCAGAAGAGAGTACTGTTTCTGATTCTTTCTTTTATGGTGAGTTTTTCCTTCTAGTCATTTTGCTCAGTGCAGAGTGGCCAAAAACAAGTTGTACCAGAATAAGGAGAAAAAGAGAGGATAAAAAGGGGCGGGGAAAGAAACAGAAAACAAAAAACAAGGGGGAGTCTCCTCTGATTCTATATACTGTGAATCCCTCGACTTCCCCTGGAACTTTCTAACACTGCTTGGTCAATAACTTGCTTTTCCCCTGTCTTTCCAGCTGGTGTTCTGGGGGAGTGGCCTGCTGTGCTGATTCTCAGGTGTGTGCACCTGGGGGAGCTACCCAGCCGCTGCCATGTGCATGGCTCAGTGGGAGCTGTTTATTTTGTCAGGCCCCTGCTCATTCCCAAGTATAAGGTGACACTAGTAAGGGGAACAACAGTGGTGGCGGCTAGCTCTCCAGCTCTGGAGTCAGCTCCCACAGTAACTACCACAGCTCCCAGTCTGCAGGGGCCTGCATGCTCTGGGGCATGGGGGCGTGGATCTGCACAGCTTGGGGCTGCCCAGCGGTAGAAGTGCCCTTGCTGCCCTGTGTCCTCTCAGCCTCCGCCTTTCCCGGGGGGAGCGCCCGATCTTGGGCTGTGTCCCCCATCGCCCTTGGCTCCGGGGCCTGCACCGCTGGAATCGTGCTCCCGGGGCCGCGTAGCCCCCTCCACACGGAGCCCCTGCCTGAGCCACGGCCTGAGCTGCTCTCGAGGCCCCGCTGGGCGCTCTGCAGCCCTTTAGGGAGCTCAGCCCACGGTGTGTGGTGCACTCTCCCCCGGGGCGCAGTTCCTCTATTATTTCCCCTGGGAGTCTGAGGGCATCCCTGCCCCTTCTGGGATCCTGCCCGACCTCCTTGCGAGTGCCTTTCTGTCCAGGAAGATTGGTAAAGCTCCTGCTTCTCTGGGACTGGGCTTTCCTGTCCTAGGGGCACTCGCTGTAAGGCCTTAGCTCGGCTCCTCGCAGGGGCTCCTCCCCCTTGGATGCTTTTTTATTTCTTTTTTTTCTGTCTTCCTACCTTGATAGAAGCGTGAATTCTCCTCACTGTAGCATTCCAGCTGTTCTCTCCTTAAATCTCAGACCAAATTCGTAGGTTTTCAGGATGATTTGAAAGTTAATTACGTAATTTGGTGGGGACAGGTGACTTGGGGGCCCTACTCTTCCACCATCTTGCCCCCATAAAATATTCTTGGATGCATAGTTTTCCCATTCAACACATTGTAGATATCGTGCCCCATTTCTTTGGTGAGATCTGTTGCTAACCTTATTTTTCTTTCTTTGTAATTTAGTGACCTCTTTTGCCTTGCTCCTTTTATTTTTATTTTTTATTTTTTATTTTTGCCTTGCTCCTTGTAGTATTTACCTTTATCCCTATATTTTGCCAATTTAACTATGATATATCTTGGTGTTGGCTTTTTGATTTTGTTGATCTTGATGAGCATTCTCTTAATTCCTGGATTTGGATGTCTGTTTCCTTCCCCAGATTAAGGAAGTTTTCAGCTATGATTTCCTCAAATAAATCTTCTTTCCCTTTTTACCCTCTCTTCTTCTTCTTCTGGGATGCCTATGGCATGAATGTTATTATGCTTCATATAGTTGCTGAGTTCCCTAAGTCTGTATTTCTTTTTTTTTCTGTATTTCTGATACAATATTTTTCTTTCCTTCTTTTCAACTTCAGTGTTTTCCACAATTTTATCTCTTTATCCCTTATTTATTCTTCTACTTATTTCCTGCTTGTGGCCTTTATATCTAGTCATTTCACATCTCAGTTATGCAGCATTTATTATATTGGTTGGGCTAGATTTTAGGTCTTTTATCTCTGTAGTAATGGACTGCCTGATGTCTTCTATGCTTCTCTCAAGCCCACCGAGTTTCTTTGTGATTCTTGTTTTAAAAATATGCCTCAGACATATTACTAATATATCCGCCAATTAGTTCCTTGGCTATGACCTTTTCTTATTCTTTATTTTCTCATGAATTCCTCCATCTTGGCATTTTGTCTTCTGTGTCTTAGGAAAGCCTATTATTTTTCCTGCTCCTGAGAGTAATGGCTATATTAAGAAGAGATCCTATACTGTTCAGGGCCTGATGCTTCAGGAAGCATTTCTGGTTTATGCTGTGTGCACTCTGCTATTGTTTCGGCTATTCTTTTCCTCAGGTCAGTCCTCTGCATAGTTTCACCTTACCTTCCATGGAGAGTGTTTAGAACTTGTCCAATGTGTGGTGAGTTTTAAGTAAGTATGCTTTATTTTGCATGTTTAAAGAGGCAGATCCCATTTCCACTAGATCTGAAGGTTTGCAATACTTTATGGTCAGTCAGTTTGGTATGTACTCGGGAGGGGGTGTTGTACTGATCTTCTAGGGTTGGGGCCTACTGCTACTTTGGTTCTCAGGAATACTTGCTCTTGTGAAAAAGCACCTGTAGAGCACATGGAAGACAGGGCTCAGTGTAATTAGTTCATGCCTCTACTGTGATTGCTGTGCTGCTCACTGAATCCCAACTGTGCTGATGGTTGGGAGGGAGATGATATCAGTTAGTACTCTTGTCTTCTGAAGAGGGATGTTTTCACCCATAGCTGTTCAGTTCACCCTCACAGAAGAGTGAACAGTCTCTCCTTGTGTGTCCCAGGCATCCCTCATATCCCTGCTTTCCCTCTTTCTCTGACCTGTCTGCCCACCTGGTGGTACAGTGCTCCTGTGTTTTATCCACATACCAGCTGGTTTTCAAGACTCCAATGATAGGAACCCAGCATGGCCTTGACCCTGATGGCCTTGACTGATCCTCAGAAGAGTGTCTGGTGCTGGATTGTCTCAGAAGGGCAGTCATACAAGTATACAGGGGCTTAGAATTTACAGTAAAAACAGCAAATGCTGGTGTCTAGGTTAGCTGACCTCAGCAGGTGTCTTAGCTCTTATGCTAATGAGCAAGGCAGTGCAATGGCACCTGCCAACTCTTTTATCCCCTGAAGGGCAGTGCCATTTCTTCCAAATGCACTCCATAAAGGGTAACTGTCTCTCCCTGTACAATCTCAGCTCCTCTTGTTTTCCCAGTCAGTGGTTTTCAGGAAGTGTTCTTCTTATACAATCCCCTGTGCATTCCTCACTCTTTCTTTCTTTCTCTCTCTTCTCTATCACCAGGGCTCCCTCCATTCTGCAGCTCCCGTGATTCTTTTCTTCCCCAAATCACGTCTCTGTATTTCCCAGCATCCATGACATGGCCTCTTTTCTCCCTGTAGTTGTGCAATTTGTTCTGTCAGTCCTCTCATTGATTCCTTGGATGTTCAAAATAATCGATTTGAGATTTATCTAGCTCTTTTTATGAGATGAGGCAAGCATGGGATCCCCTTACTATCCTACCATTTTAACCCTTCTCCCTTTAGCTGTGAAGGTTTTCAAGTGGGTACCTGGAGACCACTTCTCCATAAGTAGTGCTTCAAATATGTTTGGGTAGTATTTGTATTTTTCAGAATACTTTGGTGTTTTTTAAATTATTTATTTATTCATGAGAGAAAGAAAGACAGAGAGAGAGAGGCAAGGACACAGGCAGAGGGAGAAGCAGGCTCCATGCAGAGAGCCTGACATGGGACTCGATCCCGGGACTCCAGGATCAAGCCCTTGGCCGAAGGCAGGCACTAAACCACTGAGCCACCCTGGGATCTCTGATTTCAGAATACTCTGAAAGGTTTTATTAGCAGTGCTAAAGCCTCTGCTAGCAATAAATTAATATCTGTAATTTTTATGAATGAAATACAGAAGTTTTGGGTAAGATTTGTTTCTAAAGCTTCAAACCTTTTCAAAAATTGTGATAAAGTATATGAAATGCATTATCTTTTAAACTAGAATCACAAAGATTCTAGTATCCATGCAGATATTTGAATAAGTAATAGCATTTATGGGGGTGTAAATTTATTATTTCATTGCAGTAAATAGCGTCCTTATTTGCTAAGAGATATTCTTTTTTAAAAAGATTTTATGTATTTGACAGGAGGACAGGGAGGGGCAGAGGGAGACGGACAAGCAGACTCTACGCTGAGTGGAAGCCCAATGTGGGGCTCAATCCCATGACCCTGAGATCAATGACCTGAGCTGAAACCAAGAGTCGGATGCTCAACTAACTGAGCCAATCAGGCTCCCTGCTAAGAGATATTCTAATTAATACAATTTTTGCTTATTAGGAAGAAATATTTGTTCACTTTTTGATATGCATCAATTTGATCAACCTCCTAAGGTTTACTTCATGAATGTCCTTTTCTTATACCCGTGTTGCAAAAATTAATATATCTCCAGAAATACTTTATTCTTTATAAAAGCAAACACATGATATTTATCTACTAATAATTTTTGTCTCCTGAAGTCTAAAAATGATCCTGACTTAAAGGAACCTAAAATAAATTGGGTGGAATTTATGTGATGTGAATTGTTGAGCTATACCTCATTATTTATTAGAGCCTTTGTGGTCCCTACCATTATTTACATAAGCCAGTTATATAGGTATTTTGATATTAGCTTTTCAGGTTTGTACTCGTTTGTTCTTATTGTACACTTCAACTAGGAAAATTATATCTTGAATTTTATGTCAATTAGGTACTCATTATTCACGTCTAGTAATTGTTAAAGCCAAACATTAATATTTTTAGCCTTTTATAAATGAAATGTCCATGCTGCTTGTTATGTAATTCCTACTGTTAATGTATTATAATATTTTCATTCTTTTTATGCCTAAAACCTTTAGCAGTGGGTTTATTTTTAAGTTTTAAGTTTTTATTTAAATTCCAGTTATTTAAAAAATAAATAAATTCCAGTTATTTAACATACAGTGTAATATTAATTTCAGGTGTACAATATAGTGATTCAGTATATCCATATAACTTTTGTATTTTCAGAATACTTTGAGCACCCAGTGCTCATCAAAAGTACACTCCTTAGAATATAAATAATATTGAAAGGAAATAGAAGGAAAGGGAGAAGAAATGGGTAGGAAATATCAGAAAGGGAGACAGAACATAAAGACTCCTAACTCTGGGAAATGAACTAGGGGTGGTGGAGGGGGAGGAGGGCGGGGGTGGGGGTGAATGGGTGGTAGGCACTGCGGGGGGCACTTGATGGGATGAGCACTGGGTGTTATTCTGTATGTTGGTAAATTGAACACCAATAGAAAATAAATTTATTATTAAAAAAGTACACTCCTTAATCCCCATCAACTATTTAACCCATTCTGCCACTCATCTCCCCTCTAGTAACCATCAGTTTATTCTCTATACTTGAGTCTGTTGCTTATTGTGCCTCTTTGTCTCCTTTTTCACATTTTGCTCCTTTGTTTTGTTTCTCAAATTTCACATATGAGTGAAATCACATGTTATTCATCTTTCTGTGACTGACTTATTTTGCTTAACATAATACTCTCCAGTTCTAGCCATGTCATTGCAAATGGCAAGATTTCATTCTTTTTATAGCTGAGTAATATTCCATTGTGTCTATATACCATAACTTCTTTATCCATTCATCAGTTGATGAGAACTTGGAATGTTTCCATAATTTGGCTGTTGATAATGCTACTGTAAAGATCAGGGTGCATGTATTCCTTTGAATTAGTATTTTTGTATCCTTTGTGTAAATACCAGTGCAATTGCTGGATCATAGTGTAGTTCCATTTTTAACTTTCTGAGGAACTCCATACTGTTTCCAGAGTGGCTGCACTCAGTTGCATTCCCATCAACAGTGCAGTTGCACTCCCACCAACAGTGCAGGAGGCTGCTTTCTCCACATCTACATCAACACCTGTTATTTTCTGTGTTGTTGATTTTAGCCATTCTGACAGGTATGAGGTGATATTGCAGTTTTTATATATATTTTCTTGATGATCAGTGATGCTGAGCATCTTCTCATGCATCTGTTATCCATCTGTATGTCTTGTTTAGAAAAATATCTATTCATGTTTTCTGCCTATTTCTTAACTGGATTTTTTGTTTTTGGGGTGTTGAGATTCTTCAGTTCTTTATATATTTTGGATGGGACCCCCTTATCTGATATGTCATTTGTGAATATCTTCTCCCATTCCATAGGTTGCCTTTTAGTTTTGTTGATTGTTTCCTTGGCTGTGCAGAAGTTTTTGTTTTGGTTTGGTTTTTGTTTGTTTAGGGGCTTTTTTATGTAGTCCCTACAGTTTATTTTTGCTTTTGTTTCCCTTGCTTCAGGAGACATATCTAGAGAGAAGTTGTTTTGGCCAGTATCAAAGAGGTTACTGCCTCAGTTGTCTTTTAGGATTTTTATGGTTTTCTGTCTCACATTTAAATCTTTAATCCAGGGATCCCTGGGTGGCACAGCGGTTTGGCGCCTGCCTTTGGCCCAGGGCGCGATCCTGGAGACCCGGGATCGAATCCCACATCGGGCTCCCGGTGCATGGAGCCTGCTTCTCCGTCTGCCTGTGTCTCTGCCTCTCTCTCTCTCTCTGTGACTATCATAAATAAATAGAAATTTAAAAAATTATTAAAAAAATAAATCTTTAATCCATTTTTTGGTCTTTAATCCATTTTGTGTATCATTGTGTATGGTATTAGAAAGTGATCCAGTTTCATTCTCTTGAATGTTGCTGTCCTGTTATCCCAAAACAATTTGTTAAAGACACTCTTTTTTCATTGAATATTCTTTCCTGCTTTGTCAGAGATTAATTGACCATTGAGTTGTGGGTTCATTTCTGGGTTTCCTATTCTGTTCTATTGAACTATGTGTCTTTTTTTTTTTTTGCCAGTACTATATTCATCACTACAGCCTTGTAATATCGCTTGATGTCTGGAACTATGATGCCTCCAGCTTTGCTTTTATTTTTATGATGGCTTTGGCTATTTGGGATCTTTTAGGGTTCTATATAAATTTTAGGATGGTTTGTTCTAGCTTTATGAAAAATGCTGGTGGTGTTTTGCTTGATTGCATTAAGGGATTGCATTAAGTGTGTAGATTGCTTTAAGTAGTATAGACATTTATACAGTATTTGTTCTTGCAATTAATTTTTCAACAAACTCTATTAACTTCATGAGGAAACTCACATGAATATGTGATAAACATATTATTTGATATTATCATCACTAGCTCCAAGACATGAAACAGCTACATCAATTACTACATGAAAAATTAATGAAACCTTCAGAATGTATCAAATAGGTTTTTGTCATCCAGAAATATACTACTCTTTCCAAAATATATAAGGCTTGGATGTAAAATATAAGTTCATCTTGCTTTCATTAAAGTATATATTGCCTTACCATCTTTTGCATGTTAAGGAAGTAGTTGTCATAGATATTAAAAGCACAAGCTCTAGAGTAAGAATACCTACTATACTACTTACTAATTTTGTGATATTGGGTAACTTACATTTACCTTAGCTTCCTCATCTTCAAAATTAGAAATAATATCTAACTTATAGAGTCACCGTCAAGATGAAAAGACAGTATTCTGTGTAGTACAATATTAATCTTAAATTTTGATGTGTGTCTGGTTTTTCTAAGAGACGGAGTGAAAACTTATTGGAGTCAGAGATCATATCTTCAATCTTCAAAGTTGTTTTTTTTTAATGACCCATCTGACTCAGTCACCCTATTAATAGCCATTTACTCAGTGCTTGCTAATTGCAAAAGACTTTGCTTTAACATTACAGTAATCTATTATTGAAAAGATTTATTTATTTATTTATTTTTATTGAAAAGATTTAAATGATCTAAGCTTTTACATTGTCAATATTTGTGAGATTATTGGAAATACAACAACTATCTTTTGGTTGAGAAAACGGAGTTTCTACTGAATAATATCAGATAATGAATATTTCTTTCTCAGGTTCTCATGCAACAGGGCTATGATGCTGCTTGTGATATTTGGAGCCTGGGTGTCATTTTTTATACAATGCTGGCTGGGTAAGAAGCTTATATATTTAAAATAATATACATCATAATTTGAATTTCATCTATCTACTTTTATCTGGAAAGAAATGGACAGGTAAAAATAGCCTTGAGTAAAATGCTACCAACAATTTAAAATGTTAGCTATTTATAGAAAGTGAAAACAAAGTAAGGTGTTTGATGAGGCACTATTCAGATTTATAATTAAAAGGATTTTCAATTTGAAATAAAACATTTAAAAATAAAGTATATATTTTTATTTTGGTATTTTATATTCCATGCATTAAGTATTTGAATTCTGGCTCTCCTGGTGATAGAGATTAAGTAAGACTGAGCGTTATAAAAAATATAAATAGTAACAGAATACTAAACTATGGAAACATACACAGCAGCCTTCCAGAAAAAGATAAATACTAAAAAATGTAATAATTGGATTATGTTAATGTTGGTAATTTACAAATAATATAAGTACTGTTTTAATAATGAGTAGCACATTTATTTAGGAATAAAAATTTATGGCTCTAGAAAAAGGTTTAGCAGTCTATTATAAAGAATAGAATTTGAAGAATTATAATATGCTTATATACTTAGGTCTGACTTTTTAAAGAAGGCATTTAGTGTAATTTAAATACACTTGACATAATAGGAACATTATAAATATGTTATGAATATTGTTTTTTTTCAAAGATTTTATTTATTTATTCATGAGAGACAGAGAGAGAGAAAGGCAGAGATATAGGCAGAGGGAGAAGCAGGCTCCTCATAGAAAGCACAATGCAGGACTTGATCCTGAAACCCTGGGATCACACCCTGAACCAAAAACAGACACTGAACTGTTGAGCCACCCAGGCATCCCTGTTATGAATACTGTGATTCTGAATTATTTATGAACTTGGTGGTAATTACATATATCAGTATATTTTACTACTTTTAGATAAATTATATACTTATGCCAAATATTTAGTTCTAGAGCACAGGAAGTACCAAAGCTAAGAGTAAAGTTTGCATATGTACTGCAGTTAGCTCTATTGTTTTCAAACCATGGGATACCCTTTCTAGATTGCTGCTTCCAAATATTTACTTTATAACTAACAAAAAATGAACTTCTGTGTAGATGTATTTAGATGTGTTTAGTGTTATCTCTACTTAATTGTTACATGAGAGAATTAAGGTATTAGCATATTAAGATATCTTCCTCATATTTCTTAACCATAAGTCTTTCTACTCCCAAATTTGAATACCATTTTCAGTTCCCTCTGTTAGAATGTTACAAAACTGATAACTTGTTATTCTATAATTAATTTTAAGCAACTTTAACTATATAATCTGTTTTCAACTATAGTTATATTGATATAAATATTTAACCCATTGTTTATAGACATTAATTAAAATATTATTAACCTGTTCCCATGGATAATACTGATAAAATGCTAAGGAATACATTTTAACTAATCAATAAATACATTCTAAATATATAAACTTGACAATTTCTTCATAGGTATATTTGATTTGCTAACTTATGCCTGGGAGAATTAAAAATTTACCTATTTTATTCTGGTCCAACTTTAAGCCTATAGCTTTACATGAAATGCCACCTTTATTTTACATTGATTAACTGATCAAAGTAAAGATTGATGTAAACAAGACTATTAAATAATTCATTAGGATTAAGTTAAATGAAATATAAAATTTTATATGAAGAGTGAAGGAAAATATTAGATGATACTCTTAATTTACTCTAGTAAATATTTGCATGTTGTCTTATACTCATCACTTTCAACTAGATTTAATTTGTATGTTAGGCTCTAATGTCTATTAAAATCTATTTTATTAATAGCTACACTCCATTTGCTAATGGCCCCAATGATACTCCTGAAGAAATACTGCTACATATAGGCAATGGCAAGTTCTCTTTGAGTGGTGGAAATTGGGACAATATTTCAGATGGAGCAAAGGTATAAATCATAAATATCTTTGGTTTTGTTGAATTCAAATTAAATTGCTAAAATCTTTAAGTTATAGCTTACTCTGTATTTACAGATTCTGATGGTGTTATATGTCAGTATTTGTTTTTAAGTCAAGTCACATTTATATGTGGATTGAACAAGGTGAAGGCTGAATTTTATTTCTGACACACTTGGGAACCATATTTCTGTCATATCAGTTTATATGTTTTCAAGTAGTATAAACCATTTTCAGTATTAACCAAAACTAAAAATGTAAGCCTACTGGAGAAAAATATATATTTAACAACTAAAGCTGATTTATGTGTTTAGTGTAATTTTACATATCATTTCTTTTGCACGTTGACTAGTAATTATGCAGTTGTTTATAAGATTTTATTTATTTATTCATTCATGAGAGACACACAGAGAGAGAGAGAGAGGCAGAGACACAAGCAGAGGGAGAAGCAGGCTTCACGCAGGGAGCCCGACGTGGGACTTGATCCTGGGCCTCCAGCATCTGGCCCTGGCCTGAAGGCGACGCCAAACCGCTGAGCCACTCGGGCTGCCTGCAGTTTTTATAATGTTAATTTATTCTTTGAAAAGATACAAACTTTTTCTCAGTAGCTCCTAGATATTTATGATTGATAATTTAAGGCTGTCCAATAGGGATATAATGCAAGCCACATATGTAATTTAAAAATTTCTGGTAGCCACATTATAAAACAAAAAAAGAAACAGGTGAAATTATTTTAATGATATGTTTTATTTAACCTGGTATATCTTTAGTATATCATTTCAATATCTAACCAGTATAAAAAATTAGGAAGATATTTTAATATCCTTTTTTATACTAAATCTTCAGAATCTGGTTTACAGTTTATATTTAGAGCCAATATAAATTTGGACTATCCAATTTTTTAAACCTTTAATTTTTTTTCATTAATTTTTAATTTGCATGTAGTTGACACACAATGTTACATTGGTTTCAGGTATACAGCATAGTGATTCAGTAAGTTTATACATTATGCTATACTCACCACAAGTTGGACTACCCACATTTTATTTATTTTTTTAAAGATTTATTTATTTATTTATGATAGACATAGAGAGAGAGAAAGGCAGAGACACAGGAGGAGGGAGAAGCAGGCCCCAGGCATCCCTGGACTACCCACATTTTAAAAGGCTTAATAGCCACAATGGCTGGTGGCTTCCATAGTAGACAGTATAGTTTCAGTGTAACTGGCCTTATTTATTTTAGAAAAAAAATAATATTGATAAAACCTTGACTATGAACTCTTAACATTTATAATTTAAAAATTTTGAATTTTAAAACAAAAATCCAAAGGTAGTCAATATGTGGCATATAAGGGCTCTGAAGCTTTTAAGCTGCTATTTGAAGTAAGTCAATCGGAGAAGGACAAACAGTGTATGTTCTCACTCATTTGGGGAATATGAATAATAGTGAAGGGGAATGTAAGGGAAGGGAGAAGAAATGTGTGGGAGATATCAGAAAGGGACACAGAACATAAAGACTTCTAACTCTGGGAAATGAACTAGGGGTGGTGGAAGGGGAGGAGGGCGGGGGGTGGGGGTGAATGGGTGACGGGCACGGAGGGGGACACTTGACGGGATGAGCACTGGGTGTTATTCTGTATGTTGGTAAATTGAACACCAATAAAAATTAATTTATAAAAAAAATAAAAAATAATAATAAAAAAAAGAAAACCATTTAAGAAGAAGGAATTGCTTGTGTTTAATATCTGCTAATAATTCCATGTATGAGTGAAATAATGAAAGGGATTATAAGGGAAAGGAGGGGACGTAGTGGGAAAAATTAAACAGGGAGATGAACCATGAGAGACTCCTAACTCTGGGAAACAAAGGATTATGGAAGGGGAGGTGGTTAGGTTGATGGGGTAACTGGGTGATGGGCACTAAGGAGGACATTTGATGGGATGAGCACTAGGTGTTTTATGTTGGGAAATTAAATTTAAATAAAAAATAATCAATTAAAAATATGCTAATAAGGGATTCCTGGGTGGCACAGCGGTTTGGCGCCTGCCTTTGGCCCAGGGCGCGATCCTGGAGACCCGGGATCAAATCCCACGTCGGGCTCCCGGTGCATGGAGCCTGCTTCTCCCTCTGCCTGTGTCTCTCCCTCTCTCTCTCTCTCTGTGACTATCATAAGTAAATAAAAAAAAATTTAAAAAAAATATGCTAATAAAACATAACTGTCAAGAATACTAGTTTATCCGTATATTATGGAGTAAATCTCATATCCTAATTATAGAGTAAATAAATCACCTGTAATTACCTTCTAAACATTAGAAAAACACAGAAGGGATTGTGTTTGGAGCTTAACCATAACACAGGTTTACTTTGTGGTATAGTAGAAAAAACACACATGATCAGAAACCAGGAGTACTGTTAGTTTTTGATCTACTAACTAACTGCCTCAGTTTTCTCATCTATAAAATTTGGGAACTAAATTATCCAAAATTCCTTCCAACTCCAAAATTCCATTTCTTCACAGCTTGGTTTATTTGTAATTTATCATATTTATTTTTGTAAAGTGATTGAAACTTTATATATATGATTGAAATATATATATATATATATATATATGTTCTTATCAGCTTGTGTGTCAGAAAACGTATTTTCCCAAAGAGTAAATCC
This sequence comes from Nyctereutes procyonoides, assembly GCF_905146905.1. Lineage (NCBI taxonomy): Eukaryota > Metazoa > Chordata > Mammalia > Carnivora > Canidae > Nyctereutes > Nyctereutes procyonoides. The sequence continues at coordinate 63,286,034 of NW_026575125.1, read as the reverse complement.
AATGTTTAAAGCCATACATATGATCCTCTTGCATTTCTTTTAAAAAATAACTAGCAATGGTGACTACAATGCTGAAATGGAGATTCATATGACAATTATGCTTAGATTTCAGTTTTCCCTGGTTTTTTTATGTTTAAGTCTGTATAGTGCTTAAGAAATAATAATACATAGTAAAGTTTAATTTTATTCTCACCTCCTCTTTTAGTGTGATATTCTGGAATAATAAACATAGGAAAATATATTTGGTGTTATTTTTGAAATATTTCACAGTCTTTCATGTATTCCCTTTTTATGGGTCAAGAGACTTTAGTTCTATCTGAAACTTCTGCAAGTGGTGGCAAGTGCTGAGCAAAGGAACTATAGAAACCCTCTAAAAAAAACTTATCTCCTGTACATGTTAATTTTTGTTTTGTTTTAAATTAGGGATGAAGATAAACTATTTTTCAGTTTCCAATAATTCCTTAAGCTAGCACCCCTTAGTTGTGAGAATTGTGGCATTTACTATCATTTCTTTAAAAAAAATACTTATTTGAGAGACAGAGAAAGCATGAGCAGTGAGGGACAAAGGGAGAGGGAGAAGCAGACTCTCTATTAAGCGGGGAGTCTGTCTCAGGCCTCAATCCCAGGAGCCAGGATCATGACCTGAGCCTAAGGCAGATGCCTAACCAACTGAGCCACCCAGGAGTCTGTACTATCATCTCTTGAGAGTTGCTTTATTTAATTATAGTTCATTACAAGCTACTTTTTTTCTCTTTTAAATAATATTTTGCTATTGGCGAATACCACCACCAGAAACATATAGATGATTCTATTTGTCTCCTATCAGTGCAGAGTTCATAAACTTTGTCCATTCAGTTAAATGGTAGTGGGAGTGAGAGGTAATAGTTGTGTGTGTGTTTTATTGCTACAATAGTTTCAGATAACTCCTCACCTCCAAACTGCAGGCTTGGAGAACATTGTAATTTCTGCTTCCCTTTTGTAAAACAGAGAATACGAGAAGTATCTGGTAAACAAAGCAAAAGTAGAAGAGGCAAGAGTAATGAAAATCTCATGGTGTCACTCCATATAGCACAATAATACTTGATTAATTAGAAAATTTTTCTATCTGAATTTTATATTTTAAGTAAACAAAGTGTTACTTATTTCAAGTACAAATACCCTTGGCCAATGAAGAATTGACCAGTAGAAACTCCTATGGGATAATTATTTATGACTTCTTCCCTACCTCCTATAAAAAAAGCAACTTCTACTCTTCCTCTACTGTGTTACCATTACTATGTTGTATGTACTTTATTAGAGCACTTACAACAATCTCCTTTGCCATGTATTTGTTTGCATTGCTATTCTTCCTACTCAGCATTTAAATGTCATACTCATTTTTACATTTACTGACATACCTAGCATAATAAATACTTAATTGAATACCTTTTCATAAACTAATCTTTTCTTCAGATATACCTTCCATTGTTAATTTACACAGTAAACTTTTTCTGTCCATTGTATAAATATTTTCCTTTTTCATACACTAATGAATGACAGACCTGAAATTAATTTTCAGTCCAGTACTCTTTTCATTCCACTGCATGTTAGAGAAGACTTTCTGGAGAAAGAAAGGCTTTATTAGCTTGGCTTATGTGAGTTGAATGAAAAAGAGAGGTCTATAAACCTTTAATAATAATAGCAAAGGTGTTCTTGTTCACCAAATTCTTTTATATAATATAAAAATTAAGTATGCAAAACTTAACCTTTGCATAATCTATATTGCAGAGCAGTTTAACACTTAAAACCTTATACTGAAATACTTCTAGAACTTCTAGTACAATAATTTTTATTTTGTTCTATTTTACATTTTAGCCAAGCATAGCAATTTTAAGTCCAGGATAGTTAATATACATTGTTATCTGAGTTTTAGGTATACAACATAGTGCTTCAACAATTCTGTACATCATTACTCAACACTCATCATGATAAGTGTACTTTTAATCCCCTTCACCTATTTCACTCACCCTCAACCCATTTCCATTCTGATATACTTTGTTTTAAACAAGTACCCTAAGTTGAAGTTTTTTCTCAACAAGAACATTTTTTAAGATTTTATTTATTTATTTGACAGAGAGAGAGAGAGAGAGAGAGAGCACAAGCAGCGGGAGCAGCAGGCAGAGAAAGAAGGAGTAGTGGGCACCACAAGGAGCCTGATGCAGGCTCAGTCCTAGGACCCCTGGGATCATGACCTGAGTTGAAGGCATATGCTTAACTGACTAAACCACCTAGACACTCCTCAATAAGAACATATTTTACTTGACACATACTTTACAATAGATGTTTCTTTTTAAAAATAATAATTATTCATGAGATACACAGAAAGAGAGGCAGAGACAAAGGCAGAGAGAGAAGCAGGCTCCCTGTGAGGATCCTGATGCAGGACTCGATCCCAGGACCCCAGGATCATGCCCTGAGCCAAAGGCAGATGCTCAACCACTGAGCCACCCAGGTGTCCCACAATAGATAGTTCTAAAAGATATATATAAAACATTCCATTTAAGAAAAGTAGGATATACATTTTCTTCAAATATAGAAGAATCCCCTAGTTAAATCACAGAAAAAGAGACATAGCAAATATTACAAATTTAAGAAGGCTGAAATTATACCAAGTCTATTCCAACCACAGGGTACAGAACTAATGATCAAAAATAAAACCAAGCTGGAAAATCTATAATGTAATTATTAAATATTTATTATGTAAATATTAACACACTAATGCACAAGTAATGAGTCAATTAAGAAATAAAACAGCAAACCAAAATATGTCTCCAAACAAAAGAAAAAGAAAACATAATATTCCAAAACCTGTGAGATGCGGCAAAAGAAGATATTAGACTAAAATTTCTTCTATAAATGCTTGTATTAAGGAAAGTTCAGCTCTGCCCAAGTACCAAACACTGCCCCTGCAGGCAAGGAAAGACTCTGCAGCTGACTGGCCCAGAGGATAAAGCAGCCAAAACAGCAGCAGAGTGTATGTAGCACACACCAGCGACACTCCCTGAAGCACCAGACCCTGGAGACTATATGATTTTTTCTGTATAAAGCCATTACTCTCAAGAGCAGGACATATAACCGGCTCTTCTAACACAGAGAAGACAGAGATTTAGACAAAATGCCAAGACAGGGGAATTCTTTTCAAATGAAACAACAAAATAAGATCACAGCCAGATATTTAAGCAAAACAGGTATAAGTATTATGCCTGATATAGAATTTAAAGCAACAATCATAGGGCTGCTTGCTGGGTTTGAGAAAAGAATGTAAGACTTCAGGGAGACCCTTACCACAGAGATAAAGAAATTTTAAAAATCAGAAATGAAAAATACAATAAATGATATTTGAAACAGACTGAATGCAATGAACACAAGGAAGGAAGAGGCATAGGAACAAAAAGTGATAGAGAGGATAAAATAAGGGAACATAATGAAGCTGAACAAAAGAACAAAGAATTATGGAGCACAAAAATGGACTTAGGGAACTCAGTGACTCCATCAAACATAGTAACACTGGTATTTATAGGAATCTTAAAAGAAGAGAGAGAAAAAGGGACAGAAATTTTATTTAATAATAGCTGAAAACTTCCTGAATATGGGGATGGAAATAATCATCCAAATCCAGGAGGCATGAAGAAATCTCATCAACAAATCAACAAAAGTAGGCCATCACCAAGACATATCATAGTTAAATTTGCAAAATTTGCAACAAAGAAAAAAATCCTACAAGCAAAAGACAGAAGTCCCTAATTTACAAAGGAAAACACATAAGGTTAGCTGTAGATCTCTCAACAGAAAGTTGGCAAGCAAGAATACAGTGGCATGATGTATTCAATGTGCTGATTTGGAGAAATCTGCAGGCAAGAATAGTCAGAATAGAAGGATAGAGAAAGGGATCCCTGGGTGGCGCAGTGGTTTAGCGCCGGTCTTTGGCCCAGGGCGCGATCCTGGAGACCCGGGATCGAATCCCACGTCAGGCTCCCGGTGCATGGAGCCTGCTTCTCCCTCTGCCTGTGTCTCTGCCTCTCTCTCTCTCTCTGTGACTGTCATAAATAAATAAAAAAAAAGAAGGATAGAGAAAGTTTTTCAGACAAACAAAAATGAAAGGAGTTTGTGACCACTAAACCAGCCCTGCAAGAAATATTAAAGGGGACTCTGAGTGGAAAGAAAAGACCAAAAGTGAAAAGACTAGACAGGAACAGAGAAAATATCCAGAAATAATGACAAAAAAGTAACAAAAATGGCACTAAATACATATCAATAATTACTCTGAATGTAAATAGATTAAATACTCCAACTAAAGGCATAGGGTATCAGAATGGGGGAAAAAACTCACAATAAGATCCATCAGCATGCTGCCCACAAGAAACTCATTTTAGACTGAAAGACAAGTGGAGATTGAAAATGAGGAGATAAACAGTTATCTTTGCAAATGGACATCAAAATAAAGCTAGAGTAACAATACTTATATCAGACAAACTAGAATGTAAACCGAAGACCATAACAAGAAATAAAGAAGGGTACTCTATATATAAATATAAAAGAGACTATCCAACACTTGTAAATATTTATGTCCATAACTTGGGAACATTTAAATATATAAAACAATTGATAACAAAGTAAAAGGAACTCATTTACAATAACATAACAATAGTAGGAGACTTTAACACTCTACTTAGAGTAAAGGACAGATCATCTAATGGACAGAAACAATGGCTTTGAATGACACACTGGACCTGATGGACTTAAAAGATACATTGAGAACATTTCATCCTAAAACAGCAGAGTACACATTCCCTTCAAATGTACATGGGACATTTTCCAGAATATATTGCATCCAAATCAGGCCTTGAAGAATACAAAAAGATTTGGATCATACAATGCATATCTTCAGACCACAGCATTATGAAACTTGATGTCAACCACAAGAAACAAAATTGGAAAGACCACAAACACATGGAAGTTAAACAACATGCTACTAAACAATGAGTGGGTCAACCTGGAAATCAAAGAGGAAATAAAATAAATAAATAGAAACAAATGAAAATGAAAACATGACAGTTGAAAACATGTGGGATGCAGCAAAAGTGGTTATAAGCAGGAAGTATAGAACAATACAGGCCTATATCAAAAAGAAAAAAAAAATCCAAAATAAGCATCCTAACAATACACCTAAAGGAGCTAGAAAAAAGAAATATCTAAAAGAAGAAGAAGAAGAAGAAGAAGAAGAAGAAGAAGAAGAAGAAGAAGAAGAAGAAGAAGACTAAGCCAGAAGAAGCTAGGAAATAGTATAGAGCTGAAATAAATGATACAGAAACAAACAAAAAAACAAAACAAAAACAAAAACAAAACAAAAAACCCCACAACAGAATAAATTAATGAAACCAGGAGCTGGTTGTTTGAAAAAATTAATGAAAAAAAAAAAAAACTAACCAGACTTACCAAAGAAGAAAAGAGAAAGGGCAAAAATGAATAAAATCACAAAAGAGTGAGGAGTAATAACCAACACCACAGAAATACAATTATATGAGAATATTATGAAAAATTTATGCCAAAAAATTGGACAACCTGGAAGAAATGGATAAATTCCTGGAAACATATAAACTACCAAAACAAACAGGAAGAAAAAAAGCATGAAGAGACTAATAACCAGCAAAGAAATTCAGTCAGTAATCAAAAATCACCCAACAAATGTCTAGGACAAGGGGATGCCACAGATGAATTCTACCAAACATTTAAAGAAAAGGAAATACCTTTTCTTCTCAACTATTCCAAAAAATAGGAATGGAACCGAAACTTCCACATTCATTCTATGAGGCCAGCATTACCCTGATACCAACACCAGATAAACACTCCACTAAAAAAGAGAACTATAAGTCAATATTCCAGATGAAAATGGATGCAAAAACTCTAAACAAACTACCAGCAAATCAAATTCAATAGTACATTAAAAGAGTCATTCCATGAGCCTTTGGCTCAGTTCATGATCCTAGGATCCTGGGATTGAGCCCCTCATCAGGTTCTCTGCTTGGTGGGGAGCCTGCTTCTCTCTCTCCTCATGACCAAATGGGATTTTTTTCCTGGGTTGCATGAGTGGTTCAATATTCACTGTACTCTGAAAACTATGAAACACTGATGAAAGAAATTAAAGATGACACAAAGACATGGAAAACATTCCTGCTCATGGATTGGAAGAATACATATTATTAAAATGTCCATACTACCCAAAGCAATCTACATTCAATATAATCCCGATTAAATACCACCAGCAATTTTCATAGAGCTAGAACAAACAATCCTAAAATTTGTATGGAATCACAAAAGACCCTGAATAGCCAAAGCAACCTTGAGAAAGAAAAAAAAAAGCAAAACTTTAGGGGTTACAAATCCAGACTTAATGTTCTATTACATACTCAATAGTGTAGGAGAGTTCCCCTTTCTCCACATCCTCACTAATACCTGTTTCTCGTGTTGTGATTTTAGCCATTCTGAGTGATGTGAGGTGATAACTCATTGTAGTTTGATTTGTATTTCTCTGATAATCAGTGATGTTGAGCATTTTTTCATGTGTCTTGGCCATCTAAATGTCTTCTTTGGAAACATTTCTAGTCATGCCTTCTGCCTATTTTTAATTGGATTGTTTGCTTTTAGGGTGTTGAGTTTTATAAGTGTTTTACATATTTTGGATATGAGTCGATTCTTAGATCATTTGCAAATATCTTCTCCTACCCCATGGGATGCCTTTTAGTTTTGTTGATCATTTACTTCACTGTGCATAAGCTTTTTATTTTGATAAAGTCCCAATAATTTATTTTTGCTTTTGTTTCCCTTGCCCCAGGAGACATATCTAGTAAGAAGTTTCAGTGGCTGATGTCAAAGAGGTTTCTGTCTGTGCTCTCCTCTAGGATTTTGATGGTTTCCTGCCTCACATTTAGGTCTTTCTTTCATTTTGAATTTGTTTTTGTGTATGGTAGAAGAAAGTACTCCGGTTTCCCTCTTCTCATTGTCACTGTCCAGTTTTCCCAAGACCATTTGTTGAACAAATTGTCCTTTTTTCCATATAGTTATGGGTTCATTTCTGGGTTTTCTATTCTGTTCCATTAATATATGTGTCTGGATTGTTTTGTTTTGTTTTGTTTTGCTTTGCTTTGCTTTGCTTTGTTTTGTTTTGCCAGTACCATACTGTCTTGCTCACTGTAGCAGTATAATATATCGAAGTCCACAACTGTGATGCCTTCAGCTTTGCTTCACTTTCACAATAGCTTTGGCTATTCAGGATTTTTTTTTTTTGTTCCATACAAATTTTAGGATGGTTTGTTCTAGCTCAGTGAAAATTGCTGATGGTATTTTGATAGGGATTGTAGTGAATATGTAGTTTTCTTTGGGTAGTATGAACATTTTAAAAAATATTTATTCTTTCAATCCACTAGCAAGGAATGTTTTTCCATCTCTTAGTGTCATCTTCAATTTTTTTCATCAGTGTTTCATAGTTTTCAGAGTTGTAGAGTACAGATCTTTCACTTCTTTGGTTAGGTTTATTCCTAGGTATCTTAATGGCTTTGGTGCAATTGTAAATAAAATTGATTCCTTGATTTCTACCTCTATTTTTTCATTATTGGTGTACAGAAAAGGAACAGATTTATTTGTATTAAATTTGTATTCTGTGATTTACTAAATTCATATATCAGTTCTGGCAATTTTTGGTGGAGTCTTTTAGATTTTCCATACAGAGTATCATGTCATCAGCAAATAGTGGAAGTCTGACTTCTTCCTTGCAGATTTAGATGCTTTGTATTTCATTTTGTTTTCTGATTCCCATGGCCAGGACTTCAGTAACATGCTAAATATAACAGTAGAGAGAGTAGACACCCCTATCTTGTTACTGACTATAAAGTAATGATTTTCAGTTTTTCCCCGTTGAAAATGATATTAGCTGTGCATTTTTCATATATTATCTCTATCAGGTTTGGTATGTACTGTCTAACCCTATTTTGTTGAAGACTTTTATCATGAATGGATGTTCTACTTTGTCAAATGTTTTTTTTACGCATCTATTGAAAGATTATGTGATTCTTATCATTTTTTAATAAAGTGGCATATCATGTTGATTGATTTGCAAATATTGAACCACCCTTACAATCCAGGGATAAATCCCACTTGATCATGGTGTATGTTCTTTTTTATGTACTGTTGAATTTGGTTAGCTACTATTTTGTTGAGAGTTTTTGCATGTATATTCATCAATGATAGCAGCCTGTATTTTCTTTTCTTGTAGTATCTTTATATGGATTTAATATTATGGTAATACTGGCCTCATAAAATGAGTTTGGGAATGTTCCCTGCTCTTCAGTTTTTGGAAGAGTTTTAGAAGGATAGGCATTAATTTTCTTAAATGTTTAGTATATTTACCAGTGAAATCATCTGGTTAGGATTTTCTGTGTTGGGAGACTTGATTATTGCTTCAGTCCCCTTATACATTATCGGTCTGTTCAGGTTTTCTTTTTCTTCATGATTCACTTTTGGTGGGATATGTATATCAAGGACTTTATTTAGTTCTTTTAGGTCATCCAGTTTTTTGACAAAAGTTTTCATAATAGCCTTATGATCCTTTTTATTTCTGTGGCATCATTTGTAATGTCTCCTTTTCATTTTTCACTTAATTTATTTGAGTCTTCTTTTTTACTTAGTCTAACTAAAGGCTTGTAAACTTTATTTATCCTTTCAAAAGGCTAGTTCTTAGTTTTCTTGATCTTTTCTATTATTTTTCTGGTCTCTATCTCATTTTTTTCTGCTTTGATCTTTATTATGTCTTTCCTCCTGCTCTTGTGCTTTGTTTTCCTTTTTCTAGTTCTTTGAAGTATAAGGTTGAATTATTCAAGATCTTTCTTTTTTCTATTTTTTTTCTTTTAAGATCTTTCTTTTTCTTAATGTAGGCATTCATTGCTATAAATTTTCCTTCTTAGACCTCTTTTTGCTGTGTCCTATAGGTTTTTGCATGTTTTATTTCAATTTTGCTTTATTTTAATTTATCATTTGATTTTTTTTCTTTGACCCATTGTTTGTTCAGCAGTTCTATTGTCTTGGTATTTGATTTTTTTTCTGACAAGAAGTCTATTGTTTTTATATTTTTTCACTATATGTAATATGTCTTTTTTTAAAAAAAAAAATCTCTATTTGCCTTTAAATTTTTCTCTGCCTTGGATTTTACGAAATTTGGTTTGTTGTCTTTAACATATTGTTTTTCTTGTATTTGGATTTCATTGAACTTTTTGGATCTGTGAGTTTATGGTTTCTGTAAAATTTGGAAATTTTGGTAACATTATTCCCTCACATATTTTTTCTTCCTTTCTTTCCTTTTGGGACACCAATTGCATTTGTGTATTATGGTGCTTGATGTCTCACAGCTCACTGATGCTCTGTTCTTTTGTTTGATTTATACTATGTTCCTTTTTGATAGTATCTATTGCTGTGTCTTTACCAATTTTTTTCTGTCATATCAAATTTTCATTCATTTTATTTTTTGTCTCAGATTTTTGGTTTTATCTCTAGAAATGTGACTTGTGACTTTTTATATCTTCTATGTCTCTACTTTTTAACATATGGAATGGAGTTATAATGACTCTTTTAATGTCCTTATCTGCTAATTCTAACATATGTATCAATTATAGGCCAATTTTGATTGATTGATTGATTTCTTCTCATATGTTATTTTTCCTCTCTTCTGTATCTCTGGCAATTTTTTATAAGAAGCCAGATATAGTGAATTTTACCTTAATTTACGCTGGACACCCTTGTATTCTTATATATATTCTTGAGCTTTATACTGGGGCACAATTAAATTAGGTGAAACAATTTGATAATTTGGGTTTTTTTTAATATTTCTTAAGCAGGACCAGAGCAGTGTTTAGGGCTGCACACTACTTAGGCAGGTTGCATCCAAATACTCTACCAAATACTCCATGAATTTTGAGATTTTCCTGTCTGGCTTGTGAGAACAGGCAATATTATCTATCCTCATGAGTTCTGATATCTCTCTAACACTTTCAAATAGTTCTCCCCACAGATATGAGTTTATCAGTAATCTTCTGAATATTTGAGGAAGACCCTCTATAGGTCTGTAGTCTTTTTTTCTGCTCCTCTCACCACTCTAGGAGTCACTCTTGTAACTCTGTCTGGTTGGTCTTTCCTGACTCTCCATTCTGTCTCATCCACTTAAGGAAACTACCAGGCTCTTCCTGGGTTTCCTTACCTACACAACAGCCAGAAAACTCTCAAGGTGGTAAGTTTGGGCAACTATAAGGCTTACTTTATTTGGTTCTCATCTCTTAGGAATCACTTGCATTGCCTAATATCTGATCTCTGGAAATCTATTGTTTCCTCTATTTTATGGTTGCGTTTGTGGGGGGGTGGGGGGGTGTTGTTTCAAACAGGTGGGAGAATCCAGTCTCTGGTATTCTATGTTGGCTACAGGCAGAATTCCTTTGACTATTGAATTTTTATTATTTTTATGACTATCAATTAGGTCTGTTTTATTGAAGTAATTTAATGTTATTTTCTAAATTATTTCCCCATAATTTTTGCATATCTGTCCTTTTTCCAATAGATTTTTTGATTGGTTGTTTTATTCTTCCACATACTTCCATTATTCTTCAAATTCTGATATTTAGATTCTACTTAGAGGTTTTAGTTTCACTACTTATGCTATTGATGAAACATTCACAAATGATGACTATTTTTTGAGATGATGCTTGTTAAAGAGATTTTACTTGTCCTTTTTCTAAAAGATGCTTGATAGAGGTAGTCTATATTTAAAATTGTATTTTATTATCAGGTTATATTTATGACTTGTTATTGCAATAGAGGTAAAGTAAGCATATCCATAGTTTATGAGAGACATATGATACTCTGACCACTAGAATGCCAGCAGTCATCTGCCAACGATGGATCTATGTTTTCCTCTCTTCAGTATCTTATATTTAAACCCTCAGCTATTGAGTGTATTAACAACATGGGACCTTCCCTTTATGTTGTTTGATTCTACACATACCCTTATACTTTAGGACCCAGCTTATTAGCACAAATCTATACCTCTTTTCTCCTCTTGACTATTTAGCACATTCCAGGATAACCCCTGCTACTCTACATTTTCTTCCTCTCTTACTAACCACATTCCAGTTGCACAGATTTGGTATCCTCTGATTTAGAAATTATAAATATGGGTTTACCATATGTCAAAAAATCTATTTGGAGATTCTGATAGTTAACTGTGCAGAGTATATAGGTTTGGTTTTTCCTACATATAGGTCAAACAAAATAGATCACAAAGCTACTGATGCTTTTATATTTTGAGAAAATGTGAAATAATGTATTTTACTAAAAACTTTATTGATATATATTTCATATGTGTGTATACATATATACATATATTATATATATATATTGACATATATATATATATTGACATATATATATATATATATATATATATATATATTGTCATTTTCATTTAGGATTTGCTGTCCCATATGCTACATATGGACCCACATCAGCGTTACACTACAGAACAAGTATTAAAACACTCATGGATAACCCACAGAGACCAGTTGCTGAATGATCAGCCAAATAGAAATGATATGTCACATGTCATTAAGGTAAAACAAACATATCTTTTATGCACCTCCTGAATTCCTGATAAAGCCTGTATACTATTCACTGACAACACATATGATGATCTTAAATACCTTTATCTTTTAAAGGTGTATTTATAGATTGTTTTTGGTTTTATTATTGCTTCTTTTAAATAAAAAAACATGGATTCTTATTAATCTTCTCTACCTATTACCTTTCTGATGATTAATAAAAATTATTTGTATTTGACTTACTTTTGAGACACTGGGGCTAGAAGTGTATTAAATGCAAGTTTCATATGGAAAGAAAATGTTGCTATTGGTTCCTAAATTAATAACCACGGTGCAAACTCCCATATTTACAGACAGTGAACCTAGATTTAAGATTTTAGTTTTTTATGTATTCATCTGTTGATGGATACTTAGGTTGTTTCCATGTCTTAGCTATTGTGAATAATGCTGTACTGAATATGGGAGCATGGAGATTCTTTGAGGATAAATGAATAGTGATGTACATGTATACAATGGGATATTTTGCAGCTTTAAAAAAGGAGATCCTACCATTTTCAATATGGATAAACCTTGAAGACATTATGCTAAATGCATAAGCCAGACACAGAAAGAAAAAGAATACACAAGCTCTCTAATATGTGGAATTTTTTAAAAGTCAAATATATAAAAGCAGAGAGTAGAAAGGTTGCTACCAGGGGCAGGGAAGAGGGGAAATTGAGGATACATTCATCAAAGTACAAAGGTGTAATTATATAGAATGAATAAATCTAGATATCTAATATGCATTATTATCAACTACTGCTTTAATATTGGAAATTTGCTAAGAGTAGATTTCACATGCTTTCATCACAAAAAAATGATAACTATGTAAGGAGAAGATATGTTAGTTTGACTATAGTAATCACTGTACTATGCATATGTACATCAAGATATGTTCTATGTCTTAAATATATACAACTTATATTAAAAATTAAATTATTAAAATATTTAAAACAAATATATCAGTGATGAAAGACTGATAAAAAGAATTCATTTAAATATTTTAAAAATTTGTAGTAGTCATAGTCATTGAAATGAAAAAATATACAAGTAAACAGGTATTAATTCATGAAGGGAACATCAATGCATAGATCAAGTATACGCAATTATTTTCCTCAGAAATAAGGTTGTATTCTACTGAAATCTCTAATGATATAAGGTGTAATTTTTTTACCTCCAGAGATTGTTATTCAATTTCTCTTATTTCTCCTTATTTTAGGGAGCAGTAGTCACCACATATTCTGCCCTGACTCATAAGACCTTTCAACCAGTCCTTGAGCCTGTTGCTGCTTCAAATTTAGCTCAGCGACGGAGCATGAAAAAACGTACATCAACTGGCCTGTAAGATTTCTAGTGTTTCTCAGCCATACTGGATGAAGAAAAATTAAATGTGTGGCTTTTTGCCTAATCTTAAATCAAAGGCATCATATTCTGCTATATCACTTGAATATTCTGTTTAAACCTCCTTTTTTTAGGGAGATGAGATTAAAAAAAAAAACCCCACAGGCCAACAGTATTCAAACAATGTTGTTTTGCAGTAGTGACTAAGTGTTTAAGTATATAATTGGTGTCTACAAGGTCCTAACAATTTCTCTGCACACTAACTTGTAAAGTTCCTTTCAAAAAAAATTCTTAATAGTTTTTCTGGTCTCATAAAATAATGATTTAGGGAATCATTATCAATTATCAGGATGCAAATATAATAGTGTAATGCCAACCAATGCCAATATTTTTGAACATCAGATCCTGAAGAACAGACTTTTTAAAAAGGAAAAAGGAACAAAAAATGTATTGTAGAAGCTTGTTATCATGTACAACCAAGAGGTTACATTCATTTGTGCTAATATGTGAACTCCTCATATGGTTGGTGCCAAAGTTTTTACAGAAGATTTAAATCACAAATTATGTGTGCAAACAGATATATGTATTATCCATACATGCCCTCATCTAGAAATAAAGGTTTCCACAAGTCCTCTGTAAATTTTACATCTAATTGAATTGCAGTACAAGTGAGGAATTTTTTAGCCAAAGGCTTTATATTGGTCTTGTAATCTACTAAATAGGTTATAGTTAAGCCTTTGAAAATAAAGTACATGTGTTGCCACTACGTTCATGATATGAATAAGCTGAATAAGCTGAATTTCAAGTTAATCAATTGGATTTAACCATTACCTGTCCCTTTTATAATGAACTACACTGTTGTGTTTTTTTTTTGTACTTACAAAATTGAATTACAGTATAGCATATTAGTTTACCTGGAATCCTATGGTAATATAGTTTAAATTTTATTGTAATGGACTTGTGGGCTTAGCATACATGATACAGTATAATGCATTTCAGTTAACTTTAGACAATGCTACAAAGATAAAATTTGAAAAGGAAGTAATATTAATGATTTACACAAAATATGAACACATTTTTAATCATATTTATAAAAAAGATCTGACAAAATTGGTCTTATTAAACTTACTCAGAACCACTAGATAACATATATCGTTTTCTCTAAATGGTGGAATTTTAAAAAATCTTTTCATGTTGTTGAAGAAAATACCGTTACTACTAGTACTAGTACTACTACTACTACTACTACTAACAGAAAGAACTCATGAATGTAAACTGGAGGATGTTATAGTTTTGTTTAGTGAATATAAGTGAACTACTTGTTACGTGCTAAGTGTACTGTATACTGTGTATTTTATTTTGCTTAATTCAGAGAGAAAGTTGATTACTGAGCACTGAAGTATACAATTTAGGCTAGAAGACTTGTAACTTTGGTATTCAATAAAGGAAACTATATGTATTCTCTTTATAATGTAAGTGATATGTATTCTACATACCAAATCTGTCTATTGGATGTAATGTATAAAAGTATATACCATTAATTTGAGATGTCTTTTTGCAATAATTGAAAGACATTAAAAAATCTAATGCCACATGGAAAACATTACTTAGAAATAGACCAATATCATATCTTGTGGATTTTTATTTCCCAATTTGGCCTTTTCCTTCCTCATTTTGCTTTATTACTAGAAGTACTTGCATGTAACAATCTGTGTCCATATATTCTGACTTACTTTCCTCTTGTCATCTTGTTTGTGCTGTTATGACTTCTTATCACAATTAATATGACAAAGCAGGGTATGATTTTGGTATGAACTTTTCAGAACAGATACACTATTTCCATGTATGCTTTTCTATTAATACCATTAGGAAAAGTGGAATTGGAAAGTGTAAAATCTCACAAAGTAACTTGCAATCTTTCCATAATCAATATATTTTTAAGTGGCTGATCTTTATTAATTTTTCAGTGAGGTTGCTCAGAAGAGTAATAGTATACAGTCCTTTAATGAAGGGAGCACAATTAGAATTAAACAATGAATAGCATGATTTTTCATTGCTCAGGACTGACAAATGATAAAAAATACAGATATGCTAGTGGATTTTCCCAATAATTGTGTAAACCATTTCTGCCGGAAAGTTCATATAAAGTAGGCTAAAAACATTAGTAAGGACAACTTTATTATAAGGGAAATCTTCAAACTACATACTCTTATTTTATAGAAGGAAACCAGGTAGGGATGCCTAATCATGTCCATTTTGTCTAGAGAAAAAATGTAGATGTGAAGAGGAGCTTTTTTTGGAGGGGCTTAACCAGTAAAAACAAATCCGTTCTATAAAATTTTAGAATATTGTGGTTTCTAATGGATTCATGAACAATTAATTTACATTGCTTTTCTTTTCTTTCTAGTTGATGGTTCTTGCTAGTATTTAATGATAGCACAATTTGGAGTTTTTATCGTTCTGGAAGGGAGAGGATATTGTATTTTTTTTCCTCAGAGGGAAAACACCAGGTTTCCCAAGTAGACTAATAATTTATTATCCTAAAGCATATATTATCATGAATAAACTCAGGAAACCTTTAGTAAGATAATTTAAATGCAGTGGTAGTAATTTTCTGGGGAATAATGGTTTCAGTTATTTCATGAAAATCAAACTTGAGGCTATTTTTTTAGACCTGGAAATGCCTAAACTTTAATTTTTGTAATTTATTGCCATTGGTAATTACACATACACATTTGATAGAACCTCTGGCTAACTCAAAGGGATTTCTCATGTATAGGCAACCCACAAACTTAAGAACAGATGTTTGGTATTTAGAGTGTCTCCTTATTGAAACATTATGTTAAGATAGTACTGCTCACGGAAAGCTACTCATACTGATTGAATAGTATTTTCCTGACAGTATGAGACCCTTTGTTTATGAAAAGGAAAAGAACTGCCTAACTTGGCCTTAAGATCAACCAGAAAGCTTGGGTTTTAAATTAGGCAAAGAATGTCTGTGGCATTCTATGTATTCTCTTTCTCCTGGCTTTCTAGTCCCACGTGCTATCCTACTTGAGTACCTCATAGAGGACTCCATAATTAAAGCTTCCTCCAGAAGGATTCTGTGCCCCAAAAGCACCTCATACCCTTCGTCTTCCCTAAATCAGGACTTTCATTCTCACAAAGCAGCTATATTCAACTAAAAGGGTGAGAGTGATCTCATTTAAATTAATTCTTTTTTTTTCTGTTAGTGGCTAATAAATAATTGGCATTTTTCAAGGAAAATTTCCATTAATCAATTTCTAATTGATGGACTTTTAGGCCATCTAACCAGATAAGAATAATTGTTTATTATTATTATAAGGGAAGCTATTTCTAGGCAAGGAATTTACACAGTATGCCCAGGATCAGATTATCCCATAAACTGTTTCTTTTCTATTTCACCCTTTCTACTTCTCAATATACTTTTTCCCCTCCAAGAAACTTCTAAGCTTTTTAATTACAATGAACTTATATGACAGAATGGTGTGGAGGGAGACAGTTGTTAAGTGCATATTTATTTGTACTCTTATTTCACATATTACATAGCCTATAACATAAGGAATCTCCAGCTACCCTAGCCTCTATTCCTATTGTATCGATAAACAAGAGTACAGAAAAGTTGAATGGAAACTATCAGTGGAGTTTAAGTGTGCAGATCCTTTGCCTGCATTTCAGGACACAGAGATCCTCAACATTACTTCTCAACAAGAATGTAAGCCATATTTAGTCAACTGCAATTAAACTCCTTTAGAAAAATTTCTTATATGTTGAAGCTTATTTAGGTATTTTTGGTGTATATCTCAATATAAATAATAGCTGAAATTAACAGAAGAATTCAGTAAGTCTGCTATCTGCCTTCCTATGCAAGAGTGCAGTGGAATTGATAGTGGTTATTCACAAAGACATTATACTCCTGAATGCACTGTTCCTGGTTTTATTCTTACAATATAGTGAAATCCATCATATCATTTGAATAACTGATAATGCTTGATCATCTAAAATTCAGTTTGGTTGCTAATACTTGAAGGTATGAAAGAAAAATACAAAGGGAAAGTATTTTTAGGATATAGAAATTCAAATTTGTTTATATATATTCTACAAATTATGTACCTTTTTATTGATCAGCAAGAAATCTTAGGTAAATGCTCAGAAATAAATATATATGTGATTGGCAAGTTAAGATTTGTTCTATATTCATATTTCTAAACCTTGGACAATAGAGCCTTCTTTGGATGGCTGTTTAGCTTTCATACTATTTATCTAATTATGTGAACTAATTTACTCTTCAAAAGGTATTTATTAAACATCTAATTTTATGTAGAACAGTTTTAGAGAATGTACTAAGTGCATTAGTTTATTAATAAATTTCCATAATGTGACTAATCAGATTTATTTGCTTTTTTTCTTTCCTATCAAATTAATATTACTCAGGTCATATTTGAGTTCTCTTTTTATATCCACTCTCTCTGAAATTGATGCCACTAAAAGCAAAAAACTGTAAGTTTGTTTTTTAGTACAATATTTTTTTAACTTCACAAAATCATTCTAGCAAAAACAACCACCATCCGTTTTAAAAGTTATACAAGAAAACTTGCCAGCATGGTTTGTAAATGAGAATTTATTTTGTATTAAATTCCATAGTACAAAAAAGAATATGGTTTTTCTGTATTTGGTTTTTTTTTTATAAAAAATAAGTATTATTGGTAGTTGTGAGTTATGTAGGGTTTATGCAGAGAGAACAAAGTTTGAGATTATAGTTACTATAAAAAATGTCTTGCCTACACTTTCCATATACTTCAGGATTCCTAAACTTATTTTCTGGTATAGAAAATATGTTTATTGGCATTTTATTGCACTTCTCAAGGCAGAAATTGAATTGTGTGTGTTAAACTGAAATTGTGTGTACTTAAAAACATGTACTTTAAAAGTTGCAAGTTTTAGAACAAAGGGGTTCCCGTTGTTCAGATAACTGTATTTTCTTTTTCTGACTACATTATGGAGTTTATACTATCATTTCTTTTATACAGGTTTTCTTTAAAGCACTATTTCTTTTCACATTACGGTTTTCAATGTACTTTTTTTCGTGTAAAATCAAATGCAGTAGTGCATTTTACAGTGTTTCTTTCCCTCACGGTGCTGCTAAAGAAATGGCTATCATTTTGAATTTAAAACATGCCAAAGACGACATAGAAATTATATTTATTTTTGTTCTTGTTAAAACTCTGTGAGCAACATTTATCACAATATAATGTTAAATTACTGACATTCTCTGGGTACTAAATAAAAAGGCTGCAACTTTCTAACATTTTACAGTTGACCTTGCTTG
Source organism: Nyctereutes procyonoides (assembly GCF_905146905.1). Lineage (NCBI taxonomy): Eukaryota > Metazoa > Chordata > Mammalia > Carnivora > Canidae > Nyctereutes > Nyctereutes procyonoides. Next base: position 63,267,632 of record NW_026575125.1, on the reverse strand, counting down.
ATTACTTATACATGTAAAACTGTGTCTGCTTTTATAGACACATGCAGCTATTTGCAGATTTTATTCAAAGTTATTAAATATTGCCTAGGATCCAATTGTTTAAAAATTGTTTCAAGATATTTGTTTATACATATGCCTTGATATTTCCTGAACTATAATATATCCCACTTTAGAATTACTCTTCTCATGTTTCATAAGGAAGGTAATTTAAGAAAATGAAAATGAACCTTACAATATTTTTAGGACTTATCAGGAGAATCCATTTGTCTGCAAGTTAGTTGAGGTGACAGCCTTTTCTTTTATTTTTGCATTGTATCTCTCTGTTAAATCTCATTGTATTGAGGAAAGCATCGAATATTAATAACAATGTAAGTTGAATCACATTTGTTTTTTGTCTTTTGTTTTTCCAGTTTTTCTATTTTTATTTTTTATTATTTTTTATTGCAGTTCAATTTGCCAACATATAGCATATCAACCAGTGCTCATTCTGTCAAGTGTCCCCCGGAGTGCCCATCACCAGTCACCCCAGCACCCCACCACCTCCCATTCCACGAGCCCTTGTTCATTGCTCAGAGTTCGGAGTCTCTCATGTTCTGTCATCCTCACTGATATTTTCACTCATTTTCTCTCCTTTCCCCTTTATTCCCTTTCACTATTTTTTATATTCCCCAAATGAATGAGACCATATAATGTTTGTCCTTCTAAGATTGACTTACTTCACTCAGCATAATACCGTCCACTTCCATCCACATTGAAGCAAAAGGAAGGAATTTGTCATTTCTAATGGCTGAGTAATATTCCATTGTATACATATACCACATCTCCTTATCCATTCATCTTTCGATGGACACCGACTGCTTCTACAGTTTGGCTATTGTGGACATTGCTGCTATAAACATTGGGGTGCAGGTGTCCCGGGTTTCACTGCATCTGTATCCTTGGGGTAAATCCCTAGCAGTGAAATTCCTGGGTCATAGAGCAGATCTATTTTTAACTGAGGAATCTCCACACAGTTTCCCAGAGTGGCTGTAGCAGTTTACATTTCCACCAACAGTGGAAGAGGGTTCCCCTTTCTCCACACCCTCTCCAACATTTGTTGTTTCCTGTCTTGTTAATTTTCACCATTCTCAGTGGTGTGAGGTGGTATCTCATTGTGTTTTTTTTTTCTCATTGTGGTTTTGCTTTGTATTTCCCTGATGGCCAATGATGCAGAACATTTTCTCATGTGCAGGTTGGCCATATATATGTTTTTCTCTGAGAAATTTCTATTCATGTCTTTTGCCCATTTCATGATTGGATTGTTTGTTTCTTTGCTGTTGAGTTTCATAAGTTCTTTAGAGATCTTGGATACTAGCCCTTTATCTGATACGTCATTTGCAAATATCTTCTCTCATTCTGTAGGTTATCTTTGAGTTTTGTTGACTGTTTCTTTTGCTATGCAGAAGCTTTTGATCTTGATGAAGTCCCAATAATTCATTTTTGCTTTTGTTTCTCTTGCCTTCATGGATGTATTTTGCAAGAAGTTGCTGTGGCCAAGTTCAAAAAGGATGTTGCCTGTGTTCTTCTCTAGGATTTTGATGGAATCTTGTCTCACATTTAAATCTTTCATCCATTTTGAGTTTATCTTTGTGTATGGTGTAAGAGAATGGTCTAGTTTCATTCTTCTGCATGTGGATGTCCAATGTTCCCAGCACCATTTATTGAAGAGACTGTCCTTTTCCCAGTGGATAGTCTTTCCTCCCTTGTCGAATATTAGTTGACCATAGAGTTGAGGGGCCTTTTCTAAGTTCTCTATTCTGTTCCATTGATCTATGTTTCTGTTTTAGTGCCAGTACTACACTGTCTTGATGACCACAGCTTTGTAGTACAAGCTAAAATCTGGGATTGTGATGCCCCCAGCTCTGGATTTTTTTCATATTCCCCTGGCTATTTGGGGTATTTTCTGATTCCACACAAATCTTAAGATGATTTGTTCCTACTATCTGAAGAAAGTCTATAGTATTTTGATAGGGATTGCATTAAATGTGTAAATTGCCCTGGGTAGCATTGACAATTTCACAATATTAATTCTTCCAATCCATGAGCATGGAATATTTTTCCATCTCTTTTTGTCTTCCTCAAATTCCTTCAGAACTGTTCTGTAGTTTATTGGGTATAGATCCTTTACCTCTTTGGTTAGATCTACTCCTAGGTATCTTATGCTTTTTGGTGCAATTATAAATGGGATAGACTCCTTAATTTCTCTTTCTTCAGTCTCATAGTTAATGTAGAGAAATGCCACCAATTTCTCGGCATTGATTTTTGGATCCTGCAACACTGCCGAATTGTTGTATGAGTTCTTGCAATCTTGGGGTGGAGTCTTTTGGGTTTTCTATGTACACTGTCATGTCATCTGCGAAGAGGGAGAGTTTGACTTCTTTGCCAATTTGAATGCCTTTTATTTCTTTTTGTTGCCTGATTACTGAGGCGAGCACTTCTAGTACTATGTTGAATAGCAGTGGTGAGAGTGGACATCCCTGTCGTTTTCCTGATCTTAGGAAAAGGCTCCCAATCTTTCCCCACTGAGAATGATATTTGCTGTGGGCTTTTCGTAGAGGGCTTTTAAGATCCCGGGGATAAATCCCACTTGGTCATGGTGAATAATCTTCTTAAGGTATTGTTGAATTCTACTGGCTAATATCTTGTTGAGAATTTTTCCATCTGTGCTCATCAGGGATATTGGTCTATAATTCTCGGTTTTTTTTTTTGTTGTTGTTGTTGTTGTTGAGTCTTCATCTGGTTTTGGAATTAAGGTGATGCTGCCCTCATGACAGGCAGAGGCCGGGAGTGCCCAGGACAGCAAGGACACTCCTGCCCCGAGCTGAGCAGATCAGCGGCCCCGCCCCGGAGCCTCCAGGCCCTGCAGACAGAGAGCCCCGTAGTTCCTGCAGAGGCTGAATCCAGGCTTCCAGAGTTGCCATAGCAACTGCGGCTCTTCCTCCTGGGGCCTCAAGGGGTAAACAACCCTTGCTGAGCCCTGCAGCAGGCAGGGGCAGAGCAGCTCCCCCAAGTGCTAACACCTGAAAATCAACACAACAGGCCCCTCCCCCAGAAGACCAGCTAGACCGACCAGTTCCAGGGGAAGTCAAGGGACTTAAAGTCGACAGATTCAGAAGATACATCCCCGTGTTTTTTGTTTTTTTTTTCTTTTTTCTTTTCTTTTTGATTTCTTTTTTTTTTTTTATATAAATTAATTTTTATTGGTGTTCAATTTACCAACATACAGAATAACACCCAGTGCTCATCCCGTCAAGTGTCCCCCTCCGTGCCCGTCACCCATTCACCCCCACCCCCCGCCCTCCTCCCCTTCCACCACCCCTAGTTCGTTTCCCAGAGTTAGGAGTCTTTATGTTCTGTGTCCCTTTCTGATATCTCCCACACATTTCTTCTCCCTTCCCTTATATTCCCCTTCACTATTATTCATATTCCCCAAATGAGTGAGAAAATTATTCACCATGACCAAGTAGGATTTATCCCCGGGATGCAAGGCTGGTTCAACACTCGTAAAACAATCAATGTGATTCATCATATCAGCAAGAGAAAAACCAAGAACCATATGATCCTCTCATTAGATGCAGAGAAAGCATTTGACAAAATACAGCATCCATTCCTGATCAAAACTCTTCAGAGTGTAGGGATAGAGGGAACTTTCTTCGATATCTTAAAAGCCATCTACGAAAAGCCCACAGCAAATATCATTCTCAATGGGGAAGCACTGGGAGCCTTTCCCCTAAGATCAGGAACCAGACAGGGATGTCCACTCTCACCACTGCTATTCAACATAGTATTGGAAGTCCTAGCCTCAGCAATCAGACAACAAAAAGACATTAAAGGCATTCAAATTGGCAAAGAAGAAGTCAAACTCTCCCTCTTCGCCGATGACATGATACTCTACATAGAAAACCCAAAAGCCTCCACCCCAAGATTGCTAGAACTCATACAGCAATTTGGTAGCGTGGCAGGATACAAAATCAATGCCCAGAAATCAATGGCATTCCTATACACTAACAATGAGACTGAAGAAAGAGAAATTAAGGAGTCAATCCCATTTACAATTGCACCCAAAAGCATAAGATACCTAGGAATAAACCTAACCAAAGAGGTAAAGGATCTATACCCTAAAAACTATAGAACACTTCTGAAAGAAATTGAGGAAGACACAAAGAGATGGAAAAATATTCCATGCTCATGGATTGGCAGAATTAATATTGTGAAAATGTCAATGCTACCCAGGGCAATTTACACGTTCAATGCAATCCCTATCAAAATACCATGGACTTTTTTCAGAGACTTAGAACAAATTATTGTAAGATTTGTGTGGAATCAGAAAAGACCCCGAATAGCCAGGGGAATTTTAAAAAAGAAAACCATAGCTGGGGGCATCACAATGCCAGATTTCAGGTTGTACTACAAAGCTGTGGTCATCAAGACAGTGTGGTACTGGCACAAAAACAGACACATAGACCAATGGAACAGAATAGAGAATCCAGAAATGGACCCTGAACTTTATGGTCAACTAATATTCGACAAAGGAGGAAAGACGATCCACTGGAAGAAAGACAGTCTCTTTTTGATTTCTGAGTGCTTCCCCCACCCCCCTCTTTTTTTCACCTTTTTTCTTTTTCTTCTCTTTTTTCCTTTTTTTCTTCTTTTTCTTTTTTCTCTTTCTCTTTTCTTTCCTTCTCTCTCTTTCTCTCCTTTTCCCAATACAACTTGTTTTTGGCCACTCTGCAGTGAACAAAATGACTAGAAGGAAAACCTCACCTCAAAAGAAATAATCACAAACAGCCCTCTCTCCCACAGAGTTACAAAATCTGGATTACAATTCAATGTCAGAAAGCCAATTCAGAAGCACTATTATACAGCTACTGGTGGCTCTAGAAAAAAGCATAAAGGACTCAAGAGACTTCATGATTGCAGAATTTAGATCTCCTCAGGCAGAAATTAAAAATCAATTGAATGAGATGCAATCCAAACTAAAAGTCCTAACTACGAGAGTTAATGAGGTGGAAGAACGAGTAAGTGACATAGAAGACAAGTTGATGGCAAAGAGGGAAACTGAGGAAAAAAGAGACAAACAATTAAAAGACCATGAAGACAGATTAAGGGAAATAAAAGACAGCCTGAGGAAGAAAAACCTACGTTTAATTGGGGTTCCCGAGGGCGCCGAAAGGGACAGAGGGCCAGAATATGTATTTAAACAAATCATAGCTGAAAACTTTCCTAATCTGGGAAGGGAAATAGGCATTCAGATCCAGGAGATAGAGAGATTCCCCCCCCTAAAATCAATAAAAACCATTCAACACCTCGACATTTAATAGTTAAGCTTGCAAATTCCAAAGATAAAGAGAAGATCATTAAAGCAGCAAGAGACAAGAAACCCCTGACTTTTATGGGAAGGAGTATTAGGGTAACAGCAGACCTCTCCACAGAGACCTGGCAGGCCAGAAAGGGCTGGCAGGGTATATTCAGGGTCCTAAATGAGAAGAACATGCAACCAAGAATACTTTATCCAGCAAGGCTCTCATTCAAAATGGAAGGAGAGATAAAGAGCTTCCAAGACAGGCAGGAACTGAAAGAATATGTGACCTCCAAACCAGCTCTGCAAGAAATTTTAAGGGGGACTCTTAAAATTCCCCTTTAGGAAGAATTTCAGTGGAACAATCCACAAAAACAAGGACTGAATAGATACCATGGTGACACTAAACTCATATCTTTCAATAGTAACTCTGAACGTGAACGGGCTTAGTGAACCTATCAAAAGGTGCAGGGTTTCAGACTGGATAAAAAAGCAGGACCCATCTATTTCCTGTCTATAAAAGAGTCATTTTAGACAGAAGGACACCTACAACCTGAAAATAAAAGGTTGGCGAACCATTTACCATTCAAATGATCCTCAAAAGAAAGCAGGGGTAGCCATCCTTATATCAGATAAATGAAAATTTACTCCAAAGACTGTAGTGAGAGATGAAGAGGGACACTATATCATACATAAAAGATCTATCCAACAAGAGGACTTAACAATCCTCAATATATATGCCCCAAATGTGGGAGCTGCCAAATATATCAATCAATTAATAACCAAAGTTAAGATATACTTAGACAATAACACACTTATACTTGGTGACTTCAATCTAGCCCTTTCTACCCTCGATAGGTCTTCTAAGCACAACATCTCTAAAGAAACGAGAGCTTTAAATGATACACTGGACCAGATGGATTTCACATATATCTGCAGAACTTTACATCCAAACTCAACTGAATACACATTCTTCTCAAGTGCACATGGAAGTTTCTCCAGAATAGACCACATACTGGATCACAAATTGGGTCTGAACCGATACCAAAAGATTGGGGTCGTCCCCTGCATATTCTCAGACCATAATGCCTTGAAATTAGAACTAAGTCACAACAAGAAGTTTGGAAGGACCTTCAACATGTGGAGGTTAAGGACCATCCTGCTAAAAGATGAAAGGGTGAACCAGGAAATTAAGAAAGAATTAAAAAGATTCATGGAAACTAATGAGAATGAAGATACAACTGATCAAAATATTTGGGATGCAGCAAAAGCAGTCCTGAGGGGGGAGGAAATACATCGGAATACAAGCATCCATTCAAAAACTGGAATGAACTAAAATACAAAAGCTAACCTTACACATAAAGGAGCTAGAGAAAAAACAGCAGATAGATCCTACACCCAGCAGAAGAAGAGAGTTAATTAAAATTCAACCAAAACTCAATGAAATCGAGACCAGAAGAACTGTGGAACAGATAAACAGAATCAGGAGTTGGTTCTTTGAAAGAATTAATAAGATAGATAAACCTTTAGCCAGCCTTATTAAAAAGGAGAGAAGACTCAAATTAATAAACTCATGAATGGGAGGAGGGGCAAGATGGCGGAAGATTAGGGTCCCCAAATCACCTGTCCCCAACAAATTACCTAGATAACCTTCAAATCATCCTGAAAATCTACGAATTCGGCCTGAGATTTAGAGAGACCAGCTGGAATGCTACAGTGAGAGGCGTTCGCGCTTCTATCAAGGTAGGAAGACGGGGAAAAAGAAATAAAGAAACAAAAGGCCTCCGAGGGGGAGGGGCCCCGCGAGGAGCCGGGCTGAGGCCGGGGCGAGTGTCCCCAGGACAGGAGAGCCCCGTCCCGGAGGAGCAGGAGCTGCACCATCCTTCCCGGGCGGCAAGGGGCTCGCAGGGAGTTGGAGCAGGACCCAGGAGGGCGGGGATGCCCTCGGGCTCCCGGGGACACTAACAGACACCTGCGAGCGCAGGGGAGTGCTCCGAGCTCCCTAAGGGCTGCAGCATGCACCGGAGCAGTTCGGAGGGTCTTGGGAGCGGCTCCAGGGAGGGAGCTGCAGGGCGGGAGCGCGAATCCCACAGCGCAGGCCCCGGAGCACAGGGCACCGGGACACAGCCCAGGATCCGGCCTCCCCCCGGGACAGGCAGAGGCCGGGAGGGCCCAGGACAACAAGGACGCTCCTGCCCCGAACTGAGCAGATCAGCGGCCCCGCCCCGGAGCCTCCAGGCCCTGCAGATGGAAAGCCGAGAGCCCCGAGCCCATAGTTCCTGCGGAGGCTGAATCCAGGCGTCCAGAGTTGCCATAGCAACTGCAACTGTTCCTCCTGAGACCTCACGGGGTAAACAACCCCCGCTGAGCCCTGCAGCAGGCAGGGGCAGAGCAGCTCCCCCAAGTGCTAACACCTGAAAATCAGCGCAAAAGGCCCCTCCCCCAGAAGACCAGCTGGACGGACCAGTTCCAGGGGAAGTCAAGGGACTTAAAGTCTACAGAAATACTCCCCCGTGTTTTTTTTTTTTTTTGCTTTTCTTTTTTCTTTTCTTTTTGATTTCTGATTGCTTCCCCCACCCCCCTTTTTTTTTCACCTTTCTTTCTTTTTCTTTCCCCTTTTCTTCTCTTCTTTCCTTTTTCTTTTCTTTTTCTTTTTTCTTTTTCTCTTTTCTTTCCTTCTCTCTCTTTCTCTCCTTTTCCCAATACAACTTGTTTTTGGCCACTCCGCACTGAGCAAAATGACTAGAAGGAAAACCTCACCTCAAAAGAAAGAATCAGAAACAGCCCTCTCTCCCACAGAGCTACAAAATCTGGATTACAATTCAATGTCAGAAAGCCAATTCAGAAGCACTATTATACAGCTACTGGTGGCTCTAGAAAAAAGCATTAAGGACTCACGAGACTTCATGACTGCAGAATTTAGATCCAATCAGGCAGAAATTAAAAATCAACTGAATGAGATGCAATCCAAACTAGAAGTCCTAACGACGAGGGTTAACGAGGTGGAAGAACGAGTGAGTGACATAGAAGACAAGTTAATGGCAAAGAGGGAAACTGAGGAAAAAAGAGATAAACAATTAAAGAACCATGAAGACAGATTAAGGGAAATAAATGACACTCTAAGGAAGAAAAACCTACGTTTAATTGGGGTTCCCGAGGGCGCCGAAAGGGACAGAGGGCCAGAATATGTATTTGAACAAATCCTAGCTGAAAACTTTCCCAATCTGGGAAGGGAAACAGGCATTCAGATCCAGGAAATAGAGAGATCCCCACCTAAAATCAATAAAAACCGTTCAACACCTCGACATCTAATAGTGAAGCTTGCAAATTCCAAAGATAAAGAGAAGATCCTTAAAACAGCAAGAGACAAGAAGTCCCTGACTTTCATGGGGAGGGATATTAGGGTAACAGCAGACCTCTCCACAGAGACGTGGCAGGCCAGAAAGGGCTGGCAGGATATATTCAGGGTCCTAAATGAGAAGAACATGCAACCAAGAATACTTTATCCAGCAAGGCTCTCATTCAAAATGGAAGGAGAGATAAAGAGCTTCCAAGACAGGCAGGAACTGAAAGAATATGTGACCTCCAAACCAGCTCTGCAAGAAATTTTAAGGGGGACTCTTAAAATTCCCCTTTAAGAAGAAGTTCAGGGATCCCTGGGTGGCGCAGCGGTTTAGCGCCTGCCTTTGGCCCAGGGCGCGATCCTGGAGACCCGGATCGAATCCCACGTCGGGCTCCCGGTGCATGGAGTCTGCTTCTCCCTCTGCCTGTGTCTCTGCCTTTCTCTCTCTCTCTCTGTGTGTGACTGTCATAAATAAATAAAAATTAAAAAAAAAAAGAAGAAGTTCAGTGGAACAATCCACAAAAACAAGGACTAAATAGATATCATGATGACACTAAACTCATATCTGTCAATAGTAACTCTGAACGTGAACGGGCTTAATGACCCCATCAAAAGGCGCAGGGTTTCAGACTGGATAAAAAAGCAGGACCCATCTATTTGCTGTCTACAAGAGACTCATTTTAGACAGAAGGACACCTACAACCTGAAAATAAAAGGTTGGAGAACCATTTACCATTCAAATGGTTCTCAAAAGAAAGCAGGGGTAGCCATCCTTATATCAGATAAACTAAAATTCACTCCGAAGACAGTAGTGAGAGACGAAGAGGGACACTATATCATACTTAAAGGATCTATCCAGCAAGAGGACTTAACAATCCTCAATATATATGCCCCGAATGTGGGAGCTGCCAAATTCTTAAACGAATTATTAACCAAAGTAAAGAAATACTTAGATAATAATACACTTATACTTGGTGACTTCAATCTAGCTCTCTCTACCCTTGATAGGTCTTCTAAACACAACATCTCCAAAGAAACGAGAGCTTTAAATGATACACTGGACCAGATAGATTTCACAGATATCTACAGAACTTTACATCCAAACTCAACTGAATACACATTCTTCTCAAGTGCACATGGAACTTTTTCAAGAATAGACCACATACTGGGTCACAAATCGGGTCTGAACCGATACCAAAAGATTGGGATCGTCCCCTGCATATTCTCAGACCATAACGCCTTGAAATTAGAACTCAATCACAAGAAGAAGTTTGGAAAGACCTCAAACACGTGGAGGTTAAGGACCATCCTGCTAAAAGATAAAAGGGTCAACCAGGAAATTAAGGAAGAATTAAAAAGATTCATGGAAACTAATGACAATGAAGATACAACTGTTCAAAATCTTTGGGATGCAGCAAAAGCAGTCCTGAGGGGGAAATACATCGCAATACAAGCATCCATTCAAAAACTGGAAAGAACTCAAATACAAAAGCTAACCTTACACATAAAGGAGCTAGAGAAGAAGCAGCAAATCGACCCGACGCCCAGCAGAAGAAGAGAGTTAATTAAAATTCGAGCAGAACTCAACGAAATTGAGACCAGAAGAACTGTGGAACAGATCAATAGAACCAGGAGTTGGTTCTTTGAAAGAATTAATAAGATAGATAAACCATTAGCCAACCTTATTAAAAAGAAGAGAGAGAAGACTCAAATTAATAAAATCATGAATGAGAAAGGAGAGATCACTACCAACACCAAGGAAATACAAACGATTTTAAAAACATATTATGAACAGCTCTACGCCAATAAATTAGGCAATCTAGAAGAAATGGACGCATTCCTGGAAAGCAACAAACTACCAAAACTGGAGCAGGAAGAAATAGAAAACCTGAACAGGCCAATAACCAGGGAGGAAATTGAAGAAGTCATCAAAAACCTCCCAAGACACAAGAGTCCAGGGCCAGATGGCTTCCCAGGGGAATTCTATCAAACGTTTAAAGAAGAAATCATACCTATTCTACTAAAGCTGTTTGGAAAGATAGAAAGAGATGGAGTACTTCCAAATTCATTCTATGAGGCCAGCATCACCTTAATTCCAAAACCAGACAAAGACCCCACCAAAAAGGAGAATTACAGACCAATATCCCTGATGAACATGGATGCAAAAATTCTCAACAAGATACTAGCCAATAGGATCCAACAACACATTAAGAAAATTATTCACCATGACCAAGTAAGATTTATCCCCGGGATGCAAGGCTGGTTCAACACTCGTAAAACAATCAATGTGATTCATCATATCAGCAAGAGAAAAACCAAGAACCATATGATCCTCTCATTAGATGCAGAGAAAGCATTTGACAAAATACAGCATCCATTCCTGATCAAAACTCTTCAGAGTGTAGGGATAGAGGGAACATTCCTCAACATCTTAAAAGCCATCTACGAAAAGCCCACAGCAAATATCATTCTAAATGGGGAATCACGGGGATCCTTTCCCCTAAGATCAGGAACAAGACAGGGATGTCCACTCTCACCACTGCTATTCAACATAGTATTGGAAGTCCTAGCCTCAGCAATCAGACAACAAAAAGACATTAAAGGCATTCAAATTGGCAAAGAAGAAGTCAAACTCTCCCTCTTCGCCGATGACATGATACTCTACCTAGAAAACCCAAAAGCCTCCACCCCAAGATTGCTAGAACTCATACAGCAGTTTGGAAGCGTGGCAGGATACAAAATCAATGCCCAGTAATCAATGGCATTCCTATACACTAACAATGAGACTGAAGAAAGAGAAATTAAGGAGTCAATCCCATTTACAATTGCACCCAAAAGCATAAGATACCTAGGAATAAACCTAACCAAAGAGGTAAAGGATCTATACCCTAAAAACTATAGAACACTTCTGAAAGAAATTGAGGGAGACACAAAGAGATGGAAAAATATTCCATGCTCATGGATTGGCAGAATTAATATTGTGAAAATGTCAATGTTACCCAGGGCAATTGACACGTTTAATGCAATCCCTATCAAATACCATGGACTTTCTTCAGAGAGTTAGAACAAATTATTTTAAGATTTGTGTGGAATCAGAAAAGACCCCGAATAGCCAGGGGAATTTTAAAAAGGAAAACCATAGCTGGGGGCATCACAATGCCAGATTTCAGGTTGTACTACAAAGCTGTGGTCATCAAGACAGTGTGGTACTGGCAGAAAAACAGACACATAGATCAATGGAACAGAACAGAGAACCCAGAAGTGGAACCTGAACTTTATGGTCAACTAATATTCGATAAAGGAGGAAAGACGATCCACTGGAAGAAAGACAGTCTCTTCAATAAATGGTGCTGGGAAAATTAGACATCCACATGCAGAAGAATGAAACTAGACCACTCTCTTGCACCATACACAAAGATAACCTCAAAATGGATGAAAGATCTAAATGTGAGACAAGATTCCATCAAAATCCTAGAGGAGAACACAGGCAACACCCTTTTTGAACTTGGCCACAGTAACTTCTTGCAAGATACATCCACGAAAGCAAAAGAAACAAAAGCAAAAATGAACTATTGGGACGTCATCAAGATAAGAAGCTTTTGCACAGCAAAGGATACAGTCAACAAAACTAAAAGACAACCTACAGAATGGGAGGAGATATTTGCAAATAACATATCAGATAAAGGGCTAGTTTCCAAAATCTATAAAGAACTTCTTAAACTCAACAGCAAAGAAACAAACAATCCAATCATGAAATGGGCAAAAGACATGAAGAGAAATCTCACAGAGGAAGACATAGACATGGCCGACATGCACATGAGCAAATGCTCTGCATCACTTGCCATCAGGGAAATACAGATCAAAACCACAATGAGATACCACCTCACACCAGGGAGAATGGGGAAAATTAACAAGGCAGGAAACCACAAATGTTGGAGAGGATGCGGAGAAAATGGAACACTCTTACACTGTTGGTGGGAATGTGAAGTGGTGCAGCCACTCTGGAAAACTGTGTGGAGGTTCCTCAAAGAGTTAAAAATAGACCTGCCCTACGACCCAGCAATTGCACTGTTAGGGATTTACCCCGAAGATTCAGATGCAATGAAATGCCAGGACACCTGCACCCCGATGTTTCTAGCAGCAATGTCCACAGTCGCCAAACTGTGGAAGGAGCATCGGTGTCCATTGAAAGATGAATGGATAAAGAAGATATGGTTTATGTATACAATGGAATATTACTCAGCCATTAGAAACGACAAATACCCACCATTTGCTTCAACGTGGATGGAACTGGAGGGTATTATGCTGAGTAAAGTAAGTCAATCGGAGAAGGACAAACAGTGTATGTTCTCATTCATTTGGGGAATATGAATAATAGTGAAGGGGAATATAAGGGAAGGGAGAAGAAATGTGTGGGTGATATCAGAAAGGGACACAGAACATAAAGACTTCTAACTCTGGGAAATGAACTAGGGGTGGTGGAAGGGGAGGAGGGCGGGGGGTGGGGGTGAATGGGTGACGGGCACGGAGGGGGACACTTGACGGGATGAGCACTGGGTGTTATTCTGTATGTTGGTAAATTGAACACCAATAAAAATTAATTTATAAAAAAATAAAATAAACTCATGAATGAGAAAGGTGAGATCACTACCAGCACCAAGGAAATACAAATTATTTTAAAAACATATTATGAACAGCTATAAACCAATAAATTAGGCAATATAGAAGAAATGGACGCATTTCTGGAAAGCCACAAACCACCAAAACTGGCACCGTAGGAAATAGAAAACCTGAACAGGCCAATAACCAGGGAAGTAATTGAAGCAGTCATCAAAAACCTCCCAAGACCCAAAAGTCCAGGGCCTGATGGCTTCCCAGGGGAATTCTATCAAACGTTTAAAAAAGAAACCATACCTATTCTACTAACGCTGTTTGGAAAGATAGAAAGAGATGGAGTACTTCCAAATTCGTTCTATGAGGCCAGCATCACCTTCATTCCAAAACCAGACAAAGACCCCACCACAAAGGAGAATTACAGACCAATATCCCTGATGAACATGGATGCAAAAATTCTCAACAGGATACTAGCCAATAGGATCCAACAACGCATTAAGAAAATTATTCACCATGACCAAGTAGGATTTATTCCCGGGACACAAGGCTGGTTCAACACTCATAAAACAATCAGTGTGATCATCATATCAGCAAAAGAAAAACCAAGAACCATTTGATACTCTCATTAGATGCAGAGAAAGCATTTGACAAAATACAGCATCCATTCCTGATCAAAACTTCAGAGTGTAGGGATAGAGGGAACTTTCCTCGACATCTTAAAAGCCATCTATGAAAAGCCCACAGCAAATATCATTCTCAATGGGGAAGCACTGGGGGCCTTTCCCCTAAGATCAGGAAAAGACAGGGATGTCCACTCTCACCACTGCTATTCAGCGTAGTAGTGGAAGTCCTAGCCTCAGCAATCAGACAACAAAAAGACATTAAAGGCATTCAAATTTCAAAGAAGTAGTGAAACTTTCCCTCTTCGCCGATGACATGATACTCTACATAGAAAACCCAAATGCCTCAACCCCAAGATTGCTAGAACTCATACAGCAATTTGGTAGCATAGCAGGATACAAAATCAATGCCCAGAAATCAATGGCATTTCTATACACTAACAATGAGACTGAAGAAAGAGAAATTAAGGAGTCAATCCCATTTACAATTGCACCCAAAAGCATAAGATACCTAGGAATAAACGTAACCAAAGAGGTGAAGGATCTATACCCTAAAAACTATAGAACACTTCTGAAAGAAATTGAGGAAGACACAAAGAGATGGAAAAATATTCCATGCTCTTGGACTGGCAGAATTAATATTGTGAAAATGTCAATGTTACCCAGGGCGATTTACACGTTTCATGCAATCCCTATCAAAATAACATGGACTTTCTTCAGAGAGTTAGAACAAATTATTTTAAGATTTGTGTGGAATCAGAAAAGACCCCGAATAGCCAGGGGAATTTTAAAAAAGAAAACCATAGCTGGGGGCATCACAATGCCAGATTTCAGGTTGTACTACAAAGCTGTGGTCATCAGAACAGTGTGGTCCTGGCACAAAAACAGACACATAGACCAATGGAACAGAATAGAGAATCCAGAAGTGGACCCTCAACTTTATGATCAACTAATATTCGATAAAGGAGGAAAGACTATCCACTGGAAGAAAAACAGTCTCTTCAATAAATGGTGCTGGGAAAATTGGACATCCACATGCAGAAGAATGAAACCAGACTACTCTCTTGCACCATAGACAAAGATAAACTCAAAATGGATGAAAGATCTAACTGTGAGACAAGATTCCCTTAAAATCCTAGAGGAGAACACAGGCAACACCCTTTTTGATCTCAGCCACAGTAACTTCTTGCAAGATACATCCATGAAGGCAAAAGAAACAAAAGCAAAAATGAACTATTGGGAATTCATCAAGATCAGAAGCTTTTGCACAGCAAAGGATACAGTCAACAAAACTCAAAGACAACCTACAGAATGGGAGAAGATATTTGCAAATAACATATCAGATAAAGGGCTAGTTTCCAAAATCTATAAAGAACTTATTGAACTCAACAGCAAAGAAACAAACAATCCAATCATGAAATGGGCAAAGGACATGAAGAGAAATCTCACAGAGGAAGACATAGACATGGCCAACATGCACATGAGAAAATGCTCTGCATCACTTGCCATCAGGGAAATACAAATCAAAACCACAATGAGATACCACCTCACACCAGTGAGAATGGGGAAAATTAACAAGGCAGGAAACCACAAATGTTGGAGAGGATGCAGAGTACGGGAACCCTCTTATACTGTTGGTGGGAATGTGAACTGGTGGAAAGTCTGGAAAAGTGGACTTTTCTGGAAAAGTCTCGCCTGAACAACCCATAGAACCCCGGCCTGTGGTTGGAGTCTGTGCGACTGGAGTACTGTGTAGGGCTGAAGAACATCGCCCACACGCTCATGGCCAAGGCGCTGCAGGAGAGCCCCAACTCCGGTGTCCGGTGGTCTGAAGCCATCTTTCTTGAGGCGAGGCCCCAGAGGAAGACCAAGAGCGTCGATGCCCTGAAGACGTGTGAGCATGACCCCCACGTCCTCCTAGCTGTGTCCAAGCTGTTCTGGAGCAAGCAGATCACCAAGGCCCGAGAGTGGTTCCACCGCACGGTGAAGTTCGACTCGGACCTGGGGGACGCCTGGGCGTTCTTCTACAAGTTTAAGCTGCAGCATGGCATGGAGGAGCAGCGCGAGGAGGTGAGGAGGCACTGCGAGAACGCCAAGCCCCGGCACTGGGAGCTGTGCTGTGCTGTGTCCAAGGATATCGCCAACGGGCAGAGGAAGATCGGGGAGATCCTTGTGCTGGTGGCAGCCCACATCAAGAACACCTTCTGATCATTGGTCCCCATTGGGCATGGGCCTCGGGGCAGCAGGTGGAGGAGTGTGGGGTAGCAAGGAGAGGCTGGGAGGGGCTCTGAGCTGTCCATCCTGCTCTTTGATTAAACTTTTTCTAGATAGTGAAAAAAAAATACTTTTTTTCCACTCTGGAAAACTGTGTGGAGGTTCCTCAAAGAGTTAAAAATAGACCTGCCCTATGACCCAGAAATTGCACTGTTGGGGATTTACCCCAAAGATACAGATGCAATGAAACGCCGGGACACCTGCACCCCAATGTTTATAGCAGCAATAGCCAAACTGTGGAAGGAGCCTCGGTGTCCATCGAAAGAATGGATAAAGATGTGGTTTATGTATACAATGGAATATTACTCAGCCATTAGAAACGACAAATACCCACCATTTGCTTCAACGTGGATGGAACTGGAGGGTATTATGCTGAGTGAAGTAAGTCAATCGGGGAAGGACAAACATACATGTTCTCATTCATTTGGGGAATATAAATAATAGTGAAAGGGAATATAAGGGAAAGGAGAAGAAATGGGTAGGAAATATCAGAAAGGGAGACAGAACATAAAGACTCCTAACTCTGGGAAATGAACTAGGGGTGGTGGAAGGGGAGGAGGGCGGGGGGTGGGGGTGACTGGGTGACGGGCACTGAGGGGGGCACTTGACGGGATGAGCACTGGGTGTTATTCTGTATGTTGGTTAATTGAACACCAATAAAATATAAATTTATTAAAAAAATAAATAAAATTAAAAATAAAAATCATATAAATGTGGAAAAATCATTTGACCAAATTAAACATTTGTTCATGATAAAATCTCTAAAATAGTGGACATAAAAGGAACATACCTCAACATAGTAAAGGCCATATATATCTGAGAAATCCATAGTTAATGGTGAAAAGCAAAAAAAAAAAAAAAAAGCTTTCCCTCTAAGACAAGGACATATACTCCTGCAATTTTTATTCAACATAGTAACGGAGTGTAAGTCACAGCTATCAGAAAATAAAGAGAAATAAATGCGTCCAAATTGATATGGAGGAATTATAAATATCAGTATCTGCAGAAAAAATAATATGATACAGAGAAAACCCTAAAGATTACACCAAAAAACCATTTAAACTAATAAGTGTAATAAATTTTAAGTGTATTAAATTTTCAATAAATTTGAAGGATACAAAATTAAATTACAGAAATTTGTTGTATTTGTATGTACTGTTAATGAATTATCAGAACAAAAAAAATAGGAAACAATCTATTTACAATTACATAAAAAAATATCTTGGAATAAGTTTAACCAAATAAAAGACCTGTACTCTAAAAAGTATAAGACTCTCATGAAAGAAACATAAGATGACACACATACATAAAAGGATACTCATGAATTGCAAGAATTAATATTAACATGTACATACTATCCAAAGCAAACTACAGACTCAATAAAATCTCTATACAAATAAAATAGTGTTTTTCACAGAATAAGAACAAATAATATTATACTTTATATTGAACCAGAAGGGACCCAAAATAACAAATAATCTTGAAAAATAGCATTCAAACTATATTATAAACCTATAATAATCGAAACAGTAAGGTCCTGTCACACACACAAAAAAGACACATAGATTGATGGAACAGAATAGAGTTCCCAGAAAAATATCTTGTCCCATTCTGTACATTGCCTTCTACTTTTGTTGATTATTTCCTTTGCTGTGCAAAAGCTTTCTATCTTTATGACATGCCAATAGTTATTTTTTTTTGCCTCTGTTTCCCTTGCATTTGGAGATGTATCTAGCCAGAAGTTGCTGCAGCTGAGATCGAACAGTTGGCTTCCTGTATTCTCCTCTAGGAATTTGATGTATTCCTGTCTCACTTTTATGTTTTATTTTTTATAAAGGTTCTTTTTAAGATTTTATATATTTATTCATGAGAGACACAGAGAGAAAGAGAGTCAGAGACACAGGCATAGGGAGAAGCATGCTCCATGCAGGGAGCCCGATGTGGGACTCGATCCCAGGACTCCAGGATCACGCCCTGGGCCGAAGGCAGGCGCTAAACTGCTGAGCCACCCAGGGATCCCCTGTCTCACTTTTAGGTCTTTCATCCATTTTGGATTTATTTTTGTGTGTGATGTAAGAAAATGGTCCAGTTTCATCCTTCTATCTGTGGCTGCCCACTTTTCTCAACACTATTTGTTTATGAGACTGTCCTTTTTCCACTGGATATTCATTCTTGCTTTGTGGAAGATTAGTTGGCTATAGAGTTAAGGGTCAATTTCTGGGTTCTCTGTTCTGTGCCATTGATCAATGTGTCTGTTTTTGTGCCAGTACCATATTGTCTTCATGACTGCTGCTTTGTAATGCAGCCAGACATATTAGGATTGTGGTGCCTCCAGCTTTGAGTTTCTTTTTCAGTATTCTTCTGGATATTCAGAGTCTTTTCTGGTTCCATATAAATCGTAGGATTATTTGTTCCACCTCTACAAAAAATATCAATTGTATTCTGACAGGGGTTGCTTTGAAAGTGTAGATTGCTCTGAGTAGCATAGACATTTTCACAATATTTATTCTTTCAATACATGAGAATGGAATGTTTTTCCATTACTTTACATCTTTCTCAATTTATTTCATAGATGTTCTGTAGTTTTTTAGAGTATAGATCCTTTACTTCTTTGATTAGGTTTATTTCAAGGTATCTTATGGTTTTTGGTGGAATTGTAAGCAGGATAAATTTCTTAATTTCCCTTTTTTGTGTCATTGTTAATATATAGAAATGAAACTAACTTCTGAGGGGGAGGGGCAAGATGGCGGAAGAGCAGGGTCCCCAAATCACCTGTCCCCACCAAATTACCTAGATAACCTTCAAACCATCCTGAAAATCTACGAATTCGGCCTGAGATGTAAAGAGAGACCAGCTGGAATGCTACAGTGAGAAAAGTTCGCGCTTCTATCAAGGTAGGAAGACGGGGAAAGAGAAATAAAGAAACAAAAGGCCTCCGAGGGGGAGGGGCCCGCGAGGAGCCGGGCTGAGGCCGGGGCGAGTGTCCCCAGGACAGGAGAGCCCCGTCCCGGAGGAGCAGGAGCTGCACCAACCTTCCCGGGCGGGCGGAAAGGGGCTCGCAGGGAGTTGGAGCAGGACCCAGGAGAGCGGGGATGCCCCCAGGCTCCCTGGGACACTAACAGACACCTGCGAGCGCAGGAGAGTGCTCCGAGCTCCCTAAGGGCTGCAGCGCGCACGGCGGGGCCGGAGCAGCTCCGAGGGGCTCGGGAGCGGCTCCAGGGAGGGAGCTGCGGGGCGGGAGCGCGAATCCCACAGCGCAGGCCCCGGAGCACAGGGCGCCGGGACACAGCCCAGGATCCGGCCTCCCCCGGGACAGGCAGAGGCCGGGAGGGCCCGAGACAGCGAGGACGCTCCTGCCTCGAGCTGAGCACATCAGCGGCCCCGCCCCGGAGCCTCCAGGCCCTGCGGACGGAGAGCCGAGAGCCCCGAGCCCGTAGTTCCTGCGGAGGCTGAATCCAGGCTTCCAGAGTTGCCATAGCAACTGCGACTGTTCCTCCTGGGGCCTGACGGGGTAAACAACCCCGGCTGAGCCCTGCAGCAGGCAGGGGCAGAGCAGCTCCCCCAAGTGCTAACACCTGAGAATCAGCGCAACAGGCCCCTCCCCCAGAAGACCAGCTAGAGGGACCAGTGATACTCCCCCGTGTTCCAATACAACTTGTTTTTGGCCACTCTGCACTGAGCAAAATGACTAGAAGGAAAACCTCACTTCAAAAGAAAGAATCAGAAACAGCCCTCTCTCCCACAGAGTTACAAAATCTGGATTACACTTCAATGTCAGAAAGCCAATTCAGAACCACTATTCTACAGCTACTGGTGGCTCTAGAAAAAAGCATTAAGGCCTCACGAGGCTTCATGACTGCAGAATTTAGATCCAATCAGGCAGAAATTAAAAATCAATTGAATGAGATGCAATCCAAACTAGAAGTCCTAACGACGAGGGTTAACGAGGTGGAAGAACGAGTGAGTGACATAGAAGACAAGTTAATGGCAAAGAGGGAAACTGAGGAAAAAAGAGACAGACAATTGAAGGACCATGAAGACAGATTAAGGCAAATAAATGACACTCTAAGGAAGAAAAACCTACGTTTAATTGGGGTTCCCGAGGGCGCCGAAAGGGCCAGAGGGCCAGAATATGTATTTGAACAAATCCTAGCTGAAAACTTTCCCAATCTGGGAAGGGAAACAGGCATTCAGATCCAGGAAATAGAGAGATCCCCACCTAAAATCAATAAAAACCGTTCAACACCTCGACATCTAATAGTGAAGCTTGCAAATTCCAAAGATAAAGAGAAGATCCTTAAAGCAGCAAGAGACAAGAAGTCCCTGACTTTCATGGGGAGGAATATTAGGGTAACAGCAGACCTCTCCACAGAGACCTGGCAGGCCAGAAAGGGCTGGCAGGATATATTCAGGGTCCTAAATGAGAAGAACATGCAACCAAGAATACTTTATCCAGCAAGGCTCTCATTCAAAATGGAAGGAGAGATAAAGAGCTTCCAAGACAGGCAGGAACTGAAAGAATATGTGACCTCCAAACCAGCTCTGCAAGAAATTTTAAGGGGGACTCTTAAAACTCCCCTTTAAGAAGAAGTTCAAGTAACTCTGAACCTGAATGGGCTTAATGACCCCATCAAAAGGCGCAGAGTTTCAGACTGGATAAAAAAACAGGACCCATCTATTTGCTGTCTACAAGAGACTCATTTTAGACAGAAGGACACCTACAACCTGAAAATAAAAGGTTGGAGAACCATTTACCATTCAAATGGTTCTCAAAATATACCCTAAAAACTACAGAACACTTCTGAAAGAAATTGAGGAAGACACAAAGAGATGGAAAAATATTCCATGCTCATGGATTGGCAGAATTAATATTGTGAAAATGTCAATGTTACCCAGGGCAATTTACACGTATAATGCAATCCCTATCAAAATACCATGGACTTTCTTCAGAGACTTAGAACAAATTATCTTAAGATTTGTGTGGAATCAGAAAAGACCCCAAACAGCCAGGGGAATTTTAAAAAAAGAAAACCATATCTGGGGGCATCACAATGCCAGATTTCAGGTTGTACTACAAAGCTGTGTTCATCAAGACAGTGTGGTACTGGCACAAAAACAGACATATAGATCAATGGAACAGAACAGAGAACCCAGAAGTGGACCCTGAACTTTATGCTCAACTAATATACGATAAAGGAGGAAAGACGATCCACTGGAAGAAAGACAGTCTCTTCAATAAATGGTGCTGGGAAAATTGGACATCCACATGCAGAAGAATGAAACTGGACCACTCTTGCACCATACACAAAGATAAACTCAAAATAGATGAAAGATCTAAATGTGAGACAAGATTCCATCAAAATCCCAGAGAAGAACTCAGGCAACACCCTTTTTTAACTTGGCCACAGTAACCGGAGAAGGACAAACAGTGTATGTTCTCATTCATTTGGGGAATATGAATAATAGCGAAAGGGAATATAAGGGAAGGGAGAAGAAATGTGTGAGAAATATCAGAAAGGGAGACAGAACATAAAGACTTCTAACTCTGGGAAATGAACTAGGGGTGGTGGAGGGGGAGGAGGGTGGGGGGTGGGGGTGAATGGGTGACGGGCACTGAGGGGTACACTTGACGGGATGAGCACTGGGTGTTATTCTGTATGTTGGTAAATTGAACACCAATAAAAATTAATTTATAAAAAAAAAAGAAACTAACTTCTGTGCATTGATTTTATATCCTGCCACATTGCTGAATTCCCATATGAGTTCTAGAAAATCTGGGGTGGAGTCCTTTGGGTTTCCCTCATAAAGTATCATTTCGCCTGGGAAGAGTGAGAGTTTTACGTTTTGACAATTTGAATGCCTTTTATTTCTTTTTATTTTATGAATGCTGAGGCTCAGATTCTAGTACAATGTCGAACAACAGTGATGAGAGTAGGCGTACCTGTCACGTTCCTGGGAAAATGATCCTAGAGGAAAAGATATCATTTTCCCCAATATGAATGATATTCCCTTTGGCCTTTTTGTAGATGGCTTTTAAGATGCTGAGGAATGTTCCCTCTATCCCTACACTACGGAGAGTTTCAATCAAAAAAGAATGCTGTATTTTGTCAAATGATTTGTCTGCATCAATTGAGAAGATCATATGGTTCTTTTTTCCCTTTTTGTTAGTGTGATGTATCACATTGATAGATTTGTGGAATTTGAACCACCCTTGTTGCCCAGGAACAATCCCACTTGGTCAAGGTGAACAATCCTTTAAGTGTATTGTTGCATCATATCAGTTAGCACCTTTTTGAGAATTTTGGCATCATTTTTCATCAGGGATATTGGTTGTAATTTTCCTTTTTGATGGGCTCTTAGCGTGGTTATGCAATCAGTGTAATTCTGGCCTTATTTAATGAGTTTGGAATTTACCTGCCACTTCTATTTTTTGAAGCAGCTTCAGAATATGTATAAGCTCTTTAAATGTTTGGTAGAATTCCCCTGGGGAGCCATCAGGACCTAGAATTTGATTTGTCGGGAGATTTTTGATCACTGCTTCAATTTTCTTGCTGGTTATGGATATGTTCAGATTATCTATCTCTTTTCATTTCAGTTTTGGTAGTTGATACGTTTCCAGGAATGCATCCATTTCTTCCAGATTGCCTAATTTTATGGCATATAGTAGCTCAAATTATGTTTTTAAAATTATTTGTATTTCCTTGGCATGGTTTGTGATCTCTCCTCTTTCATTCATGATTTTATTAATTTGGCTCCTCTCTTCCTTCTGATGAGTCTGGCTAGGGCTTTATCAGTCTTCTTAATTCTTTCAAAGAATCAGCTTCTAGTTAATTATTTGTTCTACTGTTCTTCTGGTTTCCATTTCATTGATTTCTGCTCTAATCTTTATTATTTATCCTCTTTTAGTTTTGGATTTATTTCTTACTCTTTCTCCAGCTCCTTTAGATATAAGTTTATCTTGTGTATTTGAAACTTTTCTAATTTTTTGAGAAAGTTTTTTCTTGCTATGTACTTCCCTCTTATAACTGATTTTACGTATCCCAAAAGATGTGTTGTCATTTTCATTCATTTCCATGAGTTTTGCAATTCTTTAATTTTCTAGTTGATTCATTCTTTTTTTTTGTTCTTTTCTTTTTGCTTGTTTGCCATTTCAAGATTTCTTGGCCACAGGATGCTTGTATGTATGTATGTATGTATGTATGTATGCATCTTTGTATTTACTTATTTACATTTAAATTCAATTTGCCACTATGAAGTACGTACATGGTTTCAGATGTAATGTTCAATGATTTATCAGTTGTATATAATGCGCAATGCTCCACACATTATCTTCCCTTCTTAATGCCCAACACCAAATTACCCCATCCCTCACTCACCTCCCCTCCGGAAGCTCTCAATTTGTTTCCTATAGTTAAGAACCACTCATGATTTTTCTCCCTCTCATGACTTCCTATGTAATTTTTCCTTCTTTACCTGATCCTCTACACTGTTTCTTATATTGTACTTGTGAGTGAAACCATATGATAATTGTTAGTAGGATGCTCTTTAACCTCCAAGTGTTTACATTCTTTCCAAGTTTCCTCTTGTAATTGAGTTCAAGTTTCAAAGCATTGGGCTCTGAAAATATTCAGGAAATTATCCCAAACTTTTGGTATTGGTTGAGATTTGTTACCCCATATGTGATCCTTTCTAAAGACTGTTCCATATGCACTTGAGAAAATGTATATTCTATTGCTTTTGGATAGAATGCTTTGTATATATCTATGAAATCCATCTGGTCCAGTGTGTCATTCAAAGTGCTTGTTTCCTTATTGATCTTCTGCTTAGATGATCTGTCCATTGTGCTGAGTGGGGTGTTAAAGTCTCCTACTATTTTTGTATTATTATCAACATATTTATTTTATTATTAATTGGCTACTACAATTGGCTGCTCTCAAGTAGGAGTATAAATATTTATAATTGTTAGACCCTCTTGTTCGATAGGCCCTATAAGTAAGATATAGTGTCCCCCTTCATCCTTTACTACAGTCTTTATTTTAAAATCTAGTTTCTCTTATACAAAGATTGCTACCCCAGCTTTCTTTTCATGTCCATTAGCATGATAAATCATTCTCAGCCTCTTACTTTCAGTCTGGAGGTGTCTTTAGGTCTACAGTTAGTCATGTGTAGATAGCATATGGATTAATCTTGCTTTCTTATCCCATCTGATACCCTGTGTCTACTGGTTGGAGCATTTAGCCCATTTACATTCAGAGTTAACTATTGAAAATTATGAATTTGATGCCACTGTATAACCTGTAAAGTTACTATTTCTGTAGATTGTCTTGTTACTTTATGGTCTTTTTTTAATTTTAGGCTATCTTCTGTCAAAGTATCTCCTTGAATATTTCTTGCAGTGCTGGTTTAGTGGTGACAAATTATTTTTTTTAAAGATTTTATTTGTTCATGAGAGACACACACACACACAGAGGCAGAGACATAGGCAGAGGGAGAAGCAGGCTCCGCATAGGGATCCTGATGTGGGACTTGATCCCAGGGCTCTGGGGCCATGCCCTGAGCCCAAGGCAGATGCTCAACCACTGAGCCATGCAGTCATCCCAACTTCTTTAATTTTTTTCTTCGTTCTGGAAACTTCATCTCTCCACTCATTGTGAATGACAGCCTTGATGAATAATTATCCTTGGCTGTATGTTTTTCTCATTTAGTACCATGAATATATCATGTCAGCCCTTTCTGGCCTGCCAGGTCTCTGTGGACAGGTCTGCTGCCTGCCTAACATTTCTACCTCTGTGGGTTAATGTCCTTTGTCTCAAGCTTTTTTCAGGATTTTCTCTTTATTACTGAAATTTGCAAGCCTCACCTATTCTTCCAGCTGGTCTTCTGAGGGAGGGGCTTGATGCACTGATTCTCAGGAGTCTTTGCCTGAGTGGAGTTTTCAGGGGCCAGGCTTAGTGTAAGCTGCTTCTGTTTACTCTATCTGGCTTTTGTTTCCTGAAGGCTTTCCCTGCCTCCTTAGAAGATGAAAATAAAAATGGCTGCTTCTCAATCTCCAGCCCCAGAGCTGAATGTTTGAGCTGTCCTCTCTTCAGTAAACCCTCAGGGATAAGTGGTCTTCACTTTTGTGTGTACCAAACTCTGCAGAATTCCATGGTGCTCACCTACACTGACCCTCCTGCAGGGAAGGCAGAGGGTTTCCCTTTTCCCTGCATTTCTCTTTTGCAGTGCCACCCCCCCACACACAGAGAGTGGTTGTCCAGTTGTGCATGCTTCCATGCCACCCCTCTTGGAGAAAGGCAGACTTCCACCTCTTCTCTGTCCTTTATAGGGCCCTCAAAGGCAAATCTGTTACCCAATCATGCTACAGTTAGAGAATTATGGCCAACCGAGCTGTGAGCCTCCTCCCACCTTGCTGCCCCTATCCAGTTTCCCCCACTCCAATGCTTGGTAACTCTTCTGGATCAGGCAACCCCAATTTTTCTGTGACCCCTGGGAAACCTGAAACCACAATTTCCTACTTAAGATTCTGCCTCAGTTCACCACCTGAGTACCTTTGAGACAGGGACATCTCTCACTAGAACAGATTTCTAAAAGTTCTGATTTTGTACTCTGGGGCTATATCTCTTTCTGGGAACCAGCTTATAGAGGATCCCTCCTCCTGCCCTTTCTCTTCCAATATATCCCTCAGATTCATTTCTCCTACCTTGCAAAAAGTGGTCACTTTTTTATTTGCATAATTCCAGCAATTCATCTCTTACATCTCTGGTTGAATTCATAGATGTTCAGGATGATTTGATAGTTATCTATCTAAATTCAGGGGATTAGGTGAAATGAGGTCCCCTACACTTCCACCTTCTTGCCTCCCTCAAAATAAACTCAAAGTTGATTTAAAAAATTAAATGCAAGCCCTGAAAATATAGAACACTTTAATGAAACATAAGCAGTGAACTCTTGCACATTGGTATTAGCAATATTTATTTTTGGATCTGTCTCATCTGGCAAAGGCAACAAAACCAAAAATATGTAATTATCAATATCAAACCAGAAAGGTTTTGCACAGTGAAGAAAACCAAGAAAATGAAAAGGCAAACTATTTAGTAGGAGAAGATATTTCTGATATGTCTGATTAAGAAGTCAATATCAAAAATATATAGAGAGCTCATACAACTCAACACCAAAAAAAAATCTAAGAATCCAATTGAAAATTGGGTAGACTTTAATAGAAGTTCACCAATAAAGACCCACGGATATCCAACAGAGAAATAAAAAGGTACTCAAACTCACTAATTATCAGGGAGATGCAAGGAAAAAACACAATGAGATATTATCTCATATAATTCATGATGCCTAATATCAAAAAGACAAGAAATAACAACTGTTGAAAAGAATGTGGAGAAAAGGGAAATTTTGTGCAGTGTTGGGGGTCATGTAAACTGGTGCATCTACTATAGAAAACAGTATGGAATTTTCTCAAAACATTAAAAATTTTAATGAGATATGATCTAGTAATTCCAATTCTGGATATTTATCCCCCAAAACTTATAACACTAATTTAAAATGATAAGTGTGCCCTATGTTTACTGAATCATTATTTATAATAGCCAAGATATGGAATCTATGTAACTGTCAATTGATAATTAGACCAAGAAGATATGATACATGTGCACACACACACACACACACACACACAGCCATACAAAGAATAATGTCTGGCCATCTGCGACAGCATTGATGGACCTAGAGTTAATACACAAAGGAAATAAGCCAAAGAAAGACAAGTACATATGATTTCACTTCTATATGGAATCCAAAAATGATAAAAACCCTCAACAAGGTAGGTTTAAAAGGAATGTACCTCAACCTAATAAAGGTCACACATGAAAACCCCACAGCTAATGTCATCCTTAATGGGGAAGTATCGAGAGATTTTACTCTAAGGTCAGGAACAAGACAAGGATGTCCACTCTTACTATATTTATACAACACAGTATTGGAAGTCCCAGATACAGCAATCAGACAAAAAAATAAATAAATAAAATGAATCCAAATTAGGAAGGAAGAAGTTAACTTTCTCTATTTGCAGATGACATGATACAATATATAGAAAATCTGAAAGACTCTACTAATAAGTGATTTCAATAGTTTCAGGATACAAAATCAATGTACAGAAATTTGTTGCATTTCTATAAACCAGTAATGAAGCAGCAAAAAGAGTAATTAAAAAAATCTCAAAAAAATCTCATTCACAATTTTACCCCAAATTATAAGATATCTAGGAATAAAACTAGCCAAAGAAATGAAAGACCTGTACTCTGAAAATGCCAAAACACTGATGAAAGAAATTGAAGATGAAACAAAGAAATTGAGTGACATCCATACTCATGGATTAGAAGAACAATTGTTAAAATGTGTATACTATCCAAAGCAATCAACACATTTAATGCAATCCCTGTCAAAATATCATCAGCAATTTTAACAGAACTAAAGGGACCACAAAAGTCCAAATAGCCAAAGCAACCTTGAAAAATACAAGCAAAGCTGGCGAGGTATCACAATTCCAGACTTAAAGGTATAATCAAGGCAGGTACTAGCACAAAAACAGACACATGAATCAATAAGCAGAATAGAACCCAGACATAAACCCACAACTATATGGTCAATTAATCTTTGAAACAAGAGGGGATCCCTGGGTGGCTCAGTGATTTAGTGCCTGCCTTTGGCTCAAGGCATGATCCTGGAGTCCTGAGATCAAGTCCCGGGATCGAGTCCCACATCAGGCTCCCTGCATGGAGCCTGCTTCTCCCTCTGCCTGTGTCTCTGCCTCTCTCTCTCTCTCTCTCTCTCATAAATAAATAAAATCTTTAAAAAAAATAAAAAAAATTTGAAACAAGAATATCCGATGGGGAAAATCTCTTCAACAAATGATGTTGGGAACACTGGACAGCAATATGCAAAAGAATGAAACTGGATCACTTCCTTTCACCATACACAAAAATAAACTCAAATGGATTAAAGGCCTAAATATGAGATATGAAAACATTAAAATCCTAGAAGAGAATAAGCCATAGCAACTTCTTTCTATATAGGTCTACTGAGGCAAGGGAACTGAAAGCAAAAATAAACTATTGGGACTTATCAAAACTAGATGGATCAGTACAATGAAGAAAGCAATAAACAAAACTAAAAGGCAAACTTTAGGATAGGAGAGTATATTTGCAAATGTCATATCCAATAAACAGTTTGTATCTAAAATATGTAAAGAACTTATAGAGCACAACAACCAAAAAAGAAATAATCTAATTAAATATTTGGTTGACTACACAAACAGACATTTTTTTTCCAAAGAAAAAATACAGATGACCAACAGTCACATGAAAAGATATTCATCATCATCAATTATCATCAGGGAAATGCGAATCAAATATAATGAGGTATTTCCTCTCACCTGTAAGGATGGCTTAAAACAACACAAGAAACAACAGCTGTTGGAGAGAATGTGGAGAAAAAGGAATACTAGTTCACTGTTGGTGGGACTACAAACTGGTGCATCCACTGTGTAAAACAGTATGGGGACTCTTCAAAAAGTTAAAAGTAGAACTGCCTTGAAAAATGAATTATTTTATGATCCAGCAATTGCACCATGGGAATATTTACCTAAAGAATACAAAACATTAATCCAAAAGAATAGATGCACCCCCATGTTTATGACACAATAGCCAAGATAATAGAAGCACAGTCAATTGTTGAATTGTTGCATGGATAAAGAAAATGTGAGTTTATATATATATATAATATTTATAAAAATATGTATGAATATTTATAAATAAATATATGAATATTATATAAATATAATATATATAAATATAATATATGATTATATATAATTTAGCCATTAAAAATGAAATCTTGCAATTTGCAATGACATGGATAGAGCTAAAGAGTATAAAGCTAAGTGAAATAGGTCATTCAGAGAAAGAGAAATAGCATATGATTTCACTCATATATCTAATTTAAGAAACAAAACAAACAACCAAAGGGGAAAAATAAAATATATAGAGAGAAATCAAGAAATATATCCTTAATTATAGAGAACTATCTGATGGTTACCAGAGGGGAATTGAGTGGGGGAATGGGTTAAATACTTGAGGAAGCTTGAGGACTGCACTTGTTGAAGGGCACAAGATGATTAATGGAATTGTTGAATTATTATATTGTACACCTGAAACTAATATAACATTGTATCCTAACTATTTAAATTTAAATAAAAACTTAAAAAAGAAGCAAGGAACAAGGGTTCTACAAAACAACCAAAAAACAACTAACAAAATGTCAAGAGTAAATCCTTACCTATCAATAAGCACTTTAATTGTAAATGGATTATATTCTCCAGTGAAAAGCCATAGAATTCCTGAATGGATTAGTAAAAAGAGGAACAAGATCCATGGTTTTGCTGCCTACAGGATGCTCACATTAGTCTTAAAGACACACATAGACTAGGAGTAAGAGATGAAAAAAAGTATTTAAGGAAATGATAAGCCAAAAATAAAAACAGTGGTAGTTATTCTTATATCACACAGAATAAAGTTAAACTAAAAATTTAAAGAAACAAAGAAGGTCATTATATAATGATAAAGGGGTTAATCAATTAAGAAATATAAAAGTTGCAAATATTTATGCACCCAATGTTAGGGTACTCGAATATTTAAAGCAATAAATAAAGGTGAAAGGGGAAATAAACAGTAATATAATAGGAGTTGGGGAATTCAATACTCTTTCTCAAAAATAGATAGATTATCCAGACAAAGAATCAGAAAGTAAATAGTGGGTTTGAATACAATTACAGACCAAAGGGACCTTACCGACATATGTAGAACATGCTACCCACAATAGAAGAATGCATATTTTTCTCAAGGACACATGGAATATTTTCTAGGATAGACCATTTGTTAGGCCACAAAATAAGTCTTAGCAAATTTGCTAAGACTAGCATTTTACCCAGTATCTTCTTTGACCACCATGATATGAGATCAGAAATAATAATAGGAGAATTATTAGCAATTTTTCGTATATTCTTCCAAAAAATAGTAGGGAACACTCGCTATTCAACTTATTCTATGAAGCCAGTATTATCATGTCATCAAAACCAGACTAGGAAAAATAAGAAAAGCACAGACTAATATCTCTTATGAATATAGACACAAATTATCAATAAAATACCAACAAATCAAATTCAGCAACATATAAGAAGGATTATAAACCATGACCAAGTGGGATTTATCCCTGGATTGCATGACTGTTTCAGCTTATGAAAATCAGTTATGTATCATACCATATTATTATAATAAATTATAAAACCCATATGATAATCACAATAGACACAGAAAGAATATTTGTCAAAATCCAACCTACATTAATGGTTAAAACCCTCAACACAATAGGAATAAAAGAGAACTTCCTCAGTATGATAGAGTGCATCTACAAAAACCTACAGCTAACAAAATGGTCAATTGTAAAAGTCAGGACATTTTCCCAATAAGGTCAGAAACAAGATAAGAATGAGCACTTTTACCACTTCTATTCAATATTGTACTGAAGACTCTAGCTAGAACAATTAGGAAAGAAAATAACAAAAACAACCCAGGATTAGAAAAAAGAAGTTAAACTATCTCCATTTGTAAGTGACATGCTCTTATATATAGAAAGAAACCATAAGGATCAACTAAAAAAGAATAATAGCTAATAACTGATGTTGCTAAGGTTGTAACATAAATCAGTAACAAAAAATAATTTAATTTATATGCAATAGGAATGAACAATCAAAAAGTTAAGTAACAAAATAATTATATTTACAATAGCTTCAAAAATAATAAAATATATGGAAATAAATTTAACAAAATGAGTGCAAGACATGTACACTGAAAGTTGGAAATATTGTTGAAGTAAATTAAAGACTTACATTAATGGAAAAAATAAAGCTCATCTCACTCACGTGGAAATGCAAGGGACCCAGAATAGCCAAAACAATCTTGAGAAATAAGAATAAAATTGGGAGACTCACAGTTGTTTCAAAATTTACTACAAAGCTATGGTAATAAAGACAGTGTGATACTGGCATAAGAATAGACAGGTTAATCAACAGAAAGAATTGAGATACCATAAATAAACCCATGTATTTTTAGTCAATTGATTTTCAACTAGATTGCAAAAATATTTCAATGTATGAAAGAACAGTCTTTCAATAGTGCCAGGACAAGTGGGTATAAACTACTACATGATATAATTAGAATGAATCTTGAAAACATGTAAAGTGAACATAACCAGACAGAAAATACCACATATTATATGATTTTATTTAAATCAAATGTCTAGAATAGATAATCTTATAGAGACGGAAAGTAGACGTGGTTACCAGGGGCTGGAAGAAAGGACAAATGGGGAATGACTGCTAATGGGTATGGGGTTTCTTTTATCTTATTTTAATTTTCCTTCCCTTCCTCTATGTTCATATGTTTTGTTTCTTAAATTCCATATATGAGTGAAAGCACATGTATATTTCTTTCTCCTACTGATTTATTTCACTTAGCATAGTACCCTCTAGTTTCAATGTCATTGCTAATGGCAAGAGTTCATTCTTTTTTGTGGTAATATTCCATAGTGTGTGTATACATATACACACACTATATATATATATATATATATATATATATATATATATATATCTCACATACTCTTTTTTTAATATTTTATTTATTTATTCATGAGAAACAGAGAGAGAGAGAGAGAGAGAGAGAGAGAGAGAGAGACAGAAAGGCAGAGACACAGGCAGAGGGAGAAGCAGGCTCCATTCAGGGAGCCTGATGTGGGACTCGATCTCTGGTCTCCAGGATCACACCCTTGGCTGAAGGCAGCGCTAAACCACCAAGCCACCCAGGCTGCCCCCACATATTCTTTATCCATTCAATTGTTGATGGACATCTGGGCTCTTTCCATATTTTGGCTATTGTGGACATTGCTACTATAAACATTGGAGTGCACTTCTAAATCAGTATGATTGTATGCTTTGGATAAATACCTGCAGTGCAATTGCTGGGCTACAGGGTAGTTCTATTTTTAACTTTTTAGGGAACTTCAATACTGTTTTCCAGAGTGGCTACACCAGTTTGCATTCACACCAACAGTGCAAGGGGTTTCCTCTTTCTTCCTCCCCAACATTTGTTGTTTTACTGAGTTGTTCATTTTAGCCATTCTGTCTAACATGAGGTATTTATTTGTATTTCCCTGAAGTCGAGTGATGTTGACGTTTTTTCAAGTGTCTGTTAGTCATTTATATGTCTTCTTTGGAGAAACATCTCTTCATGACTTCTACCCCCTTTTTTTTTACTTTTTAAATTTTTTTTATTGGAGTTCAATTTGCCAACATATAGCATAACACCCAGTGCTCATCCTGCCAAGTGCCCCTCTCATTGCCCATCACCCAGTCATCCCAACCCCCCGCCTATTTCCCCTTCCACTACCCCTTGTTCATTTCCCAGAGTTAGGTGTCTCTCATGTTTTGTCACCCTCACTGATATTTTCACTCATTTTCTCTTCTGCCCATTTCTTGACTGGTTTCTTTGTTTTTGGGGTGTTGTTTCTGATGAATTCTTTATATATCTTGGACACTAGCACTTTATCTGATGTCATTTGAAAATATTTTCTCCCATATCTAGTTTTCCTTTTAGTTTTTTTTTAAGATTTTATTTATTTATTCATGAGACACACACACACACAGAGAAAGGGAGAGAGAGACAGACAGACAGACAGAGGGAGAAGCAGTCTCCATGCAGGGGACCCGACGTAGAACTCGATCCTGGGTCCTCAGGATCAGGTTTTGGGCTGAAGGTGGTGCTAAACCGCTGAGCCACCCAAGCTGCCCTCCTTTTAGTTTTATTGATTGTTCACTTTGTTGTACAGAAGCTTTTAAACCTGATGAAGTCCATATAGTTCATTTTTGCTCTTTTTCCCCTTGCCTTTAGAGATATATATTAAGAAGTTGCTGCACCTGAGGTCAGAGATGGCTGCCTGTATTCTCCTCTATGATTTTGATGGATTACTGTCTCACATTTAGGTATTTCATCCATTTTTAGTTTATTTTCCTGTATGGTGTAAGAGAATGGTCCATGTTCATTCTTCTGCACATGGCTATCCAATTTTCCCAACACCATTTGTGACTGTATTTTTTCCACTGGATATCCTTTCCTACTTTGTCTAAAATTAGTTGACCGTAGAGTTGAGGGTCCATTTCTGGGTTCTTTATTCTGTTCTATTGATCTATGTGTCTGTGTTTGTGCCAGGACTATAATGTCTTCATGATTGCAGCTTTGTAGTATAGCTTGCAGTCTGGAATTTTGATGCCTCCAACTTTGGTTTTCTTTTTCAACATGCCTTTGGCTATTCAGGGTCTTTTGTGTTTCCATACAAATTTTAGGATTGTTTATTCCAGCTCTATAAAAAATGCTGATGGTATTTTGATAAGGATTGCATTGAATGTGTAGATTGCTCTGGGTAGCATAGAAATTTAAACAATATATGTTCTTCCAATCCATGAGAATGTAACTCTTTTCCATTTCTTTGTGCCTTCCTCAATTTCTTTAATAAGTATTATATAGTTTTCAGAGTACAGATACTTTACCTCTTTGGTTAGATTTAGTCCTAGGTATCTTATGGTTTTTGGTGCAATTGTAAATGGAATCAACTCCTTAATTTATCTTTCTTCTACTTCATTGTTAGTGTATAGAAATGCAACTGACTTCTGTGCATTGATTTTATATCCTGCAACTTTGCTGAATTCATGTATCAGTTCTAGCAATTTTTGGTGAAGTCTTTTGGGTTTTACACAAAGAGTGAAAGTTTGGATTATTTGCCAATTTGGATGCCTTTTATTGCTTTTTGTTGTCTGATTGCAAGGCTATGGCTTCCAGTACTATGTTGAATAACAGTGGTGATAGTGTTATTATGTTCCTGACCCTAGGAGGAAAGCTCTCAATTTTTCCCCATTGAGAGTGATATTCGCTGTGTTTCTTTAGTGTATATCTTTTCTGATGTTGGTATATGCTCCCTCTATCCTTACACTATGGAGAGTTTTAACCAAGAAAGAACCAAGAGGGAAAAAAGTGACCTTAAATTTAAACTGTTCCAGGAAAGGAAGTGTTTAAAGCAAGTTTTTATTTAAATACTTGAATATATATATATATATATATATATATATATATATATATATAGTATATATACAGATCTTTGTATATATACACTATGGAGAGTTTTAACCAAGAAAGAATGCTGTATTTTGTCAAATTATTTTTCTTCATCTATTGAGGGTATCATATGATTCTTATCCTTTCTTTTGTTAATGTGGTGCATCACATTGATTTGCAGATGTTAAACCACCTTTTCAGTCTATGAATAAATCCCACTTGGTCAGGGTGAATTATCCTTTTAATAAACTGTTGGATCCTATTAACTGGTGAGAAGTTTTGCATCCATGTTCATCAGGGATATTGATCTAAAATTCTTGTTTGTGGTGGGGTCTTTGTCTTGTTTTGGGATCAAGTTAATCCTGGCTTTATAGAATGAGTTTGGATGTTTTCCTACCATTTCTATTTTTTTTTTGGAACAGTTTCAAAAGAGTAAGTATTAATTCTTTAAATGTTTGGTAGACAAACAGTGTATGTTCTCATTCATTTGGGGAATATGAATAATAGTGAAAGGGAATATAAGGGAAGGGAGAAGAAATGTGTGGGGAATATCAGAAAGGGAGACAGAACATAAAGACTTCTAACTCTGGGAAATGAGCTAGGGGTGGTGGAAGGGGAGGAGGGCGGGGGGTGGGGGTAAATGGGTGACGGGCACTAAGGGGGACACTTGATGGAATGAGCACTGGGTGTTATTCTGTATGTTGGTAAATTGAACACCAATAAAAATTAATTTAAAAAAAAGAAACTAAAAAAAATAAAAATAAAAATAAATGTTTGGTAGAATTCCCCTGGAAAGCCATCTGGCCCCAGACTCTTGTTTGATGGGGGATTTTTGACTGCTGATTCAATTTTTTTAAAAAGATTTTATTTATTTATTCATGAGAGACACACACACACAGAGAGGCACAGGCACAGGCAGAAGAAGGCTCCATGCAGAGAGCCTGACGTGGGACTGGATCCTGGGCTTCCAGAATCACACCCTGGGCTGAAGGTGGCGCTAAACCACTGAGCCACCCAGGCTACCCTGCTGATTCAATTTCTTTGTTGATTATGGGTCTGTTCAGGTTTTCTTTTCTTCCCGTTTCAGTTTTGGTAGCTTATATTTCTAGGAGCATATCAATTTCTTCCAGATTGCCTAATTTTTTGGCATATAATTTCTCATAATATGTTCTTATACTTCTATTTCTTTGGTGTTGTTTATGATATCGCCTCTTTCATTCATCCTATTCATTTGAGTCCTTTATCATTTATTTTTGATAAGTCTGGATAGGGACTCACATATTTTTTTAAGTAGGCTCCACATCCAGTTTTGAGCTTAACACAGGGCTCAAACTCACAACTCTGAGTTCAAGACGTTAGCTGTGATCAAGACTCCGACGCTTAAATAATTGAGCCCCTCAGGTTTCCTTTAAGACCATACTTTGAGAAAAACTTTTGTAAGGAGTGCCCAGAGTACAAACATCTTTGTCCTCTGAGCAGGGGGCAGAATGGCAAAACACACAAAATTCCTGAATGTTTGCCAGTTTTCATGAAATCTGTTTTTTACTGATCTGTATATTGTTCTTTCCTTTAGATTTTATTTGTGCCTTCACAAAGAAGTAAAATACTTGGTAAAGCATCTGAAATGTCAGTGTGCTAGGGCAGTGGGTTATTATATTCACTCTTTAATTTCTATAAAGTGGTATTACCACCTTTGCAAAAAAATAGATTTAAATGAAAAATAAACACACTCATTCACAAATTGTAGAAAGCAAATATAATTATACTGAGCCTTAGAGGGAAAAAAGTGACCTAAAATTTAAACTGTTCCAGGAAAGGAAGTGTTTAAAACAATAGATTTGCCCACCAGTCTTGTCTCCTCTCTCTCTCTCTCTCTCTCTCTCTCTCTCTCTCTCACACACACACACACACACACACACACACACACACACACGCACAAACCTTCTAATCACCCATTCATACCCACAACATGCAGGGAAGACAGATATCATTTAGCTATAAGAGTGTTTTAAATAGTAACAGAAGCAGGCTTTACTAAATCTAATAGAAAATAAATTAAGGAGGTGGGGAGGGTTTAATGAGGGCAGTTTCAGAGTGGCAATAACCAGGTAGCTTCCTTGTGATTGTAGGGTTGTGGCTGAGCATATTAGTAATGAAACCTTACATTTTCATTGTGCATTATGGTTTGCAAAGTACTTTAATATTCTCATTCATTTTGCTCTGAAGCACTTCCAAGAAATTTGTTAGTAAGGTAAGAAAACAGTCTTGGAGAGTTTGGATGGCTTGACCAAAGTCATGTAACTAGTCAATATCTTCTGACTCCTGTATGCTGTGTTCTTTGCATCTCACAAAAAAGGCAGGAGGAAGAGAACTTATCTGTTGGTTACACACTATCTTCCATGTATTTATAATGTCATGGAATTTTCAAAGTAGTTCTATGAAGCCAATGTGATTATTATCTCCATTTTGCAGATCAGAATAAGGAGAATATGTTAGTTACCTACAGTCATAGAGCTAGTAAGCAGCAGAGCCAGTATTCAAATCTTTATTAGTCTGATCCCAAAGCCAGAGCTGTCTCCTTCCTGCAGTCTTCTGGAAGCAAAGGGCCTAAGGATGGAGAACATTGTCCTAATCATTTGAGAAGCAGATTGATATAAATTGAATAATCTGTTGCCTTTGTAATAAGACACCGGTGCCTATCAGTGGTCTGAGGTCAGCCTAGTAGTATCATTATCTTGAACTGGCTTTCTTTTTCCCTTTATCCTGAATCTTTCACCATCCATATCTGACTGTAGCTGTGAGCATTTTGCTGTTGGTACACAGGGCTGCATATATTATTTCAAATTTCCTTAAAATTCTTTTGTTTTTAAATTTCCTTAAAGTTCTTGACACATTGTTAGTTACCATGTAACTGTGCCATGAATGCTATTGACTGGCTCATAAGATGTAAAATTCCTAGAAATAAAATACCTTTCCTTGGAGAGAAATTATGTGTATAAGAGTTTATTTGGCAACAGATCATAATAAATTAAACTATCAAATGAACACAAAAACTGTTCAGTTAGGTTTTTATAATAAAAAAGTCATCCAGAAGTTGTCAAAAATAAGCAATAAAACAAAATCCATACAGTATATGGTAGTTTTTATCCTATTAATTTCCATTTTAAAATTGAGGAAACCATATTCAAATAATGAGGAAAACATGAAAGAAAATACAGTGAATTCAAATTTAAGAATTAAAACTAAAACAAGAAGAAGTAAAAAGCCTAAATGCTATCCTCAACCTTTTTGTACCAGTTTGGATAAAAACTGGTACAAAAAGGAAATATGTGGTCAAAAGGATCACAAATACTAGAAAGTCCTCATGGATTCTGAATCTGTCAAAGTGGGCTGTATGGCAGCAGGAAGGAACTCAGTAATTTGATTCACTCTGTGAATTAGCTATAGCAGAGTGGTCCCTGATTCTCTTGATTACCTGAACACACACTATGCTGTTGGCTTGTATGACTGTTATTTTTGTAGCCATCTCCATTCCCAGACTATGAGCTATGACAAGGGAGTCACTCATAGTTCTCTATAATAGTCACCAGTTTATTCAATAGAACAAATGAATGGACAGAAGATGAATGAACAGAAGATGAATGAGTGATTAGGTCTAGGCTACCTGGGTAGGAAGAGCAGGAAAATTTTGTGGTTTTCTCCCTATCTGACAAGCTCAATCAATTTTTTCTTCCGTTTAGCTTCCTCTACTTCTATTGAATCTTATAAAACTTTGGGAAAATTCTTTTTAATTTTCAAGTTTTTATTTAAATACTTGTTAGTTAATATACAGTGTAATATCAATTTCAGTTGCAGAATTTAGTGATACATCACTTACACATAATACCCAGTGCTCATCACAAGTTCCCTCCTTAATCCTCATAACCCATTTAACACATCCCATCCCTTACCACCTCCCCTCCAACAATGTACAGGTGGTACTTTCACCTTAAGAGTGTGTTTTCTGCTTTGCATCTTTCCCCCTTGTTCATCTGTTTTGTTTTTTAAATTTTACATATAAGTGAAATCATATGGTATTTGTCCTTCTCTGGCTGATTTATATTGCTTAGCATAATACTCTATAGCTCTATCCACACCATTGTAAATGGCAATGTTTCATTTTTTATGGCTGAGTAATATATGATTGTGTATATATGCCATACCTTCTTTATCCATTCATCAGTCCATGGACATTTGGACTCTTTCAGTAATTTCACTATTATTGGTGCTTCTGCTATAAACATGGGGTGCATGTATCAATTTGAATCAGTATTTTTGTATCCTTTTGGTATTTACTGAGTAGTGTAATTGCTGGATCCTAGGGTACTTCTTTATAAATTCTTAAAAAAGATTTATTTATTGATTCATGAGAGACACATAGAGAGAAGCAGAGACATAGGCAGAGGAAGAATCAGGCTTCATGCAGGGAACCCAATGTAGGACTCAATCCCAGGACTCTAGGATCACAACCTGAGCTAAAGGCAGCTAGCTGCTCAACCACTGAGCTACCCGGGCACCCCAGGTAGTTCTTTTTTTTTTAGCTTTTTGAGGAAACTTCATATTGTTTTCCACAGTGGCTGAACAACTTTGTGTTCCCACCAACAGTGCGGTGGGAATTTGATTTCTCTACATCTTGGCCAACACCAGCTGTTTCCTGTGTCGTTAATTTTAGCCATTCTGACAACTGTGAGGTCATATCTCATTTTAGTTTTTATTTGTATTTCCTTGATAATGAGTGATGTTGAGCATTTTTCATCTGTTAGCCGTATGTATGTCTTTTTTTTTCCTGCCATATGTATGTCTTCTTTGGAGAAATGTCTGTTCATATCTTCTGTCCATTTCTATTTTTTGGAATACTTTAAGAAAAATAGGTATTAACTCTAAATGTTTGGTAGAATTTACATGTGAAGCCATCTGACCCTGGACTTTGTTTATTTGGAGATTTTTGATGACTCATTCAATTTATATGTTGGTTATCAGTCTGTTCAAGTTTTCTGTTTCAGTTTCGGTAGTTTATGTGTTTCTATGCATTTATCAATTGCTTCCAGATTATCTAATTTGGTGGTATACAATTCTTCTTAATATTCTTTTATAATTGCATTTCTGTGGTGTTGATTGTTATTTCTCCTCTCTTATTTGTGATTTTATTTATTTGGATTGTTTTTTTTTCTTTCCTTTTTGATAAGTATAGCTAGAGGTATTAATTTTTAAAAATTCTGTCAAAGAATCAGCTCCTGATTTCATTGATCTATTAATGTTGCTGTTGTTTAGTTTCTATATCATTTATTTCAGTTCTAATCTTTATTATTTCCCTTCCTGCTAGCTTTAGGCTTTGTTTGCTTTTCTTTTCCTAGCTCCTTTAGGTGTAAAGTTAGGTTGTTTATTTGGGATTTTTCTTGTTTCTTGATGAAGGCCTATATTGCTATCTCATTCCCTCTTAAGACCACTTTTGCTGCATCCCAAAGGTTTTGGACCATTATGTTTTCATTTTCATTTGTTTCCATCTGTATTTTAAAGTTCTTCTTTAATTTCCTGGTTGACCCATTAATTATTCATTAGTATGTTCTTTAACCTTCATGTATTTGTGGTATTTCATATTTTTTCTTATGTTTGACCTCAAGTTTTATAGCATTGTCAGAAAAGATGCATGTTATTATCTCAATCTTTTTGTACTTGTTGAGACCTGATTTGTGACCTTGTATGTGGTCTATTCTGGAGAATGTCCCATGTGCACTTGAGAAGAATGTTTATTTTGCTGCTTTAGGATTAAGTGTTCTGAATATATCCATTCAGTCTATTTGGTGCAGTGTATCATTGAAAGCCATTGTTTTCGTCATTCAAAGCCATTGTTTCCTTGCTGATCTTCTGTTTAGATGATCTCTTCACTGCTGTAAGTGGGGTGCTAAATTACCCTACTCTTGTTGTATGAGGTCAGTGAATTCCTTTATTTTGTTATTAATTGTATGTGGGTACTCCCAAGTTGGGATCATATTTACAAGTCTTAAATCTTCTTGTTGTATAGTACCTTTTATTATGATATAATGCCTTCTTCAACCCTTGCTACAGTGTCCTCTAAAATCTAGTGTGTCTGATAAAAGTATTGATACTCTGGCTTTTTTTGATGTCCATTTGCATGATAAATGTTTTTCTATTCACCCATTTTTAACCTGCAGGTATCTTTAGATCTAAAATGAGTATTTCATAGACAGTATATATATATATATATATATATATATATATATACATCTTATTTATCTATTTTGATACCTTATGTCTTTGGAATGTTTAGTTCATTTTCTGAGTAATTATTGATGGATTTGTAATTAGTGCCATTTTATAACTTGTTTTGTCTTTGTTTCTTGAGACTTTCTGTTATTTTCTAAGCTTTGTCACTTCTGGTCTTTCATTTCTACTCAAAGAATCCCCTTCAGTCTTTCTTGTTGGGTTGGTTTAGTGGTCAGAATTTTAGTTTTTGTTTGCTTGTCTGAGAAATTGTCTCCTTCTCTTCTGAATGGTAGCTGTTCTGGATAGAATATTTTTTGCCATGTATCTTTTTTTCCCGTTAAACATGTTGAATATATCATGTCACTATCTTATGGTTTTGCCAAGTTTCTGGGGAGAGATCTGCAGCTAACCTTATGGGTCTTCTCTTGTAAATTAGGGACAGCCTTTGTCTTACTGATTTCAGGGTTCTATCTTAATCAATATATTTTCCAAATTTAACTAAAATGTGTTTTGGTGGTGGCTTGCTTTTATCGATTTTGATGGGAGTTCTCCCTCCAAGAAGATTAGGATATCTCTTTCCTTCCCCAGATTAGGGAAGTTTTCAGCTATTATTTCCTCAAATGAACCCTCTGTCCCCTTTTCTATATCTTCTTCTGGGAATCCTATAATGAATCTTATTACATTGATGGAGTTGCTGAGTTCCCTAAGTCTACTCTCATGATCCATCATTCATTTTTCTCTATCTTGTGCAGCTTCATTATTTTCCATAATTTTATATTTTATCTCACTTATTCATTCTTCTGTTTTTCCATCCTTGTGGTCATTACATCCAGTTGATTTCAAATCTCACATATTGCACTTTTTATTTCTGACTGTTTTTTATTTATTTTATCTCTGCAGGATCTCCCTGATGTCTTCTGCACTTTTCTCAAGCCCTGCGCGTATCCTTATGACTGTTGTTTTAAATTCTGCATCAGGGCAGCCTGGGTGGCTTAGCAGTTTAGCGCTGCCTTCAGCCCAGCACCAGATCCTGGAGACCCAGGATCAAGTCCCACATCAGGCTCCCGGCATGGAGCCTGCTTCTCCTTCTGCCTGTGTCTCTGCCTTTCTCTCTCTGTCTCTCATGAATAAATAAATAAAATCTTAAAAAAATTCTGCATCAAACATATTACTTATATCTGCTTCAATTAGATCTCTGACCATGACTTTTCCTTGTTCTTTCTTTTGGGATGACTTGCTCCATCTTGGCGTTTTGTCTGGATCTCTGTCTTCTCTATATTAGAAAATCGTGTTACATTGCATCTCCTGAGGGTAATAGCTTTATGAAAAGAAGTCATATAATGTCCAGGCCTGGCATTTCAGGAAGTGTCTCTGGCATGTACTGCATCCATATTGTTGCTATGTTTTGGCTGCTGTATCCCTCAGGTCAGTCATCTACAGAGGATTTCCCTTCCTGCAATTGGCAGTGTTTTGATTTTGGCCAGAGTGTGGTGAGTTTACTAGGTGCCCTCTGGTTTGCTTGTTAAATAAGACCTGATGCTATTTCCATTGGAACTGAAATTTTGCAGAATTCTATGGTCAGTAGATGTGGTGCATGTGGGGGGTTTGTCTGGTCTTCTGTCCTAGGCCTACTGCACTGGTCCTTAGGCACACTTACCTAAGAACAGAAGTAACAGCCAAGTGCAGGGAGTGGGACTTGGTGAAAGCAGGGTCATCAGCAGTATTAGCAGTGTGATGTTTACTGAAGTTGGTTTATGCTGAGGGATGGGGGAGGGAAATTGAACTAGCCAGCTCCTTTGTTCCAGTAGAGTGGAGTCCATGCTTATTGCTCTTAGGGAACCCCTCCCAGTAGAGTGGATAATTTCCCCTAATGCATCCTAGGGGTTATTCAGATTGCTTTTTCATACCGTCTCTGGGTTGCTTGCCAGCCTGGAGGAGCACTGTGCACTTTAGGCTCTATCTTAGTAAAGTTAAAAAGCCAGCAAAGAAGACTAGTGCAGGTCCCTAAAGTTTAGAGTTTTAAAATTTGCTGACTTTTAAAACTCTAAACTTTAGGGACCAGTGAAGTGGTGAGGTGAGGACCTGTACTAGTCTTCTGTGGGTGGGTCCCACCACTGGGGCTGATGCAGGTTTGACCTAGAAAAAGCAGTCAGACCACAGTGGAGGGGCATGAGATTTGGAGCAAAGCAGCCTAAACAGCCAGTACCTGGTTTAGCAGACCTCAGCAGTTATCTCTGCCCCTATTCTCAGGAGCAAAGAAGTGAAATGGTGCCCACTGGTGCTTGTATCCCTGGAGAGGCAATGCCACCTCTCACAGATGTGCTTCAAGAAGAGGGAACAGTCTATCCCTGTACATCTTATGTGATCTTCAGATCGAGCAGTTTGCCCCTGGGTTACCTGCCTGCCTTCCCTCTAGGAGTAGGACAGTACCCTCAGAGCTCTATCCCAGCTATGCTACACACCTCTAAAACTCTAGTCTTTGAGCTTCGGTGGTTGCAAAAACAAAAATCATCCCCTTTCATTTTCCCAGTGAATGGCTTTGGGGAAGTGTTCTCCTTATACAATCTCCTGTACAGTACTCTCTCTCTCTCCTTTCTCCACAACCAGGTCTCCCTCCCTCTGCAGTAACTGTGATCCATTTCTCCACCAAACCACATCTCTTCTATTCTTACCTTCCTCAATGCGGCCTCTTCTCTCTTGGTAGTTGTGTAATTTTTTGTCAGTCACAGGTCAATTTATTTGGTATTCAGAATGATTTGGTAGTTATGTAGCTATGTTCAAGGTATAAGGCAAGCCTAAGGTCCTCCTACTGCTCCACCATCTTAGTTCCCCCACCCTTGGAAAGTTTTTAAAAATAATTCTTGTCTGGTCATTTGCTCTCCCTAATTTTTCTCACACGTGGCCAATGAGTTGAAACATATTAGTCTGAGAAGCTTTAAGCTCTTAGGACCAAAAACAATGCGTACAACAGAACCACCTTACATATACATAGTAGATCCTCCATAAACCATTTTGATCAAATACATAAATTTCTAAAAATATTCTCACTAAGCTTTCTATCTTCTTCCTAGAACATACTCAATGGCCTTCTACTTTCCACCAAAGCAACTTAATATTGGAATTCAGAGAGGAAAAAAAAAACAGTAATTATCCCTGTTTTTAGCATGTTGGTATAAATTCAAGGACTTCAGTTTAAAAGTTGATAGTCAACATCTGTTAGGCGCTTAACATTTGAGGATAAAGGAAACAAGATCTCTACCTTAAGCAGCTTACTGTCCCATGGAGGATAGTACAAGCATTCATATTGCTGCAATTTGGTTCTAGGGGAGGGGCTAAGCACATCCATTTATTTGGGGACAGGGAATCTTGCTCAGGAAATGATATCTGAATCAAATTTACATGGATTTTCCTATATAGAGAGACTAAATGGCATTTTGAGCAAAAATAGCATGAGTAAGCCTCTTAACTTGGGTTACCATAACAAAATGCCATTAGCTAGGTGGCTTAAACAACAGGCACTATTTTTTCATAGTTATAGAGCTTAGAAAGCCCAAGGCCAACAAGCTGGTCAGTTTTGGATTCTGGTTAGAGTGCTTCTTCTGGTTTGCAGATAGCTTTATCCTCACATGGAAGACAGACAAAAAGTTCTGGTGTCACCCTCTCTTCTTACAAGGGCACTTTATCATATGGGCTCTACTCTCATTACTTCATTTAAACTTAATTACCTCCCCCCAAGTGTCCCA
The DNA here is from genome assembly GCF_905146905.1 of Nyctereutes procyonoides. Classification (NCBI taxonomy): domain Eukaryota; kingdom Metazoa; phylum Chordata; class Mammalia; order Carnivora; family Canidae; genus Nyctereutes; species Nyctereutes procyonoides. The sequence goes on along the minus strand of NW_026575125.1, from coordinate 63,223,206 downwards.
CTTCCTAATGCCATTATACTGAATGTGAGTTCTTCAATATATGAATTTTATGGTAAAACAAATGTTCAGTACATAAGTAAGTATGTGGAGGAGTAAAAGCAATAAACACATTCACAAAACAGCAAGGGGTCAAGATTGGGGAAAAGACATTGATATACAGCAGACCAAAAAAGTAACTTGAAATCAGAGAGTAGAAAGCTTCAAAAGGCTAACTTGTGTTTGGACTTAAATTATAAGGTGAGGAGGTGGAGCAAGATGGCAGAGGAGTAGGGGTCCTCAACTCAACTGGCCCCGCCAACTTACCTTGATAACTTTCAAATCATCAAATTCAACACCTACAAATTTGACCTGAGATTTAAAGAGAGAACAGCTGAACACTATGGAGAGAACGGTTTTCAGTTCTAGCAAGGTAGGAAGATGGAAAAAAGTTTAAAAAGAATCAGGTAGGGGAGGGGCACCACGAGGAGCCCAGCTAAGGCCAGGCGGCCAAAGCCTCTGGGACAGGAAAGCCCAGCCCCTGAGAAGCAGGAGCTTTAAAAATCCGCACTGGATTCTTCCTGTATGGAAAAGCCCTTAGCAGGAAAATTGGGCAGAATCGCAGGAGGGGCAATGAAAGCCTCTCCTTTCCTGGAGTCACTAAAAGAGGAAGTGTGCCTGGGGGAAAGCCCAACACGATGTGGGCTGATCTCCGTAAAAGACTGGAGCTCGCAGCCTTCAGGGCATCTGGGAGAAGCCAGTAGGTTGGTAGTAGGGGCTCCAAACAGAGATGTCTGTGTCCTGCTGCTTTCAGGAACTGTGCACCCCGGGAGCATTATTCCAGCAGCACAGGGCGTCAGATCTCAGGGCACCAGAGCCAACACAGCCCATGATCCTGCACTCCCCCTGAGACAGGCAGAAGCAGGGAGGCTACAGGACAGTGAGGACTCTTCTGCCACTGGGTGCCTGCAAGCTGTGCAGATCAGCGCACCCACGCGGGCCCTGGGAGCATCTATGCCAGTGTGGACTGGGAGACTGCATTAGTTACTAGCAGGCAGCTGACTCCAGGGCTGGAAATCTGGCCGCTGCCATGGTTGTTTTTCCTCCTTGTTTCACCTTGTGCCTGGGAGAGGCGGGGTGCCAGGGAAACAGCACACACGGAGACCAGCACGAGGCAGGGGATGGGCATTGCTGCCCAGGCACACAGCCTGAGAATAAGCACAGCAAGCCCCTCCCCCAGAAGACAAGCTGGAAGAACGGGAAGAGCAATTTCTTGACCAAGCAGCATTGGAAAGCTCCAGGGGAAGTAGAGGGATTTACAATATATAGAACTGGAGGGTACTCCTCATTCCCCCCATCCTTTTTGAAGTACAACTCGTTTTGTTTTTTGTTTTGTTTTTTTTTTTTTACTATTAAGGTTATGACATCTTTTATTATTTTAAATTGGAGTTCAATGTGCAAACATATATCATATCACCCAATGCTGATCCCTTCAAGTGCCCCCCTCAGTGCCAGTCACTCAGTCACCTAAACCCCCGCCCACCTCCCTATCCACTACTCCTTGTTCGTTTCCCAGAGTTAGGAGTCTCTTATGTACTGTAATCCTCACTGATATTTTCACTCATTTTCTCTCCATTCCCCTTTATTCCCTTTCACTATTTTTATATTTCCCAAATGAATGAGACCATATAATATTTGTCCTTCTCTGATTGACTTATTTCATTCAGCATAATACCCTTCAGTTCTATCCACGTGAAAGTAAATGGTGGGTATTTGTCATTTCTAATGGCTGAGTAATATTCAATTGTATACATAGACCACATCTTCTTTATCCAATCTTCATTTGATAGTCACCGAGGCTCCTTCCACAGTTTGGCTATTGTGGACATTGCTGCTATAAATATTGGGGTGCAGGTGTTCCAGCGTTTCACTGCATCAGTATCTTAGGAGTAAATCCCCAGCAGTGCAATTGCTGGGTTGTAGGGCAATTCTATTTTTAACACTTTGAGGAACCTCCACACAGTTTTCCAGAGTGGCTGCACCAGTTCACATTCCCACCAACAGTGTAAGAGGGTTCCCCTTTCTCCACATCGTCTCCAACGTTTGTTGTTTCCTGTCTTGTTAATTTTCCCCATTCTCACTGGTGTGAGGTGGTATCTCATTGTGGTTTTGATTTGTATTTCCCTGATGGCCAGTGATGCAGAGCATTTTCTCATGTGCATGTTGGCCATGTCTAGGTCTTCTTTGGTGAAATGTCTGTTCATGTTTTTGCCAATTTCATGATTGGATTGTTTGTTTCTTTGCTGTTGAGCTTCATAAGTTCTTTATAGATCTTGGATACTAGCCCTTTATCTGATAGGTCATTTGCAAATACCTTCTCCCATTCTTTAGGTTGTCTTTGAGTTTTGTTGACTGTTTTCTTTTGCTGTGCAGAAGCTTTTGATCTTGATGAAGTCCCAATGCTTCATTTTTGCTTTTGTTTATCTTGCCTTCATGGATGTATCTTGCAAGAAGTTGCTGTGGCCAAGTTCAAAAAGGGTGTTGCCTGTGTTCTCCTCTAGGATTTTGATGGAATCTTGTCTCACATTTAGATCTTTCATCCATTTTGAGTTTATCTTTGTGTGTGGTGTAAGAGAATGGTCCGGTTTCATTCTTCTGCATGCGGCTATCCAATTTCCCCAGCACCATTTCTTGAAGAAACTGTCTTTTTCCCAGTGGATAGTCTTTCCTCCTTTCTTGAATATTAGTTGACCATAGAGTTGAGGGGATATTTCTGGATTCTCTATTCTGTTTCATTGATCTATGTGTGTGTTTTTGTACCAGGACCACACCGTCTTGATGATCACAGCTCTGTAATAAAACCTGAAATCTGGCATTGTGATGCCCCCAGCTATGGTTTTCTTTTTAATATTCCCCTGGGTATTTAGGGTCTTTTCTGATTCCACACAAATCTTAAGATGATTTGTTCCAATTCTCTGAAGAAAGCCCATGGTATTTTGATAGGGATTGCATTAAATGTGTAAATTGCCCTAGGTAGCATTGACATTTTTACAATATTAATTCTTCCAATCCCTGAGCATGGAATATTTTTCTGTCTCTTTCTGTCTTCCTCAAATTATTTCAGAAGTGTTCCGTAGTTTTTAGGGTATAGATTCTTTACTTCTTTGGTTAGGTTTATCCCTAGGTATATTATTCTTTTGAGTGAAATTGTCAATGGGATTGACTCCTTAATTTCTCTTTCTTCAGTCTCATTGTTAGTGTAGAGAAATGCCACTGATTTCTGGGCATTGATTTTGTATCCTGCCACACTGCCAAATTGTTGCTGTATGAGTTCTGGCAATCTTGGAGTGGAGTCTTTTGGGTTTTGTATGGGAAGTATCATGTCATCTGGGAAGAGGGAGAGTTTCACTTCTTCTTTGCCAATTTGAATGCCTTTTATTTCTTTTTGCTGTCTGATTGCTGAGGCCAGGAATTCTAGTACAGTGTTAAATAGCAATGGTGAGAGTGGACGTCCCTGTCTTGTTCCTGATCTTTGGGGAAAGGCTCCCAGTGTTTCCCCATTAAGAATGATATTTGCTGTTGGTTTTCATAGATGGCTTTTAAGATGCGGAGGAATGTGCCCTCTATCCCTACACTCTGAAGAGTTTTGATCAGGAATGGATGCTGTATTTGGTCAAATGCTTTCTCTGCAGCTATTGAGAGGATCATATGGTTCTTGTTTTTTCTCTTTTTGATATGAGCTATCACGCTGATTGCTTTATGAGTGTTGAACCACCCTTGCATCCCGGGGATAAATCCCACTTGGTCATGGTGAATAATCTTCTTAATGTATTGTCGGATTCTATTGGCTAGCATCTTGTTGAGAATTTTTGCATCCATGTTCATCAGGGATATTGGTCTATAACTCTTTTTGGTGGGGTCTTTTTCGGGTTTGGAATCAAGGTGATGCTGGCCTCATAAAACGAGTTTGGAATTATTCTGTTTCTTTCTAACTTTTGGAACAGTTTTAGTAGAATAGTATTGTTTCTTCTTTAAACGTTTGATAGAATTCCCCTGAGAAGCCATCTGGCCCTGGACTTTTGTTTCTTGGGAGGTTTTTGATGACTTCTTCAAATTTTTTTCCTGGTTTTCTATTCCTTTTTTTTAATAAATTAATTTTTATTGGTGTTCAATTTACCAACATACAGAATAACACCCAGTGCTCATCCCGTCAAGTGTCCCCCTCAGTGCCCGTCACCCAGTCACCCCCATCCCCGGCCCTCCTCCCCCTCCACCACCCTTAGTTCATTTCCCAGAGTTAGAAGTCTTTATATTCTGTCTCCCTTTCTGATATTTCCCACACATTTCTTCTCCCTTCCCTTATATTCCCTTTCACTATTATTCATATTCCCCAAATGAATGAGAACATACGTGTTTGTCCTTCACCGATTGAGTTACTTCACTAAGCATAATACCCTCAGTTCCATCCACATTAAAGCAAAAGGTGGGTATTTGTCGTTTCCAATGGCTGAGTAATATTCCATTGTGTACATAAACCACATCTTCTTTATCCATTCATCTTTCGATGGACACCGAGGCTCCTTCCACAGTTTGGCTATTGTGGACATGGCTGCTAGAAACATCGGGGTGCAGGTGTCCCGGCATTTCATTGCATCTGAATCTTTGGGGTAAATCCCTAACAGTGCAATTGCTGGGTCGTAGGGCAGGTCTATTTTTAATTCTTTGAGGAACCTCCACACAGTTTTCCAGAGTGGCTGCACCAGTTCACATTCCGACCAACAGTGTAAGAGGGTTCCCTTTTCTCTGCATCCTCTTCAACATTTGTTGTTTCCTGCCTTGTTAATTTTCCCCATTCTCACTGGTGTGAGGTGGTATCTCATTGTGGGTTTGATTTGTATTTCCCTGATGGCAAGTGATGCAGAGCATTTTCTCATGTGCATGTTGGCCATGTCTATGTCTTCCTCTGTGAGATTTCTCTTCATGTCTTTTGCCCAATTCATGATTGGATTCTTTGTTTCTTTGGTGTTGAGTTTAATAAGTTCTTTATAGATTTTGGAAACTAGCCCTTTATCTGATATGTTATTTGCAAATATCTTCTCCCATTCTGTAGGTTGTCTTTGAGTTTTGTTGACTGTATCCTTTGCTGTGCAAAAGATTCTTATCTTGATGAAGTCCCAATAGTTCATTTTTGCTTTTGTTTCTTTTGCTTTCGTGGATGTATCTTGCAAGAAGTTACTGTGGCCAAGTTCAAAAAGGGTGTTGCCTGTGTTCACCTCTAGGATTTTGATGGAATCTTGTCTCACAATTAGATCTTTCATCCATTTTGAGTTTATCTTTGTGTATGGTGCAAGAGAGTGGACTAGTTTCATTCTTCTGCATGTGGATGTCCAATTTTCCCAGCACCATTTATTGAAGAGACTGTCTTTCTTCCAGTGGATAGTCTTTCCCCCTTTATCGAATATTAGTTGACCATAAAGTTGAGGGTCCACTTCTGGGTTCTCTATTCTGTTCCATTGATCTATGTGTCTGTTTTTGTGCCAGGACCACACTGTCTTGATGACCACAGCTTTGTAGTACAACCTGAAATCTGGCATTGTGATGCCCCCGGCTATGGTTTTCTTTTTTAAAATTCCCCTGGCTATTCGGGGTCTTTTCTGATTCCACACAAATCTTAAACTAATTTGTTCTAACTCTCTGAAGAAAGTCCATGGTATTTTGATAGGGATTGCATTAAACGTGTAAATTGCCCAGGGTCACATTGACATTTTCACAATATTTATTCTGCCAATCCAGGAGCATGGAATATTTTTCCATCTCTTTGGGTCTTCCTCAATTTCTTTCAAAAGTGTTTTATAGTTTTTAGGGTATAGATCCTTTACCTCTTTGGTTAGGTTTATTCCTAGGTATCTTATGCTTTTGGGTGCAATTGTAAATGGGATTGACTCCTTAATTTCTCTTTCTTCAGTCTCATTGTTAGTGTATAGGAATGCCATTGATTTCTGGGCATTGATTTTGTATCTTGCCACGCTACCAAATTGCTGTATGAGTTCTAGCAATCTTGGGGTGGAGGCTTTTGGTTTTTCTATGTAGAGTATCATGTCACCGGCGAAGAGGGAGAGTTTGACTTCTTCTTTGCCAATTTGAATGCCTTTAATGTCTTTTTTTGTCTGATTGCTGAGGCTAGGACTTCCAATACGATGTTGAATAGCAGTGGTGAGAGAGGACATCCCTGTCTTGTTCCTGATCTTAGGGGAAAGGCTACCAGTGCTTCCCCATTGAGAATAATATTTGCTGTGGGCTTTTCGTAGATGGCTTTTTAGATGTCGAGGAAAGTTGCCTCTATCCCTACACTCTGAAGAGTTTTGATCAGGAATGGATGCTGTATTTTGTCAAATGCTTTCTCTGCATCTAATGAGAGGATCATATGGTTCTTGGTTTTTCTCTTGCTGATATGATGAATCACATTGATTGTTTTACGAGTGTTGAATCAGCCTTGTGTCCCGGGGATAAATCCTACTTGGTCATGGTGAATAATATTATTAATGTGTTGTTGGATCCTATTGGCTAGTATCTTGTTGAGAATTTTTGCATCCATGTTCATCAGGGATATTGGTCTGTAATTCTCCTTTTTTGGTGGGGTCTTTGTCTGGTTTTGGAATTAAGGTGATGCTGGCCTCATAGAATGAATTTGGAAGTACTCCATCTCTATCTTTCCAAACAGCTTTAGTAGAATAGGTATGATTTCTTCTTTAAACGTTTGATAGAATTCCCCTGGGAAGCCATCTGGCCCTGAACTCTTGTGTCTTGGGTGGTTTTTGATGACTTCTTCAATTTCCTCCCTGGCTATTGGCATGTTCAGGTTTTCTATTTCTTCCTGTTCCAGTTTTGGTAGTTTGTGGCTTTCCAGGAATGCGTCCATTTCTTCTAGATTGCCTAATTTATTGGCGTAGAGCTGTTCATAATATGTTTTTAAAATCGTTTGTATTTCCTTGGTGTTGGTAGTGATCTCTCCTTTCTCATTCAAGATTTTATTAATTTGAGTCCTCTCTCTCTTCTTTTTAATAAGGTTGGCTAATGGTTTATCTATCTTATTAATTCTTTCAAAGAACCAACTCCTGGTTCTATTGATCTGTTCCACAGTTCTTCTGGTCTCAAATTTGTTGAGTTCTGCTCGAATTTTAATTAGCTTTCTTCTTCTGCTGGGCGTCGGGTCCATTTCCTGTTTTTTCTCTAGCTCCTTTATATGTAAGGTTAGCTTTTGTATTTGAGTTCTTTCCATTTTTTGAATGGATGCTTGTATTGGGATGTATTTCCCCCTCAGGACTGCTTTTGCTGCATCCCAAAGATTTTGAATAGTTGTATCTTCATTCTCATTAGTTTCCATGAATCTTTTTAATTCTTCCTTAATTTCCTGGTTGACCCTTTCATCTTTTAGCAGGATGGTCCTTTTTTTTTATAGGCTTTATATCTTTTATTTTTCATTTTTTTTTATAAATTAATTTTTATTGGTGTTCAATTTACCAACATACAGAATAACACCCAGTGCTCATCCCGTCAAGTGTCCCCCTCCGTGCCCGTCACCCATTCACCCCCACCCCCCGCCCTCCTCCCCTTCCACCACCCCTAGTTCATTTCCCAGAGTTAGAAGTCTTTATGTTCTGTGTCCCTTTCTGATATCTCCCACACATTTCTTAACCTCCACGTGTTTGATGACCTTCCAAACTTCTTCTTGTGATTGAGTTCTAATTTCAAGGCGTTATGGTCTGAGAATATGCAGGGGACGATCCCAGTATTTTGGTATTGGTTCAGACCCGATTTGTGACTCAGTATGTGGTCTATTCTGGAGAAAGTTCCATGTGCACTTGAGAAGAATGTGTATTCAGTTGAGTTTGGATGTAAAGTTCTGTAGATATCTGTGAAATCTATCTGGTCCAGTGTATCATTTAAAGCTCTTGTTTCTTTGGAGATGTTGTGCTTAGAAGACCTATCGAGGGTAGAAAGAGCTAGATTGAAGTCACCAAGTATAAGTGTATTATTATCTAAGTATTTCTTCACTTTGGTTAATAATTGGTTTAAGTATTTGGCAGCTCCCACATTCGGGGCATATATATTGAGGATTGTTAAGTCTTCTTGTTGGATAGATCCTTTAAGTATGATATAGTGTCCCTCTTCGTCTCTCACTACAGTCTTTGGGGTAAATTTTAGTTTATCTGATATAAAGATGGCTACCCCTGCTTTCTTTTGAGAACCATTTGAATGGTAAATGGTTCTCCAACCTTTTATTTTCAGGGTGTAGGTGTCCTTCTGTCTAAAATGAGTCTCTTGTAGACAGCAAATAGATGGGTCCTGCTTTTTTATGCAGTCTGAAACCCTGCGCCTTTTGATGGGGTCATTAAGCCCGTTCACGTTCAGAGTTACTTTTGACAGATATGAGTTTAGTGTCATCATGATATCTATTTAGTCCTTGTTTTTGTGGATTGTTCCACTGAAATTCTTCTTAAAGGGGAATTTTAAGAGTCTCCCTTAAAATTTCTTGCAGAGCTGGTTTGGAGGTCACATATTCTTTCAGTTCCTGCCTGTCTTGGAAGCTCTTTATCTCTCCTTCCATTTTGAATGAGAGCCTTGATGGATAAAGTATTCTTGGTTGCATGTTCTTCTCATTTAGGACCCTGAATATATCCTGCCAGCCCTTTCTGGCCTGCCACGTCTCTGTGGAGAGGTCTGCTGTTACCCTAATATTCCTCCCCATGAAAGTCAGGGACTTCTTGTCTCTTGCTGCTTTAAGGATCTTCTCTTTATCTTTGGTATTTGCAAGCTTCACTATTAAATGTCGAGGTGTTGAACGGTTTTTATTGATTTTAGGGGGGGATCTCTCTATTTCCTGGATCTGAATGCCTGTTTCCCTTCCCAGATTGGGAAAGTTCAGCTAGGATTTGTTCAAATACATATTCTGGCCCTCTGTCCCTTTCGGCGCCCTCGGGAACCCCAATTAAACGTAGGTTTTTCTTCCTTAGGCTGTCATTTATTTCCCTTAGTCTGTCTTCATGGTCCTTTAATTGTCTGTCTTTTTCCTCAGTTTCCCTCTTTGCCATTAACTTGTCTTCTATGTCACTCACTCGTTCTTCCACCTCGTTAACCCTTGTCGTTAGGACTTCTAGTTTGGATTGCATCTCATTCAATTGATTTTTAATTTCTGCCTGATTGGATTTAAATTCTGCAGTCATGAAGTCTCGTGAGTCCTTAATGCTTTTTTCTAGAGCCACCAGTAGCTTGATAATAGTGCTTCTGAATTGGCTTTCTGACATTGAATTGTAATCCAGATTTTGAAACTCTGTGGGAGAGAGGACTGTTTCTGATTCTTTCTTTTGAGGTGAGGTTTTCCTTCTAGTCATTTTGCTCAGTGCAGAGTGGCCAAAAACAAGTTGTATTGGGAAAAGGAGAGAAAGAGAGAGAAGGAAAGAAAAGAGAAAAAGAAAAAAAGAAAAAGAAGAAAAAAAGGAAAAAAAGAGAAGAAAAAGAGAAAGAAAAAGAAAGAAAAGAGAAAAAAAAGGGGGGTGGGGGAAGCAATCAGAAATCAAAAAGAAAAAAAGAAAAAAAAAAAACAAAAAACACGGGGGAGTATCTTCTGATTCTGTAGACTTTAAGTCCCTTGACTTCCCCTGGAATTGGTTCATCCAGCCTGTCTTCTGGGGGAGGGGCCTGCTGTGCTGATTTTCAGGTGTTAGCACTTGGGGGAGCTGCTCTGCCCCTGCCTGCTGCAGGGCTCAGCGGGGGTTGTTTACCCCGTGAGGCCCCAGGAGGAACAGCCGCAGTTGTTAGGGCAGCTCTGGAAGCCTGGATTCAGCCTCCGCAGGAACTACGGGGCTCTCTGTCTGCAGGGCCTGGAGGCTCCTGGGCGGGGCTGCTGATCTGCTCAGCTCGGGGCAGGAGCGTCCTTGCTATCCTGGGCCCTCGGGGCCTCTGCCTGTCCCGGGGGAGGCCGGATCTTGGGCTGTGTCCCAGCGCCCTGTGCTCGGGGGCCTGAGCTGTGGGATTCGCGCTCCTGGTTGCGCAGCCGCCGCTCTGCGGAGCCGCTCGATCCCCTCTGAGCTGCTCCCGGCCGTGCAGCCCCCTCCGCACGGAGCCTCTTCCTCTGTCCGAGCCGCCGCCGCCGAGCTGCTCCCGGAGCCGCGCAGCCTCCTCCGCGGAGCCGCCGCCCGAGCCCCTCTGAGCTGCTCCGGGTCCAGCCGACCGTGCGCTGCAGCCCTTAGGGAGCTCGGCGCACTATCCTGCGCGCGCAGGTGTCTGTTAGTGTCCCAGGGAGTCCGAGGGCATCCCCGCCCTCCTGGGTCCTGTTCCAACTCCCTGCGAGCCCCTTTCCGCCCGGGAAGGTTGGTGCAGCTCCTGCTTCTCCGGGACGGGGCTCTCCTGTCCTGGGGACACTCGCCCCGGCCTCAGCCCGGCTCCTCGCGGGGCCCCTCCCCCTCAGAGGCCTTTTGTTTCTTTATTTCCTTTTCCCCGTCTTCCTACCTTGATAGAAGCGCGAACTCCTCTCACTGTAGCATTCCAGCTGGTCTCTCTTTAAATCTCCGCTGAATTCATAGATTTTCAGGATGATTTGAAGGTTATCTAGGTAATTTGGTGGGGACAGGTGATTTGGGGACCCTACTCTTCCGCCATCTTGCCCCTCCTCCGCAGGCTCCCCTGTTCTTTATGTGACCCTGGAGATCCTGATACCACACTGTCTCACTTAGGATTCTGCCCTACTTTGCCACCTGAGCACCTTTCAGGCAGGGACATCCTTCACCCTCACCAGAGCAGACTTCTAGAACTTCTGATTTTGCACTCTGCTGCTATATCATTTTCCAGTAGCTGGCTTACAGAGGCTCCCCCTCCCCCCACCCAAGGTTTATCTTCCAATATATCCTTCAGATTCACTTCTCCTCACCTTCTACTTTGTAAAAAATGGTCGCTTTTCTATTTGTAGAATTGCAGCAATTCTTTTTTTAGTGCTCAGGTTGAGTTCACAGGTGTTCAGAATGATCTGATAGCTACCTACCTGAATTCAAGGGACCAGGTGAAATGAGGGTCACCTACTCTACTGCCTTCCCTCCTATTACCCATTTTAACAGGATTATTTGTTTTGGGGGTATTGAATTTGAATTGTTCTTTAAAGATTTTGGATACTAAAACTTTACCAGATATGTCATTTGAAAATCTCTTCTCCATTCTTTAGGTTGCCTTTTAATTTTGTTGATTGTTTCCTTTGTTGTCCAGAAGATTTTTATTTTTATGAAATCCCAATAGGTTGTCTCTGCTTTTGTTTCCTTTGACAAAGGAAACATATCTAAAAAGAAGTTGCTACGGCCATTGTCAAAGAAATTGCTCCCTGTGTTCTCCTCTAGGATTTTAATGGTTCCCTTTATCATTTATGTCTTGAACAATTTTGGTTTTTATTTATTTAAATTCCATTTGCAGGCATATGGTATAATAACCAGTGCTCATCCCATCAAGTGACCTCCTCAGTGCCTGTCATCCAGTTACCCCATCCCCCCACCCACCTCCCCTTCCACAACCCTTTGTTTGTTTCTCAGAGTTGGGAGTCTCTCATGGTTTGTCTCCCTCCCTAATTTTTCCCACTCAGTTCCTCTCCTTTCCCTTATAATCCCTTTCACTACTATATCCCACATATGAGTGAAACCATACCATGATTGTCCTTCTCTGATTGACTTACTTCACTCAGCCTAATACCTTCCAGTTCCATGTCGAAGCAAATGGTGGGTATTCATCCTTTCTTTTCTAATAGCTAAGTAACATTTCATTGTGTGTGTGGATATATATATATAATCTTCTTTATCCACTCATCTGTCGAAGGACATTGTAGCTCCTTCCACAGTTTGGCTGTTGTGGACATTGATGCTATGAACATTGAGGTGCAGGTGTCCCAGGGATTCACTGCATCAGTATCTTTGGGTAAATACCCAGCAGTGCAATTGCTGGGTCATAGGATAGCTCTATTTTTAACTTTTTGAGGAACCTTCACACTGTTTTCCAGAGTGGCTGCACCAGCTTGCATTCCCACCAACAGTGCAGGAGGGTTCCCCTTTTTCCACATCCTCTCCAACATTTGTTATTTCCTGACTTATTAATTTTAGACATTCTCACTAGTGTGAGGTGGAATTTCATTGTGGTTTTGATTTGTATTTCCCTGATGGCAAATGATGTGTAACATTTATTCATGTGCTTACTCACCATGTGTATGTCTTCTTTGGAGAAATGTCTGTACATGTCTTCTGCCCATTTCATGACTGGATTGTTCTTTGTGTATGGTGTAAGAAAGTGGTCCAGTTTCATTCTTTTGTGTATTGCTGTCCAGTTTTCCCAACACCATTTTTGAAGAGACCATATTTTTTCCCCTTTGGATATTCTTTCCTGATTTGTTGAAGATTACTTGATCCCATATTTGAGGTTTCATTTCTGCACTTTCTATTCTGTCCCATCGACATGTGATTTTTTTGTGCCAGTGCCAAACTAATTTGATTACTACAGCTTGTAATATAACTTGAAGTCTGGAACTGTTATGCCTACAGCTTTGTGTTTCTTTTTCAAGGATGCTTTGGCTATTCAGAGTCTTACTGTTTCCATACAAAGTTTAAGATTTTTTTTGTCTAGTTCTGTGAAAAATGCTATTGTTGTTTTGATAAGGATTGCATTAAATATATACGTTGTTTTGGGTTATATACACATTGTAGCAATATTCATTCTTGCAATCCATGAACATGACATGTCTTTCCATTACATTGTGTCATCTTCAATTTCTTTCATCAGTGTTTTATAGTTTTTAGATACAGGTCTTTCACCTCTTGAGTTAGTTTTATTCCTAGATATCTATGATTTTGCTGCAATTGTAAATAGGATTTATTCCTTAATTTCACTTTCTGCTCTTTCATCAATAGTGTATAGAAATTCAATAGATTTTTGTATATTGATTTTGTATACTGTGTATTTACCGAATTTGTGTATAATTTCTAGCAATTTTTTCATAGAGCCCTTCAGGTTTTCTATTAAGGGTATCATATCATCTGGAAGTAAAGTTTAACTTCTTCCTTGTGGATTTTGAAGCCTTGTATTTGTTTTGTCACATTGCTCTGGCCAGGACTTTCAGTATTATGTTAAATAGTGGTGGGGGTGGATATCCCTATCTTGATCCTAATCCTAGAGGAAAAAGTATCAGCTTTTCCCCATTAAGGATGATATTTACTTTGGGTTTTTCATATATGGCCTTTATGATGGTGAGGTATCTTCCATCTATCCTTTGTTGTTGTTTTTTTTTATTATAAATGGGTGTTGTACTTTGTCAAATGCTTTTTCTGCATCTAATGAAATGATCATATGTTTCTGTCCTTCCCTTTATTGATGTGGCATATCATGCTGATTGATTTGTAAATACTGAACCACCTTTACAATCCAGGAATAAATCCCACTTGATCATGTTGAATTATTCTTTTAATGTACTGTTGGATTCAGTTTGCCAATATTTTATTGAGAATTTTTGCATCCATGTTCATCAGGGATATTCACCTGTAGTTCTTTATTAGTGGAGTTTTATCTAGTTTCAGTTTCAGGGTAATTCTGGCCTCCTAGAATGAATTTGGAAGTTTTCTTTCCATTTCTATTTTTTGTAATAGTGTGAGAAAAATAGGCATTTACTTTTCTTTGAATATTTGATAAAAATTACTTGTGAAACCATCTTGCCCTGGACTTTTGTTTGTTGGCAGATTTTTGATGACTGATTCAATTACTTTGCTTATTATCAGTTTGTTTAAATTTTCTGTTTCTTTCTATTCAAGTTTTGGCAGTTTATATGTTTCTAGGGATTTACCCATTTCTTCCAGGTTTCCAATTTTGTTGCATCTTTTTCACAGCATTCTCATAATTGTATTTCTGAGGTGTTGGTTTTTATTTCTCCTTTGTCTCTTGTAATTTTATTTACTTGAATCTTTTCTCTCTTTTAAATAAGTCTGGCTAGGGGGTTATCAGTTTTAATAATTTCTTAAAAGAACTATGTCCTGGTTTCCTTGATCTGTTCTAATGCTTTCTAGTCTCTATATCATTTATTTATGTTTTCATCTTTATTATTTCTCCTATTCTGCTCATTTTATGACTCATTTTTTGTTCTTTTTCTATTTCCTTTAGGTGCAAGGTTAGGTTGCTTATATGAAATTTTTCTTGCTTCTTATGGTACATTTTTACTGCTTTATACTTCCTCTTGGCAGCATTTTTGTTGCATCACAAAAGGTTTGGACTCATGTTTTGATTCCCTTATTTTCCATGTATTTTTAAATTTTTTTCTTTGGTTTTCTGGTTGGCCCATTCATTGTTCAGTAACATGTTGTTTAACCTCCATGTATTTTTGTTCTTTCCAATTTTTTTCTTGTGCTGATTAAGTTTCATAGCAATGTGGTCAGAAACTATGCATGGTATAATATCAATAATTTTGTGCTTTTTGAGGCCTGATTTGTGATCTTGTATATGATCTATCCTGGATATTGTCACATATGCACTTGAATGTGTATTTGTCTTTAGGATGGAATGTTCTGAATATATCTGTTAAGCCCATCTGTCCCAGTGTGTCATTCAAACCCATTGTTTCCTTGTTGATTTTCTGCTTAAATTATCTGTGCATTGATGTAAGTCCATTTTCAAAGACTCCTCCACTTATGGTATTATTATCAAAAGTTACTTTATGTTTGTTATTAAAAGTTTTATATATTTGGGTGCTCCCATATCAATGCATTAATGTTTATAATAGTTAGACCTTATTGTAGTATAGTCTCCTTTAATCTGATGTAGTGTCCTTCATTTCTTCTTATAGTCTTTGATCTAAAGTCTAGTGTTTCTTATATACACATTGCTATTCCAGCTGTTTGGCTATCCATTCACATGATAAATGTTTCTCTATCCCCTCACTTTCAATCTGTGCTTGTGTTTAGATCGAAAATGAGTCTCCTGTAGTGAGCATATAGATGGGTCTTTCTTGTTTTTTTAATCCATTCTAATACCCTATGTCTTTTGATTGGAGTTTCTTGTCCATTTATATTCAGAGTAATTATTGATAGATACATAATTAATGTAATTTTACTACTTCTTCTGTCATTATTTCTGGATATTTTGTTTGTTTCTTTATTTTCTTTGTCATTTTTGTCTTTTCTTTCCAGTCAAGAGTCGCCTTTAATATTTCTTGCTGGGTTGGTTTAGTTTTTGTCTAAGAAACTCTATGTCTCATTCTCAGCCTTGCTGGATAGAGTGTTCTTGACTTCAGATTTTTCCCAGTCAGCATGTTGAATATATCATGCCACTCCCTTCTGTCTTACCAAGTTTCCTAGAGAGATATCCAGCTAGTCCTATGTGTCTTCTGGTAAGTTCTCTTTTTTTGTCTTTCAGATTTTAATTTTTATACTATATTTCAGAAGTTTAATTATGATATGTCTTGATGTTGGCTTGCTTCTATTGATTTTGATGAGAGTTTTCAGTGTTTCCTGGATCTGGATGTCTGTTTCTTTCCCCCGATTATGGAACTTTTTAGCTCTTATTTCCTCATATAAATATTCTTTCCCATTTTCTCTCTCCTCTTCTTCTGGGACTCATTAATGTTATTACATTTGATGGATTCATTGATTTTCATATGTCTACTCTTGTGATCCATCATTATTCTTTCTCTTTTGTTCAGCTTCATTATTTTGTCTTCTATACTGTTTATTTCTTCCTTTGCTTCTTCCGTACTTGTGTTCATTGCCTCAATCCTGTTTCCAATCTCAATTATTGTATTTTTCATTTCTGTTTCCCTTTTAACTCTTATCTCTGCAGGAAGGGCTCCCTGACATCTTCCATTTCTTTTCAAGCTCAGTGTGTATCCTTATGATTGCTGCTTTAAATTCTCCACCAGGCATGTTAGTTATATATGGTTCACTTAAATCTGTGGCCATGACTTTATCTTGTTGTTTCATTTGGGATTAATTCATCCATCTTGTCATTTTGATTAAGTCTCCTTCTCATTCTCTGTGTTAGGAAATTCCATTATGTTTGGTGCTCCTGAGAGTAATGGCTTTATGAAGAAGGGGTCTATAGTGTTCCAGGCCTCATACTTCAGGTTATTTCCCTATTGTACACTGCATGCACTTTGCTTTTCTGTTTTGTATGCTCTGTCTTTTAGACACATCTTCTGCAGATGATTTTCTTGTCTGTAGTGGGCAATGCTTGGACCGTAGCAAGAATATGGTGAGTTTTAAGTAGGTGTGCTCTGCTCTGATTGTGAAATGAGATCTGATACTACTTCCACAATAACTGAAATCCTGCATAAGGATGCCTGGTTGACTTAATGGTTAAAGCATCTGCCTTTGTATCAGGGCATGATCCTGAGGGCCTGGGATTGAGTTCCACATCAGGCTCCCTGCATGGAGCCTGCTTCTTCCTCTGCCTGTTTCTGCCTCTCTGTGTGTGTGTGTGTGTGTGTGTGTGTGTATTTCATGAATAAATAAATAAAATCTTTTAAAAATGTATAAGGAAATAAAATCCTGCATAATTCTCATCAGGAGACATGGTGTGGGTAGGGGTTTCTGCTCATTTTCTGGAGAAAGGGCTCACTATTCTGGGACTAAGGCAAACTTGACCAAGAAGGGTAGTACTTGTAAAATAAATTTCCTGTCTAAAATGTTAAAAATGGGAGGAAGACTGGAATATTAACAAATACATGGAAACTAAAAATGTACTTTTGGAACAATCAATGCATCAAAAATAAATTGAAGGGGATATTAAAAATGTATCTTGGGGATCCCTGGGTGGCGCAGCGGTTTGGCGCCTGCCTTTGGCCCAGGGCGTGATCCTGGAGACCCGGGATCGAATCCCACGTCAGGCTCCCGGTGCATGGAGCCTGCTTCTCCCTCTGCCTGTGTCTCTGCCTCTCTCTCTCTCTGTGTGTGACTATCATAAATAAATAAAAATTAAAAATAATAAATAAATAAAAATAAAAATGTATCTTGACGCAAATGAAAATAGAAACACAATATATTAAACCTTACTGGATATAGCAAAAGCAGTTCTTCTTTTAAATATTTTATTTATTTATTCATGAGACACACAGAGAGAGGCAGAGACATAGGCAGAGGGAGAAACAGGCTCCCTGCAGGGAGCCCAATGTGGGACTCGATCCCAGGACCCTGGGATCATGTCCTGGGCTGAAGGCAGAAGCTACCCAAGTGAGCTACCCAAGTGCCCCCAAAAGAAGTTCTAAGAAAGGAATTTTATAGCTATGATTGCATACTATAAAAATATATCAAAAGGCAACCTCACACATTAAGTACCTAGAAAAAGAAGATCAAACTTAGTTTAAAGTTCTTAAAAGAATGCAAAAAGTTAAAACGTGGCTAGAGACACATTAAACAAAGACCAGGAAAACAATAGAAAAGATTAATAAAACTACAACATGATCCTTTGAAAAGATGTACAAATTGCTAAGCCATTACCTAGATTAATGAAGAAAAATGTGAGAAGACCCAAATCAATAAAACTGCAAATGAAAGAGAAGACATTACAACTGACACTACAGAAATACAAAACAAAATATGACTTTTAATAGATATACTCCAACAAACTGGACAAACTAAAAAAAATGGAAAAATCTAGAAACAGAAAATACTTCCAAGACTTAATCAGGAAAAAAAATAGAAAATATAAACACCAAATGAGTACAATGATTGAATCAGTAATAACATATCTCCAAACACAATAAAGCTCTGCACCTACCAGTTGTACAAATACAGGTTGACTTTAACTGCTAAATTATATCAAATATATATAGCAGAATTAACACCTAACCTTCTCAAACTCTTCCAAAAAATTGAGGAGGGAATCCAAATTAATTTTACCATCATTATATTATGCACATAGCAATGCCAAATGAAAAGATTATAAGACACAAAAACTATATTCTAATATCCCCAGTGAGTCTAAATGCATCATTTTTAAACAAAATATTAACAAACTGAATTTAACAGCACTCTAAAGGATTATTTACCATGACCAAATGGAATTTATTCCTAGGATGCAAGAATGGTTCAACATATGAACATAAAATTATGTGATACATTAATTAAATATTTAAAAGGCATATAATCATCTTAATGGATGCAGAAAAAGCATTGGACAAGTACCACATTTTTGCATTGCAAAAACTCAACAACGTGTGTATAGAGGGAACATATTTCAATGACATAAAGTCCATAGTGGCAAACACATAACCAAATTAATAATCACAAAATGTTGAAAGTTTTTCCTGTAATGTTAGGAACAAGACAAGTGTGCACACTCTCACCACTCCTATTCATTATAGTACTGGAAGTCCTATATAGATCAATCAAGCAGAATTAGAGTGGGAGATATAAAATTGTCTCTATTTGCAGATAACATGATTTTACATATAGAAAATCCAAAGACTCCACCAAATACTTGTTTTAGTTAATCAACAAATTCAGTAAACTTGTAGGACACCAAATTAACATAAAAATCAGTGGTGATGCAATTACATTTCTGAAAAACAAAGAAAACAAATGGTAGAAGTTGGAAGATTCTGGAGTAAGAGGACCCTAGCCTCACCTTGTTACATGGATGCAACTAAAGAATATTTGCAGCAGTGTAAAATACTCAGAAAATGACCCAAATACTGGAAGAATAAATTCCACAACTAAATATAGAGAAGAGACTACATTTCTAAGTGGTAGGAAAGGCAGAGATGTGGTCAGGAGCTAAACATATTGCCAGGACTGTTCTCGAGGAGCAAGATGCCTGCAAGGGGAGACTGCACTGCAAGGGTAGAGAAACAAAACCTCACACTGTGGCACCTGCAAGGGCAAGATGAATCCCCATCACATTTGGCTTTGGAAATCAAAGAGGCCAGTTTTTGTGTGTTCTTACAAGCAGTGGGACTTAAAACCTAAAGTTAAAAAAAAATTAATGGCTGGGCTCTGGAAGTGCCAGCAGGGCAAGAGGAAATTGAGTCCCTGACCATAATGAGAGAGTAGTATAAGTAACAGCCCATACAGACACAGCATATAAACAGCAATTTGAAAGTTGCCTGAGTCACATGGAAAGGAGTATTATTTACTCATCTTAAAGCCTGTCCCAGATGAACAGAAATTACTAGGGATTCCTTCCTCCTGGAACAAAAGAACCATTTCCCTCTCCAGCACCCAGTGTAAATACAGGGGCACCTGAAGGACTGGCTATCAAACTTGCTAGCACAACTGCAGAGCTCCCATATGCTATGTTTCTGCCAAAATACCCCTCCAGGTATTGCCTCTGTCCCAGAACTACGAGGCCACTCACATGGTGCTCAAAGCATGTTATCACCACCCCCATGTGACACTGCCCCCTGCAATGTACTTCTGTAGCCCCAAAATGTCTATTCAATCTCTGTGCTGCAAGGTCCCTTCCCTGACACAAAGTTTGCTAGAACAGGTGCCTCAACAAGCAGCCACCCAAATCCACTGCTTCTGTGTTGTGCTTTGGAAGATCCATCTCACCTATATTCTCTCAGCCAGGGTGATGCTACAGGCTTGACAGTGTGCAACCATCCCTTACAGTGGTCAGCACCACTCCAAAGTGATTCCTGCCCTGAAGAGAGAGGGAAAGGTAACCAAACACATCAGTCAGACTGCTGTCCCAGCAGTGGGCTGGAGGAAAGCAACTGATCTAACTACAGTTTCACCCACCAACAGAATCTTCTCAAGAGACAACACAGGGAAAGCACCTATAGCACCTGGTACTATAGAATTTCTGGCAAAAGTCTGGTCTGACTCAACTCAAGTACAAAGCATTTCCAAACTGGTCTACTACCACCACAGGGACCAAACATTGCCTATAACAGACAAAGAGAGCCATTGCAAACAACTAGACTGAAGGATAAAAGTGGCTTAGCCACAACAGCAGGGTAAACACATCATACATAGGGGACACCTCTGAAGAACCATATTTTCATGAATAGAGGACACTACATGGCAGGGGTACTATAGGGTCTCTTCTTCATAAGGCCACTACATCTTGAAGGAGATGTAGCTGTCTGTCTTAAAATAAAGAAATAGACACAGAAAGTGAGAGAAAATAAGGAAACAAAGGAACATGTCCCAAATAAAAGAACAGGACAAAAACATAGCAAGAGACTTAAGTAAAACAAATATAATTATACTGATAGTAAATTTAAAGTAATGATCATGAAGACACTCACTGGACTTGAGAGATGAATATAAGACATTAGTGAATCCTTGGGAAAAGATATGGAGAATTTTTTAAAAAGGAACCAATCAGAGATGAAGAATAGAATAAATAAAATTTTAAAATATACTTGATGAAACAAATAACAGGTGAGAGAAATCAAAGAAAAGAATTAATGGTCTGGAGGACAGATAATTGGAAATTAATCAGGCTAAGCAAATGAGAGAAAAGAGAATTATGAAAAGTGACAGTAGACTTAAGAAACTGAGTAACTTAATCAAGTGAAATAACATTTACATTATAAGAATCCTAGAAGAAGAAGAAGAAAGAAGAAGAAGAAGAAGAAGAAGAAGAAGAAGAAGAAGAAGAAGAAGAAGAAGAAGAAGAAGGAAGAAGAAGAAGAAGAAGAAGAAGAAGAAGAAGAAGAAGAAGAAGAAGAAGAAGAAGAAGAAAAGAAGAAGAAGAAGAAAAGAAGAAGAAGAAGAAAAGAAGAAGAAGAAGAAGAAAGAAGGGGGGCAGAAAATTTATTTGAAGAAATAATAGTTGAAAACTTCCCTTATCTGAGGAAGGAAACAATTATCCAGATGAAGGAAGCACAGAAGGCCACTCCAACAAAATCAACCTAAGGACGTTATACAAAGTAAGATAGTAATGAAAGTGAAAAATGTAGTGATAAAAATAAAAAGTTAAAGCAGCAAGAGAGGGATGCCTGGGTGGCTTAGTGGTTGAGCATCTGCCTTTGCCTCTGAGAGTGGTCCTGGAGGCCCAGGATCGAGTCCCACATCAGGCTCCCTGCATGGAGTCTGCTTCTCCCTCTGCCTGTGTCTCTGCCTCTCTCTCTCTGTGTCTCTCATGAATAAATAAATAAAATATTTTTTAAAAAAAAGCATCAAGAGAAATGAATACATGCAAGGGTAACCCCAAGAGGCTATTAGCAGATTTTTCAGCAGATACTTTGCAGGCCAGAAAAGAATGGCATGTGCTGATAGGAAAAATGTCAGTCCTGGAAGGGAAAAATCTGCAGTCAAGAGTACTCTATCCAGGAAAGCTGTCATTCAGAATAGAAGTAGGGATAGAGGTTCTGAGAGACAAAAAAAAAAAAAAGGATAATAATAAAAAAAAAACCCACCACAACAACAAAAACTAAAGAAGTTCATGACCACTAAACCAGCCTGGAAAGAAGGATTAAAATGGATGTTTTGAGTGAAAAGGAAAGACCATAAATTACAGTATGACAGATGACTATAACTGCAGAAATCAGTCAAGGGATTAACAAAAGCATATAAAATACAAAACCATATACCAAAAACATGGGGAGGGAAAGGAGTAAAGAATGGGTTCAAACATAAGCTATCAACTTAATATAAACGACTATGTTAATAGAAACCTAATGATAATCCAGGGCAGCAATATTTATGTTGGGCAAAATATACTCTAAAACAAAATCTGTGGAAAGGAACAAAGAAAGACACTATATTATAATAATAAAGGAGGCAATCCAACAGTAAGATATAACAATTGTAAATATTTATGCACTAAAGAGCACCAAAATACATAAAACAGTGAATAAAAAAATAAACGAACTAAGTAAGGACAATACAATAATAATAGGGGAATTTAGCACCACACTTACATCAATGGGCAGACAGGTCACCTATATAGAAAATCAACAAGGAAATGATTGCTTTAAATGACACACTGAGACAGATGGATTTAACAGATATATTCAGAATATTCCATCTTAAAACAGCAGAATACACATTCTTTTCAGATGCACATGGAACATTCTTTAAAATGGATCATGTATTAGACCATAAACCAGGTCTCAATATTTTTTTAAAAAAAATGAAGTCATACAATGAACCTTTTCTGATCCCCAAAAATATGAAACTAGAAATCATCCACAAGAAAATATCTGTAAGACCACAAGTTTATGCACATTAAATAACATGCTACTAAACAATGAATTGGTCAAATAAATAATCAAAGAGGAAATCAAAGATTACATGGAAACATATGGAAATGAAAAACGCAATGGTTCAAAATGTTTTTACATAGCAAAAGTCATTCTAAAAGGGAAGTTTATAGGAATACAGGCTTAATTCAGGAAGCAAGAAAAATCACAAATAAAAAACCGAACCTTATTTCTAAAGGAGCTAGAAATCAAAGAACGGACAAAAGCCAAACCCAGTAGAGGAAAGGAAATAATAACCATTAGAACAAATAAAATAAAAATTAAAAAGGAAAAGGAAAAGAACATATGATTGAAACCAGGAAGTGGTTCACTGAAAAAAATAACAAATTGGAAACAAATTGAGCCAGTCTCATCAAAAGAGAGAAAAGGAAGAGGAAATGTAGCAACTGCCATCATAGAAATACAACAGATTTTAGGGGAACATTATAGAATAGCGCATGATAACAATTGAACAACCTAGAAGAAAAGGATAAATTCCTAAACATAATCTCCCAAAACTCAAACAGGAATAGAAAATTTGAATAGACCAATGAACAATAATAGAATTGAATCAGTAATCTAAAACACCCAACAAACAAAAATCCAAGACCAGGGGGCTTCACAAATGAATTCTACCAAACATTTAAAGAAGAATTAATATATATTCTTCTGAAAGTATTTCAAAAAATAGAGGAGAAACGAGAGTTTCCAAATTCATTTTATGAGGCCAGCATTATCATAATACCATAAAACAGGTAAAGACACCACAAAAACAGAGGACTATAGTTCTCTATTAGTCCTGATGAGCATACATGCAAAAACACTCAACAAAATATTAGCAAAGTGAATCCAAGAACATATTTAAAAATATTCACCACATCACATGGAATTTATTCCTGGGTTGCAAGAGTGGTTCAATATTTGAAAATCAAACAATGTGATGCATCACATCAATACAAGAAAGATAAGAACCATTTGATTATGTCAAAGATGCAGAAGAAACATTTGACAATGTATAACATCCAAACATGATAAAAAATTTTCAACAATTTTAAAGAGAACATACCTCAACACAATAAAGGCTATATATATATATATAAAAAAAACCCACAGCTAACATTACACTCAATGGGGAAAATCTGGGAGCTTTTCTCCTAAAGTTAGGAACAAGGCAAGGATATCTTTTCTCATTACTTCCATTCAACTCAGTACTAGAAGTCCTAGTCACAGTAATTAGACAAGAAAAAGGAATAAAAAAAAAACATTCAAATTGGCAAGGAAAAAAATAAACCTTTCACTATTTAAGATGTCATGACTATATAAGAAAACCCTAAAGACTCCACAAAAAAAAAAAAAACCCAAAACCAAAAATAAAACAAACAAAATGACCACAACTGATAGATGAATCAATACGGCCTTGGGATACAAAATCAATTTGTGGAAATCTTTTGCATTTCAGTACACTAATAATGAAGTATGAGAAAGAGAAATTAAGAAAACAATCCCATTTATGATTTCACAAAGATAATAAAATACCTAGGAATAAACTTAACCAATGAGGTGAAACAAAAGAGCATAAAAAGGCGCAGGGTTTCAAATTGGATAAAAAAGCAGGACCAATCTATTTGCTGTCTACAAGAGACTGATTTTAGACAGAAGGAGACCTACAACCTGAAAATAAAAGGTTGGAGAACCATTTACCATTCAAATGGTTCTCAAAAGAAAGCAGGGGTAGCCATCATTATATCAGATAAACTAAAATTTACCCCGAAGACTGTAGTGAGAGATGAAGATGGACACTATATCATACTTAAAGGATCTATCCAACAAGAGGACTTAACAATCCTCAATAAATATGCTCCGAATGTGGGAGCTGCCAAATATATCAATCAATTAATAACCAAAGTTAAGGCATACTTAGATAATAATACACTTATACTTGGTGACTTCAATCTAGCTCTTTCTATACTCGATAGATCTTCTAAGCACAACATCTCCAAAGAAACGAGAGCTTTAAATGATACACTGGACCAGATAGATTTCACAGATATCTACAGAACTTTACATCCAAACTCCACTGAATACACATTCTTCTCAAGTGCACATGGAACTTTCTCCAGAATAGACCACATACTGGGTCACAAATCAGGTCTGAACTGATATCAAAAATTGGGATGGTCCCCTGATATTCTCAGACCATAATGCCTTGAAATTAGAACTAAGTCACAACAAGAAGTTTGGAAGCACCTCAAACACGTGGAGGTTAAGGACCATCCTGCTAAAAGATGAAAGGGTCAACCAGGAAATTAAGGAAGAATTAAAAAGTTTCATGGAAACTAATGAGAATGAAGATACAACCGTTCAAAATCTTTGGGATACAACAAAAGTGATCCTAAGGGGGAAATACATTGCAATACAAGCATCCATTCAAAAACTGGAAAGAACTCACAAACAAAGGCTAACCTTACAAATAAAGGAGCTAGAGAAAAAACAGCAAATAGATCCTACACCCAGCAGAAGAAGAGAGTTAATTAAGATTCGAGCAGAACTCAATGAAATCGAGACCAGAAGAACTGTGGAACAGATCAACAGAACCAGGAGTTGGTTCTTTCAAAGAATTAATAAGATAGACAAACCATTAGCCAGCCTTATTTAAAAGAAGAGAGACAAGACTCAAATTAATGAAATCATGAATGAGAAAGGAGAGATCACTACCAACACCAAGGAAATACAAATGATTTTAAAAACATATTATGAACAGCTATACACCAATAAATTAGGCAATCTAGAAGAAATGGACGCATTCCTGGAAAGCCACAAACTACCAAAACTGGAACAGGAAGAAATAGACAACCTGAACAGGCCAATAACCAGGGAGGAAATTGAAGCAGTCATCAAAAACCTCCCAAGACACAAGAGTCCAGGGCCAGATGGCTTCCCAGGGGAATTCTATCAAACGTTAAAGAAGAAACCATACCTATTCTACTAAAGCTGTTTGGAAAGATAGAAAGAGATGGAGTACTTCCAAATTCATTCTATGAGGCCAGCATCTCCTTAATTCCAAAACCAGACAAAGACCCCACCAAATAGGAGAATCACAGACCAATATCCCTGATGAACATGGATGCAAAAATTCTCAACAGGATACTAGCTAATAGGATCCAACAACACATTAAGAAAATTATTCACCATGACCAAGTAGGATTTATCCTTGGGACACAAGGCTGGTTTAACACTCGTAAAACAATCAATGTGATTCATCGTATCAGCAAGAGAAAAACCAAGAACCATAGGATCCTCTCATTAGATGCAGAGAAAGCATTTGACAAAATACAGCATCCATTCCTGATCAAAGCTCTTCAGAGTGTAGGGATACAGGGGACATTCCTAGGCATCTTAAAAGCCATCTATGAAAAGCCCACAGCAAATATCATTCTCAATGGGGAAACACTGGGAGCCTTTCCCCTAAGATCAGGAACAAAACAGGGATGTCCACTCTCACCACTGTCATTCCACATAGTACTGGAAGTCCTAACCTCAGCAATGAGACAACAAAAAGACATTAAAGTCATTCAAATAGGCAAAGAAGAATTCAAACTCTCCATCTTCGCCGATGACATGATACTCTACATATAAAAACCAAAAGCCTCCACCCCAAGATTGCTAGAACTCATACAGCAATTTGGCAGCGTGGCAGGATACAAAATCAATGCCCAGATGTCAGTGGCATTTCTATACACTAACAATGATCCTGAAGAAAGAGAAATTAAGGAGTCAATCCCACTTACAATTACACCCAAAAGCATTAGATACGCAGGAATAAACCTAACCAAAGTGGTAAAGGATCTATACCCTAAAAACTATAGAACACTTCTGAAAGAAATTGAGGAAGACACAAAGAGATGGAAAAATATTCCATGCTCATGGATTGGCAGAATTAATATTGTGAAAATGTCAATGTAACCCAGGGCAATTTACACGTTTAATGCAATTCCTATCAAAATACCATGGACTTTCTTGTAGAGTTGGAACAAATTATTTTAAGATTTGTGTCGAATCAGAAAAGACCCCAAATAGCCAGGGGAATTTTGAAAAAGAAAACCATATCTGGGGGCGTCACAATGCCAGATTTCAGGTTGTACTACAAAGCTGTGGTCATCAAGACAGTGTGGTACTGGCACAAAAACAGACACATAGATCAATGGAACAGAGTAGAGAACCCAGAAGTTGACCCTCAACTTTTGGTCAACTAATATTCGATAAAGGAGGAAAGACTATCCATTGGAAGAAAGACAGTCTCTTCAATAAATGGTGCTGGGAAAATTGGAAATCCTCATGCAGAAGAAGGAAACTAGGCCACTCTCTTTCACTCGACACAAAGATCGACTCAAAATGGATGAAAGATCTAACTGTGAGACAAGATTCCCTTAAAATCCTAGAGTAGATCACAGGCAACACCCTTTTTGAACTTCTTGCAAGATACATCCATGAAGGCAAAAGAAACAAAAGCAAAAATGAACTATTGGGACTTCATCAAGATAAGAAGCTTTTTTAAATTTTTATTTATTTATGATAGTTACAGAGAGAGAGAGAGAGAGAGAGGCAGAGACACAGGCAGAGGGAGAAGCAGGCTCCATGCACCGGGAGCCCGATGTGGGATTCGATCCTGGGTCTCCAGGATCGCGCCCTGGGCCAAAGGCAGGCGCCAAACCGCTGCGCCACCGAGGGATCCCAAGATAAGAAGCTTTTGCACAGCAAAGGATACAGTTAACAAAACTCAAAGACAACCTACAGAATGGGAGAAGATATTTGCAAATGACGTATCAGGTAAAGGGCTTGTTTCCAAGATCTATAAAGAACTTATTATACTCAACAGCAAAGAAACAATCAATCCAATCATGAAATGGGCAAAAGACATGAACAGAAATCTCACAGAGGAAGACATAGACATGGCCAACATCCACATGAGAAAATGCTCTGCATCACTTGCCATCAGGGAAGTACATATCAAAACCCCAATGAGATACCACCTCACAGCAGTGAGAATGGGGAAAATAAACAAGGCAGGAAACCACAAATGTTGGAGAAGATGCGGAGAAAAGGGAATCCTCTTACCCTTTTGGTGGGAATGTGAACTGGTGCAGCCACTCTGGAAAACTGTGTGGGGATTCCTCAAAGAGTTAAAAATAGACCTGCCCTATGACCCAGCAATTGCACTGCTGGGGATTTACCCCAAATAAGCAGAAAAATGAAACGCTGGGACACCTGCACCCCGATGTTTATAGCAGCAATGTCCACAATAGCCAAACTGTGGAAGGAGCCTCAGTGTCCATTGAAAGATGAATGGATAAGGAAGATGTGGTTTATGTATACAATGGAATATTACGCAGCCTTTAGAAATGACAAATACCCACCATTTGTCAACGTGGATGGAACTGGATGGTATTATGCTGAGTGCAATGAGTCAATCGGCGAAAGACAAACATTATATGTTCTCATTCATTTGGGGAATATAAATAATATTGATAGAGAATAGAAGTGAAGGGAGAAGAAATGGGTAGGAAATATCAGAGAGGGAGACAGAACATAAAGACTCGTAACTCTGGGAAACGAACTAGGGGTGGTGGAAGGGGAGGTGGGTGGAGGGTGGGGGTGAATGTGTGATGGGCACTGAGAGGGGCACTTGAGGGGATGAGCACTGGGTGTTATTCTGTATGTTGCCAAATTGAACACCAATACAATATATATTTAATATTAAGAAAAAGAAATCAATCACAAGGAAAAAAAATTGGAAAACCCCCCACAAACGTGCTTAGGCTAAACAACATGACACTCAATAATCAATGGCTTATGAAGCAATAAAAGAAAAAAATTTAAAAAATATATAAGAAGTCAAATGAAAATAAAAACACAGTGACCTAAAATCATTGGGATGCAGCAAAATCAGTTCTAAGAGGGGAACAGATAGTGGCACAGGCTTACCTCAAGAAAAAAAAGCTCAAATAATCAATCTGATCTTACATATAAATTTCGTAGGAAAAAAAAAGCCCAAAGTGAGTAAGAAGGAAATAATGATGAAAACAGATATAAATGACTAAAAAATGAATAAATGAGAAAAGAAAAAATCAATGAAGACATGAATTGATTCTTTGAAATAATAAACAAAATTAATAAACCTTTATCCAGCCTCATCAAGAAAAAAGATAAAGGACCCAAAAGTAAAATCAGATATAAGAGGAGATGGGTGCCTGGGTGGCTTAGTCAATTAAACATCTGCCTTTGGCTAAGGTTATAATCTCAAGGTCCTGGGATTGAGCTGTGCATTGAGCTTTCTGCTCAGTGGGAGTCTGCTTCTCCCTCTCCCTCTGTGCTGTCTCTCTTCCTCCCAAATAAATAAATAAATAAAATACTTTTAGAAAGAAATAAGATGGGAGAAGTAACAACCAAATTCACAGAAATACAAAGGGTTATAAAATAATACTACAAAAATTATTTGCCAACAGTTTGCACGACCAAGAAGAAATTAGTGGATTTCTAGAAAGGTATAATCATTCAACACTGAATCAAGAAGAGAAAATTTCAACAGATAAATTACTAGTAATGAAATTAAATTAACAATCAAAAAACTACCAAAAAATAAAAATAAAAGTCCAGGACCAGATGGATTCACAGGTAAACTCTGCCAAACATTTAAGGAAGAATTAATACCTATTCACCTCAAACTTTTCCAAAAAACCAAAAAGAAGGGAGAGTTTCAAAATATGTTTTTTGGGGCCAAAATTACCCTGTACTAAAACCTGATTAAAGACACAATTAAAAAAAAAACACTGCAGGGCAATATCTCTGATGAACATAGATGCTAACATTATACTCAATGGTAAAAAAATTTGAGAGCTTCTCCTCTAAGATCAGGAAAAAGAGAAGGATGTCCACTTTCACTATTTTTATTCAACATAGTACCGGAAGTCCTACTGACAGCAATCAGATATGAAAAAGAAATAGGGCACCTATATTGGTAAATGATAAGATAAACCACAGTTCTTTGTAGATGACACAATTGATTCTGTAATAGGAAATCCTTAAAGTCCCCACCATAAAAAACTACTAGAAGTAATAAATGGATTCAGTAAAATTGCAGTATGCAAAATTAATATCCACAGCCTGTAGCATTTCTATACACCAGTAGCAAAGAAACAGAAAGAAAAAATAAGAAAACAAAATAATTTATAATTGCACCAAAAAAAATTAGCTAGGAATAAACTTAACCAGGGAAGCAAAAGTGTTGTAGTTTGAACACTAGAAAATGTTGATGAAATTGAAGATGATATAAATGAGTGAAAAGATATTCCATGTTCATGGATTAGAAGAATTATGCTGAGTGAAATAAGTCAATCAGAGAAGGACAAACATTATATGGTCTCATTTATTTGGGGAATGTAAAAAATAGTGAAAGGGAATAAACGGGAAAGGAGAGAAAATGAGTGGGAAATATCAGAGAGGGTGACAGAACATGAGAGACTCCTAACTCTGGGAAACGAACAAGGGGTGGTGGAAAGGGAGTTGGGTGGGGGGTTAGGGTGTCTGGGTGACATGCACTGAGGGGGGCACTTGATGGGATGAGCTGTCTCTCTTCCTCCCAAATAAATAAATAACATAACACTGGGTGTTATATGTTGGCAAATTGAGCTCTAATAAAAAAATTTAAAAAAATAAAAAAGAATTAATATTGTTAAAATGCCCATTTTAACAATATTTTAAACAATCTGCAGACTCAATGCAATCCCTATCAAAATGCCAATAGTATTTTTTTTCACAGAACTAGATCAAATAATACTAAAATTTGTATGGCATCGCAAAAAATATCTGAATAGACAAAGTGATCTTGGGAAAGAACAAAGCTGGAGGTATCATAATTCTAGATTTTAAAATATAGTACAAAGCTGTTGTAATCCAAACAGTACAAAAATAGACACATAGATGAATAGAATAGAAGAAAGAATAGAATAGAATAGAATAGAATAGAATAGAATACCCCATAAATAAACACATCTATTTGGTTAATCTACAACAAAGAGGATAATAATATAAAATGGGGAGAAGACAGTGTCTTCAATGAATGGTACATAGAAAACTGGATAGTTATACATTAAAGACTAAAACTGGACCAGTTTCTAACATCATACACAAAAATAAGTTCAAAATGGCTTAAAGATGTAAGTGTGAGATTTGAAACCATAAAAATCCTAGAAGAGAATACAGGCAATAATTTCCCTTGCATAGGTCATAGCAACATTTTTTTCTAGATGTGTCTCCTAGGACAAGGGAAACAAAAGCAATAATAAACTATTAAGACTACATGTAAACAAAAAACTTTTGCATGGTGAAGGAAATCATCTACAAAACAAAACAAAGAAAACATATTACTGGATGGGAGAAATATTTGCAAATCATATATCTGAAAAGGGGTAACATCCAAAATATATAAAGAGCATATAAAACAAACCAAAAAAACCCCTAAATAATTTGATTAAAAATGGGTAGAGGACCTGAGTTGACATTTTTTTTTCAAAGAAGACATACATATGATCGACAGGCATGAAAAGAAGCTCAACACCACTAATCATCAGGGAATGGCAAGTCAAAATGACAAGATGTTACAACTCACTAAATAGCTAAAATATAAAAGACAAGAATTAACAAGTGTTGGCAATAATGTGGAGAAAAAGGGACCCCATACACTGTTGGTGGAAATATAAATTTGTACAGCCACCATGAAAAACAACATGAAAGTTCCTCAAAAAATTAAACATAGAATTACCATATGATCCATTAATTCTACCACTGTTTTTATTTTATTTTATTTTATTTTATTTATTTATTTTTTTAATAAATTAAATTTTTATTGGTGTTCGATTTACCAACATACAGAATAACACCCAGTGCTCATCCCGTCAAGTGTCTCCTTCAGTGCCCGTCACCCATTCACCCCCACCCCCCGCCCTCCTCCCCTTCCACCACCCCTAATTTCCCAGAGTTAGGAGTCTTTATGTTCTGTCTCCCTTTCTGATATTTCCCACACATTTCTTCTCCCTTCCCTTATATTCCCTTTCACTATTATTCATATTCCCCAAATGAATGAGAACATACCCTGTTTGTCCTTCTCCGATTGACTTACTTCACTCAGCATAATACCCTCCAGTTCCATCCACGTTGAAGCAAATGGTGGGTATTTGTCGTTTCTAATGGCTGAGTAATATTCCATTGTATACATAAACCACATCTTCTTTATCCATTCGTCTTTCGATGGACACCGAGTCTCCTTCCACAGTTTGGCTATTGTGGACATGGCTACCACTGTTTTTTTAATTTACATTCAATTAGCCAACATGTAGTACATACTTAGTTTCAGATGTAGTGTTCAATAATTTATCAGTTGCATATAACACCCAGTGCTCATCACAACACATGCCCTATTTAATGCCCATCACCAAATTACCCAATTGCCCCCACCTCCCTTCCAGCAAACCTTAGCTTGTTTCCTATTAATAGTCTCTCATGTTTTTCCCCCCTGCGTTTTTGCCACAAGAAAACAAAAACACTAATTTAAAAATATATATTCATCCCTTTGTCTATCACAGCATTATTTACATTAGCCAAGATGTGGAAACAACCTAAGTGTCCCACGGATAGATAATTGGACAAGGAAGATGTAGGATACACATATACATATGGTATATGCATATATAGTAAAATAATACACAGACATAAAAAAGGATGAGATCTTGCCATTTGTGACAATACATATGGAACTAGGGGGTATTGTGCTAAGTGAAATAAGTCAATTAGAGAAAGACAAATACCATATTATTTCACTCATATATGTTGTTTGAACAACAAATGAGTAACAAAAAGCAGAATCAGACCTATAAATACACAGAAAAAAAAATGATGGTTGCTAGAGGGGATAAAGGAGATGGATGGGCAAAATGTGTGAAAAAGATCGGGAGATTCAGCCTTCCAGTAATGGAACAAATAAGCCGTGGGGAAAAAAAAGGCATAGCATAAGGAATATAGTCAATGATATTGTAATAGCATTGTATAGTGACAGATGGTAGTTATACTTGTGGTGAACATAGCATATGTATAAACTTATTGAATCATTTTATTTTATGCCTGAAACTAATGTAACATTGTTTCAACCATACTCAAAAAATTTTTATTTTTAATTTTTTAAAAATTGTTTTAAAGATTTTATTTATTTATTAATGAGAAACATAGAGAGAATGAGGCAGAGACATAGGCAGAGGGAGAAGCAGGCTCCATGTGGGGTGCCTGATGTGGGACTTGGTCTCAGGACTCCAGGATCACACTGTGAACCAAAGGCAGATGCTCAACCACTGAGCAACCCAGGCATCCCTATTTTTAATTTTTTCAAAAAAAAATTTAAAAATTGAAAATGAGTATTTGGCCAATATTGAAAAAATACTTATAAACATGGAGTATATAATAATACTTTTATTTTGTGGAATAAAAGGATATTAATGTGTAATTTGAAAAAAATTCTGTTAATAGATAAAATAGTTGAAGGGGATTAACAAATGCAAACTTACACATCTGTGTTATAAGTCACACAGATGAAGAGTACAGCATAGAAAATATAGTCAATAATATTTTTAATAAGTACTTTCTTCATGGACCTAGAGCCATTTACTTGACTGTACATTAGGGAAAGGAGAATACCCAGGTACTTTGAGGACTATTGGACACAGTATCTGACTTGACATTTATATCCAGAGAATTGAAACATCATCATCATGGTTCCTTTAGTAAGGACTTACAGGTGTTATGGATTGAATTTGTCCCCAAAATTTATATGTTGAGGTTATAACCTTCAGTACTTTAGAACATGACCTTGGAGGGAGAGTCTTTACAGAGATAATCAAGTTAAAATGAGGTCATTGGGATAGAGCTTAATCCATTGTGATGTGTGTCTTTATAAAACTGGGAAACTTGGACACAGAGACATATATAGAGAATGCCATGTGAGTATGAAGGCAGCCACCTGCCAGACAAGTAGAGTACTTCCCTTATAGTCCTCAGAAGAAAGCAGCTCTGTCAATATCTTGGTTTTGTTTTTCTAGCCTC
Organism: Nyctereutes procyonoides; assembly: GCF_905146905.1. Taxonomy (NCBI): domain Eukaryota; kingdom Metazoa; phylum Chordata; class Mammalia; order Carnivora; family Canidae; genus Nyctereutes; species Nyctereutes procyonoides. Next base: position 63,189,887 of record NW_026575125.1, on the reverse strand, counting down.
AACAATGGTGAAAGAATAAATTTCTGTGACTCAGTTTGTGGTAGCTTCAGTTTGTGGTAGTTTAGGTACCTGTCACTTTGCTAGACTACCCTAGAAAACAAGTACATGTGAACAGGTATTAGTCTTGGTTATGATTCAGTTTACTATGGGTCTAATTGATCTTACAAACCCACCCACTGGCCTTTTCCTCAACTTCTAAGTGTATCATTTCCGGTTGCATACTTAGCAGTTTGAATAAACCTCTAGGTGGTCCATAGACTGTCAGGTAGTGGCTTTAATAGTAATGAAATCACATGGAAACCTTTGAAACTTCCTCCACACACCCCCTAGGAGAAAAAATAATACATGTATAACACATACACACACACACACACATTGCATCCCTGGATCCATCTGGCAATGATTTATACTACTTTTAGAGATAAAGTATACAGGAGTGATAGTCTCACTCATGTCTCCGCTTAATTTGCCAATCTGACTACTGAGAAAATTGGATGAATAGTGGAGAATGACTACAAACTACTACAAGTTCATCCAGGTAGTATCGCCAATTGTAGTTGTTCTGCTGGGCGTGATGTTGTTGTTAGATCAATTTAGTAAGACCTCAAATACACTGATTTTGACAACTAATTCTTTTCCATTTAATCAGAAAAAATAAATAGAAAAGTTTACTCTCATGAGACAGATGACAATATTCATTTACAATTCTGCACAGGGCTGTATTAAATCTATCATTCTTTCTTATAACATAGTCCAAAAAACTCTGGAAAACCTGAATACCCTATAGAATATTATATCAATGGCATTATTCTGATGATGCAGGATAATAAAGAAAGGTGAATAATATGCTGGAAGGCTTTATTAAGGCATATTTATTTTAGAGAATAGAAGATAAATCCCAGAAATATTCAGCAACTTGCAATATTACTAAAAATTTTAATCCAGTGGTCAAAGACATGCTGAGACATTTTTCCCTCTACAGAAAAGAAAAAAATACTGTGTCTTGCATTTAATACTAAAGGGAAAGAAATACAATATCTGATGGGCTTCTTTGGATTCTGGAGCAACACAGTTCACACCTAAGAATACTACTCCATTTGATTTACTGGGTTACACTAAAGGCTGACAGATTTCAGTGGGACCTTGAAACTGAAAAGAGCTTGACATCAAGTCCAAGTTGTGGTGTCAGTAGCCCTGCTGTTCGTGGTATGCAATGAAGAAAACACTATGATTTGGGAGGTGTCAGTTGTAGGGAAATGTGAAGGGTGGAGCTTATGGCAGGTTCCAGTGTTATAATCTCAATGTAAGCCCCCAGGATTCTGAAGGAAGGCCATGCCATTTATATCAGAGAATTATATGTTCTTTAATAGACAGTTCTTGGCATGGTACTGGGCCATAAAAGAGACAAAATTCTATATATTAGGGCATGAATTCATAGGTTATGAATTCATAACTCCCAATTACAAGCCAGATTCTGTTGGATATACCAAATCAAAAAGTATGCAGGCCCAGTAGCTATCATAAAACGGACATAATCATTCTGGGATCAAGTCCAGGCAGGGCCAGAGATTATAAATAAACTGTATGAATACATTACACAGACCTCTATGTCATCCAACATACTCATACCAGCACCTTCCCTCAGCTTGCATGTATAATTATTTGAATGAGGAGAGAAAGCCTGGATTTGGCTTATAAATAGGTTGGTTCACGTTGGTTCAAGCTATAGATATATGGCACCTACATTACAGCCACACTCAGGGATGACCTTGAAGGAGTATAGCATCCAAACAAAGGATTCAATTCACAGTAAAGGAGGTGCAGGAGTGAACTTCAAACTAAGAGATTCACTGTTAATATTACATATTGTACTATCCATAAGCAGTTGACCTCAGAGAGCGCTTGAATGACCTACTGAAACACAATTAAGTGTTAGCTTGGATGCAATACTCTGAAAAATTGAGTGTCATTTTTTAAGATATAGTGTTATATCTTACAACATAAGATGTGTGTTATCTTATAACTTCTTTAAGATATAGTGTTATAGTGCTGAAAACAGAAACTTCTATATAATGTTGTGTCTTGAATAGGAAAAACATATGTCCTTAGAAATCAAGGAATGTGATATACTCAGGAGTAGCTTCACTTACCATCACTTGCGATAGCTCACTGGGGGCTTGTGTTCTTCTTGTTACATCAGCTCTGTCCAATGCAATTTTAGAAGTCTTAATCCCCCAAAGGGGACATATTATTGCCAGGGGATACAATAACAGTCCCATTGAAGTACAAGTTATGGCCCCTGTCAGGGAACTTTGAACTCCTTATGCTTAGAAGCCATCTGTTGTGAAGAAGAGTCACCAACTTGACAGATAATTTAACCTGGTGAGCAAGAGGAGGTAGAGTTCCTTTTCACAATATAAGAAAAGGAATATCTGTGGAAGCCACAAGATCCACTTAGACTCCCTTGCCCAATTTTTACTATGAATGGAATTTGGAAAGAGTATGGTTACTAGTGCTCAGACCCTTCAGGAATGCAGTTTGAGATCATACCACCAGGTAAGGCAGCAAGACCTATAGAAGCAATAGCTGAAGTTGAGGGGGAAATAATGTACAGTGTAGGAGGTCAGCCACTTGTGACCCTAAGATTAATGGAAGTGATGAAGGCTATCATTTTTCCACTACTGTTAAGTTTCCCCTAAGGAGAAGCCTGAGGGGACTTTGGAGGGGTGAGTTTGGATAGAGAAGTAGATCTGTATAATGACACTCATGGGAGTTTGCTGCTTAGATCTTACTTCAAGAAATATTGCCATGAGGAGTAAAGTTACTTGATAGCCTCAAGCTACAACAATTTGAAATCCACCAGTGTGCAAGCCACAACAGCTCTTTCACTGGATTGCTTCCAGCTAATGATATAGCACTGTGGGGGTACTATGGCACGGATATTACTTACCAACTCAGACTCCTCTAAAGAGCACTATCTGTTTAGGGCTCCTCACTGGCCTGGTTAAGACTTTCTCTGACCTGCAGCACAGTCTGAGGCTCTTCCTTCCCAGCTGTCCTTTTTCTTTTTCCTTTAACATAGGTTAGAACTGCATGGTAATCTGAAGATTCTCCCTACCTACTATTTCTCCTTTTCTCCTTTATTCTTCACCATGGTTTCTCTTAATAAGTATTTTATACATTTCATTTCACTTTACCTTTGAATTTTTGGAGGATCACCGGTGTTCTAGGGGAGAAGGCCAAAGAGACATTTCAGGTGGAGGGTGAACTGTATAGCTGTCATTTATTAACTGTATTGGAAGTATTTTACCAATAATTACATATCTATCCTTGCATATTGTCTGAATAGCAGTATTGGGTCTGAATTTCATCCTTGTTTCTCCGATGTCACTGGTTATTTATAGGTAATTGTGTTTCTTATTTTGTTTCCTTCTAGAGTTTCTTTAAGTAATGACAGGTAAATAGAGACATACACACACACATTTTCTCTTCCTGCTTAAAAAAATACCATAGCTCATACAGCATATACTCTCTTATTCATCTTGATTTTTTTCACTAAAACTTAAGTCAGAGATCTTTCCATATCACTACATAGCTTTATTCCTTTTCTCACTCAAAAGTCATTCAATTGCAAAGTTCTGTTATATATTCAACCAATCACTTATTGACAGATAATTGGATTGTTTTTGAACTTTTCTTGTCTACAATATTGCAGTAAAACCTTTTATGTGTCACTTAAAACATGTATAAGATGTTATCAAATGGGTTAGAAAAATGATACCTCTTTAAGAATTGGATCTGAAATCTAGTAATTTTTGAGTAAATGGAAGTCAAGCTTATAACAAAAGGCAGAAAGCAGATTGGATGCAATGAAGAAAGTCTTCTTATTTATATCTGTTTATAACTCTATATGTATATTTATCTTTGCAATAGATTGAATGTCTGCGTTCTCCCAAAATTCATATGTTAAAATCCTAATCCCCAATATGATGGTATTAGGGTGGAGCCTAATACCCCAAAGGAAGGGCCTTTGGGAAGCTTTGGGGAAGTAGAGTCCTCACAAAGGGAGTTAGTGCTTTTATAAAAGAGGACCCAGAGCTCCACAGCCCCCTACTACTATGTGAGGATACAATGAGAAGGGAAGTCTATGAACCAGAAAGTGGACTCTAACCAGGCTCTGAACTTTCTGGTGCCTTAATCTCAGACCACCCAGCTTCCAGAACTGTGAGAGATAAACTTTGGTGTTTATGCACTACCCAGTTTACATTATTTTTGTTATATCAGCCTGAACACAGACTAAGACTAAGACAATTATCTATCTATCTATCTATCTATCTATCTATCTATCTATCTATCATCTAATCTATAATCTTTCTTCTCACATCCATTTCCTGCTCTCAGGAATAAATGTGACAAGTATATTCCTGGAAAATATAAAATAATCGACAAATGTGCATTATTCTTTCAGGGTATTTTGCAGTTTATCATTAAATAAAGTAATAGTCTATAGAAAACAGTTTCTAAAGGTAAATGATTACATTTAGTGGTTTTCTTACGTATGGAGGAAGTGGTTTTTACTGTCTACATAGAGTTTTCTATTTCTTTTAGAGGCATAAAATATCTGGTTCTTTCCATTCTTTGTTTACTTTTTCTTAATGCTAAGTAAAATATATATTTAAAAAAACATGATAAGGGTATCAAAAGGAAGATTGGTAAGTTTTAACCTAAACTCAGAAATGGTTTCCAAATTAGTTTCAAGAACATGGAGTAAAATGCTACAGCAATTTGGCTTGAGTATTTCAAGCACATTATAAGTACAGCATATACCTCTAAAATCACCTCTATAAATTACACGAAAAAAAATTAGCTCCTGGGACTCACATAAGACTTGTTTTTATTTATTACAGTTCCACAGAAGCAGAAATGCTCACACGAGAGTAGCCAGCATTTACCATGGTAAGGCCATTCTGTGAAACCAAGAGCTCAGTCGTTTTTTAAAGAAGCTTATGAATCCACTTTGCTTCAGGCTGAGAAATAAGGTAAAAAAAAAGAAAGAGAGAAAGAGGAAAATTTTATTTATCTTAATTATAGAGAGTTCCCATTTTTTTCTAGAGACCGCATAAAAACACATAATGTTGTAAGTGAAACTTATATATAATTTTTATTTTTTATTAAAAATGCAGGTCCCTGGAATCCACCCCTGACTTACCAAGTCAAGGACTAAGATGGAGTCAGCAATCTGCATGTTCAACAACTTCCCTGGGTCATCTTAATGATCATTAAAAATGAGAAGTACTGAATACTCATTGTACCGTTAACATTTATGTAGGAATCAAGGCCTATCGACGTACATTATGTGTCTAAGATCTCACAACTATTTTAAAGGACTAGAATATTTTAAATTGGTAACATGATATGAAAACACATAATGTATTTAAAATAACTGATAGTCACTCCAAATTCCACCACACTAATTAAGTATATTAATATTTGCATATTACTATCTTTGTTCAGAAGCATGCAGATATTTGCTTAGCTGTGATCCCATAATATTTTTCCTGCTTCAGTTTTATACCAGGATAGTATTAGATTTCCCCTTTAATTATCAAGGTTTTATAATTATCATTTCAATGAATGCATGCTATTATATGTATTATATTTCACTAAACCAATTTCCTAATTTCATACATTTAGTTTATTTTTTATATAAATTAATTTTTATTGGTGTTCAATTTACCAACACACAGAATAACACCCAGTGCTCATCCCGTCAAGTGTCCCCCTCAGTGCCTATCACCCATTCACCCCCACCCCCCACCACCCTCCCCTCCACCACCCCTAGTTCATTTCCCAGAGTTAGAAGTCTCTATGTTCTGTCTCCCTTTCTGATATTTCTCACACATTTCTTCTCCCTTCCCTTATATTCCCTTTCACTATCATTCATATTCCCCAAATGAATGAGAACATAAACTGTTTGTCCTTCTCCGATTGACTTACTTCACTCAGCATAATACCCTCCAGTTCCATCCACGTTGAAGCAAATGGTGGGTATTTGTCGTTTCTAATGGCTGAGTAATATTCCATTGTATACATAAACCACATCTTCTTTATCCATTCATCCTTCGATGGACACCGAGGCTCCCTCCACAGTTTGGCAATTGTGACATGACTGCTAGAAACGTCGGGGTGCAGGTGTCCCGGCGTTTCATTGCATCTGAATCTTTGGGGTAAATCCCTAACAGTGCAATTGCTGGGTCATAGGGCAGGTCTATTTTTAATTCTTTGAGGAACCTCCACACAGTTTTCCAGAGTGGCTGCACCAGTTCACATTCCCACCAAAAGTGTAAGAGGGTTCCCTTTTCTCCACATCCTCTCCAACATTTGTTGTTTCCTGCCTTGTTAATTTTCCCCATTCTCACTGGTGTGAGGTGGTATCTCATTGTGGTTTTGATCTGTATTTCCCTAATGGCAAGTGATGCAGAGCATTTTCTCATGTGCATGTTGGCCATGTCTATGTCTTCCTCTGTGAGATTTCTCTTCATGTCTTTTGCCCATTTCATGATTGGATTGTTTGTTTCTTTGCTGCTGAGTTTAATAAGTTCTTTATAGATTTTGGAAACTAGCCCTTTATCTGATATGTTATTTGCAAATATCTTCTCCCATTCTGTAGGTTGTCTTTGAGTTTTGCTGACTGTATCCTTTGCTGTGCAAAAGCTTCTTATCTTGATGAAGTCCCAATAGTTCATTTTTGCTTTTGTTTCTTTTGCTTTCGTGGATGTATCTTGCAAGAAGTTACTGTCTCACATTTATATCTTTCATCCATTTTGAGTTTATCTTTGTGTATGGTGCAAGAGAGTGGTCTAGTTTCATTCTTCTGCATGTGGATGTCCAATTTTCCCAGCACCATTTATTGAAGAGACTGTCTTTCTTCCAGTGGATCGTCTTTCCTCCTTTATCGAATATTAGTTGACCATAAAGTTCAGGGTCCACTTCTGGATTCTCTATTCTGTTCCATTGATCTATGTGTCTGTTTTTGTGCCAGTACCACACTGTCTTGATGACCACAGCTTTGTAGTACAACCTGAAATCTGGCATTGTGATGCCCCCAGATATGGTTTTCTTTTTTTAAAATTCCCCTGGCTGTTCGGGGTCTTTTCTGATTCCACACAAATCTTAAAATAATTTGTTCTAAGTCTCTGAAGAAAGTCCATGGTATTTTGATAGGGATTGCATTATACGTGTAAATTGCCCTGGGTAACATTGACATTTTCACAATATTAATTCTGCCAATCCATGAGCATGGAATATTTTTCCATCTCTTTGTGTCTTCCTCAATTTCTTTCAGAAGTGTTCTATAGTTTTTAGGGTATATTTTGAGAACCATTTGAATGGTAAATGGTTCTCCAACCTTTTATTTTCAGGTTGTAGGTGTGCTTCTGTCTAAAATGAGTCTCTTGTAGACAGCAAATAGATGGGTCCTGCTTTTTTATCCAGTCTGAAACCCTGCGCCTTTTGATGGGGTCATTAAGCCCGTTCACGTTCAGAGTTACTATTGACAGATATGAGTTTAGTGTCATCATGATATGTATTTAGTTCTTGTTTTTGTGGATTGTTCCACTGAACTTCTTCTTAAAGGGGAATTTTAAGAGTCCCCCTTAAAATTTCTTGCAGAGCTGGTTTGGAGGTGACATATTCTTTCAGTTCCTGCCTGTCTTGGAAACTCTTTATCTCTCCTTCCATTTTGAATGAGAGCCTTGCTGGATAAAGTATTCTTGGTTGCATGTTCTTCTCATTTAGGACCCTGAATATATCCTGCCAGCCCTTTCTGGCCTGCCACGTCTCTGTGGAGAGGTCTGCTGTTACCCTAATATTCCTCCCCATGAAAGTCAGGGACTTCTTGTCTCTTGCTGCTTTAAGGATCTTCTCTTTATCTTTGGAATTTGCAAGCTTCACTATTAGATGTCGAGGTGTTGAACGGTTTTTATTGATTTTAGGGGGGGATCTCTCTATTTCCTGGATCTGAATGCCTGTTTCCCTTCCCAGATTGGGAAAGTTTTCAGCTAGGATTTGTTCAAATACATATTCTGGCCCTCTGTCCCTTTCGGCGCCCTCAGGAACCCCAATTAAACGTAGGTTTTTCTTCCTTAGGCTGTCATTTATTTCCCTTAATCTGTCTTCATGGTCCCTTAATTGTCTGTCTCTTTTTTCCTCAGTTTCCCTCTTTGCCATTAACTTGTCTTCTATGTCACTCACTCGTTCTTCCACCTCGTTAACCCTCATCGTTAGGACTTCTAGTTTGGATTGCATCTCATTCAATTGATTTTTAATTTCTGCCTGATTGGATCTAAATTCTGCAGTCATGAAGTCTCGTGAGTCCTTAATGCTTTTTTCTAGAGCCACCAGTAGCTGTATAATCGTGCTTCTGAATTGGCTTTCTGACATTGAATTGTAATCCAGATTTTGTAACTCTGTGGGAGAGAGGGCTGTTTCTGATTCTTTCTTTTGAGGTGAGGTTTTCCTTCTAGTCATTTTTCTCAGTGCAGAGTGGCCAAAAACAAGTCGTATTGGAACACGGGGAGTATCTGACCTGATCTTAAGTCCTGACTCCCGGACTGGTCCGTCCAGCAGGTCTTCTGGGGGAGGAGCCTGCTGTGCTGATTTTCAGGTGTTAGCACTTGGGGGAGCTGCTCTGCCCCTGCCTGCTGCAGGGCTCAGTGGGGGTTGTTTACCCCGTGAGGTCCCAGGAGGAACAGCTGCAGTTGCTATGGCAACTCTGGAAGCCTGGATTCAGCCTCTGCAGGAACTACGGGGCTCGGGCTCCGTCTCGTCGCAGGGCCTGGAGGCTCCGGGGCGGGGCCGCTGATCTGCTCAGCTCGGGGCAGGAGCGTCCTTGCTGTCCTGGGCCATCCCGGCCTCTGCCTGTCCCGGGGGAGGCCGGATCCTGGGCTGTGTCCCGGCGCCCTGTGCTCCGGGGCCTGCGCTGTTGGATTCGCGCTCCCGCCCCGCAGCCCCCTCCGCGGAGCCGCCGCCCGAGCCCCTCCGAGCTGCTCCGGGTCCCGCCGTGCGCGCTGCAGCCCTTAGGGAGCTCGGCGCACTCTCCCGGGGCGCAGGTGTCTGTTAGTGTCCCCGGGAGCCCGAGGGCATCCCCGCCCTCCTGGGTCCTGCTCCAACTCCCTGCGAGCCCCTTTCCGCCCGGGAAGGTTGGTGCAGCTCCTGCTCCTCCGGGACGGGGCTCTCCTGTCCTGGGGACACTCGCCCCGGCCTCAGCCCGGTTCCTCGCGGGGCCCCTCCCCCTCGGAGGCCTTTTGTTTCTTTATTTCTTTTTCCCCGTCTTCCTACCTTGATAGAAGCACGAACTCTTCTCACTGTAGCATTCCAGCTGGTCTCTCTTTAAATCTCAGGCCGAATTCGTAGATTTTCACGATGGCTTGAGGGTTATCTAGGTAATTTGTTGGGGACAGGTGATTTGGGGACCCTAGTCTTCCGCCATCTTGCCCCTCCTCCCCCCTATTTTCCCAGTCCATACATTTAGTTGAATTCCAAAGTTTTTCTGTTACAGACAGTACTGCAGTCTTTATTCCTAGAGTTTGCTTTTCCTTCTGCTGATATCTTTATTACAATACATTTAAAATAATGGGATTACTGAGTCAGATAGTATTGCCCCATTTATGACTCTTCCTTCATAGAAGGTTAAACAGTTTACGCTATTCCTCTTTTGCAGTCAACAGTAAATAAATGTGCCACAATCCCTAAAGCCTCACCAGCTCTATGTAAGATATATATGTAAGGTATTTTACAAACATAATACATATAAAATTTGTTATATTTATATAATTTAGGTATACATTATTTAATTTTTATTTCATTATTATTTTTAGGGTCTTTTTTTAATAAATCAATTTTTTATTGGTGTTTAATTTACCAACATACAGAATAACACCCAGTGCTCATCCCGTCAAGTGTCCCCCTCAGTGCCCGTCACCCATTCACCCCCACCCCCCACCCTCCTCCCCTTCCACCACCCCTAGTTCGTTTCCCAGAGTTAGGAGTCTTTATGTTCTGTCTCCCTTTCTGATATTTCCCACACATTTCTTCTCCCTTCCCTTATATTCCCTTTCACTATTATTTATATTCCCCCAAATGAATGAGAACATACACTGATTATTTCATTATTATATGAGAAATGATCTCATAGGATTGCTTTGATTACTAACCATGGTAAATATTTTTAATAATTTTGTTTCTTATACATATTTATTTCCTCCTGTATAAATTACATTTCTGTTTCTTGGCCATTTGTTATGTGTATCTTTATTTTACTCTCAGAAATACGTCTTATCACTAACACTCTTGATTTACAGTTCAGTATTTTTTTTTCTACATCATGATGCTTCCCAAATATTTAGGATGAAGTATTAACTGTGCCAAGCCTTAAATATAGGTGGGATAACTTTCATCTATATATTGTGATTTGGGAGATGCACTAGAAATGCATTTCACATTACCCCAAATCCAAACATTTTAAATTAATTCATGTATATTTTGGCTTTAAGAATTTTTTTTAGGGACACCTGGGTGGCTCAGCAGTTGAGCATCTACCTTGCACTCAGGGTGTGTTCCCAGAGTCTCAGGATCTAGTCCCACATTGGGCTCCCTGCACAGAGCCTACTTCTCCCTCGGCCTATGTATCTGCCTCTCTCTCTGTCTTTCATGAAATAGAGAAAAAAATAAATAAATAAATTTTTTAAATAATTTTTTTAGAGATTTTATTTATCTATGAGAAATGGAGAGTGGTGGGAGGAGCAGAGGAGAGGGGCAAGCAGAACCCATGCTGAGCATGGAGCCTGATGTGGGCTCAATCTCAGGACCCTGAGATCATGACCTGAGCTGAAACAAAGAGTAGGGCCCTTAACTGAATGAGCCACCCAGTGCCCCTTGGCTTTTAGATTTGTAAATGCTTCAAGTTAACACTTGAAGGGAAACTGCTGTGAACTGAATATTTGTGTTCCCCTAAAATTCACATTTTGAAGCCCTAATCCCCAATGTAATGGTATTTGGAGGTAGAGACTTTTAGTGGGTAACTAGGTTCAGATGAAGTCATAAAGATGGATCCCTCATGTTGGGATTGTGGCCGTTATAGGGAAATAAAGAGACCAGAGCTCTTTCTATGCCATGCAAGAATATGTCAAGAAAATGGTGTCTACAAGCCAAGAAGAGGTCCTTTACCAGAAGTCCACCGCTCTTGTACCATAATTGTGCACTGATGGTCTACCAAATTGTGAGAAATATGTCTTCCTTAAGCCACCCAGTCTATGATATTTGTCATAGCAACCTGAACTAAGATAGTAATCAAAATTAACTTTGTAATAACTTAGTAAGAAATTATTACAATAATTCAGGAAAAAATAAGTGGTAGAGTTTTTTCCATGCAGGAAAGGGTTTTGAGTTTCTGGGACTTTCCAGAAAGTGAAACATTGTCTAAGGAAGGGAATCTTGGAAGTTGAGTTCGTTCCTGATGGCCAAATGTTAATAAGAAATCAAAACTAATGGTGAATTAGGGGAGATAAGTAGAGTAGTTGCATATTTGAAGCATAGCAAAGCAACAGCATAGCAACACAGTTATACAATAGACAAGAAAGAATAGTCTAAAATAACACTATTAAAAAATCAGAGGTTGGTTCATCTTTCCATTTATAGTTTAGTATTTTTTTAAAAAGCTCATGTTAGAGATATCACAATCTTCTGCTGCTTTTATGCCCCTTAGACTTTCATTATGCTTCTGTCAGTGGCCAACCCTCTGTCTCTCTCACCATTCACTTGGGATTCTGTCTGGAAATTTTGTTTTACTTCAGTTAATATCATCTTTAAATATCATACTGTTACTTTGTATCTAATGATGTAATTTTATAGACTGGCTCTCTCATTAACTAGTTGGATTTTCTTGGAGAGAAATTTCCCCACTATCTTTGCCTTTCAAAATATTTCTTATCTTTCATGACCAGGTCAAATATCACCTTGATAGATAGCTTTTTGACAGATAGCTCTCTGCACTCTCTTTGGATGAATGAATTGAGCACAATAAAAATTATACTACCTAGTGTCATCTGGATTTTTAAAACTGCCCAGCAATTCTTTGATTCATTTCTTGCTAATTTTCTAAAAAATGTCATACTAATTTACTTATTATATAAATGTTGAATGCCAACCACTATCTTGGGAATTTCAGATATATTAGTAAACAAAATTAAGAGTTTTGATGTCATAGATATTGCATTCTACCAGAGGATATACACAGTAAACATAATTACATTATATAATTGAAGGTAGCAAATTCTATAGAAAAAAAATAGATGAGATAAAATTGGAGTGCAGGAGGTAGAGATTGTTGCAATTTTAAATAGTATGGTTACATTAGCTTCCTTGAGAAATAGACATTTGAGCAAATATTTGAAGGAAAGAATTAGCCATTTGGAAATCTGAGGAAATAATATTGTAGGGAGAGGGGGATATCAAGGCAGAACCTAGATAATATTGCTGGGATGTTCTAGGAAAAGCAAGATGGCCAAAGGGACTGGGTCAGATTGATGAGGAGGAAAATAAGATGAGATCAAAGAGAACACCAAGGGCAGCCTGGGTGGCTCAGTGGTTTAGAGCCACCTTCAGCCCAGGGTGTGATCCTAGAGAGCCGGGATTGAGTCCCACATTGGGCTCCCTGCTTGGAGCCTGCTTCTCCCTCTGCCTGTGTCTGTGCCTCTCTATCTCTCTGTGTCTCTCATGAATAAATAAATAAAATCTTGAAAAAAGAGAACATCAAGTCAAATTATTTATGATTTTGTTGACAATTGTAAGAATTTTGACACTTATTCTGGCTGACATGGTGAAATATTAGAAGTTGTTACTTTTTTTGCAAGTTAGTTTTTTCTCTTAGATTTAATTGAACTACTAACCATACTTTAATCTTTATTGATTATATTGATGTTCAATAAGCTGCATCCATTTAAATGGATACTTGGCTGAGTTTTGATACACACACACACACACACACACATCAAACTACTGCCACAATCAAGATTCAGAACACTTCAATCACTCCCAAAAGGTGCTATGCATCCCTTCATTGAAAGTTTTAAGCAGAGAAATGACATGATGTGATGGATACTTTCCACAGGAGAGAGATAAGAGGGGTTGGGACCAAGTTGGTAGCAGCATAGTTGATAAGACGTGGTCATATTTTAGATTTTTTTTAAATCAACCACATCCAACAAAGGTTGTGAAAGAAAAAGAAGAAATAAAGATGTATTTGATGTACCCTAATCTTATTCTTAATCTTAATGTTTCTTGACTTAATGAGAAAGTGTGACATTTTCTGTTTTTGATAGCTATTATCAAAAGAAGAGAATTCTCTGTTCTTTTAAAAATTTATTTAAATTCCAGTTAGTTAGCATACTGTTAAATATTAGTTTCAGGTGTACAGTATAGTGATTCAACATATCCATACAACACTCAGTGCTCATCACAGCAAGTGCAATCCTAATCTCTGTCACTTATTTAACATATTCTCCCACCCATCTCTCCTCTGGTAACCATCAGTTTGTTCCCTATAGCTATGAGTCTGTTTCTCATAGATATACCTTTAGAGATGTGAAAATTGAAGCCATAATAATAGATGAATTCTTCTAGGGACAGTATGTAGAGAAGAGTGAAAGAAATGAACCAAGAACTACACCATAAACAACGTGAGTTGGACATGGGAGGATGAAATGCCAGAAATGCAGATAGATATATACTAGTCAGAAAGAAAAAAAAGAAAAAAAAAGAAAACCGTAGTAGTTGAAATTCAGGGAAATTAAGGGACTAGACACACTCCAATGAATGCAAGAGGTCAAAAGGGGATGAGGGTGTAAACAAAACCATAGTATTTGGTAATATCATTACAGGGACCATTAAAATAATACTCTTAAAAGAAGAACTAGAGGAATGTTCAATAAGGCAGCATAGGTAGACCCTCAATTCATCTCCTCCTATAAACACAACAAATGTACAGATATGTATGGAACAATTTTCTTCTAAAAAGGACCTGATAACCATACAGTGCCTCCAAAACAAGACAAGAGACACATCAAGAAGGGTAAAGGAGATAGATAAAGTCCTGGTTTTGCCCAGGACTTTACGCCACAGATGGTAACAATTAAGAGGAATCCCAAAAGTATGAATCTGTCCCTTGAGGAGTGAAGAGATTATATCTCATCAGCCATCCAAGCTTTGGGAGCTGACACTGGAGAGATGATCTCTGCCAAATGTCTACTTTTGAAAATCAATAGAAATTAAGACCAGGAGAATCATACAACTATAGAGAACAAAGATTCTACTCATAAAGGATTTGTGTGCACACCCAATTGTCCTGCTATTCAGCATCAAAGCAAAAAATTGAGAAGTAACAAAGACCCATTTACTAATTTTAAGCAGCTTCCCAAGAAGCAGAAACCTGCTGGAACTTTATCATGGGACAGAATCCCTGGACGATGTCATTTTTTCAATATCACTTTAACTTGCTACTGAAAAGGGCAATGGGAACCATTTTTCATGCTCTCCTTCTAGGCTGCTAACACCAGAGGGCTTGTGTTGTCCATCCTACACAGTAATTAGGACATCTGAATGCCCCATGTTCCACTCACCATACAGACCACCCAAGTCATAATAGGGCCAGGTGAGTGTGCAAGCCTTGCTCAACCCATGCAGAGACCAATGCGCAACCAGGCTGGGCAAGTGCCCCAAGCCCAGCACTACCCATACAGAAACAAATCCAAAATGAAGCTGAAAAAAGGCCCCACATCCTGCCATCCCAATGGAGTAGAAAGGCCACAACTGGGCTAGCAAGTGCCTTGAGCCCTAACCAACTTGTGTAGTGACTGAGCCAAAATCACTTTGGGAAAATGCCCTTAGAACCACATTCCCTATACAGCAGACTAGCCTCAACTTGAATAAATGAGTGCTCCAAGCCCTACTTACTCCACATCACACAGAGACTGAGCTACAAGAGATGAGCAAGTGGTTCAAATTACTCTCTCCCTGTGCAGGGGCTGAGCTATAAATGGCTGAGTTAAAGGCCTCAAGCTCCACCATCTCTGTGCAGCAACTGTGGCCTCCATGGGTATGTTCAAACACAAGAGGTACACCCATAGGGTACCTGGTTCTGGTGGCCAAGGAAGATTATACTTCTGGACCACACGGAACGGCTCCTACACAAGATTTCTCCTTCAAGACTGAAGGGGGTAGCCATTTTGCCTAATACAAAACAAATACAGGAAAAATGATGAGATAGAGGAGTACATTCTGAACCAAAGAATAAGGCAAATCCCCAAAATAAAATCTTAATGAAATAGAAATAAGCATGTTAACTAATAAAGCATTCAAAGGAATGGTCATGAAGATGCTCACTGATCTTGGGGGAAGAATGGATGTACCTAGTGAGCACTTCAACAGACTCCTTACTCTGGGAAACGAATGAGGGGTGGTGGAAATGGAGGTGGGTGGGGGGTCGGGGTGACTGGGTGACAGGCACTGAGGGGGGCACTTGATGGGATGAGCACTGGGTGTTATGTTATACATTGGCAAATTGAACTCCAATAAAAAATAAATAAAAAAAACAGTATAAAGAAAATATAAGAAAGTGTCAAACAAATTACAACTGTACTGGAAAATACACTAGAGGGTTTCAATAGAACAATGGTTAAAATAGAAGTATAGGTTAGTGAACTAGAAGACAATGCAATGAAAAACACCCAGTCAGAGCAGCAAAAGGGGAAAAAAAACAATTAAAGGAAGTGAGGATACTGTAAGGTGCCTCCGAGACAATATCAAGCAGAATAGGAGAAGAGAAAGAGAAAGAGCCATAGAAATATATCAAGAAATCAAGGCCAAGAAAACAGATATACAGGTCCAGGAAGCCCCAAGTGTTCAAAATAAGATGAAACCAACAAGAAGCACAGTGGGACATTTAAAAAATGGTAAAAGTTAAGGATAAAGAGAGAATTTTAAAAGCAGTAACAGGAAAGCAATTTATTACTTACAAGGGAAACCCTATAAGGCTATCAGTAGATTTTTCAGGAGAAACATAGGCCAAAAAGGAGTAGCATGTCATATTCAAAATGCTGATAGAGGAAAACTGCAAACCAAGAATTCTCTACCTAGCAAGGTTATCATTCAAAATTAAAAGATTCCCAAGTTGTTTTCCAGATAATCAAATACTAAAGGAGTTTATCACCACTACATTAGCCTTAAGAGAAGTGTTAAAGAAACTTATCTGGGACACCTGGGGGCATTCAGTTGTTGTGCATCTGCCTTTGGCTCTGGGCATGATCCCAGAGTCCCAGGATCGAGTCCCACATTGGGCTTTCTGCATGGATCCTGCTTCTCCCTCTGCCTGCGTCTCTGCCTCTCTCTCTTTCTCTGTGTGTGTGACTATCATAAATAAATAAAAAATAAAAAAAAATAAAAATGCAATAATTAGCTAAGGAATGCATAAACTGATGTTAAAGTGTGTCTTCAAAATTTTGTGGGGGAGGAATGAGTAATTATATAAAGCTTTGGAATGTATATAAAATATATGTCAACTTAAAAGAAACTGTAGCGTGCCTAAGATATTTTATATGAATCTCACAGTAACAGAAAGCAGTAAAACAAAAACAGCTTTTACTAAATACACAAAAGACAATGAGAAAGGAATCTAAACATAATCCTAAAGAAAATGACCAAACCACAAGAGAAGAAAGGGAAGAAGAAAGTAACAGAGAGAGGAAAAACAAAAACAGCCAGAAAACAATGAACAAAATGGCAGTATTACCAATTAATAATGCTTTAGATATAATTAAATTCTTCAGTCAAAAGACATAGAAGGTACTGGATGGATTAAAAAAATCAAAATCATTCTATATACTGCCTATAAGACACTCAACTCAAACTTAAATAAAATAAACTAAAATGAAGGAATTGAGAAAGAGATACATCATGAAAATAGAAATGCAAAGAGAAGTAGGATAATAATACTCATGTCAGACTATAAAACAAAACTAATAAAAAACAAATAAAAGCATTACATAAGGATGAAAAGGTCAATCCAACAAGAAGACATAACATTTGTAAACATGTTTGCAGCCAGTGTAGGTACACCTAAATATTTAAGCAAATATTAAGAGAAACAAATAAATAAACAGCAATATAAAATAGCAAAGGAATTTAATATTCCACTTCCATCAATGGATAAATCATCCAGACAAAAATTCAATAAAAAAGCCATTGGCCTTAACAACACACTATAATAGAATAGACTTAATATATACAGAACATTACACTAAAACTAACAAGATACACATTCTTTTCAAGTGCACATGAAACATTCTCCAGTATCCATCACATTTTAGGTCATGGAACAAGTCTCAATAAATTTAAGAAAACTGAAAGCAAGCACATTTACCAACAACAGTGGTATAAAATTAGAAATTAATTACCAGAAGAAAGCTGGGAAAAAAAACCCCAAAATACATAGAGACTATGCAACATGTAATTTTTTAAAAAATTTATTTATTTATGATAGTCAGAGAGAGAGAGAGAGAGAGAGAGAGAGAGAGAGAGAGAGGCAGAGACATAGGCAGAGGGAGAAGCAGGATCCATGCACCGGGAGCCCGATATGGGATTTGATCCCAGGTCTCCAGGATCGCGCCCTGAGCCAAAGGCAGGCGCCAAACCGCTGCGCCACCCAGGGATCCCTGCAACATGTAATTAAACAACCAATGGGTCATTGAAAAATTTAAAGAGGAAATAATAAAAATAACCTGAGAGAAATAAAAATAGAAACATACAATTTCAAAATCTTTGGGATAAAGCACTTTAAAGAGAAAAAGTTCATAGCAATACAAGCCTAACCTAAGAAACAAGAAAAATCTCAAATAAAGAACTTAACTTTACATTTAAGGGAACTAGAAAAGAAAACAGAAAGAACAAATACCAAAGTTAATAGAAGGAAGTAAATAATAACGATCAAAGCAAAAATAAATAAAACGAATA
The DNA here is from genome assembly GCF_905146905.1 of Nyctereutes procyonoides. Taxonomy (NCBI): domain Eukaryota; kingdom Metazoa; phylum Chordata; class Mammalia; order Carnivora; family Canidae; genus Nyctereutes; species Nyctereutes procyonoides. The sequence continues at coordinate 63,171,824 of NW_026575125.1, read as the reverse complement.
CTAAAATACATAGAAAAAATCAATAGAATTAGGAGCTATTTTTTTGGGAAAATGAACAAAAATCGACAAATTTGTTGTCAGACTCATTAGAAAAAAGTTAGGATAATCATTTTTTTAAAAAAAAGCATAAAAGAGAAGAAATTGCAACCAATAACACAGAAATACAAAAAGAAAATAAGAAAATACTTTGAATCATTACATGCCAAGAAATTAGACAATCTGGAAGAAATATAAACTTACAGAAACATGCAATCTCCTAAGACTTAATCATGAAAAATAGAAAATCTGAATATATCAATTACTAGTAATGAAATTAAATCAGTAATCAACAAAAAATTCCTAATGAATACAAGTCCAAGTCATGATTAATTCCATGGTTAATTCTATCAATCTATTATTTTTAAAAGATTCTATTTATTTATTCATTAGACACACACACAGAGAGAGAGAGAAAGAGAGAGAGAGAGAGAGAGAGAGAGAGAGAGAGAGAGAGAGGCAGAGACACAGGCAGAGGGAGAGGCAGGCTTCATGCAGGAAGCCTGATGTGGGACTCGACCCCAGGACTCCAGGATCACACCCTGGGCTGAAAGCAGGTGCTAAACTGCTGAGCCACCCAGGGATTCCCCTTTATCAATCTTTTAAAGGAGAATTAATATTTATCATTCTCAAATTATTCTTAAAAAATGGAATAGAAAGGAACACGGCCAAACCTCCTTTAAGAGGCAAGTACTATTCCAATGCCAAAACCAGAGAAATTACAAAAAAAAAAAATCAGGCCAATATCTCCAATGAATATAAATGTAAAAATCCTCAATGACATATTAGTAAATTGAATTAAACAATACATTAAAAGAATAATACAGGATAAAGTGATATTCATTCCAGAGATGCAATGATGGTTCAACATATGCAAATCAATCAATATGATATACCACATTAAAGCAATGAAGGATTAAACATTATGTGATCAGTGGCTGTAGTAGAGGAGGAAGATGGCAACCACCCTAGTAGCCACTGGAGGAGCAGACAACACCAGCCTGTGGTCCAGAGGCTATTACCCCACAGTGGGAAAGCCAAGAAGTCTCCACAGGGACCACTATCATGGCCAAGCAATTTGACTGGGATGTGGTTCTAGGGGCTAATTCCAGAAAAACCAAGTCCTACATTGCCAATTGAGTGACTGACAAGCTTACTCCTATTCATGACTGTATTTTCTCCTTCTGCTCAGTCTCAGCAGCTGATACCCAGTCTGTAGCTGATGCTATCACCCATCAGCTTGGTTTCCACAGTATCAAGCTGAATAAAACTTTGCTGGTACATAAGGCAGCCAGCCTCTTTAAGGAGATATGTTACTGATACGAAGAAGATCTGATGGTAGGAATCATCATTGTGGGCTGGGACTTCCAAGAAGGAGGGCAGGTGTACTCAGTGCTCTTGGAGGGTATGATGGTATAGAAGTCCTTTGCCACTGGGGGCTTTGGGAGTTCCAGTGTCTATGGCCATGTTGATGCTACCTACTGGGAAGACATGATCAAGGAAGAATGTCAGCAATCCATTGCCAATGCTCTTGCTTTGGCCACAGAATGGGTCAGCTCCAGTGGCGGGGTGATCTGCCTATAGCCATTGTAGAATCAGCGATAGAGCAGCAGAAACTTTTGGAAGATCAGATTCCCAAACTTATCATTGCCACTTTACCAGTAAAAGTTATCCAAAATGAAAAGGAAGTAGTAAAATATTCACTATTTGTAAATGATATTATATACAGAAAACTCTAAAGATTCTACCAAAAATATTTTAAAACTATTAAATGAACTTACAGGATAAAAAATAATATACAGAATATGTTGTATTTCTATATGCTAAAATGAATTATCAGAAAGCAAAACTAAGGAAACAATCCTCTTACAATTATATCAAAATAATAAAATACCCAGGAATAGATTTCACCATGGAGGTGAAGCACTTATGCTTGGAAAACTAGGACATTGATAAAAGTAATTAAACAAAACACAAATAAATGAAAAGTTATTTTGTGTTCATGGACTGGAAAAATTAATATCATCAGAATATACTACCTACAGCAGTTTAAAGATTCAATGGAATATCTATAAAATACTAATGGCATTTTTTACAGAACTACAACTATGACAAATAATACTAAAATTTGAAGAGAATTACAGTAGATACTGAATAGCCATAGCAATCTTGAGAAAGAATAAATCTGGAGGTATCATATGCTACCTGATTGTAAACTATACTACAAAACTATAATAATCAAAATTATGTGGTACCAGAACAAAAAGGAACACATAGGTCAATAAAGCAGAATAGATAGCCCAGAGATAGATCCACTCTTCCATGGTCAATTTATCTACAATAAAGGAGGCAAGAACATATAATGGGGGGAAAAACAGACTTTTAAATAAATAGTGTAAAGTGAACCACCTTCTTAGAGTTAATACAAAAATAAACTCAAAGTTGATTAAATGCCTAAACATAAGGCTCAAAACCATAAAACATTGATGAAAACATAGGCACTAAGCTATTTCACATTGATATTAGTAATATTTTATTGGATGCGTTTCCAATAAAACAATATAACAATACAACTCAATATAAAAAAGCATTAAAAATGGCATAGCAATTGAATAGGCTTAGAAGTCATACAAGATGGCCCACAGCAGATGAAAGCAATGCTCAATATCACTAATCATCAGGGAAATGCAAATCAAAATTATAATGGGACACCAACTCAACATCAGTCAGAATGGCTATAATCAAAACAACAACAAATTAACAAGTGTTTGGGAGGATGTGGAGGAGAGAAAACCGTGGGCACTGTTGGTCAAGATGTAAATTGGTGTAGCCACTATGGAAAACAGTATGGAAGTTCTTCACAATATTAAAGGTTGAATTACTATAAGATCCAGAAATTCCACTTCACACTATTTATACAAAGAATGTAAAAACACTAATTCAAAAATATAGATATGTCCCTATGTTTATTGCAGCTTAATTTATCATAACAAATATATGGAATCAGCCTCAGTGTCCATTTGTCCATAACTGGACAAAGAAGACTTCACACACACATACACAGTGAAATGTTACTTAACCATAAAAAAGAAGTCAGTTTCAACATGTGTGGACCTAGAGGACATGCTAAGTGAAATAAGTCAAAAAGAGATGAATGACATATTACATAAGATTTCTACTTATATGTGGAATCTTAAAAAAAAGAGATAAACCAATAAAACAAGATAGAAGTAGGTTCATAGTTATAGAGAGCAAACTGTTAGTTGACAGAAGGGAGCGGGTAGAGGGATGGGTGAAATAGGCAAAAGGGACTTACAGACTTCCAGTTTTAATGTGACTAAGTCATGAGGATGTAATATACAGCATAGGGAATATAGTCAAAAATATTGTAACAATTTTGTTTGGTGATAGATGGAAATTAGACTAGATAGATGGAAACTAGTGGTGATCATTTTGTAATTTATAAAATTATCAAATAACTATGAGGTAAATTTGAGAATAACATATATTATATTTCAATAATATTTAAATAAGAATATAAAATAAAAGAACTAGGGATGCCTGGGTGGCTAAGTTGTTAAGCGTCTGCCTATGGCTCAGGGTGTGATCTTAGTGTCTTGGGATTGAGTCCCACTTTGGGCTCCCTGCATGGAGCCTCCTTCTCCCTATCTCCCTATGCCTGTGTCTCTGCCTCTCTCTCTGTCTCTATGAATAAATAAATAAATAAAATCTTTAAAAAATAAAAGAACTAGAGAAAAAGGATAGAACTGAAAAGTAATAAGAGCACTAAGAAAAAATTTCAAATAAAATATTTAAAGTTACAAAGATAATTAATAAAGGAACTAAAAACAAAGATAGAACCATATTAGGAAAAGAGGAGGAGAAGAGATGGTGCATATGAACAAAATATTCACCTATTCGGAAATGTGTAAAATTGAGATGTAATCATACAAATATTTATTTAGAGATTTTGAAGTAGCCACCAAATGCAGAATCACATTAATATGTGCCTATGTTTGCCTAGACAATTTATTTCCTTGGTACTTGAATATCTTATCTTCAAATATGGTGATACTGCTCTAAATTACAGCAACTATGGCTTTTTAAAATAGGTCAAATCAAGTAATGATTGAAAAAATGACCTTTATATATATATATATATATATAAATTATTTATTTATTTTAGAGTGAGATAGAGAGAGAGCATGAGTGGGCAGAGGGAGAGGGAGAGAGAATCTCAAGCAGTCTCTGCACTAACCATAGAGCTAGACATGGGGTTCAACCTCATGACTTGGAGATCATGACCTGAGCTGAAATCAAGTCAAATACTTAACCAACTATGCCAGCCAAGCAACCCCATAAGTATATATTGTAAATACACCTCAAAAGTTATTTTTTTAAGCTCTAGAAATCATAGTAGTACCTAATAATTCCCTTATCTTTTCCTTACGGAAGATTTCATAAGACAATAATTTTAATTTAATGCTAATTTTACCTCTTGTGTTTTACTAGTTCAGCCACCTATGCTACCTCATTAGGGGTATTCAATTTCTCTTCCATCCCAGATAATGGCAGACATATGGCCTACTTCTCTCAGACTCCATTAGAAAACACAAAACACTTTCCTCTATGCTATTCACACCAGTTTCAATTTATACATCAGTTAGCTAAATTCCTCATTTTGGAAATGAAGAAAGAAGATCAGGATAGGAAAAGGAGTTACTTGTTTTATTTTATCATGAAACGTGTTTCAGGGGAAAATGTATAGAGTCCCTACATTTCTATAGTCCCTATGTATTTAACTTCAGCTTGTGTATTAGCTAATTTTGTATAAGGTAAAGTTCTCTGAGGTGGATTTCAGTTTTACAAACAACATCTTTCTATGAATAAAAACAATGAATGGGGTGTCTGGGTGGCTCAGTGGTTGAGCATCTGCCTTTGGCTCAGGGCATGATCCTGGGGTCCTTGGATCAAGTCCCACATTGGGCTCCCTTCAGGGAGCCTGCTTCTCCTTCTGCCTATGTTTCTGCCTCTCTCTGTGTGTCTTCCATGAATAGATAAATAACATCTTTAAAAAAGAAACAATGAATAATTTTGCAGCTTCCTTCTTTGTTTTTTTTTCTGGTTATTTGAATTGTCTTCACTTGACTCCTAATTAACTGCAATAATTGACAATATAAGCTATTTAATAAAATGCCTAATATTGTGTATAATACATGTAAATTCTGAGTGCTCTGTAAATGAAAATATCAGCAGGAAAATAAAATAATCTATCAATTGACTGTTTCTATTGATAAGAGGATGATACTTAACATATTGATTTATTTTTTGTCTTGAACATTTTGTACTGAATTGGTTTCATTTACCTTGTGTTCATATTGCCTAAAAGAAGTTAAAGATATATACACATCATTGTTTGAAAAATTTTGATAGTTGTAAAGCTCTATGAATATGTATTATACAACCGTAGATATATTACTAAGCAATTTACATGCTTCATTTTCCTATAAGGAGATTCTAATTAATGTCCCTTTTTACCCTTGAGAAAAATTATATTCCATGGGATTATAAAAGTTCTATATAAGTGGTAGAGTAAGAATCAGAATCGAAGCTCTCTGAGTCTAAAACTGTAGGAAGTAGCAACTACATTATACAAGATTTATAATACATTCTATTTTCAACTTTTTTATTTTGAGGGAAATTAGGGAATCTTTGCCAACACATTTTAGGATGCTAGACCTTTGATTATCACAATGCCCTGAGTTTAGGACTTGATGATTCTTTATTATTTACTTAGGACTAGCTTTTGTTTTTTCTCTCTGTTAAAAATTACCTCATGGAGAAGATAATTTTCACCAATATAGAAAGAGGAGAACAAATAAAAGGAACTACAAATATATTTTGCCATATAAAGATTTATAAATTTTGGAATTGCAAAAAAACCCAATAGATAAATGAGAGTTGAGGAAAATACATCAATGAAGAAAAATGAAGACTAATGTCTATAATAAATATCTATAAATTCTATAATAATAATATATATTATCTATAGTAAACAATGTTATAAACTGACAAAATTATATAAATAACTCATGAGAAAAATAGAGACTACAAAGGTGATTCTAAAAATGATCAAACCAAAGTGGACAAAGTACATTCTAAAGATATTCAAATTCACTAGTAGTCAGGGAAATGGAAGATAAAGTATCAGTAAAGTATTATGGATTCATTAGAATGGCAAGAGTAAGAGCTATAACATCTATTGCTAACTTGGTTGCAGAGAAGTATGTATTATTTTAGACTTTAAATAAAAATAACAAAATATCACTCCTCTGTTCTCTGCACCACTCCCCTCTCCCTTGTGTGTGGGAAGGGTGTGGGTGGGTGTGTATTTTGAGGTTTAACATGATAAAATGAATCGTAGAATAAAGTAAGGAATGATAAATAGTGGGGCGGGGCAAGATGGCAGAAGAGTAGGGGTCCTCAACTCACCTATCCCCACCAACTTACCTAGATAAATCATCCTGAAAATTTACAAATTCAACCTGGGATTTAAAGAGAGAACAGCCAGAATGCTACAGAGAGAAGGGTTTTTGCTTCTAGCAATGTAGGAAGGAAGAAAAAAAAAAGAATAAACTAGGGGAGGAGCACCGCGAGGAGCCAGGCTAAAGCCCGGCAAAAAAAAAGCCTCCTGGACAGGAAAGCCCAGCCCTGGAGAAGCAGCGAGAACTATAAAAACCCACACCAGATTCTCCCTGGACAGAAAGGTGCTTAGCAGGGAAATCAGGCAGAATCTCAGGAGGGGCAGTGAAGCCTCCAGTTTCCTGGAGTCACTAATAGAGAAAGTGCCCCCGGGGGTAAGCACACCACAAACTGTGGACCAATCTCCTTAAAGGGCTGGAGCGTGCACCTGGCAGGACATCTGGGTGAAGCCCATTGGTCAGGCGGGTGGCTCCGGATGGAGGGGTCTGCGCCCCCTTCCCTGCGGGAGCCACGCCCCCGGGAGCAGGATTCCAGCAGCACAGGCCCCTGGTCCCAGGGTGCCAAGCAGACGGAGCCCATGTTCCTGCACTCCCCCTGGAATGGGTGGAAGTGGGGAGGGCACAGGATAGTGAGGACTCTCCAGCCGCTGGGCACCGTGCAAGATGTGCAAATCAGCACATGTATGTCACCCCAGGAGCATCTAGGTCAGTACAGACTGGGAGACTGCATGAGTTACAAGTGGGGAGCTGACTCCAGAGCTTAAAACCTAGGCCACAGCCATTGTTGATTTTCCAACTAGTTTCACCAGGTCCCTGGAGCCCAACAACCAGCAGGGGGCGGGGTTTGGCTGCAAAGGCACACACAGCTGAGAAACAGCACATCAGACCCCTCCCACAGAAGACCAGCCTGAAGAACAGGGGAAAAGCAAGTTTTTGAACAAACAGCAGTGGAAAGCTCCAGGGGAAGTTGAGGGATTTATAGTATATATAACTACAGGGTACCCCCCCTTTTTTACCCTTTTTCCAGTACAACTAGTTTTTATATCAGACTAAAATTTTTTGATATTTTGTTCTCTTTTTCCACCTTATCTTCAATATGTTACCACCTCTTCTTTTTTAAGTTTCTTCCTTTTTGACTTAAATACTTCTACAATTACGTGTCTTAGATAAATTTTCCACTTCAAGACTCCCATCAACATATATACTTTTGGGAGATATACAAGATATGTTTTTGCTGTTGTTTTGTTTGTTTTGTTTTTTTTTTTTGTTTTTTTTTTTTTTTTGTTTTCTCTGACTCATTTTGTTCTACAATGGCAGAAGTTAATATCTTCTAAAATGTGACCAGCATGCACCCAGAACCAAGTGGTATAACGTGCTGGTTCATTTTGTGAGATTATATCCTCTCCTCATTCCCATTCTGCCCCCCCCCACTATTTTATCTTGTTTATATTTTGTGGTCAGTGTTGGAGCTTGCTACAAGAATTGCTGGTTTATATAAATTTGGGACTGAGCATCTTCTAACATACTCAGAAACAAGAAGAGCACCATCTAGGACCACTCAGATAAATCTCAGGTGGAAGTTACATAGGTTCGTATTCTTTTTTTTATAGGTTGATATTCTTGATTCAGACTGCTTATACAGACAATCTTCATGGAACAACATAACTAGAAGGAAGAACTCACCACAAAAGAAAGAATCAGAAACAGCACTCTCTGCCACAGAGTTACAGAATTTGGATTACAATTTGATGTCAGAAAGCCAATTAAGAAGCACAATTATAAAGCTGCTGGTGGCTCTGGAAAAAAGCATAAAATATTCAAGACACTTCATGACTCCAGAATTTAGATCTAATCAGACTGAAGTTAAAAATCAATTAAGAGAAATGCAATCCAAACTGGAAGGTGGAAGAAAGAGTGAATGACTTAGAATACAAGTTGATGGCAAGAAAGCAAGTTGAGTAAAAAAGAGAAAAACAATTAAAAGACCATGAGGAGGGATCCCTGGGTGGCGCAGCGGTTTAGCACCTGCCTTTGGCCCAGGGCGAGATCCTGGGGACCCGGGATCGAATCCCACATCGGGCTCCCGGTGCATGGAGCCTGCTTCTCCCTCTGCCTATGTCTCTGCCTCTCTCTCTCTCTCTCTCTCTCTCTCTCTCTCTCTCTGTGACTATCATAAATAAAAAAAAAGACCATGAGGAAATGTTAAGTGAAATAAACGATAGCCTCAGAAGGAAGAATCTATGTATAATTGGGGTTCCAGAAAACAACGAGAGGGCCAGAGGATCAAAAAGCGTACTTGAACAAATCATAGCTGAGAACTTTCCTAATTTGGAGGGGGGGAACAGGCATTCAGATCCAGGAGACAGAAAGTTCACCCCCCAAAAAATCAATAAAAACCATTCAATACCTCAACATTTAGTAGTGAAACATGCAAATTACAAATATAAAGAGAAAATCCTTAAAGCAGAGAGAGAGAGAGAGAGAGAGAGAGAGAGAGAGAAGAGATTCTTAACTTATATGGGGAGAAATATCAGATTAACAGGAGACCTATCCACATAGAACTGGCAGGCTAGAAAGGGCTGGCAGGATATATGCAGGGTACTAAATGAGAACATGCAGCTAAGAATACTTTATCCAGCAATGCTGTCATTCAGAATAGAAGGAGAGAAAAGGGCTTCCAAGATAGGCAGAAACTGTAAGAATAGGTGACCACCAAACCAACTCTGCAAGTAATGTTAAGGGGGACTCTGGAAAAGAAAGAGGAAGCCCAAAGAAATAATCTAAAAACACAAGAGACTGAACAGGTGATACGATGACACTAAATTCGTATCTTTCAATAGTTACTATGACCAGGAATGGGATAAATGATTCCACCAAAAGTAGCAGGGTTTCTGACAGAGTTAAAGAGCAAGACCTATTTGCTGTCTACAAGAGACTCATTTTAGACCTAAGGACACTTGTAGACTAAAAATGAAAGGTTGGAGAACCATTTACCATTCAAATAGTCCTCAAAAGAAAGCTGGGGTAGCAATCCTCTTATCAGATTAATTAAAGTTTATCCCAAAGACTGTACTAAGAGATGAAGAAGGACACTATATCATACATAAAGGGTCTATCCAACAAGAAGACCTAATGAATATTTATGCCCCTAATGTGGGACTTGCCAAGTATATTGTTTAATAAGCAAAGTAAAGATATACTTAGATGATAATACAGTAAGAGGAGGTGACTTCAACACCGGACTTTCTGTGAATGACAGATATTCTAAGCACAAAATAACCAAAGAAACAAGGGATTTAAATGATACACTGGACCAAATAGATTTCACACATATATACAGAACTTTTCACGCAAACCCAACTAAATACAAATTCTTCTCAAGTGCACATGGAACTTTCTCCAGAATAGACCACATACTGGGTCACAAATCAGAGGACTCAACCGATACCAAAAGATTGGGATTGTCCCCTGCATATTTTCAGACCACAATGCTTTGAAAATAGAACTCAAACACAAAACCAAATACGGAAGAAATTCTAATATGTGGAGGTTAAAGAGCATCATGCTAAAATTGAATGGGTCAACCAGGAAATTAGAGAAGAATTAAAAAGAGTCATGGAAACTAATGAAAATGAAGATACAAACATTCAAAATCTTTGGGACAGAGTAAAAGCACTTCTAAGTAAAATATATCAGAATACAAACCAGCCTCAATAACTGGAACAAATCAAACACACAAGCAAACCTTTCACCTAAAGGAATGGGAGAAAGAACAGCAAATAAAACCTACACAAAGCAGAAGAGAGTTAGTAAGGATTCAAGCATAATTCAATGAAATAGAGACCAGAAAAACTGTAGAAAGGATCAATAAAACAAGGAGTTGGTTCTTGGAAACAACAAGATAGATAAACCATTTGCCTGCCTTATTAAAAAGAAAATAGACTCAACTTAATAAAATCACAAATGAAAGAGGAGAGACCACAACCAATACCAAGGAAATACAAATGATTTTTAAAAAGTATTATGAACGGCTATAAACCAATAAATTAGGCAATCTAGAAGAAATAGACCCATTTCTGGAAAACCACAAACCACCAAAACTGGAACAGGAAGAAATAGAAAACCGGAACAGGCCAAAAACCAGGAGGAAATTGAAGCAGTCATCAAAAACCTCCCAAGTCAAAAAAGCCCAGGGTCAGATGGCTTTCCAGGGGAATTATATGAAAAGTTTAAAGAAGAAACAATACCTATTCAACTAAAGCTGTTCCGAAAGATAGAAAGGGATGGAATCCTTCCAAACTCATATTATGAGGTCAGCATCACATTGATTCCAAAAACAGAAAAAGGTCAAACCAAAAAGGAAAATTATAGACCAATATCCCTGATGAACACAGATGCAAAAATTCTCAACACGATACTAGCCAATAGGATCCAACAATACATTAAGATTATTCACCATGACCAAGTCGGATTTATCCCTGGGATGCAAGGCTGGTTCAACACTCATAAAGCAATCAATGTGATTGATCATATCAGCAAAATAAAAAACAAGAACCATGTGATCCTCTCAGTAGATGCAGAGCAAGCACTTGACAAAATACAGCATCCATTCCTGATCAAAGCTCTTCAGAGTGTAGGGATACAGGGGACATTCCTAGGCATCTTAAAAGCCATCTATGAAAAGCCCACAGCAAATATCATTCTCAATGGGGAAACACTGGGAGCCTTTCCCCTAAGATCAGGAACAAGACAGGGATGTCCACTCTCACCACTGGTATTCAACATAGTACTAGAAGTCCTAGCCTCAGCAATCAGGCAACAAAAAGAAATAAAAGGCATTCAAATTGGCAAAGAAAAAGTCAAACTCTCCCTCTTCGCCGATGACATGATACCCTACATAGAAAACCCAAAAGCCTCCACCCCAAGATTGCTAGAACTCATACAGCAATTTGGCAGTGTGGCAGGATACAAAATCAATGCCCAGAAGTCAGTGGCATGTCTCTACACTAACAATGAGACTGAAGAAAGAGAAATTAAGGAGTCAATACCATTTAAAATTGCACCCAAAAGCAGAAGATACCTAGGAATAAATCTAACCAAACAGGTGAAGGATCTATACCCTAAAAACTATAGAATACTTCTGAAAGAAATTGAGGAAGACCCAAAGAGATGGAAAAATATTCCATGCTCATGGATTGGAAGAATTAATATTGCGAAAATGTCAATGTTACCCAGGGCAATTTACACGTTTAAAGCAATCCCTATCAAAATACCATGGACTTTCTTCAGATAGTTGGAACTAATCATCTTAAGATTTGTGTGGAATAAGAAAACACCCCGAATAGCCAGGGGAATATTAAAAAAGAAAACCATAGGTGGTGGCATCACAATGCCAGATTTCAGGTTGTACTACAAAGCTGTGGTCATCAAGACAGTGTGGTACTGGCACAAAAACAGACACATAGATCAATGGAACAGAATAGAGAACCCAGAAGTGGATCCTCAACTTTATGGTCAACTAATATTCGACAAAGCAGGAAAGACTATCCACTGGAAAAAAAGTCTCTTCAATAAATGGTTCTGGTAAAATTGGACATCCACATGCAGAAGAATGAAACTGGACCATTCTCTTACACCATACACAAAGATAAACTCAAAATGGATGAAATATTTAAATGTGAGAGAAGAATCCATCAAAATCCTAGAGGAGAACACAGGCAACACCCTTTTTGAACTTGGCCACTGTAACTTCTTGCAAGATACATCCATGAAGGCAAGAGAAACAAAAGCAAAAAAATGAATCATTGGGACTTCATCAAGATAAAAAGTTTCTTCACAGCAAAGGATACAGTCAACAAAAGTCAAAGACAACCTACAGAATGGGAGAAGATATTTGGAAATGACATATCAGATAAAGGACTAGTATCTAAGATCTATAAAGAACTTGTCAATCTCAAAACCCCAGAAACAAACAATCCAATGATGAAATGGGCAAAAGACATGAACAGAAATTTCACCAAAGAAGACATACGCATGGCCAACAAGCACATGAGAAAATGCTCCACAGTACTTGCCATCGGGGAAATACAAATTAGAACTACAATGAGATATCACCTTACACCAGTGAGAATGGTGAAAATTAAGAAGACAGGAAACAAAAGATGTTGGAGAGGATGTGGAAAATGGGGAATCATCTTGCACTTTTGGTGAGAACGTGAACTGGTACAGACACTCTCGAAAACTGCATGGGGGTTCCTCAAAGAGATAAAAATAGAGCTACCCCTATGACCTATTAATTACACTACTAGGGATTTACCCCCAAAGATACAGATGCAGTGAAAAGCCGAGACACCTGCACCCCCAATGTTTATAGCAGCAGTCTCCACAAGAGCCAAACTGTGGAAGGAGCTTTGGTGTCCACTGAAAAATGAATGGACAAAGAAGAAATGGCATATATATACACAATGCAGTATTGCTCAGCCATTAGGAAAAACGAATACCCACCATTTGCTTTGAAGTGGATGGAACTGGAGGGTATTATGCTTAGTCAAGTAAGTCAATAGGAGAAGGACGATCATTACATATGTTCACTCATATGGAGAATATAAAAAATAGTGAATGGGATTATAGGGTAAAGAAGATAAAATGAGTGAGAAAAATCAGAGAGTGTGTCAAAACTTGAGAGACTCCTGACTTTGGGAAATGAACAAGGGGTATTGGAAGGGAAGGTGGGGGAGATGGTGTGACTGGGTGACAGGCATTGAGCGGGGCACTTAACAGGATGAGCGCTGGGTTTTATACTATATGCTGGCAAATCGAACTCCAATACAAATATACATATTAAAAAAGGAATGATAAACAATAAGATGTTAAATTTTACCAGGAGAAAAGAAAATAAGTTGGAATGAATGAGGGTAGAAATGGATGTGGGAAGACAAGGAGAAATAAAATGTTAAAAACTGATATAAGGCAAATCCAGAATATATGGCATCTTGGAGTATAAAATTATGTATGTGTTTTCATAAATAAGTTGGAACTAAAAGCAACAGCATATATACCAACTTATAGGGATAACCAGGATATTGTCAAGCGTAAGACTAAATTATAAAGTACTACATATTTATGATTTTAGTTTAGTCAAAACAAATTATTTGTCTATCTGCTTACATGTATTGTATGCACAAGGAGATGATGTAAAAGAAAAATGAACTGGCTTGTAGTACTGGTTACCTCAAGAAGATGGACATGTGAAGAAGTTAGAAGTACAGGAATTAAGATAAAGTCTCAATATTTTTTACATATTTTGTTTTATTTTAGTTATAATATATTTGTATTATTTTGTCAGTAAAAATATAAAAGAAAAAAGATCATAAAAAAGAAAATAAATAAGGAAACATCAATTTTAAACAACACATTATACCAGATAAACTTAACAGATGTATACAAATATTGTAAACAAAAGCAACAAAATATATATAATTCTCATTGGCCCATGAAAAATATTCCAGAATAAATCATAGAGTAACCCATAAAAACAGTCTTAAAAATTAAGAAGATTGAAATCATATCAAGCATATTTTCCAACCATAATGATATATAAATGAATTATAAGAATACAAGTGGAAAAAAAAAGAATACAAGTGGAAAAATACATTATGTGGAGACTTAAAAACATGCTACTAGATAACCAATGTCATAGAATAAATCAATAGAGCAATTAAAATATAACAACAAATTAAAATGTAAATGAAATTACCCTAAACTTAGGGGATGTAGAAAAATAATTCTAAGAGAAAAGTTCATTGTAATAAATGCCTGAGTATAAAATAAAATAAAGAAAAGAGGGGTGCTTAGGTGGCTCAGTGGATTAAGCATTGCCTCTTGATTTTGGTTCTGGTCATGATCTCAGGGTTGTAAGATCGAGTCCCATGTCAGGCTCCATACTGAGCATACAGTCTGCTTAATATTCTCTTTCTCAGGGTGCCTGGGTGGGTCAGTTGTTAAAGCATCTGCCTTTAGCTCAGGCCATGATCTAAGGGTCTTGGGATTGAGCCCCCCACATCAGGCTCCTTGCTCAGTGGTTAACTTGCTCCTCTGTCTCTCTCTCCCCCTACCCTCCACTCAGGTTCTCTCTTGCTCACTCTGTTCTCTCTCTCAAATAAATAAATATTCTTTAAAAAGTCTCCCTCTCCCTTTACCTTCTCCTCTTCTCCTCCTCCTCCTTCTCTTCCTCTTCCTCCTCCTTCTCGTCTGAAGAAGAAGAAGAGAAGAAGAAGAAGAAGAAGAAGAAGAAGAAGAAGAAGAAGAAGAAGAAGAAATAAATCTCAAATAAATTTTACACGTGAAGAAATCAGAAAATGAACATATAAAGCAAAGGCAACCTCCAGAATGGAAGAAGATATTTACAAAGACTTATCAGATTAAAGGCTAGTATCCAAAATCTATAAAGAACTTATCAAACTCAATACTCAAAAAATCCAGTCAAGAAATGGACAGAAGGCATGAACAAACATTTCTCTCCAAGACATACAAATGACTAACAGACACATGAAAAAATACACATCACTTGGCATCAGGGAAATACAAATCAAAATCATGATGAGATGCTACGTCACACTAGTCAGAATGCCTAAAATTAACAAGCTAGGAAACAAGATATTTTGGCAAGCGTGCAGAAAAAGGGGAACCATCTTACACTATTAGTGGGAATGGAAACTGATGCAGCCACTCTAGAAAACAGTATGGAGGTTCCTCAAAAAGGTAAAAATAAAACTACCCTACAACCCAGCAATTGCAATACTAGGTATTTAACCAAAAGATAAAAGCATAGTGTTTTGAAGGGGCACATGCACTCCCAATGTTCATAGCAGCAATGTCCACAAGCCAGACTATGGAAAAAGCTCAGATGTCCATTGACAGATGAATGGATAAAGAACAGATGGTATATATAGACAATGGAATATTATTCAGCCATCAAAAAGAATGAACTCTTCCCTTTTATGGTGTCATGTATGAAACTAGAGGGTATTATTCTAAGTGAAATATGTCAGAAAAAGACAAATATCATATGGTTTTACTCATTTGTGGAATTTAAGAAACAAAAGAGATGAACATAGGGGAAGGGGAGGGACAATAAAATAAGATAAAAACAGAGAAGGAGACAAGCCATAAGAAACTCCTAGCTGTAGGAAACAAAATGAGGGTTCCTGGAGCAGAGGTGGGTGGAAGGATGGGGTAATTGCATTATAGGCATTAAGACAGGCATTTGAGGAATGCATGCGTGGTTCAGCGTTTGGGTGGCTGCCTTTGGTTCAGGTTGTGATCCTGGAATCTGGGATCAAGTCCCACATCAGGCTCCTGGAAAAAGCCTGCTTCTCCCTCTGCCTATGTCTCTTCCTGTGTGTGTGTGTGTGTGTGTGTGTGTGTGTGTGTGTGTGTCATGAATAAATAAATAAATCGTTAGAAAAATAAAAAAAGAAGGGCACTTGGTATTATATGCAACTGATGAATTACTAAATTCTACCCCTAAAACTAATAATACAATATACATTAACTAAATTGAACTGAAATAATAAAGAATTAAAGCTCAAATTTACTAGAATGAAGACAAAGATCAAAGCAGAAATAAATGAGATGGAGACTAAAAAGGTAATAGGAAAAATCAATGAAACAAAGAGCTAGTGGTTTGAAAAGATAAACAAAAGTGATAAACCTCTAGCTAGACTCACCAAGAAAAATATAAAAGTGTGTCAAATAAATAAATTCAAAAATGAAAAAAGTCAGAACACTGTTACAACAGAAATGCAAGGAATCTTAAGAAGCTACTATGAAGAAGAATTTGATAAATCCTGACAACATATAACATTCCAAGACTAAATCAGAAAAAATAGAATATCTGAGAAGACTGATTACTAGTAAGGAGATTGAATGAGTAATCAAAAACCTCCCAATGAATAAAAGTTCAGGATCAGAGGGTTTCCAAGGAGAATTTTACCAAACATTTAAAGGAGAACTAATATCAATCCCAAACTCTTCTAAACATATAGAAGAAGAAGTAACATTACTGAACTCATTTTATAAGGCTAACATTATCCTGATACTAAAACCTCACAAAGATGCCACAAGCAAAGAAAATTACAGGCCAATCCCTGATGAATATAGATAAAAAAATACTCAACAAAATATCATCAAAACTGAAATCAACTATATATTAAAAGGATTATACAACATGACCAAATGGGATTTATTCCAGGGATGTAGGGATGGTTCAACACCTGAAAATCAATGTTTTACACTACATTAACAAAACAGAGGATAAAAGTCATCTCAATAGATGTGGAAAACACCTGTGAAAAAAGTCAGTATTCATTTATGATAACACACTGGGTGTAGGGAGAATGTACCACAACATGAGAAAGGCCATATAAGACAAAACACACAGCTAATATCATATTGAATGGGGAAAACTGGACATTTTCCATCTAAGATTAGGTACAAGCCAAGAATTCTCATTCTCATTACTTTTATGTGACATAGCAAGGGAAGTATTAACCAGAGCAGTTAAGTATGAATAGGAAATTAAAATCATCCAAATCAGACAAAAATAAGGAGGATTAAGAGGTACAAACTTTCATTTACAAAATAAATAAATCATAGAGAAAAAAGTGCATCATAGGAAATATATTCAATAAGATAGTAATAATGTTTGGTGACAGATGGTTAGTACACTTATTGTGATGAGCATTGAGTGATGTATAGAACTGCAGAAGAATTATATTTTACATTTGAAACTAATATAACACTGTATGTTAATTATAACTCAATTAAAATTAATCCAAACAAAAAGTCACACAAATCATAAAGGAAGGAGTACAACTGTATCTACTTGCAGATAACTTGATATAATACATTAAAAACACTAACTCCACCAAAATCTGTTGGAACTAATAGAAAGCATTCAATAAAGTTGCAGGATACAAAATCCATACATAAAAATGTGTGTTTCTACACAATAATAATAAACTATCAGAAACAAAAGTGAAGAAAATAATTCCACTTACAATTGCATCAAAAAGAATAAAATACCAGGTATAAATTTAACCAAGGTGGTGAAAGATATGGATTTGGAAAAATATAAGACAGTGAAGAAAGAAATCGAAAAAGACAAATAAATTGATATTCTATGCTAATGGATTGGAAGAATTAATATTGTTAATGTATCCATGCTACTCAAAACAATCTACAGATTTAACACAATCCCTATCAAAATCCCAATGGTATTTTTCACAGAAATAGAGCTAACATTCCTATGAAACTGTAAGTTAAAGTAATCTTGAGAAAAAATAACAAAGCTGTATGTCTTTCACGTGATTGCACATGATTTCAGACCATACTACAAAGCTATAGCAATCATAATAGTATGGTACTGGCCCAAAAACAGACAATAAGATCAATGGAGCAAAATAGATCAGAAATAAACCCAGACATATACCATCAATTTAGTTTTGACAAAGGAGCCAAGAATATCCAATGAGGAAATGACAGTATCTCCAATAAATGGTGTTGGGAAAACTAGATAGTCACGTGCAAAAAAAGTAAAACTGGACTACTATCTTACTATCTTATACCATACACAAAAATTAACTCAAAAATGAATTAAAGATTTATTTTTTAAAATATTTTTATTTATTTATTCATGAGAGATACAGAGAGACACAGGCAGAGGAAGAAGCAGGCTCCTTGCAGGGACCCTGAAGTGGGACTCGATCCCGGAATCCCGGGATCACATCCTGAGCCAAAGGCAGACGCTCAATCACTGAGCCACTCAGGCGTCCCTGAATTAAAGATTTAAATGTAAGACCCAAAACTATAAAACTCTTAGAAGAAAATATAGGCAATAAATTTCTTGACATTAATCTTGATAATTTTTTTTAGTTAACTCCAAAAGTTATGGAAAAATAAGTCACAGGAATAAAAGGCACAGCATAAGGGATGTAATCAATTATTTAGCAATAGTGATGTATGCTAACTTTGTCTCACTGATACACCTAGATAACAGCCACATCAGTGCAACCAACCCAGAAAATGACCCGAAGATTGGCAGAACAGACTCTCCATTCTCCATTAATCAGAGAGGAGGCCACATAGAAAATGGCTTAACCTGGATACTTTAAAAATAAGCTGGCTCAGCTCTGGGAAAGCCTGGAGGCAATAGGATCCTGAGTTACTGCCCGTAGAGAAATAACATAACAAACAACCCTACTGAGATACAGAATAACAGGAGCAGTTTGAAATCTGCCTGGGCATAGGGGAAGGAAACTTATTTATTAATTTCAGAACATGCAACAGAGGAGCAGGAATAATACGAGACTTCTCTGAAAACAAGAGTTGGAAGCCTCCATTTTTCCCTGTACCCGTAGCCTAGATGCCCAGACACCTTCAGGAACAAGTGCAAATACTATGCACACACCTTGCTAACACTACACACCCCATCCCTGTGTTCTCTTGTACATCTGCCCCATCTAAACCACCTGACTTAGAGTCTCTACAAAGTGGCTCTAACCAGGTCTCATCTGGCAAGCAGCCCTAGTAGGGAAGGACAGCTAGCTGCAAAACATATACCATTTGCCTCAGCATTATCCTGAAAACTTACCCCATCCAACCCATCCCTCTTGGCAGGAGTCTCTACAAAGTGGTGCCTACTGTGTCTCATTTTGCAAGAAGCTGCAATAGTGACCAACAACATTCCAAAGTGACTCTTATCTTAAGGATAGGAGAAAGTAGCCACACACACCAGTTCTACTGCAGCCACTACAGTGGGCTGGGGCAAACATCTGATCTGATTGCTAGCCCTGGCAACCAAGAAAATCTCATAGGGGAAGCTCAAGGAGAGAGCTCTGTAGTTCAAGGTCATTGCAACCCCCACAAGTGAAACTGGAGTCAACACTCTGGTCTGACTATAAGCCCTGTTCACCAACTAAAGTTTCTCAGGAGAAAATACAGGAAGAACAACCTGCAGTTCAGTGCGACCACAGCCCTGCCTGGCAAATGGGCTGATACAGAGTCTGATCTAACTGCAAGGCAAAAGCAGCCTCAGACTTGTCCTTAACAGGACAGGGATCAAAACTTCTGACTACAAGGGGGTCATTGTATCTGACTAAACTGAAAGTAAAAATGGCTCAACCACAATAGTAAGGTGCACACAACACACATTAGAGACATCACTGAATGGCCTGGTTCTGGTGAAAAAGAGACTTTGCACTACAGGGCACTATAGGAGGACCTTTTCTTCATAACATCACTACTTTTAAATTCAGGAGATATAGCTGACTTTCCTAATACATAGAAACAAGCACATAAAAAAAAGAAAAAGAAAGAAACAAACACAGAGAGTTAGACAAAATTAAGAAACAGAGAAATATATCTCAAATGAAAGAACAGGACAAAATTAGAGAAAAAAAAAGCTAAATGAAACGGAAATAAGCAATAGGCCTGAGAGAATTCAAGTTAATGATCCTAAAGATACTGGATTTCAGAAAAGAGTGGAGGATCTCAGTGAAACTTAAAAAAAAAAAAAAAGATAGGGAAAAGTAAAAGTAACCAATCAGAGATGACGAACTCAATAACTGAAATTTAAATATACACTAGAGGGGGAAAATGTAGTACACAGGAAGCAGAAGAATATATTAATGAAAAGTAAGCTGAACAGTAAAAATAAATGGAAGGAAGGAAGGAAAGAAGGAAGGAAGGAAGGAAGGAAGGAAGGAAGGAAGGAAGGAAGGAAGGAAAAACTGAGCATACGGTAAGAAAGCTCAGTAAAATCATCAAGCTTAATAACATATGCATTATAGAAATTTCAAAAGGAGAAGAGGAAAAAACAGGCAGAATTTTTTTGAAGAAAAAATAGCTGAAAAATGCCTGAATCTGGGGAAGAATATATAAATCCACATCCAGGAAGTGCAGATAGCTCTGAACAAAATCAACCTACAGTTGTCCACATCAAGACACATAATGATTAAATGGCAAAAAGCAGTGATAAGAGATAATTTTAAAAGGAACAAGAGAAAAAATTTCAGTTAAGTACAAAGGAAACCACATAAAACTGTCAGCCTATTTCTCAGCAGAAACTGTGCAAACCTTAAGAGTTGTATGATACATTCAAAGTGCTGATGGGAGAAAACCTACAGGCAAGAATGCTCTATTGAACAGGGCCATCATTCAGAATAGAAGAAGATATAGTTTCTCAAACAGATTGAAGTTAAGTAAATTCAAGATATGTTAAAGCAAATCCTTGACTAGAAAGAAAAGGCCATATCAAGAGTAAGAAAAACACAAAATAAAAAAAATCAGGTTAAATACAAACATAATAAAAGCAGTAGATAAGTCACTTATAAAACCAATATGGGGACACCTGTGTGGCTCAGCGGTTGAGTGTCTGCCTTTGGCCCAGGGTATGGTCCTGGAGTCCTGGGATTGAGTCTTGCATCAGGCTTCCTGCATGGATCCTGTTTCTCCCTCTGCCTGTGTCTCTGCCTCTCCCTCTGTATCTCATGAATAAATAAATAAGATCTTTTTTTAAAAAAATAAAACCAATATGAAGGTTAAAGCACAAAACAGTAAAATCAATTATATGTATAAAATTTGTCATAGGCTTCATAAAATGAAAGATTGTAAAGTAGCACATGATATACATAAAACATAAGGGGAAGTAAAATTTTAGTGCTTTTAGAATGGGTTCAAACTTAAACAACCATCAACTTAATATAAAATCTGTATCCATAGGATATTATATATCAGCCTAACAGTAACCATAAATTAAAAACCTGTAACAGATACGAAAGAGAGAGAGAGAGACAGAGAGAGAGAGAGAGAGAGAGAGAGAGAGAGAGAGAGAGAGGTATCCAAGCATATCACTGAAGAAAACAAACAAACCACAAGGAAAGAAAGCTAGAACAGGAAGGAACAGAGAACTACAAAAACAGTCATGAAAGAAGTAACAAAATGGCAAAAAGTGAATGCCTATCAATAATTAATTTGAATGTAAATGGACTAAATGTTCTAATACAAACACATATGGTAACTGAGTGGATGAAAAAGCAAGATCAATGCATATGCTGCCTACAAGAAATTTACTTCAGACTGGAAAACACATTCATATTCAAAGTGAAAGGATGAGAGTTAAGATGTTGGAGTAGTAAAGAGATCCTATACTTGCCTCATCCGTCAAAAACAGCTAAATAAATATCAAATAATTGTGAACACTTAAGAAATTGTTCTGAGGCCTGAGAACAAACTATATCTAGAGGGAGAAAAAAGGCTAAATCATGGAAGGTAGAAGCTGCAGAGAGTTAATTTTGGAAAGATAAGAATTGTGGGTGTTGTTGGGGGCAGGAATCCCTGATCATGAAAAGAGTGAGAGAGAAAGAGAGAGAGAGAGAGAGAGAGAGAGAGAGAGAGAGAGAGAGAGAGAAAGCAGCATTCAGGAGATTGCACAAGAAAAACTTCTTCTAAACCATTGATTGGGAAAAGAAGAGGCACTGATCATCATAAGATTTTGCAAGCATTGGAGCTCAAAGTCTGAAATTTTAGAAATCCAAGTCATCACCAGGACCATATATGGCAGGCTTCCTCCTGTGGGGAAGTAGGGCAGAGATCCTGTAGCAGATAGCATGGCCTGAGGATCTCATGTGTCACAACGGGAGAAATAGTTTGCCTACTTGAAGTGTATTTGGGAGAAGTGCAAAAGTCCATTTTTGTTCCCCAACCAGGGAACAAAATATATAGGCAGGAGCCATTGAGTGACCATGTTAATTAGCATAGCAGCAGAGGTACCTGCTGAAGGCAGTTAACCTGGAAGCCAGTTTTCGGCTGTATTTTACCATAAACGCCCAGCCCTTGCATGATCATGTGACTGCTTTTCTGGGACAAGCCTGCATCAGCAACAGCACAGGGAGACCGTCCCCCAGAATATCAGCAAGTGTCTATACCACTCAAGGTCTCTAAAATTTGGAATTTTTGAAACCAAGCTGTGCACCTGAAATAAAACATAGGAGCTTTGCACCACCAGACAGGCAGATGACACAGAGACAGGGTGAAAGGAAGAATCTTACAGAAGCCTGTGGCACAAGAAGGGAAATTGTAAGCTCTTCTGTGAGGGCTTCCTGAACAGCTGCAGCTTGAAATTCCCTATGTGGGGACAAAACAACAAGATGATACAATTACCCCTGCCCCACTCATCAGCACTGATAGACTTCAGTGAGCAGCACTGTGGCCCCCAGTGGAGGCTGGTGCCACTTAAGAAACCCCTACCTCACTGATTCTTGCAGGTGTATCTTTACTAGGGCAAGTTCGCTTGAGAACAGAGCATTATGCCCCTCCCTCAGAAGATAAGCATAAACCACCACATGCACCAAGTCTACTGATCATAGAGTGCTGCAAAGCTTCAGCTCTAGAGGAAATAGGGGCCGGCTTATTTTAACAAACAGACAAAAATATATTTAAGATACCACACACTGGGCAAGGTCCAAACACTCTCCACTCCTAGCAAGGAGAAACTCTGCAGAGGATTGACCTGAGGGAAAGAGAAACCAAACCAAAACAACAGAATGCATACTCTGAAAGACTTTCTGATGTGCCAAGCCCTGGACTCTATAGGACCTCTTCTCAATATAGCTATAAGTCTCAGGAGCAGGAAATTTAACAGGCTTTCCTAATACACACACACACTCACACACACACACTGATCTAGACGAAATGACATGATGGAGGAATTCACCCCAAAAGAATGAAGGTGGAGAGGTTATGGCCAGGGATCTAATCAAAACATATATAAGTAATATACCAACACCATATTTTAAACAACAATCCTAAGGATACAGCCTGGGCTTGAGAAAAGGAGAAAACATAAGAGAATACCTTTCTGCAAAGGTAAAAGAACGAATGAATAGTCAGATTGAAATTTAAAAAATTCTATAACCAAGATGCAAAACTGACTGGATATAATAACAATAAGGATGAATGAAGCAGAGGAATGAATCAGTGACATAGAAGATAAAATTATGGAAAATAATAAAGCTGAAAAAAAGAGGGAAAGAAAAGTAGTAGATGAGGAATGTAGATTTCAGGAACTCAGTGACACCAAAAGTATAACATTCATATTATAGGGAGTCTCAGAACAAGAAGAGAGGGAAAAAGGGCAGCAGTTTTATTTGAGCAAATAATACTGGAAAGCTTCCCTAATCTGGGGAAGGAAATAGACATCCAAATCCAGAAGGCAGAGAGAACCCCCATCAAATTCAACAAAAACAGGCCAACACCAAGATATATTGTAGTAAAATGTTGGAATACAGAGATAAGGAAAGAATCCTGAAAGCAATAAGAGAAAAGAAACCCCTAATGTACAAAGGAATACAAACCAGATGTGCAGCAGATCTTTCCACAGAAATGTGGCAGGCCAGAAGAGAGTAGCATGATGTAGTCAATGTGTAAAATGGGAAAAATATGCACCAAGAATAGTTTATCAATCAAGGATATCATTCAAAATACAAGGAAAGACAGTTTCCCAGACAAACAAAAACTAAAGGAGTTTGTGAATGCTAAATCAGCTCTGCATTAAATATTGAAAAGGAACATTTGAGTAGGAAAGAAAGAACAAAAGCAACAAATATTAGAAAAGAACAGAGAAAATCTTCAGAATCACTATAGTCAGTGTAATAAACAAAATGACACTAAATTCTTACCTATCAATAATCACTCTAAAATATAAGTGGATTAAATGCTCCAATGAAAAGATATAGGGTATTAGAATGGAATAAAAAGAGACAACAAGACACATATATATGCTAAGAGACTCATTTGAAACTTAATATCACCTATAGATTAAATATAAGGTGATGGAGAGCCATCCTTTATGTTAAGGGACATCAAAATGAAGCCAAGTAACCATTCACAAAACAAACTATATTTTAAAACAGACTCGAATAAGTGATTAAGAAGGGCACTGTATCATAATAAAGGAGTCCATCTAACAAGAATATCTATCAACTGTAAATATTTATGTCCCCAACTACTTCAGAGTGTATATATATACATATATTTTATAATCAATTAATAACAAACATGAAAGGCAGCCTGGGTGGCTCAGCAGGTTAGTGCTACCATCAGCCCAGGGCGTGATCTTGGAGTCCCGGGGTCGAGTCCCATGTCAGGCACCCTGCATGGAGCCTGCTTCTCCCTCTCCCTGTGTCTCTACCTCTGTGTGTGTGTGTGTATGAATAAATAAATAAAATATTTTAAAATTTTTTAAAAAATAACAAACATGAAGAAACTCATTGATTATAATACAATAATAATAGAGGATTTTATCACCCCACATGCAGCAAGGGATAGATCATCTAAGCAGAAGATCAACGAGGAAACAAGGGCTTTGAATGACACATTGGACCAGATGGACTTCACAGAAATATTTAGAGCATTTCATCCTGAAGCAGTAGAATACATATTCTTTTTCAGTGCACATAGAACTTTCTCCAAAATAGAACACATACTGGGTCAAAAATACGTCCTCAACAGTAGAAAAAGATTGAGATCATACCATACATATTTCCTGACCACAGCACTATGTACCTTGAAGTAAAACACAGGACAAAATTTGGAAAGAACACAAATACATGAAAGTTAAAGAACATCCTACTAAAGAATTAATGGGTAAACCAGGAAACTAAAGAAGGAATAAAAAGTACATTAAAGCAAATGAAAATGAAAACACAACCTTTGCTATGCAGCAGATATAACCATAAAAGGGAAGTATATAGCAATACAGGTCTACATCAAGAAAGAAGAAATATCACAATTTTGCAATCTAACCTAAAAACTGAAAGGAGCTAGACCAACAACAATTCAGGACTACACCAGCAGAAGAAGGACAATGATAAAAATCAGAGAAGAAATAAATTATATGCAAACAAATAAACCAGGAAACTAAAGAAGGAATAAAAAGTACATTAAAGCAAATGAAAATGAAAACACAACCTTTGCTATGCAGCAGATATAACCATAAAAGGGAAGTATATAGCAATACAGGTCTACATCAAGAAAGAAGAAATATCACAATTTTGCAATCTAACCTAAAAACTGAAAGGAGCTAGACCAACAACAATTCAGGACTACAACCAGCAGAAGAAGGACAATGATAAAAATCAGAGAAGAAATAAATTATATGCAAACAAACAAAAACAGTACACCAAATCAATGAAACTAAGATCTGGTTCTTTGAAAGAATTAATAAAATTGAAAAACTCCTAGAGAGACTTATTAAAAATGTTGGAGAGGATGCGGAGAAAAGGGAACACTCTTACACTGTTGGTGGGAATGTGAACTGGTGCAGCCACTCTGGAAAACTGTGTGGAGGTTCCTCAAAGAATTAAAAATAGACCTGCCCTACGACCCAGCAATTGCACTGTTAGGGATTTACCCCGAAGATTCAGATGCAATGAAACGCCGGGGCACCTGCACCCCGATGTTTCTAGCAGCCATGTCCACAATAGCCAAACTGTGGAAGGAGCCTCGGTGCCCATCGAAAGATGAATGGATAAAGAAGATGTGGTTTATGTATACAATGGAATATTACTCAGCCATTAGAAACGACAAATACCCACCATTTGCTTCAACGTGGATGGAACTGGAGGGTATTATGCTGAGTGAAGTAAGTCAATCGGAGAAGGACAAACAGTGTATGTTCTCACTCATTTGGGGAATATGAATAATAGTGAAGGGGAATATAAGGGAAGGGAGAAGAAATGTGTGGGAGATATCAGAAAAGGACACAGAACATAAAGACTTCTAACTCTGGGAAATGAACTAGGGGTGGTGGAAGGGGAGGAGGGTGGGGGGTGGGGGTGAATGGGTGACGGGCACGGAGGGGGACACTTGACGGGATGAGCACTGGGTGTTATTCTGTATGTTGGTAAATTGAACACCAATAAAAATTAATTTATAAAAAAAAGATATGATTTAAAAAAATAAATAAATAAATAAATAAATAAATAAAAAGAAAAGAGAAAGTATCAAAATAAATAGAATCATGAATAAAATATGAGAGATCACAACATCACAGAACAATGAATGGGTCAGCCAGGAAATCAAAGAACAAATACAAATTAGTGGAGACAAATGAGAATGGTGACACAATGTTACAAAATCTTTGGGATGTAGCAAAAACTCTTCTAAGAGGGAAAATTATAATACAACAGGCATCCCTCAAGGGTATTATAATTTCAAGAAGTGGGGGGGGAGGGGCAAGATGGCGGAAGAGCAGGGTCCCCAAATCGCCTGTCCCCACCAAATTACCTAGATAACCTTCAAACCATCCTGAAAATTTACGAATTCGGCCTGAGATGTAAAGAGAGACCAGCTGGAACGCTACAGTGAGAAGAGTCCGCGCTTCTATCAAGGTAGGAAGACGGGGAAAAAGAAATAAAGGAACAAAAGGCCTCTGAGGGGGAGGGGCCCCGCGAGGAGCCGGGCTGAGGCCGGGGCGAGTGTCCCCAGGACAGGAGAGCCCCGTCCCGGAGGAGCAGGAGCTGCACCAACCTTCCCGGGCGGGCGGAAAGGGGCTCGCAGGGAGTTGGAGCAGGACCCAGGAGAGCGGGGATGTCCTCGGGCTCCCTGGGACACTAACAGACACCTGCGAACGCAGGAGAGTGCTCCGAGCTCCCTAAGGGCTGCAGCGCGCACGGCGGGGACCGACCGGAGCAGCTCGGAGGGGCTCGGGAGCGGCTCCAGGGAGGGAGCTGCAGGGCGGGAGCGCGAATCCACCAGCGCAGGCCTCAGAGCACAGGGCGCCGGGACACAGCCCAGGATCCAGCCTACCCCCGGGACAGGCAGAGGCCGGGAGGGCCCAGGGCAGCAAGGACACTCCTGCCCCGAGCTGAGCAGATCAGCGGCCCCGCCCCGGAGCCTCCAGGCTCTGCGGACGGAGAGCCCCGTAGTTACTGCGGGGGCTGAATCCAGGTTTCCAAGCTGCCATAGCCACTGTGGCTGTTCCTCGTGGGGCCTCATGGGGTAAACAACCCCCACTGAGCCCTGCACCAGGCAGGGGGCAGAGCAACTCCCCCAAGTGCTAACACCTGAAAATCAGCACAACAGGCCCCTCCCCCAGAAGACCAGCTAGACAGACCACTTCCAGGGGAAGTCAAGGGACTTAAAGTATACAGAATCAGAAGATACTCCCCCGTGTTTTTTTTCTTTTTTTTCTTTTTGATTTCTGATTGCTTCCCCCACCCCACCCCCTTTTTTTCACCTTTCTTTCTTTTTCTTTCTCTTTTTCTTCTCTTTTTTCCTTTTTTTATCGTCTTTTTCTTTATTCTTTTTCTCTTTTCTTTCCTTCTCTCTCTTTTTCTCCTTTTCCAAATACAACTTGTTTTTGGCCACTCTGCACTGAGCAAAATGACTAGAAGGAAAACCTCACCTCAAAAGAAAGAATCAGAAACAGTCCTCTCTCCCACAGAGTTACAAAATCTGGATTACAATTCAATGTCAGAAAACCAATTCAGAAGCACTATTATACAGCTACTGGTGGCTCTAGAAAAAAGCATTAAGGACTCACGAGACTTCATGACTGCAGAATTTAGATTCATTCAGGCAGAAATTAAAAATCAATTGAATGAGATGCAATCCAAACTAGAAGTCCTAACGACGAGGGTTAATGAGGTGGAAGAACGAGTGAGTGACATAGAAGACAAGTTAATGGCAAAGAGGGAAACTGAGGAAAAAAGAGACAGACAATTAAAAGACCATGAAGACAGATTAAGGGAAATAAATGACAGCCTAAGGAAGAAAAGCCTAAGTTTAATTGGGGTTCCTGAGGGCGCCAAAAGGGACAGAGGGCCAGAATATGTATTTGAACAAATCGTGGCTGAAAACTTTCCCAATCTGGGAAGGGAAACAGGCATTCAGACCCAGGAAATAGAGAGATCCCCGCTTAAAATCAATAAAAACCCTTCAACACCTCGACATTTAATAGTGAAACTTGCAAATTCCAAAGATAAAGAGAAGATCCTCAAAGCAGCAAGAGACAAGAAGTCCCTGACTTTCATGGGGAGGAATATTAGGGTAACAGCAGACCTCTCCACAGAGACGTGGCAGGCCAGAAAGGGCTGGCAGGATATATTCAGGGTCATAATGAGAAGAACATGCAACCAAGAATACTATATCCAGCAAGGCTCTCATTCAAAATGGAAGGAGAGATAAAGAGCTTCCAAGACAGGCAGGAACTGAAAGAATATGTGACCTCCAAACCAGCTCTGCAAGAAATTTTAAGGGGGACTCTTAAAATTCCCCTTTAATAAGAAGTTCAGTGGAACAATCCACAAAAACAAGGACTAAATACATATCATGATGACACTAAACTCATACCTGTCAATAGTAACTCTGAACGTGAACGGGCTCAATGACCCCATCAAAAGGCACAGGGTTACAGACTGGATAAAAAAGCAGGACCCATCTATTTGCTGTCTAAAAGAGACTCATTTTAGACAGAAGGACACCTACAACCTGAAAATAAAAGGTTGGAGAACCATTTACCATTCAAATGGTTCTCAAAAGAAAGCAGGGGTAGCCATCCTTATATCAGATAAACTAAAATTTACCCCGAAAACTGTAGTGAGAGATGAAGAGGGACACTATATCATACTTAAAGGATCTATCCAGCAAGAGGACTTAACAAGCCTCAATATATATGCCCCGAATGTGGGGGCTGCCAAATACTTAAACGAATTATTAACCAAAGTGAAGAAATACTTAGATAATAATACACTTATACTTGGTGACTTCAATCTAGCTCTTTCTACCCTCGATAGGTCTTCTAAGCACAACATCTCCAAAGAAACGAGAGCTTTAAATGATACACTGGACCAGATAGATTTCACAGATATCTACAGAAATTTACATCCAAACTCAACTGAATACACATTCTTCTCAAGTGCACATGGAACTTTCTCCAGAATAGACCACATACTGGGTCACAAATCGGGTCTGAACCGATACCAAAAGATTGTGATCGTCCCCTGCATATTCTCAGACCATAACGCCTTGAAATTAGAACTCAATCACAAGAAGAAGTTTGGAAGGACCTCAAACACGTGGAGGTTAAGTACCATCCTGCTAGAAGATGAAAGGGTCAACCAGGAAATTAAGGAAGAATTAAAAAGATTCATGGAAACTAATGAGAATGAAGATACAACCGTTCAAAATCTATGGGATGCAGCAAAAGCAGTCCTGAGGGGGAAATACATCGCAATACAAGCATCCATTCAAAATCTGGAAAGAACTAAAATACAAAAGCTAACCTTACATATAAAGGAGCTAGAGAAAAAACAGGAAATGGACCCAACGCCCAGCAGAAGAAGAGAGCTAATTAAAATTCGAGCAGAACTCAACGAAATTGAGACCAGAAGAACTGTGGAACAGATCAATAGAACCAGGAGTTGGTTCTTTGAAAGAATTAATAAGATAGACAAACCATTAGCCAACCTTATAAAAAAGAAGAGAGAAAAGACTCAAATTAATAAAATCATGAATGAGAAAGGAGAGATCACTACCAACACCAAGGAAATACAAACGATTTTAAAAACATATTATGAATAGCTCTATGCCAATAAATTAGGCAATCTAGAAGAAATGGACGCATTCCTGGAACATCACAAACTACCAAAACTGGAACAGGAAGAAATAGAAAACCTGAACAGGCCAATAACCAGGGAGGAAAGTGAAGCAGTCATCAAAAACCTCCCAAGACACAAGAGTCCAGGGCCAGATGGCTTCCCAGGGGAATTCTATCAAACGTTTAAAGAAGAAATCATATCTATTCTACTAAAGCTGTTTGGAAAGATAGAAAGAGATGGAGTACTTCCAAATTCATTCTATGGGGCCAGCATCACCTTAATTCCAAAACCGGACAAAGACCCCACCAAAAAGGAGAATTACAGACCAATATCCCTGATGAACATGGATGCAAAAATTCTCAACAAGATACTAGCCAATAGGATCCAACAACACATTAAGAAAATTATTCACCATGACCAAGTAGGATTGATCCCCGGGACACAAGGCTGGTTCAACACTCGTAAAACAATCAATGTGATTCATCATATCAGCAAGAGAAAAACCAAGAACCATATGATCCTCTCATTAGATGTAGAGAAAGCATTTGACAAAATACAGCATCCATTCCTGATCAAAACTCTTCAGAGTGTAGGGATAGAGGGAACTTTCCTCGACATCTAAAAAGCCATCTACGAAAAGCCCACAGCAAATATCATTCTCAATGGGGAAGCACTGGGGGCCTTTCCCCTAAGATCAGGAACCAGACAGGGATGTCCACTCTCACCACTGCTATTCAACATAGTATTGGAAGTCCTAGACTCAGCAATCAGACAACAAAAAGACATTAAAGGCATTCAAATTGGCAAAGAAGAAGTCAAACTCTCCCTCTTCGCCGATGACATGATACTCTACATAGAAAACCCAAAAGCCTCCACCCCAAGATTGCTAGAACTCATACAGCAATTTGGTAGCATGGCAGGATACAAAATCAATGCCCAGAAATCAATGGCATTTCTATACACTAACAATGAGACTGAAGAAAGAGAAATTAAGGAGTCAGTCCCATTTACAATTGCACCCAAAAGCATAAGATACCTAGGAATAAACCTAACCAAAGTGGTAAAAGATCTATACCCTAAAAACTATAGAACACTTCTGAAAGAGATTGAGGAAGACACAAAGAGATGGAAAAATATTCCATGCTCATGGATTGGCAGAATTAATATTGTGAAAATGTCAATGTTACCCAGGGCAATTTACACATTTAATGCAATCCCTATCAAAATACCATGGACTTTCTTCAGAGAGTTAGAACAAATTAGTTTAAGATTTGTGTAGAATCGGAAAAGACCCCGAATAGCCAGGGGAATTTTAAAAAAGAAAACCATAGCTGGGGGCATCACAATGCCAGATTTCAGGTTGTACTACAAAGCTGTGGTCATCAAGACAGTGTGGTCCTGGCACAAAAACAGACACATAGATCAATGGAACAGAATAGAGAGCCCAGAAGTGGACCCTCAACTTTATGGTCAACTAATATTCGATAAAGGAGGAAAGACGATCCACTGGAAGAAAGACAGTCTCTTCAATAAATGGTGCTGGGAAAATTGGACATCCACATGCAGAAGAATGAAACTAGACCACTCTCTTGCACCATGCACAAAGATCAACTCAAAATGGATGAAAGATCTAAATGTGAGACAAGATTCCATCAAAATCCTAGAGGAGAACACAGGCAACACCCTTTTTGAACTTGGCCACAGTAACTTCTTGCAAGATACATCCACGAAAGCAAAAGAAACAAAAGCAAAAATGAACTATTGGGACTTCATCAAGATAAGAAGCTTTTGCACAGCAAAGGATACAGTCAACAAAACTCAAAGACAACCTACAGAATGGGAGAAGATATTTGCAAATAACATATCAGATAAAGGGCTAGTTTCCAAAATCTATAAAGAACTTTTTAAACTCAACAGCAAAGAAACAATCCAATCATGAAATGGGCAAACAACATGAAGAGAAATCTCACAGAGGAAGACATAGACATGGCCAACATGCACATGAGAAAATGCTCTGCATCCCTTCCATCAGGGAAATACAAATCAAACCCACAATGAGATACCACCTCACACCAGTGAGAATGGGGAAAATTAACAAGGCAGGAAACAACAAATTTTGGAGAGGATGCGGAGAAAAGGGAACCCTCTTACACTGTTGGTGGGAATGTGAACTGCTGCAGCCACTCTGGAAAACTGTGTGGAGGTTCCTCAAAGTGTTAAAAATAGACCTGCCCCATGACCCAGCAATTGCACTGTTAGGGATTTACCCCAAAGATTCAGATGCAATGTAATGCCGGGACACCTGCACCGTGATGTTTCTAGCAGCAATGTCCACAGTAGCCAAACTGTGGAAGGAGCCTCGGTGTCCATCGAAAGATGAATGGATAAAGAAGATGTGGTATATGTATACAATGGAATGTTACTCAGCCATTAGAAACGACAAATACCCACCATTTGTTTCAACGTGGATGGAACTGGAGGGTATTATGCTGAGTGAAGTAAGTCAATTGGAGAAGTACAAACAGTGTATGTTCTCATTCATTTGGGGAATATGAATAATAGTGAAAAGGAATAGAAGGGAAGGGAGAAGAAATGTGTGAAATATCAGAAAGGGAGACAGAACATAAAGACTCCTAACTCTGGGAAACGAACTAGGGGTGGTGGAAGGGGAGGAGGGCGGGGGGTGGGGGTGAATGGGTGACGGCACTGAGGGCGACACTTGACAGGATGAGCACTGGGTGTTATTCTGTATGTTGGTAAATTGAACAGCAATAAAAATTAATTTATTAAAAAAAGAATAGACACATAGATCAATGGAAGAGGATAGAAAGCCCAGAAATAAACCCAGGATTAAATGGTCAATTAATCTAGAACAAAAGAAAGAAGAATATAGTGGGAAAAAAATCTCTTCAATAAATAGTGTGGAGAAATCTAAACAGCTACATGCAAATAAGTAAATAAAATTGTACCACTTTCTTTCACCATACACACAAAAAAAATTCAAAATGGATTAAAGGCTTAAATGTGAAACCTGAATCTATAAATTTCCTGGAAGAACATATAAGGCGTAATCTCCTTGACTTCAGTCATAGAAACATTTTTTCTAGATATGTCTCCTTTGACAATGAAAACAATAGCAAATTCAAATAATTGGTACTATACAAAAACATAAAAGTTTTGCACAAAGAAGGGAAACATGAACAAAACAAAAATATATACCCTAAAAAATGAGGGAAGATATTTTTAAATTGTGCAAGATCAGGACCTGAGAGGGTAAGAGAAACAAGAACAGGAACATGCATAAATGGCCACAGCTTTATTTGTGTGGCAAAAGCCAATTATTCCTGCCATTGTTCTGTACTGAAAACAGTACATGTTGAATACAGCAATGATGGTGGATATCCACGCCTGCTGAGGTCAGTTCTTCATCCTCTGAAGCCCCCTAGTTAATGCTTCTCTGAGACCCATGCCTATAGTTACATACACAGTTCCCTGCTGCCCCTCAAGTGATTGGTTTCTTGAGTTGTTTTTCCTTCCTTGCTTCCGCATACTTTACATTGTATTATAATAAGGCTGAAAACCAACCTAGACTCAGGGCTTCACCTTGGTGCCTGTATTTCTTGGTAGTGCCTGACAGAGTAGCCTCTTTGAGTCTCTCTTTTTCCCAAGATGTTGGACTCTGAGTAATCATTTCATCTCTCATCGGAACACACCATGTGGCAGCAAATCATATATCTGATAAAGAGTTAATATCCAAAATATGTAAACAATTTACACAACTCAAGATAAAAAAGAATGAGTTAAAATGAATCCAGTTAAAATGAATGAGCAGAAGAGATGCACAGACATTTTCCAAGGAAGACCTATAGATGATAAAAAAAACATATAAAGATGCTCAACATCACTAATTCTCAGGGAAATGCAAATGAAAATAACAATGAGATATCACCTGTCAAAATGGCTAAAATCAAAAAGGTAATTGAATTTAAATAAGTAAATAAATAAATAATAAATAATAAATAAATAAATAAATAAATAAATAAATAAAATAAAGCTAAGGAGTAAGCACACACAAAAAGATAAATAACAAATTGTGGTGAATATGTGGAGAAAATATATGAGAGAGAAATGGAGATCTATACATAAAATTTTATTGTAAACCAAGGATAGAAAAACTTGGAATAAAATGTAAAGAGAGATCCTCACGAGACTAGAAGAGGAACTAGATGCCCTTTGAGAGGGAATAAGCATATGAGAATGGGAAGGAAGAGGAGAAAGGGAGGGATTCAATTAATAAGAGAAGCTCAAAGTTAAGACTCAGCAATATCTATGGAAGCTCTGAATTTAGCACAACACAGTGGGTCAGTCCTATGATGCTTAGAATTGACAATAAACACTGTGTGAAATGAGAGGACATATAATAATGCCTGGAAAGCATGCAAATAAATTAAATCCTAGCCAAAGATCAGAGAGAGTCAGCAAGGGTGGAGAATATGGGGAACAGGAGCCCCTACATTAAATTGAGATGTCTACTTAAGCTTCTGTTACAGCCAGACTTTGGAGGAAGGAGGATGGTAGGAAATCTGGAGAAAATAAATTAAGAAATGTCTTTCTATCTCATTAAAATCTACCCCTGTAGAAGTTTTAGTCAGTTTTCATTTTTTATTTCTTAAGAATATAACAGTAAATCACCCTTGTAATAGTATTCTCCTTATAAATAATTTTAAATTTTTAAGTCACAAGTTAGTTTTGTGTCAATCTAAATATTATTCTTTTTGACAATTAGTTTCAACTCTTTTGAGTCCTTTTTAGTATTTTTGCTTATCTGTTAGTCCCTAACTTATCAATATTCCAGTAAAATTAAACTACTCTTAAGGAAAATATAAATTCAATCATTAAAAATAGTTTTCATTTTAGGTCATTTTTTTCTAAAATAAAACACAATAAACATACCAAAGGAGCATATCTTGGTTTTAGAGGCTCAGGAGGCATCTTGCACCGACAGAGACGTTTGATCTTGGGTGATGGTAGTAAAGGCTCACAAGGAGGTAGTGGTGGTTTTTCTCTTAATGGGGGGACTCTACCTGTACCTGTTTTTTTCCCCTTTTCTTTGAATGTAGTCTTTTTGGATGACATTTTGAATTCTCTCTTTAGTTCCAGTGTTTCCTTCTTTGAATCTGCAGATGTGGCATCAGATTCATCAACTCCTTTCTTTTTAGCCTCAAGTTTATATAGTGACTCTTCAGATTCAGCATCTGAACTTTTGAATGTCTCAGGCTTCTTTGAGTCTCTCTTGGAATATTCATCATATTCTGCATCAGTAGACTCTTGTTTCTTGGCATCTTTCTTTGAATCTTTCTTAATTTTCTTTGATTCATACTTATCCTTTGACTCCCAATCCGATTCAGTTTCAGTAGACTCTTCAGATTTCATTGCAGATTTATTTTTGTTTTTTTTTGAAATTCTCTTATCCTTTTTTTCATCTTGTTTACCCTTTTCTGAATTCCATTCAGATTCAGAATCAGCATCAGTGGACACTTCATCCTTCTTGGCATCCTTTTTCTTCTCATCTTTTTTTGAATCTACCTTATCCTTCTTTTCATCTTTCTTCCAATTCATTGTCTCCAATTCAGACTCAGATTCAGCATCAGTAGACACTTCATCCTTCTTTGTATCCTTTTTCTTGTCATTTTTCTTTGAATCTTTCTTAGCCTTCTTTGACTCTTTCTTTGCATCCTTTGAGTCAGCTGATTCTGCATCAGTAGTCTCCGTGTCTTTTTTTGCATCCCTTTTCTTGTCACTTTTCTTTGAGTCTTTTTTAGCCTTCTTTGGCTCTTTCTCTGCATCCTTTGAGTCTACAGATTCTGCATCAGTAGACTCTGTGTCTTTCTTTGAATCCTTCTTCTTGTCTTTCTTCGTACCTTTCTTGTCTTTCTTTACATCTTTCTTTGCATCTTTTGAGTCTACAGATTCAGCATCAGAGTTCTTTGCATCCTTTTTTGTGTCCTTCTTCGAAGGCTTCTTTGAATTATTCTGAGAGTAATTCTTTAACCACATATCAAGTTTCATGGATTCAGCACCAGACTCCTCGAAATAGAGTATGTAATCCATATTTGAACTATTTTTTGAACAAGTCTGTGATTTGGCATCAGAATTGTTCTGTGAATCCTTAGAATCCTTCTTTGCACATATGAAATCATTATCTGTCTCCTTGAAATTCTTTGACTCTCTCTTATCTTTTTTTGGATACATTGATATTGCCTCAAAATCATTGGATTCTGGGTTTATTGCTAATTTGGACTTTGACTTCTTAGATAGTTCACATGATACTTTTGATGGAGTTTTAACTGCTTTATTTCCTTTTCTAGGTTTCTCATCATTTACTGTTTTACAATCTGTAGTTGTGTCATGTGGGCTTTTGTTCTCCTTGGCATTTCTCTGTAAAGTTCCTCCTTTTTTGTCATCTCTGGACTTCTTAGATTCTCCATTTTCAGGATAAGCTTTAAGAGTATAAGGATTTCTGAACTGAGCCTGTCTCCTAACTGTTAAGTAAACAGATGGCCTTTGGGAAATTTTTTTTGAAGAATGCCTTATCCTTATATGAGCTGGCTTCTGAATTTCCTCTAATTTTCTTTTGTCATGTTTCTGAAAAGATTAGTTAGAATAATGATATACATTTTAAATAAGTTATATTTTTATACTGAAACATGAAAATTGTCTAGCTTTTCATTAACCATCTATTTAAAATGGAAAAAAAATATTTTCAACATTTTGTGTGTATTGTAGTATGTGAGATAACTCCATATTAGGAGCCAAATGACTATCAACCTTAGGAGTTTCTCAATGACTTAAATAGGGATTGGAGTAAGCCCACAATGATCCATGATATTTAAGGGCCCCTCCTCACCATTGACAGTGGGCTCCTCTTAAATCCCTATATAGGAGAGATCTTTGGAAACATTTTGTGCACCTTTCATTCTCATGTTAGCTCAGAAATAAGCTGATTCCCTTGAAATTTGTCATGACAATTCTTGTGACAACTGTTTCAGGCCTTACTTAGAGTTTTGCTACTGCTTTCAAGATATCTGAACAAATCAAGAGCCTGAGACCCTTGCCATTGGTTATTTCCCAAAACAAGGACATAAAATGAAATAAATATCAGATCATATTAATTTGTGCAGTGGTAATGTAATTATATTAACTCCCAATCCCAAATCTATCAAATCTGTTACTCATAATGGATACATAAACTAATTTTGCATTTATCTTTTATAGTCATTTCACTATTCAATAGGGATATCACCAGTCAATGAAATAGTCATATAGAATTAAAGGAGGACCATGAAGAGAAGCATGAAACTTGGATCACTACAGATGTAATGGATGGCATTTGAAGAAATTCATTGACTGTAACTCTGCTTTGGGTAATGCTTTTAAAACACATTTTGATATCATTAGGAGTGATATCAGATTTCACTTAAATCATAGTAGTTAAAATAATACAAAGTGTAGAATTGGAAAATAGAGAAAGATTTGATGTCTCCTTTCAAACATGTCCATCATCTTCTCTATTTGTAAGCTAGCTTTTCCTTTTCCTTATTAATGAGATAATGGTACTTTAAAAAAGTGGTAGAAAGCTTGAATGTCCCAATATCTAGTATCCTGAGTACCAGATTAAAGAAAATTAAGAGGCTCTGAAAACTCATCAACATTGGCTCATATTCTAAGATTTAGTTAAGATGTTTTGGCAGCTGGTAAACATTTTCTGAGAGATCCCACTAGTTGCAGTATTAGCTTCTGTAGCTTACACAGCCTACTACCTATATTATGTCTTTGAAAAGGAGAATTATGTATAAATAAAAGTTTATTTGAAACAGATGGAGACAATAGTAAATTTAAAAATATCTGCTTCCAAAAGGAACTAAAATTCAAACTATATGTTTTTATTTATGTTTATATATTATGTAAGCTTATATTTAGTTAACAATGACATTTTCAATACTTACAGG
Source organism: Nyctereutes procyonoides (assembly GCF_905146905.1). NCBI lineage: Eukaryota > Metazoa > Chordata > Mammalia > Carnivora > Canidae > Nyctereutes > Nyctereutes procyonoides. Next base: position 63,133,637 of record NW_026575125.1, on the reverse strand, counting down.
AACTGTGATTTGTGATTCTGAAGGTCTTGATCTCTTTTTTCTACCTGGCTGGAGTAGTTTGGGAAATGTCAAAGGAAAATAATCTTGATTCCATATTTTTTTGCTTGATTCACTTACTAAAATGAGTGAGTACAATGAACAATTTGCAGTTAATAGTCAGATTTTCATCAGCACTGAAATATTCTTGAGTAAGAAATACATTGTTTAAATTAAGGTAAATTTAAACTTAAAATATAGCTTTCCCCCTGGAGTCTGTAGTTATTTGCATATCAGGGAAAATAAAAGCTAATTTCCCCATTTAGCACTAAATTATGCATAAGAACACATTTGTAGCTTTATTTTCTGTATTAAACCAGTTTTCACAATTTTGACTTAAGTCATAGTACTTAAAAATACAAACAATTGGAATGGAAAATAGAGAAAAATTTAATATTTCCTTTCAAACATCTCCATCATCTTCTCTATTTTGTTGTTCTTTAGTCATTTTTGTTCTGTTCAAATGCTATGAATTCTATAGTTCCCATAATAACACAATGAAGAGCATAAAGTAGTCTGTAAAGTCTGTTGATTAAATCTAATTATTTATTTTAGTGCTCCTCTGATCTCAATGACATCCAAGCCACGGAAATTAGGGTTACATACCCAAATACGTACTTTAGTTCAGAGAATTCTATTTAAAAATGGCATATACACCCTTGAGGGCATCCAGAATAAAGTGATCAAACTAGGTGGATGCTCTAACATCAAAAGAAGAAATGATGAAGTAATTCAGAATAGTTCTCTTAGAGATAAGGAGACTAATGAGAGATGTGATCACTATATCAAATACTTAAAGAATTCTTATATGAAAGTGTAGTAGTAATAGTAATAACAGAATAGCTGTAATGCTAACACTTATATAGTGCTTACTATCTGTCAGACTGTTTTAAGCACATTTAATTTTCACAACCCTTTGAATTAGATAATAATTTTTATAATTGCTTCCATTTTATAGATATACAAAAATGAAGCACGGAGAGAGGTTAAATTGCTTACCAAAAATCATAAAGTACAAGAGCTAAGATTCAAAGATATTTTGGATCAGAGTCCATGCTTTTAATCACAATGTTAGAAAATTCTATGTATTTCCTAAGGGGAGGATTAGATTCCATGGGTAAAACTTATATCAGTGCAGGCAGATATCAGCTCAATATATAAGGAGACTTTTCCTTAAGTTGTAGCTGTCCAACAAAATGAAATGTCCATTTTCATGATTTTGACTATATATTTCTCTTTACTTTGGGTTTCAGAATTGTGGATTTTAAATAAAAGGAAAACTTATGCAATTAAGGTTGGTTTTTATAATGAGGAAGGAAAAACTATTTCCTTTTAAAATAGCTAGGAAAAAACCACATCAAGGTTAGAAATATTTTTTAAGATTTAAAAAAATTTAAAGATTTTTATTTATTTTTGAGAAAGAGAGAGAGAGAGAGAGAGAGAGAGAGAGAGAGAAAAGAGCACAAGCAGGGGGAGGAGCAGAGGGGAGAAGTAGACTCCCCACTAAGCAGGCAGCTAGATGTGGGACTTGATCATGACCTGAGCTGAAGGTAGGTGCTTAACTGACTGAGCTACCCAGGTGCCCAAGGTCAGAAATATTTGAATCAAACACACATTCCAACACACATACACATACACACACATATATAGGTACTTTTTTTTTTATTTACGATAGTCATACAGAGAGAGAGAGAGAGAGAGAGAGGCAGAGACACAGGCAGAGGGAGAAGCAGGCTCCATGCACCGGGAGCCTGACGTGGGATTCGATCCCGGGTCTCCAGGATCGCGCCCTGGGCCAAAGGCAGGCACCAAACCGCTGCGCCACCCAGGGATCCCGGTACTTTTAAATATTAAGAAAAATATCGGAGTATTTTATGCTCTATTACATTGAATGGAAGATACAAGCTATTTGTCCCTAAAATAATTGTAAATGTAATGTAAATAATATTGAACTTCAAAGACTCAATTCTTACTTGATATGGAATTATCATTTGTTCTGATGTTTACTTCTTGCCTGTTAAAAAAAAGCCTCAATTAAAGTTGTGCGGTATTTAAAGATAAGTAATAATAGTAATGTGTCAATAATAATTTATAGTATGATATGATATGATATGTTATGATATAATATAGAACATATATATACCAGTGATAATGTCTGGTATCAAAAAGACAAAAAATAAGTATTTGTGAAGTTATGGAAAAGGAAACACTTGAACACTATTGGTAAGAATGTAAACTGCTTCAACTACTGTGGAAAACAGCATGGAGATTTCTCCAAAAACTAAAACTAGAAGTACTGTATGATCCATCAATTCCACTTTTATGTATTTACTTGAGGAAAATAAAAACATTAATTCAAAAAAATATATGAACCACTATGTTTACTACAGATTTATAATACATAAGATATAGAAGCAACACAACTGTCCATCCATAGATAAATAACTAAAGAAGATGTAATATATATATATATATATATGAATATTATTCAACCATAAAAAGAATTAAATCTTTTCATTTGCAGCAACATGGATGAACCTAGAAGGTATTATGTAAAGTGAAATAAATCAGATAAAGATATAAAAGCTGCTATATGATTTTACTTATACTTGGAATAAAAAAAAACAATAAATATATAAACAAAAATAGAAACAGACTCATGGGTACAGAGAACAAGCTAGTGGTTGCCAGAGGGGAAAAGCGTGGCAGGATGAACAAAATAGGTGAAGAGGATTAAGAGGTACAAAATTTCAATTATAAAATAAATAATAGAGATATTATTTAATATCCATAATACCCTCCAGCTCCATCCACGTCGAAGCAAATGGTGGGTATTTGTCATTTCTAATGGCTGAGTAATATTCCATTGTATACATAGACCACAGCTTCTTTATCCATTCATTTTCGATGGACACTGAAGCTCCTTCCACAGTTTGGCTATTTTGGACATTGCTACTATAAACATTGGGGTGCAGGTGTCCCGGCATTTTACTGCATTTGTATCTTTGGGGTAAATCCCCAGCAGTGCAATTGCTGGGTAGTAGGGCAGATCAATTTTTAACTCTTTGAGGATCCTCCATACAGTTTTCCGGAGTGGCTGCACCAGTTCACCCACCAACAGTGTAAGAGGGTTCCCCTTTCTGCACATCCTCGCCAACATTTGTGGTTTCCTGCCTTGTTAATTTTCCCCATTCTCACTGGTGGGAGGTGGTATCTCATTGTGGTTTTGATTTGTATTTCCCTGATGGCCAGTGATACGGAGCATTTTCTCATGTGCTTGTTGGCCATGTCTATGTCTTCCTCTGGACAGCTAAATGTAAATGAATATAACTGGACCACCTATTAATGGGAAACACAAAAATAAACTCATAATGGACTAAAACCCTATATCTGAGACATGAAACACTTAAAATCCTAGAAGAAAACCCAGGAAAAACGTCTCTGACATCAACTATAACAAAATTTGTCTATATATGTTTCCTAAGGCAAAAGGAACAAAATCAAAAGTGCACTATTGAGACTTCATCAAAATAAGATTTTGCACGGGAAAAGAAACTATTAACAAAACTGAAAGACAACCTACTAAATGGGAGAAGACAAATGCAAATGATATATCTGATAAGAGTTTAATATTCAAAATATATAAAGAACTTATACAACTCAATACCAAACAAAACCCACAAGCAATCTGATTAAAAAATGGGCAGAAGACCTGAATAGACATTTTTCTAAAGAAGACATTCAGATGAGCAATAGATACATCAAATGATATTCAACATCACTAATAGTGAAATGCAAATCAAAACCAATCAATGAAATATCATCTTACAGCCTTTAAAGTGGCTAGAACACAAGAAATAAAATTTGAAAAGGGAGAATGTGGAGAAAAAGGAACCTTCCTTATACATTCTTGGTGGGAATGTAAATTGGTTTGGCCATGATAAGAGTATGGAAGCTCCTCAGAAAATTAAAAATTAAAATACCATATGAGCTAAAAATTCCACTACTGGGTATTTACAAAAAGAAATAAAAAATATTAATTCTCAAAGATAGATGTGCATTTGTTTATGCAGCAGCATTTATAATAGCCAAGATATAGAAGCCGACTAATTGCCAATGAATACATCAGTGGATAAAGAACACAGGCACAGGGGGTGGGGCAAGATGGCAGAGGAAGAGAGTCCCCAAGTCACCTGTCCCCACCAACTAACCTAGATAAATTTCAAATCACCTTGAAAAACTATGGGTTCAACCTGATATTTAAAGAGCGAACAGCTGGAATGCTACAGAGAGGAGTTTGCACTTCTAACAAGTACAACTAGTTTTAAGCCACTCTGTACTGAGTAAAATGACTAGAAAGAAGAACTTGCCACAAAAGAAAGAATCAGAAACAGTTTTCTCTCCCACAGATTTACAAAAGATGGAGTACAATTTGCTGTCAAAACCAATTCAGAAGCACAATTATAAAGCTACTGATGGCTCTGGAAAAAAAACTTTATGCTTTTTGAATCCTTTATGGATTCAAGAGACTTCATGAATGCAGAATTTAGAAAAAATCAGGCCTAAATAAAAATCAGTTGAATAAGAAGCAATCCAAATTGGAAATCCTAATGACAAGGGTTAATGAGGTAGAACGAGTGAATGACATAGAAAACAAGTTGATGGCAAGGAAGGAAGCTGAGGAAAAAAGAAAAACAATTAAAAGACCACGAAGAAAGGTTAATGGAAATAAATGACAACCTCAGAAGGAAAAATCTATGTTTAATTGGGGTTCCAGAGGGTGCCGAAAGGTACAGAGAACCAGAAATCATATTTGAACAAATCATAGTTGAGAACTTCCCTAACTTGAGGAGGGAAACAGGCATTCAGATCCAGGAGATAGAGAGATCCCCCCTAAAATCAATAAAATCCGTTCAACACTTCAACATTTAAGAGTAGAACTTGCAAATTCCAAAGATAAAGTGAAGATCCTTAAAACAGCAAAGACAAGAGATGCCTAACTTTTATTGGGAGAAATATTAGATTAACAGCAGACCTCTCCACAGAGACCTGCCAGGCCAAAAAAGGCTGGGAGAATATATTCAGGGTCCTAAATGAAAGAAACTGCAGCCAAGAATACTTTATCCAAGGCTCTCATTCAGAATAGAAGGAGAGATAAAAAGCTTCCAATAGGTAGAAACTGAAAGAATATGTGACCACCAAAGCAGCTCTGCAAGAACTATTGACTCTGGAAAAGAAAGAGGAAGCCCAAAGAAATAAGCCACAAAGAAAGGGACTGAATAGGTATTACGATGACACTAAATTCATATCTTTCAATAGGAATTCTGAACGTGAATGGGCTTAATGATCCCATCAAAAGATGCAGGTTTTCAGACTGGATAGAAAAGCAAGACCCATCCATTTGCTGTCTACAAGAGACTCATTTGAGACCTATGGGCACCTCCAGACTAAAAATGAAAGGTTGGAGAACAATTTACCATTCAAATGGTCCTTAAGGAAAGCAAGGGTAGTAATCCTCATATCAGATAAATCAAAGATTATCCCGAAGACCATAGTAAGAGATGAAGAGAGACACTATATCATAATTAAAGGATCTATCCAACAAGAGGATCTGATAATCATGAATATTTATGACCTTAATGTGGGAGCTGACAAGTATATCAATCAATTAATAACCAAAGTCAAGACATAGATAATAAATGCTTATACTGGGAGACTTCAACATGGCACTTTCTGGAAACAACAGATCTTCGAAGCACAACATCTCCAAAGAAGCAAGAGCTTTAAACAATACACTGAACAAGATGGATTTCACAGATATTTACAAAACTTTACATGTAAACACAACTGAATACATATTTTTCGCAAGTGCACATGGAAATTTTTACAGATTAGACCACATATTGCATCACAAATCAGGTTTTAACCGATACCAAAAGAATGGGATTGTCCCCTGCATATTTTCAGACCATAATGCTTTGAAACTTGAACTCAATCACAAGAAGAAATTTGGAAGCAATTCAAACACGTGAAGGTTAAAGAACCTCCAGGTAGAAGATGAAAGGGTCAACCAGGATATTACAGAAGAATTAAAAAGATTCATTGAAACTAATGAGAATGAAGATGCAACTCTTCAAAATCTTTGGGATACAGCAAAAGAAGTCCTGAGAGAGAAAGACATTGCAATGCAAGCATCCCTCAAAAAATTGGAGAAAACTCAAATACACAAGGAAACCTTGCACCTAAAGGAACTAGAGAAAGAGCAATAAATAAAACCTACACCCAGCAGAAGAAGAAAGTTAATAAAGATTCGAGCAGAAATCAATGAAATAGGGACCAAAAGAACTGTAGAACAGAACAACAAAACCAGGAGTTGGTTCATTGAAATAATTAATAATATATATAAGCCATTAGCCAGCCTTATTAAAAACCAAAGAGAAAGACTCTAATTAATAAAATCAGGATTGAAAAAGGAGAGATCACCACCAATACCAAGGAAATACAAATGATTTAAAAAACATATTAGAGCAGCTGTATTCCAATAAATTGGGCAATATAGAAGAAATGGATGCATTTCTGGAAAACCACAAATTACCAAAACTGGAACAGGAAGAAATAGAAAACCTGAACAGGCCAATAACCAGGGAGGAAATTGAAGCAGGCATCAAAACCTCCAAAACACCAAATTCCAGGGCCAGATGACTTCCAAGGGGAATCCTATCAAACGTTTAAAGAAGAAACAATACCTATTCTACTAGAGCTGTTCTGAAGGATAGAAACAGATGGAATACTTCCACTTGTTCTATCACCTTAATTCTAAAACCAAAGACCCCACCAAAAAGGATAATTATAGACCAATGTCCCTGATGAACACAGATGCAAACATTCTCAACAAGATACTAGCCAATAGGATAAATTGAGCAATTTATTCACCATGACCAAGTGGGATTTATCCCCAGGATGCAAGGCTGGTTCAACACTCGTAAAGCAATCAATGTGATAGATAATATCAACAAGAGAAAAAACAAGAACCATGTGATCCTCTCAATAGATCCAGAGAATGCATTTGACAAAATACAGCATCCATTCCTGATCAAAACTCTTCAGAGTGTAGGGATAAATGGAACATTCCTCAGCATCTTAAAAGCCATCTATGAAAAGCCCACAGCAAATATCATTCGCAATGGGGAAACACTGGGAGCCTTTCCCCTGAGATCAGGAACAAGACAGGAATGTCCACTCTCACCACTGCTTTTCAACATAGTACTAGATGTCCTAGGCTCACCAATAAGACAACAAAAAGAATAAAAGACATTCAAATTGGCCAAGAAGAAGACAAACTCTCCGTCTTTGCAAATGACATGACACTGTACATAACCCAAGGGAGTCTACCCAAACACTACTAGAACTCATAAAGCAATTTGGCAATGTGTCAGGATACAAAATCAATGCCCAGAAATCAGTGGCATTTCTATACTCTAACGATAAGACTGAAGAAAGAGAAATTAAGGAATCAATCCCATTTACTTTTGTGCCCAAAAGCATAATATACCTAGGAATAAACCTAACCAAAGAGGGAAAGGATCTATACCCTAAAAAGCACAGAACACTTCTGAAAGAAATTGAAGAAGACTCAAAGAGTTGGAAAAATATTCCATGTTCTTGGATTGGAAGAATTAATATTGTGAAAATGTCTATTCTACCCCGGGCAATTTACATGTTTAATGCAATCCCTATCAAAATACCATGGACCTTCTTCAGATAGTTGGAACAAATAATCTTAAAATTTGTGTGGAATCAGAAAAGACCCTGAATAGCCAGGGGAATATTGAAAAAGAAAACCAGAGCTGGGGGCACCACAACGCTGTTCCGATTTCAATTTTTTGCATGTATTGAAATGACAATATGATTTTTTTCTTTGTTTTGTTGTAGTGTGTTATGTTGATTGATTGACCAATATTAGACCACACTTGCATAACCAAAATAAATCTAATTTGATTGTGGTGGATGATCTTATAATGTATTTTTGTATACAGTTTGTTAATATTTTGGGGGGAGTTTTTGTTTGTGTTCATTAGATAAAGTGACATGTATTTTTCTTTTTAAAAACGTATTTGGTTTTGGTATTAGTGTAATTCTAGACTGGTAGAATGTATTTGGATATTTTTCTCCTTTTTCTATTTTTTTAAGAATATTTTTAGATAGGGAGGGGCAAGATGGCGGAAGAGTAGGGTCCCCAAATCACCTGTCCCCACCAAATTACTTGGATAAGTTTCAAATCATCCTGAAAACCTACGAATTCGGCCTGAGATTTAAAGAGAGAACAGCTGGAATGCTACAGTGAAAAGAGTTCATGCTTCTATCAAGGTAGGAAGACGGGGAAAAAGAAATAAAGAAACAAAAGGCCTCCAAGGGGGAGAGGCCCCGCGAGGAGCCAGGCTGAGGCCGGGGCGAGTGTCCCCAGCACAGGAGAGCCCCGTCCCGGAGAAGCAGGAGCTGCACCAACCTTCCCGGGCGGGCGGAAAGGGGCTCTCAGGTATTTAGAGCAGGACCCAGGAGGGCGGGGATGCCCTCGGGCTCCCTGGGACACTAACAGACACCTGCGGCGCAGGAGAGTGCGCCGAGCTCCCTAAGGGCTGCAGCGCGCACAGCAGGACCTGGAGCAACTGGGAGGGGCTCGGGCAGCGGCTCCAAGGAGGGGGCTGCGGGGCGGGAGCAGCTCGGAGGGGCTCCAGAGGCTCTGCAGAGAGGCGGCTGCGCAACCGGGAGTGCGAATCCAACAGCGCAGGCCCCGGAGCACAGGGCGCTGGGACACAGCCCAGGATCTGGCCTCCCCCCGGACAGGCAGAGGCCTGGAGGGCCCAGGACAGCAAGGACGCTCCTGCCCCGAGCTGAGCAGATCAGCGGCCCCGCCCTGGAGCCTCCAGACCCTGCGGACAGAGAGCCCCGTAGTTCCTGCGGGGGCTGAATCCAGGCTTCCAGAGCTGCCATAGCCACTGGGGCCGTTCATCCTGGGGCCTCACGGGGTAAACAACCCCCACTGTGCACTGCACCAGGCAGGGGGCAGAGCAGCTCCCCCAAGTGCTAACACCTGAAAATCAGCACAGCAGGCCCCTCCCCCAGAACACCAGCTAGACGGACCAGTTCCAGGGAAAGTCAAGGGACTTAAAGTATACAGAATCGGAAGATACTCCCCCGTGTTTTTTGTTTTATTTTTCTTTTTGATTTCTGATTGCTTCCCCTACCCCGCCTTTTTTCACCTTTCTTTCTTTTTCTTTCTCTTTTTCTTCTCTTTTTTCTTCTTTTTCTTTTTTCTTTTTCTCTTTTCTTTCCTTCTCTCTCTTTTTCTCCTTTTCCAAATACAACTTGTTTTTGGCCACTCTGCACTGAGCAAAATGACTAGAAGGAAAACCTCACCTCAAAAGAAAGAATCAGAACAGTCCTCTCTCCCACAGAGTTACAAAATCTGGATTACAATTCAATGTCAGAAAGCCAATTCAGAAGCACTATTATACAGCTACTGGTGGCTCTAGAAAAAAGCATTAAGGACTCACGAGACTTCATGACTGCAGAATTTAGATCCAATCAGGCAGAAATTAAAAATCAATTGAATGAGATGCAATCCAAACTAGAAGTCCTGACGATGAGGGTTAACAAGGTGGAAGAACGAGTGAGTGACATAGAAGACAAGTTAATGGCAAAGAGGGAAACTGAGGAAAAAAGAGACAGACAATTAAAAGACCATGAAGACAGATTAAGGGAAATAAATGACAGCCTAAGGAAGAAAAACCTACGTTTAATTGGGGTTCCTGAGGGCTCCGAAAGGGACAGAGGGCCAGAATGTGTATTTGAACAAATCGTAGCTGAAAACTTTCCCAATCTGGGAAGGGAAACAGGCATTCAGACCCAGGAAATAGAGAGATCCCCCCCCCAAAATCAATAAAAACCGTTCAACACCTCGACATTTAATAGTGAAGCTTGCAAATTCCAAAGATAAAGAGAAGATCCTTAAGGCAGCCAGAGACAAGAAGTCCCTGACTTTCATGGGGAGGAATATTAGGGTAATGGCAGACCTCTCCACAGAGACCTGGAAGGCCAGAAAGGGCTGGCAGGATATATTCAGGGTCATAATGAGAAGAACATGCAACCAAGAATACTTTATCCAGCAAGGTTCTCATTCAAAAAGGAAGGAGAGATAAAGAGCTTCCAAGACAGGCAGGAACTGAAAGAATATGTGACCTCCAAACCAGCTCTACAAGAAATTTTAAGGGGGACTCTTAAAATTCCCCTTTAAGAAGAAGTTCAGTGGAACAATCCACAAAAACAAGGACTAAATAGATATCATGATGACACTAAACTCATATCTGTCAATAGTAACTCTGAACTTAAACGGGCTCAATGACCCCATGAAAAGGCGCAGGGTTTCAGACTGGATAAAAAAGCAGGACCCATCTATTTGCTGTCTAAAAGAGACTCATTTTAGACAGAAGGACACCTACAACCTGAAAATAAAAGGTTGGAGAACCATTTACCATTCAAATGGTTCTCAAAAGAAAGCAGGGGTAGCCATCCTTATATCAGATAAACTAAAATTTACCCCGAAGACTGTAGTGAGAGACGAAGAGGGACACTATATCATACTTAAAGATCTATCCAACAAGAGAACTTAACAATTCTCAATATATATGCCTCGAATGTGGGAGCTGCCAAATACTTAAACCAATTATTAACCAAAGTGAAGAAATACTTAGATAATAATACATTTATACTTGGTGACTTCAATCTAGCATTTTTTCTACCCTCGATAGGTCTTCTAAGCACAACATCTCCAAAGAAACGAGAGCTTTAAATGATACACTGGACCGGATGGATTTCACATATATCTACGGAACTTTACATCCAAACTCAGGTGAATACACATTCTTCTCAAGTGCACATGGAACTTTCTCCAGAATAGACCACATACTGGGTCACAAATCGGGTCTGAACCGATACCAAAAGATTGTGATCGTCCCCTGCATATTCTCAGACCATAACGCCTTGAAATTAGAACTCAATCACAAGAAGAAGTTTGGAAGGACCTCAAACACGTGGAGGTTAAGTACCATCCTGCTAGAAGATGAAAGGGTCAACCAGGAAATTAAGGAAGAATTAAAAAGATTCATGGAAACTAATGAGAATGAAGATACAACCGTTCAAAATCTTTGGGATGCAGCAAAAGCAGTCCTGAGGGGGAAATCATCGTAATACAAGCATCCATTCAAAAACTGGAAAGAACTCAAATACAAAAGCTAACATTACACATAAAGGAGCTAGAGAAAAAACAGGAAATGGACCCGACGCCCAGCAGAAGAAGAGAGTTAATTAAAATTCGAGCAGAACTCAACGAAATTGAGACCAGAAAAACTGTGGAACAGATCAATAGAACCAGGAGTTGGTTCTTTGAAAGAATTAATAAGATAGACAAACCATTAGCCAACCTTATAAAAAAGAAGAGAGAAGACTCAAATTAATAAAATCATGAATGAGAAAGGAGAGATCACTACCAACACCAAGGAAATACAAACGATTTTAAAAACATATTATGAACAGCTCTATGCCAATAAATTAGGCAATCTAGAAGAAATGGACGCATTCCTGGAACATCACAAACTACCAAAACTGGAACAGGAAGAAATAGAAAACCTGAACAGGCCAATAACCAGGGAGGAAAGTGAAGCAGTCATCAAAAACCTCCCAAGACACAAGAGTCCAGGGCCAGATGGCTTCCCAGGGGAATTCTATCAAACGTTTAAAGAAGAAATCATATCTATTCTACTAAAGCTGTTTGGAAAGATAGAAAGAGATGGAGTACTTCCAAATTCATTCTATGGGGCCAGCATCACCTTAATTCCAAAACCAGACAAAGACCCCACCAAAAAGGAGAATTACAGACCAATATCCCTGATGAACATGGATGCAAAAATTCTCAACAAGATACTAGCCAATAGGATCCAACAACACATTAAGAAAATTATTCACCATGACCAAGTAGGATTGATCCCCGGGACACAAGGCTGGTTCAACACTCGTAAAACAATCAATGTGATTCATCATATCAGCAAGAGAAAAACCAAGAAACATATGATCCTCTCATTAGATGCAGAGAAAGCATTTGACAAAATACAGCATCCATTCCTGATCAAAACTCTTCAGAGTGTAGGGATAGAGGGAACTTTCCTCGACATCTAAAAAGCCATCTACGAAAAGCCCACAGCAAATATCATTCTCAATGGGGAAGCACTGGGAGCCTTTCCCCTAAGATCAGGAACAAGACATGGATGTCCACTCTCACCACTGCTATTCAACATAGTATTGGAAGTCCTAGCCTCAGCAATCAGACAACAAAGAGACATTAAAGGCATTCAAATTGGTAAAGAAGAAGTCAAACTCTCCCTCTTCGCCGATGACATGATACTCTACATAGAAAACCCAAAAGCCTCCACCCCAAGATTGCTAGAACTCATACAGCAATTTGGTAGCATGGCAGGATACAAAATCAATGCCCAGAAATCAATGGCATTTCTATACACTAACAATGAGACTGAAGAAAGAGAAATTAAGGAGTCAGTCCCATTTACAATTGCACCCAAAGGCAGAAGATACCTAGGAATAAACCTAACCAAAGAGGTAAAGGATCTATACCCTTAAAAGTATAGAACACTTCTGAAAGAAATTGAGGAAGACACAAAGAGATGGAAAAATATTCTATGCTCATGGATTGGCAGAATTAATATTGTGAAAATGTCAATGTTACCCAGGGCAATTTACACGTTTAATGCAATCCCTATCAAAATACCATGGACTTTCTTCAGAGAGTTAGAACAAATTATTTTAAGATTTGTGTGGAATCAGAAAAGACCCCGAATAGCCAGGGGAATTTTAAAAAAGAAAACCATATCTCGGGGCATCACAATGCCAGATTTCAGGTTGTACTACAAAGCTGTGGTCATCAAGACAGTGTGGTCCTGGCACAAAAACAGACACATAGATCAATGGAACAGAATAGAGAACCCAGAAGTGGATCCTCAACTTTATGGTCAACTAATATTCGATAAAGGAGGAAAGACTATCCACTGGAAGAAAGACGGTCTCTTCAATAAATGGTGCTGGGAAAATTGGACATCCACATGCAGAAGAATGAAACTAGACCACTTTCTTGCACCATAGACAAAGATAAACTCAAAATAGATGAAAGATCTAAATGTGAGACAAGATTCCATCAAAATCCTAGAGGAGAACACAGGCAACACCCTTTTTGAACTTGGCCACAGTAACTTCTTTCAAGATACATCCACGAACGCAAAAGAAACGAAAGCAAAAATGAATATTGGGACTTCATCAAGATAAGAAGCTTTTGCACATCAAAGGATACAGTCAACAACACTCAAAGACAACCTACAGAATGGGAGAAGATATTTGCAAATAACATATCAGATAAAGGGCTAGTTTCCAAAATCTATAAAGAACTTATTGAACTCAACAGCAAAGAAACAAACAATCCAATCATGAAATGGGCAAAGGACATGAAGAGAAATCTCACAGAGGAAGACATAGACATGGCCAACATGCACATGAGAAAATGCTCTGCATCACTTGCCATCAGGGAAATACAAATCAAAACCACAATGAGATACCACCTCACACCAGTGAGAATGGGGAAAATTAACAAGGCAGGAAACCACAAATGTTGGAGAGGATGCAGAGAAGAGGGAACCCTCTTACACTGTTGGTGGGAATGTGAACTGCTGCAGCCACTCTGGAAAACTGTGTGGAGGTTCCTCAAAGAGTTAAAAATAGACCTGCCCTATGACCCAGCAATTGCACTGTTAGGGATTTACCCCAAAGATTCAGATGCAATGAAACGCCGGGACACCTGCACCCCGATGTTTCTAGCAGCCATGTCCACAATAGCCAAACTGTGGAAGGAGCCTCGGTGTCCATCGAAAGATGAATGGATAAAGAAGATGTGGTTTATGTATACAATGGAATATTACTCAGCCATTAGAAACGACAAATACCCACCATTTGCTTCAACGTGGATGGAACTGGAGGGTATTATGCTGAGTGAAGTAAGTCAATCGGAGAAGGACAAACAGGGTATGTTCTCATTCATTTGGGGAATATGAATAATAGTGAAAGGGAATATAAGGGAAGGGAGAAGAAATGTGTGGGAAATATCAGAAAGGGAGACAGAACATAAAGACTCCTAACTCTGGGAAACGAACTAGGGGTGTTGGAAGGGGAGGAGGGCGGGGGGTGGGGGTGACTGGGTGACGGGCACTGAGGGGTACACTTAACGGGATGAGCACTGGGTGTTATTCTGTATGTTGGTAAATGGAACACCAATAAAAATTAATTTATTAAAAAAATAAAAAAAATGTGAACATGCCTGACAAAAGCTCCTAAACCCTTGAAATAGAAACTCTGGGTGTGACTTAATGAAGTCTGCATTTTAAAACTCTTCTAGGGCATCCCTGGGGGCTCAGTGCTTGCATGCCTGCTTTTGGTCCAGGGCATGATCCTGGAGTTCCAGGATTGAGTCCTGCATCAGGCTCCCTGCGTGGAGCCTGCTTCTCCCTCTGCCTGTGTCTCTGCCTCTCTCTCTCTCTCTGTCTCTCTCTTCTCTCTCTCTCTCTCTCTCTCTCTCTCATAAATAAATTTAAAGAAAAACTCTTCTAGGTGGCCACCTGGGTGGTTCAGTTGGTTAAGCCTCCAACTTAACCTGGTTTCAGTCAGGTCGTGATCTCTAAGTCATGAACTCAAGGTCATGGGATAGAGCCCCACATCAGGCTCTGTGCTCAGCATGGAATCTAATTTAGATTCCCTCTCCCATTACCTCCTGCCCATTCTCTTTTTATCTCTTAAATAACTAACTTAATACACAGATAAATAACAAATAAATAAATAAACTATTTTAAATTATTAATAAAAAGGAGACATTACAACTGATATGACAGAAATATAAAAAGTCATAAAAAACTACTATGAAGAATTATATGCCAACAAAATTTTAAAAATAGAAGAAATGCCTGAACTTTTGGAACTCATCAAGAGTGAATCTTTTTTAAAAAAAGAGAGAGACCATCTAAACTGACACATAGTGAGAGTATAAGCTAGAGTGATAAACATCCTCCCAACAAAGAAATGCCCAGTAACAAAGGACTCCCCTGATGAATTGTACCAAATATTTAAATAATTAATCCAATCCTTCTGAAACACTTCCAAATTCCAAAGGTGACAATATTGCCACTTGGTGAGACATATAAAGACTGTAAAAATAAAGAAATTACAGGCCAATACCTCTATTGAATGTGAATGAAAAAAATCCTCAATAAAATATTAGTAAACTGAATTCAACAGCATATTAAAGTGATTGTACACCATGAAGAATTGGGATTCATCTCTGCAATGTAAAAATGTTCATTACACCAAAATTAGTAAATATGCTACACCAAATAAAATGAAAGAAAAAATCATATAATTATCTCAATAGATGCAGAAAAAAAGCATTTGACAAAAAACAGCATCCTTTCATATTGAAACTCTCAACAAATTGCATATTAAGGAAATGCAGCTCAATGTAATAAAAACCATTCATTCAGGGAATATAAAAAATAGTGAAAGGGATTAAAGGGGAAAGGAGAGAAAATAAGTGGGAAATATCAGAAAATGTGACAGAACATTAGAGACTCCTAACTGTGAAACCAGCAATTGGTAGTGCAAGGGGAGGTGGGCACGGGAATGAGGTGATTGGGTGACCTGCACTGAGGGGGGCACTTGACATGATGAACACTGGGTGTTTTACTATATGTTGGCAAATTGAACTCCAATAAATAAATAGATAAATAAATAAATAAATAAACAAGAAAGAAGAAAGTACAGTAAGCTGGAGGCATCACAATATCAGATTTCAGGTTATTTTAGAATCTGTAGTGATCAATGCAATATGGTACTGCCACACAAATATACACATAGATCAAAATAATATATTAGAAAACCCTGAAACGAATCCACAACTATTTGGACAATTAATCTTCAATAAGGTAGAAAAGGATATACAATGGGGGAAATACAGTCTCTTCAAAAATGGTGCTGGGTAACCTAGACAAAAACATACAAAAGAATGAAATTGCACCTCTTTCTTACACCATACACAAAAAATAAATTTGAAATGGATGAAAGATCTAAATATAAGATTTGAAGCCATCAAAATCCTGGAGGAAAACACAATCAGCAACTTCTTTGACATCAGCCATAATAATTTTTCATTAGATATGTCTCCAAACAGAAGCAAAACAAAAGTAAAAATAAATAGTTGGGACTTCCTCAAACTAAAAAGCTGCACAGCAAAGAAACAATCAACAAAACTAAAAGACAGCTATAAAATGGGAGAAAATATTTGCAAATAATTTAAATCTTTTAAAATTCAAATTCATTTTATTTAATTTATACTGTATTATTAGTTTCAGAGGTAGAATTTAGTGATTCATCACTTGCATATAACACCCAGTACTCATTACTCAAGTATCCTTAAAGTCCATCACCAAATTACTCCATGCTTCCACACACTTCCCCTCCAGCAACATTCATTTTGTTTCCTATAGTTAAGAGTCTCTTATGGTTATCTGATAAATGATTAGTATCCAATATATATAAAGAACATATAAAATTTAACACAAAAAATGAATAATGCAATTCAAAATTGTGCAGAAGACTTGGGTAGACATTTTATCAAGGAAGACATATACATGGCCAAAAGACACATGAAAAGATGTCAACATCACTCATCATCAGGAAAATACAAATCAAAATTCTAATGAGATATCACCTCACACCTATCAGAATGGTTTATGTTTTAAAAAATTTTAAAGATTTTATTGGGACACCTGGGTGGCTCAGTGGTTGGGTATCTGCCTTGGGCTCAGGTCTTTATTTATTTATTCCTGACAGACACACAGAGAGAGGCAGAGACAGAGGCAAAGGGAAAAGCAGGCTCCCAGCAGGGAGCCCGATGCGGGACTCAATCTCAGATCCCCAGATCACGGCCTGAGCCCAAGGCAGGCGCCCAAGCACTGAGCCACCCAGGCGTCCTTATCAGAATGGTTTAAATCAATAACACAAGAAACAATTTTTGGCAGGTAGGTAGAGAAAGGGGAACCCTATTACACTGTTGGTGTAAATGCAAAATGGTGTAGGCCTTCTGAAAAACACTATGGAGGTTCATCAAAAAGTTAAAAGTATATTTACCCTATAATTCAGCATTTGCACTACTAGGTATTTACTCAAAAAATAGAAAAATACTAATTCAAAGGGATTGTTTGTGCCCCTATGTTTATAGCAACATTATGTTTAATAGCCAAATTATGAAAGCAGTGTAAGTGCCAATCAATATATGAATGAATAAAGAAGTTGCATACATGTAATAGAATATTGCATATATAATAGGACTTATTCAGCCATAAAAGAAGATTGAAATCTTGCCATTACAATCATGTGGATGAAGCTAGAGAGTACTATGCAAAGCAAATAAGTCAGAGAAAGACAAATACTGTATGATTTCACTCGTATGTGGAACTTAAGAAATAAACCAAATGAGCAAAGAAAAAAACAGAGAGAGGCAAACTAAGAAACACACTCTTTTTTTTATATTTTTTTTTAATTTTTATTTATTTATGATAGTCACACAGAATGAGAGAGAGAGAGGCAGAGACACAGGCAGAAGGAGAAGCAGGTTCCATGCACCGGGAGCCCGACGTGGGATTCGATCCCGGGTCTCCAGGATCGCGCCCTGGGCCAAAGACAGGCGCCAAACCGCTGCGCCACCCAGGGATCCCAAGAAACACACTCTTAATTACAGACAAAAAAAATGATGGTTACCAGAACAGAGGTGATCAAGGGGAAGAATTAAATAAGTGATAGGAATTAACGAACGAAATTCTTGTGAGAAGCAACAGGTAAGTATTGAATCGGTAAATTTTATACCTGAAACTAATATTACAGTAATTGTTAACCAGAATTTAAATAAAAATAAAAAAGGAAAAGTAAATAATCTAATTCAGAAGAGTTAAAAACATAAAGTTCTTACAAATATATTTATCCAAGGAAATTAAATATTTTTACACTGAAAATGTTCATACATTGATGAAAGAAATGAAAACATTAAAAAATGGAAAGATATCTCAACTTCATGTATCAGTAGAATATTGTTAAAACGCTGGGATGCCTGGGTGGCTCAGTGGTTCAGTGTCTGCCTTTGGCTCACGGAGTGATTCTGGGGTCCGGGATCAATTTCCACATTGGTCTCCTTGCAGGCAGCCTGCTTCTCCCTCTGCCTATGTCTCTGCCTCTCTCTCTTCTCCCTCCCTCCCTTCCTCCCTCCCTCCCTCCCTCCCTCCCTCTCTCTCTCTCTCTCTGTATCTCTCATGAATAAATAAATAAAATATTTAAAAAATACTGTGAAAATGCCAATACTACTAAATCCATCTAGAGATTGAACGCAATCCTGATCAAAATTCCAAATAGAATTTTCCCACAGAATTAGAACTAACAATACTAAGATTTGTATGGAAGCACAAGACTATGAATAGCCAAAACAGTCCCAAGAAAGAGGAATAATATGGAGATATTACCCCTTGATTGCAAACTAAAGCACAAATATATAGTAATTAAAACAGTATGGTACTGGAATAAAAACAGACATAGAACAATGGAATGTAATGAAAAACAGAGAAAGAAACCCATGCATATAAAATCAACTAATCCTTTATGAGGACACCAAGAACATACAATAGGTAATGATCATCTTTTCAATAAATGGTTCAGGGATAAGTGTATATACACATACAAAGGAATAAAAGTGGAACTCTATCTTACACAAATCACAAAAATTAAGCTTAAAATGAGTTAAAACTTAAACATAAGAACTGAAACTTTTCAACTTATAGAAGAAAACATAGGAAGAAAGATTTTTGATATGCCCTTGACATTGATTTTTTTATATATGTCACTAAAAGTTCAGGCAACAAAAGCAAATATAAATACATGGGACTATATAAAACTTAGCTTTTGCAAAGCAAATGAACAA
Source organism: Nyctereutes procyonoides (assembly GCF_905146905.1). Classification (NCBI taxonomy): domain Eukaryota; kingdom Metazoa; phylum Chordata; class Mammalia; order Carnivora; family Canidae; genus Nyctereutes; species Nyctereutes procyonoides. The sequence continues at coordinate 63,114,475 of NW_026575125.1, read as the reverse complement.
TTGTTAATATTGAAAAGCAGCATGTTGAAAGGGAGAGAATATTTGGAAACCATTTATCTGACAAAGGGTTAATACCCATAATATTTAGGTAACTTACATAACTCAATATTAAAAATAGCTAACTGATTTAAAAATAGACAAATTGGGCAGCCCTGTGGTGCAGCGGTTTGGCGCCGCCTGCAGCCTGGGGTGTGATCCTGGAGACCTGGGATCGAGTCCCGCATTGGGCTCCCTGCATGGAGCTTGCTTCTCCCTCTGCCTCTCTCTCTCTCTCTCTCTCTCTGAATAAATAAATAAAATCTTTAAAAAAATAAATAAATAAAAATAGACAAATTACCTGAATAGACATGTTTCAAAGAAGGCATAAAAATGGTTAACAGGTATATTTAAAAATGCACCAAATATATAAGCAACAAAACAAAAATAAAGTGAAATTACATCACACTGAAAGCTTCTGTACATCAAAAGGAAAAATCATTGGAATGAAAAAGGCAGCTTATGGAATGGGACAAAATATTTTGAAACTGTCTGATAAGAGGTTAACATACAATATGAGATACTCATACAACTCAATAGAGAAAAACAAATAATCAAAAAATTTTGAGTTTTAAATGTGCAAAGTAAACAAGAGAGTGGCAAATCATAAAGCAGACTTTTAACTGTAGGGGATAAACTGAGGGTTGCTGGAGGGGAGGTGTCTGTGGGTATCAGTTAAATGGATGATGGGTATAAAAGACAACACTTGTAATGAGCACTGAGTGTTGTATGTAAGCAACAGATCACTACACATGAAAATAACACTATACAGTATGTTAACTAACTGGCATTTAAATGAAAACTAAATAATCATTTTTTCCAAAGGAGACACACAAAAGGCCAACAGATACATGCAGAGATGCTCAGCAAACCTAATCGTCAGGGTAGCCCATATCAAAACTAGAGTGAGACATCACTTCTCATCCGTTAAAATGGCTCTTACCAAATATGAGAAATAAGTGCTGGTGAGGCTGTAGAGAAAAAGGGAACCTTTGTGCCCTCTAGCAGGGACAAATGTAAATAGGTACAGTCAGTATGAACAACAGGATGAGGTTCTTCAGTAATTAAAAATAGAACTATCAAATGATACAGCAATCCCACTTATGGGTATTTATACAAAGGAAATCAGAAATCAAATCACTCTATAAAAGATTATATATATATTTCAGCCATGAGAAAGGAAGAAATCCTGTCATTTATGACAATAGAGATGGAACCTGAGGGCATTATTTAAAGCAAAATAAATTAGGCAGAAATATACTACTGTATGATTATGCTTATATGTGGATTGTAAACAGGCTTATTTCACTGAAACAGTACAATGGTGATTCTCTGGGGCTGGGTAGCATAGGGGAAATTCAGAGATATTCAAAGGGTACAAACTTCCAGTCATAAGATGAATATATTGCAGTGATTATAGTTAACAATGATGTATTATATACTTGAAATTTGGTAAAAGAGTAGACCTCAAATGTTCTCATCATAAAAAAAGAAATGGTAATTATATGATGTGATGGAGATCTTAACTAATCCTGCAATGGTCATAATTCTGAAATGCAAATGAACTTCAAATCATCACATTGTACACCTCAAACTTACACAGTTATATGTCAATTATGTTTCAATGAAAAAAGACCAAAAAATGAGGATACAGAAGATAAGTTAATTATAGGAGGCATATTCTTAAGTAGTGAAGAAAAATCCAATGCCCAGTGTTATGAGTTGAATTATGTCTCCCATAAAGATACATTCAAGTCCTATCATTTGGTACCTGTGAATTTGACCTTATTTGGAAACAGGGTCTTTGCAGATGTAATCAAGTTTAAATGAGGTCATACTGGATTAAGATGGGTTCTAATGCAATATTTGATGTTCTTATGAGAAGAAGGGAATTTGGACACTGACACACACAGACAGGGAGAGTATGCCATGTGATGACTGAGGCAGAGATGGGGGTGACGTATCTACAATCCAAGGAATGCCAATGATTGCTAGAAACTGCCAGAAGCTAGAAGAGTCATGGGATACATTCTTCCTCAGAGCCTTGAGAAGAAGCCCATAATGCTGCCATCTTGATTTTGGACTTTTAGTTTCCAGAAATATGAGACCATAAACTTCTAATATTTTAGGCTAGCTAGTTTGTGGTAATTTGCTTCAGCAGCCCTAGGAAACTAATACAACTTAAGTTATATTTAGATATGAGCAAGAAGAAGGTTCCTACTACAATAGGAGGAAGGCAGATAAAAGGGTTTAAAGATACACATAGACTAGTATATTTAGTTGTGGAAATAGTGAAAATTTCCCTTATTTTCCTCTATTAGCCAAGAGTGGGGTGGAAATCTATTGAAATTTAAGAGAAAAAATATAAGAAATATTCATCTTAAAGGAGAGATTTGAACAGATGAGTGAAGTTTAATAGCACTGTCAGATATCTTTAATGGCCCACTTGCAGTTTAATATTATAAATCAAGCCAACTATCATGGTTACAAGGTTTTCCTCAGCCATATTCAACTTGCAAAGGTGCTACTGGGAAGTAATGGGGAAGTTGGATTTATCTAAAATTAAGGTTTTGTCAAAGAAATGTCAAAGGGAGAGTGGGTAAAGGGAATTGAAGTTGTATGCAGGAAATTATTTGTATTGGTTCATCATTAGTCTATAAGAACTTAAGATTGGTGAAGATCTATAAAGGGTAAGAACAGAAGTAAAGCCACAAGGAAAGGACTAATGAGCAATAGTTCGAAGGTAGTAAAATTAATAGTAGATGTTATAGGGGCAGAAGAATTGTTGGAGTGGGGATATTAGTGATACCTAAAGCAGTGGTTGAAGAATGAAATGTTTGAAATTGAGATTTTGGAGAATTATGAATAGGATTGAGCCACTGAAATAAAATGGAAAGCAATATAATTTGAGAAAATAAAGTCAAATAATCGAGATGTTGGGATATGGAATGATTACATCTTAAAATCATCAGAGATTAAGATGAGAGGTAATGGCAGTGGGCCAGACAGAAAATCATGGCAAAATAAAGGGGATGGCCTGGGAGTTAGTAGATGAATATAACAAGGAAAGGTATCAGGTGATACAATCTGATGACATGAGATTCAAAGCTAGCTATTTTTTAGGGAGTAGAGAATTAAAATGAGTTGGAAATACCATTGAGGAACCAAGCATATATCTATTGCACCTCTGGATCCAGTGGTAGGAAGGGACATGGAAAGGAAAATATCTTCTACTCAAGAGGGCCTCAGGAGAAGCAGTGTATTTGAGAAAAAGCCATGTTTCAGAGAGCATGAAAGTGTGGATATCATTCAGATAGGAGGCAGAGGAGGACATAGAAGATTATGCTGATGACACTGTGTTTCAGATTCAGAGACAGTGCCCAATGGTGATGTAATCCTGAAGCCTTTATGATGTAGGCAGCATCAAACGAGAAATGTCTTTCTAAAAAACACTAGGAGCTCAATTTTCATTTCTCAATCAAATCATCCTTTTTCTTTCTTCCACACTGTATTGAAATTTATGATTTTAAAAGTAATGCATACTAATCGAAAAACATCTAAACATCACACAAAAAAAGAATCATTTAGAAAGGAAAAATATTTTAGCCTAGTTTAGTTTTTTTTCTGTAGATTTTGAATTTCTGAGTCAAAGATTTTCCAGATTTTCTTTTCATAAATGAGGTTGTGCAACTTTTTATGTTTACTGGTCATTCACATTTCTTTTTCTATAAAATACCTATTCATAACTTTAAACTTTTTATGTCACCTTAAGAGTATCTTTCTTATTGATTTTATGTTTTTTTAAAGATTTTTATTTTACTTATTTATTCATGAGAGACACATACACACACACACACACACAGAGAGAGAGAGAGAGAGAGAGAGAGAGGCAGGGACACAAGTAGAGGGAGAAGCAGGCTCCATGCAAGGAGCCTGAGGTGGGACTCAATCCCGGGTCTCCAGGATCACGCCCTGGACTGAAGGCGGCGATAAACCACTGAGCCACCAGGTCTGCTCTATGTTTTTTTATATTAGATTGTACCATAAGAAAATTCCAGTTTTGTAGGTAAAAGATGATTGAATACTGACAATCTCTTGAGGTTCAACTTAATACACATGGCTATTAGCTGGTGGCTCCAAGTCAATATGGTCTATATTATCTTATTTTTCTTTATAATTTCAGCAATATTATTTTAGAGGAGATCAGCTTTCAAAATAAAGACAAACATTGAAAAATGTGGCCATGAAAGCCTGTAGAAATACTATTGTTTAATTACATATTAATAATATTCATTATTAACTTAATGATTCCTTTTAAAATTCAACTCCGTATACTTTCTTTTATTGGAAACAACAGTAAATCTTCTTTTTTATAAGACCTAAATAATGGTCTGATTTTCCTTTACATAAAATTAAGTCCATCAAAGCTGTATAATAAAGTCTTACTACATTGTCTCTTGCTTTACATTTTAAGTACCTTCACACACATTACTTCCTTTCTCCTTATAATAAGATGTGATTATCAGTACACATATACATGCACACACATATAATTGTTAAGACTATCAACTATTTCATGAAAAATCTTGAAGTATCTAAATCTCAAAGCAAAACACTCGAAATATTGTTGAAAACTTCATACCTATGTCTAAAATTTTAATCTATAAATGAAATTCCATAATAGAAACATTATTTACATTAAAAATATAAATATGTTGCTAAATTGAGCATGTTAGTCATTAAAAATACTAAAAAAACGTATTAAACAAAGTACTTACAATCTTGGAAGAGACATTTCCCCTGCCTGTATGTTACCAGGACTTTAGCATTGTAAATTCAAACTGGGAATGTTGAGTGATGACATCATAAAGAGATTGTTAATAACAGGAAGTTGAAGGGAAAAGACAGAGTAATTATATTTTACAGTGCATAGATGCTTTGAAATCCATTCCAAAATTTTAACTGTGTTTAAATACAATTCTGAGATTCTCAGAAGCTCAAATTCTCCCAGCTTGATCTGAGAGAATTGGTCATTTTTTAAATGATTGAATCTATTTGCTTGTTTAATAAACATCTCATTATTTGATATCAGATTATTTTAACACAACTGAGCATGCACGTGTGTATATGTGTACATGAAAGGGCTATATGGACTGAAAGGAAAATAAAAGAATATAAACACTTCTCTATAAAAAGCAACTTTAATCTTGTACATTTCCTTCATATTCAGACTTCTCCCCATAAAGATTATATGTATGTTCACAGTAATATTTCCTTAAAATAAATTGAATATAGTTTCTTTTTAGATGTATAAATTACACAAAGGTACAATGCCTATTAAAATAGTACCAACACGCCTGAAAAAATGTTTTATTACTCCCCCCAAAAATATTATATATACACTTATGTTAAAAAACCAGTTGTCAAATGCTACTTGGTAGGAAATTTGCAAATATGAACTTTTCAGTATATAAAATGAAAGCTCATGCCATAGGTAAGGATATGTACAGGAAGAAAAAAATATCTTGAATGTGCTCTAAATAACAAAAAAATGAGTATCTTCTTGACCCCGGGCAGAGAGGCAATTCATTAGTCATTACATTTGTCACCACTTTTTGTCGTTACTTTTATTACTTATTTTTGAAAGTGATTTTTTAATTAATTAATTAATTAATTATGTATATTTTTATTGGAGTTCGATTTGCCAACATATAGTACAACACCCAGTGCTCATCCCTTCAAGTGCCCTCCTCAGTGCTCATCATCCAGTCACCCCGTCCCCCTGCCCACCTCCCCTACCACTACCTCTTGTTTGTTTCCTAGAGTAAGGAGTCTCATGTTTTGTCACCCTCTCAGATATTTCCCACTCATTTTCTCTCCTTTCCCCTTTAATCATTTTCACTATTTTTATATTCCCTGTATGAATGAAACCATAAAATGTTTGTCATTCTCCGATTGACTTACTTCACTCAGCATAATACCCTCCAGTTTCATCCACGTTAAAGCACATGGTGGGTATTTGTCGTTTCTAATGACTGAGTAATATTCCATTGTATACATAAACCACATCTTCTTTATCCATTCATCTTTCGATGGACACTGAGGCTCCTTCCACAGTTTGAAAGTGTATTTCTTATGTAATGCCCTATTTCATTTTTAGGAAATAAAAGGAAAATGTGATCAAAGACACCAAGTAAATTTCACTTGAGCAGTGCTATGCGGTCTCAGTATCCTTCCATCAACCAAAAAGTCCATCAAACATTATCTTCTGTAGAAAAGTAACACAAAACCATTCAATTTGTAAGCCAAAAATGGATCACAATCAATAAAGCAATAAAAGGAACACTATGTGTAAAAAGATCTGAAAAATGTTTCTACCCTAGGGCCCAGTAATTCTACTCTACTTAGGAATGCATCCTGAGTAACTCATTTCATCAGAAAGATGTTTATTATAGTTTTACATGAAATTTTAGGGGCACCTGGGTGGCCCAGTGGTTAAGCATCTGGCTTTGGTTCAGGTCCTGATCCCGGGGTTCTGGGATGGAGTTCCACAACTGGCTCCCGACGGGGAGCCTGCTTCTCCCTCTGCCTTTGTCTCTGCCTCTCTCTGTGTGTCTCTTATGAGTGAACAAATAAAATATTTATTAATTTTTAAATTTTGAAGCAGTAATATCTATGAAGATTTAATGCTATAAAGTATAAATGGCTTTTTTAAACTCATTTAAAGAGTATGCTCAAAGTTTTGATTTGTTTATTTGTACATATCATTATTGATTTGAAATTTTAATCATAAGGAAGAAAATTAGTGGAAAGAAGAACCAGAGAAGGGCCTTATAGTAGGAACTAGGAAAGATCTAGGACTCAAGTAGAATACATGACCTGTACAGTCCCCTCATCAAGGCAATACTGAGGCTTGTCTCCTCCTCTCTTTCCCTTTGTCATATCTCTATGCTTTTTCTCCCACCTCAGAGCTTTCCCAAATTGTCTTTTAAGGAGATATACAACAGGGAATATTGAAAGCATGCACACATCTACAATGAGATTTGGCTTGGGTTCTGGACTTCTCTCCAATGACCTTGAGATTTGAAGAAGAAAAAATAACAGTTTCTTTTTTATTTTCAGTCAACAATTTCTGTCTTTAACAACATTCACACAGAGACTAACAGGAGATTACACATTCCATTGAATCTGAAGCCCCCATACCACTTTCTCCCCTATCTTGGCCCTCTCTGCCACTCTATCTCCTTTATTTTTTCCATAGCTCTGATTACATTCTATATAACTTATTTGTTTATTATTTATCACCCGCCACTAGAATATAAAGGCCATGAGGGTGGGAATATTTGTTTTATTTACTGATACATTTCCAGTGCCTAAAATAGTGCCTAGCAAAAATAGACACTAAGATATCTTTATTGAATAAACAAATAATACCTATAATTTGGAACACCTGGGTGGCTCAGTGGTAGAGCATTTGCCTTTGGCTCAGGTCATGATCCTGGGGCCCTGGGTTGGAGACCCGCATTGGGCTCCCTGGGGGGATCCTGCTTCTCCCTCTGCCTACATCTCTGACTCTCTCTGTGTCTCTCATGGATAAATAAATAATGAAACTTTAAAAAAAATAAAAAATAATAAATCTATATTTTTTATTATGTAAGGAAATTTTAGATATCTCAGATTTTTTCTTTCACTAAAGAAGCATCAAAAAATAAAAAAAATAAAAAGAAGCATCAATAATGTCTGTAGCCAATGAAAAACTAATATTGAGATGATCAACAAACTGCCACCTACTAATAATGGGACTAAGCTGGTTATTGATTTTGAGCCAAAATTTGTGACTCTGTTCCATTTTCATTTTGCACTGTTCCCCTGCTGTTCTGGTGGTAAGGGTGGAAGTGTTTTGAAGGGATCTGCTTGGAAGTAACATATTAGATTGGAAATCAGGAAAACAGTGTTCAGATGTTGACTTTGTCATTAATCATATAGCCCTCGATAAGCAGACTAAATTTTCCTTGGTGTTTCAATCTGTAATAGGGACAGACAGAATAGCTAGTATATCTGGGATGACACAGACTGTTAAGGATGTAAGAGGGTAGTAATCAAGTGATCAAGAGCTATATTCCACATTTCAAAAACTGAGATTGTTTGCATTCTGTGTTAATAGATTTTATGTAAATCATTCTGAATACTTTTGCATGTAAAATATTGATCCAATAAGGTAATATTACTATTTCATACTAAGCAGGTATTTTGGTTGACAATCATATGTAATGAGAATAATTGTTAATAATAAAACTTTATGGAATTCAGCATTTAAGGTAAAAAATAAAATCTAGGGATCCCTGGGTGGTGCAGTGGTTTGGCGCCTGCCTTTGGCCCAGGGCGCGACCCTGGAGACTCGGGATCGAATCCCACGTCGGGCTCCCAGTGCATGGAGCCTGCTTCTCCCTCTGCCTCTCTCTCTCTGTGTGTGTGACTATCATAAGTAAATAAAAATTTAAAAAAGGATATTATTAAAAAATAAATAAATAAAATCTAAAAAGGCCCTTCAGCTCCTATACCCACGATTATAAGCTCCATTTGGTTAAAGGAAGTCTGGTATCTCCATCTAGTTAGAATGGTGGTTCTCAACTCATTATTTTTCATTTTTTAACTTAAATTCAATTTAACACCCAGTGCTCATCCTGTCAACCTCCCTCCTTAGTGTCTGTCACCCAGTTACCCCATGGCCCCAACAACTTCCCCTTCCACAACCCTTGGTTTGTTTCCCAGTTATGAATCTCTAATGGTTTGTCTCTCTCTCTCTCTATCTCTCTAATTTTCCCCATTCAGATGCCCTCCCTCCCTTTCTAATCCCTTTCACCATTTCTTAAATTCCACATATGAGTGAAACCATATGATGATTGCCTTCTCCAATTGACTTGTTTCACTCAACATAATACCCTCCAGTTCCAGACATGTCAAAGCAAATGGTGGATATTCGTCTTTTCTGATGGCTCAGTAATATTCCATTGTATATGTATACCACATTTTCTTTATCCATTCATCTGTCGAAGGATATCATGGCTCCTTTGACATTTTGGATATTGTGGACATTGCTGCTATGAACATTGGGGTGCAGGTGCCCAACATTTCATTACATTAGTGTCTTTGGGATGAATTCCCATTAGTGCAATTGCAGGGACGTAAGGTAGCTTTATTTTTAACTCTTTGAGGAACCTACACACTTTTCCAGAGTAGCTATACCAGTTTGCATTCCTACCAAAATTGAAAGAGGGCTCCACTATATCCACATCCTCTTCAACATTTATTGTTTCGTCTTGTTAATTTTCGCCGTTCTCATTGGTGTGAGGTGGTATCTCATTGTAGTTTTGATTTGTATTTCCCTTATGGCAAGTGATGAGGAGCATTTTCTCATGTGCTTGTTGGCCATGTGTATGTCTTCTTTGGTGAAATTTCTGTTCATGTCTCTTGCCCATTTCATGACTGGATTGTTTGTTTCTTTGCTGTTGATTTTTTGATAAGTTCTTTATACATCTTGAATACTAGCCTTTTATCTGATAGGTTATTTGCAAACATCTACACCCATTCTGTAGGTTGTCTTTTAGGTTTGTTGATTGTTTTCTGTTCTGTGCAGAAGCTTTTAATATTGATGAAGTACCAATAGTTCATTTTTGCTTTTATTTCCCTTGCCATCATAGATGTGTCTAGCAAGAAGTTGCTCTGGCCAAGTTCAAAAAGATTGTTGCCTGTGTTCTCCTCTAAGATTTTGATGGATACTTGTCTCACATTTAGATCTTTCAATCATTTTGAGTTTATCTTTGTGTATGGTATAAGAGATTGGTCCAGTTTAATTCTTCTGCATGTGGCTGTCCAGTTTCATTCTTCTGCATGTGGCTGTCAAAGATGAGTTGACCATAGAGTTGAGGGCCCATTTCTGGGTTCTCTATTCTGTTCCACTGATCTATGTGTCTGTTTTTGTGCCAGTACCATACTTTCTTTTTTTTAATTTTTTTATTTATTTATGATAGTCACAGAGAGAGAGAGAGAGAGGCAGAGACACAGGCATAGGGAGAAGCAGGCTCCATGCACCGGGAGCCCGACGTGGGACTCGATCCCGGGTCTCCAGGATCGCGCCCTGGGCCAAAGGCAGGCGCCAAACCGCTGTGCCACCCAGGGATCCCCAGTACCATACTTTCTTGATGATCACAGCTTTGTAATACAGCTTGAAATGAAGCATTGTGATGCCCTCAGCTTTGCTTTCTTTTTCAGTATCACTCCAGCTATTTGGAGTTTTTTCTTTTTCCATACAAATCTTAAGATTATTTGTTCCTACACTGTGAAGAAAGTACATGGTATTTTGAAGGGATTGCATTGAATGTGTAAATTGCCCTGGGTAGCATAGACATGTTCATGATATGTATTCTTCCAATCCATGAGCATGGAATATTTTTCAACTCTTTGCATCTTCGTCAATTTCTTTCATAAGTGTTCTGTAGTTTATAAAGTATAGATCCTTTACCTCTTTGATTAGGTTTATTCCTAGGCATCTTATGCTTTTGGGTGCAATTGCAAATGGGATTGATTTATTAAATTATCTTTCTTCAATCTCATTGATAGTATATAGAAACGCCACAGATTTCTGTGCATTGATTTTGTATCCTGCCATGTTGCCGAATTGCTGTATGAGTTCTAGCAATCTTGGGGTGGAGTCTTTTGGGTTTTCTATATATATACAGTATCATGTCATCTGTGAAGAGGGAGACTTTGACTTATTCTTTGCCAATTTAAATGCATTTTATATCTTTTTGTTGCCTGATTTCTGAGGTTAGGATTTCTAATACTATATTGAATAACAGTGGTGAAAGTGGACATCCCTGTCGTGTTCTTGATCTTAGGGGAAAGACTGTGAGTTTTTCCCCATTGAAAATGATATTCACTGTGGGGCTTTTCATAAATGCCTTTTATTATATTGAGCAACGTTCTCTCTATCCCTACAGGCTGAAGAGTTTTGATCAGGAATGGATGCTGTATTTTGTCAAATAATGTCTCTGCATCTATTGAGAGGATCTCCTAGGGTTCTTTTTTTTCTCTTATAGATATGATCTATAGTTGATTGTTTTACTAGTATTGAACCATGCTTTCATCCCAGGGATAAATCCCACTTGGTTGTGGTGAATAATCCACTTAATGTACTGTTGGATCTTGTTGGCTAGTATCTTTGTGAGAATTTTTGCATCCATGTTCATTAGGGATATTGGTCTATAATTCTCCTTTTTGGTGGAGTATTTGTCTTGTTTTAGGATTAATATAATGGTGGCCTCATGAATGAGTTTGGAAGTACTCCCTTCCTCTCTATTCTTTGAAACAGCTTTATTAGAATAGGAATTATTTCTTCTTTAAATGTTTGGTAGAATTCCCCAGGGAAATCATTTGGCCCTCAACTTTCGTGTCTTGGGAGGTTTTTGATGATTGTTTCAGTTTCCTTGCTGGTTATTGGCCTGTTTAGGTTTTCTATTTCTTCTTGTTCCAGTTTTGGTAATTTTTAGGTTTCCAGAAATACACCCATTTCTTCTAGATTGCCTAATTTGCGGGCATATAACTGCTCATAAAACTTTTAAAAAATTGTTTGTATTTCCTTGGTATTGGTCATGATCTCTCCTCTTCCATTCATGATTTTCTTAATTCGAGTCTCTTTTCTTTTTAATAAGGCTGGCTAAAGATTTATCTATCTTATTAATTCTTTCAAAGAAATGGCTCCTGATTTTCTTGATCTATTCTACTGTTCTTCTGGTCTCTGTTTCATTGGGTTCTGCTCTACTTTTTATTATCTCACTTATTTTGCTTGGTTTAGGTTTTGCTTCCTGTTCTTTGTCCAATTCCTTTAGGTGCAAGGTTAGCATGTGTATTTTAGGGTTTTTTTTCTCCAAATTTTTTGAGGGGGGGCTTGTATTGTGATATTTTTTTTCTCTTAGAACTGTTTTCGCTATATCCAAAAGATTTTAAACAGTTGTATTTTTCGTTTCATTTCTTTTTTTTAAAAGTCTCTTTATTATAAGGAAAATACACAGCAAAACAGAGCTGGAAAGTAGTGTGGGTATAAGATCTAGAAAAATTTAATCATGAAACAACCTGCTCAGTTACCAAACATGCTGTTCAAATATGGCTTCCTCCTGTGAGGGAGAGTGATTTAGCCCTTATCCTTCCCACTTTTCCTGATTCAAAAAAATCTGCTCTTAGGGCTGGGCCCAGGTAGCCCATTTTCCAATCTCTTCTCTTCCTGGAGTTTGGGAAAGTTATATAGTTCTCAGGCTTTCAAGATACAGAAGACAATATGGAGAAGGAAAGGCTATTCTAGCCCTTTGGTCCAGTGTTATCCCCAGCCCTATCCCTCAGTATTTGTTGATGTCAGAGATAAACCCCATGGAATTAGGGCAACTTAGGCAGCAGTATGCTAAGCAATGAGGCTGTGTTGATGAGGAAGTGAGCAGCATTATCCTTGGCGTAGAAGCTGACCAGGAGGTAAGTACAATAGGAGAGATGCTGAGGAATTTGTGAGAAGAGGTAAATTGGAGCCCATAGTCCATCTGTTCCTAGTGTGTCAGAAGCCAAGCCTTTCCTTGGTCAGGGGTCTCAAAAGGTGTCCCTTTCACAAGTTATGGATGACATTGTTCGGGTCCAGACAATAGGTATGCTGAAGAAGGGGATGCTTAGTAGATCCACATTTAGCAGTCCTACCAAGATGATGTAGGCCAGCCAGATGCTCTGGCTCTTCATCACTCGAGTGTTGGGGTTTACTTCACTGTGTGCCACCCCCACATTCTTTCTGCTGGCTTCAAAAGCCGGTCCAACTTGAGGCGCGATGTTCACTACCACTGTATTTTTATTTTCATTAATCTCCATGGATCTTTTTAATTCTTCTCTAATTTCCTGGTTGACCCATTCATCTTTTAGTAAGATGCTCTTTAACCTCATGTGTTTGAGTTTCTTCCAAATTTCTTCTTGTGATTGAGTTCCAGTTTCAAAGCACTGTGGTCTGAAAATATGCAGGGGACAATCCCAATCTTTTGGCATCAGTTGAGACCTGATTTGTGACCCAGTATGTGGTCTATTCTGGAGAAAGTTCCATGTGCATGTGAGAAGAATGTGTATTCAGTTGCATTAGGATGGGATTTTCTGTATATATCTGTGAAATCCATTTGGTGTAGCATGTCACTCAAGGACCTTGTTTCTTTGATGTTCTGCTTACAAAATCTGTCATTTGCTGAGACTGCTGCGTTAAAGTTTCCTACTATTAATGTATTATTATCTATGTATCTCTTTACTTTGGCTATTTATTAGTTAATATACTTGGGTGCTCCCACATTAGGGGCATAAATACTCACAATTGTTAGGGCCTCTTATTGGACAGACCCTATATCATAGTGTCCTTCTTCATCTCTTATTACATTTTTTGGTATAAATTCTTTTTTTTTTTAGTTTTTGGTATAAATTCTAATTTATCTGATATGAGGATTGCTACCCCAGTTTTCTTCTGAGGCGAATTTGAATGGTAAATCGTTCTCCACCGACTCATTTTCAGGCTGGAGATGTCCTTAAGTCTAAAATGAGTCTCTTGTTGACAGCATATAGATGGCTCTTGCTTTCTTATCCAGTCCCATACCCTGAGTCTTTTGATGGGATTATTTAGCCCATTCATGTTCAGAGTAACTATTGAAAGATATGAATGTAGAGTTATTGTATTACTTATACAGTCCTTGTTTTGTGGATTGTTTTTTGGTTTCCCTCTTTCTTTTACAGGGCCCCCCTTAATATTTCTTGCAGAGCTGGTTTGGTGATCACATATTCTTTCACTTTCTGCCTATTCTGAAAGTTCTTTACCTCTCTTTCTATTCTGAATGACAGCCTTGCTGAATAAAATATTCTTGGATGCATTTTTTTCTCATTAATACCCTCTATTATTATGACAGCTCCTTCTGGCCTGCTAGGTCTCTGTGTATAGGTTTGTTGTTAATCTGTTATTTCTTCCCATATAAGTGAAACATCTCTTGTCTAGAGCTGCTTTAAGAATTTTCTCTATCTTTGAAATTTGCAAGTTTCACTCTTAAATGTCAAGGTGTTGAATAGTTTTTGTTGATTTTGGTGGGTCCTCTCTATTTCTTGGATCTGAACGCCTGTTTCCTTCCCCAGATTAGGAAAGTTCTCAGGTATGATTTATTCAAATATACTTTGCGGTCCTTTCTCTCTACCTTTTCTGGAATGCCAATAGCCCTAATATTATTCCTTATCAAGCTATAATTTATTTCCCTAGGCCTTTCCTCGTGGGTTCTTTTTTTTCCTTGTGGGTTCTTAATTGTTTTTTCTTGTTTCCTCAGCTCCCTTCCTTTCCATCAACTTGTCTTCTATGTCACTCAGTCTCTCTTCTACCTCATTAACCCTAGCAGTTAGAGCATCCAGATTAAACTGTATCTCAGTTAAAGTATTTTTAATTCCGATCTTATTAGATCTCAATTTTTCAGTAAGAGAATCTCTAGAGTCCTTTATGTTGTTTTATGGAGCCACCAGGAATTTTATAATTTTACTTCTGAATTGTATCTCTGACATGGTTTTTAAATCCACATCCAGCAAGTCTGTGGCAGAGACTTCCGGGCCTTTCTTTTGTGGTGAATTCTTCCTTCTAGTCACTCTTTCCAGTGCAGAGTGACTTATGAACGAGCAGAGTCAAAAATATCAACCACAACTAAGTAAAATACACCCTTGATGGAAGCGATTACTTTTCTCTCTTTACATTCCAGGTTGCATTTGCATTCCAACTGTTCTCTCTTTACATCTCAGGTTGAATTTGTAGGTGTTCAGTATGTTTTGAAAGTTATCTAAGTAAGTTTGTGGGACCAGATAAATTGAGGACCTCTGTCCTTCCATCATCTACCCTCCTCCCCCAGTTCTCAACTCTTAAACTTCAATAATTTATGAGGACACTTTCAAATATTGATCAACAGATAATAGAAATTATTGTTTCAAGTGGGGATGCACACTTAAAATCTTGTCAAAAGGACCTTGAAGAGAGTGAATCATCTCATAATGAATCAAATAAACTTTGCAGCAAATTAAAAGGGGAAAATTGGGATATCAATCTTGAACTAACAGTCATATTTCCTGGCACATGCAATACAAGCTCTAAATGAAGGTAAGATTATTTCAGGGTTTTTTTTTTTGCTGTTGTTGTGGTTAATAATTTAATCTCAATGCTTAGCAGAATGCTGCTTCAAGTAGGCACTCAACAAATATTTGTTTAATATATAAATATGCAAGAGAGTGTATTATTAAGAAAGAGTTGTAGTCAGGTAGAGAGAGATAATGGGCGGACATGCAACAATTTAAATAGTATTAAAGTGGATATTTTTATAGATCATGAGTAGCATTCAGCATTAGAGTAGTTATTTGCAATTATTGTGGTCTTGAATACCTTTATTTAGAATATTTTATTTGAAACATGTGTTCAGAATTTCTCATTTTCTGATGTGAAGGTGATCTGGCTGTGACATTTGTCACCCCATTGTCAGGTTTGATTCAGTTGATCTGTCTGGCTAGGCAGGTGTCTCCTTCCTTCCTCACTACTCCAGATGCATCCCTCCAGAAGCTGCATGCTAGGTCAAAAAGGACAACCTTCCCCAACAGAGGAGGACTGATCTTTGGTCCAGATTATGGGGGTAGCTGTGTTCTCTTGCTATAACTTTCAAACAAGCTCTCAAGGTCCATTTTTAGGAGCATGTAGGGTAGTTAAGGTTACAAGCCTCCAGACACATCCAAAAGAGATGCTGCATATGGAAGTCTGCCTTTCCTTAAAACAACAACAACAAAAATCTCATTTTCAAAATTGTGCTATAAACACATGTACACACACCATTGGGAATCACAGAATCAGAATAACTTGTCATTCAAAAAAGGAATTTTGTAAAGCTTATGAGAGAGCATTAATAAATATTCTAATTGCATGTAAGACCCATAGCAACTAAATGGTGGCTATATTTTGAGAAGATAATAGAAGATCAGTGACAGAGTTTGTTAGATATTTATTTTGATTGTTCAAATGAAGACATTTTTAAAAGGCAAATGAATTAAAGGATTAGAGAGGCAACACATGTGCACTGTCCTTTTTGTTTTTCCTTATAAATACTACACATGGAACTCCCAAGCTTCAGTAGATAAACATGTGGATCCAATCTATTTCTCCAAACTCTTTCTGCCATTTTCCTCATATTCCTGATACCTATGTCTACTGAAAGGTGTGATGGACCCTATTGATTGCTTACCCAAAATTATCCCCTTCTTCTTGCTTACCTGTTATCACCATAGAAGCTAGGAAGTCCAGGTACATACTTTCCAAGACTTTCTTGTAGGTTGTAGTGATCTCCTGGCCTAGACTGGGCCAATTATAAATGAGAAAAATACTTATAAGGTGTGCCTGAGATTTTCTATTGTAATAAAAACTCTATTTCATTCCTGCTTTATATATTGTTATATAATGGCATGATGCTTTAAAGTGCAGGAGCCATCTTGCAAACATGAGAAGACATATTAACAATACAAAAGATAACTAAAGAGAAAGACCTTAGGAGTCTGGGCTTCAATAACATTCTTAAGCCACTAGCTTTTTTTAAGATCTTAAATTTATTTATTCGTGAGAGACACACAGAGAGAGGCAGAGACAAAGGCAGAAGAAGAATCAGGCTCCCTGCAGGAATCTTGATATGGGATTCGATTCCAGGACCCCAAGATCATGACCCAAGTCAAAGGTAGATGCCCAACTACTGAGCCCTGCAGGCACCCCTAAGCCACTAGCTTAACTATGAAAAGATTTTCGGAGATCTTGTTAAGAAAACAATAATGTCTCTATGTTTTCTGCTGCTATTAATAATCCGTTACTTTTTTTCAGAAAGTAATAATAACTGATCCAACCTTCTGTGACAGTTTATGACTTTGTGTTTTTTCCAGTGTCTTTTCCCTCATCTAAAATAGTCTCCCCACCATTTCCTTACCTTCTTCATCAAGAAGCAGATCAACTATTATTTGCTTTATAAAAACTTTATCATTCAGAGTTAATTGCTTGCTAGTTAGAGTTGATTAAAATGTAATTATTGAGAACTTTTTTTGAGAACCTATTTTATGACAGATATTGTACTAAAAGATAATGATTTAATTGTTTAAAAAATGACTCTCTGGAGCTTACAGTCTATTTCATATATAATTAATTATATACCAGCATCCATTTCCCCATTTTTCCTTACATGCAAAACCCCAATATTATTTTATTGTCCATACTTCCCCCATATAAGTTGAAAGAAGTAAACCTTATCTAGAGATCTAAGTATAAAGTATTGCTGTTCTAAGCCTTAGTTCAATTCTTCTTGTTAGTGATTGATTTAAGGGGTGCATATCATTTAGTTCTAGCCAATTATATCTGAGAGAAGGATTCTAGGAAAGGTTTCTTCACTCTTCCATAGGAATCACTAGAAAATACAGTCCACTTTCATCTGCTAGAAATACTCATATCTGGTTGCAATGTTTGAAACCAATACAACACCATCTTATAACTATGAAGAGAGACGCAAAAGGCAAAGCCAAACAACTAAAGTAGCACAATTTAGAGATAGAAATTGGGATTTTGATGACCTTTGTGATATGCTGAATATGCCACTCCTGAAACTTCCTCTAGTTCTAAACATTCCACTATGTAACATAATGAATGCCTTAGTTGCATAAGCCTATTTGAGTTAAAGCTTTCTAATACTTGCAGCTGAAACATTACAAGTAACAGAGACTAACAGAAAATGCAAGGACAATGGGGCAACAAGGCGGCTAGGTTGACTGACTCTTGATTTCAGCTCTGTCATGACCTAGGGGTCTTGGGATGGAGTCCCACTTTGAGCCCCTTGTGGAGCCCAGAGTCATGCTCTGAGTTCAGTGGGTAGTTGGCTTGTCCCTCTGCCCCTCTCTCTGCTTGTGCTCTCTCTCGCTCTCAGAAAACAAACAAAATATTCAAAAACTAAAAAAATACAGGAAAAAGTTGTAAATGAAGAAGAAGCTGAAGAAAAAGTCCTTTTTATTTATTAATTAAAAACTCTTGGTCTCAGAATAACTAGATTGCTCATTCAAGAGCATATGAATAGACCACAAAAATGATCCTTACTAATTATTTGTAGGTCAAAGATCTCATTACTGACCAGTTGTCTTCATTGCATGTGATTTTTGCAGTAGGAATGGCAAGTTTGATTCAGTATAATCATCCAAGTTCCTTTGTGATAGTCTGAAAGATAGCTGTCCAGTATTAGGGATACTGTTTGTTATCATGACATATAAGATGACTAATTATGTGGGAAAAGAGTCATAAACCTTGATTTGACTTGCATTGAGCTTTGAGTTTTCTACAGATGTTGTATTCCATTTAATATTTTGGGAATGGTGAATATATGTCTAAAGACTCATATCATGTTTTTGTGTTTATGACTTTTCTATCTCCATTTTCTCTCTGTGCCTTTTAAGCTTTTCCAGACCTCTTGCAACTGGCATTAGCTTTAAGAATCTGTCTCTTAATTTTAGCTTAGGTCATGATCTCAGTGTTCTGAGATTGAGCCCTATGTTTGGCTCTGTGGTCAGTGGGAAGTCTGCTTGAAGTTATCTCTATCCTTTCCCTCTGTCCCTCCTCCCTGCTCTCTCTCTCAAATAATAAATAAATATGTATTTTAAAAATTGGGCTGCTAAACAGCTAAACCACCACAGTTTTAATTTAGAAGCTTACATTCATTAATATATTTTCACAATACATCAATTTTATGACAGATTAGATTTTTTTTATCCTCAGCATTTTCATTTTTAGTTAATTCAAAAGTCAAGGCTGCTGACTATAAATTGGCTTAATCTACTTGGTGATTCATACTATCTGAAATTTCTGTTACCTTATTTTTTAACATTGTATTTATTTAATTGTCAGAGAGAGAGAGAGAGAGAGAGAGAGAGAGAGAGAGCAAGCAAAGGGAATAGCAGGCAAAGGGAGAAGGAGAAACAGCCTCCCTGAAGAGCGGGGAGCCTGACATAGGGCTTGACTCCAGGACCCTGAGATCAGGATCTGAGGCAAAGGCAGATGCTTAACCAACTGAACCATTCAAGCACCCCTCTTAGTTACTTTAGTGTTGTTAGGTCAAGCATTTAAAGGCCACTTGAATATTTCCAAATTCATAAATCTTACACTTGATTTGAAAATTTAGGTGGATTAGAGGAAACACTTGAAAGAAAGAAAAAAATATCCAACATACTAAAACAGAGGAGGTCAAGGCAGTGATTAACAAATAGGCTGTCTATAAAAAAAAAAAAACAATACAACATAAGGAACAAGCCCTTTGACATTGGTCTTGACAATCTTTGTTTCTGGATATGACATCAAAAACACAAGAAACAGGGATCCCTGGGTGGCGCAGGGGTTTGGCGCCTGCCTTTGGCCCAGGGCGCGATCCTGGAGACCCGGGATCGAATCCCACATCGGGCTCCCGGTGCATGGAGCCTGCTTCTCCCTATGCCTGTGTCTCTGCCTCTCTCTCTCTCTCTCTGTGACTATCATAAATAAATAAATTAATTAAAAATAAAAAAAACACAAGAAACAAAATGAGAAATAAACAAGTGAGATTACGTCCAACTGAAAAGATTCTGTAGAACAAAAGAAACGATCAACAAAATGAAGAAGCAATGTATGTAATGGGAGAAAATATTTGTAAATAATATATATATATCCAAAATATAGAAGGAATTCTTATACAACTCAGTAGTAAAATAATAATGGGAATAATAATAACTCAATTAATAAGATGGACAGAGGACCTGAGTAGACATTTTTCCAAAAGAGACAGACAAATGACTAACAGATACAAGAAAAGATGCTCAAAATCTCTAATCATCGGGGAAATGCAAATCAAAACCACAGTAAGATATCACCTCACACCTGTTATTATCAAAAAGATTAGATATAACAAGTGTTGGTGAGGATGTGAAGGAAAGGGAACCTTGTGCAATGTTAGTGAGAATGTAAATTGTTATAGTCATTACAGGAAACAATGTGCAGGGTTTTCAAAAAATCAAAGATAGAACTATATATGATCCAACAGCCTCACTTCTGATATTTCAGAAGAAATGAAATCACTATCTCAAAGGGATATCTGCCCCTTCATGTTCATTGCAGCATTATTCACAAGACATGAAAACAACCCAAGTGCTGTCCATTGATGGATGAAAGGTTAAGGAAGAGGTGATACACACACACACACACACACACACACACACACACACACATACAGGAATATTATACAGCCATAGAAAAAAGAAAATCCTGTCATTTGCAGTAACACTAAGGGACCTTGAGGGCATTATTCTATGTGAAATGTCAGAACAACGACAAAAAAATACTGTATAATCTCACTTTTATCTGAAATTCTAAAAAGCCAAATTCATATTAACAGAGAATGAGATAGTGGTTGTTAGAAGTTTTAAACTTATACAATGTTACATGTCAATTATATCTCAAAAATAAATATACATATTTTATATACACATAAACTGGAAAAATACAAAAAATAGGCTGTCTAATGGAAACTAAAATATATCTTTTAATTCTTTTATGAAAGCTAATAAAAATTGAGTATAACATGTAACTCTTAATCTCAGGGTCATGAGTTTGAACCCCACATTGGGAGTAGAGATTACTTAAATTAAAAAAAAAGTTAACAAAAGTTTTTGTTTTTGTTTTTGTTTTTTTGTTTTTTTAGATTTTGACACTCAGGTCAACTAGAAATAAGTACGAATCTTCCACATTTTTTTCTCCAAGTTGAATGATTATATTCAATTAATTAAAGGCTATGTGAGTGAGGACATGTATCTTATTTCCTGTTATCTTTCTCATACCCATAGAGATTAGAATTTAAACTTTTTTTCAAGCAATGTGTCAATAATAAATAAGTGAATCTATCAATCAAACACTAAATAATCAGTAAGTGGCTTCTATGTGTCTATTCGAATGTGAGAAATATGGGAGAAGTGCAATACACTCCTGAGGCATGTTATCATTGGATGTTTTGGTGAGTTTATAGGTGTTATTTTCAAATAGATTTGTGATGTATTTCTTTTTCAATTGATATACTATCCTTTATAGGAAATTCAGAAATATAAAACATTAACAAGAACTTGTTATGTAGAAGCCATATTTTCAACTTGGTATACAGAGTACAAGTTGCAGCTTCCACCCCTACATTAATCTATACAAATTCAAAGAAAAACATATTTTTTCTTTTAAGATTTTATTTATTCATGAGAGACACACAGAGAGAGGCAGAGACATAGGCAGAGGGAGAGGCAGGCTCCCTGTGGGGAGCCTGATAGGGGACTCAATTGCAGGAACCTGGGATCATGCCCTGAGCCAAAGGCAGATGCTCAACCACTGAGCCACTCAGGCACCCTAAAAAATATTTTAAAAATTAATGAAGGTATAACCATATTCAAATATAGGAAAGAGAAATCACAAAATAAAATAAAACAAAACAAAATAGGATTTAATCAAAGAGAGAATGCAGAGCTTCAAAGCCTAAGATGCATCTGGGATCTAGTGGGAGAATACTGGCTTTTTAAAAAGATAGAATCAACACCACATGAGATCATTGCCTAGAGATTGTTGACACTAAGAATAGAAACATATTGACGGACAAATAATTGGGGATTAGTAAGAACAGAACAGGAGAGAACAAAAAGGCTGGCTTATACCTGGGGATTCTTTCTCTAATTGTTTTATGATTCAGAAAGTTATGACAAAGCTTTCTGTTTTCAGGAGGGAGAAATGCTTGAAGATGAGAAAGCACAGGGACTTAGGTAGTTGTCTATACTAAGAAACAAATACATATATTTTCCCAGAAGATCAATTGTGGTGGAATTATGCAACTTGCAGTATGCTCCACTCATTTATCCCTCTCCTGGTAACTATCTTTCCTGTGCCCTCAAAGCAGGCTTTATAATCAGATTCAGCTGATTGTCTTGGAGTAAATCTCAATTACAAGGATGAGTTAACAGTACCAAAGTACATGTCATTTGAGACACATAAACACCACAAAAGATAGACAACACACATATGGGAAACCAGAGATAATATAGCAGACAGATCAAAACTTATAATTATATAAACATAAGAACAATAGGGAAAGGTACAATATTCATGAAGCAAGAAAAAATAGCCTTAAATATTAAAATTGACACATGTACTTATATATTTTTTTAATAAACAGATGAAATCCAATCTACTGCCATTCAATAGATGGGTTGATTAGTGTAATGGACCCATAAGAACAGAGAATTAGTAACTGGACAATTTGGCTAAGCAATTCTCAAATAATGCAGAACAAATGAATAAAGTGATGGAAGGTAGTTTTAAAAAGTTTAGTTAATAAACACATAGATAGCAAAAAGGCCAGCATCCACCCAATAGTAGTTCTAAAAAGAGAAATACTTAATTTAATCTAATATAGAGAAACTTGTACCCAACAAAGAATAGACATTCTTTCAAATGCACATAGAACATTATTAAAAATAGATAATAAGGAAGTCTCAAAATTTTTAAGGAATAAAAATGATAAAGACCATGCTGTCTCATAAAAATAAAAATGCAATAAAACTAGAAATCAGCAAAATTCTCTCAATTTTAGAACACAGGTTTGTAATGTTCTACCACTAAAAATTGATTAAATCAAAGATAGTATAATAAAATTTATGGTATATTTACAATGGAATGACAAAGTACTATAGGGGGATGCTTGTCGGAATTTTGAAGGATGGACAAATAACATACATTTTAAGGGAAGGATTAACAGCATTCATAAATAGCTTAAATATTGGTTATAACAGAAGAATAAGCCAAATATAACTAAAGTCTGAGAGCCAGATGTTTTGAAAAAAAAAGTTTGGGTCTTTCTTTTAGTGAAGCTGGAAGAAGGAAGCTTGTAAGAAGGAAACTAGATTTTAACAGAAAATGCAGAATCTAATGTATACTTATGATACCTTGGCAGAGGTGATAGTTGTTGGTATGTGAATTAGTGACACCTCTGAGATGAAGAATGTAAAGAAGAGGAAAATAATAAAGACTGAACCTTTGGGAATCTCCATATTTTGGTCATGTAGGAGAAAGAGGTCTTTAGTTCTAAAACAAAAGGAAAACCCAAGGTACCAAATATCATTAAATCCAAAATATGAGAGAATATTAAGGAGTGGGAAATAATTAACAATGACAAATTCAGTAGAGAAGTTAGTAAGAAATGAAATAAAGGAAAAGCAATTGGATGAGTAAAAGAGTCATGGCAAATGCCAGGTAAGTTCAATGGTTTAAGAACAAAATGAATACAGCAAGTTTGGAAATGTTAAATGGTAAAATGTATTTATTGTAGTAACTTTTTTTCATGATAGACCCTATTGTAGAAGGTGAGATGTTGGATAAGTAAGTCAATAATTATTATCCATTAATAATACTCTCTACTTTTTCCTATCTTGTGTTTTAAGCCTTGATCTCAGAGTATGTAGAACTCATAAAACTTAAAGAGCATTTATTCTATAATTTTTAAAAATTTTTTATTGGAGTTCAATTTGCCAACATATAGCATAACACCCAGTGCTCATCCCGCCAAGTGGCCCCTCAGTGCCCATCACCCAGTCACTGCAATCCCCCGCCCACCACCCTTTCTGCCACCCCTAGTTCGTTTCCCAGAGTTAGGAGACTTTCATGTTCTGTCTCCCTTTCTGATATTTCCCACTCATTTTTTTATTCTTTCCTCTTTATTCCCTTTCACTATTTTTTATATTCCCCAAATGAATGAGTCCATATAATGTTTGTCCTTCTCCGATTGACTTAAGTACCATCCAGTTCCATCCACGTCGAAGCAAATGGCGGGTATTTGTCGTTTATAATGACTGAGTAATATTCCATTGCATACTGTTGGATCCTATTGGCTAGTATCTTGTTGAGAATGTTTGCATCTGTGTTCAGCAGGGATATTGGTCTATAATTCTTTTTGGTGGGGTCTTTCTCTGATTTTGGAATTAAGGTGATGCTGGCCTCATAGAACGAGTTTGGAAGTATTCCATCTCTTTCTATCTTTCCGAACAGCTTTAGTAGAATAGGTATAGTTTCTTCTTTAAACGTTTGATAGAATTCCCCTGGGAAGCCATCTGGCCCTGCAATTTTGTGTCTTGGGAGATTTTTGATGACTGCTTCAATTTCCTCCCTAGTTATTGGCCTGTTCAGGTTTTCTATTTCTCCCAGTTCCAGTTTTGGTAGTTTGTGGTTTTCCAAAAAGGCGTCCATGTCTTCTAGATTACCTAATGTATTGGCGTATAGGTGGTCTTAATAAGCTTTTAAAATCGTATGTCTTTCCTTGGTATTGGTGGTGATCTCTCCTTTCTCATTTATGATTTTATTAATTTGAGTCTTCTTTCTCTTCTTTTTAATAAGGCTGGCTAAGGGTTTATCTATCTTATTAATTCTTCAAAGAACTAACTCCTGGTTTTGGTGATTTGTTCCACAGTTCTTCTGGTCTCTATTTCGTTGAGTTCTGCTCGAATCTTTATTAATGCTCTTCTTCTGCTGTGTGTAGGATCTTTTTGCTGTTTTTTTCTCCAGCTCCTTTAGGTGCAAGTTTAGCTTTTGAATTTGAGTTCTTTCCAGTTTTTGGATGGATGCTTGTATTGCGATGCATTTACCCCTCAGGACTGCTTTTGCTGTATCCCAAAGATTTTGAACGGTTGTATTTTCATTCTCATTCATTTCCATGAATCTTTTTAATTCTTCCCTAATTTCCTGATTGACCCTTTCATCTTTTAGCAGGATGGTCCTTAACCCCCCAGTGTTTGAAATCCTTCCAAACTTCTTGTTGTGATTTAGTTCTAATTTCAAAGCATTATAGTCTGAAAATATGCAAGGGACGATCCCAATCTTTTGGTATTGGTTAAGACCTGGTTTGTGACCCAGTATGTGGTCTATTCTGGAGAAAGTCCCATGTGCACTTGAGAAGAATGTGTATTCAGTTGCGTTTGGATGTAAAGTTCTATAAATATCTGTGAAATCCATCTGCTCCAGTGTATCATTAAGTGCTCTTGTTTCTTTGGAGATGTTGTACTTAGAAGAGCTGTCAATTGTAGAAAGCACTATATTCAAGTCACCAAGTATAAGTGTATTATTCTCTAAGTGTGTCTTAACTTTGGTTATTAATTGATTGATATATTTGTCAGCTCCCACATTCGGGGCATGTATATTTATGATTGTTAGGTCGTCTTGTTGGATAGATCCTTGAAGTATGATATAGTGTCCCTCTTCATCTCTTACTATAGTCTTCGGGATAAACTTTAGTTTATCTGATATAAGAATGGCTACCCCTGCTTTCTTTTTTTTTTATAAATTAATTTTTATTGGTGTTCAATTTACCAACATACAGAATAACACCCAGTGCTCATCCCGTCAAGTGTCCCCCTCCGTGCCCGTCACCCATTCACCCCCACCCCCCGCCCTCCTCCCCTTCCACCACCCCTAGTTCATTTCCCAGAGTTAGATCTTTCTTTTGAGGATCATTTGAATGGTAAATGGTTCTCCAATTTTTATTTTCAGGCTGTAGGTGTCTTTATGTCTAAAATGAGTCTCTTGTAGACCCAAATAGATGGGTCTTGCTTTTTTTTTAATTTATTATAGTCACAGAGAGAGAGAGAGAGAGGCAGAGACACAGGCAGAGGGAGAAGCAGGCTCCATGCACCGGGAGCCCGACGTGGGATTCGATCCTGGGTCTCCAGGACCGCGCCCTGGGCCAAAGGCAGGCGCCAAACCGCTGCGCCACCCAGGGATCCCGGGTCTTGCTTTTTTATCCAGTCTGAAACCCTGCACCTTTTAATGGCATCATTAAGTCCATTCACGTTCAGAGCAACTATTGAAACATATGAATCTATTGTCGTCGTAATACCTATTCAGTCCCTGGATGGATTATTTCTTTGGACTTCCGCTTTCTATAAACGGGCCCTGTTCAAATTTCTTGCAGAGCTGGTTTGGTGGTCACATATTCCTTCAGTTTCTGCCCATCTTGGAAGCTCTTTATCTCTCCTAGTCTGTATGAAAGCCTTGCTGGATAGAGTATTCTTGGCTGCATGTTCTTCTCATTTAGGACCCTGAATATATTCTGCCAGCCATTTCTGGCCTGCCAGGTCTCTGTGCAGAGGTCTGCTGATAATCTAATATTCCTCCCCATATAAGTTAAGAATCTCTTGTCTCTCACTGCCTTAAGGATTTTCTCTTTACTTTTGGAATTTGCAAGTTCCACTCTTAAATGTAGGTGTTTAATACTTTTTATTGATTTTGCTGGGTCCTATCTATCTCCAGCATCTGAATGCATGTTTCCCTCCCCAAATTAGGGAAGTTCTCAGCTATGATTTGTTCAAATATGCTTTCTTGCCCTCTTTCCCTCTCAGCGTTCTCTGGAACCCCAATTTTAGCTAGATTTTTCCTGACATTTATTTCCCTTAACCTTTCCTAATGGTCTTTTAATTGTTTTTTCTCTTTTTTCCTCAGCTTCCTTCCTTGCCATCACCTTGTCTTCTATGTCACTCACTCTTTCTTCTACCTCATTAACCCTGGTCGTTAGGACCTCCAGTTTGGACTGCATCTCATTTCATTGATTTCTTTTTGACCTGATTGGATCTACATTCTGCAGTCATGAAGTCTCTTGAATCCTGTTTCCTTTTTTTCCAGAGCTCTGGGTGCATGCTGGTCATGTTTTAGAAGGTATTGACTTCTGACATTGTAGAACAAAATGAGGCAGAGAAAACAAAAAACACAAAACAAAACAAAACATCTTGTATATCTCCCAAAATTAAGTTGAGTAAGTTGAGTATGTTGAAAGGAATCTAGAAGTGGAAAATATATCGAAGACATGTAATTGTTGATATATGAAAGTCAAAAATAAAGAAACTGAAAAATGAATAGGTAGTAAAATATTGTAGTTAAGGTGGGAAAAGAGAAAAAAATGGAAATTTACAGTCTGGTATAAAAATAAGTTATACTGGAAAAAGGAAGAAAAAATAGGAGGGTTACCCTCTAGTTCTATATACTATAAATCCCTCTGACTTCCCTTGGAGCTTTCCAGCACTGCTTGGTCAAGAACTTTCTCTCCCCCTGTTCTTCCAGCTGGTGTTATGAAGGAGGGGCCTGCTGTGCTGATTCTCAGTTGTGTGAACCTGGGAAGCTGCCCCACCCCCTGCCATGTGCCGGGCTCAGTGGCAGCTGTTTACCACCCTATGAGGCCTCTGTTCCCTGGCCACCCCACCCCTCCCAGGCACAGGGTGAAATAAGGAGGAACAACAACAATGGAGGCAGTCAGATTTCCAGCCCTGGAGTCAGCTCCCTGCTAGCAACTAAGGCAGTCTCCTAGTCCGCACTGGCCTACATGCTCCTGGCGGGGAGGGGGTGCTGGTGCACTGATTTGCACAGCTTGCAGGGCACAGGGTGCCTGGTGGCAGGAGAGTCCTCACTGTCCTGTGCCCTCCCCGCCTCCACCTGTCCCAGGGGGAGTGCAGGATCATGGACTGTGTCCACTAGGGCACCCCAGGATCCAGGGCCCTGTGCTGCTGGAATCGCTTGCTCCTGGGGCTCATGGCTCCTGCAGGGAAGGGGCTGCAGACCCCTCTGTCTGGAGTCACCCGCCTAACCGACCAGCTTCTCCAAGATGCCCCACTGGGTGCTCGCTCCAGCCCTTTGAGATCGGCCCACAGTTTGTAGCGTGCTTCCCCCCTGTCCCCCCTCCCCGGGGGGGGGCACACTTCCTCTATTAGTGACTCGGGGAGCCTGGAGGCTTCACTGCCCCTCCTGCGATTCTGCCCAGTTTCCCTGCTAAACACCTTTCAGTCCAGGAAGAATCCGGTGCAGATTTTTTAAAGTTCCTTCTTCTCTGGGGCTGAGCTTTCCTGTGTCAGAGTCTTTGCTGTGGGCCTTAGCCGGCTCCTCATGGGGACCCTCAATGATTTGATTCTTTTTTTTTTTCCCCTTCCTATCTTGTTAAAAGTGAAAACCTTTCACTCTGTGGCATTCCAGCTGTTCTCTCTTTAAATCTCCAGTAGAATTTGTAGGTTTTCAGGATGGTTTGAAAGTTATCTAGGTAAATTGGTGGGGCCAGGTGAGTTGAGGACCCATACTCCTCTGCCATCTTGCCCCGCCTCCGCTCATAATATTTTTATTTAATTTTAGTGATTTTTCTCTTATTTGACAACTCTTTGTGGACAGGGTTCAAAACTAACTTAATATTCAAGAAATCTAATGTAGTATATTGTGTCATACAGGTATTCAGTATACTTTTTTCTTACAAAGTACATGACAGTGGGTCAAAATTATCAGCAGTGGCTAACAGTGAAAGACATCACTCATTCATTTATTCATCAAATCCACAAGATTGAGTCTCTACTATTTATCTATTACTATATTAAGCACTGATGAAAAGAAAGGAGTATGAGGTTTTGTTCCCTCCTCCTACCAGCTTCCTTCCAATGGAAAGTAGGTGAAATAGAACAGGGTACATCTATCCATTCATTTATCTTTTAGACATAATTAGAAAAGAAATTCTTAGTGACACAAGGTATATAGAAAAAGGTAAAATATTATCTAGTTCAAAAGTATGTATATTCAGGAGTGCTAATTCACAAAATGGTTTATCTAATAAAACTAACCAAATATGGCAGTACACCTCCCTTATCTCATCATGTATATGATTCCAAACTTTGTGATTTTTTTTCTTTTTTGGGGAATAGGCCATGGATGTCTGCCATAATAAAAATCCTTCATACCTATACATTTTACAGTTGCAATTTCACATCCATGATTAACTCAATCCTCACAGTAATGGTATAAAATAGGTAAAACATGTATCACAATGCATGGAAGATCCTGGGGCACCACAAAAAACTCACAGGAATGCCATGGAAAAACTTTAATTTTCAAGAGAAACATTTATGTTAAACACTGAGGTAGTTCACAGTGTCAACACTTAATATCAATACATTATTTTTGATAACATGTCATTAGAAGTTGGTTTTATGTCAGTTATTGTGGTAAAAAAGTAAATATTGCATGAAATTTAATGTGGAATAGGTAATGAGAGCTGTGGTATGCAATCTAATCCCAGGATTTAAATTTTACAGTGTTGGGGCACCTGGGTGGCTCATTTAGTTGAGTGTCTGAATTTGGCTCATGTTATGATCTCAGGATCCTGGAATCAAACCCCACAATGGGATTCCTGCTTGGTGAGGAGTCTGCTTCTCCCTCTGCCCCTCTACCCCACATATGCTCTATCTTTTAAATACATTTAAAAAATCTTTTTAAAAAAGTTGTATGGTGTCGGTGTCTAAGAGGCACACTCACTTTATTAGCAAGTAATTCTGGTTATATAGAAACAAAATTAAAATATTATTTTTATTTTCATTCATGCATAATATTTTTTCAAACAGGTTGTTAGGGCATTTATTATATTGCTTATACCTAATAACTTGATAAACAAGAATACTAGGTGTTTCTTTTGGCCTAAGGGTACCACGACAAAATTACTGATGTACTAAGATGACATGAACTGAGAAAGTTTTTTTTTTTAAGATTTTATTTATTTATTCATGAGAGACACAGAGAGGCAGAGACAGGCAGAGGGAGAAGCAGGCTCCATGCAGGGAGCCCGATGTGGGACTTGATCCTGGGACTCCAGGGTCACGTCCTGAGCTGAAGGCAGATGCCCAACCAGTGAGCCACTCAGGCGTCCCTGAACTGAGAAAGTTTGGGAAACTCTATTATTCTGATCTCTAAAGACTCAGAGAGTATGAAGAATTTTTCTCCAAGTGCCACTAGGGACTTGTTATGGCCTTATTAAAGTGAAACACAGGGTGCTGGATGGTAAGTCTAGGTTCAACAACAGACACAGTACATTGAGATGGAGAAATTTGTTACTCATGGGTCCTGGAGGAAGTACATGGCACAGTCCAAGGGGGAGGGAGATCAATGCACAGTACAAACAGAGGGAAAGACAAAACCAGGGGAACATGTTTTTATTATAATCTACAGGTGGAGTGCTTTGGGGTTTGGGGGCTAGGGCTGGATTGGTCAATTCATACCAAACAGTGGGGCTTTATTAAGCCCCGTAATGGTATTATCTAGGGGTCACATAAGGCATGAAAGCATTGGGAGGCAGAAGATATTTGATCACAAGGGCTGTTGGTGAAGTCATATCAGGAACTCACATTTTCTTGTGACTCTGGGCTGCTATCTAGAGCATGTACTTGTATGATTGGGCTAGTATCAGTTTAAAGTCCTTAAATCCTACGAGCTGCTTGGCCTAACACAATGGATAATGAGGCAGCAATACTATGGAATAGTTTAACTGGACTCTCAACGGGCCTCATATTTTGATGACATGGTAATAGTCTTGTCTCTATACTATGCTCCCTCCTTTGTCCATACCTGATGACATCTTGCTTTTATTCTATTGTCCATCATTCACTGAAATGTCAGGTGTCTTCTTTTGCAGTTTTCATTTGTGTATTAGAGGCTGATACAGATATAAATATTCCATAAATGATGCATAGATGAGAAATAGGTGCACTGTATGTGCATGTGTACTGTTTTGCTTAGTGTCTTAAAATTACCTAGAATAAGAAACAGAATAAGTTTCCACTGAAAAGTAGATTCTTGGCTCTTTATCAAACTGCTATCAGGTTCAGCCTACTTTCCTCCACTCCAGCCTCTACCATGTCCATCAGGGTGACCCATAGTCTTATCAAGTGACCACTTCCAACTGCCAGGCATTCAGCAGCCACTTGTACATGAGTGTGCCTTGTGCCTGCATCAGCTACTTGGCCTCTTCTAGCTAGGCAGTAGCAGCAGCTTGAAGGATGGCCTGGGCACCAGCAAGAATATGGCCAGAGGCTTCAGTGGGGCCAGGGGAATGGGAGACATCAAAGCTGTCTTAGTGAACCAGAGCTTGCTGAACCCCCTTAAGCTGGAGGTGGATCCCAGAAGTCAGGCTGTGTGCACTTAGGAGAAGGACCAGATCAAGACCCTCAACCAGTTTTGCCTTCTTCATCAACAAGGTGTGGCACCTGGAGCATCCGAACAAAATTCTGGAAACAGAAAGAGCCTCCTGCAGCAGCAGGAAACAGTTTGGAGCAAACATGGACATGTTTGAGAGCTACATCAGCAACCTTTGATGGCAGATGGACACACTGGGCCAGGAGAAGCTGAGACTGAATGTGGAGCTTAGCAACATGCAGGGGCTGGTGGAGGACTTTAAGAACAAGTAGAAGGAGATAAAAGAGCATACAGACATAGATAATGAACTTGCCCTACCATAGAAGGGCTCACGAGTGAGATCAGTATCTTTAAAAAAAATATTGATTGATTGATTTAGAGAGAATGCACATGAGTGTAAAAGTTGGGGGGGTGGGCAAAGGGAGAAGGAAAAAGATATCCAGCAGACTACCCACTGAGCATGGATCCAGGGCCCAGTCCCACCACCACCACAAGATCATGACCTGAGCAGAAAACCAAGAGTCAGATGCTCAACTCACTGAGCCACTCAGGCATCCCATCTGATCAGCTTCTTAAAGAAGCTGTATGAAAAGATCTTTGAACTGCAGTCTCAGAACTTAGACATGTTTCTGGTGCTTTCCATGAACAACAGCCACTCCTTGGACCTGGCCTTCATGATTGCTGAGATCAAGGCCCAATATGTAGAAATTGCCAACAACAGCTGGGTTGAGGCTGAGACCATGAGCCAGATCAAGTATAAGGAGCTTCATACATTGGATGGGAAGCATGGGAATGATTTCTGTCATATGAAAATGGAGATCTTCAAGATGAGGTGGAACATAAGCCAACTTGAGGCTGTGATTGAGGTTCCTCAAAGGTCAGAGGGCTTCCCTCGAGGCCACCAACACTGATGCTAAGCAGTGTGGGCAACTAGCCATTAAGGACACTAATACCAAGCTAGCCAAGCTGGAGACCACACTTCAGTGAGCTAAGTAGGACATAGCATGACAGATGGTTAGTAACAGGAGCTCATGAATGTCAAGCTGGCCCTGGACATCAAGAATTCCACCTATGCAAAACTGCTTGAGGGTGAGGAGAGCTAACTGGAGTCTGAGATGCAGAACATCAGTATCTATACTAAGACCATCACTGACTACTCAAGAGAATTGAGCTCTGCATTTGGAGGTCTCATGCATCCTGGCCTCAACTATGGCCTGAGTTCCTTGCATTCCAGCATCACTCTGGCAGGGGATACTATTCCTTCAGGCATGTCAGCTGCTCCATGGTTGTGATTGTGAAGAAGATTGAGACTCACGATGGGAAGCTGGTATCCAAGTCATCTTATGTCCTGTCCAAGTGAAAAGTTACTGTGGTCTCTTCCAGCCTCTCCACTTCTGTGGCTGCCATAGAGCCTTTGGGAAAATGAACTATGCAGGGGAGCTTTAGGAATAGGAGATGCACCTGAGGCTCAACCCCAGTCCTCAGCCTACTCTTGTTGGGAGTCTACTTCCCTGGATACTCCTTCTTGCCCATGATCCCAACTAAAAGCCAATTCAAGTGAGTTTTCCCAAATAAAGCCTTGGATAGCTCTGCCAACCCCCTGTCTCCCCCCAAAATATAATAAGTACAGAGTTTCAATAAGTTTCATATATTTCAATAACAGAACAAGGACAACTTCAGGATTGGTGGTAAGAATGCCAATAGTACATAAGAAATGGCACACAGACTTTAAAAACTTGATGAGGGACACCTCGGTGGCTCAGCAGTTTAGTGCCTGCCTTTGGCACTAGGGCATAATCCTAGAGTCCCAGGATCGAGTCCCACATCGGGCTCCCCACATGGAGCCTGCTTCTCTATCTGCTTATGCCTCTGCCTCTCTCTCTCTCTCTCTCTCTGTCTCTCATGAATAAATAAATAAAATATTTAAAAAATAAAAAATAAAAACTTGATGATACAGTATCAACAGGGTTTTTAAAAACATTTAAGTGAATTAAATAACATGACAGCAGCAGAGAGATATTCAATGGAACATCTTTTGCTTCCTTACAGGAATGTCTTTGTCTTAAATGCACAGGTACTATGAATCTCATTATGATTTATTCTATAGAACACACACAAGAAAATTCAGTTGATTTCTTTCAAGACCAATATTAATGAAATAATGAATCAAATGAGTTATTATTTCTTAGACCAAATTAATGTGTTAACTAAAGTTTTGTCTTTTTAACTGATTTTTAGCATCTGTAAGCAAAGACTCTAGCGTGACATCATCATACTCCATTGAAATGTTTGTCTTGAGATAAAGGTATTTCAATAAATTGCCATTTAAAATATAATTCAAAGGAACTGACCATTTTATGAGCAAAGCACAACATAAAAGAAAAAAATGATAAAGGAGAAAAACTAATATTAGCTTTTTAAATGGGCTTTCACAGGTTTGTTTATTGCATTTTTATTTTTAAACAAAACAGATGAACATAGAGAAAGGGTGAATCAAAAAGAGGAAGGTAAACCATAAAAGACTCTTAACTATGGAGAACAAACTGAGGGTTAATGGAGGAGAAGTGAGTGGGGGATGGGCTAAATGGGTGATTGATATTTAGAAGGGCGCTTTTCATGATGAGCACTAGTGTTATATATGTCATGAATGACTAAATTATGCTCCTGAAACCAATATTACTCATATATTAAACTAACTAGAATTTAAATAAAAACTTGAGACAAAAATAAATTTGAAAAAATAAAATATTGATAGTGAAAAAAATTTAAATGAATTTTATGCCCTTAGGGAGGCTTTTTTTCTGATCTTAACTCTATGCTAGATAGAACCAAACAAAACCCCAAATAATCTGAAAAAGCATTGCAAAACAAACTTGAAAGATTCCCACTGGGTTCATTTAGCTTCCACCAGTCTACAATTGACAGTTGACTATTATGATGTGTAAACTGATACTGCTATTATAATTACATAAATTCATGTTAAAAATGGTAGTCATTAACATGCCAAAAATGTTTAGCTTTAATATTCCACAAATCCATGACCACCATCTCCTACCATCAAGAGTAAAGAATTCATTATTTGGGCAGTAGGCTAGTTTCAGTATTGTTTTTCTCTCTATAGCCCAAGCTACTTTATGACTGGTGATTGGCAAAACCTATGAGTATTCCCTTTTATGTAACTTTTATAGCCGCACTAATACACTGTATTCTGGGACTTTCTAAACATTTAATTACAGTTTTATAGCTTAGGTACCACCAGGTCATGAAAGCAAGCTCCACAATCATTTGGTAAATCAGTTGTCAGAAGTAAAGAAAATTCTCAATGAAATGAGTACTATAGTATATTTTAATATGATGTTTTAAAATGTGTACAATTTTTTATGTAGATTGACTATTCATTTGACTAAATCCTTCCAATGTTGATTGTTCATTTGACTACATTTTTAAGAAGTTGCATGGGAGATTTTACCTCGTGCTATAGTATATTTTTTAAAAAACAAACAAAAGGGATCCCTGGGTGGCGCAGCGGTTTGGCGCCTGCCTTTGGCCCAGGGCGCGATCCTGGAGACCCGGGATCGAGTCCCACGTCGGGCTCCCGGTGCATGGAGCCTGCTTCTCCCTCTGCCTCTCTCTCTCTCTCTCTCTCTCTCTCTCTCTCTGTGTGTGTGTGTGACTATCATAAATAAATAAAAATTAAAAAAAAAAAACAAAAACAAAAATAAAATATGATTCAACATAAACAACTTTCATGGACCTTATTAGGAATGATTAATGAGATAAAGTGAGGCTAAACCACATTGATTTTGTCAGTTGCTGCTACCATGAACAGCACTAGTCACAATTAAAAAAAGATTTTATTTCATTGTGTAAAATATAATTTAGATTCTTAATGAGTAACTTTTCCATTTTTGACAAAATACTTGGGTTTAGCTCTTTGGGAACAAATAGGCTTTGCAAAGAAGAGACTGATTTTAATGGTTGACTTTGTAGATAATTCATCAGAAATGGAAGCTTACTTTAAGAAAAAGACAAGAGACATTATTATTATTTTAAATTTTATGGATGTAGTCATATCAACTCAAGGTTTTTTCTAAAACCAATATTATGCTTAAAATTAACAACTGGTATTTCCCCAGAGTGATTACTACCCTGCATCCCAGGCAAAAATTGGCACCATTCCAGAGTGACTTCTGCCCTGAGGAGGGTAGGGGGAGCTAGCCAGCATGCGCATAGTAGCTACAGCCAGGTATCTCACTCAGCTGCACCGGGTACTAACTCCAACCATCAGTGTGTTTGGATTGGCTAGAAATAAAACTTTTGGCTAGCCATGCCAGGGAAAAATTCTGCCTACTAGTGCATCCACAGCAGTAGAGATGTGTTATTGTAGATAGATGGGCTAAGGGCTGGCCCTTTCCACCAGCACAAACACAGTGGATGGAGGAGGTCCTCTTATTCATGTTGCCAGAGGTAGGCTCTGTTAACTGATGCACCCATAACAGTAATGCCTCATCTTTGCAGATAACTGGACAAAAGTCTAGTGTCACCACCAGAATGCCCATAGCAGTCATTGCCTGGTCACGACAGGAGAGTGCATGAAGCCCACACAGAAAGCAAGTCTGGAGTGCCTGTGACCACAGGGGAATATGCTAGTGGACAGCACAGGATGCCCTTCTATATAAATTCACTACTTTTAAGATAAGGAGTTGTAGCTGACCTACCTAATATGCACTAAGAAATCCAGAGAGTCAGACAATAAATGAAAAAGAATATAATCCAAATGAGAGAAGACACACACTGACCTCTCTCCCAAAGAAACTTAACAAAATGAAGATCTCCAATATACCTGATAGAGTTCAAAGTAATGGTCCTAAAAATACTCACTGGACTTGAGAGAAAAGTGGATTATCTCATTGAAACCTTCAGAAAGAGAAAGAAAATATAAAACAGAACCAAAGCAGAAGTATACAATAATTGACATTTGAATATATACTAGAGGAAATCAACAGCAGATTAGAAGATGCAGAAGAATAAATCAGTGATCTGGAAGATAGGATAGAGGAAAATAACAAAAGTGAACAATAAAAAAATTTAAGATTTTAGAAAATGAGGATTCAAAAAAAAAGTCAATTGTAATAACAT
The DNA here is from genome assembly GCF_905146905.1 of Nyctereutes procyonoides. Classification (NCBI taxonomy): domain Eukaryota; kingdom Metazoa; phylum Chordata; class Mammalia; order Carnivora; family Canidae; genus Nyctereutes; species Nyctereutes procyonoides. Next base: position 63,078,186 of record NW_026575125.1, on the reverse strand, counting down.
TCACATTATAGTGGTCACAGAAAAAGAATGATAAAAGGAGACAGGAGAATTATTTGAAGAAATTATAGCTGAAAAGTTCTATAACATGGGGAAAGAAATAGATGTCCAATTCAGGAATCACAGAGAGACCCAAACAAGATAAGCCCAAGAAGGTCTACATGAAAACACATAATAATTAAAATGCCAAAAATTAAAGACAAAGACAGAATCTTAAATGTAGCAAGAAAAAAGCAGATAGTTACATACAAGGAAAATACCATAAGGCTATAAGCTGTACTTTTTAGCAGAAACCTTCCAGAGAAGAATGTGGCATGATAAATTCAAAATACTAAAAGGGGGAAACCCTACAACCAACACTACTATACCTGGCAAAGTTAATTTTAAAATTGGAAAAAAAAATTCCCAGAAAAACAAAAGCTAAAAGGGTTCATCACAACTAAGCTAGTCTTACAAAAAATGTTAAAGGGACCTCTTTAAGTGGAAAGAAAAGGCCATAACTAGAATTAAATAAATTATGAAAGGAAAAAAAATTATTGGTAAAAGCCAACATGAAGCTAGTATATCAATCACTTATAAAGATACACACAAGAAGATATAATAAGAAAGGAATACAATCATGACACAAAAGAAAGTTATCAAATTACAAGGAAATGGAGCAAATGAAAGACAAAGGAAAGAGAACTACAGAAAAACAAATAGAAAACAACAAAATGGCAAAAAGTACATACCTATCAATACTTCTTTTAAATGTATATGAATTACATATTCCAAATTAAAGACATAGGGTAACTAATCAGATTTAAAAAAGCAAGACCCATGTATATGCTGTCTGTAAGAAACTCATTAAAGGCATAAATACATACACAGACTAAAAGTGAAAGTAAGGAAAATATATTTCATGCAAGTGGAAGTAGAAAAAGAAAGCTAGGAAAACAATATCTATATGGGATGAAAATAGTCTTTAAGACACACATAGTAACAAGAAAAAAATAAGAGCTTTACATAATAACAACATGAGAGGCACCTGGATAGTTCAGTTGGTTGGGCATCTGGCTCTTGGTTTCTACTCATGTCGTGATCTCATGGGTCGAGGTATCAAACCTCATGTATGGCTCTGCACACAGTGGGGTGTCTGCTTGAATATTCTCTCCTTCTGCCCTCCCCACATCATGCTCACTCTCTTTCTCTCAATTTCTCCAAAATAAAAAAATAAATCTTATAAAATTCATAAAAATATGTTAATCTTACAAGAGGATATATCAAATTTAAATATTTATGCACCTAACATAGAAACACCTAAATATAAAAGGGACATATTAACAGACATAACCAGAGAAATTGAGAGTAATACAACAGTATGGGGGACTGTAAACTTCATCTATATGAATTTATAGGTCATTCAGACAGGAAATAAATAAGAAAACAGCAAATTAAAATAATATATTAAGCCAGATGGACCTATCAGATATATAGGGAACATTCCATCCCCAAACAACAGAATACACACACTTCTTAAGGTTTTTTTATTTTAATTACAGGAAGATTAACCTACAGTAACATATTAGTTTCACATGATAATAGAATGATTAAAAAATTCTATAAATAACTCAGAGTTCATCATTATAAGTGTACACCTTAATTTCCATCATTTATTTCATCCATCACTCCACCCACCTCCCCTGTGGAAACCATCAATAGTATTCTCTATAGTTTAGAGTCTATTTTCTCTCTCTCTCTCTCTCTCTCTCTCTCTCTCTCTCTCTCTCTCTTTCTCATTTCCCTTCCTTGTTTGTTTGTTTCTCAAGTTCCACATATGAATAAATTATATGGTATTTGTTTTTCTCTGACTGACTTATTTCACTTAGCACTATACTCTTTAGCTCCATCCATGTTGTAGCAAATAACAGCATTTCATTCTTTTTATGGTTGAATCAATTTCATTGTGTGTATATATTAACATATTCTTTAACCATTCATCTATCAATGGACACTGGGCTACTGCAGCAATTTAGCTATTGTAAATAATGCTGCAATAAACTTAAGGTTGCATTATCTATTTGAATTACTCTTTTTGCATCATACAGTATTTCTATAATAAACTTTTTTGTATATTTTTTATTGGAGTTCGATTGATTTGCCAACATATAGTATGACACCCATGCTTATTCCATCAAGTGCCCTCCTCAGTGCCTCTCACCCTGTCCCCCTGGCCACCTCCTCTTCCACTACCGCTAATTAGCTTCAGAGGTAGGAGTTTTTCATGAATTGTCACCCTCTCTGATTTTTTCCACTCATTTTCTCTCTTTCCCCTATAATCCCATATGTTATTTTTTATATTCCTTGTATGAGTGAAACCATAGAATGATTGTCCTTCTCCGATTGACTAACTTCACTCAGTATAATACCCTCCAGTTCCATCCATGTCAAACCAAATGGTGGGTATTCATCATTTCTAATGGCTAAGGAATATTCCATTGTACATAAACACCACATCTTTATTCATTCACCTTTTGACAGACACCGAGCTTCCTTCCACAGTTCGGCTATTGAGAACAATGCTGCTATAAACATTGGGGTGCAGGTGTGTCAGGCTTTCACTGCATCTGTATCTTTGGGATAAATCCCCAGCAGTGCAACTGCTGGGTCATAGCTCTATTTTTAACTCTTTGAGGAACCAACACACAGTTTTCCAGAGTGGCTGTACCAGTTCACATTTCCACCAACAGTGCAAGAGGGTTCCCTCTTCTCCAAATCCTCTCCAACATTTGTTGTCTCCTGTCTCCTTAAACTTCACATTCTCACTGGTGTGTGGTAGTATCTCATTGTGGTTTTGATTTGTATTTTCCTGATGGCATGTGATGCAGAGCATTTTCTCATGTGCTTCTTGGACATCTGTATGTCTTCTTTGGTGAAATGTCTGTTCATGTCTTTTGCCCATTTCAAATTGGATAGTCTGTTTCTTTGCTGTTGAGTTTAATAAGTTCTTTATAGATCTTTGATACTATCCCTTTATTCGATAGGTCATTTGCAAATATCTTCTTCCATTCTGTAGGTTGTCTTTTAGTTTTGTTGACTGTTTATTTTGCTGTGCAAAAATTTTTAATCTTGATTAAATCTCAATAGTTCATTTTTGGTTTTGTTTCTCTTGAATTCATAAATGTATCTTAAAAGAAGTTGCTGTGGGGATCCCTGGGTGGTGCAGCAGTTTAGTGCCTGCCTTTGGCCCAGGGCGCGATCCTGGAGACCCGGGATCGAATCCCACGTTGGGCTCCTGGTGCATGGAGCCTGCTTCTCCCTCTGCCTATGTCTCTGCCTCTCTCTCTCTCCCTCTCTCTCTCTCTGTGTGTGTGACTATCATAAATAAATAAATAAATAAATAAATAAATAAATAAATAAATAAATAAAGAAGAAGTTGCTGTGGACAAGACGAGAGAGGTTTTTGCTATGTTCTCCTCTATGATTTTGATGGAATCTTGTCTCACATTTAGATCTTTCATCCATTTTGAGTTTATCTTTGTGTATGGTATAAGAGAATGGTCCACTTTAATTCTTCTGCATGTGGCTGTCCAATTTTCCCACCACAATTTCTTGAAGACACTATCATTTTCCAGTCAATAGCCTTTCCTGCTTTGTTGAATAATACTTGACCATAGAGTTGAGGGCCCATTTCTGGGTTCTGTATCCTGTTTCTTTCATCTATGTGTCTTTTTTTGTGCCAGTACCAAACTGTCTTGATGATTACAGCCTTGTAGTACAACTTGAAATCCAGCATGGCGATTCCCCCGGCTCTGCTCTTCTTTTTCGATATCCCCCTGGGTATTCGGGGTCTTTTCTGATTCCACACAAATCTTCAGATTATTTGTTCCAACTCTCTGAAGAAAGTCCATGGTATTTTGATAGGAATTGTATTGAAAGTGTAAATTGCCCTGGGTAATAAAGACATTTTGACAATATTATTTCCTCCAATCCAAGTCCTTGGAATGTATTTCCATCTCTTTGTTTCTTCCTCAGTTTCCTCCAGAACTGTTCTGGGTATAGATACTTTACTTCTTTGGTTAGGTTTTACTTCTTTTACTTCTTTTGGTTAGGCATCTTATGCTTTTGGGTGCAATTGTAAAATGGGATAGACTCCTTAATTTCTCTTTCTTCAGTCTCAATTTTAGTGTATAGAAACCCACTGATTTCTGGGCATTGATTTTCTATCCTGCCACATGACCAAATTATTGTATAACTACTAGTAATCCTTTGGTGGAGTCTTTTTGGGTTTTCCATGTACAGTATCATGTCATCTGCAAAGAGGGAGAGTTTGACTTCTTCTTTGCCATTTGAATGCCTTTTATTTCTTTTTGTTATCTGATAGCTGAGGTTAGGCCTTCTAGTACCATGGTGCATAGCAGTGGTGAGAGTGGACATCCCTGTCGTGTTCTTGATCTTAGGGGAAAGGATCCCAGTGTTTCCTCATTGAGAATGATATTTGCTGTGGGCTTTTTGTAGATGGCTTTTAAGATGCTGAGGAATGTTCCCTCTATCCCTACACTCTGAAGAGTTTTGATCAGGAATGGATAATGTATTTTGTAAAATGCTTTCTCTGCAGCTATTGAGAGGATCGTAGGTTCTTGTTTTTTCTCTTCTTGATGTGATGTGATCACTTTGATTGTTATATGAGTGTTGAACCAGCCTTACATCCCAGGATAAATCCCACTTGGTCATGGTGAATAATCTTAATGTACTGTTGGATCCTATTGGCTAGTATCTGGTTGAGACTTTTTGCATATGTGTTCATCAGGGATATTGATCTATAATTCTCCTTTTTGGTGGGGTCTTTGTCTGGTTTTGGAATTAAGGTGATGCTGGCCTCAGAAAATGAGTTTGGATTTCTTTGTTAAACATTTGATAGAATTCCCCTGGGAAGCCATCTGGCCCTGGACCTTTGTGTCTTGGGAGTTTTCTGATGACTGCTTCAATTTCCTCCCTGGTTTGTGGAGTGTTCAGGTTTTCTTTTTCTTTCTCTACAAGTTTGGTAAATTATGGTTTCCCAGAAATGTGTCCATTTCTTCTATATTGACAAATTTATTGTCATATAGCTGCTTATAATACATTTTTAAAATCATTTGTATTTCTTTGGTATTGGTTGTGATCTCTCCTTTTTCATTGGTGGTTTTATAAATTTGAGTCTTTTTCTTTTTATTAAGGCTGGCTAATAGTTTATCTATCTTATTAATTCTTTCAAGGAACCATCTCCGAGTTTTGTTAATCTGTTCTACAGTTCTTCAGGTCTCTATTTCATGGAGTTCTGCTCCAAACTTCATTATCTCTCTTCTACTTGATGTGGGTTTTATTTGATGTTCTTTCTCCTGTTCCTTTAGGAGTGAGGTTAGGTTCTGTATTTTAGTTTCTTCCAATTATTTGATGGATGCTTGTATTGCGATGTATTTCTCTCTTAGGATGGCTTTTCCTGTATCAAAAAGATTTGAACAGTCGTATCTTCATTTTCATTAGTTTCCATGAATGTTTTTAATTCTTCTCTAATTTCTTGGTTGATCCATTCATCTTTTAGCAGTATGTTCTTTAACGTCCACGTGTTTTAGTTTCTTCCAAATTTCTTCTTTTCATGGAGTTATAGTTTCAAAGCATTGGGGTATAAAAATATGCAGGGGACAATCCCAATCTTTTGGTATTAGTTGAGAACTGACTTGTGACCCAATATGTGGTCTATTTGGAGAAAGTTCCATTTGCACCTTAGGAGAATGTCTATTCACTTTTGTTCGCATGAAAAGTTCTGTGTATATCTGTGAAATCCATCTGGTCCAGTGTGTCATTTAAAGCTCTTCTTTCTTTGGAGATGCTGTGCTTGAAATATCTGTCATTTGCAGAAAGTGCTGTGTTGAACTCTCCTACTATTAGTGTATTATTATCTGAGTATGTCTTTACTTTGGTTATTAATTGGTTGATATACATGGCAGCTCCCACATTAGGGGCATAAATATTCATGATCGTTAGGGCTTCTTGCTGGATAGACCCTTGTATGATATAGTGCCCCTCTTCACCTCTTACTACAGTCTTTGGGATAAAATTACTTAACTGATATGGGGATTGCTACCCTACCTTTCTTTTGAGGACCATTTGAATCGTAAATGGCTCTCCACCCTTTCATTTTCAGGCTGGAGCTGTCCTTAGGTCTAAAATGAGTCTCTTCAAGACAGCAAATATATGGGTCTTGTTTTTCCATTCAGTCTGAAACCTTCTGTCTTTTGTTGGGTGTATTTAGCACATTCACATTCAGAGTAACTATTGAAAGATATGAATATGGTGCCATTGTAATACCTATTAAGTCCCTGGTTTTGTCGATTATTTCTTTGGACTTCCTGTTTCTTTTAAAGGATCCCTCTTAATATTTCTTGCAGATCTGGTTTGGTGGTTACATGTTCTTTCAGTTTCTGCCTACCTTGGAAGCTCTTTATCTCTCCTTCTATTCTGAATGATAGCTTTGCTGGATATAGTATTCTTGGATGCATATTCTTCTCATTTAGGACCCTGAATATATCCTGCCAGCCATTTCTGGCCTGCCAGGTCTCTGTGGAGAGTTCTGCTGGTAATCTAACATTTCTCCCCATATAAGTTAGGAATCTCTTGTCTTTCACTGCTTTAAGGATTATGTCTTTATTTTGGAATCTGCAAGTTTCAGTATTAAATATCGAGGTGTTGAACAGTTTTTATTGATTTTGGAGTGGGGACCTCTCGATCTCTTGGACCTGAATGAATGCTCCCCTCCCTGAATTAGGGAAGTTCTCAGCTATGATTTGTTCAAATATGCTTTCTGGCCCTCTGGCTCTCTCTGAACTTTCTAGAACCCAAATTATACTTAGATTCTTCCTTCTGAGGCTATCATTTATTTCTGTTAACCATTTCTCTTGGTCTTTTAATTGTTTTTCTCATTTTTCCTCAGCTTCTTTCCTTGCCATCAACTTGTCCTCTATGTCACTCACTCTTTCTTCCACCTCATTAACCGTCATTGTTAGGAACTCCAGATAGGATTGAATCTCCTTTAATTTATTTTTAATTTTGGCCTAATTAGATCCAAATTCTGCAGTCATGGGGTCTCTTGAATCCTTTATGCTTTCTTCCACACCAACCACTAGCTTTATAAATTTGCTTCTTTTTAATTTTTTTTTAAATATTGGAGTTCAACTTGCCAACATATAGCATAAAACGTAGTATTCATGCCATCAAGTGCCCCTGTCAGTACCCGTCTCCCAGTCACCCCAACACCCCAACCACCTCCACTTCCACTGCCCCTTGTTCATTTCACAGACTTAGGGGTCTTCATGTTCTGTCACCCTCACTGACATTTCCCACTCATTTCTCCTTTCCCCTTGATTCCCTTTCAATAATTATATATTACCCAAATGAATGAGACCATATAATCTTTGTCCTTTTCTGATTGACTTATTTCACTCAGTATAACACTTTCCAGTTCCAACCATGTCGAAGCAAATGGTGGGTATTTCTCAATTCTAATGGCTGAGCAATATTCCATTGTATACATATACGACATCTTCCTTAACCATTCATCTTTCGATGGACACCGAGGCTCCTTCCACAGTTTGGCTATTGTGGATATTGCTGCTATAAACATCAGGGTCCAGGTGTTCTGGCGTTTCACTGCTTCTGTATCTTTGGGGTAAATCCCCAGCAGTGCGATTGCTGGGCCATACAGCAGATCTATTTTTAACTCTTTGAGGAACCTCCCCACAGTTTTCTAGAGTGGCTGCACCAGTTCACATTCCCATCAACAGTGCAGGAGGGTTCCCCTTTCTCCACATCCTCTCCAACATTTGTGATTTCCTGCCTTGTTAATTTTCCCCATTCTCACTGGTGTGAGGTGATATCTCATTGTGGTTTTGATTTGGATTTCCCTGATGGCAAGTGATGCAGAGCATTTTCTCATGTGCTTGTTGGCCTTGACTATATCTTCTTCTGTGAGATTTCTGTTCATGTCTTTTTCCCACTTCATGATTGGATTGTTTGTTTCTTTGCTGTTGAGTTTAATAAGTTCCTTATAGATCGTGGAAACTAGTCCTTTACCTGATAGGTCATCTGCAAATATCTTCTCCCATTCTGGAGGTTGTCTTTCAGTTTTGTTGACTGTTTCTTTTGCTGTTCAGAAGCTTTTTACCTTGATGAAGTCCCAATAATTCATTTTTGCTTTTCTTTCTCCTGCCTTCAAAGATGTATATGACAAGAAATACATCTTTGTATCCATATATTTTGAACTTGCTGTGGCCAAGTTCAAAAAGGGTGTTGCCTGTGTTCTCCTCTGGGATTTTGATGGAATCTTGTCTAAAATTTAGATCCATCCATTTTGGGGTTATCTTTGTGTATGGTGCAAGAGAGTGGACTAGTTTCATTCTTCTGCATGTGGATGTCCAATTTTCCCAGCACCATTTATTGAAGAGACTGTGTTTTGTCCAGTGGATAGTCAAATGCTTTCTCAAATATTAGTTGACTATAAAGTTGGGGGTCCACTTCTGGATTCTCTATTCTGTTCCATTGATCTATGTGTCTGTTTTTCTGCCAGTACCACACTGTCTTGATGACCACAGCTTTGTAGTACAACCTGAAATCTGGCACTGTGATGCCCTCAGGGATGCTGTTCCTTTTTAAATATTTCCCTGGCTATTTGGGGTCTATTCTGATTCCACAAAAATCTTAGGATGATTTGATCCAATTCTCTGAGGAAAGCTCATGGTATTCTGATAGGGATTACATTAAATGTGTAAATTGCCCCGGGGTAGCATTGACATTTTCACAATATTAACCCTTCCAATCTGCAAGCGTGGTCTATTTTTCCATCTCTTTGTGTCTTCCTCAGTTTCTTTCAGAAGTGTTCTGTAGTTTTTATGGTATGGATCTTTTACCTCTTTGCTTAGGTTTATTCCTATGTATCTTATGCTTTTTGGGTGCAATTGTCAATGGGATTGCCTCCTTAATTTCTCTTTCTTCAGTCTCATTGTTGGGATATCTTAATGCAACTGACATCTGGGCCTTGATTTTGTATCCTGCCATGCTGCCAAATTGCTGTATGAGTTCCAGCAATCGTAGGGTGGAGTCTTTTCAGTTTTCTATGTACAGTATCATGTCATCTGCAAAGAGGGAGAGTTTGACTTCTTCTTTGCCAATTTGAATGCCTTTTATTTCTTTTTGTTGTCTTATTGCTGAGGTTAGGACTTCTAGTACTATGTTGAATAGCAGTGGTGAGAGTGGACATCCCAGTCTTGTTCCTGATCTTAGGGGAAAGGCTGCCAGTGTTTCTCCATTGAGAATTATATTTGCTGTGGGCTTTTCGTAGATGGCTTTTAAGATGCTGAGGAATGTTCCCTCTATCCCTACACTCTGAAGAGTTTTAATCCTGAATGAATGCTGTAGTTTCTCAAATGCTTTCTCTGCAGCTATTGAGAGGATCGTAGGTTCTTGTTTTTTCCCTTGTTGATATGATCTATCACATTGATTATTTTATGAGTGTTCAACCAGCCTTGCATCCCAGGTATAAATCCCACCTGGTCATGGTGAATAATCTTAATGTACTATTGGATCCTATTGCCTAGTGTCTTGTTGAGAATTTTTGCATCTGTGTTCATCAGGGATATTGGTCTATAATTTTCCTTTTTTGTGGGGTCTTTGTCTGGCGTGAATTAAGGTGATGCTGGCCTCATAATATGAGTTTGGAAGTATTCCATTGCTTTCTATCTTTCTGTACAGCTTTAGTAGAATAGGTATGGTTTCTTCTTTAAACGTTTGATAGAATTCCCCAGGGAAGCCATCTGGCCCTGGACTTTTGTGTCTTGGGAGGTTTTTGATGACTGCTTCAATTTCCTCCATTGTTATTGGCCTCTTCAGGTTTTCTATTTCTTCCAGTTTCAGTTTTGGTAGTTTGTGGTTTTCCAGAAATGCGTCCATTTCTTCTAGATTGCCTAATTTATTGGCATGTATCTTCTCATAATAAGTTTTTAAAATAGTTTTTCTTATTGGTGGTGATCTCTCCTTTCTCATTCATGATGTTATTGTGTCTTTTCTCTCTTCTTTTTAATAAGGCTGGCTAATGGTTTATCTATCTTATTAATTCCTTCAAAGAACAAACTCCTGGTTTTGTTTATCTGTTCCACAGTTCTTCTGGTCTCTATTTCATTGAGTTTTTTTTTTTATTTCATTGAGTTTTGCTTGAATCTTTATTAACTCTCTTCTTCTTCTGGGTGTAGGATCTTTTTTTTTAAATTTTTATTTATTTATGATAGTCACACACAGAGAAAGAGAGAGAGAGAGAGGCAGAGACACAGGCAGAGGGAGAAGCAGGCTCCATGCCCCGGGAGCCTGACGTGGGATTCGATCTCGGGTCTCCAGGATCGCGTCCTGGGTCAAAGGCAGGCGCCAAACCACTGCACCACCCAGGGATCCCCCTGGGTGTAGGATCTATTTGCTGTTTTTTCTCTAGCTCCTTTAGGTGTAAGGTTAGCTTTTGTTTTTGAGTTCTTTCCAGTTTTTGGATGGATGCTTGTATTGCGATGCATTCACCCCTCAGGACTGCTTTTGCTGTCTCCCAAAGATTTTGAATGTTTGTATCTTCATTCTCATTAGTTTCCATGAATGTTTTTAATTTTTATCTAATTTCCTGGTTGACCATTCATCTTTCAGCAGCATGGTTTTTAACCTCCACATGTTTGAAATCCCTCCAAACTTCTTCTGGTTTAGTTCTAGTTCCAAAGCATTATGGCTTGATAATATTCAGGGAATGATCCCAATCTTTTGGTATGTGTTAAGACCTGTTTTGTGACCCAATATGTGGTCTATTTTGGAGAAAGTTCCATGTGCACTTGAGAAGAATGTGTATTCAGTTGCTTTTGGATGTAAAGTTCTGTAAATATCTGTGAAATCCATCTGGTCCAGTATATCATTTAATGCTCTTGTTTCTTTGGAGATGTTGTGCTTAGAATATATATCAATTGTCAAAAGTGCCATGTTCAAGTCTCCCAGTATAAGTGTATTATTATCTAAGTATGTCTTTTGTTTATTAATGATTGATAAACTTGGCAGCTCCCACATTCAGGTCATAAATATTCATGACTGTTAGGTCCTCTTGTTGGATAGATCTTTTAAGTATTATATAGTGTCCCTCTTCACCTCTTACTGCAGTCTTCGGGATAAACTTTAGTTTATCTGATATAAGGATGGCTACCCCTGCTTTCTTTTGAGGGCCATTTGAATCGTACATGGTTCTTCAACCTTTTTTTTTTCAGGCTCTAGGTGTCCTTATGTCTAAAATGAGTCTCTTGTAGACAGCAAATAGATGGATCTTGTTTTATTCAGTCTGAAATCCTGTGTCTTTTGATGGGATCATTAAGCCCATTGACATTCAGAGTTACTGTTGAAAGATAAGAATTTAATGTCATCATGATACCTGTTCAGTCCCTTTTTTTGTTGATTGTTTCCTGGACTTCCTCTTTCTTTTACAGAGTCCCCCTTAAAATATCTTGCAGAGCTGGTTTGGTGGTCACATATTCTTTCAGTTTCTGCCTACCCTGAGAGCTCTGAATCTCTCCTTCTAATATGAATGAGAGCCTTGCTGGATAGAGTATTCTTGGCTGCATGTTCTTCTCATAAAGGACCCTGAATATATCCTGCCAGCCCTCTCTGGCCTGCCAGGTCTCTGTGGAGAGGTCTTCTGTTAATCTTATATTTTTCTCCACAAGTTAGACATATCTTGTCTCTTGCTACTTTAAGGATTTTCTCTTTATCTTTGGAGTTTGCAAGTTTCACTCTTAAATGTCGAGATGTAGAATGGTTTTTATTCATTTTAGTGCAAGATCTCTCTATTTCCTGGATATGAATGCCTGTTTCCCTCCCCAAGTTAGGAGAGTTCTCGGCTATTTGTTCCAATACATTTTCTAGTCCTCTGTTTCTTTCAGCACCCTCTGGAACCCCAAGTAATCATAGACTTTTCCTTCTGAGGCTGTCATTTATTTCCCTTAACCTTTCCTTATGGTCTTTAAATTGTGCTTCTTTCTTTTCCTCAGCTTCCTTCCTTGACATCAACATGTCTTCTATGTCACTCACTCTTTCTTCTACATCATTAACCCTCATCATTAAGACTTCCAGTGTGTATTGCATCTCATTTAGTTTATGTTTAATTTCTGCCCGATTAGACCTAAATTCTGCAGTCATGAGGTCCTTGAATCCTTTATGTTTTTTTTCCAGAGCCACCGGTAGCTTTATAATTGTGCTTCTGCATTGGCTTTCTGACATCGAATTTTAATTGAAATTCTGTAACTCTGTGGGCAAGTACTTTTTCTGATTCTTTCTTTTTTGATGAGTTTTTCTTTCTAGTTATTTTGCTCAGTGCAGAATGGCTAAAAATGAGTTGTGCTGGAAAAAGGAACTGAAAATATGAGAAAAAAATTAAAAAGAAACAAATGATTGAGCAAAACACAGCAAATAAACAAACAACAAAAAACAAGGCAGGGTATTTTCGTGTCTATATACTGTATATCCCTCGACTTCCCCTGGAGCTTTCTAGGGCTGCTCAGTCAAGAATTTGCTCTTCCCCTGTCTTTCCAGCTTGTCTTCTGTGGGAGAGGCCTGTTGTGCTGATTCTCAGGTGCCTTACCTGGGGGCACTGCCCCGCCCCATGCCAGGTGCATGGCTCAGTGGGAGCTGTTTATCATTTGAGGCCCCAGTTCCCTGGCTGCCCTGCTCTGTTCCAGGCACAGGGTGACACCGCAAGGAACAACCCCAATGTCAGAGGCCAGCTCTCCAGCCCTGGGGTCAGCTCCCACAGTAACTACTGCAGCTCCCAGTCTGCACTGGCCTGGATGTTCCCGGGAGCAGGAGCGCTGATCTGCACAGCTTGGGGGCTCCTGGCCCCAGGAGCTTCCTCGCTGTCCTGTGCTCTTCCTGCCTCCACCTGTCCCAAGGGGGAGCACAGGAGCCTGTGCTGTGTCCCCTGGTGCCCTGGGACCCATTGCCTGCGCTGCCACGCAGCCCCCTCCACCCAGAGCCTCTGTCTGAGCTTCTCCCACCAGGTGCATGCACTAGCCCTTAACGGAGCAGCCTGAGGTCTGTGGCATGCTTCCCCCAAGCGCACTTCCTCTGTTAGTGACCCTGGGAACCTGGAGGCTTCACAGCCCCTCCTTCGATTCTGCCAGATTTCCCTGGGAGCAACTTTCTGTCTGGAAGGAATCCAGTGTGACTTTTTAAAAGTTCTTGCTTCTCTAGTCCTGGGCTTTCCTATCTCAGAGGTTTTCACTGCCCAGCTTTAGCCTAGCTCCTCTCTGTGCAATCAAAAAGTTGATTCTTTTTTATTTTATTTTTTCCACCTTCCTACCTTGTTAGAAGTGAAAACCTTTCTCTCTGTAGTTTTCCAGCTGTTCTGTCTTTAAATCTCAGATCAAAGTCATAGGTGTTCAGGATGATTTGAAAGTTATCTTTGTAAGTTGGTGGCACCAGGAAAGTTGAGGACCCTTACTCTTTTGCCATCTTGCCCCTCTCCCCATATGGAACTTTTTAAGGAACCTCCACACAATTGTCCACAGGAGCTGCAACAGTTTGCATTCTCACCAACAGTGAAAAAGGGTTCAACTTTCTCCACATTCTTACCAGTATGCTATTTCTTCTGTTGTTGATTTTAGCCACTTTGAAAGGTGTGGGGTGATATCTCAATGTAGTTTTCATTTGTATTTCCCTGATGATCATGATGTTGAGCATCTTTTCATGTGTCTACTGGCCTTCTCTATGTCTTCTTTGGAGAAATGTCTGTTCAGATATTCTGCCTTTTCTAATTGGATTATTGACCTTTTAGTGTTGCATTGTATTAGTTATTTTTTATTGACACTGGTGATATTTTCATTTATTCATTCTGCAATTCATTCTAAAACGAGATTCAAGATGCTTATTACAATCCATACCAATGTGATGAAATATAAAATAGTCCAGTAAATAAGGATATGAAAAAAATGTGGCTAAGAAACATGAGGACAAGGTGAGGTCAGTTCAAAATACGATTACCTTTAAGTACTCCAAAGTTACAAAAGGAATTGTTAAAAATTGTGTGAGATTTCTAGAGGTTGAATGGTTTGAAACATCTCATCCTCCAATCCCTTGTGATTTGTTCACTTCAAGTAACAGACCTTCCAAGTACACCAACCCATAATCTATACCACATAAAATTAACACTCACTGATGATATAATCCATGGATTGCCTTCCTGGAACTTTTCAGAAACCTTCCTGATTTCTGATAAATTAACCTTTTCAAGTTGGGACTTAGAATGGACATTTGAATAGTGTTTATTTATTTAATCAAGTCAGCCAGACAAAGCAAAAAAATCAAGCCAAAATGCCATTCCATCTTTAGCAAATACATGGAGTTTTAAATTGTAATTTACCTCCTGTTAGGAGAAATGCATGGATCCTCAAAGGGAAAAACTGAGAACTAAGCAGAAGTTCTAGTTCATGAGTAGTGTAATCACTATAATAATAATAAATTACAAGTGTCATTTTGAAATTTGATGTGATTTGTTACAGATCACATCGCATACTACTCCTTTGTTTACTTTTTTAAAAAGTTGTTTTAAGTTTTTATTTAAATACCATTAACATACAGTGTAATATTGGTTTCAGGCAAACAGTGAAGTGATTCCACACTTCCATACAACACCCAGTGTTCATTCCACCCAATGAACCCAGTGTTCATTCCAATGACTTGATGGAACTAGAGAGTATTGTGCTAATTGAAATAAGTGCGAGAAAGATGAATACCATATGGTTTCACTCATATGTGGAAAATGACAAAAGAAATGAGCAAAGAGTGGGGAAAAAAAGAACCAAACCAAGAAATAAATTTTTAACTATAAAGAACAAACTCATGTTTGCCAGAGAGAAAGCGGCTGGGGATGGGTTAAATAGGTGATGGAGATTAAGGAGTTGTAGTAGTTCCTTATATAATTTGGATACTAATCCTTCATCAGTTACATGATTTGTAAATATCATCTTCCATTCCATAAGGTCTCTTTTAGTTTAATTCATTGTTTCTTTCACTGTGCAGAAGCTTTGTATTTTGATGCACTCCCAAAAGTTGATTTTTCCTTTTGTATCCCTTGCTTTCAGAGACATATCTAGAAAGAAGTTGCTACACCTAATGTCAAAAAAGTTACTGCCTGTGTTGTCTTCAAGGCTTTTCATGGTTTTAGTTCTCAAATTTAGGTCTTTAATCCATTTTAAATTTGCTTTTGTGTGTGGTGTAAGAAAGTGGTCAAAGTTTCATTCTTTTGCATGTTTCTGTCCAGTTTTCCCAACACCATTTGTTAAAGCCACTGTCTTTTTCCATTGAATATTCATTCCTGCTTTGTCAAAGATTATCTATAAAGTTTCAGGTCCATGTCTGGGTTTTCTATTCTATTCCATTGATCTAAGTGTCTTTTTTTTGTGCCTGTACCATAGTATTTTGAGCAATACAACTTTGTAATATAACTTGAAGTCCAGAATTATGACGCCTCCAGCTTTGCTTTGCTTTTTCAAGATTCTTTGGCTCTTCATGATCTTTTGTGGTTCTATATAAATTTGAGGATTGTTCTAGCTCTGTGAAAAGTGAAGTTTATGTTTTGATAGAGATTTAAAAATATGTAGATTTCATTGGATAATATAAACATTTCAGGAATATTTTTTCTTCCAATCCATGAGCAGCATTGAATGTCTTTCTATTTCTTTGTGTAATGTTCAATTTCTTTCATCAGTGTTTTACAGGTTTTAGAGTACAGGTCATTCTCCTCCTTGGTTGTTTATTCCTAGGTTTATTATGGGCTTTGGTAAAATTGGAAATGGAATTGACTCCCTGATTTTCTGCTGCTTCATTATTGCTAAAAAGAAATGCAACAGATTGGGATGTCTTGGTGGCTCAGTGGTTGAGCATCTGCTCTGGGCTCAGGGAGTGATCCTGGAATCCTCGGATCAAGTCCCACATCAGGATCCTCATGGGAGCCTGCTTCTCCTTCTGCCTTGTGTCTCTGTCTCTCTCTCTGTGTGTGTGCCTCATGAATAAATAAATAAAATCTTAAAAAAAGAAATGCAATTGATTTCACTATGTTGATTTTGTATTCTGTAACTTTACTGAATTCATATATCTGTTCTAGCAGTGTTTGGGTGGAGTCATTCAGGTTTTCTATTTTAAAAAAGTATGTCACCTACAAATAGTGAATATTTTACTTTTTCCTTGCTTATTTGGATACATTTTGTTGATCTTGTTTGACTGCTGTGAGTAGGACCTCAGTACTATGTTAAATAACACTGTTGAGAGTGGACATCCCTATCTTTTTCCTGAATGTAGAAGAAAATGCTCCCAGTTTTCCCCATTGAGGATGATATTACCTGTGGGTTTTCATACATACTATTTATTATAATTGAGGTATGGTCACTCTAATCATATCTTATTGACGGTTTTTATTTTTTAAATCACAAATGGATGTTATAATTTGTCAAATGCTTTTTCTGCACCTTTTGAAATGATCATATAGTTCTTATCCTTACTTGTATCACATTGAATGCTATTGTGAATATTGAACCACCTTGCAACTCAGGAATAAACCCCGTTTGATCTTGTAAATGATATTTTTATTATATTGTTGGATTTGGTTTGCAAGTATTTTTGTCACATTTCACATTTTTTAAAGTTTTTATTTAAATTCCAGTTAATATACTATAAAATTAGTCTCAGATGTACAATTTCATGACTCAACATTTACATAGAACAAACGATGCTCATTATAAGTGCACTTCTTAATCTACATGACATATTAATCTATCCCTACACCAATATCACTTCTGGTACCCATCTGTTTGTTCTCTATGGTTAAGAGTATTTTCCTTGGTTTACCTCACTTTTTAATGTATTTGCTCATCTATTTTGTTTTTTAAACTCTACATATTAGTGAAATAATATGATATTTGTCATTCTCTGATTATTTTGCTTACCATAATACTGTCTAGCTCTATCCATGTTGTAAATGGCAAGATTTCATTCTTTTTGATGGCTAGGTAAGTAATGTTTGATCCTCTCTGTCTCTCTGTCTTTCTGTCTCTATCTATATATATATATATATCATATCTATAGATATAGATATAGATATAGATATCATCTCCATTTATCCATTCATCAGTCGATAGACACTTGAACAGTTTGTATTTTGGCTGTCATAGATAATGCTGCTATAAACATTGGGATGCACCACCTCCTTTTATCCATTCATCAGTCGATGAACACATAAGCTGTTTCATAATTTGGCTATCAAAGATAATGCTGCTATAAATATTGGGAAACATATATCTCTTTGAATTAAGATATTTGAATTCTTTGGATAATTACCCAGTAGAGCAATTGCTGGATATTATGGTAGTTCTATTTTATCTCTTTGAGGAATCTCCATAGTGTTTCTGCAGTGGCTTCATCAGTTTGCATTCTCTTCAACAGTGCAGGAGGATTTCCTTCTCCCAATATCCTCATCAACACTTGACATTTCTTATGTTGTTGACTGTAGCCATTTTGACATGTGTGAGGTGATATTTTATCATAGTTTTGATTTCCCTAATTAACAGTGATATTGGGTATCTTATGTCTGTGGGCCATCTGTCTTCTTTGAAAAAATGTTTATACATATCTTCTGCCCGTTTTAAACTGGGTTATTTGTTTTTTTTGGTTGTTGCATTTGATAAGTTCTTTATGAATTTTAGATACTAACCCTTTATCAGATTTGTCATTTGCAAATACCTTCTACCATTCCATATACTGCTGTTTAGTTTTGTTGATTATTTTTTAGCTGTACAAAAGGTTTTTTTATTTTGGTGAAGTCTCAATAATTTATTTTTGCTTTTGTTTCCCTTGCCACAGGAGACCTATCTAGTAAGAAGCTGATATAGTCAATATCAAAGAAGTTACTGCCCATATTCTTTTCTAGGATTTTAGTGGTTTTCTATCTCACATTTAGGTCTTTAAACCATTTTAAATTTACTTTTGTGAATGGTGTAAATAAGTGGTCCATTTTCTTTCTTTTGCTTATTGCTGTTTAGCTTTCTCAACAGTATTTGTTGAGACTGTCTTTTTCCATTGGATATTCTTTCCTGCTTTGTTGAATATTAGTTGACCATATAGTTGTGGGTTAATTTTTGGATTTTACATTCCATTACACTGATCTCTGTGTATATTTTTGTGTCAGTACCATACTGTCTTGATCATTGTAGTTTGTAAGGCTTAAAGTCCAAAATTGTGATGATTATAGCTTTGCTTGATTTTTTTTCAAGGTTGCTTTGACTATTCTATGTCTTCTGTGGTTACATACAAATTTTAGGATTGTTGGTTCTAGTTCTGTGAAAGATGCTAGTGGTATTTTTAAAAAATAGTTTAATTATTTATTCATGAGAGACACACAAAGAGAGGCAGAGACAGAGGCAGTTAAAGAGGCAGGCTCCCCATGAGGAACCCGAAGCAGGACTCAATCCCAGGACCCCAGGGTCATGATCTGAGTCGAAGTCAGGTGCTCAACTACTGAGCCACCCAGCTGCCCAGATGCTAGTGGTATTTTGATAGGGATTTTATTAAATGTGTAGATTACTTTGAGTAGTATAGACATTTTAAGAATATATGTTCTTCCAATCCATGAGCTTGGAATATCTTTCTCTTTGTGTAATGTACAATTTCTTTAACCAGTGTTTTATAGTTTTCAGAGTATATTTCTCTCACTTCTTTGGTTAGGATTATTCCTAGGTATCTTATGGGTTTTAGTGCAATTATAAATGGGATTGATTCCTTAATTTACCTTTGATCAGTTTTATTACTGATGTATAGAAATGCAACAGATTCCAGTACATTGACTTTGCATCCTGCAGCAAACATCAATTTGTTATCAGTTCTTATAGTTTTCTGGTGGTATCTTTCAGGTTTTCTATATGGAGTATCATGTCATCTGTAAATAATGGAAGTTTTACTTTTTCCTTGCAGATTTGGATGCCTATTATTTCTTTGTGTTTTCTGATCACTGAGGTTAGGACTTTCAGTACTATGTTAAATAACATAGTTGTTAAATAGTTACATAGTTAAATAACAGTTGTGAGAGTGGACACCACTGTCTTGTTCCTGACCATAGAGGAAAAACTCTCAGATTTTTCAATGGAGGATGTTATTAGCTGTGGGTTTTTCTTATTATGTCCTTTGTTTTATATTGAGTTATATTCCCTCTCACTCTACTTTGTTGAGGGTTTTTATCATGATTTAATGTTGTACCTTGTCAAATGCTTTTTGTGCATATATTGAAATGATTGTATAGTTCTTATCTTTTCTCTTAAAAATTATTTATTTATTTATTTAACAGAGAGAGAGAGAGAGAGAGAGAGAGAGAGAGCAAGCAGTGGGGATGGGCAGAGAAAAACCACTGTTTTCTTCTTAATTGCTTAAATGATCTATCCACTGATGCACATGAGATGTTAAAGTCCTCTACTATTATTGTATTACTAGCATTTAGGTTTTTTAATGTTCGGTATTAATTGTTTCATATATTTGATGCTTCCATGTTGGTTGCATAAACATTTACAATTGTTAGATCTTGTTTGTCTTCTTTATTCTCATATTGTGCCCTTATTTATCTCTTGTTATGGTCTTTGTGTTAAAGTCTAATTTTTCCAGGGGGATGCCTCAGTGGCTCAGCTGTTAAGCATCTGCCTTCAGCTCAGGGCATGATCCTGGAGTTCTGGGATCAAGTCCCACATCAGGCTCCCTGCATGGAGCCTGCTTCTCCCTCTGCCTATGTCTTTGCTTCTCTCTGTGTGTGTCTCATAAATAAATAAAATCTTTAAAAAAATAGATAAAATCTACTTTTTCCAATATAAGTATTGCTACTCCAGCTTTCTTTTGACATCCATTTGCATTACATGATGTTTCTCCATCCTCTCCCTTTGAATCTGCAGGTGACTATAGGTCTAAAATGAGTCTCTTCTAGGGAACATATTAATGGTCATTTTTTAAATTCCTTCTGATACCTTATGTCTTTTTTGTTTCTTTCTGTCTTTCCTTTTTTTACCTTCTGTCTTTTGATTGAAGAACTTAGTCCATTTACATTCAAAAATATTAATAGATATGTATTTATTGTCATTTTAATACTGTTTTGACTTTGTTTCTGGAAATTTACTCTTATCCCTTCTTGATTTCATTATTTTTTATCTCTCCTTTCCACTCAGAATCCCCTTATTTCTTGCAAGGCTGGTTAAGTTGTCACATTCTCCTTTAGTTCTTGTTTGTCTGGGAAACTCTTATATCTCCTTATATTCTGAATGATAGCTTACTAGATAGAGTGTACTTGGCTGCAGATTTTCCCATTTAGAACTTTGAATATATAATGCCACTACTTCTGGTTTGCAGAGTTTTTGTTGAAGAATATCCAGCTAGTGTTATGGGTCTCCCTTTCTAAGTTATGAATTTTTTTGTCCTACTACTCTTAAGATTTTTTTATAATTCTATTTTTCAAATTTAATTGAAATATGTCTTGATGTTGGCCTACATTTCTTGATTTTGGGGGGAGTTCTCTGTACCTCCTGGATCTGGGGGTATATTTCCTTCCCTACTCTAGGGAAGTTTTCAGCCATATTTTTTAAAAATAAATTTTCTGCCTCCTTTTCTTTCTGTGCTTCTTCAGGGATACCTATATTGATGTTATTACATTTGATGGAGTCACTAAGTTTTCTTTCCTTTTTTTTTCTTTTGAAGATTTTATTTATTTATTTATTTATTTATTTATTTATTTATTTATTAGAGACACAGAGACAGAGGCAGAGGCAGAAGCAGAGTGAGAAGCATGCTCCTCATAGGGAGCCTGACATGGAATTCCATCTCTAGATCTGGATTTACGCCCTGAGCCAAAGGCAGACACTCAACCGCTGAGCCACCCAGGCATTCCATCACTAAGTTTTCTAAGTCTTTTCTCGTATTCCATAATTCTTCTATCTTTTGACAGCTTCATTATTTTCCATTTTTCTGCCTTCTATATCACTAACTCATTCTTATGCTTCTTCCAGCCTGCTGTTCATTGCTTTAAGATTGTTTCCAATTTTGTTTATTTAATATTCATCTGTGACATTATTTTATAGCTATTTTATCTCTGTAGTAAGGGTTTCATTCATATCTTCTATTCTTTTCTCAAGCCCAGTGAGTATCCTGATGATTGCTGTTTTAAATTCTCCTTCAGGAATATTATATGTGTTTTACTTATATTTGTCTGTGGCTGTATCTTGTTAATTATTTGGGATGAATTCCTCCATCTTGGCATTCTGTCTAAGTCTTTGCCTTCTTTTCTGTGTTAGAAAAGGCAGTTATGTCTCCTGATCCTGAATGTAATGGCCTTATGAAGAAGTCATGTACTGCCCAGGAATTGCTACATCAGAGAGAGTCTCTGGTGTGTGCTGTATGGACTCTACACTTGTGTTTTGTGTGCTCTAACCTTCAGTCCAGTTTTCTGAGAGACTCTCCTTGCCTGCTGTGGGCAGTGTTTGGTCCATAGCCTGAATGCAGAAAGTTTTAATTAGGTGTGCTCTGATACGCTTTTGAAATAAGACATGATACTACTTCCACTAGAAATGAAACCCTGCAAAACTCTTGCTGGGAGACCTGGTGTGATTTGTTCTGGTCTTCTGGTTGATTGGCCTGCTATGCTGGGACTGAGGCAAGCTTAACTGAGAAAGGTAGTCCCAACAGAGTACAGGGGTGTGGGGCTTAGTGGAAGAAAGTTAGGCAGCCTGTGCTCAAGCTGTGCTGCTTCTCATAAGTGGCTCTGTGTTTATGCTGAGTGCAGGGAAGGGAAATGGCACTAGCCAGGTCCTTTGTTTCTGGAGATGCATCTCTGTCAATGCTCCTTTCATGAAAGGCCTCTGAGAAAAGTGAATAATCAGCTTCCTGTGTGCTCCAGGCACTTTACAGATTGGTTTCCAAGCTGTGTGGCCCCAGTTTTTGTTGTTGTTGTATTGTTTTGTTTTTTGGCCAGCCTTATCGCCAGGAGCAGCACAGTGCCTTTTGGGCTCTATCCCAGCCAAAACCACTGACCTTTAAAACTAAAGGCTTTCAGCCCCATCTGTTGCAAAAATTCACAAAATTCAACCCCTCTCATTTTCCATCAATGGCTTTGAGGATATGTTCTCTTTGTGCATTGCCCTGTGTTTTCTACTCTCTCTCACCCTTCTCTGTGACCACAGCTCCCTCGCCTCTGCATAACCTATGATCCATTTCTTCCCTAAAGCTTATCTCCATGATTGCTAACCTCTTCAATATGGCCTCTTATCTCTCTTTAGTTGTGCACTTTGTTCTGTCAGTCTTCAGGTTGAATTATGAAGCATCGAGGGTACCTTGATAGATATTTAGTTGTGTTCATTGCATGAGATGAGTCAAGGGTCACTCTCTCCCCCACCATCTTCTCTCTTCTTAGGTTTAATTTTTTTATATCATATTTCATTTGGAGATCAACAAGTATATTTAACATAATATATTGATAAATTGCTTGTTTAATTTTTGGTTTATAATTATACTTGTTCAACTACTGAGATACGAATACTTTCTTAAATTTAGACCTAAGCTAGATACCCAGTTCAGAACTGCTGTGAATATGAACAATTTTCTGGGTATAACCTCATTTAACTTTCCTGATTCTGTATGGTACATTATGTTAATAGAGAAATAGTTCCCCAAGTTAGTCATGTCTATTGATGAATTAGGAAATGTATCATACTATTTATATATTCTGTCAAATTTCAATTATACATAGTTTTATTATGAATTATCTGTGGTGAATTTATACTCTGTCTGAAAACAAATTTATCACAAAATAATTCTTTTATAAGCATAAGGGCTATAGAAAGATATAACACTTTCTATTGTCTCAGGCAAAGTACAATGTTTTGTAGTTTACATATATATAGATAATCTATAATGCCTTTAGATAACAGGAATTATAGAGGACAACACTGGTAACACCCTTTTTAAATGTAGCCACAGCAACTTCTTGCAAGATACATCTATGAAGGCAAGGGGAAAAAAGCAAAAATGAACTATTGGGAGTTAATCAAGATAAAAAGCTTCTGCACAGGAAAAGAAAAGGTCAACAAAACTAAAAGACAACCTACAAAATGGGAGAAAATATTTGTAAATCACCTATCAAATAAAGAGCTAGTATCCAAGATCTATAAAGAACTGATTAAACTCAACACCCAAGAAACAATTATACAACATGAAAATAGAATTCAGTGACTCCATGAAATATAATAATATAAGAGGACAAGAAAGAGAAAGAGGAACAAAAAATTTACTGAAGAAACAAGCTGAATTCTCAATGGGGAAACACTGGGAGCCTTTCCCCTAAGATCAGGAACAAGACAAGGATGTCCACTCTCACCATTGCTGTTCAAGATGGTACTAGAAGTCCTATCCTCAGCAATCAGGCAGCAAAGAGAAATAAAGGCATTCAAATTGGCAAAGAAGAAGTCAAAATCTCCATCTTTGCAAATGACATGTTACCGTACATACAAAACCAAAAGATGCCACCCCAAGATTACTAGAACTCATACAGCAGTTCAGCAATGTGGCTGGATACAAAAATCAATGCAGAGAATTCAGTGGCATTTCTATACACTAACAGTGAGACTGAAGAAAGAGGAATTAAGGAGTCAAACCAATTTACAATTGCACCCAAAATCATAAGATACCTAGGAATAAACCTAACCAAAGAGGTAAAGGATCTATACCCTAAAAACTATAGAACACTTCTGAAAGAAATGGAGGAAGACAAAAAGAGATGGAAAAATATTCCATGCTCATGGATTGGCAGAATTAATATTGTGAAAATGTCAATGTTACCCAGGGCAATTCACACGTTTAAAGCAATCCCTATCAAAATACCATGGACTTTCTTCAGAGAGTTAGAACAAATTAGTTTAAGATTTGTGTAGAATCAGAAAAGACCCCGAATAGCCAGGGGAAGTTTAAAAAAGAAAATCATAGCTGGGAGCATCACAATGCCAGATTTCAGGTTGTACTACAAAGCTGTGGTCATCAAGACAGTGTGGTAGTGGCACAAAAACAGACACATAGATCAATGGAACAGAATAGAGAACCCAGAAGTGGACCCTCAACTTTATGGTCAACTAATATTCGATAAAGGAGGAAAGACTATCCACTGGAAGAAAGGCAGTCTCTTCAATAAATTGTGCTGGGAAAATTGGACATCAACATGCAGAAGAATGAAACTAATATATATAAATATATATGTATAAATATATTAAAAAAAACTCTCTTTCACCATACAGAAAGAGAAACTCAAGATGGATGAAAGGTCTAAATGTGAGACAAGATTCCATTAAAATCCAAGAGGAGAACACAGGCAAAACCCTTTTTGAATTCAGCCACAGTAACTTCTTGCAAGATACATCCACGAAAGCAAAAGAAACAAAAGCAAAAATGAACTATTGGGACTTCATCAAGATAAGAAGCTTTTGCACAGCAAAAGAAACAGTCAACAAAACTAAAAGACAACCTACAGAATGGGAGAAGATATTTGCAAATAACATATCAGATAAAGGGCTAATTTCCAAGATCTACAAAGAACTTATTAAACTCAACACCAAAGAAACAAATAATCCAATCATGAAATGGGCAAATACATGAACAGAAATTTCACAGAGGAAGACATAGACATGGCCAACACCCACATGAGAAAATGCTCTGCATCACTTACCATCAGGGAAATACAAATCCAAACCACAATGAGATACCACCTCACACCAGTGAGAATGGGGAAAATTCACAAGGCAGGAACCACAAATGTTGGAGAGGATGCAGAGAAAAGGGAACCCTCTTACACTGTTGGTGGGAATGTGAACTGGTGCAGCCACTCTGGAAAACTGTGTGGAGGTTCCTCAAAGAGTTCAAAATAGATCTGCCCTACGACCCAGCAATTGCACCGTTGGGGATTTACCCCAAACATACAGATGCAATGAAACGCCGAGACACCTGCACCCCGATGTTTATAGCAGCAATGTCCACAATAGCCAAACTGTGGAAGGAGCCTCGGTGTCTACTGAAAGATGAATGGATAAAGAAGATGTGGTCTATGTATACAATGGAATATTACTCAGCCATTAGAAATGGCAAATACCAAAAAAAAAAAAAAAAAGAAATGGCAAATACCAACCATTTGCATCAACG
Source organism: Nyctereutes procyonoides (assembly GCF_905146905.1). NCBI lineage: Eukaryota > Metazoa > Chordata > Mammalia > Carnivora > Canidae > Nyctereutes > Nyctereutes procyonoides. The sequence goes on along the minus strand of NW_026575125.1, from coordinate 63,052,914 downwards.
TGGATGGAACTGGAGGGTATTATGTTGAGTGAAATAAGTCAATCGGAGAAGGACAAACATTATGTGGTCTCATTCATTTGGGGAATATAAATAATAGTGAAAGGGAATAGAATGGAAGGGAGAAGAAATGGGTAGGAAATATCAGAAAGGGAGACAGAATATGAAAACTCCTAACTCTGGGAAACCAACTAGGGGTGGTGGAAGGGCAGAAGGGCGGGGGTGGGGGTGAATGGGTGACCAGCACTGAGGGGGGCACTAGATCCCCCCCTTTTGATGGGGTCATTAAGCCCGTTCACGTTCAGAGTTACTATTGAAAGATAGAGTTTAGTGTCATCATGATATCTATTCAGTCCTTGTTTTTGTGGTTTGTTCCATTGGACTTCTTCTTAAAAGGGAATTTTAAGAGTCCCCCTTAAAATTTCTTGCAGAGCTGGTTTGGAGGTCACATATTCTTTCAGTTCCTGCCTGTCTTGGAAGCTCTTTATCTCTCCTTCCATTTTGAATGAGAGCCTTGCTGGATAAAGTATTCTTGGTTGCATGTTCTTCTCATTTAGGACCCTGAATATATCCTGCCAACCCTTTCTGGCCTGCCAGGTCTCTGTGGAGAGGTCTGCTGTTTCCCTAATACTCCTCCCCATAAAAGTCAGGGATTTCTTGTGCCTTGCTGCTTTAAGGATCTTCTCTTTATCTTTGGAATTTGCAAGCTTCACTATTAAATGTCGAGGTGTTGAACAGTTTTATTGATTTGGGGGGGGATCTCTCTATTTCCTGGATCTGAATGCCTGTTTCCCCTCCCAGATTAGGAAGGATTTCAGCTATGATTTGTTCAAATACATATTCTGGCCCTCTGTCCCTTTCGGCGCCCTCGGGAACCCCAATTAAATGTAGGTTTTTCTTCCTTAGGCTGTCATTTATTTCCCTTAATCTATCTTCATGGTCTTTTAATTGTCTGTCTCTTTTTTCCTCAGTTTCCCTCTTTGCCACCAACTTGTCTTCTATGTCACTCACTCATTCTTACACCTTGTTAACCCTTGTCGTTAGCACTTCTAGTTTGGATTGCATCTCATTCAATTTATTTTTAATTTCTGCCTGATTACATCTAAATTCTGGAGTCATGAAGTCTCTTGCGTCCTTTATGCTATTTTCTAGAGCCACCAGTAGCTGTATAATAGTGCTTCTGAATTGGCTTTCTGACATTGAAGTGTAATCCAAATTTTGTAACTCTGTGGGAGAGAGGACTGTTTCTGATTCTTTCTTTTGAGGTGAGGTTTTCCTTCTAGTCATTTTTCTCAGTGCAGAGTGGCCAAAAAAAAAGTTGTATTGGGAAAAGGAGAAAAAGAGAGGAGAGAAAGAAGGAAATAAAAGAGAAAAAGAAAAAAGAAAAAAGTAATTAAAAAAAAGAAAAGAAGAAGAAAATGAGAAAAAAGGGTCGGGAAGCAAACAGAAATCAAAACGCAAAAAAATATATAAAATAAAATAAAACAACAAAAACAAATGATACACGGGGAGTATCTTCTGATTCTGTATACTTTAAGTCCCTTAGTGGGATCCCTGGGTGGCGCAGCGATTTAGCGCCTGCCTTTGGCCCAAGGCGCAATCTTGGAAACCAGGGATGGAGTCCCACATCGGACTCCCGGTGCATGGAGCCTGCTTCTTCCTCTGCCTGTGTCTCTGCCTCTCTCTCTTTCTCTCTCTCTCTCTCTCTCTCTCTCTCTCTCTCTCTATCATAAATAAATAAAAATACCTTTAAAGAAAATAAAAGGTTCCTTACTTCCCCTGGAACTTGTCCCTCTACCTGGTCTTCTGGGGCATGGGTCTGTTGTGCTGATTTTCAGGTGTTAGCACTTGGGGGAGCTGCTCTGCCCCCTGCTTCGTGCAGGGCTCAGTAGGGGTTGTTTATCCTGAGAGGCCCCAGGAGGAACAACCACAGTGGCCCAGCCAGCTCTGGAGCCCTGGAGCTCTCAGTCTGCAGGGCCTGGAAGCTCTAGGGGCGGGGCCGCTGATCTGCTCAGCTCGGGGCAGGAGCCTCCTTGCTGTCCTGTGCCCTCCTGGCCTCTGCCTGTCCAGGGGGGAGGTCGGATCCTGGGCTGTGTCCCCGGCGCCCTGTGCTCCCGGGTCTGCGCTGTTGGATTCACGCTCTCGGCGGGCAGCCTCTTCCCCGTGGAGCCTCCGCCCAAGCCCCTCTGAGCTGCTCCCGGGGTCAAGGCATGCGCGAGCTGCAGCCCTTTAGGGAGCTCGGCGCACTCTCCCCGGGGCGCAGGTGTCTGTTAGTGTCCCAGGGAGCCTGAGGGCCTCGCAGCCCTCCTGCGGTACTGCTCTAACTCCCAGTGAGCCCCTTTCTGTCCGGGAAGATTGGTGAAGCTCCTGCTTCTCCAGGAGGGAGCTTTCCTGTCATGGGGGCACTCGCCCAGGCCTTAGCCCAGCTCCTCGAGGGGCCCCTCCCCCTTGGATGCCTTTTGTTTCTTTATTTCTTTTTTCTCGGTCTTCCTACCTTGATAGAAGCGTGAACTCTTCTCACTTTAGCATTCCAGCTATTCTCTCTTTAAATCTCAGGCCGAATTAGTAGATTTTCAGGATGATTTGAAGGTTATCTAGGTAATTTGGTTCGGACAGGTGACTTGGGGACCCTACTCTTTCCTTATCTTGCCCCTCCCTCAAAAGCACTTCTGAAAGAAATTGAAAAAGACACAGAGATGGAAAAATATTCCATGCTCATGCATTGGAAGAATTAGTATGGTTAAAATGTCAATGCTACCAAGGGAAATTTACACATTAAATGCAATGCCTATCAAAATACCATGGGCTTTCTTCAGAGAGTTGAAACAAATCATCTTAAGATTTGTGTGAAATCAGAAAAGACCCCAAATAACCAACGGAATATTGAAAAAGATAACCAGGCTGGGGGCATCACAATGCCAGACTTCAGGTTGTACTACAAAGCTGTGGTCATCAAGATAGTGTGGTACTGGCATAAAAACATACAGATAGATCAATGGAACAGAATAGAGAACCCAGAAATGGGCCCTCAACTCTATGGTCAACTAATACTCAACAAAGCAGGAAAGACATCCACTGGAAAAAAGATGTCTCTTCAATCAATGGTCCTGGGAAAATTGGACAGTCACATGCAGAAGAATGAACCTAGTTCATTCTATTACACCATACACAAAGATAAACTCAAAATGGAGGAAAGATCTTAATGTGAGACAAGAATCCATTATAATCCTAGAAGAGAACACAGGCAACACCCTTTTTGAACTTGGCCACAGCAACATCCTGCAAGGTATATCTAAGAAGGCAAGGGGGAAAAAAGCAAAAATGAACTATTGGAACTTAGTAAAGATCAAAAGCTTCTGCACAGCAAAAGAAACAGTCAACAAAACTCAAAGACAACCTACAGAATGGGAGAAGATATTTGCAAATGACCTATCAGATAAAGGGCTAGTATCCAAGATCTATAAAAACTTATTAAACTCAACAGCAAAGAAACAAACAATCCAATCATGAAATGGGCAAATGACCTGAACAGACATTTCACCAAAGAAGAAAGAAGACATACAGATGTCCAACAGGCACATGAGAAAATGCTCCTCATCACTTGACATCAGGGAAATACAAATCACAACCACAATTAGATACCACCTTACACCAGTGAGAATGGGGAAAATCAACAAGGCAGGAAACAACTAATGTTGGAGAGGATGTGAAGAAAGGGGAACCCTCTTGCACTGTTGGTGGGAATGTGAACTGGTGCAGCCACTCTGGAAAACTGTGTGGAGGTTCCTCAAAGAGTTAAAAATAGATCTGCCCCATGACCCAGCAATTGCACTGCTGGGGATTTACCCCAAAGATACAGATGCAATGAAACGCCGGGATACCTGCACCCCAATGTATGGCAGTAATGTCCACAGTAGCCAAACTGTGGAAGGAGGCTCAGTGTCCATTGAAAGATGAATGGATAAGGAAGGTGTGGTATATGTATACAATGGAATATTACTCAGCCATTAGTAATGACAAATACCATTTTCTTCAACATGGATTGAACTTGAAGGTATTATGCTGAATGAAGTCATTCAGGAAGGACAAACATATGGCCTCATTCATTTGGGGAATATAAAAAATAGTGAAGTGGAATAAAGGTGAAGGGAGAGTAAATTAGTAGGAGATAAAAGTGGGGGTGATGGAACATGAGAGATTCCTAACTCTGGGAATCAAACAAGGGGTTGTGGGTGGGGAGGTGGGCGGCGGATTGGGTGACTGGGTAACAGGCACTGAGGGGAGCACTCTACGAGATGAGCACTGGGTGTTATGCTATATGTTGGCAAATTGAACTCCAATAAAAAAAATTAAAAAAAGGAATTGTGTCTCACCTACAAAGTATATGCTGAGATTATATTTTGAATCATGAAAACTGCTTTCACAAGAGAAATCAATTACCAAAGTATTGATTTTGTGAATTTGCCATTTACAGGTGACAAAGAATGGCTAAATGTTTCTAAATTCTAATGGAAATCTTCAGGCCATTGTGTGAAATCAGAGCAAGTTTTTGTTTGCTTTTAAACAGAATTCCTCCTAAGGTTAGAGAAGCTCACAGTAAACATAATTTTAAATTGTCAAAATCTGAAATGTTTTTCTTTTAATACCAAGAACATGACAAGGATACTCACCCCTGTCACATCAATTCAACATAGTACAGGATTTCTAGCCAGAGTAATTAGACAGAAAAAAAATAAATTAAAGGAATTAAATCAGAAAGGAAGAAGTTAAATTGTCTTGGCAGACGACAGGAAATTTTATGTTAAAAACCCTGAACACTCTACCAAATAGTGTTAGAAATAATAAAAAGTTTTAGTAAAGTTGCAGGACACAAAATCAACATAAAAAATCAATGGTGCTTCTATATATGCTATCAACAAACTAACTGAAAGTTAAATTAAGAAAGCAAGGCTATGTGTGTAGCCAAGATGGCAGAGTTAGGAGTACCCTGAGCTCCCTCTATATCATGTTTACAATTGAATAACATCCACATCCAAGTCAATAAACCAGAGAGCAACCCAAAGCCTGTCAGGACAAACTCTACAACTAAATATAGAGAAGAAGCTGCATCTGAAAGTTTAGGAAGGTCATAAATGTAGAGGGTGGCTTCCAACAGGAGGGGTGGATCTGCACAGGTAGAAAGGGCAGAGAAATGGGCCCGTGTACCAGGGAGCTCACATAGGGAAGACTAATCCCCACAACACTTGTCTTAAAAACAAAACAAACAAACAAAAAAAGACAAAAAAAATCAACAGAGGTCCTGAATTGCATGAGTTTGTAAAACCAGTGGGACATGGAACCTAGAGTTTAAAATTCAGCACACTCAACATTTGGTGAGCTAGGAGGACAAATGATAGCCAGATCAGTGCCCTTAAAGAGACAGCAGACTGTAAAGAGAAGCAACACAACACAAAACAAAACAAAACAGAAAACCCACCAGGTTACACAATACCATTGGTAGACAGGAGATAATTCTGTGTATAATTACTTCAGAGCATATTAGGGGACTTCTTTGAAAATGAGGGAGCTGGCATGCATCATTTCCCCCTCTCACCAGCCTCCAACCCTGGCATAAACAGAGACAACTACAGGAGACAGAGCTGCACAGACACTTGTAGTATAGACCAAGGGCTCATGGCAAATCTTGTTAAAGCTGCCTGTGTGCTCAGCCCAGCCTCCATGTACACAATTGTGTTTCTATGCCCCACCAGGCTTCATTACAGTACCTAGCCACTTCCTCTCACACACTATCTCACACCAGGTCCAGATGCAAGGTACATAGTGGTCACTGTCCACCATGATCCAGGCTGCCCTGGCACACATCCCCCAGGTGCTACAGAGCTTCAGAAGATCAGGCACAAGACTAGTGGCACAGTGCAAATTTTGGTACCACTCTTACCCAGTTCCTATGTTCCAGAGTAGTATTGCTCCCTCAGAGCTGGCCTGGCTGGGTCTCACTAACACCACAGAGAGCAAAGAACAGTTCATAACAGGCAGGCATTCAGTGCAGATGACTGCACTGAAAGGACAAGTGACTCAGACACAAAAGCAGAGTGTGAGCAACTCATATAGTATACTCCCCTGAAGTGCCAGGTACTGGTGAAAAGAGTACACCATGCTGCAAGGCATTCCATGACCTACTTTTCATAAAGTTACTACATTCAAAAGTATAAGATGTGACTGACTTTCTAACATACAGAAAGAGACACAAAGAGGCAGACATAAGGAAGAGACAGAGAAATGTATTCCAAATGAAATACAAGGCAAGGTTATGGCCAGAGATCAAAGAGAAACAAATATAAGTAACATCCTTCATAGAGAATTTAAAAAAAAATAATCATAAGGACACTCATTGGATTTGATGAAAGAGTGAAAGACATGAGTGAGGCCCTTAATACAGATATAAGGAATAACATCGCAGAGAAAAAAATCTCAATATACAATATGAAAAACATGTTTGGTGGCATGAATAACAGGATGAAAGAATCAGAGGAAAAACTTAGTGACCAAGAAGACAAAGTAATGGATAGTAATCAATAAAAGATAGAAAAGTGAATTATGCAAAGCAAGAATCGTCTAAGAGACATCAACAACTCCACCAAATGTAATAGTATCCATATTATACTAGTCCAAAAAGAAAAGAGAGATAAAGGAGTAGAGAATTTATTTGAAGAAATAATTGTTGGAGGTGGGGCAAGATGGCGGAAGAATAGGGGTCCTCATCTCACCAGGCCCCACCAACTTACCTAGTTAACTTCAAATTATCCTGAACACCTATGAATTCGACCTGAGATTTAAAGAGAGAACACCCAGAACGCCAGAGAGAGCAGGTTTTTCACTTCTAGCAAGGGAGGAAGGTGGAAAAAAAATAAAAAGAATCAAGTTGGGGAGAGGCACCGAGAGGAGCTGGGCTAAAGCAGCTGAGAAAGCCTCCAGGATAGAAATCCCAGGCGGGAACTTTAACTTCTACACCAGATTCTTCCTGGACAGAAAAGCCCTTGTCAGGGAAATCAGGTGAAATCGAAGGAGGAGCAGTGAAGCCTCCAGTTTCCCAGAGTCACTAATAGAGGAAGTGCGTCTTGGGAAAAGCTGCCACCAAGTAGACTAATCTCAGTAAATGGCTAGAGCGGGCACCCGACCAGGTATCTGGGAGAAGCCAGTTGGATAGACGGGTGGATCCAGATGGAGGTGTCTGTGCCCTACTGCCTTTGGATCCGCATGCTGTTGGAGCGCAATTCCAGCAGCACAGGTCCCCAGATCCCAGGGTTCCCAAGCAGACAAAGACGAGGATCCTGCACTCCTGCTGGGACAGGAAGAAGCAGGGATGGTGAAGGACAGGGAGAACTCTCCTGCTGCTGGGCACCCCCGAGCTGTGCTCATCAGTGCATGCGAGCCGCCCCAGGAGCATCTAGGCCACTGTGGACAGGGAGACTGCATTAGTTACTAGCAGGGAGCTAACTCCAGAGCTGGAATACTGGCTGCCACCAGTGTTGTTTTTCTCCTTGTTTCACCTTGTGTCTGTGAGATCCGGGGTGCCAGGGAACAGAGGCCTCATGGGGTAAGCAGAACACGCTGAGCCCAGCATGGGGGGGGGGCATCGCTGCCCAGGCACGGACATGAAAATAAGCACAGCAGGCCCCTCCTCTAGAAGACCAGCTGGAAGAAAAGGGGAAGAGCAATTTCTTGACCAAGCAGTGCTGGAAAGATCCAGGGGAGGTCGAGGGATTTATAGCATATAAAACTAGAGGTCCTCCTGCTTTTATTTCCTTTTTTCCATTACAACTTGTTCTTATATCAGACTAAAAATTTCCTTTTTTTTCCTCTCTTCCCACCTTAACTACAATATTTTACCACCCCTTCATTTTTAAGTTTCCTCCTTTCTGGCTTTCATATTTCTACAATTATATGTCTCAGAGATATTTTCCACTTCTAGATTCCCTTCAACATAATCACTTAATTTGGGGGAGATATACAAGATATGTTTTTTTTTGTGTGTGTGTGTGTTTTGTTTTCTTTGCCTCCTTTTGTTCTACAATGGCAGAATTTAATACCTTCTAAAATATGACCCACATGCAACCAGAACTACTACTTCATTTTGAGATATTATATTATCTCTTCATTCCCATTCTGCCCCCCTCTTTTATCTCCCTTATGTTTTCATGGTGAATGTTGGGCTTTCTACAAGTATTTCTGGTTTATATAAATTAGGGACAGAGCATCTTCTAACACACAGAACTTAATAGACTCAGAAACAAGAGGATCACCCCCTAGGACCCCTCAGGTAGATGACATTTCTCTCTCCACTAAAACTTTATCACCTCCACGATCTGCCAGTCTCCTTTTTCTCTTCTTCTTTTACCTTACTTTTGTTTTTTTTCTTATTTTTTCTCTTTTATTTTATTTCTTCTTCTTTGGGATTCTTGGCATTTTGTTTTTTAATACTTGTATTAAAATATGTTTTTCACTTTAGTGGTGTTTTTGTTTCATATCATTCTGATAAATATTTTCATTTTCTGGTCTCTGACCTCATCAGAATCATCTAGGGTGAAATTAACTTAGGTCATGGTTGATATTCTTAACTCAGCCTGCTCATACAGGCACTGTACTGAGCAAAATGACTAGAAAGAAGAAATTACCACAAAATAAAGACTCAGAAACAGTATTCTTTGCCACAAGTTACAGAATTTGGATTACAATTCAATGTCAGAAACCCAATTCAGAAGCACATTTATAAAGCTACTGGTGGCTCTAGAAAAAAGCATAAGTGTTTAGGAGACTTCACACCTGCACAATTTAGATCTAATCAGGCAGAAGCTAAAAATCAATTAAATGAGATGCAATCCAAACTGGAGGTCCTAACAAAGAGGTTTAATGAGGTGGAAGAAAGAGTGAGCCACATAAAATACAAATTGATAGCAATGAAGAAACCTGAGGAAAAATTAGAAAAACAATTAAAAGACCAAGAGAAAAGGTTAATGGAAATAAATGATAGTCTCAGAAGGAAGAATCTATGTATAATTTGGGTTCCAGAGAGCACCGAGAGGGACAGAAGGCCAGAAAGCATATCTGGACAAATTATAGCTGAAAACTTCCCTAATTTGGGGAGAGGAACAGGTATTCAGATCCAGGAGATAGAGAGCCCCCCCAAAATCAATAAAAATCATTCAACACCTCGACATTTAATACTGACATTTGCGAATTCTAAAGATAAAGAGAAAATCCTTAAGGTAGTGAGACGCAAGATTCCAAACATATATGGGGAGAAATATTAGATTAACAGCAGACCTCTCCACAGGGACCTGGCAGGCCAGAAAGGGAAGACAGGATATATTCAGGGTCCTAAATGAGAAGAACATGCAACCAAGAATACTCTATCCAGCAAGGCTCTCATCTCAATCTTCAAGGTAGGCAGAAACTGAAGATTCTGTGACCACCAAACCAGCTGTGAAAGAAGTATTAAGGGGGACACAGTAAAACAAAGAGGAAGCCCAAAGAAATAATCCACAAAACCAAGGATGGAATAGGTATTATGATGGCACTAAATTCATATCTTTCGATAGTTACTCTGAACGTGAATGTGCTAAATAATCCCATTGAAACATGCAGGATTTCAGACTGGATAAAAAAGCAAGACACATAATATGTTGTCTACAAGAGACTCATTAGATGTAAGGACACCTCCAGCCTGAAAATGAAAAGGTAGAGAACCATTTACCATTCAAATGGTCCTCAAAAGAAAGCTGGGGCAGCAGTCCTCATATCAGATAAATAAGTTATCACAAAGACTGTAGTAAGAGATTAAGAGGGACACTGTATCTTACTTAAAGGGTCTATCCAACAAGAAGACATAAAAGTCATGAATATTTATGCCCCTAATGAGGGAGCTGCCAAATATATCAATGAATTAATAACAAAAGTAAAGATATACTTAGATTATAATACACCAATAGTAGGAGTCTTCAACACAGCACTTTCTGCAAATGACAGATATTCTAAGCACAAAATCATGAAAGAAACAAGAGCTTTAAATGATACAATGGACCAGATGGATTTCACAGATATATACAGAACTTTGCATCTGAATACAACAGCATACACATTCTTCTCAAGTACACATGGAACTTTCTCCAGAATAGACCACATACTGGGTCACAAATAAGGTCTCAAACAATACCAAAAGATTGCATTTGTCCCCTGCATATTTTCAGACCACAATGCTTTGAAACTTGAACTCAATCACAAGAAGAAATTTGGAAGAAACTAAACTAAGTGGAGGATAAAGAGTATCCTGCTAGAAGATGAAAGGGTCAACCAGGAAACTGGAGAAGAATTAAAAAGATTAATGGAAACGAGTAAGAATGAAGATACAACCATTCAAAATCTTTGGGGTACAGCAAAATTAGTCCTAAGAGGTAAATGCATTGCAATACAAACATCCTTCAAAAATTGGAAGAAACTCAAATACACAAGCTAACCTGACACCTAAAGAAACTGGAGAAAGAACAGTAAATAAAACCTACACTGAGCAGAAGAAGAGAATAAAGACTCAAGCAGAACTCAATGAAACAGAGACCAGAAGAATTGTAGAACAGATTAAAAAAAAAAAAACAGGAGCTGGTTCTTTGAAATAATAAGAAAGATAAACCATTAGGCAGCGTTATAAAAAGAAAAAAGATTCAAATTACTAAAACCATGAATGAAAAAGGAGATATCACAAACAATACCAAGGAAATACAAATGATTTTAATAATGTATTATGGGCAGCTAAAAGCCAATTAATTACACAATCTAGACAAAATGGATGGATTTCTGGAAAACCACAAATTACCAAAACTAGAACAGGAAGAAATAGAAAACCGGAACAGGTAAGTAACAGGGAGGAAATTGAAGCATTCATCAAAAACCTCCCAAGACACAAATGACCAGGGCCAGATGGCTTCCCAGGAGAATTCTATCAAACTTTTAAAGGAGAAATAATATCTATTTACCAAAGCTGTTCCAAAAGTTAGAAAGGGACAGGATACTTCCAAAATCTTTTCATGAGGCCTGCATCACCTTAATTCCAACACCAGGCAAAGACCCCACCAAAAAGGAAAATTATAGACCAATATCCCTGATGAACACAGAGGCAAACATTCTCAACAAGATACTAGCCAATAGGATCCAACAGTACATCAAGAAGATTATTTACCATGAAAAAGAGGGACTTATTCCTAGGAAGCAAGGCTGGTTTAATGCTTGTAAAGCAATCAATGTGATAGATCATATCAACAAGAGAAAAAACAAGAACTCTATGATCCTCTCAATAGCTGCATAGAAAGCATTTGACAAAATACAGCATTCATTCCTGATCAAAACCCTTCAGAGTGTAGGGATAGAGGGAACATTCCTCAGCATCTTAAAAAGCCATATACAAGAAGCCCACAGCAAATATCATTCTCAATGGGGAAACACTGTGAGCCTTTCCCTTAAGAGCAGGAACAAGACAGGGATGTCCACTCTCACCACTGGTATTCAACACAGTACTACAAGTCCTAGGCTCACCAAAAAGACAACAAAAAGAAATAAAAGGCATTCAAATCAAGAAAGAAGAAAGCAAACTCTCCCTCTTCATTGAAGACATGATACTGTCCATAGAAAACCCAAAAGACTCCCCTCCAAGATTGCTAGAACTCATACAGCAATTCAGCAATGTGACAAGATACAAATTCAATGCACAGAAATTAGTGGCATTTCTATACACTAAAAATAAAACTGAAGGAAGAGAAATTTAGGAATCAATCCCATATACAAATGCAATGAAAAGCATAAGATACTTAGGAATAAACCAGGTAGGATCTATACTCTTAAAACCTACAGAACACTTCTGAAAGAAGTTGAGGAAGACACAAAGAGATGGAAAAATATTCCATGCTCATTCTTTGGAAGAATTAATATTGTGAAAATGTCAATGCTACCCAGGGCTATTTACAAGTTAAATGCACTCCCTATTAAAATACCATGGAGTTTCTTCAGAAAGCTGGAACAAATTATCTCAGGTTTGTGTGGAATCAGAAAAGACCCCGAATAGCCAGGGTAATATTAAAAAAGAAAACCAGAGCTGGGGGCATCACAATGCCAGATTTCAGATTGTACTACAAAGCTGTGGTCATCAAGACAGTGTGGTACTGGCACAAAAACAGATGCATAAATCAATGGAACAGAATAGAGAATCCAGAAGTGGACTTTCAACTTTATGGTCAACTAATATTCGACAAAGCAGGAAAGACAATCCACTGGAAAAAGGACAGCCTCTTCAAAGAATGATGCAGGGAAAATTGGACATCCACATGCCGAAGAATGAAACTAGACCATTTTCTTACACCATACACAAAGATAAACTCAAAATGGATGACAGATCTAAATGTGAGACAAGAATCCATTAAAATCCTAGAGGAGAACACAGCTACACCCTTTCTGAACTTGGCCACAACAACTTCTTGCAAGATACATCCATGAGGGCAAGGAAAACAAAAACAAAAATGAACTTTTGGGACTTCATCAAGATAAAATGCTTCTGCAAAGCAAAAGAAACAGTCAACAAAACTCAAAGACAACCTATGCAATGGGAGAAGATATTTGCAAATGGTATATCAGATAAAGGGCTAATGTCCAAGATCTATAAAGAACTTATGAAACTCAATAACAAAGAAACAAACCAATTATGAAATAGGTAATAGAGATGAACAGACATTTCTCCAAAGAATACATACAGGTGACCAACAAGCACATGAAAAAATGCTCCACTTTGCTTGCCATCAGGGAAGTACAAATCAAAACCACAATGCGATACCACCTCACACCAGTGAGAATAGTGAAAATTAACAAGACGGAAACAACAAATGTTGGAGAGGATGTGGAACATGGGAACTCTCTTGCACTGTTGGTGGGAATGTGAACTGGTGTAGCCATTCTGGAAAACAGTGTGGAGGTTCCTCAGAGTTAAAAATAGAGGTACCTATGACCTAGCAATTGCACTTACGGGAAATTATCTCAAAGATACAGATACAATGAAAATAGAGACACCTGCACCCCAATGTTTAGCGCAGCAATGTCCACAGTGGCCAAACTGTGGAAGGAGGCTCAGTGTCCATCGAAAGATGAATGGATAAAAAAGATGTGGTATATATATTCAATGGAATATTACTCAGCCATTAGAAATGACCAATACTCACCATTTGCTTCGACATGTATAGAACTGGAGGGTATTTTGTTGAGTGAAGTAAGTCAATTGGTGAGGGACAATCATTATATGGTTGCACTCCCATGGGGAATATAAAAAAATTGTGAAAGGAATTATATGGAAGGGAGAGAAAATGAGTGGGAATAATCAGAGACGGTGACAAAGTATGAGAGACTCCTAACTTGGGAAATGAACGGGGTGTAGTGGATAGGGTGTCTGGTCGGGAAATGGGTGACTGGGTGATGGGCCTTGAACGGGACCCTTGATCAGATAAGAACTTGGTATTAGAGTATATGTTGGCAAGTAGAACTCCAATAAAAAAATATACAGAAAAAAATTATTGTTGAAAACCTCCTTAAGGAAAGTAAACTGATATCCAGATTCAGGATACAGAGTGAACACCCATGAAAATCAACTAAATCAGACCTACACCAAGACATGTTATAATTAAATTTGCAAAATATATTGAAAAAGAAAAAAATCCTACCTGGCGACAAATGAAAAAGAAAACAATGGCCCAAAACCTGTGAGATCCACAAAGGCAATTCTAGGAGGGAAATTTAGAGCAATATAGACATGCCAAGAGAAGCAAGAAAAACTCAAACAATGTAATCTATACTTAAAAGAGCTATATAACAGGAATCTCTGGATGACTCAGACTCAGCGCCAGCATTCGGCCCAGGGCGTGATCCTGAAGTCCCAGGACTGAATCCCACATCAGGCTCCCTGCAATGAGCCTGCTTCTCCCTATGGCTATATCTCTGCTTCTGTCTCTCTCTTTCTCTCTATCTCTCATGAATAAATAATATATTAAAAAAGAGCTAGAAATAGAACAACATACCAAACCTAAAGGTATGCATTTTAAGAAAATAGTAAAAATATAAGCAGAAATAAATTATATATATATATAAAGAAATAAGTGATATAGAACATAAGAAAATATTAGAATTGATCAATAAATCCAGAAGGTGGATTGATCTTTGAAAAATTCAATGAAATTGAAAACAACTATTCAGGATTTTCTTTTTTTAATTTTTAAAATAAAATTTTATTTATTTATTATTTGAGTTCAATTTCCAACATATAGCATAACACCCAGGGCTCATCCCACCAAGTGCCCCCCTCACTGCCCATCACCCAGTCACCCCAATCCCCCGCCCACTTCCCCTTCCACTACCCGTTGTTCATTTTCCAGAGTTAGGTGTCTTTCATGTTTTGTCACCCTCACTGATATTTTCACTCATTTTCTCTGCTTTCCCTTTATTCCCTTTCACTAATTTTTATATTCCCCAAATGAAGAGATGATATAATGTTTGTCATTTTCCGATTGACTTATTTTACTCAGCACAATACCCTCCAGGTCCCTCCACGTCGATGCAAATAGTGGGTATTTGTCGTTCCTAATGGCTGAGTAATACTCCATTGTATACATATACTACATCTTCTTTATCCATTCATCTTTCGATGGACACCGAGGCTCCTTCCACAGTTTGGCTATTGTGGACATTCCTGCTATAAACATTGGGGTGCAGGTGTCCTGCTATTTCAGTGCATCTGTATCTTAAGGGAAAATCCCCAAAAGTGCAATTGCTGGGTCATAGGGCAGATCTATTTTTAACTCTTTGAGGAACCTCCACACAGTTTTCCAGAGTGGCTGTACCAGTTCACATTCCCACCAAAACTGCAAGAGGATTCCCCTTTCGCGACATCGTCTCCAAAATTTGTGGTTTCCTGCCTTGTTAATGTTCCCCATTCTCACTGGTGTGAGGTGGTATCTCATTGTGGCTTTGATTTGTATTTCCCTGATGGCCAGTGATGCGGAGCATTTTCTCATGTGCTTGTTAGCCATGTCTATGTCTTCCTATGTGAGATTTCTATCCATGTCTTTTGCCCATTTCATGATTGGATGGTTTCTTTCTTTGCTGTTGAGTTTATTAAGTTCCTTACAGATCTTGGAAACTAGCCCTTTATCTGATACATCATGTGCAAATATTTTCTCCCATTCTGTAGGTTGTCTTTCAGTTTTGTTGCAGGTTCTTTTGCTGTGCAGAAGTTTTCTTATCTTTTTTTGAAGATGTATTTATTTATTTATAATAGACAGAGACAGAGAGAGAGAGAGAGAGAGAGAGAGAGAGAGAGAGGCAGAGACACAGGAGGAGGGAGAAGAAGGCTCCATGCCAGGCGCCCGACTTGGGACTCGATCCCGGGAATCCAGGATGGCTCCCTGGTCCAAAGGCAGGTGCCAAACCGCTGAGCCACCCAGGGATCTCCAGAAGCTTCTTATCTTAATGAAGTTCCAATAATTCATTTTTGCTTTTGTTTCTCTTGCCTTCATGGATGTATCTTACAAGAATTTGCTGTGGCCAAGTTCAGAAAGGGTGTTACCTGTGTTCTCCTCTAGGATTTTGATGGAATATTGTCTCACATTTAGATCTTTCATCCATTTTGAGTTTATCTTTGTGTATGGTGTAAGAAAATGGTCTAGTTTCATTATTCTGCATGTGACTGTCCAATTTTCCCAACACCATTTATTGAAGAGACTATCTTTTGTCCAGTGGATAGTCTTTCCTCCTTTGTCGAATATTAGTTGACCATAAGGTTGAGAGTCCACTTCGGGATTCTATATTCTGTTCCATTGATCTATGTGTCTGTTTTTTTTGCCAGTACCACACTGTCTTGATGACCACAGCTTTGTAGTACAACCTGAAATCTGGCATTGTGATGCCCCCAGCTATGGTATTCTTTTTTAATATTCCCCTGGCTATTTGGGGTCTTTTCTGATTCCACGCAACGCTTAAGATGATTTCCAACTCTCTGAAGAAAGTCCATGGTAGTTTGATAGGAATTGCATTAAATGTGTAAATAGCCCTGGGTAGCATTGACTTTTTCACAATATTAATTCTTCCAATGAAAGGGTATGGAATAATTTTCCATCTCTCTGTGTCTTCCTCAATTTCTTTCGGAAGTCTCCTGTAGTTTTTAGGGTATAGATCCTTTAACCTCTTTGGTTAGGTTTATTTCTAGGTATATTATGCTTTTGGGTGCAATTGTAAATGGGATTGCCTCCTTATTTTTCTTTCTTCTGTCTCATTGTTAGTGTAGAGAAATGCCACTGATTTCTGGGCATTGATTTTGTATCCTGCCATACTGCCCAATTGCTGTATGAATTCTAGCAATCTTGGGGGGGCAGTCTTTTGGGTTTTCTATGGACAATATCATGTCATCTGTGAAGAGGGAGAGGTTTACTTCTTCTTTGCCAATTTGAATGCCTTTTTTTTTTTTTTTTTTTTTTTTTTTTTTTTTTTTTTTTTTTTTTTTTTTTTTTTTTTGCTGTTGTTGCCTGATTGCTGAGGCTAGGACTTCTAGTACTATGTAGAATAGCAGTGGTGATGGGGAAATCCCTCTCGTGTTCCTGATATTAGGGAAAAGGCTCCCAGCATTTCCCCATTGAGAATGATATTTGCTGTGGGCTTTTCGTAGATGACTTTTAAGATGCTGAAGAATGTTCCCTCTATCCTTACATTCCGAAGAGTTTTGATCAGGAATGAATGCTGTATTTTGAAAAATGCTTTCTTTTTCTTTAAACTGAAGATTTCTTTTTACTATTATTTTTAAGGTATATTTTTAATGGAGTTCGATTTTCCAACATATAGTATAACACCCAGTGCTCATCCCACCTATCAGTGCCCCTATCAGTGCTCGTCACCCAGTCACCCCATCCTCCCTACCCACCTTCCCTTCCACTACCCCTTGTTAGTTTCCCAGAGTTACAGTCTCATGTTTTGTCACCCTCACTGATATTTCCCACTCATTTTCTCTCCTTTCCCGTATAATTCCTTCAGCTATTTTTAATATTTCCCATATGAATGAAACCATATAATGATTGTCCTTCTCTGACTGACTTACTTCACTCAGTGTAATACCCTCCAATTCCATCCACGTTGAAGCAAATGGTGGGTATTTGCGGTTTTTTAGGCTGAGTAATATCCCACTGTATATAGACAATTTCTTCTTTATCCATTCATCTTTCGATGGACACCGAGGCTCCTTTCACAGTTTGGCTACTGTGGATATTGATGCTATAAACATTGGGGTGCAGGTGTCTCGGCCTTCCACTGAATCTGTATCTGTGGGGTAAATCCCCAGCAGTGCAATTGCTGGGTCATAGGGCAGGTCTATTTTTAACTCTTTGAGGAACCTCCACACAGTTTTCCAGAGTGGCTGCACCAGTTCACATTTCCACTAACAGTGCAAGAGTGTTCCCCTTTCTCCACATCCTCTCCAACATTTGTGGTTTCCTGTCTTGTTAATTTTCCCCAATCTCACTGGTGTGAGGTGATATCTCATTGTAGTTTTGATTTGTATTTCCCTGATGGCCAGTGATGCGGAGCATTTTCTCATGTGCTTGTTAGCCATGTCAATGTCTTCCTCTGTGAGATTTCTGTTCATGTCTTTTGCCCATTTCATGATTGGATTGTTTGTTTCTTTGCTGTTGAGTTAATTAAGTTCCTTATAGATCTTGGAAACTAGCCCTTTATATGATATGTTATTTGCAAATATCTTCTCCCATTCTGTAGGTTGTCTTTTAGTTTTGGTGGCTGTATCCTTTGCTGTGCAAAAGCTTCTTATCTTGATGAAGTCCCAATAGTTCATTTTTGCTTTTGTTTCTTTTGCCTTCGTGGATGTATCTTGTAAGAAGTTACTGTGCCCGAGTTCAAAAAGGGTGTTGCCTGTGTTCTCCTCTAGGATTTTGATGGAATCCTGTCTCACATTTAGATCTTTCATCCATTTTGAGTTTCTCTTTGTGTATGGTGCAAGAGAGTGGTCTAGTTTCATTCCTCTGCATGCAGCTGTCCAAATTCCAGCACCATTTACTGAAGAGACTGTCTTTTCCAGTGGATAGTCTTTCCTGCTTTGTCAAATATTAGTTGACCATAAAGTTCATTTTATACAAGTGTTTTTATGGATGTATACATATTATGTCATTTCTTTTGCATAAATACCTAAGAATTGAGATTTAAGATTACATGTCAAGGTTAAATTTTGTAATTCAGGGCCGCCCAGGTGGCTCAGCGGTTTAGCGCTGCTTTCAGCCCAGGGCCTGATCCTGGAGACCTGGGATCAAGTCCCACATTGGGCTCCCTGCATGGAGCCTGCTTCTCTCTCTGCCTCTCTCTCTCTCTCTCTCTCTCTCTCTCTCTCTCTCTCTCATTAATAAATAAATAAAATCTTTTAAAAAATTTTGTAATTCAGTGTCAAATTATTTTCAAAATAGCTTTACCACTTGATATGGATTGAATAATTGCATCCCTTCAAAAATTTGTATATTGAAATCTATTCCCAAAATGGTTGTATTTGCAAGTGAGGCCTTTAGAAAGTAAGTAGGTCGTGAGGGTAGAACCACCATTAATGAGATTAACATTTCTCTTTCCCTCTGCCACATAAGGAAACAGAAGATGATAATCTGAATACCAGGATGGGTCCTCACTAAGAATCAAATGTACTGGCACCTTGATCTCAGATTACCCAGCCTCTAAAATTGTGAAAATTAAACTTCTGTTGTTAAGCTATCTAATTCATGGTAATTGGTTATAATAGCCCAAGCTGACTGAGACATCATTTTACATTTCCACCATTAGTATATGAGAGATACACTTGCTTCATATCCTCGCCAACACTTGGCATGGTCAGACTTTAGAATTTCCTAAAATTAAATCCTATTAGATTTGTTGTGCTATCCCAACATGGTTGTGATTTGCATTTCCCTAAAGTATAATGATATTGAGCATCTTTTTATTCACTAATTTCTTTCTCTTACGTTTTTTATGGCAATATGTCTTTAAAATCTTTTTTTTTTATTGGGCCACCTGGCTGGCTCCTTTGGTTAAGCATCTGACTATATCAGCAAAGGTGTTGATCTTCCAGTCATCTGTTCAAGCCCACACAGAGAAGCATGGATATGGAGCCTACATAAACAAACAAACAAAAAAACCGTTTTTCTTTATTTTTAAAAAACCTGAATTATTTATCTTTTTATTATTGAATTGTGGGTAATATTTGAAAATTCTAGAGATAAGCTAGTAGTTGGATATTTGTATTTTAAGTATTTAGTCTCAGTCTTTGGCCTGCTTTTCATGTTCATAATAGTGACATATTGAAGATGGAAAATTTTTAATTCTGAAAAATCATTTAAAAAATTTATGTAGTTTATGCTTTCGGTGGCCTATTTAAGTAATCTTTGCCAAATTCAATGTCACTAGAATATGTTCCTAGGTTATTGTTATTTCTTCTAGATATTTTATAATTTTAGTGTTTACATTTGAATCTATGATACTTTTTGGGTTTTTTTCTATGATACTTTTCGATTTTTCTATATGGTTTGAGATAAGAATCCACATTGTTAATATATTTTTTTAATTTTGATATGGATAATTATTGTTCCAGCATTATTTCTTGACAGATTATCTTTTGTCCTTTGAATTGCCTTAGCACCATTACTGAAAATCAATTTGCCATATAAGTGTGTGTGTGTTGATGGATTCTTTATTCTGTTTAATGGATATGTAGGTTTATCCTTATACCATGAAAAAACTAATCTTTTCTTTTTTTGCATATAATTTTATTGGAGATCAATATGCCAAAATATAGCATAACACCCAGTGCTCATCCCATCAAGTTCCCCCCTCAGTGCCAGTCACCCAGTCACCCCAACCACCCGCCTGCCTTCCTTTCCACCACGCCTTGTTTGTTTCCCAGAGTTAGGAGTCTCTCATGCTCTGTCTCCCTCTCTGATATTTCCCATTCATTTTCTCTCCTTTCCCCTTTATTCCCTTTCACTATTTTTTATATTCCCCAAATGAATGAGACCATATAAGGTTTGCCCTTCTCCAATTGACTTACTTCACTCAGCATAATACCCTGCAGCTCCATACAGTTGAGCAACTGGTGGGTATTTGTCGTCTCTAATGGCTGAATAAAATTCCACTGTATATATATACCACATCTTCTTTATCCAATCATCTTTTGGTGGACACCGAGCCTCCTTCCACAGTTTGGCTATTATGGACATTGTTGTAATAAACATTGGAGTGCAGGTGTCCTGCCGTTTCACTGTATCTTTGGGGTAAATCCCCATCAGTGCAATTACTGGGTCGAAGGGCAGTTCTATTTTTTTAATAAATTAATTTTTATTGGTGTTCAATTTACCAACATACAGAATAACACCCAGTGCTCATCCCGTCAAGTGTCCCCCTCAGTGCCCGTCACCCATTCACCCCCACCCCCCGTCTTCCTCCCCTTCCACCAACCCTAGTTCATTACCCAGAGTTAGGAGTCTTTATGTTCTGTCTCCCTTTCTGATATTTCCCACACATTTCTTCTCCCTTCCCTTATATTCCCATTCACTATTATTTATATTATATTCCCCAAATGAATAACATACAATGTTTTTTTTTCCAGTGGATAGTTTTTCCTGATTTGTCGAATATTAGTTAACCATAGAATTGAGGGCCCATTTCTGGGATCTCTATTCTGTTCCGTTGATCGAGGTGTCTGTTTTTGTGCCAGTACCATACTGTCTTGATCATGTTTGTAGTACAACTTGAAATCCGGCATTGTGATGCCCCAAGCTCTGGTTTTCTTTTTTAATATTCCCCTAGCTATCCGAGGTCTTTTCTTAATCCACATAAATCTTAAGATGATTTGTTCCAACTTTCTTAAGAAAATCCATGGTATTTTGATAGGGATTGTATTACCTGTGTAAATTGCCCTGGGGAGCATTGACATTTTTACAATATTAATTCTTCCAATTCCATGAGCATGGAATATTTTTCCATCTCTTTGTGTCTTCCTCAATGTCTTTCAGAAGGGTTCTGTAGTTCTTACGGTATGGATCCTTTACCTCTTTGGTTAGGTTTATTCCTAGGTATTTTATGCTTTTGGATGAAATTGTCAATGGGATTGACTCATTACTTTCTCTTTCTTCAGTCTCACTGTTAGTTTAGAGAAATGCCACTGATTTCTGGGCATTGGTTTTGTATCCTGCCACACTTCCGAATTGCTGTATGAGTTCTGGGAATCTTGGGCTAGAGTCTTTTGGGTTTTCTACGTACAATATCATGACATCTGTGAAGAGGGAGAGTTTGACTTCTTTGCCAATTTGCATGCCTTTAATGTCTTTTTGTTGTCTGATTCTTGAGGCTAGGACATCCAGTACTATGTTGAATAGCAGTGGTGAGAGTGGACATCCCTGTCTTGTTCCTGATCTTAGGGGAAAGGCTCCAAGTGTTTCCCCATTGAGAATGATATTTGCTGTGAGCTCTTTGTAGATGGCTTTTAAGATGCTAAGGAATGTTCACTGTATCCCTACACTCTGAAGAGTTTTGATCAGGAATGGATGCTGTATTTTGTCAAATGCTATCTCTGCATCTATTAAGAGGATCATATGGTTCTTGTTTTTTCTCTTCTTGATATGATCTATCACGTTGATTGTTTTACGAATGTTGAACCAGCCTTGCATCAAGGGGATTAATCCCATTTGTTCATGTTGAATAACCTTCTTAATATACTGTTGGATCCTATTGGCTAGTAACTTGGTGTGAATTTTTGCATCTATGTTCATCAGAGATATTGGTCTATAATTCTCCTGTTGGTGGGGTCTTTGTCTGGCTTTGGAATTAAGGTTTTGCTTTCCACATAGAATGAGTTTGGAAGTATTCCATCTCTTTCAATCTTTTGAACATCTTTAGTAGAATAGGTATTGTTTCTTCTATAAGTATATGAGAGAATTCCCCTTTGAAGGCATCTGGCCCTGGACTTTTGGTCATAGGAGGTTTTTGATGACTGCTTCAATTTCTTCCCTGGTTATTGGCCTGTTCAGGTTTTCTATTTCTCCCTGTTCCAGTTTTGGTAGTTTGTGGTTTTCCAGAAATGCGTCCATTTCTTCTACATTGCCTAATTTATTGCATATAGCGGCTCATAAAAAGTTTTTAAAATTGTTTGTATTTCCTTGGTATTGGTTGCGATCTCTCCTATTTCAGTCATAATTTTATTAATTTGAGTCTTTTATCTTTTGTTTTTAATAAGGATGGCTAATGCTTTATCTATCTTATTAATTCTTTCAATGAACCAACTCTTGGTTTTGTTGATCTGTGCCACGGTTCTTCTAGTCTCTACTTCATTGAGTTTTGCTCAAATTTTTATTAACTGTCTTCTTCTGCTGGGGTAGGTATTATTTGCTATTCTTTCTCCAATTCCTTTAGGTGCAAGGTTAGCTTTTGTAATTGAGTTCTTTCCAATTTTTTGAGGGATGCTTGTATTGTGATGTATTTCCCTCTCAGGACTGCTTTTGCTGTCTCCCAAAGATTTTGAACGATTGTATCTTCATTCTCATTAGTTTTTATGAATCTTTTTAATTCTTCTCTAATTTCCTGGTTGACCCTTTCATCTTTAAGCAGGATGCTCTTTAACCTCCATGTGTTTGAATTTCTTCCAAATATCTTCTTGTGTTTGAGTTCATGTTTCAAAGATTTGTGGTCTGAGAATATTACGGGGACAATCTCAATATTTTGGTATCATTTAAGACCAATTTGTGACCCCCTATGTAGTGTATTCTGGAGAGAGTTCCATGTGCACTTGAGAAGAATGTGTATGCAGTGGCATTCGGATGGAAAGTTCTGTATATATCTGTGAAATCCTTCTGTTCCAGTGTATCATTTAAGGCCCTTGTTTCTTTGATTATGTTGTGTTTAGAAGATCTGTATTTAGGAAGTCTACTATTAGTGTATTATTATCTAAGTATTTCTTTACTTTGGTTATTAATTGATTGATATATTTGGCAGCTCCCACATTAGGGTCATAAATATTCATGAGTGTTAGGTCTTCTTGCTAGGTAGACCCTTTAAGTATGTATGATATAGTGTACCTCTTCATCTCTTACTATAATCTTTGGAATAAAGTTTAATTTATCTGATATGAGGAATGCTACCCCTGCTTTCTTTTGAGGACCATTTGAATTGTAAATGTTTCTACACCCTTTTATTTTCAGGCTGTACGATTCCTTAGGCCTAAAATGAGTCTCTTGTAGACAGCAAATAGATGGGTCTTCTTTTCTATCCAGCCTGAATCCCTGCGTCTTTTGATGGGAACATTTAGCCCATTCACGTTCGGAGTTACTATTGAAATATATGAAGTTAGTGTCATCATACCTATTCAGTCCTTGTTTTTGTGGATTGTTTCTTTGGACTTCCTCTTTCTTTTACCTAGTCCCCCTCAATATATCTTGCTTTCCCCTGGGTTGCACTTCCTCTGTTAGTGACCCCGGGAACCTGGGGGCTCCACTGCCCCTCCTGGGATCCTGTCCAAGTTCCCTGCGAGCACCTTTCTGTCCGGGAACAGTGGTAAAGTTCCTGCTTCCCCAGGACTAGGCTTTCCTTCCTGGGGGCATCCACCACCTGGCCTTAGCTCGGCTCCTCACTGGGGCCCCTCACCCACTGGATGCTTTTTTATTTTTCCCCCATCTTCCTACCTTGATAGAAACGCATACTCTTCTCACTGTAGCATTCCAGCTGTTCTCTCTTTAAGTCTCAGGCTGAATTCATAGATTTCAGGATGATTTAAAAGTTATCTAGGTAAGTTGATGGCGACAGGTGACTTGGGGATCCTACTGTTCCACCATCTTGCCCTGCCCCCCTCCGCTTTCTTTTACAGAGCCCCCCTTAATATTTCTGGCAGAGCTGGTTTAGTGGTCACATATTCTTTCAGTTATTGCCTATCTTGGATGCTCTTTATCTCTCCTTCTATTCTGAATGACAGCCTTGCTGGATAGAGTATTCTTGGCTGCATGTTCTTCTTATTTAGGACCCTGAATATATCCTGCCAGCCCTTTCTGGTCTGCCAGGTCTCTGTGGAGAGTTCTGCTGTCGATCTGATATTTCTCCCCATATCAGTTAGTAATCTTTTTTCTCTTGCTTCTTTAAGAATTTTCTCTTTATCTTTGTAATTTGCAGGTTTCAGTATTAAATATCAAGCTGTTGAACAGTTCTTACTGATTTTTGAGAGGGATTTCTCTATCTCCTGGACAGAATGTCTTTTCCCTCCTCAAATTAAGGAAGTTCTCAGCTACGATTTGTTCAAATATCCTTTCTGGCCCTTAGCTCTCTCCGAGCTTTCTGGAACCCCAATTAATCATAGATATTGCCTATTGAGGCTTTCATTTATTTCCCTTAACCTTTCCTCATGGTCTTTTAATTGTTTTTTTTTCTTTTTTTCCCATCAACTCGTCTTCTATATTACTCACTCATTCTTCTACGAAAATTAACCCTCATCATTATGACCTCCAGTTTGGATTGTATCTCATTTAATTGATTTTTAATTTCGGCCTGATTAGATCTAAATTCTGCAGTCATGAAGTCTCTGGAATCCTTTATGCTCTTTTCCAAAGCCACCAGTAGCTTTATAATTGTGCTTCTGAATTGGCTTTCTGGCATCAAATTGTAATCCAAATTCTGTAACTCTGTGGCAGAGAGTACTGTTTCTTTTCTTTCTTTTGTGGTGAGTTCTTCCTTCTAGTAATTTTGCTCAGTGCAGAGTGGCTGTTGAGTGAGCTGAGTCAAGAATATCAACCATGACCTAAGTAAATTTCACCCTAGATGATTCTGACAAGTTCAGAGACCAGAAATTTATTTATTTATTTTTGAGACCAGAAATTTAAAACAAAGATCACAATGAAATTAAAAAAAAATACCACTAAAGTGAAAACAAATTTTAAAACAAAGTTGTAAAAAAACAGAAGGCCAAGTATCCCAAAGATAGGAGAGAAAAAAGCAAAAGCAAAGAGGAAAAAAAATAGGAAGAAGAATAAATAAAGGAGAAGGAAAAAAAAGGTTTGTTGACTGGGAGATGGTGGTGATGAAGTTGTACTGGAGGGAGAATGTAGTCTACTTGAGGGGTCCTTGAGTGTTATCCTCTTTGTTATGATTATATTAAGCTCTGTATGTTAGAAGATGGTCAGTCCCAAATTTATATAAACCAGAAATACTTGTAGAAAACCCCAACATTGACCACAAAACATAAATGAGATAAAAGAAAGGGGCAGAATGGGAATGAGGAATCTCACAGAATGAACCACCACAATATACCACTTGGTTCTGGGTGCATGCTGGTTATGTTTTAGAAGGTATTAAATTTGCCATTGTAGAACAAAATGAGGCAGAGAAAACAAAAAAAAAAACACAAAACAAAATGAAACAAAAAAACATGTCTTGTATATCTCCCAAAATTATGATGAGTATGTTGAAGGGAATCTAAAAGTGGAAAATATATCTAGGATGTGTAATTGTAGAAATATGAAAGTCAAAATGAAAGAAACTTAAAAATTAAGAGGTGGTAAAATATTGTAGTTAAGGTGGAAAAAATATTGGAAATTTTTAGTCTGCTTTAAAAATGAGTTGTACTGAAAGAAGGGGAGAACCCTTTAGTTCTATATACTATAAATCCCTCTGACTCCCCCTGGAGCTTTCCAGGGCTGCTTTGTCAAGAGCTTGCTCTTCCCCTGTTCTTCCAGCTGGTCTTCTGGGGGAGGGCCTGCTGTGCTATTTCTCAGGTGTGTGTACCTGCTGGAACTACCTCACCCTCTGCTGGGTGCCAGGTTCAGTGGGAGCTGTTTACCTCATGAGGCCTCTGTTCCCTGGCAGCCTTGCCTCTCCGAAGCACAAGGTAAGACAAGGAGGAAAAACAATACTGGCGCATGCCAGGTCTGCAGGAGTCAGCTCCCTGGGAGTAACTAATGCAGTCTCCCTGTCCTCACTGGCCTAGATGCTCCTGGGGCAGGCACGGGTGTTATGATCTGCACAGCTTGGGAGCACCCTGTGCCAGAAGAGTCCTCATTGTCCAGTGTCCTTCCTCCTCTGCTAGTCCCAGGTGGAACGCAGGGTCATGGTCTGTGTCCACTTAGTGCCCTGGGATCTGGGGCCCTGCACTGCTGGAATCGTGCTCCCAAAGGCAGCAAAGCGCAGACCCTTACATCTTGAGCCACCCGCTTGACTGACCGGCTTCCCCCAGATGCTCCACCGGGTGTAGGCTCCAGGCCTTTACAGAGATCAGCCCATAGTTTGTGCCACGCTTTGCCCTGGGGGGCATTTACTCTATTAGTGACTCCGGGAAACCGGAGGCATCACTGCCCCTTCTGCGATTTGGCTGGGTTTCCCTGCTAAGCGTCTTTCCGGCCAGGAAGAATCTGGTGCAGATTTTTTAAGTTCCTGCTTCTCCAGGGCTGGGCTTTCCTGTCCCAGAGGCTTTCACTGCCAGCCTTAGCCCAGGCCTCGTGGTGCTCCTCCCCTACTTTTTTCTTTTTCATTTATTTTTTTTTCTGAATTCCTACCTTGCTAGAAGTGAAAACCCTTCTCTCTGTAGTGTTCCAGCTGTTCTCTCTTTAAATATCAGGTCAAATTCATAGGTGTTCATGATGATTTGAAAGTTATCTAGGTAAGTTGATGGGGCCAGGTTTTTTGAGGACCCCTACTCATCTGTCATCTTGCCCTGCCTATAATCCAGAAGAGACATTTTCTAAATAAGATCTACCAATGGCCAAGAATCACATAAAAAGATGCCCAATATCATATCATTAGGGATAGGCAAATCCATGCCACAAAATACTACTTCACACCCACTCGGATGGCCATAATAAAAAACAAACAACATAAAAAGGTAGAACAGAAAATAAGTGTTGGTGAAGATGGAGATTAGGAACACTTGCACATTCGTTGTGGAAAGATCAAGGATGTGGCCACTGTCGAAAAGTATTTAGTGTTTTCATAGAGTTAAGCAGAGTTACCACATAACCTAGCAATTCCACCCTTACGGATATACACAAGAGGATTAGATATGTCCACACAAAAAACATATTTATGAATATACATAGCATTATTACTTATAATATCCAACATGTGAAACAAACCTAATGTCTATCAATGGATGAATGGGTAAATGAAGTATGGTATATCCACACAATGGAATACTACTCAACCATAAAGATGAATACTTATGCATGTTACAGCATAGATGGACCTTGAAAATATTATGCTTATTTTTTTAAAAATGTACAAAAGTATACATTGACTGATTCCATTTATATGATATGTCCAAAATTGGCAAATTTAATGAGATATAAAGTTGGTTAGTAGTTACCATGGGATAAGGGAATAAAGGATGGGGATAGGGACATCTGGGTGGCTCAGAAGTTGAACATCTGCCTTCGGCTCAGGGTGTG
Organism: Nyctereutes procyonoides; assembly: GCF_905146905.1. Taxonomy (NCBI): domain Eukaryota; kingdom Metazoa; phylum Chordata; class Mammalia; order Carnivora; family Canidae; genus Nyctereutes; species Nyctereutes procyonoides. The sequence continues at coordinate 63,025,390 of NW_026575125.1, read as the reverse complement.
ATTCCAGAATCTGGGATCAAGTCCTGCATCATGTTCCCTGTGAAGAGCCTGCTTCTCCCTTTGCCTATGTCTCCTCTTCTTTCCCTCTGTGTCTCTCATGAATAAATAAATATAATCTTAAAAAAATAAGGAAAGAATGGGGAGCAACTGCTAATGGGTACAGAGTTTCTTTTTGGAGTGATAAATGTCTGGAATTATTTGGTAATTATTGTTACACAATTTTTTGAATAATACACTTTAAAAAGTTAAATTTTGGGATACCTGGGTGACTTAGCTATTGAGCATCTGTCTTTGTCTCAGAGTGTGATCTCAAGGTTCCAGGATCGAGTCCCACATCGGGCTCCCTGTGAGGAGCTTGCTTCTCCCTTTGCCTATGTCTCTGTCTCTCATGAATAAATAAATAAAATACTTTTTTTAAAAAAGGTTAAATTTTATGCTATAAGAATTATACCTCGTAAAATGTGTATTAGAAACAGAAAATGTCAGCATATGTTAGGAGCCACTAGTTCCATTCTCGAAGTAAAACAAAACAAAACAAAACAAAAACAAAAACAAAACAACATTGAATGCCACTCCTCTAAGTATATGTATATATGCAATCTATAACCTTATCTATTTTCATATTTCTTAGGTTTGAAATGGTTTACAATAATAACACGTAATATAATGAACATTTAAAATAAAAGGACTAGACTTTTGGGCAAGATGGTGGAAGAGTAGGGATATTGGTTTCATCCAGTCCTCTTAATTTAGCTAGATAACTATCATTAATCCTGAACAAATATGAATTCAACCTGAGATCTAAGAAAAGAATGACTGGAAGTATATAAATAGAAAATTGACCACCGTTTGCAAGGTTGGAGTGTGAAGAGAAATGGAGGGGATATGTCAGAATATAAATGGTCAGTGGAGGGAGCCTCCATAAGCTGGATACTGGAAAGTGATTTAATCCTGGAGCTCAAAATTGGGAACTTCAGAAACTTGCTCCAGCAAGAGACTTCCCTACCTGAAAGGAGCTCAGTGGTTAAGTGGAACAGGATCCAAGGTGGGACATTGGAGTCCCAAAATCCTCAGAGTCACAGAAAGAACAGGGATGCCTGACCTGGCAAAGTTCCCAAGCATTTGGAGCAGGGAAGCTAGTTTGGGTCAGCAAGCCCAGGAGGGAGCTCTCAGTTCATTTTGCTATAAACTTAGAACTGTAGCCTGTTAGGGTGGCCATTTTCTGTGTTGAGTCCCTGTAAAGGACAGGGATGCAGCAACCCTTTGCCTACCCCTCTGGAGAGATGGAGTGGTTGCTCATTCCACTGGGCAAACACTCTGTGCCAAAGCCCTATAAAGGATAGAAATGAGGAGAAGCTACACTTCCTCCAGGAGAGGTGAAGCAGGTGTGTACAGGATCTGGCTAAATCTCTTTCTGATAGGACCCTGAAAGTGTGTAAGTCAGCATCCCTCCATCTTCCCCCAGGAGGATCAGAGTGGGTAAGTACCACAGGAGTCTGCAGATTTTGGCGTACACCATATTTCAGCTCCAGAGCCGGAGATAAGGGCAAAGCCATTTTTATTTTCACCCTCTAAAGAGGCTCAGAAAGCCTTCAGGGGACAAAAGCCACACACAGAAAACACCTTACACTGAGCCTGGCCCCCTGGCAAAAGGTGGGGCATTTCCACCCAGGCATAGACACTTGAGAATCAGTGCAGCAGGGCACTTCCTCAGAAGACTACCTGGAAGAACAGGTAAATCACAAATTTCTGGACCACACAGAACTGCAAATCCCCAGTGTAAGGGAAAATAGTTTATAGAACTCAAGATTTTTTTCTTATAATTCGTTTATCTTTCAGTTTAAAATTTTCTCTTTTTTCTTTTTCCCCACTTCAACTAGTTTCCTATTTGATTACTCTGTTTTTAAATCTTTTTTAACTTTCATTTTTACACTTACATTTTGTAGATATATCCATCAATTTTGACTTCCTTTCACTGTATACATATACAAATATATATATCCTGTCATATATCATCTTCTGATCTTTCTGTTTTTATTGTTTTGATCTCAAAAAAATCTGTTTTAAATGTGGAAGCTGGAAATTGAGAAATGACAGAACTATTTATGGTCCCCATGAGCAGCCAGCCCGTTTCGGTGACAAACGTTGTAAACATGTTGTGTTAAAATCCCAATCCTTTGCTCTTGATTTTAATTGCTTGGAATTCATTGAACTTGAGGCACCCTGGATTCTGTTTCCTGATGAGATTTGGTAATGGTGACATTCTGACTTGGCAGAGGGAGCATCGCTCTGCTGAGTCACAGTTCTCTTAACTCTGTCCAGGTCTCCAGGAACTGAAGAACTAGAATGTGGTCACTTTGCAGGTGTATGGAACTGTTCCCAGTGCCTCTTGCCAAATAAAGAGAATGATATAAAAAATACATATATACATATGTACATATACATACATACACATATACACATATACATATATATATATATATATATATATATATATATATATAGGAGGTTCCTCAGAGTTTTTTTTATAATAAATTTATTTTTTATTGGTGTTCAATTTGCCAACATACAGAATAACACCCGGTGCTCATCCCTTCAAGTGCCCCCCTATACACAATACATATATATAAATTTTTGACTTCTTTGTAATTATGGAATTTAGTGTCATCTAACACACAGTCCAAAATACACTCAGAAGAAAGTGGATCATCCTTGTTTTGTCCACCCTGTGAGATTATAGACTCTCTCCATTCACCTTTCCCCATTTATTTTTTTGTTTTGTTTTTTCTTTTTCTTTGGCTTTTTATTTTCTTATCTTATCTGATTTCTGACCTTTTCAGATTTGCCTAGTATGTATTTTGCTTGTTTCATGGTAGATATATTTGTTAGTGCTCACTCATTCATCCATTTTTCTCTGGGAAAAATGACTAGAAGGAAGAATTCACAGCAAAAGAATGAAAGAGAGATAATACTCCGTCACAGATCTAATCATTATGGATTTCAGTAAAACGTCAGAGATGAAATTCAGGAAAACAATTATAAAGTTATGATCTGGGATTGAAAATAACATAAAAGATTCTAGAGAATCTCTTAGTGCAGAAATATGATCTAATAAGGATGAAATTAAAAAATGTTTTAACCTAGATGCAGGCTAAATTCGATGCTCTAATACATAAGGTAAATGAAACAAAAGACAGAGTAAATGACATAGAAGACAAGTTGATGGAATGGAAGGAAGCTGAGGAAAAGAGAAAACAATAGCCAATGAGGAGAGGCTCCAAGACAAAAATGATGCCATGAAAAAAACATCAGGATTATTGGAATTCCTAAAGCAGCAGCAATATGGCTAGAAGATATATTTGAGCAAATAATAGCTGTGGACTTCCCTAATCTGGGAAAGGAAACAGATATTAACTCCAGAAGATAGAGAGAACTCCCCTGAAAATCAATAACAATAGATCAACACCCCAACATAATAGTGAATCTTGCAAACTTGCAAGAGATAAATAGAAAAATCCTGAAAGCAACTCCAGACAGGAGATTTTATATATATATATATATATATATATATATATATATATATATATATATACATATATATTAATTTTTATTTATTTATGATAGTCACACACAGAGAGAGAGGCAGAGACACAGGCAGAGGGAGAAGCAGGCTCCATGCACCGGGAGCCCGACGTGGGATTCGATCCCGGGTCTCCAGGATCGCGCCCTGGGCCAAAGGCAGGCGCTAAACCGCTGCACCACCCAGGGATCCCCAGACAGGAGATTCTAACATGCAGAGGGAGAAATGTTAGATTGACATCAGGCCTATACACAGAGATTTGGCAGGCCAGAAAGGGCCGGCATGATATATTCATGGCACTATATGAGCAAAACATGTAGCCAAGAATAATTTATCCAGCAAGGCTGTCATTCAGAATAGAAGGAGAAAGAGTTTCCAAGATAGAAACTGAAAGAATATGTGACTACAAAGCCAGGCTTGCAAGAAATATTATGGGTGACCCTGTAAGTGAAGAGGGAGTCCAAGAGTAAAATAGAACAGAAATAACCAGAGGCAATCTGCATAAATGGGGACCTTATAGGTAATACAATGGCACTAAATTCATATGTTGCAATAGTTACTCAGAATATAAATGATTGAAATGCTCCAATCAAAAGATACAGAGTATCAGAGTTATTAAAAAAGCTAGACCCATCCATAGGTCTTTACAAGAGACTCATTTTAGACTATAGACACTTCCAGACTGAAAATTAAGAGGTGGAGAATAATTTAGTATGCAAACAGTCCTCAAGAAAAAGGTGGGGTAGCATTCCTCACATCAGATGAATTCGATTTTTTTAAAGATCTTTTTTTTTTTTATAAATTAATTTTTATTGGTGTTCAATTTACCAACATACAGAATAACACCCAGTGCTCATCCCGTCAAGTGTCCCCCTCCGTGCCCGTCACCCATTCACCCCCACCCCCCGCCCTCCTCCCCTTCCACCACCCCTAGTTCCTTTCCCAAAGTTAGGAGTCTTTATGTTCTGTCTCCCTTTCTGATATCTCCCACACATTTCTTCTCCCTTCCCTTATATTCCCTTTCACTATTATTCATATTCCCCAAATGAATGAGAACATACACTGTTTGTCCTTCTCCGATTGACTTACTTCACTCAGCATAATACCCTCCAGTTCCATCCACGTTGAAGCAAATGGTGGGTATTTGTTGTTTCTAATGGCTGAGTAATATTCCATTGTATACATAAACCACATCTTCTTTATCCATTCATCTTTCGATGGGCACCGAGGCTCCTTCCACAGTTTGGCTATTGTGGACATGGCTGCTAGAAACATCGGGGTGCAGGTGCCCCGGCGTTTCATTGCATCTGAATCTTCGGGGTAAATCCCTAACAGTGCAATTGCTGGGTCGTAGGGCAGGTCTATTTTTAATTCTTTGAGGAACCTCCACACAGTTTTCCAGAGTGGCTGCACCAGTTCACATTCCCACCAACAGTGTAAGAGGGTTCCCTTTTCTCCGCATCCTCTCCAACATTTGTTGTTTCCTGCCTTATTAATTTTCCCCATTCTCACTGGTGTGAGGTGGTATCTTATTTATTTATTCATGAGAGACACACAGAGAGGGGCAGAAACTTAGCCAGAGGGAGAAGCCGGCTCCCTGTGGGGAGCATGATGTGAGACTCAATCCCAGGACCCTGGGATCATGAGCCCAGCTAAAGGCTAATACTTGATCATTGAGCCACCCAGGTGCCTCTAAATGAATTGGATTTTAAAGCAAAGATTACAATGAGAGATGAAGAGGGTCACCACTATATCACACTTAAAGTGTCTATACAACAAGAAGATCTATTAATTATAAATATTTATAGTCTTAATTTGGAAGCAGCCAATTTTATCAACCAATTAATAACCAATGTAAAGAACCACATATATAACACATTAATAGTAGAGGAATTCAACATCCCACTCATATCAATGGACAGATAATTTAAGCAGAAGATCAACAAACAAATAAGGATTTTGAATGACACACTGGACTAGGTGGACTTCACAGATACAAACCGAGCATTTTAACCCAAAGCAACAGAATACACATTATTCTCATCTGCACATGGAACTTTCTCCAGAATAGATCACATACTGTGTCACAAATAAGGTCTCAACTGACACCAAATATTCAGATCACTCCCTGCATATTTTCAGACCACAAAGGTTTGAAACTTGAAGACAATCACAACAGGAAACTGGGAAGGAACTCAAACACTTAGAGTTAAACAGCATCCTACTAAAGAATGAATGGGTCAACCAGGAAATTAAGCAATTGAAATGCAAACTAACATAAATGAAAGCACAACTGTTCAAAACCTTTGGGATACAGCAAAGGCTGTCTTAAAAGGGAAGTACTTCAACACAAGCCTCTCACAAAAAATCAGAAAAAATTTCAAATACAAGCTAGCTAAATTTACACCTAAGGATTCTGGAGAAAGAACGGGGAATAAAGCCTGAACCAAGCAGGAGAATAGAAATAATAGAGATTAGATCAGAACTCAAAGAAAGAGAAAACAGAACAACAGTAGAATATATCAATTAAACTGGAAGCTGGTTCTTTGAATGAATTAATATCAAGGAACCCCTAGCCAAATTTGTCAAAAAGAAAAAAGAAAGGATATATAATAATGAAATCAATGGAGAGGAGAAGTCATGGCCAACACCAAGGAAATACAATTTTAAGAACGTATTAGGAACAACTATACACCAACAAATTAGATAATATGGAAGAAATAAATCCATTCCTGGAAGCTTATAAACTAACAAAACTAAAACAGCAAGAAATAGAAAATCTAAAAAGACTCATAACTAGCAAGGAAATTAAAGCATTAATCAGCTACTCCCCAAGGGGGGGGGGGAACAAGAGTCCAGGGCCAGATAGTTTCCAGGGGAATTCTCCAAATATTTAAAGAAGAAATAATACGTATTCTACTGAAGCTGTTTCAAAAAATAGAAATGAAAAGAAACCTTCCAAACTCTATGAGGCCAGTATTATCTTTATCTCAAAACCATACAAAGACCCCATCAAAAAGGAGAATTGCAGACCAATATCCCAGATGCACATGGATGCCAAAATATTCACCAAAATACTAGCTAATAGGACCCACCCGTACATTAAAAAGGATTATTCACCATGACCAAGTTGCATTTATTCCTGGGCTTCAATGTTGGTTCAACATTTTGAAATCAATCAAAGTGATACATCACGTTAATAAAAGAAAGGACAAGAACCATAAGATCCCCTCAATGGATGCAAAGAAAGCATTTGACAAAATGCAGCATCCTTTCTTGATTAAAACTTTCCACAGTAGAAGGATAGAAGGAACCTAACTCTGCATCATAAAAGCCTTCTATGAAAGGCCCACAATAAGTATCACTCTTAATGGGGAAGAACTGAGAGCTTTTCCCTAAGGACAGTAACATAGCAAGGATGCTCATTCTCACCAATGTGGTTGAACATAGTACTAGAATCTGAGCCTCAGCCCCCAGAAAAAAAAAATAATAAAAGGTATTTAAATTGGCAAAGAAGAAGTCAAAATCTCACTCTTCCCAGATGACATGAAGTGTATATGGAAAACCTGAAAGACTCCTCCTTCAAATTGCCAGAACTCATGTGGCAAGATAAAAAATAAATTCACAGAAATTAATTGCATTTCTTTTTCTTAAATTTTTTTTAATTTTTATTTATTTATGATAGTCACACACACACACACACAGAGAGAGGCAGAGACACAAGCAGAGGGAGAAGCAGGCTCCATGCACCGGGAGCCCGACGTGGGATTCGATCCCGGGTCTTCAGGATCGCGCCCTGGGCCAAAGGCAGGCGCCAAACCGCTGCGCCACCCAGAGATCCCAATTAATTGCATTTCTATCACTAACTATGATACTGAAGAAAGAGAAATTAAGGAATGAATCCCATTTACAATTGCACCAAAAACCATAAGGTGCTTAGAAATAAACCTAACCTGGGCAGCCCCGGTGGCTCAGTGGTTTAGTGCCACCTTCATCCCAGGGCATGATCCTGGAGATCCGGGATTGAGTCCCATGTCAGGCTCCTTGCATGGAGCCTGCTTCTCCCCCTGCCTGTGTCTCTGCCTCTCTCTCTTTCTCTCTCTCTGTCATAAATAAATAAAATCTTAAAAAAAAATAAACCTAACCTAAGAGGTAAAGGATCTGTGCTTTATAACTATAGAACACTTATGAAAGAAATTGAGGAAGACACAAAGGGATGGAAAAACATTCCACACTCATGGATTGGAATAATAAATATTGCTTAAGTGTTTATACTACCCAGAGCAATCTACACATTCAATCCAATCCCTATCAGAATACCATTGACATTTTTCACAGAGTTGGAACAAATATCTTAAGATTTGCATGGAACCAGGAAAGACCCCAAATAGCCATAACAATGTTTAAAAAGGAAAAAAAGGAAAAAAAATAAAACAAAGCTACTTTCATCCCAATTTCAGACTTCAAACTATAACATAAAGCTGTGATCATCAAGATAGCATGGTACTGGCAGAAGACCAAACACATAGATCAATGGAACAGAATATGGAACCCAGAAGTGGACCCTCAACTCTATGGCCAACTAATCCTTTACAAACCAGGGACAGATATCCAATGGAGGAAAGTCTCTTCAGAAATGGTATTGAGAAAATAGGACAGCCACATGCAGAAAAATGAAACTAGACCATTCTCTTATCCCATACACAAAGATAAAATGAAAATTGATGAACCACCTAAATGTGAGACATGAATCCATCAAAACCCAACAGGAGAACACAGGCAGCAACCATTTTGACCTTGGCTGCAACTACTTCTTGCAATAAGGCAAGGAAAACAAAAGCAAAAATAAGTAGTGGGACTTCATCAGTATAAAAAGCTTTTGCACAACAATGGAAACAGTCAACAAAACTAAAAGGCAACCTATAGAATGGGAGAAGATATTTGCAAATGACATATCAGGTAAAGTGGTAGTATCCAAGATCCATAAATAACTTATCAAACTCAACACCCAAGAAACAAACAATACAGTCAAGAAGACATACCAATAGCCAACAGACACATGAACAAATGGTCTACATCAATTGTCATCAGGGAAATACAAATAAAAACCACAATGGGATGTGGTTTACAGCACAAATTACACCAATTTGAATAACTAAGATTAATAAAGAAGAATTAACAAAGGTTGGCAAGGATGTGGAGAAAGTTGATCCTTATTACACTGTTGATGGGAATTAAAGCTGGTGTAGTCACTTCAAAACAGTGTGGAAGTTCCTCAAGAGGATCAAAATAGGGTTACTCTGTGCCCTGCAATTGCACTACTGAATCTTTACCCTGAATATACAGATGTAGTGAAACAATGGGGCACCTGCACCCCAATGTTCATAGCTGCAATGTCCACAATAGCCAAACTGTGGAAGGAGCTGAGATGTCCTTCAACAGATGAATGGATAAAGAATGAATATATATATATATATATATATATATCATGGATTATTATGCAGCCATCTGAAAGGATGAGTACTTACTAATTACATAGGCTTGGATGGAACTGCAGGGTATATGGTAATTAAAGTAAGTCAATTGGAGAAAGATAATCATCATATGGTTTCATTTATATGGGGAATATAAGAAATACTGAAAGGTACCATAAGGGAAGGAGAGAAAACTGAATGCGGAAAATCAGAGAAGATAAACCATGAGGGACTCTTAACTATGGGATGCAAACTGAAGGTTACTGAAGGGATGGTGGGTGGGGAATGAGATAATTGGGTGATGGGCTTTAAGAAGGGCACATGATGAGATGAGCACAGTGAGTTATGCACAAATTCTGAATTATTGAAAACTACGTCTGAAACAAATGATGTCTTATATGTTTGCAGATTGAATTTAAATAAAAAAATAAAATTAAAACCTTAGAATATATAAAGAAGAATATTTAGCTCTGAGATTTCTAATAATCAGGAAGTAAAGAGAAATATCAAAGGCTATTATAGTTATATCTAATACAAGGAAGCATAAAATTCATTAGGAGGAAGAAACTTTTCCTGAGTCCTCTTATGAGGAATGTAGGATCCTTATATTAAGGTTACATGTTACAATAGACAATTATATTGATTTTCACCCAAGTTGCAGATTTTTCAGGTAACTATTTCTTGCATTGATCCTTGATAAGGGCAGTTTTGATGGATTAAATCAGGTAAGTATATGAGTGGGTATTAAGCAGAAAATTAGGGCCACCTGGGGGGCTCAGTCAGTTAAGCCTCTGCTTCTGGTTCAGGACATCATCTCAGGGTCCTGTTTATTGAGCCCCATATTGGGTTTCTTGCTCAGGTTTCTGCTTCTCTCTCTCCCTCTGCCCCTAACCCATGTTCATGATTTCACTCTTTCAATTAAATAAATAAAATATTTTAAAAAGCAGAAAATAAGTTAAATTGGGAAATACTTTTTGTACAGAAAGTGTTAGATTAGGTAAGTATGTATATATAACTGAGGTGTATTGCAGTCAATTTGTTCCTACAGGTCCACTAGAACATTGGGACATTAGCCTATAATTTACCTGTTCACGAGGACTGTGCCAAGGAAAATAAAGCTTTCAATGCAGCAGGCCTCCTGACCTTGGGAGGTGTCAGTTACAAGCTGAAAATTTATCATAGAAAAGACAAGGGAACAACTTCCATTAACCCTCTTAGTATTCATATCAAGATGAAAAGTAGCTACAAAATCCTGCCTATGAATAAACCTGAGTCCTTTGAAATTTTGTCCTGGAAGGAGGAGAGATATTAGAGTCCCGGTTTATATGATTTTCTTTCCTAAAGTTAAACAGACTTACCACTGAAGTGGCTTTTCCACTAGTTTTACACTAGTAGCCTTCCACTGACTTCCTTCTCCTGTGACCAGTTGGGTTATCTGTTCCCCAGGTATCATCTAAATGTTGGATAAAATTAAAAATAATGCATAAATATTTCCTTCTGAAGACTTACTGCTCCTAAAAATTAAGGTAACCACATTGTTCCCAAAGTTATCGAGAGTGGTCCCTGAAGAATACTTAGTAGTCTATTAAGGAGTAGGTTTGGCTACCATTCTTCTAAATTACCCAAGTTGGTGCGTTCTTGTAGATAGCTGAAGCCCTTTCTCAATGAACTGTCATTAATATGAAAGATTTCTTCTGGGAGTGCCTGGCTGGCTCAGTCAGAAGAGCATGTGACTTTTTATATTAGGGTCATGAGTTCAAGTCCTATGTTGGGTGTAGAGATTACTTTAAAAAATTCTTCTGAGTCTGGAATGGGAGCTTTGCTGGGACTACTTCCAGGAGGGTCTTTGCAAAACCAAGGGAGAAGACTGTATGGCTTCTAATTTTTAATGGAAGACTAATGGTTTCTAGCTTATGCTAAAGCTCTCTGTACTACATTTGAGAAAACTTAAAGGAAACCATTTGTCAGTAAAGTTTGCTAAAATACAGAATACCAAAAGGAAAATAGATAAACTGTTAAAAAATAAAGTGACCATTATAAAGAATGGTCCCAAATTCAATTCCAATTGATTGTCGTGTACTGGAAATGAAATAGCCCAGATCTGGAATCAGAATAGTTGGGTTTCAGTCTAAACTGCATCTAATTTTACAGTTAAAACCATGGTTTATTTGACAGATGTTGGTGAGAATGTGGAGAAGGGGGAACCCTCTTACACTGTTGATAGGGATGGAAACTCATGCAGTCACTCTGGGAAACAGTATGGAGTTTACTCAAAAAGGTAAATATAGAATGACCCTATGAACCAGCAATTGCAGCACTAGGTTTTTATCCAAAGAATACAAAAAGTGATTCAAAGGGGGCACATGCACCCCAGTGTTTATAGCAGCAATGTCTGCAATAGCCAAAATACAGAAAGAACACAGATGTTTATCCATGGAAGAATGGATAAAGAAGATGTGATATATCTAGATAGATGATAGATAGAGCAATAGATAGATGATAGATAGACAGACACAATGGAATATTACTTAGTCATCAAAAAGAATTAAATATTGCCATTTGCAATGACATGGTTGGAACTAGAGGATATTATGATAAGTGAAATGAGTCAGTAGACAAATACTGTATTATTTCAACAATATGTGACATTTAAGAAACAAAGCTAATGAATGTAGGAGAAGAGAAGGAAAAATAAAATAGAATAAAAACAGAAAGGGGGAAGCCTGGGTGTCTCAGTGGTTTAACACCACCTTCAGCCCAGGGCCTGATCCTGGAGACCTGGGATCGAGTCTCACGTTGGGCTCCCTGCACGGAGCCTGCTTCTCCCTCTGCCTGGATGTCTGCCTCTCTATCTCATTAATAAATAAATAAAATCTTAAAAAAACATAAAGGAAGAGAAACCATAAGAGACTCTTAACCATAGTGAACAAACTGAGAGTTGATGGAGGGGAGGTGGGTGGGGGCAGTAATGGGGTGATGAGCAATAATGGATGAACCTGATGTAATGAGCACTGGGTGTTATATGCAACTGATGAATCCCCAAATTTTACTTCCAAACTAATGATACACTGTATGTTAGATAACATGAATTTAAATGAAACCAAAATAATTAAAAATTAAAAAATAAAACCATGGTGTCTTTATAAAATAATGTCATCTACTTTATATAGCTATTTTGAAGATTAAATAAAAAGTGCTTATGATAGTCCCTGACACTCAGTGTATGGCAATGATCAATATTATTTGATGAGGAAAAGATTAACTGGTTACTGCAACCAGTAAGATACAAAAGATTCCACATGAGAAAAACACAGCCATAAGTATTTAAAAAGTTTCTGGTCTGAGCTAGAAGATATCTGTAGGAAAAATGATTAGAAGGCAATATTGCAATAAGGAAATGAAAGCTCTAAACAACTTCAATTATTAGCTGTCCTACCAATCCAGCCCCTGGAAGGCAGGCAAAACAACTCTTGTCCAAAAAATGTTTTTGCTGATGTTGTTGTATTCTGCATGGATGTACCTGGAGAGAAGCAAGGAAAGTCCGTGTGTGTTAAACTATTGAGTGACCAAAAGATTATCTGAGATTTAACAATTTACTCAATATTCTCTGATCTATATATTTCCTTTCAGAAATATTATTTAAAAACATGTCTTCAAACTTTGTCCTTGCTTCCCAAACTGCCTCCAATCCACTCCCAACTGCTCCCTCTAAAGTCTCTTCAGCAAAAATCACTAATAATTTCAATGATTCCTGATTAGTAACCTATCTGAGGTATTTGCATTTCTACAATGGACAATGTAAGAACCACCTAAATACACACACACAACACATTTCAAAACGTTGAACTTTAATAGAATGGCATAGAATAAGGCGTTTTTTTTAAATATATGAAATTTTATGAATATTTACTTGAATTGTTGCTTTATTTTTTGAACTGTTATTTTTTAATTTTTATTTTATTATTGGAGTTCAATTTGCCAACATACAGCATATCACCCAGTACTCATCTTGTCAAGTGCCCCCCTCGGTGCCCATCATGCAGTCACCCCAACCCCCTGCCAACCTCCCCTTCCACCACCTCTTGTTTGTTTCCCAGAGTTAGGAGTCTCTCAATGTTCTGTCTCCATTTCTGATATTTAAAACTCATTTTCTCTCCTTTCCTCTTGATTCCTTTTCATTATTTTTTATATTCCACAATTGAACAAGACCATATGTTTGTCCTTCTCCGATTGACTTATTTCACTCAGCATAATACCTAGCAGTTCCATCCACATTGAAGCAAATAGAGGGTATTTGTCAATTCTTATTGCTGAGTAATATTCCATTGTCTAGATATACCACATCTTCTTTATCCATTCATCTTTCGATGGGCACAGAAGCTCCTTCCACAGTTTGGCTATTGTGGACATTGCTGCTATAAATATCAGGGTGCAGTGTTCCAGCATTTCACTGCATAAGGTTGTAAGGAAGTTCCATTTTTAACTCTTTGAGGAACCTCCACCCAGTTTTCCAGAGTGCCTAAATCAGTTCACATTCCCTCCAACATTGCAAGAGGGTTCCCCTTTCTCCACAACTTCTCCGACATTTCTTGTTTCCTGCCTTGTTAATTTTCCCCATTCTCAAGGGTGTGAGGTGGAATCTCATTGTGGTTTTGATTTGTAATTCCATGATGGCAAGTGATGCAGAGCATTTTATCATGTGCTTGTTGGCCATGTCTATGTCTTCTTTAGTGAAATTTCTGTTCATGTCTTTTGCCCATTTCATTATTGGATTGCTTGTTTCTTTGCTGTTGAGTTTAATAGGTTTTTATAGATCTTGGATACTAGCCCTCTATCTGATAGGTCATTTACAAATATCTTCTCCCATTCTGTAGTTGTCTTTTAGTTTGTTGACTGTTTCTTTTGATATGCAGAAGTTTTTCATCTCAATGAAGTCCCAATAATTCATTTTTGCTTTTGTTTCCCTTGCCTTCATAGATGTAACTTGAAAGAATATGCTGTGGCCAAGTTCAAAAAGGGTGTTGCCTGTGTTCTCCTCTAGGATTTTGATGGATTTTTGTCTCACATTTAGATCTTTCATCCATTTTGAGTTTACCTTTGTGTATAGTGTAATAGAATGGTCTAGTTTCATTCTTCTGCACGTGGCTGTCCAATTTTCCCAGCACCATTTATTGAAGAGACTGTCTTTATTCCAGTGAATAGTCTTTCCTGCTTTGTCGAATATTAGTTGACCATAAAGTTGAGGGTGCACTTCTGGATTCTCTATTGTGTTCCATTGATCTATGTGTCTGTTTTTGTGCCAGTACCACACTGTCTTGATGACCACAGCTTTGTAGTACAACCTGAAATCTGGCATTGTGATGCTCCCAGCTCTGGTTTTGATTTTCAATATTCCCCTGGCTATTCAGGGTCTTTTCTGATTCCACACAAATCCTAAGATGATTTGTTCCAACTTTCTTAGGAAAATCCATGGTATTTTGATGGGGATTACAATAAATGTGTAAATTTTCCTGGGTAACTTTGACATTTCACCATAATAATTCTTCCAATGCATGAGCATAGAATATTTTTCCATCTCTTTGTGTCTTCCTCAATTTCTTCCAGAAGTTTTCTGTAGTTTTTAGGGTATAGATTCTTTACCTCTTTGGTTAGGTTTATTCCTAGGTATCTTATGCTTTTGGGTGCAATTGTAAATCGGATTGACGCCTTAATTTCTCTTTCTTCAGTCTCATTGCTAGTGTAGAGAAAAGCCACTGACTTCTGGGCATTGATGTTGTATCCTGCCATGCTGCCAAATTGCTGTATGAGTTCTAGCAATCTTGGGGTGGAGTCCTTTGGGTTTTCTGTGGACAGTATCTTGTCATCTGCAAAGAGGGAGATTTTGACTTCTTCTTTGCCAATTTGAATGCCTTTTGTTTCTTTTTGTTGCCTGATTGCTGAGGCTAGGACTTCCAGTACTATGTTGAATAGCAGTGGTGAGAGTGGACATCCCTGTCTTGTTCCTGATCTTAGGGGAAATGCTCCCAGTGTTTCCCCATTGAGAATGGTATTTGCTGTGGGCTTTTTGTAAATGGCTTTTAAGATGCTGAGGAATGTTCCCTCTATCCCTACACTCTGAAGAGTTTTGATCAGGAATGGATGCTGTATTTTGTCAAATGCTTTCTCTGCATCTATTGTGAGGATCATATGGTTCTTGTTTTTTCTCTTCTTGATATGATCTATCACATTTATTGCTTTATGAGTGTTGAATCAGCCTTGCATCCTGGGGATAAATCCCACTTGGTCATGGTGAATAATCTTCTTAATGTACTGTTGGATCCTATTGGCTCATATCTTGTTGAGAATTTTTGCAAGGAGGGGTATCTTCTGGTTCTATATACTGTAAATCCCTTGACTTCCCTTGGAAGTTTCCAGCGCTGCTTGGCCAAGAACATGCTCTTCCCCTGTCCTTCCAGCTGGTCTTCTGGGGGAGGGGTCTGCTGTGCTGATTCTTAGCTGTGTGTTCCTGGGAGAGCTGCCCCGCCCCCTGCCAGGTGCATGGCTCAGTGATAGCTGTTTATCCTGTGAGGCCCCTGTTCCCTGGTGGCCTGGATCCTCCAAGTCACAGGGTGAAAAGAGGAGGAACAACAACAGTGGTGGTGGCCAGCTCTCCAGCCCTGGATTCAGCTCCTGCAGTAACTACAGCAGCTCCCAGTCCACCCTGGCCTGTATGCTTCCAGGGGCGGGGCACGCTAACCTGCACTGCTTGGGGCACCTGGTGGCAGGAGTGTCCGTCCTCGCTTTCCTGTGCCCTCCTGGTCTCCCTTTGCCCCAGGGGGCGCGCAGGATCCTGGTTGTGTCCCCTGCCGCCCTGGGGTCCGGGGCCTGAACTGCTGGAATTGCACTTCCCGGGGCCATACAGCCCCCTTCCGCCCAGAGCTACCATCTGAGTCTCTGGAGGCCCTGCTGGTTGCTCGCTCCAGCTCCTTATGTCGCTTGGCCCATGGTGTGTGGTGCGCTCTCCCCTGGGGTGCACTTCCTCTGTTAGTGACTCCGGGAATCTGGAGGCTCCACTGCCCCTCCTGGGATCTGCCTGAGTTCCCTGTGAGCGCCTTTCTGTCTGGGAAGATTGTTAAATTTCCTGCTTCTCCAGGACTGGGCTTTCCTGTCCTGGAGGCTCTTGCTGCCGGTCCTTAGCCCAGCTCCTCACGGGGGTCCCTCACCCACTGGATGCTTTTTGATTTATTTTTTTTCCATCTTCCTACCTTGTTAGAAGCGTGAAGTCTTCTCTCTAGAGCGTTCCAGCTGTTCTGTCATTAAATCTCAGGCTGAATTCATAGGTTTTCAGGATGATTTGAAAGTTATCTAGGTAAGTTGGTGGGGACTTGAGGACCCTACTCTTCCGACGTCTTGCCCCGCCCCTCTCGCATTGTTGCTTTAGAGAAGTACCTGGTATTTGATAGAAAATAATTTCCAATTTGAGTTCTACCTTGAAGGATGTCCCTTGAATATCTCAGAAGTTACTTTTTCTATAGTACCATTAGTGTTTTGCTGTCAAATTTATCCCACCCTCCTCCCTTAAAGAATAGCTGGGGTTCAAATTACACACTTATTTGCTCACTGGAATTTTGTTGTTAAAAAATTTCATGCCCCTGTGCATGGATTACACATAGGCCAGAGAAGAATGTAGCCATGGGAATGTCATTCCCAATGCAACCATAACGTGGGATCTAATGTAGCATTGGTCTATTTTAATTTGTTTTTATAATGCTCTGTGCTTGGCCATT
Organism: Nyctereutes procyonoides; assembly: GCF_905146905.1. Lineage (NCBI taxonomy): Eukaryota > Metazoa > Chordata > Mammalia > Carnivora > Canidae > Nyctereutes > Nyctereutes procyonoides. Next base: position 63,008,570 of record NW_026575125.1, on the reverse strand, counting down.
CATGTACAACTTTCATAACAATCCAGGATTAATACAAACAATTTCTGGAATTGCTTCAATATAGTTGTTTTTTATCTCTTTATAGTATTAGAGCAATAGTTTTTTTTTTGTTTTTGTTTTGTTTTTGCTTAAAAATAAAATGGGACTGTAAAATTTTAGAAACATGCAAGAAGTTTTGCTTTAAATTTCCTCAAGATGGAAGACACAAAGAGATGGGAAAATATTCCATGCTCATGGATTGGAATAATTAATATTGTGAAAATTTCAATGTTACCTAGGGCAATTTACACATTTAATGCAATCCCTATCAAAATACCATGGACTTATTTCAGAGAATTGGAACACATCATCTTAAGTTTTCTGTGGAATCAGAAAAGACCCCGAATAGCCAGGGGAATTTTAAAAAAGAAAACCAGAGCTGTGGGCAACACATTGCCAGATTTCAGGTTGTACTACAAAGCTGTTGTCATCAAGATAGTGTGGTACTGGCACAAAAACAGACACATAGATCAATGGAACAGAATAGAGAATCCAGAAGTGGGCCCTCAACCTTATGGTCAACTAATATTCAACAAATCAGGAAAAACTATCCACTGGAAAAAAGAAAGTCTATTCAATAAATGGTGCTGGGAAAATTAGTCACATGTAGAAGAATGAAACTAGATCATTCTATTACACCATACACAAAGATAAAATCAAAATGGATGAAAGATCTAAATGTGAGACAAGATTCCATCAAAATCTTAGAGGAGAACACAGGCAACACCCTTTTTGAACTTGGCCACAGCATATTCTTCCAAGATACATCTGTGAAGGCAAGAGAAACAAAAGCAAAAATGAATTATTGGGTCTTCATCAAGATAAGAAGCTTCTGCACAGCAAAAGAAACTGTCAACAAAACTAAAAGACAACATACAGAATGGGAGAAGATATTTGCAAATGACATATCAGATAAAGGGCTAGTATCCAAGATCTATAAAAACTTATTAAACTCAACAACAAAGAAACAAACAACCTAATCATTAAATGGGCAAAAGACATGAACAGAAATTTCACAGAGGAAGACATAGACATGGCCATCAAGCACATGAGAAAATGCTCCACATCACTTGCCATCAGGGAAATGCAAATCAAAACCACAATGAGATACCACCTCACACCAGTGAAAATGGCGAAAATTAACAAGACAGGAAAACACAAATGTTGGAGAGGATGTGGAGAAAGGGGAACCCTCTTACACTGTTGGGGGGAATGTGAACTGGTGTAGGCACTCTGGAAAACTGTGTGGAGGTTCCTCAAAGAGTTAACAATAGATCTGCCCTACGACCCAGCAATTGCACTGTTGGGATTTACCTCAAAGATACAGTTGCGGTGAAATGCTGGGACACCTGCGCCCCAATGTTTATAGCAGCCATGTCCACAATAGCCAAACTGTGGAAGGAGCCTCAGTGTCCATCGAAAGATGAATGGATAAAGAAGATGTGGTTTATGTATACAATGGAATATTATTCAGCCATTAGAAATGACAAATACCCACCTTTTGTTTCGACGTGGATGGAACTGGAGGGTATTTTGCTGAGTGAAATAAGTCAATTGGAAAAGGACAAACATTATATGGTCTCATTAATTTGGGGTATATAAAAATTCGTGAAAGGGAATGAAGGGAAAGGAAAGAAAATGATTGAAAATACCACTGAGGGTGACAAAACATGAGAGACTCCTAACTCTGGAAAATAAACAAGGGGTAGTGGTAGTAGAGGTTGGCAGGGGGTTGGGGTGACTGGGTGAAGGGCACTGAAGGGGGCACTTTGCGGGATGAGCACTGGGTGTTATGCTATATGTTGGCAAATTGAATTCCAATAAAAAATAAAATAAAATAAAATAAATTTCCTCAAGATGTGTGTATAAGTGTGTGGTATATATATACAAACACATATATATACACACACGCAGTGCATTTGCTTCTAAGTAGGTTGAAAACTTAGGCTTCATGTAATTATAAGCTTTTAATTTGAGTTTATTAGTTTTCTAGGCCTTTTATAACAATGCACCATACACTGGTTGACTTAATTGACAGAATTTATTGTCTCACAGTTTTGGGGGCTAAAATTCTGAACTGAAGTTACTGACAGAGTTGTTTCCTTCTGAGAGCTCTAATGGAAGAATCTGTTCCAGACCTCTCTTCTTGGTTTGAAGATGGCTGTCTATATTTGTCTACATAATGATCTCCCAGTATACATGCCTGTCTCCAAATTTTCCTCTTGTATTAGGTGCAACTCTAATGGATCCATTAACTTGATAAAGACCTTATCTACAAAGAAGGTTATATTCTGAGGTTGTGGGGGATTTAACTTCAACATTTAATATTAGAGAGACAAAATTCATCCCATAACATTGATTGAGATCTTCTTTTTAAAGAAAATACCTACCCTTTTTAAAAAGGAATTTATTTATTTATTCACGAGGAACACACAGAGAGGCAGAGACATAGGCGGAGGGAGAAGCAGGCTCCATGCAGGGAGCCTGATGTGGGACTCGATCCCAGGACTCCAGGTTATGTTCTGTTTTGTTTTATTTTAATAAATTAATTTTTATTAGTGTTCAATTTGCCAACATACAGAATAACACCCAGTGCTCATCCCGTGAAGTGTCCCCTCAATGCCCGTCACCCATTCACCCCCAGCCCCCGCCCTCCTCCCCTTCCACCACCCCTAGTTCATTTCCCAGAGTTAGGAGTCTTTATGTTCTGTCTCCCTTTCTGATATTTCCCACAAATTTCTTATCCCTTCCCTTATATTCCCTTTCACTATTATTCATATTCCCCAAATGAATGAGAACATACACTGTTTGTACTTCTCCAATTGACTTACTTCACTCAGCATAATACCCCCCAGTTCCATCCACGTTGAAGCAAATGGTGGGTATTTGTCGTTTCTAATGGCTGAGTAATATTCCATTGTATACATAAACCACATCTTCTTCATCCATTCATCTTTAGATGGACACTGAGGCTCCTTCCACAGTTTGGCTACTGTGGACATTGCTGCTAGCAACATCGGGGTGCAGGTGTCCCGGCGTTTCATTGCATCTGAATCTTTGGGGTAAATCCCTAACAGTGCAATTGCTGGGTCGTAGGGTAGGTCTATTTTTAACTCTTTGAGGAACCTCCACACAGTTTTCCAGAGTGGCTGCAGCAGTTCACATTCCCAGCAAAAGTGTAAGAGAGTTCCCTTTTCTCCGCATCCTCTCCAACATTTGTGGTTTCCTGCCTTGTTAATTTTCCCCATTCTCACTGGTGTGAGGTGGTATCTCATTGTGGTTTGGATTTGTATTTCCCTAATGGCAAGTGATGCAGAGCATTTTCTCATGTGCATGTTGGCCATGTCTATGTCTTCCTCTGTGAGATTTCTCTTCATGTCTTTTGCCCATTTCATGATTGGATTGTTTGTTTCTTTGTTGTTGAGTTTAATAAGTTCTTTATAGATTTTGGAAACTAGCCCTTTATCTAATATGTTATTTGCAAATGTCTTCTCCCATTCTGTAGGTTGTCTTTGAGTTTTGTTGACTGTATCCTTTGCTGTGCAAAAGCTTCTTATCTTGATGAAGTCCCAATAGTTCATTTTTGCTTTTGTTTCTGTTGCTTTCGTGGATGTATCTTGCAAGAAGTTGAAAAAAGGGTGTTGCCTGTGTTCTCCTCTAAGATTTTGATGGAATCTTGTCTCACATTTAGATCTTTCATCCATTTTGAGTTTATCTTTGTGTATGGTGCAAGAGAGTGGTCTAGTTTCATTCTTCTGCATGTGAATGTCCAATTTTCCCAGCACCATTTATTGAAGAGACTGTCTTTCTTCCAGTGGATCATCTTTCCTCCTTTATCGAATATTAGTTGACCATAAAGTTCAGGGTCAACTTCTGGGTTCTCTATTCTGTTCCATTGATCCATGTGTCTGTTTTTGTGCCAGTACCACACTGTCTTGATGACCACAGCTTTGTAGTACAACCTGAAATCTGGCATTGTGATGCCCCCAGATATGGTTTTCTTTTTTAAAATTCCCCTGGCTATTCGGGGTCTTTTCTGATTCCACACAAATCTTAAAATAATTTATTCTAACTCTCTGAAGAAAGTCCATGGTATTTTGATAAGGATTGCATTAAACGTGTAAATTGCCCTGGGTAACATTGACATTTTCACAATATTAATTCTGCCAATCCATGAGCATAGAATATTTTTCCAACTCTTTGTGTCTTCCTCAATTTCTTTCGGAAGTGTTCTATAGTTTTTAGGGTATAGATCTTTTACCTCTTTGGTTAGGTTTATTCCTAGGTATCTTATGCTTTTGGGTGCAATTGTAAATTGGATTGACTCCTTAATTTCTCTTTCTTCAGTCTCATTGTTAGTGTATAGAAATGCCATTGATTTCCGGGCATTGATTTTGTATCCTGCCACACTACCAAATTGCTGTATGAGTTCTAGCAATCTTGGGGTGGAGGCTTTTGGGTTTTCTATGTAGAGTATCATGTCATCGGCGAAGAGGGAGAGTTTGACTTCTTCTTTGCCAATTTGAATGCCTTTAATGTCTTTTTGTTGTCTGATTGCTGAGGCTAGGACTTCCAGTACTATGTTGAATAGCAGTGGTGAGAGTGGACATCCGTGTCTTGTTCCCGATCTTAGGGGAAAGGCTCCCAGTGCTTCCCCATTGAGAATGATATTTGCTGTGGGCTTTGCGTAGATGGCTTTTAAGATGTCGAGGAAAGTTGCCTCTATCCCTACACTCTGAAGAGTTTTGATCAGGAATGGATGCTGTATTTTGTCAAATGCTTTCTCTGCATCTAATGAGAGGAACATATGGTTCTTGGTTTTTCTCTTGCTGATATGATGAATCACATTGATTGTTTTACGAGTGTTGAACCAGCCTTGTGTCCCGGGAATAAATCCTACTTGGTCATGGTGAAAAATTTTCTTAATGTGTTGTTGGATCCTATTGGCCAGTATATTGTTGAGAAATTTGCATCCATGTTCATCAGGGATATTGGTCTGTAATTTCCTTTTTGGTGGGGTCTTTGTCTGGTTTTGGAATTAAGGTGATGCTGGCCTCATAGAATGAATTTGGAAGTACTCCATCTCTTTCTATCTTTCCAAACAGCTTTAGTAGAATAGGTATGATTTCTTCTCTAAACATTTGATAGAATTCCCCTGGGAAACCATCTGGCCCTGTACTCTTGTGTCTTGGGAGGTTTTTGATGACTGCTTCAATTTCCTCCCTGGTTATTGGCCTGTTTAGGTTTTCTATTTCTTCCTGTTCTAGTTTTGGTAGTTTGTGGCTTTCCAGGAATGCATCCATTTCTTCTAGATTGCCTAATTTATTGGCGTAGAGTTGTTCATAATATGTTTTTAAAATCGTTTGTATTTCCTTGGTGTTGGTAGTGATCGCTCCTTTCTCATTCATGATTTTATTAATTTGAGTCTTCTCTCTCTTCTTTTTAATAAGGTTGGCTAATGGTTTATCTATCTTATTAATTCTATCAAAGAACAAACTCCTGGTTCTATTGATCTGTTCCACAGTTCTTCTGGTCTCAATATCGTTGAGTTCTGCTTGAATTTTAATTAACTGTCTTTTACTGCTGGGCATCAGGTCCATTTGCTGTTTTTTCTCTAGCTCCTTTATGTGTAAGGTTAGCTTTTGTATTTGAATTCTTTCCAGTTTTTCAATGGATGCTTGTATTGCGATGTATTTCCCCCTCAGGACTGCTTTTGCTGCATCCCAAAGATTTTGAACGGTTGTATCTTCATTCTCATTAGTTTCCATGAATCTTTTTAATTCTTCCTTAATTTCCTTTTATCTTTTAGCAGGATGGTCCTTAACCCCCACGTGTTTGATGACCTTCCAAACTTTTTGTTGTGATTTAGTTCTAATTTCAAGGCGTTATGGTCTGCGAATATGCAGGGGACAATCCCAATCTTTGGTATCGGTTCAGACCCAATTTGTGACCCAGTATGTGGTCTATTCTGGAGAAAGTTCCATGTGCACTTGAGAAGAATGTGTATTCAGTTGAGTTTGGATGTAAAGTTCTGTAGATATCTGTGAAATCCATCTGGTACAGTGTATCATTTAAAGCTCTCGTTTCTTTGTAGATGTTGTGCTTAGAAGACCTATCGAGGGTAGAAAGAGCTAGATTGAAGTCACCAAGTATAAGTGTATTATTATCTAAGTATTTCTTGACTTTGGTTAATAATTCGTTTAAGTATTTGGCAGCTCCCACATTCGGGGCATATATATTGAGGATTGTTAAGTCCTCTTGTTGGATAGATCCTTTAAGTATGATATAGTGTCCCTCTTCATCTCTCACTACAGTCTTTGGGGTAAATTTTAGTTTATCTGATATAAGGATGGCAACCCCTGCTTTCTTTTGAGAACCATTTGAATGGTAAATGGTACTCCAACCTTTTATTTTCAGGTTGTAGGTGTCCTTCTGTCTAAAATGAGTCTCTTGTAGACAGCAAATAGATGGGTCCTGCTTTTTTATCCAGTCTGAAACCCTGCGCCTTTTGATGGGGTCATTGAGCCCCTTTATGTTCAGAGTTACTATTGACAGATATGAGTTTAGTGTCATCATGATATCTATTCAGGTCTTGTTTTTGTGGATTGTTCCACTGAACTTCTTCTTAAAGGGGAATTTTAAGAGTCCCCCTTAAAATTTCTTGCAGAGCTGGTTTGGAGGTCACATATTCTTTCAGTTCCTGCCTGTCTTGGAAGCTCTTTATCTCTCCTTCCATTTTGAATGAGAGCCTTGCTGGATAAAGTATTCTTGGTTGCATGTTCTTCTCATTTAGGACCCTGAATATATCCTGCCAGCCCTTTATGGCCTGCCAGGTCTCTGTGGAGAGGTCTGCCGTTACCCTAATATTCCTCCCCATGAAAGTCAGGGACTTCTTGTCTCTTGCTGCTTTAAGGATCTTCTCTTTATCTTTGGAATTTCCAAGCTTCACTATTAAATGTCGAGGTGTTGGGATCCCTGGGTGGCGCAGCGGTTTGGCGCCTGCCTTTGGCCCAGGGCGCGATCCTGGAGACCCAGGATCAAATCCCATGTCAGGCTCCCGGTCCATGGAGACTGCTTCTCCCTCTGCCTGTGTCTCTGCTAATCTCTCTCTCTCTCTCTCTCTCTCTCTCTCTCTCTCTCTCTCTCCCTCTATCATAAATAAATAAAAATTAAAAAAAATAATAAATGTCGAGGTGTTGAACGGTTTTTATTGATTTTAGGGGGGGATCTCTCTATTTCCTGGATCTGAATGCCTGTTTCCCTTCCCAGATTGGGAAAGTTTTCAGCTAGGATTTGTTCAAATACATATTCTGGCCCTCTGGCCCTTTCGGTGCCCTTGGGAACCCCAATTAAACGTAGGTTTTTCTTCCTTAGGCTGTCATTTATTTCCCTTAATCTGTCTTCATGGTCTTTTAATTGTCTGTCTCTTTTTTCCTCAGTTTCCCTCTTTGCCATTAACTTGTCTTCTATGTCACTCACTCGTTCTTCTACCTCGTTAACCCTCGTCTTTAGGACTTCTAGTTTGTATTGCATCTCATTCAATTTATTTTTAATTTCTGCCTGATTAGATCTAAATTCTGCAGTCATGAAGTCTCCTGATTCCTTTATGCTTTTTTCTAGAGCCACCAGTAGCTGTATAATAGTGCTTCTGAATTGGCTTTCTGACATTGAATTGTAATCCAGATTTTGTAACTCTGTGGGAGAGAGGACTGTTTCTGATTCTTTCTTTTGAGGTGAGGTTTTCATTCTAGTCATTTTGCTCAGTGCAGAGTGGCCAAAAACAAGTTGTATTGGGAAAAGGAGAAAAAGAGAGAAGGAAAGAAAAGAGAAAAAGAAAAAAGAAAAAGAAGAAAAAAAAAGGAAAAAGAGAAGAAAAAGAGAAAGAAAAAGAAAGAAAGGTGAAAAAGGGGGGGGGAAAGCAATCAGAAATCAAAAAGAAAAAAAAGAAAAAAAAAAAAACAAAAAACACGGGGGAGTATCTTCTGATTCTGTATTGTTTAAGTCCCTTGACTTCCCCCTGGAACTGGTCTGTCTAGTTGGTCTTCTGGGGGAGGGGCCTGCTGTGCTGATTTTCAGGTGTTAGCACTTGGGGGAGCTGCTCTGCCCCCTGCCTGGTGCAGGGCTCAGTGGGGTTTGTTTACCCCGTGAGGCCCCAGGAGGAACAGCCCCAGTGGCTATGGCAGCTCTGGAAACCTGGATTCAGCCCCAGCAGGAACTACGGGGCTCTCCATCTGCAGGGCCTGGAGGCTCCGGGGCGGGGCCGCTGACCTGCTCAGCTCCGGGCAGGAGCGTCCTCGCTGTCCTGGGCCTTCCCGGGCTCTGCCTGTCCCGGGGGGAGGCTGGATCCTGGGCTGTGTCCCGGCCCCCTGTGCTCCGGGGCCTGCGCTGTTGGATTCGCGCTCCCGGTCGCGCAGCCGCCTCTCTGTGGAGCCGCTCGAGCCCCTCGAGCTGCTCCTGGCTGCGCAGCCCCCTCCGCGGAGCCGCCGCCGGAGCCCCTCCTACCTGCTTCTGGGTCCCGCCGTGCGCGCTGCAGCCCTTAGGGAGCTCCGGGCACTCTCCTGTGCGCGCAGGCGTCTGTTAGCGTTCCAGGGAGCCCGAGGGCATCACCGCCCTCCTGGGTCCTGCTCTAAATCCTTGCGGGCGCCTTTCCGCCCGGGAAGGTTGGTGCAGCTCCTGCTTCTCCGGGACGGGGCTCTCCTGTCCTGGGGACACTCGCCCCGGCCTTAGCCCGGCTCCTCGTGGGGCCCCTCCCCCTTGGAGGCCTTTTGTTTCTTTATTTCTTTTTCCCCGTCTTCCTACCTTGATAGAAGCGTGAACTCTTCTCACTGTAGCATTCCAGCTGTTCTCTCTTTAAATCTCAGGCCGAATTCGTAGATTTTCAGGATGATTTGAAGGTTATCTAGGTAATTTGGTGGGGACAGGTGATTTGGGGACCCTACTCCTCCGCCATCTTTCCCCTCCCCTCAGGACTCCAGGTTTTGAAGGCAGACATATGCTCAACCGCTGAGCTATCCAGGCATCCCCAAGATAATATCTACCCTTTAATGAAATGCTTTTATTACAGTGTCTTTAAGAAACATTGGATAATCAGCCAAATTGTTATTTAACTTAACTATGAGTTCTATTTTTTCTTTTATTTTAAGAGGTGGAGATTATGAACTCATTCTGCTAAGCAATGTTGTTTTTCAAACAGTAAGTATTCAATAAATATTTGGAGAAGGAACAAAATCATTGTATTCCAAAACAAGTAAATAGTGACATCATGAACCTCCTTGATTTGCTTTATTTCTTTATTTCCTGAGGGTATGGTTGTTGACATTCGGCTATAGGGGTCTAAGAAAGAAATAATATTCAATTACTGGAAACCCTATTTGGAATTTTTTTCACAGATCTTCCTTTTTTTCCCACAGATCTTCCTAATGTAAAGCTTAAAATAATGAGCTAAGCTGTTGCCCTATACTTCGCTCTTATTCTCAGAAATCTAGACATGTGGGTGAATGGGGTTTTGAAATGTTTTATTTTAGCTTCTTTATTTTTTTTCCCTTTGGCTAAAAGTTGAGTAGACAATGTAGGTGGGTCTTAAATGGGATTTACAGAGAAAAAGCTTGCATTTAATGAAAAAAAAATGATACAGCTAGCTGTTGATTCCTGATCTTGAAGAAGATAGACAGAACCCACTCTAAAAATCATGAACCAGGGACAATGTGAAGATAGCAGCTCACTTTCAACCAATTAAATGTTTCATTTTGATTGAACATATAGGCAAGTAGTCACTTACATCCTCATGAAATACTTTAAAATTACTTAATCCATTCAAAGGGAAGATAAGTGCAGTAATTTCTTCTACTATAGTTTCTCTTTGTCTGCCTGCTAGAAAATGGAATATCCTTTGCCAAGGATGAGGCTCTTTTGTTTGCCTGCAGACCTGACTGCCTGATTTTGAGGATAATCATTAGATGCATTCAACATCTTTTATTTTTATTTTTTATTTTTTTAAATTATTTATTTATTTATGATAGTCACACAGAGAGAGAGAGGCAGAGACACAGGCAGAGGGAGAAGCAGGCTCCATGCACCGGGAGCCCGACGTGGGATTCGATCCCGGGTCTCCAGGATCGCGCCCTGGGCCAAAGGCAGGCGCCAAACCGCTGCGCCGCCCAGGGATCCCCCTTTTTTTTTAATTTTTATTTCATTCAACATCTTTTAAAGAGAAACTCCCATTTAAATGTCTGTTTTCATTTGAAGTAAGGTTATTATATCAAAATTAACATATATGCATATATGTTGTATATTTTCATTTCAATATTTTAACATTCATGTGTTTTTCAAAGCTTTCCAAGCCTCTCTCTGTATTCTCATGTTCTGTCATTCAAGACAATAATTGTCAGGCAGGTTAGTAGATATAAGCAAATTAAAGAGGATAGTATTTGTGATAATAGTGGTATATATATATATATATATATATATATATATATATATATTATATGCTTATTTGACATTAAATTTTTAAATATCTTCTCAACTCCAAATGATATTTTATTTTATTTTTATTTTTTTAATAAATTAATTTTTATTGGTGTTCAATTTACCAACATACAGAATAACACCCAGTGCTCATCCCGTCAAGTGTCCCCCTCCGTGCCCGTCACCCATTCACCCCCACCCCCCGCCCTCCTCCCCTTCCACCACCCCTAGTTCATTTCCCAGAGTTAGGAGTCTTTATGTTCTGTCTCCCTTTCTGATATCTCCCACACATTTCTTCTCCCTTCCCTTATATTCCCTTTCACTATTATTCATATTCCCCAAATGAATGAGAACATACACTGTTTGTCCTTCTCCGATTGACTTACTTCACTCAGCATAATACCCTCCAGTTCCATCCACGTTGAAGCAAATGGTGGGTATTTGTCGTTTCTAATGGCTGAGTAATATTCCATTGTATACATAAACCACATCTTCTTTATCCATTCATCTTTCGATGGGCACCGAGGCTCCTTCCACAGTTTGGCTATTGTGGACATGGCTGCTAGAAACATCGGGGTGCAGGTGTCCCGGCGTTTCATTGCATCTGAATCTTTGGGGTAAATCCCTAACAGCAAATGATATTTTAAACCAAAGAAAAGTATATTAAGTCTAACCAGAATATAATACTTGTGTTAAAATCACTAAAAACCCTTAGAAAAGTTTGTAAAGTTTGGGTACAGGACAAATAAAAAATTCCCTTATGGTGTATTTGCTGTTTAAAGGTAGACTAAGGAACCAGATGAAATGACCTATGGCATCATATTTAAATATAATACTTGGATATCACATGCTGCTCTCATCTCACTAACCTATTAGCTAACAAAGTAACAAAATGGGATTACAATTGGCTTTATCTAGAAATGGAGAGGGAGTCCTACAAGTATTAAAAAGTTGTGTCACAGTCTGGGTTTTTTATGCACCCATTTTTCTTTATGGAAACATAGAGACCAGGAAATAGATGAAATCCCATTAAAAATTTGTGCTTTATGAGCATATGACATCAATAACAATGGCTATCTTGTGTATGGCACTCACTGTGTGTCAGCAGAGCCACCACATTGTCTAAATCTATTTACATAGTAAATAGAATCTTCTGGAGTTTGGGAATGTTGTGGTACTGTCAAGCTCTGTTCAAGGCACTGTACATATATTACATCAACATAATGGTCATATCAGCCCTAGGAAGTAAATGCTATTACTATGTCCACTCAACAAAAACAGAAACTGAGGTACAATTTATGTAAATACCTGGTCATTGTTACATAGTAAGTGACTGAAAGTAGCCAATACAGATGATCTAAGTACAGAGGCTATAATTATAACAAATACACATTATGTAAATCTTGGGAAGAAGTTTACAGCTTTGGAAATGAGGAGATAACAGTGATTATATGAAGAATGTCTGAATGAACTTAGCATTCAAAATGCTTGCTTGAAAATTTCTTTTTTTTAAAGATTTTCTTTATTCATGAGAGACACAGAGAGAGAGAAAGAGGGGCAGAGACATAGGCAGAGGGAGAAACAGGCTCCATTCAGGAAGCCCGATGTGGGACTTGATCCCTGGACTCCAGGATCACGACCCAAGCTGAAGGGAGGTGCTAAACTGCTGAGCCACCCAGGTGTCCCTGAAAATTTCTTAGCATTTACTAAGCATGTGTCCCAAATTTGATTCCAAACTTTAAGTTTTCAATGCAAGGAGGCAAATCCCATCAGTTGTATGATTCACATTGTCTTAAACAACAAATATAGACCAGTTGGTAAAAAGAAGAACCATTGTTACTAAAATCATAGAACTAGTCTCTCATGAACACTCTTGAATATATTGTAAGCAGTATTACTGACTTTACATCTATCTACGGTAAACACAGCAACATGTTTCTTAAGACCTGCTTCTAATAATTTTGCTTATTGTAAATTGATGCCCTAATTCCAAATTAATTTTCCAAAGAAGTAATTAGTGAGCTATAATATTTCAAAATAAAGTAACTCAGTAGTCCGTATTCACATTTCCTCATGGCCTTACTTACTTCAGGAATGGATTATAAAGCAACTAAGGGAAAGAAAGTTCCCTTCAGGGACTTTTCTAAAATATAAGCTCTTTCTGGTTATATTTTGTTTTTTTGTTTTTTTTTATTTTTTTATTTTTTTTATCTGGTTATATTTTGAAGATGCTGAACAACAGTAAGCTCCAGGTTATACTCTGTGATAAGAACCTGATGCACAAGTATAGCATGTTGCTGATTATATGCAGATCCATGGTGTTTTAAACGTTGGTGACCATTTACTCTGTTATGGACCAGTGTTGCTACCAAGAGCACCATGTGCATAGTCCAACAAGAATCAGTGCAGTGTCATGGTTAAGTATCTGAACTTTTGAGACAATCGTGCCTGACCTCAGGCCACTCAGTGGCCATATGACCTGGAATAAGTTATCCATCTCTTTAATAAGTTTTCTCCCTCATTGCTAAAATAGTGATAATATAAGTGATAACATAAGATTATTTAAATATGAAGAAAATAAAATTTCCTGCAGAGTTCTTGGCTAAATAGGACTCAATCATTGTAAATATCTGATAATGATGATGATGATGATGATGATGATGTATGAAATTATGGGTACTTAAAATGGTAATGGTATAAATATTTTTTGTAATGTCAGAAATATATGATTATTGGTTACCATTTCAATATTATGCAAACAATTTATGTATTACAACTAGAATGTCTTCGGGAAAATAGTAAAAGGAAATTTACCTTTAGCTTCCCAGCCTCACGCTTTCTAGTTCCTATTTTTTGTGACCCTCATTGCCTCCACTAGGATAAAGAAAAAGAAAAATTCATTTATAATGAGATATTAGTGAATCATTTTGGCAATACAGACTCGTGATTTTTTTTTAGTCCAACAGACACAAGCTCTTATCCATATTTCTGTTTTCTAAGCCCCAAATTTTTCACCTAGTAACAAAGACAATAACTCCTTCCTCATAAGGCTGTTTAAAGAATTGCAGGTAATAAATGTGAAAGTTTTAACACAAGGTACCCCATATAAAGTGTTCAATAAATGGTAGTTATTATGGGCATATGGGCATTGTTATTACTCTGCTGGAATATGTATCCTTGAAGACAGGAGACCTGAACTTTAGACCTAGCTGTTACCTTAACTAATGGTGTGTTCTTGGGTGATATATACAAGTGCTTGGTAAATTACAAAGAATTATACAAGTAGTAGTTATAGTAGTAGTAGTAGCAGAAGCAGCAGCAGCAGTAGTAATAGCAGCAATAGCAGCAGCAGTAGCATTTAGTAAAATGTGAGTGAATGGGAAAATCAGCATCTACCATGTGCCAAATATACTATATAAATTATCTTAATGTTCATAATAAGTTACAATAAGTAAGTTTAAGATGATTTACTATATATCGGTTGTGAATCTCCATACAATTTCTCTACTATTCAGCATCAGGATTCAAACATAAATTAAAAGGCACTGTTTCTCTTTCTACCGTTTTTCCTTTTTTATGAGGCTTCAGGATGCCACATGGGGCCTAATTTCTGCTCTTTTAGGGGATAATATCTACCACTCTATCCACTGGGGTCTCTTTCTCTCCTATTTTCTCCAGCCTAACTCTGAAGTGGTATTCATATCTGAGTCAATGGAGTTTGAAAAGACAGAAGTTGTGGTACCAACTTGGGGAAGATGAATTTCATTCTGAATTTCATTTCATTTCTGATGCCAGTCTATGTACCCAGGTTTTGAGAGGAGGAATACCTCATGGTCTATATGGTGAGAAGATAGATAAAAGATTCTTTCTTTCTACATTTACCACCTGTGCTCTAAACTTAGAGCTGTTGAGGGTGGAAAAACTGGTGCAGGAAAGATTCCCATTTTTATGGTATGTTTTGCTTTTCCAGCTCCTTTCTTCTTGTGGCATTATCGAACAGTACATGGATATTTTACTTTATTTTTTTACTATAATTTGCACAGGGAAAACCAGTGAGTTAACAAAGAAGAAATAATCCTGAGGAAGTGTATTGGGTTTGTATTTATTGCTGTATAACAAATCACCACAAACTTAGTATCTTAATTGTTCTTAAAAGGATTCATTTCCTTGCTGTTAGCCAGTGACTGCTTTTAGTTCTTGGAAGCCAACCACATTCTTTAACATGTAGCCCCTCAATCTTCAATTCAGCAACAATGTTGTATCAAATCCTTTTCATACTTCCAATGTCTGACTTGCCCTGTCTCTGACACTTATAATAAAAGGGCCCATGTACATAGATCAGGCCCACCCTCATATTTTTCTTTTTTAAAAAAAAATTTATTGGAGTTCAATTTAACAACATATAGCATAACACCCAGTGCTCATCCCGCCAAGTGCCCCCCTCAGTGCCCATCACCCAGTCACCCCAACCCCCCTCTCACCTCCTCTTCCACTACCCCTTGTTCATTTCCCAGAGTTAGGTGTCTCTCATGTTTTGTCACCCTCACTGGTATTTTCACTCATTTTCTCTCCTTTCCCTTTATTCCCTTTCATAAATTTTTATATTCACCAAATGAATGGGACCACATAATGTTTGTCCTTTTCCAATTGACTTATTTCACTCAGCATAATACTCTCCAGGTCCCACCATGTCGAAGCAAATAGTGGGTATTTGTCGTTTCTAATGGCTGAGTAATATTCCATTGTATACATATACCACATCTTCTTTATCCATTCATCTTTCGATGGACACCGAGGCTCCTACCACAGTTTGGCTATTGTGGACATTGCTGCTAGAAACATTGGGGCGCAGGTCCCGGGCGTTTCACTGCAACCGTATCTTTGGGGTAAATTCCCAGCAGTGCAACTGCTGGGTCGTATGGCAGATCTATTCTTAACTCTTTGAGGAACCTCCACACAGTTTTCCAGAGTGCCTACACCAGTTCACATTCCCACCAACACTGAAGAGGGTTCCCCTTTCTTCACATCTTCTACAACATTTATTCTTTCATGTCTTGTTAATTTTCCCCATTCTCATGGATGAAGTGGTATCTCATTATGGTTTTGATTTGTATTTCCCTGATGACAAGTGATGCAGAGCATTTTCTCATGTGCTTGTTGGCCATGTCTATGTCTTCCTCTGTGAAGTTTCTGTTCATGTCTTTTGCCAATTTCATGATTGGATGGTTTGTTTCTTTGCTGTTGAGTTTAATAAGTTCTTTACAGATTTTGGATACTAGCCCTTTATCTGATAGGTCATTTGCAAATATCCTCTCTCATTCTGTAGGTTGTCGTTTAGTTTTGTTGACAGTTTCTTTTGCTGTGCAGAAGCTTCTTCTCTTAATGAAGTCCCAATAATTCATTTTTGCTTTTGTTTCTCTTGCCTTAATGGATGTATCTTACAAGAAGTTGCTGTGGCCAAGTTCAGAAAGGGTGTTGCCTGTGTTCTCCTCTAGGATTTTGATGGAATCTTGTCTCACATTTAGATCTTTCATCCATTTTGAGTTTATCTTTGTGTATGGTGCAAGAGAGTGGTCTAGTTTCATTCTTCTGCATGCGGATGTCCAATTTTCCCAGCACCATTTATTGAAGAGACTGTCTTTTTTTCCAGTGGATGGTCTTTCCTCCTTTGTCGATATTAGTTGACCATAAAGTTGAGGGTCCACTTCTGGATTCTCTATTCTGTTCCATTCATCCATGTGTATGCTTTTGTGCCAGTACCACACTGTCGTGATGACCACAGCTTTGTAGTACAACCTGAAATCTGGCATTGTGATGCCCACAGCTCTGGTTTTCTTTTTAATATTCGCCTGACTATTCGGGCCTAATCTGATTCCACACAAAACTTAAGATGATTTGTTCCAACTCTCTGAAGAAAGTCCATGGTGTTTTTATAGGAATTGCATTAAATGTGTAAATTTCCCTGGCTAACATTGACATTTTCACCATATTAATTCATACAATCCATGAGCATGGAATATTTTTCCATCTCTTTGGGTCTTCCTCAATTTCTTCCAGAAGTGTTCTGTAGTTTTTAGGGTATAGATCCTTTACCTCTTTGGTTAGGTTTATTCCTAGGTGTCTTATGCTTTGGGTGCCATTGTAAATGGGATTGCCTCCTTAATTTCTCTTTCTTCAGTCTCATTGTTAGTGTAGAGAAATGCCACTGATTTGTGGGCATTGATTTTGTATCTTGCCACACTGCCGAATTGCTGTATGAGTTCTGCCAATCTTGGAATGGAGTCTGGGTTTTCTATGGACAGTATCATGTCATCTGCAAAGAGGGAGAGTTTGACTTTTTCTTTGCCAATCTGAATGTCTTTTTTTTTCTTTTTGTTGACTGATTGCTGAGCCTAGGATTTTTAGTACTATGTTGAAAAGCAGTGGTGAGAGGGGACATCCCTGTCTTGTTCCTGATCTTAGGGGAAAGGCTCCCAGTGTTTCGCCATTGAGAATTATATTTGCTGTGGGCTTTTTGTAAATGGCTTTTAAGATGCTGAGGAATGTTCCCTCTATCCCTACATCTGAATAGTTCCCTCTATCCCTACATCTGATCAGGAATGGAAGCTGTATTTTGTCAAATGCTTTCACTGCATGTATTGAGAGTATCATATGGTTCTTGTTTTCTCTCTTGCTGATATGATCAATCACATTGATTTTTTTTATGAGTGTTTAACCAGCCTTGCATCCCAGGGATAAATCCCACTTGGACATGGTGAATAATCCTCTTAATGTATTGATGAATCCTCTTGGCTAGTATCTTGTTGAGAATATTTTCATCTATGTTCATCAGGGATATTGGTCTATAATTTTGCTTTTGGGTGGGGTCTTTGTGTAGTTTTGGAATTAAGGTGATGCAAGCGTCATAGAACAAGTTTGGAAGTACTCCATCTCTTCCTATCTTTCTGAACAGCTTTAGTAGAATAGGTATGGTTTCTTCTTTAAACGTTTGATAGAATTCACCTGTGAAGCCATCTGGCCCTGGACTTTTCTGTCTTGGGTGGTTTTTGATGACTGCTTCAATTTCCTCCCTGGTTATTGGCCTGTTCAGGTTTTCTATATCTTTCTGTTCCCTTTTTGGTAATTTCTGGTTTTCCAGAAAAGTGTCCATTTTTTTCTAGATTGCCTAGTTTATTGGCATATAGCTGCTCTTAATAAGTTTTTAAAATCGTTTGTATTTCCTTGGTATTGGTGGTGATCTCTCCTTTCTAATTCATGATTTTATTAATTTGAGTCTTTTCTCTCTTCTTAGGCTGACTAATGGTTTATCTTATTAATTCTTTCAAAGAACCAACTCCTGGTTTTGGTGATCTGTTCCACAGTTTTTTTTTTTTTTTTGGTCTCTATTTCATTGACTTCTGCTTGAATCTTTATTAATTCTATTCTACTGCTGAGTGTAGTATCTATTTGCTGTTTTTTCTCCAGCTCCTTTAGGTGTAAGGTTAGCTTTTGTTTTTGAGTTCTTTCCAGTTTTTGGATGGATGCTTGTACTGCGATGTATTTCCCCCTCAGGACTTCTTTTGCTCTCTCCCAAAGATTTGGAATGGTTGTATCTTCATTCTCATTAGTTTCCATGAATCTTTTTAATTCTTCCCTAATTTCCTAGTTTACCCTTTCATCTTATAGCAGGATGGTCCTTAACCTCCACGTGTTAGAAATCCTTCTAAACATCTTGTAATTTAGTTGTAGTTTCAAAGCAGTTTGGTCTGAATATATGGAGGGGATGATCCCAATCTTTTGGTATCAGTTCAGACCTTTTTTGTGACCCAGTATGTGGTCTATTCTGGAGAACGTTCCATGCGCACTTGAGAAGAATATGTATTCAGTTGCTTTTGGATGTAAAGTTCTGTAAATAGCTGTGAAATGCATCTGGTCCAGTGTATCATTTAAAGCCCTTGTTTCTTTGGAGATGTTGTGCTTAGAATATCTGTCTATTATAGAAAGCACTTTGTTCAAGTCACCAAGTATTATTATCTAAGTATGTCTTAACTTTGGTTATTAATGGATTGATATAATTAGAAGCTCCCATATTCAGGGCATAAATATTCATGATTGTTAGGTCCTCTTGTTGGATAGATCCTTTAAGTATGATAGAGTGTCCCTCTTCATCTCTTACTACAGTCTTTGGGATAAACTAGCTTATCCGACATGAGGATGGTTACCCCTGCTTTCTTTTGAGGACCATTTGAATGGTAACTGGTTCTCCAACCTTTTATTTTCAGGCTGGAGGTGTCCTTTTGTCTAAAATGAGTCTCTTTTAGACAGCAAATAGATGGGTCTTGCTTTTATCCAGTCTGAACCCCTGCGCCTTTTGATGGGGACATTAAGCCCATTCATGTTCAGAGTTACTATTGAAAGATATGGATTTAGTGTCTTCATGATACTCATTTAGTCCCTGTTTTTTGTGGATTGTTTCCTTGGACTTCCTCTTTCTTTTACAGAGTCCCCCTTAATATTTCTTGCAGACTTGGTTTGGTGGTCACATATTCTTTCAGTTTTTGCCTATCTTGGAAGCTCTTGATCTCTCCTTCTATTGTGAATGAGAGTCTTGCTGGATAAAGTATTCTTGCTGCATGTTCTTCTCATTTAGGACCCTGAATATATTTTGCGAGCCCTTTCTGGCCAGCAAGGTCTCTGTGGAGATGTCTGCCGTTATCCTAATACTTCTCCCCATAAAGGTTATGGGTTTCTTATCTCTTAGTGCTTTAAGGATCTTCTCTTTAACTTTGGAATTAGCAAGCTTCTCTATTAAATGTCAAGGTGTTGAGCGGTTTTTATTGATTTTAGGGAGGGATCTTTCTATCTCCTGGATCTGAATGCCTGTATCCCTTCCCAAATTAGGGAAGTTCTCAGCTATGATTTGTTCAAATACACTTTCTGGACCTCTGTCCCTTTTGGCACCCTCTGGAACCCCAATTAAATATATATATTTTTTCCTTCTGAGGCTGTCTTTTATTTCCCTTAACCTATCCACATGATCTTTTAATTGATTTCTCTTTTTTCCTCAGTTTCCTTCTTTGCCATCAACTTGTCTTCCATGTCACTCACTCATTCTTCTACCTCATTAACCCTCATCATTAGGACCTCCAGTTTGGATTGCATCTCATTTAATTGATTTTTAATTTCAGCCTGATTAGATCTAAATTCTGCAGTCATGAAGTCTCTTGAGTCCTTTATGCTTTTTTCTAGAGCCACCAGTAGCTTTATAATTGTGCTTCTGAACTGGCTTTCTGACATTGAATTGTAATCCAAATTTGTAACTCTGTGGGAGAGAGGACTTTTTCTGATTCTTTCTTTTGTGGTGAGTTTTTCCTTCTCAGTCATCTTGCTCAGTGCAGAGTGGCCAAAAACAAGTTGTACTCGAAAAAGGAGAAAAAGAGAGAGAGAAAAAAAAGGGGAAGGAAACAAACAGAAAACAAAAAACGGGGGGTGGGGTATCCTCTGATTCTATATACTGTAAATTCCTCGACTTTCCCTGGAACTTTCCAGCATTGCTTGGTCAATAACTTGTTTTTCCCCTGTCCTTCCAACTAGTCTTCTGGAGCAGGGGCCTACTGTGCTGATTCTCAGGTGTGTGCACCTGGGGGAGCTGCCCAGTCCCCTGCCAGGTGCAAGGCTCAGTGGGAACTCTTTATCCTTTGAGGCCCCTGCTCAATCCTAGGTTCAAGGTGACACCAGGAGGAACAGTAACAGTGGCAGCGGCCAGCTCTCCAAATCTGGAGTCAGCTCCCATAGTAACTACCACAGATCCCAGTCCACAGGGGCCTGGATGCTCTGGGGGTGGGGGCACCGATTTGCACTGTTTGGGGCGCTAAGCGGCAGGAGCCTCCTTGCTGTCCTGTGTCCTCCCGGCCTCTGCCTGTCCCGGGGGGAGCCCCAGATTTTGGGCTGTGTCTCCCAACACCCTTGGCTCTGGGGCCTGCACCGCTGGAATCAAATGGGGCTCCAGGGCCGCGCAACCCCCTCTGCACGGAGCTGCCATCTGAGCTGCCGCCTGAGCTGCTCCTGAGGCCCCGCCGGGCGCATGCTGCAGTCCTTTAGGGAGCTTGGTCTGAAGTGTGTAGGGCGCTCTCTCCCAGGGTGCAGTTCCTCTGCTAGTGCCCCTGGGAGCCTGATGGCATCCCTGCCCCTCCTGGAATCCTGCCCAAGCTCCCTGCGAGTGCCTTTCCATCCGGGGAGATTGGTAAAGCTCCTGCTTCTCCGGGGCTGGGCTTTCCTGTCCCGGGGCCGCTCACCGCACGGCCTTAGCCCAGCTCCTTGCTTGGGCCCCGTGCCCTTGGATGCTTTTTTATTTCTTTTTTTTTTCCATCTTCCTACCTTGATGGAAGGGCAAACTCTTCTCACTGTAGCATTCCAGCTGTTCTCTCTTTAAATCTCAGGCCGAATTCGTAGTTTTTCAGGATGATTTGAAAGTTATCTAGGTAAGTTGTTGGGGATGGTGACTGGGGACCCTACTCTTCAGCCATCTTGTCCCACCTCTCCCACCATCTTTCCCCACTTCTCCATATTTTTCCTATATTAAATTCAATAATAACATACATACAACCTAATCCTGGGAGCAAGATATGTCATATCCCAGGGATTGTGCAGGGCATATACTCAAGGAAGCAAGGATATTGGGGACCAACTTAGAATTCTGTATACCATAAATGTTAACAAATTCTTATAAGTGTGTTTCCTAGTTACTACTACTGCTGCTACTACTACTACTACTACTACTCTTTCTCTTCCATCTCCCCATACTGCTAATAACAGCAACAACTAATATTTTTGAGTATTTATTATTGGTTGAGATACTGTTACAAGCACTGTGTAATTATTAAATTGTTCAATACTCATGACAATTTTATGAACATTGATGTGCTGGTAAATCTTTAACAAACAACTCTCTGAGGACAAAAAACAACCCACTAATGTGTAGTGTTTCTGATTTTTGTCTTATAAATACTCTACTATGGTCAACTTCAAGGTAATAGCATGATAGCACCGAATGCAGTGTTAGGAAGAGGTGTCCAGTAACACACCATTATATAATACTTTCATCATACAAATAAAATAGATTTAAATAGCCTGAAGAGCATAGATAATAGTAAAATATATTCAAGTGTTTAGGAAGAATAAAAATGAGAACAACAGGCTGCTATAATTTTCCCTCCTATTCATCATGCTGGAATAAAAGAGATAAAGCCAGCTGCAATGTCAATAGGAAATAATTTTCCCATAGACATCTACAACTATAAAATGTCAATCATCCTTCTTCTTTGAGTGGCTACTGCTTTCTTATTCACTAGATAACAATATTCCCTAAAAGACTTTAAACACTTTGCTGTTTGAAGTAATATTAGTAAGAATGAAATATACCACTCCTAATATAAAATTTACTTCACTTTTTTTAAAAATTTCCAGCTCAGATGCAGAAATTCAGATGAAGGGTTTCTAGAAGCAATATTCCACATCTATCTTGAAATAGTAGTTCCAAGGAAACAGGATCCTGAGTCCATTCTGCCATCTATATATAATATTTTTTTCTTTATACACAGACCTGCTTTGCTTTGAACCAATCAGAGCATTGTTTCATTTAAATTTCACCTAAATTAACACTTATCTAAGATTCTATAACTCAGTTATCTCCTTTGTTTAGAAGATGTCCCATAATTGCTCTAGTGTATAAACTCTCTCATTGCAATAGGTAAAGATATCTGATTTTTGTCATATTGCAGGTTTGTTCCTGGTGCCCTTAGGCCAATTGAGAAAGAGAGCAGTTATGAGTTTTGAACATTTATTAACCTTTTTCTTTATACAATTTACTTAGTTTTAAGTTTATATTAAAATTTTAATAATGGAAATTTTAGTAATGGATATGTTTAACATTTAGTTCACAAAACACCTGAAAATTAAAAATTGGTCCTTTGTGAGCAGATTTGATCCAGCAGCTACACTTTTAGGTAGATTCTATAATATCCATTTTAAAAATGGAGGAGCTGAGACTCAGAAAGTTAAATAATATGACATGTGGCCTAAGCCACACAACCAGTAAATGGCAGAGCTAGTATTTCAGCGCAAACTTTTGGCTCTAAATTTCATGTTCTTATTCATATGCTTCCTCTGATATGTTAAGTTGCATGGGAATTTGGCCTTAGGCTTTCAACTATGAAAGTGAGGCCTGCCAAATCTGTGGCCCACTTTCTCCATGAAGAATATGCTATAAACTGGGTATCCTGTAGATGCAATTCTTGAAGAATGTTGATATCCTCTTTGCCCCATGTGGGTAATTTGCTTACACTAGGTATTTGTCAAGTTCATAATAATACACTATAAGAGTTTTTTGCCATTTTAAAATGATCATTTATCTATAAAAGGTAGATAATAATGCTAAGCACAGATTAACTTTACTTAAGCAGTGGATAAAGGCTCACTAAGTGCCATGTATTTTTTTGTACATTATATCAGAGAATCAGATTTTATACCCCCATTTAAAGGGCAAAAAATTCAACATCTTGTTTAATACCAACCAATGAGGAAACTAGGGGTCAGACTTGGATATATTTAACTTGAAAGCTCATGTTCTTCCCACATTATAGAATTGGGAATATGTGATCTCTCTTTCATCAAATATTTCTGTAAGAAAAAATATAATAAAAAATATGTAAACCTTCCAGGAAGGCTTGAAATTTTCTACAAATGTAAACTGCCTAGAGAGGGAGTTAATCCTTTGGTTAAACTTTAACACTAGTCTACTCTAGTCCTATTTATTATTTTTTTTATTTTTTATTTTTTTATAATAAAATTATTTTTTATTGGTGTTCAATTTACTAATTATTCAAACCACTTCCTTTTGCCTGCAAACTGAGCATTAGCCTCAAGAATGGGAAACGTAGAATCAGAGTCTTATTTTTTTTCGAAGAACATGCATTATTCATACATATCTCCCTAACACATTTGGTCCCTGAGAGGAAGCAATCTTTTTTTTTCAAATTTTTATTTATAGTCCAGTTAGTTAATATATAGTATAAAATTACTTTCAGGTGTATAATTAAGTGATAAAACAGTAACATATAATATGCATTGCTTATGACAACAACATTCCTTAATTCCTATCACTTATTTAAGCCATTCCCCATTGACCATCCTTCTGGTAACCATCAGTTTGTTCTCTATAGTTTATAGTTTATAGAGTGTTTTTTGGTTTGCCTCTCTTATTTTCTTCTCTTTTTTTTTCTTAAATTTCACATATGAACAAAATCATGATATCTCTCTTTCTCTGACTGCCTGATGTCACTTAGCATAATACTTTCTTGGAACACTTGGGTGGCCCAATCGGTTGAGCATCTAATTCTTAATTTTGGCTCTGGTACTTATCACAAGGATTTGAGCTCAGCATGGATTCTGCTTGAGATTCTTTCTCTCCCTTTCCCCATGGGGCCGAATCTAATGCCCTGGAATCATGACCTGAGCTGAAATCAAGAGAAGGATATTTAACTGACTGAGCTACCCAGGCATCCACCACTACAATTTTTTTTTAATGAGACTTTCTTTTTTCCATTGTGGAAGATTAGTTGACCAATAGTTGTGGATCCACTTCTGGGTTTTCTATTCTGTTCCATGGATCTATGTGTCTGTTTTTGTGTCAGTAACATATTTTTGTGATCAGTACAGCTTTGTAATACAAATTGAAGTACAGAACTTTGATGCCTCCAGCTTTGCTTTCCATTTTTCAATATTAGTTTGGCTATTTGAGGGCTTTAGTGGTCCCATACAATGTTTAGGATTGTTTGTTCTAGTTCGGTGAAATATGCTGTTGATATTTTGATAAGGATTGCATTAAATATGTACATTGCTTTGAGTACTGGAAATACTTTAATAATATTCATTCTTCCAATCCTTGAGTATGGAATGTTTTTCCATTATGTCCTATTCAATATCTTTCACCCGTGTTCTACAGTTTTCAGAATACAGATCTTTCACCTCTTTGATGAGGTTTATTCCTCTCTTATTGATTTTGGTACAGTTTAAAATGGGATTGATTTCTTGACTTCTTTTTCTGCTGCTTCAATATTGGTGTACAGAAATGCAACAGATTTCAATATGTTGATTTTGTATCTTGCAAATTTACGGAATTAGTGTATCAGTTCTAGCAATTTTGGGGTAGAATCTACATACACTGTCATATCATCTGCAAATCGCAAAAGTTTGACTTTTTCTCTTGCCAATTTGGATGTCTTTTATTTCTTTGTGTTATCTGATTGCTGAAACTAGGACTTCCAGTACTGTGTTAAATTACAGTGATGACAGTGAACATCTCTGCCTTGTTCCTGACCATAAAGGAAAAGCTCT
Organism: Nyctereutes procyonoides; assembly: GCF_905146905.1. Lineage (NCBI taxonomy): Eukaryota > Metazoa > Chordata > Mammalia > Carnivora > Canidae > Nyctereutes > Nyctereutes procyonoides. Next base: position 62,983,694 of record NW_026575125.1, on the reverse strand, counting down.
CAGTTTTTCCCCATCAAATATGATCTTAGCTGTGAGTTTTTCCATAAATGGCTTTTATTATATTGAGGTATGTTCCCTCTAAAACTACTTTGTTTTTTTTTGTTTTTAATTTTTATTTATTTATGATAGGCACACAGTGAGAGAGAGAGAGGCAGAGACACAGGCAGAGGGAGAAGCAGGCTCCATGCACTGGGAGCCCGACGTGGGACTCGATCCCGGGTCTCCAGGATCGCGCCCTGGGCCAAAGGCAGGCGCCAAACCACTGCGCCACCCAGGGATCCTTAAAACTACTTTGTTAAGGATTTTTATCATTAATGAAATTTGTACTTTGTCAAATGTTTTTTTCTGCATCTATTGAAAATTTTACATTTCTTATCCTTTCTTTCATTAATGTGGTGTATCAAGTTGACTGATTTATAAATATTGAACTGCCTTGGCATCCCAGAAAAATCCCACCTGATCATGATGAATGATTCTTTTAATATACTGCTGGATTCAATTTGCTAGTATTTTATTGAGAAGTTTGCATCCATATTCATTGGGGATATTGGCTTGTAATTCTCTTTCTTAGTGGAGTCTTTCTCTGGTTTAGGAATCAGGATAATGTTGGCCTCAGAGAACAAATTTGGAATTTTTCCTTCCATTTCAATTTGTTGCAATAGGTTGTTAAAAGTAGGTATAAATTTTTCTTTAAATATTTGATAGAATTCCTCTGTGAATCCATCTGACCCTAAATTTTTGTTTCTTGGGAGGTTTCTCATTACTGATTCAATTTCTTTGCTGATATCAGTCTTTTAAAGTTTTCTATTTCTTCCTGTTTCAGTTTTGATAGTTTACATGTTTTTAGGAATTTTTCCTTTTCTTCCACATTGTCAGGTTTGCTGGCATATAATTTTCATAATATGCTCTTTTATTTCTTTCTATTTTTGTCACATTGGTTGTTATCTCTAATCTCTCATTTATTATTTATTCATTTGGGTCCTTTATATTTTCTTTTTTATAAGTATGCTTAGCTGTTTATCAAATTTATTAATTCTCCCAAAGAAACAACAACAACATCAATAGCAACAACAACAGTGCTACAGATCAGTGAAACTAGGAGCTGATTCTTTGAAAATTAATGAAATCAGTAAACCCCTAGACAGACTTGTGAAAATTCTCAAAAAAATTCTAGCAAATTGAATCCAATTGTACATTAAAAGACTTATTCACCATGATCAAGTGGGATTTATTGATTATGTTGTCTTTATTCTAATTTGTAATTTTATTTATTTGGGTCCTTTCTATTTTCTATCTAATAATTCTGCCTAGGAGTTTATCATTTTTATTAATTATTTCAAAGAAACAAACAAAAAACAGTAGAACAAATCAATGAACCTAGGAGCCATTTCTTCAAAAATTAATAAAATTGTTAAGTCCCTAGCCTGACTTGCAAAAATTTTCAACAAACTACCTGCAAATTTAATCCAATGTATGTAAAAAAATTATTCAGCATGACTAAGTGAGATTTTTTTCTGGTGCTGCAGGGGTGGTTCAATATTCACAAATCAATCAACATGATATGTCACATGAATGAAAGAAGGGATAAGAACTACATGATCTTCACAATAGATGCAGGAAAAGAATTTGATAAAATATAGTATCCGTTCTTGATAAAAACCCTCAACTAAGTAGTTTTAGAGAAAACATACTCTGACATCATAAAAGCCATATATAAAAGATCCACAGCTAAGATTATTCTAAATGGGGAAAAAAGAAGAGGTTTTCCTCTATGACCAGGAACAAGGCAGGGATGTCTACTCTCACCATTACTATTTAACATGCTACTGAAATTCTTAGCCTCAGCAATCAGAAAATAAAATAAAAGTCATTTAAATAATTTGAGTCTTCTCTCTCTTCTTTTTAATAAGGTTGGCTAATGGTTTATCTATCTTATTAATTCTTTCAAAGAACCAACTCCTGGTTCTATTGATCTGTTCCACAATTCTTCTGGTCTCAATTTCGTTGAGTTCTGCTCGAATTTTAATTAACTCTCTTCTTCTGCTGGGCGTCGGGTCGATTTGCTGCTTCTTCTCTAGCTCCTTTATGTGTAAGGTTAGCTTTTGTATTTGAGTTCTTTCCAGTTTTTGAATGGATGCCCATCGAAAGATGAATGGATAAAGAAGATGTGGTTTATGTATACAATGGAATATTACTCAGCCATTAGAAACAACAAATACCCACCATTTGCTTCAACGTGGATGGAACTGGAGGGTATTATGCTGAGTGAAGAAAGTCAATCGGAGAAGGACAAACAGTGTATGTTCTCACTCATTTGGGGAATATGAATAATAGTGAAGGGGAATATAAGGGAAGGGAGAAGAAATGTGTGGGAGATATCAGAAAGGGAGACAGAACATAAAGACTTCTAACTCTGGGAAATGAACTAGGGGTGGTGGAAGGGGAGGAGGGCGGGGGGTGGGGGTGAATGGGTGACGGGCACGGAGGGGGACACTTGACGGGATGAGCACTGGGTGTTATTCTGTATGTTGGTAAATTGAACACCAATAAAAATTAATTTATAAAAAAAAGTCATTTAAATATGCAATGAAGAAGTCCAATTTTCAGTATTTGCAGACAACATGATATTCTATGCAGAAAACCCAAAATACTCCATCAAACAATTTCTAGAACAAATACATGAATTCAGCAAAGTTGTAGGATATAAAATCAACATACAGAAGTTTGTAGCATTTCTATACACCAATAATGAATTAGCAGAAAAATAAATCAAGGAATCAATCTCATTTATAATTGCACCCAAAACAATAATATACCTAGAGATAAACTCAACCAAAGAGGTGAAAAATCTGTACTCTGAAAACTATAGAATACTTATGAGGTAATTGAAGATGACAAAAAGAAATGGGGAAATATTCCATATTCATGGAAAAATTTTTTTAAATGTCAATAGTACCCATTATTAGTATATGTGCTGCCAAAGTGAGTACAAATTGCCAACAATATCCAAAGCAATGTACACATTTAATACAACCTCTATCAAAATACTAACATTTTTCACAGAGCTAGAACAAACAGTCCTAAAATATGTATGGAAGGACAAAGAACCCTGAATGGCCAAAACAATCCTGAAAAAGAAAATCAAATATGGAGGCATCATGATTCTAGACTTCAAGTTATTTTACATAGCTGTAGTCATCAAGACTGTAAATACTGGCACAAGAACAGACACATAGACCCATGGAACAGAATAGAGAACCTAGAAATGGGCCTACAACTATGTCGTCAACTAACCTTCAAGAAAGCGGGAAAGACTGTTCTATGCAAGAAAGGCAGTCTCTTCGACTCTCAAGTTGAGAAAACTGGATAACAACATGCAGCAGAATGAAATCAGACCCCTTTCATTCATTAAGAATGAATGAAAGAACTTGATGTAAGACAGGAAATCATCAAAATCTTGAGGAGAACATAGGCAGCAACCTCTGGCTTTGGCAGTACTAACTTCTTACTAGACATATTGCCAGAGGCAAAGGAAACCAAAGCAAAAATGAAATATTGGGATTTTTATCAAGATGAAAATCTACATAATGAAGGAAACAGTCAATAAAATTAAAGACAAGATACAGATGGGGATAAGATATTTGAAAGTGACATATCTGATAATGGGTTAGTAACCAAAAGCTTTAAAGAACTTAACAAGCTCAACATCCAAAAACAAAACAAAACAAAACAATCCAGTTAAGAAGTAAGCATAATACATGAATAGATATTTTTACAAAGAAGACATCCAAATGGCTAATAGACATGAAAAGATGCTCAATATCACTTATCATCACAGAAATACAAATCAAAATCATGAGGAGATGCCACATCATACCTGTCATAATGGCAAGAATTAACAACACAGAAAAAAACAGATACAACAGATGTTGGCAAGCGTTATCAGGAAAGGGGAAACATTTTAAATTGTTGACAGAAATGTAAAGTGGTGTAGCCACTCTGGAAAACAGTATGGAGTTTCCTCAAAAAGATAAAAATAGAACTACCATAGAATGTAGCAATTGCATTACTAGGTATTTGCACAAATGGTACAGAAGTATACATCTGAAAGGGCACATGCATCCCAATGTTTATAGCAGAATTGTCAATGATAGCCAAACTATGAAAAGAGCCTGAGTGCCAATCAAATGAAGAATGATTAAAGATGTGAAACACACACACACACACATGCACGAGTGCGCGCACGCACGCACACACTGGAATATTACTTGGCCATCAAAAAGAATGAAATATTGCCATTTACAACAACATGGATGAAGTTAGAATGTATTATGCTAAGCCAAGCAAGTCACTGAGAGAAAGACACATATCATATAATTTTACTAATATGTGGAATTTAGGGAACAAAACAGATGAACTTTTGGGAAAAGGAGAAAGAAGAGAGAGAGAGAAGTGAACCATAAGGGTCTCTTAATGAGAGAGAACAAACTGAGGGTTGATGGAGGGAGGTGGGTCGAGGATTGGCTCAATGAGTGATGGTATTAAGGAGGGCATTTGTAGGATGAGCACTGGGTGTTATATGTAAGTGATGAATCATTAACTTCTATCCCTGAAACCAATATTACAGTGTATTTTAAATGTCTATAATTTAAATGTAAATTCGAGGAAAAAAGAAGAAGGAAAAAATGAGATAATAATGGCACTAGAAAGGCAGAAAAAAATAAAGTCAGCACATGATAATCAGTAATATTTTATACACTAGCAATGAATAGTAATTAGGACTCCCTTGTTTTCTTCTCTTATCTCACTGTCATTGTCCTGAAACCTTATTCAGAAATTTGATCAAGTAACTTGCTGCATGTGGCTTACTCTGGATATATCTAAGCCCTTCCACACATCCAAACATAGATAGAGTTGGTCAAATAAGGCAAAATCTGGATAATACATTTTTAAAAAGCCATTTTCTTTGGAACTGTCATCATGTTGCTGTTGAAGTGTGGAATTGTAACTCTGTATGGACTATGGATAGTCAACAATGTGTATTTACAAGTTGTACTATTGCAAAAATGAATATATTATTCAGTACTTATATACCATTTTTTTTTGTACTGCTGGTCCTGTACCAAAATTTTTTTCTTTTATTGTTACTTGCTTTTAGCTGCACAAAGGAAATCTGTTTATGGCACAATTTATTTCAAATCCATCCCAAGATGTATATTTGTTTTCCAAAAAATATAATTTACCCCCAAAAGTAAAAAATATATCTACAGTAGTTCTATTAAAAATTAAAATCTGTTATAAATCTAAAAAAACATGAGAAGACACAGTATGATTAAAATTAAAAATTGCTGATAACAGAAATCAAAGAAAACTATAAAAATGGGTAGACCATACTATGCAAATTGTCTTAAAGATTCAAAGTAGTTATGATATCAAGTCTCCCAAATATACCTCTTATTCAAAGCAATTTTCATCAAAATCCCAGCAGAAGAGTATGTAGGTCTAGACAAGTGGTTTCAAACAATTATTAAGTAACTTGAAGGACACAAAATAGCCAAAATATTTTTAAGAAAAAAATCGGAGTTTGCCAAGAACCAGATTTTTAATACTATCTGTAAAGCCATTCTAAGTAACTTATTGCAGTATTGGTGAATGTCTAAACATATAAAATTGATGGAATAGTATAGAGTCCAAAAATAGACCCACAACAAATATTGTCAATTGATTTTTTTAAAGTGGTGCAAAGGCAATTCAACAGAATAGGGATAGTCCTTTTAACAGTAACTGTTGGAGAGTAAAAGCTAAGATGGTGGCATAGTGAGAAGACCCTAGACTTGTTTCATCCCTCAAACACAACTAGATAAATGTTAAATCATTCTGAATACCTAAGAAATCAACCTGAGGACTGATAGAATTAACTTCACAAGTAGAGGGAGTGGAGAAACCACATCAAGGAAAGTAGGAAGTGAAGAGATGTGGTTTGGAGGAGAAATTAATCATGAGTACTTAGAGGGAATGGAGCCCCGACTACAAAGGTGAGAGAGAGTGGAGAACACAGGGACACACACCAGGAGAACATTTCCCCAAAACCATTGGCTTTGAAAATGTGGGCCTGATTTTCATGAGTTTTTGCAACCTGCCAGGCTCAAAGCCTGGAGTGTTGGAGGACCATGGGCATTTCTGGGATAGAGACCTGAGGGTGCTGCTCTACTCTTGGAGAGAAGGTAGAAACAACCCTGGGGGCATACAGCATCATCTGAGAATTACCTAAAGCACACAGGGAGTGATTGTTCAATCTTCTCAGAGTGCATCTGTGAGAAGTGGTATTGTTTCCCTGGTAACAAGAGAACTGGCGGGCACCATTTCAATCCCCCACCCCTCAGCATAGGCAGAAAAACACCTGCTGAATGTAGTTAACATGGACACTGGCTATTTAGACTTCTTTGTTCCAAATCCCCACTCTTGCACTCTGGCAAGACCGCCCTTATGGGTCAAACCTGCATCACTCTTCCCCAGAAGAGAAGCACATCAAGATCCTTCCCCCAAAAGACCAGCCCACATCCCCTCCATACCAGGTCCCTAAAGTTTGGAGTTTTAAAAGTCATCAAGCTTGGTGGGATAGAGCCTAAGGTGTGCTAAGCTGCTCCAGATAGGCAAAAAACCTGGAGACAGTGTGAAGACAGTGATCTAAAAAATTCCTGGGGTGAATGAAGGGAAATTATTTGCTCTTTTGGGAGTACTTCTCTGAGAGCAGCAAGCACAGATTCCCCTCTGCAGGGAACAAGGAGCAGGTTAACACTATTTCCCTCCCCTGCTCCTCACCATAAACCAGCTTCAGTAAACAGCAGAGTGCCAATACTGGGTGCCTAACCTGCATGCATCAAGTAATGCTACACTGTGCTCTACTGGTATGGCTTTTCTCAAGTAAGTGTTCCTAAGGACCAGTGCAGTAGGCCACTTCCCCAGAAAACCAGCACAAATACCTGCATGCATCATGTCTACCTACCATAGAGTTCTGCAAGGTTTCAGTTCTAGTGTCAGTAGACTCATGTCTCATTTAACAAGCAAAGCAGAGAGCACCTAGTTAAAACTTGCCACACTCTGGCCAAGGTCCAAACACTGGCCAATTCAGGTAAAAAGAACTTCTGTGGACAACTGTCCTGAGGAATAAAGCAGCCAAAACATAAGAGAAGAGTACATTCAGGACACATAAAAGACATCCTTGAAGTGCCAGACTCTCAACATTTTATGACCTCTTTTTCATAAAGCCATTACTCAAAGGAACAGGAAATATAACAGGCTTTTCTAATACATAGAAGAAGACAGAGACCAAGACATAATGCCAAGATGGAGGAATTCATCCTAAAAGAAAGAAAAAGAAAAGGTCCTGGCCAAGATGAAATTGAAACAAGGGGCACCTGGGTGGCTCAGTGGTTGAGCATCTACCTTTGGCTCAGGTAGTGATCTTGGGGTCCTATAATCGAGTCCCACATCAGGCTTCCCACAGAAAGCCTGCTTCTTCCTCTGCCTATCTCTGCCTCTTTCTGTGGGTCTCTCATGAATAGATAAATAAAATCTTAAAAAAGAAATTGAAACATATATAAGTAATATGCCTGATGCAAAATTTAAAGCAACAATCCCAAATATTATCATTCAGCTTGAGTAAAGCATGGAAGACTTCAGGGGGACCCTTACCACAGAGATCAAAGACAATCAGGAAGAAATGAAAAAATGCAATAACTGACATCCAAAAGTTATTGGATGTAATGACCATAAGGATGGAAGAAGTAGATAATGAGTAAGTGATATAGAAGTGTGAATTATGGAAAATAATGAACATAGCTGAACAAAAGGGAGAAAAAAGAAAGATGGATCATGAGAGTAGACTTAAAGAACTCAGTGACTCCATCAAACATAATAACATTCCTATAATAAGATTTACAAAAAATAAAAGAAAAGGAGGTAGAAGTTTTATTTTAGGAAATAATAGCTGACAAATTTCCCTAATCTGGGGAGGGAAACAGGTATCCAAATGCAGGAAAGACAGAGAACTCCCATCAAAATTAACAAAAGCAAGAAACACCACAAAATATTGTAGTTAAGTTTACAGTGATAAAGAAAAAAGAATTCTAAAAGTAGGAAAACAACAGAAGTCCCTAAATTACAAGGGGAGACCAAAAATGCTAGCAGCAAATCTCTCTGAAGAAACTCGGCAGTCAAAAAAGGAGTGACATGATATCCTCTATACTAAATGGAGAACTATGGAGCCAAAAATACCCACTAAACTAGCCCTTTAAAACATATTAAAGCTGACTCTTTGGGAAGAAAAGACCAAAAGTGACAAAGAAGATAAAGGAACAGAAAAAAATTTCCATGGGATCCCTGGGTGGCTCAGCGGTTTGGTGCCTGCCTTCGGCCTAGGGCATGATCCTGGGGTGCCGGGATCAAGTCCCACATTGGGCTACCTGCATGGAGCCTGCTTCTCCCTCTGCCTGTGTCTCTGCCTCTCTCTCTCTCTCTCTCTCTCTCATGAATAAATAAATAAAATCTTTTAAAAAAAGAAAAAATTCCAGAAACAATCACAAAATGTTTAATAAAATGGAACTAAATACATAATAATCACTCTGAATGTAAACAGATTAAATGATTCAATGAAAAGCCTTACTGTGTCAGAATGGATAAAAATCGGTAAATGGATTTTTAAAAAGACATATTTATATGCTGCCTGTAAGTGACTCATTTAAGAACTGAGTCACCTCCAGACTGAAAGTAAGGGGTCACAGAAACATTTACCATACAAATGATTTCCAAAAGGAAGCCAGTGAAGCAATACTTGCATAAGACAAACTAGATTGTAAACCAGACACAAGAGAGGAAAAAGGGCACTGTATCATAATAAAAGAGACTATCCAATAAGAAGGTCTAATAAATGTTAACAGTTATGCTCCAAAATTGGGAGCACCCAAATATATAAGACAATTAATAAACAGAGAGGAACATACTGGTAATAATACAATAATAGTAGGGGACTTTAATACCCCACTCACAGCAATGGATAGATAATCTAAGCTGAAGATCAACAAGGAGACAAGGGCTTTGAAAGACACACTGGACTAGATAGACTCAATAGATATATTCAGGGTGATGGGCACTGAGGGGGACACTTGGCGAGATGAGCACTGAGTATTATGCTATATGTTGGCAAATTGACCTCCAATAAAAAAAATAAAAATAGATATATTCAGAACATTTCATCTTAAAGTGGCAAAATACACATTCTTCTTGAGTGCACATGGGACGTTCTCCAGAAGAGATCACATACTGGCTCACAAATGAGGTCTCAGCTAGTACAAAAAGTTTGAGATCATACCATGCATATTTTCAGACCACAGTGCCATAAAACTTGAAGTCAACCACAAGAAAAAAATTGGAAGGACCACAAGTACATGGAGGTTAAAAGGTATCTTACTAAAGAATGAATGAGTCAGTCAGGAAATTAAATAAGAATTTTTAAAAATACATGGAAGAAAATGAAAATGAGGGCAGCCTGGGTGGCTCAGCAGTTTAGCACCGCCTTCAGCCCAGGGGGTGATCCTGGAGACCCAGGATCCAGTCCCAAATTGGGCTCCCTGCATGGAGCCTGCTTCTCCCTCTGCCTGTGTCTCTGCCCCTCTCTCTCTGTCTCTCATGAATAAATAAATAAAATCTTTAAAAAAAGAAAATGAAAATATGAGAAAAATAGTTCAAAGCTTTGAGATGCAACAAATGATCTTAAGAGGGAAGTATATAGTAATGTAGGCCTTCCTCAAGAAACAAGAAAAGTCTGACCTACACAATCTAACCTTACATCTTAAAGGAGCAAGAAAAAGAACAAATGAAGACTAAAACCATCATAAGAAGGGAAATACCAAAATTATACCAGAAATAAATGATGTAGAAAGTAAAAAACAAAACAAACAAAAAATAATAGAAGAGATAAATGAAACGGGAAGCTGGTTTTTTGAAAAAAATTAATAGCCAGACTTTTCAAAAACATAAGACAAAGGACCCAAATAAATAAAATCACAAATGTGAGAAGGGAAATGACAACAAATACCACATACACTTATAAGAGAATGTTATTTAAAAATGTATGCTATCAAATCAGACAATATGAAAGAAAAAGATAAGTTCCTTAAAACATACAAACTACCAAAACTAAAACAGGAAGAGATAGAAAACTTTAACAGACTGATATCAGCAAAGGAGTTGAATCAGTAACCAAAAATCTCCCAACTCAGAAGTCCAGGGCCAGACAGCTACCCAGGGGAATTCTACCAAACATTTAAAGAAGAGTTAATACTTATTCTTCTCAAATAGAAGAAACATATTTCAACATCATAAAGCCCATGTACAAAAGACCAATAATATCATCCTCAATGGGGCAAAAGTGAGAACTTTTCCTCTACAGTTAGGAACAAGACAAGGATGCCCACTCTCACCAGTTATTTAACAGTACTGGAAGATCTAGACTGAGCAATAAGACAACAAAAAGAAATACATAGAATCCAAATTGGTTAAGTAAAAGTAAAACTGTCTTCGCAGAAGACATGACACTATATAGAAAACCCAAGACACTACACACCAAAATTGTACGAATTTGGTAAAATCACAGGATACGAAATCTGTGTACAGGAATCTGTTGCATTGCTATATGGAAAAGCAACAGAATGACAAATCAAGGAATTTTACCTAGGAAAAAACTGAATCAAAGATGTAAAAGATCTGTTATCTGAAATATATAGAACACTGATGAAAGAAATAGAAAAGGACACAAATAAATGGAAAAACATTCCATGTTCATAGATCGGATGGATATATATATATATGTTAATAAACTGTATAGCAACATGCAAAAAAAGAAACTGAGCCACTTTCTTACACTATACACAAAAATAAATTAAAAATGGGTGAAAGAACTAAATGTGAGGCAGGAAAACATCAAAATCCTAGAAAAGCATCGGCAATAACCACTTTGACATCATCGGTAACAAGTTACTAGGTATGTCTCCTGACACAAAGGAAACAAAAGCAAAAATAATCTACTGAGACTTCATCAAAATAAGCTTCTATACAACAAAGGAAATAATAAAAGTACAAGACTACAGAGAATATATTTGCAAATGATATATCTTGATAAAGTGTTAGTATCCAAAATCTATAAAGAACTTATCAAACTCATCACCCAAAAAACAAATAATCCAGTTAAGAAATTAGCAGAAGAGGGGAGTCAAGGTTAGAAGGCAGAGGAATATCACATCCTAGTTTCATCTGGTGCCTGGAAATCAGCTAGACAGTTACCAAGTAATTCTGAGAACCTGCAAAATTAACAGGTAATCTGAGAAAAGAATTGCTTTAATTCTACAAAAAGTGTGAAGACATGAATCTCAGGTGTAATATCAGAAGATAAACCATGGGGGGAGGGGACCCTCTGTAAGCAGGGTACAGAAAAGTGTTAAAAGCAGTGGAGTACAAAATTGGAACTCTTAGAGGTTCACCTGAAAAGCGCTCAGGAGGTGAATCAGGGTGGAATTCCACGTGGGACATCCTCATCTCAATATCCCAGGGTCACAAAAAGAGCAGGGGTACCCAAGTGTGGCAGAGTTCCCAGGCATTGGAGAAGTGAAGCTAGTTGCAAACGGTGGGACGAGGTGCCATCTTTCTGCTCAGTGTTGCCATAAACTTCAAACCACTGCACAGTCACTAGGGCAAATGCTTTCTCAACAGGGGCTCGACAAGAGGCAGAACTGCAAGACCTCCTTCTCTACCTCTACAGAAATGGCATGGGTATATGCCACAAGAGTCAGTAAAGTTTGGAGACTTGAAGCAGTGTCACATGCCTGAAATAAAAATTCTCAGGCACAGCCTGGATGAACACAGAGTTCAGACAAACCACGGAGGCAAGAGTGATTGCTTTTCTGTGAGGGCTCACTGAAGGTGGGGGTTGCAAAATTTTACCTCCTAGGCTAGAGATCAGGGCGCTGCCATTTTCACCTCTACTATCAGTTCTGGAGCCACTGACACTTAACCAGGGAACACTGGCAAGGACAGTGCAATTCCTCCCGTGCAAAGACACCTGAGAATTAGCTTAACAGTCCTGTCCTCCAAAATAGAAACAGGAATTTCCAGCGAATACCACATTTACCAATCATACAGAACTCTAAAACTTTGGCTTTTAGGAAAGTAGTTTATAATATTCATGTTTTTTCATTATTATTCTTTAGTTTTCAGCTTTATATTTTATATGTATATACAGACATATATATATACACACATTTTAATAATCTATTTTCTTATTTTATCAATTATTTTAATTTTTTTTAATTTAACTTCAATTAGCCAATATATAATACATCATTAGTTTCAGATGTAGTGTTCAATAATTTATCAGTTACATATAACAGTGCTCACAGTATGTATATATATATATTCTTATTTATATCTTTACATATATAATATATATTATATTTAATATATACTTATATATATTCATCATTTTTGGTTTCTTTTCATTGTATTTAAATTCATTTTTGTATATATATTATATATATGTGTGTATGTATATATAATGTATATTGTATTTATATACTTATCGTTTTTACCTGTGTTAGAATCTAGGCTTGCTGAACAAAGAGACCGAAATACACCTGGGATCCAGTTTATTGTTCTGTTCTACTTGTTTTATTTTGTTCTCATTTTTTTCCTTTTCTTTTCTTTGTGGTTTCTGTTCTCTTCTGATTTGTGTAGTGTATAATTTTCTGGTATTGTGATTATTCTTTAGTCCTTCAGTTTGTTATTTTATTTTCCTTTTTAGCAATTTTCTTATTTTATCAATTATTTTAGGACTTATTTTAATTGTCACTTTTACACTTATGGTTTATATATTTTTCAGTTTTGGTTTCCTTTCCTTGCATTCAACTTAATTTGTATATATATTTATGTTTTCTTTCTTTTCTATTTGGAATCTAGTTTCTTTTAACAAATAAACCAAAATACATTCTTGATCTAGTTTATCATTCTGTTCTGTTCAACTTCCTGTTTGGTTTTATTCTAGTTTTTATTTCTCATTTCTTTTTCTTTTTGGATTCTGTCCTCTTCTGATTTGCATAGTGCATATTTTTCTGGTGTCATTGTTGCTATATTTGTATTTTCCTCCTCTTTCATATATTCTTTTTTGGACATAATGATAAGATTGAAGAACTTACCCTGGAAAAGAGAATAAGAGGCAGTACTCACAACCAAGGATCTAATAAATATGGATACAAGTAAGATGTCAGAAAAAGATGTGCATGTTGGCCATGTCTATGTCTTTCTCTGTGAGATTTCTCTTCATGTCTTTTGCCCATTTCATGATTGGATTGTTTGTTTCTTTGGTGTTGAGTTTAAGAAGTTCTTTATAGATTTTGGAAACTAGCCCTTTATCTGTTATGTTATTTGCAAATATCTTCTCCCATTCTGTAGGTTGTCTTTGAGTTTTGTTGACTGTATCCTTTGCTGTGCAAAAGCTTCTTATCTTGATGTAGTCCCAATAGTTCATTTTTGCTTTTGTTTCTTTTGCTTTCGTGGATGTATCTTGCAAGAAGTTACTGTGGCCAAGTTCAAAAAGGGTGTTGCCTGTGTTCTCCTCTAGGATTTTGATGGAGTCTTGTCTCACATTTAAATCTTTCATCCATTTTGAGTTTATCTTTGTGTATGGTGCAAGAGAGTGGTCTAGTTTCATTCTTCTGCATGTGGATGACCAATTTTCCCAGCACCATTTATTGAAGAGACTGTCTTTCTTCCAGTGGATCGTCTTTCTTCCTTTGTCGAATATTAGTTGACCATAAAGTTCAGGGTCCATTTCTGGGTTCTCTATTCTGTTCCATTGGTCTATGTGTCTGTTTTTGTGCCAGTACCACACTGTCTTGATGACCACAGCTTTGTAGTACAACCTGAAATCTGGCATCGTGATGCCCCCAGCTATGGTTTTCTTTTTTAAAATTCCCCTGGCTATTCGGGGTCTTTTCTGATTCCACACAAATCTTAAAATAATTTGTTCTAAGTCTCTGAAGAAAGTCCATGGTATTTTGATAGGGATTGCATTAAACATGTAAATTGCCCTGGGTAACATTGACATTTTCACAATATTAATTCTGCCAATCCATGAGCATGGAATATTTTTCCATCTCTTTGTGTCTTCCTCAATTTCTTTCAGAAGTGTTCTATAGTTTTTAGGGTATAGATCCTTTACCTCTTTGGTTAGGTTTATTCCTAGGTATCTTATGCTTTTGGGTGCAATTGTAAATGGGATTGACTCCTTAATTTCTCTTTCTTCAGTCTCATTGTTAGTGTATAGGAATGCCATTGATTTCTGGGCATTGATTTTGTATCCTGCCACGCTACCAAATTGCTGTATGAGTTCTAGCAATCTTGGGGTGGAGGCTTTTGGGTTTTCTACGTAGAGTATCATGTCATCGGCGAAGAGGGAGAGTTTGACTTCTTCTTTGCCAATTTGAATGTCTTTAATGTCTTTTTGTTGTCTGATTGCTGAGGCTAGGACTTCCAATACTATGTTGAATAGCAGTGGTGAGAGTGGACATCCCTGTCTGGTTCCTGATCTTAGGGGAAAAGCTCCCAGTGCTTCCCCATTGAGAATGATATTTGCTGTGGGCTTTTCGTAGATGGCTTTTAAGATGCTGAGGGATGGGAAAATTGGACATCCACATGCAGAAGAATGAAACTAGATCACTCTCTTGCACCATACACAAAGATAAACTCAAAATGGATGAAAGATTTATTTTTTTTAAATTTTTATTTGTTTATGATAGTCACAGAGAGAGAGAGAGAGAGGCAGAGACATAGGCAGAGGGAGAAGCAGGCTCCATGCACCGGGAGCCTGACGTGGGATTCGATCCCGGGTCTCCAGGATCGCGCCCTGGGCCAAAGGCAGGCGCCAAACCGCTGCGCCACCCAGGGATCCCTGGATGAAAGATTTAAATGTGAGAAAGATTCCATCAGAATCCCAGAGGAGAACACAGGCAACACCCTTTTTGAACTTGGCCACAGTAACTTCTTGCAAGATACATCCATGAAGGCAAGAGAAACAGAAGCAAAAATGTATACAATGGAATACTACTCAGCCATTAGAAACGACAAATACCCACCATTTGCTTCGACGTGGATGGAACTGGAGGGTATTACGCTGAGTGAAGTAAGTCAATCGGAGAAGGACAAACAGTGTATGTTCTCATTCATTTGGGGAATATGAATAATAGTGAATGGGAATATAAGGGAAGGGAGAAGAAATGTGTGGGAGATATCAGAAAGGGAGACAGAACATAAAGACTCCTAACTTTGGGAAAGGAACTAGGGGTGGTGGAAGGGGAGGAGGGCGGGGGGTGGGGGTGAATGGGTGACGGGCACTGAGGGGACACTTGACGGGATGAGCACTGGGTGTTATTCTGTATGTTGGTAAATTGAACACCAATAAAAATTAATTTATTAAAAAAAAAAAGCAAAAATGAACTTTTGGGACTTCATCAAGATAAGAAGCTTCTGCACAGCAAAGGATACAGTCACCAAAACTAGAAGACAACCTACAGAATGGGAGAAGATATTTGCAAATGATGTATCAGATAAAGGGTTAGTTTCCAAGATCTATAAAGAACTTCTTAATCTCAACAGCAAAGAAACAAACAATCCGATCATGAAATGGGCAAAATACATGAACAAAAATCTCACAGAGGAAGACATAGACATGGCCAACAAGCACATGAGAAAATGCTCCGCATCATTGGCCATCAGGGAAATACAAATCAAAACCACAATGAGATATCACCTCCCACCAGTGAGAATGGGGAAAATTAACAAGGCAGGAAACCACAAATTTTGGAGATGAAGTGGAGAAAGGGGAACCCTCTTGCACTGTTGGTGGGAATGTGAACTGGTGCAGCCACTCTGGAAAACTGTGTGGAGGTTCCTCAAAGAGTTAAAAATAGACCTGCCCTACGACCCAGCAATTGTACCGCTGGGGATTTACCCCAAACATACAGATGCAATGAAACGCCGGGACACCTGCACCTGGATGTTTATAGCAGCAATGTCCACAATCGCCAAACTATGGAAGGAGACTCGGTGTCCATTGAAAGATGAATGGATAAAGAAGATGTGATTTATGTATACAATGGAATATTACTCAGCCATTAGAAACGACAAATACCCACCTTTTGTTTCGACGTGGATGGAACTGGAGGGTATTATGCCTAGTGAAGTAAGTCGATCGGAGAAGGACAAACATTATATGGTCTCATTCATTTGGGGAATATAAATAATAGTGAAAAGGAATAGAAGGGAAGGGAGAAGAAATGGGTAGGAAATATCAGAAAGGGAGACAGAACATGAAAGACTCCTAACTCTGGGAAACGAACTAGGGGTGGTGGAAGGGGAAGTGGGCGGGGGGTGGGGGTGACTGGATGATAGGCACTGAGGGGGGCACTTGATGGGATGAGCACTGGGTGTTATTCTATGTGTTGGCAAATTGAACACCAATAAGAAATAAAGTGAATAAAAAAATTCATGGAAGCAAATGAGAATGCAATCACAACAGTTCAGAATGTTTTGGATGCCATAATGGAAGTCCTACGAGAAAAGTATATAGCAATACACATCTTTCTGAAATACAAAAACAGTCTCAAATACACAACCTAACATTACACCTAAGGGAGCTAGAAAAAGAACAGCAAATTAAGCCTAAATTCAGGAGGACAGTAGAAATAATAAGGATTACAGCAGAAATGACAATGGAATATTACTCAGGCATCCAAAAGAATGAAATCTTGCCTTTTGGAAATATGGGTGGAACTAGAGGGTATTATGCTATGTGAAATATGTCAGTCATAAAAATACAAATACCATATGATTTCACTCATTTGTGGAATTAAAGAAGCAAAACATGAACATAAGGGAAGGGATGGAAAAATAAAATAATTGAAAACAGGGAGGCAAACCATAAGTGACTCAACCATAGGTACAAAGTGAGGGGTGCTGGAGGAGAAGTGAGGAGGATGGGCTAAATGGATGATGAATATTAAGAAGGGCAGATATTGTGAGGAGCAGTGGTGTTATACGTAAATGATGAATCATTGAAGTCTACTCTTCAGAATAATACTACATTATGTGTTACCTAAGTAGAATTTAAATAAAAACCTTAAGAAAAAGAAAGAGATGGATCAATTGAAATTATCCAATCTGCAAAGAAAAATAGGAAAGAAATAAAAACGGAAAATTGAGAAAAGGAAAAAGAATAAAGAAAGCCAAATGAGCCAAATGAGTTATTGGTGTAAGAAAGCCAAATTTGTTATTGGTACAATCATGACAACAATTTTTGAATAATTGATATTCCAGAGTGAGAAAAAAACAGAAAGGTGAAGAAAACTTATATAAAGGTAAAAAGTGAACAAAAATTTCTCAAACATGGAGATAAATGTGGCTATCAAAGTTTACAAAGGTCATGGGTCATTAAAATTTAAAAATACTCTTAAGAACACATTATCATAAAATATAAACTCAGAGATTCCTAAAAGAAGCAAAAGAAAAAAATGTAAATTACAAGGGAACCCCAAAAGGCTATTAATGGACTTCTCAGATATTGTATGTGCCAGGAGAGAGATGGATGATATATTTGAAGTGCTGAATAAACAAACAAACAAACAAATAAACAAAAAAACTGTCAAAGGGGATTTATTTTGTACAGCTGTCTTTCAGAAACGTAGCAAAGAAAAAAACTTTCCAAGAGAAAGAAATGCTAAGGAAATTCATCACCACTAGATGGAGCTTGAAATATGTGAATACAAGAGTTATTCAAATGTATATATTTGAGGAGTAGAATTTAGTGATTCATCACCTACATATAACATTCAGTGCTCTGCCCAGCAAGTGCCCTTTTTATTCCTATCACCCATTTAGCCCAACCCCTCACCCACCTCCCCTCTAGCAACCCTCAGTTTTTCTCTTAACTATAGAATCTCCTACAGTTTGTCATTCTCTGTTTTTATCTTATTTTTCCTTACCTTTCCCTAAGTTCATCTGTTTTGTTTCTAAATTCTATATATGAGTGAGATCATTTGATATTTGTCTTTCTCTGACGGACTTTTTTCACTTAGTATAATATACTCTAATTCCATGTATGTCAAAGAAAACGGCAAGATTTCATTCTTTTGGTGGCTGAGTAATAATCCATTGTATATATACCACTTCTTTATCTATTCATCAGTCTATGGATAGTTTGGCTCTTTCCATAAAAGTATGGAATACCAAAGGGCTATTGTTGATAGTGCTGCTATAAACATTGGGGTGGATGTGCCCCTTCAAATCAGCACTTTTGTATCATTTGGATAAATACCTAGGAGTGCAATTGCTGGATTCTAGGATGGAAAGATAAAAAAATATACAAAATTGTGAAGATATTTAACTACCATAAGTTTTAGAAAATATTTCACTAACTTTGTAAAGTTTTAAATAAAATATTTAGTTAAACATAAAAGAATTCTTCAAACTTATATGGAAAGACATAAACGATAACATAAAAACATACAAAATATACAATACTTGGTAAAATTAAGTATGTAGTAACATTCAGAATACTCTAGTACTACTACTATACTACTCTAGTAGTATAGTACTATACTATACTATACTATACTAGTATAGTACTACTAGTACTACTATAAGTAGACTACTCAGCACTTAATTCTATCATAAAAGATGAAGGGCAAGAATATTAAAAATTACAATAGCTCTACAAATGCTCTCTAGGAAGCATCCTATTCTCATGATGAAGCCTCATGGTATGCCTCCAAGTTGGACAAACTACAAGGGGCCTTTAACATAAACAGATTACTCAGAATTTTATGCCTCCCAATAAGCAGTGTCTATAATCCCTTTCAGTATGAAGAAGATACAGAAGATGGGACCTTTGCCCTTCAACATCCTTTAAGAATAAGGAGGATAAAAGCCACATAGAGGGATGTAGAAAGAGACAGGAAACTTAAAGGAACCCATGAAAAAAAGGCCATTTTTACCTTTGACCTTTTCCAGCTTCTGTTCTTGTTAGGGCTTGCACCCCCACCTCACTCTAAGCATGCCTTGTAATGCAAGTATCATGTCTTCCATATAAGGTACAAAGAGATAATGATATTTTGGGGGATTTCCTGCACAAGAGGACATCTAAAGGTGACCGGGTGGGGTTGTCATGAATGTTCTTCAAGACCACTGACTCCAAACACCTCAACATTAAGACCCCTGGCTTTAGGGAATGAGTACCTCATGAAGGACACCTGGATGCTGTTATTCTGATCAGTTCCTGGATGCCTGAAAGAACATGTGCACCAGACTACAGTTGCTAATAAAATCTCCAGACCTCAAACTAAGAAGAGACTCATGTTCTTTTCCTTTCTGAGTTTCACAGACACTCTGTCCATCTCTCTCTCTCTCTCTCTCTCTCTCTCTCTCTTTCTCTCTCTCAATATATCTTCAGTAAACTGTGCTTTTATTTCCTGCTGGCTCACATTTGGTTTCTATCCTGTGTGAAGCCAAGGACCCTCCTGGCTTGTCCTGTGGGACTCCATCTCTAGTCCTCGGACTTGGACTGCCTGCACCAATTTGATGGAATGAGAGTGGGTAATAAGAGACCCAGGTTGTATATTTAAAGAGTGTTCAGTTTCACCATGATGATAATATTTATATATGTATTACTTAAAATATTTTATAACTTAATATTTGAAAAATGTTAGATTTACAAGAGTTGCAAAGGCAATAATTTTTATTTTTCAAAAAGTGCTACTGTAGCTAAAATCATTTTTTAATGTGCATGCAATAAAGAAAGAGGTAAAATGAGGCGTCAAATTCCAAAAGGATTAAAGCAAAGCATAGAGGGTTTTTTTTTTATGTAACTGAGTGTAACTGAGGTTAGGATGTGATCAGATAAAAATAGACTGTTGTATCCACAAGATGTTTTATTTAAGCTTTATGATATCCACAAAGAAAAATCAGTAGAGTCATAAAAGATAAAGAGAAGGGAATCAAAGCACATAGCCATGAAAGAGCATCTATTCACAAGGGAAGGCAGCAATACAGGAAGAAGGGAACAAGGAAACTACAACAAAATCAGAAATAGTAAGATGGTATTAGTAAATCTACACATATCTATAACTACTATAATCATAAATAGATTAAACTTTCCAGTTAAAAGTATAGTAGTTCTATGGATAGAAATACAAGTCCTGACTCTATGTTGCCTAAAAGAGACTCACTTAATTTTTAAGGACACATATAAGCTGAAATTGAAAGGGTGGAAAAAATAATCCCATGCAAGTAGAAAACACAGATTAGAGTTAACTTTATTTAGTCAAATAGAATTTAAGTTAATAAAAAGTAATGAGACAATGATTATATAATGATTAACAAATCAATTTATTTATAGGATATAACAATTGTGGATATATATGCACTCAACATTGGAGCATCAAAATATAATAAGGGAATACTAGCAGATCTGAATGGAGAAATAAACCACAATATAATAATAGCAGAGGACTTTGATACTTTACTTAAATAATAGATTATCAAAAAGAAAATCAACAAAGAACCATTACTTTTCACAAAATAAATGTAACAGGCTTATACAGGAGATGTTATCAAACAGTAGCTGATTGCACACTCTTCTTAAGTGCACATAGAGCAAATTCCAGGATAGACCATGTGATAGATCATAAAATAAGTCTTATCAAACGAAAGAAGGTTAAAATCATACCAAGTATCATTTTCTGACCACAATGGTATGAACCTAGAAATAGATAACAAGAGGAAAGCTGAAAAATTCACAGATCTGTTGATAATAACCCACTTCTGAACAACTAATGGGTCAAAGAAGAAATCATAAGGTAAATAAAAAATGTTTTTGAAACAAATTAAAATGAGAAATATGGGGCACCTTGATGGCTCAATTGAATAAGTGTCCAAGTCTTGATTTCAGCTCATGTTTTGATCTCAAGAGTTGTGAGTTCAACCCCTCCATTGGGCTCCATGCTGGATGTGGAGACTACAAAAAAAAAGGAAGGAAGGAAGACAGACAATATACCAAAGCCTGTGAAATGCTGAAAAATCAGTTATAAGAGGGAAGTTTTTAGTAATAGATGCTTACATAAAGGAAAAAAAATACTTAAAATAAAAAAAAACTAACTATGCAACTAAAAGAACTAAATAAAGAGAAACAAACTAGGCCCAAAGTTATCAGAAGGAAAAAAAATAAGTGAAATTAAACAAAATACACATCAAAAATACTTTAGAAATCATCAACAAAGCTAACTGTTGGTGAAAAGAAACAAAATTCACAAAAATTTAGCTAGACTAAAAAAAATAGAATAGTCTAATGAATATAATAATAAATGAAGAAGACATTGCAACTACGACCACAAAATTAAAAGAATTATAAGAAAAAAAATTATAAGAGAGTATAATTAAAACAAAAACAATTTTAAACTAACAAATTGCATAATATAGAAGAAATTAATAAGTTCCTAGAAATATTCAATGTACCAGAATTCATAATGAATTAACAGAAAATCTGAATAGACTGTAACAAGGAAATTATAAAAAAAAAAAACCAACAACAACAACAAAGAAAATCCCTGGACACGTTATTCTATGGTTAATTCTACA
The DNA here is from genome assembly GCF_905146905.1 of Nyctereutes procyonoides. Taxonomy (NCBI): domain Eukaryota; kingdom Metazoa; phylum Chordata; class Mammalia; order Carnivora; family Canidae; genus Nyctereutes; species Nyctereutes procyonoides. Next base: position 62,961,959 of record NW_026575125.1, on the reverse strand, counting down.
AAACATTTAAGGAATACTTAACACCAGTTCTTCTAAAAAGCTTTCAAAACACTGAAAAGAACATTCTTAAACTCATTTTACAGGGCCAAGATCATCCTAATGCCAAAGCCAGATAAAGAGCATTATAAAAAATTACAGACCACTGTCTCTGATGAATATAAAAGCAAACATTCTCAAAAAATGTTAGCAAATTGAATTCAACAACACATTTAAACAATCACAGAGCAATGAATCAGGATTTATTCATGGCATTCAGAGATAGTTCATCATATTCAAATCAATAAATGTGATACACCACATTAATACAAAAAAAGGTGAAAATCATATGATGATCTGAATAGATGGAGAAAAAGGATTTCACAAAATACAACATCCTTTCATAGAAAAACACTCAATAAATTGGGTATAGAGGGAATGTAATAAACTTAATAAAGGCCATATATGATAAGCACATGGTTACCATCATACATATAGGGTCTGGAATTAAACATTTAACACTAAAAGTTTAACACTAAAATGTTAAATATTAAAAGTTTCTTCTAAGGTTTTGAAGAAGATAAATTGGTCAATCTCAACACTTCTGTTTCACATAGTGCTGGAGGCCTAGCAAGATCAATCAGGAAAGAAAAAGAAAAAGAAATCCTCATAGGAAAGGAAGAGATAAAATTAGCTATGTTTGCAAGTGATATGATCTTTATAAATAATCCTATAAATTGCATGGAAAATTGTTAGTAAAATCAATGAATTTTTAAAATTTTTTAATTTAAATTTATTTTAATTCAATTAGCCAATATATAGTACATAATTAGTTTTAGACGTAGTGTTCAATAATTTATCAATTGTGTATTACACATAGCACTCACCCCATCATGTGCCTTCCTTAATACCCATCACCCAGTTACCCCATCCTCCCACCCACCTCTCCTCTTTCAACCCTTAGTTCATTTCCTAGAGTTAAGAATCTCTCATGGGATCCCTGGGTGGCGCAGTGGTTTGGCGCCTGCCTTTGGCCCAGGGCGCGATCCTGGAGACCCGGGATCGAATCCCACATCGGGCTCCCGGTGCATGGAGCCTGCTTCTCCCTCTGCCTGTGTCTCTGCCTCTCTCTCTCTCGCTGTGTGCCTATCATAAATAAATAAAAAAATTAAAAAAAAAAGAATCTCTCATGGTTTGTATCCCTTTCTGATTTCTTCACATTTATAATTCCATCCTTTCTCCTATGATCCTCTGCACTGTTTCTTATATTCACCATATGAGTGGAACCATATAATAATTGTCTTTCTCTTATTGACTTATTTCTCTCTGCATAATACCCTCCAGTTCCATCCACACCAACATATTCATCCTTTCTGAAGGCTGAGTAATATTCCAGTGTGTGTGTGTGTGTGTGTGTGTGTGTGTATATATATATATATATATATATATATATATATATATATATATCTTCTTTATCCATCTGTTGATGGACATCTCAGCTACTTCCACAGTTTGGCTGTTGTGGATGTTGCTGCTATGAATATTTGAGTTCAGGCTCCCCTTCAGAACACTGCATTTGTATCATTGGAGTAAACACCTAGTAGGGCAATTGTTGGGTTGTATGGTAGCTCTATTTTTGAACTTTTTGAGGAAACACCATAGTGTATTCCAGAGTGGCTGTATCAGATCTTCTTCCCACCAACAGTTCAAAAGGGTTCTGGTTTTATCATAACCTCACCAACATTTGTTGTTTCATGTCTTGTTAATTTTAGCCATTCTTAGTGGCATAAGGTGGTATGTCATTGAGGTATTAATCTATATTTCCCTGGTGACAAGTGACACAGAGCATTTTTTCCATGTCTCTGTTGAGTATTTGTATGTCATCTTTGGAGAAATGTCTGTTCATGTCTTTGCTCACTTCTTGACTGAATTATTTATTTTCTGGGTATTCAGTTGGATAAGTTCTTTATAAATATTGACTTTTACAATCGGAGAAGGACAAACATTATATAGTCTCATTCATTTGGGTAATATAAAAATAGTGAAAGGGAGTAAAGGGGAAGGAAAAAAATGAGTGGGAAATATCAGAAAGAGAGACAGAACATGAGAGACTCCTAACTCTGGGAGACGAACAAGGAGTGGTAGATAGGGAGGTGGGCGGGGGGTGGGGGTGACTGGGTGACAGGCACTGAGGGGGGCACTTGATGGGATGAGCACTGGGTGTTATTCTATATGTTGGAAAATTGAACATCAATAAAAATAAATTTTAAAAAATAAATATTGACTTTTAGTTTTGTTGGCCATTTCTTTGGCTGAGCAGGATATTTTTTTTTCAGATTTGAGATGCAATTTAATATAAGAATCAATTCATCTTTCTCTGGTGGGATAATTGCACGATTTTCCATTTGATATACAACTAGATCATGAAGACCATTGAAATCTGAAACCAAATATTGACATCAGAATGGTTCAGAACATTGGAAGGAACAATTTTATTTTTTAATTTATTTTTATGTGTATATATTTTAATGGATTTCCATTTGCCAACATATAGTGTAACACAAAGTGCTCATCCTGTCAAGTGCTGTCTCAGTGCCTATCACCCAGTCACTCCATCCCCCCACCCGTCTCCATTTCCACTACCCCTTGTTCATTTCCCAGAGTTAGGTGTCTCACATGTTTTGTCAAATTCTCTGATTTTTCCCACTCATTTTCTCTCCTTTCCCCTATAATCCCTTTCACTATTTTTTATATTCCCCACATGAGTGAAACTATATAATGATTGTCCTTCTCCGACTGACTTACTTCACTCAGCATAATACCCTCCAATTCCATCCACGTCAAAGCAAATGGTGGGTATTCGTCATTTCTAATGGCTGAGTAATATTCCATTGTATATATATACCACATCTTCTTTATCTATTTATCTTTCAATGGACACCATGACTCCTTCCACAGTTTGGCTATTGTGGACATTGCTACTATAAACATTGGAGTATAGAGGTCTCGGTTTCTCACTGCATCTGTACCTTTGGGTAAATCCCAAGTAGGACAATTACTGAGTCCTAAGGTAGCTCTATTTTTAACTCTTGGAGAAACCTCCACACTTTTTCAGAATGCCTGTACCAGTTCACATTCCCACCAACAATGCAAGAGGGTTCCCCTTTCTCCACAGCCTCTCCAACATCCCTACACTCTGAAGAATTTTGATCAGGAATGGGTGCTGTATTTTGTCAAATGCTTTCTCTGCATCTATTGAGAGGATCATACGGTCCTTGATTTTTCTATTGTTGAAGTGATCTATCACGTTGATTGTTTTACGAGTGGTGAACCAGCCTTGCATCCCGGGGACAAATCCCACTTGGTCTTGGTGAATAGTTTTAATGTACTGTTGAATCTTATTGGCTAGTATCTTGTTGAGAATTTTTGCATCTGTGTTCATCAGGGATATTGCTCTATAATTCTCCTTTTTGGTGGGATCTTTGTCTGGTTTTAGAATTAAGGTGATGCTTGCTTCATTAAAGGACTTTGAAGTATTCTGTCACTTTCGATCCTTCAGAACAGCTTTGTAGAATAGGTATTATTTCTTCAATAAATGTTTGATATGATTCCTTAGGGAAGCCATCTGGCCCTGGACTTTTGTTTCTTGGGAGGTTCTTGATGACTGCTTCAATTTCCTCCCTGGTAATTGGTCTGTTCAGGTTTTCTAATTCTTCATGTTCCAGTTTTGGTAATTTGTGGTTTTCCGGAAATGCATCCATTTCTTCTAGATTGCCTAATTTATTAGCATATAGCTGCTCACAATACGTTTTTAAAATTGTTTATATTTCTGTTTTATTGGTTGTGCTCTCTCCTCTTTCATTCATGATTTCATTGAGTCTTTTTTCTTTTTAATAAGTCTGCCTAAAGGTTTATCTATCTTATTAATTCTTTCAAAGAACCAACTCCTGTTTTGTTGATCTGTTCTACAGTTCTTATGGTCTCTATTTCATTGAGTTCTGCTGGAATCTTTATTATATCTCTTCTGCTTGGTGTAGGTTTTATTTGTTGTTATTTTTCTAGTTTTTTTAGGTGTGAGGTTAGCTTGTGTATGTGAGGTTTTTTTTTCAACTTTTTGCAAGAGGCTTGTATAGTGATGTATTTCCCTCTTAGGACTGCTTTTGATGTATCCAAAGTTTTTGAATGGTTGTTTGTTCATATTCATTAGTTTCCATGAATCTTTTGAATTCTTCTCTAATTTCCTTATCCATTCTTCTTTTAGTAGGATGCTCTTTAACCTCCATGTGTTTGAGTATCTTCCAAATTTCTTCTTCTGGTTGAGTTCTAGTTTCAAAACATTGTGGTCTGAAAATATGCAGTGGACAAGCCCAACCTTTTGGTACCATTTGAGACCTGATTTATGACCTAGTATGTGGTCTATTCTAGAGAAGGTTCCATGTGCACTTGAGAAGAATGTGTATTCAGTTGTGTCCACATGGAAAGTTCTGTATATATCTGTGAAATCCATCTGGTCCAGTGTATCATTTAAGTCCCCTGTCTCTTTGATGCTATACTGCTTAGAAGGTCTGTCATTCACAGAAAGTGTCCTGTTGAAGTCTCCTGCTATTAGTGTATTATTTCTTAATATCTCCTCACTCTGGTTATTAATTGATTGATATACTTGGCAGCTCCCACATTAGGGGCATAAATATTCATGATTGTCAGGTCTTCTTGTTGGATAGACCCTTCAATATGATATAGTGTCCATCCTCATCTTTTGCTACATTATATCAGATAAAGCTTAATTTATGTGATATAAAAAATGCTACCCCAGCTTTCTTTTGAGGACCATTTGAATGGTAAATGTTACTCCAACCTTTCATTTTCTGGCTGGAGCTGTCCTTAGGTCTAAAATGAGTCTCTTGTAGACAGCAAATAGATGGTTCTTGCTTTTGTATCCAGTCATAAACCCTGCACCTTTTGATTGGATCATTTAGCCCATTCACATTCAGATGAACTATTGAAAGATATGAATTTAGTGTCATCACAATACGTATTCAGTCCCTTTTCTGTGGATTATTTCTTTGGGCATCCACTTTCTATAAAGGGCCTCCCTTTGTCGCGGCCGGCGCGAGAAGGTCCGGATTCAGGAACCGAGGGCAAGGGGATGAGAAAGAAACAAGAGACTAAAAGTTCATGGGATAGGAGGTTCCATGCAGCTGATGGCCGCAATGGACAAGCTTTATTTTTGCATGTAGAGTTTATATAGCCTCTGTAAGCAGGCGGCTTATTTCTTTAAGGAGAAGTACATCTCGCGCACAAACATACATTGTTTTTAAAACTGACACCTGTTATTTGTTTAAGCAATAGAGCAGGAAGGCCACATATAGACTAAACAGTGAAGTTTGTTTATTAAGTAATGTCTGCCAAGGTGGTCATGTGTCAGGCCACCTTCTTGCTTACTTTATGGGAACTTGTCTCGATAACATTTTAAAGGAGAAGCAAATATGTACATTTACTTCCATAAGGGGGAAGAGCTAGGTGCAGCCCCAGCAGGTTGGCCAGGTATGACAAGGAGCCTTTGCTCAACCCAGAACCCTGCCTCGCGCCGCAGGACTGCGGGTTGGCCAGGGACAACAGGGAGCTTTGGCTCAACTTGGAACCTTGCCTCGGACTGCGGGACCGCTCCCAACATCCCTTAATATTTCTTGCAGAGCTGGTTTGGTGGTCACATATTTTTCAGTTTATCCCTATCTTGGAATATCTTTATCTCTCCTTCTATTCTGAATGAGAGCCTTGCTGGATAAAGTATTCTTCGCTGCATGTTCTTCTCATTTAGGATCCTGAATACATCCTGCCAGCCTTTTCTGGCTTGCCAGGTCCCTGTGGAGAGGTCTACTGTCAATCTGATATTTCTCCCCATATAAGTTAGGGATCTCTTGTCTCTTTCTTTTTTTTTTTCCTAAATTATTTATTTATTTATTTATTTATTTATTTATTCATTTATTTATTTATTTATGATAGTCACAGAGAGAGAGAGAGAGAGAGAGAGAGAGAGAGAGAGAGGCAGAGACACAGGCAGAGGGAGAAGCAGGCTCCATGCACCGGGAGCCCGATGTGGGACTCGATCCCGGGTCTCCAGGATCGCGCCCTGGGCCAAAGGCAGGCGCCAAACCGCTGCGCCACCCAGGGATCCCTTGTCTCTTTCTTCTTTAAGGATTTTATCTTTGGAATTTGCAAGTTTCAATTTTAAATGTCTAGTTGTTGAACAGTTTTTATTGACTTTGGGGGTGGGGACCTCTCTATCTACTGGATCTGAATGCCTGTTTCCCTCCCCAAGTTAGGGAAATTCTCAGCTATGATTTGTTAAAATATGCTTTCTGGCCCTCTGTCCCTCTCAGCATTCTCTGAAACCCCAATTATATGTAGATTTTTCCTTCTGAGGCTATCATTTGTTTCCCTTAACCTTTCCTCTTGGTCAGTAATTGTTTTTCTTTTTTTTCCTCAGCTTCCTTCTTGCCATCAACTTGTCTTCCACGTTGCTCACTCTTTCTTCCACCTCATTAACCCTCATTGTTAGGACCTCCAGTGTGTATTGCATATCATTTAATTGATTTTTAATTTCAGCCTGATTTGATCTATATTCTGCCGTCATGAGGTCTCTAGAATCCTTTAGGATTTTTTTCCAAATTCATCTGTAGCTTTATAATTGTGCTTCTGAATTGGCTTTCTGACATCAAATTTTAATCCATATTCTATAACTCTGTGACAGAGAGTAGTGCTTCTGCTTTTTTCTTTTGTGGTGAGTTCTTCCTTCTAGTCATTTGCCTCAATCCTGAGTGGTTGTATGAGCAGGTTGAGTCAAGAATATCAACCACAATTTAAGTAAACTTCACTCTAGATGATTCTGATGGTTAGAGACCAGAAAACGAAAACAAATTCAGAAAAAATAAAACAAAGGACTACTAAAGTGAAAAATAAATTTTAAAACAAAGGAGTACAAGATAAAAGACCACGAACCCCAAAGAAGAAGAAAAAAAAAGAGGAAAAAGAGGCGAAAAAAAAGCAAAAGTAAAGAGAAAAAAAAAAGAAAAAAGTGAGAGAAGAAAAAAGGGGGGGACTGGAAGATGGTGGTCATGAAGATGTTGTAGTTGAGGGTGAACGTAGTCTACCTGATGGGTCCTAGAGGGTGGTCCTCTTGGTTCTGTTTTAAGTTCTGTATGTTAGACGATGCTCAGTCCCAAATTTATATAAACAAGCAATATTGTAGGAAGCCCCAACATTGACCACTAAAACATAAATGAGATAAAAGAAGGGGGCAGAATGGGAATGAAGAGAGAATATAATCTCACAGGATGAACTAGTACAGTATTCCACTTGGTTCTGAGTGCATGCTTGTCATGTTTTTGAAGGTATTAACTTCTGCCATTGTAGAAAAAAGTGAGGCAGAGAAAACAAAAAACACAAAACAAAGAAACACATCTCGTATACCCCCCCCACACACACAAATTAAGCATGTTGAAGGGAATCAAGAAGCGGAAAATATATCTAAGACATGTAATTGTAGAAATATGAAAGTCAAAAATTAAGAAACTTAAAATGAAGAGGTGGTAAAATATTTTAGTTAAGGTGGGAAAAGAGAAAAAAATATTGGAAATTTTTGGTTTTATATAAAAACGAGTTGTACTGGAAATAGGGGGGGAAGGAGGGGTACCCTCTAGTTCTATATACTCTAAATATCTTGAATTTCCCTCGAGCTTTCCAGTGCTGCTTGGTCAAGAACTTGCTCTTTCCCTGTTCTTCCAGCTGGTCTCCTGGGGGAGAGGTCTCCTGTGCTGATTCTTGGGTGTCTGTGCCTGGGCAGAGATGCCCTGTCCCTTGCCAGGTGCTGGGCTCTGTGTGATCATTTTATCCTGTGAGTCCTTTGTTCACTGGCGGCCCTGCTTCCCCCAGGCACATGGTAAAACAAGGAGGGACAAAAAGACTGGTGGCAGCTAGATTTCCAGCTCTGGAGTAATCTCCCCACTAGTAATTAATGCAGTGTTCCAGCCCGCACAGGCCTAGATGCTCTGGGGGCTGGCATGGGTCTACTGATCACAGCGTGGGGGCGCCCAGTGGCAGGAGAGTTCTTGCTATCCTGTGCCCTCCCCAATTCCGCCTGTCCCACAGGGAGTGCAGGATCGCTGCTTTGTCTGCTTGGGCGCCCTGGGATCCGGGGCCCTGTGCTGCTGGAACCATGCTGGGGGGGCGGGGGGCACAGCTCCCGAAGGCAGCAGAGCACACACACCGCTGTCCTGAGCCACGCACCTAACCAACTAGCTTCTCTCAAGTGCCCCATGGGCTTCGCACTCCAGCCCTTTACCAAGATGGGTCCACAGTATGTGATGCGCTTTCCCCTGGATGAACGTCCTTTATTATGACCCTGGGAAACTGGATGCTTCACTGCCCCTCCTATGATTCTGCCCGAGTTCCCTGCTAAGAACTTTTCCTTCCCAAGAGAATCCAGTGCAGATTTTTAAAGTTCCCTCTTCTCCAAGGCTGGGCATTCCGTTCTTGGAGTCTTTCACCACCCCACTTTAGCCGGGTTCCTTGCAGTGCCCATCCCCCACTTGATTTTTAAATTTAATTTAATTTTATTTTTCTGCCTTCCTACCTTGCTAGAAGTGAAAGCTCTTCTCTCTGTAGCATTCTGGCTGTTCTCTCTTTAAATCTCAGGTCTAGGGATCCCTGGGTGGCGCAGGGTTTAGCGCCTGCCTTTGGCCCAGGGCGCGATCCTGGAGACCTAGAATCAAGTCCCACGTCGGGCTCCCGGTGCATGGAGCCTGCTTCTCCCTCTTCTTATGTCTCTACCTCTCTCTCTGTCTCTCTCTCTCTGTGTGACTATCATACAAAAAAAATTTAAAAAAAAAATCTCAGGTCTAGGGCAGCCCGGGTGGCTCAGCGGTTTAGCGCCGCCTTCAGCCCAAGGCCTAATCCTGGAGACCCGAGATGGAGCCTGCTTTTCCCTCTGCCTGCGTCTCTGCCTCTCTCTCTCTCTCTCTCTCTCTCTCTGTCTCTCATGAATAAATAAATAAAATCTTTAAATAAATAAATAAATCTCAGGTCTAATTTGCAGGTGTTCAGGATGTTTTGAAAGTTATCTAGGTAAGTTGGTGGGACCAGGTGAGCTGACGACCCCTATACTTCTGCCATCTTGCCCCTCCCCCCCAAATCTAGTTTTTTCTGATATAAAGATGGCTACTCCAGCTCACTTTTGATGTCTATTAGTATCATAAATGGTTCTCCACTCCCTCTTTTTCAACCTGGAGATGTCGTTGGGTCTAAAATTAGTCTCTTGTAGGCAACATATTGATGGCTCTTGCTTTTCGTCCATTCTGTGTCTTTTTATTGGAGCAGATAGTCATTTTTCATTCAGAGTAATTATTGATAGATACGAATTTATTGTCATTATATTACATATAATGTCACTGTTCTTGTAGATTGCCTCGGGTCCTTTCTAGGTTTTGTTAATTTTGGCCTGTTTCCAGCTCAAAGGGTTCCATTTAATATTACTTGCAACACTGATTTAGTGTTCATGAACTCTTTTGGTTTTTGATTGTCTTGGAATTTGTTCATCTCTCCTTCTATTCTGTATGACAACCTTGCTGGATATAGTGTTCTTGGCAGCATGTTTTTCCCATTTAGCATGTTGAAAATATTATGCCAACCCTTTCTAGCCTGTCAGGACTCTGTGGGCATGTCTGCTACCACACTCATATTTCTACCCTTGTATTTTAAGGACCTCCTGTCCAGGGCAGCTTTTAGGATTCTCTCTTTATGTTTGTATTTTGCATATTTTACTATATGTCATGATGTTGATCTGTTTTTGTTGATTCTGAGGGGATTTCTCTGTACCTCTTGGGCTTTACAGCCTCTTCCCTTCTGCAGATACAGGAAGTTCTCAGGTATTCTGTCTTATAATAAACCTTCTGACCCCCCCATTCTTCTTCTGGGACTCTTATGATAATTATTTTACTTTATGGAATTACCATGTTGCCTAAGTCTCCCTCATGATGTAATAGTTTTATTTCCCTTTTCTTTTCAGATTCATTATTTTTCCATAAGTTTATCTCCTATATCACATATTCTCTTCTCTGCTTCTTAAATGCTTATAGTGATAATATCCAGTCTTTTTTGCATCTGAGTTATAGAATTTTTTTTTATTTCAGTCTACCTGGTTTTAGACATTTATCTCTGAAGCAAGGCATTCTTTGTTGTCTTCTTTTTTTTTCAGTTCAAACTAGTAGTCTTACATGTGTTGATCTAAATTCTGGTTCAGATGTGTCACTTATATCTGCTTTGGGAAAGTCCCTGGCTGTGATATCTTACTGTCCTTTCTTTTGAGGACAACTCTTCCATATTTTCATTTTTGCTAAATTTATATCTTTTGCATGTTGTGAAATCTTGTTATATTACTTGCTTGTCAGGATAATGACTTATTCAAAAGTCAGGATAATGACTTATTCAAAATGAAGTCACACACTGTCCAGGGCTTGGCACCTAAGGAATTGTTCTGATGTATGATGTGTACAATTTGCTTTTGCATTTTGGCTGCTCTTTCCAACTTGTCCATCATCTACATCGTTCTACCTTCCATATAGTGGGAAGTGTTTGGACCTTTAGGTGTGGTTTGATTTGTTTGTTAAGATAAGCCTGGGAAAGGAAAAAAAAAGCCTGATACAGAACAAGAGAAAAGTAAACAGAACAAAAAAGCAAATAGAAAAACAATAAAACTGTAAGCTTGATTCCAAAGAATAAGAAGTAAAAAATAATTAAGGATAGAAGAAAAAGAAAAGAAGCTTGATCTGAAAAAAATGAATGAAACAAAACAACAAATGAAAGAAACATTATAAGCTTGATACCAAAAGAAAAATATATATCTTTAAAATAAAACATAATCAAATAGGAAATGAAAAAAATAAATTGAAGAGAGAGGTGGGGCAAGATGGTGGAATAGTAGGGTCCTCAAGCCACCTGTCCCTACTAGCTTACCTAGATATCTTTCAAATCATCCTGAAAACCTATGAATTCCACCTGAGATTTAAAGAGAGAACAGTTGGAATGCTACAGTGAGAAGAGTTCACACTTCTATAAAGGTAGGAAGACAGAAAAAAAATAAACATAAAAAAATCCAAGGGGGAGGGGCCCCCCTGTGAGGAGCTGGGCTAAGGCCAGGAGGCAGAGCCTCCAGGACAGGCAAGCCCAGTCCTGGAGAATAGGGAACTTTACCAATTTTCCCAGATGGAAAGGACCTTGCAGGGAGCTTGGGCAGGATCCCAGGAGGGGCAGTGATGCCCTCAGGCCCCCAGGGTCACTAACAGAGGAAGTGCATGCCAGGGAAGAGTGCACCACACACCACCAGCCAAGCTCCCTAAAGGGCTGGAGTGCATGCCTGGCGGGACTGCGGGAGCATCTCAGGCGGCAGCTCCACATGGAGGGGGATGCATGGCCCCGGGAGCACGATTCCAGGCGTGAAGACCCCAGAGCCCAAGGTGCTGGGGGACACAGCCCAGGATCTGGTGCTCCCTCTGGGACAGGCAGAGGCTGGGAGAACATAGGATAGTGAGGGAGCTCCTGCCAACAGGCACTCCCAAGCTCTGCATATCAGCGCCCCCCGCCCCTGGAGCATCCAGGCCCCAGCAGACTGGGAGACTGTGGTAGTTACTGCTGGAGCTGACTCCAGGGCTGGAGAGCTAGCCGCTGCCACTGTGGTTGTTCCTCCTGGTGTCACCTTGTGCCTGAGACTGAGCAGGGCCGCCTGGGAGCAGGGGCCTCACAAGATAAACAGCTCCCACGGAGCAGTACACATGGCAGGGAACAGGGCAGCCCCCCCCCCAGGTTTCTCTCTTTTTCTCCTTTTTCCAGTACAACTTGTTTTTAGCCACTCTGCATGGAGCAAAATGACTAGAAGGAAAAACTCACCACAAAAGAAAGAATCAAAAACAGTACTCTCTCCCACAGAGTTACAGAATTTGGATTACAAATGAATGTCAGAAAGCCAATTCAGAAGCACAATTATAAAGCTACTGGTAGCTCTAGAAAAAAGCATAAAGGATTTGAGAGACTTCATGATTGCAGAATTTAGATCTAATCAGGCAGAAATTAAAAATCAATTAACTGAGATGCAATCCAAACTGGAGGTCCTAACAATGAGGGTTAACGAGGTAGAACAAGTGAGTGACATAAAACACAAGTTGATGGCAAGGAAGGAAGCTGAGGAAAAAAGAGAAAAGCAATTAAAAGTTCATGAGGACATGTTAAGGGAAATAAATGACAGCCTCAAAAGGAAAAAAAAAACTATGTTTAATTGGGGTTCCAGAAGGTGCCGAAAGGGACAGAGGACCAGAAAGTGTATTTGAACAAATCATAGCTGAGAACTTCCCAAACATGGGAAGGGAAGAAAGCATTCAGATCCAGGAGATATATCGCTCCCTAAAATCAATAAAAAACTTTCAGCATCTCGACATTTAATAGTGAAACTTGCATATTCCAAAGATTAAGAGAATATCCTTAAAGCAGCAAGAGACAATAGATTCCTAATCTTTATGGGGAGAAGCATTAGAATAGTGCAGACTTCTCCACAGGGACCTGGCAGGCCAGAAAGCGCTGGCAGGATATATTCAGGTCTGAAGTGAGAAGAATACACAACCAAGAATACTTTATCCAACAAGGCTCTCATTCAGAATAGAAGGAGAGATAAAGAACTTCCAAGATAGGCAGAAACTGAAAAAAATAGGTGAACAACAAACCTGCTCTGAAAGAAATATTAAGGGGGACTCTATAAAAGAAAGAGGAAGTCCAAGGAAACAATCCACAAAAACATGGACTGAATAGGTATTATGATGACACTAAATTCATATCTTTCAATAGTAACTCTGAATGTCAATGGGCTTAATGATGCTATCAAAAGGAGCAGGGTTTCAGACTGGATAAGAAAGCAAGACCCATCTATTTGCTGTCTACAAGAGACTCATTTTCCACCTAAGGGCACCTACAGCCTGAAAATAAAAGGTTGGAGAACCATTTACCATTCAGATGATCCTGAGAAGAAAGTAGGGGTAGCCATCCTCATATCAGATAAATTAAAGTTTATCTTAAAGACTGTAGTAAGACATGAAGAGGGACACTGTATAATACTTAAAAGATCTATCCAACAAGAGGACCTAAAAATCATTAATACTGATGCCCCTAATGTGGGAGCTGCCAAGTATTTCAACCAATTAATAACCAAAGTTAAGACATACTTAGATAATAATACACTTACACTGGGAGACTTGAGAACAGAGATTTCGACAATTGACAGATCTTCTAATCACAACATTTCCAAACAAACAAGAGCTTTAAATGATACACTGGACCAGATGGATTTCACACATATTTACAGAAGTTTACATCCAAATGCAACTGAATAAACATTTTCTCAAGTACACATGGAACTTTGTCCAGAATAGACCATATACTGGGTCACAAATCAGGACTTAACTGATACCAAAAGATTGGGATCATCCCCTGCATATGTTCAGACCATAATGCTTTGAAACTAGAACCCAATCACAAGAAGAATTTTGGAAGAATTTCAAACACGTGGACGTTAAACAGCATCTTGCTACAAGATAAAAGGGTCAACCAGAAAATTAGGGAAGAATTTAAAAGAGTCATGGAAACTAATGAGATTGAAGATACAACCATTCAAAATCTTTGGGATGCAGCAAAAGCAGTCCTGAGGGGGGGGAAATACATCACAATACAAGCATCCATCCAAAAACTAGAAAGAACTCAAATACAAAAGCTAACCTTGCACCTAAAGGAGCTGGAGAAGGAACAGTAAATAAAACCTACACCCAGCAGAAGAAGAGCGTTAATAAAGATTCGAGCAGAACTCAATGAAATAGAGACCAGAAGAACCGTGGAACAGATTAACAAAACCAGGAGTTGGTTTTTTGAAAGAATTAATAAGATAGACAAACCATTAGCCGGCCTTATTAAAAAGGAGAGAGAAAAGACTCAAATTAATAAAATCATGAATTAAAAAGGAGAGATCACCGTCAAAACCAAGGAAATACAAACGATCTTAAAAACTTATGACACAAATGCGGAGGAGGGGCAAGATGGTGGAAGAGTAGGGTCCGCAAGTCACCTGTCCCCACCAAATTACCTAGATAACCTTCAAATCATCCTGAAAATCTACGAATTTGGCCTGAGATTTAAAGAGAGAACAGCTGGAATGATGCAGTGATAAGAGTTCAAGCTTCTATCAAGGTTGGAAGACGGGGAAAAAAGAAATAAAGAAACAAAAGGCATCCAAGGGGGAGAGGCCCCGCGGGGAGCTGGGCTAAGGGCGAGTGCCCCCAGGACAGGAAAGCACTGTCCCAGAGAAGCAGGAGCTTCACCAATCTTCCCGGGTGGAAAGGCGTTCACAGGTAGTAAGAGCAGGACCCCAGGAGGGGTTGGGACGTCCTTAGGCTCCCTGGGACACTAACGGACACCTGCGCCCCAGGGAGAGTGCGCCGAGCTCCTTAAAGGGCTGCAGCGTGCATCCGGGTGAACCCAGGAGCAGCTCCGAGGGGCTCAGGCGGCGGCTCCTCGGAAAGGGGTCTGCGCGGGAGCCGGGAGTGCGAATCCAACAGCGCAGGCACTGGAGCACAGGGAGCTGGGGACACAACCCAGAATCCAACCTCCCGTGGGACAGGCAGAGGCCAGGAGTGCCCAGGACACCAAGGACACTCCTGCCCCAAGCTGAGCAGATCTGTGGCCCAGGCCCGGAGCCTCCAGGCCTCTGCAGACCAAGAGCTCTGTAGTTACTGCGGGAGCTGAATCCAGGGCTCCAGAGCTGTCCGCCGCCACTGTGGTTGTTCCTCCTAGGGTCTCACAGGGTATAAAACCCCCACTGAGCCTCACAGTGGCATCACCGGATAAAAAGGATAAACATCACTCACTGAGCCCTGCACCAGGCAGGGGGCTGAGCAGCTCTCCCAAGGGCTAACACCTGAAAATCAGCACAACAGGCCCCTCCCCCAGAAGACCAGCTAGACGGACAAGTTCCAGGGTAAGTCAAGGGACTTAAAGTATACAGAATCAGAAGACACTCCCCCGTGTTTTTTTTTTTTTTTTTTTTTTTTTTTCTTTTTGATTTTTGATTTTGGTTTGCTTCCCCCACCTTTTTTTTTCCTTTCTTTCTTTTTCTTTCTATTTTTCTTCTCTTTTTTTCTTTTTTTCTACCTTTTTTCTTTTTTCTTTTTCTCTTTTCTTTCCTTCTTTATCTCCTCTCTTTTTCTCCTTTTCCCAATACAACTTGTTTTTGGGCACTCTGCACTTAGCAAAATGACTAGAAGGAAAACCTCACCTCAAAAGAAAGAATCAGAAACAGTCCTCTCTCCCACAGAGTTACAAAATTTGGATTACAATTCAATGTCAGAAAGCCAATTCAGAAGCACTATTATACAGCTACTGGTGGCTCTAGAAAAAAGCATAAAGGACTCAAGAGACTTCATGACTGCAGAATTTAGATCTAATCAGGCAGAAATTAAAAATCAATTGAATAAGATGCAATCCAAACTAGAAGTGCTAACGACGAGGGTTAATGAGGTGGAAGAACGAGTGAGTGACATAGAAGACAAGTTGATGGCAAATGAGGGAAACTGAGGAAAAAAGAGACAAACAATTAAACACCATGAGGATAGATAAAGGGAAATAAATGACAGCCTGAGGACGAAAAACCTACATTTATTTGGGGTTCCCGAGGGCCCCGAAAGGAACAGAGGTCCAGAATATGTATTTGAACAAATCCTAGCTGAAAACTTCCCTAATCTGGGAAGGGAAACAGGCATTCAGATCCAGGAAATAGAGAGATCCCCCCTAACATCAATAAAAACCATTCAACACCTCGACATTTAATAGTTAAGCTTGCAAATTCCAAAGATAAAGAGAAGATCCTTAAAGCAGCAAGAGACAAGAAATCCCTGACTTTTATGGGGAGGAGTATTAGGGTAACAGCAGACTTCTCCACAGAGACCTGGCAGGCCAGAAAGGGCTGGCAGGATATATTCAGGGTCCTAAATGAGAAGAACATGCAACCAAGAATACTTTAACCATCAAGGCTCTCATTCAAAATGGAAGGAGAGATAAAGAGCTTCCAAGACAGGCAGGAATTGAAAGAATATGTGACCTCCAAACCAACTCTGCAAGAAATCTTAAGGGGGACTCTTAAAATTCCCCTTTAAGAAGAAGTTCTGTGGAACAATCCACAAAAACAAGGACTGAATAGATATCATGATGACACTAAACTCATATCTTTAAATAGTAACTCTGAAAGTGAACGGGCTTAATGACCCCATCAAAAGGCGCAGGGGGGATCCCTGGGTGGCGCAGCGGTTTGGCGCCTGCCTTTGGCCCAGGGCGCGATCCTGGAGACCTGGGATCCAATCCCACGTCGGGCTCCCGGTGCATGGAGCCTGCTTCTCCCTCTGCCTGTGTCTCTGCCTCTCTCTCTCTCTCTCTCTCTCTCTCTCTCTCTCTGTGACTATCATAAATAAATAAAAAAATTTAAAAAAGGCGCAGGGTTTCAGACTGGATAAAAAAGCAGGACCCATCTATTTGCTGTATACAAGAGACTCATTTCAGACATATGGACACCTATAGCCTGAAAATAAAAGGTTGGAGAACCATTTACCATTCAAATCGCCCACAAGAGAAAGCAGGGGTAGCCATCCTTATAACAGATAAACTAAAATTTACCCAGAAGACTGTAGTGAGAAATGAAGAGGGACACTATATCATACTTCAAGGATCTATCCAACAAGAGAACTTGAGAATCATCAATATATATGCCCCGAATGTGGGAGCTGCCAAAAATATCAATCAATTAATAATCAAAGTTAAGACATACTTAGATAATAATACACTTATACTTGGTGACTTCCATCTAGCGCTTTCTATACTCGATAGGTCTTCTAAACACAACATCTCCAAAGAAACGAGAGCTTTAAATGATACACTGGACCAGATGGATTTCACAGATATCTACAGAACTTTACATCCAAATTCCACTGAATACACATTCTTCTCAAGTGCACATGGAACGTTCTCCAGATTAGAGCACATACTAGGTCACAAATGGGGTCTGAACCGATACCAAAAGATTGGGATATTCCCTGCATATTCTCAGACCATAATGCCTTGAAATTAGAACTCAGTCACAATAAGAATTTTGGAAGGACTTCAAACACGTTGAGGTTAAGGACCATGCTGCTAAAAGATGAAAGGGTCAACAAGGAAATTAAGGAAGAATTAAAAAGATTAAAAGGAGTCATGGAAACTAATGAGAATGAAGATACAACCGTTCAAAATCTTTGGGATGCAGCAAAAGCAGTCCTGAGGGGGAAATACATCGCAATACAAGCATCCATTCAAAAACTGGAAAGAACTCAAATACAAAAGCTAACTTTACACATAAAGGAGCTAGAGAAAAAACAGCAAATAGATGCTACACCCAGGAGAAGAAGAGAGTTAATAAAGATTCGAGCAGAACTCAACGAAATCGAGACCAGAAGAACTGTGGAACAGATTAACAAAACCCGGAGTTGGTTCTTTGAAAGAATTAATAAGATAGATAAACCATTAGCCAGCCTTAGTAAAAATAAGAGAGAGAAGACTCAAATTAAAAACGTGATGAATGAGAAAGGAGATATCACTACCAACACCAAGGCAAAACAAACGATTTTAAAAATATATTATGACCAGCTATACGCCAATAAATTAGGCAATCTAGGAGAAATGGACGCATTTCTGGAAAGCCACAAACTACCAAAACTGGAACAGGAAGAAATAGAAAACCTGAAGTGGCCAATAACCAGGGAGGAAATTGAAGCAGCATCCCAAACCTCCCAAGACACAAAAGTCCAGGGCCAGATGGCTTCCCAGGGGACTTCTATCAAACATTTAAAAAGAAACCATACCTATTCTACTAAAGCTGTTTGGAAAGATAGAAAGAGATGGAGTACTTCCAAACTCGTTCTATGAGGCCAGCATCACCTTAATTCCAGAAGCGGACAAAGACCCCACCAAAAAGGAGAATATAGACCAATATCCCTGATGAACATGGATGCAAAAATAATCAATAAGATACTAGCCAATAGGATCCAATAGTACATTAAGAAAATTATTCATCATGACCAAGTGGGATTTATTCCGGGACACAAGGCTGGTTCAACACTCGTAAAACAATCAATGTGATTCATCATATCAGCAAGAGAAAAACCAAGAACCATATGATGCTCTCATTAGATGCAGAGAAAGCATTTGACAAAATACAGCATCCATTCCTGATCAAAACTCTTCAGAGTGTAGGGATAGAGGGAACATTCCTCAACATCTACGAAAAGCCCACAGCAAATATCATTCTCAATGAGGAAGCACTAGGATTCATTCCCCTAAGATCAGGAACAAGACATGGATGTCCACTCTCCCCACTGCTATTCAACATAGTACTGGAAGTCCTAGCCTCAGCAATCAGACAACAAAAAGACATTAAAGACATTCAAATTGGCAAAGAAGAAGTCAAACTCTCCCTCTTCGCCGATGACATGATACTCTACATAGAAAACCCAAAAGCCTCCACCCCAAGATTGCTAGAACTCATACAGCAATTTGGTAGCGTGGCAGGATACAAAATCAATGCCCAGAAATCAATGGCATTCCTATACACTAACAATGAGACTGAAGAAAGAGAAATTAAGGAGTCAATCCCATTTACAATTGCCCCCAAGAGCATAAGATACCTAGGAATAAACCTAACCAAAGAGGTAAAGGATCTATACCCTAAAAACTATAGAACACTTCTGAAAGAAATTGAGGGAGACACAAAGAGATGGAAAAATATTCCATGCTCATGGATTGGCAAAATTAATATTGTGAAAATGTCAATGTTACCCAGGGCAATTTACACGTTTAATGCAATCCTTATCAAAATACCATGGACTTTCTTCAGAGAGTTAGAACAAATTATTTTAAGATTTGTGTGGAATCAGAAAAGACCCCGAAGAGCCAGGGGAATTTTATAAAAGAAATTCATAGCTGGGGGCATCACAATGCCAGATTTCAGGTTGTACTACAAAGCTGTGGTCATCAATACAGTGTGGTACTGGCACAAGAACAGACACATAGATCAATGGAACAGAATAGAGAACCCAGAAGTGGACCTTGAACTTTATGGTCAACTAATATTCAATAAAGGAGGAAAGACCATCCATTGGAAGAAAGACAGTATCTTCAATAAATGGTGCTGGGAAAATTGGACATCCACATGCAGAAGAATGAAACTAGACCACTCTCTTTCACCATACACAAAGATAAACTAAAAATGGATGTAAGATATAATGTGAGACAAGTTTCCATCAAAATCCTAGAGGAGAACACAGGCAACACCCTTTTTGAACTTGGCCACAGTAACTTCTTGCAAGATACATCCATGAAGGCAAGAGAAACAAAAGCAAAAATGAACTATTGGGACTTCATCAAGATAAGAAGCTTTTGCACAGCAATGGAGTGTTCTTCAATGTCTTTTTTACTTCCTCAATTTCTTTGATAGTGTTGTACAATTTTCAGAGTACAGATTTTTTTCCCTTCTTGGTTATGTTTATTCCTAGCTATCTTATAATTTTAGTGCAATTGTAATTGGGATCGAATCCTTGATTTATCTTTTTGCTGCTTCCTTGTTAGTGTGTAGAAATGAAACAGACTTTTGTGCCTTGATTTTATATCCTATGACTTTTCTGAATTCCTCTTTCATGTCTAGCAATTTTTTGATGGAGTCTTTCAGGTTTTTTACATGGAGTATCATGCTGTCTGCGAAGAGTGAAATTTGGATTCTTTGTTGATTTAGAAGCCTTTTATTTATTTTTCTTGTCTGATTGCTGAGGTTAGGACTTCCAGTACTATGATGAACAACAGTGGTGAGAGTGAATATCCCTGCTGTGGTGTTGACTTTAGGGAAAAAGGTTCTTAGTTTTTCCCCATTGATTATGATATTCACTGTGAGTCTTTCTTATATGGCTTTTATAATGGTGAGGTATGTTCCCTGTATCCCTTCATTTTGGAGAGGTTTTATCAAGAGAGGATGTTGTACTTTGACAAATGCTTTTTCTGCATCTATTGAGAGGATCATATGTTTCTTATCATTTCTTCTATTAATGTGGTATATCACATTGATAGATTCACAGATATTGAACCACCCCTGCAGGACAGGAATAAATCCCACTTGTCCGTGTTGACTAGTCCTTTTAATGTACTGTTGGATCCTATTAGCTAGTATCTTCATGAGAAGTTTTGCATCTATGTTTATCAGGGATATTGGTTTGTAATTCTCCTTTTTAGTGGGTTCTTTGGTTTTGGAATCAAGGTATTGCTGGCCTCATAGAGTAAGTTTGGACATTTTCCTTCCATTCCTATTTTTTGGAAAAATTTCAGAAAAATGGGTATTAATTCCTCCTTGAATGTTTGGTAGAATTTGCCTGTGAAGCCATGCAGCCCCCGACTCTTGTTTGTTGAGAGATTTTTGATTACTGATTCAATTTCTTTGCAGATTATGGGGCTCTTCAAATTCTTTATTTCTTCCTGTTTCAGTGTTGGTAGTTTGTATCTTTCTAGGAATACATCCATTTCTTCCAGATTGTCTCATTTGTTGGCATGTAATTTCTAATAATATTCTTTTATATTTGTTTGTATTTCTTTCTTGTTGGTTGTGATCTATGCTCTTTCATTCATGATTATACTTACTTGGGTGTTATTATTTTGATAATTCAGGGTAGAGGTTTATTAATCTTGTTAATTATTTTAAAGAGAGTAGTTTTGCTGCTCTGTTCTATAGTATATTTTATTTCTATGTAATTGGTTTCTGCCCTAATATTTATTATTTCTCTTATCCTGATGGATTTAGTATTTATTTGCTTTCTCTTTCCAGGTCCTTCATGTATAAGTTTAGGTTGTGTATTTGAGACATTTTTGCTCCTTGAGGAAGGCCTGTGTTACCAAACACTTCCCTTTTAGGACCACCTTTGCTCCATCCAAAGGTTTTAAAAGTTCTTGTTTCCATTTTCATTTGTTTCTATGTATTTTAATTCTTCTTTAATTTCCTGCTTAACTCATTAATTCTTTAGTAAAATGCACTTTAACCTCCATGTATTTGTGGTCTTTTCAAATTCTTTCTTTTTTTAAAAAATGATTTTATTTATTTATTCATGAGACACACACACACACACACACACAGAGAGAGAGAGAGAGAGAGAGAGGCAGAGATACAGGCAGAGGGAGAATCAGGCTCCCTGCCAGGAGCCCAATGAGACTAAATTCCAGATCCTGGGATCATGCTCTGAGCCGAAGGCAGATGCTCAACTATTGAGCAACCCAGGGGTCCCTCCAAACTTTTTCTTGTGGTTGACTTCATGTTTTAAAGCATTGTGATCTGAAAATGTGCATGATATGACCTCTCGGAGCATATAAGAAAATAACAAAAAATAATAAAGACTAAAGAATAAATAAAAAGAATGTTATACACTGTTTTCCCGAAGATCTGAAGCTTTGCAACCTTCTGTAATCAGTAAATTTAATTTGAATGAGTTTTTTGTGCTGGTCTTCCGGGAGAAGGGTCTGTTGAGCTGATTCTCAGGTGGACTTGCCCTAGTGGAAATTTGCCTCTAGTGCAGAGATAGGGCTCGGTTTACACCAGCTCTGAGCTCCACTAGGTGGCACTGTTTTGCTCCCTGTAAGATTTCAGCACTGATAGGATAAATATTGCAGCACGCTGTTCTCTAGCCCTGGAGCTGAAAATTCATGCCCTGTCCTCTTCAGTGAGCCCTTACAGAAGAGCAATCAATTCCTTTTATCTCCTCAGTTTTCATTAGAGCTCAGTGTTCTCTCTGCCTGTGCCTTAGTATTTTTATTTTAGGCACGTAACAGAGTTTCAAAACTCCAAATTTTAGGAACTCCCAAGGCATTCCTCCCGTGCTATTCTTCCTGCAGCTGGGGTATCTTGCCACAATTCTGCTTTTTGCTGCACCTGTCCCTGTAAAGCGATCACACGACCATGCATTTTTTCACAGTTTATGACAACACAGTGCAGAAAGCCATCACCCAGACTCGCTGTTCTTAGCTGGCTTCCATGATCCTATACATGGAAACCCTGCCATACTTAGGCACCACATGTTTTTCTTGCACCCCCAGAGACTTTCATCCTGAGATTCTGCCCTGCTTCACCAACTGAGCACCTTTAATCCACGCACATCCCCCAGTGTACCTGACTTCTCTCAGCTGCTTATAATAATTTGCCGTAGCCCCCTTAAGGAGGCTCCACCCCTGCCGCTGTTCCTCAGGTATATCACACTAGATTCAAGTTTCCACGCCTCGCCTCCTACCTTCCAAATGGTAGTTGCTTTTCTACTTGTAGAATTGCAGCATTTATTATCTCAGACCGCGAATTGATCTCTCAGGTGTTCAGAATGACTTAATAACTATCTAGTTGTATTCAAGGGATGAGACAAACTTGGGCCTCACTCCACTCCTCTGCCATCTTAACTTCTTCCCCTGAAATGAGATCTTAGGGGAGAAATGAGAAGACATTAATCAGTTACAAGGAAACAGGAAAGTACACAACACAATGGTAAAGATGAATATACAGTAAGCTTTAGAAAACATTAATTCTGTGATAGGTCACAGTCTTAATCACTTAACAATAGTATAAATATTAAAGGAAAAGAATACTGGTAATAACTATACCTACTACAATTTATTAATAAATATGCAATATAAAAAGAAATATGTTGTGACATCAAAAATATGAGAAATAGGGAAGTTAAATATTGGAGCTTTGTATTCAATGGAAGTTAATTGGCTAACAGATTTTATTTTTTTTATAAATTAATTTTTATTGGTGTTCAATTTACCAACATACAGAATAACACCCAGTGCCCATCCCGTCAAGTGTCCCCCTCAGTGCCCGTCACCCATTCACCCCCACCCCCCGTCCTCCTCCCCTTCCGCCACCCCTAGTTCATTTCCCAGAGTTAGAAGTCTTTATGTTCTGTGTCCCTTTCTGATATCTCCCACACATTTCTTCTCCCTTCCCTTATATTCCCCTTCACTATTATTCATATTCCCCAAATGAATGAGAACATACACTGTTTGTCCTTCTCCGATTGACTTACTTCACTCAGCATAATACCCTCCAGTTCCATCCACGTTGAAGCAAATGGTGGGTATTTGTCGTTTCTAATGGCTGAGTAATATTCCATTGTATACATAAACCACATCTTCTTTATCCATTCATCTTTCGATGGGCACCGAGGCTCCTTCCACAGTTTGGCTA
The DNA here is from genome assembly GCF_905146905.1 of Nyctereutes procyonoides. Lineage (NCBI taxonomy): Eukaryota > Metazoa > Chordata > Mammalia > Carnivora > Canidae > Nyctereutes > Nyctereutes procyonoides. Next base: position 62,938,609 of record NW_026575125.1, on the reverse strand, counting down.
TTGTGGACATGGCTGCTAGAAACATCGGGGTGCAGGTGTCCCGGCGTTTCACTACATCTGTATCTTTGGGGTAAATCACTAACAGTGCAATTGCTGGGTCGTAGGGCAGGTCTATTTTTAATTCTTTGAGGAACCTCCACACAGTTTTCCAGAGTGGCTGCACCAGTTCACATTCCCACCAACAGTGTAAGAGGGTTCCCTTTTCTCCGCATCCTCTCCAACATTTGTGGTTTCCTGCCTTGTTAATTTTCCCCATTCTCACTGGTGTGAGGTGGTATCTCATTGTGGTTTTGATTTGTATTTCCCTGATGGCAAGTGATGCAGAGCATTTTCTCATGTGCATGTTGGCCATGTCTATGTCTTCCTCTGTGAGATTTCTCTTCATGTCTTTTGCCCATTTCATGATTGGATTGTTTGTTTCTTTGGTGTTGAGTTTAAGAAGTTCTTTATAGATTTTGGAAACTAGCCCTTTATCTGATATGTTATTTGCAAATATCTTCTCCCATTCTGTAGGTTGTCTTTGAGTTTTGTTGACTGTATCCTTTGCTGTGCAAAAGCTTCTAAAAGGACTGTTTTATTTATATTCTATGCAAGCCCCCTTGTGACAATGACAACAGAAATACATAGAGGGGATTTGTGTAGATTTAAAAGGGGGTGTTATAAACATCAGGATGCATGCATGACCTTGAACTCATATTTTTGTTTTATTTGGGTAAATACCTAGTACTGTAATTGCTGGATGATAGAGTAGTTCTATTTTTAACATAACTGAAGAAGCTCCTTATTGTTTTCCAGAGTGGCTGTACCACTTTGCATTCTTACCAACAGTGCAAAAGGGTTCCCCTTTCTCCACATCCTTGCCAACATCTGTTTTTGTGTTCTGGATTTTAGTCATTCTGATAGCTGTGAGATGATATCTCATTGTAGATTTGATTTGCATTTACCCAATGATCAGTGAATTTGAGAATCTTTTTGTGTGTTTGTTGGTCATCTGTATGTCTTTTTTGGAACAATGCCTATTCATGTCTTCTGTCCATTTTCAGGGGGATTATTCATTTTTGAGTCTTGATTTTAATCACTTTTTATATATTTTGGACACTAACCCCTTATCAGATATGTCATTTGCAAATATCTTCTCCCATTCAATAAGTTGACTTATAGTTTTGTTGATTGTTTCCTTTGCAGTGCAAAATATTTTTATTTTGATGTAGTCCCCATAGTATATTTCTCCTTTTGTTTTCCTTCCCACAGGAGACATATCTAGTAAAAAGTTGCTATAACTGATATCAAAGAGGTTCCTGTCTGTGTTCTATTCTAGGATTTTTATGGTTTCATGTCTCATATTTAGAACTTTAGTCCATTTTAAATTTATTTTACTAAATCTTGTAAGAAAATGGTCCAGTTTCATTCTTTTGCATGTTGCTGTCCAGTTTTCCCAAAACCATGTGTTGAAGAGAGTATTTTTCCCATTGGTTATTCTTTTCTGTGTTGCTAAAGATTAATGTGGGGTCATTTCTGGGTTTTCTATTTGGTCCAATGAATCTAGGTTTCTATTTTTGTGCCAGAATCATACTATTTTAATCACTCCAGCTTAGTAATATACTTTGCAGTCTGGAATTGTGATGCCTCCAGCTTTGCTTTTCTTTTTCAAGTTTGCTTTGGCTAGTCAAGGTTTTTGTGGCCTCATACAAGTTTTAGGCTTATTTGTTCTACTCTGTGAAAAATGCTGGTGGTATTTTGATAAAGATTGTATTAAATATGCAGCTTGCTTATGGTAGTATAGACATTTTAACAATATTTGTTCTTCCAATCCATGAGCATGGAATGGCTTTCAATTTATTTGATTCATCTTCAAATTTTTTCATCAGTGTTTTATATGTTTCAGCATATAGCACTTTCCCCTCTTTGGTTAGGTTTATTCCTAGGTATCTTATGGGTTTTGGTGCAATTGTAAGTATGACTGATTCCTTAATTTCTGTTGCTCCTGCTTCATTATTGGTGTGAAGAAATGCAAAGGATTTCTAGATATTAATTTTATATTCTGGAATTTCATTGAATTTGTTTATGAGTTCTAGCGGGTTTTGGCGAAGTCTTTTTTGCATTTTCTATAAATAGTATAGGATGTCATGTGCAAATAGTGAAAGTTTGACTTCTTCCTTGCTGATTTGGATGCCTTGTATTCTTTTTGTTGTCTGATTTCTGTGGATAGAAATTCCAGTACTATCTGAATAGAAGTAGTGAAAGTGGACAACCTTGCCTCATTCCTGACCTTAAAGGAAAAGGTCTCAGTTTTTCCTGACCCAGGATGATATTAGCTGTGTTTTTTTCTTATATGACCTTTATTATATTGAGGTATGTTCCCCCTAAACTTACTTTGTTTAGGGTTTTATCATGAATATTTTGCTTTGTCAAATTATTTTTCTGCATCTATTGATAGGATCATATAGTTCTTTTCTTTTATTAATATGATATATCACACTGATTGTTTTGTGAATATTGAACTGCACTTGCAATCCCAGAATAAATCTCAGTTATTCCTGGTGAATGTGTTTTTTAATGTATTGCTGGATGCACTTTCCTAGAAATTTATTGAGGTCTGGCCCTGGACTCTTCTTTTGTTTGTTTGTTTATTACTAGCTTAAATTCTTTGCTATCTATTGGTCTGTTCCAATTTTCCATGTCTCCCAGTTTCAACATTGGTTGTTTATATGTTTCTAGGAATTTCTGCATTTCTTCTAGTTTGTCCAACTTGTTGGCATATAGTTTTTTCTAATATTCTCTTATTATTACTTATATTCCTGTGGTGTTTGTTGCTATTTCTCCTTTCTCATTTTTGTTTTTATTTACTTGAATCCTTTTTCTCTTTTTCTTGATAAGTCTGGTTGGAGGTTTATCCATTTTTTTTATTTCATCAGGGAAACATCTCATAGTTTCATTTATCTGTTCATTGGTCTTTCAGTCTCCATATCATTTCTTTCCTCCTCTTATTTTTTTAAAGATTGTATTTATTTATTCATGAGAGATGCAGAGAGAGAGGCAGAGACACAGGCAGAAGGAGAAGCAGGCTCCATGCAGGGAGCCTGACATGGGACTTGATCTCAGGGTCTCCAGGATCACGCCCTGAGCTGAAGGCGGCGTTAAACTGCTGAGCCACCCAGGCCGCCCCTCCTCCTCTTATTTTTATTGTTTCTGTCTTTCTGCTGGTTTTTGGTTTAGTTTGTTGCTCTTTTCCTAGCTCCTTTAGGTGTAAGGTAATGTTGTTTATTTGAGATTTTTCTTGCTTTTTGTGGTGGGCTTGTTTTGCTATAAAAATCCCTCTTTGAAAAAAAATCCCTCTTTGAATTGCTTTTGTTACTTCCCAAAGGTTTTGGACTATTGTGTTTTCACTTTCATATGTTTCCATGTATATTTTTAAATTTCTTCTTTTATTTCCTGGTAGATGCCTTCATAGTTTAATAGCATTTTATTTAACCTACATGTATTTCTGGTCTCTCCAGATGTTTCCTTGTGGTTTACTTCTAGTTTCATAGCATTGTTGTCAGAAATGTTGCATTGTATTACTTTGATCTTCTTAAATTTCTTGAGACTGCTTTGTGCGCTAACATGTTATCTAGTCTGGTGATTGTTCCATGTAGATTTAAAAGGAATGTGTACTCTGGTATTTTAGAATGGAATGATTGGAATATAACTGTTAAATCCATATGTTTCAGTGTGTCATTCAAAGCCATTTTTATCCTTTTTTATATAGTTTGTGTATTGATGTAAGTATGGTGTTAAAGTTACCTTTCATTACTGTATTATTATCAATTAGTTCCCTTATGTATGTTATTTGAGTACTCTTGATATGTATTTGAATATTCTTATGTTGGCTACATAAATGTTTCCAGTTGATGTATCTTCTTGTTGGACTCTTCCCTTTATTATGATATATTTTCCTTCTTTGTCACTTGTTACAGTCTTCATTTTATTTAGGTTTTAAAAGCTTTGTAAAATTTATTTATTAATAAAAGACACACAGAGAGACACATAGGCAGAGGGAGAAGCAGGCTCCTTGCAGGGAGACTGATTCAGGAATTGATCCCAGGAACATCGGATCATGACCTGGGCCAAAAGCAGATGCCCAACCACTAAGTCACCTAGACACCACTACAGTGTTCATTTTAAAGTCTTCTTTGCCCAGATGGAAGGCAGCTAAAACAGCAGAGAAGTAGCAGGGCCCTAAGCTTGTCTTGTCTCTCAAACACAGCTAGATATTTATCAAATCGTTCTGAACACACAAGAAATCAGAGGCCTGAGAGAACAAAAACTGCAAGTCTCCAATTAGAAAAGTGACCACCTTTTAGAAGGTAATAAGTACAGAATGTTTTCACAGGGGAGATATAGCTGTGGTTAAATTGCAGGGAGGGAGCCTGCCTATGGAGGCTACCACAAAGTATTATAAGCAATGGAGTACAAACTATGAACTTATAGAAGTCCTCTACCATGGAGGACATACCTGTCTTAAAGGTACTTAGGTAGCAAAGTGGGGAACAATCCCAGGAGTGACAAGGTGGTCTGAGAATTCCCTAGGTAGCTAGAATGGGTGAAACCAATGTCCTCTGTTGTTCTCAGGCATAGGAGTGGGGAAGCCCTCTGAGAACAGATCTCAGTGCAGGCTTTCTGCTCTATTTTGCCATAAACTCTTAACTGCTACACAGTCATGTGACTGCCTTCCGGGGACTGACTGACAAAGGACAAAACCATGGTAAAACCTTACCCAAAGGAAAAGCATGAGTCTGGGCCATGGGAGTTCCTAAAACTTGGAGTTCTGAAACTAGTTATGAACCTAAGATAAAAAAGCTAGGGACACAGGTAGGGTGAACACAAAGTTTAGATAGAAACTGGAGATACAAGAACGGTGATTGATTGCTCTCTGTGAAGGTTCGCTGAAGAGTGGGAGTGTGAACTTTCAGCTCTGGGGCTAGAAAGCAGAGCTCTTAGACATATTCATCCCACCCAAGAGCACTGAAAGATTTTGGGTCACAAAACAGCACCACCTAGTGGATATGGAAGCTGCTTACACTAAGCCCCACTACCCTGTGACCTGGAGGCCACTTTTCACTCAAGGGAGACAGCATCAGTGATACAGGCCATACCCAACAAACAACTCGTTCATACCTAGATTACTGATCACAGAGATCTGCAAAGTTCCAGCTTTAGAGGAAACAGGATCTTCCTTTTAATTTTTATTATTTATGTTTTATTATTATTCTTTTCATTTATTTTTTTCTAATCCTTGTCATATTTTTATTATTTTTTTGAAATTTTATGTTTATATATCGATCTATATTTTATTTTTCTGTTTATTTTTTTAAGATTTTATTTATTTATTCATGAGAGACAGAGAGAGAGAGAGAGAGAGAGAGAGGTGCAGGGAAACAGGCAGAGGGAGAAACAGGCTCCATGAAGGGAGTCCGATGTGGGACTCTATCCCGGGATTCCAGGATCACGCCCTGGGCCAAAGGCAGGTGCTAAACTGCCGAGACACCAAGGAATCCCCTATTTTTGTTTTTATTTGATTTACTTTTCCCTCTCTTTTGATTTTGGAGTGTAGATTTTTTAACTAACAGACCAAAACACATCCAGAATCATTTTTTTTCTTGTCTGTTTTCTTGGTTTATCTCTTGCTGTTTCTTTATTCTTTTCGTTTTTGGACAAAAGGATGAGATGGAGAAATTCAACCCAAATTTATTAATTTATTTTTTAATGAATTTATTTTTTATTGGTGTTCAATTTACCAACATACAGAATAACACCCAGTGCTCATCCCGTCAAGTGTCCGTCACCCATTCACCCCCACCCCCTGCCCTCCTCCCCTTCCACCACCCCTAGTTCGTTTCCCAGAGTTAGGAGTCTTTATGTTCTATCTCCCTTTCTGATATTTCCCACACATTTCTTCTCCCTTCCCTTATAATCCCTTTCACTATTATACATATTCCCCAAATGAATGAGAACATACACTGTTTGTCCTTCTCCGATTGACTTACTTCACTTGGCATAATACCCTCCAGTTCCATCCACGTTGAAGCAAATGGTGGGTATTTGTCGTTTCTAATGGCTGAGTAATATTCCATTGTATACATAAACCACATCTTCATTATCCATTGATCTTTCGATGGACACTGAGGCTCCTTCCACTGTTTGGCTAATGTGGACATTGCTGCTAGAAACATCGGGGTGCAGGTGTCCCGGCGTTTCATTGCATCTGAATCTTTGGGGTAAATCCCTAACAGTGCAATTGCTGGGTCGTAGGGCAGGTCTATTTTTAACTCTTTGAGGAACCTCCACAGAGTTTTCCAGAGTGGCTGCACCAGTTCACATTCCCACCAACAGTGTAAGAGGGTTCCCTATTCTCCACATCCTCTCCAACATTTGTGGTTTCCTGCCTTGTTAATTTTCCCCATTCTCACTGGTGTGAGGTGGTATCTCATTGTGGTTTTGATTTGTATTTCCCTGATGGCAAGTGATGCAGAGCATTTTCTCATGTGCATGTTGGCCATGTCTATGTCTTCCTCTGTGAGATTTCTCTTCATGTCTTTTGCCCATTTCATGATTGGATTGTTTGCTTCTTTGCTGTTGAGTTTAATAAGTTCTTTCTAGATCTTGGAAACAAGCCCTTTATCAGATACGTCATTTGCAAATATCTTCTCCCATTCTGTAGGTTGTCTTTGAGTTTTGTTGACTGTATCCTTTGCTGTGCAAAAGCTTCTTATCTTGATGAAGTCCCAATAGTTCATTTTTGCTTTTGTTTCTTTTGCTTTCGTGGATGTATCTTGCAAGAAGTTACTGTGGCCAAGTTCAAAAAGGGTGTTGCCTGTGTTCTCCTCTAGGATTTTGATGGAATCTTGTCTCACATTTAGATCTTTCATCCATTTTGAGTTTATCCTTGTGTATGGTGAAAGAGAGTGGTCTAGTTTCATTCTTCTGCATGTGGATGTCCAATTTTCCCAGCACCATTTATTGAAGATACTGTCTTTCTTCCAATGGATAGTCTTTCCTCCTTTATCGAATATTAGTTGACCATAAAGTTGAGGGTCCACTTCTGGGCTCTCTATTCTGTTCCATTGATCTATGTGTCTGTTTTTGTGCCAGTACCACACTGTCTTGATGACCACAGCTTTGTAGTACAACCTGAAATCTGGCATTGTGATGCCCCCAGATACGGTTAACTTTTTTAAAATTCTCCTGGCTATTCGGGGTCTTTTCTGATTCCACACAAATCTTAAGATAATTTGTTCCAACTCTCTGAAGAAAGTCCATGGTATTTTGATAGGGATTGCATTAAACGTGTAAATTGCCCTGGGTAACATTGACATTTTCACAATATTAATTCTTCCAATCCATGAGCATGGAATATTTTTCCATCTCTTTGTGTCTTCCTCAATTTCTTTCAGAAGTGTTCTACAGTTTTTAGGGTATAGATCCTTTACCTCTTTGGTTAGGTTTATTCCTAGGTATCTTATGCTTTTGGGTGCAATTGTAAATGGGATTGACTCCTTAATTTCTCTTTCTTCACTCTCATTGTTAGTGTATAGAAATGCCATTGATTTCCGGGCATTGATTTTGTATCCTGCCACGCTACCAAATTGCTGTATGAGTTCTGGCAATCTTGGGGTGGAGGCTTTTGGGTTTTCTATGTAGAGTATCATGTCATCGGCGAAGAGGGGAGAGTTTGACTTCTACTTTGCCAATTTGAATATCTTTAATGTCTTTTTTTGTCTGATTGCTGAGACTAGGACTTCCAATACTATGTTGAATAGAAGTGGTGAGAGTGGACATCCCTGTCTTGTTCCTGATCTTAGGGGAAAGGCTCCCAGTGCTTCCCCATTGAGAATGATATTTGCTGTGGGCTTTTCGTAGATGGCTTTTAAGATGTCGAGGAAAGTTGCCTCTATCCCTACACTCTGAAGAGTTTTGATCAGGAATGGATGCTGTATTTTGTCAAATGCTTTCTCTGCATCTAATGAGAGGATCATATGGTTCTTGGTTTTTCTCTTGCTGATATGATGAATCACATTGATTGTTTTACGAGTGTTGAACCAGCCTTGTGTCCCAGGGATAAATCCTACATGGTCATGGTGAATAATTTTCTTAATGTGTTGTTGGATCCTATTGGCTAGTATCTTGTTGAGAATTTTTGCATCCATGTTCATCAGGGATATTGGTCTGTAATTCTCCTTTTTGGTGGGGTCTTTATCTGGTTTTGGAATTAAGGTGATGCTGGCCTCATAGAATGAATTTGGAAGTACTCCATCTCTTTCTATCTTTCCAAACAGCTTTAGTAGAATAGGTATGATTTCTTCATTAAACGTTTGATAGAATTCCCCTGGGAAGCCATCTGGCCCTGGACTCTTGTGTCTTGGGAGGTTTTTGATGACTGCTTCAATTTCCTCCCAGGTTATTGGCCTGTTCATGTTTTCTATTTCTTCCTGTTCCAGGTTTGGTAGTTTGTGGCTTTCCAGGAATGCGTCCATTTCTTCTAGATTGCCTAATTTATTGGCATAGAGCTGTTCATAATATGTTTTTAAAATCTTTTGTATTTCCTTGGTGTTGGTAGTGATAGCTCCTTTCTCATTCATGATTTTATTAATTTGAGTCTTCTCTCTCTTCTTTTTAATAAGGTTGGCTAATGGTTTATCTATCTTATTAATTCTTTCAAAGAACAAACTCCTGGTTCTATTGATCTGTTCCACAGTTCTTCTGGTCTCAATTTCGTTGAGTTCTGCTCGAATTTTAATTAACTCTCTTCTTCTGCTGGGCGTCGGGTCCATTTGCTGTTTTTTCACTAGCTCCTTTATGTGTAAGGTTAGCTTTTGTATTTGAGTTCTTTCCAGTTTTTGAATGGATGCTTGTATTGCGATGTATTTCCCCCTCAGGACTGCTTTTCCTGCATCCCAAAGATTTTGAACGGTTGTATCTTCATTCTCATTAGTTTCCATGAATCTTTTTAATTCTTCCTTAATTTCCTGGTTGACCCTTTCATCTTTTAGCAGGATGGTCCTTAACCTCCATGTGTTTGATGTCCTTCCTAACTTCTTGTTGTGATTTAGTTCTAATTTCAAGGCGTTATGGTCTGAGAATATGCAGGGGACGATCCCAAACTTTTGGTATCGGTTCAGACCCGATTTGTGACCCAGTATGTGGTCTATTCTGGAGAAAGTTCCATGTGCACTTGAGAAGAATGTGTATTCAGTTGAGTTTGGATGTAAAGTTCTGTAGATATCTGTGAAATCTATCTGGTCCCGTGTATCATTTAAAGCTCTCGTTTCTTTGTAGATGTTGTGCTTAGAAGACCTATCGAGGGTAGGAAGAGCTAGATTGAAGTCACCAAGTATAAGTGTATTATTATCTAAGTATTTCTTCACTTTGGTTAATAATTGGTTTAAGTATTTGGCAGCTCCCACATTCGGGGCATATATATTGAGGATTGTTAAGTCCTCATGTTGGATAGATCCTTTAAGTATGATATAGTGTCCCTCTTCATCTCTCACTACACTCTTCGGGGTAAATTTTAGTTTATCTGATATAAGGATGGCTACCCCTGCTTTCTTTTGAGAACCATTTGAATGGTAAATGGTTCTCCAACTTTTATTTTCAGGTTGTAGGTGTCCTTCTGTCTAAAATGAGTCTCTTGTAGACAGCAAATAGATGGGTCCTGCTTTTTTATCCAGTCTGAAACCCTGTGCCTTTTGATGGGGTCATTAAGCCCGTTCACGTTCAGAGTTACTATTGACAGATATGAGTTTAGTGTCATCATGATATCTATTTAGTCCTTGTTTTTGTGGATTTTTCCACTGAACTTCTTCTTCAAGGGGAATTTTAAGAGTCCCCCTTAAGATTTCTTGCAGAGCTGGTTTGGAGGTGACATATTCTTTCAGTTCCTGCCTGTCTTGGAAGCTCTTTATCTCTCCTTCCATTTTGAATGAGAGCCTTGATGGATAAAGTATTCTTGGTTGCATGTTCTTCTCATTTAGGACCCTGAATATATCCTGCCAGCCCTTTATGGCCTGCCAGGTCTCTGTGGAGAGGTCTGCTGTTACCCTAATATTCCTCCCCATGAAAGTCAGGGACTTCTTGTCTCTTGCTGCTTTAAGGATCTTCTCTTTATCTTTGGAATTTGCAAGCTTCACTATTAAATGTCGAGGTGTTGAACGGTTTTTATTGATTTTAGGGGTGATCTCTCTATTTCCTGGATCTGAATGCCTGTTTCCCTTCCCAGATTGGGAAAGTTTTCAGCTAGGATTTGTTCAAATACATATTCTGGCCCCCTGTCCCTTTCGGCGCCCTTGGGAACCCCAATTAAACGTAGGTTTTTCTTCCTTAGGCTGTCATTTATTTCCCTTAATCTGTCTTCATGGTCTTTTAATTGTCTGTCTCTTTTTTCCTCAGTTTCCCTCTTTGCCATTAACTTGTCTTCTATGTCACTCACTCGTTCTTCCACCTCATTAACCCTCGTCGTTAGGACTTCTAGTTTGGATTGCATCTCATTCAATTTATTTTTAATTTCTGCCTGATTAGATCTAAATTCTGCAGTCATGAAGTCTCTTGAGTCCTTTATGCTTTTTTCTAGAGCCACCAGTAGCTGTATAATAGTGCTTCTGAATTGGCTTTCTGACATTGAATTGTAATCCAGATTTTGTAACTCTGTGGGAGAGAGGACTGTTTCTGATTCTTTCTTTTGAGGTGAGGTTTTCCTTCTAGTCATTTTGCTCAGTGCAGGGTGGCCAAAAACAAGTTGTATTGGGAAAAGGAGAAAAAGAGAGAGAAGGAAAGAAAAGAGAAAAAGAAAAAAGAAAAAGAAGAAAAAAAAAGGAAAAAAGAGAAAGAAAAAGAAAGAAAGGTGAAAAAAAGGGGTGGGGTGGGGGAAGAAATCAGAAGTCAAAAAGAAAAAAAAAGAAAAAAAAACAAAAAGCACGGGGGAGTATCTTCTGATTCTGTAGACTTTAAGTCCCTTGACTTCCCCTGGAACTGGTCCGTCTAGCTGGTCTTCTGGGGGAGGGGTCTTTGTGCTGATTTTCAGGTGTTAGCACTTGGGGGAGCTGCTCTGCCCCTGCCTGGTGCAGGGCTCAGTGGGGGTTGTTTACCCCGTGAGGCCCCAGGAGGAACAGCCACAGTGGCTATGGCAGCTCTGGAAACCTGGATTCAGCCCCCGCAGGAACTACAGGGCTCTCCGTCGGCAGGGCCTGGAGGCTCCGGGGCGGGCCTGCTGATCTGCTCAGCTCCGGGCAGGAGCGTCCTTGCAGTCCTGGACCCTCCCGTCCTCTGCTTGTCCCGGGGGAGGCCGGATCCTGGGCTGTGTCCGTTGCCCTGTGTTCCGGGGCCTGCGCTGTTGGATTTGCGCTCCCGGTTGCGCAGCCGCCTCTCTGCGGAGCCGCTCGAGCCCCTCGGAGCTGCTCCCGGCCGCGCAGCCCCCTCCGCACGGAGCCTCTTCCTCTGCCGGAGCCGCCGCCGCCGCTGAGCTGTTCCCGGCCGCGCAGACCCCTCTGGGGAGCCGCCGCCCGAGCCCCTCGGAGCTGCTCCGGGTCCCGCCGCGCGCACTGCAGCCCTTAGGGAGCTCGGCGCACTCTCCTGCGCGCGCAGGTGTCTGTTTAGGGCATCCCTGCCCTCCTGGGGTCCTGTTCCAACTCCCTGTGAGCCCCTTTCCACCCGGGAAGGTTGGTGAAGCTCCTGCTTCTCTGGGACGGGGCTCTCCTCTCCTGGGGACACTCGCCCCGGCCTCAGCCCGGCTCCTCGCGGGGCCCCTCCCCCTCGGAGGCCTTTTGTTTCTTTATTTCTTTTTCCCCGTCTTCCTACCTTGGTAGAAGCGTGAACTCTTCTCACTGTAGCATTCCAGCTGGTCTCTCTTTAAATCTCATGCCGAATTTGTAGATTTTCAGGATGATTTGAAGGTTATCTAGGTAATTTGGTGGGGACAGGTGATTTGGGGACCCTACTCTTCCGCCATCTTGCCCCTTCCCCCTGTGTCCAAAATCTTTAAAGAACTTATCAAACTCAGCATCCAAAAAACAAATAACCCAGTTAAGAAATGGGCCGGAAACATGAAATAGACACTTTCCCATAGAATACATCCAGATGGGGGGATCCCTGGGAGGCTCAGCAGCTTAGCGTCTGCCTTCGGCCCAGGGCGTGATCCAGGGGTTCCGGGATCGAGTCCCACATTGGGCTCCCTGCATGGAGCCTGCTTCTCCCTCTGCCTGTGTCTCTGCCTCTCTCTCTCTCTCTCTCTCTGTCTCTCTCTTTCTCTCTCTCTGTCTTTCATGAATAAATAAATAAAATCTTTAAAAAATTAAAATGGAACTACCCTATGACCCATTGATTTCAGTACTAGGTATTTATTCAAAGGACACAAATACAGATTTGGAGGGCTATCTGCACCCTGATGTTTATAGCAGCATTATCAACAATAGCCATGTTATGAAGAGAGCACAAGTGTCCATCAACTGATGAATGGATAAAGTAGATATCACATATATGAAATACTACTTAGCCATAAAAAGAATGAAATATTGCCATTTGCAATGACACGGATGGAGCTCTAGTGCCTTATGCTAAGGGAAATAAGTCAGTCCGACTAAGACAAATACCATATGATCTTACTCGTGTGGAATTTAGGTGAAAACAGATGAACATATGTGAAGGGGGGAAGTAACAAAAGGGAGGGGGACAACAAGCTATGAGAGACTCTTAATCATAAAGAACAAACTGAGGGTTTATGGAGGGAGGTGCGTGGGGGATAAGCTAGATAGGTAATGGGTATTAAAGAGGTCACTTATTGTGACATGCAAAGGATGTTATATGTAAGTGATGAATCACTGAATTCTATTCTAGAAACCAAGACTGCGCTGTATGATTGCTAATGCACTGTATCCTAGCTAAGTAAAGTTTAAATTTTTAAAAAAAAAGTGTGTGTGTGTATTTCTCCATATGACCCAGATACATTTTAAGGGTTGGTCTACTATCATTTACGAAAGGAAACTAATACAAATGTACTTGGGATTATAAAAAATACATAGGCAATTTATTATTCTCTACCAGGTATTTGTAACTGCAAATTCAATAGTAGTAACTGTTCCCAGTGATCATTCAGTGTGCCTGTACATGTTTTATTTTGTTTTGTTTTGTTTTGTTTTGTTTAGCAAGGATACAGGTGCCTTAATCACAATATAACTATTATTTGCCTAATTTGAATCTGAACCTTAAAATTAGATTATTCCCCTAAAGACTTGGGATATAAAACTTGGAATATTAGAGATGGTTTTTAATAAAGCAATAATGATCATCTCTTCAGTGAGTACTATGCTTCATTATGTTCAAAGCCCTCTGAATCAAGCAGGGCAAGTGGTAGCACTCTGTCTTTTTAGGTGGAAAAAGTGAAGATGTATGAAAGTTTTGTCTATAGTAAAAAAATTAATGGAATCCCCAACACTAAAACTCAGATGAGTTTGAAGATGTGTATTTTTTAAATGTTTTGTTTATTTATTTGAGAGAGAGACAGAGAGAAAGTGAACATGAGTAAGGAGAAGGGCAGAGGGAGAGGGAGAGCCAGACTCCATGCTGAGCAGGGAGCCTGATATGGGGCTGGATCCCAGGACCCTGAGATCACTACCTGAGCTGGAGGCACCCCTTAACTGACTGGGCCACCCAGATGCCCTGAGTTTGAAGGTATTTTTAGTAGTTTATTTCTTCTGCCTGATTATGCTATACCTTACATTTGTGCTAACTTGGTGATGTAAATAACAATACTTTAAAGATAAAATTGGCAATTATTACTATAATTAAAAAGGTACCTACATTTTACCTTATACTCTCCTAAAAAGATGGCATTTTTACCTTAATAAACATATCTGCTAAAATATTGAGATCAAAGTTATTGATAAATATATTTATCTACTCAATACCTCAACTGGCCAGTGTGGAAACCACAATTAAAGGTCCAAAACTGAATAAATTGCAAACTTTCATTTCAGCACACCATTGTTGAAAAAATATTTAGATATTAGCATCAACTTTATGGTAATTGCTTCCACAGATTTAGTTCTATGGAGATCTTCAAGAGAAGCCTTTTACTTATTGAAGAGAAGATAGTCATGACAGTTTGTTTTCTGACATACGTTTTCCTCAATAATAATTGTTGAAAGTCAGCACTATGCTAGTCTCTGTAGAGTATAGAAAAGAAGTAGAAAGCATGATATCTGACCTAGAAGAGCATCACTCTAGTTGGGAAAACTAGATAACCCCCAGGGTGCAAAATAAAATGCTACAAAGCAAAAAATCTCTTTAGATTATGTGCTGTAATGAGCAATATTTTTGGATAGTGCAGCCATTGTCCTTGTTTGCACTGAATAGCACGCATTTCAAAAGAATGAACAGTGCATTGCATTACAGTCCAAAAAGAATATACACCTCTAGGTTTTTAGAAGTATACAATGGTCAGTAGTGGAGATTCTGGCAAAATTACCTGGGGCCCAGTCCTGGCTCAGTCACTTGATAACACGAGGTCAAGTTTTCTGAACCTCAATTCCTCATCTATAAAATGTGGGAATCAATAGCACTTAAATCATATAATGTTTGCAAAAATTAAATTAAATGGCATACTCCATAGAAATATCTTAACATAGGGCCTGAGACACAGTATATATTCAGAGAGGTATTATTACTTCTTATCTGTTATGGATTGAAATGGCCATGTTTCTTTCAATTCCTTCCCATAATTTAGCTCCCTTAAAAATCTGTATTTTGAAATTCTAACCCCCAATATTTCAGAATATGAATTAATTTGGAAATAAGGTCACTGCAGATACAACTGGTTAAGACAAGGTCATACTGGAGTAGGCAAGCAGGGACAGAATTTCCTGAGCTCTTGCAACTAGGAGTACTTAAAGTCTTGAGTTATAAAGTTTAGTGAGCTTGGCTTGGACAGAACCTGAAGGACTTTGGTAGCACTCTTGGATAGAAAGCAAGGCAAAGAACCTATGGACATACAACATAGAAATGGCCATCTGAAGAGTGCCTGGGGCACACAGTGGGGAGATTATTTCTTCATCTTAGTGTGTGTCCCAGAGAGTCAGCCCTCATGGAAAGATCTGTCAAAGAACTAAGGAACTGACAAGCACAATTTTCACCACCACCCCCATGCCTCAGCCTAAGCACAGAGCCACGTGTAGGATCCAGAACAGTGCTAATACTCCCTACCTAACTTGTTTGCACCAAGGCCCATCCTCTTTGCTCAGATGGAAGAGCCATTTCCAATCCTGCTTGCATCAGTCCTGGTGCACAAGCCCCCTCACCTAGAAGACTAGCCCAAATTCATGCCCAAACCATGTCCCTTGATCTGAGAGTTTTGCAGAGACTCAGTAAGGCAGTGGTGAATACAGGTCTCATTTCATAAGCAGAGCAAAGCACACCTACTTAAATAGAACCATACTGAGGCCAAGGACCAAGCACTGCAAACAACATACAAAGAAAGCCTCTGCAAATGACTGGAATGAAAGACACAGTGGCCAGAACAAAACAGCAGAATACACATGGCACACATTTAAGACACTTCATGAAGCATCAGGCCCTGTGAAACAGGGCACATTATGCAGCAGGGAATTACAGGATGATTTCTTTGTAAGGCCTTTGTGATCAAGAACTGAAGATGTAGCCGACGTTCTTAAAACCTAGAAACAGGCACGGAGACATAGACAAACTGGGAAGATACAGGAATTCTTCCCAAATGAAAGAACAAGACAAGGCCACAGCCAGACATCTAAGCTAAACCAATAGAAGTAACACACCTAGTGTAGTATTTAAGGCAATGATCATAATGATACTCACTGGACTTGAGAAAAAAAATTGCAGGACATTGGTGAGACCCTTAACACTGAGATTAAAAAAGAACCAAACAGAAATGAAGAGTATAATAAATGAGATTAGGTGATGGGCACTGAGGGGGGCACTTGATGGGATGAGCACTGGGTGTTATTCTATATGTTGGCAAATTGAACACCAATAAAAAATAAATTAAAAAAAGAAACATGCCTGTTGGAGTGAACAGCAGGATGGAAGAAGCAGAAGAACAAATTAATGATCTAGAAGATGTAGTAAAGGAAAGTAATCAAGCTGAAGAGGAGAAAAAATATGCAAAACAAAAATAGACTTAGGGAACCCAGTGACTCCATCAAATGTATTAACATTTTATTATAGGGGTCTCAGAAGAAGAAGAGAGAAGAGGGGTCAAAATTTTTTTGAAAAAATAATAGCTGAAGACTTCCCTTATCTGGGGTAAGAAACAGATATTCAGATCCAGGAATCACAGAGAACCCCCAACAAAATCCACAAAAACAAGAGAAATAATAATTAATATGGCAAAAAGTAGGGATAAAAAATTAAAAACAATAAAAAAGTCATTAACTTACAAGAAAAAAACACATGAGCATATCATGGGGTTTTCCATCAGAAACATTGCAAGCTAGAAGAAAATGGTATGATATATTCTAAGCACTCAATGGAGAAATCTGTAGCCAATAATACTAGGTCCGGCAAGGCTATCATTCAGAATAGGAGAGAGAAAATAATTTCCTAGGTAAACAAAACTGAAGGAGTCCATGACCATTAAATCAGACCAGCAAGAAATATTAAAGGAGACACTGAGTGGAAAGGAGAGACCCAAACTGACAGTACAGAGTTAGGAAACACAAAAGTGCTAAAAATGTATATATTTTTAAAAATCAGTCAAGGAACTCACAAAATAAAAGGATGTAAAATATGATATCATATACCTAAAATATAGGGAGGAAAGGAGTAAAGAATGGGTTCAAAGTTAAAGAGCTGTCAACTTAATATAGACTGCTATATGCAGAAGAGTTTATATACAAACCTAATAGTAACAATGAACTTAAAAACCCACTAATGTGGAAAAAATAAGCAGAAAGAAATCCAAATATATCACTAAAGAAAATGAGCAAATCGTGAAAGACAAGAAAAGATCAGTGGAAATCTTCATGAAACATCACAAAACAAGTAATAGAATGGCAATAAATACATATGTATCAATAATTATTTTGAATGTGAATGGACTAAATGCTCCAATCAAAAGACAGAAGAGGACAGAATGAATACAAAAATGATCTTTTTATATGCTGCCTAAAATTTACTCATTGTAGGCCTAAAAATACCTGCAGATTGCAAGTGATGAATGAAGAAACAGCTGTCATGCAAATGGATGTCAAAAGAAAGCTGGAATAGTAATACTTGTATTGGACACAATCGAGTTTAAGACAAAGATTATAACAGGTTACAAAGAAGGATACAATATAATAATAAACGGACAACCCAACAAGAAAATATAACAATTATAAATATTTATGCACCCAAATACATAAAACAATAACAAAGATAAATGGACTAATAGATAAAAATACAATAATAGTAGGGGACTTTAATACCCCCTTTATATCAATAGACAGATTGTCTAAACAGAAATTTAACAAGGAAAAAATGGCTTTGAATGACATACTAGAAAGGATGGATTTAACAGGTATATTCAGAAATTCCACTCTAAAAGAGCAGAATACACATTCTTTTCAAGTGCACATAGGGCATTCTCTAGAATAGATTACCCATTAACCACCAAAAAAACCTCAACAAATTCAAGAATAGTGAAGTCATACCATGCATCTTTTCTGACCACAACACTATGAAACTAGAAGTCAACAACAAATACAACAAATACATTGAGGATGCATAGCATGCCATAAAATAACGATTGGGTCAACCAGGAACTATAAGAATTTAAAAAGTACATGGATACAAGTGAAAATGAAAACACAAAACCTTTGGGATGCAAAAAGAAATGTGGTTTCAAGAGAGAGAGAGGTTTATAATAATACAGATCTACAAAAAGAAGCAAGGAAAATCTCAAATATATAACCTAACTTTAAACCCAAAGTTGTTAGAAAAAGAACAGCAAACATAACCTAAAACTAGCAAAAGGAAGGAAATAATAAATATTAGAGCAGAAATAAATGATATTGATACTAATAAAAAGGTAGAAGAGATCAATGAAACCAGAAGCGGGGTCTTTGAAAACAATCAATGAAATTGATACTTCTAGACAGACTTATCAAGAACAAAAGAAAAAGTACTCAAATAAATAAAATCACAATGAGATAGGAGAAATAACAATAAATACCACAGAAATACAAAAAAAAATATGAGAGTATCATGAAAAATAGTATGCCAATAGGGGTACCTGTGTGGCTCAGTGATTAATGTCTGCCTTTGGCTCAGGTCATGTTCCGGGGTCCTGAGATCAAGTCAGGCTCCCCACAGGGAGGCTTATTCTCCTTCTGCTTATGTCTCTGCCTCTCTCTGTGGGTCTCTCTTGAATGAATAAATAAATAAATAAAATCGTTTAACAAGAAAGAAAAATGATATGCCAACAGATTGGAAAAGATGGAAAAAAAATGGATAGATTCCCAGAAATCTATAAATGACAAAAACTGAAGCAGGAAGAAAGAGAAAATTTGAACAGACCAATAATTAAAAATGAAATTGAATTCGTAATCAGAAAACTCCCACAAACAAAAGTCCATGACTAGATGGATTCACAGGTGAACTCTAACATTCAAAGATGTGTTAATACCTATTCTCAAAATATTTTTAAAAAGTAGAATAGGGGGATCCCTGGGTGGCGCAGCGGTTTGGCGCCTGCCTTTGGCCCAGGGCCCGATCCTGGAGACTCAGGATCGAGTCCCACGTAGGGCTCCCGGTGCATGGAGCCTGCTTCTCCCTCTGCCTATGTCTCTGCCTCTCTCTCTCTCTGTCTCTCTCTCTCTGTGACTATCATAAAATAAAAAAAAATAAATAATAAATAAATAAATAAATAAAAATAAAAAAATAAAGATTTAAAGAAAGTATCCTAGCCAGGATATATATTCAGCCCTATGTTTATTGCAGCATTATTTACAACAGCAAAGATACAGAAGCAACCTAAGTGTCCACTGGTAGATGAATGAATAAAGAAGCAGTGCTACATATATTCAATGGAATAATACTCTGCCACATAAAGCATGAAATCTTGCCTTTTGCAACATGGATTATTCAAGAGGGTAATATTTTAAGTGAAATAAATCAAAGAAAAATATATGATTCACTTATATGTGGAATATGAAAGAAAAAACAATTGTACAAACAAAAAACACAATCTTTCAAATACAGAGAACAAACTGGTGGTTACCAAAGGGAAGGTGAATGGGGAGATAGAATAGATAAAGGGTACTGAGAAGTACAAATTTCCAGTTATAAAATAAATAAGTCATAGAGATGAAAAGTGCTACATGGGGAATATAGTCAATAATATTGTTACAATATTGTATGATCATAGATGGCAACTATACTATCATGGTGAGCATTGTGAAATGTATAAGATTGTTGAATCACTATATTGCACACCTGAAACTAATGTAACATTTTATGTTAATTATATTTTTAAAAAATGAACTTCTTAAAAACCAGTTTATTTTTTAAAGGTTTAAAAATACAATTTTAAGATTTTATTTTTTATTTGAGAGAGACAGAAAGAATATGAGCAGTATGGAGAGGCGGGACGAGGGAGAAGCAGACTCCTCACTGAGCAGGGATCCTGACCTGGGGTTCAATCCAGGGACCCCGAGATCATAAACTGAGCCAAAGGCAGATGCCTAAACAACTAAGCCACCCAGGCATCCCCAAAACATATTTATTTATTTTAATTTAAGCAAATAGCATTGTCAATTACATTATACTATTTTTATTTATTTCATAATTTTATAGTTACTTTTAATATGTCTTGAAATTTTTACAACATTCATATAAAAGTTGTAAAAGTAAGAAATTTATGCTTTTTATGTTGTATTCATATTAGTATTAAGGTAGTATGAAAAATAATTTAAATAAATATTAAGTGTCAGTAAAATTGGCTTTTGAAAGGGAGTATTTCTGACGTTTGAGAAGCCTTGTCATCCCAGTTTTATTGTGAAGTCATAGTGTTGTAAGTTATAATCAATTTTACCACTGCCTAGTTGTGCAACCTTGGACAAGTTTCATAACCTCACTCTCAGTTTCCTCATCTGTGAAATAGGAGTAATTAATACTGATCCCATAGGGTGTTCTAAATATTAAATATTATAAGGTACATAAAGCAATACTCATGGCAACTGGTATATTGCAAATATTTTTAAATGTTAATGATTAATAGTTTTTTTCTAAAAAATGCAATATGTCTCACAGTGAACATGGATTTAACCTCAAAATCAGTGTCTGCAGATTTGCAGACTACAAATCTCTTGGATGTGGTCCATAGTTGAAAACTACTTGACATTTCCAAAATAGTTGTCATACCCACAACATGGTATCAGAACCAGAGATTAATGAAGAAATTCTTACTGAGTATGATCCTGGCAGTTATATATGATAATTTTTATGCCTGCTCTTTAGTGATGTACTTTGACATTTCCTTGGATTAAAATTTTGTTATAAACACTCTTTGCATTTTGCAAGGTTGTGTATCTTTAAATAATAAACCTATGATTTCTTTTCAATCAAAATTAAAACTAAATATCTTGAAAATCTCCCTTCTACTACATTTAAAAATGTGGATATAATATATAACCTTCCATATAGGCCCCAAATTGAAAGTAAACTCAAAACCCAGTACAATAACTACGATTTGATACTGCAGCTACTTTGGGGGCAGTTGGTTGGTCTCAATGATTAAAGGGCACAAGTCTCAATGGCCTTGGGTTCACATGAGGTGGGTAATTGGAATGAAGACTCCCACCTCAAGCAGAAATCATATGAGGTGTCAAGCTCAGTAAAGACATAAACTATAAAAATTCAATTTACTAGTATAAGAAAAGGTAAAAGAGACTTTTTTATTCTCTGCCTCAAGCCATAAATAAAAAAGTATTCCCTAAAATATATATAACAATAGGTCTGCCTTTACCTGCTTTACAGATTTGAATTTAGATAATTTGGAAAGTCCTGACAATAAATTAACATAGAACTGTTCTTAGGCTGATAATACCTATGCATTATTTGGTCAAAGCAATATAAATCTTAGTGATGCAACACTTTCCCACCTGGACAAGATTTCTACAGATAATTGGTTCTTGATGAGTGTTCCAAGGATCAGCAGTATTAACATCACTTGGAATTAGTTATAAATGCACATTTTGGGGCCCCAACCAAAACTTGCTATATCAAATTCCGAGTCAGCATCTAACAGTATGTGTTTTATGGGGACCTCCACATGATTTTTATGCATACTCACATTTGAGAACCACCGCTCTAGAACCTTCAATTCCAAGTCGAAAAACTCCATATAAAAATCACCATATAATAATTCAACTCCATCTACCCTACACCAGGATTTGGAACAAACTTAATGTCACACCTCATGAGTTAAAGAATAAGTTTTATTAAGAGAACTTTTATAAACCAGGGAAACTTATGTAAGAGGAGAAAAAGCAATGATCTTGATACTAGAAAGTCAGGGGTCCTTATGATCTAGCATCACATATAAAGGTTTACCAGGACCTGATTATGTTATTCCATAGTGTGGGTCTATGATCCAATAAGAAAGCATAATCCTTTAGTGATTCAGCCATTCTATATAGAGAAAGCAGTCTTGTCAGAGGAAAACTACATGGGCTGCTACAAAGTAGGCAGTCTGGATTTAGACCGTCAGATGTATACAAAAACGTCTTGTAATGCTAGTTGGTCAGAATCTGGAAAACTTGGTGTCAATGGAGTCCCTGTTTGATGAACTGGATTTAGTTGCAAACTCCCTTTCTGGGAAGAGGAGGAAACTCTGTTCCCAGTGAGCTGTTTGTTAAACTAACTCAAAGTGAGCTCCCAGAGTCATTTGTACACAATTCTAGCCCCCTTTTTTCAGGAAAATTGAATTTGAAATCTTTCGAATTCTGACAACTGAATAAACATGATGTCAAGTTTTTCATCCAGATTGATGTTTATTTTATGAAATCAATAACTGTTAAAAATCTAAAATATAGAAAAATTGGAAAGAAGGAGAAACAGAAAGAGGAGGAAGATAAAGAAGAAATCAAAATAAAATTATTAAACAATGAAAGATCTAGGAAATACTTTATAATAGAAGCCTCTATTTGTACTAATAAGGGAGTTATTATAACAGAAGCCACTGTCAAACAATCCTATTTCTTGTATTGCAATCACTGAAAATTAATGATCTGAATGATAAATCAAAGAAATGTAACTATAGGAGAACCCTGAGAACTAAGGAGAAAAAATATGAGAGAGAAGATCAAAAGCATAGAAAAATGAATTAGAAAGCCCAATATACACAAGCACTGAGTTACAGAGGATACACTAGAGAAAATTGAAGAGAAGCAATATTCAAATAAAGTCATATTAAACTAAAATAGTTTATATTTATGTTAAATCCTAGGTATATAAACTATAATGGCTTATAGTTTTCCATAATTAATGAAAAACACAAAGATTCAGAAGCATAAATTAGAATTTAAACTGAGAAAGACAAATAGAACTAAATTCAAGTCTATACAAACCATAAACTTCACATAAAATATAAATCAGGATATCTTAAAATAAATCAGAAATAAAAGGCTGAATACCTTCAAATAAGAAATAAACAAGAGATTTCTCTATAGAAGTAATAGAAAAATGAAGCCAATGAAACATTATCAGATTTGAAAGAAAATAACTGTCTACTTAGAATGCTTTTTTAAGTGAAGTATAATTGACATCCAATACAATTAGGTTCAGGTGTACATCATAGTGATTTAACATTTTTGTACATTATGAAATGATCTCCTTGATAAGTCTAGTTACCATCTATCAACACATAAAATTATTACAATATTATTGACTTATATTCTCTATGTTGTCCAAGAAATTACTACCTATGCTTTGTTTTAGGAGCTTATGGTTTAATGTCTTACATTTACACTTTTAACTCATTTTGAGTTTATTTTTGTGTGCAATATAAGAAAGTGGTCCAGTTTCATTCTTTTGCATTTAGCTGTCCAGTTTTCAAAACACCATTTTTTGAAAAGACTGTTTTTCCCCATTGTATATTCTTTCCTCTTTTGTCATAGATTCGTTGACCACATTGGTGTGGGTTTATTTCTGGGCTCTTTATCTACTTCCATTGACCTATGTGTCAATGCGATAAATTGAATAAATTAGTACATTATTTTGATGAATCAATTTATTAGCACCTTAGGAAACAATATTAAAACCTATGAAAATAACATTTAACAAAACATTTTTATTGCATGATCACTAGTTACTACTTACTGGTAATGAAGAATTGCTAGTCGGTATGTGCAAAGATAAATATGTAACCTGGATATGTTAGCTAAGGATAAAGCAAGTTTATATTCCTACCATATGCTGTGAGCTTATTCAGCCTCCCATAAGTTTTCTTTAGTTGAACTACAGTAATACTTTCATTTGCCATGATATTGTTGATATTCACTTAATTTAACGTTTTCTTAAGATTTTATTTATTCCTGAGAGGCAGAGAGAAAGACAGACAAACATGAACTTAGGACTTCATTAGAGATTAACTTAAGGAGTTACATCAACAAGATAGCAGAGTAGGAGATACCAACTTTCATCTGCCAACCAAAAGTGAAACAGCTATACAGAAACAAATATAGCAGTAGGAGGGCACAAGAGTCAAATTAATATCTTACAGCAAAATGGTGAAACAAAAAATGGAGAATAATTACAAAAAATGGAGAAAGCACCTCTGAGGAGATTAGCTTAGCCAAGGCCCTTGGTGATGACTAGGGACAAAGAGCAAGAGTGGGCATTATCAGTATCAGACACACAGCAGGTGTCACCGTGGTTCCCAGTGTCCTCTGTGGAGAACCTGGGCGATCTTTACCACTGTGCCACTCTGAGAGCCACAGACTCCCTGCAATTTCTGCAGTGGAGAACCCTGCAGTTTTCATCAACATTGAACCAAGCAGCTTGTTCCACAGAGGACACCAGCAGCTATTGCCACTGACATCACCACCAGGCAGCATCACCATGGACTTGCTAGGTTGTTTTGTTTCACTAAGACCAGGGCTGCCAACCACCCTCTCCCCCATAAGCCTCTGTATATTTCAGATCACAGAGCCTTAAATTATCACTGTACACCAGCATCTCAGATACCAGAAGAACTGCCAGTGCAAGTTAGCTAATGGTCTAGGCTCTGGATCTACAATTGCTGCATGACTGCATGTGCTCTAGTATCTGGTTCTATGGCTATTCCACAGGTACTTGCACACCCAGACTTCAGTGTAACCTCTACTATGAAGACATGCACAACCTGGATGTGGTGCAAAAAGGATCTCCTCAGACATGGCTTATTCCATGTGAAAATAATAGATCAGGAATTCCCCAAAAGGCTTGATCACTAACTAGCTCAATAATCCTTAAGGTTGCCATAGACATCTGCAGCCTTGGCCTTTGTGGGCCCCTGTAATCCAGCTGATGCTAAACTCAGTTCACATAGGTGTATGGAGACCATGATACTGAACGTTCCTGGAGATAGAGCCCCACTCTATTAACATGCTCATACCCATCAAGAAATGAGAGTATTTCTGCACCAAAACCAGTCTTTAAAGTCTTGTAGAGGTGGCTGTTCCATCAAATGCTCACACATCAATACAAGGCTGCACAAAACATGGAAATCAAAGAAACATGATCTCACCAAAGAAAAATTATAAATTTCCAGTAACCAATCTCAAGGGAAAGCAGATCTACTAGTTGCCAGAAAATTCAAAATAATTGTTACCAAGAAGTTCAATGAGTTACAAGAAAACATAGATAGGCAAGTCAATAAAATTAGGAAAGTAATACACAAACAAAACTTGAAGTTCAGTAGAGAGATAGAAATCATTAAAATAAGCCAAACAAAAATTTTTGAGCTGAGACATACAATGAACACATTTTTAAAAAATGTAATAACATTAATATAAAACTTGAACAAGCAGAAGAAAGGATCAGTGAACTCAAAGACAGGTCATTTTATTTATTAGTTTTATTTATTTTTAAATATTTATTTATTTATTTATTTATTTATTTATTTATTTATTTATTCATGAAAGACACACACAGAGTGAAGAAGAGACATAGACTGAGGGAGAAACAGGCTCCCTGCAGGGAGCCTGATGTGGTACTCGATCCCTGGACCCCGGGATATGACCTCAGTCAAAGGAAGATGCTTAACCACTGAGCCACCCAAGTATTCCTAAGACAAGCCATTTTAAATTACCCAGTTTAAGAAGGAAAGAAAATTTCAAAAAAATAATGAAAAAGGTGAAAAAGTGAGAAAACTTATTTGAATTATATGTCACCATCAAGCCAAATAATACTGCTATTATGGAAGTCCCTGAAGAATTAAGAGAGAAGGGAGAAAAAGATTATGGAAAAAATAATAAAAGGGATCTTCCAGAATCTGCAATTAGATATGCATATCAAGACACATGAAGCTCATAGGTCCCCATGCAGTCCATCCCAAAGAAGTATTCACCAGGATGTATTACAATAAGCCTGTCAAAAATCAAATACAAAGAATTTTGAAGGTAGCAACAGAAAAACAAAAATGTTTTTCTATACATGGGAACTACTATATGGCTATCAATAAACTTAGTCAAAAGCTAGAAGGCCAGGAGAGAATGGGAAAATACATTCTAAGTACTGAAAGGACAAAAAATAAAAAATAAAAATAATTAAAATTAAAGAAAAAAAAAGAGGAAGAATACTTTATTAAGCAAGCTGTCCTTCAGAAATGGAGGAGAGGTAAAGACGAGCCTAGACAAACAAAATTTGACAGGGTTCATCACAATTGGACCTGCCTTACAATAAATGCTGAAATAAGTCATTCATGTTAAAATGAAAGACACTATTTAGAAACATGGAAACATTTGAAAAGATAAAACTCACTGGTAAAGTTTAGTATATATTCAAATTCAGAATACTCCATTACTATGATCCTAATGTGTAAGTCATTGCAGTATAAAGGATAAAAGACAACAGTAGTAAAAATAACTATAGCTACAATAATTTTTGATGGATGCAAAGTATTAAAAAGATGAAATAACAACAAAAACACATCCACAATAGCCAAACTGTGGAAGGAGCCTCGGTGTCCATCAAAAGATGAATGGATAAAGAAGCCGTGGTATATGTATACAATGGAATATTACTCAGCCATTAGAAATGACAAATACCCACCATTAGCTTCAACATGGATGGAGCTGGAGGGTATTATGCTGAGTGAAGTAAGTCAATCAGAGAAGGACAAACATTATATGGTCTCATTCATTTGGGGAATATAAAACCTAACCAAAGAGGTAAAGGATCTATACCCTAAAAACTAAGAACACTTCTGAAAGAAATAGAGGGAGACACAAAGAGATGGAAAAATATTCCATGCTCATGGATTGGCAGAATTAATATTGTGAAAATGTCAATGTTACCCAGGGCAATTTACACGTTTAATGCAATCCCTATCAAAATAGCAAGGACATTCCTCAGAGAGTTAGAACAAATTATTTTAAGATTTGTGTGGAATCAGAAAAGACCCCGAATAGCCAGGGGAATTTTAAAAAAGAAAACCATATCTGGGGGCATCACGATGCCAGATTTCAGGTTGTACTACAAAGCTGTGGTCATCAAGACAGTGTGGTCCTGGCACAAAAACAGACACATAGATCAATGGAACAGAATAGAGAACCCAGAAGTGGACCCTCAACTTTATAGTCAACTAATATTCGATAAAGGAGGAAAGACTATCCACTGGAAGAAAGACAGTCTCTTCAATAAATGGTGCTGGGAAAATTGGACATCCACATGCAGAGGAATGAAACTAGACCACTCTCTTTCACCATACACAAAGATAAACTCAAAATGGTTGAAAGATCTAAATGTGAGACAAGATTCCATCAAAATCCTAGAGGAGAACACGGGCAACACCCTTTTTGAACTCAGCCACAGTAACTTCTTGCAAGATACATCCATGAAGGCAAAAGAAACAAAAGCAAAAATGAACTATTGGGACTTCATCAAAATGCAAAGCTTTTGCACAGCAAAGGATACAGTCAACA
Source organism: Nyctereutes procyonoides (assembly GCF_905146905.1). Classification (NCBI taxonomy): domain Eukaryota; kingdom Metazoa; phylum Chordata; class Mammalia; order Carnivora; family Canidae; genus Nyctereutes; species Nyctereutes procyonoides. The sequence goes on along the minus strand of NW_026575125.1, from coordinate 62,911,442 downwards.
AAACTCAAAGACAACCTACAGAATGGGAGAAGATATTTGCAAATGACGTATCAGATAAAGGGCTAGTTTCCAAGATCTATAAAGAACTTATTAAACTCAACACCAAAGAAACAAGGAATCCAATCATGAAATGGGCGAAAGACATGAAGAGAAATCTCAGAGAGGGAGACATAGACATGGCCAACATGCACATGAGAAAATGCTCTGCATCACTTGCCATCAGGGAAATACAAATCAAAACCACAATGAGATAACACCTCACACCAGTGAGAATGGGAAAAATTAACAAGGCAGGAAACCACAAATGTTGGAGAGGATGCAGAGAAAAGGGAACCCTCTTACACTGTTGGTGGGAATGTGAACTGGTGCAGCCACTCTGGAAAACTGTGTGGAGGTTCCTCAAAGAGTTAAAAATAGACCTGCCCTACGACCCAGCAATTGCACTGTTGGGGTTTTACCCCAAAGATACAGATGCAATGAAATGCCAGGACACCTGCACCCCGATGTTTCCAGCAGTAATGTCCACAATAGCCAAACTGTGGAAGGAGCCTCGGTGTCCATCAAAAGATGAATGGATAAAGAAGATGTGGTTTATGTATACAATGGAATATTACTCAGCCATTAGAAACGACAAATACCCACCATTTGCTTCAACGTGGATGGAACTGGAGGGTATTATGCTGAGTGAAGTAAGTCAATCGGAGAAGGACAAACAGTGTATGTTCTCATTCATTTTGGGGAATATGAATAATAGTGAAAGGGAATATAAGGGAAGGGAGAAGAAATGTGTGGGGAAATATCAGAAAGGGAGACAGAACATAAAGACTCCTAACTCTGGGAAATGAACTAGGGGTGGTAGAAGGGGAGGATGGTGGGGGGTGGGAGTGAATGGGTGACGGGCACTGGGGGTTATTCTGTATGTTGGTAAATTGAACACCAATAAAAAAATAAATTTAAAAAAATATTGAAAGGAAATAAAGGGGTAAGGAGTGAAAATGAGTGGGAAATATCAGAGAGGGTGACAGATCATGAGAGACTCCTAACTCTGGGAAACGAACAGGGGTGGTGGACAGGAAGGTGGGCAGGGGGCTGGGGTGACTGGGTGATGGGCACTGAGGGGGGCACTTTATGGGATGAGCACTGGGTGATATGCTATATGCTATATGGAAAATTGAATTCCAATAAAAAATACAATGTGTGAAGGTATGAAAGTGTAAAGATTGTGTATATGATCGAAGTTTTCAGCTTAAAATAAACCTACAATAACTATAAGATTATTTATGTAAGTCTCATGGTAATTTCAAAGCAAAACCTAGTAGATAGACAGAAGATGAAGAGAAACAAAGCATACCATGGTGTGAAATGATCAAATCACAAAGGAAATAGCAAAAGAGGAAGAGGAAAGGAAAAAAGAATTGCACAAGAGCTGGAAAATAATCAAACATTTAAAATAAATTCCTAAGTATCAATAATTACGGTGTTAATGTATTAAATTCCCTAACCAAAAGGCATAATGTGGCTAACTGGATAATAACACAAAACCCTACAATATGCTGTCCATGAGAGACTCACCTCAGCTTTAAGGACACCTATGGGCTCAAAGTAACAAATGGAAAGCCATTCTATACAAAAGTGAATAGGGGCAACTATACTTATAACAGAAAATCTTTATTTTGTTAAAGATTTATTTATTTATTCATGAGAGACACAGACAGCGAGAGAGTCAGAGACACAGGCAGAGGAAGAAGCAGGCTCCACGCAGGGAGCTCAGTGTGGGACTTGACCCCAGATCGCGGGACCAGGACCCTGGTCAAAGGTAGGTGCCCAACCGCTGAGCCACCCAGGCATATCAGAAAACCTTTATTTTAAATCAAGTATTGTAACAAGAGACAAAGAAGTGAATAAAATAAAAATTATCAATAATTTATAAGAGTTATTTATGTTTATATATTGATATATATACAATTATATGTATAATTATATCTACAGGTATGTATATAATATACATCTGACATCAGAATCCCTAAGTATAATAAGAATTAACACATATAAAGGAAGTATTAGCCATCAGTGCAATGATAGTAGGGGACTGCAATACCTCACTTTCAAAAATGGAAAGATCATTCAGATAATATAAATATATAATTCTGTTTTCATTCATGTCTGAATGTAACACGTGTACAATAATCTCTTCTACTGTCTTAAAAAAGAAAGATAAATAAATAAATAAAAAGCATCCAAATTGGAAATGAATAATTACTATCTGCAGATGACATAATACTATATATACAAAATCTGTAAAAGACTCCACCAAAAATCTCCTACAACTCATAAATGAATTCAATAAAGTCTCAGGTTACAAAATCAATTTACAGAAATCTGTTACATTTCTATACACCAATAATGAAGCAGGAGAAAGGAAACAGGAAAAAATCCCATTTACAATTGCACCAAAAGCAATAAGATAACTAGGAATAAACATAACCAAAGAGGTTGGGATGCCTGGGTGGCTCAGCAGTTTAGCACCTGCCTTTGGCCCAGGACGTGATCCCGGAGTCCCAGGATCGAGTCCCACATTGGGCTCACTGCATGGAGCCTGCTTTTCTTTCTGCCTGTGTCTCTGCCTCTCTCTGTGTGACTCTCATGAATATATAAATGAAATCTTTTAAAAAATAACCAAAGAGGTGAAAGACTTGTACTCTGAAAACTATAAACCACTGATGAAAGATTGAAGATGATGCAAAAAGATGGAAGGATATCCCATGCTCATGTTGAAAAAACCAATATTGTTTTTTTAAGAGCCAATATTGATAAATGTTTATACTACCCAAAACAATATACAGACTTAATATAATCCCTATTAAAGTACCAACAGCAGAACAAAAACAAACAAACTTAAAATTTACATTGAATCACAAAAGACCCAGAATAGCCAAAGCAATCTTGAAAAGAAAAGAAAGCAAAGCAAGCAAAGCAAAGCTGGAGGTATCAAAATTCCAGACTTCAAGTTATATTACAGATCTGTGGTAATCAAAGGTACTGGTACTGGCACAAAACTAGACATAAAGACAAAAAGAACACAATAGAAATCCTGAAATAAACTCATAATTCTTTTATATTTTGACAAAGGAGTAAAGAACATCCAAAGGCAGAATGAGAATCTCTTCAACAATGTTCTTGGGAGAACTGGTCAGCTACATGGAAAGGAATGAAACTGGACCACTTTCTTACACTGTAAAAAATAAACTCAAAATGGATTAAATACTAAATGTGAGACTTGAAATCCTAAAAATTCTAGAAAAGACCATAGGCAGTATTATCTCTGACAATGACCTTAACTTTTTTTCTCTGGATATATCTCCTGAGGCAAGGAAAACACATGCAAAAATAAACTTTTGGGACTACATCGAAACAAAAGCTGCTGCACAGCAAAGGAATCAATCAACAAAACTGAAAGGCAAAGTAATGAATAGGAGAAGATATTTAATAATGAAATATTAGACAAAGGGTTAGTATCCAAAATATATAAAGGAATTATACAATTCAACATCCCCAAAACAAATAATCCCACTAAAAAATGGGCAGAAGATATGAACAGACATTTCCCCAAATAAGACATATAGATGTCCAACAGACATATGAAAAGATGTCCATCATCCCTTACCATAAGGTAAATGCAATTCAAAACTACAATGAGATATCACTTCACACCAGTCAGAATGGCTAAAATCAACAAAACCAGAAGCAAAGATATTGGTGAGGACGTGGAGGAAAAGGAACTTTCATGCACAATTGGTGGAAATGTAAACTAATGCAGCCACTGCAAGAAACAGTATAAAGTTTCCTTAAAATGTTAAAAACAGGGACACCTGGGTGGCTTAGTGATTGAGTGTCTGCCTTTAGCTCCAGGTGTGATCCCAGGGTTTCAAAATCAAGTCCCACATTGGGCTCCTGTGGGAAGCCTGCTTCTCCCTCTGCCTGTGTCTCTGCCTCTCTCTCTCTCTCATGAATAAATAAATAAAATCATTTTTAAAAAAGTTAAAACAGAACTACTCTATGATCCAGTAATTGTATTACTGGATATTTACTGAAAGAATAGGAAAACTCTAATTCAAATAGGATATGTGCACCCCCTATGTTTCTATCAGCAGGGTTTTTTGTTTGTTTTTTACAATGGTCAAGATATGGAAGTAAGCCAAGTGTCCACCACTTGATGAATGGATAAAGATGTGGTATATAGGTGCAATGGAATAGTCGTTAGCCTTAAAACAATGAAATCTTGGGGATCCCTGAGTGGCTCAGCAGTTTATTTATTTTTTATAATAAATTTATTTTTTATTGGTGTTCAATTTGCCAACATACAGAATAACACCCAGTGCTCATCCCATCAACTGCCCCCCTCAGTGCCCATCACCCATTCACCCCCATCCCCTGCCCTCCTCCCCTTCCACCACCCCTAGTTCGTTTCCCAGAGTTAGGAGTCTTTATGTTCTGTCTCCCTTTCTGATATTTCCCACACACTTCTTCTCCCTTACCTTCTATTCCCTTTCACTATTATTTATATTCCCCAAATGAATGAGAACATATAATGTTTGTCCTTCTCCGATTGACTTACTTCACTCAGCATAATACCCTCGAGTTCCATCCACGTTGAAGCAAATGGTGGGTATTTGTCATTTCTAATGGCTGAGTAATATTCCATTGTATACATAAACCACATCTTCTTTATCCATTCATCTTTCGATGGACACCAAAGCTCCTTCCACAGTTTGGCTATTGTGGACATGGCTGCTAGAAACATTGGGATGCAGGTGTCCCGGCGTTTCATTGCATCTGAATCTTTGGGGTAAATCCCCAACAGTGCAATTGCTGGGTCGTAGGGCAGGTCTATCTTTAACTCTTTGAGGAACCTCCACACAGTTTTCCGGAGTGGCTGCACCAGTTCACATTCCCACCAACAGTGTAAGAGGGTTCCCTTTTCTCCGCATCCTCTCCAACATTTGTGGTTTCCTGCCTTGTTGATTTTCCCCATTCTCACTGGTGTGAGGTGGTATCTCATTGTGGTTTTGATTTGTATTTCCCTGATGGCAAGTGATGCAGAGCATTTTCTCATGTGCATGTTGGCCATGTCTATGTCTCCCTCTGTGAGATTTCTCTTCATGTCTTTTGCCCATTTCATGATTGGATTGTTTGTTTCTTTGCTGTTGAGTTTAATAAGTTCTTTATAGATCTTGGAAACTAGCCCTTTATCTGATAGGTCATTTGCAAATATCTTCTCCCATTCTGTAGGTTGTCTTTGAGTTTTGTTGACTGTATCCTTTGCTGTGCAAAAGCTTCTTATCTTGATGAAGTCCCAATAGTTCATTTTTGCTTTTGTTTCTTTTGCTTTCATGGATGTATCTTGCAAGAAGTTACTGTGGCCAAGTTCAAAAAGGGTGTTGCCTGTGTTCTCCTCTAGGATTTTGATGGAATCTTGTCTCACATTTAGATCTTTCATCCATTTTGAGTTTATCTTTGTGTATGGTGCAAGAGAGTGGTCTAATTTCATTCTTCTGCATGTGGATGTCCAATTTTCCCAGCACCATTTACTGGAGAGGCTGTCTTTCTTCCAATGGATAGTCTTTCCTCCTTTATCAAATATTAGTTGACCATGAAGTTCAGAGTCCACTTCTGGGTTCTCTATTCTGTTCCATTGATCTATGTGTCTGTTTCTGTGTCAGTACTACACTGTGTTGATGACCACAGCTTTGTAGTACAACCTGAAATCTGGCATTGTGATGCCCCCAGATATGGTTTTCTTTTTTAAAATTCCCCTGGCTATTCGGGGTCTTTTCTGATTCCACACAAATCTTAAAATAATTTGTTCTAACTCTCTGAGGAACGTCCATGGTATTTTGATAGGGATTGCATTAAACGTGTAAATTGCCCTGGGTAACATTGACATTTTCACAATATTAATTCTTCCAATCCATGAGCATGGAATATTTTTCCATCTCTTTGTGTCTCCCTCTATTTCTTTCAGAAGTGTTCTTAGTTTTTAGGGTATAGATTCTTTACCTCTTTGGTTAGGTTTATTCCTAGATATCTTATGCTCTTGGGGGCAATTGTAAATGGGATTGACTCCTTAATTTCTCTTTCTTCAGTCTCATTGTTAGTGTATAGAAATGCCACTGATTTCCGGGCATTGATTTTGTATCCTGCCACGCTACCAAATTGCCGTATGAGTTCTAGCAATCTTGGGGTGGAGGCTTTTGGGTTTTCTAGGTAGAGTATCATGTCATCAGCGAAGAGGGAGAGTTTGACTTCTTCTTTGCCAATTTGAATGCCTTTAATGTCTTTTTGTTGTCTAATTGTTGAGCCTAGGACTTCCAGTACTATGTTGAATAGTAGTGGTGAGAGTGGACATCCCTGTCTTGTTCCTGATCTTAGGGGAAAGGCTCCCAGTGCTTCCCCATTGAGAATGATATTTGCTGTGGGCTTTTCATAGATGGCTTTTCAGATGTTGAGGAAAGTTCCCTCTATCCCTACACTGTGAAGAGTTTTGATCAGGAATGGATACTGTGTTTTGTCAAATGCTTTCTCTGCACCTAAGGAGAGGATCATATAGTTCTTGGTTTTTCTCTTGCTGATATGATGAATCACATTGTTTTACGAGTGTTGAACCAGCCTTGTGTCCCGGGGATCAATCCTACTTGGTCATGGTGAATAATTTTCTTAATGTGTTGTTGGATCCTATTGGCTAGTATCTTGTTGAGAATTTTTGCATCCATGTTCATCAGGGATATTGGTCTGTAATTCTCCATTTTGATGGGGTCTTTGTCTGGTTTTGGAATTAAGGTGATGCTGGCCTCATAGAATGAATTTGGAAGTACTCCATCTCTTTCTATCTTTCCAAACAGCAGCTTAGCACCTGCCTTCAGCCCAGGGCGTGATCCTGGAGTCCCAGGTCAAGCCCTGCATTGGGCTCCCTGCTTGGAGCCTGCTTCTTCCCCTACCTGTGTCTCTGCCTCCCCCCCATCTCATGAATAAATAAGTAAAATCTTTAAAAAAATAAATAAAAATAAACTTTAAAAAAACAATGAAATCTTGCTATATACAATGATATGAATGGTGCTAGAAAGTATCATCCTAATCAAAATAAGTCACTCAGATTAAGAAAAATACCATATGATTTCACTTATATATGGAATATAAGAAACAAAATACAGGGATCCCTGGGTGGCGCAGTGGTTTAGTGCCTGTCTTTGGCCCAGGGCGCGATCCTGGGTACCCGGGATCGAATCCCACGTCGGGCTCCCGGTGCATGAAGCCTGCTTCTCCCTCTCCCTCTGTCTGTGTCTCTGCCTCTCTCTCTCTCTCTGTGACTATCATAAATAAATAATTTTTTAAAAAAGAAACAAAATACATCTGCAAAGGGGGAAAAAAAGCTTAGAGGGAAAGAAATCCATAAATAGACTCCCAGTCATAGAGAACAAAGTGATGATTACCAGAGAGGAAGTGAATGGAAGATGGGTTAAATAGGTAATGGGGATTAATGAGTGTTCTTGTGATGAGCAATGGATGATGCATGGAAGTTTTAAATCACTATATTACACATCTGAAACTAATATAACACTGTATGTCAACTAACAGGAATTAAAATAAAAACTTAAAAATAACAAATCAATAATTCAATAAATCAATTTAAAAATATTAATACCATATACATATCTTCTGGGACCACAATAAAATGAAGCAACAAAGAATATCAGAGAGAAAACCAAAAGAATTAAATATGTGCAAATTTAATAGCACACATGTAAATACCAAATGGATTAGAGAAGAAACTACTAGAGAATGTAGAACATACTTTGAAATTAATGAAAAAGAGGGATCCCTGGGTGGCGCAGCGGTTTGGCGCCTGCCTTTGGCCCAGGGCGCGATCCTGGAGACCCCGAATCAAATCCCACGTCGGGCTCCCGGTGCATGGAGCCTGCTTCTCCCTCTGCCTGTGTCTCTGCCTCTCTCTCTGTGTGACTATCATAAATAAAAATTTAAAAAAAGAAAGAAATTAATGAAAAAGAAAACAAAGCATACCAAAACATGTGATTCAATTTAGGTTGCTTCCACAACTTGACTAATTGTAAATACAATAAACATAGGTGTGCAGATATCTTTTTGAATTAGTGTTTTAATTTTCTTGTGTAAATATCCATTTGTGAAATTTCTAGATAATATACTAATTGTGTTTTAAAATTTATGAGGACCCTCTATTCTATTTTTCACTATGATTGTACCAATTTGCATTCCCATCAACAGTGAACAAGGGTCTATTTTTCTTCATATCCCCATGCTTTGCTTTTTCTAATTTGTTCAAGTATAAATTTGGACTTTTGATCTGAGAATTCATTTAAAGAAGAAAAATAATAAAATATTTAAATCTCAGAACTAACTAACATCATACATAATGATGTTGGACAAGAGTCTTTCTCCCTAAATTCAGGAATAATTCAAGAATTCCCACTAGAGCAATTCTAACTAGAACAATTAAAGCAATTAAACAGGAAAAGGAAATAAAAGGAATTTATATAAGACATGAAGAACTACTGCTTGTGTTCGCTAATATTTTCATGGTTTCAGGTATCACATTCAGATCTTTAATCCATTTAAAATTTATTTTTGTGTGTGGTGTAAGAAAGTGGTCCAGTTTCATTCTTTTGCATATAGCTGTCCAGTGTTCCCATCTCCTTTTGTTGAAGAGATTGTCTTTTTCCATCAGATATTGCTTCCTATTTTGATGAAGAGTAATTGACCAGATAGTTGTGGGTTCATTTCTGTTCATTTCTGGGTTTTTTCTCCTGTTCCATTGAACTATATGTCTATTTTCTTGCCAGTACCACACTGTTTTGATCACTACAGCATTGTAATATAAACTGAAGTCTGGATATGTGATGCCTCTAGCCTTGTTTTTTCTTTTTCAAGATTGTTTTGGCTATTCTGGGTCTTTTCTTGTTCTGTACAAAGTTTAGGATTCTTTGTTCTAGCTCTGGGAAAAAATGTTGTTGGTGTTTTGATAAGGATTGTGTTAAGTATGTAGATTGGTTTAGGTACTATTGACATTTTTAAAATTTATTTATTCATTTATATGAAAAAGAGGGAGCACAGAGGCAGAGGGATAAATAGAATCCCCGCTGAGCAAGGAACCTAATGTACATCTTCTTCCAGGAGCCTGGGTCATGAACTGAGCCAAGGACAGATGCTTAACCAACTGGGCCACCCCGGAGCTCCATAGTATTGACATTTTAACAACGTTTGTTCTTCTAATTTTTGAGCATTGAATGTCCTTCCATTTCTTTGTGTTATCTTCAATTTATTTTATCAGTGTTTTATAGTTTTCAGAGTGCAGGTCTTTTACCTCTTTGGTTAGATTTCTCCCTTGGTATCTTATTGGTTTTGGTGCAATTGTAAATTGGATTTATTCCTTAATTTCTCTTTCTGCTACTTCACTACAGGTCTATAGAAATGCAACCAATTTCTGTATGTTGATTTTGTATCTTGTCACTTTACTGAGCTTGTGTATTACTTCTGGCAGTTTTTCACTGGAGTACTTTGTGTTTTTGTTTTCCATATAGAGTTTCATGTCATCTGAAAATAGTGAGAGTTTTACTTCTTGCTGATTTGGATGCCTTTAATTTCTTTTTGTGGTCTGATTGCTGTGGTCAGGATTTCCAGTACTATGTTAAATAACAATGGTGGGAATGGAATCCCTGTATTGTTCCTGATGATAGAGGAGAAGACCTCGGTTGTTTCCCATTGAGGATGATATTGGTTGTGGGTTTTTCAAATATGGCCTTTCTTCTGTTGAGGTATGTTACCGCTAAACCTACTTTGTTGAGTGGTTTTAACATGAATGCATATTGTACTTTGTTGAATGCCTTTTATGCATCTATTAAAATGATCATATAGTTCTCATTCTTTCCTATATTAGGTTGATGTATTACACTGATTGATTTGTGAATATTAAGCCACATTTTAAACCTCGAAATAAATCCCACTTGATCATGATGAATGATTTTTTAATGCATTTTTGGATTCAGTTTGCTAGTATTTTATTGAGAATTTTTGGTCCATATTCATCAAGGATATTTGCCTTGTGGTTCTCTTTTTAGCAAAATCTTTAGCTAGCTCTGGCGTCAAGGTAATGCTGGCCTCACAGAATAAATTAGGAACTTTCCTTTCTTTTCTCTATTTTTTTGGAACAAGTCAAGAATAGGTATTAACTCCCCTTTAAATGTTTGGTAGAATTATCCTGTGAAGCCATCTGACTCTCAACTTGTTTTGGGGAGGTTTTTGATTACTGGTTCAATTTGTTTGCTGCTTATCAGTTTGTTCAAGTTGTCTATTTCTTCCTATTTCTGTTTTGGTAGTTCATATGTTTCTAAGAATGTATCCATTTCTTCCAGGTTTTTCAATGGCTAAAATAAACACACACACACACACACACACAAACACACAAAAAATAACAGGTGCTGGTGAGGATGGGGAGAAAGGAGAACACTCTTGCACTGTTGGTTGGAATGCAACCTGGTTCAGCCACTGTGGAAAACTGTATGGATATTCCTTAAGAAGTTATTAATAGTGAGTTCCTGGGTGGCACAGTTAGTTAAGCAGCCAACCCTTTAAAAATATTTAAATTCAATTAGCCAATATATAGTACATCATTAGTTTTAGATGTAAAGTTTAGTAATGCATCAGTGGCACATAACACACAGTGCTCATTATATCACATGCCCTCCTTAATGCCCATCATCCAGTTACCCCATCCTCCCACCTCTTCCCCTCCAGCAACCCTTAGTTTATTTCCTATAGTTAAGAATATCTCATGGTTTATCTCTCTTTCTCTGATTTCTTTCCATTCATTTTTCCTTACCTTCCCTTATGATCCTCTGCACTGTTCCTTATATTCCACATGAGTAAAATCATGTGATGATTATTTTTCTTTGACTTATGTCACTCAGCATTACACCCTCCAGCTCCATTCATGTCAATGTAAATGGTAAGATTTCATCTTTTCTGATGAAGCAGTCAAATATTTATTTCTGTTCAGGTTACAATCTCAGGGTCCTGGGATGGAACACCATGACAGGCTTTGCACTCAGCAGAGTCTGTTTCAGGAATCTGTCTCCCTTTACCCCCCACCCTCACTCTCTAAGATAAATATATAAATAAATTTTTTTAAAGAAAAAAGTTTACAATAGAACTACCTTACAATCCAGAAATTGCACTAGTATGTATTTACAAAGTAATACAAAAATATTAATCAAGAGGGATACATGCATCCCGATATTTATAGCAACGTTAACTACAATGGCTAAATTATAGACACCACCCATGCATTCATTGAGTGATGAATGGATAAAGAAGATGTTATATATATATATATATATATATATATATATATATATATACACACATATATATGCACATATACAGATATAGATATGGATATAGATATAGAATGGTATATTACTCAGCAATGAAAAAGAATGAAATCTTTCCATTTGAAACTGCTCCGATGGAACTGAAGAGTATTATGCTAAATGAAATGTCAGTCAGGGAAATACAAATAAGACATGATTTCACTGATATGTGGAATTTAAGAAACAAAACAAATGAGCACAGGAAACAAGAGAGAGAGAGAGAGAGAAAGAGAGTGACAGAACAAGAAATGGACTCTTGACTATAGAAAACAAAGTTATGGCTACCAGGGGGGTTATTGTTGGGGCAATGGGTTAAATAGGTGATGCAGATTGAACAGTGCACCTCTGATGAGACAGCATGTTGTATCACAGAATTGAATCACTATATTGTACACATGAAGCTAATATTATACTCTATGTTACCTAATTGGAATGTAAATGATAACTTAAAATTGAGCTTATAAAAGAAATGAAGAAATAAGTCTATGCTCACAGAAAACACGATCCTACACATAGAAATTCCAAAAAATTTACAAATAAGTTACTAAGGTTAACAAACATATCCATCAATGCTGCAGGTTACAGGAGCAATACACAAAAAATCTACTATGGCCTTATTTATCAGCAATGAATATACTGAGTATAAACTAAGAAAACAGTTATAGCTTAAATAATATAGGCATAAGATTGACCAAGAACGTTAAATTATTCTATTCTGAAAACTACAAATATTGCTGAAAGAAATTAAAGACCTGAATAAATGGATACACATCCTGTATTCATGAATCAGAAAACTTAATATTGCTAAGATTTCAATACTACCCAAAGCAATCAGCTCATAATTAAAATAAAATTCAATGCAATTTTATCAAAATTTCAATAGTCTTTTATGCAAAAAATAAATAAAAAGTAAAAACATGGCCCTCAAAATAACATAGAATCAAAAGCAGCCCTGCCTAGGAAAAACAATAATTAAAAGGGCAACAAATTTGAGGGACTTACTCTTCAGTTACAGGAATACAAATAGTGTGGATTGACATAAATTCAAGTGGAATATAAATGGGTCTGGAAATCAATGCATATATCGGTAACCAATTATTTTGTTTTGATATTCAACAATGGTGTCAATTCCATTCAACAGAGAAAAAATAGTTTCTTTGACAAATGGTACTGTGATAAGTATATTTCCCCATGCAAAAGAATGAAGTTGGACTCCTACTTCATACTGCGTACAAAAATAAAGTCAATTGACTAATTACCTAAATACAGAAGCTAAAGTTAAATTTTCTTTTTTTTAATTTTTATTTATTTATGATAGTCACACAGAATGAGAGAGAGAGAGAGGCAGAGACACAGGCAGAGGGAGAAGCAGGCTCCACGCACCGGGAGCCCGACATGGGACTCGATCCCGAGTCTCCAGGATTGCGCCCTGGGCCAAAGGCAGGTGCTAAACCGCTGCGCCACCCAGGGATCCCTAAAGTTAAATTTTCTTATGAGAAAACAAGAGTAAAGCATTATCACTTTTGATTTGGCAATGAATTCTTAGATACAACAGTCAGAGCAGAGGCAACAACAATGAAAGGATAAATAGTACTTCATTAAAATTAAAAACTTTTGTGTATTGGGATGCCTGGGTGGCTCAGCAGTTGAGCATCTGCCTTTGGCTCAGAGCATGATCCTGGGATCCACATGTTCCACATCTGGCTCCCTGCAGGGAGCCTGCTTCTTCCTCTGCCTATGTCTCTGCCTCTCTCTCTCTGTACTGCTCATAAATAAATGAATAAATAAATAAATAAATAAATAAATCTTAAAAAAAAACCTTTTGTGTATTACAATGTATTATTAAGAAACTGAAAAGACAAACTACAGAAAGAGAAAATATATACATTAATATATTTGCTAAGGGATCTTTAATATATGGAAATATAAAAAATTCAAAAACTTAATAACAAAAATATTAAAACTGGGCAAAGAAGTTGATACACAGTTCTCAAAAAAAATTATACAAGCACCTAGTGAGCACATGAGAAGTCCTTCAACACTAATCACTCAGGAAGTGTAAGCCTAAACCAGAATTGGATACTACTTTACACCTATTAGGATGGCTATAATAAATGTAAATTGAAAATAGCAAATATTGCAGTGCCTGGTTGGCTCAGTCAGTTGAATGTCTGACTCTGGATTTTGGCTCAGGTCATTATCTCAGGGTCATGGGATCAAGCCCCATGTTGGGCTCTGTGCTCAGTGAAGAGTCTGCTTGAGATTCTTCCTCTCCTTCTGCCCCTTCCCCTGCTTGCTCTCTAAATAAACAAACAAATCTTAAAACAAGAAAACAACAAATGTTGGTGAAAATGTAGAGAAACTCACATTGTACATTATTGCACTGTTGGTGGGAATGTGAACTGGTGCAGCCACTCTGGAAAACTGTGTGGAGGTTCCTCAAAGAGTTAAAAATAGACCTGCCCTACGACCCAGCAATTGCACTGTTAGGGATTTACCCCAAAGATTCAGATGCAATGAAACGCCGGGACACCTGCACCCCAATGTTTATAGCAGCAATATTCACAATAGCCAAACTGTGGAAGGAGCCTCGGTGTCCATCAAAAGATGAATGGATAAAGAAGATGTGGTTTATGTATACAATGGAATATTACTCAGCCATTAGAAATGACAAATACCCACCATTTGCTTCAACGTGGATGGAACTGGAGGGTATTATGCTGAGTGAAGTAAGTGAATCGGAGAAGGACAAACATTATATGTTCTCATTCATTTGGGGAATATAAATAATAGTGAAAGGGAATATAAGGGAAGGGAGTAGAAATGTGTGGGGAGGAGGGCAGGGGGTGTGTGTGTGTGTGAATATTATTGTACATCATTAGTGTGAATGTAAAATGATGAAGCTGGTATAGAAACATTTTTGTGGTTTCTCAAAATGCTACACAGAATATCATATGAACCAGCAAGTCCACTGCTAGATATATAACCAAAAGCAGTGAAAACTGTGACTGAAACAGATATTTACATACCAATTTTTATTGTAGCCTGTCTTACAATATTCAACAACCTAAGTATCATTAAATAGGTAAACAAAATTACATATATATATATATATATATATATATATCCCCCATGGAAAATTATTCAGCCATAGAAAAGAATGAAGTTCTAATAATGCTACAATATGGTTGAACCTTGAATACATTATGGTAGGTTAAATAAACTAGGCATAAAAGATGAATACTGCATGATTTCGCTTACATGAAATATCTAAAATACACAAATTTATAAAGACAGAATATAGATTAGAGTTTACCAGAGGCACCAGAGAATGGGAAATAAGAGCTATTGTTTAGTGGTTCAGAGTGACTGGAGTGGTGAAAAAGTGTTGGAACTAGGTAGTGCTGATGATTGTAGAACATTGTAAATGTAACCAATGCTATTTAATTTTATATTTTAAATTATTAAAATGGGAAACTAAGTTATATATTATTTTATGACAAAAACCTTTAAAATTTGCACTTTACTCAATTGTTATTATTTAGTTTTAAGAAATAAATGTCTAGTTAGAATCGCTTGCAGAACATGGTGATGTAGGAAGACTCTAAGGTCACGGTGTTCCACATTTACAATTAGGTATCATTCACATCTAAGTCAATAAGCCAGAAAGCAATCTGAAGACTGGTAGGACAAACTCCACAACTTAATGTAGATAAGAAGCCACATCTAAGAGTTTCAGAAATGCAGAAGCTGTGGTTGGGAGCTTCCACCAGGAGGGAGAGAGCTATGGTTCCAGAGAGGTGACAACACAAGGGAGCCCACACAAGGAAAACAAATCCTCATAACATCTGGCCTTGAAAATCAGAGAGACTGAATTCCATGAGTTTGTATAACTTGAAGCTTGGAGCATTAAAAGTCGATTGACTCAGCACTGGGTGAACCTGGAAAGCAAGTGATAGTGGGGTCCCTGCCCTTAAAGAGACAGGCAGCCCTAGGAGAGGTAACAGAAGTAGCAACTTGCACAGTGGAAGGAAGATCTGTTTATACTGTCTTCAGAGTGTGTTGGGTAACTTATTTGGGAACAAAAGGGACTGCCTGGATCATACTAACCCCCCACAGAGAGTAAGCATAGCACAAAATAGTCAGTCAGTGCAGAAGTTTGGGATGAAAGGAAAAGTTATTCAGACACAATAGGAGGATACAAGTAACATACTATGTTATAGGGAACCCCCATAGAGTGTCAGGTTCTGGTGAACAAGGGACACAGCACTGCAGGGTATTACACTACCTCTTCATAAAGCCATTACTTTCAAGAGAGGAAGAGACAGCTGACTTCCCTAACACAGAGAAACTGACACAGAGAGGTAGACAAAATGAGGAGACAGAATATTTTGTTCCAAAAGAAAGAATATGACAAAATCAAAGATCTAAGTGAAACAGAAATAGCATGCCTGATAGAGAATTTAAAATAATGATCATGAAAACACTCACAGTACTTGAGGAAAGAGTCTCCTCAGTGAGACCCTTAACAAAGAGATAAAAATAACATATCACAGATCAAGTACTCAATAAAAGAAATTAAATGTATAATAGATGGGATAAATAGTAGGCTATAGGAAGAAGAAGAATGTATCAGTTACCTGCAGGATAGACTATTGGAAAGCAACTGAGATACAAGCAAAAACAATATAATGGGAATGACAAAGAATTCAGTTATTCCACGTAATGTAATATTTGCATTATGGGGATTCCAGAAGAAGAGAGTAAAATACATGTATAAAATATGTCTGATGATATAATAGCTGAAAACTCTCCAAATCTAGGGAGGGAAACAGAGATCCCAATTCAGGATGCAGAGGTCCCCCAATAAATTCAACCCAAGGATGTCCACACTGGGACACATAGTAAATAAAATTTCAAAACAAGTAACAATGAAGAAAGAATTTTCAAGATTGCAAGGAAAAAGAAGATAGTGACACAAAAAGGAAACTCCATAAAATTATAAGCAGATTTTCATTGGAAACCTTACATGCTAGAAGGCAGTGGCAGTATATATTCGCAACACTGAAAGGAAGAAATCTGCAGGAAATCATAGTTTATCAAGCAAGGCTATTATTCAGAATAGGAGAGATAAAAAGTTTCTCAAACAAAAAATGAGAGGAGCTCATGAAAACTAAAACGGCCCTATAAGAAATATTAAGAAGGCCACTTTGAGTGGAAGGGAAAGACCATAAGTGAGAGTATAAAAAGAAAAAAATAGTAAAAATAAATATATCTGTAAAAATTAGACAATGGATGCATAAAACAAAAGGATATATAATATGATACCAAATATGTAAAATGTGGAGAGGAATAAAGAATGAGATCAAAATTAGGTGACCATCAGCTTAATATATACTGCTATATGCAGAAGATGTTATATACAAACCAAATGATAACCACAAATCAAAATATGATAATAGATACAAAAAATAAAGAGTAAAGAATCCAAGTATATTGCAAAAGAAAACCAACAAACATGAAAGAAAGATTAGGAATCTGAAAAAAAGAAAACCAACAAAACCTTAAAGCTAAAGAATCTGAATTGAAGCTCCAAAGAAGCACAAAGCATGTAACAAAATGGCAATAAATACATATCAACCAATAGTTATGTTGAATTGAGACACTTGGGTGTCTCAGTGGTTCAACATCTGCCTTTGGCTCAGGGCATGATCCCGGAGTCCCAGGAACAAGTCCCACACCAGGCTTCTTGAATGGAGCCTGCTTCCTCCTCTGTCTGTGTCTCTCCCTCCCTCTCTGTGTGTCTCTCATTAATAAATAAATGAAACCTTAAAATAATAATAATAATAATAATAATAATAATAATAATATTGAATTGAAGAGACTAAATCCTCCAATCAATAGACCTAATGTGTCACACTGGACCAGATGAACTTAATAGATAAATTCAGAACAATCCATCCTAAAACAGAAGAATACACATTCCTTTCAATGGCACTTGGAACATTCTTTAGAATAGATCACATATTAGGTCACAAAACAGGCCTTAACAAATACAAAAATATAGAAGTCATACTTGCACCTTGTCTAACACAATACTATGAAGCTAGACATCAAAAACAAAGAAATATCTGGAAAGACCACAAATAAAAGGAGGTTAAATGACATGCTACTAAACAATGAATGGATCAACCAGAAAATCAAAGAAGAAATTTAAAAATACATAGAAATAAATTAAAATGAAAACACAATGATCCAAGACCTTTGGGAAGCAGCAAAAGTGGTCCTAAGAGGGAAAAATATAGCAATACAGGCTTACATAAATGAGCAAAAAAAAAAAAAAACCTCAAATAACCAACCTAACCTTGAAACTAAAGGAGATAGGAAAAGAACAACAAATAAAGTCTAAATCCAAGAGAAAGAAGGATATAATAAAGATTAGACCAGAGGGGTCTCTGGATGGGACAGAAAGTTAAGTATCTGACTCCTGGTTTTGGCTCAGGTCCTGATCTCAGGTCCCCAGTTCGAGCCCGATGTCAGACTCTAAGCTCAGAGAGGAGCTTGCTAAACTTTGTCTCTCTCTCTCTCTCTCCCTCTGCCTCTCCCTGCTCTTGCTCTTTCTTTCATAAATAAATAAATAAATAATAAATAAATAATCTATCTTTAAAACAATAAAAATTAGAGCATAAAATGATATAGAAATGAAAAAAAATAATAGAACAGAGCAATGAAACCAGGAGCTGATTTTGAAAAAAATCAATAACACTGATAAGCCTCTAGCCCGACTTATCAAAAAAGAAAAGAGTATGAACCCAAATAAATTCACAAATGAGAGAGTAGAAGTAACAACACCATAGAGACAAAAACAATTATAAAATAATATTATGGAAAACTGTATGCCAATGAGTTGGACAACCTGGAAGAAATGGGTAAATCCCTAGAAACATATAAACTACTAAAATGGAAATAGGAAGAAATATACAACTTGAACAGACTGATGAGCAGCAAACAAATTGAACCAGTAATCAAAAAACTCCCAACAAACAAAAGTCCAGAGGCAGATGACTTCATGGGAGAATTCAACCAAATATTTATTTGTTTGTTTGTTTTTAGTTTCCTTTTTTTTAAATTGGAGTTCGATTTGCCAACATATAACATCCAGTGCTCATCCCAAACATTTAAAGAAGAGTTAATATCTATTCTTCTCGACTTGTTCCAAAACATAGACAAAGGAAAGGAAAGTTCCTAATTTATTCTATGAGGCCAGCATTACCCTGACACCAGAGCCAAATAAAGACTTCACTAAAAAAGAGAACCACAGGGCACTATCCCTGATGAATATGGACACAAAAATTCTCAATAAAATACTAGCAAACCAAATTCAATGCTACATTAAAAAAATCATTCACAATGATCAAGTGGGATTTATTTTGGGGTTTCAAGGGTGGTTCAATATTTGCAAATTAAGCAATGTGATAAATCACATTACTAAAAGAAAGGATAAGAACCATATGATCATTTCAATAGATACAGAAAAGGCATTTGATAAATAAAGTACAACATCCATTCATGATAAAGAACCTAAACAAAGTAGGTTTAGAGGGAACATACCTCAATATAATAAAGGCCATATGCAAAAACCCACAGCTAACATTATACTCAATGATGAAATTTGAGATTTTCCTCTAAGATCAGGAACATGACTGTCCACTCTCACCACTTTTATACAACATAGTAATGGAAAACTTAGCCACAGCAATCAGAAGAAAAGGAAAAGTCATCCAAATTGCTAAGAAGAAGTAAAACTCACTATTTTCAGATGACATAATACTATATATAGAAAATCCTAGGGGACCTAGTAGGCTTAGTCGGTTAACTGACTCTTGATTTCAGCTCATGTCACAATCTTGGGGTACTGGGATCCAGCCCCACATCAGGGTCTATACTCAGTGGGGGTTTGTCTTGTCCCTCTGCCCCTCCCCCCACTCATGCTGTCTCTTTCTCTCAAGTAAATAGTTAAAATCTTTTTTAAAAAGAAAGAAAACAAAAGAAAGAAAGAAAGAAAACCCTAAAGACTGAAAAACCTACCAGAATTGATAAATGAATTTACTAAAGTCACAGAATACGAAGTCAAAATACTGAAAACTACTGCATTTCTATACACAAAAAAATGAAGTAGCAGAAAGAGAAATTAAGAAAATAATACCATTTGTAAGCATAAAAAATACAATAGCTAATAATAAACTTAAGGAAGTGAAAGATTCATCCTCTAAAAACTATAAAACACTGATTAAAAAGATGGGGATGACACAAATGACAGATATTCCATGCCCATGGATTGGAAATACCAATATTGTTATAATGTCCATACAGTACAAAGCAATCCACACATTCAATGCAGTCCTTATCAAAATACCAACAACATTTTTTACAGAACTAGGACAAATAATCCTAACATTTTTCTGGAACCACAAAAGATCCTGAGTAACAAAAGTGATCTTGAGAAAGAAGTATAAAGGTAGAGACATCATGATCCTAGATTTCAAGATATATTCCAAGGTTGTAGCAATCAAAACAATATGGTACTGGAGCAAATATAAACACAGAGACCAATAGATCAGAATAGAAACCCAGAAATAAACCTACAACTATCTTGTCAATCTTCAACAAAGCAGGAAAGGTTATCCAATGGGAAAAAGACAGCAACAAATGGTGTCAGGAAAATTGGAGAGCTACATGCAAAAGAATGAAACTGGATCACTTTCATACACCATACACAAAAAAAATCAAACAAACTCAAAATGTATTAAAGACCTAAATGTCAGACATGAAACTATAAAATTCCTAGAAGAAAATATAACCAGTAATTTATTTGACGTGAGTCATAGAAACATTTTTCTAGATCAAAACAAAAGCACCAAAGGACACTGTCAAGAAAACTAAAAGGCAACATACTGAGTGGGAGAAGACATTTGCAAATGATATATCCTATAAGGGGTTAATATCCAAGACACATAAAGAACTTATTACAAGTTAACTCCAGAGACATCTCAAATAACCCAATTAAAAATTGGCAGAAGATCTGAATAGGCATTTTCTGAAGAGGACATATAGATGACCAACAAACATATGAAGGATGATGAACATCACTCATTACCAGAGAATTGCATATTAAAACCACAATGAGATACCACTTTATACCTTCAGAATGGCTAAAAAAACCCCACAAATAAGTATTGATGAGTATGTGGAGAAAAAGTACTCTTGTACACTGTTGGAGGGAATGTGAATTGGTATAACTACTGTCAGTAACAGTATACAGACTCCTCAAATATTAAAAATAGAATTACCATACTATCTAGTAATTCCACTACTGCGTATTTACCTAAGGAAAGGTAAACCACTAATTCAAAAAGATATGTGCACACTTTTGTTAACTTCACCATTATTACAATAGCCATGTTGTGGAAGCAACCCAAGTGCCCATCCATACATGAACGGATAAAAATGATGTGGTGTACATATACAATGAAATACTACTCAACTATACACAAGAAAATATGTTCCTCACCATTTACCATCAGGGAAATGCAAATCAAAACTACTATGAGATATCACCTCACACCATTAGAATGGCTAAAATCAACAACAAAAGAAACAACAGGTATTGGTGAAGATATGAAGAAGGGTAACTCTCCTACACTGAGTTTACCTACACTGAAATGCAAACTGGTGCAGCCACTCTGGAAAAGAGATTGTAGACTCCTCAAAAATATTTTAAAAAGTTAAAATAAACTATCCTATGATCCAACAATTGCACTACTAGGTATTTACCCAAAAAATACAAGAACTTTACTTCAAGAAGATACATGCACCCTGATGTTGATAGCAACACTATTTATAATAGCTAAAATATGGAAGCAGCCCAAGTGTCTATCAATTGATAAACTGATAAAGATGTGAGATATATATAAACAAAAGAATGGAATCTTGCCATTTGCAATGAAATGGATGGAGCTAGTGTATAATGCTAAGTGAAGTCAGAGAAAGACAAATACCATATGCTTTCACTGATATGAGAAATTTAAGAAACAAAACAAACAAGCAGAAGGAAAACCATAAAAAGAGAGTGAAATCAATAAACAGATTCTTAATTTTAGAGAACATACTGATGACTACCGAGAGGAGGCAGATGGGGATGGGTTAAACAGGTGATGAAGATTAATGAGTACACTTGTCACGATAAACACTGAGTAATGTATGGAATTGTTGAATCACTATACTCACTATACTGTACACCTGAAACTAATATAACACTTTTAACTAAATGGAATTAAAAAATAAACTTAAAAAGCCAAAAAATTGGAAAAAAATAACCTTATTTAGTAATTTTCAACAAAATGAAAATTTTAAACTGAAAAAAAAAGAATGAAATATTGCCATTTGCAACAACATGGGTGGATCTAACAGCATAATGCTAAGTGAAATAAGTCAGTCAGAGAATGGTAAATACCATTTGATTTCACTCATATGTAGAATTTAAGAAATATAACAAATAAAGAAAAAAGGTAAAAAAAAAACTTACAAACTAAAAAAAAGTACTTTTAAATACAGAGAAGAAACTGGAAGTTACCAGAGGAGAGGTGAGAGAGGGGATGGGCAAAATAGATAAAGGGGATTAACAGTACTTTTATCTCAATGAGCACTTAAAATATATAGAATTTCTGAATCATTATATTGTACATCTGAACTACCATAACACTGTTAATTATACTTGAATTTTTTAAAAAAAGAAAGTGGGCAAAAGAGATGAACAAACACTTCAGTGATAAACATATACAACAAACAATTCTTAATCATTTTATCTTAGAACTCTGTTTTCTAAGCAAAGTATAATGAGACAATGGAGCATATTTGTTCTTTTTTATAGATTAATTTTTATTGGTGCTCAATTTACCAACATACAAAATAACACCCAGTGCTCATCCCGTCAAGTGTCCCCTTCAGTGCCCGTCACCCATTCACCCCCACCACCTGCCCTCCTCCCCTTCCACCACCCCTAGTTCATTTCCCAGAGTTAGGAATCTTTATGTTCTGTCTCCCTTTCTAATATTTCCCACACATTTCTTCTCCCTTCCCTTATATTCCCTTTCACTATTATTCATATTCCCCAAATGAGTGAGAACATACACTGTTTGTCCTTCTCCGATTGACTTACTTCACTCAGCATAATACCCTCCAGTTCCATCCACGTTGAAGCAAATGGTGGGTATTTGTGTTTCTAATGGCTGAGTAATATTCCACTGTATACATAAACCACATCTTCTTTATCCATTCATCTTTCGATGGGCACCGAGGCTCCTTCCACAGTTTGGCTATTGTGGACATTGCTGCTAGAAACATCGGGGTGAAGGTGTCCGGGCGTTTCATTGCATCTGAATCTTTGGGGTAAATCCCTAACAGTGCAATTGCTGGATCATAGGGCAGGTCTATTTTTAACTCTTTGAGGAACCTCCACACAGTTTTCCAGAGTGGCTGCACCAGTTCACATTCCCACCAACAGTGAAAGAGTGTTCACTTTTCTCTGCATCCTCTCCAACATTTGTTGTTTCCTGCCTTGTTAATTTTCCCCATTCTCACTGGTGTGAGGTGGTATCTCATTGTGGTTTTGATTTGTATTTCCCTGATGGCAAGTGATGCAGAGCATTTTCTCATGTGCATGTTGGCCATGTCTATGTCTCCCTCTGTGAGATTTCTCTTCATGTCTTTTGCCCATTTCATGATTGGATTGTTTGTTTCTTTGCTGTTGAGTTTAATAAGTTCTTTATAGATCTTGGAAACTAGCCCTTTATCTGATAGGTCATTTGCAAATATCTTCTCCCATTCTGTAGGTTGTCTTTGAGTTTTGTTGACTGTATCCTTTGCTGTGCAAAAGCTTCTTATCTTGATGAAGTCCCAATAGTTCATTTTTGCTTTTGTTTCTTTTGCTTTCATGGATGTATCT
This sequence comes from Nyctereutes procyonoides, assembly GCF_905146905.1. NCBI lineage: Eukaryota > Metazoa > Chordata > Mammalia > Carnivora > Canidae > Nyctereutes > Nyctereutes procyonoides. The sequence goes on along the minus strand of NW_026575125.1, from coordinate 62,887,979 downwards.
TGCAAGAAGTTACTGTGGCCAAGTTCAAAAAGGGTGTTGCCTGTGTTCTCCTCTAGGATTTTGATGGAATCTTGTCTCACATTTAGATCTTTCATCCATTTTGAGTTTATCTTTGTGTATGGTGCAAGAGAGTGGTCTAATTTCATTCTTCTGCATGTGGATGTCCAATTTTCCCAGCACCATTTATTGAAGAGACTGTCTTTCTTCCAGTGGATAGTCTTTCCTCCTTTATCAAATGTTAGTTGACCATAAAGTTCAGGGTCCACTTCTGGGTTCTCTATTCTGTTCCATTGATCTATGTGTCTGTTTTTGTGCCAGTACCACACTGTCTTGATGACCACAGCTTTGTAGTACAATCTGAAATCTGGCATTGTGATGCCCCCAGATATGGTTTTCTTTTTTAAAATTCCCCTGGCTATTCGGGGTCTTTTCTGATTCCACACAAATCTTAAAATAATTTGTTCTAACTCGCTGAAGAACGTCCATGGTATTTTGATAGGGATTGCATTATACGTGTAAATTGCCCTGGGTAACATTGACATTTTCACAATATTAATTCTGCCAATCCATGAGCATGGAATATTTTTCCATCTCTTTGTGTCTTCCTCAATTTCTTTCAGAAGTGTTCTATAGTTTTTAGGGTATAGATCCTTTACCTCTTTGGTTAGGTTTATTCCTAGGTATCTTATGCTTTTGGGTGCAATAGTAAATGGGATTGACTCCTTAATTTCTCTTTCTTCAGTCTCATTGTTAGGGTATAAGAATGCCATTGATCTCTGGGCATTGATTTTGTATCTTGCCACGCTACCAAATTGCTGTATGAGTTCTAGCAATCTTGGGGTGGAGGCTTTTGGGTTTTCTATGTAGAGTATCATGTCATCGGCGAAGAGGGAGAGTTTGACTTCTTCTTTGCCAATTTGAATGCCTTTCATGTCTTTTTGTTGTCTGATTCCTGAGGCTAGGACTTCCAATACTATGATGAATAGCCGTGGTGAGAGCGGACATCCCTGTCTTGTTCCTGATCTTAGGGGAAAGGCTCCCAGGGCTTCCCCATTGAGAATGATATTTGCTGTGGGCTTTCCGTAGATGGCTTTTAAGATGTCGAGGAAAGTTGCCTCTATCCCTACACTCTGAAGAGTTTTGATCAGGAATGGATGCTGTATTTTGTCAAATGCTTTCTCTGCATTTAATGAGAGGATCATATGGTTCTTGGTTTTTCTCTTGCTGAAATGATGAATCACATTGATTGTTTTACGAGTGTTGAACCAGCCTTGTGTCCCGGGGATAAATCCTACTTGGTCATGGTGAATAATTTTCTTAATGTGTTGTTGGATCCTATTGGCTAGTATCTTGTTGAGAATTTTTGCATCCATGTTCATCAGGGATATTGGTCTGTAATTCTCCTTTTTGGTGGGGTCTTTGTTTGGTTTTGGAATTAAGGTGATGCTGGCCTCATAGAATGAATTTGGAAGTACTCCATCTCTTTCTATCTTTCCAAACAGCTTTAGTAGAATAGGTATGATATCTTCTTTAAACGTTTGATAGAATTCCCCTGGGAAGCCATCTGGCCCTGGACTCTTGTGTCTTGGGAGGTTTTTGATGACTGCTTCAATTTCCTCCCTGGTTATTGGCCTGTGTAGGTTTTCTATTTCTTCCTGTTCCAGTTTTGGTAGTTTGTGGCTTTCCAGGAATGTGTCCATTTCTTCTAGATTTCCTAATTTATTGGCGTGGAGCTGTTCATAATATGTTTTTAAAATCGTTTGTATTTCCTTGGTGTTGGTAGTGATCGCTCCTTTCTCATTCATGATTTTATTAATTTGAGTCTTCTCTCTCTTCTTTTTAATAAGGTTGGCTAATGGTTTATCTATCTTATTAATTCTTTCAAAGAACCAACTCCTGGTTCTATTGATCTGTTCCACAGTTCTTCTGGTCTCAATTTCGTTGAGTTCTGCTCGAATTTTAATTAACTCTCTTCTTCTGCTGGGCGTCGGGTCGATTTGCTGCTTCTTCTCTAGCTCCTTTATGTGTAAGGTTAGCTTTTGTATTTGAGTTCTTTCCAGTTTTTGAATGGATGCTTGTATTGCGATGTATTTCCCCCTCAGGACTGCTTTTGCTGCATCCCAAAGATTTTGAACAGTTGTATCTTCATTCTCATTAGTTTCCATGAATCTTTTTAATTCTTCCTTAATTTCCTGGTTGACCCTTTTATCTTTTAGCAGGATGGTCCTTAACCTCCACGTGTTTGAGGTCCTTCCAAACTTCTTGTTGTGATTTAGTTCTAATTTCAAGGCGTTATGGTCTGAGAATATGCAGGGGACGATCCCAATCTTTGGTATCGGTTCAGACCCGATTTGTGACCCAGTATGTGGTCTATTCTGGAAAAAGTTCCATGTGCACTTGAGAAGAATGTGTATTCAGTTGAGTTTGGATGTAAAGTTCTGTAGATATCTGTGAAATCTATCTGGTCCAGTGTATCATTTAAAGCTCTCGTTTCTTTGGAGATGTTGTGCTTAGAAGACCTATCGAGGGTAGAAAGAGCTAGATTGAAGTCACCAAGTATAAGTGTATTATTATCTAAGTATTTCTTGACTTTGGTTAATAATTCGTTTAAGTATTTGGCAGCTCCCACATTCGGGGCATATATATTGAGGATTGTTAAGTCCTCTTGTTGGATAGATCCTTTAAGTATGATATAGTGTCCCTCTTCGTCTCTCACTACTGTCTTCGGAGTGAATTTCAGTTTATCTGATATAAGGATGGCTACCCCTGCTTTCTTTTGAGAACCATTTGAATGGTAAATGGTTCTCCAACCTTTTATTTTCAGGTTGTAGGTGTCCTTCTGTCTAAAACGAGTCTCTTGTAGACAGCAAATAGATGGGTCCTGCTTTTTTGTCCTGTCTGAAACCCTGCGCCTTTTGATGGGGTCATTAAGCCCGTTCACGTTCAGAGTTACTATTGACAGATATGAGTTTAGTGTCATCATGATATCTGTTTAGTCCTTGTTTTTGTGGATTTTTCCACTGAACTTCTTCTTAAAGGGGAATTTTAAGAATCCCCCTTAAAATTTCTTGCAGAGATGGTTTGGAGGTGACATATTCTTTCAGTTCCTGCCTGTCTTGGAAGCTCTTTATCTCCCCTTCCATTTTGAATGAGAGCCTTGCTGGATAAAGTATTCTTGGTTGCATGTTCTTCTCATTTAGGACCCTGAATATATCCTGCCAGTCCTTTCTGGCCTGCCACGTCTCTGTGGAGAGGTCTGCTGTTACCCTAATATTCCTCCCCATGAAAGTCAGGGACTTCTTGTCTCTTGCTGCTTTAAGAATCTTCTCTTTATCTTTGGAATTTGCAAGCTTCACTATTAGATGTCGAGGTGTTGAACGGTTTTTATTGATTTTAGGGGGGGAATCTTTCTATTTCCTGGATCTGAATGCCTGCTTCTCTTCCCAGATTGGGAAAGTTTTCAGCTAGGATTTGTTCAAATACATATTCTGGCCCTCTGGCCCTTTCGGTGCCCTCGGTAACCCCAATTAAACGTAGGTTTTTCTTCATTAGGCTGTCATTTATTTTCCTTAATCTGTCTTCATGGTCTTTTGATTGTCTCTTTTTTCCTCAGTTTCCCTCTTTGCCATTAACTTGTCTTCTATGTCACTCACTCGTTCTTCCACCTCGTTAACCCTGGTCGTTAGGACTTCTAGTTTGGATTGCATCTCATTCAATTGATTTTTAATTTCTGCCTGATTGGATCTAAATTCTGCAGTCATGAAGTCTCGTGAGTCCTTAATGCTTTTTTCTAGAGCCACCAGTAGCTGTATAATAGTGCTTCTGAATGGCTTTCTGACATTGAATTGTAATCCAGATTTTGTAACTCTGTGGGAGAGAGGACTGTTTCTGATTCTTTCTTTTGAGGTGAGGTTTTCCTTCTAGTCATTTTGCTCAGTGCAGAGTGGCCAAAAACATGTTGTATTGGGAAAAGGAGAGAAAGAGAGAGAAGGAAAGAAAAGAGAAAGAGAAAGAGAAAAAAGAAAAAGAAGAAAAGGGTGGCACAGCGGTTTGGCGTCTGCCTTTGGCCCAGGGCGCGATCCTGGATACCCGGGATCGAATCCCACATCGGGCTCCCGGTGCATGGAGCCTGATTCTCTCTCTGCCTATGTCTCTGCCTCTCTCTCTTTCTCTCTCTGTGACTATCATAAATAAATAAAAATTTAAAAAAAAAGATGAAGAAAAAAAGGGGGAAAAAGAAGAAAAAGCGAAAGAAAAAGAAAGGTGAAAAAAAGGGGGGGTGTGGGAAGCAATCAGAAATCAAAAAGAAAATAAAAAAGAAAAAAAAAAACAAAAAACACGGGAGAGTATCTTCTGATTCTGTATACTTTAAGTCCCTTGACTTCCCCTGGAACTGGTCCGTCCAGCTGGTCTTCTGGGGGAGGGGCCTGTTGTGCTGATTTTCAGGTGTTAGCACTTGGGGGAGCTGTTCTGCCCCTGCCTGCTGCAGGGCTCAGCGGGGGTTGTTTACCCCGTGAGGCCCCAGGAGGAACAGCCACAGTGGGTGGCTATGGCAGCTCTGGAAGCCTGGAGTCAGCCCCCACAGGAACTAAGGGGCTCTCCGTCCAGTCCTCAGGGCCTGGAGGCTCCGGGGCGGGGCCGCTGATCTGCTCTTCTCGGGGCAGGAGCGTCCTTGCTGTCCTGGGCCCTCCTGGCCTGTGCCTGTCTCGGGGGAGGCCGGATCCTGGGCTGTGTCCCGGCGCCCTGTGCTCCGGAGCCTGCGCTGTGGGATTCGCGCTCCCGGTCACGCGGCCACCGCTCTCTGGAGCCGCTCGAGCCCCTCCGAGCTGCTCAATTGAGCATATTTGGAACAGAGGAAATATGCACAATATATGTGTCTACTGTGTCTTGCCACTCCTTTTGCATATAGCTTTGTGATGGCTCACGAGTATAGAATTCTGTTGGACCCACACTCTGTGGAAGATCAATAAGAATCAAAACAAGTACAAGTTATGTGAGTTCTATCAGTAGGAATGAGCAAGCCTAGCCACTTAACTTTCACACCAGAACTTGCTGCAAAATCAGAAAAAAGGCAATGATAAGAACAACAAAGGAACTGAATATTCCTTCTTACGCATTTGATTACTTGTATTTGCCAACCACCTTCACTAAAAACGATCATGTTGAATAAAAGGAAAATATAGGGCAATTTGTAAATCCATTTCCTTCTATTTTCCTTATTCATCAGGAAGCCCAAAGTATAAAGAGTTAGTAGAATGTAAGCCTATCAAGAAGTAAAATCAAGGGACGCCTGGGTGGCTCCGAGGTTGGGCACCTGCTTTCAACCCCGGGGTGTAATCCCGGAGTCCTGGAATAGTCCCACATCGGGCTCCCTGAATGGAGCCTGCTTCTCTTTCTCCCTGTGTCTCTGCCTCTCTGTGTGAGTCTTTCATGAATCAATAAATAAAATCTTTAAAAAATAGAAATAAAATAAAAACAATGAATTAGTGTTGTGCAGCATTTCCAATACTCCTGTAAGAACGAAACACATATGTCTGTACGAACAATAAAATAAGAATTGAGTAATGCATGTGACTTTGCATATGATTTATGTTTACATTTAATATAGCATTACAAAATACGAAAACGAATGCTAAAATTCATGCTAATAATTTATTTTTAATTTTATTTATTCATAACAACAAATAGGAAATTTAAAAAAAAACCATGACAAGTCCAGTGAGAGACCACAGAACATAGGGAAAAAATTACATTTTAGTAAACTTACTGGCAAATTTCCTCCTGCAATTTGGAAACATTTCCATTTTTATTGATCCTTGCAAATGTAGCCAGAGAAAATTCCCTTTGTTTTGTGGCTACATAGCTAAAACTACTATCTGGTTAATCTGCCCCTTTGTTTATAGGCAATTCAAATTTTTCCTCAGAAAGAAAGCTCAATTATCCAATTCTAAATGTCTGCCAGTATGCCTTCCAGCTTTCTCCAGTACTTAAGTGATGTTTGAAGCTAAGACTGATTTTTCCCCCGTCATTTCAACTCAGACCTGCCTCATTTAGGTTAACTTAAGGCAATCATTTCTGCAGATAGTATGAGTACAAACCTTAGTTGCTAATAGTACAAACTATGCAATCAACTGGATCTGGAATTTAACCTTTTCTTCATTCCTCCTTTGCTGGGGTTTCCTGAGCAAATTATCTATCCTTTAAATCTGTTTGTTAAACCCCACACTCAGAGATTATGATTCAATAGGTCTGGTGTAGGGGGCAAGGAATCTGACTTTTAATAATTATTCCATGTGACTCTGATGTAGCTAGTCTATATACTGGTGTTTGGGAATCCTTGGATTTGAACATTTTTATGAAATATACAGACTCCTTAGGTCTTTGCTGTGCACGTATTTTAGAATAATGTACTCTTTATTCTCTTAAACAGGAGTCAAATGTTCCATTATATCATAATCCTCACTAGCATGTTATATTGGAAGAAGCAAGTCTTTCTTGAACTGATCAAAAGCCAAAACAATTATCTTATTATAAGGTTATATAATTTTTCTGTGGTAGCAAGTAATACTACATAGTTCTGATAAACAATACTGCACACACATGTGCACACACACAAAAGATGAATATGTGACAAGAAAAGCAGCCTTCCAAAAACAGTTAGCAATATATTGTTCTAGTATATGAAGTTGATGGAAATAGTCTGGTACAGGAATAAAATGCAAAATACCAATGTGTGTGTGTGTGTGTGTGTGTGTACATGCACACACATGTGTGTATGTGTGTATGTGTGTTGGGGGTAGGTAGGTAATTGGAGATTAGTAACACATAATTCATTTGTGACTGTCAGTTACACCTTCAATCGGAAAAAATATCTTAATAAAAATTGATCAATTTTACATTTCTCTGGAAAGACAGCCTTAGAAGGAACAAAAGAGGCTATGGAGGTAGAGATGGAGGGGAAGAAAGAAGTATATTTTTAAAGCAGAGCTGAGTTGTGTGTGGGAAAAAGAAGATATCATGGTAAATTGTTGTTGATGGGGAAATAATTCAAAGAGCCAGATAACAATCTGAGGAGAACTGAAATGAGAAAAGGGCACAAAAAGTAAACTGGGATGTACCTTTGCAATTTTAGCAAAAGCCCTTGCAACAGAAAGCTTGAGAGTGCTCCTTTTAGTGCTCCTTCCATGACTTACTGCTACCTGATTGTGATGATTGCTTTAATTAAAGAGCACTACAAGAACACGTGGAGTACTTAATTGTGCCTGTTACCATTCTCTAATATTTCCATTTTTGTTATTTGGTCCCAAACAGTTCATTATTAATAATTAATATTTACTTCATACTTTCTTATTGAAGTTGTTGTCAGAGGGATAGTAAGGTTGAGTTTTAGTGTAAATAATTTTGCCAATTTGTCCTGTCTGTTTATGCTCTGTTAGTTTCCCAGTTATTTCATATCTCCTGCAGCTATACTCCTATGTTGGATGCATCAAAGCTGCTCAAAAATTAGAAGTTCAGCATCTCAAGCAAAGTAGAAATCCATGGCCTTATTACATGACTGCACATTACCTGTATGGAAGAACAAGAAGATGATGCAATGGCTATTTTCCCATGACATACTTCCGTCTCAAACACAGATGTGCTGGTCAGATACAAGACAGGAAGCGACCTTTTGATTATTGTTTCTTTTTCATGTCCTTTTTTATATCAATAACTTTTTTCATATCTTTTATTTTTCATAATGTAATTATAAGCCTTATCTTTAAAATATCACATGAGACGATAAAGGAGGAAAGACTATCCACTGGAAGAAAGTCTCTTCAATAAATGGTGCTGGGAAAATTGGACATCCACATGCAGAAGAATGAAACTAGACCACTCTCCTGCACCATACACAGAGATAAACTCAAAATGGATGAAAGATCTAAATGTGAGACAAGATTCCATCAAAATCCTAGAGGAGAACACAGGCAACACCCTTTTTGAACTTGGCCACAGTAACTTCTTGCAAGATACATCCACGAAAGCAAAAGAAACAAAAGCAAAAATGAACTATTGGGACTTCATCAAGATAAGAAGCTTTTGCACAGCAAAGGATACAGTCAACAAAACTAGAAGACAACCTACAGAATGGGAGAAGATATTTGCAAATAACATATCAGATAAAGGGCTAGTTTCCAAAATCTATAAAGAACTTATTAAACTCAACACCAAAGAAACAAACAATCCAATCATGAAATGGGCAAAAGACATGAAGAGAAATCTCACAGAGGGAGACATAGACATGGCCAACATGCACATGAGAAAATGCTCTGCATCACTTGCCATCAGGGAAATACAAATCAAAACCACAATGAGATACCACCTCACACCAGTGAGAATGGGGAAAATTAACAAGGCAGGAAACAACAAATGTTGGAGAGGATGCGGAGAAAAGGGAACCCTCTTACACTGTTGGTCGGAATGTGAACTGGTGCAGCCACTCTGGAAAACTGTGTGGAGGTTCCTCAAAGAGTTAAAAATAGACCTGCCCTATGACCCAGCAATTGCACTGTTAGGGATTTACCCCAAAGATTCAGATGCAATGAAACGCCGGGACACCTGCACCCCGATGTTTCTAGAGCCATGTCCACAATAGCCAAACTGTGGAAGGAGCCTCGGTGTCCATCGAAAGATGAATGGATAAAGAAGATGTGGTTTATGTATACAATGGAATATTACTCAGCCATTAGAAACGACAAATACCCACCATTTGCTTCAACGTGGATGGAACTGGAGGGTATTATGCTGAGTGAAGTAAGTCAATCGGAGAAGGACAAACAGTGTATGTTCTCATTCATTTGGGGAATATGAATAATAGTGAAAGGGAATATAAGGGAAGGGAGAAGAAGTGTGTGGGAAATATCAGAAAGGGAGACAGAACATAAAGACTCCTAACTCTGGGAAACGAACTAGGGGTGGTGGAAGGGGAGGAGGGCAGGGGGTGGGGGTGAATGGGTGACGGGCACTGAGGGGGGCACTTGACGGGATGAGCACTGGGTGTTATTCTGTATGTTGGTAAATTGAACACCAATAAAAATTAATTTATTAAAAAATAAAAAATAAATAAAAAAATAAAATATCACAGGAGAGTAAGTCATTACAGAAATACGTTTAAGAAAACAATTCAGAACCACTGATGCTAACCTCTGTCCAAGTTAATAATTAAGAAGCTCTACTTTAAGGGGGGGCAGAAAAAATGCCCTATCTTATAAATTGGTAGGTTGAGTTTCAGGTTCAGGAACATTTCTTTCAAGGCAAATGTAAAACTAAATATATGAAATGGACATTTTTAGGATTTTGTATCAATGTAGTAATTAAAAGGAATTTGTTTTAAGTTTTTATTTAAATTCCAGTTAGTCAACATACAGTGTAATATTATTTTTAGGTGTAGAATTTAGTAATTCAACAATTAGATACAAGATAAATTCTTGATTTCTTGAGTTATTTTGTTATTTCTCTGAAAGATTTGGGGTCATAAAAACCTGAGGACTTTGAAATGTTAGATAATATGAGCACACATATTTCTTTTTTTTGAGCACACATTTTTCATTATGAATTTTGAAGATCTGAAGATGATGGACAGATGGCTCTGGGAAGTCATAGTATATTTGTCCCTCATAGATGGGGGAAAAAGTGATGTTAATATTGGTATCAGGTTTGTGTCCATATCTCCATTACTACTTTTTCATAATACCAAATTCCTGGATACAAGGAAAGGAGATAGATGCCTGACATGACTTTAGGGTCTTTGCTAATGTTGATCATTTAGCTACTTTATCCTTCCTGTCAGATTTATATCTAGCCCATCTGCATTGCAAAGCCAGGGAAGTCTTAAGATATTTCTTGAGTGACAGGTTGGGAGTGATATTTTTTGCTTGTATTACTTTCTTGACGGTCAGGAGTAATTGTTTTCATTATGAAGTGTACTGCACAGGAAAAACACATTTTTTTCTTTCTTTCTTGTATTCTTCACATGTTCTTTCTTTCTCTTTTTCTTTCTTTCTTTCTTTCTTTCTTTCTTTCTTTCTTTCTTTCTTTCTTTCTTCTTTCTTTCTTTTTCATTTTCCCTCTTCCTTCCTTCTTCCTTTCCTTCCTATCTTTCATTCTTTTTTTTTTCATTTCTTGAAGTTGATTCTATGTGCCATCAACACATGACAATCACAAAGGAAAATAGGTAGAAAATGGAAAGAGGCTTCATATAAATAGTGTTCTTCTCAAACATTATGCCCTGTTTTTCTATGAGACTGCCACTTCTAATCACTTATTTAATTTTTATTTCATATTTTTCTTGATCTGATATTGTCATTTACAATATTATTAGGGACAGGCAGGGAATGAAATTTAATGCTGAAAAGTTTCAGATTTCCAGTGCCCACTTTACTCAGAAAGAAGAATAATTTAAAGACTTTTTAATTAAAGATTTTATTTATTTATTCATGAAAGTCACAGAAAAAGAGAGGCAGAGACATAGGCATAGGGAGAAGCAGGCTCCATGGAGGGAACCCCATGTGGGACTGAATCTCAGAACTCTAGGATCACACCCTGAGCTGGAGGCAGGCACTAAACCACTGGGCCACCCAGGCATCCCAGATTTAAAGACTCCTGTGATTGCTGTTTTCCATGTTAAACTGACTTTAGCTTCTCTCTCTCTCTCTCACACACACACGCACATACACACACACACACACATTCTGTTCTTGATATTTATTTCCATATTTTCTTTTTTCTCCATTCTGTGTTGCTTATTTAATGATAAAAAACAAGGTAGGAAAATATAGCTGCTCTTTCTGTTATTGACTGCTCCATTGGCTATCAGATGCCTTTGTTTTCAGAGATATATGAAATCAATCTTTTTCCTTAATGCGGTTTTGAGTATGGTATTAGCAACTGCCAATCTCTCACTAGATCTTTTGCTCTGAAGGAAAAAAAATAATTTAAATAATAAAAGAATAAAAGGTGTCTTAATATTTTTCAAAGTGTATACTTTTTGTCTATTTTTTTTTCATTTTTAGATTTTATTTATTTATTTTTTAATTTTATAAATTAATTTTTATTGGTGTTCAATTTACCAACATACAGAATAACACCCAGTGCTCATCCAGTCAAGTGTACCCCTCAGTGCCCATCACCCATTCACCCTCACCCCCCGCCCTCCTCCCCCTCCACCACCCCTAGTTCATTTCCCAGAGTTAGAAGTCTTTATGTTCTGTCTCCCTTTCTGATATTTCTCACACATTTCTTCTCCCTTCCCTTATATTCCCTTTCACTATTATTCATATTCCTCAAATGAATGAGAACATACACTGTTTGTCCTTCTCCGGTTACTGTGGCCAAGTTCAAAAAGGGTGTTGCCTGAGTTCTCCTCTGGGATTTTGATGGAATCTTGTCTCACATTTAGATCTTTCATCTATTTTGAGTTTATCTTTGTGTATGGTGCAAGAGAGTGGTCCAGTTTCATTCTTCTGCATGTGGATGTCCAATTTTCCCAGCACCATTTATTGAAGAGAGTGTCTTTCTTCCAGTGGATCGTCTTTCCTCCTTTATCGTATATTAGTTGACCATAAAGTTCAGGGTCCACTTCTGGGTTCTCTGTTCTGTTCCATTGATCTATATGTCTGTTTTTGTGCCAGTACCACACTGTCTTGATGAACACAGCTTTGTAGTACAACCTGAAATCTGGCATTGTGATGCCCCCAGATATGGTTTTCTTTTTTAAAATTCCCCTGGCTGTTTGGGGTCTTTTCTGATTCCACACAAATCTTAAAATAATTTGTTCTAAGTCTCTGAAGAAAGTCCATGGTATTTTGATAGGGATTGCATTATACGTGTAAATTGCCCTGGGTAACATTGACATTTTCACAATATTAATTCTGCCAATCCATGAGCATGGAATATTTTTCCATCTATTTGTGTCTTCCTCAATTTCTTTCGGAAGTGTTCTATAGTTTTTAGGGTATATTTTGAGAACCATTTGAATGGTAAATGGTTCTCCAACCTTTTATTTTCAGGTTGTAGGTGTCCTTCTGTCTAAAATGAGTCTCTTGTAGACAGCAAATAGATGGGTCCTGCTTTTTTATCCAGTCTGAAACCCTGCACCTTTTGATGGGGTCATTAAGCCCATTCACGTTCAGAGTTACTATTGACAGATATGAGTTTAGTGTCATCATGATATCTATTTAGTCCTTGTTTTTGTGGATTGTTCCACTGAACTTCTTGTCTATTTTAATATGGAAACATGACCTATTGGTCTTTAGAACACTGTTTTTGTTGTTGTTGTTTTAGTTTATTTGTTTTTTGCAAATGAGCAGAAATAACCTTTCAAGATAATTTTGGCACTATCTCCATTAGTGGAACTAAAAGAAAAAAGAATAAAACAAAGAAATGCATGGAGTTTCATCAGTTTGGTCCAAAAGAGGTACATGTCCAAATGTCACTTATCCTTTAGTTTCACTTAATCTAAGAAGTATCCCATAACCACCCCAGCCTTCACAAATCTCTGCTTTCTCCAAGTTCTTGTATTGCAGGCAGTATGACTTCATAGCCTGACTAAACACAGTAACCATTCTAAGCCATCTTTCCATGACAGGTCACCTGATATGTGGAAAAATATTGATTAGGTAAATTTATAGCTATGGAAATAAACAATGAACGATGCTCTACATATTGGTTTGCTTTCAACTAATAATTGCCTTTTAATCAAGGTATGCTATACTGTCCATGGTTGTAACAATTGATGATTCAAATGGTAAGGAGAATATTTGAGAAGAACTGAGATGCGTATACTTCAAACTAATATTTAAATATCCTTGGTATTTTCCCACCAGCATTTTTCACAGAGCTAGTACAAACAATACCAAAATTTTATTGAACTACAAAAGTCCACGAATAGCCAAAGCAATCTTTAAAAAGAAAAGCAAATCTGGAGGCATCAAAATCTCAGACTTCAAGTTATATTATAAAGCTACAGTGATCAAGACTGTATGCTACTAGCACAAAAAGGACACAAAAATCAATGGAACAGAATAGAAAAAAAAAACAGAAATTAACCCATTGTCATATAGTTAAGTAATCTTTGACAAAGCAGGAAAGGACATCTGGTGTGGGGGGATGTCTCATCAACAAATGGGAAAACTGGACAACTACATACAAAAGAATGAAATTGAACCATTTTATTACACCATACACCAAAATATATTCAAAATAGATTAAAGGCCTAAATGTGAGACCTGAAAACATAAAAATACTAGAAGAGAGCACAAGCAGTAACCTCTTCGAATCAACCATAAAAACTTCTTTCCTGAGGCAAGGGAAACCAAAGCAAAAGTAAACTACTGGGACTTCATCAAAATAAAAAGCGCAAGGAAGGAAACAATGAACAAAACTAAAAGGCAGCCTATAGAATGGGAGAAGATATTTGCAAATGGCATATCTGATAAAGAGTTAGTGTCCAAAATATCCAAAAAACAAATAATCCAATTTAAAATGGGCAGAAGACATGAATAGACATTTTTTCCAAAGAAAACATCCAGATGGCCCACAAACATATGAAAAGATGCTCAACATTGCTGATCATCAGGGAAATACAAATCAACAATACAATGAGATATCACCTCTCAACAGTGAGAATGGCTAAAATCAACAACACAAGAAACAACAGGTATTGGTGGGAATGTTGACAAAAGGGAACCCTTTTGTAGTGTTGGTGGGAATCCAAACTGGTGCAACCACTTTGGAAAACAGTATGGAGATTCCTCAATAAGTTAAATTAGAACTATCCTACAATCCAGCAATCACACTACTAGGTATTTACCCAGAGAATACAAAAATACTAACTCAAGAAAGAATGCACCCCAATATTTATAGCAACATTATCAACAATAGCTAAATTATGGAAAGAGTCCAAATGTCCATCAACTGATGAATGGATAAAGAAGTGCTGTATAGGAGCACCTAGGTGGTTCACTGGGTTAAGCATCTACCTTCAGCTCAGGTCATGATCTCAGAGTCCTGAGGTTTAGCCAGCATCAGACTCTGCAATCAGAGGGGAATCTGCTTGTCCCACTCCCTCTCCCTCTGTGTGGCACTCGCACTCTCCCTCTCTCAAATAAAATAAAATAAAATAGAAAACGGGAGTGCTCCAGCACTGTTCCTGGGAATTTGAACTGATGCAGCCACTCTGGAAAACAGTTCAAAACAGTTTAACATCAAAAAGTGAAAAATAGAACTACCCTATGATCCAGAAATTGCACTACTAGGAAACCCAAAGGATACACAGATACTAATTTGAAGGGACACATGCACCCCAATGTTGATAGCAGAATTATCAACAATAACCAAATTATGGAAAGAGCCCAAATGTCCATTGACTGATGAATGGCAAAGAAAGATATGGTACACACACACACACACACACACACACACACACACTGAAGTATTACACAGCCATAAAAAAGAATGCAATCTTGCCATTTCCAACAGTGTGGATGGAGCTAGAGAGTATTATGCTAAGTGAAATAAGTTAGAGAAAGACAAATAACATGATTTCACTCACTTGTGGAATTTAAGAAACAAATGAGCAGAAGGAAAAAAAGAGAGGCAAATAAAGAAACAGAGGTGAATAAAGAAACAGACTCTTAACTATAGAAAACAAACAGGGTTACTGGATGGTAGATGGACAGGTCTATGGGTTAAATGGGTGCTAAGGAGGGCACTAGTACAATGAGTACTGAATATTGTTGTAAGTGATAAATCACTAAATTCTACACCTGAAACTAATATTACATTGTCTGTTAACTAACTGGAATTTAAATAAAAATTTGAAAAAAGGGAGAAAAAAGGAAGAAGGAGCAAATGACCATATACAAGTTAACACTTACCTATACTGGCTGACAGATGAAAAGCATACTTCTTTTATAAGTTTCAAGCCGGTCACTTGACTTTAGTTTTTGTAGGTCTCAGCCATCTAATCCAACTCTGCCTCTTCATAAAAGACTTAACTCTGGAACTGTGATGCTTCCAGCTTTGCTTTTCTTTTACAAGGTTCTTCAGCTACTTATGGGTTTTTTTTTTTTTTGGTTCCATACAAATTTTTAGAATTGTTTGTTTTAGCTCTGTGAAAAATGCTGCTGGTATTTTGATAGGGACTGCAATAAATATTTGGATTCTTTTAGGTAGCACAGACATTTTAACTATATTTGTCCTTCCAATCCATGAGCATGGAATATCCTTCCATTTCTTTGTGTCTTCTTCAATTTCTTTCATGAGTATTCTATTGTTTTTTAGAGTACAGATCTTTTACCTCTTTGGTTAGCTTTATTCCTAGCTGTCTTATTGTTTTGGGTGCAATTGTAAACAGGATTGATTCCTTCATTTCTCATTCTATTTCTTTATTGGTTTATAGAAATGCAACATTTTGTATTGTGAGTTGATTTTATATTCCGCAATTTTACTTAATTCGAGTATCAGTTCTAGCAATTTCTTTGCAAAAACTTTAGTGATCAAAACAGTATGGTGCTGGCACAGAAATAGACATATAGATCTATAGAACAGAATATAAAATCCAGAAATGGATCTACAATTATATGGTCGATTAATATTTGACAAAGTAGGACAAAATATCAAATTGGAAAAAGTCTCATAAAAATTGTATTGGAAGAACTGGATAGCAACATCTAGAATAATGAAACCAGACCACTTTCTTACACCATATGCAAAAATAAATTCAAAATGGATTAAAGATCTAAATGTGAGACATACAACCATAAAAATCCTAGAGAACACAGATAATAACATATTTGAAATGGGCCATAATAACTTCTTTCTAGATATATCTCCTAAATCATGGGAAACAAAAGCAAAAATAAACTATTGGGAGTTTATCAAAATGAAGTTTCTCCCCAGTGAAGGGAACAATCAATAAACCTAAAAGCCAACCTACAGAATGGGAGAAAATATTTGCAGATCACATATCTGATAAAAAGGTTAGTATCCAAAATATATTTAAAAAACATATAAAAGTCAACACCCACAGACAAATAATCCAATTAAAGAATGGGCAGAAGACACATGAATAGACATTTTTCCAATCAACAACACAAGAAACAACAGATGTTGGCAAGGATGCAGAGAAAAGCAAACCCTCTTGCACTGTTTGTGGGAATGCAAGCTGGTGCAGCCACTCTGGAAAGCAATATGGAGGTTCCTTAGAAAGTTAAAAATAGAACTAGCCTAGGATCCAGCAATTGCACTACTAGGTATTTTACCCAAAGAATACAGAAATATTAATTCAAAGGGATAGGTGCATTCCATTATTTATAGCAACATTATCAAATTATCTATAGTAGCCAAATTATGGGAACAGCTCAAGTGCCCATCAACTGATGAATGGATAAAGATGTGACATACATACTAATATATATTAATCACATCTTCTTTGTATATATTACACTATATATATGCATATATGTTATATATTATTCTCATGAATAAATAAATAAAATCTTCAAAAAAATAAAAAATAAATAATATGCTATTGGCTTTGGTTTTTCATAACAGAAAAATATATTTGCAACTAAACTAAATCGCTTCAATCAGAGAACATACAAAACCCTCTGGCTCTCTTTTACTTAGATAATATCCAATGTCTGATGGCTGATTTTGATGACAGGGAAATTTGATTAATTTAAAGTGATTCCATACACACATAATCCACACATTCCATTTTGCCATTTTTTAAAATTCTTTCTGTAGATACTTAAAGGGCACTTCAATCTCTTTACTGTGCCTCTAGCTAGTTGCCTTTACGTTCACATTTGCTGGGAACTATTTTTTTTAAAGATTTTATTTATTTATGAGAGAGAGAGAGAGAGAGAGAGAGAGAGAGAGAGAGAGAAGCAAGCTCCATGCAGGAAGCCTGACCTGGGACTGGATCCAAAGTCCCCAGGATCACGCTGGGCTGAAAGCGGCGCTAAACCGCTGAGCCACCAGGGCTGCCCTGTTGGTAACTATCTGACAAGAAAAGAAGTCACATTAAGGTCAAGTAGTGATAATTATGACCTCTCTGGCTAGCTGAGTCTACACACAAACAGTGAAGTGGATAATTGAGGTAACTATTAGGATTATTAAAAAATAACTATTGTTTTTATAATGTTTCAGATGAGTGCGTTTTGAGCTGAATTACCTATCTAATTGCTTCAATTTTTCACTACACCTTGTACAGGGTGCCCCCCAAGGTGTTAAGGGCTAAGCAGATGAATATCTGTGTCCAAGTTTATTGTTTACTCCTTTCATTTACTTATTTTTACACTAGTCTGACTTTTTTTAATTAGAGAGAGAACAAGCAGAGGGGAGGCAGAGGGAGACAGAAAAAAATAATCTTAAGCAGGCACCACACTCAGCACAGAGCCCGACTTGGGGGCTCGATCTCATGACCCTGAGATCAGGACCTGAGCCAAAATCAGAAGTCAGAGGCTTAACTGACTGAGCTTAACCCATGTGCCCAAAGCCTGACATTTTAGAAAACCAAGTCCTCAGGAGGAGTTCTAAGTTATTTTTAGACTTAGAGATTTGAATTCCAATGTGACCTTGGGAAATTATTGGTATTTCTCAGTACCCTATGGAAAATTTAATAATCTCATATGACTCTTCCAGTTTTGACATTCTGTGAATAATTTTGTCTCATAAATCCAGGATTAGAAAAGTCTAGACAAATAGTAAAGTTTAGTGTAAGGCCACTTATCTCCATATAGCCAACATCCATACTGATAATATTGGACACTGACAGTCTGTGGCTGGATCCTCACATCCATAGCTACAGTCCAAGAAACAATCTCCCCATTGCTATAGAGCTTATCTGGCTGCTTCCCTATTCTGAAAATTTGGAGGAAACACTAATTTTCAAGAGAAAAATATCCCCATGTGTTTCTGCATATATACACCAAAATGTCTGCTGCTGCTATTCCTGTAAAGCATTTTCTTTCCAGAGCATGGACAGTTAACAAACTGCAGAAACTGCCTGCAAGGAACATCAAGAGGAAAGTAAAAGGTGAAAGAGTCTAGTGGAATTGCCTGGAGATGTCAAATACTTATTAAAATGAAACTGTCAAATGGATTTTCAAAGGGATGTGTTTCAGAAACCTATTAATGAGTTGACTTCATTTTCTACGCCAATTACCTGGAGTCCATATTTCTACAGTAGCGTGCTATCAGGCTCTCATGTAAACACTATCAACTGCTTGCTTAACTATTCTTATGGAACTAAGCTAACTCAATAGCTGAGTTAGGTTTTACTTGCAGATATAAGACTGTATTGGTAGATTGCTCACATGTTATAAAGGCAGGAAACATTTTGAGCTTCTTTTTTTCTTTTGTGTTTTTTTCCCTTTACCTGTAAGAATGGTTTTATTTCTATTGTTGCAATCCCTTTGAAATGGAGATACCCAATGGCTGCTCAGTTTTCTCTCCCACCAACCCCTGGATCAACGTGCCACGCCTTCTGAAAGGAGATGGGAAGTCAAGTAAGGCATCTGTCTTTCTGACAACCCCATGCGCAGTGGATGAAGGACCCCCAAGCGTGACTGAACACTAGGACTTACTCCTGGATTGGGAGTGGTGGATGGGTAAAAGGCTCACTCTTGCACAAAGGGCTCCAAACTCTAATTTTCTACTGGAATCCATTAATTATGGGTCAGTTCTGCTGGAAAGATAGCCAACCACCCAATTTTAGGTGGCAACCAAGTGGCCTCCTGTCAAGCAATGACCATGTTAATAGGACTTCCTAATTTGAGCTTGCTATGGTGGCTCAAACCCTATATAGGGGTTGGGAAATCTTGATACAGGACAACTCTGTCATTACTTCACTCTGTGATTGTGAATAAGTCCCCTTAATCTCTGACTTTCAATTTATTCGTTAGTAAGATGAGAGGGTTATTTTATTTTTAAAGCCCTTTCCAATGTTAAAATTATGTGCATTCAGTGAACATTTTATTAGAAATAATTTGTGCTTTAGAAGCTAGAGTACGGTATAGTAATTATATTCTTTCTATATCAGTGGTTCTCAACAGAGACAATTTTGCCCCCTAGGGAATGTTTGGCAATATCTAGAGACGTTTTTGATAGTCATGACTGGGAGGGGTGTTATTGGAATCTAGTAGATAGAGGCTAGAAGTGCTGCTAAACATTCTACAAAGCACAGGACATCCTCAAAAAAAAAAAGAATTTTCCATCCCAAGATGTCAATAATGTCAAGGTTGAGAACTTCTGGTCTATATGAAAGATACACTATTTCTTTGGTTTCATATCAATTTCTCATTTTTTTCTAACAATAGGGTAAGTGCTGATAATATTAGAATTAAGGCTTAATGACCAAATCAAAGCACAGAAGATGTTGACTAATGTTTCTGTTGAATTATGTTGTCTGGAAATGGGAACATCTGTCTCCTGTAATCATTTGTTTGGCAAGATAGGAAGAGAATGAATAAGTGTACTTATAAATGTTTTTCTTGCATAACATATGTAGAAGCATATAAAGTTAGGACTATGTTTTCCTGGGCTAATAATTGAGTAATTTTTCCACTGGTGAACTTTATTGTATTGGTGGAATTCTGAAAGTGGTGGTGATGATTGCTTTGCAACCATATTTTTATATAGTAAGCGAACAGTGATTTAACAAAAGTAGTCATCACTATCAGTAATAACATGAGGAAGTACAAGCAGCATAATACTAGCTAACTCTAAGACTTTTTTATTAGCTAATTGACAAATTCATTTATTCAGTAATTTTTATTAAAATCTTACCATTTGCCATGCTTTCAGAGACTATATTGATTAATAATAATGATACTGGGGATCCCTGGATGGCTCAGTGGTTTAGCGCCTGCCTTCAGCCTGGGACGTGATCCTGGAGACTCAGGATTGAGTCCCACATCAGGCTCCCTGCATGGAGCCTGCTTCTCTCTCTGCCTATGTCTCTGCCTCTCTCTCGCTGTGCCTCTCATGAATAAATAAATAAAATCTTTAAAAAAAATAATAATGATACTAACAATAACCCTAGGTAAGTCTGTTTGCATTCTAATAGTTGTAGTGAGATAAACACAAATAACTAAAACAAATTTGTAATTATAAATGTGATAGCCACAAAGAATTTATAGAGTGTCATAGGTTGTAAAACAAAAGACAGAAAGTTATTCAAGAGTTCAGGGAAGATATTGTTTTTGACTGGGGTGGCCAGAAAGTTTTTGTGCAATTGGTTATTATTGATCTGTGTTTTATTCACATGGTATTGGGTACCCAACTTGGAATTTGGGTTGCTATTATCTGTTATGTAGTGAATACACAAATGGGGGAAGGTAATTCATTACTGGAATCAGATTTCTGTAATATGATGATGTATAGACAGAGCTTTTTTGATTGTAAATATCAGAAGGCCATCTCAAGTTAACTTAAGCCAAAGTTTGTAATAAGAATCTAGGGATATCTCCTAGAAACTGAGGACAAAAATTAAAGAAAAAAGAAAAATGAGGCATGTGTGCAGAAAAAAAGCAGAGACTAAAGGCGTGTTTTGATTGAATTTCAGACTGGTTCCAGAGGTTCCTGAAACCCAGCTGCATTTCTTCTGAATCCCAAAAACTGTAGCCTTATTTGGTTTTGGTGCTCACTCTAGATTAATCAAGTATGAATAGAAGTGGTAATACACATTTTACTCACAAGTCAGCACTCTCAGTTGCTATGAATGGAGTTGGAGTAATATGACAATTTCCAGAAGGAAAGCATTCTGTAGGAATAGGAGAGATGTATACTGAAAATAAAGTGTCCACCAGACCTAGTTAGCTCTAAGCATTTTGCATGGCTTCATCCAATCCCCTTTGAAATTAAATGACATACCTTACATTTATAGAATCATATATGCCACCTGATTTGTATGCATATATATTGTCTTACTTAAACTTCAATAGTCTTATGAAGAAAGCACTTTTATTATCACAGTACTTCCAGATGAGTAAGCTTAGTATTAAAGAGGTAAAAATAACTTACCAAGCTAATATACATATCTGATAAGTTAGGGAGCCAATATTCAAACATAGATGCTTGGATTCAATCAACTAGACAATAATGCCTCAGACATTTTTGTGAAATAGGGGCAGGGCTGATTCATAAGCATATGATCAGTACAGTCACACAAGGCCACATACTCAGCAGGTCCCCGTGCCTGGGGTTTAATGTTCCATGGTCACTGTCTTGAAATTCTTAATACTTTTACCTTTGAATTAGTGTTTTGCAAATGATGTATAATGGGACAGTGGAACATGTGCTAGGGGAACAGTTCTGTTCTATTGATCTATGTGTGGATTTTTGTGCCAGTACCATACTCTCTTGATCACTACAGGCTTATAATATAACTTAAATTCTGGAATTTAAGTAAAGATGATGACTCCACCTTTACTTTCCTTTTTCAAGGTTGCTTTAGCTATTCAGGGTCTTTTGTGGTTCCATATAAATTTTAGGATTGTGTGTTCTAACTGAAAAATGTTGTCGGTATTTTGATATGGATTTCTTAAAAATACAAAGGTTGCTTTGGGTAGTATATATATTTTAACAATATCTGTTCTTTGAATCCATAAAAATGGAATATCATTCCATTTCTTTGTGTCATCTTCATTTTCTTTCTTCAGTGGTCTATAGTTTTCAGAGTACAGTTCTTTTACCTGTTTGGTTATGATGATAAGTATGAATCTTTTCAATTTTGGTGCAATTGTCAATGGGTTATTTTCTTTATTTCTCTTTCTGCTGCTTCATTATTGGTGAATAGAAATGCAACAGATATCTGTTGAAATATTAAAGACATTTATGGAGAAAATATATTTTTATTTTACTTATTTTATCTCCCACTTCTTTTCATATTAAATAAAATCCATTTGTAACATCATTTAGAAGATGTGAGAATATTTCAAATGTTAAAGCCAACACAGTACAAAAAAAAACATATTTCTGAGAAGCCAGGAGAGTCTTTAAAATTTAACTTCTAAATGTCAAAAAACAAATGTGGTTTTGCTACTTGTCCTTTCATAGATTTAACCTAAAGCCTTTTGTTTTTTTGCAATGAATGTAAAGTCTTGATCAATTTGACAACCAATCTCTAATTTTCCAACTTTAAAATGAGGGTAATGATACCTATGTTATATTTGGATTGGTAAAGGAGTCTATATAATATATTTAAAGCATGTTGCACAGCGCCTAATACTTGATATGTAATCATTACAAGTTGTTTTTGTTATTCACTTATTCAATGCATTATTGAATATTTATTATATGTATCTATTATATGAATCTATGATAGCTCAGTCATGCCTCAGTTCTGAACAAGTAAAGTACATTCCCTGACACCAGTGTCTAGTAAAGAGTATTTAATTTGAGACAGATAAGTAAAAGTACTATTTTAGATTTGATAAATTGAAAGTAATTATGTAACAAAATAAATAAATCATTAATTGTAATATTTGTATTTTCCAAATCTAAGGCTTTATGCAGAAGCTTTAAATTGGCTTTAAATTATAAAGATATAACAGATTTTGGGAAACCACCAATTTTCAGTCTTTGACTATCACCATGGGGAGGCAAGATAGTACAGAGGTTAAGAGCACAGACTTTAAAGCCACATGTCCAGATTTGAAGCTTACTCTAGCATATTTTAGTTATATGCCCTTAGATAATTTCCACAATCTATTTGACCTAATTTTCCTCATCCACAAAATGAGGTTGGAAATAATGCCTACATTTTAGGATTATTATGAGAATTAAATGAGCTAATATATGTAAAATACTTAGAATAATGGTGTATAAGTGCTGTATAAACAAAACACTAGCTGCAGGGCGCCTGGGTGGCTCAGATGATTAGGTTTCTGCCTTTGGCTCGGGTTGTGATCCCAGGGTCCTGGGATCAAGGCCCACATCAGGATCCCTACTCCACAGAAAGCCTGCTTCCCCCTCTCCCTCTGCCTGCCAGTTTGCCTGCCACTCTGCCTACTTGTGCTCCATCTCTCTCTCTCTCTCTCTCTCTCAAATAAATAAATCTTAAAAAATAAGTACTAGCTGCTATTGTTGGTTATATAAGAAATATAAGCTGTGACTTCATTAAAACCACACCTCTGTGATAAATATCTGATATAAGAGTGGGAAAAATAGGAATCTTTTCTATGACTATTCTTCATTGGGAAGTAGATGGGCTTGTGGGGTAGGGGCAGAAAAATACAGATAATCCTCTTTTAAAATAAGAAAAATACTAAAAAAAAGAATAAAACTATACAATCACAAAAAATAAGAAAAATACTAAGATGGTATCTGATCCAAGAATAGTGAATAGTTCCAATGAAGGGATGGTCTTCCAATGGTCTAGGGAGGAGAAAGAAAGAAATGTTTAGGTGATAGGTAGGCCTTGGCAAGGAGCTATAGGACTTAGACAGCCAAGAGTAACTATGGAACATGTCCAGAGATAAGCATCTAAGATCAATTTTACCCTCTTCAATTTTTTTCAGGGAAACCTATAGGTCTTCAGTGTGAGAATTTTGTTATTCATTCATTCAATACAAATATAATTTATTAAAATGAAGCATCTAGATTTCAAAGGGTTCTAGAAAATGATTGTGTGCTAAAATTAGGTCATTATGATAGCCTTAGATTCATTTTTATTTTCGTTCCAATTTATATTCTGACTTGAGTGGCTGCTTTCTCCAAAATTACTGGAAACAGAAAAAAATGACATATAATCTAAAATCAGCTTAAAATGCTTTCATATGAAAATATGTATTAATCACTATATCTAAAATTGTATTCGATGATCATGACTTATATTTTTCCATAGTAGAAAGAGGATACCAAAGATGATTCTCAAAATGATATGATTTTAAATATTGTATTGTTCAACTGCTAACAGGTACTTTTCATTAGCTTTATATGATAGAAAGCACAGTTCCAGAAAGAGAAATAACATGTCCCTTCATTCTCTCTGGCAGGAAAAAGACTCACTTACAACAAGACTGTTCTATTACTGTAGTTTCCAGGGTTTGTAGTAATATTGATAAATCTTACTAAAAACATTTTCAAAACAAAATAGATTGATTTATATATTTTAGTCAAGGCCACTATGACTGCAGCTAACACCTCTCACTCAATCTGTGTTACTTACACCAAGATATTTTAGCTTTCCTTGAAGGAAAAGATATAAATACAGTTCATTTGGATGAGAACAATATATAGGAGATTTTTTTTTGCTTACAATAAAAGCTAATATCTGACCTAATGATCAGACAAAGCAACATGTTTTATATAACATATAATTATGCTATGAAACTTTAAATGTTTTAAGATATTATCCATGAAAATAAAAATGTTTCGAATATAAAATAGACATATAAATAATAGCACACGCAGCTATATTGGTTACCTGACAAATGAAATACACATCAACTATTAGGTTTTGGTTAGAAAGGTAAGAAAGGAATCACTTGGTTCATTATACATTTATGGAAGTTTAAACATTCCTTACGTTTCTCAGAAGCATCAAAAACCCCTAACAGTGCCATTGCTGGGTCGTAGGGCAGGTCTATTTTTAACTCTTTGAGGAACCTCCACACAGTTTTCCAGAGTGGCTGCATCAGTTCACATTCCCACCAACAGTGTAAGAGGGTTCCCTTTTCTCCGCATCCTCTCCAACATTTGTGGTTTCCTGCCTTGTTAATTTTCCCCATTCTCACTGGTGTCAGGTGGTATCTCATTGTGGTTTTTATTTGTATTTCCCTGATGGCAAGTGATGCAGAGCATTTTCTCATGTGCATGTTGGCCATGTCTATGTCTTCCTCTGTGAGATTTCTCTTCATGTCTTTTGCCCATTTAATGATTGGATTGTTTGTTTCTTTGGTATTGAGTTTAATAAGTTCTTTATAGATTTTGGAAACTAGCCCTTTATCTGATATGTTATTTGCAAATATCTTCTCCCATTCTGTAGGTTGTCTTTTAGTTTTGTTGACTGTATCCTTTTCTGTGCAAAAGCTTCTTATCTTGATGAAGTCCCAATAGTTCACTGTTAGGGATTTACCCCAATGATTCAGATGCAATGAAACGCCGGGACACCTGCACCCCGATGTTTCTAGCAGCAATGTCCACAGTAGCCAAACTGTGGAAGGAGACTTGGTGTCCATCGAAAGATGAATGGATAAAGAAGATGTGGTTTATGTATACAATGGAATATTACTCAGCCATTAGAAATGACAAATACCCACCATTTGCTTCAACGTGGATGGAACTGGAGGGTGTTATGCTGAGTGAAGTAAGTCAATTGGAGAAGGACAAACAGTGTATGTTCTCATTCATTTGGGGAATATGAATAATAGTGAAAGGGAATATAAGGGAAGGGAGAAGAAATGTGTGGGAAATACCAGAAAGGGAGACAGAACATAAAGACTCCTAACTCTGGGAAATGAACTAGGGGTGGCAAAAGGGGAGGAGGGCGGGGGGTGGGGGTGAGTGGGTGACGGGCAGTGGTGGGGACACTTGACGGGATGAGCACTGGGTGTTATTCTGTATGTTGGTAAATGGAACACCAATAAAAATTAATCTATAAAAAAAAACCTCAAAAAAAATTTTGTGGACTTGGGAGGAGTGTGGGGAGGCTACAGACAAGGCCAACAAAGCTGCCTTTTGACCTTTGGATCCCTTCTATAACAAGCAGCAAAAATCAACTGAGCAAAGTAGAAAAGAACTTTATTAAAACGGTATTGGTGGTTCACAGAATCTCTAGGAGTGCTGGGAAACCAGGATGGGAGGTTCTACAGCCAGGACCCAAGCCCAAAACATACCCTCAAGCTAATCTGGCAGACACTGCAGCTTTCACTAGGCCCAAACACTATAGCTTGTCTCATGGATTCCCCCCCCCCCCCACGACCCTGGACACCTGCCTCTGGATCTACTGCCACTGCTACCTCTGGAAACCAGATGGAGCTGTGGTCACTGCAACCATTTTACTAGAAGAGATTCTACACAGCTCCTGCTTCTTTATATCTCTAGCTTCATACCTACTGTCTTTTTTTGAGGAAGCTGCTTTGCCCAGCTCTCAACTGAGGGAAGATGTGGGAGCCAAGCTATTGTGTAAGCAGAAACAGCTACTGGATGGACCAGCCACAGGACCTGATTCAAGAAACGCAAACCCACAGACCAGTCTGTGACCTGTGACATTGCCCCATGGTCAAAGCCCTGACCAATGGATATAATAAAAGTTATTTCAGTCAAAAAAAAAAAAGCATCAAAAACTGTCATTCTAAGGACTAGAGTT
The DNA here is from genome assembly GCF_905146905.1 of Nyctereutes procyonoides. NCBI lineage: Eukaryota > Metazoa > Chordata > Mammalia > Carnivora > Canidae > Nyctereutes > Nyctereutes procyonoides. The sequence goes on along the minus strand of NW_026575125.1, from coordinate 62,861,620 downwards.
TTGCAGTCCCTTACAATTCTTTAATAATTCCTGCCTCCACCATAATCCTTGACTAAATTGGTACTATTTTTCATTTTTCTTAGTTATTGCAATGAGAACAAATTAATACACATTATGTCTTTTTGTAGTCATATTACAAATTTTGCCTTAAGAATGAAATTTTTTATCATTTACTGTATTCCCTATGCTATATTTTTTATGTCCATGATTTTAATTTTATTTCTGGAAATTGCACCTCAATCCCCTTTACATAGTTGTCCATACCTCCCTCACCTCTCTTCTGGCAACCACCAGTTTGTTCTCTGCATTTAAGAAGGAATGTTTTTTTAGTATCCAAAACCTATAAAAATTTATCTAACTCAACATCCCCAAAATAAACAATCCAGCTAAGAAATGGTCAGAAGACATGAACTGACATTTTTCCAAAGAAGACATACAGATGGATAACAGATACATGAAAAGATGTTCAACATCATTATGCTAACTGAAATAAGTCAATCAAAGAAAGACAATTAGCATATAATTTCACTCATATGTTGAATTTAAGAAACAAAACAGAATCATACAGGAAGGGAGGGAAAAATTTGATGAAATCAGAGAGAGAGATAAACCATAAGATACTCTTAACTATAGGAAACAAACTGAAGGTTGTTGCAGGGGTGGTGGGTGCGGGGATGGGGTAAGTGGATGATGGGCATTAAGGTGGGCACATGATGTAATGAGCACTCGGTATTAAATGCAATTGAATAACTGAACTCTACCTCTGTAACTAATAATACTCTACATGTTAATTAGTTGAATTTAAATAAAATAAAATTTTAAAAATACACCAAAAGAAATCACTAATCAGGGAAATACAAATCAAAACCATGATGAGATACCACCTCACACCTGTCAGAATGGCTAAAATTAACAACACAGGAAACAACAGATGTTGGCAAGGATGTGGAGAAAGGGGAACCCTCTTACACTGCTGGTGGGAATGTAAGGTGGTATAGCCATTATGAGAAACAGTATGGAGATTATTCAAAAGTTAAAAATAGAATTACCCTATGACTCAGTAATTACACTACCAGATATTTATCCAAAGGACATAAAATTACTGATTTGAAGAGTCACATGCACCCATATGTTCATAGCAGCATTATCAACAATATCCAAAGTATGTAAAGAGCCCAAATATCCATCAACTAATGAATTGATAAAGAAGATGTGGTATATGTATAAAATGGAATATCGCTCAGCCATCAAAAAGAATGAAATTTTGCCATTTGAAACAATGTGGATGGAGCTAAAGTTTGTTATGTTAAGTGAAATAAGTCAGTCAGAAAAAGATGAATGCCATATGATTTACCTGTTGTGTGGAATTTAAGAAACAAAACCAATGAATATAGGAGAACGGGAGAACACAGAGAGGGAAGTAACCCACAAGAGTTTCTTAAGTATAGAAAACAGGCTAAGGGCTGATGGAGGGAGGTGAGTGGGTATATTCTAAATGGGTGATGGGTATTACAGAGGGCACTTGTGATGAGCACTAGGTGTTATATATAAGTGATGAATCGCTAAATTCTACACCTGAAACCAATTTTACCACATATGTTAACTAACTGTAGTTTAAATAAAAGAGAACCTTTTTATTATTTTATTTCTAATTCATTCATTCACTATTTTAAATTCCAGTATAGTTAACATACAGTGTTGTATTGGTTTCAGGTGTGCAATATAGTGATTCAATAATTCCATGCATCACCCAGTCCTCATTGGGACAAGTGCACTCCTTGATCCCCCCATTACCTATTTTGCCCATCTACCTGCTCCTCTCCCCTCTGGTAGCAAATGTACAGTACAAATGTATCAATCTGTCCTCTATAGTTGAGTTTGTTTCTTGATTTGCTTCTCTCCTTCTCTCTCTCTCTTAAAATTTATTTATTCATGAGAGACACAGAGAGAGAGGCAGAGACATAGGCAGAGGGAGAATCAGGCTCCCCACAGGGAGCCTGATGTGGGACTCAATCCCAGGTCCCCAGGATTACACCCTGAGCCGAAGGCAGACACTCAACCGCTGAGCGACCCAGGTGTCCCATCTCACTATTTTTTTTATTTGCTCATTTGTCTTGTTTCTTATGCCACAAGTGGGTGAAATTCTGTGGTGTTTGTCCTTTCTCTGATTGTCTTATTTCTCTTAGCATTATACTCTTTATTTCTCTTCTATTTTAGTGGTCCTGTACATTTGACTTCCACTCCAATTTAATTGCCATGCTCATGATCACTCTCTATATGTTGTTCCTTCTTGGAACTGCTCCATCTCTGCTATGTTTTTGTTTTTTGTTTTTAATCCTCCTTGTAGTGCTGTGCATTTTAGCTTCATATGTTTTTTGTGGCTATGTTATCAGGTAAACATAAGTTCATATTTTTAAATGTTTCATAAGTGGTCTTTTATGATGGCATAGTGATCTTCTTTATTCCAGATAAAGCTTGTTGTCTTAAAGTCTATTTTGCCTGCTAGTCATACAAATATACCAAGGGGAAAAACGAATCAAATTGTTTTTGCCCACTTCTTTCACATTGGAATATTTATTACAAAAATGAGATTCAATAAATGTAATGCCCAATGCAATCTGTGAATGACTATGAACAGAGAATAAACTCATAAAAATAGACTTTAACCTTTTCAGTATTTTGCAATTTGATTGATTTTCCATATTGTTTTGCCCCCATGGTTTATCAAGACTGCAAGCAGAAAGAATAGGAACAGATAGTGAGTCAAACTTCACAAATTCTGAAAAGGTCAAAGCTATTTTTTTTCACCTAAAATATATGTGCTTTCACAATTTTAGGGAAACCTTCTTGGGTTTTTATAAATGTTTTAGGAATAGGATAGGATAGGATAGAAGAATAGAATAGAATAGAATAGAATAGAATAGAATAGAATAGAATCTATTTATTTAGGAATAGAATCTTTTTTTAAATGATGGTGAACATAAAGGAGATATTTAACCATCTTTTCTGGGAATTTTTACATTATTATAATGGAGTTACTTTTGAATTCTATTCCTTAATGGGAATAAGACATATTATGGTTAAAATGCTTAAGCCAAGAGAATAGCAGTATTACTTGCCTATGCTTTAGGTTAAGAAATTCATTGACATTCCTATGTGCTAGCAATTTTCAGTTGGTGTGACAACACACCATTGTGTTTCAATATATTGTGAGGTGTGTCACAAAGAGTGTGTTGTATTATAGTTATAATATCAAAGTGTATGTGTTATTTGCCTTTTATTAAAAAATAAATATAAACAGATTACTGGTTGTCTGGATGATATCGCTCTCAAGCTCATGCATTACAGTTAATGTCCAGGGAGTAGCAGACAATCCTGAAAAAGCCATCAAATCTGTTGTTCATATAAATGTCAACTGTCATGTGTATTGAAATGTGTGTGAAGAGGGATGTGAATAACTGCAGTAGTCAATACTAAAAAGGGAATTTCTTTTTAAGTCTGTTTAGATATATTTCAAACATATTGCATTGTTCCTTACATTAGGACCATAGAAAAGGAAGAGAAACGTTCAGATCAATTAAAGCTAATATCAAATGATTATTTACTAGGTGTCACGCACTAAGTTATGCATTTTTCATAAATTATATTTTTAATTTTCACAACCCAATAGATAGGTATGATCATTATTACTTCCATTTTACAGATGAGAAAATAAAACACAGAAGTTAAAGAACTCAGGGTGCCTGAGTGGCTCAGTAGGTTAAGCGTTCCACTTCATTTCAGCTCAGGTCATGATCTCATGGGGTCCTGGAATTGAGCCCTGTCTGGCTCCATGCCCACTGGGGAGTCTGCTTGGGGATTCTCTCCCTATGCCCTTTCCCCTACTTGCAATTCTGCTCTCTCACTCCTTCTCTCTCTCTCTCTTTCAAATACATAGATAAATATTTGAGAAAAGAGGTTAAAGAACTTGGTCAATGTCCCACAGGTAGTTAAGCTGCAGATTTGTTACAACAAGTCAAAATCCAGAGAACACAAAATAAATCCCCAGAACTATACTGATTTTTAATTCTGGGATATGTCAGAATCTCAATAAATGTTTGTTTTATTATTTTTTTTGAACAGTTAAAATTATATGTCCTGAAGATGTCCGTACATAGTTCTGATAAATTATTCCGTGGGCACCAATTTAATTCTGTTGCCTTTTCCTGGGTTGAAGCTGGGACTGGTTTTATAAGCAATCATCTCAGAAAGGGGTTAAACCAACCAGACAGCATCCTAGGTAGATAACCAAGGTTTCCAGATTCAAAGTATGGGTTTGATGCTCAATAAACACCAGATATAGGAGATTATTTATAATTCAAGAAGTCAGAACAGGCTGGTTTTATTCAGACACTGTGTTCCTTAACACCTCCCTCTTCCTGCAAAAAAGAAAAACCTAGAAAAATTAAAGGTCAACATTTAGAGTCCTGAAAGTTACTGAATGACAGGAAAATAATTAGTACCAGCTTTTTAAAAATGTTAAAATTGTGCCTCAATTTTTGAAATTAAAAGCTTAGTGGAGATAATTATAGATACACATGAAGTTGTAAGGAATTACTAGAAAGAAAATTTTAAAAAAATAAGTGGACTTGGTAAAATAAAAAAAAAGAATAATCTAGCAAGATTTGTGTACCATTTACCGTTTTTCATCCAATGGTAACATCTTGCAAAACTGTACTATAATATCACAGCCAAGATATTGACATAAATGTGTCTGGGATGCCTTTAACAAACTCAAAATGCATTTTCTCGGTCAATAAGGGTCCCATTTGAGCATTGCTCATAATCGTACCTATGTGACTTTACTCAAAGTTTATCTCAGTTTCCTGAAAAGCATGACAGACAGCGCTGACAATCTATCCTAGAAGGCTTAGCTAGGAAGACTGCATAGTCATGAGATTGTCCACTGTGTTTCTAGCCCTTTCCTCCAAGAAAAGCATGCTTCTGCCTTCCAGAACTCTGTGTTTATTTATTTACATGTAGGCTTATTGAGAATGACTTTCTTATTCTTCTGATTAATTTTTATCTGTGTTAAGGAACATATTTCACACTGACCATAGTTCCCACAAAATAATTGGAAATTTTGAAATGGTGCTACAATCCTCACTTTGTTGAATGCATTTGGAAGAGGAAAAGATATATAAATAAAAGAAAAAAAAGACGTGATACATTCCCCATTTACTGAATTTTTGTTAGGGATTCAGTTTTTTTAATTCTTTTTAACTCTGAATATTATCCTAGCAAGTCAGCAAAATAGTCACACCTGAAACATCAGTCCCATTTCCCCCACAGATATCTAAACTCATAGAAATTATTTCACCCACTGTTAGCAGAAACACACTCCAGAAAATTTCAATGAGAATGGCGTTTAGCTGAGAACAATTCAATTTTTAAAAAGGGGTTTGCCAGGCTTTTGGTTTTTTTCCCCTTTCTTGTTTAAATCACAATACCCTTATATTTTCCAACAGGAATTTCTGATCTGGAAATGTGTTTTTCATGTTCTTCTTTGCCTTGTGGTTTTACCATGTCATAAATGTTATACAAGGAAATCCATAGTGGGAGCAGATCACATAAGAATATTTTTGGAGTATGACTCAGCACCTTCTGGTGAAGTTGAGACCCCTCCTCAACACAAACACAAGTTATTAGTTGCAGAATTGTGGGATAGACTAATCCTTTAGAGGTAAAGAGATGAAAATAAGGAGAGAGAAACATTTCATATAGGTCATGTTGCCTGACATTTATCCCAAGTTTTCAAAGTATGGAGAGGAGAAACAGGCAGTGAATTTTAGAAGTTTACAATGTGTTTATCTTTCTGCACTTTATCTCTTTTAAAAATTTCCATACAAACATAATTCAATCTTATCAGAGCTAGATATTGTTTTAGGAATTTGCAAATGATACAATGACTCTCAGTGTCTATACATATAAGTCAATTAACAATTGCATCTATCTGGGGTTCAACAAAGATGCATAATATTATCAAAGTAGCATAAACAATCTTCTGTTTAAACATGATAATGTATTATTAAAAAGTAAAAACAAAAATATAGAACAGTGGCACCAAATTTGGCAATAGTATCTCCAGCACTTTCCAATCTCATTTAATTAATAATTGTTCACATTTTTATCTTATTTCTGTTTTCCCTAGGGATTGTTAGCTCCTCAAAACAAGCTCCATACCTTACTACATACCTTTTACATTCTAACCCAATAATGCCCTGCATACTGCTGGTATGCACTCAATAAACATACTTGTTAAATTGGATGTTGTAGCTATTTTTATTCTACAACTGACATCTAAAATCTGAATATATTCATTTGGCAAAAAATACTGGGTTTTGAAATTCATATGTTTGTTTATGGGAAGGTGGAGAATAGCTTTAAGCTATTATTATGCTGCTCCATTCTCCTCACTTTTTAATTTGACATTGAGCTTTGAATAGGGACTGCACAATTCTGACAGCCCGAGGCATGGAATAGGGTCAAAGCAGGCACAAAGAGATTAGATCAACAAATATTTTCCAATAAATACTCAGCTTCATTACAGGTAGGTTGATTTTTCTTATGTATTTTGCAGAATTTTGTTAAAACTGCTTGCATATCATCAAAAGGTAATGATAGCGTATAGTTGGCACCACTTACACTGAAGAGGAGCTCCAATTTGTATCACATATCCCATAGTCCAAAGGGTTAAAAGTGAGCCAGAAAATAAATTATTCTCTATTAGAGTATTAAGGGTCTCTTGTCCTGAAAGCCCCGTTTACCTTAATACATGTAAGACATACTGAATCCACCCCCTTCGACTGAACAGCGTATTCATTTTCACAAAATGCAGACTGGGTGGTGTTAGTAGGGGGTGAGAGGAGTTACTTGCATGGTTATTATTAGCTTAAGAAGTTTCAATGGTTACTTTAAAAAGTCCAGTGTGTGTGCTTTCTCTGTGTGTGTTTGTGTGTATGTGTAATTAGAAACAACCAGCAGACTGTAAGTTTTAAGTTTTTCCATTTAAGCTTTTTTTCTACAGATGTTTGTACCAATTTTCATTTAAAAATATTATGCACAATTACTTTTAAGTATCACTGGTTTTTGAGTTACCAAGTAACATTTTTTTTTCTCCAAAAGGCTCAAAGATAAGTTTAAGCAACAATTATCTAATATGTGTGAATTCATTTTGCCTTTTTTCTTCAAATATGATGACATTAAAATGTAAGACTTTATTCCTTTGTGATAAGAGACCATGGACTTTTCATATTCTTACACGGCAATGAATGAGACCCATGGCATATACTGACTGCCCTTCAATTGTGCACAAAACTCCTATTGATATTAATGAGGTTTTGCCTGGATGGAGTGTGGTCATTTTATGTGGCCTGAAGTGGTCATTCTGTTGTGATTTGCATATTGATTGTTGCAGAGTGTATTGTATACATCATTTCTAAAGTGCCTAGGGATCTTTAAGGAGGAAAGGTAGTGCATAAATTGAAAATATTACTGCCTTTATTTAAATTCTTCTATCTGCAAGTTCTCTAAATCATGCATAAATACAGTACAAAATACAAATCAGATAGAGAAGTCTCCAAAAAATAAAATTATTTTAAATCAGCAATTTAAAAATTATCCAGTTGTAGACATAATTGTCATCCACTGAAAACAAAACAAAGCTAGTTAGTTTTCTAATTCAGCAGAAGACATCAAACCAGCACATGCAGAAGCAGAGCACTAAGGAGTGGAAGAGAATATAGAACTTGAACTTCCACTGTAGGTGAGAGACTGGAGCTCTGGGGGGCGGGTGGGGGGGGCAGCAAGCCCTTTGTCTTGCAATCCGTTCCATACCATCTTCCTTAGAGCTGCCCTTAAGGAAGCCGATGGAAAACAGCCATAGAGCCAACAATGTCTATTCCACCATGGACAATGATAGAGGGAAGACTCAAGGTGGATGAAAGAGGTACTTTGAAATTTTACTTTAGTTTTAGTTTTAATGTATAATCAAGGGAAGTTTGGATTTTCCCTGCCAGGATATAACATAGAAAATGAAAGTGATTAAAGAAAATATGTTTATCTAGAATTTCAACCACTTCCACCCCAAAGGTTCAGAATTCAAAAATTTAGTGTAAACGCATTCAGCTCTTCTTCCTGTAATAAAATAATTCACTTGTAGAAAATTGCTAAAAAATTGTTAAAAATTTAAAAAAGGAAAGAAAATTGCTGCTCGCTGTTGAGCATGTCAATCCCTATCCCTTAACAGTGGCTATTGTGCATTGTTTTGAACAAGCAAAGTTCCTGATTATGCCAATAAATCTCACAAATGTTATTTTTTTCTGTTCTTTTCCTGGGTCACCACAGGTTCAAGACATACTTCTGTCTTTGATTCTGACCTTTCCAATATATGTATATATGTGTACACCTGTGGCAATAAAGAAAAAAACTGATTTTAAAGATGAACATTACGAACACCTCTGCAAGTACACTGTGAATAGTAAAACATTAAGAAAAATGGTATTATTCTGTGCTATGAATCCACTCACACAGCTGTTTTTCCTGCAGTTTGAGATCATATGCCATTTGGAGCCCAATTAACAACTACCCTTGGTACATAACCTTCTACTTTCTGTGCTTTCAAAATATGATATCAAGCAGTGATCTTAGCAGGTGGTGTGGGTATGTGTGTGGTTTTCTCTGCTCAGATTGCAAATACTATGGAAGGTACAATCCTTTGCTAGATATAAATTCTGTGGAACAAACCACTCTTTAATATTGGTCTGGGAGGAATACAACACCCACTTTCCAAGTACACTTTTATAGTAGGCTTTTTCATATCTGTGAAAGGGAGCAGAGCAAAGGCTGGTCTCGAATCTGGTCAAATCTAGGAGATAATCAGCCACATTATAATGGGATTCTCCAGTATGTGAAAAATAATTGGGGAAGATGAGAAGCTAGCAATATGAAAAATATTTACATGACCCCCCTTCTGCCCAAGAATCAATGCTGATATAACAGACATTATTTACAAGATGATAATGAAAGCAGTCAATTCAGTGTACATGTGTCAGGTTTTGGGGGAGGATGGCTCAAACTAGATTTTTTGACATTATATAATTAAAACAAGAAGTTGATAGAATGATTTTTTTTTGTCTTTTCAATTGGCTATACCAGAATAGTGTGGAAACTGAGTAGCTGGAGAGATGAAAAAACATACCTAATGAATTGGTTAATGAGTTGGTGTTTTTCTTGTCTTTGAGAACAGCCTGCTGTCCGTTACATCACCCTGTTAGTATGGAAGTGTAAGGATAGAAGAAGGGGGAGGTGGGAGTGGTAAAGATAGAAGAAGTGTAGGTAGAGACACCTAATTACAGTTGTGAGTAGGTGTCTATATATAATACTGTAGAGTTTCACCCAAAAGCCAGCTGTCTCATAATTCTCTCCCTTAGAGCAAACAAGCCCCCTTGGAAGGCATCCAGGATGAACCCATCTTATATTAAATCCTCCTTGATAACAAATAAGGTTGTGAAGAAACCCAGTGTTCTAGCTAGTGAGTTAGATCATGTGTGAATAGGTAAAAGTTCCTTACTCATATTTATGAAAGAAAGCATAATGAGCTAATGTATTTTTTAACTGGAAAGCACAAGGGTTTAATTTTGTGGATTCTGTTTATAGAAACAATAATCTAGGTTCTTGCACGTCTAAGTTAACTGGATTTCTTTTTCAAGACTGAATTCTTTTAAATAATCCTTTAATTTTATAAATGTTCCACCAGAAGTGCTCTTAAGAAAACGTACTTTATTTCATCTTATTTTAAAAAAATTTAAAAATTGATTTCAAATATATTTTATATTCACTTTTCCTAATGCTTCAAAAATTAACATCTGTAAATGAGTAACTTGGAGGATTGATATTTTTAAAACTATTATTTGGGGGCATGTATAAAGAATATTCTATCCTTTATTTTACAGAATGGATTAGTGCAAGTGATATTAATTTACATGGTAGTGCTTTGCATCTTTACTTTTTCCTCATTTGAAAACTTTTTGAAAGGGCTATATTTCTGGAGTTTTAAATGCCAATTCTTAGAAATAATTTCCACAATCTTGAAGTTCCATATGTGTCTTTAAAAGAATATGACAGGTAGAAAAAAATGCATTATTGTTTTGGGAAAACTATGTTTTAACCTCTAATCATTTTTCATTAATCCATTCTCCCTTTCTTTTCCTCCCTCCTTACTGCAAAACATATTTTAAGTAAAAACAGAAATTTATGTTTCTACTTACAGCCCACAGGCAGTTAAAGCAACAACAGCATCCTGACTTGGGAGCAAGGGAAATATCTGAATGCTAAATATTTCCAAGGGAACAGTGTTTGATTTTATTGAAGACAAACACAGCTCATGTGCTAATGTAGACAATAGTTTCCCCTACCCTTTTCTTTTTAAAGACAAGAAACCAATTCCCAGAAATAATATTTCTCTTCTTTTATTGTTGAAAAGATACAGGCTGGAGGTTAGTAATCTACCTTTTGTTATGAATACAGAGAGCCACAGCCATATAGACAATCATGTCTACGTACAAACATATACTTGATTCACATATTAAACTTTGTTAAAATATCTGTAGCATCTAAATACTCACTCTTTTCACATCTTACCCCTTCCAAAATCTCACTCCCTTCACAATCTCTTAATTTTCTATTGTTCTTATCAGGTGATAGGAATGAAACTTATACCTTTGCCCATTAAATATTATTCTTTTGAAACCCACCAATTCTTATTATGGAAGAGAAGGCCTAAGAGAAACTGAAGCCAAAGCTACTTTTCCTACAACAGCTTTGGTTGGGAATGGGATGGCAGCAACCTCAATACAAAGAAAGTCCTAGGCAGAGGCACCAACATCCCCTGAATTTTAATGAAAATGTTGTTAATGATATAACAAGGTTGATAAAGAGGTCATCATAAAAGCCAATTAGGCCTTAGTTATATTTTAAGAAAAAGAAAACAGTCAGTAAAAGAAGTAAGTCTTGTAAATATTTATAAAATATATCTATCATTAATACATAGTAAAATATTGATGAATACTGACAGATGTCTATATCTATTAGTTTATATAACTATCCCCTAAAATATCTGCTTGTGGTCCCATTAAAAACTGTAGAATACATTGCTAGTTGGTTTCTGTGTACCTTAATGAGAAAAGCTATAACTTTTTAATCAATTCAAAAATTGTGTAGGATATGGAAAGAGAAAGAAATTGTTTGTTATGAACAGAAATAGAGCCAACAGTTTTAAGGCTGTATGTTTTGTGATTGTAGACACATCTCTATAAAATCACTATTATTTATAAAGAGAGATATGCCTATGGGCATACAAAGAACATGTAGCATATTTTATTAACAACACTCACATGTGCATTGTGCACTGTGCAGCTGTAAATAATTAGGCAATCTAAAAAATGCAGGACATTACATGTGATAATCCTGACCTATTAAAATTATTAAATGATTATGCTTTGTCTAACAAAAACATTTCAGAATATTGAATTGAGAAGGCTTTTACTGTTGGAAAGATATAATTAAATGTCTTGTCTACTGCTTGATATGCATCTTCTAAAACAAAAAGTTGGATAAGTCTTGTGTGTAAATACAAATCCGTAAAACATAGCTGCTTCTGATTTAGTTAATTACTCCTCACTCCTCACTATAAGTAACTGTCCCTTATTTTATGGAGAGTCTTGTGACAAAATAACAAAGTTGAAATGGTACATAGGAGTGGGAAAAGAAGAATAAATTAAACTTCTCCTACAAATGTCTCTGTCTAATGATTTTTTTCTTCCTCCCAAAGTCATATAGGAATGAACAGAATTCAGCTTTAGTGGGCAACACTAACTGGACAAGAGTTTATCAGGATTTTGGGGCCCAGGGGGAGCCTTAAGAAGGAGGGCACTTTTTATATTTTGTCATCTTTTCATCCTTCATCAGAGGAATGAGGGTTCATCTACCAGAAGGGTACTGGTCCCAAACCAGAAGAAGAGGAATAGTTGAAGTGAGATGAAAGCCTCAGCAAAAGTCTGGGTCCAGTTTTTTTTTTTTTGGGGGGGGGCAGTTTCAGAGAAGTGTCTGTCTCCTAGACTAGAGACAGACACACTCCTTTCAGAGAACATTAATATGGCATCTCCTGAAATAAACCCCTATCCCACCAGGTTTCTCCATACCATTTCCCACCACTTAGGGCGTGTTTTGCGTGAGCATGGGCATGTTCAGGATAATAGGCTGCACTGTGTATGTGAGTGTACAAAAGGCCAAAAGTCAGAGGGAGAATCAAGAATCAAAACAATGACTAATGATTTCTAACCTGAAGCAGAGCAGATGCTCTGCTCACCAGAAATGTGCCTCTATTTAAATGCTTCACTTCACCCACCACACAATAAAAAAAGGAAGAAAGAAAAAAAAATGCATTTTTTGGAAAAATTGTTTATTTAAATGTTTTATTTTAAATCTTTTACAACAATAAAATATTGAGTCAATATAAACCCCTTGACTAAAACTGTTCACATCAAACATTACAGCAAATTGTTTTCTTTTTGACACCCAACTAATCTTTGAGTTTTCTTTTAAACATAATGCAGAATTTATTGAAAATAAATAATTGCTGGCAATTGCAATAGGCAATTTGAATAAAATAGTTGAAAAAGCAACTCTTAATGAAAATAGTGTTTATTATACATCAGTTACTAAATGAATAAACTAAATGTTCTTTCTTTAAATTAATAACTTCAAAAACGTTTAATATACAAAACTGTACAATTATAAAGTCGGCAGAAATATTTGGGTTAACTCAGGTTTGAACCATAGCAGTTAACTGAAAAAGAAAAAAATTGAAACAAACAAGAAAACCCTAACGAACTCAGTGTGGAAAACAAACAAACAAATTCCAGAACGAAAACCCAATTACCAACAGAATGCAGTCTTGACAAAAAATAAAAAAAGGTCCAAGATTTGAGTTAACACATATCCTTCAAACTGCAGCTGGGGGAGACACAGTGTGGTGGACCAGAGGCCTGGCAGCCCATACTAACGCACCTTCACAAGGGGCTCTAGGCTTTTTGGTCCTTAGGTAGTTTGAAGCTTTGTCTACCGAAGCTGCACCTGAAGGCTGGTCCAGGCAGCCAGCCCAGTAGTGCAGAGCCCAGAGCCAGGACTGGTGGGCTGTGTCTGGGTGTTGGGTGCTTGGCCAGCCCTGCTCCTGTGTGCTCATTGAGAATGAGGTGTCTCTGTGGACTTGGCGTGTAGACATGAGAGTTAGCAATAAAGCCTCCGCGACTGCATATTTTTTGGATCTCTACACAGCCTAAGGAGATTTTATGCAGTTTTTGTTTTATTGTAAATAGTAATAGTATTGTAATAGTAAACACACAGCTATCTACACACACACACACACACACACACACACATTTGCATGCGCAGTCACGCACAGACTCACACACAGATTAAAAATCAAAATCAAAAACAAACAAACAAAAACAGAAACCCAGCCTCCCGGGGGGCTCGCTATCTTTAATCATCTCTGTGGGCTTCTACCAGTTGTGCTTGTCCGAGGCGTGGAGACGCTTCCCATGAGCCCACTTGGAGACAAGGATATGTATATACGGGAGAGGAGGTGGTACAAATCCTTGTAACCTTTGCCAATCATTTAGTTTTCATTCTGCGGGAAGCAGAGAGCACCTGTATACCACCCCACTCGCCACCCCTCCCCAACGGTTTCTCACTCAGAGAGCAAGCAGTGAACTGGTTGTGAACTGAAATGGGAGGCACTGACACAGCCAGTCGCCAGCATCAGTGGGGTCCTCGTCTCCAGAGAAAGCAATCTTGTGTGAAGGCAGTACTACGCCTAGGAAAGCGGAGGTGTGGGATCTTGTTGGCGGTCCTGGTGAGGCAAGGGGCCAGTGGGGAGCTCTGAGTGCAGGCATTCCCGATCTGGGTAGGTATAGAGCTCTCTTAGCTCCCCAGGCCAACCTCTTTTGTTGGGCGCCACCGGCAAATCCTTCACAGGCACCCAGATTGCTCTGTGGAAGCCTTCGAGGTCGCCTCTTCTACTTAGCGGTAATTTGCAAACCCAATCGACTTGCGTATTCTGCTTATCCTAGACACTCTGCCCTCTGAAAAAAATTATATATATATTCCACTATCATCAACAACTCTCTCCATTGTACCTAGCCTCTCCATACAGATTTAGGGTAGGGAGTAGGTGGATGGGTAGATATCTCTTCCCCTCCTACCACCCCCTTCCCATTTTTAAGTAATTAGAAAACCATCAGCTCAATGAAGGAATAATCATAATAGCAATAGTAACGTGGCCGATTAGATACAAATTATCTCACAAATATTGTGTACAGCTTGTAGTAAAACACCGCAGACATTTAGAAACGCTATAGAAGTTTAAAAAAATGCAAAACTAGTCTATTGTAAAACAGATTTCACCTGAAATACGGCTGCTATAACCAAGGCGCTGTAAGGTTATTCAGAGGCACACATCTGTCGTCCCACCCCCCTCCCCTATCTTTACCCCACCCCCACGTTACCCCACTCCTTGTTCTTCCAAGAGAGGAGCAACCAAACAGACCTTACTCAAAATAAACAATATGTATTGATCAGCAGAGAAGGTTGGAGGAAGCAGTTGCCCAGGCGGCAGCATATAGGAGTTTCCTGCCTGGACTGCTTAACGCAACTGTGTATCAGCGTTGAGAAGCCTGGATGCACGTGTGAGTGTGTTTCCTTTCTTAATATAAGTTAGAATCCCTTATTTTGGAAAAAAAAATGTAAGAAAGAAAGGAAAAAAAAAAGACTGGGGGAGAGAGAGAGCCCTATCTAGATATCTAGATATTGCCATGTCTCTAGATAGCAATAATAAAGCTGAAGTGAAAGGAAGAGAGTGGGAGAGAGAGAATTCCGCCCTGCTCCCAGAGCGGCTGGCCACTTTCTTGCTTCCTGCAGTCAGAGATCGCGGCAGGACGTGTCTGTTTTCACCGTGTGCGAATAAACCTCATGTGGCTGCTGATCCCCTGGTGGAGTCATTCTTTTCTCTTTCTGTCTTCGATTACAGAACCAGACACGCACCACTTCTTTCTCCAACTGAAGGCTGTCTGCCAGCGAGGAAATCTCCTGCGCCGCAGGCTTGGGACACTTGAGGAAATGCGTTTCCAGAACGCCCTTGACACTCACCTCGATGGAGGTTCGCTTCTTGCGCTTACGGCCCTGAGCGGCGATTTTGTCAATGCTGGTCGGGCTCCCCGTGGACGAATCGGCCTCTTCCAGCCACTTGTTCAACAGCGGCTTCAGCTTGCACATGTTCTTGAAGCTCAGCTGCAAGGCCTCAAACCTGCAGATAGTGGTCTGTGAGAACACGTTGCCATACAGTGTGCCCAGCGCCAGCCCCACGTCGGCTTGCGTGAAGCCCAACTTGATTCTTCTTTGTTTGAACTGTTTGGCGAACTGTTCCAACTCATCCGAGGTTGGTGTCTCCTCGTCTGAGTGGTCCTGGCAGTGGTGCGAGCCTAGATCGCTGTGGTCTGGGGGATCCCGGAGCACGGGGTGTAGGCTCTGTGCAGAGGCAGAGCCTGGTGGTGGGGTGAGCCCTCCGTGCTCCAGCATGCCACTCACTGTGAAGCCAGGCTGCGAGTACACGTTAAGGGGTTGGCCGCTGGACGTGATGGACGGGTTCGGAGCTGGGTTAGCCCCCCAGGCATTCGGGTGGTTAGTGTGCGGAGAGTGGTGAGCGACGTGCGGTGAGCGGTGATGGATGATCGGACCCAGCTGTAGATCTTCGCGCCCGGGCTTCACGTCCTGCTGGTCCAGAGGGTTGGTGGCCAGTGTGGAGGACCACGGGCCTCCATCGCCCAGACTGGTCACCCAATGATGCCCGAGAGGATGCCCATTGCTAGGAACTCCCTGCAAGTAATCACTTTGGAGAAGTTTCTGAGGGTTTCGGAAAGGACTCCCCTGCTGCATACCCGAGGAGTCCGCATGGACTAGGGAGCTAGAACTGAGAATGCTGTAGGGATTCGAGGCAGCTGTGGCCATGGTCGATGAGGATCCCCTACTAGTTATAATATGGCAAAGGGAGCAGCTTCAGCCTTTGACATCTACGGTGCGGGGGGAGCCAAAGCAGCGAGAGAGTTACCGGCACGCTCTGTGGCCAATTGTAACTCTTCTTGGCCTGGCCAGCCATGGGCTCGGCCAATGGAGGCACGGGAGGCCGGGCTAACTTTCCAAATTAGGCTGGTGAAGCACTAGAGTTTCAGTAAGACCAGAGCAGGAAGTAAATCAATCTTTCGGCTCCATTGGCTGCCTGACGCTGAGTGGCGGCGGCTTATTTGGTTAGCCCCCCCACCCCCCCCACCCCTGGCTGCGTGGATATTTGTAGTGGAGGGGGAAGTATAAGAAGAAACTGTGTTTGTGTTTTGGGGGGGTGGATAGGAGGTGAGGTTGAAAAAAATAGTTTTAGAATTCCTTTTGTATTATTTATATTAACCGAAATAGAGAAAGAAAAATATATTAAAACAATATAACCAGTTTAAATATCAACTAGATTTTAATGGATTGGGATTTTTATCAAATTCATTTAGCGTTCTGGGTTAGTTCTGTGCAGAGGACTGCAAAACCAAATCTTGCTGCAAACTTTGAGCAAAGGAACCCCTTTGATAGGACCTTAGATCTATCAGACTGAAGTTCATGATTCCAGTAAGAACTATTTCGACTTGTTTTGTTTCATTCTATCATTTATAAGAAACTCAATACCAAAGTCAGAAAGCATCTAAGAAAGAGATGTCTAGCTTCTGAAAATTTTTATTTAAGGCATGAAGAACTAGAAGATTCTGGGAAAATCTTATGTGATAAAAGTGATAAAACCTAATGTGATACTGGCAAAATTCAGTTATTTTGAAGTTTCCCTTCCAATCCAGTTGGTCAGTTGGATGACTTGGTTTTTATTACTGCTCCATGTCAGCTCACATCAGGGATCCCAGAACTTTTTTCAGAGGCAATGCTTGCTGAAATAGGCAGCCCTCCCTCACACTCACCCCAAACATTCAATGGACCAGCTGGGTAGGTACAGTGAAGAACATTCATGACTACCGCACCCGATGCCATCCCCTGGGAAAATTGTTTATAACATGCACTGCTATCCTCTTCATTCCAGAAAAGTTGAAGTAAATGGGAATCATTTAGTGTGCCCCCAAAATTCAGAGAAATAAAGAAATGAGAGATGAGAGATGGCAGGCTGTTTAGCATTAAGGACCGCTCCCCCTGCCCGCAGCCGCCCCCACCCCCTACACCCCACCCCCTGCCGCCACCACCACATCCCCATCAGTTTGGATTTGCTTTCAGCTTGGGAGAACTGGACTGTTTTCACATTTTGCTTAGAGGAAACAAGAAAGACTTGTACTCCTAAGCTTTTATAAGTTAGGAAAGGGCAAGTCCCACGTACTTCACAGCCCTGCGCAAAGGCATTGCTTGTAAGCTGAGTGGAGTGAAAATGCAAAGACTAGCTGAGAAAAGGAAACAAGGGATACCCAGCTGGATTTCTGAAGTAAAAAAAAAAATGACCTTCCATTGCATGATTTTGAAGATAACCTAGCTGCGTAATTATATTTGCACTTAACTGAAGACAGCATCAGAGTTCCCTTATTGGTTTGAAATTCCATTAAATATATTGCGAGAGCTCCTAGGTTTAGCTTGATTTAAATTTGCATACATTTTCATATATTTAGCAGAAATAAAAGAAGGCTTGCAGCTACCAGAAAGTCATTAAGGCATTAGTTTCTCTAAGAAGACAGATCTGAAGAAAATGCAAGAAAATGAGAAAAAATAAAAACAAGGTGAGCTTATTCTGCCATTCCTTTATATAGATAAAAAGCATGCATTTCCTGTGAAATGAGTAATTTCTTATTGAGAGCAGAGACCGATAGGAATTTATATTGGTAAATGTAAATTGTGTCTATTAAGCAGGAAGACCAGGCATCTGGTTGAGATCTATTTCTTTCTTTCCCTCTCTCTTAAAAACAAAACAAAACAAAAAAGGATAAACACTTAGTAGTTACTGGCAGAGATGATAATTTGCCATCTTCTCCCCCTCCTCTTTCTCATTGAAATTGTGGTTTCCTTTGCTGGTGTCCTATTATATATATATATATATATATATATATATATATATATATATATATGCTTTTAACCTAGAAATTGTTTTTTTTCCTTTCCCTCTCTTCCTCTGTCCCCTCTTCTTCCCTTCTTTCCTTTTATCTATCTCCTCTTTCTGTAGAAGAACATCCTTTCTTTAATTGCCAACTGTGTATATCTTCCTTTGTAAGGATACAATCTCATTTGTGCCTGAACTTTTGCTTCCTGAAGAAAAAAGTACTTGTTAAAATCATACAAAAATATAAGTTTTCAGGTGCTCTGTTAGACTGTCTGTTCAAGGGTCCATTTGGTAGTCTATCTCACATCAGTTTAGAGGTCAGAGGGAAACACAGTGAAGGAACCAGAAGAGCAAAAAGATTATGATCATGCCATGTTGTTATAATGTTGTGTTCCCCACCTCCACCATCACAGCTTCCTTTGGGTGAAAGAGTTACTAATCTTAGTCTAGCCATTTAGGGGGTTAAGGCAATTATCAATTTATAAGGCTTTTACATGGAGAAAAAAGGGGGTCCTTTTCCAATTCTGACTTGCCTGAATTCTTATAATCAACCTTCCTCTAGCCCTTAGCCTCTACTCTAGGCAATCAGTTTTGCCAGGCTTTCAAAAGCAGTTCAGACCCTGCCCAGAGGCTGGGGAGGGAGCAGCTTTCGGGAGGATGTATTTGCACCTAGCGACAGGTTTTTCACACCTTTGTTCTGCAGTCCTTTAATGTAAGAATAGCTTCTGACAGAAGTAAAAAAAAAAAAGTAATAATCTTTCTTTTCCTTTTCTTCTTTTTTCTTCTTTTCCTTCGTCCCTCTCTTTCCTTCCCTCTTTCCTTCCTTCCTTCTTTCCTTTTTAAAAAAATAGTTCCCATGAATATGGACACTACCTAATTCAGGTGCAGTCCTATCCTCTAACAGCTGTAATAGAATCTTCTTTTACATGTAAGATGTTTTATTTTTTGAAGAAAATACCTGCATATAGTAAAATATTCTTGCTGCTCTAACTAATCTACTGGAGAGGTTGCCTTCGCCCTCTCTTGTCAGTCTAACTTCCCAAGTGTAACAGATGCCGCTCTCAAGCGCTCCTTTCTGTGGCTTCTCTTTATTCAGCCTCGCATATTTCTCCCCATGATCTGGGTTTCCATAGAGAGAGGAATAAAAGGGGGGACCATGGTCACAAATCCCCTGCCCCATGCAAAATAAAAGAGCCTCATTCAATAGACGACCCCGTCTGGACATGGGAGAGAAATAAGTACATGCGAAGCTACTGTTGCAAAGAGCTTGTAACTTATTTTTCATAGATTGATTTTGCCTTAAATGCAAAGTTACCACTGATAACCTGTTCTCTTGGGTATTTGGGCTAAATGCACAGCTTGGTGTTCTTTTCATCCTGATCTTCAACTCCACTGCGGGGTCCTCAGATCTGATTTACCACAGATATAGCTATGGTTTGAATATAATAATAACTGCCCAACCCTACAAGGTTGAGGTAGCTAAAAGCTAAAAGCTAAAAGGTAGCTAGAAGGGGTGCCCAACTTAAAAATGGAGGAACTGTAATTTTACTGTGAGTCCACACACCTATCTCCAGCAAGGAAGTACAGGTTTCTGTTTCTTGCTATGCCAGCACACAGCACAAACTTTATTCTTCCTTGGGTTGCCTTCACACCCAAATTATCCATCACTGTGCTTGTTTTCTAAGAGGGAATTTTCATTAATTTCTGAAAGCAAGGCAGATTGGTTTGATTTATTTACATGTTCATTCATTTATTTGTAAGCTGGAAGTTCACCGTGACTCTCCTTCCTCACAAAATTTAAGGATACAAAACAACTCCTGAGTGTCTTCCCAGACATTCCTAGCCACTCTGAAAGCTAGGAAGGACTCATAAAGAAATTAAGAAGATTAATGTGGTTGAAGTTGCACACCTGTGATAGCACAGTAACATGGTCACAGCTGGGCAGTCTATGCCCAGGTTCATTCAGAAATGGAGATTATGCCTCTTGTAGATTTTATAGATGAATGTAGATTATAAAGCATTCTCATTATCTGTACAAGTTGCAGGAGGGGGAGGTGGTCTGAGGCTGACGGGAGTTAGGATGGGGATCAGGAAAGAAGTCCAAAGGACCATATTTGAATGTGTATAACACAGCATGAATTTCCAGACAGTAGGACATGGCACACAGGTGTGACCTTAATATTGGCAATTTCATCTTCAACACAAGTCCACTTTGGAAATAGGATTGTTTAGATTGGGCTTGAAAGGGACAAGTACACAATTTCTTTTTTTATAACCTGGAGCTCATAAGGGAAGGAAAACAATTGGACAGCTTCTGAAAGCAAAAGAGAAAGAAGCCTTTTTCTTGGTGTCTGTACCTTGAGCTCATTAGAGTTTTTTAGCGTGACTCACAGCTACCCTTCAGAGAACCAGCCTACTGTAGCCCTCTTACAGTTGTTGTTGTTATTATTCTTCTTCGTCATCCTCCACCATCTCTTCCTCTCCTTCTCCTTCTTCTCTATCTTCTTCTTCTTCCTCCTCCTCCTCCTCCTCTTTTCTTTTATTCCTCGTCCTTCTCCTTTCCACCCTCCTTCTCCCCTTTCTCTTTCTTCTCCCCTCCGTTTCTTCTTGACAAACTGTTGGGAGGGAAGGGAAAGGGGTTCAAAATATTCTGGGGAGAATCTTTTAAAAATTATACACTGTTAGTAGACATTAACCAATAGTGATTCAAGCTCAATTAATTCATTTTTAGATCTCTATTGGCTCTCCTTGAACATGAGGAAAAGGACCTTCAGAGAAAAGGGAAGAGGGAGTGGGGAAGAGTGATAGCATACAGTGAATGCTGCAGCAGACACAGGTTAATTTAAAAAATAAAATCTCAAAAAAAATAAAATAAAATCTCCATCATGAAGAAATTTAATACAAATACCTCAATCTTCAAGAACATTAGTCATTTACTAACAAAATCAATTGTCAGTTGGGAAGTGCTGAGGAATTGTGTGGTTGGGGCTGTGATAGGATGGTTAGAGGAAAGATCGGGACAATAGAGACCCTTACTGTGAAGGGAAAGGATGCTGGCTCCTGCAGCTGTGTTGTCAAAGTCCCTTTGATTCAGTATCAGTTTCTCTTCTGAGATCAATTCCTCCCTTGCCATTGCCATTGTCAATGGGTGAACTCGGATCTTACAGGTTCCCAGGGAAAGAGCTCTACAGAGACAGAGCTATTGTGCGGTACTCTGTGTGGCTCTCATTTTCCTGGTACTAGGAAGTCTAGAAGTCTTTGTGGACATTTTCCAGTCCCTTGTTTAGCACTCTAGACAAAACCTAGTTTCAGAAAAGCCCAGTTGATGATTTTACAAAATACAGACCTCATGTGGTATTAACTTTATTTTTTAATGGAGGAGCAGAATATTTGCAAATTAAATTGTAGTGGTGGTTTTTATCGTTATTTTGATTTTTTCTTAAAGTCAGAAATGGTGAAAGTATTAAAGAAGAGAAAAGTGTTCCATCTGTATGATAGATCAAAGGGAGTGTAGAGATAATTTATTACTTTAAACTCTGTGGATCAGTATCCAAGATATCAATAAATTACCTAGTTGAACATTTAGACACCTTCTGTAAGTCACTTTTGTAGTTAAGAGAGATGCCTCAAATTGCAAAAAAACACTTCTCCCTCATGGGTGGATTAAGGTTTTAACATGCAAGATTGTAAGAATGCTCTGATTTCATTGATAACTGAGATTATTTTCCTTGCACTCTTGTCCCTCCCCCATCCCCCAGCTCTTTCCTTAGTAATACTATTTACTGAAATGGCTAGCATTCTGTAATCCTGTGAGGTGAAGGGGCTACAGGAAACTTGATTACAGATCAAAATATGGGCTCCTTTCAGGAAAAGACCTTCAGTAAATAATCTGCAGAGTGTTCTGGGCTCACATTACAATTTACAGACCCCCCAAGTGAGCAAAAAACTATATCACATTTGAAAATGATCAAGTGATCAGATTTAACTTGCTATCTTTATTCAGAAATTTTGATTTTTTTCCTAGAGGGATTGAGTAGGGAAGGTGGCTGATGATTGTGAGAAAAAAAAAAAAGGAAAGAGATACATGTTAACATGTTTGGGGAAAAGTCCACTTTGCAAGGACATTTTGGGAACTTGACTTTTTCTTTTTTTACGAGAATACAGTGCTTTCTCTGGTGTGATTGTTGTGTGCATTCTTGGGAGAGTACTGTAGGTTTCCTGAGGGCTGTTAAAATCTCCATCTCTTGTAACATTTTTTGAGCCCTCTCTTGCACTTTACCTTACTTTCAACTGGGGAAAGCAATTTGGCTCCCCTGCTTAGAAAACAGATCTACTTGATCTAATATTTTGGTTTCCAGCTGCCTGTGGACACAAGCCATTGGGCATGTGTATTTTAAATGCAAGAACTTTTGGAATTTGTTTTCTTTCTTTTTTTAATAATAAATTTATTTTTTATTGGTGTTCAATTTGCCAACATACAGAATAACACCCAGTGCTCATCCCGTCAAGTGCCCCCCTCAGTGCCCGTCACCCATTCACCCCCACCCCCTGCCCTCCTCCCCTTCCACCACCCCTAGTTCGTTTCCCAGAGTTAGGAGTCTTTATGTTCTGTCTCCCTTTCTGATATTTCCCACACATTTCTTCTCCCTTCCCTTCTATTCCCTTTCACTATTATTTATATTCCCCAAATGAATGAGAACATACACTGTTTGTCCTTCTCCGATTGACTTACTTCACTCAGCATAATACCCTCCAGTTCCATCCATGTTGAAGCAAATGGTGGGTATTTGTCATTTCTAATGGCTGAGTAATATTCCATTGTATACATAAACCACGTCTTCTTTATCCATTCATCTTTCGATGGACACTGAGGCTCCTTCCACAGTTTGGCTATTGTGGACATTGCTGCTATAAACATCGGGGTGCCATACACAAAGATAAACTAAAAATGTATGAAAGATCTAAACGTGAGACAAGATTCCATCAAAATCCTAGAGGAGAACACAGGCAACACCCTTTTTGAACTTGGCCACAGTAACTTCTTGCAAGATACATCCACGAAGGCAAAAGAAACAAAAGTAAAAATGAACTATTGGAATTTCATCAAGATAAGAAGCTTTTGCACAGCAAAGGATACAGTCAACAAAACTCAAAGACAACCTACAGAATGGGAGAAGATATTTGCAAATGACGTATCAGATAAAGGGCTAGTTTCCAAGATCTAAAGGGAGACAGAACATAAAGACTCCTAACTCTGGGAAACGAACTAGGGGTGGTGGAAGGGGAGGAGGGTGGGAGGTGGGGGTAAATGGGTGACGGGCACTGGGGGGGCACTTGACGGGATGAGCACTGGGTGTTATTCTGTATATTGGTAAATTGAACACCAATAAAAAATAAATCTATTAAAAAAAAGAATTAGGAACCAAAAAAAAAAAAAAGAACTTATTAAACTCAACACCAAAGAAACAAACAATCCAATCATGAAATGGGCGAAAGACATGAACAGAAATCTCACAGAGGAAGACATAGACATGGAAATTGTTTTCAACGTAGAAGTGCTCAGGGGGACATCAAAAGATCCCAGCCTCTCAAGGAGTCTTTCTCATTACTGGGTCTATTCCTCCCCTGGCCATGACTTAGAGGCTAGCCTACTGTCAATTTTGTGAGTGCAGAATCTGCAGAAAGTCAGTGCCATAGAGAATAATGGAGCTGTCCCCAAAGCCTAATGCTTGGCCTCAGAAGGAGAATGAGTGATTTGGGCAGCAACAGGAGCTCTCACCTCAGGGACAGCCTGACTAAAATGCACACATGAAGCCTAAAAGCTGGACCTGACTTTAGCCTCCCAGATGTATCTGAATAAAGGTGGCTGGGCCAGGACAGGTGCAGAAGTGTTAAGCTAAGGGTTCCCATTTTAAGATTATTTGGTGGATGACAATTCTTTAAGCTTAATGGGTCCCATTCCAATGGCCAAGCAGCAGGCAAAGGAGGCTTATTTTGGCAGCCTCCTGGTTCTCACTACTTGAGTCCTCTCTTTGGAGCAGGATCCCTGCGATTGAGGCAAGGCCTAATTCCCCTGGCTGGAAGTGGAGGGAAGGAGTGAGGATTTAGAAGAGCCAGTACCAAGGCAGCTGTGTGAGTGTGGTATCCTGCAGTGGTTAGTCTCTCAGGATTCCCTGGACCTGGCCAGCCTGGCTGAGTATCTTTGTCCCTGGGCAGCCTCTGCCCTTCACAGATGGTCCCCTTCAACAGTCCTAAAACCAATGTCCCCCTCTGTAGCCTGCACAAAGGTGAGGTGCTCAAGGTAATCCTTTCTCAGGAAACAAGGCCCAGCCCTTTCACTGACAAATGCTATATGTTACCACAGCTCTGATTCAGTGACATCCTTCCTTGGAGTTGTATGTAGGAGAACCTCACCCCCATGACTCTTCTTGAAGTGTGTGTATGGGAGGGTTGGAGGTGGGTGAAAGTCACCCTAATATATTTTGCACAGACACTAAAATGTTAACTCACATCACATTAAGGGCATCAGGGTTTAAACCTATCTAATTTTCCTTAAAAATAACAAATTTCAAGAAAAGTAGCAAATTTCTTTTTTTAAACAATTGACAGGGACCATAGAAACCTTTGGGTCCCTAAGGTAACATGCTTAGGGCAATCTAAATGTCAACACTCAAATTTCTCGTGTATATCCTATATATTCATTTTAACTTGTTAAAAAGGTAGTGAAAATGAAACTGTCTCCTTTCTTCCAATTTTTTCTTACGATTTTGACTTTTATAAAGAGATTGAGTTTCCTGTTTACAGCAAAACTATAATTCAACCACCCCTGCACTCATTTTATTTTTAAATAAACATTTCCTGAGGTGCTTGGTGTAAACATTAGCTCCCCCCTAAACAAATGGATGACACAGATGTGTGTGTGTGAGAGAGAGAGAGGGAGAGAAAGAGAGAGAGAGAGAGAGAGAGAGAGAGAGAGAGAGAGATTGCATAGATGAACATTTGCATATTGAAGAACATACCTATGTGAGTGTAAATCACCTTCAAAAATTATTGGAATTCTGAGTTTGGATCTCAACTCTTTAGAATCTGAGTGTTTAGAGCTGTGGAATTTTGGTTTTCATTTAACAGGTAGTTGATAGCTTTGCAAAGAACTGAGATTTATCCTGTATAAATATTCACATTAGTGATGGAGAGAAGCATTTGAGCTCTGTCCCCTTTCCTTACCCTGCAAAGTAGAACAACTGCTTTTCAAATATATTCTGTATGTTTTTAATTTTATTGGATCTCTGTAAAGAGAAGAAAAATAAGTCACAATGCACAAACTTTTCAGTAAAGATAGTTATTTTTTTCTGAGATTTTACTGCTAGAAATTAAGAGACCAAGCTTTCTAAAAACACTTCTAGTGAGACGACTCACATTATAAATATTCTTTTCATGTTCTTAGAGCAACTCTTATCCCATACAATTAGATTTAAAGACATATTTAATTATCCATTCTACCATATTTTAAAAGTTGTGATATCTATACTTGCTA
Source organism: Nyctereutes procyonoides (assembly GCF_905146905.1). Classification (NCBI taxonomy): domain Eukaryota; kingdom Metazoa; phylum Chordata; class Mammalia; order Carnivora; family Canidae; genus Nyctereutes; species Nyctereutes procyonoides. The sequence goes on along the minus strand of NW_026575125.1, from coordinate 62,835,869 downwards.
TGAAAGGAAAACAGAATATAGTTATTGGAAATCTGGGGATGTTGGGGAACAATACAATAAAGTTGAGATTGCAGTTAAATTTCACTAGCCTTTAAGCATTCTTTATAAACTCTTCTGATACGTGTTTGTAAATAAACGTAATCTCCGCTATGTTATACATGTCTTCATGGGATGATGCTTACTTTTGGAGTTAATAGCTGAAAGTAAGTAATGATCACCAAATTAGCTAGGTTGGATGAATGATGTAGATTTATTGACAAAGATAGATTAAAGTGTTTCTAGGTCACATACTTTTAGCTGGACATTATTTTCATATATACTGGAGTATTTTTTTATTTGATGGCTCTGCAAACTCTTTGAAGTGACTAGTAGTGTAGAAGTACATTGCAAGTAAACCTAGTGAATTGAGATGATTCTCTATCGGTTTAATTTATGTTTTATAGTTAGTTTAGCATTCTGATTTGATTGCCTTAGTAATGTGAATTCCCTACAGCTGCTGATGATATAGCTTTAATTCTGTTTTAAAGGTCATGTAAACACGTGCCTGTAGCATAAGGAATGCAAATTCAATTCCTTTTTAATGTTTCCTCACATTTACTTCACAGCCTTCACCTAGAAAATTAGCGGGGTTTAATATAAAACTATTTTAATGTTATGATTTCATTAAAATCCTTTTTCAATGTTTTACTTTTCCTTTTGCAGGGTAAAGAAGTCTTCCTCTACTTTGCAGTGCATAGCGCATGCAACAAACATCACTTATACTGGAAGGCAGAAAAACATATCTGTTGAGGTCTATTTATTTTTCCAATGCTTCTTACTAATAAAGAGCTGAGAACTTCATTTCAATGTCCCTGTAGTTGTAGGTAATAAAGACACAAAGTAAACAATCCAAGTACATTTTAGATTGTAGTGGAGTCAGAATATTGTGTACCTGATAAGAACTTCTAGTTACAAGAAGTTGTACAATATGAATATATGATTGAAAATGTACTGGGGAAAGGATATATCAAGATAAAAAACATTTAAAATAGAGTTGACATAGAAAATAATGCCTTATTTGTTTCAAATTAATATAAAAAGTATACACATTATGGCTTCAAATTTCTATGACTCAAATATTGGTTGCTATGCAGAGTAACTTTTTATATTACTTTCTAAAATATATTAAGACCTTGTAAATAGTGCAAATTTATGCCACTAGATCATATTAAAACTTTATAAACTGTGCTTTAAGTACTTGCATACATCTTTACAAAATATGCAACTGTTAGTGGGAGAGACAGTCATGTGGGGGTGAGGGAAATGAGGATGTAAACATACAGGTTGAAATAAAATTGAAAGCTTAACCCAATGTTTGTGGTAATATTATTGTGATGTTTTAGTTTGTATCTCTGTTGTGCATATATCTCTAAACTAAAACTAGTTTGCACTGAAATTAAGCTAGAGGTAACCTTTTCAAATACATTTCTTCTTAAATTAGAAATAATGGGAGTGTTTAAAAAGTACAAATAAAAATATATCAATAAATTGATTTGTTAGCATATTGTTAATATAACAGAAATTAAAAATCAAATAAAAGCACATATAAGTAAATTCTGAATGTGATGAACCTCAAATGCAGTTTCATTTGGTGTTATGGAAAAATAATTCAAAAGTTTGGGCTTCAATTTTGGAAAACAAGTTCAGCTTCAGTCTAGGAAATAGGTTTTGTTCTGTATTTGTGTTTTCAAATTCACAACATGTGAATAATCATGAATGCTCATAGAGTTGTTAAGGAGTAATGATCAGGAAAATCTTAAGTTCTGATCTAAGTGGTTGACTTTTTAAAAATTTGATTTGTTTTGTTTTAAATTTTTGCCTCTGGTTCGTTGCTATGCACTTTTCAAACACCTCTTTTTTCCCCCCTTTTTCTTGGTAGCAGGGAACTCAACATACAAAGTTTGTATTTAAAGCCTGGAAAAATTGCTACATTTTAACATTTTGGACTCTAGCAATATAACACAGCAGAGATCGTTGATGGGAGATAAAATCAGTACGAAAGTAGACTATGCTTTCTGTAATTTGGCCCCACTGCCTTGTGTTAGTATAAGAAACTAAATTGCATGGAAATGAATATGGTTTTTGTTATTTTTACATAATCTAAGTGTTGGTTTACACATGTTCTTAGAATGAAAACCACAACTGAGAGAGTTGTATTACACGTCAAATCGTAAAAATCCCAGTGCGTTTGTTTGTTTGTTTGTTTGTTTGTTTTTGATAGAAGACCTTTAGGTACATGATTATTTTCTTGCTTGAGAGAATTTAAATAGTGCAATGATCCTAAATTTTTTTTTTGGAATTTGCATTTTGAGCTATAGATTCTAAAGAGCAAATTTCTAGTTTTTCAACCTGACTTAAAAGTTTAAGGACTCTGTTCACGGAAGTGTTCTTTTAAGTAGAAATGGAAAGTAAATGAAATAGAATTCCAAAACAAGTTCTCTGCATGGAGTTCTATGTGTCCTGTCTGAGCTAAGTGATCATTACTCAGTCATTTGGTTGTGATCATTTTATGTCATTTTACTCAGTTGATATTGCATCCACAGGTGTCATTTTCAATGTAGGCACACAATTTCTTTTGATAGCGCTTTCAGTGCCATTTTTCTATTAAAAAGATACAAAGATACTTCTCACAGTTGAAAATTAATTATTTCATGACTGTAATGTACTGCACCAAAAGAGAGATTCTTGTTCATTTGTGAATGACATATATCTCAGGAAAGTGCTTTGTATGGAGTAACTGAACTAAAAATAGCATTTAAAAATAGAAAGAAAAAAAAAAACCTTGACATTTAATTCTAATCCAGGCATGCTGTAAACCACTTGCTAGATACTTAATGACCATGCTTCTTTAAATTATGTGCATATGCACATATATCCTGAAAACAAACCAGGGCACTTTATAATGGAGTTAATCCTACTATCATTTCTTTTCAGATTTCTTTCAACTGCAGTCTATTTCCATAATTTTCTAATATCCAATAGCTTCTCCCACTGGGCAATGGCACCTTCAATTTGTATTCTGAGAATGAGTGGTTTGACCACAAATAGGTTGTATAGAAGCAGTTTGTGGCTGACTCTGTTAATGTCCTTATCATTAAGTTGCTTTAAATATGAGGAGATTTAAATAACTTTATTAAATTATATATGGCATTGTAAATCACCTGTCTCTTGTCAAATCACTATATAGTAGGACAGATGGAAATTCTTTGTTATATCTATTCAGAGAAAGTTTATATACATTTACTTAAAATCAATTTCATTAGAACTGAGAGAAACGCAATGCGCTCGAGACAATGAAACACAATTCAACATTTCCTAATACTGTATGTTCTTGTATGTTCTGCTATGTGTTTTTCTTCGTTATCTTCTTATATCTGAAGTTCTATTACCACGGGTTACCCTCCACCCCATGTATTTGATCATTTCTCTAAGTCCCTTGGCTGAACCAATCTCTTTTCATGCAGAGGATAAAAAGAGAAGAACTTCAAAGTAGGTTCAGGTAATTAACAGCTGAGGGGAATATAATCTAAACCACAGGCCCTGCTTTGCACCCAGGCTGTATCCCTGAGCCAGCCGGCAAGGGAGCGTCTATTCCCTATAGCATCTAAATCTGCTTCCTCTGAACAACGCTGCCAGGCCTCCAGTTTTCACATCTGCACTTCAAACACCATGGCTCTGGCATTAATTATTAATTAGCCTATAGTCACCCTAGAGGATTCAAGTTCCAGTCTGCAAATACTTATTCATTGACCTCTATCTTGGTTTTTGTTGGGGAGGAAAAACTCAGTAGAATGCTTAATAATTTCCTTTCTCTCAGACCTGTTCTAGTTTCATGGAGGGGAAACAGTATGTTTTCCAAGTGGGAATGATCACACAGTGGCCCCAAAATTTGTTTACAGTAAAATGATTTGTCAAATGATTAGGGGCATGGAAGGAGCGGAATGATTTATAGATGGTATTGAGTGATGCAATGTACTTTTTTAATGTTCAATACATTGACTGTATTTTCCTCAAATTGGGAGATATGGTCATGGGACAAAGCTAAGCATTCCTTAGTTCTCAGTGAGGGCAGTGCAGAATTTGTAAAGTAAAATAGATTTCATCCTTGGAAAATATATGTGCATGACCAATAAGACTAGTGATAGGTGCATCAGATGCTACAATGTCCAAAGAAATTATGAACACAAAAATGATTTTTATAAAGAATAGATCTAATTTTGATTTATTTCAAATAGAAACCTAAACATGCTCCTTTCTTGCCAGTAAATATTTTAATGTGTAAATTGAATTATTAAGCTATTTGTGATAAACCTTTGAGCCTAAATGTGGAAAGTTTTAAATAATAGAAGAGAGATTGAGTTGAGCTGAGAATTATACAGACCCGGCTTTGAACTCAGTCCTGCCATTTAATAAGTGGCCTTGAATCCATATCATTTCTGAAACTGTGACTTCCATTTAGGAAAATGAGGATAGCATTGGAACCTACCTCATGGAGTGGTTATGAGAATTAAAAGGCATGATCATATAAATTGCTTATCATATTCATCATAGTGCCTGACATACAGTAATGGCTAATAAGTATTTGTTACTTTAATAATACTTGTTCCATTATGTTATTGTGAGATTTCTAGTTTGTCTTAATTTGTTTTTATTTAGATGTCAATTCCCCACTGAATGCATTTCCCAGTAAGAGAGCTTTTAACAACCATGTATGTGCATAGGTCCTGCTTTCCTTCTCAGAAACTGCTATCACTTGTTCTCCTACTGCCACTCACTTGCCATGGTAATTTCCCTCTTCTTCACCCCTAATATTGTTTTCTTGCTTTGTACTCTGCTATTCCTTCTGGAATCTAGTCATCGCTGTTGAAAATCTCTTCCCTTAATACAACAGCTCTGTGGGGCTTTCTCAAACATTTCAACTTTTATCATTGGCATGTGGAACATCCTCTGAAAACAGTGCCTATAAGCTGTTTTTATCCCTGAAATTCATCCATTAAGTCTCTCCAGAGTAAAATATGACAAGAGTAGGATTGAGTCACAGATCTACCTACCTCTGCCAAGACTTGAGAGTCTTCCTCTAATACTCAAGTAGAAGGAGAGGGGATCCCTAAGTGGCTCAGCGGTTTAGCACCTGCCTTTGGCCCAGGGCCTGATCCTGGAGTCCTGGGATCAAGATCCACATCAGGCTCCCTGCGTGGAGCTTGCTTCTCCCTGTGCCTGTGTCTCTGCCTTTCTCTCTTCTCTCTCTCATGAATAAATTTAAATAAACAAATAAATAAATAAATAAACAAATAAAGTGAAAGAAGATGGTATCCTGTTGTCCTGAGTTTTAAGTTCAGAAATACTATCCCATGAAACTAATGCTATAAATGGTAAGTAAGACCGAGTACATCATAAACATCATACAGTGTTTTGATTATTTTGCTTTTTGTGTAGGAACGATAAGAGTTATTCCTCGAAGATTTATACATTTTGAATTTCTTATTTTACCACAGTTTTCTCTGTCACCATTCACATTGGAGAACAATTAGGTCAGCAAATAAATGGATCAACTGATTTGAGAATGTTAATTTTTATGGGAAGATAATTATGTCAAAGTGGATTTCAAACAAATGACACAGGTACTGGTATAGAGAACCTATAAAAATAGGTTAAAAAATAGCTGTGTTATGGAAATGGTTAATGGCTAATGAATCTGTTCTCTAGGAACATGGGCTAGGGCTCTCTAGTAGGTCTTGCTCCATTCTTCATGTTTTATTTTTTTATTTTTTAAAAAATATTTTATTTATTCATTCATGATAGACACACAGAGAGAGAGAGAGGAGGAGACATAGGCAGAGGGAGAAGCAGGCTCCATGCAGGGAGCCTACTGTGGGACTTAATCCCAGGACTCAAGGATCACACTCTGAGCCCAAGGCAGATGCTTAACTGGTGAGCCACTCAGGCGTCCCAATTCTTCATGTTTTAATAAACAACTGAAATAAAAGCATAGAAACCACATTTAGATGATTTCAGGGATAATTAATATGTTATAGGAAAATTAAAAGTCTGAAAGATTTCAACAGTGTGGAATGTTGGGATGAAACCTTGAGACAGAGAAAGCTGGAGTTAGATGGGACTTCAAAAGTCATCTAAATTAATGCAGAAAACTCCTCTAAAACATTCCTAAGCAATGTCCTCTAGTCTTTACTGATGTGGACTGATAAGGAGCTCACCACATCCAAAAGCATCTTATTCCATTTTGGCACAGTTTTGTTAGAAAGATATTTCTTTTTTTGTTAGAAAGATATTTCTTTTTTTTTTTTTTAATTTTTTATTTATTTATGATAGTCACACAGTGAGAGAGAGAGAGGCAGAGACACAGGCAGAGGGAGAAGCAGGTCCCATGCACCGGGAGCCTGACGTGGGATTCGATCCCGGGTCTCCAGGATCGCGCCCTGGGCCAAAGGCAAGCGCCAAACCGCTGCGCCACCCAGGGATCCCCTAGAAAGATATTTCTTATATTGAACTCAAGTCTTCTTTCTAGTTTTGCAAGACAATTTCATATGCCATTTTTTTAAATATCTGAAAATTTATCTGCCTTACCTTCTTCTTTTTGTCCATTCTTAAAATCCGCAGTTACTCTATCCATTCATCGCTGAATTGATTTTAAGATCACTCACTGTATTAGTCTGTGTAAGCTGCCATAAAAAATACCATAGACTAACACAGTGTAATACTTATAATACCATAGGTATTTATTTCTCACAATTGTGAGCTGGAAGTGCAAGATCAGGGTGCCTGCATGGTTGGGTCAGGTCTGGTGAAGGCTGTTTTCCTGACTTGCAGATGGCCTCCTTCTTGTTGTGTCCTCCTATGGGACAGAGAGGGGGAGAGAGAGAGAGAGAGAGAGAGAGAGAGAGAGAGAGAGAGAGAGAGAATGCAAGCCTGAGAGAGAAAGAGAAACAGAGAAAGAGAGAGGCAGAGAAATCTGCTTCATAAATTCTATCAGATTAGGATCCCACCCTTATGGCCTTATTTAATCTTAATTACCTCCTAAAGACCATATTTCTAGATACAATCACATTAGGGATTGGGCTTCAACATGTAAATTTGGAAGGAGGACCCAATTCAGTCCATAGCACTCACTATCCTAGATTACATACACTTGGCACTCTGGTATGGTCAAAACTACTCTTACAAGGTAGTGAACTGAAGTAATTTTTTTTTGAACTGAAGTAATTTTAAGTGATATTTGAGCAGTGCAAATCACAATGGAACTATTGCTCTTTTTTAACAGTAAACCATAATTTTGTTAATATGACCTAAAATTGCAGTTTTTCAATAGCTATTTATGTAGAATATATTAATACCCAACCAAGAAAACATTCCCACCATTCACATTTAACATTTTGGTGACAATTTTTCCAGTTTTCTTTGCTTTTAAGTATCTATACATAAAATTGTGATAATACTTTAAGAAACTTTATATGCTTAGGGAGCCTGGGTGGCTCAGTTGGTTAAGTATCTGACTCTTGATTTCAGCTCAGGTCATGATCTCAGGGTTGTGGGGTCGAACCCCACATAGGCTCCACACTTAGTGGGGAGTTTGCTTGAGATTCTCTCTGTGCCTTTCCTTCTGCTCTTTCTCCCCCTTAAATAAATAAATAAATAAATAAATAAATAAATAAATAAATAAATTTTTAAAAAATAAATCTTACATGCTTGTATTTTCAACCTAACATTACCTTATGCAAATTCTCTGTTATTACAAATTCTTCCTAAATATTTTTTAGAGGTTGCATACTATTTCATTTATTTTTTAAAAAGATTTTATTTATTTATTCATGAGAGACACAGAGAGAGGCAGAGACACAGGCAGAGGTAGAAGCAGGCTCCATGCAGGGAGCCCGATGTGGGACTTGATCCCGGGTCTCCAGGATCATGCCCTGGGCTGAAAGTGGCACTAAACTGCTGAGCCCCCGGGCTGCCCTATTTCATCTATTTTTTAAGTAATTTTGAAATTTACTAGTTTTTTGAGTCATCTTGACAGTCCAGTGTGGGGCTTGAACTCACAACCCCAACATCAAGAGCTGCATGCTCTTCAGGCTGAGCCATCTATGTGCCACCCCCATACTATTTCCTTTTAAGGATATACCATAATTTAGAGAAGAAGAATAAATAAATAATTTTTAAAAAAAGATTCAATTGTTAACTGGCAGTTGACTGGCTCTTATATAATATATGTTTTATATAAGATACAGAATTATAATTTTATATTACAATCAGCAACAATATTTTGGGGCAAAACTATTTCAGTGTTAGCATTAAAAAGTAAGTCTACAAGAATCACCCTCCTCTGGTAGAAAGATACTGTAATAGATGTGTGAAGAATGAATAGAAATAGAAGAGACTGGACTGAGATTAGATCAGATGCCTTTAAGATCTTCAATATTCTGGTTCTCTAAAAATGTTCATTAAAATTATTATGAGATTAAGGCATATTAATCAATCCATTATACATTGTTAAAATGAATTTCTTTAAAATATTTTATTTATTCATGAGAGACACACACAGAGAGAGAGAGAGGCAGAGACTTAGGCAGAAGGAGAAGCAGGTTCCATGCAGGGAGCCTGATATGGGACTCGAACCTGGGACTCCGGGATCACGCCCTGAGCCGAAGGCAGACACACTTAGCCAGTGAGCCACCCAGGCGTCCCAAATAACATATTTTAAAAACATTTTTTCTTGAGGAGCCTCGATCTCTTTAAAAAGAAAAAAAAATATTTATTTATTTATGAGAAGTGGGGGAAGGGGCAGAGGGAAAGGGACAAGAAATCCCTGAACTAAGCATGAAGCCTGATGCAGGGCTGGATCTCATGACCCTGAGATCGTGAGTTGAGCCAAAATCAAAAATCAGATACTCTCCCATACTGAGAAGAAATGGGTAGGAAATATCAGAAAGGGAGACAGAACATGAAGACTCCTAACTCTGGGAAACGAACTAGGGGTGGTGGAAGGGGAGGAGGGCAGGGGATGGGGGTGAATGGGTGACGGGCACTGAGGGGGGCACTTGACGGGATGAGCACTGGGTGTTATTCTGTATGTTGGCAAATTGAACACCAATAAAAAATAAGTTTATTATTAAAAAAAGAGATACTCTCCCATACTGATACTGAGCCACCCAGGCGCCACTCATTCTTTTTTTTTTTTTAAGATTTTATTTATTTGTTCGTGAGAGACACACAGAGAGAGGCAGAGGCACAGGCAGAGGGAGAAACAGGCTCCCTGTGGTAAGTCTGATGTGCGACTTGATCCCACAACCACGGGATCACGACCTGAGCCAAAGGCAGACACTCAACCACTGAGTCACCCAGGCACCCCCCTCATCCTTTATTATAGTTGAATAATATTCCATTTTATATATACACCATTTATTTTTTTAATAATAAGTTTATTTTTTATTGGTGTTCAATTTGCCAACATACAGAATAACACCCAGTGCTCATCCCGTCAAGTGCCCCCCTCAGTGCCCGTCACCCATTCACCCCCACCCCCTGCCCTCCTCCCCTTCTACCACCCCTAGTTCGTTTCCCAGAGTTATTCATTCTTCTACTGATGGACACATGGGCTGCTTCCAGAATTTGACTAAATAATGCTGTTATAAACATAAAAGTGTGTGTATGTGTTTGAATTAGTGTTGCTGTATTTATGGGTAAATGTCCAATACCATGATTACTAGATAATAGAACAGTTCTATTTTTGAGGAACCTCTATACTATTTTCTATAGTGGCTGCCTCAGTTTCCATTCCCACAACAGTGCATGAGGTTTCTTTTTTCTCCACACCTTCTCTTTGCTTATTCTTTCTTGGTGTTTTGTTTTGTTTTGTTTTTGCTATTCTGACAGGTGTGAGGTGCTATCTCACTGTAGTTTTCATTTGCATTTCCCAGATGATGAGTGATGTTAAACATGATTTTTCATGAATCCATTGGCCATCTGTATGGTTTTTCTCAGAAAAACGTCTATTCAGGCTCTCTGCCCATTTCCTAATTGGATTGTTTTTTAGAGTGCTGAGTTTTATATGTTCTTTATGTATTTTGAATACTAACCTTCATCAGATATTTGCCATCTAGTTTTGTTCATTGTTTCCTTCACAGTGTAGAAGGTTTTTTATTTTAATGTAGTTCCAATATTTTATTTTTGCTTTTGTTTCCCTTGCCTCAGGAGACATATCTAGAAAGATATTGCTATGACTGACATCAGATAAATTACTGCCGGTGTTCTGTTCTAGGATTTTTTTTTTTGTTCTAGGATTTTTATGTTTCAGCTCTCACATTTATGTCTTTAATCACTTTTGAGTTTACTTTTTGTATGTTGTAGGAAAGTGATCTTACTTTATTATTCTGCATGTTCATGTTTTCCAATGCCATTTGTGGAGGAGACTGTGTTTTTCTCATTGCATATTCTTGTCTCTTTTGTTAAAGATTAATTGACCCTATAGTTATGGGTTTATTTTTGGGTTTTCTCTTTTTTCCTATTGATATGTGTCTATTATTGTGCCAGTACCATACTATTTTGATTAATACAGCATTTAAAAAATTATTTAAAGATTATTTTTTGAGAGAAAGAGCAGGGGTGGGGCAGTGGGAGAGGGAGAGAAAGAATCTCAAGTAGACTTCCTGCTGAGCAGGGAACCCCAAGTGGAGCTCGATCCCATGACACTGAGATCATGAACTGATTTGAACGGAGAGTTACATGCTCTGGGGCACCTGGGTGGCTCAGTGGTTGAGTATCTGCCTTTGGCTCAGGTCGTGATCCTGGGCTCCTGGGATCAAGTCCCACACCTGGCTTCCTGCAGAGATCCTGCTTCTCCCTCTACCTATGTCTCTGTCTCTGTTCCTCTCTCTCTCATGAATAAATAAATAAAATCTTTTAAAAACTAGTTACATGTTCTACTGACTGAGCCAGCAGGGTGTCCCAATTCCTATGGCTTTGTAATATAACCTGAAGGGTGGAATTGTGATACCTCCAGTTTTGCATTCTTTTTTCAAGATTGTTCTAGTTATTTGGGATCTTTTGTGCTTTCATATAAATTTGAAGACTTTTTGTTCTAGTCCATGAAAAATCCTGTTGGTATTTTAATAGGGATTACATTAAATGTGTAGATTGTTTTGGGTAGTATAGATATTGCAACAATATTTTTTCTTCCAATTCATGAACATGGAATGTCTTTCCATTGCTCTGTGTCAACTTCAATTTCTTAAATCATTGTTTTATAATTTTCAGAGTACACTTTCACTGTTTATTTAAGTTTATTCCTAGGTATTTTATTATTTTTGTTGCAATTGTGAATATAATTGTTTTATTAATTTCCCTTTCTGATGCTTTATTGTGCATTAACTTTGTATCCTGTAACTTTACTGGAATATTTGTCGGTTTTAGTAGTTCTCTAGTGGAGTCTTTAGGATTTTCTATATATGGTATCAAGCCATTTGCAAATAGTTAGAATTTTAATTCTTCTTTACCAATTTGGAGGCCTTTTATTTCTTTTTGTTGCTGATGGCTGTGGCTAGGACTTCCAATACTATGTTGAATAAAAGTGGTGAGAGTGAACATTTTTGTCTTGTTCCTGATTATAAGGGAAAAACACTTTTTATCCTCATCAAGCATGATGTGAGCTGGTTTGTTTTATTTTTTACACGGTCTTTATTATTTAAGGTGTGTTCCCTCTAAACCTACTTTTTTGAATGTTTGCATCATTAATTAGTGTTTTATTTTGTCAAATGCAGTTTCTGCATCTATTGAAATAATCATGAGGTTTTTATCTTTTCTCCTAATGTGAAACATCACATTGATTGATTTTTGAATATTGAGCTACCCTTACATACCAGGAATAAATCACAATTGATCATAGTGAATAATTTTCTAATTTATTGTTGGATTTGGTTTGCTAGTATTTTGTTGAGAATGTTTGCATCTATGTTCGTCAGGGATAGTAGACTGTAGTTCTCTTTTTTTGTAGTTTCATCTGATTGTAGCATCAGGATAATGCTAGCGCCATAGAATGAATTTGGAAATGTTATTTTTTATCTATTTTTTGGAATAGTTTCTAAAGAATTGATATTAACTTGTCTTTAAATGTTTGATAGAATTATCATATGAAGCTGTCTGGTCCTCACCTTTTGTTTGCTGAGAATTTTTGGATTAGTGATTCAATTACTTTGTTCATAATTGGTCTGCTCAAATTTTCTATTTCTTTCTGATTCCATTTTGGGAGGTTGTATGTTTCTAAGAATTTCTCCATTTCTTCTAGGTTGTCCAATTTGTTGGCAAGCAATTTTTCATAATATTCTTTTATAATCCTTTGTATTTCTGTCATATTGGATGTTTTCTCCTCTTTCATTTATGATTTTGATTACTTGAGTTCTCTCTGTCTTCTTGTCTTTCTCTCTTTTTTAATGAGTCTCACTAAAGGTCTAACAAATTTGTTGATCTTTCCAAAGAACCAGTTCCTAATTTTATTAATCTGTTCTATTGTTTTTGTTTTCCTAGTTCCTATTTCATTTATTTCTGCTCCAATTTTTAGGTTGTTTATTGAGATTTTTCTTGCTTCTTGAGGTAGGCCTCTATCATTCTAAACTTTCCTTTTAGAATAGCTTTTGCTTGCATCCCAAAAGTTTTAGATCATTTTTTTTCATTTTCATTTATCTCCATGTATTTTATTTCCTCTTTGATTGTTTTTTTGTTGACCCATTTAATGTTTAGTAGCATGTTACTTAAGTTCCATGTATATTTGTTCTCTGTCCGATTTTTTCTTGTGATTAATTTTTAGTTTCTAACTTTGTGGTTAGAAAAGATGCATGAAACAACTTTAGTCTTTTCAAATTTTTGAGACCTGCTTTGTGGACTGATACGTGGTCTATTCTGGAGCATGTTACAAATGCCCTTGAAAAGAATGGTATTTGGCTCTTTTAGGATGTTATGTTCTGAATATATCTGTTAAATCCATCTGTTCCAGGGGGTCATTCACAGCCATTTTTCCTTTGTTGATACTCTGTTTGGATGATCTATCCATTGATGTAAGTGAAGTATTAAAATCCCCTACTATTACTGTATTGCTATTGATTAATTCCTGTATGTTTGTTATTAACTATTTTAAGTATTTGGCTATTCCCATGTTAAGTGCATAAATATTTATAATTATTTTATATCATCTTGTTGGATTGTCCCCTTAATGATTACGTAGTGTTGGGCAGCCCCGGTGGTGCAGCGGTTTAGCGCCACCTGCAGCCCAGGTGTGATCCTGGAGACCAGGTATCGAGTCCCACGTCAGGTTCTCTGCATGGAGCCTGCCTCTCTCTCTCTCTGTCTCTCATGAATAAATAAATAAAATCTTTTAAAAAAAATGATTATGTAGTGTCTTCTCCTATTATAGTTTTGTTTCAGAGTCTATTTTGTTGCCTATATGTTTTTGCTATCCTGGTTTTCTTTTCATATCAATTTGCATGGTAAGTCTTTCTCCATACCTTCACTTTCAATCTGCGTGTGTCTTTAGGTCTAAAATGAGTTTCTTATAGGCAGCATATAGATGGATCTTGTGGGTATTTTGTTTTGTTTTGTTTTGCTTTTAATTTTTCCATTTCATCACACTATGTCATTTTATTGGAGCTTTCTGCTTCAAAGTAATTATTGATAGGTATTTATTGCCACATTTTACATGTTTTGTAGATGTTTCTGACATTTTTCTCTGAGACTTTTTCTCTTTCTTTGTTTCTTGTTTTGCTTGTTTTCCTTAATGATATAGTTGGATTTCTTTTGCTATTCTTTGCATATCTATTAGTGGATTTTTATTTTGTGGTTTCCATTAGGCTTGTATATAACATCTTCATATAGCAGTCTATATTAGGTTGGTGATTGTTTAAGTTTGAACCCATTCTTTACTCCTCTTGTCCTCACGTTTTAGGTACATATTGTCATATTTTACATTCTTTTTATCTTGTAATTTCCCTATTTTTTACAGAAATATTCTATTTTCTCCAGAAATATTCATTTTTACTTCTTTTGTGTTTTGTACTTTTATACTGTCATTAGGTTTTTTCTTTCTACTCAAAGTTTCCTCTTTAATATTTCTTGCTGGGCTGGTTCGGTGGTCATGAACTTCTTTAATTTTTGTTTGTCTGTGAAACTCTTTAACTCTCCTTTTATTCTGAATGACAGCCTTGCTGGATAGAGTATTCTTGGCTATGGATTTTTCCCATTCAATATTTTGAATATATCATATTACTCACTTCTGACTTGCAGTTTCTGCTGAAAAATCTGCTGGTAGCCTTATGAGGTTTTCCATTATAAGCTAAAGACTTATTTTATCCTGATGTTTTTAATTATTTTCTTTTAAAATATTATCTTATTTAAATTCAATTAATTAACATGTGGTGTATTATAAATTTCAGAGGTAGAGTTCATTGATTCATCAGTTTTATATAATACCCAGTGCTCATTATATCACATGGCCTTCCTTTTTTTATTTTTTTTAACTTTTTATTTATTTATGATAGAGAGAGAGAGAGGCAGAGACACAGGCAGAGGGAGAAGCAGGCTCCATGCACCGGGAGCCTGATGTGGGATTCGATCCCGGGTCTCCAGGATCGCGCCCTGGGCCAAAGGCAGGCGCTAAACCGCTGCGCCACCCAGGGATCCCTCACATGCCCTTCCTAATGTCCATCACATATTTACCCCATTGCCCCACTTCCCTCCCTCCAGCAACCCTCAGTTTGTTTACTACGATTAAGAGGTTTGTCTACCTCTCTTATTTTGTCTTATTTTTCCCCTCCCTTCCCCTATGATCTGTTTTGTTTCTTAAATTTCACATATGAGTAAGATTATATGATATTTGTCTATCTCTGATTTACTTATTTTTGTTAGCATAATACCCTCTAGTTCCAACCATATCATTTCAAATGGTGAGATTTCATTTTTTGATGAATGAGTAGTATTCTATTAAATATATATACATATATGTTATATATGTATATATATATCACATTTTCTTTATTCATAATTTTTATCAATACATTTTTCCTTTCCAATTACAATATGACTAATGGATCTGCTTTTGTTGATTTTGTTGTGGGTTCCCTGTGCCTTCTGGATCTGGATATTTATGTGCTTCCCCAGATTAGAGAATTTTTCAGCTATTATTTCTTCAAATAAATTTTCTGACATGTTTTCTCTCTCTTTTCCTTCTTATCCCTATAATGTGGATGTTATTACATTAATGGAGTCATTGAGTTCTCTAAGTCTTTTCTCATGCAGTATTTGTCTCTCCTCTGCCAACTTGATTGCTTTCCAATACTCTACCTCCAGGTCACTGATCTCTTCCTCTGCTTCCTGTAGCGTCCTATTCATTCCAACTACTGTATTTTTAACTTCATTTATTGAATTCTTCATCTCATGATATATTTGTTTTTCTTTTTTTTAGGGTCTCACTGATGTTCTCCACTCCTTACTCAAGCCCTGTGAGTACCTTTATGATCATTACTTCAAATTATCTAGCAGACATACTATTTATTTCTGTTTCACTTAGATCTCCTGCTATGTTTTTGTAATGTTCTTTCATTTGGGAAAATTTCTACTGTCTACTTATTTTGTCTACCTCTTTGTATCTGTTTCTGTGTTTAGGAAAGTCTGCCACATCCTCTGATCTTGAAGGTAGTGACTTTTTTGTAGAATAAGTCCTTTAGTGACCTGCAGTGTAGTGTTCCTTGTTCACTAGTACCTGGCACATCACATCAGAGGAGACTCCTATGTTGCTTGCATTCTGCTATTGTAGTTGGGTAGCTTTCCCTCTCAGTCCAGACTTCTGCACTGACTGTGTTCTGGGCTGTGCTTGCACTCTGTGGTGTTAGTGAGATCCAGACAGGCTGTTTCTGTGGGGCACTGACCTTAGGAGAGTTTGGGGATGGGGTAGTGGTGTTAGCAAAATTTGTACTGAGTCATTAGACCTAGTCTGGATCTTCTGAAGTGTGGTAGCCAGGGTTGTGATGCAAACTAGTGGCAGCAGCCAAGGGCAAGGTGCATGCCTGAGGTGGTAGCAAGCAGTGAGTGTCCCTTGGGTGCAGTGTCCATGTATGTAAAGGCTAGTCAAGAAGACGGTAGTAGTTGGTAGTCTGTGGCAGCCTGGCAGGGTACATACTGCATTAGCAAAATTCATACTGATCCTCTAGTCCTAGGCCAATCCTTCAAAGCATGGTGGCAGCCACAGCAGCCAGGGCATGTGGTGTCTGTGTGAATGGTGGTTGGGCAAGGCACACTGTGTCTTTATGCATCATAGGTGAATGCTGAATGTGGTAGTTGGGGAGAGGGGCATATATGAGTATGGCTGGGTGGGTGGGTCACATATATCATTATCAAAATTAGCCCTGAGGCCAAATCCCATGAAAGGTGGTAGCCAAGGGAGTGCAGTACACAGAGGTAGCTGTTGGGTGAGCCCTGTAAAGCCTTCATAGAATTTGCTCTAAGCCCAGCGCCAAGGCCAGCAGGAATGGAGTGGGCAAGTGCTCAGGAGAACTAGTGATTGAGCCATATTGCAAGCCTGTTAGGTAGCAAGTGTCTATGTAATGCTGCCTCCTGCACTTGTCTCTGCTTTTATGCTGGGGGCCAGGGGAATAAAATGGTGCCTGGAAACTCCTTTGTTCCCAGAGAATTTTCCCACAGGCTTCATAAACAGTATAAACAAATCTCCCTCCCATTGTTCAAACTGTTCTTTATATATTGCCTCTCCTTGAGTCCTTATGTCCTTAAAGTAAGGGCCTGGCAGTCATTCACTCTCCCAGTTTGCTAAGTGCTGAGTCAGCAGATGTTTAAAGTTCCAGGTTCTAAGTCTCACTGGTAGGGCAAATTCATGGAATTCAGACCTTCTTGTTTCAAGGCCAGACACTATGGGAATTCCTTTATGCTAAGTGAGCTCCCTGATGCCTTCCCCTCTCAATGACCACAACTGTCTACTCTCTCAGGCAGCTCCCAACCAACATTTGTGCCCTTCCTAGCATCTCAAATATGGTTTCTTCTTTATTTTTATTTATTTTTTTGGCTTAGAAAAATGATTTATTGAATAAGTAAACAATAAGGATAAAAAAAGAGACTTACCTGAATCAGCAGCACTAGAGTACGTGAGGTTTGATTTTTTTTTTTTGGTATATTTTTTTTATTGGAGTTCTAATTGCCAACATATGGTATAACACCAAGTGCTCATCCAATCAGGTGCCCCCCTCAGTGCCCATCACCCAGTTGCCCTATCCCCCAGCCCACCTCCCCTTCTACCACTGCATGTTCGTTTCTCAGTTCGGAGTCTCTCATGTTCTGTCACCCTCTCTGATATTTCCCACTCATTTTCTCTCCTTTCCCCTTGAATCCCTTTCACTATTTTTTGTATTCACCGAATGAATGAGACCATATAATGTTTGTCCTTCTCCGATTGACTTACTTATAGTGTGCATTTGTCACTATATTTGTCACCATATATATATATATATATATATATATATATATATATATATATATAATATTACTCAGCCATTAGAAATGACAAATACCCACTATGTGCCTCAATGTGGATAGAACTGGAGGGTATTATGCCGAGAGAAGTAAGTCTATATATATATATATATATATATATATATATATATATATATATATATATATATATACCACATCTTTCTCCATTCATATTTAGATGGACACCGAGCCACCTTCCACAGTTTTACTATTGTGGACATTGCTGCTAGAAACATTGGGGTGCAGGTGTGTTGGTATTTCACTGCATCTGCATCTTTGGGGTAAATCCCCAGTAGTGCAATGGCTGGGTCATAGGGTAGTTCTATTTTTAACTCTTTGAGGAACCTCCACATAGTTTTCAAGGTGGCTGTACCAGTTCACATTCCCACCAACAGTGCAAGAGGATTCCCCTTTCTACACATTCTCTCCAACATTTGTTGTTTCCTGACTTGTTAATTTTCACCATTCTCATTGGTGTGGGGTGGTATCTCATTGTTCCTTTATTTTGTGTTTCCCTGATGGCCAGTGATGCGGAGCATTTTCTCATTTGCTTGTTGGCCATGTGTAAGTCTTCTTTGGTAAAATGTCAGTTCATGTCTTTTTTCCATTTCATGATTGGATTGTTTGTTTCTTTCCTGTTGAGTTTAATAAGTTCTTTATAGATCTTGGATACTAGCCCTTTACCTAATAGGTCATTTGCAAATATCTTCTCCCATTCTGTAGGTTGTCTTTGAGTTTTGTTGACTGTATCCTTTGCTGTGCAGAAGGTTTTTATCTTGATGAAGTCCCAGTAAATCACATTTGCTTTTGTTTCTCTTGCCTTCATGGATGTCTCTTGCAAGAAGTTGGGGTGGCCAAGTTCAAAAAGGGTGCTGCCTGTGTTCTTCTCTAGGATTTTGATGGAATCTTGTCTCACATTTAGATCTTTCATCCATTTTGAGTTTGTCTTTGTGTATGGTGTAAGAGAATGGTCCAGTTTCATACTTCTGCATGTGGATGTCCAACTTTCCCAGCACCATTTATTGAAGAGACTGTCCTTTTTCTAGTGGGTAGTCTTTCCTTCTTTGTCGAATATCAGTTGACCATAAAGTTGAGGGTCCACTTATGGATGCTCTATTCTGTTCCACTGATCTATGTGTCAGTTTTGTGCCAGTACCACACTTTCTTGATGACCACAGCTTTGTAGTACAACCTGAAATCTGGCATTGTGATGCCCCCAGCTACCGTTTATTTTTATAAAATTCCTCTGGCTATTTGGGGTCTTTTCTGATTCCACACAAATCTTAAGATAATTTGTTCCAACTCTTTGAAGAAAGTCCATGGTATTTTGATAGGGATTGCATTAAATGTGTAAATTACCTTCAGTAGCATTGACATTTTCACAATAGTACTTCTCCCAATCCATGAGCATGGAATATTTTTCCATCTCTTTGTGTCTTCCTCAATTTCTTTCAGAGGTGTTCTATAGTTTTTAGGGTATAGATCCTTTACCTCTTTGCTTAGGTATAGTCATAGGTATCTTATCCTTTGGGTGCAATTGTAAATGGGATTGACTCCTTAATTTCTCTTTCTTCAGTCTCATTGTTAGTGTACAGAAATGCCACTGACTTCTGGGCATTGATTTTGTATCCTGCCACACTGCCAAATTGCTGTATGAGTTCTAGCAATCTTGGGGTGGAGTCTTTTGGGTTTTCTATGTAGAGTATCATGTCATCGGCGAAGAGGGAGAGTTTGACTTCTTCTTTGCCAATTTGAATGCCTTTAATGTCTTTTTGTTGTCTGATTGCTGAGCCTAGGACTTCCAGTACTATATTGAATAGCCGTGGTGAGAGTGGACATCCGTGTCTTGTTCCTGATCTTAGGGGAAAGGCTCCCAGGGCTTCCCCATTGAGAATGATATTTGCTGTGGGCTTTTTGTAGATGGCTTTTAAGATGCTAAGGAATGTTCCCTCTATCCCTACACTCTGAAGAGTTTTGATCAGGAATGGATGCTGTATTTTGTCAAATGCTTTCTCTGCATCTAATGAGAGGATCATATGGTTCTTCGTTTTTCTCTTACTGATATGATGAATCACATTGATTGTTTTACGAGTGTTGAACCAGCCTTGTGTCTCGGGGATCAATCCTACTTGGTCATGGTGAATAATTTTCTTAATGTGTTGCTGGATCCTATTGGCTAGTATCTTGTTGAGAATTTTTGCATCCATGTTCATCAGGGATATTGGTCTGTAATTCTCCTTTTTGGTGGGATCTTTGTCTGGTTTTGGAATTAAGGTGATGCTGGCCTCATAGAACGAATTTGGAAGTACTCCATCTCTTTCTATCTTTCCAAACAGCTTTAGTAGAATAGGTATGATATCTTCTTTAAACGTTTGATAGAATTCCCCTGGGAAGCCATCTGGCCCTGGACTCTTGTGTCTTGGGAGGTTTTTGATGACTGCTTCAATTTCCTCCCTGGTTATTGGCCTGTGTAGGTTTTCTATTTCTTCCTGTTCCAGTTTTGGGAGTTTGTGGCTTTCCAGAAATGCGTCGATTTCTTCTAGATTGCCTAATTTATTGGCGTAGAGCTGTTCATAATATGTTTTTAAAATCGTTTTTATTTCCTTGGGGTTGGTAGTGATCTCTCCTTTCTCATTCATATTTTATTAATTTGAGTCTTCTCTCTTTTCGTTTTCATATGGCTGGCTAATGGTTTATCTATCTTATTAATTCTTTCAAAGAACCAACTCCTAGTTTTGTTGATCTGTTCCACAGTTCTTCTGGTCTCTATTTCATTGAGTTCTGCTTGAATCTTTATTTATTAACTCTTTTCTTCTGCTGGGTGTAGGATCTATTTGCTTCACTATTAAATGTCGAGGTGTTGAACGTTTTTTATTGATTTTAGGGGTATCTCTCTATTTCCTGGATCTGAATGCCTGTTTCCCTTCCCAGATTAGGAAGGTTTCAACTATGATTTGTTCAAATAGTTGTTCTGGACCTCTGTCCCTTTTGGTGCCCTTGGGAATCCCAAATAAATGTAGATTTTTCCTTCTGAAGCTGTCATTTATTTCCCTTAACCTATCCTCATGATCTTTTTAATAGTTTTTCTCTTTATTCCTCAGTTTCTCTCCTTGCCATCAACTTGTCTTCTATGTCACTCACTCGTTCTTCTGCCTCATTAACCCTCGTCTTTAGGACCTCTAGTTTGGATTGCATCTCATTTAATTGATTTGTAATTTGTGCCTGATTAGATCTAAATTCTGCAGTCATGAAGTTTCTTGAGTCCTTTATGCTTTTTTCTAAAGCCACCAGTAGCTTTATAATAGTGCTTCTGAATTGGCTTTCTGACATTGAATTGTAATCCAGATTTTGTAACTCTGTGGGAGAGAGGACTGTTTCTGATTCTTTCTTTTGAGGTGAGGTTTTCCTTCGAGTCATTTTGCCCAGTGCAGAGTTGCCAAAAGCAAGTTGTATTGGGAAAAGGAGAAAAAGAGAGCAGAGAAAGAAGGAAAGAAAAGAGAAAAAGAAAAAAGAAAAAAGGAAGAAAAAAAGAAAAAAAGAGCGAAGAAAAAGAGAAAGAAAAAGAAAGAAAGGAAAAAAAGGTGGGGGAAGGAAACAAATCAAAATGCAAAAAAAAAAAAAACCACACACACACACACACAAAAAAAAAAAAAAAAACATGGTGGAGTATCTTCTGTATACTTTAAGTCCCTTGACTTCCCTTGGAACTGGTCCGTCTAGCTGGTCTTCTGGGGGAGGGGCCTGTTGTGCTGATTTTCAGGTGTTAGCACTTGAGGGAGCTGCTGTGCCCCCTGCCTGGTGCAGGGCTCAGTGGGGGTTGTTTACCCCGTGAGGCCCGAGGAGGAACAATCACAGTGGCGGTGGCCAGCTCTGGAGTCCTGGATTCAGCTCCCGTGGTAACTACCGAGCTCTCAATCTGTAGGGCCTGGAGGCTCCGGGGCGTGGCCGCCGATCTGCTCAGCTCGGGGCAGGAACGTCCTTGATGTCCTGGGCCCTCCCGGCCTCTTCCTGTCCCGGGGGGAGGTCGGATCCTGGGCTGTGTCCCGGTGCCCAGTGCTCCGGAGCCTGTGCTGTTGGATTTGCGCTCCGGACGCGCAGCCCCCTCCACGGAGCCGCCGCCCGAGCCCCTCCGAGCTGCTTCCGGAGCCGCGCAGCCCCCTTTGCTCGGAGCCTCTTCCTCTGCCCGAGTGCCTCTGTGCTGCTCCCGGCCGTGCAGCCCCCTCTCCGCGGAGCCGCCGCCCGAGCCCCCCCGAGCTGCTCCCGGGTCCCGCCGTGCCCGCTGCAGCCCTTTAGGGAGCTCGGCGCGCTCTCCCCCGGGACGCAGTTCCTCTGTTACTGTCCCAGAGAGCCTGAGGGCATCCCCGCCCTCCTGGGTCCTGCTCTAACTCCCTGCGGGCGCCTTTCCGCCCGAGAAGGTTGGTGCCGCTCCTGTTTCTCCGGGACGGGGCTCTCCTGTCCTGGGGACACTCACTCCGGCCTTAGCGCAGCTCCTTGCGCGGCCCTTCCCCTTTGGATGCCTTTTGTTTCTTTCTTTTTCCCCGTCTTCCTACCTTGATAGAAGCGCGAACTCTTCTTACTGTAGCATTTCAGCTGTTCTCTCTTTAAATCTCAGGCCGAATTCGTAGATTTTCAGGATGATTTGAAGGTTATCTAGGTAATTTGGTGGGAACAGGTGATTTGGAGACTCTACTCTTCCGCCATCTTGCCCCTCCTCCAGAAATTTACAGTCTGATATAAAAACAAGTTGTACTGGAAAAAAGGAAGAAAAACAAAATAGGAGGGGCATCCTCTGGTTCTTTTTTTTAATTTTTATTTATTTATGATATTCACAGAGAGAGAGAGAGAGAGAGAGAGAGAGAGAGAGAGAGAGAGGCAGAGCCATAGGCAGAGGAAGAAGCAGGCTGCATGCACCAGGAGCCCTACGTGGGATTCGATCCCGGGTCTCCAGGATCTTGCTCTGGGCCAAAGGCAGGCGCCAAACTGCTGCACCACCCAGGGATCCCTCCTCTGGTTCCATATACTGTAAATTCCTGGACTTCCTCTGGAGCTTTCCAGTACTGCTTGGTAAAGAATTTGCTCTTCCCCTGTCCTTACAGCTGGTCTTCTGGGGGAGGGCCTGCTGTGCTGATTCTTAGGTATGTTCACCTGGGATAGCTGCCCTATTTCCCCCCCCCCACGCTGGGTGCCATGCTCGGTGGGAGCTGTTTACCACATGAGGCCTCTCTTCCTTTGTGGTCCAGCTACCCTAGGCACACGGTGACATCAGGAGGAACAACAATACTGGTGGTGGCCAGGTCTCTAGCTCTGGAGTCAGCTCCCACAGTAACTACTTCAGTCTCCCAGTTCTCACTGGCCTAGATGCTCCTGGGCCGGCTGGCGGCGCTGATCTGCAAGCTTGGGGTCACCCGGTGGCAGGAGATTCCTTGCTGTCCTGTGACTTCCTGCCTCCACCTTTGGGGGGGTGGTGGTTAGTGCAGGATCATGTGCTGTGTCTGCCCGCGCCCTGGGATCTGGGGCCTGTGCTCCTGGAATCACGCTACCAGGGCCTCGGCTCCTAAAGGCAACAGGGCTCAGACCCCTCTGCATGGAGTCCCCGCCTGACTGTTTTCTCCTCCAGGTTCCTCCAGGTGCTCACTCCAGCCCTTAACTGAGCTCTGCTTTATTTTTAGTCATGGAGTTTGTTCTGCTAATCTTTGGATCAGTCTCCAGTTTATTGATTTAGATGTGAATGATAGCTAGGTTGTAAATTTGAGACGAGGTGACCTTAGAATCCTCTTATTTCACCATATTGTGCTTCTCTCTGATTACTGATTTTTGATTTGTGGTTACCTTTCAGCTATATATAGCATCATATAAAGTTGATGGGTACTTAAGTTTGAACACATTCTTTACTCCTCTCCTCTCCGTGTTTTTGTATATGGTGTCATATTTTACATGCTTTTATTTTGTGAATCCCTTAACTGATTTTTACTGATAAACATATTTTTGTGCTTTTGTGTTTCTGCTTTTCATATTCTCACATTCTTTCCTTTCCTTTTTGTGTCTCCTGGATCTAGATATCTGTTTTCTTCCCCAGATTAGGGAACATTTCTGCTATTATTTATTCAAATATATATTTTTACACCTACTCTCTTTTTTTCTTCTTCTGGGATCCCTATAATGCAAGTGTTGTTATGCTTGATAGAGTCAATGACTTCCCTAAAACTGTTCTCATTTTCCATATTTTTTTCTTCTTACCTGCTCAGCTTGATTACTTTCCATTACTCTTTCTTTAGGTCATTAATTAATTTCTATGCTTTCTCTAGCTTATTATTTATTTCATCTTTTATTTTTTTCCTTCTTTTTTTTTAGTTCTTTATCTGATTGGTTCTTTTTTATGTTCTCCATCTCTTTGATGACTCTCACTGATGTTTTCCACTCTTTTCTGAAGTTCTGTGAGTATCTTTATGATCATTATTTTTTAGAAGATTTTATTTATTCATGAGAGACACAAAGAGAGAGAGAGAGGCAGAGACACAGGCAGAGGAAGAAGCAGGCTTCATGCAGGGAGCCCGATGTGGGACTCGATCTTGGAAACCCAGGATCATGCCCTGAGCTGAAGGCAAATGCTCAACCACTGCACCACCCAGGCATCCCAATGATCATTACTTGAAATTCTCTATCAACCACTTATTACTTATACACGTTTCACTTATGTATCTTTCTAAGGTTTTGTCTTGTCCTTTCATTTTGGAAAGATTCCCCTGTCTCCTCATTTTGTCTACCTCTCTGTGTCTGTTTGTGTTAGGAAAGTCAACTACATCTCCTTCTTTTGAAATTAATGGCCTTATGAAAAAGAGACCCTGTTATGCCCTGCAGTGCAGTGTTTCCTGTTCTTCAGGACCTGGTCCTTCAGGAGATGTCTCCTATATACATGGAGTTGCATGGACCCTGCTATTGTTTTTCCTGGATACTTTTTCCTCAGTCAAGCAATCTGCAAAAGCTCTCTTTGCCAGTTTTTGGCATTGTTTGGTCCCCTTTTGGGGTGGGGCACAGTTTTACCAAGGTATGTTTTGATCTGCTTGGAATGAAATATTCCAAACCTGTTGGGACCGAGGTCACATGACAGGGTGTGAAATTTACATATATTTACATATATGTATATTTTTATATTGTAATGTAAATTGTATATTTACAATTTTCTAATAATAAATTTATTTTTTATTAGTGTTCAATTTGCCAACATACAGAATAACACCCAGTGCTCATCCCATCAAATGCCCCCCTCAGTGCCCGACACACATTCACCCCCACCCCCGCCCATCTCCCCTTCCACCACCCCTAGTTCGTTTCCCAGAGTTAGGAGTCTTCATGTTCTGTCTCCCTTTCTGATATTTCCTACCCATTTCTTCTCCCTTCCCTTCTATTCCCTTTCACTATTATTTATGTTCCCCAAATGAATGAGACCATATAATGTTTGTCCTTCTCCGATTGACTTATTTCACTCAGCATAACACCCCCCAGTTCCATCCACGTTGAAGCAAATGGTGGGTATTTGTCGTTTCTAATGGCTGAGTAATATTCCATTGTATGCATAAACCACATCTTCTTTATCCATTCATCTTTCGATGGACACCAAGGCCCCTTCCACAGTTTGGCTACTGTGGACATTGCTGCTATAAACATCGGGGTGCAGGTGTCCCGGCGTTTCATTGCATCTGTATCTTTGGGGTAAATCCCCAGCAGTGCAATTGCTGGGTCGTAGGGCAGGTCTATTTTTAACTCTTTGAGGAACCTCCACACAGTTTTCCAGAGTGGCTGCACCAGTTCACATTCCCACCAACAGTGCAAGAGGGTTCCCTTTTCTCTGCATCCTCTCCAACATTTGTGGTTTCCTGACTTGTTAATTTTCCCCATTCTCACTAGTGTGAGGTGATATCTCATTGTGGTTTTGATTTGTATTTCCCTGATGGCAAGTGATGCAGAGCATTTCCTCCTGTGCTTGTTGGCCATATCTATGTCTTCCTCTGTGAGATTTCTGTTCATGTCTTTTGTCCATTTCATGATTGGATTGTTTGTTTCTTTGGTGTTGAGTTGAATAAGTTCTTTATAGATCTTGGAAACTATCCCTTTATCTGATACGTCATTTGCAAATATCTTCTCCCATTCTGTAGGTTGTCTTTTGGTTTTGTTGACTGTATCCTTTGCTGTGCAAAAGTTTCTTATCTTGATGAAGTCCCAATAGTTCATTTTTACGTTTGTTTCTTTTGCCTTCGTGGATGTATCTTGCAAGAAGTTACTGTGGCTGAGTTCAAAAAGGATGTTGCCTGTGTTCCCCTCTAGGATTTTGATGGAATCTTGTCTCAGATTTAGATCTTTTATCCATTTTGAGTTTATCTTTGTGTATGGTGCAAGAGAGTGGTCTAGTTTCATTCTTCTGCATGAAAAACTTACAGAAAATATCATTCTCAATGGAGAAGCACTGGGAGCCTTTTCCCTAAGATCAGGAACAAGACACGGATGTCCACTCTCACCACTGCTATTCAACATAGTACTGGAAGTCCTAGCCTCAGCAATCAGACAACAAAAAGACACTAAAGGCATTCAAATTGGCAAAGAAGAAGTCAAACTCTCCCTCTTCGCCGATGACATGATACTCTACATAGAAAACCCAAAAGCCTCCACCCCAAGATTGCCAGAACTCATACAGCAATTTGGCAGTGTGGCAGGATACAAAATCAATGCCCAGAAGTCAGTGGCATTTCTATACACTAACAATGAGACTGAAGAAAGAGAAATTAAGGAGTCAATCCCATTGACAATTGCACCCAAAGGCATAAGATACCTAGGAATAAACCTAACCAAAGAGGTAAAGGATCTATACCCTAAAAACTATAGAACACTTCTGAAATAAATTGAGGAAGACACAAAGAGATGCTCATGGATTGGCAGAATTAATATTGTGAAGATGTCAATGTTACCCAGGGCAATTTACACGTTTAATGTAATCTCTATCAAAATACCATGGACTTTCTTCAGAGAGTTGGAGCAAATTAAAGCAAATTAAGATTTGTGTGGAATCAGAAAAGACCCCGAATAGCCAGGGGAATTTTAAAAAAGAAAACCATATCTGGGGCATCACAATGCCAGATTTCAGGTTGTACTACAAAGCTGTGGTCATCAAGACACTGTGGTACTGGCACAAAAACAGACACATAGATCAATGGAACAGAATAGAGAATCCAGAAGTGGACCCTCAACTTTATGGTCAACTAATATTCGACATTGGAGGAAAGACCATCCACTGGAAGAAAGACAGTCTCTTCAATAAATGGTGCTGGGAAAATTGGACATCTCCGAATTTTTTGAGTTGTAAAGTTATATGTTTGCTTGAGGTTTCCTTTTCTTTTTCAAGGTAGGTGTTTTAACTTTCCTCTCAGTATTGCTTTTGCCGCATTCCATAAGATTTTTATGTTGTGTTTTCGTTTTCATTTCTACCAAAATATATCTACTTTCCCTTTGATTTTCTCTTTGACTATAACTTTTTCAAAAACGTATTGTTCAGTTTCCAAATATTGTTGAATTTCCAGTTTTCCTCCAATTATTAATTTCTAGTTTATTTTACTGCAATAAGAAAAGATACTTGATATGATATCAATTGTAAATTTGTTAAGACTTATTTTGTGATCTAAAAATTGACTTATCTTGGAGAATGTTCCATGTGTGCTTAAGAAGAATGTGTGTTCTGCTGTTGTTGGGTAGAATGTTTTTATATATCTGTTTATATCTTTTTTATATCTTTGTTTAAACTTCTTTACTTACTGCCTCTGTGTGTTCTTTTCTGGTATTTCTTTACTTTCCATTTATTCACATTTCATGGATTATTATACTTTCTCAAAAAGTAATAAAAACTGATAATACATTGTCTGACAAAGTATTTTAGTTTTAGAAAAATATTTCTTATGTAAAATAGAAAGCAAACTTATCCATTTGCTTGCTAAGAAATTTTACATCTGTTACAATTGTCTGCATCAAGCAGGATCCATAGTCCTTACCAGGATTGCCTCTGGCCAAGAACACTGACTTAAGAACACTGACTGAAAGAAAAGAGGTTTGGACTGGCTTTTCACAATCACCTACTGGTACCACAGGACACATAAATTTATACTGAAAATCCTCACTTCATAAATAAGAATGAATACCCAGGGGTGCTGGATGAGCCGTTTGGTTTGCAAGGCCTTCAAATGCACTGTGCTTGCATTTTGAGTGTTCTGAAATAGAATAATAACTGAAAAATGCTTAAAAGGAAACAACTTGTTTAACTTTAAAACTAAAGCAAAAAGGCTTTCTCAGTAATAATTTGTTTTGTACTCTAGTAGTAAGGTGGAATTTTTTTTTTCTCTTCCACAGCACAGGTAGATTTTTTTGGCATACAGCAGATTGAAAATATAATTTAGAACCAAAATTGCAAAATTATAATGCTTTTAAAGAAAATCAGTTCATAAATGATTAGACTTGTATTTCCAAGGAAAACCCAATCTAAACTTCTTTAAAAACTGGACACACATTTTATGCCTATAATTCTAATAACAAAGACAGCACAATACTCAATTTTGTGCTTACTGGGGAATGCTCAAAAGGATGAAATGGACACACAGCAGTTTTAAAAAATGCAAGTGGGATTTTCAATATTTTTCAAGATGTAACACAAACTGATTTAGAATTAAATATTAAAAACACTTCATGCCACATAGGTGATATACTTCATAGATTCTCCAACTAAACATGAAAATTCCAGTCTACTTTAAACATTCTAAAGCTTAATTTCTAATATTGTGTTAAAAATAAATTTAACTAAATGAATGGGGCAGAATTTAGCTATTAATACTGCATGGGAAAAATGGTGAGCCTTCTGGGGGCCAAAGGGACCCCTTCCCCCAAGTAATATACAAGTATTTAGATTTTATAGTAAAATATACCCACCCTCAGGCTCTTTTGTATTAATACATAATTAAAGTGGATACTGACAAGTTCATAAAACAGAAGTGACATGAGGAAATATCACATTGTGGGTTATGGCACATGAATCACATTTGTCCCTGTAATTACCATTTTTAAAGTGAGTCTTGGGGCATCTGGGTGGCTCAGCAGTTGAGCATCTGCCTTCGGCTCAGGGCGTGATCCTGGAGTCCCAGGATTGAGTCCCACATCCGGCTCCCTGCATGGAGTCTGCTTCTCCCCCTCCCCCTGCCTCTGCCTCTCTCTCTATCTCTCATGAATAAAAAACCCCAAAAACTTTAAAAGTGATTCTTAGCAGCAACAATTTGCTGGCAATGTTAGGGAAAGAGAAAGCCACACATATCCACTAATGTAAAAAGATATAAGCCATCTTTTCAGAGGGGTTGACAGGTGACCGAATCCTGATGTTTTCAGACCATTTTTGATAAATGCCCCATTGAACATGCAAAGGCTATTGTCACTACTATACCCCTGAAAGTATCTAAGAGATCTACCAGTTCTTGGGGACCCCAGGAGCATGTGTGGCTAAGGTGGGACACACAGGATTGACTTGTACCCTGTTTTTCCTCAACCTTCTAACAGCTGGATGAACTTAAAATGAAGAAGCCGGGCCAGTAATATTGTAACAGTATTGACCACCTGTTTACTATAAATCACCTGTAACAAAAACTCACAAATATTCTCAATTCTAAAAATAAAATGCAAAAATAATTGCCAGTCTTTCTCTAGATCTCCCAGTGTAAATTTGACCACATTCTATAAAAGTGTAAGCACCTCTCTCTCTTTGTCTTTATCCAGAGTCACACACTGGGCCAAATTCTTTCACTGGAATCAGAAAACAGTAGTACAAGAATCTCATGATAAACGTTGGACCAACTACCATGCCTAAAATATTTGAGTTAACATATTTTATGATAAAATGATTTCCCTGTCCCCTTTATATCTAAAAATTATAACTTTGTTCTTTTAAAAAGCAAATATACTATTTATAATTATTTTGACTATTCTAAGTCAGAAGACATGTACTAAAGATCATAATATATAGAAACTCCTAGGTGGCTCAGTGGTTGCGTGTCTGCCTTCAGCTCAAGGTGTGATCCCGGGATCAAGTCCCACATCAGGCTCCCCCTAGGGAGCCTGCTTCTGCCTCTGCCTAAGTCTCTGCCTCTCTTTCTGTGTCACACATGAATTAAAAAATAAAAAGGGCAGCCCCAGTGGCCCAGTGATTTAGCGCCAACTTCGGCCCAGAGCTTGATCTTAGAGTCCTGGATAGAGTCCCGGGATCGAGTCCTGCATCGGGTTCCCTGCATGGAGCCTGCTTCTCCCTCTGCCTGTGTCTCTGCCTCTCTCTTTCTGTGTGTCTGACATAAATGAATGAATAAAATCTTTTAAAAATAAATAAATAAAATAAAAAATAAAAAATAAAAACATCATAATATATAAGTGTGAGCACTCAGACACAGACCTTGAACCTTTAAACAAGATCATCCAGTACCAGCATTAAAAAATTAATGAGGAATAAGAGTGGACATTTAAACATTGAAATCTGCATCTAAGTCTTATGCCCAGAGACTTCAGAGAATACTAGGATTAGTTACCTAACAGCTGTCAAGAAATTGACACAGATATTCTTGTGCATAACCATGGCTCTCTTCCAAATGGACATACTAAATACCTTTCTCTTAAAAATTAAATGGAAATTTCAGATATCAGATGTAGAATATACTTCTGTCTAAAGTTAAATGCAATATTTACACAGATAATTTTAATTCCATTATCTTATTGCATGTATCCTAGTTTATTTACATGATTCATATCTAATAAAAGCTCCTGGGATTCAAGTACTAAGTAGCTCTTAGATCTATAGGGTTCATCATGGTACAAACAACTAAGAAATATTCTCTTTTCTTTTGTACTATGGTTAACTTTGACTTAACTTTCTTTTTTACAAGGATTTGCCCTCTGTGTTCTATAAACTATAAACTACTAAACTTGTGCTTTTAAACCTCATTCTTTGCAATCTCCCTGTATTCTCTTTGTTTGTAAGGGAATACAGAAGTAACAGCACCTCATGAATTAAACTAAAAAACACAATCTATAAAACCAAACAAGCCACTTGTTTCTTTTTTATTATTAGTTTCAGAGATAGAATTTAATGATTCATCAGTTGCAAAACACACAGTGCTCATTACATCAAGTGCCTTTCTTAATGCCCATCACCCAATTATCTCTTCTCCCTACCTTCCCTTCAGTAACCTGCAGTTTGTTTCCTAGAGTTCAGCATCTTTTATGCTTTGCCTCCCTCTCAAATTTCATCTTATTGTTCATCTGTTTTGTTTTTTATATTCCACATATGAGTAAAATCATATGTTGTTTTCTCTGACTTATTTTGCTTAGCATAATACCCTCTATCTCCAGCCATGTCATTGGAAATGGCAAAATTTCATTCTTTTTGATGGCTGTCATAGTCCTTTTAAAATGAAAAAGTAGTTCCTGAATCACATAAAGCAGCCTACAGAGTTAAAGGTCAATGTCTGCAAATAAAAAGCTAAAGATTTTAATGCTGAGGGGGAACATTTGGTACTCAGGATTTAGCTTTAGTTTTTAAAGATTTTATTTATTTATTCATGAGAGACACAGAGAGAGAATCAGAGACATAGGCAGCAGGAGAAGCAGGCTCCCCATGGGGAATCTGATGAGAGACTCGATCCCAGGACCCTGGGATCATGACTGAGCCAAAGACAGATGCTCAACCACTGAGCCACCCAGGTGCTCTAGGGTTCAGCTTTAAAATAAATACAATCTTTAAAAAATAAAATAAAATAAAGTAAAAAACAGTAAACAAAACAAAGGGAAAATGCTTCTGTCACATGGTGGTAGCATGATTCATTTGGGAAGAGTGCCGCTTTCCAAAATTGGACAAGCCCACCAGAGAGAATGCTATAAGCAAGTTTCCTTCTGGATACAGGGTCTATTGGAAAACCTTGCCAGCAGACCCCAAAACCTGTGTATCAGAAAGCCTTTGGGAAGTCTAACTGATATCATGATTTCAGCCTATTAAGAAATTATTTGTAATTCATTAAAAATCTTCCAAAATTTTTCATTCAAATGTACTTTATACATTAGTCAGTTCTTAAGAAAGAATGCAATTTCTTGACACTTAACATTTAAAGATTTTATTGGCCATATTAATCACAAAAGTTTTAAGTTATCTATAAATTCTTAGAATGTAAAAGTAAGAAGAGAAGAAAAAACTAAGTTTAAGAGGTGGTGGGGAAGCAGCAATTTAGTGAAAAATTCTTCCATCGAAGTATGTTCAGACATCTTTTTTCTCCAGTAAAATTTTATGCAACTTAGCTGCATCCTCATCTATTTTTACCCAAACTAAAATGGTAACAGGGATGATGGCATCCTTCTCATTGATATGTGGATGTGGAACACATACAATAAGCATGTTGTTTTTTCTGGTTTGAATACATGGCATATTGGGTGGAATAACATTCAGCAATGTTTCTTAATTGGTATCAGCCCACATTAAAAGTTGTGTTTTCTGATTTACTGTAGGTTTTATTATTTATTTATATAATTTTAAAATAATTTTATTTATTTATTCATGAGAGCAGCAGAGACATAGGCAGAGGGAGAAGCAGGCTCCCTATAGGGAGCCTGATGGGGGACTCCATCCCATGACTCTGGCTGAGATCATGCCCTGAGGAAAAGGCAGATGCTCAACCACTGAACCACCCAGGCATCTTTACTGTAGGTTTTAAATACAAAGTACCCACACCTTTCTCTTTCTTGTAAAATAGTTTAGACTCTTTGGAGTAAAAAGTATCTTCTTTTACTTCAATAACTGCTATTTTGGCAGCTCATCATTTTCTTCTTCATCTCTACCTCTATATTCATTACTCCTGCCTTCAGCTTGTATCTCCAATGTTTTTGTGGAAAATGGTGAAGAAATTGGTTTATTCTGGACAATATCTATGCCAAATAAACTGGAGTTTCCAGAAGAAAATGAAAATCCAAATAGGGGCCAGAATTTAATAAACCCAAGATAGCTATTGAAATGGTTTTTCTTACCCATTCCAGTGTAGCTATTCTCAGGTTTGTGCTTTTCTGGAGTACAGCAACTTCTTATTTGGGTTATGGAATTCTCACATAGGTTTCTTTTTCTCTTCTTTTCTTGTTTTTGCTTTTCTCTTCTTACCTTTTTCTTTCTTTGTTTCTTTCTTTCTTTTGGGAGGGCTGATATTTTTTATGTGAGAATTACTTCAGGGACTTTGAGTTCTACCATCTTGCTGATGTCATTATGCTGTTTTTGACATTTTGCTATCAATGATATGGTAGCCTCATATATAAATTTTGAAACATATTCTTTTCTTTTTTTTATTTTTTGAAAGAGTTTGTGTAAGGCTGAAGCTATGGTGAGGTCACCTAGGCATGAATTTCCTTAGTGAGAATGTTAGGATATGAATTAGATGACTTTATTAGTTATAAAATTTATCAGTCTACCAATTATTTTTTGGATTTTTGATAATCTACATTTTTTTCTAGGAATATGTTAATTTCAGCTAAATTTTCTTTTTTTTAATTTAAATTTATTTTTATTGGTGTTCAATTTGCCAACATACAGAATAACACCCAGTGCTCATCCCATCAAGTGCCCCTCCTCAGTGCCTGTCACCCAATCACCCCTACCCCCCACCCACCTCCCCTTCCACCACCCCTAGTTCGTTTCCCAGTTAGGAGACTTTCATGTTCTGTCTCCCTTTCTGATATTTCCCACTCATTTTTTCTCCTTTCCCCTTCATTCCCTTTCACTATTTTTTATATTCCCCAAATGAATGAGACCATATAATGTTTGTCCTTCTCCGATTGACTTATTTCACTCAGCATAATACCCTCCAGTTCCATCCACGTCGAAGCAAATGGTGGCTATTTGTCGTTTTTAATGGCTGAGTAATATTCCATTGTATACATAGACCACATCTTCTTTATCCATTCATCTTTCAATGGACACCGAGGCTCCTTCCACAGTTTGGCTATTGTGGACATCGCTGCTAGAAACATCGGGGTGCAGGTGTCCCAGCATTTCATTGCATCTGTATCTTTGGGGTAAATCCCCAACAGTGCAATTGCTGGGTCGTAGGGCAGGACTATTTTTAACTCTTTGAGGAACCTCCACACAGTTTTCGAGAGTGGCTGCACCAGTTCAGATTCCCACCAACAGTGCAAGAGTGTTCCCCTTTCTCCACATCCTCACCAACATTTGTGGTTTCCTGCCTTGTTAATGTTCCCCATTCTCACTGGTGTGGGGTGGTATCTCACTGTGGTTTTGATTTGTATTTCCCTGATGGCCAGTGATGCGGAGCATTTCCTCCTGTGCTTGTTGGCCATGTCTATGTCTTCCTTTGTGAGATTTCTGTTCGTGTCTTTTGCCCATTTCATGATTAGATTGTTTCTTTGCTGTTGAGTTTAGTAAGTTCTTTATAGATCTTGGAAACTTCAGCTAATTTTTCTACTTGGATCATGCATTTAATCCAATAATTATAATGTTTTTTTATCTTTATAATTACTGCAAGATTTTTGGTTTTGTCCTTTTTAAATTTTTGATCCTGGTTACTTGTGCTTATTTTTTCTTGCTTACGTGTAAGAGGAATGTGAATTATAAACCCTTCTGAGAATTAACTGTTAGCTTTTCTAATCTTCTTTATGGTAGTATTTCCTCTTTGTTAATCTCTATTTATCTTATTTTCCCTTCTTCTTTATTTGGTTTTATTTTGATATCCATTTCTTAATTTATTAAGATGAATTATAAGCTAGTTATTTTCTGTAGTTTTCCTAATATAAGATTTCAAGGCTGCTCATTTTCTTTTATGTTTTACACTGACTGCAGAGCTTCTGATACTTAGTATTCTCATTATTATTTTGTTAAATATTTTCCTTTTTCCCATTATTTCTTTTCTGTCAAATAAACTGTATTCTTTAAAACATGTGGAGATGTCTCTGGTTATTTTTTTATTTTTTATTTTTTTTTAATTTTTATTTATTTATTTACGATAGTCACACACAGAGAGAGAGAGAGAGGCAGAGACACAGGCAGAGGGAGAAGCAGGCTCCATGCACCAGGAGCCTGACGTGGGATTCGATCCCGGGTCTCCAGGATCGGGCCCTGGGCCAAAGGCAGGCACCAAACTGCTGCGCCACCCAGGGATCCCCTGGTTATTTTTTTTTTTAATCTTTTTGACCATATGTGCATTGTGACACATTCTGCACTATTCCACTTATTTGGTATATGTTAATATTTGCTTTTAGACGCATATATGGTCTTTTAAAAAAAGAAATAATCCATGTGATCTTGAAAAGAATGTATGTTCTGGAGTCTGGGTGGTTCAGTTGATTGAACATCTGCCTTGGGCTCAGGTTATGTTCCCGGACCTGGGAACTCCCTGGGCTCAGCAGGGAGTCTGCTTCTCCCTCTCCCTCTTCCTCTGCCCCTCTCCCCATCCTGTGCTCTCTTTCTTTCACTCTAGCTCTTGCTCTCACTCTATCTCAAATAAATAAATAAATAAATAAATAAATAAATAAATAAATAAATAAAATCTTAAAGAATGTGTTGCACTTTTGGGTGCATAGATGTAAATATATCTGCATGAAATAAAGTTTTTTAGTAACATATTCCAGTCTATATTTATAATAATTTTTTTTCTTTGCTTGTTCTATCAATTGCACATACGGGTGTGTTAAAACCTCTACTATGATTGTGGATTTGTCTACTTCTCCTATATATTTATTCAGTTTTGCTTTATGGCATGTGTTCATTTGGTACTTGTATTTTATCTTGATGAAACAAACTTTCATCATTATATACTGATCCTTTTGTTTCTAGTAATCTTTTTGCTCTGAAGTTTATTTTTTAAAAATACTATTTATTTACTCGAGAGAGAACGAGAGTATAGTGGGAGACAGAGAACACAGAGGGAAGGGGAGAAGCAGACTCCCCACTCCTGGGTGAGATGAGAGCCTGATGTGGGGCTCCATCCCAGGATCCCAGGATCATAACCTAAGCAGAAGGCAGAAGCTTAACCAACTGAGCCACTCAGGCACCCCGCCTTGATGTTTACTTTTGTCTGATATTTCTTTGCTTTCTTTTGCTTAGTGCTTTAATCATCTTTTTCTATCCTTTTATATTTTGAGTTTTCTGTATTATATTTGGTTCTGTCTTTTGGGAATAGCATAAATTGAGTTTTTCTATTTCATTAAGTCTGACAGTATATATTTTTAAGATGGTAACATTTAGTCCATATATATTTAATGTAATTAACAATATATTTAGGTTTAACTATCATCTTACTTTGTGCTTTTAATGTCTTACCATTTCTATTTTCCATCCATAGCTTCCTCATTCATTCCTTGATTTTTTAAATTTTCATATAATTTTTCTTATATTTCCCCCTCTGTTTGGAAGTCATATAGACTACTGAGTTACTTTACATTTTTTATATCCTTGAACTATGAAAATATAATGTTGCTTGATTTTTTGTTTTTCTCCAGGACAATGTGACTAACTTATAAAAGTTTAATTCTATTTTTCATCACTATTCTTGAATTATATGCTAATTGTGTATTGTATTTTAATTTTCCTCCTTCTTTTCCCTCTTCTTTCTCCTCTTCTCTTCCCCTCTCTTTACATACATATATCTATATACAATATAGCGTCTTATATAGCTTTTGTTTTCTTTTGTTATTCTTCATTTCATTTCTTCCTACGTCTGTGATCATCCATTTGGAATTTTTTTCATTTTAACTGCTAAGAACTTAAGAATTTCTTTTATTGTTTTTTTGTGGTAAACCTTTTCAAATTTGTCTCTACTCTTCTTTCTTAGAAGATGTTTCTGTTGAGTATAGAATTCTAGAATTGGCAGTTATTTCCTACAAGGACATTGAAAGTAGCATTCCTTTATCTTATGGCTTCCACTGAAGTTGTGGAGAATTCAGATAGATGTCTTTATAACTGCTACTTCTTTGAAAGTAAATTGCTTTGGTATTCTGATAAATTTTAAAATATATGCTTTTAGTTTTCTATAGTTTCTCTAAAATGTGCCCAGCTTTGGATTTTTTTTTCCTGCTTCGAATTTGTTAAATTGGCAGAATATGTGAATTGAATTTCTTTTTTAACAGAAAATTCTCAGGCAGCCTGGGTGGCTCAGTGGTTTAGTGCTGCCTTCAGCCCAGAGAGTGATTCTGGAGTCCTAGGATGGAGTCCCACACTGGGATCCCTGCATGGGGCCTGCTTTTTTTTTCCCTTTGCCTGTGCCTCTGTCTCTCTCTGTGTCTCTCATGATTGAATAAATAAATAAAATCTTTAATAAAAATTCTCAGCCACGATTTTTTCTAACATTGATTATGCCCTATTTATTTTTATCTTTTTCTAGGACTCTATTAAAGGTATCACATTGTATCTTTTACTTTCTCTTTCATACATTCCATTACGATATTACTTTGGAATTTGTTTTGCATAGTTTATTCTCATCTGCTCCCCGGTTCACTAAGCTTATATTCAATGGTGCATAATTTATTCTGAAACTCATTTAATCAGTTCTTAATTTTGTCATAGTATTTTTCAAGTTTGGAGGTTTTTTTAATGGTAATACTTTTTAAAGATTTTATTTATTTATTCATGAAAGACACAGAGAGAGAGGCAGAGACACAGGGAGAGGGAGAAGCAGGCTCCATGCAGGGAGCCCAACGTGGGACTCGATCCTGGGACTCCAGTATCACGCCCTGGGCTGAAGGTAGATGCTCAACTGCTGAGCCACCCAGGGATCCCAAGTTTGGAGTTTTAATTTCATCTCTATATATGTGTGCTCTTGTTTCATTTCCCAGTTAAAATTTTAAGCTAAACAGTTTCTTGAATAAAATAAGTTTAATTGTTTCACAGTCTATGTTTCATAATATCTAATAATATCTAGACTCTCCATGTGTCTGTTTTTGTTGTCTATCGGTTTTTCTGTCTCTAGTTTATGAGGGTTTGCTTTTCTTGTGGGTCTATTTTTCTGTGAATGTGTTTTGAACATTCAATACATTTTGCAGAAAAAGTATAAAATCTCAGATTATACTATATTTTTCTCCAATGATGATTTTAGTTTGCTTTTGTTAGTTTCCTGGGCAAAATAACAAACCAACAATTTCAAAGCTTGTTATTTTCTGGCCTCAAATAAGACTGTAATTTCTATGGGTGTTAATTTTTTTCTGGCTTGCCCTTATAACTAGCGTTTGACATCTTGTGTTCTCACTCAAAATCAGGGTAAGTATATTAGATATCCATCTTTTGCAGGTCCTGGACTTTGACTTCTTTTCTGCTTAATATTAGAAAGCCACTCAATATTCAGCTCTATCTCTCCACCGCCTTTTTAAAATCTGAACAGGCGGGGATCTCTGGGTGGCGCAGCGGTTTGGCGCCTGCCTTTGGCCCAGGGCACGATCCTGGAGACCCGGGATCGAATCCCACATCGGGCTCCCGGTGCATGGAGCCTGCTTCTCCCTCTGCCTGTGTCTCTGCCTCTGTGTGTGTGTGTGTGTGTGTGTGTGTGACTATCATAAATAAATAAAAAAATTTAAAAAAAAATAAAAATAAAAACCATACTCTTGCTTAAAAAAAAATAAAATAAAATCTGAACATGCTCCAAAGGTAAATCTGTATTTGGTTTACTGTTCTCTACCACATCTCATTGCAGTAATTTCTCAGTATTTTCTTAGTTTCTGTATGTTTTTAAGAATTGAAAAAATATTTTCTAGCTTTTCAGTTATAATCACCAAGAGCCAGGGGAAATTAGTCTAAATCAACCTATCTGCCATTATAAGGAACATGTCTTCAGAGAATATTTTTTCCTGTTTCTGTCTGTGTTCTATAAAACTGAGTCTTAGGAGTTAATAGTATCATATAAATACTTTCTTTAAAAGGGAACCCTCTTACACTGTTGGTGGGAATGTGAAATGGTGCAGCCACTCTGGAAAACTGTGTGGAGGTTCCTCAAAGAGTTAAAAATAGACCTGCCCTACGACCCAGCAATTGCACTGCTGGGGATTAACCCCAAAGATACAGATGCAATGAAACGCCTGGACACCTGCACCCTGAGGTTTCTATCAGAAATGTCTACAATAGCCAAATTGTGGAAGGAGCCTCGGTGTCCATCGAAAGATGAATGGATAAAGAAGATGTGGTTTATGTATACAATGGAATATTACTCAGCCATTAAAAATGACAAATACCCACCATTTGCTTCAACGTGGATGGAACTGGAGGGTATTACGCTGAGTGAAATAAGTCAATCGGAGAAGGACAAACATTATACATTCTCATTCATTTGGGGAATATAAATAATAGTGGAAGGGAATAGAAGGGAAGGGAGAAGAAATGGGTAAGAAATATCAGAAAGGGAGACAGAACATAAAGACTTAACTCTGGAAGACGAACTAGGGGTGGTGGAAGGGGAAGAGGGTGGGGGTGGGGGTGAATGGGTGACGAGCACTGAGGGGGGCACTTGACAGGATGAGCACTGGGTGTTATTCTGTATGTTGGCAAATTGAACACCAATAAAAAATAAATTTATTATTAAAAAAATAAAAAAATAAATACTTTCTTAAAAATGAATGTGTTAGTTTGCTAATGTGAGCACTTTATTATCAGACACTGTACAGTATTTTTGTTTTCTTAGCACCTGGCACAGAACTAACATTCAATGAATATGTGTTTAATGAATGAATCAATTAATAAATAAAAACAGCAGAGCATGCAAGTTTCAAATAATCAAAATTCTACTACTATTACAATAATCATAATTTAATTTTGTGTTTGGTAAAATGAAAGTACAGATACCTTTTCTTAAAAGAATAATTTAGAGAAGATTGTGATTCCATAGTGAAAATTAGCATCCACCA
This sequence comes from Nyctereutes procyonoides, assembly GCF_905146905.1. NCBI lineage: Eukaryota > Metazoa > Chordata > Mammalia > Carnivora > Canidae > Nyctereutes > Nyctereutes procyonoides. The sequence goes on along the minus strand of NW_026575125.1, from coordinate 62,796,356 downwards.
GCATCTTCTTATGACTGTAATTATATTTTTGGACATAAATCAAGTTCTATTTCAAGTTTCTAGATTAATGATAGTATTTTTATATAGGAAAACAATTGTTTCAACCTTTCTTATATATTTTGATGCAAATTTAAATTTAAGAGATGATTATTTTCTCACTCCCTGTAGCTATCTTTCCAAGGAGGATTTTGATAGTTGTAATATTATAGAAATTTTATTCAGCAGTGATTCATATATGAGTTTGTATAATATTTTCAGAAAGTACAGTAGGTGTTGTATAGAATAGTCAGTGGTAACATTTTGGACAATATGTGAGGAGTGGGAGTAAAGTACAGAAAAATAAAGCAGTACTTATTGATAATTAAAGCATCTGTATTTTATGAGATGCATTTGTAAACCATGTTAAGTTTTATTACAGTTTATAATTAATGCATACACAAATGTATGCTTTTCACTCAAAAACTACTTTTAAACTTTCCCATATATGTAACTGAGAGAAAGAATTGTTTTTTGTATGAAAGGATCAAGTAAGAGTAAGACCCAGTCATAGGTCCAACTAAGGTAGGCCCAGGCAGGGATTCCATGAGAGTAGAAGATAGTTGATATCAGAAAGGAGAGAAATACTGAAGTGAAGGAGTAGCTAGATAATTAACACCTGGAATAACAGAGGTTCTGTCATCAAGGATACAAGGATGAACAATCCAACCCATGCTCTCAGGTTATTCACCTTCTAATAGAAGATAAACAGAAAGTATATTCATTTTTTTTATAAATTATTTTTTATTGGTGTTCAATTTACCAACATACAGAATAACACCCAGTGCTCATCCCGTCAAGTGTCCCCCTCCGTGCCCGTCACCCATTCACCCCCACCCCCCGCCCTCCTCCCCTTCCACCACCCCTAGTTCATTTCCCAGAGTTAGAAGTCTTTATGTTCTGTGTCCCTTTCTGATATCTCCCACACATTTCTTCTCCCTTCCCTTATATTCCCCTTCACTATTATTCATATTCCCCAAATGAGTGAGAACATACACTGTTTGTCCTTCTCCGATTGACTTACTTCACTCAGCATAATACCCTCCAGTATATTCAAATATTCACCATCAAGATGGTACTGGCACCAATGGATCAAAATAAATACAAGCTGTAGCTAGAGCAGAGTTCTAGATTTCAAGTGTTAATCCTTTAATTGCTTGGTCACTGGAGGTTTCAAGGAGGTGTCCTAGGTGAAGAACTGAGTTGGCAAGAGGCATAAGGGATTTGGTTTGAGACATTGGATATTAACCACCTTTTATATAGTATTTCAATATTATAACAATTGATAGGGTTATATTGGAGCTTACTCAGTCCTGGATATAGGAAACACAAGTAATTATAACATATAATAGAGTTTGTATATCACAAAGCGAGGTCAAAGGTATGAGACAGTTGAGTTCTGCCTACGGTTAGACTTAAGAGAGAAAGTAACACTTCAACTGGGTCTTGAAATGTGAAAGTTTGACATGAAAATAGTGGTATAAAAGCATTCCAGAAACATGGACTGGTTTATTTGAATACGGTATGAAGTAGTGGGAGATGTTTAGAAAACCTCTGATTGCTCAGCTCAACCATGTAACTTGCAAGGAGGTAAGTGGCAGGTTTTGATGTTATTAGAGGAGTAAGTAGAAGAATTGATTTGCCCAAAACCATACATCTAGTAAGTGAAAAGTTATTATTTAAAACTTAGTACTTTCTACCTTCAAAGGTTATGTTTTTCCACGATACTTGTGTTTTATGATGCTTCTATTTTTGAGGCATAACATTTTTTTGAAATAGGATCTTATGCAGAATGTATAATGTATATAAAATATAAGACTTAATGTGCTTTGGTTGAAGCAGAGGCTACAGTTGGCAGCCTCTTATGTACCTTTTTGGTGAAATCTATTGCTCTACAAGTACTTTTTTTTCCCTCTCATGCCCTCCCCACTCCATATATTGCATGGGTCAATTTTATAGGAACTCAGAGGAGAGATTGACTAATTCATTTGGAAGAAGTCATAGGAAGATTCATAAAAAAAGGTAACATTTAAAGTGGGCCTTGAGGGATCCCTGGGTGGTGCAGCCGTTTAGTGCTGCTTTCAGCCTGGGGTGTGATCCTGGAGACCCGGGATCGAATCCCACGTCGGGCTCCCGGTGCATGGAGCCTGCTTCTCCCTCTGCCTGTGTCTCTGCCTCTCTCACTCTCTCTCTCTCTGTGTCTGCCATGAATAAATAAATAAAATCTTTAAAAATATATAAATAAAGTGGGCCTGAATGACAACAGACATCTATCAGACACAGAAGAGATAAGTAGGACTGCAGATGGGAAGGGGGTTGGAAATGACTGCAAAACAGTTTTGACTTACTTTTAGCTAAGGAACTTGGACGTTATTCTGTGAGAAATAGGGTGTCATTAAAAAAAATTCAGCAGGAAAGTGCCACAAGCAAAGCATTTTACAAAGATGATTCTGACATCAGTATGTAGAATGGAATGGGGCATCAGAAAGGCCAGAGGAGGTGGATCATTTAAGAGGTTGTTATTTCAGCAAGAATTGAGGGGAGTCTGAATTTATACACTGGTAGCAAAATGGCTCTTCACTCTAAATTGAGGTAAAGTAATGGAAGTGGTTTATTATTATGTCTGGATATCCTAATTCTTAGCAAAATAGATTGACTGAAGAGGTTTCTCATGAAGAAAAGTTAAATCTTGTTTTGACCTTTTGTCTGATAATTTGGTGGTCCATTCATGTTCGCATTTGCAAGTGTTATTCATAAACTTTAAAAAGCTCCCAGTTGGTTTGCGATTTTTTTTCCTTTGCTTTGGAATGAGTTTCTTAAAAAACAGTAATTCAGCAAAGCTACACAGAGGATCTATGACCCACTCTTTTATCTGTAATTCTCTGAAGTGTTCCATAGTTTGCCTGGATAAAATGTGGATGGTTTCTTGTGTGCAAAAGCACTCTTTAGACTTACTTGTTTCTATTATGTAGGAGATGTATCTGAGGACAGGTGGAAAAACTCCATTTGAATATATGACTTAATTTATATTTTTCATAAATAACAAAATTTATGTTATATATGTCATATATATTTTCTTTGAAATCCATGTTAGCTACTATTATTTTAGGCTATTTTATATACTATATTGGCAGAACACTGTATAAGACTAAATAAACATATATGCTTATAAATATTTTTGAAGTCATTAAGTTTTTATTCATGTCAAAGATGCTTGATACAGAAAGCATGAAACATGAGAGCTTCTTTGCTTTGCAGATGAATGTGGTTTGAAATGTTCATATGTAGAGATATTTGTACCAGACACAAAGCCACGGGTTGGTCCTATTTTCACAATTGAGTTGTGACAAAAACAGAAGAAATTTAAATATTTGTCAATAAGGCTGATTTGGTGAAAATCAGTCCCTTTGTAAGTTCATCTGTCCAAGTTGGTCTTATGTGACTAAAACATATGGCAGAGCTGCATTAACACAAAAGGAATTTCTAGCAAATAGCCTTTTACAATTTAAGATTTTGCTTTCTACATCCTATGGTGCAAATTTTGACTTCCCTACAGCCTCTGACCTCACAATTAATGGTGCACTTTCTCCCCTCCCCTTCTCATTATGATGTATTTGAGTTTGGACCAACACAATGTAGTTATCACCTTCTATTTCTTATCTTTTCTCCTTTAATGCAAAACACCATGATTTTGGAGGGAATTTCTTTGGGGCAGATAGATTATTGCATTCTTCATTTATATAAGCATGAATACTCATGCTATGAATTAATTACATTTTCTCTATGATAGTGGTGAGATAGGACAGTTGGAATGTAGCATCTTTGCCAACTTTTCCTTTTTTCTGTCATATATGCTCCTTTCTTTTTTTCATTTTTCTCCTATTCCATATTTCTGTTCTCTGTAGTCCAAAGAAACAGGAAGTGGGTGCTAATCTGAGAGTGGTGTAGAAGCAGGCACATCCAATTTCTTTTCTACACTTCAAGCCTTCATTTATGTCGTATCAGCGTAAGTGGCTAAGATGTGAAAATGTACAATTAAATCTATTTCTGTCAATTAGTGGTATTACTGGCTCATAAGAGGTAAGTGTTAAATTTCCAGAAATGTTGTGAGCTGGATTTTAAATGACCTATTATTAAAATTTAAATTATATGAACTTACAATTAAATAAATTATAATATAAACAAAGGTAACAAATATTTATCAATTCTTAATTATTTTACTACATTTTGCTATTATCTATGATTTTATTTAGATTTTATTTATTTATTCATGAGAGACACACACGGAGAGAGAAAGAGGCAGAGACACAGGCAGAAGGAGAAGCAGGCTCCATGCAGGGAGCCTGACACGTGACTCGATCCCGGGTCTCCAGGATCAGGCCTTGGGCTGAAGGTGGCGCTAAACCGCTGAGCCACCCGGGCTTCCCTATTATCTATGATTTTAAGATTTTTTTTATTATTATAAATTAATTTTTATTGGTGTTCAATTTACCAACATACAGAATAACACCCAGTGCTCATCCCGTCAAGTGTCCCCCTCCGTGCCCGTCACCCATTCACCCCCACCCCCCGCCCTCCTCCCCTTCCACCACCCCTAGTTCATTTCCCAGAGTTAGAAGTCTTTATGTTCTGTGTCCCTTTCTGATGATTTTAAGATTATATACATCTCATCCACATAGTGGGAATGCTATATAATGGTATGTCACTGTACATCACTTCCCAATTCTACCTTCAGTGATATCACTTTGCTAACTTGAAACTGGACATAGTGCGAGTATTTGCACTATGGAAATTGGCAATTGCTACAAATAAGGATTTGGTTGTTTTGTTGATTTTTTTAAACCTAAGATCAGCAAACTCCAGTCTGTGGGCTATATATAGTCTACCATCTATTTTTATAAATAAACCTTACTGAACTATACCCAGTTCCAGTGCTGCAATGATGGAGTTGGAGAGTTGCAAAAGAGGCTGTATGGCTTGCAAAAACCAAAATATTTATAGTATGCCCCTGTACATAAAAAAATTGCTTACTCTTGGTGTAAATTTAAGAAATTGGTATAAAATGTGAACAATGTAGATTAAACTTACAAGTATAATGTATCTATAGATGTGACACTGTGGGTAGCACAAAAATATTTCAATAACCAGCAAACACAACATTTGCCAGCATGACACAGTATAAAACAATCAGAATATACAGCTTATATTGAGGAAAAATATAAATGAAGGTGTCAATTAATACTGAATTTATTTGGACAAGTTTTGAATAAAGCTGGATTATATACTGAGAGGGCAGGTATTTTTTTATTTATTTAGTCATACAGCATCTAGCAATACTGAACACATGGTAGCCACTCAGCTGATTTCTGTGAATTATAAAGATTCTTACCTAAAAGGAAGCCTTTACCTTATATTCATATAAAACTAATTCCCAAATATACATGTATATAGTCAACATATTTCCTGAATATATACATTTATATGTATAAATATATGAGTATGAATATATAGTATGAGTATATATGAATAAATTATGAGTATAAATATATATAGTATGAATATATATAGTCATACTCCCCAACAAACTTTGAAGGTTATGGGGTCAAGATTATTAGCTAGATTTGGCAAAAAAGACAATGAGACTCAATGAGACAATGAGTAACAAAAATGTTACTTTTGCTACCTAAAGTGTGGTTTCTAGACGAGCAGCAGCATCTCATCATTTTTTACCTTGTTAGAAGTGCAAAATGCATTATTTCAAGTGTATTCCAAATCTACTGTTCCAGAAACAGCATGTTAACAAAATTTCCAGCTGATTCCTATACACATAAAGCAAGGCCATGGACTTCTGAGATGAGTGTTTTTACATACTGCTTTCCTAATACACTATGCTTTCATATTTCAGAATATGAGAAATAAGACAATACTCTAGTTTCTTGGATTCAACAAATAACAGAAGAAAAATCTTTATTTATTCCAATGTGGTTTTCCCCTTTAGCTATTGTCAGATTTTATTCTCATAAACTTCTCCTAAGACACATAGGGTGAGCTTTGTTATATCTGTAATAATAATGAGTTAATAAGGATACAGATAATTTATTACTGTTTTATCCAACTTTAAACAGTATGTTAGTGACAGATTCATCAGATGAGCTTTTTATATCAGTCTATTTTTAAAACAAACTCAGCAAGAGGAGATGGGAGAGGGAATTATTTGATAAATTCAGATCCCTCATATAATCTGTGTATTTCAGGTTCCTGAATACCTACTCACACACACCCATTCCTTAAAATTAATGCAAAAAAAATAGCAAAATGAGGGCTTAAGCTTGAAGTGTCTGTGTGATTTTTGTATAGGTCCAGTCTCTACTTATCAAGGCTTTAATCTATATAGAGACCTTTTAATCCCATTTCTACATGTAGAAAATATTTATCAACAATAAACAGTACTTTCAAATATTGGCTTATTTTTAGTTAAAAATCAATAAATTAATTTTTCATAACAAGGTTAACAATTTGATTCTTTTTAAAAAATAATGTGCTGTTTTAGTTTACTAAAGTAGTGGAACCAGGGATGCCTGGGTGGCTAAGTGGTTGAGCATCTGCCTTCCACTCAGTTCATGATCCTGGGATCCCTGGATTGAGTGCCACATAGGGCTCCCTGCAGGAAGCCCACTTCTCCCTCTGCCTGTATCTCTGCCTCTCTCTGTGTTTCTCTCATGAATAAATAACTAAAATCTTGAAAAAAATAATTGAACCAGTGGACAATTAAGAATGTATTTCATATTCATGTGTAGAGTGGTATAGCTAGTTAGATAAAAATATTGGTATCTAATGATCAATAGTACCGTATTATATATAATATTTTATTATTTTATTTTGAATGTCACTACAAAGAATTGAAAGCATATTATCTATATTATACAGTAGATCTTTACTTCTTCAAGGTACCCCTTCCTGTTCCTTCATCCCCATCAAGCTATACAGATACTTTTGCAGAGTCTCCATTAATCTTGCATCTGCTAGATGGTATCTAAGGCATAGTGGGTTTCTACAGAAATTAACTTGTCCTGACAACAGGTATACAGATTGGAGTCCAAGGATCATTTGGTAAATTCCCTTAAAACCAAGACTAATAATAAACAAAAAAACTGATAATAGTTCTAAAAGGCCACACAAAGGAACTTATTGAACTAAGAGTCAACTTGCTCTGTAAATAGTTCTTATTGAACTATGATACTGATAATAGAACTGATAATAGTTCTAAAAGGCCACACAAAGGAACTTATTGAACTAAGAGTCAACTTGCTCTGTAAATAGTTCTTATTGAACTAAGAGTCAACTTGCTCTGTAAATATTTGTGAAGACTTCGGTTAAACTAGTTTTCAGAAGCTTTATGCTTGTTAGAATTTGTACATGCTGATTTATGAATGTTTTTATATCTCATCATTCAACAGATACTACAAACTTACATTTCAATCAAATTATTTAAGAATAAATGAAAACTTTACTTAACTCATGAACAAGTGTGCCTTATTGCCTGTGGATAACAGTTATTAATTTAATTATTTTATTTATAAATTTATTTTTTAATGGTGTTCAATTTGCCAACATACAGAAAAACACCCAGTGCTCATCCGATCAAGTGCCCCCTCAGTGCCCGTCACCCAGTCACCCCCACCCCCCGCCCACCTCCCCTTCCACCACCCCTAGTTCATTTCCCAGAGTTAGGAGTCTCTCATGTTCTGTCTCCCTTTCTGATATTTCCCACTCATTTTTCTCCTTTCTCCTTTATTCCCTTTCACAATAATTTAATTATTTTAATGTTGAATCGTTGAGAACAATTTTTCAATATTGTATTATGAAGGAAAATGTTCATGTATGCAAATAATAATTCAAAAATCACTTAGTAGTAAATTTATTTTTTATTGGTGCTCAATTTGCCAACATACAGAACAACACACAGTGCTCATCCCGTCAAGTGCCACCCTCAGTGCCCATCACCCATTCATCCCCACCCCCCGCCCTCCTCCCCCTCCCCACCCCTAGTTCATTTCCCAGAGTTAGAAGTCTTTATGTTCTGTCTCCCTTTCTGATATTTCCCACACATTTCTTCACGTACCCTTCTATTCCCTTTCACTATTTTTTATATTCCCCAAAAATGAGAACATATAATGTTTGTCCTTCTCCGACTGACTTAATTCACTCAGCATAATACCCTCCAGGTCTATCCACGTTGAAGCAAATGGTGGGTATTTGTCATTTCTAATGGCTGAGTAATATCCCATTGTATACATAAACTACATCTTCATTATCCATTCATCTTTCGATGGACACCAAGGCTCCTTCCACAGTTTGGCTATTGTGGACATCGCTGCTAGAAACATCGGGGTGCAGGTGTCCCGGCATTTCATTGCATCTGTATCTTTGGGGTAATCGGCAACAGTGCAATTGCTGGGTCGTAGGGCAGGTCTATTTTTAACTCTTTGAGGAACCTCCACACAGTTTTCCAGAGTGGCTGCACCAGTTCACATTCCCACCAACAGTGTAAGAGGGTTCCCTTTTCTCTGCATCCTCTCCAACATTTGTGGTTTCCTGCCTTGTTAATTTTCCCCATTCTCACTGGTGTGAGGTGGTATCTCATTGTTGTTTTGATTTGTATTTCCCTGATGGCCAGTGATGCGGAGCATTTTCTCATGTGCTTGTTGGCCATGTCTATGTCTTCCTCTATGATTTTACTGTTCATGTCTTTTGCCCATTTAATGATTGGATTGTTTGTTTCTTTGGTGCTGAGTTTAATAAATTCTTTATAGATCTTGGAAACTAGCCCTTTATCTGATACATCATTTGCAAATATCTTCTCCCATTCTGTAGGATGTCTTTTAGTTTTGTTGACTGTCTCCTTTGCTGTGCAAAAGCTTCTTATCTTGATGAAGTCCCAATAGTTCATTTTTGCTTTTGTTTCTTTTGCCTTCGTGGATGTATCTTGCAAGAAGTTACTGTGGCCAAGTTCAAAAAGGGTGTTGCCTGTGTTCTCCTCTAGGATTTTGATGGAATCTTGTCTCCCATTTATATCTTTCATCCATTTTGAGTTTATGTTTGTGTATGGTGCAAGAGAGTGGTCTGTTTCATTCTTCTGCATGTGGATGTCCAATTTTCCCAACACCATTTATTAAAGACACTGTCTTTCTTCCAATGGATAGTCCTTTCTCCTTTGTCAAATATTAGTTGACCATAAAGTTGAGGGTACATTCTGGATTCTCTATTCTGTTCCATTGATCTACGTGTCTGTTTTTGTGCCAGTACCACACTGTGTTGATGACCACAGCTTTGTAGTACAACCTGAAATCTGGCATTGTGATGCCCCCAGCTATGGTTTTCTTTTTTAAAATTCCCCTGGCTATTCGGGGTCTTTTCTGATTCCACACAAATCTTAAAATAATTTGTTCTAACTCTCTGAAGAAAGTTCATGGTATTTTGATAGGGATTGCATTAAACTTGTAAATTGCCCTGGGTAACATTGACATTTTCACAATATTAATTCTGCCAATCCATGAGCATGGAATATTTTTCCATCTCCTTGTGTCTTCCTCTATTTCTTTCAGATGTGTTCTATACTTTTTAGGGTATAGATCCTTTACTTCTTTGGTTAGGTTTATTCCTAGGTATCTTATGCTTTTGGGTGCATTTGTAAATGGGATTGACTCCTTAATTTCCCTTTCTTCAGTTTCATTGTTAGTGTATGGCAATGCCCTGACTTCTGGGTATTGATTTTGTATCCTGCCACGCTACCAAATTGCTGTATGAGTTCTAGCAATCTTGGGGTGGAGGCTTTTGGGTTTTCTATGTAGAGTATCATGTCATCGGCGAAGAGGGAGAGTTTGACTTCTTCTTTGCCAATTTGAATGCCTTTAATGTCTTTTTGTTTTCTGATTGCTGAGCCTAGGACTTCCAGTACTATGTTGAATAGCAGTGGTGAGAGTGGACATCCCTGTCTTGTTCCTGATCTTAGGGGAAAGGCTCCCAGTGCTTCCCCATTGAGAATGATATTTGCTGTGGGCTTTTCGTAGATGGCTTTTAAGAAGTTGAGGAATGTTCCCTCTATCCCTACACTCTGAAGAGTTTTGATCAGGAATGGATGCTGTATTTTGTCAAATGCTTTCTCTGCATCCAATGAGAGGATCATATGGTTCTTGGTTTTTCTCTTGCTGATATGATGAATCACATTGATTGTTTTACAAGTGTTGAACCAGCCTTGCATCTTGGGGATAAATCCCACTCGGTCATGCTTAATAATCTTCTTAATGTATTGTTGGATCCTATTGACTAGTATCTTGTTGAGAATTTTTGCATCCATGTTCATCTGGGATATTGGTCTGTAATTCTCCTTTTTGGTGGGGTCTTTGTCTGGTTTTGGAATTAAGGTGATGCTGGACTCATAGAATGATTTTGGAAGTACTCCATCTCTTCCTATCTTTCCAAACAGCTTTAGTAGAATAGGTATGGTTTCTTCTTTAAACGTTTGATAGAATTCCCCTGGGAAGCCATCTGACCCTGGACTTTTGTGTCTTGGGAGGTTTTGGAAGACTGCTTCAATTTCCTCCCTGGTAAATGGCCTGTGTAGGTTTTCTATTTCTTCTTGTTCCAGTTTTGGTAGTTTGTGGCTTTCCAGGAATGCGTCCATTTCTTCTAGATTGCCTAATTTATTGGCGTAGAGCTGTTCATAATATGTTTTTAAAATCGTTTGTATTTCCTTGGTGTTGGTAGTGATCTCTCCTTTCCCATTCATGATTTTATTCATTTGAGTCTTCTCTCTCTTCTTTTTAATAAGGCTGACTAATGGTTTATCTATCTTATTAATTCTTTCAAAGAACCAGTTCCTGGTTATATTGCTCTGTTCCACAGTTCTTCTGGTCTCGATTTCGTTGAGTTCTGCTCGAATCTTTATTAACTCTCTTCTGCTGGGTGTAGGATCTATTTGCTGTTTTTTTTCCTAGCTCCTTTAGGTGTAAGGTTAGCTTTTGTATTTGAGTTCTTTCCAGTTTTTGAATGGATGCTTGTATTGCAATGTATTTCCCCCTCAGGACTGCTTTTGCTGCATCCCAAAGATTTTGAACGGTTGTATCTTCATTCTCATTCGTTTCCATGAATTTTTTTAATTCTTCCTTAATTTCCTGATTGACCCTTTTATCTTTTAGCAGGATGGTCCTTAACCTCCACGTGTTTGAGGTCCTTCCAAACTTCTTGTTGTGATTTAATTCTAATTTCAAACCATAATGGTCTGAAAATACGCAGGGGGTGATCCCTATCTTTTGGTATTGATTCAGACCCGATTTGTGACACAGTATGTAGTCTATTCTGGAGAAAGTTCCATGTGCACTTGAGAAGAATGTGTATTCAGCTGAGTTTGGATGTAAAGTTCTGTAGATATCTGTGAAATCCATCTGGTCCAGTGTATCCTTTAAAGCTCTCGTTTCTTTGGAGATGTTGTGTTTAGAAGACCTATCGAGTATAGAAAGTGCTAGATTGAAGTCACCAAGTATAAGTGTATTATTATCTCAGTATTTCTTCTCTTTGGTTATCAATTGATTGATATAATTGGCAGCTCCCACATTCGGGGGCATATATATTGAGGATTGTTAAGTCCTCTTGTTGGATAGATCCTTTAAGTATGATATAGTGTCCCTCTTCATCTCTCACTACAGTCTTCCAGGTAAATTTTAGTTTATCTGATATAAGGATGGCTACCCCTGCTTTCTTTTGAGGACCATTTGAATGGTACATGGTTCTCCAACCTTTTATTTTCAGGCTGGAGGTGTCCTTCTGTGTAAAATGAGTCTCTTGTAGACAGCAAATAGATGGGTCCTGCTTTTTTATCCAGTCTGAAACCCTGCGCCTTTTGTTGGGGTCATTAAGCTCGTTCACGTTCAGAGTTACTATTGAAAGTTATGAGTTTAGTGTCATCATGATATCTATTTAGTCCTTGTTTTTGTGGATTGTTCCACTGAACTTCTTCTTAAAGGGGCATTTTAAGAGTCCCCCTTAAAATTTCTTGCAGAGCTGGTTTGGAGGTCACATATTCTTTCAGTTCCTGCCTGTCTTGGAATCTCTTTATCTCTCCTTCCATTTTGAATGAGAGCCTTGCTGGATAAAGTATTCTTGGTTGCATGTGCTTCTCATTTAGGACCCTGAATATATCCTGCCAGCCCTTTCTGGCCTGCCAGGTCTCTGTGGAGAGGTCTGTTGTTACCCTATTCTCCTCCCCATAAGAGTCTGGGATTTCTTGTCTCTTGCTGCTTTAGGGATCTTCTCTTTATCTTTAGAATTTGCAAGCTTCACTATTAAATGTCGAGGTGTTGAATGGTTTTTCTTGATTTTAGGGGGGGATCTCTCTATTTCCTGGATCTGAATGCCTGTTTCCCTTCCCAGATTAGGAACGTTTTCAGCTAGGATTTGTTCAAATACATATTCTGGCCCTCTGGCCCTTTTGGTGCCCTCAGGAACCCCAATTATACATAGGTTTTTCTTCCTCAGGCTGTCAGATTTTTTCCCTTAATCTATCTTCATGGTTTTTTAATTGTTTGTCTCTTTTTTCCTCAGTTTCCCTCTTTGCCATCAACTTGTCTTCTATGTCACTCACTCGTTCTTCCACCTCGTTAACCCTCGTCATTAGGACTTCTATTTTGGATTGCATCTCATTCAATTGATTTTTAATTTCTGCCTGATTGGATCTAGATTCTGCAGTCAGGAAATCTCTTGAGTCTTTATGCTTTTTTCTAGAGCCACCAGTAGCTATAGAATATTGCTTCTGAATTGGCTTTCTGACATTGAACTTTAGTCCAGATTTTGTAACTCTTTGGTAGAGAGGACTGTTTCTGATTCTTTCTTTTGAGGTGAGGTTTTCCTTCTAGTCATTTTGCTCAGTGCAGTGTGGCCAAAAACAAGTTGTATTGGGAAAAGGAGGAAAAGAGAGGAGAGAAAGAAGGAAAGAAAAGAGAAAAATAAAAAAAGAAAAAAGAAAAAAGAAAAAAGAGAAGAAAAGGAGAAAGAAAAAGAAAGAAAGGAAAAAAAGGGTGGGGGAAGCAAACAAATCAAAAAGCAAAACAAAAACAAAAACAAAAACAAAAAAACACGGGGGAGTATCTTCTGTTTCTGTATACTTTAGGTCCCTTGATATCCCTTGGATCTTGTCCTTCTAGCTAGTCTTCTGGGGGAGGGGCCTGTCGTGCTGATTTTCAGGTGTTAGCACTTGGGGGAGCTCCTTGCCCCCTGCCTGGTGCAGGGCTCAGTGGGGGTTGTTTACCCCGTGAGGCCCCAGGAGGTACAACCACAGTGACCTTGGCCAGCTCTGGAGCCCAGGATTCACCTCCCGCTGTAACTAGGGAGCTCTCAGCCTGCAGGGCCTGGAGGCTCCGGGGGCGGGGCCGCTGATTTGCTCAGCTCGGGGCAGGAGTGTCCTTGCTGTCCTGTGCCCTCCTGGCCTCTGCCTGTCCCGGGGGGAGGTCGGATCCTGGGCTGTGTCCCGGGTCCCCAGTGCTCCCGGGCCTGCGCTTTTGGATTCGCGCTCCGGGCGCGCAACCCCCTCGGCGGAGCCGCCGCTCCAGCCCCTCCAAGCTGCTCACGGAGCCACGCAGCCCCCTCTCCACCGAGCCTCTTCCTCTGCCGGAGCCGCTTCCGAGCTGCTCCCGAGGCCCTGCAGCCCCCTCAGCGCAGAGCCGTCGTCCGGCCCCTCGGAGCTGCTCCCGGAGCCACGCAGCCCCCTCCACACGGAGCCTCTTCCTCTGCCGGAGCGGCCTCCGAGCTGCTCCCACGTCAACGTGTGGGCCCTGCAGCCCTTAGGGAGCTCGGCACACTCTCCCTGGGGCGCAGGTGTCTGTTAGTGTCCCAGGGGGCCTCAGGGCATCCCCGCCCTCCTACGGTCCTGCTCTAACTCCCTGCGGGCGCCTTTCCGCCCAGGAAGATTGGTGCAGCTCCTGTTTCTCCTGGACGGGTCTCTCCTGTCCTGGGGACACTCGTCCCGGCCTCAGCCTGGCTCCTCGTGGGGCCCCTCCCCCTTGGATGCCTTTTGTTTCTTTATTTCTTTTTTCCCCGTCTTCCTACCTTGATAGAAGCGCGAACTCTTCTCACTGTAGCATTCCAGCTGGTCTCTCTTTGAATCTCAGGCCGAATTCGTAGATTTCCAGGATGATTTGAAGGTTATCTAGGTAATTTGGTGGGACAGGTGGTTTGGGGACCCTACTCTTCCGCCATCTTGCCCCTCCTCCTGCTTTAAATTTTAGATCACACATATTACTTCTATTAGTTTCAATTAGGTCCCTGGCCATTACCTTTTGTTGTTCTTTTGTGATGCATTATACCATCTTTGCATTTTTTCCACGTCTTTGTGTTCTTTTTGTTAGGAATGCCTGTTCTGTTCCTTGCTCCTGAGGCTTTTAAGAAAAGGTCATATACTGTCCAGGACCTGGCACTTCAGGAAGTTGTTCTGATATATGCTATGTTCACCCTGTTGTGTTTTGGCTCCATTTTCTTTCATGTCAGTCCTCTTCAGAGTTTCTCCTTGGCTGCCTGGGGCTTTTTAGATCTTGTCCAGTTTTTAGCGAGGTTTAACAAAGTGTGTTTTTGTGTCTTGTTCATTGAGGCTAGATCCTATTTTACTAGAGTTGAAGCTTTGAGTAAATCTGTGGTCAGTAGACTTGATATATGATTGGAGTTTGTGCTGGTCTTGGCAGAGAAACTCACTGCTGCACTGGCTCTCAGGCACACTTGCCCTAGTAAAAAAGTACCTTCAGAGTGTGGGGGAAGGGGGACCTTGTTGTAGTCTGTTCAAGTCTCTACTATGGGTGCTCTGATGTTCACTGAAGTGTCTTTGTTGATACACAGGGGGAAATTTTGTATCATCCTGTTCTCTTGTCCCTAGAGAGGGGAGTTCACTCCTGCTGTTGTTCAGGAAGTCCTCAGAGAAGAACAAACAATCTCCCCTCCTGTGACCCAGGCATCCCTTATATCCTGTCTTCAGCCTGTCTGTGTCCAAGAGGTCTGCCCACCTGGCAGTGCAGAGCTCCTTTCTTTCTTTCTTTTTTTTAATCTCAGGTGTGCTGGCTGTATTTTAAACTCAAAATTTTAGTGATCTGGCATGGCATAGACCTATGCTAATCCTCTGTGGGAAGTTCTCACTGAGCTGGACGGATGGTGTTTTTTCCCTGATGGCCAGTCTCAGGAACTCACAGGGTCTTAGAATTTATGGTAAAGTATAGCAAAAAGCAGCTGTCCAGGTTATCTGTCCTCAGTAGGTGTCTCTACTACTATGCTAATGAGCCAAACAGTTCAATGATGCCTGCTGGTTATTCTTTCTCCAGAAAGGCAGTGCCACATATCCAAAATTCACTGCAAGAAGGGGAAATATCTCTCCCAGTGTGACCCGAGGGATCTTTAGACCATGGTGTCTGCTCCCAGTCCTCTGCAGTCCTTCTCCATAGGAGCACCACTATGCCTACCAGGCTCCACCCTGGCTATTGTGCAAACTTCTAAAAATTCAGACTTTGAGCTCTGCTGCTTATAAAACTTGTGATACTCAGCCCCTCTCTTTTCCCTTTCAATGGTTTTGAGGAAATATTTTTCTTGTTCAATCCCCTGCATGCTATTCTTTCTCCCTCCCTCACTCTCTCTTTTTCCTTCTCTCTGATCAGTGTTCCCTCCCCTCTGCAGCATCTGTGATTCTTTTCTCCCAAAATCATGTCTCCACACCTCCTACCTTCCATTATGTGGCCTGTTTTATCCCTCTAGTAGTGCTGATTTTTTCTCTTAGTCCTAAGACCTATTTCTTGGGTTTTTGGAATGATTTGATATTTATCTAGCTGTGTTCGAGGTACAGGGCAAACAAAGGGTCCCCTTACTACTCTGCCATCTTAACTACTCTCCTCTCTTTGTTCTTTCAATTGTCTTCTTTTTCAAGCTTGTCAAATGTATAAGTGATCTTTGGTAAGTTTGGTTTATGCCTAAGTCTTTAGGGAAACCAGTTTAACAAATGTCAGAACCACATGTGAATATTTTGGGACTTGAGCATTTATATGAAAGATAATACATTTCAATTACAGAGTAGATGAATGGCTAATGCATGTAATGCATTCTAATCGCTAATGATTTTTCTATATAGACATTTTTCTATGTAGACATGCACAAAGTAATTTTTTGTGTCTTGGTTTTAAACTTTCAATGGAAATCATGTAATCTATCTTTATTTTCTACTTGCAAGCTATATCTTGACAATATTTTTCTCATTCCATTAATTCATTTTAATTTGCTTTAAAAGAAACCCTGAAATTTTATCTCACTTTAAATAAAGTCCAAGATGATTCTTCAGTAGTCTAAATACAGTCCTTTGGGACTTTAGGTTTTCTATTTACTAATATATACCATTATTGTTGTTCTCTGAATTAATTAACTAATCATTTTGTTGATGCAACTTGAGCACCCCAGAGCACATTGAATGCATAGTCTCAGTTATAGGCACTATAGTTTAAATAATTTTAACAGGGATATGCTTTGTCCATTTTCAATTAAATTTATTTTATTAACTGATTTATACCACCAGAAAGAAAGAATTCAGTAGTGGAATGTGCATTTTCGTTTTTAATGCAGGCATTTTTATCTTATTCATGGATATGCCTTTTATTTATTCATTATTACCCTTTGTTTCTGTAGTCATAAAAATCAAGAAAAAATAATCAGGAATAAAGCAGTTCTTTTAACTGCACACAAAGGACAGAACAGCATCAAAGAACAAAGTCTTAGGAATAGCTCATGGTTAAGCAAAGTGTGTCATTCCCAGAGAGATCTGAGAATTTGTAAGCAGGCAAGCAAGTAAGCAGGCAAGGTTTGCCCTTTGCCATCATCAATTAACCTCCTCAAAGTAGTAGTTCTCAACAGTGGAAAAATAGCTTCTATCTTTTATCATTGTCGCCAAATATTTTGGCTTATCCATCATTCTGTTCAGATTAATTTTACTTCAAGTGAGTTGAATAGGAGAAATTCACCAGTCTACACTTTGTCAAAGAAGCAAACACATGAAGCTTATATCCAGGTAGATAGTGACAAGGAGGTTATGAATATGCCATTTAGGGTAACCATTTCCCATCTAATACCTTTACACAGTCAATACATAAACAGTGACTATTTTAGGAAAATCAGGACTGTAGTTACCTGGAAATTGAAGAATATATAAAGCAATATGCAAGTGTAAAGTAAATTTCCAAACAGAAATTTCAATAATAAGTTAAAAAGAAAATAATATATAAAAAGCAAGGAAAGAGGATAGTCAATCTGTAAAACATATCACAATGACAAATGCCCAATTCAAAAGACACACTGGCTTTTTAAATATACATTTCATGATTCTGGAAAAACAGTAGACAGACCAAGCCAAAAAGTGACTACCACAAATTACAACATTTTACCTGTATCTGTTTAAGATTTAAAATCATTGATAATTTTACTTTATTTTTTTAAGATTTTATTTATTTATTCATGAGACACACACACACACACACACAGAGAGAGCCACCCAGGCTGCCCAAAATCATTGATAATTTTATATTCCACACAACATGTTTGGAGGGACTAAGATTAGCAAAATTATTTGCCCGAGCCCAATGTTCTCTCTTGTTGTATGGTCAATAATCCAGCAGAGGGAGCACATGTTAGTAAATGAGGACATACTAAGTGAACTAGACCTTTATGGATATCCACAATAATGTGAGTAAACCTGTGACTTAAATGTTTGCTTATACTTCATGAAGAAATTACTATGGAGATCAGTGGCTTTCTTAAACAACTTCTGTCTCCTCTGCCTTCTTGCAGTAAAATCCTTCCTATTTGCGCATATTGTTTCACTGAATGGAAAGTTTCTGATAGCTCCATTAAGTCTCTCAAAAGGTTCCTGAAGGAGGAAATAATGGTTTCATGTGTTCTCTATCAAGAATACTACTATTTTTTCTAACATAGTTTCCTTTTTATAATTTTGAATACAGTATTTTTATTAGTCTATCCTTTGAGCCTTTCTTTATAGTGGACAGCTAATATGCTAAGTATTAAAGACTCTATATGTTAATCTTGAGGAAGGATAGGAAATAACAGAAATATCCATTTTATTTTGGAGGGCTCATACGTGGTTTTATGGATTTGGGGTACATATTTATACTGCAAAAGATGCTCCAAATCAAGAAGATCAGACCAAATCAACACTAGAAACAGTTTGTTATTGATTTCTAGCTTCAGAAAACTAATGAACACATTACAAACATATTTTTGTATATAAAACATCTTCAATCTTTGGTCCATTAATGCAAACATATATTCTTGAGGAAGGAAATACATCACCAATATCCAAAATATATTTACTTACAGAACTTTGTTTTTCAAAATAGGAAAATCTTTGTCGCTAACTTATACAAAAGTTACAAATTCATAAAATTATAAAGAAGGAAATAAAATTGTACCAATTAAAAGTTAGGTGCTTGGGCAGCCCGGATGGCTCAGCGGTTTAGCACCAACTTCAGCCTGGGGTGTGATCCTGGACACCTGGGATCGAGTCCCATGTCAGACTCCCTGAACAGAGCCTGCTTCTCCCTCTGCATGTGTCTCTGCCTCTCTTTCTCTCTGTCATAAATAAATAAATAAAATATTTTAAAAAATAAAAATTAGGTTCTACTATTATTTTGATGTACAGCCTTTTACATTTATTCTAGCAATAAGTATACATTTATGTATATATTATTTTTATAAAAGGTGTCATAAGATACCCATTATTTGCAGCTTATATTTTTATTATATTAATGTGTTTTAAAATAGATTTTATTTTTGGAACAATTTTAGTTTCACAACAAAACCGAGCAAGAAATACAGGAATTTCCATATAATGCCCTGCCCCAACACATAAATAGCCTTCTCAATTATCAACATATCTCACTAGAGTGGTACATTTGTTACACTAATGAACCCACATTGACACATCATTATCCCCCATAGCCTAGTTTAAATTAGGTCTTACTCTTGTTTTTGCACATTCTATAGGTGTGGACAAATGCATAAAGGTACTATGTATAGTAAACACCATTATAGTAACATAAGAGTAGTTTCACTCCCCTTAAAATCCCCTGTGCCCTGTCTATTCATACCTCTCTCCTCCCTGACCCCTGGCAACTGCTTATCCTTTTACTATCTATGTAGCTTTGCCATTTCTAGGATGCCATACATTTGGAATCATACAATATGTAAGCTTTTCAGATTGGCTTCTTTCACTTAGTTTATATCATTTCATGCTGTAATAGTTCATTTCTTTTTAGCATTGAATAGTATTCTATTGTCTAGATATACCACAGTTTATCCATTCACCTACTGAAAATAGATCTTCATTACTTCCAAGTTTGGTTAATTATGAATAAAGCTGCTATAAACATCCATGTGTAGATTTTTGTGTGGATGTAAGTTTTCTAATCCTTTGGGTAAACATAAGGAAGCACAATTACTACATCATATGGAAAAATTATGTTTAATTTTATAAGAAACTGCCAAGATGTCTTCCAAATTGGCTGTAACATTTTCTATTCCCAGCACCGAATGGGATTTTCTGTTACTTAACATTTTCACCAGCATTTGTTGTTGGATGTGGCCTAATAAGTGTGCAGTGTTCTCTTATCTTATTGTTTTGACGGGTATTTCTCTGATGACATATTATTTCTTTTTTTCAGTGTGTTTAATAATGTACCATATGCAAACAAGGTTTTTATACATTTAATTTTTCAAAGTTTTTATTTAAATTCTAGTTAGTTAGCATATGGTGTAATAATAGTTTCAGGTTACAGTCTAGTCATTCAAAACTTACATACAACAATCAGTGCTAAGGGCACCTGGGTGGCTCAGTTAGTTAAGCATCCAACTCTTGGTTTTGGCTCAGTTCATGATCTTAGGGTCGTGAGCTTGAACCCTGGCTCTGGCTCTGTGCTCAGTGCAGAGTCTGGGATTCTCTGCTTCTCCCTCTCCAACTACCTCTCCCCCCACTCGTGCTTTCTATCCCTCTCTATCTCTCTCTCTCTTTCTCTCGAAAAAAATACTTTTTAAAATATTGAAAAGCATTTTTAAAGAGAGGAGTGCCTGGGTGACTCAGTAAAGCATCTGCCTTTGTCATGATCTCAGAGTCCTGAGATAGAGCTCCGTTTTGGGCTCCCTGATCAGTGGAATGTCTGCTTCTCCCTTTCCCCATGACCATCCTCCCTATTTGTGCTCTATGTCTCAAATAAATATATAAAATCTTTAAAAAATTTTAAAAAGAGACACCCAGCGTTCATCACAAAAAATTAACTCCTTAATCTCTATCAACTATTTAGCCCATCCCCGATACCCATCTCCATTCTGGTAGCCATGTTTGATTTCTATAGTTAAGTCTGTTTCTTGGTTTGCATCTCTCTCTCTCTCTTTGTCCATTTGATTGTTTGTTTTAATTCTTAAATTTCACATATGAGTGAAATCCTATAGTATTTATCTTTCTCTGACTTACTTATTTTGCTTAGCATAATACTCTAGCTCCATCCATGTCCTTGCAAATGGCAAGATTTCATTTTTTATTTATTTTTATTTTTTAGTAATGAATTTATTTTTTATTGGTGTTCAATTTGCCAACATACAGAATAAAACCCAGTGCTCATCCCGTCAGGTGCCACCCTCAGTGCCCGATACACATTCACCCCCACCCCCCACCCTCCTCCCCTTCCACCACCCCTAGTTTGTTTCCCAGAGTTAGGAGTCTTTATGTTCTGCCTCCCTTTCTGATATTTCCCACACATTTCTTCTCCCTTCCCTTATATTCCCTTTCACTATTATTTATATTCCCCAAATGAATGAGAACATATAATGTTTGTCCTTCTCCGATTGACTTACTTCACTCAGCATAATACCCTCCAGTTTGTTTCCTTTTAGTTTGTGTGTTCACTGAAGTAGCACTTTTAATTTCCTTTGTATTGACAACTTGGCTAACTGATGTGATAGGCCTACCTTTTGACTTATCTTGGCTTTCCACATGCCTTTTTCATGAAGCTTAATTATTTTAAACTTTTGATTTAAAGTGAGATATATGAAACTCTTTTATAGCTTGAACACTCACAGGGCTTTGTAGAGTTATTAATTGACACAATTTCAATATGTTGTGTCTCGTGGAATAGGGGAGCCCAAGAAAAAGGAGAGAGGTGGGGGAATGGCTTGGTGGGTGGAGCAATCAAAACACATACAACACTCACCAATTAAGTTTGATATTTTATGTGGGCATGTTTTGTGGCACCCCAAAACAATTTCAATAATAACATCAAAGATCAGTACTCACAGTTCACCATAAGAACTATAATAATGAATAAGAAGTTTCATATATTGCAAGAATTACCAAAATGTGGCAGAGACACAAAGTGAGCCAATGTTGGAAAAATGGTTGCCATAGATTTGCATGACATGGAGTTGCCACAAACCTTCAATTTGTAAATAGTACAATATCTTTGAAGTATAATACAGTCAGGTACAATAAATTGAATTATGTCTGTAAGCTGTAAAAAAAGGTCCAAAGGAAGTCTATATTGAGATATACAGATTGTAGCTCTGTAGACCAGAAATGCAAATTCTGCCACAGAATTATGTTTCATGTAATTAAGGCAGAAAGAGACAAATCTTCACCACAAGAAACTAAAAGCAGTTTAACGGAAATAGAAAAAAAATTATCAGGAAATGAAGAAACTTTATTTGCCATTACAATTGCATTTTTAAACAAATTGTGATGAAATTATGTGCTTGAAACTAACTGAAGGCTGATACTGGATATACCTTACATTTTAAAGACTTCAGTTCTTAAAGTTACTTGAAACCCACATAGCAATTTGAGCTAAACTCTACCAAAAACTATTATGTGGACTTATTCTTCTAACAACCTAATTCTTTCATCTTCCCTATTGTGTAAACATTAAAGCTGAATGCACTGTTATTGGCTGACACAATATTTAAAACAAGCCTTCATATAATAATAGAGTAAAAATGAAAAGCCCAGATGAAGATATCATATACCAATGAATATGCCTTCTATTCAAATGAGTATTGGCAAATTGAAAAATATTTTACCAATATTAACTCACTGAAAGTATTATTAACTTCAGTAGGGATTGAATAAAAAATAGGAAGAGAGGCAGATTAAAGCCCTGGAACACATTCTCAAGTTTTATCATTAACCAGGGGTATGATATAAACAAGAATAATGTGCAATAAATGACCTCCACGGTAAAGGCACTATATACAACATTGTTTTTCCTGCTATATATGTGTATTTTTTTCTATGAGAATCTCATGGACTTATTGAAATAGCAAAGCTTCCAGGTGAATTACCAAGTGGTTTTCTGTGGTAACCATTTCCTAATTAATAGTGAAATACACAAATGCAAATATGCATACAAGTTGAAGGTTATCAATGTCTGAGAACAGCATAAAAACCCATTCTTTATTTCAGCATCTATTTTCAGAATTTCTGCAATTTTACTCAAATAGGCTTGCAGTAAAATATATCCTCTCTTTTCTGTCATCTAAACTCCTGTGGGGTTGGACATCCTTCTGACTTCTACCAATGAGGTGATAATGGAAGGGAAGAAACAGAAAAAAAATAATGAACTTTTGAATAGGCCTAATTGAAAAACAAAGATATCAACATGTTATTCTTCCTTGTAAAATTTATTGAATGAGTAGAGATAGAGTTAAGAGATTTTTCTTTTTAAAATCAATGAGAAGACTTTTTACCTATTAGTTGGGCTTATTTTTAGGTAACTTATGGTTTCTGGTGCAATTATAAATGGGACCGATTCCTTTATTTCTCTTTCTGCTGCTTCATTATTGGTGTATAGAAATAATACATATTTCTGTACATTGATTTTGTATCTTGTGACTTTGCTGAATTTGTGTATCAGTTCTAGCAATTTTTAGGTAGAGCCTTTCAGGTTTGCTACATAGAGTATCATGTTGTCTGAAGATAGTGAAAATATGATTTCTTCCTTGCTGATTTGGATGCCTTTTATTTTTGTTGTTGTTGTCTGATTGCTGAGGTTATGACTTCCAGTACTATGTTAAATAGCAATGTTGAGAGTGGATATCACTATTTTGTTCCTGACTGTACAGGAAAACCTCTTGGTTTTTCACCATTGAGAAGGATATTACCTGTGGGTTTTTTCTGTTTGGCCTTTATGATATTGAGGTATTTTCCTTCTATCTTTACTTTATTGAGGGTTTTTATCAAGAGCGGATGCTGTATTCTGTGAAGTACTTTTTCTGCATCTATTAAAATGATCATGTGGTTCTTATCCTTTTTTTTTTATTAATGTGGTGTATCACACTGATTGATTTGTGAATATTGAGCTGGCCTTACAGTCCAGGAATAAATCCCACTTGATCTTGATGAAGAATTCTTTGAATGTTTTATTGCATTCAATTTACTAGCATCTTGTTTAGAATGTTTTCTTTCATGTTGATCAGGGATATTGTTCTGTAATTCTACTCTTTAGTGGGGTCTTTGTCTGCTTTTGGAATCAAGGTGAAGTTTTCCTTCCATTTCTAGTTTTTGAAACAGTATGAGAAGAATAGGGATTAACTCTTCTTTAAATGTTTAGTAGAATTCCCCCAGGAAGCCACCTGGCTCTGGACTTTTGTTTGTTGGGAGATTTTTTTAAATTAATTTATTTATTTGAGAGAGAGCAAGAGAGAGAGAGAGAGCATAACCAAAACAGAAGGAGAGGGAGAAGCAGACTCTCCACTGAGCAGGGAGCCCAATGTGGGGCTCAATCCAAGGACTCTGGAATCATGACCCAAGCTGAAGGCAGATTCATAACTGACTGAGCCACCCAGGTTGGGTATTGGGAAATTTTTGAGTACTGATTCAATTTCTTTGTTGATTGTGGGTGATGATTAAAGAAGGTTGTGTGTGATGGTTCATCATTTGTGGTGATGAGTACTATTATATGTAAATAATGAATAACTAAATTCTACTCCTGAAACCACTATTTCACAGTATGTTAACTAAAAATAATCTAAAGTACAAACTTGAAATAAAAATTTAAAAATAAAATCAATGAGCACTTTGTACTTCAACTGGGATCTATTAACTTTTAAATTCAATGTTTGAATGATTATCATGAAAAAAAAAACCATTCCCTACTGTTCAATACTTTTAGTTTTGGTATCTAAGCAGAACTCTGTTGACATATATGTTCCATATGTGCAGTTTTTATTGGGTTTCAAACCGGAAACTAATGCAAAAAGGAAGAAATGTCTTCTCCACTAGTAGTTTCTAGATTCAAGTTCAATATCTGGACATATTAACTACAGTCAGTGATTTATTTAAATAAGTAAATTTCTTAAATGTACACAAGTGAATTTTCAGAATGGAACCTTTATGAGATTTATGTTCCTACTTACCTCTCCATTCCATTTAAAAATTCTCTTCTGAGGGAGGTGGGGCAAGATGGTGGAAGAGTAGGGTCCCCAAGTCAACTGTCCCTACCAACTTACCGAGATAACTTTCAAATCATCCTAGAAAACTATGAATTCTGTCTGAGATTTAAAGAGAGAACAGCTGGAATGCTACAGTGAGAAGAGTTTGTGCTTCTATCAAGGTAGGAAGATGGAAAAAATAAAGAAATAAAAAAGCATCCAAGGGGGAGGGGCCCCGTGAGGAACCAGGCTAAGGCCAGGTGGCGAGTGCCCCCAGGACAGGAAAGCCCAGGCCGGGAGAAGCAGGAGCTTTACCAATCTTGCAGACCAAAAGGCACTCGCAGGGAGCTCAGGCAGGATCCCAGGAGGGGCAGGGATGCCCTCAGGCCTCCCAGGGGCACTAACAGAGGAACTGCGACCCTGGGGAGAGTGCGCCACACACCGCAGGCCGAGCTCCCTAAAGGGCTGGAGCATGCACTTGGCATGGCCCCAGGAGCAGCTCAGGCAGCGGCTCTGGGGGCAGCGCCACAGGGAGGGGGCAGCGCAGCCCCAAGAGCGCGATTCCAGTGGTGCAGGCCCCAGAGACAAGGGCGCTGGGGTCACAGCCCAAGATCTGGCGCTCCCCTCTGGGACAGGCAGAGGCCAGGAGGACATAGGACAGCAAGGAAGCCCCTCTCCCAGGCAGCCCTGAGCTGTGCAGATCGGCACGGCCCACACCCAGAGCATCCAGGCCCCTGTGGACTGGGAGCTATGGTAGTTACTACAAGAACTGACTCCGGAGTTGAAGAGCAGACCGCCGCCATTGTTGTTCCTCCTGGTGTCACCGTGTACATGGGACTGAACAGGGTCCTCAAAGGATAAACAGCTCCCACTGAACCGTGCACCTGGCAGGGGGCTGGGAAACTCCCCCAGGTGTACACATTTGAGAATCAGCACAGCAGGCCCCTCCTCCAAGGACCAGATAGAAGGACAGGGGAAAAGCAAGTTCTTGATCAAGCAGCACTGTAAAGTTCCAGGGGAAGTCGAGGGATTTACAGTATACAGAATCAGAGGGATACACCCCTTGTTGTTTGTTTTCTGTTCTCCCACTAAACCTTTTTCTTTTTTTCCTCGCTTTTTGTCCTTTTTCCAGTACAACTTGTTTTTGGCCACTCTGCACTGAGCAAAATGACTAGAAGGAAAAACTCACCACAGAAGAAAGAATCAGAAACACTCCTCTCTCCCACAGAGTTACAAAATTTGGATTACAATTCAATTTCAGAAAGCCAATTCAGAAGCACAATTATAAAGCTATGGTGGCTCTAGAAAAAAGCATAAAGGATTCAAGAGACTTCATGACTGCAGATTTAGATCTAATCAGGCCAAAATTAAAAATCAATTAAATGAGATGCAATTGAAATTGGAGGTCCTAATGAGGAGGGTTAATGAGGTAGAAGAATGAGCGAGTGACAAAGAAGACAAGTTGATGTCAAGGAAGGAAGCTGAGGAAAAAAGAGAAAAACAACTAAAAGATTATCAGGATAGGTTAACAGAAATACATGACAGACTCAGAAGGAAAAATCTACATTTAATTTGGGTTCCCGAGGGTGCAGAAAGGGACAGAGGTCCAGAAAGTGTATTTGAACAAATCATAGCTGAGAACTTCCCTAACTGGGGAAGGGAAGCAAGCATTCAGATCCAGGAGATAGAGAGATCCCCACTAAAATCAATAAAAACCGCTTAACACCTCGACATTTAATAGTGAAACTTGCAAATTCCAAAGATAAGAGAAGATCCTTAAAGGAGCAAGAGACAAGAAATCCATAACCTTTATGGGGAGAATCATTAGAACAACAGCAGACCTCTCCACAGACACCTGGCAGGCCAGAAAGGGCTGGCAAGATATATTCAGAGTACTAAATGAGAAGAACCTGCAGCCAAGAGTACTTAATCCAGTAAGGCTCTCATTCAGAATAGAAGGAGAGATAAAGAGCTTCCAAGATAGGCAGAAACGGAAAGCATATGTGACCACCAAACTGGCTCTGCAAGAAATATTAAGGGCTCCCTGTAAAAGAAAGAGAAAGTCCAAGGAAACAATCCACAAAAACAGGGACTGAATAGGTATCATGATGACATTAAATTCATATCTTTCAATAGTAACTCTGAACGTGAATGGGCTTAATGACCCCATCAAAAGGCACAGGGTTTCAGACTGGATAAAAAAGCAAGACCCATCTATTTGCTGTCTACAAGAAACTCATTTTAGACATAAGGACACCTACAGCCTGAAAATAAAAGGTTGGAGAACCATTTACCATTCAAATGGTCCTCAAAAGAAAGCAGGGGGTAGCCATCCTTATATCAGATAAATTAAAGTTCAACCCAAGGCCTGTAGTAATAGATGAAGAGGGACACTCTATCATACTTAAAGGATCTATACAACAAAAGGACATAACAATCATGAATATTTATGCCCCGAATGTGGGAGCTGCCAAGTATATGAATCACTTAATAAGCAAAGTTAAGACATACTTAGATAATAAGACACTTATACTTGGTGACTTGAATATAGCGCTTTCTACAATCAACTGGTCTTCTAAGCACATTTCCAAAGAAACAAGAGCTTTAAATAATACACTGAACCAGATGGATTTCACAGATATTTACAGAACTTTACATCCAAAGGCAACTCAATACACATTCTTCTCAAGTGCACATGGAAGTTTCTCCAGAATAGTCCACATACTGGGTCACAAATCAGGTCTTAACTGATACCAAAAGATTAGAATTGTCCCCTGCACATATTCAGACCATAATGTTTGGAAACTTGAACTCAATCACAAGAAGAAATTTGGAAGAAACTCAAACACATGGAGGTTAAAGACCATCCTGCTAAAAGATGAAAGCGTCAACCAGGAGATTAGAGAGGAATTAAAACAAGTCATTGAAACTAATGAATTGAAAAATACAACCATTCAAAATCTTTGGGACACAGCAAAACCAGTCCTGAGAGGGAAATATATCGCAATACAAGCATCCCTCAAAAAATTGGAAAAAAACTGAAATACACAAGCTAATCTTGCACCTAAAGGAACTGGAGAAAGAACAGCAAATAAAACGTACACCTGGCAGAAGAAGAGAGTTTGTAAAATTCAAACAGATCTCAATGAAACAGAGACCAGAAAACTGTAGAACACATCAAAAAAACCTGGAGATGGTTCTTTGAAGGAATTAATAAGATAGACAAACAATTAGAAGCCTTATTAGAAACAAAAGAGAAAAGACTCAAATTAATAAAATCAGGAATGAAAAAGGAGAGATCACAACCAATACCAAGGAAATACAAACAATTTTAAAAAGATATTATGAACAGCTATACGCCAATAAATTAAGTGACCTTGAAGAAATGGACGCATTTCTGGAAAACCACAAACTACCAAAACGGGAACAGGAAGAAATAAAAATCCTGAGCAGACCAATCACCAGGAGGGAAATTGAAGCAGTCATCAAAAACCTTCTAGGGCACAAAAGTCCAGAGCCAGATAGCTTCCCGGGGGAATTCTCTCAAATGTTTAAAGAAGAAACAATACCTATTCTACTAAAGCTGTTCCAAAAGGTAGAAAGGGATGGAATACTTCCAAACTCATTCTATGAGGCCAGCATCACGTTAGCTCCAAAACCAGACAAAGAGTTCACCAAAAAAGAGAATTATAGACCAATATTCCTAATGAACATGACCAAGTGGGATTTATCCCCAGGATGCAAGGCTGGTTCAAAACTCATAAAACAATCAACATGATAGATCATACCAACAAGACAATAATCAAGAACCCTATGATCCTCTCAATAGATGCAGAGAAAACATTTGACAAAATACAGCATCCATTCCTGACCAAAAATCTTCAGTGTCTGGATAGAGGGAACATTGCTCAGCATCTTAAAACCCATCTACGAGAAGCCCACAGCAAATATCATTCTCAATGGGGAAACACTGGGATCCTTTCTCCGAAGATCAGGAACACAACAGGGTTGTCCTCTCTCACCACTGCTAATCAACATAGTACTAGAAATCCTAGCATCAGCAATCAGGCAACAAAAAGAAATAAAGGCATGCAAACTGGCAAAGAAGAAGTCAAACTTTCCCTCTTTCCAGATGACATGATACTGTACCTAGAAAACCCAAAACTCCACCCCAAGATTCCTAGAACTCATACAGCAATTCAGCAGTGTGGCAGGATAAAAATCAATGCCCAAAAATCAGTGGTATTTCTAAACACTAACAATGAGAATGAAGAAAGGGATATTAAGCAGTCAACCCCATTTACAACTGCACCCAAAAGCATAAGATACCTAGCAATAAACCTAACCAAAGAGGTAAAGGATCTATACCCTACAAACTGCAGAACACTCCTGAAAGAAATTGAGGAAGACACAAAGAGATGGAAAAATATTCAATTCTCATGGATTGGGAGAATTAATATTGTGAAAATGTCCATGCTACCCAGGGCAATTTGCACATTTAATGCAATCCCTATCAAAATATCATGGACTTTTTTCAGAGAATTGGAACAAATCATCTTAAGATTTGTGTGGAATCAGAAAAGACCCTTAATAGCCAGGGGGATATTAAACAAGAAAACCAGAGCCAGGGACACCACAATGCCAGATTTCAGGTTGTACTACAATGCTGTGGTCAAGACAGTGTGGTAGTGGCACAAAAACAGACACATAGATCAATGTAACAGAATAGAGATCCCAGAAATGGGCCCTCAAATCCATGGTCAACTAACTTTTGACAAAGCAGGAAAGAACATCCACTGGAAAAAGGACAGTCTCTTCAATAAATGGTGCTGGGAAAATTGGACAGCCACATGCAGAAGAATGAAACTAGACCATTCTCTTACACCATACACAAAGATAAACTCAAAATGGATGACAGATCTAAACATGAGACAAGAATCCAACAAAATCCTAGAGGAGAACACTGGAAACACCCTTTTTGAATTTGGCCACAGCAACTTCTTCCAAGATACATCCATGAAGGCAAGGGAAACAAAAGCAAAAATGAACTATTGGAACTTAAGATAAAAACCTCCTGCACAGCAAAAGAAACAGTCAACAAAACTAAAGGACAACCTACAGAATGGGAGAAGATATTTGCAAGTGATGTATCAGATAAAGGGCTAGTTTCCAAGATCTATAAAGAACTTATTAAACTCAACACCAAAGAAACAAACAACCCAATCCTGAAATGGGCAAAAGACATGAAGAGAAATCTCACAGAGGAAGACATAGACATGGCCAGCAAGCATATGAGAGAATGCTCTGCATCACTCGCCATCAGGGAAATACAAATCAAAACCACAATGAGATACCACCTCACACCAGTGAGAATGGTGAAAATTAACAAGGCAGGAAGCAACAAATGTTGGAGAGGATGTGGAGAAAGGGGAACCCTCTTGCACTGTTGGTGGGAATGTGAACCGGTACAGCCATTCTGGAAAACTGTGTGGAGGTTCCTCAAAGTGTTAAAAATAGGCCTGCCCTATGACCCAGCAATTGCACTTTTGGGGATTAGATTTACCCCAAAGATACAGATGAAGTGAAAGCCGGGACACTTGCACCCTGATATTTATAGCAGCAATGTCCACAATATTCAAACTGTGAGAGGAGCCTCGGTGCCCATCAAAAGATGAATGGATAAAGAAGATATAGCCTATGTATACAATGGAACATTACTCAACCATTAGAAACGATAAAAAACCACCATTTGCTTCGATGTGGATGGACCTGGATAATGTGGATTATCCTGAGTGAATTAAGTCAATAGGAAAAGGACAAACATTATGTGGTCTCATTCATTTGGGGAATATAAAAATTAGTGAAAGGGAATAAAGGGAAAGGAGAGAAAATGAGTAAAAATACCAGTGAGGTCGACAAACATGAGACACCTAACTCTGGGAAATGAACAAGGGGTAGTAGAAAGGGAGGTGTGCAGGGGTTTAGGGTGAGTGGGTGATGCGCAGTGAGGTGGCACTTGTCCGGATGAGCACTGGGTTTTAGGTTATATGTTGGCAAATTGAACTCCAATAAAAATTTAAAAAAAATAAAATAAAAGCTTTATCTTCATTATATCAAAGTTTTATTTTTTTATTTTTTTATTTATTTTTATTTATTTATGATAGGCACACAGTGAGAGAGAGAGAGAGAGATTGAGAGAGAGAGAGAGAGAGGCAGAGACACAGGCAGAGGGAGAAGCAGGCTCCATGCACCGGGAGCCTGACGTGGGACTTGATCCCGGGTCTCCAGGATCGCGCCCTGGGCCAAAGGCAGGCGCTAAACTGCTGCACCACCCAGGGATCCCCTATATCAAAGTTTTAAAATATATGTCATTGTATATTACATATATTTTTGGCGAAAAATATATAAGGAGTCTCATAATTTTGAGTTTTTTTAGGAAAAGATATTGTGATTTAAAATTCATCATATTTTATATAATTATTTAATAATTGAGTAATAGTTAACTAGTTGATGTGTTTATGTTATCTATCAATATTGTCATTTTATTGTCATATTTTGCAACGGATACATTTTTTTCAGCTTCTGAGCATGTTTATAAGTTCTTGAAAGGCTTGAAGCCCCTGACCTGCACATGAAATTGTGAGCCCAGTGGTGCCTGGTTGGCTTAGTTCGTTGAGCATCTGGTTTCAGTTCAGATCATAATCTTGGGGTTCAGGCATCAAGACCTACATTGGGCAGCCTGCTCAGGAGGGAACGTGCCTCTCCTCTCCCTCCCACTCATGCTCTTTCTCTCGCTCTCTGCCGAACAAAAAGATAAAATCTTTTTTAAAAATGTGAGCCCATCAAATAGAACAACTAATCTTAGAGAATAGATTTGCCTGTCCCAAGATTTATATATATTTGATGGCAGTTATCTTTATTAGTATGCGGAGTGCATAAATAACCTATATTTAATTGAGTTAGAGAAAAAAATCTAATTTTGCTAGATTTCAAAGGGTTCTATTTTAAAATTAATTAATTAATCAATTAATCAATCAAGGTGATGCTGGCCTCACTAAATGAGTTTGGAAGTATTCCATCTCTTTCTATCTTTCTGAACAGCTTTAGTAGAAAAGGTATGGTTTCCTCTTTAAACATTTGATACAATTCCCCCAAGAAGCCATCTGGACCGGGACTTTTGTGTCTTGGGAGGTTGATGACTGCTTCCATTTCCAACCTGGTTATCAGTCTGTTTAGGTTTTCTATTTCTTCCTATTCCAGTTTTGGTAGTTTGTGTTTTTCCAGAAATGCGTTCATGTCTTCTAGATTGCCATATTTATTGGTGTATAGCTGCTCATAATAAGCTTTTAAAATCGTTTGTATTTCCTTGGTATTGGTGGTGATCTCTCCTTTCTCATTCATGATTTTATTAATTTGATTCTTTTCTCTCTTCTTTTTAATAAAGCTGGCTAATGGTTTATCTATCTTAATAATTAATTCAAAGAACCAACTCCTGCTTTTGTTGATCTGTTCCAAAATTCTTCTGGTCTTTATTTCATTGAGTTCTGCTCGAATTCTATTCTTCTGCTGGGTGTAGGATCTATTTGCTGTTTTTTTCTCCAGCTCCTTTAGGTGCAAGTTTAGCTTCTGTATTTGAGTTCTTTCCAGTTTTTGAATGGATGCTTGTATTGCGATGTATTTCCCCCTCAGGACTGCTTTTGCTGCATCCCAAAGATTTTGAATGGTTGTACCTTCATTCTCATTAGTTTCCATGAATCATTTAAATTCTTCTCTAATTTCCTGGTTGACCCTTTCATCTTTTAGCACGATGGTCCTTTACCTCCACGTGTTTGAAATCCTTCCAAACTTATTCTTGTGATTTAGTTCTAGTTTCAAAGCATTATGGCCTGAAAATATGCAGAGGATGATCCCAATCTTTTGGTATGGGTTAAGACCTGATTTATGACCCAGTATGTGGTCTATTCTGGAGAAAGTTAAATGTGCCCTTGAGACAGATGTGTATTCAGTTGTGTTTGGATGTAAACTTCTGTATATATCTATGAAGTCCATCTGGTCCAGTGTTTCAATTAGGGCCCTTGTTTCTTTGGAGATGTTGTGCTTAGAAGATCTGTCAATTATAGAAAACACTGTGTTCAAGTCTCCAAGTATAAGTGTATTATTATTATTGAAGTATGTCTTAACTTTGGTTATTAATTGATTGATATATTTGCAGCTCCCACATTTGGGACATAAATATTCATGATTGTTAGATCCTTTTGTTGTATAGATCCCTTAAGTATGATATAGTGTCCCTCTTCATCTCTTACTACAGTCTTTGGGATAAACTTTAATTTATCCTATATAACGATGGCTACCCCTGCTTTCTTTTGAGCACCATTAGAATGGTAAACGGTTTTCCAACCTTTTATTTTTAGGCTGTAGGTGTCCTTAGGTCTAAAATGAGTCTCTTGTAAACAGCAAATAGATGGGTCTTGCTTTTTATCCATTCTGAAACCCTGTGCCTTTTGATGGGGTCATTAAGCCCATTCACGTTCAGAGTTACTATTGAAAGATATGAATTTAATGTCATCATGATACCTATTCAGTCTGTTTTTGTGGATTGTTCCATTGGACTTCTTAAAGAGGAATTTTAAGAGTCACCCTTAAAATTTCTTGCAGAGCTGGTTTAGTGGTCAGATATTCTTTCTCTTTCTGCCTATCTTGGAAGCTCTTTATCTCTCCTTCTATTCTGAATGATAGTTTTTTTCTGGATAGACTATTCTTGCTGCACGTTCTTCTCATTTAGGACTCTGAATATATCCTGCCAGTCCTTTCTGGCCTGCCAGGTCTCTGTGGAGAGGTCTGCTGTTAACCTAGTACTTCTCCCCATAAAATTTAGGGATCACTTGTCATTTGTTGTTTTTAGGATCTTCTCTTTATCTTTGGAATTTGCAAATTTCAGTATTAAATGTCGGGGTGTTGAGCAGTGTTTATTGATTTTAGGGGGGATCTCTCTATCTCCTGTATTTGAATGCCTGTTTCCCTTCCTAAGTTAACGAGGTTCTCAGCTATGTTTTGTTCAAATACACTTTCTGGTCCTCTGTCTCTTTTGGCACCCTCTGGAACCCCATTTAAACGTAGATTTTTTCCTTCTGAGGCTATCATTTATTTCCCTTTTCCTATCCTCATGATCTTTTAATTGTGTTTCTCTTTTATCCTCAGCTTCCTTCCTTGACATCAACTTGTCTTCTATATCACTTACTCCTTCTACCTCAACCCTCTTCGTTAGGACCTCCAGTTTCAATTGCATCTCGTTTAATTGATTTTTAATTTCGGCCTGATTAGATCTAAATCTGCAGTCATGAAGTCTCTTGAATCCTTTATGCTTTTTTTCTATAGCCACCAGTAGCTTTATAATTGTGCTTCTGAATTGGCTTTCTGACACTGAATTGTAATCCAAATTTTGTAACTCTGTGGGAGAGAGGACTGTTTCTGATTCTTTCTTTTGAGGTGAGTTTTTCCTTCTAGTCATTTTCCTTCGTGCAGAGTGGCTAAAATCAAGTTGTCCTGGAAATAGGAGAAAAAGAGAGAAAAAAATGGGGGGCAAACAGAAAACAAAAACAAAGGGGAGTATCCTCTGATTCTTTATACTGTTAATCCCTCGAATTCCCCTGAAACTTTCCAGTGCTGCTTGGTCAATAACTTGCTTTTCTTCGTCCTTCCAGCTGGTCTTCTTCTGGTGGGCCCTGTTGTGCTGATTCTCAGGTGTGTGCACCTGTGGGAGTTACCCAGCCCCTTGCCAGGTGCCGGGCTCAGTGGGAGCTGTTTATCTTGTGAGGCCTCTGCTGAGTCCCAGGTGCAAGGTGACACCAGGAGGAGGAAGAATGGTGGCGGCTGCTAGCTCTCCAGCTCTGGATTCAGGTCCCGCAGTAACTACTGGAGTTCCCTGTCCACAGGGGCCTGGATGCTCCAGGGATGGCAGGCGATGATCTGCCCAGCTCGGGGCTACACGGTGGCTGGAGCATCCTTGCTTGCCCTGTGCCCTCCCGGCCTCCGCCTCTCCTGGGGCAACGCCGGATCTTGGGCTTTGTCCCCTGGCGCCCTTGTCTCTGGGGCCTGCAATGCTGGAATCGCACTCTCGGGGCTGTGCACCCCCCTCCGTAGAGAGCTGCCACCTGAGCCGCCGCCAGAGCTGCTCCCGGGCCCGCCAGGTGAGCACTCCAGCCCTTTAGGGAGCTTGGTCTGCAGTGTGTGGCGTGCTCTCCCCCGGGGTGCACTTCCTCTGTTAGTGCCCCTGGGAACCTGAGGGCATCCCTGCCTCTCCTGGGATCCTGCCCGAGCTCCCTGCGAGCGCCTTTCCATCCGGGAAGATTGGTAAAGCTCCTGCTTCTCCAGGATTGGGCTTTCCTGTCCTGGCGGCTCTTGCCGCCCCCCTTAGCCTGGCTCCTCGCAGGGGGCCCCTCTTCCTTGGATGCTTTTTTATTTCTTAATTTTTCCCATCTTCCTACCTTGATAGAATCGTGAACTCTTCTCACTGTAGCATTCCAGCTGTTCTCTCTTTAAATCTCGGGCTAATTCGTAGATTTTCAGGATGATTTGAAAGTTATCTAGGTAAGTTGGTGGGGACAGGTGACTTGGGGACCCTACTCTTCCACCATCTTGCCCCACCTCCAAGATAAAGCTTTTAAATCTAAGAGTATCTAAGGCCTGTGGATGACCAATTTTCCCAGCACCATTTATTTATTTTTTTTTTAAATTTTTTTTTTTTTATTTATTTATGATAGTCACAGAGAGAGGCAGAGACACAGGCAGAGGGAGAAGCAGGCTCCATGCACCGGAAGCCCGACGTGGGACTCGATCCCGGGTCTCCAGGATCGCGCCCCGGGCCAAAGGCAGGCGCCAAACCACTGCGCCACCCAGGGATCCCCCCAGCACCATTTATTGAAGAGACTGTCTTTCTTCCAGTGGATCGTCTTTCCTCCTTTGTCGAATATTAGTTGACCATAAAGTTCAGGGTCCATTTCTGGATTCTCTATTCTGTTCCATTGGTCTATGTGTCTGTTTTTGTGCCAGTACCACACTGTCTTGATGACCACCGCTTTGTAGTACAACCTGAAATCTGGCATTGTGATGCCCCCAGCTATGGTTTTCTTTTTTAAAATTCCCCTGGCTATTCGGGGTCTTTTCTGATTCCACACAAATCTTAAAATAATTTGTTCTAAGTCTCTGAAAAAAGTCCATGGTATTTTGATAGGGATTGCATTGAACGTGTAAATTGCCCTGGGTAGCATTGACATTTTCACAATATTAATTCTGCCAATCCATGAGCATGGAATATTTTTCCATCTCTTTGTGTCTTCCTCAATTTCTTTCAGAAGTGTTCTATAGTTTTTAGGGTATAGATCCTTTACCTCTTTGGTTAGGTTTATTCCTAGGTATCTTATGCTTTTGGGTGCAATTGTAAATGGGATTGACTCCTTAATTTCTCTTTCTTCAGTCTCATTGTTAGTGTATAGGAATGCCATTGATTTCTGGGCATTGATTTTGTATCCTGCCACGCTACCAAATTGCTGTATGAGTTCTAGCAATCTTGGGGTGGAGGCTTTTGGGTTTTCTATGTAGAGTATCATGTCATCGGCGAAGAGGGAGAGTTTGACTTCTTCTTTGCCAATTTGAATGCCTTTAATGTCTTTTTGTTGTCTGATTCCTCAAAGAATTAAAAATAGACCTGCCCTACGACCCAGCAATTGCACTGTTAGGGATTTACCCCGAAGATTCAGATGCAATGAAACGCCGGGGCACCTGCACCCCGATGTTTCTAGCAGCCATGTCCACAATAGCCAAACTGTGGAAGGAGCCTCGGTGCCCATCGAAAGATGAATGGATAAAGAAGATGTGGTTTATGTATACAATGGAATATTACTCAGCCATTAGAAACAACAAATACCCACGATTTGCTTCAACGTGGATGGAACTGGAGGGTATTATGCTGAGTGAAGTAAGTCAATCGGAGAAGGACAAACAGTGTATGTTCTCACTTATTTGGGGAATATGAATAATAGTGAAGGGGAATATAAGGGAAGGGAGAAGAAATGTGTGGGAGATATCAGAAAGGGACACAGAACATAAAGACTTCTAACTCTGGGAAATGAACTAGGGGTGGTGGAAGGGGAGGAGGGCGGGGGGTGGGGGTGAATGGGTGACGGGCACGGAGGGGGACACTTGACGGGATGAGCACTGGGTGTTATTCTGTATTTTGGTAAATTGAACACCAATAAAAATTAATTTATAAAAAAAAAAAGAGTATCTAAGGCCTAAAATGATCTCAAAAGAGTTCTGGTCCAAGACATACCCTCAAGTTCTCTTGA
Source organism: Nyctereutes procyonoides (assembly GCF_905146905.1). NCBI lineage: Eukaryota > Metazoa > Chordata > Mammalia > Carnivora > Canidae > Nyctereutes > Nyctereutes procyonoides. The sequence goes on along the minus strand of NW_026575125.1, from coordinate 62,759,475 downwards.
AAGAGATAACTTTTTGCATGTATGAGGACCCTAAGAGTCACATATACAAAGACCCTAAAGTGAAAAATATTTTCTTAAGGGAGTAGAAAGTAGTTGTGGGAGCAGAGTAACCATGAATAACAGGCTCTGGATCCTGAATTTGGTAGGGGGTTGGTGGTTGTGGTGATGCTGAATGCTACCTAAGGTGCACATGCAGAGAAGAGAAAAGAAATTAGTGCTGTGGTAGAATTTCAATGTTGGCTAATGTAATCTCTGGTTTCTTTAAGATCTTTGGGTGTGTGCATGTGTGTGTGTTTTAACTCTATTCTAAAATATTTTGAACATGTAGGAAGGCTAAAAGAATCATAAAATGAACTCTGTGTACCCACTAAGATTTAATAACCCTTAATATTTTGCCCTGTTTGATTCATGGACTTTTTTATTGGAGTTCAATTTGCCAACATATAGCATAACACCCAGTGCCCATCCCTCCAAATGCCCCCCTCAGTGCTCATCATGCAGTCACCCCAACCCCCCGCCCACCTCCCGTTCTACTATCCCTTGTTCTTTTCCCAGAGTTAGGTGTCTCTCATGTTTTGTCACCCTCACTGATATTTTCATTCATTTTCTCTCCTTTCCCCATATTCCCTTTCACTAATTTTTATATTCCCCAAATGAATGAGACCATATAATGTTTGTCCTTTTCCGATTGACTTATTTCATGGACTTTTTTTTAATACTTTAAAAGTATTTTTTATTTGGGGGGAGGGACAGAGGGAGAAGGAGAGGAGAGAATCTCTCAAGCAGACTCCCCACTGGGCACAGAGCTTGATGTAAGGCTAAATCTCAGGACCCTGAGATCATGACCTGAGCCAAAAATCAAGAGTTGGATTCTTAATTGGCTAAACCATCCACTTGTCCCATAACTATTCTAAAGATAATTTTAAGCATCATGATATTTTACCTATATACATCTCTGAAAATGAATACATATTTCTATACCACCAAACTGTCATTATCACACTTAATGAACAATAAATTTTTTTTAAATTTTTTTAAAATTTATTTATGATAGCTACAGAGAGAGAGAGAGAGGCAGAGACACAGGCAGAGGGAGAAGCAGGCTCCATGCACCAGGAGCCCGACGTGGGATTCGATCCCGGGTCTCCAGGATCGCGCCCTGGGCCAAAGGCAGGCGCCAAACCGCTGCGCCACCCAGGGATCCCAACAATAAATTTCTTGATATAATTTTAGTCTATATGCAAATCTTGATATTGCTATAAAATGTTGTTTATAGCTTATGGAAATCAGGATGCAATCAAACATCATGCATAATTTTTCTAACATAACAGATTTCTCTCTCTCTCTCTTTTTTCTTTTCAAATTTGAGTTATTAAAGAGATGGAGACCATGGTTATACATAATGTTTGATCTTCTGGTTTAGAAACTTTCTTTCTTGTGGCATTTAATGCATTCCTCATATCACTGTTTTTTTCTGAAACTGAAAATTAGGTCTAAAGCCTAGATTAGATTCTGGAAAAAATATTGCATAGTTGTTCCTGCATACTCATCACATTTTATGAAGAGACATATATTGTGTGGTTGTTCCACTATTAGTGATGGTGATTGTTGTTTAGGATGGTAACAACTCATTCTCTCCACTGTAAAGTTTTATTTTCTCTCTTGCAACTAGCAAGTAAAATGATATTTTGACCATGTAACTTTTAAAAGATGAAAGGAGGATTAAGGATAAGAGGTATATTTTAAAAATCCATTCATCTTTCAATGGACACTGAGGCTCCCATTGAAAGATGAATGGATAAAGAAGTGTGATATATATATATATATATATATATATATATATATATACACACACACACACACACACACACACACACACACACACACAATGGAACATTACTCAGCCATTAGAAACAACAAATACCTACCATTTGCTTCAACGTGGATAGAACTGGAGGGTGTTATGCTGAGTGTCAACATGGATAGAACTGGAGGGTGTTATGCTGAGTGAAGTAAGTCAGTTGGAGAAGGAAAAACATTATATAGTCACATTCATTTGGGGAATATAAAAAATAGTGAAAGGGATTATAGGGGGAAGGAAAGAAAATGAGCGGGAAATATCAGAGAGGCTGACAGAACAGGAGAGACTCCTAAATCTGGGAAACGAACAAGGGGTAGTGGAAAGGGAGGTGGGCGGGGGTGGGGTGGGGTGACGGGGTGATGCACTGAGTGGGGCACTTGACTGGTGTCCTGGGCACTGGGTGTTATGCTATATGTTGGCAAATCCATCTCCAATAAAAAATATACAAAAATAAATAAGGGTATTATGCTGAGTGAAGTAAGTCAATGGGAGAAGGACAAACAGTGTATGTTCTCATTCATTTGGGGAATATGAATAATAGTGAAAGGGAATATAAGGGAAGGGAGAAAAAATGTGTGGGAAATATCAGAAAGGGAGACAGAACATGAAGACTCCTAACTCTGGGAAACGAACTAGGGGTGGTGGAAGGGGAGGAGGGCGGGGGGTGGGGGTGAATGGGTGATGGGCACGGAGGGGTACACTGGACGGGATGAGCACTGGGTGTTGTTCGGTATGTTGGTAAATTGAACACCAATAAAAATTAATTTATTAAAAAAACACAAAAATAAATAAGTAAAAGGAAAATAATCATAGAATGTGATGATTTATCTTTTAAATTATTTTCAAAGGATATTTTTATTTTTAGTGCTTAAGACTATCCTTTCTCCTTTCCTACATTCTTGCTTTCTCTATGAATATTGGCAAGTTTCTCGTATTATTTTGGAAATAAAGAAAATTCAGCAGGAGGAGGGGCAAGATGGCGGAAGAGTAGGGTCCCCAAATCACCTGTCCCCACCAAATTACCTAGATAACCTTCAAATCATCCTGAAAATCTACGAATTCGGCCTGAGATTTAAAGAGAGACCAGCTGGAATGCTACAGTGAGAAGAGTTCGCGCTTCTATCAAGGTAGGAAGACGGGGAAAAAGAAATAAAGAAACAAAAGGCCTCCAAGGAGGAGGGGACCCACGAGGAGCCGGGCTAAGGCCGGGGCGAGTGTCCCCAGGACAGGAGAGCCCTGTCCCAGAGAAGCAGGAGCTGCACCAACCTTCCCGGGCGGAAAGGGGCTCGCAGGGAGTTGGAGCAGGACCCAGGAAGGCGGGGATGCCCTCGGGCTCCCTGGGACACAAAAAGACACCTGTGCCCCTGGACAGTGCGCCGAGCTCCCTAAGGGCTGCAGCGCGCACGGCGGGACCCGGAGCAGCTCGGAGGGACTCGGGCGGCGGCTCTGCGGAGGGGGCTGCGCGGCTACGGGAACAGCTCGGCAGCGGCGGCTCGGGCAGAGGAAGAGGCTCCGTGCAGAGGGGGCTGCGCGGCCGGGAGCAGCTCCGAGGGGCTCGAGCGGCTCCGCAGAGCGGCGGCTGCGCGACCGGGAGCGCGAATCCAACAGCGCAGGCCCCGGAGCACAGGGCACCGGGACACAGCCCAGGATCCGGCCGCCCCCCGGGACAGGCAGGGGTCGGGAGGGCCCAGGACAGCAAGGACGCTCCTGCCCCAGCTGAGCAGATCAGCGGCCCCGCCCCGGAGCCTCAGGCCCTGCGGACGGGACGGAGAGCCCCGTAGTTCCTGCAGGGTCTGAATCCAGGCTTCCAGAGCTGCCGTAACAACTGCGGCTGTTCCTCCTGGGGCCTCACCGGGTAAACAACCCCTGCTGAGCCCTGCAGCAGGCAGGGGCAGAGCAGCTCCCCCAAGTGCTAACACCTGAAAATCAGCACAGCAGGCCCCTCCCCCAGAAGACCAGCTAGACAGACCAGTTCCAGGGGAAGTCAAGGCACTTAAAGTCTACATAATCAGAACATAAAGACTCCTAACTCTGGGAAACGGACTAGGGGTGGTGGAAGGGGAGGAGGGCGGGGGGTGGAGGTGAATGGGTGACGGGTACTGAGGGGGACACTTGACGGGATGAGCACTGGGTGTTATTCTGTATGTTGGTAAATTGAACAACAATAAAAATTGATTTATTAAAAAAAAGTCTACAGAATCAGAAGATGCTCCCCCGAGTTTTTTGTTTTTTTTTCTTTTTTCTTTTCTTTTTGATTTCTGATTGCTTCCCCCACCCACCCTTTTTTTCACCTTTCTTTCTTTTTCTTTCTCTTTTTTTCCTTCTTTTTCTTTTTTCTTTTTCTCTTTTCTTTCCTTCTCTCTCTTTCTCTCCTTTTCCCAATACAACATGTTTTTGGCCACTCTGCACTGAACAAAATGACTAGAAGGAAAACCTCACCTCAAAAGAAAGAAACAGCCCTCTCTCCCACAGAGTTACAAAATCTGGATTACAATTCAATGTCAGAAAGCCAATTCAGAAGCACTATTTTACAGCTACTGGTGGCTCTAGAAAAAAGCATTAAGGACTCACGAGACTTCATGACTGCAGAATTTAGATTCAATCAGGCAGAAATTAAAAATCAATTGAATGAGATGCAATCCAAACTAGAAGTCCTAACGACGAGGGTTAACGAGGTGGAAGAACGAGTGAGTGACACAGAAGACAAGTGAATGGCAAAGAGGGAAACTGAGGAAAAAAGAGACAGACAAGTAAAAGACCATGAAGACAGATTAAGGGAAATAAATGACAGCCTAAGGAAGAAAAACCTATGTTTAATTGGGGTTCCCGAGGGCGCCGAAAGGGACAGAGGGCCAAAATATGTATTTGAACAAATCCTAGCTGAACACTTTCCTAATCTTGGAAGGGAAAAAGGCATTCAGATCCAGGAAATAGAGATATCCCCCCCTAAAATCAATAAAAACCGTTCAACACCTCGACATCTAATAGTGAAGCTTGCAAATTCCAAAGATAAAGAGAAGATCCTTAAAGCAGCAAGAGACAAGAAGTCCCTGACTTTCATGGGGAGGAGTATTAGGGTAACAGCAGACCTCTCCACAGAGACGTGGCAGGCCAGAAAGGGCTGGCAGGATATATTCAGGGTCCTAAATGAGAAGAACATGCAACCAAGAATACTTTATCCAGCAAGGCTCACATTCAAAATGGAAGGAGAGATAAAGAGCTTCCAACACAGGCAGGAACTGAAAGAATATGTGACCTCCAAACCAGCTCTGCAAGAAATTTTAAGGGGGACTCTTAAAATTCCCCTTTAAGAAGAAGTTCAGTGGAACAATCCACAAAAACAAGGACTAAATAGATATCATGATGACACTAAACTCATCTCTGTCAATAGTAACTCTGAACGTGAACGGGCTTAATGACCCCATCAAAAGGTGCAGGGTTTCAGACTGGATGAAGAAGCAGGACTATTTGCTATCTACAAGAGACACATTTTAGACAGAAGGACACCTACAACCTGAAAATAAAAGGTTGGAGAACCATTTACCACTCAAATGGTCCTCAAAAGAAAGCAGGGGTAGCCATCCTTATATCAGATAAACTAAAATTTACCCGAAGACTGTAGTGAGAGACAAAGAGGGACACTATATCATACTTAAAGGATCTATCCAGCAAGAGGACTTAACAATCCTCAATATATATGCCCCGAATGTGGGAGCTGCCAAATAATTAAACGAATTATTAACCAAAGTGAAGAAATACTTAGATAATAATACACTTATACTTGGTGACTTCAATCTAGCTCTTTCTACCCTCGATAGGTCTTCTAAGCACAACTTCTCAAAGAAACGAGAGCTTTAAATGATACACTGGACCAGATAGATTTCACAGATATCTACAGAACTTTACATCCAAACTCAACTGAATACACATTCTTCTCAAGTGCACATGGAACTTTCTCCAGAATAGACCACATACTGGGTCACAAATCGGGTCTGAACTGATACCAAAATATTGGGATCGTCCCCTGCATATTCTCAGACCATAACGCCTTGAAATTAGAACTCAATCACAAGAAGTTTGGAAGAACCTCAAACACGTGGAGGTTAAGGACCACCCTGCTAAAAGATGAAAGGGTCAACCAGGAAATTAAGGAAGAATTAAAAGGATTCATGGAAACTAATGAGAATGAAGATACAACCGTTCAAAATCTTTGGGATGCAGCAAAAGCAGTCCTGAGGGGGAAATACATTGCAATACAAGCATCCATTCAAAAACTGGAAAGAACTCAAATACAAAAGCTAACCTTACACATAAAGGAGCTAGAGAAGAAGAAGCAAATCGACCCGACGCCCAGCAGAAGAAGATACTTAATTAAAATTCGAGCAGAACTCAACGAAATCGAGACCAGAAGAACCGTGGAACAGATCAATAGAACCAGGAGTTGGTTCTTTGAAAGAATTAATAAGATAGATAAACCATTAGCCAACCTGATTAAAAAGAAGAGAGAGAAGACTCAAATTAATAAAATCATGAATGAGAAAGGAGAGATCACTACCAACACCAAGGAAATACAAACAATTTTAAAAACATATTATGAACAGCTCTACGCCAATAAATTAGGCAATCTAGAAGAAATGGACGCATTCCTGGAAAGCCACAAACTCCCAAAACTGGAACAGGAAGAAATAGAAAACCTGAACAGGCCAATAACCAGGGAGGAAATTGAAGAAGTCATCGAAAACCTCCCAAGACACAAGAGTCCAGGGCCAGATGGCTTCCCAGGGGAATTCTATCAAACGTTTAAAGAAGAAATCATACCTATTCTACTAAAGCTGTTTGGAAAGATAGAAAGAGATGGAGTACTTCCAAATTCATTCTATGAGGCCAGCATCACCTTAATTCCAAAACCAGACAAAGACCCCACCAAAAAGGAGAATTACAGACCAATATCCCTGATAAACATGGATGCAAAAAGTCTCAACAAGATACTAGCCAATAGGATCCAACAACACATTAAGAAAATTATTCACCATGACCAAGTAGGATTTATCCCCGGGACACAAGGCTGGTTCAACACTCGTAAAACAATCAATGTGATTCATCATATCAGCAAGAGAAAAACCAAGAACCATATGATCCTCTCATTAGATGTAGAGAAAGCATTTGACAAAATACAGCATCCATTCCTAATCAAAACTCTTCAGAGTGTAGGGATAGAGGGAACATTCCTCGACATCTAAAAAGCCATCTATGAAAAGCCCACAGCAAATATCATTCTCAATGGGGAAGCACTGGGAGCCTTTCCCCTAAGATCAGGAACAAGACAGGGATGTCCACTCTCACCACTGCTATTCAGCATAGTATTGGAAGTCCTAGCCTCAGCAATCAGACAACAAAAAGACATTAAAGGCATTCAAATTGGCAAAGAAGAAATCAAACTCTCCCTCTTCGCTGATGACATGATACTCTACATAGAAAACCCAAAAGCCTCCACCCCAAGATTGCTAGAACTCATACAGCAATTTGGTAGCGTGGCAGGATACAAAATCAATGCCCAGAAATCAATGGCATTCCTTTACACTAACAATGAGACTGAAGAAAGAGAAATTAAGGAGTCAATCCCATGTACAATTGCACCCAAAAGCATAAGATACCTAGGAATAAACCTAACCAAAGAGGTAAAGCATCTATACCCTCAAAACTATAGAACACTTCTGAAAGAAATTGAGGAAGACACAAAGAGATGGAAAAATATTCTATGCTCATGGATTGGCAGAATTAATATTGTGAAAATGTCAATGTTACCCAGGGCAATTTACACGTTTAATGCAATCCCTATCAAAATACCATGGACTTTCTTCAGAGAGTTAGAACAAATTATTTTAAGATTTGTGTGGAATCAGAAGAGACCCCAAATAGCCAGGGTAATTTTAAAAAAGAAAACCATATGTGGGGGCATCACAATGCCAGATTTCAGCTTATACTACAAAGCTGTGGTCATCATGACAGTGTGGTTCTGGCACAAAAACAGACACATAGAACAATGGAACAGAATAGAGAACCCAGAAGTGGACCCTGAACTTTATGGTCAACTAATATTTGATAAAGGAGGAAAGACTCTCCATTGGAAGAAAGACAGTCTCTTCAATAAATGGTGCTGGGAAAATTGAACATCCACATGCAGAAGAATGAAACTAGACCACTCTCTTACACCATACACAAACATAAACTCAAAATGGATGAAAGATCTAAATGTGAGACAAGTTTCCATCAAAATCCTAGAGGAGAACACAGGCAACACCCTTTTTGAACCTGGCCACAGTAACTTCTTGCAAGATACATCCACGAAAGCAAAAGAAACAAAAGTAAAAATGAACTATTGGGACTTCATCAAGATAAGAAGCTTTTGCACAGCAAAGGATACAGTCAACAAAACTCAAAGACAACCTACAGAATGGGAGAAGATATTTGCAAATAACATATCAGTTAAAGGGCTAGTTTCCAAAATCTATAAAGAACTTATTAAACTCAACACCAAAGAAACAATCCAATCATGAAATGGGCAAAATACATGAAGAGAAATCTCACAGAGGAAGACATAGACATGGCCAACATGCACATGAGAAAATGCTCTGCATCACTTGCCATCAGGGAAATACAAATCAAAACCACAATGAGATACCACCTCACACCAGTGAGAATGGTTAAAATTAAAAAGGCAGGAAACAACAAATGTTGAAGAGGATGCGGAGAAAAGGGAACACTCTTACACTGTTTGTGGGAATGTGAACTGGTGCAGCCACTCTGGAAAACTGTGTGGAGGTTCCTCAAAGAGTTAAAAATAGACCTGCCGTATGACCCAGCAATTGCACTGTTAGGGATTTACCCCAAAGATTCAGATGCAATGAAACGCCGGGACACCTGCACCCCGATGTTTCTAGCAGCCATGTCCACAATAGCCAAACTGTGGAAGGAACCTCGGTGTCCATCGAAAGCTGAATGGATAAAGAAGATGTGGTTTATGTATACAATGGAATATTACTCAGCCATTAGAAATGACAAATACCCACCATTTGCTTCAACGTGGATGGAACTGGAGGGTATTATGCTGAGTGAAGTAAGTCAATCGGAGAAGGACAAACATTATATGTTCTCATTCATTTGGGGAATATGAATAATAGTGAAAGGGAATATAAGGGAAGGGAGAAGAAATGTGTGGGAAATATCAGAAAGGGAGATAGAACATAAAGACTCCTAACTCTGGGAAACGAACTAGGGGTGGTGGAAGGGGAGGAGGGCAGGGGGTGGGGGTGAATGGGTGACGGGCACTGAGGGGGACACTTGACGGGATGAGCACTGGGTGTTATTCTTTATGTTGGTAAATTGAACACCAATAAAAATTAATTTATTAAAAAAAAGAAAATTCAATTATTTGCTTTTAATTATGACAATAAGTAGGAAATTACCTAAAAATCGATGTTTTCTGGCAGCTGTTTTAAAAATAAAACAGTGATTTTCAAGACCATGATGCAGTACAGTACAGAAAATAATTTGGGATTTTTTTAAACAGTTATTTTTTTTCATTTCACTGTGTAATATATATATATATATATATATATATATATATATATATCGAACTTTGTTGCAGCAAACCATTTTCTATGAATATAGTAATGTCCTTTCTGTCCTTATTCTTATGTAACGTTTGTGTTGATTTCACTGACCTAAAATAAATTGTTAAAACTGCAGAACTGCTGTAGTTTATGTACATCCTCAGTGAGCTGAGTTGCCCTGCCAATTGAAAAACTGCACCTGGTTGTTACATTTATGAAAAATAATCTTATTTTTTAACAAATATCGGTAAAAATTTTTTTAAAAATGCTTCTTAAGAATTCTTTTTAATGACCAACTTTTAATAAACTTAATTTTTTGACTGAAGAAACAAAAAAATCTGAAATTGCCTTAGGGAGTAAGGTCAGGTGAAGGTTAATCAAGGGAAGAGAAAGCGAAATGGCCTACGTGGCTTTGGTAAATTTTTAATTATTACATACTCAAACTCACACTTGAGAGTATGTTTGTCAGCAAGCACGCTCACACACAGAGAATTGAAATTTAGGTTCCATAGATATAGTTTTATAAAGTTAGATGACTGTTTCATTGTAGTATTATGATTTGGCTTTCTGCCTTTATTTCTGCTTCAAACTAGAATTTTGAAATTTGAAAAATAGGGGAGATTAAAGTTACTATGTGGTGTAGAGGTATTTAAATTACTTTTTTGGGGTTGGAATAGTGATGAATTTTAGCAGAATATTGAAAAAGAGATTTTATGTATTTAAAATCTATAGAGAATATTAAAGGGAAAGTATGTAGGCTGTGAAAAATCAAATATTTTTATTCGGAAAATGATTCTTAAAATAGACAGTGGCTGTTTTCTATACATACTTAACGGGAAACTAAGGATGTAAGCAGAAATGTCCTTTGTTATGAAGCAGTTTATCATACATAAGAATATTTTATTCCAAAAAAAGACAATCTCTCATAAAAGAATCCTTCAATTATACTGCTATGTACACTCTCAAATACTGATGTAGTGATTAAAAAGTTCTGATTAAATATTATTTAACCTCTCTTTATAAAGTAAATATTATTTGATGTATTTTTACATGTAAGGAAACAAACTCAGAGATTATGTGACTTGCACATTTTAGGTACATAATTTATTTGCATTTGGACTTACAGAATTAAAGATCTATAAATAATGAAACCACTCCTCAGACAACATTAAATTAGCCATCAGGTAAGAACTGTCTGATTTTTAGTTCCACTTTGACTTTCACATAATTCTATACAGCCAGCCTAATATATAACCAATTACCATAAATAGGCAGAAGGAATTCTTGGATTTTTTTGTAACCCGAATTTTTGACTAGTCTTCCCTTCTGTAAACGCTGTAGTTCTAACTATACAGATATTCTAAGTAGCACCTTTACTCTTTGTCTAAGATTAAGAAAGGATTTACTTTTTCATACTAAAATTTTTTAAAAAATGAGTTACAGAACCATGTTGGGAGCAGAACTAACAGCTGAATACTCTTTCTTAGGTTATTTGTTTAATTTCTTGGTTACCAAATTGATAGGCTGAATAAGCAATTGCCCAGGGTTTATTTATTTTTTCTAGATAAAAATTAAAATTAAATAAATAAACAAGCCAAAAACTACTTTAAGACTGATGAGCTTCCTTCTTTAAAAAGTAATGCTATTAACTATATGTAGTTTTTGCAACACTCTGGTACCACTTTGACTTAACAAGATGGAATCAATTGCCTGAGTTCATTAATGTCTAGGATATTTGCCTCAAAGTAAGACAGAATTTTTCTGTTTTGAATTATTATATCAAGTTAATGTTATTTAGGGATTTTTCCTTGTTCCATCAAATATATTGCCCTAAAAGAAGAAGACTAAAGTTTTACTTCATTGATAATTAACAACATGGAAATCTGGAAAAAAAATGTTATTTTCCCCCTCTCTAAAAATGTTAGGTTACCAGCAACTATCATATTAATTTTCTAACGAGATCTTCTAAAGATTTCTTTCTTATATTAACATGGATAATTACAATGCAATATATCTGAAATATTGGTGGACCTTTGCAAATTTAATCAGAATGGGTTACAAGACAGTTGTATTGAACAGAAAGCCTTCCATCTAAGGCAAATTTGATAAATTTTACACTTTGTTGGATCTGCAAAATTATGTAAATGAAAAAGTGGTGTTGCCATTATAATGTTGACAAGTTTTTTTCTCTACAAAAATCTATTTTTCTCTTTTGAATATTTCCTCCTTGTGGCAGACAGTGAGGCTAGAGAAATACACAGAATAGAGATAATTACTATATTTTAACACTTCTAAAATATTTATTTTCCCCACACAAAATTATTTGGCATGTGACCAGGAAGATGTTGGAGTGTTATGAAAAAATGGAATTAAAAAAAAAACTGTGACAAAAAAAGAAAGGAAAGAAAGAAAAGAAAAAAAGAAAGAAGAAAGAAAAAAGAAAGAGAAAAAAAGAAGAAAGAAAAAGAAAAAGAAAGAAAGAAAGAAAGAAAGAGAAAGAAAGAGAAAGAAAGAAGAAGAAAGAAAGAAAGAAAGAAAGAAAGAAAGAAAGAAAGAAAGAAAGAAAGAAAGAAGTGGCAAAAAGAAAGAAAGGAAGAAAAATAAAAACAAACTCTGGGCAATTGCTTATACAGTCTATCAATTTGGTAACCAAGAAATTAAACAAATAACCTAAGAAAGAGTATTCAGCTGTTAGTTCTGCTCCCAACATGGTTCTGTAACTCATTTTTTAAAAAAATTTTAGTATGAAAAAGTAAATCCTTTCTTAATCTTAGACAAAGAGAAAAGGTGCTACTTAGAATATCTGTATAGTTAGAACTACAGCATTTACAGAAGGGAAGACTAGTCAAAAATTCGGGTTACAAAAAAATCCAAGAATTCCTTCTGCCTATTTATGGTAATTGGTTATATATTAGGCTGGCTGTATAGAATTATGTGAAAGTCAAAGTGGAACTAAAAATCAGACAGTTCTAACCTGATGGCTAATTTAATGTTGTCTGAGGAGTAGTTTTATTATTTATAGATCTTTAATTGTGTAAGTCCAAATGCAAATAAATTATGTACCTAAAATGTGCAAGTCACATAATCTCTGAATTTGTTTCCTTACGTGTAAAAATACATCAAATAATATTTACTTTATAGAGTTATTGTGTTAGAATGGGAATAAAGAGTTTTTAAGCCTTATCTGATTGAAAGGCCTTAATATTGTATTTTGTATATACATGCAATGAAGTGGTAAGTTGAAGCAATTGTACAGAAAATCAGAATAGAAAACGCACTTTAGCTGTAGTTTATTGATGATTTTATAGGAAATGCTTTTTGTGATTTGAGCCAGCTCTACATTTACCTTTCTTTTTATGCAAACTCTATAAAAGTTAAAATGTTACTCCTATATAGAGTGTTTCAAAGCTGCAAAAGTATTTTTATTCCTTTTAGTACTTAAAGCTGTGAAATTCTCTTTTTTTACTTGTGGACTTTATAGGGCTCATCATAGTCTGAAAAAAAGCATAGCAAATGTTTCCTTCTCTGTGGAAAGAAGGTAATAACTTTCCTCATATAACAGTTGTGAGGTTCAAATATCAAAATATATGTGAATATCCTTTATAGGCAAAAATATGTTACACAAATGCTAATTGTTTTTCTCTTCCTATTTATGCTGGCTTTTGTACATGGAGAGTCATTGAGAGAGCTTGCCATTTAAAAGAAGTTTCCTGGTCATGGGCCTGAGTTTTCACTGAGCTAGTCATACTCACCTGGTTTCCTTTGTGACAAAATTAGGTGTTTGCTTTTGTTTCACTAAGACAATGGTTGCAATTTGTGTTATTGAAAAGATGTGATGCTAATTTGCCCTCATGGAGATAAGACTTATTGCCATGGTCTCATTAATGTCAGGATTTGGTCAACAAAACTCGCCATAGACTAAATGATAGAACAACTAACTTACCATTCCAATGTTTTCCACACTTTTTCTTTTCTTTTCTTTTTTTTTTTTTTGCTCTTTCACATTTATATTTTTACTGTATTAACAAATAGTAATATATTTATGTCCCTAAAGATTTTTCAGGTTCTAAAAAGACTGACTGTACAGTCAGTATGAAAGATAGTTCATAAACATGTTTTAACTTAACAAAAATGTGTAGTTTTAGACTCTTGGCAGTGTTTTAATCATATACTCCTCTCGAATTTTACGCAGATGGGAGGAGGAAGCCCTTGATAAATTTTAATGCCTCTGGAGAGCTAATAACAATATTTGTTGGGGTGGAGATTCTTCTTGGAACTCTCCAAGAAGAAACTCTTCTACTTGAGCTGGCAAAATTTGAAAAAAAAACTTCAAATACCAAGACTGTCATCAAAAGAGATATATGGGGTAATATCTGAGGTCATTTCTTACAGTATCTAAAATTAATTTACAGTAAAATGCCTACCTAACTGAGGGCTAATTCCTTTTCAGAATTTCTGAACTGGAAAATGAGCTCACCAGCTTCCTGCTTCAAATTCCTTTTTGATGAACTGATCAAGCAGAAGGATGGGTATTATCTGAAATGTAGATCTAGAAAAAGAACATTAACAATAATGGAATTTCTTCATGGTGCTCATTTAGAAATATGAATATAGAAAGAGTGAATAGATAGAAGATGCCTTCACTTACAACCCATCTGTCCTCAATGGGGGCATTAGAAGGTCAGATGTTGTGCCACCTTGGGCCATTAGCAAAAACTAAAGCCTTTTCTCCACCTCTAGGCCTTCTTTTATTTTCTTGGAGATTAGTTTCCCCTTGGCAACAGTCCAAAGTGCTAATTCCATGAGTCGAAGCCCTTCAAAATGGAAAATTAAAATCTCTTTTGACTCCCAGTGACTGATTAATTTGCTACTAAAGGTAGGTGAGGTAAAAGAAAAGCTGTTATTTTTTCCCAAAGAAGAAAGAAACAGTTGGGCACCTAGTGTATAGAACTAATTGCAATTAATACATATGTTAAGAAACTTGAGAGAGAGAACATTAGAATATGTGCAGAGTGTGCAATGGGGTATATCTTCAGGCTTACAATTTATTTTTCTAATATAAAATAATTTAATTTATTATATTTATCATATTGTTCTCCCCCCCTTTTTTTTTACTGAAGTTCATTTTGCCAACATACACTATAACGCCCAGTGCTCATCCCATCAAGTGCCCTCCTTAGTGCCCATAACCCAGTTGCCTCATTCCCCCCACTTGCCTCCCCTTCCACTAACCTTTGTTCATTTCCCAGAGTTAGGAGTCTCTCATGTTTTTTCACTGTCTCTAATTTCCCCCCGGGTATTATGCTGAGTGAAGTAAGTCAATCAGAGAAAGACAATCATCATATGTTTTCACTCATACAAGGAATATAAGTAATAGTGAAAGGAGTTATAAGGGAAAGGAGGGAAAATGAGTGGGAAAAATATATTGTTCTTTGGCTCATACTACAAACATTGAAAACATTTTTCAGTTTTCATTTCTATTTTCTGAACTCCCACAGAAATATGTTTTGACTGGGAAGAAGTTGCACCCCACTCACTGATGGTATGTAATATTATATTAGTGCAAACCAAAGTTTTGGCAAATATTTGTGATTGTGAGATTTGAATAGAACCATTCACTATTGAAAACTCTTCCTCAAAATGTTAGTTGAAACAAATGGGTTCAGCACTAATGAGGAATACAGCCTACTCAAAATGCTTGAACAAGAGATTTCATATGAGTATAATGGTGTGGAAGGAGAGTGGTCAATTTTGACCTTTTTTATGGTTTTGGTTGGCTATCAATGATGCATAGGTAAATGATACTCCAAGAAGTAAATAATTGTTTGCTGTAATAGAGGAAAAGACTCTTAGAGACTATTTATTTCAACTTGCTTATTTTATGGATAGAAAACCGAGACCAGATAAAAGTGAGCATCTCATTAAGGATACACAGATAGTTAATATGTAGTCTTCCCAGATCTATGTTCTTTCCACTACACTATGCAGATGTGTATAGATCAACCCCTTATTTTTTTAAAAGATTTTTATTTATTTATGATAGTCACACACACACACACACACAGAGAGAGAGGCAGAGACACAGGCAGAGGGAGAAGCAGGCTCCATGCACCGGGAGCCCAACGTGGGATTCGACCTCGGGTCTCCAGGATGGCGCCCTGGGCCAAAAGCAAGCGCTAAACTGCTGCGCCACCCAGAGATCCCTAGATCAACTCCTTAAATTACATTCAACCACTACCAACTTCATCTCTTGTTGGTCAGTTTGATTGATTTTTTTGTTGATAAACAATAAATTATTTGTGTAAATTTAAAAATTCAGAGTTCACAATAGTAGCTTATTTGTCTTATATGAATATAGTCTTTGTTTTATGAAATCAGAAAATATATGGGCAGCCTGGGTGGCTCAGCGGTTTAGCGCCGCCTTTGGCCCAGGGAGTGATCCTGGAGTCACAGGATTGAGTCCCACATTGGGCTCCCAGCATGGAGCCTGCCTCTCCCTCTGCCTGTGTCTCTATGCCTCTCTCTCTTTCTCTGTGTCTCTCATGAATAAATAAATAAAATCTTTAAAAAAAAAAGGAATCAGAAAATGTTACCATTGAAAGTATCTAGTCCTACCAGTATAGGAATCTATTTTTCAGTATCTTTTTTTTCAGATTTTATTTATGTATTTGACAGAGAGAGAGAGAGAGAGAGAGAGAGAGAGAGAGAGAGAGAGAACAAGTAGGCAGAGTGGAAGGCAGAGGGAGAGGCAGAAGCAGGCTCTTCGCTGAGCAGAGCCTGATTCAGAGCTGGATCCCAGAACCCTGGGATCATGCTGAGAGCTCAAGGCAGACACTTAACCAACTGAATCACACAGTTACCCCTATTTTTCAGCATCATTAATGAGAATTCACTTAGCTTCTGCTTGAGTACCTTCAAAATGAGGAGTTTGTCTTTTTTTTATAAGGCAGCCTACTTTATTATCTTATAACATTGCTAGAAAATGCTTTCAAATATTAACCTGATATTTGCCTCTTTGTTATTTGCATATACAGATATTTTTATCCCATGTGGGACCATATGGAACAAATTTAATTTCTATTTTATAGGATGGTATTTCAACACGTAAGAAAACGCAATCATACCCTTCCTGTCTTCCAATCTCTTTCAATTTCTTATATGAAAACATTTTCAGATCCTTTTAGATCCCATGAGCTCTTGCTACATCATCTCCACTGAGTCAAATTTCTCTTAAAAATGAATTAACAATGGGGATGATATTATAGATTTATTCTGAGCAGTGCAGAGAAGGATAACTTTTGTCTAGAGAAACATTTTTTCTGCTATATCATTATTTTGAGTGTTTACTATGTATCAGAAATTTCTATGTACTTTGTATGGATTACCTAATTTATTCTTCACTAGGACCCAATGAGGTATGTGCTCTATTATTACCATTTCATAGATGAAGATACTGAGAACTACAGATGGCAAGATGCCCAAGAATTCATAGCTTATAGACAGCAGATTTGAGCTCAAGCTTGTTTAACTACAAAGATGGCTACATAAACTTCTACTTTATGCTGCCTCCCATGCCACCTGAGTGACTGATTCATTTTCCCTTTATTGCTGACTCATTTTACTACTGTACATAATCTTGGGATCTTTGATTTTACACAAATAATTAAATTTAGTCTGTACTTGCACAATTTACAGTTCTTAGCAGAGAACTGCTTGTCCATTTTCTTGTCCATTTTCCATCCTGTTTTCTTCTAGTCTAGATATGTGAATCTTACCTTATTTCTTATATTTTTGTCATACATTGAGTTGACCAACAAACCATTAATATTTTTGTTTAAATTATCTATAAATTTTGAACAGGAGAGGGAGTTTCTTACAGGTTGATCTGCATTGGTAAACTCATATTTTTGTATGATTATTCAACCAACCACAACTTCGTCTAATAGTACATTATATAGTTGATGCTTTTCATCTTGATCACAAGGATATCATGGAAAATTATCAAGGACTTTACTGAAATAAAGCTACACTGTAGATATAGCATCCTCCCAATAATTCAAAAACCATTTTTATTTTTATTTATTTTTAAATAAATATTTTAAATATTTAATTTTAATATTAAATATTAATATTAAATTAATTATAAGTATATTATAATTAATATTTTAATATTTAATTATAATATTTAACATTTAAAATATTTAAAATATTTTTAAAAGTTGAAATGTTAATATTGAATTTTAATGTTGAATTAATTTTTAATGTTGAATTTTAATATTTAATGTTTAATGTTGAATTAATTTTTAATGTTGAATTTTAATATTTAATGTTTAATGTTGAATTAATTTTTAATGTTGAATTTTAATATTAATTATGTTTTTAGTATTTTAATTAATTTTGTCATTTTAAATATTATTGATTAATTAAATTAATTTTAATATCAATTAATATAATTGGCTAATAATATAATTAATTATTGATTAATATAATTAATACGATTAATTAATGATATGATTAATATAGTCCAATTATTAATTTAATTAAGTTTAATGTGGATGTTGATTTTAATATTCAATATTTATATTAAATTAATTAGAGTCATATTATAATTAATATTTTGATATTTAATGATAATATTTAATATTTAAAATATTTTTAAAAGTTGAAATGTAGTTGACATTTAATACAGCTTTAAATAAACTACCTAATTTAATCCTTACAATATCCTATGGATAGGTAATATTATAATCCTTATTTTACAGATGAGAAAACACAGAAGAAAAACAACTTAACCAGGGCCACATAAATCTATTAAGTAAACTGGATTTTGAACTCAGGCAGTTTCACACAGGAATCCATGACACTATACTGCACCACTTCCTATTAGAAAATTCAGTAGCTGATAACTTACCTGACACACACAATAAGTGCTTGGTAAACATTTATTGAATGAATGAGAGAAAATGAATGAATTAATGTAGTTAGCCAAATCTGTAGAACAATCTGACCATATTAGTATAGTAATAAAGAAGAGAGCTGGGCAATTATCCACTGCAATTAATCAATGTAAATTACCAGGCAAAACATATAGCACACTTTTGCCTCAATAATATCTTCTTTGCTTAAGTTGTTCTTGTAATCGCTGAAACCACACACTGAGGATTTCCTAAAACAAAGTGAAAGGGGAATGTCTGGGTGGCTCAGTGGTTGAGGGTCTGCTTCTCCCTATGTCTATGTCTCTGCCTCTCTCTGTCTCTAGTGCATAAATAAATAAAATATTAATAATAATAAAAAAAGTGAAAGGAAAAAGGGATAATTTCAGATCCATCTAACACTTGACTAGAGAGTAACATTCCACATTTTAAATTATTCCATAGACTAGTCTTCTAAATTTATTACTAAAAATTGCAGTATAATTACTGTCAAGGTAGATAGGGTGGAAAGAAATCTTAGATCTAAACATTTAACTTTTTGGACTATGTTGTGATATTTTTGTTTGAAAGTACTGCTGCATAATTCAAGCTTTACTTCATACTGTGTATGTGTATTTCTATTTGTATTGGATTTTCTAGTTTGACAGTAGATTTTTTTTCAGTTAGTTGGGCAATTTCCAAGTCTCTTTTTTAAAAATTTTATAATGGATAGAATTAGCTTTAATTTATATTTCACACTGCCTGTGTTGATAAAGAAATCGTTCCACTATAGAAGAAAAGGGAAATATTACATAGAAAGACATTTATAGAAAGTTTCTCTTAGTTTCTGAGAAAATTGCAAGGTTAACAATAATGTAATTAGAGTCTCCGTATAAGGCAGTCAAGTTTAGTTATGGATTTTACTAAGTTACTGCCACCTGGATACTTTGGGTCCAAATAATTGGATTGCCTCAGACAAAGGATTCATAAGCATCTCTCTCCCTCTCTCTCTCTCTCTCTCTCTCTATATATATATATATATATATATATATATATATATATTCTATCATCTATCTATCATCTATCTCTCTATCATCTATTTATATGTAATACTCAATTTTCATCTTTACAACAAGGGAAGTGTGGAATCTTAAACTTGAATACTGTATTCCTTTTTGTTTTTCAAGGCAGCTAGGGTTTATTTAATAAAATCAGTAAAAGACATATAGTTGGATTTTGTTTACCCTATTCTCTAGGTCTTTTTCAAAGGTAGATCAGACAATATTCTATTGATTCAATATTTATTTGAAAGAAATAATCATCAACTTCACTAAAGAGGAAAATTAAGTTCTTAGCTTGCTCTCAAAATCAAACTAGCAGCAAAACATTCCTTTTTTACAGAATTTGTTTTTGCATTAATAAATATTTGAGTGTTTGGCAATTAACTCATCTATGTACATTTTGAAAAGGGACTGAGAGATTTTTAATCTATAATAGATTTTCTGTTCCTACCTATGTTTGCAACTCTATGCAGTGTGCAAGTTCAGTGGCTTCAAACCTGAAACTTGATTTTTCTCAGTATAGCTGCATTAGCATTCAGCTGTGAGTATGTAAGGTAATAGTATTAAAAGCAACCTTCTATTCTGTTGTCATGGATGCAGCACAACCCAATACTGGTGGCACTGTATCACTAGATTTTGTACATTCTCATTTTTATCTACCAATTTTAAGTTCATTGCATGTGAAATTCTATCACTATAATTTAAAAAATTGCTATTTATTTGATATTTGAAGCATTAAGATATAGAATCTTTTGAAAAATTATCTAAGAATCTATTTTAAAAGAATCTTATTAAGCAAAAGTTTCACTATTTGTTATGAAAATCAGAAACAAATTCATGAAGACTATTGCTTTTTATTATGAAGAACTCATTTTTTCCTTGAGTCAGTGTATACTCTTTTGTGGGCAAGTTGTGTGGGAAGACTTAGTTGTATTTTATAAATAATTGATAAAAACAGTATGTATGTTTTCTGAATTTGTAGAGACCATTACAGTTTTCATGCATCTTTTAATAAAATCTATGCTGTCAGTTCTAAAGAACTTATTAAGTCAGGAAAAGTACAGTTTCTTGCTGTAACTATTCTTAATAGAGAAAAAAAATAGTCACAAAAATGCTTGCTCCAGACCTGATTACCATATCTGGGCCTTTAAAAACAATACACAACTCAACAGGAGGTAAGAATTTTAGGATTATCAAGTAATTACTTTTTGTTATACAATAACACAAAGTATTTCTAAAGACAGAGTAAGTTAATCTGAGAATAGCCAAATCCATAGTTGGTTGCTTAGAATGTGTAATGCCCAATATGTTATATCCTTATTTGTGAGTATACATTTTTTTGTTCTTGTTTTAGAAAAAAAACACATCATTTTATGATTTTGTTTAATCAAAAGGGTATTTGACTTTTTTTTTCCAAAAAAAAGGACAATTGATATTTTAACTTCAAAATAACAAAGAGATCCTTATATGCTAAAAATATTTTTCTTCTCTGTTAATTTCATCCTGATAATTTGACTTTTGATGGTATGAGTACAAATTTTGATAAGACACTCGGAGTCCTTAATAAATTTTTTTCAATGATCTTTTATTTGATGGCTGTCCTGCATAATTTGAAAACATAAAATAAATATTAAAATGTAGAATTTTTAAGTAACTTCTGATATTTACCTTTTGTATATTAACAATAAAGTGATTTGATCCTATATAATTAAATTTTCCCTCTGTTTTTCGATAATTTGAACTGTAGAGTTTGACTTTTTTGTTTATGATTACACCAGTTGTCTATCACTTTATTTACATAGAGACACCTCAGATTATGTATTTTTTTGGTTGAGGATAACTATAAAGGGTGAGTTTATGGTGTGGAGAAAATCTGTCCCCACTTATAATTAAACAACTATGAAGATACATGCATCAGTCAGCAAAAGCAGGAATAAACATTATGGAGTGAAAATTAACGAGTCAAATGCCTCAGCATATACTGTATCTGCATGCCCCTAGACACTAAGGCATAGAGAACAGGATACACCTCTATGGTTGGCTAGCTTTCCTTATTAAAAAAACACAGTGGGAAGCACGGTTGGGGTACATACTAAAACAAGGCTTTGTAGTAATTTCCTTGAAAGAAATTTCCCAAGATAGCAACTTGAAAGGTTTTAATATTATGACTAGCTATAGAGTGTGGTTTGCATTAGATGGTATTTAAAAATTCCTTTAGTTTGCAACAGATCTGATAGTTTCCTAAACTCTTCTCTCTTCCTTTATTTTTTCTTATAAAACATTTGTTATCTTGACTCATTAAAATGCATACATATTTGTGCATTTGAATCCTTTGAAAAACTATCTCAATGATATATTAGTTATTTACATTATTTTTTAGTTATTTCCATTTTGACTGAAAAATGTAACTTAGAAATTGACATAATGGTGTCACTGGATAAAATGATGAATTTTCATGCTTACATTCCCTGTTTCATTCATTTAATGCCTCCCATGTTTCATCAGGTGAATACTGAAGGAAATGTGGCATCCTTTTACTTCTTATAAATTGCGCAGAAGGAAGACTCAAGTGCTGTAAACTTATCTCACGCCAGAATTTTCATTTCTAATGGTTGAAAAGAAATATTTCAAATGCCAATTTTGAATGTCTGTTTACATCCTGAAATAGTAGTTTCTATTGACTTTTTTCCCCCTCTGATGCAACCATATTTTTGGAAAATCATTGTTTTCTTTTGAACTCGGGTGTATCTGTTGTTTACATCACCTGTTAAATATATCTAAACAGTGAAAATCGTGAAAAATTACCATCTAAAACTATCAAAAGAAGATTTTGTGATTTGTATACCATTGATGGCACATGGTTGAGCACCCTGTGGATATTTAATATGTTTTAAGTGGCTATCTAGTAATATGACAAGGCTTTTTTTTTGACAAGGCTTTTTAATAACTCTCTACATAGATTGTACTTTTAGACAAATCTTAAGGTTTTGATTACTGCAGACAAAAAGTGGAAACTGATATAATTTAGAATAAGTTAACCATAGGCAGGACTGGAAACTTTGAATCCAAAAAGGAAAACATACAATATCATATTTAATTATTTATCCTATTGTTATTTACTAGTTACACATTTACATAAACCAACCCAAACATCAGAGATACACTCTGAATTTTACATTATTCTTTCAGAAACTTATAATAATAGAACTTAATCTAACTTAACTAAGTAGCAAATAATATATACTAAGCAGTAGATAGTTAACATGCTTTCTTACTAATTTTAACTTGTACATATTTTTATGTAGCCATTAATAGGAACACTTTAAAAAAATCCTTTTGGATAGTTGTATTTTAAAAATATACACAAAAAACTTATTGCCAAAGACTTTTATTTAGTTTCTTGTTTAATAATGTAATAATATAACCTGACATTTTGTAATAATCATTTGTAATAATATAATTTGTAATAATTGTAATTTTTGTAATAATATAACCAAGACATTTGCATTTTCCTCATAAAGAAAAAACCACAAGATTATTTCATATGTATAAAACTTGAGAGGAAACACAGTGAAAAAATTACTTATATGCTGTCTTCATTTTAACATAAAGCTGTTTTTAACATGCCAATGTAATTTTGTAATTGGTATATGTCAGAAATATTTTTCCTTTGAAGTAACATTTGTAAAATTCAATTTCATAATGTTGGTTTCTTCCATTATATCTGATCATTTTCCATCAAATTTAATATTTAAGTTAATTTTCCTATCCCAAGAAAAAGTATCTAAATTAACAGGGTTATGTGTCTAAACTGTCTTCATTTTACCTATTTCATTTTTGTTGTTGTTGATAGTGATCTGAAATCATATGAGAAATACTTTCCTTTTTTACTGTGGTTATGTTTCTCAGTGTCAGATTATAAGATGTATGTATTTAAATGATTACAAACCATTTTTGTGTAGTTTTAAAAGATTCTGAATTCTAAAAGAAAAATAAGGGAGTTACTGAGATGATTTTTTCATAAGGGGATGATTTTTTATTCCAAAGCTCATACAACCTATCATTTTTAGTAGTTTTATTTACTATAACATCAAAATCTAACTTTGGTATTTATAAAATTTAGACTGAAAGATATCCATTGTTTCTTCAAAAATAGAAACATACTTTTTAGTTTGAGTTTTAAGTTAAAAATCTTATTCTCATAAAGTAATGTAAAACAGGTTTCAAATCATTATTGTAGTTGCTACTATAACATATGCATTTTGTGGTTCTTAAAATATCATGCACAATTAAGTCTTAGAAATGTGGAATATTTTCATGGTAAGAGAATACATTTACATTTCTGTATTTCCAAAACATCAATGTGACTGTGAAAGGAAAGTATATTTCAATTTATATGCATATGTTACCCAAAATGATTATATCTAATTTTATTTGTTTTATATGTTTTTGGAAGATTTATGAATTCCTGTGGAGTAACATTTAATCTATTTTTAACTAAAACTTTACTTTTATAATCTATCCAGTGCTTTGAATTCTGCCATTGATCTATGATTTATGTGATTTATTTTTTTTTTATAAATTAATTTTTATTGGTGTTCAATTTACCAACATACAGAATAACACCCAGTGCTCATCCCGTCAAGTGTCCCCCTCCGTGCCCGTCACCCATTCACCCCCACCCCCCGCCCTCCTCCCCTTCCACCACCCCTAGTTCATTTCCCAGAGTTAGAAGTCTTTATGTTCTGTGTCCCTTTCTGATATCTCCCACACATTTCTTCTCCCTTCCCTTATATTCCTCTTCACTATTATTCATATTCCCCAAATGAGTGAGAACATACGCTGTTTATGTGATTTAAACCACCTCTTGTCTGTAACACTGGTTTCTGTCCAAGATACTGAGTTGAATACTAATTACAAGATCAAATTTACACTGCTGGTCTAAGCAGATGAATGAGTTCTTCATAAAGGACTCCCTTCTCCATCCCTGCCACAGTTGAACCTTAAGGAAGTATTTGTCAGAGAAAAGGATAAGGGGAGAAATAAATGAATCAGAGAGAAATTTCTTATTCTATATATTTTAGTATATTAAATAGTTGTTTTTGAATCACACATATGCAGTCATGAATGAAAATATGGTCATGCAGAAGACATAGACTGTATATTTATTAATTCTGTCTGTGTGTGTCTCTGTGTCTGTGTGTTCCATATCTGGGACATAGAATAAATACTCAAATTAATATTCATGACGTTATTTAAAACTCAAGTTAAAATAATTGCTAAGATCCACTCCATGGAGTAGTGAAGCTTCCATGTTTTAATTGTATCTGAAATTTCCAAGCAGCAGTGCAGTATTCAACCATGGATAACAAATTATTCCATTGTAAAGGAGGGTGAATTTGTTGAGGGAGTAATTTAAGAAATGTAGATAACTGACTAGTTTTCTGTTAAGAGCAGTGGTACTCAACTGAGAGTGATATTGTTCTCCAAGGAACACTTGGCAATATGTGGACACACTTTTGGTTATCACAACTGAATTTCGGGTGAGATGTTATTTGACATGTAGTGATTGAGTAGAAGCTATCAATGATGCTAAATAAATATTTTCAACATATAAGACAACTCCTCACAACAAATAATTATCTAGCCCCAAATGTCAACAGTGACACTCTTGAGAAACTTTGATCTAGAAGTACCATAACCTATCAATTGCTAAGCATGTTTGTAGATATTGCTGGAAAATGTCAACACTTGATATTGTTTACTTTACAAGGAAAATCCATGCAAAATAACTGGGCCAAACAAATGGCAATGATAGAATGTGGAGTGATGGGATATGGCTGTGACCCAGCACCACAATTGTAGAATGCAAAATTAGAAAGGCTACCTGAAATTGACCCAAATTCAATGAGGACTCTGAATTTAGTTTGGTTTGGCTTTTAGAAGAAGCTAAGCCCCTCTTTCTCCATGTATACATGCATACCAATTTCATTTTTTTTCTTTGAGCCCACTCAAAGTTACATTTATGTATTGTTAATCTATGCATTCACTTTTAAAGTGGAGACCTGTATTCCTATCTGCAGTGGGGCAGATCCTTTTATATATCTTTGTAATTTATGGCAATTATTCAATTGGAACATTCTTAAGACAATTGCATTATTTAGCCAGGTCTTGTGTTGTTTCTCCAGGAATTCACTAAGTCTTCTTCTAAAATAATTTATTGACTTATTTGACAAAGAGAAAAAGAGAGAGAGAGCGCACAAGAAGGGGGAGTGAAAGGGAAAAGCAGACTCTCCACAGAGCAGGGAACCCTATGTGGGACTCAACCCCAGGATTCTGCGATCATGACCTGGGCTGATGGCAGATGCTCAAATGACTGAGCCACCAAGCCTCCCTAAGTTTTTTTTTTAATATTTTATTTATTTATTTATTTATTTATTTATTTATTTATTTGAGAGACAGAGTGACAGAGAGAGAATACAGGGGTAAGGGCAGAAGGAGAAGGAGAAGGAAGGAGAGAGATAAACGGATCCCCTGCAGAGCATAGAGCCCAATATAGGCTCCATTCCAGGACCCTGAGCTCATGATCTGAGCTGAAGCCAGATGCTTAACCAACTGAACCATGCATGTACCCCAGGAATTGACTAAGTCTTAAACTGAACTCACTCAATAAAATGTCAAGATAAAAAGCAATGAGGTGTCAATTTCCAAACTGTAATAAAAGCTATTTGAGTATTCTGATTGGTACTTAAAATGAAGAACTCAGAAAAGTAAGCATGTGTGTGTATGTGTGTGTTTGTGTGTATTTTAGGAGAGCCATTCTTTCAGACAAATGGAACTGAAAGGGGATAAAGAGCATTCTTTACTAGATTTTAGGTAGTACCACTTGAAGTCTAACACCACAGTAGTTTGTTGTCAGCAGCATTCCTTTTCTACTACCTCTCTTTCCATAATATATATAAAATACAAGAGATTAGAATTAATAAAATATATTTACACAGCTGTAATAATACATAAGTTTTCCTCCAGGGAAGTCTATTTATCTTAATTATAAGAAAGTTTTAGCCACTCCAGTACTTTAATTTAGACTTTGTGTCTTTAGGGGTGCCTGGTTGGCTCAATAGGTTAGGCATCCAATTCTTGGTTTTGGCTCTGGTTACAATCTCAGGGTCATTAGATCGAGCCCCATGTCAGGCTCCATGCTCAAGATGGAGTCTGCTTGAGATTCTTTCTCTCCCTCTGCCTCACATCCCCTCTAAAATAGATAAAGAAATAATCTTTAAAAAATAAAACGTTTTGGGCAGCCCAGGTGGCTCAGCGGTTTAGCACCACCTTCAGCCAGGGTGTGATCCTGGAGACCCAGGATCAAGTCCCACATCAAGCTCCCTGCATGGAGCCTGCTTCTCCCTCTGCCTGTGTCTCTGCCTCTCTCTCTCTCTGTCTCTCATGAATAAAAAAATAAAATCTTAAAAAAATAAAATAAAACATTTTATCTTTAATGTCACTGGAGATATGTTGTCACCTGCAAAATATTTTAAGGGTAGAAATGAACCACAGACTATTCAAATGTTTTTAATAATCTTTAAAATCAAGACTGGTAGTGATAGCAGAGATTATGGACATTTTATTTGTATTCTATTTTCTTTTACTTATTATGTGTATCCCCAATCCTGTCATTGATATATGTTATAGGAAGGTGGAATTTAAAATCT
The DNA here is from genome assembly GCF_905146905.1 of Nyctereutes procyonoides. Taxonomy (NCBI): domain Eukaryota; kingdom Metazoa; phylum Chordata; class Mammalia; order Carnivora; family Canidae; genus Nyctereutes; species Nyctereutes procyonoides. The sequence goes on along the minus strand of NW_026575125.1, from coordinate 62,732,316 downwards.
TCTGTCAAATACTTTGAATTTAATCTGCTATTGTACTTTAAACACAATTGTTATTGTGGGGCACCTGAGTGATTCAGTTGGTTAAGCATCCTACGCTTCATTTCACCTCGGGTCATGATCTCAGGGTCTTAAGATTGAATCCTGCTCCAGCTCTGTGCTGGGTGTGGAGCCTGCTTAAGATTCTCTCCTCCCTCAACCCCTCTTCTACCACTTCCATGCTCTATCTCTCTCCCTCAAAGAATAAAAAAAGAAATAAAATTAAAATGCAATTGTTATTGAAATCATGGAGGCATTTAGTTGAAAAATTCTTCCATATTCTGCTGTATAAAGACACTACTAAATATATTCATATAATTTAATCAAGAGTTTTCTTTCTATGTAAATCTGAACCATGGTCAAACTAAAAATTTTGTTGATTCCACCTCTGAATGATCAAACCCTCATTATCTCTCAATTGGATAATTGAAATTGGCCCTTAACCAGTCTCCATGATTTCTAATTCTCCCCACTCCAATTTTTATTTCACATCAAAGCCGGAATCTGGATGGGAGAATTTTACTCTCTTCCAGTTTCCAAGAAGATATAGTCAATTTCCAGTATGCACCAGTACCACCAAGATAGCTTTCTAAAATGTAAGTGCCTCAGTCCATCCCAGAGATTTGATTAATTAACTTGGGAGTGGAGCTTACTTATATGAATTTAATAAGCTTCTAGGTTATTCTAATTTTTTTTATTTATGATAGTCACACACACACAGAGAGAGGCAGAGACACAGGCAGAGGGAGAAGCAGGCTCCATGCACCGGGAGCCCGATGTGGGATTCGATCCCGGGTCTCCAGGATCGCGCCCTGGGCCAAAGGCAGGCGCCAAACCGCTGCGCCACCGAGGGATCCCCTTCTAGGTTATTCTAATGTATGAGTTCTTTTTACCACACTTTGAAAAGTTGTGGCATGGTGAGTATAATTCAGTCTTTATCAGGCCTTTCAACATTCTCTAAAGAGTGAAGTGAGTCACTATTTTGGAATTCAAGGAACTCAGTTATGATATTATCAAGCCCAACATAAAAGATAAACTCAAAATGGATGAAAGATTTAAATGTGAGACAAGACTCCATCAAAATCCTAGAGGAGAACACAGGCAACACCCTTTTTGAACTTGGCCACAGTAACTTCTTGCAAGATACATCCACGAAAACAAAAGAAACAAAAGCAAAAATGAACTATTGGGACTTCATCAAGATAAGAAGCTTTTGCACAGCAAAGGATACAGTCAACAAAACTCAAAGACAACCTACAGAATGGGAGAAGATATTTGCAAATAACATATCAGATAAAGGGCTAGTTTCCAAAATCTATAAAGAACTTATTAAACTCAACACCAAAGAAACAAACAATCCAATCATGAAATGGCAAAAGACATGAAGAGAAATCTCACAGAGGAAGACATAGACATGGCCAACATGCACATGAGAAAATGCTCTGCATCACTTGCCATCAGGGAAATACAAATCAAAACCACAATGAGATACCACCTCACACCAGTGAGAATGGGGAAAATTAATAAGGCAGGAAACAACAAATGTTGGAGAGGATGCGGAGAAAAGGGAACCCTCCTACACTGTTGGTGGGAATGTGAACTGGTGCAGCCACTCTGGAAAACTGTGTGGAGGTTCCTCAAAGAACTAAAAATAGACCTGCCCTACGACCCAGCAATTGCACTGTTAGGGATTTACCCCAAAGATTCAGATGCAATGAAATGCCAGGACACCTGCACCCCGATGTTTCTAGCAGCCATGTCCACAATAGCCAAACTGTGGAAGGAGCCTCGGTGTCCATCGAAAGATGAATGGATAAAGAAAATGTGGTTTATGTATACAATGGAATATTACTCAGCCATTAGAAACGACAAATACCCACCATTTGCTCCAACGTGGATGGAACTGGAGGGTATTATGCTGAGTGAAGTAAGTCAATCGGAGAAGGACAAACAGTGGATGTTCTCATTCATTTGGGGAATATGAATAATAGTGAAAGGGAATATAAGGGAAGGGAGAAGAAATGTGTGGGAAATATCAGAAAGGGAGACAGAACATAAAGACTTCTAACTATGGGAAATGAACTAGGGGTGGTGGAAGGGGAGGAGGGCGGGGGGTGGGGGTGAATGGGTGACGGGCACTGAGGGGGACACTTGACGGGATGAGCACTGGGTGTTATTCTGTATGTTGGTAAATTGAACACCAATAAAAATTAATTTATTAAAAAAAAACACATAAACTCCACAACTGAAAGGAAATAAAGGGGTAACATGAGGCAAGATGGCGGAAGAGCAGGGTCCCCAAGTCATCTGTCCCTACCAACTTACCTAGATAACTTTCAAATCATCCTGAAAGCCTACGAATTTGGCTTGAGATTTAAAGAGAGAACAGCTGGAATGCTACAGTGAGAAGAGTTTGCGCTTCTATAAAGATAAGAAGACGGAAAAAAAATAATAAAAAAATTTAAACAGCATCCAAAGGGGAGGGGCCCCTTGCAAGGAGCCAGGCTAAGGCCCCCACGGCGAGTGCCCCCAGGACAGGAAAGCCCATACCGGGAGATGCAGGAGCTTTACCAATCTTCCCGGACAAAAAGACGCTATCAGGGAGCTCCGGCTGGATCCCAGGAGGGACGGGGATGCCCTCAGGCTCGCAGGGGCACTAACAGAGGAATTGCACCACCGGGGGAGAGTACTCCACACACTGCAGGCCTAGCTCCCAAAAGGGCTGGAGCATACTCCTGGCATGGCCAGGGAGCAGCTTGGGCGACTCAGGCTGCAGATCTGCGCAGAGGGGGCTGCATGGCCCCGGGAAGGCGATCCCAGCAGCACAGACCCCAGAGCCCAGGGCGGTGGGGGACACAGCCCTAGATCCAGCATTCTCCCCTGGACAGGCAGAAGCCGGGAGTACACAAGACAGCAAGAATGCTCCTGCCCCCAGGCGGCCCTGAGCTGTGCAGATCCGTGGCCCCCGCCCCCAGAGCATCCAGGCCCCTGCAGACTGGGAGCTGTGGTAGTTACTGCGGGAGCTGACTCCAGGACTGGAGAGCTGGCTGTCACCACTGTTGTTGTTCCTCCTGGTATCACCTTGTAGCTAGGACTGAGCAGGGGCCTCACAGGATAAACAGCTCTCACTGAGCTGAACACCTGGCAGGGACTGGGCAGTTCCTCCAGGTGCACACACCTGAGAATCAGCACAGCAGGCACCTCCCCCAGAAGACCAGGTAGAAGGACAGGGGAAAGCAAGTTATTGACCAAGTAGCACTGGAAAGTACCAGGGGAAGTTGAGGGATCTACAGTACATAGAATCAGAGGATACTCCCACTTGTTTTGTGTTTTCCATTTGTTCCCACCCCCCCTTTTTAATTATTATTTTCCTTTTTTTTCTTTTTCTCCTTTTTCCAGTACAACTTGTTTTTAGCCACTATACACTGAGCAAAATGACTAGAAGGAAAAACTCACCACAAAAGAAAGTCAGGAACAGTCCTCTCTCCCACAGAGTTACAAAATTTGGATTACAATTCAATGTCAGAAAGCCAATTCAGAAGCACTATTATACAGCTACTGGTGGCTCTAGAAAAAAGCATAAAGGACTCAAGAGACTTCATGACTGCAGAATTTAGATCTAATTAGGCAGAAATTAAACATCAATTGAAAGAGATGCAATCCAAACTAGAAGTCCTAATGACGAGGGTTAACGAGGTAGACGAACGAGTGAGTGACATAGAAGACAAGTTGATGGCAAGGAAGGAAACTGAGGAGAAAAGAGAAAAACAATTAAAAGATCATGAGGATAGGTTACGGGAAATAAATGACAGCCTCAGAAGGAAAAATCTACATTTAGTTGGAGTTCCTGAGGGTGCTGAAAGGGACAGAAGTCCAGAAACTGTATTTGAACAAATCATAGCAGAGAACTTCCCTAACGTGAGAATGGAAAAAGACATTCAGATCCAGGAGAAAGAGAGATTCCCCTCTAAAATCAATAAAAACCGCTCAACACCTCGACATTTAATAGTGAAACTTCCAAATTCCAAAGAAAAAGAGAAGATCCTTAAAGCAGCAAGAGACAAGAAATCTATAACCTTTATGGGGAGTGTATCAGAATAACAGCAGACCTCTCCAAAGAGACCTAGCATGCCAGAAAGGGATGGAAGGTTATATTCAGAGTCCTGAATGAGAATAACCTGCAGCCTGGAATACTTTATCCAGCAAGGCTCTTATTCAGAATACAAGGAGAGATAAAGAGCTTCCAAGATAGGCAGGAACTGAAAGAATATGAGACCACCAAGCCGGCGCTGCAAGAAATATTAAGGGGGATCCGGTAAATGAAAGAGGAAGTCCATGGAAACAATCCACAAAAACAGGGACTGAATAGGTATCATGATGACACTAAATTCATATCTTTCAATAGTAACTCTGAACGGGAATGGGCTTAATGACCCCATCAAAAGGTGCAGGGTTTCAGATTGGATAAAAAAGCAAGACCCAACTATTTGCTGTTTACAAGCGATTAATTTTAGACATAAAGACACCTCCAGCCTGAAAATAAAAGGATGGAGAACAATTTACCATTCAAATGGTCCACAAAAGAAAGCAGAGGTAGCCATCCTTACATCAGATAAATAAAAGTTTATCCCGAAGACTGTAGTAAGAGATGAAGAGGGACACTCTATCATAATTAAAGGATCTATCCAACAAGAGGACCTAACAATCATGAATATTTATGCTCCGAATGTGGGAGCTGCCAAGTATATCAAACAATTAATAACTAAAGTTAAGACATACTTTGATAATAAGACACTTGGTGACTTGAATGTAGCGATTTCTACAATCAACAGGTTTTCCAAGCACAATATCTCCAAAGAAAGAAGAGCTTTAAATGATACACTGGACCAAATGGATTTCACAGATATTTACAGAACTTTACATCCAAAGGCAAATGAATACACATTCTTCTCAACTGCACAACTTTTTTCCAGAAGAGACCACATACTGGGTCACAATCCAGGTCTTAAGTGATACCAAAAGATTGGGATCGTCCCCTGCATATTCTCAGACCATGATGCTTTGAAACTAGAACTGAACAACAATAAGAAATTTGGAAGGACTTCAAACACATGGATGTTAAGGACCATCCTGGTAAAAGATGAAAGGGACAACCGAGAAATTAGGGAAGGATTAAAAAGATTCATGGAAACTAATGAGAATGAAGATACAACCATTCAAAATGTTTGGGATACAGCAAAAGCAGTCCTAAGGGGGAAATACAAGCATCCGTCCAAAAACTGGAAAGAACTCAAGTACAAAACTAACCTTGCACCTAAAGGACCTGGAGAAAAAACAGCAAATAGATCCTACACCCAACAGAAGAAAAGAATCAATAAAGATTCGAGCAGAAGTCAATGAAATAGAGACCAGAAGAACTGTGGAATAGATCAACAAAACCAGGAGTTGGTTCTTTGAACGAATTAATAAGAGAGATATACCACTAGCCAGCCTTATTAAAAAGAAGAGAGAGAAGACTCAAATTAATAAAATCATGAACGAGAAAGGAGAGATCACCACCAACACAAAAGAAATACAAACTATTTGAAAAAAAAAAACTTATTATGAGCAGCTATATGCCAATAAATTAGGCAATCTAGAGGAAATGGACACATTTCTAGAAAACAACAAACTACCAAAACTGGAACAGGAAGAAATAGAAAACCTCAACAGGCCTATAACCAGGAAGGAAATTGAAACATTCATCAAAAACCTCCCAAGACGCAAAAGTACAGGGCCAGATGGCTTCCCAGGGGAATTCCATCAAACGTTTAAAGAAGATACCATACCTATTCTACTAAAGCTGTTTTGGAAAGATATAAAGAGATGGAATACTTCCAAATTCATTCTATGAGGCCAGCATCACCTTAATTCCAAAAGCAGACAAAGACCCCACCAAAAAGGAGAATTATAGACCAATATCCCTGATGAACAAGGATACAAATATTCTCAACAAGATACTAGCCAATAGGATCCAACAGTACATTAAAAAATTATTCACCATGACCAAGTTGGATTTATCCCCGGGACACAAGGCTGGTTCAACACTCGTAAAACAATCAATGTGATTGATCATATCAGCAAGAGAAAAAATCAAGAGCTATATGATCCTCTCAATAGATGCAGAGAAAGCATTTGACAAAATACAGCATCCATTCCTGATCAAAACTCTTCAGAGTGTAGGGAGAGAGGGAACATTCCTCAGCATCTTAAAAGCAATCAATGAAAATCCCACAGCAAATATCATTCTCAATAGGGAAACACTGGGAGCCTTTCCCCTAAGATCAGGAACAAGACAGGGATGTCCACTCTCACCACTGCTATTAAACATTGTACTAGAAGTCCTAGCCTCAGCAATCAGGCAACAAAAATAAATAAAAGCTATTCAAGTTGGCAAAGAAGAAGTCAAACTCTCCCTCTTCACAGATGACATGATACTCTACATAGAAAACCCAAAAGACTCCACCCCATGATTGCCAGAACTCATCTAGCAATTTGGCAGTGTGGCAGGATACAAAATCAATGCCCAGAAGTCAGTGGCATTTCTATACACTAACAATGAGACTGAAGAAAGAGAAATTAATGAGTCAATCCCATTTACAATTGCACCCAAAGGATAAGATACCTAGGAATAAACCTAAGCAAAGAGGTAAAGGATCTATACCCTAAAAATTACAGAACGCTTGTGAAAGCCATTGAGAAAAACACAAAGTGATGGAAAAATATTCCATGCTCATGGATTGGAAGAATTAATATAGTGAAAATGTCAATGTTACCAAGGGCAATTTGCACATTTAATGCAATAACTATCAAAATATTATGGACCTTCTTCAGAGAGTTGGAAGAAATTATCTTAATATTTGTGTGGAATCAGAAAAGACCCCAAATAACCATTGGAATATTAAAGAAAAATACCATTGCTGGGGGCATCACAATGCCAGATTTCAGATTGTGCTACAAAGCTGTGGTCATCAAGACTGTGTGGTACTGACACAAAAACAGACACATAGTTCAATGGAACAGAATAGAGACTCCAGGAATGGAGTCTCAACTTTATGGTCAACTAATATTCGACAAAGCAGGAAAGACTATCCACTGGAAAAAAGACAGTCTCTTTGATAAATGGTGCTAGGAATATTGGACAGCCATATGTAGAAGAATAAAACTAGACCAGTCTCTTTCACCATACACAAATAAAAACTCAAAATAGATGAAAGATCTAAATGTGAGACAAGATTCCATCAAAATCCTAGAGGAGAACACAGGCAACACCTTTTTTCAACTTGGCCGCAGCAACTTCTTGCAAGGTACATCCATGAAGGCAAGAGAAACAGAAGCAAAAATGAATTATTGGTACTTCATTAAGATAAAAAGCTTCTGCACAGCAAAAGAAACACTCAACAAAACTAAAAGACAACCTACAGAATGGGAGAAGATATTTGCAAATGGCATATCACATACAGGGCTAGTATCCAAAATCTGTAAGGAACTTATTAAACTCAACAGCAGGGATCCCTGGGTGGCACAGAGGTTTGGCGCCTGCCTTTGGCCCAGGGCACGATCCTGGAGACCCAGGATCGAATCCCACGTCTGGCTCCCGGTGCATGGAGCCTGCTTCTCCCTCTGCCTGTGTCTCTGCTTCCCTCTCTGCATCTCTCATGAATAAATAAATTAAAAAAAATAAACTCAACAGCAAAGAAACAAACAATCCAATCATTAAATGGGCAAAAGACATGAACAGAAATTTTACAGAGGAAGACATGGATATGACCAAAAAGCACACGAGATAATGCTCTGCATCACTGGCCATCAGGGAAATACAAATCAAACCACAATGAGATACATCCTCACACCAGTGATAATGGTGAAAATTAATGGTGAGAATGGTGAAACAACAAATGTTGGAGAGGATGTGGAGAAGGGGAACCCTCTTGCACTGTTGGCGGGAATGTGAACTGGTTCATCCACTCTGGAAAACTGTGTGGACATTCCTCAAAGAGTTAAAAATAGGTCTGCCCTATGACCCAGCAATTGCACTGCTGAGGATTTACCCCAAAGATCCAGATGCAGTGAAACTCCGGATACCTGCACCTGCACCCCAATCTTTTTAACAGCAATGTCCACAATAGCCAAACTGTGGAAGCAGCCTTGGTGTCCATCAAAAAATGAATGGATAAAGAAGATGTGATATAAACGACAAATACCCACCATTTACTTCAAGTGGATGGAATTAGAGGGTATTATGCTGAGTGAAATAAGTCAATCGGAGAAGGAAAAACAGTATATGGTCTCATTCATTTGGGGAATATAAAAATTAATGTAAGGGAATAAAGGGAAAGGAGAGAAAATTAGTGAAAATATCAGTGAGGGTGAGAAAAAGACACCTAACTCTGGGAAATGAACAGGGATAGTAGAAGGGGAAGTGGGCAGGGGTTTGGGGTGACTTGGTGACAGGCACTGAGGGGGGCACTTGGCAGGTTGAGCACTGAGTGTTATGCTATAAGTTGGCAAATTGAACTCTATTAAAAAAAAACATCCCCAGGCAGACAAAAAATAAAGATGTTTTTGACCACTAAACCAGCCATGGAAGTAATATTAAAGGGGAGACCAAAAGTGACAAAGAAAAATAACAGAGAAAATTTCCAGAGACTATGACAAAACAAGTAACAAAATGATACAAAATAAATATCTGTCAACAATTACTCTGAACAAAGTCAATCGCAGAAGGACAAACATTATATGGGCTCATTCATTTGGGAATTATAAAAAATAGTGAAAGTGAATTAAGCGGAAAGGAGAGAAAATTAGTGGGAAATATCAGAGAGGGAGACAGAACATGAGAGACTCCTAACTCTGGGAAACGAACTAGGGGTGGTAGAAAGGGAGGTAGGTGGGTGGTTGGGGGCGACTGGTTGACGGGAACTGAGGGGGACACTTGATTGGATGAGCACTGGGTGTTATGCTATATGTTGGTAAATTGAACTCCAATAAGTAAAAAAATAAAGTATAAAAAAATTACTCTGAACATAAATGAACCAAATCCTCCAATGAAAACACATAGAATGTCAGAATCGCCAAAACAACAAGACCAATTGTCCTCAAGAAACTCATTTTAGACTTAAGATACATATAGATTGAAAGTGAAGGGGTGTAGAAACAATTATCACACAAATGGATTTCAAAAGGAAGCCAGAGTAGAGTATCTTGTATCAGACAAACTAGACTTTAAAGGAGAGACTGCAACAAGAGACAAAGAAGGACACTATATCTCATCATAAAGGGGACAATCCAACAGGAATATAAAACAATTTAAATATTTACGCACCCAACATGGGAGGACCCAAATATACATAAAAATTAATAGAAAACATAAAGTACCTCATTGATATTAATATAAAAAGAGTAAGGGATTTTATACCCCTTTTACATCAATGGATAGGGCATTTAAGCAGAAAATCAATAAGGAAACAATGACTTTTAATGACAAACTGGCTCAAATGTGCTTAACAGATATATTCTGAACATTCCATCCTAAAGGAGAAGAGCACATATTCTTTTCAAATAAAATTGGGTATTTTCCATAATAGACCACATACTAGGTCACAAATCAGGTCTCAATAGATACAAAATGATTGAAATCATATACCATGCATCTTTTCTAACCACAGCACTATGAAAGTCAACATCAACCACAAGAAAAAGTTTGGAAGTAACACAATCATGGAGATTAAACAACAGTCCTCCAAAGAATTGATGAGTCAAAAAGGAAAAGAAAGTAGAAATTAAAAACTACATAGAAAGAAATGAGAATAAAAACAATGATTTAAATAAAATAGCTCAAGAAGTCCTAAAGGGGAAGTATATAGTAATACAGGTCTGCCTTAATGAGCTAGAAAAATCTCAAATAAACAACCTAAACTACCTAAAACAAAAAAAAAATGAAACCTAAAGCCAGCATGAGAAAGGAAATAGAAAAGTTGGAGCATCAATAAAGGATGTAGAAACAAACAAACAAAAATCAATGAAATAGGAGATGATGCTTTGATTAAAATGAAAAATTTGATAAATCTCCAGCTAGACTTATCAAAATGAAAAGGGAAAGACTTAAGTAAATAAAATTACAAACAAGAGAGGAAAACAACCAGTGCCAAAAAATACAATTAGAAGATAATATTGTGAAAAACTATATTCCAACAAGTTGGACAACCTAGAAGAAAAGGATAAATTTCTGGAAATATATAAACTACCATACCTGAAATAGGGAGAAAAAGGAAACTTGAACAGCCTGATAACCACTATAGAAATTGAATCAGTAATGAAAAAATTCCAATGAAACAAAATCCCAGAGCCATACCGATTCACAAGTGAAATATATCACATATTTAAAAAAGAGTATATTTCTCAAATCATTCAAAAAATAGAAAAGGAAGTAAAACTTCCAACTTAGCTGTATAAGGCCAGCACTACCCTGATACTAAAAGCAGGTAAAGACTCCACACACAAAAAAAGAGAACCACTGGCCTATTGGCCAGTAGGATGAACATGGATGCATACATTCTTTATAAAATACTGGCAATTTCAATCGAACAGTATATTAAAAGAATCATTCACCATGATTAAGTGGGATTTATCCTAGGGTTGCAAAGTTGGTTCAATACCTGCAAATCAATCAAAGTGATACACCAAATTACTAAAAGACATGTATACAATGGAATATTACTCAGCCATTAGAAACAACAAATACTCACCATTTGCTTCGACATGGATGGAACTAGAGGGTATTATGCTGAGTGAAATAAGTCAATCGGAGAAGGAAAAATATTATATGGTCTCATTCATTTGGGGAATATAAAAATAGTGAAAGGGAATAAAGGGGAAAGGAGAAAAAATGATTGGGAAATATCAGAAAGTGAGACAGAACAAGAGAGACTCCTAACTCTGGGAAACGAACTAGGGGTGGTGGAAGGGGAGGTTGGCGGGGGGTGGGGATGACTGGGTGACGGGCACCGAGGGGGCACTTGATGGAATGAGCACTGGGTGTTATTCTCTATGTTGGCAAATTGAACACCAATAAAAAATAAATTTATAAAAAAAAGACAGGATAAGAACCATATGATCCCTTCAATAAATGCAGAAAAAACATTTGACAAAGCACAAGATTCCTCACTGATAATAACTGTCAACAAAATAGATTTAGAGGAACATATCTCAACAAAATAAGATTCATATATGAAAACCCCATAGCTAATATTATCCTCAATGGAGAAAAACTGAGAGCTTTTACTTTACTGTCAGGAACAAGACAGGGATATACACTATCACCACTCTTATTTAACAGAGTACTGGAAGTCTTACCTCAGTGATATACTCATAATCTCTCTATCTCTCTCCCTATCCCCCCTCAAATAAATAAATAAATAAAATCTTCAAAAAAAGAAATTACAATTAGATATCACCTCATACCTGTCAGAATGTCTAAAATCAACAACACAAGAAAGATCAAGTATTGACAAGGATATAGAGAAAGGGAACACTCTTGCATTTTTAGTGGGGATGCAAACTGGTGTATCCACTAGAGAAAACAGTATAGAGTCCACAAAAAGTGAAAAATAGAAGTACCCTAAAATCCAGTAATTGCACTACTAGGTACTTACCAATGAGTACAAAAATACTAATTCAAAGGGATACATACACCCCAATGTTTATAGCATCATTATCTCCAATAGTCAAAGTATGCAAATAGCCCACTTATCTATCAATTTATGAAAGAATAAAGAAGTGGTATATATATATATATATATATATATATATATATATATATATATATATATATAACTTGTAAAGTGATTGGCACAAAGAGAATCCTTGAGCAAAAAGTTGCACAGTGAAGTACAAAAAGATATCTAATTTGGAGACTCTTAAAATTTTTGCTAGAGTCATAACGATGGCTTTTACATTGAAAGACTAATAGGAATTCTGCCATGTTCATTCTTTTATAAAACGTGACTCAAATCAGCGTACCTCCACTTTATTGCCTTACTTGAATCAGTCCGGTTTAGGTTGGTGATAGATTTTTTTATCTACTCAAGTTTGACTTAAAAGCAAATTCTAGTTATTAAGCACTTTTAAAATGAAATCCAGAAGCACATTTTTCTGCACAAACATGTTACAAAATTCAAAAGTGTTTCTTACACATTTGCTCTAAGTTTCGATTCTTAACTTTGTTGAGCACATCAGAGAAACTTGGCACTTCTGCGTTACTGTGTGTGCGTGACTTGATTTTGCTCTATTTTGGTTAAGAGAACAGTAGAAAAATATTTTCTGGCATTTTTGTGTTCTTGGGTTACATTTGTATAAAGTTCTGATAATACATTTGTATAAAGTGCTGAGATAATAAGTGACCAGCCAGGATTCTTTTTTTTTTTTCAGGATTCTTTAAAAGCATTAAAGTTCCTTAAACCTAAGGCTAAATCTTGAATACATTATTGAATTCTTTAATATCCTGATGGCTAGAAGATCGACAGCTGCACACTTGGCATGCTTTGTTTTTTGGGGGTTTTATTTTTCATTGCAGATTTATTTGGCAATGTACGGTAAATTTTGTAAACTTGCATCAAGTTTATGAATAAAAAACCATTTAAAATTATATATATATATATATATATATATATATATATATATATATATATACTGGAATATTACATAGTCATAAAAGAAGTAAAATCTTGCCATTTGGAAAAGTTCAGGTCTTGATCCCTGGGTCCAGGGACTGAGTCTTGCATCAGGCTCCCTGCAGGGAGTCTGCTTCTCTCTCTGCCTATATATCTGCCTCTCTCTGTATCTCATGGATAAATAAATAAAATCTTAAAAAAAATCTTTTCTTGATTTTCTGTTTAGGTTATCTGTCCATTGATGTAAGTGAAGTGTTAAAATCCTCTACTATTATTATGGATTTTTATGTTTGTTGTTAATTGTCTTATGTATTTGGATGTGCATATTTTGGGTGCATAAGAATTTTATTTTCTGGTTCATTTGTTCCATTCATTATTATATAGTATCCTTCTTTCCATCTTATTAAAGTCTTTGTTTTAGTTCATTTTGTCTGAATTACATATTGCTATTCTGACTTTTTTTTGACATCCATTTGCATGGTTGATATTTCTTTATATCCCCCAGTTTCAAACTGCATGTGTTTTTTGGTTTAACATGAGTTCCCTATAAGCAGCATGTACATAACATTTTTAAATCCATTTTTTCATCCCATGACTTTTGCTTTAAGAACTTAGTCAATTTACAGTCAAATAATTATTGATAGATATGTATTTATAGTCATTTTATTATTTGTTGTGGCTGTTCTGGAGATTTTGATCCTTTTTTGTCTGTGTCTCTTTCATTGTTTGCTGGTTTACATTAGTGATATATTTGAATTTCTTTCTCTTTATTCTTTTCCTATTTATACTAGTATTATTAGTATAAGGTTATCATTAAATTTGTATATAAACACTTTTGTATGTAGTAAGTTACAATGTTGATGATTGTTTAATGTTGAACCCATTTTTTAGTCCTCTCTTCCACACATTTTATATATATGTTGTCAAATTTTACATCTCTTTATCTCTTGAGTTCCTAGACTGATTTTTGCAGAATATTTATTTTTACTACTTTCGTGTTTTGTATCTTTATATCTTCAGTTTTGGTCTTTTTCCACTCAAAAAGTCCCCTTTAATATTTCTTGCATGGCTGCTTTGGTGGGCATTAACTCCTTTAATTTCTGTTTGTCTCAGAAATCTTTATCTTTCCTTCTATTCTGAATGATAGTCTTCCTGGAGTATTATTTTATTGGAGTTCAATTTGCCAACATACAGCATAACACCCAGTGCTCATCCCATCAAGTGCCCCCCTCAGTGCCTGTCATCCAGTCACCCCCACCCACCACTCACCTCCCTTTCCACCACCCCTTGTTCATTTCCCATAGTTAGAAGTCTCTCATGTTCTGTCCTGGAGTATTCTTTACTACAGTTTATTTTTTCCCATTCAGTTCCTTGTACTTATCATACAACTCGCTTCTGGCTTTTAAGGCTTCTGTTGAGAAATCTCATGGTAACCTTATAGGTTTTCCCTCAAAAGGTACTGTTTTCTTTGGATTTGCTCCTTTTAAATTTTTTTTTCTTCATAACAATACATTTTGCCAATTTAATTACAATATATCGTGTTGTAGGTCTGCTCTTATTGATTTTGATGGGCGTTCCCTGTGACTCCTGGGTATGGATATTTGTTTCCTTCCCCACAGTTTGGAAGTTTCCAGCTACCATTTATTCAAACAAACTTTCTTCTCCCTTATCTCTCTCTTCTTTTCTGGAACTCATAATATGAATGCTACTACATTTCATGGAGTCACTGAGTTCCCTAAGTCTATTCTTATGTTACATAATTTTTTCTCTTTTGTTTAGCTTGATTACTTTCTATTTCTGTCTCCTAGGTCACCATTTGTTCCTTTGCTTTTAAGATGGTGAGGAATGTTCCCTCTATACCTACACTCTAAAGAGTTTTGATCAGGAATGGTTGCTGTATTTTGTCAAATGCTTTCTCTGCATCTATTGAGAAGATCACATGTTTCTTGTTTTTTTCTCTCCTTGATATGATCAATCACATTGGTTGTTTTATGGGTATTGAATCACCCTTGAATCACGAGGATAAATCCCACTTGGTCATGATGAATGATCTTCTTAATGTACTGTTATATCCTATTGGCTAGTATCTTGTTGAGAATTTCTGCACTTGTGTTCATCTGGGATATTGGTCTATAATTCCCCTTTTTGGTGGGGTCTTTCTCTGGTTTTAGAATTAAGGTGATGCTGGCCTCATAAAACAAATTTGGAAGTATTCTGTTCCTTTCTAAACTTCATAACAGCTTTAGTAGAATATGTATTATTTCTTCTTTAAATGTTTGATAGAAATCCCCTGGGAAGCCATCTGGCCCTGGACTTTTGAGTCTTGGGAGGTTTTTGATGACTGCTTCAATTTCCTGGCTGATTATTAGCCTGTTCAGGTTTTCTATTTCTTCATGTTCCAGTTTTGGTAATTTGCAGTTTTCCAGAAATGCATCCATTTCTTCTAGATTGCCTAATTTACTGGTGTATAGATGCTCATAATATGTTTTTAAAATCATTTATGAAAAGCCTACAGCAAATATCAGTCTCAATGGGGAAACAGTGAGAACCTCTCCCCTAAAATTAGGAACATGACAGGGATGTCCACTCTCACCAGTTATTCAGTATAGTACTAGAAGTCCTAGCCTTAGTAATCAGACAACAAAAAGAAATAAAATGTATTCAAATTGGCAAAGAAGTCAATCTCTCCCTCTTCACAGATGACATGATACTCTACATAGAAAATCCAAAAGACTCCACTCTAAGATTGCAAGAACTCATATAGCAATTTGGCAATGTGGCAGAATATGATATCAATGCCCAGAAATCAATGGCATTTCTACACACTAACAATGAGACTGAAGAAAGAGAACTTAAGGAGTCAATTCCATTGACAATTGTACCCAAAAGCATAAGATACCCAGGAATAAACCTAACCAAAGAGGTAAAGAATCTATACCCTAAAAACTATAGAACACTTCTGAAAGAAATTGAGGAAGACACAAAGAGATGGAAAAATATTCCATGCTTATGGTTTGGAAGAATTAACGTTGTGAAAATGTCTATGGTACCCAGGGCAATTTACAGATTCATGCAATACCTATCAAATTACCATGGACTTACTTCAGAGAGTTGGAACAAATTATCTTAAGGTTTGTGTGGAATCAGAAAAGACCTCGAATAGCCAGGGGAATATTAAACAATAAATCTATAGCTGGGGGCATCACAATGTCGGATTTCAAGTTGTACTAAAAAGCTGTGATCATCAAGACACTGTGCTACTGGCATAAAAACAGGCACATAGATCAATGGAACAGAATAGTGAATCCATTTTTTTTAGGTTACATGCTGGGCATTTTATTTTACTGTCTTGCAAAATTGAGGCTAAAATAATTAATTTCATGCACAATAGATATGAATGAGGAGTTGTGTCATTAACAATTCCAATACTTTGTTTCAAAACATATGTATGTCTATTACTTACTTGTGGCATTTGCAGTGATTTTTTTGCTGTTTTAATTTATGAAGTTCATAATTAATGGATACATCTGGGTCCATTTAAAATTCTTTCAGAACGAGCACTTCTCCCAAACAGAATGTATTGGTGACAAGGCATCTACTTGAATTGGTCTCCTGAAGCTTATTGTCTGGTAGGATCTGAAGTCTTAGACAATCACCCAGCGAGTTTCTTAAAAATTAAAGTTCCTTCTTGTAGAAAAGGTAAGGAAATTAATTCAAAACTTTGAATTATACCACTAAAGAAATCTAAACATTTTTTTTCAAACTTTGTAGTCCCTCTTTCTAGCTTTGCAACAGAATAAGGTTCAGATAGGGTGTTGATGAGCTCTTCTTTGGATCATGTAGGCTGTATTCTTTTGGGCCAAGTAGTGGACCACATTAATTCTCTGATGGAAGAATGGTTTCCTGGATTGCTGGAGATTGATATCTGAGGTGAAGGAGAAATTTTGTTGAAGAAATGGGCATTATATAGTTTTAATGATGGTGAAGAGCATCAGAAAATCTTACTTGACGACTTGATGAAGAAAGCAGAAGGTAGTATTGATATAACTTTCAAATTTTTAAGTGATTCTTTCAATGTTCAATGGCCCAGAAATGGGCCCTCAAATCTATGGTCAACTAATATTTTATAAAGTAGGAAATACTAGTCACTGTAAAAAAGTATCTTCAATAAAGGGTGCTGGGAAAATTGGACAGCCACATGCACAAGAATGAACCTAGACCATTCTCTTAACACCATACACAAAGATAAACTCAAAATGGATGAAAGATCTAAATGTGAGACAAGAACCCATCAAAATCTTAGAGAAGAACACAGGCAACACCCTCTTTGAACTTGGCCACCGTCACATCGTGCAAGATGCATCTATGAAGACAAGGGAAACAAAAGCAAAATGAACCATTGGGACTTCATCAAGATAAAAAGCTTCTGCACAGCAAAAGGAAAGTTCAACAAAACTAAAAGACAACCTACAGAATGGGGGAAGATATTTGCAAATGACCTATCAGATGGCTGGTATCCAAGATCTATAAAGAACTTATTCAACTCAACAGAAAAGAAACAAAGAATCCAATCATGAAATGAGCAAAAGACATGAACAGAAATCTCACAAAGGATGACATAGACATGGCCAACAAGCACATGAGGAAATGCTCCCCATCACTGGCCGTCAGGGAAATACAAACCACACTGAGATACCACTTAACACCAGTGAGAATGGTGAAAATTAACAAGACAGGAAGCAAAAAGTGTTGGACAGGATGGGCAGAAAGGGGCACCCTCTTGCACTGTTGGTGCGAATGTGAACTGGTATAGCCACTCTGGAAAACTGTGTAGAGGTTCCTCAAAGAGTCAAAAATAGAGCTACTCTATGACCTAGTAATGCACTACTGAGTATTTACCCCACAGATATGGATGCTGTGAAATGCTGGGACACCTGCACCCCAATGTTTATAGAAGCAATGTCTACAATAGCTAAACTGTGGAAGGAGCCTTGGTGTCCATTGAAAAATGAATGGATAAAGAATATATGGTGTATATAATGGAATATTACTCAACCATTAGAAACAATGAATGCTCACCATTTGCTTCAATGTGGATGGAGCTGGAGGATATTATGCTGAGTGAAATAAGTCAGAGAGAGAAAGACAATCATTATGTGGTTTCACTCATCGGAGGAATATAAAAAATAATGAAAGTATTATAGAGGAAAGGAGAAAAAATGAGTGGGAAAAATCAGAGACGGTGACAAAACATGAAAGAGTTCTAACTCTAGGAAATGAACAAGGGGAGGTGGGCGGGAATGGGTGACTGGATGTAGGGCACTGAGTGGGGCACTTGATGGGATGAGCACTGGGTGTTATGCTATATGTTGGTAAATCAAACTCCAATAAAAAATACACATATAAAAATTTGTTTGTTTGCTGCTACCAGCCTGCTCCTCATTTTATCGAATATGTTTCTTCTACTCTTAAAAGTAGTGATATTATGAAGAAGAGGTTTAGAATACTCTGCAGTATAGTGTCCTATGTTACCCAGAACCTGCCACTTCAGAAGAGTATCCTATATGTGTTAGTTATGCCCTGTTGTTGTGTTTGGGTCACTTTTTTTAGTGCATTCATCTGCACTAACTCTATGCATGTTGTGGACTGTTTGCCCTTTGTGGTGTTAGAGAGACCTAGACCAGCCAGCTCTGCAAGTCCATGACACTGGGAAATGTGCGAGTAGGGAGTCAGTGTTATCAAAATTTGAGTTGGATCATTACTCCTACACTGGATCCCCCAATATACTGTGGTGGCAGGAGGTAGGTGGATGTAGATGATATCTAGTCGTAAAAGTGTGATGAGTTAAGGTCAGGGTCCTCCTATTCTGTCATTTCCCTAAGCTCCTCCAGGAATGTAATAGCTAATTCTAAATTAGAATATAGAAAGTAGAATAAATATAGACATAATTTTGGTTGAATAAAAATGAAAGCACAGAATGTCAAAATGTATGGGAGGCAACTGAAGTAAGAAATTTACAGATTTAAATTTAGAGTGAAATTTATAGATCTAAACATCCAAACTAGAAAAGAGAGTGTTCTCAAATTGATAGTCTAGATGTCCCCTTAAAAATATATGAAAGAAGAAATCGAACTGGAGGTAATAAAAATGACAAAAATAAAGATTAGAACAGAAATTCATAAAATGGAAAATAGAAAAACTAAAGAGAAAATAAATGAGATCAAAAGTTTTTTCTTCAAAATTTTAACAAAGTTGACTACATAAATTAATCAAGAGAAAAAGAATATACAGACTGATTCCATACGGATTAAAAAATTATAAGAGAACACTATGAAACACTTCATACCAACAAATTTGATAACTTGGATGAAATGAGTAAATTCCAGTAAATCACAATCTAACACAATTTCCTCAACAACAAATTCTTAATAGAAGTATGACAAGTAAATAAATTAAATTAGTACTGAAAAATATTCCCACAAAACAAGCTTAGACCCAGATATTTCTACTGGTCAATTTAATTTTTATTTTTATTTTTAATTTTTTTATTTATTTATGATAGTTACAGAGAGAGAGAGAGAGAGAGAGAGAGAGAGAGAGAGAGAGAGAGGCAGAGACATAGGCAGAGGGAGAAGCAGGCTCCATGCACCGGGAGCCCGATGTGGGATTCGGCCCTGGGCCAAAGGCAGGCGCCAAACCGCTACACCACCCAGGGATCCCCAATTTTATTTTTTTAAGATTTTATTTAAATCTCAGTTTCCATAAAGTTTGATATTAATTTCAGGTGCACAATTTAGTTATTCACCACTTCCATACAATATCTCTTGTTCATCACAACATGTACACTCCATAATCTCTATCACCTATCTAAAGCATCTACCCACCCACCTCCCCTTTGGTAAACATTATTTGCTTCTATAAGTTAAGAATATGCTTCTTGGTTTGCCTCTCTATTTTTTCCTTATGATTGCTTTGTTTCTAAAATTTCACATATGAGAGAAATCATATGATATTTATTTTTCTCTGATTGATTTTGCTTGGCATAGGCATAATATTCTCTAGCTCCATTCACATCATTCCAAATGAAAATGCTTCATTTTTTAATGGAAGAGTAATATTCCATTATATATATATAAAATTACATATCAAGTATTGTGTATATATAAAAATATATAATTATACACCAAATATTGTGTGTATATATACATTATGCATATGAATACATATATGCATGTATATATATATGTATTCTTTATCCATTCATCAATGGACATTTGGGTTTCATTCTTTTTATTGCCAAGTATTATTCCATTGCATGTATTATATGTGTATAAAGAAGTGTTATTATACACACACACACACACACACACACACACATGCCTCTTCTTTATCCATTCATCAGAAAATGAACATTTGGGACCTTTCCATAATTTGACTTTTGTACATAAAGCTGCTATAAACATCAGGGTATATGTATTCCTTCAAATTAGTATTTTTGTATTCTTTGGATAAACACCTAGGAGTTGCATGGTAGTTCTACATTTAACTTTTTGAGGGAACTCCATACTGTTTTATTTTTTTAATATTTTATTTATTTAGTCATGAGAGACACACAGAGAGAGGCAGAGATATAGGCAGAGGTAGAAACAGGCTCCCTGCACGGAGCCCAATGCAAGTCTTGATCCTGGGACCCTGGGATCATGACATGAGCCAAAGGCAGACATTCAACCACTGAGCCACCCAGGTGCCCCATCCATACTGTTTTCTAGCGTACCTACACCAGTTTGCATTCCACCAACATTGTAAGATTTCCCTTCTTCTACATCCTCGCCAACACCACTTTTTTTTCTGTATTGTTGATTTTGTTATTCTGACAGGTGTGAAGTTATACCTCATTGTACTTTTTTTTTAATTTTATAAATTAATTTTTATTGGTGTTCAATTTACCAACATACAGAATAACACCCAGTGCTCATCCAGTCAAGTGTACCCCTCAGTGCCCGTCACCCATTCACCCCCACCCCCCGCCCTCCTCCCCCTCCACCACCCCTAGTTCATTTCCCAGAGTTAGAAGTCTTTATGTTCTGTCTCCCTTTCTGATATTTCTCACACATTTCTTCTCCCTTCCCTTATATTCCCTTTCACTATTATTCATATTCCCTAAATGAATGAGAACATACACTGTTTGTCCTTCTCCGGTTACTGTGGCCAAGTTCAAAAAGGGTGTTGCCTGAGTTCTCCTCTGGGATTTTGATGGAATCTTGTCTCACATTTAGATCTTTCATCTATTTTGAGTTTATCTTTGTGTATGGTGCAAGAGAGTGGTCCAGTTTCATTCTTCTGCATGTGGATGTCCAATTTTCCCAGCACCATTTATTGAAGAGAGTGTCTTTCTTCCAGTGGATCGTCTCATTGTACTTTTGATTTGTATTTCACTTATTATGAGTGATGTTGAGCTTCTATCCATGTGTCTGTTGGCCATCTGTATGCCTTCTTTGGGCAAATGTCCATTCATATCTTCTGCCCATTTTTAATCGGATTATTTGTTTTTTTTTATTATTTTGGTTTTTGTAAAGCTTCTTTATATATTTTGAATACTAATCCTTTACCAGATATGTCATTTGCAAATGTCTTCTCCCATTCTGTAGGTTACCTTTGACTTTTGTTCATTATTACTTCACTGTGCAGAAGCTTTGTATTTTGGTGAAGTCTCAATAGTTTATTTTTGCTTCTGTTTCCCTTGCTTCACAAGACCTATGTAGAAAGAAGTTGTTAAGGCCAATGTCAAAAAGGTTATTGCCTGTGTTCTTCTCTAGGATTTTAAAGGTTTCTGTCTCAAATTTAGGTTTTTCATCCATTTTGAATATGTTTTTGTGTATGGTATAAGAAAGTGAGCCAGCTTCTTTCTTTTGCATGTTGCTGTCCAGTTTTCCCAACACCATTTGTTGAAGAGATTGCCTTCTTTTCCATTAGATATTCTTTCCTGCTTCATTAAAGTTTACTTCACCATACAGCTATAAGTTCATTACTGGGTTTTCTATTCCTTCCATTCCTCTATTTGTCCATTTGTGTACCAAAACCAAACTCTTGGGTTACAACAGCATTGTAATATATATATATATATATATATATATATATATATATATATATATATTATATATATATTATATATATATAATCTTCTTTTTCAAGGTTGGTTTGCTATTGGGGGTCTTTTATGGTACCATACAAATTTTAGAATTGTTTATTCTAGCTCTATGAAAAATGCCTTTGGTATTTTGATAGGGATTTCATTAAAATGTGTAGATTGCTTTGTCTAGTATAGACATTTTAATATTTGTTCTTCTAATAAGTGAACATGGAATGTGTTTCTATTTAATAGTGTTTTTTCAATTTCTTTCCTCAGTGTTGTAGAGTTTTCAGAATACAGGTCTTTCACCACTTTAGTTAGATTTATGTCTAAGTATCTTATGTTTTTTGGTGCAATTGAAGATAGGATTGTTTTCTTAATTTTTCTTCCTGCTCCTTCATTATCGGTGTATAGAAATGTAACAGATTTCTATATGTTGCTTCTGTATCTTTCAACTTTCCTGAATATGTGTATTAGTTCTAGCAATTTTTGGCACATTATTTCAGATTTTTCTATGTAGATTATCATGTCATCTGCAAATAGTGGATGTTTTACTCCTTCCTTGATAAACTTGATATTTTTCATTTCTTTTGTCTGATTGCTGAGGCTTTAATTCCAGTCCTGTCAAATAGCAATTTTGAGAGTGGACACCCCTGTCTTCTTCCAGACCATAGAGGAATGAATGTTCCTGACCAGTGGGGATGATTTAACTCAAAGTCTCTCATGTATAGCCTTATTGTGTTGAAGTATTTTCTGTCTAGCACTACTTTGTTAAAGGTTTTTATCATGAATTAATGTTGAACTTTGTGAAAGTCTTTTTGTCCGAATGGTCATGATTCTTATCATTCCTTTTATTAATGTGATATATCATGTTGATTGGTTTTCAAATATTGAACTGGCCTTGCAGCCCAGGTAGAAATCCCACTTGTTCATAGTTGATGAGTCTTTTAATGTACTGTTGGATTCAATTTGCTAGTATTATGTTGAGAATTTTCACATCCATGTTCATCAGGGATTTTGGCCCAGAGTTCTCTTTTTTTGTGAAGTCTTTATCCATTTTAGGAATCATAGTAATGCTGGATTTATAGAATGAGTTTGGATGTTATCTTTCCATTTCTTTCTTTTTTTTTTTGAATAGTTTGAGAAAAATAGATATCAACTCTCCTTTAAATGTTTGGTAGAATTCACCTGTGAAAACATCTGGCCCTAGACTTTCTGTTTGTTGTGAGTTTTTTTTTTATTACTAATTCAATTAGGTTTTTGGTTGTCAGAATGTTCAAGTTTTCTGTTTTTTTCCTATTTTAGTTTTGGTAGTTTATATCCTTCTAGGAATTTATCTAATTCTTCCAGGTTGTCAAATTGGTTGGCATAGTTTTTCATCCTCTTGTAATTGTTTGTATTTCTGTGGTGTTGTTGTTATTTCTCCTTTCTCATTTGTGATTTTATTTACTTGGGTCCTTTCTCATCTCTTGTTGATAAGTCCGGCTAGGAGTTTATCAAGCTCATTTATTTTTTCAAAGAATCAGCTCCTGGTCTCATTGATACGTTCTATTGTTTTTGTTTTGTTTTGTTTTGTTTTGTTTTGTTTGTTTCAATGTCATTTATTTCTGCTCTAATCTTTATTATTTCCTTCCTTCATCAGACTTTTGGTTTAGTTTATTGTTTTGTTTCTAGCTCTATTACATGCAAGATTAGGTTGTTTATTTGAGATTTGTGTTGTGGGACACCTGGGTGGCTCAGGGGTTAAGTGTCTGCCTTTGGGTCAGGGAGAGATCCCAGAATCCTGGGATTGAGTCCCACATCAGGCTCCTTGCATGGAGCCTGCTTCTCCCTCTGCCTATGTCTCTCTCTCTCTCTCTCTCTCTCTCTCTCTCTCTCTGTGTGTGTGTGTGTGTGTGTCCCTCATGAATAAATAAATACAATCTTAAAAATAAAAGAGAGATTTGTGTTGTTTCTTAAGTTAGGCCTACATTGCTGTATATGTCACCAATTAAGAATGCTTTTGCTGTATGCCAAAGGTTTTGGATTGTTGTTTTCATTTTTACTTGTTTCCATGTATTTTTCAAATTCTTCTTTGATTTTCTTGTTGACCCATTCACTCTTTAGTAGCATGTTGTTTTTCCTCCATGTATTTCTCAGTTTTCTACATTTTTTTCTTGTGATTGACTTCAAATTTCATACTGTTTTTGTCAGATTATATACATAGTATTATCTCATTCTTTTTGTACTTTTTGAGGTGTGATTTGTGACCTAGTATGTGATCTATTCTGGAGAATGTCCCATGTACACTTGAAAAGAACGTGTATTCTGTTGCTTTAAGATGATAAGCTCTGAATATATCTGTTAAATCCATCTGGTCCATTGTGTCACTCAAAGCCATTGCTTTCTTGCTGATTTTCTGCTTAGTATGTCTATTGATGTAAGTTGGGTATTAAAATCCCCTACTATTATTGTACTATCAAAGAGTTTCTTTATGCTTGTTATTAATCATTTTATATATTTTGGTGTTTCCATGTTCAGGGCATAATATTTACAATTGTTAGATTTCCTTCTTTAATGGTCCCCTTTATGATGATATAGTACTTCATGTCTTGTGCAGTCTTTGTTTTATTTTTTTTTATTTTTTTATTTTTTATTTTTTTTTGCAGTCTTTGTTTTAAAGTGTAGTTTGTCCAATATAAGTATTGCTACTCTGGCTTTCTTTTCATGTCCATTTGTGTAGTAAATATTTCTCTGTTTCCCCACTTTTATTTTTTTATTTATTTTTATTTATTTATTTATTTATTTATTTATTTATTTATTTATTTATTTATTTTATGATAGGCACACATAGTGAGAGAGAGAGAGAGGCAGAGACATAGGCAGAGGGTAAAGCAGGCTCCATGCACCGGGAGCCCGACGTGGGATTTGATCCCGGGTCTCCAGGATCGCGCCCTGGGCCAAAGGCAGGTGCCAAACCGCTGCGCCACCCGGGGATCCCCTGTTTCCCCACTTTTAATATGTAGTTGTCTTTAAGTCTAAAATATGTCCCTCATAGGCAGCATATAGATGGGTCTTGGATTTTTAATCCATTTTGGCACCCTATGTCTTTTGACTGAAAAGTTTGGTCCATATAATTTCAGAGTAGTTTTTGATAGATATGTGTTTAGTGCCATTTTATTACTTGTTTTTTTTTTTCATTCTGTGGAATTTTTCTCTATTACTTTCCTGTCTTTGTCACTTTTGGTCTTTCCTTCACTCTGGAAGATTCTCCTTTAATATTTTTTTGTGGGCTAGTTTAGAGTTCACACACTCCTTTAGCTTTTCTTTCTCTAGGAAACTCTATCTCTTCTTCTATTATAAATTATATTCTTGCTGGTTAGAGTATTCCCAGTTGCAGAATTTGCCCATTCAGTACTGTGAATATGTCATGTCAATCTCTTTTGACTTGCCAGGTTTCTGTTGAAAAATCTGCAGCTAGGCTTATGGGTTTTCCCTTGTAAAATAAGGACTTCTGTCTTGATGCTTTTAAGATATTTTCTTTATGACTATATTTTGCAAATATAATTACAATATGTCTTAATGTTGGCCTGCTTTTGCTGATTTAAAAATTTTTTAAATTTAAATTCAGTTTAATTAACATATAGTGTATTATTAGTTTCACAGGAAGAATTTAATGATTCATTAGTTGTTGCATATAACACCAACTGCTCTTTACATCAAGTGCCCTCCCTAATGCCCATCACCCTGTTACCCCATTCCCCCCCACCTCCCCTCTAGCAACCATCAGTTAAGAGTCTCTTATGGTTTGTCTTCTCTGATTTTATCTTATTTTATTTTCCATTCCCTTCCCCTGTGTTCATCTGTTTTTTTCTTAAATTCCAAATGTGAGTGAAATCATCTACTATTTATTTTTCTCTGATTTATTTCAATTTTGTTGATTTCGATGACTGTTCTCTGTGCCTCCTGGATCCTGATGTCTGTTTCCTTCCCTAGATTAGAGAAGTTTTCAACTATTATTTCCTCAAATAAATTTTCTACCCCACAGTGTCTCTCTTCTTCTGGACTCCTATAATACAAATGCTATTACATTTGATGGGGTCACTGAGTTCCCTAAGTGTATTCTTTTTTTAAATATTTTATTTATTTATTTATTTATTTATTTATTTATTTATTTATTTATTTATTCATGAGAGAGACAGAGACAGAGAGAGAAGCAGGCTCCATGCAGGGAGCCTGACATGGGATTGATCCTGGGTCTCCCGGATCAAGCCCTGGGCTGAAGGTGGCGCTAAACCGCTGAGCCACCTGCTGCCCCCCTAAGTATATTCTTGAATTCCACAGTTATTCTTATTTTTCCATTTCATTATTTTCCATTATTGTGTGTTCTATATCACTTATTTTTTCCTCTGTTTCTTCTAGCTTTGTGTTTATTGCATCAAGCCTGGTTACAATCTCAGCTATTGCATTCTTCATTTCTGACTGATTCATTCTGAAGTCTTTTATCTCTGCAGTAAGAGCCCCCCTGAAGTCTTAAATTCTTTTATCGAGCCTAGTGAGTATCCTTATGTTTGCTGCTTTAAGTTCTCTATCAGACATGCTACTTATATTTGTTTCACCTAGATTTCTGGCCATGACCTCATCTTGTTCTTTCATTTGGGATGAATTCCTCCATCTTGGCATTTTGTCTAAGTCTCTGCCTTCTTCTAGAAAAGCACATTATGTTTCCTGCTCCTTTAGGTATTGGCTTTATGAAGAAGAGGTCATGTACCATCCAGGGCCTGGTGCTTCAGGGAGTATCTCTGGTGTGTGCTGCATGCACTCTACTGTTGCATTTTGGTGGTTCTATCCTTCAGGCCCCTCATCTACAGAGGTTCTCCATGCCTGCAATGGGCCGTGTTTGGTCCTTAGCCAGAATGTGGCAGGTTTTAACTGGTGTGCTTTGGTCAGCTTGTTAAATGGGACTGAATACTACCCACAACTAGATCTGAAGCCTCTGCAGAAGTCTCTGGTCAGGAGATATGGATGGACAGGTATTTCTCCTTGTCTTCTTGAAAGGGGGTCTTCTGTGCTTGTACTAATGCAAGCTTGCCTGAGAAGCCAGACTGCAGGTCTATGTAGCTTGGTGTAAGCAAATTAGGCAGCCAGTGTCTGTGTTCTGCTGCCTCTAGTAGGTGGTTCAATGTTTATATTGAGAAGTGTGGCAGAGAAATGTCACAGACCAACTTCTTTGTTCATAAAGATGTATCTCACTGAATGCTGCTCCTGAGAGACCTGCTCCAAGAAGAGCAAACACTCTCCCCATGTATACTCCATGCTTCTTTAAGTCACTGTTTCCTTGTCTACCCCTGTCTTTTTTTTTAATTGGCCTGTGTTCTCCAGTGCCCTCAGGGCCTTTTCCTGGCCAATCCTGCCTAGGTTTAAAACTCCAGGCTTTAACCACCCCTGGTTGTAAGAACTCATGAAAGTTAGTATTTCTTTTTTTCCCAGCCACGGGCTATGAAGAAATGTTATCTTCTTGCTTTTCCTTGTTTGGTACTCTCTTGCCTTTGTCCATGGTCATAGCACATTCCCCTCTACAATACTCATGATTTGTTTCTCCCTGAACCACATATCTACTCTTTCCACCTTTTTGATGTGGCCTGTTCTCTCCCTCTGGCTGAGGGGTTTGTTCTGTCAGTCTTCAGGTTGATTTCTTGGGTATTAATAATTGTTTGATAGTTAACTTGTTGTATTCATGGGATGACATGCCTAGGGTCCCCCTACTCCACTGTGATCTTCCTGAAGTTCCTAAACTGCTGATATATGAATAATTTGAGGAAGTACATATTATTTGCCTTATATTAGGTAGGTGGGACTTATCATTTAATATTCAAAACAAAAAAAGATATTTCTGAATATGCTCAATTATAGTCTATAACATTGACAATGACTTCGATATTGACTATAACAATGACAATTGAAGCCTTAAGTGAAAAGCTATGGAAACCTAAGACTTTAATTTGAAAAGCAACCCTTTAATCTAACAACAGTCTATTTTTAAATCTCTGATATTTACTTGATGCCCTGATGTCTATATATTTTAAAAATCATCTCTCCACAAAAATATAACATTAAATCTACTGTTTAAATAATTGGAATGAATTACAATGGAGAATTCTTAATACCTCCCTAGCTAATAAATAGTGCCCCATCTGGAATTAGATGTCCCTACTCTAGACCAGTTATGTAAAACCAAAAACTTTTGGAAGAGAAATCTAATATAGAGTGGCATGTTTTTTCTTGAAGTATAATTGCTCTATAACATTATATTAGTTAAAGTATTAATCTTGGCTGTTTGTACTCTTTCCTATATGACACTGCAAGATTTTCCTCTGTTTAAGTTCTTTGGCAGAGGTAAATGTTTAAGTTGGATCAGTTTATCCTATTATATATTGCCAAGTATGTGTTAAAATGACAAGTTAGACTTGGCATTTGTTTGATATGACCAAAAAGATTAGTTATTTTTGATGTCAAATGGAAAACTATGTACATCCATCTAGAAAGGATCCCTTACCAAGTATCAGAAAGGAAATATATGGTTGCTACTTCTAGGTATTTCTTTCTGTTATAACTCAAAAACCTTCCTTGCATTAGTGTAGAATATGTGATGATACTTGTTGACATAACTGACTATGCAAAGAATTTGGATTTGGAATAGCTTAGCCACCCAATAACTGATTTAATGAGCTCAACCATTTACTTTTTACTTATTCTTGACTTTATTGGGCTCAAAAAGCTTAAGTTTCTATTTCTCTTACTCCCCTTATTTCACCTTATTTTTATTTTTACATTTTGAGTATAGTTTTTCTTAACACTAGGAACATGCTTTATAAAGAGTTTCTTTTTTTTTTCTTTCCTTATGGAGTTTATTTTTTTTCCAGTTTTTTTATTATAAATTAATTTTTATTGGTGTTCAATTTACCAACATACAGAATAACACCCAGTGCTCATCCCGTCAAGTGTCCCCCTCCGTGCCCGTCACCCATTCACCCCCACCCCCCGCCCTCCTCCCCTTCCACCACCCCTAGTTCATTTCCCAGAGTTAGAAGTCTTTATGTTCATCTCAAGTGGTAAAACAACCTTTTCCATAAGTTTCTACACATTTCCTTTTCTTCTTCTCTTCCTCCTTTTCTTTCTTTCTTTCTCTTTCTTTTGTTCATTTTAAAAATTTTCTCATGTGTTATTTAGTGATTCATCACTTACATACATCACCTGGTGCTACAAAAAGGTTACTTCTACTTATTTTCTTAAATTTAAAGTTTTTAATTAAATTCCAGTTAGTTAACATAATTGTAATATTAGTTTCAGGTGTAGAATTTAGTGATTCACCACTTACATGCAACATTCAGTGCCCATCATAAGTGCCCTCCTTGATACCCATCACCTATTTAAACCATTGCACTGACTTCCCCTCTCATAACAATCATTATGTTCTCTTATATTTAAGAGTTTGTTTTATGGCTTGCCTCACTCTTTTTTTCATTTATCTTCATCTGTTTCATTTCTTAAATCCCACATAGAGTGAAATCATATATTTGTCTTTCTATAACTTCTTTCAGTTAACATACAGTCTAGCTCTATCCATGTCATTGTAAATGGTAAGATTTCATTATTTTTTATGACAGAGTAATATATAAAACATCTTTTTTCCATTCATCAGTTGATGGACAGTAGGGCTCTTTCCATAATTTGCCAACTATAGATAATGCTGCTAAAAACATCAGGGTGCATTGTATCCCTATGAATCAGTATTTTTGTATCTGTTGAGTAAATAGCAAGTAGTGCAATTGCTGGATCATAGGGGAGTTTTATTTTTAACTTTTTGAGGAAATGTCATACTGTTTTCTAGAGTGAATGCACTAGTTTGCCTTCCCAACAAACCTGTAAAAGGGTTCCCCTATGTCCACAACCTCATCAACAGTTGTTTCCTGTGTTATTAATTTTAACCATTCTGACAGATGACAGGTGATATATCTCATTTTAGTTTTGATTTGTATTTCTCTGATGATCAGTGATGTTAAGCATCTTTTTATGTGTCTGTTGACCATCTGTGTGTCTTCTTTGGAAAAGTGTCTGTTCATGTCTTCTGCCCATTGAGTAACTAGATCATTTGTTTTTGGGGTGTTGATTTTGAAAAGTTCTTATATATTTTGCATACTAGCCCTTTATCAGATATGTAATTTACATCTCCTCCCATTCCAAAACTTGTCTTTTAGTTTTATTGTTTCTTTCACAATGCAGAAACCTTATCTTGATGAACTCCCAATAGGCCGTTTTTGCTTTTGTTTCCCTTGCCTCAGGAAATGAAAGAAGTTGTAAGTAGTTTCCAAGGCCAACGTCAAAAAAGTTCTGCCTGTGTTCTCTTTGAGGATTTTGATGATTTCCTGTATCACATTCAGGGCTTTCATGCACTTTGAATTTATTTTTGTGTATGATGTAAGAAAGTGGACAAGTTTCCTTCTTTTGCATGTTGCTGCCCAGTTTTCCCAACACTGTTGAAGAGACTTTTTTTCCATTGGATATTCTTTACTTTTTGATGAATATTAGTTGAACGTACAGTTGTGGGTTCATTTCTGGGTTTTCTTTTTTTATTGGAGTTCAATTTGCCAAATACAGCATAACACCCAGTGCTCATCCCATCAAGTGCCCACCTCAGTGCCCATCACCCAGTCACCGCCACCCCCCTCCCACCTCCCTTTCCACCACCTTTTGTTCGTTTCCCAGAGTTAGGAGTTCCTCCTGTTCTGTCTCCCTTTCTGATATTTCCCACTCACTTTTTCTCCTTTCCCCTTTATTCACTTTCACTATTTTTATATTCCCCAAATGAAAAAGACCATATGTTTGTCCTTCTCTGATTGACTTATTTCACTCGGCATAATACCCTCCAGTTCCATCCACTTCAAAGCAAATGGTGGGTAGTTGTCATTTCTAATGGCTGAGTAATATTCCATTGTATACATAAACGACATCTTCTTTATCCATTTATATTTCGACAGACACTGAGGCTCCTTCCACAGTTTAGTTATTGTGGACATTGCTGCTATAAACATCGGGGTGCAGGTGTCCCGATGTTCCCTGCATCTGTATGTTTGGGATAAATCCCCAACAGTGCAATTGCTAGGTCGTAGGGCAGGTCTATTTTTAACTCTTTGAGGAACCTCCACACAGTTTTCCAGAGTGGCTGCACCAGTTCACATTCCCACCAACAGTGCAAGAGGGTTCCCCTTTCTCCACATCCTCTCCAACATTTGTGGTTTCCTGCCTTGTTAATTTTCCCCATTCTCATTGGTGTGAGGTGGTATCGCATTGTGGTTTTGATTTGTATTTCCCTGATGGCCAGTGATGCGGAGCATTTTCTCATGTGCTTGTTGTCCATGTCTATGTCTTCCTCTGTGAGATTTCTGTTCATGTCTTTTGCCCATTTCATGATTGGATTCTTTGTTTCTTTGCTGTTGAGTTTCATAAGTTCTTTATAGATCTTGGATACTAGCCCTTTATCTGATACATAATTTGCAAGTATCTTCTCCCATTCTGTAGGTTGTCTTTTAGTGTTGTTGACTGTTTCTTTTGCTGGGCAAAAGCTTCTTACCTTGATGAGGTCCCAATAGTTAATTTTTGCTTTTGTTTCTCTTGCCTTCGTGGATGTATCTGGCAAGAAGTTACTGTGACCAAGTACAAAAAGGGTGTTGCTTGTGTTCTCCTCTAGGATTTTGATAGAAACTTGACTGACATTTAGATCTCTCATCCATTTTGAGATTATCGTTGTGTATGTTGTAAGAGAAGGGTCCAGTTTAATTCTTCTGCATGTGGAATCCAATTTTCCAGGCACCATTTATTAAAGAGACTGTCTTTTTTTCCAATGGATAGTCTTTCCTCCTTTGTTGAATATTCGTTGACCATAAAGTTGAGGGTCCACTTCTGGGTTCTCTTTTCTGTTCCATTATCTATGTGTCTGTTTTTGTGTGAGTACCACACAGTCTTGATGACCACAGCTTTGTAGTACAACATGAAATCTGGCATTGTGATGCCCACAGCTATGGTTTTCACTTTTAAAATTCCCTTGGCTATTTGGCGTCTTTTCTGATTCCACACAAATTTTTTTTCTTTTTTTTAAAATTGATTTTTTTATTGGTGTTCAATTTGCCAACATAGAGAATAACACCCAGTGCTCATCCCATCAAGTGCCGCCCTCAGTGCCCATCACACCATCACCCCCACCTTCCGCCAACTTCTCCTTCCACCACCCCTAGTTGTTTTCCCAGAATTAGGAGGCTCTCATGTTCTGTATCCTTTTCTGATATTTACCACTCATTATTTTTCTCCTTTCCTCTTTATTCCCTTTCACCATTTTATGTATTCCTCAAATGAGTGAGACCATATAATGTTTGTCCCTCTCCTATTGACTTATTTCACTCAGCATAATACACTCCAGTTCCATCCACGTCGAATTTTAAGATAATTTCTTCCAACTCTCTGTAGAAAGTCCATGGTATTTTGATATGGATTGCATTAAATGTATAAATTGCCCTAGGTAGCATTGACATTTTCACAATATTAATTCTTCCAATCCATGAACATGGGATATTTTTCCATCTGTTTGTGTCTTCCTCAATTTCTTTCAGAGGTGTTCTGTAGTTTTTAGGGTAGAGATCCTTTACCTTTTGAATAGGTTTATACCTAGGTATCTAATGCTTTTGGGTGCAATTCTCAATGGGATTGACTCCTTAATTTCTCTTTCTTCAGTCTCATTGTTAGTGTATAGAAATACCACTGAATTCTGGGCATTGATTTTGTATCCGGCCCCACTGCCAAATAGCTGTATGAGTTCTAGCAATCTAGTCTTTTGGGTTTTCTAGGTACAGTATCATGTCATCTGCAAAGAGGGAGAGTTTGACTTCTTCTTTGCCAATTTGAATGCATTTTATTTTTTTTTGTTGTTGTCTGATTGCTGAGGCTAGGACTTCCAGTACTATGTTGAGTAGCAGTGGTGAGAGTGGACATCCCTGTCGAGTTCCTGATTTTAGGGAAAAGGCTCCCAGTGTTTCCCCATTGAGAATGATATTGGCTGTGGGCTTTTCCTAGATGGCTTTTAAGATGCTATGGAATGTGCCTTCTATCCCTACAGTCTGAAGAGTTTTGATCAGGAATGGATGCTATATTTTGTCAAACACTTTCTCTGCATCTAATGAGAGGATCATAGGGTTCTTGGTTTTTCTCTTGCTGATATGATCAATCACATTGATTGCTTTACTAGTCTTGAACCAGCCTTGGATCCCAGGGATAAATCCCACTTGGTCATGGTGAATAAGCTTCTTAATGTATTGTTGGATCCTATTGGCTAGTATCTTGTTCAGAATTGTTGTATCCTTTTTCATCAGTGATATTGGTCTATAATTCTCCTTTTTGGTGGGGTCTTTGTTTGGTTTTGGAATTAAGGTGCTGCTGGCCTCATAGAACGAGTTGGGAAGTATTCCATCTCTTTCTATCTTTCTGAACAGCTTTAGTAGAATAGGTATGGTGTCTTCTTTAAATGTTTGATATAATTCCCCAGGGAAGCCATCTGGCCCTGGACTCTTGTGTCTTGGGAGGTTTTTGATGACTGCTTCAATTTCCTCCCTGGTTATTGGCCTGTTCACGTTTTCTATTTCTTCCTGTTCCAGTTTTGGTAGTTTGTGCTTTTCCAGAAATGCATCCATTTCTTCTGGATTGCCTAATTTTTGGCATATAGCTGCTCATGATGTTTTAAAAATCGTTTATATTTCCTTGGTGTTGGTGGTGATCTCTCCTTTCTCATTCATGATTTTATTAATTTGAGTCTTCTCTCTCTTCCTTTTAATAAGGCTGGCTAATGGTTTATCTATCTTATTAATTCTTTCAAAGAAACTACTCGTGGTTTTGTTAATCTGTTCCACCGTTTTCTGGTCTCTATTTCATTGAGTTCTGCTTGAATCTTTATGATCTCTCTTCTTCTGCTGGGTGTAGGATCTGTTTGCTTTTTTTTTCTCCAGCTCCCTTAGGTGTAAGGTTAGCTTTTGTACTTGGATTCTTTCTGGTTTTTGTATGGATGCTTGTATGGTGATGTATTTCCCCCTCAGGAGAGCTTTTGCTGTATCCCAATGATTTTGAATGGTTGTATATTCATTCTCATTAGTTTCCATGAATCTTTTTAATTCTTCCTTAATTTCCTGGTTGACCCTTTCATCTTTTAACAGGATGGTCCTTAACCTCCACGTTTTTGAAATCCTTCTAAACTTCTTTTGTGATTTACTTCCAATTTCAAACCATAATGGTCTGAGAATATGCAGGGGACTATCCCAATCTTTTGGTATCAGTTAAGACCCGATTTGTGTTTTTTTTTTTTTTAAGACCCAATTTGTGACCCAGTATGTGGTCTATTCTGGAGAAAGTTCCATGTGCACTTGAGAAGAATGTGTATTCAGCTGCGTTTGGATGTAAAGTTCTGTAGATATCTGTGAAATCCATCTGGTCCAGTGTATCATTTAAAGCTCTTGTTTCTTTGGAGATGTTGTGTTTCGAAGATCTGTCAATTGTAGAAAGCGCTACATTCATGTCACCAAGTACAAGTGTATTATTATCCAAGTATGCCTTAACTTTGGTTTTAATTGATATATTTGGCAGCTCCCAAATTCTGGGCATAAATATTGATGATTGTTAGGTCCTTTTGTTGGATAGATCCTTTAAGTATGATATAGTGTCTCTCTTCATCTCTTTCTACAGTCTTAGAAATAAACTTTAGTTTATCTAATATAAGGTTGGCTACCCCTGCTTTCTTTTGAGGACCATTTGAATGGTACATGGTCCTCCAACCTTTTATTTTCAGGCTGTAGATGTCCTTAAGTCTAAAATGAGTTTCTTGTACACAGCAAATAGATGGATCTTGCTTTTTTATCCAATCTGAAACCCTGCGCCTTTTGATGGTTTCATTAAGCCCATTCACGTTCAGAGTTACTATTGAAAGACATGAATTTTGTGTCATCATAATACCTATTCAGTCCCTGTTTTTGTGGATTGTTCCCTTGGAGTTCCTCTTTTACAGAATCCTCCTTAGTATTTCTTGCAGCGGTGGCTTGGTGGTCACATATTCTTTCAGTTTCTGCCTATATTGGAAGCTCTTTATCTCTCCTTCTGTTCTGAATGAGAGCCTTGTTGGATAAAGTATTCTTGACTGCATGTTCTTCTCATTTAGGACCCTGAATATATCCTGTAACCCCTTCTGGCTTGCCAGGTGTCTGTGGAGAGGTCTGCTGTTAATCTAATATTTCTTCCCATCAAAGTTAGAGATTTCTTGTCTCTTGCTGCTTCAAGGATCTTCTCTTTATCCTTGGAATTTGCATGCTTCATTATTAAATGTTGAGGTGTTGAGCGGTTTATACTGATTTTAGGAGGGGGATCTCTATTTCTTGGATCTGAATGCCTGTTTCCCTCCCCAAATTATGGAAGTTCTCAGCTATGATTTGTTGAAATACATATTCTGGACTTCTGTCCCTTTTGGCGCCCTCGGGAACCCCAATTAAATGTAGATTTTTCCTTCTGAGGCTCTCATTTATTTCCCTTAACCTATCCTCATGATCTTTTAATTGTTTTTCTCTATTTTCTTCAGTTTCCCTCCTTGCCATTAACTTGTCTTCTATGTCACACATCCATTCTTCTACCTCATTAACCCTCATCGTTAGGACCTCCAGTTTGGATTGCATCTTATTTAATTGATTTTTAATTTCTGCCTGATTAGATCTAAATTCTGCAGTCATGAAGTCTCTTGAATCCTTTATGCTTTTTTCTAGAGCCACCAGTAGCTTTATAATAGTGCTTCTGAATTGGCTTTCTGACATTGAATTTTAATCCAAAAATTGTAACTCTGTGGGAGAGAGGACTGTTTCTGATTCTTTATTTTGAGTTGAGTTTTTCCTTCTAGTCATTTTGCTCAGTTCAGAGTGGCCAAAACAAGTTGTAATGGGAAAAGGAGAAAAAGAGAGAAGAGAAGAAAGAAAAGAAAAAAAAGAAGAAAAAGAGAAAAGAAAAAGGGGGGGGGGACAAACAGAAAACAAAAAACAAGGGGGTGTATTGTCTGATTCTTTATACTGTAAATCCTCATCTTCCCCTGGAATTTTCCTGTACTGCTTGGTCAAGAACTTGCTTTTCCCCTGTCCTTCTTTCTGTTCTTCTGGGGGAGGGGCCTGCTGTGCTGATTCACAGGTGTTAGCACCTGGGGTTGCTGCTCAGCCCCCTGTCTGGTGCAGGGCTCGGTGGGAGTTGTTTATCCTATTTATCCTGTGAGACCACTGTAAGGCTCAGTGGGTGTTTATCCTGTGAGGCCACAGGAGGAACAACAAAAGTGGTGGCGGCCAGCTCTCCGGCCCTGGAGTTAGCTCCTATATTAAGTACCGCAGCTCTCAGTTTGCAGGGGCCTGGATTCTCCGGGGGCAGGGGCCGCTGATCTGCCCAGCTCCAGCGCCCAGCAGCAGGAAAGTCCTTGCTGTCCTGTGCCCTCCCGGCCTCTGCCTGTCCAGGGGGGGAGCGATGGATCCTGGGCTGTGTCCCCCGGTGCCCTGGGCTCTGGGGCCTGTGCTGCTGGAATCACTTTCCTGGGGAGGCACAGCTCCCTCCTTGTGGAGCAGCCGCCTGGGCTGGTCCTGGTCCTGCTGGGCTCGTGCTGCAGCCCTTTAGGGAGCTTGGCTGAGGTGTGTGGCCTGCTCTCCCTCTGGGCGCATGTCCCTTGTTAGTGCCCCTGGGAGCCTGAGGGCATCCCTGCCCCTCCTGGGATCCTGCTCCAACTCCCTGGGCGCACCTTTCCCTCCGGGAAGATTGGTGAAGCTCCTACTTCTCCAGGATGGGGCTTTCCAGTCCTGGGGGCACTCGCTGTGCTGCCTTAGCCTGGCTCCTCGCAGGGGGCCCCTCCCCCTTGGATGCTTTTTCTTTCTTTTTTTCTCCCAGTCTTCCTATCTTGATAGAAGCGGGAACTCTTCTCACTGTAGCATTCCAGCTGTTCTCTCTTTAAATCTCAGGCCAAATTCGTAGGTTTTCAGGATGATTTGAAAGTTATCTAGGTAATTTGGTGGGGACAGGTGACTTGGGGACCCTACTCTTCCACCATCTTGCCCCCTCCCTTCATTTCTAGGCTTTCTATCCTATTCCATTGATCTATGTGTCTGTTTTTTTGTGCTAATACCATACTGTCTTGACTATAGCTTTGGAATTTATCCTGACATCTGTATTTGATGCCTCCAGCTTTTCTTTTCTTTTTGACTATAGTTCACACACAAATTCACATCAATTTCAGGTGTCCAACATAGTGATTCCATAAGTTTATTCATTATTCTATGTTCACCACTTGTATAGCTACCATCTCTCCTGATATATTACTATTGCAATATCATTGACTTTATGCCCAATTTTGCATCTTCTATTCTCATGATTTATACTTTCCATAACTAGAAGGCCTTATCTTACCCTGCCCTTTACCTATTTTGCCCTACCACCCACCCACTTCCCGTCTGGAAAACATCAGTTTATTCTCTTTATTTATGGTTCTGATTCTGCTTTTTATTGTATATTTTTTAAGATTTCTTTTATGAGTGGAATCATATAATATTTATTTTCCTCACTCTGCCTTATTTCACTTAAAAAAGTATCCTCTAGGTCCACTCATATTTTCTGAAATGGCACAATTTCATCATGTTTATGGCTGTGTGATATTCCATTTTTAATTTTTTTATTTATTTAAATTCAATTTACCAACATTTAGTATAACATACAATGCTCATCTCATCATGTGACCTTCTTAATGTCTGTCACCCAGTTACCCTATCCCCTTACCTACCTCCCCTTCTGCAACCATATTTGTTTCCCAGAGTTATGAGTCTCTCATGATTTGTCTTGCTAATTTTTGCCTCACTCAGTTTCTCCCCTTTCCCTTATGGTTCCTTTCACTGTTTCTTATATTCCACATGTGAGTGAAATGATATGGTAATTATCTTTGTCCAATTGACTTATTTAACTCAGCATAATGCCCTCTAGTTCCATCCACATCAATGTAAATGGTAGGTTTACATCTGTTTCGATGGCTAATATTCCTGTGTATGTGTGTGTGCGTGTGTGTGTATCACATCTTATCTATATTACTACATATTCTTTTTTAAATATTTCATTTACTCATTTGAGGGAGAGAGAGCAAGAGAGAATAAGCACAAGTGAGGAGAGGGGCTAAGGAATAAGGAGAGGGAGAAGCAGACTTCCTTGTGTGAGTGTAATCTAATTTTAGGCTTGATCCTAGCACCTTGATATCCTGATGTAAGACAGAGTCACAAACTCAACTGACTGATCTATCCAGGCACCTTTCTTCCCTTTCCATTTGTCTATTAATAGACACCTAGGTTGCTTCCATATCATGGCCACTATAACTAATGCTGAAAGAAATATAGTGGTGCCTATATCTTTTTAAATTAGTGTTCTCCTGTTTTTTTTTTAGGTAAATATCCAGTAGTAGAATTATTCATTCATATACTGTTTCTATTTTTACTTTTTAAAGAAACTTCCATACTGTTTTCCATAGTAACAGTATCATTTTACATTCCTGTTAACAGTGTAAAAGATTTCTTTTCCTTCACATCTCCACCAACAATTGCAATTTCTTGTCCTTTTTTATTAAACAATAGGCCAAAAGACAGTCTCTTCAATATATGATTCTGATAAAACTGGATAGCTCCATATAAAAAATAAAATTGGACCACTATTTACACCATACACAATACTAAATTCAAATGGATTAAGGACCTAAATATGATGCCTAAAACAATAAAAATCCTAGAAGTGAAGTAGTAATTTCTTTGACATTGGCTATATCAATATACTTCCAGACATGTCTCTAAAGACATTGGAAATAGAAGGAAAAATAAACAACATGTGGTCTATTCTGGAGAAAGTTCCATGTGCGCTTGAGAAGAATGTGTATTCAGTTGAGTTTGGATGTAAAGTTCTGTAGATATCTGTGAAATCCATCTGGTCCAGTGTATCGTTTAAAGCCCTTGTTTCTTTGGAGATGTTGTGCTTCGAAGACCTGTCAATTGTAGAAAGCGCTACATTCACGTCACCAAGGTACAAGTGTATTATTATCCAAGTATGTCTTAACTTTGGTTATTAATTGATTGATATATTTGGCAGCTCCCACATTCGGGGTGTATATATTGATGATTGTTAAGTCCTCTTCTTGGATAGATCCTTTAAGTATGTTATTGTGTCCCTCTTCATTTCTCACTACAGTCTTCAGGATAAACTTTAGTTTATCTGATATAAGGCTGGCTATCCCTGCTTTCTTTTGAGGACCATTTGAATGATAAATCGTTCTCAAACCTTTTATTTTCAGGCTGTAGGTGTCCTGTCTAAAGTGAGTCTTTTGTAGACAGCAAATAGATGGGTCCTGCCTTTTTATCCAGTCTGAAACCCTCCACCTTTTGATGGGGTCATTAAGCCCGTTCACATTCAGAGTTACTATTGAAAGATATGAGTGTAGTGTCATCATGATACCTATTCAGTCCCTGTTTTTGTGGATTGTTCCATTGGACTTCTTAAAGAGGAATTTTAAGAGTCCCACTTAAAATTTCTTGGAGAGCTTGTATGGGAATAACACTGCCGCATGGCGCCAGTCGGCATCGTTTATGGTCAGAACTACGACAGTATCTGGTTGACTTCGACTTTCATTCTTCATTAATGAAAATATTCTTGGCAAATGCTTTCGCTCTGGTTCGTCTTGCACGGTTCCAAGAATTTCACCTCTGGCCGCAGCCGTCCCTCTTAATCATGACCTCAGTTCCGAAAACCAACAAAATAGAACCACGGTCCTATTCCATTATTCCTAGTTGCAGTATTCAGGTAGCTTGGGCCTGCTTTGAACACTCTAATTTTTTCAAAGTAAACGCTTTGGGCCCCACGGGACACTCAGCTAAGAGCATCGAGGGGGCGCCGAGAGGCAAGGGGTGGGACGGGTAGTGGCTCACCTCACAGTGGACCACCCGCCCACTCCCAAGATCCAAAATAGAAAATATTTTAAACAGAAAAGGAAACCTTCAGCAAAACAAAAAGACAGTATACTGAATGGCAGAATTTATTTGTATGTGATTTATTTACAGTTATAATTTGCAAATTGCATATCTGATAATGGATTAATAGTCAACAGATATAAAGAGCATATACAACTCAACACCCCCAAAAATCTGATTTAAAATTGGGCAGAGGACCTGAATAGATATTTTTCCAGAGAAGACATATGTATGTCCAAGGGACACATGAAAAAAGATACCAAACACCACTAATCATCAAGGAAATGCAACTCAAAACCATAATAAGCAATCACCTTACACTTATTTTTATTTTATTTATTTTATATAATTAAATTATTTTATTTTATTTATTCCTCACCTGCTAAACGTCCTTGAAATATTGCATAGGACCTCTATGCTATCCAAAACACTGAATTGGTCTCTTGCTTGAACACTCATAGCTAGGAAAGAGCACCAGTGGAGTACCACTCCCCAAACTATAGGTGGTGGAATCAAATTTCACATTTAATGGGAAAATAAAAGGGACTAACAAATCTCAAAAGCCAAGAATAAACTCTAACTGAGAAATTCACTTTAAAGGATGTGGTGTTTCTCCCACCCTGTAAGTGCAGTTTCCCTCTCTTATTTTAAACCTTATATCTTCCACTACTTTTCATTTATTTTTATTTTTTTTACCTTAACCTTGTAAGAAACAGGTTTTCTTCTGTTCTCTTTGCCGAAAGTTTTTCATAGGTCAATGAAAGTCTAAATATAGTCAGTTTTTTTTTTCTTTCCTACTATGTGCCCCGTAATGTGGAACAGCATGGTATTACTTTTGAATTGTGATTCTCAGAATCCAAGGTGATTCCAAGGTATTATATCAGAACCAACTCGAGAGCGGGTTATAGGAGATGAGTGAAAGAGGGGAAAGTATGGTTAAGTGGAAGGAATCTGAGTCACCAACTTTGTTGAATTAGGGAAAGCCTGATTTTTATGTTTCATCCATTGATCTGTGTTAAATATGTATATGATGTCATTCTTTACATCCTTCTATTTTGTGAATCTCTTGACTGAATTTGTAGATGGAATTAATTTTACTGCTTTTATACTTTAACATCCATACGGGTTTTATAAGTGATTAATCTACTGCTTTTTTTGTTTGCCTTTACCTATGATTTTTTTTTCTTCTTTAATCTTCTTACTCTTGATTATGTCCTTTTCTTTACAGTCAAGAAAGTTCCCTTTAACAATTATTGTAAGGCTGGTTTAGTGGTAATAAAGCTCTTTAACTTTTGGTTGCCTGGGAAATTCTTTAGCTCTCCTATTTTGAATGATTACCTTGTAGTGTAGAGTGTTCTTGTTTTCAGGATTTTTTTTCCCTTTCAGCACTTTGAGTATATTATGATACTTTCTTCTACCCCAGCCATGTTTCTGCTTAAAAATTAGCTAATAGCCTTATGGGTTTTCATTTTTATGTTACTTTTTATTCTTCCTGCTTTTAAAATTCTCTCTTTACTGTTACTTTTTCCCTCTATTTTAATTATTATGTGTCTTGATATGGATCTTCTTGGGTTGACTTTCTTGGAGAATCTGCCTCCTGGATCCTGATGTCTGTTTCTTCCCCCAGACTAGGGAAGTTTTCAGCTATTGTTTATTCAAATAAATATTCTGCCCATTTCTCTCTCTCTTCTCATTTTGTGATCCCTATAATGCAAATGTTATTATGTTTGATCATGTCCTGAGTTTGTGTAATCTATTCTTATTATTATATATGTATTTTTTCTTTTTGCTGTTCATCTTGTTTGCTTTTGAACACATTGTTTTACAGATTGCTGATCTGTCATGTCTCCTGTAATCTGCCATTGATTTTCTCTGTGTTATTTTAAGTTCTTCAAATATGACAGGTTTTCCAGAAATATTTTCTACCTCTATACTGGAGGTCATTCTGAGATCCTCCACTCTTTTCTGAAGTCCAGTGAATATCTTTATAACCATTGACTTGAATTCTTATAAGGAATGTTGCTTATCTCTGTTTCATTTAGCTCTTTTGGTGTGGTGCTGTCCTGTTCTTTCATATAGTATATATTCTTCACTCTCTCCTCATTTTATCTCTCTGGTTTTTTTTTCAAGTTTTAATTTAAATTCTAGTTGGTTATTTGGTTAACATACAGTGCCATACTAGTTTCAAGTGTGGAATTTAATAATTCATCACCTACGTTACCCATTGCTCAAAACAGTAGGTGACCTCTTTAAAACCCATGACCTATTTTGTCTTCCAAGTTTTTATTTAAATACCAGTTAGTGGAGGAGGGGCAAGATGGCGGAAGAGTAGGGTCCCCAAATCACCTGCCCCAAAAAATTACCTAGATAACCTTCAAATCATCCTGAAAATCTACGAATTCAGCCTGAGTTTTAAAGAGAGAACAGCTGGAATGCTACAGTGAGAAGAGTTCGCGCTTCTATCAAGGTAGGAAGACGGGGAAAAAGAAATAAAGAAACAAAAGGCCTCCGAGGGGGAGGGGCCCCGCGAGGAGCCGGGCTGAGGCCGGGGCGAGTGTCCCCAGGACAGGAGAGCCCCGTCCCGGAGAAGCAGGAGCTGCACCAACCTTCCCGGGCGGAAAGGGGCTCGCAGGGAGTTGGAGCAGGACCCAGGAAGGCGGGGATGCCCTCGGGCTCCCTGGGACACTAACAGACACCTGCGCGCAGGAGAGTGCACCGAGCTCCCTAAGGGCTGCAGCGCGCACAGCGGGGCAGCTCTGAGGGACTCGGGAGCGGCTCCACGGAGGGAGCTGCGGGGCGGGAGCGCGAATCCAACAGCGCAGGCCAGGAGCACAGGGCGCCGGGACACAGCCCAGGATCCGGCCTCCCCCGGGACAGGCAGAGGCCGGGAGTGCCCAGGACAGCAAGGACACTCCTGCCCCGAGCTGAGCAGATCAGCGGCCCCGCCCCGGAGCCTCCAGGCCCTGCAGACAGAGAGCCCCGTAGTTCCTGCAGAGGCTGAATCCAGGCTTCCAGAATTGCCATAGCAAATGCGGCTCTTCCTCCTGGGGCCTCAAGGGGTAAACAACCCCTGCTGAGCCCTGCAGCAGGCAGGGGCAGAGCAGCTCCCCCAAGTGCTAACACCTGAAAATCAACACAACAGGCCCCTCCCCCAGAAGACCAGCTAGACCGACCAGTTCCAGGGGAAGTCAAGGGACTTAAAGTCGACAGATTCAGAAGATACATCCCCGTGTTTTTTTTTGTTTTTTTTTTTTGTTTGTTTGTTTTTCTTTTTTCTTTTCTTTTTGATTTCTGAGTGCTTCCCCCACCCCCCTCTTTTTTTCACCTTTTTTCTTTTTCTTTCTCTTTTTCTTCTCTTTTTTCCTTTTTTTCTTCTTTTTCTTTTTTCTCTTTCTCTTTTCTTTCCTTCTCTCTCTTTCTCTCCTTTTCCCAATACAACTTGTTTTTGGCCACTCTGCAGTGAACAAAATGACTAGAAGGAAAACCTCACCTCAAAAGAAATAATCACAAACAGCCCTCTCTCCCACAGAGTTACAAAATCTGGATTACAATTCAATGTCAGAAAGCCAATTCAGAAGCACTATTATACAGCTACTGGTGGCTCTAGAAAAAAGCATTAAGGACTCATGAGACTTCATGACTGCAGAATTTAGATCCAATCAGGCAGAAATTAAAAATCAATTGAATGAGATGCAATCCAAACTAGAAGTCCTAACGACGAGGGTTAACGAGGTGGAAAAACGACTGAGTGACATAGAAGACAAGTTAATGGCAAAGAGGGAAACTGAGGAAAAAAGAGACAGACAATTAAAAGACCATGAAGACAGATTAAGGGAAATAAATGACAGCCTAAGGAAGAAAAACCTACGTTTAATTGGGGTTCCCGAGGGCGCCGAAAGGGACAGAGGGCCAGAATATGTATTTGAACAAATCCTAGCTGAAAACTTTCCTAATCTTGGAAGGGAAACAGGCATTCAGATCCAGGAAATAGAGAGATACCCCCCTAAAATCAATAAAAACCGTTCAACACCTCAACATCTAATAGTGAAGCTTGCAAATTCCAAAGATAAAGAGAAGATCCTTAAAGCAGCAAGAGACAAGAAGTCCCTGACTTTCATGGGGAGGAATATTAGGGTAGCAGCAGACCTCTCCACAGAGACGTGGCAGGCCAGAAAGGGCTGGCAGGATATATTCAGGGTCCTAAATGAGAAGCACATGCAGCCAAGAATACTTTATCCAGCAAGGCTCTCATTCAAAATGGAAGGAGAGATAAAGAGCTTCCAAGACAGGCAGGAACTGAAAGAATATGTGACCTCCAAACCAGCTCTGCAAGAAATTTTAAGGGGGACTCTTAAAATTCCCCTTTAAGAAGAAGTTCTGTGGAACAATCCACAAAAACAAGGACTAAATAGATATCATGATGACACTAAACTCATCTCTGTCAATAGTAACTCTGAACGTGAACGGGCTGAATGACCCCATCAAAAGGCGCAGGGTTTCAGACTGGATAAAAAACCAGGACCCATCTATTTGCTGTCTACAAGAGAGTCATTTTAGACCTTAGAACACCTCCATCCTGAAAATGAAAGGTTGGAGAACCATGTACCTTTCAAATGGTCCTCAAAAGAAAGCTGGGATAGCTTTCCTCATATCAGATAAATTAAAGTTTATCCCAAAGATTGTAGTAAGAGATGAAGAGGGACACTATATCATACTTAAAGGGTCTATCCAACAAGACGTAACAATTATGAATATTTA
Source organism: Nyctereutes procyonoides (assembly GCF_905146905.1). Lineage (NCBI taxonomy): Eukaryota > Metazoa > Chordata > Mammalia > Carnivora > Canidae > Nyctereutes > Nyctereutes procyonoides. Next base: position 62,687,608 of record NW_026575125.1, on the reverse strand, counting down.
TGTCCCTAATGTGGGAGCTGTCAAGTATATCAGTCAATTAATAACCAAAGTAAATACATACTTAGATAATAATACACTGATAATAGATGACTTCAATATGGAACTTTCTGCAAATGACAGATATTTTAACGACAACATCTCCAAAGAAACAAGGGCTTTAAATAATTCACTGGAACAGATGGATTTCATAGATATATACAGAACTTTGTATCCAAATGCAACTGAATACATATTCTTCTCAAGTGCCCATGGAACTTTTTCCAGAATACACCATATAATGTCTCACAAATTAGGTCTCAACCGAAACCAACAGATTGGGATTGTCCCCTGGATAATTTCAGATCACAATGCTTTGAAACTTGAAATCAATCACAAGAAGAAATTTGGAAGAAATGCACTTTAACCTCCATGTGTTTGAATTTCTTCCAAATTTCTTCTTGTCATTGATTTCTAGTTTCAAAGGTAGGTTAAAGAGCATCCTGCTAAAAGATGAAAAGGTCAACCAGGAAATTAGAGAAGAATTAAAAAGATTCACGGAAACTGATGAAAATCGAGATACAACCATTCAAAATCTTTTGGATACAGCAAAAGCAGTCCTAAGAGGGAAATACATCGCAATACAAGCATTCCTCAAAAAATTGGAAAAAATTCAAATACACAAGCCATCCTTGTACCTAAAGGAACTGGAGAAAGCAGAGCAAATAAAACTTATACCAAAGAAAAGAAAGATAATAAAAAATTGAGCAGAACTCAATGGAATAGAAACCAGAAGAATTGTAGAACAGATCAAAAAAACCGGGAGTTGGTTCTTTGAAAGAATTAATAAGATAGATAACCATTAGCAAAACTTATTAAAAAGAAAACAGAAAAGACTCAAATTAACAAAATCACGAAAGAAAAATGAGAAATCTCGACCAATATCAAGGAAATACAAATGATTTTAATACTGTATTATGAGCAGTTATATGCCAATATTAGGCAATCTAGAAGAAATGAACAGATTTATGGAACACCACAAATTATTACAGCTGGAACAGAAAGAAATGGAGAACTTGAACAGGTCAATAATCAGGGAGGAAATTGAAGCAGTCAGCAATAAGCTCCCAACAAACAAAAGTCCAGGGTCGGATGGCTTCCCAGGGGAATTCTATCAAACATTTAATGAAGAAAAAATACCTATTCTACTAAAGCTGTTCAAAAGGATAGAAAGGGACAGAATACTTCCAGACCCGTTTTCTGAGGCCAGCATCATCTCAACTCCAAAACCGGAAGAAGACTCCACCAAAAAGGAGAATTATAGATCAATATCCCTGATGAGAGGGAGGGGCAAGATGGCGGAAGAGCAGGGTCCCCAGGTCACCTGTCCCCACCAAATTACCTAGATAACCTTCAAACCATCCTGAAAATTTACGAATTCGGCCTGAGATGTAAAGAGAGACCAGCTGGAATGCTACAGTGAGAAGAGTCCGCGCTTCTATCAAGGTAGGAAGATGGGGAAAAAGAAATAAAGAAACAAAAGGCCTCCGAGGGGGAGGGGCCCCACGAGGAGCCGGGCTGAGGCCGGGGCGAGTGTCCCCAGGACAGGAGAGCCCCGTCCCGGAGGAGCAGGAGCTGCACCAACCTTCCCGGGCGGGCGGAAAGGGGCTCGCAGGGAGTTGGAGCAGGACCCAGGAGAGCGGGGATGCCCTCAAGCTCCCTGGGACACTAACAGACACCTGCGAGCGCAGGAGAGTGCTCCGAGCTCCCTAAGGGCTGCAGCGCGCACGGAGGGACCGACCGGAGCAGCTCGGAGGGGCTCGGGAGCGGCTCCAGGGAGGGAACTGCAGGGCGGGAGCGCGAATCCCACAGCGCAGGCCCCGGAGCACAGGGCGCCGGGACACAGCCCAGGATCCGGCCTCCCCCGGGACAGGCAGAGGCCGGGAGGGCCCGAGACAGCGAGGACAGACGCTCCTGCCGCGAGCTGAGCAGATCAGCGGCCCCGCCCCGGAGCCTCCGGCCCTGCGGACAGAGAGCCGAGAGGAGAGCCCCGAGCCCCATAGTTCCTGCGGAGGCTGAATCCAGGCTTCCAGAGTTGCCATAGCAACTGCGACTGTTCCTCCTGGGGCCTGACGGGTAAACAACCCCCGCTGAGCCCTGCAGCAGGCAGGGGCAGAGCAGCTCCCCCAAGTGCTAACACCTGAGAATCAGCGCAACAGGCCCCTCCCCCAGAAGACCAGCTACAGGGACCAGTGATACTCCCCCGTGCTCCAATACAACTTGTTTTTGGCCACTCTGCACTGAGCAAAATGACTAGAAGGAAAACCTCACCTCAAAAGAAAGAATCAGAAACAGCCCTCTCTCCCACAGAGTTACAAAATCTGGATTACACTTCAATGTCAGAAAGCCAATTCAGAAGCACCATTATACAGCTACTGGTGGCACTAGAAAAAAGCATTAAGGTCTCACGAGACTTCATGACTGCAGAATTTAGATCCAATCAGGCAGAAATTAAAAATCAATTGAATGAGATGCAATCCAAACTAGAAGTCCTAACGACGAGGGTTAACGAGGTGGAAGAACGAGTGAGTGACATAGAAGACAAGTTAATGGCAAAGAGGGAAACTGAGGAAAAAAGAGACAATCAATTAAGGGAACATGAAGACAGATTAAGGCAAATAAATGACACTCTAAGGAAGAAAAACCTACGTTTAATTGGGGTTCCCGAGGGCGCCGAAAGGGACAGAGGGCCAGAATATGTATTTGAACAAATCCTAGCTGAAAACTTTCCCAATCTGGGAAGGGAAACAGGCATTCAGATCCAGGAAATAGAGAGATCCCCCCTAAAATCAATAAAAACCGTTCAACACCTCGACATTTAATAGTGAAGCTTGCAAATTCCAAAGATAAAGAGAAGATCCTTAAAGCAGCAAGAGACAAGAAGTCCCTGACTTTCATGGGGAGGAATATTAGGGTAACAGCAGACCTCTCCACAGAGACGTGGCAGGCCAGAAAGGGCTGGCAGGATATATTCAGGGTCCTAAATGAGAAGAACATGCAACCAAGAATACTTTATCCAGCAAGGCTCTCATTCAAAATGGAAGGAGAGATAAAGAGCTTCCAAGACAGGCAGGAACTGAAAGAATATGTGACCTCCAAACCAGCTCTGCAAGAAATTTTAAGGGGGACTCTTAAAACTCCCCTTTAAGAAGAAGTTCAGTGGAACAATCCACAAAAACAAGGACTAAATAGATATCATGATGACACTAAACTCATATCTGTCAATAGTAACTCTGAACGTGAATGGGCTTAATGACCCCATCAAAAGGCGCAGGGTTTCAGACTGGATAAAAAAGCAGGACCCATCTATTTGCTGTCTACAAGAGACTCATTTTAGACAGAAGGACACCTACAACCTGAAAATAAAAGGTTGGAGAACCATTTACCATTCAAATGGTTCTCAAAAGAAAGCAGGGGTAGCCATCCTTATATCAGGTAAACTAAAATTCACTACGAAGACAGTAGTGAGAGACGAAGAGGGACACTATATCATACTTAAAGGATCTATCCAACAAGAGGACTTAACAATCCTCAATATATATCCCCCGAATGTGGGAGCTGCCAAATACTTAAACCAATTATTAACCAAAGTGAAGAAATACTTAGATAATAATACACTTATACTTGGTGACTTCAATCTAGCTCTCTCTACCCTTGATAGGTCTTCTAAACACAACATCTCCAAAGAAACGAGAGCTTTAAATGATACACTGGACCAGATAGATTTCACAGATATCTACAGAACTTTACATCCAAACTCAACTGAATACACATTCTTCTCAAGTGCACATGGAACTTTTTCCAGAATAGACCACATGCTGGGTCACAAATCGGGTCTGAACCGATACCAAAAGATTGGGATCGTCCCCTGCATATTCTCAGACCATAACGCCTTGAAATTAGAACTCAATCACAAGAAGAAGTTTGGAAGGACCTCAAACACGTGGAGGTTAAGGACCATCCTGCTAAAAGATAAAAGGGTCAACCAGGAAATTAAGGAAGAATTAAAAAGATTCATGGAAACTAATGAGAATGAAGATACAACTGTTCAAAATCTTTGGGATGCAGCAAAAGCAGTCCTGAGGGGGAAATACATCGCAATACAAGCATCCATTCAAAAACTGGAAAGAACTCAAATACAAAAGCTAACCTTACACATAAAGGAGCTAGAGAAGAAGCAGCAAATCGACCCGACGCCCAGCAGAAGAAGAGAGTTAATTAAAATTCGAGCAGAACTCAACGAAATCGAGACCAGAAGAACTGTGGAACAGATCAATAGAACCAGGAGTTGGTTCTTTGAAAGAATTAATAAGATAGATAAACCATTAGCCATACCTTATTAAAAAGAAGAGAGAGAAGACTCAAATTAATAAAATCATGAATGAGAAAGGAGAGATCACTACCAACACCAAGGAAATACAAACGATTTTAAAAACATATTATGAACAGCTCTACGCCAATAAATTAGGCAATCTAGAAGAAATGGACGCATTCCTGGAAAGCCACAAACTACCAAAACTGGAGCAGGAAGAAATAGAAAACCTGAACAGGCCAATAACCAGGGAGGAAATTGAAGCAGTCATCAAAAACCTCCCAAGACACAAGAGTCCAGGGCCAGATGGCTTCCCAGGGGAATTCTATCAAACGTTTAAAGAAGAAATCATACCTATTCTACTAAAGCTGTTTGGAAAGATAGAAAGAGATGGAGTACTTCCAAACTCATTCTATGAGGCCAGCATCACCTTAATTCCAAAACCAACAAAGACCCCACCAAAAAGGAGAATTACAGACCAATATCCCTGATGAACATGGATGCAAAAATTCTCAACAAGATACTAGCCAATAGGATCCAACAACACATTAAGAAAATTATTCACCATGACCAAGTAGGATTTATCCCCGGGATGCAAGGCTGGTTCAACACTCGTAAAACAATCAATGTGATTCATCATATCAGCAAGAGAAAAACCAAGAACCATATGATCCTCTCATTAGATGCAGAGAAAGCATTTGACAAAATACAGCATCCATTCCTGATCAAAACTCTTCAGAGTGTAGGGATAGAGGGAACTTTCCTCGATATCTTAAAAGCCATCTACGAAAAGCCCACAGCAAATATCATTCTCAATGGGGAAGCACTGGGAGCCTTTCCCCTAAGATCAGGAACCAGACAGGGATGTCCACTCTCACCACTGCTATTCAACATAGTATTGGAAGTCCTAGCCTCAGCAATCAGACAACAAAAAGACATTAAAGGCATTCAAATTGGCAAAGAAGAAGTCAAACTCTCCCTCTTCGCCGATGACATGATACTCTACATAGAAAACCCAAAAGCCTCCACCCCAAGATTGCTAGAACTCATACAGCAATTTGGTAGCGTGGCAGGATACAAAATCAATGCCCAGAAATCAATGGCATTCCTATACACTAACAATGAGACTGAAGAAAGAGAAATTAAGGAGTCAATCCCATTTACAATTGCACCCAAAAGCATAAGATACCTAGGAATAAACCTAACCAAAGAGGTAAAGGATCTATACCCTAAAAACTATAGAACACTTCTGAAAGAAATTGAGGAAGACACAAAGAGATGGAAAAATATTCCATGCTCATGGATTGGCAGAATTAATATTGTGAAAATGTCAATGCTACCCAGGGCAATTTACACGTTCAATGCAATCCCTATCAAAATACCATGGACTTTTTTCAGAGACTTAGAACAAATTATTTTAAGATTTGTGTGGAATCAGAAAAGACCCCGAATAGCCAGGGGAATTTTAAAAAAGAAAACCATAGCTGGGGGCATCACAATGCCAGATTTCAGGTTGTACTACAAAGCTGTGGTCATCAAGACAGTGTGGTACTGGCACAAAAACAGACACATAGACCAATGGAACAGAATAGAGAATCCAGAAATGGACCCTGAACTTTATGGTCAACTAATATTCGACAAAGGAGGAAAGACGATCCACTGGAAGAAAGACAGTCTCTTCAATAAATGGTGCTGGGAAAATTGGTCATCCACATGCAGAAGAATGAAACTAGACCACTCTCTTGCACCATACACAAAGATAAACTCAAAATGGATGAAAGATTTAAATGTGAGACAAGACTCCATCAAAATCCTAGAGGAGAACACAGGCAACACCCTTTTTGAACTTGGCCACAGTAACTTCTTGCAAGATACATCCACGAAAACAAAAGAAACAAAAGCAAAAATGAACTATTGGGACTTCATCAAGATAAGAAGCTTTTGCACAGCAAAGGATACAGTCAACAAAACTCAAAGACAACCTACAGAATGGGAGAAGATATTTGCAAATAACATATCAGATAAAGGGCTAGTTTCCAAAATCTATAAAGAACTTATTAAACTCAACACCAAAGAAACAAACAATCCAATCATGAAATGGGCAAAAGACATGAAGAGAAATCTCACAGAGGAAGACATAGACATGGCCAACATGCACATGAGAAAATGCTCTGCATCACTTGCCATCAGGGAAATACAAATCAAAACCACAATGAGATACCACCTCACACCAGTGAGAATGGGGAAAATTAATAAGGCAGGAAACAACAAATGTTGGAGAGGATGTGGAGAAAAGGGAACCCTCTTACACTGTTGGTGGGAATGTGAACTGGTGCAGCCACTCTGGAAAACTGTGTGGAGGTTCCTCAAAGAATTAAAAATAGACCTGCCCTACGACCCAGCAATTGCACTGTTAGGGATTTACCCCGAAGATTCAGATGCAATGAAACGCCGGGGCACCTGCACCCCGATGTTTCTAGCAGCCATGTCCACAATAGCCAAACTGTGGAAGGAGCCTCGGTGCCCATCGAAAGATGAATGGATAAAGAAGATGTGGTTTATGTATACAATGGAATATTACTCAGCCATTAGAAACAACAAATACCCACCATTTGCTTCAACGTGGATGGAACTGGAGGGTATTATGCTGAGTGAAGTAAGTCAATCGGAGAAGGACAAACAGTGTATGTTCTCACTCATTTGGGGAATATGAATAATAGTGAAGGGGAATATAAGGGAAGGGAGAAGAAATGTGTGGGAGATATCAGAAAGGGACACAGAACATAAAGACTTCTAACTCTGGGAAATGAACTAGGGGTGGTGGAAGGGGAGGAGGGCGGGGGGTGGGGGTGAATGGGTGACGGGCACGGAGGGGGACACTTGACGGGATGAGCACTGGGTGTTATTCTGTATGTTGGTAAATTGAACACCAATAAAAATTAATTTATAAATAAAAAAAAGAAAAAAAAAAAGAGACAATCAATTAAGGGACCATGAAGACAGATTAAGGCAAATAAATGACACTCTAAGGAAGAAAAACCTACGTTTAATTGGGATTCCCGAGGGCGCCGAAAGGGACAGAGGGCCAGAATATGTATTTGAACAAATCCTAGCTGAAAACTTTCCCAATCTGGGAAGGGAAACAGGCATTCAGATCCAGGAAATAGAGAGATCCCCCCCTAAAATCAATAAAAACCGTTCAACACCTCGACATCTAATAGTGAAGCTTGCAAATTCCAAAGATAAAGAGAAGATCCTTAAAGCAGCAAGAGACAAGAAGTCCCTGACTTTCATGGGGAGGAATATTAGGGTAACAGCAGACCTCTCCACAGAGACGTGGCAGGCCAGAAAGGGCTGGCAGGATATATTCAGGGTCCTAAATGAGAAGAACATGCAACCAAGAATACTTTATCCAGCAAGGCTCTCATTCAAAATGGAAGGAGAGATAAAGAGCTTCCAAGACAGGCAGGAACTGAAAGAATATGTGACCTCCAAACCAGCTCTGCAAGAAATTTTAAGGGGGACTCTTAAAACTCCACTTTAAGAAGAAGTTCAAGTAACTCTGAACGTGAATGGGCTTAATGACCCCATCAAAAGACGCAGAGTTTCAGACTGGATAAAAAACAGGACCCATCTATTTGCTGTCTACAAGAGACTCATTTTAGACAGAAGGACACCTACAACCTGAAAATAAAAGGTTGGAGAACCATTTACCATTCAAATGGTTCTCAAAATATACCCTAAAAACTACAGAACACTCTGAAAGAAAGGAGAAATTGAGATGGAAAAATATTCCATGCTCATGGATTGGCAGAATTAATATTGTGAAAATGTCAATGTTACCCAGGGCAATTTACACGTATAATGCAATCCCTATCAAAATACCATGGACTTTCTTCAGAGACTTAGAACAAATTATTTTAAGATTTGTGTGGAATCAGAAAAGACCCCAAACAACCAGGGGAATTTAAAAAAAAGAAAACCATATCTGGGGGCATCACAATGCCAGATTTCAGGTTGTACTACAAAGCTGTGTTCATCAAGACAGTGTGGTACTGGCACAAAAACAGACATATAGATCAATGGAACAGAACAGAGAACCCAGAAGTGGACCCTGAACTTTATGCTAAACTAATATACGATAAAGGAGGAAAGACGATCCACTGGAAGAAAGACAGTCTCTTCAATAAATGGTGCTGGGAAAATTGGACATCCACATGCAGAAGAATGAAACTGGACCACTCTCTTGCACCATACACAAAGATAAACTCAAAATAGATGAAAGATCTAAATGTGAGACAAGATTCCATCAAAATCCCAGAGGAGAACTCAGGCAACACCCTTTTTGAACTTGGCCACAGTAACCGGAGAAGGACAAACAGTGTATGTTCTCATTCATTTGGGGAATATGAATAATAGCGAAAGGGAATATAAGGGAAGGGAGAAGAAATGTGTGAGAAATATCAGAAAGGGAGACAGAACATAAAGACTTCTAACTCTGGGAAATGAACTAGGGGTGGTGGAGGGGGAGGAGGGTGGGGGGTGGGGGTGAATGGGTGACGGGCACTGAGGGGTACACTTGACTGGATGAGCACTGGGTGTTATTCTGTATGTTGGTAAATTGAACACAAATAAAAATTAATTTATAAAAAAATATCCCTGATGAACACAGATGCAAAAATTCTCAACAAAATACTAGCCAATAGGATCCAACAATACATTAAGAAGATTATTCACTATGACAAAGTGGGATTTATCCCTGGGATGCATGGTGGTTCAACACTCATAAAATAATCAGTGTGATAGATCACATCAACAAGAGAAAAGGCAAGAAACATATGATCCTCTCAATAGATGCAGAGAAAGCATTTGACAGAATATAGCACCCATTCCTGATCAAACCTCTTCATCTTGTAGGGATTGAGGGAACAGTCCTCAGCATCTTAAAAGCCATCTACGAAAAGCCCACAGCAAATATCATTCTCAATGGGGAAACACTGGGAGCCTTTCCCCTAAGATCAGGAACAAGACAGGAATGTCCACTCTCACCACTGCTATTCAATACAGTACTAGAAGTCCTAACATCAGAAATCAGAAAACAAAAAAAAAATAAAAGGCATTCAAATTGGCAAAGAAGAAGTCAAACTCTCCCTCTTCTCAGATGACATAAAACTGTAGGTAGAAAACCCAAAAATCTCCACCCCAAGATTGGTAGAACTTGCATTACGTTGGCAATATAGCCAGACACAATATCAATGCCTAGAAGTCAGTGGCATTTCTATACACTAACAATGAGACTGAAGAAAGAGAAATTAAGGAGTCAATCCCATTGACAATTGCACCCAAAAGCATAAGGTACCTAGGAATAAACCTAACCAAAGAGGTAAAGGATCTATATCCTAAAAATGACAGAACACTTCTGAAAGCAATGGAGGAAGACACAAAGATATGGAAAAATATTCCATGCTCATGGATTGGAAGAATTAATATTGTGAAAATGTCTATGCTACCCAGAGCAATTTACACATTTAATGCAATCCCTATCAAAATACCATGAAATTTTTTCAGAGAGTTGGTACAAATAATCTTAAGATTTGTATGGAACTAGAAAAGACCCTGAATATTCAGGGAAATATTGAAAAAGAAAACCAGAGCCAGGGGTACCACAAAGTGAGATTTAAAGTTGTAGTACAAAGCTGCAGTCCTCAAGACAGTGTGGTACTGGCACAGAAACAGACACATATATCAATGCAACATAATAGAGAGCCCAGAAACGGGACCTCAACTCTATGGTCAAATAACAAAGCAGGAAAGACTATCCACTGGAAAAAGGACAGTCTCTTCAATAAATGATGCTGGGAAAATTGGACAGCCACGTGCAGAAGAATGAATGTGGACCATTCTCTTACACCATACACAAAGATAAACTCAAAATGGATGAAAGATCTAAATGTGATATAGGAATCCATTAAAATCCTAGAGGAGAACACAGGCTACACCCTCTTTGAACTTGGCCACAGCAACTTCTTGTAAGATACATCTATGAAGTTAAGGGAGACAAAAGCAAAAATGAATTATTGGGACTTCATCAAGATAAGAAGCTTCTGCACAGCAAAAGAAACTGTCAACAAAACTAAAAGACAACCTACATAATGGAGAAGATATTTGCAAATAACATATCAGATAAAGGGCTAGTATCCAAATATATAAATAACTTATTATACTCAACATCAAAGAAACAACAATCCAATCATGAAATGGGCAAAAGTCATAAACAGACATTTCACCAAAGAAGAGGCAGACATGGCCAACAAGCAGATGAGAAAATACTCCACATTATTTGCCATTAGGGAAATACAAATCAAAACCACAATGAGATACCACCTCTCACCAATGAGAATGGTAAAAATTAACAAGACAGGAAACAACAAATGTTGCAAAGGATGTGGAGAAAGGGGAATCCTCTTGCACTGTTGGTGGGAATGTGAATTGGAACGGTCACTCTAGAAAACTGTGTGGAGGTTTCTCAAAGAGTCAAAAATTGAGCTACCCTACCAACCAGCTATTGCACTCCTGGGAATTTACCCTAAAGACACAGATGCAGTGAAAAAGTGAGACACCTGCACCCCGATGTTTATAGCAGCGATGTCCACAATAGTAAACACAGATGGAGCCTCTGTGTCCATCAAAAATATATACATATTCTATATTTAGAATATTTATTATATATTTATATATATAATTGAGTAATACTCAATTTTAGGATATATATATATATATATTTATTTATATATATATATATATATATATATATATATATTTATTTATTACTCAGCCTTTAGAAGTGACGAATACCCACCATTTGCTTCAATGTGGATGGAATTGGAGAGTATTATGCTGAGTGAGGTAAGTCAATTGGAGAAGGACGGTCATTATATGGTTTCACTCATATTAGGAAGATAAACAATAGTGAAAGGGATTATCGGGAAAGGAGAGCAAATGGTGGGAAAAATCAGAGAGGGTGATAAAACATGAGAGACTCCTAACTCCAGGAAATGAACAAGGAGTAGTGGAAGGAGAGGTGGGCAAGGGGATGTGTTTACTGGGTGATGAGCACTGACAGGGGCATTCAATGGGATAGCACTGGGTGTTACACTATATTTTGGCAAATCAAACTCCAATAAACAAATATACTAAAAAATTCAATTAAATAGTTAAAAATACTGAAAAAAACTACAACAAAACTACAGCACTAGATTGCTTCATAGGTGAATCCTAGTAAACACTTAAAAAAGAGTTAATACCTATTCATCTCAATGTATTCTAAACATGGATAGGAGAGATTCCAAATTCACTGTCTTTAATCCAGCATTACTTTGATGCCAAAACTATTTAAGGAAACTATGAAAAAGAGAATTAAATGTCAAAATCTCTGTTGAATATAGATGTAGCAATCCTCAACAAAATGTTTTAAATTGAATCCAATAAGATCTTCAAAAATTATTCACCACAACCAGGTGGGATTTATTCCTTGTATGCAAGGGTTTCTCAGTATTCCCAAATCAATCAACGTGATACATCACACCAATAGCAGTACTGATAAAAAAAAAATAGGATCATTTCAATAGATGCGGAAAAAAAGTATTTGATGAAGTATAATATCTACCTATAATAATTTAAAAGAAGACATTCAACAAAGTAGGTTTAGGGGGAAAATATCTAAATATATAAAAATCATATATGAAAAACCCACAGCTAACATAATACTCAGTGGTGAAAAGCTGAAAGTCTCACCTTAAGATAAGGAACAAGAAAAAATATTCACTCTATCCAGTTTTATTCCATATAGTACTGGAAGTCCTAGCCAAAGCAATCAGACAATGACAATAACAGCAACAAAAAGCATCCATATCACTAAGGAAGAAGTAAAGCTTTCACCATTTATAGATGATATAATATTATAGATAGAAAACCTTAAAAACCACCAAAATAACTACAATTGATAAATTAATTCAGTAGAGTTATAGGATAAAAAAATCAATGTGCAGGAATTAATTAAATTTCTATACACTGATAATGAACTGACAGAAAGAGAAATTAAGAAAGTAATTTCATTTATTTATTTTTTATGTTTTAAATAATAAATTTAATTTTACTGATGCTCAATTTGCCAACATACAGAATAACACCCAGTGCTCATCCCATCAGGTGCACCCCCCAGGGCCCGTCACCCAATCACCCCCGCCCCCCGCCCTCCTCCCGTTCCACCACCCCTAGTTCTTTTACCAGAGTGAGGAGTCTTTATGTTCCGTCTCCCTTTCTGATATTTCCTACCCATTTCTTCTTCCTTCCCTTCTATTCCCTTTCACTATTATTTATATTCCCCAAATGAATGAGAACATACAATGTTTGTCCTTCTCCGATTGACTCACGTCACTAAGCCTAATACCTTCCAGCTCTATCCACGTTGAAGCAAATGGTGGGTATTTATCGATTCTAATGGCTGAGAAATACTCCATTGTATACATAAACTACACCTTCTTTATCCATTCATCTTTCGATGGACACCGAGCCTCCTTCCACAGTTTGGCTATTGTGGACATTGCTGCTAGAAACATCGGGATGCAGGTGTCCCAGCATTTCATTGCATCTGAATCTTTGGGGTAAATCCCTAACAGTGCAATTGCTGGGTCGTAGGGCAGGTCTATTTTTAACTCTTTGAGGAACCTCCACACAGTTTTCCAGAGTGGCTGCACCAGTTCACATTCCCACCAACAGTGTAAGAGGGTTCCCTTTTCTCTGCATCCTCTCCAACATTTGTGGTTTCCTGCCTTGTTAATTTTCCCCATTCTCACTGGTGTGAGGTGGTATCTCATTGTGGTTTTGATTTGTATTTCCCTGATGGCAAGTGATGCAGAGCATTTTCTCATGTGCATGTTGGCCATGTCTATGTCTTCCTCTGTGAGATTTCTGTTCATGTCTTTTGCCCATTTCATGATTGGATTGTTTGTTTCTTTGGAGTTGACTTTAATAAGTTCTTTATAGATCTTGGAAACTAGCCCTTTATCTGATAGGTCATTTGCAAATATCTTCTCCCATTCTGTAGGTTGTCTTTTAGTTTTGTTGACTGTATCCTTTGCTGTGCAAAAGCTTCTTATCTTGATGAAGTCCCAATAGATCATTTTTGCTTTTGTTTCTTTTGCCTTCGTGGATGTATCTTGCAAGAAGTTACTGTGGCCGAGTTCAAAAAGGGTGTTGCCTGTATTCTCCTCTAGGATTTTGATGGAATCTTGTCTCACATTGAGATCTTTCATCCATTTTGAGTTTAACTTTGTGTATGGTGAAAGAGAGTGGTCTAGTTTCATTCTTCTGCATGTGGATGTCCAATTTTCCCAGCACCATTTATTGAATAGGCTGTCTTTCTTCCAGTGGATCGTCTTTCCTCCTTTATCGAATATTAGTTGACCATAAAGTTGAGGGTCCACTTCTGGGTTCTCTATTCTTTTCCATTGATCTATGTGTCTGTTTTTGTGCCAGTACTACACTGTCTTGATGATGACAGCTTTGTAGTACAACCTGAAATCTGGCATTGTGATGCCCCCAGCTATGGTTTTCTTTTTTAATATTCCCCTGGCTATTCGGGGTCTTTTCTGATTCCACACTAATCTTAAAATAAATTTTTCTAACTCGCTGAAGAACGTCCATGGTATTTTGATAGGGATTGCATTAAACGTGTAAATTGCCCTGGGTAACATTGACATTTTCACAATATTAATTCTGCCAATCCATGAGCATGGAATATTTTTCCATCTCTTTGTGTCTTCCTCAATTTCTTTCAGAAGTGTTCTATAGTTTTTAGGGTATAGATCCTTTACCTCTTTGGTTAGGTTTATTCCTAGGTATCTTATGCTTTTGGGTGCAATTGTAAATGGGATTGACTCCTTAATTTCTCTTTCTTCAGTCTCATTGTTAGTGTATAGGAATGCCATTGATTTCTGGGCATTGATTTTGTATCCTGCCACGCTACCAAATTGCTGTATGAGTTCTAGCAATCTTGGGGTGGAGGCTTTTGGATTTTCTATGTAAAGTATCATGTCATCGGCGAAGAGGGAGAGTTTGACTTCTTCTTTGCCAATTTGAATGCCTTTAATGTCTTTTTGTTGTCTGATTGCTGAGCTAGGACTTCCAGTACTATGTTGAATAGCAGTGGTGAGAGTGGACATCCCTGTCTTGTTCCTGATCTTAGGGGAAAGGCTCCCAGTGCTTCCCCATTGAGAATGATATTTGCTGTGGGCTTTTCGTAGATGGCTTTTAAGATGTTGAGGAATGTTCCATCTATCCCTACACTCTGAAGAGTTTTGATCAGGAATGGATGCTGTATTTTGTCAAAAGCTTTCTCTGCATCTCATGAGAGGATCATATGGTTCTTGGTTTTTCTCTTGCTGATATGATGAATCACACTGATTGTTTTACAAGTGTTGAACCAGGCTTCTGTCCCGGTGATACATCCTACTTGGTCATGGTGAATAATTTTCTTAATGTATTGTTGGATCCTATTGGCTAGTATCTTGTTGAGAATTTTTGCATCCATGTTCATCAGGGATATTGGTCTGTAATTCTCCTTTTTGGTGGGGTCTTTGGTTTTGGAATTAAGGTGATGCTGGCCTCATAGAACGAATGTGGAAGTACTCCATCTCTTTCTATCTTTCCAAACAGCTTTAGTAGAATAGGTATGATTTCTTCTTTAAACGTTTGATAGAATTCCCCTGGGAAGCCATCTGGCCCTGGACTCTTGTGTCTTGGGAGGTTTTTGATGACTGCTTCAATTTCCTCCCTGGTTATTGGCCTGTTCAGGTTTTCTATTTCTTCCTGATCCAGTTTTGGTAGTTTGTGGCTTTCCAGAATGCGTCCATTTCTTCTAGATTGCCTAATTTATTGGCGTAGAGCTGTTCATAATATGTTTTTAAAATCGTTTGTATTTCCTTGGTGTTGGTAGTGATCTCTCCTTTCTCATACATGATTTTATTAATTTGAGTCTTCTCTCTCTTCTTTTTAATAAGGTTGGCTAATGGTTTATCTATCTTATTAATTCTTTCAAAGAACCAACTCCTGGTTCTGTTGATCTGTTCCACAGTTCTCTGGTCTCAATTTCGTTGAGTTCTGCTCGAATTTTAATTAACTCTCTTCTTCTGCTGGGTGTAGGATCGATTTGCTGTCTTTTCTCTAGCTCCTTCATGTGTAAGGTTAGCTTTTGTATTTGAGTTCTTTCCAGTTTTTGAATGGATGCTTGTATTGCGATGTATTTCCCCCTCAGGACTGCTTTTGCTGCATCCCAAAGATTTTGAACGGTTGTATCTTCATTCTCATTAGTTTCCATGAAACTTTTTAATTCTTCCTTAATTTCCTGGTTGACCCTTTCTTCTTTTAGCAGGATGGTCCTTAACCTCCACGTGTTTGAAGTCCTTCCAAACTTCTTGTTGTGATTTAGTTCTAATTTCAAGGCATTATGGTCTGAGAATATGCAGGGGACGATCCCAATCTTTTGGTATCGGTTCAGACCCGATATGTGACCCAGTATGTGGTCTATTCTGGAGAAAGTTCCATGTGCACTTGAGAAGAATGTGTATTCAGTTGAGTTTGGATGTAAAGTTCTGTAGATATCTGTGAAATGCATCTGGTCCAGTGTATCATTTAAAGCTCTCGTTTCTTTGGCGATGTTGTGTTTAGAAGACCTATCGAGTGTAGAAAGCAGCTAGATTGAAGTCACCAAGTATGAGTGTATTATCATCTAAGTATGTCTTAACCTTGGTTATTAATTGATTGATATATTTGGCAGCTCCCACATTCTGGGCATATATATTGAGGATTGTTAAGTCCTCTTGTTGGATAGATCCTTTAAGTATGATATTGTGTCCCTCTTCATCTCTCACTACAGTCTTGGGGTAAATTTTAGTTTATCTGATATAAGGATGGCTACCCCTGCTTTCTTTTGAGGACCATTTGAATGGTAAATGGTTCTCCAACCTTTGACTTTCAGCTATAGTTGTCCTGTCTAAAATGAGTCTCTTGTAGACAGCAAACAGGTGGGTCCTGGTTTTTTATCCAGTATGAAACCCTGCGCCTTTTGATGGGGTCATTAACCCCGTTCACGTTCAGAGTTACTATTGACAGATATGAGTTTAGTGTCATTATGATATCTATTAAGTCATTGTTTTTGTGGATTTTTCCACTGGACTTTTTCTTAAAGGGGAATTTTAAGAGTCCCCCTTAAAATTTCTTGCAGAGCTGGTTTGGAGGTCACATATTCTTTCACTTCCTGCGTGTCTTGGAAGCTCTTTATCTCTCCTTCCATTCTGAATGAGAGCCTTGCTGGATAAAGTATTCTTGGTTGCATGTTCTTCTCATTTAGGACCCCAAATATATCCTGCCAGCCCTTTCTGTCCTGCCAGGTCTCTGTGGAGAGGTCTGCTGTTACCCTAATACTCCTCCCCATAAAAGTCAGGGATTACTTGTCTCTTGCTGCTTTAAGGATCTTCTCTTTATCTTTGGAATTTGCAAGGTTAACTATTAAATGTCGAGGTGTTGAATGGTTTTTATTGATTTTAGTGAGTGATCTCTCTATCTCCTGGATCTGAATGGCTGTTCACCTTCCCATATTATCGAAGTTTTCAGCTAGGATTTGTTCAAATACATATTCTGGCCCTCTGTCCCTCTCGGCGCCCTCGGGAACCCCAATTAAACCTCGGTTTTTCTTCCTCAGGCTGTCTTTTATTTCCCTTCATCTATCCTCATGGTGTTTTATTTGTTTGTCTCTTTTTTCCTCAGTTTCCTTCTTTGCCATCAACTTGTCTTCTATGTTACTCACTCCTTCTTACTCCTCGTTAACCCTCATCATTAGCACTTCTAGTTTGGATTGCATCTCATTCAATTGATTTTTAATTTCTGCCTGATTAGATCTAAATTCTGCAGTCATGAAGTCTCTTGAGTCCTTTATGCTTTTTTCTAGAGCCACAAGTAGCTTTATAATTGTGCTTCTGAATTGGCTTTCTGACATTGAATTGTAATCCAGATTTTGTAACTCTGTGGGAGAGAGGACTGTTTCTGATTCTTTCTTTTGTGGTGAGGTTTTCCTTCTAGTCATTTTGCTCTGTGCAGAGTGGCAAAAACAAGTTGTATTGGGAAAAGTAGAAAAAGAGAGCAGAGAAAGAAGGAAAGAAAAGAAAAAAAAAGAAAAGAGAAAAAGAAAAAAGGAAAAAGGAAGAAAAAAGAAAAAAGAGAAGAAAACGAGAAAGAAAAAGAAAGGGGAAAAAAAGGCTGGGGGAAGCAAAGAGAAATCAAAAAGGGAAAAAAAAAAAACAACACGGGGAAGTATCTTCTGATTCTGTATACTTTAAGTCCCTTGACTTCCCCTGGAACTTGTCCGTCCAGCTGGTCTTCTGGGGTAGGGGCCTGTTGTGCTGATTTTCAGGTGTTAGCACTTGTGGGAGCTGCTCAGCCCCCTGCCTGATGCAGGGCTCAGTGAGTAATGTTTATCCTGTTTATCTGGTGAGGCCACTGTGAGGCTCAGTGGGGGTTGTTTGCCCTGTGAGGCCCCAGGAGGATCAACCACAGTGGAGGCCAGCTCTGGAGCCCTGGATTCAGCTCTGGCAGTAACTTCGGAGCTCTCAGCCTGCTGAGGCATGGATGCTCCGGGGGCAGGGCCACTGATCTGCTCAGGTTCGGGTAGGAGCGTACGTACTTGCTGTCCTGGGCCCTCCTGGCTTCTGCCTGTCCTGGGAGGAGGCTGGATCCTGGGCTGTGTCTCTGGCGCCCTGTGCTCCCAGGCCTGTGCTGTTGGATTCGCGCTCCTGGCTGGGCAGCCCCCTCTCCGCGGAGCCACCGCCTGAGACCCTCTGAGCTGTTCCGGGTCCAGCCAGTTGCGCACTGCAGCCCTTTAGATAGCTCGGCACACTCTCCCCGGGGCGCAGGTGTCTTTTAGTGTCCCAGAGAGCCTGAGGGCATCCCCGCTCCTCCTGGGGTCCTGCTCTAACTCCCTGGGAACGCCTTTCCGCCCAGGAAGATTGGTGAAGCTCCTGCTTCTCCAGGACGGTGCTTTCCATCCTGGGGGCACTCACCCCGGCCTTAGCCAGCTCCTAGAGTGGCCCCTCCGCCTTGGATGCCTTTTGTTTCTTTATTTCTTTTTTCCCCGTCTTCCTACCTTGATAGAAGCGTGAACTCTTCTCACTGTAGCATTCCAGCTGTTCTCTCTTTAAATCTCAGGCCGAATTCGTAGATTTTCAGGATGATTAGAAGGTTATCTAGGTAATTTGGTGGGGACAGGTGACTTGAGGACCCTACTCTTCTGCCATTTTGCCCCTCCTGTCGAAAGTAATTTCATTTAAAATTGCACTGAAAATATTAAAAATATGTAGGAATAAAAGTAACCAAGGAAGTAAAAGGCCTGTACTCTATAAGGAATTGATTTACTTTTTTAAGATTTTACTTATTCATGACAGACAGAGAGAGAGAGAGAGATAAAGAAGCAAGCTCCATGCGGGGAGCCGGATCTGAGACTCGAGCTGGGGGACTCCAGGATCGAAGGCAGGTGCTCAACCGCTGATCCACCCAGGCTTTCCTGATTTAAAAAATTGAACATCGAGGCACCTGGGTGGCTCTAGTCGGTTAAGCATTTGCCTTTTGCACAGGTCACGATCCTAGGGTCCTGGGATCAAGCCCCACAACAGGCTCCCTACTCAGCAGGGCGGAGGGACTGCTTCTCCCTGTCCCTCTGCTATGCCCCCTGCTTGTGTTCTCCTTCCCTTTCTGTCAAATAAATAAATAAAATCTTTTTTAAAACACAAAAAATAAAAAAATTGAAGACAACCCCCCAAAAAAGGAAAAATATTCCCTGTTCATCAATTGGAAGAACAAATTTTGTTATAATGTCCACAGTACCCAAAGTAATGGACAGATTTAGTGCAATCTATACCAAAATACCAAAAGTATTTTTCACAGAACTAGAACACATGATACTACAATTTGTATGGAATCACAAAAGATCCCAATAGCTGAAGCAACCTTGAAAAAAAGTGAGCAAAGCTACAAGTATCACGATCCCAGACTTCAAGTTGTATTACAAAGCTTTAGTAATCAAAATAGTATGGCAGTGGCACAAAAATTGAAACAGATTAATGGATAGTATAGAAAGCCCCCAAACAGACCTATAATTATATACTCAATTTACATTTGACAAAAGAAGCCAGAACATACAATGAGAAAAATGAAAGTCTATTCAACAAATGTGGGGGCGGGGGGGGAGTGGACAGTTACATGCAAATAAATGAAACGACCAGTTACTTAAACCATACACAGAATAAATTCAAAATGAATTAAGGACCTAAATGTTAGACCTGAAGGGATAAGAATCTTAGAAGAGAGCATCAGGAGCAATTTCTCTGACATGTGACATAGCAATATTTTTCTTGATATTTCCTGATGCCGGGAAAATAAAAGCTAAAATTTAAGTATTGTGAGAATATCAAAATGCAAAACTTGTGCACAATGAAGGAAACAATCAATAAAACTAAAACACAACCTATGCGAATGTGAGAAAATATGTGTAAATGACATATCCAATAAAAGATTAGTATCCATCCTGTATAAAGAACTTCCAAAATTCAACACCCTGAAATACAAATAAGCCAATTAAAAAATGAGCAGAAAACACGAACAGACATTTCCCCAAAGACATGCAGATGGCCAGCAGACACATTAATGGATGCTCAACATCACTCATAATCAGGTAAATGCAAATCAAAACCTCAATGAGATATCACTTCACATCTGTCAGAATGGCTAAAATAAAAAAAATACAAGAAAGAAGTGTTGGTTAGAAGATGGAAAGTAAGGAAGTTTGGGAATACAGAGTGGTACAGCCACTCTGGAAGATAGTATGCAGGTTCCTCAAAAAATTAAAATAGAACTACCCTACAATCCAGTAATTACACTAAGGTGTATTTAATCAAAGAAATACAAAACACTAATTTGAAGGGATACATGTACTCCTCTTGTTATTGCATCATTATTTACAATAGCCAAATCATGGAGGAAGCCAACATTTTCATTGATAGATGAATGGATAAAGAATAAGTATTATGTGTCCATAAAAAAGCAGGAAATCTTGCTAATTACAACAATATGATGGGCTAGATAGTATAATGCTAAACAAAATAAGTCAGAGAAAGACAACATATGATTGCACTCTTATGTGGAATTTAATAAATGAGCAAAGGAAGAAGAGAGAGAAAGACAAACCAAGAAACAGACTCTTAACTTTGGAGAACAAATTGTTGGTTATCAGAGGGAAGGTGAGTGGAATGCTGAGATATAGGTGATGGCTTTAAAGAGTGTACTTGTGATAACCGTTGGAAGACGTATGAAAGAGTTGAATCACTATATTTTATATCTGAAACTAATATAACTCCATATTTTAACTATATTGCATTTAAAATAAAACTATTTTTAAAAATAATTATGTAAATAATATGAACTATTGTATGCATATAAATAAGCTACACTAAATGAAAAATGTCCTAGAAACAAACTACCAGGACTGAATCATGAAGAAACAGAAAAATTAAATGGACATAAACAATAAGTATATTAAAATAGCAATAAAAAGCATTCAGCAAAGATTTGTCCTGGACCTGACAGCTTCGCTGGTGAATTCTGCACACATTTAAGATGAATTAACACCAATTCTCAAATTCCTCCAAAAAATACTAAAGGGAGGGAATACCTCCTAATTCAGTCTATAAGTTCAGCATTACCTTGATACCAAGGCTAGACAAAAATACAGCAAGGAAAGCAAACAAGTATCCCTCACCAATATTTATGGTACATTCCCCCAACAAAATACTAGTAATCTGAATTCACCAACGTATCAAAAGGATTATACACCAAGGCCAAGTGAAGTTTATTCACAAAATGCAAGGATTGTTCAATATATAAAAATAAGTCAATGTAATATGCCACATTAAAAGGATGATGGAAAAAATCACTTGATTACCTA
Source organism: Nyctereutes procyonoides (assembly GCF_905146905.1). Lineage (NCBI taxonomy): Eukaryota > Metazoa > Chordata > Mammalia > Carnivora > Canidae > Nyctereutes > Nyctereutes procyonoides. The sequence continues at coordinate 62,666,210 of NW_026575125.1, read as the reverse complement.
AATAGTTGCAGAAAGAATATTTGACAAAATTTAACACCATTTATGGTTAAAGACATACAATAAATTAGAATTGGAAGTGTATCAGTTTGCTAGGGCCAATGTTACTAAGTGTTACAAACTAGGATGCTTTACAGCAGAAATCAATTGTCCCACAGTTATGAAGCCTAGAAATACATAAGCAAGGTGCCATCAGGGTTGGTTCATTCTGAGAGCTTTGAGGGATAATCTGTTCTATAATTCTCCCTTAGCTTCTGGTGTTGTGACAGCATTTGTGTCATCCCTTGAGTTGTAGAAGCATAAATCCATTCTCAGTCTTCATCTTCTCAAAGATTTCTCCCTGCATTTTCTTCTCTGTCTCCAAGTTTTCCATTTTTATATCATTGCAGCTAAAAATATTGGATATGAACCCAAAAATAATAAACCCATTTTAATTTGATTAATTTTATAGCCATCATATCTCCAAATAGGGTAGCTTTCTGAGACAGTGGGAGTTATGATCTCAAGTTACAAATTTTTGGAAGATACATTTCAATCCATAAGTGAAAGCAGCTTCCTTAACATGATAAACCCATGACTAACTTCTAATCATTGGTGAAAGATTAAAAGCTTTGCCTCTAAAAACAGGAACAAATGAAGGATGCCTAGTTCCACCACTTCTACTCAAAATAGTATTGGAAGTTCTACCCATATAAATTAATCAATAAAAAAGAAAGAAAATAGCCAAAATTGAAAAAAAGGATGTAAAATTAGTTATGTTCACTAATGACATGAAATTATATGTATCCCACCATAAAACTACTAAAATTAAAGACAAATTCAACAAAAAGACAACATACAAAATCAGCATTTAAAAATCAACTGCATTTCTAAGCTTAAAATGAACAAAACATAAGAGGAAATGTAGAAACAGTTCCATTTACAATAAACTCAAAGGAATAAAATGGCTTAGGAATAAAAATCAAGGAGGCAAGAACTTCTACACTAGAAAGTACAAAACGTTGCTGCAAGAAATTAAATTAGACAAATTAGAAAGCCATTCCTCAATCATGGATTGGAAGATTTGACATTGATGACAAGACTACCCAAAGTGATCTAAATGTTTACTGCAATCCCTATCAAAATCCCAATGGCATTTTATGCAGAAATAAAAAAAAATCACCCAAAAATTCATATGGACTTCAAAGGTCCCAAATAACTATTTTTTAAAAAGAAAATGAAAGAACAAAGACTCTCAATTCCTTATTTCAAAACTTGCTACAGGATGGTAACCATCAGTGGAATAAGAACAGACATATAGATTGAGTATAAAGAATAGGAAATAACAAAAAAAAGAGAACTTTAACATATATGTTCTTAACCAAGAAAGTGAAAAGGTAATCTACTGAATAAAATCAATTACTTACAAATCATGTATCTGATGAGAAACAAACATTAATAACATAAAATGACACTTTATTAGTCAGGATCTTGCAGAAAAATAGAACAAATTATATATACATAATATGTAATATATATATTACACTATATATAACATGGTATTATATATTAATTATATATTTATATAATATATATATTTCACTATATATAACATGATAAAATAGGTATAATATAGATATAATCTTATTTCTTGTATATTACTTATTTAGAAATTGGCATACGTGTGGCACCTGGGTAGCTCAGTTGGTTAAGTATTAGACTCCTGATTTTGGTTCAGGTCATGATCTCAGGGTTATGGGATCAAGCTCTGTGATGGGCTCCATGCTCAGCAAGAAGTCTGCTTGTCCCTCTCCCTCATGCTCTTCCCTCGCTCCTTCATGCATTTTCCCAAATGAATAAAATATTTAAAAAAAGAAATTGGTACACATGATTACAAAGATCAAGAAGCCCCATGATGTGACATCTGTAAGCTGGAGAACCAAGAAAACCAGTGGTGTATTTTAGAATGAATCAGAAGGCTTGAAAACTGGTGGAGGCAATGGTATACTATTCCAAGTCCAAAGGCCTGAGAATGAGAGGACTGATAAGTCCCATTCTATGACCAAAAGATTAAAAACTAGTAGTGCTGATGGTGTCCAAGGACAAAAGATGGATTTCCCAGCTCAAGAAAAGATAATAAATTTGTCCTTTTTCTGCCTTTGTGTTCTATTCAGGTTCTCAGTAGATTGGATATGCTTACTGGCATTGGTCGGGTAATCTTTAGTCTACCATTTCAAATATACATAAACATCCTCACAGATATACATAGAAATAATGTTTTAATCTATATCTTGTCATCCCATAGCTCAATCAAGTTGACACATAAAATTACACAAGTCCATCCATTATCATTTTGCATCAGAATACTTCAATGTGGCTGGAAAAACTTGAGAGCTACATTAAAAAAATGAAACTAGACCACATTTTTACAATATAGGCAACAATAACTTAAAAATGAATTAAAGAGATAAATGTGAAACTTGAAACCATAAAAAATACCAGATGAGAACACAAGCAGTGATTTATTTAACATCAGCTGTAGCAACATTTTTCTAGATACAGATCTTCAAGTAAGAGAAACAAAAGCAAAAGTAAACTATTGGAACTACATTGGAAAAACAAAACAAAACAAAACAAACAAAAAAAAACCTTTAGCACAGTGGAAAGAAAATCAGCTTAGAAAATGGCAACCTAGTGAATGGGAGAAGATATTTGCAAATAATATATCCGATAAGAGGTTAGTATCCAAAATATATAAATAACTTCTACCACTTAACACCAAAAGACAATTTTAAAAATGGACGGAGGATCTGAATAGACATGTTTTCCAAAGAAGACATGCAGGTAGCCAAATGACACATGAAAAGATAGTCAGCATCACTAATCATCAGGTAAAGGTAAATCAAAACCATCTGTCAGAATGGCTAAAATCAGAGACAAGAAATGACAAGTGTTGGCAAAGATGTGAAGACAAAGGAATCCTTGTGCACTCTTGTTGAAAATGTAAATTGGAGACAGCCACTGTGGATAACAGTATGAAAGTCCCTCAAAAATTTATAAAATAGTAATATCATATAATTTAATAACTTCATTACTGAGTACTTACAAAAAGAAAACAAAAACACTAATTCAAAAAGATACATGCACCCCTTTGTTTCTTGCAGCATTATTTACAAGAGCCAATATATAGAAACAATTTAAGTGTCCATTGATAGACAAATAGATAAGAAAAATGTGAGATACACACACATGTAGATAAACTGGAATTTACATAGCCATAAAACAGATGACTTATTGCCATTTGCCAAAGCATGGGTGTACCTAGGGGGTATTATGCTAAATAAAATAGGTATGATAATAAAAGACAAAAATTATATGGTTTCCCTTACACATGATCTAAAAAAACCAAAACAAATGAATAAACAAACAAAAAGCAGAAGCAGCCTTATATTTATAAGAGAGAGAGAACACACTGATGTTTGCCAGAGAAGTGGAGGATGGGCAAAATAGATGACATGGAGTGTGATATACAAGTTTCCAGTTATGGAATATGTAATCATGGGAGGAAAAGTCATATCATGGGAAATATACTCAATGATATTGTCATAGTATTTTATGGTGACAGATGGCAGGTAGCTTGTATGTTAGGAGTCTCTTTTTCAACTTTCAAAGTTCTTTCTTTTTCTTTGATTTTGATTTAGGTTATGTGTTTTGGTGAAGTCTTTATGTTGAATCTCTGGGGAATTTTGAGCTTCATGTACCTAGATGTTCCTATTTCTCCCATATTTGGAAAGTATTTAGCCATTATGTCTTTCAGTAAAACTTCTGCATCTTCTCTGTCTCTCTTCTACTTCTAGGACTCCCATAACGTTTATATTAATTATTTTTTCTGATATTCCATAAACCCCATAGTTTTTCTTGGATTTTTGTTTTTCTTTTGTCCTTCTGATTGTTTATTTTCAAATAACTTGTCATTTACTTCATATATTCTTTTTCTGCTTGATCAAGTCTAATATTGACATTCTCTACTATGGGGTTTTGTGTGTGTGTGACTGTAATTTTTTAGAGCAGTTAGAGTTCAAGGAAAAATTGAGGGTGAGGTACAGCCTTCCCATTTGTTTCCTGCCCCCACACATTCATAGCCTCTCTAATTATCAACATTCCCCATCAGAATGGTACATTTGTTACAATTGATGAGCGTATGTTGACACAATATAAGCATCCCAAACCCATAGTTTACATTACAGTTCACTCTTGGTGTTGTACATTTTAAATGTTTGGGCAAATTTATATTGCTATATATCCATTATTATAATATTAAACAGTGTGTTTTCATTTCCCTAAAAATCCTGTGTCCCACATATTTATTCTTTTCCTGACCCTACCAAACCCTTACAAGTACTGTCCATATTGTCTTCATGGTTTTGCTTTTCCCAGAATGTCATATTGTTGGAATTATACATTATGTAGACTTTAAAGATTGGCTTCTTCCATTTAATAATATGAATTTAAGATTCTTCCATGTCTTTTTATGGTTTGATAGCTCATTTCATTTTAATGTTGAATATTCCAATATCTGAATATGCCACAGTTTATTTATCCATTTACCTTTTGAAAGACGTTATAGTTGCATCCATGCTTTGTCCTTATGTATAAAATTATTATGAACACCCCTGTGACAAATTTTAGGTGGACATATGTTTTTAACTCCTTTGGATAAATACAAAGGAGTGTGGTTTCATTTTTTGTATTTTTCATCTTCTACTTTCTTTGTTAAACTTCCCATTTTGTTCATGTATTGTTTTTCTGCTCACTGAGTTGTCTATCAGTATTCTTTTGTAGCTCTTCTTTAAGACAGCTATTTTTATTTCTTTGTCAGGAAATTTATACATCTCCTTTTTGGTGTTGGTTACTAAAAAATATTGTGTTGCTTTTGTGATGTCATGTTTCCTTGATTGTATTTCTTTTTTTTTATAAATTTTTATTTACTTATGATAGTCACAGAGAGAGAGAGAGAGGCAGAGACACAGGCAGAGGGAGAAGCGGGCTCCATGCACCGGAAGCCCGATGTGGGATTCGATCCCGGGTCTCCAGGATCGCGCCCTGGGCCAAAGGCAGGCGCCAAACCACTGCGCCACCCAGGGATCCCCTCCTTGATTGTATTTCTTGTAGTTTTGCATCATTGTCCTCACATTTGTAGATGCAGTCACCTACTCTAGCCTTTACTGACTGGCTTTGGGAGAGAAATACCTTTATCATATGGTATTTGCTTTTCTCTGATGAGTCTGCCCAGATAGGCATTCTGAGGCTCTTTTAGGCCTCTTTACAGATGCAATCACTCCACATATCTTGTTGCTTCCTCCTGGTTGATCCACAAGATTGAATTTTTTTATATCAATCTTGCAAACTCACTCTGGGTGATGAGAGCCTCACATTTATTTTCTCTGGAGGAAGGTACCCTAAAATGCTCAAGTTTGAATGTTTTTTTTTCCAGTTCTGATGAGTTGGGATGGTTTACTTTGTGTGCTTGTGATTCTATAAAAACTTGCACTTTATTGTCAGGGATGTGATGAAATGTGTGGAGCATCAGGGGTGCCCATGCACCAATTGAAGGAGTTAGTAGGCAGGGCACCCATGGACATCTCATGGACAGGCTTCCTGATAAGGTCCATTAAAAAAAAAAAAAACCTTTAGTAATTTCGGTGTCATTTTCATGAATTATAAACTCTGGTTACCGTGTTGTCAGACTCTCCCAAAGCCTTCAGCTTTCCCAATCACCTCAGCATTACAAGAGAGGCATGAAAGGAATGTGCTCTTGGTCAGTGTCTCACTTGTCTAGGGAAGCCAGACATTTACTAACTACACTCTCACTTTCCCCTGTGGGAGAAATCACAGGTCAAGGTGGTCTCTCTTAAAACTGAGCTTTGTTTCATGGAAGGGGTAGTATGGATTTTTTGAAACTATTCTTACATTCTTCAATGCATCTATCCTTAGGCTTTTTTTGCCCCAATGTTTTTTTTTTTTTAATTTCTCTGCTGGACTCCTGAACTTCCACAAAAGTACTAATGTCCATGGGTGGTTGTCAAAATAAATGTGCTGTGGAGTGATGAAAATAGAGAATTCATATTCTTATCCAGATTTTGTTGCCACCAATTTTCCAATCATGTTCCTTCTAAGTCCATGGCCATCCAACTCAACCATTGGAAAAAGCCCATAAATTGTTATATAATCATACCCCTGGCCATTTCTCCTTCCAAGCAAAGTGAACAACTTGGTGCCATGGGGAGGATTTCCTTTCATAAGTGTCCTTCAAGGTTGTTCTATAGAGACTGGGGTGCTATAGCTGTCCACTTTCAGTTGGTGGTTGCATATCATGCGGCATTATTTGTAAACCAGGCCCAAGTCTTCTTCCTCTGTCAACTGATTATAAGGAAATCCCCATGAAGTCATAGGTACAGAATGGGATACAGAATGCAGTGTAGCAAAAGTGAGGATCATGGGCATTTGGACCACTCCTTCATGTAACTTAATTATGCTGCTAGGACCTACTCTGGCCTAATCATGTATATACTACTTCCATCTGATGATGAAGTGCTGCTGTGCACACTCAGGTTTATGGTTTGGTAGGTTAGATAATACTCAATTCATTATGGTCTACTCAGTTTGCATGGTAACTTTGTGGCCTTTGGTTAAGTGTTCAATCTCCACTAAACCCAATAGTAGGCTAGGACCTGTTCTCAAAAGGAAACTAGTTATCTTCATATTACAAAAGTGCTTTGCTCCAAAATTATAAAAGGTTGTTCTGTGATTTACGTGCATAGTTCTGTCATGACTGTTATGTAAATGTCTTAGCAATAAATGTACAGCAGTTTCTACTTCTCTGTTGCTAGGTTCAACTAGTATATGTAATCATACCCATCTTGCCTTTGGCTATTGAGTGCTGCTATGTGGCTCTGGCCACTCCAAGATCCAATTACTCTCATTGAATTTAGGTTTTCCAGTTGAGTGGGTATAATTTTCACTGTAATATCTTGCCTGTAAAAAAGAAATACCATCAGGCTCTTTAAGGATACAGAGGCTCCCCATAGAAATTTATTTCTCAAAATATTGATGAAGGTATGTATGTCTTCTAGACTCTCCCAGTGTGAGTGAATAGATCTTAAATGGCATATTCCCTCTAATATTCCAGTCTCTCCAAACCTCTGAATCCTTTTTTCTATATTAAACCAGGAAATATCAGGCATTTTTTTAATCAGGCATTTCTAAATCACACAGTGGGATATTTTCTATCAACATTTCAGCCAATCAGCCAAAGTTTTGGAGTCCCTTTTAACTCCCAAAGCTGCAAAGTTAAATTCAGAATTTCTACTTAGTAGGACTGTATTGATAAATACATCCTGATCCAAATTTATATTCTTTCTACCATTATCTTACATCCTTAGTATCCATTCTTCTCCATGTTCCTCAGAGTTCTGCTTGTATAAATTAGAAAGATCAAGTAGTTCTTTTGGAGTATATTATACCTCACTTTTAAGGACCTTTAAGGACCAGCTAGACTTAAGTCTAGTTATAAGTCTGGAAGCAAAGAAGTCTGGTAGGGGTGGATCCAGAGGAAAGTCCGCATTCTCTTCCATGACAGCTGCATCAGGGGAAGCGATTACCATTTCCTCAGGAAAGGTTGGGCTAATCCCCCCAGATAGAAGTGAAAAGGCCAATAGTACTGTGGATGAGGCTGCCACTGGGAGTGGGGAGGTCACCTCTCCTAGGATTGAGGAAACAACTTTTACTGGGGATCAGGAGGTTATTTCTACTGGGGATGCAAAAACCTTTTCTACTGGCAAAGATAATCAGAATTTAAGAGGTCAGTGTCCCCAGCTTCATCAGCATCTTCCCCAAAGTCTTCATTCAAACATACACGATCTCCTTATTTTAATATCAATGCCCTCACTTTAACAGTAGATACATTGTGATTCTGAAAGTTTACCTTGCTTTGGAATTTAACCAAATACAGGGTGAGTTTCTAGGTTTGACTTTGAGCAATTTTAGCCTTATGGCTATAGGAAATAAGGCTCTTCATGACACATAGTAGATCCTAGACATTTATGTAGCTCTTGCATAAAGTATCATTTTCTTGTGTATCCAACTCTGTTAGACATTTTTTAATTGAGTTGCCTTCTTGTGTATTGTTGAATTGCAGGACATTTTTCTAAAAAAGACATGCACATGTCGAAATAAGCACATGTAACTATGTTCAACATTAGTAGCAACTGGGAACTGCAAATTGAAATGATGAGAAGATATTACTTCACACTCATTAGGGTTGACTATTAAAAATATGGTTACTGAGGTTGTTGTTTAATTTGAAACCCTTATCCATTGCCTGGTGCGAATGTAAAATGATACAGCTGCTATGGAAAACATTTTGGCAGTTTCCTAAAATATAAACATAGTATTACCATATGATCCAGCATTCCACTTCTAAATTATTCATATTCCAAATAATTCAGAGACTCAAACAGATACTTGTAAATCCATGTCCTGAGCAACATTATTCACAATAGCCAAAAGGTGGAACCAACCCAAGTGTCCATCAATGGGAGGATGGATTTAAAAATGTGGCATATACCTACAACAGGATATTATTAAGCCTTAAAAAATAATGAGATTGTGACACATGTCACAACATGGATGAACCTTGAGAATATTATTCTTAGAGGAATAAGTTATTATAGAAAGATGAGTAACATGGTTATGTCTTTAAAAAGTAAATATCAGGTAGGATAAGCTTAATTTACATGTTTTCATTACCAACTTTTACCATCCTCTGCTCTCAAATGTCAAAAATAATTTTGTCCCACCTTGTTTTGCATTTACTTATTTTCTACAATGAATAATAGAGGCTGAAGATGTAACTATATTTAAGAAGTACTTAGGAAATCCTATGCATGACAGAGGCATAAAATAATATGGAGATAAGTTTATGGTGATTGGTACTTACCTCTGAATATTAAGGTAGCTATGATAAAGGAAAACTATGACCTTGATTCATTCTTAGAGATGGAGTCCTGGATATGATTAATCATGGTTATGTGTTTATTTTTATAAAAATATAGAATACCCATAGCGATTATTTGTTCCACTTCCTGAACTTCAGCTCCTAGAAGCTATATTGAGTCCTAATTTAGAAGAGGTAAGTTGAGACATAATGTTGAGCTGAATTTAAACTATAACCAATTAGGAGAAGGCAGAAGTCTGTAGTAAAAGGTGGGCTCATCCTTTGTAATTTAGTCATATGTCACTTTTGTTTTCTTCTTCCTGTTAGATGACACTGATTAAGATGGAAAAGTACAAATTGATTAAAGAAACTTTCATTTAGCAAGAGAGCCTCATAAGTCAATTCTCAATTGTGTCATTTGCTGCAATAATATCACAAAAAACATTAACTCTGGAACATACAATAACCCATTTCAGGTGATCTTCATAAATGCTATTGGAAAAGGTAAAAAGTAACAGCTGATAACTTTCCTGCTTTTTATAAACTCTAAAAATCTAAAAAGAAACAGCATCCTCTTGTACCGCAGAGGTTCAATTGTTAATAGCTCACCACTTAACAACAGGCCACACAATAATTATTACAGTCTATAAGTTCAGGAATAAGTTGATCCCTTTAAAGTCTTAATCATAAACTTTTGCAGAATTATACATCAGAAAGTAATGAAACTATAGAGACCATTGATTCTAACTACTCCATGTATTCTCTCCAAATAGAATTATTGAAACACAGGGAAGAAAAATGATCTATATAAGATCATACTGTAAATTAATAACAGATATGGATTCTAAAACAATAGAGGTTTTGGCCTTTTATTATGTACTGTTTTCATTTTGGGCCTGGAATAATTTTCTTGATTGGCCAGCTAGACCTACTGTATGCATGGATATGCAGTTGCTTAAATGGTATAATAAAGGCTACCAGTCAAAACTCCATGACCCAAGTATTTCTCCTCCTGCTAAGTGTATAAACGTGTTTATACAACTAAAACATCCTTTGGGGAAGGAGCATAGTTGCTCTGATTTTCCTGTATAAAAATACAAATCTTCTCTCTACCAAGCCACATAAGTTAAGGGAGGATGTTAAGCAGTTACCTGTCCCTAAATTTTAAGTGCAACTCATTATTTTACCATATTTCTCCTCTTAAGTAGTTAAAGGTCAGATTAAAATTATGAGTGATAAATGAGGTCTAGATTTAGTTTTATTCATGTGCACTTTAACTCTTTGGTGAGTAAAGGATTCCTAACCTAGGGTTATATGGATGGACAAACACACAATACTGAGACTGGAAAGATGAAATTTACAGTAGTATATTAATCACATATACTTAGAGTTTAGTGAAGAAGGAGACCACATATCATGAATAGCTGGTGACATAAGGTTTTCCTCAGGAACAGAGTAAACCAGGAACATGGGGAGCAGCCACTGTAGTATTAAGAAGGTAAGGTATAACACAGGGTAGTATAATTGGCTTGTTTGAATACATCCATGGCCTAGCAGAGAACTAAAACCTTATACATAAGGTTTATGGGCATTTTGTCTTCCCTATGATAATAACAGATGCTTGGATACAGTACCATTTTTCAGGATAACAATAAAGATAGAATCTTGCAACTAGGTCATTCAAGGTCTTCCCAGTTTTTTCCAGATGTCAAGGCCCATGTAATACTGGGCCTTAATCTTAAGTCTTATCTTTCAGATGTTAGGCCTCAGGGCATTTCAAGGTAGGACTTTTCAGTGGACTTTTGATGTTTGTAGGACAAAGATCTACATTTTCAACAAAGCACAAAGAGGCCTAAATAATATGGATCCTGTTCACTTCTCTGGTCTATTACATTATACTCCTCCACTTCCTAAAATGATGCAGTAATGCTTGTTTTATTTATTATCTTAAATAAAATCTATGTATCTTCAGTATCATATTCATTATCTCTAAGCATGTATACCTAGTTTTCCCTCTTTCTGAAACTTTCCTCCTGCACAATCTTATTTTTCTGACTAATTCCTACTCTTTTAGCTTAGAAAGTACTTCCTTAGGAAGATATTTCCTGAACCTCTGGTTAGTCCTCCTCATAACATTTTCAAAATACCATTCTGTGCTTCTTTTATAAATTATTGGACTTTTTTCATTTCTATTTCCCCCATGAAGTTGAGAGAATAATGTCTCCCCCTATATGTTGATGACCTGATTCCCAAATCCTGTGACTATGCTTACCATAGAAGACAAAGGCACTTTATAGATGTTATTAAATTTATGGAACAGGGATGAGATAATCTAGTTGGGCCAATCTAATAATATGTTTCTTTAAAAATAGAAACATTTTCCCTGATGAAGTCAGAGAGCTATGGTAGAAGAAAAAGAAAGAAACAAAGCATGAGAGGGACTTGATTTACCATTGCTGGCTATAAATATATCAAAAAAAGGCCATGAGCCAAGAAACATAGGTGGCCTCTGAAAACTAGAAATGACTGTCAGTTGACAGCCAGCAATAAAATGGGGAACTCAGTGCTACAGTGACAAGGAATTAAATTCTACCAATTACTAGTGTGATCAAAGAAACATACTCTCTCTTACAGTCTCCAGAAGGGACTACAGCACCCTGATACCTTGATTTCAACATTGTGAAACTCCAAGCAGAGGAACTAATTCAGAAATCTATGCTCAGGCTTCTTTGACTTATAGAACTATAGGAAAATAAACCTGTGCTGTTTTAAACTAAGTCTATGATAATTTGTTATGGCACTCATAGAAAATTAATACTGTAATAGACTGCAAACACTATGAAGGCAGGGGTTATATCTGCTTTTATTTCCCCTGAGTGTCCCCATGTGCAGCTCAGTGACTGGCAGAAAGCACTTCAGTTAAGGGGTGCATGGGTAGCTCAGTTGGTTAAGCATAAGAGTTTGGCTCAGCTCATGATCTCAGGATTCTAGGATGAAGCCTTACATCAGGCCCCCCACTCAGTAGGGAGTCTCTCACTCTGCCCCTTCCCCTGCTTGTGTTTTCTTTTTCTCTCTCTCTAACAAAATAAAAATAACAATATTTTGGGGAAACCTAGGTGGCTCAGTTGTTGAGCATCTGCCTTCAGCTCAGGACATGATCCTGGGTCTGGGGATTGAATCCTGCATTGGGCTCCCTGTGAGGAGCCTGCTTCTCCCTCTGTCTATGTCTCTGCCTCTTTCTCTGTATCTCTCATGAATATATATCTATATATACATATACATATGTATATATATACATAAAATATATTTATATATATTTAAAAATAAAGTATTTCAATCAAAATGTTTTCATCTCAAGAGAATCGAACAGGAGGGAGGGAGGTAGAACCAAGTTCCTAGGTTCTTGCTTCCAGTCAGGCAGACTTTAGAAAAAAAGAAATGCACATAAAGAATAGCCTTGAAAGTAGCATAGACCAGTATTGTCATTAGGTTTATGATTACATGCAAGGCCATTTCTCATAGCTTTTTATTTTTTTTTAATTTTTATTATTTATGATAGTCACAGAGAGAGAAAGAGAGAGAGGCAGAGACACAGGCAGAGGGAGAAGCAGGCTCCATGCACCGGGAGCCCGACGTGGGATTCGATCCCTGGTCTCCAGGATCGCGCCCTGGGCCAAAGGCAGGCGCCAAACCGCTGCGCCACCCAGGGATCCCTCTCATAGCTTTTTAAAGAGAAAATGGTATGCACAATGGCTACAATAGAAAAGTTTAGCTTATGATGCCATCAGCTGTGGTACTAGCACACACTTTAAATCTGAATCCACAAAGAACCCTAAGGAATTTAGGCAATGTAACTCAAGTGCTTATTCTACACATTTTTCAATTTCCACTGTTTCTATTTAGCAATTGCTTTATATTCATTTAATTTTTTTTAGTTTTATATTAGCATATTTCAGGTACAAATTAAAATGTCCTGAAAAACACCTTGAATCATCAGCTTCAGTAGCTCTATAGACCATATATTCACACAAATAATATCCCAAGCCTATTCAGATTACTCAGAAAAAAATAATGTGCTCTAAATGCATTTAATGCTCCTGCATTCAAATAGTTAATTTGCACTATGTTCTGTTCAGGAAAAAGAAAACTGTCACCCTGTCATTTTAGAGTCTGACACTAAGCTTGTCAAAAGAGGCAGCTGTTAAATTGAATTACTGTTGACATGCAGAGAAATGGCCCTTGCTAGATGTAAAAGACATCTGCAGCAATAAAGTGGTACATAGTGGCTTTTCAAAAATGGTCACACTGATATTTGAATGGCATGTCTATGGCATGAAAACATGGCCTTGACTCAATCCATTTAGGGTAGCAAACTGAAGCCAATGAGAAACATAAAGAACCTCTACCATATCCATAACTTACGCCTGTGTATAAAAACAGTATAGGGGATCCCTGGGTGGCGCAGCGGTTTAGCGCCTGCCTTTGGCCCAGGGCGCGATCCTGGAGACCCGGGATCGGATCCCACGTCAGGCTCCCGGTGCATGGAGCCTGCTTCTCCCTCTGCCTGTGTCTCTGCCTCTCTCTCTCTCTCTCACTGTGTGCCTATCATAAATAAATAAAAATTAAAAAAATAAAAATAAAAGTAAAAAAAAAAAAAAACAGTATAGTAGCAGGGCAGCCCTGGTGGCGTAGCGGTTTAGCGCCGCCTGCAGTCCAGGGTGTGATCCTGGAGACGGGATCGAGTCCCGCGTCGGGCTCCCTGCATGGAGCCTGCTTCTCCCTCTTCCTGTGTCTCTGCCTCTCTCTCTCTGTCTCTCATGAATAAATAAATAAAACCTTTAAAAAAACAGTATAGTAGCAAAGCCTTTATATTCTTATCTTGTATCCAGAAGCAGGCATGCTTAAACCACAACAAGAGATAATTTGAGTTTCCAGGTCCTTGAGTATGTGGTTGGGTGAGGTAATAAATTTAGAAAGTAGATTGTACAAAGAATAAACAAAAACATCTAGAAACAAATATAACTATGTTAATTTTTCTCCTGTGACACCGGTGAAAAAGTTTCTGGTTGAGATATTCTGACACTGTTTTTCTGTAATTCAAAGGACTGAATAATTTTCAGACAACACAGATAAATCTGCAGTACATATGAGTTATACTGATAACCAAACAAGAGAGACAGTTCAAAAATATTAACTAATTGCCTAATATGTCCCAAGTTCTGTGTTAGGTATTACCCAAATGCATGAAAGATTAAAAACAGAGATCTTTCTCTCTCACAAAGCTCTTAATATAATGGGAGGACAGATACCAACACACACAAAAAAAAATGTCTGTTCTGAGGAAGATTTTCTAAGAGCTGTAACTTCAGTACAAAAAAGACTTTTTAAGTATGAAGAAGATAGCAAGATCAGCAAAGATATCATGAAGAAAGTAAGAAATTAGCAGAATCTTAAATAGCAAGTATATATTTCTACAAAGGTATTAAAAACAATGTACAAACATGATTTCTAAGGGTAGTTTCACAACTCCGAATTTAAGGCATTGAGCTAGACAGTGAATTCTATTATTAACCCTTGTGTCCCTTGACCATCTCTAATTGTACCTCCAATAGAATTATAGTTACTCTCAGTCAAGACCAAAAAGTCTGAGATTATTTATTCCTAGAGGCTCGGTTCATCCTAGCAGTTACATTAGATTCAGCTCTGATCTTTCCTTTCCATGGTTGGTAAGAGCAAAAACTTCATAGATTTGTGTTGCTATATAGAGGAGTAAGAAATTATTTTTTTTACAAATTATTTTATAAAATGGAAAATTATTCTACGACTATATTAGATATTATTAGCCATCATTTATTGGGCTAGTTGCTTTACATCATATCTCAATTAATAGGTACATTACTATCTGTAGACATTTATTATTATCATATTTCAGATAAGAGAACTGAGGCTAAGACAGATGAAATCCCTTGCATAGGGATCCCTGGGTGGCGCAAGGGTTTAGCGCCTGCCTTTGGCCCAGGGCACGATCCTGGAGACCTGGGATCGAATCCCACATCGGACTCCCGGTGCATGGAGCCTGCTTCTCCCTCTGCCTATATCTCTGCCTCTCTCTCTGTGTGTGTGTGTGACTATCATAAATAAAAAATAAAAAATTAAAAAAAAGAAATCCCTTGCATAGACTATACAGCTAGAAAGTGGTGGATTCCTTGGAATGTCTGAGTCTAAAATAATTTATCTTTTGTTACATACAACTGTTTTTTTTTTTTTTCCACATTCTGGAGTAGACACTGGATAGCTTTACTCAATAAGAAAAGAAGGTCAAATTAAGAGAAGTATCTGTGACTCCACTTTAATGTTTGCCTTTCTAGTTTACTACTCCCTGAGATGCTTGTATTCATTCTCATGTGGACCCAAAATATCTCAGTGAATCATTTGGTTTGGAGTTTTAGACACCTGTGAACCACACCTGAAATAGATAGAAATATTTGAGGATGTTAGTTAAACAGAACAGAACTGTCAGAACCAGTCACATACACTTTAGAATCTTGTTTATTTCCCTGAAAAGGAATTTAAAATGTAAGAAAATTGGAACTATACGTAAAAAAACTTAAATCTACAATAGCTACTTGGTTTTAATAGACTTTATTTTTAATTTTAGGTTCACAGAAATATTGAGCAGAAGGTACAGAGATTTATCATGTACCCTGTTCCTACATATGGATAGCCTCTCCCATTATGAACATCCTCCACCAGGATAGTACATTTGTTAACATGGATGAACCTACATTAAAGCATTATTATCACCCAGAGTCCATAGTTTACACTAGGATTCAATCTTGATATTCTACATTCTAAGGATATGGACAAATGAATAATGGCATGCACCCACTATTATAGTATCATACTGAATAATTTCACTGTCCTAAAGTTTCTCAGTCCATTTATTGATTCCTCCCTTCCCCCTAACCTCTGGAAACCACTAATATTTTTACTTCTATATGGTTTTGCTTTCTCCAAAATTACATGCCCTTAGAATCAGAGAGTATTTAACTTTTCAGAAAGCCATTTTCAATTAATAATAAATACTTTAAGTTTTCTCCATGCCTTTTCATAAATTGATATATACATTCTAGTAGGTATTAAGTGGTATCTCATTGTAGTTTTGATTTTCATTTCTCTAATGAATAAATATGTTGAGAAATTTTTCATGTGCTTATTGGCCAATTTTACATCTTTGGAGAAAGAGCCATTCAAGCCCTCTGTCCATTTTTTTTTATTGGAGATCGATTTGCCAACATATAACACCCGTCCAGTGCCTCCCAAAGTGTGTTTTTAAATTGGGTAATTTTTATTCTTGTTATAAAGTTGTAAATGTTGTTGAGTTTTTCTTTATATGTTTGGAATACTAAGTATTATTAATATTTTATATTTGTATAACTATATTTGTATCTTTAAATTTAGGGTTTCTTCCTTTTTTGTATATATATTTATTAGAGTTTGATTTACCAACATATAGTATAACATCCAGTGCCCATCCAGTCAAATCCCCCCCTCAGTGCCTGAAATCCAGTCACCCCATCACCCTGACCACCTCCCCTTCCACTACCCCTTGTTCATTTCCCAGAGTTAGGAGTCTCTCATGTTTTGTCACCCATTCTGATTTTTCTCACTTAATTTCTATCCTTCCCGTATAATTCCCTTCAATATTTTTTAAATACCCAATATGAGTGAAACCATATGATGATTGTCCTTCTCGGATTGACTTACTTCACTCAGCATAATACCCTCCAGTTCCATCCACGTCAAAGTAAATGGTGGGTATTCATCGTTTCTAATAGCTGAGAAATATTCCGTTGTACATACAGACTCTTTCCACAGCTTGATACATATAAACATTGGAGTCCAGGTGTCTCAGTTTTTCATGCATCTGTACCTTTGGGGTAAATCCAGGGTAGTGCAATTGCTGGGTCATAGGGTAGCTCTATTTTTAACTCTTTGAGGAACCTCCAAACAGTTTTGCAGAGTGGTGGTACCATTTCACATTCCCACCAACAGTGCAAGAGTATTCCCCTTTCTCCACATCTTCTCCAACATTTGTTGTTTCCTGTCTTGTTAATTTTCACCATTCTCACTGGTGAGAGGTGGTATCTTATTGTGGTTTTGATTTGTATTTCCCTAATGGCATGTGATGTGGAGCATTTTCTCATGTGCTTGTTGTCCATGTCTATGTCTTCTTTGGTGAAATGTCTGTTCATGTATTTAGACTGTTTCATGACTGGGTTGTTTGTTCCTTTGCTGTTGAGTTTAATAAGTTCTTTAAAGATATTGGATATTAGCCCTTCATCAGTTATTTGCAAATATCTTCTCCCATTCTGTAGGCTGTCTTTTAGTTTTGTTGACTTTTTCTTTGTTGTGTAGAATTTTTTTTATCTTGATGAAGTCCCAATAGTTCATTTCTGCTTTTCTTTCCTTTGCAAGATGTATCTTTCAAGAAGTTAATAGATGTATCTTGCAAGAAGTTGCAGTGGCCAAGTTCAGAAAGAGTGCTGCCTGTGCTGTCCTCTAGAATTTTGATGGTTCTTGTCTCAAATTTAGATCTTTCATCCATTTTGAGTTTATCTTTGTGTATGGTATAAGAGAATGGTCCACATTCATTCTTCTGCACGTGGCTGTCCAATTTTCCTAGCACCATTTATTGAAGAGACTTTTTTTCCAGTGTAAAGTTGCTCCTGCTTTATCGAATATTAGTTGACCATAGAGTGGAGGGCCCATTTCTGGGTTATCTATTCTGTTCCATTGATCTATGTGTCTGTAGTTGTGCCAGCACCACCCTGTCTTGATCACAGCCTTGTAGTACAACTTGAAATCTGGCATTGTGGTGCCCCCAGCTATGGTTTTCTTTTTTAATATTCCCCTGACTACTCAGGTGTTTCCTGATTCCACACAACTCTTAAGATGATTTGTTCCAACTCTCTGAAGAAAGTCCGTGGCATTTTCATAGGGATTGCATTGAACGTGTAAATTGCCCTGGGTAGCATTGACATTTACACAATATTAATTCTACCAATCCATGAGCATGGAATATTTTTCCATCTCTTTGTGTCTTCCTCAATTTCTTTCAGAAGTGGTCTGTAGTTTTTAGGGTATAGATCCTTTACCTCTTTGGTTAGGTTTATTCCTAGGCATCTTATGCTTTTGGGTGCAATTGTCAATGGGATTGACTGCTTAATTTCTCTTTCTTCAGTCTCATTGTTAGTGTATAGAAATGCCACTGATTTCTGAGCATTGATTTTGTATCCTGCCACGCTGCCAAATTGCTGTATGAGTTCTAGCAATCTTGGGGTGGAGATTTGGGGGTTTTTATGTACAGTGTCATGTCATCTGCAAAGAGGGAGAGTTTGACTTCTTTGCCCATTTGAATGCGTTTTATTTCTTTTTGTTGTCTGACTGCTGAGGCTAGGACTTCTAGTACTATATTGAATAGCAGTGGTCAGAGTGGACATCCCCGTCTTGTTTCTCATCTTAGAGGAAAGGCTCTCTGTGTTTCCCCATTGATAATGATATTTCCTGTGGCCTTTTTGTAGATGGCTTGTAAGATGCTGAGGAATGTCTCTCTATCCCTACACTCTGAAGAGTTTTTATCAGGAATGGATGCTCTATTTTAGTCAAATCCTTTCTCTGCATCTATGAGAGGATCATACAGTTCTTGCTTTTTCTCTTGTTGATGTTATCTATCATGTTGATTGTTCTACAAGTGTTGACCCACTCTTGCATTCCAGGGATAAATCTCACTTGGTCATAGCGAATAATCCTCTTAATGTACTGTTCGATCCTATTGGCTAGTATGTTGTTGAGAATTTTTGCATCTGCGCTCATCAGGGACATTGGTCTATAATTCTCCTTTTTGGTGTGGTCTTTGTCTGGTTTTGGAATTAAGGTGATGTTGGCCTCATAGAAAGAGTTTGGAAGTATTTCTTCCCTTTCTATCTTTCAGAACAACTTTAGTAGAATAGGTATTATTTCTTCATTAAATATTTCATAGAATTCCCCTGGAAAGCCATCTGGCCCTGGACTTCTGTGTCTTGGGAGGTTTTTGATGACTGTTTCAATTTCCTCCCTGGTTATTGGCCTGTTCAGGTTTTCTATTTCTTCCTGTTCCAGTTTTGGTAGTTTGTGGTATTCCAGAAATGCATCCATTTCTTCTAGATTGCCTAATTTATTGGTGTATAACTGCTCATAATATGCTGAGCAGGGAGTCTGCTGCTCCCTCTTCTCTGCCTATACCCCTTCTTATGCCCTCTCTCTCTCTCTCCATCTCTCTGGCTCAAATGAATAAAAAAATAATATAAAACGAAGAACAAACATCAGTAAAATATCTATACTATCCAAAGCAATCTAAACATTTAATACAAACCCTATCAAAATACAAAGAGCAGGGCAGCCTGTGTGGCTCAGCAGTTTAGTGCCGCCTTCAGCCCAGGGCATGATCCTGGAGACTTAGGATCGAGTCCCATGTCCAGCTCCCTGCATGGAGCCTGCTTCTCCCTCTGCCTGTGTCTCTGCCTCTTTCTCTCCCCTCTCTGTGTGTTCTCATGAATAAATAAATAAAATCTTTAAAAATATAAAAAATAAATAAATACAAAGAGCAGAGGTGAGGCAAGATGGCAGAGGAGAAGGGGTCCTCAACACACCTGGCCCCACCAACTTACCTAGATAACTTTCAAATCATCCTGAACACCTACAAATTCACCTGAGATTCAAAGAGAGAACAGCCAGAACACTACAGAGAGAAGAGTTTTTGCTTCTAGCAAGGTAGGAAGGCAGACAAAAATAATATAAAAAAAAATCAAGTGGGGGAGGGGCACTGCAAGGAGCTGGGCTAAAACCTGGCAGTGAAAGCCCCCAGAACAGGAAAGCCCAGGCCCAGAGAAGCGGGAAGTTTAAAAATCTGCACTAGATTCTTCCTGGATGGAAAAGAACTTAGCAGGAAATTTGGACAGAATCACAGGAGGGGTAGTGAAGCCTCCAGTTTCCTGGAGTCACTAATAGAGAAAGTGCACCCGAGGGAAACCACACCATAAACTGAGGGCCAATCTTGGTAAAGGGCTGGGGAGTGCACCTGGTAGGGCATCTGGGAGAAGCCAGTCAGTTAGGCAGGGGCTCCAGGCGGAGGTGTCTGTGCTCTGCTGCCTTCGGCAGCCATGCGACCTAGGAGCATGATTCCAGCAGAACAGGGTCCTGGATCCCAGGGGCACAGAGCAGACACAGCCAGCAATCCTGCACTCCCACCAGGACAGATGGAAGTGGGGATATCACAGGACAGCGAGAATTCTCCTGCCACTGGCACCCCAAGCTGTGCAGATCATCACAGCTCGTGGGTCCCACGAGCATCTAGGCCAGTGCAGACTGGAAGACTGCATTAGTTACAAACACAGAGCTGACTACAGAGCTGGAATTCTGGCGGCCGCCAGTGGTGGTGTTCTTCTTGGTGTCACCATGTGCCTGAGAGAGGCAGGGAGCCAGGGAGAAAAGGCATCATGGGGTAAACAGCTCCTACTGAGCCTGGCACCTGGCAGAGGGCAAAGCATCTCCCCCAGGTGCACACACACACCTGAGAATCAGCACAGCAGACCCCTCCCCCAGAAGACCAGCTGTAAGGACAGGGGAAGAGCAAGTTCTTGACCAAGCAGCGCTGGAAAGCTCCAGGGGAAGTCGACAGATTGACATTATATAGAGCTAGAGGGTATCCCTCGGCCTGTGTCTCTGCCTCTTTCTGTCTCTCTCTGTGTCTCTCATGAATAAATAAATAAAATCTTTAAAAAAAAGAAATGGCAACATACTGAAATGTTTGAGTATTGTGTTATAATGTTTCTGGACTGAAAATTCTGTTGGAAGGAATTTCTGGGTACTAGAGTACTTAGAAAATGGAGGAATAAGAAGTGATATTCTAGAGGGAAAGTGTATGGGCTCTGTTATAGGCTGCTTAGGCAGCTGTAATAAGTGAAAGAAAAAATGTGAAAAAAAAATCAGGGGCCTTAAACTGTGAGATACACAAGCTAAAATTCTTCTATAGTCAGGATTTAAAGTGGGGGAAAAGACCATCTAGAAAGAATATTCATTGAACAATTTTGTTATCTGACAAACAGAAAATTATGGGTCAAACCTTTCACTTATTTTGTTATGAAAATTTATTCTGGTTTTAAGTTAATATAATTGAGACCAAGGATCATTTTAATGTATTAAAAGATCATGCTTCTATACTTACCTTGTACATCTTTACTGTAAAATAACTGAAGATTGACCATATTTGAATAGGTAGAAAATAATTTCTTTTGAAAGTTTGAAAATTATGCATCATTTTGGCTGAGAACTGTCTTAATGGAATTAGCTATAACAAGATCAAAATGTGCTGGAGGGTGGACAAAATGGTAGAAGAGTAGGAGTTCTCAACTCACCTGGTCCCACCAACTTACCTAGATAACTTTCAAAGCATCTTAAACATGTATGAATTCGGCCTGAGACTTAAAGAGAAAAAAGCCAGAATCCTACAGAGAGAAAATATTTTGCTTATAGCAAGGTAGGAAGGCAGAAAAAAAATAATAAAAAAGACTAGAGTGGGAGGGGGACACTGTGAGGAGCAGGACTAAAGCAGAGCAGTGAAAGCCTCCAGGACAGGAAAGCCCAACCCTTGAGAAGTGGGAACTTTAAAAATCCAAGCTGGATTCTTCCCGGGCACAAAAGTCCTTAGCAGAGAAATCAGACAGAATGATAGGAGGGGCAGTGAAGCCCCCAGATTCCCAGAGTCACTATTGGAGGAAGTGCACCCCGGGGAAATACCACCACAAAACACAGACCAATCTTGGTAAAGGACTGGAGCGCCACAGCCTTCGGTAAATTTGGGATAAGCCAGTCGTTAGGCAGGCTGGCTCTGGATGGAGCTGGCTGTGCCCTGTTGCCTTCCTGAGCTGCAGACCCCAGAGGACTCTGGATCCCAGGGTGCCTGAGCTAACAAAGCTGCCAATCCTGTGTTCCCCCAGGACAGGCCTAAGCAGGGAGGACACAGGACAGTGAGAACTCTCCTGCTGCTGGGCGCCCAGCAAGCTATGTAGATCAATACACCACTGCTGCCCTGTGCAGCACCTAGGCCAGTGCAGACTGGGAGACTGCATTACTTACTAGTGGGGAGGTGAATCCAGAGCCAGAAATCAGGCCACCGCCATTGTTTTTCCTCCTTGTTTCACCGTGTGTCTGAAAGGGTCAGGGCCTCCAGTGAACAAAGGCCTCACAGGATAAACAGCCTCCACTAAGCCCAGCACCTGGGAGGGGATGGGGCAGCTCTGCACAGACACACACACTTGTGAATCATCACAACAGACCCCTTCCCCAGAAGACCTACTGGAAGAACAGGATAAGACCAAGTTCTTGACCAAGCAGTGCAGGAAAGCTCCAGGACCAAGGGAAAATCGAGGGAATATAGTTAATAGAACTAGAGGGTCCCTCCACTCCCCATTTTTTTAAATTTCCTCCTTTTATTTTCCTTTTTCCATTACAACTCATTTTTTGTATCAGACTTTTTTTTCCAATTATTTTCCTCTTTTCCCACCATAACTACAATATTTTACCACCTCTTCATTTTTAAGTTTCTTTTTTTTAGACACAAAATTCTTTTTTTAAATGATAAATTTATTTTTAATTGGTGTTCAATTTGCCAACATACAGAATAACACCCAGTGCTCATCCCGTCAAGTGACCCCTCAGTGCCCGTTACCCATTCACCCCCACCCCCCGCCCTCCTCCCCTTCCATCACCCCTAGTTCATTTCCCAGAATTAGGAATCTTTATGTTCTGTCTCCCTTTCTTATATTTCCCACATTTTCTTCTCCCTTCCCTTCTATTCCCTTTCACTATTATTTATATTCCCCAAATGAATGAGACCATATACTGTTTGTCCATCTCCGACTGACCCATTTAACTCAGAATAATACCCTACAGTTCCATCCACGTTGAAGCAAATGATGGGTATTTGTCATTTCTAATGGCTGAGTAATATTCCATTGTATACATAAACCACAACTTCTTTATCCATTAATCTTTTGATGGGCACTGAGGCTCCTTCCACAGTTTGGCTACTGTGGACATTGCTGCTATAAACATCGGGGTGCAGGTGCCCCGGCGTTTCATTGCATCTGAATCTTGGGGTAAATCCCCAACAGTGCAATTGCTGGGTCGTAGGGCAGGTCTATTTTGAACTCTTTGAGGAACCTCCACACAATTTTCCAGAGTGGCTGCACCAGTTCACATTCCCACCAACAGTGTAAGAGGGTTCCCTTTTCTCCGCATCCTCTCCAATATTTGTGGTTTCCTGCCTTGTTAAGTTTCCCCATTCTCACTGGTGTGAGGTGGTATCTCATTGTGGTTTTGATTTGTATTTCCCTGATGGCAAGTGATGCAGAGCATTTTCTCATGTGCATGTTGGCCATGTCTATGTCTTCCTCTGTGAGATTTCTCTTCATGTCTTTTGCCCATTTCATGATTGGATTGTTTCTTTGCTGTTGAGTTTAATAAGTTCTTTATAGATCTTGGAAATGAGCCCTTTATCAGATACGTCATTTGCAAATATCTTCTCCCATTCTGTAGGTTGTCTTTGAGTTTTGTTGACTGTATCCTTTGCTGTGCAAAAGCTTCTTATCTTGATGAAGTCCCAATAGTTCATTTTTGCTTTTGTTTTGTTTTGTTTTTTTGCCTTCGTGGATGTATCTTGCAAGAAGTTACTGTTGCTGAGTTCAAAAAGGGTGTTGCCTGTGTTCTCTTCTAGGATTTTGATGGAATCTTGTCTCACATTAGATCTTTCATCCATTTTGAGTCTAACTTTGTGTATCGTACAAGAGAGTGGTCTCGTTTCATTCTTCTGCGTGTGGATGTCCAATTTTCCCAGCACCATTTATTGAAGAGACTGTCTTTCTTTCAGTGGATAGTCTTTCCTCCTTTATCGAATATTAGTTGACCATAAAGTTCAGGGTCTACTTCCAGGTTCTCTATTCTGTTCCATTGATCTATGTGTCTGATTTTGTGCCAGTACCACACTGTCTTGATGACCACAGCTCTGTACAACATGAAATCTGGCATTGCGATGACCCCAGATATGGTTTTCTTTTTTAAAATTCCCCTGGCTATTCGGGGTCTTTTCTGATTCCACACAAATCTTAAAATAAATTTTTCTAACTCGCTGAAGAACGTCCAAGGTATTTTGATAGGGATTGCATTAAACATGTAAATTGCCCTGGGTAACATTGACATTTTCACAATATTAATTCTGCCAATCCATGAGCATGGAATATTTTTCCATCTCTTTGGGTCTTCCTCAATTTCTTTCAGAAGTGTTCTATAGTTTTTAGGGTATAGATACTTTACCTCTTTGGTTAGGTTTATTCTAGGTATCTTAGGCTTTTGGGTGCAAATGTCAATGGGATTGACTGCTTAATTTCTCTTTCTTCAGTCTCATTGTTAGTGTATAGTAATACCATTGATTCCTGGGCATTGACTTTTATCCTGCCACACTACCAAATTGCTGTATGAGTTCTAGCAATCTTGGGGTGGAGGCTTTTGGGTTTTCTATGTAGAGTATCCTGTCATCGGCGAAGAGGGAGAGTTTGACTTCTTCTTTGCCAATTTGAATGCCTTTAATGTCTTTTTGTTGTCTGATTGCTGAGGCGAGGGCTTCCAGTACTATGTTGAATAGCAGTGGTGAAAGTGCACTTCCCTGTCATGTTCCTGATCTTAAGGGAAAGGCTCCCAGGGCTTCCCCATTGAGAATGATATTTGCTGTGTGCTTTTCGTAGATAGCTTTTCAGATGTCGAGGAATGTTCCCTCTATCCCTACACTCTGAAGAGTTTTAATCAGGAATGGATGCTGTATTTTGTCAAATGCTTTCTCTGCATCTCATGAGAAGATCATATGGTTCTTGGTTTTTCTCTTGCTGATATGATGAATCACATTGATTGGTTTACTAGTGTTGAACCAGCCTTGTGTCCTGGGGATAAATCCTACTTGGAAATGGTGAATAATTTTCTTAATGTACTCTTGGGTCCGATTGGCTAGTATCTTGTTGATAATTTTTGCATCCATGTTCATCAGGGATATTGGTCTGTAATTCTCCTTTTTAGTGGGGTCTTTGTCTGGTTTTGGAATTAAGGTGATGCTGGCCTCATAGAATGAATTTGGAAGTACTCCATCTCTTTCTATCTTTCCAAACAGCTTTAGTAGAATAGGTATGGTTTCTTCTTTAAACGTTTGATAGAGGGATCCCTGGGTTGCTCAGTGGTTTGGCACCTGCCTTTGGCCCAGGGCGCGATCCTGGAGACCCAGGATCGAATTCCACGTCGGGCTCCCGGTGCATGGAGCCTGTGTCTCTGCCTCTCTCTCTCTCTCACTGTGTGCCTATCATAAATAAATAAAGATTTTATATATATATATATAACGTTTGATAGAATTCTCCTGGGAAGCCATCTGGCCCTGGACTTTTGTGTCTTGGGATGTTTATGATGACTGCTTCAATTTCCTCCCTGGTTATTGGATTGTTCAGGTTTTCTATTTCTTCCTGTTCCAGTTTTGGTAGTTTGTGGCTTTCCAGGAATGCGTCCATTTCTTCTAGATTGCCTAATTTATTGGCGTATAGCTGTTCAGAATATGTTTTTAAAATCGTTTGCATTTCCTTGGTGTTGGTAGTGATCTCTCCTTTCTCATTCATGATTTTATTCATTTGAGTCTTCTCTCTCTTCTTTTTAAAAAGGTTGGCTAATGGTTTATCTCTCTTATTAATTCTTTCAAAGAACCATCTCCTGGTTCTGTTGATCTGTTCCACAGTTCTTCCAGTCTCGATTTTGTGGAGTTCTGCTCGAATTTTAATTAACTCTCTTCTTCTGCTGGGTGTAGGATCTATCTGCTGTTTATTCTCTAGCTCCTTTATGTGTAAGGTTAGCTTTTGTATTTGAGTTCTTTCCAGTTTTGGAATGGATCATTGTATTGCGATGTTTTTCCCCCTCAGGACTGCTTTTGCTGCATCCCAAAGATTTTAAATGGTTGTATATTCATTCTCATTAGTTTCCATGAATCTTTTTAATTCTTCCTTAATTTCCCGGTTGACCCTTTCATCCTTTAGCAGGATGGTGCTTAACCTCCACGTGTTTGAGGTCCTTCCAAACTTCTTGTTGTGATTTAGTTCTAATTTCAAGGCATTATGGTCTGAGAATATGCAGGGGACGAACCCAGTCTTTTGGTATCGGTTCAGACCCGATTTGTGACCCAGTATGTGGTCTATTCTGGAGAAAGTTCCATGTGCACTTGAGAAGAATATGTATTCAGTTGAGTTTGGATGTAAAGTTCTGTAGATATCTGTGAAATCCATTTCGTCCAGTGTATCATTTAAAGCTCTTGTTTCATGGAGATGTTGTGCTTAGAAGACTTATTGAGTATAGAAAGAGCTACATTGAAGTCACCAAGTATAAGTGTATTATTATAAGTATTTCTTGACTTTGGTTATTAATTGATTTAAATATTTGGGAGGTCCCACATTCGCGGCATATATATTGAGGATTGTTAAGTCCTCTTGCTGGATAGATCCTTTAAGTATGATATAGTGTCCCTCTTCATCTCTTACTATAGTCTTCGGGTTAAATTTTAGTTTATCCGATATAAGGATGGCTACCTCTGCTTTCTTTTGAGGACCATTTGAATGGTAAATGATTCTCCAACCCTTTATTTTCAGGCTGTAGGTGTCTGTCTGTCTAAAATGAGTCTCTTGTAGACAGCAAACAGGTGGGTCCTGGTTTTTTATCCAGTCTGAAACCCTGCGCCTTTTGATGGGGTCATTAAGGCCGTTCATTTTCAGAGTTACTATTGAGAGATATGAGTTTAGTGTCATCATGATATCTATTTAGTCCTTGTTTTTGTGGATTGTTCCACTGAACTTCTACTTAAGGAGAATTTTAAGAGTCCCCCTTAAAATTACTGCAGAGCTGGTTTGGAGGTCACATATTCTTTGAGTTCCTGCCTGTCTTGGAAGCTCTTTATCTCTCCTCCCATTTTGAATGAGAGCCTTGCTGGATAAAATAGTCTTGGTTGCATGTTCTTCTCATTTAGGACCCCAAATATATCCTGCCAGCCCTTTCTGTCCTGCCAGGTCTCTGTGGAGAGGTCTGCTGTTACCCTAATACTCCTCCCCATAAAAGTCAGGGATTACTTGTCTCTTGCTGCTTTAAGGATCTTCTCTTTATCTTTGGAATTTGCAAGGTTAACTATTAAATGTCGAGGTGTTGAATGGTTTTTATTGATTTTAGTGAGGGATCTCTCTATCTCCTGGATCTGAATGGCTGTTCACCTTCCCATATTATCGAAGTTTTCAGCTAGGATTTGTTCAAATACATATTCTGGCCCTCTGTCCCTCTCGGCGCCCTCGGGAACCCCAATTAAACGTAGGTTTTTCTTCCTCAAGCTGTCGTTTATTTCCCTTAGTCTGTCTTCATGGTCTTTTAATTGTCTGTCTCTTTTTTCCTCAGTTTCCCTCTTTGCCATCAACTTGTCTCTATGTCACTCACTCTTTCTTCCACCTCGTTAATTAACCCTTTTCATTAGGACTTCTAGTTTGGATTGCATCTCATTCAATTGATTTTTAATTTCTGCCTGATTGGATCTAAATTCTGCACTCATGAAGTCTCTTGAGTCCTTTATGCTTTTTTCTAGAGCCACCAGTAGCTGTATAATAGTGCTTCTGAATTGGCTTTCTGACATTGAATTGTAATCCAGATTTTGTAACTCTGTGGGAGAGAGGACTGTTTCTGATTCTTTCTTTTGAGGTGAGGTTTTCCTTCTAGTCATTTTGCTCAGTGCAGAGTGGCCAAAAACTAGTTGTATTGGGAAAAGGAGAAAAAGAGAGAGAAAGAAGGAAAGAAAAGAGAAAAAGAAAAAAAGAAAAAAGGAAGAAAAAAAGAAAAAAGGAGAAGTAGAGAAAGAACAAAAGGGTGCACTAAGCAAACAGAAATAAAAAATAAAAACCACGGGGGAGTATCTTCTCATTCTGTATACTTTAAGTCCCTTGACTTCCCCTGGAACTTGTCTGTCTAGCTGTTCTTCTGGGGGAGGGGTCCTGTTGTGGTGATTTTCAGGTGTTAGCACTTGGGGGAGCTGCTCTGCCACCTGACTGGTGCAGGGCTCAGTGGTGGTTTTTACCCTGTGAGGCCCCTGGAGGAACAACCCCAGTGGCTGTGGCCAGCTCTGGAGCCCTGGATTCAGCCCCCGCAGTAACTACAGAGCTCTCCCTCTGCAGGGCCAGGAGGCTCCGGGGCAGGGCCGCTGATCTGCTCAGCTCAGGGAAGGAGGTCCTTGCTGTCCTCGGCCCTCCCAGCCTCTGCCTGTCCCGGGGGAGGCTGGATCCTGGGCTGTGTCCCAGTGCCCTGTGCTCCGGGGCCTGCGCTGTTGGATTCGTGCTCGCGGCCGCGCAGCGGCCTCCGCGGAGCAGCCGCCCGAGCCCCCCGAGCTGCTCCGGGTCCTGCCGAGCGCGCTGCAGTCTTTTAGGGACCTCGGCTTCGGGGTATGGTGCACTCTCCTGGGCGTGCAGGTGTCTGTTAGTGTCCCAGTGAGCCTGAGGGTTTCCCCGCCCTCCTGGGGTCCTACTCTAACTCCCTGCGGGCACCTTTCCACCCAGGAAGATTGGTGAAGCTCCTGCTTCTCCGGGACGGGGCTCTCCTCTCCTGGGGGCACTCGCCCGGGCCTTAGCCGGGCTCCTTGCGGGGTCCCTCCCCCTTGGATGCCTTTTGTTTCTTTATTTCTTTTTCCCCGTCTTCCTACCTTGATAGAAGCATGACCTCTTCTCACTGTAGCATTCCAGCTGGTCTCTCTTTAAATCTCAGGCCGAATTTGTAGATTTTCAGGATGATTTGAAGATTATCTAGGTAATTTGGTGGGGACAGGTGATTTGGGGTCCCTACTCTTCAGCCATCTTGCCCCTCCTCCTCATTTTTAAGTTTCTTCCTTTTTGATTTTAATATTTCTACATCTACATGTCTTAGATATATTTTTTCTCTTCTGGATTCCCTTCAACATACTCCATTTAATTTTGGGAGATATACAAGATATGGTTTTTTTGTGTATGTGTTCTTCGTTTTCTCTGCCTCGTTTTTTTCTACAATGGCAGAAGTTAATACCTTCGAAACATGACCACCATACACCCAGAACCAAGGACTCCGGAGGCTTCATTACTACAGAAGTTAGATCTAATCAGGCCAAAATTAAAAATCAATTAAATGAGATGCAATTCAAACTGGATGTCTTAATGGCTAGGGTTAATGCAGTGGAAGAAAGTGTGAGCAACATAGAAGACAAGTTGATGGTAAGGAAGGAAGGTGAGGAAAAAAAGAGAAAGACAATTAATAGACTGTGAGGATTGGCAGCCCAGGTGGCTCAGCAGTTTAGTGCCGCCTTCAGCCCAAGGCAGGATCCTGGAGACCTGGGATCGAGTCCCACATCGGGCTCCATGCATGGAGCCTGCTTCTCCTTCTGCCTGTGTCTCTGCCTCTCTCTCAAAAATAAATAAATAAATAATCTTAAAAAAAAGAGACTGTGAGGAAAGTCTAAGAGAAATAAATGATAGCCTGAGAAGGAAGAATCTACATATAATTGGGGATCCAGAAGATGCCTAGAAGGAGAGAGGGCCAGAAAATATATTTGAACAAATTATAGCTGATAACTTCCCTAACTTGGGAAAAGAAACAGGTATTCAGACCCAGGAGATAGAGAGGTTTCTCCCTGCAAAAAAATTAATAAAAACTGTTCAGCACCTCAAAATTTAATACTGAAACTTGCAAATTCTAAAGATAAAGAGAAAATCATTAAAGCAGCTAGAAAGAAAATATTCCTAACTTATGGGGAGAAATATTAAATTAATAGCAAACCTCTCCACAGAGACCTGGCATGCCAGAAAGGGCTGGCAAGATATATTCAGGGTACTCAATGAGACAAACATACGTCCACGAATACTTTATCCAACAAGGCAGTCAATCACAATAGAAGGAAAAATAAAGAACTTCCAAGATAGGCAAAAACTGAAAGAATATGTGCCCACCAAACCAGCTCTGCAAGAAATATTAAGAAGGACCCTTTAAAAAAAGAGGCCCAAAGAAATAATCCACAAAAACAGGGACTGAATAGGTAATATTATGACACTAAATTCATATCTTTCAATAGTTACTCTGAAAGTGAATGGGCTAAATGATCCCATCAAAAGACGCAGGGATTCAGACTGGATAAAAAAGCAAGGCCCATCTATATGCTGTCTACAAGAGATTCATTTTATACCTAAGGACACCTGCATGAAAATGAAAGGTTGGAAAATGATTTACCATTCACATGGTCATGGTCCTCAAAAGAAAGCTGAGGTAGCAATTCTCAGATAAATTAAAGTTTATCACAAAGACTATAGTAAGAGATGAAGAGGGACACAATATCATATTTAAAGGGTCTATCCAGCAAGAAGACCTAACAATCATGGATATTTATGCCCCTAATGTGGGAGCTGCAAGTATATCCATCAATTAATAACCAAAGTAAATGAATACATAGATAATAATACACTAATAGTAGGGGACTTCAATGCAGCGCTCTCATCAAATAACAGATATTCTAAGCCAAACATCACCAAAGAATCAAGGGCTTTGAGAGATCCATGGACCAAATAAATTTTACAAATGTATAGAGAACATACCATCCTAAAGAAACTGAATACACATTCTTCTCAAGTGCACATGGAACTTTCTCGAGAATATACCACATACTTGGTCAGAAATCAGATCACAACTAATACCAAGAAATTGTGATTGTCTCCTGCATATTTTCAGACCCCGATGCTTTGAAACTAGAACTCAATCATAAGAAATTTGGAAGAAACTAAAACATGTGGAGGTTAAATATAATGCTACTAAAAGATGAATGGGTCGACCTGGAAATGAGAGAATTTAAAAAAGATTCATGGAAACTAATGAAATGAAAAATACAACTGTTCAAAATCCTTGGGATACACCAAAAGTGGGCCTAAGAGGGAAATCCATTGCAATACAAGTCTCCCTCCAAAAATTGGAATAAAAATCAAATACACCAGCTAAACGTGCACCTAAAGGAATTGGAGAAGGAACAGCAAATAAAGCCCAAACCAAGCAGAAAAATAGAGATAATAATGATTAGAGCAGAACTCAATGAAATAAAGACCAGAAGAACTTTAGAACAAATCAACAAAACCAGGAGCTTCTTTCTTGAAAGAATCAATAAGATAGATAAACACCTAGCCAGCCTTATTAAAAAAGAATGAGAAACGACAAAAATTAATGAAATAAAAAAGAGGAGAGATCACAACCAATATCCAGGAAATAAAAACAATTTAAAAATGTATTATGAGTAGCTGTATGCCAACAAATTAGGCAATCTAGGAGAAATGGATGCATTTCTAGAAAACCAGAAAATCCCAAAACTGGAACAGGAAGAAATATAAAACCTGAACAGACTAATAACCAGCCAGGATTTGAAGCAGTCATCAAAAACCTTCCAAGACACAAAAGTCTAGGGCCACGTGGTTTCCCAGGGGGAATTCTATGAAATGTTTAAAGAAGAGGTAATACCTATTCTACTAAAGCTGTTACAAAGAATATAAAAGGACAGAATACTTTCAAAGTAGTTTTATGAATCCAGCATCACTTTGATTCCAAAACCAAACTTCACCAAAAAGAATTATAGACCAATATCCTTGATGAATATAGATGCAAAAATTCTGAACAAGATACTAGCTAACAGGAATCCAACAGTAAATTAAGAAGATGATGCACCATGACCAGGTGAGATTTATCCCCGGGATGCAAAGGTGGTTCGACGCTCGTAAATTAATCAATGTGATAGATCATATCAATAAGAGAAAATACAAGAACCATGTGATCCTCTCAATAGATGTAGAGAACAACAAAATCAGCATCAATTCCTGCTCAAAACTCTTTTGACAAAATCAGCATCAATTCCTGCTCAAAACTCTTCAGAGTGTAGGGATAGAGGGAACATTCCTCCGCATCTTAAAAGCCATCTATGAAATGCCCACATCAAATATCATTCATAATGGGGAAACACTGAGAGCCTTACCCGTAAGATCAGGAACACGAAGGGATGTCCACTCTCACCACTGTTATTCAACATAAGTGTCCTAGCCTCAGCAATCAGACAACAAAAAGAAATAAAAGGCATTCAAATGGGCAAAGAAGAAATCAAACTCACCTTCCTCACAGATGACATCATACTGCATATAGAAAACACAAATTACTCCACCCCAAGATTGCTAGAACTCATACAGCAATTTGTCAATATAGCAGGATACAAAATCAATGCACAGAAATCAGTGGCATTTGTATACACTAACAATGAGACTGAAGAAAGAGAGATTAGGGAATCAATCCCATTTACAATTGCACCCAAAAGCACACTAGGAATAAACTTAACCAAAGAGGTAAAGGATACATACCCTAAAAAATACGGAACACTTCTGAAAGCAATTGAGGAAGACACCAAGTGATGGAAAAATATTCCATGCTCATGGATTGGAAGAATTAATATTGTGAAAATGTCTATGCTACCCAGGGCAATTTACATGTTCAATGTAATCCCTATCAAAATACCATGGACTTTCTTCAGAGAGTTGGAACAAATCATCTTAAGATTTGTGTGGAATCATAAAAGCCCCCAAATAGCCAGGGGAATATTAAAAAAGAAAACCAGAGCTGGGGGCATCACAATGCCGGATTTCAAGTTGTACTACAAAGCTGTGATCATCAAGGCAGTATGGTACTGGCAGAAAAACAGACGCCATAGATCAATGGAACAGAATAGAGAACCCAGAAATGTGTCCTCAACTCTATAGCCAACTAATATTCTATAAAGTAGGAAAGACTATTCACTGGAAAAAAGACAGTCTCTTCAATAAATGGTGCTGGGTAAATTGGACAGCCACAGGCAGAAGAATGAAACTAGACCATTCTCTTACACCATACACAAAGATAAACTCAAAATGGATCAAAGATCTAAATGTGAGACAAGAACTATCAAAATTCTACAGGAGAACACAGGCAGCACCCTTTTTGAACTTGGCCACTGCAACTTCTTGCAAGATACATCTATGAACTTCTTGCAAGATACATCTTGCAAGGGAAACAAAAGCATAAATGAAGTATTGGGACTTCATTAAGATAAGAAGCTTCTGCACAGCAAAAGAAACAGTCAAGAAAAGTAAAAGCCTACAGAATGGGAGAAGATATTTGCAAGTGACATATTAGTTAATGGGCTAGTATCCAAGATCTATAAACAACTTATGAAACTCAACACCAAAGAAACAAATCAATCATGAAATGGGCAAATGACATGAACAGACATTTCACCAAAGAAGACATCCACATGGCCACCAAGCACATGAGAAAATGCTCCACATCAGTTGCCATTTGGGAAATACAAACCAAAACCTCAATGAGATACCACCTCACACCAGTGAAAATGGTGAAAGTTAACAAGACAGGAAACAACAAATGTTGGAAATGATGTGGAGAAAGGGAAATCCTCTTACCCTGTTGGTGGGAATGTAAACCTTTACAGCCACTTTGGAATACTGTGTGGAGGTTTCTCAAAGTGTTAAAAAAAAATAGAGCTACCCTATGGCCCAGCAATTTACTACTGGGTATTTACCCCAAAGATACAGATGCAGTGAAATGCCAACACACCTGCACCCCGATGTTTATAGCAGCAATGTCCACAATAGCCAAACTGTGGAAGGAGCATCTATGTCCATGTCCATCAACAGATGAATGGATAAGGAAATGTGGTATATATATATATATATATATATATATATATATATATATATATATATAATGATGGAATATTACTCAGCCATTAGAAACGATGAATACCCACCATTTGCTTTGACATGGATGGAACTAAAGAGTATTATACTGAGTGAAGTCACTTGGAGAAGGACAATCATTATATGGTTTCACCATTCAGGGGATATAAGAAACAGTGAAAGCCATTATTGGTGAATGTGGGAAAACGAATGGGAAAAATTAGAGAGGGTGACAAAACATGAGAGACTCCTAACTCTGTGATACTATCAAGGGGTAGTGGAAGGGGAGACGGGCAGGGGATGGGGTGACTAGGTTATTGGCACTGAGAAGGACACTTGATTGGATGAGCACTGGGTGTTTTACTATATGTTGGCAAATCGAACTTCAATACAAAAATATATAAAAATTGTGTTATTGTAAGGGAACAAATTACACAACTAGGAATTGCCTCATCATAAATGGTAATTATTTCTTTTCTTTGGGTTTCAAAGAATGTAGATATTTAGAGTATAATAAGCTCTTCCTAGGCTTACTGGTCTTAGAATATCCTTTCATTTATTGATTCAATATGCATTAAGCACTTACTACATCACAAAGACATAGATAAATATTGTGAAAACAGTGGTAAAGAAAATACAGGCTTCCAACATTCATGGAGCCTGTGGGGGAGTCAGAATTTTTTCAAAGTAAATACACACATAAAATAACTACAAATAAGGTAAGAGTAATGAATAAAATTAACATGTTGGAGTACAGAATAAGAAATCGACAGTATTTTAGAAAAGGTGAACAGAGAAGACCATTCTGATGAGGTGACTTTTAAAGCTGAAATCTGAAGGATTTAGAAGTGTCTTGCATAAGAAATGTAATGAAAATGTAGAAGAATATTCCTGACAAAAGTACCATCAAGAATTAGGCCTTGAGGCCAAAGCTCATGAAATATTTACAAATTAATCACATTGTATTAAAATTGCGTGTTTATCGGGGCAATATGGCAGTGGTGCTTAAGTGTATGAGCTTTGAAGTCAAACAGTTGTTATTCAAATCACAAATTTACCACTACTCCTAGATTGGCACACTAGTTTTAAGACCCCTCCTGGACAAGTAACTTAATTTCTGAGTTCAACCTATAATAAGAATTTAATAAATTTTAGTTATGTTAGTTTTTTTCTAAATTTACTGAGATATAATTTACATATAACATTGGGTAAGCTTATGCCAAACAATGTGTTGTTTAATACTTATATATTCTTACATACTGCAATATGATCACCACCATAATGTTGCTTTTTCATTACTTTTTATACTATGAAATACTTGGTTTCATAAACTATACATTGATCATTATTTCACTTCAAGAGCTTAACAAAATGTTTGACACATGGTAGGATCTATTTAATATTTAATAAGCAGATCTTTTAAAAGGATGAAAGGTCTGGATACATATGTTGATGTTTTACTTAGAGTCATTGAAATGCATTTATCTAGGGATATGTAAAGTACATAAGTGTGTGGGGAGGATATCTTTTAGACTATTTCCAGGAAATGGTGATTGTACAATCGCATAGGAACAGATCAAACTGCCTAATTAGGGTTAAGGCCAGTAGACAGTAACACCTCTGGAATTTTTTTCATCATGTTGTTAAAATCTTTGCCAGCCACCTTTGATAATTAACTAGACCATAAAAATCATTATAAGTATTAATTATCTAACATTTATTTTATTTGTGATGTCATATTTAATTTTCACAATGATCTATGAAGTAAATGACATATCTCTGTTTTGTAGGTGAAGAAATAGGAGCACAGAGAAAATATGCAATTGATCCCTAAGGTCACACAGGTAATATGTGATAGACCTGGATCTTTAATTAGTTCTGCCTGTTATCTTAGCTTCCTTAACCACTATGTTATATATAAAACATGAGAATCACAGGTGACTCGCGTCCCTTATGAGAAGATAATTTAAAGGAGGATAGACACTGACTTTCTTTCCTTTTTAGCATATGGGATTATTGCCAAAATGATAGAAGTATGGAAAGCTTAACAAGTACAAAAAAAGCCAAATTAATCCAAAATTGGAGTACTTAAAAGTAAAAAGCATGCTTTGCTCTGACAATATTTATTTTGTTTCTAATTTACTCAAGATAATTTAAACTGAATATGACTTCCTCACTTAATTCACTGAACACTATATTTCAGTAGCATTGTATTATTGTGATGATACTATTTAACATTTTTTAAATATCACCAATGATTTATGCATTATAGAGGTGGGAGAAACAACTTTGTCCTACTGCCATAGGGAAAAATTGTTCTTGGCCTGCCTTCAAGGGAAAGAAATATAAGACAAGGAAAAGTAAAAGTCAAAAGATTTATACAATTTGAAGAGAAACCAGAGTATAATGCTAGGCAAATCAGTCAGAAAAAGATAAATATCATATTATTTCACTCATACATGAGATTTAAGAAATGAAACAAAGAGTGAAGGAAAAAAAAAGAGAGACAGACAAACCAAGAAGCAGACTCTTAACTACAGAGAACAAATGGATGGCTGACAGAGAGGAGGGGGGTAAACTGGATGAAATGGATAATGGAGATTTAAGAGTACAGTTATGATGAAGGGCACTGAGTGATGTATAGAATTGTTGAATCTGTATATTGCACACCTAAAAATATATGTTAACTATGCTGGAATTAAAATTAAAAACTTAATTTAAAAAACAAGGACAAGGAAGTTAAAGAGAAAAAATATAACAATAACCATAAAGCAAAACAAAACAAAATAAATACCTGTTTTATGAGGTTAGGTCTATGGGAAACACTTCATTGTTGAAATTTGTGTTTAGTGCTCACTTCATCTTTTCCAAGATTTCCAATTCCCTGCTTCTCTTCCTCTTTCCCAAAGATATTTACTAAATAAGGATCAAGCCTGATAGTCATCAAATACATGAACTCATTCTAATAAAAATCTGTGGTCAGTGAAATATTTTATTTTTTCCATTTTTTTGAGCATCGTGGTTTGATTTAGATATATTTTTTTTATAAATTAATTTTTATTGGTGTTCAATTTACCAACATACAGAATAACACCCAGTGCTCATCCCGTCAAGTGTCCCCCTCCGTGCCCGTCACCCATTCACCCCCACCCCCCGCCCTCCTCCCCTTCCACCACCCCTAGTTCGTTTCCCAGAGTTAGGAGTCTTTATGTTCTGTGTCCCTTTCTGATATCTCCCACACATTTCTTATCCCTTCCCTTATATTCCCCTTCACTATTATTCATATTCCCCAAATGAGTGAGAACATACACTGTTTGTCCTTCTCCGATTGACTTACTTCACTCAGCATAGATATATTTTTAAATGATTACCATAATAGGTTTAGTTAACACCCATCAGCTCACACAGATATAATAAAAATAAAATAAAATATTTTTGTAATGAGGACTTTCAGAATCTACTCTCTTAACAGCTTTCCTGTATATCATAGAGCAGTGTTAACTACAATCATCATGTGTAGTGTTATATCCCAGAACTTATTACATCTTATTCTTGGAAGTTTACACTTTCTGACTACCTTTCTCCAATTTTTTCTCCCCCATCAACCCTCTGCATCTGGTAACCACAAATCTGATCTTTATTCTTGTGAGTTTCTTGAGTTTTTTGGTTTTGTTTATTGAATTCCACATATAAGTGGGATGATATAGTATCTATTTTACTTATTCCACAAAAAATAATGATTTTTATGGTACATTCACATTGTCACAAATGGTAGTATTTTCTTGTTTATTTTAATCACTGAGTAATATTCCACTGTGCGTGTGGATTTATACATATTTATATATTATATGTGATATATACATACATATCATACTTTATATATGTGATATATATCAATTGATATAATATAGATATTATATATGGATAAAGAAAATGTGATAGATCGATAGATAGATAACATTTTCTGTATCCATTTATCCATTAGTAGACATGTATTGGCTCTTGTGAATCATGTGGCTAAGAACACAGGGGGGCAGACACCATTTCAAATTACTGCTTTCTCATCCTTTGGATATTTTCCCCAAAGTGGAATTGATGGAACATAGGGTATTATGTTTTTAATTTTTTTGGAACCTCCATAGTGTTTTATATAGTGGTTATAACAATTTACAATGCCACCAACAATGCAAAAGAGTTCTCTTTCTCCACATTCTTGTCAGCATTTGTCATCTCTTATTTTTTTAATGCTAGCAATTTTAACAGCTGTGAAGTGCTACTTCCCTAGGCTTTGTATTTGCCTTTCTCTAATGACTAGTAAGGTTGGGCATCTTTTCATTTATCTGTTAGCCATTTATATATATTATTTAGAAAAAGAAATCCCCTCTAATCTTTTGCCTAAATTTTCTCTTTTTTTTTTGTCTTTTAAATTTTAATTTAAATTTGTTATTTAGCATTCAGTACAATATTAGTTTCAGGTGTTAAAATATAGTGATTCAACATTTCCATACCAAACTATGTGCTCATCACATAAAGTGCACTCCTTAATCACCATCACCTATTTGATCCATCCCCCCTACTCACCTCAACTCTGGCAACCAACAGTTTGTTCTCTATGGTTAAGAGACCCTGCTTTTAGATGATTAATAATATAGCCCTTATCAGTCTACTTTACCTCTTTTTTTAAGCTTTTAAGGAGAATAATCTAAGTATTGTCTGATAGACCCTAATTTAGAAGTCAGAAAATGTAAAAATAACTCATTAAAAATAAAGTATTAAAAAGCCTGTAAAAAGTTTTTTTTAAAAAAAAAGAGTATGTTGGGACGCCTAGATGACTCAGTGGTTGAGCATCTGCCTTCAATTCAGGGCATGATCCTGGAGTACTGGGATCAAGTCCCACATTGGGCTCTCTGAAGGGAGACCACTCCTCCCTCTGCCTGTGTCTCTGACTCTCTCTGTGTGTCTCTCATGAATAAATAAATAAAATCTTTCAAAAAGAAAAAGAAAAACTATGTTTCTTGGTATACCTTTCTCTTTTTTCTCTTTCCTCATTTATTATTTAGATTCCATATATAAATTAAATCATATATTTAGTCTTTCTCTATTTCACCAGAATACTCTCTAGCTCCATCCATGTCCTTTCAAATAGCAGTATTTCATTCTTTTTTATGCCCGAGTAATATTTCGTTGTATACTTGTAACACATCATCTTTTTTTTTTAAGAGAATTTTTTTAAGCTTTTATTTATATATGATAGTCACGCAGGTAGAGAGAGAGAGACAGAGACATAGGCAGAGGGAGAAGCAGGCTCCATGCACCGGGAGCCCGACGTGGGATTCGATCCCGGGTCTCCAGGATCGTGCCCTGGGCCAAAGGCAGGCGCTAAACCGCTGCACCACCCAGGGATCCCCACATCATCTTTTTTTATGACAAGGCATTTTTTTAATTTATTTCTTTTTATTTTTTACGGGGTTTTATTTGTAACTTTTATATTTTTTATTTTTTGTTCCATATATCAGACATTATTTGATATGAAAAAACAATATAACTGAATTTATATTGCATATGCAATTAGGTCTTACCATTGATGACTTTTTTATTCCTTTTAGTCTATTTTTATAATTATTTTTATTAGAGTTCAATTTGCCAACATATAACATAACACCCAGTGCTCATCCCATCAAGTGCCTCCCTCAGTGCCTGTCACCCAGTCACCCATCCCCCCAACCACCTCCCCTTCCACTACCCCTTGTTCGTTTCCCAGAGTAAGAAGTCTGCCATGTTCTGTCACCCTCTCTGATTTTTCCCAATCATTTTTTCTCCTTTCCCCTATAATGCCTTTCACTATTTTTTATGCTCCCTGCATGAGTGAAACCATATAATGTTTGTCCGTCTTCAATTGACTTACTTCACTCAGCATAATACCCTTCAGTTCCATCCACGTTGAAGAAAATGGTGGGTATTTGTCATTTCTAATGGCTGAGTAAAATTCCATTGTATACATAGACCACATCTTCTTTATTTATTCATCTTTCCATGGACACCGAGGATCCTACCACAGTTTGGCTATTGTGGACATGGCTGCTATAAACATTGGGGTACAAGTGTTCCAGCATTTCACTGCATCTGTATCTTTGGGGTAAATCCCCAGCAGTGCAATTGCTGGGTTGTAGGGCAGATCTATTTTTAACTCTTTGAGGAACCTCCACACAGTTTTCCAGAGTGGCTGCACCAGTTCACATTACCACCAGCAGTGCAAGATGGTTCCCCTTTCTCCACATCCTCTTCAACATGTGTCGTTTCCTGTCTTGTTAATTTCCCCCATTCCCAGTGGTGTGAGGTGGTATCTCACCGTGGTTTTGATTTGTATTTCCATGATGGCAAATGGTTTGGAGCATTTTCTCATGTGCTTGTTCACCATGTCTATGTCTTCTTTGGTGAAATTTCCCTTTTTTAAGATTTTTAATTATTTATTCTTGAGAGAGACAGAGAGAGAGAGTCAGAGACACAGGCAGAGGGAGAAGCAGGCTCCATCCTGGGAGCCCAACGTGGGACTCGATCCTGGGTCTCCAGGATCACGCCCCGGTGGAAGGCAGGCGCTAAATCACTGAGCAACCTGGGTTGCCCTTCTTTGGTGAAATTTCTGTTCATGTCTTTTGACTGTTTCATGATTGAATTATTTATTTCTGTGCTGTTGAGTTTATAAGTTCTTTATAGATCTTGGATACTAGCCCTTTATCTGTAGGTCATTGCAAATATCCTCTCCCATTCTGTAGGTTGTCTTTTAGTTTTGTTGACTGTTTCTTTTGCTGTACAGAAGCTTTTGATCTTGATGAAGTCCCAGTAGTTCATTTTTGCTTTTGTTTCCCTTGTCTTCAGGGATGTATCTTGCAAAAGTTGCTGTGGCCAAGTTCAAAAAGGGTCTTGACTGTGCTCTTCTCAATGATTTGGATGGATTTTTTCTCACATTTTGATCTTTCAACCATTTTTAGTTTATCTTTGTGTATGGTATAAGACAATGGTCTAGTTTCATTCTTCTGCATGTGGCTGTCCAGTTTTCTGAGCACCATTTATTGAAAAGACTGTCCTTTTTCCAGTGGATAGCCTTTTCTGCTTTGTCGAATATTAGTAGACTATAGAGTGGAGGGCCCATTTCTGGATACTCTAATTCTGTTCCATTGATCTATTTGTCTGTTTTTGTGCCAGTACCACACTGTCTTGATGATCATAGCTTTGTAGTACAACCTAAATCTGGCATTGTGATGCCCCCAGCTATAGTTTTTTTTTTTCTTTTTCAATATTCCCCTGGCCATTTGGGGTCTTTTCTGATTCCACACAAATCTTAAGATGATTTGTGCCAACTCTCTGAAGAAAGTCCATGGTATTTTGATAGGGATTTCATTAAATGAGTAAATTGCCCTGGGTAACATTGATATTTGCACAATATTAATTCTTCCAATCCATGAACATGAAATATTTTTCCATCTCTTTGTGTCTTCCTCAATTTCTTTCAGAGGTGTTCTGTAGATTGTAGGGTATAGATTCCTTACCTCTTTAGTTAGGTTTATTCCTAGGTATCTTATGCTTTTGGGTGCAATTGCAAATAGGACTGAATGCTTAATTTCTCTTTCCTTAGGCTCATTGTTAGTGTATAGAAATGCCATTGATTTCTGGGCATTGATTTTGTATCCTGCCACACTGCCAAATTGCTGTATGAGTTCTAGCAATCATGGGGTAGAGGCTTTTGGGTTTTCTATAGAGTATCATGTCTTTTGCAAAGAGGGAGAGTTTGACTTCTTCTTTGCCCATTTGAATGCCTTTTATTTTTCTTTGTTGCCTGATTGCTGAGGCTAGGACTTCTATGTTGAATAGCAGTGGTGAGAGTGGACATCCCTGTCGTGTTCCTGATCTTAGGGGAAAGGCTCCCTGTGTTTCCCTATTAAGAATGATATTTACTGTGGGCTTTTCATAGATGGCTTTTAAGATGCTGAGGAAGGCTCGCTCTATCCCTACACTCTGAAGAGTTTTGATTAGGAATGGATGCTGTATTTTGTCAAATGCTTTCTCTGCGCCTATTGAGAGGATCATAAGGTTCTTGTTTATTCTCTTCTTGATATGATCTATCACATTGATTACTTTACAAGTGTTGAACCAGCCTTGTGTCCCAGGGATAAATCCCACTTGGTCCTGGTTAGTAATCGTCTTAATGTACTGTTGGATCCTATTGGCTAGTATCTTGTTGAGAATTTTTGCATCTGCGCTCATCAGGGACATTGATCTATAATTCTTTTTGGTGGGGTCTTCTGGTTTTGGAATTAAGGTGATGCTGGCTTCATAGAACAACTTTGGAAGTATTCCATCCCTTTTTCTCTTTCAGAACTGCTTTAGTAGAATAGGCATTGTTTCTTCTTTAAATGTTTGATAGAATTCCCCTGGGAAGCCATCTGGCCCTGGACTTTTATGTCATGGGAGGTTTTTGATGGCTGCTTCAATTTCTTCCCTAGTTATTGGCCTGTTCAGGTTTTCTATTTCTTCCTGTTCCAATTTTGGTAGTTTGTGGTTTTCCAAAAATGCATCCATGTCTTCTAGATTGCCTAATTTATTGGCATATAGCTGCTCAAAATAAGTTTTTAAGATCATTTGTATTTCCTTGGTATTAGTGGTGATCTCTCCTTTCTCATTAATGATTTTATTAATTTGAGTCTTTTCTCTCTTCTTTTAATAAGGCTGGCTAATGGTTTATCTATCTTATTAATTCTTTCAAAGAACCAACTCCTGGTTTTGTTGATCTGTTCCACGGTTCTTCTCCTCTCTATTTCATTGAGTTCTGCTCAAATCTTTATTAAGTCTCTTCTTCTGCTGGGTGTAGGATCTATTTGCTGTTTTTTCTCCAGCTCCTTTAGATGCAAGGTTAGCTTTGTATTTGAGTTGTTTCCAGTTTTTGGATGGATGCTTGTATTGTGAAAAGTAGGATGTCCAAGTCATCTCTCCCCACCAACTTACTTAGATAACTTTCAAATTATCCTGAAAACCTACGATTTCGGCCTGAGATTTAAAGAGAGAACAGCTGTGCTTTTTTCCAGAGCCACCAGTAGCTTTATAATTGTGGAATGATTTGGCTTTCTGATATTAAATTGTAATCCATATTTTGTAACTCTGTGGGAGAGAGTACATTTTTTGATTCTTTCTTTTGTGGTGAGTTCTTCTTTCTAGTCATCTTTCTTAGTGCAGAGTGGCTAAAAACAAGTTGTACTGGAAAAAGGAAGAAAAAAAGAAAAAGGGGGGAAGCAAACAAAAAAGAACAAAAAACAAAAACAAAAAAATCAAGGTGGCATATCCTCTGGTTCTATATACTGTAAATCCCTTGTCTTACTCTGGAGCTTTCCGGCACTGCTTGGTCAAGAACTTGCTCTTCCCGTGTCCTTCCAGCTGGTCTTCTGGGGCAGGGGCCTGCTGTGGTGATTCTCAGGTGTGTGCATCTGGGGAGATGCCTCACTCCCTGCCAGGAGCACAGCTCTGCGGGAGCTGTTTATCCTGTGAGGCCTCTGTTCCCTGGCTGCCTGACTCTCCCAGGCACAGGGTGACATCAGGAGGAACAACAACAGTGACGGCGGCCAACTCTCCAGCCCTGGATTCAGTTCCAGCAGTAACTACCACAGTCTCCCAGTCTGCAGGGGCCTGGATGCGCCGGGGGCGGGGTGCTGATCTGCAGAGCTCCCAATCGCTGGGTGGCAGGAGCGTCCTTGCTGCCCTGTGTCTTCCCGGCCTCCGCCTGTCCCAGGGGTAGCACAGGATTCTGAGTTGTGTCCCCCGGTACCCTGGGATCTGGGGCCTGCACCACTGGAATCGCGCTCTTGGCGGTGCAGCCCCCTCCACCTGGAGCCGCCGCCTG
The DNA here is from genome assembly GCF_905146905.1 of Nyctereutes procyonoides. Lineage (NCBI taxonomy): Eukaryota > Metazoa > Chordata > Mammalia > Carnivora > Canidae > Nyctereutes > Nyctereutes procyonoides. The sequence goes on along the minus strand of NW_026575125.1, from coordinate 62,622,436 downwards.
AGCTGCTCCCGAGGCCAAACTGAGCGCGTGCTCCAGCCCTTGACGTGCTCGGCCCATGCTGTGTGGTGTGCTCTCCCCGGGGCGCACTTCCTCTGTTAGTGACCCTGGGAATCTGGAGGCTCCACTGCCCCTCCTGGGATCCTGCCCGTGTTTTCAGTGAGCGCCTTTCCATCTGAGAAGATTTTTAAAGTTCCTGCTTCTCTGGGACTGGAGGTTCTCACTGCCCAGCCTTAGCTCAGGACCCCGCGGGGCCCCTCCCCCACTGGATTCTTTTTTATTTGTATATTTATTTTTCCATCTTTCTACCTTGTTAGAAGCGCAAACTCTTCTCTCTGTAGCATTCCAGCTGTTCTCTCTTTAAATCTCAGGCCGAAATCGTAGGTTTTCAGGATAATTTGAAAGTTATCTAGGTAAGTTGGTGGGGAGAGATGACTTGGGCATCCTACTTTTCTGCCATCTTGCCCCACCCCAAGCATACCACATTGTCTTTATCCATTCATAAGTTGATGGAGATTGGGCTGTTTTCATAATTTGGTAGTGTAGATAATGCTGCTATAAACATCGGGTGCATGTATTCCTTTCAATTAGTATATTTATATTCTTTAGGGTAAATACATAGTACTGCAATGCTGGATCATAGGGTAGTTCTATTTTTAACTTTTAAAGAATCTCCATACTGTTTTCCTCAATAACTACACTAGGTTGCATTGCCACCAATACTCTTTCTTCATATCCTCACCAACACTTTATTTCTTGTGTTGTTGTTAGCCATTGTGACTGATGTGATGTGATATCTCATTGTAGTTTTGATTTGTATTTCCATGACGATGAGTAATATTGAGCATCTTTCATATGTCTGTTTGCTATATGGATGACTTCTTTGGAAAAATGTCTTTTCATGTATTCTGCCCATTTTCAATTGAATTATTTTGTCTGGGTGTTCAGCTGTATAATTTCTTTACTTATTTTAAATACTAACCCTTTTTCAGATATGTATTTTTGCGAATATCTTTTCCCATTCCATAGGTTGCTGTTTAATTTTGTTGATTTTTATTTTATTTTTTTTATTTTCCATTTATTTTATTTTATTTTATTTTATTTTATTTTATTTTATTTATGAGAGAGTGTGTGCATGAATGGGGGGAGGACACAGAGAGAGGAAGTGAGAAAATCTCAAGCTAACTCTGAACTGAGCACAGAGCCTGATGTGGTGCTCCATCTTATAATCCTGAGATCATGACCTGAGCAGAAATCAGGAGTTGGACGGTCAACTGACTGAGCCCCCAAGTGCACCCTCCACGTTGTTTTTTTTTTTTCCTTTGGCTGTGCAGAAGCGATTTTGATGAAGTCACAATTGTTTATATTTGTTTTTCTCTCCCTACCCTGAGGAGATTTATCCTCAAAGCAATCACTACTGAAGAAGTTATTGCCTGTGTTCTCTTCCAGGATTCTTATGGTTTCAGGTATCACATTTAGTTCTTTGAGCTATTTTGAATTTAATTTTTGTTAATAGCAAAAGAAAGTGGTAAGTTTCATTTTTTGGCATACTGTTTTCCAGTTTTCCTGGTACCATTTTTTGAGGAAACTGTCCTTTTCTGAATGGATATTCTTTCCTGGTTTCTTAAAGATTATTTGACCATAGAGTTGTAGCTATATTTCTGGGTTCTCTATATGATTCCACAGATCTATGTGTCTACTTTTGTGTCAGTACAAAACTGTCTTGATCACTACAGCTTTTTAATGTAACTTGAAATCTAGAATTGTGATGCCACCAACTTAGTTTTTCTTTTTCAAGGCTGCTTCAGCTATTTGGGGTCTTTCGTGGTTACATACAAATTTTAGGATTGTTTATTGCAGCCCAGTGAAAAATGTTGGTGGTATTTTGATAGGGATTGCACTAAATGTGTAAATTGCTTAGGACAGTATAGAAATTATACCTATATTTGTTTTTCCAATCAATGTGTATGGAATGTGTTTGAATTTCTTTGTGTCTCTTCAATTTATTTAATCCATATTTAATAGTTTTTAGAGTACAGTTGTTCACTTTTTTGATTAAATTTATGCCTAGGTATCCTTTGTGTTTTGGTGCAGTTGTAAAAATGGAACTGATTCTTTAATTTCTCTTTATGCTGCTTCATTAGTGGTGTATAGTAATTCAACAGATTTATGTACATTGATTTTGTATCCTGCGACTTTAATGAATTCATTTATCAGTTCCAGTAGTTTTTCTGGTGTAGTGTTTTGGGTTTTCTATATGCAGTATCATGTCATATGCAAATAGTGAAAGTTTAATTTTATTCTTTATTGATTTCAATGCTTTTTATTTTTGTTGTCTGATTGCTGTGGCTAGGACTTTCCAGTGTTATATAAAATAACAGTGGCGAGGTTGGACACACCTGTCTTATTCATGAACAAGGAAAAGGAAAAGACTTAAGTGGCAACTGGGTGACTCAGTTTGTTCATAGTCTGCCTCTGGTTCAGGTCATGATCCCAGGGTCCTTGGATAGAGCCTTGCATCAGGCTCCTTGCTCAGTGGGGGGTCTAATTCTCACTCTCCCTCTGACCCTCCTCCCTGTTTATGTAATCTCTCTCAAATAAATTAATAAATTAAATAAGGGAAAAGATCTCAGTTGTTCCCCAATTAAGATAATATTATCTGTGTATGTTTCACATACGCCCTTTATTATATTTTAATTTAATTTGCCAATATATAACACCCGCACATCCCATCACGTACCCTCTTCATTTCCCATCACACAGCTAACCCATTCTCCTACCCACCTTCCCTTCTGAAACCCTTTCTTTGTTTCTCAGAGTTAGGAGTCTCTCATGATTTGTTTTCCACTCTAATTTTTCCCACTCAGTTCCCCTCCTTTCCCTTATAATCCCTTTTAATATTTCTTATAGTCCACGTATGAGTGAAACCATATAATGATTGTCCTTCTCCAATTGACTTATTTCACTCGGCATAATACCCTCCAGTTACATCCATGTTATAGAAAATGGTAGGTATTTGTCCTTTCTGATGGCTGAGTAATATTCCATTGTGTATATATACCACATCTACTTTATCCATTCATTTGTCAAAGGACATCGTGGCTCCTTCAACAGCTTGGCTATTGTGGATATTGCTTATATGAACATTGGTATGCAGGTGTCCCATTGTTTCACTATATCTGTATATTTGGGGTAAATACCCAGTAGTGCAATTGCTTGGTTGTAGGGTAGCTCTATTTCAAACTCCTTGAAGAACTCACACACTGTATTCCAGAGTAGCTGTACCAGTTTGCACTCCCACCAGCAGTGCAAGAGGGTTAGCCATTCTCCACATCCTTTCCAAAATTTGTTGTTTCCTGTCTCTAATTTTAGCCAATCTCACTGGTGTGAGGTGGTATCTCATTGTGGTTTTGATTTGTATTTCCCTGATGGCAAGTAGTGTGGAACATTTTTTCAAGTGCTTTTTGGCCATGTGGAGGTCTTTGGAGAAATCTCTGTACATATTTTCTCCCTGTTTCATGACTGGATTGTTTGTTTCTTGGGTATTGAGTTTGAAAAGTTCTTTAAAGATCTTAGATACTAGCCCTGTATCTGATATGTCATTTGCAAATATCTTGTCCCATTCTATAGGTTGTCTTTTAGTTTTGTTGACTGTTCCTTTTGCTGTGAAGAAACTTTTTATCTTGATGAAGTCCCAATAGTTCATTTTTGCTTTTGTTTCCCTTGCCTTTACAGATGTGTCTTGCAAGAAGTTGCTGTTGCGCAGTTCAAAAAGTTGTTGCCTGTGTTCTCCTCTAGGATTTTGATGGATTCTAGTTGCACACTTAGATCTTTCAAACATTTTGAGTTTATATTTGTGTATGGTGTAAGAGAATGGTCTAGTTTCATTCTTCTGCATGTGACTGTCCAATTTTTCCAACACCATTTATTGAAGAGACTATCCTTTTTACAGTGGATATTCTTTACTGCTCTGTCGAAGATGAGTTGACCATAGAATTGAGGATACATTTCTGGATTCTCTATTCTGTTCCATTGATCTATGTGTCTGTTTTTGTGCCAGGACCACACTATCTTTATGATCACAGTGTTGTAATACAGCTTGAAATCAGGCATAATGATGCCCCCATCATTGGTTTTCTTTTTCAATATTCCCCTGGCTATTTGGGGTCTCTTCTGGTTCCACACAAATCTTAAGATGATTTGTTCCAACTCTCTGAAGAAAGTCCATGGTGTTTTGATAGGTATGGCATTGAATGTGTAAATTGCCCTGGGTAGCATCGACATTTTCACAATTTTATTCTTCAAATCCATGATCATGGAATCTTTTCCATCTCTATATTTCTTCCTCTATTTTTTCACAAGTGATCTGTAGTTTTTAAAGTATAGATCCTTTCCCTCTTTGGTTAGGTTTATTCCTAGATATTGTATGGTTTCGGCTTCATTTGTAAAGATCATTTACCTATTTGGATAGGTTTATTCCTATGTATTTTATGCTTATCAGTGCAATTGTAAATGGGATTGATTCCTTAATTTCTCTTTCTTCACTCTCATTATTACTGTACAGAAGTGCCACTGATTTCTGTGCATTGATTTTTATCCTGCCACATTAATGAATTGAATTGTAGCAATCTTGGGGTGGCATCCTTTGGGTTTTCTATATACACTATGACGTCACCTGTGAGGAAGGAGAATTTGACTTCTTTGCCAATTTGAATGCTTTTTATTTCTTTTTGTTGTCTAATTGCTGAGGCTAGGACTTCTAGTACTATGTTATATAACAGTGGCTAGAGTGGACAGCCCTGTCATGTTCCTAATCTTAGGGGAAAGCCTCTCAGGTTTTACCCATTGAGAAACATATTTGTTATGGGCTTTTCATAGATGGTTTATAAATTGAGTATAGTTTCCTCTATCCTTACACTTTGAAGAGTTTTTTTTTTAATTTTTTATTTATTTATGATAGGCACACAGTGAGAGAGAGAGAGAGGCAGAGACACAGGCAGAGGGAGAAGCAGGCTCCATGCACCGGGAGCCCGACGTGGGATTCGATCCGGGGTCTCCAGGATCAGGCCCTGGGCCAAAGGCAGGCGCCAAACCGCTGCGCCACCCAGGGATCCCCACTTTGAAGAGTTTTAAACAAGAATGAATGCTGTATTTTGTCAAATGCTTTCTTTGTATCTATTGAGAGGATCATATATTCTTGGTTTTTTTTTTCTTATTGATGTGACCTATCACGTTGTTTTGTGAATGTTGAATCACCATTGCATCCTGGGGATAAATCCCACTTGGTTGTAGTGAATAATCCTCTTAATGTACTACTGGATCTTATTGGCTGGTATCCTGATGAGAATTTTTGCATCCATGTTCATCATGGATATAGGTCTATAATTCTCCTTTCTGGTGCAGTCTATTTTCTGGTTTTGAGATCAAGGTAATGCTATCCTAATAAAATGAGTTTGGAAGTATTCCCTCCCTTTGTATCCTACAAAACATCTGTAGTAGAGTAGATGTTATTTCTTCTTTAAATGTTTGGCAGATTTTCCCTGAGAAACACTCTGGCTCTGGACTTTTGTGTCTCAAAAGGTTTTTGGTAACTGCTTTAACTTTCTTGCTGGTCAATGGCCTGCTCTGGTTTTCTATTCTTCCAATTCCAGTTTTGGTAATTTGTGAGTTTCGAGAAATGCATCCATTTCTTCTAGATTGCCTGATTTGTTAGCATATAGTTGCTCATAATACGTTTGTACAATCATTTGTATTTTCTTGATATTGCTTGTGATCTCTCCTCTTTTTTGTGATTTCATTAATTTGCGTCTTTTCTCCAGGAGGGGCAAGATGGTGGAAGAGTAGGGTCCCCAAGTCACCTGTCCCCACCAAATTACATAGATAACCTTCAAATCATCCTGAAAATCTACGAATTCGGCCTGAGATTTAAAGAGAGAACAGCTGGAATGCTACAGTGAGAAGAGTTCGCGCTTCTATCAAGGTAGGAAGACGGGGGGAAAAAAGAAATAAAGAAACAAAAGGCCTCCGAGGGGGAGGGGCCCCGCGAGGAGCCGGGCTGAGGCCGGGGCGAGCGTCCCCAGGACAGGAAAGCCCTGTCCAGGAGAAGCAAGAGTTTCACCAATCTTCCCGGGTGGAAAGGCGCTCCAGGGAGTTAGAGCAGGACCCAGGAGGGCGGGGATGCCCTCAGGCTCCCTGGGACACTAACAGACACCTGCGCCCTGGGGAGAGTGCGCCGAGCTCCCTAAAGGGCTGCAGCGCACACGGCGCGACCAGGGAGCAGCTCGCAGGGGCTCGTGGGGCTGCTCTGCTGAGAGGGAGCTTCACGGCTGGGAGCGCAAATCCAACAGCGCAGGCCGGGGAGCACAGGGCACCGGGGACACAGCCCAGGGTCCAAAAAACCCCCGGGGACAGGCAGAGGCCAGGAGGGCCCAGGACAGCAAGTATGCTCCTGCCCGGAGCTGAACAGATCAGCAGCCCCGCCCCCACCCCCACCCCCCGAACATCCAGGCCCCTGCAGTCTGAGAGCTCCCTAGTTACTGCCTGAGCAGAATCCGGCTCCAGAGCTGGCCGCTGCCACTGGGGTTGTTCCTCCTGGGGCCTACAGGGTAAATAACCCCCACTGAGCCCTGCACCAGGCAGGGGTCAGATTAGCTCCCCGAAGGGCTAACACCTGAAAATCAGCACAACAGGCCCCTACCCCAGAAGACCAGCTGGACGGACAAGTTCCAGGGGAGGTCAAGGGACTTAAAGTATACAGAATCAGAAGATACATCCCCGTGTTTCTTTTTCTTTTTGATTTCTGTTTGCTTCTGCCACCCTTTTCTTTTCCTTTCTTTCTTTTTCTTTCTCTTTTTCTTCTCTTTTTTCCATTTTTTCTTCCTTTTTTCTTTTTCTCTTTTTTTTCCTTCTTTGTCTCCTCTCTTTTTCTCCTTTTCCCAATACAACTTGTTTTTGGCCACTCTGCACTGAGCAAAATGACTAGAAGGAAAACCTCACCTCAAAAGAAAGAATCAGAAACAGTCCTCTATCCCACAGAGTTAAAAAATCTGGATTATAACTCAATGTCAGAAAGCCAATTCAGAAGCACTATTATACAGCTACTGGTAGCTCTAGAAAAAAGCATAAAGGACTCAAGAGACTTCATAACTGCAGATCTAATCAGGTAGAAATTAAAAATCGAATGATGCAATCCAAACTAGAAGTCCTAACGATGATTGTTAACGAGGTGGAAGAACGAGTGAGTGACATAGAAGACAAGTTGATGGCAAAGAGGGAAATTGAGGAAAAAAAGAGACAAAATATTAAAAGACCATGAGGATAGATTAAGGGAAATAAAGGACAGCCTGAGGAAGAAAAACCTACGTTTAATTGGGGTTCCCGAGGACGCCGAAAGGGAGAGGGCCAGAATATGTATTTGAACAAATCCTAGCTGAAAAATTTCCTAATCTGTGAAAGGAAACAGGCATTCAGATCCAGGAAAGAGATATCCCCCCCTAAAATCAATAAAAACCATTCAACACCTCGACATTTAATAGTGAAGCTTGCAAATTCCAAAGATAAATAGAAGATCCTTAAAGCAGCAAGAGACAAGAAATCCCTGACCTCTATGGGGAGGAGTATTAGGGTAACAGCAGACCTCTCCACAGAGACCTGGCAGGCCAGAAAGGGCTGGCAGGATGTATTCAGGGTCCTAAATGAGAAGAACATGCAACCAAGAATATTTTATCCAGCAAGGCTCTCATTCAAAATGGAAGGAGAGATAAAGAGCTTCCAAGACAGGCAGGAACTGAAAGAATATGTGACCTCCAAACCAGCTCTGCAAAAAAAGTTAAGGGGGACTCTCAAAATTACCCTTTAAGAAGAAGTCCAATGGAACAATCTAAAAAAACAAGGACTGAATAGATATCATGTTGACACTAAACTCATATCTGTCAATGGTAATTCTGAAAGTGAACGGGCTTAATGACCCCCTCAAAAGGTGCAGGGTTTCAGACTGGATAAAAAAGCAGGACCAATCTACTTGCTGTCTACAGGAGACTCATTTTAGACAGAAGGAAACCTACAGCTTGAAAATAAAAGGTTGGAGAACCATTTACCATTCAAATGGTCCTCAAAAGAAAGCAGAGGTAGCCATCCTTATATCAGATAAACTAAAATTTACCCTGAAGACTGTAGTGAGAGATGAAGAGGGACACTATATCATACTTCAAGGATCTATCCAACAAGAGGCCTTAACATTCCTCAATATATATGCCCCTTATGTGGGAGCTTCCAAATATATCAATAAATTAGTAACCAAAGTTAAGAGATACTTAGATAATAAGACACTTTACATGGTGGCTTCAATCTAGTGCTTCCTACACTCGATAGGTCTTCTAAACACAACATCTCCAAGGAAATGAGAGATTTAAATGATACACTGGAGCAGATAGATTTCACAGATATCTACAGAACTTTACATCCAAACTCAGCTGAATACACATTCTTCTCAAGTTCACATGGAACTTTCTCCAGAATAGACCACATACTGTGTCAAAAATCGGGTCTGAACTGATACCAAAAGATTGGGATCGTCCCCTGCATATTCTCAGACCATAATGCCTTGAAATTAGAACTAAATCACAACAAGAAGTTTGGAAGGACTTCAAATACGTGGAGGTTAAGGACCATCCTCCTCAAAGATGAAAGGTTCAACCAGGAAATTAAGGAAGAATTAAAAAGATTCATGGAAACGAATGAGAATGAAGATACAACCCTTCCAAATCTTTCGGAGGCAGCAAAAGCAGTCCTGAGGGGGAAATATATCGCAATACAAGCATCCATTCAAAAAATGGAAAGAACTCAAATACAAAAGCTAACCTTACACATAAAGGAGCTAGAGAAAAAGGGGCAAATAGATCCTACACACAGCAGAAGAAGAGAGTTAATAAAGATTCAAGCAGAACTCAACGAAATCGAGACCAGAAGAACTGTGGAACAGATCAACAGAATGAGGAGTTGGTTCTTTGAAAGAATTAATAAGATAGATAAACCATTAGCCAGCCTTATTAAAAAGAAAAGAAAGAAAACTCAAATTAATAAAATCATGAATGAGAAAGGAGAGATCACTACCAACACGAAGGAAATACCAACAATTTTAAAAACATATTATGAAAAGCTATACGCCAATAAATTAGGCAATCTAGAAGAAATGGACGCATTTCTGGAAAGCCACAACCTACCAAACTGTAATAGGAAGAAACAGAAAACCTAAACAGGCCAATAACCAGGGAGGAAATTGAAGCAGTCATCAAAAACCTCCCAAGACACAAAAGTCCAGGGCCAGAGGGCTTCTAGGGGAATTCTAACAAACGTTTAAAGAAGAAACCATACCTTTTCTATTAAAGCTGTTAGGAAAGATAGAAAGAGATGGAGTACTTCCACATTCGTTCTATGAGGCAAGCATCACCTTAATTCCAAAACCAGACAAAGACCCCACCAAAAAGGAGAATTACAGACCAATATCCCTGATGAACATGGATGCAAAAATTCTCAACAAGATACTAGCCAATGGGATCCAACAAAACATTAAGAAAATTATTCACCATGACCAAGTAGGCTTTATCCCCTGGACACAAGGCTGGTTCAACACTCGTAAAACAATCAATGTGATTCATCATATCAGCAAGAGAAAAACCAAGAACCATATGATCCTCTCATGAGATGCAGAGAAAGCATTTGACAAAATACAGCATCCATTCCTGATCAAAACTCTTCAGAGTGTAGGGATAGAGGGAACTTTCCTCGACATCTTAAAAGCCATCTACGAAAAGCCCACAGCAAATATCATTCTCAATGGGGAAGCACTGGGAGCCTTTCCCCTAAGATCAGGAACAAGACAGGGATGTCCACTCTCACCACTGCTATTCAACATAGTACTGGAAGCGCTAGCCTTAGCAATCAGACAACAAAAAGACATTAAAGGCATTCAAATTGGCAAAGAAGAAGGCAAACTCCCTCTTCTCCGATGACATGATACTCTACATAGAAAACCCAAAAGCCTCCACCCAAAGATTGCTAGTACTGATACAGCAATTTGGCAGTGTGGCAGGAAACAAAATCAATCACCAGAAGTCAGGGGCATTTCTATATACTAACAATGAGACTGAAGAAAGAGAAATTAAGGAGTCAATCCCATTTACTATTGCACCCAAAAGCATAAGATACCTAGGAATAAACCTAACCAAAGAGGTAAAGGATCTATACCTTAAAAACTACAGAACACCTCTGAAAGATATTGAGGAAGACACAAAGAGATGGAAAAATATTCCATGCTCATGGATTGGCAGAATTAATATTGTGAAAATGTCAATGTTACCCAGGGCAATTTACACGTTTAATGCAATCCCTATCAAAATACCATGGACTTTCTTCAGAGAGTTAGAACAAATTATTTTAAGATTTGTGTAGAATCAGAAAAGACCCCGAATAACCAGGGGAATTTTAAAAAAGAAAACCATCTCTGGGGGCATCACAATGCCAGATTTCAGGTTGTACTAAGGGCTCTGGTCATCAAGGCAGTGTGGTACTGGCACAAAAAGAGACACATAGATCAATGGAACAGAATAGAGAACCCAGAAGTGGACCCTCAACTTTATGGTCAACTAATATTCGATAAAGGATTAAAGACTATCTACTTGAAGAAAGACAGCCTATTCAATAAATGGTGCTGGAAAATTGGACATCCACATGCAGAAGAATGAAACTAGTCCACTCTCTTTCACCATACACAAAGATCAACTCAAAATGGATGAAAGATCTATATGGGAGACAAGATTCTATCAAAATCCTAGAGGAGAACACAGGCAACACCCTTTTTGAACTCGGCCACAGTATCTTCTTGCAAGATACATCCACGAAGGCAAAAGAAACAAAAGCAAAAATGATCTCTTGGGACTTCATCAAGATAAGAAGCTTTTGCACAGCAAAGGATACAGTCAACAAAACTAAAAGACCACCTACAGAATGGGAGAAGATATTTGCAAATGACATATCAGATAAAGGGCTAGTTTCTAAGATCTGTAAAGAACTTATTAAACTCAACACCAAAGAAACAAACAATCCAATCATGAAATGGGCAAAGACATGAAGAGAAATCTCACAGAGGAAGACATAGACATGGCCAACATGCACATGAGAAAATGCTCTGCATCACTTTGCACCAGGGAAATAGAAATCAAAACCACAATGAGATACCACCTCACTCCAGTGAGAATGGCGAAAATTAACAAGGCAGGAAACCACAAATGTTGGAGAAGATGGGGAGAAAAGGGAACCCTCTTACACTGTTGGTGGGAATGTGAAATGGTGCAGCCACTCTGGAAAATTGTGTGGAGGTTCCTCAAAGAGTTAAAAATAGACCTGCCCTACGACCCAGCAATAGCACTGTTGGGCATTTACCCCAAAATTACAGTTGCAATGAAACGCCTGGACACCTTCACCCCTATGTTTATAGCAGCAATGTCCACAATAGCCAAACTGTTAAAGGAGCCTCGGTGTCCATCAAAAGATGAATGGATAAAGAAGATGTGGTTTATGTATACAATGGAGTATTACTCAGCCATTAGAAATGACAAATACCCACCATTTGCTTCAGCATGGATGGAACTGGAGGGTATTATGCTGAGTGAATTGAGTCAATTGGAGAAGGACAAACATTGTATGTTCTCATTCATTTGGGGAATATAAATAATAGTGAAAGGGAATAGAAGGGAAGGGAGAAGAGATGGGTGGGAAATATCAGAAAGGGGACAGAACATAAAGACTCCTAACTCTGGGAAACGAACTAGGGGTGGTGGAGGGGGAAGAGGGTCGGGGTGGAGGTGAATGTTGCCGGGCACTGAGGGGGGCACTTGACAGTGATGAGTACTGGGTGTTATTCTGTATGTTAGCAAATTGAACACCAATAAAAAATAAATTTATTATTTAAAAAATGTGTCTTTTCTCTTTCCTTTGTAATAAGGCTGGCTAGGTGTTTATCTATCTTATTATTTCTTTCAAAGAATAATATCCTGTTTTTTTTATCTGTTCTAAAATTCTTCTGGTCTTTATTTCATGGAATTCTGCTGTAATCATTATTATCTCTATTTTTCTGCTTGGTGTAGGTTTCATTTGCTGTTCTTTCTCCAATTCCTTTAGGTGCAAAGTTAGCTTGTGTATTTGAGTTTTTTTTTTTTCCAATTTTTGGAGGGAGAGTTGTATTGTAATTGATTTCCCTCTTAGGGACACTTGCTGTATCCCAAAGATTTTGAATGATTGTATTTCAAATTCATTTGTTTCTTTTTTTATTTCTCTTTTTTATTTCATTTGTTTCCATGAATCTTTTTATATTATTCTTTTATTTCCTGGTTGACCCATTCTTTTTTTAGTAGTATGCTCTTTAACCTCCTTGTTTCTTCCAAATTTCTTCCTGTGATTGATTTCTAGTTTCAAACCATTGGGATCTGAAAATATGCAGGGGACAATCCCAATCTTTTGGTATCAGTTGAGACCCAATTTATGACCCAGCATGTGTTCTCTTCTGGAGAAAGTTCCATTTGCACTTGAGAAGAATGTGTATTCAGTTCCATTATGATGGGATGTTCTGTATATATCTGTGAAATCTATTTGGTCCAGTGTATCTGACAAAGCCCTTGTTTCTTTGGTGATGCTCTGCTTATATCTGTTATTTGATGAGAGTGCCGTGTTGAAGTCCCTTACTATTAATGTATTATTATCTATGTATCCCTTTACTTTGGTTATTAATTGATTGATATACTTGGCAGCTCCCACATTAAGGCCATGAACATTCATAATTGTTAGGTCTTCTTGTTGGATAGACCCTTAAATATGATATAGTGTCCCTTTTCATCTCTTACTACGGTCTTTGGGATAAACTTTAATTTATCTGATATGAGAATTTCTACCCCAGTTTTCTTTTGAGGACCATTTGATTGGTAAATTGTTCTCCATCACTTCATTTGCAGGTTGGAGGTGTCCTTAGGTCTGAAATGAGTCTCTTCTTGGCAGCATATAGATGAGTCTTGCTTTTTTATCCAGGCTGATACCCTGTATCTTTTGCTGGGATAATTTAGCCCATTCATGTTCAGAGTAACTGTTGAAACATAGGAATTTAATGTCATCATATTACCTATACAGTCCCTGTTTTTGTGGATTTTTTCTTTGGCCTCCCTTTTTCTTTCACAGGTTTCTGCTTAATTTTTCTTGCAGATCCAGTTTGGTGGTCACATAATATTTCAGTGTCTGTATATCCTGGAAGCTCTTTATCTGTCCTATTCTGAATATCCTTGCTGGATAAAGTATTCTTGGCTGCATGTTTTTCTCATTGAGTTCCCTGAATATATCTTGTCAGCCCTTTCTGGCCTTCCATGTCTCTGTGGATAAGTTCTACTGTTAATCTGACATTTTTTCCCATATAAGTTAAAAATCACTTGCTTTGAGTTACTGTAAGAATTTTCACTTTATCTTTGAAATTTTCAATTTTTACTATAAATCTCGAGTTGTTGAATGGTTTTTCTTGATTTGCAGAGGGTCCTCTCCCCCTCTTGGATCTGAATGCCTGTTTCTATCCCATGATTATGGAAGTTCTCAGCTATGATGTCTTCAAATATACTTTGTGGTCCTCTGTCTCTCTCAGCCTTTTCTGGAATCCCAATTAGCCTATATTCTTCTTTCTCAAGCTATCATTTACTTCCCTAAGGTTTTCCTTGTGGGTTCTTAATTGTTTTTTTTTTTCCCTCAGCTTCTTTTCTTCCCATCAACTTGTCTTCTATGCCACTTACTCTCTCTTCCTACTATTTAATCCTAGCAATTATATTATGTAGTTTGGACTGCATCTCAGTGAAAATATTTTTAATTTTGCCTGTTTAGATCTCAATTCTTCAATAACAATGTCTCTAGCATCCTTTATGATTTTTTCCAGAGCCATCAGGGACTTTATAATTGTACTTCTGATTTGAATTTCTGACATTGCTTTTAAATTCACATTCAGTAATTCTGTGGTATTGCTTCCGGTTCTTTCTTTTGTGGTGAATTCTTCCTTATAATCATTTTGTCCAGTGCAGAGTGAATGCATGAGTGAGCTGAGTCAAAAATATCAACCACAAACCAAATAAAAAACAGCCTGGATGATTCCAAATTGGACAGAGGCTAGAAAATAAAAGATCAGAATAAAATAAAAGGATAACTAAAGCAAAAAAACATTTTTTAAGATTTTATTTATTCATTCACGTGAGATACAGAGAGAGGGAGAGAGGCAGAGACACAGGCAGGGGCAGAAGCAGACTATATGCAGGGAGCCCAATGCGGGACTTGATCATGGGACTCCAGGATCACACCATGGGCAGAAGGCAGGTGTTAAACTGCTGAGCCGCCCAAGAATCCCTGTGAAAAACAAATTTTTAAAGCAAAGTAGTAAAACTATAAATCCAAAAACAAAGAAGAAAAAAGAAAAAAATGTAAAGAAAAGAGGAAAAAAAGGGAGGATGGTGGTGGTGAGGAAGTGGCATTGGAGAGAGAATGTAGTCTCCCTGAGGGGTCCTAGAGTGTGATTCTTGGTTCTGAGTTTATTTTGTTTTGTGTGTTACAAGATGTTCAATCCTAAATTTATATAAACTAGCAATACTTATAGAAAGCTCCAAAATTGACCACAAAACATAAATAAGATAAAAGAAGGGGAAGGAAGAGAGAATATAATCTTACAGAATGAACCCAGAGGGTGTGCCACTTGGTTCTGTGTGTATGTTGGTCATGTTTTAGAAGGTGCTAATTTCCACCATTTTAAAACAAAACAAGGCAGAGAAAACAAAAAAACAAAAAAACAAAAAAACAAAAATCCATAATTTGTATATCTACCACAATGAAATTGAATATGTTGAAGGGAATCCAGAAGTGAAAAATATATCTAAGACATATAACTGTAAATATGAAAGTCAAAAAGGAAAAAAAAACTTAAAAATGAAGAGCTGGAAAAATAGTGTAGTTAAGGTGGGAAAAGAGAAAAAAAATTTGGAAATTTTTAGTCTGATATAAAAATAAGTCATATTGGATAAAGAATTATAAAAGGAAAAAAGATTTAAAAAACAGACCCTCTAGTTCTATACACTATTTTCCCTCACTCCTGGAGCTTTCCAGTGCTATTTGGTCAATAAACTTGCTCTTCCCTTGTTCTTCCAGCAGTTCTTCTGGGGGAGGGGTGTGTTGTGCTGATTCTCAGGTGTCTGTGCCTAGGTGGAGATGCCCCACCCCTTGCCAGCTGCTGGGCACAGTATGATCTGTTTATCCTGCAAGACCTTTGTTCCCTAGAGGCCCTACTTCTTCCAGGTGAAAGGCAACAATAGAGGAAAAAATTGGCAGTGGCCCGATCTCCAGCTCCGGAGCCAAGAGCTCTGCCTGACTACCGAACCACAGTCTCCCAGTCCACATTGGCCTAGATGCTCCTGGGGGCAGGCACAGTTGCACTGATCTGCACAGCATGCAGGCTGCCCAGGGGCAAGAGAGTTCTTGCTTTCCTTTGCCCTCCTTGCTTCTGTCTGTTCCAAGGGGAACAGAAGATAGCTGGCTTTGTCCACTTCAGCACTCTCTGAGGGTCAACACTACTGGACCCACACTCCTGGGGACTGCCTCTCCTGAAGGGATTAGAGGACAGCCATCACCATCTGTTGTCTGGCTCTAAGATAAAAGGATTTCAGGAGCTGGCCCAATTAACCAGCTGGCTTCTCCCAAATGTCCTGGAAGATTGTGGCGCTCCAGCACTTTACCAAGGTGGGACCACAGTGAGAATTCTTCTAGGGGGCCATACTCTTATAGTGTCTCCAGGAATCTTGAAGCTTCACTGCCCCTCTTGCAATTCTGCCGTAGCACTTTTCAGTAAGGGAAATGCAGGCATGTATTTTTAAAGTTCACACTTGTCCAGGGCTGGGCTTTTGTGCCCCAAAGGGCTTTTGTGGATCTATTTCCACCCCATTTGGCAGGATTCTCCTCCACTTTATTTTTTCTTTTCAAACTTCCTGCCTTGTCAGAAGCAAAAACTTTTCTGTGTAGCATTCTAGCTCTTCTTTCTTTACATCTTAGGTCAAATTCTTATGTGTTCAGGATGTTTTGAAAGTTATCTAGGTAAGTTTGTGGGACCAGATGAGTTGAGGACCCCTACTCTTCCACAATCTTGCCTTGACTCCCCACATATGGCCTTTATTAATTTAAGGTATATTCCCTCTAACCCTACTTTTTTGGGGAATTTTTGCCATGGATGTATGGTGTTCTTTCTCAAGTGATTTTTCTGCCTCTATTCAAATGATCATATGGTTCTTTTCTTTTATTAATGTGGTGTACCATGTCGATTGGTTTGTGTATATTCAGCCACCCTTGCAACCCAGGAATAAATCCCACTTGATTGTGGCTATTGATACTTCTAATGTACTGTTGGATTCAGTGTGCTAGTATTTTATTGATAAATTTCCCATCTGTGTTTATGGTTAATATCCTTGATATTGACCATAAATTCTCATTTTTAGTGGTGTTTTTATCTTGTTTTGGTATTTGGGTAATACTTGCCTAATTTTTATATTATTATTATTATTATCATTATTATTGTAATCATTTCATTCCAATTGCTATTGAGTTTTATGAGTTATTTATATATATTGTGTGTTAACCTCTTATTATATATATGGTTTACAAATATTTCTTTCCTTTCCATAGGTTGTCTATTCACTTTGTGATAGTTCTTTGCTGCACATAGTTTTTTAGTGTGATATTGTCCCACTTGCTTATTTTGTTTATCATGTTTTAGATGTGATTTCCAAAAAAAAAAAAATCGTTACTAAAACGTATGTCCAAAAACTTTTTTCCTATGTTTTCCTCTAGACATTTCATGGTTTTCAGTCTTAAATTTAAGTCTTTAATATGTTAGCGTTCATCAATAAATGAAGGGTTAAGAAAATGTGGTATATATTAAAATGGAATGCTATGCATCCATAAAATGTAGAATATTGTATTTGTAAGAGCATGTATGGACCTAGAATGTATTATGTTAAGTGAAATAAGTAAAAACAAACAAACTAAAAAACCAAACCATGCACGCACACACACACACACAGAAACACAAACACATACATACACACAAACAACAAACCCCAAATACTATATGATTTCACTTATGTGTAAAATCTAAAGAGAGAGCAAGAGAGTAAGACAAAATACAACAAAACAAAAACAGCCTCATAGATAAAATTGGTGATTACCAAAGGAGGAAGGGCTGAAAGGGCTGGCAAAGTAGGTAAAGGGGATTAATGCTGCAATTATATATATATATATATATATATATATATATATATATATATATATATATATCTTCAAGTTGGTATTTTCATTTTCTTGGATATATATACCCATAAGTCCAATTCCTGGTTCATATGGCAGTTCTAACTTTAATATTTATAGGAACCCCCATACTATTTTATAGAGTAGCTGTACCAATTTACAATCCCATCAACAGTGAATGAATTTCTCTCTTTTTTTCACAACCTCAACAACACTTGTTATTTTTATATTTTTGATTACAGCCAATTTGACAAGTGTGAGGTGATATCTGTTATTATTTTGATTTTCATTTCCCTGATGATTAGTGATGTTGATCATCCAATATCTTCTTTGGGAACTGTTTAGAAGTCCTCTGCCTATTCTTTAATTAGGTTCTTGTTTGTTGACATTAAGTTGTATAAATTCTTTATGTATTTAGATATTAACCCATTATTGAATGTATGATTTGCAAGTATTTCATTCAGTGATTTGCTTTCTAGTTTCCCGATGGTGCCCTTTATTGTGTAAACCTTTTTAGTTTGATGAAACCCTATTTGTTTATTTTAGTTTTTATTGCCCTTGACTGAGAAGAGTGGTCCAAAAATATTACTAAGAACAATATCAGAGTTTACTGCCTATGTTTTCTTCTAGGACTGTTATTGTTTCTCGTCTTATATTTAAGTAAGTAATCCATTTTGAATTTATTTTTGTATGACATGTAAGATAGTCCACTTTCATTATTTTGCATGTGTCTGTCCAGTTTTTGCAACATTTATTAGAGAGACTTCCTTTTCCTTATTGTATATTCTTCCCTATTTGTCTTTGATTAATTGGCCATATATGAAGATATTTACTTTTGGACTTTCTATTCTACTCCATTGATCTATGTATTTGTTTCCATGTCAGTATCATATTGTTTTGATACTATCACTTTATAATATAGTTTGAAATCAGGGACCATTTTACCTTCAGCTTTTTTAAAAGTTGCTTTGGTTATTTGGTGTCATTTGTGTTCCCATACAAATTTTAAGATTTTTGTTTCTAATTCTGTGAAAAATACCTTTAGCATCTTGATGTTTTGGGTAGAATAAAAATTTTGAAAATATTAATTATTCGAGTCCATGAGCATGGAATATCTTCCCATTTATTTGTGTTGCTGTTAATTTATCAGTGTTTTATATTTTGTTGAGTTTTTATCATGAATGGATGTTGAATCTTGTCAAATGTTTTTTTTTCCACATCTATTGAGGTGATCATATGATTTTACCCTTCATTTTGTTAATGTGTATCCTGTTGATTAACTTGTCAATGATGAACCATCCTTGTATCCCTGGAATTAATTTCACTAGGTCATGATTTATGGTACTTTTAATGTATTATTAAATTGGTTTGTTAATGTTTTGATGAGATAATTTTCTTATCTTTGCTTATCAGAAATTTTGCCCTATAAAATTCTTTTTATTTGTGGGGCTATTATCTGGTTTAGTTATCAGGTTAATGATAACCACATGAAATGAGTTTGAGAGTGATCCCTATTCCTCAACATCTTAGAAGAGTTCATTTATTTTTAAAATATTTAATGTATTTATTCATGAGAGGCACAGAGAGAGAGAGAGAGGCAGAGACACAGGCAGAAGGACAAGCAGGCTCCATGCAGGGAGCCTGATGTGGGACTTGATCCCAGGACTCTGGGACCACGCCCTTAGCCAGAGGCAGATGCTCAACCGCTGAGCCACCCAGGCATCCCAAGAAGAGTTTAAAGAGGATAAGCATTATATCTTCTTTTAATATTTGTTGAAATTACCTGTAAAACCTGCTGATCCTGAAATTCTTTGGAGAGGGGTTGATTTTTAATTACTGGCTGAGATTCTCCTGTAGTAATCATTCTACTCAGATTTACTATCTATTCATGCTTTAGTCTTGGAAGATTATATGTTGCAAAAAGAAGATTATATATTGCTATGTATTTATCCATTTCTCCAAAGATTCTAAATTTTTGATGCATAATCGTTCATAGTGGTCTCATAATCCTTGGCATTTTTGAGGTGTCAATTGTGACTTATCTTTCATTTCTGATTTTATTTATTTGAGCTCTATTTTTTTCTTGGTTTGTTTAGCTAAAGGTTTGTCCATTTTGCTTATCTTTTAAAAATATCAGGTCTCACTTTCATTTATCTTTCTATTCACTTTTTAAACTGTAATTAATGGGATCCCTGGGTGGCGCAGCGGTTTGGCGCCTGCCTCTGGCCCAGGGCGCGATCCTGGAGACCCGGGATCGAATCCCACATCGGGCTCCCGGTGCATGG
Source organism: Nyctereutes procyonoides (assembly GCF_905146905.1). NCBI lineage: Eukaryota > Metazoa > Chordata > Mammalia > Carnivora > Canidae > Nyctereutes > Nyctereutes procyonoides. Next base: position 62,602,796 of record NW_026575125.1, on the reverse strand, counting down.
AGCCTGCTTCTCCCTCTGCCTGTGTCTCTGCCTCTCTCTCTCTCTCTGTGACTATCATAAATAAATAAAAATAAAAAAAAACTGTAATTAATTTTTTCTTCTGATCTTATTGCCTTCCTTTTACTAACTTTGGGCTTCATTTGTTCTTCTTTTTCTAGTTCCTTTAGTTGTAAAGTTAGATTTTTTATTTGAAAGGTTTCTTGGTAATTGAAGTAGGCTTAGAGTGCTATGAACTTCCTTCATAGAAGTGTTTTTTCTTTATTTCATAGAATATGATATGTTTTATTTTCATTTTTCTCAAAGTAATTTTTTTTCATTTCTCTTTAGATTTCTTTATTCACAGTTTAGTTACTCAGTAGCATGTTGGTTAGTCTCCACATATTTGTGATTTTTCCAGTTTTATTCTTTTTTTTTTATGATAGTCACACAGAGAGAGAGAGAGAAGCAGAGACACAGGCAGAGGGAGAAGCAGGCTCCATGCACCGGGAGCCCGACGTGGGATTCGATCCTGGGTCTCCAGGATCGCGCCCTGGGCCAAAGGCAGGCGCCAAACCGCTGCGCCACCCAGGGATCCCCTCCAGTTTTATTCTTGTAATTAATTTCAAAGTTTATATTAGTACAGTTAGAAGAGATGTTTGATATGATTGAAATCATCTTAAAGTTACTGAACCTTGTTTTGTGGCTTGACACGATATATACTGAAAAATATTCCATGTGCATTTGAGAAGAATGTGGATTTTAATGCTTTTGGATAGATTGTTTTGTATATATCTATTAAATCAATATGGCCTACTGTGTCATTTAAGGCTGGTGTTTCCTTATTGATTTTCTATCTGGATGATCTATTCACTGATGTAAGTGGAGTGTTAAAGCTCATTATTATTATTTTATAGTTGAATGTTTTTCTCTCTAGGTCTATTGATATTTGCTCTATGTATTTGGGTAACTCAAAGTTGAGGGTATAAATATTTATAAATGTTATATTCTAGTGTTGAGTTGACCAATTTATCATTATATGATGTCCTTACTTATCTTCTTATTAACATTGTACTTATTTATTTATTTGAGAGAAAGAGAGAGTGAGATACAACATGAACAGGGGTAGGGGCACAGGGGAAGGGAGTAGACTCCATGCTAAACAAGGAACCTGACACCATGCTTGATCCCAGGACGCTGGGATTACAATCTGAGCCGAAGGAAGACATTTAACCAACTGAGACACTTAGGCACCCTCTTGTTTGTGTTTTGTCTCAGTATTGTTATTTTCTTGTATTTTTTATTTGAGTTTGATTTGCCAACATACAGTATAACACCCAGTGCTCATCGCATCAAGTGCCCCCCTCAGTGCACATCACCCAGTCACCAAAACCCCCTGCCCAATTCCCCTTCCACTACCCTTTGTTCATTTCCCAGAGTTAGGTGTCTCTCATGTTTTGTCACCCTCACTGATATGTTCACTCATTTTCTCTCCTTTCCCTTTATTCCCTTTCACTAATTTTTATATTCCCCAAACGAATGAGACCATATAATGTTTGTCCTTTTCTGATTGACTTATTTCACTCAACATAATACCCTCCAGGTCCCTCCACGTCAAAGTAAATGGTGGGTATTTGTCGTTTCCAATGGCTGAGTAATATTCTATTGTATACATATACCACATCTTTTTTATCCATTCATCTTTTGATGGACACTGAGGCTCCTTCCACAGTTTGGCTATTGTGGACATTGCTGTATAAACATCGGAGTGCAGGTGTCCCAGCGTTTCACTGCATCTGTATCTTTGGGGTAAATCCCCAGCATTTCAATTGCTGGGTCATAGGGCAGTTGTATATTTAACTCTCTGAGCAACCTCCACAGTTTTCCAGAGTGGCTGCACCATTTCACATTCCCACCAACAGTGCAAGAGGGTTCCCTTTCTCCACATCCTCTCCAAAATTTGTGGTTTCCTGTCTTGTTAATTTTCCCCATTCTCCCTGGTGTGAGGTGGTATCTCATTGAGGTGTTGATTTGTATTTCCCTGATGGCAAGTGATACGGAACATTTTCTCATGTGCTTGTTGGCCATGTCTATGTCTTTGGTGAAATGTCTGTTCATGTCTTTTGGCCATTTCATGATTGGATTCTTTGTTTCTTTTCTGTTGAGTTTAATAAGTTCTTTATAGATCTTGGATACTAGCCCTTTATCTGATAGGTCATTTGCAAATATCTTCTCCTATTATATAGGTTGTCTTTGAGTTTTGTTGACTGTTTCTTTTGATCTGCAGAAGCTTCTTATCTTGATGAAGTCCCAATAATTCATTTTTGCTTTTTTTCCCTTGCCTTCATGGATGTATCTTGCAAGAATTTGCTGTGCACAAGTTCAAATCTTGGGAGGTTATTGATGACTACTTTATTTTTTTTTATTTTTATTTATTTATGATAGTCACACACAGAGAGAGAGAGAGAGAGAGAGAGGCAGAGACACAGGCAGAGGGAGAAGCAGGCTCCATGCACCGGGAGCCCAACGTGGGATTCGATCCTGGGTCTCCAGGATCGCGCCCTGGGCCAAAGGCAGGCGCCAAACCGCTGCGCCACCCAGGGATCCCTGATGACTACTTTAAATCCTGGCTGGTTATTGGCTTGTTCAGGTTTTCTATTTTTTCCTGTTTCTGTTTTGGTAGTTTGTGGTTTTCCAGAAATGCATCCATTTCTTCTAGATTGTCTAATTTATTGTCATATAATTGCTCATAATACATTTTTAAAATCGTTTGTATTTCCTTGGTATTGGTTGTGATCTCTTTTTTTTTTCATTTGTGATTTTTTTAATTTGAATCTTTTTTTCTTTTTAATAAGGCTGTCGAATGGTTTATTTATCTTATTAATTCTTTTAGGAACCAACTCCTGGTTTTGTTGATCTGTTGGACAGTTCTTCTGGTCTCTATTTCACTGAGTTCTACTTGAATATTAGCTCTCTTCTATATTTATTTACTCTCTTGTTTTGCTTGGTGTGGGTTTTATTTGCTGTTCTTTCTCCAGTTCCTTTAGGTACAAGGTTAGCTTTCATATTTCATTTTTTTCCATTTTTTTGAGGGATGCTAGTATTGCAATGTATTTCCCCCTCAGGACTGCTTTTGCTCTATCCCAAAGATTTTGAATGGTTGTAGCTTCATTCTCATTAGTTTCCTTGTATCTTTTTAATTCTTCTCTAAATTCCTGGTTGACCCTTTCATCTTTTAGCAGGATGGTCTTTAACCTCCACGTGTTTGAAATTCTTCCAAATTTCTTCTTGTGATTGAGTTTAGTTTCAAAGCATTATGGTCTGAAAATATTAGGGGACAATCTCAATCTTTTGGTATCAGTTGAGACCTGATTTGTGACCCAGTATGTGGTCTATTCTGGAGAAAGTTCTAAGTGCACTTGAGAAGAATGTGTATTCAGTTGCGTTCAGATGCAAAGTTCTGTATATACCTGTGGAATCCATCTGGGCCAGAGTATCATTTAAAGCTCCTGTTTCTTTGGTGATGTTGTATCACATTATTTTTAAAACTCTCTTTGTTCAATGTAAATATTTCTTCTCGAGCATATTTTAGTTCTATTTTCATGGAACATCTTTTCCCCCCCTTCACTTGTAGTCTGTGTATCTTTTCATCTGACATGTGTTTCTTATAAGCATCATATAGATGGGTCTCGTTTCTTTGTCAATTCAGTGTCCCTGTGTCTTTTGATTGAAGAATTTACTCACATTAATTGTGGATAAATATACTTACCTCATTTTGTTAGTGATTTTCTGGTTGTTTTATTGTTCCATTCTGTTTCTTTCTTCTTATTTTTTTTTTCCCTTGAGGTTTGAGGACTTTCCTTTGTGTTATATTTTAGTTTCCTTTTTCATTATCTTTTGTTTATCTACTCTAAGTTTTTACTTTATGGTTACCAGGGGATTCACAAATAACTTCCTATATGTATGCATGTATGTATATTTTACATACAATCTGTTATAAGATGTTAGTAATTTAAATTTAAGCACATTCTAAAAATACATTTCCCCCGCCATACGTTTTTAATTTTTGTTGTCACATTGTAAATCTTTCTGTGTATGCATTTTACTAATATTTGCAGTTGTTATATTTTACTATGTTTGTCTTTTAACCTTTATAGTGGCCTATAGATGGTTAATTTGGTATGTTTAGTATATTTTTAACTAGTGATGTTTATACATTTTTATATTTTATTGTTACTAATTAGTGCTCTTAATTTTCAACTTAAAGAAGTCCCTTTGGTATTTATTGTAACATCATTTTACTGGAAATGCACTCCTTTAATTTTTGATTTTCTGCAACATTTTATCTATCTTTCAATTATATATGATAACCTTTCCTGACAGAGTGTTCTTGGTTGGAAATTTTTGTTTTTGTTTTCTTTTCAAACTTTGAATATGTCACACCACTCCCTTCCTTCCAACCTTGAACAATTCCTGTTACAAAATCTGCTGATAGTCTTGTGAGGGTTTCCTTATACTGTCAAGTTGTTTTTATTTTGACGCTATTAAGATTTTCTCTTTAACTTTTGACATTTTATTTATAATACATCTTGGTTGGATATCTTTGATTTCATCTTAATGGGAACTCTCTGAGCTTTCTGGATCTGAATGTTTGTTTCCTCCTCGAATTGCAAATATTTTTTCAGCCTTTATTTCTTTAAATAAATTTTCTGCCTTTTTCTCTATCACTTCTCCTATTGGACTTTTATAATGCAAATGATTTTCCATTTGATGTTGTCACATTAGTCCCTTAAGCTATCTTCACTTTTTAAAGTTATTGTTCCTTTTTGTTGCTTTTTATTGGCAAGTTCCACTGCCCTGTTTCTAGCTCAGTAATCTTTCCTTCTACTTCATTTGATCTGATATTAACCTCTCTAGTGTGTTTTCAGTTCAGTTATTGCATTCATCTACTCTGTGACTTTTGCTTGGTACTTTCTTATATTTTCTATCATTTTGTTGACATTCTCACTATGTTCATCCCTTCTCCAAAGTTCTGTGAGCATCATTATGACCATTAATTTGAACTATTTCTCAGGTAAATTACTATTTATTAAGATTTTATGTTTCTAAAGTTTAACTTGCTTTTTATTTTGGAAAATATTCCTCAGTTTCTTCAGTTTTCTTTTCTCTGTGTGTTTGTTATCACATATTAGGTGAAATGGCTACCTCCCAATATTGAAGGTTTGGCCTCATGTAGGTGATAAAATTTGTCATTTGACCTTCCCCTAGCTTTTACTTGTCTCTTAAGCCTTTGTAATGGTCTAAACAGTCTGATTTATTCTTGATATATCCTAAAATTCATGGGTATTTTAAGACCTGTCAAATTTCCCAAGGAAGAGATCTTAGTCAGCTCCTAGTTTCAGGCAGATCAGGAAGCAGACTCCCAGGTTGTAGCTTTTTAAAGTATGTAAAAATATGCATTCACATGGATCAATAGCCATATAACCTGCTAGCCTCCGGGTCAGGGATTCTGGAGTTTTCCTCTTGGCAACAGATGCAAAAATTGAGACTCCAGACTAAGCTATAAGCCCCCTCCCCCAATAGTACCAGCAGGTTTTTAGCAACGAAACCCTAGGGAGACCACAAATAACGCATCCCCCAGCCAACATGGGAATGTGTTAGTCTGGTGTCTGTGCAATGCATTTGTCATGGTAACCTGCCAAAGAACTATGTTTCTAATTGTTACACTCCTGTGGGACTTAAGAATGCAAGCCTTTTGGCCACTTCAGTCAGAGGGTCAAGGGAAGTCCACTGTGTGGTCTGAGTGTGCCCACTGGCTTTAGGAAGACAGCTGGAGAGTGCAGGAGAAGGGATGTGCTGAGTTTAACAGGGTTCTGCGATACTGCAGGAACTGTGTGCACCTGTTCATTTTACCAGGGCAGTGGGAAAGTGGAGTTATTGAATGTCTTTGTAAACTTTAATCAGGGCACTCTGAAATCACAGGAATCCTGCATGCAACAGGACAATGCAGGAGGGATGACATGCTCCACTCCTCTGAATTTCACAAGGCAGAGGGTGAGTGCAGGAACTATGAGCACCAACTAACTTTAGCAAGGCAGAAGAAGAGTACAGAAGCTGTAGACACCTGCCAGCTTTGGCAAGACAGCTGGAGAGTGAAGGAACTAAATGTACTTGGTGGCTTTAACAAGGATGCTGAAGAAGACAATGTTAGGGTGTTCCCATAAACTTTAGCAATGGAAGAGTGGATGACTGAAGGAACTGCATGCATTTGCATGATTTTGCAGATCAGCTAGAGAGTACAGAACTATACATCCTTGCTGGCATTAGCAGAAGACCTGAAAAGTGCAAGGGTGGGGCTTGCCTGCTGACTTTAGCAGGGCAATGACAGATTACAAGAACTATGCCATGCCTGCCTGTACTAGCCAGGTGGAGAGAGAGCAAAAATGGTGCCCACCAGAACCTGCATCTAGGAGAGAGTCCCAGTAGGGGCCTGGCTTCTGGCTGACTCTCTTTTTTTATTTTTATTTATTTATGATAGTCAGAGAGAGAGAGAGAGAGAGAGAGAGAGGCAGAGACATAGGCAGAGGGAGAAGCAGGCTCCATGCACTGGGAGCCCGACGTGGGATTCAATCCCGGGTCCCCATGATCGCACCCTGGGCCAAAGGCAGGCGCTAAACCGCTGCGCCACCCGGGGTTCCCTGGCTGACTCTCTAAAATTAGCAAGTGAATCTCCTTCACAAATATTTGAGGCATTTTACAAAATCCCACTTTTGCACTGGACCACAGGGAAATTGAGTCTGCATGTAAGCCTTTTAAGAATATTATCTCACTTCTCTACAGTATTTGGGTCTCTTGGACATAAGCAAAATGCAGACAATTCAAACATAGACATTTTGGGTTTCACTTTTCTAGTATAGGCCTCAAGGGTTGATATTCCTGTTGTGGTCACAAAATCCTCACTCTTTGGTGTAAAGCTCCTGCTTTGTGATATCTCTATTTGGTTTGGGTCACCAAACCTGGGGCGGGCCTTTTGGTAAGTCTTAGTGTTTTCCTGTCTTATCTATCTTGATGTGGCATCTTTTTCCTTTGTATATGGAGGAGCTTGCCAGGCAGTTTTCAGACCTTTTTTAGAGATATTATTCTATATGTAGCTGTATATACAGTATGTCTGTGTGAAGAGGTAAGTTTGGGAGCACCCTATGTCAGGTTTAAATATCTAAGGCAGGAGATCTTTTTTTCTGGAGAAAAAAATAATAAAAAACCCCCACAACTACTCCTGAGAAAAGGTCTACAGCTTCAGATAACTAGGTATTTCTGAAATGGAAAAAAAAAACTTTCTTGCTACCTGATCAACTTAAAATAAAATATACCAGTCATCAACATCCATTCATCTGATCAATATTTAGGATATCATTCGTAAGTATGAATGAATACCCAAAAATACCCAAAAATATTCAGACATGTAGAGGAAACCTTCAGTATGAAAGACTGATAAAAATAACAAAATAAAAAAAATAACAAAATAAAATGTTGATTGATTTATTTAAAAAGAGTCAAGAAGATGTACTCTTAAAACATGAATATGAGATTATGAAAAAAAAATCAGGGACCAAGAATGATTATAGAGTTGAAACATGAACATGTACTCCCCTCCCAAATTCAATAAAAATACTTAAAATAAAAAAAAATACTTTCAAAGATGTAGATATGAAACAGAATGGTGGAGGTAATAGGAAAAAATGCATAGAAGACTAATTTATGATATTCAATTAATTGGAGTTCTAGTAGGTAAATAGAATGAAATAAAGACAAAAAGTAAAAATAATAGAAAAATGTTAAGAGTTGAAATACACATAATTTCATAATGAAAGGGCCCTCAAGTAATTTTAAAAATGAATTAATTAAAAATATCCCTATTTGAAATATCAAGAATAATTAAATCTCAAAAACAAAATTTTTCAGAGGAGGAAAGACAGGCCATAAATAAAGAGACATAATTCTCATAAGGACCTAGAGCTTTCTTTCAAAAACAGCTTTGATGTAGAAAATAACAGAATATTGATTCAAAATCCTGAAGGAAAATGATTTTGGTCCCAGATACCCAGACATAGCCAAATTGTAAAATGATGTTGTGTGTGTAGATTTTCAACTATACAAGCATACATTTTCTAAAGTTTTAACTGCAGTCTCTACTTCAGTAAAACGAGAGACAGAGAGAGAGAGAGAATGAGAGAGAGAGAGAGAGAGAGAGAGAGAGAGAGAGAGAAAGAACACTGAGGAAAAAACTTGAGATTAAGAAAAAGGGGACACAACTCAAAAGAACAGTAATGAAAAGTGTTGGAATGTGATCTGAGGAGACATCTAGAGAACTAATGATTCCAAATGAAACAGTAGGAGGCAAGGCCCCAAAAAAGATATCTCGGAAAAATAGCCTCCACCAAACAGTATAATTAAGAAGACTTTTTTATAAAGCCTGAAAATAAGATATTAGCTTTTTCTTTTTTAACATGCTTTTACCAGGGCTGTTAGAAAATCTTGAATTAATATAAACAAATACAAGAAGCCGAAGTCCAATTAAGAAGGAAAGTAAAATGTTGCAGAAGAAGAGAGAGCAAAGGGAGCAGAAATTTTATTTCAAAAGTAATAGATGAAATCTTCCCTAATCTGGGGAAACAGATATCCATATTCAGGGGTCACAGAAAAATGCCATTAAAATCAACAAAAGTGGAATCTCTTGGGTGGCTCAGTGGTTGAGCAGCTGCCTCCGGCTCAGGGCCTGATCCTGGGATCCGGGATTGAGTCCCACATTGGGCTCCCTGTGAGGAGCCTGCTTCTCCCTCTTCCTGTGTCTCTGCCTCCCTCTCTCTCTGTCTCTCATTAATAAATAAATCTTTTAAAAAATCAACAAAAGCATACACATATCAACACATACTGTAATGAAATTTGCAAAATATAGTAATAAAAATTCTTAAAATCTGCAAATACAAAGAAGACAGTAACTTACAAAGGAAAATCCATAGTTACCTGGTAATTTTTCAACAAAACCTTTGCAAGCCAGAAGTGGGCAGCATGATACATTCAAAGTGTGTAATGGGAAAAATGTCTATCCAAGAATACTCTATCCAACAAGGCTATCATTCATAATAGAAGGACATATAGAGTTTCCCAGGCAAACAAAACCTAAAGGAGATAATGACCTCTAAAACAGCTCTGTGAGAAATATTAACGAGAACATTTTGAGTGGAAAGGAGAGACCAAAAGTATAAAGGCAGGAAACAACAAAGTAGTAAAAATAAATATTTCTGTTAAAAACACTCCGAGAGCTCACAACACAGAAGGATGTAAATTATACATAAAGTGTGGGGAAGGGAAGATTAAAGAATAGGTTCAAGTGTAAACTACCATCAATATAATACAGTAATATACAGAAGAGTTTATATATACATCTATGGCAATCATATATAAAAAAACTACAAATAAATATGCAAAGATAAAGAGACCAACATCCAAATACAGCACTAATGAAAATCGGAAAACCATGAAAGAAAGGCATAGGAGGAGAGAAAATCTTCAGAAAGAACCACAAAACAGACAATGAAATGGTAATAAGCATAAATCTATCAATAATTACTTTGAATACAAATGATCTAAATGCTCTAATCAAAAGACTTAAGGTGATGTAATGGATTTAAAAAATTATTTGCATATAAGAGACCCAACTTAGATTTAAAGACACCTGCAGATTGAAAGCGAGAGAATGGGACTACATCTATCGTGAAATGGATGTCAAAACAAAGAGTAGCAATACTTCTATCAGAAAAACTGAACTTTAAAACAAATATTAACAAGAAACAAAGAAGGACACTATATAATAAAGGGGACAATCCAACAAAAAATATGACAATTGCAAATATTTGTGCACCCAATTAAGGAGTATCTAAATACATAAAACAATAACAAATATAAAGTAACTAACCAATAATAATAATATAATATACGAAGATTTTAATACCTTACTTACATCAATGGATATACCATCTAAATTGAAAAACAGCAAAGAAATAATGTCTTTGAATGATATATAGGAACAAATGGATTTAACTGATATATACAAAATATTCCATCTTAAAACTGCAGAGTAAATATTCTTTACAAGCACACCTGGGACACTCTCAAGAATAGATCACATATATGCCCACAACACAAATCTCAGCATATTCAAGAAGAATCAAATTTATAACATGCATCTTTTTTTGCCACAACACTATGAAACTAGAAATGATTCACAAGAAAAAAATATGGAGAGACCACAGATATATGGACATTAAATAACATGTCGCTAAATAATAAATGGGCCAACCAGGAAATAAAAAAGAAATTAAATAGTACATGGGAAAAACTGAAAACAAAAGAACAATTTTCAAAAACCTCTGAGATAAATCAAAAGTGGTTGTAAGAGGGAAGTGTATAACAATAAAGGCTTACCTTAAGAAGCAAGAAAAATCTCAAACAAACCTTAGCTTACACGTAATAGAGTCAAAAAGAACAAAAAACAAAACCTAAATCCAACAGAAAGAAGGAGCTAATAAATGTAAAGCTTAATTTTTAATAAAAATTAAAGAAAGATAAAGAATAAAGAATAAAAAAGATAAGTGTTAAACTAAAACTAAACAAAACATAGAATATATCAATGATATCAAGAGTTAGTTCTTTGAGGAAAAAACAAAAAAAATTGATACATTTCGGAGTAGTCTTCTCACGAAAAAAAAGAAAGGACTCAAATAAATAAAATCACAAATAAGAAAGGATAAATAACAATCAACACCACAGAAACACAAACATTTATAAGAGAATATTATGAAAAACCATATGGTAGCAAATTGGAAAACCTGGAAGAAATGGATAAATTCCTAGAAACATATAAACTGCCAAGACTGAAATATAAAGAAATAGAAAATTCACACAGATTAATAACCAGCAATGAAATTAAATTAGTAATCAAAATCTCCAAACAAACAAAAGTCCAGGATCAGAAGACTTCACAGGGGAATTGTACCAAATATTATTTATTTATTTATTTATTTATTTATTTATTTATTTATTTATAAAGATTTCATTTATTTATTCATGAGAGACCCAGAGAGAGAGGCAGAGACACAGGCAGAAGCAGGCTTCATGCGGGGAACCTGATGTGGGACTTGATCCCAGGACCCCAGGATCATGCCCTGAGCCAAAGGCAAATGCTCAACCACTGAGCCACCCAGGTGTCCCTGTACCAAACATTTAAAGAAGAGTTAATATTTATCCTTCTCATCCTATTTCAAAAAATAGAAAAGGAAGAAAAACTAAAAAATTCTTTCTATGAGTTCAACATTACTATAAAAACTAGACGAAGACACCACAAAAAAAAAACTATACGCCAGTATCCCTGATGAACATAAATGCCAAAAAATTAACAAAATACTAGTAAACCAAATTCAATAATACATTAAAATAATCATTCACCACGATCAACTGGGATTTATTCCTCAGTTGTAAGGGTGATTCAATTTGTAAATCAATCCATGTAATTAAACACATCAATAAAAGAAATGATACGGACCATTTGATTATTTCAATGGAAGCAAAGAAAGCATTTGACAAAGTACAACATTCATTCATGATAAAAACCCTCAGTAAGGTAGTTTTAGAGGAAACATACCTCAAAGTAATAAAGGACATATATTAAAATCCACAGCTGAGGTCAGGAATAAGATAAGTATGTTCACTCTCATCACTTTTATTCAACATATTACTGGAAGACTTAGCCTCAGCAGTCAGATCACAAAAAATAAATAAAAGACATTAAAATAGGGCAGCCTAGGTGGCTCAGCGGTTTAGCACCGCCTTCAGCCCAAGGCCTGATCCTGGAGACCCAGGATTTAGTCCCGCATCAGGCTCCCTGCATGGAGCCTGCTTCTCCCTCTGCCTATGTCTCTACCTCTCTCTTTCTCTCTCTCTGTCTCTCAAGAATAAATAAATAAAATATTTTAAAAATACATTAAAATAAGTAAAGCATAAGTAAAACCTTCACTATTTGCAGATGACATGATACTATATATAGCAAAGTTAAAAGACTCAACTAGAAAATGTTAGCACTGATAAATTAACTTAGTCATGAGATGCAAAATCAATGTACATAAATCTGTTAAATCTATGAACCAATAATGAAGCAGCAGAAAGATAAAGTAAGAAAACAATCCCACTTACAATGCAACAAAAGCCATAAGATTCCCAGGAATAAACCTAACCAAAGAGGCAAAATATCTGTACTCTGAAAATTATAAAACATTGGTGAAAGAAATTGAAGACAACACAAAGAAAGAGAAAAACATTCCATGTTCATGAAATGGAAGAATAAGTATTGTTAAAATGTCTGTACTACCCAATGCAATCTACACATTTAGTGCAATCCCTATCAAAATGCCACCAGCATTTTTCACAGAACTATAATAAATAATCCTAAAATTTGTATGGAACCACGAAAGACCCAAAGAACCAAATAGCTAAAGCAAACTAGAAAAAGAAAAGCAAAGCTGGAGGCATCGCAAATATCAGACTTCAAATCACATTACAAAGCTGTATCAATCAAAACAGTATAGTACTGGGACAAAAAATAGACACATAGTTCAATAGAGCAGAATAGAAAACCCAGAGACAAACCAACAAAGCAGTAAAGAATATCCAATTGGAAAAGGCCAGTCTGTTAAACAAATAATGTTGGGTAAACTGCACAGCAATATGAAAAAGAAAGAAATTGGCCCACTTTCTTACGCTATAAACCAAAATAAATTCAAAATAGATCAAAGAACTAAGTGTGAGACCTGAAACCAGAAAATTCTCGAAACATAGGCAGAAACTTCTTTAGCAGCAGCTGTAGGAACTTTTTCTAGATATGTATTCTGAGGCAAAGGAAACAAAAGTTAAAAAACTATTGGGACTTCATCAAAATAAAACAAAAATAAAAACAAAACTTCTGCATGGGGAAGGGAACCATCAACAAACTAAAAGACAATCTATAAATTGGGAAAATATATTTGCAAATGACATGTGATAAGGGCTTACTTAATATCCAAATATGTAAAGAACTTGTAAAACCCAACTTCCAAAACCCAAATAATCCAATTAAAAAATAGGCAGACAACATGAACAGGCATTTCTCCAAAGAAAACATACAGATAGCAAACAGACGTATGAAAATATTCTCATCATCATTTATGATCAGGGAAATGTCCATCAAAACTACAATAAAGTTTCACCTCACACTGTCAGAATGGCTAAAATCAACAACACAAGAAACAACAGGTATTGGCAAAAGAGTATGGAAAAAAAGGAACACTTGTGCGTGGTTGGTGGGAATGCAATCTTCTGCAGCTACTGTTGTAAATGGTATGAAAGTTCCTCAAACTCCTAACTCTGGGAAACAAACAAGGGATAGTGGAAGGGGAGATGGGCGGGGGGATGGGGTGACTGGGTGACGGGCACCGAGGGGGCACTTGACGGGATGAGCACTGGGTGTTATGCTATATGTTGGCAAATAGAACTCAAATAAAAAATATACAAAAAAAAGTTCCTCAAAAAGTTAAGAGTAAAACTGTCCTATGATCCAGCAATCACACTACTGGGTATTGGCCCAAGGAATAAATACAAAAACATTAACTCAAAGGGATATATGCACTCCTACATTTATAGCAGAATTATTCACAATAGTCAAGATATTGGCAGCAGCCCAAGTGTCCATCAGTAGATGAATGGGTAAATAAGTGGTATGTGTATAATATATTCCATTATATTATTTAGCCAAATAAAACAATGAAGTCTTGCCATTTGCAATGACATGGATGGAGCTAGAAAGTATGATGCTAAGGGAAGTAAGTCACCCAAAGAAAGATAAATACCATATGATTTCACTCATATGTTGAATTTAAGAAACAAAGCAAAAGAACAAAGGGGAAAAACAAGAGAGGGAGAGACAGAAGAGATTAAGAATCAGACAATTATAGAGAATGAACTGATGGTTATCGGGGGAGAGGATGGGGGTGGGGTTAAATAGATGATGGGGTTTCAGGAGTGTACTTGTCATATGTAGAATTGTCAAAACATTTTATTTTATATCTAAAACTAATATTACACTATATGTTAAATGGAACTAAAAATTTTTTAAAAAGTAAAAATATTTGTCAGCATGTGGATTATTTTAAATATTTTTCATTGGGTTGTGAAGATAAGAAAGATTTTTCATTTGGATGTGAGGAAGAGAAGTCAAGAGTATAGGAAACTGCCAATGAAATAACTGTGAAGAGGAAGGAAACATAAAAGAGAAGCAAGAGCTCTGTATGAGGCTTGATTTTTCTCCTTTCATTAATTCTTGTCCATAACTTCCTTAAGTTCTTTAACAACTTTTTTAAAAATAATATATGATGTACTTTAGAGTATTTATATGTTTATAACAATAGAATACAAACCAAAAATTTCTGGTGCAGATGATCAGAGCTGATATTATGTCTCTCGTTATCATACATGCAGGTTCTTTTAATCTTTTTCCTCCATTTCCTAGTAAATGGCTTCTATTATCAAAGTTAAATCATAGTTTAAGTGGCAATTCAGGGGGGGTCCTGTGCGGTACAGTCAGTTTTGCATCCGAATCTTGGTTTTGGCTCAATTGATGATCTCAAGGCCATGATATTGAGCCCCATGTGGGGCTCTGCACTCATAATGGAGTCCCTTTGAAATTCTCCCTTTTTGCCCTTCCCACTCATGTTCTCTGTCCCTCTAAAATAAACAAAAAATCTTAAAGATTAACGGCAGCTTGGTGTATGTATTAGATCCATGTTATCATGAGTAGGTAGGAGGTAGGGACAGAGAGCAAAATATTGACCCACTTGGTAGAGTCCAGCTCCTGTAACTGCACTTGTCAGATGCAGTGGGAATAGTGCAACGTAGGATGCCTATTAGAATATTATGCTTACCTCAAAGGCTGAAGCGATCTTCTTAGTTTCTTATTGAAGAAAGATGATGGCCTAACATCAGAACCTCATTTTTACCTTCCATATTTTACAATTTATAATCATATGCAGTAAAATCACATATGTTCTGACTTTGAGGATAGGCTTAGTCATTTTCAAGAAACCCTTTGTGGGCTAAGTAAAGCACACACTCAGGAACTATTACAATCAAGAGTCTAATATTATGATCTGCTTGATAAGCAAGAGGCCTTATGGAATACTATCTTCATTAAACTCTTTTCCTTTTTTGTTGCTATTCGTTATACAGTATCCTGGATACATAAATTCCATAAATTTAATTGAATTATTAACATAAAAACAATTGACCAATTCATCACAAAGAAGGCATCTCTATTGCTCAGTTCATTTGACCGGCCATAGGACAAAAATGGAAAAATTGCAGTTTTCTTACCCTACACTACTCTGGTATTGCTTTTTCTGTGTTTTGAATTTAAGTTGTTAAATGTCTACAAAATAATAAGACCTTATACCTACATAAATGCTAAGCTCTTTACATACATTACTTATTTAGTATTTATAAAAATCTGACCAAAAATTTGTTATTGCTTATAATCAATAGTAAATTAAGCTGAGGCTTAGAAAGTTTGAGTAACATAGCTTTGTGGTGGAGAATATGTCATTTTATAAACTATGCTCCTAAAGAGGTTTTTACATGTATATATTTTACAATTATATACATGCCTGTGATTTGGAGTGGTACATATTTAAATGATTTTAAAAATTGTGGTATTTATTCTTTTTAATATATATGAAAAATATAACAGGTACTTTGCTGATATTGAGTGGAGGGTTACATAAATGTCAATTAAATGAACCTGGTTAATAGTGTTAAAATCTTCTACATGATTAGTGATTGTGTAAATGTTTTATCAATGATTGAAATGGAAGCTGAAGACACAAGCTATCATTGTGGCTTTGTTCATCTCCAATATTTTGAAGCAATATTTCAGATGCATACACTTTCAGGATTGTTATGCTTTTAAAATATTTAATTATTTTATTGATATAAAAACCCTCTATTTCATGTTCTGAAGTCTATTTTATCTGATATAATATAGTTATATCAGATACAATATTGTTATATAGATATTAATATAGTTATTATAGTTTTATATTGATTAGTGTTTTGATGGTATGGATTTCTATAATTTTTAATAACCCTAAATAATTTTATGTATAGTAAGATTCCTTCATACAGCATATAATTGTGTTTTACATTTTTCTTTAATTTTTATTGACTTAAAATTGACATAAGTGAAATAAGTCAGATAGGGAAAGACAAATACTTTATGCTCTCACTTATGTGTAAAATTCCCCCAAACAACAACAACAACAAAATATAGAAAAGGAGACTAGAGAGGTGGGGCAAGATGGCGGAAGAGTAGGGTACCCAAGTCACCTGTCCCCACCAAATTACTAGATAACCTTCAAATCATCCTGAAAACCTACAAATTCGACCTGAGATTTAAAGAGAGAACAGTTGGAATGCTACAGTGAGAAGAGTTCACGCTTCTATCAAGGTAGGAATATGGAAAAAAATAAATGAATAAAAAAGCATCCAAGGGGTAGGGGCCCCGTGAGGAGCCATGGCTAAGGCCACACAGTGAGGCCCTCAGGACAGGAAACCCCAGTCCTGGAGAAGCAGGAGCTTCACCAATCTTCCCGGACAGAAAGGGGCTCCAAGGGAGTTAGAGCACGACCCCAGGAGGGCGGGGATGCCCTCAGGCTCCCTGGGACATTATCAGACACCTGCGACCCAGGGAGAGTGCGCCAAGCTCCCTAAAGGGCTGCAGCGCGCGCGCACGGCTCCACCAGGGAACAGCTAGGAGGGGCTCGGGCAGCGGCTCCACGCGGAGGGGGCTGCGCGGCCGGGAGCACGAATCCAACAGCGCAGGCCCGGGAGCACAGGGCGCCGGGGACACAGCCCAGGATCCGGTGCTCCCCCCGGGACAGGCAGAGGCCAGGAGGACACAGGACGGCAAGGACGGTCCGGCCCCAAGCTGAGCAGATCAGCGGCCCCGCCCCCGGAGCATCCAGGGCCCTGCAGACTGAGAGCTCTATAGTTACTGCAGGAGTGGAATCCAGGGCCCCAGAGCTGGCCGCCGCGGTAGTTGTTCCTCCTGGGGCCTCACGGGGTAAACAACCCCCACTGAGCCCTGCACCAGGCAGGGGGCAGAGCAGCTCCCGCAAGTGCTAACACCTGAAAATATGCACAACAGGCCCCTCCCCCAGAAGACGAGCTAGACAGACAAGTTCCAGGGGGAAGTCAAGGGACTTAAAGTATACAGAATTGAAGATACTCCCCCATGTTTTTTTTTTTTTTTGCTTTTTGATTTCTGTTTACTTCCCCCACCCTTTTATTTCTTTTTCTTTCTCTTTTTCTTCTCTCTTTTTTATTTTTTTCTTCCTTTTTCTTTTTTCTTTTTCTCTTTTCTTTCCTTCTCTCTCTCCTCTCTTTTTCTCCTTTTCCCAATACAACTTGATTTTGGCCACTCTGCACTGAGCAAAATGACTAGAAGGAAAACCTCACCTCAAAAGAAAGAATCAGAAACATTCCACTCTCCCACAGAGTTACAAAATTTGGATTGCAATTCAACGTCAGAAAGCCAATTCGCAAGCACTATTATAAAGCTACTGGTGGCTCTAGAAAAAAAAAAACATAAAGTACACTTGACGGGATGAGCACTGGGTGTTATTCTGTATGTTGGTAAATTGAACACAAATAAAAATTAATTTATAAAAAAAAAGGACTCAAGAGATTTCATGACTGCAGAATTTAGAACTAATAAGGCAGAAATTAAAAATCAATTGAATGAGATGCAGTCCAAATTAGAAGTCCTAACGACAAGGGTTAACGAGGTGGAAGAACGAGTGAGTGACATAGAAGACAAGTTGATGGCAAAGAGGGAAACTGAGGAAAAAAGGGACAAACAAAAGATCATGAGGATAGACTAAGGGAAATAAACGACAGCCTGAGGAAGAAAAACATAGGTTTAATTGGGGTTCCCGAGGGCACCAAAAGGGAGAGAGGTCCAGAATATGTATTTGAACAAATCATGGTTGAAAACGTTCCTAATATGGGAAGGGAAACAGGCATTCAGATCCAGGAAATAGAGAGATCTCCTCTTAAAATCAATAAAAACCGCTCAACACCTCGACATTTAATAGTGAAGCTTGCAAATTCCAAACATAAAGAGAAGATCCTTAAAGCAGCAAGAGACAAGAAATCTCGAACTTTTATGGTGAGAAATATTAGATTAACAGCAGACCCCTCCACAGAGACCTGGCAGGCCAGAAAGGGCTGGCAGGATATATTCAGGGTCCTAAATGATAGAACATGCAGGCAAGAATACTTTATCAAGCAAGGCTTTCATTCAGAATAGAAGGAGAGATAAAGAGCTTCCAAGATAGGCAAGAACTGAAAGAATATGAGACCACCAACCAGCTGTGCAAGAAATTTTAAAGGTGACTCTTAAAATTCCTCTTTAAGAAGAAGTCCAATGGAACAATCCACAAAAACAGGGACTGAATAGGTATCATGATGACACTAAACTCATATACTTCAGTAGTAACTCTGAACGTGAATGGGGTTAATGACCCAATCAAAACGCGCAGGGTTTCAGATTGGATAAAAAAGCAGGACCCATCTATTTGCTGTCTACAAGACACTCATTTCAGACATATGAACACCTACAGCCTGAAAATAAAAGGTTTGAGAACCATATACCATTCAAATGGCCCACAAGAGAAAGTAGGGGTAGCCATCCTTAGATAAACTAAAATTTACCCTGAAGACTGTAGTGAGAGATGAAGAGGGACACTATATCATACTTAAAGGATCTATCCAACAAGAGGACTTAACAATCCTCAATATATATGCCCCGAATGTGGGAGCTGCCAAATATATCATTCAATTATTAACCAAAGTTAAGACATACTTAGATAATAATACACTTATAATTGGTGAATTCAATCTAGTGCTTTCTCCACTCAATGGGTCTTCTAAGCACAACATCTCCAACGAAACAAGAGCTTTAAATGATACACTGGAGCAGATGGATTTCACAGATATTCACAGAACTTTACATCCAAACGCAACTGGATACACATTCTTCTCAAGTGCACATGGAACTCTCTCCAGAATAGACCACATACTGGGTCACAAACTGGTCTGAACTGATACCAAAAGATTGGGATCGTCCCCTGCATATTCTCAGACCATAATGCCTTGAAATTAGAACTTCTTTAAAAAAAAAAAAGGATCCCTGGATGGCTTAGCAGTTTAGCACCTGCCTTTGACCCAGGGTGTGATCCTGGAGTCCAGGGATCAAGTCCCACATCAGGCTCCCTGCAGGGAGCCTGCTTCTCCTTCTGCCTGTGTCTCTGCCTCTCTCTCTCTGTGTGTGTCTCAAATAAATAAATACATAAATAAAAAATAAATAAATAAATAAAATCTTTAAAAAAAAGGAAATTAGAACTAAATCACAACAAGAAGTTTGGAAGGACCTCAAACACGTGGAGGTTAAGGACCATCCTACTAAAAGATGAAAGGGTCAACCAGGAAATTAAGGAAGAATTAAAAAGAGTCATGGAAACTAATGAGAATGAAGATTCAACCGTTCAAGATCTTTGGGATGCAGCAAAAGCATTCCTGAGTGGGTAATACATCGCAATACAAGCATCCATTCA
The DNA here is from genome assembly GCF_905146905.1 of Nyctereutes procyonoides. Lineage (NCBI taxonomy): Eukaryota > Metazoa > Chordata > Mammalia > Carnivora > Canidae > Nyctereutes > Nyctereutes procyonoides. The sequence continues at coordinate 62,583,066 of NW_026575125.1, read as the reverse complement.
AAAACTGGAAAGAACTCAAATACAAAAGCTAACCTTACACCTAAAGGAGCTAGAGAAAAAACAGCAAATAGATCCTACACCCAGCAGAAGAAGATAGTAGCCAATAGGATACAATAGTACATTAAGAAAATTATTCACCATGACCAAGTAGGATTTATCCCCAGGATGCAAGGCTGGTTCAACACTCATAAAACAATCAATGTGATTGATCATATCAGCAAGAGAAAAACCAGGAACCATAAGATACTCTCATTAGATGCAGAGAAAGCATTTGACAAAATACAACATCCATTCCTCATCAAAACTCGTAAGAGTGTAGGGATAGAGGGAACTTTCCTCGACATCTTAAAAGCCATCTACGAAAAGCCCACAGCAAATATCATTCTCAATGGGGAAGCACTGGGAGCCTTTCCCCTAACATCAGGAACAAGACAGGGATGTCCACTCTCACCACTGCTATTCAACATAGTACTGGAAGTCCTAGCCTCAGCAATCAGACAACAAAAAGACATTAAAGGCATTCAAATTGGCAAAGAAGAAGTCAAACTCTCCCTCTTCCCCGATGACATGATACTCTACGTAGAAAACCCAAAAGACTCCACCCCAATATTGTTAAAACTCATACAGCAATTTGGCAGTGTGGCAGAATAGAAAATCAATGCCCATAAATCAGTGGCATTTCTATACACTAACAATGAGACTGAAGAAAGAGAAATTAAGGAGTCAATCCCATTTACAATTGCACCCAAAGCATAAGATGCCTAGGAATAAACCTATCCAAAGAGGTAAAGGATCTATACCCTAAAAACTATAGAACACTTCTGAAAGAAATTGAGGAAGACACAAAGAGATGGAAAAATATTCCATGCTCATGGATTGGCAGAATTAACATTGTGAAACTGTCAATGTTACCCAGGGCAATTTACACGTTTAATGCAATCCCTATCAAAATACCATGGACTTTCTTCAGAGAGTTAGAACAAATTATTTTAAGATTTGTGTGGAATCAGAAAAGATCCCGAATAGCCAGGGGAATTTTAAAAAAGAAAACCGTAGCTGGGGGCATCACAATGCCAGATTTCAGGTTGTACTACAAAGCTGTGGTCATCAAGACAGTGTGGTACTGGCACAAAAACAGACACAGAGATCAATGGAACAAAACAGATAACCCAGAAGTGGACCCTGAACTTTATGTTCAACTAATATTCGATAAAGGAGGAAAGATGCGCATTGGAAGAAAGACAGTCTCCTCAATAAATGGTGCTGGGAAAATTGGACATCCACATGCAGAAGAATGAAACTAGACCACTCTCTTGCATCACACACAAAGGTAAACTCAAAATGGATGAAAGATCTATATGGGAGACAAGATTCCATCAAAATCCTAGAGGAGATCACAGGCAACACACTTTTTGAACTCGGCCACAGTAACTTTTTGCAAGATACATCCATGAAGGCAAAAGAAACAAAAGCAAAAATGAACTATTGGGATTTCATCAAGATAAGCTTTTGCACAGCAAAGGATACAGTCAACAAAACTCAAAGACAACCTACAGAATGGGAGAAGATATTTGCAAATGACGTATCAGATAAAGGGCTAATTTCCCAGATCTACAAAGAACTTATTAAACTCAACACCAAAGAAACAAACAATCCAATCATGAAATGGTCAAAAGACATGAAGAGAAATCTCACAGAGGAAGACATAGACATGGCCAACATGCACATGAGAAAATGCTCTGCATCACTTGCCATCAGGGAATACAAATCAAAACCACAATAGATACCACCTCACACCTGTGAGAATGGGGAAAATTAACAAGGCAGGAAACCACAAATGTTGGAGAGGATGCGGAGAAAAGGGGACCCTCTTACACTGTTGGTGGGAATGTGAACTGGTGCAGCCACTCTGGAAAACTGTGTGGAGGTTCCTCAAAGAGTTAAAAATAGACCTGCCCTACGACCCAGCAATTGCACTTTTGGGGATTTACCCCAAAGATACAGATGCAATGAAACGCCGGGACACCTGCACCCTGATGTTTATAGCAGCAATGTCCGCAATAGCCAAACTGTGGAAGGAGCCTCGGTGTCCATCGAAAGATGAATGGATAATGAAGATGTGGTTTATGTATACAATGGAATATTACTCAGCCATTAGAAACGACAAATACCCACCATTTGCTTCAACGTGGATGGAACTGGAGGGTATTATGCTGAGTGAAGTAAGTCAATCGGAGAAGGACAAACAGTGTATGTTCTCACTTATTTGGGGAATATGAATAATAGTGAAGGGGAATATAAGGGAAGGGAGAATAAATGTGTGGGAGATATCAGAAAGGGACACAGAACATAAAGACTTCTAACTCTGGGAAATGAACTAGGGGTGGTGGAAGGGGAGGAGGGCGGGGGGTGGGGGTGAATGGGTGACGGGCACGGAGGGGGACACTTGACGGGATGAGCACTGGGTGTTATTCTGTATGTTGGTAAATTGAACACCAATAAAAATTAATTTATAAAAAAAAATAAAAAATAAATAAATAAAAAAAAAATAAATAAAAAAAATACCTGAACAATAATGAGCTTTATCTTGACATTCACATTTGAAACAAATACCATCATCTGAAATACTTTTTATGAAACATGTGTCTTTAAAAACTTAAAAAAAAGTTTAATAGTGTTTTATAATGTTGGAGCTAATTAACAGTTAGATTTTGTTGCTCTTACAGCCTACTGAGGGAGACAAGCTTAATGACTGAGTGATATAACAAAAGCATCCAAAATGTGCTATGTGAGCAGAAAGAGCCATAATTCAGTTATGTACTTTAAAAATGATAAAAATTAATCCATCAGAGATAACGTTATGATCAACATGTTATTTGACCTGAGTTTACTATTAAAAAGGAGTATAGTAACTTATTCACAATAGAGGTAGGGGGCCAGAAAGTTTCACAGTCCTTTTATTTTTTTTCCTTTTTTCTCTTTTTTTTTCCCACAGTCCTTTTAAATGTTCATTATAACCACTTTGTAATTAGGTGTTTTTGTCTGCATGATCTTTTGCTAGACACTACAGGGAGATATCCATTAGTTATGGTTCTTGGTTTTAGTTGTTTGAATTTTAAGTGATAAAATCAACAGACACTCATGGGGTTAGGTAATGTGAACATATCAATAAATAGATGAAAATGTACATATATCCTTTCACTTTTATCTGAGGAGGATGAAATGGGATGGTAGACGGCAGTCAGTAGAAGTGATGTGTTTTAATCTTGCAAATGTTAATCAAACTAGGTAATTTATTCTCTTTATTTATAGGAATTTACAATCGGGAAGTCCAAGATAAAACTGCCTAGAGGAGAAATGAAAATAACAGTGGCTTTCTTGATGAATGGCAGCTTATTTTTTACCTGCACACATGGTTATAGGAAAGGTCTAAAAATTTAAAGGATATACAATGAGATTACAGCATTCCTATAACCTCACTTAGAATATTATGTTTAGTTCTGGCTACCATATTAAAAAAAAAAGATGTAGCATTTTAAAAGGGGAATTAGGTTGACCTTAGGGCTGCAAGGTATGAGCCATGAAGACAGTATAGAATCCTGAATTTTTGTAACCTTTAAAGAGCACAGGTTGAAGATTTAATTGAAAATAAACTCACTTCAATACACATGTAGATAGATAATGTCGACTTTGTTTTTTATTACACTGATTATTGTAAAAGAGATGTGTAAATTTTAATAGAAATGAAACTTGCCAAAACAGACCTCTGTACTCGTCAGCGTTCTAAGTCCATCTTTCTGTAGCATGTAAGTAGAATAATGTTCTATTAATTTCCTCTATGAAATAAAATGTCTTCAGTCAGTGTTTTTCTGAAACATAGGATATACCCTTAGCTGAATACCACTAACAGACATTCCAATAACTATAAATCAAAGGAAAAATAGTATGTATTAAGAGTGGCAACTAAGTTGCAATTGCCACTAATTTCTCAGAGGAATTTCATTTGAATCTACTTATATTTTAGGAAGATACTCAGCAACTTAGGAATCAGAGAACCATGGGGTATTTGAGTTATGATGGGCCACAGAGGTCAATTTGTCCAATCCTGGCTTTACAAATTAGGATACTCGGATGTAAGAACAGGAAAGTCATTTGTTCATGGGCACACAGGTAGTTAATTGCATAGTTGAGACTAATACCGAGGTATTCTTATGCCTTGTTCATTGTTCTTTCTGTTAACACTATTGCTTCCAGAATAGGTGGTTATTTGAAATAATTTATAACGTGGTTTCATGCAAGCTCAGGAGTAACTTTTCATGGAAACAAAGTCATAAACTCAGAGTTCTCCTTTGCTCTATTTTATACTCTATTTTCATGTTAATTTAGGCTTCCAATCATATTAATGTTAGCTTTAGACTTTTTTTTTTTGCACATGACCCTTCTTTTTGATTCTCATATCTATCTACTTGGTCATTTCATGCTGAGAACATTGCGGTAAACTCCTATCTGGTCTTACCTCCAAACTTTTTTGTAACAATTCATCCTGCACATCCTGTCAGTTGCAATTTCCTGAAGTGTTTTTGCCCTCTTTCTGTCTCTGTTTTTCAAAACCTATCTTCAAGACTCAAATCAATTTCATCTCTTCTATAATGACTTAGTGACCACTTCAGGTAAAATGGATACTTTCATCTAAATTCTTATAGCACTTAGTTTATATCACCCATGCATTCAACATTTGTTCATCAGATATTCTTAAGTGCCTAGTCTATGCCAAGAAGTTGGGTGGTTTACCACTCACAGACTTTCAATGTAACAATTTGGAACTATGACTTATCAGTCTTTTTTAGACTGAAATATTCTTGATATTAGGAATCATGCTTGAAAAATCTTTGTATTCTACGTAGTCCATAGCAAAGAGGCTTTTGTGCATAGTTGATGATTAGTAAATATTTGTGGAATATTTAAATAAGAAGCTGCTTTTTGGGCCTGGGTGGTTCAGCGGTTGGGTGTCTGCCTTCGGCTCAGGGTGTGATCCCGGGATGAGGGATCGAGTCCCATGTTGTGCTCCTTGCAGGAAGCCTGCTTCTTCCTCTGCCTGTGTCTCCGCCTCTCTCTCTCTCTCTCTCTCTCTCTCTCTCTCTCTCTCTCCTCTCTCTGTGTGTGTGTGTGTCTTGTGAATAAGTAAATAAAATCTTTAAAAGAAAACGAAGCTGCTTTTCATAGGATAAAGAGATAAATGTGGCCTCTATGGGATCAGCAAACTGTTAGATATCAATTATAAGCATGTTTGAAGAGCTTCCTTTAACTCTTAAAGAAGCTGTTTTTTCACATATCATGAAGTGACAAGATGATCAAGGAAAAAAGTTTGATACATTTTAGTCATATTTTAGTCATATTCTGATAGATAAATATTGTCAACAACAAAAAGTGGAAGAGCATGGACTGAGATTTAAAACACTTCAGTTTCAGTCTTAGATATATAAAAGTGGGACAATATTTCAAACCCACTTCACACACAGAATAGTTGTATTCCATTGCTTAAAATTTTTATTTATTTTTATTTTTTATTTTATTTTTTGCTTAATAAAGAATAAATACTCCATTAACTATAAAACTATGTAACAGTAAGATGTTATTATTTAATATAAGAAAGATATTGTTGAACAAAAGATTTTAGACAAATAGATGAGTTAGATCTAGTTTTTCAAAAGGTAACCATTTGTAATTTTAAAAACTGCCTCTGGTGTCTTGATGGAAAAAGAACATGCTTTGCATTTTATTTTATTTTATTTTATTTTATTTTATTTTATATTTTATTTTATTTTTTGACAGTGGAGTGGTCCTTGTTAGGGATTAAGTCAGGGGATGAACAGTAAGGGATTTAACAGACCTTCAAGTAAGTAACCCTCTTCATTCCCACTCCTGAGGCCATTTAGTAAAATGTTGAGAGTATATCTAGGCCAAGATTCCTTTGCTTTTAATCCTGCTTGATTGTCTTCATCTGTACTACACCAAACCAGAGAGGATTACCACAAATGATTAATTGGCAAATGAACTCATATTCTTAGAAATGGCTTATCTTAGTTCTACTCACAGAACTGTCATAATTTTACATCCAATTTAAGCTTCATGAAACAAGCCAAATGTTTTTTTAAGTTATAATTAAAATAAAATTTTAGAATATTTTTCTCTAAGAATAATTTTAAAATGAATCTATATTTTTTATCCATCAATAATTCAGTATACTTGATGCCATCAACTGAGTTTGGACTCATGAAGTTTCTGATCAACTTTAGGTACTCCGTGAAGGTTTATTCAGATTCTAAAGCACCATGGCTATCCTTATATAATTAAGCATCCTCATCAGTGATGAAAATTGTGCTGTATAGTGGAAATCATTTCTTAGAATATGTTTTATGAAAATAAACTTGAATACTCTACAGTGATAAATTTGACTGAGTTAATTGTCCCTTCACATAGCCATCATTCATCATCAATTATTTGACAAATATTTACTGGGTGCCCATTCTGTGCCACCATCTTCCTTAGGTTTTGGAGTGAAACAGTGGACAACAACCTTAAACCCATTGTGTGTTCCTAGGGAAGATAGATCTAAAACAAGTGAATAGGGCAGCCCCGGTGGCGCAGTGGTTTAGCGCCGCCTGCAGCCCAGGGCGTGATCCTGGAGATCCCGGATCGAGTCCCGCCTTGGGCTTCCTGCATGGAGCCCGCTTCTCCCTCTGCCTGTATCTCTGCCTCTCTCTCTCTCTCTCTCTCTCTCTCTCTCTCTCTGAATGAATAAATAAATAAATCTTTAAAAAAATAAAACAAGTAAATAGATAAAATATTTACATATTGTTATAAATACTATTAAGGAAGAACCATTTTAACAATTCAAAATTGGAGGCTACTACTAAGTTCTCTACATAGGCAGCACACTATTTAGATAGTGGGTCAGTTTACTATCATCTCAGTGTATTATCAAACCATCAAACTTAAAGCTAACTAGAAGCTGGTAAAGAAGTAATTGTGTCCAGTCCTCAAAGGTTTTAATAAATGTTTTGTTTGGCTTCTGGAACATTTCTTTAGTGCTTTCTGTGAGTCATTCTGAACATACAATAATAAGACATGATCATCAACTAGATGACATGATGTATTACTAGTATTCAGTGTTTAAAAAAGCCCTTATAAAAGGCTAGCTAGAACCGCATACAGATCAAAGGACAATATTCAAAGGGTCACTCTGTGTCTTTAGTCAAACCTACAAGCATGGATAGCAAGATTATAAGGAAAAAATTTTCCAACAGAAATATTATGGACAAAGATGCCAGAACATTAAGGGATTTAAAATGTATGAAGATTCTGAGGTATGTTCATAGTTTTATACAATAAGTTATTCAGGTAGTTTATCTAATAATTCATTTGTGTGACTGATATTTACTGAGGTTGAGTAAGTGTAAATATATTATTGAAAAACCTATTTGAGATGCATCTATAGTACCACTAAAAATATTTAGTTTGTCTCCTTGATGGGACATATATTGTGCATAGTAAATATAATTATTACTATATTGTGAGAAGAGCGTGTTAATCTCATTTTTTATGATCATTGCCATGAAAAACACATATTCTGAACCATAATTCTATTTCTGAGATCTTTATTATTGTAGGACATATGAGAAATATCATTGAATCTACTGAGACTCTACAGACTGGATTGACAAAGTTCTGTTTGTATAAAGGATCATCTGTCAGATACAATTGGCATAGTCTTCCATTCCTTAAATTATATTGGCAGCCTTTGTTAATACAATGTATATCCTGAAGCTCCCTTTTGTACAAATTCTAAAAGTGCCATAGGCTTATTTATCTTTATTCTTACCTCATCCCATATTATTTTTTTCTTTTTCTTGTTTCTTTAGACTCTGATTTTACATCTCACTGACTTTTAAAAGAGTCAAGATGATGCATCAAAGTCTTTCAGAAGAAGCAGATATTTAATATGACCAAGGGTTTTGTTATTCCCAAGTAGTACTAGGAAAAATAAATTTCTGAATGGAGGAAAATGGTCAGTTCTAATTGTTTGGGCTTTGAATCATAAGAATGTGTTTTTGGAGAATTAAGTGAATCAGAGTTTGTTTGGATGTCTTCTGGAAACTTAACTAAGCCTAAATATCCAGGCCTTTATTTTTAAACTTTTATATTGAAATATTTTTTTCAGTCCATTTTTTAACCTACATGCTTGTAAAAAAATTGGAATTCCTAAAAAGATTAAATAGCTTTATATCTGCTGCTGTGGAGCAAGAGTTGACATATAAGATGAATAAAGTTATTAGCTAAGAGAGTGAGAAAAGCTCCCTAATAGCTCCAACAGTGGAAATACAACAGCTAATATGATTCAATCATGTCTCAAAAGAGAACCTAAAAATGTTTCACCAACACATATTTGCTGGCCATTTGTACTCTACAGCTGAAGTTTTGGGGAGGGACAGAGCATTGTTTGACTTATGTCCTATTTATGTGTTACATTTATTCCCAGTCAATATTTTATTTATTGTATTGGGCCAGAAAAAGAAGTTACACGACTAAAAGATCTTGTATGTGTAAGGAATGGTTAAAGCCTGATTTAGTAGCTCCCAAAATTTGACAGTATATACCAGATTAACAGATGACTCCTATTTCAAAGCATAAGAAACATTTCTTTCTAAGTTTATTAAACTATAATTGACAGAATTGTATATAAGGTATACAATAATTTCACAATGTATACACATATTGAAGCATAGGAAGCATGCTATTGATTTGTTAGATTTTAAATATATGATATGGCTACTACTCTGATTGAATTATAAGATTTCTCTGAGTATAATCAGTTTCTTATTGAATATTTTCATTTAACACGACTCACTTTAGGTATTTTTTTTTTGCCTATGGAAACTAGTAAAATGGTTCTACTTCAAAAGTTAAAGGTTGTCTTTCCTCATTAAAGAAAGTGCATATGACTTTTTAGGTAGATAAATAATCTAGCACTTTAAATAGTGTATACATGTATGGAAATTTCCGGACATCTCATAGTTTCTATGAGGAAATTGACTAATATTTGAAGTAAATTATATACACAAACTTTAAAATAGTGGCCATAAAACTCAAATTCCTACTGGAACCAGGGAGATAATATAAATTAATTTAGAGGGCCACATATAAGATCATAGGACATCGTGGGACCATAATTCTGTAGGGGACAGAGGAGTACACGCTCTGTCTATGGGTAACCATTGTTTTTCTACTTCATCTAATTTTGTTAAGCCAGTAAATATGTGGGACTAGATCTTCTGGAAAGTCTTTTTTTTTTTAGAGAATCTATTGGAAATTCAGATTTTATATAAAATTCTCAGATTTTCATAGCTTTGGGCAGACCAAATGCAACACATTTGGCAGCCTTGGTTTCCCGTTTGCAGCCTTTTCTTCAAAAGCAGTGTGGTATAGAAAAAGCACTTGCTTAGAGATCAAGGGAGACACCGATCTTGTCTTATTTCTTTTACTATCTAAATGTGTAGCACATCTGTCTACTTTATTATGTTCCCATGAGAATAAAACAGATATGATCATCTTTGAGGGAGAGTTCAAAAAGTTGTTCCCTGATATATAGTAGAGGAAGCAGGGTCATGAATTCAGGGACAATATCTTGAATTAGGAGTCAGGGACTTCTGGCATTAATTTTCTATGTATAGTTGGCCAAAAAAGTTGAACATCTCAGGGGTTAATTTTCTCAGCTGTCAAATGGTGGTGGTAGTGGTGGGTAGTAAAGTACAGCAGTTCAGACTCCCAGTATATCATGTAGAAAAAAGAACTGGCTTCACTACTAATTGAAGGGATGGAAATAAATGGCTCCCTCTTATCTTTCCTTATACTAACCACCAGCACTTTACTTTTCTTTAGAGTCCAGTTTCAAATCCATTGGACTATATCATATCAAAGAGATGACCATATCTGTAAAATGCTCTGTTTTAAGTAATTTTGAATAATCAGTGAATGTAACACTTTATTTAGTTACCCTCATTAGAGGTAGGACTTACTATGTGATATTTGATAGTGAATTTTCAATTTATCTTCAAAGGACTAAAAAACTTAAATCCAATGATTCTGTGAGTCCTTTTTTTCTAGAGATTTTATATATTTATTCATGAGATACAGAGAGAGAGAGAGAGAGAGAGAGAGAGAGAGAGAGAGGCAGAGACACAGGGAGAGGGAGACGCAGGCTCCATGTAGGGAGCTTGCCACGGAACTCGATCCCAGGTCTCCAGGATCACGCCCTGGGCTGAAGGTGGTGCTAAACCGCTGAGCCACCCGGGCTGCCCAAATCTGATGATTCTGTGAGTTCTTAACTGGATTTCTCACTTTGTGATATTTTGTTGCCTCTTGTCATGTGTTTTGTATGCTGTTTCTCAATTGTCAAATGTGATTCTGTGCTCTAAGTTTAGGTTTCAAAAGTATGAATTCCATATCTCTACTAAACTGACTCCAATCAGGGAAGGGTAATGGGTAGCAATCATTGCCATTAACTTTGTTGCCTTGCACCCACACACTACAAGTTAGAAGAATCAAAGTATGAAAATGTATTTATCAGTAGTACAGGATAAAAATGATCTCAACAAATTTAAAACACTCATTAAATTCTTAAGTCTCAGCCAATGCAGAATCAACTTCTAGTCATAACTTGTATGTGAGGGAGAGTCTTTGGTGTTCTGATGCTGTCCAGTAATGTTGATGATTGGAGCTAGTAAGCTTTGTAGATACCCTTACTACTTATCTTTGTATGTTGTAGGACCTTGGTTGGTAATAGTTCTATTGGTTGTACTGGTATATTGAGTATAGTCTCTGGCCCATTGTTTTCGAACATGTGTAACCCCATTTTGTCAGTATTTTCATAAGAATGTGGTCATATGTATATTTCAGCAATAAAGATAAGTTCTAGTGAATTCTAGGTCCTTTATGCATGATTTTAATTTTATAGCCAGACGTACAAGTGAGGAGAGGCAGCAAAAAGGTAATTTCAGGAAACTAAGAGATATTAGAGGGGGATACAAAGCATTCTAGGCCAAGTCAATGAAACTCAGATGAGAGCTGCTTTATACTGAGCTGATAATATTTGTAGCATCATCTGCTTGTTCAATGAAATTTTCCTATGTTGATTACTTGGCAAAATATAAGGAAATGTAAATGGACACACAGAATGAACAAATTCAGAAGTATAGAAGTCACATTTTATTTTGAATGTCAAAAATAAAGTGTATGTATTTAGCTTGTAATCCCTAAGTCCTAGAGCCATAGTTAATGTTAAGCAGTATTGTAAAAGACATTTTCACACTTGGCAAGAAATGAAACAATTTTTAAAGTCAAGTAAAGTCTTAATTTTTAGGGAAGTTTTAATTTCTTAATAAAAGAACCATAAATTCATGGGCATTATATATTTATTGGATAATTATAACAAGAATGTTTTAATATTTGTTAATTTTAAAGTATAACAAATAACCTATGAATCTCAGGTCATAGAAGATTTAAATGGTTTTTGAACTTAGTGTATTATGTATATATGGTAACAGCCAAAACATTTCTATTGAGTGTAGAAAGTCTTCTACAAATAGAAAAGTGGGGGAATCTCTGGTAAAAGGAAAAATGAGTGCTCTAATCCAGTAATATGAGGTCCACTGAATTAAGAAAGTGCACATTATTATTGATTTGGTATGCATGAGTATATTTTACGTTAAGAAAATGTCATTTTGGAATGCCTAATGGCTCAGTTGGTTAAGCTTCCAACTCTTAATTTCAGCTCAGGTCATGAGATCAAGCCCTGAGACAGGCTCCACACCCAGCATAGAGCCTGCTTGAGATTCTCTTTACTGCTCCTCCACCCCACCTCCCAAAACCTTTCTCTCTTTCTCCAAAAATAAATAAATAAATAAATAAATAAATAAATAAATAAATAAATAAATAAATAAATGTCGTTTCAAAATAGTTTGAGTGAGTGATCTATAAAGCAAAATAAAATAGTTCTAAAAGTCAGGCAACAGAACATGAGAATAGGTGAAACAAAGTTTCGCCTTCCTTCACCCCCACCTGTTTTTCCTAACCCCAGATACATATTTGCATTTGTGATTTATTTAGAAATCTTTCTACAAAGTTTTAAGCAGAAAATCAATTACCTTTCAAAACAAGCAAATGACAAAAATACTTTTTTCAATTTAATTTTTAAAATTTCCAATAAAATAACATACAGTGTTAGTTTCAGGTGTACAATATAGTGACTCAACAATTCTATATTCAGTGCCCATTACCATAAATGTAATCCTAATCCCCTTCACCTATTTCACCCATTCTTCCACCCACCTGCCCTCTGGTAACCATCTGCTCTTAGTTAAGAGTCTCTTTTTCTCTCTTTTTTTGTTCATTTGTTCTGTTTCTTAAATTCTACATATGAGTGAAATCATGTGATATTTATCTTTCCCTGACTGACTTTCTGAAAGGAGATTTAACAAAAATGCTACTGCAAGAGATTACAGAGGAGTGATGAACCAACCATATATATTTGGAGTGGTCATTATGGTGAGGTTCCTGTTTCTGTACTACTAAGAAGTGCACCAAAGCTCAAAAGAGCCAAATTACAGTCCTTATAGATTTTTAAAGCATGTTGTTTTGTTTTTTTTTTAATGTACTTATTTTTCCAGTCTTAATTTTAATTCCAGTATACTTAACATACAGTGTTATATTAGTTTCGGTGTACAATAGTGATTCAACCATTTTATACATAACTCAGGGCTCATCAGGATAAGTGTACTCTTAAATCTAATTTCACCCATCCCCCCACCTACCTAATTTCACCCATCCCCCCACCAACCTCCCCTATGGTAGCCATCAGTTCATTTTCTATAGTTAATAGTTTAGGTTTTTTTTCTCTCTTTTTCTTTATTTCTTTTGTTTCTTAAATTCCACATATGAATGAAATCATATGTTGTTTGTCTTTCTCTGGTTGAGTTATTTCACTTGGCATTATATCCTCTAGATCCAACCACATTGTTTCAAATGGCAAGATTTTTATTCTCTTTTATGATTGAGCACTATACTGTTGTGTGTGTGTGTGTGTATACACACACACATCTCATCTTCTTTATCCATTCCTCTATTGATGGATACTTGTGTTGCTTCGATAATTTGGCTATTGTAAATAATGCTGCAGTATACATAGGGGTGTGTATACCTTTTTGAATTAGTGTTTTTGTATCCTTTGGGTAAATGCCAAGCAGTGGAATTACTGGATCTGGGGTAATACTATTTTTAATATTTTGAGAAACCTCCATACTTTTTCCACAGTGACTGTAGCAGTTTTCATTCCTAATAATACAAGTGTTCCTATTTCTCCACATCCTCACCAACACCTGTTGTTTCTCGTGTTGTTGGTTTTAGCCATTCTGACAGATATTAGATGATATCTCATCATGGTTTTGATATGCATTTCCTTGATGATGAGTGATTTTGAGCATCTTTTCATGTGTCTGTTGGCCGTCTGGATGCCTTCTTTGGAGAAATGTGTTTCATGTCTTTTGTCCATTTTTTAATTTGGATTATTTGTTTTTGAGTGTTGAGTTTTATAAATTCTTTATATATTTTGGATACTAACCCTTTATTAGATTTTTCACTTGCAAATATCTTCTCTCATTTTGTAGTTTGCCTTTTAGTTTTGTTGAATGTTTCTTTGCTGTGCAGAAACTTGTTATTTTAATGCAGTATCAATAGTTTATTTTTGCTTTTGTTTCCCTTGCCTCAAGAGACATATCTAGAAAAATGTTGCTATGGCCAGGGTCAGGGAATTTATAGCCTGTGCTCTCTTCTAGGATTTTTATGATTCAGAACTCCCATTGAGGTCTTGCATCCATTTTGAGTTTATTTTTGTATATGGTATAAGAAAGTGGTTCAGTTACATTCTTTGCATATTGCTGTCCAGTTTTCCTAACACCATTTGGCTTTTTCCATTGCATATATTTGCCTCCTTTGTCAAAGATTAATTGGCCATGAAATTTTGGGTTTATTTCTGAGCTCTCTATTCCATTCTGTTGATGTATGTATCTATTTTTGTGCCGGTGCATATTATTTAGGTTACTACAGTTTTGTACTATATCTTGAAATCTGAGATTGTGATATTTCCAGTATTGTTCTTTTTCAAATTGCTTTTGCTATTCGGGGTCTTTTTTGGTCCATACAAATTTTAGGATTGCTCTAGTTCTGTGAAAAATGTTGTTGCTATTTTGGGAGTGCATTAAATCTATAGCTTGGTTGAATAGTATAAGCATTTTAATAATATCTGATCTCCCAGTTCATGCTCATCGAATATATTTCCATTTCTGTCATTTTCAATTTCTTTCATCAGTGTTTTATAGTTTTCAGAATACAGGTCTTTCACCTCCTTGGTTAAGTTTAATTCCTTGGTATTTTATTCTTTTTGGTGCAAATGTAAATAGGATTATTTCCTTAACTTCTCTTTCTTTCATTATTAGTGTACAAAAATGCAACCTATTTCTGTATATTCACTTTGTATCTTGCAACCTTACTGAACTCATTTATCAGTTCTAGTAGTTTCTTTGAAGGAGTCTTTAGGGTTTTCTATATATAGTATCATGTTATCTGCAAATAGAGAAAGTTCTGCTTTTTCCTTGCTGATTGGATGCCTTTTATCTTTCTTTGTCTGATTTTTGTGGCTAGGACTACCAGTACTATGTCGAATACAAGTGTGGGCATATTGTCTTTTTCCTGACCTTAGGGGAAAAACTCTTATTTTTCACCATTGTGTATGATGATTAGCTGTGGCTTTTTCATATAAGACCCTTATTACATTGAGGTATGTTCCCTCTATACCTATTTTGTTGCATATTTTTCATCATTAATAGATGTGAAACACTTTTTCTGCATCTATTGAAATGCTGACAAATAAAGGAAAACAAATAAAAATTGTTTTTTAGCCTTTCTCTTATTGATGTAGCATATCACATTGATTGATTTGTGACTATTCAACCACCTTTGTAACCCAGGAACAAATACCACTCAATTGAGTTATATGATTTTTTAAGTGTATTATTGGACTTGGTTTACTAATATTTTTCTCAGGATTTTGCATGTATATTCATTGGGGATATTGGCCTATAGCTCTCTTTATCAGGTTTTGGTATTAGAATAATGGTGGTCTCATAGAATGAATTTGGAAGCTTTCTTCTTTTTCTATTTTTTGGAATAATTAAAGAAGAATAGGTACTAACTCCTATTTATATGTTTGGTAGATTTTAACAGTGAAGCCATCTGGTTCTGGACTTTTATTTGTTGAGAGTTTTTTGATTACTGATTCAATTTCACTACTAATAATTGCCTGTTCAGATTTTCTATTTCTCCCTAATTCAGTTTTGGAAGGTCATATGCTTTTAGCAATTTATTTGTTTCCTTTAGACTGTACAATTTGTCAGCATATAATTTTTCATTATCTTATAACCCTTTGTTTCTCTGAAGTGTTGGGTATTATTTTTCCTCTTTAATTTCTGATTTTGAGTACTCTCTTTTTTCTTTTTTCTTTTTAAATTTTTTTTTTAATTTTTTTGTATGATAGTCACACAGAGAGAGAGGCAGAGACACAGGCAGAGGGAGAAACAGGCTCCATGCACCGGGAGCCCGACGTGGGATTCGATCCCGGGTCTCCAGGATCGCGCCCTGGGCCAAAGGCAGGCGCCAAACCGCAGCGCCACCCAGGGATCCCCTTTTCTTTTTTTTCTTTCTTTTTTTTGTGGTTGTTTCTGATGAGTCTAGCTAAAGGATTATCAATTTTGTTGATCTTTTCAAAGACTAGCTCCTGGTTTTGGTGGTCTGTTCTACTTCTTTGGTTCCTATTTCTTTTATTTTGCTGTACAGTTTATTTATTTTCTTTCTTTCTACTGTTTTGGGGTGTTGTTCTTTTTCTAGCTCCTTTAGGTTTAAGATTAGATTGTTTATTTGGGATTTTTCTTGCTTCTTGTGGTAGGCTTATATTGCTATAAACTTTCCTCTTAGAACCATTATTGTTGCATCTGGAGTTGTTCTGATAATTGTGTTTTCATTTTTATATCTTTCCATGTACTTTTTAATTTTTCTTTGATTTCTTGGTTGACTCATTCATTGTTTAGTAGCATGCTATTTAACCTCCATGTATTTGTGTTCTTTCCAGGTTTTTTTTCTCGTGACTGATTTCTAGTTCCATAGCATTGTCATTGGAAAAGACACTTGATATGACTTTGATCATTTTTAATTTGCTGAGATGGTTTTGTGGCCTAATATGTGATACATTCTGGAAAATGTTGCATGTGCACTTGAAAAGATTATGTATTCTGTTATTTTGGGATGGAACCTTCTGAATATCTCTGTTAGATCCATCTGGTCCAATGTATCATTCAAAGCTACTGTTTCCTTGTTGATTCTCTGAATAATCTGTCCATTGATGTAAGTGGGGCATTAAAATATCCTAGTATTGTATTATTATCAATTACACCCTTTATGCTTGTTATCAGCTGCTTTATGTATTTGGGTGCTCCCATATTGGATTATAAATATCTATAATTGCTATATCTTTCTGTTGGGTTCTTCTCTTTATGATTATGTAGTGTCCTTCTTTTCTCATTAAGTTATTTGTTTTAAAGTCTATTCTGTCTGATATAAGCATTACTACCCCCACTTTCTTTTCACTTTTATTTGCATGATATTTTTCCATCCCTTCACTTGTAAACTGCATGTGTCTTTAAGTTTGAAATGAATCTGTTGGAAGCATATATATGGGTTTTGCTTTTTTATCCATTTTTTAACTGTCTTTTGATGGTGCATATAGTCAACTAACTTTCAAAGTAATTATGGATAGGTATGTATTTTGTTACCTATTTTTGTAGTTACTCTTTCTTCTCTTGCTCTCTTCTTTCATGATTTACTGACATTTTTTTTTATATACTTGGCTTCCTTTCTCATTATTTTTTGCCTATTATCAGTTTTTGATTTGTGGTTACCATTAGGCTTGTGTATAGCATCTTATACATATAACAATCTATATTAAGTTAATGGTTGCTTAAGTTTGAATCCATTCTAAAAGCACTACATTTTTACTCCTTCCTCAAACATTTCAGACATATGGTGTCATACTTTATATCCTTTTATTTTGTGAATCATTTGACTGATTTTTAAAGCTATAATTAATTAAATAGTTTTGTGCTTCCTCCTTTTACTACTCCTGCTTGAGGTTTCCTTTCTACTCAGAGTCCTCTTTAACATTTCTCGTAAGGCTGGTTTAGTAGTGATGAATTCATTTAACTTTTGTTTGTCTGAGAAACTCTATGTCTCTTCCTCTGTTCTGATGATAGCCTTGCTGGATACAGTATTCTTCTCTGCAGGTTTTGTTTTCTTTCAGCACTTGAATATATCATGCCATTCCTTTTAAGCCTGAACAATTTCTGCTGAAAAACCAGCTTATAGCCTTATGGAGTTTCCTGTGTATATAATGTTTTCTTTTCTCTTTCTGCTTTTAAAATTCTCTCTTATCACTGTGTTTTGTCATTTTATAGTGTGTCTTTTTTTTTCTTTTTGTAAGTGTGTCTTGGTGTGGATCTTGGTGTGGATATCCTTGGGTTGATTTTATTGGGGGTTCTCTGTGTCTCTAGGATCTGGAAATTTTCAGCTATTATTTCCACAAATACATTTCCTGCCCCCTTTACTCTCTCTTCTCTTTACGGGGTCCCTATAATAATGTTTTTATGCTTCATGGTGTCACTCGTTCCCCAATTCTACTTTCATTTATTATTATTATTTTTTGCTCTCTCACATTCAGTATGATTGCTTTCTTCAACTCTGTCCTCCAGGTCACTGGTCAGTTCTGCTTTCCTTAGTCTGGTCTTTATTCCTTCTAGTGTATATTTAATATCAGTTACTGAATTCTTCATTTTTGATTGGTTCTTTTTTATGTTTTTTCTTTTTCTTAAGGGTCTCACTGAGGCTCTCCACTCTTTTTTTATTTTTTATTTTATTTTTTAAATAATAAATTTATTTTTTATTGGTGTTCAATTTGCCAACATACAGAATTACACCCAGTGCTCATCCCGTCAAGTGCCCACCTCAGTGCCTGTCACCCATTCACCCCCACTCCCCACCCTCCTCCCCTTCAACCACCCCTAGTTCATTTCCCAGAGTTAGGAGTCTTCATGTTCTATCTTCCTTTCTGATATTTCCTACACATTTCTTCTCCCTTCCCTTATATTCCCTTTCACTATTATTTATATTCCCCAAATGACTAGAACATATAATGTTGTCCTTTTCCGATTGACTTATTTCACTCAGCATAATACCGTCCAGTTTCATCCACGTTGAAGCAAATGGTGGGTATTTGTCATTTCTAATGGCTGAGTAATATTCCATTGTATACATAAACCACATCTTCTTTATCCATTCATCTTTCAATGGACACTGAGGCTCTTTCCACAATTTGGCTGTTGTGGACATTGCTGCTATAAACATCGGGGTGCAGGTGTCCCAGTGTTTCATTGCATCTGTATCTTTGGGGTAAATCCCCAACAGTGCAATTGCTGGGTCATAGGGCAGGTCTATTTTTAACTCTTTGAGTAACCTCCACACAGTTTTCCAGAGTGGCTGCACCAGTTCACATTCCCACCAACAGTGTAAGAGGGTTCCCTTTTCTCCGCATCCTCTCCAACATTTGTGGTTTCCTGCCTTGTTAATTTTCCCCATTCTCACTGGTGTGAGGTGGTATTTCATTGTAGGTTTTGATTTGTATTTCCCTGATGGCAAGTGATGCAGAGCATTTTCTCATGTGCTTGTTGGCAATGTGTATGTCTTCCTCTGTGAGATTTCTCTTCATGTCTTTTGCCCATTTCAGGATTGGATTGTTTGTTTCTTTGCTGTTGAGTTTAATAAGTTCTTTCTAGATCTTGGAAACTAGCCCTTTATGTGATACGTCATTTGCAAATATCTTCTCCCATTCTGTAGGTTGTCTTTTAGTTTTGTTGACTGTATCCTTTGCTGTGCAAAAGCTTCTTATCTTGATGAAGTCCAAATAATTCATTTTTGCTTTTGTTTCTTTTGCCTTTGTGGATGTATCTTGCAAGAAGTTACTGTGGCCGAGTCAAAAAGGTTGTTGCCTGTGTTCACCTCTACGATTTTGATGCAATCTTCTCACATTTAGATTGCTCATCCATTTTGAGTTTATCTTTGTGTATGGTGACAGAGAGTGGTCTAGTTTCATTCTTCTGCATATGGATGTCCAATTTTCCCAGCACCATTTATTGAAGAGACTGTCTTTTTTCCAGTGGATAGTCTTTCCTCCTTTGTCGAATATTAGTTGACCATAAAGTTGAGGGTCCATTTCTGGATTCTCTATTCTGACCATTGATCTATGTGCCTGTTTTTGTGCCAGTACTACACTGTCTTGATGACCACAGCTTTGTAGTACAACCTGAAATCTGGCATTGTGATGCCCCCAGCTATGGTTTTCTTTTTTAAAATTCCCCTGGCTATTCGGGTCTTTTCTGATTCCACACAAATCTTAAAATAATTTCTTCTAACTCTCTGAAGAAAGTCCATGGTATTTTGATAGGGATTGCATTAAACGTGTAAATTGCCCTGGGTAACATTGACATTTTCACAATATTAATTCTGCCAATCCATGAGCATGGAATATTTTTCCATCTCTTTGTGTCTTCCTCAATTTCTTTCAGAAGTGTTCTATAGTTTTTAGGGTATAGATCCTTTACCTCTTTGGTTAGGTTTATTCCTGGGTATCTTATGCTTTGGGTGCAATTGTAAATGGGATGGACTCCTTAATTTCTCTTTCTTCAGTCTCATTGTTAGTGTATAGGAATGCCATTGATTTCTGGGCATTGATTTTGTATCCTGCCACACTACCAAATTGCTGTATGAGTTCTAGCAATCTTGGGGTGGAGGCTTTTGGGTTTTCTATGTAGAGTATCATGTCATCGGCGAAGAGGGAGAGTTTGACTTCTTCTTTGCCAATTTGAATGCCTTTAATGTCTTTTTGTTGTCTGATTGCTGAGGCTAGGACTTCCAGTACTATGTTGAATAGCAGTGGCGAGAGTGGACATCCCTGTCTTGTTCCTGATCTTTGGGGAAAGGCTCCCAGTGATTCCCCATTGAGAATGATATTTGCTGTGGGCTTTTCGTAGATGGCTTTTAAGATGTCGAGGAAAGTTGCCTCTATCCCTACACTCTGAAGAGTTTTGATCAGGAATGGATGCTGTATTTTGTCAAATGCTTTCTCTGCATCTCATGAGAGGATCATATGGTTCTTGGTTTTTCTCTTGCTGATATGATGAATCACATTGATTGTTTTACGAGTGTTGAACCAGCCTTGTGTCCCAGGGATAAAGCCTACTTGGTCATGGTGAATAATTTTCTTTGTGTACTATTCGATCCTATTGGCTAGTATCTTGTTGAGAATTTTTGCATCCATGTTCATCAGGGATATTGGTCTGTAATTCTCCTTTTTGGTGGGGTCTTTGGTTTTAGAAGTAAGGTGATGCTGGCCTCATAGAACGAATTTGGAAGTACTCCATCTCTTTATATCTTTCCAAACAGCTTTAGTAGAACAGGTATGGTTTCTTCTTTAAATGTTTGATAGAATTCCCCAGGGAAGCCATCTGGCCCTGGACTTTTGTGTCTTGAGAGGTTTTTGATGACTGCTTCAATTTCCTCCCTGGTTATTGGCCTGTTCAGGTTTTCTATTTCTTCCTGTTCCAGTTTCAATAGTTGTGGCTTTCCAGAAATGCGTCCATTTCTTCTCGATTGCCTAATTTATTGGCATATAGCTGTTTGTAATATGTTTTTAAAATCGTTTTATTTCCTTGGTGTTGGTAGTGATCTCTCCTTTCGCATTCATGATTTTATTAATTTGAGTCTTCTCTCTCTTCTTTTTAATAAGGCTGACTAATGGTTTATCTATCTTATTAATTCTTTCAAAGAACCAACTCCTGGTTCTGTTGATCTGTTCCACAGTTCCTGTGGTCTCAATTCCGTTGAGGTCTGCTCGAATCTTTATTAACTCTCTTCTTCTGCTGGGTGTAGGATCTATTTGCTGTTTTTTCTCTAGCTCCTTCAGGTGTAAGGTTAGCTTTTGTATTTGAGTTCTTTTCAGTTTTTGGATGGATGCTTGTATTGCGATGTATTTCCCCCTCAGGACTGCTTTTGCTGCATCCCAAAGATTTTGAACGGTTGTATCTTCATTCTCATTAGTTCCAATGGATCTTTCTAATTCTTCCTTAATTCCCTGGTTGACCCTTTCTTCTTTTAGCAGGATGGTCCTTAACCTCCACGTGTTTGAAGTCCTTCCAAACTTCTTGTTGTGATTTAGTTCTAATTTCAAGGCATTATGATCTGAGAATATGCTGGGGATGATCTCAATCTTTTGGTATAAGTTCAGACACGATTTGTGACCCAGTATGTGGTCTACTCTGGAGAAAGTTCCATGTGCACTTGAGAAGAATGTGTATTCAGTTGAGTTTGGATGTAAAGTTCTGTAGATATCTGTGAAATCCATCTGGTCCAGTGTATCATTTAAAGCTCTTGTTTCTTTGCAGGTGTTGTGTTTAGAAGACCTATCGAGTGTAGAAAGCACTAGATTGAAGTCACGAAGTATAAGTGTATGATTATCTAAGTATGTCTTAACTTTTGTTATTAATTGGTTGATATATTTGGCAGCTCCCACATTCGGGGCATATATATTGAGGATTGTTAAGTCCTCTTGTTGGATAAATCCTTTAAGTATGAGATAGTATCCCTCTTCATCTCTCACTACAGTCCTCGGGGTAAATTTTAGTTTATCTGATATAAGGATCACTATCCCTGCTTTCTTTTGAGGACCATTTGAATGGTAAATGGTTCTCCAACCTTTTATTTTCAGGCTGTAGGTGTCCTTCTATCTAAAATGAGTCTCTTGTAGACAGCAAATAGATGGGTACTGCTTTTTTATCCAGTCTGAAACCCTGCGCCTTTTGATGGGTCATTAAGCCCGTTCACGTTCAGAGTTACTATTGAAAGATATGAGTTTAGTGTCATCATGATATCTATTCAGTCCTTGTTTTTGTGGATTGTTCCACTGGATTTCTTCTTAAGGAGAATTTTAAGAGTCCCCCTTAAAATTTCTTGCAGAGCTGGTTTGGAGGTCACATATTCTTTCAGTTCCTGCCTGTCTTGGAAGCTCTTTATCTCTCCTTCCATTTTGAATGAGAGCCTTGCTGGATAAAGTATTCTTATTTGGATGTTCTTCTCATTTAGGACCCTGAATATATCCTGCCAGCCCTTTCTGGCCTGCCAGGTCTCTGTCGTTCTCCACTCTTTTATCAATTCCAATGAGTATCTGTGGAGAGTCTGTTCTGCCAGTCTTCAGTCATTTTCTGGTTTATTTACTCTGATGTGACATTATTTAGGTGTAACCATGGGATGAGATGACAAGTAGGGGACAAAGATCCTCCTCCTGTTACATCTTCCCCAGAAGCAGCATGTTGTTTTATAGTTTATTATACTTCAGTAAAGAATTTAGAAACACTAAGAAATAATACTACACTACTGAAAAGAATTTTTGTTCTATTAATTAAACTAATTCTGTAGGTTTTTAAATTAATCTCTTTTGTATGTATTTATTTTGTGTGATTGTGTGTATGACGGTGTTTGTGTGTGTGTATATATATGTGTGTATAACCCTTTTGGGAAGGATGTAAGATAGTTCATTATAGATCCAGAATTAAGTATATAGTGAGCTGTATGATTAACAACTCTATGTTTAGAAAATTAAGGCATAATATTGATATTGGGTCACTTTCATCATCCTTTTGGCCAAATAAAAATAGAAAAAACCCTAGAAGGGGATTTTTTTTCTCCTAAGAGTATTGGAATGTTCATTGGGATAGGAAGAAGGCTCTTGAGAGAAAGGAAGAAGACACAATATTGCTGAATCTTTTTTTTTTTTTGGAATTGTTACGACCCAAGGCCATATTTTTCAGTGGAAATCTATAACCTTTTTTTTGCTTTCATATATGGGAAAGCTCTAAGCCACATGACATTTCACATTATTCTTTATTCAGTGAGAATAGACCAGAAATATAATAGCATTGTCTATATATTTAAAACACTATCTAATAGCTATTCAGGCTTTCTTACATTCTTTGTGCTCTTCCTTGTTGGTGTTTCATTGTGTGTAACCTATCTATAATTCTTGAAGAATTGAAGAAACTTTTTTTGTGAAATATAATAAAGCCTTGATTGATTGGAAACTAACCAGAACTTTCAATTAACCAGTTTTATTTATTTATTTTTTGCTACACTCTCCTTTTAGAAGGAAGAGGCAAATGACAAGAAAACAAGCTGTTAACAGGTATTTATGTATTTATTTTTTAAAAATCAACTTCCTGGGAATGTCCTTGACATTTGACTTGCCTTTGTTTTTTTTTTTTTTTTTTTTTTGTTTTTTTGGGTTTTTTTTTTTTGGTTTTTTTTTGGGTTTGTTTTTGTTTTTGTTTTGTTTTGTTTTTTTGACTTGCCTTTAAACAAATTTCATGAGCTTATACAGATTCAGCCCAACTTCAATAATTTTGTTCCCTGTACTATACTTATTAAGGTAGGAAAGTAGAGGCATTGAAAGTTTTCAGAGCAAATGTCAAATCTTTCTTAATCCTTAGTTAATAATAAGAAAAATGAAATCCAAATAGCTAATTAGATCCTGTCTATCCATTTGAGGGTACTAGTTAATTGAGTCTCCACAGTTTCATTATTGATGGTTATCATTCATATCTATTAACTGGGAATGGATCCTATAATCATGGAGTGGGTAGATGACTTCTAGCCATAGGGAGCAACTCCTTCCCTGGTAACTAAAACAAAAGCTAGGGAAAGGTTGCAAAGTTGATGTGGGTTGAGTGAGGGTCACTGACACAAAAACTATGACACCTATGTAGAATAACGAGAAGGTAATTTAATCACCACATGACTCTGGAATGCTTAAGAAGGTACATTCACTTTTACAGGGCAGCACAGGTTATTAAGTGTGCTGTAGGAATAAAGGAAAAAAAAATAGGCCGTCTAATCTTGTGGAGTTGCTCTAAGTATCAGGCATGGATCTATTTTGCAAGCATGCTAGTAGTTCTAAAATATTTGAAATTATTTTTTCTAAAAATACATTTTTAAAAATTTAAAAATCTAAGAAGATTCATGCTTGAAACTTGTTATGTTATCTATGACAGTTTCACTTATATTGCAATCAGACATACCATATCGCTGTAGGCTTTAAAACTTTCAGGTTGCAATGGGGAAAATAATGGACAGTAACTCAGAGCAGCAAGGGGAAAGGAGGGCAAGTCATGGTAATAAAGTGCATTTTGATATTGCTGGGAATAGTGTCCCTTCTTCTCTTCCACATACCCTTCTCAGGGCGTGATCCCTGCAGGGAGCCTGCTTCTCCTTCTGCTTCTCCTTCTCTCTCAGTGTCTCTCAATGAATCAGTAAATAAAATCTTTAAAAAAAAAGACATGAAGAGAAATCTCACAGAGGAAGACATAGACATGGCCAACATGCACATGAGAAAATGCTCTGCATCACTTGCCATCAGGGAAATACAAATCAAAACCACAATGAGATACCACCTCACACCAGTCAGAATGGGGAAAATTAACAAAGCAGGAAACCACAAATGTTGGAGAGGATGCGGAGAAAAGGGAACCCTCTTACACTGTTGGTGGGAATGTGAACTGGTGCAGCCATTCTGGAAAACTGTGTGGAGGTTCCTCAAAGAGTTAAAAATAGACCTACCCTATGACCCAGCAGTTGCACTGTTGGGGATTTACCCCAAAGATTCAGATGCAATGAAACGCCAGGACACCTGCACCACGATGTTTCTAGCAGCCATGTCCACAATAGCCAAACTGTGGAAGGAGCCTCGGTGTCCATCAAAAGATGAATGGATAAAAAAGATGTGGTTTATGTATACAATGGAATATTACTCAGCCATTAGAAATGACAAATACCCACCATTTGCTTCAACGTGGATGGAACTGGAGGGTATTATGCTGAGTGAAGTAAGTCAATCGGGGAAGGACAAACAGTTTATGTTCTCATTCATTTGGGGAATATAAATAACAGTGAAAGGGAATATAAGGGAAGGGAGAAGAAAAAGACTCCTAACTTGGGGAAACGAACTAGGGGTGGTGGAAGGGGAGGATGGCGGGGGGTGGGGGTGAATGGGTGACAGGCACTTAGGGGGGCACTTGACGGGATGAGCACTGGGTGTTATTCTGTATGTTGGTAGATTGAACACCAATAAAAAATTAATTTATTAAAAAAATAAGAAAAATATATAAATTAAAAAGAAATATACTATGGAAAGGAAAACCTAGGGCATTTGTTCTTTTACTCAGCATATACACAATTTTCTGTTTCACACAGATTATTAAGTGGACAATGACACAATCTTTACTGTAAAACATCATATTATCTAACAGCGTTTAGAAAATTAATGCAGAAACATAAAGTAGCATGATTCTAACACACACACACACAAGACATAGTGCAATGTGTACTCTTCCTATCAAAAGTAAAGCTTTTGATATCAAAAGTAGCTTTGCTACTGTAGATAATGCTGTAATAAACACAATAATTCATATATCTTTTTAAATTAATGTTTTCTTTTCTTCTAGTAAATATCCAGAAGTGGAATTTTTTTAAATTTTCCACTCCTCTTCCTGATATCATCATTAGACTGGCCCAATTAAAGTAATGGCAGATGTTAAAAGGAAATAAAATTAATAACTATTATACCTCTATATGGCACTCTACTAGGCACTTTACATATTTTATACTATTTAATCCTCACCAACATCTTACAAAATAAATATCACACCCATTTTCCTGATGAAGAAATTGTGGCTCAGTGATTTTTGAGTAATGTGGCACACACTTGATCAGCCTCAGATTGAGCTCAAGTTTATTTAATTTTAAAATTCAAATATTTTCTTTATTTTTAGTATATTTTAATATTTTAAACATACAGAAATGTATAGTAACTAATCCCCAACACCCCTATAGATACACTTAAATTTAACAAATACTTAAAAATACATATTTTCTTCTGATTTTCAAATAAACAAGTTTTCTATACACAATTTAAGTCCTCTTATACCTTTCACCATCTCATCATTTTTGCTTCACCTTCAGAGGCATCATTTATTTTGAAGTTGCTGTGAAATATATCTATCTATGATATTTCAATTTTTGTATATTACATCTATATATCATAACGCTTAACATTGTTTTTATGCTTTTTTTTAAGATTTTACTTATTTGTGAGAGAGAGAGTGTGTGAAAGAGAGCGAGCTCAAGCAGGGGGAGCTGCAGAGAGAGAGAGGGATAAACAGGCTCTCCAATGAGGAAGGGAGCCTGAGATGGGACTCAATCCTAGGACCCTGAGATCATGACTTGAACTGAAGGGAGGTGCTTAACCAACTGAGACACCCAGGCACCTCTGATTTTATACTCTAAAATAGTATTATATCATAGGTGGTTTGTGGAACTTGCTTCTGTCTTTCAATACGAATTTTTTTATCTTATTCAATAATATTAGTGAGATCCATTCATGTTGATACATGTGGTTCTAGTTCAATTGTTTTTACTACTCTAACATATTCTATTGCATATTTTTATCCTCATTAAGTTTTTCCTCCAAAATTCCACTGTGGTTCTCCAATTGACTTACTTCACTCAGCATAATACCCTCCAGTTCATTTGGGGAATATGAATAATAGTGAAAGGGAATATAAGGGAAGGGAGAAGAAATGTGTGGAAAATATCAGAAAGGGAGACAGAACATAAAGACTCCTAACTCTGGGAAACGAACTAGGGGTGGTGGAAGGGAAGGAGGGCAGAGGGTGGGGGTGAGTGGGTGACGGGCACTGAGGGGGACACTTGATGGGATGAGCACTGGGTGTTATTCTGTATGTTGGTAAATTGAACACCAATAAAAAATTAATTTATTAAAAAAAATTCCACTGTGGTAAATACTATTGCAATCAATATTTTTTACATGTTTTCTTTGTACACATGTGCTAGAGTTTCTTTGTACCTTAAGTGAAATTGCTAAATTATTGGCAATTAACATTTCAAAATTACTAGATATTTTCATATTGCTCTCCACATTTGTTGAACAATTTACAATGCCCTGAGTGTTAATTTTTAATTTTTTTACCAGTCCCATGAGTTTGAAAAAATAATTCACTTTTATTTTAATTTGCATCTCCATGATTACTGATGAGCTTTACTTACATTAATTGCTTATTCAGATTTTCTTTTCTGCGAATTAACCATCTATATAATTTCTGTGTGTGTATTTAATGATTTATATACATATATAAATTAAATAAAGTTATATAAAATTTTAAATATTGGTTTGTAGGAGTAATGTCTTAAGAACTGACTGAAACTGCTGAGAGTCTACTGGCTGTAAAATGTCCCACTTGGAAAATTATTATTTCAAATGGATGCCAAAGTTCAAATGTAATGAGATAATAATTATCCTTGCCTCTGTCAGTGTCTGACTTTGAGCTGATCTTGAATAATAACACCTTTTCTCTTAAAAAATTGGAAATATTTTATCATAGGCTCTATCATATGTTTTTACATTGAATAGAGTATTTTTTCATATGAATGATTTTTGTTTTAATGCAGCCAAAATTGTCATTATTGTATGTTATGATTTGTGCTTATTGTATCTTATTCAAGAAACCCTTCTCTACATAAAATGTTAGGTATTTTAATAGAAAGCAAAAGTATATATATATATATATATATATATATATATATATATATATATACTATTAAAATAGCTAACATTTTGACTTTTTAGTTTAATGTCTTTAGTGCATATGGATTTCTTTTTTGTGAGATATGTGGGTTGGGATATACATTTATCATGTTTCATATACAGAATTGGTTGTTCCAAAATCTGATACTGTATAGAATAATCACTCCATACTCATCTTTAATACCATTTGTGTTAGATATCATATATATGCATATATGTTTATATGTATATGTATTAAATATGTATTATATTTTATTTATATATAGTTATTTGTTATTTGATTTTATGGATTCTTTAGTTTTGCTAATTTTGTTATTTATCCCTTTGCAAATACCTGTTTTTTTAATTATTTTTATAATAAATTTACTTTTTATTGGTGTTCAATTTACCAACATACAGAATAACACCCAGTGCTCATCCCGTCAAGTGCCCCCTTCAGTGCCGGTCACCCTTCACCCCACCCCCCGCCCACCTCCCCTTCCACCACCCATAGTTTGTTTCCCAGAGTGAGGAGTCTTTATGTTCTGTCTCCCTTTCTGATATTTCCCACACATTTCTTCTCCCTTTCCTTATATTCCCTTTCACTATTATTAGTGTTAGATACATGATCGAGGGATGCCTGGGTGGCTCAGCAGTTGAGCGTTTGCTTTTGGCTTAGGGCCTGATCCTGGAATCCTGGGATTGAGTCCCACAGAGGGCTCCTTGCAGGGAGCCTACTTCTCCTCCCTCTGCCTGTGTCTCTGCTTCTCTTTCTGTGTCTAGAATGAATAAATAAATAATGTCTTAAAAAAGATACATGATTGAAGTTAAGTAAATATTGTAGTCTTGATTTGAATACATAATGTGACAGTTGATATCAACGTGGTTTTGATATTATTGCAGCCATAAATTCCTAATATTGTATATAATAATATGCATTTGATGAGCAAAATGAGATGATTATGAATATCAAGTCAAAAGAAAATCAATGATGTGCTGCTTAATATTAGATCAGAAAGTCAATTCTGTGTGGTAAAAAATTGTTTATCCCTAATGTAGGAAAATATAAGTTAGGCACTTTCTTGTTATTTTCACTCTTGTGCAATTTTATGAATTATGTGCTTATTCCCTTCGAAAAACAGGTTTGATAAGTAACAACAAATGAAAATGACTCAAAGATGAACAAGAATTATACCTATTGAAACCAAAGGTGAGTAGCTCATTCAAATGCAGTTTATCTTCTGTGCTGATTGATCACTGTAGATATTAGTCATCAGATATCAACACACAGTTCATAGCAACAAAACCAAGCCTTGTTATTATTGCTTTTGTTGTCTGAGAGTAGTTGATTCAAATAGAATTTTCCAAAATTTGAAAAAAATGATCTAGTGTTACAAGTTTCCAAACAATATCTCATATACTCATTTTCCCTGTTATTTCCCTGTAAATATGGATAAACACCCCAAAAATTATTCAACAGACAATGTCAGAAAGACTCTGAAACCTGGAAAAATGAAGGCATAATGGCTTCCTCCAGGATGTTCTTACATACCAGTAGAAGCTGAAGCTGAAAAGATTTTTTTCCCTCCACTCAGTGGCATAAAGAGATCCAGACCCATTGGCTTCTCCCTTGTGCTCTGTAGGTGGTCATCCATGAAAATTAGGAAGCCAGAGAAGTCTGTTCTTTTCCCATAGACAGCATAAGCAGGTATCATGTGGAAGTACTAGCAGCACCAGATGGATGAAGGAAGCCAGAATAAAATTACAAAGTCTCAGGGGATAGACTATCATAGGAAATAAAGTACAAAAAAATTAGGTCAGAGTATTTATATGCTAAGCCTAATCAAGGTAACTTTATCCTAAAATAGATTTTTATAAGATCAAGTGCCTTCTAGTAAAATTAACAAAATACTCAACATACAATGGAAACTCACTTAACATACTAAGAATTAGCAAAACTTGCTTTAGAGGAAAAAAAACTGACACAAATTGCAGAGGTCAATCAGATATTGCAATCTACTGACAAAGCATTTTTATGACAGTTGTGTTAAAATCCTTAACAATTAAAAAAATCTCTTAAAATAATGAAGTGCAATGTATCAGCAATGTTTTTTTTAATATTTTTTTTGAATTTTTATTTATTTACGATAGGCACACAGTGAGAGAGAGAGGCAGAGACACAGGCAGAGGGAGAAGCAGGCTCCACGCACCGGGAGCCCGACGTGGGATTCGATCCCGGGTCTCCAGGATCGCGCCCTGGGCCAAAGGCAGGCGCCAAACCGCTGCGCCACCCAGGGATCCCGTATCAGGAATGAAATAAAAGATATTATAAAAATAGTGAAAGGGATCGTAAGGGAAAAGAGAGAAAATGAGTGAGAAAAAACAAAGAGGATGACAAAACATGAGAGACTCCTAACTCTGGGAAATGAACAAGAGGTAGTGGAAGGGGAGGTGGGTGAAGGGATGGGGTGACTGGGTAATGGGCACTGAGGGGGGCACTTGACAGGATGAGCCCTGGGTGTTATATTACATGTTGGCAAATCGAACTCCAATAAAAAGTATACATAAAAAACCCCTAAAGTTGTTTTAAAAAGGGAAATTATAAAACTAAAAAACACAATGAGAAAAAGAATACAATAAGAGAATTGAATAAGATTTCCAAGATGGGATTAATAGTAGACAGTATATGACAAAGAATAGAATTAGTGAACTAATATATATATATATATATATATTAATTTCAATATAAATAGGAGAGAATAGAAACTAAAAGAAAATGAACAGTGAGATCTCAGATGATAATAATAGATTTGGCATTTTATTTTCAGAGTCTTAGAACAACAGGCAAAAGAGTATGGGACTGAAAGCCTCTTTTAAAGAATAATGTGGGTTGGGCAGTGGAAGATACAAGTTTCCAATTGTGGAATAAATAAGTCATGGAATCAAATGTCACTTAATGACATTGTAATGGTGTTGTATAATGATAGATGGTGGCTACACTTCTGGTGAGCATAGCATAATGTATAGAGATGTTGAATTACTATGTTGTACACCTGAAATCAATGTAACATTGTGTGTCCATTATATACAAATTAATACACAAAATAACGACTGAAAACTTGCCAATTTTGGCAATATACATAAACCCACATATTTGAGAAGTCAGTAAATCCCAAATACTATAAACCATAAGAAATCCATTCTCCAACACATCATAAGTAAGTTCTGCAAAGTAACCAAATAGAAAAACTATTAAAAACAATCCAAGAGAAATGATGCATTATCTATAAAGGAACAATAATGCAAATCATATTGGATTTCTTATATGAAACTGAAGTCAGAAAGAACCATATTTCTTCAAGTGGCAGACCTGTATTTAAATAATAACTAAAGGAAAATCTCCAATTAGAAATAAAGTGACAAAAGGGAAGTTTAAAAATTTTAAATAAAGCTGGGATCTTTAGAAAAGAAATAAGTGCAAGAAAATAGGTAAAAATAGAGGTAAACATAATAGGTTATTATGTTTCTTTCTTTCAATTAGTTTCTTTAATCAAATTTTATCATTAAAACAATAATTTAACATTGTTTAGTGTGTTGCTTCATGTACCTAAAAGAAGTGCATAAGAAAATTATGTTTAAAGTGGGAGGATTTCTGCACCACAGTTGAATTGGTAGTACTTCAACACCTGTAGGTTCTGATAAGTTTTATATGTATTATATCTGTTCATACCCAAAGTAACCACGGAATAAACACAAAACAATGATCTAAACATATAAATAACTCCTAATGGAATTCTAAAAGAATATACAAGTAACACAGAAAGGAATGAGAAAAGAATGACAGACACAAAAGCTACATATTGGTAAATACTTTAAATGTAAATGGGATATAAATACAACAATTAAAAGACCTAAATTATCAGAGTGGATAAATATATACACACAAACAAATACACTAATTCTGTGCTATCTACAAAAAAAGCACTTAAAACTTAATACAGTGGTAAGTTGAAAGTGCAAAAGTGGCGAAATACATATCATGCAAACACTATTTTAAGAAAAGAGAGGTGGAGAATCCCTGGGTGGTTCAGCAGTTTAGCGCCTGCCTTCGGCCCAGAGCGTGATCCTGGGGTCCCGGGATCGCGTCCCACGTCAGGCTCCCTGCATGGACCCTGCTTCTCCCTCTGCCTGTGTCTCTGCCTCTCTCTCTCTCTCTCTCTCTCTCTCTGTGTGTGTCTTTCGTGAATGAATGAATGAATGAATAAATAAATAAATAAATAATAAATACAAATATTAAAAAATAAACAAAAAAATAATAAAAATAAAAAAGAAAGGACATATTAACTCAAAATAACGATAAGAGTAATAGGAGCTTATGTAAAATAGGATCAATCCACCAAGAAGATATTACATTCCAAAATGTACATGTGCCAATAACAGAGCTCCAATATACATAAAGGAAATGTTGATTAAATTAAAATTGAAATTACAAATTCACAATTATTCTATGAAATAGAATCTATGAAATCTGTGAAAGAGTTTTTGGATGGTATTAACCTTTATCAGTGGAGTTTGAGTATAGTAAAGCAGACTTCCTTCCATAATGTGGGTGGACTTCATGTAATCAATTGAAATCTTAAATAAAACCAAAAACTACCCTCCCTTAATCCAAAACAATGTGGTACTTATGTGGACTTATAAGAAATAGACACATAAACCAACACCACAGAATAGAAAATCTACAAATAGTTATGCAACTATATCCAGTTAATTTTAACAAACAAGCAAAAACTGGAAGGAGCCTCAATGTCCTTCAACAAATGAATGGATAAAGGAGGTATTTTATATATATATATATATATATATATATATATATATATATACACTTATTTCTTTTCTAAATGAATAAAGGAGGTATAATATATATATGCACTTATTTCTTTTCTAAATGAATAAAGGAGGTATAATATATATAATATATATAATATGTACATATATAATATATATGTATTTATATATATATAAGATATATAATGGAATATTACTCAGCCATTAGAAAGGACGAATCCCCAACATTTGCTTTGATGTGGATGTAACTGGAGGGTATTATACTGAGTGAAGAAAGTCAATCAAGAAGGACAATAATCATATGGTTTCACTCATATGAGGAATATGAGAAATAGTAAAACGGATTATAAGGGAAAGGAGAGAAAATGAGCGGGAAAAATTAGAGAGGGTGACAAAACATGAGAGACTCCTAACTCTGGGAAATGAACAAAGGGTAATGGAAGGGGAGGTGGCCAGGGTGATGGGGTAACTGGGTGATGAGCACTGAGGAGTGCACTTAATGGGATGAGCATTGGATATTATACTATATGTTGGCAAATCAAACTATAAATAAATAAATAAATAAATAAATAAATAAATAAATCTAGATAAATTTTTCTAAAATGAAAACAAATGATCCAATTGAAGAGGGATGCATTTTTCACTAAATTCTTCTAGAGAAACTGAACATTCAAAAATGAGAGAAAGCATGAACAACTATTTCATACTAAACCTCCCATCTTATGCAAAATTTAACTCAAAATGGATCATGGACTTAAATGTAAAACAAATATCTCTTAAAACATTTAGAAAAAAAAGAAAATCTTCAGGGCCTAGGACTAGGCAAAGATTTCTTTCAGATTTCACACCAAAAGCATGCCCAATAAAATGAGAACTTGATATTTTAAACCTCATTAATATTAATTTTGTTTTCCTCTATGAAAGACTCTGTGAAAAAGCTGATTAGATAAATTACCATTTGGGAGAAAACATTTACAAACTACTGTATTTGATTCCTATTCCTAGTATAAGAAATTACCACAAATTTATTAAATTTAACAACAAAAAATATTATCTTATAGTTCTGCAGTCAAAAGTCCAAAACAGTTCTCACTAAGCTAAAATTAAGATGTTGGCAGGACTGCTTTCCATTTGTAGGCTGTAGGGAATGGCCTATTGCCTTATCCTTTCTAGCTTCCTAGAATTTACCTAATTTATTGGCTTTTGATCCTTTGTATCTTCAAACCAACAATGTTACTGCTCTGATATCGGCTTCCATATTATTGTCTCATTTTTTGGTTCTGTCACTCCTGTCTACCTCTTATTTTGAAGGCCCTTATATTAGGCCAATCCAGATAATCTAAAATAATCTCTCCTTATCAAAGCAAAATGATTACCAACTATAAATCTATATGAAAATATATTTATCTCTGCTGTGTGATATAACATATTTTCAGTTCTGGGGATTAATATGTGGACACCTTTGGAGAGGGGGTTGTTATTATCATGCCTATCATAATCCTATATAAGTGACGTCTGTTAGGCTGTCAATAGAACCTGTAACTCCTGATCTTAGAGTCATGGGTTAAAGCTCCACATCCCACGTAGAAATTAATTAACAACAAAAAAAGGCTATACATAATTTTGGTATACATAGTTTTGAACAACCAATATGGCAATGGAGTAGAAGGACCCTAGGCTCTTCCTCTTCCAGGAACACAACTAGTTGTCTATTGAATTATCATAAATACTGCCACAATCAACCTGAAGTTTGACAGAACAAACTCCACAACTAAAGGGAGAGAAGAGGGCACATCAAAGAGGGTAGTAAGTGCAGAGACTTGGCTTAGGGAAGAAATAGAATTCCCTTACTGTGGAAGGGAGTGAACTATGGCAGTGGAGAAGGACAAGAGAGAGTAGAATACACAGGGAAATGCACAACGAGAACTTTTCCCTAAATCCTGTGGCATGGGAAATGAGAGGAGTTGATTTTCTTAAGCCCTTGCAATTAGCAGGGCTTAAAACCTGGAGTTTTAAAGGTCAAGGGATATGGCTGGGATAGACCCCTGAGAGCAATGCCTGCTCTTGGAGAGAAGACAGGCAAAGATACTGGGCAAAGACAGCATGGAAACAGTGATTTAAAGAATGTCTGGTGTACACATTGGGAAGAGTAGTCACTCTTCTTGGAGCAGGTCCTTGAAAGGCAGCATTCATTAACATGAATCTCCAGGAATAAAGAATCTTTCTGGTTCCATTTCCCTTCCACACCCCTCAGCATAAGAACAGAGCCACCTACCGAAAGCAGTGCTCTGCCCACACTGACTGCCTACCTTGCTTATGCCAAGACCCACAACCCTGCACTCTAATGGGACTGCCCTTCTCAGTCCTCCAGAAGACCAGCACAAAACACTGTCTACACAAAGTCTTCCAAATACAGTTCTATAAAATATCAGTTCTAGTACAAGTATGGTCAAGTTTCATTTAACAAGAAGACCACAGCACACTTAATCAAAATCATCATATTCTGACCAAATATTGCCCACTGCAGGCAAGGAGAGCCTCTGCAGATGATTGTTCTGAAGGATAGAGCTGCAAATTATAGCAGTGGAATGCTGCAGCATACAGCATTCTCTGTATGCTGACAATCTCTGAAGCACCACGCTCTGGACACTGTATGACTTCTTGTTCATAAAGCCATTAATTTCAGGAGCAGAAATATAAATGGCTTTTCTTATACACAGGAAAAAGGCAGAGGTTAACACAAAAGATCAAGACTGAAGAATTCATCCCAAATGAAAGCACAAGATGAGGCCACAATCAGAAATCTAAGCAAAAGAGATATAAGTAAAATGCCTGATAGAGAACTTGAAGGAACAACCACAAGGGCACTCACTGAGCTGGAGAAAATAATGGAAGACATCAGGGTGACCCTTGCCACAGAGAAAAAAATAATTTTAAAAACTAGCCAGAAATGAAGAATAAAATAAATAAGATTAGAAGCAGACTTGATGCAATGAACAGGAGGATAGAAGAAACAGAGGAACAAATTTGTTTTTTTCTGTATTTTTTTATTGGAGTTCGATTTACCAACATATAGCATAACACCCAGTGATCATCCCATCAAGTGCTCCCCTCAGTGCCAGAGGAACAAATCTGTGACCTGGAAGACAAAATAGTGGAAAATGATGAATCCAAACAAAGAAAGAGAGAAGAATTATGGAACAGGAGAACAGACTTAGGGGACTCAGTGAGTCCATCAAAGGTAATAACATTCCTTTATATAGAAGAAGAAAGAAGGAGGAGGAGGAGGAGGAGGAGGAGGAGGAGGGAGAAATGGGGCAGAAAGTTTATTTGAGGAAATAACAGTTGAATTTCCCTAAGCTCAGGAAGGAAACAGACATCCAGAAGATCCAGGAGGCACAAAGGACTTCCATCGAAATCAACAAAAGCATGCCAACACCAAGACATAGTGTAATTAAATTTGCAGACTATAGAGATAAGGAAAAAATCTTAAATGCAGCAAGATAAAATAAGTCCTGACTTAAAAGGGAAGACCCTTAACACTAGCAGCAGATTTCTCAACAGAAGCTTGGCAAGCCAGAGGGAAGTGGCAGAATATATTCAAAATGCAAGAAGGAAATATCTGCAACCATGAATATCCAGCAAGGCAATCATTAAGAATAGAAGGAGAGATAGTTTCCCAGAGAACCAAAAACTAAAGGAGTTTCTGACCAATAAACCAGCCCTGCAGCAAATATCAAAGGGGATTCTTTGAGTCAAAAGGAAAGACAAAAAATGACAAAGACAAGAAAGGATCAGAGGAAATCTCCAGGAAGGATGAAAAAAGCAAGTACTAAAATGGCAACAAATACATATATATCAATAATTACTCTGAATGTCCTTGGACTAAACATGCCAATCAAAAGAGAGGGTCAAAATGGATTAAAAATCAAGACACTTTTATATGCTGCTGAAAAGAGAGTTATTTTAGAACAAAATACACATGCAGATTGAAAGTGAGGGGATGGAGAAACATTTATCAATCAAATGGATATCAAAAGAAAGATGCAGTAGCACTACTTATATCAGACAAACTGGTTTAAAACAAAGACAGAAACAAGAGATAAAGAAGGGTACTATATCATAGGAAAGCATCAACCCAACAAGAAAATATAACAATTGTAAATATACATCTATTGTGGGATTTATATATTTGGGTAAATATATAAATTAATAACAAACATATAGGAACTAATTGATAAAAATACAATAGTAGTAGGGAATTTCAACACCACCTTTACATCAATAGGCAAAATCTCTAAACAGGAAATCAGTAAGAAAACAATGACTTTCAATGACACCCTGGACTAGATGGACTTAACTCTTATATTCAGAACTTTCCATTCTAAAACAGCAGCATACTCATTCTTTTCAATGCACATGGGACAGTGTCTGTAATAGATCACATATTAGGTCATAAATGAGGGTTCAACAAATATTAAAAATTTGACATCATACTGAGTGTCTTTTCTGACAACACTATGGAACTTGCAGTCTACCACAAGAAAAAAAATCTGGAAAAGACCACAAATAATATGGAGGTTAAACAACATACTACTAAACAATGAATGGCTCAATGAGGAAATAAAAGAAAAAAAAATAGAAACAAGCAAAAATGAAAACAACAGTTCAAAACCTCTGAGATACAGCAAAAGCAGTCCTAAGAAGGAATTATATAGCAATACAGGATTACTTCAAGAAGCAAGAAAAATTAAAAAATAAACAACCTATTCTTACACCTAGAGAAGCTAGAAAAAGAACAGCAAAAGAAGCTAAGAACCAGAGAAATGAAGGAAATAAAGATTAGAGCATAAATAAATAATAAAGAAACTCAAAAACAATATAACAGATCAATGAAATCAGAAGGAGGTTCTTTGGAAAAAAACTAATGAAACTGATAAACTTCTAGCTCTTTTATTTAGTTAAAATAAAAGGACTAAAATAAATAAAATAACAAATAAGAGGGGAGAAATAGCAACAAACATTACATAAATATGAACAATTATAAGAGAATATTAGGAAAAACATATGCCAACAAATTGGATAAACTGTAAGAAATGGATAAAATCCTAGAAACATATAAACGACCTAAACTAAAACAAGAAGAAATAGAAAGCATGAAAAACCTGATAACCAGCAAAGAAATTGAAATGGTAATTAAAAAAAAATCTTCCAACAAACAAAACACCAAGGTCAGATGGCTTCACAGGCAAATTCTACCAAACACGTAAAGAAGAGTTAAAACCTCTTCTTCTCAAACTATTCCCAAAAAGTAAAGGAAGGTAAACTTACAAATTCATTCTGTGAGGCCAGCATTACCCTGACACCAAAACCAGATAGACTCGCCAATAAAAAAGAGAACCACAGGCCAATATATCTGATGAACTTGGATGTAAAAATTCTCAATAAAATACTACCAAACTGAATCCAGTAATACACTAAAAAACCATTCACCATGATCAAGTGGGATTTATTCCAGAGTTGCAATGTGGTTCTGTGTTCAAAAATCAATCAATATGATACACCACATTAGTAAAAGAAAGGGTAA
The DNA here is from genome assembly GCF_905146905.1 of Nyctereutes procyonoides. Lineage (NCBI taxonomy): Eukaryota > Metazoa > Chordata > Mammalia > Carnivora > Canidae > Nyctereutes > Nyctereutes procyonoides. The sequence continues at coordinate 62,544,733 of NW_026575125.1, read as the reverse complement.
GAACATTTGATCATTTCAATAGATGGATAAAAAGCATTTGACAAAGTATAACATCCATTCATAATAAAAATCCTCAACAAAGTAGGTTTGGAGGGAACATACCTCAACAAAATAAAGGTCATATATGATAAATCCACAACTAATAGTATTATCAATGGGGAAAAACAGAGATTCTCCATTATGGTCAGGAAAAAGATAAGGATATCCAGTCTCATCACTGTTATTTAACATAGTACTGTATGTCCCAGCCACAAAAACTAGACAACAAAAAGAAATAGAAGGCATCCAAATAGCCAAAGAAGTTAAACTTACACTATTTGCAGATGATATGATACTTTATATAGAAATCCCAAAGACTATCAAAAAATTGCTAGAGCTGGTACACAAATTCAGTATAGAGCTTCCTCAAGTAGTTAAAATTAGAACTGTCCTTCAATCCAACAATCACATTACTAGGTATTTACATGAATGATACAAAAATAGTAATTTGAAGGGATACATGCACCCTGATATTTATAGCAGCATTACCAACAACAGTAAGTCCCAGTTTCCATCAACTGATGAATGGATAAAGAAGTGGTATATATATATATATATATCAACTTATGTCACACATATGTACATAATGAAATACTACTCAGCCATTAAAAAGAATGAAATCTTACCACTTGCAACAAAAAATGCTACATTAAAGTGATATATGCACCCCAATGTTTATAGCAGCATTGTCTGCAATAGCCAAACTATGGAAAAGCCCAAGTGTCCCTGGAATGATGAAAGGATAAAGAAGAAGTGCCATCTCTATAGAGTGGAATATTACTCAGCCCTAAAAAGAAAATTTTAAGATTTGCAAAGATGTGTATTGAGCTAGAGAGTATTATGCCAAGAAACATAAGTTAGTCAGAGAAAGACAAATACCATATGATTTCACTCCTATGTGGAATTTAAGAAACAAAACAAGTGAGTATATGGAAAGAAGAGAGGGAGAGATGCAAACCAGGAACCAGACTCTTAACTATAAAGAATGAATTGATGTTTACCAAAGGGGAGCTGGGTGATGCGATGGGTTAAATAGGTGGTGGGGATTAAGGACTGCACTTGTGGTGAGTACTTTGTGGTGTATAGAAGTTTTGAATCACTATATTGTACACCCAAAACTAAGATTACACTGTATGTTGACTCACTAGGATTTAAATTTTAAAAAGCTATACCCATATCAGTCAGAAAACTTATATTCATAGTATAAAAAGAACTTTACAACTCAACGTTTAAAGTCAAACAGTTTAATTGGAAAATGCCCAAAAGATATTCATAAACAGATCACAATAGAGAATATAAACATGGGAAATAAACACGTTAAAAGATGTTCAATAGCATCAGCCATTGTGGAAATTCATATTGTTAACTACAACAAGATATTATGGTACACTTATCACAGTGGTCAAAATTTAAACATCTCTATCTATATCTATGTATCTATTGTCAAGTCCAAAATCTGTCCAGTATTTGGCAAAACTGAGTTATTCATAGTTTTCAGGTAAGAATGTGAAAAGTGGTTGATGGTTTCTTCTAATACTAAAAATGGATTTAATGCAAGTCTCATGCATTACAGAATTAGACATGTATCTCACAGAAATTAAACTTATTTTCAAGCAAGATTTTGTGAATGATTATATATACCATCTTTATTTATAATAGCCCCAAACTTTAATCTATCCAAATGTACTTCAGTGGAAAAATGATTAAAGAAACCATGGTATTCTGTGGAATACTGACCTGAAGAAAAGGAGGGAAAAAACCTACTATGTACAAAAACATATAAAAATCTCAAGGAAAATATTTTGAGTGGAAAAAAGTATTGAATGCAGATCTACTGCATGATTACATTTACTTAAAACTTGTAAAGTGATATAATCACAGATACAATAGACTAGTTGTCAGTGGGTAAGGATAGACAGAGGGTTGATAGATATGACTAAAAAAGAGTAGTACCAGAGAATCATGCATTAAATACTTTGATTGTGGTGAAGATTACATAAAGGTACAAATGGACATTTTCCATCTTTGTGGTAATGTATACACAAAAAGACTTTCCTAATGAGTATTACACTGTGGGATTCATTTAGTTTTAATGATAAAGTGGGGTTTTAGGCAAAAACGAAAAATCCAAGCTGCAGAGGGCAGAGTAACATGTTGCTACTGTCTTGTGCCTTGTACTTTCCAATGTGCAAGTTATCTAAGGCAACTCTTGTGGGTAAAAAGTTAAACTTTGTACATTATATGTGATAAGATAAATGCGGGAGGGTATGACAATATGACAAAAAGAGAGTGTTTGCAGAAGAAAACATAATGTCTTATTTGTACTTAATGAAACGTGGCCTAATACAAAGTTTGGATGATGACTTCCTGATTATCTGAAAAATAGTTCTGTGATGACTGCAGGACTTAAGGAATATTCGTTGAATGTGCTGCCATAACCTAGGTTATTCTCGGTAAAGAATAAAGTAATTTGTTTCTAATCCTTAAAGTGTATAATATATATTAATATAGCTGAATTATATGTAACCAATGAAACCACTCTTTATTTTAAAAAATGGACAGATGGAATTATTGCATAGAGCTGCACATGGATGCACACACATATACGCACACATATGCACAAATGAATAAATATATAACTAGTGGAATCTCAATAAGGCTGAAGATTGCTTAAATATCAATTGCCTGGTTTTGATATTGTACTATATGTATACAAGATGTGGTTGCTGGGGGATTCTGGGTTAAATTTTTATAAAATTATTTTACAAATTTATTTGGATTTCCTGTCAATCTATAATTATTTCAGAATAGCAAGTTTTTTAATTAGCTGTAATCAAAATTATCATGTGGATTTTTCCAGCAAACAAAATTGTATGAGTATTCACATACTCTCCATAGAATTTATGTATGTATGCATGTATTTATTTATTTATTTATTTATTTTTGTTTATTCATTCATTCATTCATTCCAGAGAATGTGTGGGAGGAAAGGCAGAGAGAGAGGGAGAGAATCTGAAGCACATTCCGCTGAGTGCAGAACCTGATGCAGGGCTAGATTCCATGACCCTGAGATTATGACATGAGCCAAAATCAAGAGTCAGATGCCCAACTGACTGAGCCACCCTGGAGTGCCATTCTCAGAATTTACATAAAAGGCAATATAAGTGACCACTTTATTCTCACTAAAGCTTAAAGTTTTAGGATCTTATGAATTGTTGCTTCCTGCCTACAGTTAGTGTGACTTAAGCATTATTTAGAAACACTTGGCAAGGAAGAAGTCAAATTTTCACTATTTGCAGACAACATGATACTCTATGTAGAAAACCTGAAAGATTCCACCAAAAGAAAAAAAATACTAGAACTAAAACTACTTCAGCAAAATTGCAGGATATAAAATTAATGCGCAGAAATCTGTTTTGTTTCTATACATCAATAATGAAGCTTCAGAAAAAGAAATGAAGGAATCATTCTCAAGTGCAATTGCAACAAAAACAGTAAGACACCTAGGAATAAACCTAAGTAAAGAGGTAAAAGATCTGTACTCTGAAAGCAATAGAACATTTATGAAAAAAAAAAAACATTGAAAAGGACACAAATAAATGGAAAAGCATTCCATGCTCATGGATTGGAAGAACAAATATTGTTAAAATGTCTATGCTACTCAAAACAATTTACACATTTAATGCAAACCCTATCAAAGTACCACTGGCATTTTTCAAATAGATAGAACGAATAATCCTGAAATCTGTATGGAACCATAAAAGACAGCAAGTAGCCAAAGCAATTCTGAAAAAGAAAAACAAAACTGGAGATACCACGATTACAGATTTCAAGTTATATTACAAAGCTGTTGCCATCAAGTTAGTATGGCACTAGCACACAAACAGACACATATGTCAATGAAAAAGAATAGAGAACTCAGAAATGGACACACAACTGTATGGTCAACTAACCTTCTACAAAGCAGGAAAAAATAGCCAATGAAAATAAGACAGTCTCTTCAAAAACTTGTGCTAGGAAAACTGGATAGTAATATTCAGAAGAATGAAACTGAACCACTTCCTTACACCATACAGAAAAATAAAATAAAAATGGATGAAAAACCTAAATGTGAGACTGGAAACCATCAAAATCTGGAGGAGAACAGAGGCAGTAACCTCATTAGCCTCAGCTGTAGCAACTTCTTACTACACAGGTCTCTGGAGACCACTGAAACAAATGCAAAAATTTACTACTGGGACTTCATCAAGATGAAAAGCTTCTACACAGCAAAGGAAGCAATCAAGAAAACTAAAAGTCCGTCTATGTAATGGAGGAAGATATTTGTTAATAACATAACTGATAGAGGGTTAGAATCCAAAGCCTATAAATAACTTCTCAAACTCAACACCCAAAACAAATGACCCAGTTAAGAAATGGGCAGGTGACATGAATAAACATTTTTCCAAAGAAGACATCTAAATGGCTAATAGACACATGAAAAGATGTTCAACATCACTCATCATCAGGGAGCTACAAATCAAAACCATGATGAGATACCATGTCACACTTGTCAGAATGGTTAAAATTATCAACACAAGAAACAACAGGTGTTGGTGAAAGCTCTTACACTGTTGTTGGGAATACAAACTGGTGCAGCCACTCTGGAAAGGATTGGAGGTTCCTCAAAAAGTTAAAAATAGAAATCCCAGGGGATCCCTGGGTGGCTCAGGAGTCTAGCACTTGCCTTCAGCCCAGGGCATGATCCTGGAGTCTCAAGATCAAGTCCTGCATCGGGCTCTCTTCATGGATCCTGCTTCTCCCTCTGCCTGAGTCTCTACCTCTTTCTCTGTGTCTCTCACGAACAAATAAATAAAATATAAAGAAATAGAACTCTCCTTTGATCCATCAATTGCTCTACTAGATATTTACCAAAAGGATACAAAAATAGTGATTTGAAAGGATACATGCCCCTAGATGTTTGTAGCAGCGTTATCAACAATAGCCAACTTATGGAGAGAGCCCAAATATCTATTGACAGATGAATGTATAAAGATGTAGAATATTACTCAGCCATCAAAAAATGAAATCCTGTCATTTGCAAAATTGTTGATGGAGCTAGAGTGTATTATGCTATGTGAAATAAGTCGAGCAGAGAAGAAAAATACCGTACAATCTCACTCAGGTGTGGAATTTAAGAAAGAGAACAAAAGAACATATGGGAAGGGGAAAATAAAAAAGAGAGGGAAAGAAACCATAAAAGATCCTAAGCTATGGAGAACAACCTGAGGGTTGATGGAGGGAGAAGGTGGGGGGATGAACCAAATGGGTGATGAATATTAAAGATAGCACTTTTGATGAGCACTGAGTATTGTATGTAAGTGATGAATCACTGAATTCTACTCCAGAAACTAATATTGCACTGTATTTTAACTAACAAAATTTAAATTTAAAAATTAATGACAAATAAATAATACTACTTTAGTAAGTTATGATTCATATGTAAAAAAGCTTCATTTATTCGATATTTACAACTTAATGAGTCTGAAGATAAGCATATAGCCATGAAATGAGCATCATCATCAAGACCATAGACATCACATCACCTTCCAAAGTGTCTTCTCACCTTCATTGTTACTTTTTGGCAGTAAGAACAGTTAACAAGATCTACACACTTAGAAAAAATTAAGTATACATTATGATATTTTTAGCTATAGGCACTATGGTGTATATTAGATCTCCAGTTTTTATTCTTCTTACACAAATGATATTTCTTACATTTTGATAATCGCCTCCCCAATTTCCACTCTTCCCAAGCCCTTGCAATCACCACTTTACTGTATGTTTATATGACTATTTTAGGTTCTACATATGAGCGAGATAATACAGTAATTGTTTTTTAGTGTGTGGCGTATTTCACTTAGTATATAGTTCCCCAGGTAAATTGATGTTGACACATAAGGCAGGATTTTCTTCTTTTGTAAGACTCCAATGTATGCATATACCACATTTTCTTCATCTATTCATCTGACAATAGACATTTAGATTGCTTCCATATCCTCATTGTTATGAATGATGCTGCAGTGCCAAGGAATACAGGAAGCTCTTTGAGATGCTGATTTCAATCCCTTAGGATATACAACCAGATGTAGGATTGCTGGGTCATATGGTAATTCTATTTTTAATTTTGTGAAGAATTTCCACAGTATATTCCATCATTCCAATTTATATTCCTTTTGACAGGGTACCGGAGTTCTTTCATATCGACATCCTCACCGATACTTAAAACAAAGCAAACAAACAAACAAATAAAACATAGCCATTCTAATAACAGTGAGGTGACATGTCACAGTGATTTTACTTTGTATTTTTCTGATAATTAGTAATGCTGAATGCAGTTTTGTGCACCTGTTGAACATCTGCGGAGCTTCATTAGAAAATATATATTTAGGTCCTTGGCCTATTTTTTTAATCGAGTTATGTGTTATATTTCTTTACAATTGTAGGAGCTACTAATATATTTTAGATATTAACTCCTTATCAGATACGTAGTTTGTAAATATTTTCTCTCATTACATAGATTGACTTTTCATTTCATTGATTGTTGCCTTTGCTGTCCAGAAGTTTTGTAATTTGATGTCATCCTACATTTATTTTTGTTACTGTTGCCTGTGCTTTTGATGCTTTATCCCAAAAGACATTGACAAGATCACTTCAAGGACACTTTTCTCTGTTTTCTTCCAATAATTTAAGACTTTCTGATCTTATACTTACATCTTTAATCCATTTTTGGTTGATTTTTGTGTGTTATGTAACAATGCATATAGTTGATCTTGTTTTAATTTTTTTTCCTTAATCCATTCAGCCTCTGCATGTCACTTGACTGGAGAGTTTTACCCATTTACATTTGAAGTAATTATTGATAGGTAAGGACTTAATATTACCAATTTGTTGTTTTCTATCTTTTCATTTCTTTTGTTCTTTTCAGGCTCTTCCTTTGTGATTTGAAAATGTGTTAAAGTGATACCTTTGTCTTTATCTTCTTTGGATCTACATGTTATTTCTTTGTAATTCCTAAGAGGTTTACATAAAATTTTTGTACTTATAACAGTCTATTTGAAGATAACAACTTAAATTTGATCATATATAAAATTCTGTATTTCTTTCTCCACACTATGTATTTTATGTCACAGTATATGTGTCTTTGTATTGTGGCTCTATCAACAATTATTGAATCTATTTTTAGAAATACTGTTGTCTTTTAATTTATATACTTGAATCAAATGTGATGTATATACCACCACTACAGTATAAAAACATTTGAGATTTTACTAAATACAAATGTTTATCACTAAGTTTTATATTTTCACAAATTTTTATGTTTCTATTGCATTCTTTCATATCACCTTTGAATAACTACTTTTAGCATTTCTTATAAGACAGGTCTAATGGTGATAAAATCTCTCAGCTTCTATTTGCCTGGGAAATATAACTTTAAGGAAGAAATTTTACTATCATTTCTGACGAACAACTTTGCCCTATAAAGTATTCTTATAGAAAGTATTTATCTCAAAATTTTAAATATATCATCCCATTCTCTTCTGGCCTTCCAGGTTTCTTCTAAGAAATCACTACTAGTCTTATGGGGGGGTGTCCCATTATATGTGTGAAGTTACTTAAATCTTTATGATGTCAATATTCTATCCATGACAGTGGACAATTTGATTATAATGTATTTGTGTGAACTTCTTCAGTTTCTCCCCATTTGGAGATTTTTGGACTTCATTAGTCTGTATGTTTACTTTCCTCCCCAGATTTTGGGTGTTTTCTGCTAGTGTTTCTTTGAATCAAATTTCTCAATATTTTTCTTTCTCTTTTCCTTCTGAGGCTTCCATAATATATATTGGTTTATGATGTTCCATAACTTCTATAGACTTTCTTTACTCTTTTTCATTTTTATTTTTTCTCTCTGACTGGTAAATCCAAGTAATCTGTCATCAAGCTTGCTGATTATTTCTGCTGCTCAATCAAGTCTAGTCTTAAAGCTGTCTATTGAATGTTTCAATTTATTGCATTTTTAGACCCAGAAGTTCTATTTTATTGTTATTGTTTATATTTCTTTGTTATACTTCTCATTTCATTCATGTTTTGTTCTAATTTCATTTAGTTGTGTTTCTGCATTCTCTTGTAGTTCAGTGCACTCCTTGAAGATGATACCATAAATTCTTTTTCAGGTAGTTCACAGAACTCCATTTCTTTATAATCAGCTACTAATGATTTATGTTTTCCATTCAGTGGTATGCTTTTCTGGTCTCCCTTGACCCTTGTTACCTAGTGTTTGTGTCTGCTGTTTTGAAGTAGTTACCTCTTTCATTATTTACATACTGGCTTAGGTAAAATTCTTCACTGTACAGAGATTTGGGTGATCTGGCTCATTGTGACTATGGAATGGCCTGTTGTCTATGTCCATGGGCAGACAGACCAGTTTCCTGTCTGTGAGTGGGCAGCCTTGTTAAATGGGTCCATGTGTGGATGAACGCGTGGGTCCAGATGGACTGGACTCACATAAAGGTCCACTGAAGCTAGTCTGATGCATGGGTTTGTGGGTATGGGCCTCCTGTTTGGCTCTTTAGGAGCCAACTGAGCACTGGCACAGGCTTGGAGTGTGGGTCTATGGTGTCATACATGTATTAGCCTAGCCAGGGCTGGCACCACTTTCTCTGAGATAGGCCCAGAGCTTGGGTCCATGGGAGTGGCCTGGTGCTGGGTTAGTCCCTGAACCTTGGTTCATGGAGGCTGCCTTGGTGTGGGCTCTGGAGCCAAGGTCTACAGGGGCTCACCTGGTGCTAAGGTAGACCTCAAATTTTAGTCTTCATGCCTCAGCCTAGTGCCAAGAACTACTTATGTGTGTCAAAATATTGGCCTATTGTGGTATGTCTGGTGGTAGGGTCCACTAGGGAAGGCTTGGAGGTTGAATTTGTAGTGAAGTTGAATACTAACCTCACTCTTTTATGGAAGAACTCCAAAGCAGAGGAAGTCTCCATGCTTGGGTGAAAATGAGTCAGCTAGTGTGAATACTTCTTCCTTTCCTGTTAAACATTTTTTTTTCTGTGCTCAGTCAGGGTTCTGTAACCTCTTATCTGGAATCCAGAGCTTTCATGAGATATTTTTATATGAGTGGTTGTTGATATTGGTGTTTTGTGGGAAAACATTAAATGGGGCTTCCTTTTCCTGGCATTTAGCTGATGTCTTGGGTCAGTGTGATTTAACTATTTGGATGATTATTTTTTCATGTGTTTTTCAAAATAGTCTTGAATATCTAAAGGTCATTATATCATGATGGCTTATGGCAGCTATGATCTTATTAATACACCACTGTTGGTCAGATTATTGGATACCAGTGGTGGCAAAGAGTTACTATAAAGGGAAAATAATATGGAATAAAAAACAATGTAGACTTTGTTTTTTCATTGCTTAATGATGTAATGGCCTCTAGATTCTCTACTAATGTTGAAAATTTCAGGTGGATACATGTTAATTTTGCCAGTGACAAAGTAAGCAAACTATATTATCTATATTCTACTTAATGGACAGTTGTCATTCAACTCAGTCTTCCTAATTTTCCATTTCAGCTTTATTCTTCCCTCATTATTGTTTTCATAATGTTGGCCAACCCAAAGACTATCTTGCTAGTACCAATCATACAGATTTGAGTATTTATACTCCTTGCAACAAATACTGCCTAATTCTTGACATTTTTGCTCATTAATTAAGCTGTGTTGGGTAGGAAATTTGTGTCTGCACCTTGAAATTTTGAACAAATGAACACTGTGCTGGGCATCCAGAAATCCATATTCAGAATAAGTAGAAGCATACAAAAATAACTCCATGTGATTTTTATTTGTTTTTTACTATACTTTGTCAAATATATGTATATATTTATATTTTTCTATGTTGATATTGATGTAGATATTAATATGTAAAAATATAGATATATCTAGGTCTATGTATCTGTGTGTAACTTAGACACTGGATACCAGATTTTCTGTATTTATAATAAAAGATCCCAGAAGGTTTTAACTCAAATTCTGCCTCACTTACTTACTGGCTGTGTATTATCTTAGGAATTTACTTAACCTTTTGGTAACTTCATTGCCTCCTTACTGAATTTAGGATGGTAGCAACAGGCATCTCATAGGGTTTCATTATCAAATGAGATAATGTAATGTTGAGTGCTTAGTATAATTCCTGACATGCCATAAGTATACAATAAGTTTAGAATTGATAATAATGGCAACTTTTCTTCAAGCTTCAATATCAGAATCAGATAATAGGCCACCTGTGCTAAAAGTTCTATTAGAGACAGATGGAATGTTATTTTAAGATCAAAGGAATAAGCACAGTGAGAAAAGTCTTAGCTTTCTGCCCCTCCCCATATCCTTTCTCCTTTACAGAAAATATAATTCCTGTCAGGAGAAAATATACTTAAAAAATATCACTCTTTTCTAATGAAGTGGATAATTGTATAAACCATAAAGAAATATAGACATTTTGGAAGTAGAATGGAACTTTAAGGACATTTTTTCTATTTTATTTTACAGATGATAGAACAGACTCAGAAGCCAAAGTAACTACAGTGACTTAGTTAAAAGTCATTATATAATCATTATATACAATGGAATATTATTTAGCTATTAAAAGGAATGAAATATTGCTATTTGCAAGGACATGGATGGAACTAGAGTTTATAATTCTAAGCAAAATAAGTCAGTCACAGAAAGACAAATACCATATGTTTTCACTCATGTAAAATTTAGGAAAACCAAGGGACAAAAATGAGAAAGAATTTCCCCTTTTAGGATTTATTATCTACTGTGCTGTAATGGAATGATATCCTTGAATGTTTCTTAGCATTGGGAGAACTTATTCACACTCAAAACAGCCTGAACTGCTTAAACTGTTCTAATATGTTTAAATTGTTTAAAACTGATATGTTTTTTAAAGTTATTTGAAATATTTAAATTTGTATTATTTTCTCTTCTCCATTAGCATTTGCTTTTAAGTGCAATCTTAATATCTTCTTACAACACGTACATTTTTTGAAGAGGGAGTGAAAATCTGAGGATTACTTCATGAATTTCTTCTGAAATCAATTTTATGAAGCTGGATGCTGCTATTTCCTGCTCAGTCCCTATTTTTCTTATTTCTACATTCTAAAGAAATGGGACAATTGATAGTACTATAAATCTGATGTCTGGATCAATGGATTATCAGTATATTGACAACACTGTTTCAGCTTTTCTGGACCCAAAATGTCAACTGTATATTTTATTATTTTTTGTGAGGGTGTTTAAGTTCTTTCAAGTTTCATTGGCTTATATTCTAACAGTATAAACCAACTAATGTACATGGATAACCTCTCTGCTATGCTCCTTAATATCTGGAAGGACATGCAAGGATAACTCATTACAGAAATAAAACAACCCTTTTATACAATCACAAATTTCTCACTGTATCTGATTTTTGTTGCTGCATAAAAAGTTACCACAATATCCATTTGTTATCTCATATTTCTGTAGGCCACAAGGCCAGGCAGACTTCACTAGTTCTCTTGCTCAGGTTTTCACAAGACTGAAATCAAGGTGTTGACCAGGATGGACTGTTATATGGGGTCTAAGAGAAAGTATCTGTTTTCAAGCTCATTCTGGTTTGTGACAGAATTCACTTTCTTATGGTTATAGAACTGAGGTCCCTGTTTTCATCCTGGGTATTGACAAGGGACTTCATTTAGTTTCTAGAGGCCATACTTAGGTCCTGTCTTTTGGCACTAAACAAATCAGATTACATAAAACATGTTAAATTTTTCTCAAACTTGGAATCACTTTAACTTCCTTTTTTGCATCCAACTGGCAAAAACTCTATACTTTTTAAAGAGCTCATGCGATTAAGCCAGGCCTGCTGAATAACATTACTATTTGGTTAGTAAGTCATCTAAAAATGACTTTTGCCATATAATATAATCACTAGAGTAATTCCAGGGTGCAAATATCATGGGGTCCCTTTTAGATTCTATCACATACATTGAAAGATTGAGCCTTAGGTAAGTACTTACGGGTTCTTTCTCTCTCCTTTATTTTTTTATTTTGTTTTGCTTTGTATTTTATACTTCTGTACACTGGGATTCTGACACATTTTTGCACCTTGCTCATTCTCACAACATGTAATGAAGATAAGACCATGAAACTCATAAATCCTGCCTCCATTCTGGAAAATCATGAGTAAACCATGGAGACAACAATATTCTTCCTTAGGAATAGATTTATGTCTTTTAAGGTTCTTCACAGGGATGCCTGAGTGGCTCAGTGGTTAAGTGCCTTCGGCTCAGTGTGTGATCCCGGGGTCCTGGGATCCAGTCCCACATCGGGCTCCTTGTGAGGAGCCTGCTTCTCCCTCTGCCTGTGTGTCTCTGCCTCTCTCTCTCTGTGTTTCTCATGAATAAATAAATAAAATCTTAAAAAAATAAGGTTCTTCACAGTGGAACATACTTAAGACTAAAAAAATGCTTTGCTCTTGAAAATACTGATTTCCTCTTCTATCACAGTATATCAGTATGATAAAAACATCATTACATCATGCAGCAAGTTACAGAAAGGGAAAAAAAAGGTATTAAGGGAAATAGAGAATTTGTAGAGTTTAACTTCAATGTATCCTTAGGAAAAAAAGTAATGGTTCCACAATAGATATTAACACATGTTGATTGCTTTCTACCTTCCATTCTTATTTGAAGTTGTGCTATATTATTGCCATTTTAGATAATGTATATAAAGTTTTGCCATTAGCCTCTAGATATACTGAATTTTATTTAACCCTGAAAAGCTCCTTTTGTATCATCAATGACTTTTTGGGTAATTTTCAGTTATTTTTAAGCTGGATTTTGAATTAAGTTATATATATGATGAAGGTTGTTCATGAAATGTCATCCATACTCATGAGTACAAGTATGAGTATAGCTTGATGTTGGGCACCACCATAATACATCGGTTAGGATTTTTCTATTTCCTTTTTTAAAAATATGAATTCCCCAAATACGTTCATGTCATTTTGTTAAAATAGACTCTCTCCTAAAGCTCTTCAGTGTACTAAGAATATTCTAACCACATAATTATAAGAGTACTTATTATGAAATAGCATTATGTCAGTGGTTGACATTTTAATTTTATAACCCCACCTCTTCTCCTGCTTCCAATCTTGGGTATGCTGTCATGATGCATGAAAATATAAAAATTATTTCCACCCCAGTTTTTCCTGACAGTGTCTTTCCAATTCCTCATTGTGATACCCAGAGTGGCCCTTCTTCCTATCTTTCTGGAATTCATTGTTGAGTCATTAAATTCTGTATGTCTTGGTTGTTTCCTTACTTTTACCCTTTGGCTCACTAAAAGTGAATTTTTACTGATTTTCATTAAACAATAATTCATTTCTTTTGTCTGCCATTTTCCATCCTTAAAGTTCCTTCCCAGTTCATCTCTAGCTCTTTTGTTTCATTGTCAGACAACATTAGTTACAGTCTACTTTGGCAGACATTTCTCTTTAACTGATGTCTGGATTGCTTTCCCATTGACACCTCACCCAGTGCATAACCTTGGATTTGTTGTAGTTTACAGCTTATATAAGTATACTATTTTGTGTTTTGTAAGGAATGCTTTTGGTTTAAGAGATGGTATTTACATGATGACTACGAAAACAAAAATAATAAAATACCTAAATTCTCTGAATGTTTTTGTTTATATATAAGCAGAATATCCAAAATAAATACTTGTGAATTACTCACATGTTTATACCAGAGCAAGTATGGCATTGGTTTAAAGCCACTAATTATTTTTATCTTTCACATATAAAATTAATGTAAGTTTATGCTTGTATACATGAAAGCATAGCAACAGCTATACTCAAATAAACAAGAGAAACATTATTTGCTAATTATAGGCTTAAAGGAAGCATAAATGGATTATTAGTAAATATATTTTTCTTTATAAATCCCACAGTTTTAATTTACAAAATGTCAAACTTTGTTTCTACTCTTTCAAAATGCTTTAATAAAGTTAGTAAAACTTGACAAATTTATTTAATGCATAAGGACACACCATAAAATTGATTTGGTAGTTTACTCATTCGTTGAATCATGCATACCAATAACCACTTCCCTGAGAAGTCAGTGCAAAAGGGTAAGGGACACTCCAACACTTGTAATTCTATTAAATTGTTTGTCCTGTATCCAGGACATGTGTGTATATGTGTGTATATATATATATATATATATATATATATATATAAAATATTACATTAACACATAGCATTGTAGTGAAAATTAAGAATTATTATAATATTAAGAATTATTATAATATGTTCAATTATAATTTAATTGATTAATAATTAATATAACTAATAAAATATATTACTTAAAAATTATAATAGCATAAATTCCTATATATGTGTAATATATATTATATATACATATATATGTTAATTTCTATATATTTTGGGACGCCTGGGTGGCTTAGCGGTTGAGAATCTGCCACTAAGCTCAGGGTCTGATCCCGGAGTTCTGGGATTGAGTCCCATGTTGGGCTTCCTGCGTGGAGCCTGCTTCTCCCTCCACCTGTGTCTCTGCCTCGCTCTCTCTGTGTCTCTCATGAATAAATAAATAAAATCTTTAAAAATAACTTAATTTCTATTTTTTACAATGAAACTGTGAGTTGAATCTTTAGGGAAAAGTGGCAAACCAGGAAAAGGCCCTCTGTTGAATTCACCCTATAATTCTTGTCGATGCCAAGAGACTGATTTTGAGCTACCTAGAAGTTGATCTGTAAATGAATAAGGCATGAAGAATACTCACTTCTGGGGGAAAAAAATATATATATATATATTCCATTCAACCATCATTATAATTTGCTTATATATTTTTCTATTTTTCCTTCCAAGATTGTTTAAACAATTCAAGCAAAAATGTAAATTGTGTCTGAAATCTATTCCCTGACTACCCTAGATTCAGAGTATTTCTAGTGTAAATAAATTCTCATAAACGGGGTCCTAAATCATTGCCTGCTTTTAAATACTAAAGGTAAAAGCAAATACATCTTTACTGTTTATCACTAGTATCAAGCTTTATTATGTGAGTCTCTCATAGAATATTTTAATAATTTTAAATAATTTCATTTGGGAGGAGAACGATTTGATTTCCCAGTTTCCACATAGAGACATTTATAAACAAAACTGCAAATATCTTGAAGACTCTTGAAGTGCCTATTTAATTATTCATGTAAAGAGATGAAAAAATATTTTAACTTAAAGCCAGAAAGGAATAACAGTATTATAGTCACTATATGGGAAAATTTGCTGCATCTGATCCTAAATTCTCCTTAAACTTCAGTAGTTTTGAGTTACTTAACTTCAGCTTTTACACAAGTTTTCAAGAGTATCCAATACATGAGGTAAGATTTTGTTGAAAGAAAATATAGCCAAGCTATATTTGAATCTGTAATCATGTGTACAGCCGAGCGGAAATGGTTTTGAATTTTAAAGAAACAAACTATTGGAAGAACTGATTCTGTGGTAACACAACAAACCCTAATCTAGAAACTATACACTTTGTCTCTTTAAAAGGTTCTTTACTAAAGTGCATTATATACATCATACCAATTTTTTTTAAAGGGACATGGTGGAGGGTGGAGCACCTGGTTGGCCCAGTAAAGCCTCTGACTCTTGGTTACAGCTCATGTTCTGATCTGAGTCCTGTGATTGAACCCCATCTTAGGCTCCATTTTCAGCATGGAGTCTGCTTGAGATTCTCTCTTTAGCACTTCCCCTCCACTGGTGATATAATCCCTGGCAACAATACTACATTATGGAAAAGGAAGAGTTTTGATGGTTTATGAGATAGAGCCTCATGCTGTGATTCCTCCTCAGGAGGGAGTCTGCTTGAAGAGTCTCTCTCTCTTTTTTTAAGATATTATTTATTTATTCATGAGAATACACAGAGAGGAGAGAGAGAGAGGCAGAGACACAGGCAGAGGGAGAAGCAGGCTTCATACAGGGAGCCTGACATGGGACTTGATTCCGGGTCTCCAGGATCACACCCTGGGCTGCAGGTGGCACTAAACCGCTGAGCCACCGGGGCTGCCCGAAGAGTCTCTTTATGTCTACTCCTACTCACTTTGTTTCTCTCTCTCTCAAATAATTTTTTTTAAAAGAGTCTCTTATTGTTTGGTTGCCTCTCTTTTTTTCTTCCCTACTCCTATGTTCATCTGTTTTGTTTCTTAAATTCCACATATGAGTGAAATCATGTGGTATTTGTCTTTCTCTGTCTGAGTTATTTCACTTAGCATAATACACTCAAGCTCTACCCATGTCCTTGCAAATGTCAAGATTTCATTCTTTCTGATGGCTGAGTAATATTCCATTGTATGTATACATAAATTCTTCTTTATACATTCATCAGTCAATGGACATTTGGGCTCTTTCCACAGTTTGGCTATTGTGGATAATGCTGCCATGAACATTGAAGTGCATGTGTCCTTTTGAATCAGTTTGTGTGTGTGTGTGTGTGTGTGTGTGTGTGTGTGTGTTTTGAAGTAAATACCTAGTGCCATTGTTAGGTCATAGGGTAGTTCTATTTTTAACTTATTGAGGAACCTCCATACTGTTCTCCAGTGTGGCTGCACCAGTTTGCATTCCTACCCACAGTGTAAGAGGGTTCCCTTGTCTCTACATCCTTGCCAACATGTTTCCTGTGTTGCTAATTTTAGCCATTCTGACACATTTTAGTTGATGTCTCATTGTGGTTTTGATTTGTATTTCTCTGATGATGAGTGGTGTTGAGCATATTTTCAAGAGGTTCTTAGCAATCTGGATATCTTATTTGGAAAAATGTCTATTCATGTCTTCTGCCCATTTCTTAACTGGATTATTTGTTCTTTGGGGTGTTGAGTTTGGTAACTTCTTTATATATTTTGCATACCAATCCTTTATTAGATATGTCATTTACAGATACCTTCTCTCATTCTGTAGGCTGCTTTTAGTTTTAAGTGTTTCTCTTGCTAACACTAGATTTATTTGAGATACAAATAAGATTGCTGCCACCACCTTCACCTTCCAGCTCCCATCCTGAAGCCTTATGGTAGTGAGATGTTATGTTAATAAGGTCATCTTATCAAGGAACATTTCACTGGGTAAATAAAAGTAGTCTGCAATGTTACACATTTCACTGTGCACTACTGACTTCTGAAGACATGATTTAGGGGACATTATGAATTATCATAGATGGTTAATGTAAATGATGGAGAAACCATAGGTCAATCACACCATAATAAATATAGTGCATTGGAAACGCTATAAATAGAATAAATTGACATTTAAATTTCACTATTATATTATAGAACCTAGAAAAAAATAATAGTGGATGGAACTGGAGGGTATTATGCTGAGTGAAGTAAGTGAATCGGAGAAGGACAAACATTATATGGTCTCATTCATTTGGGGAATATAAATAATAGTGAAAGGGAATATAAGGGAAGGGAGAAGAAATGTGTGGGAAATATCAGAAAGGGAGACAGAACATAAAGACTCCTAACCCTGGGAAACGAACTACGGGTGGTGGAAGGGGAGGAGGGCGCGAGGTGGGGATGAGTGGGTGACGGGCACTGAGGGGGACACTTGACGGGATGAGCACTGGGTGTTATTCTGTATGTTGGTAAATTGAACACCAATAAAAAATTAATTTATTAAAAAAAGAAACTTTGTCAGCACTTTCAAAGTAACACACCATACATTACCAATATCTCAGAAACCTTAGTAAAAAGTACTGTTGAAAACAGTGTCTTTTATTTTACTCAATGATCCTTATATAACGATTTACATAATATCTTTTAAAATTTAGTTCTAGAGAGGTGCCTGGGTGGCTCAGTCAGTTAAGTGTCTGCCTAGGCTCAGGCCATGATCCTGGGGTCCTGTGATCAAACCCTGAGCAGGAAGCCTGCTTCTTTCTCCCTCTGTGCTCCTTCCCTCTTAAATAAATAAGTAAATAAATAATAAATAAATAATAATAAATAAATAAAACTTTAAGAAGAATAAAATTAAATTAAAATCAAATTCAGTACTAGAGACATGTTTCCTTTCCCAGCAAGTTGGTTCATTTCATTCTTCTTTACCTGTAGCTTCCATGGTTCTCAGTGTTAAAATTATAGCTCAACTGTGTTAACTATATCAAATGACTATTTGATATATTTACATTCCCTCATTTTGCCTTTTTACAAATTTGTCATTAAAAGTATTATCCTTTCATACTCTATAAAATGGTTTTTATCTTCTATGAAACCAAAGAGAGTATTACAACATAAATAAATAAGCCTTTATTCATTATTTTGAAATGAAAATTGAGGATGGGTTGAAGGAGTAGATAAGGAGTAGAAGGAAGATTGTCTTCCCAGGAGAACTTGAAGTCATTTTACTACATTTTAGCTAATATACCTTAGAGGTCTAGACATGTAGAAACATTTCACTATTACTTCACTACTTCATTTCCTTTTGCAACTATTACCAACAAAAAGTCACTCTCTATGTTCTGTCATGTTTGTTGTTTTAATCTAAGGCTAAGACAGGAGAGATTCTAAAATCCCATGCCTGAGGCACCTGGGTGGCTTAAACAGTTAAGTGACTGACAGTTTCAGCTAAGGTCATGATCTCATGATCCTGAGATTAAGCTTTGTGTTGTGTTCCACATTCAGTGGAGAGTCTGATTGAGATTCTCTCTTTCCCTCTGCCCCTTCCCTTCTCTCTAAATAAATAAATAAATAAATAAATAAATAAATAAATAAATAAATCTTTTTAAAAAATCCCATGCCTAATTGGACTCTCCAATTTAGTTATTAACATTTCCAAATTTTTTTCTTAGTTTTTCTATGTATACCCTTTTGCCATTATTTCAGTTCACTAAGTTTTAAAGTATAGTGAGGGTCTCAATATTTACAAATATAAACTTTTTTCAGAAATTATTCTTTCTAGGGCAGACTCTCTTTTGGCCCAAACATCAAAAACTAAGTAGAAACTAGTAAAATATTTTGTATCCATTAATTCATTTGACAAATATGTTTTAAAGTTTACTGTGAGTTAAGTATTGTGCTGTTTGTTGGTGCTGCAGCAGTAAATGATAACATATTTACTTTGAATATAATCACTTTCATATGTGAATATATTATGTTCCTGTATAAAAATACCATTTGGGATACAGTTATCACCCCAGCATTCCTGACTGAGACTGGTCCACAAATCAAATCAGTTATTCTGAGAAAGCACTCATGGATACTTACACCATCTGAGACACATGCTGCCAGAACACACATTTTTTATACAGAGCTCATACGCAGTTACAAATTTGGCACAATGGCATTTGTAGACTCTAAAATAAAACTAGTATTTATTAAGCCCTTACTACATGTCAGACAATGCCTTAATAATTTTCTGTGGGTTATTTCATACTGTCCTCTCATCATTACAATGAGATATTTTTGGCAACCACTTTTACACCTAGGAGAACTGAGACTTAGAGTAATGAAATAGCCTACTAAGTTGGTAGAGCCAGGATCTCAGACCTTGTGCTCTTAGGCACTATGCTATTCTACCTTAGTATCCAAGTAAAATCACTGAGTTATTCCACCTAGATATACAAGTAAAGTGCAAGGCAAATTTCACTATCTACTCCCACCCAAGAAACTGCTTTCTGAAAGTTTGTTTGCTCCCCCATAAAGTTAATAATCAGAAAGCATTCTGAAGTAGAAGGTCAGATGACAGCCTTCCTCATATTATTTTCCATTCCACTTCCTTTTGTTTTACAGATTTAGCTTTTTTGCTGTGTATTAGCACTGTCCATGCTTCTCGAGAATCAATAAATCACTGGCAATAACATTTCTATAACGACACAATCATTTGTGTTTATCCTGGATCTGGCTGCCAATTGTTCCCATACTGCCAATTGCTCTTTCACTTACTGAAATACCAAAATATCTGTAGGCCAAAAAGAGCACCATAATTAGAGCATCTGCCATCTAAGTGACATCAAATGCTGACAGTCTTTCAAGGAAAGCAATATGCAATGTCCCAATATTCATAAAATAATGTGGCAGAGGGATCCCTGGGTGGCGCAGCGGTTTGGCGCCTGCCTTTGGCTCAGGGCGCGATCCTGGAGACGCGGGATCGAATCCCACGTCGGGCTCCCGGTGCATGGAGCCTGCTTCTGTCTCTGCCTCTCTCTTTCTCTCTCTCTCTCTCTCTCTCTGTGACTATCATAAATGAATTTAAAAAATTTTTTAAAAAATAATAATGTGGCAGATATAGCCACCAATTGTATATACTAGATCTACCACTTTGTCATGTTTACATTGTTTTCTTTCTGATAATTTTTTAAGAGAAAACATTAGAAAAACACCTAAATCCCCCCTCCCATCCCTTCAATGGCTTCATTCCCTATTTCTACAGAGGGAAAAATATCTTAAAGTTAAGGCATATTATACTTCATAATAGTTTTGTACTTTTACTATACATCACATTCTTTGACATGCATCTTTTTTAGTTCTTTCTAAATTGTATCCTTGTTGTAACTTAGAAACTATATTAATCCATTAAAATAGTTGTATAGTATTAATTTGTGTGAAAAAGCCACAATTTATTTACCCATTTATATACAAATGGACACTTAGGTTATTTATAGGTTATTTATGCTTTTTTCAGTATTATAAATGAGGTTTCAATAAGCATATGTTACTCTGACATTACACTGCATGCTAATTAACTGGAATTTGAATAACACCTTTGGAAAAAAAGAAATGAAAACAAATGGCCCAAAAATCCCTGGGATGCAGCAAAAGTGATTATAAGAGGGAAGTATATAGCAATACAGGCTTACTTCAAGAAGTAAGAAAAATCTCAAACAACCTAACATTGCATCTAAATGAACTATGAAAAGAACAACAACCAAAACGTAAAACTGGCAGGAAACATGAAATAATAAAATTTAGAAGAGAAGTAAATGATAGAGAAGCTAGAAAAAAATAGAACATATCAGTGAAACCAGAAGCATGTTATTCTAAAAAAATCAGTAATATGGATAATCTATAACCAGACTTATAAAGAAAAAAAGAGAAAGAACTCAAATAAATTGAAATACAAATAATAGAGAAGAAATAACAAACACAACAGAAATACAAAGGATCATAATAGAATACTGTGAAAAACTCTATGCCAAAAATTGGACAACCTAGAAGAAATGGATAAATTCTCAGGAACATGTAAACTACAAAAAAACTGAAACAGAAAGAAATAGAAAATTTGAGCAAGCCAATACTAAAATTAGTATGGAATGACAAAAGACCCAGATTACCAAAGCAACCATGAAAAACATAAGCAAGACTAGAGACATTATAATTCTGGACTTGAAGTTATATTGTAAAACTGTAGTGATCAAAGCAGTAGAGTACTGGCACAAAAATAAACACATAGATCAATTGAACAGAAAAAAGTCCAGAAAAAAACCCACACAATTATATGGCCAATTAATCTTCCAGAAAGTAGGAAAGAATACTCAGTGGGAAAAAGTTTCTTCAACAAATGGCATTGGAAAACTGGACATTAAGACACAAAAGTAAGACACTACCACTTTCTTACACTATACACAATCATAAATACAATATGGATGGAAGACCTAAATGTGAAACGTGAAGCCATAAAATTCCTAAAAGACAACACAGTTAGTAACCTATTTGACATTCATCTTTATAACTTTCTAGGTATATATGTCTCCTGAGGCAACGGAAACAAAAGCAAAAAATAAACTGTTGGGACTACTTCAAAATAAAAAGCTAAAAAGCTTCTGCACAACTGGGTGTTATTCTATATGTTGGCAAATTGAACACCAATAAAAATTATGGAAAAAAAACTTCTGCACAGTGAAGGAAACAATCAATAAAACTAAAAGGCAATCTATGAAATGGAAATGGGAAATCAAAACTGTGATGAGATACCACCTCACACCTGTCAGAATGCCTAAAATTAGCAACACAAGAAAAGGCGTTGGCAAAGATGCAGAAAATGAGCAACCCTCTTTCACTGTTGATGGGAGTGCAAACCAGTGCAGCCACTCTGGAAAATAGTATGGAACAATTAAAAAAAAGAACTACACTATGGTCTAGCAATTATAATACTAGATGTTTACCCAAAAGACACAAAGATACTGATTCAAAGGGGTACACGCACCCTAATGTTTATAGCAGCATTATCCACAATAGCCAAACTATGGAAACAGCCCAACATCCATTGACTAAGTAATGGATAAATGGATAAAGAAGATGTAACATATATAGATATATAGTTATAGATATAGATATTACTCAGCCATGAAAAAATTGAAATCTTGCCATTTGCAATGAAGTTGATGGAGATAGTGTATATTAAGCTAAGCAAAATAAGTCAGTCAGAGAAAGACGAATACCATATGATTTCATTCATGTGTAGAATCTAAGAAAGAAAACAGATGAACCAGGGGAAGAGAGAAAAATTAAAACAAAAAGAGGAAAGCAAACCATAAGAGACTCTTAATGATAGAGAATGAACTGAAGGTTGATGGGGGGAGGTGGGTACGCTAGCTGGGTGATGGGTATTAAGGAGGGCATTTGTATGGTGAGCACTGGGTGTTGCTTGTAAGTAATGAATCACTGAATTCTCCTGAAACCAATGTTTAACTGTAACTAAAATTTAAATAAAAAATTGAAAAGAGAAAACTTTTAAAAAATGGCCTATCTCTAACTGGCAGGAATTATTTCAGGGATGAGGTAATTTTCCCCTCATGTTATTAAAAAAAGGAACAATATATGCATCCTAAATTGTCATTGAGAAAAGCCACAGGGTTTTGGAAGGAAAAAGGGGACTATTAAAAAAGTATTTGCAAAAAATAAAAAAAAATCAATATTTGCAGCAGAAAACATATATCTCATACATTTAGTTATAATTGTCAAGATAGAAGAGACCCACAAATAAAAAGTGAAATGGATCTTTAAAATAGCATAGATTATACATATTGTATCCTGACTGAACACTTGAAAAGACTGAGAATGAGAGGCTCCTGGGTGGCAGAGTCAGTTAAACCTCCAACTCTTGGTTTTGGCTCAGGTCATGATCTCACGGTCATGTAATCCAGCCTTCTGTCAGAATCTGTGCTCAGTATGGAATCTACTTGAGTTCTCCCTTCCCTATGCCTCTCCTGACCACACTCTCTCTCTCTTCCTCTAAAATAAATAGTCTTTAAAAAAAGAAATGACTGAGAATGAAATCAGAAGATACATTCAGTGAATTTTGAGTGAGTTTCTTTGCTCAGTCTTGGAACATTTTGACTAAAATAATTGTTTGGAAAAAATCATTATTAAAATTGTACCAAGTGAATGTCAACATTCAATTGTTACTACTAAACTCTGTAGTGAAGATTGATTAGTATATAAATGATGTGCAACCTGTCAATAATGAAGGCGTCGGTAAGTTGAATTGGTAACGAGCCTTTATTCTTGGTAAGGGAGAATATGCTTAAGTAAACTTTTGTTTAAACTTTTTTATGTGGTCATAAGAAATGCCTGATGACTTGGGACTCAGATTGAAAACTACTGAAAACAATTGACTAGGCCAAACTAAGAAGTAAAAAATGGCATACTTTTTTTTTAATAAATTAATTTTTATTGGTGTTCAATTTACCAACATACAGAATAACACCCAGTGCTCATCCCGTCAAGTGTCCCCCTCCGTGAAAAATGGCATATTTTAAGGCAATTAAGTTAGCAGTATTTAAGATGGGATCTCAGCAAAACTGAATGAGATTTGGTTTGTATTTGCATAACTATTTCCCCTCTATTTCATATACCTTTATCTTATTTGCTTCTGGTGAGTAGTTATCAATAAATATGTTAGGTATTATAGTTGTCAGCTGCATTAGTCTTATATTGCTGAATAACAAATCATCACAAATTTAGCAGCTTAAACATCCCCATTTAGTAGGTCAGGGTTCTATAGGTTAAAAGTCTTGGCAGACTCAGCTAAATTCTCTACTCTCACAAAGATAAAGTCAAGGTATTTCTTAGGCTTGCCTGTCATCTGGAGGCTTGGGGAAAAATCTGCTTCCATGTTCATTCACATCATTGGCCAAATATGATTTCTTTTTGCAGGTCTAAGGTTCTCTTTCTCTCTCTCTTTCTTTCTTTTTACTGTGTGTTATGCAAGAAGCTGCTCTTAGTTCCTTAAGTCTACCTGCTTTCCCTCTCACATGGCCTATTCCATCTTCAAAGCCTCCTTCTGCTTCAAATTCCCAACTTCCACTTCTGCCACCAGCTATAGAAAACTCGCAGCTTTTAAAGGACTTATATGATTAGATATACCCAGAAAGACTCTCATTACCATTTAATGAGCGTAATATCACATATATTCACAGGTTCTACCCAAACTCAAGAGGGAGACATAGACAAGAGAATGATTCACAAGTGGTAATTCTTAGGACTTTGCCTATCACATTGGATAAATTTGTTATCTCCAAAGACTTAACATCTGCTTTATTTACATTTGTACAGTGACCTTTAAATGGAAAAATATCATTCGAAGCCCAAAGGTAAGGAGGTACAATACTAAAAAGATTGACATTATGGATAAGAGTACTTCATTAAATGATGCTTCAAATTATGCCACAGAGTTTGCTCAAAAGTTTCATTGTAGGGCAGCTGGGGCAGCCAGGGTGGCTCAGCGGTTTAATGCCGCCTTTGGTCCAGGACCTGATCCTGGAGTCCAGGATCAAATCCCACATCAGGCTCCCTGCATGGAGCCTGCTTCTCCCTCTGCCTGTGTCTCTGCCTCTCTCTCTCTCTCTCTCTCTCTGTGTGTGTCTCTCATGAATAAAATAAAAACTCAAAAAAGTTTAATTGTAACTAAGGAATATTATTTAATCCATTTTCATTTTAATAAGTTTCAATTAAATCAATGAATGTTTATTGCCAATTTATAGTTATATACAACATGTATTTGTGTGCGTTAATTGTACTTAATTTAAGAACATTTAAAAGAATAATTATAGTTTCAGTTCAGCCAGCAGAAGCAGAAATATTGCATATTTACAGTGAAAAAAAAGAGATGCCAATAATCCGACTAGAACATTAACATTTAAACAGAACCAAAGGGGCACTTGATGGGTTGAGCACTGGGTGTTATTCTATATGTTGGCAAATTGAACACCAATAAAAAATAAATTTATAAAAAAAAATAAAATAAACAGAACTGAGGGGATGCCTGGGGGGCTCAACGGTTGAGCATCTGCCTTCAACTCAGGTCGTGATCCTGGGGTCCAGGATGGAGTCCCACATTGGGCTCCCTGTGAGAAGCCTGCTTCTCCCTCTGACTGAGTCTCTTCCTTTCTCTGTCTCTCATGAATAAATAAAATATTTTTTAAAATAAAATAAAAATAAACAGAGCCAAAATTAATAATAATATTTACTAGTTCTTTGAAATCGTGTTTTACTTATTTTGAAAGTTGTAACAAGAGAAACACATTAGTTTACAGTTTGATTGTCTTATGGTAGAAATTAGCAGCCCCAGCTAGGTTTGGGAAGGCTAGTCCCTAGATGAAGGTAGAATGAATACTAGATTGTTTCTGAGCAATGTAGGATAAAACAGGAACCAAATTTACATTGGAAGAATAATATTGGTCAGCAGATGGTAAAAGTTATAACAGAAATTTCAGAATTGATCATATGTCAAAGGGTGCATAATTCTGGGCTGATTTTCTAAGTAATTAAATTCTGGATGAATGAGTCAAGAGTAAAGAAAGCCAGTTGATTATGTTGCTAATTCAAACATTCTCTGGGACTGGGAAGGTGCCATAAATATGTGAAGAGGCTGCATGTATGAGTGAAAGTAATGGGACTTGGGAATGAAAATGGAGTACTTTCTCCAACTAAATGAATTTTATTAAAACATCCCCTGAACACAACGCAGTGTTCCACTTACTAAATATATATCTGTGGCTGTGTTTGTGACCCTTGAGTACAGTCATATGTGTTGAAAAGCTATTTTAAAAGTTGAAAAAAGTGTTTTTATCCTTAAGCCTAATTGAGGCAATTTAAATAGGGGATAATCTAAGATTACAGATAAAAGCGAGTTGTTGGTGATGTGATGATGATGATATGATAATAAAAATGATAATGGTGATGATGATAATGATCATGAGTGGGTGTTTCTTTGCTGATTCTGCTTCTGGGTGGTAAACTTTTGAGTCTAAAAGTCTAAAGTTCTGAGTATGCTGCTATTTATTCATGGTAAATCCTATTTTCTAACAATTATAATTTCTAGAAGGGAAAGTGAAAGAGCAAAGAACAAGGCTATCTCCACTTGGCAGATGAGGAAGATTGGACTCAGATTAGGTGAGCTGTTCAAGATTAAAAGGGCAAAGTCTGTGAGTGCTTTTCTTACAGAATAGTCATAATCTCTTGCAAAAAGAGAAACTCCTCTGGGGTGCTCAGGAGCAAAGTTTTGCCACAGTTGTATGTAAATTATCTGTATGTGTCAGGACTGCTTTGTGCTTTTCATTATCATAGTCTTAGTGTACTGTGATCTATAATACTGATATAGAGGTACTAACCTCCAGGTATAACAAAGATGAGGGTAAAGTGTAATCATTTGGGGAAAATCTATTTATTTATTTATTTATTTATTTATTTATTTATTTATTTATTTAGACTTTGTTTATTTATCCATAAGAGACACATAGAGAGAGGTTGAGACATAGGCAGAGGGAGAAGCAGGCTCACTGCCAGGAGCCTGATGTGAGACTCGATCCCAGGATCACTACCTGAGCCAAAATGCAGATGCTCAATCTCTGAGCCACCCAGGTGCCCCCACAATTTCTGACGCCTCATTTCAAAGACTTGACGGATAGGGACTAGAATCAGCTGAAGATAGATAGATATAGATATACATAGATATAGATATAGATGTTTGATATAGTTGATACAAGATGTTTGTTGGGAGCTACCATTACTCTCCATGTATATTTCTTCATGTGGAAGATGTAGAGGAACAAATTAAGAACTAGAAGACACAGACATGGAAGGTTATCAAAATGAATAAATTACAGAAAAAATGAATTATGCAAAATGAATATAGACTTTGGAAACTCAGTAACTGCATCAAGCATAATGCCATTCACATTATAGGGATCTTGAGGAGAAGAGAGAGAAAAAGAGGTAGAAAATTTATTTGAGGAAATAACTGAAAACATCCCAAATCTAAGGAAGGAAACAGACATCCAGACCCAGTAAACACAGAGATCCCTCAACCAAATCAACCAAAGGATGTCCACACCAAGACAAATAGCAACCAGAATGGCATAAAGTGGTGATACTTTTTTTTTTTTTGAGTTGGGCCCTTTCTCTTTTCTTTTTGATAAGTCTATCTAGAGATTTATCAATTTTATTATTTTTTTCAAAGACAAACTCTTGGTTTCATTGATATGTTCTATTGCTTTTTAATTTGTATTTCATTTATTTCTGCTCTAATCCTTATTATCCCCCTCTTTCTATTGGATTTAGGCTTCATATGTTATTCTGTTTCTAGCTCCTTTATGTGTAAGGGTATAGTGTTTGAGATATTTCTTCCTTCTTAAGGTTCACCTACATACCTATATACTTACCCTCCGGGACTGTCTTTGTTACATCCCAAAGGCTTTGGGCCATTGTGTTTTCATTTTTATTTGATTCCATGTATTTTCTAGCTGTTCTTTGATTTCCTATCTGATCTATTCACTGTTTAGTAGAATGTATTTTAACTTCCATGTATTTGTGATATTTCCCAATTTTTTCTTGTGATTGACTTCAAGTTTCACAGAGTTGTGGTCAGAAATGTTGCATATGATCTCAGTGATTTTATATTTGTTAAGGCATGTTTTGTGACCTAATACATGATCTATTCTGGAGAATATCCCATGTGCACTTAAAAAGAATGTGTATTCTAATGTTTTATAATGGAATGTTCTGAATATATCTGTTAAGTTAATCTGGTCCAGTGTGTTATTCAAAGCCATTGTTTGTTTATTTTGTTTAGATGATCTGTTTGTGATGTAAATGAGGTGTTAAAATAGTTTACTATTACTGTGTTATTATCCATTAGTTTCTTTTCTTTGTTAAACAATGTTAACATATTTGCATTCTCCCATGTATGTTGTATTATTATTTACAATCAAATCATCTTGTATTTTCACCTTTATCATTATACAAGGCCCTTCTTTGTCTCCTTTAAAGATGTGTTTTATTTTATTTTATTTTATTTTTTTAAGGTTTTTTTAAAATTTTTATTTATTTTATGATAGTCACACACAGAGAGAGAGAGAGAGAGAGAGGCAGAGACATAGGCAGAGGGAGAAGCAGGCTCCATGCACTGGGAGCCCGACGTGGGATTCGATCAGGGGTCTCCAGAATCAAGCCCTGGGCCAAAGGCAGGCGCCAAACCGCTGCACCACCCAGGGATCCCTAAAGATGTGTTTTAAAATATAGGTTGTTGAATGTAAATATTGCTACCCCAGTTTCCTTTTGGCATCCATCTACATGATAAATGGTTCTGTACCTCCAGAAGTCATTAGGACAAAAATGGGGCCCTTGTAGGAAGTATGTAGATGAGTATTCTTTTTTATTATGCATTTTGACATCTTTTGATTTGAAGGCTTAGTCTGTTTATATTAAAGTAATTTTTTTATAAATATGTATGTGTTGCCATCGTATTACTTATTTTGTCATAGTTTCTGGAGATGGTCCCTGTTCCTTTTTTAAAAAATATGTATGTATGTATCATCATCTACTATCTATCTATTTATTTATCTATCTATCATCTACCTATCTATTATCTATCTATCATCTATCTATCTATCTATCTATCTATCATCTATTTTAGAGAGAGAGAGAGGGAAGGGCAGAGGGAGAGCAAGAAGGAGAGAAGCAAACTCCTTGCTGAGCACAGAGCCCAATGCAGGGCTCCATCTCATGACCTGAGCCTGATCCAAAACCAAGAGTCAGACATTTAACCAACTGAGCCACTCAGGTGTTCCTTCCCTGTTCCTTTCTTGTCTTCATCACATTTGGTCTCTCTTTTATACTTGAATAATTCCCATTAATATTTATTGCAGGCTTGTTTAGTTGTCACTTAATCACAAAAGAGAGAAGAAAAAAAAACAGAAACACAATTATAGGGCAGGGCAAGATGGTGGAAGAGTAGGATCCCCAAGTCACCTGTCCCCACCAACTTACAAGGTAACTTTCAAATCATCCTGAAAACCTACGAATTCAACCTGAGATTTAAAGAGAAAACAGCTGGAATGCTACAGTGAGAAGAGTTCATACTTCTATTAAAGTAGGAAGATGGAAATAAATAAATAAATAAATAAATAAATAAATAAATAAATAAACATCCAGTGGGGGTGGGGCCCCCACTAGGAGCTGGGCTAAGGCCGGGCAGCGAATGCCTCCAGGACAGGAAAGCTCAGGGCCCGAGAAGCAAGAAATTTACCAATCTTCCAGGACAGAAAGGCACTCACAGGGAACTTGGGCAGGATCCCGGGAGGGGCAGTGGAACCCCCAGGTTCCCGGGGTCCCTAACAGAAGAAGTGCACACTGGAGGAGAGCACATCACACACTGTGGCTGAGCTCCCTAAAGGGCTGGAGTGCGCTCCCGGTGGGGCCTCAGGAGCAGCTCAGGCAGAGGCTCTGCACAGAGGAGGCTGTACAACCCCAGGAGCATCTCAGGTGGTGGCTCAGGCTGCAGGTCCCCGTGGAGGGAGCTGCACGGTCCTGGAGCATGATTCCAGCAGTGCAGGCTGCAGAGCACAAGGTGCCAGGGAACACAGCCCATGATCCAGCACTTCCCTTGGGACAGGAAGAGGACAGGAGGACACAGGACAATGAGGACGCTCCTGCTGCCAGGTGCCCAGGACCTGTGCAGAAAAGCGCTCCCCGCTCCCAGAGCATCCGGGCCCCTGTGGATTGGGAGACTGCAGTAGTTACTGCTAGAGCCGACTCTAGGGGTGGAGGTCTGGCTGCCACCACTGTGGTTGTTCATCCTGGTGTCACCTTGTACCTGGGACTGAGCAGTGCCACAGGGAGCAGGGGCCTCACAAGATAGCTCCCACTGAACCATGCACCTGGCAGGGGGGACAGGGCTGCTCCCCCAGGTGCACACACCTGAGAATCACCACAGCAGGCCCCTCCCCCAGAAGACCAGCTGGAAAGACAGGAGAAGAGCAAATTATTAATCAAGCTGCACTGGAAAGCTCCGGGGGAAGTCAAGGGACTTATAATATATAGAATCAGAAGATATCCCTCATGGTTTTTGTTTTTTGTTTGTTTGTTCTCCCCACTTTTTTCTTCCCCTTTTTCTTCCTTTTTCCATTACTTGTTTTTAGCCACTATGCACTGAGTAAAATGACTCACCACAAAAGAAATAATCACAAACAGTATTCTCTTCCACAGAGTTACAGAATTTGGATTACAATTCAATGTCAGAAAGCCAATCCAGAAGCACAATTAAAAGGTACTGGTGGCTCTGGAAAAAAGCATAAAAGAAACAAGAGACTTCATGACTGCAGAATTTAGATCTAATCAGGCCGAAATTAAAAATCAATTAAATGAGATGCAAACCAAACTGGAGGTCCTACCGACAGGGTTAATGAGGTAGAAGAACAAGTGAGTAACATAAAAGACAAGTTAATTGCAAGGAAGGAAGCTGAGGAGAAAAGAAAAAAACAAAAGACCATGAGGAAAAGTTAAGGGAAATAAATGACAGCCTCAGAAGGAAAAATCTACGTTTAATTGGAGTTCCAGAGGGCGCCGAAAGGGACAGAGGACCAGAAAGTGTATTGAACAAATCATAGCTGAGAACTTCCCTAACGTGGGGAGGGAAACAGGCATTCAGATCCAGGAGATACAGAGATCCCCGCTAAAATCAATAAAAACCGTTCAATACCCTGGCATTTCATAGTGAAACTTGAAAATACCAAAGATAAAGAGAAGATCCTTAAAGCAGCAAGAGACAAGAATTTCTTAACATTAATGGGGAGAAGTATTAGGTTAATAGCAGACCTGTGCACAGAGACCTGGAAGGCCAGAAAGGGCTGGCAGGATATATTCAGGGTCCTAAAGGAGAAGAATATGCAGCCAAGAATACTCTATCCAGCAAAGCTTTCATTCAGAATAGAAAGAGAGATAAAGAGCTTCCAAGATAGGCAGAAACTGAAAGAATATGTGACAACCAAACCTGCTCTGCAAGAAATACTAAACGGTAAAGTGTAAAAGAAAGAGGAAGTCCAAGGAAACAATCGACAAAAACAGAGACTGAATAGGTATTATGATGACACTAAATTCATATCTGTCAATAGTAGCTCTGAGTGTGTATGGGCTTAATGATCCCATCAAAAGACGCAGGGTTTCAGACTGGATAAAAAACCAAGACCCATGTATTTGCAGTCTAAAAGAGACTCATTTTAGACATAAGGACACCTACAGCCTGAAAATAAAAGGTTGGGGAACGATTTACCATTCAAATGGTCCTCAAAAGAAAGCAGGGGTAGCCATCCTCATATCAGATAAATTAAAGTTTATCCCAAAGACTGTAGTAAGAGATAAAGAGGGACACTATATCATACTTAAAGGATCTATCCAACAAGAGGCCCTAACAATCATGAATATTTATGGCCCTAATGTGGGAGCTGCCAAGCATATCAACCAATAACCAAAGTTAAGACATACTTAGATATAATACACTAATACTGGGATACTTGAACATGGCACTTTCTGCAATCGACAGGTATTCGAAGAACAACATCTCCAAAGAAACAAGAGCTTTAAATGATACCCTGGACTAGATGGATTTCACAGATATTTACAGAACTCTATATCCAAACACAATTGAATATGCATTCTTCTCCAGTGCACATGGAACTTTCTCCAGAATAGACCACATACTGGGTCACAAATCAGGTCTTAACCAATAACAAAAGATTGAGATCGTCCCCTGCATATTTTCAGACCATAATGTTTTGAAACTAGAACTAAATCACAAGGAGAAATTTGGAAGGATTTCAAACACGTGGAGGTTAAAAACCATCCTGCTAAAAGATGGAAGGGTCAACCAAGAAATTAGGGAAGAATTCAAAAAATCCATGGAAACTAATGATAATGAAGATAAAACAGTTCAAAATCTTTGGGATACAGCAAAAGCAGTCCTGAGAGGGAAATACATTGCAATACAAGCATCCCTCAAAAAATTGGAAAAATATGAAATATGCAAGCGCACCTTCCACCTAAAGGAGCTGGAGAAAGAACAGCAAATAAACTCTACACTGAGCAAAATAAGAGAGTTAATAAATATTTGAGTAGAACTCTGTGAAATCGAGACCAGAAGAACTGTACAACAGATCAAAACAAAACAAAACAAAACAAAACAAAACAGGAGTTGGTTCCTGAAATAATTAATAAGATAAATAAACCATTAGACAGCCTTATTAAAAAGAAAAAAAGACTCAAATTAATAAAATCACAGATGAAAAAGAAGAGATCACAACCAAAACCAAGGAAATACAAATGATTTTAAAAACGTATTATGAGCATCTTTATGACAATAAATTAGACAATCTAGAAGAAATGGATGCATTTCTGGAAAACCACAATCAGATAGGGTGACAGAATATGAGAGACTCATATCCCTGGGAAACGAACAAGGGGTGGTGAAAAGGGAGGTGGGAAGGGGTTTGGGGTGACTGGGTGACTGGCACTGAGGGGGGAACTTGATGGGATGAGCACTGGGTGTTATGCTATAGGTTGGCAAATTGAACTCCAATAAAAAGAACTTAAAAAAAAAAAGAAAACCACAAACTACCAAAACTGGAACAGGAAGAAATAGAAAACCTGAACCCGCCAATAACCAGGGAGGAAATGGAAGCAGTCATCAAAAACCTCCAAAGACACAAAAGTCCAGGGCCAGATGGCTTCCCAGGGGAATTCTATCTAACATTTAAAGAAGAAACTGTCAAAATCCTAGAGGAGAACACAGGCAACACCCTTTTTGAACTTGGCCACAGTAACTTCTTGCAAGATACATCCACGAAAACAAAAGAAACAAAAGCAAAAATGAACTATTGGGACTTCATCAAGATAAGAAGCTTTTGCACAGCAAAGGATACAGTCAACAAAACTCAAAGACAACCTACAGAATGGGAGAAGATATTTGCAAATAACATATCAGATAAAGGGCTAGTTTCCAAAATCTATAAAGAACTTATTAAACTCAACACCAAAGAAACAAACAATCCAATCATGAAATGGGCAAAAGACATGAAGAGAAATCTCACAGAGGAAGACATAGACATGGCCAACATGCACATGAGAAAATGCTCTGCATCACTTGCCATCAGGGAAATACAAATCAAAACCACAATGAGATACCACCTCACACCAGTGAGAATGGGGAAAATTAACAAGGCAGGAAACAACAAATGTTGGAGAGGATGCGGAGAAAAGGGAACCCTCTTACACTGTTGGTGGGAATGTGAACTCCTGCAGCCACTCTGGAAAACTGTGTGGAGGTTCCTCAAAGAATTAAAAATAGACCTGCCCTACGACCCAGCAATTGCACTGTTAGGGATTTACCCCGAAGATTCAGATGCAATGAAACGCTGGGACACCTGCACCCCGATGTTTCTAGCAGCCATGTCCACAATAGCCAAACTGTGGAAGGAGCCGCGGTGCCCATCGAAAGATGAATGGATAAAGAAGATGTGGTTTATGTATACAATGGAATATTACTCAGCCATTAGAAACAACAAATACCCACCATTTGCTTCAACGTGGATGGAACTGGAGGGTATTATGCTGAGTGAAGTAAGTCAATCGGAGAAGGACAAACAGTGTATGTTCTCACTTATTTGGGGAATATGAATAATAGTGAAGGGGAATATAAGGGAAGGGAGAAGAAATGTGTGGGAGATATCAGAAAGGGACACAGAACATAAAGACTCCTAACTCTGGGAAATGAACTAGGGGTGGTGGAAGGGGAGGAGGGCGGGGGGTGGGGGTGAATGGGTGACGGGCACGGAGGGGGACACTTGACGGGATGAGCACTGGGTGTTATTCTGTATGTTGGTAAATTGAACACCAATAAAAATTAATTTATAAAAAAAAAAATAAAGAAGAAACTGTACCTATTCTACTAAAGCTGTTCGGAAAGATAAAAAGAGATGGAATACTTCCAAACTCATTCTATGAGGCCAGCATCACCTTAATTCTCAAACCAGAAAAAGACCCCGCCAAAAAGGATAATTATAGACCAATATCCCTGATGAACATGGATGCAAAAATTCTCAACAAGATACTAGCCAATAGGATACAACAGTACATTAAGAAGATTTTTCACCATAACCACGTGGGATCCCCGGGATGCAAGGTTGGTTCAACACTCATAAAGCAAACAATGTGATAAATTATATCAACAAGAGAAAAAACAAGAAACATGATTCTCTCAATAGATGCAGAGAAAGCATTTGACAAAATACAGCATCCATTCTGTTCAAAAGTCTTCAGAGTGTAGGGACAGAGGGAACATTCCTCAGAATCTTAAAAGCCATCAATTAAAAGCCCACAGCAAATATCATCCTCAATGGGGAAACACTGGGAGCCTTTCCCCTAAGATCAGGAACACGACAGGGCTGTCTACTCTCACCACTGCTATTCAACATAGTACTAGAAGTCCTAGCATCAGCAATCAGGCAACAAAAAGAAATAAAAGGCATTCCAATTGGCAAAGAAGAAGTCAAACGCTCCCTCTTCACAGATGACATGATACTGTATGTAGAAAATAAAAAAGTCTCTACCCCAAAATTGCTAGAACTCAGAGTAATTCGACAGTGTGGCAAGATACAAAATCAATGCCCAGAAATCAGTGGCATTTCTATACACTAACAAAGAGACTAATGAAAGAGAAATTAAGGAGTCAATCCCATTTACAATTGCACCCAATAGCATAAGATACCTAGGAATAAACCTAACCAAAGAGGGAAAGGATCTATACCCTAAAAACTACAGAACACTTCTGATGGACATTGAGGAAGACACAAGGAGATGGAAAAATATTCCATGCTCATGGATTGGAAGAATTAATATTGTGAAACTGTCAATGTTACCCAGGGCAATTTACATCTTTAATGAAATCCCTATCAAAATACCATGGACTTGGAGGAGGGGCAAGATGGCGGAGGAGTAGGGTCCCCAAATCACCTGTCCCCAACAAATTACCTAGATAACCTTCAAACCATCCTGAAAATCTACGAATTCGGCCTGAGATTTAAAGAGAGACCAGCTGGAATGCTACAGTGAGAAGAGTTCGCGCTTCTATCAAGGTAGGAAGACGGGGAAAAAGAAATAAAGGAACAAAAGGCCTCCGAGGGGGAGGGGCCCCGCGAGGAGCCGGGCTGAGGCCGGGGCGAGTGTCCCCAGGACAGGAGAGCCCCGTCCCGGAGGAGCAGGAGCTGCACCAACCTTCCCGGGCGGGCGGAAAGGGGCTCGCAGGGAGTTGGAGCAGGACCCAGGAGGGCGGGGATGCTAACAGGCACCTGCAAGCGCAGGAGAGTGCACCGAGCTCCCTAAGGGCTGCAGCACGCACCGGAGCAGTTCGGAGGGGCTCGGGAGCGGCTCCAGGGAGGGAGCTGCGGGGCGGGAGCGCAAATCCAACAACGCAGGCCCGGGAGCACAGGGCGCCGGGACACAGCCCAGGATCCGGCCTCCCCCCGGGACAGGCAGAGGCCGGGAGGGCCCAGGACAGCAAGGACGCTCCTGCCCCGAGCTGAGCAGATCAACGGCCCCGCCCCGGAGCCTCCAGGCCCTGCGGACGGAGAGCCGAGAGCCCCGAGTTCCTGCGGAGGCTGAATCCAGGCTTCCAGAGTTGCCATAGCAACTGCAACTGTTCCTCCTGAGACCTCACGGGGTAAACAACCCCCTCTGAGCCCTGCAGCAGGCAGGGGCAGAGCAGCTCCCCCAAGTGCTAACACCTGAAAATCAGCGCAACAGGCCCCTCCCCCAGAAGACCAGCTGGACGGACCAGTTCCAGGGGAAGTCAAGGGACTTAAACTCTACAGAAATACTCCCCCGTGTTTTTTTTTTTTTTCTTTTCTTTTTTCTTTTCTTTTTGATTTCTGATTGCTTCCCCCACCCCCTTTTTTTTTCACCTTTCTTTCTTTTTCTTTCCCTTTTTCTTCTCTTCTTTCCTTTTTCTTTTCTTTTTCTTTTTTCTTTTTCTCTTTTCTTTCCTTCTCTCTCTTTCTCTCATTCTCCCAATACAACTTGTTTTTGGCCACTCCGCACTGAGCAAAATGACTAGAAGGAAAACCTCACCTCAAAAGAAAGAATCAGAAACAGCCCTCTCTCCCACAGAGCTACAAAATCTGGATTACACTTCAATGTCAGAAAGCCAATTCAGAAGCACTATTATACAGCTACTGGTGGCTCTAGAAAAAAGCATTAAGGACTCACGAGACTTCATGACTGCAGAATTTAGATCCAATCAGGCAGAAATTAAAAATCAACTGAATGAGATGCAATCCAAACTAGAAGTCCTAACGACGAGGGTTAACGAGGTGGAAGAACGAGTGAGTGACATAGAAGACAAGTTAATGGCAAAGAGGGAAACTGAGGAAAAAAGAGATAAACAATTAAAGAACCATGAAGACAGATTAAGGGAAATAAATGACACTCTAAGGAAGAAAAATCTACGTTTAATTGGGGTTCCCGAGGGCGCCGAAAGGGACAGAGGGCCAGAATATGTATTTGAACAAATCCTAGCTGAAAACTTTCCCAATCTGGGAAGGGAAACAGGCATTCAGATCCAGGAAATAGAGAGATCCCCCCCTAAAATCAATAAAAACCGTTCAACACCTCGACATCTAATAGTGAAGCTTGCAAATTCCAAAGATAAAGAGAAGATCCTTAAAGCAGCAAGAGACAAGAAGTCCCTGACTTTCATGGGGAGGAATATTAGGGTAACAGCAGACCTCTCCACAGAGACCTGGCAGGCCAGAAAGGGCTGGCAGGATATATTCAGGGTCCTAAATGAGAAGAACATGCAACCAAGAATACTTTATCCAGCAAGGCTCTCATTCAAAATGGAAGGAGAGATAAAGAGCTTCCAAGACAGGCAGGAACTGAAAGAATATGTGACCTCCAAACCAGCTCTGCAAGAAATTTTAAGGGGGACTCTTAAAATTCCCCTTTAAGAAGAAGTTCAGTGGAACAATCCACAAAAACAAGGACTAAATAGATATCATGATGACACTAAACTCATATCTGTCAATAGTAACTCTGAACGTGAACGGGCTTAATGACCCCATCAAAAGGCGCAGGGTTTCAGACTGGATAAAAAAGCAGGACCCATCTATTTGCTGTCTACAAGAGACTCATTTTAGACAGAAGGACACCTACAACCTGAAAATAAAAGGTTGGAGAACCATTTACCATTCAAATGGTTCTCAAAAGAAAGCAGGGGTAGCCATCCTTGTATCAGATAAACTAAAATTCACTCCGAAGACAGTAGTGAGAGACGAAGAGGGACACTATATCATACTTAAAGGATCTATCCAACAAGAGGACTTAACAATCCTCAATATATATGCCCCGAATGTGGGAGCTGCCAAATACTTAAACGAATTATTAACCAAAGTAAAGAAATACTTAGATAATAATACACTTATACTTGGTGACTTCAATCTAGCTCTCTCTACCCTTGATAGGTCTTCTAAACACAACATCTCCAAAGAAACGAGAGCTTTAAATGATACACTGGACCAGATAGATTTCACAGATATCTACAGAACTTTACATCCAAACTCAACTGAATACACATTCTTCTCAAGTGCACATGGAACTTTTCCAGAATAGACCACATACTGGGTCACAAATCGGGTCTGAACCGATACCAAAAGATTGGGATCGTCCCCTGCATATTCTCAGACCATAACGCCTTGAAATTAGAACTCAATCACAAGAAGAAGTTTGGAAGGACCTCAAACACGTGGAGGTTAAGGACCATCCTGCTAAAAGATAAAAGGGTCAACCAGGAAATTAAGGAAGAATTAAAAAGATTCATGGAAACTAATGAGAATGAAGATACAACTGTTCAAAATCTTTGGGATGCAGCAAAAGCAGTCCTGAGGGGGAAATACATCGCAATACAAGCATCCATTCAAAAACTGGAAAGAACTCAAATACAAAAGCTAACCTTACACATAAAGGAGCTAGAGAAGAAGCAGCAAATCGACCCGACGCCCAGCAGAAGAAGAGAGTTAATTAAAATTCGAGCAGAACTCAACGAAATTGAGACCAGAAGAACTGTGGAACAGATCAATAGAACCAGGAGTTGGTTCTTTGAAAGAATTAATAAGATAGATAAACCATTAGCCAACCTTATTAAAAAGAAGAGAGAGAAGACTCAAATTAATAAAATCATGAATGAGAAAGGAGAGATCACTACCAACACCAAGGAAATACAAACGATTTTAAAAACATATTATGAACAGCTCTACGCCAATAAATTAGGCAATCTAGAAGAAATGGACGCATTCCTGGAAAGCCACAAACTACCAAAACTGGAGCAGGAAGAAATAGAAAACCTGAACAGGCCAATAACCAGGGAGGAAATTGAAGCAGTCATCAAAAACCTCCCAAGACACAAGAGTCCAGGGCCAGATGGCTTCCCAGGGGAATTCTATCAAACGTTTAAAGAAGAAATCATACCTATTCTACTAAAGCTGTTTGGAAAGATAGAAAGAGATGGAGTACTTCCAAACTCATTCTATGAGGCCAGCATCACCTTAATTCCAAAACCAGACAAAGACCCCACCAAAAAGGAGAATTACAGACCAATATCCCTGATGAACATGGATGCAAAAATTCTCAACAAGATACTAGCCAATAGGATCCAACAACACATTAAGAAAATTATTCACCATGACCAAGTAGGATTTATCCCCGGGATGCAAGGCTGGTTCAACACTCGTAAAACAATCAATGTGATTCATCATATCAGCAAGAGAAAAACCAAGAACCATATGATCCTCTCATTAGATGCAGAGAAAGCATTTGACAAAATACAGCATCCATTCCTGATTAAAACTCTTCAGAGTGTAGGGATAGAGGGAACTTTCCTCGATATCTTAAAAGCCATCTACGAAAAGCCCACAGCAAATATCATTCTCAATGGGGAAGCACTGGGAGCCTTTCCCCTAAGATCAGGAACCAGACAGGGATGTCCACTCTCACCACTGCTATTCAACATAGTATTGGAAGTCCTAGCCTCAGCAATCAGACAACAAAAAGACATTAAAGGCATTCAAATTGGCAAAGAAGAAGTCAAACTCTCCCTCTTCGCCGATGACATGATACTCTACATAGAAAACCCAAAAGCCTCCACCCCAAGATTGCTAGAACTCATACAGCAATTTGGTAGCGTGGCAGGATACAAAATCAATGCCCAGAAATCAATGGCATTCCTATACACTAACAATGAGACTGAAGAAAGAGAAATTAAGGAGTCAATCCCATTTACAATTGCACCCAAAAGCATAAGATACCTAGGAATAAACCTAACCAAAGAGGTAAAGGATCTATACCCTAAAAACTATAGAACACTTCTGAAAGAAATTGAGGAAGACACAAAGAGATGGAAAAATATTCCATGCTCATGGATTGGCAGAATTAATATTGTGAAAATGTCAATGCTACCCAGGGCAATTTACACGTTCAATGCAATCCCTATCAAAATACCATGGACTTTTTTCAGAGACTTAGAACAAATTATTTTAAGATTTGTGTGGAATCAGAAAAGACCCCGAATAGCCAGGGGAATTTTAAAAAAGAAAACCATAGCTGGGGGCATCACAATGCCAGATTTCAGGTTGTACTACAAAGCTGTGGTCATCAAGACAGTGTGGTACTGGCACAAAAACAGACACATAGACCAATGGAACAGAATAGAGAATCCAGAAATGAACCCTGAACTTTATGGTCAACTAATATTCGACAAAGGAGGAAAGACTATCCACTGGAAGAAAGACAGTCTCTTCAATAAATGGTGCTGGGAAAATTGGTCATCCACATGCAGAAGAATGAAACTAGACCACTCTCTTGCACCATACACAAAGATAAACTCAAAATGGATGAAAGATTTAAATGTGAGACAAGACTCCATCAAAATCCTAGAGGAGAACACAGGCAACACCCTTTTTGAACTTGGCCACAGTAACTTCTTGCAAGATACATCCACGAAGGCAAAAGAAACAAAAGCAAAAATGAACTATTGGGACTTCATCAAGATAAGAAGCTTTTGCACAGCAAAGGATACAGTCAACAAAACTCAAAGACAACCTACAGAATGGGAGAAGATATTTGCAAATAACATATCAGATAAAGGGCTAGTTTCCAAAATCTATAAAGAACTTATTAAACTCAACACCAAAGAAACAAACAATCCAATCATGAAATGGGCAAAAGACATGAAGAGAAATCTCACAGAGGAAGACATAGACATGGCCAACATGCACATGAGAAAATGCTCTGCATCACTTGCCATCAGGGAAATACAAATCAAAACCACAATGAGATACCACCTCACACCAGTGAGAATGGGGAAAATTAACAAGGCAGGAAACAACAAATGTTGGAGAGGATGCGGAGAAAAGGGAACCCTCTTACACTGTTGGTGGGAATGTGAACTGGTGCAGCCACTCTGGAAAACTGTGTGGAGGTTCCTCAAAGAATTAAAAATAGACCTGCCCTACGACCCAGCAATTGCACTGTTAGGGATTTACCCCGAAGATTCAGATGCAATGAAACGCCGGGGCACCTGCACCCCGATGTTTCTAGCAGCCATGTCCACAATAGCCAAACTGTGGAAGGAGCCTCGGTGCCCATCGAAAGATGAATGGATAAAGAAGATGTGGTTTATGTATACAATGGAATATTACTCAGCCATTAGAAACAACAAATACCCACCATTTGCTTCAACGTGGATGGAACTGGAGGGTATTATGCTGAGTGAAGTAAGTCAATCGGAGAAGGACAAACAGTGTATGTTCTCACTCATTTGGGGAATATGAATAATAGTGAAGGGGAATATAAGGGAAGGGAGAAGAAATGTGTGGGAGATATCAGAAAGGGACACAGAACATAAAGACTTCTAACTCTGGGAAATGAACTAGGGGTGGTGGAAGGGGAGGAGGGCGGGGGGTGGGGGTGAATGGGTGACGGGCACGGAGGGGGACACTT
This sequence comes from Nyctereutes procyonoides, assembly GCF_905146905.1. NCBI lineage: Eukaryota > Metazoa > Chordata > Mammalia > Carnivora > Canidae > Nyctereutes > Nyctereutes procyonoides. The sequence continues at coordinate 62,503,298 of NW_026575125.1, read as the reverse complement.
GACGGGATGAGCACTGGGTGTTATTCTGTATGTTGGTAAATTGAACACCAATAAAAATTAATTTATAAAAAAAAAAATACCATGGACTTTCTTCACAAATTGGAAAAAAATATTTTAAGATTTGTGTGGAATCAGAAAAGACCCCAAATAGCCAGGGGAATATTGAAAAAGAAAACCAGAGTCGGGGGCATCATAATGCCCAGTTTTAAGTTGTACTACAAAGCTGTGATAGTCAAGACAGTGTGGTACTAGCACAAAAACAGACACATAGATCAATGGAACAGAATTGAGAACCCAGAAATGGGCCTTCAAGTCTATGGTCAATTAATATTTGACGAAGCAGGAAAGACTATCCACTGGAAAAAGGACAGTCTCTTCAATAAATGATGCTGAGAAAATGGACATCCACATGCAGAAGAATGAAACTAGACCACTCTCTTTCACCAAAGATAAACTCAAAATGGATGAAAGATATAAATGTGAGACAAGAATCCATCAGAATTCTAGAGAAGAACACAGGCAACACACCCTTTTTGAACTTGGCCACATCAACTTCTTGCAAGATCCATGAAGGAAGGGAAACAAAAGCAAAAATGAATTATTGGGACTTCATCATGATAAAAGGCTTCTGCTCAGCAAAAGAAACAGTCAACAAAACTAAAAGACAACCTACAGAATGGGAGAAGATATTTGCAAATGACGTATCAGATAAAGGGCTAGTATCCAAGATCTATAAAGAACTTATGAAACTCAACAGCAAAGATACAAACAAACATTCATGAAATGTACAAATGACATGAACAGACATTTCACCAAAGAAGACATAGTCATGGCCAACCAGCACATGAGAAAATGCTCTGCATCACTGGCCATCAGGGAAATAAAAAACAAAACCAAAATGAGATACCACCTCACGCCACTGAGAATAGGGAAAATTAACAGGACAAGGAATAACAAATGTTGGAGAGGATGTGGAGAAGGGGAACTCTCTTGTCCTGTTGGTGGGAATGTGAACTGTTGCAGCTACTCTGGAAAACTGTGTGGAGGTTTCTCAAAGAGTTAAAAATAGATCTGCCCTATGACCCAGCAATTGCACTGCTGGGTCAGATACAGATTCAGTGAAACGCCAGGACACCTGCACCCCAATGTTTATCGCAGCAATGTCTACAATAGCCAAACTGTGGAAGGAGCCTCAGTGTCCATCGAAAGATGAATGGCTAAAGAAGCTGTGGTCTATGTATACAATGGAATATTACTCAGCCATTAGAAACGACAAATACCCACCATTTGCTTCAACCTGGATGGAACTGGAGGGTATTATGCTGAGTGAAATAAGTCAATCCTGGAAGGACAAACATTATATGGTTTCATTCATTTGGAGAATATAAAAAATAGTGAAAGGGAATAAAGAGAAAGGAGATAATGAGTGAAAATATCAGTGAGGTTGACAAAACATGAGAGACACCCAACTATGGGAAATGAACAAGGGGTAATGGAAAGGGAGGTTGGCAGGAGGTGGGGGTGATTGGGTGATGGGCACTGAGGTGTGCACTTGGAGGGATGAGTGCTGGGTGTTATGCTATATGTTGTCAAATTGAACTCCAATAAAAAAAATTAAAAAGTAACATATTTATAGGCTAATATGAAAAACTCGGTGTGCCAATAAATTAGTTTACCTAAAAGAAATGGATAAATTCCTAGAAGAAAATAAACTACCAAAACTGAAACAGGAAGAAATTCAAAATTTGAACGGACTTAAAATCAGCATGTGACTTAAATCAGTAATCAAGAAACACCTGACAAACAAAAGTCCATGCCAGATGACCTCACAGGTGAATTCTAAGTATTTTTAAAAATATTTTATTTATTTATTCATGAGACACACACACACACACACACAGAGAGGGAGAGAGAGAGAGAGAGAGAGAAGCAGAGGGAGAAACTGGCTCCATGCAGCTCAATCCCAGGTCTTTGGGATCATGCCCTAGACTGAAGGCAGAGCTAAACCACTGAGCCATCCAGGCTGCCACTACTAAGTGTTGATTGATTGATTTATTGCTTGCTACAAAGTATTTATTTTTATTTATTTATTTTTTGTTATGTATTTAATTAAATTAAATTTATTTATTTATTTAATTTTAGTTTTTTTATTGGAGTTCAATTTGCCAACATATAGCATATCATCCAGTGCTCATCCCATCAAGCGCCTCCCTCAGCATCCATCACCCAATCACCCAACCCCCTGCCCACCTCCCTTTCTACTACCCCTTGTTTGTTTCCCAGAGTTAGGAGTCTCTCATGTTCTGTCAACCTCACTGATATTTTCACTCCTTTCCCCTTTATTCCCTTTCAGTATTTTTTATATTCCCCAAATGAATGAGACCATATAATGTTTTTCCTTCTCTGATTGACTTATTTCACTTTTGCTACTAAGTATTTAAAGAAGAGTTAACACCTATTCTTCTCAAACTATTCTGAAAACTATAAATGGAAGGAAAACTTTCAAATCCATTCATTTTATGAGGCCACTATTACCCTGATGCCAAAACTCAATAAAAACACCACAATAAAAGGGAACTACAAGCCAACATCTCTAATGAACATATACAAAAATCCTTCAAAAAATGCTAGCAAACCAAATCGAACAGTGCATGAATAAAAGAAAACGAAGCATTCACCATCATCATGTAGGATTTAGTCTTGGGATGCAAAGGTGTTTGAATATTTGCCAAGCAATAAACAGAATATATCACATCAATGAGAGAAAGATAAAAACCATATGACGGAATGAGCACTGGGTGTTATTCTGTATGTTGATAAATTGAACACCAATAAAAATTAATTTATATAAAAAAAACATATGATCATTTCAATGGAGGCAGGAGAAGCATTAGAAAAAGTACAACGTCCACTCATGATAAAATTCCTTGACAAAGTAGGTTTAGAGGGAACATACCACAACATAATAAAGGCCATATATGAAAAACCCAGAATGGATAAAATACTCAATGGGGAAAAACTGAAAGCTTTCCTCCAAAGATCAGTATCAAGACAGGGATGAGCTCTCTCTCATATAGTACTGTAAGTCCCAGCCACAGCAATCAGAAAACAAAAATATTTAAAAGATATCCAAATAACTAAGGCAGAAGTAAAGCTTTCTCTATTTGCTGGTCACATGATACTGTATATAGAAAACCCAAAGACTCCACCAAAAACCCCTGATAGAACTGATAAATGAATTCAGTAAAATTGCCAGATATAAAATAAATGTACAAAAATCTGTTGCAAATCTATACACTGATAATGAACCAGCATAAAGAGAAATTAAGAAAACAATCCCATTTACAATTGCCCCCCCAAATAATAAAATACAAGGAATAAGCTTAACTAAAGAGGTGAAAAATTTGTATTCTGTAAACTGTAACATATTGAGGAAAGAAACTGAAGATGACATATAGAAATTAAGTTGAAATTTTTAAAAACTTAAAAAATTAAATAAAATAAACAATATATATGAAAAGGATTCCATGTTTGTGGATCAGATGACAATTATTGTTAAAATGTCTGTGTTACCCAAAGCAATCTACACATTTAATGCAATCCTTATGAAAATATGAAAGAATTTTCACAGAACTAGAACAAACAATCCTAAAATTTATATGTAACTACAAAAGACTCAAATGGCTTAATAATTTTTGAAAAGGAAACGCAAAGCTGGAGGGATTATAACACATTTCTGTATAGCAAGTTATATTAGAAAACTGTAGCAATCAAAAGAGTATGGTAATGAGTGAGTTCAGATGGGAGAGTAGTAGAAGGACCCTTGGCTTTCCTCATCCCGTGAACACAGCTAGATCAACATCAAATCATTTTGAACAACTAGGAAATTAATCTGAGGATTAAGAAAATAATCTGCACAATTGGAGGGAGGAAACATGGCAGATACAGGGTTTGGAGATGTGAATTGGGAGAGACAAATCTGTGGAACTGAGAATGGGTGGGAGACCTTTCTGCAAAACTAAGTCAGCAGTAGAGGGAGAAAGTGGGAGAGCGAGCTGTGCATAAAGGATCACAAAATGAACAGTGGTGTGAGGATCCTTTGGGTTGCATGGAGAGAGAATATTCCCCTTTCTGGAGTACATTTGAAAGAGAGTATTTTGCCTCTCCAAGAACAAAAGACCCACCAGGCAGTATTGAGTGGCCATTCAATAGCAGGAGACAGAGGTGTACACAGAGGATGGATAACCTGGTCATAGATTTTTGTCATTTCTACATAGAATCCTGGCACTTGCACAAGTTTGTGACTGCTTTTCTGGGACAGAAATGAGCATGTTGCAATGCTGCAAGGCTTTACTACAGCAGCAGAAGGAGCAGGTCTGAGAGCTGCCACATACTTTAGGATGTGTTGTTTTGAATCCCAGCTGCCCAAAGATAAAACGCAGAACTGTGGCATGGGGCATGTTGATGGCTGGGCACAGAAAGATTGAGGGCAGGGATTTTACAAAATCCCGGGACACAGAAAGAATAGTGTTTGCTTTTCTGTGAGGGCCTCCTGAACAGTGGAGGTCTTCAGTTCCCGCCCCCCCCCCAGAGAGATAAGAGTGTGGGGTGATGCCATCTTCCTTCCTCCTTCCCAACCTGTCCAACAGCACAGTCAAACTTCAAAGAGAAACAGTACCTGCACTGGAGGTAGGAGTTGCTCCCACCAAACCTCATCCTCTGTGCCTGGAAAGGCCATCTTTATTAGGGCAGGACTGACTATTAGCCAGTGAAGCAGGCCTCTCCCTAAAAAGACCAACTCAGGCCCTTCACATGCATCGAGGCTACTGATCATAGAGTGTTCCAAAGTTTCAGGTGAGATCCAGTGCTATTAGGACCAGGCTTGGTTTTTTCTTTCATTTTTTAAATTATTCTTTATTCTATTTTTTAAATTTGTAATTCTATTTTTTATTTTATATTGTTTTATTTTATTTAATTTTTATTTTTTTTCTCTTTTATATGACCTCAGGCTTATATTTCTTTGTTCATTTGTTGGCTTTTTTGTTTCCTTTTCTCATTTTTGAATCAGGCATTTCTTCTCCCTCTTTTTTTCTTTCTTTCTTTTTCCTTGGAAAGAGGCTTATATTTTTGTCTCTATTTTTGTTTGCTTTCTTGTTCCTTTTAATTTTCTTTTTTTCTTAGATTAGGCGTTTTTTAAAAATCAGGCTTATCTTAAACAAATGAGAGCACAACTTGTTAAAGGCCCAAACACTCTACACTGCAAGTAAGGAGGAACTCTGCAGAGTACTCGCCAGTGGGAAAAAGCAGCCAAAACATAGCAGGAGAGTGCACACAACATGCACCAGAAGCACTTCCTGAAAAACCCCGCCCTGCACAGTGTAGGGCCACTTCTTAATATTGTATTACTTACAGGAGTAGGGAACATAACAAGTTTTCATAACATGCAAAAGACAGAAACTGAGACAAACTGACAAGATGGAAGAATTCTTACCAAAAGAAGGATCAAGAAGAAATCACAGGCAAGGATTTTCTCGAAACAGATATAAGACAGAACATGAGAGACTCCTAACTCTGGGAAACAAACAAGGGGTGGTGGAAAGGGAGGTAGGGGTGACTGGGTGACTGGGCACTGAGGGGGGCACTTGATGGGATGAGCACTGGATGTTATGCTATATATTGGCAAATTGAACTCAAATAAGTAAATAAATAAACAAACATATAAGAAATATATATGAAAAATAATTTAGAACAACAGTTGTAAAAATACTAGCTGGGTTTGAAAAGAACATAGAAGACAACAGAAAAACCCTGGCTGCAGAGATAAAAGACCTGAAAACTACTCAGGCCAAAATACAAAAAAAAATAGTATAACTGAGATACAAAATTGGGTGTAATCACAATGAGGAAGGAAAAAGCTGAAGAATGAATAAGTGATATAGAAGATAAAATTACGGAAAATACTGAAGCTGGAAAGAAGAGGGAAAGAAAACGATTAGATCATGAATGTAGACTTAGGGAACTCAGTGACTTAAAAAGTGCAATATTGTTCATACCATAGGAGTCTCAAAAGAAGAATGGGAAAAAGGGCAGAAAGTTTATTTGTACAAAGTATAGCTAAGAACTTCCCCAATTTGGGCAGCCCGGGTGGCTCACCGGTTTAGCACCACCTTCAGCCCAGGGCATGATCCTGGAGACCTGAGATCAAGTCCCACATGGGGCTCCCTGCACGGAGCCTGCTTCTCCCTCTACCTATGTCTCTTCCTCTCCTCTCTCACTCTCTCTCTCTCTTTCTCTGTGTGTGTCTCATGAATAAATAAATACAATCTTAAAAAAAATAACTTCCCCAATTTGAGGAAAGAAACAGACATTGAAGTCCAAAAAGCATGGAGAACTGCCCTCAAAATCAAGGAAAATGGGTCAATACCACAATATATCATAGTGAAACTTACAAAACACGAAGATAAAGAGAGAATTCTGAAAGATGCTAGGGACAAAAGATACTTAACCTACAATGGTAGACCCATAAGGATAGCAATAAATCTATCCAAAGAAACATGACAAGCCAGAAGAGAGTGGCATGAGTCCTTTCCATTTTCTTTTTGATAAGTCTGTTTATAGGACTTACTAGTTCTTTTGAAGAACAAGCTTCTAGTTTTGTTCTACTGTACTTCTTGTCTCTATTTCATTGAGTTCCACTCTAATCTTTATCATTTCTCTTCTTCTGCTTGGTTTAGGCTTTATTTGCTTTTTTTTCTGCAGGTCATTAATTGTAAGGTTCACTTGTGTATTTTAGACTTTTATGATTTCTTGAGAATTTCTTGTATTGCTATCTACTTCCTGGTTACAACCACCTTTGCTTTATCCCAAAGGTTTTCAACTATTATATTTTCATTTTCATTTGCTTCCATGATTTTTAAAAATTCTTCTTTAATTTCCTGGTTGGCCCATTCATTCTTAGTAGGATGCTCTTTAACCTCCAAGTATTGGGGCACCTGGGTGGCTCAGCAGTTGAGCATCTGCCTTTGGCTCAGGGTGTGATCCTGGAGTCCTGGGATCGAGTACTGCATCAGGCTCCATGCATGGAGCCTGCTTATCCCTCTGGCTGTGTCTCTGCCTCTCTCTCTGTCTCTCATAAATAAATAAAATATTTTAAAACAAAACAAAAACCTCCAGGTATCATTTAGTATCTTTTAACTTTCCTCTTGTGATTGAGTTCATTTCAAAGCATTGTGGTCTGAAAATATGCATGAAATAATCCTAATCTTTTGGTACCCGTTGGGACCTGACTTGTGACCCAGTATGTGATCTATTCTGAAGAATGTTCCATGTACACTCAAGAATAATATGTATTCTTTTGCTTTAGCGTGGCATGATCTGTATATATCTGTGAAGTTAATCTGGCCCAGTGTGACATTAAAAACCCTTGTTTCTTTGTTGATCTTCTGTTTAGATTACATGTTCATTGATGTGAGTGAGGTGTTGAAGTCCTCTTATATTATTGTATTATTATATGTCTCTTTACTTCACTTACTAAATGGTTTATATAATTGGATGCCCCCACATTAGAAGCATAAAAGTATATAATATTTAGATCTTCTTCTTGGATATAAACTTTAAGTGTGATGCAGTGTCACTCTTTATCCCTTACTACAGTCTTTGGCTTAAAATCTGATTTGTCTGATATGGGGATTGGTACCCCAGTTTTCGTTTGAAGTCCATTTATATGGTAAAAGGTTATCTACCACTTCTTTTTCAGTCTGAAGTTGTCTTTAGGTCTAAAATGAGTCTCTTGCAGACAGCATACGGATGGGTCTTACTTTTTTATCCAGTCTGATATCTTGTGTCTTTTGATTGAAGCATTTAGCCCATTTGTATTCAGAGTAACTATTGAGAGATATGGATTCAGTGCCATTGTATTTCCTGTAAGGTCACTGTTCCCGTACATTTTCTGTTTTTTTTTTTTTTTTTTTTTTCTGGTTGGCCTATGTTATTTTTAGACTCATTTACAAGATCGCTTTTATTATTTCTTGCAGAGCTGTTTTAATGTTCACAAATTCTTTTAGTTTTCATCTGTCCTGGAAGCCATTTATCTCTCCTTCCATTCGGAATTCATCCTTGCTGAATAAAGTATTCTTGGCTGCATGTTTCTCACTTAGCTCCCTGAATATATCATGCCATCCCTTTCTGGCATACAAGGTCTCTGTGGATAGATTTGCTGCCAGTCTAATGTTCCTGCCCCTGTAGTTTAAGGAGTCTTTTTGTGAGCTGCTTTCAGTATTTTCTCTTTATTATAAGCTTCACTATTTACAAGCTTCACTATTATATTTTGAGGTGTTGATCTATTTTAATTAATTTTTGGAGGTGTCAACTCTACCTTAGACTTGAAAACCTGTTTCATTCTCCATAATTGGAAGGTCTCGGGTATGATTTGCTCAAATATACCTTCTGGACCACTCTTTCTCTTTTTTCCCTCAGGGACCCCAATTATAATACTGTTTCTGTTTTATGGTGTAGCTTTCTAGAAGCCTCCTTTCATGGTCCATTAGTTGTTTTTGTCTTTTCCTTAGCTTCCTTCCTTTCAATTAACTTGTATTCTTTTTTTAAGATTTCATTAATTCATTCATCAGAGAGATGAGAGAGAGAGAGAGAGAGAGGCAGAGGGAGAAGCAGGCTCCATGCAGGGAGCCTGACATAGGACTTGATCCCGGGAGTCCAGGATCACGCCCTGGACTGAAGGCAGCACTAAACCACTGAGCCACCTGGGCTGCCCCATCAACTTGTCTTCTGTCACTTACTCTCTCATCTGTCTCATTTACCCAAGATCTCAGAACACCCAATTTAGACTGCGTCTCAGTTACAGAATTTTTAATTTTGCCATGATTAGATCTTATTTCTGCACTCTGAGATTTTCTGGTGTCTCTTATGCTTTGTCACACTTTACATGTGTTACACTCAATTCCAGCTCTGATTCTTACTTATATCCATATTGATTAGATCTGTTGCGGAGAGTATTGCCTCTGGGTCTTTGCTTGGTTATGAATTCCTTCTTCTAGTCATTTTCCAGAGAAGAATGGATGAACTAATGAACAAAATAAAAAATACCAACTCTAAAATTGAGCAAAACACACACTAGACAAATCCAAAGAGATCAAATTCCTAAAACTGAAAAGAAAAAAAATGGAATGAAACATAATTTCTTAGGTGGACAAAGCAAGTTAATCTACTTGCTCTTGAGTGTATTTTAGTCTTTGTGTTAGAAGACACTAAATCTCAAAATTGTAAAGAAAGCAAAACTTTATATGTATCTATATCTATATATAAAGTTGAATGCAGTGAAATGTTGCCATAAATGAAGAATATATCTACAAAATGTAAATGTAAAAATGAAAAATATAAAAAGTTTTAAAACAAAGAGTTGATAAAATAAGAAACTAGAAGAAAAGGAAAAATAGAAAAAAAGATCTTAAACTTAAATATAAATGAATCATGAGGAAAAAAACCCTAAATTTCAAATTCTATATACTGTTTTCCCCTGGAGCAGAAATTTTGCAGTGCTGTGTTCTCTGTACACTTAGTGCTCCATGTTCTAGCTTGGCTTATAGGGGATGGGCTTGCTATGTTGATTCTTCAGTGTTTCTGTCTGGGAGGAGTAGCACCACCCCTTGCCAGGGGTCCAGGCTCCGTGTACACCACAGTTTCTGTTTTTTCTATGTAGCTTTTTGTTCCCTGAAAGTTTTCTGTACTTCTTTAGAGAAGGAGAATAAAAATGGTAGTACCCTGATCTGCAGCCCTAGTGCTGAAAGATCGAAGTCCCCTTTCTTCAGTAAATCCTCAGGGGTAAATGGTGAACTTTTGTGCATGCCATACTTTGCAGGCTCCTGCATTGTTCACCCACACTAATCCTCCCAGGGGAAGGTGAAGGGTCAGGCATTTCTGCCCTTTTTAGGAGCCCCATATTGAGAGTGGTCAGTAGGTTGGGTGTGCTCCCATACCAACCCTATGGGGAAAGGCAGAAGGCCACATACCTCTGCTGCAAAGGCAGTCTTAAGAAGGAAATTTGCAGCAGTACAGACCTTCCTCAAGAATTATGAGTAATGTCAAATACACAACCAAAGCTTAATATAAAAGGACCTGGAAAAAGAACAAGTAAAGCCTTAAAAAAGAGCAGAAGAAGGGACATAATTAAGATCAGAGCAAGAATACATGATATATAAATTTAAAAATAAACAGATAAGCGAAATGAGGAGCTGGCTCTTTTAAATAATGAAATTGATAAAACACAGATTTATCAAAAAGAAAAAAGATTCAAACAAATAAAATCATGAATGAAGGAGGAGACATCACAACAAACACCATAGAAATACAAACAATTATAAGAGAATATTATGAACAATTATATGCCAACAAATTGGGCAATTTGGAAGAAACATATACACTACTAAAACAGGAAGAAATAAAAAATTTGGACAGACTCCTAATCAGCAAAAAATTGAATAAGTAATTAAAAATCTTCCACCAAACAAGGGTCCAGAGCCAGATAGCTTACTGGGAGAATTCTACAAACATTTAAAGAAGAATTAATACTTACTATTCTGAAGCTGTTCCAAAAAAATAGAGATGGAGAAAAAACTTCCAAACTCATTCTATGAGGTCACCATTATCTTGTTTCCAAAACAAAGTCCCCATCAAAAAGGAGGATTAAAGACCAATATGCCTAGTGAACATGAATGCAAAAATTCTCAACAAGACACTAGCTAATCCAATTCAACAGGACATTAGAAGGATTATTCAACATTATCCAGTGGGATTTATTCCTGGGCTGCAGGGGTGGTTCGATATCCACAAAACAATCCATGTGGTACACGACGTTGATAAAAGAAAGTATAAGAATCATATTCTCCTCTCAACAGATGCAGAAAAAGTATTTGATAAATACAACATCCTTTCTTGATAAAAAGCCTTTAAGAAATTAGAGATTATAAGGAACATTCCTCAATATCATAAAGGCCATATATGAAAGATAGTTAATAATCTTCACGGGGGAAGACTGAAAGCTATTACCCTAAAGTCAGGAACAGGACAGGGATGTCCATGCTCACCATTGCTGCTAAACATAGTACTGAAAAACTTAGCTTCAGCAATCAGACAACAACAAAAAATAAAGACATCTAAATTGGCAAGAAAGCTGACTAATTTTCATGCTTCACAGACGATATGATACTATGTGAAGAAAACCTGACAGATTCCACCAAAAAAATTGCTAGATATTATTCATGAATTCAGCAAAGTCACAGGACATAAAATCAATGTACAGAAATGTGTTACAATTCTATATACCAATAATGAATCTGCAGAAAGAGAAAGGATGTTATTGATCCCACTTAAAATTGCACCAAAAGTCATAAGATGTCTAGGAATAAATCTAACCAAAGATATAAAGGATCTGTACTCTGCAAACTATAGAACATTTATCAAAGTAATGGAAGAAAACAGAAAGAAATGTAAAAAGATTCCATGCTATTGGATTGGGAGAACAAATATTGTTAAAATGTCTGTGCTACCCAAGGAATCTACACATTCAATGCAATACATTATAACACCAGCATTTTTCACAGAAATAGAATGAACAATCCTTAAACTTGTGTGGAACCAGAAAAGAATTCAAATAATTGAAGTAATGTTGAAAAAGAAAAGCAATGAGTTGACACATCATAATCCCAAACATAAAACTGTATTATAAAGCTATAATAATCAGGACAATAGGTACTGGCATAAAACTAGATACATGGATGAATAGAATAGAATAGAATAGAATAGAATAGAATAGAATAGAAGAACCCAGAAATTGGCCCACAACTATATGGTTAAATAATCTTATAACAAGCAGTAAAGAATATCCAATGGTTAAAAGGCAGTCTATTTAACAAATTGTGTTGGGAAAACTGCAACATGCAGAAGAATGAACTCAACCACTTTCTCACACCATACACAAAAAGAAATCCAAAATGGATGAAAGACTTAAATGTAAGATAAGAAACCATCAAAGTTCTAGAGGGGAGAATGGACAGCAACCTCTTTTTTTCTTGTCCATAAGAAATTATTACTAAAATGTCTACAGAGGCAAGGAAAACAAAAGCATAAACAGAATATTGGGACTATATCAAGATAAAAAGCTTCTGCATAGTGAAGGAAAGAAAACTAAAAGGAAATGGACAGAATGGGAGAAGATATTTGGAAATGGCATATCAGTTAAAGGTTAATATCCAAAATCTATTTAAAAAATCATCAATCTCAACACTCAAAATGCAAATAACACAGTTAGGAAGTGCAGAAAACAAGAACAGACACTTTTCCAAAGAAAATATCCAGATGGTTAACAGACACATGAAAAGAGGTTCAACATCACTCATCATCAGAGAAATACAAATCAAAACCAGGATGAGATATCACCTCATACCTGTCATAATGGGTAAAATTAACAACTCAGGAAACAAGAGATGTTTATGAAGTTGTAGAGAAAGGGGAACCCTCTTGCACTGTTTATGGGAATGAAAATTGGGGCAGCCACTCTGGAAAACAGTATGGAGGCTCCCAAAAACATTAAAGAATAGAACTATCCTATGACCCACCAATTGTACTACTAATTTATTCAAAGGATAGAAAGAGCTGTTTAGAAGAGGTTCATGCACTACAATGTTCTCACTATCAACAATAGCCAAATTATGCAAAGTTTGGAAGTGTCCATTGATTGATTAAAGGATAAAGAAAAATCGTATGCATATACAGTGGAATATTACTCAGCTATCAAAAAAGAATGACATCTTGCCATTTACAAGAACATAGATGGAACTAGAATGTATTATATTAAGAAAAATATGTTAGAGAAAGATAACTAGAATATGATTTCATTCATCTGTGGAATTTAGAAAAACAAAACAGATGAACATAGGAGAATAGAAGGAAAAGTAAAATAAGATAAAAGCAGAGAGGGAGGCAAATCATAAGAGACTCTTTAGTTAAGAGAACAAACCATGGGTTACTAGAGAGGAGTTAGAAATGACAAATACCCACCATTTGCTAAATGATTGATGCATATCAAAGATAGTTCTATGTTGAGATGAGCACTGGGCATTATATGTGACTGAAGAATCACTAAATTCTACTCCTGAAACAAATATTACACTATATGTTAACTAACTTCAATTAAAATAAAAAATCAGTATAGTATTGGCACAAAAATAGACACATATAGATCAATGGAACAAAATAGTAAACTCAGAAATAAACCCACAATTATATGGTCAATTAAATTTTGACAAAGCAGGGACATATAACAATGGGGAAAATAATCTTAGGATACCTAGGTGGCTCAGTGGTTGAGCATCTGCCTTTGGCTCAGAGTGTGATCCCAGGATTGAGTCCCTCATTTGGCTCCCCTTAGCTTCCCCCTCTGCCTATGTTTCTGCCTCTCTCTTTCTGTGTCTTTCATGAATAAACAAATAAAATCTTTGAAAAAATAAATAATCACTTCAACAAATGATCCTGGGAAAACTGGTCAGCTATATGCTAAAGAATGAAACTGAAGGGATATCTGGGTGGCTCAGCAGTTGAGCATCTGCCTGGAGCTCAGAGCATGATCCTGGAGTCCTGAGATCGAGTCCTACATTGGGCTCCCTGCATGGAGCCTGCTTCTCCCTCTGCCTGTGTCTCTATCTCTTTCTCTGCCTCTCATGAATAAATAAATGAAATCTTTAAAAACATGAAATTGAATCACTTTCTTACTGCACCATATACAAAAATAAATTCAAATGAATTAAATAATTAAATGTGAGACCTAAAACCATAAAGATCGTATAAGATAGCACAGGGAGTAATTTCTCTGGCATTTGCCATCATGGCATTTTTCTAGATATGTCTCATAAGGGAAGGGAGATAAAAGCAAAAATAAACTATTGGGACTACCTCAAAATGAAAGGTTCTTCGCAGAAAAGGAAATAATCAACAAAATTAAATGACAACCTACTGAATGGGAGAAGATATTTGTAAATGGCAAATACAACAAAGGGTTACTGTTCAAAATATATTAAAGACTTATATAGGGTAGCTCTATTTTTAACTCTTTTAGGAACCTAAAATTTTTCTGGAGTGGCTGTACAGTTTTCTAGAGTGGCTATACGTGTTCACCAACAGTGCAAGAGGGTTCTCCTTTCTCCACATCCTCTCCAACATTTGTTTCCTGTCTTATTAACTTTCACCATTCTTGCTGATTTGAGGTGGTATCTCATTGTAGTTTTGATTTGTATTTCCCTGATGGCAAGTGATGTGGATAAAGATGTGATTTTATATATATATATATATATATATATATATATATATATATATATATATCACAATGGAATATTATTCAGCCATTAGAAACAATGAATACCCACCATTTGCTTCAACATGGATAGAACTGGAGGGTATTATGCTGAGTGAAGTAAGTCAATCCAAGAAGGACAATCATATGGTTTCACTCATATGGGGAATATAAGAAATAGTGAAAGGAATTATAGAGGAAACGAGGGAAAATAAGTGAGAAAAATTAGAGAGGGTGACAAAACGCGAGAGACTCCTAACTCTGGGAAATGAACAAAGGGTATTGGAAGGGGGGGCGGGCAGGAGGTGGGGTGACTGGGTGATGGGCACTGAGGAGGGCACTTGATGGGATGAGCACTGGGTGTTATACTATATGTTGTCAAATCGAACTTCAATATATATATATATATATATATATATATATATATATATATATCTGAAAAAAAAACCTACTTATGTAGTGCCTCACCCCCAAACAAATAATCCAATTAAAATGAGCAGAAGAGGGGATCCCTGGGTGGCGCAGCAGTTTGGCGCCTGCCTTTGGCCCAGGGCGCGATCCTGGAGACCCGGGATCGAATCCCACGTCAGGCTCCCGGTGCATGGAGCCTGCTTCTCCCTCTGCCTGTGTCTCTGCCTCTCTCTCTCTCTCTCTCTCTCTCTCTCTCTCTGTGTGTGTGTGTGTGTGTGACTATCATAAATACATTTAAAAAAATTAAAAAAAACGAGCAGAAGATATGAACATACATTTCTCTGACAATGGTCCACAGACACATGATAAGATGCTCAGCATAACTCATCATCAGGGAAATGAAAATGATACATCGCTTCAGACCTGTCAGATTGGTTAAAATAAAAAAACACAAGAAACAAGTATTGACAAGGACTTGTGGAAAAAGGAGTGTTCATGCACTGTTGTGGGAGTGCAAACTGTTGAAGCCACTATGGAAAACAGTATGGAGTTCCCTTAAAAAGTTAAAACTAGAACCTCCCTACTATCCAGTAATTTGCATGACTGAGTATCTTCCCCCCAAATATAAGAACACTAATACAAAGTGATATATGCATCCCTATTCATATAGTAGCATTATTTACAATAGCCAAGTTATGGAAGCAGCCTGAATGTCCATAGATAGACAAATGGGTATATAAAAATACGTTATGTTATATATATGATATATATATGTTATATATATAATGAAATATATATATAATGATATATATGTTATATATATATATATATATATAATGAAATATTGCCAGCCATAAATAATGAAATCTTGCTTTTGCAATGACATGGATGAAGCTACAGATATAATGCTAAATGCAATAAGTCAGTCAGAGAGAGAAATAGCATATAATTTACTGATATGTGAAATTTAAGAAGCAAACAAATGAACAAAAGACAAAGAGAGTGAGAATGAGGAACAGAAAGAAAGATAGAGAGACAGAGACAGAAACCAGGAACAGACTCATAACTATATAGAACTAACTGATGGTTAGCTGAGGGGTGGGGGTGGGGGGTTTGTGAAATATGTGCTGGGGACTAAGGATTGTGATGAGCTGGGTGATGTATGGAATTGTTGAATCACTATATATTACACTTGACTAATATAATACTGCGTGTAAACTATATTGGAATTAAAATAATAAAAAAGCAATCACATGTTTAAGGCAAAACAAACATTAGATTGAGTATTGTAATGTCACAATAGGAAATATGTAGTATTTTGAGATTGCCCATAAACTATGTACAATATTGAAATAACCAAATATAAGTGAAACTTATATCAGCTGAACTTTTATTTGGTCAAAGAGGGGAAAAAAGAAAAAAAAGACAAATATTATTAAATCATTGGGACTCTTGTCACTTTTAAAACTAAATTGAGACTTTAAAGCTTCCCAGAAAAACACCACCACCACCACCACAAACAACAACAAAACACACGCACAAAAAAACAAAAACAAAAACAAAACAAAACAAAACAAAGAAAAGCCTTCCCAGAAGTACCTTAGAGGGATATGGAAGCTAGGTCATTAGTGAATTACTAAGCCACTTGTTCTTGGTAACATGAATCACAGACAGCTTTGACGTTCAGAACTAAGTATTAAGGGGCTTGTGTAAAGAAGGAATTATCATCTTGCAGTTTACAGATATGTTGCAACTATCAAGAACAGAGAGACCAAGAAAATGTCACTGTGGAAATTCAGGATAGAATACAAATAAACAATGAACTATGAGAAAAAGATTGGCCGCATATGAGGCAAGTCGGTCAACCATAAACATAAAAAGAAATAATATGACATGTTCAAAGACAGGAAAACAAAAAAATAGGAAGACTATAGAAAGCAAGGAAAATGTGTTGTAAATATTACAGGCATATTGGGCAATAGGGTGCTAAGCTTAGCTCTCTATTTCTATACTTCAACCTGTCACATTTAATGTATTTGGGTTGAACCTCCTCTGAATAATTATGTACATCCACTAAGATAAAGGTATCAGGCAAAGTCTTGGAGAATAAAACCTATATAATAAGAGAATGTATTAATTAGTATAGGATATCAGAAAAAATATTAGCAATCTTGATACCAAGACATTACAGTATTCACTGAGAAGCCAGAAAGACAAAAAATTCCTTTGTCAGAAGTGCTCTACGATAATTTGTGGAAGGAAGTTGCTTACTAGAGAGAAGATAGGAGTGATAAAGGTAAAAAAAAAAATAGAAGTATACTAAAAATAATTAAAGGTTAAAGGATAAACAATGAAAAAGACCAAATTCCCAACTCAGCAAAGAATAGGGGTTATAATTGCATAATTTAAGAATTCTGAAAGAAAATCTTTAACTTGTGTGTTAATCTAATATGTAATATTTGCAAATAATGGAAAATTCTACTCAGACTGGCTGTACTGAAATATGGGACTTCTACTGTCTTTTTCTTTCTATCTCTCTGTCTCTTTCTATTTTTCTGTCTCAGTCTCCCTTTCTCTCCTCTTCTCTCTTCCTTATGCTTTACTCTGTGCTTCCTTCTTGTCAAATTCTTCCCAAATGCCTCTTCCCAGATGCTTCAGGCTCACTTACTACTAAATTAGTAACTCTCAATGGATAAATAGAATTTTATAACCTTCTGTGAGCCAAAACAAATTTCTGAGCCTAAAGTTTTCCAATCTTTGACCACTCTCCTAAAATATTTTGAGACTTATTTTCTCAAAACCCACAAATTAGAAAAGAAGCAGTAGGTATAGCTGATAAATGTGTGAAGGTGTACCAAATAGGGCTCAAATAGGGCTACTGCTTGAGATTTCTAATTAATAATTATTATTATAATGCCCTTCACTTAGATATCATCCATACTATAATAAAGATATCCTGCACTCCAGATATCTGCCAGTGTGGAAATTTAAACTTGTTAGAGAGGAAAGAGGCAAAATAATATATCCTAGGCGGTAGCTGAAATAAAAGATCCTCAATGACTGATGGTGGAAGGCATTAGAATAAAAATGGAAATGACATAAAGTCTGGAGCCAGAGAGTGAGGAGTCAGGAATGGGAAAGGTTAAGAATTATTCTGCATCTAAAGAGAGGAAGGCCATATCAAGGTATATTTCACAGATAGAAACAAAAGAAACTAGAAAGTGAAAGGCATTTTGCATCATTAAGACAGAGAAAGGTCATCACAAAATGCTAGTCAAAGGCATATAGTGGAATTTTAAAGTCACTCAATTTTCTTTTTATTTCTAATTACTTCTTAATGGCAGCTTAAAATATAGCCAGAATGAAGAGGGTACATCTCTCCTGTGGCAAAGTTGCAGAAATCTTATCAGAAAATATGACCTTTGTTCAGTTATCACTCCCTTTATTCACATGTTGTCATCTGCACTCACAGTCTTTTGAAGTTAAATTATATTAGAGGAGTAAATCCTGTCACCAGAAAAAAAGGCTAGGTTTAGTTTGGCGAGGGCTAGCAAATAAAATGCAAGATATAACTTAATTTAAATTTCAGATAAATAATAAATTATTTTTAGTAAAAATATATCCCAAACATCTTAATACTGCATACAAAATAGTATTTGTTATTTTACTGGAATTCAAATTTAATTTGTATTTCTGTATTTTTTACCGCTTAACTTGGCAACCTTATTCTTGACATGTATACAATGGAGAATATAGAGATGAAGGTGAGCCGTCAGTCTTCTATGCTCTTCATAGAAAGACTAGCCAAACTCAGGCTGGTTTGACCTGCCTCTCCCATTTCTTCTTACAGAAACCACAATAAATACACTTGACCATTTTTCTCCTCTCTCTCTCTCTTTCTGCCTTCCGACTAACTCTGATGCTTCCCCTAAGTGGCCTTGAATGACATCTGTGTTTTTTCTGATAACTGACTATACTAAACTAAAACTTTTGCTTATTTCTCTCTTAATCTGCATCTGGCCTCACTATACCTCATCCATACTATAGTTAAAACACTCATTTCTCATGCAAAATGACATAAATATCTATAATTATACATATATATGACATATATATATATATGAAATTATGGCAAGTGGAATTTCAGAGATTTAAGCTTTGCTTTCTCCACCAGATAAATTTTACTAAACATGACAAGGGCTCAATATGGGAATTATTCCAACTGAAAGTTATGTTGATTTCATTTGGAGACACATTGGGCAAATGACTACTATGTGGGTCTATGGATCCAAATCGCTCACTTTGGCCTGAACTTTAGGCAGGATTCCATTTATTACTTAGCACATGTGTGCCACCACTGTAATAAGGAAGCTATGATTATCCCTTGGGTTTCCAGGCACCAGTGTTAACTTTGTCCTTTGCTTAATAGTCATTGAAATATCTGTTTTCCCATTTCCTAAAACTTCTAAGAGCTACCCTATCTGTGACTTTTCCCCATTTTCATTGGTTTTATGAGCTCACATTGGAGAAGTTTTAGCTCATAATAGGGAGAAGTAGTATTATCAGCAAGCTCAGAGGGTCTAGAAGACCCTCAGAGTGAAAATCCTCCAGGGAATCCATCCATATGTACACATATCAGATTTCAAAGCTCCTGATCTTACCACAACAGTCTTGTGTTGCTGAAAAGTTAAAATGTTTTTGAAGTTCTGCTTTACTATTAAATCCAGTGTCTGCACCTTAGGTATGCCTACCTTATCACCAAAGGAAGCACACGTCTTTTTGTAAGCTACCAAAGATGCTCTCTGGTTTTTACACTTAGCATTTAACAGGTGGTTAACTGCCCTCAGTTTCTTATTATCTCACTAAGCACTAAGCAAACAACTCCACTGTCCTTGTAGACATTGTTTCTCTCAATTACTTTAGATGATTTAATTATTGTCTTTAAGGGTGTTTTATCCTGGGAAAGTGCTGTTACCAGTAAAATCCTCAGCCGTTGGACTGTCACTTTTTCCAAAGATAATTTTTCCTTACATGCCAGTCAAAATGGGTTCCTTTTTGTTAGCTGGGATATGAATACCCAAACCCTTTCTTACTTGTACTACCTTGATCAGTTTGGTTCTCTGAGAAGCAGATGCAAAAATGACATTATATGTGCAGAAGATTTATTGGAGAGAGAAAGAAGCGTTAATGATGGGAAAGGAGAGATGGCATTGGTAAGTAGGGATAACTTTCACACTGTGATACTTTACTAATAACTATAAAAGGAGAGAAGAAAAGGAAGGCTAGATAAGAAAAGTCTCAGACAGTAGCATTGTTCTAAAGAAAGTTCTGGCTAGGCTGATGGGAATACAAGAAGCTAATATTGTCTAATAGAGGATTCCAGAGAAATGAGCATGTATTAGCATTCCTACTGTGCTCAGTCATTGATTGGAGAGAAATCTATAGCAGTGGCACAACATGAATGTAGCAGTAATCCATACAAATGGCAGTTAGGGCTGTTCATAAAATATACTTCCTGCAGTCTAACAACTGAGTGGTATATTTCCATTACTGCTGCATGTGACTACAATATTTTTTCAGAAATGCTGTAACCCAAGTTCTCTTATCAGCTATTAAAACTTATTAGAATTCTCAGAATCTTGCTTTACCTCCTAATTTCATTTGACATTATGTGAGAATTTCATTCTCATGGGGCTACTGTGAGTATGTGATAAAATATAAAGGATTTGGGGAAATTTCAGATTCTAGGTGGATAACAGGACATTTACTTTCATACATGGTAACATTAGGTGAGTTAAAGGAAGATGTTTCTGCTGTGCACATTTAATTTTAAATCATTGAATTTAAACAAAGAGTTATATTTCAGATGTAGCTTCCATTGGCAAATAAACTAGTTCATAGCTCAATAAATTAATTTCAGTCAAATTGGGTTGTTTCTATCTCTTGGCTACTGTACATAATGCTGAACATGGGAGTTGCAAATATTTCTTTGAAATCTTGATTCAATATCAGATGAATATCCATAAGTGGGATTTTTATCATATGTTAGTTCTGTTTTTAATTTTTTGAGTAACCTCCATTCTATCTTTCATAGCAGCCGCACCATTCCATTTTACATTCCATCAACTGTTTACAAGAATTCAAATTGTTTTACCTTTTTTTTGGTTTGTAATATATATATATATATATATACATATATATATATATATATATATATATCATCCTAACAGGTGTGAGGTGATATTTCATTATTTTTTTGATTTTTATTTTCCTAAAGTCTAGTGATGTTGAGCATTTTAATATCCTTTTAAGTCATTTGCACGCCTTCTTTGGAGAAATGTCTATTTGACTCTGTATTTTATTTTTTCTTTTCATTATTTTATTTTAATTCTAATGAAATTAGAATTTAAGAGTACAGTATATTAATTTCAGGTATCTAACATAGTGATTTAACAATTCCATACATCACCCAGTGCTGAGTTCTCTCTCCTGTTACCTTAAAAGCACAGAACAGATCTGGGGTAATACATTGTAAGGGGTGAGTTTGGATGCCATAATTGGCAGGCTCAGGTACCATTACTGGTGGGTCCAGTTGTCACAGGGAGCTTGGAACCTCAGCAAGTCCAGGGTTCACAAGCTCATACCAGTTGCTCTGTGGTGATGAAACACAGAAGAAAAAAGCTGTAGTTTTGTGTGGTGGAGTTATTTAAATACTCTTAAATTTTGTTTTTTTTTATTTTACACTTTTTTAAAGATTTTATTTATTTATTCATGAGAGACACACGGAGAGGCAGAGACACAGGCAGAGGGAGAAGCAGGCTCCATGTAAGGAGCCTGATGCGGGACTCAATCCTGGGTCTCCAGGATCACACCCTGGGCCCATGCAGTGCTAAACCGCTAAGCACCCAGGCTGCCCTATTTTACACTTTTTAAAATTTATTTTGTTCTTTTTGTTTTCTTATCTGTTTTGTATTCTTAAAATTTCATTCTTTTTTTCTTTTTTCTTCTCTTTTAAATTTCCATTGTTCTTTTATTATTTTATTTTTTTTAGTATTATTTTTTTCTTTCTTCTTTCTGAAAAAAAAAAAAAAACATGGTTAAAGGAGTAAACTGACATACACAACCATAGGCCCAGCCATTCAGCCAGCCAGCAAAAGTCAACAAGCACACACAATCTGTATAAGACACACCATATTTGAGACCAGTCTTTTAGGTTTAAGGGAAATAGCTATTCCACTTAATCCCTAGTAACAAATACAGAAAGTCAGGCAAACTAAGGAGAGAGAAGTATATGCTCCAAAAGAAAGAGCAAGGAAAAAACCCACAGAAAAAGACCTAAATGAAACAAATAAGCAATATACTTGTTAAAAAATGTGAAGTAATGATTGCAAGGGTATACACCAGACAGACCTTTAATAAACATATAGAAAATTTTAAAAAGAACTAATCAAAGTTGATTAATACAATAGATGAGTTAAAACACACACACACTAGAGAGTGTCAACAGTAGATAACAGGATATAGAAGAAAGTATCAACAATCTGGAAGGCAGGGTAATAGGGAACACATAAGTTGAACAGCAAAAGGGGAAAATAAGTTTTCAAATGAGGATAGAGGGGTGCCTTGGTGGCTCAGTCAGTTAAGGATACAAATACTGATTTTGGCTCAGGTCGTAATCTCAGGATCTTAAGATCAAGCCCCACATCAGGTTCCATGCTCAGCATGGAGTCTACTTGAGATCGCTCTGTCCCACTGCCCTTCCCCTTACCCTCTCAAATGAATAAACAACTCTTTAAAAATGAAAATAGATTAAGAGTTGTCTTGGACAACATCAGGTGAATTGATGCATTCTCAGTATAGAGGTCTCAGAAGAAGGGAGAGAAAAATGTGTAGGAAACTTATGCAAAGAAACTACAACTGAAAACCTCCCTAATCTAGGGATGGAAACAGACATCCAAGTCCAAGAATCACAGAGTTCCAAATAAGATTAACTAATGGAGCTCCACACCATGACATATAATTAAAATGTAAAAGGTTAAAGATAAAGAGAGAACCATAAAAGCAGCAAGAGAGAAACAAAAAGATACCTACAAGGGGAAATATATAAGGCTATCAGTTTATATTCAGTAGAAACTTTATGGGCCAAAGGGAGTGGCATGATATATACAGAGTGTTGAAAGGAAAAACAAACAAACAAACAAACCTATAACCAAAAATACTTTACTCAGCAATTTTATCACTTAGATTTGAAAAAAAAAGCATTGTTTTCTAGACAAGCAACAGATAAAAGAGTTTGTTACCATTAAACCATCCTTATAAAAAAATGTTAAAGAAACTTAAACCAAAGCCAGACAAAAACACTACATAAAAGAAAACTACAGGCCATTATCTCTGATGAAATAGGAGATGTCAATATTGGTAAAGATGAAGCTAAACTATCACTATTTACAGAAAAATACAGAGAAAATCCTGAGGATTCCATAAAAAAATATTAGAATAAATGAATTCAGTAAATTGGCAGAAGCAAAATTCATACATGGAAATTTGTAGTGTTCCGTTACACTAAAAACAAAGTCACAGAGGAGTGCCTAGGGGCACAGTTGGTTAATCCTCTGACTTGGTTTTCGCTCAGGTCATGATCTCAGGGTCATGAGATGGAGCCCTGTGTTAGGCTCTCTATTGAGCATGGAGCCTGCTGGAATTTTTCTCTTCCTCTCCTCCTCCCTACCTCATGATCTCTAGCTCTCTATAAAATAAATCAATGAACCTTAAAATTAAGTCACAGAGAAATTTTGTTAAAAGCCATTTAGAATTCCAACAAAAAGAATAAAATGCCAAAGAATACACTTAATCAAAAAGGTTAAAGACTTAAACTCTAAACACTGTAAAACATTGATGAAAGAAATTGAAAATGAGACAAACAAATTGAAAGGTATTCCATGCTTATGGATTGGAAGAATTAATATTGTCAAAATGTCCATATTACCCAAAACACTTTTTAAAAAAGATTTTATTTATTTATTTGAAAGACAGAGAGAGAGAGAGAGAGAGAGAGAGAGAGAGAGAGAGAGAGCACAATGGGGAAGAGCAGAGGGAGAGGGAGAAGCAGGATCCCCACTGAGTAGAGAGTCTAACATGAGGTTCAATCCCAGGACCGTATTACCATGACTCAAGGTGAAGGCAAATGCTTAACCAGCTGAGCCACCCAGGCGCCTTGTCTTACCTACAACAATTTAAAGATTCAAATAAAAAGTACCAATAGCATTTTCCACTAAACTAGAACAAATACTATGAAATTTCCTCAAAAAAATAAATATAGAGGTACTACACAATCCAGTTATTTCATTAAATGGCATTAACCCCAGTAAAACAAAAACACAAATGCAAAAATATATATACACCCTTAGGTTTATTGGAGCATTATTTATAGTAGTGGAGATATGGAAGCAACCTCTGTGTCTATCAATAGATGAATAGGAAAGTTGAATATTGGGGAGGAAATGGAGAAAGTGGAACCCTCATTCATTGCTGTTGAAAATGTAAAAAAAGCTGCAGTTCCTGTGGAAATGTATGGCAATTCCTCAGTATATAAAACATAAAATTTTGATATATTCCATCAATTCCATTCTCTATTATATAACCAAAATAGCTGAAAACATATATCCACACAGAAACTTGTTCACAAATATCATAGCAGCATTGATCATATAGCCAAAGTAGAGACAAACCATTCAGTCATCAACTGATGAAGGAATAAACACAATGTTCTCTAATTATACAATGAGATATTTTTTAGCATTGAAAAGGAAAGAAGTGAAGGTACGTGTTGTAATATTGATAAACGATGA
Organism: Nyctereutes procyonoides; assembly: GCF_905146905.1. Classification (NCBI taxonomy): domain Eukaryota; kingdom Metazoa; phylum Chordata; class Mammalia; order Carnivora; family Canidae; genus Nyctereutes; species Nyctereutes procyonoides. The sequence continues at coordinate 62,478,680 of NW_026575125.1, read as the reverse complement.
AGACATTAGTCTGAGTTAAAGAAGCCAGGCCAAAAAAGTACAGAATAAATTATTCTTTACAGATGAATTTCTGAGTATAGGAAAATACCTAATTAGAGAATTATAATATGTAATTGTCACTGGTAGGGGTAGGGTGAATGGGGATTGTTTGCTAATTATTACTAGGATTCTTTGGGGGTGATGGAAGTGCTTTTGAATTAGATATTGGTGGTGGGTGCACAATTTACAAGGTGAATACATTAAAACCCACTGAATTATAGAGTTAAAATGGTGGATTTTATGGTATGTAGAATATATATTGATTTTAAGAAAACTTTGCTATTCAACTTGCATATTTATGAACACTAACTTTTTGGTATACTTTGGAGAACATAATTTAGGAGACCCTCTTTGAAATCTTCTGTAATACCTACAGTTTATACCCACTGCTCTTTATCTGGTCCATACATTAGAGTAGCTATTATTAAGATCATCCCCCATGCCCCCCCCCACAGAGTTCAAAATTTCCCATGGGAAATCCTAGAATACTTTATTTCTATTAATCTACCAAGTGCTTTTGTTAAGACCATACCATAAAAGTGATAACTGACTCATTTATCTCAGACTTCCTAGGCAAAGAAGAGTCAAGTGGATTTTAGCTGTTTGGCAATAACCAGGTCACATAGTCCTTCTACACCATAAGTTTCTTTTCTGTAGAATTGTGGTAGATTTTGACCCTTATATATTTCTTTTTTATGTGTGTGTACCAAGTATCTTATTTTGAATTTATTTTACTTTATATTATTTTAATTTTTGCTTCTACTCATAAGTTTATTTTTTCATTCTCCATATTTTTATTTAAATTCAAGTTAGTTAACATACAGTGCAATATTGGTTTCAGGTGTAGAATTCACTGAATCATCACTTATATATAACAATCAGTGCTCATCACAAGTACTATCCTTAAAAACCATCACCTATTTAACCCATCTCTCCTCCAACAATCCTCAGTTTGTTCTCTATAGTTAGAGTGTGTTTCTTGGATTGCCTCACTTTTTTTCCACCTATGTTTATCTGTTTTGTTTCTTAAATTCCACATATGAGTAAAATCATATGGTATTTATGTTTCTCTGACTTTTTTGACTGAATATAATACTTTCAAGCTCCAACCATGTCATTTCAAATGGCAAGATTTGATTCTTTTTTATGACTGAGTGTATTCCATTGTGTATATATGCCACATGCTTCTTTTCTTTAATATTTTATTTATTATTTATTTATTTAAGATAACATGGGAGAGGGAGAGAGAGAGAGAGGAGCAAAGGGCGAGGGACAAGCAGATTCCATGCTGAGTGCAGAGCCTGACAAAGGACTTAATCCCAAGACCCTGAAACCATAACTCCAGCCAAAACCAAGAATCAGACACTTTAATAAACTAAGCCACCCAGACACTCCACCACATATTCTTTCTCCATGCATTAGCCAATGGACATTTGGACTCTTTCCATAATTTGGCTATTGTTGATAATGTTGCTATAAACATTGGGGGTGAACATGTCCCTTTGAACTAGATTTTTTTAATCTTCTGGATAAACACCTAGTAGTGCAATTGTTGGAACATAAGGTAGTTCTGTTTTTAACTTCCAAAGAGCCTCAATCCTGTATTCCAGAATGGCTATATCCATTTGCATTCCTAGCAGGAGGGCAAGAGATTTCCCCTTTCTTCACATCTTTGTCAACACCTTTTGTTTCCTGCATTGTCAATTTTACTATTCTGTCAGCTGTGATGTGATATCTCATTGCAGTGATGAGTAACGTAGAGGATCTTTCCATAGGTCTGTTAGCCATCTATATGTATTCTTGGGAGAAATGTCAATTTGTGTCTTCTGCCCATTTTATAATCAGATTATACATGTTGGGGGTTTGAACTTTACAAATTCTTTATGTATTTTAGATACAAACCTTTTATCAGATATGTCATTTGCAAATATCTTCTCTCACTACATAGGTTGCCTTTTAGTTTTTATTATTTCCTTCCCAGTGCAAAAGTTTTTTTTTTTTTAATGAAGTCTCAGTAGTATATTTTTCCTTTTGTTTTCCTTGCCTCAGAAGACCCATCTAGTAAGAAGTTCTATGACTGATGTCAAAGATGTTACAGTCTGTGTTCTCCTCTAGGATTTTGATGGTTTTCTGTCTCACAGTTAGAACTCTCACCCATTTTGAATTTTATTATTATGTAGAAAGAAAGAAGTTTGACTTCTACCTTGATGATTTTGATGTTTTTATTTATATTCGTTGTTTCATTGCTGAGGCTAGGACTTCTCATACAATGTTTAATTATCGTGGTGAAAATGGACATCCCTAGAGTAGAAAGAAGTTTGACCTCTACCTCGATGATTTTGATGTTTTTATTTATATTCGTTGTTTCATTTCTGAGGCTAGGAATGTTTAATTATCGTGGTGAAAATGGACATCCCTGTCTTGTTCTGATTTTAATGGAGAAACCTCTCAAGTTTCCCCACTGAGAATTATATTTGTTATCGGTTTGTCGTATATGGCCTTTACTATGTTGAGGTATTATCCCTCTAAACCTAATTAGTTAAGGATTTTTACCACAAATTACTTTTACACTTTGTCAAATGCATTTTCTATCATCTATCAAAAGGAACATATAGCCCTTATTTTTTTTTTCTTTCTTCCTCTAATGCGGTATATCACATTGATTGATTTGTGAATATTGTTTTTTTATTTTTTTATAATAAATTTATTTTTTATTGGTGTTCAAATTGCCAACATACAGAATAACACCCAGTACTCATCACGTCAAGTGCCCCCCGGCACCCATTCACCCCCACCCCCACCCTCTTCCCCCTCCACCACCCCCAGTTCATTTCCCCGAGTTAGGAGTCTTTATTTTCTGTCTCCCTTTCTGATATTTCCCACCCATCTCTTCACCCTTCCCTTCTATTCTCTTTCACTATTATTTATATTCCCCAAATGGAACATACAATGTTTGTCCTTCTCCAAATGACTTACTTCACTCAGCATAACACCCTCCAGTTCCATTCACGTTGAAGCAAATGGTGGGTATTTGTCGTTTCTAATGAGTAATATTCCATTGTATACATAGACCACATCTTCTTTATCCATTCATCTTTCGATGGACACCGAGGCTCCTTCCACAGTTTGGCTATTGTGGACATGGCTGCTAGAAACATCCGGGTGCAGGTGTCCCGGCGTTTCATTGCATCTGTATCTTTGGGGTAAATCCCCAACAGTGCAATTGCTGGGTTGTAGGGCAGGTCGATTTTTAACTCTTTGAGGAAACTCCACACAGTTTTCCAGAGTGGCTGCACCAGTTCACATTCCCACCAACAGTGTAAGAGGGTTCCTTTTTCTCCCCATCCTCTCCAATATTTGTGGTTTCCTGCCTTGTTAAGTTTCCCCATTCTCACTGGTGTGAGGTGGTATCTCATTGTGGTTTTGATTTGTATTTCCCTGATGGCAAGTGATGCAGAGCATTTTCTCATGTGCATGTTGGCCATGTCTATGTCTTCCTCTGTGAGATTTCTCTTCATGTCTTTTGCCCATTTCATGATTGGATTGTTTGTTTCTTTGCTGTTGAGTTTAATAAGTTCTTTATAGATCTTGGAAACTAGCCCTTTATCTGATAGGTCATTTGCAAATATCATTGGTAGTTTCCTGCCTTGTTAATTTTCCCCATTCTCACTGGTGTGAGGTAGTATATCATTGTGGTTTTGATTTGCATTTCCCTGATGGCAAGTGATGCAGAGCATTTTCTCATGTGCATGTTGTCCATGTCTATGTCTTCCTCTGTGAGATTTCTCTTCATGTCTTTTGCCCATTTCAGGATTGGATTGTTTGTTTCTTTGGTGTTGAGTTTAATAAGTTCTTTATAGATCTTGGAAACTAGCCCTTTATCTGATACTTCATTTGCAAATATCTTATCCCATTCTGTAGGTTGTTTTTAGTTTTGTTGACTGTATCCTTTGCCGTGCAAAAGCTTCTTATCTTGATGAAGTCCCAATAGTTCATTTTTGCTTTTGTTTCTTTTGCCTTCGTGGATGTATCTTGCAAGAAGTTACTGTGGCCGAGGTCAAAAAGGGTTTTCCTCTAGGATTTTGATGGAACCTTGTCTCACATTGAGATCTTTCATCCATTTTGAGTTTCTCTTTGTGTATGGTGCAAGAGAGTGGTCTAGTTTCATTCTTCTGCATGTGGATGTCCAATTTTCCCAGCACCATTTATTGAAGAGACTGTCTTTCTTCCAGTGGATCGTCTTTCCTCCTTTATCGAATATTAGTTGACCATAAAGTTGAGGGTCCACTTCTGGGTTCTCTATTCTGTTCCACTGATCTATGTGTCTGTTTTTGTGCCAGTACCACACTGTCTTGATGACCACAGCTTTCTAGTACAACCTAAAATCTGGCATTGTGATGCCCCCTGCTCTGGTTTTCTTTTTAATATTCCCCTGGCTATTTGGGGTCTTTTCTGATTCTACACAAATCTTAAAATAATTTGTTCTAACTCTCTGAGGAAAGTCCATGGTATTTTGATAGGGATTGCATTAAAATTTTAAATTGCCCTGGGTAACATTGACATTCTCACTATATTAATTCTTCCCATCCATGAGCATGGAATATTTTTCCATCTCTTTGTGTCTTCCTCAATTTCTTTCAGAAGTGTTCTATAGTTTTGAGGGTATAGATGCTTTACCTCTTTGGTTAGGTTTATTCCTAGGTATCTTATGCTTTTGGGTGCAATTGTAAATGAGATTGACTCCTTAATCTCTCTTTCTTCAGTCTCATTGTTAGTGTGTAGAAATGCACTGACTTCTGGGCATTGGTTTTGTATCCTGCCATGCTACCAAATTGCTGTATGAGTTCTAGCAATCTTGGGGTGGAGGCTTTTGGGTTTCCTTTTTTTTTTTTTTTTGCTTTTGGGTTTTCTAAGTGGAGTATCATGTCATCAGTGAAGAGGGAGAGTGTGACTTCTTCTTTGCCAATTTGAATGCATTTAATGTCTTTTTGTTGTCTGATTGCTAACGCTAGGACTTCCAGTACTATGTTGAATAGCAGTGGTGAGAGTGGACATCCCTGTCTTGTTCCTGATCTTAGGGGAAAGGCTCCCAGTGCTTCCCCATTGAGAATGATATTTGCTGTGTGCTTTTCGTAGATGGCTTTTCAGATGTCGAGGAAAGTTCCCTCTATCCCTACACTCTGAAGAGTTTTGATCAGGAATGGATGCTGTATTTTGTCAAATGCTTTCTCTGCATCTAATGAGAGGATCATATGGTTCTTGGTTTTTCTCTTGCTGATATGATGAATCACATTGATTGTTTTACCAGTGTTGAACCAACCTTGCATCCCGGGAATAAATCCTACTTGATCATGGTGAATAATTTTCTTAATGTACTGTTGGATCCTATTGGCTAGTATCTTGTTGAGAATTTTTGCATCCATGTTCATCAGGGATATTGGTCTGTAATTCTCCTTTTTGGTGGGGTCTTTGTCCGGTTTTGGAATTAAGGTGATGCTGGCCTCATAGAATGAATTTGGAAGTACTCCATCTCTTTCTATCTTTCCAAACAGCTTTAGTAGAATAGGTATGGTTTCTTCTTTAAACGTTTGATAGAATTCCCCTGGGAAGCCATGTGGCCCTGGACTTTTGTGTCTTGGGAAGTTTTTGATGACTGCTTCAATTTCCTCCCTGGTTATTGGCCTGTTCAGATTTTCTATTTCTTCCTGTTCCAGTTTTGGTAGTTTGTGGCTTTCCAGGAATGCGTCCATTTCTTCTAGATTGCCTAATTTATTGGCGTAGAGCTGTTCATGATATGTTTTTAAAATTGTTTGTATTTCCTTGGTGTTGGTAGTGATCTCTCCTTTCTCATTCATGATTTTATTAATTTGAGTCTCTCTCTCTTCTTCTTAATAAGGCTGGCTAACGGTTTATCTGTCTTATTAATTCTTTCAAAGAACCAACTCCTGGTTCTGTTGATCCGTTCCACAGTTCTTCTGGTCTTGATTTCATTGAGTTGTACTCAAATCTTTATTAACTCTCTTCTTCTGCTGGGTGTAGGATCTATTTGCTGTTTTTTCTCTAGCTCCTTTATGTGTAAGGTTAGCTTTTGTATTTGAGTTCTTTCCAGTTTTTGAATGGATGCTTGTATTGCGATGCATTTCCCCCTCAGGACTGCTTTTGCTGCATCCCAAAGATTTTGAACGGTTGTATCTTCCTTCTCATTAGTTTCCATGAATCTTTTTAATTCTTCCTGAATCCTGGTTGACCCTTTCATCTTTTAGCAGGATGGTCCTTAACCTCCACGTGTTTGAAGTCCTTCTAAACTTCTTGTTGTGACTTAGTTCTAATTTCAAGGCAGTATATTCTGAGAATATGCAGGGGCCCTCTCCTTCCATTTTGAATGATAGCCTTGCTGGATGAAGTATTCTTGGTTGCATGTTCTTCTCATTTAGGACCCTGAATATATCCTGCCAGTCCTTTCTGGCCTGCCACGTCTCTGTGGAGAGGTCTGCTGTTACCCTAATACTCCTCCCCATAGAGGTCAGGGATTTCTTGTCTCTTGCTGCTTTAAGGATCTTCTCTTTATCTTTGGAATTTGCAAGCTTCACTATTAAATGTGGAGGTGGTGAACAGTTTTTATTGATTTTTGAGGGGGATCTCTCTATTTCCTGGATCTGAATGCCTGTTTCCCTTCCCAGATTAGGAAATTTTTCAGCTAGGATTTGTTCAAATACATATTCTGGCCCTCTGGCCCTTTCTGCGCCCTCGGGAACCCCAATTAAACGTAGGTTTTTTTTCCTCAGGCTGTCCTTTATTTCCCTTAATCTATCTTCATGGTGTTTTGTTTGTCTCTTTTTTCCTCAGTTTCCCTCTTTGCCATCAACTTGTCTTCTATGTCCCTCACTTGTTCTTCCACCTCGTTAACCCTCGTCGTTAGGACTTCTAGTTTGGATTGCATCTCATTCAATTGATTTTTAATTTCTGCCTGATTAGTTCTAAATTCTGCAGTCATGAAGTTATCAATCTGTTAAAGTTTCTATTTCTTCTTGTTTCAGTTTTGGTACTTTATTTTTTTCTCAAATATTTATTTATTTTAGAGTCAAAATGAAGGGTTGGGCAGAGGGAGAGAGAGAAGCAAACTCCTGCTGAGCACGGAGTTATATATGGGGCTTGAATATACAGTCCTGAGACCATGACCTGAGCCAAAGCCAAGAGCCAGACACCCAAATGACAGATGCCAGTTTCAGTATTTTATGTTTGTAGGGATTTATCCATTTCTTCCAGATTATTCAATCTGTTGGCTTATTTATTTTCATAATATTCTATTAAATTGGGATCCCTGGGTGGCACAGCGGTTTGGCGCCTGCCTTTGGCCCAGGGCGCGATCCTGGAGACCCGGGGTCGAATCCCACGTCGGGCTCCCGGTGCATGGAGCCTGCTTCTCCCTCTGCCTGTGTCTCTGCCTCTCTCTCTCTCTCTCTCTCTCTCTCTCTCTCTCTCTGTGTGACTATCATAAATAAATAAAAATAAAAAAATATATTAAAAAATATTCTATTAAATTGTTTGTATTTCTTTGCTGTTGGTTGTTGTTTCTACTCTCTCATTTGTGATTTTGTTTTTTTTCTCTTTTACGTGTGACTAAGGATTTGTCAGCTTCATTAATTTTATCAGAAAACCAGTTGGTGATTTCATTCATCTGTCTTATTTTAATTTTTTAGTATGTACATCATTTATTTCTGGTCTATTCATTATTATTTACCTTCTTTTGCTGGTGCTAGGTTTACCTGGTTGTTCTTTTTCCAGCTCCTTCAGGTATAAGGTTAAGTTGTTTATTAGATATTTTTATTGCTTGATGAGTTAGGCCTGTATTTGTATATACTACCCTCTTACAACCACTTTTGTTGCATCCCAAAGATTTTGCACAACTGTGTTTTCATTTTTTTTCATGTTTTTTAAATTTTTTTAAATATTTCATCTGTGGGGCACTTGAGGGGTTGAGTGGGGTGCCTTAGTGGCTCAGTGGTTGAGTATCTGCCTTTGACTCATGTCATGATCCTGGTGTTCTGGGACCAAGTCCTGCATCATGCTCCCCACAAGGAGCCTGCCTCTCCCTCTGTGTATGTGTCTTCCTCTCTGTGTGTCTCAAATAAATAAATAAGTAAATAAATAAATAAATATTTTTTAAAAAAATTCATCTTTGATTTTCTCTTTGACCCATTCATTTCTTAGTATGATAGTCTTTTTTTCCTGCATTTAAGAGTGAGAGAGAAAGACAAAGAGGAGAGAGAGAACATACGCAGAAGTGGAGGGGCAGAGAAAGAGGGAGAGAGAATCTTAAGCATGTTTCATGTCCAGCATGAAGCCCAACATGAGGTTCTATCTCACAGCCCTGAAATCCTTACCTGAGTTGAAATAAAAATTCAGACACTTAACTGACTGAGCCACCCAGGCACTCCTAGTAGGATATCCTTTAATTTCCAGGTAACTGTGGTCTTTCCAAATTGTTTCTTGCAGTTGACTTCAAGTTTCATGGTGTTGTGGTCTGAAAATATGCATGGTATGAAATAAAACTTTTTGTACTTTTGAAGCCTTATTTGTGATCTAGTACATGATACACTCTGGAGAATGTTCCATGTGCATTTAAAATACCATGTATTCTGCTTTAGGAGGGACTGTTCTGTGTATAACTGTTAAGTCAATCTAATCCAGTGTGATATGCAAAGCAATTCTTTCCTTGTTGATTTTCTGTTTACATGATCTGTCCATTGATGTAAAAGTCTCCTACTATTTTTGTGTTATTATCATTTAGTTCTTTAATATGTCTTACTGTTTTTTTTTATATTTGGGTCCTCCCAAATTGGGGGTATAAATATATAAAAATTCTTAGATCTTCTTATCAGAAAAAGTCCCCTTATTATGATATAGTGCCTTTTTTCATCTATTGTTACAAACTTTGGTCTAGAATCTATTTTGTCTGATATAAGGATTGCTACAGAGGTGTTTCTTTTTTCATTTCCATTTGCATGATATGCATTTCTCCATCCTCTAACTTTCACTATGCAGGTTTCTTTTAGTCTAAAATGAGAGTCTTATAGGCAGCATATATATGGGTCTTGTGTTTCTATCCATTCTGGCACCATATGTCTTTGGTTGGAGCATTTTTCTGGCACCATGTGTCTTTGGAGCATTTTACATTCAGAGTAATTATTAGTAGATATGTATTTTGTGCCATTTTATTACCTGTTTTGTCATTGTTTCTGGAGACATTCACTATTCATTTCTAGTATTTGTCACATTTGTTCTTTGCTTCTCAAAGAGTCCCCTTTAATATTGCTTGCAAGGCTCATTTAGTAGTCATGAACACTTTTAGTTTTTGTTTGGAGACCTCTGTATCTCTCTTTCTATTCTGAAAGGTAGCCTTGCTGGATAGAGTATCTTGACTATAAAATTTCCCCTTTCAGGTCATTGGATATATCGTGCCACTGTCTCCTGGCTTTTCAAGTTTCTTTGGAAAGATCTGCAGCTCGCATTACAGGTATTTCATTGTAAGTTAGAGACTTCTTTTTTCTTGCTGCTTTTGTGCATTCCCCCCCTTTATCACTGTATTTTGCAAAGTGAATTACAATATGTCTTGGTGTTGGTTTGCTTTTTAAAGTTTTGATGGCAGTTCCCTGTGTCTCCTGGATCTGCATGTCTGTCTCCTGTCCCAGATTTGGGAAATTTTCAGCTATGAGTTCTTCAAATAAACCTTCACCATGATCCTTATATATTTCTTGTGGATGCCCTGCTGTTTGCCAAAATTCTGGAATGAAGACATTCATATTTCTTAGTGTTCATTTAAAATTTTAAGGTAATTATTTTCATATGCATTATAAGTCTGGGCAAAAAATTATTCTTTTTAGATTATAAAGGATATTTCACACACTATCTTTAATAAATTATTGGGAAAGCCTTGAATTTGAATCTACTGATATTGTTTTGATTGGATGCACATATATAAACATAAAATGCTCTTTAATCTTTATTATGCCAGTACCTACTGATATTAGAATATACACTATGTCACTATGTGACAAAACAGTAGGTACAAGACCACTCTTCCAGAATTTATTCCACTGAGGCAAAATCATAAAACTATCTGTGGCTTCTGATACTATGGTGAATGTTTCTGAAGAAAAATGAATATAGAAACCTATTATTGCATTCTTACTATGTGCTGAGTTCTGTTCTACCTTCTTTAGATGCATTAATTTATTAACACCTACAATTAACCCATTATCATTTATGGTAGACACTACTACTGTCATTTATTTTCATAAATGAGTTAACTAAGTTTAAAAGAAACTAATTTGTTTGGTGACAGAGAAACACCTGATAAGTGGCTTAATGAGAATGTGAACTCTGGCAGTCAGACTCCAGAGCATGTACTCTTAATCACAAAGTTTTAGTGCCTCTCTAAATACAGTTCAAGTCGTGTGTGTACATATACTTGTGGGGGAAGAAAAAAAGGGTTGTAATAATGAGGTGAGATGGTACTGTGACAATGGGATGGTATTGTGATCTTTCATTGAGAATAGAATTTTTAAAAAAAGTTTTCCAACACTTATTTCTTGGTATTATTTAAAACTTGATTAAAAAATCAATAACCAAGGAGGGTATCTAAGATGACAGGGAAGTAGGAGGACCCTAGGCTCCTCTAGCCCCTTGAATGCGACTAGATAACTATCAAATCATTCTGAATACACCAAGTATCAAATGCAAAACTGACAGAACAATTTTCACAACTTATAAGAGGAAAGCCACATTGAATAATGTAGGAAGTGAGGAGACATGGTTTGGAGAAGAAATACATCACAGGTCCTAGGGATGAGAGGGATACATGGTCACAGAGAAAGGCAAGAGAGAGACGGGCACACAGAGCAATGCACAAGGAAAAGGTTTTCCTGAGGTCATTGACTGGGAAAACAAGAGGGTCTGGTTTTCATAATTTCTTGCAACCAGTGGGGGATAAAAACTGGAGTTTTAATGGTTGGTAGGCTTGGCTGGGATAGAGCTCTATGGACAATGCCCTACACCTGGAAAGAAGACAGGCAAACAACCTGGAGGCAGACAGCTTAAAAGAGGCAACATGAAGAACTCCTTGGGAACACAAAGGGAAAATTATTTGCTATTCTTGGAGTGTATCTCTGGGAGGTACCATTCACAGAGACATCTCTCTGGGGACAAAGAAGCTGAATGGCACCCGTTTGCTTCCCCTGCCCCTCAGCACAAATGCAGAGCCACCTGTGGAAAGCAGCTCATCTTTGCCACAGGCTGCCCTTCTTTGCTCTGGCATGTTTGCCTTTCTCAGTCAAACCTGCCTCATTCCTAGTGTGGCAAGACACTCCCACAGATCAGTACTGGCATTTGCCAATGCCATGTCCATAAAGCCTGGAGTTTTAAAAGTCATCAGGTTTCGCTGGGATACATCCAGGAATGCACTGCATTCCTCCTGGAGAGAAGTTAGGGAAACAATCCGGAGGCAGATGATATGGAAACAGCAATCTGAAAAATGCCTATGGACTCACAGTGGGGAGACTGTTCTTACCATAGTGCTTCCCAAGAGTCAGTGTGCATGGAGACTCCTCTCTGGGGACAAAGGAGATGGCTGGCAACATTTCCCTACCCTGACCCTCAGCATAAACATAGAACCACCTATAAAAAGTAGCACAAGGCAGACACTGGCTGTCTAACCTGCTTAGTCAAGTCCCACATGCCTGCAATCTGGTTGGTACTGCCATTTTTAGTCATGTTTCCATTAGTCCTAGTATGCTGGGAACCTTCTGAAGACCTGTAGAACCCCTGCCTACACCATGTCTCATGACCAGAGAGTTTGGCGGAGCTTCAATTCTATTGGAAGTAGTATCAGGTCTCATTTAACATGCAGATCAGAACACACATAGTTAAAACTCTCCACATTCTGGCCAAGAACCAACCACTGCTCACTGCAGGCAAGGAGAGTCTCTGTAAATGACTAGACTGGAAGATAGAACAGCCAAAACATAACAGCAGTCTCCATGCAACATGCACCAGTGACAATCCCTGAAGCACCAGGTCCCAGGCACTATATGACCACTTCTATAGAAAACCATTGCTCTCTGGAGCAGGGAACATAATGGGCTTTTAAAACACACAGAAGGAGATAGAGACCTAGATAAAATATCAGCAGAAGAATTCATCCAAAATTAAATAAGATAAGGTCACAGAGATCTTAGCAAAATTGATATAAGTAACATGTCTAATGGAGAATTTAAGTAAACAATCATAAGGATATTCACTGTGCTTGAGAAAAGACTGTAAGAATTCAGGGAGGTCATTACTGCAAAGATAAAAGAGATAAAAAACAAGAAGTCATAAATGAAAAATGCAATAATTACTATTTGAAAGATAATTGATTAATTGAAAACAAGAATGGATGAAACAGAGGAAAGAATATGTTATATAGAAGATAAAATATTTGGGGATCCCTGGGTGGTGCAGCGGTTTAGCGCCTGCCTTTGGCCCAGGGCGCGATCCTGGAGACCCGGGATCGAATCCCACGTCGGGCTCCCGGTGCATGGAGCCTGCTTCTCCCTCTGCCTATGTCTCTGCCTCTCTCTCTCTCTCTCTCTCTCTCTCTCTCTCTGACTATCACAAATAAATAAAAAAAATTTAAAAAATTTAAAAAAAGAAGATAAAATATTTGGAAATAATGAAGCTAAACAAAAGAGAAAAATTATGAAACATGGAATTAATAATCTTAGGAACTCAGTGACTCCATCAAATATAATAATATTTGTATTATAGTGGTTCCAGAAGAAAAGAGAGAAAAGGCAACAGACCATTTACTTGAGGAAATAATAGCTGAAACTTCCAAAACCTGAGGAAGGAAACAAAACTCAACATCCAGGAGGCAAAGAGAACTACCATCAAAATCTACAAAAGCAGGCCAACACGAAGACATATTGTAATTAAATTCTTAAAATGCAGTATTAAAGAAAATAAAAGCAGCAAACAAAAGAAGTCCCTAACTTACAATAGAGGACCTATAGGGCTAGAAGCAGATCTCTCCACAGAATCTTGGCAAGTCAGAAGAAGGTGGCATGATATATTCAAAGTACTGGATGGGAAATATTGACAGCCAAGAATATTCTATACATCAAAGCTATCATTCTAAAGAAAAGGAGAAATAAGTTTCCCAGACAAAATCTAAGGGATTTTATGAACACTGAAAAAGCCCTGAAGGAAATATTAATGGGTACTCTGAGTGGAAAGGGACTACCAAAAGTGACAAAGACAAGAAAGCAACAGGGAACATAGGGAACATTTCCAGAAACAAAAACAAAACAAAACAAAACAAAAAACTAGGACTATAATGATGGTAAATACATATCTATAAATAATTACTCTGAATGGAAGTGGATTAAATGCTCTAATCAAAAGACATAGGGTGTCAGAATGGACACAAAAAAAAAAACATTTATATGCTGCCTACAAGAGACTCATCTTAGACTTAACAACACATGCAGATTGATTGTAAGGGGATGGACAAACATATATCATGCAAATAATATTTGAAAAAAGCCAAAGTGGTAATAATTAGACAAATTAGATTTTAAACCAAAGACTAACAAGAGACAAGGATAGTATATTATTAAAAACGGGAATTTACAACAAGAAGATCTAACAATTGTAAATATTTATGCCCCCAACTTGGGAGCACATAAATATATAAAACAATTAATAAGCAACATAAAGAAACTCATTGATAATAATACCATATTAGTAGGGGATTCTAACACCCAATTACATCAATGGACAGATTATCTAAGCAGAAAATCAACATGGAAAAAATGGCTTTAAATAACACAGTGGAAAAGATGGACTTAATAGATACATTCAGAACTTTACATCTTAAGGCAGCAAGACATACACTTTTTTCAACTGTGCCTGAGTTATTCTCCCAAATAGATCATATACTAGGTCACAAGTCAGGACTCAACAAACAGAAAAACATGAGATCATAGCATTCATATTTTCTGCCTGCAGCACTATGAAACTTGAAGTCAGTCACAAGAAAAAAATTGGAAAGATGACAAGTACAAGGAAGTTAAACAACCCACTATTAAGGAATGATGGGTCAACCAGGAAATCAAAGAAGACATAAGGCAACATGGAAACAAATGAAATAAAAACATAAGGCAAATATATTTAGGATGTAGCAAAAGTGGGCTTACAAGGGAAGTATATAGCTATCCAGACCTACAATAAGAAGCAAGAACCATCTCAAATAAATGCCATAGCCTTACACTTAAGGGAGACAGAAGTACAACAAATGAAGCCTTAATCCAGAGAAGAGAAATAATAAATATTAGAACAGAAATAAATGATATAGAAACTAAAAAGCAATACGACAGGTCAATGACACCATGAGTTTGTTCATTGAAAAAAAATAAAATCGATAAACTCATAGCCATACTTATGAAGAACAAAACAGGACACAAAGAAATAAAATCACAAATAAGGGAGAAGAAATAAGAGCCAACACCATAGAAATTCAAGCAATATGAGAAAATGTTATGAAAAAATGTATAACAAATTGGACAGCCTGGAAGAAATACCAAGAAACATATAAAGTACCAAAAGTGAAAAGGTTAAAAATAGAAAAATGAAAATTCCAATAATGAAGAAGGAAATTGAATCAGTAATAAAAACTTTTCCCATAAATGTAAATCTGGGACCAGGAGCACCTGAATGGCCTGGTCTATTAACTGTCTGCCTTTGGCTCAGTTCATGGTCCTAGGATTGAGGCCCATATTGGAGGTCCCTGTTCAGCAGGGAGTCTAATTCTCCCTCTCCCTCTGTCCTTCCTCCCACTTGTGCTCTCATATTCTCTCTCTCTCTCTCTCTCTCTCTCTCTCTCTCTCTCTCCTTTCTCTCTTTCAAATAATAAGTAAAACCTTAAAAAAATAAGTCCAGGACCAGATGGCTTCACAGGTGAATTACACAAAACATTTAAAGGAGAGTTAATACCTGTTCTTCTCAAACTATTCCAAGAAATAAAAAAAGGAATGAGAACTTCCAACTTCACTCTATATGACCAATAATATCCTGATATAAAAACCAGATAAAGGCCCCACTAAAAAAAGATAACCACATGCCAATGTCCTTAATGAACATGGAAGCAAAAATTCTCAGTAAAAGACTAGTAAACTGAAGACAACAGTGCATTAAAAGAATCATTCACCACAATCAAATGGGATTCATTTCTTGGTTGGAAATGTGGCTCAATATCCCCAAATAAATCAGCATGATGCATCACATTAATAAAAGAAATGATAAAAATCATATGATCTTTTCTTTTTTTAAAGATTTTATTCATTTATTCATGAGAGACACAGTGAAGCAGAGACATACGCAGAGGGAGAAGCGGGCTCCCTATGAGGACTGGAGGATATTTACCCCAATGCGGGACTCAATCCCAGGACCCCAGAATTATGACCTGAGCTGAAGGCAGATGCTCAACCACTGAGCCATCCAGGCAACCCTGATCGTTTCAATAGATGCACAAAAAGCATTTGACAAGTACAACATCTATTCATGATAAAAACCCTCAACTAATTAGGGTTAGAGTGAACATACCTTAATATAATAAAGACCATATATGAAAACAAAAACCCCACAGTTAACATCATACTCAATGGGGAAAAACTGAGAGCTTTTCCTCTAAGGTCAGGACCAGACAGGGATATCCACGCTCACAAATGTTATTTAACATAATACTTGAAGTCTTAGTCATAGCAATCAGAAAATGAAAAGAAAACTGTTAGAAATGATAAAAGAATTTAGTAAAGTTAGAGGATGCAAAACCAATGAATAGACAGTTATCTGTTGCATTTCTACATACCAATAATGGAAAAGCAGAAAGAAAAAATTAAGAAAACAATCCCATACACAATTGCACTAAAACCTTAAGATACATGGGAATAAACCTAACTAAAGAGGTAAAATACCTGTACTCTGGAAACAATAAATCACTGATTAAAGAAATTGAAGAGGACACAAAGGAATGGAAAGGC
The DNA here is from genome assembly GCF_905146905.1 of Nyctereutes procyonoides. Lineage (NCBI taxonomy): Eukaryota > Metazoa > Chordata > Mammalia > Carnivora > Canidae > Nyctereutes > Nyctereutes procyonoides. The sequence continues at coordinate 62,462,562 of NW_026575125.1, read as the reverse complement.
ATTCCATGCTCATGGATCAGAGGGACAAATATTCTTAAAATGTCTATACTACCCCAAACAATATACACATTTAATGCAATTCCTATCAAAATACCACAAGAATTTCTCACAGAGCTAGGAGAAACAATCCAAACATATGTATGGAAACACAAAACAATCTAGATAGCCAAAGCCACCTTTAAAAAGAAAAGCAAAGCTGGAGGATTCATAATTCCAGACTTCAAGTTATGTTACAAAGCAGTAGTGATCAAGACAGTATGATACTAGCACAAAAATGGACACACATATCAATAGAACACAGTAGAAAACCCAGAAATGAAATCAAAACTATATGCTCACTCACTCTTCAAAGCAGGAGCATCCAATGAGATAAAGACAGTCTCTTCACCAAATGGTTTTGGGAAAACTAGACAGCAGCATGCAATAGAATGAAACCGGACCACTTTCTTACACCATAAATAAACACAAATGCAATATGGATGAAAGACCTAAATGGGAGACAGGAAACCATTAAAATCCTAGGGAAGAACACAGGCAGTAATCTCTTTAATTGCCCATAGGAATCTCTTTCAAGATATGTCTCCTAATTCAAGGGGAATAGGAACAAAAATCAACTATTAGGACTTCATCAAAATAAAGAGTTTCTGAGCTGCCTGGGTGGTGCAGTTGTTTAATTGTCTGTCAGTTTTTGGCTCAGATCATGATCTCAGGGTCATGAGATTGAGCCCCACATAAGGTTCCACACTCAGTGGGCATTTTGCTTAAGATTCATTCTCTCTCTCTCTCTCTCTCTCTCTCTCCCCCTCTCTCTTCCCTTCCATCCCCTACCCTCTCTTTTTCTCTCTCTCCAATAAATTAATAAATCTGAAAAAAACAAGAATCCTATGCACAATGAAGGAAATAATCAACAAAACTAAAAGACAACCCAGAGAACAGAAGACACTTGAAAGTATGTCTAACAAAGGGTTAGTATTCAAAGCATACAAATAATTTATGAAATTTGACATCTGAAAAACAAATAATCCAGTCAAAATAGGGCAAAGACATGAATGAATAATTTTCCAAAGAAGATATACAGATGGCAAACAGACACATGAAAAAAATGCTCAATATCACTCAGTATCAGGAAAATACAAATCAAAACTACAATGAGATATTACCTCACACCTGCCCGAATGGCTAAAATCAACAACACAAGAAAAAAAAAACTGGTGTTAGCAAGGATGTGGAGAAAGGGAAACCTCTTACCCTGTTGGTGGGAATGCAACCCGCTGCAGCCACTCTCAAAAACAGTATGGATCCTTCTCAAAAAGTTAAAAATAGAACTACCCTATGACCCCAATTGCACTAATGGACATTTCCCCCAGGAATACAAAAACTTTATTAAAAGGGTTACATGCACTCCAATGTTTACAGCAGCATTTTCATAAAGCCAAAGTATGGGAACAGGCCACGTGTATGAGGTTTGCTTTTCTTTTTCAAGGTCGTTTTGGCAATTTGGCACCTTTTGTGACAAACTCTAGGATGATTTTTTTCTAGTTCTATTAAAAAATAGTTTGTATTTTGATAGGGATTCTATTAAATGTATAGATTGCTTTGGGTAGTATAGAGATTTTAACAGTGTTTGTTCATCCAGTCCATGAGCATGGAATGCATTTCCATTTCTTTGTGCTGTATTCAATTTCTTTAATTAGCATTTTATTTTTCAGAGTACAGACCTCTCATCTCTTTGGTTGACTTTACTCCTAATATCTTATTGTTTTGGTGCAATTGTAAATGGAATCGATTTCTTAATTCCTCTTTATGCTGCTTCAATTTTGGTGTATAAAAATGCAACATATTTTAGTACATTGATTTTGTATCCTGCAATATTCCTGAATTAGTGTATCAGTTCTAGGAGTTTGTTGGTGGAGTTTTTTGGGTTTTCAATATAGAGTATCAGGTCACCTGCCAATAGTGAAATTTAATCCTCTATCTTGATTTGGATACATGTATTTCTTTTTGTTGTGTGATTGCTGTGGCTAGAACTTCAGTACTATCTTAAATAACAGTGGTGGGAGTGGTAATGCCTGTCTTGTTCCTGCCAGTAGAGGAAAATCTCTCAGTTGTTGCCCATCGAGGATGATATTAGAAGTGAGTTTTCCATTTATGTCCTTCATTACATTGAGCTTTATTTCCTCTAAACCTATTTTATTATGGATTTTTTATTATGAATGCATGTTGTACTTTGCGAAATGCTATTTCCTCACCTACTTAAATGAACATATGGTTCCTATACTTTCTTCTATTCATGTAGTATATCACATTGACTGATTTGCAAATATTGAACCACCCTTGCAATTCAGGAATAAATCCCACTTGATAGTGGTGAATGATTTTTAAATGCATTGTTGAATTTGGTTTGCTAGAATTTTACTGAGAATTTTTACATTCATATTCACCTGGGACATTGCCGTGTATTTCTCTTTTATAGTGGAGGCTTTATCTAGTTTCTGTGTAAGGATAATGATAGACTCATAGAATGGATTTGGATGTTTTCCTTGCTTTTCTTTTCTTTTTTTCGTTTTTTGAAAACTTTCAGAGTAGGTATTAACTTTTTAAATTTTTTGTTAGAATTTGCCTGTGAAGCCATGTGACTCTGGAGTTTTGTTTGTTGGTAGTTTTTTTGGTTATTGATTTCATTTCTTTTTTTTTTTATAAATTAATTTTTATTGGTGTTCAATTTACCAACATACAGAATAACACCCAGTGCTCATCCCGTCAAGTGTCCCCCTCCGTGCCCGTCACACATTCACCCCCACCCCCCGCCCTCCTCCCCTTCCACCACCCCTAGTTCATTTCCCAGAGTTAGAAGTCTTTATGTTCTGTGTCCCTTTCTGATATTTCCCACACATTTCTTCTCCCTTCCCTTATATTCCCCTTCACTATTATTCATATTCCCCAAATGAGTGAGAACATACAATGTTTGTCCTTCTCCGATTGACTTACTTCACTCAGCATAATACCCTCCAGTTCCATCCACGTTGAAGCAAATGGTGGGTACTGGTTATCAGTCTGTGCAAGATTTCTATTCCTTCCTATTTCAGTTTTGGTGGTTTAAATGTTTTGAAGAATTTGTCCAATTTTTCCAGTTTGCCAATTTGTTTGCATATAGTTTATCATAATATTCACTGATAATTTGCATTTTGTGATGTTGGTTGTTGATTTCTTCTTCGTCATGTGTGACTTCATTTACTTGGGTCCTTTCGATTTTGTGTTTAATAAGTCTTGCTAGGAGTTTATTAATTTCATTTCTTCAAAGAATCAGATCCTGATTTTATTGATCTCTTCTATCATTTTTAAATATTTTTTCTTTGTTGTTTCAAGTTTTTACTTAAATTCGTTAGTTAACATGTAGTGTAATTTTAGTTTTAGGAGTAAAATTTAGTGATTGTTCATTTACAGATAATACCCGGTGCTCATCACAAGTGCCCTCCTTAATACCCATCACCTATTTAACCCATCCCCCTGCCCACATTCCCTCTAGCAACCCTCAGTTATCTCTGTATAATTAAGATCTGTTATGGTTTACCTATTTTCCCCCTTGTTCATCTCTTTTGTTTTGTTTCTTAAGTTCCACATAGAAGTGAAATCATATGGCATCTGTCTTTCTCTGACTGATACATATCTTACTTAGCATAATACACTGTAGATTCAACCACATTGTTCCAAATGGCGAGATTTCATTCTTTTTAAATGACTTAGTATTCATCCATTGATGGATATTTGGGATTTTTCCACAATTTGGCTATTATTGATGATGTACTATAAACATCAGACTACATGTATCCCTTCAGATCAGTATTGTTTTTATCCTTTGAGTGAATACCCAGGAGTTCAGTTGCTAGATCATAGGATAGTTCTATTTTTAACTTTTTAAGAAGTATCCATACTGTTTTCCCAACTGGCTGCAGCAGTTTGCATCCCCACCAACAAGGCAAGAGGGTTTCCCTTTCTCCACATCCTCACCAACACCTGTTGTTTCCTGTATTGTTAATTTAATTTTATTTTTTTAAAGATTTTATTTATTCATTCATGAGACAGAGAGAGAGAGAGAGAGAGAGAGAGAGAGAGAGAGAAAGGCAGAGATACAGGCAGAGGAAGAAGCAGGCTCCATGCAGGGAGCCTGACATGGGACTCGATCCCAGGTCTCCAGGATCATGCCCTGGGCGGAAGGCAGCGTTAAACTGCTAAGCCACCTGGGCTGCCCTGTATTGTTAATTTTAGCCACTCTGACTGATACGAAGTGTTATCTCATTGAAGTTTTTATTTGTATTTCCCTGATTATGTATGGGTAATGTTGAGCCTCTTTTCACGAGTTTCTTAGTCATCTGTATGTCTTCTTTGGAAAAATGTCTTCTGCTAATTTTATAACTGGATGATTTAATTTTTTTAGTGTTGACTTTTATAAGTTCTTTATACATTTTTGTTTCTAACCTTTCATCAAATATGTCATTTGAAAATATCTTTCCTATTCTGGAGGTTGCCTTTTAGTTTTGTTGATTTTTTTCCTCCTCTGTGAAGAAGGATTTTATGTTGATGAATTGACAAAGTTCATACTTTCTTTTTTTTTACCCCTTCTTACTGGAGGTGTGGCTTCTAAGAAGTTGCTAAGGCTGATTTCAAAGAGCTGCTACCTGTGTTCTTCTCTAGAATTTTGACGGATTCTTGTCTCACATTGAGGTCTTTCTTCCATTTTTAATTTATGTTTGTGTGTGGCTTAAGGTAGAGTTTCAGTTCCACAGATTCCAGTTTTATTCTTTTGCAAGTTGTTCTCCAGTTTTCCCAACACCATTTGTTGAAGAGAATGTATTTTCCCCATAAGATATTTTTCCTTGCTTTGTCAAAGATTAGGTGATCATTTAATTGTGAGTTCAATTCTGGGTTTTCTATTCTGTTCCCTTTAGACTGTGAGTCTGTTTTTGTGCCAGTACCATACTGCTTTGATCTTGATAGCTTTGTAATATAGCTGGAAGGATGGAATTTTGATGCCTCCAGCTTTACTTTTTTAAAAATATGTTATTTATTTATTCATGAGAGACACGGGGTGGAGGGCAGAGACTTAGGCAGAGGGAGAAGCAGGCTCCATGCAGGAAGAAGCCTGATGTGGGACTCGAATCCAGGACTCCGGATCACGCCCTGAGCCAAAGGCAGACATTGAACGCTGAGCCACCCAGGCATCACACCTCCAGCTTTTATTTGCTTTTTCAAGATTGTTTTGGTTCTTCTGGGTCTTTTGCAGTTCCATACATATTTTTGGTTTTAGCTCATTGAATAATGTTTGTGGTGTTCTGTTAAAGTTGCTTACTTGTTTGTTTATTTATTTATTTATTAGAAAGTGAGACATAGAAAGAATGTGGAGAGGGGCAGAGGGAGAAGCAGAGAGAGGCAGACTCCTCACTGAGAATTGAATCTATGATGGGGCTCAATTCCAAAACCCTGAGTTCAAGACCTGAGCCAAAATCAAGAGCCAGTGCTTAACCAGGTGCCCCATTTGTGGTATTTTGATAGTGATTGCAATAAATGTGTAGACTGTTTTTGGTAGTATAGACACTTTAATATTTGTTGTTCCAATCCTTGAGCATGAAATTTTTCCCATTTTTTTTGTGTGTCATTTTCAATTTCTTTCATAAGTCTTCTTTGGTTTTCAGAGTACAAAACTTTTTCTTTTGTGATTAAATGTATTCCTAGGTAACTTAGGGGTTTTAATGCAATTGTAAATGGGATTGATTCCTTGATTTCCATTTCTGCTACTTTGTTATTAGTGCATAAAAATGCAACAGATCTGTACCTTGACTGTGTATCCTATGACTTTACTGAGTTTGTGTATCTGTTCTAGTAATTTTTGGGTGAAGTCTTTTGGGTTTTCTACTTAGAATATCATGCCATATTAAAAGGAAAGTTTGACTTCTTCCTTGCTTTTTGGATGCTTTTTGTTTCTTTGTGTTTTCTAATTGCAGAGGTTAGGACTTCTGGTACTGTTAAATAACAGTGGTGAGAGTGGACATCCTTGTTTTATCACTGAGTGTAATAGAAAATCTCTGTTTAACCCCACTGACAATTATATTAGCTGTGGGTTTTTATATTTGGCCTTTGTTATGTTGAGGTATGTTCCCTCCACATCTACTTTGTTGCATGTTTATTTATGAGGAATGCATTCTGTAATTTTTCCAATGGTTTTTATGGATCAATTGAGAGGATGACATAGTCCTTCTTGTTTCTTTCATTAATGTGCTGTATCATGTTGCTTGATTTGCTAATACTGAACCTGCCTTGAAACCCAAGAATAAATCCCAGTTGATCATGATGAATGATTCTTTTAGTACATTTTGAATTTGAATTGATAGCATTTTGTTGAGAATTTTGCATTCATATTTATCAGAGGTATTGGCCTTTAGGACTCTTTTTTTAATGTGTTTTTCCTGGGTTCGGAATGAAGGTAATGCTAGCATCATATAATGTGTTTGGAAATTTTCCTTCCATTTATCTTTTTTGGAACAGTTTGAGAATAATAGGGATTAACTCTACTTTAAATATCTGGTAGAATTCCACTGGGATTCCATACAGTCCTGGACTTTTGTGTGTTGGGAGATTTTTGATTACTGATTCAATTCCTTTGCTAGTTCTCAATCTGTTCAAGTTTTCTATTTCTCCCTGTTTCAGTTTTGGTAGTGTATATGTTTCTAGGAATTTATCCATTTCATCTAGGGTGTCCACTTTGTTGGCATATAATTTTTCATAACATTCTCCTATATTTTTTGTATTTTTGTGGTTTTGTTTGTGATCTCTCCTCTCTCATTTTTGATATTTTTTAAGTTTGGATCCTTTAATTTTTTTTAATTTTTTTTTAAAATTTTTTTTTAAAATTTATTTATGATAGTCACACAGAGAGAGAGAGAGAGAAAGAGAGGCAGAGACACAGGCAGAGGGAGAAGCAGGCCCCATGCACCGGGAGCCTGACGTGGGATTCGATCCTGGGTCCCCAGGATCATGCCCTGGGCCAAAGGCAGGCGCCAAACCGCTGCGCCACCCAGGGATCCCTTTTTTAATTTTTTATATGCCTGGCTAGAGGTTTAATTAGTTTTATTAATTTTCAGTAACCACCTTCCCAGTTTCCTTGAACTGTTAATATGTGGGGTTTTTAAAAAGATTTTTAATTTATTTTTTGAGAGAGAGAGATGAGAGATGAGAGAGAGCGGGGGGAGGGGGAGAAGAAGCAAGCACAAGTAGCAGGAGCAGAAGAGAAAGAGGAAGATGTAGGCTCTCCACGGAGCAGGGAGCCTGACATGGCTGTCAATCTCAGGACCCTGGGACCATGACCTGAACCAAAGGGAGATGCTTGACTGACTGAGCCACCTAGGCGCCCCTGTTATACATGTTATTTTTTTGTTGTTTGTTTGTTTGTTTGTTTGTTTCTACATCACTTATTTTTGCTCTAATCTTTATTCCCATCTTCTGTGGGCTTTAGCCTTCTTTTTTTCCTTCTAAGCTTCTTTAGGTGTAAAGTTTGGTTGCATACTTGAGATTTCTCTTGCTTCTTGAGGTAGGGCTGTATTCTATATGCATTCCCTTTATGACAACTTTTGCTGCATCTCAAAGATTTTGGACTGTCATATTTTCATTTTAATTTCATTTTTCCATGTATTTTTAAACTTCTTCTTTAATTTCCTTGTTGATCCATCCACTGTTTAGTAGCGTGTTGTTTAATGTCCATGTATTTGTGTTCTTTCCAAAATTTTTCTTGTAGTTGGCTTCAAGTTACATAGTGTTGTGTTTAGATAATATTGATGGTATGATTTCTATTGTTTTCTATTTGTTTAGGCCTGATTTGTGACTTGATGTTTTATTTATTCTTGATAATATCCTAGGTGAATTATAAAAATGGGATATCCTGTTGTTTTAGGATGGAATGTTCTCAATATATCTGTTAAGTCCATCTGATCCACTGTTTCTTTCACTGCCATTGTTCACTTGTTTATTTTCCATTTATATGATCTGTCCATCGATGTAGATGGGATGTTCAATTCCCTTACTTTCATTGTATTGCTTATTCTATTTATGTTTATAATTAAGTATTTTATGTATATGGGTTCTCCTATGTGGAGTGTGGAAATATTTAGGTTTTATATCTTCTTGTATTGCCTTTATTATTTTATAGTGCCTTTGCTCATCCCTTGTTATAGTCTGTTTTAAAGTTTAGTATCTATGATATAAACATTGCTGTTCTGGCTTTCCTTTGTCATCTATTTGCCTGATATGTGTTACTCCATCCCCTCACTTTCAACCTGCATGTTGATTTAGATTTTAAATGAGTCTCTTGTGCACTGCATATAAATGGATCTTAGTTTTTGTTTTTGTTTGTTTTATACATTCTGATACCCTATAATTTTTTATTGGAGTGTTAATCCATTTATGTTTGTAGCAATTTTTTTGTTCATAGCAATTATTGATGGATATTCATTTGTTGCCTTTTATTACTTGTTTTGTTATTATTTCTGGAGATTTCCTTGATCTTTTCTTATCTTTGTCACTTTTATTATTTCCTATGCACTCAAAGAATCCACTTTAATAGTTATTGCAGGACTGGCTTAGTGCACACAAAATCATTTAATTTCTGTTTTGGAAACTCTTTATCTCTCCTGTCATTATGAATTTTAGCCTTGTTGGATATAGAATTCTTGACTGCAGACTTCTCCTACTCAGCGGGTTGAATATGTCATATCACTCCCTTCTTGCTTGCCAAGTTTGTGTGGCAAAATTTTTTTCTAGCCTTGTCGGTCTTCCCATTTTTGGTTAAAAACTTCTTTTTCTTTAAAAAATGTTCTTTATCTGTATATTGTGCAAATATAATTACAATATATATTGATGTTGATCTGCTTTTGTTTTGATGGGAGTTCTCTGTGTCTCCTGAATCTAGATGTCTGTTTCCTTCTTCAGATTGGATAAATCTTCAGCTATTATTTCCTTTTTTTCCCTTGGTAAAGTCTTGTTTTTTTCTTTTAAATTCAATTTGCCAACAAATGGTATATCATTAGTTTCATATGTAGTGTTCAATAGTTAATTGGTTGTGTATAAAACCCAATACTCATTCCATCGGGTGCCTTACTTAATGCCCATCATCCCTTTACCTCATCCTCCCACCTTCCTCCCATTCAGCAGCCCTCAGTTTGTGTCTCAGAATTAAGAGTCTCTCATTATTTGTCTCCCTATTTGATGACTTCCCATTCAGTTTTCCCTCTCTTCCCTTATGGTCCTTTGCACTATTTCTTATATTCCACATTTGGGTGAAATCATATGATACTTATCTTTCTCTGATTGATCTATTTCATTCAGCATAACACCCTCCAGTTCCCACCCTGTCCATATAAACGGTAAGTATTCATCCTTTCCAATGGCTGAATAATATTACACTATATATATATATATATATATATATATATATATATGCCAATTTTTTTATCCATTCATCTGTTGAAGGACATTTTGGATCCTTCCACAGTTTGGTTATTGTGGACATTGCTGCTATAAACATTGGGATGTAGGTGTTTCTTCATTTCACTACATCTGTATCCTTTGGGTAAATACCCAGTAGTGTAATTGCTGGGTCGTAGGGTAGCTCTATTTTTAAATTCTTGAGGAACCTTCACACTGTTTTTCCAGAGTGGCTGCACCAGCTTACATTCCCACCAAGAGTGCAAGAGCGTTCCCTTTTCTCCACATTCTAACTAAATTTTTGGTTGCTGACTTATTAATTTTAGCCATTCTAACTGGTATAAGATGGTATTTCATTGTTGTCTTGATTTGAGTTTCTCTGATAATTAGTAATGTTGAACATTATTTCATGGAGCTGTTGGAGATTTGAATGTCTTCCTTAGAGAAATATCTGCTCATGTCTTCTGCCCATTTCTTGATTGAATTATTTGGTTTTGGTTGTTGAGTTTGATATGTTCTTTATAGATCTTGGACACTGATTCTTTACTTGATATGTCATATGCAGATATTTTCTCCCATTCTGTAGGTTGCTTTTCAGTTTTATTGATTGTTTCTTTCACTGGGAAGAAGCATTTTCTCTTGATGAAGTCCCAATAGTTTATTTTTACTTTTGTTACTTTTCCCTTTATAATTGTGTCTTTCACGAAGTTACTGTGGCCAAAGTCAAAGAGGTTGTTGCCTGTGTTCACCTTTAGGATCATACCCTGGGCTGAAGGTGGCGCTAAACCCCTGAGTCACCTGGGCTGCCTTTTCTTTTCTTTCTTTTCTTTTTTCTTTAAAGATTTTGTTTATTCATGAGAGATATATAGAGAGAGGCAGAGACACAGGCAGAGGTACCAATAGGCTCCTTGCAGGAAGCCCAATGTAGGACTTGATCCCAGAATCCGGGGATCACGCCCTGAGCTGAAGGCAGATGTTCAACCGATAAGCCACATAGGCATCCCATGACAGCATTTTCTAACACAGAGAAAAGATGGAGATCTAGTCAAAATACCAACCCAGAGGTATTCATTCCCAGAGGAAAAAAAAAGTCATGGCCACAGATTTAATCAAAATAGATACAAGTAGTGGGGCCTTAGAGGCTTAGTCTGTTGAGAATCTGACTCTTAATTTATGCTCAGGTCATAATCTCAGGGTCTTGAGATCAAGCCTCACATTGGACTCTGTGCTCAAAATGGAGTATGCTTGCCCTCTCCCTCTGTTCCTCCACTTGCTTTCTCTCCAATAAATAAATACATACATACATAAAATGTAAAAACCTTTTAAAAAGCAGATAGAAATAATATATCTGATGCAGAATTTAAAGCAGCAATCCTAAGGATACATGCTGGGCTTGAGAAAAGCAAGGAAGACATAAAGGAGACCTTTACTACAGAAATGAAAGAGATAAATGTAATAAGGTAGATATGTAAAAGTGCAATAACTGAGATTTAAAATCCACTGGATATAATGCTCACAAGGATGGAAGAAGCAGAACAAATAAGTGTCATAGAATATAGAATTATAGAAAATAATGAAGCTAACTGAAATAGAGAAAGGAGATGAAAGATCACAGAAATATACTTAGGGACTCAGTTACTTCATCAAAAGTAATAATATTCAGGTCATTGGAGTCGAAGAAAATGAGAGAAAAAGGGGCATAAAATTCATTTGAGGAAATGATGTTTGAAAACTTCCCCAATCTGAGGAAGGAAACAGACATTCAGATGTAGGAGGGACAGAGAGTTCCCATCAAAATCAACAAAAGCAGATCAACACAAAGGCATATTGTAGTTAAATTTCCAAAATAACGTGATAAAGAAAAAATACCTTAAAAACAGCAAGAGAACAGTAGTCCCTAGATAACAAATGAAGATCCATAAGGCTAGCAACATATGTCTCCACAGAAATGTGCCAAACCAGAAGAGAGTGGCATAATATATTCTAAGTGCTGAATGTGAAAAATCTGTAGGCAAGAATATTCTATTCAGGAAGAATACCTTTTAGAATAGGAAAGATAGTTTCCGACACAAACAAAAACTAAAGGAGTTCTTGACCATTAAACCAGTCATGCAAGAAATATAAAAGGGAATTCTTTGAGTGGGAAAGAAGGACAAAAAGTGGCAAAAACTAAAAAGGAACAGATAAAATCTCAAAAAACAATGACAAAACAAATAATAAAATTGCACTAAATACATATCTATCAATAATTATTCTGAATGTAAATAGACTAAACACTTCAATCCAAGACATAGCATGTCAGAATAGAGAGGAAAACAAGATTCGTCTATATGCTGCCTACAAAAGATTGATTTTAGACCTAAAGAGACCTTCAGATTGAAAGTGAGTGGATGGAGAACTATTTATCATGCAAATGCACTTCAAAAGAAAGCCAGAGTAGCAATACTTATATCAGACAAAATGGATTTTAAACCAGAGACTAGGGACACCTGACTGTCTCAGTGGTTGGGCGCCTGCCTTTGGCTCAGGGCATGATTCTGGAGTCCCGGGATTGAGTCCTACATTGGGATCCCTGTGAGGAGCCTGCTTCTCCCTCTGACTATGTCTCTACGTCTCTCTCTCAGTCTGTGTCTCTCATGAATAAATAAATAAATCTTAAAAAATAATAAACCAGAGACTAACTAGAGTCTATTATTATTTATCATAATAAAGGGACTAAACAACAAGGAGATCTAAGTCTTCTAAATATTTAGGCCCCCAACATGAATGCACTTGAATATATAAAATAATAAGAAATATAAAGGAACTCATTGATAACGAAACAAAAATAATAGAAGACATTAACACCTCACTTATATCAGTGGACAAATCATCTACACAGAGAATTAACAAGGAAACAAAGGCTTAGAATGACATGCATGACAAGATGGACTTAACAGAATTATTCAGACATTCTATCCTAAAGGAGCAAAATACACATTTTTTTTCAAGTGTACATGGGACATTCTCCAGAATAGATCACATACAAGTTTACAAATCATGCCTCAACAAATACAAAAATATTGAGATCATACCATGCATCTCTTCTGATCACAACACTATGAAACTTGAATTCAACCACAAGAAAAAAATCTGGAAAGACCACATATACATGTAGGTTAAACAACATGCTACTAAACATTGAATTGCAAACCAGGAAATTATACACGATACTAAAAAAAGAAAAAAAAATAGGACAGCCTAGGTGGCTCAGTGGTTTACATCTCCTTTAGCCCAGGGTGTGATCCTGGAGACCTGGGATGGAGTCCCACATCAGGCTCCCTGCATAGAGCCTGCTTCTCTCTCTGCCTGTGTTTCTGCCTTTCTCTTTCTCTCTCTCTGTATGTCTTTCATGAATAAATAAATAAAATCTTTAAAAAAATAAAAAACACAAAAATAAATGAAAATGAAAACAAAATGGTGTAAAACCTTCGGGATTCAGCAAAAGTGGTCATAAGAGGGATGTACATAGCAATACAGGCCTATTTCAAAAAGTAAGAAAATCTCAAATACACACCCTAAAATTATACCTAAAGAAGATAAAGAACCAAAAAAAGAGTCTAAAGTCAGCAGAAGGGAAATAATAAAGATTAGAGTAGAAATAAATGATGTGGGAACAAAAAAATTAAATCAGTGGAACAGATCAGTGAAAGCAGGAGCTGGTTCTTTGGGAAAAAACGTTTTGTTTTGTCTTTTTCAAAAACTCCTAGCCAGACCTATCATAAAGAAAAGAGAAAGGACCCTAATACAGAGAATCACAAATGAAAGAGGAGGAATAACAACCAACACAACAGAAATACAAACAATTATAATATTATGAAAGATTAAATTCCAACAAATCAACCTAGACAACATGGATAAACTCCTAGAAACAAATAAACTACTAAAACTGAAAAAGAAAGAAAAACTTAAACAGATTAATAAACAACAAAGAAATTGAATCAGTAATCAAAAATCTCCCAACAAACAAAAAGTCTAGGGCTTGATGGTTTCAGAGTTTAATTCTACCAAACATTTATAGAACAGTTAATATCTACTTTTCTCAAACTATTCCAAAGAATAGAAATAAAACTTCCAAATTTATTATATGAGGCCAAGTTTACACTGGTTCCAAAACCAGAAAAGACTCCACTATAAAAGAGAACTGCAGACTAATATCCATGATGAACACAGATGCAAAAATTATCTACAAAATACTAGGAAATTGAATCAAACAGTACTTTGAAAGAATCATTCACCATGATTAAGTGGGATTTATTCCAGGTCTGTAAGGGTAGTTCAATGTTTGCAAATCAATCGACATGATATACCACATTAATAAAAGAAAGGATAAAAACTATATGATCCTTTTAGTGGATGCAGAAAATGCATTTGATAAAGTACTACATCCATTCATGATAAACAACAACAACAACAACAATGTAGAGATAGATGAAACATACCTCCACATCATAAGGACCATATGTGAAAGACCCACAGTAATATCATCCTCAAAGGGGAAAAAAAAGAACTTTTCCTCTATGGTCAGGAACAAGACAGGGAAATCCACTCTCAATATTGTTATTTCATATAGAACTGGAAGTCCTAGCATCAGCAATCAGACAACATAAAGAAAAAAAAAGGCATCCAATCAGCAAGGAAGAAGTCAAACCTTCACTATTTGCATATGCCATGATACTCCATATAGAAAACCTGAAAGATTTCACAAAAAGAAAAGTGTTAAAAGGGATACATGAATTCAGTAAAGTAGCGGGATACACCATCAATGTACAGAAATGTGTTGCTTTTCCACATGCCAATAATGAAGCAGCAGAAATAGAAACCAGGAAATCAATCCCATTTACAACTGCATCAAAAATCATAAGATAATTTGGAGGAAAACTAACCAAAGAGATAAAAGATCTGTATCCTGAAAACTATAAAAAACTGATAAGGAAAATGAAAATGACAGAAAGAAATGGAAAAACATTCCATGATCTTGGAATGAATCTACCCATTTAATGCAATCCCTATCAAAATACCACCAGTTGGGCAGCCCGGGTGGCTCAGCAGTTTAGTGCTGCCTTCAGCCCAGGGTGTGATCCTGGAGACCCGGGATCGAGCTCCACATCATCGGGCTCCCTGCATGGAGCCTGCTTCACCCTCTGCCTGTGTCTCTGCCTCTGTCTCTCCTCTCTGTGTATTCTCATGAATAAATAAATAATATCTTACAAAAAATACCACCAGCATTTTTCACAGAGCTAGAACAAACAACCCTAAAATTTATACAGAACCACCAAAGATCCCAACTACCAAAAGCAATCTTGAATAAGAAAAGCAAAGCTGGAGGCATCACAATTCTGGACTTCAAGTTATATTGCAAAGCTGTAGTGGTCATAACAGTGTGGTAACTGGCACAAAAAAACAGACATATAGATCAATGGAACAGAATAGAATACCCAGAAATTAATCTACAACTATATGGTCAACGAATCTTTGGTAAAGCAGGAAAGAATACCCACTGGAAAGAAAAGACAGTCTCTTCAACAAATGGAGCTGGGAATACTGGACAGCTACATGTGAAAGAAAGTAACTTTGATACACTTTGATAAACCATACGCAAATATAAATCCAAAATGGATGAAAGATTAAATGTGAGAGAGGAAACCATCAAAATCCTAGAGAAGAACACAGGCAGTAACCTTTTTGACATCTGCCTTAGCAACTTCTTACTAGTTTTGTCTCCTGAGGCAAGGGAAACAAAACCAATAAGCCATTGGAATTTCACCCAAATAAAAAGCCTGAGTGCACTGAAAGAAACAAAACTAAAAGGTAAATTTCAGAATAGGAGAAGATATTTGCAAATGCCATATATAATAAAGGGTCTATAAATCTATAAAGAACTTATAAAGCTCAAAACCCCCAAAGCCAAATTACCCAGTTAAAAATGGATAGAAGAGGGATCCCTGGGTGGCGCAGCGGTTTAGCGCCTGCCTTTGGCCCAGGGCGTGATCCTGGAGACCCGGGATCGAATCCCACGTCGGGCGCCCGGTGCATGGAGCCTGCTTCTCCCTCTGCCTGTGTCTCTGCCTCTCTCCCACTGTGTGCCTATCATAAATAAATAAAATTTAAAAAAAGAGATTAAAAAAAAACTCTTAAAAAAATGGATAGAAGACATAAATAGACATTTTTCCGAAGATGACATATGGATGATTAACTAACATATGAGAAGATGCTCAATTTCCCTCATAAGGAAGGAAATAGAAATCAAAACTACAGTGAGATACCGCCTTACACCAGCCAAATGGCTAAAATTAAGAACATAGTAAACAGCAGATGTTGGCAAGGTTGGGGAGAAAGGGGAAACTTCTTACACTCTCAATGTGGATGCAACCTTGTGCAACCACTGTGGAAAATACTATGGAGCTTCCTCAAAAAGTTAAAAATAGATCTACCCTAGGATCCAGCAATTGTACTAGTAGATATTTACCCAAAGAATACAAAAACATTGATTCGAAGGGATACATGTTCCCCAATGTTTATAGTAGCATTATTAACAACATCCAAGCTATGTAAAGAGCCCAAATGTCCATTGAATGCTGAATGGATAAAGAACACACACACAGTGGAATAGAATAGAAAAAATAGAATAGAATAGAATAGAATAGAAATAGAAATAGAAATAGAAATAGAAATAGAAATAGAAATAGAAATAGAAATAGAAATAGATGAGCATAGGAGAAAGAAAGAGAAGCAAACCATAAAATAGATTCTGAACCATAAAGAACAGAGATTGCTGGAGGGGAGATGGCCAGGGGGATGAATTAGAAGAATGATGGGTATTTAGGAGGGCACTTTTTTGATGGGTGTTGTATGTAAGTGATCAATCAGTAAATTCTACACATGAAACTAATATATACTGTATGTTAACTAACTGGAATTTAAATAAAAACTTGAAAAAATGGGGACACCTGGGTGGCTCAGCAGTTGAGCATCTGCCTTTGGCTCAGGCTGTGATCCTGGGGTCCCCAGATTGAGTCCTACATTGGACTCCCTGCAAGGAGCCTGCTTCTCCTTCTGCCTATGTTTCTGGCCCTCTCTCTCTTTCTCTGTCTCTCTCTCTTGCTGTCTCTCATGAATAAATAAACAACATATTTTTTAAAAATTGGAAAAATATAATTCTGGATGACCTTGAAAGTCATACTGAGGAGCACATATTTCATCTCTGAGGAATGGATTTAGGAGTGAAAATGTTTATTGTGGATTAAAGACTGAGGAAAGCAAAAGTCTATTAAAGTTTACATGTTGAACTTATAGGATTCACAAATATCCTCCCTAATCATTATATCTAGAAAGGTGAGTGAAGAATAACAATAAATCATAATAGCATTCAATGGAGTTTGGGTTCCAAAGTAATAAAAAAAATCATCTAATACCCCAACCACACTGAGGACAAAAGTAATTTGATAATAGAACTTACTCTAATACTTTTGAAACTTTCTATGTCTCAAGAATCCATAGTAAATAAACATATGTCTGTTTTTGGTAAATAGAGACTTTTCTAATAGGATGCAGAATACAAAAAAAAATCACTCCAAAAAAAGTTGCCATAAATCTAGCGTAAGTATCCCATTTCAAGAAATTTTGACTGAAGGGGAGTCAAAAGGGAAAGTTGAGAAAACTGTAACTGATAATAGAAGATTTAAGGATGGTGAAATAAAGCATCATTGTTTGATCTTTGGAGAACTTATTTAGACACAAGTGGCAAATAATTATGATGTCCATTTGTGTGATAAATATTTCCTCCATTCCCTCACTTTCAATCTGCTTGGTGTCTTTAAGTGTAAAATGAGTCTCCTGTAGGCAGCATATAGATAGATTTGTTTTTCTCCATTCTGAGACTGTGTCTTTTTTTTTTCTAGATCAGAATGTAATTTTTTTCTCTTTTTATTTACATTCAATTTAATTAACATATAGTGTATTGTTAGTTTCAGATGTAGAATTCAGTGATTCATCATTTGCATATAACACCCAGTGCTCATTCCATCATGTGCCCTCCTTTTTTTAAAAAAAGATTTTGTTTATTTATTCATGAGAGAGAAAGAGAGACAGAGAGACAGAGACACAGGCAGAAAGAGAAGCAGGCTCCATGCAGGGAAGCCTGACATGAGACTCGATCCCAGGTCTCCAGGATCATGCCCTCGGCTGAAGGCAGCGCTAAACCGCTGAGCCACCTGGGCTGCCCTATCATGTGCCCTCCTGATGCCTGTCACCCAGTTATCCCATTCCCTCACCTATCTCCCCTCTAGTAACCCTCAGTTGAAGGAGACAGATCATAAGAGACTCTTTTTTTTTTTTTTTTTAATTTTTATTTATTTATGATAGTCACATAGAATGAGAGAGAGAGGCAGAGACACAGGCAGAGGGAGAAGCAGGCTCCATGCGCCGGGAGCCCGACGTGGGATTCGATCCCGGGTCTCCAGGATCGCGCCCTGGGCCAAAGGCAGGCGCCAAACCGCTGCGCCACCCAGGGATCCCAGATCATAAGAGACTCTTAATGATAATAAAGAAACAGATCACGTGTCTTTTGATTCAAGCATTTAGTCCATTATATTCAGAGTAATTATTGATAGATAAGTACTTATTGCCATGTCTTTATTTGCTTTCTCATTGTTTCTGGAAATTTTCTCTCTTCCTTTCTTATCTTTGTCACTTTAGGTATTACCTTTCTACTCAAAGAGTCCCCTTTAATCTTTCTGCAAGGCTGCTTTAGTGGTCACAAACACCTTTAATTTATTTGTCAAGGAAAGTGTTTATTTCTCCTTCTAGTTTGAATGATGGCCTTGCTTGTTAGAATGTTCTTGGCTGCAGATTTTCCCCATTCAGTACATTGAATATATCATTCCACACACTTCTGGCATGCCAAGTTTCTGTTGAAAAATCTTCAGCTATCCTTATGATTCTTCCCTTGTATGTAAGAGATTTCGTTTTGCTTCTTTTAAGATTATTTTCTCTATCTTTATTTTGAAATTTTAATTATAATATTTCTTGGTTTGGGACTGCTTTTAAACAAAAGCAGTTTTTCTTGGTTATAATATTTCTTGGTTTCAGACTGCTTTTAAACAAAACAAAATTCTCATTTTGATGGGAATTTTCTGTCCCTCCTGGATCTGGATTATGTTTCCTTCCCTAGATGGGAAGTTTTCAGCCTTTATTTCCTCAAATTGATTTTCTGCCCCCTTTTTCTCTCTTCTTCTGAGATGTCTATAATATAAATGCTATTGTGGGGTTTTTTTAGATTTATTTATTCACGAGAGAGGCAGAGAGAGAAACAGGCTCCTTTCAGGGAGCCTGATGTGGGACTCAATCCCAGGACCTCAGGATCATGCCCTGGGCCAAAGGCAGATGCCCAACCACTGAGTCACCCAGATGCCCCATTATGTTTGATGGAGTCACTGATAGCCCTAAATCTATTCTCATGTTCCATATTTCTTCTTTCTGTCTTTTGTTGAACTCCATTGTTTTCCAACATTTTGTCTTCTATATCACTTTTGCCTTCCTTTGCTTCTTGTGCCTTTGTATTCATTTTATGAAGCCTGCTTCACATCGCAGTATTGTATTTTTCATTTTGACTGATTATTTTTTAACCCTTTCATCTCTGTGGTAAGGGTCTTCCTGAAGTCTTCCATTCCTTTATCAAGCCTAGTGAATATCTTCATGATCATTGCTTTAAATTCTCCATCAGGCATGTTATTTATGTATGTTTTTCTTAGATCTCTAGCAGTGATCTCATCTTGTTGTTTAACTTGGAATTAATTCCTCCATCTTTGCATTGTCTCTAAGTTTCTGCCTTCTTCTTTGTATTACAACAGACCATATGTTTCCTACTCCTTGGAGTAATGGCTTTATGAAAGCAGGACATATAGTGTCCAGGCCTGGCACTTTGGGGAGTATCTCTGTCCCTTGTGTATGCTTCTTGCAGTCTCCTGCTGTGTTTTGCCTAATCTATCCTTCAGTCCAGTTGTCTGCAGAGGCTCTCCTTTTCTACAGTGGGCAATATTTCTTCCTTGGCCAGAATGTGGTGGGTTTTAACTTTGTGTGTTCTGGTCTGCTTGTTAAATGAGACTAAATACTTCCACTAGAATTGAAGCCCTGCAGAACTCTGGTTGGTAGACATGGTGTGGGCATGATTTGTGCTAGTCTTCTGGCGAGGGGCCTGCTGTGCTAGAACTGAGGCAAACTTGATGGAGTACTACCATCAGGTCACAGGTGTTTAGGACCCGATGTAAGCAGGCTAGGCAGCCATTGTCCTGGCTGTGCTGCTTATGACAGGTGACTCTCTATTTATACTGAGGACTGGTGGGGAGGGAAATGGGGCTAGGCTGCTGCTTTGTCCTTGGAGAGAAGTCTCTGTGCACACTTCCTCTCAGGGAATCACTCCTAGAAGTGCAAATAATCTCCACACTATGTGTCCCATGGGCTTTTCAGATACCTGTTTCCACACTCTGCCTCTGGGTTGTTTGCCTGCCTTTCCTCCAGGAGTAGCACAGTGCCCTCTGGGCTCTATCCCACCAAGCTTGCTGACTTTTAAAACCCCAGGCTTTAAGGACATGATGTGGGATGAACCTGTGCTGGTCTTTTGAGGGAGGGTTCTCCTGCACTGGGACTGAGACAAACTTAACCTGGAAAAGCAGTAGAATCAGAGTGCAGGGGTGTGGGACTCAGTGTAAGCAAATTAGGCAGCCAGTGCCAGAGCTGAGTTGTTTGTTTGTTTGTTTGTTTGTTTTCTGCAGGTGGTTCTGTATTTATGTTGAGGGGTGGGGGAAAGAAATGGCTCCAGACAGCATCTTTGTCCCAGGAGAGGCTTCCCTATGAATGCTTCCTCTCAGTGTTGCACTCCAAGGAGAGCAAATAATCTTCCTGCTTTGTGCTGTAGGCATTCTTCAGACTGATGTTTCCAAACCATCTGTCTCCTGGGTTGCCTGCCTTCTGAGAGTGCAGTATCCTCAGGGCTCTATCCCAGCAAAGCCACCAACCTTTAAATTTCCAGTCTGTAAGCCCTATTGGTTTCAAGAGGTCATGAAAATCAGCTCTTCTTGTTTTCCCAGCCAGTGGCTTTGAGGAAATTTTCTTCTTGTGCCCCCACCACCACCCCGTGTGCTTCTCTCTCTCTCTCTCTCTCTCTCTCTCTCACCTTTCTCCATGACTATAACTCCCTCCTCTAGGCAGCACCCTGGATTCATTTCTACCCCAAACTACATCTCCACACTTCCTACCTTCTTTGATGTGACTTCTTTTCTCTCTTTAGTTGTGGAATTTGTTCTCTTAGTGTTCAAGTTTATTTCTGGGGTAGTCAGAATGATTTGATGGTTATATAGTTGTGTTCATGGAACAAGACACGTCTAGGGTCCTCCTACTCTAAAACCATCTTCTCTCCCTTATCAGAAAGTTAGATGGTAATTTTTAGTATAGTCTATAAATTGAAAAGTCAAAGATATTCAATCTAATGTTTTAAAAATTACATTAGTCCCCCAAAATGGAAATACTATTAGATGTTAAAATTTCTCACAATATAAACAAAAATATTTTAAAGTTAAAAGTGATTCATGATTTATCTTAGAGCAAACCACACTTGTAGACTTCTTGTGTTGGGAAATGTGGAACAGTTAAAGAGTCATTCCTCCTACCTGAGTTTTAATTAAGGAACAGAAAAATGTACTGTGTGATACTTCACAAAGCCAGTCACAGACATCTGCTGGAAGTACATGACAAATTTGAGCAGGCTAGTACAATGTAAGCAAAGGACAAAAGGAAGAAGTAATCAAGCGAGTGAGGGACAAACTCTAATGAAAACTTAATAAAGTTTAAGGATCCACAAGAATAATTTTAAACACAAAAGAAAGAAATGAAAAGATATTTCACATGAGGATGAGATTGAATAATAATAGAAAAGTTTAAGGCCTTAAAATCCACTTCAAGATGTACAGGAAGAATACTGACTCAGGGGACAAGGAAGAAACTGGAATTGGTTAAGTTTTCAATATCCTAAGAAGAAGAAAAGGAGGAAAAGGAGGAAGGAAAAATCCATGGTATTGCTTAAGTCAAATAGAAAGATAATATTTTGGAGAAGACTATGCCAACAAAATAAATGAGCATAGTAAACAGTATACTGACACTGGGACTCTTTGAAAATGGGCATCCTGGGTGGCTCAGCGGTTTAGTGCTACCTTCGGCCTGGGGCATGATCCTGGAGATCCGGAATCGAGTCCCACCTCGGGCTCCTTCCATGGAGCCTGCTTCTCCCTCTGCCCGTGTCTCTGCCTCTTTCTCTCTCTGGTCTCTCATGAATAAATAAATAAAATCTTTAAAAAATGGTAAGTATTTCCTTACTATGCTTACAGAAGAAACACACATTTCTGACATACATTATGTATTCCCTGTCAAAGAGCATTTATTTCCTGTACACAGAATAGGGGCCAAACGCTAGACTCCTACATGTAAAGAAAATTTTCACCTCAAGACTTCACAAACTTTTCATACTACTTTAACAGAAATTGAACAAGTAGAGCCACATTATTTGTCCCCAGGGCACCACTGGGGGCTTCTCTGATTTGATAGTTTGTCTGTAGATTTCCCCAGTGTGATTGCTAGTAGCTTCAGTAATCTGGTGCCTAGATCCTTGATATTTGTTGTTTTCTACCATTTTTAAAAGATTTTATTTATTTATTTGAGAAAGGAAGAGAGCATGAGTGAGAGGGAGAAAGACTATAAAGCAGACTCTGCACTGAGCACAGAAGCCAAAGTGGGGCTTGATCCCACATCCACAAGATAATGACCTGAGCAGAAACAAAGATATGTTTAACTGACTGAGATGTCAGGTGTCTCTAACATTTGCATTTAAATTCCAGCTAGTTAACATACAATGAAATATAAGCTCAGATGTACTATTTACTGATTCAACACTTAAGGTAACACACAGTGCTCATTACAAGTGCACTCCTTAATCCCCATCACCTAAGAATTAGCAGAAACATGTAGAATCTTTTATTCTCAAGAATATGACAAGAGTTAGAATATTAGAAGTCAGATCTAAAATGGATGTGGGTATTATAGGAAAAAATATATAACCACAGGAGGGGGAAGTAGGCCTCATTAATCAGACAAAGAGGCACCTTTTTCCTGCAAAGCCTCAATTTCACTTTCAGGAAAAGAGCATTTAAAGGGCTGTGACCTGAGCCATATTTCTCACATTTCAGACCCACAATAGTAGCTTCCAAGCTTTGCCTTACTGGAACCAGCAACCACAGAGAGTATTGGGTGTGTTAGAAATGCCATATATAGCCTGTGGCATTTGTGTGTATTTTGTTCATGTCAATTTCTTTCAAATAGAGTATGGTCAATTGCCTTTTGTCAAAATAAACAAGCATAATATTTTCTCTGCCTAACAAATAATAGGATTACACAAAAACATTTTTCCTTCTTTTCTTTGGTGTTATTTTTTGCTAAGGTCAATACCGAAAAATAAATAAATGAAATGGAGAATGACTGTCCCTCATAAGAGAAGAAGCTGACTAAATTAAGCCCCTGATATTTTCCAGATACCACAACCACTGTTGCTGCCTAAGTTTGTCCCTGGTTCTCTGAATAGTAAGCACAGGGACTCAAAATGTCAAATCATAGGCATGTGTTCATACTTAATTTTTCTAGATGGTTCACCTGAGACTGTTTTTCTGGGAATAGAGCCATGAAGACTCAAGAAAAGTCAAGTGTCGGGATCCCTGGGTGGCGCAGCGGTTTGGCGCCTGCCTTTGGCCCAGGGCGCGATCCTGGAGACCCGGGATCGAGTCCCACGTCGGGCTCCCGGTGCATGGAGCCTGCTTCTCCCTCTGCCTGTGTCTCTGCCTCTCTCTCTCTCTCTCTCTCTGTATGACTATCATAAAAAAAAAGTCAAGTGTCAGTGACTCAATATTTGTGCCCCCTAAAATTCATGTGTTTAAATTCAAGTCCCAATGAAATGGTACTAGGAAGAGAGTCCTGTGGGGGGTCAATAGTTCATGAAGGTGAAGCCCTCATGGAGTAAGTGTCCTTAAAAAAGAGATTCCAGAGAGCCCTTACACCCTTTCTGCCATATGAGGACACATAAAAAATAGCTGTTTAGGAAGCAAGAAAAAGGCACTCACCAAACACCAAATCTGCCAGCACTTTGATCTTGACTTCTTAGCCAAGAAAGAAATATTTGTAAGACAGAAACATTTGTTGTTTAAACCACCAAGTTTATGGTATTTTATTATATCAGGCCAAATGTAACAAGACTCCAAGCAAAATACATTAAAGAAGCATTTAGCAGGCTATGGGAGAACAGCAGCAGAGACCACAGCTCCAGTGGCAGATTCCACCTATTTATATTTAGGTAATTGATGAGTAGGATATACTTTACACCTCTAATTCAGAAGCTGTAAGAAAATAGGGGCTATTTGTATTGTAGCACTATTTATTGTTTGAATGTGGTTCTCTTCTTTTATTCTTTTCCATCATCACTCCTAGGCTTTTGACCTTAATGAGACAGATTCTTCATTCTTTTGGGAGATGAAAGAGTATAGAAAACTAAGCTTCCATTTTGAGCTTTACTACTCTTGTAGGCTGTCCTTGAAAAATGGATTGTACCTTCCAAGACTCCAGCAAAGACCAGTCTCATATCAACAGTTATATACAAAGTCTGGATGGATAAGGATCACAAAGCCTCTCTAGTCTCAAAATATAGGCTTATACTGTGTCAGAGATGAATGGTCACACTAGAGGAGCACCTGAGTGACTCAGTAGTTGAGCATCTGCCTTTGGCTCAGGTCATGATCCCGGGGTCCTGGGATCAAGTCCCACTGAGCTCCCACAGGAAGCTTGTTTCTCCCTCTGTCTGTGTCTCTGGCTCTCTAGCTGTGTCTCTCATGAATAAATAAATAAAATCTTTAAAAAATGGTCACAGTAGAGATTTTTTATTTCACTGATCCTCTACATAAGGTTGTCTTTTTTTGTTTTTCAAAATAGAAATTAAAAAAAACAACTATATAATGTCACAATTTTTATGCTAAATAAAATTAACACAAAAAAAGCAGGAAAAGGAAGCACTCAATATAAATCTTCAAGTGTAATGCTATATAAAAAAATACCATTGTATAGTCTATTTTTGTCCATTGCCTTGTATTTTCTTATAAGACTAGTAAAAGCTTAGCTATGGATCAACAATGATCCATGGAAAAATATATCCTTCATTTTTCTCTTTCTCCTCTATCATATGTGTGTGTTTTTTAGACATACATATACACACATATGTTCCTATTTGTACTTATATATGTCTATATATGCATACATAAAAGTAAATATATTTCCCCAAATTAAAAAATATGTGTGTGTATATTCATGTAACTGATCTAGCCTTCTTACTGATGAATTATTTATGGAACCACTTGGCCAAGATTGAAGCAATGTCTTTTAATCTAAATATGAGTGAAAGGTAGATAGTTAGAGTAGAGTGATATGTTTTAGAAATAGAGAAATATACATTATATAATTTTTCTGTTTGTTCTTATTGTGCTGCTCTTGACTGTGTTTAAGTTCTTATATCATTTAGGATATTTATATTCTGATTTTAAAATTAATTATATTATACAAGTTTTGCAAAGTATTTAAAAAGAATAAAAATGGGAAATATGACTCATAATCCTACCACACCAGATAATCACTTAAAAATTCTGGTCTACTTTTATGCTGTATTTTTTCAAATAAATCTGTTTGACACAGTATTGTACCTACTGTATATGCTACATTCAATCTTTTTAAAAATGATGTAAAAATGTACATATTTAATTAATAAAAACTTTAGTGTTATATCAATAACTATATAAAATTTTATAATACAGATACACAGAAATTTAATTCAGTAAATTCCTATTCCTTGAAAGATTGCTTGGTTGTGATCTTTTACTATTTAAATACTACCACATTGAATAGCTTTGTATTTAAATCTTGTTTATATTTGGTATTATTTTCTTTGGCTAGAGTTTCCAAAGTGAAGTGACTCAATTAAAAGATACAAACAATGTATTGTATCTCAGTAAATGTTGCCAAGTTGACAACTCAGTTTTAGCTCATTTTCACATAATTTCATCTAGAGTTAGAGAAGGCTATATCTGAGTAGATGAGCATTTTATCATTTCTTGGTCATCTCTCCCATTTCTATAGAAAGCTAGACTGTTAACATCTCTATATTTGTTAGACTAGTAGCATCTCTATATTTGTTTATATGTAGTATATTTCTTCATAAGAAACAAAATTAGGCTGTCCTTTTGTATGAAGGATACAATGGTGATGAATACTTATTATTGGTAAGTGCTTCCAAGCATGCATGAAGAATAGTTTTCTAATTCGTGTGGTAGGCAGTAGTATGTACTGGTAAGGTTCACCCACATCTGAATAGCATTTTCTCCCTTTATTCACCAGTATAATTGCTTTTGATGCTGAGCAACAGACACATAGTAGGTGTTCTAATTATTTGCATGCTCTGTGACTAAAGGGGATAAGAGTGAGTTTTAAAATACCAGCATGTGGTATTTCAGGTCCATGTCCAAACTCCATGTTCTCATATTCAAGTGCCTTTGCAAGCTATTTTAAACTTATCTATTTAACCTTAGTATTAGTTTATATATGCTAGGTTATTACAGTGCAACAACCACTACCTAAATTTCTGTGGCTTGAAGTAACAAAAGTATATTACAAAGTCTTAGGTAGTTCCAGCCATTAGGATAGCTATCCTCCTTGCAATGGCTCAGTCTTATAGGATGCTTGGATTCTGTGGCACCATCTTCACATTACTACCATTCAGGGGTTAAATCAGCAGAGGAAGAGAAATTATAATTGTATGACTGATTTTAAATGCTTCAGCCTGCAAATAACTCATGGCACTTATTTCATCTTTCACTGGCTACACCAAACTTTAAGAATGCAAAAAAGAAAAAAAAAAGAATGCAAAAAAGATTCAATTTCCCACACATACAGAAAAAAGGAGGACTGGGAGTACTGTAACCACAAGTATTCTTTACCATGACTTATTTCCTGCACATATGCATACATTTCAATAAGGACATTATTTACATTATAACTGTTTATTTTGCAAGAATGCGGTGTGCATTGTAAAGTGCCTCATTGATGAGGGAAAGAAAATTACCTTCACTTATTTCTGAACATCAGAGCAGGACTGTCACATTTGAGAATCATTAAATTGGACCATTCTTAATCACTCAAATACATTTCATGGTTTTCTTTCTGTATGCTTTTGTCATATTTAAAATCCCTGCTTCGGGGGAGGGGCAAGATGGCGGAAGAGCAGGGTCCCCAAATCACCTGTCCCCACCAAAATACCTAGATAACCTTCAAATCATCCTGAAAATCTACGAATTCGGCCTGAGATCTAAAGAGAGACCAGCTGGAATGCTACAGTGAGAAGAGTCCGCGCTTCTATCAAGGTAGGAAGACGGGAAAAAGAAATAAAGAAACAAAAGGCCTCCGAGGGGGAGGGGCCCCGCGAGGAGCCGGGCTGAGGCCGGGGCGAGTGTCCCCAGGACAGGAGAGCCCCGTCCCGGAGAAGCAAGAGCTGCACCAACCTTCCCGGGCGGGCGGAAAGGGGCTCGCAGGGAGGTGGAGCAGGACCCAGGTGGGCGGGGATGCCCTCGGGCTCCCGGGGACACTAACAGACACCTGCGAGCGCAGGGGAGTGCTCCGAGCTCCCTAAGGGCTGCAGCGCGCACCGGAGCAGTTCGGAGGGGCTCGGGAGCGGCTCCAGGGAGGGAGCTGCGGGGCGGGAGCGCGAATCCACCAGCGCAGGCCCCGGAGCACAGGGCGCCGGGACACAGCCCAGGATCCGGCCTCCCCCGGGACAGGCAGAGGGGCCCAGGACAGCGAGGACGCTCCTGCCCCGAGCTGAGCAGATCAGCGGCCCCGCCCCGGAGCCTCCAGGCCCTGCAGAAGGAGAACCGAGAGCCCCGAGCCCCGTAGTTCCTGCGGAGGCTAAATCCAGGCTTCCAGAGATGCCATAGCAACTGCTGCTGTTACCCCACGGGGTAAACAACCCCCGCTGAGCCCTGCAGCAGGCAGGGGCAGAGCAGCTCCCCCAAGTGCTAACACCTGAAAATCAGCACAGCAGGCCCCTCCCCCAGAAGACCAGCTGGACGGACCAGTGATACTCCCCCGTGTTCCAATACAACTTGTTTTTGGCCACTCTGCACTGAGCAAAATGACTAGAAGGAAAACCTCACCTCAAAAGAAAGAATCAGAAACAGCCCTCTCTCCCACAGAGTTACAAAATCTGGATTACACTTCAATGTCAGAAAGCCAATTCAGAAGCACTATTCTACAGCTACTGGTGGCTCTAGAAAAAAGCATTAAGGACTCACGAGACTTCATGACTGCAGAATTTAGATCCAATCAGGCAGAAATTAAAAATCAATTGAATGAGATGCAATCCAAACTAGAAGTCCTAACGACGAGGGTTAACGAGGTGGAAGAACGAGTGAGTGACATAGAAGACAAGTTAATGGCAAAGAGGGAAACTGAGGAAAAAAGAGACAATCAATTAAGGGACCATGAAGACAGATTAAGGCAAATAAATGACAGTCTGAGGAAGAAAAACCTACGTTTAATTGGGGTTCCCGAGGGCGCCGAAAGGGACAGAGGGCCAGAATATGTATTTGAACAAATCCTAGCTGAAAACTTTCCCAATCTGGGAAGGGAAACAGGCATTCAGATCCAGGAAATAGAGAGATCCCCCCCTAAAACCAATAAAAACCGTTCAACACCTCGACATCTAATAGTGAAGCTTGAAAATTCCAAAGATAAAGAGAAGATCCTTAAAGCAACAAGAGACAAGAAGTCCCTGACTTTCATGGGGAGGAATATTAGGGTAACAGCAGACCTCTCCACAGAGACCTGGCAGGCCAGAAAGGGCTGGCAGGATATATTCAGGGTCCTAAATGAGAAGAACATGCAACCAAGAATACTTTATCCAGCAAGGCTCTCATTCAAAATGGAAGGAGAGATAAAGAGCTTCCAAGACAGGCAGGAACTGAAAGAATATGTGACCTCCAAACCAGCTCTGCAAGAAATTTTAAGGGGGACTCTTAAAACTCCCCTTTAAGAAGAATTTCAAGTAACTCTGAACGTGAATGGGCTTAATGACCCCATCAAAAGGCGCAGAGTTTCAGACTGGATAAAAAAACAGGACACATCTATTTGCTGTCTACAAGAGACTCATTTTAGACAGAAGGACACCTACAACCTGAAAATAAAAGGTTGGAGAACCATTTACCATTCAAATGGTTCTCAAAATATACCCTAAAAACTACAGAACACTTCTGAAAGAAATTGAGGAAGACACAAAGAGATGGAAAAATATTCCATGCTCATGGATTGGCAGAATTAATATTGTGAAAATGTCAATGTTACCCAGGGCAATTTACACGTATAATGCAATCCCTATCAAAATACCATGGACTTTCTTCAGAGACTTAGAACAAATTATTTTAAGATTTGTGTGGAATCAGAAAAGACCCCAAACAGCCAGGGGAATTTTAAAAAAAAGAAAACCATATCTGGGGGCATCACAATGCCAGATTTCAGGTTGTACTACAAAGCTGTGTTCATCAAGACAGTGTGGTACTGGCACAAAAACAGACATATAGATCAATGGAACAGAACAGAGAACCCAGAAGTGGACCCTGAACTTTATGCTCAACTAATATACGATAAAGGAGGAAAGACGATCCACTGGAAGAAAGACAGTCTCTTCAATAAATGGTGCTGGGAAAATTGGACATCCACATGCAGAAGAATGAAACTGGACCACTCTCTTGCACCATACACAAAGATAAACTCAAAATAGATGAAAGATCTAAATGTGAGACAAGATTCCATCAAAATCCCAGAGAAGAACTCAGGCAACACCCTTTTTGAACTTGGCCATAGTAACCGGAGAAGGACAAACAGTGTATGTTCTCATTCATTTGGGGAATATGAATAATAGCGAAAGGGAATATAAAGGAAGGGAGAAGAAATGTGTGAGAAATATCAGAAAGGGAGACAGAACATAAAGACTTCTAACTCTGGGAAATGAACTAGGGGTGGTGGAGGGGGAGGAGGGCGGGGGGTGGGGGTGAATAGGTGACGGGCACTGAGGGGTACACTTGACGGGATGAGCACTGGGTGTTATTCTGTATGTTGGTAAATTGAACACCAATAAAAATTAATTTATAAAAAAAATAAAAAAAAATTAAAATCCCTGCTTCTTCCTGTCCACTTATAAAAATCCTATCACTCTTTCATATTCCAAATTTCATATTTCAAATGTTATTTTTAAGGTTAATTTATTATTGTCAGGTAGAAATTCTCTTTCCTTCTGAATTCAACTCTTACAACACTTAATACATCCTGCCTAGTATTATTGTCATTTTAATCAATTTAATAGAGTGGAAAGATTATGAATTTAGAAGCCAGACAGGCCTAGATCTGAATCCTCACTCTGCTATTTATTATATATGTAACTGTATGTGTTATATAACCTCTCTGAACTTTTTTTCTTATTTACAAAAAAGGAGAAAATTATTAGTTTGTTCAGACTGCTATGACAACAGACTGGATAGCTTATAAACAACAGCATTTTATTTTTCAGTTCTGAAAACTAGGTGTCCAAGATCAAGTCACTGAGGATTCAGTGTCTAGTGAGGGCCCACTTTCTGGTTTATAGATGATGTCTTCTTGCTGTGCCCTCACATAGAAGAAAGGACTAGGGAACTTTCTGGAGTCTCTTTTATAAAGTACTAATCCTATTATAAGTTCTACTTTTATGAGCTAACCACCTTTTATTTTTTTATTTTTTTAAAGATTTTATTTATTTATTTATTCATGAGAGAGAGAGAGAGAGAGAGAGAGAGAGAGAAGCAGAGACACAGGCAGAGGGAGAAGCAGGCTCCCTGCAGGGAGCCCAATGTGGGACTTGATCCTGGGACTCCAGGGTCACACCCGGGCCCAAGGTGGCGCTAAACTGCTGAGCTACCCAGCGATCCCCACTAACCACCTTTTAAAAGCTTGCATACTAATACTATCATTTTTGAAGGTTAGGATATCAAAATATGAATTTTGAGGAAACAAAAACATTCAGACCACAGCATCTATATACTTCAAAAATTGTTGTAAGGATTACATACTGTATGGCATATAGAGACCAAAGAAAACTGCTTGGTGCAGAGTAAACACTCAGTAAATGTGCTTTCCTTTCAACTTTTAGTCATACTCCAGAGATCGTGACCTTATAAGAGAAGTTTATAGAATAGGCAATCAAAGACAATTTACCCCCTCCATTATATCCAGCCATTTGTCTTACTCATTTCTAAATCTTTTACTTTATCCATTTGCAACTGTGATTACACATTACAATCATCTGAGGTTATTTTTTAAATTTCATATCAATATTTTGGCCCCACTTTAGACTAACAAATCATTATTTATGGGAGTAGGACTCAGTATTTTTAAGGCTTCCCAAGTACTTTTATTGCGTAACCAGAATTAAGTACCATTCTATAGCATCTGAAGCACTGTTTCATACATATCAAACATTCAGCATCTTTTGAATGAGGTTATGTTTAACCACACAAACAAGCTAACAATAAGACTGTATTTTAAAACTACATTTGTTAACCTAAAATCATATTAGCCAACTTATTCAAGCCAGTGGTCACCTTCTTTAAGTTTTGATGGCTTTTTAAATCAAAATAAAGTCCATACTAAAAAGATTATGATTTGTTACTATGAAGAATATTGAAAATAATGTGGTTCACTCATAGAAGGCATTTTCCAAAAGGAACTCCAAAACATTTTTCAACAACAGCAACATTGCTAGGTTCCTGTGAATAGCTTCCCAAATAAACTAATTTGAGTGCATGGACAAGTTTTAATTAATGCTTTTATATGTGACATTTTGAGTAATGAAGCCTCTTCCATGCTAATCATGTATTTTATTCTTTTAAAACCCCCAAAGTTTATGGTATCTTCTTCATGGAACATAACAATATTAGTGCAGATATTTTTTGGAAGTTAATTTCTCCTTCCAAGGCTTCTCCAATGTGTATACTTGCCATAAATCCGGAGAAAATGAGTTTAAAGAAACCTGGAGTATAAAACAGAAATTAAGGTCACAAATATGAAATCATTTAATTTTTACAGTTGCATCATAATTTTGCCTGACAGACATACTATTCCATGATGCCACCTTACATAAAGTTAGGTTTTTGCATTAGCAATTTCATGAATTAGCTTCAGTTAATTAAAAGAATTATGTATTAGAGAGAATCATTATTCTACATACCTGTTGCTTTTTAGAGCTTCAAAAATGCATAGCAATAAATTCACAAAGCACAATTAACATTTTAATATCTGGCAATGTTAGAGATATAAGTGATTTAATGCTGTACTGAATTCAAAGTAATGTACATGTTTTATTATATGAAACTTGGCCTGATACCAAAAACACTGATCATGATTTCTATATTTACTTATATATATTTTATTTACTTTAGAAGAAGCTTCCTTTGTGATTTTGAATTTACAAGTTAAATCTATTAAGAATAGATTTTATATTTCATCAGAACCACATGAAAATAGGAACACCTGGGTGGCTCAGTGGTTGAGTGTCTGCCTTTGGCTCAGGTCATGATCCTGGGGTTCTGGGATTGAGTCCCACATCAGGATCCCTGTAGGAAGCTTGCTTTTTCCCTCTGCCTATGTCTCTGCCTCTCTCTGTGT
Source organism: Nyctereutes procyonoides (assembly GCF_905146905.1). Taxonomy (NCBI): domain Eukaryota; kingdom Metazoa; phylum Chordata; class Mammalia; order Carnivora; family Canidae; genus Nyctereutes; species Nyctereutes procyonoides. Next base: position 62,430,231 of record NW_026575125.1, on the reverse strand, counting down.
CTCTCTCATGAATAAATAAATAAAATCTTTTAAAAAAGAACCACATGAAAATAACACAAAACTGAAATGCTGGAGAGACAAGTGAGCATAGGAATGAAACAGATGATAAATCGTTATTCACTATTCTAGCTATAGCAAACATGTATTTTTTTCTTTTTTCTTTTATTTATTTTATTTTTTTAATTGGATTTCAATTTGCCAACATATAGCATAACACTCAGTGCTCATCCCATCAAGTGCCTTCCACAGTGCCCATCACCCAGTCACCCCCACCCCCCACGCACTTCCCTTTCCACCACCCCTTGTTCATTTCCCAGAGTTAGGAATCTCTCATGTTCTCTCTCCCTCTCTGGTATTTCCCACACATTTTCTCTCCTTTCCCCTTTATTCCCTCTCACTATTTTTATATTCCCCAAATGAATGAGACCATATAATGTTTGTCCTTCTCCGACTGACTTACTTCACTCAGCATAACACCCTCCAGTTCCATCCACGTTGAAGCAAAAGGTGGTTATTTGTCATTTCTAATGGCTGAGTAATATTCCATTGTATACATAAACCACATCTTCTTTATCCATTCATCTTTCAGTGGACACCAAGGCGCCTTCCACAGTTTGGCTATTGTGGACATTGCTGCTATAAACATCAGGGTGCAGGTGTCCCAGCATTTCATTGCTTCTGTATCTTTGGGTAAATCCCCAACAGTGCAATTGCTGGGTCCTACAGCAGATCCATTTTTAACTCTTTGAGGAACCTCCACACAGTTTTCCAGAGTGGCTGCACCAGTTCACATTCCCACCAACATTGCCGGAGGGTTCCCCTTTCTCCACATCCTCTCCAACATTTGTGGTTTCCTGCCTTGTTAATTTTCCCCATTCTTACTGGTGTGAGGTGTATCTCATTGTGGTTTTGATTTGTATTTCTCTGATGGCCAGTGATGCGGAGCATTTTCTCATGTACTTGTTGGCCATGGCACTTGACGGGATGAGCACTGGGTGTTATTCTTTATGTTGGCAAATTGAACACCAGTAAAAAATAAATTTAATATAAAAAAAATTATGAACACAGAAGACTCCTAGTGAAGAAGACCTAAAGATACCCACATTTGACTCTAACAAACACAGAGTCTTACTCTCAAACTGTGCCCCACAGACCAGGACCTGAAGCATCAGCACTCTACCTTGAAGTCTGTTAGAAATGCAGCATCCATGGACCCACTAGGCACCTGATGACTGAGAATTTGCATTTTATCTACAAACTTTGGTGATTTGTATGCACAATGAAGGTAGAGAAATGTTGGTCTAGAATCATATTTCTCACCCTCTCACTGTTGACACTTCAGCTGGATAAATATTTGTGTTGGGTGTTATCTCATGGATTATAAATGTTCAGCAGCATCACTTCAGACATGGTCAAATATCCCTTTGGGCAAAATCCTGTCTGGTTGAGAACCACTGTGCCAGTGTGAGAACTGGAAGCATTGTGACAGAATTCCAATCAAGGCTTCATCCAGTCCTACATTTATAACTGTGATATTGTGATTTATACCTTAAAAACATACATTTAGGCTACATCCCCATTTCTGGCACAGAGCTTCTAAAACTTTGAATTTTCTAAGTGATGAGAGCCATAAAGATGTCTTTTATTAGGTTAATGAGGTGAATTTGGGAAAGCAAAGGAGGACTATGTGATTAGAGGACTGGAACCTTAGTTCTCATCCCCTAATCTCCTGGGATCAGAGAGGGGCCTGAAGATGGAGTTTATTCACTAATGTCCAATAATTTAATCAATCATGTCTATATAATGAAGCTTCCATAAAAACCCAAAAGGATGGTTCAGAGAAAAAAAAATATTTAAAAAAAAAATATTTTTAATAAATTAAAAAAATTAAAAGAACAAGGCTAAATTCTTACTTTTCCCCTCTTTTGTGTAAAATTTTGGCAATCCGCCTCTAGCTATGATAGTACATTCTTTCTTCAGAGTACAAAAGCACTGTTTAAATTACACCTTTAGTTATATTTTAGTCCTGAGGATATAATCCAGTCACCTTGATTATAGGAGATAGACTATCTCCTAATAACTACAATTACATACTTTCTTGTAAGGTGAATGATGACAATCTTCTGCCAATGACTAATTTTAATCATCATATGTTTTACTACTCTTATCTCTAAGAGAATAATGTTATCTCCAAGTTCACGAGGTACTTCTGAATTCCTTATTTAGCTCAGGAGCTTTAACAAGGAATAATTTGATCCCAGAAAATTAGCACTTTCAAGATATATCCTAGGAGGATTCTCTTGAATATATTAAGAAAGTTAGACTTATTTACAAAACTATTTGTTTTTAAAAATAGAGTTCAAATGGTCAAAACATTACCACATAAAACACAAATAAAATAAAATCACAGAAATCTGAACTATATGCCTAAACTCTTTACTGATTTAGCCCTCTTTAGCTCATAACCAACTCTCAGCCTCTAATTACTTAAACATATTGTTTTGTTCTTATTATATCATATAATGCTTCATACTTCTCTTTTTAAAAAATGTCTTTTAAAAATCATTTATTTTCAAGGTAATCATTCACTTTTTATCCTTTGCTTTCTTCATAAGCTGCTTTTTCTTCTCTGTCTTTATTCATGAGTTGCTTCTTCTCTGGAGCCCTCTCCATCTAGAACAATTTCTTGATTTGCTTTGAAGGTATTCCTTTATTGTGGGCTTTTTTCTTAGTGTAGGCCCATCATGGTACTTTGTCTACTCTATTTTCAATTTTCCTATCCCCAGTTGTTTTTACAGGTATGACTCAGCATTTGAACTATTGAAGGGTCTAGATTATCTTGCTATCCAACTAAATAGTGTAAAAGAGGGAAATCATTTAACAAAATTGGTATATGTTAAACAAACAGATTTGTTCACAATTTTAAGTGCTTTACATTTCTCAGAAACAATTTAGGATAATCCCCCTGGGTGAATTCTAAATAGGCAAGGACTTCAAATGAATTTAGCCATAAAGTATAACAGTGAAATAAAATTACTGAGCTAACAAATGGAACCAAATCTAAGAACAAAAACGTTAATGAATAAATTCAAACTTGTTTCAGACTTATACATTCTCCCACCCTCTTAAATCAGAATGAAATATAAATGCCAAAATATTTCCCAAATTAACATGGACTAATCTAATATTTCACTTGGCTGGCCCCCATAAACAATAACAACAGATTTCCAAATAGAGATACAGGTTAAATTTTTTAAGTAGTACATTCCTGTATTAAGTCTTACAGTGTGAATTTTTTGTTTCCCAAATATTGTAAATGAGAATTATTTACCAAATAAGATGTATAATTGGCCTCTTCCTCCTCATAAACCTGTACTCACTAATTAGGCCTTGATTCCTCCTACATTCATGAAATATACAGTAACAGCTATCTTGTAATATTTCTTTCCTTTTAGAGTACTTTGATTTTTAATCCGATTATCCAACTTTCTAAAATTGTGTTTTACCAATTTTATTTGCTGGTCCTGAATTGTTGATTCATGAAAAAGAATAAAACAAGAAAACAGTTTTAGAAAACAGTTTTCATAAAATACCCAGTTAACGTGAACTTTTAAAATTTATTTTCTATAAGCATGGACATTTTAAATTCTCTATTTGTTAAAATTTATATTTAAGTGTGAATTAGATAACATTTATTCATCACATTCAAATGCAAGAGAAATCCCTGCCTTCTCACATCTGAATGTCCAAACCCTAGTTGTATTCCAACAATACCTGTTGTGCCCAAGATTGCAAATCTGAGAAACCACCACAGAGCCAACATGGATGCAAGCGCATGAGGGTTTATTTGCAAGCTTGAGCTTGGGTCCAAGTATACCTGACACAGCGGAGCAGGGACTTGGACCCCGAGGTGGGTTCCAGCTTAGTTTTATGGGCTGGTCTAGGGGACCTCCAGAAAGGGTGGAGGAATTTCTCAAGTTCTGTTTTCATTCTGATATGGGGCTTTCAAGGGCATTAAGCTCTGTTATCATTCTGATATGGGACTTTCTGCCATAGGCATTGAGTCTGTTCTCATTCTGATATGGGACTTTCTGCCACAGGTGTTGAGTCTGTTCCCATTCTAATATGGGGTTTTCTAGGGTGTTAAGCTGTTCCCCGCCCCCCTGTAACTGAAGTAAGGTAAAGTTCAGCTCTTATTCACAGGAGCCTGAGATGGCTGCACTTATGCTAATGCTGAACTTAAGGTGGAATGGCCTTAATTTTCTTGGCCTCCACACACCAGCCTGCATACCATATCAGGGAAGAATCCCAAGTATTCCTCACTCAGCAAAATCAAAAATGTTGTAGTGCCTACCTGTTCATCATAGCCCTTGATCCAACTGGCATGCTTAATTCAAAGCTTTAAAACAGAAAAACAGGAAAGAAAGAGCACTTTAGGTTATATCTGTCTACATTTCTCAACTTCAGAGCACTGTAGTGTAGTAAACAAGTGAGTGAGCTTGAGTTTAAACTCTGACACTTAAAAACTAATACCCTGAGCCTCAGTTTCTTCATATGTAAAATGAGAATAATGATAGTGCCTGCTTCATTGTGTCTTTATAACGATTAAATGAATTAATATATTTAAAATGTTTATAGGAACACCTAGCATGTAGTATGAGCTCAAGAAATAGTAATAAGTAACATATGCTTTTCATGTTCTTTTCACAAACTCCTCAATACTGGACTTGGAGCTATAACTTGAGGTTAAAGTTTTGCATGGTGCTTGGGAACATATAGGTATATCCTTCTACCTCGTAAAACCTTCATGGAAAAACAGGTCTCTGAGGTCCATGAAATTCTTATTTTAAAACTAAAAATAAGACCTCAAAGATACAGATGCAGTGAAATGCCGGGACACCTGCACCCCGATGTTTATAGCAGCAATGTCCACAATAGCCAAACTGTGGAAGGAGCCTCGGTGTCCATCGAAAGATGAATGGATAAAGAAGATGTGGTATATGTATACAATGGAATATTACTCAGCCATTAGAAATGACAAATACCCACCATTTGCTTCAACGTGGGTGGAACTGGAGGGTATTATGCTGAGTGAAATAAGTCAATAGGAGAAGGACAAACATTATATGGTCTCATTCATTTGGAGAATATAAAAAATAGTGAAAGGGAATAAAGGGGAAAGGAGAAAAATGAGTGGGAACTATCAGAAAGGGAGACAGAACATGAGAGACTCCTAGCTCTGGGAAACAAACAAGGGGTGATGGAAAGGGAGGTGGGTGGGGGGTGGGGGTGACTGGGTGATGGGTACTGTGGAGGGCACTTGATGGGATGAGCACTGAGTGTTCTGCTATATGTTGGAAAATCGAACTCCAATAAAAAATAAAATAAAATAAAGACCTCAGAAGTGTATTTCTTGTACAAACCACAAATATACTCATATAATTAAATTACTCTTCACTTAGAAGATAGCAGAGGAGTTGGAGGACCTTGGGCTTGTCTCATCCCATGAACAAAAGTAGATAACTATCAAATCCTAAATGCCACAGATATAGACTTGAAGACTGACAGAACAAACTCCACAAGTAAAGGGAGAGAAGAGTCTACATTGAAGAAGGTAGGAAGTGTAGAGACACACTTTACAGGAGAAATGGATTTCAGGTATTGTTTAGGGTAGGAAGACACTATCATGGGCAAGATCAAGAGAGAGAAGAACAGAAGGGAATACTGAAAGATGACAGTTTGAAATCTATGATAAACAGGATGAAAAGCAAACAGCTCTTGAGAAATGAGTGGTAACCTACAACAAATTGTGAATTTTAACAGTATTTGGGTGACAATTATCAAATTCTTGGCTTTGGAAAGCTGGCAAATGCTTATTAATACTGGTATATTTGAGATACTGCTATGTGGATTTTGAGCATTTAAAGACCCTATTTGATCCTAAAACTTCTGCTATGAAAGGGAAGTCATTTCTCTAAGCTGCTTTGAAGTGTGGCAGAAAGCATACAGGACACTTTGTAATTTATGACCATGCTAAGTGAAATGTCTTACCAACTTCTGTAGAAAGTGACTGCAATGGAAAAATCTCCATTTAGTTCTAAACTAGGTAAAATGGTCTCAACAGTACCACCAGGGGCACTGATGAGGCCTATAAATTAGAAACTAATAAAAGAATTTCACAACTTAAAAAAAAAGAGAGAGAGAGAGAAGAACACACAGAAGAACATACAAAGAGAACATTTCCTCAAAGCCATTGGCTTAGAAAATAAGAGGTGTTGAATTTCATGAGTTTTTGCAACAAGTTGAGCTTAAAGCCTAGAGTGGTCAAAAGTTAGCCGATTAGCTGATACAGAGCCAGAAGGGCACTGGATGCTGCTGGAGAGAAAGATGGAAACCACCCAGGGACAGAAAGTGAGGAAAAAGCAATCTGAAGAGCACCTTAGGCACACAGAAGAGAGAGGATATCTTTTTTTCTCAGAGCACATCCCTGCGGACAGCATTCAAAGAGACATCTCTCCAGGAACAAAGTAGCTGACTGGCACCATTTCTAACCTCATCTCTTAGCATAAACACAGAGTCACCTGCAGGAAACAGGAGAGCACTAACAGTGGTTGCTTAATTTGCATACACCAAGATTTTACCTCATGCACTATGATGGGACTTACCTTCTCAGTTATGATTGTCTCAGTCCCAGCATTGGGGTCTCCTCCCATAAAGACCAGCACAAACCCTTACCCACACCACATCTCCTAACCAGAGAGTACTTCAGGGACTCAATATTGGTTGATGTGGTTACAGGTCTCATTCAGAGCAGACAGAGTACCCCAGTTAAAACTCTTCGTTTTCAGGCCAGGGACTAAACACTGCCCATAGCAGGCAAGGAGAGCCTCTGCAGACAAGCCTGAATAGCAGACAAAACAGAACAGCTGAGTATTAATAGCCTACATCAGAAACATACTGAATCACCTGGACCTGGACATTTCATGACTTCTTCTGCATAAGGCTATTTATTTAAGAAGCAAGGGAATTAACTAGGTTTCTAAGACAGAGAATGCAGAGACTTAGACAAAATGCCAACACAGATGAATTTATGCAAGGAAGATACAGACAGAGATCTAAGGAAAATAGATAAAAGTAACATGGCTAATGGAGAATTTAAAGCAACAATAATACGGATATTCAATAGGCTTGAGAAAATAATAGAAGATATCAGTGAGACCCTTACATCAGAGATAGAAAAACAAAAAAAATAATATCATATATATATATATATATATATATATATATATATGAAAATGAAGTGGTGCAGAACCTTTTACCATGCAAATGGACTTCAAAAAAGACAGCTGAGGAAGCAATCTTCATATCAAATAAATTAGATTTAAGCCAAGGACTATAGTAAGAGATGAAGAAGAACACTATACGATACTTAAAGGATCTATCCAATAAGATCTCATGATTATAAATATTTATGACCCTAATATGGGAACAGCCACTTATATAAACTGATTATTAACCAAAGCAAATAATTAATAGGTAATAATACATTAATAATAGATAAAATCAACACCCCACTCACAGCAATGGACAGGTCATCTAAGTAGATCAACAAAGAAACAAGGACTTTGAAAGACACACTGGGTGAGATGGACTTCATAGATATATACAGAAGATTCCATCCTGAAGCAACAAAATACACGTTCTTCTTGAGTGTACATGGAACACTCTCCAGAATAGATCACACACTGGGTCACAAATAAGGTCTTAAGTGGTATCTAAAGATTGAGATTATTTCCTACACATTTTTAGACCACAATGCTTTGAAACTTGAAATCAATCACAAGAGGTAATTTGGAAGGAACTCAAACAATTTGAGGATAAAGAACATCCTACTAAAGAATGAATGGGTCAATCATGAAATTAGAAAAGAATTTAAAAGTTTCATGAAACTAATAAAAGTGAAAGCACACCATTTAAAACCTTTGGTATACAATATGGAATACAAGTCTCCCTCAAAAAAATTTATTAAAAAATTTATTAAAATTTATTTATTTATTTATAATTATTTATTTGTAATTTAATAATTATTTATTAGAATTATTTATTTATTTTATTTTTATTTATTTATGATAGTTACACACACAGAGAGAGAGAGAGGCAGAGACATAGGCAGAGGGAGAAGCAGGCTCCATGCACCGGGAGCCCGACATGGGATTCGATCCCGGGTCTCCAGGATCGCGCCCTGGGCCAAAGGCAGGCGCCAAACCGCTGCACCACCCAGGGATCCTGAAGAGATGGATTAATTCCTGAGAACCTACAAATTACTGAAACTAGAACAGAAAGAAATAGAAAACCTGAACAGACCAATAACCACCAAGGAAAATGAAGCACTTATGAAAAAATCAAGAGTCCATGGCCAGGTAACTTTCCCAGGGGAATGCTACCAAATATTTAAAGAAGAAGTAACACCTATTCTATAGAAGCTGTTTCAAAACAAAAAAAAATGGAAGAAAAATTTATAAACTCGTTCTATGAGGACAGCATTACCTTGATTACAAACCAAAGACCCCACCAAAAAGGAGAATCACAGACCAATATCCTTGAAGAACATGGATTTCAAAATACTCACCAGGATACTAGCCAATAGGATTCAACAGTACATTAAAAGGATTATTCACCACAACCAAGTGTTATTTATTCTTGAGGTGCATGGTGGTTCAACATTGGGAAATCAACCACTGTGTTAGATCACATTAATAAAATAAAAGACAAGAACGATATGATCCTTTCAATTGATGCAGAAAAAGCATTTGACAAAATAAAGCATCCTTTCTTGATTAAAACTCTCCAGAACATAGGGATAGAGGAAACATACCTCAACATCAAAAAAATCATCTATGAAAAGCCCACACCAAATATCATTATCAATGGGGAAAAGCTGAGACCTTTATCCCTAAGATAAGGAACATGACAGTGATGTCTACTCTCACTCCTGTTGTTCAACATAGTATTAGAAGTCCTAGTCTCAGTAATTAGACAACAAAAATAGATAAAAGGCATTCAAACTGGCAAGGAAGGAGTCAAACCCTCACTCTGCAGATGACATCATACTTTACGTGGAAAACACAAAAATCTCCACTCAAAAATTATTAGAACTCATATAGGAATTCAGCAACATGGCAGGATTCAAAATCAATGCACAGAAATCAGTTGAATTTTTCTAAACTAATAGAGACTGAAGAAATAGAAATTAAGGAATTGATCCCATTTACAATTTCACCAAAACCAATAAAATACTTAGCAATAAACCTAATCATAAAGGTAAAGTATATGTACTCTAAATACTACAGAATACTTAGGAAAGAAGTTGAGGGAGACACAAGGAGATGGAAAAATACCCCATACTCATGGATTGGAAGAATAAATATTGTGGAAATATCTATGCTACTCGGAGCAATTTACTTTTTTAAAATTTTTTTAAATTTTTATTTATTTATGATAGTCACACACAGAGAGAGAGAGAGAGAGAGAGAGAGGCAGAGACATAGGCAGAGGGAGAAGCAGGCTCCATGCACCGGGAGCCCGACGTGGGATTCGATCCAGGGTCTCCAGGATCGCGCCCTGAGCCAAAGGCAGGCGCCAAACCGCTGCGCCACCCAGGGATCCTGAAGAGCAATTTACATACTTAATGCAATCTTTATTAAAATTCTATCAACAATTTTCACAGAACTGGAATAAATAATTGTAGAATTTGCATGGAACAAAAAGACCCCCATAAAACAAAGGAATGGTGAAAAAGAAACCAAAGCTAAAGGCATCACAATGACTGGCTTCAAGCTATATTACAAAGCTGTGATCATCAAGACAATAGGGTACTGACACAAAAACAGACACATAGGTCAATGATTCAGAGTACAGAGCCAGAAACTGACCCGCAACTCTATGGTCAAGTAAACTTCAACAAAGTGGGAAACAATACCCAATTGAAAAAAAGAGAGTCTCTTCAACAAGTGGTGTTGGGATAATTGGACAGTCACATGCAGAAAAATGAAACTAGGTCATTCTCTTACACCATACACAAAGATAAGCTCAAATGGATGAAAGACTTATAGGGGAGACAGGAATGCATCAAAACCCTGGAGACCTGGGATCGAGTCCCATGTCAGGCTCCCTGCATGGAGCCTGCTTCTCCTCTGCCTGAGTCTGTGCCTCTCTATCTCTCTGTGTGTGTGTCTCTCATGACTACATAAATAAAATCTTAAAAAAAAGAAAAGAAAAAGAAAATCCTGTTGCACATCCTGCTCCTGAGAGTAATGGCTTGATGAAGAATAGGTCTTTTAATGTCCAGCGCCTGGAGCTCAGAAAGTGTCCTTGGTGTGTGCTGTGTGCATTCTGCTTCTGTCTTTTGGCTGCTTTATCCCTCAGGTCAGTGGTCTGCAGATGTTCTTCTTGCCTGCAATGAGGAGTGTTTGGACCTTGGCCAGTGTAGTGAGTTTTAACTAAGTGTACTCTGGTTTGCTCTCTAAAAGGGACCTCATACTATTTCCACTATTTCAGCTTTGCAGAACTATATGGTTAGTAGATGTTGTGCTTGCAGGGTTTTGTGCTGCTCTTTTGGAGGAGAGGCCCACTTCACTGGTCCTTTGGCACACTTACTAGAGAAAAATGGTAACAGTTGATCACAGTGGATGTGGGGACTTTGTGTAGCAGGTTAGGCAGCCAGTTTCAGTGCTGCACTGTTTCCTCAATTTGATTTATGCTGAGGAGCAAGGGAAGAAAATTGTGCCAGTCAGCTCCTTTGTCCACGGAGAGGAGATTCCATACTTGCTGCTTTCAGGGATGCCCTCCCAGGAGAGCAAATAATTTACTCTCATGCATCCTATTTTTCAGATCATTGTTTTTGCATTGTCTCTGGATTGCTTCTCTGACTGGAGCAGTGTAGTGCACTTTGGGATCTATCCTGCCAAGACTACTGACTCAAAACTCCAAAGTTTAGGGCCCTAGTGTCATGGGAACCTGCACTGGGAATGATGGAGGTTTGACAGAAAGACTGTTGTGACAGGGTCAGAGGTATGGAATTTGGAGCAATGCACAGTAAACAGCTAGTGTCTGGGTTAGCCTACCTCAGCAGATGTATCTGCACCTATGCTGAGGTACAAGAGTGTGAAAAGGCTCCCGCTGTCTCTTTTGTGCCGAGAGAAGCAATACCACCTTTCAGATGTACTCTAAGAAGAGGGAATTATCTCTCCTCATGCACCCTAGGGCTACCCTCAGATTGTGTCATCTTCCCTGGGGTTCCTTGACTGCTTTCTCTTCAGGAGTAGGGCAGTGCCCTCAAGGTCTCTATAACAGCCAAACCAAAAGATTTCAAAAACTTCAGTCGTTGAATCACACTGTTCCCAAAACTCATGAAAATCAGCCCCTCTTATTTTTCTGGCCCATGGCTTTAGGGTAGTGTCCTCTTTGTGCATATCGCTGTGTGTTCCGCTCTCTCTCACCTTCCTCTGTGACCAGGGCCCCCTCCCCTCTGCAACATGCATGATCTGTTTCTCCCCAAAACCATGTCTTTGTACTTCTACCTTCCTCAAAGTGACCTCTTCTATCCCTCTAGTTGTGTAGTTTGTTCTTTCAGTCTTTAGGTCAACTCTTTGGTATTCAGAATGATTTGATAGTAATCTAGCTGTGTTTGAGAAAGGAAGCAAGCCTAGAGTCCTTCTACTACACTGACATTTTAGCTCCTCCCCCCCGCCAAGAATTATGTTTTATCTTTTCTGTCTAAGCTCTTCACCTTTTCCTGAATATGAACTTCATTTCAACTAAGTCATTTTTTTCACTCTACTAAAATCATCCAAGAAAAGGAACGTTTCCCAGAGTTAGGTGTCTCTCATGTTCTGTCACGACCAAGGGGTGGTGGAAAGGGAAGTGGGTGGGGGGTTGGGGTGACTAGGTGACGAGCACTGAGGGGGGCACTTGAAGGAATGAGCACTGGGTGTTATGCTATATGTTGGCAAATTGAACTCCAATAAAAAAAAGTATACAAAAAAAAAGAAAAAGAATGTTTCCTTTTGTGTATTTTCTCAAGCTTTCTCTCAGGTCTGAAATGCTCCATTGTTTCTGTCTATGCAAATAATATTGAGTGCTCTGACTTCCTGGAAGCACATCTTCATTTAGTCTGCCTTAACTTACACATTAGTTTGCATGGATGGCTAGTATATATCACATGATTTAGTACATGGCTTCATACTGAATTGCATTATGAATTAATTATTCCACAAGTGTAAGCTATTTTCTTTGGTTTGCTTAATTGTTCTGTAAGCTTCCTGAGTGGAGAGACTGTGTATTAACTTGTTATGTCAGTGCAGTATACCAGAAAGGTAATGGTTTTTGAATTATACCAAAACTCTCATTCTTGCCTATCCACTTAATTGCTGTGTGACCTTGGATAAATAAACTAGGTAATTGATCTGAGTCTAATTTCCTCAAAATTACAAAGTGAGTAATCATAGTAATTACTTGATGGTATTGTCTTTATTATTAAGAGAGAATTGCATGTAGACTACTTAGCCAAAACTTTGCCCACTCAATGTTATCAATAGTATATTGATATATCAATATTAGATAAACCATAGATGATAGATAGACAGAAACTATATATATAGTTCAGTGGCAAAAGATATAGTCTCTAGATCTACACTGCCCAATTCAGTAGTTACTACTGACATGTGGCAATTTCAATATAAATAATATTAAATAAAATTTTATTCCCCAGTTATAGTGGCTATACTCCAAGTGCATAGTAGCCATATTTGGCTATTAGTTACCATATTGAACATAGACACAAAAGACTTCCAACACTATAAGTAGTTTTAGAGGACAGTATTACCTTAAAGTCTAACAATTCTGGGTTTTACGACTGTGTTGACTTTGTAGTTTTACGATTTTCAACAAATAAACACATAAAAACTCAAAGCTGCTATTTCTTTATTTGTATAATGAAGATGATTGTCATCCTAAGGATTATTTTGGACATACTTAGAATATTTCCTAACATATAACATATACTCAAAAACACCTTGTCATTATTTTCAATATAAATATCGGTTCCCTTTCTCTCACTATCAAATATATGACAGTAAGATGTATATATTGTCATTTCATAAATACATTTTTTTCAAATGCTGTCAAATAAATATAGTACTCCTAGAGATGAATATACTCAAGGCAGACATAATTATTATTCCTCTGTTATTAAGCAATTCCACGCAGTTTACAGAAGCATTCATTTAAAGACTAGACCACTCTCTTGCACCATACACAAAGATAAACTCAAAATGGATGAAAGATCTAAATGTGAGACAAGATTCCATCAAAATCCTAGAGGAGAACACAGGCAACACCCTTTTTGAACTCGGCCACAGTAACTTCTTGCAAGATACATCCACGAAGGCAAAAGAAATAAAAACAAAAATGAACTATTGGGACTTCATCAAGATAAGAAGCTTTTGCACAGCAAAAGAAGCAGTCAACAAAACTCAAAGACAACCTACAGAATGGGAGAAGATATTTGCAAATGACGTATCAGATAAGGCCTAGTATCCAAGATCTATAAAGAACTTATTAAACTCAACTCCAAAGAAACAAACAATCCAATCATGGAATGGGCAAAAGACATGAACAGAAGAAGACATAGACATGGCCAACATGCACATGAGAAAATGCTCTGCATCACTTGCCATCAGGGAAATACAAATCAAAACCACAATGAGATACCACCTCACACCAGTGAGAATGGGGAAAATTAACAAGGCAGGAAACATCAAATGTTGGAGAAGATGCAGAGAAAAGGGAACCCTCTTACACTGTTGGTGGGAATGTGAACTGGTGCAGCCACTCTGGAAAACTGTGTGGAGGTTCCTCAAAGAGTTAAAAATAGACCTGCCCTATGACCCAGCAATTGCCCTGCTGGGGATTTACCCCAAAGATTCAGATGCAATGAAACACCGGACACCTGCACCCCAATGTTTCTAGCAGCAATGTCCACAATAGCCAAACTGTGGAAGGAGCCTCGGTGTCCATGGAAAGATGAATGGATAAAGAAGATGTGGTTTATGTATACAATGGAATATTACTCAGCCATTAGAAATGACAAATACCCACCATTTGCTTCAACGTGGATGGAACTGGAGGGTATTATGCTGAGTGAAATGATTCAATCGGAGAAGGACAAACATTATATGTTCTCATTCATTTGGGGAATATAAATAATAGTGAAAGAGAATAGAAGGGAAGGGAGAAGAAATGGGTAGGAAATATCAGAAAGGGAGACAGAATATAAAGACTCCTAACTCTGGGAAACGAACTAGGGGTGATGGAAGGGGAGGGGGGGTGGGGGTGAATTTGTGACGGGCACTGAGGGGGGCACTTGACGGGATGAGCACTGGGTGCTATTCTGTATGTTGGCAAATTGAACACCAATAAAAATAAATGTATTATTAAAAAAATAAAGATTATTTAGTTGCCCAACCCCAATCAGTGTTGAGTATGATTAAAAAAAATAATGTCATCTCTACCCTTGCCCTAACCCTAACCCTCTGGAGAGGTCTTTGAAATGCAAAACACCAGGCACATAACCTAACCTTAACCCTACAAAACAATTTTATCTTAAGGTTATGTTTACACAAAAAAATATGTACCAAAAATGGAGCATATATCCAGTGAATCTAAATTATCTATCCATCTAATCAACCAGAATGTATTTACCAAATACTATATTCATGTATATATAAATATGTGTTACGAGTTTTAGTAAATTTAGAAAAATGACTGCCCCTGCACCCTACTATTATTTATGTGGATTGGTTTTGGGTTATTTTGACTTTTAATAATTGCCTTTTGCATGTTGTGAATTCATTAATTTTATTAATTTTATTTTTTCACCTTAGGGAATTAAAAGTTGGCAGATCCAAAAGGCTGCAACTGTATTTGTCTAGCTTATACATATCATCCTGTATCATAGGCTCACTTTTTAACCTGATTTTGGGTAAAAATTTCTTTTATCATATTGAAAGTTTCCATTGTATAGTTCTAGAGGAAGATTTATGATTTTTTCATATTAAAAAATGTCATCTATATCCTTCCTTTGCAAAATTAATGCTTTTAATCTTTTCTTTGATGTTATAAAAATTTATGACATATAAACCTTTCCTGTATTATGTTGTAAATGCAAATAGAAGACACAAAGAACAGCTCTTTTCAGTATTTTAGCAAAATATTTTCACTGCATTAGTTGTTTCTTTGCATTTATACCATTGATTTTTGTCTGTTTAATAATAATAATTAATAATAATAATAATATGGGTTCAAATTTCAGTAAGAAAATAAATAGCATAATATGTACAAAACTATTTATAATAATGATTTATTACCTTCTGTTCTACTTTGTTTTCTATTAGCTTTCTCTTTAGTAATATAGACAGACAGGATGACTTACACCAAAACTTGCTTTCACAAACTTCCAATCTGCAAATTACCTAGTTTGGTTATAATGCCTTAGATTATAAACCACAACATTTTGTGTTGTTCTAATTTAGTAGTAATTAAAAGATAGTTGCATTAGTCATTATCAATTGGAAGTTAAGGTGCACACCATGGTGAATAAAAATTTGAAGTGGCAATCTATGCATTCTCAAATGTAATTAAGAAAATGGACTATTAGGACTATACAAAAAAATTTTTACAGCAAAGGAAACAATCAATAAAACAAAACAACAACCTATCAAATGTGAGAAGTCTTCTGCAAATGATATATCTGATAATGGATTAATATCCAAAATATGTAAAGAACTTATCCAACTCAACACCAACAAAACAAAACACACAACTAATCGAATTAAAATGGCAGAAGGCATAGGGATTTTTTCAAATAAGACATACAGATGGCCTACAGGCAGATGAAAAGATGCTCAACATCACTAATCATCAGGGAAATATAATCAAAACCACAATAAGATATCACCTAACATCTGTCCAAATAGCTAAAATCAAAACCAAAAGAATTCCGCTCATATGTGGAATTTAAGAAACAAAACATATGAGCAGAGAGAGAGAAAAACCAAGGAACAGACTCTTAACTATAGAGAACAAACTGATGGTTACTAGAGGGGAAATGTGTGGGGGTTGGGAGAAACAGAGGATGGAGATTAAAGTGTACATTGATCATGATGAAATTAAATTAAAATAAAATGAAAAAAGATGCAAAAATAAATAAGGTGAATACATTTAGAAATAGTAATATTTGTTCAGTGATTGAATATTAAAATAGCTGTAACATTTACTAAGTTTTTGTTTTTCTTTTTCAAGTTATTATTAAATTCCAGTTAGTTAACATGCAGTGTAATATTAGTTTCAGGTGTTGTATTTAGTGATTCATCACTTACATACAACATCCAATGCTCATCACAACAAGGGCCCTCCTTAATATCCATCACCTCTTTAATCCATTCACCTGCCCACCTCCCCTCCAGCAACCTTCAGTTTGTTCTGTATAGTGAAGAGTCTGTTTTCTGGTTTGTCTCTCTTTTCTACCCCCTATGATCATCTGTTTTGTTTTTTAAATTCTACAAATGAGTGAAATCATATAATTGTCTGACTTATTTTGCTTAGCATAATACTCTCTAGCTCCATACTCATCGTTGCAAATGGCAAGATTTCATTCTTTTTATGGCTGAGTAATATTCCTTATTATGCATATTCCACCTCTTTATCATTCATCAATCAATGGATATTTGGGTTCTTTCCATAATTTGACTATTATTGAAAATTCTGCTATGAACATTGGGGTGCATGAATCCCTTATATCATATTTTTGTATCCTTTGAGTAAATACCTAGTAGTGAAATTGCTGGATTCCAGAGTAGTTCTATTTTTAACTTTTTAAGGAACCTCCATACTGTTTTCAAGAGTGACTGCACAAGTTTGCATTCCCACCGAGAATGCAATATGGGTTCCCCTTTCCTTTTTCCACATCCTCACCATCACCTGTTGTTTCCTCTGTTGTTAATTTTAGCGATTTAGACTCTTGTAAGGTGATGTGTCTTGAGGCAAGGGAAACAAAAGCAAAAATAGCCTCTTAGGACTTCATCAAGATAAAAAGTTTCAGCATAGCAAAGTAAACAATTAATAAAACTAAAAGGCAATCTTCAGAATGGATTATGATCCAAAATATATCCAGAATATATACAACTCAACACCCCAATAAAACAAATAATTTAGTTAAGATATGGGAGAAGACATGCATATATATTTTTCCAGAGAAGACATACAAATGCTAATAGACACATGAAAAGTTGATCATCACCACTCATCATTAGGGAAATACAAATCAAAACTACAATGAGATGTCATTTGCTGAGTGCTTATTATGCGATGAGAACTACCTGAAGTAGTTTATATCCCCCTTACAAATCTTCCTTTCTCAGAAAGGAAGCACCTCCTCAGAAAACAGCACCATTATTCATACAGTTGTTCAGGCCTGAAATCTGGTGTTCCTCTTTGATATCTCTCAAACCTTTGCTTTATTTCATCCACCAACAGTTAATCTTGATCCTACCTCTAATCCATATCTATATCTATATAAATCCATCTCCTCTCCATTGCCATAGTCATTAATTGAAAACTCCTAATTTATTATTTCTTGAGCTGTGGATAGTCTGATAAATCACTTAACCTCACTATTTTCTTCTTCAATCTATTATTCCAAAAAAAAACCTAAAAAAATTTTTTAATACATGCATTTAGATACATCATTCTCTTGTTTAAAATACTTATCATTGCATTATTCAAAGTCCTTAATATGACTAATAGGAGTATATGAGTCAAGTAGCCTTTGAATATATCTTATGTTTTTCTTTCTTTTTTTTGAGAGCATACCTTTTTATTTTTTTATTTGAATTCAATTTAATTAACATATACAGTATTATTAGTTCCAGAGGTAGAATTTAGTGACTCAGCAGTTGCATTTAACACCCAGTGCTTATCACTTCAAGTGCCCTCCTTAATGTATATCACCCAATTCCCTTTTCCCCTACTCACCTTCCCTCCAGCAACCTAGTTTGTTTCCTATAGTTAAGAGTCTCTTATGGTTTGCCTCACTTTCTGTTTTCATCTTATTTTATTTTTCTATCTCTTCCCCTACATTCATCTGGACTTTTTTCTTAAATTCCACATATGAGTGAAATCTATATCTAATCTCATTTTCACTCTTTTCCTAAGTATGCTTTAACTATTTTGACTTTATGTAAGTTCTGGAATAATCCAATTATTTCCTAATTCAGCATTTACAAATAAAATTATCTATTCCTGTTTTTAAAAACCTTTTTACCGATACTGATATTTATGGTTTATTTGTTTTTTTAAAGATTTTATTTCTTTATTCATGAGAGACAAACAGAGAGAGAGAGAGAGAGGCAGAGACATAGGCAGAGGGAGAAGCAGGCTCCAAGCAGGGAGCCTGATGTGGGACTCCAATCTGGGACTCCAATCACACCCTGAGCCAAAGACAGATGCTCAACCACTGAGCCACCCAAGCATCTCTATATTTCTGGTTTAAACTCTGGGAAATGAACTAGGGGTGGTGGAAGGGGAGGAGGGCGGGGGGTGGGGGTGAATGGGTGACGGGCACGGAGGGGGACACTTGACGGGATGAGCACTGGGTGTTATTCTGTATGTTGGTAAATTGAACACCAATAAAAATTAATTTATTAAAAAAAAACTTAAGTATCACTCTTCAAAAGCAACTCCTCATTCTCCCATAAAATTAGTTGCCCCAAATTATACTCTTTCATCAGACATCTCCTTTTTTGTATTCAATAAATTTAATTTACATTTATATTTTATTTTGTGATGATTTGTTTAATGTCTCTCTCTTTTCTCAAATGTAAGACTTATGAGAACAACTCTGTGTATATCTATCTTCAACAATGTACCTGACATATAGCAGATGCTCAAAAAACATTAAATAAATATTTTCTATACATTTACAAAGTAGATAACATTATTACAATTTTACAGTTGTAGAAACTGAGAAACTCTCAGAACTTAATTTTTAAGGTATCTGGATATTGACAACTTTTAAATCACTTTGTATTCAGCATGATATAATAGTGCAATAATAATGCCAAACAAGTAGCTGGAAATAGTACAACTGATGACATTTTTGTTTGTCTAATTAGTTTACTTATAAGCTATCTTGTTATCTAAAACAGACTTTTACATCGCTTGTGTTAACAACAAGCAGATCCAGGGAAAGGGTACCCAGAAGTGTCTAAAAATGGGTGGTAGATCAAAGAAAAGTGTGCTCCAATAGAATGCTTATAGTCCCAATGAATTTTCAAATTAATAAGAACTAACATGTATTCAGCTTTCATTTTCTTATATAATTCTCACATTAACCCTGCAAAATAAGTATTATTTTATTATTAAGCCATTTTAAATACAAAGACTCTGAGACATATAGAAATTGAATCACTTGCCCCCAGTTGCAAATATAAGTGTTAGAGCCAGAATTTGAAATTAGGTACTCCAAAAACTATTTTCAAGGCAAATCTGAAGGTCTATTCACATATATCACATTGGACTGTCATCTTAGCAAAGAGTAATACATCTTAATAAATTAGACCAAACCACAGTGAACATTTGGCAGAGCCAGAGTCTCTTTTTTTATTCACATTCCTAGCTTATGGTGAAGAAATTTGTATTTAGTAGGTAATAAAAAAAAACTATTGTTAAGTAAGGAGTCTGATGCATTAATGGACATCTCTTGTTCTGTTTGTATAAGCAAAGACCATTGATAGTAAGTTTTAATTTTATCTAATTATTTCCTTCAGTAAAATACACTATAAAATAAACAACTTTCTTTAGCTTTAACTGTACATGTAAGGTTTATGCACTTTTATCTATATATTATGTATTTCACAGTGGCAATATGGAAAAAGATGAAATAATAATCCAGTTCAACTCTTTGATTTATAAGATAAATATAACTATTATCATAGAGAGAGCACTTAATTCAATCCATACTCTGTGATACCTAAAACTTATATTCACAACCAGTACTTATTTCTCTTTATAACTATTATCCTCATTAGATAGATCAGAAACTGAGACACAAGGAAGAAATAAAAAGTTACCAGTTGTGTTGAAGAAGGAATAAGCACAACCCATTCTTTGTTTCCTACTGAATGAGGCTAAGAATCCTAGAAAAAATTCATGGAGCAGGTCTCTAAAGCCTGAGTAATGGCAAAACCTAAAGTAAATGCTAGCAGTTGGATGGATGAAGGGAAAAATGATTTGGGATACTACTTTGTTCTATTCCTCTCATTTGGCATCTCCCAACTTGGACTACAAAACACTCTAAAACTTAGAACTGAGACAGAAAGAGCTCCAAACTAAATACAATATTTTTGGTTAATGAAGCAAGAAAAGGATTCTCCATTGGTCATAGAGTGGTAGAAATCAACTATTTTAGTTGTTTATTATTCTGTTCTCTCCTGCCCAAACTCATACAAAATCCCAGGATTTAAGTGATAGCAATGGCAGCAGTGATGGGCCAGGTGACCAAAATTCCAAAGGTGAGAAACTGGAGCTATTCCATAAAGTGAAATAAACTGTGAATCCAAGAGCATGTGGGAAATTCCTATTGAATTTTGTTCTCTTCACAGCTCGCCTTCAAAGAGAGACACATTTATCACAAGTGCACAACATAAACCATTAGGGAATATTGAAACCCAGAATCAATAGCCAGAGGGAAAAGAGGAGAAATAACTAAGGGCTAGAAAGTGTCAGGAGATTATGGAGAGTTTAATAAAGTGATACCATAAATTCATTTACAAACTAACATATTCACACCAATGCTAAGTATGCAAGACTCATATTCAAAACAATATATGAGAGTTATGAGAACTGAACTACAGAATATACCACAATTCAGGTTTCATATTTGCTTCTCAGTTGTGCATATATGGGACAGATATGAATAGCTATAAAAGGCTTTGAAAACTGAACTGACATCAAAACCCTGTCGCAGGGGGATCCCTGGGTGGCACAGCGGTTTGGCGCCTGCCTTTGGCCCAGGGCGCGATCCTGGAGACCCGGGATCGAGTCCCACGTCGGGCTCCCGGTGCATGGAGCCTGCTTCTCCCTCTGCCTGTGTCTCTGCCTCTCTGCCTCTCTCTCTCTCTGTGACTATAATAAATTAAAAAAAATTAAAAAAAAACCCTGTCGCAGAGAAAGAATGTAGAGACTTGAAGCTTAAACCTAACCAAATTGATATGTTACTAAAAATAAAATAAATAAATATAGTATTTTGACAAGACAAAGTAAAAACATAATTTTGAAAATGTAAAATATATAATAAAAATTATGAGGAATAAAAAGTTATCAAAATCTGAAAAATTGAAAATATAATCAAAATACAACAATCATAAATTCTCAAAATATTAGATTTATTGTATGAGTGATTCAAAGCAGTTCTTAGAATCAGGCTTTCAGGAAAGAGAAGTAACACATTAAACAAGTGGAGTAATAAAAATCTCAGTAGAAATACATAAGATATAAAAATAACCAAATGGAATTTTGGAACTAAAAATACAATAATTAAAATTTAAATTAACTATATGGGTTTAATTAAGAAAAATATAACATTAAAATTTGTGGAATGTAACTAAAACGTGACACAAGGAAATGTAAAGCAGTAAATGGATACATTAAAAAAGAAGAAAGGTCTCCAATCCACAATCTAAGTTTCTAAGAAAATGAGAAAAAATAAGGCCAAAATATGCCTAAATCAAACAATAAATAGAATAAAATAAAAAAAGATGAAAAATGAAATCAATAAAATTAAAAAACAGTAAAACAATGCAGAAAATCAATGAAACTAGAAGCTTGTTCTTTGTTATATGAGTTTATTTTTCCCAGTTTTATTCACAAAAAGTTGGCACATAAGATTATGTAAGTTTAAGACATAGAATACATATATATATATATATATTATACTTTTATAATCTGTAAAATGATTGCCAGCATACTATTAGTCACTGTCTCCATCCATTTACATAATTACCATTTTTTGTGTGTGATGAGAACATTCATAATCTACTTAGCACCATTCAAAGTATATCAAATGATGTTATTAATTAGAATCACCAATGTTGCACAATGAATCCCAAAACTTGTTAATTTTGCTGGAAGTTATACCTTTTGACCAATATCTCTCCATTTCTCCCACCTCCCAACCCCTGGTAATCAGTACTCTACTTTGTTTCTTTAATTTTAACATTTTTACATTCCACATGTAAGTGATATTATGTGGTATTTGTCTACCTCTGACTTATTTCATTTAGCATAATGTCCTTAAGGCTCATACAAGTTGTTAAAAATGGCAGAATTTCCTTCTTTCTCATGAGTGGATGATTGTCCCTTGTTATTTATTCATTCATTCATTCATAGGACAATTTAGTTGTTTCCATATCTGACCTATTGTGAGTAATACTGCAATAAACAGGATTGAAAGAATCTCCACAAGATCCAGATCTCAATTCCTTTTAATATATATCCAGAAGTGGGATTTCTGTATCATATGGTAGCTCTATTTTTCTTTTTTTGAGAAATATAATGTTATTTACTGTAGCTACACAAATTTGTGCTCCCATCAAGTGCGTTCATTTACTTCATATCTTCAGCACTATTTATTTCTTGATCACTATTCTAACAGGTATGAGATGCTATCTCATCATCATTTCAATTTGCATTTCCCTATGATTAATGACTTCAAACACCATTTTATGTACCTGTGAGTTCTTTGTATGTCTTCTTTGGAAAACTGTCTATTCAGTTTCTCTGCCCATTTTTTGTGATGATGATGATGATGATTTGCCATTGAATTTCATGACTTATTTATATATCATGGATATTAACCCTTTATCAAATATATGGTTTGAAAATATGTTCTCCTATTCTGTAATTGTCCTTTCATTTTGGTGATTCTTTGCTGTGCACAAGCTTTTTATTAAGTTGCAGTCTCATTTATTTATTTTTGTTTTTTTTTTTGCTTATGTTTTTGATATCAGATCCAGGAAAAAACTGCTATAGTGCCAGTTATAAAAGCGTTATATAACGCCAAAGAACTGTTGGCGCCAAAACAGCACCAAAGAACTGTTTCCCTGTGTTTTCTCTTGGAAGTTTCAAGATATCAAATCTTAAGTTTTTAACTGATTTCAAGTTAATGTTTATGAATGGTGTAAAATAAGGGTCCATTTTCATTCTTCTGCATGTTTTTTCCAGCACCATTTATCGAAGAGCTACTACCATGTCCCCATTGAGTTTTCTAGGGTTCTTGTCAAATATTAGTAGACCATGTATGTGAGATTCTTTTCTTGAATTCTCAATTCTATTTAATTGGTCTAGGTATCATCTCTATGCCTATACCATACTGTTTTGTTTACTATGACCTTGTAATATAGTTTAAATTCAGGAAGCATGATGGATTTATTCTTTCTGAGGATTGCCTTTGTGGCTGCATACAAATTATAGGAATACTTTTTCTATTTATGTGAAAACTCTATTGGGATTTTAATAATGACTGGATTGAACTTATATCTAGATGGCTTTCAGTAATATGGACATTTTAACAACATCAAGAATTACAAATCATTATTAACAGTGTTTCTTTTCTTTTTTTATTTTTTATTTTTTGGTGTCTTCTTCAATTTCTTCAACAAAATCAAATAAATATTAATGTATAGCTCTTTCCCCTCTTTGGTCAGGAGTATTTCTAAGGTTTTATTTTGTTTTGTTTTGCTGTATGAATGAATTAGTTATTTTTATTTCTTTTTCAGGTGTCTTGTTTTTAATGTATAGAGATGAAACTGTTTTCTTTATATTTCTTTTGTATCCTGCAACTTTGATGAATCCATTAGTCTAACAGTTATTTGGTGGAGTCTTTAGGATTTTCTATACAAATATATTATCTAAAAACAGAAACAATTTTATTTTTACCTTTCTAATTTGGATATCATTTATTTCTTTTACATGTCTGATTGCTCTAGCTAGGGCTTCCAGTACTATATTGAATAGAAATGATGAAAGTAGGAACATCCCTTGTCTCTGATTTAAGGAAGAAAAGCCTTCAACCTTTCACCATTGAGTATGATGTTGGTTGTAGGTTTGTCATATAACAGCCTTTATTGTGTTAAAGTATGTTCTTTTTATACCAAATTTGGTTAAAGTATAAATAATGTTGTATTTCATCAAATTCTTTTTCTGAATCTATTGAGATTATACCATTTTTATCTTTCATTTTACTAATATGGTGTACCACATTTTTTGATTACTGTATGTTGAGCCATTCTTGCATCCTGGGATAAATCCCACTTGATTATGGTGAATAATTCTTTTAATGTCTTTTGAATTCGGTATATTAATATTTTGTTGAAGATTTTTACATCCATTTTATAAGGATTAATGGTGGTAATTGTTTTTTCTTGTTGTATCCTTACCTGGCTTTCATATAAAGTGTAATGCTGACCTTTAAAAATTAGTTAGGGAGTGTTCCATCTCTTTCTTTTTTTTTGGAATTGATTGAGAAAGAATTCAATTCTTTCTATTCTTCAATTGTTTGGTAGAATTCAACAACTGGTACTGGGTTTTTCTTCGTTGGGAGGTTTTTGATTACTGACTCAATCTTCTTTTTTTTATAAATTAATTTTTATTGGTGTTCAATTTACCAACATACAGAATAACACCCAGGGCTCATCCCGTCAAGTGTCCCCCTCAGTGCCCGTCACACATTCACCCCCACCCCCCGCCCTCCTCCCCCTCCAACACCCCTAGTTCTTTTCCCAGAGTTAGAAGTCTCTATGTTCTGTCTCCTTTCTGATATTTCTCACACATTTCTTCTCCCTTCCCTTATATTCCCTTTCACTATTATTCATATTCCCCAAATGAATGAGAACATACACTGTTTGTCCTTCTCCGATTGACTTACTTCACTCAGCATAATACCCTCCAGTTCCATCCACGTTGAAGCAAATGGTGGGTATTTGTCGTTTCTAATGGCTGAGTAATATTCCATTGTATACATAAACCACATCTTCTTTATCCATTCATCCTTCGATGGACACCGAGGCTCCCTCCACAGTTTGGCTATTGTGGACATGGCTGCTAGAAACATCGGGGTGCAGGTGCCCCAGCGTTTCATTGCATCTGAATCTTTGGGGTAAATCCCTAACAGTGCAATTGCTGGGTCGTAGGGCAGGTCTATTTTTAATTCTTTGAGGAACCTCCACACAGTTTTCGAGAGTGGCTGCACCAGTTCACATTCCCACCAACAGTGTAAGAGGGTTCCCTTTTCTCCGCATCCTCTCCAACATTTGATGTTTCCTGCCTTTTTAATTTTCCCCATTCTCACTGGTGTGAGGTGGTATCTCATTGTGGTTTTGATCTGTATTTCCCTAATGGCAAGTGATGCA
Organism: Nyctereutes procyonoides; assembly: GCF_905146905.1. NCBI lineage: Eukaryota > Metazoa > Chordata > Mammalia > Carnivora > Canidae > Nyctereutes > Nyctereutes procyonoides. Next base: position 62,404,708 of record NW_026575125.1, on the reverse strand, counting down.
GAGCATTTTCTCATGTGCGTGTTGGCCATGTCTATGTCTTCCTCTGTGAGATTTCTCTTCATGTCTTTTGCCCATTTCATGATTGGATTGTTTGTTTCTTTGCTGTTGAGTTTAATAAGTTCTTTATAGATTTTGGAAAGTAGCCCTTTATCTGATATGTTATTTTCAAATATCTTCTCCCATTCTGTAGGTTGTCTTTGAGTTTTGTTGACTGTATCCTTTGCTGTGCAAAAGCTTCTTATCTTGATGAAGTCCCAATAGTTCATTTTTGCTTTTGTTTCTTTTGCTTTCGTGGATGTATCTTGCAAGAAGTTACTGTCTCACATTTATATCTTTCATCCATTTTGAGTTTATCTTTGTGTATGGTGCAAGAGAGTGGTCTAGTTTCATTCTTCTGCATGTGGATGTCCAATTTTCCCAGCACCATTTATTGAAGAGACTGTCTTTCTTCCAGTGGATCGTCTTTCCTCCTTTATCGAATATTAGTTGACCATAAAGTTCAGGGTCCACTTCTGGGTTCTCTATTCTGTTCCATTGATCTATGTGTCTGTTTTTGTGCCAGTACCACACTGTCTTGATGACCACAGCTTTGTAGTACAACCTGAAATCTGGCATTGTGATGCCCCCAGATATGGTTTTCTTTTTTTAAAATTCCCCTGGCTGTTCGGGGTCTTTTCTGATTCCACACAAATCTTAAAATAATTTGTTCTAAGTCTCTGAAGAAAGTCCATGGTATTTTGATAGGGATTGCATTAAACGTGTAAATTGCCCTGGGTAACATTGACATTTTCACAATATTAATTCTGCCAATCCATGAGCATGGAATATTTTTCCATCTCTTTGTGTCTTCCTCAATTTCTTTCAGAAGTGTTCTATAGTTTTTAGGGTATATTTTGAGAACCATTTGAATGGTAAATGGTTCTCCAACCTTTTATTTTCAGATTGTAGGTGTCCTTCTGTCTAAAATGAGTCTCTTGTAGACAGCAAATAGATGGGTCCTGCTTTTTTATCCAGTCTGAAACCCTGCGCCTTTTGATGGGGTCATTAAGCCCGTTCACGTTCAGAGTTACTATTGACAGATATGAGTTTAGTGTCATCATGATATCTATTTAGTCCTTGTTTTTGTGGATTGTTCCACGGAACTTCTTCTTAAAGGGGAATTTTAAGAGTCCCCCTTAAAATTTCTTGCAGAGCTGGTTTGGAGGTCACATATTCTTTCAGTTCCTGCCTGTCTTGGAAGCTCTTTATCTCTCCTTCCATTTTGAATGAGAGCCTTGCTGGATAAAGTATTCTTCGTTGCACGTTCTTCTCATTTAGGACCCTGAATATATCCTGCCAGCCCTTTCTGGCCTGCCACGTCTCTGTGGAGAGGTCTGCTGTTACCCTAATATTCCTCCCCATGAAAGTCAGGGACTTCTTGTCTCTTGCTGCTTTAAGGATCTTCTCTTTATCTTTGGAATTTGCAAGCTTCACTATTAGATGTCGAGGTGTTGAACGGTTTTTATTGATTTTAGGGGGGGATCTCTCTATTTCCTGGATCTGAATGCCTGTTTCCCTTCCCAGATTGGGAAAGTTTTCAGCTAGGATTTGTTCAAATACATATTCTGGCCCTCTGTCCCTCTCGGCGCCCTCGGGAACCCCAATTAAACGTAGGTTTTTCTTCCTTAGGCTGTCATTTATTACCCTTAATCTGTCTTCATGGTCCCTTAATTGTCTGTCTCTTTTTTCCTCATTTTCCCTCTTTGCCATCCACTTGTCTTCTATGTCACTCACTCGTTCTTCCACCTCGTTAACCCTCGTCGTTAGGACCTCTAGTTTGGATCGCATCTCATTCAATTGATTTTTAATTTCTGCCTGATTGCATCTAAATTCTGCAGTCATGAAGTCTCGTGAGTCCTTAATGCTTTTTTCTAGAGCCACCAGTAGCTGTATAATAGTGCTTCTGAATTGGCTTTCTGACATTGAATTGTAATCCAGATTTTGTAACTCTGTGGGAGAGAGGGCTGTTTCTGATTCTTTCTTTTGAGGTGAGGTTTTCCTTCTAGTCATTTTGCTCAGTGCAGAGTGGCCAAAAACAAGTTGTATTGGAACACAGGGGAGTATCTTCTGAATCTGTAGACTTTAAGTCCCTTGACTTCCCCTGGAACTGGTCCGTCTCCTGGTCGTCTGGGGGAGGGGCCTGCTGTGGTGATTTTCAGGTGTTAGCACTTGGGGGAGCTGCTCTGCCACCTGCCTGCTGCAGGGCTCAGTGGGGGTTGTTTACCACGTGAGGCCCCAGGAGGAACAGCCGCAGTTGCTATGGCAACTCTGGAAGCCTGGATTCAGCCTCAGCAGGAACTACGGGTCCGTCTGCAGGGCCTGGAGGCTCCGGGGCGGGGCCGCTGATCTGCTCAGCTCCGGGCAGGAGCGTCCTTGCTGTCCTGGGCCCTCCTGGCCTCTGCCTGTCCCAGGGGAGGCCGGATCCTGGGCTGTGTCCCGGCGCCCTGTGCTCCGGGGCCTGCACTGTTGGATTCGCGCTCCCGCTCCGCAGCCCCCTCCGCGGGGCCGCCGCCCGAGCCCCTCCGAGCTGCTCTGGGTCTCGCCGTGCGCGCTGCAGCCCTTAGGGAGCTCGGCGCACTCTCCCGGGGCGCAGGTGTCTGTTAGTGTCCCAGGGAGCCCGAGGGCATCCCCGCCCTCCTGGGTCCTGCTCCAACTCCCTGCGAGCCCCTTTCCGCCTGGGAAGGTTGGTGCAGCTCCTGCTTCTCCTGGACGGGGCTCTCCTGTCCTGGGGACCCTCGCCCCGGCCTCAGCCCGGCTCCTCGCGGGGCCCCTCCCCCTCGGAGGCCTTTTGTTTCTTTATTTCTTTTTTCCGTCTTCCTACCTTGATAGAAGCGCGAACTCTTCTCACTGTAGCATTCCAGCTGGTCTCTCTTTAAATCTCAGGCCGAATTCGTAGAATTTCAGGATGGTTTGAAGGTTATCTAGGTAATTTTTTGGGGACAGGTGGTTTGGGGACCCTACTCTTCCGCCATCTTGCCCCTCCTCCCCCCTGACTCAATCTTCTTGTCCAATATTGATCTGTTCAGATTTTCTATTTCTTCATGTTACCGTGTGGCTAGATTACATATTTTTAGAAATTTATCAGTTTCTGGGTAGCCCCGGTGGCGCAGTGGTTTAGCGCCACCTGCAGCCCAGGGCGTGATCCTGGAGACCCGGGATCGAGTCCCATGTCGGGCTCCCTGCATGGAGCCTGCTTCTTCTGCCTGTGTCTCTGCCTCGCTCGCTCTGTGTCTCTCATGAATAAATAAAATAAAATCTTAAAAAAAGAGGAAGAAATTTATCAGTTTCTTTCTTGTTTTCTTTTTTGGCTCATAATTGTTCATATTAATCTTTCATGACTTTTTGTAGTTTTGTATTATCAGTTATAGTATCTTATCTTTCATTTTTGATTTTATTGATTTGAGTCCTCTTAGTTTTCCTATGTTAGTCTAGCTAAAGTCTTATCAATTTTGCTTATATTTTCAAAAATATAGCCTTTAGTTTCATTTATAATACCTAGTATATTTGTGGATCCCACTTCATTTGTTTCATCCTTGATCTTTGCTTTTTTCCTCCTGCTAACTTTGGGCATAGTTTATTCTTCTTTTCCTAGTACTTTTAATGTAATCTAATATTGCTTCTTTGAGATCCTTCTTGTTTCTTAATGTAAGTATGTATTTTATAAACATTCCTCTCAGAACTTTTTTTGCAGCATTCTCTAGGTTTTAATATGTTGTGCTTCCAGTTCCAATTGTTTCATTACATTTCTTAATATCCCTTTTGATTTCTTCTTTGACCCTTTTGTTGTTCATGAGTTCAGTTTTAATCTCCACATTTTTTGAATATCTAGCTTTCCTCCTGTTATTGATTTCCAACTTCCTACCATTGTAGTCAGGCACTTGGTATGATCTCCTTATTAAAAATGGCTATTACTTCAGACTACAAAGACATTACAAAATATGAATGTGAAAAGACAGACATTACAAAATAATAAAATATAAAAAACACTACTTACATAAATTATACAACTTATGTGAAATAGACAAATTCTTTGAAATCTATAAAATACTCAAAGAACAGATAATCTAGCTGTCCTTCTTTATTACAAAATTGAATAATCTAATTAAATATTTCAAAAAAAAGTAAATCTCCATTTCTATATTTTTTCAATGGCATTTTCTACCAACCCCTTAAAGAATAAATCACACCAGCTCTACACATTGCCTTCCATATATTAGAAAGGAGAAAAAAGCATTGACACCTCATTTATGAAGTCAATATTGTCCCAAATCAAGGAGATTTGAAAAGAAAGGAAAAGTACAGACCAATATTTTTTTACAAATGCAGATCTAAAAGTTTTTTAACATGAATGGGTCACGGGCACTGAGCGGGGCACTTGACGGGATGAGCACTGGGTGTTATTCTGTATGTTGGTAATTTGAACACCAATAAAAAATAAATTTATTTAAAAAAATAAAATAAAAGTTTTTAACAAAAAGATGAGATGAGAATATCAAATTCAATAATATATAAAATGTGTTAAATATCACCATCAAATGGGGTTTATTCCAGAAACGCAATGCTATCTCAATATTTGAAAAAATGTATCAAGTTTCTATATTTTGTTCTATTACATAAGGAGCTTAGAAATTTTGACTCCATTTTAACAACAAGGAAAAAGCTCAACAAATCGATAAATAAGCAACTCAAAGGTTCACTAGAAAAGTGAAGTGACAGGGCAGACTGCTGCTTCCCCAATTCGAAAGACAGAAAAATGGAGATCACAGATTACCAAAGCAGAGACCCATGAGCATAAAAGTTCACAGAAACCAGTATTGGGGTAGGAAAATCTAAGCTATCATTAACAAGTTGCTGGAGGCTCATTCTAGACAAATCTGATAGATAAAAACCCCAGGTAGACCCAGTCATAAAGGGAGCTCTCACATTTTTGTAAGTTTTACCCCAGGCTCTCCAGAATGTCCTCAAATGGATATTAAATTAAAATCTCTTAATGTTTCTGGCAGCAAAAGGGAGAAGTACCCAACTTGAAATATGCAAAAGCATTCTTTCCTTAAGAGAGTGGGCCCTCATGAGGAACCTAATCCAGGGAATTTACAGAGGCTAACTCTATCTCCTCTATCTATCTATCATCTATCTATCTATCTATACCTGGGATATTGGAATTATCAGACCAGAATTGAGAATAATGGAATTAATATGCTAAGCATTCTGACAAAAAAGTAGAAAACACACAAGAACAAATGGGCAATATAAGAAGAAATATGGGAATTCCATAAAAGAACCAAACAAAATTCTACAGATACAAAAGTGTAATAAAAATAATGTCTCTGGGGCACCTGGGTGGATTAGTCAGTTAAACATCTGTCCTCAGCTCAGGTCATGATCCCAGGATCCTGGGATTGAGCACCACAACCCCGCTGGGCAGGGACTCTACTTCTCCCTCTCCTGTGTTTGTTCTCTCTCTCTCTCTCTCTCTCTCAAATAAATTAAAATATCTTAAAAATAATGTCTCTAATAAGCTTATTTATAGATTATACAGAGGTGAACAAAGAATCTCTGAGCTTTAGAATGTGTTAGCAGAAATTTCTAAAAATGAAAATCAAAGGAAACAGTTAAAAAAAAGAACAGAATATACAAGGACTGTGGGACTATTTCTAAAGGTGCAACATACATATAATGGGATCATGAGGAGAAAAGTAAATAAAAGAACAGAAAAATATTTAAAGTAATAACAACTAAGATTATCACCAAACTAATGTTAGACAATAAATGACAGCTCCAAGAACACCAGAGAACAACAAACGGGATACATGCCCTTAAACTACCCTATGCATATCCTTTTTTTTCACCCTATGCATATCCTATTCAAACTATAAAAAATCAAACATATACAAATATCTTCATCTGGGAAATAAACAAAGGGTTGTGGAAGGGGAGGTTGGATGGGGTGACTGGGTGATGGGCACTAAGGAGGGTACTTGGTGGACTGAGCACTGGGTGTTATATGCAAATTGAATTTAAATAAAAATTAGATATTTAAAAAGTTAAAAAATAATTTAAAAATAAAAATATCTTCAAAGAAGTCAAGAATAGGGGCACCTATGTGGCTTAGTCAGCTGAGCAGCCAACTCTTGATTTCAGCTCAGGTCATATTCTCAAGGTCCTGGTATCGAGCCCACACATTGTGCTCAGTGGTGAATCTGCTTCAGGATTCTATTATTTCTCCCTCTGTGACTTCCCACCTCTCATAAACAAACAAACAAACAAAACATAAATAAATATTTAAAAAAGGACGTCAGGGCATGTAAAAACATATATGAATAAGTAAAAGTAAGGATTACATTTGACTTCTCATCTGAAATCATGCAAGAAGGAAGGGAATTGAAATAAAATATTGAGAGAAGAAAGTCCAGGAACCTATAATTCTGTACCTTGGAAAATCATTTTTGAAAAGAGAGAGGAAATAAAAACTTTCTTAGAAAAATCTGAGGGAATTTGTTTCAGCATTTTTGCCTTGAAATGAATGTTATAATTTTTTTTCATGGAAAGGGTAACCATAGATCAAAAACTACTATTAAATATGCAAAGAATAAAGACAAAAGATCCAAGTGTATTACTAACAAAATCAGCAAAATATAAAATAAAGACAAGAAAGAATCAGTTAAAATCTTCAGAAACAACCATAAGGCAAATTTAAAAAATGGCAACAAATAGATATTTGTCAATAATTATTTTGAATACAAATAGACTAAATGTTCCAATCAAAAGACAAACGGTGACAAAATGGATTAAAAAACAAGACCCTTCCCTGTGCTACCTAGAAGTGACTCATTTTAGACCCAAAGACACCAGCAGATTGAAAAGTGAGAGCATAGAGAAATATCTATCATGTAAACAGATGTCAAAAGAAAGCTGAAATACTGATACTTATATCAGACAAAATAGAATTTAAACCAGACTGTACCAGGAGACACAAAGTACATTATACAATAATAATACACGAAACAATTCAAAAGAATATATAACAACTACAAATATTTCTGCACCCAACAAAGGAGCACGCAAATACATAAACCAGTAAAAGCCAAACAAATGGAATTAATAGATAATAACATTATCTCAGTAGTAGGAGTACTTTAAGAACAAACTTACAGGGACGCCTGGGTTGCTCAGTGGTTGGGCATCTATCTGCCTTTGGCTCAGGCATGATCCTGAAATCCCAGGATCAAGTTCACATCAGGCTCCCTGCATGGAGCCTGCTTCTCCCTCTGCCTTTGTATCTCCCTGTGTGTGTGTGTGTGTTTTCATGAATAAATAAATAAAATAGTTTTTTTAAAAAACTTACATCAATTGACAGATCTAAACAGAACAACAAAATAACAATGACTTTGAATGACAAAATGAACCAGATGGATTTAACATATGTTTTCAGAATATTCCATCCTGAAACAGCATAATTCACATTATTTCCAAGTGCATGTAGAACAGTCTTCTTCTTTTTTTTTTTTTTTAGGACAGTCTTCAGAACACATCACATATTATCCCACAAAACAAGCTCCAATAAATTCAAGAAAATCAAACTCATACCATGCACTTTTCCTGAATAATGCTATGAAGCTACAAGTAAACCACAAGAAAATATCTGGAAATATCACAAATACAAAGAGCTTAAATAATATGAAACTTAAAAATAAACACATAATGAAGAAACTGAAGAAGAGATTAAAAAGTGTGGGGAAGAAAATGAAAACAAAAACACAATAGTTCAAAATATTCAGGAAGAAGCAAAAAGTGGTTCTAGGAGGGAAGTTTATAGCAATATAGGCATACCCAAAAAGAAAGAAAAATATCAAACCTCAAATAAACAACTTAACTTTGCCCCTAAAAGAGATACAAAAATAACAACAGAAAAACCTAAAACCAATGGGAAAAAAATTAATAAAGATGAAAACAGATATAATGATATAGAAACAATAGCAACAACAAACAATAACAAAAAGCAATAGAAGAGATCAATGAAACCAGAATCTAATTCTTTGAAACGATCATTAAAATTGGTAAACTTTGGGACTCCTGGATGGCTCAGTGGTTGAGCATCTGCATTTGGCCCAGGGCGTGAACCCAGAGTTGCAGGATTGAGTCCCAAATTGGGCTCCCTGCATGGAGCCTGCTTCTCCGTCTGTCTATGTGTCTGTCTTTCTCTCTCTGTCTCTCATGAATAAATAAATATTTTTTTTAAAATCGATAAACCATCAGTCAGAATTATCAAGAAGAAAATACTCAAAGAAATAAAATCACAAATGAGAGAGGAGAAATACCAACCCACACCACATAAACGCAATCATAAGAAATTATTATGAAAAATCATAAGCCAACAAACTGGAAAATCTAGAAAAAAGAGCTAAATTTCTAGATATATAAAAACTACCAAAATTGAAGCAGGAAGAAACAGAAAATTTGAAGAAACTGATAACCAGCAAAGAAATTGAGTCTGTAAAGAACAACAACAACAAAACTCCCAAAAAACAAAAGTCCAGGCTTCACAGGCAGATTCTAATTTATTGGCGTATAGCTGTTCATAATATGTTTTTATTTTTATTTTTTATTTTTTAATAAATTAATTTTTATTGGTGTTCAATGTACCAACATACAGAATAACACCCAGTGCTCATCCCGTCAAGTGTCCCCCTCCGTGCCCGTCACACATTCACCCCCAGCCCCCGCCCTCCTCCCCTTCCACCACCCCTAGTTCGTTTCCCAGAGTTAGGAGTCTTTATGTTCTGTCTCCCTTTCTGATATTTCCCACAAATTTCTTCTCCCTTCCCTTATATTCCCTTTCACTATTATTTATATTACCCAAATGAATGAGAACATACGCTGTTTGTCCTTCTCCGATTGACTTACTTCACTCAGCATAATACCCTCCAGTTCCATCCACGTTGAAGCAAATGGTGGGTATTTGTCATTTCTAATGGCTGAGTAATATTCCATTGTATACATAAACCACATCTTCTTTATCCATTCATCTTTCGATGGACACCGAGGCTCCTTCCACAGTTTGGCTATTGTGGACATGGCTGCTAGAAATATCAGGGTGCAGGTGTTCTGGCATTTCATTGCATCTGAATCTCTGGGGTAAATCCCCAACAGTGCAATTGCTGGGTCATAGGGCAGGTCTATTTTTAACTCTTTGTGGAACCTCCACACAGTTTTCCAGAGTGGCTGCAGGAGTTCACATTCCCACCAACAGTGTAAAAGGGTTCCTTTTCTCCGTATCCTCTCCAACATTTGAGGTTTCCTGCCTTGTTAATTTTCCCCATTCTCACTGGTGTCAGGTGGTATCTCATTGTGGTTTTGATTTGTATTTCCCTGATGGCAAGTGATGCAGAGCATTTTCTGATGTGCATGTTGGCCATGTCTATGTCTTCCTCTGTGAGATTTCTCTTCATGTCTTTTGCCCATTTCATGATTGGATTGTTTGTTTCTTTGCTGTTGAGTTTAAGAAGTTCTTTATAGATTTTAGAAACTAGCCCTTTATCTGATATGTTATTTGCAAATATCTTCTCCCATTCTGTAGGTTGTCTTTGAGTTTTGTTGACTGTATCCTTTGCTGTGCAAAAGCTTCTTATCTTGATGAAGTCCCAATAGTTCATTTTTGCTTTTGTTTCTTTTGAATTCGTGGATGTATCTTGCAAGAAGTTACTGTGGCCAAGTTCAAAAAGGGTGTGGCCTGTGTTCTCCTCTAGGATTTTGATGGAGTCTTGTCTCACATTTAGATCTTTCATCCATTTTGAGTTTATCTTTGTGTATGGTGCAAGACAGTGGTCTAGTTTCATTCTTCTGCATGTGGATGTCCAATTTTCCCAGCACCATTTATTGAAGAGACTGTCTTTCTTCCAGTGGATCGTCTTTCCTCCTATATCGAATATTAGTTGACCATAAAGTTCAGGGTCCACTTCTGGGTTCTCTATTCTGTTCCATTGATCTATGTGTCTGTTTTTGTGCCAGTACCACACTGTCTTGATGACCACAGCTTTGTAGTACAACCTGAAATCTGGCATTGTGATGCCCCCAGCTATGGTTTTCTTCTTTAAAATTCCCCTGGCTATTCGGGGTCTTTTCTGATTCCACACAAATCTTAAAATAATTTGTTCTAACTCTCTGAAGAAAGTCCATGGTATTTTGATAAGGATTGCATTAAACGTGTAAATTGCCCTGGGTAACATTGACATTTTCACAATATTAATTCTGCCAATCCATGAGCATGGAGTATTTTTCCATCTCTTTGTGTCTTCCTCAATTTCTTTCAGAAGTGTTCTGTAGTTTTTAGGGTATAGATCCTTTACCTCTTTGGTTAGGTTTATTTCTAGGTATCTTATGCTTTTGTGTGCAATTGTAAATGGGATTGACTCCTTAATTTCTCTTTCTTCAGTCTCATTGTTAGCGTATAGGAATGCCATTGATTTCTGGGCATTGATTTTGTTTCCTGCCACACTACCAAATTGCTGTATGAGTTCTAGCAATCTTGGGGTGGAGGCTTTTGGGTTTTCTATGTAGAGTATCATGTCATTGGCGAAGAGGGAGAGTTTGACTTCTTCTTTGCCAATTTGAATGCCTTTAATGTCTTTTTGTTGTCTGATTGCTGAGGCTAGGACTTCCAGTACTATGTTGAATAGCAGTGGTGAGAGTGGACATCCCTGTCTTTTTTTTATAAATTAATTTTTATTGGTGTTCAATTTACCAACATACAGAATAACACCCAGTGCTCATCCCGTCAAGTGTCCCCCTCCGTGCCCGTCACCCATTCACCCCCACCCCCCGCCCTCCTCCCCTTCCACCACCCCTAGTTCATTTCCCAGAGTTAGAAGTCTTTATGTTCTGTGTCCCTTTCTGATATCTCCCACACATTTCTTCTCCCTTCCCTTATATTCCCCTTCACTATTATTCATATTCCCCAAATGAGTGAGAACATACACTGTTTGTCCTTCTCCGATTGACTTACTTCACTCAGCATAATACCCTCCAGTTCCATCCACGTTGAAGCAAATGGTGGGTATTTGTCGTTTCTAATGGCTGAGTAATATTCCATTGTACACATAAACCACATCTTCTTTATCCATCCCTGTCTTGTTCCTGATCTTAGGGGAAAGGCTCCCAGTGCTTCCCCATTGAGAATGATATTTGCTGTGGGCTTTTCGTAGATGGCTTTTAAGATGTCGAGGAAAGTTCCCTCTATCCCTACACTCTGAAGAGTTTTGATCAGGAATCGATGATGTGTTTTGTCAAATACTTTCTCTGCATCTAATGAGAGGATCATGTGGTTCTTGGTTTTACTCTTGCTGATATGATGAATCACATTGATTGTTTTATGAGTGTTGAACCAACCTTGTGTCCCGGGAATAAATCCTACTTGGTCATGGTGAATAATTTTCTTAATGTACTCTTGGATCCTATTGGCTAGTATCTTGCTGAGAATTTTTGCATCCATGTTCATCAGGGATATTGGTCTGTAATTCTCCTTTTTGGTGGGGTCTTTGTCTGGTTTTGGATTTAAGGTGATGTTGGCCTCATAGAACGAATTTGGAAGTACTCCATCTCTTTCTATCTTTCCAAACAGCTTTAGTAGAATAGGTATGATTTATTCTTTAAACGTTTGATAGAATTCCCCTGGGAAGCCATCTGGCCCTGGACTCTTGTGTCTTGGGAGGTCTTTGATGACTGCTTCAATTTCCTCCCTGGTTATTGGCCTGTTCAGGTTTTCTATTTCTTCCTGTTCCAGTTTTGGTAGTTTGTGGCTTTCCAGGAATGCGTCCATTTCTTCTAGATTGCCTAATTTATTGGTGTAGAGCTGTTCATAATATGTTTTAAAAATCGTTTGTATTTCCTTGGTGTTGGTAGTGATTTCTCCTTTCTCATTCATGATTTTATTAATTTGAGTCTTCTCTCTCTTCTTTTTAATAAGGCTGGCTAATGGTTATCTATCTTATTAGTTCTTTCAAAGAACCAACTCCTGCTTTAGTTGATCTGTTCCACAGTTCTTCTGGTCTCGATTTCGTTGAGTTCTGCTCAAATCTTTATTAACTCTCTTCTTCTGGGTGTCGGATCTATTTTCCTTTTTGTCTCTAACTCCTTTATGTGTAAGGTTAGCTTTTGTATTTGAGTTCTTTCCAGTTTTGGAATGGATGCTTGTATTGTAATGTATTTCCCCCTCAGGACTACTTTTGCTGCATCCCAAATATTTTGAACGGTTGTATCTTCATTCTCATTAGTTTCCATGAATCTTTTTAATTATTCCTTAATTTCCTGGTTGACCCTTTCATCTTTCAGCAGGATGATCCTTAACCTCCACGTGTTTGAGGTCCTTCCAAACTTCTTGTTGTTATTTAGTTCTAATTTCAAGGCATTATGGTCTGAGAATATGCAGGGGATGATCCCAACTCTTAGGTATCGGTTCAGACCTGACTTGTGACCCAGTATGTAGTCTATTCTGGAGAAAGTTCCATGTGCAGTTGAGAAGAATGTGTATTCAGTTGAGTTTGGATGTAAAGTTCTGTAGATATCTGTGAAATCCATCTGGTCCAGTGTATCCTTTAAAGCTCTCGTTTCTTTGGAGATGTTGTGCTTAGAAGACCTATCGAGGGTAGAAAGATCTATATTGAAGTCACCAAGTGTAAGTGTATTATTATCTAAATATTTCTTCACTTTGGTTATTAACTGATTGATATATTTGGCAGCTCCCACATACGGGGCATATATATTGAGGATTGTTAAGTCCGCTTGTTGGATAGATCCTTGAAGAATGATATAGTGTCCCTCTTCAGCTCTCACTACAGTCTTTGAGGTAAATTTTAGTTTATCTGATATAAGGATGGCTACCCCTGCTTTCTTTTGAGGACCATTTGAATGGTAAATGGTTCTCCAACCTTTTATTTTCAGGTTGTAGGTGTCCTTCTGTCTAAAATGAGTCTCTTATAGACAGCAAATAGATGGGTCCTGCTTTTTTTATCCAGTCTGAAACCCTGCGCCTTTTGATAGGGTCATTAAGCCCGTTCATGTTCAGAGTTACTATTGAAAGATATGAGTTTAGTGTCATCATGATATCTATTCAGTCCTTGTTTTTGTGGATTGTTCCACTGAACTTCTTCTTAAAGGGGAATTTTAAGAGTCCCCCTTAACATTTCTTGCAGAGCTGGTTAGGTGGTCACATATTCTTTCAGTTCCTGCCTGTCTTAGAAGCTCTTTATCTCTCCTTCCATTCTGAATGAGAGCCTTGCTGGATAAAGTATTCTTGGTTGCATGTTCTTATCATTTAGGACTCTGAATATATCCTGCCAGCCCCTTCTGGACTGCCAGGTGTCTGTGGAGAGGCCTGCTGTTACCCTAATACTCCTCCCCATAAAACTCAGGGATCTCTTGTCTCTTGCTGCTTTAAGGATCTTCTCTTTATCTTTGGAATTTGCAAGCCTCACTATTAAATGTCGAGGTGTTGAACGGTTTTTATTGATTTTAGCGGGGGGGATCTCTGTATTTCCTGGATCTGAATGCCTGTTTCCCTTCCCAGATTAGGAAAGTTTTCAACTATGGTTTGTTCAAATACATATTCTGGCCCTCTGGCCCTTTCCTTGCCCTCAGGAACCCCAAATAAACGTAGGTTTTTCTTCCTCAGGCTGTCCTTTATTTGCCTTAATCTATCTTCATGGTGTTTTATTGTTTGTCTCTTTTTTCCTCATTTTCCTTCTTTGCCATCAACTTGTCTTCTATGTCACTCACTTGTTCTTCCACCTCGTTAACCCTCGTCGTTAAGACTTCTAGTTTGGATTGCATCTCATTTAATTGATTTTTAATTTCTGCCTGATTAGATCTAAATTCTGCAGTCATGAAGTCTCTTGAGTCCTTTATGCTTTTTTCTAGAGCCACCAGTAGCTCTATCATAGTGCTTCTGAATTAGCTTTGTGACATTGAATTGTAATCCAGATTTTGTAACTCTGTGGGAGAGAGGACTTTCTGATTCTTTCTTTTGAGGTGAGGTTTTCCTTCTAGTCATTTTGCTCAGTGCAGAGTGGCCAAAAACAAGTTGTATTGGGAAAAGGAGAAAAAGAGAGGAGAGAAAGAAGGAAATAAAAGAGAAAAAGAAAAAAAAAGAAAAAAGAGAAGAACAAGAGAAAGGAAAAAAAGAGTGGGGAAGCAAACAGAAATCAAAAAAAAAAAAAAAACACGGGGGAGTATCTTCAATTCTGTATACTTCAAGTTCCTTGACTTACCTTGGAACTTGTCCGTCTAGTTGGTCTTCTTGGGGAGGGGCCTGTTGTGCTGATTTTCAGGTGTTATCACTTGGGGGAGCTGCTCTGCCCCCTGCCTGGTGCAGGGTTCAGTGGGGGTTGTTTACCCTGTGAGGCTCCAGGAGGAACAACCACAGTGACCTCGGCCAGCTCTAGAGCCCTGTATTCAGCTCCCGCAGTAACTACTGAGCTCTCAGTCTGCAGGGCCTGGATGCTCCGGGGACGGGGCGCTGATCTGCTCAGCTCGGGGCAGGAGCGTCCTTGCTGTCCTGGGCCCTCCCGGCCTCTGCCTGTCCCGGGGGCAGGCTGGATCCTGGGCTGTGTCCCGGCGCCCAGTGCTCCCGGGGCTGCGCTGTTGGATTTGCAGCCCCGGCCGCGCAGCCCCTCTCCGCAGAGCCACCCGAGCCCCTTCGAGTTGCTCCCGGAGCCACGCAGCCCCCTCCGCGCGGAGCCTCTTCCTCTGCTGGAGCCGGGGACTCCAGCCGCCTCCGGGGAGCTGCTCCGGGGACTCGCAGCCGCCTCTCCACGGAGCCGCCGCCGAGCCCCTCCGAGCTTCTCCCGGGTCCAGCCGACCCTGCACTGCAGCCCTTAGGGAGCTCAGAGCACTCTCCTGGGAGCGCAGGTGTCTGTTAGTGTCCCAGGGAGCCTGAGGGCATCCCCGCCCTCCTGGGGTCCTGCTCTAACTCCCTGCCGGCGCCTTTCCGCCGGGGAAGATTGGTGCAGCTCCTGCTTCTCTGGGACTGGGCTTTCCTGTCCTGGGGGCACTTGCCCCGGCCTTAGCCCGGCTTCTCGCGGCGCCCCCCCTTGGATGCCTTTTGTTTCTTTATTTTTTCCCCCGTCTTCCTACCTTGATAGAAGCGCGAACTCTTCTCACTGTAGCATTCCAGCTGTTCTCACTTTAAATCTCAAGCAGAATTCGTAGGTTTTCAGGATGATTTGAAGTTTATCTAGGTAATTTGGTGGGGACAGGTGATTTGGGGACCCTACTCTTCTGCTATCTTGCCCTCCCTTATTCACAGGCAGATTCTACCAAACATTTAAAAAGTGTTAATATCTCTTCTTCTCAAATTACCCCCCCAAAAAGGAATGAAACTGAAGGAAAACTTCCAAATGCATTCTATGAGTCCAAAATTACACTGATATCAAAACCAGATAAAGACTGCACTAAAAAAGAAGAAGATGAAGAAGAAGAAGAAGAAGAAGAAGAAGAAGAAGAAGAACAACAACAACAACAACAACAACAACAACAACAACAATTGCAGGCCAATCCCCAAAGTGATCCCCCCATCCTTTTAATTTAATCCCTAACAAAATACCACTAGCATTTTTCACGGAGCTTGACGAAAAAATCCTAAAATTTGTATGGAATCACAAAAAAAAAAAAAAACCTGGATAGCCAAAGCAACCTTGAAAAAGCAAAGCAAATTTAGAGACATCACAATTCTGGACTTCAAGTTATATTACAGAACTGTAGTGATCAAAACAGTATGGTATTGGTACAAAAGTAGACACATAATTGAGTGGAACAGAATTCATGAAGAAATGAACCCACAATTATATGGACAACTAATCTTTGACAAAGCAGGACAGAATACCCAATGGGAAAAGACAGTCTTCAACAAATGAAGTTATGAAAACTGGACTGTAACATGCAAAAGAATGACATTGGACAGTTTACAGAAAGAAAGAAAGAAAGAAAGAAAGAAAGAAAGAAAGAAAGAAAGAAAACCACTTACTTACACCATACACAAAAATAAATTAAAAATTGATGTAAGACCTGAAACCATCAAAATCTTGGAAGACAACAAAGACCATAAAACCTACTTAACACTAGCTGTAGCAAATTCTATCAAGACATGCCTCCTGGTGTGCTGGAGTGTCTCAGTTAGTTAAGCCTCTTACTCTTGATTTTGGTTCAGGCCCTGATCTCCAGTTTGTGGGATTGAGCTCCATGTTGATCTCCATGGTCAGTGTGGAGCCTGCTTAAAATTCTCCCTCTCCCTCTATCCCTCCCCTCACTTTCTCTCTAAAAAAACCTAGTTTCTAGAAAAAAAAGATATGCCTTTAGAGGCAAGGGAAACAATAGCAAAAATAAGCTATTGGGACTGTATCAAAATAAAAAGCTTCTGCACAGCAAAGGAAACAATCAACAAAGCTAAAAGGCAACCTGTGGAATCGGAGAAGATATTTGCAAATCATTTAGCTTATAAAGGTCTAGTTTCCTAAATATATAAAGAACTTACAAAACTCACCAACCAAAACATGAATAATCCAGTTAAATAATGGGTAGAAGATATGAAGACATTTTTCCAAAAAAGATATATAGATGACAAACAAACACATGAAAATATGCTTATTTATCATCACCTGTATCTGGGAAATGCAAATCAAAACTACAATGAGATGTTATATCACTTCACATCTGTCAGAATAGCTAAAATCAAGAATACAAAAAAAAAAACAGGTGTTGTTATGTATGTGCAGGAAAAAGAACACTCATACACTCTTGGTGGGAATGCAAAATTGTGCAGCCACTGTGGAAAACATTATTGAGGTTCCTTAAAAATTAAAAATATAACCACTGCATAATCCAGCATTCATACTGGGTATTTAATGAAAAATACAAGAAAACTAATTAAAAGTGAAACATATTCTCTTGTGTTTATATCACCATTATTTACAATAGCCAAGATATTGTAAGAGCCCAAGTGTCCATCGATTTATAAATGGATAAATAAGATGTAGTATATACATACAATAGTGAATACTATTCAGCCTTTTTAAAAAAGAGTTTATTTATTCATGAGAGACACAGAGAAAAGACAGAGACATAGGCAGAGGGAGAACCAAGCTCCATGCAGGGAGCCTGATGTGGGACTCGATCCCAGGACTCTGGGATCACACCCTGAGCCGAAGGCAAACACTCAACCACTGAGTCACCCAGTGACTCAGCCCAACTATTCAGCCTTTTAATGAATGAAATTTTGCCATTTGCAATAACATGGATGAACTGGAGCATATAATGCTAAGTGAAATAAGTCAGCTAAAGAAAGACAAAAATGATATGATTTCATTCATGTGTTGTAGTTAAGAAACAAAATAAATACGGGGGAAACATAGAGACAGAAAGCCACTTCTGGATATATATTCAAAACTGCTGAAAGCAGGGTATTGAAGAGATATTTGTACACTTATGTTTAGCAATATTCACAATGGCCAAGAAATGAAAACCACTCAAATATCCATTGATGTATGAATGAATAAATGCCATATATGCATATAAAATATTATTCAGTCTTAAAATGAATGGAATCCTGTCATATGCTACAAGATGGATGAACTTTGGGGAAACTATGCTAAATGAAATAAGCTGGTCATAAAAATCAAGTACTATATAATTCTATGGATATAAGGTACATAAAGTATTCCAATTTATATAAACAGAGAGTTATCAGGAACAGAATGGAGGGGAAATGGAGACTTGCTGTTTAATGGGTGTTTCTACACTGAAAGCTGAAAAAGAAAGGTTTGGAGATCTTTTTCACTATAATTCGAATATTCTTAACACCATTGAATTGCACAATTACATCTATAAATGGTTACAATGGTAAATTTTATATTATGTGTTATTTACCATTGCAATAAAAAAAAACAACGAGCCTCCTGTCATGCTTGACTACTAGGGACAAACTTTGTCAAATAATTTGTATTTTGTTATATTTTATTTTATTTATTTTATTGCTCAATGCCAAGTGTATTTTTCACCTAAACATTGACATTTAAAACCTCATAGAACATGGCAAGTTTGGGGGGCACCTGGGTGGGCTCAATTGTTGAGCGTCTGCTTTTGGCTCAGGTTGTGATCCGGGAATCCTGGGATCGAGTCCCCACCAGGCTCTCTGCAAGGAGCCTGCTTCTCTCTCTGCCTATATCTCTGCTTCTTTCTCTGTGTCTCTCATGAATAAATAAAGAAGATCTTTTTAGAAATGGCAAGTTTTTGTTGAGTACTTCTCTGTGTACCATTCTTATGGTATAAAGCACCATTAATATGTCAGATTAGAGGGATTTAGACAAGAATGGATTTTAGAGACTATCAGTTACAATTACTTTATTTGAACATATGAATAAATGGGGACCAAACAGAGGAAGGGGGAGTGAATCATCCAAAGTCACACAACCACTTAGAGACAGAGCTAGAATAGGAATCCAGAGCTCCTAACTCCAAAATAAAGTGAAACTGTACACATAGTAGACAGCTTCCTGAATCAAATATCCTGTTTTAATATGAAGGAAGGAAGGAAGGAAGGAAGGAAGGAAGGAAGGAAGGAAGGAAGGGGAAGGACGAAAAAGCATTCCTAATAATGACAGAAATCAGAAGTGATTCTTTTTAGAGACTAAATGATTTTCTGATTTAAAATTTTATGCTACCACATAAGGGTTAAACTAGACCTTGAATTTTTCTACCCCATATATTCCCAAACCTGATTAACTAGTGTTATCACCTGTGAAGAGTTTGAAAAATCAATATTTTTGATCTTGTCTCTAGATTTTCTGAAGTAAAATCTCCTGGACTGGACCTCGGGTACGTGCATTTTAAAATTTCCAGGATTATTACATTTATCTGCTAAATTTGGGCACTACTAATCTGTCTCTAGTTATTTTCCAAGTGAAAATACATGAGAAAGTAAGTAGGCCTTTTTTCTTCAGGATATACTAACAAAATATAGAGAAGAATATTAAAGGGTGGGAAACAGATCATAATTTAATTCCATAATTTAATTCCACAAAACTAAGTAATTATATAAGTCTTCTTGTTATATCATATTTTTTGCCTTTCTTGCATTTATATTCTTCCTAAGAAGGTAGGATATTTTATTAAATAAAGTGTAAAAAGCGTGAGCACTATTGATTGGTTTTCACTTTTGCTTTGTTTTTATGCTCAATCTGTGAGCTAAAAGAAGTTAATTTGCCACAGGAGGTCAATCTATTCCATCATTGGTACTACAGTCTAAAGCTGACATGACTTCAAATGCCAGGTCTTTTTTTTTAAATTTTTATTTATTTATGATAGTGAGAGAGAGAGAGAGAGAGAGAGAGAGAGAGAGAGGCAGAGACACAGGCAGAGGGAGAAGCAGGCCCCATGCACCGGGAGCCCGATGTGGGATTTGATCCCGGGTCTCCAGGATCGCGCCAGGATCCAGGCCAAAAGCAGGCGCCAAACCGCTGCGCCACCCAGGGATCCCGAAATGCCAGGTCTTAATGACAAAATCAATATGCAATGTTTGAATTTGTCTGTGGAATTTATTCAAATGTTTTAATTCTTTAAGCTCCAAAAGAAAGTATAGTACAGATGTTCAAAGAGTGAAACTCAGGATTATCTACATTATTATCACCCTCTGTAACCAGACTTCTTAGATTGGACAGGATCTGGTTTTCTATTGATTGCATTTTTACAAACCTCTCAACTCTCTTGAAAGTACTGTGCCCTAGAAAAATGGGTATTAGTTGAAGCAAGATACAGTTGAGTTTTTATTATAGTTTACTAATATTTTTATCCTTAAAAACATGTTTTATTATATGCTACATTTCAGTTTTTAAACTTGTTTACTTTTTTAATAATCTCTATGCCCAGTGTGGGGCTTGAATTTTGAACATGAGATCAAGAGTCGCATGCTCTTCTGACGAGCTAGACAGGCATCCTTCATGTGCTGTTTCAGAATGTTGAATCAAGAATTCCCCATTCTAAAGAAAATAGTGTGATTATATTTATAAAACTATTTCCAAGTTTTTCAAATGCATTAAAATCACAGTTTTGAAAATATAGATCTTGACTCATTCTTGATATTTTTTCAGTTACCCATATTAGATGTGTGGAAATTTTTGACCATAAGAACTGTTTATTTAAAAAAAAAACATTAAAAGAATAAATATTAAGAAACCATTTGCAAATCCTACAATTTTAACTGGCCGAAAACTGAAATAAGGGTCTTATATTATTAGTCTTTACCAAACATCCCAGTGGGATAGTGTGTCCAAACAACAATATAATGAAAGTTATGTACTAAAATATACAGAAAAAATACGTTCTGTGTTTTGAAAATGCACTTATATAAAGCAAAATTTTAAAGAAAACATATTATGCAACATGTTCAACTGTTGATCAGGGTTCTTGTTTGCAAATAACAGAAAGTCAACTCAAACTAAGTCCATTTTGAAAATTTCTAGGCATTCAGCCTACTTGACAAAGCAAAGTTCAGCTATACTTCTAGAGTAATGATTATGACTATAAAAAAGGGTCTGTAGGAAATGGCAACACTCATTCAAGCCACAATTTTTTTAAAAAATCAAAAAATCTAAATAATAGATTGTGAAAATGCTTGCTTATCCTAGAAGTGAGAGATGGTGGATAAACAGTCATCTATTGTTTTGCTCTTGGCTGAACATTTCTTGAGAACTTGTCACAATTATTTTCCTAGGTGCTTAATAATTTGAGTCGGAATATAAAGTATATATATAGGGAGGAGGGGCAAGATGGCGGAAGAGTAGGGTCCCCAAATCACCTGTCCCCAACAAATTACCTAGATAACCTTCAAATCATCCTGAAAATCTACGAATTCAGCCTGAGATTTAAAGAGAGAACAGCTGGAATGCTACAGTGAGAAGAGTTCGCGCTTCTATCAAGGTAGGAAGATGGGGAAAAAGAAATAAAGGAACAAAAGGCCTCCGAGGGGGAGGGGCCCCGCGAGGAGCCGGGCTGAGGCCGGGGCGAGTGTCCCCAGGACAGCAGAGCCCCGTCCCGGAGAAGAAGGAGCTGCACGAACCTTCCCGGGCGGCAAGGGGCTCACAGGGAGTTGGAACAGGACACAGGAGGGCGAGGATGCCCACAGGCTCCCTGGGACACTAACAGACACCTGCTCGCACAGGAGAGTGCCCCGAGCTCCCTAAGGGCTGCAGCGCGCACGCGCGGGACCTGAGAAGCTCGAAGGGACTCGGGAGCGGCTCCAGGGAGGGAGCTCCCGGGCGGGAGCGCGAATCCAACAGCGCAGGCTCCAGAGCACAGGGCGCGAGGACACAGCCCAGGATCCGGCCTCCCCCGGGACAGGCAGAGGCCGGGAGAGCTCAGGACAGCAAGGACACTCCTGCCCCGAGCTGAGCAGATCAGCGGCCCCGCCCCGGAGCCTCCAGGCCCTGCAGATGGAGAGCCCCGAAGTTCCTGCAAGGCTGAATCCAGGCTTCCAGAGTTGCCATAGCAACTGCAGCTGTTCCTCCTGGGGGCTCACAGGGTAAACAACCCCCGCTGAGCCCTGCAGCAGGCAGGGGCAGAGCAGCACCCCCAAGGGCTAACACCTGAAAATCAGCACAGCAGGCCCCTCCCCCAGAGACCAGCTAGACGGATCAGTTCCAGGGGAAATCAAGAGACTTAAAGTCTATAGATTCAGAAGATACTCCCCTGTGTTTTTTGTTTTTTTTTTTTCTTTTTTCTTTTCTTTTTGATTTGTGATTGCTTCCCCCAACCCCTTTTTTTCACCTTTCTTTCTTTTTCTTCTCTTTTTTTCCTTTTTCTTTTCTTTTTCTTTTTTCTCTTTCTCTTTCCTTTTCTTCTCTCTCTTTCTCTCCTTTTCCCAATACAACTTGTTTTTGGCCACTCTGCACTGAGCAAAATGACTAGAAGGAAAACCTCACCTCAAAAGAAAGAATCAGAAACAGTCCTCTCTCCCACAGAGTTACAAAATCTGGATTACAATTCAATGTCAGAAAGCCAATTCAGAAGCACTATTATACAGCTACTGGTGGCTCTAGAAAAAAGCATTAAGGACTCACGAGACTTCATGACTGCAGAATTTAGATCCAATCAGGCAGAAATTAAAAATCAATTGAATGAGATGCAATCCAAACTAGAAGTCCTAACGACGAGGGATAACGAGATGGAAAAACGAGTGAGTGACATAGAAGACAAGTTAATGACAAAGAGGGAAACTGAGGAAAAAAGAGACAGACAATTAAAGGACCATGAAGACAGATTAAGGGAAATAAATGACAGCCTAAGGAAGAAAAACCTATGTTTAATTGGGGTTCCCGAGGGCGCCGAAAGGGACAGAGGGCCAGAATGTGTATTTGAACAAATCCTAGCTGAAAACTTTCCTAATCTTGGAAGGGAAACAGGCATTCAGATCCAGGAAATAGAGAGATCCCCCCTAAAATCAATAAAAACCGTTCAACACCTCGACATCTAATAGTGAAGCTTGCAAATTCCAAATATAAAGAGAAGATCCTTAAAGCAGCAAGAGACAAGAAGTCCCTGACTTTTATGGGGAGGAGTATTAGGGTAACAGCAGACCTCTCCACAGAGACGTGGCAGGCCAGAAAGGGCTGGCAGGATATATTCAGGGTCCTAAATGAGAAGAACATGCAACCAAGAATACTTTATCCAGCAAGGCTCTCATTCAAAATGGAAGGAGAGATAAAGAGCTTCCAAGACAGGCAGGAACTGAAAGAATATGTGACCTCCAAACCAGCTCTGCAAGAAATTTTAAGGGGGACTCTTAAAATTCCCCTTTAAGAAGAAGTTCAGTGGAACAATCCACAAAAACAAGGACTGAATAGATATCATGATGACACTAAACTCATATCTGTCAATAGTAACTCTGAACGTGAACGGGCTTAATGACCCTATCAAAAGGCGCAGGGTTTCAGACTGGATAAAAAAGCAGGACCCATCTATTTGCTGTCTACAAGAGACTCATTTTAGACAGAAGGACACCTACAACCTGAAAATAAAAGGTTGGAGAACCATTTACCATTCAAATGGTTCTCAAAAGAAAGCAGCGGTAGCCATCCTTATATCAGATAAACTAAAATTTACTCCGAAGACAGTAGTGAGAGATGAAGAGGGACACTATATCATACTTAAAGGATCTATCCAGCAAGAGGACTTAACAATCCTCAATATATATGCCCCGAATGTGGGAGCTGACAAATACTGAAACGAATTATTAACCAAAGTGAAGAAATACTTAGATAATAATACACTTATACTTGGTGACTTCAATCTAGCTCTTTCTACCCTCGATAGGTCTTCTAAGCACAACATCTCCAAAGAAACGAGAGCTTTAAATGATACACTGGACCAGATGGATTTCACAGATATCTACAGAACTTTACATCCAAACTCAACTGAATACACATTCTTCTCAAGTGCACATGGAACTTTCTCCAGAATAGACCACATACTGGGTCACAAATCGGGTCTGAACTGATACCAAAAGATTGGGATCGTCCCCTGCATATTCTCAGACCATAACGCCTTGAAATTAGAACTCAATCACAAGAAGAAGTTTGGAAGGACCTCAAACACGTGGAGGTTAAGGACCATCCTGCTAAAAGATAAAAGGGTCAACCAGGAAATTAAGGAAGAATTAAAAAGATTCATGGAAACTAATGAGAATGAAGATACAACTGTTCAAAATCTTTGGGATGCAGCAAAAGCAGTCCTGAGGGGGAAATACATCCCAATACAAGCATCCATTCAAAAACTGGAAAGAACTCAAATACAAAAGCTAACCTTACACATAAAGGAACTAGAGAAGAAGCAGCAAATCGACCCGACGCCCAGCAGAAGAAGAGAGTTAATTAAAATTCGAGCAGAACTCAACGAAATTGAGACCAGAAGAACTGTGGAACAGATCAATAGAACCAAGAGTTGGTTCTTTGAAAGAATTAATAAGATAGATAAACCATTAGCCAACCTTATTAAAAAGAAGAGAGAGAAGACTCAAATTAATAAAACCATGAATGAGAAAGGAGAGATCACTACCAACACCAAGGAAATACAAACGATTTTAAAAACATATTATGAACAGGTTTACGCCAATAAATTAGGCAATCTAGAAGAAATGGACGCATTCCTGGAAAGCCACAAACTACCAAAACTGGAGCAGGAAGAAATAGAAAAACCGAACAGGCCAATAACCAGGGATGAAATTGAAGAAGTCATCAAAAACCTCCCAAGACACAAGAGTCCAGGGCCAGATGGCTTCCCAGGGGAATTCTATCAAACGTTTAAAGAAGAAATCATACCTATTCTACTAAAGCTGTTTGGAAAGATAGAAAGAGATGGAGTACTTCCAAATTCATTCTATGAGGCCAGCATCACCTTAATTCCAAAACCAGACAAAGACCCCACCAAAAAGGAGAATTACAGACCAATATCCCTGATGAACATGGATACAAAAATTCTCAACAAGATATTAGCCAATAGGATCCAACAACACATTAAGAAAATTATTCACCATGACCAAGTAGGATTGATCCCCAGGACACAAGGCTGGTTCAACACTCATAAAAAAATCAGTGTGATTCATCATATCAGCAAGAGAAAAACCAAGAACCATATGATCCTCTCATTAGATGCAGAGAAAGTATTTGACAAAATACAGCATCCATTCCTGATCAAAACTCTTCAGAGTGTAGGGATAGAGGGAACTTTCCTCGACATCTTAAAAGCCATCTACGAAAAGCCCACAGCAAATATCATTCTCAATGGGAAAGCACTGGGATCTTTCCCCTAAGATCAGGAACAAGACAGGGATGTCCACTCTCACCACTGCTATTCAACATAATATTGGAAGTCCTAGCCTCAGCAATCAGACAACAAAAAGACGTTAAAGGCATTCAAATTGGCAAAGAAGAAGTCAAACTCTCCCTCTTCGCCAATGACATGATACTCTACATGGAAAACCCAAAAGCCTCCACCCCAAGATTGCTAGAACTCCTACAGCAATATGGTAGCGTTCAGGATACAAAATCAATGCCCAGAAATCAATGGCATTCCTATACACTAACAATGAGACTGAAGAATGAGAAATTAAGGAGTCAATCCCATTTACAATTGCACCCAAAAGCATAAGATACCTAGGAATAAACCTAACCAAAGAGGTAAATGATCTATACCCTAAAAACTACAGAACACTTCTGAAAGAAATTGAGGAAGACACAAAGAGATGGAAAAATATTCCATGCTCATGGATTGGCAGAATTAATATTGTGAAAATGTGAATGTTACCCAGGGCAATTTACACGTTCAATGCAATCCCTATCAAAATACCATGGACTTTCTTCAGAGAGTTAGAACAAATTATTTTAAGATTTGTGTGGAATCAGAAAAGACCCCGAATAGCCAGGGGAATTTTAAAAAAGAAAACCATAGCTGGGGGCATCACAATGCCAGATTTCAGGTTGTACTACAAAGCTGTGGTCATCAAGACAGTGTGGTACTGGCACAAAAACAGACACATAGATCAATGGAACAGAATAGAGAACCCAGAAGTGGACCCTGAACTTTATGGTCAACTAATATTCGATATAGGAGGAAAGACGATCCACTGGAAGAAAGACAGTCTCTTCAATAAATGGTGCTGGGAAAATTGGACATCCACATGCAGAAGAATGAAACTAGACCACTGTCTTGCACCATACACAAAGATAAACTCAAAATGGATGAAAGATCTAAATGTGAGACAAGATTCCATCAAAATCCTAGAGGAGAACACAGGCCACACCCTTTTTGAAC
Organism: Nyctereutes procyonoides; assembly: GCF_905146905.1. Lineage (NCBI taxonomy): Eukaryota > Metazoa > Chordata > Mammalia > Carnivora > Canidae > Nyctereutes > Nyctereutes procyonoides. The sequence continues at coordinate 62,378,821 of NW_026575125.1, read as the reverse complement.
TTGGCCACAGTAACTTCTTGCAAGATACATCCACGAATTCAAAAGAAACAAAAGCAAAAATGAACTATTGGGACTTCATCAAGATAAGAAGCTTTTGCACAGCAAAGGATACAGTCAACAAAACTCAAAGACAACCTACAGAATGGGAGAAGATATTTGCAAATAACATATCAGATAAAGGGCTAGTTTCTAAAATCTATAAAGAACTTCTTAAACTCAACAGCAAAGAAACAAACAATCCAATCATGAAATGGGCAAAAGACATGAAGAGAAATCTCACAGAGGAAGACATAGACATGGCCAATATGCACATGAGAAAATGCTCTGCATCACTTGCCATCAGGGAAATACAAATCAAAACCACAATGAGATACCACCTGACACCAGTGAGAATGGGGAAAATTAACAAGGCAGGAAACCACAAATGTTGGAGAGGATGCGGAGAAAAGGGAACCCTCTTACACTGTTGGTGGGAATGTGAACTGGTGCAGCCATTCTGGAAAACTGTGTGGAGGTTCCTCAAAGAATTAAAAATAGACCTGCCCTAAGACCCAGCAATTGCACTGTTAAGGATTTACCCCAGAGATTCAGATGCAATGAAACGCCGGGACACCTGCACCCCGATGTTTCTAGCAGCCATATCCACAATAACCAAACTGTGGAAGGAGCCTCGGTGCCCATCGAAAGATGAATGGATAAAGTAGATGTGGTTTATGTATACAATGGAATTTTACTCAGCCATTAGAAACGACAAATATCCACCATTTGCTTCAACGTGGATGGAACTGGAGGGTATAATGCTGAGTGAAGTAAGTCAATCGGAGAAGGACAAACAGTGTATGTTCTCGTTCATTTGGGGAATATGAATAATAGTGAGAGGGAATATAAGGGAAGGGAGAGGAAATGTGTGGGAAATATCAGAAAGGGAGACAAAACATAAAGACTTCTAACTCTGGGAAATGAACTAGGGGTGGTGGAGGGGGAGGAGGGCGGGGGCTGGGGGTGAGTGGGTGACGGGCACTGAGGGGTTACTTGACGGGATGAGCACTGGGTGTTATTCTGTATGTTGGTAAATTGAACACCAATAAAAATTAATAAAAAATAAAGTATATATATATATATATATATATATATATATATATATATATACCTTGTCTTGTAGGAGAGCCAACATTATACTAATAGAAAATTTTGAAATAAAAATATTATTTGACTATCAGTGGTACACAATGTTATATTAGTTTCAGGTGTATAACATAGTGATTCAGCTTATCTGTACATCATGCCATGCTCACCACAAATATAGCTACATCTGTCACCATACAACACTATTACAATACTGTTGACTATATTCGCTATGTTGTGCCTTTTTTTGTTATGACTTATTCTGTAACTGGAAGCCTGTATCTCCCACTTTCTTTCACCCATTTTGTCCATCCTTCCACCCTCATTCCCTCTTGCTGCTATCAGTTTGTTCTGTATTTATAGGTCTGATACTGCTTTTTGCTTGTTTATTCATTTGTTTTATTTTTTAGATTCCACATATGAATGGAATCATATGGTATTTATTTTTTCAATCTGACTTATTTCGCTTAGTGTAACATCCTCTAGGTCTATTCACATTATTACAAATTGTTTCATTCTTTTTTATGGATGTGCTATATTTCTGTGTGAATATGTGTGTGTAAACTATATTCTTCATCAATTCACCTATAGATGGACACTTTAGGTTTCTTCCATATCTTGACTATTATTGATAATGCTTCAATAAACATAGGAATATACATATATATTTTGAATATATATAGGAATATATATGTATCCAAATATATATATTTAAAATTATATATATAAATTCAAGTAAACATAGGAATATATTTGAATATATTTGAATATATATACATATATATGTAGATATATATGTAGATATATATATTCAAATCAGTGTTTTCATTTTCTTTTTTTTTTCAGTGTTTTCATTTTCTTTAGGTAAATGCCCAGTCATGGAATTACTGGATCATATGGTATTTTTATTTATTTTTAATTTTTTGAGGAACCTCACTACTGTTTTCCACAGAGGCTGTTCCAATTCACATTTCCAACAACAGTGTACATGGGTTCTTTTTTCTCCATATTTTCACCAACACTTGTTATTTCTTGCTTTTTGGATTATAGCCATTCTGACAAGTGTAACGTCATCTCTCATTGTGGTTTTGATTTGCATTTTCCTGTTGATTAGTGATGCTGAACATCTTTTCATTTGTCTGTTGTTCATCTGTACGTCTTTGTTTTTTAGCTTTTAAACTAGAATTGTAGCTACATTTATCCATGGTTTCTGTATGTCTTTTATCAACATTTTATACTTTTCTTCATATGTTTCTTGTGATTTTTTGTTAGGATATTTTCTAAACATTTCATATTCTATTGATTTAATGTAATTGGGATACTTTCATAATTTATAACTAGTTAATGGATGGCAGATGATGCAAACCTGGTTTCTTACTGTTAGAGTAAGTGGTTACAGATAAACAAGGGGAAAACCAGGATGATTGATGTGATGCTGGGGATTAGAGTTAAGGACATCAGCATGAACTCCTACTTAGCCTAATATAAATACCAATGGATACATAAAGAAATATTTATAGATGTATGTACATAGTTAAATTAGTGTTCATATTATCATTTATTTGCTTTGTCAATTGACAGGGAACAGAAGCAATGACTCCTCAGAGGTAACAGCACATCCAAAGCCATATTTATTTTCTAATGTAATTCTGCAATGAAAGGAACCAGGGTTCCTTGAATTAATTGCTGATTTTTGGCTATATTACAGAATATATAGTATAATCTTGGAGCATATTTCAGACTGAAAAAGTGATAATGCCCTAAAATAAACTCCACAACAATGGGTGTACATCAAATGCACACATCACTGACTGAAAGAGCTTCCAATGACTAAAGCTGGAATAGTTTAACCAACAAAACTAATGAAGTAGTGTTGCATCATAACCTAAAGTATAAGTACTGATGAGTCCATGTTAATTGAATTGAATCATAACAAGAACAGCAGATAAACCTCAATTAAAAGAAATACTACAGTGCCGTACCAGTTCTCAAAACTTTCAGTGTTATAAAAGACAAGGAAAGTCTGAGGAATTATCACAGCCAAAAGACCCTAATGTGACTACTAAATGTAATGTGGTAACCTATATGGGACACCATAACAGAAAAAAAAACATTAAATCAAAACCAGGGCAATCTGAATAAAGTACGGACTTTAGTTAATGATAATGTACCAATATTGGATCCTAAGTTGTGACAAATATACCAAACTAATGTAAATATCAATAATATATTATGCTAGCAAAGTAACTGTGTGTGGGCTAGATGGGAACTCAGTATTATTTTCAAAACTTTCCTGCAAATCTAAGACTCTTCTAAACTAAAATATTTATTAACTAATAGTTGTGAAAATGGTCATATTTATCTTTTTACTGCATATCATGTAAATGACTTAGGTGTTTCTTTATTGAAGACTATATACAATTTGGGTTTCAGACAGACAGTCTTTATAATGGTTAAAACATTTATTGTATTGTATATATTCTTTCCAATGTTGCTAAATTTTTCAGGAAAAGATTTTAAAATTTCCATATGCCTTTTCCAACGTCATAGTAATGATAATGGTAAATTACAGATCCAAGAGTGTATAAGCATATTGAGATAATTTTAGCTCTTGTGGCTTAAGTGGATTATAATCTTTTATTTTTATGACATATTTGCAAGCTACCATATTTAGAAAGCAACCTTAAATATTGCCCAAGTGAAGGTATTGAACACCTTAGTGTGTGAAGTGATTATTTTTAAGAGCTTTTATATGCCTGCACTTTAGTTTTGATAGCATGTACAAACACAAAACAGCTCATTTAAATTAAAGGCTGTGGCTAGAGTCAGTTCTAATTACATATATATATATATATATATATATATATATATATATATATAATTGGGAATATATGACATAAATTTCACTTTTTAAAATGTACAATTCATTTTTAGTGTATTAATAAGGTTATGCAATGATAATCTCTACCTAAATCCAGAATATTTTTTCTCCCAGCAAGAAGCCCAATGGACATTTCCCCAAAATTACCCAATCCTGTTTATTACTAATCTAATTTCTATTTCCATGGATTTTCTATTCTATACAGTCCCAGGAAAATGGCAATAACACAAGGTGCTGCCATTTGTGACTCACTTTTTCACTTCCTAATGTTTATGAGGTCCATTCATGGAGCCTTTGTCAGTATTTATTTTTTTATGACTGAATTGTCATTGTATAGATATACCACATTTTGGTTTTCAATTTCTCAGTTAATGGACTTTTGGATTGTCTCCATTTTGGGACTATTATGAATAACATTACTATGAATACTGTTTTACAAGTTTTTGTGTGAATAAGTGTTCTCAATTCTCTTGGATATATTCCTGAGAGAACAATAGTTCAGTCATATACGAACTCTATCTTTAACTATTAGAGGAACTTTCAGTTTTCTAAGGTGATCACCCAATTTTATATTCCCACAGACAACTCAAAGAGTTCCAATTTCTTCACATCTTTGCCAAAAGTTGTGATTGTGTAATTTTTTATTATAGCCATCCTAGTGTGTGTGAAGTGATATTGCATCATGGTTTTGATTTGCATTTCCAGATGACAAGCAATATTGAGTATCTTTTCATATGAATTTTGTTTATTTGCATATCTTTTGAAGGACATTCTACTGAAATCCTTTTTCCATTTTTCATTGGATTATGTCTGTTTTTGAATTTTAAGAGTTGAATATGTATACTAAATACTAGGCCCTTTTTATGCATATGGTTTGAAAAGATTTTCTCCCATTCTGTTGGTTGTTTTATTTATTTTTTATTTTTTAAAGATTTTATTTATTAGAGACAGAGAGAGAGAGGCAGGGACACAGGCAGAGCGAGAAACAGGCTCCATGCAGGGAGGCTGACATGGGACTCGGTCCGGGGTCTCCAGGATCACTCCCTGGGCTGAAGGCAGCACTAAACCACTAAGCCACTGGGGCTGCCCTGTTGATTGTTTTAATACTTCCTTTGTGGAAGTGGTTCTTCTCTTCTAACAGAGATGATTTATTTACTAATCTCAGAGCATGTGTTGAAGTGGGAAGGATCATTGGAAGAACTCTCCAAGAACAAAAGAACTGGCTGGCACCATTTCCATCACCCACCCTCCAGCCTAGATACAAGAGCAACAGGAACCAGGTCAACACAACACCCTCCACCTAGCTGGCAAATAGTGTACCTCATCCTCTTATTCTCCAATAAAAATGCCCCCTCAATCCAAGCCTAGACAGTATTTTTCCCAGGTGGCTGCATGTTTTCTCCCACAGGGGATCAGCATAGGCCTTACTATACTGTGAGCCCTGCCTCTTCATTCTTTTGTGGCCCCACCCCTTCCAAATACAACCTTGGCCAGAGTCAATACAAAGCAGTTCCACAAGCTTTGCAGTGTTAAACAGCCCTAGAAGAGGCCAGCACCACTCCAAAGTGACTCCTACCCCAGGGAGGAAGGAAAAAAGCACATACCACGCCAACTGTGGCCCCATCAGTGGGTTGAGGACAGAATCATGTCTGACTGTAAGCCTCCTTTACCAATAAAAGCTCCTAAAGGAGAAAAAAGGGAAATCATCCTTCAGTTCTTTGTTATTGAATCACTGGCAAACATGTAATATGACAATTGAAACCCAATGAAACCCAAGATTAGCCAACTTACAATACAGGGACCAAACACTACCAAAAACAATAAGAGTGCCATTGTGGATGACTAAGCTGAAGGAAAACATTGTTCACCTACAACATTAGGGTGTACACAGCACACATAGGACACACCATTGAATCACAAATTTCTGGTGAACAGGGAACATCGAACTGCAGGGCACTAAAGGATCTCTTATTAATGAGGCCACTACTTTCAACAGCATGATATGTAGCTGACTTTAAGACATAGAAACAGAAGCAGAGGGTTATACATAATAAGGATATACAAAGGAATATGTTCCAAATAAAAGAACAGGACAAAATAAAAGCAACTGAGCAAAACAGAATGGAGATAAGTAAAATACCTGAGAGCAGATTTAAAGTAATGATCATAAAGATACTCTCTGGATTTGAGAAAAGATTGGAGGACCTCAGTGAAACTCATAGCAAAGATATAGAAAACATAGAAAAGAATGACTCACAGATAAAGGACTCAATAACTGAAATTAAAAATACACTAGGTAGGATAAATAGTAGACTAGAAGAAGCAGAAAAAATGAAGAAGTGACCTAGAGGACAGTAGAGGAAAGAAACCATGCTGAACAGGAAAGAGAAAAATAATAATAAAAAATAGAAATATACTAAGGAAATTTAGTGATACTATCAAGCATAATAGCATTTTCATTATAGGGATCCCAGAAGGAGAAAGGAGAGGAAGGGGATCAAAAAGTGTATTTGAAGAAATAATAGCTGAAAACTTCCCTAATCTAGGGAAGAAGACAGAAATCCAGATTCTGAAAGCACAGAGAGCACCCAACAATATTAACTCAAAGAGGTCCTCAGCAAGACAAATAGTAATTAAAATGGCAAAAAGTAGTGATGATGATAAAATGTTAAAAGCGGCAAGAGAAAACAGTTACATTCAAGGAAAAATGCCTAAGAAAATCAATTGAATTTTCAGCAGAAACTTTGCAGCCCAGAATAGAGTGGCATGATATATTCACAGTACTGAAAGAAAAAACAAAAACAAAAACCTTACAACCAAGAAAACTCTATCCACCAGTCTCATTTAGAATAAAAGAAGGGATAGTTTCCTAGACAAACAAGAGTTAAAGGAATTAATGACCATTAAACCAACCCTACAAGACACATTAGAGTGAACTTTTTGAGTGGAAAGGAAAGACTGTAAGTACGAGTACAAAAAGTAAGAAGAAAACAAACAAACAAAAACAACTTCCCCCAAAAAAGACAGTACAATTAAGTATATCTATAAAAATCAGTAAAAGTTTTTCCAAAATAAAAGGATGTAAAGTACAACACACTATACCAAAAATCTGGGGGTAGGTGAGTAGAGAATGGCTTCAAACTTAAGCAACCATTAACTTAATATAGAACATTATATACATAAGACCACACACACACACACACACACACACACACAATTTGTAACCATGTATCAAAAATATTCATCACATTATGCCATTCCCAGCCCTGTACCCCAGCTGCCCTGCATAGTCTGCAGCTGCTGCAGTGCACTGAGGAATCCAGCATAGGACTGGTGGCCCAGTGCAAGTTTTTCTAACACCACTACCCTGCTCCTAATTCCCCCATCAGGCATGACCCAGAGAGCAGAAATGGCTGGGTCCCATCAACAGCACAAATAGCAAACACAGCCAATGACAAGCAGAGACAGTGCAGATGACTGCATTGAAAGGAAACATGATTCAGATATAATGTTAGGGCATAAACAACACTTATTAGATACTCTCCTGGCATGCCAGTTTCTGATGAATAGAGGACACTGTACTGTAGGGCACTCCAGGATCTCTTCTTTGTAAAGTCACCATGTTCAATAGTAGAAGACCTAGCTGACTTTATTAACACATAGACACAAGAACAGCAGCCAAAATGAAGAGACAGAGAAACTGAACCCAAATGAAAGAACAGGAGGCCATGGCCACAGATCTAAGCAAAACAGATATAGATAATATGCTGTATAGAAAATTTGAAGCAATGATCATAAGGATACATACTGGACATGAGAAAAGAGCAAAAAACATCAGCGAGATCATTAGCACAGAGATAAAGAATAACATAGCAGAGATAAAAGGCTAAACAAATGAAATCAGAAACACACTTGATAGGATGAACAGCACAATGGAAGACATGGAGGAACAAATAAGTAATCTAAATTGCAGTATAAAGGAAAGCACTCAAGATGAACAAAAGAGAAAAAAGAATTATGCAAAACAATAATAAAGTTATAGAACTCAGTGATTCCATCAAACAATAATATTTATATTATAGGAATCACAGAAGAAAAAGAGAACATGGGGTAGAGAATTTATTTGAAAAAATAATAGCTGAAAAATGCCCTAATCTGAGGAAGGAAATCAACATTTAGATCCAGGAGTCACAAAGAACTTAAATCAAAATCAACAAAATCAGACCCACAACAAGACATATTGTAATTAAATTGAAAAACATAGTAATAAAGAAAAAAATTTCAAAAGGACCAAGAGAAAAGAAGACAGTAACTTACATGAGAAAACCCATAAGGTTGGCTGCAGATCTTACAACAAAAATTTAGCAAGCCAGAAGGGAGTGACATAATATATTCAAAGTGCTGAATGGGAAGAGTCTGTAACCAAGAATACTTTATTCAGCAAGACTATCACTCAGAATAGGAGAAATATTTTCCCAGAAAAAGAAAACTAAAAGAGTTAATGACCATTAAACTAGCCCTGCAAACAATATGAAAAGGGAATATTTGAGTGGAAAGGAGAGAGCAAAAGTGACAGTAAAAAGATAAAAAACACAAGCAGTAAAAAATGAATATTTCTATACAAAATCAGTTAAGGAACTCACAAAATAAAAGGATAGAAAATATAACAGAGACCTAAAACAAGGGAAGATATGCAAACCTAAATAACCATCAAATTAATATAGACTACAATATGTAGACGAGGTTCTATACAAAGCTAATGGTAGCCATATATTAAAAACCACTAATAGATATGTAAAGAATGAAGAGAAATAAATCCAAATATATCACTAAGGAAAACCAGCAAACCATGAAAAAACAAAAGAAAGAATAAGAAAATATTCAGAAATAATATTATAGTAAATATATCCATAATTACTTTGAATATAAATGGATGAAATTCTGTAATCAAAAGACATATGGTGACAGAATGGATTTTTTAAAAAATCATCTATACGCTGCCCATAAGAGAGTAATTCTACACCTAAAAACACCTGCAGAGTGAAAGTGAGGAGAAGAAACATCTATTATACAAATTGATTTTAAAAGAAAGCCAGAGTAGGAATACTTGTATTAGACAAAACAGACTTTGAAGCAAAGACTAGGGACACTTGGGTGGCTCAGCAGTTGAGCATCTGCCTTTGGCTCAAGGCATGATCCTGAGGTCCCAGGATTGAGTCCCACATCAGTCTTCCTGCATGGAGCCTGCTTCTCCCTCTGCCTATGTCTCTGCCCCTGTCTCTCTGTGTGTGTCTCTCATGAATAAATAAATAAAATCTTAAAAAAATAAATAAAATCTTTTAAAATAACAAAATAAATTAAAAAAATAAAACAAAGACTGTAAGAAGAGACAAAGAAGGACACTGTATAATAACAAAGGAGACATCCAACAAGAAGATATAACGATTGTAAATATTTATGCACACAATAAAGGAGCACTGAAATACATACAACAGTTAATAACAGACACAAAGGAATAAATTGGTAATAATAAAATAAAACTAGGAGACTCTAACAACTCACTTACATCAATGGATAGATGATCTTGTTCCTAAATAGAAAAGGAACAAGGAAACAATGACTTTGAATGGGAAACTAGACCAGATAGATTTAACAGATATATTCAGAACATTTCATTTTGAAAGAGAAAAAAATACATATTCTTTTCAACTGCCCATGGAACATTCTCCAGACTAGATCACATATTAGCCCACAAAATAAAACTCAACATATTCAAGACCAAAATCATACCAATCATTTGTATTGACTAGAACATTATGAAACTGAAAGTCAATCAGAAAAATAAAATCTGGAAAAAAAAGAAAAAAGAAAGAAAAAGAAAGAAAAAGAAAATCTGGAGGGACCACAAATACATCATGGTCCATAAAAAACATGCTACTAAACGATGAAAGGGTCAATCGAGAAACAAAGAAGAATTAAATAAGTACTGGAAATACATGAAACTGAAAACAAAATGGTCCAAAATCATTGGGATGCAGCAAAAATGGTTCCAGTAGGGAAGTACATAGCAATACAGGCCCACCTCAAGAATCAAGAAAATCTCAAATAAATGAGATAATCTGGAGGGAATTAAATGACAGAGTAGTTCAGGGACCCTGAGACTGCATCATCACTTGGACACAGCTAAATCAGCATCCAATCATTTTGAACATCCAGGAAATCAATCTGAAGATTAAGAGAACAATCTACACAATGAGAAGGAGAGAATATGGCAGGTACAAGGTGTGGAGATGTGAACTGGGGTGAGAAAAGCTGCAGCACCACAGATGGGAGGGAGCCCCTTCTGCAGAGAAAGGAGATGAAAAGAGAGGGGGGGAGAGAAGAGTGCATTGGGTTTGTACAAGAAAAACACTTCCCCCAAAACCATTGCCTGGGGAGTGGGGAGGAACCCGGTATGACAATTTTTGAAGCAGCAGAGCTCAAATTCTGAGGTTTTGGACATCTGCTTTACTTGCCAGAGGCAAGCTGAGTGGAATGCAGTGCTACTGGGGAAAGGATGGGCAGAGACCTGATTTGAAGATCCCATGGCTTACACCAAAAGAGAACATTCTCCTTCCTGGAGGAAGAGGGTATATTGCCTCTCCAAGGACAAAAGACCTGGTGGTCACCACTGAGTGGCCATTCATTGGGAGGGGGTAGTAGCATGCATAGAGGGCAAATTGGTCACTGCTTTTCACCATGCTCCACCAGAAACTCCAAGCACCCATGTGGCATATGACTGCTTTACTGAGATGAAATGGCAACGGACTCAGCATGACTAGGCTCTTCAACAGAGAAGGGGAGTGGGTCTATGCTGTAGTGGGTTCTTTAAGATTTGAAGTTTTGAATCCCAGTCACATGCCAGAGAAAATACAAAGGAAATATGGCACCAGGTGGGCCAATTGCCTGGGCACAGACAGGGGGAGGAGAAGGATCTGACAGAAGCTTGAAACACAAGTAATACCTTTTGCTTTTCTGTGAGGCATTCCTGAACACTGCAGGCATGAGCTCCACTCTCCAGGGAAAAGAAAGATGGGTGATATCATTTTAGCCCCAACCACCAACAAGGTTGGAAATCAGGATTCCTGGGTGGCGCAGCGGTTTGGCGCCTGCCTTTGGCCCAGGGCGCGATCCTGGAGACCAGGGATCGAGTCCCACGTCGGGCTCCCGGTGCATGGAGCCTGCTTCTCCCTCTGCCTATGTCTCTGCCTCTCTCTCTCTCTCTGTGACTATCATAAATAAATTAAAAAAAATAAAAAAAACAAGGTTGGAAATCACTAAAGCAACACAGGACATCCCATAGTGGTTGGAGCCCCTTACACTAAACCCCACTCTCCTGCACTCTGCAGGTACATCTCTAGGAGGACAGGTCTGACTGTGAACCAATATAGCAGATAGCTCTCCCAGAAGACCAGCATAAGCCCCCTAGCTGCTCCAAGTCTACTGATCAGAGTGCTCCAAAGTGTCAGCTTCAGTTCTTATAGAAATAGGACCAGGATCTTTTCCTTTCTTACCTTTGGAATGAGGCTTATAATTGTTTATTTGTTTATTTTTTTCATTTCCTCTTGTCTCTCTGTCTTCTTTTTAAAGATTTTATTTATTTACTCATGAGAAACACAGAGGCAGAGACATAGGCAGAGGGAGAAGCAGGCTCACTGCGAAGAGTCTGATATGGGACTCCATGCCTGGGCTGGGATCACACCCTGAGCCAAAGGCAGATGCTCAGCCGAGGATCCACCCAGGCATCTCTCTTTTTTTATTTTTATATCTTTTGATAAGGATTCTCCTTTTTAATTTTTTTTTCATATTTGGAATATGGGTTGCAGTTTTTTGTTTGTCTTGATTTTATTGCTCCTTTTTCTCTTATTGTGGATCAGGCTATTTTTTTAACTGGGCATATTTTAACAAACAAATCAAAGCACACATAGTTAAAGGTCCAAACACTCTCCATCTCAAGAAAAGAAGAACTCTGCAGAAGACTCATCTGTGGGAGAGAGTAGCCAAAACACAACAGCAGAGTGCACACAGCATACACCAGAAAGAGTTTCTGCAGCTCCAGGTCCTTGAGAACATAGAAGCCTTTCTTAATATAACATTAGTCTCAGGAGCAGGAAGTATAAAATCATTCCTAATACATAAAAGACAGAAACCTAGATAAACTGACAAGATGGAGTAATTATCCCGAAAAGAAAGATCAAGAAGAAATTGCAGCCAGAGATTCACTCAAAAGAGATATAAACAATATATCTGAACACTAATTTAGAACAATAGTCATAAGAATTCTAGCTGAGATTGAAAGAAACAGACACCACAGAAACCCTGGCTGTAGATATAAAAGACCTAAAAACTTGGAACGCCTGCGTGGCTCAGCGGTTGAGTGCCTGCCTTCAGCCCACTGAGTGATCCTGGGAGTCCCAGGATTAAGTCCCATATCAGGCTCCCTGCATGGAGCCTGCTTCTCCATCTGTCTGTGTCTCTGCCCCTCTCTCTGTGTGTCTCTCATGAATAAATAAATAAAATATTTGAAGAAAAGCAAAAAAAAAAATAAAAGACCTAAAAAAAAAAGTCAGGTAAAAAAAAAAGTCAAGTCAAAATAAAAAATGCTGGAGCTGAGATGTAAAACTGAATGAATGTAATCTCAATAAGAATGCAAGAAGCAGAAGATCAAAATTATAGAAAATAATGAGCTGAAAAGAAGAGTGAAAGAAAACTATTAGATCATGAATGTAGACTTAGGTAACTCAATGATTCAATAAATTACAATATTATCCATATTATGGGAGTCCCAGAAGAAGAAGAGCAAGGGAAGGGGCAGGTTTATTTTTGAACACAATATAGTTCAGAACCTCCCTAACTTGGGGAAGGAAACAGGCACTCAAGTCCAAGAGGCAAAGAGGACTCTCCTCAAAATCAACAAAAACAGGTCAACACCAAGACATATCATAGGAGAACTCGAAAAATACAAAGATAAAGGGAGAATTCTGAAAGCAGCTCTGGACCAAAGGTCCATAACATTCAAGGAAAGACACATAAGTTTAGTAATAGACCTGTCCACAGAAGCTTGGTAGCCCAGAAGAAAGTGGCATGATATATTCAATGTGCTAAGTGGGTAAAACATGCAGCCAAGAATACTTTATCCAGCAAGGCTGTCATTCAGAATAGAATAAAGAGTTTCCAAGACAAGCGAAAACTAAAGGAGTTCATGGACACTAAAGCAGCTCAGCAAGAAATATTAAAGAGGACTTGTTGAGCAGGAGAGATCAAAAGCAACAGAGACTAGAAAAGAATGGATACAATCTACAGAAACAAGTAATACAGTGGCACTTAATTCATATCTATTAATGATTACTCTGAATGCAAATGGCCTAAATGCTCTAATCAAAATACATAGTGTATCAGGATGGATTTTTAAAAAAATACTTCTCAATCAATATGCTGCCTACCAGAGACTCATTTTAGACCTCAAGATACCTCCAGATTGAATGTGAGTGGATAGAAAACCTTTTTTAATGCTACGGGATATTAAAAGAAAAGTGAAGTAGCCATATTTATATCAGAAAAACTAAATATTGAACCAAACACTATAATAAGAGACAAAGAAGGAGAAAATACCATGATAAAACGGCCTATCCAACAAGAAGATCTAACAATTGTAAATTTTATGCCCCAACTTGGGAGCAGCCAAATATATAAATCAATTAATACAAAAATAAAAAACTCCAACTCTCTGAAGAAAGTCCATGGTATTTTGATAGGGATTGCATTAAATGTGTAAATTGCCCGGGGTAGCATTGACATTTTCACAATATTAATTCTTCCAATCCATGAGCATGAACAAAAATCTCATAGAGGAAGACATAGACATGGCCAACAAGTACAGGAGGAAATGCTCTGCATCACTTGCCATCAGGAAAATACAAATCAAAACCACAATAAGATACCACCTCACACAAGTGAGAATGGGGAAAATTAATAAGGCAGGAAACCACAAATGTTGGAGAGGATGTGGAGAAAGGGGAACCCTCTTGCACTGTTGGTGGAAATGTGAACTGGTGCAGCCACTCTGGAAAACTGTGTGGAGGTTCCTCAAAGAGTTAAAAATACATCTGCCCTAGGACCCAGCAATTGCACTGCTGGGGATTTACCCCAAAGATTTACCCTGATGTTTATAGCAGCAATGTCCACAATAGCTGAACTGTGGAAGGGGCCTCAGTGTCCATAGAAAGATGAATAGATAAAGAAGATATGGTATATATATACAATGGAATATTACTCAGCCATTAGAAACAACAAATACCCACCATTTCTTTCAACGTGGATAGACTGGAGGGTATTATGCTGAGTGAAATAGGTCAATCAGAGAAGGACAATCATTATATGGTCTCATTCACTTGGGGAATATAAAAAATAGTGAAAGGGAATAAAGGGGAAAGGAGAGAAAATGTGTGGGAAATATCAGAGAGGAAGACAGAACATGAGAGACTCCTAACTCTGGGAAATGAACAAGGGGTGGTGAAAAGGGAGGTTGGCGGGGGGTGGGGGTGACTGGGTGATGGGCACTGAGGGGGGCACTTGATGGGATGAGCACTGGGTGTTATGCTATATGTTGGCAAATTGAGCTCCAATAAAAAATATATATAAAAAACTAAAGAAACTCATTGATAATACAATAATGATAGGGGATTTTAACAGCTCACTTACAGAAATGGACAGATCATCTAAGCAGACCAACTAAGAAATGATATTTTTTAAAGATTTTCTTTATTTATTCATGAGATACAGGAAGAGAGAGAGAGAGAGAGAGAGAGAGAGAGAGAGACCAGACAGAGGAGAAGCACGCTCCATGCAGGCAGCCTGACCTGGGTCTTGATCCCAGGACTCCAGGATCACTCCCTGGGCGATAGACAGGCGCCAAACCACTGAGCCACCCAAGTATCCCCGAAACAATTTTTTTTATTTATGATAGTCAGAGAGAGAGAGAGAGAGAGGCAGAGACATAGGCAGAGGGAGAAGCAGGCTCCATGCACCGGGAGCCCGACATGGGATTCGATCCCGGGTCTCCAGGATCGTGCCCTGGGCCAAAGGCAGGCGCCAAACCACTGCGCCACCCAGGGATCCCCTGAAACAATATTTTTGAATGACACACTGGACTGGATGGACTTAACAGATATATTCAGAACATTTCGGGATCCCTGGGTGGCGCAGCAGTTTAGCGCCTGCCTTTGGCTCAGGGCGCGATCCTGGAGACCCGGGATCGAATCCCACGTCGGGCTCCCGGTGCATGGAGCCTGCTTCTGCCTCTCTCTCTAGCTCTCTCTCTGTGTGACTATCATAAATAAATAAAAGTTAAAAAAAAAAAAAAGAACATTTCATCCTATAGCAGCAGAATACACATGGAACATTCTCCAGAACAGATCACATACTGAATCACAAATCTGCCTTTAACCAGTACAAAATATTAAGAGCATAAAATGCATATTTTCGAACCATTACACAATAAAACTTGAAGTAAACCACAAGAAAAAAAGATTTATAAAGACCACAAGTACATGAAGGTTAAAGAACATTTTATTAAGCAATGAAAGTTTAAACATAAAATAAAAAAATACATGCAAGCAAAAGAAAATGAAAACATGACAATTCAAAACCTTGGGATGTAGGAAAGGCAGTCCTATGAGGGAAGTCTATAGCAATACAGTCCTTCCTCAAGAAACAAGAAAAGTCACAAGTATACAACCTACCTTACACCTAAAGGACCTGAAAAAGGAGATCAAATAAAGCCTAAGTCAAACAGGAGAAGGAAAATAATAATCAAAATTAGAGAAGAAAGCAATGATAGAGAAATTAAAAAAAAACAAGGTAGAATAGATCAACAAACTAGAAGCTGATTCTTTGAAAGAATTTTTAAAAAATGATAAATCTCTTGTCAAACTTATCAAAAAGAAAAGAGGAAGGACCCAAATAAATAAAATTATGAATGAAAGGAAGATATCAAAATCAATACTGCAGAAATACAAAATATTATAAGATAATATTATGAGCAGTTTTATGACAACATATTGGGCAATCTCAAGAAATAAATTCCTAGAGACATACACACTACCAAAACTGAAAGAGGAAAAAATAGAATATCTGAGCAGATACATAAGTAGCAATTATAATCAACTAATGAATAATCTCTGAATATACAAGAGGCCAGGGCTAGATGGCTTCCTAAGGCAATTCTCCCAAACATTTGAAGAAGAGTTAATACATGTTTCTAAAACTATTAAAAAAAAGAAATGGAAGGAATATTTCCAAAGTCATTCTATGAGGCCAGCATCACCTTGATTCAAAAAACAAAGACCCCACTGAAAAGAATTTCAGATCAACATCCCAGATGAACACAAATATAAAGATTCTCAACAAGAGGGTCACCTGATTGGCTTAGTGGTTGAGCATATGCCATTGACTCAGGTCATAATCCTGGGGTCCTGGGATGGAATCCCACATCAGGGTCCTCACAGGGATCCTGCTTATCCCTCCACCTACATCTCTGCTTCTCTCTCTGTGCCTTTCATGAAAAAAATAAGTAAAATATTTAAAAATTCTCAATAAACTAGTACATTGAAGGCAATAGTATATTAAAAGAATTATTCACCATGATCAAGAGGGATTTATTCCAGGACGGGGGGTAGGTAAAATACACCAAAATGAATGATTGTGATACACCACATTAATAAAAGGATAATAATCATGATCTTCTCAATAGATGCATAAAAGGCATTTAATAAAATATAGCATCCTTTCTTGAAAAAAATTCCCACAACAAAATAGAGATAGAAGGAATACACATCAACATCATAAAGGCAATATATAAAAAAAAAACCACAGCTAATATCATTCTCAATGGGGAAAAATTGAGAGCTTTTCACAATGTCAGGACATGACACAGATGTTCAATCTCACCACTGTTGTTCAACATAGTACTGGAAGTCTTAGCCTCAGCAGACACACACCAAAAATAAAATAAAATAAAAGATATTCAATTTGGCAAAAATTTAAACTTTCATTTTTTTCACATGATGTGATATTATATGTAGAAAAATCAAAAGACATCACCAAAAAATTGCTAGAACTTATTCAAGAATTCAGCAAAGTCATAGGTTATAAACTCAATGTACAGAAATGCGTTTCATTTCTATACACCAATAATGAAGCAGCATAGGGAGAAATCAAGGTATTGATCCCATTTAAAACTGCACCAAAACATATAACTAGGAATAAACCAAAGCAAAAGTCTGTACTCTGATAACTGTAGAAAACTTATGAAAGAAATTGAAGATGAGACAATCAAATAGAAAGACATATCATGCTCATGGATTGAAAGAACAGATATAGCTGAAATGTCTATACTACCCAAAGCAATGTACACATTCAGTGCAATATTCATCAATATAATGCTAGCTGTTTAGATAGAGATAGAACCAATAATTCTAAACTGTGTAGAAAATCAGGAAGGAACCCTAATAGCCAAAGTAATGTTGAAAAATAAAAGCAATGATGGAGGCTTCACAGTTCTGGTCTCCAAGCTGTAATACAATACTATCAACAGGACAGTATAGCACTGGCACAAAAACAGACACATACCAACGGAAGAGAATAGAGAACCCAGAGATGAACCCACACCTATATGGGCAACTAATCTTAGACAAAGCAGGAAAGAATATCCAAGGGAAAGCAAAATTTTTGACCTTGGCAGGAGAAACATTTACCTAGACATGTCTCCAGAAGCAAGGGAAACAAAAGCAAAAATGAGCAATTGGGACTGCCATCAAGATAAAATGTTTTGGCACAGTGAAGGAAACAATCAACAAAGCTAAGATACAACCCATGGAATGGAAGAAGGTATTTGCAAATGAAATACCAGATAAAAGGCTTGTATCCAAAATCTATAATAGAACACATCGGGCATCCCTGGGTGGCTCAGTGGTTTAGTGCCTGCTTTTGGCCCCGGGTGTGATCCTGGACTTCCAGGGTCAAGTCCCACATTGGGCTCCCTGTATGGAGCCTGCTTATCTCTCTTCCTGTGTCTCTGCCTCTCTCACCCTGTCTCTCATAAATAAATAAATAAAATCTTAAAAAAAACTCATCAAACTCAACACCCAAAAAATAAATAATCCTGTTAAGAAATAAGCAGAAGACATGTTCTTCAAACAATACACACAAATGGCCAACAGACACATGAAAAAAATCCTCAATATCACTCATCATCGGGAAAATACAAATCAAAATCACAATGTGATACCACCTATCACCTGTAAGGATGGGTAAAATTAACAACTCAGTAAACAACAGGTATTGGTGATGAGGTGGAGAAAAGAGAACCCTCTTATACTAATGGTGGGAATGAAAACTGGTGCAGCCACTCTGGAAAACAGTATGGAATTTCCTCAAAACATTAAAAATAGAACTACCCTACAATCCCACAATTACACTACTAGGTATTTATCCAAAGGTACAAAAATACTGATTAGAAGGGGCACCGCAATATTTATAGGAGCACTCTCAACAATAGTCAAATTATGGAGACAGGTCAAATGTCCACCCTCAATGGACAAAGAATATGTGATGTACATATATACAATTTAATATTACTCAGCTATCTAAAAGAATGAAATTTTGCCCTTTGCAATGTTATGGATAGAATTAGTCTGAGTGAAATTATACTGAGTGAAATAAGTCAAAGAAATATAATTATCATATGATTTCACACATATTTGGAATGTAAGAAATAAACCAAATGAACATAAGGTATGGGAAGGAAAAATAAGATAAAAACAGAGAAGCAAACCATTAGAGACTCTTACCTAGAGAATAAGCTGAGGGTTTCTGGGGGTGGGTGGGTGGGGAGATGGGCTAAATGAGTGAAGATCATTAAGGAGGGCACTTGTTGGGCAGCCCGATGGCCCAGCAGTTTGGCGCTGCTTTCAGCCTGGAGTGTGATCCTGGAGACCCGGGATCGAGTCTCATGTTGGGCTCCCTGCATGGAGCCTGCTTCTCCATCTGCCTGTGTCTCTGCCTCTGTCTCTGTGTGTGTGTCTGTCATAAATAAATAAACAAACATCTTTTTTTAAAAAAAGGAGGGCACTTGTTGTGATGAGAATTGAGTGTTATATGTAAGTGATGCATCACTAATTTCCACTCCTGAAATCAAAACTACAGTATATGTTAACTAAATTGAATTTAAATAAAAACATGGACAGGGAAGCAAGATGGTGGAAGTGTAGGGGTCCTTGTTTCATCTGGTCCACCAAACTTACCTAGATAACTTTGAAACCATTCTGAACACCTATGAATTCAACCTGAGATGTAAAGGGAGAAAAGCTGGAGTGCTACATAGAGAAAAGTGATTGCTTCTGACAAGGTAGGAGGGCAGAGAAGAGGAAAAGAAGGGATATATCAGAAGATAAATAGCAGGGGT
Source organism: Nyctereutes procyonoides (assembly GCF_905146905.1). NCBI lineage: Eukaryota > Metazoa > Chordata > Mammalia > Carnivora > Canidae > Nyctereutes > Nyctereutes procyonoides. Next base: position 62,359,313 of record NW_026575125.1, on the reverse strand, counting down.
GGAAGCCATGGAAAGCCACTGCAGGAAAGCAGGGCAACAGAGAATTGGGAACTTTAGAAATCTGCACCTGAGTCTTCCTGGAATGAAAAGTGCTCAGTGGGGAAATAGGACAGAATCGCTGAGGGGGAGTGAAGTATCAATATTACTGGAGACACAAAAAGAATAGGGGCACTCAGGAAAAAGCTCACCTCAAACCATGGTGGGATTGCAGTAAAGGGGTGGAATGAGCAACTCCTCTGGGTCATCTGGGAGAAGTGCATGGCATTACAGTGCACCCGAGTTCTCCTACACCAGAGCCCAGCAGCAGACTATCCTCTGTTCCCTCTGGGAGAGGCTGGCCCTGGGAGAGAAAGTCAAGCAATACAGGGATCTTGGTCCCAGGATGCCACAGTGGGCAAAGCTGGCTATCCTCCATTCCCTCCAAGACAGGCAGAACTGGGGAGGGCACAAGATGGTGAAAGCCCTCTTGCCACTAGGCTCCCTCTGGTTTGTACAGATCAGTGCCCTCATGCCTGTACCCAGAAGGATCTAGACTAGCGTGCACTGAGAGTCTGTGGTTAAATATATGCTGGGAGCTCTTGACTCCAGGGCTGGAGATCTGGCCACCGCCATTTTTTTTTCCTTTTTCCTTTCACCTAGGAGAGGCATGGCCTCTAGGGAACAAAGGCCTCACAGGACAAACAGCTTCACACTGAGCCAGGCTACCTCGCAAGGGGAAAGGCATCTCCACCTGGGCATAGAACCAGAAAATCAGCAGAGCAAACCCCTCCCCAAGAAGAACTGCTGGAATAACAGGGGAAGAGCAAGTTTACTAACCAGCAGCACTGGGAAGCTCCAGGACTGAGGAAAAATATTATATAGAACTCAAGGTTTTTTTCCTTATGATTCATTTATCTTTGAGGTTAAAAATTTCCAATATTTTTTTTCTTTTCCTGCATTAACTACAATATTTTACCAACCCTTCCTTTTTAAGTTTTTTTCCCTTTTTACTTTCATATTTCTACAATTACATGTCTTAGATATATTCTTCCTTTTTGGATTCCTTTCAATGTATTCAATTTAATTTTGGTACATATATAAGTTATGTTTTTCATTGTTTTATAATTGCAGAAGTTAGTACCATCTAACATATTGGAATAAAATACACTCAGAATAAAGTGGAGCACCTTGTTGTTCCATTCTGTGAGATTATATCCTCTCTTTCTTCCCATTTTACCCCCAACTTTTGTCTTGTTTCAGTTTTTGTGGTCACTGTTGTGTCTCTACATAAGTTTTGCTAGTTTATATAAATTGGAAATTTAGCACATTCTAACATACAGAACAAAATATAGTCACTACCAAGAGGATCACCATCCAGTTCCATTCTGTGAGAGTATATCATCTCTCCACCACCACTTCCTCCCCATTTTTTTAAGTTTTTACTTTTTAAAATTGTTTTTCCTTTTCATTATCTTTTTGTTTTGTTCCGTTTTTCTTTTTCTATTATTTTCTGTTCTCAGATCTGTTCGGACTTGTCTAGTATGTATTTTGCTTAGGTCGTGGTTCATATTTTTTAATATGCTCATTCATATAGCCATTCTGCACTGGACAAAATGAATGGAGAAGAATTCAACACAAAAGAAAGAACCAGAGGTAATATTCTCTACCACAGACTTACTAGATATGGATTTAAGTTGCATACCAGAGATACAATTCGGAGGTACAATTATAAAATTATTTATGGCTCTGAAAAAAAAACATAAAGAACTCTACAGATTTTCTTACTGCAGAATTGAGACTTAATCAGGATGAAATTTAAAATACTTTAACTAAGATGCAGTCTAAACTGGATCCCCTAACTGCTAGGTTAATGAGATAGAAGACAGAGTGAGTGATGTAGAAGACAGAGTGAGTGACGTAGAAGACAGAGTGAGTGACGTAGAAGACAAGTTGATAGAAATGAAGGAAGCTGAGGAAAGAAGAGAAAAACAATTAAGGACCCACAAAAAGAGGCTTCAGAAAGTGAATGATAGCTTGAGAAGGAATAATATTCATATTATTGGTATTCCAGAAGATAGAGAATGAGAGAGAAAAAGGACAACAAAGTTTATTTGAAAAAAACATAGCTGAAAACTTCCTTAATCTGGGGAAGGAAATAGACATTCACATCCAAGAGATAGAGAAGACACCCCCAAATCAACAAACACTGATCAACACCCCAACATATAATAGTGAAGCTTGCAAATTTCAAAAATAAAGAGAAAATCCTAAAAGCAACTCAAGACAAAAGATTCTTAACTTATATGGGGAGAAATATTAGATTAACAGCAGACTATTCACAGAGACTTGTCTGGCCACAAAGGATTGGCATGATATATTTAGGGTACTAAATGAGAAAAACATGCAGCCAAAACTACTTTATACAACAAGGATGAATTCTGAATAGAAGGAGAGATAGTCCAAGATACGCAGAAACTGAAAGAATATGTGACCACCACACTGCTTCTGCAAAAAATATAAATGAGGGCCCTGTAAGAGAAAGGGGGAGCACAAAGAAACAATCCACAGAATCAAGAATGGTGTAGGTAATACTATGGCACTAAATTCCGATATTTCAATAGTTACTCTGAATGTGAATGGGCTAAATGAACCAATCAAAGACATGGGGTAGTGGATTGGATAAAAAAGCAAAACCCATCTATATCCTCTTGACAAGAGACTCATTTTATACCTAAGGGCACCTCCACACTGAAAATTAAGGGCGTGGAGAACCATTTACCATTCAAATGATCCTCCAAAGAAAGCTAGGGTAGCAATCCTCATATCAGATAAATTACCAGACACTGTAATAAGAGATGATGAGTCACATTATATCCTACTTAAAGGATCTATCCAAAAGGAAGACCTAACAATTATGAATATTTATGCACCTAATGTTGGAGTAGCCAAATATATCAATTAATAATCAAAGTAAAGAATTATTTAGATACTAATACATTAATAGTAGGAGACTTCAAAACAGCACTCTTCAGCAAAAGATAGATCTAAGGGGAACATCATGAAAGAAACAAGGGCCTTGAAAGACACACTGGACAAAATGGATTTTGCATATATATACAGAACATTCCATCCTAATGAAACTGAATACACATTCTTCTCAAGTGCATATGGAACTTTCTCCATAATATACCAAATACTGGGTCACAAATCACGCATCAATCAATACCAAAAGATTGGAATTATCCCCTGCATATTTTCAGACCACACTTCTTTGAAACTAGAACTCAGTCAAAAGAAGAAATTTGAAAGGTGTGCACAAACTTGGAGGTTAAAGAGCATCCTACAAAAAGATGAATGGGTCAACCAGGAAATTAGAGAAGAATTAAAGATTCATGGAACTAATGTAAATAAAAGTTAAACTATTCAAAATCTTTAGTATACAGCAAAAGTGGTCCTAAGAGGGAAATACATTGCAATAAAAGCCTCCCTCAAAAAATTGGAATAATCTCAAATACACAAGATAAAATTGCACCTAAAGGAACTATAGAAAGAACAGCAAATAAAGCATAAACCGAGCAAAAGAATAAAGATAATAATGATAAGAGCAGAATTCAATGCAATCAAGACCAGTAAAACTGTAGAACAGGTCAATGAAACCAGGGGCTGGTTCTTCAAGATAACTAATAAGATAGATAAACTCCTAGCCAGACTAATTAAAAAGAAAAGAGGAAAGACTCAAATTAATAAAATCACAAATAAAGGAGGAGAGATCACAACCAGTATGAAGGAAATACAAGTGATCTTAAAAATGTATTATGAGCAACTATATGCCAACAATTTAATCAATCTGGGAGAAATGGATACATTCCTGGAAACCTAAAAATTAGCAAAACTGAAACAGGAAGAATATAATAGCTGAAAAGGCCAATAACCAGCGAGGAAATTGAAGCAGTCATCAAAAACATCCCAAGAAACAAAAGTCCAGGGCCAGAGGGCTTCCCAGGGGAATTCTATCAAACACAGACAGAAGAAATAATAACTATTCTACTAAATCTGTTTCAAAGGATAAACATTGAGGGAATACTTCCATATGTATTCTATGAGGCCAGCATTATGTTGATCCCAAACCAAAGACCCCACCAAGATGGAGAAATACAGACCAATAACTCTGATGACCATGAAAGCAAAAATTCTCAACCAGATACTAGCCAATAGGATCCAACAGTGATTAAAGGATTATTCACCATGACCAAAAGGGATTTATCCCAGGGAATCAAGTGTGATTCAACATTTGTAAAACAATCAAAGTGATAGATCACATCAATAAAAGAAACGACAAGAACTATAAGATCTTCTAAATAATTGCAGAGAAGCAATTAACAAAATATAGCATCCATTCCTGATTAAAACTCTTCAAAGTGTAGGGACAGAGTGAACATTTTTTTTATATCCTTGTATGAAAAGCCCACAGCAAATATCATTCTCAATGGGGGAACACTGGGAGCCTTTCCCCTAATATCAGAACACGACAGAGAAGTCCATTCTCACCTATGTTGTTCAACATAGTACTAGAAGTCCTAGCCTCAGCAATCAGACAACAAAAAGAAATAAAAGAAATTCAGGTTGGCAAAGAAGAAGTCAAACTCTCCCTCTTCACAGATGACATGATATTGTATGTAGAAAACCCAAAAGTGTCTACTCCAAGATTGATAGAACTCATACAGCAATTCATCGGTGTGGCAGGACACAAAATCAATGCCCAGAAATCAGTGGCATTTCTGCACACTAACAATGAAACTGAGGAAAGAGAAATTAAGGAATCAATCCCATTTACATTTGCACCCCAAACCATAAGATATCTAGGAAGAAATCTAACCAGAGGTAAATGATCTATACTTTAAAAACTACAGAACAGTTATGAAAAAATTGAGGAAGCTGTATAGAGATGGAAAAACATTCCATGATCATGGATTGGAGGAACAAAATTGTGAACATGTCTATGCTACCCAGGAAAATTTACACATTTAATGCAATCCCTATCAAAATACCATGGACTTTCTTCACAGAGTTGGAACAAATAATCTTAAGATTTTTGTGGAATTAGAAAAGACCCCAAATAGCCAGAGGAATGTTGAAAAAGGAAACCAATGCTGGGGGCATCACAATGCCTGACTTAAAGCCATATTACAAAGTTGTGATCATTAAGACAGTATGATACTGACACAAAAACAGACCCATAGATCAATGGAACAGAATAGAGAAACCATAAATGGATCCTCAACTCTATGGTCTTCTCATCTTCAACATAGTAGGAAAGGATATCCACCTGATAAAGGATGGTATCTTAAAAAATTGTGTTGATAAAATTGGACAGCCACATGCAGAAGAATGAAACTGGACAATTCTATTACACCACACACAAAGATAAACTCAAAATTGTGGAACAATCTAAATTTGAGACAAGAATCCAACAAAATCAGAGGAGAACATAAGCAACAACCTTTTTGAACTTGGCCACAGCAACTTCTTGCAAGACATATCTGTGAAGTCAAGGGAAAGAAAACCAAAAATGAACTCTTGGGAATTCATCAAAATAAAAAGCTTCTGCACAGCAAAGGAGACAATCAACAAAACTATAAGACAATATACAGAATGGGAGAAGATACTTGCAGATGACATATCAGATAAAGGGCTAGTATTCAAGATCTATAAAGAATATATCAAACTCAACACCCAAGAAACAATCAATCCATCATAAAATGGCCAGAAGACATGAACAGACATTTCTCCACAGAAGACCTATACATGAGCAATAAATACATGAAAAAATGCACCACATAACTTGCCATCAGGGAAATACAAATCAAAACCATAATGAGATATCACCTTACACCAGTGAGAATGGTTAAAGTTAAAAAGACAGGAAACAACAAATTTTGGCAAGGATTTGGAGAAAGGGGCACCTTAGTGCACTGTTGGTGGGAATGCAGCTGGTGCAGCCACTTTGAAAAACAGTGTACAGGTTTCTCAAGAAGTTAAAAATATAGCTATTCTGTGGACAAGGTTTGCACTACTAGGTATTACCCCAAAGATAGAGATGTAGTGAAGCTACGGGACACCTGCACCCCAATGTTTTAGCATCAACGTTCACAATAGCCAAATTTTGGAAGGAGACATGATGTCCTTCGACATATAAATGGATAAAGAAGATGTGAGATAGATAGATAGATGATAGATAGATGATAGATAGATAGATAGATAGATAGATGATAGATATACATAATTATATATATATTCATATATATGAATATTATTCAGCCATCAGAATGGTTGAATACCTACCATCTGTTTCGATAGGGATGGAACTGGAGAGTATTATGCTGAGTGAAGTAAGTCTCAACTGTAGAAAGACAATCATTATATGGTTTCACTCATATGTGGAATACAAGAAATAGCGAAAGGACTAAAGGGAAAGAAGGGAAACTGAGTGGGGAATAATTAGAAAGGAAGCCAAACCATGAGAAACTCTTGACTCTGTGAAACAAAAATGGGTTGCAGAAGGGGAGTTGGGTAGGTGAATTCGGCGACTGAGTGATGAGCACTAAGAAGGGCATTTGATAGGATGAGCACTGATTGTTATAAGTTGGCAAATTGAATTTAAATTTTAAAAGAAATTAATAAAAATAAAATAAAACTTCAAAATAAATGATAGATAGATAGACAGATGGACACATAGATACATAACTTGGACAAAAAGAAAAAGGGACAAAAAACAACAAACCAATATTATACTTAATGGAGATAAAAAATAAGCATAACTTGAAACCAGCAGAAGGATTGAAGTGATGAAGATTAGAGAAGAAATAAATGATAAAGAACCAAAATAAGCAATAGAACATGAAACTGAATCCAGGAACTCCTTCCTTCCAGTAATAAGTAAAAGTGTTATACTTTTATATATACTTGTCATGATAAAAAGTGAAAGATGTGCAATAAATACAATTACAAATAACAGAGGATTATAAAACAACTAATATCAAAGAAACAAAAACTAGCATAAGAAAAAAATTATGGAAAACTCAGTGCCAACAAATTGAACAACTGAAAGAAATGGATATATTCCTAGAAATATAAAAAATACCAAAATTAAGACAGGAGGAAATAAAACATTTGAGAATAATTGTAACCAGGAAAGAAATTAAATCAGTAATAAAAAAAAAAACCCAAGATACAAAACTCCAGGACCAGAGAGATTCAAAGGTGAATTCCACCAAGTATTTACAGGAGAATTAATATATATTCTTTTCAAATTATTCAAAAAATAGAAATGGAAAGAAAACTTCCAAATTAATTCTAAGAGACCAGCATTATCCTGATACCAAAACCAGATAGACCCCACTGAGAAAGACAACCACAGGCCAATATCCCTGATGAACATAGATGCAAATCTCCTAAGCAAAATACTAGCAAACCAAATGCAACAATACATTTAAAATAATCCACCATGATCAACTTGGATTTATTACCAGGTTCCAAGGGTGCTCCAATATTTCAAATCAAGCAACATAATATGTCATATCAAGAAAAGAATGGATAGATAACATATGATCATTTCAGTAAACAGATAAAAAGCATTTGACATTGCACATCCTTTCATGATAAAAACCCTCAACAAAGTAGGTATAGAGGGAGCACATCGCAACATAATAAGGCCATATATGAAAAACCCACAAAGAACATCATCTGCAATGGTGAAAAACTGATACGTATTATCCTAATATTCTTGCAACAGAATGGAATAAAGATATCCAGTCTCACCATTTTTATTCACATAGCAGTGAAAGTCCTCAGCACAGCAATTACACAACGAAAACGGAAAATAATCAAGATTGGAAAGGAAGAAGATGAACTTTCCCTATTCGAGGATGATATGATATTATATAGAAAACCCTAAAGACTTCACTAAAAACTGCTAGAACTTATAAACAAATTAATAAAGTCAGAGGATACAAAAATCAATGTACAGAAATCTGTTACATTTCTCATAGCAACAATAGACCAGAAAAAAAGAGAAATTAAGAAAAAATCTTATTTACACTTTTACCAAAACCAAAATACTTAGGGAAAAAACTACCCAAAGAAGAGAAAGACTTGTATCCTGAAACTATAAAACAGTAGTGAATGAAATGGAAGATGACATAAGGAAACGAAAGACTTTTTATGATCATAGATCGGAAGAACAAATATTGTTCAAATGTCTCTACTACCCAAAGCAACCTACCCATTTAATGCAATCCCTGTGAAAATACCCACAATGTCTTTTGAAGAGCTAGAAAAAACAATCATACAATTTTATGGAATCACAAAAGACCCCAAGTAATCAAAGCAATCTTGAACAAGAAAAGCAAAGCTGAAAGCACCACAATTCTAGACTTCAAGTTATATGACAAAAGTGTAGTGATCAAAACAGCATGGCACTGAGACAAAAATAGGCACATAGGCCAATGGAGCAGAATAGAAATAAATCCACAACTATATGGTCAATTAATCCTTTACAAAGCAAGAAAGCATATCCAATGGGAAAAGCACAGTCTCTTCAACAATTGTCATTGGGAAAACTAGAAAGTAACTGCAAAAGAAAGAAATTGTACCACTTTCTTACACCATACAGAAAATAAATTCAAAATGGATTAAAGACCTAAATATGAGACATTAAATCATAAAAATCCTAGAAGAGAACACAAGCAGTAATCCCTTTCACATTAGCCATAGCAACTTTTGTCTATATATGCCTCCTGAGTTGAGGGAAATAAAAGCAAAACTAAACTACTGGGTCTATATCAAAATAAAAGCTTCTGCAGAGGGAATAAAACAATCAACAAAACTAAAAAGGCAACCTACAGAATGGGAGAAGTTATTTGCAAATGTCATAACCAATAAAGGCTTATTATCCAAATTATAAAAAAAACTGATCAAAATCCCAGAGGAGAACTCAGGCAACACCCTTTTTGAACTTGGCCACAGTAACCGGAGAAGGACAAACAGTGTATGTTCTCATTCATTTGGGGAATATGAATAATAGTGAAAGGGAATATAAGGGAAGGGAGAAGAAATGTGTGAGAAATATCAGAAAGGGAGACAGAACATAAAGACTTCTAACTCTGGGAAATGAACTAGGGGTGGTGGAGGGGGAGGAGGGCGGGGGGTGGGGGTGAATGGGTGACGGGCACTGAGGGGGACACTTGACGGGATGAGCACTGGGTGTTATTCTGTATGTTGGTAAATTGAACACCAATAAAAATTAATTTATAAAATTTTAAAAAAATAAAATGATTACTCTCAAAAAAAAATGTAAACAGAACTTGAGAAATTCCTCCAGCCCTTCTGGAGGTCCCCTAGACCAGCCTATAAAAACTAAGCTGTAACCCAACTCGGGGTCCGAGTCCCTGCTCCGCTGTGTCGAGTGCACTTGGACCCAAGCTCCAGCTTGTAAATAAACCCTCGTGTGTTTGCATCGGAAAAAAAAAACTGATACAAATCAATACTCCAAGACAGAAATTTCAATTAAAAAATAAGCAGAAGACATGAACAAACATGTTTACAAAGAAGACACATGCAGATGGCTAACAGACACCTGAGAAGATGCACAACATCACTTATCATATGGGCTCTGTGAATCAATACCACAGGGCCATATCACCTCAAAACTATCAGAATGGGTAAAAGAAATCGCAAAAAAAAAAAATACTGTTGATGACTATATGGAGAAAAAAAGAAGCCGTCTTGCACTGTGGCAAAATAAACTACTGGAGCCACTGTGGAAAACAGTGTGGAGTTTCCTCAAAAACCTAAAAATAGAATCACAAGTAATCCAATTATTTACTACTGTGCACTTACCCAAAAAATATGAAACACTTATTTGAAAAATATATGCACTCCTACATTTATGGCAGGATTATTTACAATAGTCAAGTTGTGAAAACTAGCGAAAATGCGTAGATGATTTTGTGTGTGTATGTGTGTGTGTGTCCATATATGAATATATGGTATTGAAATATTAATATTAATTATAATTAATATTATTGTGCATCAATATAAAAGATTGCATTTTTGGCTTTTGTTTTTTTGTATATTTTTTTACTGGAGTTTGATTTGCCAACATATACCATAACACCCATTGCTCACCCTGTCAAGTGCCCCCCTCAGTGCCCATCACTTACCAACCCCATACCCCAGTCCAGTTGCCTTTACACTACACCTTGATAATTTCCCACAGTTAGGAATCCCTCATGTTCTGCCATCATTTCTCATATTTCCCACTCATTTTCTCCCCTTTCCCCTTTATTCCCTTTCACTATTTTTTATATTCCCCAAATGAATGAGACCATATAATCTTTGCCATTCTCTGATTGACTTACTTCCCTCAGCATAATACCCTCTAAGTTATATCCACATTGAAGCAAAAAGTGGGTATTGGTCATTTCTTTTTTTCATTTTTTAATTTTATTTTTTAATAATAAATTTATTTTTATTTGTGTTGAATTCGACAACATACAGAATAACACCCAGTGCTCATCCCGTCAAGAGCCCCCCTCAGTGCCTGTCACACATTCACTCCAAACCCCCACCCGCCTCCCTATCCACCACCCCTAGTTCCTTCCTCAGTCTTAGGAGTCTTTATGTTCTGTCTCCCTTTCTGATATTTCCCACACATTTCTTCTCCCTTCCCTTATATTCCCTTTCACTATTATTTATATTCCCCAAATGAATGAGAACATATAATGTTTGTCCTTCTATTGGCTTATTTCACTCAGCATAATACCCTCCAGTTCCATCCACATTGAAGCAAATGGTGGGTATTTGTCATTTCTAATAGCTGAGTAATATTCCATTGTATACATAAACCACATCTTCTTTATCCATTCATCTTTCGATGGACACCAAGGCTCCTTCCACAATTTGGCTATTGTGGACATTGCTGCTATAAACATTGTGGTGCAGGAGTCCTGGCGTTTCACTGCATCTGTATCTAAGAAAAATTCCCAGCAGTGCAATTGCTGGGTCAGAGGGTAGTTCTATTTTTAACTGTTTGAGGAACCTCCACACAGTTTTCCAGAGTGACTGTACCAGTACATTCCCACCAACAGTATAAGAGGGTTCACCTTCCTCCACATCCTCTGCAACATTTATTGTTTCCTGTCTTGTTAATTTTCACCATTCTCACTGGAGAGAAGTGGTATCTCATTGTGGATTTGATTTGTATTTCCCTGATGGAAAGGGATGCAGAGCAATTTCTCATGGGCTTGTTTGCCATGTCTATGTCTTCCTCTGTGAGATTTCTGTTCATGTCTTCTGCCCATTTCATGATTGGATTGTTTGTTTCTTTCCTGTTGAGTTTCATAAGTTCTTTGTAGATCTTGGATACTAGCCCTTTATCGGATAGGTCATTTGCAAATATCTTCTGCCATTCTGTAGCTGTATTTTAGTTTTGTTGACTGTTTCTTTTGCTGTGCAGAAGCATTTTATCTTGATAAAGTCCCAATAATTAGTTTTTGCTTTTGTTTCCCTTGACTTTATGGATGTATCTTACAAGAAGTTACTGTGGCCAAGTTCAAAAAGGGTGTTGCCTGTGTTCTTCTCTAGGATATTGATGGAATCTTGTCTCACATTGATATCTTTCATCCATTTTGAGTTTATCTTTGTGTATGGTGTAAGAAAATGGTCTAGTTTCATTCTTCTGCATGTGGCTGTCCAATAATGCCAGCACCCTTTATTCAAGAGACTGTCCTTATTCCAGGGGATAGTATTTCCTGCTTTGTCAAATATTAGTTGACCATAGAGTGGAGGCCCCATTTCTGGATCCACTATTCTGTTCCATTGATCTATGTGTCTGTTTTTGTGCAGTACCACACTGTCTTGATGATAACAGCTTTGTAGCACAACCTGAAATCTGGCATTGTGATGCCTCCAGCTCTGGTTTTGTTTCTCAATATTCCCTTAGCAATTTGGGGTCTTTTCTGATTCCACACAAATCTTAATATTATTTACTCCCACTCTCTAAAGAAAGTCCATGTTATTTTGTCAGGAATTGCATTAAATGTGTAATTTACCCTGGTAAAATTGACAGTTTCACAATATTAATTCTTCTAATTCATGAGCATGGAGAATTTTTCCATCTATTTGTGTCTACCTCAATTATTTTAAGAAGTGTTCTGTAGTTTTTAGGGTATACCTTCTTTAACTCTTCAGTTAGGTTTATTCCTAGGTATCTTATGCTTTTGGGAGCAATTATCAATGAGATAGACTCCTTAATTTCTCTTTCTTCAGTCTCACTGTTTCTTAGTGTATAGAAATGCCACTGATTTCTGGGCCCTGGCATTCTTTCCTGCCACATTGCTGAATTGCTGTATGAGTTCTACCAATCTTGGGGTAGAGTCTTTTGGGTTTTCTATGTACAGTATCCTGTCATCTGCAAAGAGGGAGTGTTTGACCTCTTCTTTGCCAATTTGAATGCCTTTTATTTCTTTTTGTTGCCTGATTGCTGAGGTTAGGACTTCTAGTACTATTTTGAATAGCAGTAGTGAGAGTGGACAGCCCTGTCGTGTTCCTGATCTTAGCGGAAAGGCTTTCAGTGTTTCCCATTGAAATGATATTTGCTGTGGGCTTTTCTTAGATGGCTTTTAAGATACTGATGAATGTTCCCTATCCCTATACTCTACAGAGTTTTGATCAGGAATGGATGCTCTATTTTGTCAAATGATAGAATTCTGCTGGGAAGCCATCTGGCCCTGGAATTTTGTGTCTTGAGAGTTTTTGATGACTGTTTCATTTTCCTCCATGGTCATTAGCCTGCTCAGGTTTTGTATTTCTTCCTGTTTCAGTTTTGATAGTTTGTGGTTTTCCATAAATGCGTCCATTTCTTCTAGATTGCCTAAATTATTGGCATATAGCTGCTCCTAATATATATTTAAAATCGTTTGTATTTCCTTGCTATTGAACGTGATCTCTCCTATTTCATTGGTGATTTTATTAATTTGAATCTTTTCTCTTTTGTTTTTAATAAGGCTAGCTAATGGTTTCTATATCTTATTAATTCTTTCAAAGAACAAACTCCTGATTTTATTGATCTGTTCCACAGTTCTTCTGGTCTCTTTTTCATTGTGCTCTGCTCGAATATTTATTAATTGTCTTCTCCTGCTGGGTGTAGGTTTTATTTGCTATTCTTTTCCAGCTCAGTTAGTCACAAGGTTAGCTTTTGTATTTGAGTTCTTTCCAGTTTTTGGATGGATGCTTGTATTGCGATGTATTTCCCCCTCAGACTGCTTTTGCTGTATCCCAAAGATTTTCAACGGTTGTATCTTCATTCTCAATAGTTTCAATGAATCTTTTGAATTCTTTTCTAATTTCCTGGTTGACTGTTTCATCTTTTGGCAGGATGCGCTTTAACTTCCACGTGTTTGAATTTCTTCCAAATTTGTTCCTGTGATTGAGTGCAAGTTTCAAAGCATTATGATCTGAAAATATGCAGCGGACAATCCCAAAGCTTTGGTGTTGGTTGAGACCTGATTTGTGACCCAGTATGTGGTTTCTTCTGGAAAAAGTTCCATGTGCATTTGAGAAGAATGTATATTGAGTTGCGTTTGGATGTAAAGTTCTATAATATCTGTGAAATCCATCTATCCAGTGTATCATTTAAAGCTCTTGTTTCTTTGTAGATGTGCTTAGAAGATCTGTCGATTGTAGAAAGCACTATATTCAAGTCACCAAGTATAAGTGTATTGTTATCCAAGTATATCTTAACTTTGGTTATTAATTGATTTATATACTTGGCAGCTCCCACATTTGGGGCATAAATATTCATGGCTGTTAGGTCCTCTTGTTGGATAGATCCTTTAAGTATGATATAGGGGCCCTCTTCATCTCTCACTACAATCTTTGGCATAAACTTTATCTCATATGAAGATGGCTACCCTTGCTTTCTTTTGAGGACCATTTGAATGGTAAATAGTTCTCCAACCTTTTATTTTCATTCTGTAGGTGTCCTTACGTCTAAAATGAATCTCTTGTAGACAGCAAATAGATGCGTCTTGCTTTTTTATCCAGTCGAAACCCTGCGTTTTTTGATGGGATCATGAAGCCCATTCACGTTCAGAATTACTATTGAAAAAGATATTAATTTAGTGTCATCATAATACCTATTCAGTCCTTGTTTTTGTGGATTATTTCTTTGGACTTCCTCTTTCTTTTACAGAGTCCCCCTTAATATTTCTTGCAGAGTTTGTTTGTTGGTAATATTCTTTCAGTTTCTGCCTATCTTGGAAGCTCTTTATCTCTCCTTCTATTCTGAATGAGAGCCTTGCTGGATAGAGTATTCTTGGTTGCATGTTCTTCTCATTTATGACCCTGAATATATCGTGCCAGTCCTTTCTGGCCTTCAAGGTCTCTGTGGAGAGGCCTGCTATTAATCTGTTATTTCTCCCCATATAAGTTAGGGATCTCTTGTCTCTTGCTGCTTTAAGGATTTTCTCTTTATCTTTGGAATTTGCAAGTTTCAGTATTAAATGTCGAGGTGCTGAAAGTTTTTATTGATTTTAGATTAGGACGTCTCTATCTCCTGGATCTGAAAGCCTATTTCCCTCCCCAAATTAGGGAAGTTCTCAGCTATGATTTGTTAAAATATGCTTTTTGGCTCTCTGTCCCTCTCGACACTCTCTGGAACCCCAATTAAATGTAGATTTCTCCTTCTGAGGCTATCATTTATTTCCTTTAACCTTTCCTCATGGTCTTTTAATTGTTTTTCCCTTTTTTTCCTCAGCTTCCTTCCTTACTGTAAACTTGTCTTCTGTGTCACTAACTCTTTCTTCCACCTCATTAACTCTTGTCATTAGGACCTCCAGTTTGGATTGCATGTCATTTAATTGATTTTTAATTTTGGCCCGATTAGGTCTAAATTCTGCAGTCATGAAGTCTCTTGGATCCTTTATGCTTTTCTCCAGAGACACCAGTAGCCTTATAATTATGCTTCTGAATTCACTTTCTGACCTCAAATTGTAATCCAAATTCTGTAACTCTGTTGGAGAGAGTACTGTTTCAGATTCTTTCTTTTGTGGTGAGTTCTTCTTTCTAGTCATTTTGCTCAGTGCAGAGTAGCTGTATGAGTGGGCTTCATTAAGAATATCAACTATGTCTAAGTAAATTTCACCCAAATGATTCTGATGAGGTCAGAGACCTGAAATCGAAAACAAAGATCAGAATAAAAAAAAAAAAAGGACCACGAAAGTGAAAACCCAATTTTATAACAAAGTTTTAAAAAATAAAAGGCCTGGAATCCTAAAGAAGAGCAAAAAAAGAAAGAAAAAGAAAATAGGAGAAGAAAAAAAAGGGGGACTGGGAGATGGTGATGGTGAAGAAGTTGTAGTGGAGGGAGGATGTAGTCTACCTGAGTGGTTCTAAAGGGTGATCCTCTTGTATCTGTCTATATTAACTTCTGTTTATTAGAAAATGTGCTGTCCCAAATTTATATAAACCAGAAATACTTGTAGAGCACCCCAACATTGACCACCAACACATAAATGAGATAAAAGAGGGGGGCAGAATGGGAATGAGGAATCTCACGGAATAAACCAACACAGTATTCCACTTGGTTCTGGGTGCATACTGTTCATGTTTTAGAAGTTATTAAGTTCTGCCATTGTAGAACAAACTGAGACAGAGAAAACAAAAAATACAAAACAAACAAACAAACAAAACATATCTTGTATGTCTCCCAAAATCAAGTTGAATATGTTGAAGGGAATCTAGAAGTGGAAAATATATCTAGGACCTATAACTGTTGAAATATGAAAGTCAAAAAGGAAGAATCTTAAAAATGAAATGGTGGTAAAATATTGTAGTTAATGTGGGAAAAGAGAAAAAAATTGGAAATTTACAGTCTGATATAAAAATGAGTATTACTGGAAAAAGGAAGGGGAAAAAAGGAGGGGCATCCTCTATATACTGTAAATCCCTTGACTTCCCCTGGAGCTTTCCAGCGCTGCTTGGTTAGGAATTTGCTCTTCTCCTGTCTTTCCAGCTGGTCTTGGGGAAGGGCCTGCTGTGCTGATTCTGAGGTGTGTGCCACCGGGGGAGCTGCCCCGCCCCCTGCCAGGTGTTTGTTTCAGTGGGAGTTGTTCATCCTGTGAGGCCTCTGTTCCCTGGCAGTCCTGCTCCGTCCCAGGTACAGGGTGACACCAGCAGGAGCAACAACACTGGTGGCAGACAGCTCTCCAGTCCTGGAGTCAGCTCCCCGCAGTAACTACCTCAGCTCCCAGTGTGCACTGGCCTAGGTGCTCTGGGTGCTGATCTGCACAGCTTGGGGGTGCCCAGTGCCAGGAACAGTCCTCGCTGTCCTGTGCCCTCCCCACCTTCATCTCTCCCAGGGGGAGTGCAGGATCCTGGGCTGTCTCTGCCCAGCACCCTGGGATATGAGGCCTGTGCTGCTGGAATAGTGCACCCAGGGCCCCGGCTCCTGAAGGCAGCAGGGCACAGCCACCTCCGTCCAGGGCCACTGCCTGAGCTTCTTTTGAGGCCCCACCAGGCATGCTCCAGCCCTTTATAGAGATCAGCCCACAGTCTGTGACTTGATCTCCCTCAGGGTACACTTCCTCTATTAGTGACTCCAGGAATCTGGAGGCTCCATTGCCCCTCCTGCGTTCCTGCCCAAGTTCCCTGCTAAGCGCATTTCTGTCTGGGAAGTAGCTGGTGTGGATTTTTAAAGTTCCTGCTTCTCCAGGACTGTACTTTCCTGTCCCAGGAGGCTTTTGCTGCCCCGCCTTAGCCCGGCTTCTCAGCAGGGGCACCTCCCCGCTTGATTCTTTTTTATTTCTCCCCCTCCCCCGCCTTCCTACCTTGTTAGAAGTGAAAACCCTTCTCTCTGTGATGTTCCAGCTGTTCTCTCTTTAAATCTCAGCTCGAATTCATACGTGTTCAGGATGATTTGAATGTTACCTAGGTAAGTTGGTGGGGACAGGTGACTTGGTGACCCTACTCCTCCACTGAATTTTTGCCTTTTGAAACAAGAATATATATCTTTTGAATATAATTCACAGAATATAATTCTAAGTGAAATAAATCAGAGAAAGAAAAATGCCATATTATTTCAATAACTTGTTGAATTTGAATACAAAACAAATGAACAAAAAGTAAAGAGAAACCAAAAAACAGCCTCTTAATTATTAAGAACAAACTGATGGTCAACTGCAAGGAGTTGGGTGGGGGATAGATGAAATTTGCAAAGGGAATTAAGAATACACTTACTCTGGTGAGCACTGAATAATTATACAATTTTGAATTTCTGTATTGTACACCTGAAACTAATATAACACTGTTAACTATAGTGGAACTAATTTTTTTTAATGATTACTCCTGGGTACCTGGGTGGCTCAGTCTGTGAAGCATCCAAGTCTTGATTTTGGCTCAGGTCATGATCTCAGGGTCATGAAATCAAGCCCTGAAACAGTCTCCATGCTTAGCAGAGTCTGGTGGACATTCTCTCTTTCCCTCTCCCTCTGCCTCTCCCCCCCACTCTTTCTATCTCTAGAACAAATAAATCCTTAAAAAATGATTACTCTTGGGATCACTGGGTGGCTCAGCAGTTTGGTGCCTGCCTTCAGCCTGATGCATGATCCTGGAGTCCCAAGATTGAGTCCCTCATTGGGCTCCTTGCATGAAGCCTGAATCTCCCTCTGCCTGTCTCTCTCTCTCTCTCTCTCTCTCTCTCTCTCTCTCTCTCTATTAATAAATGAATAAAATCTTTAAAAAAGATTACTCTTTTAACACCTTTCAAATATAAAATACAGTACTGTTAAGTATATTACCATGTATATTACATGCCCAGAAATTGTCTTATAATTAGAAGTTGGCTTTTACTAGCTTCATGCATTTCACTCATCTTCTCATCCCTTCCCATGGCAATCATTGATAATTTGTCTGTATGAATATTTTGTTGTAGCTGTTGTTTGTTTTTATTTTACTTCCATATATAAAAGAAATCATGCATTATTTTTCTTTCTCCACTTGATTTATTTCACGTAGTATAGTGCTCTCAAGGTCCATCCATGTTGTCACAAGTAGCAGGATTCTTTTTTTTACTTTTATGCCTGAATGATATTCTATTACATATATAAACCACATCTTTTTTATACATTCATCTGCCGGTGGATGCTGGTTGTTTCCATGTGAGGTTTTCAAAAACAGTACTGCAATAAAGTGGTGGTGCACATATTTTTGTCAAAAATACAAAAATAATTTCTAAGACCTATATAAATGAGCTTACCACCTACTTCTTGAAGATTAATAGTATCAGGTTTTATACTCGAGTATTTAATCCATTTTGAGTTAACTTTTTAGTATGACATAAGATAGTGGTCTGGTTTCCTTGTTTTGCATGTGGCTGTGAAGTTACCTTTGAAGAGTCTGTTCTTTTGGTATTGTGTGTTCTTGGGGACTTTGTTGTAATGATTGACTAATTTCTGCATGAGTTTTCTGGGGGGCTTCTATCCTGTTTTTGGCATGTGTGTCTGTTTATAGATGTATAACTTACTGCTCTGATTAATATAGCTTTTTAAAATAACTTGAAATCAATAGTGTGCTGATTTAGTTTTGTTTTCTCAATATTGCTTAGGCTATTAAGAGGTTTTTGTAGTTCTATATAAATTTTAGTATCTTTTATTCTATTTATGTAAAAAATGTTATAGAAACATTGATAGAGATTGCCTTGAATTTGTAGATTTCTTTGTGTAATAGGGTTTTGAACAATATTAATTATTTTCTTTCAATATTAATTCTTAATTAATTGATGTAAACTTTCATAAAACTGGGGTCAGAAATGATGCTGAAAGTTTCAGTCATTTTAAATTTATTAAAACTTATCTTTTGGCATCACATATAAACTACTTGTAGAATGTTATACATTAACATGAGAAGAATGTGTTTTCTGCTTCTAATCAGGCTAATTCCTAGTATCATCGTTTTTGTTGCAATTGTAAATGGAACTGTAGTCTTCAGTTCTCTTTCTGATGCTTCATTATTGGTGTATAGAAATGCCACCAATTTCTGTACATTGATTTTGTGTCCTGTGACTTTACTGAACTTGTTTCTTAGTTTTGGCATTTTTGGTGGGATATTTCAAATCATAGGGGATTGGATTTTAATATTCTATTTTCATCAATGGATAGGTTATCCAGACACAAAATCAGTAAGGAATATACACAGAAAAATATAAAACACAGATAAAACAAATTGAAGATGACATAAAGGGTGAAAGATATTCCATACTCATGGATTGGAAGAACAAATATTGTTAAAACATATATATCACACAAAGCAATTTGCACATTTAATACAATCCCTATCAAAATATCAACATTTTTCACAGAACTAGAACAAACAATCCTAAAATTGGTATGAAAACACAAAAGATCCCAAATAGCCAAATCAACCTTAAAAGAAGAAAAGCAAAGCAGGAAGCATCACAATTCTGGATTTTAAAATATGTTACAAAGTTGTAGTGATCCAAAGAATATGGTATTTCACGAAAATAGACACATAGATCATCAATGCACCAGAATAGAGGAGGGGCAAGATGGCAGAAGAGCAGGGTCCCCAAGTCACCTGTCCCCACCAAATTACCTAGATAACCTTCAAATCATCCTGAAAATCTACGAATTCGGCCTGAGATTTAAAGAGAGAACAGCTGGAATGCTACAGTGAGAAGAGTTCATGCTTCTATCAAGGTAGGAAGACGGGGGGGAAAAAGAAATAAAGAAACAAAAGGCATCCCAGGGGGAGGGGTCCCGCGAGGAGCTGGGCTAAGGCTGGGGCGAGTGCTCCCAGGACAGGAAAGCACCATCCAGGAGAAGCAGGAGCTGCAACAATCTCCCCGGGCAGAAAGGCACTTGCAGTGAGTTAGAGCAGGATCCCAGGAGGGCTGGGATGCACTCAGGCTCCCTGGGACACTAACAGACACCTGCGCCCCGGGGAGAGTGTGCCGAGCTCCCTAAAGGGCTGCAGCGCATGCCTGGCTGGACCCTGGAGCAGCACGGAGGGGCTCGGGCGGGGGCTCCACGGGAGACGGGGCTGGCGACCGGGAGGGCGAATCCAACAGCTCAGGCCCGAGAGCACAAGGCGCCGAGGACACAGCCCAGGATCCGACCTCCCCCCGGGACAGGCAGAGGCCAGGAGGGCACAGGACAGCAAGGACGCTCCTGCCCCCAACTGAGCAGATCAGCGGCCCCGCCCCCGGAGCATCCAGGCTACTGCAGACTGAGAGCTCAGTAGTTACTTCGGGAGCTGAATCCAGAGCTCCAGAGCTGGCCGCCACCACTGTGGTTGTTCCTCCTGGGGCCTCACAGGATAAACAACCCCCACTGACCCTGCACCAGGCAGGGGACAGAGCAGCTCCCCCAAGAGATAACACATGAAAATCAACACAACAGGCCCATCCCCCAGAAGACCAGCTAGACGGACAAGTTCCAGGGGAAGTCAAGGGACTTAAAGTATACCGAATCAAAAGATACTCCCCTGTGTTTTTTTTTTCTTTTTGATTTCTGTTTGCTTCCCCCACCCTTTTTTTCCTTTCTTTTTCTTTCTCTTTTTCTTTTCTTTTTTTTAATTTTTTCTTCCTTTTTACTTTTTTCTTTCTCTTTTCTTTCCAACTTTATCTCCTCTTTTTTTCTCCTTTTCCTAATACAACTTGTTTTTGGCCACTCTGCACTGAGCAAAATAAATAGAAGGAAAACCTCACCTCAAAAGAAAGAATCAGAAACAGTCCTCTCTCCCACAGAGTTACAAAATGTGGATTACAATTCAATGTCAGAAAGCCAATTCAGAAGCATGATTATACAGCTACTGGTGGCTCTAGAAAAAAGCATAAAGGACTCAAGAGACTTCATGACTGCAGAATTTAGAACCAATCAGGCAGAAATTAAAAATCAATTGAATGAGATGCAATCCAAACTAGAAGTCCTAACGACGAGGGTTAATGAGGTGGAAGAATGAGTGAGTGACATAGAAGACAAGTTGATGGCAAAGAGGGAAACTGAGGAAAAAAGAGACAGACAATTAAAAGACCATGAGGATAGATTAAGGGAAATAAACGACAGCCTGAGGAAGAAAAACCTACGTTTAATTGGGTTTCCCGAGGGCGCCGAAAGGGACAGAGGGCAAGAATACGTATTTGAACAAATCCTAGGTGAAAAATTTCTTATCTGGGAAGGGAAACAGGCATTCAGATCCAGGAAATAGAGAGATCCCCCCCTAAAATCAATAAAAACCATTCAACACCTCGACATCTAATAGTTAAGTTTGCAAATTCCAAAGATAAAGAGAAGATCCTTAAAGCAGCAAGAGACAAGAAGTCCCTGACTTTTATGGGGAGGAGTATTAGGGTAACAGCAGACGTCTCCACAGAGACCTAGCAGGCCAGAAAGGGCTGGCAGGATATATTCAGAGTCCTAAATGAGAAGAACATGCAACCAAGAATACTTTATCCAGCAAGGCTCTCATTCAAAATGGAAGGAGAGATAAAGAGCTTCCAAGACAGGCAGGAACTGAAAGAATATGTGACCTCCAAACCAGCTCTGCAAGAAATTTTAAGGGGGACTCTTAAAATTCCCCTTTAAGAAGAAGTTCAGTGGAACAATCCACACAAACAAGGACTGAATAGATATCATGGTGACACTAAACTCATATCTCTCAATAGTAACTCTAAACGTGAACGGGCTTAATGACCCCATCAAAAGGTGCAGGGTTTCAGACTGGATAAAACAGCAGGACCCATCTATTTGCTGTCTACAAGAGACACATTTTAGACAGAAGGACACCTACAGCCTGAAAATAAAAGGTTGGAGAACCATTTACCATACAAATGGTCCTCAAAAGAAAGCAGGGGTAGCCATCCTTATATCAGATAAACTAAAATTTACCACGAAGACTGTAGTGAGAGATGAAGAGGGACACTATATCATACTTAAAGGATCTATCCAACAAGAGGACTTAAAAATCCTCAATATAAATGCCCCGAATGTGGGAGCTGCCAAATATATCAATCAATTAATAAAAAGTGAAGTGAAGTACTTAGGTAATAATACACTTATACTTGGTGATTTCAATCTAGCTCTTTCAATATTCGATAGGTCTTCTAAGCACAACATCTCCAAAGAAATGAGAGCTTTAAATGATACACTGGACCAGGTGGATTTCACAGATTCTACAGAACTTTACATCCAAACTCAACTGAATACACATTCTTCTCAAGTCTGCATGGAACTTTCTCCAGAATAGACCACATACTGGATGACAAATTGGGTCTGAACTGATACCAAAAGATTGGGATCGTCCCCTGCATATTCTCAGAACATAATGCCTTGAAATTAGAACTAAATCACAACAAGAAGTTGGGAAGGACCTCAAACACGTGGAGCTTATGGCTTCCCAGGGGAATTCTATCAAACGTTTAAAGAAGAAATCATACCTATTCTACTAAAGCTGTTTGGAAAGATAGAAAGAGATGGAGTACTTCCAAATTCATTCTATGAGGCCAGCTTCACCTTAATTCCAAAACCAGACAAAGACCCCATGAAAAAGGAGAATTACAGACCAATATCCCTGATGAACATGGATGCAAAAATTCTCAACAAGATACTCGCCAATAGGATCCAACAACACATTAAGAAAATTATTCACCATGACCAAGTAGGATTGATCCCCGGGACACAAGGCTGGTTCAACACTGTAAAACAATCAATGTAATTCGTCATATCAGCAAGAGAAAAACCAAGAACCATATGATCCTCTCATTAGATGCAGAGAAAGCATTTGACAAAATACAGCATCCATTCCTGATCAAAACTCTTCAGAGTGTAGGGATAGAGGGAACTTTCCTTGACATCTTAAAAGCCATCTACGAAAAGCCCACAGCAAATATCATTCTCAATGGGGAAGCACTGGGAGCCTTTCCCCTAAGATCAGGAACAAGACAGGGATGTCCACTCTCACCACTGCTATTCAACATAGTACTGGAAGTCCTAGCCTCAGCAATCAGACAACAAAAAGACATTAAAGGCATTCAAATTGGCAAAGAAGAAGTCAAACTCTCCCTCTTCTCCAATGAAGAAGTCAAACTCTCCCTCTTCGCCAATACTCTACATAGAAAACCCAAAAGCCTCCACCCCAAGATTGCTAGAACTCATACAGCAATTTGGTAGCGTGGCAACATACAAAATCAATGCCCAGAAATCAATGGCATTTCTATTCCCTAACAATGAGACTGAAGAAAGAGAAAAGAAGGAGTCAATCCCATTTACAATTGCACCCCAAAGCCTAAGATACCTAGGAATAAACCGAACCAAAGAGGTAAAGGATCTATACCCTAAAAACTATAGAACACTTCTGAAGGAAATTGAGGAAGACACAAAGAGATGGAAAAATATTCCATGCTCACGGATTGGCAGAATAAATATTGTGAAAATGTCAATGTTACCCAGGGCAATTTACACGTTCAATGCAATCCCTATCAAAATACCATGGACTTTCTTCAGAGAGTTAGAACAAATTATTTTAAGATTTGTGTGGAATCAGAAAAGACCGCGAATAGCCAGGGGAATTTTAAAAAAGAAAACCATAGCTGGGGGCATCACAATGCCAGATTTCAGGTTGTACTACAAAGCTGTGGTCAACAAGACAGTGTGGTACTGGCACAAAAACAGACACATAGATCAATGGAACAGAATAGAGAACCCAGAAGTGGACCCTCAACTTTATCGTCAACTAATATTCGATAAAGGAGGAAAGACGATCCACTGGAAGAAAGACAGTCTCTTCAATAAATGGTGCTGGGAAAATTGGACATCCACATGCAGAAGAATGAAACTAGACCACTCTCTTGCACCATACACAAAGATAAACTCAAAATGGATGAAAGATCTAAATGTGAGACAAGATTCCATCAAAATCCTAGAGAAGAACACAGGCAACACCCTTTTTGAATTTGGCCACAGTAACTTCTTGCAAGATACATCCACGATAGCAAAAGAAACAAAAGCAAAAATGAACTATTGGGACTTCATCAAGATAAGAAGCTTTTGCACAGCAAAGGATACAGTCAACAAAACTCAAAGACAACCTACAGAATGGGAGAAGATATTTGCAAATAACATATCAGATAAAGGGCTAGTTTCCAAAATCTATAAAGAACTTATTAAACTCAACACCAAAGAAACAAACAATCCAATCATGAAATGGTCAAAAGACATGAAGAGAAATCTCACAGAGGAAGACATAGACATGGCCAACATGCACATGAGAAAATGCTCTGCATCACTTGCCATCAGGGAAATACAAATCAAAACCACAATGAGATACCACCTCACACCAGTGAGAATGGGGAAAATTAACAAGGCAGGAAACCACAAATGTTGGAGAGGATGCGGAGAAAAGGGAACCCTCTTACACTGTTGGTGGGAATGTGAACTGGTGCAGCCACTCTGGAAAACTGTGTGGAGGTTCCTCAAAGAATTAAAAATAGACCTGCCATACGACCCAGCAATTGCACTGTTAGGGATTTACCCCAAAGATTCAGATGCGATGAAACGCCGGGACACCTGCACCCCGATGTTTCTAGCAGCCATGTCCACAATAGCCAAACTGTGGAAGGAGCCTCGGTGCCCATCGAAAGATGAATGGATAAAGAAGATGTGGTTTATGTATACAATGGAATATTACTCAGCCATTAGAAACGACAAATACCCACCATTTGCTTCAACGTGGATGGAACTGGAGGGTATTATGCTGAGTGAAGTAAGTCAATCGGAGAAGGACAAACAGTGTATGTTCTCACTCATTTGGGGAATATGAATAATAGTGAAGGGGAATATAAGGGAAGGGAGAAGAAATGTGTGGGAGATATCAGAAAGGGACACAGAACATAAAGACTTCTAACTCTGGGAAATGAACTATGGGTGGTGGAGGGGGAGGAGGGCGGGGGGTGGTGGTGAATGGGTGACGGGCACGGAGGGGGACACTTGACGGGATGAGCACTGGGTGTTATTCTGTATGTTGGTAAACTGAACACCAATAAAAATTAATTTATAAAAAAAAAAAAAAGAAAATTAATTTATTAAAAAAAAACACGTGGAGCTTAAGGACCATCCTGCTAAAAGATGAAAGTGTCAACCAGGAAATTAAGGAAGAATTAGAAAGATTCATGGAAACTAATGAGAATGAAGATACAACCATTCAAAATCTTTGGGATGCAGCAAAAGCAGTCCGAAGGGGGCAATACATCGCAATACAAGCATCCATTCAAAAACTGGAAAGAACTCAAATACAAAAGCTAACCTTACACATAAAGGAGCTAGAGAAAAAACAGCAAATATATCCTACACCCAGGAGAAGAAGAGACTTAATAAAGATTCGGGCAGAACTCAACGAAATCAAGACCAGAAGAACTGGAACAGATCAACAGAACCAGGAGTTGGTTCTTTGAAAGAATTAATACGATAGATAAACCATTAGCCAACCTTATTAAAAAGAAGAGAGAGAAGACTCAAATTAATAAAATCATGAATGAGAAAGAAGAGATCACTACCAACACCAAGGAAATGCAAACGATTTTAAAAACATATTCTGAACAGCTCTACGCCAATAAATTAGGCAATCTAGAAGAAATGGACGCATTCCTGGAAAGCCACAAACTACCAAAACTGGAGCAGGAAGAAATAGAAAACCTGAACAGGCCAATAACCAGGGAGGAAATTGAAGAAGTCATCAAAAACCTCCCAAGACACAAGAGTCCAGGGCCAGATGGCTTCCCAGGGGAATTCTATCAAACATTTAAAGAGGAAACCATACCTATTCTCCTAGGGCTGTTTGGAAAGATAGAAAGAGATGGAGTACTTCCAAATTTGTTCTATGAGGCCAGCATCACCTTAATTTAAGGAGTCAATCCCATTTACAATTGCACCCAAAAGCATAAGATACCTAGGAATAAACCTAACCAAAGATGTGAAGGATCTATACCCTAAAAACTATAGAACACTTCTGAAAGGAATTGAGGAAGACACAAAGAGATGGAAAAATATTCCATGCTCATGGATTGGCAGAATTAATATTGTGAAAATGTCAATGTTACCCAGGGCAATTTACACGTTTAATGCAATCCCTATCAAAATACCATGGACTTTCTTCAGAGAGTTAGAACAAATTATTTTAAGATTTGTGTGGAATCAGAAAAGACCCGAATAGCCAGGGGAATTTTAAAAAAGAAAACCATATCTGGGGTCATCACAATGTCAGATTTCAGGTTGTACTACAAAGCTATGGTCAACAAGACAGTGTGGTACTGGCACAAAAACAGACACATAGATCAATGGAACAAAATAGAGAACCCAGAAGTGGACCCTCAACTTTATGGTCAACTAATATTCGATAAAGGAGGAAAGACAATCCACTGGAAGAAAGACAGTCTCTTCAATAAATGGTGCTGGGAAAATTGGACATCCACATGCTGAAGAATGAAACTAGACCACTCTCTTTCACCATACACAAAGATAAACTCAAAATGGATGAAAGATCTATTTTTTTTAATTTTTATTTATTTATGACAGTCACACACACACACACACAGAGAGAGAGAGAGAGAGAGGCAGAGACACAGGCAGAGGGAGAGGCAGGCTCCATGCACCGGGAGCCCGACGTGGGATTCAATCCTCGGTCTCCAGGTTCGCGCCCTGGGCCAAAGGCAGGCGCTAAACCGCTGTGCCACCCAGGGATCCCTGGATGAAAGATCTAAATGTGAGACAGGATTCCATCAAAATCCTAGAGAAGAACACAGGCAACACCCTTTTTGAACTCGGCCACAGTAACTTCTTGCAAGATACATCCACGAAGGCAAAAGAAACCAAAGCAAAAATGAACTATTGGGACTTCATCAAGATAAGAAGCTTTTGCACAGCAATAGATACTGTCAACAAAACTCAAAGACAACCTACAGAATGGGAGAAGATATTTGCAAATGACATATCAGCTAAAGGGCTAGTTCCCAAGATCTATAAAGAACTTATTAAACTGAACACCAAAGAAACAAAGAATCTAATCATGAAATGGGCAAAAGACATGAAGAGAAATCTCACAGAGGAAGACATAGACATGGCCAACATGGACATGAGAAAATGCTCTGCATCACTTGCCATCAGGGAAATACAAATCAAAACCACAATGAGATACCACCTCACACCTGTGAGAATGGGCAAAATTAACAAGGCAGGAAACCACAAATGTTGGAGAGGATGAGGAGAAAATGGAACACTCTTACACTGTTGGTGGGAATGTGAACTGATGCAGCCACTCTGGAAAACTGTGTGGAGGTTCCTCAAAAATTAAAAATAGACCTGCCCTACGACCCAGCAATTGCACTGTTGGGGATTTACCCCGAAGATTCAGATGCAATGAAACGCCGGGACACCTGCACCCCAATGTTTCTAGCAGCCATGTCCACAATAGCCAAACTGTGGAAGGAGCCTCGGTGTCCATCAAAAGTTGAATGGATAAAGAATATGTGGTTTATGTATACAATGGAATATTACTCAGCCATTAGAAACAACAAATACCCACCATTTGCTTCAACGTGGATGGAACTGGAGGGTATTATGCTGAGTGAAGTAAGTCAATCGGAGAAAGACAAACAGTGTATGTTCTCATTCATTTGGGGAATATGAATAATAGTGAAAGGGAATATAAGGGAAGGGAGAAGAAATGTGTGGGA
The DNA here is from genome assembly GCF_905146905.1 of Nyctereutes procyonoides. Lineage (NCBI taxonomy): Eukaryota > Metazoa > Chordata > Mammalia > Carnivora > Canidae > Nyctereutes > Nyctereutes procyonoides. Next base: position 62,331,535 of record NW_026575125.1, on the reverse strand, counting down.
AATATCAGAAAGGGAGACAGAACATAAAGACTCCTAACTCTGGGAAACGAACTAGGGGTGGTAGAAGGGGAGGAGGGCGGGGGGTGGGAGTGAATGGGTGAGGGGCACTGGGGGTTATTCTGTATGTTGGTAAATTGAACACCAATAAAAAATAAATTTAAAAAAAGATTAAAAATAGTAGATACCCGCCTACAATCCCTAGGACTGCAAGAGGACAGGAAAGAAGTAAACACCCCCATACATAAAGTCCTTATTTCCAATCCTCAGAATGTCCTCCCATGTTTCCTTGGCCTTAAGTCAGGCAACTATAAGATACCCTTAACTCTAGGAAACAAAAGTGAAGGTTGCTGGAGCGATGTGGGTGGGGGGATGGGGTAATTAAGAAGGGCACTTGATGTAATGAGCACTGAGTGTTGAGTGCAACTCATGAATCATTAAATTCTACTACTGAAACTAATAATATACTATATGTTAGCTAAATTGAATTTAAATAAAAAATTTTAAAAAAAGAATGTCTACTCATTCTTCAATACCCAATCCAAATGTTACTTCTGTGAAAACTTCTCATCCCCACTTTTTCTAGGAAACTTTCGTTGCTTACTCCCCGACTTTCCCTTAACACTTTATACATAACTCTGTTTCAGCACTTATCATATTGTCTGATTATTTTATGTTTACTTGTCTGTCTGCCTTCTAGACTCTGAACCTTTTGAGGACAGAGACATGTCTTATTTTATCTCAGGATTCTCAGCACCTAGCTGCTTGGCACATTGTACATGCTTGATAAAAAGCTTCCGGAGTATAAATAAGGTCACTTATTAATGGTGCCAATATATATCTACCTGATTATAGTGGAAACCAGAATCTTTTCCTTTTTTCATTTAGAAGGGTTTATAACTCATGCCTTTAAGGGTTTAAAGGGGAGAGAAATTCATCCAGTATTTGCTCCCAATAAGGAGAGAGAGACAAAGACAGGGATGGGGGAGAGGTGCCCCTGTTTTTTAAAACTTCTGTGTCATCAATCACCAGTCAGGATAGAACATCAATTTATTCTTTTTTAAAGATTTAATTAATTATTTATTTGAGCGTGTGTCGTGTGTGTGTGTGTGTGTGTGTGGTGAGAGAGAGAGAGAGAGAGAGAGAGATCACAAGCAGAGGGAGGAACAAAGGGAGAGGGGAAAAGCATACTCCCCACTGAGCAGGGAGCCTGATGCGGGGCTCCATCATGGGACCTTGGGATCATGACATGAGCCAAAGGCAGACGTTTAACTGACTGAGCCACCTAGGCGCCTCTGAACTGATTCATCCTGTTTTATTGGGATCCCTGGGTGGCGCAGCGGTTTGGCGCCTGCCTTTGGCCCAGGGCGCGATCCTGGAGACCCGGGATCGAATCCCACATCGGGCTTCCGGTGCATGGAGCCTGCTTCTCCCTCTGCCTGTGTCTCTGCCTCTCTCTCTCTCTCTCTCTCTCTCTCTCTATCATAAATAAAAAAAAACTTTAATCCTATTTTATTACAGGACCTTTCTTATTCCCTTTTATTAGTGCCATCTTCTTCTTCCAGCATCTCCTCTTCTCTGCTGCCCAATGCCCTCCCCCTTCACAGCCCTGTCAGGAGCGCAGGATCCACTTTCCTCCCCCACAACCACCAATTAAACAAAATTGGCTACAGGCCTATAAACCAGTGGTTCTCAACCCTGGTTGAATGATGGAATCATGTGGGGAGTTCTTGGGTTTTTTTTCAATCAATTGTCTAGGGTGGAGCCTAAGCATCAGTATTTTTTCTTACAGCTTCTTAGATGATGGTTCTAGATCTATTCCCAGGGATCAGTCTTCCCCACCTGACCTTTTTATCTATCAGAATTTTTGGGCACCTGGGTGGCTCAGTGATTGAGTGTCTGCCTTTGGCTCAGGTTGTGATCCCAGGGTCCTGGGATCAAGTCCCACATCCGACTCCCTGAGTGGAGCCTGCTTCTCCCTCTGCCTATGCCTCTGCCTCTCTCTGTGTGTCTCTCATGAATAAATAAATAAAATCTTAAAATTTGTTCTCATCATTAATTACTTGGAAAAAATCTAATAAATTCATCTGCCATAAGGCATTGATAACTGATAAAAGCTTAATGTGCTAGCCATCAGAGAGATTTTTCATTTTGATAATGAAAAAAAGAAAAAAAACTCTGATGATAGAAATTCAGGCATGGGAAAGATATTTTGGTTGGAAAAGTTTCCCAGCCTCTAATTCACATAAGTAAGTGTTTTCCATGTTTTACACACTCACACACACACACACAATATCCATTACAAACTTTAACTTCAACAATAATAATTTCATTATAGTGAGAAAAACAATAATATATTTGCAATGATTCACTAAGACAGATATATCTAGCTAAATAATGCTGGAGCTATAGGTCAGGTTTGATATCCTTTTGGTTTCTTTTCCTGCCTCTATTTTTACTAAAAGAAAAAATCTATTCACAAATTAAATTTGTTGGGAATGGCAGCAAGTATTTGGTGGTTCTGACAGATAGTTTTGGATATTCAGAATGGATAAAACATTAACCTAGAAATGATGGTATTATTTCTCACTAAAGACTACATTAAACACTCCATCAGACATGAAGATGATAAGCCTTTCACACTTGCAAGCTGAAGGTATGAATATTACAACTTGGAAGATAATAGCAAATGAATCAAATCCTTTCTTTGGTTGCATTCAGTTCTGAAAGGTATTTTTTTATGTTTCATTACAATATGTGGATGTGGTTTTAAAATATGCCATACATTCTCTGATGAGTGAAGAAAATCACTACGTCAAACTCCGTGATTGAACCATTTGTATCACATTTAAGTCATATAAAGAAATCCTGATATCATAAAATGGTAATATTTAAGCCACGAAGTGTTATGTTCAGGTTGTTCAAAATATGAAATACATTGCTGAGACATATCACTTGAAGAGCTCAATTGAAATAATTCAAATGGTGTTTGGTGTTATCACAGTCATGAAGAAATGCTTTATATTTCATCCCTCAAAAAATTTGGGAAAATATATTTCCTGTTGATAGACCTCATAAACCAGTATGGAAAAACAGACTTGTTCTTACTGCCTGTTTCTTCATTTAACATCATGAAAAGATGAACACTCAATGGGAGATACGTTATCATACTCCCAATCTTGACTCTTCAAAACACTGAATCAAAATCAAGAGGCATATTTTTGACCACTAATATTTCTTTTAGCACATCTATGAATTAACATTCAGGTACAATTTCTTTCATTTATGTGGCTGCAGCATCCTTCTTTGTTGCATGCATAGCTGCTGCTTTGTTAACACTGATTTTAGCCTTATTTTTTCCAGTTTTATCACACATCAGAAACTGATCTTTAAGTAAACGAATATTACCATCTCTTTAAGGCTGGTTTCTCAGTGATAAATGGAACAAAAGTTCATTAGCACTTTTTTTTAATATATTTATCAGTAATGCCAATGAAAATATCCCACATGTTCACATCTTAGAAATTGTTCTTGCACTGTGCAATCCAATGATACCATGCAACGTATTATAGAGATAAAGGAATAGTGCCAAACATTCATTCCAAAATTTTGTTAATATAATAGTTGCCACAAACTTTGTGGCTAGCATTATAAGTTTCTTAGAAATAGTGTCAGAAGTAGTGCATATATTAGACTATATGCAATTTTGTTACTGTTACTGTGGTTTGAGTTTCTTACCTCTTATTAGTAATAAGACTAATCAATTTACTATTAGAAAGCATTACTTTCTGCTTTTTCTGAAGACATCTGATTGGTTGCCAGAGGGGTCCCTGTGCTTTCTATTAAAATGACATGAGGGACACCTGGGTGGCTCAGTGGTTGAGCATCTGCCTTCAGCTCAGGGCATGATCCTAGAGTCCTGGGAGCGAGTCCCATATGGGGCTCCCTGCATGGAGCCCTCTGCCTGTGTCTCTGCCTCTCTCTGTGTGTCTCTCATGAATAAATGAATAAAATCTTTAAAACAATAAAATAAAAATAAAATGACATGAAAGCTATGGTAGCATCATTGAATAAAGTTTTATAACAGGCTATGATCTCCACATAATAAAAGTCAGTGTTCAAATATTCATTATTTTAATGACTTTTTACTAATTTCTGCTGCTACATTAGCAGAAAATATTTTTGATCGTAAAAAAGCGACACATTAATCCTATTAATCATGACAAAGTAGCATTGTAAATTAAAAGCCTTTTTACCTGCTACATTAAATCATCATATTTTCAGATTTACTTGTCCCAATGCATATATCTTCACATTCTATATTTATTCCAAAGTTAAGTTCACAATTTATGCTTTTTTTTTACAATTTATGCTTTTAATGTTACCTCAAGTTGCTATTATTTTTCATCATTATTTTGTACTTGAATAAACCACTGTTGAGTCATTAATACATTTTTGGGAATTAGAGTTAGAATGCAAAAAACAATAACCATAAAACATGCAAAATTATGAATAAAAATAATGACAAGAGTAAATGACATGACACAACATCTTGTTAGCTAAGCGTTAGCTAAGATGAACCAAGTACCGTATTCCTTGTAGTAAGTATATGCACAGCCTTACCTATTAACATCACATCAAGATTTCTAGAAAAAAAAATCATGATTAGTAAGGTGTAACTCTGCCATTATGATCTACAAGCTCTGACATAGAATGTAAAATATTCCATTACCAGAAAGAAAAGCATTACACACATGAGAAAACCGAATCTTAGAGAGGCAAAGTGACTTGCCCAAAGTTTCACAAGTGTAAATTACACCCAAGTTGCCCAAGCTGGGCAATTAGCTGCCTCTTACTCAGGCATCAAGATAAGCATTATCTCCTTTGGCATTGATGAAGAGTGACTGAAGGAAATGAGAGTATTTAGCTTAGGAAAGAGAAGACTCTAGGGAGCCAGAATGGCAGAGATAGCTATGTTCAAATATGTGAAGGACATTCCAGAGAATAAGGAGCAGTTTTGTCTGGTTGGTTGTCCTGAGGGCAGAACGTGGGTGTGCAAGAGGAAGTTTCAGGGGAGCAGGTTTGGCTCACCAGCAGGAAGAACATGTTGCCAAGTGGAATCCTGTGCCTGCTGAGGCAGGGATCTTCCAGGTCTGTTCCAGTTCACTGGGAAGCTGGATGGAGAGCACTTGGCAGGAAGGCTGAGGAGGGGAGTCTCGCACCAGGCAGAGAAGGTGGGAGCAGGTGATCTGAAAGCTTTTCTAGCCTGAGTCTGGTGAGTGCCTGGATGGAGAAAGATTGGTGAAGTAGGACAGATGGACTCCAGGCCCCTCTGCACCTGACACTCTGGTGCCTTAGGCTGGTCAGCTTCATCCCCACCTGTTTCCTGGGTGGCAAAGGGGAAGCCGTGAAGTTCAGGATGGGAGACTGGAACCTCTGCTTCCCCAAAACACATGGGCTGTTTCTCCTGCAGCAGTCAAGATCCCAAGTTCACATTGGGATCTCTGCCCGGCTCCTTGAATCTAAAGTTTAATCTTGAAAGCAGAAGAACACAAGGGACTCAGCACTCTCTGAACTTGGCAGCCAGCCCTGGAGAAACGTGAACAGCTGAGAGGATTCACCTTACTCCTTGGCCATTCTCAAACTACAGAACACCTTCCTCTTGAAAAATATAGTTGAAGACACTCTAGCTTAACTCTACCACAGTAGCAAGTTGTAATCTCCTTATCCCATAAGCCCATCTTGGCTTTAAGAATAAATACAGTAGGGATAGAACAGCCTGACTCAGGACAAAGCCAAGAAGACAGGTATAGCCTGGTTTGCAATTTGGTCAAGACTCCAGTATTGTTGGTGTCATCAGCACACATCTCAAGGTTGGTGGTAGAAGATTGTAGAGACTTATTTAAATCACCTTTTTGCAATGCTGTACTATTGGCTGTAGGCCTACTTACAGCTGACAGGAGGATCTCAAGGAATTTAGGAATTCTCTATGGCAGTGTTAAGGGTAAATAGCCAAAGACTTGGCTTAGAGTGCTTTCCAAAGCCCAGGACTGATATATTGCTGGTATGCACTGTGATTAAAATTCTGTAGTTAAAATATTGACATACCTCTGTACTGGTTTGTAAATAGCCACTTCCCCCAAGCCTCTCAAGTACAGCTTTGGTCCTGGCCACTCCAGCCTCCCTTTCAAGGCTACCACACTTCCTTATAATCCAGCAACTATGGGGAAATGTCTGAAATTCAGGGAATATCCCAGATCCAGCTCCTGCTGTGACTAAAGATGGTTAAATATTTTTTAATATTACCCCTAATTAAATCTCAAGTCTTTTGTTTGGGAGAGGGGAAATGAGACCTGCAGTCAAGCACTTCAAGGGTGAGAAGCCAAATTTGGAATAATTTTAGTGTTCCATATGTAAAGAAGAAAGAGCAATTTAGGTCAGGAAGAGGAGTCAGTGAAAGGCTGGGTTCTAATTCTCAACATCATAATCTGAGTTAGACTCTTAAACTTTTTGTAACAAAGTAGATTTAGTGTTATAAACAGTAATAATATATTCCAAGAGCTCCCGATGAAGGACAGGAAAGATTTTCTTTAAATACATAAGTTGAGATTTGTTAATTACTGTTATTGTTCCTCTGACAGTTCTTAGTACAGTAGATTACATTATTTTTGTCATAAGGCAGTGATTCTCCTTGAAATATCTGTCACATTTGATAATGTCAGTTAACATTTACTGAACACTTACTTAACCTAACACTATTCTAAGCACTTTACATGTAGTCTTATTTATCTTATTTATTTTAATTTCTTTTTTAAGCTTTTATTTTAATTCCAATTAGTTAACATACAGTGTTATATTGGTTTCCAGTGTACAATATAGTGATTCAACAATTCCATACAACACCCGGTGCTCACCACAAGTGCACTCCTTAGTCCCCATCAAATATATTCCCCCCACCCATCTCCCCTCAGGTAACCATCTGTTTGCTCTCTATAATTAAGAGTCTGTTTCTTGATCTCTCTCTCTTTCCTTTGCTCATTTTGTTTTTCTTGAATTCCACATATGAGTGAAATCATATGGTGTGTGTATTTCTCTGACTGATTTATTTCACTTAGCATAGTACTCTCTAGCTCCATCCATGTTGATGCAAATGGCAAGATTTCATTCTTTTTTATGGCTGAATAATATTCCATTGTATATATACCACTTCTTCTTTATCTGTTCATCAAACAATGGATGCTTGAGCTGCTTGCATATTTTGGCTGTTGTAAATAATGCTGCAATAAACATAGGGGTGCACATGATCCTTTGAATTAGTGTTTCTTTATTCTTTGGGTAAATACCCAACAGTGTGATTACTGGATTCTAGGGAGTTCTATTTTTAACTTTTTGAGGAAACTCCATACTCTTTTCCACAGTGATTGCGCCAAGTTTGCATTCCCGCTCACAGTGCAAAAGGATTCCTTTTTCTCCACATCCTTGCCAACATCTTTTGTTTCTTGTGTTGTTGATTTTAGCCATTGTGACAGGTGTGAGGTGATATCTTATTGTACTTTTGACTTGCATTTCCCTGATGATAAGTGATGATGAGCATCTTTTCATGTTTATGTTGGCCATTTGTATGTCTCCTTTGGAGAAATGTCTGTTCATGTCTTCTGCCCATTTTTAAGTGGATTATTTGTTTTTTTGGGTATTGAGTTTTATAAGTTTTTTAAAAAAATTTATTTATTTATTCATGAGAGACACAGAGAGAGAGGCAGAGACATAGGCAGAGGGAGAAGCAAGCTCCACTCAGGGAGCCTGATGCAGGACCTGATCCCAGGACTCTGGGATCACACCCCAAGCCAAAGGCGGATGCTCAAGTGCTGAGCTACCCAGGCATCCCAGTTCTTTGTATATTTTGGGTACTAACCCTTTATTGGATATGTCATTTGCAAAATGAGATCTTTTCCCCTAAGGTCAGGGACAAGACAATTGTGTCCAGCCACCATTTTTGTCAACATAGTACTGAAAGTATTTATTTAAAAAAAATTTTAAATAATTTTTATTCAAGTATAGTTAAAATACAGTGTTATATTAATTTCAGGTATACAATACAATTCTACAATTTTACACACTTTTCAGTGCTTATCAAGATAAGTGCAATCTTAACCCCCTTTATATATTTCACCTATTCCCTCCCCTCCCCCCACTGACCTACTCTTTGGCAACCACCTTTTTGTTCAGTATTTAATAGTCTGGTTTTTGGTTTGTCTTTTCTCCCCCACTGTTTGTTTGTTTCTTAAATTCCATATATGTTTGAAATCATATGGTATTTGTATTTCTCTGACTGACTTATTCCTCTTTGCCCTATATCCTCTAGGTCCATCCATGTTGTTGCAAATGGCAAGATTTCATTCTTCTTTATGGATGAATAATATTTCATTACATACATATTTCACATCTTTATTCATTCATCTGTGTTATTGTAAATAATGCTACAATAAACATAAGGATGCATATATCTTTTCAAATTAATGGTTTTCTTTTCTTTGGATAAATATTCAGTAGTGGAATTACTGGATTATGTGCTATTTTTTTAATGTTTTTGAGGAATCTCCATACTGTTTTTCACAGTGTCTGCATCAGCCTGCATTCCCACCAACAGTGCATGAGTGTTCTTTTTTCTCCACATCCTTACCAATGCACATGATTTCTTGTGTTTCTGATTTCAGTCACTCTGCAGGTGTAGTTTTACTTGCATTTCTCTGGTGATGAGTGATGTTGAACGTCTTTTCATGTGTGTTAACCATCTGTATGTCCTCTTTGGAAAAATGCCTATTCAGGTTCTCTGCCCATTTTTTAATTGGACTATTTGTTTGCTTTGTTCTTATTTTTGTTTTTGTTTTGTTGTTGAGTTGCATAAGATCTTTATATATTTGGGATATTAACCCCTTGTCAGACCTATCATTTGTAAATATCTTCTTCCAGACACTAGGTTGCCTATTTGTTTTGTTGATGGTTTCCTTTGCTGTGCAAAAGCTTTTATTTTGATGTAAACCCAATAGTTTAATTTTGATTTAATTTCCCTTGCCTCAAGAGACATATCTAGAAAAATGTTTCTACAGCTGTTGTCAAAGAAATTACTGTCTATGTTTTCTTCTTCCGTCTTATGGTTTCAGGTCTCACATTTAGGTGTAGAGTCTAATTTAATATAACTACTCAGGCAGACATCACTATCATCACTATTTAATGTTGAAGAAACGGAAACCTAGAGGTTATTTAACTTGCCCAAGCCACTTGGCTGGTAAGTGGCTGAGCACGGTTTTGAACTGAGGCAGACTGACTTCAGAGACCACATGTATACTCACTATGCTATGTTGATATGGTTAACCAAGCCATAATACTTATTAAAAACCTGCTATATGCCAGGAAACTTTCATATAAATTACCTCATTTAGTCCTCCAACATTTACCTTAAGGCAGGCATCATCACCCTCATTTTTTATCAAGTGAATTGAAGCTCAGAGATGAAGCTACTCACCCAAGGTCACCCAGTCAACGACTATCAGAATTAAAGTTGCAATCCAAGACTTACACCAAAGGCTATTCTCCCTTGCTTCGTGTTCTTTTCCATCTCCCACATAATTTTCTTTCTTTTAGTACCTTTATTCTTTCCAATTTTATGCTCTCATGTTCTCTCTCTTCAACTTTCCAGATTGATAATTCTCATCTTGGGACCCCTGGTAACATTCAGTCTTTAACATTGACTCTCTAACCAGTCTATAACCTTCTCCTTATTAAAATATCCCCCAGATGGGGATCCCTGGGTGGCGCAGCAGTTTGGCGCCTGCCTTTGGCCCAGGGCGCGATCCTGGAGTCCCGGGATCGAATCCCACGTCGGGCTCCGGTGCATGGAGCCTGCTTCTCCCTCTGCCTATGTCTCTGCCTCTCTCTCTCTCTCTCTCTCTCTCTCTCTCTCTCTCTCTCTCTCTGTGTGTGTGTGACTATCATAAATAAATAGAAAAAAAAAATAAAAAAAATATCCCCCAGATTTGTGTCCATTGATCTTTGCCTACACCAGTCTTAGCCACAATGGTTGCAAAATGATGATTTTTACAACTCTAGTACTGCCATCTTCCAAATATTGCACACCTGAAATCACAAAGCTTGCCCTTTACCTGCTTTCTGAGCCAGCCAAGCAAACTTACTTAATAATCCCTGTATTGGTTACAGTGCTTTAGGATGTGACTATAGATATCCTACTAATTGTCACTTAGACAATAAAGAGATTTCATGATCTCACATAACAAGAAGTATGGAAGCAAGTCAGTTCCAAAGCTGCTTAATTCAGCAGTTCAATGATATCATCAAAGATCACCCAGCTCTCTCCATCTTTATGCTCTACCATCCTAGGTGTCTAGCAACGTCTCCTTTTTCTTCAACAGCACATATTCCTTAAAATTGAAATGAAATAGAGAAGATTACCATGGCCTCTGTATAAAAATAATTGAATTCATGAAGTATGCCATTCTTTTTCTCAAATAACTCCTTTTTAATTGTGCTGTCCCTGATAACCCTATTAAACTCACCTCTAGCATTCCCTTTCTTCTTTCCCTGCTTTATTTTTTCCTATCACTTGTCACCATAAGGTATATCATATATTTTATTTATTTGCTTCCTCTCTCCCATGTTAGAATGTAAACTCCATGAAGGCAGAGACTTTAATCCATTTTGTTTACTCTTGTATCCCCAGTACCTAGAACATTGCCTGGCACATAGAATGCACTCTATAAATATCTATTGAATTGATGAATGGCCAGCCACAAGATGACTGCTACATCACTAAAGATCACATGCTCAAACAATGACATCCTAGGAAGCAAAAAAAGAAGCATGAGACAAAGAGGCTGTTTTCTTCCAAGGCCTGCAGCTTTTACCAGAAACTATGATCTTTTCAGAAATACCACAATAGATTTTCCCTAAGGTCTCATTAACCAGAGCGGGTCACATGCTCACCAATAGGTCTCACTAGGTAAATGGGAATGGGATTGCCATGATTAGCCTAAACCAATAATGATTCATCTCCCAGGGCTGGGCAGAGAACAACTCTGAGTTCTTTCTTTAGCATAAAGAGTGAGAATGTGGGGCTGTCATGTGAACCACCTACAATGTTTGCCATGGTAGCTAAACATAACCTTGAGAACATCTTCTAACCCATGTTCTCGTCTCATTTCCTCAAGGCTAGAACAGCACTTGCCCATCTGGGCAGTTTCCATAGTGCTTTCTGTCATTCAACTCAATCTGTTGCCCAGATCTTCAACTCTGATATCATTTTCTACTAAAAGAAGTCAGAGCTCTTTGGGGAAAATGGTTGATTCTAGTTGGAGCAGTGTAGGTACAAAATGAGCCTGGAACATCTTATTATTCCAGAAAGTAAGGAAATGCTCAAGAAGAATGATAGAACATATCAGAGGAACACAGGACCCAGATTGAGGGGGTTCCCACTGTCCAAATACAGAACAATTTAAGCACCAATATAATTAAGGACAGGAATGAATTATAAACCGTTCATGAAAAATAGGAATCCATGAGCTAATAGTAATAACAGACAAATAAAGGTGGTGAAGGGAGAGCTCATGCTTATAGTAGAATTGAGGACTCACTGGTTTATGTGGAGAAAGTACTAGAGTGGGAAAAATCATTTTGCAATTATCATGGTAAAGATTTGTTCAGGTAGGGATCAATGCATACTAAATCTAGGGACATTTTAATGAGAAGTGGGTTATTTTCAGACTCTTAATATTTCTTCCCACAGATTTTAAGAGATAAAATAGTAATTGTACAGTGAAAGTATTGGGCAACATCTTGATTGGGTGATAAAAATTAATATGACCAATGAAGGGGAAGATGGATATTATCTACCTTCATATGTGATTCCCTAAGAAGGACATAGTATAATCTACATGGTATTCCAGCCTGGAATATATATGCTGAATCTAACAATGAGGGAAAATCAGACAAATACAGTGAGATACATTATACTTTTTAAAATACTTTTCTAAAAGCATAAATGGAGATGATTGTATTCTTCAAAAATGCCAATGTCATAAATTACAAAGAAATGCTGTGGAAATGTTCTAGATCAAAAGAGAGTAAAAATACATGACAACTAAATTCAATACCTGATCCTAGACTGGATTCTGTACTGGCAGAAACAAACATGCTAAAAAGGACAGTTAATTGCCACAGTTGGAATATGGACTATTCCATCCATAGGATATGGAAAGTAGATGATATTAAAGTATCATATCAATGTTAAATTTAATGATGTTGATAACTGTACTGTGGTAATATAAGAGAATACTGAAGTATTTATGAGGAAAGGGGCCATGATATATGCATTTTCTCAAATGGTTTAGGGAAAAGCAACTATGATACATGTACAGTTGACACTTGAACAGCACAGGGCTAGGAGCAACAACTTCCAACCCTCTTCACAGTCAAAAGTCTGAGTATAACTTTTGAGTCCCCCAAAACTTAATTACTAATAGTCTATTGACTGGAAGCATTACTGATAACATAGTTAATGAACTTCTATTTTATGTTATATGTATTACATAATGTATTCTTAGAATAAAGTGAGCTAGTGAAAAGAAAATATTATTAAGAAAATAATAAGGAAGAGAGAATACATTTACAGTACTAGACTGTACTTATCAAAAAAATCCACATGTAAGTGGGCCTATGCAGTTCAAACCCAGGTTGTTCAACGGTCAACTGTATAGATAGATAAATAGATGATAGATACATACATACACATGGATAGAATGAGCAAGTGAGCAAATGATAGAGAAAATGGTGAAAACAGCAATAGGTGAATCTGAGTAAAGGGTCTATGAGTATTCTTTGTACAGTTCTTATTCTTTTTTATCAACTTTTTTTGTTTTAAAGATTTTATTTATTCATGAGAGACAGGTGGGGGGAGGCAGAGACATAGGCAGAGGGAGAAGCAGGTTCCATGCAGGAAGCCCAACACGGAACTCAATCCCGGGACTCCAGGATCACGCCCTGGGCTGAAGGTAGACGCTCAACCGCTGAGCCACCCAGGCATCCCTACAGTTCTTATTCTTACAAATTTTCTATACTTTTGAAAATATATCCTAATAAAACATTTTTAAAAATATAGCACATGATCCATCCCATCCTTAGAATCCTTCCCTGCTTAGTTTTGTGGAGGTTCTCAGGGCTCCAGAATAGTGAAGGATGTCACCTGTAGATTTGCATGTTTTGGCCAGTGTGAACTCATCCCAATTATTTATGGGAGATCTTTCGGAGAAGAATAATTACTCAACAAATATTTATTATGTGCCAAGCACTGTGTTACATGCATGCTGGGATAAAAGGTGACTAAAGCAAGCTTCTTGCCCTCAAGAAGTTCATGAATAGACATGTAAACTATTTTCCAAGTGCTATAATTACAGAAATGCATGAGTTCTAGGAGAAGCCAGAAGAAATATATCTTATTTAGCCAGGTGTGGGGATCAGAAGTAGCAAAGGAATGTGGAGAGGTCAGGGAACATTTCCCAAGGAAGATTGTTGAGTTGTCTTAAAGGGGTTAGCCTGATGGATAATAGGAAGGAGGAAAGGCATTCTTGGCAGAAAGAAAAAAGTGAAAGAGGTAAGATAGGAGTCAAGAACAGACTCTGAAAAAAAATAAAAATAAATACAAAAAGAACAGACTCTGGAACCAGACTTCATGGGTTCAAATCTAAAATCTGCCACTTATTAACTACATGATCTTGTGTAAGTTAATTAGCCTCTCCTTGTCTCAGTTTCTTCATGTCACAAGGGAAAGATGACATTATCTACCACATAGGTTAGTTGCTGATTATTAAATTGTAAGAGATGTTATGTTTAGGCTAGCTATGGCATGACATATAATAGGTGCCAAATAAATATGAACTCAGTTCATATACCTTTCAGGAAACTAAAAGTTTCTGTCAATAGAATGCAGGGTTCATGTCAGGGAATGTAGAGAGAAAGGAGTGATGATGTGAGGCTAAGCTAACGAGTTATTTTAGCCTAAAGGCAATGGGAAGTTATAAAGACATTTTAAAAACCTGATCTAGGTTGTGCTCTATAAAGGTCCTTCTGGCTTGGAGAATGAAGCAGGTTAAGAATAGAAGCAAGAAAAACAATGAAGAATTCATTGAACCCGTTCAGATGAGAGGAGATTAGAATCTGGGATAGGGTAGTGAGGCAGAATGTTATTGAGGAGGAAACATATTCAAGAGTCATCATAGAACTAGAAGTCAAAGTTAACTCCCAAATGCCTGACTTGATCACCAGAACTGATAAAGGCTCTATCCCCTGAGATAAGGAATGGACAAAGAGCAAGAGTTGTATGGTGGGGAATAGAGATGATGAGTTGAGTTTTTTCACCGTGGTGAGCTTGAAAAGCTTGTGGGACATCCAAATGGAGATGTCTAATAAAAAATAGGATGTAGGGATGCCTGAGTGGCTCAGTTGGTTAAGCTTCCAACTCTTGATTTTGGCTCAGGTCATGATCTCAGGGGCTGTGAGATTGAGCACCACATGGAGCTCTGCACTCAGCAGAGCATCTGTTTCTCCTCTCCCTCTCCCTCTGCCCTCCATCGCTAGAATAAGTAAATAAAAATATTTTTTAAATCCAAAATTTTTTTGAGAACGATAAGATGTGCAAGGCTAGGATTTGCTATTACTTAAGATTCACAAGGCAAATTCTATCATTTTGTAACTGTATGGCCTTCATCTAGCTATATGCCTTTGCTGAGCCACCATTTCCTCCACTATAAAATGATTGTAATAATTAAAATGCCATAGTATAGTGAAATCATTCAATAAAAAATAAATTATGATACAAATGCCAGGTATTTTTCTTTGGGGGAGGGCTGACAAAATATCTTACTTTTGGATCATCTTAGTAAAATTTAGGAAACTCTTCCCCTCTGAGGCAATAAAAAGAGTTTCAAGAATACATGGGAACAACTCTGCCCTAAACCTGTGTTTTTTGCCCTTCTTAATTTATCTAGACTAAAAATAGGTCAGAAACTCAAAAGTAAGTCTTCAATGGGCTGGAAGGAGCGAAAGCTTAAGCTTGGATTATAGAGGCCAAAACTTGAGGTAGAATTTAAAAATTCTAGAGGTATGTCATCTGTATTGAGATCTGGCCAATTTCTAGACACAGTAGTTAAATTCCAGACCCTGACTAGAGGCAGCCTTGCAAGACCTTTTGCAAAATGCTTGATTGTCATCTCTCCCTATGAAGGCAGGTGTGGTTTGTAAACTACAGAGGCTGTGAAGCAGGCACCCTAATCCTCTGTACCACAAATAAACTTTTTTTTCTGAAAATCTTTAGCTTGTATGCAAAAATTGTACCCTTGTTTTGATGGCCTTGCCTCGTAATTTTCCTATGAAATTCCTCACAAACCCCCAGATTCTTTTAGAACAGCAGATATAGAATTAGCTATTCAGGTTGCAAAACTGACTTTATTTGTATTATGTAAGAGTATACAGTCTCTCCCTGGGGGGAGAGTATATACAGTCTTTCTATTTAGTTCAGATTATCAGAGAGTCACTTATTAACTGATATTTCATTGGGCTCATATTTTTGATAATTTCTTTTTTTTAATTTTCTTTTTATTTATTTATGACAGTCACACACACACACACACAGAGAGAGAGGCAGAGACACAGGCAGAGGGAGAAGCAGGCTCCATGCACCGGGAGCCCGATGTGGGATTCGATCCCGGGTCTCCAGGATCGCGCCCTGGGCCAAAGGCAGGCGCTAAACCGCTGCGCCACCCAGGGATCCCTGGGCTCATATTTTTGTTGCATCCCCAGACTTTGTGACTTTGATCTCTGAATCAATCATCTTTGAATCTATGGGCTCAACAAATAAACAGTTTTCTCAAAATATTATCATTCTCTATGTGGGTGATGAGGAGTTTCAATTTCCTCACCTGTGAATAGAAATTAATACTAACCTTGCAGGGTTGTTGTGAGTACTAAATGGAATTATACACTGGAAGTGCCTACCCTCTATATTCACTTAAAAATATTTACTGAGAACCTACTATGTTCCAGACACTGTTGTACACATTGAGGGTATAGCAATGGGCAAAGACAAATATTTCTACCTGTATGGAGTTGACAATATAGTGGGGTAATTTTGAGAACCAAAAAAGTAAGTGAAATATATAATATATGACAGATGGTGATAAGAGTTATGGAGAACAATAAGACAGAGTGGGGACTAGTGAGTGCCAGAGTTGGAGACCACCATGCAATAGATGCTTCATAAATGGTAGTTATTTCTGTTAGGTTTCTCTGACTTCTATACTTTAAGCATTACTTCAATACAGAACTCAAAGTGCTTAGAACAGTTCAAAAACATATATGAAAACCTAATTATGGATCAGGGATGCAGTAGGTTTCTGGGGTATAAAGGTGAACAAGGCATAATCCATAGCCATGAGGATCATTTCAATATATTGTAGTTAGTGGTCAGACATGGGGTGAGCAGGCAGAGGGTAGAAGAAAGCACAGTTAATGGTCAGGAAAGCCTTCTTGTGGGTACTGATGCCAACCTGAGACTCAAAGTCTCAGAGAAAAGGAATTGAAAAGGGTGAACTTGGCAGAAGGACTTGTGGAAGCAAAGTCATGAGGCCATGGAATAGTGAGGTGCGTTAAGAAGCAACTACATGAAGTTCAGTGGATATAGAGTGGCAGGAGAGAAAGCCAGAGAAGTAGGCACAAGTCAGGAGGACATGGAGAGTCAGGTCATGGATATTACTCAGAAGACAACTGGAAGACAATGAAACAACTAGAAGTTTGGGGATAGAGAAGTTACATGGTCAGATCTGCATTTTAGAGGGACCACCTTGGACAAAAAAAAAAAGAAAGTAAAAGAAAAGAGATCATGCTGGCTTCAGTTTGTAGGATAGATTACAAGGAAGTCAGAACTAGATGCAGGAAGCCCAGATAGGACACTACTAGGATAGTCGACGTAGGAGAAGAGATGAAAGCATGGATTGCAGGAAGTCAAGAGGAAAAGATGGATTTGAAAAATATTTAGGAAGTAACACTGGAAGGCCTTAATGGCTAATTAAGTAAAGAATGAACACCAAAGAGTGGCTCCCTAGTTTCTGGCTTGGGTTGATGGTGGTCCTATAAAGAGAAGTATAGAACAAAGGATGGATTCCCTGGAAAAAGATCATGAATTCAGTTTTGAACACTCTAAACATGATTCAGTGGCTTACTTCCAGAAGATACTTTTTTGAGACTTGGTATACTTTGAAGTTTTTAGTCAGACATACCTGGGTCCAGACTATAATATAGGAGTAATAATAAAAATTTACTTCATAAGATAAGGAAGATAAAATGATCTAATGCACATGAATTGCTTAGCACAATCCTTAACACAGTAAATTCTAACTATAGATTAATTCTTATTATTAGCCTCTTTCTCATCTGAACTCAGATCTCACCCCCAACTTCTACTCAACTCACCTAAGTTTGCTTTTAAGGTTTTCTATCTGGCTTGCCTCTGACCTCTTAGCATACTCCTTTGAGAGCTGCCCCATGAATTTCTACAATCTGCATTAATTATTCTGTTTATTTTCTAGTTTCTTCATAATTTTTAAAAGAGCTTCATCTTTATTCTGTACATGTTTTCCTGCTAGTCACCATCTCACACTCCCCTTGACCTTCAGGTTACCAAGATTCATAGTGCTTGCTTAGAAGGAATTTTAACAGGTATTTCTCTCCAGATAAAAGTCTACTTGGGATCACAATGCGCATTAAATGCCCCTCTACCATCTGATAATTTGTTACCAGATGAGACTGCCCAGTGCAACAATTTTTGATGACAGCTACCATAAATTTAGCACGTATTGGGCCAGGGGCTTGAGATTTATTCTTCCATTTCATTCCTATAAACCTGATAAGGTATGAGGTAGTTGCTAGTATTATTCCAATTTTGTTGTCAGAAGCTAATGTTTATTGAGCATTTACATGATACCAGGTACTGTGTTAAGCACTTTGTATATATGAACTTATTTAATTCTCCTACCATCTGAAAACGTTAAGTACCATTATTAACCCCATTATTGAAATGAACAAATCAATATCTGGACAAGTTAAAGTAAGATGCTTAAAGTCATACAGCTGATAGTGGCATATTTGGGATGGAAATATGAGTATGTTTGCTGCTTTTTTTCTTTCTTTTTTGAGTATGTTTGCTTTTATGCCCTGTTGTGTGCCACAGTAGATAAGGAGAGGAAGGGCTGGGGAGTGGAAGCATATGAGTATGCATATTGGATAGGATGAGTAGGTGCAGGTGCTGTATATCTTTGTATTGAGAGACAAAATTAATTTGATTTCTCAGTTGGCTTTACTTGTAAGGTAATTATTAGGAAATAATGTTAAGAGGGCTGATATTCGAAAGATGAATGGATAAAGAAGATGTGGTTTATGTATACAATGGAATATTACTCAGCCATTAGAAACAACAAATACCCACCATTTGCTTCAATGTGGATGGAACTGGAGGGTATTATGCTGAGTGAAATAAGTCAATTGGAGAAGGACAAACATTATATGGTCTCATTCATTTGGGGAATATAAAAAATAGTGAAAGGGAATAAGGAGGAAAGGAGAAAAAATAAATGGAAAATATCAGAAAGGGAGACAGAACATGAGAGATTCCTAACTCTGGGAAACGAACTAGGGGTGGTGGAAGGGGAGGTTGGCGGGAGGTGGGGGTGACTGGGTGATGGGCACTGAGGGGGGCACTTGATGGGATGAGCACTGGGTGTTATTCTATATGTTGGCAAATTGAACACCAATAAAAAATAAATTTATGAAAAAAAGAGGGCTGATATTTAAAATTCTTTCCTCAACTCCTTCCCACTCTCACCCCTGAAACAAACACATATTAAAGTCAATAATCACGTTGAAGTGGGACGGGAGAAACTATAATATGGCCCACTGTCCTAATGCAAGAATTTTAATTTTCTATAGTCCTTTCTAGGTTGTGTCCATATGAAGACAACTTTACCTGATTGTAACTATTTTGTATTCTGCTTTATTCATTTAACATTATGAATTGAACCTTTTATTCCTGTTTCATTTATTGGTGGACCCTAGCATACACCAAGTCGTTCAGCACTGAGATTATTTCCAGTTTTTTGCTAGTAAAAGTAATACTGCACTGACAATCTTAGTGTCTATAGACTTTTGTTTTCCTTCTACTGAAGTCTGTCTTTAGGATAGAATTCCTGAGAGGCATTGCCGTGTCAAAGGGCAGGAAGATAATTATGGCTCTTGATGCAAATTACCAAATTGTTTTCCCAAAGGATCAGAACTATTTGCATTGCAGTTGTAAGAGTGCAAGCTCATCACTGGCAGATGGGGTTTTTAGTTGCTATTTTTCTTTCCATGTTTTAAGTTTAGTTTTGATCTTTGTTTCTATGATTAGATACATATTCAATATAATGTGAGGATGACAGGAAAATAAAAGTTACCAATAAGGAATGAAGTAACTGGCCACAATTTAAAATCTCTTTCAGGGTTTCATATCCGAAATATGGAAATATCTTGGGGCAGCCCTGGTGGCTCAGCAGTTTAGTGCAGCCTTCAGCCCAGTGCATGATCCTGGAGACCCCGAATCGACTCCCGCGTCAGGCTTCCTGTATGGAGCCTGCTTCTCCCTCTGCCTGTGTCTCTGCCTCTCTGTCTCTCTCTCTCCATCTCTCATGAATAAATAAATAAAATCTTTTAAAAAACCTCATAAGACTCAATAATAATAGGAAAAATAACAATTTGATTAAAAAGTGGGCAAAGGATCTGAATAGACATTTTTCCAAAGAGGACAAACAGATGGCCAACAAATACATGGAAAGATCACTAATCATCAGGGAAATGTAAATTAAAACCACAATGAGATATCACTTTACACCTGCAAAATGACTAAAATAAAAACACAAGAAATAACAAATGTTGGGTGAGGATGTGGAGAAAAAGGACTCTGCATGCACTGTTTGTGGGAATATAAATTGGTGCAATTACTATAGAAAAGAAGTATGGAAGTTCTTCAAAAAATTAAAAATGGTGTATAGGAACCCTTGGGGGGCTCAGTCAGTTAAACATCTGCCTTTGGCTCAGGTCATGATCTCAGGGTCCTGGGATTGAGCCCTGCATCAAGCTTCCTGCTTAGTGGAGAGTCTACTTCTTTTTCTGCCCCTCCCCTCGACTCATGCTCTCTCTCTCTTTCTCAAATAAATAAAATCTTTAAAAAATATTGTATAGAATTGTCAAATCAATTTGTTGTACACCTGAAACTAATGTAACATTGTATGTCAATTATACTTCAATTTAAAAAATGAAAAAATAGGATTACCATATGATCCAATGACTCCACTACTGAATACTATCTGAAGAAAATGAAAATATTAATTTGAAAAGATATATGCACCCCTATGTTCATTGCACCATTATTTATAAAAGCTAAGATCTGGAAACAACCTAAGTATCCATTGATGGATAAATGGATAAAGAAGTATATATACATGCACACATACACATAGATATACGTATATATACACAAAGTATATACACACACATACACACATACAATAGATTGTTACATATCCAAAAAAAGAGATAAAATCTTGCCATTTGCAACATCATGGATAGACCTTGAGGGTATTATGCTAAGTGAAATGAATGAAACACAGAAAGACAAATACGGTGTAACTTCACTTATATGAGAAATCCAGAAAATGAAACAAATAAACAAATAAAACAAAATCCAGACTCACAAATACAGAGAACAGATTGGTGGTTGCTAGAAAGGAAGGAGGTTGAGGGAAAGGGATCAAGAAGTACAAACTTCCAGTTACAAAATAAATGTCATGGAGACGTAATGTACAGCATGGGGAATACAGTCAGTAATACTGTATGAACTTTGTATGTTGACAGATGATAACTAGATTTATTGTAATGATCATTTCACAATGTATATGAATGTCAAATCACTATGTTGTATATATGAAAGTAATATAATGTATGTCAATTGTACCTCAATAAAAATAATATTTACAATAACAAAAAATAAAACAAAATCCCTTTCAGGGATATTTGTGTCCACGAGGGTCTCCCAGCCAGCTGGCTTTTCAGTTCTTTTCAGATCCGTTTTTCCATAATGAGATGAAAGGTAGAAATGTGTTCAGTCTGGCAGGTGTCCCAGTTGGAAAGGTAAAATGGAGAGTGAGGAGCCACAGCAGCCAGTATTGGGAGATCTGGTGCGTGGCATGTGTAATCAGAACATAGAAGGTAGAATCACAGTTTGAGAGTGAACTAAATAGACCATTGGCACCAAAGTTTCCTTTATTCTATAATTAACTCAGTGGTACCTTCATCATACAGAAATGAATTTGTAGTTAGACATATCCCTTGCACCATACACAAAGATAAACTCAAAATGGATGAAAGATCTAAATGCGAGACAAGATTCCATCAAAATCCTAGAGGAGAACACAGGCAACACCCTTTTTGAACTCGGCCACAGTAACTTCTTGCAAGATACATCCACGAAGGCAAAAGAAACAAAAGCAAAAATGAACTATTGGGACTTCATCAATATAAGAAGCTTTTGCACAGCAAAGGATACATTCAACAAAACTAAAATACAACCTACAGAATGGGAGAAGATATTTGCAAATGACGTATCAGATAAAGGGCTAGTTTCCAAGATCTCTAAAGAACTTATTAAACTCAACACCAAAGAAACAAACAATCCAATCATGAAATGGGCAAAAAACACGAACATAAGTCTCACAGAAGAAGACATAGACATGACCAACATGCACATGAGAAAATGCTCTGCATCACTTACTATCAGGGAAATACAAATCAAAACCACAATGAGATACCACCTCACACCAGTGAGAATGGGGAAAATTAACAAGGCAGGAAACTACAAATGTTGGAGAGGATGCGGAGAAAAGGGAACCCTCTTACACTGTTGGTGGGAATGTGAACTGGTGCAGCCACTCTGGAAAACTGTGTGGAGGTTCCTCAAAGAATTAAAAATAGACCTGCCCTACGACCCAGCAATTGCACTGTTAGGGATTTACCCCAAAGATTCAGATGCAATGAAACGCCGGGACACCTGCACCCCGATGTTTCTAGCAGCAATGTCCACAGTAGCCAAACTGTGGAAGGAGCCTCGGTGTCCATCGAAAGATGAATGGATAAAGATGTGGTTTATGTATACAATGGAATATTACTCAGCTATTAGAAACGACAAATACCCACCATTTGCTTCAACGTGGATGGAACTGGAGGGTATTATGCTGAGTGAAATGAGTTAGTCAGAGAAGGACAAACATTATATGTTCTCATTCATTTGGGGAATATAAATAATAGTGAAAGGGAATATAAGGGAAGGGAGAAGAAATGGGTAGGAATTATCAGAAAGGGAGACAGAACATAAAGACTCCTAACTCTGGGAAATAAACTAGGGGTGGTGGAAGTGGAGGTGGGCGGGGCATGGGGGTGAATGTGTGACGGGCACTGAGGGAGGCACTTGACGGGATGAGCACTGGGTGTTATTCTGTATGTTGTCAAATTGAACACCAATAAAAAATAATTTATTTTTTTAAAAAATGTACCAGAATAAAAAGCCATTATATATATAGTGGACTATTACTCAGCCATAAAAAAGAATGAATTCTCACCATGTGTAATGATGTGGATGGAGCTAGAGAGTAATATGCTAAGTGAAATAAGTCAGCCATAGAAATATTAATATCATATGATTTCATTCATATGTCAAAATTAATTAAAAAAAACAAACGAGTAAAGCGAAAGAAAAAAGAGAGAGAGGCAAATCAAGAAACAGACTCCTAGCTACAGAGAATAGATTGATGGTTAGCAGAATGGTGGTGGATGTGAGGATAGTTTAAATAAGTGATGGGGTAAAGAGTGTACTTGTGATGTGCAATGGATATTGTATGTAGTGTTGAATCACTATATTATAGAACTTCAATAAAATCTTTAAGATCTCTCCTATGATTATTGTATTTCTGCATATTTCTCTCTTCATTTATGTTAACATATGCCTTATATCTTTATTTTTTGTTGGGTGCATAAATATTTACAAATGTTTTATCTTCTTGTTGGATTGACCCTTTTTGCATTACAAAATGAAATTCCCTGTCTCATTTAATCATTTTCTTAGGCCATTTTTTCCTCTGTAAGTATATCTACCCAATCTTCCTTTTGGTTTTGGTTTGCATGGAATATTGTTTTCATCGCTTCATTTTTAATTTTTGTGAGTACATAAAACTTCAGTGATTTGTTTTGGTAGGCAGCATATATTTGGGTGTTATTTTTTTAAAATCCATTTTGCCACTGTTTTTCTTTTAAGTGAATTTAGTCTATTTATATTTAAAGTGATTCTTGATAGATATGGAATTTTTGTAATTTTGCTAATAAGTTTCTGTTTTTATTGTTTTTAAAATCCTTTACCTGTTTTATCTTTTGTTTATATATTTTTCTCTTGCTCTCTTCCTTGTGATTTGATTTTCTATAATGTTTTGTTCATAGTTATTTCTCCTTATCCTTTGTGTATCTATTACAGCTGTTTGCTCTGCATTTACAATGAGGTTTGCACAAAATATCTTACATTTACAGTATTGTATTTTAAGTTGATAACAACTTAAGTTTGAATGCATTATAAAGCCTTTAGTTTTTAATTCCATCATACTTCCTATTTTAATGTCACAATTTATATATTTTATCTTGTGTACATTAATAACTTTATTAAAAGTTATTTTTACTACTATTGTGTTTTAACTTTTATACTAGACTTATAATTGATAACTCTCTGCCATTACCTTATTCTGAATTAAACTTAATATTTATCCTTACCGGAAAGATTAATATTTTCATTTTTTTCTAAATATAATTAGCCTCCTTTCATTTTAGTCAGAGAAATCCCATTAACATCTCTTGTAAGCCTATCTACTGATGTTGAACTTTTTCAGCTTTTGCTAGTCTAGAAAACTGTCTCTCCATTTCTGAGTATTCATTCTGAATACTCCCTGCTGGCTAGAGTATTCCTCATTAATGAGTTGTTTTGTTTTCTTATATATTTGTTTCAGCACTTTGTATAGATCTTACCCCTTCCTTATGGCCAGAAATATTTCTTTTTTAAAAAATATTTTTATTTATTTAACACAGAGACAGAATGCACAAGCAGGGAGAGTGGCAGGGGGAGAGGGAGAAACAGGCTCCCTGAGGAGCAGGGAACCTGATGGCAAGGCTCAATCTCAGGACCCCAGTATCATGACCTGAAGCAAAGGCAGACACTTAACTGACTGAGACACTGAGGCATCCCCTGAAATGTTTCTGTTGAAAAATCTGCTCATGGTCTTATGTGGGTTTCCTTGTATGCAACAAGTTGTTTTTCTCTTGCTACTTTAAAAACTTGACTTTATATTTTATAATTTAATTATAATGTATCTTCTTGTTGGTCATTTTGGATTTCTCTTATCTGGGCAGTTCTATTTTTAATTCTTTGAGGAACCTCCACACAGTCTTCCAGATTGGCTGTACCAGTTCACATTCCCACCAACAGTGCAAGAGGGTTTTCCTTTCTCCACATCCTCTCCAACATTTGTTGTTTCCTGTATTGTTAATTTTCACCATTCTCACCGGTGTGAGGTGGTATCTCATTGTGGTTTTGATTTGCATTTCCCTGATGACAAGTGATGCGGAGTATTTTCTCATGTGCTTATTGGCCATGTCTATGTCTGGAAGTCTCTGGGCTTCCTGGATCTGGGTATCTGTTTCCTTCCCCAGGCATGGAGATATTCTCAATCATTTTATTTTCAAATAATTTTCTGCTACATTCTCTCTCTTTTCCTTCTGAGACCCCTGTAAACATATTGTTCTGTATTATATTCCTTATGTACCTTAAGCTACCTTCATTTTTATTTTTTTCTTTTTATTACCTTGATTGGATTAATATCATTGCCTTGTCTTTGAGGTCACTGACCTTTTTAAAAATATTTTATTTAAATTCAATTTGCCAACATGTATCTTTTCTTCTCTTTCATGTAGTCTGCTGGTGAAATCCTCTATTTTAGTTTTTAGTTCAAATATTGAACTATTTAGCTCTGTGATTTCTGTTTGGTTCTTTCAAATATTTTCTATCTCTCTTGAAAGAGTTCTCTGTTGTATTGTTCTTCTGACCCCAGTAAAGATGTGTATTTTGACCTCTTTATTGGGTAAAAGATTTATTTCTACTTGAGCATTGTATGACAGTTAAGAACTTTTTTTTGGCATCATCTGTTAAATATGTGAACACAAGCTCAACCAACTATGAGGGAGAAGCTATCAACAGATTTGTGTTGTGAGTCACAGCCACAAAAAAAACAAGGTGACAGAAGTATGTAAAACTTTTTTCTTGGAGTTCATTGACCTGGGATGGGGCAGAGAGAGAGCACATGGATGCAGTTTGGTGACCTCCCTGGTCTTTGAAGAGGATTATAGTCAGCTCCTAGATGTGCATTAAATAAGAAGCCTACCCCTCAGGTCTCAGTTATTAAGATAACTAAATAAGTCTCTTTCTGGAAAGACTGAAAATTTCTGTCTACTGCCTCTGCACTGTGTTTTAGGGATTGCTGTTTAAGAGTGTTTCCTGTTATTACAGCCCTGTGGGACCTATAAATGTAGTAATTGACAGAAGGCATGAATAGACTTTTCTTCAAAGAAGACATACCGACAGTCAATAGACACATGAAAAGATGCTCAACATCACTCATCGACAGGGAAATGCAAATCAAAACCACAATGAAATATCCTTTCACTTCTGTCAGAATGGCTAAAATAAAAAATTCAAGAAACAATAAATGTTAGTGGAGATGTGGAGAAAAAAGGAACCCTTGTGCATTGTTAGTGAGAATGTAAACTGGCACTGTCACTGAAGAAGACAACATGGAGGTTCCTCAAAAAATTGAAAATAGAATTACTCTACAATCCAGTAATCACACTATTGGGTATTTATCCAAAGAACACAGAAACACTAATTCAAAGGGATATATGCATCACTGTTTATTGTAGCAGTATTTATAAGAGCAGAGCTATAGAATCAGCCCAAGTGTCCATCAATAGGTGAATGAATAAAGAAGTGCTATATATATAATGAATATTACTCAGCCATAAAAAAGAATGAATTCTTGCCTTTTGAAACAACATGAATGGATCTAGAGGGACTAATGTTATGTGAAATAAGCCTGCAGAGAAAGAAAAATACCATATCATTTCCCTCATATGTGGAACTTAAGAAACAAAAACAATGAGCAAAGAAAAAATGACAAATCTAAAAACAGTATTAACTATAGTGAAAAAAATAGATGGTTACCAGAAGGCATGTGGGTAGAAAAGATGGGTAAAATAAGTGAAGGGGATTAAGAGCACACTTGTCTTGATGAACATTGAATAACAGATGGAACTTTTGAATCACTATATTGTACACCTGAAACTAATATAACACTGCATGTTCTCAACACTAGAATTAAAATTTTTTAAAAAGATCTCTATGACCACACAACCTAAAACCGGAACACTAGATGTGCACAAACTCCTTTTCAGAAGATACCAGTGACTTGGATTAAGGCAATGGAAAAGCATGAAGTTTGTTCTCACTGGTCTCCACAGTCTCCAGAGTATTGACATCAGCCCCGTGGTGTGTGTCAGAAACCTGCCTCTCAGGTGACAACTAATAAGATAAGCAAATCAGCCTTTTTCATCAAAAGACTGGGCCTTTCATTCTGGTGCTTCTATTGAGCCTTGTGGGTTTAGCCATGGTGAGCCTGGTGAGCCCTTCAAAAACTATTAAGTCACCATTACTGGATTGTCATTTTTTTCCTTTTTTAAAAAAGTTTTACTTATTTATTCGTGAGAGACTTGGAGAGAGAGACAGAGACATAAGCAGAGGAAGAAACATGCTCTCCACAGAAAGCCAAATATGGGACTCAACCCTAGGATTCTGGGATCACACCCTAAGCTGAAGGCAGTTGTTCAACCATTGACCACCCAGACATCCTTGGATTGACATTTTCGTGTAAATTATTGTTGTGGAAGAAATAAATTACATAAGTATGTCTTAATCCTTTAGTAATTAAGATTTTTAAGATTAAGGATTAAAAATTGTATAGTGACATATGACTTATAATGATTAAAATATGATATAAACAGCTCAACACTCATAGTTACACTGTAAACAATGCCTTATTTTGTTTAATAATTGCATAGGATGCATTTTCCAATTTTTTAACTTGGAATTTTTAGCCAAATACAAATCTCACTTTTAAATTGGTAGGACAGGGATCCCTGTGTGGCACAGCGGTTTGGCGCCTGCCTTTGGCCCAGGGCATGATCCTGGAGACCGGGGATCGAGTCCCACATCGGGCTCCCGGTGTGTGGAGCCTGCTTCTCTCTCTCTGTGTGTGTGACTATCATTAAAAAAAAAAAAAACTGGGTTTAAAAAATAATAATAAATAAATAAATAAATAAATAAATAAATAAATAAATAAATAAATTGGTAGGACAGCCTGGGTGGCTCAGCGGTTTATCACTGCCTTCTGCCCAGGGTGTGATTCTGGAGACCGGCGTTGGGCTCTCTGCATGGAGCCTGCTTCTCTCTCTGCCTGTGTCTCTGCCTCCTTCTCTCATTCTATGTCTCTCATGAATAAATAAATAGAATCTTTTAAATAAAATTAAAATAAAATAAAATAAATAAAATAAAATAAAATAAATTGGTAGCTTTGGAAACATTAAATATTAATTTTGTTTCAAAAAAGTACAAAAAGGAAAGCCATATAATCATGTGATTACAAAAATATCCCATTTTAATGACTTCAGTATAAATAAGTGTAGGGCATATGAAATAAATATCCCTCAAAATATATTACATGTAGATTGGCAAATGAAGGGAAAATTCAATATTTTTTAAAAATACATTTTGGTTTATTTTAAATTCAAAATAATTAAATATAGCTCAGTATGTAGCAAAGTCCACAAACCTAACAATTTCAGTTCAATTAATTATTCATTATATAATGTGACACCAGACACTGTGATAATGGGTGGTGTCCCAAATATGATCAACGTTCAGGTTTTACCTTATGGGGTGAATTATAAATTAGAGTAGATTTGGGAGGATTGAAATAAAAAATCTACTTGTGGACTGAGAAGCCAAAGAGGAAATACCAAGCAGACAGACAATTACATATATGAATTTGGTTTTCAGAAGCCTGAGCTAAAAATAAAATTTGAAATTTATCAGTGTATGTGTAATACTTAAAGTAATGGCAATCAATGATGTTATTTATGATGAAATTATAGACAATGATGAGAAGAGGTTGTAGAGTTTAGTCTGGAAGAATAGCCATATTCAGAATTTTGGTAGAAGATGAGGCATCAAAGAAAACTTAGATACATCTTATTCCAGAAGCCAAGATTTTTTAAAACTGTAAAGGATAATTGAGCTAAATGCTGTGAAGGCAAATAACATATAAACAGACATGTATCTTTTAGATTTGGCAGTAACGAGGTTATTAACGGTTTTGAGGATGAGAGTTTTGGTAAAATGGTAGATATGAAGTAAGCTTGGGAGTGGGATTTACAGTTACATAGAAAGTTACAGGCTGGTTAAAATATTTGTAGACAGTATTAAAAAATATTATTGGGGGGTGCCTTGATGGCTCAGTGTTTGAGCATCTGCTTTGGTACATGTCATGATCCTGGGGTACTGGGATGGAGTCCCACATCAGGCTCCCTCTGGGGAGCCTGCTTTTCTCTCTGCCTATGTCATTGCCTCTCTGTGTGTGTGTATCTCATGAACAAATAAAAATAAAATATTTAAAAATATATTTTGAAGTACAGTTGTATATGTTATATTAATTTGAGGTGCACCACAAGCTGACTTAACAAATCTACATTATGTTATGCTCACCACCTTAACTATAGTTATCATCTGTCACTATATGTAGTTATTGAAATATTATTGACTATATTCCTTATGCATGCATTACAGAATAATGGTGTTGTGTCAATTGTGAGTCTTTTGAAAGACAGGAGATATTAAAGCACATTTGTATGCTGATATGAATGTCCCATAGAGGAGAAGCTATTAATGATGTAGGAGAAACAGAATATCATCCACACACTCCACAAATATTGAACCACTACTTAATATTAATTTGTAATTTATACCCAAAGGATATACCAGTGAACAACAGAATTCTTGTTATCACATAACTTACATTTTAATGACTAATTTTTTGAAAAAATACCATTAGAAAGCAAAATAGATTAGGCTTTGAGAGGTACACAAGATAGGTCATGGAGAGTAGTTTACCATGCTATGCCAA
This sequence comes from Nyctereutes procyonoides, assembly GCF_905146905.1. NCBI lineage: Eukaryota > Metazoa > Chordata > Mammalia > Carnivora > Canidae > Nyctereutes > Nyctereutes procyonoides. Next base: position 62,302,070 of record NW_026575125.1, on the reverse strand, counting down.
GGAACTTAATTTTTCCTACAGGCTATCAAGAGCTCTTGAGGAATTTCATTTAAGGAGATTATCTGGTCAGATTTATATTTCACTAGGATCACTCTGGTGTCAACGTGAGCAGATGGGGATGAGTTAAGATGGATATAGGAGTATTTTGGTGGGTGTCTGCCTTCAGGTGAGGTCGTGATTCTAAGGTCCTGAGGTGAAGTCCCACATTTGGCTCCCTGCTCTGTGAAGAGTCTACTTCTCCCTTTCCTCTGCCTCTCTATCTCTCTGTCTCTCATTAATAGATAAATATAAAAAAACAATGGACATAGAAAGAATAGTAGGAAGCTAATGTAATAGTTCAAAAGAGTGATAACGTGGACTTGAAATAGTGCAGTCATTTAAAAGATAGACTCAAAAGTTTTTATAAATGCAGAACCAGTAGGATACAGGGATTAATTAGATATGTAAGGTGAGAGAGATGAAGTCAAAGATAACCTTTCAGTTTTCTTGGGCTATAGAATATAACTGGAATTATGATTTCAGGTGAAGATGTAGGAAAAATAACTTTCAGACTTAGACAAATGGATTTGCAAGCACTAGTGGAAACTACTAATTTCCTTTGACTACCCTATAGATGTTTAATCTGGAGAAGACTTTAACATTCATCTAGTTGGTAGTTTCATTTTACTTGTGGGGAAAATAGGCCCAGAATTAAGAAAATCATACAGCTAGGTAATGACATCCATAACTAAAACCTAAAGTTATTGATCCCTGAATGTTCCATCATAACACACTACCAACAGGTCTAGCTCTGGAGATTTTCATTCCATTTCATGATTATTAATGTAGAAAGACAATTTGGGATTAACTTTTTCATTTACTCTGTATATAGGACATATACCAAATAACCCCCTAATAATATAAAATTAATTTAAAAATGAATTAACATAGGGACGCCTGGGTGGCTCAGAGGTTGGGTGTCTGTCTTCGGTTCAGGGAGTGATCCCGGAGTCCCAGGATCGAATCCTACATCGAGCTCCCTGCATGGAGCCTGCGTCTCCCTCTGTCTATGTCTCTGCCTCTGTGTGTGTGTCTCTCATGAATAAATAAATAAAATCTTTTAAAAATGAACTAACATAGTGCTAGAAGATAGTGTATCCCTTTTTGTAAGTTGCCTAATAGGCAGTCTCCTGCAAACCATCTCTATGATGTTAGTGAGAAGATTTTAGATTAGGTCTGTTATCTAGCTATTTTGTGAGTGTGTGTGTGAGCTCCTTATTTTCTCCAATTAGGTATATGACCTCTAAGGAAAGCCATTATTGCAAGAGGTTAACAGCTGAAATTCAGGAATAAAAGCTGCAAGGGTTTACTATCTACTAGTAACTATAAGAGTTTAGGAATGATAGTAAAATATTTGCTGACACTAAGTAAATAAAATTTAAAAAATTTAATGACTTGACAACACAGTCTTATGTCTCCCATCACTTGCACCTTGAGAATAGTACTTATGCAAAATAAAATCCTTTTAATTAGACAAAGACATTGCTTACAAAACAATCCCTTGCATAAACATTACTAAAAGTTAATGAAGGTAAAAGGGGAAAAAAAGTAGAGATTTCAAGGTTGACTGGAATGCTAAAACAGAAAATTCAGAGTGTTGCTTTCTTGAGACATTTTGACATTTTCACAGTAATAAATTTATTTGAAGGTATATTAGTACCACTAATTGCAACATTTATTGTCATTGGAAAATATTGTTTAATTTTATGGCAATGTTATCAGTTCATGGCTCAGAAAATCATTATGTAATAATAACATTTCTCTCTTAATGTAAATAGTATTCTAGCATCAAATGGTACCTGTTAGGTATATGCTTGTAGCTCCATTAGAAGTTGTATAAAAATAGCTAATTTTCATAAATTTTGTAAGTGCTTAGAGGAAGATTTAATTTCTTGAGCTGTTCTTGCTGGCAGAATGGTGATGGTCACTGGGCTGTGTTTTATGGGAAAATTCCGTGTAGTCTGGCTAGGATTCTGTCTCAGATGAAGAGCAGCCTATTAGTTCAAGGTCCCAAGATTGGTTCCTGCTGGAATGAAGTTTCCATCCAAGTGAAAATATTCTGGGAGGCATGTCTTTAGGTTGGTAAGAATTCCAGATTCTTATTTCAATTGAATTCCAAAATTCTCAAATTTAAAAACCACTCATAATGATAATTAATCAAATTTTTACTTACATTCTAATTAGTTAACATACAGTGAAATATTTGTTTCAGGAGTAGAATTTAGTGATTCATCATTTACATACAACATCACGTGTTAATAGTAATAAACGCACTCCTTAATACCCATCACCCATTTAGCCCATTCCCCTCCAGGTCCCCTCAGGCAGTCCTCAATTTGTTCTCTATAGTTAAGAGTCTCTTATGGCTTGCATCCTTCTCTCTTTTCTTTCCATTCCCCTATATTCACTTGTTTAGTTTCTTAAATTCTATATATAGAATTAACTCAATCTAAAATCTAGAACTCATTAAATGATAGAAATAACTCATCCATCTTAAATGAATTTCTAAAATCTGTTAGTTTTCATTTATTTAAATTCCAATTAATTAACACAAAATGTAATATTGGTTTCAGATGTAGAATTTAGTGATCCATCACTTACACACAACACCCAATGTGAATCACAACTAGTCTCCTTTATCCCCATCACATATTTAACCCATTTCCCCGACCACCTCCCCTGCAGGAACCCTCTCTGCATTCTCTATGGTTAGGAATCCATTTCCTGGTTTGTCTCTCTTTATGATCATCTATTTTGATTATTAAATTGCACATAAGATTGAAATCATATGTTATTTGTCTTTCTTTGACTTTCTTATTTAACTTAATACTCTCCAGCTCCATCCATGTTATTGCAAATGGCAATATTTCATTCCATTTTATGGCTGAATAATATTCCATTATATATATATATATATATATATATATATATATATATATATATATATATATACCACTTCTTCTTCTTTATCCATGCATCAGTGGATAGATATTTGGGTTCTTTCCATAATTTGGCTCTTGCCGATAATGCTGCTATAAATATCAGGATGAATGTATCCCCTCAAGTTAGTATTTTTGAAAAAAAAAACATTAATATATTTGTATCCTAAAGGTAAACACTTAGTAGTGCAATTGCTGGATCATATGGTATTTTTATTTATATTTTTGAGGAATGTTCATACTATTTTCCAGATTGGCTAGATAATTTTTATTCATGCCAACAGGGAAAGTGGGTTCCTTTTTCTCTGTATCCTTGTCGACATCTGTTGTTTCCTGTGTTATTAATTTTACCCATTCTGACAAGTGTGAAGTGATATTTCATTTTGATTTGTTTTTCCTTTTTGTTTTTATTTGTATTTCCCTGATGACGAGTGGTATTGAGCATCCTATCATGCTTCTGTTAGCCATCTGTATGACTTTTTCAGAAAAATGTCTGTGCATGTATGTCTTCTACCCTTTTTAAAATGCATTATTTGTTTTTGAGGTGTTGAGATTGATAAGTTGTTTGCATATTTTGGATAATAACTTGATCGTATATGAGATTTGAAATTATTGGCTCCCGTTCCAAAGGTTGCCTTTTGGTTTTCTTGATTGCTTCCTTTGCTGTGCAGAAGGTTTTTTTATCTTCCTGAAGCTCAATATTTATTTTAGTTTTTATTTTCTTTGCCTCAGGAGACATATTAGTAAGACGTTCCTAAGACTGATGTCAAAGAAGTTACTACCTGTGTTCTCTAGGGTTTTGGTGGTTTCCTACCTCATATTTAGATCTTTCAACCATTTTCAATTGTGTGTGTGTGTGTGTGTGTGTGTTGTAAGAAAGTGGTCTAGTTTCATTCTTTTCCATGTTGCTGCGCAGCTTTCCCAATACCATTTGTTGAAGAGATTGTATTTTTCCATTGCATATTCTTTCCTGCTTTATCAAAGGTTAGTTGTTCATATATTTGTGGGCACATTTCTTGGTTTTCTGTCCTTTTCCACTGATTTCTGTGTCTGTTTTTGTGCCAGTATCATACTGTATTACTACAACTTTGTAATATAACCTTAAGTCCAGAATTGTGATGCCTCCAACTTTGATTTTCTTTTTCAAGATTCCTTTTCTATTTGGCGTCTTTTGTGGTTCCAAACAAATTTTAGGATTCTTGGTTTTAGGTCTGTGAAAAATGTTGTTGGTGGTTTATAAGGATTTCATTAAATGTGTAGATTACTTTGGGTATTACAGTCATTTTAACAAAATTTGTTCTTCCCACCCATGAGCAGAGTATTTTTCCATTTCTTTAAGTCATCTTCAATTTCTTTCATCAATATTCTATAGTTTTCATAGTGCAGATCTTTTACCTCTTTGATTTGGTTTATTCCTAGATATATTATGATTTTTGGTGCATTTGGAAATGGGATTGTTTCTGTGATTTCTCTTTGTGCTGCTTCACTATTGGTCTATAGAAATACAACAGAATTCTGTACATTTAATGTGCATCCTGTGACTTTACTGAATTTGTATATCAGGTCTAGCAATTTTTGGTTGAATCTTTAGGGCTTTCTACATACAGTATCATGTCATCTGCGAATAGTCAAAATTTGACTTCTTCCTGGCCATTTTGAATGCCTTTTAGTTTTTTTGACCACTAAAGCTAGAATTTTCAGTATTATGTTAAATAACAGTGGTGACAGTAGGCATTTCTGCCCTTTTCCTGACCATAGAGGAAAAGCTCGTTTTTGCCCCATTGACGATGATATTAGCGGTGGGGTTTTCATATATTGCCTCTATGATATTGAGGTATGTTACATGTATCCCCGCTTTGTTGAGTTTTTTTTTAATCATGAATGGATGCTGTACTCAAATGTTCTTTCTGCATCTTTTTTTTTAATAAATTAATTTTTATTGGTGTTCAATTTACCAACATACAGAATAACACCCAGTGCTCATCCCGTCAAGTGTCCCCCTCCGTGCCCGTCACCCATTCACCCCCACCCCCCGCCCTCCTCCCCTTCCACCACCCCTAGTTCATTTCTCAGAGTTAGAAGTCTTTATGTTCTGTCTCCCTTTCTGATATCTCCCACACATTTCTTCTCCCTTCCCTTATATTCCCCTTCACTATTATTCATATTCCCCAAATGAGTGAGAACATACACTGTCTGTCCTTCTCCGATTGACTTACTTCACTCAGCATAATACCCTCCAGTTCCATCCACGTTGAAGCAAATGGTGGGTATTTGTCGTTTCTAATGGCTGAGTAATATTCCATTGTATACATAAACCACATCTTCTTTATCCATTCATCTTTCGATGGGCACCGAGGCTCCTTCCACAGTTTGGCTATTGTGGACATGGCTGCTAGAAACATCGGGGTGCAGGTGTCCCGGCGTTTCATTGCATCTGAATCTTCGGGGTAAATCCCTAACAGTGCAACTGCTGGGTCGTAGGGCAGGTCTATTTTTAATTCTTTGAGGAAAACTATAGAACACTTCTGAAAGAAATTGAGGAAGACACAAAGAGATGGAAAAACATTCCATGCTCATGGATTGGCAGAATTAATATTGTGAAAATGTCAATGCTACCCAGGGCAATTTACACGTTCAATGCAATCCCTATCAAAATACCATGGACTTTCTTCAGAGAGTTAGAACAAATTATTTTAGGATTTGTGTGGAATCAGAAAAGACCCCGAATAGCCAGGGGAATTTTAAAAAAGAAAACCATAGCTGGGGGCATCACAATGCCAGATTTCAGGTTGTACTACAAAGCTGTGGTCATCAAGACAGTGTGGTACTGGCACAAAAACAGACACATAGACCAATGGAACAGAATAAAGAACCCAGAAATGGACCCTGAACTTTATGGTCAACTAATATTCGACAAAGGAAGAAAGACGATCCACTGGAAGAAAGACAGTCTCTTCAATAAATGGTGCTGGGAAAATTGGTCATCCACATGCAGAAGAATGAAACTAGACCACTCTCTTGCACCATACACAAAGAGAAACTCAAAATGGATGAAAGATTTATTTTTTTTTTTATCATTTGTAATTTATTTTTTTTTTTTATAAATTAATTTTTATTGGTGTTCAATTTACCAACATACAGAATAACACCCAGTGCTCATCCCGTCAAGTGTCCCCCTCCGTGCCCGTCACCCATTCACCCCCACCCCCCGCCCTCCTCCCCTTCCACCACCCCTAGTTCATTTCCCAGAGTTAGAAGTCTTTATGTTCTGTGTCCCTTTCTGATATCTCCCACACATTTATTCTCCCTTCCCTTATATTCCCCTTCACTATTATTCATATTCCCCAAATAAGTGAGAACATACACTGTTTGTCCTTCTCCGATTGACTTACTTCACTCAGCATAATACCCTCCAGTTCCATCCACGTTGAAGCAAATGGTGGGTATTTGTCGTTTCTAATGGCTGAGTAATATTCCATTGTATACATAAACCACATCTTCTTTATCCATTCATCTTTCGATGGGCACCGAGGCTCCTTCCACAGTTTGGCTATTGTGGACATGGCTGCTAGAAACATCGGGGTGCAGGTGCCCCGGCGTTTCATTGCATCTGAATCTTCGGGGTAAATCCCTAACAGTGCAATTGCTGGGTCGTAGGGCAGGTCTATTTTTAATTCTTTGAGGAACCTCCACACAGTTTTCCAGAGTGGCTGCACCAGTTCACATTCCCACCAACAGTGTAAGAGGGTTCCCTTTTCTCCGCATCCTCTCCAACATTTGTTGTTTCCTGCCTTGTTAATTTTCCCCATTCTCACTGGTGTGAGGTGGTATCTCATTGTGGTTTTGATTTGTATTTCCCTGATGGCAAGTGATGCAGAGCATTTTCTCATGTGCATGTTGGCCATGTCTATGTCTTCCTCTGTGAGATTTCTCTTCATGTCTTTTGCCCATTTCATGATTGGATTGTTTGTTTCTTTGGTGTTGAGTTTAATAAGTTCTTTATAGATTTTGGAAACTAGCCCTTTATCTGATATGTTATTTGCAAATATCTTCTCCCATTCTGTAGGTTGTCTTTGAGTTTTGTTGACTGTATCCTTTGCTGTGCAAAAGCTTCTTATCTTGATGAAGTCCCAAGAGTTCATTTTTGCTTTTGTTTCTTTTGTTTTCGTGGATGTATCTTGCAAGAAGTTACTGTGGCCAAGTTCAAAAAGGGTGTTGCCTGTGTTCTCCTCTAGGATTTTGATGGAGTCTTGTCTCACATTTAAATCTTTCATCCATTTTGAGTTTATCTTTGTGTATGGTGCAAGAGAGTGGTCTAGTTTCATTCTTCTGCATGTGGATGACCAATTTTCCCAGCACCATTTATTGAAGAGACTGTCTTTCTTCCAGTGGATCGTCTTTCCTCCTTTGTCGAATATTAGTTGACCATAAAGTTCAGGGTCCATTTCTGGATTCTCTATTCTGTTCCATTGGTCTATGTGTCTGTTTTTGTGCCAGTACCACACTGTCTTGATGACCACAGCTTTGTAGTACAACCTGAAATCTGGCATTGTGATGCCCCCAGCTATGGTTTTCTTTTTTAAAATTCCCCTGGCTATTCGGGGTCTTTTCTGATTCCACACAAATCTTAAAATAATTTGTTCTAAGTCTCTGAAAAAAGTCCATGGTATTTTGATAGGGATTGCATTGAACGTGTAAATTGCCCTGGGTAGCATTGACATTTTCACAATATTAATTCTGCCAATCCATGAGCATGGAATATTTTTCCATCTCTTTGTGTCTTCCTCAATTTCTTTCAGAAGTGTTCTATAGTTTTTAGGGTATAGATCCTTTACCTCTTTGGTTAGGTTTATTCCTAGGTATCTTATGCTTTTGGGTGCAATTGTAAATGGGATTGACTCCTTAATTTCTCTTTCTTCAGTCTCATTGTTAGTGTATAGGAATGCCATTGATTTCTGGGCATTGATTTTGTATCCTGCCACGCTACCAAATTGCTGTATGAGTTCTAGCAATCTTGGGGTGGAGGCTTTTGGGTTTTCTATGTAGAGTATCATGTCATCGGCGAAGAGGGAGAGTTTGACTTCTTCTTTGCCAATTTGAATGCCTTTAATGTCTTTTTGTTGTCTGATTGCTGAGGCTAGGACTTCCAATACTATGTTGAATAGCAGTGGTGAGAGTGGACATCCCTGTCTGGTTCCTGATCTTAGGGGAAAGGCTCCCAGTGCTTCCCCATTGAGAATGATATTTGCTGTGGGCTTTTCGTAGATGGCTTTTAAGATATCGAGGAAAGTTCCCTCTATCCCTACACTCTGAAGAGTTTTAATCAGGAATGGATGCTGTATTTTGTCAAATGCTTTCTCTGCATCTAATGAGAGGATCATATGGTTCTTGGTTTTTCTCTTGCTGATATGATGAATCACATTGATTGTTTTACGAGTGTTGAACCAGCCTTGCATCCCGGGGATAAATCCTACTTGGTCATGGTGAATAATTTTCTTAATGTGTTGTTGGATCCTATTGGCTAGTATCTTGTTGAGAATTTTTGCATCCATGTTCATCAGGGATATTGGTCTGTAATTCTCCTTTTTGGTGGGGTCTTTGTCTGGTTTTGGAATTAAGGTGATGCTGGCCTCATAGAATGAGTTTGGAAGTACTCCATCTCTTTCTATCTTTCCAAACAGCTTTAGTAGAATAGGTATGATTTCTTCTTTAAACGTTTGATAGAATTCCCCTGGGAAGCCATCTGGCCCTGGACTCTTGTGTCTTGGGAGGTTTTTGATGACTGCTTCAATTTCCTCCCTGGTTATTGGCCTGTTCAGGTTTTCTATTTCTTCCTGCTCCAGTTTTGGTAGTTTGTGGCTTTCCAGGAATGCGTCCATTTCTTCTAGATTGCCTAATTTATTGGCGTAGAGCTGTTCATAATATGTTTTTAAAATCGTTTGTATTTCCTTGGTGTTGGTAGTGATCTCTCCTTTCTCATTCATGATTTTATTAATTTGAGTCTTCTCTCTCTTCTTTTTAATAAGGTTGGCTAATGGTTTATCTATCGTATTAATTCTTTCAAAGAACCAACTCCTGGTTCTATTGATCTGTTCCACAGTTCTTCTGGTCTCAATTTCGTTGAGTTCTGCTCGAATTTTAATTAACTCTCTTCTTCTGCTGGGCGTCGGGTCGATTTGCTGCTTCTTCTCTAGCTCCTTTATGTGTAAGGTTAGCTTTTGTATTTGAGTTCTTTCCAGTTTTTGAATGGATGCTTGTATTGCGATGTATTTCCCCCTCAGGACTGCTTTTGCTGCATCCCAAAGATTTTGAACAGTTGTATCTTCATTCTCATTAGTTTCCATGAATCTTTTTAATTCTTCCTTAATTTCCTGGTTGACCCTTTTATCTTTTAGCAGGATGGTCCTTAACCTCCACGTGTTTGAGGTCCTTCCAAACTTCTTCTTGTGATTGAGTTCTAATTTCAAGGCGTTATGGTCTGAGAATATGCAGGGGACGATCCCAATCTTTTGGTATCGGTTCAGACCCGATTTGTGACCCAGTATGTGGTCTATTCTGGAAAAAGTTCCATGTGCACTTGAGAAGAATGTGTATTCAGTTGAGTTTGGATGTAAAGTTCTGTAGATATCTGTGAAATCTATCTGGTCCAGTGTATCATTTAAAGCTCTCGTTTCTTTGGAGATGTTGTGTTTAGAAGACCTATCAAGGGTAGAGAGAGCTAGATTGAAGTCACCAAGTATAAGTGTATTATTATCTAAGTATTTCTTTACTTTGGTTAATAATTCGTTTAAGTATTTGGCAGCTCCCACATTCGGGGCATATATATTGAGGATTGTTAAGTCCTCTTGTTGGATAGATCCTTTAAGTATGATATAGTGTCCCTCTTCGTCTCTCACTACTGTCTTCGGAGTGAATTTTAGTTTATCTGATACAAGGATGGCTACCCCTGCTTTCTTTTGAGAACCATTTGAATGGTAAATGGTTCTCCAACCTTTTATTTTCAGGTTGTAGGTGTCCTTCTGTCTAAAATGAGTCTCTTGTAGACAGCAAATAGATGGGTCCTGCTTTTTTATCCAGTCTGAAACCCTGCGCCTTTTGATGGGGTCATTAAGCCCGTTCACGTTCAGAGTTACTATTGACAGATATGAGTTTAGTGTCATCATGATATCTATTTAGTCCTTGTTTTTGTGGATTGTTCCACTGAACTTCTTCTTAAAGGGGAATTTTAAGAGTCCCCCTTAAAATTTCTTGCAGAGCTGGTTTGGAGGTCACATATTCTTTCAGTTCCTGCCTGTCTTGGAAGCTCTTTATCTCTCCTTCCATTTTGAATGAGAGCCTTGCTGGATAAAGTATTCTTGGTTGCATGTTCTTCTCATTTAGGACCCTGAATATATCCTGCCAGCCCTTTCTGGCCTGCCAGGTCTCTGTGGAGAGGTCTGCTGTTACCCTAATATTCCTCCCCATGAAAGTCAGGGACTTCTTGTCTCTTGCTGCTTTAAGGATCTTCTCTTTATCTTTGGAATTTGCAAGCTTCACTATTAGATGTCGAGGTGTTGAACGGTTTTTATTGATTTTAGGGGGGGATCTCTCTATTTCCTGGATCTGAATGCCTGTTTCCCTTCCCAGATTGGGAAAGTTTTCAGCTAGGATTTGTTCAAATACATATTCTGGCCCTCTGTCCCTTTCGGCGCCCTCGGGAACCCCAATTAAACGTAGATTTTTCTTCCTTAGAGTGTCATTTATTTCCCTTAATCTGTCTTCATGGTTCTTTAATTGTTTATCTCTTTTTTCCTCAGTTTCCCTCTTTGCCATTAACTTGTCTTCTATGTCACTCACTCGTTCTTCCACCTCGTTAACCCTCGTCGTTAGGACTTCTAGTTTGGATTGCATCTCATTCAGTTGATTTTTAATTTCTGCCTGATTGGATCTAAATTCTGCAGTCATGAAGTCTCGTGAGTCCTTAATGCTTTTTTCTAGAGCCACCAGTAGCTGTATAATGGTGCTTCTGAATTGGCTTTCTGACATTGAATTGTAATCCAGATTTTGTAGCTCTGTGGGAGAGAGGGCTGTTTCTGATTCTTTCTTTTGAGGTGAGGTTTTCCTTCTAGTCATTTTGCTCAGTGCGGAGTGGCCAAAAACAAGTTGTATTGGGAGAATGAGAGAAAGAGAGAGAAGGAAAGAAAAGAGAAAAAGAAAAAAGAAAAAGAAAAGAAAAAGGAAAGAAGAGAAGAAAAAGGGAAAGAAAAAGAAAGAAAGGTAAAAAAAAAAAGGGGGGTGGGGGAAGCAATCAGAAATCAAAAAGAAAAGAAAAAAGAAAAGAAAAAAAAAAACACGGGGGAGTATTTCTGTAGAGTTTAAGTCCCTTGACTTCCCCTGGAACTGGTCCGTCCAGCTGGTCTTCTGGGGGAGGGGCCTGTTGCGCTGATTTTCAGGTGTTAGCACTTGGGGGAGCTGCTCTGCCCCTGCCTGCTGCAGGGCTCAGCGGGGGTTGTTTACCCGGTGAGGTCTCAGGAGGATCAGCGGCAGTTGCTATGGCAACTCTGGAAGCCTGGATTCAGCCTCCGCAGGAACTACGGGGCTCGGGGCTCTCGGTTCTCCGTCCGCAGGGCCTGGAGGCTCCGGGGCGGGGCCGCTGATCTGCTCAGCTCGGGGCAGGAGCGTCCTTGCTGTCCTGGGCCCTCCCGGCCTCTGCCTGTCCCGGGGGGAGGCCGGATCCTGGGCTGTGTCCCAGCGCCCTGTGCTCCCGGGCCTGTGTTGTTGGATTTGCGCTCCCGCCCCGCAGCTCCCTCCCTGGAGCCGCTCCCGAGCCCCTCCGAACTGCTCCGGTGCGTGCTGCAGCCCTTAGGGAGCTCGGAGCACTCTCCTGCGCTCGCAGGTGTCTGTTAGTGTCCCAGGGAGCCCGAGGGCATCCCCGCCCTCCTGGGTCCTGTTCCAACTCCCTGCGAGCCCCTTTCCGCCCGCCCGGGAAGGTTGGTGCAGCTCCTGCTCCTCCGGGACGGGGCTTTCCTGTCCTGGGGACACTCGCCCCGGCCTCAGCCCGGCTCCTCCGGGGCCCCTCCCCCTCGGAGGCCTTTTGTTCCTTTATTTCTTTTTCCCCGTCTTCCTACCTTGATAGAAGCGTGAACTCCTCTCACTGTAGCATTCCAGCTGGTCTCTCTTTAAATCTCAGGCCGAATTCGTAGATTTTCAGGATGGTTTGAAGGTTATCTAGGTAATTTGTTGGGGACAGGTGATTTGGGGACCCTACTCCTCCGCCATCTTGCCCCTCCTCCCCTCTGGATGAAAGATTTAAATGTGAGACAAGACTCCATCAAAATCCTAGAGGAGAACACAGGCAACACCCTTTTTGAACTTGGCCACAGTAACTTCTTGCAAGATACATCCACGAAAGCAACAGAAACAAAAGCAAAAATGAACTATTGGGACTTCATCAAGATAAGAAGCTTTTGCACAGCAAAGGATACAGTCAACAAAACTCAAAGACAACCTACAGAATGGGAGAAGATATTTGCAAATAACATATCAGATAAAGGGCTAGTTTCCAAAATCTATAAAGAACTTATTAAACTCAACAGCAAAGAAACAATCCAATCATGAAATGGGCAAAGGACATGAAGAGAAATCTCACAGAGGAAGACATAGACATGGCCAACATGCACATGAGAAAATGCTCCGCATCACTTGCCATCAGGGAAATACAAATCAAAACCACAATGAGATACCACCTCACACCAGTGAGAATGGGGAAAATTAATAAGGCAGGAAACAACAAATGTTGGAGAGGATGCGGAGAAAAGGGAACACTCTTACACTGTTGGTGGGAATGTGAACTGGTGCAGCCACTCTTTCTGCATCTTTTGAGAAGGTCATATGTTTTCTATCCTTTCTTTTATTGATGTGGTATGTCATGTTGATTGATTTGCCAATATTGAAGCACCCTTGCAGGCCAGTAATAAATCCTACTTTATTGTAGTGAACACTTCTTTTAATGTACTATTGGAAACAATTTACTAATGTTTTAATGAGAATTTTTTCCACTGTGTTCATTAGAGCTATTGGCATATAGCACTCTTTTTCAGTAGACTCTGTCTGGTTTTAGAATCAGAGTAATGCTGCCCTCATAGAATGATAGAATGAGTTTGGAATTATTCTTTATATTTATATTTTTTGGAATAGTTTGAGATGAATAGGTATTAACTGTTCTTTAAATGTTTGGTAGAATTCACCTATGAAGCCATCTGGCCCTGGATTTTTGTTTGTTGGGAGATTTTTTATTACTGATTCAGTTTGCTTGCTCATTATCAGTCTGTTTAAGATGTCTATCCATTTCTTCCAAATTGCTCAATTTTTGGCATATGATTTTTAATATTTTCTTATAATTGTATTTCTGTTCCATTGGTTGTTATTTCTCCTCTCTCATTTATTATTTCATTTATTTTGGTTATTTTTACTTTATTTTTTTAAGATTTTACTTATTTATTTAATTAATATTTAAGATTTTATTTATTTATTCATGAGAGACACAGAGAGAGGCAGAGGCACAGGCACAGTCAGAGGGAGAAGCAGGCTCCATGCAGGGAGCCCAACGTGGGACTCTATCCGGGTCTCCAGGATCATGCCCTGGGCTGAAGGTGGCGCTAAACTGCTGAGCCACCGGGGTGCCTGATTTTACTTATTTATTCATGAGAGACACACACAGAGAGAAAGAGGCAGAGACATGGGTAAAGGAAGAAGTAGGCTCCATACAGGGAGCCCGATGTGGGCCTTGATCCCTAGACTCCAGGATCAGCTGAAGTCAGATGCTTAACCACTGAGCTACCCAGGCCTCCCTCTCTTTTCTTTTTGATAAGCCTAGCTAGGTGTTTTTCAATTTATTAATTCTTTCAAAGAACCAGTTCCTGGTTTCATTGATCTGTTCTACTGGTTTTGTTGTTGTTGCTATTTCTATATCATTTATTTTTGCTTTAATCTTTATTTCTCTTCTGCTGGGTTTATGCTTCATTTGTTGTCGTTTTCTAGCTCCTTTAGGTGAAAGTTTAGGCTTCTTATTTGAGACTTTTCTTGCTTCTTGAGTAGCCCTATATTTATATATACTTCCCTCTTAGAACTACTTTTGCTACATCCAAAAGGTTTTGGACTCTCATGGTTTCATTTTCATCTATTTCCATGTATTCTTTAAATTTTCTTCCATGATTTCTTGGTTGACCTATTCATTGTTTAGTAGGATATCCTTTGACCTCCATGTATCTGTAGACTTTTCAAATTTTTTCTTGTGGTTGATTTCAAGTTCCATAGTTATGTGGTAATAATATAAGCATCATGTTATCTCAGTTTTTTAAAATACTTATTGAGGCTTGATTTGTGACCTATTATGTGATCTATTCTGGAGAATATCCTATGTGTACTTAAATGGAATATGTATTCTGCTGCCTTAGATGAAATGTTCAGAATATATCTGTTATGTTCATCTGATCTAGTATGTTATTCAAAGCCTCTGTTTCCTTCTTGATTTTCTTTTTAGATGATTTGTCCATTGATGTAAATGGAGTTTTAAATTAATCTGCCATTATTGTATTATTACAGTGAGTTCCTTTATGTTTGTAGTTAATTGTTTTATATATTTGTGTGTTCACATGTTGTTGCATAAATATTTACATCTGATACATTTACATCTTTTTTGGATACTTCCCTTTATTATGATATAGTGTCCTTCTTCATCTTTTGTTACAGTCTTCCGTTTGAAATATAGTTTGTCCAGCAGCCCTGGTGGCCCAGCGGTTTAGCGCCACCTTCAGCCCAGGTTGTGATCCTGGAGACCCAGGATTGAGTCCCATGTCAGGCTCCCTGCATGTAGCCTGCTTCTCCCTCTGCCTGTGTCTCTGCCTCCCTCTTTCTCTCTGTGTCTGTCATGAATAAATAAATATAATCTTAAAAATAAAAGACATATAGTTTGTCTAAGTATTGCTATTCAGGCTTTCTTTTGATGTCCATTTGCATGATAAATGTTTCACCATACTCTCATTTTCAATCTGCAGGTTAGTAGGACTAAAATGAATCTATTGTAGGCAGCATATGGATGTGTCATGTTTTTTAATCCATTCTGACACCCTATGTCATTTGATTTGAGCACTTAGTTCATTTATATTGAGAGTGATTATTGCAAATATGTATTTAGTGTCATTTTATTACTTGTTTTGTCATTGTTTCTGGAGATTTTCTCTTTTCCTTTTAAGTCTTTATTGCTTTTGTTCTTTGTTTCTCAAAGAGTCCCCTTTAATATTTCTTGCATTGTAGGTTTAGTTGTCACAAACTCCTTTAGCTTTTGTTCATCTGAGGAATTCTTTATCTCTCTATTCAAAGGTAGCCTTGCTGGATATAGTATACTTGGTTGCAGATTTTTTCCCCATCCAACACATTGAATTTATCATGCCACTCTCTTATGACTTGCCAAGCTTCTATTGATAGATCCACTGCTACCATATTTCTCTTCCCTTGTAAATTATGGACTTCTTTTGCCTTGTTTCTTTTAGGGTTTTTTCTTTATCACTGTATTTTACAAATTTAACTACAATGTGTCTTTTTGTCGGCCGTTTTTTAAATTTTCATGGGATTTATCTGTTTTCCTGGATTTGAATGTCTGTTTCTTTCCCCATGTTAGGGAAATTTTCAGGTATAATTCCTCAAATGATCCTTCTGTCCATTTTTCTCCCTCTTCTTCTTCTGTGAATCTTATGATATAAATGTTATTATGCTTGAAGAAGTCACTGTATTCCCTAACTCTACTTTTGTAAAGCAAGATTTTTCTTTCCCTCATTTGTTCGGCTTCATCTTTTTCCATAATTCTATCTTCTATATAATTTATTTTTCCCCTTGTTTCTCTTTATCCTTGAGGTCATTATATTCAGTTGGCTCTGCATCTCAGTTATTGCACTTTTCATTTCAGCCTGATTAGTTTTTGGGGTTTTTTTTTTAGCTCTTTTATCTCCAAAGTAGTGATCTTCCTGATGTCTTCTGTGCTTTTCTCAAGCGCAGCTAGTATCAATATGACTGTCTCCTTAAATTCTGCATTAGAATTACTCATATATGATTGAATTAGATACCTGACTGTGACCATTTCTTATTTTATTTATGATGAACTCTTCTGTCTTGGCATTTTGTCTAGGTTTCTGTCTTCTTTTGTTCGTTTAGCAAGCCTATTATAGTCTTTCCTCCTTTATCGAATATTCCTTGATCATAAAGTTCAGGGTTTACTTCTGGGTTCTCTATTCCATTGATCTATGTGTCTGTTTTTGTGCCAGTACCACACTGTCTTGATGACCACAGCTTTGTAGTACAACCTGAAATCTGGCATTGTGATGCCCCCAGATATGGTTTTCTTTTTTAAAATTCCCTTGGCTATTCGGGGTCTTTTCTGATTCCACTGGAAGAAAGACAGTCTCTTCAATAGATGGTGCTGGGAAAATTGGACATCCACATGCAGAAGAATGAAACTAGACCACTCTCTTGCACCATACACAAAGAGAAACTCAAAATGGATGAAAGATCTAAATGTGAGACAAGATGCCATCAAAATCCTAGAGGAGAACACAGGCAACACCCTTTTTGAACTCAGTCTCAGTAACTTCTTGCAAGATACATCCACGAAGGCAAAAGAAACAAAAGCAAAAATGAACTATTGGGACTTCATCAAGATAAGAAGCTTTTGCACTGCAAAGGATACAGTCAACAAAACTAAAAGACAACCTATAGAATGGGAGAAGATATTTGCAAATGACGTATCAGATAAAGGGCTAGTTTCCAAGATCTATAAAGAGCTTATGAAACTCAACAGCAAAGAAACAAACAATCCAATCATGAAATGGGCAAAAGACATGAAGAGAAATCTCACAGAGGAAGACAGACATGGCCAACATGCACATGAGAAAATGCTCTGCATCACTTGCCATCAGGGAAATACAAATCAAAACCACAATGAGATACCACCTCACACCAGTGAGAATGGGGAAAATTAACAAGGCAGGAAACCACAAATGTTGGAGAGGATGTGGAGAAAAGGGAACCCTCTTACACTGTTGGTGGGAATGTGAACTGGTGCAGCCACTCTGGAAAACTGTGTGGAGGTTCCTCAAAGAGTTAAAAATAGACCTGCCTATGACCCAGCAATAGCACTGTTGGGCATTTACCCCAAAGATTCAGATGCAATGAAACGCTGGGACACCTGCACCCCGATGTTTCTAGCAGCAATGTCCACAGTAGCCAAACTGTGGAAGGAGCCTCAGTGCCCATCGAAAGATGAATGGATAAAGAAGATGTGGTTTATGTATACAATGGAGTATTACTCAGCAATTAGAAACGACAAATACCCACCATTTGCTTCAACGTGGATGGAACTGGAGGGTATTATGCTGAGTGAAGTAAGTGAATCGGAGAAGGACAAACATTGTATGTTCTCATTCATTTGGGGAATATGTATAATAGTGAAAGGGAATATAAGGGAAGGGTGAAGAAATGTGTGGGAAATATCAGAAATATCAGAAAGGGAGACAGAACATAAAGACTCCTAACTCTGGGAAACGAACTAGGGTTGATGGAAGGGGAGGAGGGCTGGGGGTGGGGGTGAATGGGTGACGGGCACTGAGGAGGGCACTTGACGGGATGAGCACTGGGTGTTATTCTGTATGTTGGTAAATTGAACACCAATAAAAAATAAATTTATTATTAAAAAAAGGAAGCCTGTTATATTTTCTGCTGCTGAGAGCAATGGCTTTATGATAAAGAGGTCATATAATTTCCAGAGACTGGCACTTCAGGAAGTTTCTCTCATGTGTACTCTGTGCACTCTGCTCTTGTGTTATGGCTGATTCATCTCTCAGATCATTCATTTGCAGGGGTTCTCCTTGCCTGCAGTGGTGAGTATTTTCCCTTTGGCCAGTGTGATGAGTTTTACCTAGGTGTGCTCTGGTGTGCTTGCTAAAACTAACCTCTTGTTATTTCCACTAGAAACGAAGCTTTTCAGGACTGTATGGTCTCTCTGTATATGAAGTGTATAGATGTTTATGCTGGCCTTCTGGGAGAGGGACCTGCTGCAATGGTTGTTGTGCACACTTGCCATAGAAAAGTGGTACTAGCAAATGGCATTGTAACAGACTTCATGTAAGCAGGTAGGCACTCAGTGTTGGCACCACGTTGTTTACTGAAGTTGACTTATGCTGAGGAGCAGGGGAGGGAAATGGCACCAGCCCACAACTTTGTCCCTTAACAGGGAATCCATGCATGCTGCTCTGAGGGAGGCACTTAATGAGAAGTGAATAATTTCCCATTATGCATCACAGGCATTTTTCAGATCACTGATTTTACACTCTATGTCTCTGTGTTGCTTCCCTGCATGGAGAAGTGCAACATACTTTGGGCTCTACTCTAGCCAATCTGCTGACTTTTTAAATTCCAAAGTTCATGGACTTGGTGTGGTAGGTCCCTGCTCTCATCTTTTGGAAAATAGTCTTAATATGCTGGGAATGATGAAGATTTGACCCTGAAGGGAAGTCATGCCAGAGTGCAGAGGCATGGGATTTGGAGCAAGTAGGCTAAATAACAGTGGCCTGGTTAGCTGCCATCAGCAAGTGTTGAGTGGCAGGTGAAGGAAATGGTGACTGTCAGTTCTTTTGTCCCTGGAGAGGCAATGCCACCTATCACAAATGCACTCCAAAAAGTGTGAAGTTTCTCTCCATGCTCCTTAGAAGATCTTCAAGTCACACAGTTGGCACCAGGGTTGTTTGCCTACTTCTGCTTCAGAATTAGGGCAGTGTCCTCAGGTCTCTATCATAGCCAAGCCTGGCAACCTCTGGATCTCCACTCTTTGAATTCCACTGGTTGCAAAAGCTGATGAAATTCAGCCCTTTTCCTTTTCCCAGCAATGGCTTTGGGTAAGTATTCTCCTTGTCCTTATCTCTATGCACTCCACTCTTTCTCCCCTTTCTCTGTGACCAAGAATCCTTCCTCTCTACAGCATCTGTTTCTCCCTCAAATCACATCTCCATACTTCCTACCTTCCTCGAAGTGGCCTCTTCTCTCCATCTAGTTGTGAAGCTTATTCTATAAGTCTTCAGGTAAATTTATTGAGTATTCAGAATGATTTGATATTATGTAGCTGTGTTCAATGGATGAGGCAAGTCGAGTGTCCTCCTACTATGCTGATATCTTACCTCTCGTCTCTGAAATCCTAAAATCTTATAAAAATAATTCATAGCACATTGAACTTTTTACTAAATACAAATTAAAACCCTTAAGGCAAGACAGATTTGGAATGCATTTTTTTATTTTTAAAGTTTAAAGATTTTACATTGTATATTGCTTAATTCCTCCACTGGGATCTAGAATAAGATCAATAATCAAAACTGTTAATATTTATTTAGGCAAATATATGAATGTTCATAATAAAAATTTGTTAGCTCATGCAAGATTTTGCTGCCTAATAAAGTTTTATTCCACCATTATTGAAAACAGGTAAACACAAAGATGACTTTTGTTCTCAAACATTTTTGCATTTTGGAACTAAGAATAGTTTTGAGTACTTGTACATAGTGTAATAACAAAGATGTCATTGCAATCCTTACCAATTACACACATAGAAAGAAAGTAAATAATGGTATTGATGCTACACTTTGTTTTTTTTTTAAGATTTTATTTATTTATTCATGAGAGACACAGAGAGAGGCAAAGGGAGAAGCAGGCTCCATGCAGGGAGCCTGACGTGGGACTTGATCTGGGGACTCCAGGATCACGCCCTGGGCGGAAGGCGGCGCTAAACTGCTGAGCCACCTAGGGATCTCCTGATGCTGCACTTTGATTCAGTGGAAGTGCTTTTATTAAAAAGTAGAATTATACAATTAACAGTCAACTCCACAGAGTTTGATCCTACAGAGGGAAAACAGTTTTTCAAAATGCTTTATTTAACTTTCAGTTTTGATACTCAAAATGGTTTGGAAGTTTTCAGTGTTTTAGTTACAACAAAAAAGGTGGACAAACTGAAATGCATCAAAATTCCTCAAATCAGAAGACAGTTGAAGTCATAGGGAAAACCATCACCTTGAAATTTAAGAATGGAAGCTTTCCGGAGATACACAACAATTGAAATGGGCTTATTTCAAGCAGAATATGCTGCTGTCATAAACTGGTAGGAACATTTAAACAATTATCTTGATATATGTCTGAGGTTACATATAGAGTAGCTTAAGAGTGAGAGACTACTGAGTACACCAGTTTTAGGAAGACATCTCATTGTTAGCATTTTTTCTAGAAGCTCACCAGGTTTTCATGGTGAGACAGAAAGAAACATCATCTCAAAAGACAAAAATAACAATACTAAAAGAACTTGTAGCCCCTATTACTGATTGCTACAAGAAAAATTAAACACAACTAAAACCCTAACCAAATTAACATAAAATCTCACACTAAAGGCCTATGTACCTCAGTTCCTTTTACCTGGTATATCATGCCCTTTTTTCAATAAAATATTACAAGAGCTACTATAAGACAAAAACTAAACAAACAAATATTATAAAAATTTAATTAGAGTAAGCACCAGAACCAGATTCAGATATGCCACAGATATAGGAATTATCACAAATTAATAACTATATTAACATGCTACAGGCTTTAATGGGAAAAGTGAACAACAGGCAAAAAGAGATGGTTTGTAGCAGCAGAAAAATAAAAACTCTAAGAAAAAAATAAAAAATAAATGCTGAAAATCAAATTATTGTAACAGAAATAAAGAATGTTTTAAATAGATGTGGCCTTCCAAAACTAAATCAGAAAAAAATGAAAAATATAAACAGTCCAATTACCAGTATGGAAAAAAAAACTGAATCAGTAATCAGAAAACTCTCAGCAAACAAAAGACCAGATGGCTTCAGAGGTAGATACTATTAAGCACTTAAAGAAAAGTTAATGCCTAAACATCTACTCTTCTCAAATTATTCCCAAAAAATAGAAGGGGAAGAAGAGTCTCCAAATACATTCCATGAGGCAAGAATTACTCTGATACCAGAATTAGAAAAAGAGACACACACAATAAAACAACACAGCAGGCCAGTCTTTCTGATGAATATAAATGCAAAAGTCAGTAACAAAATATTAGCAAAGCGAATTCAACAATACATTAAAAAATTATCACAATCAAGTAGGACTTATTCAGGAAATACAAGGGTAGTTGAATATTTTCAAATCAATCATCATGATACATCACATTAACAAGAGAAATTTTAAAAAATGATCATCTCCAAAAAAAATGATCATCTCCATGAATGCTGACAAAGTACAGCATCCATTCATGGTAAAAATTCAACAAAATAGGTTTAGTGCAGATATACCTAACATAATTAAGTTCCTTAATATGATAACCACAGATAACATCATACTCAATGGTGAAAAACTGAGATCTTTTTCCCTAAAATCAAATACAAGGCAAAGATATCCACCCTCATCACTTTTATTCAATATAACACTAGAATCCTACCCACAGCAATCAAATGAGAAAAGTACAAGGAATTTAAACTGGTAAGAAATAAGTAAAACTTCTACTACTTGTAGATGACATGATACTGTGTATATGCCACCAAAATACTCCTAGAATTGATACATGTAAAGTAACAGGATACAAAATCAATGTGCAGGAATCTGTTGCATTTCTATACACTAATGATGACGTGGCAGGAAAAGAAATTAAGAAAACGATCCCATATACATTTGCACCTAAAAGAAAAAAATACTTAGGAATGAATTTAATCAAGGAAGTGAAAGACCTGCAGCCTAAAAGCTATCAAACATTGATAAAGTAAGTTGAAGACAACACAAACAAATTAAAAGTTAACCCATGGTCATAGATTGGAAAAACCAAGACTGTTAAAATGTCCATACTACACAAAGCAATTTATAAATTTCATGAAATCCCAATCAAAATACCAAAAACATTTTTCACAGATACTAAAATTTCTATGAAAACACAAAATACCCATATAGCAAAAGCTATCTTTGGAAATGACAACAAAACTACAGATACTACAATCCCAGATTTCAAAATATACTATAATGCTTAATAATCAATTACATATGGTCCTGGCACAAAAACAGACACACCAAATCAGTGTAACATAATAGAGAATCCCCAAATAAATCAATGCTAATACAGTCAATTTATCTATAAAAAAGGAGGAGACAAATATAAGCAACTGGTAAAAGATGGTCTATTCAATTAATAGTGTTTAGAAAACTAGACAGCTATGTGTAAAGGAATGGAATTTGACCACCTTTTGACACCATACACAGAAATAACTCAAAATGAACTAAAGACCTAAATGTGAAAGCTTAAACCATAAGTTGCCTAGAAAAAAACACAGGTAATAATTTATCTCTCTTAAAGAAAAAATAAAAAAATAATTTCCCTCTCTTCTCAGACAAGGGAAACAAAAGCAAAAATAAACTATTTGGAACTACAGCAAAATTAAAATATTTTGCACAGTGAAAAAAAGCCATAAAGAAAATAAAAAGACAACCTACTAAGTGGCAAGATATATCTTCAAAGTATAAATCTGAGGAGAGGATAATACCTGAAATACATAAAGAACTTACACAACTCAAATTCCCCCAAATTATCTAATTTAAAAATGGGCTGAGTACCTGAATAGACATTTTTTCCAAAGACATAAAGATGGCCAACAGACATATGAAAAGATGCTCATCATCCTAATTAACAGAAAATGCAAATCAGAAACAAGATAAGGTATCACCTTACACCTGTCAGACCGGCTAATATAAAAAACATGAGAATTAGCAATTGTTGGCAAGGAAGTGGACAGGAATAAACCCCCATGAACTATGGGTGGGGATGCAAATTGGTGCAGCCACTGTGAAAAATGTATGGAAGTTTTTCAAAAAATGCAAAATAGAATTAGCATATTATACAGTAATTCCACTACTATTTACCCAAAGAAAATGAAAATGCTATTTCAAAAAGATATGTTCACCCCTTTGTTTATTATAGCATTATTTACAATAGTCAAGATATATAAACAACTCAGAGGTGGCATAAATGCAATGAAATATTACTCAGCAGTAAAAACAATTTAATCTTCCTATTTGCAGTAATGTGTATGGACCTAGACAGTATATGCTAAGTGAAGTAAATCAGAGAAAGACAAATACCCTATCATTTTACTCATCTGTGAAATTTAAGAAACAAACAAAAAACAAAGAAGAAAGACACACATACATACACACCAAGACTCATAAATACAGAAAACAAACCGGTGATTGCCAGTGGGGAGTTGGGCAAGGGGATGGGTGAAAGAGATAAAGGTGATTAAGGGTGTCCTTATGTTGGTAAACACTGAGTAATTCACAGAATTGTTGAATCATCTTGTATACCTGAAACTAATATAACACTGTATAATAATTCCACTTTATTAAATAATCAAAGAGATTGAGAAAAGAATGTGTTCAAAGGACACAGGAGTAGATACCATATATCTAAGGAATTAATCACTGAACTAGAAGATATGTAGATAGAAACTTCCCAAACTGAAAAGAAATAAATTAAAAACAAAGCAAAATATCCAAGAACTGTGGGACAATTATAGACAATGTAACATGAACAAAATGGAAATACCACAATAAGGAATAGAGAAAGAAACAAGAATTATATGAAGAAAAAATAATAGAGAATTTTCCAAAAGTAGTAACATACAATAAACCACAGATCCAAGAATCTCAGGGATTCCAAGCTGATTAATTACCAGAACAAAACAAAACAAAACAAAAAACACAAAAAACACCATGCTATATCACATTTGAACAGTAGGAAATCAAAGGAAAAATACTGGAAAGAAGCCAGAAGATTAAAAACATTAGCTACAGAGCAATAAGGATAAAGAATACATTGGAGTTTTCTTCAGGAATCACGCAAGAAAAACCAGAGTAGAATGAAATACATAGTCTTGTAATTTTTAAAATGTTGTCAACATTGGGGTGCCAGGGTGGTGCAGTAGGTTAAATGTGTGACTCTTGGTTTCAGCTCAGGTTATTATCTCATGGTCATAAGATCGAGCCCTGTGTTGGGCTCTGTGGTCATTGCAGAGTTGGCTTGGGTTTCTCTGTCCCTCTCTTTGCCCCTCCCCCTTCTTTCTCTCTAAAATAAATAAATGAACAAACCTTTTAAAAATGTACAAACATATTGGAATGTATAAGTCATAGAGGTAAAAAGCATAGAATAGGGGATGAGAATCAGTGATATTATAATAGTGTTGTATGGTGAAAGATGTGATGTACACTTGTGATGAATGTATAGAGATACTGAATCACTATTTTCTACATCTGAAAACAATGTAGCACTATGTGGTAACTATTATCAAATAAAACAAGTAAAGAAAATACCAGTGAGAAATTCTTTATCTAGGAAATTATCCTTCAAAATTAAAGAAGAGGGGTACCTGGGTGGTTCATTTGGTTGAGCATTTGCCTTTGGCTCAGGTCAAGATCTCAGGGTCCTGAGATGGAGCCCATGTTGGGAATCCCTGCTTATCAGGAAATTTGCTTCTCCCTTTCCCCCTGGCCCTCTTCTCTGCTCATTCTCTCTCTCTCTCTCTCTCTCTCTCTCTCTCTCTCTCTCTCTCTCTCTCTCTCTCTCTCTCTCTCTCTCTCTCTCTCTCTTTAAAATAAATAAATTAAATCATTTAAAAAGTTGAGGGCATCTGGAGAGCTCAATCAGCTAAGCATCCGCCTTTAGCTCAGGTCGTGATCCCAGGGTCCTAGGATCAAACCTCAAGTGAAACTCCCTGCTGAGCAGGGAGCCTGTTTCTCCCTCTCCCTCTTCCAATCCCCCTGCTTGTGCTCTCTCTCTCTCTCTCTCTGTCTCTGTCTCTTTCTCTACTTTTAAATAAATAAATAAATAAATAAATAAATAAATAAATAAATAAATAAATAAGAAAATAAAATATGTAATACATAAATGAATAAATGAATGAATAGTAAAGGATAAATATATTGTCAGATAATAAAAATTGAGAAACTTTGTCACCAAATTAACTGTGTGGAGAGAATCATTAAAGAAATTCTTTAGAGAAAGAAAATTATATATATCAGAAACATGGATCTACATAAAGTAAGGAAGAACATCAGTGAACAAACAAATAAAGGTAAATTATTTTTAAAAATTTCTTATTCATAATAATGTGACAAATATGTGTGTTTAAAATAATAGCAAAAAATATATACAGATATACATATATATATATATATTATAGCTTATGAATGAATGAACTGAGACAACACTGATAAAAGAATGGGAGGAAGGAATTGGAAACCTGTAATAAAGTACGTTGCACTGTGGGGTAAGCAAGATGGTATTATTTGAAAATGGACTTGAATGACGTCTAAATAGATATTTAAAACTCTGGGAAAACTATTGAAAATAATGACTGAATTACTTGTTCTTTCTTTTATTTATTTGTTTGTTTGATTGCTTGTTTCTTTATTTTTTATTGGAGTTCAATTTGTCAACATACAGCATAACACCCAGTGCTCATCCCGCCAAGTGACCCCTCAAGAACCATCACACTGTCACACCAACCGCCCACCAACCACCCCTTCCACTACCCCTTGTTCGTTTCCCAGAATTAGGAGTCACTCATGATTTGTCACCCTCACTGATATTTTCACTACTTTCAGTTTTATTCCCATTCACTATTTTTTATATTTCCCAAAAGAATGTGACTATATGTTTGTCCTTCTTCAATTGACTTCACTCAGCGAACTACCCTCCATTTCCATCCACGTTGAAGCAAATGGTGGGAATTCGTCATTTCTAATGGCTGAGTAATATTCAATTCTATACATAGACCACATCTTCTTTATCCATTCATCTTTTGATGGACACTGAGGCTTCTTCCACAATTTGGATATTGAGAACATTGCTGTTATAACATTATGGTGCAGGTGTTCCAGCGTTTCACTGCATCTGTATCTTTGGGGTAAATCACCAGCAGTGCAATTGCTGGGTCATAGGGCAGTTCGATTTTTAACTCTTTCAGGAACCTCCACACAGTTTTCCAGAGTGGCTGCACCAGTTCACATTCCCACCAACAGTGTAAGAGGGTTCCCTTTTCTCCACATCCTCTCCAACATTTGTTGTTCCCTGTCTTGTTAATTTTCCCCATTCTCACTGGTGTGACGTGGTATATCATTGTGGTTTTGATTAGTATTTCTCCGATGGCAAGTGATATACAGCATTTTCTCATGTGCTTGTTGGCATGTCTATGTCTTCCTCTGAAATTTCTGTTAACGCCTTGCCCATTCCATGATTGGATTGTTTGTTTCTTTGCTGATGAGTTTAACAAGTTCTTTAAAGATCTTGGATACAAGCCACTTTCTGATATGTCAATAGCAAACATCTTGTCCCATTCTGTAAGTTGTCTTTTAGTTTTGTTGACTGTCTCTTTTGCTGTGCAGAAGCATTTTATCTTGATGAAGTCCCAATAATTAGTTTTTGCTTTTGTTTCCCTTGCCTTTATGGATCTATCTTGCAAGAAGTTGCTGTGGCCAAGTACAAAAAGGGCGTTGTCAGTGTTTTCCTCTAGGATATTGATGGAATCTTGTCTCAAATTTAGATCTTCATTCATTTTGAGTTTATCTTTGTGTATGGTGTAAGAGAATGGTCTAGTTTCATTCTTCTGCATGTGGATGTCCAATTTTTCCAGGACCACTTACTGAAGAGACTGTCTTTTTTTCCAGTAGATAGACTTTCATACTTTGTCGAATATTAATTGACCATAGAGTTGAGGGTCCACTTCTGGATTCTCTATTCTGTTCCATTGATCTACGTGCCTGTTTTTGTGCCAGTACCATACTGTCTTGATGACCACAGCTTTGTAGTACAACCTGAAATCTGGCATTGTGATGCCCCCGGTTATGGTTTTCTTTTTTAATATTCCCCTGGCTATTCAGGGCCTTTTCTGATGCCACACAAATCTTAAGATGATTTGTTCCAACTCTCTGAAAAAGTCCATGCTTTTCAATAGAGATTGCAATAACTGTGTAAATTGCTCAGAGTAACAATGACATTTTCACCACATTAATTCTTCCAATCCATGAGCATGGAAAACTTTTGAGTCTTCCTCAATTTCTTCAGAAGTGTTCTGTAGTTTTTAGGGTATAGATCCTTTACCTCTTTGGATAAGTTTATTCCTAGATATCTTATGTTTTTGGGTGCAATTGTCAAAGGGATTGACTCCTTAATTTCTCTTTCTTCAGTCTCATTGTTAGGGTATAGAAATGCCACTGATTTCTGGGCATTTATTTTGTATCCTGCCACACTGCCAAATTGCTGTATGAGTTCCAGCAATCTTGGGGTGGAGTCTTTTGGGTTTTCTATATAGACTATCATGTCATCTGTGAAGAGGGAGAGATTGACTTCTCCTTGGCCAATTTCAATGCCTTTATTTCCTTTTGTTACCTGATTGCGGGGGCTAGGACATCTAGTACTATGTTGAAAAGCAGTGGTGTGAGTGGACATCTCTATCTTATTCCTGATCTTAGGGGAAAGGTTCCCAGTACTTCCGCATTGAGAATGATATTTGCTGTGGGCTTTTCGTAGATGGCTTTTAAGATGCTAGGAATGTTCCCTCTATCCCTACATTCTGAAGAGCTTTGATCAGGAACGGATGCTGTATTTTGTCAAATGCTTTCTCTGCATCTATTGAGAGGATCATAGAGTTCTTGTTTTTTCTCTTGTTGATATGATCTATCACATTGATTGCTTTATGACTGTTGAACCAACCTTCCATCCTGGGGATAAATCCAACTCCGTCAAGGTGAATAAGCTTCTTAATGTATTGTTGGAACCAATTGGGTAGTATCTTGCTGAGACATTTGCATATGTGTTCATCAGGGATACTGGTCTATAATTCTCCTTTTTGGTGCGGTCTTTGTATGATTTTTTTAATAAATTAATTTTTTATTGGCATTCAATTTACCAACATACAGAATAACACCCAGTGCTCATCCCGTCAAGTGTCCCCCTCAGTGCCCGTCACCCATTCACCCCCACCCCCCGCCCTCCTCCCCTTCCACCACCCCTAGTTCGTTTCCCAGAGTTAGGAGTCTTTAAGTTCTGTCTCCCTTTCTGATATTTCCCACACATTTCTTCTCCCTTCCCTTATATTCCCTTTCACTATTATTCATATTCCCCAAATGAATGAGAACATACACTGTTTGTCCTTCTCCGATTGACTTACTTCACTCAGCATAATACCATCCAGTTCCATCCACGTTGAAGCAAATGGTGGGTATTTGTCGTTTCTAATGGCTGAGTAATATTCCATTGTATGCATAAACCACATCTTCTTTATCCATTCATCTTTCGATGGAAACCAAGGCTCCTTCCACACTTTGACTACTGTGGACATGGCTGCTAGAAACATCGGGGTGCAGGTGTCCCGGCGTTTCATTGCATCTGAATCTTGGGGGTAAATCCCTAACAGTGCAATTGTTGGGTCGTAGGGCAGGTCTATTTTTAACTCTTTGAGGAACCTCCACACAGTTTTCCAGAGTGGCTGCACCAGTTCACATTCCCACCAACAGTGTAAGAGGGTTCCCTTTTCTCCGCATCCTCTCCAACATTTGTGGTTTCCTGCCTTGTTAATTTTCCCCATTCTCCTGGTGTGAGGTGGTATCTCATTGGGGTTTTGATTTGTATTTCCCCGATGGCAAGTGATGCAGAGCATTTTCTCATGTGCATGTTGGCCATGTCTATGTCTTCCTCTGTGAGATTTCTCTTCATGTCTTTTGCCCATTTCATGATTGGATTGTTTCTTTCTTTGGTGTTGAGTTTAATAAGTTCTTTATAGATCTTGGAAACTAGCCCTTTATCTGATACGTATTTGCAAATATCTTCTCCCATTCTGTAGTTTGTCTTTGAGTTTTGTTGACTGTATCATTTGCAGTGCAAAAGCTTCTTATCTTGATGAAGTGTCAATAGTTCATTTTTGCTTTTGTTTCTTTTGCTTTCGTGGATATATCTTGCAAAAAGTACCTGTGGCCAAGTTCAAAAAGGGTGTTGCCCGTGTTCTCCTCTAGGATTTTGATTGAATCTTGTCTCACATTTAGATCTTTCACCCATTTTGAGTTTATCTTTGTGTACGGTGCAAGAGAGTGGTCTAGTTTCATTCCTCTGCATGTGGATGTCCAATTTTCCCAGCACCATTTATTGAAGAGACTGTCTTTCTTCCAGTGGATCGTCTTTCCTCCTTTGTCGAATATTAGTTGACCATAAAGTTCAGGGTCCACTTCTGGGTTCTCTATTCTGTTCCATTGATCTATGTGTCGGTTTTTGTGCCAGTACCACACTGTCTTGATGACCACAGCTTTGTAGCACAACCTGAAATTTGGCATTGTGATGCCCCCAGCTACGGTTTTCTTTTTTAAAATTCCCCTGGCTATTCGGCGTCTATTCTGATTCCACACAAATCTTAAAATATTTTGTTCTAACTCTCTGAAGAAAGTCCATGGTATTTTGATAGGGATTGCATTAAACATGTAAATTGCCCTGGGTAAAATTGACATATTCACAATATTAATTCTGCCAATCCATGAGCATGGAATATTTTTCCATCTCTTTGTGTCTTCCTCAATTTCTTTCAGAAGTGTTCTATAGTTTTTAGGGTATAGATCCTTTACCTCTTTGGATAGGTTTATTCCTAGGTATCTTATGCTTTTGGGTGCAATTGTAAATGGCATTGACTCCTTAATTTCTCTTTCTTCAGTCTCATTGTTAGTGTAGAGAAATGCCATTGATTTCTGGGCATTGATTTTGTATCCTGCTATGCTACCAAATTGCTGTATGAGTTCTAGCAATCTTGGGGTGGAGGTTTTTGGGTTTTCTAGGTAGGGTATCATGTCACCGGCAAAGAGGGAGAGTTTGACTGCTTCTTTGCCAATTTGAACGCCTTTAATGTCTTTTTGTTGTCTGATTGCTGAGGCTAGGACTTCCAGTACTATGTTGAATAGCAGTGGTGAGAGTGGACATCCTTGTCTGGTTCCTGATCTTAGGGGAAAGGCTCCCAGTGCTTCCCCATTGAGAATGATATTTGCTGTGGGCCTTTCGTAGATTGCTTTTAAGATGTCGAGGAAAGTTCCCTCTATCCCTACACTCTGAAGTGTTTTGATCAGGAATGGATGCTGTATTTTGTCAAATGCTTTCTCTGCATCTAATGAGAGGATCATATGTTTCTTGGTTTTTCTCTTGCTGATATGATGAATCACATTGATTGTTTTATGAGTGTTGAACCAGCCTTGTGTCCCGGGGATAAATCCTACTTGGTCATGGTGAATAATTTTCTTAATGTGTTGTTGGATCCTATTGGCTAGTATCTTGTTGAGAATTTTTGCATGCATGTTCATCAGGGATATTGGTCTATAATTCTCCTTTTTGGTGGGGTCTTCGGTTTTGGAATTAAGGTGATGTTGGCCTCATAGAATGAATTTGGAAGTACTCCATCTCTTTCTATCTTTCCAAACAGCTTTAGTAGAATAGGTATGATTTCTTCTTTAAACGTTTGATAGAATTCCCCTGGGAAGCCTTCTGTCCCTGGACTCTTGAAACTGGGGAAGTTTTTGATGACTGCTTCAATTTCCTCCCTGGTTATTGGCCTGTTCAGGTTTTCTATTTCTTCCTGTTCCAGTTTTGGTAGTTTGTGGCTTTCCAGGAATGCATCCATTTCTTCTAGATTGCCTAACTTATTGGCGTAGAGCTGTTCATAATATGTTTTTAAAATCGTTTGTGTTTCCTTGGTGTTGGTAGTGATCTCTCCTTTCTCATTCATGATTTTATTGAGTCTTCTCTCTCTTCTTTTTAATAAGGTTGGCTAATGGATTATCTCTCTTATTAATTCTTTCAAAGAACCAACTCTTGGTTTTGTTGATCTGTTCCACAGTTCTTCTGGTCGCAATTTTGTTGAGTTCTGCTCGAATTTTAATTAACTCTCTTCTTCTGCTGGGCGTAGGGTCCATTTGCTGTTTTTTCTCTAACTCCTTTATATGTAAGTTTAGCTTTTGTATTTGAGTTCTTTCCAGTTTCTGAATGGATGCTTGTATTTCCCAATCAGGACTGCTTTTGCTGCATCCCAAAGATTTTGAACGCTTGTACCTTCATTCTCATTAGTTTATATGAATTTTTTTAATTCTTCCTTAATTTCCTGGTTGACCCTTTCATCTTTTAGCAGGATGGTCCTTAACCTCCACGTGTTTGATGTCCTTCCAAACTTCTTGTTGTGATTTAGTTCTAATTTCAAGGCATTATGGTCTGAAAATATGCTGGGGACGATCCCAATTTTTGGTATAGTTTCAGACCCGATTTGTGACCCAGTATGTGGTCTATACTGGAGAAAATTCCATGTGCACTTGAGAAGAATGTGTATTCAGTTGAGTTTGGATGTAAAGTTCTGTAGACATCTGTGAAATCTATCTAGTCCAGTGTATCATTTAAACCTCTCGTTTCTTTGGAGATGTTGTGCTTAGAAGACCTATCGAGGGTAGAAAGAGCTAGATTGAAGTCACCAAGTATAAGTGTATTATTATCTAAGTATTTCTTCACTTTGGTTAATAATTCGTTTAAATTTTGGCAGCTCCCACATTCGGGGCATATATATTGAGGATTGTTAAGTCCTGTTGTTGGATAGATCCTTTAAGTATGAGATAGTGTCCCTCTTCATCTCTCACTGTAGTCTTCGGGGTATATTTTAGTTTATCTGATATAAGGATGGCTACCCCTGCTTTCTTTTGAGGACCATTTGAATGGTAAATGGTTCTCCAACCTTTTATTTTCAGGTGGTAGGTGTCCTTCTGTCTAACATGAGTCTCCTGTAGACAGCAAATAGATGGGTCCTGCTTTTTTATCCAGTCTGAAACCCTGCGCCTTTTGATGGGGTCATTAAGCCCGTTCACGTTCAGAGTTACTATTGACAGATATGAGTTTAGTGTCATCGTGATATCTATTCAGTCCTTGTTTTTGTGGATTGTTCCACTGAACTTCTTCTTAAAGGGGAATTTTAAGAGTCCCCCTTAAAATTTCTTGCAGAGCTGGTTTGGAGGTCACATATTCTTTCAGTTCCTGCCTGTCTTGGAAGCTCTTTATCTCTCCTTCCATTTTGAATGAGAGCCTTGCTGGATAAAGTATTCTTCGTTGCATGTTCTTCTCATTTAGGACCCTGAATATATCCTGCCAGCCCTTTCTGGCCTGCCACGTCTCTGTGGAGAGGTCTGCTGTTACCCTAATATTCCTCCCCATGAAAGTCAGGGACTTTTTGTCTCTTGCTGCTTTAAGGATCTTCTCTTTATCTTTGGAATTTGCAAGCTTAGCTATTAGATGTCGAGGTGTTGAATGTTTTTTATTGATTTTAGGGGGGATCTCTCTATTTCCTGGATCTGAATGCCTGTTTCCTTTCCCAGATTGGGAACGTTTTCAGCTAGGATTTGTTCAAATACATATTCTGGCCCTGTGTCCCTTTCAGCGCCTTCGGGAACCCCAATTAAACGTAGGTTTTTCTTCCTTAGGCTGTCATTTATTTCCCTTAATCTGTCTTCATGGTCTTTTAATTGTCTGTCTCTTTTTTCCTCAGTTTCCCTCTTTGCCGTCAACTTGTCTTCTATTTCCCTCACTTGTTCTTCCACCTCGTTAACCCTCGTCGTTAGGACTTCTAGTTTGGATTGCATCTCATTTAATTGATTTTTAATTTCTGCCTGATTCGATCTAAATTCTGCAGTCATGAAGTCTCTTGAGTCCTTTATGCTTTTTTTCTAGAGCCACCAGTAGCTGTGTAATAGTGCTTCTGAATTGGCTTTCTGACATTGAATTGTAATCCAGATTTTGTAACTCTGTGGGAGAGAGGACTGTTTCTGATTGTTTCCTTTGAGGTGAGGTTTTCCTTCTAGTCATTTTGCTCAGTGCAGAGTGTCCAAAAACAAGTTGTATTGGGAAAAGGAGAAAAATAGAGAGAGAGAAGGAAAGAAAAGAGAAAAAGAAAGATGAAAAAAAGGAAAAAAGAAGAAAAAGAGAAAGAAAAAGAAAGAAAGGTGAAAAAAGGGGGTGGGGGAAGCAATCAGAAATCAAAAAGAAAAAAAGAAAAAAAACACGGGGGAGTATCTTCTGATTATGTATACTTTAATTCCCTTGACTTCCCCTGGAACTGGTCCGTCTAGCTGGTCTTCTGGGGGGAGGGGCCTGTTGTGCTGATTTTCAGGTGTTAGCCCTTGGGGGAGCTGCTCTGCCACCTGCCTGGTGCATGGCTCAGCGGGGGTTGTTTACCCCGTGAGGCCCCAGGAGGAACAGCCACAGTGGTTACGGCAGCTCTGGAAACCTGGATTCAGCTCCCGCAGGAACTCTGGAGCTCTCTGCAGGGCCTGGAGGCTCCGGGGCGGGGCCGCTGATCTGCTCACCTCCGGGCAGGAGCATCCTTCCTGTCCTGGGCCCTCCCGGCCTCTGCCTGCCCTGGGGGGAGGCCGGATCCTGGGCTGTGTCCCGGCGCCCTGTGCTCCGGAGCCTGCGCTGTTGGATTACACGCTCCTGGTCGCGCAGCCCCCTCTCCTCGGAGCCGCGCAGCCCCCTCTCCCCGGAGCCGCGCCTGAGCCCCTTGAGCTGCTCCCGGGTCCCGCAGTGCGCGCTGCAGCCCTTAGGGAGCTCGGCGCACTCTCCTGCACGCTCAGGTGTCTGTTAGTGTCCCAGGGAGCCTGAGGGCATCCCCGCCGTCCTGGGGTCCTGCTCTAACTCCCTGCGAGCCCCTTTCCGCCCGGGAAGGTTGGTGCAGCTCCTGCTTCTCCGGGACGGGGCTCTCCTGTCCTGGGGACACTCGCTCCCACCACAGCCAGGCTCCTCGCGGGGCCCCTCCCCCTCGGAGGCCTTTTGTTTCTTTATTTCTTTTTCCCCATCTTCCTACCTTGATAGAAGCGCGAACTCTTCTCACTGTAGCTTTCCAGCTGGTCTCTCCTTAAATCTCAGGCCAAATTCGTAGATTTTCAGGATGATTTGAATGTTATCTAGGTAATTTGGGGGGACAGGTGGTTTGGGGACCCTACACTTCCGCCATCTTGCCCCTTCTTTGTATGATTTTGGAATTAACATAATGCTGGCCTATAGAATGAGTTTGAAAGTATCCCATCCCTTTCTATCTTTCTGAACAGCTTTAGTAGAACAGGTATGGTTTCTTCTTTAAATGTTTGATAGTCTTCCTTCTGGGAAGCCATCTGGCCCTAGACTTTTGTGTCTTGGGAGGATTTGATGACTGCTTCAATTTCCTCCCTGGTTATTGACCTGTTCAGGTTTTCTATTTCTTCCTGTTCCAGTTGTGGTAGTTTTTGGTTTTCCAGAACTGCGTCCATTTCTTCTAGATTTTCTAATTTATTGACATATAGCTGCTCATAATAAGTTATTAAATTCGTTTGTATTTCCTGGTATTGATGGGGATCTCTCCTTTATCATTCATGATTTTATTAATTTGAGTCTTTTCTCTCTTCTTTTTAATAAAGCTGGCTAATGGGTTATCTATCTTATTAATTCTTTCAAAGAACCAACTCCTGGTTTTGTTGATCTGTTCCACAGTTCTGGTCTCTATTTCATTGAGTTCTGCTCGAGTCTTTATTAACTCTCTTCTCCTGCTGGGTGTAGGTTTTCATTGTGGTTCTTTTCCAGCTCCTTTAGGTGCAAGTTTAGCTTTTGTATTTGAGTTCTTTCCAGTTTTTGGATGAATGCTTGCATTGCAATGTATTTACCCCTCAGGACTTCTTTTGCTGTATCCCAAAGATTTTGAATGGTTGTATCTTCATTCTCATTAGTTTCTATGAATCTTTTGAATTCTTCCCTAATTTCATCTCTTAGCAAGATAGTCCTTAATGTGCATGTCTTTGAAATCCTTCCAAACTTCTTCTTGTGATTTAGTTCTAGTTTCTAACCATTGTGGTCTAAAAATATGCAGCAGACTATCCCAATCTTTTGGTATCAGTTAAGACCTGATTTGTGACCCTAGTATGTGATCTCTTCTGGAGAAAGTTCCATGTGTCCTTGAGAAGAATATGTATTCAGTTGCATTTGGATGTAAAGTTCTGTAGATATCTGTGAAATCCATCTGCTCCAGTGTATCATTTAAAGCTCTTGTTTCATTATATGTTCTCTTTCATTTGGGGAATATAAATAATAGTGAAAGGGAATAGAAGGGAAAGGAGATGAAATGGGTAGGAAATATCAGAAAGGGAAACAGAACATAAAGACTCCTAACTCTGGGAAACGAATTAGGGGTGGTGGAAGGGGAGGAGGGCAGGGGGTGGGGGTAATGTGTGACGGGCACTGAGGGGGGCACTTGACGAGATGAGGACTGGGTGTTATTCTGTGTGTTGGCAAATTGAACACCAATAAAAATAAATTTAATATTAAAAAAATAAAGCTCTTGTTTCTTTGGAGATGTTGTGCTTAGAAGACCTGTATTTACAGAAAATGACATGTTGAATTCTAAGTGTATTATTGTCTAAGTATGTCTTGACTTTGGTTATTAATTGATTGATATACTTGTCAGCTCCCACATGAATGGCATAAATATTCATGATTGTTTGGTCTTTAGTCGGATTGATCCTTTAAGTATGATATAGTGTCCCTCTTCATCTCTTACTTCAGTCTTTGGGATAAAAGTTAATTTATTTGGTATAAAGAAGGCTACCCCTGATTTCTTTTGAGGACCATTTGAATGATAAATGCTTCTCCAACTTTTCATTTTCAGGCTGTAGGTGTCCTTTGGTCTAACATGGGTCTCATGTAGACAGGTAATAGATGGGGTCTTGCTATTTTATCCAGTCTGAAACTCTGCATCTTTTGATGGGATCATGAAGCCCATTCATGTTCAGAATTACCATTGAAATATATGAATTTAGTGTCATCATAATACCTATCCAGTCCCTGTTTTTGTGGCTTATTTCTTTGGGCTTCCTCTTTCTTTTACAGAGTCCCCCTTAGTATTTCTTGCATAGCTGGTTTGGTGGTCACATATTCTTTCAGTATCTGCCTTTGATCGAAGCTCTTTAACTCTCCTTTTATTCTGAATGAGAGTCTTGCTGGATACAGTATTCGTGGCTGCCTGTTCTTCTCATTTAGGACCATGAATATATCCTGCCAGCCCTTTTTGGCCTGCCAGGTCCCTGTGCAGAGGTCTGCTATTAACCTAATACTTCTCCCCATAAACTTTAGCGATTTCTTGTCTCTTGCTGCTTTAACGATCTTCTCTTTATCTTTGGAGTTTGTAAGTTTCACTATTAAATGTCGGGGTGTTGAATGATTTTTATTGATTTTAGGGGTGGATCTCTCTATCTCCTCCATCTGAATGCCTGTTTCCCTTCCCAAGGTAGGGAAGTTCTCAGCTATGATTTGTTCAAATACACTTTCTAGTCCTCTTTCCCTCTCGGCACCCTCTGGAACCCCAATTAAATGTAGATTTTTCTTTCTGAAGCTGTCATTTATTTCCCTTAACCTTTCCTCATGGTCTTTTAATTGTTTTTCTCTTTTTTCCTCAGCTTCCTTGCCATCAACTTGTCTTCTATGTCACTCACTCTTTCTTCTATCTCATCAACCCTCATCGTTAGAACCTCCAGTTTGGATTGCATCCCATTTAATTGACTTTTTTATTTCAGCCTGAGTAGATCTAAATTCTGCAGTCATGAAGTCTCTTGGATCCTTTATGCTTTTTTTCCAGAGCCATAATTGTGCTTCTGAATCGGCTTTCTGACATCAAATTGTAATCCAGATTCTGGAACTCTGTGGGAGACAGACTGTTTCTGCTTCTTTCTTTTGTGGTGAGTTCTTCCTTCTAGTCATTTTGCTCAGTGCAACGTGACTGTATGAGGGGACTGAGTCAAGAATCTCAATCACAATCTAAGTAAATTTCCCCCTAGATGATTCTGATGAGGTCAGAGACCAGAAAAGGTAAACAAAGATCAGAAAGAAATAAAACAAAAGCACCACTAAAGTAAAAGACGGATTTTTAAACAAAGTAGTAAAAAATAGAAGGACATGAATCCCAAAGAAGAAGAAGAAGAGAGAGAATAAAAGATGAGGAAAAAAAAGCAAAATTAAATATGGAAAAAAAGAAAGAAAAGGAGAATAAAATAAAAGGGGGTACTGGGAGATGGTGGTGGTGACAAAGTGTAGTGGAGAGAGAATGTAGTCTACCTGAGTGGTCCTAGAGGGGGATCCTCTTGGTTCTGAGTGTATTAAGTTCTGTATGTTAGCATATGCTCAGTCCGAAATTTATATAAACCAGAAATACCTATAGAGAGCCTCACCACTGACCACATAAAATGAGATAAAAGAGGTGGGGATGAATGGGAATGAAGACGGAATATTATCTCAAAGAATGAAGCAGTATGGTATACCACCTGTTTCTGGGTGTATGCTCTTCATGTTTTAGAAGGTATTAACTTCTGCCATTGTAGAACAAAATGAAGCAGAGAAAACATATAACACAAAACAAAACAAACAAAATATATATATCTCCCAAATTATGTTGAATATGTTGAAGGGAATCTAGAAGTGGAAAATATGTCTAAGACCTGTAATTGTAGCAATATGGAAGTCAAAAAGGAAGAAACTTAAAAATGAAGAGCTGATAAAATATTGTAGTTAAGGTGGGAATAGAGAAAAAGTTAGAAATTTACAGTCAGATATACAACGAGTTGTTATAGAAAAAGGCAAAAAAGGGAGGGGTATCCTCTGGTTCTATATACATAAATCCCTTGACTTCCCCTGGAGCTTTCCTAGGGCTGCTTGGTCAAGAACTTGCTCTTCCCTTTTTCTCCCAGCAGTTCTTCTGGGGAGGGGCCTGCTGTGCTGATTCTAAGGTGTGTGTGCCTGGGAGGGCTTCCCCACCCCCTGCTGGGTGCAGAGCTCCTTGGGATCTGTTTACCCTGTGAAGCCTCTGAACCCTGGTGGCCCTGCCCCTCCCAGGCACTTGGTGAAATAAGGAGGAAAAACAACAATGGCGGTGGACAGATTTCCAGCCCTGGAGTCATCTCCCCCTTAGTAACTAACCCAGTCACCCAGTCCACACTGGCCTAGATGCTCCTGAGGCCACCTTGTATGCACTGATCTGCACAGCTTGGGGGTGACCAGCTGCAGGAGAGTCCTCTGTCCTGTGCCCTCCTAGCTTCCACCTGTCCGAGGGGGAGTACAGGATCGTGGGCTGTGTCAGCTTGGTGCTCTGGGATCAGGGGCCCTGAGTTGCTGGAATCTTGCTCCTGGGGTGGAAGGCCCCCGAAGGCAGCAGGGTGCAGACACATCCATCAGGAGCCTCCTGCCTAACTGACTGGTTTTTCCCAGATGCCCCGAAGGCTGCGCACTCCAACCCTTTACCAAGATAGGCCCACAGTTTGTGGTATGCTTACCCTGAGGCGCACTTCCTCTATTAGCGACTCCCAGAAATTGGAGTCTCCACTGCCCCTCTTGTGATCCTGCCTGATTTCTCTGCTAAGCACTTTTCCATCTAAGAAGAATCCAGTGTGGATTTTTTAAAGTTCCCGCTTCTCTGGGGCTGGGCTTTCCTGTCCCGGAAGCTCTCCCTGCCTGACCTTAGCCCGGCTCCTCATGGCGCACCTCCCCAACTTGATTCTTTTTTATTTTATTTTTTTCTGCCTTCCTACCTTGTTATATCCAAGAAGCCTTCTCTCCGTAGCACTGGGGCTGTTTTCTCTTTAAGTCTCAGGTCAAATTCGTAGGTGTTCAGGATGATTTGAAAGTTACCTAGGTATGTTGGTGAGGACAGGTGACTTGGGGACCCTACTCCTCTGCCATCTTGCCCTCCTCTATATTTAATTTCTAACATGATCTTTTATTGTCATTCATTCACCATCTGGCACCCTGTGCCCCATAAACAAATATTAATTTAGTAAAAATATAACACTTATTTTCTAAGTCACACAATAAATATTAATTTGTAGCTCAGAACATTCCTATGTCACACTGAATACTGTATATAATTCCTAAGAATGGTCTCTGTACCCACGAAGAAATACAATTTATAGCACATATTAAAAGTATCTGCTTTGAATACATAGCAAAAATTTCTAGATGTGAAAACTATTTTTTCGTTAATTAGCAGGATGGTAACAGAAAGGTTTTTTTTTTTTCAGTTTCCTGATTAGTAAAAATATGAAAAATACTAGCATTGTTACATGGTGTAATTTGGTTCATCTCAGAAGCAAAGTAGAAAAGTGTGGAATAAATGTATTTTATGGGTGGGATTGTAAGTTGTGAAGTGGTAGTTAATTTAGCACTGATCAGCAAAAATGATTATGGGAAGTCAAATAGATGGAGACTATTCCACTAGGGCATGAATTTACCAGGATAGACAAGTGTAGGATATCATAAAACAAATTGTTCATTAAAGAGTGATGGAAAATTGCACAAATCAAATTACATCATAGTGAGAGGAATACTATTAACAGTTAAGAACTCACATTCTGAATTAAGATTTAATTTGAATCTTGGAACTGCCATTTACTGTGGGACCTTTTCTTAACTCTCTGTAAAAGAAAAAAAGTAA
This sequence comes from Nyctereutes procyonoides, assembly GCF_905146905.1. Classification (NCBI taxonomy): domain Eukaryota; kingdom Metazoa; phylum Chordata; class Mammalia; order Carnivora; family Canidae; genus Nyctereutes; species Nyctereutes procyonoides. The sequence goes on along the minus strand of NW_026575125.1, from coordinate 62,262,472 downwards.
TACATTCCACCTAAAGTTGTGTAGAGAATTCAATTAAATAATATAGGCAAAGTATTTATCACAGTCCCATTTTTAGTGGTGTTCAATTTGCCAACATATAGAATAACACCCATAACACCAGTGTCCATCCCATCAAGTGCTCCCCTCAGTGCCTGTCACCCAGTGACCCCCACCCCCTGCCCACCTCCCTTTCTACCACCCCTTGTTCGTTTCCCAGAGTTAGGAGTCTCTATGTTATGTCTCCCTTTCTGATATTTCCCACTCATTTTTTCTCCTTTCCCCTTTATTCCCTTTCAGTATTTTTTATATTACCCAAATGAATGAGACCATATCTTCTATTGACTTATTTCTCTCAGCATAATACCCTCCAGTTGCATCCACGTTGAAGCAAATGGTGGGTATTTGTCATTTCTAATGACCGAGTAATATTCCATTGTATAGATAGACCACATCTTCTTTATTCATTCATCTTTCGATGGACACCGAGGCTCCTTCCACAGATGGGCTACTGTGGATGTTGCTGCTATAAACATCGGGGTGCAGGTGTCTCGGCGTTTCACTGCATTTGTATATTTGGGGTAAATCCCCAGCAGTGCAATTGCTGGATCATAGGGCAGATCTATTTTTAACTCTTTGAGGAGCCTCCACACAGTTTTTCAGAGTGGCCGCAGCAGTTCACATTCCCACCAACAGTTCAAGAAGGTTTCCCTTTCTCCACATCCTCTCCAACAATTGTGGTTTCCTGCCTTGTTAATTTTCCCCATTCTCACTGGTGTGAGGTGGTATCTCATTGTGGTTTGATTTGTATTTCCCTGATGGCAAGTGATGCGGAGCATTTTCTCATGTGCTTGTTGGCCATACCTTTGTCTTCCTCTGTGAGATTTCTCTTCATATCTTTTGCCCATTTCATGATTGGACTGTTTGTTTCTTTGCTGTTGAGCTTAATAAGTTCTTTTTAAATCATAGATACTAGCACTTTATCGGATAGGTCATTTGCAAATATCTTCTCCCATTCTGTAGGTTGTCTTTGAGTTTTGTTGACTGCTTCTTTTGCTGTGCAAAAGCTCCTTATCTTGATAAAGTTCCAATAATTCATTTTTGCTTTTGTTTCTCTTGCCTTCATGGATGTATCTTGCAAGAAGTTACTGTGGCCAAGTTCAAAAAGGGTGTTGCCTGTGATCTCCTCGAGGATTTTGATGGAATATTTTCTCACATTTAGATCTTTCATCCATTTTGAGTTTATCTTTGTGTATGGTGTAGGAGAGTGGTCTAGTTTCATTCTTCTGCATGTGGATGTCCAAATTTCCCAGCACAATTTACTGAAGAGACTGTCTTTTTTCAGTGGATAGTCTTTCCTCCTTTGCTGAATATTAGTTGACCATAAAGTTCAGGGTCCACTTCTGGGTTCTCTATTCTGTTCCATTGATCTATGTGTCTGTTTTTGTGCCAGTACCACACTGTTTTGATGACCAGAGCTTTGAAATAAAACCTGAAATCTAGCATTGTGATGCCCCCAGCTATGGTGTTCTTGTTAATATTCCCCTGGCTATTAGGGGCTCTTACTGATTCCACACAAATCCTAAGATGATTTGTTCCAACTTTTTGAAGAAAGTCCATGGTATTTTGATAGGGATTGCATTAAACATGTAAATTGCCCTAAGTAACATTGACATTTTCACAATATTAATTCTTCCAATCCATGAGCATGGAAGATTTTTCCATCTCTTTTGTGTCTATCTCAATTTCTTTCCAAAGTGTTCTGTAGGTTTTAAGGTATAGATCTTTTACCTCTTTCCTTAGGCTAATTAACAGGGATCTTATGCTTTTGGGTGCAATTGTCAAAGGGATTGACTCTTTAATTTCTCTTTCTTCAGTCTCATTGTTAGGGTACAGAAATGCCACTAATATCTGGGCATTGATTTTGTATCCTGCCACACTGCTGAATTGCTGTATGAGTTCTAGCAATCTTGGGGTGGAGTCTTTTGGGTTTTCTAAGTACAGTATTGTGTAATTTGCAAAGAGGGAGAGTTTGACTTCTTTGCCAATTTGAATGCCTTTTATTTCTTTTTGTTGCCTGATTTCTGAGGGTGGGACTTCTAGTACTCTGTTGAGTCGCAGTGGTGAGAGTGGGCATCCCTGTCGTGTTCCTGATCTTAGGGGAAAGGCTCCCCGCGTTTCCCTATTGAGAATGATATTTGCTGTTGGCTTTTCTTAGATGGCTTTTAAGATTTGGAGGAATGTTCCCTCTATCCCTTCACTGTGAAGAGTTTTGATCAGGAATGGATACTGTATTTTGTCAAATGCTTTCTCTGCATCTATTGAGAGGATCATATGGTTCTTAATTTTTCTCTTGCTGATATGATGAATCACACTGATTGTTTTATGAGTGTTGAACCAGCCTTGCATCCCGGGGATAAATCCCACTTGGTCAGGGAGAATAATCTTCTTAATGTGTTGTTGGATCCTATTGGCTACTATCTTGTTGAGAATTTTTGGATCCATGTGCATCCAGAATATTTGTCTATAATTCTTCTTTTTGGTGGGGTCTTTGTCTGGTTTTGGAATTAAGGTAATTCTGGCCTCATAGAACCAGTTTGGAAGTACTCCATGTCTTTCTATCTTTCCAAAAAGGTTTAGAATTCCCCTGGGAAGCCTTCTGTCCCTGGACTCTTGAGTCTTGGGAGGTTTTTGAGGATTGCTTCTATTTCCTCCCTGGTTATTGGCCTGCTCAGGTTTTCTATTTCTTCCTATTCCAGTTTTGGTAGTTCGTGGTTTTCCAGAAATATGTCCATTTCTTCTACATTGCCTAATTTATTGACATATAGCTGCTCATGATATGTTTTTAAAATCGTTTGTATTTCCTTGGTGTTGGTAGTGATCTCTCCTTTCTCATTCATGATTTTATTAATTTGAGTCTTTACTCTCTTCTTTTTAAGAAGACAGGCAAGTGGTTTACCTATCTTATTAATTCTTTCAAAGAACCAACACCTGGTTTTGTTGATCTGTTCCACAGTTCTTCTGGTCTCTGTTTCATTGAGTTCTGCTTGAATCTTTATTAACTCTCTTCTTCTGCTGGGTGTAGGATCTATTTCCTGTTTTTTTTCTCCAGCTCCTTTAGGTGCAAGGTTAGCTTTTGTATTTGAGTTCTTTCCAGTTTTGGGATGGATGTTTGTATTGCTATGTTTTTCCCCCTCAGGACTGCTTTTGCTGTATCCCCAAGATTTTGAATGGTTGTATCTTCATTCTCATTAGTTTCCATGAATCTTTTAATTCTTCTCTAATTTCCTGGTTGACCCTTTCATCTTTAGACGGATGGTCCTTAACTTCCATGTCTTTGAAATCCTTCCAAAATTTTTCTTGTGATTTAGTTCTAGTTACAAAGCATTATGGTTTGAAAATACACAGGGGACAATCTCAAACTTTTGGTATAGGCCAAGACCTGATTTGTGACCCAGTATGTGGTCTATTCTGGAGAAATTTCCATGTGCCCTTGAGAAGAATGTGTATTCAGTTTCGTTTGGATGTGAAGTTCTGTAAATATCTGTGAAATCCATCTGGTCCAGTTTATCATTTAAAGCTTGTTTCTTTGTAGATGTTGTGCTTAAAAGACCTGCCGATTGTAGAAAGCACTACATTCAAATCACAAAGTATAAGTGTATTATTATCTAAGTATCTTAACTTTGGTTATTAATTGATTGATATACTTGGCAGCTTCCACATTCGGGGCATATATATTGAGGATTGTTAAGTCCTCTTGTTGGATAGATCCTTTAAATATGATATAGTGTCCCTCTTCATCTCTTACTACAGTCTTCAGGATAAACTTTAGTTTATCTGATATAAGGATTGTTACACCTGCTTTCTTTTGAGGACCATTTGAATGGTAAATGGTTCTCCAACCTTTTATTTTCAGCCTGGAGGTGTCTTTAGGTCTAAAATGAATCTCTTATAAACAGTAAATGGACGGGTCTTGCTTTTTTATCCAGTATGAAACCTTGCACCTTTTGATGGGGTCATTAAGCCCTTCACGTTCAGAGTTACTATTGAAAGATATTAATTTCGTGTCATCATGATACCTATTCAGTCCCTGTTTTTGTGGATTGTTCCCTTAGACTTCCTCTATTACAGAATCCCCCGTAATATTTCTTGTAGAGTTGGCTTCGTGGTCACATATTCTTTCAGTTTCTGCCTATCTTGGAAGCCCTTTCTCTCTCCTTCCATTCTGCATGAGAGCCTTGCTGGGTAGAGTATTCTTGGCTGCATGTTCTTCTCATTTAGGACCCTGAATATATACTGCCAGCCCTTTCTGGCCTGTCAGGTCTCTGTGGAGAGGTCTGCTGTTAATCTAATATTTCTCCCCATAAGAGTTAGAGATTTCTTGTCTCTTGCTGCTTTAATGATCTTCTCTTTATCTTTGGAGTTTGTAAGTTTCACTATTAAATGTCGGGGTGTTGAATGTTGAATGATCTTCCCTTTTTCCTTGGAATTTGCAAGCTTAACTATTAAATGTCAAGGTGTTGAACGGTTTTTATTTATTTTAGGGGGAGATCTCTCTATTTCTTGGATCTGAATGCCTGTTTCCCTTCCCAGATTAGGAAAGTTTTCAGCTATGATTTGTTCAAATACATAATCTGGACCTCTGTCCTTTCGGCCCCCTCAGATCCCCCAATTAAACGTAGATTTTTCTTCCTGAGCCTGTCATTTATTTCTCTTAATCTATCCTCATGATCTTTTAATTGTTTTTCCTTTTTCCTCAGTTTCCCTTTTTGCCATCAACTTGTCTTCTATGTCACTCACTCGTTCTTCTACCTCTTTAACCCTCATCGTTAGGACCTGTAGTTTGGATTGCATCTCATTCAATTTATTTTTAATTTCTGCCTGATTAGATCTAAATTCTGCTGCAGTCATGAAGTCTCTTGAGGCCTTTATGCCTTTTTATAGAGCCACCAGTAGCTTTATAATAGTGCTTCTGAGTTGGCTTTCTGACATTGAATTGTAATCCAAATTTTGTAACTCTGTGGGAGAGAGGACTGTTTCTGATTGTTTCTTTTGAGGTGAGGTTTTCCTTCTATTCATTTTGCTCAGCGCAGAGTGGCCAAAAACAAGTTGTACTGGGAAAAGGAGAAAAAGAGAGAAGAGAAAGAAGAAAATGAAAATAAAAAGAAGAAGCAAAGAGATGCGAAGAAAAGAAAAAAGCGGGGGAAGCAAACAGAAAACAAAAAACAAGGGGGAGTATCCTCTGATTCTATATACTGTAAATCCCTCGACTTTCCCTGGAGCTTTCCAGTGCTGCTTGGTCAATAGCTCGTTTCTCCCCTGTCCCTCTAGCTGGTCTTCTGGGGGAGGGGCCTGCTGTGCTAATTCTCAGGTGTGTGCTCCTGGAGGAGCTGTTCAGCCCCCTGCTTGGTGCAAGGCTCAGTGGGAGTTGTTTATCTTCTTTATCCTTGAAACCACTGTGAAGCTCAGTGGGGGTTGTTTATCCTGTGAGGCCCCAGGAGGAACAACAACAGTGGCGGTGGCCAGCTCTCCAGCCCTAGAGTCAGCACCAGCAGTAACTATTGGAGTTCTCAGTCTGCAGGGGCCTGGATGCTCTGGGGATGGAGGTCGCTGATCTGCACAGCTCGGGCCCACCCGGCGGCAGGAGTGTCCTTGCTGTCCTGTGCCCTTCTGGCCTCTGCCTGTCCGGGGGCAGGGGCTAGCGCTGGATCTTGGCTGTGTCCCCCGGCGTCCTGGGCTCCCGCCCTGCGCTGCTGAAATCGTGTTCCCAGGGCACCAGCTCCCTCTGTGCGGAGCCTCCCCCCAGCCGCCTCCTGAGCTGCTCCCGCGTCCAGCTGGGCGCACGCTGCAGCCCTTTAGGGAGCTCGGCCGCAGGGTGTGGCACTTTCTCTCCTGGTGCGCAGGTCCTCTGTTAGTGCCCCTGGGAGCCTGAGGTCATCCCCGCCCCTCCTGGGATCCTGCTCCAACTCCTTGTGAGTGCCTTTCTGTCTTGGAAGATTGGTGACGCTCCTGCTTCTCCTGGTCGGGGCTTTCATGTCCTGGGGGCCCTCGCTGTATGGCCTTAGCCCGGCTCCTTGCGGGGCCCCTCACCCTTGGATGCCTTTTCTTTATTTCTTTTTTTCCCCATCTTCCTACCTTGATAGAAGCGAGAACTCTTCTCACTGTAGCATTCTAGCTATTCTCTCTTTAAATCTCAAGCCAAATTCCTAGGTTTTCAGGATTATTTGAAAGTTATCTAGGTAATATGGTGGGGACAGGTGACTTGGGGACCCTACTCTTCCGTCATCTTGCCCCCTCCTCACAGTGCCATTTAATCATTATCCAGTAAGTAGTACACAACTTACTCTTATCAATCAACAAGAAATAAGAGATAAAATGATGAAAATATTTTGCTACTTTGCTTTTCCAAAGGTTGAAATCATAAGCATCAGGACAAGTAAATGGGCAATGGCAGCCTACAAAAGAGGGTAGCAGGATCCCAAAACTATTATATCTCCATTATGTACTGAATTTTTATAGAAACAAAGAATGTATTTGTATGTATGCATGTACATATGTATTTATGTATATATCATTTTTATTAATTATTTCATTCATTCAGCAAATATGTATTAAGCACATACTATGTGGAAGTACTATGGTTGAGCAAAAGCCTAGCCTGTAGCAGATACAAGATGGGTATTATCCTTACTGTGATGATACTTATAGTCCAATGAAGGAATAATATTAGAGTTTCAAAGGACCTTAAAGCATTTATTTATTTCAATATTTTCCAAACTATACTTTGTAAAATGCTAATGTCCTATGAAATATCAACAACTGATAAACAAATATGTTTTAGTAATCAAACTGAGAAATGCTATATATTAGATCACCCTATTTGGAGATCCATAAGGCATGATAGTACATTAAATACTAGAAATCCTGCAGAAAACAAATATTTAATTAAGCATTTCCAAAATGCATTTGACACCAGAAACCCATTTCTTATGAAAAATGTGTTAGTATCACAATAGATTCACAAACATAATATGAGAAATTCTGGTCTAATTCAACCCTCTTATTTTGCAGTTAAAATGACTAAATATTAGAAAAAAACAACTAACGTGTTTTAATGAGCTTCTCGTTAGATGAGTAGGGGATTAGAAGCTCAGTCCAGTGTTTTTTCACCCTACCATGAACCTTCCAAGAAATGGAATGCTCTTTGCTTTACTCTCTTAAAGACATTTGGGAATAGATTGTGCAATATTTTTTTTTGTAAATGTCTAAACTACTCTAAAATGATTCAGAGAATAAATCCCATGATCCACTTAAGATTTCTTTTCAAAGTCTGAAAGATATCAATCATTAACTATACACTTAAATTTTATATATTGTTATTTGAACTATATAATACTTTTTATAATGACATAAATTCTCATAGCTTGATCTATAACTCCATGCTAATTTACCAATATGGATCATCTGGGATTGTTAACTCAATAAAAAAGATTTTTGTTTTACGTTTTTAAGAAGAAATCCTTCCTATGTGCTAGTATGTTTGGTTTCTTGTTGAGGGCTTAGCAAAAGCCATCATTTCTCACAGCACTCCCCTGAGTACAAGAATTATCAGTAGAAGATGGCGGAAGAGCAGGGTCCCCAAATCACCTGTCCCCACCAAATTACCTAGATAACCTTCAAACCATCCTGAAAATCTACGAATTCAGCCTGAGATGTAAAGAGAGACCAGCTGGAATGCTACAGTGAGAAGAGTTCGCGCTTCTATCAAGGTAGGAAGACGGGGAAAAAGAAATAAAGGAACAAAAGGCCTCCGAGGGGGAGGGGCCCGCGAGGAGCCGGGCTGAGGCCGGGACGAGTGTCCCCAGGACAGGAGAGCCCCGTCCAGTCCCGGAGAAGCAGGAGCTGCACCAACCTTCCCGGGTGGAAAGGGGCTCGCAGGGAGTTGGAGCAGGACCCAGGAGAGCGGGGATGCCCTCGAGCTCCCGGGGACACTAACAGACACCTGCGCCCCGGGAGAGTGCGCCGAGCTCCCTAAGGGCTGCAGCGCGCACGGAGGGACCGACCGGAGCAGCTCGGAGGGGCTCGGGCGGCGGCTCCGCGGAGGGGGCTGCGGGGCGGGAGCGCGAATCCCACAGCGCAGGCCCCGGAGCACAGGGCGCCGGGACACAGCCCAGGATCCGGCCTCCCCCTGGGACAGGCAGAGGCCGGGAGGGCCCAGGACAGCAAGGACGCTCCTGCCCCGAGCTGAGCACATCAGCGGCCCCGCCCCGGAGCCTCCAGGCCCTGCGGACAGAGAGCCGAGAGCCCCGAGCCCTGTAGTTCCTGCGGAGGCTGAATCCAGGCTTCCAGAGTTGCCATAGCAACTGCGGCTGATCCTTCTGGGGCCCCACGGGGTAAACAACCCCCGCTGAGCCCTGCAGCAGGCAGGGGCAGAGCAGCTCCCCCAAGTGCTAACACCTGAAAATCAGCACAGCAGGCCCCTCCCCCAGAAGACCAGCTAGACGGACCAGTGATACTCCCCCGTGTTCCAATACAACTTGTTTTTGGCCACTCTGCACTGAGCAAAATGACTAGAAGGAAAACCTCACTTCAAAAGAAAGAATCAGAAACAGCCCTCTCTCCCACAGAGTTACAAAATCTGGATTACACTTCAATGTCAGAAAGCCAATTCAGAAGCACCATTATACAGCTACTGGTGGCTCTAGAAAAAAGCATTAAGGCCTCACGAGACTTCATGACTGCAGAATTTAGATCCAATCAGGCAGAAATTAAAAATCAATTGAATGAGATGCAATCCAAACTAGAAGTCCTAACGACGAGGGTTAACGAGGTGGAAGAACGAGTGAGTGACATAGAAGACAAGTTAATGGCAAAGAGGGAAACTGAGGAAAAAAGAGATAAACAATTAAAGAACCATGAAGACAGATTAAGGGAAATGAACGACACTCTAAGGAAGAAAAACCTACGTTTAATTGGGGTTCCCGAGGGCGCCGAAAGGGACAGAGGGCCAGAATATGTATTTGAACAAATCCTAGCTGAAAACTTTCCCAATCTGGGAAAGGAAACAGGCATTCAGATCCAGGAAATAGAGAGATCCCCCCCTAAAATCAATAAAAACCGTTCAACACCTCGACATCTAATAGTGAAGCTTGCAAATTCCAAAGATAAAGAGAAGATCCTTAAAGCAGCAAGAGACAAGAAGTCCCTGACTTTCATGGGGAGGAATATTAGGGTAACAGCAGACCTCTCCACAGAGACGTGGCAGGCCAGAAAGGGCTGGCAGGATATATTCAGGGTCCTAAATGAGAAGAACATGCAACCAAGAATACTTTATCCAGCAAGGCTCTCATTCAAAATGGAAGGAGAGATAAAGAGCTTCCAAGACAGGCAGGAACTGAAAGAATATGTGACCTCCAAACCAGCTCTGCAAGAAATTTTAAGGGGGACTCTTAAAATTCCCCTTTAAGAAGAAGTTCAAGTAACTCTGAACGTGAATGGGCTTAATGACCCCATCAAAAGGCGCAGAGTTTCAGACTGGATAAAAAAACAGGACCCATCTATTTGCTGTCTACAAGAGACTCATTTTAGACAGAAGGACACCTACAACCTGAAAATAAAAGGTTGGAGAACCATTTACCATTCAAATGGTTCTCAAAATATACCCTAAAAACTACAGAACACTTCTGAAAGAAATTGAGGAAGACACAAAGAGATGGAAAAATATTCCATGCTCATGGATTGGCAGAATTAATATTGTGAAAATGTCAATGTTACCCAGGGCAATTTACACGTATAATGCAATCCCTATCAAAATACCATGGACTTTCTTCAGAGACTTAGAACAAATTATTTTAAGATTTGTGTGGAATCAGAAAAGACCCCAAACAGCCAGGGGAATTTTAAAAAAAGAAAACCATATCTGGGGGCATCACAATGCCAGATTTCAGGTTGTACTACAAAGCTGTGTTCATCAAGACAGTGTGGTACTGGCACAAAAACAGACACATAGATCAATGGAACAGAACAGAGAACCCAGAAGTGGACCCTGAACTTTATGCTCAACTAATATACAATAAAGGAGGAAAGACGATCCACTAGAAGAAAGACAGTCTCTTCAATAAATGGTGCTGGGAAAATTGGACATCCACATGCAGAAGAATGAAACTGGACCACTCTCATGCACCATACACAAAGATAAACTCAAAATGGATGAAAGATCTAAATGTGAGACAAGATTCCATCAAAATCCCAGAGAAGAACTCAGGCAACACCCTTTTTGAACTTGGCCACAGTAACCAGAGAAGGACAAAAGGTGTATGTTCTCATTCATTTGGGGAATATGAATAATAGCGAAAGGGAATATAAGGGAAGGGAGAAGAAATGTGTGAGAAATATCAGAAAGGGAGACAGAACATAAAGACTTCTAACTCTGGGAAATGAACTAGGGGTGGTGGAGGGGGAGGAGGGTGGGGGGTGGGGGTGAATGGGTGACGGGCACTGAGGGGTACACTTGACGGGATGAGCACTGGGTGTTATTCTGTATGTTGGTAAATTGAACACCAATAAAAATTAATTTATAAATAAAAAAAAAAAATTCAAAAAAAAAAAAAAAAAAAAAAGAATTATCAGTAGAATGGTTTTGTTTTGTTTTCTTTTGTTTCTATGTTGTTCTTTTATAGATATTTGAGAGGAAAAACAAAAAAGCAATAGTAGTTATTGGGTGCAGTGGTGCACAATTGAGCAATTTTCCATTTTTTTTATTTTTCTGATGTCTTACTACCAATATTAGATACAGATAAATATAGCTTGATTATCTTCTTTTCAATAAATACAGAAAATAAAAATTGGGTGGAGATATATAAAATATTTCAGAAATAAAGAGAAAAGAAGCAACTCTTATTGCTCTTTGGAAAGAGTAGTTTTAACAAAGTAAGCAAGAATCATTTTCTCTAGTTGAGTGTTGATTCCCCAGCGTGCTTTCAGTAAGTAATTAGAATGGCCCACTGAATGTCAGCGTCAGCTTGTTTATTCTCATTATTTTATCATTTTTAAAACCCTCTAGGTGATGAGACATTCAGTATAGAACATAATTACCATTATTAGCATACTAATTGGACACAAAAATAGGCCAACTACAAGGTAGTCAACTGAATAATTTCACATTAATCAAACACCATAGTGAATAAGCCTATTGTTAAATTGACAGCTTCTATAATTGGCGATATTTTGCAGTAAAATATCAGAATTTCCTAGTAATATGTTTCCAGTGTCATATAATTTTGTAATTTCCCATATTCTCAGCTTTAAGTATGTGCACCTAGCTCAGGTAAAAAAAAAAAGTCATGATGAGAATACTAGTCTTTTTAACAACTGGCCTAAGTGTTTAAAGAAAAGCTTGCTGGCCTTCAGCAAGAGGTGTGAATGATAACCAACCAAAACAAAAGCAAAAACAAAACAAAAAACTTAGTCACGTGTCACTGTATATTGTTTTATTCCTAAATATGTATTCCAATACACCCAAAGGACATTGACCACACTAATGGTCTCTTGGGGAAAGTCAACTTTATAAAAGTACAATACCTAGCAATAACCCCCTACTTAATGTAACATTTTGTTAATATATTGGCAGTTACATATTTTAACTGCTCTATATCAGCAGTATTATTTCTTTTCTGCAGGTAAATTGAGCTATCTATACACTACTTCTGACATCCTGTGATATCTTTTTTATAGATCATCTGTCTATTAAAAAATTACTAATGATCAATCACCAACTGTCCTCAGGATCCAACTCTTAGTTGAGCACTGTTTAAGGTTTTATACAATCTGACCTCAGCAGGTCTTCTGTACTGATTACCAAAGTAAACTGATCCAGCCAGCCAATCTCCTTTATGACAACCATTCATGCTTAGTTCTCTTATATATACTTTTTGATCACCGTATCCTCCTGGATTACATGTCCCCTATTTTTATACTTTTACAAAATCCCCTTCTCCTCAAAGATTAACTCAAATCCCTCTTCCATGAAATTTTTCCAGACTACTGAATCCTGGAGTTAGATTTTCTTTTTGCTAAACTTTATGTTTATTACTTACTTTGCATATATCCATTTCTCCAGTAAGCGTTGAGAACCTTCTACATGCCTTCTACACCTTTGGCAACAAAAAGATAAAGATGGCTCTGACATGGTTCTCCCTTGAAGTTTCACAGGTATGGTCCTATAATGTGTCTATTATATGTTTTTGAGAATAAAAAATTGGTTTTATATTGTTGTGGTACCATTAACTATTAAGAACATGGTATATGATCTAGAAAACAATAATGAAATAAATTTATTTATTACCTTTCCTTTCCTATTAGTCTTGAAGTTACAAGCCATTCTCATTTAGAACCTCATTGAAATTACTTCAGCTTCACTTTATTTTCCCCATATAATTCCATTTTCTAGTAACGCTTTCATTGATTCTTGTTAGAATGAAGTGAGTAATGAGGTGGGGAAAAATGTTCCTATATTGGCTTATACACCACTGAACTTGGGCCTGCCACTGAACTTGATTTCACCCCTTTGTTTCTATGAACCTTAGTTTTCTTATCCATAAAATTAAGTGGATGGACTACATTAATAGTCCATATAACTTAACTGTGCTTCAGAATCATGTGAGTAACACTTATTTTTATATACAAATAAGAGTTTAGTTAGATCAGTGGTCCCCAATTGTAGTTACACATCAAAGCTCTGTAGGAAGCTTTTAGAAACTATTTTTGAGGGGCTCTAGGGCTCACTGTGTTAAGCATTGGACTCTTGGTTTTGGTTCAGGTCATGATCTAAGGGTTGTGAGATCGATCTCTACATTGGGCTCCACACATTATGGAGTCTGCTGAAGATTCTTTCTCTCCCTCCACCCTCCCCACGCTCCTTTCACTCTCTCTAAAATAAATAAATAAATCTAAAAAAGAGAGAAAACTACTGTTGTCTCAACTCCCTCCTTGAACCCAATTTACTCAATTCCTTGGTGGTGTGAATTGGATGTCAGTAGCCTCTAAAATGCTAGCCCAGGTGAATTTAATATACAGCCATAGTTAAGAACAGCGGGGTTTATCACTCTGATTTTCTGATGTTTTACTTTAAAAAGCATTAAGGTAATTGATAAAGGTTACCAAGTCCAAAAAAGTGGTTTTAGAAAACTACATTTATATGTAAAATAAGCCATTCTTAATAATCTATCATCAGCTTGAATCAGAATAGCTATTTTCTAAGTTAATACATGATCTGCTTCTGTTAAAGATTGAAAGAGATTGAATAGGAAATTATGACTTATGAGGTTGAAAAGAAATAGGAATAAGCAAAACTCTCTTTCCTGGCAAAGAGCATCAGACCATCATTTCACTCTTGTGGTTTTCTTTTTGACATCTGCTTGTGCTGTGGCAACATAGAGTCCTCAGAAGACACTTTGCCCTGATCATAACTCTGCTGGTAGAGCAATTTAACTTGTGAGCATCAGGAGAGAGAATTGTGGAAAGCAGCCCATAGCTGGCCATAGGAAGTGTATTAATTCGGCTGCTGGCTCATTTACTGTAAAGAGATCCATTTTTTAAGTTGCTTAAAGACGTACAAATTTGTTTTTATCTCATGAAATATCTGGTTTGGCATTTCACAGTTAATATGGCAATTACTCAAGTATTAGGGATCCTTCTATGTTTCACCAAAATCCTCAAAAGACAGCTTCTAACTTTTCATCTAAAATGTCTGCTTCAGCAGTGCCTAGCTGGTTAAGTCAGTGGAGCATGTCACTCCTGATTTTGGGGTTGTATGTTTCAGTACCATGTTGGGTATAGAGATTACTTAAAAAAAATAAAATAAAATGGTTGCCTCAGCTCTCACCCTCATGTTCTCATTTCATCTAGCAGAACTGGGGAAAACTGAAAGGAGATGGAATACTTTTTTATTTAAGGGGGGAAATTCTAGTAATGGTAAACATCATTCTTATCACACTTCATTAGGCAATACTTAGCCATATGTTTATACATTGCTGCAAGTGATATTTATAAATGATGCCTTCAACTAAGTGACAATGTGCTCATTAAACTTTTTATAAGCATAGGCAAAGAAACTACATGTTCTGTGAAAAATGACTTCCTGCCAAAGGCAAGTTTTTGTAATAAACTGCCAAATCCCCCCCTTTCTTTTAAAACAAGGTCCATCAATATCCAAAACTAAAGATAAATTACCTATTTCTTTGCTTCCTCAACTGTGCTTCCAAAGCTTCATGCCCATATTTTTTAAATTTTTTTATTGGAGTACAATTTGCCAAAATATTGGATAACACCCAGTGCATATCCCGCCAAGTGCCCCACTCAGTGCCCGTTACCCAGTCACCCCAACCCCCACCCACCTCCCTTTCCATTACCTCTTGTTCGTTTCCAAGAGTTAAGTGTCTATAGTGTTTTGTCACACTCACTGATATTTTGACTCTTCTCCCCTTTCCCTTTATTCCCGTTCACTAATTCTTATATTCCCCCAAATAAATGAGACCATATAATGTTTGTCCTTTTCTGACTGACTTATTTTACTGAGAATAATACCCTGCAGTTCCATCCAAGTCGAAGCAAATGGTGGGTATATGTCGTTTCTAATGGCTGAGGTGTATTCCATTGTATACATATACCACATCTTCTTTATCCATTCATCTTTTGATGGACACCGAGGCTCCTTCCAGAGTTGGGCTATGGTGGACATTGCTGCTATAAACATCGGGGTGCAGGTGTCCTGGTGATTCACTGCATCTGTATGTTTGGGGTAAATCCCCAGAGGTGCAAAGTCTGGGTCGTAGGGCAGATCTATTTTTAACTCTTTGACGAACCTCCACACAGCTTTCCAGAGCGGCTGCACCAGTTCACATTCCCACCAACAGTGCAAGAGGGTTCCCCTTTCTCCACATCCTCTCAAACATTTGTGGTTTCCTGCCTTATTAATTTTCCCCATTCTCACTGGTGTGAGGTGGTATCTCATTGTGGTTTTGATTTGTATTTCCCTGATGGCAAGTGATGCAGACCATTTTCTCATGTGCTTGTTGGCCTTGTCTATATCTTCCTCTGTGAGATTTTTGTTCATGCATTCTTCCCATTTCATGATTGGATTGTTTGTTTCTTTGCTGTTGAGTTTAATAAGTTCTTTATAGATCTTGGATACTAGTCCTTTATCCGATAGATCATTTGCAAATATCTTGTACCATTCTGTAGGTAGACTTTTAGTTTGGTTGACAGTTTCTTTTGCGGTCCAGAGGCTTATCATCTTGATGAAGTCCCAATAGTTCATTTTTGCTTTTGTTTCTCTTACCATCATGGATGTATCTTGCAAGAAGTTGCTGTGGCCAAGTTCAAAAAGGGTGTTGCCAGTGTTCTCCTCTAGGATTTTGATGGAAAGTGTCTCACATTTAGATCTTTTATCCATTTTGAGTTTATCTTTGTGTATGGTGTAAGAGAATGGTCTAGTTTTATTCTTCTGCATGTGGATGTCCAATTTTTCAAAACCATTTATTGAAGAGACTGACTTTGTTTCCAGTGGGTAGTCTTTCCTGCTCTGTTGAATAATAGTTGACCATAAAGTTGAGGATCCAATTCTGGATCCTCTATTCTGTTCCATTAATCTATGTGTTTATTTTTGTGCCAGTATCACTCTGCCTTGATGACCACAGCTTTGTAGTACAACCTGAAACCCGGCATTGTGAGGCCCCACCTCCAGTTCTCTTTTTTAATATTCCCCTGGCTATTCGGGGTCTTTTCTGATTCCACACAAATCTTAAGATGATTTGTTCTCTGAAGAAAGTCTATGGCATTTTGTAGAGATGGCATTAAATGTGTAAATTGCCCTGGGTGACATTGACAATTTCACCACATTAATTCTTCCAATCCATGAGCATGGAATATTTTTGTGTCTTCCTCAATTTCTTTCAGAAGTGTTCTGTAGTTTTTAGGGTAGAGATTCTTTACCTCTTTGGTTAGGTTTATTCCTAGGTATCTTATGCTTTTGGGTCCAATTGTAAATGGGATTGATTCATTAATTTATCTTTCTTCAGTCTTATTGTTAGTGTATAGAAATGCCTCTTATTTCTGGGCATTGATTTTGTATCCTGCCACACTGCTGAATTGCTGTATGAGTTCTATCAATCTTGGGGTGGAATCTTTTGGATTATTTGTGGACAGTATCATGTCATCAGTGAAGAGGGAGAGTTTGACTTCTTCTTTACCAATTTGAATGCCTTTTATTTCTTTTTGTTGCCTGATTGATGAGGCTAGGACTTCTAATACTATGTTGAATAGCCGTAGTGAGAGTGGACATCCCTGTCTTCTTCCTGATCCTAGAGGAAAGGCTCCCAGTGTTTTCCCATTGTGAATGATATTTGCTGAGGGCTTTTAGTAGATGGCTTTTAAGATACTGAGGAACGTTCCCTCTATCCCTTCACTATGAAGAGTTTTGATCAGGAATGGATGCTGTATTTTGTCAAATGCTTTCTCTGCATCTATTGAGAGGATCATATGGTTCTTAATTTTTCCCTTGCTCATATGATCAATCATATTGATTGATTTATGAGTGTCGAACCACCCTTGCATTCTGGGGATTAATCCCACTTGGTCATGGTGAATAATCTTCTTAATGTACCATTGGATCCTATTGGCTCGTATCTTGTTGAGAATTTTTGCATCTGTGTTCATCAGGGATATTGGTCTATAATTCTCCTTTTTGTTGGGGTCTTCTTTGTCCGGGTTTGGAATTAATGTGATGCTGGCCTTATAAAATGAGTTTGGAAGTACTCCATCTCTTTCTGTCTATCCAAACAGCTTTAGTAGAATAGGTATGCTTTCTTCTTTAAACGTTTGATAGAATACCCCTAGGAAGCCATCTGGCCCTGGACTTTTGTGTCCTGGGAGTTTTTTGATGACTTCTTCAATTTCCTCCCTAGTTATTGGCCTGTTCAGGTTTTATATTTCTGTTAGAAATAGAAGAACTGGGTAGCCCCAGTGGCGCAGCAGTTTAGCGCTGCCTGCAGCCCAGGGCGTGATACTGGAGACCCTGGATCAACCACGTCAGGCTCTCTGCATGGAGCCTGCTTCTCCCTCTGCCTGTGTCTCTGCCTCTCTTTCTCTGTCTCTATGAGTAAATAAATAAAATCTTTTAAAAAAAGAAAAGAAATAGAAGAACTGTTCCAGTTTTGGTAGTTTGTGGTTTTCCATAAATGTGTCAATTTCTTCTAGATTGCCTATTTTATTAGCATATAGCTGGTCATAATATGTTTTTAAAATCGTTTGTATTTCCTTGGTATTGGTGGTGTTATTTCCTTTTTTTATTCATGAATTTATTAATTTGAGTCTTTTCTCTTTTGTTTTTAATAAGGCTGGCTAAGGTTTTATCTATTTATTAATTCTTTCAAAGAACCAACTCCTGGTTTTGTTGATCTCTTCCATGGTTCTTCTGGTCTCTATTTCATTGAGTTCTGCTCGAGTCTTTATTAACTGTCTTCTCTTGCTGGTTGTACGTTTTATTTGCTGTTCTTTTCCAGATCCTTTAGGTGCAAGATTAACTTTTGTATTTGACGTCTTTCCAGTTCTTGGATAGATGCTTGTATTGTGATGTATTTCCCCCCAGGACTACTTTTTCTGTATCCCAAAGCTTTTGAACGATTGTATCTTCATTCTTATTGGTTTTCATGAATCTTTTTAATTCTTCTCTAATTTCCTGGTTGACTCTTTCATCTTTTACATGGATGGTCCTTAACCTCCACGTGTTTGAAATCCTTCCAAAATTCTTCTTGTGATTTAGTTCTAGTTTCAAAGCGTTATGATCTGAAAATATGCAGGGGACCATCCCAATCTTTTGGTTTCAGTTAAGTCCTGACTTGTGACCCAGTATGTGGTCTATTCTGGAGAAAGTTCCATGTGCACTTGAGAAGAATGTGCATTCAGTTGCGATTGGATGTTAAGTTCTGTAAATATCTGTGAAATCCATCTGGTCCAGTGTATTGTTTAAAGCTCTTGGTTCTTCGGAGATGTTGTGCTTAGAAGCTCTGTTGATTGTAGAAAACGCTGTGTTCAAGTCTGCAAGTATAAGTGCATTATTATCTAAGGATGTCTTAACTTTGGTTATTAATTGATTGATATCCTTGGCAGCTCCCACATTCGAGGCACAAATATTCATGATTGTTAGGTCCTCTTGTTGGATAGTTCCTTTAATTATGATATAGTGTCCTTCTTCATGTCTTACTACAGTCATTGGGATAAACTTTAATTTATCTGATATAAGGATGGTTACCCCTCCTTTCTTCTGAGGACCATTAAAATGGTAAATGGTTCCCAAACCTTTTATTTTTAGTCTTTAGGTGTCCTATGTCTAAAATGAGTCTCTTGTAGACTGCAAATAGATGGGTCTTGCTTTTTTATCCAGTCTGAAACCCTGCCTCTTTTGATGGGATCATGAAGTTCATTCCAGTTCAGAGTTAGTATTGAAAGATATGAATTTAGTGTCATCATGACACCTATTCAGTCCCTGCTTTTCTGGATTGTTCCCTGGACTTCCAGTTTCATTTACAGAGTCCCTCTTAATATTTTGTGGAGAACTCGTTTGGTGGTCACATATTCTTTCTGTTTCTGCCTGTCTTGGAAGCTCTTTATCTCTCCTTCTATTCTGAATGAGAGCCTTGCTGGATAAAGTGTTCTGGGCTGGGTGTTCTTTTCATTTAGGTCCCTTTCTGGCCTGCCCAGGTCTCTGTGCAGAAGTCTGCTGTTAACATACTTCTCTCCATAAATTTTAGGGATCCTTTGTCTCTTGCTGCTTTAAGGATCGTCTCTTTATCTTTGGAATTTGCAAGTTTTGCTATTAATGTTGAGGTGTTACCAAATATCCCTGATGAACATGGATGCAAAAATACTCAACAAGGTACTTGCCAATAGGATCCAACAATACATTCAGAAGATTATTCACCACGACCAAGTGGGATTTATCCATGGGACACAGCCCAGGATCCGGCCTCCCCCCGGGACAGGCAGAAGCCGGGAGAGCCCAGGACAACAAGGACGCTCCTGCCCCGAAATGAGCAGATCAGCGGCCCGCCCTGCAGCCTCCAGGCCCTGCAGACTGAGAGCTCTGTAGTTACTGCTGGAGCTGAATCCAGGTTTCCAGAGCTGCCGTAACCACAGTGGCTGTTCCTCCAGGGGCCTCACGAGGTAAACAACCCCCACTGAGCCCTGCAGCAGGCAGGGGGCAGAGCAGCTCCCCGAAGTGCTAACACCTGAAAATGAGAACAAGAGGCCTCTCCCCCAGAAGACCAGCTAGATGGACCAGTTCCAGGGGAAGTCAAGGGACTTAAAGTATACAGAATCAGAAGATACTCCCCTGTGTTTTTTGTTTTTGTTTTTGTTTTTTCTTTTTGATCTCTGATTGCATCCCCACCCCTTTTTTTCACCTTTCTTTCTTTTTCTTTCTCTTTTTCTTCTCTTTTTTCCTTTTTTTCTTTCTTTTTTCTTTTTTCTTTTTCTCTTTTCCTTCCCTCTCTCTCTTTTTCTCCTTTTGCCAATACAACTTGTTTTTACCCAGTCTGCACAGAACAAAATGACTAGAAGGAAAACCTCACTTCAAAACAAAGAATCAGAAATAGTCCTTTCTCCCACAGAGTTAAAAAACCTGGATTACAATTCAATGTCAGAAAGCCAATTCAGAAGTACTATTATACACCTACTGATGGCACTAGAAAAAAGCATAAAGGACTCAAGAGACTTCATGACTTCAGAATGTAGATCCAATCAAGGAGAAATTAAAAATCAATTGAATGAGATGCAATCCAAACTAGAAGTCCTGAAAATGAGGGTTAACGAGGTGGAAGAAGGAGTGAGTGACATAGAAGACAAGTTGATGGCAAAGAGGGAAACTGAGGAAAAAAGAGACAGACAAGTAAAAGACCATGAAGACAGATTAAGGGAAAAAACGACAGCCTGAGGAAGAAAAACCTACCTTTAATTGGGGTTCCTGAGGGCGCCGAAAGGGACAGAGGGCCAGAATATGTATTTGAACAAATCCTAGCTGAAAACTTTCCTAATCTGGGAAGGGAAACAGGCATTCAGATCCAGGAAATAGAGAGATCCCCCCCCTAAAATCAATAAAAACCATTCAACAACTCGATATTTAAAAGTGAAGCTTGCAAATTCTAAAGATAAAGAGAAGATCCTTAAAGCAGCAAGAGACAAGAAATCCCTGACTTTTATGGGGAGGAATATTAGGGTAACATCAGACTTCTCCACAGAGACCTGGCAGGCCAGAAAGGGCGGGAAGGATATATTCAGGGTCCTAAATGAGAAGAAAATGCAACCAAGAATACTATATCCAGCAAGGTTTTAATTCAAAATGGAAGGAGAGATAAAGAGCTTCCAAGACAGGCAAGAACTGAAAGAATATGTGACCTCCAAACCAGCTCTGCAAGAAATTTTAAGGGGGACTCTTAAAATTCCCCTTTAAGAAGAACTTCAGTGGAACAATCCACAAAAACAGGGACTGAATAGATATCATGATGACACTAAACTCATATCTGTCAATAGTAACTCTGAACGTGAACAGGCTTAATGACCCCATCAAAAGGCGCAGGGTTTCAGACTCGATGAAAAAGAAGGACCCATCTATTTGCTGTCTACAAGAGACTCACTTTAGACAGAAGGACACCTACAACCTGAAAATAAAGGTTGGAGAACCATTTACCATTCAAATGGTCCTCAAAAGAAAGCAGAGGAAGCCATCCTTGTATCAGATAAACTAAAATTTACTCCGAAGACTGTAATGAGAAATGAAGAGGGACACTATATCATACTTAAAGGATCTACCCAACAAGAAGACTTAACAATCCTCAATATATATGCCCCGAATGTGGGAGCTGCCAAATACTTCAAACGAATTATTAACCAAAGTGAAGAAATACTTAGATAATAATACACTTATACTTGGTGACTTCAATCTAGCGCTTTCTACCCTCGATAGGTCTTCTAAGCACAACATCTCCAAAGAAACGAGAGCTTTAAATGATACACTGGACCAGATAGATTTCACAGATATCTACAGAACTTTACATCCAAACTCAACTGAACACACATTCTTCTCAAGTGCACATGGAACTTTCTCTAGAATAGACCACATACTGGGTCACAAATCGGGTCTGAACCAATACCAAAAGATTGGGATCATCCCCTGCATATTCTCAGACCATAATGCCTTGAAATTAGAACTCAATCACAAGAAGAAGTTTGGAAGGACCTCAAACACATGGAGGTTAAGGACCGTCCTGCTAAAAGATAAAAGGGTCAATCAGGAAATTAAGGAAGAATTAAAAAGATTCATGGAAACTAATGAGAATGAAGATACAACCGTTCAAAATCTTTGGGATGCAGCAAAAGCAGTCCTGAGGGGGAAATACATCGCAATACAAGCAACCATTCAAAAACTGGAAAGAACTCAAATACAAAAGCTAACCTTACACATAAAGGAGCTAGAGAAGAAGCAGCAAATCGACCCTACGCCCAGCAGAAGAAGAGAGTTAATTAAAATTCGAGCAGAACTCAACGAAATCGAGACCAGAAGAAACTGTGGAACAGATCAATAGAACCAGGAGTTGGTTCTTTGAAAGAATTAATAAGATAGATAAACCATTAGCCAACCTTATTAAAAAGAAGAGAGAGAAGACTCAAATTAATAAAATCATGAATGAGAAAGGAGAGATCACTACCAACACCAAGGAAATACAAACGATTTTAAAAACATATTATGAACAGCTCTACGCCAATAAATTAGGCAATCTAGAAGAAATGGACGCATTCCTGGAAAGCCACAAACTACCAAAACTGGAACAGGAAGAAATAGAAAACCTGAACAGGCCAAGAACCAGGGAGGAAATTGAAGAAGTCATCAAAAACCTCCCAAGACACAAGACTCCAGGGCCAGATGGCTTCCCAGGGGAATTCTATCAAACGTTTAAAGAAGAAATCATACCTATTCTACTAAAGCTGTTTGGAAAGATAGAAAGAGATGGAGTACTTCCAAATTCATTCTATGAGGCCAGCATCACCTTAATTCCAAAACCAGACAAAGACCCCACCAAAAAGGAGAATTACAGACCAATATCCCTGATGAACATGGATGCAAAAATTCTCAACAAGATACTAGCCAATAGGATCCAACAACACATTAAGAAAATTATTCACCATGACCAAGTAGGATTTATCCCGGGGCACAAGGCTGGTTCAACACTCGTAAAACAATCAATGTGATTCATCATATCAGCAAGAGAAAAACCAAGAACCATATGATCCTCTCATTAGATGCAGAGAAAGCATTTGACAAAATACAGCATCCATTCCTGATCAAAACTCTTCAGAGTGTAGGGATAGAGGGAACTTTCCTCGACATCTTAAAAGCCATCTACGAAAAGCCCACAGCAAATATCATTCTCAATGGGGAAGCACTGGGAGCCTTTCCCCTAAGATCAGGAACAAGACAGGGATGTCCACTCTCACCACTGCTATTCAACATAGTATTGGAAGTCCTAGCCTCAGCAATCAGACAACAAAAAGACATTAAAGGCATTCAAATTGGCAAAGAAGAAGTCAAACTCTCCCTCTTCGCCGATGACATGATACTCTACATAGAAAACCCAAAAGCCTCCACCCCAAGATTGCTAGAACTCATACAGCAATTTGGTAGCGTGGCAGGATACAAAATCAATGCCCAGAAATCAATGGCATTCCTATACACTAACAATGAGACTGAAGAAAGAGAAATTAAGGAGTCAATCCCATTTACAATTGCACCCAAAAGCATAAGATACCTAGGAATAAACCTATCCAAAGAGGTAAAGGATCTATACCCTAAAAACTATAGAACACTTCTGAAAGAAATGGAGGAAGACACAAAGAGATGGAAAAATATTCCATGCTCATGGATTGGCAGAATTAATATTGTGAAAATGTCAATGTTACCCAGGGCAATTTACACGTTTAATGCAATCCCTATCAAAATACCATGGACTTTCTTCAGAGAGTTAGAACAAATTATTTTAAGATTTGTGTGGAATCAGAAAAGACCCCGAATAGCCAGGGGAATTTTAGAAAAGAAAACCATAGCTGGGGGCATCACAATGCCAGATTTCAGGTTGTACTACAAAGCTGTGGTCATCAAGACAGTGTGGTACTGGCACAAAAACAGACACATAGATCAATGGAACAGAATAGAGAACCCAGAAGTGGACCCTGAACTTTATGGTCAACTAATATTCGATAAAGGAGGAAAGACGATCCACTGGAAGAAAGACAGTCTCTTCAATAAATGGTGCTGGGAAAATTGGACATACACATGCAGAAGAATGAAACTAGACCACTCTCTTGCACCATACACAAAGATAAACTCAAAATGGATGAAAGATATAAATGTGAGACAAGATGCCATCAAAATCCTAGAGGAGAACACAGGCAACACCCTTTTTGAACTCGGCCACAGTAACTTCTTGCAAGATACATCCACGAAAGCAAAAGAAACAAAAGCAAAAATGAACTATTGGGACTTCATCAAGATAAGAAGCTTTTGCACAGCAAAGGATACAGTCAACAAAACTAAAAGACAACCTACAGAATGGGAGAAGATATTTGCAAATAACATATCAGATAAAGGGCTAGTTTCCAAAATCTATAAAGAACTTATTAAACTCAACACCAAAGAAACAAACAATCCAATCATGAAATGGGCAAAAGACATGAAGAGAAATCTCACAGAGGAAGACATAGACATGGCCAACATGCACATGAGAAAATGCTCTGCATCACTTGCCATCAGGGAAATACAAATCAAAACCACAATGAGATACCACCTCACACCAGTGAGAATGGGGAAAATTAACAAGGCAGTAAACAACAAATGTTGGAGAGGATGCGGAGAAAAGGGAACCCTCTTACACTGTTGGTGGGAATGTGAACTGGTGCAGCCACTCTGGAAAACTGTGTGGAGGTTCCTCAAAGAGTTAAAAATAGACCTGCCCTACGACCCAGCAATTGCACTGTTAGGGATTTACCCCAAAGATTCAGATGCAATGAAACGCCGGGACACCTGCACCCCGATGTTTCTAGCAGCCATGTCCACAATAGCCAAACTGTGGAAGGAGCCTCGGTGTCCATCGAAAGATGAATGGATAAAGAAGATGTGGTTTATGTATACAATGGAATATTACTCAGCCATTAGAAACGACAAATACCCACCATTTGCTTCAACGTGGATGGAACTGGAGGGTATCATGCTGAGTGAAGTAAGTCAATCGGAGAAGGACAAACAGTGTATGTTCTCATTCATTTGGGGAATATGAATAATAGTGAAAGGGAATATAAGGGAAGGGAGAAGAAATGTGTGGGAAATATCAGAAAGGGAGACAGAACATAAAGACTCCTAACTCTGGGAAACGAACTAGGGGTGGTGGAAGGGGAGGAGGGGGGGGGTGGGGTGAATGGGTGACGGGCACTGAGGGGGACACTTGACGGAATGAGCACTGGGTGTTATTCTGTATGTTGGTAAATTGAACACCAATAAAAATTAATTTATTAAAAAAATAAAAATAAAAAAATAAAAATAAATAAAAAGTAAATTTGATCTGAATACAGAAGACAAAATTTACGACTTGGTTCTAGGTTTGACTTCACCACTACATTGCCATGTGTTGTAGTGATCCGCTTTCCTTCCTCAACTTCCTTACTAATCTGTTAGGATTTTTGTCCTTATACGAACTTGAAATAAAGGGTTTTGATTGGAGAAAAAAAAAAAGTAACGACAAATACCCACCATTTGCATCAACGTGAATGGAACTGGAGGGTATTATGCTGAGTTAAGTAAGTCAATAGGAGAAGGACAAACAGTGTATGTTCTCATTTATTTGGGGAATATAAATAATAGTGAAAGGGAATATAAGGGAAGGGAGAAGAAATGTGTGGGAAATATCGGAAAGGGAGACAGAACATAAAGAATCCTAACTCTGGGAAATGAACTAGGGGTGGTGGAAGGGGAGGAGGGTGGGGGGTGGGGGTGAATGGGTGACAGGCACTGAGGGGGACCCTTGACGGGATGAGCACTGGCTGTTATTCTTTATGTTGGTAAATTGAACACCAATAAAATATTAATTTATTTAAAAAAAACATAAAGAGATTGAAATAATACTGTAAGATTTTTCTGACCAAAACCTTATGAAACTAGAAGTCAATCAGAAGAAAAAAATAGTAAACAAACCATGGGTCAGAGAAGAAATCAAAATACTTGTGGAGACAAATGATAATGGAAAACATTAACAGTCCAATATTTTTGAGATGCAGTGAAAACATGACTAAGAGGGAAATTTATATTAATAGAGAATCACTGCAAAAGAACAAGAAAAAAAAACTAAGCAATCTAAACTTATACCTAAAGGAACTAAAAAAAGGAGAAAAAAAATCCAAAACTTAAAATGAATAGAATGAGGATAAAAATAGAGGGGTGCCTGGGTGCCTCAGTTTGCTCAGCGTCCAACCTTTGATTTTGTCTCAGGTTATGATCTCAGGATCATCATATTGAGGCACGTGTTGGGCTGTCTGACTCGATTTTGTCTCAGGTTATGATCTCATGATCATGAGATTGAGGCCCGTGTTGGGCTCCATACTCATGCTCAGTTTGGTGCCAATTTGTCCGTCTCTTTCTGCTTCTCTCTCTCTGTCTCTCTCTGTCTCTCTCAATAAATAAAATATTTTTAAAAGATAGAAGCAGAAGTAAATGACATAAAAGCTAAAACAATGGAAAAATTCAATGAAACCAAGAGGGAGTTCTTTAAAAAAAAGATTTTATTTATTTAAAGAGAGATGCACAAAGAGACACACAAAGAGAGGCAGAGACATAGGCAGAGGGAGAAGCGGACTCCCTGTGAGGAACCTGATGCTGGACTTGATCCCAGGACCCTCCGATCATGACCTGAGCCAAAGGCAGATGCTCAACCACTGACCCACCCAGATGCCTCAAGAGTGAGTTCTTTGAAAAGATGAATAAAATTGATAAACTCTTATCCAGCTTCCACAAGAAAACAAGAGAAAGTGCTCAAATAAAGAAAATCAGAAATGAAGAAAGAAAAGTAACAACTAACATCACAGAAATACAAAATAATATTAGAAAATGCTTTGAAAAATTGTACATCAACAAATTGAAGAACCTAGAAATGGATAAATTTCAAGAAGTATATGATCTCTCAAACTGTATCAGAAAGAAATGGAAAATATGAACATACTGATCACTAGTAACAAAATTGAATCAGTAATAAAAAAATACCAAAAAAGTCCAAAACCAGATAAATTTACAAGTGAATACTACTAAACGATTAAGTAAGAGTTAATATATATTATCCTCAAAATGTTATAAATAATAGAAGAGGAAGGAAAGATTTACAAATGCATTCTACAAAGCCAGCCTTATCATGACCCTTACTAAAACCAGACACCCCCCCAAAAATATACAGCCCCATATCCCTGATGAAAATAGATGCATAAATGCTCAAAAATATTATTAATCCATATTCCACAGTATATTAATATTATCACTCATCATGATCAAGTGAGATTTCTTCCAGGAATGAAAAGAAGGTTCAGTATTTCCAAATCAATCAATATGATAGGAGGACCTAGTCTTGTCTCATCCTATAAAAACAAGTATATAACTATCAAATAATCCTAAATACCTCAGAAATCGACCTGAAGACTGACAGGACAAACTCCACCACTAAAGGGAAAGAAGAGGACACATCAAGAAGGGTAGGAAGGGTAGAGATTAAATTTAGGAGATAAACAAATAGCAGTACTTTAGAGGGGAGGGGTCCATGATCACAAAAAAGGATGTGAGAGAGAGAACCACACTGAGGAACACACAATGTGAATATTTCCTGAAAGCCAAAGGTTGGAATATGGGACAGGCTGAATTTCATGATTTCCTGCAACCAGCAAGTCTTAAAAACCTAGCGTTTTAAAGGTCAGCAGGCTTGGCTGGAATAGAGCCTAGAGGGCACTGTGCAGCTTCCTGAGAGAAGGCAGACAAAAGACCTGGACATAGACATAATGGAAGCATCAATCTGAAAAATTCCTTGGGCACACAGCAGGGAGATTACCAGTTCCTCCCTGAAAGTCAGTGTTCATGAAAAATCCTCTCTGTGAACAAAAGAGCTGGATGGTGTCATTTCGCTCCACTGCCCCTCAGCGTAAACACAGAGCCACCTGTGGGAAGCAGCACAATTCAGACACTGGCTCTCTTGCTTACACCAAGCCCCACCCCTTGATCTCTGGGGTGAATTCCAATCTCAGTCAAGCTTGCCTAATTCCTACTATGGGAGGGGGGTCCTTCCCCCAGAAGACCATCACAATCCACCATCTAAACCATGTATCCAGATGAAAGAGTTCTGCAGGGCCTCAGTTCTGGTGGAAGTAGCATCAGGTCTCATTTAACAAGGAGACCAAAGCTTGTTACAACTCACCACATTCAGGCCAGGGGACAAAAAGTGCCCATAGCAGGCAAAGACAGCCTCTGCAGACAACTGGCCTGAAGGATAGAACAACCAAAATACAATAGGAGAGCACTTGCAGCACACACAGAGATATTTCTTTAAACACCAAACCCTGGACATTACAAAACCTCTCTTTATTAAGCCATACTTTTGGAATCAGGAAATGTAATTGCCTTTTCTAGCACAAAGAAGGAGGTAGAGACTTAGACAAAATGTGAATGGAGGAATTTATCCCAAAGAAAAAATAAGATAAGGCCATGAGCTTATAAGTAACATGTCTGATGGAGAATTTAAAGTAGCAGTCGTAAATATAATCACTGGGCTTGAGAAAATAAGAGAATATATCGGTGAGACCCTTACAACATGGGAAAAATTTGCAGCCAAGAATACTCTGTCCAACAAGGCTATCATTCATAATAGATGGAGAGGTAAAGACTTTCCAAGACAAACAAAACCTAAGGGAATTCATGACCATTAACCAGCACTACAAGAAATATTAAAGGGGAAACTACATGCAAAGGGGAGGCTAAGATTGACAATGAAAAAAGAATCAGAGAAAATATCCAGAGGAAGTAGCAAAACAAGTAATAAAATAACAAAACACACTCTCACACACACACACATATATGTTTATATATAACATATAACATATATATATATATATAATTACTTTGAATGTAACTAGACTAAATGTTACCAATCAAGATATGAGGTGTCAGAATGGATAAAAACACAAAACCCACCAATATGCTCCCTATGACAGACTCACTTAAGACCTATATATATTTGCAGATTGAAAATGAGGGGATGAAGAAACAATTAACATGCAAATTGATGTCAAAAGAAATCAGAGTAGCAATACTTATATGGGACAAAATAGACTTTAAAATAGACTGTAAGGGGATCCCTGGGTGGCGCAGCGATTTGGCGCCTGCCTTTGTCCCAGGGCGCGATCCTGGAGACCGGGATCGAATCCCACGTCGGGCTCCTGGTGCATGGAGCCTGCTTCTCCTTCTGCCTATGTCTCTGCCTCTCTCTCTCTCTCTCTCTCTCTCTCTCTCTCTCTCTGACTATCATAAATAAATAAAAAATTTAAAATAGACTGTAAGGGGGCGGGGCAAGATGGTGGAGGAGTACGGTCCCCAAGTCACCTGTCCCCACCAACTTACCTAGATAACTTTCAAACCATCCTGAAAACCTATGAATTTGAACTGAAATTTAAAGAGAACACCTGGAATGCTACAGAGAGAAGAGTTTGCACTTCTAACAAGGTAGGAAGGTGGAAAAAATAAAATAAAACAGACAAGTGGTGGAAGGGCCCCGCAAGGAGCTGGGCTAAGGCCCAGCAGCAAAAGCCTCCAGAACAGGAAAGCCCAGTCCCAGAGAAGCAGGAACTTTAAAATTCCACTCTGGATTCTTCCTGGGTGGAAAGGCACTTAGTAGGGAATTCGGGCAGAACACCAGGAGGAGCAATGGAGCCTCCAGTGTCCCTGAGTCACTAACAGAGGAAGTGCACCCTGGGGGAGAGAGCACCACAGACTGTGGGCCCAGCTCGGTAAAGGACTGGAGCGCATGCCTGGCAGGGTCCCGGGAGAAGCTCAGGCTCCGGACCCAGGTTGAGGGGGCTGTGCCCTGCTGCCTTCAGGAGCCACAGCCCTCAGAGCTTGATTCCATCAGCACAGGACCTGAATCCCAGGGCACCAGGGGACACAGCACCAGCTCCTGTGCTCCCCTCGGGACAGATGGAAGTGGGAGGGCACAGGATAGAGAGGACTCTCCTGCTGCCGGGCACCCCCAAGCTGCACATATCAGCACCCCCCCCCCGCCCCCAGGAGCATCTAGACCACTGCTGACTGGGAGACTGCGGTAGCTACTGCCAGAGCTGACTCTAGAGCTAGAGGTGTGGCCACCGCCAGTGTTGTTGTTCCTCCTGGAGTCACCTGTGCGAGGGATGGAGCAGGATGGTCAGGGAACAGAGGCCTTACAGGAAAAACAGCTGAGCCGTGCACACACAGAAGAATCATCACAGCAGATCATTCCCACAGAAGACCACCTGGAAGAAAGAAAGAGCAAGTTCTTGACGAGCAGTGCTGGAAAGCTCCAGGGGAAGTCGAGGGATTTAAAGTATATAGAACCAGAGGATACCCCTCCTTGTTTTTATTATTTTGTTTTGTTTTGTTTCCCATTTTTTCCTTCCTTTTTCCAGTACAACACATTTTTACCGACTCTACACTGAGCAAAATGACTAGAAAGAAGAACTCACCACAAAAGAAAGAATCAGAAACAGTACTCTCTGCCACGGAGTAACAGAACTTGGATTACAATTCGATGTCAGAAAGCCAATTCAGAAGCAAAATTATACAGCTACTGGTGGCTCTGGAAAAAAGCATAAAGGATCCACGAGACTTCATGACTGCAGAATTTAGAGCTAATCAGGGTGAAATTAAAAATCAATTAAATAAGATGCAATCCAAGCTGGAGGTCCTAACGATGAAGGTTAATGAAGTAGAAGAACAAGTGAGTGACATAGAAGACAAGTTGATGGTAAGGAAGGAAGCTGAGGAAAAAAGAGAAAAAAATTAAAAGAACATGAGGAAAGCTTAGGGGAAAAATTGACAGCCTCAGAAGGAAAAATCTACATTTAATTAGGGTTCCAGAGGGTGCCAAGAGGGACAGGGGACCAGAAAGTGTATTTGAACAAATCATAGCTGAGAACTTCCCTAACTTGGGAAGGGAAACAGGCATTCATATCCAGGAGATAGAGAGACTCCCCCCCGACAATCAATAAAAAATGTTCAACACCTCAACATTTAATAGTGAAACTTGCAAATTCCAAAGATAAAGATAAAATCCTGAAAGCAGCGAGAGAGAAGAGATTCCCTAATTTATATGGGGAGAAATATTAGATTATCAGCAGACCACTCAATAGAGGCCTGGAAGGCCAGAAAGGCCTGGCAGGATATATTCAGGGTCTTAATTAGAAGAACATGTAGCCAAGTATACTTTATCCAACAAGACTCTCATTCAGACTAGAAGGAGAGATAAAGAACTTGCAAGAAAGGCAGATACTGAAAGAATAAGGGACCACCAAACCAGCTCTGCAAGAAATATTAAGGGGGGACTCTGTAAAAGAAAGAGGAAGCCTAAAGAAATAATCCACAAAAACAGGGACTAGATAGGTATTATGATGACACTAAATTCATATATTTCAATGGTAATTCTGAACGTGAATGGGCTTCATGATCCCATCAAAAGGCACAGGGTTTCAGACTGTATAAAAAAGCAAGACCAATCTATTTGCTGTCTAAAAGAGACTCATTTTAGACCTAAGGAAACTGACAGCCTGAAAATGAAAGGTTGGAGAAGCATTTATCATTCAAATCGTCCTCAAGAGAAGCAGGAGAAACCATCCTCATATCAGTTAAATTAAAGTTTAACCAAAAGATTGTCATAGGACATGAAGAGGGACACTATATAATACTTAAAGGATGTATCCAAAAAGAGGACCTAACAGTCATGAATATTTATGCCCCTAATGTGGGAGCTGCCAAATATATCAATCAATTAATAACCAAAGTCAAGACATACTTAGATAATAATACACTTATACTGGGAGACTTCAATATGGCGTTTTCTGTAAATGACAGATCTTCTAAGCACAACATCTCCAAACAAGAGCTTTAAATGACACAATGGACCAGATGGATTTCACAAATATTTACCGACTTTACATCGGAAGATAACTGAATACACATTCTTCTCTACACATGGAACTTTCTTTTTTTTTTTTTTTAGAGTTTTTCAAGCTTTCATTTTATTTATTTATTTTTTTTATAAATTAATTTTTATTGGTGTTCAATTTACCAACATACAGAATAACACCCAGTGCTCATCCCGTCAAGTGTCCCCCTCCGTGCCCGTCACCCATTCACCCCCACCCCCCGCCCTCCTCCCCTTCCACCACCCCTAGTTCATTTCCCAGAGTTAGAAGTCTTTATGTTCTGTGTCCCTTTCTGATATCTCCCACACATTTCTTCTCCCTTCCCTTATATTCCCCTTCACTATTATTCATATTCCCCAAATGAGTGAGAACATACACTGTTTGTCCTTCTCCGATTGACTTACTTCACTCTTCAGAATAGACCACATACTGGGTCACAAATCAGGTCTCAACTGATGCCAAAAGATTGGGATTGTCTCCTGCATATTTTCAGACCATAATACTTTGAAACTTGAACTGAATCTCAAGAAGAAATTAGGAAGAAATTCAAACACGTGGGGGTTAAAGAGCATTATGTTAAAAGATGAAAGAGTCAACCAGGAAATTAAACAAGAATTTGAAAGGTTCATGGAAACTGATGAAAATGAAGATCAACCTTTTAAAACCCTTGGTATACAGCAAAGGCAGTCCTAAGGGGGAAATACATCGCAATACACAACCCTCAAAACTTCGAAAAAAAATGAAATACACAAGCTAACCTTGAACCTAAAGGAACTGGAGAAAGAAGGCAAAATAAAACCCACACCAAGCAGAAGAGAGTTAATAAAGATTCGAGCATAACTCGATGAAATAGAGACCAGAATAATTGTAGAACAGATCAAAACCAGGAGTTGGTTCATTGAAGGAATAAGATTGATAAAACATTAGCCAGCCTTATTAAAAAGAAGTGAGAAGGGATCCCTGGGTGGCGCAGTGGTTTGGCGTTTGCCTTTGGCCCAGGGCGCGATCCTGAAGGCCCCGGGATCGAATCCCATGTCAGGCTCCCGGTGCATGGAACCTGCTTCTCCCTCTGCCTGTGTCTCTGCCTCTCTCTCTCTATCTCTCTGTGACTATCATAAATAAATAAAAATTAAAAAAAAGAAGCGAGAAAAGATTCAGATTAATAAAATCATGAATGAGAATGGAGAGATCACCACCAATACCAAGGAAATACAAAGGATTTTAAAAACTTATTATGAGCAGCTATATGACAATAAATTAGGCAATCTAAAAGAAATGGAAGCATTTCTGGAAAACCACAAACTACCAAAACTGGAGCAGGAAGAAATAGAAAACCTGAACAGGCCAATAACCAGGGAGGAAATTGAAGCAGTCATCAAAAACCTCCCAAGACACAAAAGTCCAGGGCCAGATGGCTTCTCAGGGGAATTCTATCAAACGTTTAAAGAAGACACAATACTTATTCTATTAAAGCTGCATGGGAAGATAGAAAGGTATGGAACACTTACAAACTCTTTCTATGAGGCCAGCATCACCTTAATTCCAAAACAAGATGAAGACCCAGCAAAAGGTAGAATTATAAACCAATCTCCCTTATGAACACCGATGCAAAAATTCTCCACAGTATACTAGCCAATAGGATCCAACAGTACATTAAGAATATTATTCACCATGACCAAGTGGGATTTATCCCTGGGATGCAAGACTGATTCAACACTTTTAAAACAATCAACCTGATAGACCATATTAACAAGTGAAAAAAAACAAGAACCATGTGATCCTCTCAATAGATGCAGAGAAAGCATTTGACAAAATACAGCATTCAGTCCTGATCAAAACTGTTCATAGTGAAGGGATAGAGGGAACATTCCTCTGCCTCTTAAAAGCCATCTATGAAAAGCTCACAGAAAATATCTTTCTCAATGGGGACACACTGGGAGCCTTTCCCCTAAGATTCAGGAACATGACAGGGATGTCCACTCTCACCACTGCTATTCAACGCACTACTAGAAGTCCTAGCCTCAGCAATCAGGCACCAAAAAGAATAAAATTCATTCAAATGGTCAAAGAGGAAGTCAAACTCTCAGTCTTTGCAGATGACATGAAATTGTATGTAGAAAACCAAAAAGGTTCCACCCCAAGATTCCAAGAACTCATACAGCAATTAGGCAGTGTGGCAGGATACAAAATCAATGCCCAGAAGTCAGTGGCATTTCTGTACACTTACAATGAAACTGAAGAAAGAGAAATTAGGGAGTCAATCCGATTTACAATTGCACCCAAAATCATAAGATACCTAGGACTAAACCTAACCAAAGAGGTACTATACCCTAAAACCTACAGAACACTTCTGATGAAATTGAGGAAGACAGAAAGAGATGGAAAAATATTCCATGCTCATGGATTGGAAGAATTGATATTGTGAATATGTCAATCCTACCCAGGGAAATTTTCACATTTAATGCAATCCCTATTAAAATACCATGGACTTTCTTCAGAGACTTGGAACAAATCATTTTAAGATTTGTGTGGAATCAGAAAAGACCCCGAATAGCCAGGGGGATAATAAAAAAAAAATCCACAGCTGGGGGCATCACAATGCCAGATTTCAGGTTGTACTACAAAGCTATGATCCTCAAGACAATGAGGTACTGGCACAAAAAACAGACATATAGGGCAGCCCGGGTGGCTCAGTGGTTTAGCGCCAACTTCAGCCCAGGGCGTGATCCTGGGATCCCAGGATTGAGTCCCACATCGGACTCCCTGCGTGGAGTCTGCTTCTCCCTCTGCCTGTTGTCTCTGCCTCTCTCCCTCTCTCTGTTTCTCTCAGGTTTAAATAAATAAAATCTTTTAAAAAAACAGACACATAGATCAATGGAACAGAATAGAGAATCCAAAAATGGGTCTTCAACTCTATGGTCAGCTAATATTCGACAAAGCAGGAAAGACTATCCCCTGGAAAAAGGACAGTGTCTTCAAGTAATGGTGCTGGGAAAATTGGACATCCACCTGAAGAAGAATGAAACTAGACCATTCTCTTGCACCATACACAACGATATACTCAAAATGGATGAAAGATCTAAAAGTGAGACAAGAATCCATCAAAATCCTAAAGAGGAACACAGGCAACACCCTTTTTGAACTTGGTGACAGCAACTTCTTGCAAGATACATCTCTGAAGGCAAGGGAAACAAAAGTAAACATGAATTATTGGGACTTCATTAGGACAAAAGCTTCTGCACAGCAAAAGAAACAGTCATCAAGATCCCATCAAAATCCTAGAGGAGAACAGAGGCAACACCCTTTTTGAACTTGGCTACAGCGACTTCTTGCAAGATGCATCCATGAAGACAAGGGAAACAAAAGAAAAACTGAATTATTGGTACTTACTCAAGATAAAAGCCTCTGGACAGCAAAAGAAAGAGTAAACAAAACTAAAACACAACCTACAGAATGGGAAAAGATATTTGCAAATGACATTTCAGAAAAGGGGCTAGTATCCAAGATCTATAAAGAACTTATTAAACTCAACAGCAAGGAAACAATCCAATTGTGAAATGGGCAAAAGATATGAACATAAATTTCACCAGGGAAGACATAGACATAGCCAACAAGCACATGAGAAAATGCTCCACATCATTTGCCATCAGGGAAATACAAATCAAAATTACAATGAGATATGACCTCACACCAGTGAGAATGGTGAAAATTAACAAGACAGGAACAACAAATGTTGAAGAAGATGTGTAGAAAGGGGAACTCTCTCGCACTATTGATGGGAATGTGAACTGGTACAGCCACTCAGGAAAACTGTGTGGAGTTTCCTCAAGGGTTAAGAATAGAGCTACCCTATGACCCAGCAATTGCACTGCTGGGGATTTACCCCAAAGATACAGATACAGTGAAACACCGGGACACCTGCACCTTAATTTTTATAGCAACAATGTTCACAATAGCCAAACTGTGGAAGGAACCTTGGTGTCCATCGAAAGATGAATGGATAAAGAAGATGTGGTTTATGTATACAATGGAATATTACTCAGCCATTAGAAATGTCAAATACCCACCATTTGCTTCAACGTGGATGGAACTGGAGGGTATTATGCTGAGTGAAATAAGTCAATTGGAGAAGGACAAACATTATATGGTCCCATTCATTTGGGGAATATAAATTATAGTGAAAGGGAATAGAGGGGAAATGAGAGAAAGTGAATGGGAATTATCAGTGAGGGTGACAGAACATGAGAGACACCTAACTCTTGGAAACGAACAGGGGGTGGTTTAAGGGGAAGTGGGCGGTGGGTTTGGGTGACTGGGTGGTGGGCACTGGGGGGGCATTTGGTGGGATGATCACTGGCTGTTGTACTATATGTTGGCATATCAAACTCCAATTAAAAATATACAAAAAAATAAAAATTTTAACATTCAAAAAATAAAAATAAAATAAAATAGACTATAAAAAGAAGGGGACTATATCATAATAAAATGGACAAACAAAAAAGAAGATCTAACAACTAAATATTTATACACCCAACAGAGGAGCATCCTAATGCATAAAACTGTTAATAATCAATGTAACAGAAATAATCAATAGTAATACAATAATAGCAGGAGAATTTATTACCACACTTATATCAATGCGCAGACATTCAATCAGAAAATCAACAAGGAATCTGTGGCTTCTAATGACACACTGGACTAAATGGACTTTACAGATTTATTCAGGACATTTTACCCTGCAACAGCAGAGTTAATATTCTTTTCAAGTGCATGTGGAACACTGTCCAGAATATATCAAACATTAGACCACAAAACAAGTCTCAACAAACTAAAAAGGATCAAATTCATATTGTACTTATTTTCTGAACACAGTGCCATGAAACTAAAATCAAACACTAGAAAAGAATAAAACAGAAATTAAATGAATTGAAGTGAAAATAATTTTTAAAAGATTTTATTTATTTATTTGAGAAAGTGAGAGATCACAAGCAGGACTGAGGAAGGAGAAGCAGACTCCCCACTGAGCAGAGAGCCCAATGTATGGCTCAATCCCAGGACCCCGGGATCATGCCCTGAGCTGAAGGCAGATACACAACCACTCAGCCACCCACGTGTCCCACATAATTGTATTCTTAATTCCATTCACCTAGTTCTTGCATCCCTCCACATAACTCAATTCTGGAAACTAACAGTTCGCTATAATTAAAAGTCTGTTTTTTGGTTTGTCTACTTAATTTTGTTTATTTGTTTTTTCTTAAATTTCACATATTAATGAAATCTCATGGTATTTGTCTTTCTCTTATTTCACTAAACCTTACATTTCTAGATCTATTCATTTGTTGCAAATAGCAAGAATTCTTTCCTTTTTATGGCTATTAGTTCTTTCTGTATACATACAACATCTTCATTATCCACCCATCTAAAATTGTACACTTGGGCTGTTTTCAAAATTTGGATATTGCAAATAATGCTGCAAGAAACATAGGGGTGAATATATGTTTTGAGTTGGTGTTCTTGCATTATTTTTTTAGGATTTTATTTAATTATTCATGAGAGACAGAGAGAGAGGCAGAGACATAGACAGAGGGAGAGGCAGGCTCCTTGCAGGGAGCCTGATGCTGGACTCGATCCCCAAACCTGGGATCACAACCTGACCCAAAAGCAGACACTCAACCACTAAGCTTCCCAGGCATCCCCATTATTTTTTCTTCTGTGTTGTGTGTGTGTATGTGGGTGTGCATTATTTTTGGTAAATACACAGTAGTAGAATTACTGGATCCCATGATGATTCTATTTGTAACTTTTTTGAGTAAGCTGCAAGTGTTTTCCAAAGCATGTATACTAGTTTCCCTTTCCACTAAAAGTGTACAAGAGTTCCTTTCTCTCCACATTATCACCAATGTTTATTGTTTCCTCCATTTTGTTTTGTTTTCCCAATTCTGACAGGTGTCAGGTTGTATTTCAGTGTAGTTTTGATTTGCATTCCACTGGTAATGATTAATGTTGAGCATCTTTTCGTGTATCCTTTGGTCATCAGGACGTTTTCCTTGAAAAATGTCTTTTCATGTCTTCTACCAATTGTTAATTAGATTACCTATTTCTTTAGTGTTGAGTTGTACAGGTTCATTATATATGTTGATACTAACCCTTTATCAAATATATCATTTATAATTATCTTCTCCCATTCAGTAGGTGGTCTTTTAGTATTGTTGGTTATTTCCTTTGCAGTGCAGAGTCTTTTATTTTGAAGCGGTTCCAGTAGTTTCATTTTTTTCCTTCATCTTTGTATTTTTTTACATTTGTTTTTATTTAAGTTTGATTTACCAACATATAGTACAACACCCAGTGCTCATCCATTCAAGTGCCCTCCTCAGTGATGGTCACCCAGTTATCCCATCCCACTGACCACCTCCCCTTCTGCAACCCTTTGTTTTTTCTCAGAGTTAGGAGTCTCTCCTGGCTTGTCTTCCTCTTTAATTTTCCCATGTAGGTCCCCTCCTTTTCCTTATGATCCCTTTTACTATTTCT
Organism: Nyctereutes procyonoides; assembly: GCF_905146905.1. NCBI lineage: Eukaryota > Metazoa > Chordata > Mammalia > Carnivora > Canidae > Nyctereutes > Nyctereutes procyonoides. Next base: position 62,224,651 of record NW_026575125.1, on the reverse strand, counting down.
CATATTCCACATCTGAGTGAAACTATATGATGATTGCCTTCTCCAATTGACTTATTTCACTCAGCATAATACCACCCAGTACCATCCATGTTGAAGCAAATGGTGGGTATTTGTCCTATCTGATGGCTGAGTAATATTCCATTATATATATATATATATATATATATATATATATATATATATACCACATATTCATTATGCATTCATCTATAGAAGGACATCATGGCTCCTTCCACAGTTTAGCTTTTGTGGACATTGCTGCTATGAAAATGAGATGCAGGTGTCCCAGCATTTCACTACATCTGTATCTTTGAGATAAACACCCAGTAGTGCAATTGCTGGGTTGTAGGGTAGCTCTATTTTTAACTTCTTGAAGAGCCTCCACAGTGTTTTCCAGAGTAACTAACAGTTTGCGTTGCCACCAACAGTGCAAGAGGGTTCCACCTTCTCCACATCCTCTCTAACATTTGTTGTTTTCTGTATTGTTAATTTTCGCCATTCTCACTGGTGTGAGGTTTTGACTGTATTTCCCTGATGGCAAGTAATATGGAACATTTTCTCATGAACTTGTTGGCCATGTGTATGTCTTCCTTGGATACATTTCTGCTCATGTCTTTTGCCCATTTCATTGGATTTTTTGTTTCTTGGGGTGTTGAGTTTGATATTTTCTTTATAGATCTCGGATATTAGCCCTTTATCTGATAGGTCATTTGCAAATATCCTCTCTCTTTCAGTGGGTTGTGTTTTAGTTTTGTTGACTATTTCTTTTGCAGTGAAGAAGTTTTTTATCTTGATTAAGTCCAAGTAATACATTTTGTTTTTGTTTCCCTTGACTTCATAAATGTATCTTGCAAGAAGTTGTGTGGCCAAGCTCAAAAAGGGTGTTGCCCGTGTTCTCCACTAAGATTATGATGCATTCTCGTCTCACATTTAGATCTTTCAATCATTTTGAGTTTATATTTGTGTATGGTGTTAGATAATGGTCTAGATTCATTCTTCTTCACATGGCTGACCAATTATCCCAGGACCTTTATTGAAGAGACTGTCCTTTTTCAGGGGATACTCTTTCCTGTTTTGTCGAAGATTAGTTGAACATAGCATTGAGTGCCTATTTCTGAGTTCTCTATTCTGTCCATTGATCTTGTCCATTGTTCTCTATTCTTGTCCATTGATGTTACTATGCCAGTACCATACTGTTTTGATGATCACGGATTTGTAATACAGCTTGAATTCTGGCATTGTGATGGCCCAGCATTGGTTCTCTTTCAATATTCCTCTGGCTATTCAGGGACTTTTCAGACTCCAAACAAATCATAAGATTATTTTTTCCAACTCTGTGAAAAAGTCCAAGGTACTTTTTAAAAAACATATGGAAAACCTTTTTTAAAAAAAGATTTTAGTTATCCACTCATGAGAGACAAAGAGAGAAAGGCAAACACATAGGCAGAGGGAAAAGCAGTCTCCCTTCAGGAAGCTTCGTGCAGGACTGGATCCCATGACCCTGGCACCACCACCTGAGCAGAAAGCAGACACTCAACCACTGAGGCACCCAGATGCCCACTAAAGTCCATGGTATTTGGATATTGAACATTTACATTGCCCTGGGTAGTATAGACATCTTCACAATATTAATTCTTCCAATCCATGAGCATGGAATGTTTTTCCATTTATTTGTATCTTCCCCAGTATTTTTCATAAGTGTTATGCAATTGTCAGGGTATAGATCCTTTACCTCTTTGGTTAGGTTTCTTCCTAGGTATCTTATGCTTTTTGGTGCAATTGTCAATGGGATTGATTCCTTAATTTCTCTTTCTTCAGTCTCATTGTTATTGTATAGAAATACCACTGATTTATGGGCATTGATTTTGTATCCTGCCACATTGCTGAATTGCTGTATGGGTTCTATCAATCTTGAGATGGAGAGTTTTGGGTTTTCTATGTACAGTACCATGTCATCTGCAAAGAGGGGGAGTTTGACTACTTCTTTGCCAATTTGAATGCCTTTTACTTCTTTTTGTTATCTGATTGCTGAGGCTAGAACTTCTAGTACTATGTTGAATAGCAGTGGTGAGAGTGGACTTCCCTGTCTTGTTCCTGATTTTAGAGGAAATGCTCCCAGTGTTTTCCCATTGAGAATGATATTTGCTGTGGGCTTTTCATAAATGCCTTTTAAGATCTTTCGGAATGTTCCCTCTATCCCTTCACTCTGAAGAGTTTTGATCAGGAATGGATGTTTTATTTTGTCAAATGCTTTCTCTGCATATATTGAGAGGATCATATGGTTCTTGTTTTTTCTCTTGTTGATGTGATCGAACTCATTGATTGTTTTACAAGGGTTAAACCAACTTTGCATCCCAAGGATAAATCCTACTTGATCATGGTGAAAAATCCTCTTCATGCACTGTTGGATCCTATTGGCTAGTATCCTGGTGAGAATTTTTGCATCTGTGTTCATCAGGGATATTGGTCTATAATTCTCCTTTTTGGTGCCATCTTTATCTGGTTTGTGAATCAAGGTAATACTGGCCTCATAAAATGAGTTTGGAAGTATGCCCTCCATTTCTATCCTTCTAAACTGCTTTAGTAGAATGAGTACTATTTCCTTTTTAGAAGTGTGATAGAATTCTCCTGGGAAGCCATCTGGCCCTGGGGTTTTGTGTGTTGGCAGCTTTTTTATGACTGTGTCAATTTCCTGACTGGTTATTGGCCTGTTCAGGTATTCTATTTCTTCCTGTTCCAGGTTTGGTAATTTGTGGTTTTCCAGAAATATATTCATTTCTTTTAGATTGACTAATTTGTTGGCATATAGCTGCTCCTAATATGTTTTTTTTTAAATCGTTTGTATTTCCTTTGTATTGGTTATGTTCTCTCTTTCGTTCATGATTTTATTAATTTGAGTCTTTTCTCTTTTCCTTTTAATAAGGCTGGCTAATGGTTTATCTATCTTATTAATTCTTTCAAAGATCTAGCTACTGGTTTTGTTGATCTGTTCTACAGTTCATCTGGTCTCCATTTCATTGTGTTCTACTCAAATCTTTATTATCTCTTTTCTTCTGCTTGGTGTAGGTTTTGCTTGCTGTTCTTTCTCCTATTCCTTTAGGTGCAAGGTTAGCTGGTGTATTTGGGGTTTTCCAATTTTCTAAAAGATTTTGTTTATTTATTTATTCACAAGACAAAAAGAGAGAGAGAGACAGACAGACAGACAGACATAGGCAGAGGGAGAAGCAGGCTCCATGCAGAAAGCCCAATGTGAGACTCAATCCTAGGACCTTGGGACAATGCCCAGAGCCAAAGGCAGATGCCCAAATGCTGAGCCACACAGGTGTCCCAAGTTTTTTCCAGTTTCTTGAGGGATGATGTCTTGTGATGTATTTCCCTCTCAGTGCCATGTCCCAAAGATTTTGAACAGTTGTATCTTCATTTTCATTAGTTTCCATGAATCTCTTTAATTCTTCTCTAGTTCCTGGTTGACCCATTCATCTTTTAGTAGGATGCTCTTTAACTTGCATGTGTTTGAGTTTCTTCCAAATTTCTTCTTGTGATTGAGTTCTAGTTTCAAAGCATTGTGGTCTCAAAATATGCAGGGGACAATCCTAATTTTTTGGTATCAGTTGAGTCTTGATTTGTGACCCAGTATGTGGTCTATTCTGGAGAAAGTTCCATGTGCACTTGAGAAGAATGTGTATTCAGTTGCATTCAGATGCAAAGTTCTGTAAATATCTGTGAAATCCATCTGGTCCAGGGTATCATTTAAAGCTCTTGTTTCTTTGGAGATGTTGTGCTTAGAAGACCTGCCATTTACAGAAAATGCCATGTTGAAGTCTCCCAGTATAAGTGTATTGTTATCTAAGTATGTCTTTACTTTGGTTATTAATTGATTGATATCCTTGGCAGCTCCCACATTCGGAGCATAAATATTCATGATTGTTAGGTCCTCTTGTCATATAGATCCTTAAAGTATGATATAGTGTCCCTCTCCATGTCTTACTACAATCTTTGGATAAACTTTAATTCATCTGATATGAGGATTGCTACCCCTGCTTTCTTTTGAGGGCCATTTGGATGATAAATGCTTCTCCAACCTTTCATTTTCAGCCTGGAGGTGTCCTTAGGTCTATAATGGGTCTCTTGTAGACAGCAAATAGATGGGTCTTGCTTTTTTATCCAGTCTGAAGCCCTGTGTCTTTTGATAGGATTATTTAACCCATTCACATTCAGAGTTATTATTGAAGGATATGAATTTAATGCGACCATATTACCTATCCAGTCCCTGTTTATGTTGATTATTTCTTTGGGCTTCCTCTTTCTTTTACAGTGTCCCCTTAATATTTTTCACAGAGCTGGTTTGGTGGTCACATATTCTTTCAGTTTCTGCCTATCCTGGAAGATCTTTTTTCTTCTATTCTGAATGACAGCCTTTCTGTATAAAGAATTCTTGGATGCATATTCTTCTTATTAAGTACCCTGTATATGTCATGCTAGCCCTTTTTGGCCTGCCAGGTCTCTGTGGAGAGGTATGCTGAAATTTTCACTATTTTCACTTTGAAATTTTCACTATTCAATGTCATGGTGTTGAATGGTTTTTTCTTGATTTTTTTTGGGGGGGGGGGCTCTCTATCTCTTGGATCTGAATGCTTGTTCCTTCTCCCAGCTTTGGGAATTTCTCTAATATACTTTTTGGTCCTCTCTCTCTCGGTCTCATCTGGAATCACAATTAGACTTATATTCTTCTTTCTCAAGGTAGCGTTTATTTCTCTTACCCTTTCCTCAATGGTTCTTAATTGCTTTCCCTTTTTCTTCCTCAGCTTCCTTCCTTACCATCAACTTGTCTTCTATATCACTCATTCTCTCTTCCACCTCATTAATCCCAGGAATTAGAGCATCCAGTTTGTATTGCATCTCATTTAGCCAATTTTTTTTAATTTTTTTTAATTTTTATTTATTTCTGATAGTCACAGAGAGAGAGAGAGAGAGAGAGAGAGAGAGAGAGAGACGCAGAGACACAGGCAGAGGGAGAAGCAGGCTCCATGCACCGGGAGCCCGACGTGGGATTTGATCCCGGGTCTCCAGGATCGTGCCCTGGGCCAAAGGCAGGCGCCAAACCGCTGCGCCACCCAGGGATCCCCATTTAGCCAATTTTTAATTTCGTCCTGATTAGATCTAAATTCTGTATTAACGAAGTCTCTAGATTCCGTTACGTTTTTTTTCCAGAGCCACCAGTAGCTTCATAATAGTACTTCTGAATTGAGTTTCTGGCATTATATTGAAATCCAAGTTCTGTAACCCTGTGGCAGAGAGTATTCTTTCCAGTTCTTTCTTTTGGGGTGATTTATTCCTTCTAGTCATTTTGTCCAGTGCACAGTGGCTATATGAGTGGGCTGAGTCAAAAATATCAACCCTGTCCTATGTAAAATATACCCTACATGATTCTGAAGAGGTCAGAGACCAGAAAAGAAAAGAAAAAGAAGAACAGCATAAAATAAAACACATGGAGTACTAAAGTGAAAATAAAATTTAAAACAAAGTAGTAAAAATAAAAAGCCACAAACCAAAAACAGAGAAAAGAAAGAAAAAGTAAAAAAAAGGAAAAAAAAAGAAACCTAGGTGATGGTGGTGGTGAGAATGTGGTAGTGGAGAGAGAATGTAGTCTACCTGAAGGGTCCTAGAGAGTGATCTTGTTTCTGAGTGTATTTTGTTCTGCATGTTAGAAGATGCTCAATCCCAAATTTATATAAGCCAGTAATACTTATATAAAGCCCCAAAACTGACCACCAAAACATAAACAAGTAAAAGAGGGAGGCAGAATGGGAAGGATGAGAGAATATAATCTCACGAATGAACCAATACTTTGTTCCACTTTGTTCTAGGTGTCTTTTCATAGTGTGCTAGAAGATAGTCACTTCCAACTTGTAAACCAAATGAGGCAGAGAAAATTTAAAAAAGAAAACAAAAACTCATATCTCGTATATCTACCAAAATGAAATTGAAAGCATTGAAGGGAATCCAGAAGTGGCAAATATATCTAAGACATGTAATTGTAGAAATATGAAAGTCAAAAAAGGATAAAACTTAAAATTTTAGAGTTGGTAAAATATTGTAGTTAAGGTGGGAAAAGAGAAAACTATTGGAAATTTTTATTCTATTATAAAAATGAGTTGTAACGGAAAAAGAAAAGAGATAAAAAGGACCCTCTAGTTCCATATATTATTTTCCCTAAGTCTTGCAGTTTTCCAGTCAGTGCTGCTTGTTCAGTAAACTTGCTTTTCCATTGTACTTCCAGCAGTTCTTCTGGGGGAGAAGTCTGTTGTGCTGATTCTCATGTGTTTGTGTCTGGTCAGTGATGCCTTCCCCCTTTTCAGGTGCTGGATTCAGTATGAGCCGTTTATCCTGTGAGGCCTTTGTTCCATAGAGGCCCCACTTCTCCCAGGCACAAGGTGAAACAAAGAGAAAACAAAATGACAGCGGCCAGATTTCCAGCTCTGGAGTGGAGCTCCCTGCGAGTAACTAGAGTAACTGCAGTCCTCCAGTACACTCTAGCCTAGATGCTCCTGGAGGCAGGTGCAGGTGTACTGATCTTCCCAGCTTGTAGGGTGCCCATTGGCGGAAAAGTTCTCACTTTCCTGAACCCTAACCACTTCCACCTGTCTCAAGGGGAACAGAGTGTCACAGGCTTTGTCTGTTTCGGCACCCTGGGATCCAGGGCTCTTTGCTGCTAGACCCGTGCTCCCAGGGATCACCTCTACTGAAGGGAATGGATTACAGTCACCTACTTCCATTGCCAGGTTCTAGTGTAAAGGCCACTCCAGAGCTGCTTGCCTAACCAAATGCTTCTCCCAAATGCCCCAGAGGGCAGCAGCGTTCCAGCCCTTTATTGATATAAGACCTCACTTTGTGATCAGCTTTCCCCCGGGTGCCCCTCCTCTTATAGTGACTCCAGGAATCTTGAGGCTTCACTGCCCCTACTGCGATTCTGCCCGATTTCCCTGCTAAGCACTTTTCCATCAGGGAAAACTCCTGCATGGATTTCTAAATGTCCCAGTTCTCCAGGGCTGGGCTTTCCTGCCCTGGAGGCTTTTTACCACTTTCGCTTTAGCCCTGCTATTCTCAGTTCCCCTCCCCCACTTTATTCTTTTTATTTTTTTACCTTCCAACCTTGTTAGAAGTGAAAACTTTTCTCTCTGTAGCATTCTAGCTGTTCTCCTGATTTCCTTCCTTTTCCCTTTTTTGGAATAGTTTTAGAAGAAAAGGTATTAACTCTTCCTTAAATATTTGGTAGAATTCACCTGAAAGACATCTGACCCTGGACTTTTGTTTCTTGGGATATTTTATATTTCTGATTTGAGATCTTTGCCAATTCTTTGTCTGTTACAGTTTTCTATTTTCCTTGTTTCAGTTTTGGTAATTTATACGTCTGTAGGAATTTATCCATTTCTTCCAGTTTGTCCAATTTGTTGGCATATAGTTTTTCATAGTATTTTTTTAAAGATTTTTATTTAACAGAGAGAGAGAGAGAGAGAACAAGCAAGGGGAGCAGCAGGCAGAGGGAGAGGGAGGAGACTCCACGATGAGCAGGGAGCCTGACATGGGGCTTAATACTAGGACCCTGGGATCATGACCTGAGCCAAAGGCAAGTATTTAACCAACTGAGTCACTCAGGCGCCCCTATAGTATTCTCTTATACTTGTATTTCTGTAGTGTTGGTTATTATTTCTCCTCTCATTTGTGATTTTATTTATATGGATCCATGTTCTTTTCTTTTTGATGCATCTGCCTACAGGTTGATTAATTTAATTAACTTTTTTCAGGGAACCAGCTCTGGCTTTCATTCATTATTTCTTCTTCTTCTTCTTTTCTTCTTCTTCTTCTTCTTCTTCTTCTTCTTCTTCTTCTTCTTCTTCTTCTTCTTCTTCTTTCTTCTTCCTTCTTCTTCTTCTTCTTCTTCTTCTTCTTCTTCTTCTTCTTCTTCATTTCTATACCATTTATTTCTGTTCTAATCTTTATTATTTCCTTGTTTTGCTGGGTTTAGGCTTTATTTTTTCTTCTTTTTTCTTGCTGCTTTAGTGTAAATTTAGGTTTTATATTCAACATTTGTGTGTGTGTGTGTGTGTGTGTGTGTGTGCTTTTTGAGGTAAGCCTATAATGCTGTATAGCCTTCCCTCTTAGCAGTACTTTTGCAACATCCCAAAGTTTTAGACCATTGTGTTTTTATTTTCATTTGTTTCCATGTATGTTTTTAATTTCTTCTCTGATTTCCTGGTTGACCCATTCAATGCTTAGTAGCATGCTATTTAACATAAATATATAGTTGTGATCTTTCCATTTTTTTCCCTGTGGATGATTTTTGTTTTTTTAGGATTCTTGTCAGAAAAGATACATGGTATGATCTCAAATTTTTATTTGTTGAAGCCTGTTTTGTGAAATATGTGAACTGTTATAGAGAAAGCCCCACGCACACTTGAAAATAATATATATTCTGACGTTTTAGGATGGAATGTTCTGAATTTATCTGTTAAGTCAATCTGGTCCACTGTGTCATTCAAAGCCATGGTTTCCATGTTGGTTTTCTGTTTAGATGATCTATCCACCAGTGCAAGTGGAGTGTTAACATACCCTACTATTATTGAATTATTATCAATTAGTTTCTTTATGTTTGTTATTATATCACATATTTGAGTCCACCCATGTTGAGGGCATAAATATTTGTAATTGTTAATCATCTCATTTGCCCTTTTTTATTATGATAGAGTGTCCTTTTTCATCTCTTTGAATTAGCTTGGTTTAAAGTGTAGTTTGTCTGATACAAGTACCACTACTCCAGCCTTATTTTGATATCCATTTGCATGGTGGATGCTTCTCCATTCTCTCACTTTCAATCTACAGGTGTGTTTTTAGGTCTAAAATGATTCCCTTGGACACCTGAGTGACTCAGTGGTTGAGCATCTGTCTTTGGCTCAGGATGTGATCCCACAGTCCCAGGATCGAGTCCCATATCAGGCTCCCTGCATGAAGCCTGCTTTTCCCTCTGCCTCTGTCTCTACCTCTCTGTGTGTCTCTCATGAATAAACAAGTAAATACAAATCTTTCAAAAAATTTTTAAAAATTAAAAAATATAAAATGACTTCCTTGTAAGCAACATAAAGATGGGTCTTGTTTCCTGATTCATTCTGACATCTTGTCTTTTAACTGGAGCGTTTAGTCAATTTATCTTCAAAATAATTATTAGTAATTGTGTATTTAGTGCCATCTATTGCCTGACTTGTTTCTGAATATTGTTCTGTGTTCCTTTCTTGTCTTTGTTAATTTTGGTATTTCCTTTCCACTCAAATAGTCTACTTTCATATTGTTTTCAGTGCTGTTTTAGTGGTCATAATGTTCCTTAGTTTTTGTCTGGGAAATTCTTATCTCTCCTTTAATTCTGAATGATAGCCTTAATGGATAGAGTATTCTTGGCTGCAGATTTTGCCCATTCATCACAGTGAGTATTGCACGCCACTTTCTTCTGGCTTTCCAACTTTCTGCTGAGAAATCTCTAATTTAGCTTATGGGTCTTCCCTTGTAAGTTAGGGGCTTCTTTTGTCTTATTGCTTTTAAGATTTTTTTAATCATTATAATCTTCAAATTTAATTACAATATATTTTGGTGTTGGCCTAGGTTTTGTTTAAATTTTTTAAAAAGATTTTATTTATTTATTCATAAGAGACACAGAGAGAGGCAGAGACACAGGCAGAAGGAGAAGCAGACTCCATAAAGGGAGCCTAATGTGGGACTCGATCCCAGGAGCCTGGGATCATGCCCTGAGCCAAAGGCAGACACTCAACTGCTGAGCCACCCAGGCTTCCCATTTTTTATTAAATTTTGAATGGGAGTTCTCTGTGCCTCCTGGATACAGATGTCTCCTTTTTTTAATTTTTTTCTCAATCTCAATGAGTATCCTTATGATTGTTGTTTTAAATTCTCCATTAGTCATGTTACTTATATCTTTACACTTACATCTCTGGTTGTGGTCTTCTCTTGGTACTTTATTTGGGAGTAATTCTTCTGTCTTGACATTTTTTTCCTAGATCTGTGCCTTCTGTTTGTTAGATAAGCCAGTTATGTTTCCTGCTCCGGAAAGTAATGATTTATGAAAAAGAGTTCATGTAGTGTCTAGGGCCTGGTGCTTCATGGAGTATCTCAAGTGTATAATGTGTATGCTCTATACACATTGGCTGCTCTTTCCTTCAGTACAGTCCTCTGCAGAGCCCTTCTTTGCCTGCAGTAGGCAGTGTTTGGTCCTTGGCCAGAATGTGGCAAGTTTCAACTAGGTGTGATATTGTCTGTTTGTTAAATTGGACCTGATACCACTTCCACTGGAAATAAAGCCCTGCTGACTCTGTGGTTGGGAGTCATTGTGTGGGCAGGGTTTTGTACTTGTTCTCTGGGAGAAGAGCTCGCTTGGTTGGGACTGAGGCAAGCTTGACTGAGAAGGGAAATCCTATCAGAACACAGTGGTGTGGGACTAGGTGTACATAACTTAAGTAGCCAGTGTCTGTACTAATCTGCTTTCTGCAGCTTGTTTTTTTTTGTTTATACTGAAGGGAAAGAGAGGGAAATTTTACTGGTTAGCTGCTTTGCCCTTAGAGAGGTGTCTCTATGGATGTTGTGTTTTAGGAATATGCTCCAAGAAGATGGAATAATCCCACTGTGTGCCTCAGGTAGTCTTCAAATCACTGTGTCAATGCAGTCTTCCCCCAGGTTATTTGCCTACCTTCTTTCAAGGAGCAAGGCTTTATCCCAGCCAAGCCCACTGACCTTTAAAACTCCAAGTTTTAAGCTCTGCTATTTGTATGAACTCATGGAAATCAGCCCCTCCTGTTTTCCAAGTTAATGGCTTGGGAAAATATTTTCTTTGTGCATTCTCCTATGTGCTCTACTCTCTTGCACCCTTCTCTGTAACCAAGACTATCCCCTTTGTAGTGCTCGCAGTTTGTTTCTCCTCTAAAACATATCTCTGGACTTAACTTCTTCAATGTGACCTCTTCTTTCTCCTTAGTTGTGGAATTTGTTCTGTCACTTGATTTATTCTACTTTTTTTTCTATCTCTTTGTTGTACTTCTCACTGAGCTCATCCACTCTCCTCTCAAGTCTGGTGACTGTCTTTATGACAATTACTTTTCAACTATTAATCAAATACTTTGCTTATCTCCATTTTTTTAGTTATGTTTCTGATGTTTTGTCTTTGTCATTTGTTGGGAACGAATTCCTCTATTTCCTCATTTTGGTTGACTTTCTATGTTTGTTTCTATGAATTTGGCCAAAGAGCTACTTCTCCTAGCCTTGAAGAAATGGCCTTGTCTTGGAATGTCCTATGTGTAGTTTGCATATGCCTGGTAGCTTTGACTGGCTGTATCCTTAGTGGGTGTGAGCTGGATGTACCAGAGCAGTCATCATCAGGGCTTCCCTTGTGGGATATTTGAAGTTAAAGCAGGCATAGACCAGGAGTTCCTGGGTTGCTTTACACAAGAGTCACTCTTGTGAAATGGCTGAAATCAAAACAGCCTTCAGCCAGTGATTCTGGGACCCCATTTTCAGGTCCCACGCTAGTAGGATAGCCTGAACTGAAGTGGCATGGTCCAATTGTACCCAGGGAACTTTGTGCAAGGACATCACTGTAGGATTGCTGGAGCAGAAGTGAGCATGAGCCAGAGCCTCTTTATGCACTCTGTATAAGGGCATCACTGGTGGGTTGGCAGGAGTTGAAGCAGGCGTAGGCCAGGTTATCCCAATGTGATCTGTACAGGAAACACTCTAGCATGCATGATGCCTGCATTTGAAGAGGGTGTAGGCCAGGAACCTCAGGGCTCTACACAGGGGAGGCCTTGGCATCATAGCTGCAGTGGGTGTGAGTGGGTGTGATTTGGGATGTCCTGGAGTGTTCCACACATTGGGTGCCCTTGGAGATCATCTAGAGCTACAGTGTGTGCAATTATTTTTCTTCCTGGTTTGCTTGAAGCTTGGCCACCATCATAAACAACACAGTAACTATCTGGACCATGAAATTCATGATCAACTGACAACTTCAGTGGAAACAAATAGTCATTGATTTTCTTCACCCCAGAAAGATAACAATACAGAATACAGAATATGGGGAAAACTAGCCAAAATGTACAAGACTACGCCAGATGTCATCGATGTATTTGGATGTGAAACCCATTTTGGTGGTGGCAATATGACTGTCTTTGGCATGATTCATAATTCCTTAGATTATGCAAAGAAAATGAATGCAAACATAGACTTGCAAGACATAGCCTCTATGAGAAGAAAAAGACCTCAAGAAAACAGTGAAAGGAATGCAAGAATGAAAAAATTCAGGGAGACTGCAAAAAAACAATGTTGATACTGGCAAATAGTGACCTGGAGTTTGGACAACAGACGAAGTAAAGATTCTGCAGTGATTTTATCTGCTGTGATTTGTACAGATTTTTCCAGAGAGAATTAATAAATGAAACAATTTTATATGAAAACTGTAAAAGAAAAAAATAAAATACTTGCATGTGGAGAGTGTTTTAAAGTTTTTCATGCTGTGTCAATTTGGTAAGATGGCTGGAGTTGTAATGAGTTTGTCTGGCTGTTTTCTGGTATGCACCACAATGGGATAGCCTCAGTTGGATGGGTAAAGCTTAGACAGGTGCAGGTGGGGAGCAGGTCACCTTGAGGGGATTGTTGGGGCTGACATGAGCTATGGGCCTAAGACTCACTATGGCAGCTACATGGCTCAGACACCCATACCCTGCTCCTACCTGTGCCATCAAAGTGAAAGGGAATATAAATAATGGTGATTACCATCTTCTCTGATCTGGACAAAATGCCAGCAGTTCCCCTGATTTTTGGAAGATGCTGCCGTGCTTTTTCCTTTATAATTTAGTTGTTCCTTTAAACCATTTATTTTTCTTCTGTGCCCCAGGTTTGCTAGGGCTTGTATGTCTTAGGGGTCCTGGGTTCACTGAAACAGTAGGCTGGATAAGGATGTAAACAATGTTTTTTTTTTTCAGCCATTCCAATCACCAGGAGCATTCCCACAGGATTCCTGCCATTTTGTAGAGGAGTTAGTTCCTTTAAATTATAGTCCCTCTTTTGAAACATGCCTTTTTTCTGTGCTTCAGGGTGAAGGAATTTGTTCTCAGTCTCTCAATACTCTCCCTTCTCATTACAGTTTGCAGCCTTGGGGTGTGGTTCCCATGATAATCATATCTCTGTCTCTCCTGCCATTTTCTAAGTGTCCCCTTTATTCTTTGTTGTGCACAAACTGTTCAGTCAGCCATTGGTTCTTCTTCTGAAGGATTTCTTCTACATGTAGGAGTAGATTTTGTGTTTCTCTTGATGAGGTGAGTTCAAAGTCTTCCTACATCTTCCTTTTGAGAACTTCTCTCCTCTCAGATTCACATTTTTTAACCAATTAATTCTTAGATGGATACTTAAGTTTCTTTCATATCTTGGTTATTGTAATAATGCTGCAATTAACATGAGGATGAAAGTATCCTTCTGAGTTAGTAATTTCTTATACTTTGCAATTGGTGTGCTATTTGGTAGTTTTATTTTGAGGAAATTTCATACCATTGTCCAAAGTGGCTGCACTAATTAGCATTCCCACCAACAGTGTATAAGTGTTGTCTTTTCTCCATATCTTTGCCTACCATTGTCATCCCTTGTCTTTAATAATAGCCATTGTTAATAGGTGTGAGATGATATCTCATTGTGTTTCTGATTTACATTTTCAGGATAAATAGTAGTTTTGAGCATCTTTTTTAATGTATCTGTGGGCTATCTGCATTTCTTCTTTGGAAAAATGCCTATTCAGTTCCTCCATCTATTATTTAATTGGATTGTTTGAGTTTTTTGCTGTTGAGTTTTAATATAAGAATTGCAAGTACTTTCTACCATTTGGTAAGTTGACTTTTCCCTTGGTTGATTGTTTCCTTTGCTGTATAAAACTTTTTAGTTTGATGTAGTCCCAGTTGTTGATTTTTGCTTTCGTGGCCTTCACTTTTGGTATAAAATCCAAAATATCATCACCAAGACTGATGTCAAAGGGCTTACCACATATGTTTTCTTCTAGAAAGTTTGTGGTTTCAGGCCTTATATTTAAGCCTTTTATCCATTTTAAGTAAATTTCTGTGTATGTTGTAAGATAGTTGCCCTGTTTTATTCTTTTCCATGTGGCTATTCAGTTTATTAAAATACTGTTCTTTCCCCATTGTGTTTTCTTTGCTCCTTTGCTCCTTTATTTTAAATTGACTGGTCATATATGTGTGGGTTTATTTCTGGGCCATCTATTATTTTCCATTAAATCTATATGTCTTTTTTTTTAGGCCAGTGCCACACTGTTTTTATTACTATAGATTTGCAATATTGTTTATTATCAGCGAGCTTGATGACTCCAGTTTTGTTCTTTCTGTAGATTTATTTTATTATTTGAGGTCTTTTGTGGTTCCACACAAATTTTGGGATTGTCCATTCTATTTCTGTGAACAAATCCATTGGATTTTCTTAGCAAATATATTGAATCTGTAGATGGCTTTGTGTGTAGCATGGGCACAATAGGGATAGTATCTATTTTAGTCCATGACCATGAAGTTCATTCCATTTATTTGTATCTTCTTCATTTTTTTCATCAGTGTCTTATAGTTTTCTGTATAAAGATCTTTCACCTCCTTGGTTAAATTTATTTCTAGATATGCTGTCATTTTTAATGTAAATTATAAATGAGATTATTTTCTTAATCTCTCTTTGTGATATTTGTTGTTAATATACATAAGCACAACTGAATTTTTGTAAATTAATTATGCACCCTTCAACTTTATTGAATTTATTTGATCTAACAGATTTTGGTGGAGTCTTTAGGGTTTTCTATATATAATATGTTATTTGCAAATGCTGATAATTTTATTTCTTCAGTTCCAATTTGTAAGCCTTTTATATCTGTCTTGCATAATTGCTCCGGCTAGGACTTCCAATATTAAGTTGAATAAAAGTGGGGAGAGTGGGCATCCTTGTCCTGTTCCTGATCTTAGAGGAAGATTTTTCAGAGATTCATCATTGAGTATGATGTTGGTACAAATTTGTCATATATAGTCTTTATTACGTTATTCTAATCTATTTATATTTAGACATAGTTTATTAATTCAATTTGTTTAATACAAATTGGGCCTTCATTGCCTTTTACTGAAATCTACTTACTCAACCTTTTTATCTCCAAAAAATGGTGAGCACTCCAGGCAATCCTACAGTTTAAAAATTCAAATTCTTGGTTTTCAATAACGATAGCATTGCCCCTTTGTGACCTCATCCCCTGCCCTCTTTTTTTTTTTTTTGTGCCTGCTTCTTCTGATGCTTCCATTCACCCTCCCAGTCACAAGGGGAATTAGCAATAGATAAAGAGAGATGTACTTGAGCATTTGCACCTAAATGCTTCTTTACTATATATGCAATCAGAACTAAATAGAACTGAAAGGAAAATAACAAATGGACAGCTGTGAGAACATTTTGGTGTGAAATATATATGTTAAGATGTGTCTATTCATGAGAACATACAAGACCTATTTTCTGCAAATTAGGAGATTCTTTCTTTTCTCCAAAAAGAGAAAATAACTCTTTATTGCTATGCTTACACTCTTGGAGTATCTCATGTCACAACCACCTTACAGGTTAAGTTTAGTTTGGAGAAGTATTTGGTATAAAGGGTTAGAAATAAAGACAAACTATCATTGGCATGAAAGCAAAAGATTTTTATTCTATAAAACCCTTTCCCCTTAATAACTAATATCACAAATGCTTTAAATTATTGTGTATTTAATTGTATTGTACAATTATAATATATTAAATGCTTTACAAGACATATATTAGGGATACCTGAGTGGCTCAGTGTTTGAGCGTCTACCTTCTGCTCAGAGAGTGATCATGAGGTCCAGGGATCTGGTCCCACATTGGGCTGTCTGTGGGGAGCCAGCTTCTGTGTTTCTCTACCAATCTCTCTTTGTCTCTCACGAATAAATAATTTAAAAAAAATAAAAAAAAATTATTTCATTCAATCCTAACTAAAGGTTACCAGCATCTCAGGAAAACTCTGGAAGATAAGAAAATGAAAGACCCATAACTCTCTCCTGAATATAGACACAAAACACCTAAACAAATGGTTAGCAAATGAAATTAAACGGGGCAGAAAAAAGAAAGCTTCAGTGGTTGCTGGTTTTATTGCTGGAAGGCAAGACTGTTTTCCTCCTGGAACATCCATTAGCATTGTGGAGGCCGAGAAAATTAAGGCCATTCCACCTCAAGTTCAGAGTTAGCACAAGTACAGCCATCTCAGGCCCCTGTGAATAAGAGCTGAAATTTACCTTGCTTCAGTTACAGGACAAAACAGCTTACAGTTTAACACCCTAGAAAGCCCCTTATTAGAATGAGAACAGAGCTCAAGCCAGTGGCAGGAGCCCCATATTAGATGAGATCGGGTGCCTTCAGGGTGGTATGTCCATAGACAAGCCCCATATTAGAATGAGAACAGAGCTTAATGCCCTTGAAAGCCCCATATCAGAATGTAAACAGAACTTGAGAAATAAAAAAAAAAAAAAAAGAACTTGAGAAATTCCTCCACCCCTTCTGGAGGTCCCCTAGACCAGCCCATAAAACTAAGCTGGAACCCACCTCAGGGTCCAAGTCCCTGCTCCACTGTGTTGGGTATACTTGGACCCAAGCTCAAGCTAGTAAATAAACCCTCATATGTTTGCATCCGTGTCGGCTCCTTGGTGGTTTATCGAATCCGTAATCTTGGGCACAACAAGCACAATGTGCTACAGGAACAGCAAAAACCAGGGTAAGTCAAAGGGCCATTGTAATAATCGGGTTGAAGTTGGTAACTATTCATGGTAATAAACCATATCAGCAAATTCAGTTAAGAGGAACCTTCTTTAACTTCAGAAAGGGTATCTGCCAAAAACAAAAACAACAAAACAAAACAAAAATGAACACAGTGTTGTATTTATGATGATGTAACCAGCCCTTTATTTTCAACAGTTTAAATTAAGACAAGGGTCTCCACTCTGTATTCAAGAACATACTGGAGGGCCTGAAAAATGACAGTAAATATAATAAATATAAATTTTGCTTAGACAAAAGTCACATTGTCATTGTTCATAGTTGACATGATTTCTGACAGAATATCCATAATTATGTAAAATATTGAGAACTCATAAGTGTATAATAGTCAAGTTACTGGACATTAGAGAAGAATCAAATCACCTATAGTTAGGTATAATAACAAATCAATTAGAAAAAGTAATTTTTAAAAAAGAAAAATATATTTAAAATACCATAAGAATAGTGTCAAGAGTATCAAGGGTGCCTGGCTGGCTCAGTTGGTGGATGACTGTTGATCTTATGGTTGTGAGTTCAAGTCTCAAGTTGGATGTAGAGATTACTTAAACATAAAAAATCTTTAGAAAAAAAAGAACATGAAAACCCATTGAGTAAACCTAACAATAGATATGCTATTGATTTTATTTTATTTTATTTATTTTATTTTATTTTAGGTACTACACATAAAACTTAAACCTTACTGTTGGAAGTCAAAGGATGCACTATTTGGAGAGAAATACATTTCTTTTGGATTGGAAGACTCATTATTAAGTCATTATTGTAAATTGCCAGAATAATTATTGCATCACTTAAATGTAAGTAATTTTTTTATTTGATTAAAAAAAAACCCTGTTACTTTTGGGGGAAATTCAGACACTGATAATAAATAGCACGGGATACCAAAAATAAATAAATACATAAATAACAGTTTAATAAAAATGAAATTGTACTATTACATAGACTCAGTAAAAAAATATTTTAAAAGTTGGTTCCAATATTTCTCCCAAAGATAGAACTGTGTTTACTTAGGAAAATTCCTTGACAGGTTTAGTGGTAGAAAGCTAAACCCTAAAAATAAGTAGAAAAAATAAGCATTTTTTTCCAAAAAATTACCAGTATTTTGAGGACAGGGCACAAGAGAGGAAAAGAGTTAGTGAAGAGAGACTTGAGATTAGGCAATAAAATCAGAGTCTGACGCTGAGTGACAAGTAAAATGTCCAATGAGGAAATTTTGTGACAGGAATAATAACAAATTTGGTAGAGAATGAAAATATTTTCAATTCACTTTTAAGTTGTTTGCTACACTTCAGTAAATATTCTCCTCTTTTACGTTAAAAAGCATAGGAATTTCAGTACAGACTAGCAGGGGGCCACATTGTGGAGAGAAGTGACAACATACTTCAAAAAGTGAGATGATCTGAAAATTGAACAAATTCAGTTGAAGGAATGCAGAAGGACTAAGACAAATGTAAGAAACATGAGAGTACCTGGAATATGTAGAAAAAATGATTGAGGGACGCCTGGGTGGCTCAGCGGTTGAGTGTCTGCCTAGGCTCAGGGTGTGATCCCAGAGTCCCAGGATCGAGTCCCACATAGGGCTTCCTGCAAGGAGCCTGCTTCTCCCTCTGCCTGTCTCTGCCTCTGTGTGTATGTGTGTGTCTCTCATGGATAAATAAATAAAATCTTTTTAAAAAAGGAATAAAAGATGGAATCCCTGAATGAAGATTTGAATCAATGTCATTTAAATTCAGTGGGAATATTGACCACAGCTGTTACAAATACATATGAGAAAATTTACACTTAGTTTAATCTAATGCCCTTGAACCAATCCACTGTATCTTTGTGTTTTCAGTCATATTTTTGTGGCTTTAATCTCCGTGCTTCTCTTTTTCTTGTCCTCTGACAGTTTGCTTTTATTCCTCTTCAATTTTCTGATAATCCTTTAGGTCTCTTTTGGGAGCTAATTTTAGGGTGACTATGATATCTATAATTTCTTTCAGCTTTTGATGAATTGTTTAAGATTATCACACTTTTTGAGTGATTTCTCTTACAGTGCATGGTCTCCTTTGCTTTTATTTTCTTATGCTTCTTTCCTCCAGTGCCTTTGCAGTTTAATATCACTGACCCTTGGCTTCCTCATCTGTTCAATAATAATATCTACCTCTCAGTTTCACTATGAATGAGATAATTTATAGGAAAATATTTAAGGGATATTTAAAAGATTTCAGCCACAGGTACACAATGTTAGTTTCCTTCTTTTGGGAAGCTTGTTCTAGCTTTTTTTTTAATTACTTTTTTAAACTTAATTACAAATCATTTTGTTGTGTCAAAATATATATAACATAACATTTATCACTTAAACCATTTGTAAGTGTATAATTCAGTCAGTAGCATTCAATATATTTCACAGTGTTGTACAACAATCTCTACCATCTATATTCAAAAGTTTTCATCACTTTAATAAAAACATTATATCCATAAAAAATAATTCCCTCTTCCCTGATCCTCCCAGGCTCCTGAATTCTCTATTTGACTTTATCATTCTATGAATTTTCCATTTTAAAAACCTCAATTAAGTGGAATTACACAATATAATTTTTTTCTTTGTCTGGAATATTTAACAAAGCACAATGTTTTCAAGGATTATCCATGTTATAGCATGTATCAAAATGTTTTTCCTTTAAAAAACTGAACATTATTCCATTATATATATTTTGTTCATCCATTTATTTATCTGTTAATGGGTACTTGGGTTGTTTCGATCTTTTGGTTATTGTGAATGATGCTATTATTAACATAGGTGTGCACATGTCTATTTGAGTTCTTGTTTTATACTCCTTTGAATTTACATACCTAGGACTATAATTGCCTGGCCATATGGTTGTTTTATGTTTAATCTTTTGTCAAACTGCCTTCCACAGTGGCAGCATAATTTTACATTTTACACTTTACGTTTCCAAAGCAATGCACAAGTTTTCCAATTTCTCCGCATCTTAAATACTTTATTATTATCATTATTATTTTATAGATGTACTATTAGATATGAAGTGGTACTGCTCTGTGGTTTTGGCTTGCTTTTTCTGATGACTAATGGTGTTGGGCAACCTTTCCTATGTTTGCTGGCCATTGTATCTTTCCTGTCGATAAATGTTTATTCAGATATTTTGCCTATTTTTAATAGGACTAATTTCTGTTGAGTTTTAGTAGGATTTTGTTTTTTTTTTAAGATTTTATTTATTCATGAGAGACACACACACACACAGAGAGAGAGAGAGAGAGAGAGAGAGAGAGAGAGAGAGAGAGGCAGAGGCAGAGGCAGAGGGAGAAGCAGGCTGTATGCAGGGAGCCTGATGTGGGACTTGATCCCGGGTCTCCAGGATCAGACCCTGGGCTGAGGGTGGTGCTAAACTGCTGAACCACCTGGGATCCCCAAGTTTTAGTAGTTTTAAAATATTTAGGATATTAATCCCTTATCAAATGTATATTTGCCAATACATGCTTAAACTGTGTAAGTTGGCTTTATGCTTTCCTTTTTATGGATTAACTTTATTTATTTACATTTTTATTTCAATACCAGTTAATTAACATGCAGTGTAATATTAGTTTAAGGTGTACAATATAGTGATTCAACACTTCCATACATCAGCCAATGTTCATCACAAAAAGTACGCTCCTTAATCCCTGTATCCTATTTAACCCATCCCCACATCTATCTCTCCTCTGGTAACCATCAATTTCTTCTTTTCAAGAGACTATCTTGATTTGCCTCACTCTCTCTTTTTTCTCCTTTGCTCATTTGTTTTGTTTCTTAATTTCCACATATGAGTGAAATTGTATGTTATTTGTCTTTCTCTGACTAACATATTTCACTTAGTTTTTGTTTTTAGATTTTATTTATTTATTCATGAGAGACATACACAGAGGGGCGGGGGCAGATACACAGGCAGAGGGAAAAGCAGGCTCCACACAGGGAGCCCAATGTGGGACTTGATCCCAGGACTCCAGGATCATGCCTTGGGTTGAAGGCAGGCACTAAACCACTGAGCCACCCAGGGATCCCCTTCACTTAGCTTTATACTACTTAGCTGCATCCAAGTCATTACAAATGGAAAGATTTCATTCATTTTTTGGCTGAATAATATGCTATTATATGTGTACATTAAATCTTCTTGTAAAGATTTTATTTATTTATGAGAGAGACAGAGAGAGAGAGAGAGAGAGAGAGAGAGAGAGAGGCAGAGACATTGGCAGAGGGAGAAGCAGGCTCCATGCAGGAAACCTGATGTAGGATTCGATCCTTTGGACTCTGATGTCACACCCTGAGCCAAAGGCAGGTGCTCAACCGCTGAGCCACCCAGGCGTCTCTGTACATCAAATCTTTATGCACTCAACAGTTGATGGACACTTGGGCTGCTGAAATATCTTGGCTGTAGTAAATAATGCTGGAATAAACGTAGGGGATCATGGATCCTTTTGAATTAATATTTTTGTATTCTTTGGGTAAATATCTAAGTAGGACAACTGCTAGATCATAGCGTAGTTTTATTTTTAACTTTTTGAGGAATCTCCAAATTGTTGTCCAGAGTGGCTGCACCAGTTTTCATTCCCACCAAAAGTGCATGAAGGTTCCTTTTCCACATCTTCACTAACAATTCTTAGTTTTTGTATTGTTGACTGTAGCCATTCCGACAAGTATGAGGTGATATCTCATTGTAGTTCTGATTTGCATTTCCCTAATAATAAGTGATGTTTAGCATCACTTCCTGTGTTTTTTTGGCCATCTGTATGACTTTGGAGAAATGTCTGTTCATGTCTTCTGCTGATTTTTAAATATTGGATATTGAGTTTTATAAGTTCTTTTTTTTGAGTTTTATAAGTTCGTTATATACACTATATTTATTAACACTATATCACATATATCATTTGAAAATATCTTCTCCCATCTTGTAAGATGCCTTTTAGTTTTCTTGTTGGTTTCCTTAGCTATACAGAAATTTTTATTTTTATATACTCCCAATAATATATATTTTGCTTTTCTTTCCCTACCTCAGAGGACCTATCTAGAAAAAAAGTTGCTATGGCCAATGTCAAAGAGGTTACTGCCAAAAAATAAACAAATATAAATATAAATATAAATATAAATATAAATATAAATATAAATATAAATATAAATATAAATAAATAAATAAATAAATAAATAAAGAGGTTACTGCCTTGTGTGCTTAATAGTTTTAATGGATTGATGTCTCATTTTAGATTTTTAAAACATTTGAATTTGTTTTGGTGTATAGTATAAGAAAATGGTCCGGTATCATTCTCCTGCATGTTACAGTCCAGTTTTCCCAACACCATATGTTGAAGAGACTGTCCTGTCCTTTTCCCACTGGACATTGTTTCCTGCTTTGTCAAAGATTAATTGACCATATATTTGTCGATTCATTTCTGGTTGTTTATTCTGTTCTATTGATCCATGTGTCTATTTTTTGTGACAGTACCATATTTGCCTTTCCAGCGATGATGACCTCCCTATGAGAACATGCCCCTTGTGAAGGATCTTCTGCACCTGCCCCTGGAAGAGAAAAGGAAGCACAAGAAGAAACACCTGGTGCAGAGCCCCAACTCCTACTTCATCGACGTGAAGTGCCCAGGATGCTACAAAATCACCACCATCTTCAGCCATGTACAGACGGTAGTTCTGTGTGTCAGCTGCTCTACCATCCTCTGCCAGCCCACGGGAGGAAAATCAAGGCTTACAGAAGGATGCTTCTTCAGGTGGAAGCAGCACTAAAAGCTCCCTGAATCAAGATGAGTGGGACACTATCCCAATAAACAGATTTTGGATAAAAAAATAAAAATAATAAAAAAATAAATTCCAGATTTGTGATACCTCCGACTTTGCTTTTCTTTTTCAAGACTGCTTTGACAATTCAGGGTCTCCAGTGATTCCATATAAATTTGAGTATTGTTTGATCTAGCTCTGTGAAAAATGCTGGGGGTGATTTGAAAGGGATTGCATTAAGTGTGTAGATTGCTCTGGGTATTATAGACATTTTAAAAATATTTGTTCTTCTAATCCATAAGCATGGATTGTATTTCCATTTCTTTGTGTCCAGTTCAATATCATGCATCACTCTTACATATTTTCATATGTAAGGTTCATTCCTAGGTATCTTATTATTTTTGCTGCAATTATAAGTGGGATTGTATTCTTAATTTCTCTTTCTGTTGCTTCATTATGGGTTTATAGAAATGTAACAGATTTCTGTACATTGATTTTATATCCTGTGCTTTTACTGAATTCATTTATCAGCTCTAGCAGTTTTTAAGTGGATCTTTCAGGTTTTCTATATAGAGTATCCTGTAATCCGCAAATATGGAAAGTTTTACTTCTTCCTTACTGATTTTAATGTTTCTTTTTAATTTCTTTTTATTGTTTGATTGCTGTGGCTAGGACTTCCAGTACTAATTGAATAAAAGTAGTTAGAGTGGATGTTCTTGTCTTGTTCCTGACCTTAGGGGAAATCTCTGTTTTTGCTCACTGAGGATGATGTTAGCTGTGGGTTTTTCATATATGACCTTTATTAAGTTGAGTCATGTTTTCTCTGTCCTTACTTTATTGAGCGTTTTTCAATGAATGGATGTTGTATTTTGTCAAATGCAAAATGCATTGATATTTGACAATGTATTTGAACAGACACAAACTCTTTGTTCAAATGATCATATGGTTCTTATCCTTAAATGTACTGATATAATATATTACATCAGATGATTTGTGAGTACTGAACCACACTTGCAATCCAGAAGTAAATATCACTTGATCATGGTGAATGAATTTTCAATGTATTGTTGAATTAAGTTTGCTATTATTTTGCTGAAAAATTTTGCATCCATGTTCATCGGGGTTATTAGCCTTTAAGTCTCTTTTTTAGTTTTGTCTTTATCTGGTTTTGATATCAGAGTAATCCTGGACTTTTAGAATGAATTTTGGAAGTTTTTCTTCCTTTTATATTTTATGGACTAGTATGAGAAGATTAGGCTTTATTTTTTCTTTCAATGTTAAAAAAATATATAATTCACCTGTGAATCTATCAGGCCCTGGACTTTTGTTTGTCGGGAGTTTTTTGACTGCTGATTCAGTTTCTTGATGGTTATGTGCCCATTAAAATAATCCATTGGAGGGCAGCCCAGGTGGTTCAGTAGTTTAGCGCCTGCCTTTGGCCCAGGGTGTGATCCTGGGGTCCCGGGATCGAGTCCCACATTGGGCTTCCTGCATGGAGCCTGCTCCTCCCTCTGCCTGTGTCTCTGCCTCTGTCTCTCAATAATAAATAAATAAAATCTTTAAAAAATAAATAATCCATTGGATTAACTGAAAAAATTGCTTCACATAGTTGGACATCATAGTAGCAGATCCTCCCTACATTTCTAAGGAGTGTCTCAGAAAAACATCAGAAACCATCAAGTATCTGACTCAGGGCAAGATTCTGCTGTGCATAGGTACTGTCATGGAAGAAAAGACAGCAAAACTTCTTGGCGTGAAGATGTGCAAGTTTGTTCCAAAACACACCTGGGAAACTTGGGAAATAAGTTTTTCTGTTATATGAATTATGATTCTGGGCTAGACTGGGAAATCTAAATGCACTAATACAAACGGCATTTCCAGAGGGTGCTTTTGCCAACTTGAACCCATGGAATTAGAGTGAGAAGTCTTTGAACCCACTAAAATCTGCTCTCCTCACCTAAGAATAGGTAGAAAAAACTGAAGTACAGTTTAGTGCTTGGCCAAGACTTGAATTAGGACCTAGGAACAATGCCTCAGGCCATTTGTCCCCTTGAACCTGGCCTGAATTTACCCAGTGGACTGCTGATTCTTCACAGGAAGACTTGTAAGGGGCCCTCATCTGCTCCAGCCCCTCAAGGAGAAACGACTTGCCAACATGGAAGTTGCTAGTCCTTGGAACTGTATCTGAAAGCATCCTGGATTTTTCTTCCTCACCCTGGTTCTTGGAGGAATGACAGGAATGCAGTCCAGGTACCCTCTTTGTGGGCACAGCCCCTCCCCCCTAAGCCAAAGCCTCCTTAAATGCTCCAAGCTGCCAGAAAAACTGACTGTGCCATCTGCAAACCAAACACTAAAGCAAAAAAAAAAAAAAAAAGAGGTGAGAAGCACACTAGACAAAGTTCCTCATTACTCTCATTACTCAGCCACATCACAGAACACTTCCTCCTTAGCTGTCCCAAGTAATTACTGAGAGCTGCAACTTGGATGGATTTCAAGGGCCTAGTGCTGAGTGAAAAAAGCCTGTCCCCAAAGGTTACATACTATGTTCACATTTATGTAACATTCTTGAATGGAGAACAGATTGGTGGTTGGCAGAGGTTAAGATGGGGATGGAGGGACCAAAAAAAGGGAGATCTTGGTGGAACTGGAACTATTCTGTATCTTGATTGTGCAGCGGTGCCACAAAACTCCAAAATGGCATTAGGTGGCACATGTGCAAGCATGTAATGCTGTGAGCTCTGAGTGGGGCCTATGGCACCAGTGTCCATTTCCTGGGTGCGATTCTTTGATTAAGACCTCTCCATAGTATTTTTGCAATTTCTGGTGAATCTAGAATCATTTTAAAATAAAAACTTTAAAAACAGGAAGGAGGAGGTATAACACTTCCCCACCCAATAGGACTTGCTTTGCTAATAAAACCTGATCAGAAGTGATGCATGGCACTGCCAAGCAGAGCTTTCTTTTTTTCTCAAACTGGGCTAGCAACTGTGTTCACATCCTCAAGAAGCACTCCAGAGCTGGTGGGCATAGAGGCAGGAACCTGGGCCATTGAAAATCAGGGACTGTGCAGTTGCTCATCAAGGCAGCGGAAGCCCAGCCTGAGCTGCAGAGCCTGCTGCCCTGGCACAGTGCTCAGGAGGTGTGGGGGATCTCATCTGTTGTTTCTCAGTACCTGATTGTCCTACTTTTGATAATTTTTAATATACTTTAAAAATCACTTGGTATTTTGACGAGATATTTAGATTTTTATCAGTATATCAGCACCTGGTACATGTGAAGTATTCAATAAATGTTTGTTCTTTAAAAAATTAAAAAAATATATTTCTTCCTTTTTCAGTTTTGGTAGTTTATGTTTCTAAGAGTTTGTCTATTTCTTTTAGGTTTATCAATTTGTTGGCATATAGTTTTTCATAATAATCTCATACTTATTTGTATTTCTGTCGTGTTGGTTATTTCTATTTAATCATACTAATGATTAAAACATCATTTAAAAAATCACTAGTTTCTTTTATTATTTAGTTCCTTTCTCTTTTTTCTTGATAAGCCTAGTGAATAGTTCATCAATTTTATTGAATTTATTCAAAGAAGCAGCTCCTGGTTGTATTGATCTGCTCTATTGGTTTGTAGTTTCAATATCATTTAACTCTAGTCTAAATTTTATTATTTCCTTCCTTTTACTGGTTTTAGGTTTTATTTGTTGCTCCTTTTCTAACAGCTTTTTCTTTATGCTTTCTGATATTATTATTTGATGCCTATAAGTTCTTAATTAAAGAAGTTTAATTTAAAATCAATTTTGTACTTTTTAAAAATTGTATTTAATTTCAATTAAATAGGGCAGCCCGTGTGGCTCAGCAGTTTAGCGCTGCCTTCAGCCCAGGGCATGATCCTGGAGACCCAGGATCGGGTCCCTGCCTGCTTCTCCCTCTCTGCCTCTCTCTCTCCTCTCTGTGTATTCTCATGCATAAATAAATAAAATCTTTTAAAAATAATTTCAATTAAATAACATATAATGTATTATTGTTTTCGAAGGTATAGATTGGTGAAACATCAGTTTTGTATAAGACCCAGTGCTTATTATATCACATGGCCTTCTTAATTTCCATCTGCCAGTTACCCAACCCTCACTTGCCTCTCCTCCAGCGATCTTCAGTTTGTTTCCTATGATTAAGAGTCTCTTACGGTTTATCCCTCTGTCTGATTTCATCTTGTTTTATTTTTTCCTCTCTTCCTCCATGATCCTCTGTTTTGTTTCTTAAATTCCACATGTGAGTGAGATTATATGATAATCATCTTTCTCTGATCGGCTTGTTTTGCTTAGCATTATATCCTATAGTTCAATTCTCACCATTGCAAATGGCAAGATTTCATTTTTTTGATGCCTGAGTGTGTGTGTGTGTGTGTGTTTGTGTGTGTGTGTGTGTGTGTGTGTGTGTGTGTGTGTATATATATATATATAATTTTCTTTATCCATTGATCTATTGGTGGACATCAAGTCTCTTTCCATAGTTTGGCAATTGTGGATATTGTTGCTATAAATATTGGGGTGCAGGTGCCCCTTCATATCACTATATTTGTATCTTTCAGGTAAATATACAGTAGGACAATTGCTGGGTAGCTCTATTTTCAACTTTTTGAGTAACTTCCAAACTGTTTTCCACACAATGGTTGTACCAGATTGCATTCCCACCAAGAGTGTCAGAGAGGTCCCCTTTCTCCACATCCTTGCCAACATCTGTCATTTTCTGACTTATTAATTTTAGCCATATGACTGGTATAAGGTGGTATCTCATTGTGTTTTTTATTTGTATTTCCCTGATGCCGAGTGATGTTGGACATTTTTTCATGTATCATTGGCTGTTTGTATGTCTTCTTTGGAGAAATATCTGTTCATCTTTTCTGCCCATTACTTTTTTTAAAATATTTTTTACTTATTTATTCATGAGAGACACACAGAGAGAGAGGCAGAGACACAGGCAGAGGGAGAAGCAGGCTCCATGCAGGGAGCCCGACGTGGGACTCAATCCTGGGTCTCCAGGATCAGGCCCTGGGCTGAAGGCGGTGCTAAACTGCTAAGCCACCTGGGCTGCCCCTTTGCCCATTTCTTGATTGGATTATTTGTTCTTTAGGTGTTGAGTTTGAAAAAATTCTTTATAGATTTTGGAGACTAGCCCTTTATCTGATAAGACATTTGCAGATATCCTCTCCATTCTGTTGGCTGTGTTTTGGTTTTGACGACTGTTTCTTAAGCTTTGCAAAAGCTTTTTCTTAAAAAAAGTAAAATATTTTATTTAAATTCAATTTGCCAACATATAGTATAACACCCAGTGCTCATTTCATCAAATGCCCTCCTTAGTGTCTGTCGCCCAGGTAACTCATTCTCCTCCCCTTCTACAACCCTTTGTTTCCCAAAGTTATGATTCTCTCATGGTTTGTCTTCCTTTCTAATTTTTCCCCACACAGTTTTTATCTTGAGGAAGCCCCAATAGTTAATTTTTGCCTTTTTTCTCTTGCTTTTTGGAGATGTGTCCAATAAGCAGTTGCTGCTGCCAAGGTCACAATAGTTGTTGCCTGTGTTCTCCTCTCAGATTTTGATAGATTCCTGTCTCACATTGAGGTCTTTCATCCATTTTAGGTCTATATTTTTAATATGGAATGAGGAAATGGTCTAGTTTCATTCTTCTGCATGTGGCTGTCCAATTTTCCAACATCATTTGTTGAAGAGACTGTCTTTTTTCCATTGGATGTTCTTTCTTGCTTTGTTGAAGATTAGTTGACCATAAAGTTGAAGGTCCATTTCTGGGTTCTCTATTCTGTTCCACTGATCTGTCTGTTTTTGTGCCAGTACCATACTGTCTTGATGATTACAGCTTTGTAATAGACCTCTAAGTCAGAAATTGTGATGCGACCAGTTTTGGTTTTCTTTTTTCAACATTCCTTTGGCTATTCAGGCTCTTTTCTCATTCCATACAACTTTTAGGATTATCTTTTTTTATCTCTCTTAAATAAGTTGATGGTGGGCAGCCCCGGTGGCTCAGCGGTTTGGTGCCGCCTGCAGCCTGGGGTGTGATCCTGGAGACCTGGGATCAAGTCCCACATCAGGCTCCCTGCATGGAGTCTGCTTCTCCCTCTGCCTGTGTCTCTGCCTCTCTCTCTGTGTCTATGAATAAATAAATAAAATCTTAAAAAAAATAAGTTGATGGTATTTTAACAGGGATTGCATTGATGTGTAGATTGCTCTAGGTAGTATGGCCATTTCAACAATATTTGTTATTCCAATCCATGAGCATGGAATGTTTTTCCATTTCTGTGTGTCTTCCTCAATTTCTTTCATGAGTATTTTATAGTCTCCTCAGTACATATCCTTTGCCTCTTTGATTTGGATATCTTATAGTTTTGGGTGCAATTGTAAATGAGATTGACCCCTTAATTTCTCTTTCTTCAGTCTCATTATTAGTGTATAGAAATGTAATTTTTGTGCATTGATTTTATTTTTGTGCATTGATTTTATACCCTGCCACTTTGCTGAGTATGAGTTCTAGCAATTTTGGGTGGTGTCTGTTGGATTTCCCATATAGAATATCATGTCATCTGCAAGGAATGAGAGTTTGAATTCTTTCTTGCCAATTCAGACACCTTGAATTTCTTTTTGTTGTCTAATTATTGAGATTAGGACTTCTAGTACTATACTGAACAGTAGTGGTGATAGTGGACATCCCTATCTTGTTTCTGTCCTTAGGGGAAAATTTTTCAGTTTTTCCCCATTGAGAATGATATTTGCTTTGGACTTTTTGTATATGGCTTTTATGTGTTTGAGGTATCCTCCCTCAATCCCTACTCTGTGAGGAGTTTTAATCAAGAAAGGATACTGTACTTTGTCAAATGCATTTTCTCCACCTATTGAGAGGTTGGTATGTTTCTTGTCCTTTCTTCTATTATTGTAATATATCACATTGATTGGTTTGCAGATATTGAACCACCCTTGGAGCCCAAGAAAAAATCCCACTTGCTCATGGTGAATAATCCTATTGGCTAGTATTTTGGTGAGAATTTTTGCATTCATGTTCATTAAGGATATTGATGTCTAATTCTCCTTTGTATTTCTTTAATTTTGTTATCAATTGGCTTATATAATTGGTTGTTCCAAAGTTAGGGGCATACATATTTTTACATTTTAGCTGTTTTGTTGGATAAACACTTTTAATTATTATGTACTATTGTCCTTCCTCATCTCTTATGTACAGTCTTCAGTTTAAAATCTAATCTGTCTGATATAATTTTTGCCCACCGAGATTTCTTTTGAAGTCCACTAGCATAATAAATAGTTTTTAATCCTCTCACTTTAAATCCGGAAGTGTCTATGGGTCTAAAATGAGTCTCTTGCAGACAGAATATTGATGGGTCTTGCTTTTTAATCAGTCTGATAACCTGTGTCTTTTGATTGGGGCATTTATCCCTTTAACATTCAGAGTAACTACTGAAAGATCTGAATTTAGTGCCGTTCTATTACCTGTAAAGTCACTATTTCTGTAGATTGTCTCTGATCCTGTCTGGTCTATGGTATTTGGGGGCTCTCTCTTCAGTTAAAGGATCCTTTTTTAAATTTTTATTTATTTATGATAGTCACACACACACACACAGAGAGAGAGAGAGAGAGAGAGAGAGAGAGAGAGAGAGAGGCAGAGACATAAGCAGAGGGAGAAACAGGCTCCATGCACCGGGAGCCCAATGTGGGATTCGATGCCAGGTCTCCAGGATCGCGCCCTGGGCCAAAGGCAGGCACTAAACCGCTGTGCCACCTGGGGTTCCCTAAAGGATCTTTTTTAATATTTCTTGTAGGGCTGATTTGATGGTCACAAATTCTTTTAGTTTCTCTTTGTCCTGGAAGGTTTTTATTTCTTCTTCTATTTTCAGTGACATCCAAGCTGAATAAAGTATACTTGGCTGCATATTTTTCTCATTTAGCCCCATGAACATATCCTGCCAACGGTTTATAGCCTTTTATTTCTGCCATTTCTCTGTGAATAGGTCTGCTGCCAGTCTAACGTTTCTACCTTGAGGTTAAGTGCATCTTGACACAAGCTGCCCTCAGGATTTTCTCTTTGTCTCTGAGATTTGCAAGTTTCAGTATTATATGTCAGTCTGCTGACTTATTTTTATTGATTGAGAGGGGTTCTCTGTGTGTCCTGGACTTAGATGTCTGTTTTCTTCGTCATATTAGGGAAGTTCTCTGCTATAATTTGTACCAATATACCTTCGGCCTCTCTCTCTCTTTCCTCTTCTTCTGGGGTCTCAATAATTCTAATAATGTTTTGCTGTATGGTATAACATATCTCTCATAGTCTCTCATCTTGATCCAGTAACTATTTATCTCTCTTTTTCTCATTTTCTTTATTCTCCATAATTTTGCCTTCTATATTACCAATTCTCTCTTCTGCCTCATTTATTCTAGCAGTTAGAGCCTCCATTTGTGCTGCATCTCATTAATAGCCTTTGTGATTTTGGCTTAATGAGATTTTAGTTCTTTTATTTCTCCAGAAAAGGATAATGTAGTGTCTTCATATGCTTTTTTCAAGCCCAGCTAGAATCATTATAATAATTATTATGAACTCTAGTTTCAAAATCTTACTTATGCCCATAGTAATTAGGTCCCTGGCAAATAGTACCACCTCTTGTTCTCTTTTTGAGGTAAGTTTTTGTATCTCTTCATTCTGTCCAGAGAAGAATAGACACATAAGAGAACAAAATACTAAATGGCAACAACAACCCCAGAGAAATATACACTATACAAATCAGAAGAGACCCAAAACCAGAAGAAAAACTTAAAGTAAAAAAGAATATAATAAGAGGTGGGGCAAGATGTAATAAGAGTAGGTAGGATTCCCCAAGTCACCTGTCCCCACCAACTTATCTGGTTAACTTTCAAATCATCAAAAAAAACCTAAGAATTCAGCCAGAAATTTAAAAAGAGAACAGCTGGAATGCAACAGTGAGAAGAGCTCCAGCTTCTATCAAGGTAGGAAGATGGAAAAAAATAAAGCAATAAAAAAGCATCCAAGGGGGAGGGGCCCCCGCAAGGAGCCAGGCTAAGGCCGGATGGCAAGTGCCTCCAGGGCAGGAAGGACCAGTCCCAAAGAAGCAGGAACTTTACCTATCTTCCTGGACAGAAAGGTGCTCGCAGGCAACTCGAGCAGGAACCCAGGAGGGGCAGTGGAGCCCCCAGGTCCCTGGGGTCACTAACAGAGGAAGTGCACCCCAGAGGAGAGCTTCCCACACACTGTGGGCAGAGCTCCCAAAAGGGCTGGAGCATGCGCCAGGCGGAGCCTCGGGAGCAGCCCAGGTGGCAGGCCAGGCAGCAGCTCCACGCAAAGGGGGCTGCGCGGCCTCGGGAGAGTGATTCCAGCTGCGCAAGCCCTGGAGCACAAGGTGCGAGGGGACACAGCCCAGAATCCAGCGCTCCCCTTGGGAAAGGTGGAGGCTGGGAGGATGCAGGACAGCGAGGACTCTCCTGCCACCGGGCAGCCCAGTGGTTCGCAGATCAGCGCCCGCTGCCCTCGGATCATCCAGGTCCCTGCTCACCGGGAGATTGCAGGAATTGCTGATGGAGCTGAATCCAAGGCGGTAGAGCTGGTTGCCACCACTGTTGTTGTTCCTTCTGGTGTCACCTTGTGCCTGGGACTGAGCGGGGACACCAGGGAGCAGGGGCCACACAGGATAAACAGCTGCCACTGAGCTGTGCACCGTGCAGGGGGCAAGGCACCTCCCACAGGTGCACACACCTGACAATCAGCACAGCAGATCCCTCCCCAGAAGACCAGTTGGAAAGACAGGGGAAAAGCAAGTTCTTTTTTTTTTTAAATTAATTAATTTTTTAAATAATAAATTTATTTTTAGGGTGTTCAATTTGCAAACATACAGAATAACACTCAGTGCTCATCACCTCAAGTGCCCCCTCAGTGACCCCCTCCCAGTCACCCCCACCACCTCGCCCTCCTCCCCTTCCACCACCCCTAGTTTGTTTCCCAGAGGGAAGAGCAAGTTCTGAACCAAGCAGCGCTGGAAAGTTCCAGAGGAAGTAGAAGGACTTATGCGATATGGAATTGGAAGATACCCTTCTTTGTTTTTTTGTTTTTGTTTTTTTTTTATAAATTAATTTTTATTGGTGTTCAATTTACCAACATACAGAATAACACCCAGTGCTCATCCCGTCAAGTGTCCCCTTCAGTGCCCGTCACCCATTCACCCCCACCCCCGCCCTCCTCCCCTTCCACCACCCCTAGTTCATTTCCCAGAGTTAGAAGTCTTTATGTTCTGTCTCCCTTTCTGATATTTCCCACACATTTCTTCTCCCTTCCCTTATATTCCCTTTCACTATTACTCATATTGCCAAAATGAATGAGAACATACACTGTTTGTCCTTCTCCGATTGACTTACTTCACTCAGCATAATATCCTCCAGTTCCATCCACGTTGAAGCAAATGGTGGGTATTTGTCGTTTCTAATGGCTGAGTAATATTCCATTGTATACATAAACCACATCTTCTTTATCCATTCATCTTTTGATGGGCACCGAGGCTCCTTCCACAGTTTGGCTATTGTGGACATGGCTGCTAGAAACATCGGGGTGCAGGTGTCCCGGCGTTTCATTGCATCTGAATCTTTGGGGTAAATCCCTAACAGTGCAATTGCTGGGTCGTAGGGCAGGTCTATTTTTAATTCTTTGAGGAACCTCCACACAGTTTTCCAGAGTGGCTGCACCAGTTCACATTCCCACCAACAGTGTAAGAGGGTTCCCTTTTCTCCGCATCCTCTCCAACATTTGTTGTTTACTGCCTTGTTAATTTTCCCCATTCTCACTGGTGTGAGGTGGTATCTCATTGTGGTTTTGATTTGTATTTCCCTGATGGCAAGTGATGCAGAGCATTTTCTCATGTGCATGTTGGCCATGTCTATGTCTTCCTCTGTGAGATTTCTCTTCATGTCTTTTGACCATTTCATGATTGGATTGTTTGTTTCTTTGGTGTTGAGTTTAATAAGTTCTTTATAGATTTTGGAAACTAGCCCTTTATCTGATATGTTATTTGCAGATATCTTCTCCCATTCTGTAGGTTGTCTTTGAGTTTTGTTGACTGTATCCTTTGCTGTGCAAAAGCTTCTTATCTTGATGAAGTCCCAATAGTTCATTTTTGCTTTTGTTTCTTTTGCTTTCGTGGATGTATCTTGCAAGAAGTTACTGTGGCCAAGTTCAAAAAGGGTGTTGCCTGTGTTCTCCTCTAGGATTTTGATGGAATCTTGTCTCACATTTAGATCTTTCATCCATTTTGAGTTTATCTTTGTGTATGGTGCAAGAGAGTGGTCTAGTTTCATTCTTCTGCATGTGGATGTCCAATTTTCCCAGCACCATTTATTGAAGAGACTGTATTTCTTCCAGTGGATCGTCTTTCCTCCTTTGTCGAACATTAGTTGACCATAAAGTTCAGGGTCCACTTCTGGGTTCTCTATTCTGTTCCATTGATCTATGTGTCCGTTTTTGTGCCAGTACCACACTGTCTTGTTGACCACAGCTTTGTAGTACAACCTGAAATCTGGCATTGTGATACCCCCAGATATGGTTTTCTTTTTTAAAATTCCCCTGGCTATTCGGGGTCTTTTCTGATTCCACACAAATCTTAAAATAATTTGTTCTAAGTCTCTGAAGAAAGTCCATGGTATTTTGATAGGGATTGCATTAAACGTGTAAATTGCCCTGGGTAACATTCACATTTTCACAATATTAATTCTGCCAATCCATGAGCATGGAATACTTTTTCCATCTCTTTGTGTCTTCCTCAATTTCTTTCAGAAGTGTTCTATAGTTTTTAGGATATAGATCCTTTACCTCTTTGGTTAGGTTTATTCCTAGGTATCTTATGCTTTTGGGTGCAATTGTAAATGGGATTGACTCCTTAATTTCTCTTTCTTCAGTCTCATTGTTAGTGTATAGGAATGACATTGATTTCTGGGCATTGATTTTGTATCCTGCCACGCTACCAAATTGCTGTATGAGTTCTAGCAATCTTGGGGTGGAGGCTTTTGGATTTTCAAGGTAGAGTATCATGTCATCGGCGAAGAGGGAGAGTTTGACTTCTTCTTTGCCAATTTGAATGCCTTTAATGTCTTTTTGTTGTCTGATTGCTGAGGCTAGGACTTCCGATACTATGTTGAATAGCAGTGGTGAGAGTGGACATCCCTGTCTTGTTCCTGATCTTAGGGGAAAGGCTCCCAGTGCTGCCCCATTGAGAATGATATTTGCTGTGGGCTTTTCATAGATGGCTTTTAAGATGTTGAGGAAAGTTCCCTCTATCCCTACACTCTGAAGAGTTTTGATCAGGAATGGATGCTGTATTTTGTCAAATGCTTTCTCTGCATCTAATGAGAGGATCATATGGTTCTTGGTTTTTCTCTTGCTGATATGATGAATCACATTGATTGTTTTACGAGTGTTGAACCAGCCTTGCATCCCGGGGATAAATCCTACTTGGTCATGGTGAATAATTTTCTTAATGTGTTGTTGGATCCTATTGGCTAGTATCTTGTTGAGAATTTTTGCATCCATGTTCATCAGGGATATTGGTCTATAATTCTCCTTTTTGGTGGGGTCTTTGTCTGGTTTTGGAATTAAGGTGATGCTGGCCTCATAGAATGAATTTGGAAGTACTCCATCTCTTTCTATCTTTCCAAACAGCTTTAGTAGAATAGGTATGATTTCTTCTTTAAACATTTGATAGAATTCCCCTGGGAAGCCATCTGGCCCTGGACTCTTGTGTCTTGGGAAGTTTTTGATGACTGCTTCAATTTCCTCCCTGGTTATTGGCCTGTTCAGGTTTTCTATTTCTTCCTGCTCCAGTTTTGGTAGTTTGTGGCTTTCCAGGAATACGTCCATTTCTTCTAGATTGCCTAATTTATTGGTGTAGAGCTGTTCATAATATGTTTTTAAAATCGTTTGTATTTCCTTGGTGTTGGTAGTGATCTCTCCTTTCTCATTCATGACTTTATTAATTTGAGTCTCTCTCTCTTCTTTTTAATAAGGTTGGCTAATGATTTATCTACCTTGTTAATTCTTTCAAAGAACCAACTCCTGGTTCTATTGATCTGTTCCACAGTTCTTCTGGTCTCAATTTCGTTGAGTTCTGCTCGAATTTTAATTAACTCTCTTCTTCTGCTGGGCGTCGGGTCGATTTGCTGCTTCTTCTCTAGCTCCTTTATGTGTAAGGTTAGCTTTTGTATTTGAGTTCTTTCCAGTTTTTGAATGGATGCTTGTATTGCGATGTATTTCCCCCTCAGGACTGCTTTTGCTGCATCCCAAAGATTTTGAACGGTTGTATCTTCATTCTCATTAGTTTCCATGAATCTTTTTAATTCTTCCTTAATTTCCTGGTTGACCCTTTTATCTTTTAGCAGGATGGTCCTTAACCTCCACGTGTTTGAGGTCCTTCCAAACTTCTTCTTGTGATTGAGTTCTAATTTCAAGGTGTTATGGTCTGAGAATATGCAGGGGACGATCCCAATCTTTTGGTATCGGTTCAGACCCGATTTGTGACCTAGTATGTGGTCTATTCTGGAGAAAGTTCCATGTGCACTTGAGAAGAATGTGTATTCAGTTGAGTTTGGATGTAAAGTTCTGTAGATATCTGTGAAATCTATCTGGTCCAGTGTATCATTTAAAGCTCTCGTTTCTTTGGAGATGTTGTGCTTAGAAGACCTATCGAGGGTAGAAAGAGCTACATTGAAGTCACCAAGTATAAGTGTATTATTATCTAAGTATTTCTTCACTTTGGTTAATAATTCGTTTAAGTATTTGGAAGCTCCCACATTCGGGGCATATATATTGAGGATTGTTAAGTCCTCTTGCTGGATAGATCCTTTAAGTATGATATAGTGTCCCTCTTCGTCTCTCACTACTGTCTTCGGGGTAAATTTTAGTTTATCTGATATAAGGATGACTACCCCTGCTTTCTTTTGAGGACCATTTGAATGGTAAATGGTTCTCCAACCTTTTATTTTCAGGTGGTAGGTGTCCTTCTGTCTAACATGAGTCTCCTGTAGACAGCAAATAGATGGGTCCTGCTTTTTTATCCAGTCTGAAACCCTGCACCTTTTGATGGGGTCATTAAGAGCCATTCACGTTCAGAGTTACTATTGACAGATATGAGTTTAGTGTCATCATGATATCTATTCAGTCCTTGTTTTTGTGTATTGTTCCACTGAACTTCTTCTTAAAGGGGAATTTTAAGAGTCCCCCTTAAAATTTCTTGCAGAGCTGGTTTGGAGGTCACATATTCTTTCAGTTCCTGCCTGTCTTGGAAGCTCTTTATCTCTCCTTCCATTTTGAATGAGAGCCTTGCTGGATAAAGTATTCTTCGTTGCATGTTTTTCTCATTTAGGACCCTGAATATATCCTGCCAGCCCTTTCTGGCCTGCCAGGTCTCTGTGGAGAGGTCTGCTGTTACCCTAATATTCCTCCCCATGAAAGTCAGGGACTTCTTGTCTCTTGCTGCTTTAAGAATCTTCTCTTTATCTTTGGAATTTTCAAGCTTCACTATTAGATGTCGAGGTGTTGAACGGTTTTTATTGATTTTAGGGGGGGATCTCTCTATTTCCTGGATCTGAATGCCTGTTTCCCTTCCCAGATTGGGAAAGTTTTCAGCTAGGAGTTGTTCAGATACATATTCTGGCCCTCTGTCCCTTTCGGCGCCCTCGGGAACCCCAATTAAACCTAGGTTTTTCTTCCTCAGGCTGTCATTTATTTCCCTTAATCTGTCTTCATGGTCCTTTAATTGGTTGTCTCTTTTTTCCTCAGTTTCCCTCTTTGCCATTAACTTGTCTTCTATGTCACTCACTCTTTCTTCCACCTCGTTAACCCTTGTCGTTAGGACTTCTAGTTTGGATTGCATCTCATTCAATTGATTTTTAATTTCTGCCTGATTGGATCTAAATTCTGCAGTCATGAAGTCTCATGAGTCCTTAATGCTTTTTTCTAGAGCCACCAGTAGCTGTAGAATAGTGCTTCTGAATTGGCTTTCTGACATTGAATTGTAATCCAGATTTTGTAACTCTGTGGGAGAGAGGGCTGTTTATGATTCTTTCTTTTGAGGTGAGGTTTTCCTTCTAGTCATTTTGCTCAGTGCAGAGTGGCCAAAAATAAGTTGTATTGGGAAAAGGAGAGAAAGAGAGAGAAGAAAAGGAAAGAGAAAGAGAAAAAAGAAAAAGAAAAGAAAAAGGAAAAAAAGAGAAGAAAAAGAGAAAGAAAAAGAAAGAAAGGTGAAAAAAAGGGGGGTGGGGGAAGCAATCAGAAATCAAAAAGAAAAGAAAAAAGAAAAAAAAACAAAAAACACGGGGGAGTATCTTCTGAATCTGTATACTTTAAGTCCCTTGACTTCCCCTGGAACTGGTCCGTCCAGCTGGTCTTCTGGGGGAGGGGCCTGCTGTGCTGATTTTCAGGTATTAGCATTTGGGGGAGCTGCTCTGCCCCTGCCTGCTGCAGGGCTCAGCGGGGGTTGTTTACCCCGTGAGGCCCCAGGAGGAACAGCCGCAGTTGCTATGGCAACTCTGGAAGCCTGGATTCAGCCTCCGCAGGAACTACGGGGTTCGGGGCTCTCGGCTCTCCGTCCGCAGGGCCTGGAGGCTCCGGGGCGTGGCCGCTGATCTGCTCAGCTTGGGGCAGGAGCGTCCTTGCTGTCCTGGGCCCTCCTGGCCTCTGCCTGTCCCGGGGGGAGGCCGGATCCTGGGCTGTGTCCCGGCGCCCTGTGCTCCTGGCCTGCGCTTTTGGATTTGCGTTCCCGCCCCGCAGCTCCCTCCCTGGAGCCGCTCCCGAGTCCCTCCGAGCTGCTCCGGCCCCGCCGTGGGCGCTGCAGCCCTTAGGGAGCTCGGGGCACTCTCCTGCGCTTGCAGGTGTCTTTTAGTGTCCCAGGGAGCCCGAGGGCATCCCCGCCCTCCTGTGTCCTGTTCCAACTCCCTGCGGAAGGTTGGTGCAGCTCCTGCTTCTCCAGGACGGGGCTCTCCTGTCCTGGGGACACTCGCCCCGGCCTCAGCCCGGCTCCTCGCAGGGCCCCTCCCCCTGGATGCCTTTTGTTCCTTTATTTCTTTTTCCCCGTCTTCCTACCTTGATAGAAGCCCGAACTCTTCTCACTGTAGCATTCCAGCTGGTCTCTCTTTAAATCTCAGGCCGAATTCGTAGATTTTCAGGATGATTTGAAGGTTATCTAGGTAATTTGGTGGGGACAGGTGATTTGGGGACCCTACTCTTCCACCATCTTGCCCCTCCTCCTGTTTTTTGTTTTTGCTTGTTTGTTCCCTCCCTTTTTTCTTCCTTTTTCCTTCCTTTTTCCAGTACAACTTGTTTTTAGCCACTTTGAACTGAGCAAAATGACTAGACGGAAGAACTCGCCACAAAATAAAGAATCAGACAATACTCTCTTCCACAGAATTACAGAATTGGGATTACAAGTAAATGTCAGAAAGCCAATGCAGAAGCAGAATTATATAGCTACTGGTGGCTCTAGAAAAAAGCATAAGGGCCTCAAGAGACTTCATGACTCCAGAATTTAGATCTAATCAGGCCAAAATTAAAAATCAATTAAATGGGATGCAATCCAGACTGGAGGTGCTAACGATGAGGGTTAACGAGGGAGAACGAGTGAGTGACATAGAGGACAAGTTGATTCTAGGGAAGAAAGCTGAGGAAAAAAAAGGAAAACAGTTAGAAGATTGTGAGAAAAGGTTAAGGTAAATAAATGACGGCTTTAGAAGAAAAAATCTACGTTTAATTGGGGGTCCTGAGGGCGCCAAAAGGGACAGAGGCCCAGAAAGTGTATTTGAACAAATCTTAGCTGAGAGCTTCCCTAACTTGGGGAAGGAAACAGCCATTCAGATCCAAGAGATAGACGGATTCCCCCCCCCCTAAAATCAATAAACACCATTCACACCTCCACATTTAATAGTGAAACTTGCAAACTCCAAAGATCATTAAAGCAGCAAGAGACAAGAAATCCCTAAACTTTATGGGGAGAAGTCTGAGGTTAACAGCAGAACTCTCCAAAGAGACATGGCAGGCCAGAAAGGACTGGCAGGTAATATTCAGAGTCCTAAATGAGAAGAAGATGCAGCAAAGAATATCCAGTAAGGCTGTCATTCAGAATAGAAACAGAGATAAAGAGCTTCCAAGATAGGCAGAAACTGAAAGAATATGTGACCACCAAACAAGCTCTGCAAGAAATATTAAGGAGGACTATGTAAACAAAAGAGGAAGTCCAAGGGAAAATTTCACAAAAAAACAAGGAGTGACTAGGTATTATGATGACACTAAATTCATATCTTTCAATAGTAACTCTGAATGTGAATGGGTTTAACGATGCCATCAAAAGGTGTGGGGTTTCATACTGGATAAAAAAGCGATACCCATCTAGCTGTGGTCTATAGGAGAGTCATTTTAGACCTAAGGGGAATTCCAGCCTGAAAATAAAAGGTTAAAGAACCATTTACCATTCAAATGGTCCTCAAAAGAAAGCAGGGGTAGCCATCCTCATATAAAATAATTTAAGGTTTATCCAAAAGACTGTAATAAGATATGAAGAGGGACACTATATCATACTTAAAGGATCTATCCAACAAGAGGCCCTAATAATCATGAATATTTATGCCCCTAATGTGGAAGCGGCCAAGTATATCAATCAATTAATAATCGAAGTAAAGACATACATAGATAATAATACACTAATACTGGGAGATTTCAACACGGCACTTTCTGCAATTGATAGATTTTCTAAGCACAACATCACCAAAGAAATAAGACCTTTAAATGATACACTGGACCAGATGGATTTCACAGACATTTACAGAGGTTTAAATCCAAACGCAACTGAATACATTCTTCTCAAGTGCACATGGAACTTTCTCCAGAATACACCACATATTGGGTCAAAATCAGGTCTGAACCGATACCAAAAGCATGGGAACATCCGGTGCATATTCTCAGACCATAAGGCCTTGAAATTAGAACTAAATCACAAGAAGTTTGGAAGGATTTCAAACACGTGGGGTAGTTAAGGACCATCCTACTAAAAGATGAAAGGGTCAACCAGGAAATTAAGGAAGAATTAAAAAGATTCATGGAAAGTAATGAGAATGAAGATACAACTGTTCAAAATCTTTGGGATGCAGCAAAAGCAGTCCTGAGGGGGAAATACATCGAAATACAAGCATCCATCCAAAACCTGGAAATAATTCAAATACAGAAGCTAACACTGCACCTAAAGGAGCCGGAGAAAAAAAAACAGAAAAAGCTGTGGGCTTTTCGTAGATGGCTTTTAAGATGCTAAGGAATGTTCCCTCTATGCCTACACTCTGAAGAGTTTTGATCAGGAATGGATGCTGTATTTTGTCAAATGCTTTCTCTGCATCTAATGAGAGGATCTTATGGTTCTTGGTTTTACTCTTGCTGATATGATGAATCACATTGATTGTTTTACGAGTGTTGAACCAGCCTTGCATCCCGGGGATAAATCCTACTTGGTCATGGTGAATAATTTTCTTAATGTGTTGTTGGATCCTATTGGCTAGTATCTTGTTGAGAATTTTTGCATCCATGTTTATCAGGGATATTGGTCTGTAATTCTCCTTTTTGGTGGGGTCTTTGTCTGGTTTTAGAATTAAGGTGATGCTGGCCTCATAGAACAAATTTGGAAGTACTCCATCTCTTTCTATCTTTCCAAACAGCTTTAGTAGAATAGGTATGGTTTCTTCTTTAAACGTTTGATAGAATTCCCCGGGAAGCCATCTGGCCCTGGACTTTTGTGTCTTGGGAGGTTTTTGATGACTGCTTCAATTTCCTCCCTGGTTCTTGGCCTGTTCAGGTTTTCTATTTCTTCCTGTTCCAGTTTTGGTAGTTTGTGGCTTTCCAGGAATGCATCCATTTCTTCTAGATTGCCTAATTTATTGGCGTATATGTTCATAATATGTTTTTAAAATCGTTTGTATTTCCTTGGTGTTGGTAGTGATCTCTCCTTTCTCATTCATGATTTTATTAATTTGAGTCTTCTCTCTCTTCTTTTTAATAAGGTTGGCTAATGGTTTATCTATCTTATTAATTCTTTCAAAGAACCAACTCCTGGTTCTGTTGATCTGTTCCACAGTTCTTCTGGTCTTGATTTCGTTGAGTTCTGCTCGAATTTTAATTAACTCTCTTCTTCTGCTGGGCGTAGGGTCCATCTGCTGTTTTTTCTCTAGCTCCTTTTTGTGTAAGGTTAGGTTTTGTATTTGAGTTCTTTCCAGTTTTTGAATGGATGCTTGTATTGCAATTTATTTCCCCCTCAGGACTGCTTTTGCTGCATCCCAAAGATTTTGAAAAGTTTTGTCTTCGTTCTCATTAGTTTCCATGAATCTTTTCAATTCTTCCTTAATTTCCTGGTTGACCCTTTCATCTTTTAGCAGGATGGTCCTTAACCTCCACGTGTTTGAGGTCCTTCCAAACTTCTTCTTGTGATTGAGTTCTAATTTCAAGGCATTATGTTCTGAGAATATGCAGGGGACGATCCCAATCTTTTGGTATCGGTTCAGACCCGATTTGTGACCCAGTATGTGGTCTATTCTGGAGAAAGTTCCATGTGCACTTGAGAAGAACGTGTATTCAGTTGAGTTTGGATGTAAAGTTCTG
Source organism: Nyctereutes procyonoides (assembly GCF_905146905.1). Classification (NCBI taxonomy): domain Eukaryota; kingdom Metazoa; phylum Chordata; class Mammalia; order Carnivora; family Canidae; genus Nyctereutes; species Nyctereutes procyonoides. The sequence goes on along the minus strand of NW_026575125.1, from coordinate 62,182,294 downwards.
TAGATATCTATGAAATCCATCTGGTCCAGTGTATCATTTAAAGCTCTCGTTTCTTTGGAGATGTTGTGCTTAGAAGACCTATCGAGGGTAGAAAGTGCTAGATTGAAGTCACCAAGTATAAGTGTATTATTATCTAAGTATTTCTTCACTTTGGTTATTAATTGGTTTAAATATTTGGCAGCTCCCACATTCGGGGCATATATATTGAGGATTGTTAAGTCCTCTTGTTGGATAGATCCTTTAAGTATGAGATAGTGTCCCTCTTCATCTCTCACTGTAGTCTTCAGGGTAAATTTTAGTTTATCTGATATAAGGATGGCTACCCCTGCTTTCTTTTGAGAACCATTTGAATGGTAAATGGTTCTCCAACCTTTTATTTTCAGGTTGTAGGTGTCCTTCTGTCTAAAATGAGTCTCTTGTAGACAGCAAATAGATGGGTCCTGCTTTTTTATCCAGTCTGAAACCCTGCGCCTTTTGATGGGGTCATTAAGCCCATTCACGTTCAGAGTTACTATTGACAGATATGAGTTTAGTGTCATCATGATATCTATTCAGTCCTTGTTTTTGTGGATTGTTCCACTGAACTTCTTCTTAAAGGGGAATTTTAAGAGTCCCCCTTAAAATTTCTTGCAGAGCTGGTTTGGAGGTCACATATTCTTTCAGTTCCTGCCTGTCTTGGAAGCTCTTTATCTCTCCTTCCATTTTGAATGAGAGCCTTGCTGGATAAAGTATTCTTGGTTGCATGTTCTTCTCATTTAGGACCCTGAATATATCCTGCCAGCCCTTTCTGGCCTGCCAGGTCTCTGTGGAGAGGTCTGCTGTTACCCTAATATTCCTCCCCATGAAAGTCAGGGATTCTTGTCTCTTGCTGCTTTAAGGATCTTCTCTTTATCTTTGGAATTTGCAAGCTTCACTATTAAATGTCGAGGTGTTGAACGGTTTTTATTGATTTTAGGGGGGATCTCTCTATTTCCTGGATCTGAATGCCTGTTTCCCTTCCCAGATTAGGAAAGTTTTCAGCTAGGATTTGTTCAAATACATATTCTGGCCCTCTGTCCCTTTCGGCGCCCTCGGGAACCCCAATTAAACGTAGGTTTTTCTTCCTCAGGCTGTCGTTTATTTCCCTTAATCTGTCTTCATGGTCTTTTAATTGTCTCTTTTTTCCTCAGTTTCCCTCTTTGCCATCAACTTGTCTTCTATGTCACTCACTCGTTCTTCCACCTCGTTAACCCTCGTCGTTAGGACTTCTAGTTTGGATTGCATCTCATTCAATTGATTTTTAATTTCTGCCTGATTGGATCTAAATTCTGCAGTCATGAAGTCTCGTGAGTCCTTAATGCTTTTTTCTAGAGCCACCAGTAGCTGTATAATAGTGCTTCTGAATTGGCTTTCTGACATTGAATTGTAATCCAGATTTTGTAACTCTGTGGGAGAGAGGGCTGTTTCTGATTCTTTCTTTTGAGGTGAGGTTTTCCTTCTAGTCATTTTGCTCAGTGCAGAGTGGCCAAAAACATCAAGTTGTATTGGAAAAAGGAGAGAAAGAGAGAGAAGAAGAGAAAGAGAAAAAGAAAAAGAAAAAGAAAAAAAAGGAAAAAAGAAAGAAAAAGAGAAAGAAAAAAAGAAAGGTGAAAAAAAAGGGTGGGGGAAGCAATCAGAAATCAAAAAGAAAAAAAAAGAAAAAAAACAAACACGGGGGAGTAACTTCTGATTCTGTAGACTTTAAGTCCCTTGACTTCCCCTGGAACTGGTCCGTCCAGCTGGTCTTCTGGGGAGGGGCCTGTTGTGCTGATTTTCAGGTGTCAGCACTTGGGGGAGCTGCTCTGCCCCTGCCTGGTGCAGGGCTCAGTGGGGGTTGTTTACCCGGTGAGGTCCCAGGAGGAACAGCCCCAGTGGCTACGGCAGCTCTGGAAACCTGGATTCAGCCCCTGCAGTAACTACGGAGCTCTCCTGTCTGCAGGGCCTGGAGGCTCCGGGGCGGGGCCGCTGATCTGCTCAGCTCCGGGCAGGAGCGTCCTTGCTGTCCTGGGCCCTCCCGGCCTCTGCCTGTCCCCGGGGGAGGCCGGATCCTGGGCTGTGTCCCGGCGCCCTGTGCTCCCGGGCCTGCGCTGTTGGATTCACGCTCCCGCCGTGCAGCCGCCTCTCGGAGCCTCAGCCCAGCCCCTCCGAGCTGCTCCCGGAGCCGCGCAGCCCCTCCGAGAGCGCCGCCCGAGCCCCTCGATCTGCTCCCGGTCAGTGTGGCGCTGCAGCCCTTAGGGAGCTCGGCGCACTCTCCTGGGCGCTGCAGGTGTCTGTTAGTGTCCCAGGGAGCCCGAGGGCATCCCCGCCCTCCTGGGTCCTGCTCTAACTCCCTGCGAGCCCCTTTCCGCCCGGGAAGGTTGGTGCAGCTCCTGCTCCTCCGGGACGGGGCTCTCCTGTCCTGGGGACACTCGCCCGGCCTCAGCCCGGCTCCTCGCGGGGCCCCTCCCCCTCGGATGCCTTTTGTTTCTTTATTTCTTTTTCCCCGTCTTCCTACCTTGATAGAAGCACGAACTCTTCTCACTGTAGCATTCCAGCTGGTCTCTCTTTAAATCTCAGGCCGAATTCGTAGATTTTCAGGGTGATTTGAAGGTTATCTAGGTAATTTGTTGGGGACAGGTGATTTGGGGACCCTACTCTTCCGCCATCTTGCCCCTCCTCCCCTGTCATGTACTTCTATTCCAGATCAGCCCAAATATCACTTACATGATGATGGTCTTGTGTTTTATTAAGCTTTTTTACACGGCCCATAGTTCTCAGATTACATTTATTCTACATATACTAAAACTTCTGTTCCACAAGGAGGAAACTGAAACTCAGATAATTTAATGATTTGTTCAATATCACTTAGTCAGCAAGAGTACAAAGCAGGCTAGAGGGAATATCAGTTTTTGTTCATCCAAAGTCTTGACAAGTTTGGACACCTTGGGTGGCTCAGTGGTTTAGTGCTTGCCTTTGGCCCAGGGCGTGATCCTGGAGTCCCAGGATCGAGTCACACGTCGGACTACCTGCATGGAGCCTACTTCAACCTCTGCCTGTGTCTCTGCCTCTCTCTCTCTCTCTCTCTCTGTGTGTGTGTGTGTGTGTGTGTCTTTCATGAATAAATAAATAAAATCTTTTTTAAAAAAGTCTTGACAAGTGAAAAAGAGTGCAAATTTAATCTATTGGATCACAATTCATAGAGCTAGGAAGGCTATGCGAAGTTGAAGATTTATTAGGTATCAACAGACGTCCCTAGACAGACTATCTTTTTCCAGACCACTTCTGGTTCTATATGTAGATTAACAGAATTAACTTACCTATTTTATTTACTTACAAAATTTCTACCATCCTTCAATAATCATATCATCCACTCTATAAAGAAGTCTTTCTTAAATCCTCAGCAGGTTGCCCTCTTCTCTATATTCCTCACTGTGATTTTTATGCAATTCTTATTTATAGCATACCATATTTCATTATGATTCTTTGTTCACATGTGTGTCCCTCTACTACACAGTAAACTCCTTGAAAAGATAACTATGTCTTACTCATCTTTTCTTCTTCAGTGCTTATTATTGTTTTTGGTACATAATCTATAATGAAGAATTATTTCTGTGCTTCAGTTTCCTAATCTGTAAAACATGGATAAAAAAATTATATGTACCTCCTATGGCTATTGTGAGGAATAAATAAAATGGTATATTATTAAGTGCTTAGAACAGTGCCTAGAATAAATACTAATAAATATTAGTGATTGTTATTATTATCAGCATCACCATGATTACTAAATTCAGGTTAAATTATACTGGAAAACAAGAACCCAGTTTTCAAAGTCTGGTGTGTATTCTAGTACCTCAACCTTCTTGGCTATCTTTTGCTGCCCATGGCAATACTCCATTGTAGTGCTTCAATTGAGTTCAATGTCTATGCATTGCATCATCTTCAAAATATGTTATAATTCATTTTTCTATTAATTGAGCCATGCTTCATCTATTATTCTGAGTTTTCCTATTAACAAAGTATATCAAAAAAGACAAAGGTGTGTCTATAAGATTTAATTAACTAAAAATAAATTCTTCTGCAGTTATTATTATACTTTTTTGATCATCTGCAATATGTAAAATGACATGATACCTTGAACCAGATAAAAAATTCAATGCCTCCCGATGGTCCATTTCAATGAAATATCAAATGGAAAATTATGGAATATTTAAAAAACTAAATTATCCCAGTCTTCCAGTTCAGGAACTTAGAATTTTTTTAATATGACTCACATTAACAAAATTTTTATTTTATTTTATTTTATTTTATTTTTATTTTATTTTATTTGAGAGAGAGAAGGAGAGAATGAGCAGGGGAAGGGACAAAGGGAGAAGGAGAAGCAGACTCCTTACAGGGCAGGGAGCCTGATGTGGGGCTTGATCTTAGGACCCTGTAATAATGACCTAAGCCAAAGGCAACTGCTTAACCAACTGAGCCACCAAGGTGCCCCAAAAATATATTTTAAACCACTATGTCAAAATGCAGACAAATATAAAAAATAGGCAAATCCACTATACAATATACTCATGCATAGATGGGTTAAAAAATTGAAATTTCAAATTTGTATAATCTTAATATATACTGTAAAACTTTCTATTGTATTGTATATCATTAAGAAATGCCAGTCATACATTCATAAATTGGCTTTATGTACAACTATTTGATTTTCAAAAACACTGTTCTTATTCAACCATGTCAATCTCTGTTGTACGGAAGATAAAACTGAGTCTAAGGAGATTTGTTTATTGTTGAACAATCCATAGTGGAATCATGTCACAATACTGGGACAGTAAATTCTGACCACTTCCCCAAGATCTGAGAACCCTTCTATTTGAATAACTTCTAGTGGTGCTTCAATGTCTAATATAGAAACAATCAATAAGTATTTGTTGAATAAGATTTTTGAATCAATGAACACTATGTAGTTAGGCAATTTTCAATACTACTAACAGAATGAGATATACAGGGAACAACTGGAAAGGGAGTCCCTGGAAATTTACTAAAATAACAATTATTAGATGTATGATTGGAAATCAATGTGGTGGACCCCAAGTTCAATAGAAGATAAATTCAGTATGCAAAATCTGGAAGTCATAAAAAAGAGCTTTGTTAAATCCTGGGAATTAGGATACAGAAATATAGAGCATTAATGGGATGTTGAAATGTTATACAGTTTTGGAGGAATTTAAAGTACCTCAGGACCACTGCCTAAAAGTCACCTTCACTGTTGGTGGCTACATCACAAATGATTATTCATTTTCAATATTGCATTCACTTCTTCTGTCATAAGAGTGCTTTCTCTGCTTTTATGCCATTTTTACCACAATGAATTATCCCAGGGTCCAGCAACTTAGAACACCGTTTAAGTGTTTTGATAGTTAAAATAGAAGAATAATAGTGATGGAGAGGTAAGTATTTATTTTGTCAATTTGTGCTTTTCAATTTTGTCTTATGGATTTGACTGGTTTATTCTATTCATGTTGAAAATGTAACATTTCTAATGAGCAGTGTAGTGGGTTCAAATAAGCAATTATTTGCAAGATATAACAGAGTATTTATTGCATTGTTTTCCATTGAAAATCAACATGTAGATGCCTGTAACAAAAATTAATACAGATCAAATTATATTACTTTTTAACACACTTAGAATATTGATTTATTTTCAAAGAAATGTGGCATTCAACAAATTCCCAAGGGGATGAGTTTATTAAAAAAAATAATAAGCCATCAGAAAGGATGAATACTTACCATTTGCTTCCACATGGATGGAACTAGAGGGTATTATGCTGAGTGAAATAAGTCAATTGGAGAAAGACAATCATGATATGGTTTCACTCATATGTGGAATATAAGAAATAATGAAAGGGACTATAAGGGGAATGAGGGAAACTGAGTGGGGAAAAATTGGAGAGGAAGACAAACCATGAGACACTCCTAAATCTAGGGAAAAAACAAAGGGTTGCTGAAGGGGAGGAAGATGGGGGGATGGGGTGACTGGGTGACGGGCACTAAGAAGGGCACTTGATGGGATGAGCACTGGGTGTTATAGTATATGATGGCAAATTGAATTTAAATTAAAAAATAAAATAAAATAATAATAAATGACGGGATGTCTGAGTGGCTCATTTCAGTTAAGTATACAACTCTTGATTTTGGCTCAGGTCACAATCTCAGAGTACTGGGGTTAAGCCCAGGTTGGTCTCCATCCTCAGTGGAGAGTCTGCTTCTCTCCTTTTTATATTGTGTGGTATTTGCTGTCATTTAACAAAATTTCTTTACAAATTAATCTATAATTATCTGGTTTCAGACTGTTAAGGTGGATAACTATGTCTTAATTATAGAACGGGCAAGGTTTTTAAACATAATGTTAGCTTTCACATGTAAGATTAACACTAATTTTACATTTTAAAACATATGATAGAAATCACTAATTAAATACTCCAGAATCAAGAATGGAACAAAAGTTATCAATTCAGAAGAAATATCATTGATGCAAAACAGAAATAGAAAACAATAAAATCATTGACTCTTATTTTGTGGGTTTCACATTATATGAGCAGGGATAACCACAAAAGAAGCTAATAGGTAAAAAATAAATATGATTATAGGACCTAACCTAAGTTTTCAACCTCCCTTTTCCTTCCAAATATGATCTGCATAACATCTAGGGTGGAAATTATTCTTTCTCTCTATAGATTAGCAATTTTACCATTTCAGTAGTTATTCCCTTCACTGAAATAAATAGCTGAAACTATGTCCCAATTTCCATCAAAGATAAGTGTTATTTAAAGAACAGATATTTTTAATGGTATATATCAAATAAATATAAATAGCATCTTCAAAGGAAGGGTATAAGTTTAGTAACACAGCACCAGGAAAAAGAGTATAACTGTTGTTTTTTAACTATTGGCTAAGTAGGATGACTAAGCTGAGAAAATACATAAACATTTATATTGGAAGTAAAAACTATTAACAAAGGTATTTTATTGTGAAGCCCAAACACAAACGTGGCTTTATATGCTGTTCTAGGCAACTCAGCTTCTATCCTGAAGAATATCTTACCCTTATGTACTTTGGCAGATCTCCAAGATCCCCTGGGAGATAGCAATATCTCTATTTACATATCAAAGCAAGTGAAAGATCTAACTCCATTAAAACTCAAAGAGGATGTGAAAATACTCTGAATTCAAAGTCTCAACAATTTCCCTTCCAAAATTGAGGCTACCTCCTTTGTCACACAATGCTTAGCACAATGTAATATCCCACAGAAAAGCAACCAATATAAGACTAAGAAAGAGTTAAAGATTCTGTGCTAATATTTTTTGAATTAGTTTAAATAACTGTTTTGAGTAAAGATATAGGGAAAGGAGTACTAAGTACAAGGTTCTTGGCCCATTCTAATGGGTTTTACTGTTTGGGACATCTAAAGAATTACACAGAGACGTGGTTAACTGCAGTTCTGCACTTCATGAAAAAGGATGAATGCCCCATAACCAAAAGGTACTTGAATTTTACTGACGATTGAAGAATATTTTTAATGACCAACTCAACTTTTGAATATTTAATAGAATGCAGTTTTCATTTTTTAGTATTTCTTAGTTTACCATTTTCTGTGCAGGCTGGGGTATACAGTACAGTATGCAAAAACAAAAGTTAAGCTAGTGGGTTTCAAAATCCAGCCTGCTCTAAATGTTTTCAGCAGGTACTGTTGCTCATATGGCACTGAATACTTTCTGTGAATACATGAAAAATAGAGGTTAAAATATGAATTAAATAATCATAGTTTTCAACAACTATGTAGAGCATTCATTGAAGATTGATGTCTTTCTTTAGCTATTTGTATGATACAGTGTCCCTCTTCATCTCTTACTACAGTCTTCGGGATAAATTTTAGTTTATCTGATATAAGGATGGCTACCCCTGCTTTCTTTTGAGGAACATTTGAATGGTAAATGTTTCTCCAACCTTTTATTTTCAGGCTGTAGGTGTCCTTATGTCTAAAGTGAGTCTCTTGTAGACAGCAAATAGCTAGGTCTTGCTTTTTTATCCAGTCTGAAACCCTGTGCCTTTTGATGGGGTCACTAAGCCCATTCACATTCAGAGTTACTATTGAAAGATATGAATTTCACGTCATCATGCTACCTATTCAGTCCCTGTTTTTGTGGATTATTCCCTTGGACTCCCTCTTTCTATTACAGAATCCCCCTTAGTATTTCTTGCAGAGCGGGCTTGGTGGTCACATATTCTTTCAGTTTCTGTCTATCTTGGAAGCTCTTTATCTCTCCTTCTATTCTGAATGAGAGCCTTGCTGGATAAAGTATTCTTGGCTGCATGTTCTTTTCATTTAGGACCCTGAGTATAACCTGCCAGCCCATTCTGGCCTGCCAGGTCTCTGTGGAGAGTTCTGCTGCTAATCTAATATTTCTCCCAAAAAAAGTTAGAGATTTCTTGTCTCTTGCTGCTTTAAGGATCTTCTCTTTATCTTTGGAATTTGCAAGTTTCACTATTAAATGTCGAAGTGTTGAGCGGTTTTTATTGATTTTAGGGGGGGGATCTCTCTATTTCCTGGATCTGAATGCCTGTTTCCCTTCCCAGATTAGGAAAGTTCTCAGCTATGATTTGTTCAAATACATAATATGGACCTCTGTCCCTTTCAGCGCCCTGGGGAACCCCAATTAAACGTAGATTTTTTTTTTTCCTCCTGAGGCTGCCATTTATTTCCCTTAATCTATCCTCATGGTCTTTTAATTGTTTGTCTCTTTTGTCCTCAGTTTCCCTTCTTGCCATCAACTTGTCTTCTATGTCACTCACTGGTTCTTCTACCTCCTTAACCCTCGTCGTTAGGACCTCTAGTTTGGATTGCATCTCATTTAATTGATTTTTAATTTCTGCCTGAATAGATCTAAATTCTGTAGTTATGAAGTCTCTTGAGGCCTTTATGCTTTTTTCTAGAGCCACCAGTAGCTTTATAATTGTGCTTCTGAACTGGCTTTCTGACATTGAATTGTAATCCAGATTTTGTAACTCTGTGGGAGAGAGGACTGTTTCTGATTCTTTCTTTTGAGGTGAGGTTTTCCTTCTAGTCATTTTGCTCAGTGCAGAGTGGCCAAAAACAAGCTGTACTGGGAAAAAGAGAAAAAGAGAGAAGAGAAACAAGAAAAAAAAAAGAAGAAGAAAAAAGAAAAAGAAGAAGGGGTAAGCAAACAGAACACAAAAACAAGGGGGAGTATCCTCTGATTCTATATACTGTAAATCCCTCGACTTTCCCTGAACTTTTCAGTGCTGCTTGGTCAATAACTTGCTTTTCCCCTGTCCTTCTAGCTGGTCTTCTGGGGGACGGGCCTGCTGTGCTGATTCTCAGGTGTGTGCTCAGCTCCCTGCCTGGTGCAGGGCTCAGTGGGAGTTGTTTATCCTGTTAGGCCCCAGGAGGAACAACAAAGGGGCAGGGCCAGCACTCCAGCCCTGGAGTCAGCTCCTGTAGTAACTACCATCGCTCCCAGTCTGCAGGGGCCTGGATGCTCTGGGCCAGGGGCCACCACTCTGCACAGCTCCAGGCGCCCAGCAGCAAGAGCTCCTTGCTGTCCTGTGTCCTCCCAGCCTCTGTCTGTCCCGGGGGGAGAGCCGGATCTTGGGCTGTGTCCGCGGCACCCTGGCCTCCAGGGCCTGCGCCACTGGAATCACGCTCCCAGGGCCACGCAGCCCCCTCCACAGCAAAGCTACAGTCGGAGCCCCCGCCGAGCTGCTCCCGGACCCCGTGGGGTGCGCTGCAGCCTTTTAGGGAGCTCGTCCGCTGTGTGTGGGGCTGCTCTCTCCCGGTGGGGGGGGGCAGGTCCCCTGTTAGTGCCCCTGGGAGCCTGAGGGCATCCCCGCCCCTCCTGGGATCCTGCTCCAACTCCCTACGAGGGCCTTTTTGTCCGGGAATATTGGTGAAGCTCCTGCTTCTCCAGGACGGGGCTTTCCTGTCCTGGGGGCACTCGCCACGTGGCTAAGCCTGGCTCCTCGTGGGGGGCCCTCCCCCTTGGATGCTTTTTTGTCTCTTAATTTTTTTTCGTCTTCCTACCTTGATAGAAGCGCGAACTCTTCTCACTGTAGCATTCCAGTTGTTCTCTCTTTAAATCCCAGGCCGAATTCATAGGTTTTCAGGATGATTTGAAAGTTATCTAGGTAATTTGGTGGGGATAGGTGACTTGGCGACCCAACTCTTCCGCCATCTTGCCCCCTCCCCTTTAGCTATTTGTTTAAAGAGTATCCACAAGTGCTCAAATATCACCTTTTACAATCAAATTGTATCATTATTCAAGCATTCTAAAACTGCATTTTTCCTTCATTGCCTCTAATCAACCAGAAACAAGGTTTTTAAAATTTTCATTTTCAATTCAAAACCTCTTCTTCAATAAAATGACATTCATAATAGTAATTATAATAATTCCTCATATTTATGAAGTGCTTATATTTTCTCTTAAAATTCCTTCAAGGAAGATGTTGAAGGACTAATAGTGGTCACCCCAGACCAGAGTGAGATTGAACTCTCGTTTTTCATTCCATCAAATATACTTTTCCTCTTTCTCCTCCTCCTTCTCTTCCTCTCTCCACTCCTTCCCTCCCCCAAAACATTTATTGAATACCATATATATTTAAGATATTGTGGGATTTTTAAAAGATTTTATTTATTTATTCATGAGAGACACAAAGAGGGAGAGGCAGAGACATAGGCAGAGGGAGAAGCAGTCTCCAGGCCAGGAGCCCAAATGTGGGACTCCATCCTAGGACTCGGGGATTAAGCCCTGAGGAAAAGGCAGAGGCTCAACTGCTGAGCCACCCAGGTGTCCCAATTCAGGTATTGTTTTAAAAACACTTTCCATACCTTATCTCCCTACAGTTTCACAACCTTGTACCTCAATGATGCAGCAGAATTTAAGAGCCTTCTTGGGAATCTTTGTTCATAGTTTCTTATTTGTCTCATAATTGCAAACATTTCTTGAGTATAGAGGGATAAGTGCTACTTAAAATTCCTTCTAACTTTTTTTTTTATCCTTGCAACTTTAGGTATGTGGATAACTCATTAAATATCAGTATGTTCTGTTGTTTATACACTCCTACATTTTGGTGACACCGTGAAGCCTAGAATACGATTCAAAGGTCCCAAACGCTCTTAAACCTATCCTTGAAGTCGCTGAGAATAGTCATTGCATATTCTTTTAATGAATGTTTATTAAAAACCTATGATGTGCCAAGCATTGTGATATATTATGGAGGTATAAATGAAGCAGAATAAAATCCCTGATCTCAAAAAAATCAGTCTTAGTGAAGAAAAAGATAAGAAAACTGATTAATATAAATCAATGATAAGTCTGATAATAAAGGGATAGCAGGGTGTTATGGGAGAGACTGGAAGGAGCACACAATTTTTTGTGGATGATGAGTCTTAAAAAGATTCAGAAAAGATGAGTTTTAAGGATGAAGGACTTTTTCGGGTGGACAATAAAATAACTACAACAACAATAATAACTATCTTTTATTGAGCCTCTATTAGGTCTTAGACACTAGACTGGGTATAATGATTATTATCTTTTTATGATTACTTTTTCATGAAGTGCTGAACTGCAATTATCCATGTCTCTGTAATTCTGTAGATATATCATTCTCTTTTCCTTATATCTTTACTCAAAACAGTTATTTGAGCTAATTAAATAACATTCACATGGTTTAACTTTTTGTTAGGCTTATTTTGGTTACCTTTCTGTGTGATATTACATTGTGCTAAGCATAAGGTAGCTGAGGTTCAGGATGCAAGTACTTTCTCCATGGTCACACAGCCAGTAAGTAGCAGAGGCAAAATCCAAACCCTGCTGTATCTTACTTGATCAACATCATGCACCATAGTTTACCATTATTTTATAGTGCTTCTTCTAATATGGTATTGTGATATGTTATTTTTTAACACATGATTACCTTTCCCACATTTTGCTTTTATTTATTTAGGCTTTTTATTCTAAGTTTGTTCAATCAAAAAAATAAGGTTTTTTATCTTTTTATATATATAAATTATGTTCAACAAATATAATGATTATACCCTTGCCTATCTCACAGTATTCTTGTGAGGGTCAAATGATACAAAATTTTAGAAAAGCCTTTGAAAATTTGACAAACTGAAAAAGCACAAGTTATTTTTTAATAGAAATTTTCGGCTCCAAAATATAACTTAGTTAAGTTTTGCTTTCACTCTAATGATTTCCTTGTGTCTGTTGATTTCATTTTTGTATCTGTTGATCTTTCTATGTTATTTCTTTGAAATTATATTTAATTGATTTATAGTTACTATTTTGACTTGGCAATAATAAACTGATCACCTGTGGATAGTATCATCCTAGTTAATCATTTATTAACTGGCTGCTCTTGGTTACTTTCATTTCCCACTCTTGTATAATTTGTAGATGCATGCATCTATGTATATAGCTATATAATATATTACACCAGTACTAAAGTTGAATTTAACTAACCTAAACCTTATTTTGGGTTACTAACATATGCATTCAATATTCAATATACTTTAGTTCTTTGACATTCCCTGAATTTTTTTCGTGTTTGCAGCACCAGCAATTTCTTTCCATTTTATCTTGTTTTGAATGACAAATTTTTAATAAATGGTTATTTTGGGGAGTATTTTTTCAATGAAATTATCTAAGAATTAATCATGTTTTTGTGAGTTACTCATTTCTGGAAGTTCATATACTTCCATTGATTTTTATATTGAACTATTTATTTCCTCATTATTAACCAGTATCTTGTTCTCAGTAACCCAACATCTAGATTCTAAGATATTTGAGCTACTTCATTTGATTAAAAAATCATAAATAATTAGTGGTATCTTGAATAGTGAGGAACTTATCATATTATATATTTTATATTAACCTCAAAAAGTACATAAGGTCTATTAGCTCCAAAGATCAGGGGGGTTAAAAAAAAATCTTAGTTTTACTATCCATTTCTATTTTCCACTGCATTTTTTTTTACTTTCTGTTTTTAGATATTTTAAAATTTATTTATTCATGAGAGATACAGAGAGGCAGAGACATAGGCAGAGAGAGAAACAGGCTCGTGGAAGGGAGCCCCATGTGGGACTTGATCCCAGAATTCCGGGATCATGCCCTGAGCTGAAGTAGACACTCAACCACTGAGCCACCCAGGTGTCCCTCCACTGCATTTTCATACTAGATCTTAAAATTTTAGAATTTCAGGGTATTGTAGGCATATCCTTTATTGATTCTGCCTGATAACAAGATGATGACCATAATATACTCAGGGTAAGAATTAAGTGATCCATAATTTCCATATTATATACTAATTTCCATTAAGTTAATTATTTCTGAAATCCTTTCATATATTGGGTATAATTGTTAATTTGTGTGAATACACCTTTTCTTTAGTCCAAAAACACTACTCTGATTTAGTATTTCCATTGTATTTCTTGAGTTGGGATATTTTTCAAATTAATAAAATAATTAAAATGGGTAATATAAGTTGTTATCTTTTTTCTCCATGAATGTTTTCAGTTTGATAATGACATATTCTAAGTTTTAGCAATAAAATGTAGGTGAGAGAAATCAAGTGAAAGTTTAGAATACTTTAATAGGCTGTGTACAGTCAGGTGTATAAGGACCCAAAGAATATCAAAACACTAATTCAAGAGGATATATGCATCCCTATGTTTATTGCAGCATTATTTACAGTAGCCAGATTATGGAAATACCCCAGGTGACCATCGATAGATGAATGGACAAAGAAGAGGTGGTGTGCATATAATTAAATAAATATATATATACATATATATTTATGAACATTTATGCATATATATGTATAAAGAAGATGTGAGGCATATGCACGCATGCATACATACACACACACACACACACACACACACACTGGAATATTACTCAGCCGTAGAAAAAGAATAGAATCCTTCTACATGTGAACATGGATGGACCTAGAAAGTATAAGGCTAAGAAAAAAAAGTCAGAGAAATACCAATGCCATATGATTTCACTCATATGTGGAATTTAAGAAATAAAACAAATGAAGAAAAAAGAGACAAACAGATTCTGCTCTATTAGTTTCAAGTGTACAATATAGTGATTCAATAATTCTGTACATTACTCAGTCCTTTTAAGAAGTGTACTCCTTAATCCCCGTTATCTATTTAACCTTTCCCCCAACCCACCCCCCTTTGGATAAACCATCATCAATTTGTTCTTGATAGTTACTAATAGAACACTCTATGTTAACTACACTGGAAAAAAAAAGAAGAAAGAAGAAAGAAAAAGAAAGAAAGAAAGAAAGAAAGAAAGAAAGAAAGAAAGAAAGAAAGAAAGAAAGAAAGAAAGAAAAGAAGAAGAAGAAGAAGAAGAAGAAGAAGGAAAGAAAGAAAGAAAGAAAGAAAGAAAGAAAAGAAAAGAGGAAAGAAAGGAATGGAAGAAGGAATGGAGGGAGGAAGTGAGGAAGAGTCTTGACATATAAGGTTCTTTCTCGCCCTGAGATCTTTAAAATAGAGGTGAGAATGTAAAAACAGGAGTGCATTCCCATTTGTGGAATACAAAAATAATAAAAAGGGGAAAACAGGGAGGGGCAAGATGGCGGAAGGGGAGGGGCAAGATGGCGGAAGAGTAGGGTCCCCAAATCACCTGTCCCGAACAAATTCCCTAGATAACCTTCAAATCATCCTGAAAATCTACGAATTCGGCCTGAGATTTAAAGAGAGAACAGCTGGAATGCTACAGTGAGAAGAGTTCGCGCTTCTATCAAGGTAGGAAGACGGGGAGAAAAAGAAATAAAGAAACAAAAGGCCTCCGAGGAGGAGGGGCCCCGCGAGGAGCCGGGCTGAGGCCGGGGCGAGTGTCCCCAGGACAGGAGAGCCTCGTCCCGGAGAAGCAGGAGCTGCACCAACCTTCCCGGGCGGAAAGGGGCTATCAGGGAGTTGGAGCAGGACCCAGGAGGGCGGGGATGCCCTCGGGCTCCCTGGGACACTAACAGACACCTGCGCCCCGGGAGAGTGCACCGAGCTCCCTAAGGGCTGCAGCGCGCACGGCGGGGCCTGAGCAGCTCGGAGGGACTCGGGAGCGGCTCCAGGGAGGGAGCTGCGGGGCGGGACCGTGAATCCAACAGCGCAGGCCCCGGAGCACAGGGCGCCGGGACACAGCCCAGGATCCGGCCTCCCCCGGGACAGGCAGAGGCCGGGAGGGCCCAGGACAGCAAGGACGCTCCTGCCCTGAGCTGAGCAGATCAGCGGCCCCGCCCCGGAGCCTCCAGGCCCTGCAGACGGAGAGCCCCGTAGTTCCTGCAGAGGCTGAATCCAGGCTTCCAGAGTTGCCATAGCAACTGCGGCTGTTCATCCTGGGGCCTCACGGGGTAAACAACCCCCACTGAGCCCTGCACCAGGCAGGGGCAGAGCCGCTCCCCCAAGTGCTAACACCTGAAAATCAGCACAGCAGGCCCCTCCCCCAGAAGACCAGCTAGACGGACCAGTTCCAGGGGAAGTCAAGGGACTTAAAGTATACAGATTCAGAAGATAATCCCCCGTGGTTTTTTTTCTTTTTCTTTTTCTTTTTTTTTTTTTGGTTTCTGATTGCTTCCCCCACCCCCCTTTTTTTTCACCTTTCTTTCTTTTTATTTCTCTTTTTCTTCTCTTTTTTTCCTTTTTTTTCTTTTTCTTTTTTCTCTTTCTCTTTTCTTTATTTCTCTCTCTTTATCTCCTTTTCACAATACAACTTGTTTTTGGCCACTCTGCACTGAGCAAAATGACTAGAAGGAAAACCTCACCTCAAAAGAAAGAATCAGAAACAGCCCTCTCTCCCACAGAGTTACAAAATCTGGATTACAATTCAATGTCAGAAAGCCAATTCAGAAGCACTATTATACAGCTACTGATGGCTCTAGAAAAAAGCATTAAGGACTCACGAGACTTCATGACTGCAGAATTTAGATCCAATCAGGCAGAAATTAAAAATCAATTGAATGAGATGCAATCCAAACTAGAAGTCCTAACGAAGAGGGTTAACGAGATGGAAGAAAGAGTGAGTGACATAGAAGACAACTTGATGGCAAAGAGGGAAACTGAGGAAAAAAGAGACAATTAAAAGACCATGAGGACAGATTAAGGGAAATAAACGACAGCCTGAGGAAGAAAAACCTAGGTTTAATTGGGGTTCCCGAGGGCGCCGAAAGGGACAGAGGGCCAGAATATGTATTTGAACAAATCCTAGCTGAAAACTTTCCTAATCTGGGAAGGGAAATAGGCATTTAGGTCCAGGAAATAGACAGATCTACCCCTAAAATCAATAAAAACCATTCAACACCTCGACATTTAATAGTGAAGCTTGCAAACTCCAAAGATAAAGAGAAGATCCTTAAAGCAGCAAGAGACAAGAAATCCCTGACTTTTATGGGGAGGAATATTAGGGTAACAGCAGACCTCTCCACAGAGACCTGGCAGGCTAGAAAGGGCTGGCAGGATATATTCAGGGTCCTAAATGAGAAAAACATGCAACTAAGAATACTATATCCAGCAAGGCTCTCATTCAAAATGGAAGGAGAGATAAAGAGCTTCCAAGACAGGCAGGAACTGAAAGAATATGTGACCTCCAAACCAGCTCTGCAAGAAATTTTAAGGGGGACTCTTAAAATGCTCCTTTAAGAAGAAGTTCAGTGGAACAATCCACAAAAACAAGGACTGAATAGATAACATGATGACACTAAACTCATATCTGTCAATAGTAACTCTGAACGTGAATGGGCTTAATGACCCCATCAAAAGGTGCAGGGTTTCAGACTGGATAAAAAAGCAGGACCCATGTATTTGCTGTCTACAGGAGACTCATGTTAGACAGAAGGACACCTACCACCTGAAAATAAAAGGTTGGAGAACCATTTACCATTCAAATGGTCCTCAAAAGAAAGCAGGGGTAGCCATCCTTATATCAGATAAACTAAAATTTACCCCGAAGACTACAGTGAGAGATGAAGAGGGACACTATCTCATACTTAAAGGATCTATCCAGCAAGAGGACTTAACAATCCTCAATATATATGCCCCGAATGTGGGAGCTGCCAAATATTTAAACCAATTAATAACCAAAGTGAAGAAATACTTAGATAATAATACACTTATACTTGGTGACTTCAATCTAGCGCTTTCTACCCTCAATAGGTCTTCTAAGCACAACATCTCCAAAGAAACGAGAGCTTTAAATGATACACTGGACCAGATGGATTTCATAGATATCTACAGAACTTTACATCCAAACTCAACTGAATACACGTTCTTCTCAAGTGCACATGGAACTTTCTCCAGAATAGACCACATACTGGGTCACAAATCGGGTCTGAACCGATACCAAAAGATTGGGATCGTCCCCTGCATATTCTCAGATCATAACGCCTTGAAATTAGAACTCAATCACAAGAAGAAGTTTGGAATGACCTGAAACACGTGGAGGTTAAGGACCATCCTGCTAAAAGATAAAAGGGTCAACCAGGAAATTAAGGAAGAATTAAAAAGGATTCGTGGAAACTAATGAGAATGAAGATACAACTGTTCAAAATCTTTGGGATGCAGCAAAAGCAGTCCTGAGGGGGAAATACATCACAATACAAGCATCCATTCAAAAACTGGAAAGAGGGATCCCTGGGTGGCGCAGCGGTTTGGCGCCTGCCTTTGGCCCAGGGCGCGATCCTGTAGACCCGGGATCGAATCCCACGTCGGGCTCCCGGTGCATGGAGCCTGCTTCTCCCTCTGCCTGTGTCTCTGCCTCTCTCTCTCTCTCTCTCTCTCTCTGTATGACTATGGTAAATAAAAAAAAATAAAACTGGAAAGAACTCAAATACAAATGCTAACCTTACACATAAAGGAGCAAGAGAAGAAGCAGCAAATCGACCTGACGCCCAGCAGAAGAGAGTTAATTAAAATTTGAGCACAACTCAACGAAATTGAGACCAGAAGAACTGTGGAACAGATCAACAGAACCAGGATTTGGTTCTTTGAAAGAATTAATAAGATTGATAAACCATTAGCCAACCTTATTAAAAAGAAGAGAGAGAAGACTCAAATTAATAAAATCATGAATGAGAAAGGAGAGATCACTACCAACACCAAGGAAATACAAACGATTTTAAAAACATATTATGAACACCTCTACGCCAATAAATTAGGCAATCTAGAAGAAATGGACGCATTCCTGGAAAGCCACAAACTACCAAACCTGGAGCAGGAAGAAATAGAAAACCTGAACAGGCCAATAACCAGGGAGGAAATTGAAGAAGTCATCAAAAACCTCCCAAGACACAAGAGTCCAGGGCCAGATGGCTTCCCAGGGGAATTCTATCAAACGTTTAAAGAAATCATACCTTTTCTACTAAAGCTGTTTGGAAAGATAGAAAGAGATGGAGTACTTCCAAATTCATTCTATGAGGCCAGCATCACTTTAATTCCAAAACCAGACAAAGACCCCACCAAAAAGGAGAATTATAGACCAATATCCCTGATGAACATGGATGCAAAAATTCTCAACAAGATACTAGCCAATAGGATCCAACAACATATTAAGAAAATTATTCACCATGACCAAGTAGGATTTATCCCCGGGACACAAGGCTGGTTCAACACTCGTAAAACAATCAGTGTGATTCATCATATCAGCAAGAGAAAAACCAAGAACCATATGATCCTCTCATGAGATGTAGAGAAAGCATTTGACAAAATACAGCATCCATTCCTGATCAAAACTCTTCAGAGTATAGGGATAGAGGGAACTTTCCTCGATATCTTAAAAGCCATCTACGAAAAGCCCACAGCAAATATCATTCTCAATGGGGAAGCACTGGGAGCCTTTCCCCTAAGATCAGGAACAAGACAGGGATGTCCACTCTCACCACTGCTATTCAACATAGTATTGGAAGTCCTAGCCTCAGCAATCAGACAACAAAAAGACATTAAAGGCGTTCAAATTGGCAAAGAAGAAGTCAAACTCTCCCTCTTCGCCGATGACATGATACTCTACATAGAAAACACAAAAGCCTCCACCCCAAGATTGCTAGAACTCATACAGCAATTTGGCAGCGTGGCAGGATACAAAATCAATGCCCAGAAATCAATGTCATTCCTATACACTAACAATGAGACTGAAGAAAGAGAAATTAAGGAGTCAATCCCATTTACAATTGCACCCAAAAGCATAAGATACCTAGGAATAAACCTAACCAAAGAGGTAAAGGATCTATATCCTAAAAACTATAGAACACTTCTGAAAGAAATTGAGGAAGACACAAAGAGATGGAAAAATATCCCATGCTCATGGATTGGCAGAATTAATATTGTGAAAATGTCAATTTTACCCAGGGCAATTTACACGTTTAATGCAATCCCTATCAAAATACCATGGACTTTCTTCAGAGACTTAGAACAAATTATTTTAAGATTTGTGTGGAATCAGAAAAGACCCCGAATAGCCAGGGGAATTCTAAAAAAGAAAACCATATCTGGGGTCATCACAATGCCAGATTTCAGGTTGTACTACAAAGCTGTGGTCATCAAGACAGTGTGGTACTGGCACAAAAACAGACACATAGATCAATGGAACAGAATAGAGAACCCAGAAGTGGACCCTGAACTTTATGGTCAACTAATATTCGATAAAGGAGGAAAGACGATCCATTGGAAGAAAGATAGTCTCTTCAATAAATGGTGCTGGGAAAATTGGACATCCACATGCAGAAGAATGAAACTAGACCACTCTCTTGCACCATACACAAAGATAAACTCAAAATGGATGAAAGATCTAAATGTGAGACAAGATTCCATCAAAATCCTAGAGAACACAGGCAACACCCTTTTTGAACTTGGCCACAGTAACTTCTTGCAAGATACATCCACGAAAGCAAAAGAAACAAAAGCAAAAATGAATTATTGGGACTTCATCAAGATAAGAAGCTTTTGCACAGCAAAGGATACAGTCAACAAAACTCAAAGACAACCTACAGAATGGGAGAAGATATTTGCAAATGACCTATCAGATAAAGGGCTAGTTTCCAAAATCTATAAAGAACTAATTAAACTCAACACCAAAGAAACAAACAATCCAATCATGAAATGGTCAAAAGACATGAAGAGAAATCTCACAGAGGAAGACATAGACATGGCCAACATGCACATGAGAAAATGCTCTGCATCACTTGCCATCAGGGAAATACAAATCAAAACCACAATGAGATACCACCTGACACCAGTGAGAATGGGGAAAATTAACGAGGCACGAAACCACAAATGTTGGAGAGGATGCGGAGAAAAGGGAACCCTCTTACACTGTTGGTGGGAATGTGAACTGGTGCAGCCACTCTGGAAAACTGTGTGGAGGTTCCTCAAAGAGTTAAAAATAGACCTGCCCGATGACCCAGCAATTGCACTGTTAGGGATTTACCCCAAAGATTCAGATGCAATGAAACGCCGGGACACCTGCACCCCGATGTTTCTAGCAGCCATGTCCACAATAGCCAAACTGTGGAAGGAGCCTCGGTGCCCATCGAAAGATGAATGGATAAAGAAGATGTGGTTTATGTATACTGTCGCGGCCGGTGCAAGAAGTTCCGTGTTCAGGAACCGAGGGCAAGGGGATGAGAAAGAAACAAGAGACTAAAAGTTCATGGGATAGGAGGTTCCATGCAGCTGATGGCTGCAATGTACAAGCTTTATTTTTGCATGTAGAGTTTATATAGCCTCTGTAAGCAGGTGGCTTATTTATTTAAGGAGAAGTACATCTCGCGCACAAACATACATTGTTTTTAAAACTAACACCTGTTATTTGTTTAAGCAATAGAGCATGAAGGCCACATTTAGTCTAAACAGTGAGGTTTGTTTATTAAGTAATGTCTGCCAAGGCGGTCATGTGTTAGGCCACCTTCTTGCTTACTTTATGGGAACTTGTCTTGATAACATTTTAAAGGAGAAGCAAATATGTACTTTTACTTCCATAAGGTGGAAGAGCTAGGTGCAGTCCCAGCAGGTTGGCCAGGTATGATAAGGAGCCTTTGCTCAACCCAGAACCCTGCCTCGCGCCGCAGGACTGCGGGTGGGCCAGGGACAACAGGGAGCTTTGGCTCAACTTGGAACCCTGCCTTGCGCGGCAGGACTGCGGGTTGGCTAGGGACAACAAGGAGCTTTGGCTCAACTTGGAACCTTGCCTCGCACCGCGGGACCACTCCCAACATCTCCCCCTATATTTTTCAAATGCAAAAAGTGAAGTTGTGCCTTAGAGGAATTTAATTGATTATTGAATTTTTTGCAAGAGCAGGCAAACATTACATACATCAGAATTAACCCGATTATTAATGCCAAAAATATCCAAAAGGAATATTTCAGTGAATTGAAGGGATTAAAGCCATTTAACTGATTTAAGATCTCACCAGCTAAATCGCTGGGGTCTTCATAATGCAACATACTTTGACTAATGACGTTTATTTCTTGTTGTAATTTTAAGAGATCCAGACTAATATTAGCATGATTCCAAACTCCTTGTAAATGCATACGTACATTTTCCCATGATCCATTAAAAGGCAGTGGGGTAACACAAATATGCTTATAAGCGTCATGGCAAGTCAATTGGGTTATAGTTTTTAGTACAACAAATTGATCACCAAGATATAAAACGGCTTCTTTTAAAGCTTCAATCTGCGCTTCAATTTTTTCATCAATTCTCTTTTGAGCATCAAGAGCAACAGTTACATTTCTAGCAAGTTCATTTACATGTTCAGCAGTCTGAGCATTTTCATGCAAAGATACAACAGATAAAGTAGCAGAGGCAATAAGAGCAATAGTAGCCACTATCCCTGCAATAAAAGTCCAAGAAATTTTCGAGTTCTTTTTAGCTTTTTCACCAATTCTTGAGCTAACTGCATACCAAAGTTCGCATACCAAGGTCCTCTCACATCAACAGGGATCATCCAATATGGAGGTTGTTGCACCAGGAATAACTTTGTGTTGAAATCAATCTTCTTATCAAACTTGTGGCTTGTGAGGTTAACTTCTTTATTTGTCTCCATGATGGCAGATTCGTCTTATGAGTCCTCTTCCTCTGAGGAGGGCATAAGTTCAGCCGACTCATCTTCCTTCTCAGTTTTGATATCTCTAACAAATTTGGCTGGAACCCAGCGCGGCGCTTCCTCATCCTGTGGGAAGATACAAGCATATCCTCGACCCTGTCTAAGCAAGGGGTCAGGGCCTTTCCACTGTCCTGTCATAGGATCCTTCCACTTTGCCATAAGGGTTGGATCAGTATTTTTTCCCCAATGTTTTTCTGATGGTGTATATCCATCATCATGCACAATCAAAAAATTTAAAATGAATATTGCTAAGTCTAGGTGCATGTGGGGGGAATATTTCATTTTTCCTGCCATAATCTCCCCCTTTTTTTAGTTTTTGTAAGGTATTTTTAAGTGTAAGATGAGCTCTTTCAATAATAGCTTGACCTGTAGAGTTGTAAGGGATGCCTGTGGTATGCTGGATGTGAAATGTTTCACAAAAGGTTTTAAAAGCTTGGGATATATAAACACTCCCATTATCAGTTTTTAATCGTTTAGGCATTCCCATGTAAGCAAAAGCATGAAAAAGATGATTTTGAACATCAGTAAAACTTTCACCAGAATGAGCAGAAGCTACGATCATGCCAGAATAAGTATCAATAGAAACATGCACAAATTGTAATTTATTAAAAGATGAAGGGATCCCTGGGTGGCGCAGCGGTTTGGCGCCTGCCTTTGGCCCAGGGTGCGATCCTGGAGACCCGGGATCGAATCCCACATCGGGCTCCCGGTGCATGGAGCCTGCTTCTCCCTCTTCCTATGTCTCTGCCTCTCTGTCTCTCTCTCTGTGACTATCATAAATAAATAAAAATTAAAAAAATACATTAAAAAAAGATGAATAATGTGTTACATCCATTTGCCATTAGGTTTTAAGATTATTAAGTTAACATTTTCTGTCAAATCTCTTTGTTGAAGCTGTGTAGAGGAAATTTTATTTGCTACTAAAGCCAAGGCATCCTCTGCTTTTGGAGTAAGCTGTCTCAAAGATAAAGGGGAGGAGTCCCCTTTTAAAATAGAAAAAAAAGGGGCTGTAACTGAGAAGTGGTGAGAGACAGCGAAGGTCGGAGCCAATTTATATCACCTAATAATTTTTGGAAGTCATTTAAAGTTTTTAATTGCGAGGTTCTAACTGCGATTTTCTGTGGCCTAATACTCTGTTTACTAATAAGATATCCTAAATACTCAAAGGGAGCTTCTCTCTGTACTTTCTCAGGAGCTATTTGAAGTCCAGCAGAGCTAAGACATTGGGAAAGAACCCGAAAGGTGTTAGCCAGGTGTTCACTGGTCTTGCTGCCAGTAATAGGTCATCCATATAATGAATACAATATACCTCAGGGAATTGTTTCCTGAAAGGGGATTCCCGTTAGAATCAGTTTTTGAACTACATTTATTAGCCCAATGATATCCTCTGTGGCATCTAGGGCAAAGGTTTTGAGGTTTTTTGTTTTTTTGGGTTTTTTTTTTTTTTTGTAGTTTGAGAAGTCTTTTTCTGAGGGCATTGATTTTTAAAATGTCCCAATTGGCCACATAAGAAGCATTTTTGATTCATTTTCATGTTTGGGTTCTTATTTTGTTTTAGTATCTGAGCATGCAATTTTGCAGGAGGGATGCCTTTAAAAGCAGCAGCCAAGGTGACTCCTTGCAAATACGAGGGCCCTATATCTGCGCAAAGGTGCACATAATCTTCAAGAGTTCCCTGGTTCTTCCAAGGTCTTATGGCTGCTTGACAGACGGCATTAGCATTCTCATAGGCCAGTTGTTTAACTATTAAAGTGCCAGCTTCCGCATCGGTGACTATTCTACTGACTGCGGTTAACAATCTGGCCACAAAATCAGAATAATTTTCCTCGGGACCTTGCCTGATTTTTGACAGTTCCTGTGACCTTGTATTTGTGGCAGGTAGCTTTTTCCATGCTGACAGAGAACAACTATTAATTTGGGTATAAGCTACTTCAGGAAAATTCAATTGCAAGCCTACGTCATAATACGGACCAGAACCAGTTAACATGTTGTAATCAACAGGAATGTTAGTTCTCCTATAGTAGCTGGCCTGCTTTTCGGCATTTTCAGAGATAAAGGTGGGGGAGGAGGTTTAGCATGACTTAAAACAAAAATCTCCTCCCTTCTATCTTTAAGGTAGGGACCATCAAACGGATCCTCTTTTTCATCATCTATTCTAAGGGACAGTTTGTGTAAAGGGGGAGTATGAATTTTTTGATTTTTTAAGCTCACCCCCCATTGAGGGTGGAGACTCTTTTTCACTTTTGGAGTTCAAGGAGATGATCTCAATAGAGTCTGTAGGATCCAGAACCTCCTTTATACAATTCCATGTAGTCCATATATCAGGAGGCAGTTGTTCCCCGCCCCCTTTTTTTCCCTCTTATTTTTAATTCATTTTTTTAGAGTCTGTCCAACTCTCTGCCAATCCGAAAGATCCACCGAGCCCTGATCAGAAAACCAAGGGCATATTATTCTAACTGTATCAAAGAACTTATCCAAAGAATTATGAGAAACCTTATACCCCTTTTCCCTTAAAAGAGCCTGTAGAACTTTTAAAAAATACCCATGTTCTACAGATTGCCTTTGTCCCATGATTATTTTACTCCTATCGTTCACGGAGCCGCCGTGATCCCCTTACCTGTAACGTAAACACTTCTTTCACTCTGTCTCGAGTCCCTGTTCGGGCGCCACTTGTCGCGGCCGGCGCGAGAAGGTCCGGATTCAGGGACCGAGGGCAAGGGGATGAGAAAGAAACAAGAGACTAAAAGTTCATGGGATAGGAGGTTCCATGCAGCTGATGGCCGCAATGGACAAGCTTTATTTTTGCATGTAGAGTTTATATAGCCTCTGTAAGCAGGCGGCTTATTTCTTTAAGGAGAAGTACATCTCGCGCACAAACATACATTGTTTTTAAAACTAACACCTGTTATTTGTTTAAGCAATAGAGCATGAAGGCCACATATAGACTAAACAGTGAGGTTTGTTTATTAAGTAATGTCTGCCAAGGCGGTCATGTGTCAGGCCACCTTCTTGCTTACTTTATGGGAACTTGTCTCGATAACATTTTAAAGGAGAAGCAAATATGTACTTTTACTTCCATAAGGGGGAAGAGCTAGGTGCAGTCCCAGCGGGTTGGCCAGGTATGACAAGGAGCCTTTGCTCAACCCAGAACCCTGCCTCGCGCCGCAGGACTGCGGGTTGGCCAGGGACAACAGGGAGCTTTGGCTCAACTTGGAACCCTGCCTCGCACCGCGGGACCGCTCCCAACATATACAATGGAATATTACTCAGCCATTAGAAACGACAAATACCCACCATTTGCTTCAACGTGGATGGAACTGGAGGGTATTATGCTGAGTGAAGTAAGTCAATCGGAGAAGGACAAATAGTGTATGTTCTCATTCATTTGGGGAATATGAATAATAGTGAAAGGGAATATAAGGGAAGGGAGAAGAAATGTGTGGGAAATATCAGAAAGGGAGACAGAGCATAAAGACTCCTAACTCTGGGAAATGAACTAGGGGTGGTGGAGGGGGAGGAGGGCGGGGGGTGGGGGTGAATGGGTGACGGGCACTGAGGGGGACACTTGACGGGATGAGCACTGGGTGTTATTCTGTATGTTGGTAAACTGAACACCAATAAAAATTAATTTATTAAAAAAATAAAAATAAATAAAAAGGGGAAAACAACTCTGTCAAGTATTTTTCAAGTGATCCCACCTTCCCTCCACCACATCCTGGCAGTTTTCTTTGTATTAACTAGCTCCAAACACAGTTAAGGGGATATGCCACAATAATTTGTATTTTTACCTTCCTGATGGATTTCCAATTCTTAAATTGTGAGAACTCATTCCATCACTATTTGCTATAGAACTGAATTTACTAAGTTACATCCACATTAGATATGCCCCAAAGGAGCATACAGCATACTTATTAAAATATCTGAAATTCCTCATCATATGATAGTCTAGTTTACAAATATGCATCATAGAGCCTGCAAACTAGTTTTAGAAGAAAGGTACAGCAAACAGCCTACTATCTGGTATTTGCACTCCTAGGAAGGTTTTGATATATTACTCCTATTTTAACCTAAGAATTATACAGATTAGAACTAATATGTAGTTGAAAGAAAGAGTAACTGTGTTAGTTAAAATTGAGCACAAACAATAAATTACAATGATAATCAGGTCTTTGATTTGTTTATACCCATAAAGCATTTTCCTAAATTTCCAGGAGAAAATAAAAAGACAAAGTTTCTCTGAAGAGATTTTTACCTTGTTGTTCATAATCAACACATAATATATTGTCACATCATTTCCCCATATATTAAATTTGAGTTTAAACGCAGAAATATGTATTCCAAGCTTTCCAGTGTCAACACTTCTTGGTAATGTCTGGATGAGTAAATGGTAAAATAGTCTCTGGCAATTAAACATTGGACTTTGCATCCATATTATTGCTGAGAAGAAATTGAAAAGTTATCACAAAATAAGACCCTTTAGGAATCCCTGGGTGGTGCAGTGGTTTGGCGCCTGCCTTTGGCCCAGGGCGCGATCCTGGAGACCCGGGATCGAATCCCACGTCAGGCTCCCGGTGCATGGAGCCTGCTTCTCCCTCTGCCTGTGTCTCTGCCTCTCTCTCTCTCTCTCTCTCTCTGACTATCATAAATAAATAAAAAAAAATTTTTTTAAAAAATAAGACCCTTTATTATGTTGAGGTATGTTCCCTCTAAACTCACTTTGTTTTTTTTTTTTTTTGTTGTTGTTGTTGTTGTCGTTATTTGTTTTTAAGATTTTGTTTATTCATTAGAGACAGAGGCAGAGACATAGGCAGAGGGAGAAGCAGGCTCCATGCAGGGAGCACAATGTGGGACTCCAGGATCCCGGGACTCCAGGATCATGCCCTGTGCCGAAGGCAGATGCTTAACTGCTGAGTCACCCAGGAATCCCTAAATTTACTTTGTTAAGAGTTTTTAATCATGAATGGATGCTGAATGTTGTCAAAAGGTTTTTTTACATCTATTGAGATGATTATATAATTTTGTTATCAGCTAAAATGTTAGATTATAAAAAACCTGAACAATTAAACAATCTTTACATCTGACAATATGAAATTTATTCCACATCTATTTAACACAGATTTACTAAGTGAACACCACAGGCATGGTCCTGGTCCATGGTCTCCTGTGCTATCGGGCTCAAATAATCATATAATATAAACCTTGTCCTTTAAGTACTTAAACCAAATGTGAAAAGACAAAATAAATATGCATGAATAGGTACTGAACAATTCCTGAATCACTGTAAGCCAACACCACAAAGCATGAGGTTATATTAAAAAAAAAAAACAAAGTCAAGGCTTATATTATTAGCGTTATGGGTGTTCAAAAAGAAGAGAGAGTAATGTAAGCTAAAGTAATCAGGGAAAGTATCCTGGAAGAGATGGAACTTGAGCTGAACCATGAAGTGTATCTAGATGGTAAGGAACTGTGTAGGTAACAGTAAGGAGTGGGGGTTATTAGATTTTTTGGATAAAAAAAAGAATAGTAAAGTTTTAAAAGCTGTAATTAATGGTTGAAGGCTCAATTTTGGAAAGAAGTATTAGCAAAGAACAATAGACTAGTATCTATAGACCCCTAGGTTAAGTCAAATGCTACACTGGTTTAACCATGGATTAGTCCTATTGTCCTAATTCCTGTGTTCTCAAATTACTTTGCTGGGATGATTTTATTATTTCCTACTCTCAAATCATCATAAGTCAATTGCTTACCATGTGGCATATTTTACAAATAAACCAAAGCATTACTGCTGAGCATATATAATATGGCACAGAGGACTTTCATCTTATGTTTGTGAAATAACTAGCCCTATTTATTTAGAAGGATCACCCACAGATGTTTCACAGAAGGAGAAGGGAAAGAGAGAAAGAAATCCACCCACTGAGAATATATTTAATTATTTTTACCAGGGCATCTGTGTGAGTGATGCAAGCTGTTCAAAAATATTAATTTTAAATGTGGCATATTCTCTACAAGTATATAAAAAGAAAATTACAGGCAAGCTGATGAACTTATCAGATATATTGGAAGTTATTAGTCAATTTAGTAGTTTCAAAGTATATCTGCCTAGGTTATGGGTTGTTGGTGAGGCCAATTTTATACTGCTTTCAAGAGCAGGGATGAATTTTTTTTCTGATATTATGGAGTAGAAGGGACTTATATTTCCAAAAGTCCTGCAAGCTCAAATAATTGATCTGAGAGTAGTTTCTTGTCTCTTGCTGTTTATAATAAGTGTTAAATGGAGGAAAGAAGAAATGTTTCAAATACTCATTTCCCAAGATTAGAAAAAAAGATTAATCAGATATTCTTCCTCTGAGCCCACTGTCTAGCTTCCCCTCTAGCAGAGAAAGCTATTGTTTCTGATTTTTTAAAGGTGGATTTAGTTTTGAATGCTGCCTGGATTGGAATGTCCTTGACATATCCCAGGCTAGCAAAAAAGGAAGGAATTTGCATCTTGAGAAGATAGGTCTGAGTCAATTCAGGGTTGTTTACTCAAAAGATGTCTTTTACAGCTGCTGGAAAGTGAATAGGAAACACGTAGAGAAAAAATATGCATTTTGGTCTTCCAAATATTGCCTTGGCTTTCATTTTGTAACTCTTTAAATTTTAGGTCATAAGCTTCTGAATTTTTGTTCCATCAAAGTAGTTAAATAATCATTAATAATAAAGTAAAATAAAACCTTCCTAATTTTAGTGACCGTGGAAGGGAGAAAAAATATATTGAAAATTTGCTATATAGCAGCTTCATTTTAGATATTTTTACTTATCTCATGGAATCCTTAAGACATCTATGGGACTCAGACATGGTATTTATTAACCTTTAACCATATCAGTTAACCATAACCATACCATACCAGTTAAAATTAATTCCATGAGCACATTATGAACAACACTATTTGTTTACAAAGTGGACTCACCCAGAAGCACTCTACATTGTTCACCTTTCCAGAATTCAGGAAAATGCAAAAGTGAACTGCCTTCCAAAAAACTAAATTTTGTTGGAATTTTCCCAGTATATGCAGGAGATGTCATCACTCTCAGCCTATTTGATTTATTGATGACTGTTGTTTCAGTTCAGGTATATAGGTAGTACTTTAAGAAGAGTATTTATTTATTTATTTATTTATTTAACAATAGTGATGTTAAAGCTTTTTGTTTTATAAACTTATTTTGTACTCTTTGTAAAGAGTTACAAAATGAAAGCCAAGGCAATATTTGGCTATTTGCATAATATTTGTAAAGGACATTCAATTTCATTTTCAATTTACTGCTGAGGAGATGTTTTGGAATCTTTTGCCTCTGGAGTCAGATCAGAACTTTTTGGCTACCACATAAAAGAGACAGTATTCTCTGAGTATAGTAGTCATATAAATAATACATTACCGTGTAATATATCATATCATTATTATTAATGTTATACACACACACACACACACACACACCTTCTAATCCAAATCCCTAATCCTCTCCAAGTGTAATGCAAGCAATTTTCTGAATCTAATTTCATTAATACAGAAACTGAATGGGGTAAATTTTAGGTTCAGTTTGCAAAATTATGCCTTTTGTACTTGTGTTCTTCAAATCAATCAGCAGAAAATTCAGAAAATCTGTGGATTATCTGTGTTTTTCCTTATTTGTCTGGTGCTTGTCTAAGGAGTCAAAGAAAACATATAATGTGTTATGTATCCAAGACGGTGTTTTTTTTAAGATTTTTTAAAAGATTTTATTTATTTACTCATGAGAGACACACAGAGAGGGAGGGAGAGAGAGGCAGAGACACAGGCAGAGGGAGAAGCAGGCTCCATGCAGGGAGCCTGATGTGGGACTTGATCCCAGGTCCCCAGGATCAGGCCCTGGGCTGAAGGCAACGCTAAACTGCTGAGCCACCCGGGCTGCCCCAAGACGGTGTTTGTGAGAATATTTTTTTTTTACCAGCCTCAACTACAGGAAGACTGTTTTGCTCATTATTATTTGTATGAACTACCATGGCACACTCATATGGCCTGAACATAGTTGAAACTTAGGTCAGTGGCTTTCTTGTTTCTTTGCATGAAACAAGTAATTTTTTCTGAACATTATATGCATTGATTTTATGTGTGGTTTATCTCAAAAACAAGGGAATGAATGGGAAAATGTGGATGTATCAATGGTAAAATGGTCTTAATGCACACATACATGCCAGTAGCTCATGAATACAGACTTGCTTAAGACACACAATCAGATGCAGCAGATTGGTCTCAGGCTTTGTTGATTTTACATTTGGCTTATTGAATATTATTTTCCACCATAGCACCCAGAGATGGGGAATATCCAAAAGCAAGAGTGAAGATTAATCATATTAATTGTAGTGTACCCTCCACATTGTACAAACCCTCTTTTTACCTGGTATTATATTATTCCCATACTCATTTTTTACATGTAAGTTCCGTGCCCAGCATGAAGCCCAATGTGGGGCTTCAACTCACAATCCTGAGATCAAGACCTGAGTTGAGATCGAGTCCAATGCTCAACTAACCAAGACATTCAGGTGCCCCCCTCCCCCTGCCAATCATTTTAGATGATGATGCTAGAGAACCCTTCAGCTGCTTTTCCATGAGCACTAATTCTGCTCTTCACCGATGACATGATACTGTACATAGAAAACCCAAAAGCCTCCATCCCAAGATTGCTAGAACTTATACAGCAATTCAGCAGTGTGGCAGGATACAAAATCAATGCCCAGAAGTCAGTGGCATTTCTATACACTAACAATGAGACTGAAGAAATAAAAATTAAGGAGTCAATCCCATTTACAATTGCATCCGAAAAGCATAAGATACCTAGGAATAAACCTAACCAAAGGGGTAAAGGATCTATACCCTAAAAACTACAGAACACTTCTGAAAGAAATGGAGGAAGACACAAAGAGATGGAAAAATATTCCATGCTCATGGATTGGAAGAATTAATATTGTGAAAATGTCAATGTTACCCAGGGCAATTTACAGATTTAATGCGATCCCTAGCAAAATACCATGGACTTTCTTCAGAGAGTTGGAACAAATTATTTTAAGATTTGTATGGAATCAGAAAAGACCCCGATTAGGCAGGGGAATTCTAAAAAAGAAAACCATATCTGGGGGCATCACAATGCCAGATTTCAGGTTATACTACAAAGCTGTGGTCATCAAGACAGTGTGGTACTGGCACAAAAACAGACACATAGATCAATGAAACACAATAGAGAATCCAGAAGTGGACCCTCAACTTTATGGTCAACTAATATTCGACAAAGCAAGAAGACTATCCACTGGAAGAAAGACAGTCTCTTCAATAAATGGTGCTGGGAAAATTGGACATCCACATGCAGAAGAATGAAACTGGACCATTATCTTACACCATACACAAAGATAAGCTCAAAATGGGTGAAAGATCTAAATGTGAGACAAGATTCCATCAAAATCCTAGAGAACACAGGCAACGCCCTTTTTGAACTTGGCCACAGTAACTTTCTGCTATTATGAGTCTTAAAGTAATTTGGTTGTCATTAAATTCCAAATATGTTAATAAATTCTGCCTTAATACTCCAAAAATGTTCCAAGGCATTGTAGTAGACACTGATGATATCCAACAACAATCCAGCCTTTCCCTTCTACCTCTCTAACAGAACCCTAATTTTTGTTTAGGTATCACTTTTCTTCTTGAATTATTACATTTAAATTAAGCCAGTGCTTTTTGTAATTCAGGGGATGAATGGTCAGTAATCCTAAAACCAACCTATCTCTGGATTCCGTGTTATGACAGATAATACATATCATACTGTTTAAGCTGTCAGAGCCAGTGTTTTCCGTTATTTTAAACCAAAAGTAATCTAAACTGATACAAGTACATATTAACTTCATTTTTCAGATTAAGAATCTGAGGTTCACAGAAGCTAACTGATTTGCCTGATGTGTAGAAATAAAATTGGGAGGGCATAGATTAATATCTAAAGTTGAATAATATATTTTCTGCTATTTTCACTGTAACACACAGATTCCTGTGTTATGCTGCCACATTCGTAAATTGTTAAGTGCATTGTTCCTGCTATTCTTCTAATTTAATATTTAAGTAATATTGTATGGGAAACATATCGCCTAAATTTGTCAGCCAATATGGTCTCTTTTGCAATTTCTAGTCCTGATTAGCTAAGATATTTATTTTACCAAAGTCTAAATAATATGAACATCAGACTGTACTTCCAACAGCAAATTGGCTATTTCCACCCTGATATCACAAAGTAATTTCTTCTTCAATATGTTCAATGTTGAAATCACTGTCTTGGGGATCCCTGGGTGGCCCAGCGGTTTGGCGCCTGCCTTTGGCCCAGGGCGCGATCCTGGAGACCCAGGATCGAGTCCCACGTCGGGCTCCCGGTGCATGGAGCCTGCTTCTCCCTCTGCCTGTGTCTCTGCCTCTCTCTCTCTCTCTCTCTCTCTCTCTCTCTCTCTCTCTGACTATCATAAATAAATAAATAAAATAATAATAATAAAAGAAATCATTGTCTTTATCCAAAACTTGTTATTCCTTCTGTATTCAATATCTTGATTAGTGATACCATAATTCTTCCAGAGACTTAAACCGGGTATCTGGAAATCATTTCCAACCTGTCTTTCACTCTTAATGTCTGATTCATAATGACAATTTTGTCATTTTTATTCTATAAATATCTTGTTTCTACCTTTACACATTTGTACTACCCTTAGACATTGGGATCTATGCTACAGATCCCCATACATATCCAAAACACAAAAAGAAATTTATTAAAGAATACATGAATCTTTCTATCACTCAAGATCCAGTGCCCAGCCCTGGAATAGAGTAACTAATAACTCCAATATCTACTCTTACAGCTAGCATTCTTGAGACCCCAAGGAAATTCTCCTTCACATCCCTTACACTATATCCTTTAACCAAATGATGACTGCATTCAAATAACATAAAGGTTTGTTATGTTATATGATGGACACTACTTTGGAGAGTGTGGAGAATTTAAGCAGCAAAAGTACAAAGATAAGTGAAATGGTAAATTACCTTGTTACATCTTTTCTCTCAGATGTGATCAATGGCATAGATGCTTGCATAATAAAAAATCATTTTTTTAGGTGGTAAACATGCATTCTTTGTTTCCCTTCATATTCCAATCCATTATTGTAGAGGTACTCATGATTCCCACAGTATGTACATATATCAGCTGGGGAACACTTTGTACTGTTGAGTAATTCACAATACTCATATACTTATATATATAGATATTATGTGAATCAAGCATGATACTGATTCCTTATTCTAACAACTGGATGAATATTAGAAATACAAACAGCTTTTCTTTATAAGATCATTTAATAAAAAAAGATCATTTAATAAGATTTAGACTTTTAGAAATTTAAATAAGAGTATATCACACTAAAAAAAATAAAATAAAAAAATAAAAAATAAAAAAAGAGTATATCACACTTATTTTAATAACTAAACTTAATTCTGATATTTATCAATTATAATTCATAATCTTTTAAATTCAATAAATTATTTTGAATATTTTAGAAGCAAACAGAATAAAAATATTTTAAATTTCAATTTTTATATTTAGATAAATTTGCATTCAAATTTTGTACTCTTTGAATACAACTGTATTTTTTAATCCTTTAGGTTATTAAGATAAGGAAATATTCAGATAATGAAAACAGATAATGCAAAAGTAGAACATAGAAAAGAAATAAACATAAAAAGAAATGAAGTTACTGTATTTTAATTTTTTTTAAAATAGAAATAATGGAAGTGAGCAGACTTCTCTTGAGCATAACACCAACAAAATGCATCAACAGCACAAGACATTACACATTCTTTATTTAATGTAAAGTTAATTCCACATCAAAACAAGGAATTTGAGCCAGGATTTTATTCTCATCCAAGTTGAAAATTTGAACATATCAGATGAAATCTATGATTTTTTAATATGGAAATGTAATTAATAATCAAAACAATGGAACAGAAAAAGAAAATTATTCATATCAAAATCACAATTCAGAAGCAATAAGTGAACAATGTCCAGCCCATTAGATAATAAAAAATTATATTCACAAAATCCAGAAAATTGAAAGATAAAACCTCTGAATCTTTACCATTGAATTATGGTCATGAAAAATGGCTGTCATATCCTTATGACAGCATGAGAATATTTCTAGCAAAGCATAGTCCAATTTTAATTAGTGCTATACTTTTTACCAATTGGATGAGTATAGCAGATATTTAATAATTCATTTTGCACTGAAATTCTTTCAAATAGAAGAATAACTGGAAAATGGATTTTGTATTCTACATTCAAAAACAATGTATTTTATCACTGTCACTGAACATTTTACAAGCAATCCTTAAGGTCAGCTTGGATTAATAAAGATATTTATGACTCTGAGAAGTTAGATTTTGAACAGAAGAAAAATGAATAAACAGTAATAATTATAGTTCAACAAAGTACAACAAAGACAAGTAAAGGCAAATATAGAATACAGTCATGATGTTCTTAAAATAAATAATATGTGTCCAAAATTAAACAAGCATAATTTTGCACACTGTAGAAAAAAAATGGAAAACTTAAATTTGTTAGCTATTTTGAAATCTCCTGGCTAAGTCTATAAAATGGATAAAAATGAATGAAATAAATGGTCACTATCTAGGACTTAAAATTGAAAACGGTATTTTTAATTTAATAGATTAAAGAGTAAGAAAATAAATCATATATAAAATTTCAGGGCAGCCAGGGTGGCTCAGCAGTTTAGCACCGCCTTCAGCCCAGGGTGTGATCCTGGAGACCCCAGATTGAATTCCATGTCAGGCTCCCTGCATGGAGCCTGCTTCTCCCTCTGCCTGTCTCTCTCTCTCTCTCTCTCTCTCTCTCTCTCTCTCTCTCTCTTTCTGTGTGTCTCTCATGAATAAATAAAATCTTTAAAAAAATTCTGAAGTGAATTTTATTGAGCACAATTACATTATAAAAGGGGAAATTTATGTTGAATAAATAACATTTAATATAAAATTACAGGTTTTGATTTTGTTAGAGAGTGAAAAATAAACTATTTTCAATTTTAAGCTAGGATTTAAATCATTCTTGAAGGTGAGCCTATATTAATGATGCTAACAAGTTTGCTTAAAAAAACTGTACAAGACAAAATTTGGACTAAAATTACAGAAGCATTTTTGTACTATATACACAGTACATTTTGAACATATTGCATTTGATATTGTGAGAGATGGCCTCAATTGCACTGATAATAATGAGTTTCTTCTATTTATATTATATATGATAATTTGTGGGTCTGCCCAAAGATAGAACATCTTAATTTAAGATAACATATATTAATCTTGACCTTACAACCATCCTTAGACACATGATATGTAAACTAAATATTATTATGTCAACTAATATTATTAAATATTATTAATATTATTATTATTAAAATAATTACATGTAATTTAGTCATTTAATTTAAATACAAAACGCACTAGAAGAATTAAGTGAAAGAACAAAAGATCTTTAAATGAAGATTTTGCAAGAGAGTGATTTGATCATTGATCATTTCCACTCATGATCTTTAGTGGAAAATGAAACTAATTTTGAATTTTCTCTATTCACTGTTATTTGGTCTGAAACTCTTTCTTGTTACTAATAATATGAACAGGAGCCTTAGGAAAACAGATTTAAGTTTGACTATTTCATATTTAATAGTATTAAGAATTTAAATAGGGAAAATAGTTCTTCTGTATTGAAAGGAACTGCATAGAAATATGCAATAAGAGTGACATTCTAAAATAATTACATTAAAAAGGAAAAAAATGTTTGCACATCCATAAGAAAAAATATTCACATACAAATATTGCCCAAGCCGATTTCTATAAAGACTGCTATACAGAATGACTTATTCTTTGTTTTAGGTATAAAACAAGGTATAATTTTGGTTGGTATAATTTTGGTTGAAAGACATTTGAACAAGTTGGACAAACATATTGCCATAAACAGTTATAATTTGCAAGCATTGAAAATTTTGAAAGCAGAAATTATGCAATGTTCTATAGATTTAAATATTGTATTGAGGGGCACCTGGGTGGCTCAGTGGTTGAGCATCTGGCTTTGGCTCAGGTCATGATCCCAGGGCCCTGGGGTCAAGTCTAACATTGGGCTCCCCACACAGGGAGTCTGCTTCTCCCTCTGCCTATGTCTCTGCCTCTTTCTCTCTCTCTCTCTCTCTCTCTCTCTCTCTCTTTCTCTCTCTCTCTCCTCTCTCTCTCTGTCTCTCATGAATAAATAAATAAAATATTTTTAAAAGAAAATAGAAAAATCACAATATAAGGCATAGATATTTATGTGGTGAAGTTAAAATATCTTGTGGGCAGCCCGGGTGGCTCAGCGGTATAGAGCCTGCCTTCAGTCCAGGGCCTGATCCTGGAGACCCGGGATTGAGTCCTATGTCAGGCTCCCTATTTGGAGCCTGCTTCTCCCTCTGCCTGT
Organism: Nyctereutes procyonoides; assembly: GCF_905146905.1. Taxonomy (NCBI): domain Eukaryota; kingdom Metazoa; phylum Chordata; class Mammalia; order Carnivora; family Canidae; genus Nyctereutes; species Nyctereutes procyonoides. The sequence continues at coordinate 62,145,562 of NW_026575125.1, read as the reverse complement.
GTCTCTGCCTCTCTCTCTCTCTCTCTCTCTCTCGTGTGTGTGTCTCATGAATAAATAAATAAAATCTTTAAAAAATATATCTTGTAATATGGGAGTACCTGGCTGGTTATTAGAGTATGTGACTCTTGATCTCTGGGATTATTAGTTCCAGCTCCAGGTTGGGTACAGAGATCACTTAAAATCTTATGTTAATATTAAGGGAAACTAGATATGGAATTATGGAAACTTCTTCTATTAACCTTATAATTTTTTGTAGATTTAAAAAATGTTCTAAAAAATTAAGTTCAGGCATGGCTGGGTAGCTGAGTAGTTGAGCGTCTGCCTTTGGCTCAGGGTATGATCCCAGGATCCCAGATCATGTTCCACATAGGGTTCCCTGCATGGAGCCTGCTTCTCCCTCTGCCTATGTCTCTGCTTCTCTCTGTGTGTGTCTCTCATGAATAAATAAAATCTTTTAAAAATTAAGTTTTTTTTTAAATTGATAATTCAAAATAAGAACTACCTTATTGGGGCACTGGGGGGGCTCAGTCAGTTAAGGAATAAGCTATTGATATCAGCTTAGGACATGATCTCAGGGTTGTGGGACTGAGCCCAGACTTGGACTCTGTGCTCAGTGTGGAGTCTGCTTGAGATTGAAAATTCATGTAATATATATCAACAATGCTTTATCATATATAACATTACAATGTTTGTCCATGATATGTGAAATACTTGACTGTGGTTGATTGAAAACATTGGGCACTATATTTTATAGTTCCTTTTTATCACGAGTTGGGTCTAGTTTAAATGGCTCAACTACAAAATCTTGAGGTAATAAATGATTGTTGTCCTAAATCACTAAATTTTTACTATACAAGGAAGGCTGAGATAATGGTTCATATTTTAATCTAAATATTACCTAAGAATCTTAAGAATTGTATTGACAATTCCACTTACTACTACTCTTTCAGCTGGGAGAAGTTTCTCCAAATTGAAATTAATGAAAAACTAGCTAAAAATTACTGACTCAGAACATCTTGTATTATTTAATATTATTGTCAACAGAACACTACTGATTTAAATCTATGAGTATAAAATCATAGTGATTTTGTAAAATAAAGGCCAAAATATATTTTATATAATTAATATATAATAAATTATCAATTATTTATGTATCCATTTCATTACTCATAAGAATATTGTTACCTCATCAGAATAATAGTTAGACTTGCACATTACATTCACTCAGTTTTGGTATTTTGTCCCAAACGCTGTGAATTTTAGGAAATAATCATTTGTGCATCTCCACTGCCATTGTCTTACATCAAAGTTTCAATTATCTCTTTACTTCAATATTCTAATATTCTTCCAACGTCCTCCACCCTCACCCATTCTCTGATTCTCCATATATATACCATCCTCAGAAAATTATTTGGAAAATATTAAAATCTTATGCCATGTCTTTTTTTAAAACTCTTTAGTGGTTCTTTATCAATCTGTAGGAAAAAGTCCAAACTCTTTGGCAGAGCTCTTGCTGCCTTGGCATGGTCAGAAGCTAATCACATTTCAAAATACAAACATTTCTCAGCCATTAGAAACGACAAATACCCACCATTTGCTTCCACGTGGTTGGAACTGGAGGGTATTTTGCTGAATTAAATAAGTCAATCAGAGAAAGACAAACATTATATGGTCTCATTCATTTGGGGAATATAAAAAATAGTGAAAGGGAATAGAGGGGAAGGGAGAAGAAATGGGTAGGAAATATCAGAAAGGGAGACAGAACATGGAAGACTCCTAACTCTGGGAAACGAACTAGGGGTGGTGGAAGGGGAGGAGGGCGGGGGGTGGGGGTGAATGGGTGACGGGCACTTAGGGGGGCACTTGACGGGATAAGCACTGGGTGTTATTCTGTATGTTGGCAAATTGAACACCAATAAAAAAATAAACTTATTATTAAAAAAAAGAAAAAGAATCAAGAATGTAACACAAATTTGGCTAAATATCCTGTAATTCCTTTAATGGCTGATGCTTTTTTAAGGCATTAAACTGTGTTGCTACTAAAAAAAAATAGTGAAAGGGAATAAAAGGGAAAGGAGAAAAAATGAGTGGGAAATATCAGAAAGGGAGACAGAACATAAGAGACTCCAAACTCTGGGAAACGAACAAGGGGTGGTGGAAAGGGAGGTGGGCGGGGCGTGGGGGTGACTGGGTGACGGGCACTGGGGGGGGCACTTGATGGGATGAGCACTGGGTGTTATGCTATATGTTGGCAAATTGAACTCCAATTAAAAAATATATGTAAAAAAATAAAAAATAAAATAAAATACAAACATTTCTAATTAAATGAATTAACCTTAATGAATGGGCTTTTACCTATCATATTTCCAGCCTCTTTTGTCAACACAATCCCCACAGTCACCCTTCACTGCAACCAGGTCAAGATCTATTATTTGTGGGTTCAGCGCAAAACTCTTTTCAAAAATGATTAACTGTTTCAAAATGGTGATGACAGGTTATTTAAAAAAAAGTACGAGACTGACAGGTTATCAAATCAAGTATGAGATTTCTGAGTGGAGGGCCATATACAACTACTCTAGGTCACATACCCATGAAACTGGCACTAAGTTCAGACACTTCCTGAATGGTTTATAGTTACCTGAGCATCCCATTCATTCCTCACTTATCTACCTTTGCATATCCTGCTTTTTGTTGTAATGCACCTTTCCTTATTTCTTTTAAGAATTTTCATCAAATTCCAAAATGCTGCCTCCTCTGGGGTTCCATAAAACTTGAGACTGGGTGGCTAAGGTCACGATCCTGGGGTCTTGAGATTGAGCCCTTCATCAGGCTCCCTGCTTCTCCCTCTGCCTATGTCTCTGCCTCTCTCTGTGTGTCTCTCATGAATAAATAAATAAAATCTTAAAAAAAACTTGAGGCTTATTCCCAATATAAGATTTACCATATTGCTACATGTTTAAAATGTTTACAAATCTGTCTCCTTCACCAGTCTCTGAAAACCACTAATGCAGTGATCATGTTTTTATTGATCTGTGTCGACAGCCTCAGGATCTACTACAGGAGAGGTGTTCTGCAAGGTAGAAGACTTTTATGTGGGTTAGTATGTGAAATGGAAAAACTTATAGTTTGTACTTAATTTACAGAAACTGAAGAACTGATTAAGCTGCAGAGTTGCTTCAATAATCTCACAGAACTATTCTGAACAAACTGTGTATTCAATCACTATATTATGCTCCTCTATACATACTGATAAAGCTTCTTTCAGTAACATTTGGAGACAAAATGAAGAATGTGACCCAAAATATCTTATAGAATCAATGGAAAAATATGATGGTTGATACCCTGTCTTTTGAGTAAATTCACAAGATGATAATCTCCGAAAGTAGGTTATTTATTATTTTACCCTATACTCACTATTTAATCACATTTTATTTGCCGAGGGAAGAGAGGACACTTTCCAGTTTTGAAACATTTTGTGACTATCAACACTAAAGATTTAGCTATGAAAAAACTTTAAATTTTATATCTTTCAGAAGAAAACGTTCACACAAAAGTAGGCAGAATAAAGAGGTTACTATGAAGGAAATTCAAAAAGTGTTTGTTATCAAGCACAGAAAGGTGCTAGATTCTATAGCATTAAGTCTTATCATATAGTGTTACTAAATAAGGTCTTTCTAAAAGCCCTTTGTGTTTCAGACCACTTAATTAGAAATGTTTGTGTTTTAAAATATGACCATGCCAAGGCAGCAAGAATGGAATGATGGAGTTCTTTTGGTATGTATTTTTGTTGGACCTTATGTTCTACTACATTTGTATAAGAATCTCAAATTACAAGGTGTATCTAAAGGAGTTGCTGCTTTTGAGAATGCCTTCACCTTGCACCTGGGTGGCTCAGTTAGTTAAGCACCTGACTCTTGCTTTTGGCCCAGGTCCTGATCTCAGGGTTGTGAGACTGAACCCTGCATTGGGCACCATGCTGGGCATGGAATATGCTTAAGATTTTTTCTCACCCTCTCCCTCTGCCCTTCCCCACCATACCCTCCCCAAAAAAAGAAAGAAAGAAAAGGATGCCCTCACCTTGCTAGATCAAATTCTACCCAGAGTTATTATCAATAAATGCATTTACCATGACTTGTGTCAGTATGTGCACAGAGATGCAGATATATAATGTTTGATATCTGTGTTTTAATTGAGATGTGTTCTATTTAGTTTATTGAGATTCTGGAAAATTATTTCTTTCATTTGGGCCCATTTTGGGGGAAGGTTGCTCATACTACAAAATTTCTGTGTCCTATATTTAAAGGTGATGTTAAAGACAATCTTGTATCTCAAATAATAACAGCAATAAAAATACCTGTATTGAATTTGAACTGAAGTTCAGAAATATTAATGGTCACATAGCTAGAAAGAGCCAGGACTTGAGTCCAAATCATTCTGAATCCAAAGGCCATATTCCTTTTTTTAAAAATATTTTTTCTTTATTTATTTATGATAGTCACACACACACAGAGAGAGAGAGAGAGAGACAGACAGACAGACAGACAGACACACAGGCAGAGGGAGAAGCAGGCTCCATGCACCGGGAGCCCGATGTGGGATTTGATCCCGGGTCTCCAGGATCGCGCCCTGGGCCAAAGGCAGGCGCCAAACCACTGCGCCACCCAGGGATCCCCAAAAGGCCATGTTCCTAATCACAGTGATTCTACCTTCTGATAATAGACTCCTGTTAGGACCTGATGTATTAAGGAAAGTTCTCTTGATCTTAAGTAATACCTCTTCCCAGCTATATTTATAGAATATATACTATTAGTGACTCATGAGTTCGATTTAAGGTATTACCATCCAATGGAATTCTTCCTAAAAAAATGAATTCTTCCTTCATATGAATAAAGAAAATATCTGTTTCATCAAAAAAAAAAAGAAATTGCTATGTCATTACATTTTATCATAAAACAGATAATCACATGTCTTTCAGAGTTGACTACCGTTTATTGGGTACCCGCTGTGTGATAGGCACTGGGTTATACATGTACACATCACAGTATTGAAGGAAGGATAATCAAATAATATAGCGTTTTTTGAGTATAGATTATACACTAAGCAATTTAGGCAATTTTTATATATTTTCTAATTTAATTATCTGAATATTCCTGTGAATTAAATACTTCTAATTAACAAATGAGGATATTGAGCATCAAAAAGATTTAGATGTTTCTCTGAGATCACAAAGGTAAGAAATTGTGGGTGCTGCATTTTCTTCTTCTTTCTTTCTTTCTTCTTCTTCTTCTTCTTCTTCTTCTTCTTCTTCTTCTTCTTCTTCTTCTTCTTCTTCTTCTCCTCCTCCTCCTCCTCCTCCTCCTCCTCCTCCTCCTCCTCCTCCTCCTCCTCCTCCTCTTCTTCTTCTTCTTCTTCTTCTTCTTCTTCTTCTTCTTCTTCTTCTTCTTCTTCTTCTTCTTCTTCTTCTTTCTTTTGGCTGCATTGTATTCTATAGCTCCAGGCCTCATTCCCTAAATGGGGCTATGAATCAACATTGATGTTTTGCTGTGAGTTTTTATATATGTACAATGTGGTGACTGAAGGTGGTGTTAATTCAGGGATGCCTGGGTGGTTCAGTGGTTGAGCATCTGCCATCTTCTCAGGGCGTGATCCGGTCCAGGGATCAAGTCCTGCATCCAGCTTCCTGCAGGCAGCCTGCTTCTCCTTCTGCCTGTGTCTCCACTCCTCTCTCTGAGTCTCTCATGAATAAATAAAATCTTTTTTTTAAAAAAAGGTGGTGTTAATTCAGCAGCTTATCAGTGAAGTTGGCTCACTGCTACTAACATGTTAAAGCAAGAGTAACAAAGATTTGTAGCATGATGACACAGGAAGAGCCAAGTGACAGGATGAAAGAAGCTGAGGCAGACAGCAAAGATATACCTTACCTGCTGAATAGCTTTGCCTGGGCCCATCCCTAATAAAATGAGTCTCCTTGTGGCATATATTCTTCATTGATATTCCCATTCCTTGCTGCTAATATGTGATCTGACCACTTTCTTACATCTTATTTAGAATTAGGCTATTAAAATGAGAAGGGGGTGGGCATCTAGGTGGCTCAGTGGTTAAGCATCTGCCTTTGGCTCAGGTCATGTTCCTGGGGTCCTGGCATCGAGTCTCTCATCAGGCTTCTCACAGAAAACCTGCTTCTCCCTCTGGTTAGGTCTCTGCCTCTCTGTGTTTTTCATGAATAAATAAATAAAATATTCAAAAAAATTAGAAGGAGGCTGCAAATTCATAAACAATTCTTCATTCACTTTTAGCACACATTAGCCATTCATGGAGCTAAGTACGTTCTTCCTATTTTCTGATCTTTATTTTATTGTGAATGATAAGGCAAAATTATGAAAGTAAACCCCCATTTTAAAAAAGATTTTATTTACTTATTCATAAGAGACACAGAGAGAGGCAGAAAGAAAGGCAGAGGCAGGAGAAGCAGGCTCCATGCAAGAAGCCCAATATGGGACTTGATCCCAGGACTCTCTGGGATCAAGCCCTGAGCCAAAGCAGACGCTCAACCACTGAGCCACCCAGGCATCCCTGAATCTCCATTTTTTAATCATACTCCTACCATGGCCATAAAGATTAAAGAAAAATACATATATAATTTAACCATCTAAAAAAAGTTCTTTTAGAGAGACCACCAAGTATGTGAAAATAAAGCAGCATTCTTTTACATTCCTGACATTGAGTTTCTTGTCTACATTGCATATAATTGGTTCTGTATTCATCTAATGAATGAACTATTGAAATTTCCTAGGGATATAAAGCTACATCCACTTCTCTCAAATCCTTTTGTTTCACAAATATATTGAGCATCGGTTAAGTAGTTTCAGCCTCTCATTTATTTAATACATAACAGATGGATATCTGTTTAAATCATAATGGATCACTTCTACCAACAGGCAAGCCCTTCAGAGTTTAGCAGAGGAAAAACATGTATGCTTCTTGTATCCTTAATTTAGTGTGAGATTTCCCATATTTTATCTCTGGAAAGCAGTTTTGTCAGCAGGATCAACTTCTCTGTGTGGAAGAAAATTAGTTTGAGTAAAACAGAAATCTCACTATCCTATGCTTATTGTCTCTCCCAATTATATGACAAAAGAGAAATACTGAGCATCTTTCAATAGTATTTCCTATGACTCATTTACAATTAGACGTACATGCAATTTTTCTGTATTGTGTGTAAGAAGTCTTTTCTTTGTCTCCACATCTTTCCACATTCATGATTCTGACCAAAGTTTACTTTGTCAACCTTGTCATTCTATGTTACACAAATTTAGGCTAAATCTATCCTAATATGTGACTGAATTAAAATTGATCCAACATGCATGTATTTCTATAATTGTTTTTCTGAAGCATTTACTAAAAACTTTAAAATCACTCAGATAATATATCTTTGAAATCAGAGTAGTTTGGTCACAGTTCATTCACAAACTTCACTTTTTAAAAGCAGTTATTTTAAAAGATCTAGAAGAAGATATAGGGAAGGTATTTAAATAATCCTAGGCTGGTTAGACCTTTTTAAGCAATACACAAAACTTAAAATCCATTAAATTTTTTTAAAATGTGACTTTATAACATTTTAAATTGTGTGCATTGAAATTATACCATAATTTAAGTCAAAGATGCACATGACAAGGTGAAATATAAGCTAAAATAGGTCTATGACAAAGCTTTATTTCCTTACTATACCTTAAGTTTTAAAAATCAATAAGGGGCAGCCCGGGTGGCTCAGCAGTTTAGCGCCTGCCTTCAGCCCAGGATGTGGGAAAGTCCCATGCTACGTTCCCTGCATGGAGCCTGCTTCTCCCTTTGCCTGTGTCTCTGTCCCTCTCTCCGTGTCTCTCATGAATAAATAAATAAAATCTTTTAAAAAAATAAAAATAAATAAAATAAATAAAAATCAATAAGATAAAGCCAATAACCCATTAGAAATCTTAAAAAGCAGAATTGATTCTAGACATCTCAGAAAATGCAAATGGGTTTTTTCATGTATGATTTATCTTTAATTTATACTTAATTTGGTTTAAAATATATTCATCCAACAAATATTTCCTAAACACCTATCATGTGCCAAGAATCTTACCATTCTCATTTTTTACCATTCTCATTTTTATTTATTTCTTTATAATTTTTTAAAGATTTTATGTATCCATTTTGTTTTTATTTATTCATTTATTTTACATTCTATTTATTTATTTATCTATTTATTTTTTTAGAGGATTTTATTTATTTATTCATGAAAGACACAGACATAGAGGGAGGCAGAGACACAGGCAGAGGGAGGAACAGGCTCCATGCAGGGATCCTGACATGGGACTCGATCCCAGGACTCCAGGATCACACCCTGGGCCGAAGGCAGGGCTAAACCACTGAGCCCCCCGGGCTGCCCATACATTTGTTTTTATTTAGGTTCAGTTTGCAAACATATAATATAACACCCAGTGTTCATCCCATCAAGTGCCCTCTTCAGTGCTCATCGGCTAGTTACCTCATCCCTTTGCTCACCTCCCTTTCCCCAACTCTTTGTTTGTTTCCCAGAGTTAGGAGTCTCTCATGGTTTGTCTCTCTCTCTACTTTTTCCTACTCAGTTCCCCTCCTTTCCTTTATAATCCCTTTCACTATTTCTTATATTCCATGTATGAGTGAAGCCATATGATGATTGTCCTTCTCTGATTGACTTATTTAAGTCGGCATAATATCCTCCAGTTCCATCCATGTCAAAGCAAATGGTGGGTATTTGTCCTTTCTGAAGGCTGAGTAATATTCCATCGTATGTGATATATATCACATTTCTTTATCCATTCATCTGTCGAAGGACACCGAGGCTCCTTCCACAGTTTGGCTATCATGGACATTGCTGCTATGAACACTGGGGTGTAGGTGTCCCAGCGTTTCACTACATCTGTATCTTTGGGGTAAATACTCAGTAGTGCAATTGCTGGGTCATAGGGTAGCTCTATTTTTAACATCTTGAGGAACATTCCCACTTTTTTCCACAGTGGCTGTACCAGTTTACATTCCCACCAACAGTGCAAGAGGGTACTCCCTTCTCTACATCCTCTCCAACATATAGAAAATCCAAAAGACTCTACCCCAAGATTTCTAGAATTCATACAGAAATTCAGCAATGTGGCAGGATACAAAATCTATGCAGAGAAATCTGCTGCATTCTATATATTAACAATGAGACTGAAGAAAGAGAAATTAAGGAATGAATCCCATTTACAAGTGCACCCAAAACCATAAGATACCTACGAATAAAACTAACCAAAGAGGTAAAGGATCTATACCTTAAAAAGTACGTGAACACTTATGAAAGAAATTGAGGAAGACGCAAAGTGATGGAAAACATTCCATGCTCATGGTTTGGACGAATTAATATTGTGAAGATGTCTATGCTACCCAGGGGAATTTACACATTTAATGCAATCTCTATCAAAATACCATGGACTTTCTTTAGAGAGTTGGAACAAATCATGTTAAGATTTGTGTGGAATCAGAAAAGACCCTGAATAGCCAGAGGAATATTGAAAAAGAAAACCAATGCCAGGGGCATCACAATGCTGGATTTCAAGCTGTATTACAAAGCTGTGATCATCAAAACAGCATGCATGGTACTGGCACAAAAACAGACACATAGATCAAAGGAACAGAATAGAAAACCCAGAAATGGGTTTTCTCAATGCTATGCTCAACTACAACTGCTTTTGACAAAGCAGAAAAGAATATCCATTGAAAAAAGGACAGTGTTTTCAATAAATGGTGTTGGGAAAATTGGACAGCCATGTGCAGAAGAATGAAACTAGACCATTCTCTTACATGATACACAAAGATAAACTCAAAATGGATGAAAGATCTAAATGTGAGGCAAGAATCCATTAAAATCCTAGAGGAGAACACAGGCAACAGAATTTTTGAAGTTGGTCACAGTAACTTCTTGCAAGATACATCTATGAAGGCAAGGAAAACAAAAGCAAAAATGAACTATTGGGACTTAATCATGATAAAAATCTTCTGCAAAGCAAAAGAAACAGTCAAAAAAGTAAAAGACAACCTACAGAATGGGAGAAGATACTTGCAAATGACGTATCGGATAAAGGGCTAGTATCCAAGAAACAAAAAATCCAATCATGAAATAGGCAGAAAACATAAACAGAAATTTCTCTAAAGAAGACACACACATGGCCAAAAGGCACATGAGAAACTGCTTTGCATCATTTGTCATCGGGGAAATACTAATCAAAACCACAAGGAGATACATCACACCAGTGAGAATGATGAAAATTAAGATGGGAAACAACAAATGTTGGAGAGGACGTAGAGAAGGGGGAACCCACTTGCACTGTTGATGGGAATGCAAATGGCTTTTAAAGATATGAAAAGAAACACAATGTTGATATAAGAAAATATATGGAAATTAAAATTATGAGATGCCAGTTTTTGCATATAATTTTGACATTTAAAGTGTTTGGTTATATAATGTGTTGTAAAGGATGTGGGAAGACAGGTGTTGTTGGTAGGTAAGACTTAAACTTATACAACTTTAGAGGAGAATTTAGCAGTAGATATCAAAGTAACAAAATATACATACCATGAGCTCCTGAAATTTGACCTCTAGGAATTTTACCATTTGTTATAGATACTTTCATGTGTTCACATATATCATGTACAGTTGCATATTTATATTTTTACATATATATATTCATATGCATATATGTAAAATTATGTGAATAAAGCAATAAAATAATACAGATAAACCAGAACCTGGTAAGAGTGGTTGCTTTTTGACAGAAGATAGTACAGATGAGGCATGGGATTGCTGGGAATCTCAGGGATGGGGATCCACTGACAAAAGAAAAACTTGGTTTTCAATTTATTCTCCTTTGTATACTTTGACTTTTATCATATAAATTATATATTAAGTAATGTATATTCAGTTATACATTTTGCATATATATTATCTGTTTTAAAAACTAAAGCTGTCTATCTTTGGAGCCTAAATATCTGAGTTTCTAATGTAAGAAATGAATGTTGTGTATGAACTTAGCAAATGATTGAAAAGAAAGATTAAATTGGAAATCAGAGCTTAAAAGTAAACAACTCTTAGTCTAGGACCAGTATAATGCACAGATGATGGCTTTGAAGAGAAAATACTATGAACTTAATAATCAAACAAATCTGGTTTAAAATATTATATCTGCAATTACTAATTATGCAATCTGAGACAAGTCACTAATCTCTATGAGCCTCAGTTTTCACATCTGTAACACTGGCATGATAATACCTACATCATAGCGTTTTCCAAAGTATCCAATGTGGTAATATGAGTGAATTATTTAATACAAGGATAATTGTATAGTAAGCATTCAATAAATATTCATTTGTAACTTTAAAAATTATCATCATGGGTTCTCAGCAAGATGGCGGAAGAGTAGGGTCCCCAAATCACCTGTCCCCAACAAATTACCTAGATAACCTTCAAACCATCCTGAAAATCTACGAATTCGGCCTGAGATTTAAAGAGAGACCAGCTGGAATGCTACAGTGAGAGGAGTTCACGCTTCTATCAAGGTAGGAAGACGGGGAAAAAGAAATAAAGAAACAAAAGGCCTCCGAGGGGGAGGGGCCCCGGAGGAGCCGGGCTGAGGCCGGGGCGAGTGTCCCCAGGACAGGAAAGCCCCGTCCCGGAGGAGCAGGAGCTGCACCAACCTTCCCGGACGGGCGGAAAGGGGCTCGCAGGGAGTTGGAGCAGGACCCAGGAGGGCGGGGATGCCCTCGGGCTCCCTGGGACACTAACAGACACCTGCGAGCGCAGGAGAGTGCTCCGAGCTCCCTAAGGGCTGCAGCACGCACCGGAGCAGTTCAGAGGGGCTCCGGCGGCGGCTCCAGGGAGGGAGCTGCGGGGCGGGAGCGCAAATCCAACAACGCAGGCCCCGGAGCACAGGGCGCCGGGACACAGCCCAGGATCCGGCCTCCCCCCGGGACAGGCAGAGGCCGGGAGGGCCCAGGACAGCAAGGACGCTCCTGCCCCGAACTGAGCAGATCAGCGGCCCCGCCCCGGAGCCTCCAGGCCCTGCAGATGGAAAGCCGAGAGCCCCGAGCCCCATAGTTCCTGCGGAGGCTGAATCCAGGCTTCTAGAGTTGCCATAGCAACTGCAACTGTTCCTCCTGAGACCTCACGGGGTAAACAACCCCCGCTGAGCCCTGCAGCAGGCAGGGGCAGAGCAGCTCCCCCAAGTGCTAACACCTGAAAATCAGCGCAGCAGGCCCCTCCCCCAGAAGACCAGCTAGACGGACCAGTTCCAGGAGAAGTCAAGGGACTTAAAGTCTACAGAAATACTCCCCCGTGTTTTTTTTTTTTCTTTTCTTTTTTCTTTTCTTTTTGATTTCTGATTGCTTCCCCCACCCCCTTTTTTTTCACCTTTCTTTCTTTTTCTTTCCCTTTTTCTTCTCTTCTTTCCTTTTTCTTTTCTTTTTCTTTTTTCTTTTTCTCTTTTCTTTCCTTCTCTCTCTTTCTCTCCTTTTCCCAATACAACTTGTTTTTGGCCACTCCGCACTGAGCAAAATGACTAGAAGGAAAACCTCACCTCAAAAGAAAGAATCAGAAACAGCCCTCTCTCCCACAGAGCTACAAAATCTGGATTACAATTCAATGTCAGAAAGCCAATTCAGAAGCACTATTATACAGCTACTGGTGGCTCTAGAAAAAAGCATTAAGGACTCAAGAGACTTCATGACTGCAGAATTTAGATCCAATCAGGCAGAAATTAAAAATCAACTGAATGAGATGCAATCCAAACTAGAAGTCCTAACGACGAGGGTTAACGAGGTGGAAGAATGAGTGAGTGACATAGAAGACAAGTTAATGGCAAAGAGGGAAACTGAGGAAAAAAGAGACAAACAATTAAAGGACCATGAAGACAGATTAAGGCAAATAAATGACAGTCTAAGGAAGAAAAACCTACGTTTCTTGGGGTTCCCGAGGGCGCCGAAAGGGACAGAGGGCCAGAATATGTATTTGAACAAATCCTAGCTGAAAACTTTCCCAATCTGGGAAGGGAAACAGGCATTCAGATCCAGGAAATAGAGAGATCCCCCTCTAAAATCAATAAAAACCGTTCAACACCTCGACATCTAATAGTGAAGCTTGCAAATTCCAAAGATAAAGAGAAGATCCTTAAAGCAGCAAGAGACAAGAAGTCCCTGACTTTCATGGGGAGGAATATTAGGGTAACAGCAGACCTCTCCACAGAGACCTGGCAGGCCAGAAAGGACTGGCAGGATATATTCAGGGTCCTAAATGAGAAGAACATGCAACCAAGAATACTTTATCCAGCAAGGCTCTCATTCAAAATGGAAGGAGAGATAAAGAGCTTCCAAGACAGGCAGGAACTGAAAGAATATGTGACCTCCAAACCAGCTCTGCAAGAAATTTTAAGGGGGACTCTTAAAACTCCCCTTTAAGAAGAAGTTCAGTGGAACAATCCACAAAAACAAGGACTAAATAGATATCATGATGACACTAAACTCATATCTGTCAATAGTAACTCTGAACGTGAACGGGCTTAATGACCCCATCAAAAGGCGCAGGGTTTCAGACTGGATAAAAAAGCAGGACCCATCTATTTGCTGTCTACAAGAGACTCATTTTAGACAGAAGGACACCTACAACCTGAAAATAAAAGGTTGGAGAACCATTTACCATTCAAATGGTTCTCAAAAGAAAGCAGGGGTAGCCATCCTTATATCAGATAAACTAAAATTCACTCCGAAGACAGTAGTGAGAGACGAAGAGGGACACTATATCATACTTAAAGGATCTATCCAACAAGAGGACTTAACAATCCTCAATATATATGCCCCGAATGTGGGAGCTGCCAAATACTTAAACGAATTATTAACCAAAGTAAAGAAATACTTAGATAATAATACACTTATACTTGGTGACTTCAATCTAGCTCTCTCTACCCTTGATAGGTCTTCTAAACACAACATCTCCAAAGAAACGAGAGCTTTAAATGATACACTGGACCAGATAGATTTCACAGATATCTACAGAACTTTACATCCAAACTCAACTGAATACACATTCTTCTCAAGTGCACATGGAACTTTTTCCAGAATAGACCACATACTGGGTCACAAATCGGGTCTGAACCGATACCAAAAGATTGGGATCGTCCCCTGCATATTCTCAGACCATAACGCCTTGAAATTAGAACTCAATCACAAGAAGAAGTTTGGAAGGACCTCAAACACGTGGAGGTTAAGGACCATCCTGCTAAAAGATAAAAGGGTCAACCAGGAAATTAAGGAAGAATTAAAAAGATTCATGGAAACTAATGAGAATGAAGATACAACTGTTCAAAATCTTTGGGATGCAGCAAAAGCAGTCCTGAGGGGGAAATACATCGCAATACAAGCATCCATTCAAAAACTGGAAAGAACTCAAATACAAAAGCTAACCTTACACATAAAGGAGCTAGAGAAGAAGCAGCAAATCGACCCGACGCCCAGCAGAAGAAGAGAGTTAAATTAAAATTCGAGCAGAACTCAACGAAATTGAGACCAGAAGAACTGTGGAACAGATCAATAGAACCAGGAGTTGGTTCTTTGAAAGAATTAATAAGATAGATAAACCATTAGCCAACCTTATTAAAAAGAAGAGAGAGAAGACTCAAATTAATAAAATCATGAATGAGAAAGGAGAGATCACTACCAACACCAAGGAAATACAAACAATTTTAAAAACATATTATGAACAGCTCTACGCCAATAAATTAGGCAATCTAGAAGAAATGGACGCATTCCTGGAAAGCCACAAACTACCAAAGCTGGAGCAGGAAGAAATAGAAAACCTGAACAGGCCAATAACCAGGGAGGAAATTGAAGAAGTCATCAAAAACCTCCCAAGACACAAGAGTCCAGGGCCAGATGGCTTCCCAGGGGAATTTTATCAAACGTTTAAAGAAGAAATCATACCTATTCTACTAAAGCTGTTTGGAAAGATAGAAAGAGATGGAGTACTTCCAAATTCATTCTATGAGGCCAGCATCACCTTAATTCCAAAACCAGACAAAGACCCCACCAAAAAGGAGAATTACAGACCAATATCCCTGATGAACATGGATGCAAAAATTCTCAACAAGATACTAGCCAATAGGATCCAACAACACATTAAGAAAATTATTCACCATGACCAAGTAGAATTTATCCCCGGGATGCAAGGCTGGTTCAACACTCGTAAAACAATCAATGTGATTCATCATATCAGCAAGAGAAAAACCAAGAACCATATGATCCTCTCATTAGATGCAGAGAAAGCATTTGACAAAATACAGCATCCATTCCTGATCAAAACTCTTCAGAGTATAGGGATAGAGGGAACTTTCCTCGATATCTTAAAAGCCATCTACGAAAAGCCCACAGCAAATATCATTCTCAATGGGGAAGCACTGGGAGCCTTTCCCCTAAGATCAGGAACCAGACAGGGATGTCCACTCTCACCACTGCTATTCAACATAGTATTAGAAGTCCTAGCCTCAGCAATCAGACAACAAAAAGACATTAAAGGCATTCAAATTGGCAAAGAAGAAGTCAAACTCTCCGTCTTCGCTGATGACATGATACTCTACATAGAAAACCCAAAAGCCTCCACCCCAAGATTGCTAGAACTCATACAGCAATTTGGTAGCGTGGCAGGATACAAAATCAATGCCCAGAAATCAATGGCATTCCTATACACTAACAATGAGACTGAAGAAAGAGAAATTAAGGAGTCAATCCCATTTACAATTGCACCCAAAAGCATAAGATACCTAGGAATAAACCTAACCAAAGAGGTAAAGGATCTATACCCTAAAAACTATAGAACACTTCTGAAAGAAATTGAGGAAGACACAAAGAGATGGAAAAATATTCCATGCTCATGGATTGGCAGAATTAATATTGTGAAAATGTCAATGCTACCCAGGGCAATTTACACGTTCAATGCAATCCCTATCAAAATACCATGGACTTTTTTCAGAGACTTAGAACAAATTATTTTAAGATTTGTGTGGAATCAGAAAAGACCCCGAATAGCCAGGGGAATTTTAAAAAAGAAAACCATAGCTGGGGGCATCACAATGCCAGATTTCAGGTTGTACTACAAAGCTGTGGTCATCAAGACAGTGTGGTACTGGCACAAAAACAGACACATAGACCAATGGAACAGAATAGAGAATCCAGAAATGGACCCTGAACTTTATGGTCAACTAATGTTCGACAAAGGAGGAAAGACAATCCACTGGAAGAAAGACAGTCTCTTCAATAAATGGTGCTGGGAAAATTGGTCATCCACCTGCAGAAGAATGAAACTAGACCACTCTCTTGCACCATACACAAAGATAAACTCAAAATGGATGAAAGATTTAAATGTGAGACAAGACTCCATCAAAATCCTAGAGGAGAACACAGGCAACACCCTTTTTGAACTTGGCCACAGTAACTTCTTGCAAGATACATCCACGAAAACAAAAGAAACAAAAGCAAAAATGAACTATTGGGACTTCATCAAGATAAGAAGCTTTTGCACAGCAAAGGATACAGTCAACAAAACTCAAAGACAACCTACAGAATGGGAGAAGATATTTGCAAATAACATATCAGATAAAGGGCTAGTTTCCAAAATCTATAAAGAACTTCTTAAACTCAACACCAAAGAAACAAACAATCCAATCATGAAATGGGCAAAAGACATGAAGAGAAATCTCACAGAGGAAGACATAGACATGGCCAACATGCACATGAGAAAATGCTCTGCATCACTTGCCATCAGGGAAATACAAATCAAAACCACAATGAGATACCACCTCACACCAGTGAGAATGGGGAAAATTAACAAGGCAGGAAACAACAAATGTTGGAGAGGATGCGGAGAAAAGGGAACCCTCTTACACTGTTGGTGGGAATGTGAACTGGTGCAGCCACTCTGGAAAACTGTGTGGAGGTTCCTCAAAGAATTAAAAATAGACCTGCCCTACGACCCAGCAATTGCACTGTTAGGGATTTACCCCGAAGATTCAGATGCAATGAAATGCCGGGACACCTGCACCCCGATGTTTCTAGCAGCCATGTCCACAATAGCCAAACTGTGGAAGGAGCCTCGGTGCCCATCGAAAGATGAATGGATAAAGAAGATGTGGTTTATATATACAATGGAATATTACTCAGCCATTAGAAACAACAAATACCCACCATTTGCTTCAACGTGGATGGAACTGGAGGGTATTATGCTGAGTGAAGTAAGTCAATCGGAGAAGGACAAACAGTGTATGTTCTCACTCATTTGGGGAATATGAATAATAGTGAAGGGGAATATAAGGGAAGGGAGAAGAAATGTGTGGGAGATATCAGAAAGGGACACAGAACATAAAGACTTCTAACTCTGGGAAATGAACTAGGGGTGGTGGAAGGGGAGGAGGGCGGGGGGTGGGGGTGAATGGGTGACGGGCACGGAGGGGGACACTTGACGGGATGAGCACTGGGTGTTATTCTGTATGTTGGTAAATTGAACACCAATAAAAATTAATTTATAATAAAAAAAAGGAAAAAAAATTATCATCATGGAAGATAATACAGAACAATAACTTTAGAATATATGAATTTATTTTTTCTTGGTTCTTTCCCAAATTACTTAATTAAGTACTCATTAAAATACTCTGAACCTCAGTTCCCCATTTGTAAAATTAGAATAATTATTCCCACCTCACCTACCTCAGAGTTTTAAAAGACTGATATGAGATTATATGTATGGAAGGTCATTGAGTAGTACAATACCCATAGGTATTACTATCATCCCAGAAAGTTAATTTAAGCTCTTTTTATAGATCTCTGTTGATGAAGATTCCACAAACTTCTTCTAGGTGTTTTGGTGCTATCTCTGGATTTCCATTCTGCTTCTGATTCACAGGTAGAGGGAATATGTTAGAGAAAATGCATTTAAAAAAGTTCTTACAACAATCCTCATCCTGTGGAAAATTTACCTTCATTCCTAATTCCTTTTTTCAGGGCCTAAAATCAGCATAGATGTTTGACTTCATTTTGAACTGCCTGACATCACTTGATCGTTTGTATGGGGGATGTCATTGATGGAATACAAATATTGTATCTGTTTGGATAAAGCCATTAACCCATTATAACCCACTGTACTTGGATTACTATCTGAATTGCTAGCATTTAAGAGAATAAAAAGGAGACTAAGGTGGCTCAGCGGTTTAGCGCCTGCCTTTGGCCCAAAGCATGACCCTGGAGTCCCAGGATAGAGTCCCACATCAGGTTCCCTGCTTGGAGCCTGCTTCTCCCTCTGCCTGTGTCTCTGCCTCTCTCTCTCTCTCTCTCTCTCTCTCTCTCTCTCTCTCTGTGTGTGTGTGTGTGTCTCATGAATAAATAAATTTTAAAAATTCTTTAAAAAAATAAATAAATAGGAGACTAGGCAAGAAGTCTAGAGGAAAACAAAACAAAAAAAAAGGGGGGGGGGAAAGAAAAAAAAAACAGAGCCTGAAGCCTATGAGCAGAGACCTGAGCTTCTAGTTCTGGAGGAGGTGAAAGTGAGGTTTATCACACAGCCAAAGGTAACAGTGAAAGATCCCAACAATGGAATGGGGTATTGAAAAATAAGATGGATTAACTTCACAATTTTGCTCAGGATCATACCCAAGTCTAAAGTCTTTGAATGTCTAAAGCTCGGGAGTTATATATAGAATCAAAGTTAGAGGAGGAACCTTGAGACTTGTTATAGGTGCATGTTTCCCCAAAACTTCATATGTTGAAACCTAATCCACAGTATGATGGTATTTAGAAGTACATCTTTTGGGAGGTATTTAGGTCATGAGGGCACAGCCCTCATGAATTGGATTAGTGTCATTATAAAAGAGACACAGAAAGCTTCTTTGTTCTTTCCACCATATGAGGATAAAGTAAGAAGTTGCTGTCTATGAATGGAGAAGAAGGCCTCACTAGATACAGAATATGCTGAAGAATTAATCTTAGACTTATAGCCCCCAGAATTATAAGAAATACATTTTTATTGTTTAAACATCCAGCCTATGGTATTTTTGTTATAACAGCCCAAATTGAACTAAGGCAATACTCTTCAATATTTTCTTCCAAAACTTGAATCCCTTCTAAAACATTTTAAATAAGTAGTATCTTTGCTTGATCACCTTCACTGACAAAGAACTCACAAATTTCCTGGGAAATTAATTCTATCTTTGTTCTCCTTAAAAACATTGGAAATTTATCAATTTATCTCCCAATTTGGGCTATGTGGTACTACAGGTTTTATTACTATTTCATGTAACAGTTCCTCAGCTTTCTGAAGACAGAAAATGAAGGCACTTGGGTTTCCAGCATTCTAAGTTCTATGCTGTATCAATTATTCCTACTTTGAAATGACTTCATACTCCTATACTATCCCAGACATTTTCTTATGGATGGACTCTAGTTTGTCAATATCCAGTGCAGTATCCATAACTAAACATAATTTTTTAAAAGATTTTATTTATTTATTCATAGAGACAGAGAGAGAGAGAGAGAGAGAGAGAGAGAGAGAGAGAGAGAGAGGCAGAGACACAGGCAGAGGGAGAAGCAGGCTCCACGTCTCCAGGATCATGCCCTGGGCTGCAGGTGGCGCTAAACCGCTGCGCGACCAGGGCTTCCCTAAACATAATTTTTAAGGTGTAGTTGAAATAATATAAACTAGAGCAGACCTCTTGGCTTCTTTCCTCTAGAATTTTTCATTCTATTAAAGATCACTTTAGCATCTTGGGAGAAAAAGCATACCATTTTACTTTCTCACATTGTACTTACTATGGATAAATACCCTAGACGTGTGATTATTTTTGTCCGTGTATTACCACTAAGCTATGTCTCACATCTTTCATGTAGGTGGCTGATTTTGTGAGTGTGTGTGTATGTGCATATGTATATGTAGTGATTATTTTTGTCTGGAAGTGGATTATGGGCCTTTCATATATATATATATATATATATATATATATATATAATCTTTATATAATCTTTATATAAATAAATAAAATCTTTATATATATATATAATCTTTACATATATAAAGATTTTGTTTATTTTTTTTGGACAGAAAGGGAAAAAAACACAAGCAGGGAAAGTGGCAGGCAGAGGAAGAGGCAGATGCAGGGTCCCTGCTGAGCAAGAAGTCTCATGCGGGATTCGATCCCAGGACCCTAGGATCATGACCTGAGCTGAAATCAGACACTTAACTAACTGAGCTACCCAGTTCCTTCTGTTTTTATAATTTTTTAGAGAGGGGGAGAGTGGAAGAGGGGCAGAGGGAGAGGAGAGAGAATCTTAAGCAGGCTCCATGCTGGGCATAGAGAATCCTAAGCAGGTCCCAATGCGGGGCTCGATCTCACAACCCTGAAATCATGACCTGAACTGAAATCAAGAATATGACGTTTAACTGACTGAGCCAGTCAGGTGCCTCTAGTTTTATAATTTTCTATGTCTATTTTCTAAATTGTCTATGAAGAACATATACTTTTATTGCAATATTAAAAATAATGAAAATTATTAAAATCAAATATATTATCTTTTGAGGAGTCATGGGTATTTAAACTAAAAACTAAATATAGCCCTGATAGCTCCTCTAGATCTTAGCTCAACAAGGAGCCAGCTGTAAGAACATTTGAACAGGTCAGGCTATTTTCATCTCTTCCTGGAAGATAATGGAAAAAGCATACTATTTAGTGAATATGCTATAGTGGCTAAGATCGTAAGCTCTGGAATCACACAGCCTATCTCTAAAAGTTGCTAGCTGTGTGACCCAAGTCAGGTTATTTACCTCTCTCTGAGCCATTAATTTTCATCTGTTAAATGGGAGATGTTTGTATAAACTGCCTCACAAAGTTATTGCCAAGATTAAATGAGCTAATATAAGCAAAGTGCTTAGGATAGAATATAGTAAATCCTCAACAAATTATTATTACTGTTGTTATTGATCCATGAGAATTTAAAAAAAAAAAATATATATATATATATATATATATATTGGAAAATGCAACATTTGAATTTGCTAAACTCTGACATATTTTACATGTTTTATAGGAATATGGATCCTGGCCATAAAGAAGTACTCAAAATATGTGTACTTCTCATCTTTTAATATAATATTCTATGTTTTCCTCTTTCTTTCATTCTTCCTTGTTTCTTTTAATTTTTTTTTCTTTCTTCCCTTTTCTTTTCTTCCTTCCTTCCTCCCTTCCTTCCTCCCTTCCTTCCTTCCTTCCTTCCTTCCTTCCTTCCTTCCTTCCTTCTCTCCTTCCTTTCTTACTCTCCATCTTCCTCTTTACTATTCTCCATCTTTCTACCTTTCTAAATTTCTTGATTATTTCTTTCTAATTCATCTTGTTTAAAATACAGTTCTTGGGGGATCCCTGGGTGGCTCAGTGGTTTAACGCCTGCCTTTGGCCCAGGGTGTGATCCTGAGGTCCTGGGATCTAGTCCCACATCGGGCTCCCTGCCTGGAGCCTGCTTCTCCCTCTGCCTCTCTCTCTCTCTCTCTCTCTCTCTCTCTGTCTTTCGTGAATAAATAAATAAATAAAATCTTTAAAAATAAAATAAAATAAAATACACAGTTCTTATCTTGAGAACATGGTAATACATTTTTAACTTTACTATCTTTGAAAGTTTTTATACTTCTAGCTTTCTGAATCATGAGAACACTTGTCATGAACCAATACATCTCTTTTATTTTTTTCTACACAGGTACTAAAGACATTAATAAACAAGCTGATGGTATTTCATTTCTTGCAGTTTCTAACCTCAATTAGAAGCAGCAATTCAAAAACAAAAGTGATTGAAATATTTTTGAGTTTAAGGAAAAAAACATTCCCAATCTACTTTTCCCTAATGATGATGTATATTCTTTAAAAGTTTCTTTTAAGCTTATTTAAAGACTGGCTGACATAGTATAGTGTATAATCTCCACTTAGAATCAAATAATCTCATTCTTGCTCAATCAAAAAGAGGATTGATGGTGAGAATAATTTGTGGTGATCTGGCCAGAAATGAGGCTATCTGAGGCAGCCCTACTCAAATAGTTTACTGAGCATAGCACAAAAGATTTGAAGTTCTTTCACTCTATTCCATCCATCCCATCTAGTCCAGATATCATCATGACATTTAGAATTCCCACAGTAGTTTCTAACACTTGGTCTATTCCATTTTCATTTTCTGTGTGGTCTGAGTAAAGCAGTATGAGTAAGTTAAAGAGCATAGGACTGACATTTAGGAGATTTTGCTGTACATCTTCAAGGTGTTTTTGAACTGAAATATATCTGAAGGCTTAAAGTTTTTTTATCCCCCTAGCCTTACTGTGTAGCCTTAGGAAGGTAATTCACTTCTCTGAGCTTTAATTGACTCTATTGTAATACCACCATGATTACTCAACCAGGTTATGAGCTTTAAGAGAAATGAAGTTGGTATCAGACTTGGTTCTAAAATTATAACCTCTAGCAAAGCACCTTATACTCAGCAGACCATCAGAAAATATTTTGTTTATTTTTATTTATTTTTTAAAATATTTTATTTATTTATTCATGAGAGACACAGAGAGAAAGAGAGAGGCAGAGATATGCAGAGGGAGAGGCAGGCTCCACGCAGGGAACCCACTTCGGGACTCCATCCCAAGACCCGGGATCATGACCTGAGTTTAAGGCAGATGCTCAACCGATAAGCCACCCAGGCATCCCAAATATTTTGTTTATAAGTACTTATTCTGCTTTCTTCAACAGATTGTTGTAAGAATTAATTGAGATACTAGATGTGAAAGTGTTTTGCATATTAAAAATTATATAATTGATATTTCAACACACAATTAAGGATAAATAGTACTATTTTGGCTTTTTAGAATATTTCACATAAATTTTCTCCATTGAGCTTGACAATGATCCTACAAGTAGATGCTTTTATTTTAGTTTATAGATAAAAAAATGAGGGCTCATTGGATCACTCAACTAGTCAGAAATTAAGCAGAGACTCTGATGTAGTATTTCTAGAATTGCCTCAAATTTTCTTTTGGATTGTTAACTTGGAGAATCTTATACTAAAAAAGTCACATGAAATGTTATACTTGATCCAAAATATCAAATTCCATCTGGTTTTAAAGGTAGTATGCAGTTTCATTGTTTCCCATTTGCTTTATCTACACATGATTTGTGAAAATTATTGTGGAAGTCACAGTGTTATTAAAGATGCAACTCCCGATTTTGTGGGGTCAGAATTGCAAACTGGCAGGGTAATAAAAACTAATCAAGAGTAGATTCCCAGCAGTAAAAAAGAAAGCATTTCTTGCTTTAAAATATAAACAATATGACTCTCATTGTAAGTTTCTCAAAACTTATAAGAAAAAGATTTTCTTTAAAAAAATATTCATTCATGAGAGACACAGAGAGAGGGAGAAGCAGGCTCCATACAGGGAGCCTGATATCTGACTCAATCCCAAGACTCTGGGATCATGCCCTGAGCCAAAGGCAGACCCTCAACCACTGAGCCACCCAGGCATCCCAGAAAGAGATTTTCACATTGAGTTTTCAAATTGAATATATTGGCATCTGAATTTAAAAGGAAAGAATAAATCAATTTCACATAAATTAAATTTTAAATTTTATTGCTTTTTTAATGGCTGAGGGCTTATACTTAGGGGCCTCTGAAGTAGTATCTTTTAATTTCATAGTTTGTGCACTACCCTCTTTTACTTACGATCTTTGACAAACAATACAAAATACCATTTTTTCTCAAGTCAAGGACAAGCATATGTACTTGATGGTGAATGATTCTAAAAGACTATCGTTTGATTCCGTGCTGCTTTATTTTTCTTCAACCTGGTAGGCATCTCATGCCACTTGGATGAAAATGTTTCTTCTTTCTAGCAAGGTTATTTTTTGTGATGAGCATTAAAAGATAGCTTTAAACCATCCACAATTATGACCTTGACTAGAAAAATGTAAGTTAATAAGGCTTCAACAAATTATGATCTTTTTGGTTGATTTGCCTACTGAACTGTTAATTGTAAAACTGAAAGACATTATGTTCAGCTTTCTCTATCACATCTTTTGTGTTTTAACAGTGACACTTCATTGAGTGCAATTAACAAAGCCTAGGAGATTTATTAACACACGTCCTCATGGCCAATGATCCATTCCACTTAAGACATAACATTGTAAAATGCACATTATCTCCTTTTGGCACTTACAATAATGCTTCTTGAACTAGGAAGGCATATGTTAAAGCAGATAAAATAGCATTATTAGCTGACAAATCTTACAATTTATTAGACAGTTAATTTATCAGCTTAAAAGACACTTAAAACAGCTGTGCATTTAATGTCTTTTTAATGTATCCAGTAAAACTTGCATAATTGCCTGTAGTGCAATTTATTTTTAGCTATGTTGCAAAATGCCTGCATTTACTGTTTACATCTTCTTTAATTTTTCCTGCAAGGCTCATCACATCTCTGCCTGAGCCCTAAAGGCCAGGCCAATAATCAGACAAAAAGCCTTCTCAAACAAATGGTTCCCCATGAATGAACTATTCAAAAGTGCCTGCTGCTTGGGACCAAAGGAGTGTTAGCATTTTCTCTCTACCCCAAGGGCAAAGGCTGCAGTTCAAAATAAATAAATAAAACACAGGAATAAAACCAGGATGACTCAAATCAGTAGCATGTAGTCGAAGGCTGTTTCAAGCCTCCACATCACGATCAGATGATAGCAGGCTTTCTAAGTATTTGAATTTGGAGCTCTTCAGAACTATACGTCTGGAGTGTGAACTAACAAGACTTTCAGACTACATTAGCAAGGTTATTTCACTTTATAATTAAGGTAACAGCTCCCTCAAGATAAATTGTTTTGTATCTTAGTACTGCACTTGTAAAACAGGCACGCCAGAGATAAATGTGAAAAATAAGATACAGTTCATGGCTCTAACCTCATTTGGTTTAGTTTCTTTCTTGATCTTTGATTTAATAGAAACTTTGTTAAAGCCTCTTATTTTTTGTAGAATCTTTCACAGTAATGATGTCAGGACTAGTTATTATAAAAGCAAAAATTCGAACAGTACAAGTTGACCCAAATGAAATGACAGTTTAAAATTTGATCTTTGACACGAGAGACTCCTAACTCTGGGAAACGAACAAAGGGTGATAGAAAGGGAGGTGGGTGGGGGGTGGGGGTGACTGGGTGACGGGCACTGAGGGAGGCGCTTGATGGGATGAGCACTGGGTGTTATTCTATATGTTGGCAAATTGAACACCAATAAAAAATAAATAAATAAAATAAATAAAATAAATAAAATTTGATCTTTGGTCTTTAGAAGGATTTGCAGCATCCTACTTCCTCTCTCTTAGAGAGAAAGCTGTCTTCTCATTCTAAAGTTTAGATTCCATCATCCCATTTAATGTGAGCTTGCCCACAGCTGGAAGGAAGAGGAATGTGCTCACATTTTAGATAATGAGTGGTGCTCAATTTCAACTTTTCCTTTAACTCACTTAAAGATTCCCTATAATTTCTTAACATAATCTAAATATTTTAAACTGCTTTTAGAAATTGAAATTACAACCAAAAAGAGAGAAAGAGAGAGAGAGAGAGAGAAAGGGAGAATAGAAAGAAAATTGCGTGTCAGCATACATGTACACACATACCATTAAAATAACTTGCAGGATTATAAACTTGCATGGATTAAGAGAAGTGCTTCTCCCATAAATTGGCCAGGATCTCAGATAGCAGGTTTAATGAGATCTAGACTCCACATCTATTCCCTATTTATTCAATATTGAGTCCAATATAAATAAGCAGGTAGGTAAAAAAGAGAAATTTCATGCATTTTACCTTTTGTTTTCTAATTCATTTTCTATTGATCTGTGTTTTTCTCTAGGAACTTGCAAGAGTCTGTGTTCCATAGAGAAATATTTATATTCTCAAAGCTTAGTGAAAAAGGAAGAAGTAATAAAGGCTAAGAGAAGTGATTACCCTAGATCCACAAGACAATATTGTGAGCAAGATAGACTCTCTGAATTTACAAATCTGAAATAAATTGCTCCAGTAAAATTCTTAATCTAATTGAGTAGTAACTTCAGATGAGACTCAGAGACTTTGTCACATGTAAACTAACTTAATTATCAAGCCAGAATAATCAAAATGTTGTTTCACTTAATTTATGTTTTTTTAAACTGGACAGATAGTTATAAAAATTGAGGCCTTTCATGTGTATACACTTAAGTCTTTGCATCTCACGTCATATCCTCACAATAGCCCTGTAAGGTAGATATTATCACCATGTATAAATGAGAGGAAACTCAGAATCAAAGTGACTTGCCAAAGATCATTTGTTATGTAAATCTCAGAGCTGGGATAAAAATGTACAACTGCCTCCTTATCTAATTTCTTCTACATCATTGCTGGCTTAGACTGGCCTCATAGAACATATAAAGAATACTACTTAGATTGAAGTTCAGGCTCAAGGTAAAACAACAACATACTGAGATTTCTGACCAAGTTTCAGCCAAGAAACACAAATCTATGTCATCCTTATGATAGATACCTTTTATTAGTCTAGTGAATCCTTTCTTAACATTAAAAGGAATTGGACAAAATATCCTATTCACTAAAAGATATTCTCTTATTTGTAACTTCTAAAGGAAATTTTACTTATCTACTTATTTTCATATTCAAGTTTTCAAAAGGCATAAACTGCAGTTCCAAATATTGTCACTCTGTCTATTGCTTTCTAGGTGTGTGGATGTACTGATTTTTAAATGGATTTATCTTAGTGACAGCAGAAGCATGTGTGTGTGTGAGTGCGCACACATTTGCATGAGCACATGCTCAAAATCAAGAAATAAAGAATAATGCATTGAGGGTAGCAGCAATATTTATGACCCTTACTTACATGCATTAAAGGAGGCATTTATCTGTTTCATTTCTAATTAATTATAAATATTGAATAGTACTTTCTTCACACAGGCAATAGTTTACTAATGATAGCTGTTTTATCATCTGATTAGGTTAGTGTTTTGGACAATTTTACTGCCATAGTGAAAATGGCAGGACTCATCATTTTCTTCATTGTGGTTGAATTCCAATTTGTTTTAGATATTTTCTTTTGGGGAAATCAATCTGCCTATTAATGACTCTAATATGGATTTCTAATGAAGGTTCTGAAGTTTTAAAGAAATGCACCAGCCCACAATACTGGTACTACAAACTTTTCATTTACTGCGTTTAAAAGCTAATACTTTTCATAGTGCTTCAATTATTTATCAAAAGTTTCTATGTCCTTGACATGGAAACCAAGCAAGTTAATGAATTAAGACCTCACATCAAATCAAAATAACATATCATTGATTCTTTGCATTTCAAGTAAAATAATTCATCTTTCCTCCATAAGAAAGACAAACTCCAGAAATACATTTGAGTTCTTTTAGGTGCTATGTCTCCATGGAAAATAAATCATATACTTCCCTGTTTTATTTTGCATGAATTTAGAATGAGAACATCAGCTGAGTTTTAGTTCTAATGAATCAAGTTTTCTCACAATAGTGAAATCATCAGTATTTTTTTCAAGTAGCTAAAAAGCCTCCACTAAACTATGTTCTTGTCTTCTGAGCAATGTAAAAGCAATAGTAAATATGTCAATGAATTGTACTTTCGGTTGCTATGGGCTGAATCATGCCCCAAACCCCATAATTCATATGTTGAAGCCCTAACCCCCAAGTACCTTAGGATGTGACTGTATTTGAGGGTAGGGTTAAAGAAGTAATTAAGTTAAAATGAGGCTAAAATGGATCCTAAATATGTTATTTGGCAGAATGAAAAGTTAGTAGCCTTTCTTTTTTTTAAGATTTTATTTATTTATTCATGAGAGACACACAGAGAGAGGCAGAGACACAGGCAGAGGGAGAAGCAGGCTCCCTGCAAGGAGCCGGATGTGGGACTCTATCCGGGGTCTCCAGGATCACACCCTGGGCTGCAGGTGGCGCTAAACTGCTGCACCACCGGGGCTGCCCCGTTAGTAGCCTTTCATCCTTGTGTTGGTATAATATTTTCTTGGAACTGAACTACTTTGTGAAATTTCTAAATCTGGGAACTACTCTTCTCCACATCTTTAAACCAATACATTAGTTCTAGAAATTCCGTAAGTGGGTGTGGGGGTGAAAATGGGATACTGAGTGGAAAGCAATAAGCTAAAGGACCTGTAAAGGAGAAATTAATCAAATTGTCAAAATGATCAATTAACTGAACTTTTGCCTCAGAATTGACCTTGGCTCTGCCAGTCTTTAAAATGCCCCTAGAAAGGAGAAAAAAATAAGTGGGAAATATCAGAAAGGGAGACAGAACATGAAAGACTCCTAACTCTGGGAAAAGAACTAGGAGTGGTGGAAGGGGAGGTGGGCGGGGGGAGGGTGACTGGGTGATGGGCACTGAGGGGGGCACCCGATGGGATGAGCACTGGGTGTTATTCTGTATGTTGACAAATTGAATACCAATAAAAAATAAATTTATATATATATAAAAGAAAATGCCCCTAAAGTGTGTCTTTGACTTCAGCCCTAAAAGACAAGTATAGTTCTCATCCTTACATTCCATCATGTATTCTAAAAGTTTCACATACTGGAACATTTTCTCCGTGAAAAGAAGAAATATGGGGCACTTGGGTGGCTCAGTGGTTGAGCATCTGCTTTGGCTCAGGTTGTGACCCCAAGGTCCTGGGATTGAGTCCTGCATCAGGCTCCCCCAGGGGAGCCTGCTTCTCCTTCTGCCTATGTCTCTGCCTCTCTGTGTCTCCCATGAATAAATAAATTTAAAAGTCTAAAAAAAGAAGAAGAAATATATCAAAACTTAAGGCATAAGAATGAAGGAAAAGAACAGTGGAGAGATGGGGAAAGTGGGGACCCCCTTTTTCTCTGTTCAAAGAGAATTGAGGAAAAAGTCCAATTGGCTTTGACTACATTGAACTATCCTTTTATATGTGCTTGGGATTCAGAGCCTTAAAAATAACCAATCATCTCTATTGAGACTTTACTAGTCTAGTAAATAACTTTTGTTACTGACTCACAGTTGCTACTGAATTAGGAGTAGGAGGGTGTGCTTGTTTATGAATCTGAAGCTGTTCATTACAGGCTCATTCACCTCTTAAAACATTTCACCTTTGAGCAGCTTTCCAGCAGACACTGCATGGGACAGAGGAGTGCCAGGAGGAAACATATTGAATCTATAGTGCGCAGGGATGGTCCAAGCCAGATGTCAGTTTTGAATGCCTAGCTAGGCCCACCCACAACTGTTTATTTTTGGCAACCAATCTGAGCATTTAACTTCTTACAGATTGGTGCCAAACACCTACCTACAGCCAATATGGACAACTAGGCACACAGGCAGAATTGCCAGTCATCTAAATATGTGTGTGTTCAGATATGGCAGGAATTATCCAATGACAGAACAATATACACATACATTTTATTGCTTTACTATTACTTAAAATTCCTTTGTCAGAGTCTTTTCATTTTACACTTTTATTTTAGTCTTTTAACTACAAACCCTTTATAGGAGAGATAACATGTTTATACTAACATGTAAATGACTAATAGTAGAATCTATCCCCAGGACAGTTTTTTGATAGGCAAAAACCTCTGAGACACTAAAATGGGAGAAGCTTTAGTCTCAAAGAAAGGTAAAGGGTTTAGAAAAGAGTAATCAAATCATAGCAGACACCCTTTAGCTATTTTGGCAAAGGACAACTTAATGATCAAAATGTGGTTTAGTAGTACCTGGAGGAAAAAGGATCTGGCCAATGAACATGAAATATGAGATATAAAAATGAGATATATTAATATATTATTAGAAATCCTGTAACATAAAATAATAATGTCATTTATTTACCTTCTTACCACCTATTCTAAAAAGAATTTAAGGCAAGAATAACAATTATAAATCAACCTCACATTTCTGTCACATTTTATAGTTTTCATAGTTCTTTAATATTTATTCTCTTATTTAAGATCATTATTAATGTAAAAATATCAAAATGTCAGTGGAAATTTATTGAAAAATACCAAACAAAATTAATCGTCTGTCTAAAATATTTCTAAACTGAGCAACTTATTCAGCATCCTTTTTTAAAAATATTTGCATACTTTCTGAACTTTTGTCTGTGATTTTAACCTGCAATCATAGATGATGAACCTGTTATTAAACTTACTTGAAGC
Source organism: Nyctereutes procyonoides (assembly GCF_905146905.1). Taxonomy (NCBI): domain Eukaryota; kingdom Metazoa; phylum Chordata; class Mammalia; order Carnivora; family Canidae; genus Nyctereutes; species Nyctereutes procyonoides. The sequence continues at coordinate 62,115,249 of NW_026575125.1, read as the reverse complement.
TAATATCAGTTTATCCCCAAGCATCAGACGCCAGATGTTTTTGGTGAGAAGAAAATTAATGGCCTAAATAATGAATCAATTGAGGAGCAGTGGCCATAATCCATCTGCTCTTTAAACCAAGGCTCTGAGTCAGGCTGGCTTCTGGCTACACAGAATATTAATGAGTTGAAGAGTTAAATGGAGGACTCAAAGCCATTGTTGTGAGATGCCTCCAGGCGCCCCCAAGCCACTCCTTCTATAAACTGGGCTTTGTGCAAGGAATGAATAGGCAAACAAAAAGCTGGAGACAGAGAGTGAGCCCTGTAGGAGTGTTAATTTGGATTTACTGCCCCTTGTGTACCCAAGGAAAGAATGAATAAATATGAACAGTGGAAATGCAAGCCAAGCCTCCTCTCTTTAGATGAAATAATATTCCCTAAAGACATAATCCATTTTGATGACAGTTAAATCATTTATTTATTGGGTTTCATCCCATTTGTCATTGTTGTGTTCATTCCTTTAGCATTTCCTCCCAATCTACACAGTGATATTTTACTGTGGTTTGATATGGGGAATGAGTTTGTATCAAGTAAAGTTCTCATATGTACAGAAATTTTCTGAAGGTTTGAGTCTTAAGCTAATGTCTTCTTGCTTTTTATTTCCACTTCTGGATATTTGAAAAGCAAGTTATAAGGAAGGCAAAGAATGACCTGATCAGGCACCTTCTCAAATGGTGATGTGTGATCTGATTCTTTTTCCTTTTTAAAACCCAGAACCAACTTATTTCTTAGGCTTTAAAACACACACACACACACACACACACACACACACACACACACACACACAAAGTGCAGTGAATGCTTTTCCTTAAAGCAAAAACAAAAACACCTTTAGGGGACAGCTGAGTAGCTCAGTGGTTGAGCGTTTGCCTTTGGCTCAGGGTATGAGCCTGGGGTCCTGGGATCCAGTTTCACATTGGGCTCCCCACAGGGAGCCTGCTTTTCCCTCTGCCTGTGTCTCTGTTTCTCTCTCTGGGTCTCTCATGAATAAATAAAAATAAAATATTAAAAAAACCCTTTAGGATAGATATATGTTGGAAATGGGTGATAGATAAATAATAGATAGTGAGATAGGTAGACAGATAAAGTACATATAAAGCACAATCCAAATAACTTCTTTTCAACCTCTATTTCCTCAGATCTCTCAAAATTTCTGGAAGACATTTGAAATGGTGGCGTTGAGCATACCAGAGAAAAAAATGTTTGCAACTAGTGTATTCTTTTATTCATTCCTACTTTTGCCATCTAACTACTTAGGTAGCAAAAATAGAAGAAACTATAAAAATTCCAACCAAGAGCTCTAGAGGAAGCCACAATGCCAGAGAATAAAAACTAATAAAACAATTTTGTTTTGTGGAGCTATTGCTCAGAAGTATGAATTCTAAATTAGTGATTAGATGAACTGCTTGGATACCATGTCAAAAACATGCCAAAGGAAGCAGGGGCCCCTGACCATTAGGATAGTTACATAAATTAGTGTCTTTTGCATGATGTCCTTCAGTGAAAAGCGTATCCCTAGGTTCATGTCTAAAATTGTGGATATATGAATTATACTTTGTAAACCATGAGTAAGCTGAGGAGGCTCATGTAACTTTTTTTTTTTTTTTTTTTGGTCTGTGGCCAAGTTACTTCAAGCCAGAAAGAATTTATTGAGCTTTTTTGTTCACAAACTGTAGCATTCTACCTTGATTTAAAGAGATTATTTTAGGTAGGGCCTTGCAAAGGGATTAGTCAGCAGTCATCTCTGCCTATGAAATATGATTTTTGAGGATCCTCAAATAACAATTACACATTTTAGGCCTTAATTGTCTACACTTTCCTATTTACTTCAGAAAGGATCCTACCTAGTAACCAATACTCCTCATTATCAGATAGTCCTTTAACAGGAATTAAGAAGCAGCTATAAATATGAAAGACAGGCTAGTAGAAAGGAAGGAAAGCTCTATAAGAAATAATAAATGGGAGGCTAGGGGCCTCAAAAAAAAACTTCAATTTTTACTTTATCATCTAGCACTGCTCTAAGAAGGCATTGTATTTCTTGCCTGTATTTCCTATCCCCGAACTCCAAGAAATAAGGTCCTAGAGACGATAGCTCTCCTCCTGGGTCTGGCCCTTGTCTGGAACACTGTTGATATAAATCAGCAGTCTCCTGAGCTGAATAAAGGAAGTAAGTCTCCCCTGTTTCTTCCTCTGTTCTTTCTATTGCCTAGGGAATGCCTGGCTCCCAGCTGCAACTAGCTTATTTTTCTCAACACACCATACTTCATGCCTGTGTGCATGTGAATACACACACACACACACACACACACACACACACACACACACAGATACACACACGCCAACCACAGCAGTTTCCAAATCTTTGCTGCTTATGCTCAGGATTTTGAATGCCAGTATATCCTGGGGAATTCTCTGTGAGGAACAGGATCACATTCTGGTGGCCTAAGTAAAGTGTCCCTAAAAGAAGTCCACTCTGCCCACTACTTAGGGGTGCAAGAATGTGGAACCACCACTCTCCATACATAGGAATTGTACCACCAGTTAAAATAAGCATACTCGTTAGGGTCAGATTTCACTTACTTAGTTACCACTAGCAAGCACTTAAAAGATCCTTTCTATTTAAAAGACATTTAAAATATCAGAAGCTTTGTTCATTTTATAAACGGGTTCAGTATTTTGCAGGTTTGCTAAGTGAGAGGACAGAGAAAAGTAAATAATTTAGAAATATTGCTAAATGGAAGTGCTAGAACCCTAGGAGTTATTTTTAGATGTGGAAAACACAATGTCAATTAAAAAAAAGTGAGCCTAACTTCCTGAGTCCCTGAGACTGCTTTTTTGGCTCTCCAAACAGGCAGCTCTGCAACTCTATTATTGTATTTCTATATGAAATAAAAGCTGTTTATTTTGAACTGCATGTGTATGATTTTCTTGGGTAAATAAAATCATGTATTTTGGGAGGGGAAGCTAGAAAGATTGTTTTGGTCACAATCAGCCTCATTTCAGATATTATGATTGAATTTTTCCTTCAAATATGGAGGTGTTTTTGTTTAGGTTATGAAATGAACCTCAGCAACTGAAACAATATTCCGAGTGACTTTTCTTTTCTAAAATCCAGTCAAAAGGACCAAAGTTAAATGTTCTCCCAAAGCTTCTTTCAATCTTTGTATTTTGCCTAGTTGTGTTGCATTCATAGTATAGTATGTATTGCTTTAAGGAAGATTACTTCTAAGTAATAAACATAAAATGGTAACAAAAACAAAAACAAAATCCTGCCTAAACTAGCTCTTTGCTGTTGTTGCAAGATTTCTTTTTTTTAAAAGATTTTATTTATTTATTAGAGACACAAAGAGACAGAGAGAGAGAGGGGGGCAGAGACACAGGCAGAGGGAGAAGCAGGCTCCATGCAGGGAGCCCGACATGGGACTCAATCCGGGGTCTCCAGGATCAGGCCCTGGACTGAAGGCTGCGCTAAACCGCTGAGCCACCAGGGCTGCCCTGTTGCAAGATTTCTATCTCCACTTTCTATATGCATTAACACTTTCAATTAGTGTAATTTCCTCTTTTTAATCCTTAGTGCAAATTATATTATATAACACTAATTTTAATGCTTCCAATTGAGAATTTTCTGATACATTTTATCTTGATTCTTCAGGTGGTCTCCCATTTCAATTTTGATATATTATCCTCGATCCCTATGGTTATTAAAGTGAATAATCTTTAGTTTTCCTCAGTTCATTGTGGATTTTTTTTTGAATCTTAAATTGGGTTGTGATTTGATAAATGAGCCACGAAAATTTAAGTTGCCATCCTCCAGTTTCCCCTCTACACCATGAGAAGGAAGCTAATGAAAATGCATCACTTTTTCAAATCACTTTGATTTGACTGTTTTTAGGAAATTACATTTTCCTGTAGGATGTCTCTGTATTTTGGTAAATTAAAATTAAATTGATAATTAAGACAGAATGTGAGTATAATCAGGGATCTATTTTAAATACAAACACTTCCCTTAAAATGGCATTTTTTGGATGAAATTTGTGAGCACATTTATGCCCTTGATTTGGTATCAATGAATATATCTGTGAGAGAAGTATGGTTACACTTCCACTTAGTATCTATTTACCTCACTATTTTCAAAATTGTGAATCAGAATGTTAACTTTTAAAAGGTTCAGATTGTACATATATAAGGAAAGAAAATGAGTATATGATAATACCAGACCAACAATTTAAAAACTAACTTTTACTCATTTACTAATATATTTAGAAAACATAGGAAATTCAGATATGTACTAAGTACAAAGTTTACATAAAAGTACTCAGTGTTAAGATTTTGGTATCTAATCTTCTAAACTTTTTATTTTCTTCTACTTCCAGGAAGTAACATTGTGAGGGAAAAAAACTCAGAAATCTCTCTTTTATTCTGAACAAGATAAAGTATCTTTTTCTGTGGATTTGTTATTTGATACTGATTTTTAGTAGAGTGAAGGGTCTCTGAGTTAACTAGAAATATAATATAGAAATATAATAAATATATTCCTATACTATTATATATAAACCTGACTACTAGTTTTCATGTCATTAAAATAAATTAGATTTTCAGATATAATAAATATATTCCTATACTATTATATATAAACCTGACTACTAGTTTTCATGTAATTAAAATAAATTAGAGCTTCAGAGGATAAAATTAAAAAAATTCCCTTACTATTTCTGGTTTTCCAAAGTATTTCAGTATGGAATCTTTCCTCACAAAGCAATCTCAGATTATATATAAAGATTAACTTTGTCAATTTTCTCAGGGGTGTTTCAAATGCACAGTAGCATCTTTATTATCTGTTATTTTCTTTTTTTTAATAAATTAATTTTTTATTGGTGTTCAATTTACCAACATACAGAATAACACCCAGTGCTCATCCCGTCAAGTGTCCCCCTCAGTGCCCATCACCCACTCACCCCCACCCCCCGCCCTCCTCCCCTTCCACCACCCCTAGTTCGTTTCCCAGAGTCAGGAGTCTTTATGTTCTGTCTCCCTTTCTGATATTTCCCACTCATTTCTTCTCCCTTCCCTTATATTTCCTTTCACTATTATTTATATTCCCCAGATGAATGAGAACATACAGTTTGTCTTTTTAAAAAAAGGAAGTTAAATTTTCTATGTGATTACAAATTGAAAATTCTTACTGAAGTAAAAGCAGCAAAATTTATTTTTTCAAATGTTTCTTTAGTGCTCCTTGAGTTAAGCATTCTTTCCTGGTTTGGTGTCCTTAAGTAAGAAGTTAGTGTTACATTTTGTTCTCCCAAGCAAGAAGGGATGTCTTCTCTCCTTAGTCACTATCCCTGCATACTTGTCAGACAACTGCAATATAGGGGAGTAAGGGCACTGAGCTTGAAGTTAAGTTGTTCCTCTGCCACTGGCTATTTAAAGAAATTCCTTCTCTTTTACCGTTTTGGATATGTGATAAACTTCCTTTGCATTCCAAACCCCCAAATAAAAAAGTTAGCATCAATTTACCTCCATTTAATAAATATCCCATTATTTGTATCAGTTGAACCTCACATTAGTATTCAGTTCCTTTGAGCCTTTAAATAATAATTTTCTAGGTAAAATGAGCCGCAATCCAGATCAATGGCATGGTTGTAATTCAAAGGTTATCACTGCCACAGATAAACAAAAAGAACATAATGGTTTACAATATTAACATATGTCCTACTACCAAATTACAGATTTATCTTAAGTGAGGAAGTACTCCTTATAGTTATTGACAACTGTTAAAATACACTTATTTTTTGTCAAAGAATTTGAATCATATGTATGACATAAAAGGAAAACCTTTAATCAATGCAATAGTATAAAGGCTCATTTGCAAACAATGTGTGTACTGGGGAGGTCTGTCTTTCAGATTTCAAGGCTGTCTGCTTTCTACTTGAATAATAATAAAAAGCAATATTACTATGAAAGGAGACAAGGGATGAATGGAAAGAAAGGTTCTATGTTACCGTTCAACTAAAAGAAGCTAATTCTTTTTATGCACAAGGAAATTGTTGTATTGAATATTATTTTAAAGAAATATTTCTCCTCTTAAAAAGGCATGGAACTTGGATGATATCTTGTATTGAGATATTGGCTTTAGCAATATTTATTTTAAATGTCTCATGCTCAGTGAAGCCTTCCTTTAAAAGCTCACATTATATCAACAATTAAAAAACAAATTTATCTTTACTCAACTACAGCCACTTCTTGAAGCTTTTATTAAAACGTTATACATTTAAACTTACAGTTAACTCAAGATTTGTATTGAAGTCAAACTAAGAAATGAGAAAATGTTCTCACAATCTGGACACTCCTTGGGCCACAAGTGTGTAAGGGATTGGGAACAAACACATACAGTATAATGCATGTTACATAAGCATATTCATACTTGATGAATCACATATGGCTGCCCAAATTAAATCCTTCCTTCCTGCAGTCTAACTCCAAAATTCTTTTTAAAATCGACCTTACCATGTAATAATGATTCTGCTTGCTTCACATTGTGTGACATTGCTGGCCTGTAACCATAATAGAAAATAGTATGAGGCCAATCTTGTTGAAGGTCTTTGAGACAGAGACCAAATGCTAAGGTCCTGTTTCCTGATATTTTGATATAAAGGGTATAGGTTTCAAATTCCTACTTTCATGGCAACTAAGATGCATGCTGGGGGAAAGAAGCTTTGAAGTTATCAGAGAGGGTTTTTTGTTCTGTTTTGTTTTTGTTTTTGTTTTTAATCTGAATGATCTGGAGCAAAGTACAACTGTTTGTTAGTATTACCCAGGGTACTTAGCTGTACTGTTGCCCTTGTGGGTCAAACTTCAGTGTAAATAATTTTATCCAGAAGCAACTATTTGGATTTATCCTATGTCTGTCAGTGAGGCATTTGGACCCAATCTGAACACAAGCCTGCAACAGGGTAGCTGTAGCACACATGAAACTTACCACAGTCTCTTATTTTGAAAGCCCATATTTTTTCCAGTTTTTGTTTTGAAATACACATGTGGAGGGGAAAAGCAGACATCTGACATTTCAGTCCCTGTGTTTGTCTACTCTTTGACCTGCCAAGTGACCAGAAATACTTAAGTGTCATTTGTCCCCATAGGTGAAAGCCAAGTCATTATATAATAAAGTAAACTGTATGGAAGTATCCTTTCTCTCTGTTTCTTTCTCTCACCCCCGCACACACATCTAAAGTGTAGACTGGTCTTACAGACTATATGCCTTGTGGTGAAAAATAAATTTGAGTGGAGAGATTGGGACTTAAATTAACTAAAAACTTTCAGAACCTGAAAGTTGACAGCCTGCTAATTCTTTTTATTATTTTTGTTAAGTAATCAAGTTATCTATATGTGACTTTCAAAATCTTTCTCTTTCCTTCTCTTGTTCCCTGTGCTCAGTGATGTGTGGGTGTGTGGTGTTTTGAAATACTGTAGAAGTATCTGTAAATTTTACATATATTTTTGACTTACAGTTCAAAAACCACTCATGAGGACAATAATCTCCTACTTGAGTGAGAACCATTTCTTTATATTCAAATATTCAATTTAATGAGAAACAAAATGTATGTAAAAGCTGATATGCAACTTTCATGCTTCCCTACCCTTACCAAGTTACTTATAAACTACCAAGTTACTTCTGTTACCAAGTAACTTCTAAAATATGTGCTATAAAGTTGAGAAGTTTATCTCAATCTTGAAAACCCATGACCCTTTAAAGTGAGAATTGATTCTCAGAGTGATGGCCCTAAGTTTTTCACTGGCTCAAAAATAATTTTTGTAAGCATCTGCTACTTACTAAGCCCATATAATTTTTTGTTAATCTGCAGATTTTTATATGTATTGTGCAATTAAATATACCTATAAGTTAAGTGTAAATTATCTGATCAAGTGAGAAGTAGAGTCAGCATTTTATCTTAGGAATGTCTGCCTTTAAATGATGACTCATAAATACTACTCCATAGTGACATAGGTACCTACTCATCCTATGATACAGTAAGTTTATGAGGTTTGTACACTAGATTAAGTATTTTAACATGAAGATGAGATAATGCTTGGAAAACCCCATATGCCTAGAACCTGGTAAACATTCTCTAAATGTTAAAATCTCACTGCAAAATTTCATAAGTAAATAATAGCTCCTTCTAAAAAACAGTTTACAGTCTAATGGGAACAGAAGACAAATAAAACTTTATATAACACAGGATTTACATCAATAGCTCTGATTAGGGATCCCTGGGTGGCGCAGCAGTTTAGCGCCTGCCTTTGGCCCAGGGCGTGATCCTGGAGACCCAGAATCGAATCCCACGTCGGGCTCCCAGTGCATGGAGCCTGCTTCTCCCTCTGCCTATGTCTCTGCCTCTCTCTCTCTCTCTCTCTCTCTCTCTGTGACTATCATAAATAAATAAAAAAATTAAAAAATAAAATAAAAAATAGCTCTGATTAATAATGCAGCTGTGATAAGTTAATGCATAGTTCATTATATACACAACTCTTTAAATGAGAAATTAGTTAATTTTATTTTTTTCTTTTTCAAGTTTTTATTAAATTCCAGTTTACTCGGGTGGCTCGGCAGTTTAGCACCACCTTCAGCCCAGGGCCTGATCCTGGAGACCCAGGATCGAGTCCCACGTCGGGCTTCCTGTGTGGAACCTGCTTCTCCCTCTGCCTGTGTCTCTGCCTCTCTCTATATATCTCTCTCTGTGTCTCTCATGAATAAATAAATAAAATCTTAAAAAAATAAATTCCAGTTAACATAAATTGTAATATTAGTTTCAGGTGCAGGTTTGTGATTCATCACCTACATACAACACCAGTGCTCATCACAAGTGCCCTCCTTAATACCCATCACCTATTTAACCATTCCACCCACCAACTTCTCATTCAGTAACCCTGTTTATTCTGTATATTTAAGAGTTGGCTTCCTGGTTTCCTGTCTTTTTTTGCTCCCTTTCATGCTCATCTGTTTTCTTTCTTAAATTCCACATATGAGTGAAATCATATAGCATGTGTCTTTCTCTGACAGACTTATTTCATATAGCATATTACTTTCTAGCTCTATTCACATTTTTGCAAATGGCAAGTTTTAATTTTTTTCATAGCTGAGTAACATTCCATTATATATATAATATACATATATATATTACATCACATCTTATATATCCATTCATAATTCAATAGAAATTTGAGCTCTTTCTATAATTTATTAATTGCTGATAATGCTTGCTATAAACATCAGGGTGATGTATCTTTCATAATGAGTAGTTTTCTATCCTTTGTGTAAGTACTTAGTAGTACAAATCCTGGATCATAGAGTATTCTATTTTTAACTTTTTGAGAAACCCTTATACTGTTTTTCAGAGTGGCTGCGCTAGTTTGCATTCCCATGAACAGTTTAATATGGTTGTCCTTTCTTCTCATAACATAGGTTGTTTCCTGTTTGTTAATTTTAGATATTCTGACTGGTGTGAAGTGATTATCTCATTGTAGTTCTGAATTGTATCTCCCAGGTGATAAGTGATGTTGAGCATCTTTTCATGTGTCTGTTAGCCATTTGTATTTCTTCTTTAGAAAAAAAAAGTGTCTATTCATGACTTCTGTCCATTTCTTACCTGGATTATTTGTTTTTCAGGTTTTTGGTTTTAGATTCTTTAAGTATTTTGGATACTAACCCTTCATCCGATATGACATTTGCAACTATTCTCCCATTCTGAAGGTTGCCTTTTAGTTTTGTTGATTATTTCCTTTGCTGTGCCAAACCTTGTTTTCTTGATGACATCCCAATAGTTTATTTTAGCTTCTGTTTCCCTTACCACAGGAGACATATCTAGTAAGAAGTGGTATGACTCACGTCAAAGAGGTCACTACCTGTATTCTCCTTTAGTATTTTTATGTTTTCCTGTCTCACAATTAGATCTTTCATCAATTTTGTTTTTTGTTTTTTGTTTTTCATTCATCAATTTTGAATTTATTTTGGGGGATAGTGTAAGAAAGCGGTCCTGTTTCATTCTTCTACATATTGATGTCCAGTTTTACGAAAACCATTTGTTGAAGAGATTGGTTTTTTTTTTTTCATTGACTATTATTTCCTTCTTTGTTGAAGATTAGTTGGCCATATAGGTATGGGCTCATTTCTGGGTTTTCTGTTTTGTTCCATTGATCTATGTGTCTACATTTGTGACAGTACCATACTGTATTCATCACTACAGCTTTGTAATAAAACTTAAAATCCAGAATTGTGATGCCTCCAGGTTTGCTGTTCTTTTTCAGATTGTTTCAGCTATTCAGGTTCTTTTGTGGCTCAATACAAATTTTAGGATTCTTTGTTCTAGCTCTGTGAAAAATACTGATGCTATTTTGAGAAGAATGGCATTAAATATGTAGATTGCTTTTGGTAATATAGACATTTAACAATATTTATTATTCCAATCCATGAGCTTTGAATATTCCTTCAGTTTTTTTTGTATTGTCTTCAATTCCCTTCATCAGTGTTTTATCCTTTTCATAGTACAGATCTTTCACCTATTTGGTTAGGTTTGTTCCTGGGTATCTTACGGTTTTGGTGCAATTGTAAATGAGACCAATTCCTTGATTTCTATTTCTGCTGCCTCATTACTGGTGTATAGAAATGAAATAGAATTCTTTATGTTGACATTGTATCCTGCCATTTTACTGAGTTCATGTATGAGATCAAGCAATTTTTTGGTGGAGTCCTTCAGGTTTTATATATAGAGTATCATGTCATCTGCAAATAGTGAAATTTGATTTTTTCCATGCTGATTTGGATACCTTTTATTTATTTTTGTTGTCTGATTGCTGAGGCTAGTATTTCAAATATTATGTTAAGCAACAGTGCTGAGAGTAGACATCCCTGTCTTGTTCCTTAGTATAGAAGATAGGCTTTCAATTTTTTCCTCATTGAAGATCATATTAGCTATGGTTATTCCTATATTCCCTTTGTGATGTCAAATTATGCTCTCTCTATCCTTATTTTTTTGAGGATTTTTATCATAAGTTAATGTTGTACATTGTGAAGTGTTTTTTCTGCATCTCTTGAAAGGATCATATGGTTCTTATCCTATATATCATGAAATGGGCAAAAGACATGAACAGAAATTTTACCAAAGAAGACAGGCATGGCCAACAAGCACATGAGACAATGGTCTGCATCACTTCCCATCAGGGAAATACAAATCAAAACCAAAATGAGATATCACTTCACACCAGTGATTATGGTGAAAATTCACAAGACAGGAAACAACAAATGTTGGAGAGGATGTGGAGAAAGGGGAACCCTCTTGCACTGTTGGTGGGAATGTGAACTGGTACAGCCATTCTGGAAAACTGTGTGAAGGTTCCTCAAAGACTTAAAAATAGAACTGCCCTATGACCCAGGAATTGCACTACTGGGTATTTACCCCAAAGATACAGATGCATTGAATCGGCAGGACACCTGCACCCCAATGTTTATAGCAGCAATGTCCACAATAGCCAAACTGTGGAAGGAACCTCAGTGTCCATCGAAAGATGAATGGATAAAGAAGATGATATATATATATATATATATATATATATATATATATACCATGGAATATTACTCAGCCATTAGAAGCGACAAATACCCACCATTTGCTTCAATGTGGATAGAACTGGAGGGTATTATGCTGAGTGAAGTAAGTCAATAAGAGAAGGACAAACATTATATGGTCTTATTCATTTGGGGAATATAAATAATAGTGAAAGGGAATAGAAGGGAAGGACGAAGAAATGGGTAGGAAATATCAGAAAGGGAGACATAACATGGAAGCCTCCTAACTCTGGGAAACGAAGTAGGGGTAGTGGAAGGGGGGGAGGGCAGGGGGTGGGGGTGAATTGGTGATGGGCACTGAGGGGGGCACTTGACGGGATGAGCACTGGGTGTTATTCTGTATGTTGGCAAATTGAACACCAATAAAAAATAAATTTATTAATAAAAAAACTTGTAAAATTTTATACCAAATGAATGAAATATATGTAATATATTATATGTATAATATAAACACATATATAATGTATATATAAATATATAACTTAATAAGGATATGTAAACTGTATATACATTTAATGTATATATTTTTAAGAATAAAAAAATTTAGTCCACAATGCAGAAGGTCCTCTCCTTATAATTTTTATGTGTTCTTTAATTTAAACCTGCTGAATTGAAGGTCACATATGTAAGCCATTTACACAGACAAGAAAGCATCCTGTGTTCAATTAGCACATGAAATTCAGTAGTGAAAGGCTTTTGGTGTTCTACAATTTGGTTTACATTGTGGAAGCTAAATTTGGGGAAGGATAGTAAATAGCTATGTAAAGGATATTCGTTTTCAATTAACTCACTGAATGTTGCCTGCAAATTCCAGACAGAAGCACAAAGTGAATGTAGATTTTCCTTAGTAGTAGTAGGCTAATAATACTTTAAAAACATCTTGAAGAATCTTGACAGAGTTAGGTACATTTAACTTACTTAAGGCTGATTTCCCCACTTATATTCTATGCTCTTTCAAGCAGACCCTATTTAGAAATACAAACAACAACAACAAAACAAGAAACAACAAACAAAACAAATCAAAACCCAAAACCATATATATAAATTCAATTAGATGCTGACTATTCACATTACAAGAAAAATGTTCAAACTTTTAAAGTTCTTTGCATCTCAGTACACCCACCCACACCCACCCAGCATTTGTGCATGCATGTGCTTATTTGTCTAGAGACTTGGATCCTGAGAAACTTAGAGAGACAACTTTAGGTACAACTCTCTGTTGAAGAGTTAGCTGGAATGATGAAGCAGCTCTGAAATTGTAATGTGAATGGATGAGACAATGGTATTTGATTTAACAAACTAAAGCCTTGAGTTTGCATCATATTTCTCCCCTTTTTGAAGACAATTTCAGATTCTCTTTTCAGCTCTATGAGGTTGGTTGTAATTACAGACTCATAAAATGTCAGGACTGAAAAACTCCTGTGCTGTTTTCTTCATCTCTTTATACTAAAGATAAAGAAACCAAGGTTCAGAGATTGAGTAGCAAACCTTAGCCCAAATGGGTATGATGGAAGAAGTACAGATGGAAACTAGAACATGGTGAATTCAAGATTCAGCTCTGCTGCAATTGAACTATGTCAACTTCCTTGAGCAAGTGATTAACTTAATTTAATCTCAATTTTCTCACCTGTAAATTATGGAATGCAGTATCTAATTTTCTTGCATAGATGAGTAAAACTATGTGTGAAAAACAACTAGCACAGTATCTGGAACATAGTAAGGACTTAACTAAAGAAAGTTCTATTCCAACAGGGCAGTCTACAATGCACACATGTACACATACACAAACACACATATGTTTTCAAGAATACGCTTATTTTTTGAAGCAAGGTTTACTAATACACAGAGAAGGGAGAGCCTTGACAAATATTAAAAAAACAATACAATTTTTTACAGCTTTCAAAAATAAAACTAGGTTTAGGTTTTGTTAGTTGCCATACAGTTTTGCAGTAGCCACCTAGAACAGGCTCAGAATTGAAATAGAAATAGCCTTGCAAGTGCCTAGGTGATAATGACTTTGGAGGTGGTAGTATGGCCCTTTCCCTACCATATACTTTTTTACCCTATTCCTATTGAAATCCCTTTATTCATTCTTTAGGTTTAGCATGTCCATTAAGATATAATTGCAATTTTCCTGATTACAACAACATATAGTTTGTTACAGAACTGTGAAAGAACATAAAGAAGAAAATAAAAACTATAGATAGCCTATCCCCTAGAGTAAATTAGTGCAAATATTTTGGTATATTTCTTTAGTCATTTATTTTCCATTAGTGTGTCCATGTTGCAAGATTGTGCTAGATATAGATGTAGATGATAGATAGATAGATAGATGATTGATAGATAGATAGATAGATAGATAGATAGGATGAGCACTCAGTGTTATACTTATGTTGGTAAATCGAATTGTGCTAAGTGAAATAAGTCAATCAGAGGAGGACAAACAGTATATGTTCTCATTCATTTGGGGAATATAAATAATAGTGAAAGGGAAAGGAAGGGAAGGGAGAAGAAATGGGTAGGAAATATCAGAAAGGGAGACAGAACATAAAGACTCCTAACTCTGGGAAACGAACTAGGGGTGGTGGAAGGGGAGGAGAGTGGGGGGTGGGGTGAAGGGGTGACCGGCACTGAGGGGGGCACTTGACGGGATGAGAACTGGGTGTTATTCTGTATGTTGGCAAATTGAGCACCAATAAAAAATAAATGTATTAGTATTAATATATATATATGAAAAATAAAATAAAAGATGATTTATCAGAATCTTTTCAATCTCCATCTTGTGAGAATTTCCCCAATGCCATTAGATATTCTTTTAAAACAATTTTTGAGTGTTACATGATATTTCCATGATTGGACATTCTACAGTCTATTTAAAATACATATATTTAATACAAATTCAGTTTAACTGAGCCTAATGTAACTATCATATAACTTTATTTTTCTTCTCATGCAAATCTGTCCCTTGTACTTATAGACTCTTTTCTTCCAGGGAGGTAAGAAACAATCCTAGGGAGGAGGGGCAAGATGGCGGAAGAGTAGGGTCCCCAAATCACCTGTACCCAACAAATTCCCTAGATAACCTTCAAATCATCCTGAAAATCTACGAATTCGGCCTGGGATTTAAAGAGAGAACAGCTGGAATGCTACAGTGAGAAGAGTTCGCGCTTCTATCAAGGTAGGAAGACGGGGAAAAAGAAATAAAGAAACAAAAAGCATCCGAGGGGGAGGGGCCCCGCGAGGAGCCGGGCTGAGGCCTGGGAGAGTGTCCCCAGGACAGGAGAGCCCCGTCCCGGAGAAGCAGGAGCTGCACCAACCTTCCCGGGCAGAAAGGGGCTCGCAGGGAGTTGGAGCAGGACCCAGGAGGGCGGGGATGCCCTCAGGCTCCCTGGGACACTAACAGACACCTGCACCCCGGGAGAGTGCGCCGAGCTCCCTAAGGGCTGCAGCGTGCACGGCGGGACCCGGAGCAGCTCGGAGGGGCTCGGGAGCGGCTCCACGGAGGGAGCTGCGGGGTGGGAGCGCGAATCCAACAGCGCAGGCCCCGGAGCACAGGGCGCCGGGACACAGCCCAGGATCCGGCCTCCCCCGGGACAGGCAGAGGCCGGGAGGGCCCAGGACAGCAAGGACACTCCTGCCCCGAGCTGAGCACATCAGAGGCCCCGCCCCGGAGCCTCCAGGCCCTGCAGACGGAGAGCCCCGTAGTTCCTGCTGAGGCTGAATCCAGGCTTCCAGAGTTGCCATAGCAACTGCGGCTATTCCTCCTCGGGCCTCACGGGGTAAACAACCCCCGCTGAGCCCTGCACCAGGCAGGGGCAGAGCAGCTCCCCCAAGTGCTAACACCTGAAAATCTGCACAGCAGGCCCCTCCCCCAGAAGACCAGCTAGACAGACCCGTTCCAGGGGAAGTCAAGGGACTTAAAGTCTACAGATTCAGAAGATACTCCCCCGTGTTTTTTTTATTTATTTTTTCTTTTTTCTTTTCTTTTTGATTTCTGATTGCTTCCCCCACCCCCCTTTTTTTCACCTTTCTTTCTTTTTCTTTCTCTTTTTCTTCTCTTTTTATCCTTTTTTTTTCTTTTTTCTTTTTCTCTTTTCTTTCCTTCTCTCTCTTTCTCTCCTTTTCCCAATACAACTTGATTTGGCCACTCTGCACTGAGCAAAATGACTAGAAGGAAAACCTCACCTCAAAAGAAAGAATCAGAAACAGCCCTCTCTCCCACAGAGTTACAAAATCTGGATTACAATTCAATGTCAGAAAGCCAATTCAGAAGCACTATTCTACAGCTACTGGTGGCTCTAGAAAAAAGCATTAAGGACTCACGAGACTTCATGACTGCAGAATTTAGATCCAATCAGGCAGAAATTAAAAATCAACTGAATGAGATGCAATCCAAACTAGAAGTCCTAATGACGAGGGTTAACGAGGTGGAAGAACGAGTGAGTGACATAGAAGACAAGTTAATGGCAAAGAGGGAAACTGAGGAAAAAAGAGACAGACAATTAAGGGACCATGAAGACAGATTAAGGGAAATAAATGACAGCCTAAGGAAGAAAAACCTACATTTAATTGGGGTTCCCGAGGGCGCCGAAAGGGACAGAGGGCCAGAATATGTATTTGAACAAATCCTAGCTGAAAACTTTCCCAATCTGGGAAGGGAACCAGGCATTCAGATCCAGGAAATAGAGAGATCCCACCCTAAAATCAATAAAAACCGTTCAACACCTCGACATCTAATAGTGAAGCTTGCAAATTCCAAAGATACAGAGAAGATCCTTAAAGTAGCAAGAGACAAGAAATCCCTGAGTTTTATGAGGAGGAGTATTAGGGTAACAGCAGACCTCTCCACAGAGACGTGGCAGGCCAGAAAGGGCTGGCAGGATATATTCAGGGTCCTAAATGAGAAGAACATGCAACCAAGAATACTTTATCCAGCAAGGCTCTCATTCAAAATGGAAGGAGAGATAAAGAGCTTCCAAGACAGGCAGGAACTGAAAGAATATGTGACCTCCAAACCAGCTCTGCAAGAAATTTTAAGGGGGACTCTTAAAACTCCCCTTTAAGAAGAACTTCAGTGGAACAATCCACAAAAACAAGGACTAAATAGATATCATGATGACACTAAACTCATATCTGTCAATAGTAACTCTGAACGTGAATGGGCTTAATGACCCCATCAAAAGGAGCAGGGTTTCAGACTGGATAAAAAAGCAGGACCCATCTATTTGCTGTCTACAAGAGACTCATTTTAGACAGAAGGACACCTACAACCTGAAAATAAAAGGTTGGAGAACCATTTACCATTCAAATGGTTCTCAAAAGAAAGCAGGGGTAGCCATCCTTATATCAGAAAAACTAAAATTTACCCCGAAGACTGTAGTGAGAGACGAAGAGGGACACTATATCATACTTAAAGGATCTATCCAACAAGAGGACTTAACAATCCTCAATATATATGCCCCGAATGTGGGAGCTGCCAAATACTTAAACGAATTATTAACCAAAGTGAAGAAATACTTAGATAATATTACACTTATACTTGGTGACTTCAATCTAGCTCTTTCTACCCTCGATAGGTCTTCTAAGCACAACATCTCCAAAGAAACGAGAGCTTTAAATGATACACTGGACCAGATAGATTTCACAGATATCTACAGAACTTTACATCCAAACTCAACTGAATACACATTCTTCTCAAGTGCACATGGAACTTTCTCCAGAATAGACCCCATACTGGGTCACAAATCGGGTCTGAACTGATACCAAAAGATTGGGATCGTCCCCTGCATATTCTCAGACCATAACGCCTTGAATTTAGAACTCAATCACAAGAAGAAGTTTGGAAGGATCTGAAACACGTGGAGGTTAAGGACCATCCTGCTAAAAGATAAAAGGGTCAACCAGGAAATTAAGGAAGAATTAAAAAGATTCATGGAAACTAATGAGAATGAAGATACAACCGTTCAAAATCTTTGGGATGCAGCAAAAGCAGTCCTGAGGGGGAAATACATCGCAATACAAGCATCCATTCAAAAACTGGAAAGAACTCAAATACAAAAGCTAACCTTACACATAAAGGAGCTAGAGAAAAAAACAGCAAATCGACCCGACACCCAGCAGAAGAAGAGAGTTAATTAAAATTCGAGTTGAACTCAACGAAATTGAGACCAGAAGAACTTTGGAACAGATCAATAGAACCAGGAGTTGGTTCTTTGAAAGAATTAATAAGATAGATAAACCATTAGCCAACCTTATTAAAAAGAAGAGAGAGAAGACTCAAATTAATAAAATCATGAATGAGAAAGGAGAGATCACTACCAACACCAAGGAAATACAAACGATTTTAAAAACATATTATGAACAGCTCTACGCCAATAAATTAGGCAATCTAGAAGAAATGGACGCATTCCTGGAAAGCCACAAACTACCAAAACTGGAGCAGGAAGAAATAGAAAACCTGAACAGGCCAATAACCAGGGAGGAAATTGAAGCAGTCATCAAAAACTTCCCCAGTCTCAAGAGTCCAGGGACAGAAGGCTTCCCAGGGGAATTCTATCAAACGTTTAAAGAAGAAATCATACCTATTCTACTAAAGCTGTTTGGAAAGATAGAAAGAGATAGAGTACTTCCAAATTCATTCTATGAGGCCAGCATCACCTTAATTCCAAAAGCAGACAAAGACCCCACCAAAAAGGAGAATTACAGACCAATATCCCTGATGAACATGGATGCAAAAATTCTCAACAAGATACTTGCCAATAGGATCCAACAACACATTATTTAATAGAATCCTAATGAATTTTATGATTTCTCTTGAATTTTAATTTCTCTGCTATTCTTGGCCATGTTTTTAAAGACCCAGGCAGTGTCAAAAGTGTGCCTTTCTTCTGATAAATGACAATAGCTATGATAAAGGACAATAAAGGCCAAGAGCTATGACTGCTGTCTTACCAAAAGCAAAATTAACGAAATAGTTTATCATTAATCTTCTGTCTCCTCCCATCATGCAGGAAGGCTAATCAGAAGTTAGAGAGGCCAAGGGGTAGTGCATCTAAGCATAAATGAGAAACAAGTCTCTGGTAGTTCATCTTAATTAAAGCTCCAAAAAGGGAGTGGCCTGGAACAGAACCACCGAAAGCACAGCTGACATAAACACCTCCCTGAAGAGCATCACTATTACAACTCTGCAATCTAGATGAATAAATATAATTTATTTCCCATAGATAGTGGGAAACTTGGGCTATCTAACTATCAATTAGATAAATACCTCTTTGGCCCCTGAAGAATATATCTTAGGTATCTTCATGTCTCATAGGCCCATGATCACCAGTCTTCAGGAATTAAGCCTCACCAAAGCCACCTAGTATATGTTAGCATGTTGGAAGTCTGTGTCCATTTAAACCTTTTAAGGAATAGCTACTGATTTGCTGAAGGGAAGATAAAATGGAAATGTTGCAGGAGCAAGAGGTGGTATCTACAGAGACAATACTTGATATAAGAGAAAGAAACAGAAGAAAATATGATGTGTCTTGACAAAGACAAATTTCTACTTGGCATAATTTTCTATATGATTTTTCCTAATGGAGAATTAAGGGTAAGTGGAGGCCAGAAGTCTAACCATAATCTTTCTTACAAACAAAAACCCAGAGTCGATATATAGCTCATAGAAAGTAGGAGAGTGTTTAGATGATTTGTCTACCTACATTAATTTGTCCTCAGGTCATCTAAATTGTGGAGATATGAGTAGTCACTATTGACCAAATTAGCACTAGACTTCTGTGTAACCCAGATAAACATAGGTTAAAGATCCCTGTCTCCCAATCATTGAAAAAAACAAAAGAAAATTGTGACATCTGTTGAGACTAAATAGATTCCCATTGATATTGAAGATAGCATTGGATTAAGAGGACACTAGACTCCCCTTGTGCCATGAATAAAATTAGATAACTATCAAGTCATCCTAAAATGCCCCAGAAATCAATATGAAGACTGGCAGAACAAGCTTTACAACTAAAGGTAGAGAAGAGACCACATTGAAGGAGGTAGGAAGTACTGATATGTGCCTTGGAAAAAAATGAATCATGACTGCTGTGGTGTGGAGGGAGCTTTGGTTATGGAGAAGAGTGAAAGACAAACTTGCACAGAATGGCGAGCATGGGGAAAATTATTCTCCATAGCAATTGTCTTGCAAATTTAGGAGGGCTGATTTTGTGAGTTCTTGTAACCTGTGGGGCTTAAAGCCTGGAGTTTTAAAGGTCAGCATGCTAGATTTTGGGAGAGCTCAGAGAACACTGGGGCTGCTCTGAGAGAAGAGGCAGGACTAATAGCCCACAAACATATAGTGTAGAAACAAGTCTGAAGAGAACCTAGGGCACACAGTGGGGAGGATAGTTGCTCAGCTTGGAGCTTGTCCCAGATAGGCAGCATTAATGGGCAGACCTCTCCAGGAAAAAAAAAAAAAAGGAACAGGCAGAGGCCATTTTTCTACTCTGTCCTTCAGCATAAACACAAAGACACCTTTGGGAACTAACACAGCACCCACTCTTGCTACCTAACTTGCTTACATAATGTCCTTTCCATCCCACCCCCAACTATCTGGAAGAACTCTCTTTCCAAGTCCTACTGGCCTCAGCTCTAGTGCAGTGGGCTCCCTCAACCAGAAGACCATTCCAAACCCCTGCTAACACTGCATCTCCCAAAAAAGGAGCTTTGTATGGCCACTGTTCTAGTGACTTCAGAGAGAAGTTTCATTTCACAAGCTGACAGAGCACACCAAGTTAAAACTTGACACATTCAGGCAAGCTACCAAACACAGCCCAAAACAGGCAAAGAGAACCTCTGCAGATAGCTGGCCTAAAGAATCAATCAGTCAGGACACAACAGAAGACTGTACACACCATACACTGGAGCTACTCACAGAAGCACCAGGCCCTGAGGAATAGGGGACACTACACTACTGCAAGGAACTACAGAACCTCTTCTTCAAAAAGCCATTATCCTAAAGAACAGGAGAAAGAGATTACTTTCCTAACACACATAAACATGCACAGAGACTTAGACAAAATAAGAAAATAGAGGAATTTATCCCAAATGAAAGAGCAGGACAAGGCCATAGCTTGAGATCTAAGTGAAACTCATACAACCAACATGCTTAATGGCTAATTTAAACCAATGATCTAAGAATATTCACTGGACTTAAGAAAAGAGTGTAGGATATCAGTGAGACCATTAACATGGAGATAAAGAATAACATAGCAGAAATAAAGAGCTCAATAAATGAAATGAGAATTATGCATAATTGAATAAAGTGTGGACTGGAAGGAGCAGAGGAAAAAGTAATGACCTAGAAGACAGTAATTGAGTAATTAAGCCCCCAAAAAGAGAAAAAGAAATTATGCAAAATGAGAATAGTCTTAGGGAACTCAATGACTCCATCAAATATAATAACAATTGCATTGTAGATGTCCCAGAAGAGAAAGAAGAAGAAAAGAAAGGTAGCAGATAATTTATTTGATGAAATAATAATTGAAAACTTCCCTAATCTGGGGAAGGAAATAGATATACAGATCCAGGAATAAAAGAGAACTTCCAACAAAATCAACAAAAGCAGATCCATACCAAGACATATTATAATTAAAATGAGACAATTACTTACAATGGAAAACCCATAAGACTATCATTAGATTTTTCAGCAGAAACTTTCCAATTCAGAAAGGAGTGGCATGATATGCCCAAAATGCTAAATGAGAAAAACCTACAGCCAAGAATAATCTATCCAGCAAGAATATCATTCAGAATTGAGAGGTAAAAAGTTTTCATGAAAAATAAAAATTAAAGAAATTCATGACCACTAAATCAGCCCTGTAAGAAATATTAAAGAGAATGTTTTGACTGGGAATTAAAGACCAAAAATGAAATTATAAAAGTAGGAAACACAAAAGCAGTTAAATAATTATTTCTGGGGTGCCTGGGTGGCTCAGTCAGTTAAGCATCTGCCTTTAGCCTGGGTCATGATCCCGGGGTCCTCTGCTTAGCAGGGAGCCTACTTCTCCTGCTCCCTCTACCTACCACTTTGCCTACTTTTGCTCTCTTTCTCTCTCTCTGTTAAATAAATAAATAAAAATCTTTAAAAATTTATTTCTGTAAAAAAAGTAGTAAAGGAACTCACAAAACTAAAGGATGTAAATTATGACTCCATATACATAGAAGTTTGGGAGGAGAGGAGTAAATAATGGATGCAAACTTAAGTAATCATTATCTTAATATAGACTACTGTATGTATAAGAGGTTATATACAAACCTAATAATACTAACCACAAATCAAAAACCACTAATAAATATGCAAAGAACAAAGAGAATGAGATCCAAATATACCATTAAAGAAAACCACCAAACCATGAAAATAAGAAAGATCAGAAAGGATCAGAGAAAATCTTCAAAACAATACAAAACAAGTAACAAAATGGCAGTAAATAAATATGTAAAAATAAATAAATAAATATGTATCGATAATTACTTTGAATATAAATAGAATAAATACTTCAATAAAAGACAAATTGACAGAATGGATAAAAAAAGGATATGCGTATACATGCTGCCTAAAAGAGCCTCTGCGGTTGAAAGTGAAGGAATGGTGAAATATCTACCATGCAATAAGATATCAAAAGAAAGCTAGAAGAGCAAAAATTATATGAGACAAAATGGATTTTAAAACTAAGACTCTAATAAGAGACAAAGAAGTGCATATATGAAATAATCCAACAATGATATAACAATTGTAAATGTTTACACAACCAACACAGAAGCACCCAAATGCATCAAACTCTTAACACCAAATATAAAAGAACTAATCAATAACAATGCAATAATAGTAGGGGGCTGTAACACTTAACTTATAAAAGGATCATCCAAAAAAATCAATAAGTAACAGTGACTTTGAAAGATACACTGGACCAGATGGATTTAAGCATTATAATCAGATTATTCCACATTAGGACAGTAGAACACACATTCTTTCCAAGTACACAGGTAACATTCTCCAGAATAGATCACATATTAGACCACAAAACAAACGTCAAATGTCAAAAATATCTAAGTCATACCATGCAACTTTTCTAACCACAAAGCTATGAAACTAGAAGTCAAGCATAAGAAAAAACCTGGAAAGACCCAAGTACATGGAGGTTAAATAGCATGCTACTAAACAATGAATGGATGAACAGAAATCAAAGAAGAAATTAAGAAGTACATAGCAACAAATGAAAATGAAAGCACAATGGTTCAAAACTTTTGGATTCAGCAAAAGCAATTCTAAGAGGGAAGTTTATAGCAATACAGAAGCAAGGAAAACTTCAAATAAACAACTTCATTTTAAATGAAAACGGAGCTAGAAAGAGAAGATTAAACAGAACCCAAAACCAGCAGATGGAATAAAACAGTAAACATTAGAGCAAAAAATAAATGTTATAGAAACAAAAAAAGATAATAGAATATCAATGAAACCAGGAGCTGGTTCTTTGAAAAGTCAATAAAATTGATAATTTTTTATACAGAAGAAAAAGAGTAATGGTTCACAAATTACAAATGAGAGAGGAGAAATAACAACCATAACAACAAAACCCCATAGAAATCCGAACAATTCTAAGAGAATATGCTGAAAAATATACAATAGCAAACTACACAACCTAGAAGAAATGGAAAAATTCCTAGAGGCATATCACCTACCACAACTAAACAGCAAGAAATTGAAATTTTCAACAGACAAAATACCAGCAAAGAAATTGAATCAATAATAAAAAAAACTCCCAAGAAACAAAAGTCCAGGACCAGATGGCTTCACCGCTGAATTCTACCAAACATTTAAGGAAGAGTTAATACCTATTCTCAAACTAATCCAAAAGATGAAAAGGAAGAAAAAATTTCACATTCATTATATGAGACCAAACTTACTCTGATACCAAGACCAGATAAAGACACCACACAGGAGGGGCAAGATGGCGGAAGAGCAGGGTCCCCAAATCACCTGTCCCCACCAAATTACCTAGATAACCTTCAAACCATCCTGAAAATTTACGAATTCGGCCTGAGATGTAAAGAGAGACCAGCTGGAATGCTACAGTGAGAAAAGTCCGCGCTTCTATCAAGGTAGGAAGACGGGGGAAAAAGAAATAAAGAAACAAAAGGCCTCCGAGGGGGAGGGGCCCCACGAGGAGCCGGGCTGAGGCCGGGGCGAGTGTCCCCAGGACAGGAGAGCCCCGTCCCGGAGGAGCAGGAGCTGCACCAACCTTCCCGGGCGGGCGGAAAGGGGCTCGCAGAGAGTTGGAGCAGGACCCAGGAGAGCGGGGATGCCCTCAGGCTCCCTGGAACACTAACAGACACCTGCGAGCGCAGGAGAGTGCTCCGAGCTCCCTAAGGGCTGCAGCACGCACCGGAGCAGCTCGGAGGGGCTCGGGAGCGGCTCCAGGGAGGGAGCTGCGGGGCGGGAGCGCAAATCCAACAACACAGGCCCCGGAGCACAGGGCGCCGGGACACAGCCCAGGATCCGGCCTCCCCCCGGGACAGGCAGAGGCCGGGAGGGCCCAGGACAGCAAGGACGCTCCTGCCCCGAGCTGAGCAGATCAGCGGCCCCGCCCCGGAGCCTCCAGGCCCTGCGGACGGAGAGCCGAGAGCCCCGAGCCCCGTAGTTCCTGCGGAGGCTGAATCCAGGCTTCCAGAGTTGCCATAGCAACTGCAACTGTTCCTCCTGAGACCTCACGGGGTAAACAACCCCCGCTGAGCCCAGCAGGCAGGGGCAGAGCAGCTCCCCCAAGTGCTAACACCTGAGAATCAGCGCAACAGGCCCCTCCCCCAGAAGACCAGCTAGAGGGACCAGTGATACTCCCCCGTGTTCCAATACAACTTGTTTTTGGCCACTCTGCACTGAGCAAAATGACTAGAAGGAAAACCTCACTTCAAAAGAAAGAATCAGAAACAGCCCTCTCTCCCACAGAGTTACAAAATCTGGATTACAATTCAATGTCAGAAAGCCAATTCAGAAGCACTATTCTACAGCTACTGGTGGCTCTAGAAAAAAGCATTAAGGCCTCACGAGACTTCATGACTGCAGAATTTAGATCCAATCAGGCAGAAATTAAAAATCAATTGAATGAGATGCAATCCAAACTAGAAGTCCTAACGACGAGGGTTAACGAGGTGGAAGAACGAGTGAGTGACATAGAAGACAAGTTAGTGGCAAAGAGGGAAACTGAGGAAAAAAGAGATAAACAATTAAAGAACCATGAAGACAGATTAAGGCAAATAAATGACACTCTAAGGAAGAAAAACCTACGTTTAATTGGGGTTCCCGAGGGCGCCGAAAGGGACAGAGGGCCAGAATATGTATTTGAACAAATCCTAGCTGAAAACTTTCCCAATCTGGGAAGGGAAACAGGCATTCGGATCCAGGAAATAGAGAGATCCCCCCCGAAAATCAATAAAAACCGTTCAACACCTCGACATCTAATAGTGAAGCTTGCAAATTCCAAAGATAAAGAGAAGATCCTTAAAGCAGCAAGAGACAAGAAGTCCCTGACTTTCATGGGGAGGAATATTAGGGTAACAGCAGACCTCTCCACAGAGACCTGGCAGGCCAGAAAGGGCTGGCAGGATATATTCAGGGTCCTAAATGAGAAGAACATGCAACCAAGAATACTTTATCCAGCAAGGCTCTCATTCAAAATGGAAGGAGAGATAAAGAGCTTCCAAGACAGGCAGGAACTGAAAGAATATGTGACCTCCAAACCAGCTCTGCAAGAAATTTTAAGGGGGACTCTTAAAACTCCCCTTTAAGAAGAAGTTCAAGTAACTCTGAACGTGAATGGGCTTAATGACCCCATCAAAAGGCGCAGAGTTTCAGACTGAATAAAAAAACAGGACCCATCTATTTGCTGTCTACAAGAGACTCATTTTAGACAGAAGGACACCTACAACCTGAAAATAAAAGGTTGGAGAACCATTTACCATTCAAATGGTTCTCAAAATATACCCTAAAAACTACAGAACACTTCTGAAAGAAATTGAGGAAGACACAAAGAGTTGGAAAAATATTCCATGCTCATGGATTGGCAGAATTAATATTGTGAAAATGTCAATGTTACCCAGGGCAATTTACACGTATAATGTAATCCCTATCAAAATACCATGGACTTTCTTCAGAGACTTAGAACAAATTATTTTAAGATTTGTGTGGAATCAGAAAAGACCCCAAACAGCCAGGGGAATTTTAAAAAAAGAAAACCATATCTGGGGGCATCACAATGCCAGATTTCAGGTTGTACTACAAAGCTGTGTTCATCAAGACAGTGTGGTACTGGCACAAAAACAGACACATAGATCAATGGAACAGAACAGAGAACCCAGAAGTGGACCCTGAACTTTATGCTCAACTAATATACGATAAAGGAGGAAAGACGATCCACTAGAAGAAAGACAGTCTCTTCAATAAATGGTGCTGGGAAAATTGGACATCCACATGCAGAAGAATGAAACTGGACCACTCTCTTGCACCATACACAAAGATAAACTCAAAATAGATGAAAGATCTAAATGTGAGACAAGATTCCATCAAAATCCCAGAGGAGAACTCAGGCAACACCCTTTTTTAACTTGGCCACAGTAACCGGAGAAGGACAAACAGTGTATGTTCTCATTCATTTGGGGAATATGAATAATAGCAAAAGGGAATATAAGGGAAGGGAGAAGAAATGTGTGAGAAATATCAGAAAGGGAGACAGAACATAGAGACTCCTAACTCTGGGAAATGAACTGGGGGTGGTGGAGGGGGAGGAGGTTGGGGGGTGGGGGTGAATGGGTGACGGGCACTGAGGGGTACACTTGACGGGATGAGCACTGGGTGTTATTCTGTATGTTGGTAAATTGAACACCAATAAAAATTAATTTATAAAAAAAAAAAAGACACCACACACACACACACACACACACACATGCACACACATGCACACACACACACAAAGACAAAAGAAAATAACAAGCCAACATCTCCATTGAATATAGATGCGAAATTCCTTAACAAAAAACTGGCAAACAAAATCCACCAATACACTAATTTAAGCATTCACCACATTCAAGTGGTATTTAATCTTGCTGTGCAAGGGTGGTACAATATTCCCAAATCAAACAATATGCTGCATTGTATCAATAAGAGATAGGATGAGAATTGTATAATCATCTCAATAGGTGCAGTAAAAACATTTGACCAAAGTACAACATCTATCCATGATGAAAACCCTTAACAAAGTAGGTTTAGAAGGAACATACATAAACATAATGAAGGTCATATATGGAAAAACACACAGTTAACATCAAACTTAGTGGGTAAAATCTGAGAGCTTTTCCTCTATAGTCAGGAACAAGACAAAGATGTCCACTCTCACCACTTGTATTTAATAACGTAGTACTAGAAGTCCTAGCCACAGCAATCAGACAAAACAAACAAAACACACACAAAAAAAAACATCAAAAGAAAGTAAAACTCACTATTGTAGATGACATAATACTGTGTATAGAAAATCCAAAATAATTTATCAAAAAACCCTGCTAGAACTGATAAACAAAATTCAGTAAATGTACAGGATACAAAAACAATTATCTATCTATCCCATTTGTATACACTAATAATGAAGCAGCAGAAAGAGAAATTAAGGAAATAATCCCATTTACAATTGTACAAATGATAATAAGAAACCTAGGAAGAAAACAACTCAGAGGTTAAAGACCTATATGCTGAAAACTGTAAGACACTGGTGAAATAAATTATAGACCACGCAAAGAAATAGACACCCCATGTTCACGAATTGAAGAACACATATTGTTAAAATGTCTATAGTACCTAAAGCAATCTACACAATTGATTCAATCAGTATTGAAATAACTCCAACCTTTTTTCATAGAGCTAGAACAATCCTAAAATCTGTATGAAACATCAAAATAACTTGAATAGCAAAAGCTATCTTAAAAAAAGAAAAGAAAAGCTGCTGGCATCACAATTCCAGACTTCAAGCTATATTGCATAGCAGTAGTGATCAAAATGGTATGGTGCTAGAACAAAAACAGTCACGTATATTAATGGAAAGAATAGAAAACCTGAAAATGGACCCACAACTTTATCGCCAAATGATCTTCTACAAAGCAGGAAAGAATATTCAATGGAAAAGAGATAGTCTCTTCCACAAATGGTGTTGGGAAAACTGGACAGCAGCATGCTGAATAATGAAACTAGACCACTTTCTTACACCATACACAAAAATAAATTCAAATAGGATGAAATACCTAAACGTGAGATAGGAAACCATAAAAATACTAGAGGAGAACACAGACAGTAACTCTTCAGCATCTGCCATAGCAACTTCTTACTAGACGCTTCTCTGGAGGCAAGGAAAACAAAGCAAAATGAACTATTGGGACTTCATCAAGATAAAAAGCTTCTGCACAGTGAAAGAAACAATCAACAAAACTAAAAGGTAACCATGAGAAAGGGAAGTGATGTTTGAAATGACATATCTGATAAGGTGTTAGAAATAAAATATAAAAAGCAGGTATTAAACTCAACACCCCCAAAAAAACAAACAAAAATTCCAGTTAAGAAATGAGAAGATATGGATAGACATTTTTCCAAAGAAGGTTAATAGACATATAAAAAGCTGTTCAACATCACTCATCATCAAAGAAATACAAATCAAAATCACAATGAAATACCACTTCCCACCTGTCAGAATGGCTAAAATTAACAACACAGGAAACAACAGATGTTGGTGAGGATGCAGAGAAAGGGGAACACTCTTACTCTGGGAATACAAACTGTTGCAGCCACTCTGAAAAGCAGAATGAAGGTTCCTCAAAGAGTTAAAAACAGAACTATGCTACAATCCAGCAATTGCTCTACCAGGTATTTACCCAAAGAAAACGAAAATAAAATTTGAAGAAATACATTCACCCCAATGTTTATAGTAGCATTATCTATAATACCCAAATTATGGAAAGGACCTAAATGTCCATTGACTAATGAATGGATATAATATTACTCTGCCATGAAAAAAGAATGGAATCTTGCCATTTGCAATGACATTGATTGATCTAGACTGTATAATGCTTGTGAAACAATTCAGTTAGAGAAAGGCAAATATGATTTCACTCATATGTCAAATTTAAGAAACAAAACAAAGAAGCAAAGGGAAAATCGATGACACAGAGAAACAATCCAAGAAACGGGGTCCATTTCTGGATTCTCTATTCTGTTCCATTGATGTATGTGTCTGTTTTGTGCCAGTAACATGCTGTCCTGGTGATCACAGCTTTGTAGTACAACCTAAAATCTGGCAATGTGATGCCCCCAACTAGGGTTTTCTTTTTTAATATTCCCCTTGCTATTCGGGGTCTTTTCTGGTTCCACACAAATTCTTTCTCTTTAATAAATTTATTTTTTATTGGTGTTCAATTTGCCAACATATAGAATAAAACACAGTGCTCATCCCATCAGGTGCCTGCCTCAGTGCCCATCACCCAGTCACCCCTACACCCCACCAACCTCCCCTTCTACCACCCCTAGTTCGTTTCCCAGAGTTAGGAGTCTCTCATGTTCTGTCTCCCTTTCTCATATTGCCTCCCTATTTTTTTCTCCTTTCCCCTCTATTTCCTTTCACTATTTTTTATATTCCCCAAATGAATGAGACCATATAATGTTTGTCCTCTGATTGACTTATTTCATTCCACAAAATACCCTCCAGTTCCATCCACGTCGAAGCAGATGGTGGGTATTTGTCGTTTCTAATGGCTGAGTAATATCCCATTGTATACATAAACCACATCTTCTTTATCCATTCATCTTTCGATGGACACTGAGGCTCCTTCCACAGTTTGGCTATTGTGGACATTGCTGCTATAAACATCGGGGTGCAGGTGTCCTGGTGTTTCATTGCATCTGTATCTTTGGGGTAAAACCCAGCAGCGCAAGTGCTGGATCTAGAGCAGATCTATTTTTAACTCTTTGAGGAACCTCCACACAGTTTTCCAGAGTGGCTGCACCAGTTCACATTCCCACCAACAGTGCAAGAGGGTTCCCCTTTCTCCGCATCCTCTCCAACATTTGTGGTTTCCTGCCTTGTTAATTTTCCCCATTCTCATTGTTGACCATGTCTATGTCTTCCTCTGTGAAATTTCTGTTCATGTCTTTTGCCCATCTCAAGATTGGATTCTTTCTTTGCTGTTGAGTTGAATAAGTTCTTTATAGATCTTGGATACTAGACCTTTATTGGATAGGTCATTTGCAAATATCTCCTCCCATTCTGTAGGTTGTTTTTTAGTTTTGTTGACTGTTTCTTTTGCTGTGCAAAAGCTTCTTATCTTTTTTTTCTCATTAAACTTTTGTTTTAATGGGTCTCAAAATTCTGTGACAGATTTTTCGTCGTTTCCATTAAAAAGTGCTGATTTTAAAAACTAATAACTTAAAACTGCCACACACGTGCACACACACACACACACACACACACACACACACACACACAAATGGTCCACAAAACATTCTCCTTTCCTTCTGAAGGTTTTATGATGCATTGTTATCATTAACCAGTCTTTACTATTAAACTTAAATGGCCAATTGACACAAACAGTTATGAGACCGTTCTTCCACCACTGATTAAGACTGGGGTGGCAGGTATTGGGAATAATATTCACTTAGCCTTCTGAGCTCTCTGGGCAGACTTGGTGACTTTGCCAGCTCCAGCTGCCTTCTTGTCCACTGCTTTGATGACAACCACAGCAACTGTCTGTCTCATGTCACGAACAGCAAAACGGCCCAGAGGAGGATAGTCAGAGAAGCTCTCAACACACACAGGTTTGCCAGGAACCATATCAACAATGGCAGCATCCCCATATTTCAAGAACTTGGGACCATCTTCCAGCTTCTCTCCAGAATGATGATCTATCTTTTCCTTCAGCTCAGCAAACTTGCAAGCAATGTGAGCTGTGTGACAATTCAGCACAGGTGCATATCCAG
Source organism: Nyctereutes procyonoides (assembly GCF_905146905.1). Classification (NCBI taxonomy): domain Eukaryota; kingdom Metazoa; phylum Chordata; class Mammalia; order Carnivora; family Canidae; genus Nyctereutes; species Nyctereutes procyonoides. The sequence continues at coordinate 62,084,546 of NW_026575125.1, read as the reverse complement.
CACTGATTTGGCCTGGATGGTTCAGGATAATCACCTGAGCCGTGAAGCCAGCTGCTTCCATTGGTGGGTCATTTTTGCTGTCACCAGCCACGTTGCCACGAGGAACATCTTTGACAGATACGTTCTTGACATTGAAGCCCACATTATCCCCAGGAAGAGCCTCACTCAAAGCTTCATGGTGCATTTCAACAGACTTTACTTCAGTTGTAACATTGACTGGAGCAAAGGTGACCACCATGCCAGGCTTAAGAACACCAGTCTCCACTCGACCCATTGGGACAGTAACAATACTACCAATTTTGTAGACGTTTTGGAGAGGCAGACGCAAGGGCTTATCAGTTGGACGAGTTGGTGGCAGAATGCAATCCAGGGCTTCAAGCAGTGTGCTTCTGCTGGCATTCCCATCTTTACAGGTGAATTTCCATCCCTTGAATCAAGGCATGTTAGCACTTGGCTCCAGCATGTTGTCACCATTCCAACCAGAAATTGGCACAAATGCTACTGTGTCAGGGTTGTAGCCAATTTTCTTAATGTAGGTGCTGACTTCCTTAACAATTTTCTCGTATCTCTTCTGGCTGTAGGGTGGTTCAGTGGAATCCATTTTGTTAACACCAACAATTAGTTGTTTTACACCCAGTGTGTAAGACAGAAGGGCATGATCACGGGTCTGCCCATTCTTGGAGATACCTGCTTCAAATTCACAAACACCAGCAGCAACAATCAAGACAGCACAGTCAGCCTGAGATGTGCCTGTAATCCTGTTTTTGATAAAGTGTCTGTGCCCTGGGGCATCAATGATAGTCACACAATACTTGCTGGTCTCAAATTTCCACAGGGAGATATCAATGGTGATACCACATTCATGTTCAGCTTTCAGTTTATCCAAGACCCAGGCATACTTGAAGGAGCCTTTTCCCATCTCAGCAGCCTCCTTCTTAAATTTTTCGGTAGTTCTTTTGTCGATCTCACCACATCTGTAGATCAGATGGCCAGTAGTGGTAGACCTGCCCGAATCTATGTGTCCAATGACGACGATGTTGATGTGAGTCTTTTCCTTTCCCATTTAGGTATAGGTTTAGCGGTGGTTTTCACAACACCTGTGTTCTGGGAGCAAAACCGTTGCGAAAAAGAAAAGCTTCTTTTTTTAATAATAATAAATTAATTTTTATTGGTGTTCAATTTACCAACATACAGAATCACACCCAGTGCTCATCCCATCAAGTGCCCCCCTCAGTACCCGTCACCCATTCACCTCCACCCCATGCCCTCCTCCCCTTCCATCTCCCCTAGTTCATTTCCCAGAGTTAGGAGTGTTTATGTTCTGTCTCCCTTTCTGATATTTCCCACACATTTCTTCTCCCTTCTATAATATTCCCTTTCACTATTATTTATATTGCCCAAATGAATGAGAACATACACTGTTTGTCCTTCTCCGATTGACTTACTTCACTCAGCATAATACCCTCCAGTTCCATCCACGTTGAAGCAAATGGTGGGTATTTGTCGCTTCTAATGGCTGAGTAATATTCCATTGTATACATAAACCACATCTTCTTTATCCATTCATCTATTGATGGACACCGAGGCTCCTTCCACAGTTTGGCTATTGTGGACATTGCTGCTAGAAACATTGGGGTGCAGGTGTTCCGGCGTTTCATTGCATCTGAATCTTTGGGTTAAATCCCCAAGAGTGCTATTGCTGGGTCGTAGGGCAGGTCTATTTTTAACTCTTTGAGGAACCTCCACACAGTTTTCCAGAGTGGCTGCACCAGTTCACATTCCCACCAACAGTGTAAGAGTGTTCCCTTTTCTCCGCATCCTCTCCAACATTTGTGGTTTCCTGCCTTGTTAATTTTCCCCATTCTCACTGGTGTGAGGTGGTATCTCATTGTGGTTTTGATTTGTATTTCCCTGATGGCAAGTGATGCAGAGCATTTTCTCATGTGCATGTTGGCCATGTCTATGTCTTCCACTGTGAGATTTCTCTTCATTTCTTTTTTTTTTTAAAGGTTTTATTTACTGATTCATTGAGAGACACTGAGAGAGAAGGAGAAGCAGAAGGAGAAGCAGGCTCCCTGCAGGGAGTCCGATGTGGGACTCGATCCCAGGACCCCAGGATCACGGACTAAGCTGAAGGCAGACGCTTAACCGCTGAGCCACCCAGGTGCCCCTCTCTTCATGTCTTTTGCCCATTTCATGATTGGATTGCTTGTTTCTTTGGTGTTGAGTAACTAGCCCTTTATCTGATACGTCATTTGCAAATATCTTCTCCCATTCTGTAGGTTGTCTTTTAGCTTTGTTGACTGTATCCTTTGCTGTGCAAAAGCTTCTTATCTTGATGAAGTCCCAATAATTCATTTTTGCTTTTGTTCTTTTGCCTTCGTGGATGTATCTTGCAAGAAGTGACTGTGGCTGAGTTCAAAAAGGGTGTTGCCTGTGTTCTCCTCTAGGATTTTGATGGAATCTTGTCTCACATTTAGATCTTTCATCCATTTTGAGTTTATCTTTGTGTATGGTGCAAGAGAGTGGTCTAGTTTCATTCTTCTGCATGTGGATGTCCAATTTTCCCAGCACCATTTATTGAAGAGACTGCCTTTCTTCCAATGGATAGTCTTTCCTCCTGTATCGAATATTAGTTGACCATAAAATTCAGGGTCCACTTCTGGGTTCTCTATTCTGTTCCATTGATCTATGTGTCTGTTTTTGTGCCACTACCACACAGTCTTGATGACCACAGCTTTGTAGTACAACCTGAAATCTGGCATTGTGATGCCCCCAGCTATGGCTTTCTTTTTTAAAATTCCCCTGGCTATTCAGGGTCTTTTCTGATTCCACACAAATCTTAAAATAATTTGTTCTAACTCTCTGAAGAAAGTCCATGGTATTTTGATAGGGATTGCATTAAACATGTAAATTGCCCTGGGTAACATTGACATTTTCACAATATTAATTCTGCCAATCCATGAGCATGGAATCTTTTTCCATCTCTGTGTGTCTTCCTCAATTTCTTTCAGAAGTGTTCTATAGTTTTTAGGGTATAGATACTTTACCTCTTTGGTTAGGTTTATTCCTAGGTATCTGGTGCTTTAGGATGCAATTGTAAGTGGGATTGACTCCTTCATTTCTCTTTCTTCAGTCTCATTGTTAGTGTATAGAAATGCCACTGACTTCTGGGCATTGATTTTGTATCCTGCCACGCTACCAAATTGCTGTATGTGTTCTAGGAATCTTGAGGTAGAGTCTTTTGGGTTTTCTATGGACAGTATCATGTCATCTGTGAAGAGGGAGAGTTTGACTTCTTCTTTGCCAATTTGAATGCCTTTTATTTCTTTTTGTTGCCTGATTGCTGAGGCTAAGACTTCTAGTACTATGTTGAATAGCAGTGGAGAGAATGGACATCCCTGTCGTGTTCCTGATCTTAGGGGAAAGGCTCCCAGTGTTTCCCCATTGAGAATGATATTTGCTGTGGCTTTTCGTAGATGCTTATAAGATGTTGAGGAATGTTCCCTCTATTCCTACACTCTGAATAGTTTTGATCAGGAACGGATGCTGTGTTTTGTCAAATGCTTTCTCTGCATCTATTGAGAGGATCGTATGGTTCTTGTTTTTTTCTCTTGCTGATATGATCAATCACATTGATTGCTTTGCAAGTGTTGAACCAGCCTTACATCCCAGGGATAAATCCCACTTGGTCATGGTGAATAAGCTTCTTAATGTATTGTTGGATCCTATTGGCTAGTGTCTTGTTGAGAAGTTTTACATCTGTGTTCATTAGGAATATTGGTCTATAATTCTCTTTTTTTGGTGGGGTCTTTGTCTGGTTTTGAAATTAAGATGATGCTGGCCTCATAGAATGAGTTTCAAAGTATTCCATCCCTTTCTGTCTTTTGGAACAGCTTTAGTAGAATAGGTATTTTTTCTTCTATAAACGTTTGATATAATTCCCCTGGGAAGCCATCTGGCCCTGGACTTTTGTGTCTTGGGAGGTTTTTGATACTGTTTCAATTTCCTCCCTGATTATTGGCCTGTTCAGGTTTTCTATTTCTTCCTGTTCCAGTTTTGGCAGTTTGTGTTTTTCCAGAAATGCATCCATTTCTTCTAGATTGCCAAATTTATTGGCTTATAGCTGCTCCTAATAAGTTTTTAAAATAGATTGTATTTCCTTGGTATTGGTTGTGATCTCTCCCTTTTCATTCATGATTTTATTATATGAGTCTTTTTTCGTTTTGAATAAGTCTGGCTAATAGTTTATCTATCTTATTAATTCTTTCAAAGAACCAAACCCTGGTTTTATTGATCTGTTCCACAGTTCTTCTGGTCTCTAATTCATTGAGTTCTGCTTGAATCTTTATTAACTCTCTTTTTCTGCTGGGTGTAGGTTTTGTTTGCTGTTCTTTCTACAGCTCCTTTTGGTGCAACGTTAGCTTTTGTATTTGAGTTCTTTCTGGTTGTTGGATGGATGCTTGTATTGCGATGCATTCCCCTCAAGATTGTTCTTGCTGTATCCCAAAGATTTTGAACAATAGAGTCTTCATTCTCATTAGGTTCCATGAATTTTTTAATTCTTCTCTAATTTCCTGGTTGACCCTTTCATCTTTTACCAGGTTGCTCCTTAACCTCTGCGTGTTTGAGTTTTTTTCCAAATTTCTTCTTGTGATTGAGTTCAAGTTTCAAAGCATTATGGTCTGAAAATATGCAGAGGACAATCTGAAACTTCTGGTTTTGGTTGAGACCTGTTTTGTGACTCAGTATGTGGTCTATTCTGGAGAAAGTTCCATGTGCATTTGAGAAGAATGTGTATTCAGTGTGTTTGGATGTAAAGTTCTGTAGATATCTGTGAAATCATCTGGTCCAGTGTGTCATTTAAAGATCTTGTTTCTTTGGAGATGTTGTGCTTAGAAGATCTGTCATTTGCAGAAAGCGTCATGCTGAAGACTCCCAGTATTAGTGTATTATTATGTAAATATATCTTTACATTGGTTATTACCTGATTGATATACTTGGCAGCTTCCACATTAGGGGCATAAATATTCATCATTGTTAGGTCCTCTTGTTAAATAGATCCTTTATATATGATAGTGTCCCTCATCATCTCTTCCTACAGTCTTTGGGAAAAACTTTAATTTATGTGACATGAGGATGGCTACCCCTGCTTTCTTTTGAGGACCATTTGAATGGTAACTGGTTCTCCAACCTTTTATTTTCAGGTTGTAGGTGTCCTTATGTCTAAAATGAGTCTCTTGTAGACAGCAAATAGATGGGTCTTGCTTTTTTATCCAGTCTGAAACCCTGCGCCTTTTGATGGGGTCATTAAGCCCATTCACGTTCAGAGTTACTATTGAAAGATATGAGTTTAGTGTCATCATGATACCTATTCAGTCCCTGTTTTTGTGGATTGTTCCCCTGGACTTCTTTCTTTTACAGAATCTCCCTTAGTATTTCTTGCAGAGCTAGCTTGGTGGTCACATATTCTTTCAGTTCCTGCCTTTCTTGGAAGCTCTTTATCTCTCCTTCTATTCTGAATGAGAGCATTGCTGGATAAAGTATTCTTGGCTGCATGTTCTTCTCATTTAGGACCCTGAATATATCCTGCCAGCCCTTTCTGGCCTGCCAGGTCTCTGTGGAGAGTTCTGCTGCTAATCTAATATTTCTCCCAAAAAAAGTTAGAGATTTCTTGTCTCTTGCTGCTTTAAGGATCTTCTCTTTATCTTTGGAATTTGCAAGCTTCACTGTTAAATGTTGAGGAGTTGAGCGGTTTTTATTGATTTTAGGGGAGGATCTACTTCCTGGATCTGAATGCCTGTTTCCCTTCCCAGATTAGGAAAGTTTTCAGCTAGGATTTGTTCAAATACACTTTCTGATCCTGTGTCCCTTTCGGAGTCCTCAGGAACCCCAATTAAACGTAGATTTTTCTTTCTGAGGCTGTCATTTATTTCCCTTAACCTATCCTCATGATCTTTTAATTGTTTTTCTCTTTTTTCCTCAGTTTCCCTTCTTGCCATCAACTTGTCTTCTATGTCATTCACTGGTTCTTCTACCTCGTTAACCCTCATCCTTAGGACCTCTAGTTTGGATTGGATCTCATTTAATTGATTTTTAAATTGTGCCTGATTAGATCTAAATTCTGCATTTATGAAGTATCTTGAGTCCTTTATGCTGTTTTCTAGAGTCACCAGTAGCTTTAAAATTGTGCTTCTGAATTGGCTTTCTGACATTTTATTGTTTTTTTAATAATAAATTTATTTTTTATTGGTGTTCAATTTGCCAACATACAGAATAACACCCTGTGGTCATCCAGTCAAGTGCTCCCCTCAGTGCCTGCCACCCAGTCACCCCCATCCTGTGTCCTCCTCCCCTTCCACCACCCCTAGTTTGTTTCCCAGAGTTAGTAGTCTTCCATGTTCTGTCTGACATTGAATTGTAATCCAAATTTTGTAACTCTGTGGGAGGGAGGACTGTTTCTGATTCTTTCTATTGAGGTGCGTTTTTCCTTCTAGTCATTTTGCTCAGTGCAGAGTGGCCAAAACCAAGTTGTACTGGGAAAAGAAGAAAAAGAGAGAAGAGAAAAAAGAAAAGAAAAAAAGGGGAAAAAAAGAAGAGAAAAAGGGGGGGGAAGCAAAGAGAAAACAGAAAACAACGGGGAGTATCCTCTGATTCTGATTCTATGTACTGTAAATCACTCGACTTCCCCTGGAACTTTCCAGTGCTGCTTGGTCAATAACTTGCTTTTCTCCTGTGCATTTAACTAGTCTTTTGGGCAGGGGCCTGCTGTGCTGATTCTCAGGTGTGAGCACTTGGGGGAGTTGCTCAATCCCCTGCCTGGTCCAGGGCTCAGTGGGAGTTGTTTATCCGGTGATGTCCCAGGAGGAACAACAACAGTGGCGGTGGCCAGTTTTCCAGCCCTAGAGTCAGCTCCAGCAGTAACTACGGCAGCTCTCAGTCTGCATGCCCTGGATGCTCCGGGGGCAGGGACTGCCGATCTGTACAGCTCTGGGCTGCCCAGCGGCAGGAGCGTCCTGGCTGTCCCGGGCCCTCCCGGCCTCTGCCTGTCCCCGGGGGACCGCCGGATCCTGGGCTGTGTCCCCTAGTGCCCTGGGCTCCAGGGCCTGCGCCACTGGAATCACGTTTAGGGCCATGCAGCCCCCTCCACGAGGAGCCGCTGTCTGAGCCGCTGCCCAAGCTGCTCCTAGGGCCCCACCGGGTGCGTGCTGCAGCCCTTTAGGGAGCTGGGCCACGGGGGTGTGGTGTGCTCTCCTCTGGGGCGCAGGTCCTCTGTTAGTGCCCCTGGGAGCCTGAGGGCATCCCCGCCCCTCCTTGGATCCTGCTCCAACTTCCTGGGACGCCTTTCTGTCCAGGAAGATTGGTGAAGCTCCTGCTTCTCCAGGACCGGGCTTTCCTGTCCTCTGGCCCTCACCGTGTGGCCTTAGCCCAACTCCTCGTGGGCCCCTCCCCCTTGGATGCTTTTTATTTATTTCTTTTTTTTTTCCATCTTCCTACCTTGATAGAAGCGAGATCTCTTCTCACTCTAGCATTCCAGCTGTTCTCTCTTTAAATCCCAGGCTGAATTGGTAGGTTTTCAGGATAATTTGAAAGCTATCTAGGTAATTTGGTGGGGACAGGTGACCTGGGGACCCTACTCTTCTGCCATCCTGCCCCTCCTCCTAAGTAAATGCTCTTTAGATTGTTCCAAGCCTTTCATTAATTTCTCAAGTTATGAAATAATTGATATGACTCTTTTTGGTGTTCTTATTGCTTTTTTATAGTTTCTTACAGTTCCATTAAAGAATTACCCTCTACCTAATTTACTAAAATCTTATCACCATTTGAACTTACATATCAAGCAATCATCAAAGGTAAATTTTGATGCAGAATGTGGAACATTAGTGAAATAAGACCAAACAGCAAGACTATGCTACTAATCTGAAGGCTGCAGTTCAAAAAAATAAGGTGATAAGAGGGATTGTATTAATCATGACAAGTGTACAAGAGGAAATTATATTTCATAGGTAAATAGATGGAAAAGAGTGATTAGTAATGGAAACAAAAATTTAAAGAGGGAAAAATATTAAGGGACTCCAAGAGTTAACCAGGCAGTGTTAGAGGGTAGTAATAAAGAGCATAGAAACCTTATCAAAGGAAAGAATTGCTGGACAAGGTAGGAGGTGAAACAAATCAGTATAAAAGTGGCAGTTTACACTATGTAATTTGATGTTTATAAGGTTCTAGGCATGGTATACTTGTACCCTGCCCACAAGGATCAAGTCTAAATAACTCAACACTGTTACCATTTGAGGGACTTGATTATATAAATATTTTAAAATCATTTAGATTCTTTTATTAAGATACAAAGACCCCTATAGTAAAAAAATAAGTGCTCATATAGAGGGTCCTATAAATAAGATAAAAAGATTTCAGCTACAAGCTAGAACTAATACCTTAACGGGGTTAGTTACCAGCTATTAAGACAAATAAGAAAACTCTGAGAAGACTAATATCCTATTTGTTATTAGAGAAAGAACTGGGAAGAACAAAGGTAGATAATGCACAAAAGATCAATATTAACAAAGACAAGTCTTGGCTGGATACATAATACTAAGCACTAATATTGTAATAACTGGTTAAGTAATATGGGATGGTTAAGGGAGATTCATAAAATTCTAGGAGATTTGGCACTGTACAGTAGTATAAATTACACTACCTAAAATGTTTAAAAGAACAAAATGAGAATAATTGGGTGAAATTATCCACTTGGCAAAGGAAGCAGTAATGTAAACTATCTCTAGTTGGATCTTTCCTTTCTTGATTTTCAGTTTATGAGCATAGAATTATTTCAGATAATTCTCCTGATCCCTATTTCATTTCTCAAGTTCAATCCAATTTATTTACTCACAGCCCTCATCTAAATCCTTATAATTGTTGGCAGAATTGTTGTGAAAATTGATGGTATATGGAAAAAGCATAGTGCCTTATGTATATATATTAGGTATGTAATCCACAGGAATTATCAATCAATAAATCATCATCAATAAACTATGTAGCTTGTCCATGGTTAACTAGCTTTCTTCTTTTTTAGGGGGGAAGCTAGCTTTCTTAAGAAATCACCTTGACTATATAACATGCTCGGTGCTGGAGGGACTACATGGTTACATTACACATATTCTCTATTTTCTAAAAGTTTGAAGTTTTTTTAGAATAATAAGCCACATACAAACTAAAAAAAAGAGTAAATATAATATGATAAGCCTTAAAAATTTTGGTTCAGTTAATTCCTAGATAAGAGTTCCAAATAAAAAAAAAAAAACACCCACACTTTTAAAATAGAGTAGCCATGGAAAAATGAAGTATTTATTGGGTATCTTATGTGGAAAACTAAAGTAATATGGATTAAAGGGGAAAGGGGTCAATGTGGGCTTTGCCAGCTCTGTGATGGGCACTAAAGCACAAAAGAGATTATGCTTTTGAGGTTTAGTATAATTGTGCTATATTACTGCACCAGTCCCCATAGGCTTCTCAATAGTATTGATAATAATAAAATGATGCACTTAAGGACACCTGGGTGTCTCAGTTGGTTAAGCATCTGTCTTCAGCTTCAGCTCTTGATCCCAGGGTCCTAGGATTGAACCCCTCATCAGGCTCCCAGCTCAGCAGGAAGCCTGCTTCTCCCTCTCCCTCTGCTTGCCACTATGCCTACTTGTGTTCTCTCTCTGTGTCAAATAAATAAATAAATAAATAAATAAATAAATAAATAAACTCTTTTAAAAAATGACACATTGGTTGCTTATGGTGTGGCAAGCCTAGTCTAATCACTTTATGTGAATGGCCTCATATATTCTTAAAAAAATGTAAATGGAAGTTACAATTGCAAGTTCCATTTGCAGATGAGTCAAATATCAACAGAAAAATTAGGTAATTTGCCCAAGGTTACTCAGCTAATAGCAGGATTTTTAATCCAGGTATTTTTATTACAGAACCCACATTCTTAGTCACTATAATCTACTTACATTTAATATTCTTTAAACAAACTACAAACATTTTTGTTTATGAATTTTGTAAAAAATATTTTCTTTTCTTTGAATGCCCATCCTAACAATATCCTCCTATAGAGAAATTTTTTTTTTGGTTTGGGGCTTATCTCAAAATTGACTATTTTTACATACTTGGATGATATTACATCCCTTCTTTGCTTTTATGATCACAGTGCATAACTGAAACTTGAATATAACTTTTTTGTCTTTGTTTCTTCTTAAAATTAGAATCTAATTTATAAAGTAATTGCAGGGACAAAATGAAGAAATATATCTAAAAAGCTTAGCAATGTGTTTGATACATAGTAAGCTCTCAGCAATTAATAATAAAAATTTTGGTTATTTAATATTTTTTTAGATTTTATTTATTTATTCATGAGACACACACACACACAGAGGCAGAGACACAGGCAGAGGGAGAAGCAGGCTCCATGCAGGGAGCCTGATGTGGAGCTCCATCCCGGGACTCCAGGATCACACCCTGGGCTGAAGGTGGCATTAAACCACTGAGCCATCCTGGGATCCCTATTTATTTAATATTTTAACATAGTCATACATTAAAGTTGTACATAAATATGTACACACAAATTTCCGTTCCCACATGTTTATAAATTCTTGCTGGGTAGAAATTGGGAAGTTTTCTTTCCTCTATCAGTCCTAATGCAATTATTTTCACATAGTATGTGATAAATAATTGTGATAAATTAAATTACAGGTTAAAACTGATTTGAATAATTATGAAGGAGTAGGAGGAATAAAATCTGATAGCATTCAAAGCCACTGAAAAATACAATAACATATAATTTCAATAGTAGAAACTATCAACAAATAATTTCTACTAAAATAAAAATGTTTTCATTCATCAATAATCACATTAAGTTCTACAAAAAAGATACTTTCAAGAATAAAAACATGTTAAAATGGCATGTCTATTTATATTGTTGGATTTGTATAAACAATATACTTTTTCCTCATAAAGAAATTTATTTCCTAATAAGCTGTTATTCTAGAGACCTTAACAGCCTTGTTAAAAACATATATTCAGTAGATGAGACCTGGTTTTATAGATTATTTTAAAATCTGGGCCTTTGAAAATAGATTTTCTGGCATTCATCATTATTCTTATCACTATTTTTTCAACCAATCACATGTAGGTTGATCACAGAGCAGCCAGGTATAACTGGGATCAATTGCTATAATACTAATTGTTATAAACCTAATGAATAAAGATAATTGACCTATTAGTAAACTAGTTACTCTTGACAATTGATATTTAGGAATGAAAACATACATACATGTAGACTGATGTTGGTTACTTAAGCATGCTATACAGAAATAGCCTTTGTCCCAGTTTGAGATTATCTTTGCAAGTAAAGTATGGGTATCATTCTTGGCTTCTTTTTAGCTTACTTATTTGCTTATTAGAATTAAATTTACTTAACTTGTAAGATAGTAACTAGGAAAAGAAACAGTAATAGCACAATCTTGTGGATCCTGTGTTGCTCAGCCAGCTAAATTTCTGTCTTCAGCTCAGGTCATGGTCTCAGAGTTCTGGGATCAAACGCCCAGTGGGGTGCCCTGCTCAGTGGGGAGTCTGCTCCTTCTTCTCCCTCTACCCCTCCCCCCAGCTCATTCACTCTCACTCTTTCTCAGGTAAATAAAATCTTTTTTAAAAAAGCACAATGAAGATCAAGGATTCAATTATTATTTTTTATTGGTCTTCAATTTGCCAACATATAGAATAACACCCAGTGCTCATCCCATCAAGTGCCCCCTCAGTACCCATCACCCAGTCTCAATTATTTTTTAATTTAAATTTTGTTAGTCACCATACAGCATAATATTGGTTTCTGGAGTAGAATTAAGTGATTCATCACTTACATACAATACCCAGTGCTCATCACAACAAGTACTCTCTTTAATGCCCATCATCGGTCTAGCTCATCCCTCACATACCTCCCTCCATGAACACTCATTTTGTTCTCTGTCATTAAGAGTCATTTATGACTTATTTACCTCTCTACTTTTTTTTTCTTTTTCCCCTTCCCATATGTTCATCTGTTTTATTTCTTAAATTCTACATATTAGTGAGATCATATGGTATTTGTCTTTCTCTGACTGACTTATTCCACTTAGCATAATATACCCACGCTCCATCCACATCACTGCAAATGGCAAAATTTCATTCATTTTGATGGATGAGTAATTTTCATATATATGCCACATCTTCTTCATCGTTTTATCAGTCAATGGACATTTGGGCTTTCTCCTTTGGCTACTATTTATAATGCTACTATAAACACCACAGTGTATGTACCCCTTTAAATCTGTATTTTGGTATCTGTTGGGGGTAAATACCCAGTAATACAATCACTGGATCATAGTCCTATTTTTACCTTTTTGAGGACCTTCCATGCTGTTCTCCAGAATGGCAGCACCAGTTTGCATTCCCACCAACAGTAGAAGAGGATTCTCCATTCTCCACATCCTTACCAACACCTGTTTATTAATTTTAGCCATTTTGACGGGTATGAGGTTGTATCTTATTGTGGTTTTGATTTGTATTTCCCTGATGATTGCTAATGTTGATTATCTTTTCATGTGTCTGTTAGCCATCTGGATATCTTCTTGGAAAAATGTTTATTCATGTCTTCTCATTTCTTAACTGGATTATTTATCTTGGGGTGTTGAGTTTGGTAAAATTTTTAGAGATTTTGGATACTAACCCTTTCTAAGATATTTGCAAATATCTCCTGCCATTCTGTAAGCTGCCTTTTAGTGTGTTGATTGTTCCCTTCACTGTGCAGAAGATTTTTATCTTGATGAAGTCCCAATAGTTCATTTTTGCTTTTGTTTCCCTTGCCTCCAATTATTGCCAAGAACTCAATTTTGAGCCTCAGAGGAAAACTCTTTTGAAACAGTGAAAAGGATTTTGATTATTATCTAGGAGAGTCATTATGCTGCTTATACTTTTTTTCTGGTTTGGACTTTATATTAAGCATGCAATTTATAGAAATGATTGCCACTGAGCTTAACAAAGATATGTATTATAATTTTACAATTCAAATTCAAAAAAATGTATTTGGTAGTGGAATTTATATATCAAATAATGCTAGTGATATTTAATTGCCTATAGAATACAGCTAGCACTCAGGAGGGTATTAGTTGGTCAGGTCAACTGCTTAAAAAATGCAAATTGTAGAACTATTGGTAGATTGCATTACACCATTTAAATAAATAGTAGCAATTTGTCAATGTCATCTTAGTTTAAACATATCTTTGAAACACCAGGAAACAGTAATTCCAACTAAACTGGCCTTTTCTGTTTTAGAATGTGATGACCTGAATCTCCTTGTTCTTAGTACAATGCTTATATGCCTTTTTATAAATTCTTATTAAACTAATATTGGAAAGGGAAATAAGTAAACTGGAATCAATGAGGAGTTTGTTGATAAATTCCAAACTATATTAAATGATGAAAATGATAGATTGCAGAGGTATGGCCTAACAATTGGGTAAAATGCAAATTTTTAAAGCTGTTTTGATAATTCATGTAGAATCACTCTGAAAGGTACTCTAACCAAAACCGTACATATCCCACATTACCGAGAAAATGTGTATAATGTAGTCAAAGTTCTTTTATTATGGTTAGTTTAGTTTTGTTTTGTTTTTCACTACTGTCTAAGGATTCTACTGTTGATACCCTCTATTGGAATGTCAATGCATTAATTCATCTCATTTATTATGACCATTTAAAGCACCACTGTAAGAAGATCAAGGAAACAAAGGATTTGGGGGGTTAACATTAAGCAGAGAGTTCAAAATAAACATATTGGGATTCTTCAGTCTGGAAGGATGAGTGATTCTAAGGAAAGTGATCAAAATCCACATACCCACAAAGGCAGAGAGGGACTAAAAAAACAGATTTCCCAAACCAAATTCTGCTAAAGTAGAATGAAAGAGCTTCCTTTGAAAATAGGTATTTAGGGATAATGAAAATAAATATTATTTTACCTCATATAAAATTTTTTTGAGATCCAATGTCTTTAGAGGTAGTCATAGGCTGAGAAAATAATTTAAAAGAAATTTTAGTTAATAAATTATGTCAGTGATCAGGAATCAATGGTTAAAGACCTGGTTTTATTTATTCCTTCAATATGTATTTTCTAGTTTCTTTCTCTATATTAGGCACTATATATAAGACAATAATTAAAATATCTGGCACCTATCTTCATGGAATTTACTATCCAATAAAGGGGTAAGACAGTCAACAGAGTCAGCCAGTTAATATAAATTAACAAGTTTTAAATTTCTTTAAGTCTTTTGAAGAAAATATGCAAATGAGAGTAAAATAAGTTAGAAAAGGCCTCTATGAGAAAATAATGTTTAAGCTAAAACTTGGAAAATGAGTAGAAATAATTTAAGCAGAATAGGCAGAGAAGCTGCTGCAGGCATAGGAAAATGTGCATAGTATCTTTAGATGAAACAGCAGTTGGTTCTTCAGTGGACTTAAAAGAAAACTACTGTATCTTTTTTTAATAATAAATTTATTTTTTATTGGTGTTCAATTTGCCAACATACAGAACAACACCCAGTGCTCATCCCGTCAAGTGCCCCCTCACTACCCATCACCCATTTACCCCCACCCCGGCCCTCCTCAACTTCTACCACCCCTAGTTCCTTTCCCAGAGTTAGGAGTCTTTATGGTCTGTCTCCCTTTCTGATATTTCCTACCCATTTCTTCCCCTTCCCTTCTATTCCCTTTCACTATTATTTATATTGCCCAAATGAATGAAAACATATAATGTTTGTCCTTCTCCAATTGACTTATTTCACTCAAGATAATACCCTGCAGTTCCATCCACGTTGAAGCAAATGGTGGGTATTTGTCATTTGTAATGGCTGAGTAATATTCCATTGTATACATAAACCACATCTTCTTTATCCATTCATCTTTTGATGGACACCGAGGCTCCTTCCACAGTTTGGCTATTGTGGACATTGCTGCTATAAACATCGGGGTGTAGGTGTCCTGGCGTTTCATTGCATCTCTATCTTTGGGGTAAATCCCCAACAGTGCAATCGCTGGGTCGTAGGGCAGGTCTATTTTGAACTCTTTGAGGAAACTCCACACAGTTTTCCAGAATGGCTGCACCAGTTCACATTCCCACCAACAGTGTAAGAGGGTTCCCTTTTCTCCACACCCTCTCCAACCTTTGTGATTTCCAGCCTTGTTAATTTTCCCCATTCTCACTGGTGTGAGGTGGTATCTCATTGTGGTTTTGATTTGTATTTCCCTGATGGCAAGTGATTCAGAGCATTTTCTCATGTGCATGTTGGTCATGTCTATGTCTTCTTCTGTGAGACTTATGTTCGTGTTTTTTGCCCATTTCATGATTGGATTGTTTGCTTCTTTGGTGTTGAGTTTAATAAGCTCTTTATAGATCTTGGAAACTAGCCCTTTATCTGATAGGTCATTTGCAAATATCTTCTCCCATTCTGTAGATTTTCTGTAAGTTTTGTTGACTGTATCCTTTGCTATGCAAAAGCTTCTTATCTTGATGAAGTCCCAATAGTTATTTTTGCTTTTGTTTCTTTTGCTTTCGTGGATGTATCTTGCAAGAAGTTACTGTGGCCAAGTTCAAAAAGGGTGTTGCCTGTGTTCTCCTCTAGGATTTTGATGGAATCTTGTCTCACCTTTAGATCTCTCATCCATTTTGAGTTTATCTTTGTGTGTGGAGCAAGAGAGTGGTCTAGTTTCATTCTTCTGCATGTGGATGTCCAATTTTCCCAGCACCATTTATTGAAGAGACAGTCTTTCTTCCAATGGATAGTATTTCCTCCTTTATCAAATATTACTTGACCATAAAGTTGAGGGTCCACTTCTGGGTTCTCTATTCTGTTCCATTGATCTATGTGTCTGTTTTTGTGCCAGGACCACACTGTCTTGATGACCACAGATTTGTAGTACAACCTGAAATCTGGCATTGTGATGCCCCCAGATATGGTTTTCTTTTTTAGAATTCCCCTGGCTATTCGGGGTCTTATCTGATTCCACACAAATCTTAAAATAATTTGTTCTAACTCTCTGAAGAAAGTCCATGGTATTTTGATAGGGATTGCATTAAACGTGTAAATTGCCCTGGGTAACATTGACATTTTCACAATATTAACTCTGCCAATCCATGAGCATGGAATATTTTTCCATCTCTTTGTGTCTTCCTCAATTTCTTTCAGAAGTGTTCTATAGTTTTTAGGGTATAGATCCTTTACCTCTTTGGTTAGGTTTATTCCTAGGCATTTTAGGCTTTTGGGTGCAATTGTCAATGGGATTGGCTCCTTAATTCTCTTTCTTCAGTCTCATTGTTAGTGTATAGAAATGCCACTGACTTCTGGGCATTGATTTTCTATCCTGCCACGCTACCAAATTGCTGTATGAGTTCTAGCAATCTTGGGGTGGAGGCTTTTGTGTTTTCTATGTAGAGTATCATGTCATCTGTGAAGAGGGAGAGTTTGCCTTCTTCTTTGCCAATTTGAATGCCTTTAATGTCTTTTTGTTGTTCGATTGCTGAGGCTAGGACTTCCAATACTATGTTGAATAGCAGTGGTAAGAGTGGACATCCCTTTCTTGTTCCTGATCTTAGGGGAAAGGCTCCAAGTGCTTCCCCATTGAGAATGATTTGCTGTGGGCTTTTCATAGATGGCTTTTAAGATGTTGAGGAAAGATCCCTCTATCCCTACACTCTGAAGAGTTTTGATCAGGAATGGATGCTGTATTTTGTCAAATGCTTTTTCTGCATCTAATGAGTGGATCATATGGTTCTTGGTTTTTCTCTTGCTGATATGATGAATCACATTGATTGTTTTACGAGTGTTGAACCAGCCTTGTGTCTTGGGAATAAATCCTACTTGGTCATGATGAATAATTTTCTTAATGTGCTGTTGGATCCTATTGGCTAATATCTTGTTGAGAATTTTTGCACCCATGTTCATCAGGGATATTGGTCTGTAATTCTCCTTTTTGGTGGCGTCTTTGTCTGGTTTTGGAATTAAAGTGATGCTGGCCTCATAGAATGAATTTGGAAGTACTCCATCTCTTTCTATCTTTCCAAACAGCTTTAGTAGAATAGGTATGGTTTCTTCTTTAAACGTTTGATAGAATTCCCCATGGAAGCCATCTGGTCCTGGACTTTTGTTTCTTGGGAGGTTTTGGATGACTTCTTCAATTTCTTCCCTGGTTATTGGCCTGTTCAGGTTTTCTATTTCTTCCTGCTCCAGTTTTGGTAGTTTGTGGCTTTCCAGGAATGCGTCCATTTCTTCTAGGTTGCCTAATTTATTGGCATATAGCTGTTCATAATATGTTTTTAAAATAATTTGTATTTCCTTGGTGTTGGTAGTGATATCTCCTTTCTCGTTCATGATTTTATTAATTTGAGTCTTCTCTCTCTTCTTTTTAATAAGGCTGGCTAATGCTTTATCTATCTTATTAATTCTTTCAAAGAACCAACTCCTGGTTTTGTTGATCTCTTCCACAGTTCTTCTGGTCTCGATTTCATTGAGTTCTGCTCGAATTTTTATTAACTCTCTTCTTCTGCTGGGTGTAGGATCTATTTGCTGTGTTTTCTCTAGCTCCTTTAAGTATAAGGTTAGCTTTTGTATTTGAGTACTTTCCAGTTTTTGAATGGATGCTTGTATTGTGATGTATTTCTCCCTCAGGTCTGCTTTTGCTGTATCCCAAAGATTTTGAATGGTTGTACCTTCATTCTCATTAGTTTCCATGAATCTTTTTAATTCTTCCTTAATTTCCTGGTTGACCATTTCATCTTTTAGCAAGATGGTCCTTGCCCTCCACGTTTTTGAAGGCCTTCCAAAATTCTTGTTGTGATTTAGTTCTAATTTCAAGCCGTTATGGTCTGAGAATAGGCAGGGGACAATCCCAATCTTTTGTTATCGGTTCAGACCCGATTTGTGACCCAGTATGTGGTCTATTCTAGAGAAAGTTCGTTGTGCACTTGAGAAGAATGTGTATTCAGTTGAGTTTGGATGTAAAGTTCTGTAGATATCTGTGAAATCCATCTGGTCCAGTGTATCATTTAAAGCTCTCGTTTCTTTGGAGATGTTGTATTTAGAAGACCTATGGAGTGTAGAAAGCGCTAGATTAAAGTCACCAAGTATAAGTGTTTTATTATCTAAGTATGTCTTAACTTTGGTTATTAATTGATTTAAATATTTGGCAGTTCCCACATTCGGGGCATATATATTGTGGATTGTTAAGTTGTCTTGTTGGATAGATACTTTAAGTATGGTATAGTGTCCCTCTTCATCTCTCACTATAGTCTTTGGGGTAAATTTTAGTTTATCTGATATAAGGATGGCTACCCCTGCTTTATTTTGAGGACCATTTGAATGTGAAATGGTTCTCCAACCTTTTATTTTCAGGCCGTCGATGTCCTTCTGTGTAAAATGAGTCTCTTGTAGACATCAAATAGATGGGTCCTGCTTTTGTATCCAGTCTGAAACCCTGCGCCTTTTAATGGGGTCATTAGCCCATTCACATTCAGAGTTACTATTGACAGATATGAGTTTAGTGTCATCATATCTATTCAGTCCTTGTTTTTGTGGATTGTTCCACTGGACTTCTTCTTAAAGGGGAATTTTAAGATTCCCCCTTAAAATTTCTTTCAGAGCTGGTTTGGAGGTCACATATTCTTTCAGTTCCTGCCTGTCTTGGAAGCTCTTTATCTCTCCTTCCATTCTGAATGACAGCCTTGCTGGATAAAGTATTCTTGGTTGCATGTTCTTCTCATTTAGGACCCTGAATATATCCTGCAAGCCCTTTCTGGCCTGCCAGGTCTCTGTGGAGAGGTCTGCTGTTACCCTAATACTCCTCTCCATAGAAGTCAGGGTTTTTTTGTCTCTTGCTGCTCCAAGGATCTTCTCTTTCTTTGGAATTTGCAAGCTTCAGTATTAAATGTCAAGGTGTTGAACGGTTTTTATTGATTTTAGGGGGGGGGGATTTCTCTATTTCCTGGATCTGAATGCCTGTTTCACTTCCCAGATTAGGAACGTTTTCAGCTAGGATTTGTTTAAATACATATTCTGGACCTCTGTCCCTTTCGGCGCCCTCGGGAACCCCAATTGAACATAGGTTTTTCTTCCTCAGGCTGTCATTTATTTCCCTTAATCTATCCTCATGGTCTTTTAATTGATTGTCTCTTTTTTCCTCAGTTTCCCTCTTTGCCATTAACTTGTCTTCTATGTCACTCACTCGTTCTTCCACCTCGTTAACCCTCGTCGTTAGGACTTCTAGTTTGGATTGCATCTCATTCAATTGATTTTTAATTTCTGCCTGATTGGATCTAAATTCTGCAGTCATGAAGTCTCGTGAGTCCTTAATGCTTTTTTCTAGAGCCACCAGTAGCTGTAGAATAGTGCTTCTGAATTGGCTTTCTGACATTGAATTGTAATCCAGATTTTGTAACTCTGTGGGAGAGAGGACTGTTTCTGATTCTTTCTTTTGAGGTGAGGTTTTCCTTCTAGTCATTTTGCTCAGTGCAGAGTGGCCAAGAACAAGTTGTTACTTTGTAGGCTTTGATAAAGTTGATTAAATGATGAATAAGCATGCAAAGCTCCTACCCGTGGGGCCACCGCTGCTCTCGCCTGTCACCTCAGGTCCCCGCCTCCCGCAGCAAGACTAGTGTATCTTGAGGTAAATAAAGGATCATGGGGGAAGTAAAATTACAGGAGAATGCAGAAATTGTCTGGATTACTTCAGGTAAGTTACCTAATTATTTTAAAACACACTTTTTTCCATTGGTAAAAACTGAGGATAATAATAGTATTTACCACTCACAGTTATTTTTAAGAAGTAAATGAATTTATGTATGTGAAGGACTTAGAGTATCTGTAAATGAGTGCTAAAGATATGTTAGCTTTAGCTATTATTGCTCCTTGAGAGGAAATATGGCCTAATAATTACATCTTATAATCATGCTCAAATGAAAATGAATTTGGTTCTATCCTAGGTAATGTTAGACAAATCATTTAATCTCTTATAAACTCAGTTTTCTCATCTATAAAATAAGGATGTTAATACTATCTACCTTATGGAGATTGTTTTGAGGCTGAATTTAGATTTAAAAAAATATTCTGGCACATAGTATATACCAAATAAATGTTAGATGTTATGGGAAACCAGCAGCCAACTGAAGAAGTTTTAGGAACACCCTTAATTTTGAGATATGTATCAATTTTGAACTTCAACACAATATTGCTTTACTCTGAGCTTGAGAAAAATCGTGAAGCTGACTTATTTGACCTTTATCAAGGCTAACGGATGGAAATATATTAGAAATATCCAGAGAGATGCCATTGAGAGTTGTCCAAGTACCCTCTTCATCCAGCTATTTTTAAAAAAAGATTTCTATTTATTTATTTAGGAGAAACACAGAGAAAGAGGCAGAGACACAGGCAGAGGGAGAAGCAGGCTCCATGCAGGGAGTCCGATGTGGGACTCCATCCCTGGATGGAGACCACACCCTGAGCCATAGGCAGATGTGCAACCAGTGAGCCACCCACGTGCCTTTCATCCAGGTATTAATTCATTCAATCCTTCACCATTATTAAGCACCTACTATGTGGCAAGCCTTGAGTTAATTTCTAGGGATACTGAAACAAATACTATGTAGTCTGTGCCATCAAGGAGCTCATATCATAAACACCTTAACACTGTATAGGCAGTAAATGTGGGACTGTATAGTTATACCAGGGAACATGGCCAGGATAATTTCATTAAACTTGTGGGAATTACTGTTCCAATGAAAATGAGGAGATGATGAGCACCGGCTGTTATAGACAACTGATGAATTTGTGAAAACTACCTTTGAAATTAATGATGTACTATATGTTGTCTAATTGAATTTAAATTTAAAAAAAAGAACTGGACACAGGAAAGGAGCTGGTGAGAGGTGGATTATGTGTGTATTGTTTGATTTTATTAAAATTCTGGCCTTTGTCCTAAACTCCAGCGAAATTTTAGGTGCCATTTAGGGAACTCCAGTGTGACTGAGGAGTAGGGCAGTTCAAAATCACCATTCAAGTAAAATGTGGTTATCAAAGGATGGAGAGACAATATTTCCAAATAGTTTTGGAAGAAGTAATTGGCTATCTTATCTAGCTGTATGAGTAAGAGTATATTTAACATCTTTGCATCTCATTTTTCTCTTATAAAAGTAGAGGCATTGATAACAGTAATTCCTCATAAGATTGCTGTAATATTAAATATAATAATGCAATAGTTCTTTATCCAGGTTGCATAAAAATGTCTCCTACGTACCTCTTACACAAGTGTTGATGACTGCTACCCATTTGCAGAGACTTTTAGTAGAGTAGATGGAGTCTGAACATCACTTTATAAAAACTTTCCATGTGATTCTTAATTGATAGTCAGCATTGACAAACCCTGAGGTAATGCATGTCAATGTTTTAGTATAGAACCTGACACATACTAAATGCTTAACTATTAGATGACATTAACTAATGTTTTAGGTACTATTGTTTATATTATTGTTGTTATATTTATTTATATTTTACTTGATTAGTTTTGCTAGGGGGTTATCAGTTCTTATCATCTCAAAATATTTTCAATCTCCAATGTAATTTATTCTCCAAACTATGGACTATTTAGAAGTATATTGTTTCATGTACAGTGATATGGGATTTTCCTATTTTTTCCTTATTGATTCCTACCTAACTTAATTATTCTATACTTAGAGGACATACTTTGTATGATTTCTATGCCTTGAAATTGGTGAATATTTTCTTTCATACCCAGTATATGATCTAATTTTGCAGTTGATGAGTACAGAATTTATTTATATATAACCTACATTTTTTACCATGTAATTGAAATCTTCAATGTACTTGTTAATTTTTGGTCATTGTTTTATTAGCTATGGACAGAATTATTTTTTAAAAATTTTAAAAATATGCCCTGTTGTTTTAGTGAGTTGAGCATAAAGCTATCCCCACATCCTTCCACGGATAGTTTTATAAAATCTTACATCTTGAAGAAAGAAAATGTGACTTGAAATATGTATTATACACAGTGTAGTTTCAATAAGTTAAGCATAGGGCTCTTCCCACATGCTTCTACACATAAGTTTACTAATACATGTATATCAATGAAAGAAGATGTTACTTAAAGATGGTTCATAGTGTGATTTCTATTAGTTAAGCATACATCTCTTCCATATGCTTCTACATATATGTGTAGAAACTCAGATACACATTATACACAGTACAGCTTCATTCAGTGAACAGTTATTTGAAATTTTAATTTTTTCATTTATTTTTTTCATCATGACAAGTGCTGTCTTTAATTTCCATCTTCTATTGTCCATATTTCCCCCACCCCCTCTAGTAACCATCAGTTTGGTCTCTTTAGTTAACAGTCTGTTTCTTGGTTTGTCTGTCTTGTCTTTATTTTCTTTGGTCATTTGTTTTCTTAAATGCCACATATAAATGAAATCATATGGTATTTGTCTTTCTCAGACTGACTTATTTCACTTAGAATTATACTCTCTAGCTACATCCCTGTCTTTGCAAATTCAAAAATTTCATTCTTTTATGGCTGAATAATATTCCATTGTATATATAATGTGTATTTATTATATATAATATACAATGAAAAATATATTAATGTATATTTATATACAGATATACAAATGTTTATATATGCATTATATAATGTATTATATATGATATAATATATCAATGTATCAGTTATATATAATCATTTATTGATTGACACATGGGCTGCTTCCAGAGTTTGGCTACTATAAGTAGTGCTGTAATAAGTGCTGGGTGTATGTATCCCTCTGAATTAGTGTTTTGTATATTTGGGGTAAATACCTAGTAGTGTGAATCACAGATCATAGATTAGATCTATTTTAAAGTTTTTGAGACAGCTCTTTACTGTTTTCCACTGTGACTGCATCAATTTCATTTTCAACAACTGTGCAAGAAGAGTTGTTTTTCTCCACATCCTCCCGAACACTTGTTTCATGTGCTGTTCATTTTAGCCATTCTGATAGATGTGAGGTGATATCTCATATTTTTTATTTACATTTCCCTGATGATAACTGAAGCTGAGCACTTTTCATGTGTCTTTTGGCCATCTGTATATCTTCCTTTTTAAAAATCTATATTCAATTGGCCAACATATAGTACATCATTAGTTTCAGGGGTAGAGTTCAATAATTCATCAGTTGCATGTAATACCTAGTACTCATCACATCACATGCCCTCTTTAATGCCCATCACTCAATTTACCAATCCCCCACCCACCTCCCCTCCAGAAACCCCCAGTTTGTTTCCTATACTTAAGAGTCTCTTGCAGTTTGTCTCCCTCTTTGATTACTTCCCATTCAGTTTTCCCTCCTCTCACCTATGAACCTCTGCACTGTTTCTTATATTCCACATATAAGTGAAACCATATGATAATTATCTTTCTCTAATTGACTTATTTCTTTCAGTATATATCCTTCAGTTCCATCCATGTCAATGTAAATGGTAAGAATTCATCCTTTCTGATGGTTGAGTAATATAGATATAAGATATATATGCTATCATATGTGTGTGTGTGTGTATATATGCACATGTGTATATATATACATATATATCTCCCATATTTTTATCTATTCATCTGTCAGTGGACATCTGGGCTCCTTCCATATTTTGGCTATTGTGGACTTTGCTACTATAAACTTTGGGGTGCATGCACCCCTTCAAGTCACTATTTTTGTATCCTTTGGATAAATGCCCAAAAGTGAAATTATTTGGTCTAGGTCATTCTATTTTTTTAACTTTTTGAGGAATCTCCATACTATTTTCCAGAGTGGCTGCACCAATTTACATTCCCGCCAACATTGTGAGAGGGTTCCACTTTCTCCACATCCTCACCAACAATCTGTTGTTTCCTGAGTTGTTAATTTTAGCCATTCTGACCTGTGTGAGCTGGTATTTTTTTAAAGGTTTTATTTATTTATTCACGAGAGACATACATAGAGAGAGGTAGAGACACAGCAGAGGGAGAAACAGGCTCCATGCAGGGAGCCCGACGTGGGACTTGATTCCAGGTCTCCAGGATCACGCCCTAGGCTGAAGGCGGCACTAAACCGCTAAGCCACCGGGGCTGGTCTGTGAGCTGGTTTTTCCTGGTGGTTTTGATTTGTATTTCCCTGATGCCAAATGATGTTAAGCATTTTTTCACGTGTCTGTTGGTCATCTGTATATCTTCTATGGAGAAATATCTGTTCATGTCTTCTGTCCAATTTTAATTGGATTATTTGTTTTTTTTGCATATTGAGTTGTATCAGTTCCTTACATATACTAACATTTATTAGATTCATTTGCAAGTAGCTTTTCCCATTCAGTAGGTTGTCTTCAGTTGTTGTTTCTTTTGCTATGCAGAAGCTTTAATTTTGATGTAGTCCCCAAAATTTTTGTTTCCTTCCCTTGCCTCATGAGATATATCTAAAAAATGTTGCTACAGATGATATCAAAGAGATTACTGCATGTGCTCTCTTTAAGGAGTTTTTAATGGTTTCCTATCTCACATTTAGGTCTCTAATCTATTTTGAGTTATTTTTGTGTATGGTATAAGAAAATGGTCCAGTATCATTCTTTGCATGTGGATATCCAGTTTTTCCTACACCATTTGCTGAAAGGACTACCTTTTTAGTTTCATACATTTAATCCTCCTTTATTGAAGATTAATTGAGCATATAATTGTGGGTTTATTTTTGGGTATTCTGTTCTATTCCATTGTTCTATGTGTCTATTTTTATGCCAGTACACACTATTGTAATTACTACTGCTTTTTAATATAATTTAAAATCTAGATTTGTAATACCTTTAGCTTTTGTTTCTCTTTTTCAAGATTGCTTTAGCTATTCAATGTCTTTTTTGTTCCATAAAAATTTTAGGATTTTTTTGCTAGTTCCATGAAAAGTGTTTTGGTATTTTGATAAGGATTGCATTAAATTGTAGATTGCTTTGGGCAGTATAGACATTTTAACAATATTTGTTCTTATAACCCATAAGTATAGAATGTCTTCCCATTTCTTTGTGTTATCTTGAATTTCTTCATTAGCTTCTTCTAATTTTCAGAGTACAAGTCTTTTACCTATTTGGTTAAGTTTATTTCTATATATTTTATTGTTTTTGGTGCAATTGTAATTGGGATTTTTTTCTTAATTTCACTTTCTGCTGGCTCATTTTTAGCATATATGAATACAACAGATTTCTGTATATTCATTTTGTATCCTAGGAGTTTACTGAATTCATTTATTACATTATTTTTTTTTCTGGTAGTGTCTTTAGGGTTTCCTATATATAGTGCTATGTCTTCTGCATATAGTGAGAGTTTTACTTCTTCCTTGCCAGTTTGGATGCCTTTTATTTATTTGTGTTTTCTAATTGCTGTGGCTAGGACTTCCAACACTATGTTGAATAAGTGGGGAGTGAATACTCTTGTCTTGTTCCTGAACTTAGGAGACAATTTCTCAGGTTTTCATTCTGAGTTTGATGTTGCCTGTGGATTTTTCATACACAGACTTTATGACATTGAAGTATGTTCCTCCTAGCCCTACCTTGTGGAGGGTTTTCATCTTGAATGAATGTTGTTCCTTGTAAAATGATTTTTCTGCATCTACTGAAATAATCACGTTTTACCTTCTTTTTTATGGATGTAACATATAATGTTGATTGTTTTCAAATATTGAACCACCCTTGCAATCCAAGAATAAATCATATTTGATTTGGTGAAGGATTTTTTAATATATTGTTGGATTCAGTTTACTAATATTTTATTGAGGACTTTTGCATCTGTAGTCATGAGAGTTATTGGACTGTAGTTCTCTTTTCTGTGGTATCTTTATCTGGTTTTGGTAACACGGTGATACTGACAGAATAAATTTAGAAGTTTTCCTTCATCTTGTATGTTTTGGAGTAGTTTGAGAAGAGTGGATATTAGTTCTTCTTTAAATATTTGGTACAATCTGCTTGTGAAGAAGTATGGTGTTTTTTAGGAATTTTTTGGTTACTGATTCAGTTTCATTCTGATAACTGGACTGTTCAAATTTCTGTTTCTTCCTACTTCAGTTTGTTTCTTACTACTTTAGTTATGGTGGATTGTGTTTCTAGGGATTTATCCATTTCTTCTAACTTGTCCAATTTATTGGCAGGTAAGTTTTCACGATATAGGTTGGCATATAGGTTTTCCTGATATTCATGACATAGTGTTTGCGTTTCTGTGGTGTTGGTTATTTCTCCTATTTCTTTAGTAGCTTGATTATTTGGGTCCTCACTCTCTTTTTTTAATGAGTCTTGCTAGAGGTTTATCAATTTTGTTGATATTTTCAAAGAAGCAGGTCCTGGTTTCATTGATCGGTTCTATTTTGTTTTTACTTTCTATATTATTTATTTCTGCTCTAATCCTTATTTCCTTCCTTTTCTGGATTTGGGTTTTATTTGTTGCTTTAGTTGTAAGTTTAGATTGAGATTTTTCTTGCTTCCTGAGGTAGGCCTGTATTGCTATAAATTCCCTCTTAGAACAACTTTTGCTGCATCCCAAGGATTATGAACAGCTGTGTTTATTTTCATTTTTATGTAATTTCTTATTTCTTCTTTAATAGCTTAGTGGATCTAATCATTGTTTATGAGCATGTTATTTAACTGCCATATTTTTGTACTCTTATCCATATTGTTATAGTTGATTTCTAGTTTTATAGCATGTGGTCAGAAAAGATGCATGATATGACTGATTCTTTAATATATGTTGATACTTGTTTTGTGGCCTAATGTATCATCTATTCTGGAGAATGTTCCATATGCACATGAGAAGAATGTGCATTCTGCTGCTTTAAGATGGAATTATCTGAATATATTAGTTAAATCCATCTGTTCCAGTGTGTCATTCAAAGCCACTATTTGTTGATTTTCTTTTTAGAGGATCTATCAGTGTAAGTGGGGTGTTCTCTACTTCTATTATATTAATGTTGATTATTTCTTTTAAGATTGTTCTTAACTTTTATATATTTAGGTATCCCCATGTTGGGTGCATAAATATTTACAATTGTTATATCTTATTGTCCCCTTTATTATTACATAGTGCCCTTTTTGTTTGTTGTTACAGTCTTTGTTTTAAAGTCTATTTTGTCTGATATAAGTAAGACTTCTCTAGCTTTCTCTTGGTAACCCTCTGCATGATAAGTATTTCTCTGAGATCCCTTCACTTTCAATCTTCAGGTGTCTTTGGTCTGAAGTGAATTTCTTGTAGGCAGCTTATGGATATGGCTTGTCTTTTACCTATTCTGTCACCCTATGTCTTTGACTGGAGTGTGTAGTCCATTTACATTTAAAGTAATTATTAATAGGTTTATATTTAGGGACACTTGGGTAGCTCAGTGGTTGAGCATCTGCCTTTGGCTCAGGGTGTGATCCCGGAGTCCTGGGATTGAATCCCACATCGGGCTCCCTGCATGGAGCCTGCTTCTTCCTCTGTCTGTCTCTGCCTCTCTGTGTGTGTGTGTTTCTCATGAGTAAATAAATAAAATCTTTAAAAAATAATAGGTTTATATTTATTGCCATTTTGTTACTTCTTTTGTTATTTAAAAATGTTTTATTTATTTATTTGAGAGAGAAAGAAAGAGGCAGAGGGAGAGGGAGAAGCAGACTCCCTGCTCAGCAGGGAGCTCTATGTAAGGCTCCATCCCAGGTCCCTGAGGCCATGACCTGAGCCAAAGGCAGATGCCTAACTGACTGAGCCACCTAGGCATCCCTTGTGATTGTTTCTACAGATTTTCTCTGATCTTTTCCTCTCCTCCTCTCTCACGATTTCTTGGCTTTCTCTAGTGACATACTTAGATTCCTTTCTCTTTATTTTTCACATAGCTATTGTTTGTATTTGATTTGTCATTACAGATGTTATGTATATAACATCTTCTGCATATGGCAGTCTATCTTAAGTTGATGCTCACTTATTTTTAAACCCATTCTTTATCTCTTTCCCACTGATGTTTTAGGTATATGGTGCCCTATTTTACGTCTTTTTATTTTATTAATCTCTTGACCAACTTTTACAGAATATTTATTTTTGCTGATTTTGTATTTTTTATTTTTCATACTTTCACTTACAGTCTTTATTTTCACTCAAAGAATTCCCTTTAATATTCCTTGTAAGTTTAGTGGACATAATCTCCTTGAGTTTTTGTTTGTCTGAGAAACTCTTTATCTCCCCTTCAAATCTGAATGATAGCATTGTTGGATAGAGTATTCTTGGATACAGATATTTTACTTTCAGCCCTTTGAATATATCATGCCATTTTATTCTGGCCTGGAATCGTTTACTGAATAATCAACTGCTAGCTTTATGAGGTATCCACTTGTATGTAACTGTTTTCTCTTGCTGCTTTAAAAAAATTATTATCGTGAGTTTTTGCCATTTTAATTACTGTGTGTTTCGGTGTGGATCTCCTTAGGTTTAAATTTGGTGGGCTTTCTGTGCCCGCTGGATCTGGATGTCTGTTTCCTTCCCTAGATTAGGGGAATTTTCAGCTATTATTTCTTTGAATAAGTTCTGCACCCTTTTCTTCATTCTTCTTCTGAGATCTCTATAATGCAAATGTTATTATACTTTATGGGGTCACTGAGTTCCCTAAGACTATCCTCAATTTGCCTAATTTTCTTTCCTCTCTTTATTTATTTTATTTTATTTTATTTTTTTTTTATAAATTAATTTTTATTGGTGTTCAATTTACCAACATACAGAATAACACCCAGTGCTCATCCCGTCAAGTGTACCCCTCAGTGCCCGTCACCCATTCACCCCCACCCCCCACCCTCCTCCCCCTCCACCACCCCTAGTTCATTTCCCAGAGTTAGAAGTCTTTATGTTCTGTCTCTCTTTCTGATATTTCTCACACATTTCTTCTCCCTTCCCTTATATTCCCTTTCGCTATTATTCATATTCCCCAAATGAATGAGAACATACACTGTTTGTCCTTCTCCGGTTACTGTGGCCAAGTTCAAAAAGGGTGTTGCCTGAGTTCTCCTCTGGGATTTTGATGGAATCTTGTCTCACATTTAGATCTTTCATCCATTTTGAGTTTATCTTTGTGTATGGTGCATGAGAGTGGTCCAGTTTCATTCTTCTGCATGTGGATGTCCAATTTTCCCAGCACCATTTATTGAAGAGACTGTCTTTCTTCTAGTGGATCGTCTTTCCTCCTTTATTGTATATTAGTTGAGCATAAAGTTCAGGGTCCACTTCTGGGTTCTCTGTTCTGTTCCATTGATCTATATGTCTGTTTTTGTGCCAGTACCACACTGTCTTGATGAACACAGCTTTGTAGTACAACCTGAAATCTGGCATTGTGATGCCCCCAGATATGGTTTTCTTTTTTTAAAATTCCCCTGGCTGTTTGGGATCTTTCCTGATTCCACACAAATCTTAAAATAATTTGTTCCAACTCTCTGAAGAAAGTCCATGGTGTTTTGATAGGGATTGCATTATACGTGTAAATTGCCCTGGGTAACATTGACATTTTCACAATATTAATTCTGCCAATCCATGAGCATGGAATATTTTTCCATCTCTTTGTGTCTTCCTCAATTTCTTTCAGAAGTGTTCTGTAGTTTTTAGGGTATATTTTGAGAACCATTTGAATGGTAAATGGTTCTCCAACCTTTTATTTTCAGGTTGTAGGTGTCCTTCTGTCTAAAATGAGTCTCTTGTAGACAGCAAATAGATGGGTCCTGTTTTTTTATCCAGTCTGAAACTCTGCGCCTTTTGATGGGGTCATTAAGCCCATTCACGTTCAGAGTTACTTGAACTTCTTCTTAAAGGGGAGTTTTAAGAGTCCCCCTTAAAATTTCTTGCAGAGCTGGTTTGGAGGTCACATATTCTTTCAGTTCCTGCCTGTCTTGGAAGCTCTTTATCTCTCCTTCCATTTTGAATGAGAGCCTTGCTGGATAAAGTATTCTTGGTTGCATGTTCTTCTCATTTAGGACCCTGAATATATCCTGCCAGCCCTTTCTGGCCTGCCAGGTCTCTGTGGAGAGGTCTGCTGTTACCCTAATATTCCTCCCCATGAAAGTCAGGAACTTCTTGTCTCTTGCTGCTTTAAGGATCTTCTCTTTATCTTTGGAATTTGCAAGCTTCACTATTAGATGTCGAGGTGTTGAACGGTTTTTATTGATTTTAGGGGGGGATCTCTCTATTTCCTGGATCTGAATGCCTGTTTCCCTTCCCAGATTGGGAAAGTTTTCAGCTAGGATTTGTTCAAATACATATTCTGGCCCTCTGTCCCTTTCCGCGCCCTCGGGAACCCCAATTAAACGTAGGTTTTTCTTCCTCAGACTGTCATTTATTTGCCTTAATCTGTCTTCATGGTCCCTTAATTGTCTGTCTCTTTTTTCCTCAGTTTCCCTCTTTGCCATCAACTTGTCTTCTATGTCACTCACTCGTTCTTCCACCACGTTAACCCTCGTCGTTAGGACTTCTAGTTTGGATTGCATCTCATTCAATTGATTTTTAATTTCTGCCTGATTGGATCTAAATTCTGCAGTCATGAAGTCTCGTGAGGCCTTAATGCTTTTTTCTAGAGCCACCAGTAGCTGTAGAATAGTGCTTCTGAATTGGCTTTCTGACATTGAAGTGTAATCCAGATTTTGTAACTCTGTGGGAAAGAGGGCTGTTTCTGATTCTTTCTTTTGAAGTGAGGTTTTCCTTCTAGTCATTTTGCTCAGTGCAGAGTGGCCAGAAACAAGTTGTATTGGAACACGGGGGAGTATCACTGGTCCGTCCAGCTGGTCTTCTGGGGGAGGGGCCTGCTGTGCTGATTCTCAGGTGTTAGCACTTGGGGGAGCTGCTCTGCCCCTGCCTGCTGCAGGGCTCAGCGGGGGTTGTTTACCCCAGGGAGGAACAGCAGCAGTTGCTATGGCAACTCTGGAAGCCTGGATTCAGCCTCCGAAGGAACTACGGGGCTCGGGGCTCTCGGCTCTCCGTCCGCAGGGCCTGGAGGCTCCGGGGCGGGGCCACTGATGTGCTCAGCTCGGGGCAGGAGCGTCCTTGCTGTCCTGGGCCCTCCCGGCCTCTGCCTGTCCCGGGGGAGGCCGGATCCTGGGCTGTGTCCCGGCGCCCTGTGCTCCGGGGCCTGCGCTGTTGGATTCGCGCTCCCGCCCCGCAGCTCCCTCCCTGGAGCCGCTCCCGAGCCCCTCCGAGCTGCTCCGGTTGGTCCCGCCGTGCGCGCTGCAGCCCTTAGGGAGCTCGGAGCACTCTCCTGCGCTCAGGTGTGTGTTAGTGTCCCCGGGAGCCCGAGGGCATCCCCGCTCTCCTGGGTCCTGCTCCAACTCCCTGCGAGCCCCTTTCCGCCCGCCCGGGAAGGTTGGTGCAGCTCCTGCTCCTCCGGGACGGGGCTCTCCTGTCCTGGGGACACTCGCCCCGGCCTCAGCCCGGCTCCTCCGGGGCCCCTCCCCCTCGGAGGCCTTTTGTTTCTTTATTTCTTTTTCCCCGTCTTCCTACCTTGATAGAAGCTGAACTCTTCTCACTGTAGCGTTCCAGCTGGTCTCTCTTTACATCTCAGGCTGAATTCGTAGATTTTCAGGATGGTTTGAAGGTTATCTAGGTAACTTGGTGGGGACAGGTGATTTGGGGACCCTGCTCTTCCGCCATCTTGCCCCTCCCCTCTCTTTCCTCTCTTTAGCTCAGCTTGATTACTTTCCATTATTCTGCCTTCGAGGTCATTAATTCATTTATCTGCTTTATGTAGCATACTATTTTTTCTACTGAGTGTATTTTTAGTTTCATTTATTGTGCTCTTGATATCTGACTGGCTCTTTTTTTAATCTGTATTATGAGTCTCACTGATGTCCTCCACTATTAAGTCCAGTGCATATCCTTATGATCATTACTTTAAATTCTCTATTAGGCATATAACTTATATTCAATTTACTTTGGTCTCTTTGCTGTGGTTTGGTACTTTAATTTGGGTGATGTTTCTCTCTCTTAATTTTGTCAGACTTACTGTGTCTATTTTTGTGTGTTAGGAAAGGCAGCTACTTCTCTTGCTATTAATGATAATAGCATTATGAAAAAGAGATCCTTTAGTGCCCTGCAGTGCAGTGTCCCCTGTTACCCAGGGCCTGGCACTTTAAGGTATTTCTCCTATGGGTGTTGTGCATGCTCTTCTTTTGAGTCTCTGTCCCTTTATCCTTTTGTCCACCTGAATGCAAGGCTCTCTTTGCCTATTTTGGGCAGCAAGATGTGTGTTGGTCTGCTTCCAAAATGCACATGGTCAGGTGATGTGGTTTTAACAAGATTTGTTCTAATCTTCAGGGGGAGGGGCTCTCATAATAAGGAATGGAGGGAGCTTGACTAGGAAGGGTGTATCAGCTGAAGTTTGTTGGTTGATCCTCAATTGGCAAATTAGGTGAGGAAAGTTACTTCTGAACTGGTTCCATGAGGTGGTCATTGTTTGTGATGGGGGATGGGGGAGGGAAATGGTGCTTCCCAGCTCCTTTGTTCCTGGAAATGTCTCATTGTGATCCCCATCTCTCTGGGCCATGCCCTGAGATAAGCAAATCAATTTCCCTTCCAACTGCCCCTATATTTGGGGCTTGTACTCATGACCCTGATATCAAGACATTAGCTGAGATCAAGAGTCAGACAATTGACTGAGCCACACAGGCACCCCTGTACCTGATGTTTTTCAAACTGCTGGTTCTAAGCTGTATCTGCAAAGGCTCTTTGTCATGTTGTCTCATTAAAGGTACAGGTTCTGCTTCCATCTGGGCTCTCCTGAAGCTGAGCCTGCTGATTTTTAAATTTCCAGGCTCTAAGTCTGGAAATCCAGCTCTGCTGGATTTTATAACACATGAAGTGTGGCCCTTCTCCCTTTCAAAGGCAAATATTATAGGAATTTGTCCTTCTCATATGTGAGGTCCTGGTGTAAAATTCTGTTTTCCACCTTTCTCCTTGCCACCAGCTCCCTCCCCACTGCCGACAGTCATGATTTGTTTCACTCCTGCACTGTGCCTTCACCTCTCCTACCTTCTTCACTATGAGCTCTTCCTTGCCTTTAGTTGTGGAGTTTGTCCTCCCAGTCTTCAGGTCATTTTCTGGGTTATTTGCACTAATACGGGTGTTATCTAGTTATATCCATGGGATGAGGTGAGTTTAGGATTCTTCTACTCTGCCATCTTCTGAGAGAAATGTGTTAAAATCTATTTGTCTATTTTTATTTTTAAATTTTATTTAAATTCTCACAACTAATATTTTAGAGATCTTGAAACTATACTATTAGAGTCATTCAAATTTAGAATTATTTTACCTTCCTACTGTATTGATCCACTTTATAAAGTATTTCTCTTTGTCTCTAGTAATGCTTCTAAAGCATAAGTTTACTTTTTTCTTTTGTGGAATAAAACTAGTTCAGCTTTCTTCTGGCAAGTGATAACATAGCATATATTTTTCCATACATTATTTTCAAATTTTCTGCATCCGCTTATTTAAGATGCATTACAGCAAGCAGCATATATTGTTGGGATTTTAAAAGTTTGTTTGTTTGTTTGTTTTTAGTAAGCTCTATACCCAACATGAGGCTCTAACTCATGACCCAAGATCAAGTTGCATGCTCTTCCAAATAAGCCAGCCATACACTACTATACTGTTGGGTTTTATAAGGATTTTTATGCAGTCTGAACTCTATTCCTTTTAAATGGAGTACCTATTATATTTAATATAATACATGATATAGTTTGGTTTATATTGGTTATACACTATTTGTTTATTATTTGTCCTATTTGTGCTTTCTTCCTTCTACTTTTTTGCCTTCATTTAATTAATACATCCACCATTTTTAAATAATGCAAAAGACTATATCAAATTTTAATTCCATTTATCTTCTTTATCTTTTATGCTATCATTACCAAATTTTTAATTATGTGTATATGTGTATATATATGTATATATATATACATATACATAAACATTATATTATTTTTGTAAAGTTAATATGCATTTATTATTCATAGATTTAACCATTTATTTTTATTGAGGTATAATTTACATATAACTATAAATTTTTAAAAAACTATAAATTTAAGGTATACTGTGGTTGAATTGATACATTTATATATTTTAGTATGATTATAAGTATAACTTTAGCTAACCCTCCTGTCATTTAACATAACTATCATTTCTTTTTTTTTTTTTTTGGTAAGAACATTTAAGATCTAGTCTCTCAGCAATTTTGGAAAGGTAATATAGTATTATTGTCTAAAATCACTATGCTGTGCTTTAGAGCTCCAGAACTCATTTATACTTTTAGTTGCACATTTGTACCATTTAATGACATATTCCCACGTTGTCTAATTCCAGCCCTTAGTAATCACTATTATACTTTATTTTTTTATTTTATTTAAATTTAATTAATTAACATATAGTGTATTATTAGTTTCACAGGCAAAATTTAGTGATTCATCAGTTGTGTATAACACCCAGTGTTCATTACATCAGGTGCCTTCCTTAATGCCCATCACGCTGTTACCCCATCCCTCCACCTACTTCCCCAGCAACTCTCAGTTTGTTTCCTATTTTAAAGTTTATATTGAAATACATTGTAATATTATTTTCAGGTGTACAATTAGTGATTCAACACTTCCATTTAACACCCAGTGCTCATGCCAACAAGTGAATTTCTTAATACTCATCAACTATTTAACCCATCAATCCCTCATTTCCCGTCTGGTAACCATAGGGTTATTCTCTATAGTTAATGGTCTGTTTCATGGTTTGCCTCCCTCTCTCTTTTTCCCTCTTTCTCTTTTATTTCTAAAATTCACATATGAGTGAAATAATGTGGTATTAATCTTTCTATGACTGACTTATTTTGCTTAGAATAATACTCTCAAGCTTAATCCATGATCTTGCAAATGGCAAGATTTCATTCTTTTTTATGGCTAATATACCACTTCTTTATCCATTCATCAGTTGATGGACACTTGGGCTGTTTCTATAATTTAGCTATTACAGATAATGCTGCTATGAAAAATTGAGGTGCATGTTCCTTTTTGAATTACTATTTTTGTATTCTCTTTCTAAATATCTAGTAGTCAATTTCTGGAATTTAGGGTAGTTCTATGTTAAACTTTTTGAGGAACCTCTATTCTGTTTTCCAAATTGGCTGCAACAGTTTGCTTTCCCACCAACAATGCAAGAAGGTTCACCTTTCTCAACATCCTTGCCAAAACCTGTTATTTTTCTTGTTGTTGATTTTATCCATTCTAACATATGTGAAGTGATATCTCATTGCAGTTTTGATTTAAATTTCCCTGATGGTGAGTGCTGTTGAGCATCTTTTCATGTGTCTGTTGGTCATTTATATCTCTTCTCAGGAAAAAAAAAAGTCTATTCATGCCCTCTGCCCAATTTTTAACTGGATTATTTTCCTTTTGGATGTTGAGTTTATATGTTCCTTAATATTTTGGATACTAATCCTTTATTAGATATGTCATTTGTGAATATGTTGCCCCATTCTATGGTTTGCCTTTTAGTATTGTTGATTGTTTCTTTCAGTGTGCAGAAACGTTGTTTTGAAGAAGTCCCAATAATTTATATTTGCTTTTGTTTCTGTTGCCTCAGGAGATATATCTAGAAAGAAGTTGCTATGGCCAATGTTAAAGAGATTACTGTGTTTGTTCTTTTTTAGGATTATAATGGTTTCATGTCTCATATTTAGGTATTTAATCCATTTTAATTTTTGTGTGTGTATGGTGTAGGAAACTGGTAGTTTCATTATTTGCATGCTGCTGTCCAGTTTTCCCAACACCATTTGTTGAATAGATTTTCCCCATTGGATATTATTTATTGATTTGTCAAACATGTATTGATCATACAGTTGTGGCTTCATTTCTGGGCTTTCTATTCTGTTCCATTTCTCTGTCTATTTTTTGCCAGTAGCATACTGTTTGGATTACTGCAGATTTATATTATAATTTGAAGTCAGAAATTATGATGCCTACAGTTTGTCTTTTCTTTTTCAAGGCTGCCTTGGTTATTTGGGGTCTTTTGTGGTTTCATACAAATTTTAATATTGTTTTAGCCCTGTGAAAAATGATGTTGGTATTTTGATAGTGATGGCATTAAATGTGTAGATTTCTTTGGGTAGCATAGATATTTTAACAATATTTTTTCTTTCATTCCATGAGCCTGGAATGTTTTTCCATTTCTTTGTGTCATATTCAACTTATTTTAAGTGTTTTATAGTTTTCAGAGTATACTTCTTTCACTCCTTTGGTTAGGTTTATTCTAAATATCTTATTGTATTGGGTGCAATTATAAAAGGGATTGATTCCTTAATTTCTCTTTCTGCTACTTCATTTTTGATGAATAGAAATGCAATGGCTATCTGTACTTGATTTTGTATCCTATGACTTTACTGAATTCATCTATCAGTTCTAGCAGTTTTTTTTTTATGGAGACTTACAGGTTTTCTATATAGAATATAATATCATCTGGAAATAATGAAAATATCTCTTCTTCCTTGCAAATTTGGATGCCTTTTCTTTCTTTTACTTTTCTGATTGCTGTAGGCTGGACATCCCATACTATTTTGCATAGAAATGGTAAGAGTGGACATCCCTGTATTCTTCTTGACCATAGAGGAAAAAATTTAAGTTTTTTAACCCATAAAGGATGATATCAGCTATGCTATTCACATATGGTCCTCATTATTTTGAGGTATGTTCCCCCTAAACATACTTTGTTCAGGGTTTTTATCATGAATAGGTGTTGTACTAAGTCAAATGCTTTTTCTACCTCTACTAAAATGACCACATGCTTCTCGTTTTTTAAAACTAATGTGATGTATCATGTTGATTGTATTGTGACTATTGAACCAACCTTGCAACCCATGAATAAATCTCACTTGATTGTAGTGAATGATTTTTAAATATATTGTTGGATTTGGTTTGTTGGTATTTTATTTAGAATTGTTGCATGTAAAAAAAAATTTTGCTTGTATATTCATTAGTGATATTGGCCTGTAGATTTCTATAATAGTGGTGCCTTTATCTGATTTTGGCATCAGGGTAATGCTGGCCTGATAGAATGAATTTGGAATTTTTCCTCCCTTTTTAATCTATTGGAATATTTTCAGAGAGTAGGAATTAACTCTTTTTAAAATGTTTTGTAGAATTTGCCCATGAACAAATCTGATCCTGGAGTTTCATTTTTGGGTAAGTTTTCTAAAATTACTGATTCAATTTCTTGCTGGTTATTGGTCTGTTCCATTAATCTTACTGTTTCAGTTTTCATGGTTTATTTATTTTTAGAAATTTATCCATTTCATCAATTTTCTCCAAATTCTTGCATATAGATTTTCATAATATTTGTTTCAATTGTTTGTATTACTATGGTATTGATGGTTATTTCCTTCCCCTCATTTGTGGTTTTATTATTTGGGTCCTTTCTCATTCCGTCTTGATGAGCCTGGACAGAGGTTTTTCAATTTTCAATTTTATTCAAAGAGCCAGCTCCTGATTTCATTGATTGGGTCCATTGTCTCTTAGTTTCTGTATTATTTATTTCTGCTCTAAATTTTAATAACTCCCTATTTCTGCTAGATTTTCACTTCATTTGTTATTCTTCCTATATTTTATTTAGATGTAAGGTTAAGTTGTTTATTTGAGGTTTTTCTTGCTTCTTGAAGTAGCCCTGTATTTCTATATAATTCTCTCTTAGGGCAGGAAACCACAAATGTTGGAGAGGATGTGGAGAAGGGGGAACCATCCTGCACTGTTGGTGGGAATGTGAACTGGTGCAGCCACTCTGGAAAACTCTGTGGAGGTTCCTCAAAGAGTTAAAAATAGTTAAAAATAGACCTGCCATAGGACCCAGCAATTGCACTGCTGGGGACTTACCCCAAAGATACAGATGCAATGAAACGCCGGGACACCTGCACCCCGATGTTTATAGCAGCAATGTCCACAATAGCCAAACTGTGGAAGGAGCCTCGGTGTCCATCAAAAGATGAATGGATAAAGAAGATGTGGTTTATGTATACAATGGAATATTACTCAGCCATTAGAAATGACAAATACCCACCATTTACTTCAACGTGGATGGAACTGGAGTGTATTACATACACTGAGTGAAATAAGTCAATCGGAGAAGGACAAACATTATATAGTCTCATTCATTCGGAGAATATAAAAAACAGTGAAAGAGGAGGGGCAAGATGGCAGAAGAGTAGGGTCCCCAAGTCACCTGTCCCCACCAAATTACCTAGATAACCTTCAAATCATCCTGAAAACCTACGAACTCGGCTTGAGATTTAAAGAGAGAACAGCTGGAATGCTACAGTGGGAAGAGTTCACGCTTCTATCAAGGTAGTAAGACAGGGGAAAAAAGAAATAAACAAAAGGCATCTAAGGGGGAGGGGCCCCCGAGGAGCCAGCCTAAGGCCTGGCCAAGTGCCCGCAGGACAGGAAAGCCCCGCCCAGAGAAGCAGGAGTTTCACCCATCTTCCCAGAGGAGGCACTCTCAGGGAGTTGGAGTAGGATCCCAGGAGGGGCGGGGATGCCCTCAGGCTCCCGGGGACACTAACAGAGCACCTGCGCCCCTGGGAGAGCGTGCCACACCCCGGGCCGAGCTCCCTAAAGGGCTGCAGCATGAACCCAGCCGGACCCAGGAGGAGCTTGCAGGCGGCTCATGCAGAGGCTCCACACAGAGGGAGCAGCGCTGCCGAGAGCCTGATTCCAACAGCGTAGGCCCGGAGCACAGGGCGCCCAAGAAACCTCGCTCCCCCCAGGACAGGCAGAAGCCAGGAGGGCACAGGACAGCAAGGACGCTCCAGGCTCCAGGTGGCCCAGAGCTGAGCAGATCAGCGCCCCTGCCCCCGGAGCATCCAGGCCCCTGCATTCTGAGAGAAGCATAGTTACTGCAAGAGCTGACTCGAGGACTGGAGAGTTAGCCTCTGATACTGTTGTTGTTCCTCCTGGGGCCTCACAGGATAAACAACCCCCACTGAGCTTCACAGTGGCCTTACAGGATAAACAGGTTAAACAACCTTCACTGAGCCCTGCACCAGGATGGGGGCTGAGCAGCTCCCCCAAGTGCTAACACCTGAAAATCAGCACAACAGGCCCCTCCCTCAGAAGACCAGCTAGAGGGACAGGGGAAAAACAAATTATTGACCAAGCAGCACTGGAAAGTTCCAGGGGAAGTCGAGGATTTACAGTATACAGAATCAGAGGATACCTCCCTTGTTTTTTGTTTTTTGATTTCTGTTTGCTTCCCCCCCCCTTTTTTTTCTCTTCTCTCTTTTTTTTCTTCTTTTTTTTTCTTTTTCTTTTCTTCTTTCTCTTCACTCTTTTTCTCCTTTTCCCAATACAACTTGTTTCTGGCCACTCTGCACTGAGCAAAATGACTAGAAGGAAAACCTCACCTCAAAGGAAAGAGGCGGAAACAGTTCTCTCTCCCACAGAGTTACAAAATTTGGATTACAATTCAATGTCAGAGAGCCAATTCAGAAGCACTATTAAAAGGCTACTGGTGGCTCTAGAAAAAAGCATAAAGGACTCAAGAGACTTCATGACTGCAGATTTTAGATCTAATCAGGTATAAATTAAAAATCAATTAAATGAGATGCAATCCAAAATAGAGGGCCTAATGATGAGGGTTAATGGCGTAGATGAACGAGTGAGTGACAAAGAAGACAAGTTGACAGGAAGGAGGGAAACTGAGGAAAAAAGAGACAAAAAATTAAAATATCATGAGGATAGATTAAGGGAAATAAGTGACAGCCTGAAGAAGAAAAACCTGTTTAATTGGGGTTCCCAAGGGCGCCGAAAGGGACAGAGGTCCAGATTATGTATTTGAACAAATCATAGCTGAAAACTTTCCTAATCTGGGAAGGGAAAGAGGCATTCAGATCCAGGAAATAGAGAGATTCCCCCTAAAATCAATAAAAACCACTCAACACCTCGACATTTAATAGTGAAGCTTGCAAATTCCAAGGTAAAGAAAAGGTCCTTAAAGCAGCAAGAGACAAGAAATCTCTAACATTTAAGGGGAGAAATATTATATTAACAGAAGACCTCTTCACAGAGACCTGGCAGGCCAGAAAGGGCTGGCAGGATATATTCAGGGTCCTAAAAGAGAAGAAAAAGCAGCCAAGAATACTTTATCCAGCAAGGCTTTCATTCAGAATAGAAGGATAGATAAAGAGCATCCAAGATAGGCAGAAAATGAAAGAATATGTGACCACCAAACCAGCTCTGAAAGAAATTTTACGGGGGACTCTTAAAATTCCTTTTTAAGAAGAAGTCCAATGGAACACTCTACAAAAACAGGAACTGAATAGGTATCATGATGACACTAAACTCATATATTTCAATAGTAACTCTGAACGTGAATGAGCTTAATGACCACATCAAAAAAACAGTGTTTCAGAGTGTATAAAAAAAAAAAACAGAACCCATCTTTTTGGTGTCTACAATAGACTCATTTTAGACATAAGGACACCTACAACCTGAAAATAAAAGGTTGGAGAACCATGTGCCATTCAAATGGTCCTCAAAAGAAAGCAGAGTTAGCTATCCTTATATCAGATAAACTTAAGTTTATCCTGAAGACTGTAGTGAGAGATGAAGAGGGACACCATATCATACTTAAAGGATCTATCCAACAAGACGACTTAAGAATCATCAATATATATGCCCTGAATGTGGGAGCTGCCAAGTATATCAATCAATTAATAACCAAAGTTAAGACATTCTTAGATAGAAATACACTTAACTTGGTGACTTCAATGTAGTGCTTTCTACAATTGACATATTTTCTAAGCACAACATCTCCAAAGAAACAAGAGCTTTAAATGATACACTGAACCAGATGGATTTCACAGATATCTACAGAACTTTACATCCAAATGCAACTGAATACACATTCTTCTCAAGGGCACATGGAACTTTTCCAGAATAGACCACATATGGGGTCACAAATCAGGTCTGAACCGATAGCAAAAAATTGGGATTGTCTGCTGTGTATTCTTAGACCATAATGCCTTGAAATTAGAACTAAATCACAAAAAGTTTGGAAGGACCTCAAACACGTGGAGGTTAAGGACCATCCTGCTGAAAGATGAAAGGGTCAACCAGGAAATTAAGGAAGAATTAAAAAGATTCATGGAAACTAATGAGAATGAAGGTACAACCATTCAAAATCTTTGGGATACAGCAAAAGCAGTCCTGAAGGGGAAATACATCGCAATACAAGCATCCATTCAAAAACTGGAAAGTACTCAAATACAAAAGCTAACCTCACACCTAAAGGAGCTAGAGAAAAAAACAGCAAATAAATCCTACACCCAGCAGAAGAAGAGAGTTAAATAAAATTCGGGCAGAACTCAGCGAAATCAAGACCAGAAGAACTGTGGAACAGATCAACAAAACCAGGAGTTGGTTCTTTGAAAGAATTAATAAGAGAGATAAAGCATTAGCCAGCCTTATTAAAAAGAAGAGAGAGAAGACTCAGATTAATAAAATCATGAATGAGAAAGGAGAGATCACTACCAACACCAAGGAAATACAAATGATTTTAAAAACATATTATGAACAGCTCTACGCCAATAAATGAGGCAATCTAGAAGAAATGGACACATTCCTGGAAAGCCACAAACTACCAAAAATGGAACGGGGAGAAATAGAAAACCTGAACAGGCCAATAACCAGGGAGGAAATTAAAGCAGTCATCAAAAACCTCCGAAGACACAAAAGTCCAGGGCCAGATGGCTTCCATGGGGAATTCCACCAAACGTTTAAAGAAGAAACCATACCAATTGACTAAAGCTGTTCGGAAAGATAGAAAGTGATGGAATACTCCCAAACTTGTTCTATGAGGCCAGCATCACCTTAATTCCAAAACCAGACAAAGACCCCACCAAAAAGGAGAATTATAGATCAATATCCCTGATGAACATGGATGCAAAAATTCTCAACAAGATACTAGCCAATAGGATCCAACAATACATTAAGAAGATTCTTCACCATTACCAAGTAGGATTTATCCCCGGGACACAAGGCTGGTTCAACACTCGTAAAACAGTCAATGTGATTCATCATATCACCTGGAGAAAAAAACAAGAACCATATGATCCTCTCAATAGATGCAGAGAAAGCATTTGACAAAATACAGCATCCATTCCTGATCAAAACTCTTAAGAGTGTAGGGATAGAGGGAACTTTCCTCGACATCTTAAAAGCCATCTACGAAAAGCCCACAGCAAATATCATTCTCAATGGGGAAGCAGTGGGAGCCTTTCCCCTAAGATCAGGAACAAGACAGGGAGGGATGTCCACTCTCACAACTGCTATTCAACATAGTACTAGAAGTCCTAGCCTCAGCAATCAAACAACAAAAAGAAATAAAAGGCATTCAAATTGGCAGAGAAG
The DNA here is from genome assembly GCF_905146905.1 of Nyctereutes procyonoides. Lineage (NCBI taxonomy): Eukaryota > Metazoa > Chordata > Mammalia > Carnivora > Canidae > Nyctereutes > Nyctereutes procyonoides. The sequence goes on along the minus strand of NW_026575125.1, from coordinate 62,042,004 downwards.
TCGAACTCTCCCTCTTCGCAGATGACATGATACTCTATATAGAAAACCCAAAAGCCTTCACCCCAAGATTGCTAGAACTCATACAGCAACTTGGCAGTGTGGCAGGATACAAAATCAATGGGCAGAAATCAGTGGCATTTCTATACACTAACAGTGAGACTGAAGAAAGAGAAATTAAGGAGTCAATCCCATTTACAATTGCACCCAAAGCATAAGATACCTAGGAATAAACGTAACCAAAGAGGTAAAGGATCTATACCCTGAAAACTAGAGAACACTTCTGAAAGAATTTGAGGAAGATACAAAGAGATGGAAAAATATTCCATGCTCATGGATTGGCAGAATTAATATTGTGAAAATGTCAATGTTACCCAGGGCAATTTATACGTTTAATGCAATCCTTATCAAAATACCATGGACTTTCTTCAGAGAGTTTGAACAAATCATTTTATGATTTGTGTGGAATCAGAACAGACGCTGAATAGCCAGGGGAACATTAAAAAATGGAACCAGAGCTGGGGGCATCACAATGCCAGATTTCAGGTTGTACCACAAAGTTGTGGCCATCAAGACAGTGTGGTACTGGCACAAAAACTGACACATAGATCAATGGAACAGAATAGAGAATGCAGAAGTGGACCCTCAACTTTATGGTCACCTAATATCGACAAAGGAGGAAAGACTATCCACTGGAAAAAAGACAGTCTCTTCAATAAATGGTGCTGGGAAAATTGGACATCCACATGCAGAAGAATGAAACTAGACCACTCTCTTGCACCATACACAAAGATAAACTCAAAATGGATGAAAGATCTTAATGTGAGACAAGATTCCATCAAAATCCTAGAGGAGAACACAGGCAACACCCTTTTTGAAAGTACACCCTTTGAACACCCTTTGAACTTGAAAGTAACTTCTTGCACGATAAATCCATGAAGGCAAGAGAAACAAAAGCAAAAATGAAGTATTGGGATTTCCTCAAGATAAGGAGCTTTCGCACAGCAAAAGAAACAGTCAACAAAGCTAAAAGACAACCCACAGAATGGGAGAAGATATTTGCAAATGACCTATCAGATAAATGCCTAGTTTTCAAGATCTGTAAAGATCTTATTCAACTCAACAGCAAAGAAACAAACAATCCAATCATGAAATGGGTAAAAGACATGAACACAAATCTCACAGAGGAAGACATAGGCATGGCCAACAAGCACATGAGAAAATGCTCCGCATCACTTGACATCAGGGAAATACAAATCAAAAGCACAATGAGATACCACCTCACACCAGTGAGAATGGGGAAAATCAACAAGGCAGGAAACCACAAATGTTGGAGAGGATGTGGAGAAGGGGAAACCTCTTGCACTGTTGGTGGGAATGTGAACTGGTGCATCCACTCTGGAAAACTGTGTGGAGGTTCCTCAGAGTTAAAAATAGACCTGCCCTACGACCCAGCAATTGTACTTTTGGGGATTTACACCAAAGATACAGATGCAATGAAATTCGGGACACCTACACCCCAATGTTTATAGCAGCAATGTTCACAATAGCACTACTGTGGAAGGAGCCTCAGTGTCCATCGAAAGATGAATGCATAAAGAAGATGTGGTTTATGTATACAATGGAATATTACTCAGCCATTCGGAACGACAAATACCCACCATTTGCTTCGACGTAGATGGACCTGAAGGGTATTATGCTGAGTGAAATAAGTCAATCAGAGAAGGACAAACATTATATGGTCTCATTCATTTGGGGAATATAAAATATAGTGAAAAGGAATAAAGGGGAAAGGAGAAAAAATGAGTGGGAAATATCAGAAAGGGAGACAGAACATGAGAGACTCTTAACTCTGGGAAAGGAACTAGGGGTGGTGGAAAGGGAGGTGGGCAGGGGTGGGGGTGACTGGGTGACGGGCACTGAGGGGCGCCCTTGATGGAATTAGCACTGGATGTTATTCTATATTTTGGCAAATTGAACAGCAATAAAAAATAAATTTATTTAAAAAATTCTCTCTTAGGACCTCTTTGCTGCATCTGAAAGCTTTTGTACTGTTGTGTTTTAATTTTCATTTGTTTCCATATATTGTTAGGTTTCTTCATTGATTTCCTCGTTGACCCATTCACTGTTTAGTAGCATTTGTTTAAATTCAATGTATTTGTTGTCTTTTCAGATTTTATCTTGTGGTTGTCTTCTAGTTTCATAGTGTTGTGGTCAGAATTGTTGCATGGTATGACTTAAATATTTTTTTGTTTGTGGACTCCTTCTGTGTGACCTAATATGTGATCTATTCTGGAGAATGTTCCATGTGGAACTAGAAAATAATGTGTACTCTGCTGTTTAATGACACAGTGTTCTGAATATATCTGTTCAGTCCATTTGGTCCAGGGTGTCATTCAATAACATTGTTTCCTTGTTTATTTCCTGTTTACATTATATTTTCATTGATATAATTGGGGTATGGAAGCCCCCTACCATTATGATACCATGATCGAGTAGTTACTTTGTGTTTGCCATTAATAGTTGTATGTATTCGGGTGCTCCCATGGTAGGTGCATAAATATTTACAATTGTTATAATTTCTTATTATATTGTCCCTGTTATTATGATATAGTGCCCTTCCTTTTCCCATGTTACACTTTTTTTGTTTTAAAGTCTAGTTTTTCTGATATGTGTACTGAAACTCTGGCTCTCTTTTGATGCCCATCTGTGTGAAAAATGTTTTTCTATTGTTTCACTTTTGATCTTAATGTATAATCAGGTTTCAAATGAGTGCTTTGAAGGCAACATATAGTAGAAAGCAGTATGAAAACATACAGGTAAAAATCCCAATCATTTGATAACGATTGAGACCTGATTTGTAACCCACTATGTGATCTATTCTGGAGAATGCCCCATATGCACTCGAGAAGAATGTGTATTTTGTTGCTTTTGGATGGAATGCTCTGAATATATCTGTGAAGTCCATCTGGTCCAGTGTGTCATTCAAAGCCCTTGTTTCCACGTTTATCTGCCTAGATAATCTGTCCATTGTAGTGAGTGGAGTGTTAAAGTCCCCTACTATTATTGTATTATCAATATATTTCTTTAATTTTGTTATTAATTGGCTTATATAATTGGCTGCTCCCATGCTAGGGGCATAAATATTTATAATTGTTAGATCTTCTTGATATACCCTTTAATTATGATATAGTGTCATTCTTCATCTCTTCTTACAGTCTGTGGTTTAAAATCTAAATTGTCTGATATAAGGATTGCCACCCCAGCTTTCATTTGATGTCCATTAGCATGATAAATTGTTTTCTACCCCCTCATTTTCAATCTGGAGGTGTCTGTGCATCTAAAATGAGTCTCTTGCAGACAGTATATTGATGAATCTTTTTGTTTTACCCACTCCGTCACCCTATGTCTTTTGATATGAGCGTTTAGTCCATTTACAATCAAAGTAATTATTGACATATATGGATTTATTGCTGTTTATCACTTGTTTTGTTATGTTTCTGGACATTTTCTTTTATTTTTTCTTGTCTTTGTCACTTTTGGTCTCTTTGCCCTCAAAACGTCCCCTTTTTAAATATTCCTTACAGGGCTGGGTTATGGGCCATGATCTACTTTAGGTTTTGCTTATCTGAGAAGCTCTTTATTTTTCCTTCCATTATTAATTATAGCTTTGTGGAATAGTGTATATTTGGGTGCAGATTGTTCCCATTCATCACTTTGAATATTTTGTGCCTCTCCCTTCTGGCTTGCCAATTTTTTTTTAAATTTGTTTTATTGGAGTTCAATTTGCCAACATTTAGCATAACACTCAAGCCATTTTTTTTTTTTAGAAACCTCCAGCTAGCCTTTTGGATTTTCCCTTGTAAGTGAAGGGCTTCTTTTTTCTAGTTGCTTTTACAATTATTTTTTTCTTAATCACTATGTTTTTCAAATTTAATTATCCTATGTATTTGTGTGCATATGATGATGATGATGATGATGATGATGATGACAACGATGATGATTTTGCTGGGAGTTCTGTGTGTGTCCTGGATCTGGATGTTTTCTTCCCCAGATTGGTGAACTTCTCAGCTTTTATCAAACATAAAAACATTAATATTATAAGAGTCCCAGAGAAGAAGAGAGAGAAAATGGGGCAGAAAATTTATTTGATGTAATAATAGCTGGAAAGTTTCCTACGTCTCTTCTTGTGCTGTATAATTCTTCATTTTTAGTTCAGCTTTATTATTTTCCATTATTTTGTCTTCTAATTAAAATTAATTAATTAATTTCTCTGCTTCTTCCAGCCTGGAATTCATTGCATCAAACTTGTTTCTAATCTAATTTATTGCACTCCATCTCTGATTCTTTTTTAACCCTTTTATCTCTGTGTTAAAATTCTCACTGATGTCTTCTTTTTTTCTTAATATTTTTCAAATTTATTTTAAATAGAGGGGCAAGTGGGGGCAGAGACAGAGAGAATATTAAGCAGACTCTGTGCTGAGATTGGAGCCTGATGCAGTACTCAGTCTCACGACCCTGAGGTCACTACCTGAGCCAAAACCAAGAGTAAGCCACTTCACAGACTACAGCACCCAGGCACTCCTTGTATTCTTTTATCAGTCCAGTGAGTATCCTTATGATTATTGCCTTAAATTCTCCATCAGACATTCTACATATATCTTTTTCACTTATATATCTGGCCATAGCCTTTTCTTGTTACTTCATTTGGGATAAATTTCTCTGTCTTGAGATTCTATCTAAGTTTCTGCCTTCTTCTGGATGTCAGAAAAACCAGCTATATCTTGTACTCTTGAAAACATGAACAGACTGATAACCAGCAAGGAAATTGAATCAATAACGTAAAACCTCCCAACAAACAAATGACCAGGGCCAGATGGATTCACAGGGACATTTTACCAAATATTTAAAGATGTGTTAATACCTACTCTTCTCAAACTATTTCAAAAATTAGAATTGCAAGGAAAATTCCAAACTCATTCAGTGAGGCCAGCATTATCCTGATTCCAAAAGCAGATAGAGATTCCACTAAAAAAGAGAACTAGAAGCCAGTATCTCTGATGAACATGTATGCAAAAATTCTCCACAAAGCACTAGGAAATAAGTTCTTTAAGTTCATATATACTATATTAAAATAATCATTCCCCACAATCAACTGAGATTTATTTATGGGTTGCAGAGTTGGTTCAATATGCACAAATCAATCAACATGATACATCACATTGATAAAATAAAGGGTAAAAACCACATTATCCTCTCAATAAATGCAGGAAAAGGGTTTGCCAAGGTACCAAATCCATTCTTTATAAAAAGCTTCAACAAAGTAGGTTTAGAGGGGACATACTTTGAAATTATAAGGCCACATACAAAAAAATCCCACAGCTAATAGCATCCTCTATAGGGAAAAACAGAGATTTTCCTTCATGGTCAGGAACAAGACAGGAATGTCCCCTTTCTGAACACTGTTATTTAACATAACGCTGGGAGTACTAGCCTGAGCTATCAGACAGCAAAAAGAAATAAATGGCACCCAAATTGGCAAGGAAGAAATCAAACGTTCACTATTTGCAGATGACACAATACTCTAGTAAGAAACCTGAAGGACTTCACCAAAAAATTGCTATAACTGATACATGAATGCAGTAAAGTCACGGGATACAAAATCAATGTACAGAAATCCATTGCATTTCTACACAACAATCACGAACCAGCAGAAAAAGAAATCAATGAATTATCCCATTTAAATTGCACCGAAATTGGGACACCTAGGTGTCTCAGTGGTTGAGCATCTGCCTTTTGCTCAGGTCCTGATCCTGGTGTCCTGGTATCGAGTCCTGCATCAGGCTCCACAAGGGAGCCTGCTTCTCCCTCTGCCTATGTCTCTGCTTCTCTCTGTGTGTCTTTCATGAATAAATAAAATCTTTAAAAAATCACTTCCTTAAAAAAATAAAAAATAAATCGCACCAAAACCAATAAGACACCTAGGAATAAACCTACCCAAACAGATAAAAGATCTATACCCTGAAAATTATAAAATACTGATGAAAGAAATTGAAGAGGATACAAAAAATAGAAAAATATTCCATATTCATGGTTTGGAAGAAAAATGTTGTTGAACTGTCTATAATGACAAGAGCAATGTACACATTTAATGCCATCCCCATGAAAATACAACCAGCATCTTTCATATTACTAGAACAAACAATCCTAAAATTTGTATGGAACCACAAAAATAAATTTGAAAAAAAGAAAGCAAACCTGGAGACATCACAATTCTAGACGCCAAGTTACATTATAAATCTTAAACTGTACCCAATAATAAGTTCAAAATGTATTAAACACCTGAATAGAGACAGGAAACCATCAAAATCCCAGAGGAGATCACAGGCAGTAACCACTTTGATATTGGTTTTAGCAAATTCTTACTAGATATGTCTCCTAAGGCAAGGGGAACAAAAGAAATATATAAACTATTGGGACTTCATTAAGATAAAAATCTTCTACACAGCAAAGGAAACCATAAAAAACACTAAAAGGCAACCTGTGCTATAGAAGAAAATATTTGTGATCTGTGAATGACATGTGATAAAGGATTACTATCCAAAATATATAAACAGGTATCAAACTGAACACCCAATAAACAAACAACTCAGTTAATAAATAGGCAGAAGACATGAATAGGCTTTTTTTAATAATAAATTTATTTTTTAATGGTGTTCAATATGCCAACAAACAGAATAACACCCAGTGCTAATCCCATCAAGTGCCTCCCTCAGTGCCCGTAACACATTTACCCCCACCCCCCGCCCTTCTCCCCTTCCACCAACCTAGTTCGTTTCCCAGAGTTAAGAGTTTTCATGTTCTGTCTCCCTTTCTGATATTTCCTTTTTTTAATAATATATTTATTTTTTATTGGTGTTCAATTTACCAACATACAGAATAACACCCACTGCTCATCCCGTCAAGTGCCCCCTCAGGGCCCGTCACCCATTCACCCCCACCCCCCCTTCCACTACCCCAAGTTCGTTTCCCAGAGTTAGGAGCCTTTATGTTCTGTCTCCCTTTCTGATATTTCCCACACATTTCTTCTCCCTTCCCTTATATTCCCTTTCACTATTATTTATATTCCCCAAATGAATGAGAACATATATTGTCCTTCTCCGATTGACTTACTTCACTCAGCATAATACCCTCCAGTTCCATCCACGTTAAAGCAAATGGTGGGTATTTGTCGTTTGTAATGGCTGAGTAATATTTCATTGTATGCATAAACCACATCTTCTTTATCCATTCATCTTTCGATGGACACCGAGGCTCCTTCCATAGTTTGGCTATTGTGGATATTGCTGCTAGAAACATCGGGGTGCAGGTGTCCCGGAGATTCATTGCATCTGAATCTTTGGGGTAAATCCCCAACAGTGCAATTGCTGGGTCGTAGGGCAGGTCTATTTTGAACTCTTTGAGGAACCTCCACACGGTTCTCCAGAGTGGCTGCACCAGTTCACATTCCCACCAACAGTGTAAGAGGGTTCCCTTTTCACCTCATCCTCTCCAACCTTTGTGGTTTCCTGACTTGTTAATTTTCCCCATTCTCACTGGTGTGAGGTGGTATCTCATTGTGGTTTTGATTTGTATTTCCCTGATGGCAAGTGATGCAGAGCATTTTCTCATGTGCATATTGGCCATGTCTATGTCTTCCTCTGAGATTTCTGTTCATGTCTTTTGCCCATTTCATGATTGGATTGTTTGTTTCTTTGGTGTTGAGTTGAATAAGTTCTTTATAGATCTTGGATACTAGCCCTTCATCTGATAGGTCATATGCAAATATCTTCTCCCATTCTGTAGGTTGTCTTTTAGTTTTGTTGACTGTATCCTTTGCTGTGCAAAAGCTTCTTATCTTGATGAAGTCCCAATAGTTCATTTTTGCTTTTGTTTCTTTTGCCTTCATGGATGTATCTTGCAAGAAGTTACTGTGGCCGAGTTCAAAAAGGGTGTTGCCTGTGTTCTCCTCTAGGATTTTAATGGAATCCTGTCTCACATTTAGATCTTTCATCCATTTTGAGTTTATCTTTGTGTATGGTGCAACAGAGTGGTCTGGTTTCATTCTTCTGCATGTGAATATCCAATTTTCCCAGCACCATTTATTGAAGAGACTGTCTTTCTTCCAATGGATAGTCTTTCCTCCTTTATCGAATATTAGTTGACCATAAAGTTCAGGGTCTATTTCTGGATTCTCTATTCTGTTCCATTGATCAATGTGTCTGTTTTTGTGCCAGTACCACACTGTCTTGATGACCACAGCTTTGTAGTACAACCTGAAATCTGGCATTGTGATGCCCCCAGCTATGGCTTTCTTTTTTAAAATTCCCCTGGCTATTCAGGGTCTTTTCTGATTCCACACAAATCTTAAAATAATTTGTTCTAACTCTCTGAAGAAAGTCTATGGTATTTTGATAGGGATTGCATTAAACGTGTAAATTGCCCTGGGTAACATTGACATTTTCACAATATTAACTCTGCGAATCCATGAGCATGGAATCTTTTTCCATCTCTTTGTGTCTTCCTCAATTTCTCTCAGAAATGTTCTATAGTTTTTAGGGTATAGATCCTTTACCTCTATAGTTAGGTTTATTCCTAGGTATCTTATGCTTTTGGGTGCAATTGTCAATGGGATTGATTCCTTCATTTCTATTTCTTCAGTCTCATTGTTAGTGTATAGAAATGCCACTGACTTCTGGGCATTGATTTTCTATCCTGCCACACTGCCAAATTGCTGTATGAGTTCTAGCAATCTTGGGGTGAAGGCTTTTGGGTTTTCTATATAGAGTATCATGTCATCGGCAAAGAGGGAGAGTTTGACTTCTTCTTTGCCAATTTGAATGCCTTTAATGTCTTGTTGTTGTCTGAGTGCTGAGGCTAGGACTTCCAGTACTCTGTTAAGTAGCAGTGGTGAGAGTGGACGTCCCTGTCGTGTTCCTGATCTTAGGGGAAAGGCTCCCAGTGCTTCCCCATTGAGAATTATACTTGCTGTGGGCTTTTCGTAGATGGTTTTTAAGATGTTGAGGAATGTTCCCTCTATCCCTACGCTCTGAAGAGTTTTATGAGGAATGGATGCTGTATTTTGTCAAATACTTTCTCTGCATCTAATGAGAGGATTATATGGTTCTTGGTTTTTCTCTTGCTGATATGATGAATCACATTGATTGTCTTACGAGTGTTGAACCAGCCTTGTGTCCCGGGAATAAATCCTACTTGGTCATGGTGAATAATTTTCTTAATGTACTATTGGATCCTATTGGCTTGTATCTTGCTGAGAATTTTTGCATCCATATTCATCAGGGATATTGGTCTATAATTCTCCTTTTTGGTTGGGTCTTTGTCTGGTTTTGGAATTAAGGTGATGCTGGCCTCGTAGAACGAATCTGGAAGTACTCCATCTCTTTCTATCTTTCCAAACAGCTTTAGTAGAATAGGTACGGTTTCTTCTTTAAACGTTTGATAGAATTCCCCTGGGAAGCCATCTGGCCCTGGACTCTTGTGTCCTGGGAGGTTTTGGATGACTGCTTCAATTTCCTCCCTGGTTCTTGGCCTGTTCAGGTTTTCTATTTCTTCCTGTTCCAGTTTTGGTAGTTTGTGGCTTTCCAGGAATGTGTCCATTTCTTCTAGATTGCCTCATTTATTGGCGTAGAGCTGTTCATAATATGTTTTTAAAATCATTTGTATTTCCTTGGTGTTGGTAGTGATCTCTCCTTTCTCATTCATGATTTTATTAATCTGAGTCTTCTCTCTCTTCTTTTTAATAAGGCTGGCTAATGCTTTATCTCTCTTATTAATTCTTTCAAAGAACCAACTCCTGGTTTTGTTGATCTGTTCCACAGTTCTTCTGGTCTTGATTTCGCTGAGTTCTGCTCGAATTTTATTTAACTCTCTTCTTCTGCTGGGTGTAGGATTTATTTGCTGTTTTTTTCTCTAGCTCCTTTAGGTGTAAGGTTAGCTTTTGTATTTGAGTACTTTCCAGTTTTTGAATGGATGCTTGTATTGCGATGTATTTCCCCTTCAGGACTGCTTTTGCTGTATCCCAAAGATTTTGAATGGTTGTACCTTCATTCTCATTAGTTTCCATGAATCTTTTTAATTCTCCCTTAATTTCCTGGTTGACCCTTTCATCTTTCAGCAGGATGGTCCTTAACCTCCACGTGTTTGAGGTCCTTCCAAACTTTTTGTGATTTAGTTCTAATTTCAAGGCATTATGGTCTGACAATATGCAGGGGATGATCTCAATCTTTTGGTATAGGTCAGACCCGATTTGTGACCCAGTATGTAGTCTATTCTGGAGAAAGTTCGATGTGCACTTGAGAAGAATGTATATTCAGTTGAGTTTGGTTGTAAAGTTCTTAGATATCTGTGAAATCCATCTGGTCCAGTGTATCATTTAAAGCTCTCGTTTCTTTGGAGATGTTGTGCTTAGAAGACCTATCGAGTATAGAAAGAGCTAGATTGAAGTCACCAAGTAGAAGTGTATTATTATCCAAGTTTTTCTTCACTTTGGTTATTAATTGATTTAAATATTTGGCAGCTCCCACATTCGGGGCATATATATTGAGGATTGTTAAGTTCTCTTGTTGGATAGATCCTTTAAGTATGATATAGTGTCCCTCTTCATCTCTCACTACAGTCTTCGGGGTAAATTTTAGTTTTTCTTATATAAGGATGGCTACCCCTGCTTTCTTTTGAGAACCATTTGAATGGGAAATGGTTCTCCAAACTTTTATCCTTAGGTTGTAGGTGTCCTTCTGTCTAAAATGAGTCTCTTGTAGACAGCAAATAGATGGATCCTGCTTTTTTATCCAGTCTGACACCCTGCTCCTTTTGATGGGGTCATTAAGCCTGTTCACGTTCCGAGTTATTATTGAAAGATATGAGTTTAGTGTCATCATGGTATCTATTCAGTCCTTGCCTTTGTGGATTTTTCCACTCTACTTCTTCTCAAAGGGGAATTTTAAGAGTCCCCCTTCAAATTTCTTGCAGAGCTGGTTTGGAGGTCACATATTCTTTCAGTTCCTGCCTGTCTTGGAAGCTCTTTATCTCTCCTTCCATTTTGAATGAGAGCCTTGCTGGATAAAGTATTCTTGGTTGCATGTTCTTCTCATTTAGGACTCTGAATATATCCTGCCAGCCCTTTCTGGCCTGCCGGGTCTCTGTGGAGAGGTCTGCTGTTACCCTAATACTCCTCCTCATAAAACTCAGGGATTTCTTGTCTCTTGCTACTTTAAGGATATTCTCTGTATCTTTGGAATTTGCAAGCTTCACTATTAGATGTCGAGGTGTTGAACGGTTTTTATTGATTTTAGGGGGGATCTCTCTATTTCCTGGATCTGAATGCCTGTTTCCCTTCCCAGATTAGGAAAGTTTTCAGCTAGAATTTGTTCAAATACATATTCTGGACCTCTGACCCTTTCGGCGCCCTCAGGAACCCCAATTAAACATAGGTTTTTGTTCCTCAAGCTGTCATTTATTTCCCTTAATCTATCCTCATGGTCTTTAATTGTTTTTCTCTTTTTTCCTCAGTTTCCCTCTTTGCCATCAACTTGTCTTCTATGTCACTCACTTGTTCTTCCACCTCGTTAACCCTCGTCGTTAGGACTTCTAGTTTGGATTGCATCTCATTCAATTGATTTTTATTTTCTGCCTGATTAGATCTAAATTCTGCAGTCATGAAGTCTCTTGAGTCCTTTATGTTTTTTCTAGAGCCACCAGTAGCTATATAATAGTGCTTCTGAATTGGCTTTCTGATATTGAATTGTAATCCAGATTTTGTAACTCTGTGGGAGAGAGGACTGTTTCTGATTCTTTCTTTTGAGGTGAGCTTTTCCTTCTAGTCATTTTGCTCAGTGCAGAGTGGCCAAAAACAAGTTTTATTGGGGAAAGGAGAAAAAGGGAGGAGAGAAAGAAGGAAAGAAAAGAGATTAAGAAAAAAAGGAAAAAGGAAGAGAAAAAGGAAAAAAGAAGAGAGAAAGAAAAAGAAAGAAAGGAAAAAAAATGGTGGGGGAAGCAAACAGAAATCTAAAAGCAAAAAAAAAAAAAACATGGGGGAGTATCTTCTGTTTCTGTATACTTTAATTCCCTTGACTTCCCCTGAAACTTTCCGTCTAGCTGGTCTTCTGGGGGAGGGTCCTGTTGTGCTGATTTTCAGGTGTTAGCACTTGGGGGAGCTGCTCTGCCCCCTGCCTGGTGCAGGGCTCAGTTTTGGTTGTTTACCCCCTGAGGCCCCAGGAGGAGCAACCTCAGTGGTGGAGCCAGCTCTGGAGCCCTGGATTCAGCTCTTGCAGTAACTACAGAGCTCTTGGTCTGCAGGGGCCCAGATGCTCCGGGGGCGGGGCCGCTGATCTGCTCAGCTCAGGGCAGGATCGTCCTTGCTGTCCTGGGCCCTCCTGGCCTCTGCCTGTCCCGGGCGGGACGCCGGATCCTTGGCTGTGTTCCAGGCGCCCTGTGCTCCGGGGCCTGCCCTGTTGGATTCGAGCTCAGGCCAGGTAGCCGAGCTCAGGCCACGTAGCCGCCTCTCCGCGGAGCCTCCACCCAAGCCCCGCGGAGCTGCTCCCGGAGCGGCGCAGCCTTCTCTGCAGGGAGCCTCTTCCTCTGCCGGAACCGCCTCCGTGCTGCTCCCAGGACACGCAGCCCCTCTCTGTGGAGCCGCTGCCCGAGCCCCTCCGAGCTGCTCCCGGGTCCAGCCGTGCCTGCTGTAGCCCTTTAGGGAGCTCGGCGCACTCTCCCTGGGGCGCAGGTGTCTCTTAGTGTCCCAGGGAGCCCCGGGGCTTCCCCGCCCTCCTGGAGTCCTGCTCTAACTCCCAGCGAGCACCTTTCTGCCCGGGAGGATTGGTGAAGCTTCTGCTTCTCTGGGACGGGGCTCTCCTGCCCTGGGGGCACTTGCCCAGGCCTTCACCCAGCTCCTCGCAGGGCGCCTCCCCCTTGGATGCCTTTTGTTTCTTTATTTCTTTTTTCCGGTCTTCCTACCTTGATAGAAGCCGGACTCTTCTCACTGTAGCATTCCAGCTGTTCTCTTTTTAAATCTCATGCCAAATTCGTAGATTTTCAGGATGATTTGAAGGTTATCTAGGGAATTTGGTGGGGACAGGTGACTTGGGGTCCCTACTCTTCAGCCATCTTGCCCGTCCTCCTCCCCTTTCTGATATTTCCTACCCATTTCTTCTCCCTTCTCTTCTATTCCCTTTCACTATTATTTATATTCCCCAAATGAATGAGACCATATACTGTTTGTCCTTCTCCAATTGACTTATTTCACTCAGCATAATACCCTCCAGTTCCATCCACGTTGAAGCAAATGGTGGGTATTTGTCGTTTCTAATGGCTGAGTAATATTCCATTGTATGCATAAACCACATCTTCTTTATCCATTCATCTTTTGATGGACACCGAGGCTCCTTCCACAGTTTGGCTATTGTGGACATTGCTGCTAGAAACATCGGGGTGCAGGTGTCCCAGCGTTTCATTGCATCTGCATCTTTGGGGTAAATCCCCAGCAGTGCAATTGCTGGGTCATAGGGCAGGTCTATTTTTAACTCTTTGAGGAACCTCCACACGGTTTTCCAGAGTGGCTGTACCAGTTCACATTCCCACCAACAGTGTAAGAGTGTTCCCTTTTCTCCGCATCCTCTCCAACCTTTGTGGTTTCCTGCCTTGTTAATTTTCTGCATTGTCACTGGTGTGAGCTGATATCTCATTGTCATTTTGATTTGTATTTCCCTGATGGCGAGTGATGAGGAGTATTTTCTCATGTGCATGTTGGCCATGTCTATGTCTTCCTCTGTGAGATTTCTCTTCATGTCTTTTGCCCATTTCATGATTGGATTGTTTGTTTCTTTGCTGTTGAGTTTAATAAGTTCTTTATAGATCTTGGAAACTAGCCCTTTATCTGATAGGTCATTTGCAAATATCTTCTCCCATTCTGTAGGTTGTCTTTGAGTTTTGTTGACTGTATCCTTTGCTGTGCAAAAGTTTCTTCTCTTGATGAAGTCCCAATAGTTCATTTTTGCTTTTGTTTCTCTTGCCTTCATGGATGTATCTTGCAAGAAGTTACTGTGGCCGAGTTCAAACAGGGTGTTGCCTGTGTTCTCCTCTAGAATTTTGATGGAATCTTGTCTTACATTTAGATCTTTCGTCCATTTTGAGTTTATCTTTGGACTTTTTCTTTCCAAAGAAGACATACAGATGAAAAAAAAACACATGTAAAGGTGCTCAACATCACTGATCATCAGGGAAATAGAAATCAAAGCTACACTGAGATATCACTTCACAGCTGTCTGAATTGCTAAAATTAACATTCCAGGAATAACAACAATTGTTGGCAAGAATTTGGAGATCCAAGTAACCATGTTACTCTATTGGTGGGAAGGTGAACTGGTCCAGCCACTCTGGAAAACATTATGGAAATTCCATAAAAAGTTAGAAATAGAACTATGTTATGACTCAAAAATTTCACTACCAGGTATTTACCCATAGAATACAAAAATACTGACTTAACGGGATACATATACCCTCATGTGACAGCAGCATTATCAACAATAGCCAAATTATGGAAAGAGCGCAGATATCCATCATTTAATGAATGGATAAAGAATATATGATATATATGTAGATTGGGATATTACTCAGCTATAGGAAGGAATGAATTTTGTCATTTGCCACAATATGCATGGAACTAGACAGTAATATGTTATGTGAAAGAAATCAGGGAAGGACAAATACCATATGGTTTCACTCATATGTGGAATAAAAGAAGCAAAATAGATGAACTTAGGGAGAAAAAAAGAGAGACATACCATAAAACAAACTCTTACCTATAGAGAAAAACTGAGGGAAGGTGGGCAAGGGATAAGTTAAATAGGTGATAGGTACTTGTTAAGGAGAGCACTTCTTGTGATGAGCACTGGGTATTGTATGTAAGTGATGAATCAAAATTCCATACCTGAAATTAATATTACACTGTATGTAAACTAATTGGAATTTAAGTAAAAACTTGAAAAAATAAACAACCAAAACATCAATGAAACCAGGAGCTGGTTCTAGAAATCAATAAAATTGATAAACTAGCCAGAATTATCAAAAACAAAAGATAAAGACCCAAATAATTAAAATCATAAATGAGAGAGCAAAAATAGTAACCAACAACAGGGAAGTACAATTATAATAGAATTTTATGAAAAAATGTATACCAACATAAGGACAACCTAGAAGAAATGGATAAATTCCTATAAACATGTAAAGTACCAAAACTGTAAAAGCAAGAAATGGAGAACTTGAACTCACCAGACATCAGCAAAGACAAGGTATCACTAATCAAAAAACTCCCAACAAACAAAGGACCAGGGCCAGATGGCTCCACAGGTGAATTCTACCAAATATATGAAGAGTTAACTTCTATTCTTCTCAAAATATTAAAAAAAAATAGAAATGGAAGGAAAACTTCCATATTCATTTGGAGGCTAGCATTACCATGATATCAATACCAGATGAAGACATGATAATTAAAGACAACTACAGATCAATATCTCTGATGAGCATAGGTTCAAAATTCCTCAACAAAATACTTGCAAAGCAAATCCAACAAGGCATTTAAAAAATCATTCACCACTTTCAAATGTGATTTATTCCTGTCTTGCGAGTGCAGTACAATATTTACAAATCAATGAATGTAATATATTGCATTAATAAAAGAAAGGGTGAGAAAATGATCATCTCAATAGATGCAGAAATAGCATTTAACACAGTAGAATACCCATTCATGATAAAAACCTTCAATAGAGTAGTTTTAGAGGGAGCATACCTCAACATAATAAAGGCACAGCTATTATATTCTCAATGGGGAGAATTTGAGAGCTATTCCTCTATGTTTAAGAACAAAATAAGAATGCCCACTCTTACCACTTCTATTCAACATAATACAGGAAGTCCTAGCTACAGCAATCAGACAATAAAAAACCACATATAAATGAGCAAGGAAGAAATCAAACTTCCATTATTTGCAGATAACGTGATACTCTATATAGAAAACCCAAAAGACTCCACCAATAAAATGGATAGAACTCATAAATGAATTCAGTGAAGTTGTAGGATACAGAATCAACATTCATAAATCTATTGCATTTCTATACACTAATAATGAAGCAGCAGAAAGAGAAATTAAGGAATGAATCCCATTTATAATTGCATCAAAAATAAGATACATATGAATAAACCTAGCCAAAGATGTGAAAAACCTATAATCTGAAAACTGTAAGACACTGATGAAAGAAATTGAAGATGACACAAATAAATGGAAAGACAAATAAGCAAAGGAAAATAAAAGAGAGTGGCAAAATTAAGAACCAGACTCTTAAGTATAGAGAGGTTACCAGAAGGGAAGTGGGTAGGCGGATGGGTTAAACAGGTGATGTGGATTAAAGTATGTACTTGTAATAAGCATAGGTGATGTGTGGAAGTATTGAATCACTATATTGTATATTTGAAACTAATATAACACTCTATTTAACTAACTGGAATTTAAATAAATAAAAGAAAAATCAAGATCAAACCTTACATATATGAAATAATTCCATTTCACATATACTGGGGTTTAGGATTTAACATAGCTTTTTTTGACTTGGGGAAAACACAAACCACCACATAACAGTGACATAGTCAAAAATTGAGAATTTTAGGGCAGCCCGGGTGGCTCAGTGGTTTAGCGCCACCTTCAGCCCAGGGTGTGATCCTGAAGACCTGGGATAGAGTCCCACATCAGGCTCCCTGCATGGAGCCTGCTTCTCCCTCTGCTTGTGTCTCTGCCTCTCTCTCTGTGTCTCTCATGAATAAATAAATAAAATCTAAAAAAACTTGAGAATATTAGAAACAGAGATATCAGGGATTAAATTTTGGCTCCTCTTCAGGTCCTGGAGAAGTAATTTATTTTTTCTGAGTCTCACTTATGAGTAGAATAGAAATAAGAATATTGAACTCATTCTGTTTTGTGAAGATCAGTGCTGGTAAATGTAAAAAACATGGCACATAGTAGGAGGCTAAAAAATTATAGCTTCATTAATATCAGTACAAGATTCCTTTGTCAGGTAAGTGGTAGGCCAGGTTATAATTAGTAGAATTAATGCCATCTAGGTTTAAATAATACATATAATTTCTGGATCATTTTATATTTTGTATCTATTGCTTTCTGATATGATTTGCTCATATGTCTCTACATGATACATTAGGTGAAATGTACCTTATCATATCACAGATGAAAAAAACACCACTTATGTTTTGATATCACAGACTCCCTAATTTTTTTTGTTTTTTGTTTTTTTAATAAATTATTTTTTTATTGGTGTTCAATTTACCAACATACAGAATAACACCCAGTGCTCATCCCGTCAAGTGTCCCCCTCAGTGCCGTCACCCACTCACCCCCACCCCCCGTCCTCCTCCCCTTCCACCATCCCTAGTTCGTTTCCCAGAGTTAGACTCCCTAATTTGCAAAACATTCAAGAATTCCAGTGAGAATCCCCAAATTATATAATGGCTCCTCAGTTACAAATTTGTAGCTAAATCTGTGATTGAGCAGAAATTAAAGCAATACTTTGTTTTCAGATAGCTTCTTTGGCTGAAATGAAGAGTATAAATGCCTTTTCTCTCTCATATCACATATGTCTTACACAAAAACTGACTCAAAATTTGCTTGATCTAGAAAAGAACATATGACCAATTTAAGTTTGTGGCTGTCAGTGGCCATTACCATGGGGTGAGGGGTGGGAGGCAGGGGCTGCCATTGCAAATGTGGACAGAATGCCAAGATGAAGAACTGCACTTGATAGCAAACCACATGCAGCCTATGCCTGGAGCATAAAGGCTGCTGTCAGCTCTTCAAAAGCTCAACTTGCTACAATTTTCAGAGTCTCATCTTGCAGATATGTCAGGCAGAATTTGTCTCACAGTGTTTGAATTAGCTGTAAATCTACTAATCCAAGCTAATATCCAGAGGGCTATTGCTAGATCCAGGGGCTCATAAATTTGCACCACTCTTTCATCATTCTGGGCCCCAGATGGCCTTAAATGGACATAATGAGACATAGGAAGACATTATTAAATCCTTAGGTCAAAATTCACAGCCTAACCTCTTCTCTTTCTTTTTCAGGCTGGAAAGGATGATATCCTTGAAGTGCTAATATTCACTGTTGATTTATTCTGCTGACTGCTTTCAAAGTTCACAGTATTTATTTTAGTTAAAAATAGTATTATTGATAGTCTACAACAAAAATATCCATTCGTATGCTAATTCACAGCATTACAGTAAAGAAAATATCAGCTTGTTCCTCAGTTTATATTTACAGCTTTAAAAATATTTTATAAATGGAAAGACAGAATGTGAACTCTATTATAGTAGCAACTGAGTGTTGTCAATGTATCCTTAAATTGCCAGTTTTATAAATGGCACTTTTGAAATGAGAAAGTTGTAAGAAAGCACAATATAATGAAGTTTTGAAATGTGTGCTTGTTTAATACCCCTTCCACTATCTCTAGCTGAAAATACAACTGTCAGAGCACAAGAGTTCCTGTCAATTTCTAAAGTTACACTTTTATCCCCTAAACAAGCATCCTTATCCGGGTTACCAAACAGAGCACTCAACAGGAGCCCCTGAGTGTGCATATTAAATGTCATGTATGCCTCTGCCTGAGCCATCCATCTTAAGGAATGCTTGATCTCAGTCTGTTTCACCCTTTTCCTGTGTTCCCTTGCTTTGAGTAATGAACTTTCCCCAGAGACATTTCTCAGAAAGGATTTTCATGCAGAACAGCTGATGCACATGCTTCTATTTTAAAAAAGAACACATGTTCAACACATTTTGCTTTTGTGAAATGGAATATGGTTTAAGTTTGTTTCAATCAAAAAGATCATGGCTGGAAGGACTTATGTCAAAGTGCACAAGATTTTATATACAATGAAGATTTTTTTTACTCCTTCTTCCTCTTATGATTGAACAAAACAAAATATAAAACAGTTGTTTTTACATATGAATTAACTTAAAGGCAGCTTGTTATAAAAACACCATATTTACTATTCTTTTGGATTCAACTTATTTTTTGTAAGATTCACATCAAAAAAAGCAGCTCTTGTCTCTACTATGAAACTTAATATGTATTCACAGTGAACCGTCTCAATGTCTAAATTTAATGGGTTGTATTAAAGGCCAGTTCTTGGAGTTAACTGTGGTATTATGTCAGCCTGGTACACAGGGAGTTAGTTCAAAAATACTTGCCCTAAATCAGTATTCATATTCAGTAAAATGTGTATCTGAATATGGAAAAACCCTGACCTACACAATGGAAGATAAAATTAATATTTTCTTTCTAACTTGTATTATTAAATATAGGCAATAACAACATAAAAAAAAGCCTTGTCTCTGACATTGTTCTGTAACACTAGTGTTACTCAATGTCAGTTTAAGGGTAAAAACTTTGGAGATTAACTTTTCATAGAAAGGCGATAGTTTTGACTCTTTAGTTTCAAGAATCCCAATAATCCTCATTTATAAATATAGTTGTTGAATTTTTGGTTTCAGTTTTACAAGTTTTAAGAGCTCATATTTAAAAGTACATCAAAGTAATTTGTCTTCATAGCCTGTCTTAATGGAAATCAACAAAGATTTGTTGAGCATTTACCATATTTAAGGCATAATAGTGGGATTTGAGTGTACAAAAAAGAACCAGACAGCATCTTTAATCACATGGAGTTTATTTTACCATCTAGTTAAGAAACCAAGACAAACTTGCCTAAGCAGTTCAAAATAAATAGAAAATGATAGCTTGTAAAATATCCTTGTGAAAGGAGCCAAGTATTATGAGCTCTAATAGCAGTATTGCTGTTTAGTGGTTATTAATTCATCAAATACATTTTGAGTACTTTTTAAAATCTTCCAGACACTATGCTAAGAACCAAACTTGGGGAAACATAATCTTTACTATGTGTCTTTTACAGTCTACTTGTGAAGAACCAATGAAAGATACACAGATACATATAAATGGGTACAAAGCAGTGAAGGGGCAGATTTAGGACAGATTTACATTTTACTTTCCACAATTGATTTGCAAGCAAAAGTTATACCTCACAAACCTTTTGGAAGCTATTACTATAATTTGCATATTATATTTTGTTGATGTTTTGTTTTGCTTTGCTGATTGCTGTATTAGTTGGAACTGCTATGACAAACGTCATAGACTGAGTGGCTTAAGCAATAAACATCAATTTTTCCCAATTCTGGGGGCTGGGAATTTTGAGGGCTTGCTTCCTGCCTTGCAGAGAGCTGCTTTCTTGCTATATCCTCACACATCCCAAGGAAAGAGAAAAAGAGAAAGGTCTCTCATGTCTCTTCTTAATAGAGTACTAATCCCATCATGCCACCCTCCTGACCCAGATACCTTGCTAAATATTATCACATTGATTATGAGAGTTTGTACATAAGAGTTTGGGAGTGTCACAAACATGTATTCCTTAGCAATTGTTCAATTAACTTATTTGAATGAAGGACCCAAACTTAATGGTTATGTTGGATTCATGTGAACCCAATTTTGCTAAAATGAAAAATCAAGTGAGAGCCAAATTACTATGATTGTTATCACCTTTTGGAAGATAGCGAGTCTGAAAAATAAGTCATTAAGATTTACACTATAAAACACCCAAACTTCAATAGATTAAAAAAAGTGCAGGTAGTTAGAATGAAAATATTCTAGTCAGTATTTTTCTTCCTATATCACCCACCAAAGTGTGTCAAGACATTAAAATGTAACTTATTTGAGAGAAAACTTTTACCTGTAGTAACAGGGTCAGTTAAAGTACTAGAGACATGCAGTCTGTAGTTGGAATAGATCAGGGAAGTACCAGGGGTGCTTTTTTACAGGATGAATTAATCATCCCTAGTATAGTCAGGTAGCTGGGATCAAAACCTGTCTTTGTATAGGAAGAGAGTCCAGTCACTCCCAGGATAGGTGGTTGTGTTAGTCAGATGGGGCTGTTAAATTACCATAGACTGGATGGTTTAAAGATCAAACATTTTCTTCTTGCAGTTCTGGAGGCTGAGAAATCCAAAATAATAATACCTATTCTTGGTGAGAGCCCTCTTCTTGCTTTGTGGGTGGTTGAATTATCCTTCGTTATGTCCTCAAATGGCAGAATGAGAAAAGGCTATCTCTCTCTTCTTCTTATGGACATATTCTTATGAGGTCCATCATGTGGGCTTTTACTCTTATGATCTAATTACTTCTTAATGTGCCAGCCCTGTATACCATCATTTTAGGGCTTCAATATATGAAATTTTGAGGTGACAAATATTCAATACATAGCAATAAGTGATACCTAGTAGTATCTGTCACCTTGTCAATTGCCAAGATTGATTGCACTATTATAGTTTTTAGGAGTGTCTCCTTTCTCCGGGTTATATCAGTGTTTCTTGGCAATTTAGATTACTTGTTTTTTTTAGACTTTTATTTAAAGATTTATTTATTTGTTTGTTTATTTATTTATTCATGAAAGACACACACACACACAGAGTCAGAGACATAGGCAAAGGGGGAAGCAGGCTCCATGCAGGGATCCTGATGTGGGACTCCATCCTGGGACTCCAGGACCACTCCCTGAGCCGAAGGCAGACACTTAACTGCTTAGCCACCCAGGTGTCCCAGCAGTTTATATTACTTGTAAAGTAAAATATACTATGATCCTTTCCAGACCTCCTTCCCTCTTCATTGTTGCCCTTTGGATCCTCTCCCTTCTCCGTGTTGAAGAATTTGTAGGAACTATTGCTATTCCTATAGCAATATTTAAATTGTCTTATTTTTGTCCATAGTAGTTCCCAAACAGGTATTACAACAGAAAAATTATGCCCACTTAAGCAAAAAAGTAGAGCACATTGACAAGGGAAACAAAATTCTAATTCAATCTTTTTTTTTTTTTTCTAATTCAATCTTTATAACTTAAATCACACTGGGATCCCAAAGCATTGTATGACAGCTTTTCTTGCATTACTGGAAGTACCATATTTTCTGCTTATCAAAATTATAACCATGTAATATGGCAAAGAAAAACTTACAAAGAATGCTATACAAATTATCAAAAACATTTCATAAAAATGTCTATCTACGATTCAAAAATGGACTCTGAACCCTTCATGAAGGTACAAGAGTACACTAATTATGTACATCAAATCTGTTGTTTTCCTAAATCATCAACCCTTGCTCCCATATGATTAAGTTTGGGGTCTGGAGAGTGAGTACTAAATACCAATAGGCCAATAACTGGCAACATCCAGTATGTTTACAGCAATTGTTCTTTTGGGTTTTTCACGATGAAGAGAGGATGAAGATATCGTGTACCTCTTTAATATTTTTATAATTTCCATGGACTTTTACCAGGAAAAATGTGAATTCACAGATATGAACAAAATTTGAGGTACCACCGAGGAACTTCATGGAATATTGAAGTGTCTTGCTGAACCCAGATTTTTATAACTGCTTTTTTTTTAGTCATTTCTTCTACACATTATTGAGATTGCCAGATAGTTGGATCAGGAAGTATAAGTGAACAGTAATTTCAGGGAGCATTTAGCGTAGTGGACAAAATAAATCCTTAATAGAAGCTAAAAAAACCCCTCACTTTGGATAGATTTAAGATTTGGCATATTGTCATTGTATAGATTCTTAGGCTTTTGTTGTCATTATTAGGTTAATGACCTCAATTTAAATTAAGCAAGTGAAACATTTTAAAAGATTTTTAAATTTTATTTGAGAGGGAGAAGCATACTCCTGCTGGGCAGGGAGCGTGATGTGGGGCTTGATCCCAGGACCCTGAGATCATGACCTGAGGCAAAGGCAGACACCTAACTGAATGAGCCACCCAGGTGCCCCAAGCAAATGAAATTTTAACACTCAGCTAACCTGCACCCAAGTAGCAGTTCATAAAATGTCAGGTTTTATAAATATTTTGGTTTTTTTTCCAGAACAATTTATTTACCTCTCCTTATGATTAGTCTGAAGGGGAAAATAGATTCTTTTATCAAGGCCCATAACTTAGAAAGTACTTACAAAAGATTTTCTACCAATGTATTGTGTAGTTAGTTCCAAAGATAGAAAAGCTGCTTTATGTTTGGGTTATACATCACACTTCTCATATTATCAGTCTGCAAGAAGAAATAAGATAAAATAGTAGTAGTTTCTACTGAATGAATTGGCAGGTTTGCATGATAAGCTTCTGGGAAAGGAGAAATAGTGGAGGCAAAGTGCAGAAATGAATATTAATATTTTGAACTTTCTCCAAAATTAGGCCATGAAGGCATTGGGATTTTATGGCCCCCATCATGGCATCTATACATTTATATGGACTATTTTTTTAACTTATCAGGTCATCTTAATATACATATATATATATGATATATATATATGATAAAAATAATAGCTTAATATATATATATGCTATATATGATAAAAATAATAGCTTAAATATTTTCTACTCAGATGTACTCATATAATGTAATTAAGAGTCATTTTATTAACAGACATGACTCTTAGAAAAACACTTAGGACCCTTTAGCTTCCTGTTAACTCTCAGAATTATTTGTTTTGGAGTCTTTAAGAAGAATCTTAAATACTACAAAAATGATGACAGAACACTGTGACACAACTTTAGGATTTCCTTTAAGTCACTGTTCAAATGCTCCTTATCATCTCCCAAATATTATATGCTTAATTTACATTCAAATAAAGCCTACTAACTTTATTCATGTACTATCTCATCTGTCCTTTTGAAATACCAAAGGTTCCTTCTAAGATTGATATTATAATTCCAACATTCTGGAATCTAAGCTTTTTAAATCTTTCTTCTTTCAAAAATCTATTCCCTCATTTTCTATACAACTACACACTACCCTATTCCTACATATTCTGTATTCAATTTCATTGTTTTCATTTTACTCCGTTTATCTCCTCTGTACAATTCCTTATTTTTTCTTAAGTCTATATTTATTCTCATTTACAACATAGTCCTTGCAACATTTCATAGTCCTGAATTTATTTGTTTATTTATTTATTTATTTATTTATTTATTTATTTATGTGTATTTTTTATTGGAGTTCGATTTGCCAACATACAGCATAACATCCAGTGCTCATCCCATCAAGTGCCCCCCTCAGTGCCACAAGACCTCTACTCTTATTTACCCTACCTAATTTAAAAATATTTTATTTATTTATTTATTTATTTATTTATTTATTTATTTATTTATTTATTTATAAGAGAGAGAAAGAGAGAAACACAGGTAGGCAGAGTAGCAGACAGAGGAAGAAGGAGAAGCAGGCTCTCCACTGTGCAGAAAGCCTAATGTGGGGCTCAATCCCAGGATCCTGAGATAATGACCTGAGCCTGAGGCAGATGCTTAACTGACTGAACCACCCAGGCACCCCTAGCCTACCCTCTTTAACTACATCTATCTTCTCAGTCTTTTATTATCATTATCAATGTTTTAAAAAGATGTTTATTATGGTACAATAAAAACATTTAACATTAGACTCTCTTAAATTTTTAAGAGTAAAGTATTAGTAACAATTTTTACGTTGTTTTAAAGCATATCTCTAGAAGATTTTCATCGTGCATGGCTGAAACACTATATTTATTGAAAAACAATTCCCATTATACTCCTCCTCCCGGCCGTTGACATCCACAACTCCACTTTCTGCTTCACTGAGTTGAACTACTTTAGATACTTGACATATGTAAAATGATGTAGTATTTGTTCTTATGTGGCTGGCTTACCTGAAATAGCATAAGATCCTCAAGTTCCATCCATTTTGTAGGATGATAGGATTTCCTTATATTTTATGGTTGAATATTTCATTGTATGTATATTACATTTTTATTCATTAATTTGTTGGTGAACAGTAAGTTGTTTCTACTTTTCAGATATTGTAAATAATGTTGCAATAAACATGAGAATGCAAATAGCTATTCAAGATTTTCTTCTTTAAGATTTATTGATTTATGAGAGAGAGAGAGAGAGAGAGAGAGAGAGAGAGAGAGAGGCAGAAAGAGAAGCAGGCTCCATGCAGGGAGCCCGATATGGGACTCGATCCCAGGACTCCAGATTCATGCCCTGGGCGGAAGGGAGGCACTTAACTGATGAGCCACCCAGGCATCCCTCAATATTTTATTTTCAAATTTTTAAAATAAATACCCAGAAGTGCAACAGTTGGATTATACACTAATTGTTCTAATATCCTGAGGAATCTCTGTTCTTTCTTCCATAGTACCTGTACCACTTTACATCATGAACAATAGAGTGCAAGAATTGCAATTTCTCCACATACTCACCCACACCTGTTATTTTCTTTCTTCTTTTTTTGTAATAGTGACTATCTTAACATGGGTAACAAGACCTCATTGTGTCTCTGATTTGAATTTTCATGATGATTAGTGATGTTAACCTTTTTATATATCTGTTGGTCTTTTGTATATCTTCTTTGGATAAATGTATATTCAATTCCTTTGCCCATTTTTAACTTGGTTATTTATTTAGCAATGTAGAAGTTTCTTACAGATTTGAATAATAACTGCTCATGAGATATATGATTTCCAAATATTTTCCCCAATTCTGTCAATTGTGTATTCACATTTTGTCCTTATATAATGTCTTTTTTATCTCTAGTAACAGTATTTATGTATTGCTTATAGCCTATTTTGTATAACATAAGTGTGACCACCCCTGCTCTTTTTAAAGCATTTACATGGAACATTTTTTTTTCTAATTTGGCATTTTCAACCTATTTGTGTCTTTAAATCTAAAATGTGTCTTGTTGATAACATTAATTGGATCCTGTTTTTTATCCATTTAGTCTTTTGATTCAGGTATTTAATCCATTTATATTAAAGTCTTTACTTACTTTTGCCATTTCGTTAAATTGATCTGTGTTTTGGGGATCCCTGGGTGGCTCAGTGATTTAGGGCCTGCCTTCAGCCCAGGGCGTGATCCTGGAGTCCCAGGATGGAGCCCTGGGATCTAATCTCACATCAGGCTCCCTCCATGGAGCCTGCTTCTCCCTCTGCCTGTGTCTCTGCCTCTCTCCTGTGTGTCTTTCATGAATAAATAAAATCTTTAAAAAAATTATCTGTATTTTGATGTTTTTGTCTTTTTTCCTCTTTTTCTACTTCCTTTGTGTTTCTTTGAGTTTTTGTAGTGATGTGCTTTGATTATTTTATCTTTTTCTATGTGTGTATTTTCTATAGGGACTTTCTTGAGATTACAATGGGGCTTACATAAAATATATTTATAACAGTCTATTTTAAGCTGATAAGTTACCTTCAGTTTTATACAAAACCTATACTATTTTATTCCCCTCATACTTCATTGAGGCCACAAATTCCACATTTTTACTTTTTGTATTCATTACTTTATTTTATATAGTTTTTCAAAATACCTGTTTTTAACTTCTAACTATAACAAAAAGTGATTTACACACCAGTATTACAATATCACATTATCCTGCATTTGTCTGTACCTTTGTCTTTACTAGTGAGCTTTATACTACCATCTATTCTCATGGTGTTTAGTGTCTTTTTTTGTTGATTAGTGTCTTTTAAATTCATCTTGATATTTCTTATAAGGCAAGTTTACTGGCGATAAGCTTCCTCAGCTTTTTTATCTGGAAATGTTTATCTTTCCATTTTTGAAGAACAGTTTTTTTTTTCTTTTGATATGGTATTCTTGGGTGGTCATTTTATCCCCCCAGCACTTTGAATATATCACCTCACTTCTTTTTGGCTTGCAAGGTTTCTATTGAGAAATTCCTTTATGTGATCAATCACTTTGCTTTGATGCTTTCAGAATTCTCCCTTCATATTTGACTTTTGACAATTTGACTGCAATGTTTCTCATTTTGGTTTATTTTAGTTGAAGGTATTTATACTTCCTTTTTTCTTTTTGACAAATTCATTTGTTATCTTTTTCAAGTTTTTCTTAAATTTCAGTTGGCTAACATATAGTGTAATATTAGTTTCAGGAGTATAATTTAGTGATTCATCACTTACATACAACACTCAATGCTCATAACAACAAGCCCCCTCCCCCTTAATCCCCGTTACCTACTTAACTCATTCCGCCATGCACCTCCCCTCCAGTAACATTGTTAGTTCTGTACAATTAAGAGTCTATTTCCTGGTTTGCCTCTCTTATCTCCCCTCCCCATGTTCATCTGTTTTCTTTCTTAAATTCCACACATGAGTGAAATTATATGCTATTTGTCTTTCTCTGACTAACTTTTTTCTCTTAGCCTAATATTTTCAAGCTCCAAGTATGTCTTTGAAATGGCAAGATTTCAATTTTTGATGGCTGAGTTATATTTTATGTATATATTATACATTATATATATATATGTGTGTGTGTGTATATATATATATAAATTCACAACTTTTATTTATTTTTTAAAAGATTTTATTTATTTATTCATGATAGACAGAGAGAGAGAGAGAGAGAGGCAGAGGGAGAAGCAGGCTCCATGCCGGGAGCCCGACTTGGGACTCGATCCTGGAAACCCAGGATCGCGCCCTGGGCCAAAGGCAGGCGCTAAACCGCTGAGCCACCCAGGGATCCCCATATTCATAACTTCTAATCCAATCATTAGATGATGGACATTTGGGAACTTTCCATGATTTAGCTATTGTTGATAATGCTGCTATAAATATAAACATCAGGGTGCATATACCCTATGGAAAGCAGTATAGTGGCTGTATCATGCTGAGTGAAATAAGTCAATCAGAGAAAGACAATTATTATATGGTTTCACTCATATGTGGAATATAATAAATAGTGAAAGAGACTATAGGGAAAAGGGGGAAACTGAGTGGGTAAAATTAGAGAGGAAGACAAACCATGAGAAACTCCTAACTGTGGGAAACTAACAAAGATTGGCATATAGTGTTTCCAATAGTGCATTTCCACCACGCTTTTTAAATTGTTTTATTTAAATTCAATTAGTTAACATATAATGCATTATTATCACCCTGAACATGCCCCATCTCATCTGATTTCTTTTTTTTTAATTTTTATTTATTTATGATAGTCACAGAGGGAGAGAGAGAGAGAGGCGCAGAGACATAGGCAGAGGGAGAAGCAGGCTCCATGCACCAGGAGCCCAATGTGGGATTCGATCCTGGGTCTCCAGGATCACGCCCTGGGCCAAAGGCAGGCGCCAAACCGCTGCGCCACCCAGGGATCCCTCTCATCTGATTTCTGAAGTTAAGTAGGGTTCTTCTGCCTGGTTAGTATTTGAATAGGAGAGTTCCCCTTTCTCCACATCCTCACCAATACTTATTGTTTACTATGTTGTTAATTTTAGCCATTCTGACAGATGGGAAGTGGCATCTCATCATGGTTTTGATTTGTGTTTCCCTAATGATCAGTGATGCTGAGCATGTTTTCATGTGTCTGTTAGCTATTGGTATGTCTGCCTTAAAGAAAATTCTATTCATATCTCCTGCCCATTTTATTTTTATTTTTTTCTGCCCATTTTAAAATTTAATTTCAATTCACCTACATATAGCATAATTAGTTTCAGATGTAGTGTTAAATAATTTATCACTTGTGTATAACACCCGGTGCTCATCACATCATGTGCCCTCATTAATGCCCATTTTTATCTAATTATTTTATTTTGGATGTCAGGGTTTATTTTTAAAGATTTTATTTATTTATTCATGAGAGACACACACAGAGAGGCAGAGACACAGGCAGAGGGAGAAGCAGGCTCCATGAAGGGAAATAAATAGCCATGAACTATTTATTTTATTTCACATATGAGTGAAACCATATAATAATTGTCTTCCTCTGATTGACTTATTTCACTCAGCATGATACCTTCCAGTTCCATGTATGTCAAAGCAAATGGTAGGTGTTCATCCTTTCTAATGGCTGAGTAATATCCATTATATATATATATATATATATATATATATATATATATATATATACCACGTCTTTATCCATTCATCTGTTGAAGGACATTATGGCTCCTTCCACAGTTTGACTATTGTGGACATTGCTGATATGAAAATTGGTTGCAAGTGTCCTGCCATTTCACTACATATGTATCTTTGGGATAAATATCCAGCAGTGTAATTGCTGGGTCACAGGGTACCTCTAATTTTAACTTCTTGAGGAAACTCCACACCTGCTTATGGATGTTGAGTTTCATAGGTTCCTTATATATTTTGGATACTAACCCATCTGTAAATATCTTCTCTCATTTGGAAGATTTTCTTTTAGTTTGCTTAGATTGTTTCCTTTGCTGTGCAGAAGCATTTTATCTTGATGAAGTACCCGTTGTTTATTGGCGCTTTTGTTTCCCTTGCTTCAGAACACATATCTAGTAAGAAGTTGCTATGGAACTGATTTCTTGATTTCTCTTTCTACTGCTTCATTTTCATGTATAGAAAAGCAACTGATATTGTGTATGTTGATTTTGTATCCTGTGACGTTACTGAATCTGTGTATCAGTTCTAGCAATATTTTGCTGGAGTCTTTGGAGTTTTCCATATACTATATCTCATCTGCAAATAGTGAACATTTGATTTGTTCCTTTCTGATTTTGATGCTTTTTATTTATTTTTGTTGCCTGATTGCTAAGGCTAGGACTGCTAGTACAATGTTAAATAATAATGTGAGAGTGGATATCTATTTCTTGTTCCTGTCCTTGCAGGAAAAGCTCTCAGTTTTTCCACATTGAAGATGATATTAGCTGTGGGTTTTTCATATATAGCATTTACTATGTTAAAGTGTGCTCCTCCTATCTCCATTTTATTTATGTTTTTATCATGAATGGATGCTGTACTTTGTAAAATGCTTTTGTTATATCTATTGATAAGATCATATATGGTTCTTATTCCTTCTTTTAATAATGTGGTATATCATGTTGATTGATTTGTGAATATTGAAACACACTTGCAGCCCAAGAATAAATCCCACTTGATTGTGATGAATTGTTCTAATGTATTGCTGGATTTGATTTCCTCATATTTTGTTCAGAATTTTTGCATCTGTGTTCATCAGAGATATTAGTCTGTAATTCTCCTTTTTATTGGCATCTTTGTTTATTTATGGAAGCAAGATAATGCTGAACTCCTTGAGTTTTGAAAGCCTTTTTTTCCATTTCTATGTTTTTGGAATAGTTTGAGGAGAATAGGTAGTAATTGGGACGCCTGGGTGGCCCAGTGATTGAGCATCTGCCTTTGACTCAGGGCGTGATCTTGGATTTCCAGGATCGAGTCCCACATTGGGTTCTCTGTGAGGAGCCTGCTTCTCCCTCTGCCTATGTCTCTGCCTTCTCTCTGTGTCTCTCATGAATGAAAAATTAAAATACTAAAAAAAAAGAATAGGTAGTAATTTCTTACTTAAATGTTTGGTAGAATTACCCTGGAAATGATCTGGCCTGAGTCTTTTGTTTGTTGTGAGATTTTTGATTACTGATTCAATTTCTTTGCTGGTTATGGGTCTGTTATATTTTTCTCCTTCCTGATTCAGTTTCGGTAGTTTATATGCTTCTAGGAATTTGTTCCTTCCTTCCAGATTGTCTAATTTTTTGGTATAAAATCGTTCATACTATTCTCTTGTATTTGTTTGTATTTCTTTTCTCTTGGTTGTTCTTTCTCCTCTCTCATTTGTGATTCTATTTATTTGAGGCCTTTCACTTTTCTTTTTGATATGTCTGTCTAGGGGTTTA
The DNA here is from genome assembly GCF_905146905.1 of Nyctereutes procyonoides. NCBI lineage: Eukaryota > Metazoa > Chordata > Mammalia > Carnivora > Canidae > Nyctereutes > Nyctereutes procyonoides. Next base: position 62,011,210 of record NW_026575125.1, on the reverse strand, counting down.
TAAATTTATTTAATTCATTCAATGTATCAGCTTCTGGTATCTTTAATATATTCTACTGTATTTTATTTTCAGATTTTTTTATCATTTATTTCTGCTATAAACTTTATTATTTCCCTTATTGTGCTGGCTTTAGGATTCATCTGTTGTTCTTTTGCTAGCTCTTTTAAGTGTAAGGTTAGGTTGCTTACTGAATATTTTTCTTGCATCTTCAAGTAGGCCTGTATTGCCATAAATTTCCCTCTTAGGGCACTTTTGCCATATCCTGAAGGTTTGGGATCATCATATTTTTATTTTCATTTACTTCCATGTATCTTTAAATTTATTTTTTTTTAATTTCCTGGTTGATCCACTGATTCCTTAGTACCATGATTTTATTCTCCATGTATTTGTGGTCTTTCCTTCTTTTTTTCTTGTGGTTATATTGAAGTTTCATAGACTTGTCATCACAAAATATGCATGGTATGATCTCATACTTTTTGCATATTGTGGAGGTCTGATTTATGACCTAGTGTGTGATCTATTCTTAAGAATGTCCCGTGTGCACTTGAAAAGAATGCATATCCTGCTGCATTTGGATGAAATGCTTTGAATATATCTGTGAAGTCTATCTGGTCCAGTGTGTCATTCAAGGCCATTGTTTTCTTGTTGATTTTCTGCTTAGATTATATGCCTATTGATGTGAATGAGGTATTAAAGTCCCTTAATATTATTACAATATTATGAATGAGTTCTTATATGTTTGTTTTTAATTGTTTTATACATTTGGGTGCTTCCAAGTTGGTGGCATAAATATTTACAATTGTTAGATATTCATATTGGATAGACCTCTTTATTATGATATAGTGCCCTTCTTCATCTCTTGTTAAAGTCTTTGTTTTAAAAGTCTAGTTTTTTTTTTTTGATATAAGAATTATGGGACACCTGGGTGGCTCAGCGGTTGAGTACTTACCTTCAGCCCAGGGTGTGATCCTGGAGTCCCAGGATTGAGTCCCACATTGGGCTCCCTGCATGGAGCCTGCTTCTCCCTCTGCCTGTGTCTCTGCCTCTCTCTCTCTCTCTCTTTCTCTGTCTTTCATGAATAAATCAATCAAATCTTATTTAAAATAGAATTGCTACACCTAATTTCTTTTGAGGTCAATTTTCAGGGTAATATATATCCATTCCCTCAATGTCAATCTGCAAATGTCTTCAGGTCCTAAATGAGTCTGTTGTACGCAGAATAGAGATGGGTCTTTTTAAAAAAATATGTATTGACATTCTGTGTCTTTTGATTAGTGCTTTTAGTCCATTTACATTCAAAGTAATTATTGATAGATATGAGTTTAGTGCCATTGTATATCTTGTTTTGTCATTGTTTCTGGATATTTTTTCTGTTACTTTCTAGTCTTTATCACTTTTGGTCTTTCCTTTCCACTCAAAGAGTTCCCTTTAATATTTCTTGCCAGACTGGTTTAGTGGTCACAAACTTCTTTAGCTTTTGTTTGAGAAACTATCTCTCCTTCTATTCTAAATGATAGCTTTATCGGATAAAGTATTCCTGGAAGCAGATTTGTCCACTTTAGCATGTTGAATATATCATGCCACTTTTTTCTGGCCTGCCAAGTCTCTGTAGAAAGATCTGCTGCTAGCATTATGGGTTTTCTCTGGTAAATTAGGGACTTCTTTTGTCTTGCTCATTTAGGATTTTTTCTTTATATTTTGTAAATTTAACTGCTATATAACTTGGTGTTGTCCTGTTTTGGTGGTTTTGATGGGAGATCTCTGTGCCTCTTGGATTTGGATGTCTGTTTCTTTCCCTAGATTAGAGAAGTTTTCTGGTATGATTTCCTCAAATAAGCCTTCTGTCCCTTTTTCTCTTTCTTTTTTTGGGACTCTCATGATATTAATATTATTACACTTGATAAATTCAGTGTGTTCCCTAAGTCTATTTTCATGATCCAATATTTTTATCTCCTTTTGTTTAGCTTCATTATTTTCCATAATTCTATCTTCTATATTATATTCCCATTACTGTGCTTCTTCCATCTTCGTGGTCTTTACATCCAATTGGTTATGGCACTTTTCATTTCAGCTTGGTTGGTTTAAGCTTTTTTATCTCTGTGGCAAGTGCATCTCTGATGTTTTTTTATGCTTTTCTCAAGCCTTGCTAGTATACTTAGGCTTGTGACTTTAAATCCTGCATCAGGCACATTATTTATCACTGTTTTGATTAGATCCCTGACCATGACCTTTTCTTTTTCTTTCTTTTGGGATGAATTATCCATCTTGGCATTTTGTCTCAGTTTCTATCTTCTTTTATGTGTTTGGAAAGCCTGGTATCTTTCCTGCTCCTGAGAGTAATGGCTATGAAGAAGGGGTGATATAATTACTAGAGCCTGGCACTTCAGGAAGCATCTTGGTGTGTGCTGTATGCACTTCGCTGCTGTATTATGCTTGCTTTACCCCACAGGTCAGTCTTCTGCAAAAGTTCTCCTTGCCTGCAGCAAAAAGTGTTTGGACCTTGGCCTGAGTCTGGCAACTTTTAACTAGGTGTGCTCTGGTCTGCTTGTTAAAAGAGACCTGATACTATTTCCACTAGAACTGAAGCATTGCAGAAATCTATGTCAGTAAATGTAGTGTATTCACTTCTAGGGGAGGGGCTGGCTGTTCTGATCTTTTTTTTTATTTTATAAATTAATTTTTATTGGTGTTCAATTTACCAACATACAGAATAACACCCAGTGCTCATCCCGTCAAGTGTCCCCCTCCGTGCCCGTCACCCATTCACCCCCACCCCCCGCCCTCCTCCCCTTCCACCACCCCTAGTTCATTTCCCAGAGTTAGAAGTCTTTATGTTCTGTGTCCCTTTCTGATATCTCCCACACATTTCTTCTCCCTTCCCTTATATTCCCCTTCACTATTATTCATATTCCCCAAATGAGTGAGAACATACACTGTTTGTCCTTCTCCGATTGACTTACTTCACTCAGCATAATACCCTCCAGTTCCATCCACGTTGAAGCAAATGGTGGGTATTTGTCGTTTCTAATGGCTGAGTAATATTCCATTGTATACATAAACCACATCTTCTTTATCCATTCATCTTTCGATGGGCACCGAGGCTCCTTCCACAGTTTGGCTATTGTGGACATGGCTGCTAGAAACATCGGGGTGCAGGTGTCCCGGCGTTTCATTGCATCTGAATCTTCGGGGTAAATCCCTAACAGTGCAATTGCTGGGTCGTAGGGCAGGTCTATTTTTAATTCTTTGAGGAACCACCACACAGTTTTCCAGAGTGGCTGCACCAGTTCACATTCCCACCAACAGTGTAAGAGGGTTCCCTTTTCTCCACATCCTCTCCAACATTTGTTGTTTCCTGCCTTATTAATTTTCCCCATTCTCACTGGTGTGAGGTGGTATCTCATTGTGGTTTTGATTTGTATTTCCCTGATGGCAAGTGATGCAGAGCATTTTCTCATGTGCATGTTGGCCATGTCTATGTCTTCCTCTGTGAGATTTCTCTTCATGTCTTTTGCCCATTTCATGACTGGATTGTTTGTTTCTTTGGTGTTGAGTTTAAGAAGTTCTTTATAGATTTTGGAAAATAGCCCTTTATCTGATATGTTATTTGCAAATATCTTCTCCCATTCTGTAGGTTGTCTTTGAGTTTTGTTGACTGTATCCTTTGCTGTGCAAAAGCTTCTTATCTTGATGAAGTCCCAATAGTTCATTTTTGCTTTTGTTTCTTTTGCTTTCGTGGATGTATCTTGCAAGAAGTTACTGTGGCCAAGTTCAAAAAGGGTGTTGCCTGTGTTCTCCTCTAGGATTTTGATGGAGTCTTGTCTCACATTTAAATCTTTCATCCATTTTGAGTTTATCTTTGTGTATGGTGCAAGAGAGTGGTCTAGTTTCATTCTTCTGCATGTGGATGACCAATTTTCCCAGCACCATTTATTGAAGAGACTGTCTTTCTTCCAGTGGATCGTCTTTCCTCCTTTGTCGAATATTAGTTGACCATAAAGTTCAGGGTCCATTTCTGGGTTCTCTATTCTGTTCCATTGGTCTATGTGTCTGTTTTTGTGCCAGTACCACACTGTCTTGATGACCACAGCTTTGTAGTACAACCTGAAATCTGGCATTGTGATGACCCCAGATATGGTTTTCTTTTTTAAAATTCCCCTGGCTATTCGGGGTCTTTTCTGATTCCACACAAATCTTAAAATAATTTGTTCTAACTCTCTGAAGAAAGTCCATGGTATTTTGATAGGGATTGCATTGAACATGTAAATTGCCCTGGGTAACATTGACATTTTCACAATATTAATTCTGCCAATCCATGAGCATGGAATATTTTTCCATCTCTTTGTGTCTTCCTCAATTTCTTTCAGAAGTGTTCTATAGTTTTTAGGGTATAGATCCTTTACCTCTTTGGTTAGGTTTATTCCTAGGTATCTTATGCTTTTGGGTGCAATTGTAAATGGGATTGACTCCTTGATTTCTCTTTCTTCAGTCTCATTGTTAGTGTATAGGAATGCCATTGATTTCTGGGCATTGATTTTGTATCCTGCCACGCTACCAAATTGCTGTATGAGTTCTAGCAACTTGGGGTGGAGGCTTTTGGGTTTTCTATGTAGAGTATCATGTCATCGGCGAAGAGGGAGAGTTTGACTTCTTCTTTGCCAATTTGAATGCCTTTAATGTCTTTTTGTTGTCTGATTGCTGAGGCTAGGACTTCCAATACTATGTTGAATAGCAGTGGTGAGAGTGGACATCCCTGTCTGGTTCCTGATCTTAGGGGAAAGGCTCCCAGTGCTTCCCCATTGAGAATGATATTTGCTGTGGGCTTTTCGTAGATGGCTTTTAAGATATCGAGGAAAGTTCCCTCTATCCCTACACTCTGAAGAGTTTTGATCAGGAATGGATGCTGTATTTTGTCAAATGCTTTCTCTGCATCTAATGAGAGGATCATATGGTTCTTGGTTTTTCTCTTGCTGATATGATGAATCACACTGATTGTTTTACGAGTGTTGAACCAGCCTTGTGTCCCGGGGATAAATCCTACTTGGTCATGGTGAATAATTTTCTTAATGTGTTGTTGGATCCTATTGGCTAGTATCTTGTTGAGAATTTTTGCATCCATGTTCATCAGGGATATTGGTCTGTAATTCTCCTTTTTGGTGGGGTCTTTGTCTGGTTTTGGAATTAAGGTGATGCTGGCCTCATAGAATGAATTTGGAAGTACTCCATCTCTTTCTATCTTTCCAAACAGCTTTAGTAGAATAGGTATGATTTCTTCTTTAAACGTTTGATAGAATTCCCCTGGGAAGCCATCTGGCCCTGGACTCTTGTGTCTTGGGAGGTTTTTGATGACTTCTTCAATTTCCTCCCTGGTTATTGGCCTGTTCAGGTTTTCTATTTCTTCCTGCTCCAGTTTTGGTAGTTTGTGGCTTTCCAGGAATGCGTCCATTTCTTCTAGATTGCCTAATTTATTGGCGTAGAGCTGTTCATAATATGTTTTTAAAATTGTTTGTATTTCCTTGGTGTTGGTAGTGATCTCTCCTTTCTCATTCATGATTTTATTAATTTGAGTCTTCTCTCTCTTCTTTTTAATAAGGTTGGCTAATGGTTTATCTATATTATTAATTCTTTCAAAGAACCAACTCCTGGTTCTATTGATCTGTTCCACAGTTCTTCTGGTCTCAATTTCGTTGATTTCTGCTCGAATTTTAATTAACTCTCTTCTGCTGGGCGTCGGGTCGATTTGCTGCTTCTTCTCTAGCTCCTTTTTTTTCTTTTTTTATAAATTATTTTTTATTGGTGTTCAATTTACCAACATACAGAATAACACCCAGTGCTCATCCCGTCAAGTGTACCCCTCAGTGCCCATCACCCATTCACCCCCACCCCCCACCCTCCTCCCCTCCACCACCCCTAGTTCATTTCCCAGAGTTAGAAGTCTTTATGTTCTGTCTGTCTCCTTTCTGATATTTCTCACACATTTATTCTCCCTTCCCTTATATTCCCTTTCGCTATTATTCATATTCCCCAAATGAATGAGAACATACACTGTTTGTCCTTCTCCGGTTACTGTGGCCAAGTTCAAAAAGGGTGTTGCCTGAGTTCTCCTCTGGGATTTTGATGGAATCTTGTCTCACATTTAGATCTTTCATCTATTTTGAGTTTATCTTTGTGTATGGTGCAAGAGTGGTCCAGTTTCATTCTTCTGCATGTGGATGTCCAATTTTCCCAGCACCATTTATTGAAGAGACTGTCTTTCTTCCAGTGGATCGTCTTTCCTCCTTTATCGTATATTAGTTGAGCATAAAGTTCAGGGTCCACTTCTGGGTTCTCTGTTCTGTTCCATTGATCTATGTGTCTGTTTTTGTGCCAGTACCACACTGTCTTGATGAACACAGCTTTGTAGTACAACCTGAAATCTGGCATTGTGATGCCCCCAGATATGGTTTTCTTTTTTTAAAATTCCCCTGGCTGTTTGGGGTCTTTTCTGATTCCACACAAATCTTAAAATAATTTGTTCTAAGTCTCTGAAGAAAGTCCATGGTATTTTGATAGGGATTGCATTATACGTGTAAATTGCCCTGGGTAACATTGACATTTTCACAATATCAATTCTGCCAATCCATGAGCATGGAATATTTTTCCATCTCTTTGTGTCTTCCTCAATTTCTTTCAGAAGTGTTCTGTAGTTTTTAGGGTATATTTTGAGAACCATTTGAATGGTAAATGGTTCTCCAACCTTTTATTTTCAGGTTGTAGGTGTCCTTCTGTCTAAAATGAGTCTCTTGTAGACAGCAAATAGATGGGTCCTGTTTTTTTATCCAGTCTGAAACTCTGCGCCTTTTGATGGGTTCATTAAGTCCATTCACGTTCAGAGTTACTTGAACTTCTTCTTAAAGGGGAGTTTTAAGAGTCCCCCTTAAAATTTCTTGCAGAGCTGGTTTGGAGGTCACATATTCTTTCAGTTCCTGCCTGTCTTGGAAGCTCTTTATCTCTCCTTCCATTTTGAATGAGAGCCTTGCTGGATAAAGTATTCTTGGTTGCATGTTCTTCTCATTTAGTACCCTGAATATATCCTGCCAGCCCTTTCTGGCCTGCCAGGTCTCTGTGGAGAGGTCTGCTGTTACCCTAATATTCCTCCCCATGAAAGTCAGGGACTTCTTGTCTCTTGCTGCTTTAAGGATCTTCTCTTTATCTTTGGAATTTGCAAGCTTCACTATTAGATGTCGAGGTGTTGAACGGTTTTTATTGATTTTAGGGGGGGATCTCTATTTCCTGGATCTGAATGCCTGTTTCCCTTCCCAGATTGGGAAAGTTTTCAGCTAGGATTTGTTCAAATACATATTCTGGCCCTCTGTCCCTTTCGGCGCCCTCGGGAACCCCAATTAAACGTAGGTTTTTCTTCCTCAGACTGTCATTTATTTGCCTTAATCTGTCTTCATGGTCCCTTAATTGATTGTCTCTTTTTTCCTCAGTTTCCCTCTTTGCCATTAACTTGTCTTCTATGTCACTCACTCGTTCTTCCACCTCGTTAACCCTCGTCGTTAGGACTTCTAGTTTGGATTGCATCTCATTCAATTGATTTTTAATTTCTGCCTGATTGGATCTAAATTCTGCAGTCATGAAGTCTCGTGAGTCCTTAATGCTTTTTTCTAGAGCCACCAGTAGCTGTAGAATAGTGCTTCTGAATTGGCTTTCTGACATTGAAGTGTAATCCAGATTTTGTAGCTCTGTGGGAGAGAGGGCTGTTTCTGATTCTTTCTTTTGAGGTGAGGTTTTCCTTCTAGTCATTTTGCTCAGTGCAGAGTGGCCAAAAACAAGTTGTATTGGAACACGGGGGAGTATCACTGGTCCGTCCAGCTGGTCTTCTGGGGGAGGGGCCTGCTGTGCTGATTTTCAGGTGTTAGCACTTGGGGGAGCTGCTCTGCCCCTGCCTGCTGGGCTCAGCGGGGGTTGTTTACCCCGTGGGGCCCCAGGAGGAACAGCAGCAGTTGCTATGGCAACTCTGGAAGCCTGGATTCAGCCTCCGCAGGAACTACGGGGCTCGGGGCTCTCGGCTCTCCGTCCGCAGGGCCTGGAGGCTCCGGGGCGGGGCCGCTGATCTGCTCAGCTCGGGGCAGGAGCGTCCTCGCTGTCTCGGGCCCTCCCGGCCTCTGCCTGTCCCGGGAGAGGCCGGATCCTGGGCTGTGTCCCGGCGCCCTGTGCTCCGGGGCCTGCGCTGGTGGATTCGCGCTCCCGCCCCGCAGCCCCCTCCGCGGAGCCGCCGCCTGAGCCCCTCCGAGCTGCTCCGGTCGGTCCCGCTGTGCGTGCTGCAGCCCTTAGGGAGCTCGGAGCACTCTCCTGCGCTCGCAGGTGTCTGTGAGTGTCCCCGGGAGCCCGAGGGCATCCCCGCTCTCCTGGGTCCTGCTCTAACTCCCTGCGAGCCCCTTTCTGCCCGGGAAGGTTGGTGCAGCTCCTGCTCCTCCGGGACGGGGCTCTCCTGTCCTGGGGACACTCGCCCCGGCCTCAGCCCGGCTCCTCGCGGGGCCCCTCCCCTCGGAGGCCTTTTGTTTCTTTATTTCTCTTTCCCCGTCTTCCTACCTTGATAGAAGCGCGGACTCTCCTCACTGTAGCGTTCCAGCTGGTCTCTCTTTACATCTCAGGCCGAATTCGTAAATTTTCAGGATGGTTTGAAGGTTATCTAGGTAATTTGGTGGGGACAGGTGATTTGGGGACCCTGCTCTTCCGCCATCTTGCCCCTCCTCTAGCTCCTTTATGTGTAAGGTTAGCTTTTGTATTTGAGTTCTTTCCAGTTTTTGAATGGATGCTTGTGTTGCGATTTATTTCCCCCTTAGGACTGCTTTTGCTGCATCCCAAATTTTGAACAGTTGTATCTTCATTCTCATTAGTTTCCATGAATCTTTTTAATTCTTCCTTAATTTCCTGGTTGACCCTTTTATCTTTTAGCAGGATGGTCCTTAACCTCCACGTGTTTGAGGTCCTTCCAAACTTCTTCTTGTGATTGAGTTCTAATTTCAAGGCGTTATGGTCTGAGAATATGCAGGGGACGATCCCAATCTTTTGGTATCGGTTCAGACCCGATTTGTGACCCAGTATGTGGTCTATTCTGGAAAAAGTTCCATGTGCACTTGAGAAGAATGTGTATTCAGTTGAGTTTGGATGTAAAGTTCTGTAGATATCTGTGAAATCTATCTGGTCCAGTGTATCATTTAAAGCTCTCGTTTCTTTGGAGATGTTGTGTTTAGAAGACCTATCAAGGGTAGAGAGAGCTAGATTAAAGTCACCAAGTATAAGTGTATTATTATCTAAGTATTTCTTCACTTTGGTTAATAATTCGTTTAAGTATTTGGCAGCTCCCACATTCGGGGCATATATATTGAGGATTGTTAAGTCCTCTTGTTGGATAGATCCTTTAAGTATGATATAGTGTCCCTCTTCGTCTCTCACTACTGTCTTCGGAGTGAATTTTAGTTTATCTGATATAAGGATGGCTACCCCTGCTTTCTTTTGAGAACCATTTGAATTGTAAATGGTTCTCCAACCTTTTATTTTCAGGTTGTAGGTGTCCTTCTGTCTAAAATGAGTCTCTGTAGACAGCAAATAGATGGGTCCTGCTTTTTTATCCAGTCTGAAACCCTGCGCCTTTTGATGGGGTCATTAAGCCCATTCACGTTCAGAGTTACTATTGACAGATATGAGTTTAGTGTCATCATGATATCTATTTAGTCCTTGTTTTTGTGGATTGTTCCACTGAAGTTCTTCTTAAAGGGGAATTTTAAGAGTCCCCCTTATAATTTCTTGCAGAGCTGGTTTGGAGGTCACATATTCTTTCAGTTCCTGCCTGTCTTGGAAGCTTTTTATCTCTCCTTCCATTTTGAATGAGAGCCTTGCTGGATAAAGTATTCTTGGTTGCATGTTCTTCTCATTTAGGACCCTGAATATATCCTGCCAGCCCTTTCTGGCCTGCCAGGTCTCTGTGGAGAGGTCTGCTGTTACCCTAATATTCCTCCCCATGAAAGTCAGGGACTTCTTGTCTCTTGCTGCTTTAAGGATCTTCTCTTTATCTTTGGAATTTGCAAGCTTCACTATTAGATGTCGAGGTGTTGAACGGTTTTTATTGATTTTAGGGGGGGATCTCTATTTCCTGGATCTGAATGCCTGTTTCCCTTCCCAGATTGGGAAAGTTTTCAGCTAGGATTTGTTCAAATACATATTCTGGCCCTCTGTCCCTTTCGGCGCCCTCGGGAACCCCAATTAAACGTAGGTTTTTCTTCCTCAGACTGTCATTTATTTGCCTTAATCTGTCTTCATGGTCCCTTAATTGATTGTCTCTTTTTTCCTCAGTTTCCCTCTTTGCCATTAACTTGTCTTCTATGTCACTCACTCGTTCTTCCACCTCGTTAACCCTCGTCATTAGGACTTCTAGTTTGGATTGCATCTCATTCAGTTGATTTTTAATTTCTGCCTGATTGGATCTAAATTCTGCAGTCATGAAGTCTTGTGAGTCCTTAATGCTTTTTTCTAGAGCCACCAGTAGCTGTATAATAGTGCTTCTGAATTGGCTTTCTGACATTGAATTGTAATCCAGATTTTGTAGCTCTGTGGGAGAGAGGGCTGTTTCTGATTCTTTCTTTTGAGGTGAGGTTTTCCTTCTAGTCATTTTGCTCAGTGCGGAGTGGCCAAAAACAAGTTGTATTGGGAAAAGGAGAGAAAGAGAGAGAAGGAAAGAAAAGAGAAAAAGAAAAAAGAAAAAGAAAAGAAAAAGGAAAGAAGAGAAGAAAAAGGGAAAGAAAAAGAAAGAAAGGTGAAAAAAAAGGGGGTGGGGGAAGCAATCAGAAATCAAAAAGAAAAGAAAAAAGAAAAAAAGAAAAAAAAAACACGGGGGAGTATTTCTGTAGACTTTAAGTCCCTTGACTTCCCCTGGAACTGGTCCGTCCAGCTGGTCTTCTGGGGGAGGGGCCTGTTGCGCTGATTATCAGGTGTTAGCACTTGGGGGAGCTGCTCTGCCCCTGCCTGCTGCAGGGCTCAGCGGGGGTTGTTTACCCCGTGAGGTCTCAGGAGGAACAGTTGCAGTTGCTATGGCAACTCTGGAAGCCTGGATTCAGCCTCCGCAGGAACTACGGGGCTGGGGGTCTCGGCTCTCCGTGTGCAGGGCCTGGAGGCTCCGGGGCGGGGCCGCTGATCTGCTCAGCTCGGGGCAGGAGCGTCCTTGCTGTCCTGGGCCCTCCCGGCCTCTGCCTGTCCCGGGGGATGCCGGATCCTGTGCTGTGTCCCAGCGCCCTGTGCTCCGGGGCCTGTGCTGGTGGATTCGCGCTCCCGCCCTGCAGCTCCCTCCCTGGAGCCGCTCCCTAGCCCCTCCGAGCTGCTCCGGTCGGTCCCGCCGTGCGCGCTGCAGCCCTTAGGGAGCTCGGAGCACTATCCCGGGGCGCAGGTGTCTGTTAGTGTCCCAGGGAGCCCGAAGGGCATCCCCGCCCTCCTGGGTCCTGCTCCAACTCCCTGCGAGCCCCTTTCCCCCGGGAAGGATGGTGCAGCTCCTGCTCCTCCGGGACGGGGCTCTCCTGTCCTGGGGACACTCGCCCCGGCCTCAGCCCGGCTCCTCGCGGGGCCCCTCCCCCTCGGAGGCCTTTTGTTTCTTTATTTCTTTTTCCCGTCTTCCTACCTTGATAGAAGCGCGAAGTCCTCTCACTGTAGCATTCTAGCTGGTCTCTCTTTAAATCTCAGGCTGAATTCGTAGATTTTCAGGATGATTTGAAGGTTATCTAGGTAATTTGTTGGGGACAGGTGATTTGGGGACCCTACTCTTCCGCCATCTTGCCCCTCCTCCTGGCTGTTCTGATCTTTACGCATACATGACTGAAAAAACAAAGTCCCAGTTGAGTGCAGGGTGGTGCACCCTAGGCATTTTTCAGATTGCTGTTTTCACTCTGTCTCTGGGTTGCTTACCTGCCTGGCACAGTGCTGTGCATTTTGGGCTTGATCCCATCAAGGCTGGCTGAGTTTTAAAATGTCAAGCTTAGGAACCTGGTGTGGTGGAGAACTGCACTGGTCTTCTGGGGGAGGGTGCCACTGCACCAGGATTGATGAAGGATTGACCCAGAAGGACAGTCACACCAGAATGCAGGAGTGTGGCATTTTGAGAAAAGCAGGCTAAACGACTAGTGTCTGGGTTAGCTACACTGAGCAGATGTCTTTGCACCTATGGTGAGGGGCAGAGGAGGAAAATGGCAACTGCCACTTCTTTTGTCACTGGAGAAGCAATGCCACTTCTCTAAGATATGCTCCAAGAAGAGAGAATACTCTCTCCCAGTGTGTCTTAGGGAATCCTCAGATCTTGTTGTCTTCCCATGGGTTACCTGGTGACTTCTCTACAGGAGCATTGCAAGGCTTTAAGGGGTCTATAACCTGCATGTAGCAGACCTCTGAAGCTCCAGTCTTTGAACCTCGCTGGTTGCAAAAAATAACAGAAGTCAGCCCCTCTTATTTTCCCAGCCAATGGCTTTGGAAAAGTATTCTCTTTTTGCAATTCTCTTTCCTTTCTCCAAGACCAGGACTCCCTCTCCTTTACAGCCCCTATGAACTATTTCTCTCCCAAATCATGTCTTGCAATTTCTACCTTCCATGATGTGACCTATTCTCTTCCTCTGGTTTTGCAGTTAGCTTTGCTAATCCTGAGATCAATTTCATAAGTATTCAGAATGATTTGATAATTTTATAAAGACTTTATGTATGCATTTATTTATTTATTTATTTATTTAAGAGACAGAGTGATCATGAGCAGGGGGAAGGGCAGAGAAAGAGGGACAAGCAGACTCCTTGCTGAGTGGGGATGCTAACACACGGGTTGATCCCATAACCCTGAGATCATGACCTGAGCTGAAGTCAGACACTTAACTGACTGAGCCACCCAGAGGTCCCCAGAAATATTTGATATTTATGTAGCTGTGTTTGAGGAACAAAGCAAGCCTAGGGTCCTAACACTACTCTGCCATCTTTGTTTCTCCTGCACACATTTCTATCTGTTCTGTTGTTTTTAATTTCTATATCATTTTTTCTGATTTATTTTTATTTCCTTCCTTCATCTGATTTTTTTGCTCCATTTGTAGTTCTTTCTCTAGCTCCCTTATGTGTATGGCTAGGATTATTATTGGAGATTATTCTTGCTTCTTGAGATAGGTATGTAACAGTATATATTTCCAACATAGGACTGCTTATTCTGATCCCAGAAGTTTTGGATCATTGTGTTTTCATTATCATTTATTTCCATGTATTTTTAAATTTCTTAATTTTCTTCATGAATCATTCATTGTAAGTAGCATGTTGTTTAACCTAGATGTAATTGTGATCTTTCCAGATTTTTTTCCTGTGTACGACTTCCTGTTTTACAGCATTGTGATCAGATAAGTTGCATATTATGATTTCAATATTTTTGTCTTTTTCTGAGGCCTGTATTGTGGCCTACTTAGTGATCAATCTAGAGACTGTCTCATATGCACTTGAAAAGATAGTGTTTGGGACGCTAGGGTGGCTCAGCAGTTGAGTGTCTGCCTTTGGCTCAGGGCATGATCCTGGGGTGTGGGATTGGGTCCTGCATGGGGCTCCTTGAAGGGAGTATTCTTCTCTCTCTGCCTATGTCTCTGCCTCTCTCTCTCTCTCTCTCTCTCTGCCTGTGACTCTTATGAATGAATAAATAAAATCTTTAAAAAGTAGTATGCATTGGAACAGAATTGAGAACTGAGAAATGAACCCTCAACTTTATGGTCAACTAATTTTTGACAGCACAAAGAATATTCAATGGGAAAAAAAGAATCTCTTCAACAAATGGAATTGGGAAAATAGGATAGATCATTTTAGAAGAATGAAACTGGACCACTTTCTTATACTATACACAAAATAAATTCAAAATGGATGAAAGACCTAGATGTGAGACAGGACTACATCAAAATCCCAGAAGAGAACACAGGCAGAAACCTCTTTTACCTCAGCTGCAGTAACTTCTTGCTAGACACATTTCCAAAAGCAAGAGAAAAAAAAGCAAAAATGAACTATTGGGACTTCATCAAGATAAAAAGCTTCTGCACAGCGAAATAAATAGTCAACTAGACTAAAAGGCAACCTACAGAATTGGAGAAGATATTTGCAAATGACTTATCAGAAAAAGGGATTGTATCCAAATTCTATGAGAACTTCTCAAACTCAACACTCAAAAAACAAATAAACCAGGCAAGAAATGGGCAGAAAACATGAACAGATATTTCTTTGAGAAGACCTACAAATAGTAAGAGACACATGAGAAAATGCTCAATAGCCTTTAGCATCTGGAGAATGCAAATCAAAAGCACAAAGAGATAGCACCTCCCACCTGTCAGAATGGCTAAAATTAACAACTAAGGAGAAAATAGATGTTGGTAAGGATGCAGAGAATGGGGAATCCTCTTACACTGTTGGTGAAAATGCAAATTAGTGTAGCTACTCTGGAAGATAGTATGGAAGGTTCCTCAAAAAGTTAAAAATAGAGCTACCACACAATCCAGTAATTGCACTATTATGTAATTAATCAAAAGATAAATCATAATGATTCATTGGGACACCTGCACCCCAATGATTATAGAAGCAATGTACACAATAACCAAAGTATGAAAAGAACCTGAATGTCCATTGACAGATGAGTGGGTAAAGAAGATGTGGTATATATAACTATACAATGCAATATTACTCAACCATCAAAAGAATGAAATATTGCCATTTGCAATGATGTGGATGGAGCTAGAAGGTATTTGGTTAAGTGAAATAAGTCAGTGAGAGACAAACAATTATATTATGATTTCACTCATATGTGGGAATTTAAGAAACAAAACAGATGAACATAGGGGAAGGGAAGAAAGTCCCAAATAAGATGAAAACAGAGAGAGAAACAAACCATAAGAGACTCTTAACTATAGGAAACAAAGTAAGTGGGCAGCCTGGGTGTTTCAGTGGTTTAGCGCTGCCTTCAACCCAGGGTGTGATCCTGGAGACCCCAGATCAAGTCCCACGTCAGGCTCCATGCAGGGAGCCTGTGTCTCTGCCTCTCTCTCTCTCTCTGTCTTTATCTCTCTCTCTCTCTCTGTCTCTCATTAATAAATAAATAAAATCTTTTAAAAAAGGAAACAAAGTGAGGTTGCTGAAGGGAAGTTGGTAGGGAGATGGGGTAACTGGATGATGGGCATTAGGGAGGGCACTTGATGGAATGAGTACTAGGTGTTATATGCAACTGATGAATCACTAAATTCTACCTCTGAAACTAATAATACAGTATATGTTAATTTCATTTAAATAAAAGAAAGAAAAAAGAAAAAAGAAATAAAGAAAAGTAAGTATATTCTGCTGTTTTAGGATGGAATATTCTGAATATATAAGTTAAGTCCATCTAGTCCTTGTGTTATTGAAAGACATTGTTTCCTTGTTGATTTTCCATTTAAATGATCTGTCCGTTGATGTAAGTGATGCAATAAACTTACTTCCTATTATTATTGTATTATTATTGATTAGTTCCTTATACTTCTTTTTAATGCTTTTATGTATTTCAGTTCACTCATATTCAGTACATAGATATTTTCGATTGGTATACCTTCAGGTTTTAATGCTCCCTCTATTATTATAGAGTGGTTTCTTTTTTTTCTTGTTATAATCTTTGTTTTAAAGTCTAGTTTGTCTGATATGAATATTCCTACTATGGCCTTCTTTTGACATCCATTTGTATGATAAAAAAAGAACACACAGGAGAACACTTTCACAAAGCACTGGGTGAAGAAATGAAAAAAAAAACAGAGCAGCTTGAATATTAAAGTTTTAATGGTCAGAAGGCTTGGCTGGGATAGAGCACAGAAGGTACTGTCCTACTTTTGGAGAGAAGGCAGGCAAAGAATGGGGGGCAGATGGTGTGAACTTTGGAACTCCTGGGGCACAGATGGGGGAGATTATTCACACTTCTTGGAGCCCATCCTTTGGAGGTAGAATTCACAGAGATACCTCTCCAGGGACAAAGAAGCAGGTGCCATTTTTGTCTCCCACTCTTTAGCATAAACACAGAACCACCTGCCTAGGGCAGCTTGGCCCCTATACTTGCTGCCTAGCTTGCTCCAGGCTCCACATCCCTTAACTCTGGTATGACTGCCCTTCTTAGGCAAGCCTTCCTCAGTTATAGTGTCTTGAAACCCATTCCAGAAAAGAAGCCATAGGCTTCTGCCCATATCACATCCCTAAAACCTGGAGTTTTAAAAGTCAACAGGCTTGGCTGGAATAGAGTATGGAGGGCACTGTGCTACTCCTGGAGGGTAGGCAAACAACCCACAGTCAGACAGCAATGAAAACAATGATCTGAAAAGTGCCTGGGACATACAGACTGGAAAATTTTTGCTCTTGTAAGAGTGCTTCCCTGAGAGCAGCTACTGCAGGGTTTTCTCTCCAGGGACAAAGTCCCTGTCGAACACCATTCCCCTCCCATATCTTTTGACATAAACACAGAAAACCTTTGGGTAAACAGAATAGCAACAACATTGGCTGCCTAATTGGCTTTTACCAGATCCCACACTCCTGTGCTCTATAGGTATGACCCTGCACTATCATTGTTGACTCAGTCCCAGCATGGTGAGTCTTATCTCCAGAAATCCATCAGAAACCCCTTCCAACACCACTTATCTGTAGAGTTCTGAAAGGCTTCAGTTCTAGTGGAAGCAGCATCATACCTCATTTAACAAGTAGAGGAGAGTATACCTAGTTAAAACTAACCACATCTGGCCAAGGTCCAAACATTGCCTACTAGAGACAAGAAGGGACTTTGTAGATGACTGGCCTGAAAGAAAGAGTAGCCAAAACACAGCAGCAAAGTATATATAGCACACATCGGAGACATTCCCAGAGTTTCAAGTAGTGGATACTATATGACCTCTTCTTAAAGCCATTACTCTCAGGAACAAGAAACAAAGACAGATACCTAACACACAGAAGACAGATACCTAGACAAAATACCAAGATGGAGAAATTCATCACAAATAAAACATCAAGATAAGGTCATGGTCAGAAATCTAAGTGAAAAAGGTATAAGTAATATGCCTGCCTAATGGAAAAATGTAAGCAACAATTATAAGGTTACTTGCTGGGCTTGAGAAAAGAGTGGAAGACATCAAAGAGTCCCTTTCTGCAGGGATAAAAGGGTCAAAAACAATCAGTCAGAAATGAAAAATACAACAACTGATATTCAAAACAGATCAGATACAATAATCACAAGGATGGAAGAAACAGAAGGATGAGTAAGTGCTATACAGGAAAAATAATGGTAAATGATAACACTGAAGAAAAGAGAAAGGAAAATTAAGGAACATGTGAATAGATTTAGGGAAATCAGTGACTCCATTGGATGTAACGACATTAGTATTATAGTAGTACAGAAGAAGAGAGAGAAAAGAGGGAAGAAAATGTATTTGAGGAAATAATAACTGATAACTTCCCTAATCTGTGGAAGGAAACAAACATCCAAATCCAGGAAACACAAAGATCTCCCATCAAAATCAACAAAAGCAGGTCATCACTAAAACATATAGTAATTACATTTGGAAAATATGGTGATAAAGAAAAAATCCTAAAAGCAGTAAGACAAAAGAAGTACCTACCTGACAAAGGAAGAACCATAAGGATATCTGCAAATACTTAAATAGAAATGTGGCAAGACAGAAGAGAATGGAATGACATATTCAATGTGCTTGAAAGGAAAATCTGAAGCCAAGAATAATCTATCTAGTAAGGCTAACCTACAGCTAGCAGAAAAAGAGAAATTTTAAAGATTAAAGCAAAAATAAGTGATATAGACACTGAAAAACAATAGATCAGATCAACAAAACTAGAAGTTGTTTCTTTCAGAAAATTAATAAAATTGATATATACCTAGCCAGACTTATCAAAACGAAAAAAAGGATGAAATGAAAAATAATCACATAAGAGCACAAATGACAAACACACTGCAAAAGTACAATGAATTATAAGAGAATATTACGAAAAAAAGTATGCCAACTATTTGTACAACCTGAAAGAAATGGATAAATTCCTATAAACATATGAATTACCAAAACTGAAACAGAAAGAAATAGAAAACTTGTACAAGCCCATAACAAGCAAATAAATTAAATAAGTATTCAAATATCTCCCACCCCGCAAAAAAATCCAGAGCTAGATGACTTCTCTGAGGAATTCTATACGAAACACTTATTTTATTTTTATTTTTTGTATATTTTTTATTGGAGTTAGATTTGCCAACATATAGCATAACACTCAGTGCTCATCCCCTCAAGTAGCCCCCTCAGTGCCTGTCACCCAGTTACCCCAACCATCCCACCCACCTCCCTTCCACCACCCCCTGTTCCTTTGCCAGAGTTAGGTGTCTCTTATGTTCTGTCACTCTCACTGATATTTACCACTCATTTTCTCTCCTTTCCCCTTTATTCCTTTTCACTATATTTTATACTCCCAAATGAAAGAGACCATATAATGTTTGTCCTTCTCCGACTGACTTACTCACTTAGCATGATACATAAAGACTCCTAACTCTGGGAAACAAACTAGGGGGGGTGGAAGGGGAGGAGGGCGGGGGGTGGGGGTGAATGGGTGACGGGCACTGAGGGGGACACTTGACAGGATGAGCACTGGGTGTTATTCTGCATGTTGGTAAATTGAACACCAATAAAAAATTAATTTATTAAAAAAAGAAAAAAAGATAAAGGTCAAAATTTAGTGTCTTAGTATAGATATCAAATATGCATTATACCATTTATTTAAGAGACTATCCTTTCTCCAGTATGCATTTTTGGCACTCTTCCTGCAGATGCAAACCTCTTGACCATAGGTTTATTCTGGGTTAAATATTTTGTTTCATTGGTCTGTATATCTATTTTTAAACCACTACCATACTAGTTTCACTACTGTAGCTTTGTAATACATTTTGAAATTAGGAAATACTGTAACAAGAGATGTAGAAGAGCACTATATACTCATAAAGTGGACAATACAACAGGAACATCTAACAATTGTAAATACTTTGTGCCCAAAATGGGAGCACTCATATATAAAGCAATTAGGAACAAATATAAAGGAACTCCTTGGTAATACTACAATAATAATAGATGGGATGCCTGGGTGGCTCAGCAGTTGAGCATCTGCCTTTGGCTCAGGGCATGATCCCAGGATCTGGGATTCATTCCCACATCGGGCTCCTTGCATATGGCCTGCTTCTCCCTCTGCCTGTGTCTCTGCCTCTGTGTGTGTGTGTGTGTCATGAATAAATAATTGAAATCTTTAAAAAAACACAGTAATAATAGATTATTTTAAAACTCTGTTTACAGGGATGCTTGGGTGGCTCAGCAGTTGAGCGTCTGCCTTTGGCTCCGGGCATGATCCCAGAGTCCTGGGATCGAGTCCCACATTAGGCTCCCTGCATAAAGCCTGCTTCTCTCTCTCTGCCTATGTCTCTGCCTCTCTCTCTGTGTGTGTCTCTTATGAATAAATAAATAAAAATCTTTTCAAAAAACCCATTTATATCATTAGATAGACCATTTTAACAGAAAATCAACAAGGAAACAATGACTTTTAATATCAACTAGATCAGATGAACTTAATAAATATACTCATAATATTAATCTAAAACAGCAGAATACACATTCTTTTCAAGTGCACATGGGAAATTCTCCAGAATAGATGACATAAGTAGGTCACAAATGAGATCTTAACAAGTACAGAAAGACTGAGATCATACTATTCGTACTTTCTAACCACAACACCATGAACCTTGAAGTCAAAAACAAGAAAAAATCTGGAAATAATACAAACCCATAGAGGTTAAACAATATGCTAGTAAACAATGAATGGGTCAACCAAGAAATTAAAATACACTTGGTAACAAATGAAAATGAAATCTAAATGGCCCAAAACCTTTGGATGCAGAAAAAGAAGTGCTAAGCTTGATATATACAGCAATAGGAATGCCTGGGTGGCTTAGCGGTTAAGCGCATCTGCTTTCAGCTCAGGGTGTAATCCTGGAGTTCTGGGATTGAGTCCCACATCAGGTTCCCTGAATGGAGCCTGTTTCTCCCTCTGCCTGTGTCTCTGCCTCTCTTTCTGTGTCTCTCATGAATAAATAAATAAAAATCTTTTAAAAAATACAGCAATATAGTTCTTCTTCAAGAAGCATGGAAAATCCCAAATAAAGAACCTAACCTCACTCCTGAAGGAGCTAGAAAAAGAACAACAAATAGAATAAGCAAGCAGAATGAAGGAAATAACAGATATTAGAGCATACATAAATGATATAGAAAGCAAAAGGAAAAAAAAGAAAAAGAAAAAGAAAAAGAAAAAAAGAGCAGATGAATGAAGCCAGAAGTTGGTTCTTTGAAATAATTAATAAAATATATGAAACCATGGCCAGACATGTCAAAAACAAAAGAGAATGGACTAAAATAAATAAAACCAGAAATAAGAAAGGGAAATAACAACCAACACCAAAGAAAAAAACAATTATAAAAGGATATTATGAAAAACTATATGCCAATGAATTGTATAAACTGAAAGAAGTGCATAAATTCCTAGATATATGTAAACTATGAATAGTAAAACAAAAAGGAATAGAAAACTTCAACATACCAAGAACCAGAGAAGAAATTGAATCAGTAATAAAAAAAAATTCCCAACAAACAAAAGTCCAGGGCCAGATGGCTTTATGGGTGAATTTTACCAAACATTTAAAGAGTTAATACATAATTCTTTGCAAATAATCCCAAACAATAGAAATGGAAAAAAATGTCCAAATTCTTTCTACAAGTCCAACATCACCCTTACATCAAAACCAAACAAAAACTCCACTAAGGAAAAGAACTATAGGCCAATATCCCTGATGAACATGGATGCAAAAATTTTCAATAATATACTAGCAAACTTAATTCAATCATACCTTAAAATAATCATTCACTACAACCAAGTTGGATTTATTCTTGGGTTGCAAAGGTTGTTCAATATTTGCAAACATAATAAACCACATTAATAAAAGGATAAGAAACATATGATCATCACAATAGATGCAGAGATAGCACTTGACATAGGAAAGCATCCATTCATAATAAAAACCCTCAACAAAATTGGGTTAGAGAGGACATACTTCAACATCAACAAGACCATATATGAGAAACCCACATATAATATCATCCTCGATGGGGAAAAACTGAGACCTTTTCCTCAATGATCAGGAAAAAGACAGGGATGTCCTCTCTCATCACTGTTATTTAACATAGTACTGGAAAGTCCTAGCCTCAGCAATCAGACAACAAAAATGAAATACATGGCATCCAAACAAGCAAGGGAGGAGTCAAACTTCCATTATTTACAGTTTATATGATACTCTATGCAGAAATCCCAAAATACTGCAGCAGAAAATTTGCTAGAACTTAGACACAATTCATTTAACTCACATGATAGAAAATCAACATATATAAACTTGTTGCATTTCTACATACCAATAATAAATTAAGCAGCACATAGAGAAATAAGGGAATTGATCCCATTTACAATTGTGCTGAAATACATAAGATACCTAGGAATAAACCTAACCAAAGAGGCAAGGGTTCTGCCTTCTGACAACTATAGAACACTTATGAAAGAAATTGAAGATGACTCAAAGAAATGGAAAATATTCCATGCTCGTGGATTGAAAGAACAAATCTCATTAAAATGTCTATAATATCGAAAGTAATCTACACATGTATGCCATCTTCATCAAAAAACTACCACCATTTTTTTACAAAGGTTGAAAAAACAATCCCGAAATGTGTATGGAACCACAAAAGACCTCGAATAGCCAAAGAAATTTTGGGGGAAAAATATCTGAGGCATTATGATTCCAAACTTCAAGCTATATTAAAAAGTTGTAGTTATCACTAATGTATTGCACTGGCACAAAAACAGACACATAGATAAATGGAACTGAATAGAAAATCCAGAAATGGACCCACAGCTATATGGTCAAATAATCTTCTACAAAGCAGGAGAGAATATACAATGGGAAAAAGACAGTCTTCAACAAATGATATTGGAGAAACACAGAGAATTACCTGGACGGCTTCCTTACACTATACACAAAAATAAAGTCAAAATGAATTTAAATATTTAAATGTGAGACCTAGAAGAGAACACAGCCAGTAATTTCTTTAACATTGGCCATAGAAAGATTTTTCTACGTATGTCATCTGAGACAAGGGAAACAAAAGCAAAAATAAACTATTGGGACTTCATCAAAATAAACAAAAGTTTCTGCATAGTGAAGGAAACAATCAGCAAAATGAAAAGGCAACCTAATTGAATGGGAGAAGATATTTGCACATAACATATCCAATAAAGTGTTAATATTTGAAATATATAAATAAATTATAAAATTCAACATAAAAATAATCCAATTAAAAATGGACAGAAGATATGAACAGACATTTCTTCAATGTAGATATCCAGATGGCCAACAGATACATGACAAAACATTCAACATAACTGATCATCAGGGAAATACAAATCAAAGCTAAAATGAGATATGACCTCACACCTATCAGAATGGTTAAAATTAACAATACAAGAAACAATAAGTGTGCCAAGAATGGAGAAAAAGGAAACCTCTTTCACTGTTGGTGGGAATTCAGTCTGGTGCAGTCGATATAGAAAATAGTATGGAGGTCCCTCAAAAAGTTAAAAATATAAGATTTTAAATAAATTCTTGATATCACCATTCACATATTCATGTATTCATTACAAATGTATGTATTCATTAACAAATACTGTTGCTAAAATTATTTTTTGTAATTTAACTTAAACTATAATAGTATTATAAGTGATTTATTCACCAGCATTGTTATATTGGAGCACTGAATTTATCTATACATTTACCTTTACCTGTAAATTTTATACTTTCCTATGTTTTCGTATTAATTTTCAGCAATCTTTTGTTTAGAGTTGATAAACTCCTTTTAGCTTTTATTGTAAAATCTTTCTAGTGTTAATGAATTCCTTCGACTTTTTTTTCCTTTGGCTTGGAAAATTTTTCTCTCTCCAATTCTAAAGGACAAATTTGATATGCCGTGTTTGTTTTGTTTTGTTTTGTTTTTGCTCTTCCCTCTCAGTATGTTGAATATATCATGCTACCTCTTGTATGCAATATGTCTGCTGAGAAATCCACAAATAGCCTTATGGGTGTTCTCTTGTACATGATGAATCTTTGTTTTCTAATTTAAAATTCTCTTTGTCTTTGACAATTTAATTTTAATATTTCCCATGTTAGACTTATTTGGGTTCTTATTTCAGGCTTTTGAAACTCATGAATCAGAATGTCCATTTCCCTCTCTAGATTTGAGAAATTTCAGCCATTATTTCTTTAAATAAACTTCCTTGCACTTTCATTCACTCTTCTCCTCCTAGGATTCCCTTGAGCATACAATGATTTCCTTGGTCATGTTTCAGAAGATATTTAGGCTTTCTTCACTCTTTTATATTCTTTTCGTTTTGCTTCTCTGGATACTTTCAAATGATTTATCTCTAAATCACCTGATTGTTTCTTCTGCTTGATTAAATCTACTGTTGAAATTCTCTATGGGGGGATGCCTGGATGGCTCAGCTGTTGAGTGTCTGCCTTTGGCTCAGGGCATAACCGTGGAGTCTCAGGATTGAGTCCTGCATTGGACTCCCTGAAGAGTCTGCTTCTCCCCCTGCCTATATCTCTACCTCTCTCTGTGTGTCTCTCATGAATAAATAAATAAAAGCTTTAAAAAAAATAAATTGCCTCGGTGTCCATCGAAAGATGAATGGATAAAGAAGATGTGGTTTATGTATACAATGGAATATTACTCAGCCATTAGAAACGACAAATACCCACCATTTGCTTCAACGTGGATGGAACTAGAGGGTATTATGCTGAGTGAAGTAAGTCAATCGGAGAAGGACAAACAGTGTATGTTCTCATTCATTTGGGGAATATGAATAATAGTGAAAGGGAATATAAGGGAAGGGAGAAGAAATGTGTGGGAAATATCAGAAAGGGACACAGAACATAAAGACTCCTAACTCTGGGAAATGAACTAGGGGTGGTGGAGGGGGAGGAGGGCGGGGGGTGGGGGTGAATGGGTGATGGGCACTGAGGGGGACACTTGACGGGATGAGCACTGGGTGTTATTCTGTATGTTGGTAAATTGAACACCAATAAAAATTAATTTATTAAAAAAAGAAATTCTCTATTGGATACTTCAGTTCAAATATTGATTTTTTTGTTTTATTTTATTTTGTATTAAGATTTTATTTATTTGACATTGAGAGAGTGAGAGTGCACAAGCAGGGAAAACAGGAGAGGCAGAATCAGGTTCCCCACTGAACAGAGAGCCCAATTTTGAGCTTGATCCCAGGAGCCTGGAAACATGACCTGAACCAAAGGCAGACACTTAACCAACTGAGCCACCCAGCTGCCCCCAATTATGGAATTCTTTAATTCAAGTATTTTGCTAGATATTTTTATAGTTTCTATTGCTTTCTTTTTATAAGATTTTATTTACTTATTTGTGAGGGTCATAGAGAGGCAGAAAGACAGGCAGAGGGAGAGAAGCAGGCTCCCTGTGGGGAGCCCAATGTGAGACTCAATCCCAGAACCCCAGGATCATGACCTGAGCCAAAGGCAGACACTCAAACACTGAGCCACCCAGGGGCCCCTATTTATTTATTAATATCCTAATTTATGTAACATTCCACTACTCTCATTTAGTTGTCTATATTTCCTTGTATCTCAGCCTCTTTAAGTCAATTATTTTGAATTTTTAGCCAATTTATCAGTCTCTGTTTTTAGTATCAGTTACAGATTTATTTTGTAGCTGTAGTAGTATCATATTACATTGCTTTTTTTCTGTATGGAAGATTACTATTGGTCTGAAAAATTGAACAAGTAGCCACCTTTTCTATCCTTCATATATTGTTTTTGGAAGTGAAAAGCCTTTAGCAATCACCATGGCTAGAAAATTTGGATGTCTATCAAAAGTTTTATGCAGATGTGCATGTCCCATCCCTTTCATATATTACTTTTCTTTTTTTAATAAATTAATTTTTTATTGGTGTTCAATTTACCAACATACAGAATAACACCCAGTGCTCATCCTGTCAAGTGTCCCCCTCAGTGCCCGTCACCCATTCACCCCAACCCCTGCCCTCCTCCCCTTCCACCCCCCCCCAGTTCATTTCCCAGAGTTAGGAGTCTTTATGTTCTGTCTCCCCTTCTGATATTTCCCACACATTTCTTCTCCCTTCCCTTATATTCCCTTTCACTATTATTCATATTCCCCAAATGAATGAGAACATACACTGTTTGTCCTTCTCCGATTGACTTACTTCACTCAGCATAATACCCTCCAGTTCCATCCACATTGAAGCAAATGGTGGGTATTTGTCGTTTCTAATGGCTGAGTAATATTCCATTGTATACATAAACCACATCTTCTTTATCCATTCATCTTTTGATGGACACCGAGGCTCCTTCCACAGTTTGGCTATTGTGGACATGGCTGCTAGAAACATTGGGGTGCAGGTGTCCCGGCGTTTCATTGCATCTGAATCTTTGGGGTAAATCCCTAACAGTGCAATTGCTGGGTCATATGGCAGGTCTATTTTTAATTCTTTGAGGAACCTCCACACAGTTTTCCAGAGTGGCTGCAGCAGTTCACATTCCCACCAACAGTGTAAGAGGGTTCCCTTTTCTCGGCATCCTCTCCAACCTTTGTGGTTTCCTGCCTTGTTAATTTTCCCCATTCTCACTGGTGTGAGGTGGTATCTCATTGTGGTTTTGATTTGTATTTCCCTGATGGCAAGTGATGCAGAGCATTTTCTCATGTGCATGTTGGCCATGTCTATGTCTTCCTCTGTGAGATTTCTCTTCATGTCTTTTGCCCATTTCATGATTGAATTGTATGTTTCTTTGCTGTTGAGTATAATAAGTTTTTATAGATTTTGGAAACTAGCCCTTTATCTGATATGTTATTTGCAAATATCTTCTCCCATTCTGTAGGTTGTCTTTTAGTTTTGTTGACTGTATCCTTTGCTGTGCAAAAGCTTCTTATCTTGATGAAGTCCCAATAGTTCATTTTTGCTTTTGTTTCTTTTGCTTTCGTGGATGTATCTTGCAAGAAGTTACTGTGGCCAAGTTCAAAAAGGGTGTTGCCTGTGTTCTCCCCTAGGATTTTGATGGAATCTTGTCTCACATTTAGATCTTTCATCCATTTTGAGTTTATCTTTGTGTATGGTGCAAGAGACCAGTCTAGTTTCATTCTTCTGCATGTGGATGTCCAATTTTCCCAGCACTATTTATTGAAGAGGCTGTCTTTCTTCCAGTGGATAGTCTTTCCTCCTTTATCGAATATTAGTTGACCATAAAGTTCAGGGTCCACGTCTGGGTTCTCTATTCTGTTCCATTGATCTATGTGTCTGTTTTTGTGCCAGTACCACCCTGTCTTGATGACCACAGCTTTGTAGTACAACCTGAAATCTGGCATTGTGATGACCCCAGATATGGTTTTCTTTTTTAAAATTCCCCTGGCTATTCGGGGTCTTTTCTGATTCCACACAAATCTTAAAATAATTTGTTCTAACTCTCTGAAGAAAGTCCATGGTATTTTGATAGGGATTGCATTGAACGTGTAAATTGCCCTGGATAACATTGACATTTTCACAATATTAATTCTGCCAATCCATGAGCATGGAATATTTTTCCATCTCTTTGTGTCTTCCTCAATTTCTTTCAGAAGTGTTCTATATTTTTTAGGGTATAGATCCTCTACCTCTTTGGTTAGGTTTATTCCTAGATATCTTAGGGTTTTGGTGCAATTGTAAATGGGATTGACTCTTTAATTTCTCTTTCTTCAGTCTCATTGTTAGTGTATGGAAATGCCATTGATTTCTGGGCATTGATTTTTTATCCTGCCATGCGACCAAATTGCTGTATGAGTTCTAGCAACCTTGGGGTGGAGGCTTTTGGGTTTTCTATGTAGAGTATCATGTCATCGGCGAAGAGGGAGACTTTGACTTCTTCTTTGACAATTTGAATGCCTTTAATGTCTTTTTGTTGTCTGATTGCTGAGGCTAGGACTTCCAGTACTATGTTGAATAGCAGTGGTGAGAGTGGACATCCCTGTCTTGTTCCTGATCTTAGGGGAAAGGTTCCCAGGGCTTCCCCATTGAGAATGATATTTGGTGTGGGATTTTCGTAGCCATTGAAAAACTGGAAAAACTCAAATACAAAAGCTAACCTTACACATAAAGGAACAAGAGAAAAAACAGCAAATAGATCCTACACTCCGCAGAAGAAGAGAGTTAATTAAGATTCAAGCTGAACTCAACGAAATCGAGTCCAGAACTGTGGAACAGATCAACAAAACCAGGAGTTGGCTCTTTGAAAGAAGTAATAAGATAGATAAACCATTAGCCAGCCTTATTAAAAAGAAGAGAGAGAAGACTCAAATTAATAAAATCATGAATGAGAAAGGAGAGATCACTACTAGCACCAAGGAAATACAAATGATTTTAAAAACATATTATGAACAGCTATACGCCAATAAATTAGGCAATCTAGAGGAAATGGATGCATTCCTGGAAAGCCACAAACTACCAAAACTGGAACAGGAAGAAATAGAAAACCTGAACAGGCCAATATCCAGGGAGGAAATTGAAGCAGTCATCAAAAACCTCCCAGGAAACAAAAGTCCAGGGCCAGATGGCTTCCCAGAGGAATTCTATCAAGCGTTTAAAGAAGAAACCGTACCTATTCTACTAAAGCTGTTTGGAAAGATAGAAAGAGATGGAGTACTTCCAAATTCGTTCTATGAGGCCAGCATCACCTTAATTCCAAAACCAGACAAAGACCCCACCAAAAAGGATAATTATAGACCAATATCCATGATGAACTTGGATGCAAAAATTCTCAACAAAATACTAGCCAATAGGATCCAACAGTACATTAAGAACATATTCACCATGACCAATTAGGATTTATCCCTTTGACACAAGGCTGGTTCAACACTTATAAAACAATCAGTGTGATTCATCATATCAGCAAGAACCATATGATCCTCTCATTAGATGTAGAGAAAGCATTTGACACAATACAGCATCCATTCCTGATCAAAACTCTTCAGAGTGTAGGGACAGAGGAAACATTCCTCAATATCTTAAAAGCCATTTCATATCTTCCAGATAAAGAAGTTTCAGTGTTTTGAATCTTCTCTCAGCCTTGCCAAGCCTTTTTGTCTCACCTAAGCCCTTCCCCCCCTTTTTTTTTTCATAGGAGTACAGTAGTCCTTAAGGATGTTTGGTGCAACTCTGCTTATCTTAAGTCTGAAAGAGAATTCTCATTATTTGCACCTTCCCTCAGATCTACAGACATGTTTAGGCTGCTGAAATCCACCTTTACTTTGTCCTCAAGGTAGTGCACAGAAATACCAAGATGTTGGATGCAAATGAGTTTCTACCTTCCTCCTGAAAAAGAAGTTTTAAGATGCTGCACCTTGTTTCATTCCCATGGAGATGAACTGGCTGCTTGAGGACACTTGCCCCTTTTCCCTAGAGGAGTGTACAGAAATTACAGGAAGCTAGGTGCATCTCCACTTCTCTTCCTTTTCCTGAAAGAAAAATCTCAAAATTGTGCACCTTCTCTCATGGCTATAGAGCCATTCAGGCTGCTGAGAGATGCTTACTCCTTTTTCCCTAAAGAGAAGGGCACTGAGATGCCAAAAAACTAGGTGCAGCCCCAATTCTCTCATTTCCTCTTTATTTATTTTATTTTTTATTTTTTATTGGAGTTCAATTTGCCAACATATAGCATAACACCCAGTGCTCATCCCATCAAGTGCCCCCTTCAGTGCCCATCACCCAGTCACCCCCACCCCCCACCCACCTCCCTTTCCACCACCCCTTGTTCATTTCCATGAGTTAGGAGTCTCTCATGTCGTGTCTCCCTTTCTGATATTTCCCACTCATTTTTTCTCTGTTCCCCTTTATTCCCTTTCACTATTTTTTATATACTCCAAGTGAATGAGACCATATAATGTTTGTCTTTCTCCAATTGACTTACTTCACTCAGCATAATACCCTCCAGTTCCATCCACGTCGAAGCAAATGGTGAGTATTTGTCATTTCTAATGGCTGAGTAGTATTCCATTGTATACACAGGGGTGTGCATATTCTCCACATCCTACAGAACCATGCAGGATCCTGAGACACTGCTCCCTTTCTTTTTCTTAGCTGCCCCCAGGCAATCTAGATATACTAGTGTCTCAGTGGTCTTAGATAAGAATGAAGAAGGTGTCACATAAAGCACCCTGATATTCTGGGGATGTCAGAAAGACACCTCACTCATTTTCCACTGAAGGAGAAACCATAGACCAAGTGGATCTCTCTTAGCACTGAGCTGCACAGGCTTGAGGAAAAAACTAACACGAACAAACCAAAACATTCCTTGAACATTTAAAATCAATTTTACTTGGTTTTATTCTCCTCTGATATGTTGCATTTTTTTCTTAAAGATTTTATTCACTTATTCATGAAAGACACAGAGAGGTAGGCAGAGAGGGAAGTAGGCTCTTCACAAGAAGCCCGATGCAGGACTTGATCCCTGGATTGTGCCCTGAGCCAAAGGCAAATGATCAACAGCTGAACCATCCAGGCATCCTGCAAACTCTTTTTTTAAGACTTTATTTTTAAGTAATCTCTACACCAAATGTGAGGCTTGAACCCACAATCCCAAAATCAAAAGTCATATGCTTTAATGACTGAGCCAGCCAGGTGCCCCAAGATGTTGCAGATTCTTTTTTTTTTTTTAAGAAGTTTGGAAGGATTTCTTTTCTTTTTTTTTTATTTATGATAGTCACACACACACACACACACAGAGAGAGAGAGAGAGAGAGAGAGAGAGGCAGAGACACAGGCAGAGAGAGAAGCAGGCTCCATGCACCGGGAGCCCGACGTGGGATTCGATCCCAGGTCTTCAGGATCGCGCCCTGGGCCAAAGGCAGGCGCCAAACCGCTGCGCCACCCAGGGATCCCGATGTTGCAGATTCTTAACTTAAATCTGGAATTCTTGGGCAGTCCCGGTAGCTCAGCGCCGCCTTCGGCCCAGGGCCTGATCCTGGAGACCCGGGATCGAGTCCCACATCGGGCTCCCTGTGTGGAGCCCGCTTCTCCCTCTGCCTGTGTCTCTGCCTCCCTCTCTCTTTGTGTGTCTCTCATTAATAAATAAACAAATAAAAGACCTTTAAAAAATCTGGAATTCTCACATAGGCATGCTAGTCCAAATTTTGTTTTGTGTCTTTGTGTAGAGAATGATGCTGTGATTTCCGATTGAGCTATATTGCCTGTGTTGCTCCCTCTATTGTTTCTAAATTCTCTATTTTGTTTATATACACTCTTACCATTTATTACTTCCAATTTAATAGCTTTGGATTTATATGCTCTTCTTATGCTGGTTCCTTAATGTGTGAAGTTAGATGATACATTTAAATCATTTCCTTTTTAATGTATGCACATAGTGATATGAATTCGCTTCTATTTTTCTTGCATCCTGTAAGTTTTGGTATTTGTGCTTTTTCTCATTTTTCTCAATGTATCTTTCTTCAATTGAAGTATAATTGACACACAGTGATACAATAATTTCAGGAGTACATCACAGAGATTTGAAAACTCACAAATGTAGCTACCATCTGACACCATACAAAGCTATATACATCACTGACTATATTCCATATGCTATACCATTTATCTCCATGACATATTCATTTTATAGCTGGAAGCGTGTATCTCTCATGCCCCTTCACTCATTTTGTTCATTTCCATATCACTCTCCTCAATGGAAACCACCTGTTTTTTCTCTGTGCTTTTGGGTCACTCCTGTTTTTTCATGTGTTTGTTTTAAACATTTTATCTTAGTAGAGTTGACACCTAATGTTACGTTTTTTGTTTTTTTTTTATTTTTATAAATATATTTTTTATTGGTGTTCAATTTGCCAACATATAGAATAACAGTGCTCATCCCATCAAGTGCCCACCTCTCTGCCCATCACTCAGTCACCCCCACCCCCGCTCACCTCCCCTTCCAACTCCCTTTGTTCGTTTTCCAGAGTTAGGAGTCTTTCAAGTTCTGTCTCCCTTTCTGATATTTCCCACTCATTTTTTTTCTCTGTTCCCCTTTATTCCCTTTCACTATTTTTTATATTCCCCAAAAGAATGAGACCATATAATGTTTGTCCTTCTCCGATTGACTTATTTCACTCAGCATAATACCCTCCAGTTCCATCCACGTCGAAGCAGATGGTGGGCATTTGTCGTTTCTAATGGCTGAGTAATATACCATTGTATACATAAACCATATCTTCGTTATCCATTCGTCTTTCTTTTTTTATAATAAATTTATTTTTTATATATATCACATCTTCTTTATCCATTCATCAGTCAATGGACTTTTGGGCTCTTTCCATACTTTGTCTGCCTTCTTAATTTTATTTAAACTTGTTTCGTGGCCCAACATGTGATTTGTCATGGACAATATTCCATATACACTAGAAAAGAATGTGTATTGTGTTATAATTGATGGAATGTTCTGTATATATCTGTTATCTCCATTGGCTTATTTTTCCCTTCAAAGACTACTTCCTTATTGGTTTTCTGCCCCACAGCATTATTATTATTAATTTTTCATTATGTCTGTTAATATTGTATACATATATGTATATGTAATGTATATGTAAAATATATGTATATGTATGTATTTAGATGCTCCATTTGTGGGTGCATTGATATTTATAACTATTATATCCTCTAGTTGGACTGCTCCATTTATCATTCTGTAGTGCCTCTTTTTCTCTCTTGTGGCAGCCTGATTTAAAGTCTATTTTGTCTGACAGAAGTATTTCTACTTTGACATTTTTTCTTCCATTTTTTTATGAAATATCTTTTTCTATCCTTTCACTTTCAGTTTGTATGTGTCTTTAGGTCTGAAGTGATTTTCTTGCAGGCAGCATATAGATGTATCTTGTTATTTTATCTATTCTGCCACCCTATATCTTTTGCTTGAAGCAGTTAGATCATTTCACTTAAACCAATTATGTATTTACTGACATTTTAAATTTTGTTTCCTATTTATATAGTTATTCACTGTTTCTTATTATTTTTCCTTGCAATTGATGATTTTCTTTACTGTTACCCTTGGCTTTCTCTTTATTTTTTAATGTATTTAATATAGGATTTTGATTTGTTGTTACCATAAAGCTTATATATAGCATTCTATGTATGCAGATGTCTATATTAATTTGATGGTCACTTAAATTCAAATACATTCTAAAAGAACCTTCTTTTTACTCTCCCCTTCCATGTTTAATGTTGTTATATTTTACATTTAAAAAATTTTGAGCCCTTTCCTTTTATAATTTTCTTACTTCTAAATATGACATTTTGTTTTCTACTTAACGAAGATCCATGGACATTTTTTATAAGGCCAGTTTAGTGGTGATGGATTCCTTTAATATTTGGTTGCCTGGGAAGCTCTCTAACCTAAATTCTGAATGATAGCTTTGCTGGGTAGAGTATTCTTGGTTGTAGTTTTTAATTTTTTTTCATTTCCAAACTTTGAATATAGCATGCCACTTTCTTCTTGCCTGTGTAGTTTCTGTTTTGAAATTAACTAATAGCCTTATGTGTGTGTGTGTGTGGGGGGGTGTCCTTGTAAGTGACTAACTGCCTCTCTCTTTTTGGTTTTAAATTTTTCTCTTTATAACTAAACTTTGACATTTTAATTATTATGTGTACATGGTATGGATCACTTTTGGTTCATCTTGTTTGGAACTCTATGTGCTTTCTGAACCTGGATATCTGTCTCCTTACCTGGGATAGAGAAGTTTTCAACTCTTATTGCTTCAAGTAAGTTTTCTGCTCCTTTATCTCTTCTTCTGAGATTTCTTTGATGCAAATGTTTGCTTGCTTGATCTTGTCCAAGGGTTCTCTTAAGCTAGCCTCATTTCTTTTTATTATTTTTGGGTTTTGTTGTTGTTGTTGTTGTTCATCTTTGCTGCTTTCATTACACTGCTTCCAGATTGCTGATTCATTCTTCTGTATCTGACAATCTACAGTTGATTCCTACTAGGGTAGTTTTTATTTTACTTATCATAGTTTTCAACTAAGATTGATTCTTCCAAATTTTTTCTATCTCTTCATTGTAGATCTCCCTGAGTTCATCCACTCCTCTCTGCAATCTTTATAACCATTACTTTGAACTATTTATCAACATATTACTCTCTCCATTTCATTCAGTTCTTTTTCTGAAGTAATGTCTTTTTCTTTCATTTGGGGTATATTCCTCTTTCTCCACCTTTTGCTTAGGTTTTTATATTTGTTTCAATGAATTAGGCAGAACAGCTGTTACTCCTAAACTAGAAGGAATGATCTTGTATATCATCATCCCTTGTGTATTCTATGTGTGCCTGTTGACTTTGGCTGGCTGGCTGTAACTGTAGCTATTGTGGGCTTGGAGTACCGGTGAGTTTATTTGTGGGGATGTTTTGATGGTCAAAGCTGAACTGTATGCAGGCTAAGACAGACTTGGGAGTCTTTGCAGAGAGGGTTTCTTGGATGAATAGCTGAAGCCAAGGTGGGTACAAGCTGGGGTATCCTGGGGTTCTCCTGCAGATAAACTGTGACAGGACAGCAGAAGCTGAAGTATGTTCAAGCCAGTGTGTTCTGGGGTTCTCTGTGCAGAGAGAACTATGACAGTGTGGCAAGATATGAGGTGCATACAAGCCAAGGGGTCCTAGGGTTTTTTGCACAGGGGCTACACTAGTGAAATGGCTGGCTCTGTGATGGGTATGGGTCGTAGTGCCCTGGAATGCTTCTTTCAGGTGCCAGCCTGGTGTAGTGGCAGGAATCAAGGTAAAGTATAGGCCAGGAAGTCACATGCTGCTCCATACTGGAGACACTATGGTCAGATAGTTGGATCTAAGTTGGGCATGCTGTATGTCACATGGTGCTCCATGACAGGGCACCCTGGTGGGACAGCTGGACCCTAGGCAGCAATGGGCTAGCAATTTTTTTAATGCACTCTGGTGAATCATCTGTAGCCTAAGTAAGTACAGGCCAGGAAGTCTCGGGGTCTCTTTTATCTGAGTCGCCTTTTTGAAATGGCTGGAGCTGTAGTGAGCTCTGTCCAGCAGCATCCTAGTTTGTGTCATGCTAAGGATGCCTTGATAGGACACCTAGGTCTGGTGTGAACTAGAGGCTTGGGGCTCACTGCAGTGATAGGCCAGCTAGGGTGCCTGAACTCTGTTCCTGTCCATGATGTCAAGGTTGAAGGGGAACATAAACCATGGTGCTCAATAGCTCCATGTTTTTTACATTGTTCTTTTTTGTAATTTATTTATTTTCATTAATATTTTAATTCTGTTCATCATTTTCTTAGTTTACTTATTTGTCTATAGTTTTCTTGAGCATATCTTTTACCAGTTTTTGTCTATTAAGTCCAATTGCTAGGCTTCCTTATGGATGGTTGTTTTCAAATAGGTTTTGTAATTTTTTGATGAAGATTAAATATTTGAATATTGTAATATAATAACTATGAAAACTATAAATATTTGCATCTCAATGATTTGGTGTTTTATTTTTTTTTACTTAGTGACTCACATTATCCTTGTAAAGAATATTTTTTGTTGTGTGTGGTAATTGAAAAAATCTTTTTAAAGATTTTATTTATTTTTTCATGAGAGACACACAGAGAGAGACAGAGAGACAGAGACAGAAACACGGGCAGAGGAAGAAGCAAGCTCCTCACAGGGAGCCTGATGCGGGACTTGATCCCTGGACCCAGGATCACTTCCTGAGCCAAAGGCAGATGCTCAACCACTGAGCATCCCAGGCATCCCAGATTTTTTTATTTCTTATGATCGCATAAAATTTTTCATAATCTATTTGAGAATTTCATTGGGCATTAGTAATAAGCTTATTAGTCTATAGTTTCAAATATCTATCTTTGCTCTCTAGTTAAGATTCCATTGTTAGTGGGAAGCTTGGGTGGAGCAGCAATTGAGCACCTGCCTCAGCCCAGGGTGTGATCCTTGAGTCCCAGGATCATGTCCCACATCAGGCTCCCTGCATGGAGCCTGCTTCTCCCTCTGCCTATGTCTCTGCCTCTCTCTGTCTCTCATGAATAAATAAATATTTAAAAAATATTCAATTGTTAACTGCCAGTTAACTGGTCTTAGATAAAATAATAATGTAATGAAAATACAGAATTTTAATTTTATATTACTAATCAGCAACAATGTTTCGGATAAAAATATTGCAGTGTTAGCATTAAAAAAGTAAGTCTACAAAAATCGCCCTCCTCTAGTAGAAAGATGCTGTAATAGGAGATGTGTAAAGAATGAATAGAAATAGGAGAGAGTGGGCTGAGATTAGATCAGATGCCTTTAAAATCTTCAATGTTCCGGTTCTCTGAAGAATGTTCATTAAAATTATTATGAGATTAAGGCATATTAATCAATCCATTATAGATTGCTAAAATGATTTTTTTAAAAAGAGAGAGAGAGAAAGGCAGAGACACAGGCAGAGGTAGAAGCAGGCTCCATGCAGGGAGACTGCTGTGGGACTCAATCCCGAGACTCCAGGATCACGCCCTGAGGTAAAGGCCAGACACTCAACCGCTGAGCCACCCAGGAATCCCAAAATCTCTTTTACTTATCTTATATTTCCTGGTGGTTTGACAAAGATTTCTTTGAATGCTAGAAGCAAACAAACAACTCTCCCGGTCTTTGCAGGTTGGTCTTTTTTGAATATGCTTTCTACCCTAGGCATGCACATTGCTTTCAAAATTTCCTGTTACATATGGGTACTTTTGAATGCCTTAATTGATTAACAAACTCTTTACCTAGCTTTCCTTCCATGAGTTAGGGTACTATTTGTGTTTGTATTGTATGTTCTCAAACATATGTTGCCCATGGCATCTGTGGGTTTTTCCTTTAAGTTACAGTGTTTTAAGCAATATCTTCTGCTTTTCTGTCTCAGATGATTTGTGATTTAGGTGAGCCACAGTCAGCAGCCTTCTGTTAGTCTTCAAGTAGCCTCCATATAGTATAGAAAAAAGCACAATACTCATGTATTAAAGGTTTATGTGTCCCTTCTAGGACCAACAACCAGGTTTCACACCAGGAACATGGACCACCATTCAAAATCACAAATAAGCCAGTGTAGGTTAATGGAATTTTAAAACTTTACAAGGTTCTCCTGCTATTTTTAATTTTTTAAAATTATTATTCAGTGTTTGCTTGGTCATTGTAAACTTTTTACTGTTTTCCAGATACTGACAAAGTTGGTTCTAACAGTTTCTGCTTATGTATAGATATTTCTGTTTCTGCTGAAGGGCAGATGTTTGCAGCTGCCCACCCTGGCATTTTACTGAATTCACTAATACTATTCAGCTTACATAAGAGGAATTATCCTGCATTGCAACTAAAAAAAAAAAAAAACAACTCGTAACTCACATAAACATATATATCTCAAGGAAATTTCAGACAGTAAAAGATTGCATTAGTTACTACTGAAGATAACTATATTTCGTTTGTCCATATCATTTTACTACACTTATTTGAACTAATAGTTTTAGAAATCATCATATATAGCATCCCCTACATGTTACTCAGCTTTATTATATTAACAACTTCATTAAAATGATCCCAGTATTTCAACATATTTAATAGAAACATCATAAAATTTCACTTTAGCAGAATGGCATGTGTCCAGGTAATAAATTTAAAGCATTTCAAGTTGAATGTTTGGGCTTTTAAAAATGAAATAGCACTACTATTAATCTGATTCATTCGGTACAGTAGGACATAGAAAAGAGAGGCAAGCAGAGAGGTAGGGAATAAAGTAAGGAAAGGCAGACATTTTAGTTATATGATATACTAGTATTATCTATACAAATGAGCTAAATATTTTAAAGTATAAAAAGACTGCTTACCAATTCATTCATTCAATAAACATTTCTTAAGAAACTACTGTATGCTAGTTTACAGGAATATAGAATTAATCCTTCATTAAAAGCACAAATACATTAATACTACAGTTCTATAGATATAGTTATAATGAGTTTATTTCTAGTCGAGGATATTATGGTATTATCTTCCATAAACAATAATGGTATTGTTAACATAGTAAGAATATTATTATTTTAATTGTGAATCACAATTTATAGTATAGAAACATAATCACGTTCTCTATAAAAATAAATGTCATTCATATGTAGCAGGATGAAATATTTTGCTATTTCAAGCTTAAAATGTTTTTTAAAATTATTTAGCAAAGAACAGATACATAAGCAAATTACAGTCTTAGCATTATGTGATATAATTAAAATTGAATGGTAACAGCATTTTTATTGTTCCTTCCTGTTAGTGTTGCTCAGTGGTGTGCGGCTCCACCAACTGACATGGCATGTTATGGAATATCAGCATGGTTGGCCAGCTTTG
The DNA here is from genome assembly GCF_905146905.1 of Nyctereutes procyonoides. Classification (NCBI taxonomy): domain Eukaryota; kingdom Metazoa; phylum Chordata; class Mammalia; order Carnivora; family Canidae; genus Nyctereutes; species Nyctereutes procyonoides. The sequence goes on along the minus strand of NW_026575125.1, from coordinate 61,973,633 downwards.
GCAGACAGGATGTCACAGTGGAATTTTGAAATGGTTTCGCCTTGAAGACACTACATAAGTAAGTTTATGTGGAATAAATTATCATGTATTTCAGTCCATAAGGGGCAAGATTAACTGGAAGTATTAAATCCAACAATCTAAGCATTCAACAATGGCAGATTGGAATAAAGGGCATTTGCTTCTCCAATTCAGTGTTCACAGCACCGTAGATAGAGATATCTTGGAAAACTTGAATGTAAGATTAGTTGTATACTACAGGAAAAAGTGCCACAAGGACTGCCTGTGTGTTTAATTTTCTTTATTTTTTAAGATTTTATTTATTTATTCATGAGAGACATAGAGGGAGAGAGAGAGAGGCAGAGACACAGGCAGAGGGAGAAGCAGGCTCCATGCAGGGAGCCTGATGTGGGACTTGATCCCAGATCTCCAGGATCATGCCCTGGGCCTAAGGCAGGTGATAAACCACTGAACCACCCAGGGATCTCCGTGTATTTAATTTTCAAAGAACAGGAATTCCACTAAACTGTTAGTAGTAGTTAACTCATACTTTATATGAACATAATGACTTAGGTATGAGAACCTATAATTTCAGTAATATCATAAGTAGTCTGAATTATTTGTTTAGTGCACATAAGTGAACATTTACATAAAATGAATCAATTTTAAAAAATACATGTATACAGGGGATCCCTGGGTGGCACAGCGGTTTAGTGCCTGCCTTTGGCCCAGGGCACGATCCTGGAGACCCGGGATCGAATCCCATATCAGGCTCCCGGTGCATGGAGCCTGCTTCTCCCTCTGCCTGTGTCTCTGTCTCTCTCTCTCTCTGTGACTATCATAAGTAAATAAAAATTAAAAAAAATACATGTATACAATGGAATATTACTCAGCCATTAGAAACAACAAATACCCACCATTTGCTTCAATGTGGATGGAACTGGAGGGTATTATGCTGAGTGAAATAAGTCAATAGGGGAAGGACAAACATTATATGGTCTCATTCATTTGGGGAATATAAAAAATAGTGAAAGGGAATAAAGGGGAAAGGAGAAAAAATGAGTGGGAAATATCAGAAAGGGAGACAGAACATGAGAGACTCCTAACTCTGGGAAACGAACTAGGGGTAGTGGAGGGGGAGGTGGGCGGGGGGTGGTGGTGACTGGGTGATGGGCACTGAGGGGGGCACTTGATGGGATGAGCACTGGGTGTTATTCTATATGTTGGCAAAATGAACTCCAATAAAAAATAAAAAATACATGCAATACATTATAACCAATCTTGGAACAAATAAATTTTTAAAAATACTTAGGCAAATAAATTCAGATTTTTTTTCTAGATTTTTAAAATAGAAAAGATCAAGACATATTAAGTCACTGATGACCAGGAGATTAACTGACTTTCCCAAAGTTACATTATTATTCTTCATGGTTAATCAAAGCTAATTTAGTGTTAGACTCCCACTCTGATTTTACTGCTGCCACCTCATGCTGACTTGAGTGATTCGAACAAAGAAATCAGAATAAAAATCTATTATTATTCTGTATCTGTCAGAATCATTTGGCTTGCAATTAAAACACTACCCAACTAGGGCTGCCTGGGTGGCTCAGTTGGTTAATCATCTGCCTTTGGCTCAGGACAGGGTCCTAGGTTTGACCCCCAAATAGGGCTCCCTGCTGAGCCTCCTCGCCCCTGTTCATGCTCTGTGTCTCTTTATCTTTCTCTCAAATAAATAAATAAAATATTAAAATAAAAACCACTACCCTACTAAAAATTAAATAGACAATGGCCATATATCATCTTACAAAACAAGAAATCTAAAACTAATAGTTTAAGATTAACTAAATCAAGAAATCAAGTATATCAGGTCTTCTCGTTGCCTTCATTATGATTATCATGACTTTCCTCTCATGGGCAAAAGATAGTTCTCTTTATCACACAAGGTTGTTTCCTCAAAAATTAATGTCAGAAGACAGGAAGAGGCAAAATCCTGTTTTGTATTTTCCTTAAAATGAAAGAAACCTTTTCCAGAGTAACCCTAACTGATGCTTTTATATCTGGCATACTCACACCTAAACTAATCACTGACCATGGAATTATTATTAATGGTTTAGGCTAATGGTCTATATTCCCTATTGAGATCTTCATAAAGCCCAAAGCACCAAGTACCTGAACTAGATTTAGGTTGTTTTAAGAGAAATAAGAGATAAGAGGGTGGTAAGTAGATATTGAATAAGTAACCAATAGTGACAATACTCTTCCTAGATGAAAAAGTAGGCTGTAGTTTATAACTCACCAACTTAAATTTAGGTGCTGGAGTTTAGACAGCTTGTAGGGACTTGATGAAAATTTGGTCTCAGTAAGGTTTTCAATATGATCTACATTAAAGAAAGAAGTATCTGTGGGGAAACAGCTGCAAAGCCTGAAAACTGTATCTCCTGGTCCTTGGCAAACTGGGGATACAGGAGGTCCTGAGTCAGCACACTGATTCTTGACCACATTGTTCTCCAGAAGCAGCTCCTCCGCTCCCCACTTCTTGAGTCAATGGCCTATTCTTTTACCTTTTGAAGTAACATTTTCTATGCTTCCCAAAGTTAATCATTCCTAAGCCCAACCTGCTAGCCTTCTTATAAAAACTGGAGGAGGCAAAACCTTGGGTATGAGTTCAATGTGAGTCCAGTTTGAGTCCTAGTCAAGTCTTGGTCCCTCTGTTCCCCAGATTAAAGTTCAGTGAGACTCCTAGTCTTTCTTCATATCATCGCCTCCAACTCTCCTGGATCTGTGGCAAGTATCTTCTCAGTTGGACAATTTTTACCACTTTGTAATAAATTAGTTTTCATGTTTCAAAATAGAAAACTACATGTTAAATAGAAACTGTTGTTTTTTCACTTATTCAATGACTAGAGTTGACATCATAATATCAACATCGATTTGATTTGACATACATGGTAGAAAATAGAAAATAATAATTACAATGGGTTAAGCATACATTGTTTGTAAAAAGCCCCTAAAATAAGTGATTTTTTTTTGCAATAATCAGGCAACACGCTGAGAGTGGTGGAATAACAATATATAGTCAAATTGCCTAATGTTAAAGCAATTATTGATGGATTGTAGTGATGAATCATACTTATCGGCTAGAATAACATATTCTTCATATTTTTCCATCTATGCTTTGACAAGACTAAACAAAAAATTATAACAAAAAATTATGTTAGACATTTTCCAGTGTCTAACACAGAATTGTACAACTGCTACAGAACTGTTTTAATTACACATTTTCATCAAACTTATCAAAGAAGGCTTACCTACATTGTTGTTTTTGTTGAAAACCTAGAAATTCTCTTTCTTCTAATCACTATACCTATCAGAAGGGTTTCTGATATATAATTTTAAACATCTCAAAATCTTCAGAATACCATAAGAGTTAGAGTGGTCCATGGAAAAAAACAATTGGTGAGAGACAGTGAAATCTGCATTCTACACATAATTACACTACTTAAGAGCTGTGGTGCTTAACTATTTGACCCTAGATTTCCTTATATTTTAATGCAGAGATGACAATATGTCTCTTATTAAAGTCCTAAAATAGTTGAGAGTTTGTATGTATGCAATTTCTAAGCTATAATATCATATCATTGTGGCAATATGATAATCTGAACTGTCAAAAGAAACTTGACACTATTATCTGTGTGAACATGGGCATTCCCCTCAATTACTAATTCCTCAGTTTACTGTCCTATATTGGAATTTACATTTTCCAACAACTTTCCAGTGTCATTATATAGAAGTTTGTGAATTAAGTAATGTAATAGATGTATAAGTACTTTGGAAATTAAAGATTTTTTTAAAGACTTGACTTTTTTATTTTAGAGAGAGATAGCAAGAAAGAGTGAAAAAGAGCACAGGAGGGAGGAGTAGACTCCCCACTGAGCAGGGAGCTTGATGTGGGTCCCAATGTGGGGCCTGGTGCAGGCCAATACCAGGACCCTGGAAACAGGGCCTGAGCCAAAGCTGACATTTAACCACCTGAGCCACCCAGGTGCCCCAGAAAGTAGAGATTTTAAAATTTTCTTTATGTTATTACAATAGCATGGTAGTAAAATGTAAAATAACAAGATTATTTATTATCATCAAGAAAACAAGACGTTCTTTAAGCAGGCATACTTTCACAGACATATAGAGGAATCAGGATAGAGGAGCATAAAACACATTGGATTTTTCTTTTTTTAAGTTTCTCTTTTTATGATTTTATTTATTTATTTATTATTTTTTTTTTACTTTGTCAAAACAAGTATATTGAATTTAAAGTAATACAGTGTTTGGGAAGTTTAATGTTCTCATTTAGAAAATATTCACATTTTCATGCATTTGATCTTCTTAACCAGGGAGATAGGCAAAGCCTCAATGTTTTTTGGCTACAAAATAAGGATAATCGCTCTTATTACATAGCGCTGCTATACAAATGAATGGCATAATATATATAAGTCATCTATTAAAGACACCAGCAGATAGTAGTAGCTCAACAAATATTTTTGAAATGAATTAAATCTTCCCATTTTATCATGTGTGAAAATTCCAATTGAATTTGTTTTAATAATATGCCCAAACTTATAGATATTAATGATAGTCATGTTACCAGAATTTATGCCTTACTAATTCTGCTGAATTATTTCTAAAGAGGAATTTTGAATGTCCAGTATAAGTTCAATTCTTCCGATACTGTTTTAATCAGTATGACTTGAACCTATTAATTTCATTTTAGGAAATATTTTTGGTAATGTATTCCAGAGAACAAATAGATTAGAGCATGTTTCAAAATTGCTGTAACCTAACCATGCAATACGTTCAAATCACAAATTTGACCTATATCACCTAGCACCGTAGCATGGAGATAGTAGAAAGGATAGATTATTAATAGCTACAATTGATTCATCACTTATTTTGTACTAGGTACATAAGTGCTTTACACGGATCATCTCATTTTTAGGACCCTGAATATATCCTGCCAGCCCTTTCTGGCCTGCCAGGTCTCTGTGGAGAGGTCTGCTGTTACCCTAATATTCCTCCCCATGAAAGTCAGGGACTTCTTGTCTCTTGCTGCTTTAAGGATCTTCTCTTTATCTTTGGAATTTGCAAGCTTCACTATTAGATGTCGAGGTGTTGAACGGTTTTTATTGATTTTAGGGGGGGATCTCTCTATTTCCTGGATCTGAATGCCTGTTTCCCTTCCCAGATTGGGAAAGTTTTCAGCTAGGATTTGTTCAAATACATATTCTGGCCCTCTGGCCCTTTCGGCGCCCTCGGGAACCCCAATTAAACGTAGGTTTTTCTTCCTTAGACTGTCATTTATTTGCCTTAATCTGTCTTCATGGTCCCTTAATTGATTGTCTCTTTTTTCCTCAGTTTCCCTCTTTGCCATTAACTTGTCTTCTATGTCACTCACTCGTTCTTCCACCTCGTTAACCCTCGTTGTTAGGACTTCTAGTTTGGATTGCATCTCATTCAATTGATTTTTAATTTCTGCCTGATTGGATCTAAATTCTGCAGTCATGAAGTCTCGTGAGTCCTTAATGCTTTTTTCTAGAGCCACCAGTAGCTGTAGAATAGTGCTTCTGAATTGGCTTTCTGACATTGAAGTGTAATCCAGATTTTGTAACTCTGTGGGAGAGAGGGCTGTTTCTGATTCTTTCTTTTGAGGTGAGGTTTTCCTTCTAGTCATTTTGCTCAGTGCGGAGTGGCCAAAAACAAGTTGTATTGGAACACGGGGGAGTATCACTGGTCCGTCCAGCTGGTCTTCTGGGGGAGGGGCCTGCTGTGCTGATTTTCAGGTGTTAGCACTTGGGGGAGCTGCTCTGCCCCTGCCTGCTGCAGGGCTCAGGGGGGTTGTTTACCCCGTGGGGCCCCAGGAGGAACAGCCGCAGTTGCTATGGCAACTCTGGAAGCCTGGATTCAGCCTCCGCAGGAACTACAGGGCTCGGGCTCTCGGCTCTCCGTCTGCTGGGCCTGGAGGCTCCGGGGCGGGGCCGCTGATCTGCTCAGCTCGGGGCAGGAGCGTCCTCGCTGTCCTGGGCCCTCCCAGCCTCTGCCTGTCCCGGGGGAGGCGGGATCCTGGGCTGTGTCCCGGCGCCCTGTGCTCCGGGGCCTGCGCTGTTGGATTCTCGCTCCCGCCCCGCAGGCCCCTCCGCGGAGCCGCCGCCCGAGCCCCTCCGAGCTGCTCCGGCCCCGCCGTGCGCGCTGCAGCCCTTAGGGAGCTCGGCGCACTCTCCCGGGGCGCAGGTGTCTGTTAGTGTCCCAGGGAGCCCGAGGGCATCCCCGCCCTCCTGGGTCCTGCTCCAACTCCCTGCGAGCCCCTTTCCCCCGGGAAGGTTGGTGCAGCTCCTGCTTCTCCGGGACGGGGCTCTCCTGTCCTAGGGACACTCGCCCCGGCCTCAGCCCGGCTCCTCGCGGGGCCCCTCCCCCTCGGAGGACTTTTGTTCCTTTATTTCTTTTTCCCCGTCTTCCTACCTTGATAGAAGCGCGGACTCTTCTCACTGTAGCATTCCAGCTGGTCTCTCTTTGCATCTCAGGCCGAATTCGTAAATTTTCAGGATGGTTTGAAGGTTATCTAGGTAATTTGGTGGGGACAGGCGATTTGGGGACCCTGCTCTTCCGCCATCTTGCCCCTCCCTCGATTTTATTTATTTATTCATGAGAGACACAGAGAGAAGACAGAGACATAAGCAGAGGGAGAAGCAGGCTCCTCGCAAGGAGCCTAATGTGGGGCTTGATCCTGGAACTCCAGGATCACGTCCTGAGCCGAAAGGCAGATGCTCAACTGCTGAGCCACCCAGGCATCCCAGCACATTGGATTTTTCTTTCCTCTGTCTATATATGAACTTAAATATTCTTATCTGCAAAATGATACCATAAAAATTGTGTTCTGTCAGCTGCATAGGGCTATAGTGAGAAAAGGGACGATAAAATAAAGACATATTATAAACTATAAATTCCTACAATTTTAAGATGATAGCATCTCACATATGCATACATTTATGTGCATGGATACAGGTAAACATGCAAAATTAGCCTAGTCCATTTATTTACATAAAAACCAAACACACCTTATCAAATTATTTTCTTACTGTCAAAGATTCAGAGGGGAAATAGAGTAAAGCATGTTACAAGCAAATACCTTATTTCAAATGACATGAACGTGAAAGTATATCTAATTTCACAGATAAAGTCTGGGCTTTTGGGAATCAATGAAATCTCTTAGTACACAATTCACAATTATTTCCAAGTAGCTCCTTTTTGTACACATATTGCAATAAACCTTGCATTTTTTCAAATTCTTAAAAATGGTACTATTTAGTGATGCCTGGGTGGCTCAGGGGTTGAGCATCTGCCTTTGGCTCAGGGTGTGATCCCAGAGTACCAGGTTGAGTCCCGCATCGGGCTCCCCTCAAGGAGTCTGCTTCTCCCTCTGCCTATATCTCTGTCTCTCTCTCTCTCTGTGTCTATCATGAATAAATAAATTCTTTAAAAAAACAAAAATTGTACTATTAAAAAAAAAACAAAAAGAAAGATAGCACTGTTTATTTCATTTATAAATTACCTATTAACCTGACAGTAATTTCTAAAAACACATAGAACTATGGAAAGCAACTTTGTCCCAAACATATTTCTCAGAAGAGTATGAGAAGGAAAAAGAGTACATCATTCTGAGAAGATATAGAGATATATTTCCTGAGTAGCAGGCATTTGGTCCCTAAAACGTTATGATTCAATGCCCAACTAACCAGTTAAACACAAACACATACACACACATTGGTATGTACTTGGCTGAAGCTTATTGCTAGGAGGTACATTTAATGGAAGATTAATGGGATGTTTGGAAAATATAGACTATGTGCTAAAACCTTTATAATTTTCTTTGTGAATATTCACTATCACCAAAATCTTTTAATAGTTTACTCAAAATTATTAGGCATTTGCAGAGCATGGTATTGAACAGAGATCTGTTTGACATTGAAGACTGTGTTGATTTCACTATTATGTAATCCAAGAAAAGACCAAAAGAAACAAGGAGGAGGGAGGAGGGGAAAGATGGCGAAGAGTAGGATCCCCAAATCACCTGTCCCCACCAAATTACCTACATAACCTTCAAATCATCCTGAAAATCTACGAATTCGGCCTGAGATTTAAAGAGAGAACAGCTGGAATACTACAGTGAGAAGAGTTCACGCTTCTATCAAGGTGGGAAGACGGCGAAAAAAGAAATAAAGAAACAAAAGGCATCCAAAGGGGAGGGTCCCCACGAGGAGCCGGGCTAAGGCTGGAGCGAGTGTCCCCAGAACAGGAAAGCCCCGCCCGGAGAAGCAGGAGCTTCACCAATCATCCGGGGCGGAAAGGCGCTGGCAGGGAGTTAGAGCAGGACCCCAGGAGGGCAGGGATGCCCTCGGGCTGCCTGGGACATTAACAGACACCTGTGCCCCAGGAGAGTGCGCCGAGCTCCCTAAAGGGCTGCAGCCCGCACACGGCTGGACCCGTGAGCAGCTCAGAGGAGCTCAGGCAGCAGCTCCGCAGAGAGGGGGCTGCCCGGCCAGGAGCACAATTCCAACAGCGCAGACCTGGGAGCACAGGGCACCGGGGACACAGCCCAGGATCCTGCCTCCCCCCCGAGACAGGCAGAGGCCGGGAGGGCCCAGGACAGCAAGGACGCTCCTGCCCCCAGCTGAGCATATCAGCGGCCCCGCCCCGGAGCCTCCAAGTCCCTGCAGACTGAGAGCTCCGTAGTTACTGTGGGAGCTGAATCCAGGGCTCGAGAGCTGGCCGCCTGCCACTGTGGTTGTTCCTCCTGGGGCCTCACAGGGCAAACAAGCCCACTGAGCCTAACAGTGGCCTCACCAGATAAACAGGATAAACATTACTCGCTGAGCCCTACACCAGGCAGGGGGCAGAGCAGCTCCCCCAAGTGCTAACACCAGAAAATCAGCACAACAGGCCCCTCCCCCAGAAGACCACCTAGACAGACAGGGGAAAAACAAATTATTGACCAAGCAGCACTGGAAAGTTCCAGGAGAAGTCAAGGGACTTACAGTATACAGAATCAGAGGATAAACCCTGTGTTTTTTTTTTATTTCTGTTTGTTTCCCCCACCCCTTTTTTCGTTTCATTATTTTTCTCTTTTTCCTCTCTCTTTTCTTTCTTTTTCTTTTTTCTTTATCTCTTTTCTTTCTTTTGTTCTCTCCTCTCTTTTTCTCCTTTTCCCAATACAACTTGTTTTTGGCACCTCTGCACTGAGAAAAATGACTAGAAGGAAAACCTCACCTCAAAAGAAAGATACAGAAACAGTTCTCTCTCCCACAGAGTTACAAAATCTGGATTCCAATTCAATGTCAGAAAGCCAATTCAGAAGCACTATTATAAAGCTACTGGTGGCTCTAAAAAAGAGCATAAAGGACTCAAGAGACTTCATGACTGCAGAATTTAGATCTATTCAGGCAGAAATTAAAAATCAATTGAATCCATTCATCTTTCGATGGTGGTTTATGTACACAATGGAATATTACTCAGCCATTAGAAACGACAAATACCCACCATTTGCTTCAACGTGGATGGAACTGGAGGGTATTATGCTGAGTGAAGTAAGTCAATTGGAGAAGGACAAACAGTGTATGTTCTCATTCATTTGGGGAATATGAATAATAGTGAAAGGGAATATAAGGGAAGGGAGAAGGAATGTGTGGGAAATATCAGAAAGGGAGACAGAACATAAAGACTCCTAACTCTGGGAAAAGAACTAGGGGTGGTGGAAGGGGAGGAGGGCGGGGGGTGGGGGTGAATGGGTGATGGGCACTGAGGGGGACACTTGACGGGATGAGCACTGGGTGTTATTCTGTATGTTGGTAAATTGAACACCAATAAAAATTAATTTATTAAAAAAATCAATTGAATGAGATGCAATCCAAAATCAAAGTCCTAACGACAAGGGTTAACGAGGTGGAAGAACAAGTCAGTGACATAGAAGACAAGTTGATGGCAAAGAGGGAAATGGAGGAAAAAAGAGACAAACAATTAAAAGACCATGAGGATAGATTAAGGGAAATAAATGACAGCCTGAGGAACAAAAACTTACGTTCAATTCGGTTTCCCAAGGGCACCAAAAGGGACAGAGGTCCAGATTATGTATTTGAACAAACCCTAGCTGAAAACTTTCCTAATCTGGGAAGGGAAACAGGCATTCAGATTCAGGAAATAGAGAGATCCCCCTCTAAAATCAATAAAAAACCGTTCAACACCTCGACATTTAATAGTGAAGCTTGCAAAATCCAAAGATAAAGAGAAGATCCTTAAAGCAGCAAGAGACAAGAAATCCCTGACTTTTATGGAGAGGAGTATTAGGGTAACAGCAGACCTCTCCACAGAGACCTGGCAGGCCAGAAAGGGCTGGCAGGATATATTCAGGGTCCTAAATGAGAAAAACATGCAACCAAGAATACTTTATCCAGCAAGGCTATCATTCAGAATGGAAGGAGAGATAAAGAGCTTCCAAGACACGCAGGAACTGAAAGAATATGTGACCTCCAAACCAGCTCTGCAAGAAATTTTAAGGGGGACTCTCAAAATTCCCCTTTAATAAGTCCAATGGAACAATCCACAAAAACAGGGACTGAATAGATATCATGATGACACTAAACTCTTATCTTTCAAGAGTAACTCTGAACGTGAACGGGCTTAATGACCCCATCAAAAGGCGCAGGGTGTCAGACTGGATAGAAAAGCAGGACCCATCTATTTGCTGTCTACAAGAGACTTATTTAATTTTATTTATTTATTTATTTTTAATATTCGTATCTTGTCTTTTTTTTATCTGGACGGATAATCTCCGTGTTTTTTATTTTTTTATTTTTTTAATTTATTTCAGATTGGCACACAGTGAGAGGGAGAGAGGCAGAGACACAGGCAGAGGGAGAGCAGGCTCCAGGCACCGGGAGCCCGATGTGGGATTCGATCCCGGGTCTCCAGGATCACGCCCTGGGCCAAAGGCAGGCGCTAAACCGCTGCGCCACCCAGGGATCCCAGAGACTCATTTTAGACAGAAGGACACTTACAGCCTAATTGGAGAACCAATTACCATTCAAATGGTCCTCAAAAGAAAGCAGGGGTAGCCATGCTTATATCAGATAAACTAAAATTTACCCCGAAGACTGTAGTGAGAGATGAAGAGGGACACTATAGCATACTTAAAGGATCTATCCAACAAGAAGACTTAACAATCATGAATATATATGCCCCGAATGTGGCAGCTGCCAAATCTATCAATCAATTAATAACCACATAATTAGATAAAATACACTTGTACTTGGTGCCTTCAATCTAGCACTTTCTACACTCGATAGGTCTTCTAAGCACAACATTTCCAAAGAAACAAGAGCTTTAAATGGTACACTGGAGCGGATGGATTTCACAGATATCTACAGAACTTTACATTCAAACTCAACTGAATACACATTCTTCTCAAGTGCACATGGAACCTTCTTTAGAATAGACCACATACTGGGTCACAAATCAGGTCTTAACTGATACCGAAATATTGGGATCGTCCCCTGCATATTCTCAGACCATAATGCGTTGAAAGTAGAACTTGATCACAACAAGAAGTTTGGAAGGACTTTAAACACGTAGAGGTTATGGACCATCTTGCTAAAAGATGAAAGGGTCAACCAGGAAATTAAGGAAGAATTAAAAAGATTCATGGAAACTAATGAGACTGAAGATACAACCATTCAAAATCTTTGGGATACAGCAAAAGCAGTCCTGAGGGGGAAATACATCGCAATACAAGCATCCATTCAAAAACTGGAAAGAACTCAAACACAAAAGCTAACCTTACACATAAAGGAACTAGAGAAAAAACAGCAAATAGATCCTACACCCAGCAGAAGAATAGAGTTAATAAAGATTCGAGCAGAACTCAATGAAATCGAGAGCAGAAGAACTGTGGAACAGATCAACAAAACCAGGAGTTGGTTCTTTGAAAGAATTAATAAGATAGATAAACCATTAACCAGCCTTATTAAAAAGAAGAGAGAGAAAACTCAAATTAATAAAACCATGAATGAGAAAGGAGAGATCACTACCAACACCAAGGAAATACAAACGATTTTAAAAACATATTATGAACAGCTATATGCCAATAAATTAGGCAACCTAGAAGAAATGGATTCATTTCTGGAAAGCCACAAACTACCAAAACTGGAACAGGAAGAAATAGAAAACCTGAACAGGCCAATAACCAGGGAGGAAATTGAAGCAGTCATCCAAAACCTCCCAAGAAACAAAAGTCCAGGGCCAGATGGCTTCCCAGCGGAATTCTATCAAACGTTTAAAGAAGAAACCATACCTATTCTACTAAAGCTGTTTGGAAAGATAGAAAGAGATGGAGTACTTCCAAATTCCTTCTATGAGGCCAGCATCACCTTAAGTCCAAAGCAAGACAAAGACCCCACCAAAAAGGAGAATTATAGACCAATATCCCTGATGAACATGGATGCAAAAATTCTCAACAAGATACTAGCCAATAGGATCCCACAATACATTAAGAAAATTATTCATCATGACCAAGTAGGACTTATCCCCAGGACACAAGGGTGGTTCCACACTTGTAAAACAGTCAATGTGATTCATCATATCAGCAAGAGAAAAACCAAGAACCATATGATCCTCTCATTAGATGCAGAGAAAGCATTTGACAAAACAGCATTGATTCCTGATCAAATCTCTTTACAGTGTAGGGATAGAGGGAACTTTCCTCGACATCTTAAAAGCCATCTACGAAAAGCCCACAGCCAACATCATTCTCAATGGGGAAGCACTGGGAGCCTTTCCCCTAAGATCAGGAACAAGACAGGGATGTCCACTCTCACCACTGCTATTCAACATAGTATTGGAAGTCCTAGCCTCAGCAATCAGAAAACAAAAAGACATTACAGGCATTCAAATTGGCAAAGAAGAAATCAAACTCTCCCTCTTCGCCGATGACATGATACTCTACATAGAAAACCCAAAAGCCTCCACCCCAAGATTGCTAGAACTCATACAGCAATTTGGTAGTGTGGCAGGATACAAAATCAATGCCCAGAAATCAATGGCATTTCTATACCCTAACAATGAGACTGAAGAAAGAGAAATGAAGGAGTCAATCCCATTTACAATTGCACCCAAAAGCCTAAGATACCTAGGAATAAACCGAACCAAAGAGGTAAAGGATCTATACCCTAAAAACTATAGAACACTTCTGAAAGAAATTGAGGAAGACACAAAGAGATGGAAAAATATTCCATGCTCATGGATTGGCAGAGTTAATATTGTGAAAATGTCAATGTTACCCAGGGCAATTTACACGTTTAATGCAATCCCTATCAAAATACCATGGACTTTCTTCAGAGAGTTAGAACAAATTATTTTAAGATTTGTGTGGAATCAGAAAAGACCCCGAATAGCCAGGGGAATTTTAAAAAAGAAAACCATATCCGGGGCCAGATTTCCGGTTGTACTACAAAGCTGTGGTCATCAAGACAGTGTGGTCCTGGCACAAAAACAGACACATAGATCAATGGAACAGAATAGAGAATCCAGAAATGGACCCTCAATTTTATGGTCCATTAATATTCAATAAAGGAGGAAAGACTATTCATTGGAAAAAAGACAGTCTCTTCAATAAATGGTGCTGTGAAAATTGGACATCCACATGCAGAATAACAAAACTAGACCACTCTCTTGAACCATACACAAAGATAAACAATAGGTTTTGGTGAGGATGTATAGAAAGGTGAATCTCTTACACTGCTGATGGGAATGCCTATGTATATATAGCAGGGGAATAAGTATTTCCTATAGTTAGATCCTCTTGATGGTGGACCCTGCAAGTTTGGCATAGTGTCCTTCATCTTTTCCTGCAGACTTTGGTTTAAAATCTACTTTGTCTGTCATGAAAATTGCTGCTCTAGCTTTCTTTTGAAGTCAATTTTCATGATAAATGCTTCTCCACACTTTGCTTTCAGTCCAGAGGTGACTTTGGGTCTAAAATGGGTCTCTTGTGGATAGCATATTGATGGGTATTGTTTTTTTTTATCCAGTCTGATATGCTGTGTCTTTTTATTGGACCACTTAGCCTCTGTAAATTCAGAGTAACTATTGAAAGATATGAATTTAGTGCCATTGTGTTATCTGTTACAATTCCATGTCTGTAGATAGCCTGTTTCTTTCTGGTTTATGTTACTCTTGGATTCTCTGTCTTCTCTTACAGAATCCCCATTAATAGTTTTTGTAGTGCTGGATGGCTGCTTACATATTCTTTCAGTTTCTCTTTGTCCTGGAAGCTCTTTTTCCTACATTCCACTCTGAATGACAGCCTTGCTGGGCAAAGTATTCTTGGCTGCATTTTTTCTCTTTCATTACCCTGAATATACAGTACCAGCACTTCCTGGCCTGCCATGTCTGTGTGGATAGGTATGAATGCAGTCTAATGTTCCTACCCCTGTTGGTTAGGAACCTTTTGTCTGGAGCTGCTTTCAGGATTTTCTATTTATCTGTGGAATTTTCAAGCTTCACCATTATATGTCAGTGTGTTGATCTATTTTTATTTATTTACAGAGGATAGGTCCTCTCCACCTCTTGGACTTGAATGCCTCTTTCTTTCCCCAGATTAGGGAATTTCTCAGCTAAGATTTGCTCAGCTATACTTTCTGGTGCTCTCTCTCTCTCTTTTTCTTCTTTCCTGGGCACCCTAATAATTCTGATATTAATTATTTTTTATGGCATCAAAGTCTCCCCTCATGGTCCATTATTTGTTTTTCTCTTTTCTTCAGCTTCCTTCCTTTCTATCAACTTGTTCTCTATGTAATTTATTCTCTCTTATGCTTCATTTACCCTAGGTGTTAGAACATCCTATTTTAGAGTGTATCTCAGTAAAGTATTTTTAATTTAGGCCTGATTAGATGTCATTTTTGTACTAAGAGATTCTCTAGTGACTTTTAATGCTTCTTTTCAATCCCACCTAGTAATTTTATCATTGTTATCTTGGATTCCATCTCCTTCTGACATTTTACTTATATCCATAATGATTAGATCTTTGGCAGATAGTATTACATCTGTTTCTTTGTTTTGTTTTGTATTCCTCCTTCTAGTCATTTTTCCCCAGAGAAAAAATGGATGAACAAAGTAGCACCATCAAAATTATCAACCATGATCCAGTTGAAATACACACTAGACAAATCCAAAAAGGTAGGAAACCAGAAAAGAGAAGAAAAACAAAAACAAAAGGAAAGCAAAAAGTAAAAGAAAAATAGGTTTAAAAAGGGCAGGTAAGGGAAAGAGAGAATATAATCTCACAGGGTCAACAAAACAGTGTGATTTAATTGGTCCTGAGTGTATTTTGGTTTGTGTGTTAGAAAACATCTAAATCTTAAATTTATAGAAAAAGTAAAACTTACATACATAGAAAAATAAAAGTAATAGAGTGAAAAGAATCCAAAAATAAAGAGTATATCCTTATAATGTAAATGTGAAAATGTAAGTTTAAAAAAACACTTAAAGAGTTGATAAAATAAGAAACTAGGTGAAAAGGGAAAGAAGAAAACAAGAAATGGGAAAAAATATTTTATCTATCTATCTATTTATTTATTTATTTATTTATTTATTTATTTGAGAGACAGTG
The DNA here is from genome assembly GCF_905146905.1 of Nyctereutes procyonoides. Lineage (NCBI taxonomy): Eukaryota > Metazoa > Chordata > Mammalia > Carnivora > Canidae > Nyctereutes > Nyctereutes procyonoides. Next base: position 61,957,933 of record NW_026575125.1, on the reverse strand, counting down.
AGAGAGAGAAAGAGAGAGAGAGAGAGAGAGAGAGAGAGAGAAGAGGAACACCGGCAGAGAGAGAAACAGACTCCTCACTAAGCTAGGAGCCCATCTCAGGGCTTGATACCAGGGCCATGGGTTAATGCTCTGAGTCAAAGGTAGACATTTAACTGCCTGAGCCACTCAGGCACATCAAAATGGAAAATTTTAAACTGAAAGATAGACAAACAATGAGAAAAAAACCCTCAAAATGTATATATTATTTTCTTCCAGCATTGGAGATTTGTAGTCCTGTGTATTCTTTAAATTTGTTCTTCAATTTTACTTCCTGTTGGTCTTCTGGGGTAGGGACTTGCTGCACTGATTCTCAGGTGTTTTTGCTTGAGAGGATTTTCACTGCCCCCTCGCAAGGGGGCCAGGCCAAGTATAAGATGTTTTTGGTTGCTCTGTGTGGCTTTTTTTTCCCTGATGGCTTTCTTGGTCTCTTTAGGAGATTAAAATAAAAATGGCTGTGCTCTGATCCCCAGCCCCAGAGCTGAAAGATTGCAATCCCCTTTCTTCAGTAAACCCTTAGTGATAAATGGTCTCCACTTTTGTGTGTGCCAAACTGTAAAATCCTGTGGTGAATGCCCATATTTATCCTCCCTGGGGAAGGTGTAGCATGTCTTTTACAAGGCGCATGCACTAAGAGTTGTCCCCTGGTCATGCATGCACCCACCCAAAACCTCCTAGAGAAGGCAGAGCTTTCCTGTATTTCTCTCATTTGCAGGGCCCCCATGCAGAGTGGAGTCACCTGATAGGCCATTGCTTGCAATATATGGTTAACTGAGCTGAGAGCACCATCCTGGGCTTGCTGACAATAATCAGTTTCCCCACTCCAGTGCCTTGGAACTCTACTTTCTCAGGCACCCCTGTTCTTTCTGTGACTCTGAGGATATTGAGACCATACTGTCCCACCTAGTTAGATGACCCAGTTCATCACCTGAACACCTTTCAGGCAGGGATGTCTCTCACTTGGACTGATTTCTAAGGGTTCTGATCTTGCCTTCTGAGGCTATATAACTTTCTGGTAGCTGGCTTATTGGGAATCCCTCCCCATTCCATTTATCTTCAGATATATCCCTCAGAATTGATTCTCTGTACATCCTACCTTACAAAAAGTGGACAGTTTTCCACTTGGAGATTTCCAGATATTATTTTCTTACATCTCAGGTTGAATTCATGGGGTTGTCCAGAATGCTTTGATAGTTATCTACCTAAATTCAAGGGACCAGATGTAAGAGGTCCCCTACTCATCTGTCATCTTGCCCTGACTTTTGCTTCATTCCTTTAGATAAGCTTTCTGCCCCTTTATCATTCCCTACTTCTGGTACTCTCATCATGCATGTATCATTTCTTTTGCTGGGATCTCATAAGTCCCATAGGCTTTCTTTACTTGTTTTCATTTTTAAAAATTTTTTATTTCTTTGACTAGATAATTTCAAATGACTTCTTTGAGTTCAAATATTCTTTCTGCTGCTTAATCAAGTTGGGTGTTGAAGCTTTCCTTTGAATTTTTCAACTCAGTCATTCTCCAACTCTAGGATTTTGATTTGGTTCTCTTCTACGGTTTTTGTTTCTTTGTTGATCCTCTTCATTTGTTTTTGGATTTTTAAAATCTTGTTTAGTTTAGTTCTCAATGTTTTTTGTATCTTACTGTGTTTCTTTAAGATTATTAATAGTAATTCTTTGTTAGGCAGTTCATCGATCTCCATTTATTTAAAGTTTGTTACTCAAATTTTATTAGTTCCATTTTGTCATGTTGTGTTTTCCTGAATTGATGTGTCCTCTAAATCCTTGTATTGATGAATGTGCATTTTAAAGTAAGGGACTCCTCTTGTAGTCTCCATAGGCTGACAACTCAAGGGGAAGAACTCCACCATGTAGGTTGCTCTGGAATTCTGGAGGGCCTGCCAGTGGCATCTATGAAGGGAAGTGGCCTACTGCTGTTGCTGGGTTTTTAAAAATTCTGTTTAATTGATCTATCTGTCTGTTTTTGTGCCAGTACGATACTGTTTGCATGACTATAGCTTTCTAATATAGCTTGAAATCCAGAATTACTATGCCTCCAGTTTTGGTTTTCTTTTTCAAAATCACTTTGGTTATTCAGGGTCTTTTGTGGTTCCATACGAATTGTTGGTTCTAGCTCTAAAAAAATGTTGGTGATATTTTGATAAGGATTGCATTAAATGTGTAGATTTTTTTAGTACAATAGACCTTTAAACAGTCTATTCTTCCAATTCATGAACAAGAAATATTTTTCCATTTCTTTGAATCTTCAGTTTCTTTCATAAGTATTCTATAGTTTTCAGAGTACAGATCTTTTATATCTTTGGTTAGGTTTATTCCTAAGTATTTATGGGTTTTAGTGCAATTCTAACTGGGATTGATTCCTTAAATTCTTTTCTGTTACTTCATTATTGATGTATAGAAATGCAATGGAATTCTGTACATCAATTTTGTATCCTTCAATGTTAGTAAATTCATGTATTAGTTCTACCAAATTTTTTGTGAAGTATTTCAAAATTCTAGAGGCAAACAAAGGCAGCAACCTCTTTGACGTCAGCCATAGCAAATTCTTCCTAGACACATCTCCAGAGGCAAGGAAAACAAACGCCAAAAAGAAATTTTGGGATTTCGTGAAGATTAAAATCTTCTGCATAGTGAAGAAAACAATCAACAAAACTAAATGGCAGTCTATGTAATGGAAGAAGATATTTGCAGATCATATATTTGATAAAGTGTTAGTATTCAAAATGTATGAATAACTTATCAAACTCAATAACCCAAAACCAACTGATTCAATTTAAAAATGGGTAGAAAATACAGAAAATTTGAATATATATTTTTCCAAAGAAGACATCCAGATGGCTAACAGACACATAAAAATGCGATCAACATCACTCATTACCAGAGAAATACAAATCAAAGCTGAATTGAGATATCACCTCATGCTATCAGAATGGGTAAAATTAACAATGCAGGAAAGAACAGATGCTGGCAAGGATGTGGGGAAATTTCCTCCACTGTTGATGAGAATGCAAGCTGGTGCATCCATGCTGGAAAACATTATGGAGGTTCCTCAAAAAGTTAAAAAATAGGGACACCTGTGTGGCTCAGTGGATGGCCATCTGCCTTTGGCTTAAGTCATGATCCCAAAGTCCTAGGATCCAGTCCTGTATCAGGCTTTCCACAGGGAACCTACTTCTCCCTCTGCCTATGCCTCTGCCTCTATCTGTGTGTCTGTCATGAATAAAAAAAAGTTAAAAATAGAACTACCTGATGACTCAGCAATTACACATTTTTTATTTATCCAAAGGATATAGAAATACTGATTCAAAGGGGCACACCCACCTCAATTTTTATAGTAGCATTTTCAATAATAGCCAACTTATGGAAAGAATCCAAATGTCCCTCTACTGATGAATGGATAAGGAATAAGATATATATATATATATATATATATATATATATATATATATATTCCATATATATATGGAATATTACTCAGTCATCAAAAAACAATGAAATTTTGCCATTTGTAATGATGTGAATGGAACTAGAGTGTATTTTACTAAGCAAAATAAGTCATTCAGATAAAGACAAGTACCATGTGATTTCACTTATATGTGAAATTTTAAAAAAATAACACAGATGAACATAGGAAATAAAAGAGAGATGCAAACAATAAGAGACTCTTAACTATAGAGAACAAACTGAAGGTTGCTGGAAGGGAGGAGGGAGGGGGATGGCTGAATGGATGATGAGTATTACAGTGGACACTTTCTGAGACTAGCACTGAGTGTTATATGTAAGGGTAGAATTACTAAATTTTACTCCTGGAACATATAATTTTACATTATATATTAAATAACTAAAATTTCAATAAAAACATAATACAAAAATAAAATATAATACAAAATAAAAAGACAACCTACCAAATGGGAGAAGTTTGCAAATAATATGTCTGATAGAGTTAATATCAGAAATGTGTATTGAACTTGTATGACTCAACACACACACACACACACACACACACTCACTCACACACCAAATAATCCAATTAATAAGTGGTCAGAAGACCAGAAGAGACATTTTTTCAGTGCTAGACAAATGGCCAAAAGAACATAAAAAGATGCTCAATATCACTAATTATCAGGGAAGTGCAAATTAGAACCACGGTGAGATATCACATTACAGTAGTCAGAATGGCTAAAATAAAAATGTCAAGAAGTAGGTGGTTGCAAGGATATGAAAAAAAGGAGCCTTCATGCTCTCTTGCTGGGACTGCAAATTGGTACATTCAATGTAGAAAATAGTACGGACATTCCTAAAAAAATAAAAATATAAATACCATATGATCCAATAATTCCATGACTGAAGAATTACACAAAGAAAATGAAAACATTAATTTTGAAAGACATATACAACCCTATGTTTATTGTAGCATTATTAACAATAGCAAAGATATGAAAGCAGCCCAAGTGTCCATCAATAAATGAATGCATATATATATGCATTCAACCCATGAGAACACACAGAGAGGAGAGGCAGAGACACAGGCAGAGGGAGAAGCAGGCTCCATGCAGGGAGCCTGACGTGGGACTCAATCCCGGGACTCCAGGATCACACCCTGGGCAGAAGGTGGCGCTAAACCGCTGAGCCACCTTGGCTGCCCATAGCACACAACCTTAAAAAAAGAATTAGATCTTGCCCTTTGTGCCAACATGGATACATTTAGCAGATATCATGCTAAGTCAAATAAGTCAGACAGAAAAAGTAAGTCTGCATAAGTCATATCTGTTTCTTTAGACAGCTGTATGATTTCATGCATATAAGGAATTTTTTCAAAAGGCTTATTTATCTTAGAGAGAGAGAGAGAGTGAACATGTGTGAGTGGCAGAGGGGCAGAGGGAGAGAGAAAGAAAAGAATATTCGGGAGACTGCTGAGTACAGAGGCCAATGCAGGGCTCAATCACATGACCCTGAGATCATGACCTGAGCCAAAATCAAGATTCAGATGCCCAGCTGACTGACCTACCCAGCACCCTTCATATGTGGAATCTAAGAAAAGAAACAAATGAATAAACCAATTAATAAAATCAGAATCAATCCATAAATATAGAGAAAAAAACTGATGATTTCCACAGGTGAAGGGATGAGTGTTTGGACAAAATGGATAAAGGAGAGTGGGAAATACAGGCTTTTTTTATGGAATAAATAAATAATGGGAATAAAATATACAGTATAGGGAATATTGCCAAGAGTGTTGTAATACTATTGCAATAGTATTGCATGGTTTCAGATGGTAGCTACTCTTGTGTTGAGCATAGCGTAATGTGTAAAATTGTTCAATCACTATGTCATCTAACTGATATTAATTTATCATTGTGTGTCATCTACGTTCCAATAAAAATATTAATAACCCGTTCCAATTTAAAGAGTTTTTAGGGAGGGGTGGGCAAGATGGCAGAAGAGTAGGGTCCACAAGTCACCTGTCCCCACCAACTTACCTTTCTAATCATCCAGAAAACCTACAAATTTGGCCTGAGATTTAAAGAGAGAACCCCTGGAACACGACAGAGAGAAGAATTTGCACTTCTAACAAGGTAGGAAGACAGGAAAATAAATAAATAAATAAATAAATAAATAAATAAATAAATAAATAAGAATCCAGTGGGGCAGGGACACCATGAGTAGCTGGGCTAAGGCCAGGCAACAAGAGCAACCAGGACAGGAAAGCCCAGTCCCAGAGAAGCAGGAACTTAAAAAAGCTTCCCAGATGGAAAGGTGCTCGCAGGGAACTCAGGCAGGATCCCAGGAGGGACAGTGGAGTCTCCAGGTTACTGGGGTCATTAACAGAGTAAGTGTGCCCCAGGGGAGTGCATAACACACACTGAGGGCCAAGTTCAGTAAAGGGCTGGAGCACGTGCCTGTTGGGGCCTTGGGGGGAAGCTGAGGCGGCGGCTCTAGGTGGAGAGTGCTGCAAGGGCCTAGGAGCATGATTCCAGCAGCACAAGCTCCGGATCCCACGGTGCTGGGGGACACAGCCCAGGATCCTGCACACCCCCTCCTCTTAGGACAGGCAAAGGCCAGGAGAACACAGGAGAAAAAGGAGGCTACTGCTGCCAGGTGCTCCCTAGCTGTGCAGATCAGCGCCCCTCAACCCAAGAGCATCCAGGCCAGTGTGGGCTGAGAGACTGTGGTAGTTACTGCTGGAGCTGACTCCAGGGCTGGGGAGCTGGCCACCGCCAGTGTCGTTGTGTCACCCTGTGTCTGGGAGGGTTGGGGCCACCCGGGAACAGAGGCCTCACAGGATAAACAGTGCCCACAGAGCTATGCACCTGGCAGGGGGTGGGGCAGGTGCACACACCTGAGAATTGGCACAGCAGGCCCTTCCCCCAGAAGACCAGCTGGAAGGACAGGGGAAAGCAAGTTCTTGATCGAACTGTGCTGGAAATCTACAGGGGAAGTCAAGGGAATTACAATATATAGAATCATAGGGTACCCCTCCTTGTTTTTTGTTTGTTTGTCCCCCATTTTTTTTATCTTTTTCCATCCGTTTTCCAGTACAAATAGTTTTTAGCGACTCTACAATGAGCAAAATGAGAAAAAAGAACTCACCATAAAAGAAAGAATTAGAAAGAGTACTCTCTTCCACACAGTTACAGAATTTGGACTACAATTCAGTGTCAGAAAGCCAATTCAGAAGCACAATTATAAAGCTACTGGTGGCTCTAGAAAAAAGCATAAAGGATTCAAAAGACTTCATGACAGCAGAATGTAGATCTAATCGGGCCAAAATTAAAAATCAATTCAATGAGATGCAATCCAAACTGGAGGTCCTAATGATGAGGGTTAATGAGGTAGAAGAATGAGTGAGGGACATAGAAGACAAGTTGATAGCAAGGAAGGAAGCTGAGGAGAAAAGAGAAAAAGAATTAAAAGAATATGAGGACAGGTTAAGGGAAACACACGACAGTCTCAGAAGGAAAAAAATCTATGTTTAATTGGGGTTCCAGAGGGTGCCAAAATGGACAGAGGACCAGAAAGCGTATTTGAACAAATCATGGCTGAGAACTTCCCTACTGAAAGAGGGAAACAGGCATTCAGATCCAGGAGATAGAGAGATCCCCCCTAAAATCAATAAAAACCGTTCAACACCTCGACATTTAATAGTGAAGCTTGCAAATTCCAAAGATAAAGAGAAAATACTTAAATCAGCAAGAGGCAAGAGATGCCTAAAGTATATGGGGAGAATTATTAGATTAACAGCAGACCTGTCCACAGAGACCTGGGCAGGCCAGAAAGGGCTGGCAGGATATATTCAGGGTGCTAAATGAGAAGAACATGCAGCCAACAATACTCTATCCAGCAAGGCTCTCATTCAGAATACAAGGAGAGATAAGGATCCTCTAAGATAGGCAGAAACTAAAAGCATATGTCAACACCAAACCAGCTCTGCAAGAAATATTAATGGGGACTCTGTAAAAGAATGGGGAAGTCCAAAGAAAAAGTCCACAATAACAGGGAATAAATAGTTATTATGATGACACTAAATTCATATCTTTCAATAATAACTCTGAATGTGAATGGGCTTCATTATCACATCAAAGACGCAGAGTTTCAGAATGGATAAAAAAGCAAGACCCATCTATTTGCTGTCTACAAGAGACTCATTGTAACCCTAAGGACACCTCCAGCCAGAAAATGAAAGGGTGGAGAATAATTTACCATTCAAATGGTCCTCAAAAGAAAGCAGGGGTAGCAATCCTCATATCAGATAAATTAAAGTTTATCCCAAAGACTGTAAGACCAGATGGATTTCACAGATATTAACAGAACTGTACAAACACAACTGAATACACATTCTTCTCCAGTGCACATGGAACTTTCTCCAGAAGAGACCACATAATGGGTCACAAATCAGGTCTGATACTAAAATATTGGGATTATCCCCTGCATATTTTCAAACCATAATTCTTTGAAACTAGAACTCAATCACAAGAAGAAATTTGGAAGAAATTCAAACACGTGGAGTTTAAAGAGTAACCTGCTAAACGATGAAAGGGTCAACCAGGAAATTAGAGAAGATTAAAAAGTTTCATGAGAACTAATGAGAATGAAGATACAGCCATTCAAAATCTTTGGGATACAGCAAAAGCAGCGCTGAGAGGGAAATACATTGCAATACAAGCATCCCTCAAAAAAACTGGAAAAAATTCAAATACACAAACTAACCTTGCACCTAAAGAAACTGGAGAAAGACAAGCAAATAAACCTTACACCTAACAGAAGAAGAGAGTTAATAAAGATTTGAGCAAAACTCAATGAAATAGAGACCAGAAGAACTGTGGAACAGATCAACAAAACCAGGAGTTGGTTCTTTGAAAGAATTAATAAGATAGATAAACAATTAGCCAGCCTTATTATAAACAAAAGGGAAAAGGCTCAGATTCATAAAATCATGAGTGAAGAAGGGGAGATCAGCACCAATACCCAGGAAATATAAAAGATTTGAAAAGCACTTTATGAGCAGCTATATGCCAATAAATTAGGCAATCTAGAAGAAATGGATGCATTTTTGGAAAGCCACAAGCTCCCAAAACTGGAACATGAAGTAATTGAAAGCCTGAACAGGCCAATAACTGGGGAGGAAATGGAAGCAGTCATCAAAACACTCCCAAGACACAAAAGTCCAGGGCCAGATGGCTTCCCAGGGGAATTCTATCAAACGTTTAAAGAAGAAAAAATACCTATTCTACTAAAGTTGTTTGGAAAGTTAGAAAGGGTCGGAATACTTCCAAACTCGTTCTATGAAGCCACAATCATCATAATTCCAAATCCAGAAAAGGATGCCATGAAAAAAGAGAATTACAGACCAATATCCCTGAAGAACACACAGGCAAAAATTATCAGCAAGATACTAGCCAATAAGGTCCAACAGTACATCAAAATTATTTATCACGTCGAAGTGGGATTTAATCCTGGGATGCAAGGCTGGTTCAACACTCATAAAGGAATCAGCGTGATAGATCATATCAATAAGAGAAAAAACAAGAACCATCTGATTCTCTCAATAGATACAGAGAAAGCATTTGACAAAATACAGCATCCATTCCTGATCAAAACTCTTCAGAGTGTAGGGATAGAGGGAACATTCCTCGACATCTTAAAAGCCATCTACGAAAAGCCCACAGCCAATATCATTCTCAATGGCCCACAGCCAATATCATTCTCAATGGGGAAACACTGGGATCCTTTCCCCTAAGATCAGGAATAGGACAGGGATGTCCACTCTCACCACTGCTATTCAACAGAGTACTAGAAGTCCTAGCCTCAGCAGTCAGGGAACAAAAAAAATAAAAGACATTCAAATTGGCAAAGAAGAAGTCAAACTCTCCCTCTTCACAGATGACATGATACTGTCTGTAGAAAGCCCAAAAACTCCACCTCAAGATTGCTAGAACTCATACAGCAATTCAGCAGTGTGGCAGGATACAAAATCGATGCCCAGAAATCAGTGGCATTTCTTTTCTTTTAAAGATTTTATTTATTTATTCATGATAGTCAGAGAGAGAGAGAGAGAGAGAGAGAGAGAGGTAGCGACACAGGCAGAGGGAGAAGCAGGCTCCATGCAGGGAGCCCGACGTGGGATTTGATCCCGGGTCTCCAGGATCGCGCCCTGGGCCAAAGGCAGGCGCAAAACCGCTGCGCCACTCAGGGATCCCATCAGTGGCATTTCTATCCACTAACAATGAGACTGAAGAAATAGAAATTACGGAGTTAATCCCATTGACAGTTGCACCCAGAAGCATAAAATACCTAGGAATAAAACAAACCAAAGAGGTAAAGAATCTATGCCCTACAAACTACACAATGGTTCTGAAGGTAGTTGAGGAAGACACAAAGAGATGGATAGATATTCCAAGCTCATGAATTGGAAGACTTAATATTGTGAAAATGTCAACGCTACCCAGGGCAATTTACACATTTAATTCAATCCCTATCAAAATACCACGGACTTTCTTCAGAGAGTTAGAACAAATTATTTTAATATTTGTGTGGAATCAGAAAAGACCCCAAATAGCCAGGGGAATTTTAAAAAAGAAAACCATATCCGGGGGCATCACAATGCCTGATGTCAGGTTGTACTACAAAGCTGTGATCATTATGACAGTGTGGTACTGGCACAAAAGCAGACAAATAGATCAAAGGAACAGAATAGAGAATCTAGAAATGGGCCCTCAACTCTATGGTCAAATAATATTCGACAAGGCAGGAAAGACTATCCACTGGAAAAAGGAGAGTCTCTTCAAGAAACTGTGCTCAAATTTTGGACATCCACGTGCAGAAGAATGAAACTAGACCATTCTCTTACACCATATACAAAGATAAACTCAAAATGGATGAAAGTTCTAAATGTGAGACAAGATTCCATCAAAATCCTAGAGGAGAACGCAGGCAACACCCTTTTTGAACTTGGGCACAACAGCTTCTTGCAACATACATCTGTGAAGGCAAGGGAAACAAAACCAAGAATGAATTACTGGGATTTAATCAAGATAAAAAGCTTCTGTGCAGCAAATAGTCAACAAACCTAAAAGACAACCTACAGAATGGGAGAAGATATTTGCAAATGACGTATCAGATAAAGGGCTAGTATCCAAGATCTATAAAGAACTTATTAAACTCAACAGCAAAGAAACAAACACTCCAATCATGAAATGGGCAAAAAGCATGAACAGAAATTTCACCAAAGAAAACATACACATGGCCAACAACCATATGAGACAATGGTCTGCATCACTTGCCATCAGGGAACTACAAATCAAAACCACATTGAGATACCACATCACACAGTGAGAATGGTGAAAATTAACAAGACAGGAAACAACACATGTTGGAGAGGATGTGGAGAAAGGGGAGCCCTCTTACACTGTTGGTGGGAATGTGAACTGGTGCAGCCACTCTGGAAAACTGTATGGAGGTTCCTCAAAGAGTTAAAAATAGATCTGCCCTATGACCCAGCAATTGCACTGCTGGGGATTTACCCCAAAGATACAGATGCAGTGACACGGCAGGACACCTACACCCCAATGTTCATAGCAGCAATGTCCACGGTAGGCAAACTGTGGAAGGAGCCTCGGTGTCCATTGAAAGATGAATGGACAAAGATGCTGTGGTTTATGTATACAATGGAATATTACTCAGCCATTAGAAATGACAATTACCCACCGTTTGCTTCAACGTGGATGGAACTGGAGGGTATTTTGCTGAAGTAAGTCAATCCGAGAAGAACAAACATTATATGGTCATTCATTTGGGCAATGTAAAAATTAATTAAAAGGAATAAAGGGCAAGTAGTGAAAATGAGTGGGAAATATCAGAGAGAGTGACAGAAAATGAGAGACTCCTAACTCTGGGAAATGAATAAGGGGAAGTGAAATGGGAGGTGGGTGGGGGGTTGAGGTGACTGGGTGATAGGCACTAAGGGGAGTACTTGACGGGATGAGCATTGGGTGATATGATATATATTGGCAAATTGAACTCCAATAAAAAATAATTTAAAAATAGTTCTTTTATTTTATGGGAATATTCTGTTAATAAATTATTTTTAAGCATTCTAATAGATAATAGCAGTCTGAAGGGACATATCAGTTAAATGTACTGTGGTATCTTGAAAGGGAATGAGGAACTGGAAATGGACATTACTTAAAAATTAAGGAAATATAAATAAACTATTTTTATATAATAGGAAAAAGCACTGAACGTAGTTCATATTATTATGAAAAATATACTAGTGCTTGAGGAAATATAATCTCACAAGAATTATATAAAGTGTATTCTCAAGCTACAAAATGAAAAATTGTTTAGAATAGAAATGAAGGTTGAAAAATTTTGTGGTAGTAGTAAAAATAATGATAATTACTATGTATTATGTTATCAATATGATTATTATATGCTTTTTTCCATATCTAGGACAGTGCCCTTCACATAGTAAATACTTAATAAATATCTGTTAAACGAATGAATTAAACAGTGATCATCGTCATTTTTATGTAATAAAAATAGATTTAAAAACCGTCAAAATGGGAAGCCCCCATGGCTCAGCAGATTAGCACCACCTTCAGCCCAGGGCGGGATCCTGGAGACCTGGGATTGAGTCCCACATCAGGCTCACTGCATGGAGCCTGCTTCTCTCTCTGCCTGTGTCTCTGCCTCTCTCTCTCTATGTCTCTCATGAATAAATAAATAAACTCTTAAAAAACTGTCAAAATAATATTTTAACTGTCTTTAAGTAGTGTGAGTTGATTGTACAACTGGTTCATTTGATTGCTTAAGAATCAAGCAGTAAGTTGAGAAGAAGGAAAACAGTAATTTGCCCCTAAAAGCAACTGATTTGGTGACCCTGGCTATTCATAGGTTAACTTCTAAATATTCAGTATATGAAACTTAATATAGAACTAACAAATGTCAAATGAAGTCTTGACATTAACTGGAAGACTAAATGGAAGCCCTCTTTTCAATAATATGTATAATATGATTGCATTTGTGCAAATATAAGTATATATGTAGAAGTGGTTGTATAAGCCAAGTAAAAGATTTACATGTCATAGTAGTTTCTTAGGGTGAGGGACTAATGAAGGTGAATTTTATTTGAATTTTATACCCTTCTAAAATGTGTGATTTTTAAATAATTGGCATGAATTACATTTTAATTTTCAGTATTATTAAAATATATGAGAGATGAGAGACTTCTTCAGTCTTGTGAAATGTGTATGCTATGTTGTGCTTTCCATAGACTTTATAAAAGCTACACCTTTGAATGAAGCTTTTGAACATTATTTTTCTTCTTTGCATCTCTGCTAAACTGTTAAACTCCTTAGAAGTTAGAGGTTCACCACATATCAGAATTACTGCCTATTATGCCTCATGTTTTACTTTAAATTGAAGGTCATCTTATAATACTTTATAAATATTCTCATTTTGGTTAAAAATGACTATTCCAGTTAAAAATAAAAAATCAAAAAGGCAAAATATTTTCCTTGTGAAAGCTTTGCATGTAAACACAAACTATTTATAAAGTAAATTTCTACATTCATGAAATATGCCTCATCATAAGATTACCCAGATATATATAGTGATATATTTGTTCCAATTTTTGGACATGGAAGAGCCATGCTTCTGTTAATATGCTTTTCAGGAAGGCTGTGGAAATGAAACAAGAAAAAAACAAACAAACCACAATGTACTAACTTCCATTAAAAATGTTAGAATTGATTTTAGCTTTACAGTTACTTCTTTCAAAATTGTATAATGTGTTTTTATAAGGCCCAGTATCCTAATCTATGTGGCAGAGAATCATTAAAAATTACCTATAATGGTTTTTGCACAAATGAGGCTCTTGAAGAAGAAATATTTCATTGAAATTGCAATTCTCTCTCAGTTGAATTTTCTGCCTCCATGCCCTTTTTCATTTCTCCACACTCTGGTTTTATTTAAGGCCACACAGTTATGTCTCCAAAATATAACTTGGATACCCTCATAATGGGCAACAAACTGCCCTATCTTACTTGCAACTAAGGAGTTTCCCAGGATAAGGGACCATCTGTGCTAAAATTAGAATTGTCCCTGGCTGACAGAGGGAACATACCTCAAAATCATAAAAAACATATACAAAAGACCCACAGATAATATCATCCTCAATGGGGAAATCTGATAGCCTTTCCTCTATGATCAGGATCAAGAAAGAGACGTCCACTATCAACACTATTATACGACATAGTACAAAAAGTTGTAGCCTCAGCAATCAGACAACTATAAAAAGAAATAAAAGTCATCCAAATCAGCAAGGAATAAGTCAAAATCTCACTATTTGCAGACAACATGGTACTCTATGTACAAAAACTGAAAGACTCCACAAAAAAATTGCTAGAACTGTTACATGAATTAAGCAAAGTTGCAGGATATAAAATCAATGCACAAAACTGTCATATTTCTATACAACAATAATGAAGCAGCAGAAAGAGAAACAAAGAATCAATCTCAATTATAATTGTATCAAAACACATAAAATACCTAGGAATAAACCCAAATAAAGAAATAAATGATCTGTACTATGATAACTATGGAACGTTTATTAAAGAAATTGAATATGACACAAAGAAATGGAAAAGCATTCCCTGTCCATGCATTGGAAGAATGAATATTGTCAAAACATTTATACTACCCAAAGAAATCTACAAATTTAATGTAATATCCGTGAAAATGCCACCAGCATCTTTCATAAAACAAGAAGCAACAATACTAAAATCTATATGGAACCAGAATAGACACCAAATAGCAAAGCAAACCTGGAGGCATCACAATTCTGGACTTAAAGCTATATTACAAAGCATTAGTCATGAAGACAGTGTGGTACTGGCACAAAACAGACACATAGATCAATGGAACAGAATAGAAAACCTGGAAATGAACAAACAACTATATGATCAACTAATCTTTGACAAAGAAAGAAAGAATATACAATGGAAAAACAGGGCCACCTCAGTGGCTCAGTGGTTGAGTGTGTCTGCCTTTGGCTCAGGTCATGATCCTGGGGTCCTGGGACTGAGTCCCATGTCGGGCTTCCCCACAAGGAGCCTGCTTCTCCATTTGCTTGTGTTTCTGCCTCTCTCTCTGGCTCTTATAAATAAATAAATAAATAAACAAATAAATAAATAAATAAATAAAACGGAAAAACATAAAAATACGTTGACAAATAGTGTGGGGAGAACTGGAAAGGAACTTGCAGAAGAATGAAATAAGACAATTTATTACAAACCATCCACAAAACATATTCAAAATGGATGAATGTCCTAAATATGAAACAGGAAACCATCAAAATCCTGGAGGGGGGCAGCCCAGGTGGCTCAGCGGTTTAGTGCGGCCTTCAGCCCAGGGCCTGATCTGACAGACCTGGGATCAAGTCCCGTGTCAGGCTCCCTGCATGGAGCGTGCTTCTCCCTCTGCCTGTCTCTCTCTCTCTCTATCTCTCTCTCTCTGTCTCTCATGAATAAATGAATAAAATATATTAAAAAAATCTTGGAGGGGGGCGTAGACAACAACTTCTTTGACATTGGCCATAGCAACTTCTTACTAGATAGGTGTCCTTAGGCAAGAGAAACAAAAGCAAAAATGAACTGCTGGGACTTCCTCAAGATAAAAAAAAAAAACAAAGAAAAAAATAACAAAACTAGAAGACAACCTATGGAATGGTAGAAGATATTTGTAATTGACATATATGATGAAGGCCACATATCCAAAATATATAAAGAACTTCTCAAACCCAACACGCACAGGAAAACAAATAATCCAGCTAAGAAATGGGAAGAAGACAGATATTTTTTAAAGAAGACATACAGATGGCTAACATACATATGAAAGATGTTCAAAATCACTCATCATCAGGAAAATACAAGTCAAAACTAGTATAAGATACCACCTCATACCTGTCAGAATGGCTAAAAATAACAACACAAAAAACAGCAGGTTTTGACAAGTATGTGGAAAAAGAGGAACACTATTACTCTGTTAGTGGGGATTTGAACTTGTGCAGCCACTCTGCAAAATAGTATGAAGGAAAAAATAGTATGAAGGTTCCTCAAAAAGTTAAAAATTGAACTATACTATGATTCTTCAATTACACTACTAGGTGTTTACCCAAGGAATGGAAAAATACTGATTCAAAGGGACACATGCACCCTGACATTGCAGATTAACAATAGCCAAATTATGGAAAAAGCTGACATGTACATCAACTGAGGCATGGATAAAGAGGATTACATTATATTATGTTATATTATATATATAAAGAGGATAATCATATTACATTATATATATATTGCTTGGCCATTAAGAATGAAATCTTAGGGATCCCTGGGTGGCGCAGCGGTTTGGTGCCTGCCTTTGGCCCAGGGCACGATCCTGGAGACCCGGGATCGAATCCCACATCGGGCTCCCGGTGCATGGAGCCTGCTTCTCCCTCTGCCTGTGTCTCTGCCTCTCTCTCTCTCTCTCTCTCTCTTTCTGTGACTATCATAAATAAATAAAAATTAAAAAAAAGAATGAAATCTTGCCATTTGCAATAACATGGATGAACTAGAGTATAGTATGTTAAGCAAAAAATATGAGTCAGAGAAAGACAAATAACATTATTTCTCTCATATGTGGAATTTAAGAAGCAAAATGGATGAATATAGGGAGGGGGTGAAAGAGAGGGAGGCAAACCATAGAAGACTCTTAATTATAGAGCAAAGTAAGGGTTGCTGGAAGAGAGGTGGGTGGGGGATATGCTAAATGGGTAATAGACATTAAGAATGGCACATTTTCTGATGAGCATGGGGTGTTAAAGGTAAGTGATGAATCAATAAATTCTACTGAAACCAATACTATGTTTTAACTAACTTGCATTTAAATAAAATCTTGGAAGAAAAAAATTTGAAAAATAAAAATCATATTGTACATATAATTTGCATTCCATTCTATTTGCTAAAAAGTATACCATACATATTTGTTAATGTCATTAAAAACAATAAAACCCCCCCTACAATCCTGGCCCAAAAGGGAACATTTTTTTCTGTACCTTCTTACATTTCTTGAGTGGTTTCCCAGTTTTTCACAAGGAGAAAATCCAATTTTTTAAAATCCCAGGATACAAGGCTTTTCACAACATAACCCATGCATAGATTCTCTATTTCTACTATTGATGTTTATTATTTTTCAGAAATTTACACTCAAGTTATACAATATTACTATATTACTTCTGGACAAATACTGCAGCAAACATTTGTTTCATAATACTTTCATATGCTTATATTATTTCTCCCACCAACAATACTCTTCATCTTTTTCATAAATTATAGAATTTATAATGTTTGAATTTATTATTTCTATGAAGAATTCTCTAAATCTCATTACATGTTTTCTACTGATAAGGCTCTCTCAGCCATCTGTGTGTGTATCCATTAAGACCTATCACATTGTTTTATTTTTCTGTTTGCAAACTGTCTTGCCTATTAGATTGTGAAATTAAGAGATTGAAAGATACTGTTATTTATGTCTGCAACTGTAATATCAGACATATAGTAGGTAGTCAATGGCAAGTTAATCATTTAATGTAAATGAAAATTCTATTGTGCGATGTACACCAATAACTACTAAATAAGCAACTAGTAGTATGGCTGTAGTTACTATGGTGAATAAAAAAATAAAGTTAAATTCCCTATTAAAACAGGTATTGGGCAGCCCAGGTTGCTCAGTGGTTTAGCGCCGCCTTTGGCGGGGGGCGTTATCCTGGAAACCCAGGATTGAGTCTCATGTCAGGCTCTCTGAATGGAGCCTGCTTCTCCATCTGCCTGTGTCTCTGCCTCTCTCTCTCTCTGCTCTCTCATGAATAAATAAATAAAATCTTTGAAATAAATAAATAAAACAGGGATTATCCAATACAGGCTTCAGGTCACAGGGGAAAAATTATATGGCTGACATATCTTTTTAAAAACATTTTACTTGGGATCCCTGGGTGGCACAGCGGTTTGGCGCCTGCCTTTGGCCCAGGGCGCGATCCTGGAGACCCGGGATCGAATCCCACGTCGGGCTCCCGGTGCATGGAGCCTGCTTGTCCCTCTGCCTGTGTCTCTGCCTCTCTCTGTGTGTGTGTGACTATCATAAATAAATAAAAATTAAAAAAACATTTTACTTTATGATCATTCAGAATAACATGCAGCTATAATAAACAATACAAAGAGATCATTTGTTGCCATTTAGTATTTACATTTATATTTTTGTGTGACCATGTTTTCTTTTTTATGGGGTAAATCTTAAACAATATAGTTGCTAGCTCATAAGATAGTTTTATGCTTAGAATTAGAAAATTCTCAAATTTTATTCAAAGTGGTGCAAAGTAAAATGTACCATTTACAAACTTACCAGCAATATCTATGAATGGTACAATTTCTTAACATCCATAAAAACATTTGACATTGCTATATTTTTAAAATTATCCAATTTGGAAAGTGTATAATATTACATTGTGATGTTCATTTGTATTCTTTAAAGGTTTATTGAGATACAACAGTATTTCTTTACATTTTTATTTAAATTAAATTTGCCATCATTCAGTATGACACCCGGTGTTCATTGAATCATGTGCTCTGCTTAATGCCAGTCACCCAGTCATCCAGTTACCCTAACCCATGTACCTCCCCTTCTGCAACCCTTTGTTTATTTCCCAGAGATAGGAGTCTCTCATTGTTTGCCTTCCTATCTAATTTTTCACCACTCAGTTTCCCCCCTTCCTTTATGGTCCCTTTAACTATTTCTTATATTCTATATATTAGTGAAACCATTTGATAATTATCTTTCTCCAATTGACTTATTTCACTCAGCATAATACTCTCCAGTTCCAGGCACATCAATGTGAATGGTAGGTATTCATCCTTTCTGATGGCTAAATAATATTCCATTGTATATATATACCACATCTTTATCCATTCATCTGTTGAAGGATATCATGGCTATTTCCACAATTTGGATATTGTGGACATTGCTGCTATGAACATTGGGGTGCAGGTGTCCTGTTGTTTCACTACCACTGTATCTTTGGGGTAAATACCTAGAAGCACAATTGCTGGGTTGTAAGCTCTATTTTTAATTTCCTAAGGAAAATCCACATTGTTTTCCAGAGTGGCTGCACTTTCTTGCATTCCTACCAACAGTGCAAGAGAATTCCCCTTTCTCCACATCCTCATCCTCCTCATCCTCAATTTGTTGTTTCCTGTCTTGTTAATTCCAGCCATTTTCACCAGTGTACGGTGGTATCTCATTGTGGTTTTGATTTGTATTTCCTTGATGAAAAGTGATGTGAAGCATTTTTTATGTGCTTATTGGCCATGTGTAGGCCTTCTTTAAAGAATCTCTGTTCATGTCTCCTGCACTTTTCTTTACTGTATTGTTTGTTTTCTGGGTGTTGAGTTTGATATGTTCTTTATAGATTTTGGATACTAACTCTTTACGTGATATGTCATTTGCAAATATCTTCTCCCATTGTGTAGATTATCTTTTGGTTTTGTTGCCTGTTTATTTTGTTCTGCAGAAGTTTTTTTTTCTTATCTTGATGAAGTCTCAATAGTTGATTATTGTTTTTGTTTCCCTTGCCTTTATAGATGTGTCTTGCAGGAAGTTGCTGTGGCCGAATTCAAAATGGTTGTTGCCTGTTCTCCTCTAGAATTTTGATGGATTCTTGTCTCATATTTAGATCTTTCATCCATTTTGAGTTTATCTTTGAATATGATGCAGGAGAATGGTCCAGTTTACTTCTTCTGCATGAAGCTGTCCAAAATTCCCAACAGCATTTATTGAAGAGATTGTCTTTTTTTTCCTGCTTTGTCAAAGATGATATGACCAAAGAGTTGAGGGTCCATTTCTGGGTTCTCTTTTTCATTGCATTGATTAATGTGTCTGTTTTTGTGCCAGTACCATACTGTCTTGATGATCACAGCTTTGTAATACAGTTGAAGTCAGGAATTGTGACTTCATTTTCCAGATTTCATTTTCATTTTCAGCATTCTTCTGGCTATTCGGCGTGTGGTATGGTACCATAAAAATGTTAAGATTATTTGTTCCAACTCTGGATAAAAAGACCATGGTGTCTTGATGGGATTCCATTCAATGTGTAAATTGCTCTGGGCATTAGAGACATTTTCACAATTGTTGTTCTTGAAATCCATAATCATGGAATTCTTTTCCATTTCTCTGTGTTTTCCTCAAATTCTTCCATGCCTGTTCTGTAGTTTTAGAGTAGAATCCTTTACTTTGGTTAAGTTTATTCCTAGGTATCTTATTCTTTTGGGTGCAATGGTAAATGGGATCAATTCCTTAATTCTATTTTCTTCTGTCACATCGTTAGCATATAGAAATGCAACTGATTTCTGTGTGTTGGTTTTATATTCTGCCACATTGCTGAATTACCATATGAGTTCTAGCAATTTTGCAGTGGAGTCTTTTGGGTTATCCAAATAAAGTATCATGTCATCTGTGAGAAGTGAGAGTTTCAATTCTTTGAAAATTGAGTGCATTTTATTTCATTTTGTTGTCTGGATTGCTGAGGCTAGGACTTCCGGTAATGTATTAAACAATAGGGGTAAGAGTGGGTGTCCCTGTTGTGTTCCTGACCTTAGCGGAAAAAAAATCACAGTTTTTCTCCATTGAGAATGAAACTCACTGTGGAGTTTTCATAGTTATATGATATTGAGGTGTGTTCCCTCTATCCATACAAGGTGAGACTTTTAATCAAGAAAAGATGTTATACTTTGTCAAATGTGTTTTCTGCATTAATCAATAGGCTCATATGATATTGGCTCTCCTTTTATTAATGTGGTGTGTATCCCCTTGATTGATTTATGAATGTTGAAACCTAGGAACCCAGAAATAAATCCTACTTGGTCATGGTGAGTAATCTTTTTAATGTACTGTTGGATCCTATTGGCTAGTATCTTTGTGAGTATTTTAGCATCAATGTTCATTAGGGATAGTTGATGAGATATTTGTTTTGGGGATCAAAGTAATTTTGGTCTCAGAATGACTTTAGAAGTCTTCTTTACATTTCTATCCTTTGAATCATCTTTAGTAGAATAGGTCTTATGTCTTCTTTAAATGTTTGGTAGCATTCCTCTGGGAAGCCATCTGGCTCTGGACTTTTTTTTTTTGTGGGAGGATTCGATTACAGCTTAAATTTCCTTGCTGGTTATGGGTCTGTTCAGGTTTTATATTTCTTCCTGTTTCAGTTTTGGTAGTTTCTATGTTTACAGGAATCCAACTACCCATTTCTTCCAGATTTCCTAATTTGTTGACATATACTTGCTCATAGTATGTTTTAAAGTTATTTGTATTTCTTTGGTGTTGGTCATAATCTCTCCTCTTTCATTCATGATTTTATTATTTTGAATCCTTTTTTCTTTTTATTAATTCTGGCTAAAGGTTTATCTATCTTATTAATTCGTTCAAAGAACCGGTTCCTGGTTTCATTGATCCATTCTACATTTCTTCTGACCTCTATTTCATTGAATTCTGCCCTAAACTTTGTTATTTCTCTTCTACTTAAGCAGTAGTTAGCCTTTATTTGGTATTCTTTCTCCAGTTCCTTTAGGCGTAAGGTTTGCTTGTGTGTTTGAAATTTTTCCAATTTTTTCAGGGTAGCTTTTTTTGAAATGTAATTCCCTCTTAGGACTGTCTTTGCTGTATCCCGAAGACTTTGAACAATTTTGCTTTCATTTTTTTATGCATGAATCTTTTAAATCTTCTCTAATTTCCTGTTTGACCCATTCATTTTTTAGTAGCATGCTCTTTAATTTCCAAGTGTTTGAGTTATTTCCAAATTTCTTCTTGTGATTTAGTTCAAGTTTCAAAGCATTTTGGTCTGAAAATATGGAGAGAATAATCCTAATCTTTTAGTATAGGTTGAAATCTGATTTATAGCCCAGTATGTGGTCTATTCTGGAGAAAGTTTAATGTGCACTTGAGAAGTATGTGTATTCTTTCACAGTAGGATTAGATATTCTGTATATATTTATGAAGTTCATTTGGTCCAGTATGTCATTCAAAGCCATTTTTATTTGTTAATATGATGCTCAGAAGATCTATAGTTGCCTGAGAGTGCAGGGTTAAAGTCTTCTGCTATTAATGTATTATTATCTATGTGTGTCTTTACTTTGGGTATTAATTGGTTGATATAATTGGCTGCTCCCATATTAGGTGTATATTCATAATTATTAGGTCATCTTGTTGGATACAGAGTTTAAACATGCTATAGTGTCCCTCTTCATGTCTTAGTACAGTCATTGGTTTAAAATCTAATTTATCTGATAAGAGGATCCAGCTTTTATATAAGGTAAGCATGATTAACAGTTTGCATGGTAAATAGTTGTCCACCCCCTCACTTTCAGACTGAAGATGTCCTTGGGTTTCAAATGAGTCTCATATAGACAGCATATAAATGAATTTTGCTTTTTATCCAGTGTGATACCCTGTGTCCTTTTCCTGGATCATTTTACCCATTCATGTACAAAGTAACTATTGAAAGATATAAATTTAGTGTCATAGTATATTACCTGTACAGTCTCTGTTTCTACAGATTGTTTCTGTGGGTTCCTTCTTTATTAAGAGTACCCCCTTTAACATTTCTTTCAGGGCTCATTTTGTGGTCATATATCCTTTCAATTTCTGTTTATCCTGGAAGCTCTTTATCTCTCTGTCTATTCTGAATGATAGCCTTGCTTGATAAAATATACTTGGGTGTGCATTTTTTCCTTTAGTAATCTAAATATATCATGCCATCTTCTTCCGGCCAGCTAGGTCTCTGTGAACAGATCTGCCATTAATCTGATATTTCTCCCCATATATGTTAGGAATATCTTGTCTCAGGCTGCTTTTAGGATTTTTTCTTTATCTCTAAAAATTGCAAGCTTCACTATTATATGTCAGGGTGTTGAGTTTTGTTGATTCTGGGGAGGGGGTACATCTCTATCCCTTGGATATGAATGCACTTCTCTTTCCCTATATTAGGGAAGTTCTCCTCTATGATTTGTTCAAACATACTTTCTGGTTCTCTCTCTGTCTCCATGATCTCTAGAATCCCAATAAGACAGATATTATTCTTTTTCAAACTATTCCTTAATTCTCAGAGTCTGTCCTCATGGGTTCTTAGTTGTTTTGCTCTCATTTCCTCAGCTTCCTTCCTTTCCATCAAATTGTTTTCTATGTCACTTACTTTCTCTTCTGCCTAGCTGTTAGAGAATTCAGATTAGACTGCATCTAAATACTCAGAGTATTTCTAATTTCAGGCTTCTTAGATCTCATTTATGCAGTGAGAGTTTCTCTAGGGTCTTCACTTTTTTCAAGACCCACTAATAATTGTATAATTATAATCCTGAATTATATCTCCAGCATCTTTCTTAAATCCATATCCATGAGATTTGTGGCAGAGAGGATTACCTTTGGTTCTTTTGTGATGAATTCTTCCTTCTAGTCATTTTGTCCAGTGTAGTATGGCTGTATGAGTGAGCAGAGTAAAAAATGTCAACCACTACCCAAGCAAAATACACATTAGACGATTCTGAATAAGCCAGGGACCAGAAAATAAAAGAAAAAAAGACAACAAATGTGAAAAACTAAGTAAAAAATAAAAATAAAAAGGGGGAAGGGAAATGTTGAAGAGAGAGAATATAGTCTTAAAGAGTGGACCAAGATGGTGATCTTCCTGGTTCTTAGTGTATTTTCATCTGTATGTTATAAGGTACTAAATTCCAAATTTATAATAAAAAGCAATAAATATCAAGAAACAACAGCAACAAAACAATAACAAAAATGAGAAGAAAGAAAAGAGAGTATAACCTCACAGAGTGGACCAACATGGTACTCCACTTTGTTCTGTATGTTACAAGGTAGTAAATTCCAAAATTATAAAACAAAAAAAATCCCAAAACTTAAATATCTACAAAAATTAAATTGAATACATTGAAAGGAAGCAAAAAATGAACACTATATCTATCACATGTAATGGTAATATTAAGAAAGTCAAAAAGGAAAAACTTAAAAATGAAGAATTGATAAAATATTATAGCTTAGATAGGAACAAAGAATATTGGAAATTTCTAACCTGAAAGATAAACGAATCATAATGAAAAAACCTCAAGTTCTATATACTATTTTCCCCTCAGTCCAGGAGTTTTCCAGTCCTGATTGATCAGTAGCCTTGGTGTTCCCCTATTTTTTCAACTGGTCTTCTGACAGAGGGGCTTGCTGCTCTGATTCTCAGGTCTCTGATCTGGACGGAGTTGTTGCAACTCTTGTCAGGTGGCTGACCTCAGTGTACGCTCTTTGCCATGTGAAGTTGTTCCACGAAGTCCATTGCTCTCTTGAGGGTGAAAGGGAAAAAAATGATGGCATCCGGATCTACAGCCCCAGAGCCCAAAGCTTCCAGGGTGTGCCAAACTGCAGCCTCGTTTAGTGTCCACTCACTCAGATCCTCCTCAGGGCAGACATGGGGGCACTGACTTTTACAATTTGAATGGCACCAGGAGGTGGAAGTAGTTTTTACTGGCTTGTGCTCTCACAGGATCCTGCCCTCTCCGAGGAAACAGAAGGTCTCAGGCTTCTTTCTGCTCCAGGGCCCTGGTACAGAGAGGGTTCACTTGTTTAAGTAGAACCCACTCCACCTCTCCCAGATGCAAGCAGAGGGTTGCTGCATTACAATCCTTTGCAGAGACCCAGCACTGACAGTGGTCCCCTGATACTTCTGCGGTTTGTGGTTTACGGCACAAGCTGAGCTTTCTCCCAGACTCACTGACCTAAGGGGATTTCCCCACTCCAATGGTTGGGAACTTTGCTTGCTTAGGTGCTCCTATTCTTTCTGACCCTCTGGGAATATTGAAACCCCACTGTCTCTCCTGCGATTCTGTCCTATTTCACCACTGAGCACTTTTCAGGCAGGGAAGACTCTCTGAGGAGCAGATTTCTAAAGGTCCCAATTTTGTGCTCCATGGCTATATCACTTTCCTGCAGCCAGCTTACCAAGCCTCTCTGAAAGAAAAGGAAGAAACCTCCCCCTGCCATTTATCTTCCAATATATCCCCTACATTTCTCTTCTCTGTGAATCTACCTTGCAAGAAGTGGTCATTTTTCTGTTTGTAGCATTCCAGCTTTTCTTTCTTTACATCTCAGATTGAATATATATGTGCTCAGGATGGTTTGTGAGTTATCTAGCTAAATTTAGGGGACCAGATTAAATAAGGACCCCTACACTTCCGTCATCTTGTCTCTCCTATTGATGGTCTCTAGAACATTATTTTTTAAAGGTTTAAATAGACTTTATTGTTGCAAACAGTGTCCTACTGAGCAGGCTATATAAAAAATATATATGTAGTCCTAGGATGTCACCATGGAGAAACGAGGAGGTCATGATTGCAGAAGAGGTCGCTTTAGTTGAAGGAAATGATCCAGGGAAGGTTGGCCAGGAATGCAGCAGACATGATTAGGATAGTTCAGTGGTGGTCAGGTCACAGTGTGAAGGATAGGAAAGTCTCTTTCACTCCCATTTATTGTAGCTCTCAATATGTAACAGAACCCAACCTGATAATAGGTGGTAAAACAGAAAACAAGAGATAAGCTCAATGATGTCATCTATTTTGCCAGTCTGTTTAATGGTGGCTTAAAATGGATCTAGACATGTAACACCAGAAACCAATGGGTTAGGCCTGCCAGGCCTCTCATCAGCAGCAGTATCAGCAGATATAACCACATGGAATGACTGCAGACATTCGAGGTAAAACATTTTTGCATCTGCATATCCCCATAAAAACAGAAGAAGGAAGTGTATGACTCCCTGGTAATGACAAAAATGTAGTCAAATTTGGATTCTGTAATATGGTAATGGTGGTACATAATTGTCTTACAATTGTAATTAAAAATTAAATGTGGTAAAAATAACCATAACTATAAGAATATTTCATTAGTTACATAACATAAAATTGTGTAAATTATAACACCAATAACTTGAAATGTGAGGAGAAGGAAAAATCAAAGTTATAAAGCTTAGGAATTCTTTTTTTTTTTTAAGATTTTTTATTTATTTATTCATGATAGTCACAGAGAGAGAGAGAGAGAGAGAGAGAGAGAGAGGCAGAGACACAGGTAGAGGGAGAAGCAGGCCCCATGCAGGGAGCCCGACGTGGGATTCGATCCCGGGTCTCCAGGATCGCTCCCTGGGCCAAAGGCAGGCGCTAAACCACTGCGCCACCCAGGGATCCCCCAAAGCTTAGGAATTCTATTGAAGTTGATATTACTGTAAAATAGGATGTTATAATGTAAATGCTTTATGTAAGCTTCATGATAAGATAAGGGAAAATATTGTAGCAATTGCACAAAATAACATAAGGAAGTCAAAGAATACTGGTACCATAGGACATCAAAATACACACAAAAAAGGCAGCAGAATAAGAAAAAAGAACAATGGATATATGAAAAAAATCACAAATGGCAGTAAGTCTTAGCATATAATAATTATTTTCAATGAAATTGAATTAAATTATCCAATTAAAAGGCTTAGAATGGTTGAATGGATAGAAAAGCAAAATTCAATAGTATGCTCCCTACAAGAGATTCACTTTAGTCCCAAAGACATGCATAGACTGAGAGTGAAGGGATGAAAAAAAAATATTTCAAGCAAATGGTAATGCAAAAGTGGCAAGGGTAGCTGTACTTTTACTAGAAAAAAATAGACTTTAAACATTTTTAAAGAGAGACAAAGAAGGTCATTATGTAGTGATAAAGGCTTAGTAATCAAAATGATATAGCAATTGCAAATATTCATGTGTCCAACATAGAAGCATTTAAAGACATAAAGTAAAAACAAATAGAGCTAAAAGGAGAAATGAACAATTCAAAAATATTTGGGGACTTTAGTGCATCATTCTCAATAATGGATAGATTGTTCAGGCAGGGAATCAATAAGGAACAGTGGATTTGAACAGAGCTTTAGACCATATGAATCTTACAGACATATACAGAACATTCTATCTGACAACAGCAGAATGCACATTCTTCCCAAGTACACATGAAACATCTTCTAAGATAGGCCATGTTAGGCCACAAAACATATCTTAATGAGAAGACTGAAATTATAACATGTATCTGCCATGACTACAGGGTAGGAACCTAGAAATGAATAACGAGATAAAAACTGGAAATTCACAAGCACATGAAAATTAAACAAGAATCTCATGAACAAATAATGGTTCAGAGAAGAAATTAAAGTAATACAATGTGTCTTTAGACAATTGAAAATGAAAACACGATATATCAAAACTTATAGATGTGCTCAAACTGTACTAAGTGGGATGTTAATAACAATAAAAATCTAAGAAGCAAGAAAAATCACAAATAACCTAACTCTACACCTTAAGGAATTAGGAAGAGAAGAACAGCCTAAGCTCAAAGTTAACAGAATGAAGAAAATATAAAGATTAGAACAGAACTAAATGAAATAGAGAACAGTAAATAATAGACAAGATTAAACTAAGAGTTGGCTCTTTGAAAAAAAACAAAATTAACAAATATTTATTTAGATGAACCAAAAAAGTCTCAAACTGATAAAAATATAATGAAAAAATACATTACAACTGATCCCATAGAAATACAGACTCCTAAGAGGCTACTATGAACAACTGTACACCAAGAAACTGGACACTGTAGAAGAAAGGGAAAATTTCTTAGAAACATACAAATTATCAAGACTGAATTGAGGAGATTTAGAAGTTATAAATAGACCAATTACTAGTAATGACATCATTTTTAGAAAAGGTTGACCAATTTTATTACAAAGTATTTTAGAACAGCAACAAAGAGAATGAAGTTTAAAAAGTAAAAAAAAAAAAAAGCAAAACTAGTAATTACATTGAATCAGTAATAAAAAATCTCCCAAAGAAGAAAAGTCCAGGACCAGAGGGCTTCATTGGAGAATTTTACCAAATGTTTAAAGCATTTTTCCCAATCCTTCTTGAAATTAAAGAGTGCTAAACACTCCAAATCTCCTTTTATGAAGCCAGTATCACCTTGAGACCAAAGCCAGAAAACAACACTACCAGTGGATAAAACTACACATCAATATCTTTGATAAATATAGATGCAAGATTATTAACAAAATAATAACAAACCAAATTCAGCAGCACATTAAAAGGGTCATTCACTTTGATCAAGTCAGATTTACATCTGAGATGCAAGGACGGTTCAATTTATGCAAATAAGTCAATGTGGTACATCATATTAATAGGATGAAAAAAATATCTCAATTCAGAAAAGGCATTTGGAAAAATTCAACATCCATTCGTGTTAAAATTCTTAAATTAAGTATAAAAGGGAACTATATCAACAAAATAAAGTCCACATATAATTAACTCATAGCTAATATCATACTTAGTTGTGAAGGGCTAAAAGGTTTTCCTTTTAGATTAGGAACAAGACAAGGGTTTCTGCTCTTATCATCCTTTTTCAACATAGCATTGAAAACCCTTGCTACAACAATCACTCAGGGTACAGGAATGAAACATCAGAACTAGAGAAGAAAAAGAAAAATTGTCTCTATTCGGTAATAATAAGATTGTACATATAGAAAACGCTAAAGGCAAGAAACTCTATAGTTATAGACAACAAACTGAGTGTTTATGGAAGGGAGATGGACATGGGATGGGTTAAATGGGTGATGGCTATTAAGGAGGGCATTTGTGATGAGCACTGGGTGTTATATGTAAATGATAAATCATAAATACTATTCCTGAAAACAATATTCCACTATATGTTAACTAACTATAATTTAAATAAAAACTTGAAAAAAAACCAAAAAGATTAAACAAAGAAAATTAGATCTTACTGACAAATTCAATAAAGTTGCAGGATACAGAATTAACCTACAAATGTCAGTAGCATTTCTACAGACTAACAATAAATTATCTGAAAAAATTAAAGAAAGCAATTCCATTTATAGTAGCATCATAAATGATAAAATAATTAGGAATAAATGTAATCAAAATGATGAAAGATGCCTACTCTGAAAATTACAAAAATTTGATGAAAGAAATTAATGAAAACACAAATATATGGAAAGGTAGCCTGTATTCATGGATTGCAATAATTAATAGTTAATATTGTTAAAATATTTATTAGTAGATATTTATAGATTCAATGCAATCCCTATCAAGATTACAATAGTATTTTTTGCAGAAGGAGAAATTTTTAAAATTTATATGGAACACAGAAGAGTGTAAATAGCCAAAGCAAGACTGAGAAAGAAGACAAAGTGGGAAGCATCACACTTCCTGGTTTTAATCTACACTACAAATTATAGTTATCAAAATATCAAAACTGTACTGTCATAAAACCAGACACATAGGTCAACAGAACAGAATTGAGAGCTCAGAAATAAACCCAAGCATTTAATCTCGACCAATATTTGAAAAAGTGAGCTAAGAGATGGAGCCACGATGGCAGGAGTAGGAGATCTCTTTCATCTAGTCCCTTGAATTTAGCTAGATAACTATCAAAACATTCTGAACAACCCCATGAATTCAACCTGTGATGTAAGAAAAGACTATCTGGAACTCTACAAGTAGGAAAGCGACCACTTTTTGCAAGGTAGGACATGTGGAGAAGTGGTTCTATGGGTATATATCTGAAGATAAACAAACAGCAGGAGGGGAGAAACTCAGTAAGTCAGCTACCAGAAAATGAGATAGCCTCAGAGGGCAAAATCAGAACCCTTAGAAATCTGCTCCAGTGAGAGACATCCCTGACTGAAAGGTGCTCAGGTGATGAAATGAGGAAGAATTCTAGATGGGATAGTGTGGTCTCAAGATCCCAGAGTCAAAGAAAGAATGCCTGAGCCAGTGGAGTTCCAAGCATGGAAAGTAGTTAGCAAACATAGGAAGGGGCTTGCAAGTTGCATGCTATTGGTTGACTGTTCTCTGAGGGAACCCTGCAAATAAGAGGGATATAGAGACCCTCTGCCTTCCCCTGTGAGAGGCAAAACAGGGTACATGCACTACCAAGGGACAGCTCTTAGTGTTGGAGCCCTGCATAAACAGGAAAGCAGTGACCCTCCCCTTCCTCAGGGAGGGGCAGAGTGGATGCATGCATGATCTGACGACTGCTCTCAGGGCCAGGGAACTACATAATGTAGAAACATGGGATCTTCTGCCTTCTCCTGGGAGAATCAATATGGGTGTGAACCACAAGAATCTACAGAATTTGGAACACACAAAATGGAAGGCTATCACTGAGGGTTTACTGAAGAGAGATTCTGGGCCTGGAGATTAGGGCATAGCATAGCAATTTTATTTTGATCCTCTAAAGAGGCAAGGAAAGCCTTCAAGGAACAAAAGCCACACAGAGTAATCAAAAACAGCTTACACCAAGCTCAGCCCCTGGCAAGGGGCAGTGCCATTATGCCCATTAAAGAGAACTGAGAATCAGCTTCTCAGGTAGCTCCTCCAGAAGATCAACTGGAAGAACGGTTGCTTTGAAAAGCAAATTTATGGACTACACAGAACTGTAAAACTCAAGGCTAGGGGAAAATGGTATATAGAATTCAAGTTTTTTTTTCTCTTATGATTCACTTATCTTTCAGTTTAAACTTTTCCATTACATTTTTTCTTTTTTCACTTTTCCACTAGTTTCATATTTTATCAAATCTTTGGGGTTTTTAAAAGATTTTATTTATTTATTTCAGAGAAAGAAAGAGAGAAAGAGCACGTGCACAATGCAGAGGGAGAGGGAGAAGCAGACTCCCCACTCAGCAGGGAGCCTGATGTGGGACTCAATTCCAGGAACCTGGGATCATGAACTGAGCTGAAAGTAGATGCTCAACCAACTGAGCCACCTGGGTGCACAAAGCATTGTTTTTAAGACTTCTTTTTAACTTTTATTTTTTTACATTTATATTGCATAGATATATTCCTCATTTTTTACTTCCTTTCACGATATTTAATTATATCTTTGTATACATGTAAGTATTGCTTTCTTTACAATTTTGGGATTTAGTGCCTTCTAAGATAGAGAACAAGAAATACTCAGGACCAAGTGGATCCCCTTGTCCATTGTATGAGAATATATTTTCTCTTCCTTCACCCTGCTTTTTTTCTTTCTTAATTTTTAATTTTCTTTTTCTTTTCT
This sequence comes from Nyctereutes procyonoides, assembly GCF_905146905.1. Classification (NCBI taxonomy): domain Eukaryota; kingdom Metazoa; phylum Chordata; class Mammalia; order Carnivora; family Canidae; genus Nyctereutes; species Nyctereutes procyonoides. Next base: position 61,927,153 of record NW_026575125.1, on the reverse strand, counting down.
GGTTTCTAAACTCTTTGGATTTATCTAGTGTGTATTTCACCCAGGTCATGGTTGATATTTTTGTTATTCACAACAAAAGAAAGAACCAGAGATAATAGTCTCTGCCAGAGATTTGATATGAACATAAGCAAAATGACAGATGTGGAATACAGGATACCTAGCTGGACTTGAAAATAAGGATAAGAGACACTAGAGACTCTCTTGGAGAAGAAACGAGACCCAATCAGGCCTAAATTAAAAATGCTCTGAGATAAAGTCTAAATTGGATGCTTTAACACCTAGGGTAAATGAAGTAGAAGAGGGTAAGTAACATAGAAGACAAGTGGATGGAAATGAAGGAAGCTAAGGAAAAGAGAAAACAACTAATGGATTATAGAAGGAAGCTTCAAGAAATCACCAATGGAATTCAACAGAAAAACATAAAATTATGGGAGACTGTGAGGGAGAAGAAAGAAGACAGAGAAGGCCACGAGGTATATTTGAGCAAGTCATAGCTTAAAACATCCTTAATCTGGGGAAGAAAACAAGCATTCAAGTACAAAAAATAGGATCCAATACAAAAGTGAATAAAAATAGATCAACACGCTGACATATAATAGTGAAGCTTGCAAATTTCAGAGATAAAGAGAATATCTTGAAAGCAGCTCCAGAAAAACCTACCCCTAACTGAAAAGGGTAGGAACATTAGACTGGATTCATACATATCCACAGAGATACGGCAGGCTAGAAGGCTAATAGGATATATTTGGGGTACTAAATGAGAAAAATCTGAAGCCAACAATAGTTTCTTCATCAAGGATTTCGTTCAGAATGGAAGGACACATAAAGAGCTTAAAGAGAGACAGAAACAGAAAAGTATGTGAGCAGCAAATCAGCCCTGCAAGAAATATTAAGGGGAATTCTGTAAATCCAGACAGAGAGTCCAAGGGTAATATAAACCAGAAAGAAACAGAGACAATCTACAGAAACTGGGAATTTGGAGAGGGAGGGGCAAGATGGCGGAAGAGTAGGGTCCCCAAGTCATCTGTCCCCAACAAATTACCTAGATAACCTTCAAACCATCCTGAAAATCTACAAATTTGGCCTGAGATTTATAGATAGAACAGCTGGAATGCTACAGTGAAAAGAGATTACACTTCTATCAAGGTAGGAAGACAGGGAAAAAAGAAATAAAGAAACAAAAGGCATCCAAAGGGCCGCGCGAGGAACCGGGCTGAGGCTGGGGCGAGTGCCCCCAGGACAGGAGAGCCCTGTCCCAGAGAAGCAGGAACTTCACCAATCTTCCCAGGTGGCAAGGCTCTCGCAGGGAGTTAGAGCATGACCCCAGGAGGGGCCGGGGATGCCCTCAGGCTCCCAGGGACACTAACAGACACCTGCGCCCCGAGGAGAGTGCACGGAGCTCCCTAAAGAGCTGCAGCGGGCTCACCGCTGGACTCAGGAGAAGCTCAGAGGCGGATCCAGCAGAGGCTCCGCACTGAGGGGGCTGCACGGCCCGAGGAGCAGTTTGGAGGGGCTCAGGCTGCGGCTCTGCGGAAAGGGGGCTGCACCGCTGGGAGCACGAATCCAACAGCACCGGCCCGGGAGCACAGGGCGCCGGGGACACAGCCCAGGATCCGGCCTCCCCAAGGGACAGGCAGAGGCCAGGAGGGCCCAGGACAGCAAGGACACCCCTGCCCCAAGTTGAGCAGATCAGCGGGCCTGCCCCCGAAGCATACAGGACCCTGCAGGCTGAGAGCTCCGTAGTTCCTGCGGAATCTGAATCCAGGGCTCCAGGACTGACTGCCACCACTGTGGTTGTGCCTCCTGGGGCCTCACAGGATAAACAACCCCCACTGAGCCTCACAGTGGCTTCACCTGATAAACAGATTAAATATCTTTTTTTTAATTTTTTTAATTTATTTATTTATGATAGAGACAGAGAGAGGAGAGAGAGAGAGAGAGAGAGAGAGACGCAGAGACACAGGCAGAGGGAGAAGCAGGCTCCATGCACCGGGAGCCCGACGTGGGACTCGATCCCGGGTCTTCAGGTCGCGCCCTGGGCCAAAGGCAGGTGCCAAACCGCTGCGCCACCCAGGGATCCCAACAGCTTAAATATCTTTCACTGAGCCTTGCACCAGGCAGGGGGCTGAGCAGCTCCCCCAACTGCTAACACCTGAAAATCAGCACAACAGGACCCTTCCCCAGAAGACCAGCTAGACGGACAGAGGAAAAACAAATTATTGACCAAGCAGCACTGGAAAGTTCCAGGGGAAGTCGAGGGACTTACAGTGTACAGAATCAGAGGATACTCCCCCTTGTTTTTTTCTTGTTTGTTTGGTTTTTTGCTTTTTGATTTCTGTTTGCCCCCCTTTTGCTTTCATCCTTTTTTTCTCTTCTTTTATATTTTTTCTCTTTTTTCTTCCTTTTTTCTTCTTTTCTTCTTTTTCTTACCTTCTTTCTCTTCTAGCTTTTTCTCCTTTTCCCAATACAACTTGTTTTTGGCAACTCTGCACTGAGCAAAATGACTAGAAGGAAAACCTCACCTCAAAAGAAAGAATCAGAAACAGCCCTCTCTCCCAGAGAGTTACAAAATTTGGATTACAATTCAATGTCAGAAAGTGAATTCAGAAGCACTACTATAAAGCTACTGGTGGCTCTAGAAAAAAGCATAAAGGACTCAAGAGACTGCATGACTGCAGAATTTAGATCTAATCAGGCAGAAATTAAAAGTCAATTGAATGAGACGCAATCCAAACTCGAAGTCCTAACGACAAGGGTTAACAAGGTGGAAGAACAAGTGAGGGACATACAAGACAAGTTGATGGCAAAGAGGGAAACTGAGGAAAAAAGAGACAAACAATTAAAAGACCATGAGGATAGAATAAGGGAAATAAATGACAGCCTGAGGAAGAAAAACCTACATTTTCCTGGGGTTCCCGAGGGCGCTGAAAGGGACAGAGGTCCAGAATATGTATTTGAACAAATCCTAGCTGAAAACTTTCCTAATCTGGGAAGGGAAACAGGCATTCAGATATAGGAAATAGAGAGATTCCCCCCTAAAATGAATAAAAACCGTTCAACACCTTGACACTTAATATTTAAGCTTGCAAATTCCAAAGATAAAGAGAAGATCCTTAAAGCAGCAAGAGACAAGAAATCCCTAACTTTTATGGGGAGGAGTATTAGAGTGACAGCCGACCTCTCCACAGAGACCTGGCAGGCCAGAAAGGGCTGGCAGGATATATTCAGGGTCCTAAATGAAAAAAAAACATGCAATGCAGAATACTTTATCCAGCAAGGCTCTCATTCAGAATGGAAGGAGAGATAAAGAGCTTCCAAGACAGGCAGGAAATGAAAGACTATGGGACCACAAAACCAGCTCTGCAAGAAATTTTAAGGGGGACTCTCAAAATTCCCCTTAAAGAAGAAGTCCAATGAAACAATACACAAAAATAGGTACTGAATAAATATCATGATGACACTAAACTCATATCTTTCAATAGTAACTCTGAACATGAATGGGCTTAATGAACCCATCAAAAGTCAGAGGGTATCAGACTGGATAAAAAAGCAGGACCCATCTATTTCCTGTCTACAAGAGACTCATTTTAGACAGAAGGACACCTACAACCTGAAAATAAAAGGTTGGAGAACCATTTACCATTCAAATGGTCCTCAAAAGAAAGCAGGGGTAGCCATCCTTATATCAGATAAACTAAAATTTACCCCAAGGCTATAGTGAGAGATGAAGACGGACACTATACCATACTTAAAGTATCTATCCAACAAGAGGACTTAACAATCCTCAATATGTATATGCCCCAAATGTGGGAGCTGGCAAATCTATCAATCAATTAACAACCAAAAATAAGACATACTTAGATAATAATACACTTATATTTGGGGCCTTCAGTAGAGCACTTTCTACACTCGGTAGGTCTTCTAAGCATAACATCTCCAAAGAAACAAGAGCTTTAAATGATACAGTGGACCAGATGGATTTCACAGATATCTACAGAACTTTACATCCAAACTCAACTGAATACACATTCTTCTCAAGTGTACATGGAACTTTCTCCAGAATAGACCACATACTGGGTCACAAATCAGGTCTGAACCAATACCAAAAGATTGGGATCGTCCCCTGCATATTCTCAGACCATAATGCCTTGAAATTAGAACTAAATCACAACAAGAAGTTTGGAAGGACTTCAAACACGTGGAGGTTAAGGACCATCCTGCTAAAAGATAAAAGGGTCAACCAGGAAATTAAGGAAGAATAAAAAAGATTCATGGAAACTAATGAGAATGAAGATACAACTGCTCAAAATCTTTGGGATACAGCAAAAGCAGTCCTGAGGGGGAAATACATCGCAATTAAAGCATCCATTCAAAAACTGGAAAAAACTAAAATACAAAGGCTAACCTTACACATAAAGGAGCTAGAGAAAAAACAGCAAATAGATCCTACACCCAGCAGAAGAGAGTTAATAAAGATTAGAGCAGAACTCGACGAAATCAAGACCAGAAGAACTGTGGAACAGATCAACAAAACCAGGAGTTGGTTCTTTGAAATAATTAATAAGACAGATAAACCATTAGCCAACCTTATTAAAAAGAAGAGAGAGAAGACTCAATTTAATAAATCATGAATGACAAAGGAGAGATCACTACCAACTCCAAGGACATACATATGATTTTATTTTTTTTTTATTTACGATAGTCATACAGAGAGAGAGAGAGAGAGGCAGAGACACAGGTAGAGGGAGAAGCAGGCTCCATGCACCGGGAGCCCGACGCGGGATTCGATCCTGGGTCTCCAGAATCGCGCCCTGGGCCAAAGGCAGGCGCCAAACCGCTGCGCCACCCAGGGATCCCCATACATATGATTTTAAAAACATATTATGATCAGCTATACGCCAATAAATTAGGCAATCTAGCAGAAATGGACGCATTTCTGGAAATTCACAAACTACCAAAAGTGGAACAGGAATAGAAAACCTGAACAGGCCAATAACCAGGGAGGAAATTGAAGCAGTCATCCAAAACCTCCCAAGAAACAAAAGTCCAGGGCCAGATGGATTCCCAGGGGAATTCTTCAAACGTTCAAAGAAGAAACCATACCTATTCTACTAAAGCTGTTTGGAAAGATAGAAAGAGATGGAATACTCCCAAACTCATTCTATGAGGCCAGCATCACCTTACTTCCAAAACCAGACAAAGACCCCACTGAAAATGAGAATTATAGACCAATATCCCTGATGAACTTGGATGCAAAAATTCTCAACAAGATACTCGCCAATAGGATCCAACAATACATTAAGAAAATTATTCACCATGACCAAGTAGGATTTATCCCCGGGACACAAGGCCGGTTCAACACTCATAGGAGAATCAATGGGATTCATCATATCAGCAAGAGAAAAACCAAGAACCATATGATCCTCTCATTAGATGCACAGTAAGCATTTGACAAAATATAGCATCCATTCCTGATCAAAACTCTTCAGAGTGTAGGGATAGAGGGAACATTCCTCAACATCTTAAAAGCCATCTACGAAAAGCCCACAGCAAATATCATTCTCAAGGTGGAAGCACTGGGAGCCCTTCCCTTTAGATCAGGAACAAGACAGGGATGTCCACTCTCACCACTGCTATTCAACATACTACTAGAAGTCCTAGCCTCAGCAATCAGGCAACAAAAAGAAAGAAACGTGTTCAAATTGGCAAAGAAGAAGGCAAACTCTCCCTCTTTGCCGATGACATGATACTCTACATAGAAAACCCAAAAGCCTCCACCCCAAGATCGCTAGAACTCATACAGCAATTTGGTAGCATGGCAGGATTCAAAATCAATGCCCAGAAGTGAGTGGCATTTCTATACACCAACAAAGAGACTGAAGAAAGAGAAATTAAGGAGTCAATCCCATTTACAATTGCATCCAAAAGCATAAGATACCTAGGAATAAACCTAACCAAAGAGGTAAAGTATCTATACCCTAAAAACTATAGAACACTTCTGAAAGAAATGGAGGAAGACACAAAGAGATGGAAAAATATTCCATGCTCATGGATTGGCAGAATTAATATTGTGAAAATGTCAATGTTACCCAGGGCAATTTACACGTTTAATGCAATCCCTATCAAAATACCATGGACTTTCTTCAGAGAGTTAGAACAAATTATTTTAAGATTTGTGTGGAATCAGAAAAGACCCCGAATAGCCAGGGGAATTTTAAAAAATTTAAATTTAAAAAAGAAAACCATACCATCACAATGCCAGATTTCCGGTTGTACTACAAAGCTGTGGTCATCAAGACAGTGTGGTCCTGGCACAAAAACAGACACATAGATCAATGGAACAGAATAGAGAACCCAGAAGTGGACCCTCAAGTTTATGGTCAACTAATATTCGATAAAGGAGGAAAGACTATCCACTGGAAGAAAGACAGTCTCTTCAATAAATGGTGCTGGGAGAATTGGACATCCACATGCAGAAGAATGAAACTAGACCACTCTCTTACACCATACACAAAGATAAACTCAAAATGGATGAAAGATCTAAATGTGAGACAAGATTCCATCAAAATCCTAGAGGAGAACACAGGCAACACCCTTTTTGAACTTGGCCACAGCAACTTCTTGCAAGATACATCCACGAAAGCAAAAGAAACAAAAGCAAAAATGAACTATTGGGACTTCATCAAGATAAGAAGCTTTTGCACAGCAAAGGATACAGTCAACAGAACTAAAAGACAACCTACAGAATGGGAGAAGATATTTGCAAATAACATATCAGATAAAGGGCTAGTTTCCAAGATGCATAAACAACTTATGAAACTCAACAGCAAAGAAACAAACACTCCAATTACGAAATGGGCAAAAAACTTATACAGAAATCTCACAGAGGAAGACATAGACATGACCAACATGCACATGAGAAAATGCTCTGCATCACTTGTCATCAGGGAAATCCAAATCAAAAGCACAATGATATCCCACCTCACACCAGTCAGAATGGGGAAAATTAACAAGGCAGGAAACCCCAAATGTTGGAGTGGATGTGGAGAAAGTGGAACCCTCTTGCACCGTTGGTGGGAATGTGTAATGATGCAGCCACTCTGGAACACTGTGTGGAGGTTTCTCAAAGGGCTAAAAATAGACCTGCCCTATGACTGAGCAATTGGACTGCTGGGGATTTACCCCAAAGATACAGATGCAGTGAAACGCTGGGACACCTGCACCCTGATGTTTCTAGCAGCAATGTCCACAATAGCCAAACTGTGGAAGGAGCCTCGGTGTCCATCGAAAGATGAATGGATAAAGAAGATGTGGTTTATGTATACAATGGAATATTACTCAGCCATTAGAAATGACAAATACTCGCCTTTTGCTTCGACATGGATGGAACTGGAGGGTATTATACTGAGTGAAATAAGTCAATCGTAAAGGGACAAACATTATATGGTCTCATTCATTTTTTTTAATATAAATAATAGTGAAAGGGAATAGACGGGAAGGGAGAAAAAATGGTTAGGAAATATCAGAAAGGGAGACAGAACATGAGAGACTCCTAATTCTGGGAAACGATCTAGGGGTGGTGGAAGGGGAGGAGGGCAGGGGGTGTGGGTGACTGGGTGGCGGGCACTGAGGGGCCACTTAATGGGATGAGCACTGGGTGTTATTCTGTATGTTGGCAAATTGAAAACCAATAAAAATAAATTTATTGCTAAAAAAAGAAATTGGGAATTTACAAGTAATACAATGGCACTAAATTCATCTTTCTATAGTTACTCTGAATTGAAATAGGCTAACTGTTCTAATCAAAAGACACAGCGTATCAGATTGTGTGAAAAATCAAGACCCATACATATACTGTCTACAAGAGACTCATTTTAAATATAAAGTCACCTCTGGACTGAAAGTGATGTGTGTGGAAGCATTTATCATGAAAATGGACTTCAAATGAAGCTGGGGTAGCAATCCTACATCAGTCAAATTAGATTTTAAAACAAAGACAGCAGTAAGAGATGAAGAGAAAGACTGTATCAAATTAAGGTTCCATCCAACAAGGAGACCTAACGATTATGAATATTTACTCTTCTACTTTGGGAGCAGCCAATTACATCAACCAATTAATAACCAAATTAAAGCAATTCATTGATAATAATGCAATAATAGTTGGGGATTTTAACAAATCACTCACAGCAATAGAAAGATCATCTAAGCAGAAGATCAACAAGGAAACAAGGGCTTTGAATGACACACTGGACTAGATAAACTTCACAGATATAAACAAAACATTCCATCCTAAAGAAACAGAATGCACATTCTTCTCAGGTGCAAATGGACCTTTCTCCAGAATAGATTGCATATTGGGTCACAAATCAGATCTCCAACAATACCAAAAGATTGGGATTATTACTTACAAACTTTCAGACCACAGTATCCTGAACTCAATCAGAATACGAAATATGGAAGGACCTCAAACACTGGGAAGCTAAAGAGCATCCTACTAAAGAATGATAGGCTCAAAAAGGAAATTAAAGTAGAATTTTTTTTTGTAATTCATGGAAATGAATGAAAATGGAAACACAACCATTATTTTAAGACTCTATGAAAACTCCACAGTGAATTTCATTCTCAATGGGGAAAAACTGCGAGCTCTTCTGCTAAGGTCAGGAAGACAACAGGGATTCCCACTCTTACCTCTGTTGTTTAACATATTACTGGAGGTCCTAGCCTCAGCAATCAGACAATAAAACTAAATGAAATGCTTTAAAATTTTCAAAGAAGAATAGAAGCTCTCACTCTGCACAGATTACATGATACTTTGGAAAAAGAAAAGACTCCACTGCAAAATTGCTAGAATTCATACAGAAATTCAGCAACATCACAAAATATAAAACTGATTCAAAGAAACCAGTTTCATTTCTATATGTCAATCATGTGACAGAAGAAAATGAAATAAAGCAATTAATCCCGTTTACCATTGCACCCAAAACAATAAGATACCTAAGAATAAACCTAACCAAAGAGGTGGAGGATCTGTACTCTAAAACCTACAGAACAGGTATGAAAGAAATTGAGGAAGACACAAATAAATGGAAAAATATTCCATGCTCATGGTTTAGAAGAATAAAGATCGTTAAAATGCCTACACTACACAAAGCAATATATACATTCAGTGCAATCTATATCAAAATACCCATTGACATTTTTCACAGAGGTGGGACAAGTAATGCTAAGATATTTATAGTATCGGAAAAGACCCAGAATAGCTAGAGGAATCCGGTAAAAGAAAATCCAATCTGCTGGTATCACAATGCCAGATATCAAGGTATTACTTTTTGCATGTTCTTTTTTTAAATTTTTTATTGGAGTTCAATTTGCCAACATATAGCATAGCACCCACTACTCATTCTGCTAAGTGCCCCACTCAGTGCCCATCAACCAGTCACCCCAAACCCCCACCCACCTCCCTTTCCAGTACCCCTTGTTTGTTTCCCAGAGTTATGTGTCTCTCATGTTTTGTCACCCTCACTGGCATTTTCACTCATTTTCTCTCCTTTCCCTTTATTCCCTTTCACTAATTTTTATATTCCCAAAATGAATGAGACCATATACTTGTCCTTTTCCGATTGACTTATTTCACTCAGCATAATACCCTCCAGTTCCATCCACGGCGAAGCAAATGGTGGGTATTTGTTGTTTCTAATGGCTGAGTAATATTCCATTGTATACATAAACCACATCTTCTTTATCCATTCATCTTTCAATGGACATCTAGGCTCCTTCCACAGTTTGGCTATTGTGGACATTGCTGCTAGAAACTTCGGGGTACAGGTGTTCCGTCGTGTCACTGCATCTGTATCTTTGGGGTAAATCCCCAATAGTGCAATTTCTGGGTAGTAGGGCACTTTTAACTCTTTGAGAAACCTCCACACAGTTTTCCAGAGTGTCTGCACCAGTTAACATTCCCACCAACAGTGCAAGAGGGTTCCCCTTTCTCCACATCCTCTCCAACATTTCTAGTTTCCTGACTTGTTAATTTACCCCATTCTCACTGGTGTGAGGTGGTATCTCCTTGTGGTTTTGTTCTGTAGTTCCCTGATGGCCAGTGATACAGAGCATTTTTTCATGTACTTGTTGGCCATGTCTATGTATTCCTCTGAAATTTCTGTTCATGTCTTTTGCCTATTTCATGATTGGATTGTTGGTTTCTTTGCTGTTGAGTTTCATAAGTTCTTTATAGATCTTGGATACTAGCCCTTTATCTGATATGTCATTTGCAAATATCTTCTCCCATTCTGTAGATTGTCTTTTATTTTTGTTGAATGTTTACTTTGCTATGCAGAAGCTTTTTATCTTGATGAAGTCCAAATAATTCATATTTGCTTTTGTTTCTCTTGCCTTCATGGATGTATCTTGCAAGAAGTGGCTGAGTTCAAAAAGGGTGTTTCCAGTGTTCTCCTCTAGGATTTTGATGGAATGTTGTGTCACATTTAGATCTTTCATCCAGTGTGAGTTTATCTTTGTGTATGGTGTAAGAGAATGGTCTATCTAGTTTCATTCTTTTGCATGTGGATGTCCAATTTTCCCAGCACCATTTATTGAAGAGACCGTATTTTTTCCAGTGGATAGTCTTTCCTGCTTTGTCGAATATTATTTGACCAAAAAGTTGAGAGTCCATTTCTGAGTTCTCTATTCTGTTCCATTGATCTATGTGTCTGTTTTTGTGCCAGTACCACACTGTCCTGATGATCACAGCTTTGTAGTACAACCTGAAATCTGGCACTGTGATGCCCCCGGGTATGGTTTTCTTTTTCAATATTCCCCTGGCTATTCAGGGTCTTTTCTGATTCCACACAAATCTTAAGATGATTTGTTCCAACTTTCTGAAGAAACTCCATGGTATTTTCATAGGGATTGCATTAAATATGTAAATTGCCCTGCGTAACATTGACAATTTCACAATATTAATAATTCCAATCCATCAGCTTAGAATATTTTTCCATGTCTTTGTGTCTTCCTCAATTTCTTTTAGAAGTGTTCTGTAGTTTTTAGGGTATAGATATTTTCCCTCTTTGGATAGGTTTATTCCAAGTTATCTTATGCTTCTGGGTGCAATTGTCAATGGGATTGACTCCTTAATTTTTCTTTCTTCAGTCTCATTGTTAGTGGATACAAATGCCGTTGATTTCTGGGCATTGATTTTGTATCCTGCCACACTGCCAAATTGCTGTATGAGTTCTAGCAATCTTGGGGTAGAGTCTTTTGAGTTTTCTATGGACAGTACCATGTCATTTGTGAAGAGGGAGAGTTTGACTCCTTCTTTGCCAATTTGAATGCCTTTTATTTCTTTTTGTTGCCTGATTGCTGAGGCTAGGACTTCTAGTACTATGTTGAATAGTAGTGGTGAGAGTGGACATCCCTGTCGTTTTCCTGAACTTAGGAAAAATCCTCCCAGTATTTACCCTTCGAGAATGATATTTGCTGTGGGCTTTGTAGATGGCTTTTAAGATGTTGAGAAATGTAGATGACTTTTAAGATGTTGAGAAATGTTTCCTCTATCCCTACACTCTGAAGAGTTTTGATCAGGAATGGATGCAGTATTTTGTCAAATGTTTTCTCTGCATCTATGGAGAGGATGACATGGTTCTTGTTTTTTCTCTTGTGGATATAATCTATCACATTGATGACTTTACGAGTGTTGCACCAGCCTGCATGCCGCGGATGATTCCCACTTGTTCATGGTGAATAATCTTTAATGTCCTATTGGATCCTTTGGCTAGTATTTTGTTGAGAAATTTTGCATCTGTGTTCATCAGGGATATTGGTCTATAATTCTCCTTTTGGGTCGGGTCTTTATCTGGTTTTGGAATTAAAGTAATGCTGGCTTCATAGAGCGAGTTTAGAAATATTCCATCTCTTTCTATCTTCCTGAACATCTTTAGTAGAATAGGTATCGTTTCTTCTTTAAACGTTTGATAGAATACCCCTGGGAAGCCATCTGCCCCTGGCCTTTTGTGTCTTGGGAGGTTTTTGATTACTGCTTCCATTTCCTCCCTAGTTAGCAGCCTGTTCAGGTTTTCTACTTCTTCCTGTTCCAGTTTCGGTAGTTTGTGGTTTTCTAGAAATGTGTCCTTTTCTTCTAGATTGTCTAATTTATTCGCATATAGCTGCTCATAATAAGTTTTTAAAATCGTTTGTATTTCCTTGGTATTGTTGGTGATCTTTCCTTTATCATCCATGATTTTCTTAATTTGATTATTTTCTCTATTCTTTTTACTAAACCTGGCTAATTCTTTATCTATCTCATTAATTCTTTCAAAGAACAAACTCCTGGTTTTGTTGATTTGTTCCAGAGTCCTTCAGGTTTCTATTTAATTGAGTTCTGAAGAATGTTTATTAACTCTCTTCTTCTGCTGGGTGAAGGCTTCATTTGCTGTTTTTTCTCCAGCTCCTTTAGGTGCAGTGTTAGCTTTTGTATTTGAGTTCTTACCAGTTTTTGGATGGATACTTCTTTTGCGATGTATTTCCCCCTCAGGACTGCTTTTGCTGTATCCCAAAGATTTTGAACGGTTGTATCTTCATTTTCATTAGTTTCCATGAATCTTTTTAATTCTTCTCTAATTTCCTGGTTGACCCTTTCATCTTTTAGCTGGATGGTCTTTATCCTTCATGTGTTTGAAATCCTTCCAAACTTTTTCTTGTTGTTTAGTTCTAGTTTCAAAGCATTATGGTCTGAAAATAGCAAGGTACAATCCCGTCTTTTGGTTTCAGTTAAGACCTGATTTGTGATCCAGTATGTGGTCTATTCTGGAGAAAGTTCCCTGTGCACTTCAGAAGAATGAGTATTCAGTTGTGTTTAGTTGTAAAGTTTTGTAAATATCTGTGAACTCCATCTGTTCCAGTGTACCATTTAAAGCTCTTGTTTCTTTGGAGATGTAGTGCGTAGAAATCTATCAATTGCAGAAAGCACCGTGTTCAAGCCTCCCAGTATAAGTGTATTATTATCTACGTATGTCTTATCTTTGGTTATTAATTGATTGATATATTTGGCAGCTCCCACATTCGGGGCACAAATATTCATGATTATTAGGTCCTCTTGTTGGATAGATCCTTTAAGTATGATATAGTGTCCCTCTTCATCTCTTACTACAGTCTTTGGGATAACCTTTTATTTATCTGATATGAGCATGACTACTCCTGCCCTCTTTTGCAAACCATTTGAATGGTAAATGGTTCTCCAACCTTTTATTTTCAAGGTGGAAGTGTCCTTAGGTCCCAAATAAGTCTCTTGTAGACAGCAAATAGATGGGTCTTGCTTTTTTTGGGGGGGGGGTCTTGCTTTTTTATCCAGTCTGAAACCACTCACCTTTGATGGGATCATTAAGCCCATTCACCTTCAGAGTTACTATTTAAATCTATGAATTTAGTGTCATCATGATACCTATTCAGTCCCTGTTTTTGTGGATTGTTCCCTTGGACTTCCTATTTCTTTTACCAAGTCCCCTTTAATATTACTTATAGAGCTGGTTTGGTGGTCACATATTCTTTCAGTTTCTGCCTATCTTGGAAGCTCTTTATATCTCCTTCTATTCTGAATGAGAGCCTTGCTGGATAAAGTATTCTTGGCTGCATGTTCTTCTAATTTAGGACCCTGAATATATCCTGCCAGCCTTTTCTGGCCTGTCAGGTCTGTGGAGAGGTCTGCTGTTAACCTAATACTTCTCCCCATAAAGTTTAGGAATCCCTTTCTCTTTCTGCTTTAAGGATATTTTCTTTATCTTTGGAATTTGCAAGTCTTACTATTAAATGTCAGGGTGTTGAGAAGTTTTTATTGATTTTAGGGGGGGAATCTCTCTATCTCTTGGATCTGAATGTCTGATTCCCTCCCCACGATAGGGAAGTTCTCATCTCTGATTTGTTCAAATTCACTTTCTGGACCTCTGTCTCTTTTGGCATCCTCTGGAACCCCAATTAAACCTAGATCTTTCTTCTGAGGCTGTCATTTATTTCCCTTAACCTATACTCATGATCTTTTAATTGTTTTTCTGTTTTGTTCCTCAGCTTCCTTCTTGGCCATCAACTTGTCTCTTATATCACTCACTCGTTCTACCTCATTAACCCTTGTCCTTAGGACCTCCAGATTGGATTGCATCTCATTTAATTGATTTTTAATTTCAGCCTGATTAGATCTAAATTCTGCAGTCATGAAGTCTGTTGAATCCTTTATGTGTTTTCTAGAGCCACCAGTAGCTTTATAATTATGCTTCTGAATTGACTTTCTGACATCGAATTATCATCTAAATTCTGTAACTCTGTGGGAGCGAGTCCTTTTTCTGATTCTTTCTTTTGTGGTGAGTTCTCCCTTCTAGTCATTTTTCTTAGTGCAGTGTGACTTAACACAAGTTGTCCTGGAAAAAGGAAGGAATAGAGAAAAAAAGGGGTGGGGGGAAGAAAGAAAAAACAAAAAACAAGGAGGGGTATCCTCTGATTCTATATATTGTAATTTCCTAGACTTCCCCTGGAACTTTCCAGCACTGCTTGGTTAACAATTTCTTCTTCCCCTGTCCTTCCAGCAGTTCTTCTGGGGGAGGGGCCTGCTGTGCTGATTATCAAGTGTATGCACCTGGGGGAGCTCCCCGCCCCCTGCCAGGTGCAGGGTGCAGTGGGAGCTGTTTATCCTGTGAGACATCTGCTCCCTGGTGGCCCTGCTTAGTCCTCGGCACAAGGTGACACCAGAAGGAACAACAATAGTGGTGGCGGCAAGCTCACCAGCCCTAGAGTCAGCTCCAGCATTAACTACCGCAGTCTCCCATTCTGCAAGGTCTGGATGCTCTGGGGGTGGTGGGATACTGAACTACATAGCTCAGGGCTGCCCAGTGGCAGGAGCATTCTTGCAGTCCTGTGTCCTCCCAGCCTCTGTCTGTCCCAGGGGGAGCGCTGGATCCTAGGCTATGTCTCTTGGCGCCCTGGGCTCCGGGGCCTGCACCAACGGAATCATGCTCTTGGGGCCATGTGGCCCCTTCTTCTAGGAGCCGCCGCCTGAGCTTCTGCCTGAGCTGCCCCCCGGGCCCGCTGGGCGTGTGCTCCAGCCCTTTGGGGAGCTTTGCCCGCTGTGTGTGGTGCACTCTCCCCTGGCATGCACTTCCTCTGTTAGTGCCCCTGGGAGCCTGAGGGTGTCACTATCCTTTCTGGCATCCTGCTTGAGTTCCCTGTGAGGGCCTTTCTGTTCTGGAAGATTGGTAAAGCTCCTGCTTCTCAGGTGCTTTCCTGTCCTGGAGGCACTCACCACCTGCCTTAGCCCAGCTCCTTGTGGCAGGGGAGGGGAGCTCCCCCCTCCCCCCCTTGGATGCTTTTTTATTTATTTTTTCAGTCTTCCTACCTTGATAGAGCGTGAACTCTTCTCACTGTAGCATTCCAGCTGTTCTCTCTTTATATCCCAGGCCTAATTCCTAGGTTTTAAGGATGATTTGAAAGTTATCTAGGTAAGTTGGTGGGGACAGGTGACTTGGGGACCCTACTCTTCTGCCATCTTGCCCCTCCTCCCAGACTTCAAGCTATATTACAAATCTGTATTTATCAAGCCCCTATGGTTCTGGCACAAAAACATACTCATATATCAATGGAACAGAATAGAAAACCCAGAAATGGATCCTCCACTCAGTAGTCAAACAATTTTTGACAAAGCAAGAAGGTATATCCAATGGAAAAAAGACAGTTTCTTCCATAAATTTTGTTGGGAAAATTGGACAGCCACATGTAGAAAAATGGAGTTGGGCCACTTTTTTACACTACACACAAAAATAATGTATGAAAGATCTAAATACAAGACAGGAATCCGGGATCCCTGGGTGGTGCAGCGGTTTGGCACCTGCCTTTGGCCCAGGGCGCGATCCTGGAGACCCGGGATCGAGTCCCATGTCGGGCTCCCGGTGCATGGAGCCTGCTTCTCCCTCTGCCTGTGTCTCTGCCTCTCTCTCTCTCTCTCTCTCTCTGACTATCATAAATAAATAAAAATTTTTAAAAAGACAGGAATCCATCAACATCCTGGAGGAGAAGTATGCAAGAACCCATTTGACTTTGGTATCAGCAACTTCTTGCTAGACATTCCTCCAAAGTCAAGGAAAACAAAAGCAAAAATGAAGTATTGGGACTTCTTCATAATAGAAAGCTTCTGCACAGTAAAGGAAACAGTCAAAAAACCAAAAGGCAACCTACACAATGGGAGAAGATATTAGCAAATTACATATCACATAAAGGGCTAGTATTCAAGATCTATAAAGAATTTATCAAACTCAATACCCCCAAAAAACAAAGAATCCAGTCAAGAATTGGACAGAAGCTATGAACAGACATTTCTCCAGGGAAGACATAAAAAATGGCCAAGACACACATGAAAAAATTCTCCCTACTTCTTGGTATCAGGGAAATACAAATCAAAATCACAATGAGATACCACCTTATCCCAGTGAGAGTGTCTAAAATGAACAAGACAGGAATCAATAAATATTGATGAAGATGCAGATAATGAGAACCTTTTACAGTTTTGATGAGAATACAAGCCATTATATCCACTCTTTGAAACCATATTGAGGTTCCTCAAGAAGTTAAAAATAGAACTACCCTAGACTTAGGAATTGCACTACTGGGTATTTACCCCAATGATACAGTTGTAGTGCAATTAAGGGAAACCTACAGCCTAATTTTCATAGCAACCATGTCCACAGTAGTCAAACTATAGAAAGAGCAGAGGTGTCCATTGACAGATAGATGGATAAGGAAGAGATGGTGTATATATACACTGGAATATTGCTCAGCCATCAGAATGGTTGAAACTTACCATTTACATTGACATGGATGGAACTGTATGGTATTAATGTGAGCAAAATAAGTCAAACAGTGAAAGACAGTTATCATGTTATTTCACTCATATATGGAATATAAGAAATAGTGCAGATGATTGTAAGGAAAGCGAGGTAAAACTGAAGTTGAAGTCATTAGAGAAGGAGAAAGACTTTAATACTATTAATTATAGGAAACCAACTGAGGGTTGCTGGAGTGGAGGTGGATGGGAATATGGGTTAATTGGGTGATGGGAATTAAGTAGGGCTTGTGATGGGATGAGCACTGAGTATTGTATCAACTGATAAATTATTGAACAACACATGTGAAGCTAATGATGTACTACATGTTTGCTAATTGAATTTAAATAACTAATAAAAATAGGATGCCTGGGTCGCTCAGTGATTGAGCATCTGCCTCTGGCTCAGGGTGTGATCTTAGAGTCCTGGGATTGAGTCCCATATCGGGCTTCCTGCATGAAACCTGCTTCTCCCTCTGCCTATGTCTCTGCCTCTGTCTCTGTGTCTCTCATGAATAAATAAATAAAATCTTTAAAAAAATAAATAAATAATAAACAAACAATAAAAAAAAGAAAGGATTCTAAGAGTACTCAATGAAGAAACTCAGTCCCTTCCTAGGAAAATTGGATATTCTCATGTAAAAAATAAATTGAAACTAGAACTCTGTCTTATAACACTCATAAATTTAAGTGTGAACACTTAAATGTAAGATATGAAATTATTAAATTCCTAAAAAAAACATATAGGAAAAAAGTTCCTTGACATATGTCTTGACTCTTTTTAAGATGAGTTAAACACAAGCCACAAAACAAAATATAAACAACTGGGACTATATCAAATCAAGTTACAAAGCTTCTGCAGAGCAAAATAAATAACCAACAAAGTGAAAAGATAATGTATGTAATGGGAATAATATTTCCAAATCATATGAATATCTGATTGTGGGGAATCAGCTGCAGAGCCAATCTGAGAACTTAATCTCCTAGTCCTTGGCACACTGTAGATATAGGATTCCTGAGTCAGTACACCGACGCTTGGCCATATTGTTCTCCAGATACAGCTCCTCCACTTCCCCTCCCCGAGTCAATAGCCTATTCTTTTACCTTTTGAAGTAAGCATGTTTTTCTCTGCTTCCCAAAGTTAATCATTCCTATAGCCAACCTGTTAGCTCTCTTAAAAAAACTGGAGTAGAAAAGCCTCAGAGTCCGAGTCCGAGTCTTGGTCACCTGTCCCCCAGATTAAATTTCACTGAGACTCTGAGTTGTTCTTCATATCTTTGCCTCCGACTATCTGGGATCTGCAGCATCTGATGGGTTAACAACCAAATTGTATAAAGAACTCATACAACTCAATAACAAAATAAAAACAGAGAAATAATTTAATCAAAAATCAACAAATATCCTGAGCAGACATTTCTTTAAAGAATGTGTATGAAAGACCAAACAGGTATATGAAATGATGGTCAACTTCAGTATTAATTAGGGAAATCCAAATCCAAATCACAAGATAGCACATCACACCAGTAGAGTAACCATTATCAAAAAGACAAGAGATAACCAAACCTGGTGAGGATCTTAAAAATAAAAATAAAATAGAACCTTCTTCACTGTTGGTAAGTTTATAAATTCGAACAGCCACTGTGGAATACATTATGGATGATCCTCAGAATATTAAAAATAAAATTAGCATATGATTCAATAATTCCTCTTCTCAAAATATATCCAAAGGAAATGGAAACACAAATCCCAAAATATATCTGCACTTGCATGTTTATAGCAGCATTAGTTACAGTAGCCAAAATATGGAAACACCTCTCCACAGACAGATGAATGGATAAAGAAGCTGTGATACACACACACACACACACACACACACACACACACACACACACACATACCATTACAGCTAAACATTATTCAGCCATAAAAATACAACAACAAAACAAATCCAAGGAGGAAAAAAAAGAAAATCTTGCCGTTTGTGAAAACATGGCTGAAACTTGAGGACATCATGATAAGTGAAATAAGAAAAAGAGAAATACTGTATGATCTCATTTATATGTACAATCTGCAAAAAAAATCATCCAAAAAGGGAACAGATTTGTAGTTGCCACACTTGGGGTTTGGGATAGAAGGAATCTCGTAAAAAATTCAATCTTCCAATTACAAAATAAAGAACGACTAGGTATGTAATATAAGGTATGTCTATAGTCAACATTGCTGTATGATATATATGAAAGTTGTTAAAAGAACTATTTCTTTTTTTTTTTTATTTAATTTATTTATTTATGATAGTCACACAGAGAGAGAGAGAGAGGCAGAGACACAGGCAGAGGGAGAAGCAGGCTCCATGCACCGGGAGCCCGATATGGGACTCGATCCCGGGTCTCCAGGATCGCATCCTGGGCCAAAGGCAGGCGCCAAACCGCTGCGCCACCGAGGGATCCCAAAAGAACTATTTCTAAGAGTTATCATTACAAAATAATATTTTCTTTTTGGCTTTCTCTTTTTATTATTTGAAATGTGTGAAATGATGGGTGCTAACTAAACATAGCAGCAATTGATTTGCAATATATGTGAGTCAAACCTTAAACTATATACCTTAAACTTGTACAGTGACATATGCCAAATATCTCAATAAAATCAGAAAAAAATAGGTATATTTATGTGGATCTATATTTGAGGCATTTATTATGTCTCCTTGATCCATTTGGCTACTCTTCCACCAATACCACACTCTTTTGATCACTGTAGGTATAGAGTAAATGTTAATATTGGCTTTATTATTTATTATATTTTATGATATAATGGTCTCTCTCAACTCATTTCTTTTTTAAAAGATTTTATTTATTTAATCATGAGAGACAGACAGAAAGAGAGAGACAGACAGACAGACAGACACACAGACAGAGGGAGAAGCAAAGCAGGCTCCATGCAGGGAGTCTGACCTGGGACTCCATCCAGGATTTCAGGATCAGGCCCTAGGCTGAAGGTGGAGCTAAACCGCTGAGCCACCCGGGCTGTCCTCATTTCTTTTTTAAAAAAGAAATTGCTTTACTTGTTTTAAACATTGCGCTTTTCCACGTCAATTTTTTAAATAATAAATTTATTTTTTATTGGTGTTCAATTTGCCAACATACAGAATAACACCCAGTGCTCATTCCATCAAGTGCCCCCCTGAGTCACGTCACCCATTCACCCCCACCCCGCCCTCCTCCCCTTCCACCACCCCTAGTTCATGTCCCAGAGTTAGGAGTCTTTCATGTTCTGTCTCCCTTTCTGATAATTCCTACCCAATTCTTCTCCCTTCCCTTCTATTCCCTTTCACTATTATTTATATTCCCCAAATGAATGAGAACATACACTGTTTGTCCTCTCCGATTGACTTACTTCACTCAGCATAATACCCTCCAGTTCCATCCACGTTGAAGCAAATGGTGGATATTTGTCATTTCTAATGGCTGAGTAATATTCCATTGTATACATAAACCACATCTTCTTTATCCATTCATCTTTCGATGGACACCGAGGCTCCTTCCACAGTTTGGCTATGGTGGACACTGCTGCTAGAAACATCGGGGTGCAGGTGTCCCGGCGTTTCATTGCATCTGTATGTTTGGGGTAAATCACAAGCAGTGCAATCGCTGGGTCGTAGGGCAGGTCTATTTTAAACTCTTTGAGGAACCTCCACACAGTTTTCCAGAGTGGCTGCACCAGTTCACATTCCCACCAACAGTGTAAGAGGGTTCCCCTTTCTCCACATCCTCTCCAACATTTGTGGTTTCCTGCCTTGTTAATGTTCCCCATTCTCACTGGTGTGAGGTGGTATCTCATTGTGGTTTTGATTTGTATTTCCCTGATGGCAAGTGATGCAGAGCATTTTCTCATGTGCTTGTTGGCCATGTCTATGTCTTCCTCTGTGAGATTTCTGTTCATGTCTTTTGCCCATTTCATGATTGGATTGTTTGTTTCTTTGGTGTTGAGTTTAATAAGTTCTTTATAGATCTTGGAAACTAGCCCTTTATCTGATACGTGATTTGCAAATATCTTCTCCCATTCTGTAGGTTGTCTTTGAGTTTTGTTGACTGTATCCTTTGCTGTGCAAAAGCTTCTTATCTTGATGAAGTCCCAATAGTTCATTTTTGCTTTTGTTTCTCTTGCCTTCATGGATGTATCTTGCAAGAAGTTACTGTGGCCAAGTTCAAAAAGGGTGTTGCCTGTGTTCTCCTCTAGGATTTTGATGGAATCTTGTCTCACATTTAGATCTTTCATCCATTTTGAGTTTATCTTTGTGTATGGTGCAAGAGAGTGGTCTAGTTTCATTCTTCTGCATGTGGATGTCCAATTCTCCCAGCACCATTTATTGAAGAGACTGTCTTTCTTCCAGTGGATAGTCTTTCCTCCTTTGTCGAATATTAGTTGACCATAAAGTTCAGGGTCCACTACTGGATTCTCTAATCTGTTCCATTGATCTATGTGTCTGTTTTTGTGCCAGTACCACACTGTCTTGATGACCACAGCTTTGTAGTACAACCTGAAATCTGGCATTGTGATGCCTCCAGATATGGTTTTCTTTTTTAAAATTCTCCTGGCTATTCGGGGTCTTTTCTGATTCCACACAAATCTTAAAATAATTTGTTCCAACTCTCTGAAAAAAGTCCATGGTATTTTGATAGGGATTGCATTAAACATGTAAATTGCTCTGGGTAACATTGAAATTTTCACAATATTAATTCTTCCAAACCATGAGCATGGAATATTTTTCCATCTCTTTGTGTCTTCCTCAATTTCTTTCAGAAGTGTTCTATAGTTTTTAGGGTATAGATCATTTACCTCTTTGGTTCGGTTTATTCCTAGGTATCTTAGGCTTTTGGGTGCAATTGTCAATGGGATTGACTCCTTAATTTCTCTTTTCTTCAGTCTCATTGTTAGTGTATAGAAATGCCACTGACTTCTGGGCATTGATTTTGTATCCTGCCACGCTACCAAATTGCTGTATGAGATCTATCAATCTTGGGGTGGAGGCTTTTGGGTTTTCTATGTAGAGTATCATGTCATCGGCGAAGAGGGAGAGTTTGACTTCTTCTTTGCCAATTTGAATGCCTTTAATGTCTTTTTGTTGTCTGATTGCTGATGCTAGGACTTCCAATACTATGTTGAATAGCAGTGGTGAGAGTGGACATCCCTGTCTTGTTCCTGATCTTAGGGGAAAGGCTCCCAGTGCTTCCCCATTGAGAATGATATTTGCTGTGGGCTTTTCGTAGATGGCTTTTAAGATGTTGAGGAATGTTCCCTCTATCCCTACACTCTGAAGAGATTTGATCAGGAATGGATGCTGTATTTTGTCAAATGCTTTCTCTGCATCTAAGGAAAGGATCACATGATTCTTGTTTTTCCTCTTGCTGATATGATGAATCACATTGTTTTACGAGTGTTGAACCAGCCTTGTGCCCAGGGATAAATCCTACTGGATCATGGTGGATAATCTTCTTAATCTATTGTTGTATCCTGTTAGCTATTATCATGTTGAGAATTTTTGCATCAATGTTCATCAGAGATATTGGTCTATAATTCTCCTTTTTGGTGGGGTCTTTGTCTTGTTTTGGAATTAAGGTGATGCTGGCCTCATAGAATGAGTTTAGAAGTATTCCATCTTTTTCTATTTTTCCAAACAGCTTTAATAGAATAGGTATGGTTTCTTCTTTAAACGTTTGATAGAATTCCCCTGGGAAGCCATCTGGCCCTGGACTTTTGTGTCTTGGGAGGTTTTTGATGACTGCTTCCATTTCCTCCTTGGTTATTGGCCTGTTCAGGTTTTCTATTTCTTCCTGTTCCAGTTTTGGTAGTTTGTGGCTTTCCAGAAATGCATCCATTTCTTCTAGATTGCCTAATTTATTGGCATATAGCTGTTCATAATATGTTTTTAAAATTGTTTGTATTTCCTTGGTGTTGGTAGTGATCTCTCCTTTCTCATTCATGATTTTATTAATTTGAGTCTTCTCTCTCTTCTTGTTAATAAGGCTAGCTAATGGTTTATCTATCTTATTAATCCTTTCAAAGAACCAACTCCTGGTTTTGTTAATCTATTCCACAGTTCTTCTGGTCTCGATTTCATTGAGTTCTGCTCAAAACTTTATTCTCTTCTTCTGCTGGGTGTAGGGTCTATTTTCTGTTTTTTCTCTAGCTCCTTTAGGTGTAAGGTTAGCTTTTGTATTTGAGTTCTTTCCAGTTTTTGAATGGATGCTTGTATTGCGATGTATTTCCCCCTCAGGACTGCTTTTGCTGTATCCCGAAGATTTTGAATCGTTATATCTTCATTTTCATTAGTTTCCATGAAACTTTTTAATTCTTCCTTAATTTTCTTGTTGACCCTTTCATCTTTTAGCTCGACGGTCCTTAACCTCCACATGTCTGAAATCCTTCCAAACTTCTTCTTGTGATTTAGTTCTAATTTCAAAGCATTATGGTCTGAGAATACGCAGGGGACTATCCCAATCTTTTGGTTTCGGTTAAGACCCGATTTGTGACTCAGTATGTGCTCTATTCTGGAGAAAGTTCCATGTGCACTTGAGAAAATGTGTATTAAGTTGTGTTTGGATGTAAAGTTCTGTAAATATCTGTGAAATCCATCTGGTCCAGTGTTTCATTTAAAGCTCTTGTTTCTTTGGAGATGTTGTGCTTAGAAGACCTATCAAGTGTAGAAAGCACTACATTGAAGTCACGACGTATAAGTGTATTATTATCTAAGTATGTCTTAATTTTGGTTATTAGTTGATTGATATATTTGGCAACTCCCACATTCGGGGTATATATATTGATGATTGTTAAGTCCTCTTCTTGGATAGATCCTTTAAGTATGATATAGTGACCCTCTTCATCTCTCACTACAGTCTTCGGGATAAACTTTAGATTTATCTGATATAAGGATGGCTACCCCTGCTTTCTTTTGAGGACCATTTGAATGGTAAATGGTTCTCCAACCCTTTATTTTCAGGTTGTAAGTGTACTTATGTCTAACATGAGTCTCTTTTAGACACCAAATAGATGGGTCCTGCTTTTTTATCAATTCTGAAACCCTGCACCTTTTAATGGGGTCATTAATCCCATTCACGTTCAGAGTTACTATTGAAAGATATGAATTTAGTGTCATCATGATATCTATTCAGTCCCTGTTTTGTGGATTGTTCCATTGGACTTCCTCTTAAAGAGGAATTTTAAGAGTCCCCCTTATAATTTCTTGCAGAGCTGGTTTTGTGGTCCCATACTCATTCATTTCCTGCCTGTCTTGGAAGCTCTTTATTTCTCCTTCTATTCTGAATGAGTGCCTTGCTGGATAAAGTATTCTTGGCTTTATGTTCTTCTCATTTAGGACCCTGAATATATCCTGCCAGCCCTTTTCGGCCTGCCAGGTCTCTTTGGAGAGGTCTGCTGTCAATTTGATATTTCTCCCCGTATAAGTTAGGGATCTCTTGTCTCTTGCTGCTTTAAGAATCTTCTCTTTATCTTTGGAATTTGCAAGCTTCACTATTAAATGTCAGGGTGTTGAAATGTTTTTATTGATTTTAGGGGGGATCTCTCTATTTCCTGGATCTGAATGCCTGTTTCCCTTCCCGTTAGGGAAGTTTTCAGCTATGATTTGTTCAAATTCATAATCTGGACCTCTGTCCCTTTCGGTGCCCTCAGGAATCCCATTAAACATAGATTTTTCTCCCTCAGGCTCTCACTTATTTCCCTTAATCTATCCTCATGATCTTTTAATTATTTGTCTCTTTTTTCTTCAGTTCCCCTCTTTGCCTTCAAATTGTCTTCTATGTCACTCATTCTTTTACCTCGTTAACCCTTTTCGTTAGGACCTCTAGTTTCCATTGCATCTCATTCAATTGATTTTTAATTTCTGCCTGATTAGATCTAAATTCTTCAGTCATGAAGTCTCTTGTTTTAAAGTTGACTAGAGCCACCAGTAGCTTTATAATAGTGCTTCTGAATTGGCTTTCTGACATTGAATTTTAATCCAAATTTTGTAACTCTGTGGGAGTGAGGACTGTTTCTGATTCTTTCTTTTGAGGTGAGGTTTTCCTTCTAGACATTTTGCTCAGTGCAGAGTGGACAAAAACAAGTGTATGGGGAAAAGGAGAAAAAGAGAAGAGAA
Source organism: Nyctereutes procyonoides (assembly GCF_905146905.1). Lineage (NCBI taxonomy): Eukaryota > Metazoa > Chordata > Mammalia > Carnivora > Canidae > Nyctereutes > Nyctereutes procyonoides. The sequence continues at coordinate 61,902,152 of NW_026575125.1, read as the reverse complement.
AGAAGAAAAGAAAAAGAAAAAAGAGAGAGGAAGGGAAGAGAAAAAAGGGGGGGAGGAAACATATTAAAAAAAAAACAAAACAAGGGGGAGTATCCTGTTATTCTGTATACTGTAAATCCCTTGACTTCCTCTGGAACTTTCCAGTGCTGCTTGGTCAATAATTTGTTTTTCCCTTGTCTGTCTAGCTGGTCTTCTGGGGGAGGGGCCTGCTGTGCTGATTCTCAGGTGTTAGCACTTGGGGGAGCTGCTCAGCCGCCTGCTGGTGCAGGGCTCAGTGAAAGTTGTTTAACCTGTTTATCTGGTGAGGCCACTATGAAGCTCAGTGGGGGTTGTTTACCCTGTGAGGCACCAGGAGGAACAACAACAATAGCAGCCCTCCAGGCCTGGAATCAGCTTCTGTAGTAACTAAGGAGCTCTCAGTCCACAGGGGCCTGGATGCTGGGCCGGGCGGGGAGGGGGGGTATTGGGCTGCTGATCTGCTCAGCTTGGGGCCGCCTGGAGGCCTGAGCGTCCTTGCTGTCCTGTTCCCTCCTGGCTTCTGCCTGTCCTGGGGGGAGCACAGGATCTTGGGCTGTGTCCCTGGTGCCCTGTGCTCCCGGGCCTGTGCTGCTGGAATCACGCTCTGGGTCGCACGGCTCTCTCTGGGCAGAGCCTTTGCTGGAGCCGCTGCCTGAGCTGCTCCTGGGGGCCGCGCAGCCCCCTCCATGTGGAGCCTCTGCTGGAGCCGCTTCCGAGCTGTTCCCGGGATCGCACAGCTCAGGGAGCCGGTGAGCTGCCTCCTGAGCTGCTCCCGGGTCCAGCCAGGAGTGCGCTGCAGCCCTTTAGGGAGCTCGGCTAGGGGGTACGGCGCACTCTCTCCGGGGTGCAGATGCTCTGTTAGTGTCCCAGGGAGCCTGAGGGCATCCCCGCCCCTCCTGGGATCCTGCTATAACGCCTTTCTGTTCCAGAAGATTGGTGAATCCTCTGTTTCTCCTGGACCTTGGTTTCTTGTCCTGGAGACACTCGCCCCGGCCTTAGCCTGGCTCCTCGCAGGGCCCCTCCCCCTTGGATGCCTTTTGTTTCTTTATTTCTCCCCCCCCCCCCCCCCCCCCGTCTTCCTACCTTGATTGAAGCATGAACTCTTCTCACTGTAGCATTCCAGCTGTTCTCTCTTTAAATCTCAAGCTGAATTCGTAAGTTTATTTGGCGTAGCGGTTTAGCACCTGCCTTTGGCCCGGGGCGCGATCCTGGAGACCCGGGATCGAGTCCCACGTCGGGCTCCTGGTGCATGGAGCCTGCTTCTCCCTCTGCCTGTGTCTCTGCCTCTCACTCTCTCTCTCTCTGTGTGACTATCATAAATAAATTTAAAAAAAAATTAAAATTTATTTAGGTAATTTGGCAGGGACTTGGGGACCCTACTCTTCCGACATCTTGCCCCGCCTCCTCCTGTTTTTCATTTTTATTTGTTCTTTTCTCACTGGATAATTTCAGAGACTCTGTCCTCTAATTCTCAGATCTGTCATATGCTTGATCTAGTCTGTTTCTGGTGCTATGTGTTACATTTTAAAATTTTTATTCATTATAATATTCACCTCTAGAATTTGTGTGTGTTCTTTTGAAAAATTTCTACCTCTGGTAAACTTGTAGTTTTGTTTTTGTGCTTTTAAAAAAATCTTATTGAATTTGTCTGTGTTTTCTCATAGCTCAAGGAGTTTCCTTAAAAATCTATTTTGACTTCTTTATTCAGCAAATTGCAGACTTCTATTTCTTTGGGGTTGGCTACTAGAAAATTGTTGTATTTCTTTTGTGGTATGTTTTTTTTTTCATGTTTCTTCAAGTCTTGTATTGTTGTATTTGCGTTTGAAGAAGCAGACACCTCCTTCAGGCTTTATTAAATAGCTTCAAGGGAAAACAAAACCCAGACAAAAAAAAAAAAACATAAAAAACTAAACCCCCCAAAATTACTTTTTTTTCTTGTAGGGATCCTGAGGCTTTCATAAAACCTTTCCATAGGTACACCTACTTCATACTTCTAGTTTCCTCTTGAAGGATAACATTTTAGGTTGCGTGCCTTCTCTTAGTTCTGCAAAGCCAGACTAGGTGCTGACAGTCTTCTATTTGTTTTCTCTAAGGGAAGTTTTTATTGCTCAAGTTTGTGTGATTTTTTTTCCCAACCTGAGAGTTGGGTTGGCATTCTGTATGGCATTCTGTATGTTCACTATCCATTTTCAAAGGTTAATATTTGCTGCATTCAGAGTCACGCACAGTGATCTTGCTACAGGGTAGAGGAGTGAATAAGTAAAATATATGAATCACTGAGGGTGTTCATGAAGTGGTATTGGGAATACCCAGGTGGAGAATCCCCAGTTGTTCATATGTAGGTTTCCTGATGGTGTCCTCAACATATTTATTTAGAATCCACATTACTTTGATTCATTTAGTTCTGAGTTCTGGCTCTTGATTTCATAATCCCTTTCTTACTCCAAGTCAAGTTGCTTGCCTTGTATTTTGGGTGGGACAATAAAGAAGTGGCCCTTTTTGGCATTGCCCAGGAAGGTTGCAAAAGCAAGGTACTCACTCACATCTTTCACTTTCCCCTGTGGGGAAAATAGGATGAGAGCATATCTCTTGATTAAATACATCCATAATGATGTATAACTTTCTCCACTATCTAGTTTTGGATTTTTATTACCCCCAAATGACCTTAAACCCATTATTCAGGTACTTCATTTTCTGCCTTTCCCCAGTTTCTGGAAACCACTTATTTGTTTTCTGTCTCCATGGATTTATTTAACTGTATATTTAATGTAAATAGAATCATAAAATATGTGTCATGATGTTTTTGGGGTTTATTCATGTTGTAGCATATATCAGTACTTCTTTTTATGGCTTTATAATATTCCACTGCATGAATATAGCACATTTTGTTTACTCATTTATCAGTTGATGGGCATTTTAGTTATTTCCACTTTCTGGTTATTGTGATTAGTGTTACTATGAGCATCCATATACAGGTGTTTTTTTTCTAAATATTTTATTTTTAAGTAATCTCTATACCCAATATGGGGCTCGAATTTACAACACCAAGGTCAAGAGTTGAATGCTCTACCAACTTAGTCAGCCAGGCACCCCCATATACAGGCTTTATTTTGATTACTTATTTTTAATTCTTTGGGGGATATGCTTAAGAGTAGAATTGCTCTGGTAATTTTATGTTTAATTTCTTGAAGGACTGCCAAGCTGTTTTCCACAACAGCTGTCTTATTTTACATTTACCTCTCTCTCTCTCTGTGACTATCATAAATAAATAAAAAATTTAAAAAAAATAAATAAAAAAAGTTCTATGCAATATATAAGGCATGCTCAATGTCTTCAAATATATTCAATGTTACTTATCTGTCTACTAAGATTATGAAAAATATGAAGTTAAATAATTGAGGATTATAACATACGTGTTAAAGTTTCCCAGTCCCTAGAATGAGGGCTTACATACAGAAATCTCTTGATACTTATTAATTCAATAAATGGCTAGATATAATAGATTTAAAAAGTAAAAGACTGATTCAAAGATAACTTTGAGGTTTAGTCTTGATGAATGCTACAGTGTCCAAAGCATAGAGGTCAAAGTATATAATTAATATTGAAATTTTATTTTGAATCATAAAAGCATCATGATTGGAAAGGACTTCAGAAATCATTCATGTAAAGCACACAGATGTCTCTTAATTCCTCTCTATAAACTTCAAATATTTATCTTTGATTTTTAAATAAAATAAACATAGTGTTCAATTAAGGACAATAAAGTTGAGGAATGAAATGACTATTCGAAGAAATAAATGTTGTAAGAAATCATGTAGCAGGTGTGGAATGATGCACAAGAGACATGTGTTTTTTAGTACCAATTTTGTGACCCATTAGTTGTAACTTATGGTATGCTGGGATAATTTACTTATCCCAAGAAGCACTTAACATCTGCAAAAATGATATTTGAGTATTCTATGCTGCTCGTGTTAGACTGAGAAGACTGTATGTTAAAAGATGTTTTAAGTTAAAAATGTTTATTAATAAAATGGCTAATTCCAGATTAGAAAAAAGTTACTACTAATATTTTGCTGTTGACAAAGTACTTTCATATGGATTAACTCATCTGTTCTTCACTTAAATGCTAATGGAAACAATATATAATTATATATTGATTGGCCAGAATGATCATATTTTCTCTTCTGTCACTACTGACAAAAATTCCATACTAATTACAATTTCATATTTGGTATACAAGTAAAACAATTACATTTTCTAGAAGATGTAATTTTAACCTCTGTTATGCCAAGCCAGTACAGAAAAAAAGGAATTCATTTTTCCTCTGGTCAATGAAGAGAGAAAATTTTTAAAAGCCACTCATATGGAATTTGTAAAAATCACTCAGAGGGGCAGCCCTGGTGGCACAGCGGTTTAGTGCTGCCTGCAGCCTGGGGTGTGATCCTGGAGACCTGGGATCAAGTCCCACGTTGGGCTCCCTGCATGGAGCCTGCTTCTCCCTCTGCCTGTATCTGCCTCACTGTGTGTGTCTCTCATGAAGAATAAATAAATAAAATCTTTTAAAAAAATCACTCAGAGACTTAGCTGACTAGACCAAATAAAACATAGGATATATTCATTTAATCATATATTTAATATTTATACTACTATATATAATGTAAGCTACAATTTGTTAAAATCATACTGAAGTATGAATCCAGAGGTATTAGCTTTATTTTATTTTGATATTAGAATGAGACTTCCATATATATTTCTGATCACAGAATCAAAGGAGAAAACTTAATGATTTTGTTGTTCAAGACCCTCAAAAGGCAGTAGAGCACAGTGGTTAACAGTGTAGTGGTTAAAGATAATTATAGGGCTTAATTGCCTAGTTTTAAATTTTCACTCTTCCATATACCAACTCTTTATACTGGGGGAACTTACTTAACTTTCTTTGTGACTTGGTTATCTCACCTATAAAAATGTAGCAAATAATAACCGTCTCATTGGATTATTTTGTGGCTTAAATGAGACAGAATAGGGAGATATGAATTATATGATTATTATATTGAACACTTAGATTTTACAGGCATGTTCTTAAATAGTTGTACTCTTCCATCTATTGACTGAAGTGAATAATTCAGAATCTTGTTTTTCTTCTCTCAAGGACATTCAAAATATAAAATTTTCTCTTCTTCTAAGATCTCAGAAGAAATACTCTTGCATCCTATAGTATCAGGGGAAGGGAAATCTGACATATTTATATATTTTTGTAAGAAGTAATTGATTCACTGAGTTTTTCTGTGAAAGAACAAATGCCATGCTCCATAAGAAAGAGTGAGCCTCCTTCATAACTCTGGGACTGGGAGGCATGAAGACCACCCACTCACAGCTTCATCATACTCATCAGATTTTGGGTGCTAAAATTTTGTTAGATTTAGAGAATGAGATATGATCCACAGTATGTTTAAACTTCTAGAAAAAGTTGGGTTAAAACAGGGTGGTACTATCCTTCTGAATTTAAGGAAATGTTAAAACTACATAAACACTAACATTTTTCAAGGGCTATCACATTTTGTGTTATTTTTCAAGCCTAATTTTTCCCCCAAGCCTAAATTTTCTATTGCACAGAAATCTCTTACTGAGCCAAGTTATTGGACTCTTGGCTAAAAGCAGTCAAAAACGTTCCTCTCAACCCCATATAAATATGGGAGGTAATACAGCAAAGAAAGTGCATTCTAACTGTAAATTTAAATCCCTCGAGAGAAGACAACATTTTTATCCTGAATGATCCAGATTGTTTCTTGAGATATTACCAATTTCAAGATAAAATAATATGCAGCTTCCTGCTTAGTTATTCTGAAAAAAAAGTTTAAACATTGTTCTTCCCTCAGTTATTTGAGGATAGATCTGACCCAAGTGATCCTATAAATGTTCCTTTGCTTCTGTCATATCACTACCTGTTTCACCATTAACATCAGTCAGTCATTATCATTTCAATTCATTTGGGAGAACCATCTCTGTTAGTTTCCTCTGAAGAGCAGCTGATTTTTAAAAAAATTTTTGTTTCATTTTCAGTTTATTAACATGCAATGTAATGTTAATTTCATATTAACACAATAGAGTTATTCAACATGTCCATGTAACACCTGGTGCTCATCACAAATGCACTATTAATCCCCCTAACATATTTACCCCATTCCCCATCAATTTGTTCTTTATAATTAAGGATTTGCTTCATGGTTTGCCTCCTTTTTTCCCCTAATATCAACTAATTTTTAAAGTTTAATTTGGACCTTAAATAAAGTATGAAACTTCTTTTGAGAAATGGAAGATAACTATGGGAAGAGGGTGTTCTGGAGCTTCTTTTGATTAAAGGAATCAATATTGTGAAGGAACTTAAATTAATGAATAATTCATGATGCTTGGCACGAAGATGTCAGACCCTGTCGTCATTAATATCCATTTATAAATAATTATTTCATCTTGTTAATCACAATTTAAAAATGAGCTGTTTTTGCTTATAGGCTAAAAAAAGGAGTTTATCTTATTCTTGCTCTAATTTAATTTCCAAGTGAAACAAGAAGCTGTTGCCCTCCAATTGAGACTGCTCATGCAAGAAAATTTAAGTCTGTTTTATTCTGAATTGCTGAAGGAAAAAAATGGTGTTTTTATTATATTTTATTCAGTCATCTTTGTATTCAATCCCTCCACATTACAGGGCTATTTTTTGTTTGATTTTTAAGGTACTGTTAAACTAATCTTAAAAATTTTAAGAAACTGCATTGAATTCAGGAAGTTTATCTTTTGGACAAAAGATGGAAACATTTAAAGTTGTATATAAAGAATTGAAATGTACCTATATGGAATTTAGAAAGTTTTGTTCTAACTATAAACTCAATTTCATTTGGTGATCAAGATATTAAAAAAGAGAAACAATGCATTGCTCTTCACATATGCTTGAGTGACATTTTATAAAATATGAAAATGACTTGAAAATGATTTGTCAACTAGACTCTTCAGAAACAGACAGGAAACTAAAGCAAATTTAAAAAAAACTACTAATTAGGAAAGTTAGTCTAATCTACCATGAAATTCAGGGAAGGCCAATATAATAAACAAAAAGTGAAAATCTAGAAATAAGATAAAAACTTGCAGGAGAATTTAGGGGAAGTGCTTCCTGGAATTTAGTAGGACTAAGAAAAATATCAGGGAAAATATCTCTTAGATAACAAGACAATCTGATTTCTGATTCCACAAAGTGAATTTTCTTATTTATTTATTTATTTATTTATTTATTTATTTATTTATTTATTTATTTATGATAGACATAGAGAGAGATAGAGGCAGAGACACAGGAGGAGGGAGAAGCAGGCTCCATGCCAGGAGCCCCGCACAGGACTCGATCCCGGGACTCCAGGACCACGCCCTGGTCCAAATTCAGGTGCCAAACCGCTGAGCCACCCAGGGATCCCCAGTAAATTGTTTTCAATGCTTATTTTTAAAAGATTGTATTTATTCATGAGAGACAGAGAGACCGGGGTGGGGGCAGAGACACAGGCAGAGGGAGAAGCAGGCTCCATGCAGGAAGCCTGACGTGGGACTCGATCTCGAGTCTCCAGGATCACGCCCTCGGCTGAAGGAAGCACTAAACCGCTGGGCCACCGGGGCTGCCCTATGCTTGTATTTATTTATTTATTTATTTATTTATTTATTTATTTATTTATTTTTAAGAATTTATTTATTTATTCATGAGAGACACACACAGATCGAGAGAGACAGAGAACAGGCAGAGGGAGAAGCAGGCTCCACGCATGGAGCTGGACTTGGGACTTGATCCCTTGTCTCCAGGATCACACCCTGGCTGAAGGTGGCGCTAAACTGCTGAGCCACCTGGGCTTCCCCGCTTATTTTTAAATCTCTGTCTTTACACAGAAGAAAACAAACAAACAAACAAAAAAACAACTATGACCTAGAAAAGTCAACTCAAAGAACAGGAAGAAAGCAGAACTAAGAAGAGGATGACATGGGATATATTCATTTAAATAAGCTGAACATAAGGACATACAGCATTTATTTGATTTTTCTTGGAAATAAAAACCAAGTACACATAGGCTTAAACTACATACCTATTAAAATATTAAGAAATAAATCCTTGAAATTTGTAGGCTAAGTTTAGAAAAAATAGAGGCTGTATTGGACAAGTAGTCAAAATTCAACTTAATCAAATTCATTGGAGGAAAATATTTTATATTTAGGAATGAAAAAATCACCATTAATTTAAATTTTGTAATCAAAATGTCATACTTTGTTTTGGACAGAAAGTTATTTTAGGCTTCCTCTTTTTTCTTTTCTTTTTAAGATTTTATTTATTTATTCATGAGAGACAGAGAGGCAGAGACACAGGCAGAGGCAGAAGCAGGCTCCATGCAGGGAGCCTGACATGGGACTCAATCCTGGGTCTCCAGGATTAGGTCCTGGACTGAAGGCAGCGCTAAACCGCTGAGCCACCGGGGCTGCCCCTCTTTTTTCTTTTAAATGATTCATTTTCTTCTTTGATGATTGATTCTGTAGATATTTGAAATTCACTATTTTTTGGATTCTGAGTACCAACAATATAACCACCAATCTAAGTGAATCCTTAAATATTTATGGGTAGCTACTAAATGAACATTATCACATGCATTATCTATATTCATTCATTCAATGAAAATTTTGGCTCCCCTATTAAATGCAAGCTATGTTAAGGTCTGGGAGTGCAGACTCATCACTTTCTCACCTATAAATTTCTTAGAAAATAGTTAATAAAATAATATATGAACCATCAAATACCAATACCCAAATTAAACACAACGAAGTGGGAACATAGAAGAACAATTCTAAGGCAATTTATCGTTATTAAATTAGTTTAGCTATTCTGTCAGTGGTATTAGTATTTTCCCTGTGTGTGTGTGTGTGTGTGTTATGTGAACTTGGTAAGATTAGCCATCTTATAAAATATATCAGTTTTCTTTTTTTATATCAGTTTTCTGACTTTATTTAGTTTTTTTTTAAATATTGAACTACTCTTTTATAGACAGTATTATTGGGTTCCAAGTTGTGATTGGAATGCAACTATTTAGAGATTTTGGGAAATGGTATGAAATAAAATATTTGTGAACTCTTTATAGATGATGTTCAATTACAGCTTTTGAGCTAGTTAAAATAATTTAAAATTCTAGCAATTAGGAGAAACAACACATTACATCTTAAATATCCATATGTCATCATCTTTATAGTTCTCAAGTGAGGAGGTGCCAGGCAAACAGCAATAACGTAAACATTGTAAACATTAGGGATTCTTGTCAGACTTTGAAGAAGATTCTCAGAAGAGATGAAATTTGGAAACAGAACAAATTCACTTTTAAATGAATGGGAGATTCAGAGACACTAATTTCAGGAACAAAAATCAAAACAAAATAAAATACCAAGAATTTATGATTATAACGCTACTTGTCTCATTTTCTGATGTACCACAAAAACTGGCTCTGAATAAAAGTTTACAGGATCCCCCTCCCAAATGGTTTGTGTAAGCATAGTCTCATTAGAATAAGCGGGTAACCTCCTAAAGCTTGTATTCTGAATATCTCAGTGCTCATTTTCATGTCAGAAATGAAATGACAGAAATCAGCCATTTCTCTTTATTATCACATCTTTTATATGTGCCATTTACACACATACATACATGCATCCATAAGTACACATAGTCATGCACATATATTTACATATTTAAGGTTAGCATTATGGATTTGAATGTGCTCAGCAATATTCTGTTCTCTTCATTGTTTTCAGCTTAGGCCTATATATGAAGACACTTCCACCCCAGTACTGTGCTGTTGCATAAATATTCTCTCTTACCTCTTGAAGTTTTTAGAAGCAATGCTAGGGGTCAAACTCACAAAGGTGCTGTCTCTCAATTTCAGCAAACACTGCCATGTGTTGTATGTTTGATGAATTAAAAGGATGCTGCCAACTTAATTACACTGTAACCCTTCAATAAAGGAAGGGCAGAGCTGATTAACTAGTGAATAATTGGGGACTGATTGATGGCTCTCTCCTTCACTGCTGAAGGCTGTATATATAATTATTTTGCCGTTGGGCCTAATTTTGCCACTGTTAGCTTCCACTTTTGTTATCAGTTGTAATTTATAGTTGGGGCATGCAGCCTTAAAAGAAAGGGGATAGAAAATGAAATAGCTCTGAATCTCTAGATATGTCACCTGCAAAATGCCAGCAGGCAGCTTTGAACATCATTTCCAATCATTTAATAGCATTAACACTTCATGCTTAGCAAGAAAATAACGTTATTTATCAATAATCATATTAGCCTTTTAAGCTTAAAATCATATTGCATCACATGGTGGCCTTGAATGTACTTTTAATACAAGATTAATTTGTTATAGGTCAAAATAATTTTGACTCTTTCCTTTGCTAAATATTCCCTCTTTTAAAATATACTAACAAACTGAATATCCTTTTTTAAAAGGATGCAGGATATAATTTCTTCATAGCAAAATTAGAAAAACTTCAGACATCTTTAATGATCTTAATTATTAGCATAAAATGACCACTACTGTTAAAAATCAAAGTAGAACTGCAGAATATTTTAGTTTAAAAATGCAATATTTATTAACCATTTACTGCAAACAAAATACCATGCACAATTTGAAAAATATATACAAAATATTACCAATCATGTGCTAAAATTGGATTTTACATCTAAACCTCATGTATATTATATGAAGCACTTTATTCATAATGCTATTATAAAATATACAAATTTAAAGAAAGCAAATCAATTATAATAGAGGGCCTGTTTTTGGATAATCCTTGAGTTTTATGAAGAAACTAGCACCTTACAATAAAGGGGAAAAGTAGGACTAAAAAAACATTTAAAAATTTCTCTTCCCCTAGCCATGCTAAAAGAATATAGGATGGTTTTTATTCCATTTCTCCCCCACTATGATAATAGCATCTTAGACACATATTTTAGGTAACTCATCCTTTAAAACACTGCAATCACAAATCTTCTAATTTGTAAGCCAAGATATACAAATTCTCCCTCTCAAATTTCCTTTGTTGTTTTGTCCTCACTGAGAACTACCTAGCCCATGAATCACAGGATTATTTGAAGACACTTTAAATCAAAGCTCAGTAGTGTGCCAATGGGCTGGGCTAGGAAGAAAAATAAAGATTGATATTTTCCCTCTCTTCTATCTACACTTGATTTATAAGTCAATATGAGTATGCAAGAGAAATAAAGGCAAAGACCTTGATGCATCCCTGTGGAGAATATGCACGGTTTGGATTGAAGGCATGAAAAAGGGGAAATTAATGGTAAGCTGTTCATCTGTCATTACTGCCAAGCTGATGGTTTTGCAGAGAAGACAAGGACTATATGACATGCCCTCCAGTGAAGGGCAAGTGTGTCTGCTGTTCTTCTATTATAAACACAGTGCTCTGAGTTTCAGAGGGATTTAAATTTAAAATTAGACCACACTTTGGATAAATAAATATTTACACTAGTTTACTTTGTTCCTTTAAAGTATTAACTTGTAGAATTCTACTTGTTTTAGGAAGAAGACATATTTTTTGTTTTCTTTTCTCTTTCTTCTTCTATTCATTAATTTTTTTAAAAATTTGTCAAGCATTCTGCTTGACAATGTGGCTTGGCTCTTTTACATCTGGCTACATTTTTCCTGCTGTCACATTGCAATGAAAGTAAATAGGCCCTGAAGATTAGGCACATGCCAAGTGGGGAGGACTTAGTTGGATTTCACTGTACAAAATGCACTGAACAAAATTATTACAAAGTTGAAATTATAAGATGGGACTGTCCCATCTAATTGAAATTAGCAGAACTAAGGAAACATACAAAGTAAACAATAAACAAGGTAAAATGTAATACATAAAGTTTTGCCATGTGTAGAAGTTTGAAAAAAAAACATGTTCTCTTATCAAAATTATTTAAGATGGTAGAGACATTATATGTTGGAATAATACTTTCAATAGAATAATTAATTGAATGGAAAATGGACTATTACATAAATTAATAGTTGAAATTATTTTTTTAAATTTTTATTTATTTATGATAGTCACAGAGAGAGAGAGGCAGAGACACAGGCAGAGACACAGGCAGAGGGAGAAGCAGGCTCCATGCACCGGGAGCCCGATGTGGGACTCAATCCCGGGTCTCCAGGATCGCGCCCTGGGCCAAAGGCAGGCGCCAAACCGCTGCGCCACCCAGGGATCCCTAATAGTTGAAATTAAAGTTTCACATATTCACTCAACTTTCCTATGTACAAAAAATCTCTATGTACTTTTATTTTTAAGAAAAGGGAATTTTTTCCCTGTAATCATCCTTGCTATTTAAATTGTCTTTACCAAAAAAAAATAATAATAAAACAAATTGTCTTTACTATTGGGCAAATATTTTCACAGAAAATCAACCAAGAAAGAAGAAAAAAAGATATTAGTATAATTTTATAGTAGGTTTAAGTAAAATAAGTAGGAAAAGTAAAATAAGAGATAGAGTAAACATTTAATAATTCTGTGAGTGTCTGGTCCATTATTATGTTCCAATCAAAGAGACATTTTTAAAAAAATTATTTAAATTCCAGTTAGTTAACATACAGTGTAATATTAGTTTAAGGTGTACAATATAGTGATTTAACACTTCCGTACAACACCTGGTGCTCATCACAAGTACACTCTTTAATCACCGTCACCTATTTAGCCCATCTACCACACATCTCCCTTTTTTAAGCATCAATTTTTTTTCTATAGTTAAGATTCTGTTTCTTGGTTTGCCCCCCTCTCTAATATATATATATATATAATATATTAATATATATCAAATATATTAGATATATCTAATATCTAATATACATGTGTATGTATGTATGTGTATGTATATTATATATTTATATACATATATATCTTTATTCATTCACCAGTTGATAGATCCTTGAACTCTTTAATAATTTGACGATTGTAGATAATATTGCTATAAACATCAGGGAGCATGTATCCTTTTGAATTAGTATTTTTGTACTCTTCAGGTAAACATCTGGTAGTGTGATTGCTGGCTCATAGGGTAGTTCTATTTTTAACTTATTAAGGAAACTCCATACTGTTTTCCAGAGTGGCTGTACCAATTTGCATTCCCACCAACATGGCAAAAGGGTTCGCGTCTTCACATCTTCACCAACTACTGTTTCTTGTGTTTTGTCACATCTATTTTGACAGGTTTGAGGTGATATCTCATTTTGATTTTGATTTGCATTTCCCTGATCAGTGATGTTGAGCATATGTCATCTTACCTCCACCTGAGTCTGATTTTATTTACTTAATGTTTTCAAGGGTCATCTATGTTGTAACAACTTGATTCCTTTTTATGGCTGCATAATAGTCCATGGTATGTATATACCACATTTATGTATCCATTAGTGTCTCTTTTTTTTTCCATTAGTCTCTTAATGGATACTTGGATTTTTATACAATCTGGGTATGATGAATAATTCAGAAATGAGCATTGTCACAAAAGGTATCTTTTTGAGTTTCTACTCAATTATTTTGGATAGACAATAGTCCTCATTACCTGCAGTTTTGATTTTTGCATTTTCAGTTATCTTTAATCAGTTGTAGTCTGGAATCAGACAATGTTTCTTCTGATGTATCATCAAAGGTCAATATTAGTCTAACACTGTTCACAATGCCTATGTCATTCTCTTCACTTCATCTCATTTCATTGGCATCTTGCCATCTCATTGCAAAAAGAAGAGGGAAAGTACAGTATAACATTTTGACAGAGACAGAGACCATATTCATATAATGTTATGACTGTAAATTATCATAATTAGTCTACATTATTATTTGTTATGGTTGTCATTCATTGCGATTAATTTATCAATTAAACCTTATCATAAGGGACACGTGGGTGGCTCAGCAGTTAAGCATCTGCCATCAGCTCAGGGCATGATCCTGGAGTCCCGGGATAGAGTACAACATCGGGCTCCCTTCATGGAGCCTGCTTCTCTCTCTGCCTATGTCTCTGCCTCTCTCTGTGTGTCTCTCATGAATAAGTAAATAAAATCTTTAAAAATAAATAAATAAAGCTTACAATAGCTATGTATTTATAAGGAAAAAAGAGTATATATAGGGTTAAATAGTATCCATGGTTTCAAACATCCACTAGGGGTGTCATCAAACATATCACCATGGGTAAGGGGGACTACTATACAGCTAGGAGTACAAATATTGGGTCATATTAAACCAACAAATTATTATCCACACTGGCCATTTCATTTAATATTGCAACAGTTGTGTATGAGGGTTCCAATTTCTCCACATTCTCATTAAATTTTGCTTTCTATCTCTTTTTATAGTCCTCATAAAGGGTAGGAAGTTGTAGCTCATTTTGGTATTGATTTTTCATTTCACTAACAATAAATTATGTTAGATATTTGTATTTTTCTTAAGTGAAATGCTTATTCAAGTGATTTCGCCATAATTTAAATATATTGTTTAACATTTTGAGTTTAGGAGTTCTTTATATATTCTGGATATTAAACCTTTATCAAATATATCGTGTTCAAATATTTTCATGTATTTTCCAAGATGGTTTTTCATTTTCTTTTGTTTATTTGTTTTTATTTTAATTCCAGTTAGTTCATATACACTATTTTTTAAATAAATTTATTTTTTATTGGTGTTCAACTTGTCAACATGCAGAATAACACCCAGTAGCTCATCCCGTCAAGTGCTCACCTCAGTGCCCACCACCCAGTCACCCCCCCCCCTGCCGCGCACCTCCCCTTCCACCACCCTTAGTTCGTTTCCCAGAGTTAGGAGTCTTTCATGTTCTGTCTCCCTTTCTGATATTTCCCACTTATTTTTTCTCCTTTCCCCTTTATTCCCTTTCACTATTTTTTATATTCCCCAAATGAATGAGACCATATACACTATTATATTGGTTTCAGGTATATAATATAGTAATTCAACAATTCGATACATTACCTAGTGCTCATCACAACAAGCATACTCCTTAATTCTCATCACATTTCTCACCCATCACTCCACATACATCTTCTCTGGTAAGCATCACTTTGTTGTCTACAAGTCTGTTTTTTGGTTTCTCTCTCTTTTTTTGTATTGGTTATTTTGTTTTGTTTCATAAATTCCACATAGGAGAAATAATATTTGCCTTTCAATGACTGAATTATTTTTCTCAGCATTATACTCTATCATCTATCTATCTATCTATCTACCATCTATCATCTACTATCATCTATCTTACTTCTTTATTCAATAATTGATGGAAATGAGAGTTGCTTCCATAATTTGGCTATTGTAAATTTTTTTTATTAACATGATATTGCATGTATTCCTTTGAATTAGTGTTTTTGTATTTTGGGCTAAATACTGATATGTAGAAGTATATTCCCTCTAAGCCTACTTTGTTGAAGGTTTTCATCATGAATGGATGTTCTACTTTGTCAATGATTTCTATTGAAATTATCATATGGGTCTTCTCATTTCTTTTATAATGTGATGTATCATTTTAACTCATTCGTGAATATTGAACCACCATTGGAATCCAGGAATATCTCACTTGATTATGGTGAATGATTTTTTTAATGTAGTGCTGGATTCAGCTTGATAGTATTTTGTTGAGGATTTTTGCATCTATATTCATCAGACATTGTCCAGTAGTTTCCTTTTATAATGGTGCCTTTATTTTTTTTTGTGTGTGTGTGTGTGATGATAATGATGTTTGCATAGCACTAATTTGGAATTTTCCCTTCCTTTTTAAAAAAAATTGGAATAGATTGAGAAGAATCTATATGAAATCTTATTTAAGTATTTGCTAGAGTTTGTTGGTGAAGCAATCTGGTCCTGGGCATTTGTTGGAAGGTTTTTGAATACAATTTCTTTGGTGATTATTGTTTTTTTCAAGTTTTCTATTTCTTCCTGTTTCAGTTTTAGTGTTTATTCAGTGTTAGTGTTTCTAGGATCTTTTTTTTCCCAATTCTGACATGTTGTCCAATTTGTTGCCACATAGTTTTTCATGATATTCTCTTATAATTATTTGTATTTTTGTGATGTTGGTTGTGATTTATCCTTTCTTATTTGTGATTTCATTTATTTGAATATTTTCTCTTTTCTTGATAAGTCTGTCTAGAGCTTTATCAATTTTATTAATTTTTTCAAAGAATTAGTTCCAGGCCTCATTGATCTGTTCTACTGTTGTTGTGATGTTGTGTGTGTTTTTCTATGTTTACATTTTAGTTTCTATATAAATTTTCCTCTTCTAATCTCTATTATTTGCTTTATTGTGCTCCTTTTACTTTTTGAAGATTTTATTTATTTATTCATAATAGACACAGAGAGAGGCAGAGACATAGGCAGAGGGAGAAGAAGGTTCCCTGTTGGAAGCCTGATGTAGGATTCAATCCCAGGACCCTGGGATCAGGACCTGAGCCAAACGCAGATACCAACCACTGAGCCACCCAGGTGCCCCTCCTTTTATGTTTTGACTGTTGTTCTCTTTCTATCTGCTCTGGGTGCAAAGTTACACTGTTTATTTGAGATCTTTCTTGACTCTTGAGCAAGGCCTCTAGAGCTATAAACTTTCCTCTTAGATCTGCTTTTACCACATCCCAAGTGTTCAGACCATTGCATTTTTATTTTCATTTGTTTCCCTGTGTTTTCTATTTCCTGTTTATGTCCTCGTGGGCCCATTCATTTTTAAGTATCATATTACTTAACCTCCATGAGTTTGTGGTCCTTACAGACTTTTTTGTATGGTTGACTTCTCATTTCTTAGTGTTATGAACAAAAGGTGCATGATATAACTTTGAATTCTTGAATTATTTGAGGCTTGATTTGTGGCTTAGCATGTGACCCATTCTTAAGAATGTTCTGTATGCTCGTAAAAGTAATGTGTATTCTGGGAGTTTTAGAGGAAGATAGTGACAGAGTAGGAGGACTCTATGCTCTCCTGATCCCATGAACACGACTAGGTAACTATCAAATCATTATAAATATCCCAGAAAGAAATCTGAAAACTGACAAAACAAACTCCACAACTAAAGGTAGAGAAAAGGCTACACTGAAGAAATTAGGAAATGTGGAGATATGGTTTAGAGGAGAAATAGATTGTAGGGATTGTGGAAGGGTGGGAGTTGTGGTTGCAGAGAGAAGTAAAAGAGAACTCAGGGAATGCATAAGGAGAACATTTTCAGAAAGCCATTTGCTTCTTTTGAAGTAAATGAGAAGGGCTCAATTTTGTGAATTCTTGCAATCAATGGGGCTTAGAGCCTGGAGTTTTAAATGTCCCTGAGTTTGGGACTGCTCTTGGAGTGAAGGAAGGCAAACCACATGGGGGCAGAAAGTGTGGAAACAGCAACTTGAAGAGCACCTGGGACACACAGGGAGAGTTTATTCAGTCTTCCTGGACCATGTTCTTCAGAAGTAGCATTCACACTGACACCTTTCCAAGAACAAAGGAGCTAGCCAACACTATTTCCCTCACCACCCTTCAGCATAAACACAGAGCCAACTATGTGAAGCATCAGAGTGCCAACAGGTCTGTTTAATTTGAATAACTAGGCTGCAAGGCTCTGGGTTCTGGTAGGACTGCCTTTCAAGGTCACACTTGCCTCAGTCCCAGCATGGTAGACCCCTCCCCCAGACGATAAACACAAACCCCTACCCACACTAAGTCTCCTGACCAGAGAGTTAGTCAGGGCCTCAGTTCCAGTGGAATTGGTGACAGGTATCATTTCAGTAGCACACCAGAGCACATCTAGTTAAAGTTTATCACAGTAAGCCCAAGGACCAAACATTGCCGTAGTAGACAAGAACCTCTGCAGATGATTTGCCTGAAGGATAAAGCAGCCAAAATACAATAGGAGAGCACATGTAACATACACTGGAGTCACTCCCTCCTGGGTCCTACATGACCTCTTTTTCATAAAGCCATTACTTTCAATAGCAGGAGACATAACTGGCTTTCCTAACACCAAGGAGGCAGAAAATTAGACAAAATGTGAAGATAGCAAAATTTATTTCACATGAAAGAACAAGATAAGGTCACTGCCAGACATCTAAGGAAAATAGGTGTAAGAAACATGCGTGGTGGAGAATTTAAGGCAACAATATAAGTATGCTCATGGTGTTTGAGAAGAGAATAGAAGACATCAGGACAAACCTTATCATAGAGATAAAATAGCTAAAAGCAATTAGAGACAGAGAGTACAATAAATGAGATCATAAAAAAAGCTTGATGCAATGAACAGCAGGTTGGAAGAAGCAGAGGAACAAATTAGTGACCTAAAACACAAAATCATGGAAAGTAATGAAGCTGCACAAAAGAGAAAATAATTACAAAACAAGAATAGACTTAAACTCAGTGAATCCATCAAGCATAATAACATTCAATTATAGGAGTCCAAGAAGAAGAAGAGAGAAAAGTGGGCAGAAAACTTATTTGAAGAAATAATAGCTGAAAACTTCCTTTATCTAGGGAAGGAAACAGACATCCAGATGTAGGAGACACAGATAATTTGCATCAAAATAACCAAAGCAGGCCAACACTAAGACATATTGTAATTAAATTAGTAAAATATATATTAGTAAAATATAATGATAATGAAAAAAAAGCAGCAAGACCTAAGAAACATTTAACTTATAAGTGAAGACCCATAAGGCTAGCGGGAGATTTATCAACAGAAACTTGTCAAACCAATAGGGAGTGGAATGATATATTCAAAGTATTGAATGGGAAAATACTCAGCCAAGAATAATATATGCAAGACTATAATTCAGAATAGAAGGACAGATAAAGAGTTTTCCAGACCAAAACCCCATATAAACAACAACAAAAACTAAAGCAGTAGTTCATGACCAGAAAATGAGCCCTGCAAGAAATTTAAATGGAAATCTTTTGGAGAAAAGGAGAGACCAAAAATGACAAATATAAGAAAGGATCAGAGAAAAATAAATAGAAACAATGACAGAACAAGTAATAAAATGACACTAAAATCCTATCATTACTTTGAGTATAAATGGATTCAATGCTCCAAAGAAAGATATTAAGTTTCATAATAGAAACATGAACAAGACCAATCTGTATACTGCCTACAAGAGACTCGTTTCAGATCTAAAGACAGCTGCAAGTTGAAAGGGAGGGGATGGAGAAATATTTATCATGCAAATGGATGTCAAAGGAAAACCAGAGTCACAGTACTTATAGAGGACAAAGAGGACTTTGAAACAAAGAATTTAACAAGATATAAAAAAGGGTCCTATATAGTTAATGTGATAGTTCTACAAGGAGAATAATTTTTGTAAATAAAAATTTACACCAATGTAAATTGTGTACCCAATGTAGAAGTACCCAAATATATGATACAGTTAATAACATAAAGGATGTAATTCATAATTATTTAATAATACAATCATAGTAGGAAAATTTAACACCCCACTTACATCAATGGACAGATGTTCTAAACAGAAACTAAGGAAAAACAAAACAATCACTTTGAATGAAAAACTGGATCAGATGGACCTAATAGGCATACTCAGGAAATTTCATGCTAAAAGAACAGAATACACATTCTTTTCAAGGGCACATGGAACATTCTACAGAGTAGATCACATATATGTCACAAAACAGGCCCCAGCAAATACAGAAATATTGAAGTCATGCAGTGCACATTTTCTGGACCACAATGCTATAAAACTAGAAGTGAACCACAAAAAATATGCAAAGAACACAAATATGTGGAGATTAAACAATATTCTATTAAACAGTAATGGGCCAACCAGGAAGTCAATGAATAAATAAAAAATATAGAAAAGAGAAAATGAAAACACAATGGTCCACTTTGGGGTTTAAGCATCTGTTCTAAGATTATATAACAATACTGTCCTCCTTTAAGTAGGAAGCAAAACCTCAAATAAATAATATCATCTTAAACCTAGAAGAGCTAAAAAGAACAACAAATGAAGCCTAAAGCCAGAAGAAGGAAGGAGATAATCAAGATTAGAGCAGAAATATATGATATAGAACCCTACAAAACAATAGAATGGGTCAATGAAAGCCGGAGCAAGTCTTTGAAAAAATAATAAAATTGAAAAGCTCAAGATATGCTTATCAAAAAGAAGAGATGGGACCCCCAAAAATCACTAATGAGAAAGAAGAAATAACAACCAACACCAGAAAAAAAATTATAAAAAATATTTGAAAAACCATATGCCAACTAATTGGACAACCCAGAAGAAATGGATAGATTCTTAGAAACATATAAACTACTAGACTGAAACAGGAAAAAATAGAAAATTGAACAGACTGATAACCAGCAAAAAAGTTGAATCAGTAATCAAAAAACTCAGCAACAAAATTCCAGGACCATGTGACTTCACAGGCTAATTCTATCAAATATTTAAAGTTATGCTAAAACATAATCTTCATAAACTATTCCAAAAAATAGAAGAGGGAGACCTTCTAAATTTATTCTTTAAAGGCCAGAATTACCCAGATACTAAAACTATACAAAACTTCACTTAGAACTATATTACAATATTCTTGAAGAACGTGGATGTAAAAAATTTTAATAAAATACTAGCAAAACAAATCCAATACATAAAAATTCATTCACCATGATGAGGGTGATTTATCACTGGTTGCAAGACAGGTTCAATATTTGCTGGCCAATCAACTGATGCATCACATCAATGAAAGAAAGTTCTTATATGGTTCTTATACCATATGATCATTTCACTTAATGCAGAAAAAACAAAGTACACCATCCATTCTTTTTTTAAGATTTTTTATTTATTTATTCATGACACACACACACACAGGGAGAGAGAGAGAGACAGAGACAGAGACACAGGCAGAGGGAGAAACAGACTCCATGCAGGGAGCCCAACGTGGGACTAGATCTTGGGTCTCCAAGATCACATCCCGGGCTGAAGGCAGAGCTAAACCACTGAGCCACCCGGGCTGCCCATCATCCATTCTTGATAAAAACTCTCAACAAAGTACATTTAGAGGGAAAAATACCTCAACATAATAACCATATACTAAAACTCCACAGCTAATATCATCCTCAATGGGGAAAAACTGAAAACTTTTCCTCTACTGTAAGGAATAAGACAGGGATGTCCACTCTCATCATTGTTAAAACTAGCAACAGCAATCAGAGAGAGAGAGAGAGAGAGAAAGGCATCCACATTGACAGAGAAGTCAAACTTTCACTATTTCTAGATGACATGATACTATATTAAAAAAATGATTCCACCCAAAAACTGCTAGAAATGAAAAAAATAGGTAAATTCAGTGTACAAAATCAACATACAGAAATATGATGTATTTCTATACACCAGTAATGAAGCAGGATAAAGAGCAATTAAGGAACCAATCCCACTTATAATTGCACCAAAAGCAGATACCTAGGCATAAACCTAACCAAAGAGGTGAAATAGTACCCTGAAAACTATACAACACTGATGAAAGAAATTGAAGATGATACAAAGAAATGGAAGATCATTCTATGCTGAGCAATTGGAAAATATTGTTAAAATGGCTATACTAACCAAAGAAATCTACATATTCAATGTAATCTCTATCAGAATACCAAAAGCCTTTTCCACAGAAGTAGACAAAACAATCTGTTTGGGAGCACAAATAAGTGGAATTGTCAAGGCAATCTTTAAAAAGAAAAACAAAGCAGTGGCATCACAATTACAGACTATAAATTATATTATAAAGTTGGGATGGATGAAAATTTTTGAAAACCATATATCAAATAATATTAATATTAACAATATCTGTATTAAAGTATATTTTAATATAGTCATATAAATAACTCATACAAGTCAATAATGACAATCTGATTAAAAATGAGCAAAGGAACTGAAGAAACATTTTTCCAAAGAAGACATCCAAATGACCATCAGGTATGTGAACAGATGCTCAGCATCACTAATCATCAGGGAAATTTAAATCAAAACTTCAATGAGAGATTTCTTCACACAAGTTAGAATAACTGTCCTAAAAAAAGGAAGAGATAACAAATGTTGGAAAGGATATGGAGAAAATGGAACCATTGTGCACCATTGGTGGAAATATAAATTAGTGCAGTCACTGTGGAAAACAATTTTCAGGTTCTTCAAAAATTTTAATATAGCTATATCAGAATATATTATGTTATACGCTGTATTTTATTATGTAATAATTATATATTATTGCATAATTGTTATAACTATACATATATAATTTATTAAATATAATTTATTATATTATTTAGCCAAGAGGAACAAAAAAGGAAACTGTGCCATTTGCAGCAACATCGTTAAACCTGAGGGTATCAATCTAAGGGAGATGAGTTCAGACAGAGAAAGACAAATACTGTATGATACATTTATATGTGGGATCTAAAAAAAGCTGACCCATAAAATCACAGTAGATCGTTGTTAAAAGGTCGCGGGGGTTGTAAAATGGCATTTATTTAAGAATAAAAATTTGCAACCAGTAGATAAATTCTGCAGATATAATACATAGCATACCAATTATGGTGAAAATATTTTATTATAAACTTCAAAGTTATTGACACAAGTTATTAATTGTTCTCACACAAAAAATGATAATTATGCAAAATGTCAGAAGTTTACCTGACAATGTGGTGGTAACCATGCTGCAATAAATAAATGTATAAAAGCAACATGCTATATAGCTTAAATTTACACAATGTCTTATGTCAATCATACATCAATTTAAAAATAAATGTTATTAGATCCATAAAAAATAATTTAAAAGAATGGAGAGAAGATGTATGGGTTAGAGTTCTCCAGAGAAGCAGAATCAACATTCAAGACCAAAGGCACTGTGCTGACAGAATTCCTCTTTGCTTTGTGTAGGCTAGTCTAACTCTATTAAGGCATTCAACTGATGGGTGAGATCCATCCACATTCGGGGTGTAATCTGCTATAGTCAAAATATTCCAATTTATATGTTAATATCATCCAAAAAACACCTTTAGCAAATCATCCAGTATAATGTTTGCTCAACTATCTGGGCACCATGACCCAGCAAAGCTGACTCATAAAATTAACCATCAGAATTAGAAAGGGCATAGATGATCTCAATGCTCTCATCTATCTGCACCAGACAGACAATAATGGAACATTCCATCCAACAGCAATATGATTCATATCATTCTCAAGTACACATAAAATATCTTCAAGACTAGCTCATATATTAGGCCACAAAACAAGTCCTAATAAATTTAAGGAATGAAATCATAGAAAGAATCCTTCTGATCACAATAGAATAAAACTAGAATTAAAATAAAAAAGAAAAACTTGAAAAAACCCACAAGTCTGTGGAAATTAAATAACATTCTCTTAACTAACCAATGGGTTACAGAAGAAATATTTAAAAATGCCTTGATATAAAGGAAAATAGAAACCAGTATACCAGAGATATGGGATATGCAAACGCAATAACAAGAGGGAAAATTTCAACTTTAAATGCTTATGGAAGAAATATCTTAATTCAACAACCTAGTTTTACAACTTATTGCCAACTTAATATTTATGTATTCCCCTTAATTCATGTAGTGAAATTTAAACTCAAATATAATGGTTCTAGGAGGTGGGATATTATTAGATGATTAGGTAGATCATGAAAGTAGAGCTCTTATCAATGGGATTGGTGCCCATTAGTTTAGTTGGAATATTAAGAAAAGAGAATAAAGGGAATACAATTTGGAAATGAAAAATTAAAATTATCTCTGCTTACAGAATATATGATCATTTATGTAGGAAACACTAAATTCAAGAAAAATGACATCTAAGAAACAAATGCAGCAAGGGTACAGAACATAAATTTAATACTGAAAAATCAATTGTGTTTTGGTACACTAGCATTAATCACTCCAAAAGGAAGTTCAGAAAATAATCCCACTTATAATAGAAAAGAATAAAATACTTAGAGATAACAAAAGGCTTGTACTCTGAAGACTACAAAACTGCTGAAAGAAATTAGAGAAAACATACATTAATGGAAATCTATCTCATTTTTATACATTAGAAGACAATGTTTTTAAGATGCCAATATTACTGACATGGTCTACAGATTTAATACAACTGTAATTAAAATCCCAGTTATGTTTTTGACAGAAATAGAAAAACCCATCCTAAAATTCATATATAAGCTCAGGAGACATTTTGTAGTCAAAGCAATCTTGAAAAAGAAAAGTTGGAGAACTTACACTTTATCATTTCATATCTTACTACAAATGTACAGTAATCAAAAATGTAACACAGTAGGGCAGCCTGGGTGGCTCAGCTGTTTAGCGCTACCTTCAGCCCAGGGCCTGATTCTGGAGACCTGGGATCAAGTTCCACCTCGGGCTCCCTGCATGGAGCCTGTTTCTCCCTCTGGCTAGGTCTCTGTCTCTGTCTCTGTCTCTCTCTCTCTCTCTCTGTGTGTGTCTCTCATTAATAAATAAATAAAATCTTTAAAAAAAGGTAGCACAGGAATTAAAGGCTGACAGGAAGACCAATAGATTAGAATAGAAAGTACTGATAAAACCCTCTCATTTATAGTCAAATATTTGCCATAGTTGCACAGACCATTCAGTAGGAAAATGATTCTGTTCTCAATGAACAGTGTTTGGAAAATTGGATGTTTTCCACAGGCAAAACACAGTAGTCATACCCTTACCTTATGGGGTTTACAAAATTAATTCAAAATGAATAAAGTGCAAACATTTAAAAGCTAAAATTATTAAACCCTTAAATGAATACTTCAAGAAAAACCTTCAAACTTTATCCAAACATTGAATGTGGCATTTATTTCTTAAACATTACAACAAAATCACATGCAACAAAAAGAAAACAAAATAAAAACAGTCCATCAAAATTAAAAACTTTGGTGTGTTGAGGGACACCATCAAGAGATTAAAAAGACAACACACAGAATGAGAGAAAACATTTGCTATAGGAAGAATTGTATCCCCTTAAATTTTATATGTTGAAATCCTCATCACCAGTAACTCAGAATGTATTTGGAAATAAGTCTTTAAAGAAGTAATTGAGGCAAAATGTGGTCACTAGTGTAGACCCTAATTCAATAAAATTATTGTCCTTATAAGTAAAGGAGATTAAAACTCAGACACATACAATAGAAAGATGTCATGATACAGAGAGAAGATGATCAAGAAAGAGAACTCAAAACATATCAGCCCACTTATACATTGATCTTGGATCCCTGGCATTCACAACTATGAGAAAATATATTACTACTATTTGCCATCCACTCTGTGTTGTTTATTATGAAGACATCAGCAAACTGGTACAGATTTGGTACCACAAGGTGGGGTAATGATATAACAAATATCTTAAAATGTGGAAGAAATTTTTGAAGTGTATAATGGATAGAGTCTAAAACAAGGCATGTGCACAAAGAACACAAAACAATACTAATCCAAAGGGATACAGATACCCCAATGTTTATAATAGCATTATCTAGAATAGCCAAATTATGGAAACAGACCAAATATCCATGGATTTTTGAATAGATATATATCCATATGCTCTACTTTATCCATTCACAAATATTCCAATATGAATATTACTGAGCCGTAAAAAAGAATGAAATCTTTCCATTTGCAATGATGTATATGGAACTAAGTGTATTAATCTAAGTGAAGTAAGTCAGTCAGAGAAAGGCAAATACCATGATTTCACTCATATGTGAAATTTAAGAAACACAACAAGTGGGCAAAGGGGAAAGTAAAAGAGAGCAACAAACCAGAGAGAGAGAGAGAGAGAGATAGAGAGAGGGAGAGAGAGACTCTTAAGTATAGAGAACAAACTGATGGTTACCAGAAGGGAGATGGATAAATGGGTGATGAGGACTAAGGAGTGCACCTGTGATGAACACCAGGTATTTTATGGAAGAGTTGAATCACTATTTTGTATACCTTAAACTAATATTATGCAACTAACTGGAGTTTAAATAAAAACTTAAAATATAGGGACGGCTGGGTGGCTCATTGGTTGAAGGCATGATCCCAGGTCTGGGGATCGAGTCCCGCATTGGGATCCCTGTGAAGACCTTGCTTTTCCCTCTGTGTCTTTGCCTCTCTCTCCGTGTCTCTTATGAAAATAAATAAAATATTTAAATTTTTTCTGTAAAAATCTTTAAAAATAAAATGAATAATGTGTTTACATTACAGAAATAAATAGTTTTGAAGTGTTAGAAAACCTGAGATTGCCTTGAAGGGTCTGTTGATAGAGAATTGTGAATCTATAGGCGATTATTGAAATGGCACTTATTTTAAAGAGGAGAACTCTAAAGAAAGATTTTATTATCTTAGAGATGTGCCATCAGAAAAAGAATGTTGGTAGAAATATTAATGTTAAAAGTGCATTACATCTGGTGAAATCTGAGATATAAATGCGGAACACATTGGGAACTGCAGAAGAGATTCGTGAAGATGGTGGAGGAGTAGGGTCAAGTCACCTGTCCCCACCAACTTACCTAGATAACTTTCAAATCATCCTGAAAACCTACGAATTTGGCCCGAACTTTAAAGAGAGAATAGCTGGATTGCTACAGTGAGAAGAGTTCATATTTCTATCAAGTACAAATTGTTTATAGCCACTCTGCACTGAGCAAAATGACTAGAAGGAAAAACTCACCTCAAAAGAAAGAATCAGAAATAGTCCTCTCTCCCACAGAGGTACAGAATTTGGATTACAATTCAATGTCAGAAAGCCAATTCAGAAGCACAATTATAAAGCTACTGGTGGCTCTGGAAAAAAGCATAAAGAATCAAGAAACCTCCTGACTGCAGAATTTAGACCTAATCAGGCTGAAATTAAAAATCAATTAAATGTGACACAATCCCAACTGGAGGTCCTAAAAATGAGGGTTAACGAGGTAGAAGAATGAGTGAGTGACATAGAAGACAAGTTGATGGCAAGGAAGGAAGCTGAGGAAAAAAGAGAAAAACAATTAAAAGATCATGGGGATAGGTTAAGGGAAAAAAATGAAAGCCTCAGAAGGAAAAATCTATGTTTAATTGGGGTTCCTGAGGGCACCGAAAGGGACAGAGGACCAGAAAGCATATTTGAACAAATTGTAGCTGAGAACCTCCCTAACTCGGGAAGAGAAACAGGCATTCAGATGCATGAGATAGAGAGATCCCCCTCTAAAATCAATAAAATCCACCCAACACCTCGACATTTAATAGTGAAACTTGCGAATTCCAAAGACAAAGAGAAGATCCTTAAAGCAGCAAGAGATAAGAGATCTCTAACCTTTATGGGAAGAAGTATGAGGTTAACAGCAGACCTGTCCACAGAGACCTGGCAGGCCAGAAAAGGCTGGCAGGGTATATTCAGGGTGATAAATGAGAAGAACCTACAGCCAAGAATACTTTATCCAGCAAGGCTCTCATTCAGAATAGAAGGAGAGATAAAGAGCTTCCAAGATAGGCAGAAGCTGAAAGAATATGTGACCCTCAAACCAGCTCTGCAAGAAAAATTAAGGGGAACTCTGTAAAAGAAAGAGGAAGTCCAAGGAAACAATCCACAAAAAACAGGGACTGAAAAGGTATCATGATGACACTAAATTTATATCTTTCAAAAGTAACTCTGAAGGTGAATGGGCTTAATGATCCCAACAAATGCTGCAGGGTTTCAGACTGGATAAAAAAGCAAGACCCATCTATTTGCTGTCTACAAGAGACTCATTTTAGACCTAAGGACACCTACAGCCTGAAAATAAAAGGTTGAAGAACCATTTACCTTTCAAATGGTCCTCAAAATAAAGCAGGGGTAGCCAACCTCATATCAGATAAATTAAAGTTTATCCCAAAGAGATGAAGAGGTACACTATATCATACTTCAAGGATCTATCCAACAAGAGGACCTAATAATGATGAATATTTATGCCCCTCAAGTGGGAGCTGCCAAGTATATCAATGAATTAATAACCAAAGTTAAGACATACTTAGATAATACTAGACTTACACTAGGAGACCTAAATATGGGGCTTTATACATTGATAGATATTATAAAAACAAAATCTCCAAAGAATCAAGAGCATTAAATGATACACAGAACCAGATGGATTTCACAGATAATTACAGAACATTACATCCAAACTCAACTGAATACACATTCTTCTCAAGTGCACATGGAACTTTCTCCAGAATAGACCACATACTGGATCACAAATCAGGTCTTAACTGAAACCAAAAGACGGGATTGTACCTTGCTATTTTCAGACCATAATGCTTTGAAACTAGAACTAAACCAAAAGAAAAAATTTGGAAGGATTTCAAACACATGAATGATCAAAACCATCCTGCTAAAAGATGAAAGGGTCAACCAGAAAATTAGAGAAGAATTAAAAAGTTTTATGGAAACTAATGAGAATGAAGATCCAACCGTTCAAAATCTTTGGGATACAGCAAATGCAGTCCTGATGGGGAAATACATTGCAATACAAGCATCCATCCAAAACCTGGAAAGAACTCAAATACAAAAGTTAACCTTGCACCTAATGGAGCTGGAGAAGGAACAGCAAATAAAACCTCCACCCAGCAGAATAAGAGAGTTAATAAGGATTTGTGCAGAACTCAATGAAATAGAGACCAGAAGAACCATGGAACAGATCAACAAAACCAGGAGTTGGTTCTATGAACGAATTAATAAGATAGATAAACCATTAACCAGCCTTATTAAAAAGAAGAGAAAAAAGACTCAAATCAACAAAATCATGAATGAGAAAGGAGAGATCGCCACCAACACCAAGGAAATAAAAACAACTTTAAAAACTTATTATGAGCAGGTATAGGCCAATAAATTAGGTAATCTAGATGAAATGGACACATTTCTGGAAAACCACAAACTACCAAAACTGGAACAGGAAGAAATAGAAAACCTGAACAGGCCGATAACCAGGGAGGAAATGGAAGCAGTCATGAAAAAGCCTCCTAAGACACAAAAATCCAGGGCCAGATGGCTACCCAGGGGATTTCTATCAAAGTTTAAAGAAGAAAGCATACCTATTCTACTAAAGTGGTTCGGAAAGATAGAAAGAGATGGAGGACTTCCAAACTCTTTCTATGTGCCCAGCATCACCCTAATTCCAAAACCAGACAAAGACCCCACCAAAAAGGAGAATTATAGACCAATATCCCCGATGAACATGGATGCAAAAACTCTCAGCAAGATACTAGCCAGTAGGAGCCAACAGTACATTAAGAAGCTTATTCACTATGACCAAGTCAGATTTATCTCTGGGATGCAAGGCTGTTTCAACACTCATAAAGCAATCAATGTGTTAGATCATATCAATAAGAGAAAAAACAAGAACCCTATGATCCTCTCAATCAATGCAGAGAAAGCATTTGACAAAATACAGCATCCATTCCTGATCAAAACTCTCCACAGTGCAGGGATAGACGGAATATTCCTCAGTATCTTAAAAACCATCTACTAAAAGCCCACAGCAAATATCATTCTCAGTGGGTACACATTGGGAGCCTTTCCCCTAAGATCAGGAACAAGACAGGGATGTCCACTCTCACCACTGCTATTCAACATAGTATTAGAAGTCCTAGCCTCAGCAATCAGGCAACAAAAAAGAAATAAAAGGCATTCGTTTCAGCAAAGAAGAAGTCAATCTCTCCCTCTTTGCAGATGACATGATAGTGTCCATAGAAAACCCAAAAGATTCCACCCCAAGATTGCTAGAAATCATACAGCAATTTGGCAGTGTGGCAGGATACAACATCAATGCCCAGAAATAAGTGGCATTTCTTCTATCCACTAACAATGAGACTGAAGAAAGAGAAATGAAGGAGTCAATCCCATCTCCAATTACACCCAAAAGCATAATATACCTAGGAATAAACCTAACCGAAGAGGTAAAGGATCTGTACGCTAAAAACTACAGAACACTTCTAAAAGAAATTGAGGAAGACACAAAGAGATGGAAAAATATTCCATCCTCATGGATTGGAAGAATTAATATTGTGAAAATGTCAATGTCACCCAGGGCAGTTTACCCATTTAATGAAATCCCTATCAAAACACCATCGACTTTCTTCAGAGTTGGAACAAATCATCTTAAGATTTATGTGGAATCACAAAAGACCCCGAATAGCCAGGGGAATATTAAAAAAGAAAACCAGAGCTGGGACATCACAATGCCAGATATCATGTTGTATTACAAAGCTGTGGTCATCAAGACAGTGTTGTACTGGCACAAAAACAGTCACTTAGATCAATGGAACATAATAGAGAATCCAGAAGTGGACTCTCAAAATTTTGGTCAAGTAATATTCGACAAAGGAGGAAAGACAATCCACTGGAAGAAAGACAGTCTCTTCAATAAATCGTCCTGGGAACATTGGACTTACACATGCAGAAGAATGAAACTAGACCATTCTCTTTCACCATACACAAAGATAAACTCAAAATGGATGAAAGATCTAAATATGAGACAATATTCCATCAAAGCCTAGAGGAGAACACAGGCAACACCCTTTTTGAACTCGGCCACAGCAGCTTCTTGCAAGATACATCCATGAAAGCAAGAGAAACAAAAGTAAAAATGAATTATTGGGACTTCATCAAGATATGAAGGTTTTGCACAGCAAAAGATATATTCAACAAAACTACAAGCCAACCTACAGAATGGGAGAAGATATATGCAAATGACGTATCAGATAAAGGGCTAGTTTCCAAGATTTATTAAGAACTTATTAAACTCAACAGCAAAGAAACAAGCAATCCAATCATGAAATGGGCAAAAGGCATGAACAGAATTTTTACAGAGGAAGACTTAGACATGGCCAATAAGCACATGAGAAAATGCTCTGCATCACTGGCCATCAGGGAAATACAAAACAGAACCACAAGGAGATACCACCTCACACCAGTGAGAATGGGGAACATTAACAAGAAAGGAATCAACAAATGTTGGAGAGGGAGAGGATGTGGAGAAAGAGAAATCCTCTTGAACTGTTGATGGGAATGTGAATTGGTACAGCCACTCTGGAAACTGTGTGTAGGTTCCTCAAAGAGTTAAAAATAGATTTGCCCTACGACCCAGCAATTGCACTGCTAGCGATTTACCCCAAAGATACAGATGCAATGAAACGCCGGGACACCCGCACCCCAATGTTTATAGCAGCAATGTCCACAATAGCCAAACTGTGGAAGGAGTCTCAGAGTCCATCAAAAGATGAATGCATAAAGAAGATGTGGTATACGTATTCAATGGAATATTACTCAGCCATTAGAAACGACAAATACCCACCATTTGCTTCAACGTGGATGGAACTGGAGGGTATTATGCTGAGTGAAGGTTCTGGAAGACTCATTAAAAATGTTTTCTCCCTGGGTGGCGCAGCGGTTTAGCACCTGCCTTTGGCCCAGGGCGCTATCCTGGAGACCCGGGATCGAGTCCCACGTCGGGCTCCCGGTGCATGGAGCCTGCTTCTCCCTCTGCCTGTGTCTCTGCCTCTCTCTCTATCTCTGTGTGTGACTGTCATAAATAAATAAAAAATTAAAAAAAATTTAAAAAAATTTACCCCTTTTGGGATGGAAATGTGTATCCTATGTCTGTAAGACTATTATAATTTGGAAGCAGATAATTTTTTTTGTTTCATGGATTTATAGCTGGAGAGGAGTTTTACATCAGGATGAATCATGTCCCCAGCCACATCCATATTTGGTTTAGATAATATTTAGAAGAAATTAAGATATTTATAGGTCTTGGGATGGAGTGCATGTATTTTGCATAGCAGAATATAAATTTGGGGGGCCCAGGGAATGGAGTATTATGGGCTAAATTGTATGTCCCAAAATTCATATATTGAAGCCCTAAGTTCTAGTACCCAAGGATGTAACTGTATTTGAAAATAGCTTCCTTACAGAGATAATTAAGGTAAACTAGATTTTAAAACAAAGACTGTAACAAGAGATAAAGGCACTATATAACATAAAGAGGACATTCTACAAGAAGATAAAACTATTGGAAATATTTATGCACTCAACAAGAACAGCAGCCAGATATATACAACAATTAATAACAAACATAAAGAACTAATTGATAATAACACCATAATAGGAGGGGGCTCAATTAATCTTCTCTTATTGGAAAGTTGCCCTATATTTTAAATGTTTCTGTATAGTATCTTGTCCTAAAAGATATCCAACAAGGGATAGTTGATGACTGGAAGGCCTGAGAAGGTTCACTGGCCTGCTCAAAGTCATTTAAAGAGAACTCAGGCCAGAACCCAAATCACCTGACACTCAATGACTATGTTTCCCAAGATTAGTTTTATAGACTGTCCTTATCATTATAGGCATTTTCATAAATTTAATGTGTATATAATAAATACAAAAATTTCAGCGTTTTAGCTGATTAAGGATGACCACCATTTCTTTCAAAGT
The DNA here is from genome assembly GCF_905146905.1 of Nyctereutes procyonoides. NCBI lineage: Eukaryota > Metazoa > Chordata > Mammalia > Carnivora > Canidae > Nyctereutes > Nyctereutes procyonoides. Next base: position 61,869,617 of record NW_026575125.1, on the reverse strand, counting down.
CTTAACTGAAAGGTGTAGTAAATACTTCTTTATCTTAAATCTATACGGTCTTTCTTGCTATTTGACCAATAGAATATGTTTGAAGTGACACTACCAGATACAGGTGCAAATCTTAAGAGATTAGATGTCTCTATTACCTGTTTTTGAGGACACTCATTAGAGATGTGAGCTGCCATAGAAATATGACTATCTTGAAGAGACTGTCTTTCTTCCAATGGATAGTCTTTCCTCCTTTATTGAATATTAGTTGACCATAAAGTTCAGGGTCCACTTCTGGGTTCTCTATTCTGTTCCATTGATCTATGTGTCTATTTTTGTGCCAGTATCACACTGTCTGATGACCAGAGCTTTGTAGTACAACCTGAAATCTGGCATTGTGATGCCCCCAGATATGGTTTTCTTTTTTAAAATTCCCCTGGCTATTCGGGGTCTTTTCCGGTTCCACACAAATCTTAAAATAATTTGTTCTAACTCTCTGAAGAAAGTCCATGGTATTTTGATAGGGATTACATTAAACATGTAAATTGCCCTGGGTAACATTGACATTTTCACAATATTAACTCTGCCAATCCATGAGCATGGAATATTTTTCCATCTCTTTGTGTCTTCCTCAATTTCTTTGAGAAGCGTTCTATAGGGGATCCCTGGGTGGCCCAGCGGTTTGGCGCCTGCCTTTGGCCCAGGGCGGGATCCTGGAGACCCGGGATCGAATCCCACCTCAGGATCCCGATGCATGGAGCCTGCTTCTCCCTCTGCCTGTGTCTCTGCCTCTCTGTCTCTGTGACTATCATAAATTAAAATAAAAATAAAAATTTTAAAAAAAGAAGTGTTCTATAATTTTTAGGATATAGATCCTTTACCTCTTTGGTTAGGTTTATTCCTAGGTACGGTAGGCTTTTGGGAGCAATTGTAAATGGGATTGACTCCTTAATTTCTCTTTCTTCAGTCTCATTGTTAGTGTATAGAAATGCCACTGATTTCTGGGCATTGATTTTGTATCCTGCCACGATACCAAATTGCTGTATGAGTTCTGGCAATCTTGGGGTGGAGGCTTTTGGGTTTTCTACGTAGAGTATCATGTCATTGGTGAAGAGGGAGAGTTTGACTTCTTCTTTGCCAATTTGAATGCCTTTAATGTCTTTTTGTTGGCTGATTGCTGAGGCTAGGACTTCCAATACTATGTTGAATAGCAGTGGTGAGAGTGGACATCCCTGTCTTGTTCCTGATCTTAGGGAAAGGCCCCCAGTGCTTCCCCTTTGAGAATGATATTAGCTGTGGGCTTTTCATAGATGGCTTTTCAGATGTTGAGGAATGTTCCCTCTATCCCTACACTGTGAAGAGATTTGATCAGGAATGGATGCTGTATTTTGCCAAATGCTTTCTCTGCATCTAATGAGAGGATCATATGGTTCTTGGTTTTTCTCTTGCTGATATGATGAATCACATTGATTGTTTTACGAGTGTTGAACCAGCCTTGCATCTTGGGGATAAATCCTACTTGGTCATGGTGAAGTTTTTGCACAGCAAAGGATACAGTCAACAAAACTAAAAGACAACCTAAAGAATGGGAGAAGATATTTGCAAATGACGTATCAGATAAAGGGCTAGTTTCCAAGATCTATAAAGAACCTATGAAACTCAACACCAAAAGAACAAATAATCCAATCATGAAATGGGCAAAAGACATGAAGAGAAATCTCACAGAGGAAGACATAGACATGGCCAACATGCACATGAGAAAATGCTCTGCATCACTTGCCATCAGGGAAATACAAATCAAAACCACAATGAGATACCACCTCACACCAGGGAGAATGGGGAACATTAACAAGACAGGAAACAACAAATGTTGGTGAGGATGCGGAGAAAAGGGAACCCTCTTACACTGTCGGTGGGAATGTGAAAGCCACTCTGGAAAACTGTGCAGCCACTCTGGAAAACTGTGTGGAGGTTCCTCAAAGAGTTAAAAATAGACCTGCCCTACGACCCAGCAATTGCACTGTTAGGGATTTACCCCAAAGATTCAGATGCAATGAAACGCCGGGACACCTGCACCGCGATGTTTCTAGCATCAATGTCCACAGTAGCCAAACTGGAAGGAGCCTCGGTGTCCATCGAAAGATGAATGGATAAAGAAGATGTGGTTTATGTATACAATGGAATATTACTCAGCCATTAGAAACGACAAATACCCACCATTTGCTTCAACGTGGATGGAACTGGAGGGTATTATGCTGAGTGAAGTAAGTCAATCGGAGAAAGACAAGCAGTGTATGTTCTCATCCATTTGGGGAATATAAACAATAGTGAAAGGGAATATAAGGGAAGGGAGAAGAAATGTGTGGGAAATATCAGAAAGGGAGACAGAACATAAAGACTCCTAACTCTGGGAAACGAACTAGGGGTGGTGGAAGGGGAGGAGGGCGGGGGGTAGGGGGGAATGGGTGATGGGCACTGAGGGGGACACTTGACGGGATGAGCACTGGGTGTTATTCTGTATGTTGGTAAATTGAACACCAATAAAATAAATTTATTACAAAAAATATGACTCTCTTAAGAACACTGTTCTGGGGATCCCTGGGTGGCTTAGCGATTTAGCACCTGCCTTCGGCCCAGGGCATGATCCTGGAGTCCCGGGATCGAGTCCCACATCGGGACTGTAAGGAGCCTGCTTCTCCCTCTGCCTGTTTCTCTGCCTCTCTCTGTCTGTGTGTGTCTCTCATGAATAAATAATTTTTAAAAAGAACATTGTTCTGTAAGAAGTTCAAGCCACCTGGGGAGGCAGTAGTGGATGTGATGCTTTGTGCACCAAGGCACCAGCTATATGGATAAATAAAATAAAATATCATGGAAGTAAATCCTTCAATTTCAGATATCTCCGTTAATGCCACATGGACCACGGACCAATAGCCTAGATGAGATTTTTCTCAAAAGTTGACCCATAATATTAGAAGATATAATAAAATAGTTGGTTGTTTTAAATCCCCAAATTTTGAGATGGTTAGTTCTGCAGCAGTACATAATCAAAACACAAGCAAAAATCCACAAAAATTGCAATAATACTAATCAAAAGTAACACTTATTGACTACTTACTATTTGTCAGGCATTATGCATTCTATACATGATTTAATACTCTCAAAAATCTTCAGTCATTTTCTTAATCTAGCTATTGACTACTCATCCACTATATTTCAACTAAAGCATAACATTTTCAAGGAAAGCTTTCCTTTACCTCCATGACTAGATCAATTTCTTCTATTACATGGTTTTAAAGTACCATGTATGTGAGTCTTTCGTACTTATAATAATATTATTTTTCTTTTTAAATTTTTACTTAAGTTCTAATTAGTTTACATCTTATCATAATATTAAATTTACATTTATTTTTGTTATCTCCATATATCTCCAGTGTCCATTATAGTAACCAAGGAAATACTGGTGTTCATCAATTATTTTTACAGATGAAGAAGTTATGTATAGAGGAGATCATTAAATTTCTCAAACTCAGGGGCAGCCCTGATGGTGCAGTGGTTTAGCGCCACCTGCAGCCCCGGGGTGTGATCCTGCAGACCCAGGATCGAATCCCATGTCGGGCTCCCTGCATGGAGCCTCCTTCTCCCTCTGCCTGTGTCTTTGTCTCTCTCTCTCTCGCTCTCTCTGTCTCAATAAATAAATAAAATCTTTAAAAAAATTTCTCAAACTCATACAGCAAGCTGGGACTTGAGCTTAAATCAATCTGATTTTGTAGTACAAATTCTTAATCACTAACTCCTTCTTCCATGGAGTGAAATGCTAGTACAAATAATTCACAACAAAGGACAACAAAGAAGGCATGAATATTCGTCATAAATTTTCATAATTTATGGTCATAAGTCATGGTCATGATTCCACTGCAATTTATTAAGCTTTCTATTATTTAAAAAAATACCAAAGCGGGATCCCTGGGTGGCGCAGCGGTTTGGCGCCTGCCTTTGGCCCAGGGCGCGATCCTGGAGACCCGGGATCGAATCCCACGTCGGGCTCCCGGTGCATGGAGCCTGCTTCTCCCTCTGCCTGTGTCTCTGCCTCTCTCTCTCTCTCTCTCTCTCTCTCTCTCTGTGACTATCATAAATAAATAAAGAAAAAAAATTTAAAAAAAAATACCAAAGCAAGTTTCATTTCTTGAGATTGTTCTGAAGAGCATAGAATATATGGTTAATAAATAAAAATGCATATTGAAATATTTGATGACATACTATATGACACAGATGCACAGTGATTAGGAAATAGCATTAAATATGTATTGTATATTTTTCTCCTGAAGTGTAAGTTACTGTCATTGACAGATATAAAGAATTTTAAATGCTGCATACTCAGTACATTAATATAAGTTTCAAAATTGCCCAAGATTTCCTTGAGAATGGTAGGTCTGTTATCTCATAGCACTCCACCCCCCCAAAAAAATTGATAGAACTTCCCCCATTAAAAATCCAACTTCTTGGAGTGCCTGGGTGGCTCAGTCAGTTGGGTGTCCAAATCTTGGTTTCAGCCCAAGTCATGATCTCAGGGTCTTGAGATTGAGTGCAGCGTCAGGCTCCATGCTCAATGTATCTGTCTTCCTCCCACTCTGTCCCTCCCCTTGCTCATGCACTCTCTTTCTAAAATAAAAAAAAATCTTAAAAAAACTTATTTTGTTCAGTATGCCATTTATTCAATATTTAATTACTAAATATGTATTTACATATTATACTGACATAAATTTAAAAAACCTCTCTTTGTTCTCAGCGTAAAAAACTGAAATGCATAGAAGAAGAGGCATAAAAATGGGCTAATCTGTCAGACAAATCTGACTATGAAACCTATTTCTGAAACTTAGTAGCTGTGTGGCATGGAGCAAGATGCCTAACTGTTCTAAGTCTCATCTATTTCTTCATCTTTAAAGTGAGGAAAGTAATTGTATTTTATTTATTTTGGTGATTGATTGATTGATTCTTGTTTTTTTAATAAAAATTCCATTAACCAATATATATTTCATCATCAGTTTCAGATGTAGTTTTCAATAAATCATCAGTTGCATATATATAACAACGGGGTAATGGGCATTGCTGTGTTTTAACTATTAAAGAAAATAATCCATGTAAAGCACTTGACAAATAATTAAACATATTAAGTATAGTAATAATGATTAAGATGATGATGAAGATAATCTAAAAAAATAACTGTCTTAGAAGGAAGATAAAAAAAACCATATGGGGTTATATTTCCTGTAGAATATTTGGATACTATAAGCCACATAGGAGTTTGTAATGGGAAAAATACAAACTTCTTTGTATCTACTGTCTTTCTCCCACTCCCATAGCATGACTATATTACACACACACATACACACACATACACACACATACACACATTCTTGCATACACACAAAGTAATAGTGTTAGATTTCAAAACAAAAAAGTTCAATATCTCTGCAGGCAAAAATCCCATCTCTGCATATCAAGGGATGTGGGCTAGAAATTTTCCCAATAAGCTTCAGACATTTCAAAGGGGTGGGGTGTATGTTCCACAGTAAGCAGCTCATAGTTAATAGTTAAATAGTTAATAAAACTATTAATAAAACTATTGACTAAAAAAATTATTGACTAGTTAAATAAAAGCCATATGGGTGATGTATTTGTAAAAGGACAACCTCTCTACAAAACCATTGAAAGAAAGCAAATAAAGTGCATATGTAGGAATGAATTTTCAGTTTTCATTTCCAGCTGTTTTTTAAAAATATTGAACTGTGATAACTTTCAGAAAAGCAAACACCAAGTTCCAAGTGTTCTCCCTCTGTATGCATCTATGTATTATGTATGTATGCCCATATGCACATGCGTATAAACACCAACACATAGGGTTTGATCCCTATAGTTAATCTACCAATAGCAAAAGTAGTTCTACAAACTTATATAAAAATCACTATGCTTTTTTGAGCCCTTTTCCTTTTTATAAATTGGACTAAGAATACACATAAATATCTACATTGAATTATACAGGACAGAAAACTACTAAACCAATGAATATATGAGTTTTGGTCTTTGAATACTATAACTTATTTTTTAAACTCAAATATCATGCTTCAGGATATAGTAAAATTGACTTCAAATCATGATTGTACTAAAATATTTCCTTATCAAAACTCAGCTTAAATGTCCAGCCTTCTACAAAATTTCTCCATATTTACTTTTTGCAGCTAGTATCTTCTTATTAATTGCACAATGTTTTCTTAATGCCTTTTGCATGTCATAATGTCTGCAAGTATCTCTCTACACCCTTGTCCTATTTCCAATAATAGATAGTATTGATGAGGGCAGAAATCTTGTTTAACTCATCGTTATACCTTTACCACAGATCTATTCTGGTTTTAGCATAGCTTAAAAAACATTTTATGAACAGCAATTGCCATTCTAGATTTTGTTAAATACAATACTTGTTAACATGCATTGACTGCTATTATCATTCAATTGTCACAAAATAATTTTAAAACATCTTAAATAAAAATATTCAATTTTCTTGCTCAATCAAGAATGGTTAGCTACCATAGCTATACTTCAGGCTATAGGTCAACAAGATTCTTTCTAGATTTGTAGTCAGGTTTAGTTTGCCCCACAGTTTTTTTTTTTTCTTCAGCTCAGGCTGAGGTAGCAGTAGCTACTTTGCAAACACTCTTCTAGTAGAGATCAAAACATTATTCAAGAAAGCGAACAATATCAGACATAACTGTTAAGGCCTTGGCTAGCAAATAGGATTTTCACTTCTACTTATATCTAGTTGTAGAAAAAAAAGAAAAAAAAGAAAAGAAAAGAAAGAAAAGAAGAAAAGAAAAGAAAAAAAAGAAAAGAAAAGAAAAAAGAAAAGAAAAGAAAAGAAAAAAGAAAAGAAAAGAAAAAGAAAGAAAAGAAAAGGTCACATAGCCAAAACCCAATCATGTGCTAGTTATTGTATTTAGTTTACCTAATTCTTTTTTTTGAATCTTCATTTAAATTTAAGTTAACACATGCAGTATTATTAGTTTCAAGGGTAGAAGTTAGTGATTCATCAGTTTTATATACTACCCAGTGTTCTTAATGCCTATCACCCAATTACCCTATCTCTTCACCCACCTCCCCTCCAGGAACCCTCAGCTTGTTTGAATCTCTTATGGTTTGCCTCACCTCACTCTGTTTTTATTTTATTTTATTTTATTTTATTTTATTTTATTTTATTTTATTTTATTTTATTTTATTTTATTTTATTTTATTTTATTTTATTTTATTTTATTCTTCCCTTCCTCTATGTATTCATGTGTGTGTGTGTGTGTGTGTAATCTTAAATTCTACATATGAATGTAATAATATGGTATTTATCTTTCTCTGACTTATTTCATGTAGTATAATACCCTCTAGTTTCATCAACATCATTTCAAATGGCAAGATTTCATTCTTTTTGATGGCTAAATAATATTTGATTATATATATAATACATATAATATATGTATATATTCTTGGTATATATATATACCAATTTCCTTTATCCATTCATCTGTTGATGGACATCTGAGTTTGTTATGTATTTCAGCTCTTGTGGACAATGATCATATAATCATTGGGGTGCATGTGCCCCTTTAAATCAGTATGCGTGTAACCTGTGGTAAACAGCTAGTAGTGTGTTTGCTGGATCATAGGGTATTTCTATTTTTAGCTTTTTGAGGAACCTCAAATTCTGTTCTCCAGAGTGGCTGTACAAGTTTTCATTCCACTAATATTGTAAGAGGGTTACCTTTTCTCCTCATCCTCACCAACATCTGCTGTTTCCTGATTTGTTAATTTTAGCCATTATGTTGGGTGTGAGGTGATATCTCACTGTGGTTTTGATGTTCATTTCCCTCATGTCCAGGGATGTTGAGCATTTTTTCATGTGTCTGTTGCCACTTTTATGTCTTCTTTGGAAGAAATGCCTATTCATGTCTTCTGCACGTTTCTTAACTGGATTATTTGTTATTTGGGTGTTGAGTTTTTTAAGTTCATTATGGAACTTGGATACTAACCTTTTATCTGATAAGACATTTGTGAATATCTTCTCCCATTCTGTAGGTTGTCTTTTAGTTTTGTTAACTGTTTCTTTTGCTGTGCAGAAGCTTTTTATCTTAAGTCCCAATAGTTCGTTTTTGTTTTTGTTTCCCTTGCCTTTGGAGATATGTTTAGTAAGAATTTGTTGCAGCTGATATCAAAAAGGGTGCTGCCTGAGTTCTCCTCTAGATTATTGATTGATTCCTGCTCCACATTTAGGTATCTCATCCATTTTGAGTTTATCTTTGTGTATGGTGTAAGGGAATGGTCCAGTTTTATTCTTCTGCATGCAGATGTCCAATTTCCCCAACACCATTTGTTAGAGACTATTTTTTCCATTGGATATTCTTTCCTGATTTTTTGAAGATAAGTTGACCATAGAGTTGAGGATTTATTTATGAGTTCTCATTTTTGTTCTATGGATCTATGTGTCTGTTTTTGTGCCACTGACATTCTGCCTTGATGGTCACAGCATTGTAATATAGCTTGATGTCTGGAATTGTGATGCCCCCAGCTTTGTAATATAACTTGAAGCCCAGCATTGTGGTTCCCCCAGCTTTGTTTTGTTTTGTGTGTTTGTTTATTTTTTTCAATATTCTTCTGGCTATTTGAGGTCTCTTCTGGTTCCATAAAAATCTTAGGATTATTTCCTCCAAGTCTGTGAAAATTAAAATTAGAATTAAATAATTTTAATTAACATTAAATAATTTTAAAGTACTGTTTGATCCTATTAACTAGTTACTTTGGTGAGAATTTTTGCATTTATGTTCATCAGGGATATTGGTCTGTAATTCTCCTTTTTAGTGGGGTCTATGTCTGACTTTGGGATTAACATAATGCTGACCTCATAGAAGGAGTTTTCAGGTTTTCCTTCTATTTCTATTTTTTGCAATAGTTTCAGAATAGGTATTAATTTTTTCTTTAAATATTTGGTAGAATTTACCCTTGGAAGCCATCTGGCACTGGACTCTTGTTTGTTGTGAGATTTTTGACTACTGATTCAATTTCTTTGCTGGTTATGGGTCTATTAAGATTTCCTATTTCTTCCTGTTTCAGTTTTGGTATTTGTACATTTCTAGGAATATATCCATTTCTTCCAGAATGTCTAATTTATTGGCATGTAACTGCATTAAGAAATGACTAAATACTTATAGTCATTTGTATTTCTTCAGTGTTGATTTTTTTAATAAATTAATTTTTTATTGGTGTTCAATTTACCAACATACAGAATAACACCCAGTGCTCATCCCGTCAAGTGTCCCCCTCAGGGCCCGTCACCCATTCCCCCCCACCCCCCGCCCTCCTCCCCTTCCACCACCCCTAGTTCATTTCCCAGAGTTAGGAGTCTTTATGTTCTGTCTCCCTTTCTGATATTTCCCACACATTTCTAGTGTTAATTTTTTTTAAGATTTTATGTATTTATTCATGAGAGGGAGGGAGAGAGAGAGAGAGAGAGAGAGAGAGAGAGAGAGAGAGATAAGGAGATGCAGAGACATAGGCAGAGGAAAAAAAGCAGGCTCCATGCAGGGAGCCTGATGTGGGACTGGATCCTGGGACTCCCTTAGCCAAAGGCAGACGCTTAACTGCTGAGCCACCGAGGTGTCCCTTTTCAGCATTGATTGTGATCTCTCCTCTTTCATTCATGATTTTGCTTATTTGGTTTCCTTTTCTTCTCTTTTTGATAAGCCAGGCTAGAAGGTTATCAATCTTATCAATTCTTTCAAAGAACCAGTTCTTAGTTTTGTTCATCTAGTCTACCTTTTTTTTCAATTTATATCATTGATTTCTGTTCTAAAATTTATTATTTCTCTTCTCATGATGGATTTAGGATTTTACTGTTCTTTTACAGTTCCTTTAGGTGTAAGGGTAGGTTTTCTATTTGAAACTTTTCTTGTTTCTTGAGAAAGACTTGTATTGTTATATACTTTCCTCATAGGATTGTCTTTGCTGCATCTTAAAGTTTCTGAAGTTTCATGTTTTCATTTTCATTTGTTTACATATATTTTTAAATATTTTTCTTTAAAATTCTGGTTGACCCATTCATTATTTAGTAGAATGCTCTTTAACATCCATATACTTCTGGTCATTCCAAATTCATTCCTGTGGTGACTTCAGGTTTTCAAGCGTTGTGGTCTGAAAATATGCACAAAACAATTTCCATCTTTTTCCAGTTGAGACCTAATTTGTGGCCCACTATGTTATCTATTTTGGAGAATATTCCATATGCACTTGAGAAGAATGCATATTTTACCACTAAAGGATGAATTCTCTGAATATACCTGTTAAGTATATCTGGTAAAATGTGTTATTATCCAAAGCCCTTATTTCCTTTTTGATCTTCTACTTGGATTATCTGTCTATTGCTGTGAGTGGAGTGTTAAAGTCTCCTAATATTGTATTTTTATCATTGTGTTTATTTAATTGTTATTAATTGGTTTATATATTTGGCTTTTCCTAAATTAGGACCATAAATATTTACAATTGTTTGATCTTCCTGTTGGATAGATCATTTTATTTTGATATATTGTCATTTTTCAGCTCTTATTACAGTCTTTGTTTTAAAAACTAGTTTGTCTAAGTATGGCTGCTCCAGCTTTCTTTTGATACCCATTGGCATGGTAAATATTTTTCACACCCTCAGTCTCAATCTGGAGGTGCTGTTGGGTCTAAAATGAATCTCTTACATGAAACATATGGATGAGTCTTGTATTTTTTAATCCATTCTGATACCCTATGTCTTTTGATTAGATTAGTTAGTCCCTTTAAATTCAGTGTAATTATTTAAAGATATGAGTTTAGTGCCATTGTATTAACTGTTAAGTCACTGTACCTATAGTTTTTCTCAGTGCCTTTCTGGTCTTTGTTCCTTTGGGGCTCTCTCCTTTCTATTTATTGCAGCACTGGTTTAGCGTTCCCAAATATTTGTGTTTTTTTTCCTGGAAACTCTTTATATTTCCTTCTATTCTGAATGACAGCCTTGCTGGATAATGTAATCTTGGCTGCATATTTTTTTACCCATTTAACACATTGAACATGTCATGCCAGTCCTTTCTAGCCTGCCACGTCTCTCTAGGCAGGTCTGCTGCCAGCCTTATGTGTCCTTCCTTATAGGTTAATAACCTCTTATCCTGAGCTGCTTTCAGGATTTTCTCTTTATCTTTGAATTTTGAAAGCTACACTATAATATGGTGAGATGCTGACTTATTTTTGTTGAATTTGAGGGGAGCTCTCTGTGTGTCCTGGATTTGAATGCATGTTTCCTTTCTTGAATTAGGGAGGTTCTCAGCTGTAACTTGTTCAAATAAACCTTCTATTCCTTTCTCCTGCTCCTCATCTTCCAGGAGCCCTATTATATGGATATTATTTTGCTTTATGGAGTGCTGAGTTCTCAGAGTCTCCCTTCATGATCTAGTAGTTTTCTTTCCCTCTTCCTCTCAGCTGCTTTATTTTCCATTATTTCATCTTCTATATCATGGACTCTTTCTTCTACTTCATTCTTTCCATTTTTATGGCCTCCACTTGGGAATGCATCTTGGTAATAGCATTTTTAGTACTGTCCTGACTAGACTTTAATTCTTTTATCTCTACAGTATAGGATTCTCTAGTGTCTTCTATGTTTTTTTTCCAAGCTCAACTAATATCTTTATAACCATTGTTTTAAATTCTAGTTCATACCTCTCACATATCCAAATTGATTAAATCCCTGGCAGTGAGTACTACCTCTTGTTCTTTCTTTTGGGGTGAATTTCTCCATATAGTAATTTTGTCAAGAAAAGAAAGGAAGAAAGAATAAGAAAGACAACAACAGAAAGAGAAAACAACTTCAGGAAGTGTTTGTGGTGTATGCTGTGTACACACTGCTGTTGTGTTTTAGCTGCTCTTTCCCAATGGTCCATCCTCCACAAAGTTAGAATATGTAAGGACCTATGTTGGTCTTCTGAGTAAAGGCCTGCTCAGCTGGCTAACAAGCTGACTTGCTATTTTAAAGATGACCCTTTCAGGCAAAAGGGCTGGTAGTGTAGGGGACTCTAGCTTCCACTGGAGGTGCTGTGTTTCTCTCTGAAGTCTGACTCTGCTGGTGTGTCAGGTAGGGTGAGGAGGGGTGGTGGAGGAGGAAGAATATATTGTCACCCACCCTCTTGTCCCTGGCAAGGGGAGCTTTTGGCCACCACTGTTCAGGAGGCCATCTCAGAAAAGTGAACAATCTTCTGTGCCCCAAGCTTTCATCCGTTTTCTGCCCTTACTTGACTGTTGGTGTGTCTGGAGCCACAGATATCTTGCTTTTGATTTCTGGCCAGTGGCAGGGATTCAAAACTCCAAGTTTTAAAGGGACTGGAAAGGTGTGGGCCATCCCTCTCCCCCAAAGGATATCCTTGCAGCATCCCCAGCACAGTCTTGTCCCCAAAAAAGAAGTCACACAGTGCCAGTACAGAAACTAGAGTTTATTATAAAGCTCAACCAAAAAGCTGGAGCCAGGTTATTGGCTGTGTGTGACACACTCTCGTACACCTTTCTGTTCCATAAAAACAATCATATAGAGGCTTGACTCAATTGTGGAGGACAGCAAACAGCAGTGGCCAGGTTATCTACAGTCTGCCCCTGTCTCTGCTCTTTGTTCAGTATTGCCACAGAAAGCCACTGTAAGCACACACACACAAGATTAAGCCTACTGTGGATCACAGCAAATAGTTAATAAGATGTTTTCTGCCTTCTCTACACACCTCTGACCCTGCTGTTGAGCACCACTCAAAGGCTTCTGGTTAGCCTTTTGTTCTTGGAGAGGTAAAAAGCAGTCTTCAAAATTTACTCTGGAAAGGGAAGCAGTCGTTCCCTGTGCAATGCAGGGGTCTCCCCACTATAGCTTATTGTAAAATCCCTACCTGCTACCGTCTCTCCCACTTAGTCCCTCTCCCTGACTTTGCTCTGCAGAAAATGTTCCCTTCCCTTTGCAGCCTTGGGGCTTTCCTCTCCTCCAATTCATAGTGATAAACCTCACATATTCCATGTTCTCTCTCTGCAAATGTGCATATTGTTTTCTTAATCCTCAGATCATATTCCTAGATGCCCAAAATAAATGGATATTGATTTAGCTGTGTTCAAAGTATGAGGCAAGCTCAGGGTTCCCCCTGATACTCTACTACCTTAGCCACAGAATATTATTTAGTTTACTATAGTAAACTAGTTTACTATAGTTTATTAGTTTACTTTATTTTATTTATTTTAGTTTATTTAGTTTACTATATTCTTACAATCCCCTCATAAAATGGGTAATATTGTGCCCATTTTACAGGTAAAGAAAATGAAAATCATGGAGAAATTAAGTTATCTAAGATCATACAGCAAATAAATAATGAAATCAGGATTCTGACTGAAGATGTAAAACTTCAGTGATTCTAATATTTAATACTGTACCATACAGTCTCTTAGTTATTCACTGAGGATCAAGCCTAAGTAGGAAATCCACTGTCTTTAACCTTATTATTTTAATGAGCTCAAAAAAACACACGTATTTTTATTTAATGACTTATTCAGCAAATATTTATTGAGCACCAACTCTGTGTCAGGCATTATATTAGGCCCTGGGAAGATAGTGGTGAATACAACAAAGTCTTCATGAAGCTTACATTATTATAATGGAAGGGGAGGGTCTGATTATAAGCAAATAAATTAAATATTGAGAAATTTTTAAAATGTCATAAAAATAAGAGCTAGTTTAAGGAATAAAGTATAACACGGTGAGACAGTGGGGCTTGGCAGTTTAATAACAGATGACTGAGTAAGATCCCTCTGATTTTGAGATAAGATTTGAATGAAAAAATGAGACACACAGATATCTTAAGAAGAGTTTATGTGGAGAAAACATTTTTCAATCAATTTTAGGTAATTTTCTGAAGCCCAAAGATAAATCTCAATTCAAAATCTAGTTTATACTAAAAATGAATGCTTGGGATTCAAAATAAACAAATATATTTGACTGTGAATGGCCTAAAGAATGATACCAAGAAGTCTCATCTAAACAGGAAGATTTTCAGAATAAAAAGCTTCCTTAGAATATCTCTATAAAACATTTTCCCTGAATTCTTCTCTTTTTCTTTTTTCTACCTTAATTTATTTCGATTACTTTCATACAGTATTTAGAATGCCAAATGGCTTCCTGATTATTCTTATCATTTCCAATATTGTATCTAATCATTATTCACAATGAAACTAAGGATCTATTTTCAGAGTTTATTTTTTTAAGATTTTATTTATTTATTCATGAGAGACAAAGAAAGAGACAAAGACAGAGACAGAGAGACAGAGAGAGACAGAAAGACAGAGATAGACAGCGACATAGGCAGAGGGAGAAGCAGGCTCCATGCAGGGAGCCCGACGTGGGACTCAATCCCAGGTCTCCAGGATCAGGCCTTAGCCACCCAGGCTGCCCTATTTTCAGAGTTTAAATTCTGACACTCACCTCTAAAACCTCCACTGGCTCTCTACTGTCTCAAGAATAAATTCTCAATCCTTAATAAACAATCTAAAGGTCTCCAAATTCTGGACTCAACCTACCTGCTCTAATTTATTTTTCATTAAATCCCTTCATATCTGATACACTGGATTCATTATCGTTTCCTGAATACATCATGCACTTTAAACTTATTGAAGGCAGTAATTGCATCATAGACCTCTTGTCCAAGTCCTTCTTCATGTGCCCCAGATGTGGTAGGCTTTCAGATAGTCTTTAAATTGAATTGATTTAACTTTTTATAGGTATAATGAATATAGCATATTGCCATATAAGTAGAGGAACTTACTAGGTTTAGAAGGTATCTTCTTGTTTTAATTAATTTCTGTTTTTTTATTACTTGATTTCTGCTGACACAAAATTTTATATAAGTTTCATGCATATAAAATCATGATTCAACTTTTCTATACATTATATTATGCTACTGCAAGTGTAACTACCATCTATCACCTATGCAACACTATTGAAATATCACTGACTATATTCCCTATCCTGTACCTTTTATTCCCATGATGTATTCATCCCATAACTGGAAGCCTATATCTCCTACTCTTTTATACACATCTCTTCTCATTACAGAATAGATCCATCTTCAGTTTATATCATAAACATGATCACCAATATCCTTTGTTAATGATTTAAGAGATAATATATCAAGACACATCTTAGGAAAACCAGATGAAAGAACAAATAAATGCCCAAGAAGTGGTTAATTTCAGTTCTTCTCGTGGCATAAGTAATTGGGGATTTTAAAGCCATTATGCGATATTTCTTTTTGTGAACTAAACACCTTTTTTTCTCCTGCCACCTAAGGCTTTTTTATGATGAATCCACAGTTTTCCAGCGATTAATTTTCATTTACATGTTGTCAGTCTTTTAGTTTTTATGCTATCTCCACTTGTAATTGTTTGAGCAGAAAGTTACAGCAGGGGGCAATGATAAATTGCCTATATAGCTAAGTTGGATTTTCATTTAAAAGTGCCATTTTTTATTTCATTTGCTTTTTTTAAACAATAGAATATTTAGTTTTTCTTTAAATTACAGTTAGTGAATGGGACAAAATCAGAGAGGGAAACTAACCATGAGAGACACTTAACTTACCTCTGGGAAACAAACCGAGGGTCGCTGATGGGGAGGTGAGTGAGAAGATGGGGTAACTGGGTGATGGGTATTAAAGAAGACATGTGATGTGATAAGCATTGGGTTTTATGAACAACTGATAAATTATTGAAAACTATATCTGAAATTAATGATATACTATATTTTGGCTAATTGAACTTAAATTAAAAAAATAAATTCTAGTTAGCATAAAGTGTAATATTAGTTTGGGGTGTGCAATATAGTGATTCAATGCTTCAATACAAAACCAAAAAACCTAGTACTCACCAAAACAAGTGTACTCCCTAATCCCCATCACCTATTTAAATAATCCCTCCACCAGACTCCCTTATAGTAACCATCAATTTGTAATCTATAGTGAAGAGTCTATTTCTTGATTTCTCTCTCTTTTTTCTTCTCTGCTCAGTTGTTTTTTTCCCCTTTAATTCCATATATGAGTGAAATCTTAGGGTATTTGTCTTTTTCTGACTGACTGATTTTGCATGGCATAAAACTCTCTAGCTCTATCCTTGCCATTGCAAATGGTAGTTTCTTTTTATAACTGAGTAATATCCCTTTTGTGTGTGTGTGTACAGTTCTTCTTTATCATTTCATCAATTGATGGACATTTGGGCAGTTTCTATTATTTGGCTATTGCAGATAATGCTTCTATAAACATCAGGTCGTATGTATCCCTTTGAATTAGTATTTTTGTATTCTTTGGGTAAATATTAGAACAGTTGCTGGGTTACAGGGTAGTTCTATTTTTAACTTATTGAGGAATCTCCATACTCTTTTGCAGAGTGGCTTCCCCAGTTTGCAATCCCACAATGTAAGAGGTTTCCCCTTTTTCTACATCATCACCACCTGTGGTTTCTCATCTTGTTGATTTTCACCATTCTGACAACTGCAAAGTGATATCTCGTAGTTTTATTTGCATTTCCCTGATGATGAGTGATATTGAACATCTTTTCACGTGTCTTTTGGTCATCTAGATTACTTCTTTAGAGAAATATCTATGCATGTCTTTTGCCCATTTTTAAATTGGATTATTTGTTTTTGTGTTGAATTTTGTAAGCTCTTTATGTATTTTGGATACTAACCCTTTATAAGAGATATTACTTGAAAATACCTTCTCCCATTTCATAGATTGCCTTTTAATTTTGCTGAATAACTTTTTTTGTGTGTGTGTGTGATTTGTCCCACATAACTGAATACCTGGATCTCCATATGCACAGGAAGGCTAAAAATTGTTTGGGAGGCTAGTGCTGTGTGAATAAATTTGGGAGCCTAATTGTTTAAAATATATTATCTGGTTTTCAGGTCAGAACTCATCTTTCTGTTCTGGATGCCAAGAGCTAAAAATCTTGTCTCACATCCTCTCCTGCTCCAGGCTGAGCTAGCCACCTGGAATGGAACCCAGGAGGACAGACACACATAGTCTAATCTCCTTGAAAATATAGAAACATGATAACATGTAAATGTGGCACACTCCAAACTGCATGTAGGAAAACAAATAATTTATCTCAAACCCTGTTATTTACCCTATAAATTTGGCCTTTATGGGGATGATCAGTTGGAAGTCTCACCTGAGGGGAGGGCGCTCAGCTCAAAGCTCTGATTTGGGACTCCAGCATGGCTGTCTCCATATGTTTTCCCCAGCTACTGAGGTTGGATGTGTTAAGTACCCAATTTGATGTAACTTTGTCCTTTTCTCATTATTTGCCTATTACCTTCATCTATCTGTAGATTCCTTTTCTCTTCTGTTTCTCGTAGGATTCTACAATAATAATAAATTTTTATTTCATTTTCAAAACCAAAACACAGCTGTTGTGAATCTTTCATGCAGAGCAAGTCCCAATAGTTGATTTTAGTTTCTCTTGTTTCAGGAGACATATATAGTAAGAAGTTGCTATTCCTGATTTCAAAGAACTTACTGCCTGTGTTATCTTCTAGGATTTTTTTTGGCTTCAGATCTCATGTTTACATCTTTAATACATTTTTTGTTTATTTTTGTGTATAGTGTAAGAGAGTGGTGCAGTTTCATTCTACTTCATGTAACTGTCCAGTTTTTCCAGCGCCGTTTGTTGAAGAGACTGTTTTACTAAGTTTAAAAAAAAAGATTTTATTTATTTATTTGACACACAGAGAAAGCACACAAATAGACAGAATGGCAGGCAGACTGAGAGGGAGAAGCAGACACGGCTGAGGAGGGAGCCCAATACAGTGTTTGATCTCAGGACCCTGGAATCATGGCCTGAGCTGAAGGCAGACACTCAACCAACTGAGTCAGGTGCTCCAAGACTGTCTATTCATGTTGGATATTCTTTCCTGCTTAGATGAAGATTAATTGATTATGAGGTTGTGGGTTTGTTTCTGGATTCTCTATTATGTTTTATTAATCTGTGTCTCTTTTCGTGCCAGTCCCATTCTGTTTTGATCACCACAGCTTTATAATAGAATTTGAAGTCTGGAATTGTAATGTCACTAGCCCTTCATTCATTTTTAAAGGTAGCTTTGGCTACTCAGGGTTTTTTGTGATTCCATACAAATTTTAGGATTGTATGTTCTAGTTCTGAGTAAAATGCCATTGGTATTTTGATTAAAAGTTTAGATTGCTTGTATAGGCATTTTAAACAATATTTATTCTTTTAAACCACAAGCATGAGATACCTTTCCATTTCTTTGTGTCATCCTCAATTTCTTTCATCAGTATTTTATAGATTTCAGAGTATAGGCCTTTCACTTCCTTTGTTCGGTTTATTCCTAGATATCTTATTTTGGGAAGCATAATTATAAATAGGGATGATTCCTTAATTTCTCTTTCTGTTGCTTCATTATTGGTATATAGAAATACAATAGATTTCTGCATATTGATTTATATCCCATCATTTCACTGAGTTCATTTATCACTTCTAGAAGTTTTTTGGCAGAGTCATTTGAGTTTTCTATTTAGAGTATCATGCCATCTGTAAATAGTGCAAATTTTACTTCTTCACTTTAAATTTGGATGCCTTTTGTTATTTTTGTTGTCTGCTGTTGCTAGGACTTCCAATAGTATGTTGAATAAAATTGGTGAGAATGGACACCCTTGTCTTCTTTCTGACCTTAGGGGGAAGGCTGTCAGTTTTTACCCATTGAGGATGACGTTTGTTGTGTTTCTCATATATGGCCTATATTATTTTGAGATATGTTCCTTCTAAACTTACTTTACTGAGGGCTTTTACAAGGAATGGCTATTGTATTTTGTCAAATCTTTTTTTCTCCATCTGTTGAAATGATCATTTTTATCTTTTCTCATATTGATGTGATGTATCTTGTTGAATGAATTGCAAATATTGAACCACACTTGGATTCTGGGAATAAACCTCACTTGATCATGGTATATGTATTGTTGCTTTTGGTTAGCTATTATTTTGTTGAGGATTTTTGTGTCTATGTCCATTGGAGATATTGGCCTATTGTTCGCTATTTTTGTGGTGTCTTCATATGTTTTTGGTATCATTGGTGATACTGGCTTCTTACAATGAATTTGGATGTTTCCATTATTTTTCTATTTTTTGGAATACTTTGAAAATAATAGTTATTAACTCTTATTCAAATGTTTGGAAGAATTTACCTGTAAATCTTGGTAGCCATGGACTTTTTTTTTTCTTTTCTGATTCAGTCTCCTTGCTGGTAATCCATCTGTTACAATTTTCTATATTATCTGGCTTCTGTTTAGGTAAGTTGTATGTTTCTAGGAATTTATCTATTTCTTCTACTTAGTATGTTTGCATGTAGTCTTTCATAATATTCTCTTGCAATTGTTTGTATTCCTGTGGTTTTGTTTGTTATTTCTCCTCTTTCCTTTGTGATTTTTGTTTATTTTAGTCCTTTGTCTTCTGTTTTTTTTTTGATAAGTTTGACTAGAGGTTTATAAATTTTGTTTATGTTTTCAAAGAATCAGTTGTTTCATTGATCTCTTCTCTCTCTAGTTTCTATTTTGTTTATTTATGCTCTAATTTCTATTATTTCCTTTCTTCTGCTGGTTTGGGGTTTGATCATTATTCTTTTTCTAGCTCCTTTAGGTGTAACGGTAGGTTCTTTATTTGAGATTTTTCTTGCTTCTGGAGGTAGGCCTATATTGGTGTAAACTTCTCTCTTAGAACCACTTTTGCTGCATCCTAAATAGTTTTGGCCCATTGCATTTTAATTTTCATTTCTTTCCACATATTTTTGGATTTTTTCTTCAATTACTTGGTTAACACAATTATTGTATAGTAGCATGTTATTCAATCTCCATGTATTTGTGGTGTCTCCAGATTTTGTCTTATACTTGACTTCTCATTTCATTGTACTATAACTAGAAAAGATGCAAACCACCACTGCAATATTTTTGAATATGTTAAGACTAGTTTTGTGGCCTAAAATGTGATCTATTCTGAATAATGTTCCATATGCACCTAAGGAAAGGTGTGTTCTGATGCTTTAGGTTGCAGTGTTCTGAATATATGTGTTAAATTCACGAGTCATTCAAAGCATTGTTTCCTTGTTGATTTTTTGATTGGATGGTCTGCCCATTAGTGTAAGTGGGGTGTTAAAGTCCCTTACCATTATGTATTACTATTGATTGGTTCCTTTATGTTTCTTACTATTTTATGAATTTCAGTGTTCCAATTTTGGATTCATAAATATTAACAATTGTTATGTCTACATGTTGGACTGTCCTTTTATTATTATATAGTGTCCTTCTTTGTCTCTTGTTACAGTCCTTGTTATACAGTCTATTTTGTCTGGGGGTACATTGAGTGGCTAAATTGGTTATGCATCCATTGATTTTGGCTCAGGTCATAAGACTGGAACCCAAAACCAGAGTGGAGCCTGCTTCAGATTCTTTCTTTCCCTTCTCCTTCTGTCCTTCCCCCTCACTCTAGAAAGAAAGAAAGAAAGAAAGAAAGAAAGAAAGAAAGAAAGAAAGAAAGAAAGAAAGAAAAAAAGAAAGAAAGCTTATTTTGTCTGATATGATATTGCTACTGTGGCTTTATTTGGGCAACCATCTGCATGTTAGATGTTTCTGCATCCCCTTACTTTCAATTTGCAATTTTCTTTAGGTCAATTTGCAGTTTTCTTCAGGTCACTTTCAATTTGCAGTCTTCTTTAGGCAGTAGGTCTAAAAAGAGTCTCTTGTAGCCAGCATGTATATGGGTCTTATTTTTCCCCATCCATTCTGTAACCCTATATCTTTTTAAAAATGTATTTTTTATTTGAGAGAATGAGAATGAGAGGGAGGACAGAGGGAGAAAGAGAAAGTGAATATTAAGCAGATCCCACACTGAGTGTGGAGCCAAATGTGAGGCTCAATCTCATGACCCTGAGATCATGGCCTGAGCCAAAAGAGTTGGATGCTTAACTGTGCCACTCAGGCGCCCCCACCCTATGTCTTTTGATTGGAGCATTTAGTCCATTTATGTTAATGATAGTTATTGGTAGATATATTTTTATTTCCTTTTTGTTTTTTGTTTTTGTTGTTTTCCTCTGATTTTTTCTTCTCTTTCCTTTTTTCATGGTCTGATGATTTTCTTTATTGATATATTTGGTTTTATTTTCTCTTTATTCTTTGCATATATATTACTGATATTTGATTTGTGGTGACCATTCTGTTTATATATAGCATCTTCTGTATTTACCAATCTGTATTAAGTTGATGGTCATTTGCTTTTAAACCCATTCTTTACTGCTGTCATTCCCACATTTTAAAGTATATAGTATTGTATTTTACATACTTTTATTTTTTTAATCCCTGGACTGATTTTTTTACAGGGATACTTATTTTTACTCCCTTTGTGTTTCTTCCTTTTCATAGTCTTACTTGTGGTTATTCTCTTCCTCTCAAAGAGTCTTTAATAGTTTCTGTAGGGCTGTTTTAGTGGTCCTGAATTCCTGAAATATTCCTTCTTTTCAGAATGTTACCCTTATTGCATAGATTATCCTTAGTTGTAGATTTTTCCCTTTTGCCAGTATAATATACCATGCCACTGACTCCTGTCTTGAAAAATTTCTGCTGAAAAATCTACTGATAGAATTATGGCATTTCCCTTTTATGTGACTATTTCGGTTTTTTGTTGTTGTTGTTGTTGTTGTTGTTTTAATTTTTTTATCACTACTTTTTGCCAATTTGATTACTATGTGTCTTGGTGTGGATCTCCTTTGGTTTACATTGTTGTGGGATCTCTGTGCCCCCTGGGTTTTCATATATGTTTCCTTCCTCAGATTATAGAGGTTTTCCATTATTATTTATTCAAATATATGTTCTGCTCCCTTTTCTCTCTCTTCTTCTCCTGGGATCATTACAATGCAAATGCTTTTACACTTCATGGAGTCACTGAGTTCCCTAAGTTTATTCTAATTTTGCATAATTCTCTTTTATTTCATTTGTTCAGCTTGATTATTTTCCACTATTCACTCTTCTCGTCCATAAATTCATTCTGTTTCTTCCAGCTTCATATTTATTCCATCACATGTATTCTTAATTTAATTTGTGTTATCCATCTCTGATTGATTTTTTGTATGTTTTTAATCTCTTTGTTAAGAGTCTCATTAATGTCCTCCAGTCTTTTCTTGAGTCCAGTGAGTATCTTTATGATCATTATTTTAAATGTTCTATAAAGAATTTTTATTTTTAAAAAAGATTTTATTTATCTATTCATGAAAGACACACACACAGAGGGAGAGACATAGGCGGAGGGAGAAGCAGGCACCATGCAGGGAGCCTGATGTGGGACTCAATCCCGGGACTCCAGGATCAAGCCCTGAGCCAAAGTCAGATGCTCAACCACTGAGCCATCCAGGCATCCCTATAAGGAATTTTTAAAACATCTCTTTCACTTAGGTCTCTTGCTATAGTTCTGTCCTGTTTTTGCATTTGTGACATATTATTCTGTCTCCTCATTTTGCCTAACTCTCTATGCCTGTTTCTGTTTTAAGAAAGTCAACCATGTCTCTTGCTTTTGAATGTAATGGCCACGATGTGCACTTTTAGCTATGTCATAACTGTCCTCTTATATGGGGGATGTGCAGCCATTGCAGACCTGGGCTGTCTGGGGCTGTTACATAAAGCACACACGGGCAACAAGTACAGTATTTATTATTATTATTATTATTATTATTATTATTATTAATTATTATCAATTTTAGTAGCAGGTACAGTTTTAACAAGGTGCACATCTCCTCTGCAAGAAGTCAAGAGAGGCAGTATTGGCAAGTTTGTGCAGGTTTTCTAGGGGAAGGGATCTATTGCACAGGG
Organism: Nyctereutes procyonoides; assembly: GCF_905146905.1. Lineage (NCBI taxonomy): Eukaryota > Metazoa > Chordata > Mammalia > Carnivora > Canidae > Nyctereutes > Nyctereutes procyonoides. The sequence goes on along the minus strand of NW_026575125.1, from coordinate 61,846,656 downwards.
ACTGAGGTAAGTCTGTCTGTGAGGCAGTGTTTGTTTCTAAGTTAGGTAATAAGTGCAGATAAAGCACTGGTTCCCACAAGTGGCTGTGTGCTTATGATAAGGGGCAAGAGAAGGAAATGGTGACTTACAGCTCCTTTCTTCCTGGAGAACTCCCTCACAGAACTCTGAGATTAGTAACTAACTCTGTCTCCCATAAGTCCTAGGTGCCTTTCAAACTACTGCTTTCAAGCTATACCTCCATGGGTTGTTTGATGTACTATCTCTTTAAAGACAGGGGATTAGTCTCTGACTTCCTGCCTCACTTAAAGCCAAGCCCACTAATTTTTAAAGTTCCTGTTTTTAAGCCACACTCCTTGTGAGCACTCAGGAAATTTGGTCCCACTGGTATTCAAAGCCAAATACTATGGGGAATTCTCTTCCCTTTGTATGCTTCCTGCAGTGTTTGTCTGTTTTTTTTTTAATAAATTAATTTTTATTGGTGTTCAATTTACCAACATACAGAATAACACCCAGTGCTCATCCAGTCAAGTGTCCCCCTCAGTGCCCGTCAACCATTCACCCCCACCCCCAGCCCTCCTCCCCCTCCACCACCCCTAGTTCATTTCCCAGAGTTAAGAGTCTTTATGTTCTGTCTCACTTTCTGATATTACCCACACATTTCTTCTCCATTCCCTTGTATTCCCTTTCACTATTATTCATATTCACGAAATGAATGAGAACATACACTGTTTGTCCTTCTCCAATTGGCTTACTTCACTCAGCATAATACCCTCCAGTTCCATCCACGTTGAAGCAAATGGTGGGTATTTGTCGTTTCTAATGGCTGAGTAATATTCCATTGTATACATAAACCACATCTTCTTTATCCATTCATCTTTCGATGGACACCGAGGCTCCTTCCACAGTTTGGCTATTGTGGACATGGCTGCTAGAAACATCGGGGTGCAGGTGTCCCGGCGTTTCATTGCATCTGAATCTTTGGGGTAAATCCCTAACAGTGCAATTGCTGGGTTGTAGGGCAGGTCTATTTTTAACTCTTTGAGGAACCTCCACACAGTTTTCCAGAGTGGCTGCATCAGTTCACATTCCCACCAACAGTGTAAGAGGGTGCCCTTTTCTACAAATCCTCTCCAACATTTGTTGTTTCCTGCCTTGTTAATTTTCCACATTCTCACTGGTGTGAGGTGGTATCTCATTGTGGTTTTGATTTGTATTTCCCTGATGGCAAGTGATGCAGAGCATTTTCTCATGTGCATGTTGGCCATGTCTATGTCTTCCTCTGTGAGATTTCTCTTCATGTCCTTTGCCCGTTTCATGATTGGATTATTTGTTTCTTTGCTGTTGAGTTTAATAAGTACTTTATAGATTTTGGAAACTAGCCCTTTATCTGATATGTTATTTGCAAATATCTTCTCCCATTCTGTAGGTTGTCTTTTAGTTCTGTTGACTGTAACCTTTGCTGTGCAAAAGCTTCTTATCTTGATGAAGTCCCAATAGTCCATTTTTGCTTTTGTTTCTTTTGCTTTTGTGGATGTATCTTGCAAGAAGTTACTGTGGCCAAGTTCAAAAAGGGTGTTGCCTGTGTTCTCCTCTAGGATTTTGATGGAATCTTGTCTCACATTTAGATCTTTCATCCATTTTGAGTTTATCTTTGTGTATGGTGCAAGAGAGTGGTCTAGTTTCATTCTTCTGCATGTGGATGTCCAATTTTCCCAGCACCATTTATTGAAGAGACTGTCTTTCTTCCAGTGGATCGTCTTTCCTCCTTTATCGAATATAAGTTGACCATAAAGTTCAGGGTCCACTTCTGGGTTCTCTATTCTGTTCCATTGGTCTATGTGTCTCTTTTTGTGCCAGTACCACACTGTCTTGATGACCATAGCTTTGTAGTACAACCTGAAATCTGGCATTGTGATGCCCCCAGATATGGCTTTCTTTTTTAAAATTCCCCTGGCTATTCGGGGTCTTTTCTGATTCCACACAAATCTTAAAATAATTTGTTCTAACTCTCTGAAGAAAGTCCATGGTATTTTGATAGGATTTGCATTAAACGTGTAGATTGCCCTGGGTAACATTGACATTTTCACAATATTAATTCTGCCAATCCATGAGCATGGAATATTTTTCCATCTCTTTGTGTCTTCCTCAATTTCTTTCAGAAGTGTTCTATAGTTTTTAGGGTATAGATCCTTTACCTCTTTGGTTAGGTTTATTCCTAGGTATCTTATGCTTTTGGGTGCAATTGTAAATGGGATTGACTCCTTAATTTCTCTTTCTTCAATCTCATTCTTAGTGTATAGGAATGCCATTGATATCTGGGCATTGATTTTGTATCCTGCCACGATACCAAATTGCTGTATGAGTTCTAGCAATCTTGGGGTGGAGGCTTTTAGGTTTTCTATGTAGAGTATCATGTCATCTGTGAAGAGGGAGAGTTTGACTTCTTCTTTGCCAATTTGAATGCCTTTAATGTCTTTTTGTTGTCTGATTGCTGAGGCTAGGACTTCCAATACTATGTTGAATAGCAGTGGTGAGAGTGGACATCCCTGTCTGGTTCCTGATCTTAGGGGAAAGGCTCCCAGTGCTTCCCCATTGAGAATGATATTTGCTGTGGGCTTTTCGTAGATGGCTTTTAAGATGTTGAGGAAATTTCCCTCTATCCCTACACTCTGAAGAGATTTGACCAGGAATGGATGCTGGATTTTGTCAAATGCTTTCTCTGCATTTTATGAGAGGATCATATGGTTCTTGGTTTTTCTCTTGCTGATATGATGAATCACATTGATTGTTTTACGAGTGTTGAACCAGCCTTGTGTCCCAGGGATAAATCCCACTTGGTCATGGTGAATAATTTTCTTAATGTGTTGTTGGATCCTATTGGCTAGTATCTTGTTGAGAATTTTTGCATCCATGTTCATCAGGGATATTGGTCTGTAATTCTCCTTTTTGGAGGGGTCTTTGTCTGGTTTTGGAATTAAGGTGATGCTGGCCTCATAGAATGAATTTGGAAGTACTCCATCTCTTTCTATCTTTCCAAACAGCTTTAGTAGAATAGGTATGATTTATTCTTTAAACGTTTGATAGAATTCCCCTGGGAAGCCATCTGGCCCTGGACTCTTGTGTCTTGGGAGGTTTTTGATGACTGCTTCAATTTTCTCAGTGTTTATTGGCCTGTTCAGGTTTTCTATTTCTTCCTGCTCCAGTTTTGGTAGTTTGTGGCTTTCCAGGAATGCGTCCATTTCTTCTAGATTGCCTAATTTATTGGCGTAGAGCTGTTCATACTATGTTTTTAAAATCGTTTGTATTTCCTTGGTGTTGGTAGTGATCTCTCCTTTCTCATTCATGATTTTAATTGAGTCTTCTCTCTCTTCTTTTTAATAAGGTTGGCTAATGGTTTATCTATCTTATTAATTCTTTCAAAGAACCAACTCCTGGTTCTCTGGATCTGTTCCACAGTTCTTCTGGTCTCAATTTCGTTGAGTTCTGCTCGAATTTTAATTAACTCTCTTCTTCTGCTGGGTGTCGGGTCCATTTCCTGTTTTTTCTCTAGCTCCTTTATGTGTAAGGTTAGCTTTTGTATTTGAGTTCTTTCCAGTTTTTGAATGGATGCTTGTATTGCGATGTATTTCCCCCTCAGGACTGCTTTTGCTGCATCCCAAAGATTTTGAACGGTTGTATCTTCATTTTCATTAGTTTCCATGAATCTTTTTAATTCTTCCTTAATTTCCTGGTTGACCCTTTCATCTTTTAGCAGGATGGTCCTTAACCTCCATGTGTTTGAGGTCCTTCCAAACTTCTTCTTGTGATTGAGTTCTAATTTCAAGGTGTTATGGTCTGAGAATATGCAGGGGACGATCCCAATCTTTTGGTGTCGGTTCAGACCCGATTTGTGACCCACTATGTGGTCTATTCTGGAGAAAGTTCCATGTACACTTGAGTAGAATGTGTATTCAGTTGAGTTTGGATGTAAAGTTCTGTAGATATCTGTGAAATCTATCTGGTCCAGTGTATCATTTAAAGCTCTCGTTTCTTTGGAGATGTGCTTAGAAGACATATCGAGGGTAGAAAGAGCTAGATTGAAGCCACCAAGTATAAGTGTATTATTATCTAAGTATTTCTTCACTTTGGTTAATAATTCGTTTAAGTATTTGGCAGCTCCCACATTCGGGGCATATATTTTGAGGATTGTTAAGTCCTCTTGCTGGATAGATCCTTTAAGTATGATATAGTGTCCCTCTTCGTCTCTCACTACAATCTTCGGGGTAAATTTTAGTTTATCTGATATAAGGATGGCTACCCCTGCTTTCTTTTGAGAACCATTTGAATGGTAAATGATACTCCAACCTTTTATTTTCAGGTGGTAGGTGTCCTTCTGTCTAAAATGAGTCTCTTGTAGACAGCAAATAGATGGGTCCTGCTTTTTTATCCAGTCTGAAACCCTGTGCCTTTTGATGGGGTCATTAAGCCCTTTCACGTTCAGAGTTACTATTGACAGATATGAGTCTAGTGTCATCATGATATCTATTTAGTCCTTGTTTTTGTGGATTGTTCCACTGAACTTCTTAAAGGGGAATTTTAAGAGTCCCCCTTAAAATTTCTTGCAGAGCTGGTTTGGAGGTCACATATTCTTTCAGTTCCTGCCTGTCTTGGAAGCTCTTTATCTCTCCTTCCATTTTGAATGAGAGCCTTGCTGGATAAAGTATTCTTGGTTGCATGTTCTTCTCATTTAGGACCCTGAATATATCCTGCTAGCCCTTTCTGGCCTGCCAGGTCTCTGTGGAGATGTCTGCTGTTACCCTAATATTCCTCCCCATGAAAGTCAGGGACTTCTTGTCTCTTGCTGCTTTAAGGATCTTCTCTTTATCTTTCGAATTTTCAAGCTTCACTATTAGATGTCGAGGTGTTGAACGGTTTTTATTGATTTTATGGGGGGATCTCTCTATTTCCTGGATCTGAATGCCTGTTTCCCTTCCCAGATTGGGAAAGTTTTCAGCTAGGACTTGTTCAAATACATATTCTGGCCCTCGTTCCTTTCGGCGCCCTCGGGAACCCCAATTAAACGTAGGCTTTTCTTCCTTAGGCTGTCATTTTTTCCCCTTAATCTATCCTCATGGTCTTTTAATTGTGTCTTTTTTCCTCAGGTTCCCTCTTTGCCATTAACTTGTCTTCTACGTCACTCACTCTTTCTTCCATCTCATTAACCCTCGTCGTTAGGACTTCTAGTTTGGATTGCATCTCGTTCAATTGATTTTTAATTTCTGCCTGAGGAGATATAAATTCTGCAGTCATAAAGTCTCTTTAGTCCTTAATGCTTTTTTCTAGAGCCACCAGTAGCTGTATAATAGTGCTTCTGAATTGGCTTTCTGACATTGAATTGTAATCCAGATTTTGTAACTCTGTGGGAGAGAGGGCTGTTTCTGATTCTTTCTTTTGAGGTGAGGTTTTCCTTCTAGTCATTTTTTCAGTGCAGAGTGGCCAAAAACAAGTTGTATTGGGAAAAGGAGAGAAAGAGAGAGAAGGAAAGAAAAGAGAAAGAGAAAAAAGAAAAAAAAGGAAAAAATAAGAAGAAAAAGAGAAAGAAAGGTGAAAAAAAGGGGGGTGGGGAAAGCAATCAGAAATCAAAAAGAAAAGAAAAAAGAAAAAAAAAACAAACCAAAAAAAAACAACACGGGGGAGTATCTTCTGAATCTGTAGACTTTAAGTCCCTTGACTTCCCCTGGAACTGGTCCGTCTAGCTGGTCTTGTGTTGGAGGGGCCTGCTGTGCTGATTTTCAGGTGTTAGCTCTTGGGGGAGCTGCTCTGCCCCTGACTGCTGCAGGGCTCAGTGGGGGTTGTTTACCCCGTGAGGCCCCAGGAGTAACAGCTACATTTGCTGTGGCAACTCTGGAAGCCTGGATTCAGCCTCCCAAGGAACTACGGGTCTCTCTTTTGCATGGCCTCGAGGCTCCAGGGCGGGGCCGCTGATGTGCTCACCTCGGGGCAGGAGTGTCCTTGCTGTCCTGGGCCCTTCCGGCCTCTGCCTATCCTGGGGGAGGCGGGATCCTGGGCTGTGTCCCGGCGCCCTGTGCTCCAGGCCTGCACTGTTGGATTCGCGCTCTTGCCCCGCAGCTCTCCCTCCATGGAGCCGTTCCCCAGTCCCTCCGAGCTGCTCCGGCCCCGCCCTGCAGCCCTTATGGAGCTCAGCGCACTCTCTTGTGTGCGCAGGTGTCTGTTAGTGTCCCTGGGAGCCCGAGGGCATCCCCGCCTTCCTGGGTCCTGCTCCAACTCCCTGCGAGCCCCTTTCCACCCGGGAAGGTTGGTGCAGCTCCTGCTTCTCCGGGTTGTGGCTCTCCTGTCCTGGGGACACTCGCCCCGGCCTCAGGCCGGCTCCCCGTGGGGCCCTTCCCCCTTGGAGGCCTTTTGTTTCTTTTTTTCTTTTCCCCCGTCTTCCTACCTTGAGAGAAGCGCGATAGAAGCGCGAACTCTTCTCACTGTAGCATCTATGTAATCTCACATAGATTCCGTATTCTTAAATCTCAGGCCGAATACGTAGATTTTCAGGATGATTTGAGGTTATCCAGGTTATTTGTTGGGGCCGGTGATTTGGGGACCCTACTCTTTCACCATCTTGCCCCTCCCCACGAAACGAGAGCTTCAATGTGCAAGTGCTATCTAGTTACACTCATGGAACAAAGTGAATTTATGGTCTTCTACACCACAATCTTCTGAGGAAGTCTTCCTTTAACTTTTTATATGATAGTTGAGTGGTTCACACACTACCTTAATATGGGGTTACAATTTTCTAAATTTGATTATTTTTTATCTTTACCAGTGTGTTGTGTAATTTAATGTTTTCATGTTGCTCATTAGTGTCATTTCATTTCAATGCAAAGAACTCCTTCCCCATTTCTTGTGAGGCTTGGTTCTGGTGAAATCCTCAACTTTTTTGAAGGGGTGTATACCTCCTTCATATACAAAGGATAATTTTGCCAGATAAAGCATTTTTGCCTGAAAATTTTTATCTTTCCACATTTTGTGTCATTCCGCTCTTTTCTGTCCTGTGGAGGTTCTTCTGAGAAATCCACTGATAGCCTAATAGGGGTCATTTTAGGGGGCTACTATGGGTTACTATATCTCCATCTTTTCAACGAGCTGCCTTTTATCAATGATAAAAATTGATTTTTATAGTTTCATTATAATGTAACTGAGAGAAGTGTTCTTTGCCTTGAGATAATATGGTGTTATATTAGCATCATGGACTCGTGGGTCCAAGTCCATATCCAGGTTTGGGAAGTTCTCAGTATTTCTCTTTTATTTTTCTTAATTTATTTTTATTGGTGTTAAATTTGCTGGCTATTCTTGGTCTTTTCTGATTCCACACAAATCTTAAAAAATTTGTTCCAATTCCCTGAAGAAAGTCCATGGTATTTTGATAGGGATTGTATTAAACATGTAAATTGCCTGGGGTAACATTGATATTTTCACAATATTAATTCTGCCAATCCATAGGCATGGAATATTTTTGACTCTTTGTGTCTGCCTCCATTTCTTTCAGAAGTGTTCTGTAGTTTTTAGGGTATAGATCCTTTACCTCTTTGGTTAGGTGTATTCCTAGATATCTTATGCTTTTGGGTGCAATTGTCAATGGAATTGACTTCTTAATTTCTCTTTCTTCAGTCTCATTGTTAGTGTATAGAAATGCAACTGACTTCTGGGCATTTATTTTGTATCCTGCCACACAGCCAAATTGCTGTATGAGTTCTAGCAATCTTGGGGTGGAGTCTTTTGGGTTATCTATGTACAGTATCATGTCATCTGCGAAGAAGTAGAGTTTGACTTCTTTGCCAATTGGAATGCCTTTTATTTCTATTTGTTTTCTGATTCCAGAGGCTAGTATTTCTAGTATTTCTCAGGAATGTTGAATAGCAGTGGTGAGAGTGGACATCCCTGTCTGGTTCCTGTTCTTAGGGGAAAGGCTCCCAGTGCTTCCCCATTGAGAATGATATTTGCTGTGGGCTTTTCGTAGATGGCTTTTAAGATGTCGAGGAAAGTTCCCTCTATCCCTACACCCTGAAGAGTTTTGATCAGGAATGGATGCTGTATTTTGTCAAATGCTTTCTCTGCATCTAATGAGAGCATCACATGGTTCTTGTTTTTTTCTCTTGCTGATATGATCAATCACATTGATTGTTTTTACGAGTGTTGAACCAGCCTTGTGTCCCGGGGATAAATCCTACTTGGTCATGGTTAATAATTTTCTTAATGTATTACTGGATACTATTGGCTAGTATCTTATTGAGAATTTTTGCATCCATGTTCATCAGGGATATTGGTCTATAATTCTCCTTTCAGTGGGATCTTTGTCTGGTTTTGGAATTAAGGTGATGCTGGCCTCATAGAATGAGTTTGGAAGAGATTCCATCTCTTTCTATCTTTCGGAACAGCTTTAGTAGAATAGGTATGCTTTCTTCTTTAAATGTTTGGTAGTATTCCCCAGGGAAGCCATCTGGCCCTGGACTTTTGTGTCTTGGGAGGTTTTTGATGAGTGCTTCAATTTCCTCCCTGGTTATTGGCCTGTTCAGGTTTTCTATTTCTTCCTGTTCCAGTTTTGGTAGTTTGTGGTTTTAAAGACATGTGTCCATTTCTTCTAGATTGCCTAATTTATTGGAGTATAGCTGCTCATAATATGTTTTTAAAATCGTTTGTATTTCCTTTGTGTTGGTGGTGATTTCTCCTTTCTCATTCATGATTTTATTAATTTGAGTCCTCTCATCTCTTCTTTTTAATAAGGTTGGCTAATGGTTGGCCTATCTTATTAATTCTTTCAAAGAACCAACTGTTGGTTTTGTTAATCTCTTCCACAGGTCTTCTGGTCTCTTATTTCATTGACTTCTGCTCGAATCTTTATTAACTCTCTTCTTCTGCTGGGTGTAGGATCTATTTTCTGTTTTTTCTCCAGCTCCTTTAGATGCAAGGTTAGCTTTTGTATTTGAGGTCTTTCTAGTTTTTGGATGGCTACCTGTATTGCAATGTATTCTCCCTCAGGACTACTTTTGCTGCATCCCAAAGATTTTGAATTCTTGTATCTTCATTCTCATTAGTTTCCATGAATCTTTTTAATTTTTCTCTAATTCCCTGGTAGACCCTTTCATCTTTTAGCAGGATGGTCCTTAACCTTCATGTGTTTTAAACCCTTCCAATCTTTTTCTTGTAATTTAGTTCTAATTTCAAAGCATTATGGTCTGAATATACACAGGGGACAATCCCAATCTTTTGGTATCAGTTAAGACTTGATTTGTGACCCAGTATGTGGTCTATTCTGGAGAACGTTCCATGTGCACTTGAGAAGAATATGTATTAAGTTGTGTTTGGATGTAAAGTTCTGTAAATATCTGTGAAATCCATCTGGTCCAGTGTATCATTTAAAGCTCTTGTTTCTTTGGAGATTATGTGCTTATAATACCTGTCGATTGTAGAAAGTACTACATTGAAGTCACCAAGTGTAAGTGTATTATTATCTAATTATGTCTTAACTTTGATGATTGATTGATATACTTGGCAGCCTCCACATTCGCAGCATGTATATTGATGTTTGTTAAGTCCTCTTGTTGGATAGAACCTTTAAGTGTGATAGAGTGTTCCTCTTCATCTCTCACTACAGTCTTTGGGATAAACTTCAGTTTACCTGATATAGGATGGCTACCCCTGCTTTCTTTTGAGGACCATTTGCATGGTACATAGTTCTCCAACCATTTATTTTCAGGGTGTAGGTGTCCTTATATCTAAAATGAGTCTCTTATAGACAGAAAATATATGGGTCTTGCTTTTTTTATCCAGTCTGAAACCCTGCGCCTTTTGATGGGTCATTAAGCCCATTCATGTTCAGAGTTACTATTGAAAGATATGAATTTAGTGTCATCATAATACCTATTCAGTTCCTGTTTTTGTGTATTGTTTCCTTGGACTTCCTCTTTCTTTTACAGAGTCCCCTTTAATATTTCTTGCAGAGCCGGTTTGGTGGTCACATATTCTTTCAGTTCCTGCCTGTCTTGGAGGCTCTCTATCTCTCCTTCTAGTCTGAATGAGAGCCTTGCTGGATAAAGTATTCTTGGCTGCAGGTATTTCTCATTTAGGACCCTGAATATATCCTGCCAGCCCTTTCTGGCCTGCCAGGTCTCTGTGGAGAAGTCTGCTGTTACCCTAATACTCCTCCCCATAAAAGTCAGCGATTTCTTGTCTCTTGCTGCTTTAAGGATCTTCTCTTTATCTTTGGAATTTGCAAGCTTCACTATTAAATGTCGAGTTGTTGAGCGGTTTTTATTGATTTCAGGGGGTTCTATTTCCTGGATCTGAATGCCTGTTTCCCTCCTCAAATTAGTGAAGTTTTAAGCTATGATTTGTTCAAATACATATTCTGGACCTCTGTCCCTTTTGTTACCCTCGGGAACCACAATTAAATATAGATTTTTCTTTCTCAGGCTGTTATTTATTTCCCTTAATCTATCCTCATGATCTCTTGTTTTTCTCTCTTTTCCTCAGTTTCCTTCTTTGTCATCAACTTGTCTTCTATGTCACTCACCATTCTTCTACCTCATTAACCCTCGTCATTAGGACCTCGAGTTTGGTTTGCATCTGATTTAATTAATTTTTTATCTCTACCTGATTAGATCTAAATTCTGCAGTCATGAAGTCTCTTGAGTCTTTTATGCTTTTTTTCTAGAGTCACCAGTAGCTTTATAATTGTGCTTCTGTTGGCTTTCTGACATTGAATTGTAATCCAAATTTTGTAACTCTGGGAGAAAGGACTGTTTCTGATTCTTTCTTTTGAGGTGAGTTTTTCCTTCTAGTCATTTTGCTCAGTGCTGAGTGGCCAAAGGCTAGTTGTATTGGGAAAAGGAGAAAAAGAGAGAAGAGAAAGAAGATAAGAAAGAAAAAAGGAAAAAAAGGAGAAAAAAGAGGAGAAGAAGAAAAAAAGGTGGGCGAAGCAAACAGAAAACCAAAAACAAGGGGGAGTATCCTCTGATTCTATATTCTGTAAGTTCCTCGACTTCCCCTGGAACTTTTCAGTGCTGCATGGTCATTTCTTTGTTTTTCCCCTGTCTAGCTGGTCTGGGGGAGGGGCCTGCTGCGCTGATTCTTAGGTGTGAGCACTTGGGGGAGCTGCTCAGCCCCCTGCCTGGAGCAGGGCTCAGTGACATTTGTTTAACCCGTTTATCCTGTGAGGTCAATGTGTAGCTCATTGGAGGTTGTTTATCCTGTGAGGCCCCAGGAGGAACAACGGTGGCGGCGGCCAGCTCTCCAGCCCTAGAGTCACCTCCTGCAGTAACTACTGGAACTCTCAGTCTGAAGGACCCTGGATACTCCAGCGGTGGGGGCTGCTGATCTGCACAGCTCGGGCCGACCGGGGGCAGGAGTGTCCTTGCTGTCCTGTGCCCTCCCAGCCTCTGCCTGTCCCGCCGGGAGTGCTGGATCTTGGGCTGTGTCCTCCCGCGCCCTGTGCTCCCGGGCCTTTTGCTGCTGGAATTGCACTCCTGGCTGTGCAGCTCCCTCTGCAGAGCCTCTGCTGGAGCCACCTATGAGTTGCTCCGGGGCCCCTGCCTGTGCACACTGCAGCCCTTTAGGGAGCTAGGCCACGGGGTGTGGCGGGCTCTCCCTGGGGCGCAGTTCCTTTGTTAGTGTCCCTGGGAGCCTGAGGGCATCCCTGCCCCTCCTGGGATCCTGCTCCAACTCCCTGCAAGCGCCTCTCCATCCGGGAAGTTTGGTGAAGCTCCTGCTTCTCCACGGTGCTTTCCTGTCCTGGGGACACTCTCCTCGCAGCCTTAGCCTGCTCCTCGCAGGGCCCCTCCCCTTTGGATGCCTTTTGTTTCTTTATTTCTTCCCCCCCACCCCGTCTTCCTACCTTGATAGAAGCGTGAACTATTCTCACTGTAGCATTCCAGCTGTTCTCTCTTTAAATCTCAAGTAGGTTTTCAGGATGATTTGAAAGTTATCTAGGTAAGTTGGTGGGGATAGGTGTCTTGGGGACCCTACTCTTCTGCCATCTTGCACCACCTCTCTTCGTATTTTTCTTTTCTTTTCTTTTTAAAGTGTTTTTATTTTTTTAATTTTTTTATTTTATTTACGATAGTCATACAGAGAGAGAGAGAGAGGCAAAGACACAGGCAGAGGGAGAACAGGCTCCATGCACCGGGAGCCTGATGTGGGATTCGATCCCGGGTCTCCAGGATCGCGCCCTGGGCCAAAGGCAGGCACCAAACCGCTGTGCCACCCAGGGATCCCCGTATTTTTCTTTTAAATAGGTTTTATCCCTTCTCCTTCTTTTGTTTTTCTGGACTCAAATAATTTAAACATTTACCTTTCTGGAGGATGCCTTTAGGTCTCATAGCCTTTCTTCGAGCTTTATATTTTAGTTCCTTTTCCCAACGGCATTATTTCTATATTCCTATCCTGTAAGTCACTTATTCTTTTTTTTTTCTATCTAGTGTTTCCTGCTACTTATAATCTCTATTGCATTTTTCATCTCATTAATTTAATTACTTTTGTCCAGAATTACTGTTTTTAATAATTTCAGTATACATAATTGACAATTTTTTTCTGTTTATTGTGTTCCTGATTTCATTGAATTATCTTTCTGAGTTTTTTTTAGCTCAATGAATTTTTTTATAATAGCTATTTTGAATTTATCAATTAGATCACAACATTCCATGGTTTAGAGTTTGGTGGTTGGAGAATTATTCTCTTTTTTTGATACTATATATTCTTGATTTTTACATTTTTTTTAACTATTCACTCCTGCTTTCTTTTTTTTAAGTTTTTTTTTTAAGATTTTATTTATTTTTTCATGAGAGACACAGAGAAAGAGAGGCAGAGACACAGGCAGAAGAAGAAGCAGGCTCCACACAGGGAGCCTGATGTGGAACTCGATCCCGGATCTCCAGGATCACGCCCTGGGCCAAAGGCAGGAGCCAAACTGCTGAGCCACCTAGGGATCCCTCACTCTTGCTTTCACATTTGAAGTAGCAGAACCACTTTAATTAAACCTTTCCTTCTTTTGCTCTTACACTTTACCAGACTGTTTAATGGAAACAATCTGCATTCCAAAACATTTTGCAGTGGCTCAAGATTGTGGTTTCTCCCTTGCCCACTGATTGTGGCCTATTTCCTCGACACACTCCCTATCTACTGATCTTAGTCTCATGGTCACATTATGGAACATGCACAACACAATTGGGGAAGATGTGCATTTAGAACATACTGCGCTTGAGACACACATGGTAGGGAAATTCCCAGCAATGCCACACCCAGAAGAATGTGTATGGATTTTCTACTGAGCAAAATACCTTCAAGGGTTTTTGGATTCTTTTCCACTTCTTTTTCAATATCCTCCTTGCTCCCAGTGGCAGATCTCCCACCTTATTCCTCCAAATGCTGGTGGAAAAAATTTGTAGTTTTCAACTTGCTTTCACACAGCTGGGGCAATTGAACCCTCTCTCACTGCCTTCAATACTCTCTGTAGGACAGATGTCTCTAAGAGAAAAATAAGTTCCAATCAAGTGGGGCAGCACCAGAACAGTGTGTCTTACCACATTCACTGCAAGCGAATTTATGTTTTTGTTTCTTTCTCTTCCAATGATGTGGTGGATTTTCAGAAGGGCTGAACTTCTGCAAGTTCTTTCTTGTGGGTGAGTGACTATCCAATTCAACATTCACCCAATTCTGGCTCCTTTGGTTCCATGACTCATATAGCAATTTGTCTATCTCCTACTAGCACACCTGTGGGCAAGTTTATTCTTGGGTCTTTTGGAGCAAGGTACAAAATCTGGAAACTCTCACAAAGATATTCTTGCTCAGGTATAGATTACTAATTCATTGATTAAAAATGAAATAAGAGGGAAGAATATCTTCACCCCATTCTCACTATTTTATGTTTCTTTATTCTTACCTATTGCAATTGTTTTCTCCATGATGCCCTATCTTCTACAAGCTTCCTTCTTGAAGACAGCTTACACAGTCACATTAATCATTCTAAGGAAGAGATATGGCTTATTTTCCCTTGCCCAAAGCCTTAAACTACTCCATAAAATATAATTCTCTTTAACCTGGTGGTTGAGAATCTCCCAGATAATTATCTGTCTTACTATCCTGCTTCTTCCATTATTTCAGTTCCAATATGTGTTATATTCTCAAGCAAACTGAATGTTTCTCAAACACTTTCCAATGAACAAGGGGTAGTGAAAGAGAATGTGGGTGGAGACGGGGTGACAGGCACTGAGAGGGGCACTTGATGGGATGAGCACTGGGTGTTGTACTATATGTTGGCAAATCAAACTCCAATAAAAAATATACAGAAAAACCCACTTTCCCATTATTGCACTTTGTTGATTATTCATTCTACCTAAATTGTCCTTTTCTAATTTCATGTCACCAACATTTTTTTTCTTTCAGTATCCATTCAACTGTCATTCCTTGAACCCAGCCTTCTCTTAATCTGTTGCCAGAGTTAATCAGTTCTCTAAAGTTCCAATTCATTTTGTTCAAAGTTCTCAACATTTTCACATTTATTATATATTTATTTGTAAGTCTTAAAATTTTCTGTTTGCTGAAGACTCCTTGTGGATAGAAATTATGTAGTAAGTATATATTTTTATTCCTCAGTTTCATGCATTTTATAAATTATTTATTTTTCATGCTTATTTGCTTGACTGAATGAATGTAAGAAATAAAATGTATGTACTTTAGTGAGGCATAAACCCCGAGAGGATTCACTTCAGATGTTACTGTATTCATTTATTTGAAAAATATTTATTAAGTACCTGCTATGGGGATCCATGGGTGGCTCAGCAGTTGAGCACCTGCCTTTGGGCCAGGGCATGATCCTGCAGACCCAGGATCGAGTCTCACATCGGGCTCCCTGCGTGGAGCCTGCTTCTCCCTCTGCCTGTGTCTCTGCCTCTCTCTCTCTCTCTCTCTCTCTCTCTCTCTCTCTCTCTGTGTGTGTGTGTGTCTCATGAATAAATAGATAAAATCTTTAAAAAAAAGGACCTATGTTTCAGATACTGTATTGTGCTATTAGAATTCATCAGTGAACCAGATCAAATCCTGTTCTCAAGGAAAGAAGTGATTAATATATATTCTAAAAATTACTGCCTAACTTCCAAAGACATTTTCTAATTATTTATTTCGAATACTTAAGTTGCATGGGACAACCCCCAGGCTTTTAAAAGGAACTCTAGTATTATGCTCCTATCTTGTGATTTGACATGCTCATTTCACATAGCCCTGATTTCTGCACCTGGTCTTGGGTTTGTTCCTGCTCAGACTTTATCTCTCTTGTTGTGCTGACTCAACATTTGACACTGACCTGCCCCTGAATCCATTGACTCCACTTTTCTTTCACAGCTTAGTAGTTGGCATATTTCTCAGGCACTTGTAGGCATTCACAACCACGTTCACAGCTCCTGTTTATGTACTGATGGCTTGATGTCCTTGTCCTGCTGCATGATTCCACATAGTACATATGTTTATCAACTGATAATTCAGCATAGATACACATTTCTAATGTGCTTTCTGCCAATGACAGAAAGGCAGAAAAACAGCCAAGTTTTTACTGAGGACATGGTGAGTATCCAGCATGGTGATAAGCAATATGGGGAGAAACAAAGAAGTAACCACCTTCCTTATATGAACTCATAAAATCATATACTATAGTTGATGTAGTAGTAAATAATATATACAAGGGAAATTGGTGAATGCATTATACCCTTTCTCCAATAACTTCATTTAAGCATGTATTATCATTTCTCTAAACTATATTGGTATTATTTTTAAAATATATTATGTAAAAATATGTTATGTCTGTATCTCTATCTATATACATACTTATGTAATATATAGATAGATGGTAGATAGATAGATGATAGATAGATAGATAGATAGATAGATAGATAGATAGATAGATAGATACATTCTAGAGAATACATTTAAGGAAATGCTTGGCTCCATATCCTAGCAAAATTTTGTTGCTGAGTATGTGGGAGGATAAGAAGAGGGGAGAAAAGGAAAATTCAGTTAACAATGACAAATTAAATAATATTAACTCAAGGTTTCTTAATCTCCTGCCTCTTTTAATTCTTAGCTTTACTGTCTAGGGGCTAGATTTATAGCTCTTGGTCTGTAACCTGTAGCTGAAAAGTAATTCTTGTATGAAAGCACATCTGAAATTTTATCATAGGTATTTTTAACTCTTGAGTTCAATGTTATATTTTCACTTTTATTTAATTAAATACTATTAACTTATATTTTATATACATATTCCCTGTTATGTACTATAATTGCTATATATCATTTATAAATTATATGTTTTCACATACATATCACTCTCCAGGATTGCATATCAAAATAAGTTTCACTGTAGTGTTTGTAGAGTCAATGTAAAAGAAGTGTGAATAAATATCAAAAGGTATTTTGGGTAACTATTATTTTTAATTTAAGGAATGCCTTTATAATATTACCCCTGTGTAAGTTGATACTATGAGTAAGTAGGACTGAGAGATTTTATAAATCAGAATAAGGCAAGTCATGTTGGAATAACAAAAGTGAGGAAGATACATACCCAAACATTTCATCATTTTAAAAAAATTATTTATTTAGTCATGAGACACACACACACACACACACAGAGAGAGAGAGAGAGAGAGAGAGAGAGAGAGAGAGAGAATGGCAGAGACATAGGCAGAGGGAGAAGCAGGCTCCATGCAGGAAGCCCGATATGGGACTTGATCCCAGGACTCCGGGATCACGCCCCGAGTCAAAGGCAGATCGTCAACCACTGAACCACCCAGGTGTCCCGCATTTTATCTTTTCTTAAACAAAAACATTTCCTATACCTAAAAGTGTCCTAATATCCATATAGGTTCCATGGAAAAATGAATGCAGAAATGTGATTCTGAAAATAAATAATTTGATAATTATAACAAAAATGCTGATGTTCTGAAAGTAAGAAACAAACTACTTTTCAGTATATGCAGAAGCTTATAAATAATTGATAAATTAATGGCCACTATGTAATAGTTTCAAAATGTACATTTAGGTTCCTATATAAAAATGAATGCTATCAACCGAAACTGTTTACACAGGGTATTACATTGTTTTGTCTAATTCTCTTTAACTATAACATTAGCCTGAGTTAGTAGACAATATTGTTACTGGGGGTTGCAAGAAATAATTTTCCAAGCTCTCCGGTTAGTAAAATGCTGTGTGACACAACGTTTAATTATATTCTTTATGTGACATCAATTCCCAACACAAAATATTTCTTTGTCTTTTTTCCAAAGAGAAGTATTGACTTTAAAATTATAGCATGGTATTTCAATTATAGAAAATACTTCATTAACAGAAGGCTCTGTAATTGCTTTGCCTTTCTATATTACTCATTTGCATCTATATGTATATTTTATCAATGTAGACTGTCAACCTGAATCATTTGGTGGAATGAAAGCATGAAAACAAGGAAACCAAATCATTATGTTGAGGACTTCATTCATTATTCATGGTGTGACATCATATATATGGAGTCACCTATATGGGAAGATTATTTGAAATGACATGGCTAAATATCTGTGGACATACTTTCACAAGAATTTCTCTATCATTTAGTTTCATATTACACATTGGAGAAAATGAAATTATTCATTGTTGGATATCAAAAAATTAAAATTCACAGCCATTTTTATCTTCTTTCTACTGTAATTTTTTTTGTTCTGTGGTTATCATAAAGTATACATAAAATTTCTTATAGGTATAATAGTCAAATTTTAGCTAAGAGTGACATAATCCAACCTATACAAAAAAACTCTACCTTTTTACTCCTCCCTTCTGTATTTTATGTTTTTGATGTCACAATTTACCTGTTATTATATTGTGTATTATTTAGCAAATTGTTGTAGTTATAAGCTAGAGTGAAACAATTAACATGACATTATTTTATAATATTAGATATTCTAAATTTCACTTTATAACTTAACATTTTCTATCTATCATCTATCTATCTATCATCTATCTATCTAATCTATCTTCTCTTTCTGGAATTCAAATAAATAATGTATATATTGCCAATTTGAATGTTTTTTTTTTTTTTGCTGGGACTAGGACTTCTAATACTAAGTCAAACTCTCACTCTTCACAGATGACATGACACAGTACATGGAGAACCCAAAATACTCCATACTAAAATTGCTAGAATGCATACAGCAATTCAGCAACATGGCAGGATACAAAATCAATGTACAGAAATCAGTTGCATTTCTATACACTGAAACTGAGGAAAGATAATTAAGGAATTGATCCCATTTACAACTCTGTCAAAACCCAAGCTACCTAGGAATAAACCTAACTAAAGAGGTAAAGGATATATACTATAAAAACTGCACAGCATTTATGAAGGAAATTGAAGAAGACACAAGGAATTGTTAAAAAACACTGTAGACTCATGGGTAGGAAGAACAAATATTATGAAAATGTCTATGCTACCCAGAGCAATTTACACATTTAATGCAATGCTTATCAAGACATCATAGATTTTTTTCATGAAGTTGGAACAAATAATCTTAAGATTTGTATGGAACCAGGAAAGACCCTGAAGAGCCAGAGGAATGTTAAAGAAGAAAACTAAAGCTGGTAGCATCACAATGTTGGACTCCAAACTATATTACAAAGCTTTGATCATCAAGAAAGCATGGTACTGGCACAAAACCAGACACACAGATCAATGGAACAGGATAGAGAAACCAGAAATGGACCCTCAACTCTTATTCTCTACCCCATCACCCCATGCTTTTTCTGTGCTCTCCATCTTCCCTGGGGGACTTACATCTGGAATTAAATTTCCTGGTATGAACCTGTTAATTTTTCATTGAATTCCAAACTGAATTTATAAAATTTATCTAGCTGGGATCCCTGGGTGGCGCAGCGGTTTGGCGCCTGCCTTTGGCCCAGGGCGCCATCCTGGAGACCCAGGATCGAATTCCACGTTGGGCTCCCGGTGCATGGATCCTGCTTCTCCCTCTGCCTGTATCTCTGCCTCTTTCTCTCTCTGTGTGTTACTATCATAAATCTAAAAAAAATAATAAAATAAAATAAAATTTACCTAGCATGCTCTCTGTATTTTATTCAATTTCAACATGCTGAAATTACATCATAATGAAGTAAAAAGTTAGTCAATTGATACCAAGATATTTTTTCATGGACCATTAAAACAAAACAACAAAAAAAGTCAATTCCAACACATGTGTGCAAACTTTTTATTCCAACAAAGATAAAAAGCACATGCATATTTGTGTGTGCACACAATTGCACACATTCACCTATAGTCTGCCACTTAACTAACAATTTATTATTATGTCATTAACCTGTGCAAGTCATTTCATATTGTATTACCTCAGATTATCATCACAATAATCTTATGAAAATGGTACCATTACTAATCACACTGTAGAGTTATGAAAAGTGAGTTTTAGAAAGGCTTAATCAGGGATCCCTGGGTGGCGCTGTGGTTTGGCACCTGCCTTTGGCCCAGGGTGCGATCCTGGAGACCTGGGATCAAATCCCACGTCGGGCTCCCGGTGCATGGAGCCTGCTTCTCCCTCTGCCTATGTCTCTGCCCCTCTCTCTCTCTCTTTCTCTCTCTATCATAAATAAATAAAAATTAAAAAAAGAAAGGTTTAATCACTTGGACAATTTTGCAGAGTTAGAAGTGAGATGAGTGCCATGCAATCAGGATAGCTTGAAGCCAGAACTCGGCTTTTTAACTACTATGCCAGAGTGCTTTTGCCAGACCAGATAAAATATGATATTTGTCATGTAGACCATTATTTCATTAGAGAAAGACCATTTTTAAATCAAGAATAGCAGGATGAATAATTTGGAAAAAATTAAAAATCATAAACTACACTAATACAAATTCTAAACTAAAAATCCTAGATTAAACTAAGTCTAGGTTTAGGAAGAAAACTAATTCATTTTGCTAATCACACGTGAAATCTTTGTTATAGACAAGCATTTAGAAATCACTAAATGTTAGCTCATTTGGTGGCATTTGATAGATACCTCCTTCAAAGAGAGTCTAAGTTGTTGGGACATCTAATGATAGAATAGCAGGCCAGCAGATTTCCTTGAACTATACTTAAATAGGCAACTATCTACTTAACTTATGGATATAGTGGTGAGAAAAAAAACCAGTCTTTTTTAAAGATTTTATTTATTTATTCACAAGAGACACTCGGAGAGAGAGGCAGAGACATAGGCAGAGAGAGAAGCAGGCTCCCTGCGGGTAGCCCGATGCAAGACTTGATCCCAAGATCCCGGGATCATGAACCTGAGCCAAAGGCAGATACTCAACCACTCAGCCACCCAGGTTCCCCAAAATACTAGTCTTTGAATGAATGAACTTGTTTTTTTTTAAATATTTTATTTATTTATTCATGAGAGACACAGAGAGAGAGAGAGAGAGAGGCAGAGACAGGCAGAGGGAGAAGCAGACTCCATGCAGGGAGCCCGACGTGGGACTCGATCCCGGGTCTCCAGGATCACGCCCTGGACCGAAGGTGGCGCTTAAACCGCAGAGCCACCGGGGCTGCCCTGAACTTGGTTTTAATTCTACTAACACTGCCCTCTTATATCACATGCTGTTTTAAGACTTTAGTGAGATAGTATATTTTATTTATTTATTAATAAGAGACACACAGAGAGGCAGAGACATATAGAGGGAGAAACAAGCTCCATTTAGGGAACCCAATGCGGGACTCGACCCCAGGACCCTGGGATCAAGCCTTGAGCCAAAGGCAGATGCTCAACTGCTGAGCCACACAGGAGTCCCAAGACTTAAGTGAGATAGTAACAGTACTTGATAAAGGCCTAGAATATAATAGCAATTTATTTTGGATATAGAACTTACATTCAAGTAAATTAAGTTCTGTGGACTTCAGTTTTCTTAAAGGTAAAGAATCCATGATTTGAAATGATTTTAGGACTTTTGTTCAGAAATGTCACTCACAAAGAGTAAGTAATTTTTTAAAATTTTTATTTAAATTCCAGTTAGTTCACATAAGGTGTAATATTAATTTCAGGTGTACAATGTAGTGATTCAACTCTTCCATAAAACATCCAGTGCTCATCACACAAGTGCATCCTTAATCCTTATCACCTACTTAACCCATCCCACTCATCCACCTCAACTCTGCTAACCATCAACTTGTTCTTTATTGTTAAGACTAGGTTTCATGGTTTGCCTCTCTCTTTTTTTCCCATGATCATTTGTCTTGTGTCTTAAATTCTGCATATGAGTGAAATTATAATAGTATTTGTCTTTCTCTGGCTTTTGGAATAATGCTCTCTAACCCCATCCATATCATTGCAAATTTCAAAATTGCATTCTTTTTGTGGCTGAGATGGAGATTATATATATATATATATATATATATATATATATATATAGCCTATATATATATATATCTTTATATATACCTATATCTATATATCTTCTATATCTATCTATCTACTATCTTTATCCATTCATCAGTTGAATCTCCATAGATGAAGACACTGAGAACCAGAGAAGTTAACTGATAGCTGGTAACTGACAGAGATAGGACTCTGGAATCCCTGTCATAATATTCTTTACACTTCATCACATCTACTAATTTATCTTAGTAGTTATATAAAATTTTGTCAGAAATTGAAAATAGTGAAAAATATTTTAGTCTGAAAACTTTGGGGCCCTTAGTGATTTTATTTATTTACTTGTATTTTTGAGTTTTTTTAAATCCTTAAACACTTCTTGCAAACTATCAACAAGTGTCCAAAGATGGATGAGCACTGGTTGTTGGCAAATTGAATTTCAACAAAATATTTTAAAAATTGAGTGAAGAGTTTTCCTTAAAAAACAATCTTAGTTGTTCTAGTGTAACCAAACCAGTATGAATTGGCTCCTTGGTGAGTCACAGAACCTGCACCACATGACTTGTCACATAGAGAAAACGTTATCTGCAGCATCAAATAAGATAACAGGGAATGGCTTTCAGATCCATGATCTCCTGAGACAGGGTGAATGGGCACCTTTTGTTTAGGGTTAGGATGAAGATTTAGATAGAGAAGACTTGTCATCATATGTAGGGGCAGGAAAATGGTTGGGCATGCACCTTAAAGAAACATGCCTATACATACAGCATATGTTATGTAAATTAGGCTGAGGCTCCCCCTTGGACCGAGATTGTAGTATTATAATGAAGTAAAGGTAATAGTAGATCATTCTAGAGTTCACTCCATGGTCCATATGTGTAGGCACTAATTAAGTTTTTAGCTCAAAATATCCGGGTGGCCTGGGTCTGTAAGAGGTCTTCTAAGGGCAGTCATCATCATGTGAGAGGTGGTTTCAGGTGGGTTTAACCTGCTGAATTGCTGGAAAGAAGAACTTAAGAGACAATGTAAGACAAAGGTTAGTGAGTATAATCAGGTGGACAGTAAATGTCACTCTTGGGGATTAGGTGGTGATACTAGTGCTATAGGATCTTTACTTGATTTGTGTGGTTTCTATGTTTCACCCCAGAAAAAAATAACCCTAGTATATCTATTTAAATAATTTATCTTTAGGGATCCCTGGGTGGCGGAGCGGTTTGGCGCCTGCCTTTGGCCCAGGGCGCGATCCTGGAGACCCGGGATCGAATCCCACGTCGGGCTCCCGGTGCATGGAGCCTGCTTCTCCCTCTGCCTGTGTCTCTGCCTCTCTCTCTCTCTCTCTCTCTGTGACTGTCATAAATAAAAAAATAAATAATTTATCTTTAGTGTTTTTTTGTCAATTCCAAAGTGCAATAACTCTATATTATTGGTGAAAATGAATTGTGCTTTGTGCATTTTAGCAACCTTTGAGTATTTATATGGAGCATTCTGAAGCAGCAATTAAAATAATTAAAGAGGGTGAAGAAATATTCAGCATTTAACAAAGATTTCTGAGAAAATGTTAATTTCTGTCAAATAAGTAATTCTATGCACAGATGCCTCCTGACAGTAGCTGTGCTTTGCATGTCAAATAACTTGTTTACTCTCTCAATGTTTGCCAAGTTTACTGTCAATTTACAAATAATTTTCATTTTGCTATTTATTTCACTGCCTTTTGATGGATATGCCCTCCAGACTTTTATCTTGCATGTAGACAAACTAATTAATATTTTCCCTTCAGGCAAATATTTTTTCTTAGATCTAAATATGGCTTAGCTTCTTCTTCATTTCCATATGCTTTTTCCTGTCAAGCATCTACGTTATGTGCTGCTAAAAATTGCATCTCAGTAGTTGTCAGTTTCCATGTTTTACAGATTACACACAGATGAAACTTATCTAATAGCCTAAGAATATATACACATACTGTGGATTCAATTAGAAAAAAAAGTACCTTTGTGATATCATGGGCATTCAAGAAATCAAATTTAAAGTAAAAAAGAACATACTTGAAATCACCTGTTGGTCCCTATTATGACCCTATTTGCTTGGCTACTGATGTACTAAAACTCAACTGGAAGTACAAATTGATAATTAAGATACCTACTTCTATATCTCAACACCAAAGTCAATTTTTAAACATCCTTAAAATACAGATAAAAACAAAATTAGATGCCAACCCACATAAGACACAGGCCTATATATAGAGAGGAACAAAGCAGAGGTCACTTGAAATCATTTAGTCAAGTTTTAGATGGTGAAATATTGCTTTCCGATGGAACTTATTTTCTATAAATAAAATCATACTAGCTTCAATATAGCTGTTATTTTCATGTGAAAACCCTGTATGTGTTCACACATACCGGTGGTGGATTTTTGTAAATTATAGAAATGTGTAAGTGAGAGTGTTGCACACAAAGTGAGATATGAAGAGCAAATCCTAATATTCATAACTACCATATTGAGAAAAAAATAATGAAATATCTGTTCAGGTTATAGATTATGGAACTAGTTTTCTTTTAACATGCTACACAAACTTGTAAAAGAAATAAACCAGCAAGCAAACATTGCTAATTTGTATTTCTCTTATTTAGAGTATTATGCGTAAAGGCCAGTTTATTCATATAAGACTATGTGTTTATCTGAAATTTATTTAAATAATACATTGAAATCCTCGAATTATCCTTTTATTAAAGATTTCCAGTAACCATTGCCAGTTAAATTTCTGCTAACAAAACTACAGTCTCTTGAAAATTCAACTTACCAGCTGTATAAGTTAACAAAATTCTTTATCATGAGTCAGCGAATTTGCTGATAAATACTACAAGGTGGGATGCCAATAAGACTTATAGCCAGGGAGGAGGGGCAAGATGGCGGAGGAGTAGGGTCCCCAAATCACCTGACCCCACCAAATTACCTAGATAACCTTCAAATATTCCTGAAAATCTAAGAATTCGGCCTGAGATTTAAAGAGAGAACAGCTGGAATGCTACAGTGAGAAGAGTTCGCGCTTCTATCAAGGTAGGAAGACGGGGAAAAAGAAATAAAGAAACAAAAGGCCTCCGAGGGGGAGGGGCCCCGCGAGGAGCCGGGCTGAGGCCGGGGCGAGTGTCCCCAGGACAGGAGAGCCCCGTCCCAGAGAAGCAGGAGCTGCACCAATCTTCCCGGGCCTGGGGAGGGCGGGGATGCCCTCAGGCTCCCGGGGACACTAATAGACACCTGCGCGCCCAGGAGAGTGCGCCGAGCTCCCTAAAGGGCTGCAGCGCGCACAAATTGACCCGGGAGCAGCTCGGAGGGGCTTGGGCGGCGGCTCTGAGCAGAGGAAGAGGCTCCGTGAGGAGGGGGCTGCGCGGCTCCGGGAGCAGCTCAGGGGGCTCCGGCGGAGGCTCCGCGCGAAGGGGGCTGAGCCACTAGGAGTGCGAATCCAACAGCGCAGGCCCCGGAGCACAGGGCGCCCGGGACACAGCACAGGATCCGACCTCCCCCCGGACAGGCAGTGGCCGGGAGGGCCCAGGACAGCAAGGACGCTCCTGCCCCGAGCTGAGCACATCAGCGGCCCCACCCCGGAGCCTCCAGGCCCTGCAGACGGAGAGCTCAGTAGTTACTGCGGGGGCTGAATCCAGGTTTCCAGAGCTGCCATAGCCACTGTGGCTATTCCTCCTGGGGCCTCACGGGGTAAACAACCCCCACTGAGCCCTGCAGCAGGCAGGGGCAGAGCTGATCCCCCAAGTGCTAACACCTGAAAATCAGCACAGCAGGCCCCTCCCCCAGAAGACCACCTAGACGGACCAGTTCCAGGGGAAGTCAAGGGACTTAAGTATACAGAATCAGAAGATACTCCCCCGTGTTTTTTGTTTTTTTTCTTTTTTTTCTTTTTGATTTCTGATTGCTTCCCCCACCCCCCCTTTTTTCACCTTCCTTTCTTTTTCTTTCTTTTTCTTCTCTTTTTTCCCGCTTTTTTCTTCTTTTTCTTTTTTGTCTTTCCCTTTTCTTTCCTTCTCTCTCTTTTTCTCCTTTCCCAATACAACTTGTTTTTGGCCACTCTGCACTGAGCAAAATGACTAGAAGGAAAACCTCACCTCAAAAGAAAGAATCAGAAACAGCCCTCTCTCCCACAGAGTTACAAAATCTGGATTACAATTCAATGTCAGAAAGCCAAATCAGAAGCACTATTATACAGCTACTGGTGGCTCTAGAAAAAAGCATTAAGGACTAAAGAGACTTTATGACTGCAGAATTTAGATCTCCTCAGGCAGAAATTAAAAATCAATTGAATGAGATGCAATCCAAACTAGAAGTCCTAACGACGAGGGTTAACGAGGTGGAAGAACGAGTGAGTGACATAGAAGACAAGTTAATGGCAAAGAGGGAAACTGAGGAAAAAAGAGACAAACAATTAAAACACCATGAAGATAGACAAAGGGAAATAAACGAAAGCCTGAGGAAGAAAAGCCTACGTTTAATTGGGGTTCCCGAGGGCGCCAAAAGGGCCAGAGGGCCAGAATATGTATTTGACAAATCCTAGCTGAAAACTTTCCTAATCTGGGAAGGGAAACAGGCATTCAGATCCAGGAAATAGAGAGATTCCCCCTTAAATCAATAAAAACCATTCAACACCTCCACATTTAATAGTGAAGCTTGCAAATTCCAAAGATAAAGAGAAGATCCTTAAAGCAGCAAGAGACAAGAAGTCCCTGACTTTTATGGGGAAGAGTATTAGGGTAACAGGAGACCTCTCTACAGAGACCTGGCAGGCCAGAAAGGGCTGGCAGGTTATATTTGGGTCCTAAATGAGAAGAGCATGCAGCCAAGAATACTTTATCCAGCAAGGCTCTAATTCAGAATAGAAGGAGAGATAAAGAGCTTCCAAGAGAGGCAGAAACTGAAAGAATATGGGACCAACAAACCAGCTCTGCCAGAAACATTAAGGAGAAATCTGTAAAAGAAAGAGGAAGTCCAAAGAAATAATCCACAAAACAGGGACTGAGTAGGTATTATGATGACATTAAATTCATATGTCAAAAGTAACTCTGAATGTGAACAGGCTTAAAGACCCCATCAAAAGGTGCAGTGTGTCAGACTGGATAAAAAAGCAGGACCCATCTATTTGCTGTCTACAAGAGACTCATTTTAGACAGGACACCTACATCCTGAAAATAAAAGGTTGGAGAACCATTTACCATTCAAATGGTTCTCAAAAGAAAGCAGGAGTAGCCATCCTTATATCAGATAAACTAAAATTTACCCCGAAGACTGTAGTGACAGATGAAGAGGGACACTATATCATACTTAAAGGATCTATCCAGCAAGAGGACATAACAATCCTCAGTATATATGCCCCGAATGTGGGAGCTACCAAATACTTAAACGAATTATTAACCAAAGTGAAGAAATACTTAGATAATAATACACTTATACTTGGTGACTTCAATCTAGCTCTTTCTACCCTCGAAAGGTCTTCTAAGCACAACATCTCCAAAGAAACGAGAGCTTTAAATGATACACTGGACTAGATGGATTTCACAGATATCTACAGGACTTTACATCAAAACTCAACTGAATACACATTCTTCTCAAGTGCACATGGAACTTTCTCCAGAATAGACCACATAATGGGTCACAAATGAGGTCTGAACCGACACCAAAAGATTGGGATCGTCCCCTGCATATTCTCAGACCATAACGCCTTGAAATTAGAACTCAATCACAAGAAGAAGTTTGGAAGGACCTCAAACACCTGGAGGTTAAGGACCATCCTGCTAAAAGATGAAAGGGTCAACTAGGAAATTAAGGAAGAATTAAAAAGATTCATGGAAACTAATGAGAATGAAGATACAACCGTTCAAAATCTTTGGGATGCAGCAAAAGCAGTCCGAAGGGGGAAATACATCGCAATACAAGCATCCATTCAAAAACTGGAAAGAACTCAAATAAAAAAGCTAACCTTACACCTAAAGGAGCTAGAGAAAAAACAGTAAATAGATCCTACAACCAGCAGAAGAAGAGAGTTAATAAAGATTCGACCAGAACTCAACGAAATCGAGACCAGAAGAACTGTGGAACAGATTAACAAAACCAGGAGTTGGTTCTTTGAAAGAATTAATAAGATAGATAAACCATTAGCCAGCCTTACTAAAAAGAGGAGAGAGAAGACTCAAATTAATAAAATCATGAACGAGGAAGAGGGGCAAGATGGCAGAAGAGTAGGGTCCCCAAACCACCTGTCTCCAAAAAATTACCTAGATAACCTTCAAATCATCCTGAAAATCTACGAATTCGGCCTGAGATTTAAAGAGAGACCAGCTGGAATGCTACAGTGAGAAGAGTTCGCCATTCTATCAAGGTAGGAAGACGGGGAAAAAGAAATAAAGAAACAAAAGGCCTCTGAGGGGGAGGGGCCCCGCGAGGAGCCGGGCTGAGGCCGGGGCGAGGGTCCCCAGGACAGGAGAGCCCCGTCCCGGAGAAGCAGGAGCTGCACCAACCTTCCCGGGGGAAAGGGGCCCGCAGAGAGTTAGAGCAGGACCCAGGAGGGCGGGAATGCCCTCGGGCTCCCGGGGACACTAACAGACACCTGCACCCCGGGAGAGTGCGCCGAGCTCCCTAAGGGCTGCAGTGCGCACGGCGGAGACCCGGAGCAGCTCGGAGGGGCTCGGGCGGCGGCTCTGCGGAGGGGGCTGCGGGGCGGGAGCGCGAATCCCACAGCGCAGGCCCCGGAGCACAGGGCGCCGGGACACAGCCCAGGATCCGGCCTCCCCCGGGACAGGCAGAGGCCGGGAGGGCCCAGGACAGCAAGGACGCGCCTGCCCGGAGCTGAGCAGATCAGCGGCCCCACCCCGGAGCCTCCAGGCCCTGCAGACAGAGAGCCACGTAGTTCCTGCGGAGGCTGAATCCAGGCTTCCAGAGTTGCCATAGCAACTGCGGCTGTTCCTCCTGGGACCTCATGTGGTAAACAACCCCCAATGAGCCCTGCAGCAGGCAGGGACAGAGCAGCTCCCCCAAGTGCTAACACCTGAAAATCAGCACAGCAGGCCCCTCCCCCAGAAGACCAGCTGGACGGACCAGTTCCAGGGGAAGTCAAGGGACTTAAAGTCTACAGATGCAGAAGATACTCCCCCGAGTTCCACTACAACTTGTTTTTGGCCACTCTGCACTGAGCAAAATGACTAGAAGGAAAACTCACCTCAAAAGAAAGAATCAGAAACAGCGCTCTCTCCCAAAGAGTTACAAAATCTGGATTAAAATTCAATGTCACAAAGCCAATTCAGAAGCACTATTATACAGCTACTGGTGGCTCTAGAAAAAAGCATTAAGGCCTCACGAGACTTCATGACTGCAGAATTTAGATCCATCAGGCAGAAATTAAAAATCAATTGAATGAGATGCAATCCAAACTAGAAGTCCTAACGACGAGGGTTAACGAGGTGGAAGAACGAGTGAGTGACATAGAAGACAAGTTAATGGCAAAGAGGGAAACTGAGGAAAAAAGAGACAGACAATTAAGGGACCATGAAGACGAAGACAGATTAAGGGAAATAAATGACAGCCTAAGGAAGAAAAACCTACGTTTAATAGGGGTTCCTGAGGGCGCCGAAATGGACAGAGGGACAGAGTATGTATTTGAACAAATCCTAGCTGAAAACTTTCCCAATCTGGGAAGGGAAACAGGCATTCAGATCCAGGAAATAGAGATCCCCCCCTAAAATCAATAAAAACCGTTCAACACCTCGACATCTAATAGTGAAGCTTGCAAATTCCAAAGATAAAGAGAAGATCCTTAAAGCAGCAAGAGACAAGAAGTCCCTGACTTTCATGGGGAGGAATATTAGGGTAACAGCAGACCTCTCCACAGAGACGTGGCAGGCCAGAAAGGGCTGGCAGGATATATTCAGGGTCCTAAATGAGAAGAACATGCAACCAAGAATACTTTATCCAGCAAGGCTGTCATTCAGAATGGAAGGAGAGATAAAGAGCTTCCAAGACAGGCAGGAACTGAAAGAATATGTGACCTCCAAACCAGCTCTGCAAGAAATTTTAAGGGGGACTCTTAAAATTCCCCTTTAAGAAGAAGTTCAGTGGAACAATCCACAAAAACAAGGACTAAATAGATATCATGATGACACTAAACTCATATCTGTCAATAGTAACTCTGAACGTGAACGGGCTTAATGACCCCATCAAAAGACGCAGAGTTTCAGACTGGATAAAAAAGCAGGACCCATCTATTTGCTGTCTACAAGAGACTCATTTTAGACAAAAGCACACCTACAACCTGAAAATAAAAGGGTGGAGAACCATTTACCATTCAAATGGTTCTCAAAATATACCCTAAAAACTATAGAACACTTCTGAAAGAAATTGAGGAAGACACAAAGAGATGGAAAAATATTCCATGCTCATGGATTGGCAGAATTAATATTGTGAAAATGTCAATGTTACCCAGGTCAATTTACATGTATAATGCAATCCCTATCAAAATAACATGGACTTTCTTCAGAGTCTTAGAACAAATTATTTTAAGATTTGTGTGGAATCAGAAAAGACCCCAAACAGCCAGGGGAAATTTAAAAAAAGAAAACCATATCTGGGGGCATCACAATGCCAGATTTCAGGTTGTACTACAAAGCTGTGGTCATCAAGACAGTGTGGTACTTGTACAAAAACAGACACATAGATCAAAGGAACAGAATAGAGAACCCAGAAGTGGACCCTGAACTTTATGGTCAACTAATATTCGATAAAGGAGGAAAGACGATCCACTGGAAGAAATACAGTCTCTTCAATAAATGGTGCTGGGAAAATTGGACATCCACATGCAGAAGAATGAAACTAGACCACTCTCTTGCACCATACACAGAGATAAACTCAAAATGGATGAAAGATCTAAATGTGAGACACTAACTTCTTGCAAGATACATCCACGAAAGCAAAAGAAACAAAAGCAAAAATGAACTATTGGGACTTCATCAAGATAAGAAGCTTTTGCACAGAAAAGTATACAGTCAACAAAACTCAAAGACAACCTACAGAATGGGAGAAGATATTATAAATAACATATCAGATAAAGGGCTAGTTTCCAAAATCTATAAAGAACTTATTTAATTCAACAGCAAAGAAATAAACAATCCAATCATGAAATGGTCAAAAGACATGAAGAGAAATCTCACAGAGGAAGACGTAGACATGGCCAACATGCACATGAGAAAATGCTCTGCATCACTTGCCATTAGGGAAATACAGATCAAAACCACAATGAGAAGGAGGAGGGGCAAGATGGCGGAGGAGTAGGGTCCCCAAATCACCTGTCCCCAACAAATTACCTAGATAACCTTCAAACCATCCTGAAAATCTACGAATTCGGCCTGAGATGTAAAGAGAGACCAGCTGGAATGCTACAGTGAGAGGAGTTCACGCTTCTATCAAGGTAGGAAGACGGGAAAAAGAAATAAAGGAACAAAAGGCCTCCGAGGGGGAGGGGCCCCGCGAGGAGCCGGGCTGAGGCCGGGGCGAGTGTCCCCTGGACAGGAGAGCCCCGTCCCCGGAGGAGCAGGAGCTGCACCAACCTTCCCGGGCGGGCGGCAAGGGGCTCGCAGGGAGTTGGAGCAGGACCCAGGAGAGCGGGGATGCCCTTGGGCTCCCGGGGACACTAACAGACACCTGCGCCCCGGGAGAGTGCTCCGAGCTCCCTAAGGGCTGCAGCGCGCACCGGAGCAGCTCAGAGGGGCTCGGGAGCGGCTCCAGGGAGGGAGCTGCGGGGCGGGAGCGCAAATCCAACAACACAGGCCCGGGAGCACAGGGCGCCGGGACACAGCCCAGGATCCGGCCTCCCCCCGGGACAGGCAGAGGCCGGGAGGGCCCAGGACAGCAAGGACGCTCCTGCCCCGAGCTGAGCAGATCAGCGGCCCCGCCCCGGAGCCTCCAGGCCCTGCGGACGGAGAGCCGAGAGCCCCGAGCCCCATAGTTCCTGCGGAGGCTGAATCCAGGCTTCCAGAGTTGCCATAGCAACTGCGGCTGATCCTCCTGAGACCTCACGGGGTAAACAACCCCCGCTGAGCCCTGCAGCAGGCAGGGGCAGAGCAGCTCCCCCAAGTGCTAACACCTGAAAATCAGCGCAACAGGCCCCTCCCCCAGAAGACCAGCTGGACGGACCAGTTCCAGGGGAAGTCAAGGGACTTAAACTCTACAGAAATACTCCCCCGTGTTTTTTTTTTCTTCTTTTCTTTTTTCTTTTCTTTTTGATTTCTGATTGCTTCCCCCACCCCCTTTTTTTTTCACCTTTCTTTCTTTTTCTTTCCCTTTTTCTTCTCTTCTTTCCTTTTTCTTTTCTTTTTCTTTTTCTTTTTCTCTTTTCTTTCCTTCTCTCTCTTTCTCTCCTTTTCCCAATACAACTTGTTTTTGGCCACTCCGCACTGAGCAAAATGACTAGAAGGAAAACCTCACCTCAAAAGAAAGAATCAGAAACAGCCCTCTCTCCCACAGAGCTACAAAATCTGGATTACAATTCAATGTCAGAAAGCCAATTCAGAAGCACTATTATACAGCTACTGGTGGCTCTAGAAAAAAGCATTAAGGACTCACGAGACTTCATGACTGCAGAATTTAGATCCAATCAGGCAGAAATTAAAAATCAACTGAATGAGATGCAATCCAAACTAGAAGTCCTAACGACGAGGGTTAACGAGGTGGAAGAACGAGTGAGTGACATAGAAGACAAGTTAATGGCAAAGAGGGAAACTGAGGAAAAAAGAGATAAACAATTAAAGAACCATGAAGACAGATTAAGGGAAATAAATGACACTCTAAGGAAGAAAAATCTACGTTTAATTGGAATATTACTCAGCCATTAGAAACAACAAATACCCACCATTTGCTTCAACGTGGATGGAACTGGAGGGTATTATGCTGAGTGAAGTAAGTCAATCGGAGAAGGACAGTGTATGTTCTCATTCATTTGGGGAATATGAATAATAGTGAAAGGGATTATAAGGGAAGGGAGAAGAAATGTGTGAGAAATATCAGAAAGGGAGACAGAACATAGAGACTTCTAACTCTGGGAAATGAACTAGGGGTGGTGGAGGGGGAGGAGGGCGGGGGGTGGGGGTGAATGGGTGACGGTAACTGAGGGGGACACTTGACGGGATGAGCACTGGGTGTTATTCTGTATGTTGGTAAATTGAACACCAATAAAAATTAATTTATAAAAAAATAAAAATAATAAAATAAATAAAATCATGAACGAGAAAGGAGAGATCACTACCACACCAAGGAAATGCAAACGATTCGAAAAACATATTATGAACAGATATATGCCAATAAACTAGGCAATCTAGAAGAAATGCACGCATTCCTGGAAAGTCACAAACTACCAAAACTGGAACAGGAAGAAATAGAAAACCCGAACAGGCCAATAAACACTGAGAAAATTGAAGCAGTCATACAAAACCTCCCAAGACACAAAAGTCCAGGGCCAGATGGCTTCCCAGGGGAATTCTATCAAACGTTTAAAGAAGAAACCATACCTATTCTACTGAAGCTGTTTGGAAAGATAGAAAGAGATGGAGTACTTCCAAACTCATTCTATGAATCCAGCATCACCTTAATCCCAAAACCAGACAAAGTCCCCACCAAAAAGGAGAATTACAGACCAATATCCCTGATGAACATGGATGCAAAAATTCGCAGCAAGATTCTAGCCAATAGGATCCAACAACACATTAAGAAAATTATTCACCATGACCAAGTAGGATTGATCCCTGGGACACAAGGCTGGTTCAACACTCGTAAAACAATCAATGTGATTCATCATATCAGCAAGAGAAAAACCAAGAACCATATGATGCTCTCATTAGATGCAGAGAAAGCATTTGACAAAATACAGCATCCATTCCTGATCAAAACTCTTCAGGGTGTAGGGATAGAGGGAACTTTACTCGACATCTTAAAAGCCATCTACGAAAAGCCCACAGCAAATATCATTCTCAATGGGGAAGCACTGGGGTCATTTCCTCTAAGATCAGGAACCAGACAGGGATGTCCACTCTCACCACTGCTATTCAACATAGTTTTGGAAGTCCTAGCCTCAGAAATCAGACAACAAAAAGACATTAAAGGCATTCAAATTAGCGAAGAAGAAGTCAAACTCTCCCTCTTCGCCAATGACATGATACTCAACATACTCAGGCCAAAGGCCTCCACTCCAAGATTGCTAGAATTCATCCGGCAATTTCGTAGCATGGCAGGATACAAAATCAATGCCCAGAAGTCAGTGGCATTTCTCTACACTAACAATGAGACTGAAAAAAGAGAAATGAAGGAGTCAGTCCCATTTACAATAGCTCCCAAAAGCCACCGTACCTAGGAATAAACCTAACCAAAGAGGTAAAGGATCTATACCCTAAAAACTATAGGACACTTCTGAAAGAATTTGAGGAAGACACAAAGAGATGGAAAAATATTCCATGCTCATGGATTGGCAGAATTAATATTGTGAAAATGTCAATGTTACCCAGGGCAATTTACGCGTTTAATGCAATCCCTATCAAAATACCATGGACTTTCTTCAGAGAGTTAGAACAAATTATTTTAAGATTTGTGTGGAATCAGAAAAGACCCCGAATAGCCAGGGGAATTTTAAAAAAGAAAACCATATCTGGGGTATCACAATGCCAGATTTCAGGTTGTACTACAAAGCTCTGGTCATCAAGACAGTGCGGTACTGGCACAAAAAACAGACACATAGATCAATGGAACAGAGTAGAGAAACCAGAAGTGGACCCTGAACTTTATGGTCAACTAATATTCGATAAAGGAGGAAACACTATCCATTGGAAGAAAGACAGTCTCTTCAATAAATGGTGCTGGGAAAATTGGACCTACACATGCAGAAGAATGAAACTAGTCCACTCTCTTGCACCATACACAAAGATAAACACAAAATGGATGAAAGATCTAAATGTGAGACAAGATTCCATCAAAATCCTGAGAGGATAACACAGGCAACACCCTTTTTGAACTCAGACACAGTAACTTCTTGCAAGATACATCCACGAAGGCAAAAGAAACAAAAGCAAAAATGAACTATTGGGACTTCATCAAGATAAGAAGCTTTTGCACAGCAAAGGATACAGTCAACAAAACTCAAAGACAACCTACAGAATGGGAGAAGATATTTGCAAATAACATATCAGATAAAGGGCTAGTTTCCAAGATCTATAAAGAACTTATGAAACTCAACAGCAAAGAAACAAACAATCCAATCATGAAATGGGCAAAAGACATGAAGAGAAATCTCACAGAGGAAGACATAGACATGGCCAACATGCACATGAGAAAATGCTCTGCATCATTGCCATCAGGGAAATACAAATCAAAACCACAATGAGATACCACCTCACACCAGTGAGAATGGGGAAAATTAACAAGGCAGGAAACAACAAATGTTGGAGAGGATGCGGAGAAAAGGGAACCCTCTTACACTGTTGGTGGGAATGTGAACTGGTGCAGCCACTCTGGAAAACTGTGTGGAGGTTCCTCAAAGAATTAAAAATAGACCTGCCCTACGACCCAGCAATTGCACTGTTAGGGATTTACCCCAAGATTCAGATGCAATGAAACGCCGGGACACCTGCACCCCGATGTTTCTAGCAGCCATGTCCACAATAGCCAAACTGTGGAAGGAGCCTCGGTGCCCATCGAAAGATGAATGGATAAAGAAGATGTGGTTTATGTATACAATGGAATATTACTCAGCCATTAGAAATACAATACCCACCATTTGCTTCAACGTGGATGGAACTGGAGGGTATTATGCTGAGTGAAGTAAGTCAATCGGAGAAGGACAAACAGTGTATGTTCTCATTCATTTGGGGAATATGAATAATAGTGAAGGGAATATAAGGGAAGGGAGAAGAAATGTGTGGGAAATATCAGAAAGGGACACAGAACATAAAGACTTCTAACTCTGGGAAATGAACTAGGGGTGGTGGAAGGGGAGGAGGGCGGGGGGTGGGGGTGAATGGGTGACGGGCACTGAGGGGGACACTTGACGGGATGAGCACTGGGTGTTATTCTGTATGTTGGTAATTTGAACACCAATAAAAAATAAATTTATTATAAAAAAAGACTTATAGCCAGACAGAATTGAGAAAGAATACAATGAAAGGGAATGACTAGCTGACAACCAGCAGATAATCATTCTCTTTTCTTCCACCTTTGTTCAAGTAGGTCTCATCCATTGGTTCCTTTTTCAGTTTTCTGTAAATAATAGGGAGACAAAGGTCTCTATTTATAGTGATGTATATTACTAATATATTTCAATGTGACAAAAGCTCTATAGAGTTGGATGTAATGCAAGATTTTTAAGCACATTTTATTAGAATTTTTTCCATTTCTTTTTTTATAAATTTATTTTTATTGGTGTTCAATTTGCCAACATATAGAATAATACCCAGTGCTCATCCGTCAAGTGCCCAGCTCAGTGCCCGTCATGCAGTCACCCCCCCCCCGCCCACCTCCCCTTCCACCACCCCTAGTTCGTTTCCCAGAGTTAGAAGTCTTTCATATTCTATCTCCCTTTCTGATATTTCCCACTCATTTTTTCTCCTTTCCCCTTTATTCCCTTTCACTACTTTTTATATTCCCCAAATGAATAGGACCATATAATGTTTGTCCTTCTCCGATTGACTTATTTCACTCAGGATAATACCCTCCAGTTCCATCCACATCGACGCAAATTGTGGGTATTTGTTGTTTCTTTTTTTAAATAATCAATTTATTTTTTATTTGTGTTCAACTTTCCAACATACAGAATGACACCCAGGGCACATCCTGTCAAGTGCCCCCGTAGTGCCCATCACCCATCCACCCCCACCCCCCGCCCTCCTCACCTTTCACCACCCCTAGTTCGTTTCCCAGAGTTAGGAGTCTACATGTTCTATCTCCATTTCTGAAACTTCCTACCCATTTCTTTTCCCATCCCTTCTATTCCCTTCCACTATTATTTATATTCCCCAAATGAATAAGACCATATAATGTTTGTCCTTTTCCGATTGACTTATTTCACTCAGCATAATACCCTCCAGTTCCATCCACGTTGAAGCAATGATGGGTATTTGTCATTTCTAATGGCTGAGTAATATTCCATTGTGCACATAAACCGCATCTTCGTAATCCATTCATCTTTCGATGGACACCAAGGCTCCTTCCACAGTTTGGCTAATGTGGATATTGATGCTATAAACATCGGGGTGCAGGTGTCCTGGCATTTCATTGCATCTGTATCTTTGGGGTAAATCCCAGCAGTGCAATTGCTGGGTCATAGGGCAGGTCTATTTTTAACTCTTTGAGGAACCTCCACACAGTTTTCCAGAGTGGCTGCACCAGTTCACATTCCCACCAAAAGTGCAGGAGGGTTCCCCTTTCTCCACATCCTCTCCAACATTTGTGGTTTCCTGCCTTGTTAATGTTCCCCATTCTCACTGGTGTGAGGTGGTATCTCATTGTGGTTTTGATTTGTATTTCCCTGATGGCAAGTGATGCAGAGCATTTCCTCATGTGCTTGTTGGCCATGTCTATGCCTCTCTCTGTGAGATCTCTGTTCATGTCTTTTGCCCATTTCATGATTGGATTGTTTGTTTCTTTGCTGTTGAGTTTCATAAGTTCTTTACAGATCTTGGAAACTAGCCCTTTATCTGATATGTTATTTGCAAATATCTTCTCCCATTCTGTAGGATGTCTTTGAGTTTTGTTGACAGTATCTTTTGCTTTGCAAAAGCTTCTTATCTTGATGAAGTCCCAATATTTCATTTTTGCTTTTGTTTCTCTTGCCTTCATGGATGAATCTTGCAAGAAGTTACTGTCGCCAAGTTCAAAAAGGGTGTTGCCAGTGTTCTTCTCTAGGATTGTGATGGAATCTTGTCTCACATTTAGATCTTTCATCCATTTTGTGTTTCTCTTTGTGTATGGTGCAAGAGAGTGGTCCAGTTTCATTCTTCCGCATGTGTAGGTCCAATTTTCCCAGCACCATTTATTGAAGAGACTGTCTTTTTTTCCAGTGGATAGTCTTTCTTGCTTTGTCGAATATTAGTTGACCATAAATTTGAAGGTCCACTTCTGAAATTCTGAGTTCTGTTCCACTGATCTATGTGTCTGTTTTTATGCCAATACCAAACTGTCTTGATGACCACAGCTTTGTAGTACAACCTGAAATCTGGCATTGTGATGCCCCCAGCTATGGTTTTTTTCTAAGTTCCCCTGGCTATTCGGGGTCTTTTCTGATTCCACACAAATCTTAAAATAATTTGTTCTAACTCTCTGAAGAAAGTCCATGGTATTTTGATAGGGATTGCATTAAACGTGTAAATTGCCCTGGGTAACATTGACATTTTCACTATAATAATTCTTCCAATCCATGAGCATGGAATTTTTTTCCATCTCTTGTGTCTTCGTCAATTTCTTTCAGAGGTGTTCTATAGTTTTTAGGGTATAGATCCTTTACCTCTTTGGATAGGTTTATTCCTAGGTATCTTATGCTTTTGGGTGCAATTGTAAGTGGGATCGACTCCTTAATTTCTCTTTCTTCAGTCTCATTGTTAGTGTATAGAAATGCCACTGACAGGATCCCTGGTGGCGCAGAAGTTTGGTGCCTGCCTTTGGCCCAGGGCGCGATCTTGGAGACCCGGGATCGAATCCCACGTCGGGCTCCCTGCATGGAGCCTGCTTCTCCCTCTGCCTGTGTCTCTGCCTCTCTGTCTCTCTCTCTCTGACTCTCTCTCTCTCTCTCTCTGTCTCTCTCTCTCTCTCTCTCTCTCTGTGACTATCATAAATAAATAAAATCTTTTTAAAAAAAAAGAAATGCCACTGACTTCTGGGCATTGATTTTGTATCCTGCCATACTGCCAAATTGCAGTTTTTGTTCTAGCTATCTTGGGGTGGAGTCTCTTGGGTTTTCTATGTAGAGTATTATGTCATCGGCGAAGAAGGAGATTTTGACTTCTTTGCCAATTTGAATGCCTTTAATGTCTTTTTGTTGTTTGATTGCTGAGGCTAGGACTTCTAATACTATGTTGAATAGCAGTGGTGAGAGTGGACATCCCTGTCTTGTTCCTGATCTTAGAGGAAAAGCTCCCAGTGCTTCCCCATTGAGAATGATATTTGCTGTGGGCTTTTTGTAGATGGCTTTTCAGATGTTGAGGAATGTTCCCTCTATCCCTACACTCTGAAGAGTTTTGATCAGGAATGGATGCTGTATTTTGTCAAATGCTTTCTTTGAATCTAATGAGAGGATCATATGGTTCTTGATTTTTCTCTTGCTGATATGATGAATCACATTGATTGTTTTACGAGTGTTGAACCAGCCTTGTGTCCCGGGGATAAATCCTACTTGGTAATGGTGAATAATGTTCTTAATGTGTTGTTGGATCCTATTGGCTAGTATCTTGTTGACAATTTTTGCATCCATGTTCATCAGGGATATTGGTCTATAATTCTCCTTTTTGGTGGGGTCTTTGTCTGGTTTTGGAATTAAGGTGATGCTGGCCTCATAGAATGATTTTGGAAGGACTCCTAGGTTGAAGAGAGGTATTGGAAGAACTGCCTCAACACAGGGTAAAAGAATTAGAATGGATCAAAAAAAATTCTAAGAACCTAACTTTTTTCTAGGAAATACATTTTTATAACTTAGGCATTTAAGAATTATTTTAATTCAGACTAAAAGAAAGGATATTTGCTAAAGATAGAAGAAATCTGGAAAGCCTATTGGATAATTGATAACTGATATGAATGATATTAATTAGCCTGTGTACTTTATGGTTGTCAGCTACTGAATATGTGAGGACCTGAAATGCTGTTCCTAAAGCTTCTCACATCATCCTGTTTCTATTCTGTCATGTTTGTTCTCATCTATTTTTCTGATGTGATCAAATGACAGAATTATATCACAACTATTCTGATGGGTCCACACAATAGGGTAATATGCAACTGCCAATAAGCTCTCAAGACTCTGGTTTTCTTTCTCACTTGTAGAAAAACTTATATAATATAATGATAAAATAGCTAACATGTATATGGCACTTAATATATGCCAGGACTGGTAAAAGCACTTTGTGTAAACTAAAATTTTAATCCATACAATACTTCTATGAAGTAGTACTATCATAATCCCTATTTTACAGATTTAGGAACTGGGGCTCAGGGAGACTAGGTAATATCTCTAAATAATTTCTTTTCAGTTTTAAAAGCATGCATTTATTAATTTTAAATAAGTTTACTTGAGATATGTGAAATAAATACAATCTTTATTATTCTTTAGTATTGAAGTAGAGTTGACATATAATTTTATATTAGTTTCAGGTGCACACATAATGATTCAACAATTCTATATTTTATTTTTTTAATAAATTAATTTTTATTGGTGTTCAATTTACCAACATACAGAATAACACCCAGTGCTCATTCCGTCAAGTGTCCCCCTCAGTGCCCGTCACCCATTCACCCCCACCCCATGCCCGCCCCCCCTTCCACCACCCCTAGTTCATTTCCCAGAGTTAGGAGTTTTTATGTTGTGTCTCCCTTTCTGATATTTCCCACACATTTCTTCTCCCTTCCCTTATATTCCATTTCACTATTATTCATATTCCCCAAATGAATGAGAACATACACTGTTTGTCCTTCTCCGATTGACTTACTTCACTCAGCATAATACCCTCCAGTTCCATCCACGTTGAAGCAAATGGTGGGTATTTTTCGTTTCTTTTTTTTTATTTTTTATTTTTTTATTTTTTTTATGATAGTCATACAGAGAGACAGAGAGAGGCAGAGACACAGGCAGAGGGAGAAGCAGGCTCCATGCACCGGGAGCCCGACGTGGGATTCAATCCCGGGTCTCCAGGATCGCGCCCTGGGCCAAAGGCAGGCGCCAAACCG
The DNA here is from genome assembly GCF_905146905.1 of Nyctereutes procyonoides. Lineage (NCBI taxonomy): Eukaryota > Metazoa > Chordata > Mammalia > Carnivora > Canidae > Nyctereutes > Nyctereutes procyonoides. The sequence goes on along the minus strand of NW_026575125.1, from coordinate 61,806,273 downwards.
CTGTGCCACCCAGGGATCCCTATTTGTCGTTTCTAATGGCTGAGTAATATTCCATTGTATACATAAACCACATCTTCTTTATCCATTCATCCTTCGATGGACACCGAGGCTCCTTCCACAGTTTGGCTATTGTGGACATGGCTGCTAGAAACATCGGGGTGCCGGTGTCCCGGCGTTTCACTGCATCTGAATCTTTGGGGTAAATCCCTAACAGTGCAATTGCTGGGTCGTAGGGCAGGTCCATTTTTAACTCTTTGAGGAACCTCCACACAGTTTTCCAGAGTGGCTGCACCAGTTCACATTCCCACCAACAGTGTAAGAGGGTTCCCTTTTCTCCAAATCCTCTCCAACATTTGTTGTTTCCTGCCTTGTTAATGTTCCCCATTCTCACTGGTGTCAGGTGGTATCTCATTTTGGTTTTGATTTGTATTTCCCTGATGGCAAGTGATGCAGAGCATTTCCTCATGTGCATGTTGTCCATGTCTCTGTCTTCCTCTGTGAGATTTCTCTTCATGTCTTTTGCCCATTTCATGATTGGATTGTTTGTTTCTTTCCTGTTGAGTTTCATAAGTTCTTTATAGATTTTGGAAACTAGCCCTTTGTCTGATATGTTATTTGCAAATATCTTCTCCCATTCTGTAGGTTGTCTTTGAGTTTTGTTGACTGTGTCCTTTGCTGTGCAAAACTTCTTATCTTGATGAAGTCCCAATAGTTCATTTTTGCTTTTGTTTCTTTTGCTTTCGTGGATGTATCTTGCAAGAAGTTACTGTCGCCAAGTTCAAAAAGGGTGTTGCCTGTGTTCTCCTCCAGGATTTTGATGGAATCTTGTCTCACATTTAGATCTTTCATCCATTTTGAGTTTATCTCTGTGTATGGTGCAAGAGAGTGGTCTAGTTTCATTCTTCTGCATGTGGATGTCCAATTTTCCCAGCACCATTTATTGAAGAGACTGTCTTTCTTCCAGTGGATCGTCTTCCCTCCTTTATCGAATATTAGTTGACCATAAAGTTCAGGGTCCTCTTCTGGGTTTTCTATTATGTTCCATTGATCGATGTGTCTGTTTTTGTGCCAGTACCACACTGTCTTGATGACCACAGCTTTGTAGTACAACCTGAAATCTGGCATTGTGATGCCCCCAGATACGGTTTTCTTTTTTAAAATTCCCCTGGCTATTCGGGGTCTTTTCTGATTCCACACAAATCTTAAAATAATTTGTTCTAACTCTCTGAAGAAAGTCCATGGTATTTTGATAGGGATTGCATTAAACGTGTAAATTGCCCTGGGTAACATTGACATTTTCAAATATTAACTCTGCCAATCCATGAGCATGGAATATTTTTCCATCTCTTTGTGTCTTCCTCAATTTCTTTCAGAGGTGTTCTATAGTTTTTAGGGTATAGATCCTTTACCTCATTGGTTAGGTTTATTCCTAGGTATCTTATGCTTTGGGGTGCAATTGTAAATGGGATTGACTCCTTAATTTCTCTTTCTTCAGTCTCATTGTTAGTGTATAGAAATGCCACTGATTTCTGCCCATTGATTTTCTATCCTGCCATGCTACCAAATTGCTGTATGAGTTCTAGCAATCTTGGGGTGGAGGCTTTTGGGTTTTCTATGTAGAGTACCATATCATCGGCGAAGAGGGAGAGTTTGACTTCTTCTTTGCCAATTTGAATGCCTTTAATGTCTTTTTGTTGTCTGATTGCTGAGGCTAGGACTTCCAATACTATGTTGAATAGCAGTGGTGAGAGTGGACATCCCTGTCTTGTTCCTGATCTTTGGGGAAAGACTCCCAGTGCTTCCCCATTGAGAATGATATTTGCTGTGGGCTTTTCGTAGATGGCTTTTAAGATGTCGAGGAAAGTTACCTCTATCCCTACACTCTGAAGAGTTTTGATCAGGAATGGATGCTGTATTTTGTCAAATGCTTTCTTTGTATCTAATGAGAGGATCATATGGTTCTTGGTTTTTCTCTTGCTGATATGATGAATCACATTGATTGTTTTACGAGTGTTGAACCAGCCTTGTGTCCCAGGGATCAATCCTACTTGGTCATGGTGAATAATTTTCTTAATGTGTTGTTGGATCCTATTGGCTAGTATCTTGTTGAGAATTTTTGCATCCATGTTCATCAGGGATATTGGTCTGTAATTCTCCTTTTTGGAGGGGTCTTTGTCTGGTTTTGGAATTAAGGTGATGCTGGCCTCATAGAATGAATTTGGAAGTACTCCATCTCTTTCTATCTTTCCAAACAGCTTTAGTAGAATAGGTATGATTTCTTCTTTAAACGTTTGATAGAATTCCCCTGGGATGCCATCTGGCCCTGGACTCTTGTGTCTTGGGATGTTTTTGATGACAGCTTCAATTTCCTCCCTGGTTATTGGCCTGTTCAGGTTTTCTATTTCTTCCTGTTCCAGTTTTGGTAGTTTGTGGCTTTCCAGGAATGCGTCCATTTCTTCTAGATTGCCTAATTTATTGGCGTAGAGCTGTTCATAATATGTTTTTAAAATTGTTTGTATTTCCTTGGTGTTGGTAGTGATCTCTCCTTTCTCATTCATGATTTTATTGAGTCTTCTCTCTCTTCTTTTTAATAAGGTTGGCTAATGGTTTATCTATCTTATTAATTCTTTCAAAGAACCAACTCCTGGTTTTGTTGATCTGTTCCACAGTTCTTCTGGTCTCAATTTCGTTGAGTTCTTCTCGAATTTTAATTAACTCTCTTCTTCTGCTGGGCGTCGGTTCCATTTCCTGTTTTTTCTCTAGCTCCTTTATGTGTAAGGTTAGCTTTTGTATTTGAGTTCTTTCCAGTTTTTGAATGGATGCTTGTATTGCGATGTATTTCCCCCTCAGGACTGCTTTTGCTGCATCCCAAAGATTTTGAACGGTTGTATCTTCATTTTCATTAGTTTCCATGAATCTTTTTAATTCTTCCTTAATTTCCTGGTTGTCCCTTTTATCTTTTAGCAGGATGGTCCTTAACCTCCATATGTTTGATGTCCTTCCAAACTTCTTGTTGTGATTGAGTTCTAATTTCAAGGCGTTATGGTCTGAGAATATGCAGGGGACGATCCCAGTCTTTTGGTATCGGTTCAGACCCGATTTGTGACCCAGTATGTGGTCTATTCTGGAGAAAGTTCCATGTGCACTTGAGAAGAATGTGTATTCAGTTGAGTTTGGATGTAAAGTTCTGTAGATATCTGTGAAATCTATCTGGTCCAGTGTATCATTTAAGCTCTCGTTTCTTTGGAGATGTTGTGCTTAGAAGACCTGTCGAGGGTAGAAAGAGCTAGATTGAAGTCATCAAGTATAAGTGTATTATTATCTAAGTATTTCTTCACTTTGGTTAATAATTCGTTTAAGTATTTGGCAGCTCCCACATTCGGGGCATATATATTGAAGATTGTTAAGTTCTCTTGTTGGATAGATCCTTTAAGTATGATATAATGTCCCTCTTCATCTCTCACTACAGTCTTCGGGGGTAAATTTTAGTTTATCTGATATAAGGATGGCTACCCCTGCTTTCTTTTGAGAACCATTTGAATGGTAAATGGTTCTCCAACCTTTTATTTTCAGGTTGTAGGTGTCCTTCTGTCTAAAATGAGTCTCTTGTAGTCAGCAAATAGATGGGTCCTGCTTTTTTATCCAGTCTGAAACTCTGCGCCTTTTGATGGGGTCATTAAGCCCGTTCACGTTCAGAGTTACTATTGACAGATATGAGTTTAGTATCACCATGATATCTATTCAGTCCTTGTTTTTGTGGATTGTTCCACTGAACTTCTTCTTAAAGGGGAATTTTAAGAGTCCCCTTTAAAATTTCTTGCAGAGCTGGTTTGGAGGTCACATATTCTTTCAGTTCCTGCCTGTCTTGGAAGCTCTTTATCTCTCCTTCCATTTTGAATGAGAGCCTTGCTGGATAAAGTATTCTTGGTTGCATTTTCTTCTCATTTAGCGCCCTGAATATATCCTGCAAGCCCTTTCTGGTCTGCCAGCTCTCTGTGGAGAGGTCTGCTGTTACCCTAATATTCCTCCCCATGAAAGTCAGGGACTTCTTGTCTCTTGCTGCTTTAAGGATCTTCTCTTTATCTTTCGAATTTTCAAGCTTCACTATTAGATGTCGAGGTGTTGAACGATTTTTATTGATTTTAGGGTGGGGAATCTCTCTATTTCCTGGATCTGAATGCCTGTTTCCCTTCCCAGATTGGGAAAGTTTTCAGCTAGGATTTGTTCAAATACATATTCTGGCCCTCTGTCCCTTTCGGCACCCTCGGGAACCCCAATTAAGCATAGGTTTTTCTTCCTTAGGCTGTCATTTATTTCCCTTTGTCTATCCTCATGGTGTTTTAATTGTTTGTCTCTTTTTTCCTCAGTTTCCCTCTTTGCCATTAACTTGTCTTCTATGTCACTCACTCGTTCTTCCACCTGGTTAACCCTTGTCGTTAGGACTTCTAGTTTGGATTGCATCTCATTCAATTGATTTTTAATTTCTGCCTGATTGGATCTAAATTCTGCAGTTATGAAGTCTCGTGAGTCCTTAATGCTTTTTTCTAGAGCCACCAGTAACTGTATAATAGTGCTTCTGAATTGGCTTTCTGACATTGAATTTTAATCCAGATTTTGTAACTCCGTGGGAGAGAGGACTGTTTCTGATTCTTTCTTTTGAGGTGAGGTTTTCCTTCTAGTCATTTTGCTCAGTGTAGAGTGGCCAAAAAAAGTTTAATTGGGAAAAGGAGAGAAAGAGAGAGAAGGAAAGAAAAGAGAAAGAGAAAAAAGAAAAAGAAGAAAAAAGCGGGAAAAAAGAGAAGAAAAGAAAAAGAAAGGTGAAAGAAAAAAAGGGGTGGGGTTGGGGGAAGCAATCAGAAATAAAAAAGAAAAGAAAAAAGAATTAAAAAACGAAAAACACGGGGGAGTATCTTCTGATTCTGTAGACTTTAAGTTCCTTGACTTCCCCTGGAACTGGTCCGTCTAGCTGGTTTTCTGTGGGAGGGGCCTGCTGTTCTGATTTTCAGGTGTTAGCACTTGGGGGAGATGTTCTGCCCCTGCCTGCTGCAGGGCTCAGTGGGGGTTGTTTACCCCGTGAGGCCCCAGGATGAACAGCCCCAATGGTTATGGCAGCTCTGGAAGCCTGGAGTCAGCCCCGCAGGAGCTAAGGGGCCCTCCGTCCCATCCGCAGGGCCTGGAGGCTCCGGGGCGGGGCCGCTGATGTGCTCAGCTCGGGGCAGGAGCGTCCTTGCTGTCCTGGGCCCTCCCGGCCTCTGCCTGTCCCGGGGGAGGCCGGATCCTGGGCTGTGTCCCGACGCCCTGTGCTCTGGGGCCTGCGCTGAGGGATTCGCGCTCCCGGTCGCGCAGCCGCGCTCTGCGAAGCCACTCTAGCTCTTCCGAGCTGCTCCCGGCCGCGCAGCCCCCTCCGCGGAGCCGCAGCCCGAGTCCCTCCGAGCCTCTCGGGGTCCCGCCGTGCGCGCTGCAGCCCTTAGGGAGCTCGGCACACTCTCCTGCGCGCGCAGGTGTCTGTTAGTGTCCCAGGGAGCCCTAGGGCATCCTCGCCCTCCTGGGTTCTGCTCTAACTCCCTGTGGGTGCCTTTCGGCCCGGGAAGTTTGGTGCAGCTCCTGCTCCTCCGGGTCGTGGCTCTCCTGTCCTGGGGACACTCGCCCTGGCCTTAGCCCGGCTCCTCGCGGGGCCCCTCCCCCTCGGAGGCCTTTTGTTTCTTTATTTCTTTTTCCCCGTCTTCCTACCTTGATTGAAGCGCGAACTCTTCTCACTGTAGCGTTGCAGGTGGTCTCTCTTTAAATCTCAGGCCGAATTCGTAGATTTTCAGGATGATTTGAAGGTTATCTAGGTATTTTGGTGGGGACAGGTGATTTGGGGACCCTACTCTTCCGCCATCTTGCCCCTCCTCCCCAACAATTCTATATTTTATTCAATGCTGCCCACAATAAGTGTCTTCACCATCTGTCACCATACAATATTGTTACAATATTACTAAAATATTTCTTTTTCTTTTTTTTTAAGATTTCATTTTTAAGTAACCTCTATAGCCAATGTAGGACTCAAAATTACTGAGATCACGTGTCAGATGCTCTACTGACTGAGCCAGCCAGGCACCCACTGATAATATTTATTATACTATACTTTGTATCTTTATGATATACTTAGTTTATAATTATAAGTTTGTACCTTTTAATTCTCTATACCTATTTCACCCACGCTGGAAACCATCGTGTTGTTCTCTGAATATGAGGTTATTTTTTTCTTTTTCTTGTATGTTTGATTGTTTTTTAGATTCTACAGAAGAGTGAAATAATATGGTATTTGTTTTTCTCTGTCTGACTTATTTCACTTAGCATAAAACCTTCTAGGAGCAGAAGCAGGAAGATAGCAGTAGAGTCAGAAGACACTAAGGTCACCTTGTCTCATCAAATTATCATAAATACACCTAATCTGAAGACTGACAGAGCAAACTCAATAACTAAAGGGAGAGAAAAAAGTCATATCAAGTAACATAAGAAGTGCAGAGTCATGTTTTAGGGGAGAAACAGATCATGACTGCTGTGGAGTGGAGAGAGAGGAGTTGTGCATAATGGCAAGAGAGAGAGAGAGGAGTACATAGGGAAACGCAAAAGGAGAACATTTTCCCAAAGACAATGGCTTGAATAATGAGAGGGTCTGAATTCTGTGAGTTCTTGCAACCAGCAGAGCTTAAAGCCTGATGTTTTAAAGGTCAGCAAGCTTGGCTGAACCTGGAAAGCTTCAGGGCTGCTACTGGAAAGAAAGCAGGCAAACAATCAAGGGGCAGATAACCTAAAGGTAATAACCCGAAGAGTGCCTGGGGCCCACAGTGGTAGAATATTTGTGCTTTCCAGAGTGAATCCTTGATAGGCAGCATTCACCATGATACCTCTCCAAGAACAAAAGAGCTACCTAGGGGTATTTCCCTCCCCTGCCCCTCAGCAAATACACAGAGCCACCTGTGGGAAGCAGGGAAGAAGGGCACTGACTGCCTAACTTGCTTACAATAAGCCCCATCTCCAGAACTCTGGTTGGACTGCTCTTATCAGTCATGCTCACCTCAGTTCCAGTGTGGCAAGCTCCTCCAAGAGAAGACCAGCAAAAACCCCAGCACATGCCATGTCTACAAATCAGAATGATGCAGAGTCTCAGCTATTATGGAGATGGTGACAGGTCTTATTTTGCAGCATACCATAAACAATTAGTTAAAACTCACCACATTCAGGCCAGGGACAAATCATTACTTTCAGCAATCAAGGAGAGCCTCTGGAGACAACTCGCCTGAAGGATAGATCAGCCAGAAGACAATAGCAGAATGCAGGCAGCATGCACTGGAGAAACTTCCTGAAACACCAGGCCCTGCACTTGATATGACATCTTCCTCATTAGGCCATTACTTTCAGGTACAGGAGACATAACTGAATTTGCTAACTCAGAGAAAATGGTAGAGACTTAGACAAAATGAGAAGACAGAGGAATTAATACCAAATGAAAGAAAAAAGATAAGGCTACAACCAGAAATCAAAATGAGGCAAATATAAGAAACATACCCTAATGGAGAATTTTTAAATATGTTTTAAGATTTTATTTATCTATTCATGAGGCACACACAGAGGGAGAGAGAGGGAGAGAGAGAGAAAGAGAGAGAGGGAGAGAGAGAGAGAGAGAGAGAGAGAGAGAGAGGCAAAGACATAGACAGAGGGAGAAGAAGGCTCCCTGTGAGAAGCCTGATGCAGGACTTGATGCCAGACCTTGGGATCACACCCCCTGAGCTGAAGGCAGATGCTCAACTGCTTAGACACCCAACCATCTCCCTGATGGAGAATTTCAAGCAAGAATCACAAGGATACACACTTGAGTTAAGAAAAGATCAGTGAGACCTTTACAACAGAGATAAAAAAGAATCAATCAGAGATGAAAAGTGCAATAAATAAGACTGGAAACAGGCTTGATGCAAAGAACAGCAGGCTGGAAGAAGTAGAGCAATGAATTAGTAAACTACAATAAAAAATAAAGAAAAATAATGAAGTTGAACAAAAAAGGAAAAAGAAGTATTATGCAACATGAGGACAGAATTAGGGAATTAACCTTGGTGTCCATCGAAAGATGAATGGATAAAGAAGATGTGGTTTACGTATAAAATGGAGTATTACTAAGCCATTAGAAACGACAAATACCCACCATTTGCTTCGACGTGGTTGGAACTGGGGGGTATTATGCTGAGTGAAATAAGTCAATAGGAGAAGAACAAACATTATATGGTCTCATTCATTTGGGGAATATAAAAAATAGTGACAGGGAAAAAAGGGGAAAGGAGAAAAAATGAGTGGGAAATATCAGAAAGGGAGACAGAACATGAGAGACTCGTAACTCTGGGAAACGAACTAGGAGTGGTGGAAGGGAAGGTGGGTGGAGGGTGGGGGTGACTGGGTGATGGGCACTGTGGGGGGCACTTGATGGGATGAGCACTAGGTGTTATTCTATATGTTGGCAAATTGAACACCAATAAAAAATAAATTTACAAAAAAAGGAATTAAGTGACTCTATTAAATGTAATAACAAATTATAGGAGTTTCAGAAGAAGAAGAGAGAGAAAATGCTGCAGAAAATTTATTTTAAGAAATAATAGGGGAATTATCCTAATTTGGAGAAAGAAAGAGACATCAAAATCAAGGAGGCAGAGAACTCACATCAAAATCAACAAAAGCATATCAGTACCAAGATATATTGCAATTAAATTTGAAAAATAGGGGCACCTGAGTGGCTCAGTGGTTGAGCATCTGCCTTTGGCTCAGGTTGTGATCCCAAGAACCTGGGATTGAGTCCCTCATCAGGTTCCATGCAGGAAGCCTGCTTCTCCCTCTGCCTGTGTCTCTGCCTATCTCTGTGTGTCTGTCATGAATGAATAAATAAAATATTGTTAAAATTTTTGAAAAATAGAGTGGTAGATAAAAAGTCTTAAATAACTTGCAAGGGAAAACCCATAAGACTAGCTGGAGATTTCTCCATAGAAACTTAGCAAGCCAGAAGAAAGGGGTATGATATATCCATTGTGCTGAATAGGAAAAATGAGCAGTCAAGAGTACTTATAAAGCAAGAGCGTCATTCAGAATAGAAGGAGGCATAAAGAGTTTCCAAGAAAAACAATACCAAAGGAGTTCATGACCACAAAGCCAGTCCCACAAGAAATAATTAAAGGAGACACATGGAGTGGAAAGGAGAAATCAAGACTGACAGTATAAAGGCAGGAAACAAAAGCAGTACAAATGAATATTTCTGTAAAAATCAGTCAATAAATTCATGCAGAAAAAGGATATAAAATATAATGATATATATGTAAAACATGGTCAGATGAGGGGAAAAAGTAGATTAAAACTTGAATGAGCATCAACTCATTGCTATTTGTAAAAGAGGCTATATACAAATCTATTGATCCCCATATGTCAAAACTGCTAATAAACATGCAAAGAATAAAAGAAAGAAATCTAAATATATCACTAAATAAAACAATAAAAACATGAAAAGAAGGAAATCAAGAATCAGAGAAAATCTACAGAAACAACCACAAAACAATTAAAAATGGCAATAAACATGTATCTTTTAATAATTATTTTTTAGTATGAAATGAGTTTTTATTTTATTATTACTTTTTAATTTTTTTACTTCTGTGTTTATATTTTCATAAGTTTTTGTTTAAATTCCAGTTAGCATACAATGTAATATTAGTTTCAGGTATATAATTTAGTGATTCAACATTCCCATGCAATACCCAGTGCTCATCAAAACAACTCCTTGCTTCTTATTACCTATTTAAACCATACCCCCATCATGTTCTGTCTGGTAACCATAAGTTTGTTTTCTGTACTTGAGTATGTTTCTTTTTTTCTCTCTCTCTTGCTTTGACTCTTTGTTTCCAATATGATCCTATGTTTTGTTTCTTCAATTCCTCATATGAGTAAAATCATATGGTATTTGTCTTTCTCTGGCTGATTTATTTTGCTTAGGTTAATACTATCTACCCCATCAACATCATTGCAAATGACAAGATTTCATTATTTTTATGGCTGAGTAATATTCCATTGAATATATATCACCTCTTCATATCCATTCATCAGTCAATAGACATTTTATCTGTTTTAAAAAATTGGCTGCTTTTGATAATGCTGCTATGAACATAAGAGTGGGTGCATCCCTTCAAATTGGTATTTTCATATCCTAGTACTGCAAATGCTGGATCATAGGATAGTTCGATTTTTAACTTTTTGAAGAACCTTCATATTGTTTTCCAGAATGGCTGAACCAGTTTTCATTTCCACCAACCCTGAAAGAGCGTTCCTCTTTCTCCACATCCTCACTAAAACTTGTTCTTTTGTTGCTGATTTCAGTCATTCTGAAAGGTGTGAGATGATATCTCATTATAGTTTTGATTTGTATCTCCCTGATGAGGAGTGATGTTGGATATCTTTTCATATATCAGTTGGCAATCTGTATGTTTTCTTTGGATGATAAAATATACATTGTATGACTGCAATCTTTTTGCGTTGGTTGAGGCCTGATTTGTGACCTACTATGTGATCTATTCCAAAGAATACCCCATATGCACTTGAAAGGAATATGTATTCTGCTGGTTTATGATGGAATGTTCTTAATATATCTGTTACATCCATCGGGTCCAGTGTGTTATTCAAAGCCATTAAGTCCTTCCTGATTTTCTGTTTAGATGATCTATGCATTGTTATAAGTAGGTGTTAAAGTACTCTACTATTATTGTGCTATTATTGATGAATTCCTTTATGTTTCTTATTGTTTTATGTACTTTGGTGCTCTCAATTTGGTTGCATATGCATTTACAATTGTTACCTCTTGTTGGATTGTCCCCTTTCTTATGGTATAGTGCTCGTGTTCATTTCTTGTTAGTGTTTGGTTTACATTCTAGTTTGTCCAATATAAGTATTGCTATTCTTTCTATTGACATCCTCTTGTGTGATGAATGTTTCTACATCCCCTCACTTTCAATCTGCAGATGTCTTTAGTTTTAAAAAGAGTCTCTTGTAGACAGTATATAGATGGGGTTTTGTTTTTTATCCATATTGGCACCTTATATCTTTTGACAGGAGCATTTAATCCATTTTTTCAGAGTAATTATTGATAGATATGTATTTAGTGCCATTTTGTTACTTGGTTTGTCATTGTTTCTAGATATTTTCTTTATTCCTTTCTAGTCCTTGTCACTTTTGGTCTTTCCTTTCCACTCAAGGAATCCCCTTTAATATTCCATTCAAGCTTGGTTTAGTGGACACAATCTCCTTTCAGTTTTGTTTGTCTGAGAAATTCTTTATCCCTCTTTCTATCCTGAATGATAGCCTTGCTGGATAGTATATTCTTGGTTGCATATTTTTCTCATTTACACTTTGAATATATCATGACATTCCTTCTGGCTTTTCAAGTTTCTGTGGAGAAATCTCCATCTATCCTTATGGTTCTTGCCTTGTAAGCTAAGGACTTCTTTCTTCTTGCTAAGTTAAGATTTTTTTCTTTATCACTCTATTTTACAAATGTAATTTATAATAGTCTTTGTGTTGGCCTGCTTTTTTCATTTTGATGGCAGTTCTCTGTGCTTCCTGGATCTGGATGTCTGTTTATTCCCCAGCTTAGGGAAGCTTTCAGATATCATTTCCTCGGAAAAATTTTCTGTCCCCTTTTCTCTCTCTTCTGGGAATTCTATAATATTAATGTTATTACATTTGATGGAGTCACTGATTTCCCTAAGTCTATTCTCATGTTGCATAATTCTTCTCTCTTCTGTTCAGCTTATTTTCCATTTTTTCTTCTATATCACTTTTCCATTCCTCTTGTCTTCCAGCCATGTGTTCATTGCATCAGGTCTCTTTCTAATTTCAGTTATCGCATTTTTTTCATTTCTGACTAATGCTTATTAACTTTTTTTATCTCTGTGGTAATTGTTTCCTTGAAGTCTTCCATTATTTTCTCAAGTATGGTACATTGGATTGCTCTAACTTATCCATTTGGGCATATTACTTGTATCTCTTTTGCTCAGATTTCTGCCTGTGGCCTTATCTTGTTATTTCATTTGGGATGAATTCTTCCATCGGTATTTTGCCTATATCTCTGCCTTCTTCTGTTTGTTATAATAGTCTGTTGTTTCGTGCTCCTAAAAGAGTAATACCTTTATGAATAACAGGTCACATAGCATCCAGGGCTTGGTGCTTCAGGGAGTGTCTCTGGTACGTGTTGTATCTGCTCTGCTGTGGTATTTTGGCTTCTATATCCTTGAAGCCAGTAATTTGTAGAGGCCCTACTTGTCTGCCATGAGCAGTGCTTTGTCTGTGGTCAGAATGTGGCAAGTTTTAACTAGGTGTGCTCTGGTCTGCTTCTTAAATAAGGCATGTTACTACTTCCACTAGAACCAAAGCATTGCAAGACTCTGGTTGGGAGACGTGGTGTGGGCAGGGGTTTCTCCTGGTCTTCTGGCAAATGGGCCCACTGCACTGGCACTGAGGCATGCTTGACTAAGAGGGGCAGACCTACCAGAGCACAGGAATGAGGGACTTAGCAGAAGCAGATTAGGCAGCCAGTGTCCATGCTGCACTGCTCCCTGCAGATGCCTTTGTGTTTTTTTCTGAAGAGTGGGAGAAGGAAATGATGCCAGCTGGTGATTTTGTCACAGAAGAGATATCTCCCTGAATTCTGCCTCTCAGGGAAGCACTCAGAGAATGACTAATATCCCCCATGTATGACTCAGGCATTTTTCAGATCGCTGTTTCCACACTATCTGCCTCTTAGTCGTTTCCCTGGCTTCTCTACAGGAGCATCACAGTGCCTTCTGAACTCTCAGCCAAGCTTTCTGACCATTAAAACTGTAGGCTTTAGGGACATGATGTGGTCAGGGGCTTATGCTCATCCTCTGTGGGAGGGGCTTCTTGCTCTGGCACTGAGGCAAGCTTAACCAAGAAGGACAGCTATACATGAGTGCTGGGAGGTAAGACTTGGTGTAAGTAAGTTAGGCAGCCAGTGCAGGTGCTATGCTGCTTCCAGCAGTTGGCTCTGAGTTTATGCTGGGGGCAAAGTAGGAAAATGGTGCCAACCAGCTCTTTTGTCCTGATGGAGACATCTCTGTGAACACTGCCTCATCAGAGGCACACTCCAGGAGGAATGAATAATGCTCCCTCCCCCCACTGTGCTCCCAGGCATTAATCAGATAGCTATTTCCATGCCTTCTGCCACCAGGGTTGTTTGTCTACCTTCTCTAATAGGAGTAGAGCAGTGTCTTTAGGGCTGTATCTAAGCCAAGCCTACTGACCTTTCAAATTCCAGGACTTAAGCACCCCTGGTTGTAAGAAATATTGAAAATCAGCCTGTATCATTTTCCCAGTCAATAGCTTTGTGGAAATGTTCTCCTTGTGCATTATCCTGTGCACTATTCTTTCTCTTGCCTTTCTCTATGATCATGGCTCCCTCCCCTCCACAGCATCCTGGAGTATGCTAAACCAGATCTCCACATTCCCTACCTTCATCCATGTGGCTTGTTCTCCTCCATTAGTTGTGGAGTTTGTTCTGTCAATCTTCAGGTTAATTTATGTGATACTTAGAATGATTTGATAGTAATCTAGTTGTATTCCATGGACGAAGTAAATATAGAGTCCTCCTAGTCTGTCATCCTAGCTCCTCCCTTAATAAACACTTTACATGTAAATGAACTAAATGTTCCAATAAAAAGACACAGGTTGTCAGAAAGGAAAAAATACAAGAACAAAAAACAGAACAAAAACACAAGACCCATCTATAAGCTTTTGACAGGAGACACATTTTACACCTGAGTACACCTGCATATTGAAAGTAAGGGGATGGAAAAACATTCATCATGCAAATGATGTCAAGAGAAAGTTGGAGTAGTAATACTTATATCAGACATATAAGACTTTCAAAGAAAACTGTGACAAGAGACAAATAGGGCACCATATAATAATAAAGGGGACAGTCAAACAAGATCTAACAATTTTAAATATCTCTGCACCCAACATGGGAGCATGAAAATTTATAAAACAATATATATCAAACATAAAGGGACTCTGATAATAATACAATAATAGTAGGGTGTTTTAACACTTCACTTACAACAATGAACAGATCATCAAAACAGAAAATCAAGAAGGAAACAATGGCTTTGAATGACATGCTGGATGAGGTCACTTAACAGATATATTCAGAACATTTCATCCTTAAAAAGCAGAATATACATTCTTTTCAGGTGCACATAGAACATAGTCCAGAACACATCACATATTAGGTCTCAAAACAGGCCTCAATAAATAAAATATTGCATTCAGACCTTGCTGCTTTTCTGATTATAAGACTATGAGAGTAGAAGTCAATCACAAGAAAAAATCTTGAAAGGCCAGAAATACATGGAAGTTATGCAACATGCTACTAAACGATGATTGGGTCAACCAGGCAATCAAGGAAGAAATTTTTTAAAATACATTGAAACACATGGAAATCAAAATACCATGGTCTAAAACTTTTGGACTGCAGCAAAAGAAGACCTAAAATGGAGAGTGTATAGTAATATAGGCCTTAAGAAGCATGAAAAATCTCAGATAAAAAACATAAATTTATCCCTAAAGCAGCTAGAAAAAAAACCACCAAACAGAACCTAAAACCAGCAGAGGGGAGGGAATTATAAAGATTATAGCAGAAATAAATGACATAGGAAAAAAGAAAGCACCACAGGTCTATGAAACCAGGAGCTTATTCTTTGAAAAAAATTATAAACACCCAGTCAGACTTATCAAAAAGAAAAGAGAAAGGGCCTAAATAAGTAAAATCACAAATAAGAGAGGAGAAATAACAACCAACACCACACAAATGTAAACAATTATAAGAGAATACTATGAAAAAATACAATCAATAAATTGGACAACCCAGAAGAAATGATTAAACTCCTAGAAGCATACAGTACCAAAATTAAAACATGAAGAAATAGAAAAGTTTTACAGACCAGTAACCTCCAAGAAATGATATCGATAATCAAAAAACTCCCAGCAAACAAAAACAAAAGCTCACGACCAGAAAAATCTATAGGCCAATTGTACCAATCATTTAAACAAGAGTTAATACCTATTCTTTAAAAAATATATATATTTTCCAAGTATTCCAGAAAAATAGAAAAGAGAGGAAAACTTACAAATTAAATCTATTAGGCCATCATTACCCTGAAACCAAAACCAGATAAAGACACCACTAAAATAGAACTACAGCCCCATATCCTTGATGAACAAAGCAATAGCAAACTAAATCCGACATCGCATTAAAAACATCATTTGCGGACAGCCCGGGTGCTTCAGCGATTTAGCGCCGCCTTCAGTCCAGGGCCTGATCCTGGAGACCTGGGATCAAGTCCCACATCGGGCTCCCTACGTGGAGCCTGCATCTTCCTCTGCCTGTGTCTCTGCCTCTCTCTCTCCCCCCCCCCCCGTGTATCTATGAATAAATAAATAAAATCTTTAAAAAAAAGCATCATTTGCCGCAATCAAGTGGAGTTTATTCCTGTGTTAGAAGAGTGGTTCAATATTCACAAATCAGTTTAAATGTATTACATTACATTTAAAATGGAAATGTAAGAATTATATGATCATTTCAATAGATGCAGAAAATGCTTTGACAAAGTACAACATTCATTCATGACATAAAACTTCCACAGATTAGTTTGAGATGGAACATATATCAACATAATAAAAGAAATATTAAAAATCACACAGCTAGTATCATCCTCAATGGAGAAAAAGCGAGAGCATTTCCTCTACAGTCAGGAACAATATAGGGATGTCCAACCTCACCACTTCTATGTATGCAGTACTGAAAGTCCTAGACACAGCAATCAGACAGAAAAAAACAAGATATCTAAATTGGTAAGGAATAAGTGAAACTTTCACTATTTCCAGATGAACTGATATTCTACTAGAATCAACATACATTCAGTATAGTTGCAAGATATAAAGTCAATGTACAGAAATCTGTTGCATTTCTATATGCTAATAAGGAAGCAGCAGAATGATAATATAAGGGTAAA
This sequence comes from Nyctereutes procyonoides, assembly GCF_905146905.1. Lineage (NCBI taxonomy): Eukaryota > Metazoa > Chordata > Mammalia > Carnivora > Canidae > Nyctereutes > Nyctereutes procyonoides. The sequence continues at coordinate 61,790,179 of NW_026575125.1, read as the reverse complement.
TTCCATTTACAAAAGCACCAAAAACATTACTTAGGAATAAACATAACGAAAGAGGTAAAAGATCTATACTCTGAAAACTATAAAACTCTAATGAAATGAACTGAAGATGATACAAAGAAATGGAAAGATAGTACATTCAAAGAACAACTATTGTTGATATGTCTATACTACCAAAAGCACTCTATACATTTAATGCAATCCCTATCATAATACTAACAGCATTGGGATGCCTGGGTGGCTCAGCGGTCAAGCACTTGCCTTTGGCCCAGGGTATGACCCTGAGTCCCGGGATCAAGTCCCACATCTGACTCCCTGCATGGAGCCTACTTCTCTCTCTACCTATATCTCTGCCTCTCTCCCTGTGTCCTCATGAATAAATAAATAAAATCTTTAAAAAGTACCAACAGCATTTTTCAGAGTTATAACAAACTATCTTCAAATTTGTATGGAACTTAAAAGACCTTGATTAGTCGAAGTGGTCTTAAAAAGGAAAAGTAAAGCTGGAGGCATCTGAATTCTGGACTTCTAGTTATATTACTGTAATGAACAAAACAGTGTAGCACTGGCAAAAGAAAAAAATGGACACAAAGGGATGGCTTAGCGGTTGAGTCTGCCTTTGGCTTGGGGCATGATCCCAGATTCCCAGGGTTGAATCCCATATTGGACTCTTTGCATGGAGACTGCTTCTCCTCCCTTGGCCTGTGTCTCTACCTTTCTTTCTCTGTCTCTAATGAATAAATAAAATCTTTAAAAAATTAGACACGTAGATCAATAGAACACAACAGAGAAAAACAGAAATGAGTCCACAGCTACATGGAAAATTAACCTTTGACAAAGTAGGAAATAATATCCAATGAAAAAGGACAATCTCTTTGACAAATGACGCTGGGAAAATGGGACAGCAAAAGAATGAAAGTGGAATACTCTTTATACCATACACAAAAATAAATTCAAAATGGATTAAAGACCTATATGTGAGAAAGGAAACAAAAAAAAAATCCTAAAAGAGACTACAAGCAGTGACTTCTTTGACATAGGTTGTAGCAATTTTTTTTTTCTAGATACGTCACCTGAGGCAAGGGAAACACAAGTAAAAATCATCTATTGAAACTGCATCAAAATAAAATAGTTCTGCAGAGGGAAGGAAATAATCAACAGAACTAAAAGGCAACTTTCAGAACGGGAGAAAGCATTGGAAAATGATGTTTCATAAAGGGTTAGAATAAAAAATGTATACATCACTTCTAAAACTCATACAAAAAGTCAATAATCCATTTTAAAAATGGGCAAAAGGAATACATTGAAAATTTCTAAAGAAGATATACAGATAGCCAACAAACACATGAATGATGTTAAACATCAATTACCATCAGGAAATGGAAATCAAAACTACAATGAGATACCAGCTCACACCTGTCAGAATGGCTAAACTCAACCACATAGGAAACAACAGGTATTGGTGAGGATGGAGAGGAAAGAAAAAAAGGAATACTCCTGCACTGTTGTGGAGAATGTAAACTGTTGTAGCCACTCTGGAAAACTTTAGGGAGGTTGCTCAGCAATTTAAAAATAGAAGTACCTTATGATGGAACATTATGCATTATGACCTATCTACCCCAGGAATGCAAAATATTAATTCCAAGGGATACATACATCCCAATGGTTGTAGCAGCATTATCTACAATAGTCAAATTATGGAAAGAGTCCAAATGTCCATCCACTAATCAATGGACAAAGAAGCTGTTTATATATATTTATATATAATATATAAATATATATAATATGGATAGATAGAAAAGATATATAGATAGATGATACAGATATAGATATAAATATAGATGATATAGATATTACTACGCCATTAAAAAGAATGAAATCTTGCCATTTGCAATGATCTGAATGGATCTAGACACTATTATGCTAAGTGATGTAAGTCAGTCAGAGGAAGGTAAATACCATATGATTTCATTCATATGTGGAGTTTAAGACAAACAATGGAAGAAATCATAGTGGAAAAAGAGAGAGGCAAGCCATGAATCAGACTCTTAATTATTTTCTTGTACATTTTTTATTGGAGTTCATTTTGCCAACCCATAGCATAGCATAACACCCAGTGCTCATTCTGCCAAGTGCCCCCTAATGACTGTCACCCAGTCACCCCAACCCCAAGCCTACCTACCTTTCCACCACGCCTTGGTCATTTACCGAGTCAGGAATATCTCATGTTCTGTCAACCTCTCTGATGTTTACCACTCATTTTCTCTCTTTTCCCCTTTAATCCTTTTCACGATTTTTATATTCCCCAAATGAATGAGACCATATGATGTTTGTCCTTCTCTGATTGACTTATTTCACTCAGCATAATACCCTCCAGTTCCATACATGTCGAAGCAAAGGGTGGGCATTTGTCGTTTCTAATGGCTGAGTAATATTCCATTGTATACATAAACCACATCTTCTTTATCCACTCATCTTTCGATGGACACCAAGGGTCCTTCCACAGTTTGGCTATTGTGGACATTGCTGCTATAAACATCGGGGTGCAGGTGTCCCGGTGTTTCATTGCATCTGTATCTTTGGGGTAAATCCCCATCAGTGTAATTGCTGAGTCCTATGGCAGATCCATTTTTCACTCTTTGAGGACTTCCACACAGTTTTCCAGAGTGGCTGCACCAGTTCACTTTCGAACCAACAGTGAAGGAAGGTTCCTCTTTCTCCACATCCTCTCCAACATTTGTGGTTTCCTGCCTTATTATTTTTCCCCATTCTCATTGTTGTGAAGTGGTATCTCATTGTGGTTTTGATTTGTATTTCCCTGATGGCAAGTGATGCAGAGCATTTCCAAATGTACTTGATGGCCATGTCTATGTCTTCCTCTGTGAGATTTCTGTATAAGTTTTTTGCCCATTTCATGATTGGATTGCTTATTTCTTTGCTGTTGAGTTTAATAAGTTCTTTATAGATCTTGGAAATTAGCCCTTTATCGGATATGTCATTTGCAAATATCTTCTCCCATTCTGCAGGTTGTCTTTTAGTTTTGTTGACTGTATCCTTTGCTGTGCAAAAGCTTCTTACCTTGATGAAGTCCCAATAGTTCATTTTTGCTTTTGTTTCTTTTGCCTTCGTGGATGTATCTTGCAAGAAGTTACTGTGTCTGAGTCCAAAAAGGGTGTTGCCTGTGTTATCCTCTAAGATTTTGATGGAATCTTGTCTCAGATTTAGATCTTTCATCCATTTTGAGTTTATCTTTATGTATGGTGAAAGAGAGTGGTCTAGTTTCATTTTTCTGCATGTGGATGTCCAATTTTCCCAGCATCATTTATGGAAGAGACTGTCTTTCTTCCAATGGATAGTCTTTCCTCCTTTATCGAATATTAGTTGACCAAGAATTTGAGGGTCCAATTCTGGGTTCTCTATTCTGTTCCATTGATCTATGTGTCCATTTTTATGCCAGGACCACCCTGTTTTGATGACCACAGCTTTGTAGTACAACCTGAAATCTGGCATTGTGATGCCCCCAGCTATGGTTTTCTTTTTTAAAATTCCCCTGGATATTCGGGGTCTTTACTGATTCCACACAACTCTTAAAATAATTTGTTCTAACTCTCTGAAGAAAATCCATAATATTTTGATAGGGATTGCATTAAACGTGTAAATTGCCCTGGGTAACATTGACATTTTCACAATATCAATTCTGCCAATCCATGAGCATGGAATATTCTTCCATCTCTTTGTGTCTTCCTCAATTTCTTTCAGAAGTGTTCTATAGTTTTTAGGGTACAGATCCTTTACCTCTTTGGTTAGGTTTATTCCTAGGTATCTTATGCTTTTGGGTGCAATTGTAAATGGGATTGACTCCTTAATTTCTCCTTCTTCAATCTCATTGTTAGTGCATAGAAATGCCACTGACTTTTCTGGGCATTGACTTTGTATCCTGCCACACTGCCAAATTGCTATATGAGTTCTAGCAATCTTTGGATGGAGTCTTTTGGGTTTTCTAAGTAGAGTATCATGTCATCGGCAAGGAGGGAGAGTTTGACTTATTCTTGGCCAATTTGAATGCCTTTAATGTCTTTTTGTTGTTTGATTGCTGAGGCTAGGACTTCCAGTACTATGTTGAATAGCAGTGGTGAGATTGGACATCCCTGTCTTGTTCCTGATCTTAGGGGAAAGGCTCCCAGTGCTTCCCCATTGAGACTGATATTTGCTGTGAGCTTTTCGTAGATGACTTATAAGATGTCGAGGAATGTTCCCTCTATCCCTACACTCTGAAGAGTTTTGATCAGGAATGGATGCTGTATTTTGTCAAATGCTTTCTCTGCATCTAATGAGAGGATCATATGTTTCTTGGTTTTTCTCTTGCTGATATGATGAATCACATTGATTGTTTTACAAGTGTGGAACCAGCCTTGTGTCCCGGGAATAAATCCTACATGCTCATGATGAATAATTTTCTTAATGTACTGTTGGATCCTATTGGCTAGTAACTTGTTGAGAATTTTTGCATGCATGTTCATCAGGGATATTGGTCTATAATTCTCCTTTTTGGTGGGGTCTTTGTCTGGTTTTGGAATTAAGGTGATGCTGGCCTCATAGAACGAGTTTGGAAGCATTCCATCTCTTTCTATCTTTCCATACAGCTTTAGTAGACTAGGTACGGTTTCTTCTTAAAACATTTGATAGAATTCCCCAGGGAAGCCATCTGGCCCTGCACTTTTGTGTCTTGGGAGGTTGTTGATGACTTCTTCAATTTCCTCCCTGTTTATTGGCCTGTTCGGGTTTTCTATTTTTTCTTGTTTTAGTTTTCGTAATTTGTGGCTTTCCAAAAATGAGTCCATTTCTTCTGGATTGCCTAATTTATCGGCATATAGCTGTTCATAATATGTTTTTAAAATCGTTTGTAGGGATCCCTCGGTAGCGCAGTGGTTTGGCGCCTGCCTTTGGCCCAGGGCGCGATCCTGGAGACCCGGGATCGAATCCCACCTCGGGCTTCCGGTGCATGGATTCTGCTTCTCCCTCTGCCTGTGTCTCTGCCTCTCTCTCTCTCTGTGTGACTATCATAACTAAATAAAAACATTAAAAAAATTTTTTTAATCGTTTGTATTTCCGTGGTGTTGGTAGTGATCTCTCCTTTCTCATTCATGATTTTATTAATTTGAGTCTTCTCTCTCTTCTTTTTAATAAGGCTGGCTAATGGTTTATCTATCTTATTAATTCTTTCAAAGAACCAACTCCTGGTTTTGTTGATCTGTTCCACAGTTCTTCTGGTCTCAATTTCGTTGAGTTCTTCTCGAATTTTAATTAACTCTCTTCTTCTGCTGGGCGTCGGTTCCATTTCCTGTTTTTTCTCTAGCTCCTTTATGTGTAAGGTTAGCTTTTGTATTTGAGTTCTTTCCAGTTTTTGGATGGATGCTTGTATTGCGATGTATTTCCCCCTCAGGACTGCTTTTGCTGCATCCCAAAGATTTTGAATGGTTGTATAATCATTCTCATTATTTTCCATGAATTTTTTTAATTCTTCCTTAATTTCCTGGTTGACCCTTTCATCTTTTAGCAAGATGGTCCTTAACCTCTATGTGGTTGAAGTCCTTCCAAATTTCTTGTTGTGATTTAGTTCTAATTTCAAGGCATTATTGTCTGAGAATACACAGGGGCCTATCCCAATCTTTTGGTATTGGTTAAGACTTGATTTGTGACCCAGTATGTGGTCTATTCTGGAGAAAGTTCCATGTGCACTTGAGAAGAAAGTGTATTCAGTTGAGTTTGGATATAAAGTTCTGTAAATATCTGTGAAATCCATCTGGTCCAGTTTATCATTTAAAACTCTTGTTTCTTTGGAGATGTTGTGTTTAGAAACCCTATCAAGTGTAGAAAGTGCTAGATCGAAGTCACCAAGCATAAGTGTATTATTATCTAGGTATGTCTTAATTTTGGTTATTAATTGATTCATATTTGGCAGATCCCATATTCAGGGCATATATATTGATGATTGTTAAGTGTTCTTGTTGGATAGATCCTTTAAGTATGATATAGTGACCCTCTTCATCTCTCACTACAGTCTTTGGGGTAAATTTTAGTTTATCTGATATAAGGATGGCTACTCCTGCTTTATTTTGAGGACCATTTGAATGATAAATGATTCTCCAACCTTTTATTTTCAGGCTGTAGGTGTCCTTCTGTCTAAAATGAGTCTCTTGGGATCCCTGGGTGGTGCAGTGGTTTGGCTCCTGCCTTTGGCCCAGGGCGCAATCCTGGAGACCTGGGATTGAATCCCACGTCGGGCTCCCGGTGCATGGAGCCTGCTTCTCCCTCTGCCTATGTCTCTGCCTCTGCGTGTGTGTGTGTGTGTGTGTGTGTGTGTGACTATCATAAATAAATAAAATTTTAAAAATAAAATAAAATAAAATGAGTCTCTTGTAGACAGCAAATAGATGGGTCCTACTTTTTTTTTCCATTCTGACACCCTGCGCTTTTTCATGGGGTCATTAAGCCCGTTCACATTCAGAGTTTCTATTGAAAGATATGAGTTTAGTGTCCTTGTTTTTGTGGATTGTTCCATTGGACTTCTTCTTAAAGGGCAATTTTAAGAATACCCCTTAAAATTTCTTGCAGAGCTGGTTTGGAGGTCACATATTCTTTCAGTTCCTGCCTGTCTTGGAAGCTCTTTATCTCTCCTTCCATTCTGAATGAGAGCCTTGGTGGATAAAATATTCTTGGCTGCAGGTTCTTATCATTTAGGACCCCAAATATATCCTGCCAGCCCTTTCTGGCCTGCCACGTCTCTGTGGAGAGGTCTGCTGTTACCCTAATACTTCCCCCATAAACGTCAGGGATTTCTTGTCTCTTGCTGCTTGAAGGATCTTCTCTTTATCTTTGGAATTTGCAAGCTTCACTATTAAATGTCGAGGTGTTGAACGGTTTTTATTGATTTTAGGGGGGGAATCTCTTTATTTCCTGGATCTTAATGCCTGTTTCCCTTCCCAGATTAGGAAAGTTTTCAGCTCGGTTTTGTTCAAATACATAATCCTGACCTCTGTCCCTTTCGGCTCTCTCAGGAACCCCAATTAAACATAGGTTTTTCTTCCTCAGGCTGTAATTTATTTCCCTTAATCTATCCTCATGGTCTTTTAGTTGTTTGTCTCTTTTTTCCTCAGTTTCCCTCTTTGCCATCAACTTGTCTTCTATGTCACTCACTCTTTCTTCCACCTCGTTAACCCTCGTCGTTTGCACCTCTAGTTTGGATTGCATCTCATTCAATTGATTTTTAATTTCTGCCTGATTGGATCTAAATTCTGCAGTCATGAAGTGTCTTGAGTTCTTTATGCTTTTCTCTAGAGCCACCAGTAGCTTTATAATTGTGCTTCTGAATTGGCTTTCTGACATTGAATTGTAATCCAAATTTTGTAACTCTGTGGGAGAAAGGACTGTTTCTGATTCTTTCTTTTGAGGTGAGGTTTTCCTTCTAGTCATTTTGCTCAGTGCAGAGGTGCCAAAATCAAGTTGTATTGGGAAAAGTAGAAAAAGAGAGAAGAGAAAGAACGAAAGAAAAGAAAAAAGAAAAAAGGAAGAAAGAAAGAAAAAAGAGAAGAAAAAGCGAAAGAAAAAAGAAAGAAAGGGAAAAAAGAATGGGTGAAGCAAACAGAAATCAAAAAGCAAAAAAACATACAAACAAAAAAACAAAAAGACGGGGGATTATCCTCTGATTCTGTATACTGTAAGTCCCTCGACTTCCCCTAGAACTTTCCAGTGCTGCTTTGTCAATACTTTGTTTTTCCCCTGTTCGTCTAGATCGTCTTCTGGGGGAGGGGCCTGTTGTGCTGATTTTCAGGTATTATCCCTTGGGGAGCTGCTCTTCCCCCTGCCTGTTTCAGGGCTCAGTGAGTGATGTTTATCCTGTTTATCCGGTGAGGCCACTGTGAGGCTCAGTGGGGGTTGTTTGCCCTGTGAGGCCCCAAGAGGAACAACCACAGTGGCGGCGGCCAGCTCTAGAGCCCTGGATTCAGCTCCCGCAATAACTACAGAGCTCTCAGTCTGCAGGGCCTGGATGCTTCGGGGGCGGGGCCGCTGATCTTCTCAGCTTGGGGCAGGAGTGTCCTTGCTGTCCTGTGCCCTCCTGGCCTCTGCCTGTCCCCGGGGGAGGCCGGATCCTGGCCTGTGTCCCTGTGCCCTGTGCTCCCGGGCCTGCGCTGTTGGATTTGCAGTCCCGGCCGCGCAGCCCCCTCTCCGCGGAGCCGCAGCCTGTTGGTGGGCAGAGACTGTAATAAGACCAGCTCTCTAACCCCAGACCATTGCTGGTGATCCAGTCTGGTGTATCTGGTTATCTTTCCCTCTCTCAGGGGAAGCATCACTTTGGAATAGTGCTGGTATTTGTCAGGGCTGCTTACACACTGCCAGGTTTATGGCCCCAGTTTGGATGGACTCAACCTAAGAACAAATCGGACAGGATGGAACTGCAACATGGGCAGGAGTGTTGTGTGCAGGTTAAGCAAAGATTCCATGAGGTTCTCTATGAGGGTGTATCTGCTGTCACCATTGTTGTATTAAAGCCAGATGTTTGGAGGGGACAGAGCCACAAAGCATACAGGTTGGGAGACATACTATTATCAAGGTTTATTCTGGTTTTCTGGAGAAGAGACCTACAGCAACTGTACTGAAGCAGGCCTGCTGGAGTGGGCAGATCTGTTGAAGCATGGGGTGGTGTTAAGCATGAGATATGTCTGTGCTTCACGGTTCTTGCAGATGAATGTGTGTTTATTCTGATGACCAGGGTAGGGAAAGGGTACCTGCTAGCTCCTTTGTTCCTGGATGAGTCTCCCAATGCTAATCTTTCCCTCATGGTCACACTCTGAGATTAGTAATTAACTGTACCTTCCATATGCCCAGGTGTTTTTCATACAGTTGCTTCTATGCTGTATTTCCTCTGGTTGTTTGTTGTGCTTTTAAGAGCAGGGACTAAATTTCCTCTTGTCCTCCCAGCTATCCCATGGTCAAGCCCACTGATTTTTTTAAAGATTTTATTTATTCATGAGACACACACACACACAGAGAAAGAGAGAGAGAGACAGACAGACAGAGACACAGGCAGAGGGAGAAGCAGGCTCCATGTAGGGAGCCAGATGTGGGACTCAATCCAGGGTCACACCATGGGATGAAGGCAGGCGCTAAACCACTGAGCCACCGGGCTGCCCATGCCCACTGATTTTTTAAGAATCCAAGTTTTAAGTCCTGCTGGTGTTAAGAACTCATGAAATTAAACCCATCTGTTTTTTGAAAATCAAATGTTATGGGTATTATCTTCGTCATGTAGCCTCTCCAGTAAGATTGTCTATTTCTCTCCCCTCTCCATGCACATTGTGCTTCCCTTCCATGGATAGTCCACAGGTCCATTTAGCTCCCCACCACTTATCCACCCTTTGTACCCTCTTTTATGTGGTTTATTCTCTACATTTTTTTGTGGAATTTGTTCCGTCAGTCTTTGGGTCATATCCTGGTTTATTTATACAGATGTGGTGTTATCTAGTTCATCCATGGATGAGGTGAGGTTAGGGTCCTCCTATTCTGCTGTATCTTCCAGAAAGATAGTAAAAAATGTAATTTCATATATTTTAAGGAAATTTTCTGTGGTCAAACACATATTGAGTGAAGTCTGTAAACAAGTTTTCTTAACTTCTATTACTTGTGTCCTCTCACATTAAAAGTTTTTATACAAGCTGACACTTGCCTTCACTTAGCAAGTTGATATTTACTGGTTTTTTAAATTTGAAATATTTACTAAAACATTACTTTTTACAACTTTAGTTTTATTAACCATGCTGAAGGAAAGACTAAAATGTCTTTCATCATCTCTGGAAAATTATATTAACATTTAGTTGTCATAGAGAGAAATGAGCAAATAAATGTAATATAGGTAAGAAAAGTTTGTAATAACATACTATATAAATATGTTAGTAACTAAAAAAAAATGTTAAGTAGTTTTGTTAGCTTTTGTGATGTTTGAGGTTGTGCTGAGTTTAGCCAATTGCAAAGTTAAAGAGAAGTATCCCCATAAGATTGCAATCACATTTGAGTACAAATTTAAAGGACACAGAGTACAAATTTAAAGTTTCCCATATTTATCCTCAGATTTCATAATTTGCTAGAAGAATTAACAAACATAGAACTAACAAAAAGCTATTATACTCAACATCTCAGTATTTTACAGGGAAAGGATACAGACTAAAGTTAGTTAAGGAAAGAGATGCCTAAAGCGAAATAGAGAAAGTTCCAAATACATATTTCTGGTTGTTATTTCCCAAAAAAATCATGGATGATGATAACTCCTCAGGCTTCAATATGTGACAATATTCACTGGAGTATTGCCAACCAGGGAATTTCGCTAAAGCTTTTGATTTCCATGTGTCTGATCTTTAGTCTCCAGCCCCGTCCCCAAAGCTTGAGCTAATATCTTTAGTATCTAGTTCCTTCTGGGGGCATAACTGATACTGTGAGGCCCCAAACTCCCACCATACATACATTACAAAGATAAATTATCTGGTGACCAAAGTCCTTATCAAAGAGTTATATTCTTATCAGGCATTACAAAACCTAAGAAAGGAATTATATTCCTTTTTTTAAAAGATTTTTATTTGTTTATTCATGAGAAACACACACACACACACACAGAGGCAGACACACAGGTACGGGGAGAAACAGGCTCCATGCAGGGAGCCCGATATGGGACTCGATCCTGGGACTCCAGGATCACAAGGCAGGTGAGCCACTCCTGAGCAAAGGCAGGTGCTCACCCACTGAGCCAACTGGGTGCCCCAAGAATTATATTCCTATAAGATATTAAGGGGCCTAGAGATCACTTCCTACTAGAGCTGAAAACAAAGATCGGACCTGATTTTGAGTAACAATATTATTTTTTTAGTTGCATATAAATATTTGTCAGTATAAAAAAATTAAGAAAATAGAACCTATTTTAAATTCAATTTGTTAACACACAGTGTATCATTGGTTTTAGATGTAGAGTTCAGTAATTCATGTTACATATAACATTCAGTGTTTATTACATCACGTGCCTTCCTTAATGCTCATCACCCAGTTACTTCATCCCCCACCCACTTCCCTCCAGCAACCCTATTTGTTTCCTGTAGTTAAGAGTCTCATGGTTTATCTCCCTCTCTAATGTTATCTTATTTTATTTTTCCCTCCCTTCCCCTATGATCCTCTATACTGTTTCTTAAATTCCACATATGAATGAAGCCATATGATAATTGACTTTCTCTGACTGACTCGTTTTCCTCAGCATAATACCCTCCATTTCCATCCATGTCAGTGTAAATGGTAAGATTCCATCCTTTTTGATGGCTGAGTAATATTCCATTCTTCTTTTGTAGTTTTCTGAAAAAATTTTTTTATAATATTAAATAAATGTTTACTTTTATACCAAAAAATGGAAAAATAATTACTTCCTTTTTGGTGAAATTAGAAGATTTCAGAATTTTATGGTAAAGTAGCACACTTCTTCAGATAATTCTCTATGGTTAAGGGTGTTCTGGAGGCTTTATCATCTTTCTCCCCTCAATTTTAAAGAAGCTGCTCTTTCTTTTTATGCATATAATTGTATGAATGTCAAACATATATTACCAGCCATAACCTCTCTTAAGCTACAAACTTGCGTTTTCAAATAACTATTCAAGTCATATTTTATTTTGCTTCTGAAGATTTTGTTTGAAGAAAGTGTTCCATGACAAATAAACATACGTTATTTCTTTAAAGTTTAATAAAATTAAGAAAATATTTGAAAGACAGCAATACACTTAAAAATCCTTACTTTAGAAATATGTAATCAGAAAAGAGTGAATTGCCAAGATAATATAGCTGAAAACCATTCCTCATCTTTTATTTATTCTCAAGTTCAGTTTAGTTTTTTCATACAGATTTACCAACCATTATATTATTTACATGTATTTTTATTTATATTTATGCATAGGTTTCATCATAATATACTTTTAAGTTATCTTTATACTCAACTTTAGTTCATTCAGTTATGCAATATATGGTGGACCTACTAAACAGTTACTATATTCCATGAACTTTGTTAGATCTAGGGATTTAGTAATACATAGATTCTGTTCCTATCTTTGAGGAACTCAAAGATATAGCGAGGCAGACCCCATAAGTAAACCAATAATTACACTCAAAGTATTAAAGGCTGTGATGGAGTAAAATAGATTACCATGAGGCCATATGTAATGAATAACTATGTAAGTCTGGAGGTTTTAAAAAAGCTGTACTATGAAAAGTAACATCTGAATGGATACTTGAATAAAAAATAAATAGGTGTGATCAAGTAAATTCTGTAAGGACACTCAAAGTGAGATAAGGGAGGAGAAGGGTAAGCACTAGTGATCTAAGCAGAGGAAATACCAAAGGAAAATTCACAGAGACCTAAGAGAACAGAGCATGTCCCAGAAATGACATTAGATGAGTATGAATGGAGCATATTATACAAGTAATGGTGTGTTAAAAGATAAAATTAGAGTTTGTCAATGCCATTATAGCTCTTACATGGCATGTTATGATTATAATATAGGAGGACTTTTTAGCTTAGTTATTTTTTTAGCTTAGTTATTGATGAGGCACTAAGACAATAGTGGCAAATAACTGACCTTATGTTGTCAAGCAAGTCACTCAACCACCTAAACTCGACTTACAAAGAAAGTGATAATAAACTGTGTTTTAAATATTCAATAAACTGAAATACTTAGGCTATAAAAATAATTGGGAAAGGATAACTGAGGAAGATGGGAATTAGAAACATTGAATCCTATCATCTCCCATGGGAAAGGGGGAAAAGGAGCTGTTTTCTCCTTACCTCAAAGCCAGTGAAAATAACCTCAGAAGGACATCTTAGAGAGTTCAATGCTTGCCTTTTAGAGCTTGAGGGACACATTTAACTGGTGCATGGCTCATGCTGGAGAAATCAAAAAGCAATAGACTTGGCTAAAGTGACCCATAATAGTAGAGAACAATGGTTGGGTTGTAATTTTATTATCACAAAAACATGTTTAAGGTGTGCATATCCTATAAACCACATGCAAACCACATAAAAAATAGCTATTTTTCTAGAAGCTCACATAAAGGGACATGAAGGGGAAGCACAATGATACTAGAACTTTACACAAAGGGATTTAAAAAAAGTCAATCTATGCAGACAACCAAAGAACTGCCTGAGCAGAGAGAACTATCAATTCAGAGTTCCCAGGGATGAGAGTTCCAAATAACCACAAAGCACCCACACAAATGACTCAGTTTTAAATATCTGCCTAATTAGATAATTTCAGTGACAAATCATGACCGTAGCAGTGACATAAGCCTTTGCTATTTCCCCTTTCTCACACATGTCACTCTGACATGCATGCACATAGGCCAAAAAAACGGGGAAAGATGTATCTAGTAAGTTTTGGAAGCCCCAACAAAGATATTGCCTAAATCTTCAACAAAATAATTTAAAGGTGGGGAAAATAAGCCCAAGATGAAAAGGAAAATGTAAAGATAAAACCAAACATAACTAAAGAAGAAGCAAATGAACAAGCAAAATTTAATCCAATGTCAATGAATGTAAAAACTAAAATCTGGAAATATTTTTATTACACTTTTATTGTAATTCCAGTGTAGTTAACTTACAGCATTATATTTGCTTCAGGTGCAATATATATATATATTATATATTTAAATGTATATATTTATTGGAGTTCAATTTGCCAACATATAGCATAACACCCAGTGCTCATCCCATCAAGCTCCCCCCTCAGTGCCCATCACCCAGTCACTCCCACCCCCCGCCCACCTCCCTTTCTACCACCCCTAGTTCATTTCCCAGAGTTAGGAGTCTCTCATGCTCTGTCTCCCTTTCTGATATTTCCCATTCACATTTTCTCCTTTCCCCTTTATTCCCTTTCACTATTTTTATATTCCCCAAATGAATAAGACCATATAATGTTTGTCCTTCTCCGATTGACTTATTTCATTCAGCATAATACCCTCCAGTTCCATCCACGTTAAAGCAAATGGTCAGTATTTGTCGTTTCTAATGTCTGAGTAATATTCCATTGTATACATAGACCACATCTTCTTTATCCATTCATCTTTCGATGGATGCTGAGGCTCCTTCCACAGTTTGGCTAATGTGGACATTGCTGCTATAAACATCAGGGTGCAGGTGTCCTGGCGTTTCACTGCATCTGTATCTTTGGGGTAAATCCCCAGCAGTGCAATTGCTGGGTGTAGGGCAGATCTATTTTTAAGTCTTTGAGGAACCTCCACACAGTTTTCCAGAGTGGCTGCACCAGTTCACATGCTCACCAACAGTGCAAGAGGGTTCCCCTTTCTCCACACCCTCTCCAAAATTTGTGGTTTCCTGCCTTGTTAATTTTCCCCATTCTCACTGGTGTGAGGTGGTATCTCATGGTTGTTTTGATTTGTATTTCCCTGATGGCAAGTGATGCAGAGCATTTCCTCATGTGCTTGTTGGCCATGTCTATGCCTCCCTCTGTGAGATTTCTGTTCATGTCTTTTGCCCATTTCATGATTGGATTGTTTGTTTCTTTGCTGTTGAGTTTCATAAGTTCTTTATAGATCTTGGATACTAGTCCTTTATCTGATACGTCATTTGCAAATATCTTCTCCCATTCTGTAGGTTGTCTTTTAGTTTTGTTGACTGTTTCTTTTGCTGAGGTGCACAATATATTGATTCAAAACATCCATACAACACTCAATGAGCATCATAAGTGCCCTCCTTAATCCCCATTCATCTGGGAAACATCAGTTTGTTCACTGTAGTTAAGCATCTGTTTCTTGGTTTGTCTCTCTCTCAAAAAAAAGATGGAAATATTATTCAAGAAAAAATATGGGAGAAATTATAAGCAACTAATTTTAAGAGTGACAAAAGGAACAAATACAGTAAAGACTTCTTTTAAAATTATAATATAATTTAATTAATAATATGCTAATAAATTTTATAACACATATTATAGAAAATATTCTAGAAAATATAACTCAATGTTACTGACCCATAATTAAATATAATACTTAAAGAAATAAGTTCAAATACTGAACTGTTAATTGTCACTTAATTTGTCAGTTGATTAAGCAGATTATATATTTTAGAGTCTTTTCCACTGTAATTACCCACTACATTTAAAATGATAATTGCTTTATTTATTTTTTTATTTACACTAAACTATGGTTTTCTGAGGGGGCACTTACATATTGGCTGAATCATAACCTCCATAAATCTACCATCTTATAAAAGTAATAAAAGTACTGGCAAAAAAGTGAAAAATCAACCTTTTGAGATCTCTGGTAATTAAAAAAAGCTTACAACAATCTGAGGACCACTAATTGAAAAAAATATATACTGAATCTCAATAAAGACAGCAGAATGGATTATGACATTGTAAAATTTACCTCTTTGCCTTTCCTCAGCCTCACTGTAGCCTGGAAAATCAGCACCATGACAACCGTGGTAACTATGAAGAGAAGTAACCTTCCAGCCATTGTAAAGGAGAGACCAGAGTTTGGAGTTCGTCAAAAAGTCCCACCAAAAGACTATTGTCATTATATGATCTGTCTCTCAGCTCTCTGAAAGAACTTCATTTACATGGTGGTGTGTTTAGTTGACCTAATTTGGAACTCATTTTAAGGGAAGCACCCTATCTTCAGGGCCTTGTTTAAAATAACTGGTGACAATTATTTTACATCCTAGCTACCTAAGAGTATAATGTCAATCCAGGAAAAGAGCAATATGCCCATAACATTAAAAGAAGATCTGAATAATAAGTTGTCCAATAGTAGGTTTTGAAAAACTCTGACATATTCCTGAGGTACTAGAAGGCCACAGACATGCTCAGAAAACATCATAGAAAACCACAATCTATAACTTTTGTTTCAACTTTAGGCCTTGAGAAAACGAAGTGAAGGCCAAGGAGGAATGGTAAATTTTTTCGTTATTAAGGTTGTGCCTAACACATACACAGAACCTTTTGGCAAGATGCAAATACTTGCTAACTCGATGTACAAAATCAATAAAGTGAGAAATTAATAATATACTAAAAATTATTAATTAATAGAAATTAATAATAAGGCAATTCAAATGCTTGTGGAAATTAACCAACACACCTCAATAAAAAATGTGTCATCGATAAAATTACAAGATACATTAGAAAATGTTTTGGAATAAATAAAAACAGTAATACAATAAACCAAAACTTATGGAATACAGCAAAAACAGTCCTCTATGAAGATATAGAGCTGCAATTCCTTTTTTAAATTAATTTATTTTTATGGTGTTCAATTTGCCAACATATAGGATAGCATCCAGTTCTCATTCCATCAAGTGCCCTCCTCAGTGCCCGTCATCGAGTCACCCCAAATCCCCACCCACCTCCCTTTCTACCACCCCTAGTTCGTTTCTGGAAAAAGTTCTATGTACACTTGAGAAGAATGTGTATTCAGTTGCGTTTGGATGTAAAGTTCTGTAAATATCTGTGAAATCCATCTGGTCCAGTGTATCATTTAAAGGTCTTGTTTCTTTGGAGATGTGTGCTTAGAAGACCTATAGAGTGTAGAAAGCGCTAGATTGAAGTCACCAAGTATAACTGTATTATTAGCTAAGTAAGTCTTATCTTTGGTTATTAATTGATTGATATACTTGGCAGCTCCCAAGTTCGGGGCATATATATTGACGATTCTTAATTTCTCTTGTTGGATAGATCCTTTAAGTATGATATAGTGTCCCTCTTCATCTCTCACTACAGTCTTCAGGATAAACTTTAGTTTATCTGATATAAGGATGGCTACCCCTGTTTTCCTTTGAGGACCATTTGAATGGTACATGGTTCTCCAACTTTTTTATTTTCAGGCTGTAGTTGTCCTTCTGTCTAAAATGAGTCTCTTGTAGACAGCAAATAGATGGGTCCTGCTTTTCCATTCTGACACTCTGCGCATTTTGATGGGGTCATTAAGCTCATTCGCATTCAAAATTACTCTTGAAATATATGAGTTTAGTGTCATCATGATACTTATTCAGTCCCTTTTTCGTGGATTGTTTCCTTCAACTTCCTCTTTCTTTTACAGGGTCTCCTTTCATATTTCTTGCAGAGCTTGTTGGTGGTCCCATTTTCTTTCAGTTTCTCCCTATCTTGGAAGTTCTTTATCTCTCCTTCTATTCTGAATGAGAGCCTTGCTGGATAAAGTATTCTTGGCTGCAGGTTCTTCTCATTTAGGACCCTGAATATATCCTGCCAGCCCTTTCTGGCCTGCCACGTCTCTGTGGAGAGGTCTGCTGTTAATCTAATATTTCTCCCCATAAAAGCTAGAGATTTCTTGTCTCTTGCTGCTTTAAAGATCCTCTCTTTATCTTTGGAATTTGCAAGCTTCACTATTAAATATCCAAGTGTTGAGCGGTTTTTATTGATTTTAGGGGGGATCTCTCTATTTCCTGGATATGAATGCCTGTTTCCCTTCCAAGATTGGGAAAGTTTTCAGCTAGGATTTGTTCAAATACATATTCTGGCCCTCTGTCCCTTTCAGCGCCCTCGGGAACCCCCATTAAACGTAGGTTTTTCCTCCTCTGGCTGTCATTTATTTCCCTTAATCTATCCTCATGATCTTCTGTTTTTCTCTTTTTTTCCTCAGTTTCCCTCTTTGCCATCAACTTGTCACTCACTCTTTCTTCTACCTTGTTAACCCTCGTCATTAGGACCTCCATTTTGGATTGCATCTCATTTAATTGATTATTAATTTCTGCTTGA
Organism: Nyctereutes procyonoides; assembly: GCF_905146905.1. Classification (NCBI taxonomy): domain Eukaryota; kingdom Metazoa; phylum Chordata; class Mammalia; order Carnivora; family Canidae; genus Nyctereutes; species Nyctereutes procyonoides. Next base: position 61,772,378 of record NW_026575125.1, on the reverse strand, counting down.
TTAGATCTGAATTCTGCAGTCATGAAGTCTCTTGAGTCCTGTATGATTTTTTCTAGAGCCACCAGTAGCTTTATAATTGTGCTTCTGAATTGCCTTTCTGACATTGAATTGTAATCCAGATTTTGTAACTCTGTGGGAGAGAGGACTGTTTCTGATTCTTTCTTTCCTTTGAGGTGAGTTTTTCCTTCTAGTCATTTTGCTCAGTGCAGAGTGGCCAAAAACAATTTGTATTGGGAAAAGGAGAAAAAGAGAGAAGGGAAAGAAGAAAAGAAAAGTAAAAAAAAGCAAGAAAAAAAAGAGATAAGAGAAGAAAATAAATAAGAGGGGGAGGGAAGCAAATAGAAAACAAAAAACAAGGGGGAGTAGCATCTGCTTCTCTATACTGTAAATCTCTCAACTTCCCCTGGTACTTTCCAGTGCAGCTTGGTCAATAATTTGTTTTTCCCCTGTTGGTCTAGCTGGTCTTCTATGGGAGGGACCTGCTGTGCTGATTCTCAGGTGTTAGCACTTGGGGGATCTGCTCAGCCCCCCTGCCTGCTGCACGGCTCATCGAAAGTTGTTTAACCTGTTTATCTTGGGCGGCCACTGTGAAACTCAGTGGGGGTTGTTTATCCTGTGAGGCCCCAGGAGGAACAACAACAGTGGCAGCGGTCAGCTCTCCAGCCCTGGAGTCAGCTCCTGCAGTAACTACCGCAGCTCCCAGTCCACAGGGGCCTGTATGCTCTGGGGGTGGGGGCCGCTGATCTGCACAACTCGGGGCAACCCGGCGTCAGGAGTGTCCTTGCTGTCCTGTGCCCTCCTGGCTTCTGCCTGTCCCGGGGGGGAGCCACGGATGTTGGACTGTGTTCCCCAGTACCCTGGGCTCCTCGGTCTGTGCTGTTGGAATCGCGCTCCCTGCTGCGCAATCCCCTCAGTTCGGAGCTTCTGCCGGAGCCACCTCGAGCTGCTCCTGGTTCCAGCCGGGCGCCCGCTGCAGCCCTTTAGGGAGCTCGGCCAGGGGATGGGGGGAGCTCTCCCCTGGACGCAGGTGCTCTGTTAGTGTCCCAGGGAGCCTGAGGGCCTCCCCTCCCCTCCTGGGATCTTGCTCCTACTCCCTGCGAGTGCCTTTCACTCCGTTCTTGAAGATTAGTGAAGCTCCTGCTTCTTCCGGACTGGGCTTTCCTGTCCTGGGGGCACTCCCCGTGGCCTTAGCCCGGCTTCTCACAGGGCCCCTACCCCTTGGATGCCTCCGTTTCTTTATTTCTTTTTTCTGTCTTCCTACCTTGATAGAAGCATGAACTCTTCTTACTGTAGATTTACAGCTCTTCTCTCTTTAAATCTCAAACCGAATTCATGGGTTGATTTGAAAGTTTTCTAGGTAATTTGGTGGGGTCAGGTGACTTGCGGACCCTACTCTTCCACCATCCTGCTCCGCCCCTGCAATTTCTCTATTAAACAAAAGATGTAAAATCAACATCCTATCTTTTTATTTTAATATACAGAAATAAGAACAGCAAACTAAACTAAACGTCAGATGAAAGGACATAATAAAGATTAGCATGAAAATTAATGAAATATAATTTATTTATTTTTTGAAGGTTTTATTTATTCATTCATCATAGACAGAGAGAGAGAGAGAGAGAGAGAGAGAGAGAGAGAGAGGCAGAGATACAGGCAGAGGGAGAAGCATGCTCCATGCAGGGAGCCCGATGCGGGACTCAATCCCGGGACTCCAGGACCACGCCCTGGGCCAAAGGCAGATGGCAAACTGCTCAACCACCCAGGGATCCCTAATGAAATATAATTTAGAAAATTAATACAGAAAGAAAATCAAAAGTTTTTCCTTGAAAATATCAACAAATTTAACAAATCTTATCTTGATTGACTCCCTAAAATTAAATTATTACAATCAAAAATAAAAGCTATGACATTACTATTAATCCTACAGAAATAAAAATGTGTTATAAAGAAATACTATGAATAACTGCATGCCAATAAGTTAGATAACTTAGGTGAAATAGACACATTACTAGCAAAACAAACTCCTAAAACTGACTGAAGAGGAATTAGAAAAGAGGAGCAGATCTATAAGAAATAAAAATATTAAATTGACAGTAGAGAAATTATTCTCAAAGCATAGACACAAATGTCTTCAATGTTTTTTTATCAAATTCCAGCAAGCATGCAAATAATTAGTAGCAATCCTTCTTCAACCATTTCAAAAAATAAAAGAGGAAAGAATATTTACTTGCTCAATTTATCAAGCCAGCATATCCCTGACACTAAAACCAGATAAGGACATGAAGTAAACTATAGACCAATTCTATTATAAATAGAAATGAAAAATAAAAACTCAACAAAATACCAGGAAACAGAACTCAGTAACATATGAGTTATATATGATGAACACATGAGAACTATCCCAGGAATTCAAAGTTGGTTTAACATAAATGATTTAATTAATGTAGTATGTTTTATCAATAGAATATAATAAAACATCACATGATCATATCAGTAGATGGAGAAAATATTTTGATAAAAATCACTTTTCATTCAAAAAACACTCAGTGAACTAGGAATAAAAAGAAACTTCCATATCTTATTCAAGGGCATTCACAAAAATTCCATAGGAAGCATTCTACTTAATGACAAAAGAATGGATGCTTTGCCCCAAGATTAGGAATAAAACAAGAATGCCTGCTTCCACTACTTCTATTCAACCATTTATTTGAGATTTTTAGCCAGTGCAGTTAGGCAAAAAAATAAAACCAAGGCATTCACATATTCAAAATTTCAATATTAGTAATGTATACTACTAAAGCATTCATGGTTTATGGATCAAGTGTTATGGATTATGTAGGGGAAAATGCCTTGAGTTAACACTTTCAGATGATGAATAATCTTCACAAAGCAATTCTTCAGTAATTATTTACAAGAACATTTATGTATGAATTAGTGTCATTGTTCAAAGTAATAACTCATTCCACTATCAAACTCATATAATTGAGTATTTAGATTAATTTGTCTCTCTGCTCTCTCTTTTCAGACCCAGAAAATCTCCCATGAAGAATTATATTTTTCTAATAGCACAATTGACTATAAAAAAGATATCCTTTCCTAGCTGAAGGCAATACTAATTCTTATTACATACAAATGTAAAATGACTTTAACTTCAAACATGCAAGATCTGATGTTAACATTCAACAAAGTTTTATAAATTCTGATTTTTAATAGCGCGATATGATTTTTTAAAGATTTTATTTATGTATTCATGAGAGACACAGTGAGAAAGAAGCCGAGACATATGCCGAGAGAGAAGCAGGCTCCAGGTAGGAAGCCCGATGTGGGACTTGATTCCAGGACTCCAGGATCATGCCCTGGGCCAAAGGCAGACACTCAACTGCTGAGCCACCCAGGCGTCCCTGTGATTTTTAATTTTTTAAAAAGGAACCACACACCCTGTCCATGTACCTAGTGCAATCCAGTGTGGAGGTTTAAGAGACCTAGGGCTTACCTGTCTACTTTGCATCAGAATGGTTGGGCCTGTGCAGAGGCAGAGGCCTGGCCCTTCTACCCAAGACTCTACATTCCAGGCTGGTGCACAACACTTTGCCATGGTTCTTGCAGAAGTCAGAAGGAGGAGAAAAGGAACGACAAAGTGTAAAAATCTGATTAAGAGGATCTGGGGAAGATGAAGTAGGAAAGATCTGAGCTAACTTTGTCCTATGGACTCACCAAGGTAAAAACTACATCTATTTAACGCTAAAAATGTCCTGAAGACTGGTAAAACAGATTTTCTACAGATAGTCATAGAAAGAAGGCCACATTGAAAATGTAAGAAGGAAAAAGATTCAGTCAGGAGCCAAACTCGCAACCTGACTAACAAAATATGGAAGGGACATCACAAGCATGGAGGAGTCAAAGGATCAGACCACACATCAGGCACTCGTATCCTTGGGGATCCCTACAGGGAAGATAAAATCCCATAATGTCTGGCTTTAAAAACAAACAAACAAACAAACAAACAAACAGTGGAGCTTAATTCTGAGGGCTTTAAAATTCAGTGAACTTAACTCTGGGAGAGCCAGAAATGATTGAAAAAATAAGTCCCAGCTCTCAAAGAAACAACATTTTAAGTAACTCAGAAACACAATACAGAAGTAGCAGCTTTAAAATTGCCTGGCGCATATGTGAAGGTGATTTAATGACTAATCTTAGAATGTATACCAGAAATCATAGATCTGCAGGAGATTTCTCTAAAAAGTAAAATGTTGATAGGTGTCATTTTCCTTGACCTCTTCCATCCTAGATAGCCAGACACTTGGGACTCAGTTCTAACGTTCTCCAAATACCTTGTTAGCATTGCATGCCCTATCCCAGAATTCCCCTGTAGACCTACTTTATCCAATCCACCCACCTAAGTGACTCTTGCCCTGCCACACATGGCAGGCAGCTCTACCCAGGAACTGTCCCACTCAAAAGTTTTTCTTTTCCTGGGGAGGGTGAAAATAATCCTACATGCCTGTGCAACCAGACTTCCTACAACTGTTCTAGCAGTTCCTATTAGATGAACATATAGGAACAAGCCCTGCTCTTTGTTGTGTCCACAGCTATGACAGAGGCTAATTGCAGAAAACTAGGCTGAGTTCCAGCCCTAATGTACCAACAAGACAACGGTGACCAGTGCTGGTCCTTTTCAAAGTATGAAGAGCAGTCTCTACTCGGTGAGTCCACAGTGGGCAATTGTAGTCAGTTAGGCCAAAGTCAACTGTGTTTCAGCTACAACAGGAGGGTGTACATGTAGTCCACACAGGATATACTCTTGGAACACCTGATTCTGTTGTCCAGGGGGACACTATAGGATACCACATGGCCTCTTCTACACAACTTTCAAGACCAAGAAATTTGGCTGACCTCCCTAATAATAGATACAAAAACAGAGAATTACACAAAATGAAGAAGCAGAACAATTTGTTTTAAATGAATGAGCAAGACAAAATCACAGAAAAAGAGCTAAATAAAACTGAAATAAAGAATATTCCTGATAAAGAGCTCAAAGAAATGATCATCAAGATACTGGACTTGAGAAAAAAGTGGATGAATTCAGTGAAAAATTTAACAATAAGATAGAAAGTTGAATAATAAGATAAAGTAGAATATAGCTAAGAGCAAAATAACTGAAATGAAAAACCACAATAGAAGAAATCAATAGCATATTTGAGGATGAAGAATGGATCAGCAATTCAAAAAACAGTAATGGGGGATCCTTGGGTGGTTCAGAGGTTTAGCACCTGCCTTCAGCCCAGGGCATTATCCTGGAGTCCCGGGAACGAGTCCTACATCGGGCTCCCTGCATGGAGCCTGCTTCTCCCTCTGCCTGTGTCTCTGCCACTCTCTGTGTGTCTCTCATGAATAAATAAATACAATCTTAAAAAAAGTGTTTAAAAAAAGAAAAAGAAAGAAAGCAACTGAGCTGAACAATAAAATGAAAAAACTCAGTATTAAGAAATGAGAATAAGTTTAGAAAACTTTATTACATCATCAGGCATAAAATAATTTGTGTTATAGGGATCCCAGAAAGAGAAGAGAGTTAAAAGTGAGCAGAAAACCTTTTTGAGGAAATAATAGCTGATATCTTCCCTAATCTGAAGAAGGAAACAGACATCCCAGTCCATGAATCATAGAGAGCACCTAATGAAAAGATACCTAGGAGTTCCATATCAAGCTACATAATAATTAAATGGTAATAATAAAGTACTAATAATGTGAAAGAATTGTAAAAGTATCAAACAAAATAGTTACATACAAAGGATGCTCCATAATACTACCAGCTGTTTTTCAGTAGAAATTTTGCATGCAAGAAGATAGAAGCATGACATATCCAAAGTGCTTTCAGGAAGGGGGAAAGACACTCTTCAAACACCTGGGTGGCTCAGCAGTTGAGCATCTGCCTTTGGCTCACGGCATGATCCCTCAGTCCTTCCTAGAATTGAGTCCCACATCGAGGTCCCTGCTTGGAGCCTGCTTCTCCCTCTGCCTCTGCCTTTCTCTCTGTGTTTCTCATAAATAAATAAATAAAATCTTAAAAAAGATACTCTACATGGCAAGGTTACCTTGAGAATAAGAGACAGTTTCCCAGACAAACAAGTTAAAGGAGTTCATTGCCACTAAACCACCCTTACAAGAAATGTCAAAGATAATTATTTAAATGGAAAGAAAATACCATAGCAAGAAGTAATAAAATGATGAGATTAAAAAAATCACAAGTAAAAGCAATATACAGTAAATGTAGTAAATGAAGCACATACAAAGTAAATATGGAAGTTAAAACACAAAATAGTGGGACTCCTGGTTGGCTCAGTGGTTGAGCATCTGACTTCAGCTCAGGTCGTGTTTCCAGGGTCAGGAGTTCAGTTCCTGCATTGGGCTCCCTGAGAGGAGCCTGCTTCTCCCTCTGTCTATGTCTCTGACTCTCTCTCTGTCTCTCATGAATAAATAAATAAAAACCTTTTAAAAATAGTAAAAATCAACTACATCTACAAAAATAGTAAAGGAATACAAAAAAAAGAAAAGATGAAAATACTACAACATATACATAAAAAGTGAAGGGAGAGTGAAAATTTAGTGCTTTTAGAATGTGTTTGAAAATTTCATATTATTTTTATTTTTGCATGTGTTTGTACATTTCAAGTGTACAATGAACATTCCTCAGAACAGTTTACAAATGCAATGGCAAAAAAAATTCTCAATAAATTTAGAAAGATTGAAATCTTACCAAATATCTCTCCTGATCAAAACAGTACAAAACTATAAATCAATTATAAGAAAAAATAGAAAATCACAAACACATGGAATATAAACAACATGCTACTAAATAACTGAGGGGTCGGTGAAGGAATCAGAAATAAACTATAAAAATACATGGCGACAAATAAAAATGAAAACACAATAGATAAAAATTGTTGGGACAGAGCAAAAGGAGTTCTAAGAGGCACGTTGATAGCTACAGGCCTACATCCAGGAACAAGAACAATCTCAAATAAATAATCTAAAACTATACATAAAGGAACTAGAAAAAGAACAAAGCCCAAAGTTAGTAGAAGAAATGTAGTAATAAAAATAAGAGTGGAAATGAATGAAAAGGCAAAATTGATAAACTTTCAAGCAGACTCAACCAAAACACACACATGCACACACATACACACACACAAATGGGAAAAGAGAAGACTCTTTTATTGAACGCCAATAATTTTTTTAAAAAAATTAAAATTAAAAATAAAGAAATAAAAAAATAGCAAGACAATTGAAATCATAATTACATTCCCACCAAGAGTTCACGCTACTACTTATTCTGACTTGTGTGAGGTAATATTGTGGTTTTCATTATCATTCATTTCCCTGATAGTGATATTGAGGATATTATCATGCATTTGTTGACTATTTGTATGTCTTCTTTGGAAAAATAATACAATTATATTGTAATAACTTTTTATGGTTACAGATGGTGACCATACTTACCATGGTGAACACTGAGGAATGTATTGACATCGTTACAGCAGTTCTTTGTGCCAAAAATAGCACAGAACTTGAAATCATAGTTACAAAAAAGAACGTAATGAATTAAAACTTCTAGTAATATGATAATAAAGTTATGGAAATAAAAATTACAATATAGAAAACATGTTCAATAATACCTGTTGAAGTCCTCTGTCCTTTTTTGCAATTAGGTTGTTTGACGAAGTTTTAGTGTTGAGTTGTATAAGTTCTTCATATATTTTGCATATTTATCCCTTATTGGATATATCATTTGCAGATATATTCTCCAGTTTCTTTCTTTCTTTCTTTTTTCTTTCTTTCTTCTTTCTTTCTTTCTTTCTTCTTTCTTTCTTTCTTCTTTCTTTCTTTCTTTCTTTCTTTCTTTCTTTCTTTCTTTCTTTCTTTCTTCTTCCTTTCTTTTCTTTCTTTCTTCTTTCTTTTTTTGATACTTTACCTTATTGTGCAAGAGGTCTTTATTTTGGCGTAGTTACAATAAGTTATATTTGCCTTTGTTTCCCTTGCCTGAGGAAACATATCCGTAAAGATGTTCCTAAGAATGATGGCAAGAGATTACGGCCTATTTTTAAAGAGTTTTATGATTTCATATGTCACATTTAGGCTTATAATCAATTTTTATTTTGATACCTCCAGCTTTGTTCTTACATATTTCAGGATTTTTTCTAGTTCTATGAAAATATGCTCTTGGTATTTTGTTAGGAATTGTAGAATGCTTTGGGTAGTAAAGACATTTTAACAATTATAATGCTTCAAATCCATTAGAATGGTGTATTTATTTATTTGTGTTATCTTCAAATTCTTTGTTCAATGTCTTATTTTCAGAGTATATAGGTCTTTAACTTCTTACTTTAACTTGTTCACAGGTATTGTATTGTTTTTGTACAATTGTAAATTGGATTTTTAAAATTCTCTCTTCGTTACTTTTTTTGTGCTGTATAAATGTGAGACCTGAAACCATCAAATTCCTAGAGGAAAACTGAGGCCGTAATCTCTTTGATATTGGCCAAAGCAACTTCATTCTAGATAAGTCTCCTGAGGCAAGGGAAACAAAAGCAAAATAAACTGTCATTGCATGAAAATAAAAATCCTTAGGACAGCAAAGTAAAAAAATATCAACAAATCTTAAAGTCAACCTATTGGATAGAAGATATTTGCAAATGACATATCTGATAAAGATTTGACAGACAAAATAAATAAGGACATTATAAAACACAAAACCCCCAACTGAATAATCGAATTAAAAATGGGCAGAAGTCATGAATAGACATTTTTCCAAAGAAGGCATCCAGATGGTAATCAGATACATGAAAAGATGATCAACATCACTGATCATCAGGGAAATACAAGTCAAAACTCTAGTGATATATCACCTCACAACTGTCAGAATGGGTAAAATGAACAAAACAAGAAATAGCAGGTGCTGTCAAGGGTGTGGAAAAAGGGAAACCTTCTTGCACTGTTGGTGAAAATGCACACTGGTACAGCCACTCTAGAAAATAGTATGAAGTTTCCCCCCAAATTACAAAATACAACTACCCTATGATCAAGTAATTACACCACAAGGTATATTTATACAAAGGATACAAACATTCTAATTTGAAGGGATCCATGCACCCTGATATTTATGGCAGCATTATCTACAATAACAAAATTATGAAAACAACCCATGTGTCCATCAATGAATGAATGGATAAAGAAGATGTGAGATTTTATACACATACACACACATAAACACACTGAAATATTACTCAGACCCCCAAAACAATGAAATCTTGCCATTTTCAAAGATGTGGCTGGAGGCAGAAGGTATTATGCTAAGAAAATTCAGTCAGAGAATGACAAATACTCTACGACTTCACTCAGGTAGATTTTAAGAAACAAAATAAATAAGCAAAGGAGTGAAAAGGGAGAGAGAGGAAAACCAAGAAACAGATTCAATTATAGAACAAAGTGATGGTTACTAGAGGATAGGTGGGTGTGGTGATATGTTAAAAAGGTGATTATGATTACAGTGTTCTAAATTTTGCACGTGAAATTAATATGACACTGTATGTTAACTAATTGGAATTAATATAAAAAATAAATAATAAAATCAAGCTTGTCCTAGTATCAGTGTGTCAGTCCCATCCCACAGAATATCAGCATAATCCGCTGCCCAAGCCATGTCTTTAAAGCTTGAAGTTTTAAAGGTCAGCATGCATAGGAGGGATAGAGCCAAGAGGGTACTGTGCTGCTCCTAGGGAGAAGGCATGGAAGAACCCAAAGACAGACAGTGTGAAAATTACAATTTGAAAACTGCTTAGGACACACAGTGGGGAAATAATTCACTCTTTTCATATTCCTTCCCTGAGAATCAACATTCATGGAGACATCTGTCTGGGGACAAAGGAGCTGGCTGGTTCCATTTCCTTCTGCCACTGCTCAGAATAAAAACAGAACCACCTGTGGGAAGCAACCCAGGTCTAGCACAGGCTGCCTAACTTGCTTATGGCAACTCTCACATACTTGTGCTATGACAGGACTCCCCTTCTCAGTCAAATTTAACTCAGTCCCAGCACAGTAGATCCTTTCCCCAAAATACCAGAAAAAAAAAACCCTGCCCACATCATGTCTCCTGACCAGAGAGTTCTGGAGAGCTTCAGTTCTAGTGGAAGTAGAATCACAACTCATTTAACAAGCTTCCCATAGCACAGCTGGTTAAAACTCATGACATTCTGGCCAATGAACAAACACTGCCAAATACAGGCAAGAGGAGTCTCTGCAGAAAACTAGTCTGAAGAATGAAGCTGACAAAACACAACCACAGAGCACATAAAGCACACACCAGAAACAGTCCTTGAAGCACCATGCCCTGGAAACTGTATGACCTCTTCTTCATAAAGCCATTATACTTAGTAGCAAGAAATATAACTGGCATTTGTAACACAGAGAAAAAGGCAGAATTAGGCAAAATACCAAGATGGAAGAATTTATACCAAATGAAAAGACAAGACCACACCCAGAGATATAAGTGAAGCAGATATAAGTAACATGCCTGATGAAGAATTTAAAGTAACAATCAAAGGGATAGTAACAGACTGGACTTGAGAAAAAAAATAAAAGGCATCAGTGAGACACTACAGAGGTAAAAGAGTTAAAAAAGAATGAATCAGAAATGAAAAATGAAATAACTTAGGGTCGAAACAGGCTTGATGCAATGAATAGCAGGCTGGAAGAGGCAGAGGAAATAGTGATATAGAAGACAAAATAATGAAAAATAATGAAGCTGAACAAAAGAGAGAAAGATTAATTACGGAACCTGAGAACAGACATAAGGAATTCAGTGACTCTACCAAATGCAATAAAATTTGTATCATAGTAGTTAAAGAAGATGAAGAGAGAGAAGAGGGGGCAGAAAATTTATTAAAGAAATAATAGCTAAAAACTTCCCTAATTTGGAGAAGGAAACAGACATCCAGATCCAGAAGGCATAGAGAACTCCCATCAATAGTCACAAAAGCAGGATAACACCAAGACATATTATAATTAAACTTGCAAAATTTAGTGGAAAAGAATAAATCTTTTTTTAAAAAAGATTTTATTTATTTATTCATGAGGCACAGAGAGAGAGGCAGAAACATAGGCAGAGGGAGAAGCAGGCTCCATGCAGGGAGCCTGATGTGGGACTTGATCCCTGAACTTCAAGATCACGTCCTGGGCTGAAGGCAGATGCTCAACCGCTGAGCCACCCAGGTATCCCCAAAAAGAATAAATCTTAATAAAGGCAAGAAAAAAGGTATCCTTAATTTCCAAGGAAGATTCAGTAGGCTAGGTTAAGATTTTTCAACAAAAACATAGCAAGTCAGAAGGGAGTGGCTGATATATTCAAAGCATTGAATGGAAAAAGTCTGCAGCAAAGAATACTCTATCCAGAAAAGCTATCATTCAAAATAGAAGGAGAAATAAATAGTTTCCTAGACAAACGAAATCTAAAGAAATTTGTGATCAGTAAACCAGCCATAAATATTAGAGGGGACTCTTTGAGTGCAAAAGTAGAAACCAAAAATAACAAAAAGAAGAAAAGATCAGAGAAAATATACAGGAACAACCTTAAAACAATTAGTAATATGTCATTAAATATATATCTATCCATAATTACTTTGAATATAAATGGACTAAGTTCTCCAATCAAAAGCAATAGGATATTAGAATAGATTTTTTAAAAAAAGCAAGACCATCTATACACTGCCTACAAGAGACTCATTTTAGACCTAAGGACACCTGGAGATTAAAAGTAAGGAGACAGAGAAACATTTATCACGTGAAAAGATGAGACAAGAAAGTCATACTAGCAATACTTACTTATATCAGACATACTAAATTTTAAAATAAAGACTATGACAAGACACAGAGAAAGGCAGAATATAATAACAAAGAGGACAAACCAACAAGAAGATATAACAATTATAAATATGTTCCCAACATGGGAGCTTCCAAATATATAAAATAACAAAAATAAAGAGAATAATTGATAATAATACAATAATAGTAGGGGACTTTAACCCCCACTTAAATCAATGGACAGATCATATAAACAGAAATTAATGGCTTTGAATGACACACCAGACCAGATGGACTTAAAGATATATTCAGAAGATTACACCCTAAGGCAGTAGAAAACACATTCTTTTTAAGCGTGCATGGAGTATTTTCCAGAATAAATCTCATATTAGTCCCAAAAAGGCCTAATCAGACACATAAAGACTGAATTCATACCATGCAACTTTTCTGAACATAAAGCTATGAAACTAGAAGTCAAACAATAGAAAATACCTGGAAAGACCAGAAATACATAGAGGTTAAACAATATGCTACTAAAGAATGAAATGGTTGGGGCAACTGGGTGGCTCAGTGATTGAGCTCTGCCTTTGGTTCAGGGCATGACCCCAGGAACCTGGGATTGAGTCCAGCATCAGGCTCCCCACAGGGAGCCTGCTTCTCCCTCTGCCTGTGTCTCTGCCTCTCTCTCTCTCGGTGTCTCTCATAAATAAACAAACAAAATATTAATAAAAAGAATGAAGAGTCAACCAGGAAGTGAAAGAATAAATTTTAAAAATACATGGAAACAATTGAAAATGAAACAATTGTCCAAAACCCTTGGAATGCAGCATTAACAGTCATAAGAGGGAAGTATATAGCAATAGAGGACTACCACAAGAAAAAAGAAAAATCTCAAAAAAAACCAACCTAATCCTACACCTAAAAGAACTAGAAAAAGAACAACAAATGAAGCTTAAACTGAGCAGAAATAAGGAAATAAAGATTATAGCAGAAAGAAATGATAAAGAAACTTAAAAAGCAGTAGGACAGTTCAATGAAACCAGGTGCTGGTGCTTTGAAAAAATTGATAGGGATCCGTGGGTGGTGCAGCGGTTTGGCACCTGCCTTTGGCCCAGGGCGCGATCCTGGAGATCCGGGATCGAATCCCACGTCGGGCTCCGGTGCATGGAGCCTGCTTCTCCCTCTGCCTGTGTCTCTGCCTCTCTCTCTCTGTGACTATCATAAATAAATAAATAAATAAATAAATAAATAAATGAAAAAATTGATAAAACTGTAGCCAGACTTATAAAAAAAGAAAAGAGAAAATACAGACCAAATAAATAAAATCAGAAATGAGAGAGGAGAAATAACAACAAACCAACAAAAATTAGAAAAAAATATATATAGAGAGAGGAATACTATGAAAAACTATATGAGAAAATGCTCTGCATCACTTGCCATCAGGGAAATACAAATCAAAACCACAATGAGATACCACCTCACACCAGTGAGAATGGGGAACATTAACAAGGCAGGAAACAACAAGTGTTGGAGAGGATGCGGAGAAAAGGGAACACTCTTACACTGTTGGTGGGAATGTGAACTGGTACAGCCACTCTGGAAAACTCTGTGGAGGTTCCTCAAAGAGTTAAAAATAGACCTGCCCTACGACCCAGCAATTGCACTGTTAGGGATTTACCCCAAAGATTCAGATGCAATGAAACGCTGGGACACCTGCACCCCGATGTTTCTAGCAGCCATGTCCACAATAGCCAAACTGTGGAAGGAGCCCCGGTGTCCATCGAAAGATGAATGGATAAAGAAGATGTGGTTTATGTATACAATGGAATATTACTCAGCCATTATAAAGGACAAATACCCACCATTTGCTTCAATGTGGATGGAACTGGAGGGTATTATGCTGAGTGAACTAAGTCAATCGGAGAAAGACAAACAGTGTATGTTCTCATTCATTTGGGGAATATGAATAATAGTGAAAGGGAATATAAGGGAAGGGAGAAGAAATGTGTGGGAAATATCAGAAAGGGAGACAGAACATAAAGACTCCTAACTCTGGGAAATGAACTAGGGGTGGTGGAAGGGGAGGAGGGCGGGGGGTGGGGGTGAATGGGTGACGGGCACTGAGGGGGACACTTGACGGGATGAGCACTGGGTGCTATTATGTATGTTGGTAAATTGAACACCAATAAAAATTAATTTATTAAAAAAACCAATTACATCTTTAGTTAAATATATTACATATTTTATTATAAATTATATTAGAATAGATTAACCTTTACTTTCAGGTTTTACTTTAAATCCTGTAGAATAAAAAGTAGTGTTATAAGAAAAATTACAATAATGCTTGTTTTTATATTTACTTATGTATTTAACTTCATATGTATTATATATATATATATATATATATATATATATATATATATATATATATAATGGCTCCTAGTTTTTCTCTGACATTTTTTCATTTCAACATGAAGGATTGCTTTCAGTATTTATAGTAGGACAGGTCAAGTAGTAATAAACTCCCTCAGCTTTTCTTAATTTGGAAATGAATTATTTTCTCCTCAGTTTTGAAAAGTGATTTTACCAGATTTAAAATTTTGAGTTGACAGTCTTACTGTTTTTCCTTCAGCACTTTAAATGTTTTATCTCACTGTCTTTGGTTCTAAAATATTTCTGCTTATAAATCTACTGATAATATTATTGAGGTACACTTTTACATAACAATCTTAATTCTCTTCTTGCTTTCAAGACTCTTTATTTTTGATTTTGACTCCCTGATTATAACGTGTCTCAGGGCAGGTCTCATATTTATCCTACTTATTCATTAATTTTATGTTTTTGTATTTTTATATTTGTACTTTTCTTTAATTATTTCCCTGTGGCATTTATGAATCATGCTGCTATGTCTTCCCATAGTTTGAGATTTCAGATACCTTTTTCCATTTGACATTATATATATATTTTCAAATAATTCTCTTTCCCATTTGTCTCTACCTTCTATTGGGGCTCCCATAATGTGTATATCTATTTTTTGATGGTGTCACATAAATCCTTTAGGGTTTGTTCACTTTTATATATATTTTTTAACTTCTCTGAATTGATCTGAAATTATCTGCCTTCTGATACAGTCATTCTTTTTTTCTGCCTATTTGAATCTGCTGTTAAACCATTGTAGTGAATTTTTCAATTCATTATTGTATTTTATAGTTTCAGAACAGACATTTGGCCTTTTTTTGTAATTTCTATCTGTTTTTCAATATTCTCATTTTGTTTATATATTGTTTATCTGATATAATTGAGGTTTTTTTGTGTATTACTTTAATTTCCTGATAATATATGACAAGATTTTTAAAAATCTGTCTAGTATATCTAAAGATTGTTCCTTCATAATTTATAAAAATTATTATGTTTCTTTAGTAAATTATGATTTCCTATTTATTTTGTATGAATTGTGATCATTTATTGACTTTTGTACACCTGAAAAAATACTACTTTTTAAACTCTGTAGAATGGTTCCATGTATTGAAAGATTTTCATTAATATTCTAAGCATGAAGCTTATGAATCTGAAGCTGATGGTCTTCTCTGACCTATTCTGTGCATATGCCATCCTTGGACATATGTGTGCATTTTTTCCATTCTTTTAAAACATTTCTGAATTTAAATGTCTTGATTTTTTAAGGGTATTACCTTTGGTTCTAACAACTTAGATATTATCTTGTGTATGGAATAAGTGGTCTTTCATCCTTTTTGTTTGTGAGATTATTTCCCTGTGGCATTTATAAATCATGATTCTGTGTCTTTCCATAGCTTGAGATTTCAGATACCTTTGTCCATTTGAGCTCCAAGTTAGGCTTCAGAGAGACCAGTTAGGAAGCCTGCAGACACATCAAAACATTGCAAATTTGGTCCATTTTACTCTGGTTTACAGAAGGGAACTAAGGATTGGGATTCTGCTTAGCCCAAGCCATCCTGCATCACATCAGAAAGAGTGGGAAGCAACGTGGAGTAAAAAGCACAACAACATGTCCTACAATGATCAATGTATCTTTTTTTTTGGGGGGGGGGTTGTGTGTTTGGTTGATGTACAATTCAAAATGATTCCCAGAGTTCTTATTAAGTTAACTTAGTTTTTTGTTTTTTGTAATTTACTAATTGTTTCTAGGGAAAATTTAGGGCTGGGGATTTTTAATTTACCATCTTGCTGACATCACCTATTCTATCAGTTTTGACACATATATTTGGAAGATATAAATTAAGTGCTTACAGAATTAAGATAGTTATTTCATTTGATTACTTGACCCATTTATTATTTACAATATGTTTTTCTCTATAGGGTAATATTCCTTTTCTGAAATATAAGTTGTCCCACATTAATATAACTCATGAAATTTTCTAGACTTATTTTTTTTCATGTAATTAAGTAGGTGGGGATAAGACTGTGGATGATCTCTATTGTCACCAGGTTTCAATTATTTTATGAAATACGCAGCTAGGAAACCATTTTGAATTTAATCATTATTACCTTTTTCTCCATGTATCTTTCCAAATCCAAGGAGAAATTCACTGTAAAACATATTTTCTTAAAAGTCTGGCCTGTAGCCTAGTTGCTTTTATGCCTGTCCTTTACAATTTATTTATCCTGAGCTTTTTTCTCATTTACAAATGCTGTACAATGTCAACAACAAGAAAAAAAATTGGAAACAAACCGAAAATAGATGGAGAATAAAGAACAGCTTACTAAA
Source organism: Nyctereutes procyonoides (assembly GCF_905146905.1). Taxonomy (NCBI): domain Eukaryota; kingdom Metazoa; phylum Chordata; class Mammalia; order Carnivora; family Canidae; genus Nyctereutes; species Nyctereutes procyonoides. The sequence continues at coordinate 61,755,778 of NW_026575125.1, read as the reverse complement.
GGATTAGTGAGTTGAGCAGAAAATTAAGAAGAATTTAAAAATTGGATAAGGGGGCAAGATGGGGGAAGAGTAGGGTTCCCCAAGTCACCTGTCCCCACCAAATTACCGGATAATTTTCAAATCATCCTGAAAACCTACGAATTTGGTCTGAGATTTAAAGAGAGAACAGCTGGAATGCTACAGTGAGAAGAGTTTCCGCTTCTATCAAGGTAGGAAGACGGGGAAAAAATAATAAAGAAATAAAAAAGCATTCAAGAAGGAGGGGCCCCTGCGAGGAGCCAGGCTAAGGACACGCGGCGAGTGCCCTCAGGACAGGAAAGCCCCCTCTAGGAGAAGCAGGAGCTTCACCAATCTTCCCGGACAGAAAGCTGCTCCAGGGAGTTGGAGCAGGATCCCTCAGGCTCCCAGGGAGAGTAACAGAGGACCTGCTCCCTGGGAAAAAGCGCCACATGGCAAAGCCAAGCTCCCTAAAAGGCTGCAGCCTGTGCCCTGCAGGGCCGGAAACAGCTCCGGCGGAGGGGGCTGCTGGCCCCAGGAGCGTGATTCCAGTGGTGCAGGCCCTGGAGCCCAGGGCACTAAGAAACACAGTCCAAGATCTGGCACTCCCCCCAGGACAGGCAGAGGCCGGGAGGACACAGGACTGCAAGAACGCTCCTGCCGCTGGGCGGCCCCGAGATTTGCAGATCTGTGCCCTGTGCCCCTGGAGCATCCAAGGCCCTGCAGACTGGGAGCTGTGGTAGTTATATGAGAACTGACTCCAGGGCTGGAGAGCTGGCGGCCGCCACTGTTGTTGTTCCTCCTGGGGCCTCATAGGATAAACAACTCCCACTGAGCCTCACAGTGGCCTCACAGGATAAACAGGATAAATAACTCCCACTGAGCCATGCAACAGTGCACACACCTGAGAACCAGCACAGCAGGCCACTCCCACAGAAGACCAGATGGAAGGACAAGGGAAAAGCAAGTTACTCACCAAGAAGCACTGGAAAGTTCCAGAAGAGGTCGAGGGATTTACAGTATATAGAATCATAGGATACTCCTCCTGGTTTTTTGTTTTCTGTTTGCTTCCCCCCCCCTTTTTTTTTTGCTTTTCTTCTTCTTCTTTTTTTTTTTCTTTTTTTGCTTCTCTCTTTTTCTCCTTTTCCCAATACAACTTGTTTTTGGCCACTCTGCACTAAAATGACTAGAAGGAAAAACTCACCTCAAAAGAAAGAATAAAAAACAGTACTCTCTCCCACAGAATTACAAAATTTGGATTACAATTCAATGTCAGAAAGCCAATACAGAAGCACAATTATAAAGCTATTGGTGGCTCTAGAGAAAAGCATAAAGGATTCAAGAGACTTCATGACTGCAGAATTTACATCTAATCAGACAGAAATTAAAAATGATTAAATGAGATGCAATCCAAACTAGAGGTCCTAATGATGAGGATTAACGAGGTAGAAGAACGAGTGAGTGACATAGAAGACAAGTTGATGGCAAGGAGGGAAACTGAGGAAAAAAGAGAAAAACAATTAAAAGATCATAAGGATAGGTTGAGGGAAATAAATGACAGCCTCAGAAGAAAAATATCTATGTTTAATGGGGATTCTCGAGAGCGCATCAAGGGACACAGGTCCAGAAACTGTACTTGAACAAATCATAGCTGAGAACTGTCCTAACTTGGGAAGGGAAACAGGCATTCAGATCCAGGAAATAGAGAGATCCCCCCCCCCAAAATCCATAAAAACCACTCAACACCTCGACATTTAATAGTGAAGCTTGGAAATCCCAAAGATAAAGACAAGATCCTTAAGCAGCAAGAGACAAAATATCTCTAACCATTATGGGGAGAAGTAATAGGTTAACAGCAGACCTCTCCACAGAGATGTGGCAGGCCAGAAAAGGCTGGCAGGGTATATTCAGGGTCCTAAATGAGAAGAACCTACAGCCAAGAATACTTTATCTAACAAGACTCTCATTCAGAATAGAAGGAGAGATAAAGAGCTTCCAAGATAGGCAGAAACTGAAAGTATATGTGACCACCAAGCCAGCTCTGCAAGAAATACTAAGGGGGACTCTGTAATATAAAGAGGAAGTCCAAGGGAACAATCCACAAAAACAGGGACTGAATAGGTATCATGATGACACTAAACTTATATATTTCAATAGTAACTCTGAACGTGAATGGGCTTAATGACCCCATCAAAAGGCACATGGCTTCAGACTGGATAAAAAAGCAAGACCCATCTATTTGCCTTCTGCAACAGACTCATTTTAGACATAAGGACACCTACAGCCAGAAAATAAAACGTTGGAGAACCATTTACCATCCAAATGGTCCTCAAAAGAAACCAGGTGTAGCTATCCTTATATCAGATAAATTAAAGTTTATCCCAAAGACTGTAGTGAGAGATGAAGAGGGACACTCTATCATACTTAAAGGATCTATCCAAAAAGAGGACCTAAAAATCATGAATATTTATGCCCCGAATATGGGAGCTGCCAGGTATATCAATCAATTAATAACCAAAGTTGAGACATACTTAGATAATAATACACATATACTTGGTGACTTGAACACAATCTTTTTGAAATCGACAGATCTTCTAAGCACAACATCTCCAAAGAAACAAGAGTTTTAAATGATAAACTGGACCAGATGGATTTCACAGATATTTACAGAAGTTTACATACAAACTCAGCTGAATACACATTCTTCTCAAGTGCACATGGAACTTTCTCCAGAATAGACCACATATTGGGTCACAACTCAGGTCTTAACTGATACCAAAAGATTGGGATCATACCCTGTTATTTTCAGACCATAGTGCTTTGAAATTAGAACCAAATCACAAGAGGAAATTTGGAAGGATTAAACACGTGGAGGTTAAGTATCATCCTGCTAAAAGATGAAAGGGTCAACCAGGAAATTAGAGAAGCATTAAAAAAAATTCATGGAAACTAATCAGAATGAAGATACAAACGTCCAAAATCATTGGGATACAGCAAAAGCAGTCCTGAGGGGGAAATAGATCCCAATACAAGCCACCATCCAAAAACTGGAAGGACCTCAAATACAAAAGCTAACCTTGCACCTAAAGGAGCTGGAGAAGGAACAGTGAATAAAACCTACACCCAGCAAAAGATGACAATTAATAAAGATTCAAGCAGAACTGAATGAAATTGAGACCAGAAGAACTGTGGAACAGACCAACAAAACCAGGAGTTGGTTCTTTGAAAGAATTAATAAGATAGATAAACCATTAACCAGTCTTATTAAAAAGAATAGAGAAAAGATTCAAATTAATAAAATCATGAATTAAAAAGTAGAGATCACCACCAACACCAAGGAAATACAAACGATTTTAAAAACATATTATGAACAGCTATATGCCAATAAATTAGGCAATCTATAATAAATGGATGCATTTCTGGAAAACCACAAACTACCAAAACTGGAACAGGAAGAAATATAAAACATGAACAAGCTGATAACCAGGGAGGGAATTGAAGCAGCCATCAAAAACCTCCTAAGACTCAAAAGTTCAGGGCCAGATAGCTTCCCAGGGGACTTCTATCAAATGTTTAAAGAAGAAACTATACCTATTCTACTAAAGCTGTTCGAAAGATAGAAGGAGATGGAGTACTTCCAAACTCCTTCTATGATGCCAGCATTACCTTAATTCCAAAACCAGACAAAAACCCCGCCAAAAAGGAGAATTATAGATCAATATCCCTGATGAACACAGATGGAAAAATTCTCAACAAGATACTAGCCAATAGGATGCAACAGTACACACTGAGGGGGACACTTGACGGGATGAGCACTGGGTGTTATTCTGTATGTTGGTAAATTGAACACCAATAAAAATTAATTTATTAAAAATAAATAAATAAATTAATTAATTAATTAAAAAAAGGATCCAACAGTACATTAAGAGGCTTATTCACCAAGACCACGTGGGATTTATCCTTGGGATCCAAGGCTGGTTCACGACTAGTAAAGCAATCAATGTGATTGATTATATCAGCAAGAGAAAAATCAAGAACCATATGATCCTCTCAATAGGTGCAGAGAAAGCATTTGAGGAAACGCAGCATCCATTCCTGATCAAAACTCTTCAGAGTGTAGGGATAGAAGGAACATTCCTCAGCATCTTAAAAACCATCTACAAAAAGCCCACAGCAAATATCCTTCTCAATGGTAGACACTGCGAACCTTTCCCCTATGATCAGGAACATGACAGGGATGTCCTATCTCAGCACTGCCATTCAACATAGCATTAGAAGTTCTAGCCTCAGCAATCAGGCAACAAAAAGAAATAAAACACATTCAAATGGGCAATGGAGTAGTCAAACTCTCCCTTTATGCAGATGACATGATACTGTACATAGAAAACCCAAAAGACCCCACTGCAAATTTGTTAGAACTCATACAGCAATTTGGCAGTGTGGCAGGATACAAAATCAATGCCCATAAATCAGTGGCATTTCTTTACACTAACAATGAGACTGAAGAAAGAAAAATTAAGGAGTCAATCCCATTTACAATTGCACACAAAAGCATAAGATACCTAGGAGTAAACCTAACCAAAGAGGTAAAGGATCTATACCCTAAAAACTACAGAACACTTCTGAAAGACATTGAGGAAGACACAAAGAGATGGAAAAATATTCCATGGTCACAGATTGGCAGAATTAATATTGTGTTAGTGTCAATGTTACCCAGGGCAATTCACACATTTAATGCAATCACTATCAAAACACCATGGACTTTCTTCATAGAGTTGGAACAAATCATATTAAGATTTGTGTGGAATAAGAAAAGACCCCGTATAGTGAGGGGAATATTAAAAAAGAAAACCATATCTGGGGGCATCACAATGCCAGATTTCAGGTTGTACTACAAAGCTGTGGTCATCAAGACAGTGTAGTACTGGCACAAAAACAGACACATAGATCAATGGAACAGAATAGAGAATCCAGAAGTGGACACTCAACTTTATGGTCAAGTAATATTCAACAAAGCAGGAAAGACTATCCACGGGAAAAAGGACAGTCTCTTCAATAAATGGTGCTGGGAAAATTGGACATCTCCATGCAGAAGAATGAAACTAGACCATTCTCTTACACCATACACAAAGATAAACTAAAAATGGATGAAACACTGAATGTGAAACAAGATTCCATCAAAATCCTAGAGGAGAGCACAGGCAACACCCTTTTTGAACTTGGCCACAGCAACCTCTTGTAAGATACATCCACGAAGGCAAGAGAAACAAAAGCCAAAATGAACTATTGGGACTTCATCAAGATAAAAAGCTTCTGCACAGCAAAAGAAACAGTCCACAAAACTTAAAGACAACCTACAGAATCGGAGAAGATATTTGCAATTTACCTATAAGATAAAGAGCTAGTATCCAAGATGCATAAAGAACTTATTAAACTGATAATGGGGAAAATTGACAAGACAGGAAACAACACATGTTGGAGAAGATGTGGAGAAAGGGAAACTCTCTTGCACTGTTGGTGGGAATATGAATTGGTGCAGTCACTCTGGAAAATGTGTGGATGCTCCTCAAAGAGTTATAAATAGATCTGCCCTATGACCCAGCAATTGCACTGGTAGGGATTTACACCAAAGATAATGATGCAGTGAAACACCAGAACACCTGCACCCTGATTTTTATAGCAAAGTCCACAATAGTCAAACTGTGGAAGAAGCCTCGGTATCCATAGAAAGATGAATGCATAAATATGTTGTGGTACATGTATTCATTGGACTAATACTCAGCCATTAGAAATGACAAATACCCACCATTTGCTTTGACATGGATGGAACTGCAGGGTATTATGCTGAGTGAAGTACATCAATTGGAGAAGGACAAACAGCATATGGTGTCATTCATTTGGGGAATATAAAAATTAGTGAAAGGGAAAGGAGAGAAAAATGAGTGAAAATATCAGTGCTGTTGACAAATCATGTGAGACTCCTAATTCTGGGAAACGAATAAGGGGTAGTGGAAAGGGAGGTTGGTGGGGGGTTGGGGTGACTTGGTGATGGGCACTGATGGGGGCACTTGGCAGGATGAGCACTGGGTGTTATGCTATATGTTGGCAAATTGAACTCCAATAAAAAAAGAAATAAAAAGAAAGAGACTTATAGAGAAATATAGGCATACCTCAAGAAGCAAAAAAAAAAAAATCTGCAATAAACGACTTAACTTTACACCTGATGGAGCTAAATAAAGAATATGAAACAAAAACTGAAACCAGTAGAAAGAAGGAAATGATATGGATTATAGAAGGGAAAATCTAAAAAAAAAAAAAAAAAAAACTAAAAAAAATCACAATAGAACAGATCAATGACATCAGGAGTTGTTTCTCCGAAAAAAATTAATAGAATTGATAAACCCCAGCCAGATATATCAAGAAAATAATAGAAAAGACTCAAATAGATGAAAATCACAAAAGAGACAAGAGAAATAATATTAACAGAGAAATACAATTATAGAAATGTAGGAACATTTTGAGCTCTACCACCAACAAATTGGACAACCTAGAAGAAATGGATTATTCCTAGAAACATATAAACTACCAGAACTGAAGTAAGAAGAAATAGAAATGTTGAACATTTTGATAACAACCAAAAAAATTAAATAAATAATAAAAAACTCCCAACAATCAGCAGCCCGTGCCCAGATCACCTCACAGATGAAGTCATCCATACATTTAAAGAAGGGTTAGTACCCATTCTTCCCAAACTATTACAAAATTAATAATAATTACAATAAATATTATTAATAATTAAATAATAATATAATCTATAGTTTTTATATAACACCTTTTTAATAGATTTTATTTATTTATTCATGAGAGATACACAGAAAGAGGCAGCAACATAGGCAGGGGAGAAGCAGGCTCGCTGTGAGGAGCCTGGTACAGGACTTTATCCCAGGACCTCAGGATCACTACCCAAGCCAAAGGCAGATGCTCAACCACTGAGCTACCCAGGCATCCTTATATACAACATATTCTTATCCACCCATCCATTCATTAGTCGATGGTCACATAATTTTGTTATTGTAGATAATGCTATATAAACATCAGGATGCATGTATCCTTTGAATTAGTATTTATGTATTCTTTGGGTAATCCAAAGAATTAATAATCCAGTTCCTGGATTTCAGGGTAGTTAGTTCTATTTTGAACTTTTTGAGGAAACTGCTGAGGAGATTTCTAAGAAAATTATTGAAGACTTGGCCTAGTTTTGTTTGCTTGAACCTCCAAGGTGTTGGAGGTTGGGTTTCTTCTAAGGCCTCTCTCCTTGGCTCATAGACGACCCTCTTCTCAGTATATCTTCACATGGTGTTCTTTCTGTGTCTGCCTCCAAATTTTGTCTTTTACAAGGTAATCAGTCATACTGTATGGGCTTACCTTCATGATATTATTTTAAATTAATTTCCTCTTTAAATATACTATCCTCAAATACATACACAGTCTGAGGTATTAAAGATTAGGATTTAAATATGAATTTTGGGGACACAATTCTGCCCAAAACAGCCATGTCATTCTGTGACATGTGAAAATATCACAGCCAATGTTATACTCAATGGTGAAAGACTAGAAACTTTTGAAATCAGGAACTCTGAAATCAGGAACTAAATAAGGCTACATACTTTGCCACCTCTATTCAGCATACTAATGCATTTCCTAGGCAGAAACTTTAGGCAAAAAGGAAAAACAAAAGACTTTCAAATTAGACTGGAAGAAGTGAAAGTATTTGTTTGCAGATGACACAATCTTATATGTAGGAAACACTAGATTCCAGAAAAAATAAATGTTAGAACTAATAAACAAATTCAACAAAATTTTAGATTTAAAAACCAACACTCTGGGCAGCCCCGGTGGCTCAGCAGTTTAACGCCGCCTTCAGCCCAGGGCGTGATCCTGGAGACCTGGGATTGAGTTCCACGTCGGGCTCCCTGCGTGGAGCCTGTTTTTCCCTCTGCCTGTGTCTCTGCCTCTCTCTCTCTGTCTTTCATGAATAAATAAATAAAATTTCTTAAAAAATAAAAAAATAAAAACCAACACTCTAGTGCGTCCAGAAAAAGAAAAAAATAAAAACCAACATTCAAAAATGGTTAAGATTATATACACTAACAGTAAAGAGCCAAAAAATAGAATTAAGAAACTGATTATATTTACAAAAAAGGAAATAAAATACTTGTAATAAAATTGACACATAAATAAAAAACATATATACTTATAAATACGTAATGTTGCTAAAAGAAAATTTAAGACACTAATAAATCTAAAGACATCCCATATTCATGAATTATATTTAAAATTGTTAAGATGTCAATATTGCTATCAGAGCAATCTAGAGATTCAATACAACTCCTATCAAAATTTTGACAACTTATTTTTTCTTTTTGAGAAGAAGAGAAATCCATCCTAAAACTCATGGAATCTCAAGAGGCCACGAGTAATAAAAATAATATTTAAAAAAGAAAATACATGTCATACTTCCAGATTTTAAAACTTACTATAAAGCTACAGTAATAAAAACTGTATGATACAACATAAATACAGATATATAGACTAGTGGACTAGATAAATGGCCCAACATAAACAATAACATAAATTGTTAAATGATTTTTGACAAAGATGATGAGACCATTTTATGGTTAAAGAAAAGCAGTTTCAACAAATTGTGAGAAGAAAGCTATACAAAAGCTTACACATGGATGTTCATAGCAGTCTTATTTGTAATAGCGAAAGTTAAAATAAACTGTCTTTCTGCTAATGAATTAAATATACGATATATCGAGACATAGAAATTTTATTTGTCAAATTAAAAGAAAAAAACTATGTGCAGCAAGATGGCTGATACTGAAAACATTATATTAAATGAAAGAACTCCGTACAAAAGATCATATATTGTATGACTCCATTTACATGAAGTGTCCAGAATAGGCAAAGTGTCTAGACAAGGAAAAAAGACTATTGATTGCTTAAAGTTAAGAAACTCAGAGGTAATGGGAAAGTGACAGTTAATGGGCATAAGCTTTCTTTTAAGGGAGATGAAAATATTCCAAAAGTTGACTATGATAATGATTGTATAACACTGTAAATAAATGGAAAAATTTGGAAAAAAATTTAGAAAACTCTACACCCATATTCAAAAATATGAAGTTGGATTGTTACTTTATACCATATACAAAAATTAATTCAAACTCGATCAAACCTTAAATGTAAGAACTATACCTATAACATTCTGAGAAGAAATTGTGATGGAAAAATGTGATGACATTGGATTTGGCAATGATTTCTGGTATATGACAGAAAAAACACAAATAAATATATATAATTTGTGTATCAAAGAAAACTATATGATGATGAAACCACGGAAATTTTAAAAATGCACAAAACATATATGATAAGGGGTTAATACCCAGAATATATTTTGTAAAAAAACTCTTATACCCAATAAAAAATACAACTCTTTTGTAAAATGGGCAAATTATGTAAAAATTTTCCAAATGCATACATATGGCTAATAAACACATGAAGAGATGCTCATAATCACTAATCACAAAGAAATGAAAACTAAAAACACAATGAGATGCCATTTCACATCCTTTTTAATGATTATTATCCAAAAAAAAAGCTAACAAGTTTAGGCAAAAATGTGGAAATATGAGACTCATATACTATTGTTGGGGATGTAAAATAGTGCAGCCTCCATGAAAAACAGTATGGTGGAACAAAACAAAACAAAATTTTATGATCCAGGAATTCCACTTCTGAGTATGTACCCAAAGTAAATGAAATGGACTGAGACAGATTTTTATAAACCCATGTTAATAGCAGCATTATTCACAATAGTCAAAAAGTGGAAACTAACATCCCTCCATGGACAAATGTACATAGAAATGGATTATATATATATGGTATATATATATATAATATATGAGAATATATATAATGAGAATGAAAATTCTGACATTTGTTACAAGATTAAGAAACCTAAAAACATGTTATGTGAAATAAGACAGTCACAAAATGATAAATACTGTATGATTCAACTCAGAGGCATGTGTAGAACTCAAATTCATTCAGACAGAAATGTAAAATAGTGGTTTCCAGTAGTTGTGAAAAGGGAAGATGGGGAGGTTTTTTTTTAAGATTTTATTTATTCATGAGAGAGAGAGAGAGGCAGAGACACAGGCTGAGGGAGAAGCAGGCTCCATGCAGGGAGCCTGCTGTGGAACTTGATCCCAGGTCTCCAGGATCATGCCCTGGGCTGAAGGTGGCGCTAAACCACTGAGCCACCCAGGGAGCCCCTAGTTGTTTTTTTTTTTTTTTTTTTTAATACATACAAAGTTTCAGTTTGGGAAGATAAGAAAATGTGTGGAAATGTTTGGAGGTAATGGCTGAACAATATTTTGCATATACTAGTGCCACTAATGTGTACACTTAAAAATTTTGATATAAAAATTTAATATGATAATTTTATGGTATGTATATTTTTTCACAACAAAAAAATGTATCATAGAAATACTGATAGTTCCTTTGTTTTATTTCTCAAATTCAACATATGAGTAAAATTATATGGTATTTCTCTTTCTGTCTGGGTTAATTTCACATAATATAGCCTCTTGGTTAATCCAAGCTATTGTAAATGGCAAGCTCTCATGCTTTTTTAGTTCAAGTACTATTCCATTACACACACACACACACACACACACACACACACACACACTCAAACACACTTTTACCCAATATCTTCTTTATTCATTGATCTATTGATGGACACCTGGGTTGCTTCCCTATCTTGGCTATTATAAATAATGCTGCAATAAACATAGAGGTGCATATATCTTCATGAATTAGTATTTTATTTTATTTGGGTAAATACTTAGAGTGGAATTACTGAATAATACTCATATATATGGCAAATGCATTTTCAATTTATTGAAGAACTTCCATACTCTTTTTCACAGTGACCCTACCAATTTGTATTTCCAATAGTGCATGAGGGATCCTTTTTCTCCACATTCTCACAAATACTTGTTATTTTTTGTATTTTTGAGTCTAGTAATTCTGACAAGTATGAAGTGATATCTCATTGTGGTTTTGATTTGTATTTCCCTGGTGATTTGTGATGTGAAGCATCTTTTCATGTCTATTAGTCTTTTGAATGTCTTCTTTAGAAAAAATGTCTATTCAGGTCTTCTGCCGATTTAAAAAATAAGGTTATTATTATTTTGTTGGTGTTGAGTTTTATAAGTTTCTTATATATCTTAGATATTAAGCCTTTATTAAATATATAATTTGCAAATATTTTCTTCTATTTAGTAGAGTTTTTTTCATTTCATTGATAATTTCCTTTGATGTGCAAATGCCTTTTATTTTGGTATAGTCTCAATAGTTTAATTTTGCTTTTGTTTCCCTTGCCTGAGGAGACATACATAGAAAAATGTTAATAAGGTCAATATAAATGAAATTACTGCCTATGCTTTCTTCTTGGAGTTTTATGGTTTTAGGTTTCATATTTAGGTATTTAATCCATTTTATTTTTTATTTTTTTTTAAATTTTTATTTATTTATGATAGTCACAGAGAGAGAGAGAGGCAGAGACACAGGCAGAGGGAGAAGCAGGCTCCATGCACCGGGAGCCCGACGTGGGATTCGATCCGGGGTCTGTGGGATTCGATCCGGGGTCTCCAGGATCGCGCCCTGGGCCAAAGGCAGGCGCCAAACCGCTGCGCCACCCAGGGATCCCTATTTAATCCATTTTAAACTAACTTTTGGGTATGGTGTAAGAAAGTGGTCCAGTTTTATTTTGCATGTAGCTGTCCAGTTTTTCAGCTTCATATGTTGAAGAAAGTGCCTTTTCCCCCATTGTATATTCTTACCTCCTCTGTTTTAGCTTAATTAACCATATAAGTGTGGACTTATTTCTGGTATCTCTATGTTGTTTCATTGTTTCTTGTGTCTATTTTGTGTCAATAAATATTGCTTCAATCACTGCAATTTTACAATATATCTTGAAATCTGGAATTATGATACTGTTTCGCTTTTCTTTCTAAAAATTGCTTTGGCTATTTGTAGTCTTCTGTGGTTTTATACAAATTTAGAAAACCAAAAAACACCTAACCAACAAAGAAAAAAATGTTTGTTGTCAGAAGGAAGGTGGATGGGGGGAATGTGTGACATAGATAAAGGGGATTAAGAAATACAATTTTAGTTACAAAATAAATAAGGCATGGAGATAAAATGTCCAGCATAGGAAAAGATTATAATAATATTGTTTGGTAACAGATGGTAAGCACACTTATCAATGCAAGCAATGAGTAATGTGTACAATTGATGAATTATTATATTGTAGACCTGAAACTAAAATAACAATGTATGTTAATTATACTTCAATAAAGAAAAAGCAAGCTAATAGAATTGAAAAGACAAATAAACTAACAATATAATTGCTGCTTAAGTCACTTTTCTGGAGGAAAAATATTGTGAATATAATAAACCCAATGTTTCAATTCAATAGGAGCCCTCTAAAGAGAAAAGATGCAATAATAGAATGAGGCTTGGAAGTTGAGAAAGGAAAGCATCAGATAAGTAAATATAGAGATAAATATAACAGATTACCCCATTTATTATGAGTTTATTAAATCTTATTAGATGATTGAAACATAAATTATAATACCAATTCATGTGGCATTTAATGTGTATGGAGGCCATATTTAAGAATTATATTTTTTAAATGGGAAAGTAAAGAAATTTAAATGATAGTTAATTCTCTTCACTTTACTAAGTGGTTAAATGTCAATTTAACCAAGTAGACTGTGATCAATTTTTTTCATACATTATAATCCTAGTCCAATAACGAAGAGATAAATACAATGTAAAAAAAACACAAAACAGTATAAACAAATCAAGATGGAATCTTTTTTTAAAAAAATATTTTTGTAAAAAAACACAAAACAGTGTAAACAAATCGAGATGGAATCTTTTTTAAAAAAATTATTTGTTGGAACAAAACATTACATTACTTTCAAGTGTACAACATAGTTATTCAACTTGTCTGTATGTTATGCTATGTTCAGCAAAAGTCTAGCTACCATCTGTCACAATACAATTACAACATCATTGACTATATTACCCATACTGTATCTTTTATTCCCATGATAACTGGAAACCTGTAACGCTCACACCCCTTCAGCCATTTCACTCATCCTGCAAAATCCCTCTCTTCTGGCAACCATCAGTTTGTTCTCTGTAGTTATAGGTCTAATTCTGCAGTTTTGTTTGTTCATTCATTTGGTTTTCAGATTCCACTTATGAGTGAAATTATACAGCATTTATCTTTCTCATTCTGACTTATTTCATTTAGCATGATATACTCTAGGTGTATACATTCTTTTTAAATTTTCAAACACCTAAAAGAAAGTAAAAAAAGAGAGATAGAAATAAAAATAATAAGCAAATTAAACAATGAATAATTAGAGACAAACTTAGTCACAAATATAGCAGTAATTATCTTAAATAATTATGATTAAATAAATATTTAACTATAAAGTTTAAATAATCACATTAAATCACCTTAATTACATAATTTTATTACATTAAATAAGTACATTATTATCTTAATAATCTAAACGATGTAAATACAACAAATGAGAGAGATTGGGAGAGTGGATAAAAACAGATACATAATTCAGAATGAATAAAGGCAATAGAGACAAAAAGGATTATTACACAATGGTTAAGAAATTAATACACCAGGAAAATAAATGTTCCTTATTATGTATGTATCAAATAAGAGCCACAAAATATATGAAACAAAAGCCAACAGACCTGAATGAACAGGTAGCATCATAAATACAGTTAAAGACTTCAAAACCCAAATATCAACAATAACTGCTCAACAGACAATCACCAATGGGAAGAATGAGATAATGCCATAAATTCACAGGATCTAATTGATATGTACAACAACCCAGCCAAGAACAGAAAAATACACATTTTTTTTTCCAAATGCCCATGGATCATCCATCTGTATGCTGAAAATTACAAAATGATAATGAAAGCAAAGAAGATACAAATATACACATATACATGAATTCAAAGATCAAATAGAAAAGAGTTTAATTCTCTACAAGTTGATGTGTATGTTTAAAGAAATTCTTATCAAAATCTCAGCTACGTATTTTTTAAAACATTTTATTTATTCATGAGAGACACACAGAGAGAGAAAGAGAGAGAGAGGCAGAGACATAGGCAGAGGGAGAAGCAGGCTCCATGCAGGGAGCCCAACGTGGGACTTGATACCTGGAATCCAGGATCACGCCCTGGGCCAAAGGCAGGCGCTAAACCGCTGGGCCACTGGGGCTGCCCCACAGCAAGGTATTTTGAATGTACATAGATTTTTCTAAAATTTATATGACATTTACACCTTAGAATAGCTAAAATAATCTTGTAAAATAAGAATGCAGTGCAAAGAATCACTATAACTGAGACGGAGTCTTATTATGTAGCAAGAGAAATCAATAAAGTTAAAATTGGCAGAGGAATAAACATATGGACCAATGGAACAGTGGAGAATCTGAAGAGACCGATATAAATATGCTAAACTGATTTTGGAAAAAATCTCAAAGTAATTCAATGCAGGAAAAATAAACTTTTGAAGAAATGGGGCTGAAGCAAGTGTACATCCATAGGCAAAAGAAAAAAAAAATCCTCAACCAGTTCTCACAACTTATACAAAAATTAACTCAAAATGGATCATGGATTGAAGTGTAAATTGTAAAACTATACAACTTTAAGAAGAAACAACTTAGGAGGAAACCATTAATATCTAGGGCTAGGTAAAAAGTTCTTAAGATTAACAAAAAAAGCACAATCCACAAAAGGCAAAAAAAATGATAAGTTGTACCACATGAAAATTTAAAAATTCTGCTCTATGAAAAATATTCTTAAAAGGTTTAAAAACAAGGTGAACTCAAGAAAGGGAAGACTATATAATGGGAAAAAGTTTTTTTTCAACAAATGATGTTGGGAAAACTAGTCAGCTGCTTGCAAAATAATGAAATCGGACCATTTTCTTGCACCATACACAAATAAAAATTGCAAATGTATTAAAGACTTAACCGTGCGATGCCTGGGGGGCTCAGCTGTTGAGCGTCTGCCTTCAGCTCAGGGTGTGATCCCGGGATCTGGGATCAGGTCCCGCGCCCTTGCAGGACACCTGCTTTTCCCTCTGCCTGTGATTCTGCCTCTCTCTGTGTGTCTCTCATGAATAAATAAATAAAATCTTTAAAAAAAGACTTAACTGTAATACAGGAAACCATGAAAATCCTAGATGAGAACACAGACAATAACTGCATTGGCATAGGCCATAAAAACTTCTTACTAGATACATCTCCTTAGGCAAGGGAAACAGAGACAATTATCGGAACTTCATTAACATAAAAAGCTTCTGTGTCAGGAAGAATAATAAACAAAACTAAAAGATACTCTATGGAATTGGAGAAGATATCTGCAAGTGACATATCTGAAAAAAGGGTTAGTATCCAAAATATATAAAGGACTTGTACAAATCAATATCAAATTATGGAAAGAATCTAAATGTCCATCTACTGATAAATGGATAAAGAAGATACGGTGTATATGTATGTAGATATTTGTGTGTGTGTGTTTGTATATATATATATATATATATATATATATATATATATATATTCTTAGTCACACTCTTGTAATTTAGCTTTTGCAACACCAAGCAAGACAGCAATATGAAAAATGCAGTGAAAATTTCTCCCTCCTTGCTGTATGCCTTTGCTCTTGACTGAGAATCAGGGCCAGTGGGGTTCCTGTTTTTGTGACCACACACGCCTAAGGTGGAATTTATACATGGAGCTGGGATGGTAATTTTTCACAGGAAATGAATGAAGGCTAAATTACACAGATTCTAGCTGTTCTTAAGGAAATTTAGCAGTATTTATTGAGTTAATGTTTATTACTTTGCTGTATACCCCTAAGAACATTTTTTTGTGTATTTTTTTATTGGAGTTCCACTTGCCATCAGGGAAATGCAAATCAAAACCACAATGAGATACCACCTCACACCAGTGAGAATGGTGAAAATTAACAAGACAGGAAACAATAAATGTTGGAGAGGATGTGGAGAAAGGGGAACCCTGTTGCACTATTGGTGGGAATGTGAACTGATACAGCCACCCTGGAAAACTGTGTGGAGGTTCCTCAAAGAGTTAAAAATAGAACTGCCCTATGACCCAGCAATTGCACTCCTGGGGATTTACTCCAAAGATACAGATGCAGTGAAAAACAGAGACACTTGCACCCCAATGTTTGAATGGATAAAGAAGATGTGGTCTATATATACAATGGAATATTACTCAGCCATTGGAAATGATGAATACCTTAAGATCATTTGTAGATATGGCGCTGCTGTGTGTCTCATTCAGCTAAGTGTCTACTTTGAGTTCAGGTCATGATATCAGGGTCCTTAGATGGAGCCCTGCATTGGGCTCTCTGCTCAGGAGAGAGTCTGCTTCTCTCTCTCTGCCCCTCCCCACTCCTTGTGCTCTTTCTCTCTCAAGTAAATAAAATTTTAAAATAAAAGATAATTTCTAGAAATTCTAAATGATTGATTATATATATATATAGATATAAGTATATTTTCTTAAAACTGTATGCAAATATATATTTTTTCTAAATGTAATCTTTAAATAATATACCTTTTCAACATCATAGAAGCATGAAATACTTAAGGAAAAATTTATTAAAATATATACATGGTATGTAAATTTAATATAACCAGGGTTTTGTTTTAGATTTATTTATTTATTCATGAGAGACACACAGAGAGAGATAGAGAGAGAGAGGCAGAGACATAGGCAGAGGGAGAAGTAGGCTCCATGCAGAGAGCCTGATGTGGGACTCGATTTCAGGATCCTGGGATCACACCCAGACCCTAAGGCAGATGCCCAACTGCTGAGCCACTCAGGCCTCCCACAATTTTTTTTTAAGCTTAAAATTTGTATGGAAAAACAAAATACTTCAAATCGTCAAAGTAATCTTGAGAAAGAAAAACAAAGCTGGTGGTATCATGTTCCTCTAATACAAGCTATATTACAAAGTTATAATATTAAAGAGTAGTATGATATAGGCATAAAAAGAAACATATAGATGAAACAATGAATGAATTGATCAGGAAATAAAAGAAGAAATAAAGATAGATGGAAACAAATGAAAATGAAAACAAAATGGTCCAAAAACTCTGGTCTGCAGCAAAAAGGCGTTCAAGAGGGAAGTTTACAGCAACACAGGCCTATCTCAAGAAGCAAGAAATATCTCTTTTTTAATTGTTTTTAATTTATTTATGATAGTCACAGAGAGAGAGAGAGAGAGAGAGGGAGAGACACAGGCAGAGGGAGAAGCAGGCTCCATGCACCGGGAGCCCGACGCGGGACCCGATCCCGGGTCTCCAGGACCGCGCCCCGGGCCAAAGGCAGGCGCCAAACCGCTGTGCCACCCAGGGATCCCGCAAGAAATATCTCAAATAAAATAACTGTACACCTAAATGAGCTATAAAAAGAACAAATACAACCTAAAACAAGTAGAAGGAAGGTAATAATAAAGATTATAACAGAAATATAGAAAATTTAAAAAAAAACAGAACCAACAACAAAACTAGGTCCTTTGAAAAAAATCAAGAAAACTGACTTACCTTTGGACAAACTTATTATGAAAAAAATAAAGGTTTCAAATCACAAAATAGGTAGGTCAAATAAAAACAATTATAAGAGAATATTATGAAAAAACATATCCAACAAATTGGACTACAGAGAAAAAATGGACAAATTCTTACAAACACATAATTCCCAAAGCTGAAATGGAAAAAATAGAAAATTTGAACAGACAGATTACAATCAAAGAAATTGCATCAATAATCAAACTCCCAACAAACAAAAGTCCAGGACCAGGTGGCTTCACACATGAATCCTACCAAATATTTAAAGAAGAATTAATGCCTATTCTTTCCAAATAGAGCTAAGATGGCAGCATAAGCTGAATACTCTAAACTTGCCACCTCCTTCAAACACCACTAGATAATTATTAATTCATTCTGAATACCCAAGAAATTGACCAGAGGACTGACAGAACAAACTGCCCAAGTAGAGGGAGGGCAGAGGCCAAATTGAGGAAGGTAAAAAGTGCAGAGATGTGTTTAGGAGGAGAAACATATCACAGGTGCTGCAGAGGGCAGGAGCCCTTCTTACAAATAAATGAGAGAGAGATGAGAGAGAGAGAGAGAGAGATAGATACACAGCTATATGCACAAGAGAACACCTCCATAGAGCAATTGCCTGGGAAAATGAGAGGAGCTGATTTTTGCTAGTTTTTGCAACTAGTAGGACTCAAAGACTGGAGATTTAGAAGTTACCAGGTTTGGCTAGATAGAGACATGAGGGCCTTGCCCTACTCCTAGAAAGAAGGCAAGTAAACATCCCCCAAACAGATGGTACAGTCCAAGGATTGCCTAAGGGGGATGGAGAGAGACTGCTCTTCTTGGAGCATATCTGTGAGATAGCACATGTGCAGAGTTGCTTATCTGGGAACAAATAGCCAGCAGGCACCATTTCTCTCCCTTGCTCCTAAGCATAAGGCCAGAGACACCTGCTGAGGGCTGCCAACTTGGAAACTGGTTGTATAGCCAGCTCTGTTCCAAATCCCATTTCCCTGTACTCTAGTGCAACTGCCCTTCTCAGTCAAAACTCTATTAGGCTCAGCACTGTGAGACCATGCCTCAAAATACTAGTGCAGGTACCCACCACACCATGTCCCTAAAAACTTAGGGTTTTAAAAATCAGCAGGCTTTGATGGGATAGAGCCCAAAGTTCACCGTGCTGCTCAAGGCAGGCGAGAAACCCAGAGACAGACCACATGAAAACAGTGATCTGAAAAACGCCTGGAATGAAGAAAGGGAAATTATTTGCAGTCCTGGGAGTGCTTCCCTGAGAGCAACAAGCACAGACTCCTCTCTCCCAGGATAAAGGAGCTGCCTGGCACCATTTCCTTCCAGTACTCCTCAGTATCAACTAACTTCAGGAAATGACACAGCACGAACACCTGCTGCCTAACCTGTTTACAAATACTACCCCCCTGTGCTCTACTGGGACTGCTTTTTTCAGGCAAGTATGGCTAAGAATCAGCACAGTGGATCACTGCCCCAGAAGACCAGCAGAAACCTCCACCACCACCATGTCTACCAACCATAGAGTACTGCAAAGTTTCAGATCTTGTGTAAATTGCATTGTCTCATTTAACAAGCAGACCAGAGCATACCTAGTTAAAACTCATGACAAGCTGGCCAAGGTCCAAGAGCTGCCAACTGCAGGTAAGGACAATCTCTGCAGACAATTGACTGAAGAGAAAAAGCAGCCAAAACACAGCAGCAAAATGCATACTGCACACACAAGAAACACTCCTTGAAGCACCTGAACACTATATGACCTCGTCTTCATAAAGCCATTACCCTTAGACAAAATGCCATGACTGAAGAATTCATTACAAAAGACAGAACAAGGAAAGCTCATGGAGAGAGATCTAATCAAAGGAGATTTAAGTAATATGCCAGATGAACAATAACTAGAAGGATGTTCACTGGATTTGAGAAAAACATGGAAGACAACAAAGAGAAACTTACTGCAGAGATAAGAGAGTAAAACACAGACAGAAATGAAAAATACAATCTGACATTAAATACAGATTTAATGGTATAATGATCACAAGGATGAAAGAAGAAGAGGGTAAGTGATATAGAAGATAGAATTATGGGGACAAAATAAACCTGAACAAAGGACAGAAAGATTTATGGAACAAGAGAGTAGACCTAGGGAACTCAGTGACTCTATTAAACATAATAATATTCATATCATAGGAATCCAGAAGATAGAGAAAAAGGAGAAGAAAATTTATTTGAGGAAATAATAGCTGAAAACTTCCTTAATATGGGGAAGGAAACAATATCCAAATCCAAGGGGCACAGAGAACTCCCATCAAAGTCAACAAAACCAAGCCAACACCAAGACATATTGTAATTAAATTTGCAAAAATATAGTGATAAAGAAAAAAATGTTTATAGCAGCAAGACAGAATAAGTTATTAACTTACCAGGAGGGCAGCCCGGGGGCTCAGTGGTTTAGCACTGCCCTCAGCCCAGGGCCTGATCCTGGAGACCCGGGATCAAGTCCCACATCGGGCTCCCTGGGTGGAGCCTGCTTCTCTCTCTGTCTGTGTCTCTGCCTCTCTCTCTCTCTATGTGTGTCTCTCATGAATAAATAAATAAAATCTTAAAAAATAACTTACCAGGAAAAACTCATAAGGCTAATTGGAGAAATTTGAACAGAAACATAGCAAGTTAGAAGAGAGTGGCATGATATATTCAAAGTGCTGAATGGGAAAATTCTGTAGCCATGAATACTCTATCCAGCAAAGCTCTCATTCAGAACAGAAGGAGAGCTAAAGAGACTCCCAGACAAACAAGAACTGAAGGAGTTTGTGATCACTAAACCAGCTCTGTAGAAATATTAAAAGGGACTCTTCGAGAAGGAAAGACCAAAAGTGACAAAAACTAGAAAGGAGTCAAAAATCTCCAGAAACAATGAAAACAAGTAATCAAATGGCCCTAAATACATATCTATCAATAATTACTTTGAATGTAAATGAGCTAAATATTCCAATCAGAAGACATAAGGTCTCAGAATGTATAAAAATAACAAGAACCATCTATATACTGTCTACAACAGCCTTATTTAGACCTAAAGATGCCTTTAGATTGAATGTGAGTGGATGGAGACACCATTTATCATGCATAAGGACATCAGGAGAAAGAATAGTAATATCTATGTCAGACAAACTAGATTTTAAACCAAAAACTATAGCAAGAGATTAAAGGACTATCCCCAAAGAGAATCTAATGAGTATTAATATTTATGTCCCCAATGTGGGATCACCCAAATATATAAAATGATTAGTAACAAAGATAAAATATTCCATTGATAATTATGTGATAATCACAGGGAATTTTAACAGTCTACTTACATCAGTGGACAGATAATCTAGGCAGAAAATTAATAAGGAATCAATGGCTTTGGGTGACACACAGGAATAGACAGACTTAACAGATATATTAAAAATATTTTATTCCAAAACAGCAGAATACATGTTCCTTTTATGTGAACGTGGGACATTCTCCAGAAAAGATCACATACTAGGTCACAAATCAAGTCTTAACAAGTACAAAAAGATTTAGATCATACTATGCACATTTTTAGACCGCAACACTATGAAACTTGGAGTCAACCACAAGAAAAATTTTGGAAAGTGCATGGAAGTTAAACAACATGTTCCTAAACAAAGTATGGGTCAATTGAGTAATCAAAGAAGAATTTTTTTAAAAAGTACATGAAAATAAGTGATAATGAAAACACAGTTGTCCAAATCCTTTGGGAAGCAGCAGAAGTGATCTGAAGAGATAGGCCTATCTGAAGAAGCAAGAAGAACCTCAAATAAACAACCTAATCTTACACCTAAATGACCTAGAAAAAGAACAAAAAATGAAGCCTAACATCAGCAGAAGAAGGGAAATAATAAAGACTAGAGCAGAAGTAAATGACATAAAACTAAAATAAACAGTAGAACAGATCAATGAAACCGAGTGGGTTTTTTGGAAAAAAGAAGGATAATTTATAACCCCCTAGCTAGATGTGTCAAAAATAAAATGGAAAGGACCCAAATAAATAAGATCACAAATGAGAGAGGAGAAATAGCAACCATGACCACAGAAACACAAACAGTCATTAGGGAACATTATGAAAAACCATATGCCAACAAATTGTAAAACCTAGATGAAATGGATACATTACTGACAACATATAAGCTGCCAAAACTGAAACAGGAAGAAATAGAAGACTTGAACAAACTGAAAACCAGCAAAAAATTGAATCAGTAATCAACACTTATCCCACAAGCAGAAGTACAAGGCCAGATGGATTTACAGGTGAATCCTAACAAACATTTAAAGAAGAATACTAATTCTTCTCAAACTATTCCAAAAAATAGAAATGAAAGGAAAAGTAAACTCATTTTATGAAGCCAGAATTACCCTGATTCCAAAACCAGACAAAGGCTCTCCTAAAAAAAAATGCATACATACATACATACTACAGGGTAATATCCCTGGTGAACATGGATGAAAAAATTCTCAATTAAATACCATCAAATTGAATCTATCAGTACATTAAAAAATCACTCACCACAATCAAGTGGGATTTATTCCCGTGAAGAATAATGGTTCAGTATTTGGTAACAAAACAACATGATGCAATGCATTAATAAAACAAAGTTTAAGAATCATATGACCCTCTCAATAGATGCAGAAAAAAAGCATTTGAAAATGTACAGCATCCACCAATGACCAAAACCTTCAACAAAGAAGGAAAAGAAGGAGTATAACATAATAAAATTGGTATATGAAAAATCCACAGCAAATATAATCCTCAATGGGGAAACACTCAGAGCATTTCCTCAACAGTCAGAAATAAGACAGAGATGTTCACTCTGACCACTGTTACTGAACATAGTACTGGAAACCCTAGTCTCAGCAATCAGACAACAAAAGGAATAAAAGGCAGGCAAATTGGCAAGGAAGAAGTCAAACTTTCACTATTTGCAAAGGACATGATACTCTATAAAGAAAATCCAAAGACTCCACCAAAAAAATTGCTGGAATTGATACACAAATTCATTAAGTCTCAGGTTACAAAATCAACATACAGAAATATGTTGCATTTCGAAACACCAGTAATGAAGCAGCAGAAAGAGAAACTAAGGAAATCAATCCCATTTACACCAAAACCAGTAAAATACCGAAAAAGAAACTAAACCAAACAAACAAATGGTCTGTATTCTGAAAAGTATAAAACACTGATGAAGGTAATTGAAGATGACACAAAGATATGGAAAGACATTGCATATTCATGGATTGGAATAACAAATTATGTTAAAAATGTATTTCCAAAGCAATCTACGCATGTAATGTCATCTGTATCAAAATACCAACATTTTTCACAGAGCTGGAACAAACCATCCTAAAATTTGTATGGAATCACAAAAGAACTCAAATTGTGAAATCAGTCTTGAAAAAGAATAGCAAAGCTGGATACATCACAATTCCAGGCATCAAGTTATATTGCAAAGCTGTAGTAATCAAGACAGTATGATACTTACACATAAACAGACACGTAGATCAACAGAACAGAATAGAAAACCCAGGAACAAGTGTACAACCATATGGTTAATCAATAATACTTTATAAAAATAAAGAAGTATTATATATAATATATATTTATATGTTTTCATAACATATTATAAATATAAATGGTATTCATTCATAATATATTTATATTATTCATTTATTTATATTTATTCCTCTTATCATATGTTACTAGTAATATATAATATAAATATTCTATATTATATTATTGAGCCTAAAAAAGAATGAAAAGTAAAAAGAAAATGGAAAAAAAAGAAAAGTAAAAAGAAAAAAGAATGAAATCTTGTCATTTGCAATGACATAAATGGAGATAGAGTGGATTATGCTAAATGAAATAAGTAAGAGAAAGGCAAATCCCATATGATTTCACCTCACATGTACAATTTAAGAAACAAAACAGATGGGCAAGTGGTTAAAAAGAGTAAAAGACAAAGCAAGAAACAGACTCTTAACTGTAGAGAAGAAAGGTACCGGACCCGAGGTGGGTGGTAGGAAGGATGAAATAGGTGATGGCAATTAAGGACTGTACTTTGATCAGCACTGGGTGATGTATGGGATTGTTAAATCACTATATTGTACACCTGAAACAAATATAATACTGTATTTTTACTTACTGAAATTAAAATGAAAATTAAAAAAGCTTCTGCACAGCAAATGAAATCATCAATAAGTTGAATAGCTTAATGTATGGGAGAAAAATATTTGCAAATCATATATATGATAAGAGGTTAATGACCACAATGTACAAAGCACTTTACACTATATAACAAATTTTAAAATCTCTTTAAAAATGGCCAGATGAAGAAATTAGAAATATTTTTTCAAAGCAAGACATTGAAAGGCCAACAGTTACATGAAAACATTTCTCAGCACCACTACTCTTCAGAGAAATGCAAATAAAAACCACAGTGAGGTATGATTTCACAATTGTTAAAATAGTTGCTATCGAAATGATAAAGGATAAATTCTAGTGAGGATGTGAAGAAAAAGGAGCACTCATGTACTAATGGTAGGAATGTAAATTCATGCTGCCACTGTTGGACACAACATGGAAATTCCTCAAAAACATAAAATAGAACTACAATATCATTGAGTAATTTCATTTCTGGGTACTTATCTGAAGAAAATAAAAACATTCACTTGAAAAGATATAAATGCTCCCATAATTTTTTTTTTGCTCCCATAATTTTTGCTTGATTATTTACAGAAGCCAAGACATGGGAACAACCTAAGTGTTAATAGGTGAATGTTTAAGAAAATGTGATATATATATCACATTATATCATATATAATGTTATATATATAATAAGACTATATTTATATATTTATTTATAATTTTTATTTAAATGTTTAATTAAAACAGTTATATAAATCATATTCAGCCATTACAAAATGATTACAAAATGAGGAAATCCTGCCACCTCTAACAAAATGGATGAATCTTGAGGGCATTATGCTAGTGAAATATGTCAAACAGGAAAAGATAAATACTATATAATCTCACTTATATGTGGAATATAAATAAAACTTCATCGATACTGAAAATGGATTGATGGTTGCCAGAGGGAAAGGGTAGAAAGTGATCAAAATGGATGAAGGGAGTCAAAAGGTACAAGCTAATACAATAAATAAGTCTTGGGAATCCAATGTACAGCATTATGCCTATAATTAATATTGTGTTACATATTTTAAGGTTGCTAAAGGGGTAAAATTTACAAGTTCTCATTGCATGCTTAGTGATATAGGTCAGACTTAGAAAGACAAATATCATATGATTTCAGTCATATGTAGAATCTAAAAGACAAATCAAAACTAGAATCAAACGTATAAATACAGAGAACAAACTGATGGTTGCCAGAGTGAAGGGGGATGGAGGGATGGGCAAAATGTGTGAAGGGGAGTGGGTGTTATAGGCCTGTAGTTATGGAATAAATAAGGTATGAGAGTAAAAGATGTAGCATAGGGAACATGGCCAAAGATATTGTAATAGTGTTGTGTGGTGACACATGGTAGCTATACATGCTGTCAGCATAGCATAACATATAGAGGTGTTGAATCACTATGTTGTGCACCGGAAACTAACGCAATGATATGTGTCAGCTGACACGTTGTGTTTCGGCGACAGACAGGCAGGCAGACAGATATGTGTCAACTGCACTGAAAAAATATTAAAAAGTAATTAAAAATAGAAATAATATATGATCCAGTAATTCCACTACAGGTAACCCTTCAAACACACACACACACACACACACACAACACTGATTCAAAAATATTGAAAAGAAAAAAAATGAGTGCCAAGGTGGCTCAGTTGGTTAATCATCTTCCTTTGGGTCAGGTCATAAACCCCGGATCTTGGAATGGAATCCCACATCAGGCTCCCTGCTCAGTGAGAAGTCTGCTTCTCTCCATGTCTCTCCCTCCCTCTTTCTCTCTCTCTGCCTCTCATGAAAAAATAAATAAAATATTTTTTAAAAGAAAAAGAAAAAAGTTTTTATCACAAAACAATTATGTAACTATGGTGGTAGATGTTATGTAGTCATATTGCAGTGATCATTTTGCAATAAATATAAATACTTAATCATTATGTTGTAATACTGAAATTAATATAATTATGCCAATATTACCACATATATAATATATACAATATATATAATATATATTAGAATATTCACTTTAAAAACTGAAACTACATACAAAAAGCTTTTAGAGACTCTGAAAAAAAGAAACTTATTCTAATTTTCAAATGGTCATCTCTTTTTTCTCAAGTTTAAATTCCAGTTAGTTAACATACAATGTAATATTAGTATTGCATTTAGATTTTAGTGATTCATCACTTACATACAACATCCAGGGCTCACTACAAGAAAGCCCTCCTTAACACTCAACACCAATTTAATGCACCCCCCCATGAAAATCCTGTTTGGGGATCCCTGGGTGGTGCAGCGGTTTGGCGCCTGCCTTTGGCCCAGGGCGCGATCCTGGAGACCCAGGATCGAATCCCATGTCGGTCGGGCTCCCGGTGCATGGAGCCTGCTTCTCCCTCTGCCTATGTCTCTGCCTTTCTCTCTCTCTCTCTCTCTCTCTCTCTCTCTCTCTCTCTCTCTCTCTGTGTGTGTGTGACTATCATAAATAAAACAAAAAAAGAAAAATCCTGTTTGTTCTCTATAGTTAAGAGTCTGGGGGTGGCCTGGTGGTTTGGTGGTTGAGCCCCTGCCTTTGGCTCAGGTCGGGATCCTGGAGTCTTGGGATCGAGTCCTACATCAGGCTCCCTAGAAGGAACCTGCTTCTCCTTCTGCCTGTCTCTGCCTCTCTCTACGTGTCTCTCATGAATATATAAATAAAATCATTTTTTAAATTTTTTTTTAATTTTTATTTATTTATGATAGTCACACACTGAGAGAGGCAGAGACACAGGCAGAGGGAGAAGCAGGCTCCATGCACCGGGAGCCTGACGTGGGATTCGATCCCGGGTCTCCAGGATCGCACCCTGGGCCAAAGGCAGGCGCCAAACCTCTGCGCCACCCAGGGATCCCTAAATAAAATCATTTTTTAAAAAAAGATTGTTTTCTGGTTTACTACTCTATTTTTCTCCCCTGTGTTCATCTGTCCTGTTTCTTATATTGATTTTTTTCATTTTTCATTGTGATAAACATTAAACATTAAATTTGCCATCTTAAATATTTTAAGCATACAGATCAGTAGTGTTAAGTATATTCACATTGCTTTGCAACAAAATTCTAGAATTTTTTCATCTTATAAAGTCAAAACTCTATACCCATTAAACACTAATTCACCCTCCCTCTTACCCCCAGCCCTTAATTATATTTAAAGATATCTATATAAAAATATATAATATATAAAATAAATTATATACATTTTATAATTTTATATAAAATACATATTATATATATATATATAATTGTATGTCTGTGATATACCACAACTTCTATATACACTCATCTATGAATGGACACTTGGGCTGCTTCCATAATATGACTGTTGTAAATAATGCTGAAATAAACAAAGGGATAAATACATCCCTTTGAATTAGTGTTTTTATATTTTTTTGGAAAAGTCCCAGTAGTACTATTACTAGATTATAGGATCATTTTATTTTGAAATTTTTGAAGAAATTCTATATTGTTTTTCACAGTGGCTACACCAGTTTACATTCCCAACAACAGTGGACAAGCGGCTCTTTTTCTGGTCCTTGCCAAAACTTGTTTCTTGTGTTTTTGATTTTAGGAATTCTTATAGGTGTGACATGATATTTCATTGTAGATTTGATTTGCATTTCCCTGATGAGGAGTGATGTTGAAGATCTTTTCATGTGTCTGTTGGCCATCTCTATGTCTTCTTTGGAGAAATATTTGTTCATGTCTTCTGCTAATTTTTTAAATTAGAGTATTTGATTTTTGGTTGTTGAATTGCAACAGTTCTTTATATATTTTGAGTACGAATGCTTTATTGGGTATGTCATTCGCAAAAATCTTCTCCCATTCAGTAGGCTTTTACTTTTATTGATTGTTTCCTTTCTCGTGCAGAGCTTTTTATTTTGATACAATTTAAATAGTTTAATTTTACTTTTGTTTCCCTTTTTTCCAGGGACATAATTTAAGATGTTGCTATGGATGACCTCAGAGAAATTACTGTTCGTGTTCTCTTCAACAGAAGAATTTTATGGTTTAAGACTTTAGGTCTTTAATTCAATTTGAGTTATTTTTATATAAAGTTTAAGAAAGTGGTCCATTTCATTATTTTGCATGTAGCTGTCCAGTTTTCCCAACTCCATTTGTTGAGGATACTATATTTTTCCTCTTGCATATTCTTACAAATTTTGTCAAAGATCAATTCACCATATAATCGTGGGTTTATTTCTGGGCTTTCTATCTGTTCCATTGATCTATGTGTTTATTTTTCGGCTAGAGCAATATTTTTCTGATTACTACAGTTGGTGGTATAACTTGAAATCTGAAATTGTGATACCTCCAGGTTATTTTTATTTTTCAAGATAGTTTTGGCTATTCCAGTACTATGTCAATAAAAGTGGTTAGAGTGGATATCCTTTTATGTTTCCTGATCTTAGAAGAAAAGCTTTCAGGTTTTCACCATTAAGTATTATTTTAGCTATATATTTTAAAAATATATGTCCTTTATTATGTTGAAGTGTGGTTCCTTTGATCCTACTTTGTTGAGAGCATTTATCATGAATGGATGTTGTGTTTTATCCAATGTTTTTTTTCTGCATCTATTGAAATGATCATATAAATTTTCTTTTCTTTTTTTGATATGATGCCTTGCATGGACTCATTTGCAAATATTGAACCACATGCATCTAATGAACAAATACCAATTGAATGTGATGAATGAGTTTTTTAATATCTTGGATTCAGTTTGCTCATATTTTTTGAGTATCTTTGCATCTATGTTAATCAGAGATATTGGCATGTAGTCCTCTTATTTTGTAATGTCTGTATCTGATTTTGGTATAAGCATAATGTAGGTCTCATAGGATGTATTTTGAGGTTTTTCTCTCCTCTATTTTTTTGGAATTGTTTGAAAAGAATAGGTATTAACTCTCCTTTAAATGTATGTTAGAATTCACCTGTGAAGCCATTTGCTCCTTTATTGGTTAGGAGTTTTTTGATTTCTGCTTCAATTTCATTTCTGGAAATTGATCTGTTCAAACATTCTATTTCTTCCTGCTTCAGTTTTGGGAATTTATATGTTTCTAGAAATTATCCATTTCTTCTAGGTTGTCTGATTCGTTTGAATATTTTTTCATAATATTCTCTTTTTTTTCAAAGATTGTATTTATTTATTCATGAGACATGCAGAAAGAAAAAGACACATAGGCAGAGGGAGAATCAGTCACCCTGTAGGGAGCTTTATGTGAAACTTGATCCCAGGACTCTGGGATCGTGACCTGAGCCAAAGGCAGACACTCAACCACTGAGCCGCCGGGGTGCCCCTTCAAAATATTCTTTTATAATAATTTCTATTTCTATGGTGTCAATTTATGTCTCCTCTTTCATTTCTAATTTTGTTTGAGTTGTCTCTCTCCACTCCCTTCTCCCTCCCTCTCCCTTTCCTCTCTTTTTATGAGTCTCTTTAAATGTTTTTCAGTTTTGTTCATCTTTTCAAAGAACCAGCTGCTGTTTACAATGATCAATTTCATTATTTTATTTTTTTAAGTTTCTATTTTATTTCTTTCTGCTCTAAACTTTATTTTTCCTTCCTTCTACTGGTTTTGGGTTCTGTTTGTTCTTCTTTTTCAAGCTCCTTTAGGTGTAAGGTTAACTTATTTTAAATTTTTCATGATTCTTGAAGTAGGCTTGTGTCTCTATAAACTTCCCTCTTAGAACTTTCAGTGCATCACAAAGGTTTTGGGCCTTTATGTTTTCATTTTTTGTCTCCATGTATTTTTTTATTTTCTCTTTTATTTCCTGGATGACTCATTCATTTTTTAGTAACATCTTAATTTATCAGCATGCATTTGTGCTCTTTCTACTATTTTTCATGTGTTTAATTTTTAGTTTTATAGCATTTTATTCAGAACATGCATGAGATAATTTGATCTTTTTGAATTTATTGCAACTTGTTTTGTGGCCTAATATTGGATCTATTCTGTAGAATGTTCCATATGCAATTGAAAAGAATGTGTATTCTGCTATTTAAGGATGGAATGTTCTGAGTTAACATCTGTTAATTTCATCTGATCTAAAATGTCATTAAAAGCCATTGCTTTCTTTTTGAATTCTGTTTGAAGGATCTGTCCATTGATGTAACTGGAATATTAGAGTCCTGTACTGTTATTGCATTACTATCAACTACATAGTAATTGTAATTATCATTACATATCATTACATCAATTAATTTATGTTTGTTATCAAATGCTTAAGAATTTGTATGCTTTATGGTAGGGCGCATAAATATTTACAAATGTTATATATTATTGGATTGTCTCCTTAATGATTGTATAGTGTCCTTTTCTGTCTCTTGTTATACTTTGTTTTGAAGTCTGTTCTTGCATATATGTGTATTGCTACCCTGGCTTCACTTGTACATACATTTGCATGAAAACATGCTTTTGCATAACTTCACTTTCTATTTTTAAATATGTTTAGGTCTGAAATTAGTCTCTTGTAGGCAACATATAGATTGGTCTTGTTTTTGTATCCACTCTGACACCCTATATACTTTGATTGGAGCATTTAGTACATTTACAATCAAAGAAATTATCGATAAGTATGTCTGTACTGCCATTTGGTTACTTGTTTTATGGTTCTATTTGTAATTTTTCTCCATTTCTTTCTTCTCTTGCTCTCTTCTCTCATGATTAGTTGGCTCTCTTTAGAGATATATTTGCATTTATTTCTGTTTATTTACTGGTTTTTGATTTGTCAAATGAGGACACTAAATTCATACCTTTCAATAGTAACTCTGCACTTGAATGGGCTAAATGATCCCATCAAAAGGTGCAGGGTTTCAGACTGGATAAAAAAGCAAGACTCATCTATCGGTTGTCCCTAGGGGCACCTGAGTGGCTCAGTTGGTTAAGCATCTGATTCTTGATTTTATCACAGGTCTTGACATCAGAGTTCTGAGGTGGATCCACAAGTCATGCTCCATGCTCATCAGGGAGTCTTCTTGAGATTGTCTCTCCCTCTCCCTCTGCCCCCTCCCCTCTCTCTTTCTCTGATAAATAAATAAATAAATAAATAAATAAATAAATAAATAATAAAAATACATGCACTCCTATCCCTCCATCTTCACCAATACCTCTTCTTTCATAATTTGTTAATTTTAGTCATCCTGACAGGTGTGGCATGATACCTCATTGTAGTTTTGTATTTTTCCTGATGATAAGTGATGTTGAGCATCTTTGAATCTATCTGTTAGCTATTTAGATATTTTCTTTGGAAGAATGTCTATTAATGTCTTCTGCCCATTACTTAACTGGATTATTTCTTTTGGGTGTTGAATTTGGTAAGTTCTTTACAGATTTTGTAAATATTATTTGAAAGTATCTTCACCTATTCCATAAGTTGCCTTTTGGTTTAGTTGTTGCCTTTGCAGTGCAGAAGCTCCTTATTTTGATGAAGCCCCTGTAGTTTATTTTTGCTTTTGTTTCCCTTGCCTCTAAACACGTACCTAGTAAGAAGTTGCTATGGAAAATGTCACAGAAGTTGCTGTCTGTGTTCTCCTCAGGGATATTGATGGTTTACTGTCTCACATATATATCTTTCATCAATTGTGAATTTATGTTTGTGTATGGTGTAAGAAAGTGATCGAATTTCATTCCTTTACATTTTGCTGTGCAATGTTCCCAATACCATATATTGAAGTAACTGTCTTTTCCCATTGAATATTCTTTCCTTCTTTGTTGAAAATTTGTTGACCATATAGTTGTAGGTCCATTTCTGGGTTTTCTTTAGTATTCCATTGATCTCTGTATCTGTTTTTGTTCTGATACCACACTATCTTGATTATGATCAAGTAACATAGTTTCAAGTCAGGCATTGTGATGCATTCAGCTTTGATTTTCTTTTTCCAATATCACTTTGATGATTCAGGGTATTTTTGATTCCATGCAAATTTTAGGACTGTTTGTTCTAGTTCTGTGAAAAATGTCAGTGGCATTTTGATAGGTATTGCATTACATGCGTAGATCGCTTTGGGTAATATAGACATTTTGACAATATTTGTTCTTCCAATCCATGAGCATAGAATGTCTTTCTATTTGAAGATTTTTTTATTTATTTATTTATTTATTTATTTATTTATTTATTTATTTATTTATGAGACAGAGAGACAGCGAGCAGACTGAGGGAGAGAGAGAGCATGTGTAGGGGTGGAGGGGCAGAGAGAGAAGGAGAAACAGTCTCCCTAATGAACAAGGAGCCTGATGTGGGGCTCAAACCCAGGACCCTGGTATCATGACCTGAGCTGAAGGCAGACACTTAACCAACTGAGCCACTCAGGTGCCCCTGTATTTCTATTTGATTGTCATCTTCAATTACTTTAATCTGTATTCTTTACTTTTCACTGGACAAATCTTTTACCTCTTTGGTTGGGTTTATTCCTAGGCATATTATAGTTTCTGGTGCAACTGTAAATGGAAACGATTCCTTGTATTCTCTATCTGCTGCTTCATTTTTGGTGTAGAGAAATTAAACAGATTTCTGTACATTGATGTTGTATCCTGTGATGTTACTGAATCTGTGTATCAGTTGTAGCAATTATCTGGTGGAGTCTTTCAGGTTTTTAAGAGAGTATCATGTTCTCTCTGAACAGTAAAAATTTTACTTCTTCCGTGCTGATTTGAATGCCTTTTATTTGTTTTTGTTGACTGATTGCTAATACTAGGACTTCTAGTACTATGTTAAGTCCTAGTGGTGAGAGTGGACATCACTATCTTGTTCCTGAGCATAAAGATAAAGTTCTCAGATTTTCCCCATTGAAGATAATATTAGCTGTGGGTCTTTCATATATGACCTTTATGATGTTGAGGAATGTTTCCTCTAGCCATACTTTGTTGATGGTTTTTATCAAGAATGGATGCTCTATTTGGCAGCCCCGGTGGCCCAGCGGTTTAGCGCCGCTTTTGGCCTGGGGTGTGATCCTGGAGACCCAGGATGGAGTCCCACCTCGGGCTCCATGCATGGAACCTACTTCTCTCTCTGTCTGTGTCTCTGCCTCTCTCTCTATGTGTGTGTCTGCTGTAAATAAATAAAAACATCTTTAAAAAATCTCCTTGCTGATTAAAAAAAAAAGAATCGATGCTCTATTTTGTCAAATGCATTTTTGTTTCATCTACTGAGATCATATGGCTCTTACAATTTTTTTTCAATGAGGTCTATCATGTTAATTGAATTGCAAATATTGAACCACCTTTGTATCCCAGGAATAAATTCCACTTGATCATATTGAATAATCCTTTTAATGTAATTTTGGATCCATTTTGCAACTATCTTGTTGAAAATTTTTGCATACATGCTCATCAGGGATATCAGCCTGTAATTCTCTTTTAGTGGAGTCTTTGTCTGGCTTTGTAATCAGGGTAATGCTGGCTTCATAGAATGAATTTGGGATTTTTCTTCCATTTCTAGTTTTTGGAACAGTTTTAGAGGATATGCTTGAACTCTCCATGAAAGGTTGGTTAAAAAAAAAAGGAAAGAAAGAAAGAGAAATTTGTTAAAATTCCACTGGGGGGAGGTGAGGCAAGATGGTGGAAGAGTAAGGTCCCCACATCACCTGGCCCCACCAACTTACCTAGATAACATGCAAATCATCCAGAAAACCTACGAATTCAGCCTGAGATTTAAAGAGAGAACAGCTGGAATGCTACACTGAGAAGAGTTCCGGGTTCTATCAAGGTAGGAAGATGGAAAAAAATAAAGAAATAAAAAAGCATTCAGGGTGGGGGGCACCTGTGAGGAGCCGGACTAAGGCCAGGCTAAGGCTGGGCAGCGAGTGCCCCCAGGAGAGGAAAGCCCAGTCCCAGAGAAGCAGAAACGTTACCAATCTTCCCGGATGGAAAGGCGCTTTCAGGTGACTCGGGCAGGATCCCAGGAGGGGCAGGAATGCCCTCAGGTTCCCGGGGGGTACTAACAGAGGAACTGTGCCCAGAGGGAGAGCATGCCACACAGCGCAGGTTGAGCTCCCAAAAAGGTTGGAGCACATGCCTGACGGAGCCCGGGAGTAAGTAAGGTGGCGGCTCAGGTGGCAGCTCTGTGCAGAGGGGGCTGCACGGCCCAGGAGTGTGATTCCAGTGGTGCAGATGCCAGAGCCCAGGACGCTGGGGGACACAGCACAAGACCTGGCGCTCCCACCATGACAGGAGGAGGCGGGGAGGACACAGGGCAGCAGGGAAACTCCTGCCGCCAGGCGGCCCCGATCTGTGCAGATTGGTGCCCTCCGCCCCCGGAGCATCCAGGCCCCTGTGGACTGGGAGACTGCGGTAGTTACTGCAGGAGCTGACTCCAGAGCTGGAGAGCTGGCCACTGACACTGCTGTTGTTCCTCCTGGTGTCACCTTGTTCATGGGACTGAGAAGGGGCCTCACAGGATAAACAGCTCCCACTGAGCCATGCACCTGGCAGGGGGCTGGGCAGCTCCCCCAGGTGCACACACCTGAAAATCAGCACATCAGGCCCCTCTCCCAGAAGAC
The DNA here is from genome assembly GCF_905146905.1 of Nyctereutes procyonoides. Lineage (NCBI taxonomy): Eukaryota > Metazoa > Chordata > Mammalia > Carnivora > Canidae > Nyctereutes > Nyctereutes procyonoides. The sequence continues at coordinate 61,721,241 of NW_026575125.1, read as the reverse complement.
AAGTTGGAAGGAGAGGGGAAAAGCAAGTCATTGACCAAGCAGCATTGTAAAGTTCTAGGGTAAATCGAGGGATTGCAGTATATAGAATCACAAGATACTCCACCTTGTTTTTTGTTTTCTGTTTGTTTCTCCCACTCCTTTTTTTCTCTCGTTTTCTCCATTTACCAGGACAACTTGTTTTTGGCTACTCTGCACTAAGCAAAATGACTAGAAGGAAAAACTCACCACAAAAGAAAGCATCAGAAACAGTACTCTCTCCCATAGAGCTACAAAATTTGGATTACAATTCAATGTCAAAAAGCCAATTCAGAAGCACAATTATAAAGTTACTGTTGGCTCTAGAAAAAATCATAAAGGATTCAAGAGACTTCATGACTGCATAATTTAGATCTAATCAGGCCGAAATTAAAAATCAATTAAATGAGATGCAATCCAAACTGGAGGTCCTAATGACAAGGGGTAACAAGGTAGAAGAATGAGTGACTGACATAGAAGACAAGTTTATGGCAAGGAAGGAAGATGAGGAAAAAAGAGAAAAACAATTAAAAGATCATGAGGGTAAGTTAAGAGAAATAAATGACAGCATCAGAAGGAAAAGTTTACATTTAATTGGGGTTCCAGAGGGCGCCAAAAAAGACAGAGGACTAGAAAGAAAGTGCATTTGAACAAACCATAGCTGAGAAGTTCCCTACTGAGGGAGGGAAACAGGCATTCAGATCCAGGAAATAGAGAGATCCCCCCCTAAAATCAATAAAAACCACTCAACACCTCGACATTTAAAAGTGAAACTTGGAAATTCCAAAGATAAAGAGAAGATCCTTAAAGCAGCAAGAGACAAGAGATCCCTAACCTTTATGGGGAGAAGTATTAGGTTCACAGCAGACCTCTCCACAGAGACCTGGCAGGCTAGAAAGGGCTGGGAGGATATATTCAGGGTCCTAAATGAGAAGAACATGCAGCCAAGAATACTTTATCCAGCAAGGCTCTCATTCAGAATAGAAGGAGAGATAAAGAGCTTCCAAGATAGGAAGAAACTGAAAGAATATATGGCCACCAAACCAGTTCTGCAAGAAATATTAAGGGGAACTCTGTAAAAGAAAGAGGAAGTCCAAGGAAACAATACACAAAAACAGGGACTGAATAGGTATCATGATGACATGAAATTCATATCTTTCAATAGTAACTCTGAACGTGAATGGGCTTAATGTCTCCGTCAAAAGGCGCAGGGTTTCAGACTGGATACAAAAGCAAGACCCATCTATCTGCTGTCTACAAGAGACTAATTTTAGACATAAGGACACCTATAGCCTGAAATAAAAGGTTGAAGAACCATGTACCATTCAAATGGTCCTCAAAAGAAAGCAGGGGTAGCCATCCTCATATCAGATAAACTAAAGTTTATCCTGAAGACTGTAGTGAGAGATGAAGAGGGACACAATATCATACGTAAAGGATCTATCCAACAAGAGGACCTAATAGTCACGAATATTTATGCCCCGAATGTGGGAGCTGCCAAGTATATTATTCAATTAATAAGGAAAGTTAAGACATACTTAGATAATAATACACTTATACTTGGTGACTTGAACACAGTGCTTTCAACAACCGATAGATTTCTAAGCACAACATCTCCAAAGAAACAAGAGCTTTAAGTTATACACTGGACCAGATGGATTTCACAGATACTTACAGAACTTTATATCCAAACACAACTGAATACACATTCTTCTCACATGCACATGGAACTTTCTCCAGAATAGACCACATACTGGGTCACAAATCACGTCTTAACCGATACCAAAAGACTGAGATCGTACCCTGCATATTTTCAGACCATAGTGCTTTGAAACTAGAACTATATCCCAAGAAGAATTTTGGATGGATTTTAAACATGTGGAGGTTTAAGACCATTCTGCTAATAGATGGAAGGGTCAACCACGAAATTAGAGAAGAATTAAAAAGATTAATGGAAAAAAAAAGTTGCATGGAAACTACTGATAATGAAGATACAAACATTCAAAATCTTTGGGATACAGCAAAGCAGTACTGATGGGGAACTATATCCCAATACAAGCATCCATCCAAAAACTGGAAATTACTCTAATACAAAAGCTAAACTTACACCTAAAGGAGCTGGAGAAATAAAAACAACTAGATCCTACACCCAGCAGAAGAAGAGAATTAATAAAGATTCTAGCAGAACTCAATGAAATAGAGATCAGAGGAAATGTGGAACCGGTCAACAAAACCAGGAGTTGGTTCTTTGAAAGAATTAATAAGATAGATAAACCATTAGCCAGCCTTATTAAAAAGAAGAGAGAAAAGACTCAAATTAAAAAAAATCATAAATGAGAAAGGAGAGATCACCACCAACACCAAGGAAATACAAACGATTTTACAAACTTATGAGCAGCTATATGCCAATAAATTAGGCAATCTAGAAGAAATGGACTCATTTTTGGAAAGCCACAAATTACCAAAACTAGAACAGGAAGAAATAGAAAACCTGAACAAGCTGATAACCAGGGAGGAAATTGAAGCGGTCATCAAAACCTCCCAGGACACAAAAGTCCAAGGCCAAATGGCTTCCCAGTGGAATTCTATTGAACGTTTGAAGAAGAACCCATTCCTATTCTACTAAAGCTGTTTGGAAAGATAGGAAGAGATGGAGTACTTCCAAATTCGTTCTATGAGGCAAGCATCACCTCACTTCCAAAACTAGACAAAGACCCCCATGGCAAAGAATTATAGACCAATATCCCTGATGAACACAGATGCAAAAATAAAAAATAAATTCCCTGGGGAAGCCATCTGACTCCGTGCTTTTTTTTTTCTGAGGTTTGTTTGTTGGTTTATGTATTTTTATGTATTTATTTATTTATTTATTTATTTATTTATTTATTTATTGTAGTTCAATTTGCCAACATATAGCATAACACCCAGTACTCATCCCACCGAGCGCCCCTCTCAGTGCCCATCACCCAGTCATCCCAACACCCTGGCCGCCTCCCTTTCCACTACCCCTTGTTCTTTTCCCAGAGTCAGGTTTCTCTCATGTTTTGTCACCCTCACTGATAATTTTCACTCATTTCCATTTATTCCCTTTCACAAGTTTTTATATTCCCCAATTGAATGAGACCATATAATGTTTCTAATGGTTCAGTAATACTCCATTGTATACATGTACCACATCTGCTTTATCCATTCATCTTTTGATGGACATCAAGGCTCCTTCCACGGTTTGGCTATTGTGGACATTGCTGCAATAAATATTGGGGTGCAGGTGTCCCAGCATTTCACTGCATCTGTATATTTCAGGTAGATCCCCAGCAGTGCAAATGCTGGGTCGTAGGGCAGATCCATTTTTAACTCCTTGTGGACCACCCCCCCACAGTTTTCCAGAGTGGCTGTACCAATTCCCATTCCCACTAACAGTGCAAGAGGGTTCCCCTTTCTCGGCATCCTCTCCAACATTTTTTGTTTCTGTCTTGTCAATTTTCCTCATTCTCATTGGTGTGAGGTGGTATCTCATTGTGGTTTTGATTTCTATTTCCCTGATGGCAATTGATGTGGAGCATTTTCTTATGTGCTTGTTGGCCATGTCCATGTCTTCCTCTGTGAGATCTCTGTTCATGTCTTTTGCCCATTTCTTTGATTGAAGAGACTGTCCTTTATCCAGTGGATAGTCTTATCTGCTTTATCAAATAGTTGACCATAGAGTTCAGGGGCCATTTCTGGATTCTCTATTCTGTTCCATTGATCTATGTGTCTGTTTTTGTGCCAGTACCACACTATCTTGATGATAACAGTTTTGTAGTACAACTTGAAATCTGGCATTGTGAAGGCCCTGGCTCTTGTTTCTTTTTCAATATTCCCCTGCCTATTTGTGGTCTTCTCTGACCCACACAAATCTTAAGATTTTTTCCATGTTTCTGAAGAAAGTCCATGGTATGTTGATAGGTATTGCATTAAATGTGCAAATTGCCCTGGGTAATATTGACATTTTCACAATATTAATTCTTCCAATAGATGAGCATGGAATATTTTTCCATCTTTTGTGTCTTCCTTTATTTCTTTCAGAAGATTTCTGTAGTTTTTAGGATATTGATCCTTTATCTCTTTGGTTAGGTTTATTCTTAGGTATCATGCTTTTGTGTGCAATTGTAAATGGGATTGACTCCTTAATTTCTCTTTCTTCAGTCTCATTGTTAGTGTATGGAAATGGCACTGATTTCTGGGCATTGATTTTGTGTCCTGGCACACTGTCAAATTGCTTTATGAGTTCTAGCAATCTTGGGGTGGAGTCTTTTGGGTTTTCTATGTAGAGTATCATGTCATCTGCAAAGAGGGAGAGTTTGACTTCTCCTTTGACAATTTGAATGCCTTTTATTTCTTTTTGTTGTCTGATTGCTGAAGCTAGGACTTCTAGTACTATGTTGAATGATGGTGGTGAGAAGGGAGATCCCTGTCCTCTTCCTGATCTTAGGGGAAAGGCTTTCAGTGTTTCCACATTGAGAATGATATTTGCTGTGAGCTTTTTGTAGATGGCTTTAAGATGCTGATGAATTTTTCCTCTATCCCTACACTGTGAAGAGTTTTGACTAGGAATGGATGCTGTATTTTGTGAAATGCTTTATCTGCATCTATTGAGAGGATCATATGGTTCTTGTTGGTTTTTTTTCTCTTGTTGATATAATCTATCACGTTCATTTTTTTTTATAAGTGTTAAACCAGCCTTGCACCTGGGGATAAATCCCACTTGGTCATGGTGAATAATATTCTTTTTTTTAAGATTTTATTTATTCATTCATGAGACACACACACGCACACACACACACACACACAGAGAGAGAGAGAGAGAGAGAGAGAGAGAGAGAGAGGCAGAGACACAGGCAGATGGAGAAGCAGGCTCCAAACAGGGAGCCTGACGTGGGACTGGATCCCAGGTCCCCAGGATCAGGCCCTGGGCTGAAGGCAGTGCTAAACCACTGAGCCACCCGGGCTGCCCTAATATTCTTAATGTACTGTTGGAACCCATTGGCTAGTATATTGGGGAGAATATTTGTATCTGTGTTCACCAGAGATATTGGCTTATAGTTCTCCTTTTTGGTGGGGTCTTTGATTTTGGAATTAAGGTAATGCTGGCCTCATAAAATGACTTTGAAAGTATTCTGAGCATTTCTTTCTTTTGGGACAGCTTTAGTAGAATAGCTATTGTTTCTTCTTTAAACATTTGATAGAATTCCCCTGGGAAGCCATTGGCCTTGGACTTTTGTGTCTTGGGAGGTTTTGGTTGACTGCTTCAATTTCCTCCTGGGTTTTGGCCTGTTTTGGTTTTCTATTTCTTCCTGATCCATTTTTGGCAGTTTGTGGTTTTCCAGAAAAGCATCCATTTCTTCTAGATTGCCTAATTTATTGGCATATAGTTGCTCATAATATGTTTTTAAAATCGTTTCTATTTCCTTGGTATTGGTTGTGATCTCTCCTTTTTCATTTGTGATTTGAAGTCGTTTTTTTTAATAAGACTGGATAATGGTTTATCTATCTTATTAATTCTTTCAAAGAACAATCTCCTGGTTTTGTTGATCTGATCTACAGTTCTTTTGGTCTCTATTTCATTGGGTTTTGCTACAATCTTAATTCTCATCTTCTGCTTGGTGTAGGTTTTCTTTGCTCTACTTTCTCTTAGGTGTGAGGTTAGTTTGTGTATTTGAGTTTTTTTCCAGTTTTTTGAGGGATGCTTGTATTGTAATGTACTTCCTTCTTAGGACTAATTTTGCTGTATCCCAAATATTTTGAATGGTTGTGTCTTCATTTACATTAGTTTCCATGAATCCTGTTAATTCTTCTCTACTTTCCTGGCTGACCAATTCGTCTTTTAGCTGGATTCTCTTTAACCTCCACGTGTTTGAGATTCTTCCCAGTTTCTTCTTGTGATTGAGTTGAAGTTTCATGGCAGTACGGTCTGGAAACATGCAGGGGACAATCCCAGTCATTTGTTATAGGTTTAGACCTAATTTGTGACCCACTATGTGGTCTCTTCTGGAGAAAGTTCCATGTGCACTTGAGAAGAATGTGCAGTCAGTTACGTTCAGATGTATATATCTGCGAAATTCATCTGGTCCAGTGTATCATTTAAAGCTCTTGATTCTTTGGAGATGTTGTGCTTGAAATATCTGTCATTTGCAGAATGTGCCGTGTTGAAGTCTTTTACTATTAATGTATTAATATCTAAGTATATCTTTACTTTGGTTATTAGTTGATTGATATACTTGGCAGCTCCCACATTTGGGGCATAAACATTCATGATTGTTAGGTCCTCTTGTTGGATAGACCCTTTAATTTTAATATAGTGTCCCTCTTCATTTTTAAAAAATATTTTATTTATTTATTTATTCATGAGAGACAGAGAGAGAGAGAGGCAGAGACACAGGCAGAGGGAGCAGTAGGCTCCCCACAGGGAGCCCGATGTGTGACTTGATCCGGGAACCTGGATCATGCCCTGAGCCAAAGGCAGATGCTCAGCTTCTGAGCCACCCAGGCTTCCTTCTTTATTTCTTACTACAGTCTTTGGGGTAAACTTTATCTGATATGAGGATTGCTACCCCAGATTTCTTTTGAGGACCATTTGAATGGTAAATGGTTCTCCACTCTTTCATTTTCAGTTTGGAGATATCCTTAAGTCTCAAATGAGTCTATTATAGACAGCAAATGGATGGGTCTTGCTTTTTTATCCAGTGTTAAACCCTGTGTCTTTTGATCGGATAATTTAGTCCATTCATGTTCGGAGTTACTATTGAAAGATAGGAATTTACTGTCATCGTAATACTTATTGAGACCCTGTTTTGTGTATTATTTCTTTGGGCTTCTTGTTTCTTTAACAGGGACCCCCCCTTAATATTTCTTGCAGAGCTGGTTTGTTGGTCCCATATTCTTTCAGTTTCTTCCTCTATTGGAAGCTCTTTATCTCTCCTTTTATTCTGCATTAGAGCCTTCCTGCATAAAGTATTCTTGGCTGCATGCTCTTCTCATTTAGGACCCTGAATGTATCCTGCGAGCCCTTTCTGGCCTGCCAGGTCTCTGTGGAGAGGTCTGCTGTTAATCTAATATTTCTCACCATATAAGTTAGTTATCTGTTGTCTCTTGCTGCTTTAAAGATTCTCTCTTTATCTTTGGTATTTGCAAGTTTCACTATTAACTGTCGAGGTGTTGAATGATTTTCATTGATTTTTTGGGGGGGTACCTCTCTATCTGCTGGATCTGAATCCCTGTTTCCCTCCCCAAATTAGGGTAGATCTCAGCTATTACTTTTTCAAATATGCTTTCTCACCCTCTGTCCCTCTTGGTGCTCTCTAGAGCCCCAATTATAAGTAGATTTTTCCTTCTCAGGCTATCATTTCTTTCCCTTAACCTTTCTTCATGGGCTTTTAATTGTTTCTCTCTTTTTTTCTCAGCTTCCTTCCTTGCCATCAACTTCTCTTCTATGTTGCTCATTCGTTCTTCTACCTCATTAACCCTATCATTAGGACCTCCAGTTTGGATAGCATCTCATTTAATTGACTTTTAATTTCAGCCTGATTAGATCTAAATTCTGCAGTGACAAGGTCTCTAGAGTCCTTTATGCATTTTCTCAGAGCCACCAGTAGCTTTATAATTGTGCTTCTGAATTGGCTTTCTGACATTGAATTGTAATCCATATTCTGTAACTCTGTGGTAGAGAGTACTGTTTCTGATTCTTTCTTTTGTGAGTTCTTTCTAATCATTTTGCTCAGTGCAGAGTGGCTATACGAGCTGTCTGAGTCAAGAATATCAACCACAACCTAAGTAAATTTCACTCTAGATGATTCTGCCCTGGTCAGAGACCAGAAATGGAAAACAAAGATCAGAAGGAAATAAAACAAAAGAACAAGTGAAAAATAAATTTTGAAAGAAAGTAGTAAAAATTAAAAGGTCAAGAATCCCAAAGAAGAAGAGAAAAAAAAAAGAAAAAGAAGAAAAAAGGGTGGTGGGGGAGACTGGGAGATGGTGGTAGTGACAAAGTTGTAGTAGAGGGATGATGTAGTCTCCCTGAGGTGTTCTAGATGGTGATCCTCTTGTTTCTGAGTATATTAAGTTCTGTATGTTAGAAGATGCTCAGTCCCGAATTTATATAAACAGAAATACTTGTAGAAGGCCCTAACATTGACCACCAAAACATAAATGAGATAAAAGAGGAGGGCAGAATGGTAATAAGGAAACTCACAGAATGAACCAGCACAGTATACCACTTGGTTCTGAGTGCATGCTGGTCATGTTTTAGAAGGTATTAACTTCCACCATTTTAGAACAAAATGAGGCAGAGAAAACGAAAACACAAACAAAAAAACATATCTTGTATATCTCCCAAAATTAAGATGAGTATGTTGAAGGGAATCCAGAAGTGGAAAATATATCTAGGACCTGTAATTGTAGAAATATGAAAGACAAAAAGGAAGAATCTTAAAAATTTAAGAGGTGTTAAAATTGTAGTTAAGATGAGAAAAAAGAAAAAAATGGAAATTTACAGTCTGATATAAAAACTAGTTGTACTGGAAAAACGACAAAAAAAATTGGAGGGGTACCCTCTAGTTCTATATAGTGTAAATCCCTCGACTTCCCTGGAGCTTTGCTGTGCTGCTTGGTCAAGAACTTGCTCTACCCCTATTCTTCCAGCTGGTCTTCTGGGGGAGGGTGCTGCTGTGCTGATTCTCAGGTGTGTCTACTTGTGGGAGATGCCCTGCCCCCAACCAGGTGCCAGGGTCAGTGGGAGCTGTTTACCCTGTGAGGTGTCTGTTGCCTGGTGGCCCCGTCTCTCCCAAGCACAGGGTGAAACAAGGAGAAACAACAGTAATGGCGGAGGCCAGGTCTCTAGCTCTGGAGTCAGATCCCCACTAGCAACTAAGCAGTCTTCCAGTCCACATTGGCCTAGGTGCTCCTTGGCCAGCATAGATGTGCTGACCTGCACCGCTTGGGGGTGCCCGGCGGCAGGAGATTCCTCACTGTCCTGTGCCCTTCCTGCCTCCACCTGTCCCAGGGAGAATACGAGACTATGAGCTATGCCCGCTCAGCACCCTGGGATCCGGTGCCTGTGCTGCTGGAATCATGCCCCCAGAGCTGTGGCTCCCAAAGACAGCAGGGCACAGACCCCTCTGTTCAGAGCCCCCGCCTAACCAACTGGCTTCTCCCAAATTCCCCGCTGGGTTCCCACTCTAGCCCTTTACCAATATTGGCTCACTGTCTGTGGTGCACTTTCCCCCAGGCACACTTCCCCTATTAGTGACTCTGGGAGACTTGAGGCTCTACTGCTCCTCTTGCAATTCTGCTTAATTTCCCTGCTAAGCGCCTTTCCATCGGGGAAGAATCTAGTGTGGAATTTTAAAGTTTCTGCCTCTCTGGGCCTGGGCTTTCCTGTCCCAGAGGATCTCGCTGCCGGACCTTACCCTGGCTCCTCATGGTGCCCCTCCACCAATTTATTCTTTTCTATTTTTATTTTTTCCCGCCTTCCTATCTTGTTAGAGGTGAAAACCCTTCTCTCTATACAGTTCCAGCTACTTTCTCTTTAAATCTCAGGTCAAATCTGTAGCTTATCAGGATGGTTTGAAAGTAATCTAGGTAAATTGGTGGGGCCAGGTGAGTTGAGGACACCGACTCCTCTGCCATCTTGCCCCACCCCCTCTGTGAACAATCCTTTTAATGAACTCTTGGGTCCTATTGGCTACTATCTTAGAATTTTAGAATCCATATTCATCTGTGTTCATCAGGGATATTGGCCTGTAAGTTTCCTTTTTGGTAGTATCTATGTCTGGTTTTTGAAACAGGTAATGCTAGCCTCATATAAAGAGTTTGGAAGTATTCTTTTCACTTCTATTCTTTGTAACAGCTTTAATAGAAGAGGTATCATTTCTTCTTTAAATATTTGGAAGAATTCCTCTGGAAAGTCATCTGGCCCTTGTAGTTTTTTTCCTTTATTTTTAAAGATTTTATTTATTTATTTATTCATGAGACATACACACAGACACACACGCAGAGACAGAGAGGAAGAGAGAGAGACAGAGACACAAAGACAGAGGCAGAGACAAAGGCAGAGGGAGAAGCTGGCAAAGGGACAAGCAGGCTCCATGCAGGAAGCCCAACATGGGACTCGATCCGGGCTATCCAGGATCACCCCCTGGGCCAAAGGCGGTGCTAAACCACTAAGCCATCCATGCTGCCCAGTAGTCTTGTTTCTTAGGATGTTTCGATGAATGCTTCTATTTCCTTCCTGGTTATGGGTATATTCACTTTTTCTATTTATTACTGATTCAGTTTTGTTAATTTTTGATTTCCAGCATAGCATCAATTTCTTCCAGTTTGCCTAGTTTGTTAGCATATACTTGCTCGTAGTATGTTCTTCAAATCATTTGTATTAACTTGAGTTTGGTTGTGTTCTCTCCTCTTTCTTTTTTTAAATTTTTTAATTGGAGTTCAATTTGCCAACATTTAGCATAACACCCAGCTCATCCCGACAAGGGACCTCCTCAGTGCCCATCACCAAGTCACCCCAACCAACCACCCACCTCCCTTTCCACTACACCTTGTTTATGTTCCAGAGTTAGGTGTCACTCATGTTTTGTCACCCTCACTGATATTTTCACTCATTTTCTCTACTTACCCTTTAATCCCTTTCACTAATTTTTATATTCCCCAACAGAATGAGACCATATAATGTTTGTCCTTTTCCAATTGACTTATTTCACTCAGCATAATATCCTCCAGTTCCATCCACGACAAAGCAAATGGTGGGTATTTGTCCTTTCTAATGGCTGAGTAAAATTCCATTGTACACATATACCACCTCATCCTTATCCATTCATCTTTTGATGGACTCTGAGGCTCCTTACACAGTTTTGTTATGTGGACATTGCTGCTATAAACAGTGGGGTGCAGGTGTCCTGCCGTTTCACTGCATCTGTATCTTTGGGGTAGATCCCCAGCAGTGCAATTGCTGGGTTGTAGGGAAGATCTATTTTAACTCTTTGAGGAACCTCCACACAGTTTTCCAGAGTGGCTGCACCAGTTCACATTCCCACCAACAGTGCAGGAGGGTTCCCCTTTCTCCACATCCTCTCCAACATTTGCTGTTTCCTGTCTTGTTAATTTTCCCCATTCTCACTGCTGTGAGGTGGTATCTCATTGTGGTTTTGATTTCTATTTCCCTTGATGACAAGTGATGCGGATGATTTTCTCATATGCTTGTTGACCATGTCTATGTCTTCCTCTGTAAAATTTATGTTCGTGTCTTTTGCCCATTTCATGATTGGGTTGTTTGTTTCTTTGCTGTTGAGTTTAATAAGTTCTCTTAGCAACTTGGATACTGGCCCTTTACCTGATAGGTCATTTGCAAATACCTTCTCCCGTTCTGTAGGTTATCCTTGAGTTTTGTTGATTGTTTCTTTTGCTGTGCAAAAGGTTCTTATCTTGATGAAGTTCCAATAGTTAATTTTTGCTTTTGTTTCCCTTGCCTTGATGGATGTATCTTGCAAGAAGTTGCAGTGGCTAAGTTCAAAAAGGATGTTGCCTTTGTTATCCTCTAGGATTTTGATGGAGTCTTGTCTCACATTTAGATCTTTCATCCATTTTGAGTTTATCTTTGTGTATTGTGTAAGAGAATGATCCAGTTTCATTCTTCTGCATGTGACTGTCCAATTTTCCCAGCATCATTTATTAAAGAGACTGTGTTTTTCCAGTGGATAGTCTTTCCTGTTTTGTCGAATATTAGTTGACCATAAAGTTGAGGGTCCACTTCTGGGTTCTCTATTATGTTCCATTGATCTATGTGTCTGTTTTTGTGCCAGTACCACATTGTCTTGATGATTATAGATTTGTAGTACAACCTGAAATCTGGCATTGTGATACCCCCAGCTATGGTTTTCTTGTTTAATATTCCCCTGGCTATTCAGGGTCTTTTCTGATTCCACACAAATCTTAAGATGATTTGTTCCAACTCTCTGAAGAAAGTCCATGGTGTTTTGAAAGGAATTGCATTAAATGTGTAAATTGCCCTAGGTAAAATTGGCATTTTCACATTAATTTTACCAATCCATGAGCATGGAATATTTTTCCAATTCTTTGTGTCTTCCTCACTTTCTTTCAGAAGTGTTCTGTAGTTTTTAGGATATACATCCTTTACCGCTTTGGTTAGGTTTATTCCAATTGCATTTGGGTGCAATTGTCAAAAGGATTGGCTCCTTAATTTCTCTTTCTTCGGTCTCATTGTTAGTGTATGGAAATGCCACTGATTTCTGGGCACTGATTTTGTATCCCTCCACACTGCAGAATTGCTGTATGAATTCTAGCAATCTGGGGGGAGGAAGGCATTTGGATTTTCTATGTACAGTATCATGTCATCTGCAAAGAGGGAGAGTTTGCCTTCTTTGCCAATTTGAATGCCTTTTATATCTTTTTGTTGCCTGATTACTGGGGCTATCCCTGTCGTGTTCCTGATGTTAGAGGAAAGGCTCCCAGTGTTTCCTCATTGAGAATGATATTTCTGGGGGATTTTAGTAGATGGCTTTTAAGATGCTGAGGAATGTTCCCTCTATCCCTACATTCTCAAGAGTTCTGATCAGGAATAGATGCTGTATTCTGTGAAAAGTTTTCTCTGCATATATTGAGAGGTTCACATGGTTCTTGTTTTTTCTCTTGCTGATATGATCAATCATGTTGATTGCTTTATGAGTGCTGAACCAGCCTTGCATCCTGGGGATAAATCCCACTTTGTCATGGTGAATAATCTTAATGTACTGTTGTATCCTATTGGCTAGTATCTTGTTGAGAATTTTTGCATCAGTGTTCAAAAAGGTTATTGGTCTATAATTCTCCTTTTTGGTGGGGTCTTTGTCTAGTTTTGGAATTAAAGCCATGCTGGCCTCATAGAACGAGTTTGGAAATACTCCATCTCTCTTTATCTTTCCGAACAGCTTTAGTAGAATAAATTAAGAAGAATGATTTCTTCTTTAAAAGTTTGAGAGAATTTTCATGGGAAGCCATCAGGCCTGGACAATTGTGTCTTGGGAGTTTTGATGACTGCTTCAATTTACCCGGTTATTGGCCTGTTCAGTTTTTCTATTTCTTCCTGTTCCAGTTTTGGTGGTTCCCGGTTATTCCCAGAAGCGTCCATTTTTCCTAGATTGCCTAATTTATTGGCGTATAGCTGCTCACAATAAGTTTTTAAAATCGTTTGTATTTCCTTGGTATTGGTGGTGATCTCTCCTTTCTCATTCATGATTTTATTAATTTGAGTCTTCTCTCTCTTCTTTTTAATAAAGCTGGCTGATGGTTTATCTATCTTATTAATTCTTTCAAGAACCAACTCGTGGTTTTGCTGATTTGTTCCACAGTTCTTCTGGTCTCTATTTCATGGAGTTCTGCTCAAATTATTATTAACTGTCTTCTTCTGCTGGGTGAAGGTTTCATTTGCTGTTCCTTCTCCAGCTCCTTTAGGTGCAAGTTTAGCTTTTGTATTTGAGTTCTTTCCAGTTTTGGATGGATGCTTGTATTGCTATTTATTTCCCCTTCAAGACTGCTTTTGCTGTATCCCAAAGATTTTGAATTGTTGTATCTTCATTAACATTAGTTTCCATGAATTTTATAAATTCTTCTCTAATTTTCTGGTTGACCCTTTCATCTATTAGCAGGATGGTCCTTAACCTCCACGTGTTTCAAATCCTTCCAAACTTCTTCTTGTGGTTTAGTTCTAGTTTCAAAGCATTATGGTTTGAAAATATGCAGGGGATGACCAATCTCTTGGTATAGGTTAAGACCTGATTTGTGACCCAGTATGTGGTCTATTCTGGAGAAAGTTCCATGTGCACTTGAGAAAAATGTGTATTCAGTTGCATTTGGATGTAAAGTTCTGTAAATATCTGTGAAATCCATCTGGTCCAGTGTATCATTTAAAGTTCTTGTTTCTTTGTAGATGTTGTGCTTAGAACATCTATCAGTTGTAGAAAGTGCTGTGTTCAAGTCTCCAAATATAAGTATTATTATCTAGGTATGTCTTAACTTTGGTTATTAATTGATTGATATACTTGGCAGCTCCTACATTCGGGGCATAAATATGCATGAGTGTTAGGTCCTCTTGTTGGTTAGATCCTTTAAGTAAGATATATTGTCTCTCTTCATCTCTTACTACATTCTTTGGGCTAAACATTAATTTATCTGATAAGAGGATGGCTACCCCTGCTTTCTTTTGAGGACCATTTGAATGGTACATGGTTCTCCAATCTTTTATTTTCAGTTGTAGGTGTCCTTACATCTAAAATGAATCTCTTGTAGACAGCAAATAGATGGGTCTTGCTTTTTTATCCCGTCTGAAACCGCGCACCTTTTGATAGAATCATTAAGCCCATTCATGTTCAGAGTTAATATTGAAAGATATGAATTCAGTGTCGTCATCATACCCATTCAGTCCTTGTTTTTCTGGATTGTTTCCTTGGACTTCCTCTTCCTTTTACAGATTCCCCTTTAATATTTCTCACAGAGCTGGTTTGGTGGTCACATATTCTTTCACTTACTGCCTATCTTGGAAGCTCTTTATCTCTCCTTCTATTCTGAATGTGAACCTTACTGGATAAAGTATTTTTGGCTGCATGTTCTTCTCATTTAGGACCCTGAATATATCCTTGCAGCCTTTTTTGGCCTGCCAGGTCTCTGTGGAGAGGTCTGCTGTTAACATAATAATTCTCCCCATAAGGTTTAAGGATTTCTTGTCTCTTGCTGCTTTAAGGATCTTCTCTTTCTCTTTGAAATTTGCAAGTTTCACTATTAAATGTCGAGGTGTTGAACAGTTTTTATTGATTTTAGGGGGGGGATCTCTCTATCTCCTGGATGAATGCCTGTTTCCCTTCCCACTTTAGGGAAGTTCTCAGCTATGATTTTTCAGATACACTTTCTGGTCCTCTGTACCTTTCAGCGCCCTCTGGAACCCAAATTAAACGTAGATTTTTCATTCTGAGGCTGTCATTTTTTTCCCTTAACCTATCCTCATGATCTTTTAATTGTTTTTCTCTTTTTTCGTCAGCTTCCTTCCTTGCCATCAAATTGTCTTCTTTGTCACTCACTCATTCTTCTACCTTGTTAATCCTCGTTGTTAGGACCTCCAGTTTGGATTGCATCTCATTTAATTAATTTTAAATTTTGGCCTGGTTAGATCGAAATTCTGCAGTCATGAAATCTCTTGAATCCTCTATGCTTTTCTAGAGCCACCAGTAGGTTTAAAATTGTGCTTCCGAATTGGCTTTCTTACAATGAATTGTAATCCAAATTCTGTACCTCTGTGGGAGAGAATACTGTTTCTGCTTCTTTCTTTTGTGGTAAGTTTTTCCTTCTAGTCATTTTGCTTAGTGCAGAGTGGCTAAAAACAAGTAGTACTAGAAAAAGGAGAAAAAGAGAGAAAAACAGAAAACAAAAAACTAGGGGGGTAGTTTGTGATTCTATATACTGTAAATCCCTTGTCTTCCCCTGGAACTTTCCAGCGCTGCTTGGTCAACAACTTTCTCTTCCCCTGTCCTTTCAGCTGGTCTTCTAGGGGAGGGGTCTGCTGTGCTAATTCTCAGGTGTGTGCACCTGGGGTAGCTCCCCAGCTCCCTGCCAGGTGTATGGCTCAGTGTGAGCTATTTATCCTTTGAGGCACCTGCTCCCTGGTGGCCCTGCTCAGTCCCTTGGGCAAGGTGATATCAGGAGGAACAACAACAGTGTTGGGGGCCAGCTCTCTAGCTCTGGCGTCAGCTCCCACAGTAATTACTGCAGCTCCCAGTCTGCAGGGGCCTGAATGCTCCAGGGGCGGCGGGCGCCAATCTGCACAGTTAAGGGCCACCCGGAGGCAGGAGTGTTTTTGCTGCCCTGTGTCCTCCAGGCCTATGCCTGTCCTGGGGGGAGCACCAGATCTTGGGCTGTGTCCCCCAGCACCCTGGTTTCCGGGACCTGCACTGTGGGAATCACGCTCCTGGGGCCATGCAGGCCCTCCACAGTGAGCCACCACCTGAGCTGCTCCCGGGGCCCTGCCGGGCACACCCTCTAGCCCTTTAGGGAGCTGGTCCCGCGGTGTGTGGCTGCTCTCCCCTTTGGTGTGCTTCCTCTGTTAGTGCCCCTGGGAGCCTGAGGACATCCCTTCCCCTCCTAGGATCCTGCTCCACTCCCTGCACGCGCCTTTCCATCTGGGAAGATTGGTAAAGCTCCTGCTTCTCCAGGACTGGGCTTTCTTGTCCAGGGGGGCACTCGCCACCTGGCTTTAGCCCGGCTCCTCGTGGGGGCCCATCCCCATTGGATGCTTTTTTATTTATTTAGTTTTTTCCATCTTTCTACCTTGATAGAAACGCGAACTCTTCTCACTGTAGCATTCCAGCTGTTCTCTCTTTAAATTTCAGGCCAAATTCGTAGGTTTTCAGGATGATTTGAAAGTTTTCTGGGTAAGTTGTTGGGTACAGGTGACTTGGTGACACTACCTTTCTGCCATCTTGCCCTGCCTCCTCTCTCCTCTTTCATTTATGATTTGATTAATTTGAGTCTTTTCTAGTTTCTTTTTAATAAGTCTGCCTGGGGGGGATCCCTGGGTGGCGCAGCGGTTTGGCGCCTGCCTTTGGCCCAGGGCCTGATCCTGGAGACCCGGAATCGAATCCCACATCAGGCTCCTGGTGCATGGAGCCTGCTTCTCCCTCTGCCTATGTCTCTGCCTCTCTCTCTCTCTCTCTCTCTCTCTCTCTCTCTCTCTGTGTGTGTGACTATCATAAATAAATAAAAATTAAAAAAAAATAAAAAAATAAGTCTGCCTGGGTGTTATGTATCTTATTATTTCTTTTGAAGAACCAGCTTCTCGTTTCTTTGATATGTTCTACAGTTCCTCTGGTCTCTGTTTGATTGAGTTCTGCCTTAATTTTAATTGTTTCTCTTCTCCTGCTTGGTTTAGGCTTCACTCGCTGTTCTTTCTTCCATCCCTTTAGGTGTAAGGTTAGCTTGTGTATTTGAGTTTTTTTCCAATTTTTTTGAGAGAGGCTTGTATTGAAATGTAATTCCTTTTTAGGACTGCCTTTGCTGTATCCCAAAGATTTTGAACAGTTGTGCTTTCATTTTCATTAGTTTGCATGTAACTTTTTAATTTTCTCTAATTTCCTGGTTTAGCAATCATTTATTGTAGGATGCTGTATAACCTCTAAGTATTTTAGTTACTTCCAAATTTCTTCTTGGGGTTGAGTTCTAAGTTCAAAACACTGTGGTCTAAAAATATGCAGGGAATTATCTCAATATTTTGGTATTTGTCGAGACCTGATTTATGATCCAGTATGTGGGGTGTCCTGGATACAGATCCATGTGCACTCGAGAAGGATGTGTATTCAGGTGTATTATGATGGAATGTTTTGTATAAATCTGTGAAGTCCATTTGTTTGAGTGTGGCATTCAAAGCCCTCATTTCTTTGCTAACCTGATTAGAACATCTATTCTTGGCTGAGAGTTGAGTGTTGAAGTCTCCTACTATCAATGTATTAGTAGTTATGTGTGTCTTTACTTTGGCTATTTGTTGATATAATTGGCTGCTCCCATACTTGGGACATAAATATTTATTATTTTAGGTCTTCTTGTTGGATAGAGGCTTTACGTATGACACAGTGTCTCTCTTCTCTTATCAAAGACTTTAGTTTTAAGTCTAATTTATCTGATATGAAGTTTGCTATTCCAACTTTATATTGAGTTCCATTTTCATGGTAAAGTGTTCTCCATACCTTCATTTTCAGTCGTAATGTGTTCTTTGGTCTAAATGAATCTCTTGTAGATAGCATGTCGATGGGTCTTTTTTATCCTTTGTGATACCTTGTGTCTTTGACTGGATGTTTTAGCTCATTCATTTTCAGATTAACTATTGAAAGGTATGAATTTAGTGTCATACTATTACCTGTACAGTCCCTGTTACTACAAATTGTTTCTTTGTGCTCCCTCTTCGCTTACAGGATCCCCCTGAATATTTCTTGTAGGGATGGTTTGGTGGTCACATATTCTTTCAGTTTCTGTATATCTTGCAAGCTCTTTACCTCTCCTTCTACTTTGAATGACAGCCTTGCTGGATAAAGTATTCTTGGCTGCATTGTCTTCTCACTTAGTAACTTGAATATATTATGTCAGCCCTCTCTGGCCTGCCATGTCTCTGTGGTTAGGTCTGCTGTTAAGCTGTTATTTCTCCCCATATATCTATTAGGAATCTCTTGTCTCAAGCTGCTTTTAGAATTTTCTCTTTGTCTCTGAAATTTGCAAGCTTCACTATTATATATCAGGGTGTTAATTATTTTTTTGTTGATTCTGGGGAGGGCTTCCTCTCTATCTCTTCGATGTGAGTACCTGTTTCCTTCATCAAATTTGGGGAGTTCTCAGCTATGCTTTCTTCAAACATACCTTCTGGTCCTCTCTTACCCTCCACATGCTTTGGAATGCCATAAATATAGATGTTAATCTTTTTCAAACTATCACTTATTTCCCAGAGTCTCTCCTCATGGGCTCTTAGCTGTTTTTCTCTTTTCCTAATCTTCTTTCCTTTCCATCAACTTGTCTTATGCCATCACTGTCTCTTTTGCTACATTAACCCTAGCTGATCCAGTTGATACTGCATCTCAGAGTATTTTTAATTTTTGCCTGGTCATATATCATTCCTTCAGGAGATTATCTAGGATCTTGTTACAAGGCCCAACAGTATTTTCATAACTGTAATCCTGAATTACATCTCTGACATCTTACTTAAATTCATAACCATTAGGTCTGTGGCAGAGAGTATTACCTCTGGTTCTTTTTTTGTGGTGAATTCTTTCTTCTAGTCATTTTGTCCGGTGTCAAATCACTGTAAGAATGAGCAGGCTCAATCACATCAAACATGATCCAAGCAAAACATAGTAGACAATTCTGAAGAGTTCAGGGACCAGAAAATAAAAGAAAAAAAGGAAAAAAGGAAAAAGGAAATTTCAAAAGAAATGGTGGGGGAGAGATAATATAGTTTCACTGAGTCGACCAAGACAGGAATTCTCTTGGTTTTGAGTGTATTTTAGTGTGTATGTTATGGTACTAAATTCCATATTTATATAAAAAAGGAAAACTTAGGGAAACAACTGAAACAACAATAAAAACAAATCAAGAGGCAGTCCAGGTGGCTCAGCGGTTTAACACCACCTTCAGCCCAGGGCCTGATCCTGGAGACCTGGGATTAAGTCCCACATCGGGCTCCCTGCATGGAGCCTGCTTCTCCCTCTGCCTGTGTCTCTGCCTCTCTCTCTCTCTCTCTCTCTCTCTCTCTCTCTCTGTGCCTCTCATGAATGAATGAATGAATTAATGAATAAATAAATCTTTTTAAAAGAATCAAGAATAAAAAAGAGGAGGGGGCCATGGGAAGGAAGACAGTATATAATCTCAATGAGTATACTAATACAGCATTCCATTTTGTTCTGGGTGTATTTTGGTATGTATGTTAGAAGGTACTGAATTTCAAACTTATAAAAACAAAACAAAATAGAACAAAAATACTAAAACTTAAATTGAATTGAATACAGTGAAAGGAAGCCAAAAATGAAGAATATATTTACAATATGTAATTGTAAAATATGAAAGTCAAAAATAAAAAAAAAACTTAAAAGTGAAGAAATGAAAAAATATTATAGTCAAGGGACACCTGAGTGGCTCAGCAATTGAGCATCTGCCTTTGGCTCAGGCCGTGATCCTGGAGTTCTGGGATGGAGTCCTACATCAGGCTCCCTGCATGGAGCGTTCTCTTCCCTCTGCCCATGTCTCTTCCTCTCTCTGTCTCTCATGAATAAATAAATAAAATCTTTAAAAATACATATTATAGTTAAGATGGGAAAATAAGAAAGAATATTGGAAATTTTAACCTGAAAGGGAAATGAATCATAAGGAAAAACCTTGGGTTCTATATACTATTTTCCCTCAGTCCTGGAGTTTTCCAGTCTTATTTGGTCAATAAAACTGCTGTTCCCCTATTCTTCCAGCTGATCTTCTGGGGAGGGATCTGCTGTGCTTATTCTCATTGTCTGTGCCTGTTTAGGGATGCCCTGCCCCTTGCCAGGTGGCCTGGCACAGTATAAGCTGTTTGCCCCGTGATGTCTTTGTTCCTTGGATGCCATGCCTATCTTGAGGGTGAAAGGAAAAAAAAATGTCAGTGGGGGATCCCTGGGTGGCTCAGCGGTTTGGCGCCTGCCTTTGGCTCAGGGCACGATCCTGGAGTCCCGGTATCGAGTCCCACGTCGGGCTCCCAGCATGGAGCCTGCTTCTCCTTCCTCCTGTGTCTCTGCCTCTCTTTCTCTTTCTCTCTCTCTGTCTATCATAAATAAATAAATAAATCTTTAAAAAAATGTCAGTGGTCTGATCTCTAGCACTGGATCCAAGAACCCCCACCATGTGCCAAATTGATGATTCAGTTTGTGTGTCAGTATCAGACTCAGTGCCCACGCACTAAGATCCTCCTCAGGGGCAGGTTGGGTGACACTGATTTGCAGAACTTGAAAGGGACTAGGAGGTGAGAGAGGTTTTGCTCCCTCATGCATGCACCCATAGATAGCACTCATCTGGTTGTGTGTGCACCCACTCCACCTCTCCCAGATACTAGCAGAGGGTTGCTGCATTCCAATCCATTGCAGGGAGCCAACACAGATAGCATCCCTGATCTGTGGTTTGCAGTTTATGGCACAAGTTGAACTTTCTCCCAGGCTCACTGACCTAAACCCATTACCCACTCCAATGCTTGGGAATTTTGCCAGATCAGGCGCCCCTTTTCTTTTTGTCCCTCCTGGAATATTGAGACCTCATTGCTCTTCCTGCAATTTTGTCCTGTTTTACCACTGAGCACTTTTCAGGCAGGAAAGACACTCTCAGAAGCATATATCTAAATGTTCCCCTTTTGTCCCCAGGGCTATATCACTTTCCTGCAGCCAGCTTAAACAAGAATCCCCTCATTTATCTCCCAATATATCCTCTCAACTTCACTTCTCCTCACTCCTATCTTGCAAGAAGAGGTCACTTTTCTATTTGTAGTGTTCCAGCTGTTTTTTAATTACATCTCAGACTGAATTCATATGTGTTCTGGATGGTTAACAGTTATATAGCCAAATTTGGAGGACCAGATGAAACAAGAATCCCTACTCTTCCACCATCTTGCCTCCCTCTGACAGTTTCAATAAATTTTTTAATATTTATTTTTGTTATTTGAGAGAGAGAGAGAGAGAGAGAGAGAACACAAGGCAGGCTAGGGGTAGAGGTATTAGTAGGGAGAGAATCCCAGGCAGACTCCATACTGAGCACAGAGCCTAACACAGGGCTCTATTTCATGAACCTGAGATTATTATCTGAGCTGAAATCACAAGTTGGATGCCTAACTGACTGAGCCACTCACATGTCTTCTGTTTTCTTTTCTTTTTTTTTTTAAAAGAGAAGTTCTAGGAATAAAATTAATGGTGATAAATGCATTTATTTTAACAAATACAGGAATGCCTTCAAGAAATAATACAGCCTTAAGCCTGAAGGAACTAGGAAAGGAAGAGCAAAATAAGTGCAGAGTTAGGAGAAGGAACAGAAAATGAATATCAAAGAAGAAATTAATGAAATAAAGAAACAAAAGCAATAGAAATAATCAGTGAAACTAAGACCTCATAATTTGAAATGATAAAAATTGACATACATTTATCTGGGTGAACTGAGATAAAGGACTCAATTATAAATGAAAGAGGAAACTTTATAGATGATATCACAGAATTTCAAAAAATCATAGTGCTACAGTGAATAATTATATGACCACAAGGTAAATAATATAGAAAAAATGGATAAATACCTAAAACATACAACCTACAAACCCTGAGTCAAAAATGAATAAATCATCTGAACAGTTAAATAACAAGTTAAGGAAATTGAATCAGTATTCAAAGATCTTCCATCACAGAAAATCCCAGTTCCAGATGGTTTCACTGGTAAATTCTAACATTTAATAGAGAAATGCCAATCCTTAAACTCTTCCAAAAAATTGAAGGGGATTAAATACTTTCATACTCATATTCTGAGATGAGCATTATTCTATTACCAAAACAAGATAAGGAAATTAGAACAATACTATAGACCAATATGTCTGACAAATATAGAAAATTTTTTCATATTTTTTTCATTTTGTTTTTTGATTTTTGTTTTGTTTCCTTTTTTTAGTCCTGGATGTTTTATGCAACTATGAATTACTGAATTCTACATCTGAAAGTAATGGTGTACTACTATATGTTGGCTGACTTAATTTAAATCAAGTATATATCAGTTAGTATATACACAGTAAAAAGATTATATGCGGGCAGCCCAGGTGGCTCAGCGGTTTAGCACCACCTTCGGCCCAGGATGTGATCCTACAGATACTGTAGACCCAGGATCGAGTCCCACATCAGGCTCCCTGCATGGGAGCCTGCTTCTCCCTCTTCCTGTGTTTCTGCCCCTCTCTCTCTCTCTGTGTCTCTCATGAATAATTAAAATATTTAAAAAATAAAAATAAGATTATATATGCCATGACAAAGTGGGATTTTTCCCCAGAGTGCAAAAAAGTTTTAACATATGTAATAAATAAATGTGATATCTCACATTAATAGAGTGAAAGATAAATATCATATATCTCAATAGATGCAGAAAAAGCATTTAACAAAATAAAATGTTCTTGATTAAAGCTCTCAAGAAATTGGATATAGAATGCACATACCTCAACATTATAAAGGCTACATAAAATGAAACCCACAGCTAGCATCATATACAATGCTGAAATATGGGGGGAAAAGTCCTTTAAGATCAACAAGAAAACAAGGAGGTCCACTCTCACCACATATTCAACAATGTACTGGAATTTTTAATTCCATCAATTGGAGAAGAGGCGGGGCAAGATGGCAGAGTGTAGGGTCTCCAAGTCACCTGTCCCCACCAACTTAACTAGATAACTTTCAAATCATCCTGAAAACCTACGAATTCCGCCTGAGATGTAAAGAGAGAACAGCTGGAAAGCTACAGTGAGAAGAGTTCGCGCTTCTATAAAGGTAGGAAGATGGAAAAAAAATAATAAATAAAAAAGCATCCAAGGGGGAGGACCCTCGAAAGGAGCCAGGCTAAGGCCCTGCAGAAACTGCCTCCAGGACAGGAAAGCCCAGGCCCGAAGAAGCAGGAGCTTTAGGAATCTTCCTGGAAGGAAAGGCACTAGCAGAGAGCTCAGGCAGGATCCCAGGAGGGTCAGGGATGCCCTCAGGCACCCAGGGGCACTAAGAGAGGAACTGCGCCTCGGGGGAGAGCGTGCCACACACTCCATCCGAGCTCCCTGAGGGTCTGGAGGGCGCAACCTGCAGGGCCCCGGGAGCAGCTAGGGAGGCGGAGCAGGTAGCGGCTCTGCACGGAGGAGGCTACACAACTCTGGGATCGTGATTCCAGCGGTGCAGGGCCCGGAGCCCAAGGCACTGGGGGACACAATCCAAGTACCAGAGCTCCCCCCAGGACAGGCAGAGGCCAGGAGGACACAGGACAGCAAAGATGCCCCTGCTGCTGGGCAGACCCGAGATGTGCAAATCAACATCCCCCGCCCTCGGAGCATCCAGGCCACTGCAGACTGGGAACTGCAGTAGTTACTGTGGGAGCTGCTCCAGAGTTGGAGACCTGGCCACTGCCAATGTTGTTCCTCCTGGTGTAACCTTATACATGGGACTGAGCAAGGGCCTCACAGGATAAATAGCTCCCACAGAACCGTGCACCTGGCAGGTGACTGAGAAGCTCCCCCAGGTGCACACATCTGAATATCAGCACAGCAGGCCCCTCCCCAGAAGACCAGCTAGAAGGACAGGGGAAAAGCAAGTTATTGACCAAGCAGCACTGGAAAGTTTCAGGGGAAGTCAAGGGATTTACAGCATATAGAATCAGAGGATACTCCCCCTTGTTTTTTGTTTTATGTTTGATTCTCCATGCCTGTTTTTTTTTTTTTCATTTTTCTTCTCTCTTTTTCTCCTCTATCCAGTACAACTTGTTTTTGGTCACTATGCACTGAGCAAAATGACTAGAAGGAAAAACTCACCACGAAAGAATCAGAAATCAGTACTCTCTCCTACAGAGTTACAAACTTTGGATTACATTTCAATGCCAGAAAGCCATTCAGAAGCACAATTATAAAGCTACTGGGGCTCTAGAAAAGAGCATAAAGGATTCAAGAGACTTCATGACTACAAAATTTAGAGCTAATCAGTCTGAAATTAAAAATCAATTAAGTGAGATGCAATCCAAACTCGAAGTCCTAAGGACAAGGGTTAATGAGGTGGAAGAATGAGTAAGTGACATAGAAGACAAGTTGATGGCAAGGAAGGAAGCTGAAGAAAAAACAGAAAAACAATTAAAAGACCATGAGGATAGGTTAAGGGAAATAAATGACAGGGTCAAAATGAAAAATCTATGTTTAATTGGGGTTCCTGATGGGGCCGAAAAAGACAGAGGTCCAGAAACTATATTTGAACAAATCATAGCTGAGAATGTACCTAACTTGGGGAGGGAAAAAGGCATTCAGATTCAGGAGATAAAGACATTCTCCCTGTAAAATCAATAAAAACCGCTCAACAACTGGACATTTAATAGTGAAACTTGCAAATTTCAAAGATAAAGACAAGATCCTTAAAGCAGCAAGAGACAAGAAATACAGAAACTTTATGGGGAAAAATATTAGGATAACAGCAGACCTCTCCACAGAGACCTGACAGGCCAAAAAGACCTGGCAAGATATATGCAAGGTCCTAAATGAGAAGAACATGCAGCCAAGAACACTTTATCCAGCAAGGCCCTCATTCAGAGTAGGAGAGGTAAACAACTTCCAAGATAGGCAGAAACTGAAAGAATATGGGACTACCAAACCAGCTCTGCAAGAAATACTAAGGGGGACTCTCTAAAAGAAAGAGGAAGTCCAATGGAACAATCCACAAAAACAGGGACTGAATAGGTATCATGACGACACTAAATTCATATCTTTCAATATTAACTCTGAATATGAATGGGCTTAATGACCCCATCGAAAGGCGCAGGGTTTCAGACTGGATAAAAAAGAAAGACCCATCTATTTGCTGTCTACAAGAGACTGATTTCAGGCGTAAGGACACCTACAGCCTGAAAATAAAAGGTTGTAGAACCATTTACCATTCAAATGGTCCTCAAAGGAAAGCAGGGGTAGCCATCCGTATATCAGATAAATTAATGTTTATCCCAAAGACTGTAGTAAAAGATGAAGAGGGACACTATATCCTACTTAAATGATTTATCCAACAAGAGGACCTAACGATCATGAATATTTATGCCCCAAATATGGGAGCTGCCAAGTATATCAATTAATTAATAACCAAAGTTAAGACATACTTAGATAACAATACACTTATATTAGGGGACTTGAATTTGACACTTTCTACAATCCACAGGTCTTCTAAGCACAACATCTGCAAAGAAACAAGAGCTTTAAATGATACACTGGACCAGATGGATTTCACAGCTATTTACAGAACTTTACATCCAAATGCAACTGAATACACATTCTTCTCAAGTGCACATGGAACTTTCTCCAGATGTGACCACATACTGGGTCACATTCAGGTCTTAACCAATACCAAAAGATTAGGATCATCCTCTGCATATTTTCAGACCATAATGATTTTTTAAATAATAATAAATATATTTTTATTGGTGTTCAGTGTGCCAACATACAGAATAACACCCAGTGCTCATCCCTTCAAGACCATAAAGCTTTGAAACTAGAACTAAATCACAAGAAGTTTGGAAGGCTTTCAAACATGTGGAGGTTAAGGACCACGCTGCTAAAAGATGAAAGGGTCAACCAGAAAATTAGGGAAGAATTAAAGAGATTCATGGAAACTAATGAGAATGAAGATACAACCATTCAAAATCTTGGGGATACAGCAAAAGCAGGCATGAGAGGGGAAATACATCACAATACAAGCATCCATCCAGAAACTGGAAAATATTCAAATATAAAATCTAGCCTTGCACCTAATGGAGCCAGAGAAAAAACAGCAAATAGATCCTACATCCAGCAGAAGAAGACAATTAATAAAGAACCGAGGAGAACTCAATGAAATAGAGACCAGAAGAACTGTGGAACAGATCAAGACCAGGAGTTGGTTCTTTGAAAGAATTAATAAGATAGATAAACCATTAGCCAGCCTTATTAAAAGGAGAGAAAAGACTCAACATAATAAACTCATGAATGAGAAAGGAGAGATCACCACCAATACCAAGGAAATACAAACGATTTAAAAAACTTATTATGAACAGCTATACAACAATAAATTAGGCAATCTAGAAGAAATGGACACATTTCTAGAAAACCACAACCTACCAAAACTGGAACAGGAAGAAATAGAAAACCTGAACAGGCCAATAACCAGGGGGGAAATTGAAGCAGTCATCAAAAACCTCCCAAGACACAAGAGTCCAGGACCAGATGGCTTCCCTGAGGAATTCTACCAAATGTTTAAAGAGGAAACCATACCTATTCTAATAAAGCTGTTCGCAAAGATAGAAAGAGATGGAGTACTTCCAAACCCATTCTATGAGGCCAGCATCCCCTTAATTCCAAAACCAGAAAAAGACCCCACCAAAAAGGAGAATTACAGACCAATATCCCTGATGAACATGGATGCAACAATTCTCAACAAGATACTAGCCAATAGGATCCAACAACACATTAGAAGATAATTCACCATGACCAAGTGGAATTTATCCCCAAGATGCAAGGCTGGTTCAACCCTCATAAAGCAATCAATGTGATTGATCATATCAGCAAGAGAAATAACAAGAACCATATGATCCTTTCAATAGATGCAGAGAAAGCATTTGACAAAATACAGCATCCATTCATGATCAAAACTTTTGAGACTGTAGGGATAGAGTGAATATTCCTCAGCATCTTAAAAGCCATGTATGAAAAGCCCACAGCAAATACCCTTCTCAATGGGGAAACACTGGGAGCATTTCCACTAAGATCAGGAACAAGACAGGGATGTCCACTCTCACCAATCCTCTTCAACATAGTACTAGAAGTCCTAGTCTCAGCAATCGGATAACAAAAAGAAATAAAAGGCATTCAAATTGGCAAAGAAGAAGTCAAACTTTCCCTCTACACAGATGACATGACATTGTGCATAGAAAACCCAAAAAACTCCAAACCAAGATTGCTAGAACTCATATAGCAATTCGACAATGTGGCAGGATACAAAATCAATGCCCAGAAATCAGTGGCATTTCTATACACTAACAATGAGAGTGAAGAAAGAGAAATTAAGGATTCATTCCCATTTAAAAAGACAGTCTCTTCAATAAATGTTGCTGGGAAAATTGGAAATCCACATTCAGAAGAATGAAACTAGTCCACTCTCTTGCACCATACACAAAGATAAACTCAAAATGGATGGAAGATCTAAATGTGAGACAAGATTCCATCAAAATCCTAGAGAAGAACACAGGCAACACCCTTTTTGAACTCGGCCACAGTAACTTATAACAAGATTCATCCATGAAGGCAAGAGAAACAAAAGCAAAAATGAACTATTGGGAATTCATCAAGATAAGAAGCTTTTGCACAGCAAAGGATACCGTCAACAAAACTAAAAGACAACCTACAGAATGGGAACAGATATTTGCAAATGACATATCAGATAAAGGGCTAGTTTCCAAGATCTATAAAGAACTTATTATACTCAACAGCAAAGAAACAAACAATCCAATCATGAAATGGGTAAAAGACATGAACAGAAATCTCACAGAGGAAGACATAAACATGGCCAACAAGCACATGAGCAAATGCTCCGGATCACTTGCCATCAGGGAAATATAAATCAAAACCACAATGTGATACCACCTCACACCAGTGAGAATGGGGAAAATTAACAAAGCAGGAAACCACAAATGCTGGAGAGGATATGGAGAAAGGGAAACCCCTCCTGCACTGTTGGTGGGAATGTGAACTGGTGCAGCCACTCTGGGAAACTGTGTGGAGGTTCCTCAAGGAGTTAAAAATGGATTTGCCCTACGACCCACCAATTGCACTGCTGAAGATTTACCCCAAAGATACAGATGCAGTGAAAAGGTGGGACACCTGCACCCCAATGTTTATAGCAGCAATATCCCCAATAGCGAAACTGTGGTAGGTAGGAGCTTCGGTGCCATCAAAAAATGAATGGATAAAGAAGATGTGGTTTTTAAATACAATGGAATATTACTGAGTGATTAGAATTGACAAATACCCACATTTTGCTTCAGCGTTGATGGAGCTGGAAGGTATTATTCTGGATGAAGTATGTCAATTGGAGAAGGAGAAACATTATATAGTTTCATTCATATGGGTAATATTTAAAATAGTTAAAGGGATTAAAGGGGAAAGGAGAGAAAATAAGTGGGAAATATCAGAAAGGGCGACAGAACATGAAAGACTCCTAACTCTGGGGAAAGAACAAGGGATAATGGAAGGGGAAGTGGGCGGGTGGATGGGGTGATTGGGTGATGACCACTGAGGGGGGCATTGACAGGATGAGCTAAGGTCGCTATACTATATGTTGGCAAATCAAACCCCAATTAAAAATATACAGAAAAAAAATTGAAAAAGAAGGATACCTGGTGGCTTAGTGATTGAATGTCTGTCTCTGGCTCAGGTTGTGGTCCCAGGATTGTGGGATCAAGTTCCACATCACGTTCCCTTAGGTATCCTGCTTCTTACTCTGCCTGTGTCTCTGTCTCTCTCTCTCTGTCTCTCATAAATAAATAAGTAAAATCTTTTTTAAAGCAAAATTGAAGAAGAGACAAAAATATCCAACAATATTTTGTGTTCATGGATTGCAAGAGTCTATACTAATAAAATGGGTATTACGTCCAGGCCATCTATAGCATTGATACAATCCCTACCAAAATACCAATGGAATTTTTCTCAGAAATAGAAAAAAAACACTTAAATATACATAGAATTACAAAAAACTCTAAATAAAAATAAAGATCCTAGGAAAGAAAAACAAAGCTGGAAGCAACTCATTTCCTTATTTGAATGGAATAAGGAAATTCAAATTCCAAATTCCATATTTTTGAAAAATGAAATATGATGCTAGCATTTACATAGACAGAAAATAATAAAAGAGAGCTCAGAAATAAACTCTACATGTGAATTAAACTAATATTTTACAGGAAATCAAGAATATTCGATTGGAAAAGAGTCTCTTTAATAAATTGTGTTAAACAAAAACAGACACATAGATCAATGGAACAGAATAGAGAACCCAGAAGTGGACCCTCAACCTTATGCTCAACTAATATTCGATAAAGGAGGAAAGACTATCCACTGGAAGAAAGACAGTCTCTTCAATAAATGGTGCTGGGAAAATTGGACATCCACATGCAGAAGAATGAAACTAGACCACTCTCTTACACCATACACAAAGATAAACTCAAAATGGATGAAAGATCTAAATGTGAGACAAGATTCCATCAAAATCCTAGAGGAGAACTCAGGCAACACCCTTTTTGAACTCGGCCACAGTAACTTCTTGCAAGATACATCCACGAAAGCAAAAGAAACAAAAGCAAAAATGAACTATTGGGACTTCATCAAGATAAGAAGCTTTTGCACAGCAAAGGATACAGTCAACAAAACTAAAAGACAACCTACAGAATGGGAGAAGATATTTGCAAATAACATATCAGATAAAGGGCTAGTTTCCAAAATCTATAAAGAACTTATTAAACTCAACAGCAAAGAAACAAACAATCCAATCATGAAATGGGCAAAAGACATGAAGAGAAATCTCACAGAGGAAGACATAGACATGGCCAACATGCACATGAGAAAATGCTCTGCATCACTTGCCATCAGGGAAATACAAATCAAAACCACAATGAAGTACCACCTCACACCAGTGAGAATGGGGAAAATTAACAAGGCAGGAAACAACAAATGTTGGAGAGGATGTGGAGAAAAGGGAACCCTCTTACACTGTTGGTGGGAATGTGAACTCGTGCAGCCACTCTGGAAAACTGTGTGGAGGTTCCTCAAAGAGTTAAAAATAGACCTGCCCTACGACCCAGCAATTGCACTGTTAGGGATTTACCCCAAAGATTCAGATGCAATGAAACGCCGGGACACCTGCACCCCGATGTTTCTAGCAGCCATGTCCACAATAGCCAAACTGTGGAAGGAGCCTCGGTGTCCATCGAAAGATGAATGGATAAAGAAGATGTGGTTTATGTATACAATGGAATATTACTCAGCCATTAGAAACGACAAATACCCACCATTTGCTTCAATGTGGATGGAACTGGAGGGTATTATGCTGAGTGAAGTAAGTCAATCGGAGAAAGACAAACAGTGTATGTTCTCATTCATTTGGGGAATATGAATAATAGTGAAAGGGAATATAAGGGAAGGGAGAAGAAATGTGTGGGAAATATCAGAAAGGGACACAGAACATAAAGACTCCTAACTCTGGGAAACGAACTAGGGGTGGTGGAAGGGGAGGAGGGCGGGGGTTGGGGGTGCATGGGTGATGGGCACTGAGGGGGACACTTGACGGGATGAGCACTGGGTGTTATTCTGTATGTTGGTAAATTGAACACCAATAAAAATTAATTTATTAAAAAATAAATTGTGTTAAAAAATGGAAAACCACATAAAAATGAAATTGGATTCTTATCACACCATTTTCATAATTACTTTTAAGTGAAGGGGAGTGTTAAGATGGTTAGAGTAGTAGGGATCCCTCAGCTTTCCTTGTCCTTTGGACACAGCTAGATGAACATCAAATAATTTTGAATAACTAGGAAATCTATCTGAAGTTTAGAAAACAATTTGCACCGTTAGAGAAAGAGAAGTGACAGATGTGAGTTTCAGAGCCACGAATTGGGGGAGAGAAAATCCATGTTGCTGTGGAGGGAAGGGAGCCCTTCTCAGGAAGAGAAGATGGAGAGAGAGGTAAAGGAGGGGAGAGAGAGCAGTAGATAGGATTCACATAAGAAAAACACCCCTAAGTCAATTTACTAGGTAATCAAGAAGAACTGCCTGTGACAAGTTTTGTTTTGTTTTTTCACACAGCGGAGCTCAAAATCAGAGGTTTTAGAAGTCTGCATCACTCCTTGGAGTCAAAGAAGTGAGCAGTAAGGCTCCTGGGAAGAGGGAGGATAGAAATTCAGGAGGAAAGAGTAAACAATGTGGTGTAGGGATCTTCTGAGTCACACCAGAAGAGAACATTTCTCTTCTTGGAGTACATTTGGAAGAGGGTATATTGCCTTTCCAAGGCCAAAAGACGTACTAAGTGCCATTGATTGGCTGTTCAACAGCAGGGACAGAGGCATTTGCAGAGGGCAGATAACATGGTCACAATTTTTTTCACTTTGCTTCACCATAGATTCCAACACCTGTGTGGGATGCAACTGCTTTTCTGGGACAAAACAACACCACTGGCAATGCTGTGAGGCTCTCCTTTGCATGTGGGGAGTAGGTTTGTGCCTTCCTGGGTCTTTTAAGATTTGGAGTTTTTAATCCCAGCAGCAGGCCAGCAATAAACACAGCAAAACTATGGTGCTAGGCATGCCCATGGCTTAGGCACAGACAGGTTGAGGGCAGGGATTAGATGATAGGCCTAGGACACAGGAGAGATTGTTTGCTTTCATGTGAGGGCTTCCTGAACAGAGGCCAGCATAAATTCCACTTCCAGGGTTAAGAGGCTAAGGTTATGCCATCTTCCACCCTTGCCCCCCAGCATGGTCCAAATTCAGTGAGCAGCAAAATGCCCCCAGTGGAGGCTGGATCTGCTTACACCAAACCCCACCTGCCTAAACCATGCAGGGGCTTCTTTATTATGGCAGGTCTGACTGAAAGGCAGCACAGGTGGGCTGCCATGAGAGGACCAACACAGGTCCCACATGTGTACCAAGTCAACTGATCATAGCATTCTCCAAAGCATCAGCTTCTGTTCTGGTGGTGGAAATGGGACCAGGGTTTCATTCATTTATTTTTTATTCATTTTACTTTGGAATCAGGGTTATAATTTTTTCCTCATTTCCTTGTGTGGTTTTTTATTTCCCTTTTTTCATTTTCTGGATCAGGTGATTTTTCATTCTTCTTTCTTTCTTTCTTTCTTTCTTTCTATTTGGAATCAGGTTTATATATTTTTTGTCTGTTTGCTTTTTTTTGTTTCTTTTCATTTTCTCTTTCCTTGGATTAGGCTTTTTAAAAAAAATCAGGCTTATTTTAAGAAACTAATCAAACCACCATTTGTTAAAGGTTTAAACACTCCCCACTGTATGTAAGGAGGATATCTACAGAGGACTGACCTGTGGGAAGGAGCAACCAAAACACAACAGCAGTGTGCATACAGCATATAGCAGAAACACTCTCTGAAACACAGGGCTCTCAACAGTGTATGACTCAATCTTAATATAGCATTACTCTCACAAACAGGAAACAGCAATCTTTCATAACATGCAAAGGATAAAAACCTAGACAAAATAACAAGACACAGGAATTCTCCTAAAAAAATATATCAAGGAGAAAATACAGCCAATGATTTGTTCAAAAGAGATATTGAAGTAAGTCGATCGGAGAAGGACAAACATTATATGTTCTCATTCATTTGGGGAATATAAATAATAGTGAAAGGGAATAGAAGGGAAGGTAGAAGAAGTGTGTGGGAAATATCAGAAAGGGACACAGAACATAAAGACTCCTAACTCTGGGAAACGAACTAGGGGTGGTAGAAGGGGAGGAGGGCGGGGGGTGGGGGTGAATGGGTGACGGGCACTGAGGGGGGCACTTGATGGGATGAGCGCTGGGTGTTATTCTGTATGTTGGCAAATTGAACACCAATAAAAAATAAATTTATTATATAAAAAGATATAATCAATATATATGAAAAATATAAAACAACAGTCATAAGAATACTAGCTCAGCTTGAAAGAAGTATAGAAAACACCAAAGAAACCCTTGCTGCTGAGATAAAAGACGTAAAAAATAGGATGAATTTTTTTTAAATGCTAAAAAGAAGAGGGAAAGAAACTAATAGATCATGAATATAGACTTAGGGAACTAAGCAATTCCACAAAGCATGATAATATATGTTTCATAGGAATCCCAGAAGAGCAGACAAAAGGGAGAAGTTTTATTTAAAAAAATAACTGAGAAATTCCCTAATCTGGGGAGGGAAACAGGCATTCCAGTCCAAGAAGTACAGAGGACTCCTCTAAAAATGAACCAGGAGAGATCAACACCAAGATATAGGGAAACTTGTGAAATACAAAGATAAAGAGAGAATTCTGAAAGCAGCCAGAGACAAAAGGTACTTAATCAAGTGTAGACAGACAAGGTTGCCAGCGAATCTTTTCACAGATATTCAGCAGAACAATAAAAGCAACAAAAAAGTGATATGATATATTCAAAGTGCTGAACGGGAAAATATGCAGGCAAGAATGATATATCCATCAGGTTGTCATTCCGAATAGAAAGAGACATAAAGAGTTTCCAAAGCCAGCAAAAACTAGTTTGTGAACTCTAAAGCAGCTTTGCAAGAAATATTAAAGGGGACCCTATGAGTGAGAATCTTTAACCTCCATGTGTTTGAGTTTCTTCCAAAGTTCTTCTTGTGATTAAGTTCTACTTTCAAAGCATTGTGTACTGAAAATATGGAGGTGGCTATCCCAGTCTTTTGGTATCAGTTGAAACCTGATTTGTCACCCAGTATGTGGTCTCTATTCTGGAAAAACTCCATGTCCACTTAAGAAGAATGTGTATTCAGTTGTGTTTGGATATAAAGTTCTGTATATATCTGTGAAATCTATCTGGTCCAGTGTATCATTTAAAGTCCTTGTTTCTTTGGTAATGTTGTGCTTAGAAGATCTGTTATTTGCAGAAAGTACCATGTTGAAGTCTCCTATTAGTGTATTATTATCTATGTATGTCTTTACTTTGGTTATTAATTGATATACTTGTCAGCTCCCATATTAGGGGCATAGATATGCCTTACTGTTAGGTCTTCTTGCTGGATATACCCTTTAAGCATGATATAGTGTCCCTCTTAATATCTTACTACAATCTTTGGGATAAACTTTATCTGATATGTGGATTATTATGCCAGCTTTCTTTTGAGGACCTTTTGAATGGTAAATGGTTCTCCAACCTTTCATTTTTGGGCTGTATCTGTCCTTAGGTCTCAAAAGAGTCTCTTGTTGACAGAAAATAGATGGGTACTACTTTTTTATTCTGTCTGAAACCCTCCTTGTTTTATGGGATCGTTTAGCCCACTCATGTTCAGAGTTACTATTGAAAGATAGGAATCTAGTGCCATCATAATACCTATTAATTCCCTGTTTTTGTGGATTATTTCTTTGGGCTCCCTCCTTCTTTTACAGGGTCCCCCTTAAAATTTCCTGCAGAGCTGGTTTGATGGTCAAATATTCTTTCAGTTTCTGCCTATCTTGGAAGTTCTTTATCTCTCCTTCTATTCTGAATGACAGCCTTGCTGGATAAAGAATTCTTGGCTGCAGGTTCTTCTCATTTAGGGCCCTGAATATGTCCTTCCATCCCTTTCTGGCCCCCCAGGTCTCTGTGGAGAGGTCTCCTGTTAATCTAATATTTCTCCCCATAAAAGTTAAGAATCTCTTGTCTCTTGCTGTTTTAAGGATTCTCTCTTTATCTGTAGAATTTCAAAATTTCACTGTTAAATGTCATGTTGAATGGTTTTTATTGATTTTTGGGGGGTACCTGTCTATCTCCTGGATAAGGAGTTTCCCTCCCCAAATTAGGGAAGCTCTCAGCTATGATTTGTTCAAATATATTTTCTGGCCCTCTGTTCATCTTGGTGCTCCTGAATGCCTGTTTCCCTCCCAAAATTAGGGAAGTTCTCAGCTATGATTTGTTCAAATATATTTTCTGGCTCTCTGTTCATCTTGGTGCTCCTGAATGCCTATTTCCCTCCCCAAATTAGTGAAGTTCTCAGCTATGATTTGTTCAAATATACTTTCTGGCCCTCTGTTCATCTTGGTGCTCTCTAGAAACCTAATTATATGTAGATTCTTCCTTCTCAGGCTATCATTTATTTCCTTTAGCCTCTCCTGATGATCCCTTAATTTTTTTCTCTTTTTTCCTCAGCTTCCTTCCTTGCCATCAACTTGTCTTCTATGTCACTCACTCATTCTTCTATCTCATTAACCCTCATCATTAAGACCTCCAGTTTGGATTGCATTCCATTTAATCTATTTTTAATTTAGGTCTTATTAGATCTAAATTCTGCAGTAACAAAGTCTCTAGAGTCCTTTATTCTTTTTTCCAGAGTCACCATTTAGTTTTATAATTGTGCTTCTGAATTGGCTTTCTGACATCGAATTGTAATCCAAGTTCTGTAACTCTGTGGCAGAGAGTACTGTTTCTGATTCTTTCTTCTGCGGTGAATTCTTCCTTCTAGTAATTTTGTTCAGTGCAGAGTGGTGGTATGAGCGTGCTGAGTCAAGAATATCAACCACAACCCAAGTAAATTACACCCTAGATGATTCTGACAAGGTCAGAGACCAGAAAATGAAAACTAAGATCAGAACAAGATAAAACAAAAGGATCACTCAAGTGAAAAACAAATTTTAAAGCAAAGTAGAAAAAAGGCCAAAATCCCAAAGAAGAAGAAAAAAAGAAAGAGAAAAAATGTAAAGAGGAAAAAGGGGGAAAAGGGGGGTACTGGGAGATGGTGGTGGTGACAAAGTTGTAGTGGAGGGAGAATGTCGTCTACCTGAAGGGTCCTAGAGGGAGATACTCTTGGTTCTGAGCATATTAAGTTCTGTATGTTAGAAGATGCTAGTTCCAAATGTATATAAGCCAGCAATTTTTGTAGAAGGCCCCAACACTAACCACCAAACATAAACAAAATAAAAGAGGGGGGTAGAATGGGAACGAAGAGAGAATATAATCTCACGGAATGAACAAGCACAGTATTCCACTTGGTTCAGAAGGCTGTATGCTGGTTATGATTTAGAAGGTATTAACTTCTGCCATTGTAAAACAAAATGAGGCAGAGAAAACAACAAAACAAAACAAAACAAAACAAAAACAACATATCTCTTACATCTCCCCAAATTAAATTGGTATGTTGAAGGGAATTCAGAAGTGAAAAATATATCTAAGACACGTAATTGTAGAAATATGAAAGTCAAAGAGGAGTACACTTAAAAATGAAGAGCTGGTAAAACATTGTAGTTAATGTCGGAAAAGAGAGAAAATATTGGAAATTTTTAGTCTGATATAAAAATGAGTTGTAATGGAAAAAGGAAAAAAATTAAAAATGTTGGGGGGACCCTCCAATTCTATATGCTATATTCACTCGATTTTCCCTTGGTCCTAGAGCTTTCTGGCACTGCTTGGTAAAGAACTTGCTCTTCCCCTGTTCTTACAGCTGGTCTTCTGAGGGAGGGGTGTGTTGTGCTGATTATCAGGGGTGTGTGCCTGGTGGAGATGCCTAGGCCCCCGCCAGGTGTATGGCTCAGTGTGAGCTGTTTATCCTGTGAGGCCTTTGTTCCCTGTGGCCCCGCCTTTCTAGAAGTGAAAAGTTTGCTCTGTATAATCCTGGTTGTTCTCTCCTTAAATCTCAGGTTAAATTCATAGGTGTTCAGGATGTTTGAAAGTACCAGGTGAGTTGAGGACTCCTACTCTTCCACCATCGCAGGATCACTGTGCTCCGCTAAGTCTTGGAGTTTCTTCTTCTTCTTTTTTTTTTTTTAGTCTTGGAGTTTCTGACCAAACTCTTGCTTCCTGCTCTGCTTTGATCAGAAGCATTTCTCTTATTTTCTTGCCTCAAGGGGTGCTGTGCCCTTTTTCTCCCCTGACTTTGCTCTGCCAAAAATCCCCTGTACCCAAATCCGCAGCCAGAGTAGCTAGAAGAAAAGAAGATTTTTAAAAAATCTGCATTCTCACGTTCTTCATAAAATATTATATATAATCTACCCAGAATACAATCCCTTTGCATCTGTGTTCCTCTAAACTAAAGAGACATATAATCTGCTTCTAAACTACAATGTTGGAAAAAGGAAGAATAACAGTTATAAATAGTCTTGATCAAAAAAGGGAGACAAAAAATAGTGAAAGGGAATAAAGAGGAAAGGAGAAAAAAATGAATGGAAATATCAGAAAGAGAGACAGAACATGAAAGACTCCTAACTCTGGGAAATGAACTAGGGGTGGTGGAAGGGGAGGTGGGCGGGGGGTGGGGGTGACTGGATGACGAGCACTGAGGTGGGCACTTGACGGGATGAGCACTGGGTGTTATTCTATATGTTGGCAAATTGAACACCAATAAGAAATAAATTTATATAAAAAAATAAAATAGTTCTAAATCAAAAAAAGGGGGAGACAATGAAAGAATGGGGTCACCAGTACAAAATAATGGAAATACATACAGGCAAATTCATTTAGGCTTCAAAGCCTAGACAAAAATCCTCTGAGTTCCCTGACTCCATTTCCTGGGCTTTTATTTTTCTCACCTGGCCTGGTAGTTCCACCCTCTGAGTCATCCTTCCTATTTAATGAAATGTAGTACATGTTGCAACTGAACAATTTTATATGACTATTTCCAACCAGTATAATGGGGGGGTGTTCAACCGTCTTCTTTCCTTTCTCACATTGTCTTTCTCATTCCAAGCTAGAAGTGTTTCTGGAGATACAATATTCTCATGAAACTTTTAAGTTTCATCTGTATGTGATAGATGTTTACTCATCAAGACAGGATATTAGTTTATAACTTTTCCTAGATAATCCTTTCTCCCCCTCCTCTCTTTTTGACATTTTGGGAGATAGTTGAGAAGACATAACTTTGAGCTTTATGAATGATTTCTGGTTTGATTGAAGGAAGTCTATGAATTACAACCTTGTTCTCTCCAAAGGGGCTTTGCAACTGAATACTATGTCTGACTTTTGCTCAAAGTTGTTAAAGCACACTCTCAGCCTTTTCTCTAAAATGCTCTCCTGACAGTGTATCTTCTAATTTTAGAATCTTTTACAATCAGGATAGGGTATGATTTTCCAACTTTTAATTACCTTTTATATACCAGGTTATATATATATATATATATATATATATATATATATATATATATATACTAAAAGTTTTTATAGGTGAGTTGGTAAAAGGTTATATATATATATATATATATATATATATATATATATATATATAACATTTTATTTATTAGTGAGACACAGAGAGAGAGAGGCAGAGACCCAGGCAGAGTGAGAAGCAGGTTCCTCAATGGGAGCCCGATGTGGGACTTGATCCTGGGACTCCAGGACCATGCCCTGAGCTGAAGGCAAACACTCAACCACTGAGCCACTCAGGAGTCCCACATTTTATATTTTTTCTTCTTAAGTTTTTCTATAAGGCACAAGAATAAAGCAAGCCATACTCGACATTTTTAAGGAAAATGTATCAACTACATATTCAAACTCATCATGTAACAGTTCTTCTTTCCACTTCACTGTAGGACAAAACTTCACTAAGTTTGATCTAATTATATAAAAGAGGAATGCCTGCATGGGTCAGGAGATGGGCGGCTGTCTTTGGCTCAGGTCATGATCCTGGGATCCAGGATCGAGTCCTTCATGGGGCCCTGCAAAGAGCCTGCTTCTCCCTGTGCCTATGTCTCTGTCTCTCTGTGTCTCTCATGAATAAATAAATAAATAAATCTTTTAAAAATAATTATATAAAACAAATCCCTTTTCCTTTGGTTTTTACCTGATCCTCACTAGCAGTGTTTGACACCCATATTTTATTAACTGTTTGTTCAAGGAAATCAGGATTTTTTGTTTCTATCCAGTTTTTCAAAATTCTTCCAAGCTCTTTCCATTGTTCAATTTCTTATTTCTACATATTTAGCACAGCAATATTCTGTTTCCATACAACAAAATCTGTATTAGTTTTATTTTTAAATAGTTTTATGTAGAAATGACATACATACCATATGATTTTGACATGTAAAATACACAATTCAATATATTTTGGTATATAAACAGAGTTATTCAAACATCACCATAATCAATA
This sequence comes from Nyctereutes procyonoides, assembly GCF_905146905.1. Lineage (NCBI taxonomy): Eukaryota > Metazoa > Chordata > Mammalia > Carnivora > Canidae > Nyctereutes > Nyctereutes procyonoides. The sequence continues at coordinate 61,682,107 of NW_026575125.1, read as the reverse complement.
TTAGAATTTTTCATCACCCACGAAGGAAACCACATTGCCATTAGCAACCATTTGCCATTTTCCCCACAAAGTCTTTCCCTAGCTGTAGCCCAGTACAAATCTATTTTCTGTCTTTCCAGGTTGGCCTATTCTGGATATTTCATATACATGGGATGAGGCAATTTGCTGTTGTGACTGAAACTTTTAGTTTAATGTTTCAAGATTCATCCACGTTGTAGTATGTATCAGTATTTTATTTCTTTTTCTGGTTAAATAATATTCCATTATATTATAAAAATTTATTTTTTTAATTTAGATTTATTCATTCATCAGTAGAAGGCAATTTGCATTGTTTCCACTTTTTGACTATTATAAATAATACTGCTATGAAAATTCATGTACAAGTGCCAGTGTGAACATAGGTCTCCAATTTTCTTGATTTCTAAGACCATAATCACTGGATCATATGCTAACTTTATATTCAACTTCTTTTGGGAACTGTCATACTACTTTCCACACCATTTTATATTGCCATGAGCAATGTATGAATTTGCTGATTCTTCCACATCCTCACCAGCACTTATTAGCCATTTTTAAAATTTATATTATTATAACCATTCCAGTGTGTGAAATGATATTTCATTGTACTTTGCATTTACATTTTCTAATGGTTAATAATGTTTAGCATTTTTATTGTGTATATTTGACTAGTTTTATATCTTCTTTATGGAAATACTATTCAGATATCTTTCCCATTGTATAACATGGATGTTGGTCCCTTTATTATTGACATCTAATGATTATTTGTGTATCTTAGATACAAGTCTATCAAATACATGATTTGCAAATATTTTCTTCTTTAATATGATTTATCGTTTCAATATTTTTAATAGTATCCTTTGAAGCACAAACGTTTTTATTATGGTGAAGTCTAATTTCTCTCTTTTTTTCCTGCTTGTACTTTGGCTGTCTTATTAAAAAATATTTGCCTAACTCAAGGTCACAAAGATTTATTCTTATATTTTCTTCTAAGTATTTTTTAGTTTTAGCTCTTATGTCCTGGCATATGACCCATATTGATTTTAATTTTGTATATGAGGAAGGAGTTCATATTCATTTTTTGCATATGAATTACCAGTTGTTCTAGTATACTTTGTTAAAAATTTGTTCTTTCTCATTAAATTATCTTGACACTCTTATTAAAATTGTAAATAGAGTTTATTTTAGGTCTATTAATTCTCCACCATCTATCTAAGGACGTGTTCTTGTGCCAGGGCTACCTTCATTATTTTAGCTTTATAATCAGTTTTGAAATTGGTAAGTAAAAGTATTCAAAATTGGATATTATTTTTAAGATCATTTGATTAATTTGAATGATCACTAGGAATAATCCTTTAAACTTAACTTTTGAATCTACCACACTGAATATCACTATGAATTTTAGGATCAGCTTGTCAATTTCTGAAAAAAACTAATTGGGGTTTTTATGGGGAATATGTTGATTCTTTGGATTAATTTGGGGAGTGTTTTAACAATATTAAGTTTTCTGATCCATGAGCATGGAATATCTCACATATTAGGTCTTCCTTACTATCAGAACTATTTTCTAATTTTCATTGTATAATAGTTAGAATTATTCTATTAATTTATTGTCAACCATTTTCTTCCTTTCAATGTTATTGTAAATGGAGTCGATTTATTAATTTTCTGATTTTTACTACTTTTGTGATTATAGATTTAGATTATATATTTTTTTAATTTTTAAGATTTTATTTATTCATTCAGGAGAGACACACACACACACACACACACAGAGAGAGAGAGAGAGAGAGAGAGAGAGAGAGAGAGAGAGAGGGGCAGAGACACAGGCAAAGGGAGGGAGGCTCCATGCAGGTAGCCTGATGTAAGACTCAATCCTGGGTTTCTAGGATCACACTAGAAGGCAGAAGGCAGCGCTAAACAGCTGGGCTGAAGGCAGCGCTAAACAGCTGAGCCACCAGGGCTGCCCTAGATTTAGATTATAGATATATAATAATCTATATATAGATATATAGATTATAGATTTTTATATATTAATCCCATACCTTGTTAACTTGTTTAACTTTTTATTAGTACACATAAGTTTTAGTAAGTTCCTTCTGACTTTTTACATATGAGGTCATGCCAACTGAAAATAGTTTCCTTTTTCCTTTTCAATCTGGATGTTTTATATGCAGTTACTTGCCTATTTCTTTCTGTCTGAGACCTCCAGTATGATGTGGGATAGAAGTAGCAAGAAAAAGATTCAGACTTCTAAAATTAAGTATGATATTTGCACTGGATTTTATTTCAGATGTTCTTATCAGATCATGGAAATTAACTTATATTCTTACTTTAATGAGAATTTAAATCAAGAACAGACATTTGATATTTCCAAATGTTTTTTCTGCATTTATTAAGAAAATGATGTAGTTTCCATAATATTTTTTCCTGATTATATCATATGTTACATTGAGTTTTTAACATAAAATCTATCATTTGGTAGAAAAATCATACTTGATAAGTTTATATAATCATTTTATATGTTGCTGTATTCAATGCATTAGTATTTTGTTGAAAATTCTTACATCTGTGTAAACACAAGAAGTATTGGTTTCCAGTTTTGTTTTCTTGTGATGGATTTGTCTCATTTTGGTAACTGAAAACTAATGGGTTTATTGGCTTAATTTGGATGTGTTCTCTCCTCTTCTATATTTGAAATCACTTTTTGTAAAATTGGTGCTAACTTTTAAAAATGTTTGGAATTTTCTGTGTAAATGCTGTTGGTATTTTGATAGGGATTGCATTAAATCTGTTTATCACTTTAAATAGCATAGAAATTTTAACAATATTTGTTCTTCTAGTCCATTAGCATGGAATATCTTTCTATCTTTTTGTACTGTCTTCAATTTCTTTCAACAGTATTTTATCATTTTCAGCGTATAGGTCTTTTACCTCTTTGGTTAAGTTCATTCCCTGGCATCTTATTATTTTTGTGAAATTCTAAATGATATTGTTTTCTTGATTTCTCTTTCTGCTGCTTCATTATTAGTGAATAGACATGCAATGGATTTTTGCACATTAATTTTACATCATGCAAGTTTACTGAATTCATTCATCAGTTCTAGTAATATTTTGTGTAGTCATCCGGGATTTCTATATACAATATCATGTCATTGGCAAGTAGTGAAAGTTTTATATCTCCTTTTACTCATTTGGATGCCTTTTATTTATTTTACTTGCCCAATTGTTGTGGCTAGGACTTACAGAACTATGCTGAATAAAAGAGGTGAGAATGGACATCCTTGTCTTGTTCCAATGTTAGGAAGAAAGCTCTCAGTTTTTCTACATTGAGTATGAATGTGGACTTTACATAGATGGCTTTTATTATGTTGAGATATATTCCCTCTAAACCTACTTTGTTGTGTGGTCTTTTATGATGAATGGTTGTTGTACTTTCTCATTCTTTTTCTGAATCTATTGAAATGATCATATAGTTTTCATCCTTTCTCTTCTCGATGTGATGTATCATATTAATTCTTAAATGTTAGACCACTCTTGCAGCCCTATAACAAATACCATTTGATTGTGTTGGTTACTCTGTAATGTATCATTGTATTCTGTAGTATTGTGTTGAGGATTTTTAATATATGTTTATCAAATATATTGGCCTGTAGTTCTCTTTTTTTGTGGTATCTTTATCTGGTATTGGTATCAGAATATTGCTGGCCTCATAGAATGAATTTAGGAGTTTTCCTTCCTCTTCTGTTTTTTGTAATAATTTGAAAAGAATAGGTATTAACTCTTCTTTAAATGTTTGGCAGAATTTGCCTGTGAAGTCATCAGGCCCTAGACTTTTGTTTGTTGGGAATTTTTTGATTATCGATTCAATCTCCTTGCTGGTAATTAGTCTATTCATTTTTTTAAAATTTATTCTTATTTCAGTTTTGGTGGTTAATATGTTTCTAGGAATTTACCCATATCTTCTAGATTTCACAATTTGTTGGCATGTAGTTTTTCATAATATTCTATTACAATTGTATGTATTTATCTGGTATTGTCTTTTTAAAGATTTTATTTATTTATTCATGAGGGACACAGAGAGAGGCAGAGGGAGAAGCAGGCTCCATGCAGGGAGCCCGATGTGGGACTTGATCCCCAGACCCCAGGATCATGCCTTGGGCCAAAGGCAGGGGCTCAACCGTTAGCCACGCAAGTGTCACAGTTTTTTTTTTTTCAATTTCTCTTCCATCTTTTATATTTTTATTTATTTGAATACTATTTGCTTTTATCTGTTGAACCAGTCTTGCATCCCAGGGATAAATCCCACTTGGTCATGGTGAATAATCTTCTTAATGTACTGTTAGATCCTATTGGCTATTATCTTGTTGAGAATTTTTGCATCTGCGCTCATCAGGGATATTGGTCTATAATTCTCCTTTTTGGTGGGGTCTTTGTCTGGTTTGGGAATTAAGGTGATGCTGGCCTCATAGAATGAGTTTGGAAGTATTCCATCCTTTCTATCTTTCAGAACAGCCTTAGTACAATAGGTATTGTTTCTCCTTTAAACGTTTGATAGAATTCCCCTGGAAAGCCATCTGGCCCTGGACTTTTCCGTCTTGGGAGGTTTCTGATGACTGCTTCCATTTAATCCCTGGTTTTCTATTTCTTCCTGCTCCAGTTTTGGTACTTTGTGGTTTTCCAGAAATGCATCCATTTCTTCTAGATTTCCTAATTTATTGGTGTATATCTGCTCATAATATGTTTTTCAAATATTTTGTTTTCCTTTGTATTGGTTGTGATCTCTCCTTTTTCATTCGAGATTTTAGTAATTAGACTCTTTTCTCTTTTGTTTTGAATAAGACTGGCTAATGGTTAATCTATCTTATTAATTCTATCAAAGAAACAACTCTTGGTTGTCTTGATCTGTTCTACAGTTCATTGACTTCTGCTCAAATCTTTATTAACTTTCTTCTTCTGCTGTGTATAGGTTTTATTTGCTGTTTTTTCTCCAGTTCATTTAGGTGCAAAGTTAGCTTGTGTTTTTGAGTTTTTTCCAATTTTTTGAGGGATGCTTGTATTGCGATGCATTTCCTTCTCAAGACTGGTTTTGCTGTATCCCAAAGATTTTGAATGGTTGTATCTTCATTCTCAGTAGTTTCCATAAATCTTTTAAATTCTTCTCTAATTTCCTAATTGAATCTTTTATCTTTCAGCAGGATGCTCTTCAACCTTCACGTGTTTGAATTTCTTCCAAATTTCTTCCTGTGATTGAGTTCTAGTTTCAAAATATTATGGTCTGAAAATATGAAGGTGACAATCCCAGTCTTTTGGTATCAGTTAAGACCTGATTTGTGACCCAGCATGTGGTCTCTTCTGGAGAAAGTTCCATGTGCACTTGAGAAGAATGTGGATTCAGTTGCCTTTGGATGTAAAGTTCTGTAAATATCTGTGAAATCCATCTGGTCCAGTGTATCATTTAAAGCTCTTGTTTATTCAGAGATATTGTGCTTAGAATATTTGTCATTTGCAGAAAGCACTGTGTTGAAGTCTCCCAGTATAACTGTATTATTATCTAAGTACGTCTCAACTTCACTTATTAATTGATTGATATACTTGACAGTTCCCACATTAGACATAAATATTCTTGATTATTAGGTCCTCTTCTTGGATAGATCCTTTAAGTAGGATATAGTGTCCTTCTTCATCTCTTACTACAGTCTATGGAATAAACTTTATTTTTTTTATAAATTAATTTTTATTGGTGTTCAATTTACCAACATACAGAATAACACCCAGTGCTCATCCCGTCAAGTGTACCCCTCAGTGCCCGTCGCCCATTCACCCCCACCCCCCACCCTCCTCCCCCTCCACCACCCCTAGTTCATTTCCCAGAGTTAGAAGTCTTTATGTTCTGTCTCCCTTTCTGATATTTCTCACACATTTCTTCTCCCTTCCCTTATATTCCCTTTCGCTATTATTCATATTCCCCAAATGAATGAGAACATACACTGTTTGTCCTTCTCCGGTTACTGTGGCCAAGTTCAAAAAGGGTGTTGCCTGAGTTCTTCTCTGGGATTTTGATGGAATCTTGTCTCACATTTAGATCTTTCATCCATTTTGAGTTTATCTTTGTGTATGGTGCAAGAGAGTGGTCCAGTTTCATTCTTCTGCATGTGGATGTCCAATTTTCCCAGCACCATTTATTGAAGAGACTGTCTTTCTTCCAGTGGATCGTCTTTCCTCCTTTATCGTATATTAGTTGAGCATAAAGTTCAGGGTCCACTTCTGGGTTCTCTGTTCTGTTCCATTGATCTATATGTCTGTTTTTGTGCCAGTACCACACTGTCTTGATGAACACAGCTTTGAGGTATAACCTGAAATCTGGCATTGTGATGCCCCCAGATATGGTTTTCTTTTTTTAAAATTCCCCTGGCTGTTTGGAATAAACTTTAATTTATCTGTTTCAAGGAATGCTACCCCTGTTTTCTTTTGAGGACCATTTGAATGGTACATGGTTCTCCAACTTTTTATTTCAGGCTGTAGGTGTCTTTATGTCTAAAATGAGCCTCCTGTAGACAGCAAATAGATGGGGCTTGCTTTTTTATCCAGTCTGAAACCCTGTGCCTTTTGATGGGATCATTAAGCCCATTCATGTTCACATTTACTATTGAAAGATATGAATTTAGTGTCATCATAATACCTATTCTGTTTTTGTAGGTTGTTTCTTTGGGCTTCCTCTTTCTCTTACAGAGTCCCCCTTAATATTTATTTCAGAGCTGGTTTGGTGTTCCCATATTCTTTCAGTTTCTGCCTATCTTGGAAGCTCTTTATCTGTCCTTCTATTCTAAATGAGACCCTTTTTGGATAAAGTGTTTTTGGCTGCATGCTCTTCTCATTTAGGACCCTTAGTATGTCCTGCCAGCCCTTTCTGGCCTGCCAGATCTCTGTGGAGAGGTCTGATGTTAATCTAATATTTTTCCCCATATAAGTTAGCAATCTCTTGCCTCTTGCTGCTTTAAGGATTTTCTCTTTATCTTTGAATTTTGCAAGTTTCACTATTAAATGTTGACATGTTGAACAGTTTTTATTGATTTTATGGGGGCAGGATCTCTCTATCTCTTGCATCTGAATGCCTGTTTCCCTCCCCATATTAGGGAAGTTCTCAGCTATAATTTCTTCAAATATGTTTTCTGGTCCTCAGTCCCTTTCAGTGCTCTTTGGAACCTCAATTAAATGTAGATTTTTCCTTCTGAGGCTGTCATTTATTTCCTTAACCTTTTCTCATGATTTTTAAATTGTTTTTCTCTTTTTTTCTAAGCTTCCTTCCTTACCAACAACTTGTCTTCTATGTCTCTCACTCTTTCTTCTACCTCATTAACCTTTGTCTTTAGGACCTCCAGTTTGGATTGCACCTCATTTAATTGATTCTTAATTTTGGCCTGATTTGATCTAAATTCTGCAGTCTTTTTTTAAAGATTTTTTTAAATTTATTTGTTAATAGAGACAGAGAGAGAGGCAGAGACACAGGCAGAGGGAGAAGCAGGCTCCACGCAGAGAGCCCAATGCGGGACTCGATCCAGGGTCTCCAGGATCACGCCCTGGGCTGCAGGCGGCGCTAAACTGCTGCGCCACCAGGGCTGCCCTAAATTCTGCAATCTTGAAGTCTCTTGAATTCTTTATACTTTTTTCTAGAGCCACCAGTAGCCTTATAATAGTGCTTCTGAATTGGCTTTCTGACATTGAATTGTAATCCAAATTCTGTAACTCTGTGGCAGAGAGTACTGTTTCTGAATCTTTCTTTTGTGGTGAGTTCTTCTTTCTAGTCATTTTGCTCACTGCAAAGTGGCTAAAAACGAGTTGTAGTGGAAAAAGGAAGAAAAAAATAAAGGGAAAACAAACACACAAATGAAAACAAGGAAGAGTATCCTCTGGTTCTATATACTGTACATCCCTCGACTTCCCCTGGAGCTTTCCGGTCATGACCTTGCTCTTCCCCTGTCCTTCCAGGTGGTCTTCTGGGGGGGGGTGCTGCTGTGTTGATTCTCAGGTGTGTGCACTTGGGGGCTTACCCCATCCCCTGGCAGGTGCATGACTCAGTGGAAGCTGTTTATCCTGTGAGGCCTCTGCTCCCTGCTGGCCCCACTCCATCCCAGCACAGGGTGATACCAGGAGGAACAACCTCACTGGTGGCGGCTAGGTCTTCAGCCCTGGGGTCAGCTCCTGCAGTGAGGACCGCAGCTCCCAGTCCACACTACTGGATGCTCCCAGGGGAGGGGGGTGCTGATCTCCACAGCTTGGAGGCGCCTGTCAGCAGGAGCATCCTCACTGTTTTGTGCCCGCTCAGTCTCTGCCTCTCCCGGGGAGAGCACAGGATCCGGGCTGTGTCCCCTGGCACCCTTGGATCCGGGGCCTGTGCCGCTGGAATCATGCTCCTGGGGCCGCGTAGCCCCTGCAAGGTCCCTTTTAAAATATTTTATTTATTCATTCATGAGAGACACAGAGAGAGAGGCAGAGACACAGACAGAGGGATATGCAGGGAACCTCACGTGGGACTTGATATTGGGTCTCCAGGATCACACCCTGGGCTGAAGGTGGTGCCAAACTGCTGAGCCATTTGGGCTGCCCCCCTTTTTAAAGCTAATACATGCACAGGTTTTGGAGAATAGAACATAAATATCACTGGGGGAAAATTATTTCGTCTACCACAAGGAGTTTCTTCTCGAAAATTTGAGCTTTAATATTACAAAGGAAGATGAATACTACAAATTGGAGTATCACCCCTGAAAGGCTGTATATCAAAATCCGAATCCCAAATGTGACAGTATTTGAAATTGGTGCCTTCTAGACATAATCCAGTTTTGATGAGGTCATTAAGGTTGAGTCTCGTTAAAATCAGTACCATTATAATTATAGAAAAAAGCAAAAGTCCACTCTCTCTTCATCATGTGAGAAGTCAACATGATAGTGAACATCTTAAAATCAGAAAGAGGATTGTTACCTGAACACAAAATCAGCCAGCTCCTTGATCTTAGACTTCTCAGCCTTCAGAAATATAATAAATAAACGTTTGTTCTTTTTTAAGATTTTATTTATTTATTCATAAGAGACAGAGAGAGAGAGAGAGAGAGAGAGAGAGAGAGAGATAAAGAGAGAGAGGCAGAGACATGGAGCCTCCCATGCAGAGACCCTGACATTTGACTGGATCTCAGGTCTCCAAGATCACACCCTGGGCTGAAGGCAGCACTAAACCACTGAGGCAACCAAGCTGCCCTAAATGTTTGTACTTTAAGACATCCAATCTATGGTATTTTGTTAAAGCAATCTGAACTGGCCGACAGTAATTGTTATCAGAAGTGAATTGCTGGGACCCCTGGGTGGCTCAGTGGAGGAGCATCTGCCTTTAGCTCAGGGCATGATCCCAGGGTCCTAGGATCGTGTCCCACATTAGGTTCCCGGTGGAGAGCCTACTTCTCCCTCTGCCTTGCCTATGTCTCTGCTTCTCTATACATATATATCTGTATCTCTTATGAATAAATAAATAAAAGCTTTTTAAAAAGTGAATTACTGCTGTAACAAATACCTAATAATACAGAAGCAGCTTTTGAACTGAGTAATGGATAGAAGCTGAAAGAATTTGGGAGTGAATACTAGAAAAATTCAATATTGCCATAAATATGATACTAAAGGTGATTCTGGTAAGAGCTCAGTATGGAAAGAAAAGAGATGCAAAGAAAACTTCCATTTTTGTAAATAATACATACATAATTATATGCAGAATATTGGTAAGAAGATGGGCATTTAAAGCCATTCTGATGAGGTGTCACATGAAAATAAGAAATAGGTTATTGGAGAATCAAGAAATAACCATCCTTATACTAAAGTGGCAAAAAGCTACCTGAATTGTGTTTATGGGCTAGTATTTTGGTGTAGTATTTGCAAACAATAGAATTAAATATATAGCTGAGAAAATTTCTAAGCAAAATGTCAAAGACTGACTTGACCTCTCCTGACTGCTTATAATAAAATGTAAGGAAGAGAGAAATAAATTGAAGAAAAAACTTAAGAAGAAAAAATCCCAAACTTAATGATTTTAAAATTATCAACCTATGCATATTACAAAAAGAAAAAGAAGAAAGAAAGAAAGAAAGAAAGAAAGAAAGAAAGAAGAAAGAAAGATGAGAGAGAGAGAAAGAGGGAGAGAAGAGAAGAGAAGAGAAGAGAAGAAGAGAAGAGAGAAAGAAAAGAAAGAAGAGAAGAGAAGAGAAGAGGAGAGGAGAGGAGAGGAGAGGAGAGAGAAGAGAAGAGAAGAGAAGAGAGAGAGAGAGAGAAGAGAAGAGAAGAGAAGAGAAGAGAAGAGAAGAGAAGAGAAGAGAAGAGAAGAGAAGAGAGAGAAGAGAAGAAGAGAGAGGAAGTATTCTGGTGGGAATACTAAAAATATGGCCAAGCAAAATTTTGATAAGGTTATTTGTATGTGTGTGAACCACAGATACAATCAGACACTTGAGCATGAATACTATCAGCTTGCCCTTCAGGGGCCTGGGATGTGATGCAATAAAGACTGAAGGACTACTTAGATTCTACTAGACAGGATAACAAATCTATTCAGTTGTGAACCTGCATATTCTTCAGTAATAAGAGAGTGGCTCCAAAGAAAATTCAGAAATCATTAGGGCCGTCACCTAAATTTCAGCAGACCAGACATCTTCTAACCAAAGTTTTCTTTGATAAAACTATAGGATTCATGGTAGCAAGGACTCAGAGTCCTAGGGGCAACACTCACCTGGAAGAGTCCTTGAGACATGGTCCATGCCCCAAAGAGCCAAAGAGTAGATGGGATCCTTGCAAACAATGACAATGCCCCATTGACATTTTATATAACTTTATCACCTCAGTTGATCTGGAAGGCAGAGCATCAGATTGAAGATAATTATTCTTGAATCCCATGTTGCAGGATTTGTCTTGCTGTATTTTGGACTTAATTGGAACACATAACACCTTCCTACTGTAACCAAACCAATGTGAGATCAATCCTTTGTATGTCAGAAACTGCACCAGGTTGAATTGTTACACAAAGAAAATTTTATTTGCAACAAATAAGGAAATCATGAGAAATAACTTCCAAAACGATTCTCTGAGTACAATGATTTGGTTCCTTTTATTTAGGGTTATGATGAATATTTAGTTAGGATAGACTTATCATTTGTAGAAGAGGGTATAAGGTCATACATATGCCTTAAGGTAACATGCCTATACACATGCTGTATGTTATGTAATTAAAACTTGTGCTCCTTGGGCAAAGATTTTAGAATTATAATGAGGTAAAGGTAGTCATCTGTCATTCAGAGGTCACTCTATGGTCATCTACACAGACACTAGTCTGTGTAGACACTAGTTAGGGGTTAAACTCAAACTTGTCTCTCAGTCTGGGCTGGCTGGAGATCTTGTCAGGGCAGTTTCTATTGCTGAGTGTGTAGTTTCACTTTCCATTTACCTGAGTTAAGAGCTAAGCTGTAAAGAACATCTTAAGGAAAAATGTGGGACCAAGGTTGGTGAGTATACTATGTGGGCAGTAAAGATCAGATCTTGGAGTCTAGCTGGTGACATTTGCCTACTATTTGTCTCTTTTTAAATGGGGTTATCTATCCTATGTCTCTCCCACAATTTAATTTAAGAAGCACATAACTTGCTTGTTTTTACAGATTTGCAGCTTAATAAATTTTTTTCTCAGGATGAATTATAATTTGACTCTCATCCATACCAGATTTAGGTAAAATTTACTTGAGACTTTGGGCTTCAGACTTTAGAGTTAATACTGGAAATAGTTGTCTTTTAGGACTGTTGCAGTAAAGTTAATGTATTTTTCATGTGAGAAGTATGTAAGTTTTGGAGGGACAAGAGTAGAATATTATAGACTAAAGTTTTGTGATACTGAAATTCTTATTGAAACCCTAATCCCTAATGTGACAGTATTTGGAGGTGGGGCTTTTAGTAGGTAATTAAACTTAGATAAAGTAATGAGATTTGGGGCCCCTATGATGGGATTAGTGCTCTTATTAGAAGAAAAGGAGACCAGAGACCATTTTTTCTTTAACATGTGATGATACAATTAGAAGACAGTTACCTGCAAACTAGGAAGAGGTTCCTCAACAGACTACAAATCTGGCAGCGCTTTGCATTTAGACTTTAAAATCTCCACAACTGTGAGTAATAAATTTTTGTTGTTTAAGCCAACAAATCTAGGTTGTTTTGTTATAAAAAATATGCAGATGACTGTAGCTTTATACTTTCTATGTTGCCAATCATAGCTACTTTGTGTATATTTTTTACCTTATATAATGACTCATTATCTGTTTATTTATTTATTAAAAGGTTTTATTTATTTATTCATGAGAGACACAAAGAGAGAGAGAGGCAGAGACACAGGCAGAGGGAGAAGCAGGTTCCATGCAGAAGTCTGATGTGGGACTCGATCCCAGGACTCCAGGATCATGCCCTGGGCTGAAGGCAGGCACTAAACCACTAAGCCACCCAGGGATCCCCCTTTTTATTTATTTTGAATATGGTTGACACACAAAGTTACTGAAGAATTCACCTTTAGGCAAACAGGCATGAGTGATGGAAGCAACTCCCTGGCTCAGACAGGCCCGTCAGACAACCCATCTCAAAATATCTATAGGCTCTAACTCACTAATGGGCTACTAACGAGGCACAGTTACCAGAAAAGGGAAGATTCCATATGTCACCATACCCTCTCATCTTCCCCCTTTAAAGGAAACCCCCATCTGCTGCCTCATTGCAGACAGCCTCTCCTTTGCTGCCCTGGCCACTGTTCCCTTGTGGTGTATTCAATAAAAGATTTCCTTTGTTCTGCCTCAGATTAATTATTTTACCTCTCATGCCACTGGATTCCATCTGATCATATCCCTGAATTTGGGGGCTCCCAATTGATCAAGAGATAGCACATTTAGATACCACTTTGGGGCCCATACAGGGAGATTTTGTGCCCCCCCCCCCCACACACACACACATTTGGGAGAACCCTGAACAAGGAGCCTTTGCCAGTCTGGGAATTTCTCAGGACTTTCCCTTGGTGCACTGACTTTAGTACTCTTTGGGGAACTGAAGACCTCTGGCCAAGTTTACTCTCTATGAGGACCTGAATGCCCAAGAAGGAACCAGCCAGACCACTCTTGCTTGAAAGGGTGAAGTATTTCCCCCTTTTCCATTGGAGGAAGCATTCTCTTCCTCTCTCTTTGTAGCCCTTTGGCAGCCTAATTCTAGTACTTCACAGACAACTGAAGGCCTCTGGCCAGGGCGACTTTCTGGTGTGGTCTGAAGGTCTTAGAACAAAGACTGTCTACATCTGTGAGGGTGAGGGAACCCTTTCCTCTGCTTTCTCACTCTGTCACCCGATGTCTGCTCCCAAAGTCCAGTGCAATTGGCAGCTCACTCGGTGTGAATCCACACACATTACAGACTGATTTGGGACCCTTTTCTGATGCTGGCTGACTCTCAGTCACCTTTCTTCTTTGGCCTCCACCCCTTTTCCTCTGTTCTCACAGATCCAGCCACTGTCTTGATCTGTGGGCAAACATGTTCCTATGCATTTGAGTGGTGAGGCCACCCTTCCTTTCCCCCACCTAGCTCAGTCAAACCAGTGTCCAGCCCTTCCTGTTGCCAGGGGATGCTTTGACAGCAAGTACCATGCCATTTGCCACAACCCACTTAGTGGGACCCCCCAACTTAGTAGAATACCAAAAAATCAGTCACCCTGTATTTGCCATTTGCCACAATCCGCTTGGTATGACACCCCAAAAGAGTCAGTTGCCTCATATTTGCCATGACTCCTCTCTGTGTTGGGTTGATACCTGAAAAGTCAGTCGCTTCATATAGATCTAGTCCTTTTTCAAGTCAGTGGGGTGCCCTGAGTAAATTCATGACCATGAGTTGGAGCTCCATTCCCCTTGGCAGGATGCCCCTTTGGGAATGGGCAACTGGTCTTTCCCACCATAGGACCTCCTCTCTTCCTTTGGATTCACCCTTGGCTATTTCCTTAAATGGGGGAGCAAATTTGACCCAGAAGGTCTGAGGAAAAATGTCTCATCTTTTTGTCCCTGGCCTCAATACAAACTCCCATATCAAGAGGTATGGCCCTCCCTTGGAGCTCTTTCTTATAATACTATTTTCAAGCTTGAACTCCTTTACTGGAATTCCAAATGGTTGGAAGTAACATACATTTATTACTCAGTTTCATAGCCCTAAATAAGGACCTCAACCTAAAAACTGCTCCTGATATATTGGATGCTAACTTTCACTGCTCCTCATTCTAATAGATGTGAGGGCTTCTCCCTCATTCATTCCTCAAGTTAATGGCTGTAATTGGAGCCAACTGTGTTTGGCCTACCTGGAATGGGGACTTTAAGGAGCATTGCCAAGCAGCTGCCAAAAGTCCTTTTGTTTCATGGAAGTTCCCTGTTTTCTCTGGCATGACATGGACTGACTATTCCTACTTGGTGAAAAATATGGCATCTGCTCATCTGCCCAAGCTGATGAGCTTTGGAACCTGGAGTCCTCATTTTCTGACTTCTAAGAGCACCCCATCTCTTCTACTTTCCCTTCCCTCTCTTCTTGATTCTGCACCACCTTGGATGTGGCCCACATAACCAGTTCTTATGCCATCCTTGTGCCTCTGGGGCCATTGGTTCATTCTGCCCTTGCTTTCAAAGAGCAAAGAGCATCTTCTTGTACTTACATCACTCATTTCAAATATCCCCACCAGTGCCCCAGGTAAAAATTGACAATGGGGAATAAATCAATTAACTTTTAAGTGGTCCAGGTACAACATAATTTGGTATTTTAAAAAATTAAAACCTTTATTTTACCAAGGTTTGCTGAAGGCCAGATAATCTTGTGTTTTCTCTGTTGCAAATTGTTAGTTGTTAGCAGAAAGATGACTTAAAATTATGGTTAATTTTGTTCAGTATCAATTTTTTTCATGAGTAACTGTTGAGATGGCTTTCAAAGTCTTTGGTAACCTGAAAGTTAAAATTTTGCTTGCATGATAAATTGGATTGAAGTCATTGGACATCTACATCTTTTCCAAATGAGATAAAATACTAAAGCATTGATTACTGGGATGGCTGGGTGGCTCAGCAGTTAAGCATCTGCCTTTGGCCCAGTGAGTAATCCTGGAGTCCTGGGATCGAGACCCATGTTGAGTTCCCTGCCTGAAGCCTGCTTCTCCCTCTGCCTATGTCTCTGCCTCTCTCTCTCTCTCTCTCTCTCTCTCTCTGTGTCTCTCATGAATAAATAAATAAAATCTTAAAAAATAAAGCATTGATTACTGAATGTATGTTTGTGATTTTGAATTTTTATTGTAGGGAAATTAAGGATATTTGAGACTATTGGAAAATATGGTTTGTGCTTATTTGATTCATAAATTTGCTTTCTAAAGAATTCTGGTGTAATAGTTCACAATTGGTTAATATTTAGCTTTCACTGGAGACTAAGGTTTCTAAGGGTTTAAAATTCTGCTAATTATAATTAAAACTGATAGAAACAAGGTAAAAAACACTGTGTGTAAGAAAGTAAGAGTTGTGTAAGAAATATCTAAAGGAATACTTTGTATTAAGGTAAAATAAAGTAATTTTGTCCTAAAAAGAAAAGACATGGGAAAAATATGAATGCAAAAGAAAGTTGTAGAAGGTTTCTGAAGGGAAATCTTGGGTAAGGAATTTTATGTGTGGTCAGGATGGACTACGTTTGCAATGACTGGGTTTTAAAAGTACAATGGCATAAGATTGAAATTCTGCTTTATTTCTGTTAAAAACACAGTTTTCTTGGATTGTTGGCTTGCTCTTGATAAGAAAATGTAAACCAAGGTGTTTTTTTCTTTGCCCAGAAAGAACAGTTTCTATGTTTTGTCTTCATCAAGTCTTTGCTCAGCCATAATCCTATTTAGGCCTGTGCTTTAAAACTTCTAAGGCTTTATCCTTGTGAATGGTGTAAGAGAATGGTCCAGTTTCATTCTTCTGCATGTGGATGTCCAATTGTCCCAGCACCATTTATTGAAGAGGCTGGCTTTTTTCCAGTGGATAGTCTTTCCTCCTTTGTCAAATATTAGTTGACCATAAAGGTGAGGGTCCACTTCTGGATTCTCCATTCTGTTCCATTGATCTATGTGTCTGTTTTTGTGCCAGTACGACACTGTCTTGATGACCACAGCTTTGTAGTACAACCTGAAAACTGGCATTGTGATGTCCCGAGCTCTGGTTTTCTTTTTTAATATTCCCCTGGCTATTTGGGGTCTTTTCTGATTCCACATAAATCTTAAGATGATTTGTTCCCACTCTCTGAAAAAAGTCCATGGTATTTTGATAGGCATTAAACGTGTAAATTGCTCTGGGTAACATCGACTTTTTCATAATATTAATTTTTCCAATCCATGAGCATGGAATATTTTTCCATCTCTTTGTGTCTTCCTCAATTTCTTTCAGAAGTGTTCTGTAGTTTTTAGGATATAGATCCTTTACTTCTTTGGTTATGTTTATTCCTAGGTATTTTATGCTTTTGGGTGCAATTGTAAATGGGATTCACTTCTTCATTTCTCTCTACTTCAGTCTTATTGTTAGTGTATAGAAATGCCACTTATTTCTGGGCATTTATTTTGTATCCTGCCACACAGTCAAATTGCTATATGAGTACTAGCAATCTTGGAGTGGGATTTTTTGGGTTTTCTAGGTACAGTATCATGTCATCTGCAAATAGGGAGAGTTTTACTTCTTCTTTGCCAATTTGAATGCCTTTTATTTCTTTTTGTTATCAGATTGCTGAGGCTAGGACTTCTAGTACTATGTTGAATAGCAGTGGTGAGAGTGGAATGGATGAAAGATCTAAATGTGAGACAAGATTCCATCAAAATCCAGGAGGAGAACACAGGCAACACCTTTTTTGAACTTGGCCACAGCAACTTCTTGCAAGATACATCCATGAAGGCAAGAGAAACAAAAGCAAAAATGAATTATTGGGACTTTATCAAGATAAGAAGCTCTGCACAGCAAAAGAAACAGTCAACAAAAATAAAAGACAACCTACAGAATGGGAGAACGTGTTTGCAAATGACCTATCAGATAAAGGTCTAGTATCCACGATCTATAAAGAACTTATGAAACTCACCAGCAAAGAAACAAACAATATAATCATGAAATGGGCAAAAGACATGAACAAAAATTTCACAGAGGAAGACATAGACATGACCAACAAGCACATGAGAAAATGCTCTGCATCACTGGCCGTCAGGGAAATACAACTCAAAACCACAATGAGATACCACCTCACACCAGCGAGAATCGTGAAAACTCACAAGGCAGGAAACAACAAATGTTGGAGAGGATGTGGAGAAATGGGAACCCTCTTGCACTGTTGGTGGGAATGTGAACCAGGACAGCCACTCTGGAGAACTGCGTGGAGGCACCTCAAAGAGTTAAAAATAGATCTGCCCTATGACCCAGCAATTGCACTGCTAGGGATTTACCCCAAAGATACAGATGCAGTGAAACTTTGGGACACCTGCACCCCAATGTTTATAGCAGCGATGTCCACAATAGCCAAACTGTGGAAGGAGCCTCGGCGTCCATCAAAAGATGAATGGATAAAGAAGACATGGTCTATGTATACAATGGAATATTACTCAGCCATTAGAAACGACAAATACCCACCATTTGCTTCAATGTGGATGGAACTGGAGGGGGGTATTATGCTGAGTGAAATAAGTCAATGAGAGAGGGACAAACATTATATTGTCTCATTCTTTTGGGGGATATAAAAATAGTGAAAGGGAATAAAGGGGAAAGCAGAGAATCTGAGTGGGAAATATCAGAGAGGGAGTGAGAACATGAGAGACTCCTAACTCTGGGAAATGAGAAGGGGTGGTGGAAAGGGAGGTGGGCAAGGGGTTGGGGTGACTGGTTTACAGGCACTGAGGGGGGCAGTTGATGGAATGAGCACTGGGTACTATACTATATGTTGGCAAATTGAACTCCAATAAAAAGAAATTTTGAAAAAAGAAAACTGTGTGGATGTTCCTCAAAGAGTTAAAAATAGAACTGCCCTACAACCCAGCAATTGCACTGCTGGGGATTTACCCCAAAGATACAGATGCAGTGAAACACTGGAACACCTGCACCCCAATATTTATAGCAGCAATGTCCACAATAGCCAAACTGTGGAAGGAGCCTCAGTGTCCATCGAAAAATGAATGGATAAAGACGATGTGGTATATGTATACAATATATTACTCAGCCATTAGATACGACAAATACCCACCATTTGCTTTGACATGGAGGGACCCGGAGGGTATTATGCTGAGTAAAATAAGTCAGTCAGAAAAGGACAAACATTATATGGTCTCATTCATTGAGGAATATAAAAATTAGTGAAAGGGAATAAAGGGAAAGTAGAGAAAATGAGTGAAAATATCAGTGAGGGTGACAAAACATGAGAGACACCTACCTCTGGGAAATGAACAAGGGGTATTGGAAGGGGAAGTGGGCGGGGGGTTGGGGTGAATGAGTGATGGGCAATGAGGTGGGACACTTTTCGGGATGAGCACTGGTATTATGCTATATGTTGGCAAGTTGAACTCCAATAAAAAAATTAAAAAAAATTCTAAGGCTTTTAACAATCTTCCTCAAGATTTGAATTATAAATGAAATCTCTTTGACTAATTAGGCTTGTTTATTTGGTATGTTATATTCTGGAATGAGTTTATCACTCAGTGTTCTGGTTGTTGAAGTGTTAATGAGTCACAGAAATAATTGAATTTACCTGGGCCCCTGAGTGGCTCAGTTGGTTAAGCAACTGATTTGGTTTCGGCTGAGGTCATCATCTCAGGGTTCTGGGGTTGAGCCCCACGTCAGGTTATATGCTCAGTGCAAAATCTGCTTCAGATTCTCTCTCTCTCTCTGTCTCTCGCTCTCTTTCTGCAAATAAGTAAATAAAATCTTTAAAAAACCGAAATAACTGAATTTCTTTGGCAGCTACATTTTAATGAACTTTCATTTCAGATCATTAACAATGTCCGTTTCTGAGTTTTTGTCACTTATGGTTGTGCTGGTGTTACTGAAAAATGAGTTTGTCTTTTTTTTAATAAATTAATTTTTATTGGTGTTCAATTTATCAACATACAGAATAACACCCAGTGCTCAACCCGTCAAGTGTCCCCCTCAGTGCCCGTCACCCATTCACCCCCACCCCCCGCCCTCCTCCCCTTCCACCACCCCTAGTTCATTTCCCAGAGTTAGGAGTCTTTATGTTCTGTGTCCCTTTCTGATATTTCCCACACATTTCTTCTCCCTTCCCTTATATTCCCTTTCACTATTATTCATATTCCCCAAATGAATGAGAACATACACTATTTGTCTTTCTCCGATTGACTTACTTCACTCAGCATAATACCCTCCAGTTCCATCCACATTGAAGCAAATGGTGGGTATTTGTCGTTTCTAATGGCTGAGTAATATTCCATTGTATACATAAACCATATCTTCTTTATCCATTCATCTTTCGATGGACACCGAGGCTCCTTCCACAGTTTGGCTATTGTGGACATGGCTGCTAGAAACATCGGGGTGCAGGTGTCCCGGCGTTTCATTGCATCTGAATCTTTGGGGTAAATCCCTAACAGTGCAATTGCTGGGTCGTAGGGCAGGTCTATTTTTAACTCTTTGAGGAACCTCCACACAGTTTTCCAGAGTGGCTGCACCAGTTCACATTCCCACCAACAGTGTAAGAGGGTTCCCTTTTCTCCGCATCCTCTCCAACATTTGTTGTTTCCTGCCTTGTTAATTTTCCCCATTCTCACTGGTGTGAGGTGGTATCTCATTGTGGTTTTGATTTGTATTTCCCTGATGGCAAGTGATGCAGAGCATTTTCTCATGTGTTGTTGGCCATGTCTATGTCTTCCTCTGTGAGATTTCTCTTCATGTCTTTTGCCCATTTCATGATTGGATTGTTTGTTTCTTTGCTGTTGAGTTTAATAAGTTCTTTATAGATTTTAGAAACTAGCCCTTTATCTGATATGTTATTTGCAAATATCTTCTCCCATTCTGTAGGTTGTCTTTTAGTTTTGTTGACTGTATCCTTTGCTGTGCAAAAGCTTCTTATCTTGATGAAGTCCCAATAGTTCATTTTTCCTTTTGTTTCTTTTGCTTTCGTGGATGTATCTTGCAAGAAGTTACTGTGGCAGAGTTCGAAAAGGGTGTTGCCTGTGTTCTCCTCTAGGATTTTGATGGAATCTTGTCTCACATTTAGATCTTTCATCCATTTTGAGTTTATCTTTGTGTATGGTGTAAGAGAGTGGTCTAGTTTCATTCTTCTGCATGTGGATGTCCAATTTTCCCAGCACCATTTATTGAAGAGACTGTCTTTCTTCCAGTGGATAGTCTTTCCTCCTTTATCGAATATTAGTTGACCATAAAGTTCAGGGTCCACTCCTGGGTTCTCTATTCTGTTCCATTGATCTATGTGTCTGTTTTTGTGCCAGGACCACACTGTCTTGATGACCACAGCTTTGTAGTACAACCTGAAATCTGGCATTGTGATGCCCCCAGATATGGTTTTCTTTTTTAAAATTCCCCTGGCTCTTCGGGGTCTTTTCTGATTCCACACAAATCTTAAAATAATTTGTTCTAACTCTCTGAAGAAAGTCCATGGTATTTTGATAGGGATTGCATTAAACGTGTAAATTGCCCTGGGTAACATTGACATTTTCACAGTATTAATTCTGCCAAAGAGCCAAATCAGACCTATTAATACAGGTAAACTAATGTTTGCCAGAGAAGAGAAATTTGGAAAGTTGGCCAAAATAAGTGAAGGTAAGAGGGAGATACTGGCTTCCAGTTATGAAATTAAGTCACAGAATAAAAGGCACAGAATAAAACCAATGATACTGCAATAACTACATTTGTGATTTAAGTAGCATAATGTATAAACCTCACAAATCACTGAGTCGTACGCTTGAAACTAATGTGATTAAATAATTGAAATAAAAATTTGTAAATTACTTAAACCTTGAAGATAATACAAGATAAGTGCTTAGATAAATAAAATGGCATAGGATGCCATGAGTAAAATATTTTGTAAAGAACAAAACTAGTTGAGTTTCCCATCACACGGAGAAAACGCAAAAAGAGTATCTAGATATTTAGTTGATTTCAATATAAAATTTTTCTTGAAAATTTTAAGGTCATTTAATTAGATGACAGAAAACAACCTAGATATTAGTAAGCAAATGATTTGGTATCTTAAGAATACCCACTTACTCATCCTAGTTTTATCCTTCCGAATTTAGCTTCATATTTTGGTGACTGATGTTTTTAGCAGCATATTGTTATTCCATTGTTTTGAGGAATTATTTTATCACATTATATCTTTTTTAATTTTTTCTAAAGACATTATTTCATTAGTTGCAGAACAGTACTGCCTACTAGAATGAGAAAATAGGTATTATTCAATTAATCAGCTGGAAACAGAGACATTCCATAGTAAATGAGGTTTACATATGATGATGTTGGATTTATCATATAAAAGATTGTTTCTTTTTTTGTTTTATTTTTATTTTTATTTTTTATGGTTCTTTTTTAATAATAAATTTATTTTTTATTGGTGTTCAATTTGCCAACATACAGAATAACACCCAGTGCTCATCCCGTCAAATGCCCCCCTCAGGGCCCGTCACACATTCACCCCCACCCCCCACCCTCCTCCCTTTCCACCACCCCTAATTCAGTTCCCAGAGTTAGGAGTCTTCATGTTCTGTCTCCCTTTCTGATATTTCCTATCCATTTCTTCTCCCTTCCCTTCTATTCCCTTTCACTCTTATTTATATTGCCCAAATGAATGAGAACATATCATGTTTGCCCTTCGCCAAATGACTTACTTCACTCAGCATAATACCCTCCAGTTCCATCCACATTGAAGCAAATGGTGGGTATTTGTCATTTCTAATGGCTGAGTAATACTCCATTGTATTCATAAACCACATCTTCATAATCCATTCATCTTTCGATGGACACCGAGGCTCCTTCCACAGTTTGGCTATTGTGGACATTGCTGCTATAAACATAGGAGTGCAGGTGTCCCGGCGTTTAATTGCATCTGAATCTTTGGGGTAAATCCCCAGCAGTGCAATTGCTGGGTCGTAGGGCAGGTCTATTTTTAACTCTTTGAGGAACCTCCACACAGTTTTCCAGAGTAGCTGCACCAGTTCACATTCCCACCAACAGTGCAAGAGGGTTCCATTTTCTCCTCATCGTCTCCAACATTTGTGGTTTCATGCCTTGTTAATTTTCCCCATTCTCACTGGTGTGAGGTGGGATCTCATTGTGCATTTGATTTGGATTTCCCTGATGGCAAGTGATACAGAGAATTTTCTCATGTGCGTGTTGGCCATGTCTATGTCTTCCTCTGTGAGATTTCTGTTCATGTCTTTTGCCCATTTCATGATTGAATTGTTTCTTTTGCTGTTGAGTTTCATAAGTTCTTTATAGGTCTTGGAAACTAGCCCTTTATCTGATAGGTCATTTGCAAATATCCTCTTCCATTCTGTAGGTGGTCTTTTAGTTTTGTTGACTGTCTCTTTTGCTGTGCAGAAGCTTCTTATCTTGATGAAGTCCCAATAGTTCATTTTTGCTTTTGTTTCTCTTGCCTTCATGGATGTATCTTGCAAGAAGTTACTGTGGCCGAGTTAAACAAGGGTGTTGCTTGTGTTCTCCTCTAGGATTTTGATGGATATTTGTCTCACATTTAGATCATTCAACCATTTTGTGTTTATCTTTGTGTATGGTGCAAGAGAGTGGTCTAGTTTCATTCTTCTGCATGTGGATTTCCAGTTTTCTGGCACCATTTATTGAAGAGACTGTCTTTCTTCCAGTGGATAGTCTTTCCTCCTTTATCAAATATTAGTTGACCATAAAGTTCAGGGTCCACTCCTGGATTCTCTATTCTGTTCCATGGATCTATGTGTCTGTTTTTGTGCCAGTACCACACTGTCTTGATGACCACAGCTTTGTAGTACAACCTGAAATGCGGCACTCTGATGCCCCCGGCTCTGGTTTTCTTTTTCAATATTCCGTTGGTTATTCGGGGTCTCTTCTGATTCCACACACATCTTAAAATAATTTGTTCTAACTCTCTGAAGAAAGTCCATGGTATTTTGATAGGGATTGCATTAAACGTGTAAATTGCCCTGGGTAACATTGACATTTTCACAATATTAATTCTGCCAATCCATGAGCATGGAATATTTTTCCATCTCTTCGTGTCTTCCTCAATTTCTTTCAGAAGAGTTCTATCGTTTTTAGGGTATAGATCCTTTACCTCTCTGGTTAGGTTTATTCCTAGGTATCTTCTGCTTTTAGGTGCAATTGTCAATGGGATTAACTCCTTAATTTCTCTTTCTTCTGTTTCATTGTTAGTGTATAGAAATGCCACTGACTTCTGGGCATTGATTTTGTATCCTGCCATGCTACCAAATTGCTGTATGAGTTCTAGCAATCTTGGGGTGGAGGCTTTTGGATTTTCTATATAGAGTATCATGTCATCAGCGAAGCGGTAGAATTTGACTTCTTCTTTGCCAATTTGAATGCATTTAATGTCTTTTTGTTGTTGGATATTTGAGGCTCGGACTTCTAGTACTATGTTGAATAGCAGTGGTCACAGTGGACATCCCTGTCTTTTCCTGATCTTAGGGGAAAGGCTCCCAGTACTTCCCCATTGAGAATTATATTTGCTGTGCGCTTTTCGTAGATGGCTTTTCAGATGTTGAGGAATGTTCCCTCTATCCCTACACTCTGAAGAGTTTTGATCAGGAATGGATGCTGTATTTTGTCAGATGCTTTATCTGCATCCAATGAGAGGATCATATCGTTCTTGGTTTTTCTCTTGCTGATATGATGAATCACATTGATTGTTTTATGAGTGTTTAACCAGCCTTGTGTCCTGGGAATAAATCTTACTTGGTCATGATGAATAATTTTCTTAATGTATTGTTGTATCCTATTGGTTAGTATCTTTTTGAGAATTTTTGCATCCATTTTCATCAGGGATATTGGCCTATAATTCTCCTTTTTGGTGGGGTCTTTGTATGGTTTTGGAATTAAGGTGATGCTGGCCTCATAGAACGAATTTGGAAGTACTCCATCTCTTTCTATCTTTCCAAATAGCTTTAGTAGATTAGGTATGGTTTCTTCTTTAATTGTTTGATAGAATTCCCCTGGGAAGCCATCTGGCCCTGGACTTTTCTGTCTTGGGAGGTTTTGGATGACTCCTTCAATTTCCTCCCTGGTTATTGGCCTGTTCAGGTTTTCTATTTCTTCCTGTTCCATTTTGGTAGTTTGTGGTTTTCCAGAAATGTGTCCATTTCTTCTAGATCGTCTAATTTATTGGCGTATAGCTGTTCATAACATGTTTTTAAAATCGTTTGTACTTCCTTGGTGTTGGTAGTGATCTCTCCTTTCTCATTCATGATTTTATTAATTTGAGTCTTCTCTCTCTCTCTCTCTTTTTTTAATATGGCTGGCTAATGGTTTAACTATCCTATTAATTCTTTTTTTAAGTTTTTTTTTAATTTTTATTTATTTATGATAGTCAGAGACAGAGAGAGAGAGAGGCAGAGACACAGGCAGAGGGAGAAGCAGGCTCCATGCACCAGGAGCCTGATGTGGGATTCGATCCCGGGTCTTCAGGATCGGGCCCTGGGCCAAAGGCAGGCGCCAAACCGCTGCGCCACCCAGGGATCCCCTATCCTATTAATTCTTTCAAAGAACCAACGCCTGGTTTTGTTGATCTGTTCCACAGTTCTTCTGGTCTTGATTTCGTTGATTTCTGTTCGATCCTTTATTAACTCTCTTCACCTGCTGGGTGTAGGATCTATTTCCTGTTTTTTCTCCAGCTCCTTTATGTGCAAGGTTAGCTTTTGTATTTGAGTTCTTTCCAGTTTTTGCATGGATGCTTGTATTGCAATATATTTCCCCATCAGGACTGTTTTTGCTATATCCCAAAGATTTTGAATGGTTTTATCTTCATTCTCATTAGTTTACATTAACTTTTTATTCTTACTTAATTTCCTGGTTGACCCTTTCATCTTTTAGCAGGATGGTCCTTAACATCCACGTGTTTGAAGGGCTTCCAAACTTCTTGTTGTGGTTTAGTTCTAATTTCAAGGCATTATGGTCTGAGAATATGCAGGGGATTATCTCAATCTTTTGGTATCGGTTAAGACCTGATTTGTGACCCAGTATGTGGTCTATTCTGGAGAAAGTTCCATATGCACTTGAGAAGAATGTGTATTCAGTTGAGTTTGGATGTAAAGTTCTGTAGATATCTGTGAAATCCATCGAGTCCAGTGTATCATGTAAAGCTCTCATTTCTTTGGAGATATTGTGTTTAGAAGACCTATTGATAGTAGAAAGCGCTAGATTGAAGTCACCAAGTATAAGTGTATAATAATTTAAGTATGTCTTAATTTTGGTTATTCATTGATTGATATATTTGGCAGCTCCCACATTCGGGGCATATATATTGAGGATTGTTAAGTTCTCTTGTTGTATAGATCCTTTAAGTATGATATAGTGTCCCTCTTCAGCTCTCACTATAGTCTTCGGGGTTAATTTTAGTTTATCTGATATAAGGATGGCTACCCTTGCTTTCTTTTGAGGACCATTTGAATGGTAAATGGTTCTCAAACCTTTTATTTTCAGGCTGTAGGTGTCCTTCTGTCTATAATGAGCCTCTTGTAGACAGCAAATACATGGGTCCTGCTTTTTTATCCAGTCTGACACTCTGCTCCTTTTGATGGGGTCATTAAGCCCGTTCACGTTCCGAGTTACTATTGAAAGATATGAGTTTAGTGTCATCATGGTATCTATTCAGTCCTTGCTTTTGTGGTTTGTTCCACTCGACTTCTTCGCAAAGGGGAATTTTAAGAGTCCCCCTTAAAATTTCTTGCAGAGCTGGTTTGGAGGTCACATATTCTTTCAGTTCCTGCCTGTTTTGGAAGCTCTTTATCTCTCCTTCCATTCTGAATGAGATCCTTGCTTGATAAAGTATTCTTGGTTGCATGTTCTTCTCATTTAGGACCCTGAATATATCCTGCCAGCCCTTTCTGGCCTGCCACGTCTCTGTGGAGAGGTCTGCTGTTACCCTAATCCCTAATACTCCTCCCCATGAAAGTCAGGGATTTCTTGTCTCTTGCTGCTTTAAGGATCTTCTCTTTATCTTTGGATTTTGCAAGCTTCACTATTAAATGTCGAGGTGTTGAACGGGTTTTATTGATTTTAGGGGGGATTTCTCTATTTCTTGGATCTGAATGCCTTTTTCCCTTCCAAGATTAGGAAAGTTTTCAGCTAGGATTTGTTCAAATACATATTCTGGTTCTCTGTCCCTTTCGGCGCCCTCAAGAACCCCAATTAAACGTAGGTTTTTGTCATTTATTTCCCTTAATCTATTCTCATGGTCTTTTAATTGTTTGTCCCTTTTTTCCTCAGTTTTCCTCTTTGCCATCAACTTGTCTTCTATGTCACTCACTGGTTCTTTTGAATATTTGTCAGTCTTCCTTGGAAAAATGTCCGTTAATGTCTTTTGTCCATTTTTCAATTGGATTATTTGGCTTTTGGGTGTTGATTTGCACAGGTTTGTTATATATTTTGGATATTAACTTTTTATTAGATATGTAGTTTACATTTTATTTTTTTTATTTTGTGGATTGCTCTATAGTTTTATTGACTATGTCCTTTACTACACAGAACCTTTTTAGTTTGATATAGTCCCAATATTATTTTTGCTTTTATTTCTCTTGTCTTAGGAGACATATCTAAGTAAATGTTTCTATGGTTGATTCCAGAGTCTTTACTGCCTGTGCTCTCTTCAGTGATTTTTGTAGTATCTGGTTTCACATATAGGTGTTTAATTCATTTTGAGTTTATTTTTGTGAATGGTATAATTGTCCAGTTTTCCTAGAACAACTTGTTGAAGGGGCTGCTTTTCCCATTAGATATCCATTTGTCCTTAGCTAAAGATTAATTGGCCATATAATTGTGTTTTTAATAAGTTTTCTGTTCTATTCCATTGATCTATGTGTCTATTTTTACCTAGTACCATACTGTTATAATTATCACTGCTTTGTAATATGACTTGAAATCTGGCTTTGTGATACCTCAATTTGCCTTTCTTTTTTAAAATTGCCTTATTTGAGGTCTTTTGTGTTTCCACACAAATTGTAATATTGTTTATTCTAGTTCTGTGAAAAATGCTGTTGATTTTTTTTCCGTTGGTATTTTGACAGAGATTGCATTAAATGTGTAGACTGCTCTGGGAAGTATACACATTTTAAAATATTTGTTCTTTGAACCCATGAGCATGGAATGGCTTTCCATTTCTTTCATCAGAGTTACCTGCAGAAAGCAGCAGAGAACCCATGATGGCTGCTGAACTTATTTACACCAAGCCACACTTTGATAGTCTATGGAGACCACCTTTCTCAATCAAGCATGCCTTAGTCCCAGTGTAGTGGGCCTTTCCCTAGAAGACCAGCACAATCCACTACCCACACCATATCTCTAAAATCTTGACTTTTAAAAGTCAGCAGTCTTGGCTGCAATACAGAATGGAGGACACTGTGCTGCTCCTAGAGAGAAAGCAGGCAAATATCCCAAGGTCAGAAAATGTGGAAACAGTGATCTGAAAAATGCCTGGGTCAAATAAGAAGATTAATTGTTCTATTAATTAGTGTTTCCCATAGAGGTAGCATTCATGGAGATGTTCCTCCAGGAACAAAGATGCGATCTGGCAACATTTCCCTCACCTGCCCCTCAGCCTAAACTCAGAGCCATCAGTAAGAAGCAGAACAACATACACACTGGATGCTTAACTTTCTTCTACCAAGCTCCATCTCCTGTGTTCTGGAGAGGATGGCCTTCTCAGTCAAGCTTGCCTGAGTCCCAGTGTGGCAAGACACTCCCCTGGCAGACTGGCACATACTCCTGCCCATGCCATGTATTCCATTCAGAGAGCTCTGCAGGGCCTCAGTTTTAGTTGAGGTGGTGTCAGGTATCATTTAACAAGCAGACCAGGGCACATTTAGGTAAAACTTGCCACATTCAGGCTAGAGACCAAACATTGCTCAGAGTAGACAAGGAGAGCTGTTGCACAACTACCCTGAAAGAAAAGATTAGTCAAATAATCAGCAGAGCACATGCAGCACACATAAGATAAACTTCCTGAAGCACTAAGCCCTGAGCATTATGTGACTTTTTCCTCATAAAGCCATTACTATTTTTTTAAAATTCCCCTGGCTATTCGGGGTCTTTTCTGATTCCACACAAATCTTAAAATAATTTGTTCTAACTCTCTGAAGAAAGTCCATGGTATTTTGATAGGGATTGCATTAAACGTGTAGATTGCCCTGGGTAACATTGACATTTTCACAATATTAATTCTGCCAATCCATGAGCATGGAATATTTTTCCATCTCTTTGTGTCTTCCTCAATTTCTTTCAGAAGTGTTCTATAGTTTTTAGGGTATAGATCCTTTACCTCTTTGGTTAGGTTTATTCCTAGGTATCTTATGCTTTTGGGTGCAATTGTAAATGGGATTGACTCCTTAATTTCTCTTTCTTCAGGCTCATTGTTAGTGTATAGGAATGCCATTGATTTCTGGGCATTGATTTTGTATCCTGCCACGCTACCAAATTGATGTATGAGTTCTAGCAATCTTGGGGTGGAGGCTTTTGGGTTTTCTATGTAGAGTACCATATCATCGGCAAAGAGGGAGAGTTTGACTTCTTCTTTGCCAATTTGAATGTCTTTAATGTCTTTTTGTTGTCTGATTGCTGAGGCTAGGACTTCCAATACTATGTTGAATAGCAGTGGTGAGAGTGGAAATCCCTGTCTTGTTCCTGGTCTTAGGGGAAAGGCTCCCAGTGCTTCCCCATTGAGAATGATATTTGCTGTGGGCTTTTCGTAGATGGCTTTTAAGATGTCGAGGAAAGTTCCCTCTATCCCTACACTCTGAAGAGTTTTGATCAGGAATGGATGCTGTATTTTGTCAAATGCTTTCTCTGCATCTAATGAGAGGATCATATGGTTCTTGGTTTTTCTCTTGCTGATATGATGAATCACATTGATTGTTTTACGAGTGTTGAACCAGCCTTGTGTCCCGGGGATAAATCCTACTTGGTCATGGTGAATAATTTTCTTAATGTGTTGTTGGATCCTATTGGCTAGTATCTTGTTGAGAATTTTTGCATCCATGTTCATCAGGGATATTGGTCTGTAATTCTCCTTTTTGGTGGGGTCTTTGTATGGTTTTGGAATTAAGGTGATGCTGGCCTCATAGAATGAATTTGGAAGTACTCCATCTCTTTCTATCTTTCCAAACAGCTTTAGTAGAATAGGTATGATTTCTTCTTTAAACGTTTGATAGAATTCCCCTGGGAAGCCATCTGGCCCTGGACTCTTGTGTCTTGGGAGGTTTTTGATGACTTCTTCAATTTCCTCCCTGGTTATTGGCCTGTTCAGGTTTTCTATTTCTTCCTGTTCCAGTTTTGGTAGTTTGTGGCTTTCCAGGAATGCGTCCATTTCTTCTACATTGCCTAATTTATTGGCGTAGAGCTGTTCATAATATGTTTTTAAAATCGTTTGTATTTCCTTGGTGTTCGTAGTGATCTCTCCTTTCTCATTCATGATTTTATTAATTTGTGTCTTCTCTCTCTTCTTTTTAATAAGGTTGGCTAATGGTTTATCTATCTTATTAATTCTTTCAAAGAGCCAACTCCTGGTTTTGTTGATCTGTTCCACAGTTCTTCTGGTCTCAATTTCGTTGAGTTCTGCTCGAATTTTAATTAACTCTCTTCTTCTGCTGGGCGTCGGGTCCATTTCCTGTTTTTTCTCTAGCTCCTTTATGTGTAAGGTTAGCTTTTGTATTTGAGTTCTTTCCAGTTTTTGAATGGATGCTTGTAATGCGATGTATTTCCCCCTCAGGACTGCTTTTGCTGCATCGCAAAGATTTTGAACGGTTGTATCTTCATTCTCATTAGTTTCCATGAATCTTTTTAATTCTTCCTTAATTTCCGGGTTGACCCTTTTATCTTTTAGCAGGATGGCCCTTAACCTTCACGTGTTTGATGTCCTTCCAAACTTCTTCTTGTGATTGAGTTCTAATTTCAAGGCGTTATGGTCTGAGAATATGCAGGAGACGATCCCAATCTTTTGGTATCGGTTCAGACCCGATTTGTGACCCAGTATGTGGTCTATTCTGGAGAAAGTTCCATGTGCACTTGGGAAGAATGTGTATTCAGTTGAATTTGGATGTAAAGTTCTGTAGATATCTGTGAAATCTATCTGGTCCAGTGTATCATTTAAAGCTCTCGTTTCTTTGGAGATGTTGTGCTTAGAAGACCTGTCTAGGGTAGAAAGAGCTAGATTGAAGTCACCAAGTGTAAGTGTATTATTATCTAAGTATTTCTTCACTTTAGTTAATAATTCGTTTAAGTATTTGGCAGCTCCCACATTCGGGGCATATATATTGAGGATTGTTAAGTCCTCTTGCTGGATAGATCCTTTAAGTATGATATAGTGTCCCTCTTTGTCTCTCACTACAGTCTTTGGGGTAAATTTTAGTTTATCTGATATAAGGATGGCTACCCCTGCTTTCTTTTGAGAACCATTTGAATGGTAAATGGTTTCCCAACCTTTTATTTTCAAGTTGTAGGTGTCCTTCTGTCTAAAATGAGTCTCGTTTTTGTGGATTGTTCCACTGAACTTCTTCTTAAAGGGGAATTTTAAGAGTCCCCCTTAAAATTTCTTGCAGAGCTGGTTTGGAGGTCACATATTCTTTCAGTTCCTGCCTGTCTTGGAAGCTCTTTATCTCTCCTTCCATTTTGAATGAGAGCCTTGCTGGATAAAGTATTCTTGGTTGCATGTTCTTCTCATTTAGGACCCTGAATATATCCTGCCAGCCCTTTCTGGCCTGCCAGGTCTCTGTGGAGAGGTCTGCTGTTACCCTAATATTCCTCCCCATGAAATTCAAGGACTTCTTGTCTCTTGCTGCTTTAAGGATCTTCTCTTTATATTTGGAATTTGCAAGCTTCACTATTAAATGTCGAGGTGTTGAACGGTTTTATTGATTTTAGGGGGGGATCTCTCTATTTCCTGGATCTGAATGCCTGTTTCCCTTCCCAGATTGGGAAAGTTTTCAGCTAGGATTTGTTCAAATACATATTCTGGCCCTCTGGCCCTTTCGGCGCCCTCCGGAACCCCAATTAAACGTAGGTTTTTCTTCCTTAGCCTGTCATTTATTTCCCTTAATCTGCCTTCATTGTCTTTTAATTGTCTGTCTCTTTTTTCCTCAGTTTTCCTCTTTGCCATTCACTTGTCTTCTATGTCAGTCACTTGTTCTTCCACCTCATTAACCCTCGTCGTTAGGACTTCTAGTTTGGATTGCATCTCATTCAATTGATTTTTAATTTCTGCCTGATTGGATCTAAATTCTGCAGTCATGAAGTCTCGTGAGTCCTTAATGCTTTTTTCTAGAGCCACCAGTAGCTGTATAATAGTGCTTCTGAACTGGCTTTCTGACATTGAATTGTAATCCAGATTTTGTAACTCTGTGGGAGAGAGGGCTGTTTCTGATTCTTTCTTTTGAGGTGAGGTTTTCCTTCTAGTCATTTTGCTCAGTGCAGAGTGGCCAAAAATAAGTTGTATTGGGAAAAGGAGGAAAAGAGATGGAAGGAAAGAAAAGAGAAAAAGAAAAAAGAAAAAGAAGAAAAAAAAGGAAAAAAAAGAGAAGAAAAAGAGACAGAAAAAGAAAGAAAGGTGAAAAAAAGGGGGGTGGGGGAAGCAATCAGGAATCAAAAAGAAAAGAAAAAAGAAAAAAAAAACAAAAAAACATGGGGGAGTATCTTCTGATTCTGTATACTTTAAGTCCCTTGACTTCCCCTGGAACTGGTCCGTCCAGCTGGTCTTCTGGGGGAGGGGCCTGCTGTGCTGATTTTCAGGTGTTAGCACTTTGGGGAGCTGCTCTGCCCCTGCCTGCTGCAGGGCTCAGCGGGGGTTGTTTACCCCGTGAGGCCCCAGGAGGAACAGCCGCAGTTGTTATGGCAGCTCTGGAAGCCTGGATTCAGCCCCCGCAGGAACTCCGGGCTCTCCGTCCATCCACAGGGCCTGGAGGCTCCGGGGCGGGGCCACTGATGTGCTCAGCTCGGGGCAGGAGCGTCCTTGCTGTCCTGGGCCCTCCTGGCCTCTGCCTGTCCCGGGGGAGGCCGGATCCTGGGCTGTGTCCCGGCGCCCTGTGCTCTGGGGCCTGCGCTGTTGGATTCGCGCTCCCGGTCGTGCAGCCCTCTCCGCGGAGCCGCCGCCCGAGCCTCTCCAAGCTGCTCAGGGTCCCGCTGTGCGCGCTGCAGCCCTTAGGGAGCTCGGCGCACTCTCCTGCGCGCGCAGGTGTCTGTTAGTGTCCCAGGGAGCCCGAGGGCATCCCCGCCCTCCTGGGGTCCTGCTCTAACTCCCTGCGAGCCCTTTTCCACCCGGGAAGGTTGGTGCAGCTCCTGCTCCTCCGGGACGGGGCTCTCCTGTCCTGGGGACACTCGCCCCGGCCTCAGCCCGGCTCCTCGCGGGGCCCCTCCCCCTCGGAGGCCTTTTGTTCCTTTATTTCTTTTTCGCTGTCTTCCTACCGTGATAGAAGCGCGAACTCTTCTCACTGTAGCGTTCCAGGTGGTCTCTCTTTAAATCTCAGGCCGAATTCGTAGATTTTCCGGATGATTTGAAGATTATCTAGGTAATTTGGTGGGGACAGGTGATTTGGGGACCCTACTCTTCCGCCATCTTGCCCCTCCTCCCCGAGTTTTGTCTTTAAAGGAGATTCATGAGAAGGACTTTTTTGACAAATACAGATTTTTTTTTTATATCTTTGGGATCATAAAACTGGAATGGGTAAGAATTTCCATAAGTAGCTAAAAGCTGCATTCAACTGAATAAAAATTAGTAACATGGGATTAAATGCATTGAGCAAGATGATTATAGTTTTGTGTCTCTTGTTTGAAACATTTCTGGTTCTCTAATGTTCACTTTTCCAATTTAAGAAAATTTTCTCTTAAGGTATCTGTGACTTATACAAATGTGATAAAGTATTCATTTGTTAACAAATTGAAGAATTTAACTTTTCTCTGTACTCAAAAATCTGAGTATTCTTTCATGGCAATTAAAATTATTTCATAAATTCAAT
Organism: Nyctereutes procyonoides; assembly: GCF_905146905.1. Lineage (NCBI taxonomy): Eukaryota > Metazoa > Chordata > Mammalia > Carnivora > Canidae > Nyctereutes > Nyctereutes procyonoides. Next base: position 61,648,833 of record NW_026575125.1, on the reverse strand, counting down.
AAAAATCTCTTCTTATAACAGGACATCATTAAAAACATTGGTTATTTTACTAAAGCTTTTATTAGAATGTCATATTAGAGAGACATTGATAGACTCAAGTATGACTGACAGCTTTAAGAAAATGTTGGCCTCATACCTTTTTACAGAGTTCCAAGCAGCCTTACCAGATGAGTAAAGAATGTCACTTCCTGGCAGGTGCAGGAACGTCAGGATATTTGGGGACCTCAAGAGGAGGAATTCACCCAAATCCACAGGTGTTGCAGGCATGTCTGGTGGCAAATATTTGACTTGGCTTCTGGCTTAGAGAGGCTACTAAAAGTTCAATTGAGATTCCTTATAAGTTCCCGCAAAGCAAATTTTACAAGATCTATATTGTCAGTCACTATTCTTGCTGAGCTTATTTTTTTAAAGATTTTATTTATTTATTCATGAGAGACACACACACAGGGAGAGAGAGAGAGGGCGAGAGAGAGAGAGAGAGAGTCAGAGACACAGGCAGAGGGAGAAGCAGGCTCCATGCAGGGAGTCCACTGTGGGACTTGATCCCGGGACTCCAGGATCACGCCCTGGGCTGAAGCCAAGCACTAAACCGCTGAGCCACCCAAGGATCCCCTTGCTGAGCTTCTTTAAAATACTAGTCAAAGTTTATTAAAATTGGACTTGTTTTGCAATTGAATTAGTCTTGATTTGGCTATCTCTGAAAATAAGGGTTATTTTACAGAGAAAAATTATGTTTCAATAACACAGTTTTGTGGATGTAAAATTCCAGTTCCAATTGTCTTTGAATGTTTTTTTGTTTACCCAAGCTAGACAATTTGAGGTAAACTTCAGAAAAAAAATTCCACAGTATATAGACATTCTTCAGGCTTGTCATCGTGTGGAGATAATAACAGGACCCAATGGTCGTATGATTATTTGAACTGCTGGAAAAAGGATTGATTACCCAACAATTATACAACTCAACTATCACTTTGAGCAATTTTGTGTGACTGGGATGACAAGATCATTCTTTAAAAGCTGGCACATACACTATTCCATGGGATTATCTATAGACTTATGGAATTAGTGGATGACTCCACTTTCCTTTTTCCTTATGATTGGATTGGATGATGCACTTGAGGTGCTCATACCTCAGACAAACGTTTTGCCATTTGACAGTGATTCCTCATATTTAGGACATTGTTGAGGCTAGAGAGAAAACAAAGAAGGCTTCCTTTTCTTTTTCCTATTCTAATTACACATTGTGTTATATCCCTAGGGCAAACTGTCTCTATCATTAATGACCACCAAAACCAGTACAATCCAAGACCTGACCCCTCTTTCTCAGGTAACGTATATCCAAAACTTATATCTGAGTATTGGGTATAAATTAAGAATCTTTCACAGGAAAAAATCTGCTTGAATCTGCCTGGACTGGACCCTGTCAAGGTCTCCTGAACCACTCCAAAAGTAGTAATGCATTCTTCCATTTATGAAATGAATAAATCATGGGAATAAAAAGAACAGCATATGGAATACAGTCAATGATATTGTAATTACATTCTATGGTGACAGATGGTAGCTACTCATGGTGAGCATAGCATAATATATAGAGAAGTTGAGTCACTATGTTGTACACCTGAAACTAATGTAACATGGTGTCTAAATAGGGTGCTTCTAAATCAGATGAGGGCATCCAAATGTTGGGACATGATCAGATGGAAGCTGTGGCATGGGAGATGAAAAAATTCACTTGAAGCAGAACAAAGGAGATTATTTATGGATACAAAACAAAAGAGCAATGGGTAGGACAACAAGGGAGAGACTGTCTGCCAGGAGGCAGTGGGTAGGAGCTGTTATTAAAAGGGGAATATGAGAGGGTATGATGACCTATGGAATCTTCCATTTTTGGATAATTGTGACTAGTTGTAAGTAGCCTATTTGTGAGTTAGGGCCTATGGATATTTTGAGGTGGGTTGTCTGATGGACCTGTATGAGCCAGGGGCTTGTTGTGAGCCCTTTCTACATTCCATCATTCAAGCCTGTTTGCCTAAAAGTGGCCTCTACATCTTCCCTGACAGTTGGACAATGACAAAACTTTGGCTTTTGGGTGAAAGTCTCATTTTCAATTCTTTCTTCCTGCTGAATGAAGAGTGTAGGGATGTCCCTACTTAAACTTGTCAGTTCATCAGTGGTTCTGTGCAGGTATAAACCAAAGCATAGTATTGTATTAACATACTGATAAGCAATTTGAATGAAATTCCTTGGTGGCCAAGTGTATGGATTTGGGGAAAGGGCCCTCTGATGGTATGGGCTGGAATCCCTGTTGAACCACAATTTGTATATGGAATTTTTGGATTCTAGAAGAGACAAATTTAACAAAGACATGAAAGAGAGGGGGACCAATAATTAGGGGTAAGGGTATTGAAGCCAGGGGCCCTAATTTTGAGTATTGTTGATACACAATATTACATTAGTTTAAGGCGTACAACTTCATGATTCCACAACTCTATAGGTTGTGATATGCTTACTTTCTGTCACTGTATGATGTTATTAAAATATCATTGACTATATTTATTATGCTGTGCCTTTTATCCCTGTGACTTATTCATTCCACAACTGAGAGCCTGTATCACCCACTCCTCATTTTGTCATTTCTCCAATTCCTTCACTCTGATAACTATCAGTTTGTTTTCAGTATTTATAGGCCTGATTCTGCTTTTTGTTTGTTTATTAATTTGCTTTTTTTCCCCAGATTCCACACATCAGTGAAATCATATGATGTTTTGTATTAAATATTTGGTCACCCTCAATGGTTTTGTTTACTGTTGCTTTCTCAGCTACTGAGGAATTGGAGTAAGGTAGTGGGCCAATTAAGAATGTGTATAGCTAAACAACAAGAAGTGCTTGATTGTTTTGGACAGATATTGTTACTTAAAATAGCCACATCAGCAAGATAGAGTTTTTAGTACCCATTGATTATTATATTATATCCTTAACTAAACTCTCTAGGAAAGATGAATTGGAAACATTCATGAAGTAAGGAAACAAAAATAGTACAATGATGATAGATTTTAGCCATGCAAAAATTGCCATCATGTACATTTCCTTTTTTAATTGATAATTGTGGCTTAGGTTTTTGTGTTATATTTAAGCATAAATTAAGATAAAACATAATTGCTAGTTTTATATATTTGTGTCAAATCAACTGCTATGTGAGGATTATTGGACTTATGTTTTGAAGCTCCTAGAGGATACACTGTTATACTTCTAGGGGAAGAAAAGTAATTATGCCATTACACACTTATTAGAATGGCCAAAATCCAGAACCCTGACAAAATCAAAACCTGTTAAGGGTATGAAGTGTCTGCTAGCAAGAATTCCTGTGCCCTCAAAGTCTTTCTAGCTGGACTAAGAATAAAATTGGCATGAGACAGATTAACAGAAGAAAATCAAAGTTAATAGCATACATACAGGGAATCCACACAGACATGAAAATTCCAAAGACGGCAAAATGAGCTATATATGTCATTCTGAACTAAGGAGAAGGCAATAAGGGTCTTGGACTTTAGAGGAAAGAAATGCACTTCATGGGGGAAATAAGAGCAGATGTTTGGTAATTAGATGTTTGTTCTATCATGCAGATGGGTCACTGAGATAAAATTTACTTCTGTTAATAACCCTTATTTGAGCAGCCAATTTGGATTTTCTGTGGTTAAGGAAAGAACAAAAGGTTCCCTGGAGCCCACAGGCTCTCTGGTGCTTTTATTAAAAATATTTTATTTATTTAATCATGAGAGACATACAGAGAGAGGAAGAGACAGGCAGAGGAAGAAGCAGTCTTCCTAAGGGGAACCCAATGCAGAACTTGATCCTAGGACCCCGGAATCATGACCTGAGTGAAAGGCAGATGCTCAACCACTGAGCCACCCAAGTGTGCCTCCCAAGTGCTTTTTAGCTCAAAATAAACCACATTCCAAGATGACACATTTAGTCTGGGGAGACTAGGCTATCCTGAACACCTTCCAGAGCAAGGAAGGTTTCCATTGCTGGTGGGAATGCAAAATGGTGTAGCCACTTTAAAAGATAGTTTGAAATTCTTCTTTTGTATTTGTTTTTTTAATGAACTATACATATTTTTACCATATGAACCAGAAATCATGATCCTTGATAGTAACACAAAGGAGCTGAAAACTTATGTCTGTACAAAAACTTGTATGCAGATGTTTATAGCAGCTTTAGTCATAATTGCCAAAATGTGGAAACAACCAAATATGTCCTTCGAAAGGTGAATGGATAAATAAACTGTGGTAAATGCAGATAATCATTTATAATTCAGCATTAAAAAATAAGCTATGAAGTTATGAAAAGACATGGAGGAAACTCAAATGTGTATTGCTAAGTAAAATAAGCCAATTTGAAAAGGCTGTGTATTGTATGTTTCCAAAAATATGACATCTGGAAAAATACAATACTAGAAATTGAGGAGGGAGGGTTGAATGAGCAGAGCACAGAGGATTTTTAGGGCAGTAAAACTACTCTGGGGGATCCCTGGGTGGCGCAGTGGTTTGGCGCCTGCCTTTGGCCCAGGGCGCGATCCTGGAGACCCGGGATCGAATCCCACGTCGGGCTCCCGGTGCATGGAGCCTGCTTATCCCTCTGCCTGTGTCTCTGCCTCTCTCTCTCTCTCTCTCTCTCTCTCTCTCTCTCTCTCTCTGACTATCATAAATAAAAAAACTACTCTGTGTGATATTATAATGGTGGATATATTTACCCAAGTTCATAGAATGTACAACACGAGGAGTGCACCCTAAGGTAAACTATATAGCCTTTGGATGACAATGATATATTAATGTGTCTTTATCAAATGTACTATTCTAGTGGGAAACATTGTGGGGGAAACTATGCATGTGAGGGTGTAGGGATATAAGGGAAATTTCATTACCTTCAGTTCAATTTTTGTGTGATGTCAAAATTGCTCATAAATATAGCCCTAGAAAAGAAAAATCCACAAACAGTAACATGCTTGTATGTTTATATTTACTATACTTTTAAATTGGTTTACATTTTAAATTGGTCTTATATAAAACTAAAACTCTGGTTGGTGATAAAAAGTAATGAAATTCCATTGACCAGTGGAAAAGTGACATAAAGCAGAAATACCTACAAAAATGATTTTTACAGCAAAACCTTTCCTAATGAAGTAGATTAGACAAACCTGGCTCATTTGCATTATATAACTTATAATCATTAGGATAGTGCTTTTCATCCTTTAGGGAATATAAAAAAGACATCCCTGGGGAAATTGTTAAAGTACTAATTCCAAGACTTTCTCCTCTCAGTTCTTATTCCACACTTGAGGAGTACTTTTCTAGACTACTAGGATACATGGCACTTGGAATTTCTTGTGAAATCAATCCATCTAGGGAAAAATATGTACCTTGAAGATACCCTTAAAAATACTTAAAAACAAAGGGAAATTTTAAAGCAGTTTAAGAGATTTTGTGATATTTTAAACAAAAGGTAAAATATTCTAATAGTGTATTTTCAAGATAATAGTTCTGTTATCTGCAACTGTCAACTGTGCTATTTTGGAGTTTCATAGACTAGGTTATGTTTTACATCTTTTTGTTATTTGTTTTTGTTGTAAAATAAGAAATAATCACAGCAATTTTGATGCAGATTTTTTAAAAGATTTTTTTAATTTTTTACTTATTCATGAGAGACACACAGAGAGCGAGAGAGAGGCAGAGACACAGGCAGAGGGAGAAGCAGGCTCCATGCAGGGAGCCCAACGTGGGATTCGATCCCGGGTCTCCAGGATCGCGCCCTGGGCCAAAGGCAGGCGCCAAACTGCTGCACCACCCAGGGATCCCAGATAGTGCTTTTAAAAATATATATTCTGACATCATATGTCTTTTGATTACTCCATTTACTTTCAGAGTAATCATTGATAGATGTGTACTCTTTGCAATTGTATTACTTGTTTTTTTCAATGTTTCTAGAGATTTTCTCTGTTACTTTCCAGTCTTTGTCACCTTTGGTCTTTCCTTCCAACTTAAATTGTCTGCTTTAATATTTCTTGCAGGACTGGTTTTGTAACATGAACTCTTTTACATTTGTCTCAGAAACTCTTTATCTCTCCTTCTTTTTTCATGTATATTTTTTATTGTAGTTCAATTTGCCAACATATAGTATAGCACCCAGTGCTCATCCTGTCAAGTGCCCCCCTCAGTGCCCATCACCCAGTCATCCCATTCCCCTGCCCACCTCCCTTTCCACTACCCCTTGTTTGTTCCCCACAGTTAAGAGTCTCTCATGTTCTGTCACCCTCTGTGATATTTCCCACTCAATTTTTCCTTCCTTCTATAATCCCTCCTTTTGTTTTGAATAATAGTCTTATTTTTCACATTCAGCACATTCAGTATATCATGCCACTCCCTTTTGGGTTGCCAAGTTTTTGTAAAGATCTTCAGCTAGCCTTACGGGTTGTCCCTTGTAAGTTAGGGATTTCTTTTGTCTTACTCCTTTTTATGTTTTTTTCTTTATGAGTATATTTTATAAATGTAACTACAGTATATCTTGGTGTTGGTTTGCTTCTGTTGTTTTTGATGGAAGTTCTCTGTGCTTTCTGTATTTGGACATCTTCTTCCTTCCCCAGATTAGGGAAATTTTCAGCTATTATTTCCTCAAATAAACTTTCTTCTTTTCTCTCTCTTCTTGGACTCCCAGTATATAAAGGTTATTACATTTCATGAAGTCACTGAGTTTATGTCTACTTTCCTGATCCAAGATTTTTTTTCTCTATTTTGCTCAACGTCATTATTTTCCATAGTTTTACCTTTTATATAATGTATTCATTTATCTGCTTCTTCTATCCTTGTGGTCACTATATCCCATCTGTTTCAAATCTTAGTTATTGTATTTTTCATTTCTGCCTGATTGTTTTTCAGCTTTTTATCTCTACAGTGATGGTCACGCTGATGCCTTCCATGATTTTCTCAAGACCAACAAGTATTCTTATTGTCACTGTTTTAAATTCTCCAACAGACATAATACTTATATCTCTTTCAATTTTATCTCTAGCCATGACTCTTTCTTTCTTTTGGAATGAATTGCTCCATCTTAGCATCTTGTCTAGGTATCTGTCTTCTTTTGTGTGTGTGTGTGTTAGGAAATCCTGTTAGGTTTCCTGCTTCTGAGAGTAATGTCATTATGAAGAAGAGGTTATATAGTGTCTAAGGCCTAGCCCTTAATAGAATGTCTCTGTTGTGTGATGCATGCACTCTGCTGCTGTGTTTTGTCTGCTCTATCCCTCAGGTCAATTGTCTACAGAGGTTCTCCTTGCCTACAGTAGGCAGTGTTTGGATCTTGGACCTAATGTGGTGAGTTTTAACTAGGGATGCTCCAGCCTGCTTTAAAAAATGAGATCTGATGCTACTTCCACTGGAACTGAAGCATTGCAGAAATATGTGGTCAGTGTACATGGTGTAAGTCGGGGTTCTGCTGGCCTTCTGTGGATGGAGCCAGCTGGGCTGGTCCTCAGGCAGACTTGCCAGAGAAAGGCAGCAGCATCAGAGAGCATGGGGTGGTACTTAGTGTAAGCATGTTAGGCAGCCCCTATTGGCACTGTGTTATTTACTGCAGTTGGTTTATGCTGAGGGGTGAGGGGGAAGGAATTGGCACCAGCCCGCTCCATTTGCTCCTAGAAAGGAGATTCCATGCCTGCTGCTCTCAGAGAAGCACTCCCAGAAGAGTGAATATTTTCCATTTATGTGTTCAGGTTGCATTTTCAGGTTTCAGTTTTTATTCTGTCAGTTTTGGAGTTCTTTGCCTACCTGGAGCAGTGCAGTACACTTTGGGCTCTATCCCAGTCAACTCTGCTGACTTTCAAAACTCCAAAATTTAGGGACCTGGTGTGGCAGGGAACTGCACTGGTCCTCTTTGGGAAGGTCTTACAATGCTGACTGATGCAGGTTTCTCAAAGAAGGAAATTGCTCTAGAGTGCAGGAATGTGGGCAAAGCAGATTTAACAGCCAGTGTCTGGGTTCATCTTGTTCATCAGTTGCTTATGACCTTAAGCAGAGGAGTGGAAGTGGGAAATGGTGCACACTGGCATTTTTGTCCCCAGGAAGGCAGCTCTGCTAATGCCACCTCTCACAGATGTGCTCTAAGAAGAGCAAACAGTATCTCCCTATGTGCTTTAGGTGATCCTTAGCACAGTCCACTCCTTGGTAGCTTTCCTTTCTATTTTTCCAGGAGTAACGCACCACCCTTAGGGCTCTATCCCAGGCAAAAACAACCAACCTCTAAAGCTCCAGTCTTCAAGCCCCACTAGTTGCAAAAATTCACAAAAATAAGGCCCTCCCATTTTCCCAGCCAATGGCTCTGGGGATATGTTCTCTTTGTGTGTTTCCCTGTGCACTCCACTTTATCTCCCTCTTCTCATGACCAGGGCTCCCTCCCCTCTGCAGGACCTGTAATCCATTCCTACCCCAAACCACATGCCCTATCTTCCTCTATGTACCCTGTTCTTTCCCTCTAGTTGTGCAGTTTGCTTTGTCAGTCTGCAGGTTGAATTCTTGGGTACTCAGAATTATTTTATAGTCATCTAGTTGTAGATATATAGTTATCTAGCTCACCTATCTATCAGGGGATGAGGTCCTCCTACTACACTGCTGTCTTGCATTTCAAGATAAGTGTACTCTTAATTCCCTTTATGTATTTTGCCCATTCCCCCACCCACCTCTCCTCTGGTAATGACCAGTTTGTTTTCTGTTTTAAGAGTTCCATTGTTGTCTATTTTTGTTTGTTTGATTTTTTTTTCTTCCTTAAATTCCACCTATGAGTGAAATCATATGGTGGTTCTCTTTCTCTGACTTATTTCACTCAGCATTATACCCTCTAGGTCCACCCATGTTGTTGAAAATAGCATGATTTTATTCATTTTTTGATGGCTGAACAATATTAAATATATTATTTTTTCCACCGTGACTCCACCAATTTGCATTCCCATCAACACCGTGTAAGTATTCTTTTTCTCCACATCCTCACCAACATGTGCAACTTCTTGGTTTTTTTTTAATCTTTTTATTTTAGCTATTCTGTCAGGTGTAAAGTGATATCTCATTGTGCTTTTAATTTGCATTTCTCAAAAAAAATAATTTGCATTTCTCTGATGATTAATGATATTCAGCCTTTTTCATGTGTTTATTTGCCATCTGCATGTATTCTTTGAAAGAATATCTATTCATATTCTATGCTCATTTTTAGTTTGATTATTTTCTGTTGTTGAGTTATATAAATTCTTTATTTATAGTTGTGTTTTTTCTTTTTTTCAAATTTTTATTTAAGTTATATTTAGATGGGGCACCTGAGTGTCTCAGTCAGTTGAGCACCTGACTCTTGGCTTTGGCTTAGATCATGAATTGAGGGTCTTGAGAACAAGCCCTGTGTCAGGCTCTGCACTCAGCAGGGAGTTTGCTCAAGATTCTCTCTCTCTCTCTCTCTCTCTCTCTCTCTCTCTCTCTCTCTCTCTCCCCCTTCAAATAAATAAATAAATCTTTACAAAATCAATTATAGTTAATTAACATACAGTGCAATCTTGGATTATGGAGAATTTAGCGATTCATCACTAACGTATAACATCCAGTGTTCATCATTACAAGTGCCCTTCTAATACCCATCACCCATTTAGCTCATACCCCCCCACCTACCTCCATCTTGGATACATTTGTTCCGAATATCTTCTCCCATGCAGTAGTTTTCATTTCTGTAATTTAAAAATGTTCAATTGGTTTAGAATAAACAAACATTACAAGAGTATTCAAAAATGAGCTTTTCCATTTTTTTAAGTTAAACACTTTGTAAAAAGTTACCTGCCTTTGGGGGAAGAGGTATTGTTACCATCTTATATTTTTCTTTTTGCTTTTCTCTCAATTTCTATGTGATCTTTCTGGATCATTAAGGATGCTTGAATAACACATTCTTTGAATGTAAATGGCACATTCTTGATTCATATACAATCTGTAAAAACTTTTATATCATCATTGTATCCATAGGGTTTATTAGTTATGTAAACAGCTTTTGGTTAAATATTATATTCAAAATCTTTAGGGTGATCCATCTTAAAACTCACATGAGTAAATAATGTTCACTATCTTCAAGCTTTCGGGAGAAAAAAAATGTACTATTTGACTCATATTTTCTAGACCTGGTAGATGTTTAAAGCTAATATAAAACTATCTTTTATGGTTCATGGAATGATTAAAATTTTGGAGTCCTCCCCTCATTCCTTGCTTTAATCTCATCTGTTCCTTTGATTCAAAGAAATATAATTTACTTGATCCACAGTAGTTAATTACTTGATCCACAGATATAGAAATCAATTTTTAAAAGTCTATCTTAGCTTTATTGATGCTATTGCTCAATTGAACAGGATCTACAAGTCACACACTGACAGGCTGTATATTTCAGGATTCTGTGGGGGCACACACCATCAACATAGTTCTTGCTCTTACATGATTGCTTTATGGCTAGGCATTATTATCTTGATTTTCCAGGAAGACTTCATCATCACTCAAATTTGTCCTTCTCACTGTAAAAAAATATCCATAACATTCTCAACATTGTCTCATGGAAGCTTCACAATCTTGACTTGAAGTAGGAGTATCTAATCTTACCTTTTGGAAGGATAGCATTCACAGCTCAGATGTTTCAAAAAATCCCATCCTCAAATCCTTGACTTATCTGGAAAATTCCATGCAACCAGGCATTGGTTAAATATTATTTTGAAATTCCTTCAAGATAATATCTCTCAAAATTCACTTTGGTGTATAATACTTGTTTCTTCAAGACTTAGCCAAAATCAAGACAACGAAGAATTCAAGGAGTTAAGTCAGCAGTATTGCAGAAGGTATTCAGCTATGGTCCTCACACAGACAGAGAAATTTGGCACCATTCATGGAAAATAATTCATTTTGTAGGAGCTTTAGGATCCATATAGGAAGTTCTAAATCCTGGGTATAGCCCCAAACCAAGTAAAGATGCTTTGAGAAGGTAAATACATACCTCTGGTAGTAAACTCACTGACCATGGATGTGGCCGCAGACATGAAAGAAACATCTACCTGTGGACTTGGTTTCAATGAAACTTGTCTGTGGTCCTGCCACAAGTTTTACCTGACCACAGACCCAACAGGAACCACATCTTTTCAAGACACTAATAACAGGTGCACTGATTATGGACCAAACTGTGGGTTCAGAGATACAACCATCCCCCTATAGACCAAGTTGAAAACCCACATATATGCAGTCCCAGAGACAGTCCCACTCACTCACAATAATTTCAATACCCACACCAACCTCTTTCCAGAGGATCAGTCCCCCATCCATGGATCCAACTTCAGTCCCAGGGAAGGCCCAAATCCCCCATGGTCCTGGTAACAGCTCCATCTACCCATACAGACCTGATGAAGTTCTGCCAGAATGCCCATGGACATAGCTCCCATCTGACCCACTGATGGATTCAACAGCTTAGCTCAATGATCCCAGGAGTAGGCTGACCCATGAACATTGTCAACTGGCTAGCTCACAAACCCTGATAACCAACGAGCTCATAACTTATGACTGAACTGACTGGTGAAGGTCTTTACTCAAATTAGTCTGTGAAGACTGGAAGATATTGCTATTCCTATAAATGCACAGACACTTACACAAGGCTACAGGGACCATAAAGAATAGCTAAAATCAGCAACACAGGAAACGACACGTGTTGATAAAGATGTGGAGAAAGGGAAAAGGTCTTGCACTGCTGGTGGGAATGCAAACTGGTAAAGCCATTCTGGAAAATATTATGGAGGTTCTTTAAAAAAAATTAAAGAAACAGTATGGACGTTCTTTAAGAAAAAGTTAAACATGAGGGGATCCCTGTGTGGCTCAGCAGTTTAGCTTTTGCCTTTGGCCCAGGGCTTGATCCTGAAACCCAGGATCAAGTCCCACCTCGGGGTCCCTGCATGCAGCCTGCTTCTCCCTCTGCCTGTGTCTCTGCCTCTCTCTCTCTCTCTCTCTCTCTCTCTCTCTCCCTCTCATGAATAAATAAATACAATCTTTAAAAAATTTAAACATGAAACAACTCTAGCAATTGCATTGTAAGCTTTTACCCAAATAATACAAAAACACTAATTCAAAGGGATATATGCACCCCAACTTTATACCAGTATTATCTATAATAGCCAAACTATAGAAACATAACAAGTGTCCATCAACTTTATCCAACTTCTGGATAAAGAAGTGATATACACAATTATATACATAATATATTATATATATATTATACTATATCCTTGAAAAGATTCAAGCATGCATGATACAACTAAAGAAATAATTGATGATATAGCAATAAACCCTAAAGAAATGTAGATCAATAAACTTCTTGACAACAACTCAAAATAATCATCACAATGAGCTACAAAAAAACACATAAGCAACTAAACAAATACAGGAAAACAATACAGGAACAAATGAGAAAACATACAAATGTATTAATCTTAATGATAAAAATAAAGGCAAACATTGAATATTGAAGTACTAGAATGCTAACATGCTATAATAACATGCTATAATAACTTTTATAATAACATGCTATAAATAACTTTTAACACTAGCATATAAATTTAAAGATAGAAGTAGAAAGAATAAGCATAGCCATATACATTTATTAATGGAGACAAAACATAGATTGAAGTAAAATCTGAAATTAATTCCAAAAAATTATATATGAAGAATAAAATATATAGTTTCTATATGGATTTCAAGTTAAGTTTTTATCATCTTACTTATTTGGGGTTTATTAATTTGTTTTGAATTTTTTAAATTATTTTTTATATTTTATTTTTTTGAAGTTCAATTTGCCAACATATAGCATATCACCCAGTGCTCATCCCATCAAGTGTCCCCTTCAGTGCCCATCACCCAGTTGCCCCATCCACCAGCTCACTTCCCCTTCCACTACCCCTTGTTCATTTCCCATAGTTAGGAGTCTCTGATGTTCTGTCACCCTCTCTGATTTTTCCCACTCATTTTCTATCCTTTCCCCTATAATCTCCTTCACTATTTTTTTTGTATTGCCCATATAAGTGAAACCATATAATGTTTCTCCTTCTTCAATTGACTTACTTCATTTAGCATAATACCCTCCAGTTCCATCCACATTTAAGCAAATGGTGGATATTCATCATTTCAACTGGCTGAGTAATATTCCATTGTATATATACCAAATCTTTCTTAACCATTCATCTTTTGATGGACACTGAGGCTCCTTCCACAGTTTGGTTACTGTGGACATTGATGCTATAAACATTGTAGTGCAGGTGTCTCAGTTTTTCACTGCATCTGTACCTTTGGGGTAAATACCCAATAGTCCAATTGCTGGGTCATAGGACAGCCCTATTTTTAACTCTACACGGCATTCCACAGTGGCTGTACCAGTTCACATTCCCACCAAAAGTGCAAGAGGGTTTCCCTTTCTCCACATCCTCTCCAACATTTGTTGTTTCCTGTCTTGTGAAATTTCACCACTCTCACTGGTGTCAGTTGGTATCTCACCGTTGTTTTAATTGCGATTTCCCTGATGGCAAGTAATGTGAAGCATTTTCTCAAAGGCTTGTTGACCATGTCTATGTCTTCTTTGGTGAAATTTCTGTTCATGTCTTTTGCCCATTTCATGATAGGATTGTTTGTTTCTTTGGTGTTGAGTTTAATAAGTTCTTTATAGATCTTGGATACTAGCCCTTTAACAGATAGGTCATTTGCATATATCTTCTCCCATTTGGTAGGTTGTCTTTTAGTGTTGTTGACTCTTTCTTTTACTGTGCAGAAGCTTTTTATCTTGATGAAGTCCCAATAATTCATTTTGGCTTCTGTTTCCCTTGCCTTCATGGATGTATCTTGCAAAAAGTTACTGTGGCCGAGTTCAAAAAGAGTATTGTCTGTGTTCTCTAGGATTTTGATGGATTCTTGTCTCACATTTAGATCCTTCATCCATTTTGAGTTTATCTTTGTGTATGGTGTGAGAGAATAATCTGGTTTCATTCTTCTGCACGTGGCTCTCCAATTTTCCCAGGACCATTTATTGAAGAGACTGTGTTTTTCCGTAGATAGTCTTTCCTGCTTTGTCGAATAATAGTTGACCATAGAGTTGAGGGCCCATTTCTGGGTTCTCTATGCTGTTACTCTGATCTGTGTGTCTGTTTTTGTGCCAGAACCACACTGTCTTGATGACCACAGCTTTGTAGTACAACTTGAAATGTGGCACTCTGATGCCCCCAGCTCTGGTTTTCTTGTTCAATATTCTGTTGGTTATTCGGGGTCCTTTTTGATTCCACACACATCTTAAATGATTTGATACAATTCTGTGAAGAAAATCCAAGGTATTTTGATAGGGATTGCATTAAATGTGTAAATTGCCCTGGATAACATTGACATTTTCACATTATTAATTGTTCCATTCCATGAGCATGGAATATTTTCCCTTCTCTTTGTGTCATCCTCAATTTCTTTCAGAAGTGTTTTGTGTTTTTTAGGGTATAGATACTAACCTCTTAGGGTAGGTTTATTCCTAGGTATCTTATGCATTTGGATGCAATTGTAAATGGGATTGACTCCTTAATTTCTCTTCCTTCAGTCTGATTGTTAGTGTATAGAAATGCCACTGACTTCTGGGCATTGATTTTATATCCTGCCACGCTGCCAAATTGCTGGATGAGTTCTAGCAATCTTGGGGTGGAGGCTTTTGGGTTTTCTATGTACAGTATCATGTCATTGGCGAAGAGGGAGAGTTTGACTTCTTCTTTGCCAATTTGAATGCCTTTTATTTTTTTTGTTGTTGTTGTTGTCTGATTGCTGAGGCTAGGACTTCTAGTACTATGTTGAATAGCAGTGGTGAGAGTGGACATCCCTGTCTTGTTCCTGATCTTAGGGGAAAGGCTCCCAGTGCTTACCCTTGAGAATATTTGCTGTGGGATTTTCGTAGATGGCTTTTAAGATGTCGAGGAATGTTCCCTCTATCCCTACACTCTGAAGAGTTTTGATCAGGAATGGATGCTGTATTTTGTCAAATGATTTCTCTGGACCTATTGAAAGGATCATATGGTTCTTCTTTTTTTCTTGCTGATATAATGAATCACATTCATGTTTTACGAGTATTGAACCAGCCTTGCATCCCGGGGATAAATCCTACTTAGTTAGGGTGAATAATATTCCTAATGTACTGTTGTGTCCTATTTGCTAGTAACTTGTTGAGAATTTTTACATCCATGTTCATCGGAATATTGTTCTATATTTCTCCTTTTTGGTGGGGTCTTTGCCTGGTTTTGGAATTAAGGTGATGCTGGCCTCATAGAACGAGTTTGGAAGTACTCCATCTCATTCTATCTTTCCAAACAGCTTTAGTAGAATAGGTATGGTTTCTTCTTTAAACATTTGGTAGAATTCCCCAGGGAAGCCATCTGGTCCTGGACTTTTGAGTCTTGGGAGGTTTGTGTGACTGCTTCAATTTCCTCCCTGGTTATTGGCCTGTTCGGGTTTTCTATTTCTTCTTGTTCCAGTTTTGCTAGTTTGTGGCTTTCCAGGAATGCGTCCATTTCTTCTAGATTGTCTAATTTATTGGCATATAGCTGTTCATAATATATTTTTAAAATCGTTTGTATTTCCTTGATGTTGGTAGTGATATCTCCTTTCTCATTCATGATTTTATTAATTTGAGTCTTCTCTCACTTCTTTTTAATAAGGCTGGCTAATGGTTTATCTATCTTATAAATTCTTTCAAAGAACCAACTCCTGGTTTTGTTGATCTGTTCCACAGTTCTTCTGGTCTCGATTTCGTTGAGTTCTGCTCGAATCTTTATTAACTCTCTTCATCTGCTGGGTGTAGGATCTATTTGCTGTTTTTTCTCTAGCTCCTTTATGTGTAAGGTTAGCTTTTGTATTTGAGTTCTTTCCAGTTTTTGCATGGATGCTTGTATTGCGATGTATTTCCCCCTCAGGACTGCTTTTGCTGTATCCCAAAGATTTTGATCGGTTGTATCTTCATTCTCATTAGTTTCCATGAATCTTTTTAATTCTTCTCTAATTTCCTGGTTGACCCTTTCATCTTTTAGCAGGATGATCCTTTACCTCCACGTGTTTGAAGTCCTTCCCACCTTCTTGTTGTGATTTAGTTCTAATTTCAAGGCATTATGGTATGAGAATATGCAGGGGATCATCCCAATCTTTTGGTATTGCTTAAGATCTGATTTGTGACCCAGTATGTGGTCTATTCTGGAGAAAGTTCCATGTGCACTTGAGAAGCATGTGTATTTATTTGTGTTTGGACATAAAGTTCTGTAGATATCTGTGAAATCCATCTGGTCCAGTGTATCATTTAAAGCTCTTGTTTCTTTGGAGATGTGCTTAGAAGACCTATCGAGTGTAGAAAGCGCTAGATTGAAGTCACCAAGTATAAGTGTATTATTATCTAAGTATGTCTTAACTTTGATTATTAGTTGATTGATATATTTGGCAGCTCCCACATTCAGGGCATATATATTGAGGATTGTTAAGTCCTCTTGTTGGATAGATCCTTTAAGTATGATATTTTGTCCCTCTTCATCTGTCACTACAGTCTTCGGGATAAATTTTAGTTTATCTGATATAAGGATGGCTACCCCTGCTTTCTTTTGAGGACCATTTGAATGGTAAATGGTTCTCCAACCTTTTATTTTCAGGCTGTAGGTGTCCTTCTGTCTAAAATGAGTCTCTTGTAGACAGCAAATAGATGGGTCCTGCTTTTCCATCCAGTATGAAACCCTGTGCCTTTTGATGGGGTCATTAAAGCCATTCACGTTCAGAGTTACTATTGAAAGATATGAGTTTAGTGTCATCATGATACCTACTCAGTCCCTGTTTTTGGGGAATGTTCCATTAGACTCCTTCTTAAAGGGGAATTTTAAGAGTCCCCCTTAAATTTTCTTGCAGAGCCGGTTTGGTGGTCACATATTCTTTCAGTTCCTTCCAGTCTTTTTTTTGTTTTTTTTTTTTCTTTAAAAAAAAGTTTTTATTTGAAGGCAAAACAATAAAATCCACAAGAAATCGTTAACAGCACGTGTTTACGTTTTATCCTGAATCAGACACGTTTGAACAATTCACAGCTACAGGAAATCTAGAACAAAATCAAATATTTTATCACATCAGGTCGAAAAGTTGGAGAGGACTTTGCATCTTATTGAAAAGAATTTTTCAAAAATGTTTCTGTACAAAGAGACGGCGCCACACGAGCTGCCCACAGACGCCAGGCGTGGCCAGTCCCCACGCAGGCCCCGGCGGCGTCTGCCCTCCTGGCCTGGCCTCCCTGGGTGCTGGGCTGTTCTTTATCTCTCCTTCTATTTTGAATGAGAGCCTTGCTGGATAAAGTATTCTTGGCTGCATGTTTTTCTCATTTAGGACCCTGAATATATCCTGCAAGCCCTTTCTGGCCTGTCAGGGTCTGTGGATTGGTCTGCTGTTAATCTGATATTCCTCCTCATATAAGTTAGGGATTTCTTGTCTCTTGCTTCTTTAAGGATCTTCTCTTTATCTTTGGAATTTCAAGTTTCACTATTAAATGTTGAGGTGTTGAACGTTGTTTATTGATTTTAGGGGGGATCTCTCTATTTCCTGGATCTGAATGCCTGTTTCCCTTCCCAGATTAGGAAAGTTTTCAGCTAGGATTTGTTCAAATACATATTCTGCATCTCTGTCCCTTTTGGCGCCCTCGGGAATCCCAATTAAATGTAGATTTTTCTTCCTCAGGCTGTCACTTATTTCCCTTAATCTATCCTCATGATCTTTTGTTTGTCTCTTTTTTCCTCAGTTTCCCTCTTTGCCATCAACTTGTCTTCTATGTCACTCACTTGTTCTTCCACCTCGTTAACCCTCATCGTTAGGACCTCTAGTTTGGATTGCATCTCATTTAATTGATTTTTAATTTCTGCCTGATTAGATCTAAATTTTTCCATTATGAAGTCTCTTGAGTCTTTTATGTTTTTTTTTCTAAAGGCACCAGTAGCTTTATTAATTGTGCTTCTGATTTGGCTTTCTGACATTGAATTGTAATCCAAATATTGTAATTCTGTGGGAGGGAGGACTGTTTCTGATTCTTTCTTTTGAGGTGAGGTTTTCCTTCTAGTCATATTGCTCAGTGCAGAGTGGCCAAAAACAAGTTGTATTGGGAAAAGGAGAAAAAGAGAGTAGAGAAATAAGGAAAGAAAAAGAAAAAAAGAAGAAAAGAAAGAGAAAAAAAAGAAAAAAGGAGAGAAGAAAAAAGGGGGGAAGCAACAGAAATCAAAAAACAAAAAATAAGGGGTGTATCCTCTGATTCTGTATACTGTAAGTCCCTCGACTTCCTCTGCAACTTTCCAGTGCTGCTTGGTCAATAATTTGTTTTTCCCCTGTTGGTCTAGCTGGTCTTTTGTGGGAGCGGCCCTGCTGTGCTGATTTTCAGGTGTTAGCACTTGGGGAGCTCCTCAGCCCCCTGCCTGGGGTCAGTGAAAGATATTTAAGCTGTTTATCCAGTGAGGTCACTGTGAGGCTCAGTGGGTGTTGTTTATCCTGTGAGGCCCCAGGAGCGACAACAACAGTGGTGGTGGCCAGCTCTGGAGCCCTGGAATCAACTCCCGCAGTAACTACAGATCTCTCAGCCTGCAGGGGCCTGCATGCTCCAGGGGCGGGGCCGCTGATCTGCTCAGCTTGTGGCAGGAGTGTCCTTGCTGTCCTGTGCCCTCCCGGCTTCTGCCTGTCCGGGGCGGGGGGGAGCGCCGGATCTTGGGCTGTGTCCCCGGCGCCCTGTGCTCCTGGCCTGCGCTGTTGGATTCACGCTTCTTGCCGAGCAGTCTGCTCCGCCCGGAGCCACCAACTGAACTGCCTCCAAGCTGCTCCCGGGGTCAGCCAGGCACGCACTGCTGCCCTTTAGGGAGCTCGGCTGCGGGGTGTGGTGCACTCTCCCCGGGGCGCAGATGTCTGTTAGTGTCCCCGGGAGCCCGAGGGCATCCCCGCCCCTCCTGGGGTCCTGCTCTAACTCCCTGGGAGCGCCTTTCCATCAGGGAAGATTGGTGAAGCTCCGGCTTCTCCGGGACGGGCCTCTCCTGTCCTGGGGGCACTCGGCCCGGCCTTAGCCCAGCTCCTTGTGGGGCCCCTCCCCCTTGAAGGCCTTTTGTTTCTTTATTTCTTTTTCCCCGTCTTCCTACCTTGATAGAAGCGGGAACCCTTCTCACTGTAACATTACAGCTGTTCCCTCTTTAAATCTCAACCCGAATTCGTACATGTTCATGATGATTTGAAGGTTATCTAGGTAATTTGGTGGGGACAGGTGACTTGGTGACCTTACTCTTCAGCCATCTTGCCCCGCCCCAAAGTCTTATAACATAAATTGGTGATTGCCTAGGACTGGCCTTTGGATGGCAATTGAAAAAAACTGGTAATAGACATGGGATCTTATTGATACATAAGAAGATAAATATAAAATTTATTGTGTTGATGTTTGCACAACTCTGTGATTATACTATAAACCAATACAGCATGCAATTAACATAAGGATGAATTCCACAACTTAACATATTTTTTATTTAAGTACTTCTGTTTACCAAAATATTCCATTGAGGAAGTACAATAGCAAAGCTCAGAGAGGGAAAATATTATATATTTATATAGATATACAGATAGAAAGTAGTATATATTTTAAATATAAAATAGAAAATAAAATAAAAATATTATACAAAATAGAATACATTATTTAAAATAGAAAATATTATATATTTATATGGATATACAGATATATAGATATGACAAAGGACTTGTATACATAATATACTCATTTAATTTAATCAGAAAGGGACACACAACCCAATAGAAAACTGAGTAAAATTCTTGAATGATCATTTTATAAAAGAGAATAATTAAATGGCCAATTATAATAAATGGTACTCAACTTTTTCAGTTATCAGAGAAATACAAATGACTTACTAATATATTCTCTTTTTTAAACATACAGCATTTCATTAGTTTCAGATATACAATATAGTGATTCAATGATTCCTAAATCATCTGGTGCTCATCATGACAAGAGCACACTTTAATCCCCATCTATTATTTCACCTGCTTCCTCATCCAGCGGTGCCTCTAGTGACAGCAGTTTTTACTCAATAATTAAGAATTTGTTTCTTTGTCTCTCTTTTTTCCACTTTTGCTCATTTGTCTTTGTTAAATTCCACAAATGAGTGAAATAATGTGACATTTGTCTTTCTCTAACTTATTTATTTCACTAAGCATTATGCTCCCTAGCTCCATCCATGTGATTGCAAGTTTCATTCTATTTATGCTATATATATAGATATATATAATATATATAATATTGTACTATGAATATATATAGCATAAATAGAATAAATATATATATATATCCACAATGCAATATTATATATAGCATAAATAGAATGAATATATATATATGTATAGAAGATGTGATATATATATATATATATATATATATATATATATATATCACATCTTCTTTATCCAGTCATCAATGGGTGGACATTTGGGTTGTTTCTAATAATATGGCTATTGTAAATAATTCTGCTATAAACATAGGGGTACGTGAGACACTAATATATTCTTGCTAGAATGGCAAAATTAAGACTCAAAATACCACATGTTCCTGAAAATGTGGAGAACCTGGACTATCATATGCTGCTCAAGTATATGCTGGTATAATCACTTTATCTTTTTGACAGTGTCAATGAATCTAAATATTTTAATTTCTATGACCCAAATTTTCACAATAGATAATCCCAAAAGAAATACATACATGCATTCACCAGAAGTCATGTGCAAAAGTGTTCATCAGGGATTCTCTCAACATTTGTCTCACACCTGTATAACCCAAATAATCATTAAGTGTAGAAATGGATATTCTTTTCTTTATTCAATATACAGCAATACGAATAAAGAAACCATTGCTGTATGCAACATGGAGCTCAGGAATGTGATGCTGGAAGAAAGAAGCCAAATACAAATGAAGTACACACTATACAACTTATATAAAGATAAAAAATTAGAAGAAGTTATTTATGGTCACAGAATGCAAGATAGTAATAACTCTAGAGGGTAATGAAGGATTTCTGAGGTGCTAAAAAATCCTACTTTTTTGCCTGGGTATGATTACTAAATGCTCTTCTACAGCTTTTAGTAATATCACACCTCAAAGTAAGTTAAAAGTCTATTTTTTAAATGATGCTTCACATAGAAGAAAACAGAATAATCCTTTACATTATAGAATCAGTGTTAGTTCAGCATAATATCTACCTTATTTAATGATAAACTTTGGACTAAATATAAAGTACAAAACTGAATTTACAAAATATGTGTTAGCCATTCAATTCAGTTTCATAAGTATATATTGTTTACAGCAAGAAAATAAGGTATGATAAAGAGAGACAATTATAGAATAAAGCACTTAGGAGTACAAAAATATATGTATATATAATTTTAATTTTTGCATGTTGCTTTCCTGGATTCTGAACACCATTTGATAAAAAGACTGTCTTTTTTCCATTGCGTATTCTTCCCTGCTGCACTGTAGATTAATTGACAATATAGTTGTGGTCTCATTTCTGGGTTTTCCATTTTGTTCTGTTGATCTATATGCTCATTTTTGTGTCACTACCATACTGTTTTGATCACTACAGCTTTGTAATATAAATTGAAGTCAGGAATTGTGATGTCTCCAGCTTTACTTTCCTTTTTTAAGGTTTCTTTGATTATTGGGGGTCTTTTTTGGTTCCATACAAATGTTAGGACTGTTTTTTTTCTAGTTCTATGAATTACATTGTTTTTTTTTATAAATTAATTTTTATTGGTGTTCAATTTACCAACATACAGAATAACACCCAGTGCTCATCCCGTCAAGTGTCCCCCTCCGTGCCCGTCACCCATTCACCCCCACCCCCCGCCCTCCTCCCCTTCCACCACCCCTAGTTCATTTCCCAGAGTTAGAAGTCTTTATGTTCTGTGTCCCTTTCTGATATCTCCCACACATTTCTTCTCCCTTCCCTTATATTCCCCTTCACTATTATTCATATTCCCCAAATGAGTGAGAACATACACTGTTTGTCCTTCTCCGATTGACTTACTTCACTCAGCATAATACCCTCCAGTTCCATCCACGTTGAAGCAAATGGTGGGTATTTGTCGTTTCTAATGGCTGAGTAATATTCCATTGTATACATTGTTTTTTTATAGGAATTGCATTATATGTATTTATAGCTTTGTGTAGTATAGACATTTTAACAATATTTGTTCTTCCAATCCAGGTGCACAGATGGTGTTTCCATTTCTTTGCCATTTTCAGATGTGTTTTATAATTTTCAGAGTACATATCATTTAACTCTTTGATGAGATTTATTCCTTGGTATCTTATGGTTTCCGGTGCATTTGTAAATGGGATGCATTGCTTAATTTGTCTTTCTGCTGCTTTGTTATTGACATAGAGATATGCAACAGATTTCTGTATGTTGAGTTTGTTTCCTGTGATTTAGCTGAATTTGTTTAGTTGTAGCAGTTTTTTGGTGGAGTCCTGTCATCTGCAAAAAATGAAAGTTCGACTACTTCCTGCAGATTTGGATGCCTTTTATTTCTTTTTGCTGTCTGATTGCTGTGTCTGAGATTTCCAGTACCATGTTAAATAATCGTGATGTGAGTGGACATCCCGGTCTTGTCTCTAACCATAGAGGAAAAGCTGTTTTTCCCCATTGAGGATATTAGCTGTGAGTTTTTCATATACCATTTTTATTATGTTGAGGTATGTTCCCTCTAAAACAACTTTGTTGACAGTTTTTATCATGAATGAATGTTGTACTTGTCAAATATATTTCCCACAGCTATTGAAACAATCATATGGTTCTTTTCCTTTCTTTTATTAATGTGATGTATCACACCCACTGATTTCTGAATATTGAATCACCCTTGCAACACAGGAATAAATCCCAAGTGATAAGGGCAAATGATTTTTTTTACATTTTTTTTTATTTTTAATTCTAGTTAGTTGATATACAATGTAATATTAATTTCCAGTGTACAATATAACACTTAAACACTTCCATACAATATAATACCTGGTGCTCATCACATCAATGTATTCCTTAATCTCCATTGCTTATTTAACCCATTCTTCCACACATCTCCCTTCTGGTAACCAACAGTATATTTTATTTATTATTTATTTATTTATTTATTTATTTATTCTCTATATTTAAAGTCTATTTCTTAGTTTACTCCTCTCTCTTTTTTTTCCTTACTCATTTGATTTGTTTCTTAGATTCCACATCAAGTGAAATCATATCGCATTTCTCTTTCTCTACTGAATTATTTTGTTTAGCATAATACTCTGTAGCTACATTAAGGCTGTAGCAAATAGCAAGATTTATTTTTATGGCTGATTATATATATATATATATATATATATATATATATATATATCTTCAAAATCCATTCATCAGTCAATGGACATTCGGTCTGTAATTTGACTATTGTAGATAATGCTGTTATAAACGACATGGTGTGTGTAGAGCTTAGAATTAATATTTTTGTATTCTTTGGGTAAATAAAGAAATATAATTCCTGGCTTGTAGGGTAGTTATATTTTTAACTGTTAGAGGAACCTCCATATCATATGTTTTCCAGGGTGGCTGCATCAGTTTTCATTCCCACCAACAAACAAGTTTCTCCACCATACACAAAGATAACTTCAAAATGGTTGAAAGACCTGAATGTAACACCTAAAACTATAAAATTCCTAGAAGAAAACATAGTAATTTGTTTGACATTGGCCATAGAAAACTAGTTATGGACAGTAATTTCTTTACATTGGCCATAGAAAACTAGTTCTAGACATGTCTCCTGAGGCAAGGAAAATGAACGGAAAAATAAACTATTGGGACTACATCAGAATAAAAAGCTTCTGCACAACAAACCAGTTTAAAAAACCCTAAAAGATGACCTATGGAATGGGAGAAGATATTTGCAAATGACATACCTGATAAAAGTTTAGTACTCAAAACCGATAAAGAAATTATCAAACTCATAATCCAATAAGCAAATTATCCAGTTAATAAATGGACAGAAGATATTAATAGACATTATTCCTAAGAAGAAATCAAGATGGCTAAAAGACACATGGAAAAATGCTGAACATCACTGATCATCGGGGAAATGCAAACAGAAACTTTAAATAAAAGATACAAATCATATGATTTTCTCAGTAGATGCAATCATTTGATAAAGTAGAGCATCAATTCTTGAGAAAAACTCTCAAAAAAGTAGGGATAGAGGGAACATACCTCAGCATCATAAAGACCATATACAAAAGACGGCTAATATCATTCTCAGTGGGGAAAAACAAAACTTTACCTTTGTGGTCAGGAATAAGACAGGGATGTCCATTCTCACCACTAGTATTTAAATGTAGTGCTAGAATCCTAGCCAGAACAATCAGACAACAAACAGAAAGAAAATGCTTCCAAATCTGCAAGGAAGAAGTCAAGTTTCACTATTCACAAACACATGACATCCTATGTAGAAAACCTGAAAGGCATGCAAAATTTCTAGAACTGATGTGCAAATTCAGTAAAGTCACAAGAATAAAATCAACATGCAGAAATCTGTTGGGTTTCTATACACCAATAACAAAGAAGCAAAAAATAAATCAAATAATTGATCCCATTTACAATTGGACCAAAAACCATAAGATATCAAGGAACAAGCCTAACCAAAGTGGTAAAAGATGTATACTATGAAAATATTGATCCCTTATGATAGAAATTGAAGAGGACACAAAGAAATGGAAAAACATTCCATTCTCATGTATTGGAAGAAAAAATATTATTAAAAATGTCTATATTACCCAAATCAATCAACACATAAATGTAATCCTTATAAAAATATCACCAGCATTTTGAACAAAGCTAGACCAAACATTTCTAAAACTTATGTGGAACCACAGAAGTCTCCAAATAGTCAAGGTAATCTTGAAAAAGAAAAGCAAAAGTGGAGACATAATAATTCTGGACTTCAAGCTATATAATGAAGCTGTAGTGATAAAGACAATATGGCACTGGCACAAAAACAGACACAAAGGTCTATGGAGCAGTATAGAAAACCTAGAAATGGGACTCATAAGTATATGGTCAACTAATCTTTGACAAAGCAGGAAATAATGTCCAATGAAAAGAAGTCTCTTCAACAAATGGTGTTGGAAAAACTGGACAGTAACATGCAAAAAATGGAACTGGATCACTTTCTTATACTATACACACAAATAAATTCAAAATGGATGGAAGACCTGTGAGACAGGAAACCTTCGAATTTTAGAGGAGAACACAGTTAGCAACCTCTTATTAGACATGCCTACAGAGGCAAGGGAAACAAAAGTAAAAATGAATTGAGACTTCTTCAAATTAAAAGCTTGTGCAGAGGTGCCTGGGTGGTGCAATCAGTTAAACATCTGACTCTTGGTTTTGGCTCAGGTTGTTATCTTCGGTTGAGAGATCGAGACTGACATTGGGCTGAGCACTCAGCATGGAGTCTGTTTAAGACTCTCTCTCGGGATCCCTGGGTGGCGCAGTGGTTTGGCGCCTGCCTTTGGCCCAGGGCGTGATCCTGGAGACCCGGGATCAAATACCACGTCGGGCTCCCGGTGCATGGACCCTGCTTCTCCCTCTGCCTATGTCTCTGCCTCTGTGTGTGTGTGTGTGTGTGTGTGTGTGTGTGTGAGACTATCATAAATAAATAAAAATTTTTAAAAAAAGACTCTCTCTCTCCTCCCCCTCCCCCTATTCTGACTTTCTCTCTTGTTCTCTCTAAAATAAATAGATAATTAATTTAAAAATCCTTTAAAAAGCTTGTGAACAGCAAATGAAATGCACAAAAAATTAAACTATAAGACAAATTAGAGAATGGGAGAAGATACTTCCAAATGACATCTCTGATAAAGGGTTAGTATGCAAAATCTATAAAGAACTTATCAAACTCAACACCCCAAAACCACATAATCCAGTCAAGAAATGGGCAGAAGACATGCATAGACACTTTTCTAAAGAAAACATGAGGATGTCTAACAGACACATGAAAAAAAAAAGCTCAATATCACTCATCATCAGGGAAATACAAGTCAAAAACACAATGTGATACCACCTCACACTTGTAAGAATAGCTAAAATTGACAACATAGGAAACAACAGATGTTGGTGAGGATGCAGAGAAATGGAAACCATCTTATATGGTTGGTGGGAATACAAATTGGTATTCCCAGAGAAACCACTCTGGAAAAGGAGGTTCCTCAGAATTTTAAAAATATAACTATCCTATGACCCAGCAATTCCACTACTAGGTATTTTTTTCAAAATACAAAATACAAAAAAGATACTGATTCAAAGGGTACATTCACCCCAACATTTATGGCAGCATTATCAACAATAGCCAGAATATGGAAAGAGACCAAATGTCCATCAGCTGACAAATGGATAAAGAAGATGTGGTATGTACACATACAATAGAATATTACCAAGGCATCGAAGAGAATTAAATCTTGCTATTTGCAGTGATGTGGATGGAGCTAGAGTGCATTATGCTCAGTGAAATATGTCAGAGAAACACAATACCATATGATTTCACTCATATGTAAAATTTAAGGAAAAAATCACATAAACATATGTGAAGGGGCAAAAAGGAGAAGAAGACAAACTATAAGAGACTCTTAATTATAGAGAACAACCTGAGGGTTGCTGGAGGGAGGTGGGTGGAGACTGGGCTAAATGGGTGATGGATATTAAAGAAGGCAATTGTGATGAACACTAGGTGTTATATGCAAGTGATGGATCATTAAATTGCACTCCTGAAACTAATATTACAGTATATGTTAGCTAAAATTTAAATAAGAACTCGAAATATAAAGAGAAAATTTTAAATAAAATAAAACGCAAAAAATAAAAACCACAATATGATATCACCACACACCTGTCAGAATGTCTAAAATCAACAACACAGGAAACAACAGGTGTTGGTGAGGATGTGGAAAAAAGGATAACCCTCTTGCACTGTTGGTGGGAATGCAAACTTCTGCAATCACACTGGAAAACAGTATGGTATAAAGGTTTCTTAAGATGTTAAAAATGGAACTATCATATGATCCAGCAATTGCACTACTAGGTATTTACTCAAAGAATACAAAATACTATTCAAAGAGATATGTGCATCCTGATTTTTAGAGCAGCATTATCTACAGTGCCATATTATATAAACAGAACAGTTGTCCATTAACTGATGAATAGGTAAGGAAGATGTGATTATATATATTTATATTTACATTTATATTTATATCTATATATCAATATATATATAGTAGAATATTCCTCAGCCATAAAAATAATTATACCTTCTTATTTGTAACAACATGGTGGAGGTAGAGAGTATAATGATAACTGAAATCAGTAAGTCTGAGAAAGACAAATAACATATGACTCCATTTAGATGTGGAATTTAAGAATCAAAACAAATAAGCAAAGGGGGAAAAAAGAAAAGCACACCAAGAAACAGACACTAAACTACAGAGAACATACTGTTGGTTATCAGAAGCAAGATGGGTGGGGGGATAGCGTTAAATAGATGATGGGCTTTAAGGAGTACATTGTTGTGATGAGCACCAGGCATTGCATGGAAGTGTTGAATCACTATATTGTACACTTGAAATTAGTATTACATTGTATGTCAACTAACTCGAATTTATTTACTTATTTACTTATTTATTTTATATATATGAGAAATTTATAAGAGGGAAGTGATAATGTCAATATTTCCAGAATGAAAAACAGAATGTCAAAGTTAGAATATCTGACCTAGAAGATTACTGCTGTATTAATGTTTGGGTAAAGATATCTAAAAATACACTGATTAAAAAAATGATGAAATCATGAAAGAATACAAATGAATTTTCCATCTCTAAATGACATGAATATCTAGAATAAATGTACCCAACAAATGCTGAGAACATAATTATAAAAAAAAACAACAACCTAAAATCCTTTAACATTTTGCAATTTTTCTAATTTTTACATAGGGATCAATGGTAGAATAGGTTGAGACTGTGAATTTGAGTTTTAAAATGCTATTCATATATTACTTTGAGAAATTATTAAAACATATTTGAGAATCTAAAATAGAAAAAATGGGAATGTAGTTAGGTTCTGAATTTTCTCTTTTTAGAATCTCATATAGACTTATCAATTTACTTATATCACTTATCCATTTACTTCCTCATTCAAATACATTAGATCCACACCTATATTTTACCTGCCATTGTCCTAGGAAATGGAGATAAATTATAAGGAAATAAAAACCCAGGAGCGTGTATATCCATCAACACCAAAGTGGTTTTATTTATTGTTGTATATCCTTGCTATGGTTTATTGTCTATCTAATAAAATGTATGAACTTTTTGAACTCTTCATTAGTTTTGGGAGCACATCTATGCCAAACTTTTGACAGCTATATAATGAAACAGAACACTACCCATCAAGGCACTTCAATTCTTTCCCTGATCATTTGCAACTAATGTTTTCAAATTTATTAGTTATTATTAGTTTTGTATGATAGTAAGCCATATAACTAGTAATGGAAATGTCCATTATTCATTGAGGCAGTTATGAAGGAAAGTAATATATTTTGGTAGTAGAGATATTTTGTATATGTAGAATATTTAGAGCTTTGAAGAATCTGTTAGTGGTTTTTTTTTTCCCTGTGGTTTTTTTTTTTCTGTTAGTGTTTTGACCTTAGTAATGAATAAAAGACTTTGGTGGGTTTTTTTAATTTTTATTTATTTATGATAGAGAGAGAGAGAGAGAGAGAGAGAGAGAGAGAGGCAAAGATATAGGCAGAGGGAGAAGCAGGCTCCATGCACCGGGACCCCGATGTGGGATTCGATCCCGGGTCTCCAGGATCACGCCCTGGGCCAAAGGCAGGTGCCAAACCGCTGCACCACCCAGGGATCCCAAGACTTTGGTGTTTAACATTGTTAGTTGGATCTGATAAATTTTGTTGACACAGGTATTGTATTTCCAAATCTTATTTATGATTCTAGATAATAGTCAATAGTAATTTCATGTGAATTCTTCAATACAGATTGACAAGAGTTTTTATTCTATTTATAACAAAACAATTAAATCAATATCACGTAGAGCAAAATGTGCTCCCAAACACACATTAACCTTTATAGTTAAATATAGCTTTTTTAAACTATGAAATTTGATGGCATTTAATTTTAGCTTTCTCCATGCTTTTACTTTGGGGAGAAGAGTTAGTTTTCCAAAAGTCTACTGAACTGTTTTTACAACATGGAAAACAACTTGTTTTCCAATTTGGTCTTTTGTCACTCATATTTTGACATAGCAGGCTTTTTTGTAGCATTCATTTATATTTATAAAAAAATCAATTTCCAAAATTGATACTTTCTATGTATCATACTTTTATTCTGCCACCTGAAAACAATATTTTGATAAGACTTATTTAAAAGCCTTTCTTTAGATTATTGTTTTTTACTTTTTCATCCTTGCCTTCATTTGCAAAAAAATATTCTCAGGGACACCTGGGTGGTTCAGCAGTTTAGAGCCTGTCTTCAGCCCAGGGCATATCCTGGAGTCCTGGGACTGAGTCCACATTGGGCCTCCTGCATGGAGCCTGCTTCTCCCTCTGCCTATGTTTCTGCCTCTCTCTCTCTTTCTCTCTGTGTGTCTTTCATGGACAAATAAGAATAAGATATTTTTTAAAAAAACTTCTCAAAATGGATGGTCAATTGTACTAGTTAATATATGAAGAATATTCCAAGTATGATTGTATAATTTGGACATTTTTAAGTGAGTGCAACAAAACTGAGTAAAGAGTTCAAGTGATTACCTGGATTTCCTACATTCCGTGTTCTCTGGTCTCAATTATCTGGATATTTCAAAAACTCATTCCAAAGTGGTTTGCTCCTAAATGTTCTGGTTAACTGCTTCAATTCCCCGTTTCACATTACATAAGCAGACAATTTTAATGTCATAGAATACAAATCTCTTAGAAATATATTTTCACTTTGTGAAAGATGGAAGCATGTGTATGTACTTTGGTCTCCATTTATTCAAGGCGTTTACATTCATGCACATAGGTAAATGCAGGCATGCATATATAAATAATCATGTCTAAGCTTTCTCATGCACACATTTTCCTCATTATACTAGTACAGTAATTTCAGTTAATAATTGCATTGAAGACTGCTTTTATTTTATTTATTTATTTTAAGAATTTTATTTATTCATGAGAGAGAGAGAGACAGAGACAGAGAGACAGAGAGGCAGAGAAACAGGCAGAGGGAGAAGAAGGCTCCATGCAGGAAGCCCAATGTGGGACTCAATCCTGGGACTCCAGGATCACCCCTGGGCCGAAGGCAGGCACCAAACCCCTGAGCACTCAGGGATCCCCTGAAGACTGCTTTTAATTATTGCATATTACCTTCTATTAATTTAACCAGTATGGTCTTTGTCTCCTTTAATGCTGGTTTTCAATAATACATAAGAGAAAAAAATTAAAAATTTGTCACTCTGCAATTTACACATTTTTTGTATCGACCTACTTACTAGTGGCATATGTGTTTCCTCTTAACAGATTTAAATTTTAATTTTCCTGAATCAGTGTTAACCAAGAAAAAGGTAATTGTTGTTAAGAATATTCATACTGTCAGAATATCTTTCATTCTAAAGGCTGTTAGAATCTGTGCAGAAGTAATTACTGAAATTCTATTCAACTGTAATAATAAGCTGCCACTGATGACAGCAATTACTGGGAAAGTGTAATAGAAATCAATGGCACATTTTTCCCTGACAAGTACTTTTCTAAGGTTTACATTGGCTGAATAGTGTTGGCAATGACGATGTGCTCTATCATTCTTTTTTTTTAATTTTTTTTAATTTTTATTTATTTATGATAGGCACACGGTGAGAGAGAGGCAGAGACACAGGCAGAGGGAGAAGCAGGCTCCATGCACCGGGAGCCCAACGTGGGATTCGATCCCGGGTCTCCAGGATCACGCCCTGGGCCAAAGGCAGGCGCCAAACCACTGCGCCACCCAGGGATCCCCGTGCTCTATCATTCTTAATCATGCCTGGAATGATGTTACAGTTTGAACTGTAACACTGTTAGAGAGCAACTAATTGCTTGTTTCACTTGACACTTGTCCAGGCTTTCCATATATAGGACTATGTATTTCAGATGAATATGGGTTAAATTATGTTTCTTCACCTGTTTATATATATATATATATATATATATGATAGGCACATAGTGAGAGAGAGAGAGAGAGAGAGAGAGAGGCAGAGACACAGGCAGAGGGTGAAGCAGGCCCCATGCACCGGGAGCCCGACATGGGATTCGATCCCGGGTCTCCAGGATCGCGCCCTGGGCCAAAGGCAGGCGCCAAACCGCTGCGCCACCCGGGGATCCCTCTTCACCTGTTTATATATTTTTGAAGTACAGGCTTTAAGTACAGTTTACTTCAAATAAATAAATGAATTGAAGTTAAGCCAAATTTGCGAGGCAAACTTCTAAAATTGCAAAAGGTTTGGTATCCATACTTAGGTCAAATTATGGGTGCTTCTTTCAATTTCAAACTTTAGCAGTGATCATATTCACTATCAGCATTCTTGGTCATGCTTCCCATCATGTCATTTTCTTTTTCAGCTTCGACCAACTGGATACCTATGGTTAACCTTTAGCAAAGGAAGTTAATGCTTTGGGTATTTATAATTTGGTAAAATAAAGTATTAAATTTTGGCCCTTAAAATGAATATCTTAACTTTATCCAGGATGTTTGATTCCAGGAGAAAGGTGAGGAAAGATAATATTCATTGAGATGTTTCCATGTGTTAAATACAACATGCTGTGTTAGGTGTATTATATAAATCATCTCTTCTTCTCACAAAGCCTTCCAAAATAGAGTTACACTCATTTCACAATTGCTTTGTGCAAATGAGAAACATAAGGACAGAGGAGACTTTAAGCATCTATTGCATAATCATCTGTTTGCAGCCATTAATACTATCCAACAAGACCAGTTCTTTCAAGACACAATTAATCCCACATTGTCCATCCAGTTTTGAAGTGATACCACATGAACTTGAAGTGATATCATGTCTTATCTTGAAGTGATATAACCTGGACTCCTTTAAAGGGGATTATCTACTACCATCATAAGTAATAACCAAAAAAATCAAGTGGAGCTGTGAGATGCTCTATTTTCTTGAATGAATGTTAAAGCAAAACAAGGTAATTAATTTATTTTTCTGTGAAAAACTGAAATGATTACAAAATAAGCTTAAAATTTAAAATATAATTCAGCATTCATAGAAGGATTTAGGAAAACTGTAAAACTTAAATAACTTTACTTAAAGTATTTAAACTTTCTTATCATGGTGGGTTAAATTGCATTCTAATAGTTGGATTTTAAGAGAACTATATTATAATTTATACTCTCATTTGTTTAGTGAATTTACCACTAACAAAGGTGTAGGATGGAAACAACACAATAATTTATGTAGGAGAGATCATGTGGCTCTCTTCTCAATGACCAGAGCAGAAAATATTCTTGATAAGAATACATATCCCTGAGTTTGAGACTAGACTCAATTTTCCAGGACAAAATTTTAAATCCAAGCTAACTGAACTGTTGCATGTTGCTATTTTTCTTTTAGAATTGATGCTGGAGTGTGCTCAGTGAATTAAGCCAAGTACTTTTTAATAAATTAATCAGCAGTATTCAATTCAAGAGATTAAATACTGTTGGTATATGAAACTATAGATTGTCTATAAGGGCTAGAAATATAGAATACAGAATCTGCATCCTCCACATAAGGAGTCTATAAACTTCTCTCCAAAACCAAAGAAGAATAAATAAACTGTTGAACTTTGAGGCCAAATTATGGGGATTCACATATTCCTGTTATTAACACCAACTTTAATACCTTCTTTTACAATTGTTTCTTTACCTGTTAGAGGAATAAGCATTATTATGAATAATAAATGAAAAGAATATTTCAGCTGACCGCAGGACTCCAGGTTTCTAAAGAGCAAAATTTAATAAGATGTATAGTAAAACCATGATTTATCTACATTTTAAAGGAATTACATATGATAATTGGAACATTTTTTTCCTTCTTTCTTTGGCATAAAGTGAATTATAGATATGGAGATGATAATGAGGTAGGAACCAGAAACCTGGATTTTGTTCACAGCTGCAGTAATCATCATTTTATTAATTGAG
Source organism: Nyctereutes procyonoides (assembly GCF_905146905.1). Lineage (NCBI taxonomy): Eukaryota > Metazoa > Chordata > Mammalia > Carnivora > Canidae > Nyctereutes > Nyctereutes procyonoides. The sequence goes on along the minus strand of NW_026575125.1, from coordinate 61,615,446 downwards.
GCATGTCAAAAATTAATTAGACTTGGTATTTTAATCTGTAAAATGGAATACTAATATCTACCCTGTCTACTCTATACAATTCTTGCAGGAATCAAAAAAGATAGCACATATTAAATTACTTTCTAAATTACAAAATATTCTACAGCTATAATGATATATTGCCACTTTACCCATGGAGAATTTATAACTGTGCTCTTCAGAGTAAATAATCTGTTTATGCACTTTTAGGAAATCCCAATTATTAAGTCCTCACTGAACTATAATTCTCTAATCCTAAATTATATATATAGTGCCAAACTACCCATGAAGAAAAATACATGCACACAAGAGAAAACCACACACTTTGAGACTCAGAAATTGTAATATGCATTAATGACATGTTACAGAATCCCACGGTGTGTCTATGCCCACTTGAAGAAAGCACTGATTGACCAAAGGAGATGTTAAGCTTAGGCAGAAAATCAAAGCCTTCTCAGTATCCTCTGTTTTATCCAGTATGCTTTATGTAGTTTCAAATCTTTTTTAAGGACAGATACCTTGTTTAAACAAGCATCACCAAAATAGCACAAATTATTTATTAATAAATGATAACCAGCACAAATTATTTACAAATGTAGCATCCAGGGGCACCTGGGTGGCTCAGTCGGTTGTTTGCCTTTGGATCAAGTCATGATCCCAGGGTCATTGGATTGAGCCAGCTATCAAGCTCCTAACCCCTCAGGGAGTTTGCTACTCTCTCCCTCTGCTCCTACCCACCCATCCTGCTCATGCTCCCTTTTGCTCTCTTTCAAATAAATAAATAAAATCTTTAGCAACTATTATGCCATCAAATTTAAAATGCTCTATAAGGACAATTTATGTTTGTGCCTCTTAAAAAAGTATTTGGGATGGATTAGGCAAAACAGAACATTTTTCCAAATTAGTTTTCAAGTGCTGAGTTTTTCTCAGATGTTTCTCAGAAATGGCTGTGCCTATGATCTGGTGTATTTTTGTTTGTGTTTAAATAAATGAATTCCAGGGAAATTTAAAATCTGACCTAATTACTTGTTTACAGTTTCAGAGAGCCAATACCATCCAAAAATTCTTCTAAATAGAGTCATATCAAGAAAAGAAAAACATTAATTAAATTAAATATGAAGCTCTTGGAAATAAATTTTCAGTTACGAGGTTGAATTTTTTCCTAAAATTTTGCTACTCTGTATTGAAATGCATATTTAATTCAGCCTGCTCTTTCCTTTTCCTTGGATAGTGCACAACATGCATTTTATTGTTGTGACATATCAACAGTATGAATTATTCCCTAAAATAACCATGTGCTTAAATCACTTTGACTCTTTGGCTTCTTTGATCCAGGCTGATTGTGCCAAAATCCGGCAGGAAAGATTCTTTCGTAGCCTGAGTCATTGGCTTTCAGACTGGAATTATTGGAGTCATAAACATGTTAGCAGCAGATAGGCCATGTTCACAAAGGACTGTGTAGTTCTCTATGTGGAAAGCCTGAGAGCCTATGCAGAGTGAGACCTTAGTCATAGATATTAGAATACCTTTCAATGTACTTTAAAAACTTTTTTATTGTAATTTATAATCTACTCTTTTCACATATTTCCAGTATTCAATACTGTGTTATTAAAGATAATTATGATAATGTACATTAGACCTTTAGACTTCTTCATTCTACATAAATGCACCTTTGTACAATTTGGTCAACATTTCCTCATTATACCACTCATCTAGGACCTGGTAACTACCATTATGATATTTGCTTCTATGAATTTAATCTTTTAATATTCCACATGTCAGTGAGATCATGTAGTGTTTGTCTTTCGGCTCCTGATTTATTTCACTTAGCATAATGACCTAGCTCATCATTGTCGTTGCAGGAGGACCAAATTTAAATCTCTGTAGGTGAGTAAAGGAATCTGAATTTTTAAGATGCACCCAAGTCAATCTGATATGGAAAGTCTATAGAATACTTTTTGAGAAAATCATTGTAGCTATTGCATGCCTTTATAATTTTATTTGTAAACTACTGGAAGAAAACAAACAAAAACAGAAAAACAATTCTGAGACTTATAAAACTTTACATATTCTGGCAGATTAGTATTTAGGCACAGAGCGGAATCATTTCCAGGATTACTTTACTATCCATGATTACTGAGAAATTAAGACAGATACTACAGTTTAGATAGGAAACTGCCTATGAGATGAGAAACTCATCAATATAGCTCTGACCAAAATATTTTCTTTCACATATTTATAGTGCCCAAAAATCTATGATTAAAAATGTTTCCTGGAAGATGAGAGGGCAAGAGGGTGGAAGAGTAGGGTCCCCAAGTCACCTGTCCCCACCAAATTACCTAGATAACTTTCAAATCATCCTGAAAACCTATGAATTCAGCCTGAGATTTAAAGAGAGAACAGCTGGAATGCTACAGTGAGAAGACTTCCCGCTTCTATCAAGGTAGGAAGACGGAAAAAAAAAAGAAATAAAAAAGCATCCAAGAGGGAGGGGCCCCACTAGGAGCCAGGCTAAGGCCTGGCTGCGAGTGCCCCCAGGACAGGAAAGCCCCATCCTGGAGAAGCAGGAGCTTCACCAATCTTCCCAAAAGGAAAGGCCCTCGCAGAGAACTCGGACAGGATCCCAGGAGGGGCGGGGATGCCCTCAGGCTCCCAGGGGCACTAACAGAGGACCTGCACCCCGGGGGAGAACGCGCCACACCCCGCGGGCCGAGATCCGGGAAGGGCTACAGCGCCCGCCGGCAGGGCCCCAGGAGCAGCTCAGGGGGGCTCCGGCAGAGGCTCTGCAAGGAGGGGGCTGCGCGGCCCTGGAGCACAATTACAGTAGTACAGGCCCGAGCCCAGCATGATGGGGGACACAGGCCAAGATCTGGAGCTCCCCCAGGACAGGCAGAGGCATTGATTCTGTATCCTGCGCCACTGCTGAATTGCTGTATGAGTCCTAGCAATCTTGGGGTGGAGGCTTTTGGGTTTTCTACATAGAGTATCATGTCATCTGCGAAGAGGGAGAGTTTGACTTCTTCTTTGCCAATTTGAACACCTTTTCTTTCTTTTTGTTGCCTGATTTCTGAGGCTAGGACTTCTAGTACTATGTTGAATAGCAGTGGTGAGAGTGGACATCCCTGTCTTGTTCCTGATCTAAAGGGAAAGGCTCCCAGTGTTTCCCCATTGAGAATTATATTTGCTGTGGGTTTCTCATAGACGGCTTTTAAGATGCTAAGTAATGTTCCCTCTATCCCTAAACTCTGAAGTTTTGATCAGGAATGGATGCTGTGCTTTGTCAAATGCTTTCTCTACATCTGTTGAGAAGATCATACGGTTCTTGTTTTTTCTCTTGCTGATATGATGAATCACATTGATTTACGAGTGTTGAACAAGCCTTGCATCCCGGGGATAAATCCCACTGGGTCATGGTGAATAATCTTCTTAATGTATTGTTGGTTCCTATTGGTATCTTGTTGAGAATTTCTGCATCCATGTTCATCAGGGATATTGGTCTATAATTCTCCTTTTTGGTGGGGACTTTGTCCGGTTTTGGAATTAAGGTGATGCTGGCCTCATAGAATGAGTTTGGAAGTATTCCATCTGTTTCTATCTTTCGGAACAGCTTTAGTAGAATAGGTATGATTTCTTCTTCAAACGTTTGATAGAAGTCCCCTGGGAAGCCATCTGGCCCTGGACTCTTGTGTCTTGGGAGGTTTTTGATGACTGCTTCAATTTACTCCTTGGTTATAAGCCTGTTCAGGTTTTCTATTTCTTCTTGTTCCAGTTTTGCTAGTTTGTGGTTTTCTAGAAATGTGTCCATTTCTTCTAGATTGCCTAATTTATTGGCATATAGCTGCTCATAATATGTTTTTAAAATCTTTTGTATTTCCTTGGTATCAGTGGTGATCTCTCCTTTCCCATTCATGATTTTACTAATTTGAGTCTTTTCTCTCTTCTTTTTAATAAGGCTGGCTAATGGTTTATCTATCTTATTAATTCTTTCAAAGAACAGACTCCTGGTTTTGTTAGTCTGTTCCACAGTTCTTCTGGTCTCCATTGCATTGAGTTCTGCCCGAATCTTTATTAACTCTTTTCTTCTGCTGGGTGTAGGATCTATTTGCTGTTTTTTCTCCAGCTCCTTTAGGTGCAAGGTTAGCTTTTGTATTTGAGTTCTTTCCAGTTTTTGGATGGCTGCTTGTATTGTGATGCATTTCCCCCTCAGGACTGCTTTTGCTGTATCCCAAAGATTTTGAATGGTTTTTTCTTCATTCTCACTAGTATCCATGAATCTTTTTAATTTTTCACTAATTTCCTGGTTGACCCTTTCATCTTTTAGCAGGATGGTCATTAACCTCCATGTTTTTGAAATCCTTCCAAACTTCTTCTTGTGATTTAGTTCTAATTTCAAAGCATTATGGTCTAAAAATATGCAGGGGACGATCCCAATTTTTTGGTAGCAGTTAAGACCTGATTTGTGACCCAGTATGTGGTCTATTCTGGAGCAAGTTCCATGTGCACTTAAGAAGAATGTGTATTCAGTTGTTTTTGGATGTAAAGTTCTGTGATATCTGTGAAATCCATCTGGTCCAGTGTATCATTTAAAGCTCTTGTTTCTTTGGAGATGTTGTGCTTAGAAGACCTATCAAGTGTAGAAAGCGCTAGATTGAAGTCACCAAGTATAAGTGTATTATTATCTAAGTATGTCTTAAGTTTGGTTATTAATTGATTGATATACTTGGCAGCTCCCACATCAGGGCATAAATATTTATGATTGTTAAGTCCTCTTGTTGTATAGATCCTTTAAGTATGATATAGTGTCCCTCTTCATCTCTTACTACAGTCTTCGGGATAAATTTTAGTTTATCTGATATAAAGATGACTACCCCTGCTTTCTTTTGAGGGCCATTTGAATGGTAAATGGTTCTCCAACCTTTTATTTTCAGGCTGTAGGTGTCCTTTTGTCTAAAATAAGTCTCTTGGGATCCCTGGGTGGCGCAGCAGTTTGGCGCCTGCCTTTGGCCCAGGGAGCGATCCTGGAGACCCGGGATCGAATCCCACGTCGGGCTCCTGGTGCATGGAGCCTGCTTCTCCCTCTGCCTGTGTCTCTGCCTCTCTCTCTCTCTCTCTGTGACTATAATAAATACATTTAAAAAATAAATAAATTTCATAGATGAGGAGGGGCAAGATGGCGGAAGAGTAGGGTCCCCAAATCACCTGTCCCCACCAAATTACTTAGATAACCTTCAAATCATCCTGAAAATCTACGAATTCGGCCTGAGATTTAAAGAGAGAACAGCTGGAATGCTACAGTGAGAAGAGTTCGCGCTTCTATCAAGGTAGGAAGACGGGGAAAAGAAATAAAAACAAAAGGCCTCCGAGGGGGAGGGGCCCCGCGAGGAGCCGGGCTGAGGCCGGGGCGAGTGTCCCCAGGACAGGAGAGCCCCGTCCCGGAGGAGCAGGAGCTGCACCAACCTTCCTGGGCAGAAAGGGGCTCGCAGGGACTTGGAGCAGGACCCAGGAGGGCGGGGATGCCCTCGGGCTCCCTGGGACACTAACAGACACCTGCGCCCCAGGAGAGTGCGCCGAGCACCCTAAGGGCTGCAGCGCGTACGGCGGGACACGGAGCTGCTCGGAGGGGCTCGTGGGCGGCTCCCCGGAGGGGGCTGCGGGGTGGGAGCGCGAATCCAACAGCGCAGGCCCCGGAGCACAGGGCGCCGGGACACAGCCCAGGATCCGGCCTCCCCCGGGACAGGCAGAGGCTGGGAGGGCCCAGGACAGCAAGGACGCTCCTGCCCCGAGCTGAGCACATCAGCGGCCCCACCCCGGAGCCTCCAGGCCCTGCAGACGGAGAGCCCCATAGTTCCTGCGGAGGCTGAATCCAGGCTTCTAGAGCTGCCATAACAACTGCAGCTGTTCCTCCTGGGGCCTCAAGGGGTAAACAACCCCCGCTGAGCCCTGCAGCAGGCAGGGGCAGAGCAGCTCCCCCAAGTGCTAACACCTGAAAATCAGCACAGCAGGCCCCTCCCCCAGAAGACCAGCTGGACAGACCAGTTCCAGGGGAAGTCAAGGGACTTAAAGTCTAAAGATTCAGAAGATACTCCCCCATGTTTTTTTGTTAATGTTTTTTCTTTTTTCTTTTCTTTTTGATTTCTGATTGCTTCCCCCACCCCACCCTTTTTTCACCTTTCTTTCTTTTTCTTTCTCTTTTTCTTCTTTTTTTTCCTTTTTTTTCTTCTTTTTCTTTTTTCTTTTTCTCTTTCCTTTCCTTCTCTCTCTTTCTCTCCTTTTCCCAATACAACTTATTTTTGGCCACTCTGCACCGAGCAAAATGACTAGAAGGAAAACCTCACCTCAAAAGAAAGAATCAGAAACAGTCCTCTCTCCCACACAGTTACAAAATCTGGATTACACTTCAATGTCAGAAAGCCAATTCAGAAGCACTATTATACAGCTACTGGTGGCTCTAGAAAAAAGCATTAAGGACTCACGAGACTTCATGACTGCAGAATTTAGATCCAATCAGGCAGAAATTAAAAATCAATTGAATGAGATGCAATCCAAACTAGAAGTCCTAACGACGAGGGTTAACGAGGTGGAAGAATGAGTGAGTGACATAGAAGACAAGTTAATGGCAAAGAGGGAAACTGAGGAAAAAAGAGACAGACAATTAAAAGACCATGAAGACAGATTAAGGGAAATAAATGACAGCCTAAGGAAGAAAAACCTACATTTAATTGGGGTTCCCGAGGGCGCCGAAAGGGACAGAGGGCCAGAATATGTATTTGAACAAATCCTAGCTGAAAACTTTCCCAATCTGGGAAGGGAAACAGGCATTCAGATCCAGGAAATAGAGAGATCCCCCCCTAAAATCAATAAAAACCGTTCAACACCTCGACATCTAATAGTGAAGCTTGCAAATTCCAAAGATAAAGAGAAGATCCTTAAAGCAGCAAGAGACAAGAAGTCCCTGACTTTCATGGGGAGGAATATTAGGGTAACAGCAGACCTCTCCACAGAGACCTGGCAGGCCAGAAAGGGCTGGCAGGATATATTCAGGGTCCTAAATGAGAAGAACATGCAACCAAGAATACTTTATCCAGCAAGGCTCTCATTCAAAATGGAAGGAGAGATAAAGAGCTTCCAAGACAGGCAGGAACTGAAAGAATATGTGACCTCCAAACCAGCTCTGCAAGAAATTTTAAGGGGGACTCTTAAAATTCCCCTTTAAGAAGAAGTTCAGTGGAAAAATCCACAAAAACAAGGACTAAATAGATATCATGATGACACTAAACTCATATCTGTCAATAGTAACTCTGAACGTGAACGGGCTTAATGACCCCATCAAAAGGCGCAGGGTTTCAGACTGGATAAAAAAGCAGGACCCATCTATTTGCTGTCTACAAGAGACTCATTTTAGACAGAAGGACACCTACAACCTGAAAATAAAAGGTTGGAGAACCATTTACCATTCAAATGATTCTCAAAAGAAAGCAGGGGTAGCCATCCTTATATCAGATAAACTAAAATTTACCCCGAAGACTGTAGTGAGAGACGAAGAGGGACACTATATCATACTTAAAGGATCTATCCAGCAAGAGGACTTAACAATCCTCAAAATATATGCCCCGAATGTGGGAGCTGCCAAATACTTAAACGAATTATTAACCAAAGTGAAGAAATACTTAGATAACAATACACTTATACTTGGTGACTTCAATCTAGCTCTTTCTACCCTTGATAGGTCTTCTAAGCACAACATCTCCAAAGAAACGAGAGCTTTAAATGATACACTGGACCAGATAGATTTCACAGATATCTACAGAACTTTACATCCAAACTCAACTGAATACACATTCTTCTCAAGTGCACATGGAACTTTCTCCAGAATAGACCACATACTGGGTCACAAATCAGGTCTGAACCGATGCCAAAAGATTGGGATCGTCCCCTGCATATTCTCAGACCATAACGCCTTGAAATTAGAACTCAATCACAAGGGGATCCCTGGGTAGCTCAGCGGTTTAGTGCCTGCCTTCACGCCCAAGGCATGATCCTGGAGTCCTGGGATCGAGTCCCACATCGGGCTCCCTGCATGGAGCCTGCTTCTCCCCCTGCCTGTGTCTCTTCCTCTCTCTCTCTCTCTCTCTATCTCTCTCTCCTCTCTCTCTCTCATGAATAAATAAAAAAAATCTTAAAAAAAAAGAAATCACAAGAAGAAGTTTGGAATGACCTCAAACACGTGGAGGTTAAGGACCATCCTGCTAAAAGATAAAAGGGTCAACCAGGAAATTAAGGAAGAATTAAAAAGATTCATGGAAACTAATGAGAATGAAGATACAACCGTTCAAAATCTTTGGGATGCAGCAAAAGCAGTCTTGAGGGGGAAATACATCGCAAAACAAGCATCCATTCAAAACTGGAAAGAACTCAAATACAAAAGCTAACCTTACACATAAAGGAGCTAGAGAAGAAGCAGCAAATGGACCCGACGCCCAGCAGAAGAAGAGAGTTAATTAAAATTCGAGCAGAACTCAACGAAATTGAGACCAGAAGAACTGTGGAACAGATCAATAGAACCAGGAGTTGGTTCTTTGAAAGAATTAATAAGATAGATAAACCATTAGCCAACCTTATTAAAAAGAAGAGAGAGAAGACTCAAATTAATAAAATAATGAATGAGAAAGGAGAGATCACTACCAACACCAAGGAAATACAAACGATTTTAAAAACATATTATGAACAGCTATACGCCAATAAATTAGGCAATCTAGAAGAAATGGACGCATTCCTGGAAAGCCACAAACTACCAAAACTGGAGCAGGAAGAAATAGAAAACCTGAACAGGCCAATAACCAGGGAGGAAATTGAAGAAGTCATCAAAAACCTCCCAAGACACAAGAGTCCAGGGCCAGATGGCTTCCCAGGGGAATTCTATCAAACGTTTAAAGAAGAAATCATACCTATTCTACTAAAGCTGTTTGGAAAGATAGAAAGAGATGGAGTACTTCCAAATTCATTCTATGAGGCCAGCATCACCTTAATTCCAAAACCAGACAAAGACCCCACCAAAAAGGAGAATTACAGACCAATATCCCTGATGAACATGGATGCAAAAATTCTCAACAAGATACTAGCCAATAGGATCCAACAACACATTAAGAAAATTATTCACCATGACCAAGTAGGATTTATCCCCGGGACACAAGGCTGGTTCAACACTCGTAAAACAATCAATGTGATTCATCATATCAGCGAGAGAAAAACCAAGAACCATATGATCCTCTCATTAGATGCAGAGAAAGCATTTGACAAAATACAGCATCCATTCCTGATCAAAACTCTTCAGAGTGTAGGGATAGAGGGAACTTTCCTCGACATCTTAAAAGCCATCTACGAAAAGCCCACAGCAAATATCATTCTCAATGGGGAAGCACTGGGAGCCTTTCCCCTAAGATCAGGAACAAGACAGGGATGTCCACTCTCACCACTGCTATTCAACATAGTATTGGAAGTCCTAGCCTCAGCAATCAGACAACAAAAAGACATTAAAGGCATTCAAATTGGCAAAGAAGAAGTCAAACTCTCCCTCTTCGCCGATGACATGATACTCTACATAGAAAACCCAAAAGCCTCCACCCCAAGATTGCTAGAACTCATACAGCAATTTGGTAGCGTGGCAGGATACAAAATCAATGCCCAGAAATCAATGGCATTTCTATACACTAACAATGAGACTGAAGAAAGAGAAATTAAGGAGTCAATCCCATTTACAATTGCACCCAAAAGCATAAGATACCTAGGAATAAACCTAACCAAAGAGGTAAAGGATCTATACCCTAAAAACTATAGAACACTTCTGAAAGAAATTGAGGAAGACACAAAGAGATGGAAAAATATTCCATGCTCATGGATTGGCAGAATTAATATTGTGAAAATGTCAATGTTACCCAGGGCAATTCACACGTTTAATGCAATCCCTATCAAAATACCATGGACTTTCTTCAGAGACTTAGAACAAATTATTTTAAGATTTGTGTAGAATCAGAAAAGACCCCGAATAGCCAGGGGAATTTTAAAAAAGAAAACCATATCTGGGGGCATCACAATGCCAGATTTCAGGTTGTACTACAAAGCTGTGGTCATCAAGACAGTGTGGTACTGGCACAAAAACAGACACATAGATCAATGGAACAGAATAGAGAACCCAGAATTGGACCCTGAACTTTATGGTCAACTAATATTCGATAAAGGAGGAAAGACTATCCACTGGAAGAAAGACAGTCTCTTCAATAAATGGTGCTGGGAAAATTGGACATCCACATGCAGAAGAATGAAACTAGACCACTCTCTTGCACCATACACAAAGATAAACTCAAAATGGATGAAAGATCTAAATGTGAGACAAGATTCCATCAAAATCCTAGAGGAGAACACAGGCAACACCCTTTTTGAACTCTGCCACAGTAACTTCTTGCAAGATACATCCACGAAGGCAAAAGAAACAAAAGCAAAAATGAACTATTGGGACTTCATCAAGATAAGAAGCTCTTGCACAGCAAAGGATACAGTCAACAAAACTCAAAGACAACCTACAGAATGGGAGAAGATATTTGCAAATGACCTATCAGATAAAGGGCTAGTTTCCAAAATCTATAAAGAACTTATTAAACTCAACAGCAAAGAAACAAACAATCCAATCATGAAATGGGCAAAAGACATGAAGAGAAATCTCACAGAGGAAGACATAGACATGGCCAACATGCACATGAGAAAATGCTCTGCATCACTTGCCATCAGGGAAATACAAATCAAAACCACAATGAGATACCACCTCACACCAGTGAGAATGGGGAAAATTAACAAGGCAGGAAACAACAAATGTTGGAGAGGATGCGGAGAAAAGGGAACCCTCTTACACTGTTGGTGGGAATGTGAACTGGTGCAGCCACTCTGGAAAACTGTGTGGAGGTTCCTCAAAGAGTTAAAAATAGACCTGCCCTACGACCCAGCAATTGCACTGTTAGGGATTTACCCCAAAGATTCAGATGCAATGAAACGCCGGGACACCTGCACCCCGATGTTTCTAGCAGCCATGTCCACAATAGCCAAACTGTGGAAGGAGCCTCGGTGTCCATCGAAAGATGAATGGATAAAGAAGATGTGGTTTATGTATACAATGGAATATTACTCAGCCATTAGAAACGACAAATACCCACCATTTGCTTCAACGTGGATGGAACTGGAGGGTATTATGCTGAGTGAAGTAAGTCAATCGGAGAAGGACAAACAGTGTATGTTCTCATTCATTTGGGGAATATGAATAATAGTGAAAGGGAATATAAGGGAAGGGAGAAGAAATGTGTGGGAAATATCAGAAAGGGAGACAGAACATAAAGACTCCTAACTCTGGGAAACGAACTAGGGGTGGTGGAAGGGGAGGAGGGCGGGGGGTGGGGGTGAATGGGTGACGGGCACTGAGGGGGACACTTGACGGGATGAGCACTGGGTGTTATTCTGTATGTTGGTAAATTGAACACCTATAAAAATTAATTTATAAAAAAAATAAAATAAAATTAAGGAATAGAAATCATTGTTAATTTGCCCAAAGTCATATAGTCAGTAAGTGGCATAATCAGGATTCAAACACATGTATCTCTGTATCTTTTCACAATTTTTCCACAATATTGATGTCCGGTTCACATGGAAACATTAGTAGCTCAGTGCATTTCCTAAGCAAGGGACATTTTCCTTAACATTTCCTCTGAACACACACATTACAACACTAACCTTACCCCCATAGGGTATCATTTCCCCATAGATTTTAATTTGTTCATTTAAATACTTTGGAATGGGATTATTGAGTCATATGGTTAGTGTATATTTAACTTTATAATAAACTACCACAGTATTTCCAAAATTGCTGTAGCATTTGAAACTCCTCCAGCGTATTTGAGTGCCAATTTTAGCATGTCCTTGACAACATTTGGTATTTTAAGTGTTTGGTTGTTTTGTGTTGTTTTGTTTTATATTGACCATTTTAATGGACATAATATGGTATTTTATTGTCCTATTTTAAATTGAGTTATATTTGACAAACAACACTGTAATTTTAAGGAGTAAACATTGATTTTATAACTTTATATTGCAATATGACTATCATAGTAGCATTTGCTAATAGCTCTTCTGAGCCACATAATTATTATTTATTCTAGTGTTGGCAACAATTAATATCTAGTGACTTTCCAAGAGTTTTGTTGTCTATAAATATTGTGCAGTGTATTAGGTCTCCAGGAGTTATTTATATACAACTTATATTTCCCTAATTAATAGTGTTGAACACATTTTTATTTATTTGTTGTATATATATTTTTGGTATCGTATCTGTTCACATAATTTGCCCATTAAAAAATGGATTGGGGACACCTGGGTGGTTCAGTGTTTGAGTGTCTGCCTTTGGTTCAGACTATGATCCCAGAGTCCTGGGATCCAGTCTCGCATCAGGATCCCCACAGGGAGCCTGCTTCTCCCTCTGCCTATGTCTCTGCTTCTCTCTGTGTGTCTCTCATGAATAAATAAATAAAATCTTTTTTAAAAACTTAAAAATGAATTGTTCATCCACTTTCTATTGAGCTATAAGAAATCTTTATATATTCTAGATACAAGTCATTTGCCAGAAACATTTTGACAGTCATTTCCTCTGTTCTGTGGATCAATTGCCTTTTTGTTATTATTTTAACAATGCTTTTCAAAAGTAGGAATTTAAATTTTTAGGCAATTCAGTTTTTATTTAGTTTGTGTTTTGGGTTCTATTGGAAAATATTTGCCTAAATCAAAAGACAAAGCTTATCTCCTTATTTTTCATATAGAAGTTTGTTTTTAAGCTTAAAAATTTTTAGTTTACTTCATGCATTTAACAATGTGAAGTTCTGAATTTTTACTTTCTGCTCTATTGAGGTATAAATTGCAAATAAAATGTGTATACTTAATTTATATAATATAATGACTGAAATATGGATACATTGTGAAATAATTACCATAGTGAATTTCTTTTAAAAGAATTCTATATATTTGAGAGAGAGAGAGAGACATGGTCAGTGAGAGAAGCATAAGAGAAAGAGAAGCAGACTAGGGGTCTGACCTGAGCTGAAGACACAATGACACATGTGTTCCATGGTCAATTTCTTTTTTAAAAGATTTTATTTATTTATTCCTAAGATACACAGAGGGAGAGGCAGGAAGTCCGATGTGGAACTCGATCCCAGGACCCTGGGATTAAGCCCTGAGCCAAAGACAGACCCTCAATCACTGAGCCAACCAGGCGTCCCTCCAGGGTCAAGTTCTTTAACTCATCACATCACATAGTTACCAATTTTCTTATGTGTGGTGAAAAGTTTAAGATATTCTCTCATAGAAAATTTTAAGCACAAAATTGATATCATCAACTATATCACTATGCTATACATTAAAGCCCATAATTTATTGAACTTATAACAGTTTGTGCTCATAGATGAACATGTCATTTCTGCCCCCCACCCTTAAGGTCTGGCAACTACTATTCTATTGTGTTTCTATAATTCAACTTTTTAAAATTCCACATATAAGTGAGACCATATACTATTTGACATTAGTTACCTGGATTACTTCACTTAGCACAGTACCCTTGAGGTTTACCAGAGTCACATATGACAGTATTTCCTTATGTTTAAGCCTGGATAATATTCTATTATATGTATATATTACATTTTCTTTGACCATTTGAATGTCAATGGAAATTTAGGTCAATTGCTGCCTTGGATTTGTGAATAATGCTGCAGTTCACATAGGAATGAAGATGTATCTTCAAGATAATGATTTTCTGTCCTTTAGGTTAGGTTACTGAATCATGTTGTATTCCTTTAATTTTTTGAGGGACCAACATATTGTTTTCCATTGTGGTCACATTGATTTAAATTTTCATCCAAAGTGTACATAGATCTCTTTTTCTCCATGTTCTTGCCCACATTTAAATTTGTTTATTTTATAATGACCATCCTAACAAATATAAAGGCGATACGTCATTGTGCTTTTAAGTTTTATTCCCCTGATGATTATTGATGCTGAGAAAATTTTCATGTCCCTGTTGGATACCTGCATGAAATAAATTTGTTGCTAAGACCTATATGCAAGATATTACCACCACTGTTTTGTTTTAGTAGTTTTATGCTTTTGGGTCTCACATTTACATCTTTAGTCCATTTTGAGTTTATTTTTGTGTATGGTGCAAGAAAGTGGTCCAATTGGTCCAGTTTTATACTTTTACATTTAGCTGTCCACTTTTTCCAAATCACGTTCTGAAAAGACTCTCTTTTCCACATTGTATATTCTTGTATCCTTTGTTACAGGTTAATTAGCTATATACCCCTACATTTATTTTTGGACTCTCTATGCTGTTCCATTGATTACATGTCTATTTTTTTCTAGCACCATAATGTTTTGATTATTATAGCTTTGTATTATACCTTGAAATCTACGATTGTGATATCTCTAGCTTTGCTCTTTGCTGAGACTGCTTTGGGTATTCAAGGCTTTTAGTGTTGCATACAAGTTTTAGGATTACAGCTTCTAGTTTTGTAAAAATTCTATTAGGATTTTGATAGTCATTGCACTGAATCTGTTTTGGGTAGTTTGAACATTTTTAATATTATTATTCTTTTCCAATCAATCAGCATGGAATATCTTTCAATTTGTTTCTATCATCTTCAATTTATTTATTGATGTCTGATAATCTTCAGAGTACAGGTCTTTCACCTACTTCCTTGCATTTATTCCTATGTGTTTTATTCTTTTGGTGCATATGTTAATGAGGGTTTTAAAAAATTTTCATTTTCTGATATTTTTTATTGTGTATAGGAATGCAACAGATAGCTGTATATTAACTTTTTTATTTTTAAAAAGATCTTATTTCTATTCATGAAAGACAGAGAGAGAAAAAGGCAGAGACACAGGCAAAGGGAGAAGTAGGCTTTCCACAGGTGCCCCATGTGGGACCCAATACCAGACCTCAGGATCACGCCGTGAGTCAAAGGCAGATGCCCAGCCGCTGAGCCACCCAGGCATCCCTGTGTATTAACTTTATAACCTTCAAAATTACTGAATTCATATATCAATTCTAATACTTTTGGTGGAGTGTTTAGGGTTTTTAAAATAGAGAAACAGAAATAAAAACGTTATTTGTAACTGTAATTAATTACAGTTTTACTACTTCCTTACAACTTTAGGTGGTTTTATTTTTCAATTTTTTTTCTTGTCTGATTATGTCAGCTACATCTTCCACTACTCTGTTGAGTAGAGGTGGTGAGAGTGGACATCCTTATCTTTTTCCAGCTCTTAGAACAAAAACTTTCCTTTTTTTTTTAACATTGAGAATGACATTAGCTGTGGGCTTTCCATATATAACCTTCATTATGTTGAGGTATATTCCCTCTAACCTCACACTGTTAAGAGTTTTTATCATTAAATTGTGTTGAGGGCAGCCAAGGTGGCTCAGATATTTAGCACTGCCTTCAGCCTGGGGCATGATCCTGGAGACCCAGGATCCAGTCCCATGTCAGGCTCCCTGCATGGAGCCTGCTTCTCCGTCTGACTGTGTCTTTGCCTCTCTCTGTGTGTTCTCATGAATAAATAAATAAAATATTTACATAAGTAAATAAATAAATGATGTTGAAATTTGTCAAGTAATTTTTTGCATCTATTGGTATGATCATGATTTTTATCATTATTAATTTGATGTATCATATTGATGGATTTGTGAATATTGAACCACACTTGCATCATTGTCATGAATCCCACTTTATGATTAAAAAATCATAGTAATATTTTTAAAAATATACTGTTGGGTTCAGTTTCCTGATATTTAGTTGAGGATTATTTCATCATAGATTTTTGTCTGTAGTTATTTTTTTAAAGATTTAATTTATTTATTCATGAGAGACAGAGAGAGGGAGAGAGAGAGAGAGAGAGAGAGAGAGAGAGAGAGAGGGAGAGAGAGAGGGAGAGGCACAGACACTGGCAGAGGGAGAAGGAGGCTCCATTCCATGCAGGGAGCCTGATGTGGAACTTGATCCCAGGTCTCCAGGACCAAACCTTGGGCTGAAGGCAGCGTTAAACCGCTGAGCCACCTGGGGTACCCTGTAGTTATTTTTTTCTCTTTTATTTTTCTTTCTTTTTTGTAATGTTTTGTCTGGTTTTAACATTATGATAATGCTGACTGAATGAATTTGGAAGCACTCCCTCCTCCTTTATTAAAACATCTTGAGAAGAATAGACATTAACTCTTCTTTAAATGTTTAGTAGAATTCACCTGTGAAACCAACTCATCCTGAATTGTTGATGTTGTTATTAGGGATATTTTCATTACTGATTTCATGTTATTACTAGTAATAGGTGTGTTCAAAATAGTATTTTTATTCCTGTTTCAGTTTTGGAAGTTTCTATATTTCCAGGAACATATTCATTTCTTATACATTATTGATTTTGTTGCCATACATTTTTTTTGTTATTTTATCTTGTATATGTTTGTATTTCTGTGTTATTGGTCGTAATTTCTCTTCCATCATTTTTGAATTTATTTATTTGAGACGTTTTTTCTTCATGAGTCTGGGTAAAGTTTTATCACCTAAGTGTATTTTTTTTCAAAGAACTAGGTCTTGGTTTTATTGACCATTTCCATTTATTTTTTAGTCTGTTTCATTTATTTCCACTCTACTTTTTGCTATGTCCTTTATTTATTAGCTTTGTGAGGGGGGTTTTCCTGTTATAACTGCTTTTACTACATTTCAAAAATCTTGGACCATTTGTATATATTTTGATCTGTCCTTATTTATTTTTTTATTTATTCATTGATCCATTGGTTTTTTAGTAGCATGATGTTTAGCTTCCATGTATTTATAATATTTCTTTTTTCCTTCAAGATTTTTTTTTCAAATTTCATATTAACATATAGTATAGTATTAGTTTCAGGAGTAGAATTTAGTGATGCATCACTTGCAGATAACACCAAGTGCTCATTACATTAAGCACTTCTTAATACTCCTTACCCATTTAACCTGTCCCTCCACCTAGCTCTCCTCCAGCAACCCTCAGTGTGTTCCCTATGTTTAAGAGTCCCTATGCCCCCTGTGTCTTTATCTTTTTTTAAATTTTTCCTTCCCTTTCCCTATGTTCATTTGTTTCTTAAATTCGACATATGAGTGAAATCATATGATATTTGTCTTTCTCTGACTTATTTGGCTTAACATAATACACTCTAGTTCTCTCTATGTCACTGCAAATGGCAAGATTTCATTATTTTGATGACTAATATATATTATATATAATATATATATTATATATTATATCTAATTACACACACACACACACACACACCACATCTTTATCCATTCATCAGTCAATGGACATTTGGGCTCTTTCCATAATTTGGTTACTGCGGATATTGCTACTATAAATAGGGTGCATGTGCCCCTTTCAATCAGTATTTTTGTATTCTTTGGATAAATATCTAGTAGTTCAATTGCTGGGTCTTGGGTAATTCTATATTTAACTTTATGAGGAACTTCCATATTGTTTTACAATATTTGCACCAGTTTGTATTCCCACCAACAGTGTAAGAGGTTTCCCCTTTCTCTGCATTCTTGCCAAAATCTGTTGTTTCCAGGGTTGTTAATTTTAGCCATTCTGGCCAGGGTGAGGTGGTATCTCAGTGTGGTTTCATTTGTTTTTCTCTGATGCCAAGTGATGTGGAATATTTTTTCAATGTGTCCATTGGCCATTTTTATATCTTCTTTGGAGAAATGTCTGTTCATATTTTCTGTCCTTTCTTGATTGTGTTTTTAATTTTTGGTGTTAGTTTGATAAGTTCTTTATGGATTTTGGATACTAGCTCTTTGTCCTATGTGCTTTGCTAATATCATCTCCCATTATATAGGTTGTCTTTTAGTTTTGTTGATGGTTTACTTTGTTACATAGAATCTTTTTATCTTGTCAAAGTTCCAACAGTTCATTTTTGCTTTTGTTTTCCTTGGCTCTGGAGACGTTTCTGTTAAAGAAGTTACTGCAGCTGATGTCAAAGAGGTTACAGCCTGTGATCTCCTCTAGGATTTTGTTGTATTCCTATCTCTCATTTAGGTCTTTAGTCCATTTTGAATTTATTTTTGTATATGGTGTAAGAAAGTGGTCCAGTTTCATTCTTCTGCATGTGGTTGCCCAATTTTCTCAGTACAATTTGGTGAAGGGATTGTCTTTTTACCATTGGATATTCTTTCCTGTTTTGTCAAAGATTAGTTGACCATAGAGTTAGGGGTCCATTTCTGGTTCTCTATTCTGTTCCATTGATCTATGAGTCTGTTTTTGTGTCACTGTGATATCATTTTGATGATTATAGCTTGAAGTCCAGGTTTGTGATGCCTCCAGATTTGATTTTCTTTTTTCAAAATTACTTTCACTATTTGGTGTCTTTTCTCAGGAGAATTTTAGAAAATATTTAAAGAGAATTACCACCTATTTTCTGAAATGGTTCTAAAAACAGAAATGGAAGGAAAACTTCCAAACTCATTCTATGAGGCCAGTATTCTGTGATTCCAAAACAAGGCCAAGACCCCACTAAAAAGAAGGATTACAAACTAATATCCCTGATGAACATGGGCACAAAAATTTTCAACAAGATACTAGCTAATGAAGTCTGACAGTATATTTAAAGGATCATTCACCACGACCAACTGGGATTTATCCCTAAGCTGCAAGGGGTGGTTCAATTCATGCAAATAAATCAACATGATATACCACATTAATAACAGAAAGGATAAAGCTGTATGATTCTCTCAATAAGTGAAGAAAAGGCATTTGACAAAGTGCAGCATATTTTCTTTTTTAAGAGATTTATCAGAAAGGGAGACAGAACATAAAGACTCCTAACTCTGGGAAAGGAACTGGGGGTGGTGGAAAGGGAGGAGGATGGGGGGTGGGGATGAATGTGTGATGGGCACTGAGGGGGGCACTTGACGGGATGAGCACTGGGTGTTATTCTGTATGTTGGTAAATTGAACACCAATAAAAAATAAATTTATTATAAAAAAGATTTATTTATTTATTCATGAGAGACATAGAGAGAGAGAGGTAGAGGGAGAAGCAGGCTCCCTGCAGGAACTTGATGTGGGACTCGATACTGAAACTCCAGGATCACACCCTGAGCTGAAGGCAGATGCTCAACTGCTGAGCCACCCAGGTGTCCCAAGCATATTTTCTGGATAAAAGAACCCAAGAACTCAGGGATAGAAGGAGCACAATGATTTTTCACAGAGCTAGAGCAAACGATTCTAAAATGTGTATGGAACCATATATGTATAATATTTCCATTTTATCTTTCTTTGGAGTAATTTCTACTCTCATAAAATTGTGGTTAGAAAAGATTCCTGATATGATTTCAATTTACTTAAATTGATTTTTTTTACATTTTTAAAATTTAAATTAAATTTGCCAACATATTAGTATACCACCCAGTGCTCATCACATCAAGACTGAAAGTGCTCATCACCCAGTTACCCCATCCCCCCATCCACCTCCCCTTCCACAACATTTTGTTTATTTACCAGAGTTAGGACTTTATCATGGTTTGTCTCCCTCTCTAATTTTTCCACTCAGTTTCCCTTATAATTCCTTTCACTATTTATTATATTCCATATATTACTGAAACCACATGATTGTCATTTTTTTGTGACCAAAACCAGTTTTTTTGTGATCTATCCTGGAAAATATTTCACATACACTTGAAAAAAAATGTATTCTCCTCTCTTTGATAGAATGTTCTTAATATATCTGTTAGTTCCATCTGGTCTAATGTATCATTACAATCTTGGATTCCTTATCAATTTTCCATGTGAATGATATATTTATTGATGCAAGTGGGACATTAAACTTCCTACACCTGTGTTATTACTGCCAAATTCTCCCTTTATATCTGTTGGTATTTGTTTTATGCATTTAGATGTTCCTATTTGGGTGCGTAAATATTTATAGTTGTTCAATATTCTAATTGGATTGATTATTTTATCATTATGTAGTGTCCTTCTTTGTCTCTCCCTACCTTTTAAAGTCTATTTTGTCTCATGTAAGTATTACTATTCTTACTTGTTTTTCATTTTCATTTGTATAATGTTTTTCCATCTCTTCACTTCTGGTCTGTATTTCTCTAGGCTTGAAGCAAATCTCTCATAGGCACCATATTGATGTTTGTTTGTCGAATCCAATATCTCACCCTGTTTTCTGTTTGGAGCATTTAGTGCATTTACATTTTTCAAATATTTTATTTACTTATTTGACACACAGAGAGAAAGCACAAGCAAGGGGAGTAGCAGAGAGAAAAGGAAAAGCAGGTTCCCTGCTCCAGGACCCTAGGATCATGACCTGAGCTGAAGGCTGATGCTTAACCAGCTGAGCCACCCAGGACTCCTAGTGCATTTACATTTTAATTTTTGGTAGGGGTATACTTATTCTCATGTTGTTACTTGCTCTATGGTTGTTTATGTAGCTTTCTTTTCCTCTCTTCTTGTTTTTGTCTCCTCCCATGTGGTTTGATAAATAAGTACATTTTTATATAAACTGTATATAAATTTTTACTCCCACCTTCACATTTTATGTACATGATGCCATATTTTACATCTTTCTGTTTTCTGCATCCATTGACTAAGTTTTGTAGATACAACTGATTTACTACTGCTGTGTTTTAATCTTCATAACATCTTTATGAGTGATTAATTTACTACTTTACTATATGTTTGATATTACTCGTCATTTTTTTTCCTTTTATAAATTTCTCACTTTTATTATGGACTTTTTCTTTACACTTAAAGAATTCTCTTTGGCATTTCTTATAATAATAAACTGCTTTAGGGGATCCCTGGGTGGCTCAGCAGTTTAGCGCCTGTCTTCAGCCCAGGGCACGATCCTGGAGTCCCGGGATCAAGTCTCACATCAGGCTCCCTGCATGGAGTCTGCTTCTCCCTCTGCCTGTGTCTCTGCCTCTCTGTGTGTGTATGTCTCTCATGAATAAATAAATAAAATCTTTAAAAAATAATAAACTGCTTTAATATTTTGTATTATAGTACCTATTTTCCTTTCATTCCAAATAATAACCTTGCTAGGGTAAGTATTCTTTGCTGTACATTTTTGTTTTTCCTTTCAGCACTTTGAATATATGGTACTCCCTTCTGTCCTGTGGTTTCTGCTGAAAAGTCACCTGATAATCTTAAGAGCTTTCCCTTGTATGTAACTGTTTTATTTTCCCTTGCTGCTTTTTAACATTATTTTTACGACTTTAAATATTACATATTTTGATTTGGACCTACTTGGGTTCATCTTTAGCGTCTTTCTGTGCTTCCTGGACATGGATGCCCATTTCCTTTCACAGATTTGGGAAGTTTTCAGCTATAATTTATTCAAATATATTTTCTTCTCCCTTCTTTCACTGACCCTTCTCCTTTTGGAAATCACTAGAATGCGAATGTTATTAACCCTGGGGATGTTGCTGATTTCCCTTAACCTATTCTCATTTTTAGTATTTTTTTAATTTATTTCGTTTTTGGTAAGTTAGCATATAGTGTAATATTGGTTCAGGAGTAGAATTTAGTGATTCTACAACACTATAAAAACCAGTGCTCATCACAATAAGTGCCCTCCTTAGTACCCATCACACATATTCTTTCCCTTTTTTTTTTCTGTTCGTCTTCGTTGCTGACCATTACCGTATATTCCAGATAGGTGATCCATTCTGCATACTCTAGTCTGCTAATGATTCTTTCTTGTGCATTTTTATTTGAGCTATTGAATTCTTAATATCTGCCTGGTCCTTTCTTGTATTTTCAATCTCTGTTGAAGTACTCACTAACTTTATCTGCTCTTTTCTCAAATCCATTGATTATCTTTATGACCATGACTTTGAAATCTTTGTTGAGCTTATTGCTTAACTTCCCTTCCCATAGCTCTTTTACTGTGATTTTTGTCTTGTTCTTTCATTTGGGACACGGTCCTATATTTTTGTATTTGTCTAACTTTCTGTTTTTCTGTGTTAGCTATAGGTCATGTATGTCTGATCTTCTTGAAAGTAGTAGTCTTGTCTTGAATTCATTCATGCACTTTAGTGCAATTCCCCCTAGTCACCAGAATGTAAGATCCAGAAGTGCTTCTTGTGTAGACTTCTTGTTCCCTCTGTTGTGGTTGAGCCATGATTGCTTTCCATCAAACTGGCTACAATGACCCATTTTTCCTGCTATTTGTGCACCGGGAAGGATTTATTCTCTGCACAGTTAAGAGGCCTGTTTGTGGTCACTGTAGACTTACTTATGGGCAAAGCTTGCAATTAATCAATAGTCCACAATTAGCCTCTCTGCTCTGGGTGTATGTACATGAAAGGGCAAGGATTGCTCCCTGCACAGCAAGATAGGAAGCCTGGCTTTGTGAACTGTAGACATGCTGCTGGGAAGGATTTTCTGCCTCCACCTTCCCAGGGTAAGAATTACATTGAAGTTGCAGTGGTCCTGGACTGGACTGCCTGCTGTTATGCAGGAGTGACATTGGAGCAACATTTGCAAGGTAGGCATGTTTGATGGAGCATGTGTATGTAGGAAAACACTGAGGTAAGACATGAGTTGGTAGAAAAATAGATGGAAAATATTAGTGCTGGCTCATTCAGTCATCTAGCTTTCAAGGCTGGAGGAGGGGAATATAAATGGCACCTACCAGCATTTTTATTTCTGGAGAAATCTGCAAGTCCCTGCACTTTCAGCATATGTTCCAAGATTAATCAATAATACCCCAGATATTTTTCAAACTGCTGCCACTGAGCTGTGTCTTAAGCTGAGTTATTTAGTGTGTTGGCTCTTTAAGGGCAGAGACTTGGTTACCTATTGCCCTTCAGCTCTTTTCAAGTCTGTTGATTTATAAAGCTTCTTGAGTTAATCCCCACTTGTTTTCAAAGTCAAACATTATCATGACTCATTTTCCTAAAGTGGGTCCCCAGTGCCAGGGGTATCTGGTATGGGGTCTGATCCCCGCATTTCCCATGCTTATGATAGCCCTTTCATTTTTGCTTACCTGCACCAGAGTTTTTGATTCTCAAGTACATCTCCACTCCTCATACTTCTTTTTTACCTACCCCTCCTACTTCTTTTGATGTGGCTTTCTCTCTATGATTTTGATTAGCTGTTGAAAATCTGTTCTCCCAGTCTTCTTGTGGCTTCATGAGTTAATTGCATGGATATAGCTGTAATCTCTGTGTGTCCAAACCAAAATGTGTTCAGGATCATTCTACATTTGCAATCTTCCCACAACTCTTCTCATGGCACTTTTAATGGCTATATGATAGGTCTTTTATGCGTGTGTATCATATTTTTTAAATCATTATTGTCAAAGGATAATACTCTAGGGCTCCGTGGTTACCTAGTCAGTTAAGTGTTGGACTCTTGATTTCAGCTCAGGTCATGATCTCAGGGTGCTGAGATCAAGCCCTATGTCAGGCTCTGCACTGGACATGGAGCCTGCTTAAAATTATCATCTCCCTCTCCCTCTGCCCACTCCCACTCTCTCCCTCTCTCTTAAGAAAAAATAAAGGCAATACTACTATTGTCTTTAATTTAATATATTGATGTACTAAGCAGTTTACTGAATCCAGATTAGTAAATCTCGTCTGATTATCTGATTTTCCAATGGACATGGGTGTACAGCTGAAGAACCCATAGAATATGCAAGTAATATGTGAAAATAATTAAACATAATTTATTCCTTTTTGTTTCTAACTTTTGTCCATCCAAATTTGTCAGAATCCAATTTTTCACAAACTTAAAAATCATATTAATAAGTTGTGGACTATTGTTCTTAAGTTTGTATGTTGTTTTTAGGAATGATCATTTATTTATATTTTCAATTCTGCTACATGTTTTGATGGCAGTTTTAACTCACCTTTCTTTCACATTACTTCTTTGTGAAGCAAACATTGTATTGATGAATATTTATCTTCTATTCACATATTAAGTTTATTTTTATTATACTGGAAAGAATGTAGTGTAAGAAATCAAAGATGCCTTCCAATATCATCATTATTCTATAGTGCATTGTAGATCACACACTATACAAGATAAGGAAATACATTATAAAGAAGGGAGAAAGCTCATATTTTTGCAGACCACATTATCTATTTAGAAAAACAATGAATTCAAGTAAAATGTATAGTGGTTGCAAGATATCAGTAAGGAAGCCATATAAAGCAACATAAATTAAAATAACTTGCTTTATTAACAATAATAACTTATCATTAACAATACTAAATAATAGTAAATAAAAGAATATCTACTGATATAACAAAAGGAAGTACAATATCGTTTTCAATGATGACAACAATACAAAATATCACGAAATGTGAGAGAGGGTTTAAGATGACAATATGAGAAAACTGAATTTAATTCCTCCACAGACATACTGATTTTACACCTACATATTGATCAGTTACTTCTGAAAAAGAACTGAGGACTGACTAAACAGATTCTTCACAACGAAAGGTAAACAGACCACATAGAAAATGGCAGAAGATACATAGACTTAGTAATGACAGAAACTCCACTTGCAACAATGTTAAACTTCAGTCAGGGAGGTTAGTACTGAGGGACCAGGAGCAAATTTGTTTGTTCTGGGGCACAGGAAATATTATGTGGTTTAAAATAAAATAAGATGTGGATTAAAATATGTGATTTAAGAGACTTTACACATTCTTACAACCAAGAATATTCTACCTGGCAAGGTAATCATTCAGCATTGAAGGATAAATAGTTTCCCAGACAAATGAATTTTAATGAAATTTATTACTACTAAACTGCCTTTCCAGGAAATTTTACTGGGATGTTTATTTTGTTCTCCAAGTTTTTATCTAAATTCCAGTTAGTTAACGTGTAGTGTAATATTGTTTTCTGGTGTAGGATTTAGTGGTTCATCACTTATGTACAATACCCGATGCTCATCACAAGTACCCTCCTTAATATTCATCACCTATTTTTCTAAGTGAAAAATAAAAGACCAAACTTAGAAGTGAAAAAATTATTGAAAGAAAAATTTCAGGAGTAAAAGCTAACACATAATAAGGATACTAGAGTAATCACTTAAAAGCTGGTATGATAGCAGGTATGAATGTTAAAAGACAAAATTAAAAAATCAATTACATATAAAAATTAGTTAAAAGGCTCACAAAATAAAAATGTACAATATGACATACACAGAATGTGGATAGGAAAGTAAAGAAGTAGTTCTTTTAGAATGTGGCCTAAGTTGTGTGAAAATCAACCTAATATAACCTGCTATATATGTTGGATGTTATATATGAATTCCATGATAACCACAAACCAAAAATTTATGACTGATACTCAACATAAAGAGAGAGGAACCAAGCATGACATTAAAGTACTTTATCACAAGGAGATAGAGCAAAAGAAGAAAAATGGAATAGAAAAAGACTACTAAGTCTCTGAAAAAAGTCCATGGTATTTTGATAGGGATTGCATTGAACGTGTAAATTGCCCTGGGTAGCATTGACATTTTCACAATATTAATTCTGCCAATCCATGAGCATGGAATATTTTTCCATCTCTGTGGAATCAGAAAAGACCCCGAATAGCCAAGGGAATTTTAAAAAAGAAAACCATAGCTGGGGGCATCACAATGCCAGATTTCAGGTTGTACTACAAAGCTGTGGTCATCAAGACAGTGTGGTACTGGCACAAAAACAGACACATAGACCAATGGAACAGAACAGAGAATCCAGAAATGGACCCTGAACTTTATGGTCAACTTATATTCGACAAAGGAGGAAAGACGATCCACTGGAAGAAAGACAGTCTCTTCAATAAATGGTGCTGGGAAAATTGGTCATCCACATGCAGAAGAATGAAACTAGACCACTCTCTTGCACCATACACAAAGATAAACTCAAAATGGATGAAAGATTTAAATGTGAGACAAGACTCCATCAAAATCCTAGAGGAGAACACAGGCAACACCCTTTTTGAACTTGGCCACAGTAACTTCTTTCAAGATACATCCACGAAAGCAAAAGAAACAAAAGGAAAAATGAACTATTGGGACTTCATCAAGATAAGAAGCTTTTGCACAGCAAAGGATACAGTCAACAAAACTCAAAGACAACCTACAGAATGGGAGAAGATATTTGCAAATAACATATCAGATAAAGGGCTAGTTTCCAAAATCTATAAAGAACTTATTAAACTCAACAGCAAAGAAACAAACAATCCAATCATGAAATGGGCAAAAGACATGAAGAGAAATCTCACAGAGGAAGACATAGACATGGCCAACATGCACATGAGAAAATGCTCTGCATCACTTGCCATCAGGGAAATACAAATCAAAACCACAATGAGATACCACCTCACACCAGTGAGAATGGGGAAAATTAACAAGGCAGGAAACAACAAATGTTGGAGAGGATGCGGAGAAAAAGGAACCCTCTTACACTGTTGGTGGGAATGTGAACTGGTGCAGCCACTCTGGAAAACTGTGTGGAGGTTCCTCAAAGAATTAAAAATAGACCTGCCCTACGACCCAGCAATTGCACTGTTAGGGATTTACCCCGAAGATTCAAATGCAATGAAACGCCGGGGCACCTGCACCCCGATGTTTCTAGCAGCCATGTCCACAATAGCCAAACTGTGGAAGGAGCCTCGGTGCCCATCGAAAGATGAATGGATAAAGAAGATGTGGTTTATGTATACAATGGAATATTACTCAGCCGTTAGAAACGACAAATACCCACCATTTGCTTCAACGTGGATGGAACTGGAGGGCATTATGCTGAGTGAAGTAAGTCAATCGGAGAAGGACAAACAGTGTATGTTCTCACTCATTTGGGGAATATGAATAATAGTGAAGGGGAATATAAGGGAAGGGAGAAGAAATGTGTGGGAGATATCAGAAAGGGACACAGAACATAAAGACTTCTAACTCTGGGAAATGAACTAGGGGTGGTGGAAGGGGAGGAGGGCGGGGGGTGGGGGTGAATGGGTGACGGGCACGGAGGGGGACACTTGACGGGATGAGCACTGGGTGTTATTCTGTATGTTGGTAAATTGAACACCAATAAAAATTAATTTAAAAAAAAATAAAAAATAAAAAAAATAAAAAAAAATAAAAAAAAAGAAAAAGACTACTAAAACAAACAAAACAATTAACAAAATGGAAATAAATACATATCTATCAATAATTAATTATAAATAGTCTAAGTGATGCGTTCAAAGGACATAGGGTGACTACATGGATAAAAACACAAGATCCCTATGTCTCCTGTTTAGAAGATAACCATTCAGACCTGAAGACACATACGGATTAAGTAAAGGATGGGAAAAAAAGTATCCTGGGATGCCTGGGTGGCTCAGGAGTTGAGAGCCTGTCTTCGGCATACTTAGGAAGAAACCTAAACAAAGAGGTTAAAGTTCTGTATTATAATAACTACAGTGTGCTTATACAAGAAATTGAGGAAGACACAAAGAGATGAAAAAATATCCCATATTCATGGATTGAAGAATAAATATTGTGAAAATGTTTATGCTATCCAGAGCAAAATACACATTCAGCGCAATCCCTTTCAAAATACCATGGACTTTCTTCACAGAGCTGGAGCAAATAATCCTAAGATACATTTGTATGGAATCAGAGAAGACCCCACATAGCCAGAGGAATGTTGAAAAAGGGAACCAAAGTTGGGTAATCACAATGCCTAATTTCAACCTGTATTATAGAGCTGTGATCATCAAAAGAGTATGGTACCAGCACAAAAAAAAAAAAAAAAGACACACAGATCAATGGAACAAACATAGAGAACCCAGAAATGGACCCTCACCACTACGGTCAACTAATCTCTGACAAGGCAGGAAACAATAACCAATGGAAAAAAAGGATAGTCTCTTCAATAAATGATGCTGGGAAAAATGGACAGCCACATGCAGACAAATGAAACTGGACAATTTTCTTACACCATACATCAAGATACACTCAAAATTGATGAAACACATAAATGTTGGACAGGAATCCATCAAGATCCTAGAGGAGAACACAGGCAACAACTTTTTTTTTTACCCTGGCTACAGCAATTTCTTGCAAGACGCGTCTGTAAAGGCAGGGGATACAAAAGCAATAGTGAACTATTGGGACTTCATCAAGACAAAAAGCTTCTGCAAAGCAAAGGAAACAGTCACCAAAACTAAAGGACAATCTACAGAATTGGAAAAGATATTTGCAAATGACATATCAGGTAAAGGGCTAGTATCCAAGGTCTATAAATACTTATCTAATGCAACACCCATAAAACAAACTATTCAGTCATGAAATCGGCAGAAGACATGAAAAGACATTTTTCCAAAGAAGACCTACTTGTGGTCAACAAGCACATGAAAAAATGCTCAGCATCACTTTTAATCAGGGAAATACAAATCAAAGCCACAGTGAGATACCACTTTACACCAGTGAAAATGGTGAAAATTAATAAGACAGGAAACAACAAATGTTGGTGGTGATGTGGGGAAAGGAGAACTCTGTTGCACTATTGATGGGAATGCAAGCTGGTTCAGCCACTCTGGAAAACACTGTGGAACTTTCTCAAAAAGTTAAAAATAGAACTCCCCTTTGCTCCAGCAGTTTCACTACTGGGTATTTACCCCAAAGATAGAGTTGCAGTGAAATGATGGGACACCTGCACCCCACTGTTCAAAAGTAGCAATGTCCACAATGGCCAAACTGTGGAAGGAGCCACGATGTCCTTCAACAGATGAATGGATAAAGAAGATGTGGTGTATATATACACAGTAGAATATTACTAAGCCATTAGAATGATGAATACTTACCATTTACATCAATATCGATGTAAATGCTAATTGAAATAAGTCAATTGGAGAAAGACAATTAACATATGGTTTCACTCATGTGTGGAATATAAGAAATAGTGAAAGGAACCATAAGGGAAGGGGAGAACTGAGTGCAAAAAAAAAACGAGAGAGGAAGCCAAACCATGAAAGACCCCTAACCCTGGGAAACAAAGGGTTGCAGAAGGGGAGGTTGGTGGGTAGATAGAGTAACTGGGTGAATGAAATTAAGGAGGGCACATGATGAGATGAGCACTGGATGTTATACTATATGTTGACTAATTGAATTTAAATAAAATAATAAAGTTAAATGTATCCTTATTTTATAACTTAGCATTTTTACTTCTAGATACATGCATATAAAATGAATATACGTGTCAACAGATACATATGTTTAAGAATTTTCTTCCTCTTTTTTAAAGATTTTATTTATTTATTTGAGAGAGAGACAGAGAGACAGAGAGCATGAGCAGAGGGAGGGGCAGAGGGAGAAGGAGAAGCAGATCCCCTACTCAGTGGGGAGCCAGATTTAGAATTGAATCCCAGGAATCTGGGGTCATGACCTGAGCCAAAGGCAGACACTTTATGTACTGAGACACCAAGGCACCTATTTAAGAATTTTCATTGCAACTTTATTTTTTTAAGATTTTATTTATTTATGAGAGAGAGAGAGAGAGAGAGAGAGAGAGGCAGAGACACAGGCAGAGGAAGAAGCAGGCTCCATGCAGAGAGCTCGATGTGGGACTCGATCCTGGGACTCCAGGATCACGCCCTGGGCTGAAGGCAGGCACTAAACCAGTGAACCACCCAGGGATCCCCTATATTTTCTGAATTAAAAAAAAGAAGTCTTCTGATGTAGAACTCAGAAAGTATAGGAGATAATGACAAAAAGGAAGACTGAAAAAATCATTCTAATTCTGTGTCATAGAAGTTTTTATATAGAAAAATATCCTTGTCAGATTAATATCATAGAAGAGCATCCTGGCTGCAAAGTACAGGGTGAAAGGGAAAGATAAGAATCAAAATGACTATTTATGAGACCATTTAAACAGATCATTAAGATGAGAAGAAAGACAATCTACATTAGGAATGAAGAGGATGGACAGAATTATGAAATTGTTTAAGAGGTAGAGAATCTATATCATTTACTAATTAATTGAATGGTGAAACTGAGGAAGAGAAAGAAGTTTAGTATTACTCTCAGTTTATTGGTATATTGCATAATCAATAAATATATAGGCAATCTAAGTGAAGTAAGGTTTGAGGTTTGATCTTTCAAGGGAAGGGTAGTGGAGATTAATATAAAATAGTATTTTCTAGAATGATGAGGTGCAGATACCTGCAGGAAATTGAAATAGAGATGCTCAATTTGCTGTTTGACAAAGTGAGTCAATTGCTCCAGAAAGAGCTATTAGATGACGATAAACCACTTGATAATGATGAATATATTACTGATATTTTAATAAATGGATGTGAGTGAAATCAACAAATACAGCAGAAATAACATCAAGAATAGAAACTTTGGAACACACTTTTAGTAACAGGAAATTGGTGCATTCTCGTGTGCCACTAAAAAAGGAATTTGAAAAGGAAACCAAGAACAGTTACAAAAGGAAAAGTTCCAGGAAAAAAATCATAACATAGACATCAAGACAAGAATAGATTTCAAGAAATGGATAGTAAATAATTTCACATATGATAGTGATCAAGGAGAATGAGTAAAAAAAAATATAGTAATACTGAATAAGCCAAGAAACTAAGATTTCCTAGTATCAATGAGCACACCCAGCACCCAGATATTGGTCTTCACTATCATTCTCTCCTATAAAGAGAGGAATGGCTGATTACAGTGTCATGGTGAGTAAAAGATTTCTTGATACGAAAAAAAAGTCTTAAAATGATGTAAAGTAAGAGTGTTGAAAAAAAATGATAGGTCTCTCTCTCTCTCTCTCTCTCTCTCTCTCTCTCTCTCACACACACACACACACACACACACACACACATGAGCACACACCAAAGTCACCTTAAAAGGAGGTACAGTTGGCCAAATCTGGAAAAATATGAACACCAAAATAATAAAATATGGTGATAAATTATAAAACACTGAAACCATATAAACTCGAGTCTATCCTAATAATAAATAGAAAAATAAATAGTGTGATAAATGGCAGGGTCAGAGAAAACATTATATGATAAAATGGATGTGTTTACTGACAGATATACAAGGACATCTGAACTTGCAAAATCCATCTTTTGTAACCATCATAATAAACTTCACATGAGAAAAAAATAGATGCTAAATCTAGAAGAACATTTTGAGAAGTATCAGAATATTTGTATGATCTTAAATGTGTTACCAAAAGTGGATATTAGTTGCAAAGAAAAATTTTATACTGGAGAAATTGGATAACAACTTGACTAAGTGACCACATTAACATTACTAAGAAGGGACAGATAGACATTGTGGACTTCCAGATGTTATATCCTAAGGACAAAATAACCCCTATAAATTATTCTGGATGAGAATGCATAATTTGAATCTAATCTAAACAAAATATCACACAAACCCCAAATGAAGAACATTCTATTAATCTACAAATACATTAGTTTGACATACAACAATTAAAAGCAATGGAAATATCTGATATTAAATAAGGCTAGAGAGGTGGGGCAAAATGGCAGAGGAGTAGGGCTCCTCAACTCACCTGGTCCCACCAATTTACCTAGATAACTTTGAAATCATCCTAGACACCTATGAATTCAACCTGAGATTTAAAGAGAGAACAGCCAGAACGCTATAGAGAGAAGGGTTTTCACTTCTAGCAAGGTAGGAAGGCAGAAAAAAATAATAAAGAATCAAGTGGGGGAGGGGCAGTTAGAGGAGTCGGGCTAAAGCCAACCGCGAAAGCCTGTGGGACAGGAAAGTCCACCTCCTGAGAAGTGAGAACTTTAAAAAATTCCTCACCGGATTCTTCCCAGACGGAGAAGTGCTAAGCAGGGAAATTGGACAGAATCGCAGGAGGGGCAGTGAAACCTCCCAGTTTCCCAGAGTCACTGATAGAGGAACTGCACGCCAGGGAAAGTGCACCACAAACTGTGGGCCGATCTCGGTAAAGGGCTGGAGTGCACACCAGCAGGGCATCCGGGAGAAGCCAGTTGGTTAGGCCATGGCTCCAGACGGAGGTGTCTGTGCTCTGCTGCCTTTGGGAGCCACGCACCCCAGGGAGAGCGATTCCAGCAGCGCAGGGCCCCGGATCCCAGGATGCCTGAGCCTACAAAGCCCACAATCCTGGTTTCCCCCCAGGACAGGCAGAAGCAGGGAGGACACAGGACAGCAAGGACTCTCCAGCCACTGGGCGCCCCCAACTGTGCAGATCAGTGTGCCTGCACCGGCCTGGAAACATCTTGGCCAGTATGGACTGGGAGACTGGTAGTTACTAGCAGGGAGCTGACTCCAGAGCTGGAAATCTGGCCGCTGCAATTGATTACCTGTACAGTCCCTGTTTCTTCAGAGTTTCTCTGTTTATTTGGGCTCCCTCTTCACTTACAGGGTCCCCCTTAATATTTCTTGTGGAGCTGGTGGGGTGGTCATATATTCCTTCAGTTTGTTTGTACTGGAAGTTCCTCATCTCTCCTTTTATTCTGAATGACAGCTTTGCTGGATAAAGTATTCTTAGCTGCTTGTTTTGTTCATTTACTAACCCTAAATATATCATGACTGACTTTTTTGGCCTGCCAGATCTCTGTGGATCTTAATCTGATATTTCTACCCTATATATTAAGAATTTCTTGTTTCAAGTTGATTTTAGGATTTTCTTTTTATCTCTGAAATTTGCAAACTTCACTCTTATATGTTGGGGTGTTGATCGTTTTTTGTTTATTTGGAGGTCTCTCTGTCTTTAGGATATGAATGCTTGTTTCCTTCCCAGGTTACAGAGTTCTCAGCTTTGATTTGTTTAAACATACCTTCTGATTCTCGCTCTCTTCCACACCTTATAAAAGCCCAATAATACAATGCTATTCTTTTCCCAACTATTACTTAATTCTTTGATCCCCTCCCTGTTGTCTCTTAATTGTTGTTGTCTCTTCTCCTCAGCTTCTTTCCTCTCCATTAACTTATCTTCTATATCACTTTCTCTTCTGCCTCATTTAGCCTAGCTGTTAGAGAATCCAGTTTAGACTGCAACTCAGTAAAAGAATCTTTAATTTTGGCCTGATTAGATCTCATTTCTGCAGTAATAGATTTTCTATAGTCTTTTATCCTTTTTTTCAAGCCCAAATGGTATCTTTATAATCATATTCCTGAAATCTATCTTGACATTTTTACTTAAATACATATTCTTGGATCTGTGGCAGAGAATATTAAATCTGGGTCTTTCCTTTGTGTTGAATCCTTCCTTTTGCTAATTTAGTCCAGTGAGAATGGCTGAAAAAATGAACAAATTCAGAAATATTAACCCAGAGCCAGGCTAAATTTACACTAGACAATTCAAAAGAAGCAAGGACCAGAAAATAAAAGAAAGAAGACAAAGAAAAAGAACTTAAAAAGATTGTGGGGGAGAGAGAATATAATCTCACAGGGTGTACCAATTTGCTGATCCACATGTTTTTGTTTATTTGTTTGTTTATTCTTTCATTGGAGTTAAATTTGCCAACATATACTATAACACCCAGTGTTCATCCCGTCAAGTGCCCCACTAAGCGCCCATCATGCACTTACCCCAACCCTTCACACACCTCCCTTTCCACCACCCCTTGTTCATT
Organism: Nyctereutes procyonoides; assembly: GCF_905146905.1. Classification (NCBI taxonomy): domain Eukaryota; kingdom Metazoa; phylum Chordata; class Mammalia; order Carnivora; family Canidae; genus Nyctereutes; species Nyctereutes procyonoides. The sequence goes on along the minus strand of NW_026575125.1, from coordinate 61,581,736 downwards.
TCCCAGAGTTAGGAGTTAGGAGTCTCTCATGTTCTGTCACACTCACTGATATTTCCTACAAATTTTCTCTCCTTTCCCTTTATTCCCATTCACTATTTTTTATATTCCCCAAATGAATGAGACCATATAATGTTTGTTCTTCTCCGATTGACTGATCTCACTCAGCATAATACCCTCCAGGTCCATCCACGTTGAAGCAAATGGTGGGTATTTGTCATTTCTAATGGCTGAGGAATATTCCATTCTATATATAGACCACATATTCTTTATCCATTCGTTTTTCAATGGACACCAAAGTTCCTCCCATACTTTGGCTATTGTGGACATTGCTGCTAGAAACATCAGGGTGCAGGTGTCCCGGAGTTTCATTGCATCTGAATCTTTGGGGTGAATCCCCAGCAGTGCAATTCCTGGGTCGTAGGGCAGGTCTATTTTTAACTCTTTGAGGAACCTCCACACAGTTTTCCAGAGTGGCTGCACCAGTTCACATTCCCACCAAAAGTGCAAGAGAGTTCCCCTTTCTTCACATCCTCTCCAACATTTGTTGTTTCCTGTCCTGTTAATTTCCCCCATTCTCAATGGTGTGAGGTGGTATCTCATTGTGCTTTTGATTTGTATTTCCCTGATGGCAAGTGATGCAGAGCATTTTCTCATGTGCTGGTTGGCCATGTGTATGTATGTCTTCTTTGGTGAAATTTCTGTTCATGTCTTTTGCCCATTTCATGACTGGATTGTTTGTTTCTTTGCTATTGAGTTTAATAAGTTCTTTATAGATCTTGGATACAAGCCCTTTATCTGATAGGTCATTTGCAAATATCTTCTCCGATTCTGTAGGTTGTCTTTTAGTTTTCTTCACTGTTTCTTTTGATGTGCAGAAGCTTTTTATCTTGATTAAGTACCAATATATCATTTTTGCTTGTGTTTCCCTTGTCTACATAGATATATCTTGGAAGAAGTTGCTGTGGCCAGGTTCAAAATGGGTGTTGCCTGTGTTCTCCTCTAGGATTTTGATGGATTCTTGTCTCACATTTAGATCTTTCATCCATTTTGAGTTTATCTTTGTGAATGGTGTAATAGAATGGTCTAGTTTCATTCGACTTTATGTGGATGTCCAATTTTCCCAGCACCACTTATTGAAGACACTGTCCTTTTTCCAGTGGATAGTCTTTCCTGCTATGTCGAATATTAGTTGACCATAGAGTTGAGGGCACATGTCTGAGTTCTCTATTCTGTTCCATTGATCTATGAGTTTGTTTTTGTGCCAGTACCATACTGTCTTGATGATCACAGTTTTGTAGTACAACCTGAAATCTGGCATTGTGATGCCCTTGGATCTGGTTATACTTTTCCATATTCCCCTGGCTATCCGGGGTCTTTTCTGATTCCACACAAATCTTAAGATGATTTGTTCCAACTCTCTGAAGAAAGTCCATGGATAGGGATTGCATTAAATGTGTAAATTCCTCTGGGTAGCATTGACATTTTCACAATATTAATTCTTCCAATCAATGAGTGTGACATATTTTTCCATCTCTGTGTCTTCCTCCATTACTATCAGAAGTGTTCTGTAGTTTTTAGGGTATAGATCCTTTATCTCTTTGGTTAGATTTATTCCTAGATATCTTATGCTTTTGGGTGCAATTGTCAAGAGACTGACTCCTTCATTTCTCTTTCTTCAGTCTGATTCTTAGTGTATAGAAATGCCCCTGATTTCTGGGCATTGATTTTGTATCCTGCCACACTGCCAAATTTCTGTATGAGTCCTAGCAATCCTGGGGTGGAGTATTTTGGGGTTTTCTACATAGAGTATCATGTCATCTGTAAGGGGGGAGAGTTTGACTTAATCTTTGCCAATTTGAATGCATTTACTTATTTTTGTTGTCTGATTGCTGGGGCTAGGACTTTTAGTACTATGTTGAATAGCAGTGGTGAGAGTGGACATTCCAGTCGAGTTCCCGATCTCAGGGGAAAGACTCCCAGTGTTTCCCCATTGATAATGATATTTGCTGTGGGCTTTTTGTAGATGGCTTTTAAGATGCTGAGGAATGTTGCCTCTATCCCTACACTTTTGAGAGTTTTGATGACGAATGGATGCTGTATTTGGTGAAATGCTTTCTCTGCATCTATTGAGAGGTTCATATGGTTCTTGTTTTTTTTTTTTTTTCTCTTGTTGGTATGATCTATCACATTGATTGCTTTATGAGTGTTAAACCAGCCTTGCATCCCGGGGATAAATCCCCCTTGGTCATGGTGAATAATTTTAATGTACTGTTGGATCCTATTGGATAGTCTCTTGTTGAGAATTTTGCATCCATTTTCCTCAGGAATATTGGTGTATAATTCTACTTTTTGGTGGGGTCTTTGTCTGGTTTTGGAATTAAGGTGATGTGGCCTCATAGAACGAGGTTGGAAGTATTCCATCCCTGTCTATCTATTGGAACAGCTTTAGTAGAATAGGTATGGTTTCTTCTTTAAACATTTGATAGAATTCCCCTGGGAAGCCATCCAGTCGTGGACTTTTGTGTCTTGGGATATTTTTGAAGACTACTTCAATATCCTCCCTGGTTATTGGCCTGTTCAGGTTTTCTATTTCTTCCTGTTCCAGTTTTGGTTGTTTGTGGTTTTCCAGAAATGCGTCCATTTCTTCTAGATTGCCTAATTTTTGGTGTATAGCTGCTCATAATATGTTTTTAAAATCGTTTGTATTTCCTTGGTATTGGTTGTGACCTCTCCTTTTTCATTCATGATTTTATTAATTTGAGACTTTTCTATTTTGTTTTTAAAAGGCTGGCTAATGGTTTATCTATCTTATTAATTATTTCAGAGAAACAACTCCTGATTTTTTTTTATCTATTCTTCAGTTCTTTTGGTCTCTATTTCATTGAGTTCTGCTCGAATCTTTATTAACTCTCTTCTTCTGCTGGGTGTAGGATTTATTTGCTGCTTTCTCCAGTTCCTTTAGGTGCGAGGTTATATTTGAGTTTTTTCCAAATTTTAAGAGATGTTTGCATTTCGATGTATTTCCCTCTCAGGACTGCTTTTGCTTTCTTCCAAAGATTTTGAACTGTTGTATCTTCATTCTCGTTAGTTCTCATGAATATTTTTAGTTCTTCTCTAATTTTCTGGTTGACACATCATCTTTCAGCAGGATGGTCTGTAACCTCCATGTGTTTGAATTGCTTCCAAACTTCTTGTGGTTTAGTTCTCATTTCAAAGCAGTATGGTCTGAAAATATGCAGGGGACGATCCCAATCTTTTGGTATCAGTTAAGACCTGATTTGTGACCCAGTATGTGGTCTATTCTGGAGAAAGTTCCATGTGCACTTGAGAAGATTGTGTATTCAGTTGCGTTTGGATGTAAAGTTCTGTAAATATCTGTGAAATCCATATAGTCCAGTATATCATTTAAAGCTCTTGTTTCTTTGGAGATGTTGCACTTAGAAGAACTGCCATTTGCAGAAAGTGCTATGTTCAAGTCTCCCAATATAACGGTATTATTATATCAGTATGTCTTTACTTTGGTTATTAATTGATTGGTATACTAGGCAGCTCCCTCATTAGGGCATATATTCATGATTCTTAGGTCCTTTTGTTGGATAGATCCTTTATGTATGATGTAGTGTCCCTCTTCATCTCTTGCTACAGCCTTTGGGATAAACTTTAATGTATCTGACATGAGGATGGCTATCCCTGCTTTCTTTTGAGGACCATTTGAATGGTAATGGTTCTCCACTCTTTCATTTTCAGGCTGTAGGTGTCCTTAGGTCTAAAGTGAGCCTCTTGTAGACAGAAAATAGATGGGTCTTGCTTTTCTATGCAGTCTGAAACCCTGCCTCTTTTGATGGGATCATTAAGTCCATTTATATTCAAAGTTACTAGTGAAAGATATGAATTTAGTGTCATCATAATACCTATTTAATTCCTGTTTTTGTGAATTATTTCTTTGGGCATACTCTTTCTTTTACAGAGTCCCTCATAATATTTCTTGCAGAGCTTGTTTGGAGGTCACATATTCTTTCAGTTTCTGCATATTATGGAAGCTCTTTATCTCTCCTTCTATTCTGAATGAAGCCTGGCTGGATAAAGCATTCTTGGCTGCAGGTTCTTCTCATTTTGGACCCTGAATATATCCTGCCAGTCCTTTTTGGCCTGTTAGATTTCTGTGGAGAGGTCTGCTGTTAATCTAGTATTTCTCCCCATGTAAGTTAGGAATGTCTTGTCTCTTTCTGCTTTAAGGATTTTCTCTTTATCTTTGGAACTTGCAAGTTTCACTCTTAAATGTCGGGGTGTTGAACAGTTTTTATTGATTTTAGGGAGGGACCTCTCTATATCCTGGTCCTGAATGCCTGTTTCCCTCTCCAAATTAGGGAAGTTCTCAGCTATGATTTGTTCAAATACACTTTCTGGTCCTCTGTCCCTCTCGGCGGCCTCTGGAACCCCAAATCAACATAGATTTTTGCTTCTGAGGCTGTCATTTATTTCCTTTAACCTTTCCTCATGGTCTTTTAATTGTTTTTCTCTTTTTTTCCTTGGCTTCCTTCCTTGCCATCAACTTGTTTTCTATGTCACTCACTTGTTCTTCTCCCTCATTAACCCTCATCATTAGGACCTCCAGTTTTAATTGCATCTCATTTAATTGATTTTTTAATATTGGCCTGATTCAATCTAAATTCTGCAGTCATTAAGTCTCTTGAATCCTTTATGTTTTTTTTTTTTCCAGAGGCACTGGTAGCTTTATAATTTTGCTCCTGAATTAGCTTTCTGACTTCTTATTGTAATCCAAATTCTGTAACTCTGTGATAGAGAGTAATGTTTCTGAATCTTTCCTTTGTGGTGAGTTCTTCTTCTTGTCATTTTCCTCAGTCCAGAGTGGCTAAAAACAAGTTGTACTGGAAAAAGGAAGAAAAAAAAACAAAAGAAATACAAAACAAGGCAAACAAACAAACAAACAACAGCAACAAAAAGAGGTGTATCTCCTGATTCTATATACTGTAAGTCCCTCGACTTCCCCTGGAGCTTTTCAGCACTGCTTGGTCAAGAACTCGCTCTTCCCCTCTCCTTCCAGCTGGTCTTCTGGGAGAAGGGTCTCTGTGCTGATTCTCAGGTGTGTGCACCTGGGGCACTGCCCCACCCCCTGCCAGGTGCAAGTCTCAGTGGGAGCTGTTTATCCTTTAAGGCCCATGTTCCCTGGTCATCCCGCTCCTTCCCAGGCACAGCGCAACACAAGGAGGAACAACCACACCAGTGGTGGCCAGCTCTACAGCTCTGGAGTCAGCTCCCCCAGGAACTACCACAGTCTTCCAGTCTGCATTGGCCTGGATGCTTCACAGACAGGGGTGCTGATCTGCACAGCTAGGGGGTGCCCACTGGCAGGAGCATCCCACTGTCTGTGCCCTCCCTGCCTCTGCCTGTCTTGCGAGGAGTGCAGGATACTGGGCTTTGTCCCCCGGCGCCCTGGGATCTAGGGCTTATGCTGCTGGAATCAGGATTCCAGGGCCATGGCTCCCGAAGGCAGCAGGGTGCAGCCCGTCCATCTGAAGCTGCTGCCAGAGCTTTTCCCAAGGCCTCACGGGGCAGGCACTCCCCCCCCCACCCCTTAACCAAGCTTGGCTCACAGTCTTTGGTGCTCTCTCCCCCAGATGCACTTCCTCTGTTAGTGTCCCAGAGAACCTGGAGGCTCCACTGCCCTCCTTCGTTTTTTTCCTGGTTTCCTTGGGAGCGCCTTTTCATCTAGGAAGAATCCAGTGCAGATTTTTAAAGTTCCTGCTTCTCTGGGACTGGGCTTTCCTGTCCTGGAGGCTTTTTCCGCCTAGCTTTAGACCCTCTCCTCATGGGGACCCCTCCCGCCCTTGATTCATCTTTCTTTCTTTCTTTCTTTCTTTCTTTCTTTCTTTCTTTCTTTCTTTCTTTTCTTTCTTTCTTTCTTTGTTTCTTCTTTCTTTCTTTCTTTGTTTCTTCTTTCATTTTTTTTCCATCTTCCTACCTTGTTAGAAGCATAAACTCTTCTCTCTGTAGCATTCCAACTCTTCTCTCCTTAAATCTCAGGTCGAGGGATGCCTGGGTAGCTCAGTAGTTGAGCGTCTGACTTTGGCTCAGGCTGTGATCCTGGACCTGGGATCAGGTCCCCCGGGTCCAGCATCGGGCTCCCTTTGGGGAGCCTGCCTCTCCCTCTGTCTGTGTCTCTGCCTTTCTCTGTCTCTCATGAATAAATAAATGAAATCTTTAAAAAATGTCCATTTCCTTATAAAAAATAAATAAATCTCATGTCAAATTTGTAGATTTTCAGGATGATTTGAAATTTATCTAGTTAAGTTGGTGGGGACAGGTGATTTGGGGACCCTACTCCTCCGCCATCTTCTTTATCATCTCCCGATCCACTTGGTTCTGATTGTATTTTGGTTTGTATGCTAGAAGTTACTAAATTTCAAAGTTATAAAAAATAGTACAAAACATATATAAATGTAAAATTGAATATGGTGAAAGGCAGCCAGAAATGAAGAATATATCTATCACATGCCATTTTAAAATGTGAAAGTCTAAATAAAAGGAAAAAAAAAAACCTTGAAAACAAAGAGTTGATCAAATATAGTTAAGACTGGACAAAAGTAAAAATATTTGGAAATTTTAACCCTAAAGTTAAATTAATCATAGAAAAAAAAACCCATGACTTCTATATACTAATTTTTCAGTCCTGGAATTTTCCACTCCTGTTTGGCCAGTATACTTGCTGTTCCCCTGTTCTTCCAGCTGGTCTTCTGGAAGAGGGCCTGCTGCACTGATTCTCAGATGTCTGTGCCTGGCTGGAGTTGTACCACAACTTGCAGGTTGGTAGGGCTCAGTGTAAGTATTTCCCCTGTGAGGTCTTTGTTCCTTGGGGGCCTTCCAGGCCTCTCTTGAGGGAGAAAGGAAAAGAAAAAAAAAACGAGAGAGACCACTCCCAGATCCCCAGCCCTGGACCTGGACCTGGCGCCCAGACATCCAGGCCTGTGCCAAACTGTAGATTCCTACTGTGTCCACTCACTCAGATCCTCCTCAGGGGCAGGTAAAGGGACCCTGATTTGTGCAATTTATAGTGCACTGGGGCAGTGAGATTTTGCCCACTTGTATGCGTACCTGATCTGCCCCTTCCAGAGGAAGCAGAGCGGGTCACCCCATTTATGTCTGTTGCAGGGCCCCAGCTGGGGGAGTATTCACCACATCCAGTGTGCACCTACTTTGCCTCTCCCAGATGATAGTAGAGGTTTGCTGCATTCCAGTCTTTTGCAGGTACCCAGCACTGGCAGTGATCAACCAATCCATCAAGGATTTGTAGTTTATGGCACAAAAAGCTGAGTCTTCTCCCAGGCTCATTGACCTAAATCCATGTCTCTGCCTCAATGCTTAGGAGCTCTGCTGGCTCAGATGCTCCTGATATTTCTGTGTCTCTTGGAATATTGAGACCTCACTGTCCCTCCTGCAATTCTGCCCCCTTTCACCACTGAGCACCTTTCAGGCAGGCAAGAGTTTCATAGGAGCAGAATTCTAACAGTCCCAATTTTGAGCCCCAGAACTGTATCACTTTCCTGTAGCGGTCTTACAAAGGCTTCCTCCCCCTCCTGTTTATCTTCCAATATATCCCCACCATTTCTCTTTTCTGCACTCCTACCTTTTAAGAAGTGGTCATTTTTCTATTTGTAGAGTTGTTCCAGTTGTTCTTCCTTTACATCACAGATTGAATTGATAGGTGTTCAGGATGGTTTGAAAGTTATCTAGTAAATTTGGTGCACCGGATGAAAGAGGACCTCTAATCTACCATCATCTTGCATCTAGTTTTGGGTACATTTAACTTCAAAAAGAAATTGCCGAACTATTTTCAAAAGAGCCTGTGCATATTGAAACCACACCAGTAAATTATGAGACTTCTCTGGTTTCTGAATCCTCATCAAATTAGCTTCTGTCAGGCAGCCTGGGTGGCTCAGCGGTTTAGCACCTGCTTTTGGCCCAGGGTGCGATCCTGGAGACCCGGGATCGAGTCTCATGTCAGGCTCCCAGCATGCAGCATGCTTCTCCCTCTGCCGATCTCTGGCGCTCTCTCTCTCTCTCTCTCTCTCTCTCTCTAATAAATAAGTAAAATCTTTAAAAAGATTAGCTTCTGTCAGAGTTCTTTATTTATATCATTCCAGTGAGTGTATAATGGCATCTAATTATCATTTTAAATTATGTTGTTTTATTCATTAATAAAGCTCAACACCTTATAATTTACTCCTTGGTTATTCATGATTCCTGTTTTGTGAAGTGACTGTTAAACTCTTATACCTATTTGAGATGTCTGAGTGGCTCAGGGGTTGAGTGTCTGCCTTCAGCTCAGTGTATGATACCAGGATCCGGGATTGAGTTCCACATCAGGCTCCCTGTGAGGAGCCTGCTTTTCCCTCTGCCTATGTCTCTGCCTCTCTCTCTCTGTGTCTCTCATGAATAAATAAATAAATATTTTAAAAAAGAAACCTCTTATATATCTTTTTACTAGATGGTTTGTGATTTTATTATTGATTTTTATAAGCTATTTACATACATTTATATATTCTAGAAGTGTCTTATTTCAGATATATACAACATAAATGCTTTCTCCCAGTATGTGGCTTTTTAAAAATATTTTTTCCTAGGCTTTGTTGGAATAATTGAGCAAATAAAATTGCAGATATTTAAAGTGTACATTTTGTTGGTTTGATACACATATATATTGTGAAATTATGAATGTAATCAAGTTAATATATCCATCACCTCACATAGTTAAGTATATTTTCTTGTGATGAGAACACTCAAGACCTATGCTCAGCAAATTTCAACTATGCAATACCATATTACTAACTATAGTCACCATGCTATATATTTGATCCTCACAGATTATGCATTTAAAAGTATTCCTTTATTATTACTTTACACTTTGATCTAGATCTTCCCATTTTCCCTATCCTTCAACCACTGGCTATCAGCATTTTACAGCCTATTTCTATGTTTTTCCCAAATACAAATGATAACATACAGTGTTTGCCTTTGTCTGGCTTATTTACCTTAGCATGACTTTTCAATTTATCCATGTTATCAAATGATGGGAATTATTTATTTTTTATGGCTGAAAAATATTTTTTACTACATATACCATATTTTAAAATTCATTTGTCTGTCAATGGACACTTAGGTTGTTACTGTATCTTAACTATTGCAAGTAATGCTGCATTAAGCCTGGGAGCGAAGATACTTCTTTAAGATACTAGTTTTTCCCTCCAGATGTATATCCAGGAATAGAATTACTCAATAATATAGTAGTTGAATTTTTAATTTTTATGGAAACTTTCTACTGTTTTTTATGACTGTACCAATTTAAATTCTTACCAGTTCCAGCACAGTAGGGGGCCTCTTCTCCACATCCTATCCAACTTGTGTTATCTGATGTCATTTTGATAATAGTGAGCTATCTTACTAGCTGTGAAGTTATATAACTCTTAATTTACAGAATATATTCCCAATGATTAATTATGTTGAACACCTTTTTACGTATCTTTTGGTCACCAGGATATCTTCTGGAAAAATTGTTTATTAAGGTTTGTTGCCAATTTATTTATGCATTTATTCATTTATTATAATTGAGTTGTATGAGTTATTAATATATTAATGATATTCATCACCTAATGAATATATGATTTGCAAGTATTTTCTCACATTCCTTACACTGCCTTATTTTTCTTTTAATTGTTCCCTTTGGGCAGCCTGGGTGGCTCAGTGGCTTAGCACTGACTTCAGCCCAGGGTGTGATCCTGGAGACCCGGGATCAAGTCCCATGACAGGCTCCTTTCATGGAGCCTGCTTCTCCCTTTGCCTGTGTCTCTGTCTCTCTGTGTGTGTGTGTCTCTCATGAGTAAATGAATAAAATCTTTTAAAAAATAGACATCTAGAAAGTTTCCTCTTATATATATATATATATCTAGATATGATGATACACATATCATCATCATCTCATTTGCCAGAGCACTTTTTAACAAGTCTTTCTTCCAAAGTTAGAGATGTTCTCACAATTAAACATGAATTTGTTTGCAAATACATTTATTTGCTTAAGTCCTGGTAAATGGAAGGGAGCGATTTATGTTTCTTCAAAATAAAAAAGTGACACTCTTATTTTTATAACATTTTTTTGTTTGATAACCACAAGGTGGTTTACAAGTCATTAGCATATCCTCCCAGATATTATCACTATTAGCATTCTATTACACTGGAGGAGCAGAAAATATAACATTTTTACAATGCTATTGTCTACATCTGGTGTAATTCAGGCTTTCTTGAATTAATTCACTATTTTTAATTAAAAATTTTTATCAAAATAAGTAAGTAATGACAAATCAGAACACGATCAGATTGTTTTTGTTTTTGTCTTTTTTTTTCGTCCTCCATATGATGTTATTACAAGGTTATGGTTGAATAAATTTTTCCTTAAAATTTAAAATAAAAATTTATTTTAAAATTTAGGTCATTTACAGAAAATTTATATTATGTGTTACATTGACAGGCACTAAGGAGGGAACTAGATGGGATGAGCACTGGGTGTTATACTATATGTTGGCAAATCGAACTCCAATAAAACAATATACAAAATATTGTATAATTATATATATAATGCAAACAAATATCATATTTACAAATACAAACAAACATCACATTTTAATTTAATTATTCATGTCATTGTTTTTAGTTTTAAAGAAATTAAATGACCTCAAAGGAAAAAAAGAATATTAATACTTTCTTAGAATCACATATCAAAAATATTGCATGGGATTTATTTACCCCCAAAAGTTAATTGTTTATTATCTGAAATTCAGCTTTAACTGGGCATCCTGTATTTTTATTTGCTATAGTTAGCAACCTTATCATCACTGGAAGGCCTTTAAGTAACCCTTAGGAATTGGGCTGAACCATGCTATTTACTACCTGTCCATTAGACTGCACCAAAAATCAATTGGAAGTGAGTTTCTTAAAAGCCTTTTCTTTAAGTTAGCCTATTTCTCTACCTTTTGGCTCAAACACCTGCTTATTTAATTGTTTGCTAGTAAAAAATTGCATTTTGTACCTGTTTTCTTATGTAAACTTCCTCTCAGCTGCCATTCAGCAATGGGCATGGACAAAAATATTTCTCAAGAAAGCTTGCCCTAACCACCTGCATTGACATGTAGATTTCTGCCAAACACTAACCTACTGACTTTCATCTTCTGAGATTTATTCCCATAAACTCACAGTTGTAAACAAGCAGTGTAGATGATTTTGATGTGCCCTGAAGTTTGAAAACAATTGGTTAGGTGGATGACAGTGTGCCAAGTTACTCTAATGTGACACAACTCTTAATGTAAAAATTGAGTTATTTATTCTGAATGCATGTTATTTAAACTAGTTTCAAAGCATAAAATAATGTTTCGCAAAATATGGCACAAACCCAAAAACATCATAATCACCTGGGTGTGCCTTTTATAAATAAATATCTAAATCTTCTTCAAACTTATTGTTAGGCAGAATCTCTAGCATTGAAGATTACTAATCTAAACTTTTTACAAATGTCAGTGATAAAAAATGGTAATTTGTTAAAATATAATATTTGAGAACTACTGTTGTGGAATTTTTTCCTTATGACACACTGGACTAAATCATTGGATTTAATTTTTGCTGGATCTTCTGTGCTGCTTTCTAATTTTAGTATAGGTGCTGCCGAAGCGAGCACTTGTGCTGCTTTCTAATGGCTGAGTTTCTGACCATGCAAGGGCTCCTAGAAAAAACGGTCTTACAGTAAATATGGAACTTATTTTTATAAAAATAAATTTATTTTTTATGGGTGTTCAATTTGCCAACATACAGAATAACACCTAGGGCTCATCGTGTCAAGTGCCCACCTCAGGGCCCGTCACACATTCACCCCCACCCCCCGCCATCCTCCCCTTCCAACACCCCTAGTTCGTTTCTGAGTTAGGAGTCTTTATGTTCTGTCTCCCTTTCTGATATTTCCCACACATTATTTCTACCTTCTCTTATATTCCCTTTCACCATTATTCATATTCCCCAAATGAATGAGAACATACACTGTTTGTCTTTCTCCGATTGACTTACTTCACTCAGCATAATACCATCCAGTTCCATCCACGTCGAAGCAAATGGTGGGTATTTGTCGTTTCTAATGGCTGAGTAATATTCCATTGTATACATAAACCACATCTTCTTTATCCATTCATCTTTCAATGGACACCGAGGCTCCTTCCACAGTTTGGCTATTGTGGACATGGCTGCCAGAAACATCGGGGTGCAGGTGTCCCGGCGTTTCATTGCATCTGAATCTTTGGGGTAAATACCTAACAGTGCAATTGCTGGGTCGTAGGGCAGGTCTATTTTTAACACTTTGAGGAACCTCCACACAGTTTTCCAGTGTGGCTGCACCAGTTCACATTCCCACCAACAGTGTAAGAGTGTTCCCTTTTCTCCGCATCCTCTCCAACATTTGTTGTTTCCTGCCTTGTTAATTTTCCCCATTCTCACTGGTGTGAGGTGGTATCTCATTGTGGTTTTGATTTGTATTACTCTGATGGCAAGTGATGCAGAGCATTTTCTCATGTGCATGTTGGCCATGTCTATGTCTTCCTCTGTGAGATTTCTCTTCATGTCTTTTGCCCATTTCATGATTGGATTGTTTGTTTCTTTGCTGTTGAGTTTAATAAGTTCTTTATAGATTTTAGAAACTAGCCCTTTATCTGATATGTTATTTGCAAATATCTTCTCCCATTCTGTAGGTTGTCTTTTAGTTTTGTTGACTGTATCCTTTGCTGTGCAAAAGCTTCTTATCTTGATGAAGTCCCAATAGTTCATTTTTCCTTTTGTTTCTTTTGCTTTCGTGGATGTATCTTGAAAGAAGTTACTGTGTTCAAAAAGGGTGCTGCCTGTGTTCTCCTCTAGGATTTTGATGGAATCTTGTCTCACATTTAGATCTTTCATCCATTTTGAGTGTATCTTTGGGCATGGTGCAAGAGAGTGGTCTAGTTTCATTCTTCTGCATGTGGATGTCCAATTTTCCAAGCACCATTTATTGAAGAGACTGTCTTTCTTCCAGTGGATAGTCTTTCCTCCTTTATCGAATATTAGTTGACCATAAAATTCAGGGTCCACTTCTGGGTTCTCTATTCTGTTCCATTGATCTATGTGTCTGTTTTTGTGCCAGTACCACACTGTCTTGATGACCACAGCTTTGTAGTACAACCTGAAATCTGGCATTGTGATGCCCCCAGCTATGGTTTTCTTTTTTAAAATTCCCCTGGCTATTCGGGGTCTTTCCTGAATCCACACAAATCTTAAAATAATTTGTTCTAACTCTCTAAAGAAAGTCCATGGTATGTTGATAGGGATTGCATTAAACGTGTAAATTGCCCTGGGTAACATTGACATTATCACAATATTAATTCTGCCAATCCATGAGCAGGGAATATTTTTCCATCTCTTTGTGTCTTCCTCAATTTCTTTCAGAAGTGTTCTGTAGTTTTTAGGGTATAGATCCTTTACCTCTTTGGTTAGGTTTATTCCTAGGTATCTTATGCTTTTGGGTGCAATTGTAAATGGGATTGACTCCTTAATTTCTCTTTCTTCAGTCTCATTGTTAGTGTATAGGAATGCCATTGATATCTGGGCATTGATTTTGTATCCTGCCACGCTACCAAATTGCTGTATGAGTTCTAGCAATCTTGGGATGGAGTCTTTTGGGTTTTCTATGTAGAGTATCATTTCATCTGTGAAGAGGGAGAGTTTGACTCCTTCTTTGCCAATTTGAATGCCTTTAATGTCTTTTTGTTGTCTGATTGCTGAGGCTAGGACTTCCAATACTATGTTGAATAGCAGTGGTGAGAGTGGACATCCCTGTCTTGTTCCTGATCTTAGGGGAAAGGCTCCCAGTGCTTCCCCGTTAAGAATGAAATTTGCTGTGGGCTTTTAGATGGCTTTTAAGATGTCGAGGAAAGTTCCCTCTATCCCTACATTCTGAAGAGTTTTGATCAGGAATGGATGCTGTATTTTGTCAAATGCTTTCTCTGCATCTAATGAGGGGATCATATGGTTCTTGGTTTTTCTCTTGCTGATATGATGAATCACATTGATTGTTTTACGACTGTTGAACCAGCCTTGTGTCCCGGGGATAAATCCTACTTGGTCATGGTGAATAATTTTCTTAATGTGTTGTTGGATCCTATTGGCTAGTATCTTGTTGAGAATTTTTGCATCCATGTTCATCAGGGATATTGGTCTGTAATTCTCCTTTTTGGTGGGGTCTTTGTCTGGTTTTGGAATTAAGGTGATGCTGGCCTCATAGAATGAATTTGGAAGTACTCCATCTCTTTCTATCTTTCCAAACAGCTTTAGTAGAATAGGTATGATTTCTCCTTTAATTGTTTGATAGAATTCCCCTGGGAAGCCATCTGGCCCTGGACTCTTGTGTCTTGGGAGGTTTTTGATGACTTCTTCAATTTCCTCCATGGTTATTGGCCTGTTCAGGTTTTCTATTTCTTCCTGTTCAAGTTTTGGTAGTTTGTGGCTTTCCAGAAATGCGTCCATTTCTTCTAGATTGCCTAATTTATTGGCGTAGAGCTGTTCATAATATGTTTTTAAAATCGTTTGTATTTCCTTGGTGTTGGTAGTGATCTCTCCTTTCTCATTCATGATTTTATTAATTTGAGTCTTCTCTCTCTTCTTTTTAATAAGGTTGGCTAATGGTTTATCTATCTTATTAATTCTTTCAAAGAACCAACTCCTGGTTCAATTGATCTGTTCCACCGTTCTTCTGGTCTCAACTTCGTTGAGTTCTGCTCGAATTTTAATTAACTCTCTTCTTCTGCTGGGCGTCGGGTCGATTTGCTGCTTCTTCTCTAGCTCCTTTATGTGTAAGGTTAGCTTTTGTATTTGAGTTCTTTCCAGTTTTTGAATGGATGCTTGTAATGCGATGTATTTCCCCCTCAGGACTGCTTTTGCTGCATCACAAAGATTTTGAACAGTTGTATCTTCATTCTCATTAGTTTCCATGAATCTTTTTAATTCTTCCTTAATTTCCTGGTTGACCCTTTTATCTTTTAGCAGGATGGTCCTTAACCTCCACGTGTTTGAGGTCCTTCCAAACTTCTTGTTTTGATTTAGTTCTAATTTCAAGGCGTTATGGTCTGAGAATACGCAGGGGACGATCCCAGTCTTTTGGTATCGGTTCAGACCCGATTTGTGACCCAGTATGTGGTCTATTCTGGAGAAAGTTCCATGTGCACTTGAGAAGAATGTGTATTCAGTTGAGTGTGGATGTAAATTTCTGTAGATATCTGTGAAATCTATCTGGTCCAGTGTATCATTTAAAGCTCTCATGTCTTTGGAGATGTTGTGCTTAGAAGACCTATCGAGGGTAGAAAGAGCTAGATTGTAGTCACCAAGTATAAGTGTATTATTATCTAAGTATTTCTTCACTTTAGTTAATAATTCGTTTAAGTATTTGGCAGCTCCCACATTCTTGTTGGATAGATCCTTTAAGTATGATATAGTGTCCCCTCTTCATCTCTCACTACCGTCTTCGGGGTAAATTTTAGTTTATCTGATATAAGGATGGCTACCCCTACTTTCTTTTGAGGACCATTTGAATGGTAAATGGTTCTCCAACCTTTTATTTTCTTTTTTTTTTTTAATTTTTATTTATTTATGATAGGCACACAGTGAGAGAGAGAGAGGGAGAGGCAGAGACACAGGCAGAGGGAGAAGCAGGCTCCACGCACCGGGAGCCCGACGTGGGATTCGATCCCGGGTCTCCAGGATCGCGCCCTGGGCCAAAGGCAGGCGCCAAACCGCTGCGCCACCCAGGGATCCCCAACCTTTTATTTTCAGGTTGTAGGTGTCCTTCTGTCTAAAACGAGTCTCTTGTAGACAGCAAATAGATGGGTCATGCTTTTTTATCCAGTCTGAAACCCTGCGCCTTTTGATGGGGGTCATTAGGCCGTTCACGTTCAGAGTTACTATTGACAGATATGAGTTTAGTGTCATCATTATATCTATTTAGTCCTTGTTTTTGTGGATTGTTCCACTGAATTTCTTCTTAAAGGGGAATTTTAAGAGTCCCCCTTAAAATTTCTTGCAGAGCTGGTTTGGAGGTCACATATTCTTTCAGTTCCTGCCTGTCTTGGAAGCTCTTTATCTCTCCTTCCATTTTGAATGAGAGCCTTGCTGGATAAAGTATTCTTGGTTGCATGTTCTTCTCATTTAGGACCCTGAATATATCTTGCCAGCCCTTTCTGGCCTGCCACGTCTCTGTGGAGAGGTCTGCTGTTACCCTAATATTCCTCCCCATGAAAGTCAGGGACTTCTTGTCTCATGCTGCTTTAAGGATCTTCTCTTTATCTTTGGAATTTGCAAGCTTCACTATTAAATGTCGAGGTGTTGAACGGTTTTTATTGATTTTAGGGGGGGATCTCTCTATTTCCTGGATCTGAATGCCTGTTTCCCGTCCCAGATTGGGAAAGTTTTCAGCTAGGATTTGTTCAAATACCTATTCTGGCCCTCTGTCCCTTTTCAGCGCCCTCGAGAACCCCAATTAAACGTAGGTTTTTCTTCCTTAGGCTGTCATTTATTTCCCTTAATCTGTATTCATGGTCTTTTAATTGTCTGTCTCTTTTTTCCTCAGTTTCCCTCTTTGCCATCAACTTGTCTTCTATGTCACTCACTCATTCTTCCACCTCATTAACCCTCGTCGTTAGGACTTCTAGTTTGGATTGCATCTCATTCAATTGATTTTTAATTTCTGCCTGATTGGATCTAAATTCTGCAGTCATGAAGTCTCGTGAGTCCTTAATGCTTTTTTCTAGAGCCACCAGTATCTGTATAATAGTGCTTCTGAATTGGCTTTCTGACATTGAATTGTAATCCAGATTTTGTAATTCTGTGGGAGAGAGGACTGTTTCTGATTCTTTCTTTTGAGGTGAGGTTTTCCTTCTAGTCATTTTGCTCAGTGCAGAGTGGCCAAAAACAAGTTGTACTGGGAAAATGAGAAAAAGAGAGAGAAGGAAAGAAAAGAGAAAAAGAAAAAAGAAAAAGAAGAAAAAAAAAGGAAAAAAGAAAAAAATGAGAAAGAAAATGAAAGGTAAAAAAAGGGGGTGGTGGGGGAAGCAATCAGAAATCAAAAAGAAAAAAAAAGAAAGAAAAAACAAAAAAACACGGGGGAGTATCTTCTGATTCTGTATACTTTAAGTCCCTTGACTTCCCCTGGAACTGGTCCATCTAGCAGGTCTTCTGGGGGAGGGGCCTGCTGTGCTGATTTTCAGGTGTTAGCACTTGGGGGAGCTGCTCTGCCCCTGCCTGGTGCAGGGCTCAGTGGTTGTTTACCCCGTGAGGCCCCAGGTGGAACAGCCCCAGTGGCTATGGCAGCTCTGGAAATCTGGATTCAGCCCCCGCAGTAACTATGGGGCTCTCCATCCGCAGGGCCTGGAGGCTCCGGGTTGGGGCCGCTGATCTGCTCAGCTCTGGGCGGGAGCGTCCTTGCTGTCCTGGGCCCTCCCGGCCTCTGCCTGTCCCGGGGGAGGCCGGATCCTGGGCTGTGTCCCGGCGCCCAGTGCCCCGGGGCCTGCGCTGTTGGATTCGCGCTCCCGGTGGCGCAGCCGGTGCTCTGCGGAGCCTCTTGAGCCCCTCGGAGCTGCTCCCGGCCGCGCAGCCCCCTCCGCACAGAGCCTCTTCCTCTGCCCGAGCCGCCGCCGCCACCGAGCTGTTCCCGGCCGCGCAGTCCCCTCCACGGAGCCACCGCCCGAGCCCCTCCGAGCTGCTCCCAGGTCCCGTCGTGCGCGCTGCAGCCCTTAGGCAGCTCGGCGCACTCTCCCGGGGCGCAGGTGTCTGTTAGTGTCCCCGGGAGCCCGAGGGCATCCCCGCCCTCCTGGGTCCTGCTCTAACTCCCTGTGAGCCCCTTTCCGCCGGGAAAGTTGGTGCAGCTCCTGCTTCTCCGGGACGGCGCTCTCCTGTCCTGGGGACACTTGCCCCGGCCTCAGCCTGGCTCCTCGCAGGGCCCCTCCCCCTTGGAGGCCTTTTGTTTCTTTCTTTTTCCCCGTCTTCCTACCTTGATAGAAGCGCGAACTCTTCTCACTGTAGCATTCCAGCTGGTCTCTCTTTAAATCTCAGGCCGAATTCGTAGATTTTCAGGATGATTTGAAGGTTATCTAGGTAATTTGGTGGGGACAGGTGTTTTGGGGACCCTACTCTTCCACCATCTTGCCCCAAGAATCCCTGCCTCTCCCAATTTCAAGGCAAAAGGAAGAGAAGAAAATGGTGGTGGTCAGATTTCCAACTCCAGAGACAAGACCTCCCCACAAGTACCTAACCGCAGTCTCCAGCCCACACTGGCCTACATGCTCCTGGGGGCAGGCACAAGTCCACTGATCTTCACAGCTTGCAGGGCACCCAGAGGCAAGAAAGTTATTGGCTTCCTGTGCCCTCCTCACTTCCTCCTCTCTCAGGGGGAACAGAGGATAGTTGTCTTTGTCTGCTTTGGCACCCTTGGATCCGGGGCCCTGTACTGCTGCACCCACACTCCTGGAGACCATTTGTCCTGAATGGAATAGACAATAGCCACCTCCATCCTTTGCAAGACTCTAGGGTAAAGGGAGATCCAGAGTCACCCTGTGTAACCCACTGGCTTCTCCCAAATGCCTCAGAGTGTTGCAGTGCTCTACCCCTATACTGAGATCAGACCTCAGTTTGGGGTGAGCTTTCTACCAGGCGCCTCTATTCTTGGAGTGTTTCTGGGAATCTTGAGGCTTCACTGCCCCTCCTGAGATTCTGCCCTATTTCCCTGCTAAGCACTTTTCTGTCAGGTAAAACAGGTGCAGATTTTTAAAGTTCATGCTTGTCCAGGGCTGGGCTTTCATGCCCCAGAGGCTTTTGTGGCTCTGCTTTCTCCTGGCTTGTCATGGTTCCCCTCCCCCACCTTATTTCTTTTAAAAAATTCTTTTCACCCTCCTGCCTTATTAGAAGCAAAAACTTTTCTCTATGTAGTATTCTAGTTCTTGTCTCTTTACATCTCAGGTCAAATTTGTTAGGTAGCTCAGGATGTTTTGAAAGTTATTTAGGTAAGTTTGTGGGACCAAATGAGTTGAGGACCCCTATGCTTTTGCCATCTTGCCTCTGCCTCCTTGATACATGTTTTAAATTGTAGATTCTAGTCCTAGCCATTACCAAGAAAGTTACAGTGTTATAATTTAATGTATAATTTCATTGCAGTTTACTATTGTACTGTATACATATTGTTTAATTAAAAGGAATTTATAAGGTAAGCAAATGTAAAGTAAGACATACTTGAAAAATTCTGAGTTTGGCATTCTACCATAGAAATTCTTATGTTTTAGATCTTTGACTTTTCTACCTTCATAAAATACAGTCTTGAGATTCTAATAGTAACATCTCTTAATACTTTTTATTTGGTGTCATTTCTACAAAAGAATTAGAAGTAACCTAAAGGAGCAGTTACTTTAAAACAATAGCTACTTCATTTACCTTTTATCTGATAACTGTCTCTAAAGGATGTGTGATTTGTATGTGCGTCTATACATAAAAAGAAAAACTACAATTAATCTTTGAAAGTCAGTGTACATGAAAATTTTATTTCTAGATTGATATATATATATTGTTGGAGTGATATAATGTCACTTTAGATCATAAAGTGATTGAGAATAGGAACCTTATATGAATGGAATCATATAATGCAACATACTGCTCAGTAAATATTAAGCAGCAGCAGTTGGAAATTGCTTTAGAATATATGTGAATATATGATTATAGTGCATGTATGGTGGCATTATATAGTTTTGGTAATATTTCAATTACTTACCTTCTCTAAGGTATTCAAAACTACAAAAAAAACTATCTTGTGCTGAAGGATGCAAACACCATGCATTTCAGAAATTTCAGCCGTTGTTCAATGTAAATCATACTCCCTGAGGATTTTATAATTCAATTTCTCTCCAATACTCACAAAGTGACCCAAGAGAATGGACATTTGTGGTTACTGAATTGCTTTGTTTGTTTGTTTGTTTGTTTTATTTACAAATAGGAAATTAGAGTAAAACCTGCTTATAACAGGTTGAAAAACAAACCTGTCATCAAATGCTATTTATTAGAAGAAATCATTAAACATGGTGTAAATTGTAAGGAAATTGTTCTTGAGATTAATTAGCATTTGACAATTCACTTAAGACTTTTGATGCCCACATTATTTGTAGATATTTTTTATTATGAGAAACTGGTTTAAATGATAAAAAATAAATTTTCACTAGCTTAATAAAACTCTTTATTCATGAGACACCCACACTTATAACAGGAACTCAGTTTTCACCTTCAAATTTGTACAAAAAACTAACTGAAAGCAAAAATCATCATCATCATCATCATCATCATCATCATCTACAGATTGAGAGCAGGTGGTTAGCTATCCCACTTTTGAAAGACTGATCATTTATTATTTGACCAAACATATCCACTTAAAGTAGTTGAGGCTAAAATGAAAGTAGGGTAATTAAATAATTTTTTAAAAATTCCTGGAAAACGGAATATCATTATGGAACTCCTTCAGTGTTTGTAAAAAATCCTAAACTATTTCGAGAACAAAAATGCAACACTATACAGACACCTGGGTGGCTCAGTAGTTGAGAGGCTGCCTTTGGCTCAGGTTGTGATCCGGGGGTCCTAGAATAGAGTCTGGTTATCAGGCTCCCTGCAGGGATCCTGCTTCTCCCGCTGCCTATGTCTCTGCCTCTCTCTCTGTGTTTCTCATGAATGAATGAATGAATAAATAAATAAATAAAT
The DNA here is from genome assembly GCF_905146905.1 of Nyctereutes procyonoides. Lineage (NCBI taxonomy): Eukaryota > Metazoa > Chordata > Mammalia > Carnivora > Canidae > Nyctereutes > Nyctereutes procyonoides. The sequence goes on along the minus strand of NW_026575125.1, from coordinate 61,560,880 downwards.
AAATAAATAAATAAATAAATAAATAACGTCTTTTTAAAAATGCAACACTATATAACAACTGTAGGAGAGGCTGCTCTTTAGAACTAAACTGGACTAGAGAGGAAACCACATTTTGACAAAGAAAACTGTATTAATTGTTAACTATGCTTGATTCTAAGTGTAACAAATAACTTTGGAATTATACTTTTAAAAAATGAAATAATCAACAGAAAACATCTTTCTGTAAACTGTTGTGAGAAAAAAGAAAAGTTAGAGAAGATTTTATATTCTCTTTCTTCCAGAGTAGAACAATTGCTATGATTTCTTTTAAAAAGGAAAGGGATTGTATTGGATTGATGCTAAATGTCAGAAAACGTCAATAGCTGAATAATGAAAAAAAACATAAAAAATTGAGTACAAAAAGATTCTCTATTTTCCAACAAATTGATAAGCAAACCACTTTGGTGATTGAATCTGTTACATGTGAAAAATATTAATCATTCACACAAATGAAATACCTTGTGCATATGTGAAATATATATATTATATAAAATAATATATAATATTATATATTTATTATATATAAAATATATTATATATTTTAAAGTGGTTAAGACTGTGATCTCTAGAGACTGATTAGATTAAATTTCAGGTCTGCTAATTCCTAGCCAAGTAATCTTGAGAAAATTATTGAATTTCTATAGGTCTCACTCACCTGTAACATGGAGATAGTAACAGTATCTATCTCATAAAGTCAATCTGAGAATTAATTGAGATAAAATAGACAAAACACTAGAAGGTACACTCTTCACAAAATAAACACTTAAAATGTTAGCTACACATACATATAAATATATGTATAGTTTAATCTTTAGGTAAATAGAAAAGAACAAGGATTAAGCTTGTCAAATGGAATTTTAAGTTAGTAACTATATATTTTTTAAGATTTTTACTTATTTGAGAGTGAGCTAGAAAGAGAGCACAAGTAGGCAAAAGTGTAGATGGAGAGGGGGAAGCAGACTCTCCACTGAGCAGGGAAACCCTGTGGGGCTGGATCCAAGGACCTAGAGATCATAACCTGAGCCAAAGGCAGACACTTAACAGACTGAGCCACTCAGTTGCCCCAAGTTGCTAGTTACCTTAAATTGGTGAGCCTCTAAACTGAATTCCATGTATTTAATTGGACTGGAACAATCCTAAAAGACCTGCAGGAAAACTGTCAAACAGTTATTACTGGTATTAAAGGAGCTGAAGTTGAATTAGTTTTTTCAAGGCTCCCTTTGTAAGTCTGAGTTTAACCCAAGGTGAAATTTGAATCTATTTCCTTGTCGATCACTCATTCACCTACTATTTTGGGTTTCACATATGGTAATACCTGGCTATTTTCAAGGTAGATTTCCAGGTTAAATTTGTTTAAAATAAGTATTATAAATCTGGGACTTTACTCCTTGAATATTGCAGGACAAGTTTTATAATTGTTTGTTTAATTTGGACTGGTTTTAGCAAAAACTAGGATTTAATATAGCTGATCCATGTCTTTTTTTATAGTAAAAATTTAATTGGTTCCATCAGTGACTCCACTACAAGTTTTCCTGAAAGGGAAACAGAATCAAGCAACCTAGAGGTTCGTGAGGTGTAGGATCACCAAGGAGGCTCCCAAAGTCACTGACCCCATGCCACATACCCAATGGCCCAGTAGAATGCGGGTTGGGCTGATAGAATATGAAGAGAGAAAGGAATGCATGGTGAAGGAAATAGGCCCCAGGCTTTTCCTTAACCAAAAAAAGGGGGGGGGCAGGAGACTCCCTACACAGAAGGGCTGAAACTACACAGTCAAGTTCTCAATCTTATATTGGGAGAAAGAAATGGGCCTCTTTCCAACTGTCTTGTTTTAGGAACCTCTCCCCTGGTGGTCTTCTGTAACCTCTATTCTATTTTCCTGTTTCCGTTTTCCAAATTCTGCAGTTCAAATCCAAGTTCTGAATTCTGTTCTAGCTTCTAGGTTCATGTCCAATTTTGTGACCCAGATTCTTCCCAGCTCCAATCCCCTTTCCCAGACTTTCTAAGTGGAATATGAAGGACCTCGTCCTGACGGTGCTAACTTGAAGGTTTTCCCTTTTACTTCTTGAGGCAGTTTTAGGCTTTTCCCTGACAGGAAGGACCTGGCTCAGACTTTCCAACCAGTAGGTGGCCCAGTGGAGACTAGGGAATTCCAGAGAGCCAGGCCTGGCTAGCTCATTTCTAACCACTGGACACATTACATTTTGTGCAACGAAAGCTTAACTGCGGCCTTCCATAGTGATAACTGGAGACTGGTGGCCTTGAGATGAGGAATCTTAGGGGGAAATGTGAGAAGACATAGAAGGTTGCTGTTCTTCATTCAGAGAAACTAAAAATTGCTTCCAGCACAAGGGATGGGGTGAACAGAGAATGTGGGAAAGGGTCTGGGCAGAGCAGCAAGACCTCAGAACCCTGTCATCCTTCAGCTTCCCCTTGTCTGAGCTGAGCACGCACCCCCAGAGTCCTCCCAGATATGAGAGAAAACCAAGACGGCAGGACTGGGAGGTCGTCTGTCCATGGCTGCCCTGAGGGAAAAGGGGAAGGAGGCGGAGGCAGAGGCAGCATCACTGGAGAGGCGAGATCTTCAACGGGATCATGATCCGAGACTCCATGTGTCGCACCAATGGGACTGTGTAGTAGATATTTTCGACCCAACCCCTCTTTCTCCAGGCAGCATTTCGAGTCTCTTCCCGAGATTGCAGGTCTTTATAGTCCCAGAGATGGTGTACAATGTAGAGCTCTCCTATCTGCGAGAAGAAGTCGCCTCGCCTACTGCCTCCTGGTTCTCTTGCCGGTACTTGATTGCCCGAGCCCAGTTGTTTGCCCACTCAATCATGGTTCCTGGCTTGAGCTTGTATGTCCTCAGCTCATAGATGTTGGGGCCTGCTCTGGGCTGTGGCTCATTCCAGAAGCTGAACTCAAGGAGCATCTGGTTTCTCCTCGACAATAGCATCTGTCTCTGCTCCTTTCGGAACTCCAGGTACTCCTTGTTGATTTTGAGCTTGTTCATGCAGTCCATGAGGGCTGGATAGCCGCCTGAGAATCACCACAGGTGTACTGCCTGGTCCTGCTCCCCGTACCATGTGTTCCAGTTGCCCACAAGCGAGCAGGGGTAGTCCTCATCCAGGTGCAGCTTGGGCAGCACAGCCTCTGTCAGGCTGTTGTAGCCATCCAGATATTCAGGCTTCACATTGTGAAACTGGATCTTGTAGAGGTTGCTGGTTTCCATCTTGGATAGCAGGGTGGAGTGGGCATCCTTTCAGGGATCCACCTTGTGCACAGAGAGGGAGCGGAACCAGCTACCTTCATTGTCCTTGGAATAGAAGTGCGCAGCAGCCGCGACATCCCTGGTGCGGGGCTTCGGGCTCCCCAGCAGCCGCCGCGCCGCTGCAGAGATGCTGCACAGCCGCGGAGCCATGTTGGAGCGGTGCAGGTTCGCTGATCCATGTCTTGTCTGCACCTCAGATTCCCAATATAACATTCATTCCCTTAAGGCTTTTAATGTGTGTCATTTCCTCTTATCAAAGTTTTCACTTTAAAAAGGTTATACTAGAGGTTTGCTGGAGGGGAGGTAGGTGGGGAGTTGGGAAGTATTGAGGAGGGAAACTTTTGATGCACACTGGGTGTTATATGTAAGTGATGAGTCACTAAATTCTACTCCTGAAACTAATATTATACATTATACTATATGTTAACTAACTGGAATGTAAATAAAAACTTGTAACTATAAAAAATGGCTATACCAGAGGTGGAAGTTATGAAAATATGCAAGGACAATCTCAGTCTTTTGGTATCATTTGAGACCTGTTTCGTCACCCAGCATATGTTCTATTCTGGATAAAGTTCCATGTGTGCTTGAGAAGAATGTATATTCTTTTGCATTACGATGGAATGAATGTTCTGTATATAACTGTGAAATCTGTTTGGTCCAGTTATCATCAAAGGCCCTTGTTTCTTTGGTGGTATTCTGCTTAGAATATCTGTCTTTTTCTGAGAGTGCTGTGTTGACATCTCCTACTATTAATGTATTATTATCTATGTATCTTTTTTTTTGAAGATTTATTTATTTATTCATTCATTTATTCATGAGAGTCACACAGAGAGAGAAGGCAGAGACATAGGCAGAGGGAGAAGCAGGCTCCATCAAAAGAGCTCAATGTGGGACTTGATCCTGGGACTCCAGGATCACGTCCTGGGCCAAAGGCAGGCCCTCAACCCCTGAGCCACACAAGCGTCCCCTCTTTACTTTGATTATTAATTGATTAATATAATTCACTGCTTCAATATTAGGGGCATAAATATTTATAATCATTAAAAATTTGGGAACCCTGGGTGGCTCAGCAGTTTAGCGCCTGCCTTCAGCCCAGGGCGTGATCCTGGAGCCCCGGGATTAAGTCCTGCATTGGGCTCCCTGCATGGAGCTGGCTTCTCCCTCTGCCTGTGTCTCTGCCTCTCTCTCTCTCTCTCTCTCTCTCTCTCTCTCGAATAAATAAATAAAATATTTTTAAAAATAAAAATTAAAAAAATCATTCTTCATTTTGAATATATCCTTTAATTATAATATTGTGCTGTGTTGATTCTCAGGTGTCTGTGCCTGAGTGGAGATGCCCCATCATTTGCCAGGTGGCCAGACTCAGTGTGAGCTGTTTATCCCGTGAGGTCTTTGTTCATAGAGGCCACACCTTTCATCTTTTATTACTGTCTTTTGTTTAAAATCTAATTTGTGTGATATGAGGATTGCTACCCCCACTTTCTGTTGAGGACAATTTGAATGGGAAATAGTTCTCCACCCCCTCATTTTCAGTCTGGAAGTGTCCTTAGAGTCTCTTGTAGACGTATGTAGATAGGTCTTGCTTTTTTATCCAGTTCGATACCCTGCAACTTTTGATGTGATCATTTAGCCCATTCATGTTCTGAGTAACTATTTAAAGATATAAATTTAGTGTCATAGTATTACCTATAGTCTGTTTCTGTGGATTGTTTCTTTGGACTCCCTCCTTTTCTTATGGTGTCCCCCTTAATATTTCTTGCTGAACTGGTTTGGTGTTCACATATTCTTTCAGTTTCATTCTATTCTGTAAGTTCTTTATCTCTCCTATTCTGAATGACAGTTTTGCTGTATAAAGTATCTGCAGCTGCATGTTTTTCTTGTTTAATCACCCTGAATATATCATGCCAGCCCTTTCTGACCTGCCAGGTCTCTGTGTATAGGTCTGCTGTTAATCTTATATTTCTCCCCACTATATGGGGAATTCTTACCCTATAAGTAAGAATTTATTTTCTAGAGCTGTTTTTAGAATTTTCTCTTTGTCTTTGAAATTTGCAAGCTTCTCTATTATATGTCAGGGTTTTGATCAGTTTTTGTTGATTTTAGGGAGGAAGAGTCCTCTTGGATCTGAATGCCTTTTTCCTTCTCCAGATTAGGGAATTTCTCAGCTATCATTTGTTCAAATACACTATGTGGTCCTCTCTCTCTCTCTCTAACTATCCTAGAATCCCAAAAAGATGAATATTATTCTTTATATTAATAAATGAATAAATATCATTTATTTCCTGAAGTCTTTCCTCTTGGGTTATTAATTGTTTTTCTCTGTTTTCCTCAGCTTCCTTCCGTTCCATAAACTTCTGTTCTGTCATTCACCCTCTCTTTCACCTAATTAACCCTAGCAGTTAGAGTATCCAGTTTGGGCTGCATTTCAGTTAAAGTATTTTTAATTTTGGTGTGATTAGATCTCAATTCTATAGTAAGAGGATCTCTAGAGTCCTTAGTGTTTTTATCAGAGCCAACGGTAATTTTATAATTGTACTTCTGCATTTTATCTCTGACATGATACTTAAATCCTTATCTAGCATTTCAGTGACAGAGAATATTACTTCCAGTTCTTTCTTTTGTGGTGACTTCATCCTTCTAGTCATTCTGTCCAGTAAAGAATGGCTGTATGAGCAAGCAGAGTCAAAAAATATCGACTATGACTTAAATAAAATACACTCTTAACAACTCTGAAGAGGTCGGAGACCCAAAAATAATAGAAAAATAAAACAACAAAGTAAAACAAAAGGACCAGGAAAGTGAAAAACAAAACTTTAAACATAGTAAGAATTTTTTAAAGGGTGGGGAGGATGTGGTGGTGGTGAGAGAATATATTCTCACTGAGTGGACCTAGAGTGATCCTCTTGGTTCTGGGTGTATTTTGTTCTGTAGTTAGAAGACACTAAATTCCAAATTTGTATAAATCAGCAAAACTTATATAGAGACCCAGCATTGGCTACAATAACAGAAACAAGATTAAAGAAGGAGGCAGAATGGAATGGAGAATACAGTCTCACAGAATGAGCCAACATGGTGTTCCACTTGGTTCTGAGTGTACTTTGGTCCATGTGTTAGAAGGTACTAAATCTACCATTACGAAACAAAACTAGTCAGAAAAAAATGAAAACAAAAACAAAAACCCATAACTCATATGTCTACCAAATTAAATGGAATACATTGAAAGGAATCCAAAAATGAAGAATATATCTAAGACATGTAATTGTAGAAATATGAAAATCAAAAACAAAAAAGCTTAAAAATGAAAAGTTGGTAAAATACTGTAGTTAAGGCAGGAAAAGAGAAGAAATATTGGAAATTTTTAGCCTGAAAGATAAATGAATTGTAAGAATAAAAGCTTCGAGTTCTATATACTATTTTCCCTCAGTCCTGCTGCTTTCTTGTGCTGTTTGTTCAGTAATCTTGCTCTTCCCTTGTTCTCCCAGCAGTTTTTCTGGGGTAGGGTCCTGCTGTGTTGATTCTCAGGTGTCTGTGCCTGAGTGGAGATGCCCCATCATTTGCCAGGGGGCCAGACTCAGTGTGAGCTGTTTATCCCGTGAGGTTTTTGTTTGTAGAGGCCACACCTTTCCCAGGTGAAAGGCAAAATGAATGGGTGACAGGCACTGAGGGGGGCACTTGACGGGATGAGCACTGGGTGTTATTCTGTATGTTGGTAAATTGAACACCAATAAAAATAAATTTATTAATATATATATATAATAAATAAATAAAAATAAAAATTTTAAAAAGGCACCAGCCAGATCTCCAACTCTGGAACTGAGAGCTCTCTGCGAGTACTGAATTGCACACTGGCCTTGATTCTCCTGGGGGCAGGCATGAGAGCACTGATCTGCACAAAGTGAAGGGCGGCGCCCATTAGCAGGAGAGATTTTGCTGTCCCATCACCTCCCTGTTTCCACCTGCCCTGCATGTAACAGAGATAGCTTGCTTTGTCTGCCGGGGCACCCTCAGATTGAGGGCCCTGCACTGCTGGACCCGCCCTCCTGAGGTCTGCCTCTTCTGAAGGAAGGGAACAGAGGGCAGCCCACCTCCATCCATTGCCAGGCTCCAGGGTAAGGAAAGCTCAGGTGCTAGCCTGAGATATCAGCTGACTTCTCCTAGATGCTCTGGGAGGTTTGTGTTGTTCTCGCCCTTTATCGTGATCCAACCACAGTTTGTGGTGGACTTTCTCCTGGGCGAGTCTATTTTTATTTTGTCTCCAGGAATATTGAGACTTCACTTCTCCTCCTGTGATTCTGCCCTATGTCCCCACTGAATACTTCTCAGTCAGGAAGGCTCTTTCAGGTGCAGTTTTCTAAAGTTCCCGATTTCTGCGGCTCTGCTTTCCTGCCCCATCTTTCCTCTTCTCCACCTTCCTACCTTGTCAGAAGTGATCACTTATCTCTCTGTAGTATTCTAGTTCTTGTCTCTTTACATCTCAGGTTGAATTCATAGGTGTTCAGGATGTTTTGAAAGCTATCTAGGTAAATTGGTGGGGCCAGGTGAGTTGAGGACCCTGACTCCTCTGCCATCTTGCCAACAAACACATGAAAAAATGTTGGCTTGTGTTCTACTCTAGGGTTTTATTAGTTTCCTTTCTCTCATTCAAATATTTCATCCATTTTGAATTTATTTTTCTTCATGGTGTAAGAAAGTGGTACAGTTCCATTCTTTTCCATGCTGGTGTCTAGTTTTCCCAACATTTGTTGGGAGATTCTATTTTCCACTGCATATTCTTTCTTGCTTTGCCCATATACTTGGGGGTTCATTTCTGGGTTTTTGATTCTGTTCTATTAATCAGTGCTTTGTGCCAGTTCAATACTGCCTTGATGACTACAGTTTTATAATGTAACTTGAAGTTCAACATTGTGGTGCCTCCAGCTTTGCTTTTCTTTTTAAAGATTGCTATGACTATACAGGGTTTTTGTGGTTGCATACAAACTGTAGAATTACTCTAGCTCTGAAATATCCTGGTGGTATTTTGATAGGGATTGCATTATTCATGTAGAATAATTTGGATAGTATAGATATTTTAGCAATATTTGTTCTTCTAATCCATGAGCATGGAGTATTTTTCCTTTTTTTGTATCAACTTAAATGTATTTTGTCAGTGTTTTACAGTTTTCAGAGGACATATTTTTTTAGATCTTTGGTTAAATTTATTTCCAGGTACCTTAGGTTTTTTGGTGGAAATTTAAATGAAATTGGCTCCTTATCAGTGTACTGAAATGCAACAGATTTATGAAAGGTGAATTTATGTCCTGTGACTTTTCTGATTTGGTGTATCACTTCTAGCAATTATTTGGTGGAGTTTTTGGATTATCTAAATGGAACATCATGTAATCTGCATATAGTGAAAGTTTTAATACTTCCTTGATGATTTGGTGCCTTTCTATTTATTTAAATTCAAATTTTTCTATTATTATTTTTTTACATTTTTTTATTTAAATTCAATTGGCCAACATATACTATAACACCCAGTGCTCATCCCATCAAATGCCCTCCTCAGTGTCTATCACCCAGTAACCCCATCCCCTACCCATCTCTCCTTCTGCAACCCTTGCTTTCTTTCCCAGTTAGGAGTCTCTCGTGGTTTTTCTCCCTCTCTAATTTTTCCCACTCAGTTCCCCTCTTTTCCCTTAAAATCCCTTTCACTATTTCTTATATTCCAAGTATAAGTGAAACCATATGATGATTGTCAATACTCTGATTGACTTATTTCACTCAGCATTTAATTAACATATACAATATTATTAGTCTCAGAGGAAGAATTTAGTGATTCATCAGTTGCATACAACACCCAGTGTTCATTACTTCAGGTGCCCTCCTTAATGCCCACCACCTAATTTCTGCATCCCCCACACAACTCCATTCCAGCAATACTGTTTGTTTCCTAGAGTTAAGAGTCTCTTATGATTTGCCTCCTTCTCTGTTTTTGTCTTGTTTTATTTTTCCTCCCTTATACCTATTTTCATCTGTCTTGTTTCTTAAATTCCACATATGAGGGATCCCTGGGTGGCGCGGCGGTTTGGCGCCTGCCTTTGGCCCAGGGCGCGATCCTGGAGACCCAGGATCGAATCCCACATCGGGCTCCCGGTGCATGGAGCCTGCTTCTCCCTCTGCCTATGTCTCTGCCTCTCTCTCTCTCTCTCTCTCTCTGTAACTATCATAAATAAATAAAATTTTTTTAAAAAAATCCACATATGAGTGAAAACATATAATTGCCTTTCTCTTACTTACTTATTTGGCTTAGCATCATACCCTCTAGTTCCACCCACTTTTTTGAAAATGGCAAGATTCATTATTTTTTATCATTGAGTAATATATATATATTTATTATATATACATATATATATATATATATATATATATACATTTCTCCAAAGAAAACATACAAATAGCCAACAGACACATGAAAAAATGCTCAACATCCCTCAACTTCAGGGAAATACAAATCAAAATTGCAATGAGATACCACCTGACACCCAACAAAATGGCTAAAATGAACAACTCAGGAAAGGAGAGATGTTGGCAATGATGTGGAGAAGGGGGGAACCCTCTTACACTTTTGATGAGAAGGCAAAATGGTGCAGCCAATCTGAAAAAAGGCATGGAGGCTTCCCAAAAAATTAAGAAAATAAGTATCTTACAAGTGGGCAATTGAACTTCTAGGTATTTATCCAAAGGATACAAACAAAGTGATTCAAAGGGGCACATGCATCCCAATGTTTATAGCAGCAATGTCCACCATAGTCTACCATAGTAAAAATGTGGAAAGAGCCCACATGTCCATCAACAGAAATATATATATATATATATATATATATATATATATATATATATATAATCTTCTGCCCCCCTTTTTTTTGTTCTTTTGGGGCGTTGAGTTTGATACATTCTTTATATATTTTGAATACTAACACTTTATCTAATAAGACATTGTAAATATATTCTCACATTCCTTAATATGCCTTTTAGTTTTGTTGACAGTTTCCTTTGCTGTCCAAAAGCTTTTCATCTTGATGAAATCCTCATAGTTCATTTTTGATTTTTTTAAACATTTTTTTTAGTTTTTTATTTATGATAGTCACACACACAGAGAGAGAGAGAGAGAGAGAGAGAGAGACAGGCAGAGGGAGAAGCAGGCTCCATGCACCGGGAGCCCGACGTGGGATTCGATCCTGGGTCTCCAGGATCGCGCCCTGGGCCAAAGGCAGGCACCAAACCGCTGCGCCACCCAGGGATCCCCCATTTTTTATTTTTTTAATTTGCCTTTGGAGATGTGTCTAGCAAGAAGTTGCTGTGGCCAAGGTTGAAGAGGTTGCTGCTTGTGTTCTTCTCCAGGATTTAGAAGGTTTACTGTCTCCTATTTAGGTATTTAATCCATTTTGAGTTATTTTTTGTATATGGTGTAATAAAGTGGTCCAGTTTTAGTCTTCTGCATGTGAGTATCCAATATTCCCAAATCCATTTGTTGAAGAGACAATTTTCCTTTGGATATTCTTTCCTGCCTTGTTGAAGATTACTTGGCCATAGATTTGAGGGTTCCTTTCTGGGTTCTCTATTCTGTTCCATTAATCTATATGTCTGGTTTTCTGCCCATACCATGCTGTCTACATGACTTATGAATTATAATATAGTTTGAAGTCTGGTATTATCCTTCCAGCTTTGGTTTTCTTTTTCAACATTACATTGGCTATTCTGGGTATTTTCTGGTTCCACACAAATTTTAGGATTGTTTGTTCCAGCTCCGTGAAAAATATGGTAGGGATTGTACTGAATATGTAGATTACTCTGGGTAGCTGAGGCCTTTTAACAATATTTGTTCTTCCAATCCATAAGCATGGAATTTTATTCCATTTCTTTGTGTCTTTCCCAATTTCTTTCCTGAGCATTCTATAATTTTCACACTGTAGGTCCTACCTCTTTGGTCACGTTTATTCCTAGATATCTTATATTTTTGTTGCAAATATAAATGGGATTGATTCCTTGTTAGTATATAGGAATGAAACACTCATTGTTAGTGTATAGAGATGAAACTGACTTTTGAGCATTGATTATATATCCTGCCAAGTTTCTGAATTACTATATGAGTCCTAGCTTTTGGGTTTTCTACATAGAGTATCATATCATCTGCAAAGAGTGAAATTTTGATTTCTTATTTGCCAATTTGAATGTCTTTATTTATTTTTGTTGTCTGATTGCTGAGGCTAGGACTTTTACTACCAGTTTAAACAATAGTGGTGAGAGTGGACATCCCTATTTTGTTCCTGACCTTAGGGGGAAAGCTCTTGGTTTTTCGCCATTAAGACTGATATTCACTGTGGGTTTTTTGTATATGTCTTTTATGATGCTAACTTATGTTCCCTCTATCCCTTCATGGTGGTTAGATTTTATGAAGAAATGATGCTGCATTTTGTCAAATGTTTTTTCTGCATCTATTGAGAGGATCTAATAGGTTTTGTCCTTTCTTTTATTAATATGGTCTAATTGGTTGTGGATCTTGAAACAATCTTGCTGCCCAGGAATAATTCCCACTTGGTTGTGGTGAGTAATCCTTTTATTGTTGTATCTTTTTGGTTAGTATCTTGGTGATAATTTTGGTATCTAGGTTGATCAGGGATATTGGTCTGTAATTCTTTTTGATAGAGTGTCTGCTTTTGGTATCAAAGTGATATTGGACTCAGAATGAGTGGAATTTTTCCTTCTATTTCTATTTTTTTGGAACAAGTTCAGAAGAATAAATATTAGTTATTCCTTAAACATATGGTAGAATTCTTCTGGGAAACCTGGACATGGTTTTTGTTTTTTAGGAGAATTTTGATTACTGCTTCAATTTTTTTTGGCTAGTTATGGATCTGCTCAGGTATTCTAATTTTTTCTGCTTCAGTTTTGGTAGTTTATATTTTCTAGGAATGCATACATTTCTTCTAGATTGCCTAATTTTTTGGCATATAATTGTTTATAATATTATTTTATAATTATTTGTATTTCTTTTGTATTTTTGTGCTCTTTAATTTATGATTTTAGTTATTAGATTTATTTCTCTTTTTGATAAGTCCAGCTAGGGTTAATTGATATTATTTTTTTCACAGAACCAGCAGTGGTTAGGACTTCTAGCAGTATTAAATAACAGTGATGAAATTGTACATCCTTGTGTCGTTCTTGACTAGAGGAAGCACTTTCAGTTGTTCCCCGTTGAGAATGGTATTAACTGTGGGTTTTTCATATAAGGCCCTTATATGTTGATGTACATTCTCTCTATCACTATTTTATTGAAGGTTTTTATCATGAACGGGTGTTTTCCTTTGACAAATGCTTTTCCCCCCATCTATTTGAAGGATAATATGGGTTTTAACCTTTCTTGTATTAATGTGGTTTATCACAATGATTTATTTCTGAATATTGAGTCACATTTTCATGCCATGAAAAAAAAAAACTACCACTTGTTTGGGGTGAATGATTCATTAAAGGTAGTTTTGGATTTTATTTGCTAGTATTTTATTAAGAATTTTTGCATTGGGTAGATTGGAAGGAAGATTGTGGGGGAGTAGGTTACCCTAGTTTCATCTGGTCCCTTGAATTCAGCTAGATAGCTATCAAATAATTCTGAACACTTGTAAGCTCAACCTGAGATGATAGAAAAGAATTGCTGCCATTATAAAAATAGAAATAAAGAAGATGTGGTTTATGTATACAATGGAATATTACTCAGCCATTAGAAATGACAAATACCCACCATTTGCTTCAATGTGGATGGAACTGGAGGGTATTATGCTGAGTGAAATAAGTCAATCGGAGAGGGACAAACATTGTATGTTCTCATTCATTTGGGGAATATAAATAATAGTGAAAGGGAATATAGGGGAAGGGAGAAGAAATGTGTGGGAAATATCAGAAAGGGAGACAGAACATAAAGACTCCTAACTCTGGGAAATGAACTAGGGGTGATGGAAGGGGAGGAGGGCGGGGAGTGGGGGTGAATGGGTGACGGGCACTGAGGGGGGCACTTGACAGGATGAGCACTGGGTGTTATTCTGTATGTTGGTAAATTGAACACCAATAAAAAATAAATTTATTATTAAAAAAAAGAAAAGTGACCACTCTTTGAAAGGTAGGTGGTGTGAAGAAATGAATCTGTGGCAATATATCTGAAAATAAACTATGGGGGCAGAGATCCTCTGTAAGTCAGATACTGGAAAATGATATAGCAGCAGAGCACAAAATCAAAACTTTTAGAAGTCTGCTCTGTTGAGGAAATTCCCTGCTTGAAATGTGCTCATGTGGCAAAGTGGGGAAGAATCCTAGGTGGGAGAGTGTGGTTTCATAATCCCTGGGATCACAGAAAGAACAGAGGTGCTTGAGTGTGGCAGAGTTTCCAAGCACGGAGTGCGGAAGGTGGCTGCAATAGTGAGCCCAGGAGTAGGATTTCAGCTCTGTGTTGTCATAAACTGAAAACTGCAGCATGATTGGGAGACCACTATCTGAGCAGGAGCCCAGCAAGTAGCAGAATCTTGGGGAGATGGTGGTCCTTCCCCCAAGAAGATTGGCGTGGGTGTACACTACAGGAACATCTGGCTAATACCAAAGTTTCCCAGCACACAAAACTGAAAAACTGCTGCTCTAGGGGAAATATTATATAGAATTCAAGTGTTTTTTTTTTCTTAAAAATTTTTAGTCTTTCAGTTTAAAATATCCTTTTTTTTCTTTTCAACTAGTTTCTTATTTTACCAACTTTATTTTTTAAGTCCTATATATTTCACTTTTACATTTACATTTTAAAGATATATTTTTCTTTTTTGGATTCCTTTCACTGTATTCAATTTTATTTTTGTGTAATTTTAAGTTTTTCTTTCTTTACAATTTTGGGATCTATTTTCTTCCAACAAATACCAAAATTAAGCCCAAACATAGGTTATCACCCTGTTTGATTATAACCTCTCTCTTTTTTCTTTTTTGTTTTTGTTTTATGATATCATCTTATTTTTCTAGTGTATATTTCATTTGGCTCCTGATTAATATTTTTGTATGTTGTTCTCCCATTCATCTATTATCCTCTGTACAAAATGGCAATACAGAAAGATTATCCAAAGAAAAAAGAATCAGAGGCAGGAATAATTGTCAGAGACTTAATAAATATGAATATTAGTAAAATGTCAGTGCTAGAATTGAAAATAATAAGTATAAAGATACCGTCTGAGCTTGAAAAAAACATAGAACAGACTACTAATCAGGTTGAAATAAAAAAATGGTATTGCTGAGATGTAATCAACAATGGAGGTGCTAACTGATAGGATAAATTAGACAGAAGAGAGAAAAAGTAACATAGAAGATAAAATGACTGAAAATAAAGAAACTGAAGAAAAAAGATATAAACAACTTCTGGATCATGACCTGAGGAATCAAGACATCAGTGATATCAAAAAGTGAAACAATATTGGAAAAATTGGGGTTCTACAGGAAGAGGAAAGAGAGAGAAGCCAGAAATTATATATTAGCAAATTATGCCTGAGAATGTCCCTAATATGGAGAAGGAAACAAGCATTTAAGTCTAGGAGGATAAGAGAAACCCCCTTAAAATCAGTAAAAATAGGTCAATACCTTGACATATATTGGTGAAGCTTGCAAATTCCAGAGAAAAAGAGAAAATTTTGAAAGCAGCTCTAGACAAGAAGTCCTTAACCTACAAAGGTAGAAACAATAGGCTAGCTGCAGACCTATCCATAGAGACCTGGCAGGTCAGAAAAGACTGGCATGATATACTCAGGGTACTAAATGAGAAAAAATATACATCCAAGAATACTTTATACAGGAAAGCTTTCATTCAGGAAAGAAAGAGAGATAAAGAGCTTCTGGGACA
Source organism: Nyctereutes procyonoides (assembly GCF_905146905.1). NCBI lineage: Eukaryota > Metazoa > Chordata > Mammalia > Carnivora > Canidae > Nyctereutes > Nyctereutes procyonoides. The sequence continues at coordinate 61,545,674 of NW_026575125.1, read as the reverse complement.
AACAGAAACTTAGAGTTTATGATCACTAAATCAACCCTGCAAGAAATATTAAAAGAGATCCTTTAAGAAGAGAGAGCCAAAGTAATATAGACCAGAAAGGAACAGAGACAATATACAGAAAGATTGAATTTACATATATACAATGGCAATAAATTCATATTTTTCAATAGTTACTCTGAATATAAATCAAAAGACACAGGATATTCATTTGGAAAAAAAAAGCAAAACCCATCAATACGTTGTCTGCAAGAGACCTATTTTATACCTAAAGACACCTCTAGATTGAAAATGAGGGGGTGGAGAACCATTTATCAAACTAATGGACATCAATAGAAAGCTGGGGTAGCAATCCTTCTATCAGATAACTTAGATTTTAAACCAAAGACTAATAATTGATGAAGAATGAAACTGCCACACTTAAAGGTCTATCCAACAAGAAGACTCAACAATTGTAAATATTTTCACTCCTCACATGGGAGCCACCAATTATATAAACCAATTAATAACAAAATTAAAAAAACATTGTTAATAGTAAAATAATAGTAAGGGACATTAACACCCCACTCATACAATGGACAGATCTTCTAAGCAGAAGATTAACAAGGAAATACGGGCATTGAATGACACACTGGACTAGATGGACTTCACAGATATATACAGAACATTCTATCCTAAAACAATGGAATACACATTCTGTTCAACTGCACATGGCACATTCTCCAGAATAGGTCACATACCAGTTCACAAATCAGGTCTCAACCAGTACCGAAAGACTGAGATTATTCCTTACATAATTTCAGACCACAGTACTTTGAAACTTGAACTCAATCACAAAAAGAAATTTGGAAGGAACTCAGAAACTTTAGGTTAAAAAGCATCCTAATAGGGGATCCCTGGGTGGCGCAGCGGTTTGGCGCCTGCCTTTGGCCCAGGGCGCGATCCTGGAGACCCGGGATCGAATCCCACATCGGGCTTCCAGTGCATGGAGCCTGCTTCTCCCTCTGCCTATGTCTCTGCTTCTCTCTCTCTCTCTGTGACTATCATAAATAAATAAAAAAATAAAATAAAAATAATAAAAAAGCATCCTAATAAAAATGAATAGGTCACTCAGAAAATTAAGGAAGAAATAAAATAATAAATGGAAACAAATGAAATGGAAAATGCAACTGTTCAGAACCTTTGGGATGCAGCAAAGGTGGTCCTAAGAGAGAAGTACATAGCAATATAAATATTTCTCAAAAAATAAGGAAAGCCTCAAATACACAGCCTGACCACACAACTAAAGAAGCATGATAAATAACAGGGAAAATGCCTAAACCAAGCAGGGGATGAGAATTAATGAATATTAGACCAGAAATAAATTAAATAGAAACCAAAAGAGCACTAGAAAATATCAATGAAACTAGGAGCTGCTGCTTTTAAAGAATTCACAAGATCAATAAATCCCTAGCCAGACTTATCAAAAAGAAAAGAGAAAGGGCCCATATTAATAAAATCATGAATGAAAGAGGGGAGATCATGACCAACACCAAGAAAATACAATCAATTTGAAGAACATATTATAAGCAACTATATGACAACAAATTAGGCAATCTGGAAAAAAATGGATGCATTCCTAGAAACATAACCTACCAAAACTAAAATAGGAAGAAATAGAATACCTAAATATATACAAAACCATCAAGGCAATTGAAGCAGTAACAACAACAAAAATCTCCCAACAAATAAGATCCCAGGCATGAATAGAGTCCCAGAGAGAATTCTACCAAATGATCAAATAAGAACTATTCTGAAGCTATTTCAAGAAATAGAAATAGAAGGAAAACTGCTTTACTCATTCTATGAGGCCAGCATTATCTCGATCACAAAACCAAAGACCCCAACAAAATGGAGAATTACAGACCAATATCATTGATGAACATAGATCCCAAAATTCTCACCAAGATACTGGCAATAGTAACCAACAGTATATTAAAAGGATTATTCACCAGGACAAAGTGGGATTTATTCCTAGACTGCAAGGTGTGGTTCAACATCTGCAAATCAATCAACGTGATATGTCATAATAATAAAATAAAGGACAAGAACTGTATGATAGGGATGCCTGGGTGGCTCAGTGGTTAAGCATCTGCCTTTGGCTCAGGGCATGATCCCAGAGTCCCAGATTCGAGTCCCACATCAGGCTCCCTGCATGGAGCTTGCTTCTCCCTCTGCCTATGTCTCTGACTCTCTCTCTGTCTCTATGTGTGTGTGTGTGTGTGTGTGTCATGAATAAACAAATAAAAACTTTAAAAAAAGAACCGTATGATCATCTCGATTGATTTAGAAAAAGCATTTGACAAAATATACCATTTTTTCTTGATTAAATGTCTCCACAGTATAGGGATAGGGTGAACATACCTCAAATAATAAAAGTCATCTATGAAAAGCTCACAGTGAATATCAGTCTCAATAGGGAAAAACTGAGATATTTTCCCCTAAGTTCAGGAACAGAACAGGGACGTACATTCTCATTACTGTTGTCCAACATAGTACTAGAATTCATAGTCTCAGGAATCAGACAACAGAAATAAACAAAGGCATTCAAATTGGAAAGGAATAAGCCAAATTCTCACTCCTCACAGATGACATGATTGCTAGAACTCATACATCAATTCAGCAAAATGGTAGGATTGAAAATCAATGGACAGAAATCAGTTGCATTTCCAAAAACTAACAATGAGACAAAATAAAGAGAACTTAAGGAGTTGATCCCATTTACAATTCCACCAAATACCTAAGATACCTTTGGAATAAGCCTAAACAAAGAGGGAGACATGCCTTCGTGGCTCAATGGTTGAGCATCTGCCTTCAGCTCAGGGTGTGGTCTTGGAGTCTCGGGATCGAGTTCCACATCAGGCTCCCTGCAGAAAGCTAGCTTCTCCCTCTGCCTAGGACTCTGCCCCTCTTTCTGTGTGTTTTATGAATAAGTAAATAAAACCTTTAAAAAATAAACAAACAAAGGAGAAAAGCATCTCTTCTCTAAAAAATGAAGAATAGTCATGAATGAAATTAAGGCAGACAAAAAAGATGGAAAAACATTTCATGTTCATGGATTGGAAGATCAAGTACTGTAAAATGTCTATTATACACATACAGTACAATCACTATCAATATACCAGTGACTTTTTTCATAGAACTTAAACAAAATCTCTACAAATTGTACATAACCAGAAAAAACTGTGAATATCAAACATAATATTGATAAAGAAAACTAAAGCTTGGGGCATCATAAAATGCCTGACTTCAAATTATATTACAAACTTGTGGCCATCAAGATAGCATGGTATTGGGACAAAAACAGACACATAGATCAACGGAACAGAAGAGAGAACCTAGAGATGGGCCCTCAACTCTTTGTTCAACTAATTTCAACAAAGCAGTAAATAATCTTAAAAGGAAAAAGGACAGTCTCTTGAATAAATAAATAGTGCTGGTAAAATTAGACATCCACATGTAGAAGAATGAAAATGGACCATTATCTTACACAAACACAGAGATAAAGTGAAAATGGATGAATGACCTAAATGTGAGGCAGGAATCCATCAAAATCCTAGAGGAGAACACAGCACCAATTTCTTTGACCTGGGCCACAGCAACTCAGCAACTTCTTGCTAGACATGTCTCTAAAGGCAAGGGAAACAAAAGCAAAATGAAGTATTGGGACTTCATCAAGATGAAAACTTCTGCACAGTAAATGATAGTTGACAAAATCAAAAGAAAACTGACCAAATGAAAACAGATATTTCCAAATGTCTTTTCAGATATAGAGCTAGTATCCAAAATCTATAAAGAATTTATCAAAGTCAACAGCCAAAGAACAAAAAGTTCAATCAAGAAATGGGCAGAAGACATAAACAGACATTTCTCCAAAGAAGACATTCAAATGACCAACAGACACATGAAAAAAATGCTCCACATCACTTGCCATCAGGGAAATAGAAATCAAAACCACAATGAGATATTAATTCACACCAGTCAGAATGGCTAAAATGAACAAGTCAGGAAAAAAACAGATATTAGCAAGGATGCAGAGAAAAGGGAACCCTCTTATTCTCTTCATGGAAATGCAAGCTGGTGCAGTAACTCTGGAAAACAATATGTCATTTCTTCAAAAAGTTGAAAATAGAGCTATCCTGTGATCCAACAATTGCAGTACTAGGGATTTACCCCAATAATACAAATGTAGTGATACGAAGGGGCACCCTTACCCCAATGTTTATAGCAGTAATATCCACAGTAGCCAAACTATGGAAAGAGCCCAGATGTCTTATGACAGATGAATAGATACAGAAATGTGGTATATATTAACTCTCCTTTATTTTTTTAATTTTTTTTAAACTTTTTATTTATTCATGATAGTCACACACACACACAGAGAGAGAGAGAGGCAGAGAGAGAAGCAGGCTCCATGCACCGGGAGCCCAACGTGGGATTCGATCCCAGGTCTCCAGGATCGCGCCCCGGGCCAAAGGCAGGCGCCAAACCGCTGCGCCACCCAGGGATCCCTAACTCTCCTTTAAATGTTTGCTAGCATTGTCCTGTGAACTTGTCTTGTCATGAACTTTTATTTGTGGAGATATTTTTTTTTATTACAGACTCAATTTCTTTGCTGTTTTATGGGTTTGTTCACACCCCCTTTTGTTTCTTTTTTAGTTTCTTAGTTCTGTGTTTCTAGGAATTGTTTCATTTCTTCCAGATTGTCCAATTTGTTGGAATATATGTTTTCCTAATATTTCCTTATTATCGTTTGCATTTCTGCACTCTTGTGTTTTTATTTCTCCTCTCTTATTTATGATTTTATCTATTTGGGTCCTTTCTCCCTTCTTTTAATAATTCTGGTAGGGGGTTATCAATTTTATTAATTTTTTCAAAGAGCCTGCTCCTGGTTTCATCTATTCTACTGCATTTTTGTCATTGTTGTTTTAATTTTTATATCATTTATTTTTGCTCTATCTTTATTAACTTCCTTTTTCTGCTTACGGTTAGCTTCCCTTTCTACTTCCTTTAGGTATAAGGTTAGGTTGTTTGAGATTTTTCTTGCTTTTTGATGTAGGCCTGTATTGCTCTATTCTAGCCTCTTAGGACCGGTTTTGCTGCATCTGAAAGGTTTTGAACCATATTCTTATCATTTTCATTTGTTTCCATGTTTTTCTTTAAATTTATTATTTGATTGTCTGGTTGACCCATTCATTCTTTGGTACCATGTTGCTTAATCTCCATTGATTTGTAGTCTTTCCAAATTTTTCCTTGGGTTGATTTAATTCTTCTATTTTTTTAAGATTTTATTTATTTATTCACGAGACACACAGAGACAGAGAGAGAGAGAGGCAGAGACACAGGCAGAGGGAGAAGCAGGCTCCATGCAGGTAGCCTGACGTGGGACTCGATCCCGGGTCTCCAGGATCACATCCTGGCCTGAAGGCAGCACTAAACCACTGAGCCACCCAGACTGCCCCTCTTGGGTTGACTTTAAATTTCAGTGTTGTGATCAGAAAATATGCATCTTCTGTTCTCAAACTTTTGTACTGTTGAAGCTTGATTGATGACTATTCTGGAGAATGTCCCATGTTAACTTGAAAATAATTTGTGTCCTGCTGATTTAGGATGGAATATTTAGAGTATATGTTAAGTTCATATACTGCAGTGTGTCATTCAAAGCCACTTTTTCATTGTTGATTTTGTGCTTATATGATCTGTCCATTGTTGCAATTGAGTGTTAAAGTCCCCAACTATTTTTGTATTGTTATCAATGAATGCCTTTGTTTTTATTATCAAATGTTTTATATATTTGGGTGCTTCCAATTTGGGGACAAAAATATTTACAATCTACTTTTTATGACATAGTGCCCTTCCTCATCTGTTGTTAAAGTCTTTGTCTTATTTTATTTTATTTTTTTAAAGATTTTTATTTATTTATTCATAGAGACACACACACACAGAGAGGCAGAGACACAGGGAGAGGGAGAAGCAGGCACCATGCAGAGAGCCCCACGTGGGACTCAATCCGGGGTCTCCAGGATCACGCCCTGGGCTGCAGGCGGCGCTAAACCACTGCGCCACTGGGGCTGCCCTAAAGTCTTTGTTTTAAATCTAGTTTGTCTTATATAAATATTGCTACTCCAGCTTTCTTTTCACATCCATTGGTATGATAAATATACCTCGATTAATCTGCTTTCAATATGAGGCATCTTTAGGTATAAAATGAATTTCTTATAGGCAACATCAAGAAGGATCTGTGTATTGTTGTTGTTTTGTTTGTTTGTTGTTTTTAATCCAGTAAGACATCCTATATATCTTGTTTGGAGCATTTAGTCCATGTACATTCGGAGTTATTAATTCATAGACAAGTGTTTAATACCATTTAATACTTGTTTTCTCATTCTTCCTAGAGATATTTTCTGTTTCTTTCTAGTCTTTGTCACTTTTGTTCTCTCCCTTCCACTCAAATAATCCCCTTTAATATTTTATTCAGGGCTATTTTAGTGGTCCTGAATTCCATTAGTTTTTGTTTGTCTGAGAAGCCTTTAATCTCTCCTTCTATTCTGAAAGATAGTCTTCCTGGATAGAGTCTTCTTAGCTGCATATTTTTCCCACTCAGCATATTGAGTATAGAATACTACTCTCTTCCAACTTGCCAAATTTCTGAGAGGTCTTCATTTTGCCTTATGGGTATTCCTTTATATGTTAGGGACTTTTGTCTTGCTGCTTTTAGTTTCTTTCTTTATTGCTATATTTTGCAAATATAATTACAATATGTCTTGGGGTTGGCACGAATTTGTCAATTTTGATTAGAGTTAGCTGTGCCTCCTGCATCTGAATGTCTGTTTCCTTCTCCAGATTAGGGAAGATTTTAGCTGTGATTTCCACAAACAAGTTGTGTGCCACCTCTTCTCTCTTATTCTTCTTCTGGGACTCCTATGATATGAATATTTGATGAAGTTAATGAGATAACTCATTAACAGTTTCACAGTTTAAGTCTTTTATCAAGATCCATAATCCTTCACTCATTCTTTTATCAGCTTCATTATTTTTTGTAATTTTATCCTCTATATCACTTATTCATTCCTCTGTTCTTACATCCACTCTGGATGTTAAGTGGTCAATACATCCACTCTGCTTGAATCTCAGTTATATTTTTCATTTCTAACTGGTTTTGTTATAATGATTTGATCTTTGTGGTAAGGGACTCCCTGATGTCTTCCTTTATTTATATATGTAATATAAACACACACACACACACACACACACATACACACACACGCACACGTATTCAGAAGCAGAATTTAGTGATTCATTTATTACATATAACACCCAGTGATCATCATAACAAGTGTCCTCCTTAATACCCATCACCCATTTATTCCATCCCCAATGACCCTCCCTCCATCAACCTTTAGATTGTTCTCTATATTTAAGAGTCTGTTTTATGGCTTGCCTCTTTCTTTCTTCCTATATGTTAACCTGTTTTGAATCTTAAATTCCACATATGAGTAAAATCATATGGTATTTTCCTTCTCTGACTGATATTTTTCACTTAGCAAAATACTCTCGAGTTCCTGGGTGCCTGAGTGACTCAGTTGGTTAAGAGTCAAACTGATGATTTCAGCTCATGTCATGATCTCAGAGTTGTGAGATGAGCCCCACATCTGGTTCCATGCTGGGTGTGGAGCCTGTTCAAGATTCTGTGTTTCCCTCTCCCTGTCCCTCTCCCATCTGCCTCTAAAAAAAAAGGAAAAACAAAAAACTCTCCAGCTCCATCCACATTATGCCAAAGAGAAAGATTTTATATATATAATATATATATAATATATATATAATATATATATATATATTCCTCATTTTCTTTATGAACTCACCAGTCAATGTACATGTAAGCTCTTTCCATAGTCTACCTTTTCTTGATAAGCTCCTATATACATTGGGTTGCACATGCCCCTTCAAAACAGTATTTTGTATACTTTGGGTAAATAACTAGTAGTGCAATTACTGTATTGTAGAGTAGTTCAATTAATATATTGTAGAATATTTTTGTTTGAAAAGTTTTGAGGAACCTCCACACTGTTCTCCACGGTGGCTGCACCAGTTTGCATTCCCATCAACAATAGAAGAGAGTTTATCTTTCTCTGCACTCTTGCCAATACCTGCTATTTTCTGTGTTATCATTTTAGCCATTCTGTGAGGTGGTATCATATCATGTTTTTAATTTGTATGTTCCTGATGATGAATGACGTTGAGCATCTTTTCATGTATCTTTTACCCATAAGAATGTCTTCTTTGGAAAAATGTCTATTCATGTCCTCTGCCCATTTCTTAACTAGATTATTTGTTTTTTGGATATTGAGTTTGATAACTTCTTTATAGATTTTAGATACTAACCCTTTATTGGATATTTCATTTGAAAATATATTCTTCCATTCTGTAGGCTGACTTTTAGCTTTGTTGATTCTTTCCTTTGGTGTACAGAAGCTTTTTATCTTGATGAAGTCCCAATAGTTCATTTTTTTATAAATTAATTTTTATTGGTGTTCAATTTACCAACATACAGAATAACACCCAGTGCTCATCCCGTCAAGTGTCCCCCTCAGTGCCCGTCACCCATTCACCCCCACCCCCGCCCTCCTCCCCCTCCACCACCCCTAGTTCATTTCCCAGAGTTAGAAGTCTTTATGTTCTGTCTCCCTTTCTGATATTTCTCACACATTTCTTCTCCCTTCCCTTATATTCCCTTTCACTATTATTCATATTCCCCAAATGAATGAGAACATACACTGTTTGTCCTTCTCCGGTTACTGTGGCCAAGTTCAAAAAGGGTGTTGCCTGAGTTCTCCTCTGGGATTTTGATGGAATCTTGTCTCACATTTAGATCTTTCATCCATTTTGAGTTTATCTTTGTGTATGGTGCAAGAGAGTGGTCCAGTTTCATACTTCTGCATGTGGATGTCCAATTTTCCCAGCACCATTTATTGAAGAGACTGTCTTTCTTCCAGTGGATCGTCTTTCCTCCTTTATCGTATATTAGTTGACCATAAAGTTCAGGGTCCACTTCTGGCTTCTCTATTCTGTTCCATTGATCTATATGTCTGTTTTTGTGCCAGTACCACACTGTCTTGATGACCACAGCTTTGTAGTACAACCTGAAATCTGCCATTGTGATTCCCCCAGGTATGGTTTTCTTTTTTAAAATTCCCCTGGCTGTTCGGGGTCTTTTCTGATTCCACACAAATCTTAAAATAATTTGTTCTAAGTCTCTGAAGAAAGTCCATGGTATTTTGATAGGGATTGCATTATACGTGTAAATTGCCCTGGGTAACATTGACATTTTCACAATATTAATTCTGCCAATCCATGAGCATGGAATATTTTTCCATCTCTTTGTGTCTTCCTCAATTTCTTTCAGAAGTGTTCTATAGTTTTTAGGATATATTTTGAGAACCATTTGAATGGTAAATGGTTCTCCAACCTTTTATTTTCAGGTTGTAGGTGTCCTTCTGTCTAAAATGAGTCTCTTGTAGACAGCAAATAGATGGGTCCTGCTTTTTTATCCAGTCTGAAACCCTGCGCCTTTTGATGGGGTCATTAAGCCCGTTCACGTTCAGAGTTACTATTGACAGATATGAGTTTAGTGTCATCATGATATCTATTTAGTCCTTGTTTTTGTGGATTGTTCCACTGAACTTCTTCTTAAAGGGGAATTTTAAGAGTCCCCCTTAAAATTTCTTGCAGAGCTGGTTTGGAGGTCACATATTCTTTCAGTTCCTGCCTGTCTTGGAAGCTCTTTATCTCTCCTTCCATTTTGAATGAGAGCCTTGCTGGATAAAGTATTCTTGGTTGCATGTTCTTCTCATTTAGGACCCTGAATATATCCTGCCAGCCCTTTCTGGCCTGCCACGTCTCTGTGGAGAGGTCTGCTGTTACCCTAATATTCCTCCCCATGAAAGTCAGGGACTTCTTGTCTCTTGCTGCTTTAAGGATCTTCTCTTTATCTTTGGAATTTGCAAGCTTCACTATTAGATGTCGAGGTGTTGAACAGTTTTTATTGATTTTAGGGGGGGATCTCTCTATTTCCTGGATCTGAATGCCTGTTTCCCTTTCCAGATTGGGAAAGTTTTCATCTAGGATTTGTTCAAATACATATTCTGGCCCTCTGTCCCTTTCGGCGCCCTCGGGAACCCCAATTAAACGTAGCTTTTTCTTCCTTAGACTGTCATTTATTTCCCTTAATCTGTCTTCATGGTCCCTTAATTGTTTGTCTCTTTTATCCTCAGTTTCCCTCTTTGCCATTAACTTGTCTTCTATGTCACTCACTCGTTCTTCCACCTCGTTAACCCTCGTCATTAGGACTTCTAGTTTGGATTGCATCTCATTCAATTGATTTTTAATTTCTGCCTGATTGGATCTAAATTCTGCAGTCATGAAGTCTCGTGAGTCCTTAATGCTTTTTTCTAGAGCCACCAGTAGCTGTAGAATAGTGCTTCTGAATTGGCTTTCTGACATTAAAGTGTAATCCAGATTTTGTAACTCTGTGGGAGAGACGGCTGTTTCTGATTCTTTCTTTTGAGGTGAGGTTTTCCTTCTAGTCATTTTGCTCAGTGCAGAGTGGCCAAAAACAAGTTGTATTGGAACACGGGGGAGTATCACTGGTCGATCTAGCTGGTCTTCTGGGGGAGAGGCCTGCTGTGCTGATTTTCAGGTGTTAGCACTTGGGGGAGCTGCTCTGCCCCTGCCTGCTGCAGGGCTCAGCGGGGGTTGTTTACCCCGTGAGGCCCCAGGAGGAACAGCCGCAGTTGCTATGACAATTCTGGAAGCCTGGATTCAGCCTGAGCAGGAACTACGGGGCTCGGGGCTCTCGGTTCTCCGTCTGCAGGGCCTGGAGGCTCCGGGGCGGGGCCGCTGATCTGCTCAGCTCGGGGCAGGAGCGTCCTCTCTGTCCTGGGCCCTCCCGGCCTCTGCCTGTCTTGGGGGGAGGCCGGATCCTGGGCTGTGTCCCGGCGCCCTGTGCTCCGGGGCCTGCGCTGTTGGATTTGCGCTCCCGCCCTGCAGCTCCCTCCCTGGAGCCGCTCCCGAGCCCCTCCGAGCTGCTCCGGTGCGCGCTGCAGCCCTTAGGGAGCTCGGTGCACTCTCCCGGGGCGCAGGTGTCTGTTAGTGTCCCAGGGAGCCCGAGGGCATCCCCGCTCTCCTGGGTCCTGCTCCAACTTCCTGCGAGCCCCTTTCCCCCGGGAAGGTTGGTGCCGCTCCTGCTTCTCCGGGACGGGGCTCTCCTGTCCTGGGGACACTCGCCCCGGCCTCAGCCCGGCTCCTCGCGGGGCCCCTCCCCCTTGGATGCCTTTTGTTTCTTTATTTCTTTTCCCCCATCTTTCTACCTGGATAGAAGCGCGAACTCTTCTCACTGTAGCATTCCAGCTGGTCTCTCTTTACATCTCAGGCCAAATTCGTAGATTTTCAGGATGATTTGAAGGTTATCTAGGTAATTTGGTGGGGACAGGTGACTTGGGGACCCTGCTCTTCCGCCATCTTGCCCCTCCTCCCTCCCAATATTTCATTTTTGCTTTCCCCGCCCTCTTGCCTCAGGACATGTGACTAGTAAGAATTTTCTGCAGCTGAGGTCAAAGATATTGCTGCCTGTGTTTTCTTCTAAGATTTTGATGGTTTCCTCTCTCACATTTTGGTCTTCCATTCATTTTTAATTTATTTTTGTGTATGATGCAAGAAAGTTGTTGAGTTTCATTCTTCTGCATGTTACTGTCCAGTTCTCAACACTGTTTGTTGAAGAGACTGCCTTTTTCACATTGGATATTCTTTCCTGCTTTGTAAAAAATTAGTTGACCATATAGTTGTGGGTTAATTTCTGGGTTTCTATTCTATTCTATTCTATTCTATTCTATTCTATTCTATTCTATTGATAGAAGTATCTGTTTTTATGCCAGGACCATATTTTCTTCATGAGCATAGCTTTGTAGTAGCTTCTAGTCCAAAACTGTGATGCCTCTTGCTTTGCTTTTCTTTTTCAGTATTTCTTTGTGATTTTGGGTCCTTTGGTATTTCCATACAAAGTTTAACATAGAGTATTCCAGCTGTGTGAAATATGCTGGTGCTGTTTTGTTAGAGATTCCGTGAAATATGTAGATTCCTTTGGGTAATGTAGTCATTTAAAAAATATATGTTCTTCTAATTCTTAAGCATGGAATGATTTTCCATTTCTTTGTGTCCTCTTAATTTCTTTTGTCAGTATTCTATAGTTTTCAGAACACAGACCTTTAACCTCTTTGGTTAGGTTTATTCCTAGGCATCTTATGGTTTTTGGTGTAATTGTAAATGAGATAGAATCCTTGATTTCATTTTCTGCTGCTTCATAACTGGTGTATGAAAAACAGCAGATTTCTTTACAATGATTTTATATCCTGCAACTTTAATGAATTCATGTATTAGTTCTATCAACTTTTGTGGATTATCTCAGATATTTTACATACAGTATTATGCCATCTGCACATACTGAAAGTTTAAATTCTTTGCCAATTTGAGTAACATTTATTTCTTTTTAATGTTTGCTTGCTGATGCCAAGACTTCTAGTATTATGTTACATAACAATGGTGAAAGTGGCAATCCCTGTCTTGACCTGACTGTAGAGGGAATGCTCTCAGTTTTTGCCCATTTAGGATAATATTAGCTGAAGGTCTTTCATATATGGCCTTTATGATGTTGAAGTATGTTCCATCTATACCTACTTTATTGATAATGAATGCTGTTTTTTGTCAAATCCTTTTTCTGCATCTGTTGAGAGGATCATATTGTTCTTATCCTTTATTTTATTAATGTGCTATATCATGCTGATTGATTTGTGGATATTGAACCATCCCTGCAGCCTAGGAATAAATTTCACTTGATCATGTTGAATAAATCATTTAATGTACTGTTTGATTCAATTGTCTAGTATCTGTGTGAGAATTTTTGCCTCCATGTTCATCAGAGATATTGCCTGTAATGCTTTTTAGTGTGTTCCTTGGTTTTGGAAACAAGGTAATTGTGGACTCTCATACAATGAGTTTGTAAGTTGCCCTCTCGTTTATATTTTTTGAAACAAGTTCAAGAAGAATAGGTATTAACTCTTTTTAAATATCTGGTAGAATTTCACTGGGAAGTCCTCTGGCCCTGGACTTCTCTTTGGTAGGAGAGTTTTTATTACACATTCAATTTCTCTGCTAGTTATGGGCCTTTTCAAATTTTCTAATTTTTATGTTTTAGTTTCTGCAGTTTGTATGTTTCTAGGAGCTTATCCATTTCTTCCAAAATGCTCAATTTTTGACATATATTTTTTTCATAATATTCTCTTATAATTGTATTTCTGTGGTGTTTGTGATCTCTCCTCTGTTATTCTTGATTTTATTTATTTGGGCCCTTTCTCTTTTCTTTCTAATAAGTCTGGCCAGGGGTTTATCAATGTTATTAATTCTTTAAATGAACCAGCTCTTAGTTTTGTTGCTCTGTTTTACTGTGGGTTTTGTTTGTTTGTTTCCATATTGTTTATTTGTGTTCCAATCTTTATCATTTCCTTTCTTCTGCTGCCTTTAGGTTTTACTTGCTGTTCCTTTCCTAGCTCCTTTAGGTGTAAGGTTAAGTCGTGTATTTGAGATTTTTCTTGCTTCTTGAGGTAGGCCTATATTGCAATACACTTCCCTCTTATGACTACATTTGCTAAGTCCCAAAGGTTTTGGTCTGTTGTCTTTTCATTTGCATTTGCTTCCACATGTTATTTTTTTTCTTTCCTGGTTAACCCATTCATTCTTTAGTAGATATTCTTTAGACTATCTATATTACAGGCCTTTCCAATTTTTTCCTGTTAATCACTTCAAGTTTCATAGTATTATAGTCTGAAAATGTAGATTTTGTGATCTCAATATTTTTATAGAGGACTGATATGTGACCCAGTATGTGACTTATTCTGGAGAATGTTCCATGTACGTTCAAAAAGGATGTGTATTCTGCTGCTTGAGCATGAAATGTTCTGCATATATCTGTTAGACATTCTTGTCCAGTGTGTCATTCAGATCCAGTTTCCTTGTTGATTTTGTTTAGATTATCTGTACATTGGTGTTTGTGGGATGTTAACGTCCTCTACTATCATTGCATTGTTATCAATGAGTTTCTTTTTTTAATTTCATTTTTTCTTCCAGTATTTTTATTTATTTTTTATGATTTTTAATTTATTTATTCATAGAGACACAGAGAGAGAGAGAGAGAGAGAGACAGAGACAGAGAGAGAGAGAGAGAGAGGCAGAGACACAGGCAAAGGGAGAAGCAGGCACCATGCAGAGAGCCTGACATGGGATTCGATCCAGGGTCTCCAGGATCATGCCCTAGTGCAGGCGACGCTAAACTGCTGTGCCACTGGGGCTGCCCAATGAGTTTCTTTATGTTTGTTATTAATTGATTTATATATTTTGGTTGAGGGCATAAGTATTTACAATTGTTAGATCTTCTTGAATGATAAACCCCTTAACTATAATATATTACCCTCCTTCTATTTTTACTATCTTTGGTTTAACATCTGGTTTTCTGATATAAGTATGGCTACTGCTGCTTTGTTTTGGCATCCATTGGCATGAGAGATGGTTCTCCATCCCCTCACTTTCAATTTTCAGGTGTCTTAGGTCTAGAAGGAATTTCTCATAGGCAGCATCTAGATGGATCTTTTTGTTGTTTATACATTCTGATACTCTACATCTTTTGATTGGATCATTCGGTCCATTTACATTTGTAGCTATTAATTTTTTTAAACACTAGGTTTTGTTTTTTTTTAAGATTTTATTTCTTCATGAGACACACACACACATACACACACACACAGTGTCAAAGACATAGGCAAAGGGAGAATCAGGACTTCTGCAAGGACCCTGATGTGGGACTCAATCCTGGACTCTGGGGTCATGCCTTGAGCCAAAGGCAGACACTAAACAACCGAGCCACCCAGGTGTCCCCATTCATAGTTATTATTGAGAGATATGAATTTAGTGCCTTGTATTGCCTTAAACTCTTGTTTCTGGTTGTTTTCTCTTTTCCTTTCTAGTTTGTCACTTTTGCTCTTTCTTTCCCACTCAGACTCCACTTTAATATTTTTTCAGGGCTTCTTTAGTGGTCAAGAAGTCCTTTGGTTTTTGTTTGTCTGTGAACAGTAGTGTTCCTTCTATTCTGAATGATAACCTTGCTGCAGAAAGTATCTTTATGGCTGCATATTTTTCTCATTTACCATTTTGAATATATCATGCCACTTTCTTCTGGCCTGCCAACTTTCTGTGGACAAGTATGCTGTGAACCTGATTTGTTTTCCCTTGTATGGTAAAGACTTTTTTCTCTTGATGCTTTCAGGATTCTTTCTTTGCCTGTGTATTTCATAAATTTGACTACAGTATGTTTTGGTGTTGGCCAGTTTTTGTTGAATTTATTTATATTTTAATAATAAATTTATTTTTATTCGTGTTCAATTTGCCAACACAGGTTTTGTTGAATTTAGTGGAAGTTTTCTCTGCTTCTTGGATTTCAGTGTTTCTTTTCCCAGATTAGGCAAGTTTTCAACAATATTTGTAAAATTAAAGTTTTGTACCTTTTCCCTCTCGTTTTCCTCTGGGATTCCTATGATATGAATACTATTATGATTTAAGGAGTCACTGTCTTCCCCATGTCTTCATTCATGATCCAATGCTTTTCTTTCCTTCTTTTCAGCTTCATTATTTTCCAAAATTTTATATTCTGTATCACTGATTCATTGCCCTGTTTTATCCAACTTTCTTATCATTTCATCCAGTCAATTTCCCATCTTGGTTATAGCATTTTTTATTTCTACCTGACTAGTTTTAATTCATTTATCTCTGCAGTACTGAATTCTCTATTGTCTTCTATACTTTCCTCAAGCCCAGTTAGCATCCTTAGGATTGTGTTTTTAAATTCTGATTTAGGCATCTTATTTATATCTGTCT
Source organism: Nyctereutes procyonoides (assembly GCF_905146905.1). NCBI lineage: Eukaryota > Metazoa > Chordata > Mammalia > Carnivora > Canidae > Nyctereutes > Nyctereutes procyonoides. Next base: position 61,529,663 of record NW_026575125.1, on the reverse strand, counting down.
TGGTTAAATCCCTGGCAATTATTTCTTCCTTTTGAGATGAAATCCTGTGTCTGTCAGTTTCTCTAGGTCAGTGTGTGTGTGTGTGTGTCTGTGTGTGTGTGTGTGGTGTGTGTGTTAGGCAAATCTTTTATATTCCTGCCCCTGAGAATAATGCCTATATTAAGAAGAGGTCCTATCCACATGCAGAAGAATAAAACTAGACCATTATATTACACCATACACAATGATAAACTCAAAATGGATGAAAGATCTAAATGTGAGGCAAGACTCTATCCTAGAAGAGAACACAGGCAACATCCTTTTTGAACTTGGCCACAGCAACCTCTTGCAAGATATATCCACGAAGGCAAGAGAAACAACAGCAAAAATGAATTATTGGGATTTCATCAAGATAAAAAGCTTCTGCACAGCAAAAGAAACAGTCAACGAAACTAAAAGACAACCTACAGAATGGGAGAAGATATTTGCAAATGACATATCAGATAAAGGGCTAGTTTCCAAGATCTATAAAGAACTTCTTAAACTCAACAGCAAAGAAACAAACAATCCAATCTTGAAATGGGCAAAAGACATGAAGAGAAATTTCACTGAGGAAGACATAGACATGACTAACAAGCACATGAGAAAATGCTCCACATCACTTGTCATCAGGGAAATACAAATCAAAAGCACAATGAGATATGACCTCATGCCAGTGAGAATGGGGAAAATTAACAAGACAGGAAACAACATTATTGGAGAGGATGTGGATAAAGGGGAACCATCTTGCACTGTTGATGGTAATGTAAACTGGTGCAGCCACTCTGGAAAACTGTGTGGAGGTTCCTCAAAGAGTTAAAAATAGAACTTCCCTAGGACTCAGCAATTGCACTGCTGGGGATTTACCCCAAAGATACAGATGCAGTGAAATGCCAGGACACCTACACCCTGATGTTTATAGCAGCAATGTCCACAATAGCCAAACTGTGGAAGGAGCCTCGGTGTCCATCAAAAGATGAATGGATAAAGAAGATGTGGTCTATGTATACAATAAAATATTACTCAGCCATTAGAAATGACAAATACCCACCATTTGCTTCGATGTGGATGGACCTGGAGGGTATTATGCTCAGTGAAATAAGTTAATCGGAAAAGGACAAGCATTATATGGTTTCATTCATTTGGGGAATATAAAAATTAGTGAAAGGGAATAAAGGGAAAGAAGAGAAAATGAGTGAAAATATCAGTGAGGGTGACAAAACATGAGACACCTAACTCTGGGAAATGAACAAGGTGTGGTGGAAGGGGAGGTGGGCGGGGCGTTGGGGTGACTGGGTGATGGGCACTGAGGGAGCACTTGTTGGGATGAGCACTGGGTGTTATGCTATATGTTGGCAAATTGAACTCCAATAATTTTTTTTAAATGGAAAAAAAAGAAGAGGTCCTATATTGTCCTGGGCCTGGTGTTTCAGGAAATGGTTCATAGTGTGCATACTATTGTTATATTTCGGCCTGCAATTTTCCTCAGGTCAGTCCTCTGCGTATTTCCTCCTTACGTGCAGTGGAGAATGTTTGGAACTTGTCCATTGTGCGACACATCTTAACTATGTGTGTTTTGGTCTCCTTGTTAAAAGAAGCTAGATCCTACTTCCCCTAGACCTGGCTTAGTAGCACCCTATGATCAGTAGACTTGTGTACGCTAGATTTTTATACTGAGCTTCTTGGGTAAGAGCCTCCTACATTGGTTCTCAGGCATACTTGTTGTAGTAAAGATGCACCTTCAGGATGCAGAGGGGCAGGGCTTAGTGTAAGTGGTTTCAGCCTCTATTGGGGATACTCTGTTGCTCACTGAAGTTTGTCAGTGCTGATGGGGTGAAAATTGCATTGCCTTGCAATCTCGTCCCTGGAACAGTGAGTTCATGCTCACTACTATTCAGGAAGCTCTCATAGAAGAGTGAACAATCTTCCCCCTTATTTCCCCAGCTTTTGTCAGATCCTTGCCTTTACCCTGTCTGTATTTGAGTTATCTGTCTGCCAGGCAGCACAGTTCTCCTGTGTTTTATCTCAGCCACATGTCTGGGTTTCAAAACTCCAAATTTTAGGGACCCCATATGGTGTGGACCTGTACTGATATTCTGGGGCAGTGTCTCACCACACTGTGACTGGTGCCAGTTTGTCCCAGAAAAGTGGCCACTGAACCATGAAACATTTCTGAATGTATGGTAAAGTGCAACAGAATGCTGGTACCCAGGTTTGCTACCCTAATTGCATGTCTCTGTTTCTATGCTAATGGACAAGGCAGTATGTTGGTGCCTGCCAGTTCTTTTCTTCCTAGAAAGACTGTGCCACCTCTCCCAAATGCATTCCAAGAAGGAGAATTATTTCTCCCCATGTGACCCATGTGATCTTCAGACTGCACAGTCAGCTCCTAGGCCTGTACCCTCCTTCCCCACAAGAGCACCACTAAGCCCACCAGGTATTACCTGTGTGGCACAGACTTCTAAAACTCCAGACATTGAGCTTTGCTGCTTATAAAGACTTGTAGTAGTCAGCCCCTCTCCTTTTGCCAGTTAATGATTTTTGGGAAAAGTTTCTCTTGTAGTCTGCTGGAAGTTGCTTTTACTCTTTCTCTTTCTCTCTAATTCCTCTCTCTGTGATCAGGGTTCTCTCCCCTCCACAGCACCTGGAATTCTTTTCTCCTCCCCAAACTCAACTCTCAGAAACTCCTACCTTCCACAAAGTGGTCATTTTCCTTCTAGATATGCAGTTTGTTCCCTCAGTCCTCAGATCAAGTTCTTGGATGTTCAGAATGCTTTGATATTTATCTTGCTGTGTTGGAAAAATGTGCCAAGAATAGGGTCCCCCTAATACTTTTACATCTTAACTCTTCTCCTCTCCCTAAAGTCTTCCATGCTTTTCTCAAGTTCAAGTTTTATTATGATTGTTGCTTTAAATTCATCATCAGACATACTACTTACATCTGTTTTTATTAGATATGTGGCCATGACCTTTTCTTGTTTCATTTGGGGTGAATTCCTCTGTCTTCGTATTTTGTCTATATCTCCATCTTTTTTTGTATGTTTTAAAATCAATTTATGTTTCCTGCTCCTGAGAGTAATGGTTTGATGAGGAAAGGGTCACAGAATGTCCAGGGTCTGGTACTTCAGAGACTGACTGTACCGTGTGCTGTGTGTACTCTGCTGGTGTGTTTTAGCTCCTCAATCCATCAGGACAATCATTTGCAGAGGCTCTTCTTGCCTGCAGTGGACAACTTGGGCTTTGGCCAGAATGTGGTGACTTTTAACTAGGTGTGCTCTTGTCTGGTTGTTAAATGAGACCTGATGCTACTACCACTAGAACTGAAGCCTTGCAGAATTCTCTAGCCAGGAGATGTGGTGTGTACAGGGATTTCTGCTGGTCTTCTGGGGGATAGGGCCCAGTGCACTGGTTCTAAAGCACACCTATAAGGAGAAGGGCAGTACAGGTAGAGCACAGGGGGCAGCACATGGTGTAAGCAGGTTAGGTAGCCACTGTTGGTGCTATTCTGTTAACTGAAGTTGGTTTAACAAGCTGAAGGACAGGGGAGAGAGGTGCATTTCTGGCACCAACCAGCTCCTTTTCCCCAGAAGTGTCTCTGTGCTTGCTTCTTTCAAGGAAGTACTCCCAGAAGAATGAATAATCTCCCCCTTTCCCCGCCGAATCCTAGGCATTTTTTAGATTGTTGTTTTCACACTGTCTGTTTCCGGGTTGCTTGCCTTATAGGAACTGCAGAGTGCATTTGGGCTCTATCTAAACCAAGTTTGTTGACTTATTTTTTTATTTATTTTATTTTAATTTTAGGAAGAGAGAGAGAATGTGTGAGTGGGGGGAGGGTCAGAGGGAGAGAGAGGCTCTCAAGCAAGCTCTATGCTCAGTGCAGAGCCCAATGCAAGGCTCAATATCATGACCCCGAGATCAGAACCTGAGTCAAAATCAAGAGTCAGAAGATCAAATGATTGAGCCGTCCAAGAGCTCCAAAACTTCTGACTTTAAAAATTCCAAACTTTATGGGCCCGGTTTGGCAGTGTCCTGTGCTGATCCTAGGGAGGGTCTTGTAAAACTGGGACTGATGCAGATTTGACCAGGAAGCACTGCTGTGCCAGAGCACAGGGGTGTGGGATTTGAAGTAAATACACTAGGCAGCCAGTATACAAGCTAGCCGCTCTAGCAGGTGGTTCTGCATCTATTCTAAAGGGCAGTGGAAGAAAATGGCTCTATTGTCCCCAGAGATGTATCTCTGTGAATTCCATCTCTCACAGATCCACCCAAGAAGAGCAAACAATCTTTCCTCTGTGAGCCTTAAGCTTTTCTCAGATCTTACTGTGTGCCCCCTCAAGTTGTTTGCCTGCCTTCTCTCCAAGAAGACAGTACCATCAGGGCTCTATCCCAGTCAAGCCTGGTGATCTTTAAAATTTTAGGCTTTAAGGCCTACTGGTTGCAAAAACTTCTACAAATGCAAACCCCTCTCGTTTTCCCCACCATTGATTTAGGGGATGTGTTATATCTTCAGAATTCCACGTGTTCTTCTTCCCTTCACCTTTCTTCACAACCAAGTCTCCGTTCCCTCTAGCACCTGTGATCCATTTCTCCCCCAAACCACATCTCTACACTTTCTATCTTCTTCGAGGCAGTTTCACCTCTCCCTACAGTTGTGTAATTTATTCTGTCAGTCCTCAGGTCAATTTCTTGGGTATTCATAATGATCTCATAGTTATCTAGTTGTGTTTTGGATGAGACAATCCTAGGTCCTCCTACAATGCTGCTATCTTAGGTGTCCCTTGTCTTTCTATGTCTGACTTATTTCACTTAGCCTAATGCTCTTTAGGTCTATCTATGTTGTAAAATAGCAACATTTCATTCTTTATTATAGCTTAATAATATACTGTTATGTATATATACCATTATTTCTTTATCCATTAAAGGACATTTGGGTTGTTTCCATATCCTGGCTATTATAAATCATGCTGCAATAAACACTGGGGTTTATATATCCTTTCAAATTACTGTTATGTTTTGTTTGGAAAATAGCACAAAGTGTAATTTCAGAATCATATGATTGTTTAAACGTCATATTTTAAGTCTTAGCCAAAGCAATTAAATATGAAAAAAGTCATCTAAATTGTAAAGAATTAGTAAAATTGTGACTATTTTCAGATGACATGATACGATTTACAAAAAAACCCAAAGGCTCCATCAACAAAATGTTAGAACTAATAAATAAATTCAATGAAGTTGCCGGATACAAAATCCATATCCAAAAATCTGTTGGATTTGTATATATTAATAATGAATTATCAGAAAGATAAATTAATACATCAATCCCATTTATGATTGCATCAGAAGGAATAAAATTCCTAGAAATAAATTTAACCAATGAGTTGAAAGACCTGTATATTGAAAACTACAAGACATTAATTAAAGGAATTGAAGAAGAATGTTTCATATTCATGGACTGAAGAATTAATAGATAAAATGTACATACTACCCAAAACAATGTACAGATTCAATGCAATCCCTATCAAAATTCTAACGTGTGTGTGTGTGTGTGTGTGTGTGTGTGATGTTTTCATCTGGTTCTTAATATGTTTCTTACAGTTATATTTTTAAAAAAAATGTGTAGGATTAATGTTAATTTTAAAAATTTTGATAGAATTCATTATTGAAACCATATAGGCCCCAAATTTCCTTTATGAAATTATTTAAATTTACTAATTAAATATCTTCATTTTTATAAGTGTGAATATTTTCTATTTCTTTTGAATTACTTTGGATAGCTTATAACTTTGTTGGAATTAATTGATTTAAGCTACATTATCCAATTTTTTGGCACAATTGTTCATATTATTTCCATATAATACTATTTATTTATGTAAGGTTAGTAGTGACATATATTATTCCTAATTTTATTTAGTAATTTTAGGCTCCTTCCATTTTTCTTGGTCATTGTAAGTTATAGTTTGTCAAGTTTGTTGAAAGTCTAATAATTGATGTTTCATTTGATACTTTTTCAATTATCTTTATTTTCTATTTCATATACTTTTGCTATAATATTTATCACAAATTTTCATCTGCTTAATTACATTTGGTTTACTCTAGTTTTTGTAGTTTGTGAAGGTAGAAATTTTGGTTATTGATTTGAAATATTTCATCTTTTTAAATAGACACCTTTATCCATTTCTCTCTAAGCACTTATCTGGCTGCATAATTTAAGCACTGGCATGTTGTCCTTTATTTACATTTATCTCAATTCTTTTTCCTAATTTCCCTGTGATTTATTCCTTGATCCATTGGTTATTTAGAACTATGTTGCTTAAATGCTCTAAATTTTGTATCTCCTCAATGTCTTAATCTTATCAATTTCTTATCTCATTACACTGTGGTTGATAAATATATGTTGTATGATTTCAATTATTTTAATTCAGTGGTATTAGGTTCCTGCATTTCAGAATTCTCTGACAATCAGTGTGTTCTAATCAAATGGATAATTTATTTTCTGAGTCTAAGCTTCTTCATGTATAAAATGAAAGTTAATAATATTACCAGCTTCACATATTATTTAAAAGGTTCAATGATATAATATTTTAAAGCACTTTGTGAACTATAAAATACTATTTGTATGGCTTGTCAGTAATTAGAATTGAATTAGGATTTTTTTTAACTTATGAAGAATGTTTCCCATTCTCCACTTTTATTCAACATAATAGTAGAAGTTCTTGCCAGAGTATTTGGACAAGAAAAAGAAATAAAAGGCATTCAAATCAGAACAGAAAAAGTAAAACTCTTCATTTGGAGATGACATATTTATATAGAACCTAATGTTATCCCTTCCAACACGCATATGTTTAGAAACAATAAACACATTCAGTAAAGTTGCAGGATACAAAATAAATATACAAAAATCAGTTCTTGTTAGTATACTTTATTAGCAATCGATCTGAAAAAAATTCCAATTACAACAGCATAAAAAATAACAAAATTATTAGGAATAAATTTAACTAAGGAAATGAAAGATGTATAAAATAAAATCTCATGACTATGATGAAAGTAATTGAAGACAGAAATGAAAAGATAACCCATGCTCATGGATTGTAGGAATTAATATTGCTAAAATGTCAATACTACCCAAAGCCATTTATAGATCCAATATTATCTCTATCAAATTTCCAATGCCATTAAAAATCTTAAAAAATACTAAAATTGTAGAGAGTGACAAATAAACCCAAGTAGTCAAACCAATCCTAAGAAAGTTGATCAAAACTGGAGGCATCACACTACCTGATTTCCAATTGTACTACAAAGCTATAGCAATCAAAATATTATGGTACTGGCATAAAACAGATACATAGACCAATAGAACCAAATAGAAAGCCCACAAATAAACTCAAGCATGGAATATCATCTAATATTTGACATGTGAGCCAAGAATATTTAATGGGGAAAGGGAAATCTCTTAAATAAATGGTATTGGAAAAGCTGGATAACCACATGCAGAAAAAATGAAATTGGACCATTAACTTACACCAGTCACAAAAATTAATTTGAAATAGAAGACTAAAATCAAAGACCCAAAACCATATATGTCTTACTTACAAGTAGCCAGTAGTTACATGAAAAGATGCTCAATATCACTAATCAGGGAGTTGTAAATTAAAATCACAATTAGATATCTCCTCACAGTAGTTAGGGTGGCTATTACAGAAAACAAAATGATAGCAAGTGTTGTCAATGATGTAGAAAAATTGGACACTTTTGATTTTTGCAAGGGTTGTGAGTTGGTGTAGCTGCTATGGAAAACAGTGTGGAAGATCCTCAAAAAATTAAAAATAAACCTACTATGTGATCCAGCAATCTAACTTCTAGGTACATATCATAAGGAAATAAAATCACCATGGTAATATCTGTATCAGAATAGTCATTGCAGCAGTGTTCACAATAGACATGTATCCAACCTGAGTGTCAATGAATGAATGAATATATACACAATTATATATATCAAAGATTCAAGATAAAGGAAAGAAGTCCTGCTATTTGTGACAAAATAACAGCATGGATGGGCCTTGACATTATGAAAATAGAAATTGTCAAAGAAAGAGAAATTGTGAATTATATCATTTATATGTGGAATCTAAAAAAAAAAGAACTCATACAGAGTATACTGGTGGTTGCCAGGGGCTAGATGTTATGAGAAATAAGGAGATGTTTGTCATAAAGTACAAATGTCCAGGCATAAGATGAATAAGTATGGGGATCTAATGCACAGCATGGTGACTATATTTAACAATTCTGTATTACATACTTGAAAGTTAAGGAGAGTAGTTCTTAAATGCTATCAATAGAAAAAATTGTAAACGTGTGTTGATGGAAATGCTAATTAACTGTTATAGTAATCATTTTGCAATATATACATTTATGAAATTATCACATCACATACCTTAAACTTACATGTTACATGGCAATTTTATCTTAGTAAAATTGGATAAAAAAAATCACCCATGTGGGGGGATCCCTGGGTGGCTCAGTGGTTTAGTGCCTGCCTTTGGCCCAGGGCATGATTCTGGAGTCCTGGGATCAAGTCCCACATTGGGCTCCCTGCATGGAGTCTGCTTCTCACTCTGCCTATGTCTCTGCCTCTTTGTGTGTGTGTGTGTGTGTGTGTGTGTGTGTGTGTCTCTCATGAATAAATAAATAAAATCTTAAAAAATAAAAAAAAATCACCCATGCAAGTATAATATAATTCTTGTTTTTGAAGCATATCTTATTCATAACAAATTTGAATTGTGCATGTCCAAAAACATTCTAGGATACATTTTCAACAACAGTATTTTTTCAGGCAAAATAGTCTTTAAAGAATAAAAATAAGGAAAGTTACTCTATCCACTGGAAAACCTATAAATTATGTTATGGAATATTATTCTAAAAGCTTTTTTTGGTTGATTGTAAGTAAATTTGAGAAAGAATGACATGACAATTTTAATTTTAATATTATTAGTCTTATCATATTTATTCATGATGGCATTTGTGATAATGGAGATCCAGTTGGGGAACTAAGAGTTTGGAAACTATCAGTAATAATCAATATGTGAGGTAAAAACAGATAATACATGTGTTTTCATTTTCTCTAAATTTCATTTAAATGTTTATCATTACATTATATAAGAGTTGATTTTGTCCATGTCTTGCTTTATCTAGATATTAATTGCATTTAAGTAAGAAAAAAAAGGTAAGAAAACAAGCCCTAAATAAACTATGTTAGGGCTTTTGGTGATGATATAAGTTACAGATTACTTGGATAAGATTAGGGGATATGAAAAGAGAGAATATCAATTCATTTATTTCTGGGTGGAGTCTCAAAACATATTCAAATCTTCCTGGGAAATGTTGCTATGTTAAGTCCAGACATAATGAGTCTTAGACAAGATGAAGAGGATTTTCCATTGTCTTGCATGGCTATATGATAAGAGAATAGCTCATACAGAGACACTGGTAGGTTATGAGAAAGGTTAAAAGTAAACCAGACCTAATAACATATTGCTTTATGTACTCCCCACCCACCATCCAATCTCATAATTTAGATGCAAACTTGAGGGAAATTAAAGACTGAAAATCAGCTAAGATAACATTTCTACCGTTTAAAAAACGTAGGAAGAATCAATATATCCAGAAGGTACAGCAATTGTAAATAGATACACTACCAACATAAGAGCATCTCAGCAAATACTTATATTTTATTTTATTTTATTTATTTTTTTTTAGCATTATTCTTTTAATCTTTATAGAATTAGTGTATGCTGACATTTATTATATTAAACAATGTTATCATTATAAGACATTTAATTTTTAACCTTTAAACTGTATTTGAGATGCGAATTCTCTCAAGAACCATTTAGCACAATAACTAGCAAAGAGTAAAGGGTCCAGTAAATAGTAGGTATTACTATTAAAGCATAGGGGCAAAGACAAGATAACTCAGTGATGCCTTACATTTGTAAAGAAATTGCTTTATGGTTTCCAGAGCCCTTTGACACACATCATGTCATTATATTCTCACAATGTGTATGTGAAATGGAGGGTATAGGATTTTGTTCCAATTTACAAGTGAGATTCAAATTCAGAAGGCTGCCATGAGCATTTCCTCACAGACTTAGTGGGAAAAAAATAATCCTCAAAGGAGCTGAAAAGGAAAAGGGTAGGAATTTCTTTTGCCTTTTGAAGTCAAAAAATTAGTGTGCTCCAGAATGCCCCTGTAAACTTCAGAGCTGATAATGAGTTTGAAATATATAGAATGGCAGAGTAGCTCAGTGGTTAAGAACTTAGGCTTTAGAGTAGACAAATTTGGTTCCACCACTTTAATCATTGTTTTGGGTGCCTGGGTAACTCAGTCAGTTAAGTGTCCAACTCTTTTTTTTTTTAATTTTATAAATTAATTTTTATTGGTGTTCAATTTACCAACATACAGAATAACACCCAGTGCTCATCCTGTTAAGTGTACCCCTCAGTGCCCGTCACCCATTCACCCCCACCCCCCACCCTCCTCCCCCTCCACCACCCCTAGTTCATTTCCCAGAGTTAGAAGTCTTTATGTTCTGTCTCCCTTTCTGATATTTCTCACACATTTCTTCTCCCTTCCCTTATATTCCCTTTCGCTATTATTCATATTCCCCAAATGAATGAGAACATACACTGTTTGTCCTTCTCCGGTTACTGTGGCCAAGTTCAAAAAGGGTGTTGCCTGAGTTCTCCTCTGGGATTTTGATGGAATCTTGTCTCACATTTAGATCTTTCATCTATTTTGAGTTTATCTTTGTGTATGGTGCAAGAGAGTGGTCCAGTTTCATTCTTCTGCATGTGGATGTCCAATTTTCCCAGCACCATTTATTGAAGAGAGTGTCTTTCTTACAGTGGATCGTCTTTCCTCCTTTCTTACAGTGGATCGTATATTAGTTGAGCATAAAGTTCAGGGTCCACTTCTGGGTTCTCTGTTCTGTTCCATTGATCTATATGTCTGTTTTTGTGCCAGTACCACACTGTCTTGATGAACACAGCTTTGTAGTACAACCTGAAATCTGGCATTGTGATGCCCCCAGATATGGTTTTCTTTTTTTAAAATTCCCCTGGCTGTTTGGGGTCTTTTCTGATTCCACACAAATCTTAAAATAATTTGTTCTAAGTCTCTGAAGAAAGTCCATGGTATTTTGATAGGGATTGCATTATACGTGTAAATTGCCCTGGGTAACATTGACATTTTCACAATATTAATTCTGCCAATCCATGAGCATGGAATATTTTTCCATCTCTTTGTGTCTTCCTCAATTTCTTTCAGAAGTGTTCTATAGTTTTTAGGGTATATTTTGAGAGCCATTTGAATGGTAAATGGTTCTCCAACCTTTTATTTTCAGGTTGTAGGTGTCCTTCTGTCTAAAATGAGTCTCTTGTAGACAGCAAATAGATGGGTCCTGCTTTTTTATCCAGTCTGAAACCCTGCGCCTTTTGATGGGGTCATTAAGCCCATTCACGTTCAGAGTTACTATTGACAGATATGAGTTTAGTGTCATCATGATATCTATTTAGTCCTTGTTTTTGTGGATTGTTCCACTGAACTTCTTCTTAAAGGGGAGTTTTAAGAGTCCCCCTTAAAATTTCTTGCAGAGCTGGTTTGGAGGTCACATATTCTTTCAGTTCCTGCCTGTCTTGGAAGCTCTTTATCTCTCCTTCCATTTTGAATGAGAGCCTTGCTGGATAAAGTATTCTTGGTTGCATGTTCTTCTCATTTAGGACCCTGAATATATCCTGCCAGCCCTTTCTGGCCTGCCAGGTCTCTGTGGAGAGGTCTGCTGTTACCCTAATATTCCTCCCCATGAAAGTCAGGGACTTCTTGTCTCTTGCTGCTTTAAGGATCTTCTCTTTATCTTTGGAATTTGCAAGCTTCACTATTAGATGTCGAGGTGTTGAACAGTTTTTATTGATTTTAGGGGGGGATCTCTCTATTTCCTGGATCTGAATGCCTGTTTCCCTTCCCAGATTGGGAAAGTTTTCAGCTAGGATTTGTTCAAATACATATTCTGGCCCTCTGTCCCTTTCGGCGCCCTCGGGAACCCCAATTAAACGTAGGTTTTTCTTCCTCAGACTGTCATTTATTTGCCTTAATCTGTCTTCATGGTCCGTTAATTGACTGTCTCTTTTTTCCTCAGTTTCCCTCTTTGCCATCAACTTGTCTTCTATGTCACTCACTCGTTCTTCCACCTCGTTAACCCTCGTCGTTAGGACTTCTAGTTTGGATTGCATCTCATTCAGTTGATTTTTAATTTCTGCCTGATTGGATCTAAATTCTGCAGTCATGAAGTCTCGTGAGTCCTTAATGCTTTTTTCTAGAGCCACCAGTAGCTGTAGAATAGTGCTTCTGAATTGGCTTTCTGACATTGAAGTGTAATCCAGATTTTGTAACTCTGTGGGAGAGAGGGCTGTGTCTGATTCTTTCTTTTGAGGTGAGGTTTTCCTTCTAGTCATTTTGCTCAGTGCAGAGTGGCCAAAAACATGTTGTATTGGAACACGGGGGAGTATCACTGGTCCGTCTAGCTGGTCTTCTGGGGGAGGGGCCTGCTGTGCTGATTTTCAGGTGTTAGCACTTGGGGGAGCTGCTCTGCCCCTGCCTGCTGCCGGGCTCAGCGGGGGTTGTTTACCCCGTGGGGCCCCAGGAGGAACAGCAGCAGTTGCTATGGCAACTCTGGAAGCCTGGATTTAGCCTCCGCAGGAACTACGGGGCTCGGGCTCTCGGTTCTCTGTCCGCAGGGCCTGGAGGCTCCGGGGCGGGGCCGCTGATCTGCTCAGCTCGGGGCAGGAGCGTCCTCGCTGTCCTGGGCCCTCCCGGCCTCTGCCTGTCCTGGGGGAGGCCGGATCCTGGGCTGTGTCCCGGCGCCCTGTGCTCCGAGGCCTGCGCTGTTGGATTCGCGCTCCCGCCCTGCAGCCCCCTCGGTGGAGTCGCTCCCGAGCCCCTCCGAGCTGCTCCGGTCGGTCCCGCCGTGTGCGCTGCAGCCCTTAGGGAGCTCGGAGCACTCTCCTGCGCTCGCAGGTGTCTGTCAGTGTCCCAGGGAGCCCGAGGGCATCCCCGCTCTCCTGGGTCCTGCTCCAACTCCCTGCGAGCCCCTTTCCGCCCGCCCGGGAAGGTTGGTGCAGCTCCTGCTCCTCCGGGACGGGGCTCTCCTGTCCTGGGGACACTCGCCCCGGCCTCAGCCCGGCTCCTCGCGGGGCCCCTCCCCCTCGGAGGCCTTTTGTTCCTTTATTTCTTTTTCCCCGTCTTCCTACCTTGATAGAAGCGCGGACTCTTCTCACTGTAGCATTCCAGCTGGTCTCTCTTTACATCTCAGGCCGAATTCGTAAATTTTCAGGATGGTTTGAAGGTTATCTAGGTAATTTGGTGGGGACAGGCGATTTGGGGACCCTGCTCTTCCGCCATCTTGCCCCTCCCCCTCCAATACTTATATTTTAAAGGAGAAATAGACAATACAGTAGTAATAATAGGGGACATCAACACTCCAACATTCAGCAATTGGTAAAGTATACAGACAAGAAATCAAAAAGGAAATGTTGAAGTTTAACCATACTTTAGACCAAATGGACTCAATAGACGCGAACAGAACATTATATCCTACAGCAACAGAATACACATTCTTCTCAACTGCACAAATACATTCACCAGAATGGATCGTGGAAGAACACAAAACAAGTCTTAGCAAATTTAAGAAGATTCAAATCATACCATATTTTCTGACTATAATGGAATTAAATTGGAAGTCAACAACAAGAAATTGCATAACCTAACAACTTAGATAAATGGATAAACTACTAGAGACACACAATTAACAAAGGCTAAATCAGAAAGAAATGGAAAATCTATACAGACCAATAATGAGTAAAAAATTTTAAACAATCATCAAAAGTCTCCCAATACACACACTCACACACACACACATACACACACACACATATCCCTCAGGACCACACAGCTTCACCAGCAAATTTTATTTTACAAAATTAAGGAATAATTAGCACCAATTTGTCCCATGCAATTCCAAGAAACTGAAAATGGTGACCATTCCCAAGTCATTTTGTGAGGCCGTATGACTTTGATAACAAAGCCAGATAAAAGTACAGAAAAAAACGTATAGATCAATTTCCTTGATAAGTATGTGTAAAAATTCTCAACAAAATATTGCAAAATGAATTCAAAACATATTCGAAGGCTACATCATGACCATAAGAGTAATTACTGGAATGTAAGGATGGTTCGTGTGCATATCTATAAATGTAATAAATCACAGTAATAGAATAAAGGATAAAACATACATAACCATTGTGATAGATGAACAGAAAGCATTTGACAAATACAACATCTTTTGATAAATAAAAACCCTGAGATAGAGCAGCCCCGGTGGCGCAGCACTTTAGCGCCACCTGTGGCTGGGGCGTGGTCCTGGAAACCAAGGATCGAGTCCCACGTCGGGCTTCCTGCATGGAGCCCACTTCTCCCTCTAACTGAGTCTCTGCCTCTGTGTGTGTGTGTGTCTCTGTGAATAAATACATAAAAAAAATCTTTAAAAAAACCCTGAGATACTAGGTAGAGAAAGCACATAACTCAATATAATAAACACCATATATGTCATACCCACAGCTATTATTAAATTCAATAGTAAAAAAAAATGAAAGTTTTCCTATAAGATCAGAGATAAGGGAATAGTGCTAACTTGAACAATTCTTAGTCAATATAGTATTGGAAGTCCTACCGAGGTTGACTAGGCAAGAATAAAAAAAAAAATAAAACAAATCCAAATAGGAAAGGAAGAAGTAAAATTGTCAGTATTTGTAGATCATATGATTTATTTATTTAGGAAATCCCAAGAATAAAGAAAAAAAAGAAAAAAAACAATACTGTTGGAGATAAAAAAATGGATTCATAAAGTTGAAAGTTATAAAATCAACTTGCAGATGTTACATTTATTACACTTAATAATAAGCCATCATAAGGAGAAATAAAACAACCATGTTCACAATAGCATCATAACCAATGAAATATCTAGAAAAAATGAACAAGGGAATTAAAAATTCTATAAAATAAAAACTGTAAGACTTTGGGGTGCCTGGGTGGTTCAGCTGAATAAACATCCGACTCTAAGTTTTGACTCAGGTCATGATCTCATGGGTTGTGAGATGGAGCCCCTCTTTGGGCTCTGTGCTCAGCAGGGAGTCTGTTTGAGGATTCTCTCTCTCCTTGTCTGTCTGACCCTCCCTCCTGTGATTTCTGTCTCTTTCTCCCAAATAAATAAGTAAATATTTACCAAAAAATGGAAACTATAAGACCTTGTTAACAAATCCAAACTAATGGAAAAACATTCATGTTCTAGGATCATTAGAATTAACATTGTTAAAATGTCCATAATACCCAAATCCATCTACATATTCGATGCAAACCCTACAAATATATTATGACATTGTTCACAAGCATAGAAAAAGCAGTTCCAAATTTTGTGCAGAACCACAAAAGGCCTCTAATAGCAAAAGCAATATTCAAAAACAAAAATAAAGTCAGATGAATCATGCTTCCTGATATCAAATGATATTATAAAGATATAGTAATAAAAAGGGCATTATAATGGCATGTAAATAGAAACAGACCAATGATTAAAATAGCACAGAATTGTTTTTGCTTTTATTTCCTTGGCTTCAGGAGACATAACTAGTAAGTTGTTGCTACAGCTGATGTCAGAGAGGTTACTGCCTGTGTTCTACTCTTTTTCTCCCACAAATGGCTATACTGACATCACAAAGGTCTGTGTATTTGTTTTGTTTTGTAAATATTGAAGAATTGATTTCACTTTTAACTTTTTTGCTTCAAGTTATTATTTACATGCTACTTTTTAAACATATAGTGTTATGAAGGTTTCAGGAGTATAGTTAGTGATTCATCACTTACATGGAACACCTAGTGCTTATTGCAAGTGCCATCCTTAATACCCATAACCCATTTAGCCCATCCCCCACCTGCTTCCATTCCATCAACCCTCAGTCTGTTCTCTATAGTTAAGAATTTCTTATTGTTTTCTTCCCTTTATTCCCTCTCTTGCCCTAGTTCATCTGTTTCATTTCTCTCTTTTAAGATTTTATTTATTTATTTAAGACAGAGATAAAGAGAGCATAAGTGGGAGTAGGGGCAGACGAAGAGTGAAAGGGAGAAGAAGACTCCCCACCGAGCATGGAGCCTGATGTGGGGCTTAATTCCAGGATCCTGAGATCATTACTTGATCCAAAGTCAGACATTTAACTGACTGAGCCACCCAGGTGCCCCTACCTGTTTTGTTTTTTAAATTCCATTTGATTGGAATCATATGATATTTGTCTTTATCTGGCTGACTTATTTTGCTTAGCATAATGTACTCTAGCTCCACTCATATTGATTCAAAGGGCAAGATGGCATCTTTTTAATGGATGAGTAATATTCTAGATAGATCAATGGTAGATAGATAGACAGATAGAAAGATAGATATCATATCTTCTTTATCCATCCATAAGTCGATGGATATTTGGGAGTCTTCTAGGATTTAGGTGGCTTCCAGACACACATTTAGGTCTTCAATTCATTTTGATTTTATTTTTCTATGTGGTGTAAGAAAGTGATCCAGTTTCATTCTTCTGTATCTGGCCATCCAGTTTCCCAACACCATTTCTAGAAACTACTGTCTTTTTGCCATTGGATGTTATTTCCTGATTGTCAAAGATTAGTTGGCCATATAATTATGGGTCCCTTTCTGGTTTTTCTATTCTCTTCTATTGATTTACATGTCTGTTTTCATGCCAGTACCATACTATCTTGCTCTCTACAGCTTTATAGTATAACTCCAGAATTGAAGTCCAGAATTGAAATGCCTTCAGCTTTGTTTTTCCTTTTCAAGATTGCTTTAGCTATTCAGAGATTTTTGTGGTTCCATACAAATTTTAAGATTGTTCTATCTCTATGAAAAATCATTTTGTTATTGTGATGAGAATTGCTATAAATCCGTAGATTTCTTTGGGTAGTGTAGACGTGTTAACAATATTTGTTCTTCCAATCCATGAGCATGGAATGTTTTTCCATTTCTTTGTGTCATCTTCAATTTTGTTTATAAGTATTTTATGGTTTTCAGATTAAAGATCTTTTACATCTTTGGTTAAATTTATTACTAGGTGTCTTATGGTTTATGGTAAAATTATAAATGGGATTGGTTCCTTGAGTTCTCTTTTTACTGCTTTATTATTGGTGTACAGATTTCTGTACATTGATTGTGTATCCTGAAGCTTTACTGAGGTCGTGTATCAGTTCTAGCAATTTTTTGGGGGGGAATCTTTCACGTTTTTACATACTGTATCATGTTCTCTGCAAAAGTGGAAGTTTGACTTTGTTACTACTGTTTGGATGCCTTTTTAAAAGATTTTTATTTTTTATTTTTTTTAATTTTTATTTATTTATTTTTTATTCATGATAGGAACACAGTGAGAGAGAGAGAGAGAGGCAGAGACACAGGCAGAGGGAGAAGCAGGCTCCATGCACCGGGAGCCCGATGTGGGATTCGATCCCGGGTCTCCAGGATCGCGCCCTGGGCCAAAGGCAGGCGCCAAACTGCTGCGCCACCCAGGGATCCCTAAAAGATTATTTATTTATTTATTCATGAGAGACAGAGAGAGAGATATAGAGGCAGAGACACAGGCAGAGGAAGAAGCAGGCTCCATGCAGGGAGTCTGATGTGGGACTCAATCCTGGGACTCCAGGATCACGCCCTGGGCTGAAGGCAGGTGCTAAACCAGGGATCCCCTGGATGTCTTTTATTTATTTTTGTTGACTGATTTCTGAGGATAGGACCTCAAGTACTATGTTAAATCACAGTGGTGAGAGTGGATATCCCTATTTTGTACCTGACCATTGAGGAAAAGCTCTCAGTTTTCTCCCTTGAAGATAATATTACCTGTGGGTTTAGCATATATGGTCTTTATTACTTTGAGGTATGTTTCTTCTATCTCTACTTTATTGAGGGTTTTTATCAAGAAATGATGCTGTACTTTGTCAAATCCTTTTGCTGCATCTAATAAGAGGAATATATTGTTCTTTCCTTTCTTTTATCAATGTGGTATATCTCATTGATTGATTTAAAAGTCCATCAAGTTAAAAAAATAAAAATTCTGCACAACAGAGGAATCAATCATCAAAACTAAAAGACAATCTTTAGAATAGGAGATGATAATTGCAGATGACATATCTGATAAAGGATTAGTTCCCAAAATCTCTAAAGAACTTATCAAACTCAACACCCAGAAAACAAATCATCCAATTAAAAGATGAACAGAAGATGTGTATAGACATTTTCCCAAAGAAGACATACAGATGGCTAACAGATGCATAAAAAGATACTCAACGACACTCATCATCAGGGGACCAGAAATAAAAACCACAATGAGAAATCACTTCATAAAGGTCAGAATGACTAAAATTAACAACACAGGAAGCAACAGGTGTCGGTGAGAATGTAGGGAAAGGGGAACACTCTTAAACAGTTTGTAGGACTGCAAACTGCTGCAGCCTCTCTGAAAAACAGTATGGAGTTTCCTTAAGAGGTTAAAAATGGAATTATCATATGATCCAGTAATTGCACAACCTAGGTATTTACCCAAAGAACACAAAAATACTGATTTGAAGGGATACATGCAATCCTATGATTATAGCAGCATCATCAATAATAGCCAAATTATGGAAAGATCCCAGATGTCCACAAGCTGATGAATGGATAGAGAAGAAGTGGTACACACACACACACACACACACACACAACGGAATATTACTCAGACATAAAAAAGAACGGAATCTTGCCATTTGAAATGGTGTGGACAGAACTACTATTATGCCAATATAATACATCAACCAGAGAAAGACAAATACTGTATGATGCCACTAATTTATAGAAGTTAAGAAACAAAACAGATGAATATGGGAGAAAAAAGAGACAAACCATAAAGCACTGTTAACTATATAGAATAAACCAAGGACTGCTGAAGGGGAAGTGGACAGGGTGATGAGTTAAATGGTGGATGGGTATTAAGGAGGGCAACTGGTGTTTTGAGCCTTGGTTGTTCTATGTAAGTAATGAATTATTAAATTCTCCACCTGAAACTAGTACTACATTGTATTGTTTACCAACTGGAATTTACATGAAAACTTGGATAAAAAAACAAACAAAAAATTAAAATATAGAATTAAAATCTGTAAATTAACCACATACAGCCAACTCATGTTTGATAAGAGAGGTAATAATGCACAATGGGGAAAGGAAGGTTTCCTCAAAAAAAGATATTTGAAAAACTGAAGAAACACATGCAGAACAACAAAAAATGAATCTTTATGTCTCCAATGACAAAAATCAACTAGAAACAGATTAAAGAAAAACATAAGATTGATACCATAAAAATCCTAGTAATAAATGTAGGGAAAATAAACTTCTCAACATTGATCTTGGAAAATAATTTTTGGATTTGACATCAAAGTACAAACAACAAAATCAAAAATTAACAAACAAGATTACATAAAACTCAAAAGCAACAATCAACAAAATGAAGAGGCAACCTACAGAAAGAGAAAAATTTCAAATCATGTATCTGAAAAGGGGTTGATATCCAAACTATATAAATAATACATAATACTCAAAAACCAAAAAATACTCAAAAACAATAACAAAAGCAACAAAAACTATCTGATTCAATAATCAGCAGAAGAACTAAATAGATATTTTTCCAAAGAAAACTTCTGACTTCAGTACTTCTGGGAAAATGATGGAGTAGAAGGATTTCAAGCTCATTTCTTCCTATGGACACATATAGATAACAAAACACATCAGTGTATCTGACTCAGAAAGTGACCTGAAGATTTGCAGAACAGACTTTTTACAGTTAATTTCAGAGAGAAGGAGGAGTAAGGACATGTTCAGGAATGAAACTCCCTTCAAGACTAACCGCAAACAAGAGTGACACCTCAAGCATAGGGAAAGGAGGGGAGCAGAAACCACACTAGGCACCCCAGACATTAGGGACTTGTATCGCAAAGATGAGTCCCCATAACATTTAGCTTTGAAATTCAGAGGGACTTAAATTCATGAGTTTTTTACAACCACCTGCTCTTAACTCCAGGTACTTTAAAAATCAGCAAACTTGGCTCTGTGAGTCAGAGGATCATAGGAAACTGAGTCTCCAACCCTAAAGAGAGAGCATAACAAACAATCCTGATGACATATAGCATAGAAGCAGCAGTTTGAAAAATATCTGAGGTATATATGAAGGAAATCTATTTACTAATCCCGGAACCTGTTCTAGAAAGACAGGGATCTGTAGGAGACTTATCTAAGAACAAAAGAGAGGGTAGGATCCATTTCTCTCCTCTCCTCCAAAGCCCATATAGATGGAGACCTGCAGGAAATAGTTCAAACACTTTCTGCTACCTTGCTAACAGTACACAACCTGCCCCTGCATTACCCTGTGTATCATCCCCATTGAACACAACCCACTCAGGATTCCCTACAGAGGGTCCTTTCCATGTCTCATGTCTTTCCATGTCTCATCCTGCAAGCAGCCCCCACAGGAACAGGTGCCATTTCAATTAGGATTACTGCTCTAAGGGAAGGGAAAGACAACCACATTAACCAGTATACTTGCAGTCCCAGCAGCCAAACTTTATATTTTGCAGTGCAGAGAAAGTGCTCTGCAAATCTGTTACTGCAGCCCTGGCAGGCATTAGAATGAAACCAAGCTGGGTGACAAAAAGACAAATGAATAACAAAAAAAATGAGAATGTGTAAAAAAGTTAAAATAGGTTAAGGGAAATCAGGGGCATCATCAAGTGTAATAATATTTGCCTTATGGGAATCTCAGAAGTAGAAGAGAGTGAAAAGAAGGCAGAAAATTTCTTTGGAAAATTGTAGCTGAAAATTTCCCATATCTGGGGCAAGAAACAGATGTCAATATTAAGGAGACAAAGAACCCTCAACAACATCAACACCCCCCAAAAAGTCCACTTCAATATACATCGTAATTAAAATTGGAAAAAGGAGTGATACTTTTTGAAAGCAGCAAGAAGGAAAAAAAAAGTTATATACAACATAAGGCAATCAGCCGATTGTTCAGCAGAAATGTTGCAAACCAAAAAGGAGTGGCATTATATAATCAAAGTGCCAAAAGAAAATAAAAATTGCCATAAAAAATACTCTATTCAGAAAGGGGATCATTCAGAAAAGATGGAGAGATAGAGTTTCTCAGATAAACAAAGTTTGATGGAATTTATCATCACTAAACCTGCCTTAACAGAAATATTAAAAGGATTTCTTTGAATGACAAAAAAATGGTCATAATTAGGAGTAAGAAAATTAGGAAAAGATTAAAAAAACACATGTAAATATAAACATAATAAAGCGGGATCCCTGGGTGGCGCAGCGGTTTGGCGCCTGCCTTTGGCCCAGGGCGCGATCCTGGAGACCCGGGATCGAATCCCACATCGGGCTCCCAGTGCATGGAGCCTGCTTCTCCCTCTGCCTATGTCTCTGCCTCTCTCTCTCTGTGTGTGTGTGTGTGTGTGACTATCATAAATAAATAAACAAAAAAAAATTAAAAAATAAACATAATAAAGCAATTAGATTAATAATTTATAACATCAGTGAGAAGGTTAAAGCACAAAATCTGTAAAATATTATATCTATAAAAATCAGTCAAGGGATTTGTGAAGTTAAAAATGTCAAGCATGACATTGTATCCATTAAACATAGGATGAGAGGGAGTAAAAATTTATTGCGTTTAGGATGGGTTCAAACATAAGTGACCATCAACATTATATAGACTGCCATATACATATGATGTTGTATATAAGCCTAGTGGTAACAATAAATAAAAAAATGCAAAAAATAAAGAGAAATATTTATAAGCATATATCTTAAGACCATAAAACCAGAAGAGAATAAGAGAAAAAAGGAACAGAGAAAAATTACAAATTAACCACAAAATAAGTAACAAAATGGCAATAAGCACATACTTTTTAATAACTACTTTGAATGTAAATGGACTAAACATTTCACTCAAATAATGGGGAGACTGAAGAGATTAAAGAGAAAAGCCCATCTGTAAACCGTTTGCAAGAGATTCAATTCAGATACCTGTAGATTGAAAGTGAAGGGATAGAAAAATACTTTCCATGACAAAGAAAGTAAAAAGAAAGCTGAGATAGCAATATTACTATTAGATAAACAGATGTTAAGAAAATACTATAACAAGAAATGAAAAAGGACACTACATAATGATAAAGAGAACAATCCAACAGGAAAATATCACAATTATAAATATTTATTTACCCAATGTGGAAGCATCTAAGTACACAGAAAACCTGAAGGATCACAAAAAAAGAACTGCTAAAATTGATCAAGTAATCCAGTAAAGTTGCAGGATACAAAATCAATGTACAGAAATTTATTGCATTTCAGGAAATAAAAACAATTTTAAGAAAATATTATGAGCAACTTTATGCCAACAAATTGGGCAATCTGGGAGACATGGGTGCATTCATGGAAATTTATCAATAACCAAAACTGAAACGGGAATAAATAAAAAAAAAACTAGCAGACCTATAACCACCAATGAAATTGAAGCAGTCATCAAAAACCTCCCAAGAAACAATATTCCAGGGCCAAATGGCTTTTCAGGGGAACTCTATCAAACATTTTAAGAAGAAATAATATCTATTCTTCTGAAGCTCTTCAAAAAAAATAGAAGGAAAATTTTCAAACTCATTCTATGAAGCCAACATTACCTTGATCCCAAACCCAGACAAATATTTCATCAAAAAGGAGCGGAGATATCAGAAAGGGACACAGAACATAAAGACTTCTAACTCTGGGAAATGAACTAGGGGTGGTGGAAGGGGAGGAGGGCGGGGGGTGGGGGTGAATGGGTGACGGGCACGGAGGGGGACACTTGACGGGATGAGCACTGGGTGTTATTCTGTATGTTGGTAAATTGAACACCAATAAAAATTAATTTATTAAAAAAAATAAAAAAAAGGAGCTGATATCCTTGATGAACATGGATGGCAAAATGCTCACCAAGATACTTGCCAATAGGATCCAACGATACATTAAAAGGATTATTCACCATGACAAAGTGGGATTTATTCCTGGGATGCAAAGTTGGTTCAGCATCCACAAATCAATCAAAGTAATACAGTACATTAATAAAAGAAAGGACAAGAACCATTTTATCCCCTAAACTGATGCAGAAAATGTATTTGGCAAAATTCAGCATCTTTTGTATATAAAAATTCACCACAGTTTAGGGATAGAGGAACCTACCTCAACATCATAAAGTCTGTCTAGGAAAAGGCCATAGCAAATATCATTCTCAATGGGGAAAAATTGAAAGCTTTAACTCTAAAGTCAGGAACATGACAGGGATGCCTACTTTTACCACTGTTATTCAACACAGTTCTAGAACTCCTAGCCTCAGTTATGAGAAAACAAAAAGAAACAAAGATTTTCAAAATGGCAAAGAAGTCAAACTCTCACTCTTCACAGATTACATGATACTTTATGTGGAAAACCCAAAAGACCCCACCCCAAAATTGCTAGAACTCATAGGAATTCAGTAACATGGCAAGATAGAAAATAAATGCACAGAAATAAGTTGCATTTCTATACACTAACAGTGAGACAGAAAAGAGAGAATTGAAGGAGTCAATCCCATTTACAATTGCACCAAAAACCATAAGATACCTAAGAACAAACCTAACCAAAGAGGTAAAGGATCTGTACCAAAAGACAACCAACCAAATGAGAGAAGATATTTGCAAATGACATATCAGGTACAGGGCAAATATCCAAGATCTATAAAGAACTTATCAAATTCAACACCTTAGAAACAAATAATCCAGGCAAGAAATGGGCAGAAGACATGAACAGACATTTCTCCAAAGAAGACATTCAGATGGCCAACAGACACATGAAAAAATGCTCCACATCACTTGGAATTAGGGAAATAAAAATCAAAACCACAATTAGATACCATCTCACACCAGTCAAGATGGCTAGAATTAACAAGACAGGAAACAATATATGTTGGTAAGGATGCAGAGAAAGAGGAACACTTTTACACTGTAAGTAGGAATGCAAGCTGGTGCAGCTGCTCTGGAAAACTACATATAGGTTCTTCAAGAAGTTAAAAATAGAGCTACCCTATGACCTAGAAGCTGCACTACTAGATGTGTATCCCAAAGATACAATTGTAGTGATCTGAAAGGGCACCTGTACCCCAATGTTCATAGAAGCAGTGTCCACAATAGACAAACTGTGGAAAGATCTGAGCTGTCCACTGATATATATATATAATATATATATATATATATATATATCAAGAAAGATTGAATACTATCAGAAAGGATGAATACTTACCATCTACATCAACATGGATGGAACTGGAAGGTATTATGCTGACTGAAATAATTCAATCAGAGAAAGACAATTATATTCTTTCACTCATATGTGGAATATAAGAAACAGTGCAGAGGACCATAGGGGAATGGAGGGAAAACTGAATGGGAAGTCATCAGAGAGGAACAAAAAATCATAAGAGTCTCTTAGCTATAGGAAAAAAAATGAAGGTTGCTGGAGGGGAGGTGGTTTGGGAGATTGGGTAAATGGGTGATGCTCATTAATGAGGGCACATGATGTGGTTAACACTGGGTGTTATATGCACTGATGAATTATTTATTACTATATCTGAAAGTAATGATGTACTACTATATGTTGGCTAATTGATTTTAAATTTAAAAAATAAAGAATCTGTTGCATTTCTATACAACAAAAGGAAGCAGAGAAAATGTACACATTCAATACAATCCTTATAAAAATACCAATAGTATTTTTCACAGAACTAAAACAAACAATCCTAAAATTTTATAGAACCACAAAAGACTATAAATACAAATAATAATCTTGGGGGAAAAAAAGCAAAGCTGAAGACATTACAATTACAGACTTTAAGTTATATCACAAAGCTTTAGAAATCAAAACAGTATGGTAGTGGCCCAAAAAATAGACACACAGATCAATGTAACAGAAAAGAAAACCCAGAAATAAAACCACAATTATATAATTAATTAATCTTTGACAACACAGAAAAGAATATCCAGTGGGAAAAAGTCATTTCAAGAAATGGTGCTGGGTGAACTGAACATGCAAAAGACCACTTTCTTTTTCTTTTTTTAAAAGATTTTATTTATTTATTCACGAGAGACCGAGAGAAAGGCAGAGACACATGCAGAGGGAGAAGCAGGCTCCATGCAAGGAGCCCTATGTGGGACTCGATCCCGGGATTCCAGGATCACGTCCTGAGCCGAAGGCAGATGCTTAAGCACTGAGCCACCCAGGCTGCCCAAAAAACCACTTTCTTACACTGTACACAAAAATAAATTCAAAATGGATTAAAGAACTGAATGTGAAACCAAAAACCATAAGAATACTAGAAATGGACACAGGCAGTAACTTCTCTGACACCAGCTATAGGAATATTTTTTCGAGATATGTCTCCTGAGGTAAGATAAACAAAAGCAAGAATAAACTACTGGGAGTAAATAAAATTCTTTAAAAAAACAAAATTAAAAATAAAACCAGCACAGTGACAAAAACAATCAATAAAACTAAAAGGCAACCTATGATATGGGAGAAGATATTTGCAAATAACATATCCAATACAGGATTAGTATCCAAAATATATAAAGAACTTATAAAACTCAACATCCAAAAAAACAAATGATCCAATTAAAACATGATCAAAAGATATGGAAAACATTTCTGCAAAGAAGACATCTATGTGGCCAACAGACATGAAAATATGCTCATTATCACTTATGATCATGAAAATGCAAGTCAAAATTACAATGAAGTATCAATTCACAATTGTCAAATGGCTAACATCTACAATACAAGGAAAAATAGGTATTGGCAGGGATGTGGAGAAAAAGGAACCCTCCTACAGTGTTGATGAAAATGCAAGCTGGTGCATCCCTTGTGAAAAACAGTATTACTGTTTTTGAGATTACTCAAATTGTTAAAAATAGAACTCCCTAAGAACCACTAGTGGCACTACTGGGCATTTAACAAAAGAATGCAAAAACGCTAACCCAAAAGGATATAGGTACCCCCATGTTTTAGCAGCATTAACAATAGCCAAGATATGGAAGCAGCCCAAGTGTATATCAATTTATGAATGCATAATGAAGATATGGTGTATGTATGCAATGTAATATTAAGCCATAAAAAGGACTGAAATCTTGCCATTTGCAATGACATTAATAGAGACAAAGAATGTAATGCTAAGTGAAATGTAACAGAGAAAAACGGATACCATATGATTTCGTACATATGTGAAATTTAATAAAAATATCAAACAAGCAAAGGGAAAAAAGAGACAAGCCAAGAAACAGACTATTACAGAGAACTAATAGTTAGCAGAGGGGAAGTGGATGCGGGGATGGGTTAAATAAGTTATAGAAATTAAGGAGTGCACTTATCCAGATAAGCACCAGGTGATGTATGGAATTGTTGAATCACTATATTGTACACCTGAAACTAATATAAAATTGTATGTTAACTGGAATTAAAATAAAAGTTTAACAAAAGCAACTATTAACAGAAATAGAGAAACCAACAGTAATGCAATAATAATAGGGGATTTTAACGCCCCACTGACAGTAATAGATAGATCATCCAGGCAGAAAATCAAGAAAACAGTAACATTAAATGATACACTAGATCAGATGAACCTAACATATACTCAGAACATCCCATCCAAAAGCAACCCATTTAGAATCCAAGGCATATTATTTTCAAGTGTACATGGAACACTTCTGGAATACATTACAAGTTAGACCATAAAACAAGTCCCAGGAAATTAAAAAATACAACTTTGAAATCATACCATGTATCTTTTCACACCACAACAGTAAGAAACTAGAAATCAATCACAAGGAAAAAACTCTAAAAAAAAAAAAAAAAAAAAAAAAAAAAGGAAAAAAATCTGGAATCTGGCATATAGAACTCCAACACAAATACATTGAGGCCGAGTAACACGCTGCTAAATGACAAATGGGTCAAGCAAGAAATGAAAAAAGAAATAAAAGAATACATGGATATAAATGAAAATTAAAACAAAAGATCCCAAACAACTAGAATGTAGCAAAAGCTGTTCTAAGAGGGAAGATTATATCAATACAGGCCAAATGCAAGAAGCAAGAAAAATATGAAATAAACAACATAACCTTACACCTAATGGATCTAGAAAAAGAATAACAAGCAAAGCCCAAAGTCAATAGAAGAAGATAAATAATAAAGATTAGAATAGAAATATATGAAATTGAGACAAAAAATAAACCAATAGAGTAGATCAATGATATCAGTAGATGGTTATTGAAAAGATCAACAAAATTGATAAAACTTTAGCCACACTCATCAAGGAAAGGAAAGGAAAGGGAAGCAAAGTGAAGCAAAACACAAAGGACTCAAATAAACAAAGTCAAACTGAAGGGGGATAAATAACAATCAACATCACAGCAATACAAAAAAATTACAAAAATATTATGAAAAATCATATGCCAACAAATTGGAGAACCCAAAAGATATGGAAAAATTCCCAGAAACATATCACATTCCAAAAAAGAATCAGAAAAAAAGAATTTAAAAAAAACTGAATCAGGAAAGGCAGGAAATTTGAAGACTGATTAACATCAATGAAATTGAATCAATAATCAAAAAAACTCCCAACAATCAAAGCTCCAGGACCAGATGGCTTCACAGGTGAATTCTAGCAAACATTTAAAGAAGAGTTAAACCTATTCTCCCCCAATTATTTCAAAAATAGAAGAGGAAAGAAAGCTTCAAATTCATTCTGCAAAGCCAGCATTACCCTGATATCAAAATTTCATAAAGATAATAAGGAAAACTTCAGACCAGTATCTCTGATCAACATAGATGCAACAACTGTCAACAAAATATTAGCAAACCACATTAAATAACATATTTAGAAAGTCAATCAGAGGACAAACATTATATATTCTCATTCATTTGGGAAATATAAAAAATAGTGAAAGGGAATAAAGGGGAAAGGAGAGAAAATGAGTGGGAAATATCAGTGAGGGTGACAGAACATTGGAGACACCTAACTCTGGGAAACGAACAAGGGGTGGTGAAAAGGGAGGTGGGTGAGGGGTTGGGATGAGTGGGTGATGGGCACTGAGGGGGCACTTGATGTGATGAGCACTGGGTGTTATGCTATATGTTGGCATATAGAACTCCAATTAAAAATATATATATATACAAAAAAGAAAATCATTCACCACAATCAAGTGAAATTTATTTCAGGGAAGCAAGTATGGTTCAATATTTTCAAATTAATCAATTTAATCCATCACATTAACAAGAAAAAATATAAAAACCATATGATAATCTCAATAGATGCAGAAAAAACATTTCACGATGTACAACATACATTCATGATAAAAACTTCAATAAAGTCAGTTTGGAGAAAATATGTCTCAACGTAACAAAGGCAATAATTGAAAAACTCAGCTAATATCTTACTTGCTAGTGAAAAACTGAAAAATTTTCCTCTAAATCAGTAACAAGACAAAGATGTCCATTCTCATCACTTTTATTCAATGTAGTACTGAAAATTCCAGCCACAGCAATCATACAAGAAAAAATAAAATACATCCAAACCAGCAAAGAAGTAAAACTTGTACTATTTGCATAAGATATGATACTATGTATAGAAAATCCTAAAGACACCACAAAGAAAACTACTAGAAGAGATAAATGAATTCAGTAAAAGTCACAGTATACAGAATTAATATACAAAAATCTGTTGCATTTCTATACACAAATAAAGAAGTAGCTGAAAGAGAAATTAAGAAAACAATCCAATTTCAATATCACCAAAAAGAATATAATAGCTAGAAATTACCTTAACCAAGGAAGTGAAAGACCTATATCTCCAAAAACTATAAAACATTGATGAAAGAAATTGAGGATGACACAAAGAAATGAAAATATATTTCATGCTCATTGATTTGAAAAACCAATATTGTTAAACTGTCCATATTATCTCCCCAAATTGGCAGATGTAATGCAAGCCAATTCAAAATACCAAGTTTTTTTTCACAGACTAGAAAGAATAATCTTAAAAATTTATGAAACCACAAAAAACTCTTTATCTTGATTAAGTCCCAATAGTTCATTTTTGCTTTTGTTTCCCTTCTCTTCATAGATGTATCTTGCAAGAAGTTGCTGTAGCCAGGTTCAAAAAGCGTGTTACCTGTGTTCTCCTCTAGAATTTTGATGGATTCTTGTCTCACATTTAGATCTTTCATCCATTTTGAGTTTATCTTTGTGTATGGTGTAAGAAAATGTTCTAGCTTCATTTTTCTGCACGTGGCTGTCCAATTTTCCCAGCACCGTTTATTGAAGAGATTGTCCTTTTTCCACTGGATAGTCTTTCCTGCTTTGTTGAATATTAGTTGACCATAGAGGTGAGGGCCCAGTTCTGGGTTCTCTATTCTGTTCCGTTGATCTATGTGTCTGTTTTTGTGCCAGTACTACACTGTTTTGATGACTACAGCTTTGTAGTACAACTTGAAATCAATCTGGCATTATGATGCCCCCAGTTTTGCTTTTCTTTTTCAATATTCCCCTGGCTTTTCAGGGTCTTTTCTGATTCCACACAAAACTTAAGATGATTTGTTCCAACTCTCTGAAGAAAGTCCATGGTATTTTGATTGGGATAGCATTGAACATGTAAATTGACCTGGTAGCATTGACATTTTCACAATATTAATTCTTACTATCCATGAGCATGGGATATTTTTCCATCTCTTTGTGTCTTCCTCAATTTCTTTCAGAAGTGTTCTGTAGTTTTTAGGGTATAGATCCTTTATGTCTTTGGTTACATTTATTCCAAGGTATCTTATGCTTTTGTGCAATTGTAAATGAGATTGACTCCTTCATTTTTCTTTCTTCAGCCTCATTGTTAGTATATAGAAATGCCACTGATTTCTGGGCAATGACTTTGTATACTACAATTGCCAAACTGTTGTATGAGTTCTAGCAATCTTGGGGTGGAGTCATCTGGATTTTATATGTATAATGTTATGTCATCTGCAAAGAGAGAGTTTGACTTCTTCTTTGCCAATTTAAATATTTATATAAAACTTAAATAGCAAAAGCAATCATTTATCATCAATCTATGATAAAAAGATGATTATACACAATGGGGAAAAAGACAGTCTCTTCATGTAATGGTGTTGAAAAACTGAACAGCTATATGCGAAAGAATGAAACAATCACATCCTTACAGTATACACCAAAATAAATCTAAAATGGATTAGAGACATATGTGTAGCACCTGAATTCTTAAAATTCTTAGAAGCAAATATAGGCAGTAATTGATATGGCATCACTCATAGAAACATTTTTCTAGATATGTGTCATGAGCATGTTATGAAGGCACACACGAGTTGTGTCTTTCCACAATGACAGCTTTATTCATTCTTAAAGTTAAATCAAAATTGTAAAGCAGTCTTGCCACAAGGCAAACTTAATTAACATTGTATGTTAATTATATTTTAAAAAAATTGATAAAAACGGCGGGAAGGGGCAAGATGGCAGAAGAGTAGGGTCCCCAAGTCACCTGTCCCCACCAAATTACCTATATAACTTTCAAATCGTCCTGAAAACCCACAAATTCGGCCTGAGATTTAAAGAGAGAACAGCTGGAATGCTACAGTGAGAAGAGTTCGCGCTTCTATCAAGGTAGGAAGATGGGGGGAAAAATAAAGAAATAAGCATTCAAGCGGGAGGGGACACGTGAGGACCCAGGCTAAGGCCACAGCGAGTGCTCCCAGGACAGGAAAGCTCCGTCCTGGAGAAGCAGAACTTCACCAATATTACCAGAAGGAAAGGTGCTCACAGGGAGTTGGAGCAGGATCCCAGGAGGGGCGGGGACACCCTCAGGCTCACAGGGGCACTAACAGAGGACCTGCACTCAGGGGGAGAGCATGCCACACACCGCAGCCGAGCTCCCTAAAGGGCTGCAGCGCTCGCCCAGCAGGGCCCCAGGAGCAGCTCAGGCAGCGGCTCAGGCAGCAGGTCCACATGAGTGGGCTGCTCGGCCAGGGAGTGGAATTCCAACGGCGCAGGGCCTGGAGATCAGGGCGCTGGGGGACACAGCCCAGGATCTGGAGCTCCCACCGGACAGGCAGAGGCTGGGAGGACACAGGATAGCAAGGACACTCCTGCCACTGGGCGGCCCCAAGCTGTGCAGATCGGTGGCCCAGCCCCTGGAGCATCCAGGACACTGCAGACTGTAGGCTGTGGTAGTTATTACGGGAGCTGACTCCAGGACTGGAGAGATGGCCGCCTCCACTGTTGTTGTTTCTCCTGGAGCCTCATGGGATAAATAACCCCCACTGAGCCTCACAGTGGCCTCACAGGATAAACAATAATCAACTCCCACTGAGCTGTACACCAGGCAGGGGGCTGAACAGCTCCCCCAGGTGCTCACACCTGAGAATCAGCACAGCCGGCACCTCCCACGGAAGACAAGCTAGAAGGACAAGGGAAACGCAAGTTATTGACCAAACAGCACTGGAAAGTTCCAGGGGAAGTAGAGGGATTTACAGTATATAGAATCAAAGGATACTCCCCCCTTGTTTTATTCTTTTCTGTTTGCTTCTCCCCCCTTTTATTACTTTTTTCTTCTTCTTCTTCTTTTTTCTTTTGTTTTTCTCTTATCTCTTTTTCTCCTTTTCACAGCACAACTTGTTTTTGGCCATTCTGCACTGACCAAAATGACTAGAAGGAAAAACTCACCTCAAAAGAAAGAATCAGAAACAGTCCTCTCTCACACAGAGTTACAAAATTTGGATGACAATTCAATGTCAGAAAGCCAATTCAGAAGCACAATTATAAAGCTACTGGTGGCTCTAGAAAAAAGCATAAAGGACTCAAGAGACTTCATGACTGCAAATATAGATCTAATCAGGCAGAAATTAAAAATCAATTAAATGAGATGCAATCCAAACTGGAGGTCCTAATGATGAGGGTTAACGAGGTAGAAGAACGAGTGAGTGACATAGAAGACAAGTTGATGGCAAGGAGGGAAACTGAGGAAAAAAGAGAAAAACAATTAAAAGATCATGAAGAGAGGTTAAGGGAAATAAATATCATCCTCAGAGGGAAAAATCTACGTTTAATTGGGGTTCCCAAGGGGGCTGAAAGGGACAGAGGTCCAGAATATGTATTTGAACAAATCATAGCTGAAAACTTCCCTAATTTGAGGAGGGAAACAGGCATTTAGATCCAGGAAATAGAGAGAACCCCCCTAAAATCAATAAAAACTGCACAACTCGACATTTAATAGTGAAACTTGCAAATTCCAAAGACAAAGAGAAGATCCTTAAAGTAACAAGAGACAAGAAGTCTCTAAATTTTATGTGGAGAAATATTAGATTAACAGCAGACCTCTCCACAGAGACCTGGCAGGCCAGAAAGGGCTGGCAGGATATATTCAGAGTCCTAAATGAGAAGAACATGGAGCCCAGAATACTTTATCCAGCAAGGCTCTCATTCAGAATAGAAGGAGAGACACAGAGCTTCCAAGAAAGGCAGAAACTGAAAGAATATGTGACCACCAAGCCAGCTCTGCAAGAAATACTAAGGGGGATTCTGTAATAGAAAGAGGAAGTCCAAGGGAACAATCCACAAAAACAGGGACTGAATAGGTATCATGATAACACAAAATTCAAATCTTTCAAAAGCAACTCTGAACATCAATGGGCTTAATGACCACATCAAAAGGTGCAGGGTTTCAGACTGGGTAAAAAAGCAAGACCCATCTATTTGCTGTCTACAAGAGACTCATTTTAGACAGAAGGACACCTCCAGCATGAAAATAAAAGGTTGGAGAACCATATACCATTCAAATGATCCTCAAAAGAAAACCAGGGGTCACCATCCATATATCAGATAAACTACAGTTTATCCCGAAGACTGTAGTAAGAGATGAAGAGGGAAACTATATCATACTTAAAGAAACTATCCAACAAGAGGACCTAACAATCATCAATATTTATGCTCCAAATGTGGGAGCTGCCAAGTATATCAATCTATTAATAACCAAAGTTAAGACATATTTAGGTAATAATACACTTATACTGGGTGACTTGAATGTAGTGCTTTCTACAATCTTCAGGTATTCTAAGCAGAACATCTCCACAGAAACAAGAGCTTTAAATGTTACACTGGACCATATGGATTTCACAGGTATTTATACAACTTTACATCCCAATGCAACTGAATACGCATTCTTCTCAAGTGCACATGGAACTTTCTCCAGAAGAGACCACATACTGGGTCACAAATCAGGTCTTAACCGATGCCAAAAGATTGGGATCATCCCCTGCATATTTTCAGACCATAATACTTTGAAATTAGATGTAAATCACAAGAAGAAGTTTGGAAGGATTTCAACCATGTGAAGGTTAAGAACCATCCTGCTAAAAGATGAAAGGGTCAACCAGGAAATTAGAGAAGAATTAAAAATATTCCTGGAAACTAATGTGAATGAAGATACATCCATTCAAAAACTTTGGGATACAGCAAAAGCAGTCCTGAGGGGGAAATACATCACAATACAAGCATCCATCCAAAAACTAAAAAGAACTCAAATACAAAAGCTAACCTTACACCTAAAGGACCTAGAGAAAAAAACAGCATATAAATCCTACACCCGGCAGAAGAAGAGAGTTAATAAAGATTTGAGCAGAACTCAATGAAATAGAGACCAGAAGAACTGTGGAACAGATCAACAAAACCAGGAGTTGGTTCTTTGAAAGAATTAATAAGATAGATAAACCATTAGCCAGCCTTATTATAAAGAAGAGAGAAAAGACTCGAATTAATAAAATCATGAATGAGAAAGGAGAGATCACCACCAACATTAAGGAAATACAAAATACTTTAAAAACATATTATGAGCAGCTATACGCCAATAAATTAGGCAATCTAGAAGAAAGAGACGCATTTCTGGACAACCACAAACTACAAAACTGGAACAAGAAGAAATAGAAAACCTGTATTGGCCACTAACCAGGGAGAAAATTGAAGCAGTCATCAAAAACCTCCCAAGACACAAAGTCCAGGGCCAGATGGCTTCCCTGGGGAATTCTATCAAATGTTTAAACAAGACACAATATTCTCCTAAAAACTCAAACAAAGACCCCACCAAAGAGGAGAATTATAGACCCATATCCCTGATGAACATGGATGCAAAAATTCTCAAGAAGATACTAGCCAATAGGATCCAACAATACATTAAGAAGATTATTCATCATGACCAAGTGGGATTTATCCCTGGGATGCAAGGCTGGTTCAACACTCGTAAAGCAATCAGTGTGATTGATCATATAAGTAAGAGAAAAAACAGAACCATATGATCCTCTCACTAGATGCAGAGAAAGCATTTGACAAAATACAGCATCCATTCCTGATCAAAACTCTTCAGCGTGTAAGGATAGAGGGAACATTCTTTAGCATCTTAAAAGCCATCTATGAAAAGCCCACAGCAAATATCATTCTCAATGGGGAAACACTTGGAGCCTTTCCCCTAAGATCAGGAACAAGACAGGGATGTCCACTCTCACTGCTGATATTCAACATAGTACTAGAAGTCCTAGGCTCAGCAATCAGGCAAAAAAAAAAAAAAAGAAAGAAAGAAAAGGCATTCAAATTGGCAAAGAAGAAGTCAAACTCTCCCTCTTCGCAGATGACATGACACTGTACATAGAAAACCCAAAAGACTCCATCCCCAGATTTCTAGAACTCATACAGCAATTTGGCAGTGTGGCAGAATACAAAAATCAGTGCCCAGAAATCAGTGGCATTTCTATACACTAACAATGAGACTGATTATAGAGAAAGGAAGGAGTCAATCCCATTGACATTTGCACCCAAAAGCATAAGATACCTAGGAATAAACCTAAGCAAGGAGGTAAGGAATCTCTACCCTAAAAACTACAGAACACTTCTGAAAGAAATTGAGGAAGATACAAAGAGATGGAAAAATATTCCATGCTCATGAATTAGAAGAATTAGTATTGTGAAAATATCAATTTTACCCAGGACAATTTACACATTTAATGAAATCCTTATCAAAATACCATGGACTTTCTTCAGAAAGTTGTAAAAAATCATCCTAAGATTTGTGTGGAATCAGAAAAGACTCTGAATAGCCAGAGGAATATTAAAAAAGAAACTCATAGCTAGGGGCATCACAACGCCAGGTTTCAGGTTGTACTACAAAGCTGTGGTCATCAAGACAGTGTGGTACGGCATGAAAATGGACACATAGATCAATGGAACAGAATAGAGAATCCAGAAGTGGACCCTCAACTTTAAGGTCAACTAATATTCAACAAAGGATGAAAGACTATCCACTAGAAGAAAGACAGTCTCTTCAATAAATGGTGCTGGGAAAATTGGACATCCCCATGCAGAAGAATGAAACTAGACCATTCTCTTATACCATACACAAAGATAAACTCAAAATGGATGAAAGATCTAAATGTGAGACAAGAGTCCATCAAAATCCTAGAGGAAAACACAGGCAACACCCTTTTTGAACTTGGCTGTATTAATTTCTTGCAAGATACACCCATGAAGGCAATAGAAACAAAAGCAAAAATGAACTATTGTGAAATTATCAAGATAAGAAGCTTTTTCACAGCAAAAGAAACAGTCATCAAAACTAAAAGACAACCTATAGAATGGGAGAAGATATTTGCAAATGATGTATCAGCTAAAGGACTGGTATCCAAGATCTATAAAGGACTTATAAAACTCAACAGCAAAGAAACAAACAATCCAATCATGAAATGGGCAAAAGACATGAACAGAAATTTCACAGAGGAAGACATAGACATGGCCAACAAGCACAGGAGAAAATGCTCTGCATCACTTGTCATCAGGGAAATACAAATCAAAAGCACAATGAGATACCACCTCACACCAGTGAGAATGGGGAAAATTAACAATACAGGGAACTACAAATGTCGGAGAGGATGTGGAGAAAGGGGAACCCTCTTGCACTCTTGGTGGGAATGTGAACTGGTGCAGCCACTCTGGAAAACTGTGTGGAGGTTCCTCAAAGAGTTAAAAATAGATCTGCCCAGGACCCAGCAATTGCACTGCTGGGGACTTACCCCAAAGATACAGAGGCAGTGAAATGCCTGGACACCTGCACCCCGTGTTTCTAGCAGCAATGTCCACAATAGCCAAACTGTGGAAGGAGCCTCAGTGTCCATCGAAAGATGAATGGATAAAGAAGATGTGGTCTATGTATACAATGGAATATTACTCAGCCATTAGAAACTACAAATACCCACCATTTGCGTCGACGTGGATGGAAGTGGAGGGTATTATGCTGGGTAAAATATGTCAATCGGAGAAGGACAAACATTATATGGTCTTATTCATTTGGGGAATATAAAAAATAATGAAAGGGAATAAAGGGGAAAGGAGAAAGTATGAGTGGGAAATACCAGAAAGGGAGACAGGACATGAGAGACTCCTAACTCTGGGAAACTAACAACGGGTGGTAGAAAGGGAGGTGGGCGGGGATGGGGGCGACTGTGCTGGGGACTGAGGTGGGCGCTTGATGGGATTAGCACTGGGTGTTATTATGTGTGTTGGCAAATTGAACACCAATAAAAAAATACTATAAAAATAAAACAATTTGATAGACTCAAAAAAAGAGAAAGAGAATGTCATTTGCTGTGGGCTTTTCATTGATGGCTTTTAAGATGCTGAGGAATGTTCCCTCCAACTCTTCACTGTGAAAAGTTTTCCTCAGGAATGGATGCTGTATTTTGTCAAATGCTTTCTCTGCATCTATTAAGAGGATCATATGGTTCTTGTTTTTTCTCTTGTTGATATGATCTCAAAATGTGCTCCAAGAAGAGCAGATAATCTCCCCCACCTTTGTCCTCTAGGCTTTCTTTAGGTTTCTATTCCCCTGCTATCTGAACCTGGGCTATTTGCATGCCTTTTCTCAAGGAGCAGTCTGGTGTCCTCTAGGCTGTTTCTCAGCCATCCCCCGACCTTCAAATCTCCACACTTTAAGCTCAGCTAGTTGCAAAAAGTCACAAATACATCCTCTCATTTTCCAATCCAATGGCTTCAGTTAAAAATTCTCCTTGTGCATTCCCCTGTGTGCTCCTCTCTCTGTTGCCCTTCTCCATGATCATCACTCCCTCCCTTATATAGCACCTGTGAAGTGTTTCTCCCCTAAACCGTGTTTCTGCACTTCCTACCTTCTTTGATGTGGCCTCTTCTCTTCCTTTAGTTGTGTACTTTGTTCTGTCAGTCTTTAGGTCAATTTCTGGGGTATTAAGGATGATTTGAATTTTATGTAATTGTGTTCATGGAATGAGGTAAGCCTAGGATCCTTCTATTCAATCACTATCTTCCCCACAGAAAACCCAATACATTATTTATATCAGTTGTTGGATTCTTTGGTTCCAGAATTTGTATTTGTTTTTTTTTTTTAGAATTTCAATATTTTTAATAAAGCTCTACTCTTTATTAACCATATTTCTAAGTTCATTTCTAATGAGAATTTATTCTCATATTTCTAAGAAATGCCTTTCTCAGTTTTCTTGTGGCTCATTGAATTTCTTATTCATAACAGCTTTTGAATTATTTTATGACTTACAATATTAATGTCTCTGCATTTGGTTGCTAAAGAATTTTCATTTTCTTCTCATGATACTATGTCACTCTCATTTTTTCATAGTGTTTGATGAAATATGCCTCTGCTACTGTACTTGAAGTACTTAATATCTTTCTTTGCTTTCTTACATTTTTATTTAAATTCAATTTGCCAACATATAACACCCAGTGCTTATCCCATCAAGTGCCCTCCTCAGTGCCTGTCCCCCCCCCAGTTACCCCATCTCTCACTCACCTCTCGTTCCTCAATCCTTTGTTTCCCAGAGTTAGGAGTCTCTTATGGTTTGTCTCACTCTCTAATTTTTCCCACTCAGTTCCCCTCCTTTCCCTTATAATCCCTTTTACTATTTATTATATTCCACATATGAGTTAAACCATATGATGATTGTCCTTCTCTGATTGACTTATTTCACTCAGCATAATACCCTCCAGTTCCATCCACGTTGAAGCAAAGGGTGAGTATTCATCTTTTCTGATGGCTGAGTAATATTCCATTTTATATAAATTTCATGTCTTCTCTATCCATTCATTTGTTGACGGGCATCGTGGTTCCTTCCACAGTTTGGCTATTGTAGACATTGCTGCTATGAACATTGGGGTGCAGGTGTCCTGGAGTTTCACTACATCAATATCTTTCATATTTAGATAAGGTTTCCTTTGATTCAAACCACTCAAATTGGCAATTAAAAGTCTTTTTCTTGTTTCCCGGAAGGTGGCACTGCAGTACAAGTTGTTGCTGTTTCTTGCTGTGGCTGATTGTTGCTAAAGTTAGGAGCAAGTGCATAAAATCTAGAGGAAAATAAACCTAACCAGAGTCTAGAGAGGTGTGTGCTTAGCACATGGGACTTTGGGTGTGCTCACAACATGGTAAAGGGATTCTTGAGTGAGAGAATTGCAGGGGTCTGTGGGAAGACATCTTGCTGGAATGCTGGGGTTAGACAGCAGGACATATGTTCCTTCAGTCAGCCTTCTTCCTTTTTCCCTCCCCCCCAACCCTGGAAGTATCTTCAGAAATCCAACTTTTGGAGAATTACAATGGGACCCTCCAGCTGCAATCTATGCAGGTGGGCAGAGTTTTACTCACCCCTTTCACTTTCTACCTCCTTTGCTAGAAAGGTTGCTATTGTCTCCAGT
Source organism: Nyctereutes procyonoides (assembly GCF_905146905.1). Classification (NCBI taxonomy): domain Eukaryota; kingdom Metazoa; phylum Chordata; class Mammalia; order Carnivora; family Canidae; genus Nyctereutes; species Nyctereutes procyonoides. Next base: position 61,490,637 of record NW_026575125.1, on the reverse strand, counting down.
GCCAATTTTTAGGACCACTTCTTTCCATGATTCTGGTGCTGCTGTTTCTGTTGCTATGACTCCCTTGGCTCCATAGACTCCTCTGAGGTCAAACCCATCCACTTTTGGATGCACACATGGATGATTCTCCCAGATGTCTGGTATACTGTAGAGTCACTTTTGTTTTATTATGAACATCCCATTATTTGTAAATCAAAGAGAGAAAAAAGGAATGACTCATGCTGCCATAATGTTCATATCACTTTTTTTTGTTTATATCACTTTTAATTTAGTTTCTATATATTTTTTGTACCACTTTCCCTGGAATTAAAATAATATCATACTGATTCCTTACTCATAGTGATAAGATGACTATGTTAATTCCACCTAAGGTCCAGTGTGAAGAGACTGTCTAACATGTCTAACATGTCTAACATGTCAACAAATGTCCAGGAACTGAGTGTCATTATTTCTAATTGGTCTGATCTTGGTCACGAGCTCAATATTAAACCAAGAGCCATAGACAGGGGAATGGAATGTAATGATTATTTTAACCTTGTGCCATAATTTGCATCCTTAGAGCTTATACTGGATTCAGTTTCACCTGAAGTACATGGACTGAGAGTAAAATCAGGCTATCTCAAAAAAGCAAAGTGGTTTCTGGGTGGCAAAAACAAAGCAAATATCCACTACAAGATAATGCAGTCAAATTGTTTCAAATTCATATGTCAGTATCAATAATACAAGGACCTTAGGGATACTTTGATATTTATTATCTAAATAGGGATGTGGTTATAATGTAATTTGCTTATAATGGGCATAAACCGAGCACTCAGTTTACATTTACATAGATGATCATGCCTATCTGTTTCTATTTTCAGTGTTAATAAAATAATTATCTACCAAATGTTGTTTTCCCTCACAACCTTATGTATATGATTTGTTAATTAACCAGACTATATTTTAATGGGAAGCTTCTGGCAATGTTATCAACAAATGTCTCTCTTTGTCCTTTTTGTCCCATCTACCCTTCAGAATCCTAACATTACATATTTCAGTCCACCTATATTGTCCAGTCATAGACTTAGACCTTTATGTACTATTGGAGAAATTCATACAAAAATGCCTAAATATTATCTGTTATCTCCTTAAAATGATGTAAATATAGGAGACATATATAGGACTTTTGGTTACCTCTTTGATAACCTTTATCAAAAAAGGAAGCAAAGCTTCTTCCAAAATTTATAATGGAAAAGCATTCAATTTGATGTCTAAAGGGCTCTAGTGCCTCTGTTGTAATAGAAGTATATAATTCTTAAAAGAAATGATAAATGAGTATGGGCTAGATGGGTGATAGATATTAAGGAGGATACTTGCTATGATGAGAACTGGGTTCTGTATGTAAGTGATAAATCACTGAATTCTACTCTAGAAATCAATATTGCACTGTTTGTTAACCCCCTAAAATTTAAATAAAAATATTAAAAAGGGATAAAGACCATTTATTGTCAAAAGAAAATAACTTTGGAGATCATAAAGATGTAAAGAAAGTATTTAAATCACATAAATTTAATTTTGAAGACATATGAGACATTTTCTGAGAATCCCATAGATATGAAGAAGATGTTTTACATTTACTGAGGTACTATGTCAGTTGGTAAGAACAAAAGCCAGTAGAATTTGAATTATTATTAACATAGTTCACAAGTTCATAAGTTTTAAAAAGACTCAATTGTTTCCATATCCTGTTTTCATTTTCAGAAAAGATTCTTTTTTCTCACTTAGGGTCATACTTTTTTTAACAATAATTTTGATATGATTCTCATATTCTCTTGAACCTATTCTATTAATCCAATCATTTTCCCTCAACATCTCCAACCTTCCTCTCTCTTGTTGTTCTTTCCCCCTTATCAAATTAATCTAGTTAGATTTGTTCTAATCTCTTTCATTAAAATAAAACAAAATATAATGAAAAATATCTCATGATCCTACATTCTTCTTTAGCTCTTGTCCTCATTCAATGAGATATGACTTTGGTTTGATTTCCCACCACTTCACTGAGACCATTTACAAAAATGTAAATGACCTCCAAATAGATGCATTCAATTATTCTGTTATTCTTGATTCCTTCTGATATTGATGAACTCTTCATATGAAACTCTATATTTGCCCAAATAAGAAAAACCACTGCTGGTTCTCCTGCTATCTCTGTGTCCTTTATTTACAGATTGATCTAGTTTTTCCACTTAAATGCTGAGATTTCTCTAAGATCTGTATTTTATTATATTATCTCTTCATTCCGTATGATTCTTATGGAGATCTCATTCACTTTCAAGATTTTGATAGTATTTGACATTGTGATGATTTCTAAATATCTCTAGTATGCACCTGCTTCTTGAGCTCCAGACCTCTATTCAACATATCTACCCAGTCCTTTAACAAAATCTCAAATGCAGCATGTCAAAATCTAATTTTTTCATCAGATTAAACTCTCTGGTATCCATTTCTTCTTCAAAGCACATAGCAGTATAAAAATACCACTCAATCTTCATACCAGAAACCTGAAAATAATTCCTCACGTTCCCTCAATATCCACACTCAGTTTCTTACTAATTTTTTTCAGTTATATTTGTAATTTTTTTAACCTACCATCTGCACTACATCATCATTGCTACCAACAATGCATGCAGGGACTGTTACAGACACTTTGTTTCAATGCTATTGCTAATTCCATTTTAGTCTGACCATCACTATCTCTCAATTGAAATTATTGCAGCAGTTTTTTTTTCTTAACAGGTCTTTTGTCCTCGACTTAGTTCCTCTAAAATATATCTTCTATGCTATTCCTATGATTGATATTCAAGAAAATCCATCCAATAATATTATTCCTCGGCTTTATAACATTCATTTGCTCCACTAATATCAAAATTTTAAAGTCCAAAATCCTTAGCTAGGTTCATTAAATGATTTTACTTTCTGTACTGTAATTATTTTCCAAGTCTCATCCCTCGCTAACTTTGCATACTTTTTTTCCTTTCATATTATCAAAGTTAATTAGCTTTTGCACTTTTTAGTAGAACTGGGTGGTTTCAAGGCTAAGAACATGGAATGGTCATTAACTTTTACATAATGTCTTCATTTTATTTAGGGTTTCCTTTATTGATTTTTATATATAGTATATATTTTATTTATTCAATGCATACTGTCTTGCATGGATCAGGCACAGTGATATGCTATTAACAAAATTAACATGGTGTCATGTCTAATAAGGAATGATAAGAAGCAAATAGAAAGGGCACTAAAATAGCATTTGGGTAATATCTTGCCAAAACCAAAATCTAAAATATTAAAAGGAGATTGTTGTGTGAAGGTAAGTGTGGTTTGTGATGGAAAAGGTGTATCTTATTTGACAAAAGGACTACAAGGTTTATCTAGTCCAAATATATCCTCAATTTAATAATCCTCTCTATGGAAGTCCATCCTCTGCTTCAATACTGGTTCTTATTATATAAAACTAAAGATGTTGAAAGCAATAATTAAAAACACACTGAGTGGGGTTTCAGCTTTTACATTTATTGACTTTAAAACTTCAGGTAGTTAGTAATTCTCTTTGGGTCACACATTTCACACATTGGAATTATGTTATTATGGTTATTCTAAACATTAAATTAAGCTTTATAGTAGGGCAGCCTGGGTGGTTCAACGATTTAGCGCTGCCTTTGACCCAGGGAGTGATCCTGGAGACCTAGGATTGAGTCCCACATTGGGCTCCCTGCATGGAGCCTGCTTCTCCCTCTGCCTGTGTCACTGCCTCTGTGTGTGTGTGTGTGTGTGTGTGTGTCTCGTTAACAAATAAATAAAATCTTTAAAAAATTAAAAAAATAAGCTTTATAATATAAATGCCTCATACATACACATGCATACACAAACAGACACATACATACAAATAGATTTGACAAAGAGAACACTCAATAAGTATTAGCTATTACTATGGAAATAAGCAAGCTGAATCTATATGGACTGAATATCATAGCAGAAAATGATTTTTGGAATACATCTCTGAAAACTACTTTATCGCTACACATCATTCTAGCATAACATAATATAAAATATATTTAAAAGTCAATTTATTTATTCTTCTTGGTTGATTCCCTTGTTAAGCATACCCACTTCTCATAATTCCTGAGCATATTATAAAGTAAAATAAATAGATTTAACTTATTAGCATGCAAGCTCCAGGATGGCATCAAACTTATTTTCCACTATATCCATGGAATTTGAAACAGATGATAGTCTACATAAGCATTTAATGAACAAATGATTTTAAAAATATACAATATAATCTAAGAACACAGATCTGAATGCAACTTTAACCAAGAAGCAAATAAATGCTGTGAAATTCTACTCTATCATGTATCAGTGGCCCCAAAATATCCCAGTATTTGAATTGTCAGGAAAAATGTAAACTGACAATCAGAAAAATGCAGGCTCTAGAATGGTGATTTTCCTTCTGCTCATTGTCAGAGTTGCCATCTCCATCATTATAGCAATAATTATTGAACACATTTTATATGACAGGAATTTTGCTAAGTGTTTTTCATTTATTACCTCATTTAAACCTCACAATTCTCTAATGAGGTAAATACTCTCATTCTTGACCCCATTATATAGATAAGAAGCCTTGAGAAATTAAGTTGAGCAAGGTCACACAGAGATAGAAAACTGCACACCTGGGTCTCAAATGCATGATCTCCTCAATTTCAAAACTGACACTCTTAATAAATATTCTTATTACCTTGCATGGGCAAATCATTTCCTATTTTTGTGCCAGTGTATGTCTTTTTGAAAAATCACAGGTTGAACATTTTCTGGGTGATTTCTTTATACTTTGCAATTATGTCATTTCATTCCAAATCTTTCACTTTTATGAATTGTGGTCCACATTTGGAAATATGGTTTTCAGGGGAAAATACTACACATACAATTTAGAATTCAGTGCTTTGAAATTTGACATTTGAATTCATTCTAAATTATTGCTGAAAAATTTAGATAAACTAGTCCTGTTGTACACTATTAAATCACTTAAAGAACAAATGAAACTTAGAGGTCGGGAGGCCTGGGTGGCTCAGCGATGAAGCATCTGCCTTTGGCTCAGGGCTGGAATCCTGGAACCCCCAGGATTGAGTCCCACATCGAGCCCCCTGCCTGGAGCCCTCTGCCTATGTCTCTGCCTCTCTCTCTCTCTCTCTCTCTCTCTCTCTCTCTCTCTCTCTCTCCCTCTCTCTCTCTCTGTGTCTCTCATGAATAAATAAATAAATAAATAATCTTTGAAATTTAGAGGCCTATAAAGAGGAATGGGAATTAATTAACTATTCTATGAACTCATCTCTAATTCTTTTTTTCTGGCTGATAAACCAAATAGGTAGTAAAGCTATCATAGACTAGCATTATCAGTTGGAATCAGGAAATATATCAGTTACTACTCTTCATTTCTTGTGGCCACTCAATGAAGACGGCTGGTTGACTAGCAAAGGAAGAAAGGAACAACCTCTTAAAATGGTTTGCCTTGGTTAACAACATGAAAATACTGGCTTACAGATTCAGACTAAATGAATATTTATGCAAGTCAAAGGGGCCAGATGCACACACATCTTCAGTAAAAATAAAACTATATCAACTAACATATTGCCATATTTTCCATAGTATTTGTGTTTTTTTTACATCATTTGATTCTCATTGCTCTGTGCCACACCTCCTGTTCATTCAGCAATCAAATGTGATAATGCCATTACAGAGCTGTGGAAACTGCAGCTCAGAGAGGTTCAATGATTTCACTGAAGACCATACACCTAAAAGTGACAGAGCTAGAATTGAAACTCACTGTTCCAGAATATAAAACCCATGTTTTCCCCCATCTCCTTTTTTTTTTTTTTTTGGTGCACTGAACAGGCAGCCATCTCCATACCAGCTGTAATACTTCTTTCTCATGCTTACAAATGGTTGTATTCCAACTTTTCATTTGTAAGCTGATTGCACTAGACTCGCCATGTATATTACCATACACACTGTATTATGGTAGTTACATCCATAGACTAGCTTACAAAAACCTATTTAATCCACATGTGCCTTAATTAAAGCATTTGAAAACCTAAATACCACAACCTCATCTTTAATTCGAAATTTAAAGTATTTTGCTTTTGCCAGTTATATAGTACTTAAGTTTCTTAAATTGTAAAGTTTCATTCTCTTTCTACTACATCAACTGACATGTTCATAGGTAAGAATTATAAATCTATGCATGATTAAATTAATAAAGCGAGTTCAGAAACAAAATCCATACTCATAGCTATCCATTCATGATATTTTGTACCAAGAAGTAGGACATAAGCTGAGGGGTGTGAATAAAAATTCTCTAAATAGAGACATATGGTATGTTTCTGAGGCAGAGGATTGCACTGCTATAAAAAAAAAGGTAGTAATAATGGCAGAAGAGAAGGTAGTATTTTGGGTTTCTCTCCCGATTTTTCATTTTCAATAGCTACACTGCCATGGAAAAAATACGTCTATCATTTAGAGGCAGAGTATAGGGTTGCAGATTCAGACACAAGGAACAAAAGCCTAGAAGATACCTCCAAACTCCAAGAAAGATGGTATACTATTTAAATGCATGTACTTAGAAATCAGAGAGACTGAGTTTAATATGTGGTTTGTCACTTTTTAGTTGAATTACTTTGGGAAAATTACTTAATTTCCCCAAACTCAATTTATTAATCTGTAATATATGGGAAATAATACTACCCACAATATTGGATGGTTGTGAAGATTAGATTAGATTATGAGTACAAATAATTTAGAACCTAATACAGAATAAACAGTAAAGTTTAGCCATTATGATTATGGTGGTGGTGGTGATGATGATGATAGTTACTATTATTGTTAGTGTTATTACTATCATTCTATTACAATGGCATTTCAGGATTTGTGGAAGTCATTTATATGTAAGGGACACAAAGACAGCATATACAATACTTGAAGCAAGCTTTTATATATAAGTTTTTTTTAAGTTCTCAGAGTAGTTAAAATACTGAGAAAATTAAAAAGGCAACAGCAAGAAAGAAATCTGGAATGGGACCCTAAATTTGTTCACAGATGTTTTATAAAGCCAACAATTACTTGACAGAGAATTCATGAGCTCACTTCAACATTAGCAAATTTTCTAAAAAGGTAAGAAAAGAGGGCCCTAACACTTTCAAAGTACCAAATACTTCACATACCCAAAGATACGGTGAAAGGAAAGATGCAGCCATTTTAATTAAATGCAAGCTTACATAAAATGTCAGGAAATGTTTTTCACTGCCAGTGTATAGTAATTTGTTTACCTTTTATCTCAGATATATCGCGCTCTGATATCATTCTCTTGATAGAAATTATAAAATAACCTTAAAATGATTTCATAAATTATGATATAATCATAATTTCATTAATAGGAGAAGTGACACTTGAGGTTGTTTAATGTCTAGCACAAATGATAGACAAATCCAGGTAAAACAAAACATTAAAAGGGCCAATATATTCAAGCTGCCCAGTTCCTTTTAAATTTAGTGGAATGTTCAGTCAACCTTTCTTTAAAGGAATACTTTTCGGAAAAGATGAAGGGCATAGGGAAAAGGAGACTGATACTGCCCACATATTGCAAAATTTACCAAGCAAACAATGGACAGATTAGTTAAGAGGTCTTTCATTTTATTTTGACTGTTCCTGAAAAATGAATTTAATTGTGTAAAAAGCACAATAACTTTAGCTGAATGTCTTTTGGTTCTTTAAACTGGGAATCAGGGACATTTTTAACAAAGTTTTTGAAACTTCTTTTGAAATCAAGAAGCTGCTATGCAAGATAAGAGGAGAAGTTTGGGAATTCTCTAACAGAAATTTCAAGGATTTTTACATCTGCTTTTTTATATTAACTGGTAATTATCCAGAAGGGCATATAATAGTGCAGAAATGACAGAAGCCAACAAAGGTTTTCTTACGATATGCAAATTATCAGTGATCAGCAAGGTGCAACAGAAAAGCTTTTGCTAGTACAATTATTTATGCCAGTTCAGTTTGCTTTTAGGTAATAGTGATGGCTTGCTACAGAGAAGCTACTTATCATGGGTCCTGCACATTAACTTCCAACAGTTACTAAGAAAATATGGCAAAAAGGTTTTTCAAAACCCTGGTTGTTATCTCTTATTTAGAAATTGTTTTCTGAAAAACAGTATTTTGATGATTAAGCCGTCACATTAAACAATAAAAATTTCCTTTAATTTTCCAGCATGCCATAACTATTAAAATTAATATATACATATGAGTTTAATCACTGTGAATGTGGAACTTTTCAAGACCCTAGAGATAATCAAACCGTGAATCCCACAGATATATCATGAAAGTTTGTATACTTTGTATACACTTTAGTGTATACTACCTGCCTTAACCTGTTTCATTGTTCTATATCTCTCCTCAAAAAATGATTCTATATTCCACTTTCCATGCAAAACTTTAAACTTTAAATGATCCTAGAAGTCTCTCCCTTTGAGTCCTTTCCACATGGGTTGCCATACAGCAATTCCCACTCTTGTTTGTAAGATAGATATTTATATATATATATAGGAGTAGTGCTGGAGAGTTGGATGGTCGAGTTCAGGAAGACCCTAAGCTCACACAATCCCATGTTTATAACTTGATACCACTCACATCCAAGAAATAAAACAGGGAGTGAAGACTGGCAAAACAAACTCCACAACTAAGTATAGAGAAAAAGCCCCATCAGAAAGTTTAGGAAGGGCAGGAATGGTGGTCAGGAGCTATCCACAGGATGGAGCTTCTGGCAGGAGTAGGGAAAGTATCAGGGAGCTCAAACAGGGAAAATGAACCCCCATAAATTCTGGTCTTGAAGACCAGACAGGATAAATTCTGTGTTTGTATAACCAGCAGGACTTGAAGCCTGTAGCTTTAAAAGTCTACCAACTCAGCACTAGGCCAGCCTGGTGAGCAAATGATACTCAGATTCCTGCCTTTATAGAGAAAACAGCCCAGAGAGAGGCAACATAGAATAAATGACTTCCATAATGTGAGTGAGATCTGTTTATATTGATTTGGGAGCATGTTGGGGGACTTCTCTGGGAACAAAGGAGATGGCAGGTGCCAATTTTTCCACCATCCCCCAACATAAACACAGGGCAACCTGCCAGAGGTTGTGCTGCACAAACACTTGCTACCTAACCTATGAACACTCCCATGAGTTCATCTGAAGGCTAGTCCACTCCAAAACTGCTGGCGCCCACCTTGGGCTCACTGGAATTTTTATTAATATTGTACATCCCCACCCAACTGTTGCCTCAGCATGTTATGTTTCTACCACCACCACCCATTCTAGCCTGGGTCTAGTGGCTCAGTGCAAATGTTGCTAATGCAGCAGCCCCAACCCCAAAGCCTTCTGCTGTCATATCCTGCCAGAGTTAACCTGCCTGAATCTCACTAATATCGCAGAGAGAAGGCATAGCCCACAACAGGCAAAGAATCAGTGCAAATATCTGGACTGAAAGGAAAAGTGGCTCAGACATAATAGCAGAACACAATCAATACACATAGGAGACTCCCTTAAAGTGCCAGATTCTGGTGAACAGGAGACACAGCACCCCAAGGAACTTTAGGATCTCTATTTCATAAAGTCACTACTTTCAAGAACAGAAGCTGTGGCTAACTTTCTTAACATAGTGAAACAGACACAGAGAGGTAAACAAAATGAGAAGACAGAACAAGATGGAAATAATAACAGGAGATCTAAGCAAAAAAGAAATAAGTAATTTGATCCAGAATTTAAAGTAATGATCATAAAGATACTCATCAGACTTCAGAGAAAGGTGTAAGGCATCAAAAGGATATTTGACAAAAAAAGATAAGAAAATAACATATCATGGATGAAGAAATCAATAAATGTAATTAAATATACAATATATGAGATTAAAATGTAGGCCACAGGAAGCAGAGGAATGTATCAGTGACCTGCAAGATAGAGTGATTAAAAAGGAGTTAAGCTGAACAAGTGAGAGACAAATACTGCATAATGGGAATAGACTTAGAGAACTCAGTGATTCTATTAAGTATATAGCATGTGTATTATAGGGATCCTAGATTGAGAAAACAGAGAAAGGGGGGCAGAAAATACATTTGAAGAAATAATAGCTGAAAAATTCCTGAATCTGGGAAGGGAAACAAACGCCTAGATTCAGGAGGCACAGAGTTTCTCAACAAATTCAACCCAAGGATGTCCATACCAAGATACATAACAATTAAAATGGCAAAAACTAGGGATGCCTGGATGGTTCAGGGACTGAGCATCTGCCTTTGGCTCAGGGCATGATCCTGTGTCCAGAGATGAGTCCCGCATCAGGATCTCTATGAGGAGTCTGCTTCTCCATCTGTGCATGTCTCTGCTTCTCTCTCTCTGTCTTTCATGAATAAATAAATAAAATCTTTTTTAATGGTAAAAACTAGTGATAAAGAATTTGAAAGGCTGCAAGAGTAAAGAAGACAAGTTATATATGAAGAAAATTCTATATGGCTATCACCCAATTTCTCAGCAGAAACAATGCAGATGAGAAAGGGAGTGGTACTATGTATCCAAAGTGATGAGAGAGAAAAATCTACAGCCAAGAATACTTTAGCCAGCAAGGCAACCATTCAGAAAAAAAAAGGAAAGATAAACAGTTTCACACACACACACACACACACACACGTTAAAAGAATTCATGACCACTAACCCAGCCCTAAAATTGATGTTAAGGAAGACTTTGTGACTAGGAAGAAAATAAATAATACTATGAAAAATAAGATGCACAACATAAAAAGATGTAAAAGATGATACCAGGTATCTGAAATGTGGAAAGGATATGGGTAAAGAACAAGTTCAAAATTAAGTGATCATCTTAATATAGACTTCTATGTTGTGCATAAATTGAAATGATAACCACAAATTAAAAATACAATAATTGATATCCAAAACATAGAGCAAGAAACCCCAGTATATAATAAAAGAAAACCAGAAAACCATGAAAGAGAGAGAGAAAAAAAGTTTAAGAGATAAACTACAGAACCACAAAACAAGTAACAAAATGGCAATAAATATATAATCTATCAATAATTACTATGAATATAAATGGAATAAATGTTCCAAAGATATAGGATGACAGAGTACATAGAAAAGACTCATCTGTACACTGCTTCCAAGAGACTCATTTCAGAACTAAAGGCACCAGCAGATTGAAAGAGAGGGGATGAAGAAAGATTTACGATGCACATGGGTGTCAAAGAAAGGCCCAAGAAAATATTTCTATTGGACAAAATAGACTTTATTTTTTTAAGATTTTATTTCTTTATTCATCAGAGACACAGAAAGAGGCAGAGACATAGGTAAGAGGAGGAACAGACACCCTGCAGGGAGCCTGATGTAGAACTTGATCCTAGGACCCTAGAATCACAGCCTGAGCTGAAGGCAGATGATCAACCACTGAGCCACCCAGGTCTCCCCACAAAATAGACTTTATTTTTTAAAGATTTTATTTATTTATTCATGAAAAACACACACAGAGAGAGAAAGAGAGGCAGAGACACAGGCAGAGGGAGAAGCAGGCTCCATGCAGAGAGCCTGATGTGGGACTCAGTCACGGGTCTCCAGGATCACACCCCAGGCCAAAGGTAGTGCTAAACTGTTGAGCCACTAGGGCTGCCCACAAAATAGACTTTAAAACAAAGATGGTAAGAAGTTACTGTGGCCTCAAAAGAAACAAAAGCAAAAATTAACTATTGGGACTTCATCAAGATAAGAAGCTTTTGTATAGCAAAGTATACAGTCAACAAAACTCAAAGACAACCTACAGAATGGGAGAAGATATTTGCAAATGACCTATCAGATAAAGGGCTAGTTTCCAAGATCTATAAAGAACTTCTTAAACTCAATATCAAAGAAACAAACAATCCAATCCTGAAATGGGCAAAAGACATGAACAGAAATCTCACAGAGGAAGACATAGACATGGCCAACACCCAAATGAGAAAATGCTCCGCATCAAATGACAATCAGGGAAATACAAATCAAAACCACAATGAGATACCACCTCACACCAGTGAGAATGGAGAAAAGTAACAAGGCAGGAAACCACAAATGTTGGAGAGGATGTGGAGCAAAGAGAACTCTCTTGCACTGCTGGTGGGAATGTGAACTGGTGCAGCCACTCTGGAAAACTGTGTGGAGGTTCCTCAAAGAGTTAAAAATAGAACTGCCCTAGGACTCAGCAATTGCACTGCTGGGGATTTCCCCCAAACATAGAAATGCAATGAAATGCCGGGACACCTGCACCCCGATGTTTCTAGCAGCAATGTCCACAATAGCCAAACTGTGGAAGGAGCCTCAGTGTCCATCGAAAGATGAATGGATAAAGAAGATGTGGTTTATGTATACAATGGAATATTATTCAGCTATTAGAAATGACAAATACCCACCATTTGCTTCGACGTGGATGGAACTGGAGGGTATGATGCTGAGTGAAATAAGTCAATCGGAGAAGGACATTTTATGGTCTCATTCACTTGGGGAATATAAATAATAGTGAAAGGGAATAGAGGGGAAGGGAGAAGAAGTGGGTCGGAAATATCATAAAGGGAGATAGAACATGGAAGACTCCTTACTCTGGGAAACAAACTAGGGGTAGTGGAAGGGGAGGAGGGCAGGGGGTGGGGGTGACTGTGTGGCGGGCACTGAGGGGGGCACACGACGAGATGAACACTGGATGTAATCCTGTATGTTGGCAAATGGAGCACCAATAAAAAATAAATTTATTATTAAAAAAAAAGAATACCTATAATGACAAAATATTCCTAATTCCTCTTATTTGTCCCTTTTACCATTGTTGTCATTCATTTCACTTATACTTAAGAATACGCACACATATATATTACAGATACATATCTAATGTATATATACACAGGCTCTAGTATATATATATATATACTAGTACATATACTAGTACATATATATACACATATACACATATATGTATGTATATATACATATATGTGTATATGTGTATATATGTACACAGAATGTCTACACATATATATACATATATTACTATATATACTGATATGTATATAATGTATATATGTCATAAATTTTTGTATATAATATATATAATATATGTATATACACAATGTCTACAGATGTTTATACATATACTCTATCTGCTATTATTTTGCTATTCTGCTATTAATATCTAACTATCTTAGATATATTAAGAATAAGAAAGATAATATATTTTTAAATTTATCTTCATCTATTCCTTCTATAATGCTGTCCTTTTAGTGTGAAGATCCGATTTTCTGATTTATAAATATTTTCTCTCTAAAAGACTTTTTTCAACAGTTCTTACAGGCCAGTCTGCTGACAACAATTTTTCTAATTTTTTTTCAGTGCGAGAAAGTCTTTTGTCTCCTTCACTTTTGAAGAATGATTTTTAAGAGCACAGAAATCTAGATTGTTTTTCTCTGAACACTGATTTCTCCTCAGAAATAATGCAAGCAAGAAGATAGTGAAGTAAAAGATTTAAAAGTGTTCACAGTTTGGATATTGTGGACATTTCTGCTATAAATATCGGGGTGCAGGTGTCCCAGCGTTTCATTGCATCTGAATCTTTGGGGTAAATCACAAGCAATGCAATTGCTGGGCCGTAGGGCAGATCTATTTTTAACTCTTTGAGGAACCTCCACACAGTTTTCCAGAGTGGCTGCACCATCTCACATTCCCACCAAAAGTGCAAGAGGGTTCCCCTTTCTCCACATCCTCTCCAACATTTGTGGTTTCATGTCTTGTTAATGTTCACCACTCTCACTGGTGTGAGGTGGTATCTCATTGTGGTTTTGATTTGTATTTCCCTGATGGCCAGTGATGTGGGGCATTTTCTCATGTGCGTGTTGGCCATGCCTATGTCTTCCTCTGTGAGATTTCTGTTCATGTCTTTTGCCCATTTCAGGATTGGATTGTTTGTTTCTTTGATATTGAGTTTAAGAAGTTCTTTATAGATCTTGGAAACTAGCCCTTTATCTGATAGGTCATTTGCAAATATCTTCTCCCATTCTGTAGGTTGTCTTTGAGTTTTGTTGACTGTATCCTTTGCTGTGCAAAAGCTTCTTATCTTGATGAAGTCCCAATAGTTCATTTTTGCTTTTGTTTCTCTTGCCTTCATGGATGTACCTTGCAAGAAGTTGCTGTGGCCAAGTTCAAAAAGGGTGTTGCCTGTTCTCCTCTAGGATTGATGGAAACTTGTCTCACATTCAGATCTTTCATCCATTTTGAGTTTCGCTTTATGTATGGTGTGAGAGAATGGTCTAGTTTCATTCTTCTGCATGTGGATGTCCAAATTTCACAGCACCATTGACTTTTTTTCCAGTGGTTAGTCTTTTCTTTTCTTTTCTCCTTTGTCAAACATTAGTTGACCATAAAGTTGAGGGACCACTTCTGGATTCTGGATTCTGTTCCATTGATCTATGTGTCTGTTTTTGTGCCAGTACCACTCTGTCTTGATAACCACAGCTTTTTTTAAGATTTATTTATTTATTTATTCATGATAGAAATAGAGAGAGAGACAGAGAGACAGAGAGACAGAGGGAGAAGCAGGCTCCACGCCGGGAGCCTGTCGCGGGACCCGATTCCGGGACGCCAGGATCGCGCCCTGGGCCAAAGGCAGGCGCCAAACCGCTGAGCCACCCTGGGATCCCCGATGACCACAGCTTTGTAGTGCAACCTGAAATCTGGCATTGTGATGCCCCCAGCTATGGTTTTCTTTTTAAAAATTCCCTTGGCTATTCGGGGCCTTTTCGGATTCCACACAAATCTTAAGATGACTTGCTCAACTCTGTGAAGAAAGTCCATGGTATTTTGATAGGGATTGCATTGAACATGTAAATTGCCCAGGTCAACATTGACATTTTCACAATATTAATTCTGCCAATCCATGAGCATGAAATATTTTTCCATCTCTTTGTGTCTTCCTCAATTTCTTTCAGAAGTTTTCTGTAGTTTTTAGGGTATAGATCCTTTACCTCTTTGGTTAGGTTTATCCTAGGTATCTTATGCTTTTGGGTGCAAATGTCAATGGGATTGACTCCTTAATTTCTCTTTCTTCAGTCTCATTGTTTGTGTAGAGAAATGCCAGTGATTTCTGGGCATTAATTTTGTATCCTGCCATGCTGCCAAATTGCTGTATGAGTTCTAGCAATCTTGGGGTGGAGTCTTTGGGTTTTCTACATACAGTATCATGTCATCTGCAAAGAGGGAGAATTTGACTTCTTCTTTGCCAATTTGAATGCCTTTTATTTCTTTTTCTTGCCTGATTTCTGAGGCTAGGACTTCTAGTACTATGTTGAATAGCAGTGGTGAGAGTGGACTTCCCTGTCTTGTTCCTGATCTTAGGGGAAAGGCTCCCAGTGCTTCCCCATTGAGAATTATATTTGCCATGGGCTTTTCGTAGATAACTTTAAAGATGCTGAGGAATGTTCCCTCTATCCCTACACTCTGAAGAGTTTTGATCAGAATGGATGCCGTATTTTGTCAAATGCTTTCTCTGCATCTAGTGAGAGGATCATATGGTTCTTGTTTTATCTCTTACTGATATTATCAATCACACTGATTGCTTTACTAGTGTTGAACCAGCCTTGCATCCCGGGGATAAATCCCACTTGTTCATGGTGAGTAATCTTCTTAATGTATTTTTGGATCCTTAGAGCATTTTTCTAATTTGATAATTCTAATATTCCTGCTGTATATGAGCCTGTTTCTGATACTTGCTGTGTCTATTCAAACTGTTTTTTTTGTTTTGTTTTGTTTGTTTTTTTAGTATGCCTCATAAATTTTTGTTGAATGTTGGACTTGATGGACTGGATAAAATAGCTTTGGTTAGTAAGCCTTTAGTCAAGTGTTAGAAGGTGTGAAGAGAAGGTAAGCCTTGTATACTCCTGTGATTAGATTTCAGTCTTTTCCTGAGCCTGTGCTGTTGAGCACTTTACAAGTGCCTCCCAGTGCTTTATTTCCCTTAATTTCAACAGGATATCTGGGGGATTTGGAGTTGGATATTTTGCATCCTCCCCAAGGATAGTAGAGTAGGCTTGAGTTGAGTATTTCTCTTCCTCAGGTTAGTGAAGCTTTGACAAAATCCAATAGGTTAGGGTCTGGCAAAATAATTTCTCTTGAGGCAGTCCTTATTAAGAAGAGAAGAAAGCCGTAACATATTTCAAAATAGCCACTCTCCCCGTTTATTTGCCAAATCACAAAGGCTTTGTTTTTTGTTTAGTTTTGATTTTTCTTTCTGATCCTCAATGTGAGAATCTGGTATAGCTCCAGGAGGTGAACTTTACAAAAGTGCGAGGAATCTCTTGGCGTTTTAAACTCAGATGTTTGCATACTGAGTCTCCAATAATTCAACAATTATAATGCAGATTTTCCTATTCTGGTATTGGTTCCTGAAGAAAAATTTTATTATGCATTTCTACTAGAGTAAGTTGTGATTCTTTCTGTGTCTCCAATCTTTAGGGCACCATTTTTTCCTTTTACCTCACTTCTTTGATGGATCTAAGAAGAATTTTTTTCAGTTTGTTCAACTTTTTCTTGTTAGGATGGAATGGTGACTTCCAAGCTCCTTAATGCCAGACTAAAAACTGGAACTCTTTCTTTTAAAGTAATTGTTTATAGATAAAATTTTCTTTCTGATCTCAGCTTTTGCTTTATTTCACAATTTTTTATTTGTTTATTTTTTCTCAAAGTATTTCCTAAAGTCCTCTTTTATTTCTTTTTTGGCCCATTAGTTATTTAAAAATATGCTGTTTAATTTCCATATATGTGTGAATTTTCTAGTTTCCCTTTAGTTATTGGCTTCTAGTTTCATTTCCATTATGTCTAGTCATTGAGTCTATTGTTGAAAGTGGAATATTGATATCTTCAACTATTTTTAGAACTATTTCCACCTTTAATTTTGTCAGTCTTTGCTTCACATATTTTGAAGGTCATTGTTATATATAAATATGTACCTAATTGTTATATGTTCTTGGTGGAATACCTCTTTCATCAGTGTATAATGGCATTTTATCTCTTTTAACCTTTTTTTAACTTAGATTCTATTGTGTCCAATATTAATATAGCCATCCCAGCTGTCTTTTGATTATTTACATGGGATATTTTTTGCATTCTCTCACTTTCAAATAGTCTGGATCTATCAATCCAAGGTGAATCTCTTGTAAAAAAAATCTATAGGTAGATAATTTTTAAATTCCTTTACTAAGCTCACTTAATTTGAGACTTTAATCCTTTTATAAATTACTGATATGAAATGTCTACTATCACTTTTTCTTTACTTCATATTTTTCTCATTTGCGTCATCACTGTCTTCTTTTGTGCTTAATAGATCTTTCTTTTTTCTATTATACAATTTAGGTTCCATTCTCATTTCATTTTCTGAATATTTTGTAGTTATTTTCTTAGTGGTTACCTTGTGGATCACAATTATCATATTACATCTATGACAATGTAGTTTGGATAAACAGAATTTTAATTTCAATAGTACTCAAAAATTATACCTTTATATTACATTTTTCCCTTTCCCTTCATGTTGTTTTTGATACAAATTATACCTTTCTATATCATGTTAGCATTAAAATAAACATAATTATTGCATGTGGGTGTGTTTTTTGTTTGTTTGCTTGCTTTTGTTCTTTAAAACATGTAGATAAAAGTAGGAGTTAAATATAAAATAAAACAATGCTGGGAAGCCAGGGTGGCTCAGCGGCTTAGTGCTGCCTCAGCCCAGGGCCTGATACTGGAGACCCGGGATTGAGTCCCACCTCAGGCTCCCTGCCTGGAGCCTGCTTCTCCCTCTGCCTGTGTCTCTGTCTCTCTCTCTCTCTCTTGAATAAATAAATTAAAAATCTTAAAAAAAAACAATGCTATTTTATCCATTTACCTATATAGTTATTTTTACCAGTGATTTTTTTCTTTATATGATTTCAATTTACTTTTGTTATCTTTTCATTTCATCCTGAAGGACTTCCTTTAGCATTTCTTATAGGCCAGGTCCATTAGCAGCAAAGTTCCTCAACTTTCATTTTTCTAGGACTGTATTGAAGTCTCTTTGATGTAAAAAAATAAAACAAAATGTTTAAATTATTGTATTGTGATGGAATTCACATAAAATAAAATTAACCTTTTAAAAATGAACAGTTTAGTGTCATTGAATACATTCACAGTATCTTGTTACTTCCACTTTTATCACCACAAAATGAAATCACTTTTCCATTGAACTTTTGTTCTTCATTTCTTTTTTCCCCAGACACTGGCAAAGAGTAATCTGCATCCATTCTCTATAGATTAACTGATTCTGGATATTTCATATAAATGGAATCCTATATGTAACCATTTGTTCTGACTTATTTTACTTAGGATATTTTCTGTGTTTATCCTTGTAGTAGTATGAATTAGTATTTCATTTCTTATTATGACTGTAGAAAATACCATATTTTAAAAAATCTTTCATCCATTTAGAAACATTTGAACTATTTTCACCTTTGGTGATTGTAAATGGTCTTGCTGTTACCATGCTTGTGTTTGTATTGCTTGAATATGTGTAATCAATTCTTTTGGGTCTATACCAAGAAGTCGAATTGCTTAATCAATTTAGTAGTTATATGTTTAGCTTTTTGAGAAACTGACAAAATCTTTCCAAAATGACTTAACCATTTAACATTTTCTCTAGGAATGTATGAAGGTTCTAATTTATTCACATCCTTAAAAAAAGATTTTATTTATTTATTTATTTATTTATTTATTTATTTATTTATTCATGAGAGACACACAGAGGTAGAAACATAGGAAGAGGGAGAAGCAGGCTCCCTGCAGGAAGCTTGATGCAGGACTTGATCCCAGGACCCCAGGATCACACCCTGAGCCTAAGACAAATGCGCAACCACTGATTCACCCAGGCATCCCTAATTTAGTCACATTTTTAATCAGCACTAGAAAATGTATTTTCTTAAAAAAGGAAAAACATACAGCCATTCAAATGGGTGTGAAATAATATAACATTGTGGTTCTGATTTGCATTTCTCTAATGACTATTCCTTTAAGAACATATTCATGTACTTGTTGGTCCTTTCTATATCTTCTATAAGGAAATGTATATTCAAGTTCTTTGCCCAATTTTTCATCAGATTGTTATGCATTTTGTTATTGAGTTGTAAGTGTTCTTCATATATCCAGGATACTAGATTTTTATCAGATTAACTATTTACAAATAATTTCTTGTAATTCTGTGGGCTGTTATTTCAACTTTCTTCATAATGTGTTTTGAAAAGGAAAAGATTTTCATTTTGATAAAGTTCAATTATTTTTTTCATTTACTACTTCTGTTTTTGGTTACAAACCTTAGAGTTTATTGCTAAATCTATGGTCATAACAATTTACCACTCAGATGTATTGTAAGATATTTAGTTTTAAGTCTTATATTTAGGTCATCGATTCATTTGGTTAAATCTTTGTATATGCTACATGGCAGGAGTTCAATTTTATTATTTTGCATGTGTATATAAAGTTGTCACAACACTCCTTTTTAATGAAAATTTTTCAGTGTGGAATGCTTTTGTCACAATTTTTGAGAGTTAATTGCCCACCTGTATGTATGTATCTTTGGTATCACAATCAATTCCCTTGTTCTATATAGGCTTATGCCACTATTACACTATTTTCATTGTTGTAGCTTTGTGGTAATATTAAAATTGGGAATTATGAGTCCTCTAAATATGTTATTTTCCTACTTTGAGGTTTTGTTTGTTTTTTCCTATTCGAAACCTCTTTCAATTCTGGGTGAATTTGGGGTTTGAAAAAACAAACAGAAAACCCTGTAGGGTTTTTCATAGGGATTTAATTGAATCTATAGGCTGTTTATCAATATTAAGTCTTCCAATCCATGGACAGTAGACTTTCCATTTTAGTTCTTCAATTACTTTCAGCAATGTTTTGTACTTTTCAGTGTACAAGTCTTACAGCAATGTACTCAAATTTATTTCTATATATGTTATCCTTTTGGATATTATTTTAGGTGGAATTATTTAATTTTACTTTTGGATTGTTCATTACTTATGTATAAAAACACATTTGGATTTTTTTCATATTGATTTCGTACCATGAAAATTAGCTGAATTCATTTTAACACTATTAGCTATTCTTTATGGATTATTTGGAATTTTCTATAGAATCATGTCACCTCTGAATAGAGATTGTTTTATTTCTTTCCAATTTAGATACCTTTTATTTCCTTTTTCTTGCTAATTGCACTAGCTAGAAATTCTATTAAAACGTTAAATAGTTACAGTGAATGTGGAATCCCTGTCTTGATCCTAATTTTGAGGAAAAGCTATTTGTTTTTCATAAATAAAGGTAATTATTTTATGGATGTTATACAAATGTGCTTTATCATACTAAGAGTATTCTCTTCTATTACTAGTTTTGATTATTTATATCACCAGAAGTCTTTAATTTTGTCAATTTTTCTTTATTAATTGAGTTAACATGGTATTCTTTTTTTAAGATTTTATTTATTTATTCATGAGAGGCAGGGGGGGCGGGCAGAGACACAGGCAGAGGGAGAAGCAGGCTCCATGCAGGGAGCCCGATGTGGGACTCGATCCCAGGTCACCAAGATCATGTCCTGGACTGAAGGTGGTGCTAAACCGCTGAGCCACCACGGCTGCCCCCAACATGGTATTCCATGTTGAACCACTCTCCCATTCCTGGGAAAAAAGCCAACTCATTGTGATATATAATCATTTTAATATTCTGTTGGATTCACTTTTCTAGCAATTTGTTCAAAATTTTTGTCTGTATATACATAAAGGATATTGGTCTGTAGATTTTTCTTGTCTCATTTTGCCTGGTTTTGTAATCCCAGGAATCTTAATCTCAGAATGATTTAGATAGTGTTCTCTCTTCTTGTATTTTAAAACTTTTTGTGACAGATTTGGGTTGATACATTTTGAAACATTTATTATTATCATTTATCAAGGAATCCATCTGGAGATGAGATTTCCAATGTGAACACTTTTGTTTTCTTTTGTTTTTACCACTTCAATTTCTTTATTTCTTACAACTCTATTCAAATGTTCTTTTTCTTCTTGAGTTGCTTCCAGTGCTGTGTATCTTCTAGGAATTTGAATATTTCATCTAGATTATGTAATTTTTGAAAGTCATTGATTTATAGTATTCTCTTATAATCCTTTGATTTCCATAGGTAAATAATTGTAAAATCCTGATTTTCATTGCTGATTTTAGTTATTTATGTCTTATCTCTCTCTGTCTCTCTGTCTCTCTATCTGTCTCTGTCTCTCTCTGTCTCACTGTTTCTCTCTCTCTCTCTCTCTCTCTCTCTGGTCAATCCAGGAAAAATTGTAAATTCCGCTCATATTTTGAAAGACCTGAATTTTAGGTTTTTGATTTTTAAATTATTCTTTTTATTTTGTTTTGTTTATCCCATCTCTATTTTCTTTTCTTTTACTAGCTTTGGGTTTTCTTTGCTCTTCTTTTCTAGTTCCTTAAAGTGCACCATGATGTTATTAATTTAAGAGGTTTCCTTTATGTATTGGGGCATTTAGTACTATAGATTTCCCCACAGAGCGTTGATTTTTCTTTACTCCATAAGTTTTGTTATGTTGTGTTTTCAGTTTTTATATTCTAAGTATTTTCTAAATTTTCACATATTTGTGAATTCCAATTTTCCTTTTTGAGTTCTAGTTTTATTCCCTATTGGTTAGAGAAAATAACTTGGTTTTAAGTCATTTAAACTTGTTTTGTGGAGTACCATATGATCTATCCTGGAGAATGTTCCATGTGCAGTAGGAAAAAAAATATATATATATATATATTCTTGTTTGTTGGATAGAATGTTCCATACATGTTTCATGGTTCTAGTTGGCTTATACTATTGTTCAAGCCCTCTATTTTCCTATTAATCTTCTTTCCATGTGATCTATCATCATTCACAATAGAATCCTTAAGTACCCAACTACAGATTTAGTACTATTACTTCTTTCAAAGTGGTCAATGTTGGGTTTTTTTCCCTGATATTTTATCTCTCTATTGTTTGGTGCATGCATAATTATATATGTCATATATTCTTTTTAAATTAATGACTTTATCAATATATGTTGTCTTTTTTGTCTTTTGTAGTAGTTAGTTTTAGCTTTATTTTATTTTTTTAAATTTTTTTTATTTATTTATGATAGTCAGAGAGAGAGAGAGAGAGGCAGAGACATAGGCAGAGGGAGAAGCAGGCTCCATGCACCGGGAGCCTGACGTGGGATTCGATCCCGGGTCTCCAGGATGGCGCCCTGGGTCAAAGGCAGGCGCTAAACCGCTGCGCCACCCAGGGATCCCCCAGTTTTAGCTTTGAATTATGTTTTGTCTGATATTAATATAATCATTGCTGTTCTTTTGGTTACTATATGCATGGGATAATTTTCTATACTTTTATTTTCAACCTACTTGTTTTCTTTGATTTAACGTGATCATATTGCAGACATCATATAATTAATTTTTAAAATATTTCCTATCAATTCAGTGGGGAGAGAGGCAAGACAGAAGGAAAGTAGGGATCCTTGTTTCATCTGCTCACTTAAATTTAGCTAGATAAATATTAACCATCCTGAACACCTACGAATTCAACCTGAGATATAAAGAAAGAATGGCAGGCACTCTACAAATAGAAAAGTGACAACTGTTTTGCAAAGTAGGAGTGCAGAGAAGAGAAACAGAGGGGATTTATCTGAAGATAAATGTTGGGGGGAGGAAACCTTCATAAGCCAGCTGCAGGAAAGTGATACAGCCTTGGAGTTCAAAATCTGAACCTTTAGAAATCTGCTCCTATGAGACACTTCCCTGCCTGAGCTGGAAATACATAAACATTGGTGTGGGGAATTGACTTTAGGTCCACAAGCCTGGGTGAAGGCTCAGTTTGCTTTGCCATAAACAGAACTTTCACTGGATCAGGTGGCAGTTCTCTATGTTGGGTTTCTGCAAAGACTGGAATGCAGCAACTGTCCACCTTCCTCTGGGAGAGGCAGAGAGGATGTGCACTTGACTGGGTGAACACTCTCCATGCCAAGGCCCTGCAATGGACAGAAAAGGGGTGACCCTCAGCTTCCTCTGGGAGGATCCAATGAGGTTTGCACACAGGCAGGCAAAAGCTTTCCTTGCCAGGGCCATGGAAATTGCACAAATCCGTGTCCTCACCCCCCCCCGTGCCTGCCCCCAAGGAGGATCTGAATGGGTAGGTGCCATAGGAGTATGCACAGTTTGGGACACACTAGGATCTCTCTGCTCCATGGCTGGGAATCTGGGTGCGACCATTTTGTTTATTCCTTTTGTCCTCAAGAGAGGTGGGGAAACCCTTCAGGGAACAGAAACCTCTCACAGTAAGCAGCTTACACTGAACCTGGCCACCTGGCAAGGGATAGTGTAACTCCACCCAGGCATTGAAACATGAGAATCGGTGCAACAGGACCTCCCCCAGAACAGATGAAAGAACAGGAGAAAAGCAAGATTTATTGACCAAACATGACTGGAAAACACCAGAACTGTGAGAAAAGAATAAATAGAAATAGAGATTTCTTTCCTATGATTTGTTTGTCATTCAGGGAAAAAATTCCAATGTTATTTCTTTTTCTCCTGTATCAACTAGTTTATTATTTTATCAACTCTTCATTTTTAGGTCTTTTCTTTTTAACTTTCATATTTTACAATTACATGTTATAGATATATTCTTCATTTTTGGCTTCCTTTCACTGTATTCAATTTTATATTTGTATATATATGTTTTGCTTTTTAAAATAATTTTGGAATTTAGTATCATCTAAAGCAAAGACCAAAATACACTCAGAATCAAGAGAACCATCCTGTTGTGTCCACAGTGTGAGATTACATTCTCTACTCCCCCCCACTATTCCTCCTTTTTTTGTGTTGTTTTCTTCCCTCTCTTTTTAGAATTTATTTTTCATTTTCTCTATTTTTTCTTTTCTTTTATTTGTTTCTTTTTTAAATGATTTTATTTATTTATTCATATTAGACACACAGAGAGGCAGAGACATAGGAAGAGGAAGGAGAATCAGGCTCCATGCAGGGAGCCTGATGGGGGACTTGATCCTAAGACATCGGGATTACACCCTGAGCCAAAGGCAGTTGCTCAACTGCTGAGCCACCAGGGGACATCCCTCTTTTATTTTATGGTTCCTGCCATCTTTGGAATGGTCTAGTGTACATGTTGCTTGGGTTGGGGTTGATATCTATGCGTCTGCTCACTTGTAAAGCCATTCTGCATTGGACAAAGTGACTAGAAGTAAGAATTTACCACAAAAGAAAGAAACAAGAGTAGTACTCTCCATCACAGATCTAATAGATATTCATTTAAATAAAATTTTGCAGATAGAGTTCAGGAAAACAATTATAAAATTATCAGTTGGGCTTGAAAAAAATAAAACCAAGAAAACTCTAGAGAGTCTCTTACTACAGAAATGAGATATAATCAGGCCAAAATTTAAAATGCTCTGAGATGCAGTCTAAATTGGATGCTCTAAAGTTAAGACAAATGAAGCAGAAGAGAAAATAAGTGGCATAGAAAATAAGTTGATGGAAAGTAGGGAAGCTGAGGAAAAGAGAGAAAAACAGCTAAGAGCCCATGAGGTGATGCTCCGAGAAATAAGTAATACTTAGAAAAAAATAACATCCATATTATTGGAATTCCTGAGGGCATAGAGAAAGAGAGGACCTGCATGTATATTTGAGCAAATCATAGCTGAGAACTTCCCTAATTTGAGGAAGGAAATAGGCATTCAAATCCAAGAGATAGGGAGGTTCCCTCCAAAAATCAGGTCTTTTGACAGATGAATGGATAAAGAAGATGTGGTATTTATATACAATGGAATATTACTCAGCTATTAGAAAGGATGAATAATTACCATTCACACTGATATGGATGGAACTGAAGGGTATTATGCTGAATAATTAGATTCATTTCTATACACTAACAATGAAACAGAAAAAAGGAAAATTAAGGAATTGATCCCATTTAATTTTGCACAAAAAAATTATAATTAGGAATAAACCTAACCAAAGTGGTAAAGGATCTATACTCTAAAAACTACAGAAGAAAAAAATAAAAAAAAATAAAAACTACAGAAGACTTATGAAAGAAATTGAGGAAGACACAAAGAGATGGAAAATCATTCCATGCTCCTGGATTGGAAGAATAAATATGTAAAAATATCTATGGGATCCAGAGAAATTTACACATTCAATGCAATCCTTATCAAAATACCATACCTCTTTCTTAACATAGTTGGAACAAATAATCCTAAGGTTTATATGGAACCATAAAAGATGCTGAATAGCCAGAGAAATGTTGAAACAACAACAACAAAGATGGGAGCATCACAATGCCACACTTCAAGGTATATTACAAAGCTGTGATCATCAGGACAGTATGGGACTGGTACAAAAACAGACACATAGATCAATGGAAAAGAATAGAGAATCCAGGCATAGACCCTTGACTCTATGGTCAACTTTTCTTCAACAAAGCAGGAAAGAATATCCAACAGATATTTGCCTGCCCTTTTACAAATGGTCTTGGGAAAATGGTACAGCTACATGCAGAAGAATGAACTTGGACCATTTTCTTACATCAGACACAAACATAAAATAGCTGAAAAATCTAAGTGTGAGACAGGAATCCATCAAAATCCTAGTAAAGAACTCAAGCAGCAAAATTTAATATCTCAGTCACAGCAAGTACTTCCAACACTCTAACGACAAGGAAAATAAAAGCAAAACTAAACTATTGGGATTTTATTGAGATAAAAAGCTTCTGCACAGCAAAGGAAACAGTCAAAAAAACTTAAAGTCAACCTACAGAATGGGAAAAGATATTTGCAAATGACATATCAGATTAAGGATTAGAGAAGTAGGGGCAAGATGGCGGAAGAGTAGGGTCCCCAAGTCACCTGTCCCCACCAAATTACCTAGATAACCTTCAAATCATCCTGAAAATCTAAGAATTTGGCCTGATATTTAAAGAGAGAACATCTGGAACGCTACAGTGAGAAGAGTTCGTGCTTCTATCAAGGTAGGAAGACGGGGAAAAAAGAAATAAAGAAACAAAAGGCATCCAAGGTGGAGGGTCCCCGTTAGGAGCTGGGCTAAGGCCGGGGCGAGTGTCCCCAGGACAGGAGAGCCCCGTCCCGGAGAAGCAGGAGCTTCACCAATCTTCCCGGACAGAAAGGGGCTCGCAGGGAGTAAGAGCAGGACCCCAGGAGGGGTGGGGATGCCCTCAGGCTCCCTGGGACACTAACAGACACCTGCGCCCCGGGGAGAGTGTGAGAAGCTCCCTAAAGGGCTGCAGCGCATGCACAGCTTGACCCGGAAGCAGATCCGAGGAGCACGGGTGGCGGCTCCGCGGAGAGGGGGCTGCCCCGCCTGGAGCACAGGGCACCCGGGACACAGCCCAGGATCCGACCTCCCTCCGGCCCAGGCAGAGGCCAGGATGGCCCAGGACAGCAAGGACGCTCCTGCCCAAGCTGAGCAGATCAGCGGCCCCACCCGCGGAGCATCCAGGCCCCTGCAGGCTGAGAGCTCTGTAGTTACTGCGGAGCTGAATCCAAGTCTCCAGAGCCGGCCGCAGCCACTGTGGTTGTTCCTCCTGGGGCCTCACAGGGTAAACAACCCTCACTGAGCCCTGCACCAGGCAAGGGGCAGAGCAGCTTCCCCAAGTGCTAACACCTGAAAATCACCACAGCAGGCCCCTCCCCCAGAAGACCAGCTGGACGGACCAGTTCCAGGGGAAGTCAAGGGACTTAAAGTCTACAGAATCAGAAGATACTCCCCCGTGTTTTTTTGTTTTTTGTTTTCTTTTTTCTTTTCTTTTTGATTTCTGATTGCTTCCCCCACCCCCCTTTTTTTTCACCTTTCTTTCTTTTTCTTTCTCTTTTCCCTTTTTTTCCTTCTTTTTCTTTTTTCTCTTTCTTTTTTCTTTCCTTCTCTCTCTTTCTCTCCTTTTCCCAATACAACTTGTTTTTGGCCACTCTGCACTGAGGAAAATGACTAGAAGGAAAAACTCACCTCAAAAGAAAGAATCAGAAACAGTCCTCTCTCCCACAGAGTTACAAAATCTGGATTAAAATTCAATGTCAGAAAGCCAATTCAGAAGCACTATGATAAAGCTACTGGTGGCTCTAGAAAAAAGCATAAAGGACTCAAGAGACTTCATGACTGCAGAATTTAGATCCAATCAGGCAGAAATTAAAAATCAATTGAATGAGATGCAATCCAAACTAGAAGTCCTAACGACGAGGGTTAACGAGGTGGAAGAAAGAGTGAGTGACATAGAAGACAAGTTGATGGCAAAGAGGAAAACTGAGGAAAAAAGAGACAATTAAAAGACCATGAGGATAGATTAAGGGAAATAAACAACAGCCTGAGGAAGAAAAACCTACGTTTAATTGGGGTTCCCGGGGCGCCGAAAGGGACAGAGGGCCAGAATATGTATATGAACAAATCATAGCTGAAAACATTCCGAATCTGGGAAGGGAAACAGGCATTCAGATCCAGGAAATAGAGAGATCCCCCCCTAAAATCAATAAAAACCGCTCAACACCTCGACATTTAATAGTGAAGCTTGCAAATTCCAAAGATAAAGAGAAGATCCTTAAAGCACCAAGAGACAAGAAATCTCTAACTTTTATGGGAAGAAATATTAGATCAACTGCAGACCTCTCCACAGAGACCTGGCAGGCCAGAAAGGGCTGGCAGAATATATTCAGGGTCCTAAATGAGAAGAACATGCAACCAAGAATACTTTATCCAGCAAGGCTCAAATTCAGAATAGAAGGAGAGATAAAGAGCTTCCAAGATAGGCAGAAACTGAAAGAATATGTGACCACGAAGCCAGCTCTGCAAGAAATACTAAGGGGGATTCTGTAATAGAGGAAGTGCAAGGGAACAATCCACAAAAACAGGGACTGAATAGGTATCATGATGACACTAAATTCATATCTTTCAATAGTAAATCTGAATCTGAATGAGCTTAATGACGCCATCAAATGACGTAGGGTTTCATACTGAATAAAAAAGCAAGACCCATCTATTTGCTGTCTACAAGAGACTCATTTTAGACCTAAGGACACCTACGGCCTGAAAATGAAAGGTTGGAGAACAATTTACCATTCAAATGGTACTCAAAAGAAAGCAGGGTTAGCCATCCTTATATCAGATAAATTAAAGTTTATCTCAAAGACTGTAGTGAGAGATGAAGAGGGACACTCTTCATACTTAAAGCATCTATCCAACAAGAGGACTTAACAATCATCAATACATATGCCCCAAATGTGGGAGCTGCCAAGTATATCAATCAAAAATAACCAAAGTTAAGACATATTTAGATAATAATACACTTATTCTTTGTGACTTGAATGTACTGCTTTTCTACAATCGACAGGTCTCTGAGCACAACATCTCCAAAGAAACAAGAGCTTTAAATGATACACTGAACCAGATGGATTTCACAGATATTTACATAATTTTACATCCAAAAACAACTGAATACACATTCTTCTCAAGTTCAGAAGGAACTTTCTCCAGAATAGACCACATACTAGGTCACAAATCAGGTCTTAACAGATACCAAAAGATTGGGATGGTCCCCTGCATATTTTGAGAACATAATGCTTTGAAACTAGAACTAAATCACAATAAGAAGTTTGGAAGGATCTCAAACACATGGAGATTAAGGACCATTCTGCTAAAAGATGAAAGGGTCAACCAGGAAATTAGGGTAAAAGTAAAAAGATCCCTGGAAACTAATGAGAATAAAGACACAATCATTCAAAATCGTTGGGATACAGCAAAAGCAGTCCTGAGAGGGAAATACATCGCAATACAAGCGTCCATCCAAAAACTGGAAAGAACTCAAATACAGAAGCTACCTTGCATGTCAAGGAACTGGAGAAGGAAGAGCAAATAAACCCTTCACCCAGCAGAAGAAGAGAATTAATAAAGATTGGAGCAGAACTCAATGAAATAGACACCAAAAGAACTGTGGAACAACAAAACCAGGAGTTGGTTCTTTGAAAGAATTAATAAGATAGATAAAGCATTAACCAGCCTTATTAAAAAGAAGAGAGAGAAGACTCAAATTAATAAATTCATGAATGAGAAAGGAGAGATCACCAATACCAAGGAAATACAATTTTAAAAACTTATTATGAACAGCTATACGCCAATAAATTAGGCAATCTAGAAGAAATGGATGCATTTCTGGAAAACCGCAAACTACCAAAACTGGAACAGGAAGAAGTAGAAAACCTGAACAGGCGGATAACGAAGGAGGAAATTGAAGCAGTCCTCAAAAACCTCTCAAGACAAAAAAGTCGAGGGCCAGATGCCTTCCCGAGGGAACTCTAACAAACGTTTAAAGAAAAAAACATACCTACTCTACTAAAGCTGTTCTGAAAGATAGAAAGAGATGGAATGCTTCCAAACTCGTTCCATGAGGCCAGAATCACTTTAATTCCAAACCCAGACAAAGACCCCACCAAAAAGGAGAATGATAGACCAACATCCCGGATGAACACAGATGCAAAAATTCTCAACAAGATACTAGCCAATGGGATGCAACAATACATTAAGAAGATTATTATTCAACCATGACCAAGTGAAATTTATCCCCAGGATGCAAGGCTGGTTCAACACTCATAATGCAATCAATGTGATTGATCATATCAGTAAGAGAAAAAACAAGAACAATATGATCCTCTCAATACATGCATAGAAAGCATTTGACAAAATACAGCATCCATTCCTGATCAAAACTCTTGAGAGTTTAGGGATACAGGGAAAATTACTTGGCATCTTAAAAGCCATCTATGAAAAGCCCACAGCAAACATCATTGTCAATGGGGAAACGCTGGGAGCCTTTCCCCTGAGATCTTTAACACGACAGGGATGTCCACTCTCACTAATACTATTCAACATAGTACTAGAAGTCCTAGCTCCAGCAATCAGGAAACAAAAAGAAATAAAAGGCATTCAAACAGGCAAAGAAGAAGTCAAACTCTCCCTCTTCGCAGATGACATGACACTGTCCATAGAAAACCCAAAAGACTCCACCCCCAAGATTGCTAGGACTCATACAGCAATTTGGTAGTGTGGCAGGATACAAAATCAATGCCCAGAAGTCAGTGGCATTTCTATACACTAACAATGAGACTGAAGAAAGAGAAATTAAGGAATCAATCCAATTTCCAATTGCACCCAAAAGCATAAGATACCTAGGAATAAACCTAAACAAACAGGTAAAGGATCTGTACCCTTAAAACTACAGAACACCTCTGAAGACAGAAAGAGATGGAAAAACACTCCATGCTCATGGATTGGAAGAATTAATATTGTGAAAATGTCAATGATACTCAGGGCAATATACACATTTAATGCAATTCCTATGAAACTTCCATGGACTTTCTTCAGAGAGTTGAAACAAATCATCTTAAGATTTGTGTGGAATCAGAAAAGACCCCGAATACCAGGGGAATTTTTAAAAAGAAAACCATAGCTGGGGGCATCACAATGCCAGATTTCAGGTTGTACTACAAAGCTGTGGTCATCAAGACAGTGTGGTACGGGCACAAAAACAGACACATAGATCAATGGAACAGAATAGAGAATCCAGAAGTGGACCCTCCACTGTATGGTCAACTAATATTTGATAAAGAAGGAAAGACTATCCACTGGAAGAAAGACAGTCTCTTCAATCAATGGTGCTGGGAAAATTGGACATCCACATGCAGAAGAATGAAACTAGACCACTCTCTTTCACCATACACAAAGATAAACTCAAAATGGATGAAATTGCTAAATGTGAGACAACATTCCATCAAAATCCTAGAGGATAACACAGGCAACACCCTTTTTGAACTTGGCCACAGCAACTTCTTGCAAGATACATCCACGAGGGCAAAAGAAACAAAAGCAAAAATGAACTATTGGGACTTCACCAAGATAAGAAGCTTTTGCACAGCAAAGGATACAGTCAACAAAACTCAAAGACAACCTACAGAATGGGAGAAGATATTTGCAAATGACCTATCAGATAAAGGGCTAGTTTCCAAGATCTATAAAGAACTTATCCAACTCAACAGCAAAGAAACAAACAATCCAATCATGAAATGGGCAAAAGACATGAACAGAAATCTCACAGAGGAAGACATAGACATGGCCAACATGCACATGAGAAAATACTTCGCATCACTTGCCACCAGGGAAATACAAATCAAAACCACAATGAGATACCACTTCTCACCAGTGAGAATGGGGAAAAGTAACAAGGCAGGAAACCACAAATGTTGGAGAGGATGTGGAGAAAAGGGAACTCTCTTGCACTGTTGTTGGGAATGTGAACTGGTGCAGCCACTCTGGAAAACTGTGTGGAGGTTCATCCAAGAGTTCAAAATAGACCTGCCCTATGTCCCAGCAATTGCACTGTTGGGGATTTACCCCAAAGATACAGATGCAATGAAATGCCGGGACACCCGCACCCCGATGTTTCTAGCAGCAATGTCCACAATAGCCAAACTGTGGAAGGAGCCTCGGTGTCCATCGAAAGATGAATGGATAAAGAAGATGTGGTTTATGTATACAATGGAATATTACTCAGCCGTGAGAAATAACAAATACCCACCATTTGCTTCAACGTGGGTGGAACTGGAGGATATTATGCTGAGTGAAGTAAGTCAATCGGAAAAGGACAAACATTATATGGTCTCATTCATTTGGGGAATATAAATAATAGTGAAAGGGAATAGAAGGGAAGGGAGAAGAAATGTGTGGGAAATATCAGAAAGGGAGACAGAACATGAAAGACTCCTAACTCTGGGAAACGAACTAGGGGTGGTGGAAAGGGAGGAGGGCAGGGGGTGGGGGTGAATGGGTGATGGGCACTGAGGGGGGCACTTGACGGGAATAGCACTGGGTCTTATTCTGTATATTGGCAAATTGAACACCAATAAAAATAAATTTATTATAAAAAATAAAATAAAATAACTATCAACAATGAATTGTGTGATTAGTATACATGGATATGTACATTGAATGATAGAAATGACATAAAGGCAAGAGAAAAGAACTGGGATTACTCTGTTACTAGGTAAATGTAGTACATAGAAAGCAGTATAAAGTTATATGAAATAAGACATGCTTGTCCTATTTTACAGTCTAGAGAAACCATTAAAATACAAAAGAAGTATAGTTGATATACCGATGTAAGAGATAAAAGGGAATTATACTAAATATTCAATTAGAACCAGAGAGGGCAGATGAATATGACAAAAATCAATGACAAGAACAATGAATAGAAAACTGCTATAAACATGGTAGATAATTATCCAAATATATCACTCATCACAATAAATATAAATCATCTAACTACACCAATTAAAATATAGAGATTAATAAAATGTACAAAATAATAAGACCAAACTCTATATTATCTAAAATAAAATAACACCACTTTTAATATTATGAATCAAACACATTAAAAGTAAAATGATGGAGAAACCCACTTAGAGGGTGCCAGACTACATTAGTGAAAATGACACTGTGGGAACTCCAGGGGACTTTCCCTTTTCAGAAACAATTTAAAATAATAAGTAAATAGGGTTGCCTGGGTGGCTCAGCAGTTGAGCATTTGCCTTTGGCTCAGGGCATGATCCCAGGGTCCTGGGATCGAGTCCCACATCAGGTTTCCTGCATGGAGCCTGCTTCTCCCTCTGCCTGTGTCTCTGTCTCTCTCTCTTTATCTCTCTCTGTCTCTTGTGAATGAATGAATAAATAAATAAATAAATAAATAAACTCTTTGAAAGAAATAATAATAATAAACAAACTGGCAAAACTTGAGAGAATCAAGGATATCAGAGCCCTGGAAGACAGTCAAAGCCATACACCAACCAAATGAAATATTATTCCAGAGAAAGATAACTAAAACATTGTATGTTTCACATTACCTTCGCACCAGACATCTGCTTAGGCATGATAGTAGTCTTGAATATTCAAGAATTCCTGTTGTGGATTAGTGTTTTAAACTTGAGCAAAGAAAAGCTTCTTCCAAAGGTACTGGTTTATCTGTTTTGACAAACATCCACAATGTTTGCCAGAGTGTCTGTACCAGTTCATTCCCAAAAACAGTGCAACAGGATTCCCCTTTCTCCACAACCTCATCAATATTTCTTGTTTCCTGTGTTGTTAAATTTAGCCATTCTCACCAGTGAAAAGTGATATCTTCTTATGGTTTTGATTTGTATTCCCCTGATGACAAATGATGTGTGGTATTTTTTTTCATGTGCCTTTTTCCTGTATAGGTTTTCTTTGGAGAAATGTTTGTTCATGTATTCTGCCCATTTATTGACTGGAATGTTTGTTTTTTTGGTTGTTGAGTTGTATACATTTTATATGCCTTGAAAACTAATCCTTAATCTGTTTTTTTTTAAATTAACTTATAGTGTATTATTAGTTGCAGAGGTAGAATTCAGTGATTCACCAGTTGGATATAACACCCAGTGCTCATGACATCATGTGCCCTCTTTCATGCCCATACCCCAGTTACCCTATTTCCCCAACCTCCTCCCCTCCAGCGACCCTGGTTTGTTTCCTATGATTAAGAGTCTCTTTTCCCTCCTTTTCTGTTTTATCTTCTTTATTTTTCCTTCCCTTCGCAGATGTCCGTTTTGCTTCTTCAATTCCACATAGAGTGAAACCATATGGTAATTTACTTTCCTGACTGACTTATTTCAATTGACATAATACCGTCTAGTTGTATCCATGTCATTGAAAATGGCAAGATTTAATTCTTTTTGATAGCTGAGTTACCTTTATATATATATAATATTATATAAAATAATTATATTTAATTATTAATTATAATTATTAATTATAATTCATTATTAAATTATTATTTAATTATAAGAAGATATATATAATATCTTTATCCATTCATCTTTCCAAGGACAAGGTGGCTCCTCCCAAGTTTGGATGTTATGGACGCTCCTGCTGTGAACATCGGGGTGCAGGTGTCCCGTCATTTCACTCTATCTGTATCTCTGGGGTAAACAACTAGTAGTACAATTGCTGGGTCATAGAGTAGCTCTATTTTTAACTCTTGAGCAATCTCCATATTCTTTTACAGAGAGGCTGTACCAGCTTGCATTCCCATCAACAGTGCAAGAAGTTACCCACATGTCCAGATCCTTGCCAACATCTGTTGTTTCCTGTCTTTAATATTAGCCATTCCACTGGTATGAGGCAGTATCTCATTTTGGTTTTGATATGTATTTCCTTTTTTAAAAAAAACATAAATTTATTTTTTATTGGTGTTCAATTTGCCAACACACAGAATAACACCCACTGCTCATGCCATCAAGTGCCCCCCTCAGTGCCCATCACCCATTCACCCCCAACCCCCACCCTCCTCCCCGTTCAACACCCCTAGTTCGTTTCCCAGAGTTAGGAGCCTTTATGTTCTGTCTCCCTTTCTGATAGTTCCTACCCATTTCTTCACCCTTCCCTTCTATTCCCTTTCACTATTATTTATATTCTCCAAATACCTGGGTAGCAGGTCCCCTATAGTGCCCCTGGTAGCCTGAGGGCATCCCCACCCCTCCTGGGATCCTGCTCCAACTCCCTGTGAGCGCCTTTCCCTCCGGGAAGATTGGTGAAGCTCCTGCTTCTCCGGGACCAGGCTTTCCTGTCCTGGGCACACTCACCCTGTGACCTTAGCCTGGCTCCTCGCGGGGCCTCTCCCCCTTGGATGCTTTTTATTTTTTTTTCCGTCTTCCTACCTTGATAGAAGCGGGAACTCTTCTCACTGTAGCATTCCAGCTGTTCTCTCTTTAAATCTCAGGCTGAACTCGTAGGTTTTCAGGATGATTTGAAAGTTATCTAGGTAATTTGGTGGGGACAGGTGACTCAGGACCCTAATCTTCCACCATATTGCCCCCTCCCCCACGAATATTGTCCATCTCTGTTGTTAGCATCTGTGCCCTGCCCCTCCAGGTGATCTGCCTCATCCAATCTGCTCCACTTCACAGGCATCCCTCCAGAGTTGCTCTGGCTAAGACACATCTTGCAAGTAGCCCCAGCCAGAGATTCACACCATTCCAAAGGAATTCCTGCCTTGGGAAGAAGGAAAGATAACTATATACATACTAGTGTGACTACAGCTCCCACAGAGGGGCTGAAGGTAAACATTGAATCTGATGGCTCTGTCCACCAACAAAATCCTTTCAGGAGGCAGCATAGGGATAGAACCCTGCAAGACCAGGTGGCTCCAGCTGTGGAAGATGGAATAGGTACATATATTTTCCTGACTGACAGCCCTACCACTGTCACAGGCTTCTCAGGGGGCGCCTCAAAAAAAGAACCATGTATTCTGGGGTGACTTTTGCCCTTGAAAACAGATGGTGTAGACATATAGTCTGACTGATGGCTCCATATATCAACAAAAAACCTCAGGTGACAATACAGGAAGAACACCCTGTAGGTGGGGCTACCATAGCCCAAACAAACAGTATATTCATCTGGTTTGCCAGTAAACCCCAACCACAAACAAAAGCCTCTCAGAGAATAAAGCAAGGAGAGCACCTGGAAATTTGGTATAACCCCATCACTGGCAGACTGCCTAAAGACAGGTGTAAGGTTCTGAATCCTGAGAGCACCCAAACTGTAAGCCACAGTGATCCCAGATTACTCCCTTACTGTCACAGGAAACAAACTCTGCTCAGTGTACCTATAGTAGGCAAAGAAGGCCCTTATAGTTGATTGGATTGAAGGCATACCCAGCTTAGTCAAAATAGTATGGACCACACAACCCTTAAACAAAACACCTGTGAAGTGTCTGTTTTGGGTAAGCAAAGGACATTGTGTTACAAGGTATCACATGACTCATTCTTCATAAAGCCACTACTTTCAAGATCAAAAGATGTAGCTGGTTTTCCTAATACATAGAAAGAAACACAGATAAAATGATAGAACAGGACAAAACCACAAGAAAAGAGATAAGTGAAAAGGAGATAAGGAATATGGCTGATAAATAATTCAAAGTATTGTCATAAAGATACTGGATGTGAGAAAAGTGTGGAGGATCTCAGAGTTTCAACAAAGACATTGAAAATACAAAAAGAACCTATCACAAATAAAGAATTCAACAACTGACATAAAAAGACACACCAGAAGGAATCAGTAGCAGATTAGAGAAGGCAGAAGAACTAATCAGTGACCTGAAAAACAAAATAATGGAAAGAAACCAAGATGAAAAACAAAAAGAACAAAAGAAAAATGAAAATTTGTTAAGGGAAATCAGAGATATCATCAAGAATTATGACCTTTAAATTACATGGATTCCAGGAGGAGAAGAGAGAGAAGGGGGCTGAAAATGTATTTGAAGAAATAATAGTTGAAATTGTCTCTAAACTGAGGTGGGAAATATACAATCAGATCTAGAAGGCATAGAGAGCTCTCAACAAAAACAACCCAAGGAAGTCCACACCAAAATAGCATAATTAAAACAATTAAAATTAGTGATTAGAAGAGAGTTCTGAAAGCAACAAGAGAAAATAAAGTTACATAAAAGGGAAACTCCATAAGGCTCTCAGTGGAAATTTTGCAGGCCTGAAAAGAGAGGCATAGTATATTTAAACTACTAAAAAGAAAACAAAACAAAGCAAAACCTGCAATCAAAAATATTCTACTCAGAAAACTATCATTCAGAATTGAAGAAGAGATAGAGTTTCCCAGACAAACACATTTAGAGAAGTTCATTACAACTATACCAGTCTTACAAGAAACCAGAAAGAATTCTTGAGTGGAAAAAAAACTCATAATCAAAGGTAATAAAAGTAGGAAAGGGAAAGAATTTCATAGGTAAATGCAAATACAATAAATGTAGTAGACTAATCAGTTATAAAACTAATATTAGGGTTAAAGTAAAAAAGCAGTAAAGTCAATTATATCTATAAATAGCAGTAAGGGGATTCACAAAAACAAAACAAAACAAAAAGATGTAAAGTATAGCAACATATTGATAAAATCTGGAAGGAGGGAGTAAAAATTTAATGATTTTTAGAAAGTGTTTGCTTTAAGTAACCATTAACTTAATATAGATTGCCATATGAATAAGATATTATAAATGAACATAATGGTAATCACAAATCAAAAACTTGTAATAGACATGCAAAAAATAAACAGAAGTAAACATAAGCACATCACTTAGGAGAGTCATAAAACCAAATGGGAAGAGAACAACAGAAGAAAGGAATTGAGACTAATTACGAAAACAACTGCAAAGCAAGCAACAAAATGCCAGTGGCAATAATAACATACCTATCCCTAATTCTTTGAATATAAGTGGGATAAGAGCTCCAAACAAAAGATAGAGTAGGTAATAGATTAAAAAAAAAGATATCTATATGCTTTCTGCAAGAGACTTACTTCAGACCCAAAGACACATTGTAATCGAAAGTGAAGGAATAGAAAAATATTTTTCCATGCAAATGAAAGTGAAGATAAGCTGGGGTAGTTATATTTATATCAGAAAAAAAGACTTTAAAATAAGGACTGTAACAAGAGACAAAGAAGGTCATTACCTGATCATAAAGGGGAAAATCCAGCAAGATGATATAAGAATTTTGAATATTTAAGCACCCAAACAAAAAGACATCTAAATACTTAAAGCAACTATTAATAGGCACGAAGGAAAAAATGACAATAATGAAAAAAATGACAGTAATGCAATAATAGAGGGAACTTTAATAACCCACATCAAATGATAGATAATTCAGAAAGAAAATCAATAAGAAAACAGTAACATTGACTGGCACATTGGAAGAGATAGACCTAACAGGTATATTCAGAATATTTTATCCAAAATAAGCAGAATATGGGGCCTGGGTGGCTCAGTCTGTTAAGTATCTACCTTCAGTTCAAATCATAATCTCAAAATACTGAGATTGAGCCCATGTGATGGGCATCCTGGTCACTGAGTCTGCTTTTCCCTTTCCCTCTTCCACTGCTCCCCCGTGCTTTTGCTCTCTCTTTCTCAAATAAATAAATAAAATCATTTAAAAAATAAGCAGAATATGCATTATTTTCAAATATAAATGATATATTCTCTAGAACAGATCATATTAGAACACAAAACAAGTCTCAATGATTAAAAATGATACAAATCAAATAATGCATGTTATCTGAACACAATGGTATAAAATTAGAATTCAATCAAACACACACTCTCACACACAAGATGAAAGATCACAAATACAATACATAACGTTTAAATAACATGCTACTAACATCATATGGATCAACAAAGAAACATAAAAACAAAAATACATGGAGACAAGTACAAATGAATACACATTGGTTAAAAATCTTTGAGATGCAGCATAAATCGTTCTAAGAGGAAAGACTATAATAATATAAGCCTAACTCAACAAGCAAGAAAAATCTCAAATTAAAAAAAAAATCTAATACTACACCCAAAGGAGGTAGAAAAAGAATGAACAAAGCTCATATCCAACAGAAGGAAGCAAATGATAAATAGATTGGCATATATAAATGAAATAGAGACTAAAAAAATATAATACCAATGCAATCAGTAGCTGATACTTTGAAAATATTGGCACAGTTGAAAAACCTTTAGTCAGAGTCATCAAGAAAAAAAGTGCAGACTAAATAAAATTCAAAATCAGGTAGAAAAATAACACCATGAAAATACAAAAGATTATAAGAAAATATGAAAAATTACATGCCCACCAGCTGAATGACTTAGAAGAAATGGATAATATATCATTATATATAGAGTGCACAAGGGTTCCTTTTCTTCCACATTGTCACCATCACTTGTTCCTTGAGTTTTTCATTTTAGCCATTATGACAGGTGTGAGAAAAACTTATTGGAGCTTTGATTTGCATTTCCCAGATGATCAGTGATGTTGAGCATGGTTTCATGTGTCTGTTGTCCATCGGTATGTCTTCTTTAGAAAAATGCCTATTTATGTCTTTGGCCCATATGCTAATTGGATTATTTGTGGAGTTTTTTTAGTGTTGATTTGTATAAGTTCTTTATATATTTGTATAGTAACCTTTTATTGGATATGTCAATTGCAAATACCATCTCCTATTCAGTAGGTTATCTTTCAGTTTTGTTGATCGCTTCCTTTGCTGAGCAGAAGCTTTCTATTTTAATGTAGTCTCAATAGTTTATTTTTGCTTTGTTTCTCTTGCCTCAAAAAACACATCAGGGAAGATATTGTAATGACCAATGTAACCTGAACCTAATATGACACTGTATGTCAACTATGGTGTAATTAAAATGTAAAAATATAAATAAACTTGTAAAACTGAATCATGAAGAAATAAAAAATTTGAGCAGACTATTAACAATATAATTGAATCAGTAATAAAAAAAATACATACAACAATCCAAGAACAGATGGCTTTACCAGTGAATTCTACCAAACATCTAAAGAAGACTTAACACCTTACCTTCTCAAACTATTCCAAAAAATAGGAAAGGGGGAAAAGCTTCCAAATTCATTTTACAAATCCAAAATTACCCTGACTACAAAACAAACACTACAAAATAAGAAAAATGTAGGCCTATTTTTGCCATAGATGCAAAAATTCTCAACAAAATAATATCAGATTGAACCTAACAATACATTTTAAAAAATAATTCATGACAATCAAGTGAGATTCACCCTATAGATGCAAGTATGATTAAATATTCAGAAAACAATACAAATGATTTGTTATGTTTATAAGAGGGAAAATACCATATAATTATCTCAACTGATGCTGACAAACCATTTGATAAAGCACAATCTTTCATGATGAAATGAAGATAACACAAATAGAAAGATACTACATGCTCATGGATGGAAGAATCAGTATTGTTAACATGTCCATATTACCCAAAGCCATCTCCAGACTTAATGCAATTCCTATCAAAACATCAACACTTTTCACAAAACTAGAATAAATAATACTAAAATTTATGTATAATTATGAAGTAACCATGAAATGTCAAAGCAAACTTGATAAAGAAAAAAACAGGAGGAGGGGCAAGATGGCGGAAGAGTAGGGTCCCCAAATCACCTGTCCCCACCAAATTACCTAGATAACCTTCAAATCATCCGGAAAATCTACGAATTCGGCCTGAGATTTAAAGAGAGAACAGCTGGAATGCTACAGTGAGAAGAGTTCGCCATTCTATCAAGGTAGGAAGACCGGGAAAAAGAAATAAAGAAACAAAAGGCCTCCGAGGGGGAGGGGCCCCGCGAGGAGCCGGGCTGAGGCCGGGGCGAGTGTCCCCAGGACAGGAGAGCCCCGTCCCGGAGAAGCAGGAGCTGCACCAACCTTCCCGGGCGGAAAGGGGCTCGCAGGGAGTTGGAGCAGGACCCAGGAGAGCGGGGATGCCCTTGGGCTCCCTGGGACACTAACAGACACCTGCGCGCGCAGGAGAGTGCGCCGAGCTCCCTAAGGGCTGTAGCGCGCACGGCGGGACCCGGAGCAGCTCGGAGGGGCTCGGGCGGCGGCTCCGCGGAGGGGGCTGCGCGGCTCCGGGAGCAGCTCGGCGGCGGCGGCTCGGGCAGAGGAAGAGGCTCCCTGTGGAGGGGGCTGCGCGGCCGGGAGCAGCTCGGCGGCGGCGGCGGCTCCCACAGAGAAAGAGGCTCAGCGCGGAGGGGGTTGCGCGGCCGGGAGCAGATCGAAGGGGCTCGAGCGGCTCCGCAGAGCAGTAGCTGCACGACCGGGAGCGCAAATCCCACAGCGCAGGCCCCGGAGCACAGGGCGCTGGGACACAGCCCAGGATCCGGCCTCCCCCGAGACAGGCAGAGGACCGGAGGGCCCAGGACAGCAAGGACGCTCCTGCCCCAAGCTGAGCAGATCTGAGGACGGGACGGAGAGCCCCGTAGTTCCTGCGGGGGCTGACTCCAGGCTTCCAGAGCTGCCATAGCCACTGTGGCTGTTCCTCCTGGGGCCTCACGGGGTAAACAACCCCCGCTGAGCCCTGCAGCAGGCAGGGGCAGAGCAGCTCCCCCAAGTGCTAACACCTGAAAATCAGCACAACAGGCCCCTCCCCCAGAAGACCAGCTGGACGGACCAGTTCCAGGGGAAGTCAAGGGTCTTAAATCAGAAGATACTCCCGCGTGTTTTTTTGTTTTTTTTTTCTTTTTTCTTTTCTTTTTGATTTCTGATTGCTTCCCCCACCCCCCTTTTTTTCACCTTTCTTTCTTTTTCTTTCTCTTTTTCTTCTTTTTTCCCCTTTTTTCGCTCTTTTCTTTTTTCTCTTTCTCTTTTCTTTCCTTCTCTCTCTTTCTCTCCTTTTCCCAATACAACTTGTTTTTGGCCACTCTGCACTGAGCAAAATGACTAGAAGGAAAACCTCACCTCAAAAGAAAGAATCGGAGACAGTCCTCTCTCCCACAGAGTTACAAAATATGGATTACAATTCAATGTCAGAAAGCCAATTCAGAAGCACTATTATAGAGCTACTGGTGGCTCTAGAAAAAAGCATTAAGGACTCACGAGACTTCATGACTGCAGAATTTAGATCCAATCAGGCAGAAATTAAAAATCAGTTGAATGAGATGCAATCCAAACTCGAAGTCCTAACAACGAGGGTTAACGAGGTGGAAGAACGAGTGAGTGACATAGAAGACAAGTTAATGGCAAAGAGGGAAACTGAGGAAAAAAGAGACAGACAATTAAAAGACCATGAAGACAGATTAAGGGAAATAAATGACAGCCTAAGAAAGAAAAACCTATGGTTAATTGGGGTTCCCGAGGGCGCCGAAAGGGACAGAGGGCCAGAATATGTA
Organism: Nyctereutes procyonoides; assembly: GCF_905146905.1. NCBI lineage: Eukaryota > Metazoa > Chordata > Mammalia > Carnivora > Canidae > Nyctereutes > Nyctereutes procyonoides. The sequence continues at coordinate 61,448,616 of NW_026575125.1, read as the reverse complement.
TTTGAACAAATCCTAGCTGAAAACTGTCCCAATCTGGGAAGGGAAACAGGCATTCAGATTCAGGAAATAGAGAGATCCCCCCCTAAAATCAATGAAAACCGTTCAACACCTCGACATCTAATAGTGAAGCTTCCAAATTCCAAAGATAAAGAGAAGATCCTTAAAGCAGCAAGAGACAAGAAGTCCCTGACTTTCATGGGGAGGAATATTAGGGTAACGCAGACCTCTCCACAGAGACGTGGCAGGCCAGAAAGGGCTGGCAGGATATATTCAGGGTCCTAAATGAGAAGAACATGCAACCAAGAATACTTTATCCAGCAAGGCTCTCATTCAGAATGGAAGGGGAGATAAAGAGCTTCCAAGACAGGCAGGAACTGAAAGAATATGTGACCTCCAAACCAGCTCTGCAAGAAATTTTAAGGGGGACTCTTAAAATTCCCCTTTAGGAAGAAATTCAGTGGAACAATCCACAAAAACAAGGACTAAATAGATATCATGATGACACTAAACTCATCTCTGTCAATAGTAACTCTGAACGTGAACGGGCTTAATGACCCCATTAAAAGGCGCAGGGTTTCAGACTGGATAAAAAAGCAGGACCCATCTATTTGCTGTCTACAAGAGACTCATTTTAGACAGGAGGACACCTCCAGCATGAAAATAAAAGGTTGGAGAACCATTTACCATTCAAATGGTTCTCAAAAGAAAGCAGGGGTAGCCATCCTTATATCAGATAAACTAAAATTTACCCCGAAGACAGTAGTGAGAGACGAAGAGGGACACTATATCATACTTAAAGGATCTATCCAGCAAGAGGACTTAACAATCCTCAATATATATGCCCCGAATGTGGGAGCTGCCAAATACTTAAACGACTTATTAACCAAAGTGAAGAAATACTTAGATAATAATACACTTATACTTGGTGACTTCAATCTAGCTCTTTCTACTCTCAATAGGTCTTCTAAGCACAACATCTCCAAAGAAACGAGAGCTTTAAATGATACACTGGACCAGATAGATTTCACAGGTATCTACAGAACTTTACATCCAAACTCAACTTAATACACATTCTTCTCAAGTGCACATGGAACTTTCTACAGAATAGACCACATACTGGGTCACAAATCGGGTCTGAACCGATACCAAAAGATTGGGATCGTCCCCTGCATATTCTCAGACCATAACGCCTTGAAATTAGAACTCAATCACAAGAAGAAGTTTCGAAGGACCTCAAAAACGTGGAGGTTAAGGACCATCCTGCTAAAAGATAAAAGGGTCAACCAGGAAATTAAGGAAGACTTAAAAAGATTCGTGGAAACTAATGAGAATGAAGATACAACTGTTCAAAATCTTTAGGATGCAGCAAAAGCAGTCCTGAGGGGGAAATACATCGCAACACAAGCATCCATTCAAGAACTGGAAAGAACTCAAATACAAAAGCTAACCTTACACATAAAGGAGCTAGAGAAGAAGCAGCAAATCGACCCAACGCCCAGCAGAAGAAGAGAGTTAATTAAAATTCGAGCAGAACTCAACGAAATTGAGACCAGAAGAACTGTGGAACAGATCAATAGAACCAGGAGTTGGTTCTTTGAAAGAATTAATAAGATAGATAAACCATTAGCCAACCTTATTAAAAAGAAGAGAGAGAAGACTCAAATTAATAAATTCATGAATGAGAAAGGAGAGATCACTACGAACACCAAGGAAATACAAACGATTTTAAAAACATATTATGAACAGCTCTACGCCAATAAATTAGGCAATCTAGAAGAAATAGACGCATTCCTGGAAAGCCACAAACTACCAAAACTGGAACAGGAAGAATTAGAAAACCTGAACAGGCCAATAACCAGGGAGGAAATTGAAGAAGTCATCAAAACCTCCCAGGACACAAGAGTCCAGGGCCAGATGGCTTCCCAGGGGAATATTATCAAACGTTTAAAGAAGAAATCATACCTATTCTACTAAAGCTGTTTGGAAAGATAGAAACAGATGGAGTACTTCTAAATTCATTCTATGAGGCCAGCATCACCTTAATTCCAAAACCAGACAAAGACCCTACCAAAAAGGAGAATTACAGACCAATATCCGTGATGAACATGGATGCAAAAATTCTCAACAAGATACTAGCCAATAGGATCCAACAACACATTAAGAAAATTATTCACCATGACCAAGTAGGATTTATCCCCGGGACACAAGGCTGGTTCAACAGTCGTAAAAACAATCAATGTGATTCATCATATCAGCAAGAGAAAAACCAAGAACGATATGATCCTCTCATTAGATGCAGAGAAAGCATTTGACAAAATACAGCATCCATTCCTGATCAAAACTCTTCAGAGTGTAGGGATAGAGGAAACATTCCTCAACATCTTAAAAGCCATCTACGAAAAGCCCACAGCAAATATCATTCTCAATGGGGAAGCACTGGGAGCCTTTCCCCTAAGATCAGGAACCAGACAGGGATGTCCACTCTCACCACTGCTATTCAACATAGTATTGGAAGTCCTCGCCTCAGCAATCAGACAACAAAAAGACATTAAATGCATTCAAATCGGCAAAGAAGAAGTCAAACTCTCCCTCTTCGCCGATGACATGATACTCTACATAGAAAACCCAAAAGCCTCCACCCCAAGGTTGCTAGAACTCATACAGCAATTTGGTAGCGTGGCAGGATACAAAATCAATGCCCAGAAATCAATGGCATTCCTATACACTAACAATGAGACTGAAGAAAGAGAAATTAAGGAGTCAATCCCATTTACAATTGCACCCAAAAGCATAAGATACCTAGGAATAAACCTAACCAAAGAGGTAAAGGATCTATACCCTAAAAACTATAGAGCACTTCTGAAAGAAATAGAGGAAGACACAAAGAGATGGAAAAATATTCCATGCTCCTGGATTGGCAGAATTAATATTGTGAAAATGTCAATGTTACCCAGGGCAATTTACACGTTTAATGCAATCCCTATCAAAATACCATGGACTTTCTTCAGAGAGTTAGAACAAATTATTTTAAGATTTGTGTGGAATCAGAAAAGACCCCGAATAGCCAGGGGAATTTTAAAAAAGAAAACCATATCTGGGGGCATCACAATGCCAGATTTCAGGTTGTACTACAAAGCTGTGGTCATCAAGACAGTGTGGTACTGGCACAAAAACAGACACATAGATCAGTGAAACAGAATAGAGAACCCAGAAGTGGACCCTGAACTTTATGGTCAAGTAATATTCGATAAAGGAGGAAAGACTATCCACTGGAAGAAAGACAGTCTCTTCAATCAATGGTGCTGGGAAAATTGGACATCCACATGCAGAAGAAGGAAACTAGACCACTCTCTTTCACCATACACAAAGATAAACTCAAAATGGATGAAATATCTAAATGTGAGACAATATTCCATCAAAATCCTAGAGGATAACACAGGCAACACCCTTTTTGAACTTGGCCACAGTAACTTCTTGCAAGATACATCCACGAAGGCAAAAGAAACAAAAGCAAAAATGAACTATTGGGACTTCATCAAGATAAGAAGCTTTTGCACAGCAAAGGATACAGTCAACAAAACTAAAAGACAACCTACAGAATGGGAGAAGATATTTGCAAATGACATATCAGATAAAGGGCTAGTTTCCAAAATCTATAAAGAACTTATTAAACTCAACAGCAAAGAAACAAACAATCCAATCATGAAATGGGCAAAGGACATGAAGAGAAATCTCACAGAGGAAGACATAGACATGGCCAACATGCACATGAGAAAATGCTCTGCATCACTTGCCATCAGGGAAATACAAATCAAAACCACAATGAGATACCACCTCACACCAGTGAGAATGGGGAAAATTAACAAGGCAGGAAACCACAAATGTTGGAGAGGATGCGGAGAAAAGGGAACACTCTTACACTGTTGGTGGGAATGTGAACTGGTACAGCCACTCTGGAAAACTCTGTGGAGGTTCCTCAAAGAGTTAAAAATAGACCTGCCCTACGACCCAGCAATTGCACTGTTAGGGATGTACCCCAAAGTTTCAGATGCAATGAAACGCGGGACACCTGCACCGCGATGTTTCTAGCAGCCATGTCCACAATAGCCAAACTGTGGAAGGAGCCTCGGTGCCCATCGAAAGATGAATGGATAAAGAAGATGTGGTTTATGTATACAATGGAATATTACTCAGCCATTAGAAACGACAAATACCCACCATTTCCTTCAACGTGGATGGAACTGGAGGGTATTATGCTGAGTGAAGTAAGTCAATCGGAGAAGGACAGTGTATGTTCTCATTCATTTGGGGAATATGAATAATAGTGAAAGGGAGTATAAGGGAAGGGAGAAGAAATGTGTGGGAAATATCAGAAAGGGAGACAGAACATAAAGACTTCTAACTCTGGGAAATGAACTAGGGGTGGTGGAAGGGGAGGAGGGCGGGGGGTGGGGGGTGAATGGGTGACGGGCACTGAGGGGGACACTTGACGGAATGAGCACTGGGTGTTATTCTGTATGTTGGTAAATTGAACACCAATAAAAATTAATTTATTAAAAAAAAAGGAAAAAATAAAGCTGAAGGTATCACAACCCTAGATTTCAAATGTTAAAATACTGTAGTAATCACCCAGTATGGTACTGGAGCATAAATATACACAGAGGTAAATGGGAAAGAATAGAGAGCCCAGAAATAAACCTATGATTACATGATCAATTAATCTATGACAATGGAGCAAGAATACAGAAAGGGAAAAAGACTGTTTATTTAACAAATAATGCTGGAATAAACTGGACAATTACATGCAAAATATCTAAACTAGACCACATTCTTGAGCTATACACAAAAATAAATTCAAAATGGGGTAAGCACTGAATGTGAGACTTGAAACCAGTACAATTCTTAGGGAAAACATGGGCAGTAATTTCTCTGATATTGGCCTTAGAAATTTTTTTCTAGGTATAGCACCACTGGCAAGGAAAACAAAAGCAAATTTTAACTATTGGGACTATATTAAAATAAAAACTTTAACATGGCAAAGGAAACCATTAATGAAACAAAAACACAGTCTACTGAGTGGAAGATAATATTTGCAAATGATGTATTGATAAACAGTTAATATCCTATATTAAAGAACTTACAAAACTCAACACCAAAAAAACCCACAAATAATCTGATTAAAAATGGGCAGAGCATTTAAATAGATATTTCTACAAAAGGACATACACATTGCTAACAGATAAATGAAAAGTTTCTCAACATCACTAATCATTATGGAAATGCAAATTGTAGCCACAATGAGCTGTCATCTCATAAGAGTTAAAATAACTAAAAAAAAAAAAAAAGACACAAGCGTTAGCAAGACTATGGAGTAAAAGGGACTCCCCTGCAGTGCTGGTGGGCATGCAGATTGGTGCCTCCCCTGTAGAATACGGCATGGAGATACCTCAAAAATTACAAAAAAGACTACTTTATGATCCAGCAATCACACTACTATTTACCAAAGAAAACATAAGCACTAATTCAAAGAGATACATAAACTCTTATGTTTATAGCAGCATTATTTACAATAACCAAGATATGGAATAAGCCCAAGAGTCCATTGATTGATAAATGGATAAGGAATATGTGTTATATATATGCAACGGAATACTATTTAGCCACAAATAAAAAATGAAATCTTGCCAATTATAATGACATGCATTGAGCTAAAAAATATAATGCTAAGTGAAATAAGTTAGAGAAAGAAAAATACCACGTGATTTCACTCATATGTGGAATTTAAGAAACAAAACAAATGAGAAAAAGAATCAAAAGAGAAAGAAAAGCATATCAAGAAACAGACTCTTAACAAACTAATGTTTGCCAAAGGGAAAGGTAGTGGGGGATGGGTCAAATAGGTGATGGGGATTAAGGACTGCATTTATCCTGATGGGTACAAGTTGATGTATGGAATTGTTGAATCACTATAGTTTACACTTGTAACGACTATAACGTTATATGTTAACTAACTGGAATTAAAATAAAACCTAAAAATATTAAAAATATGATTAACTTATTCAATTATTCCACTAGTGGATATTTGCCAAAAAAATGAAAACATTAATTCTGAAGGCTATATGCATGCATCCCTATGTTTCTTGAAGCATTATTATAATAGCCAATATATGTAAACAAACATTGCTTAATGTTCACTGATAAATGAAAGGGTAAAGAATATATATATATAAAATATATGTAATATATATAATTATATAATATATATTAACTTCATTATTTTCATTATATATATTTCATTATTTTTAAATAGTTTGAGAAGTAAGAAATACAGAGAATTGTTGAATTATTAAATTGTACATAAAAAATAATATAACACTGAATGTTAATTATACTTTAATATATAAGTAAAATAAAAAAATAAAAGGAAGTGGAATGTTGTCAAATGCTTTTTCTGTATCTATTGAGGGAATATTACAACTATGTCTTCTATTTTATTAATGTGATAAATAATATTAATTTACATTTAAGCATCTTATTATCCCAGGGATAAATTTCACTTGATAATGATGTATGACATTTTAATATACTGTTGAGTTTAGTTTACTAACATTTTATTTTATTAAAGATTTTATTTATTTATTTGAGAGAACATGATGAGGGGGCAGAGGATGAGAGAAGAGAGGAAGAAGTAGACTCCTCACTGAGCAGGGAGCCCAGTGCAGGGCTCTATCCCATGACCCTGGGATCACAACCTGAGACTGAGACAGCCACATTTACTAGAAATTTAATAGGAATTTTTACATTTATAACATCAAGGATATTGTCGTCTAGGTTTATTATAGTCTAAGTCTAATAAAATCACCTGTAAAACCATCTGGTCCTAAGCTTTTCTTTGGTGAGAGGTTTTTGATTACAGATTCAATTTCTTTCTTTGTTTTGAATCATTTCAGATGCTCTACTTTTTTCATGATTCAGTCTTGATAGGTTTCATATTTTTAGAAATTTATCTACTTATTCTAGGGCATCCAGTTTGTTAATGTGTGATTTCTTGTACTTGCCTCTCACGATTTTTTGCATTTGTGATATCAGTTTATAATGTCTCCTCTTTCATTTTCAATTTTAAAAATTTGAGTTTTTCAGTTTGTCACACTAAAAGTTTATATTTTCAAAAACCGTTTCTTAGTTTCTTTGATATTTTCTATGGATTTTCTTGTCTGTATATCATTTATTTTCTCTGATATTTGTTATTTTTTTCCTTTCTATTTGTTAAAAGATTTTACTTATTTTTTCATGAGAGACACACATAAAGAGGCAGAGACATAGTCAGAGAGAGAAGTAGGCTCCATGCAGGGATCCCGATGTGGGACTCAATCCATGCCCTGGGCCAAAGGCAGATGATCAACCGCTGAGCAACCCAGGCTTCCCTCTTTTCTGCTAATTTTGAGCTAAGTTCATTTTATTTTCCCAGTTCTTTGAGATATAAACTTAGGTTGTGAAGAACAGACGTTTCTCCAAAGAAGACATACAAATGACTAACAGACACATGAAAAAATGCTCAACATCCCTAGGCATCAGGGAATTACAAAATCAAAACCACAATGAGATACCATCTCATATCTTTCAAAACAGTAAAATGAACTCAGGAAACATCAAGTGTTTGTTAAGATGTGGAGAAAGGGGAACTCTTCTGCACTGTTGGTGGGAGTACAAACTGATGCAACCACTCTAGAAAATAATATGAGTTTCCTCAAAAAGCTAAATATAGTGCTAGCCTAAGACCCAACAGTTGCACTTCTAGATATTTATCCAAAGGATACAAAAACAGTGATTCAAAGAGGTTCATTCATCCCAATGTTTATAGCAGCAACGTCCACAGTAGTCAAATACAGAAAGATCCCAAATGAATGGTTAAAGAAGATATTTTATATATATATATATATATATATATATATATATATATATATATATAATTCATATATATGTACACATATATATGAAATCTTATTATTTACAACTATGTTGATGAATCTAGAGTGTATTATGCTAAGGGAAATAAGTCAGTCAGAGAAAATGAAATACCATATGATTCCACTCATATGTGGAATTTAAGAAACAAAACAGATGAACATAGGGGAAGGGAAGAAAAAATTAAAAATAAGATAGGAACAGAGAGGCAAACCATAAAAGACTCTAACTATAGGGTACAAACTGAGGGTTGATGGAAGCAAAGTGGGTCAGGGGATGGGTTAATTCAGTGATGACATTAAGGACGGCAATTTATGTAATAAGCAATGGGTGGTATGTGCAATTGATGAATCACTAAATTCTACCCCTGAAACTAATAATACGCTATATGTTAACTAAATTGAATTTAAGTTAAAAATTAAAAAATCTATTGGGACATTGTGAAAATAAAACATTTTCTGCACAGCAGAGGAAACAATCAACAAAATGAAAAGACTACCTACAGAATGGGAGAAGATGTTTGCAAATCACATATCTGAAAAAGTGCTAATATGAAAATTCTATAAGAAATTCTTCAAACTCAGTACCCACAAAATGAATAAACCAATTAATAAATGGGCAGAAGTCTTGAATAAGTATTTTTCCAAAGAATACATCCAGGTAGTCATCAGAGACATGAAAATATGCTCAACATAACTGATCATCAGGGGAACATAAATCAAAACTACAATGGGTAGTCATGTCTGTCTATTTTTTTATTTTTATTTTTTATTTTATTTTATTTTTTATTTATTTTTAAAATTTTATTTAAATTCAATTAGTTAACATATAATGTGTTATTGGTTTCATATGTAGGGGTTAGTGATTCATCAGTCTTATATAATACCCGGTGCTCATTACATAATGTACCCTCTCTAATTTCCATCGCCGTTACCCTATCTCACCACTCCTCTCCCATCCAGTGACCCTCAGTTTGTTTCCTCATTTTGTCTCTTATGTTTTTTCCAACTCTCTGATTTCACCCTGTTTTATTTTTTCCTGTTTTCCCCTATGATCCTCTGGGGTATTTTAAAGATTTTATTTATTTATTCATGAGAGACACAAAGAGAGACAGAGAGAGGCAGAGACACAGGCAGAGGGAGAAGCAGGCTCCATGCAGGTAGCCCAATGTGGGACTCAATGCTGAGTCTCCAGGATCGGCGCTGGGCTGAAGGAGGCGCTAAACCACTGAGCCACCCAGGCTGACCTGATCCTCTGTTTTGTTTCTTAAATTCCACATATGAATTAGATCATATGATAATTGTCTTTCTCTGATTGACTTATTTTGCTTAGCATAATATCCTCTAGTTCCACCCATGTTATTGCAAAAGTCAAGATTTCATTTTTTTGATGGCTGAGTAATATATATATATATATATATATATATATATATATAGAGAGAGAGAGAGAGAGAGAGAGAGAGAGCTTGAGAATCAGCTCAAAGACAAGAGGGGTTCAGTCTGTTTTCCTTACTATTATCTGTACAGGTTGTATTTTATTATCCAAATCTTGTATATGTCATGAAGTAACATATTGGTCCTTCTTTATGTTAACTACAACTGATATTAAGCTGTCACTGTTGCTTTGGTGATGTTGTAATCTTTTATTGCATCCTATCAATAATTCAATATGATGTTGTGAGATAATGTATTAAATCAGTTAGGTGGGTGCCATCTAAAATCAAGAGTTATTTCTTTTGGATGCCTGAGTAGCTCAGCAGTTGAGCATCTGCCTTCGGCTCAGGGCACGATCCTGTTTCTGGGGATCAAGTCCCAAATTGGGCTCCAATTTGAGGAGCTTGCTTCTCCCTCTATCTATGTCTCTGCCTCTCTCTCTCTCTGTCTCTCATGAATGAATATATATATATATATATATATATATATATATATATTTTTTTTTTTTTAAGTTACTTCCCTGGTACTTAACATAAGATTCTGAAAACAGTGAAGTAATAGTATACCCATACTAGTACCCAAATTCTTCACTGCATCTTTAATCATGTCTTCATCAAATGAATTTATTCTCACCAGTGGCAATGGAAAATAAATCAAAGGGTCTTTCATTCTAATTTAAGTTATACTACCATCAAGTTAGTTCATAAACAGAACTCTGGTCCAGCCTGTCCTTTCACTCTTCCCATAGAAATTTAATAAAATGAGTTTAAAGGAAATTATCCTATTTCTTTATAAAAGTGAAGAAATAGATTCAGAGTTTAGTGGCAATAGTATGATTATTTTGTCTAAAACTTGAAGAATCAGGAATGACTTAAATGTGTTCTCTGTAAATCTTCCGTAACTACATTGTTCTTGTGACAATCAAATAAATATGAATAAGAGTCAAGTAGATTCGATCAGTCTGATATATTTTATAAATATAAAGGCCAAAACAGGATTAAAACTACTTTTTAATGAGATGTGTGTACATCAACTGAGAAAGATCAACTCATGGATATGAATCTGATACAGTTTGTGCACTGACTGTCAGTAGTATTCTGAAATATTATTGAAAGTTTTTACTTAGAGTATTATGCTAAACTGGAATCATAAAGCATCTTTACTATGTTAGTATTTTTTGCCATCACCAAAGTGTCTTTTCTACATTATTTTTTTCATAATTTTCTATCTCCCCTGATCTTTCTACTTTCTTTCCCTGATTCCTGCATTCAAGTCCATTGCTATTCACTCTCTGCATTTCCCTCCCACCACACCTTTGTTCATATTGCTGCCCTATGAATGCTGAACACTCTCTTCCCAGTGCTTTTAAAACAACATTTACTATTTATCTTTTGCAAATATATTCACATTTCTACTTCTCTCATTAAATGTGAACTAATTAACTGATGTTAATTTTAATAAGGACAAGAGATTTTGAGTGGTTGTTGAGAAATAAATTTGTGCCTAAAATGAGTCTCTTGTAGGCACCATATAGATGGGTCTCTTTTTCCCCCCATTCTGATACCCTATGTCTCTTGATTGAAGCATTTAGTCCAGTCAGAGGGGTTATTGAAAGATATGAATATAATGTCATTGTGTTACCTATAAAGTTGGTATTTCTGATAATGTTCTAGTGTTCGTTGCTCTTGCTTTCCCTTTCCCCCACTCAGAGAGTTCCCTTTAATATTTATTACAGGGCTGGTTTAGTGGTCACAAACTTCTTCAGTTTTTGCTTATCTGGGAAAGTTTTTAATCTCTCCTTCTATTCTAAATTACAGTCTTGATAAAGTATTATTGTTTGCATATTTTTCCCATTCACCATGTTGAATACATCCCAATACCTTTTGGCCTGCCAATTTTCTGTGCACAGTTCTGCTACAAATCTGTTTTCTCCTTTAGGTTAAGGACTTTTTCCCCTTGCTGTTTCATTCTCTTTCTGTCTCTCACTTCTCACTCTGTAGTCATGGCTACTTATTCTCCACAATGTGCATGTCTCTTTTATCCCCCAAATCAACTCTCTGCAGTTCCTACTTTCCACAAGGTGGTCATTTTTGGTCTTCATAATCTTTCATCTTGATCTATTCCATGTTCATTTATCCATTCCACACTGCTAGACTTCAGAGAATTATTATAAGATTCTGAATTTGAGCGACTGCATCTCACACCAGAAGGAGCTATGGAATCACTCGCTGGAGTGTAAGGAGAAGTGAAGACTAGCCAAGGCTATCAGAATTACTTACACCAAGGCAGTCACTAAAATAAAATAATGAAGAAGAGGCTTTGAGTTACATTTAGTTATCAAAAAACTACTGTCCTCTTATTTTTAACATGTACACATAAATTGTGTCAGGGATATAACAAATGGAGAAATCTAAATAGAAATTAAAATTCTAAATTCAAAGAAAATCCTTTATCAACTCTTTACGTCAATAAAGAAGATTTCCCCCTCCATTCAGAGGTGCACCTCTCAAAACTATACCCCTTTCTCCTCTAGAGTTATAGTGGTTGATTTAATGAGGATATATTTATAATGAAGGAGCCTCGGTGTCCATCAAAAGATGAATGGTTAAAGAAGATGTGGTTTATGTATACAATGGAATATTACTCAGCCATTAGAAACAACAAATACCCACCATTTGCTTCAACGTGGATGGAACTGCAGGGTATTATGCTGAGTGAAGTAAGTCACTCAGAGAAGGACAAACAGTGTATGTTCTCATTCATTTGGGGAATATGAATAATAGTGAAAGGGAATAGAAGGGAAGGGAGAAGAAATGTATGGGAAATATCAGAAAGGGAGACAGAACATAAAGACTCCTAACTCTGGGAAATGAACTAGGGGTGGTGGAAGGGGAGGAGGGCGGGGGGTGGGGGTGAATGGGTGACGGGCACTGAGGGGGGCACTTGATGGGATGAGCACTGAGTGTATTCTGTATGTTGGTTAATTGAACACCAATAAAAAATAAATTTATTAAAAAAATAATAAAATAAAATTTGAGTTTCAAAAAAAACCCATCACATTTTACACGAAATGAAATTCCAAATAGTTTCCAAAGAAGATGATTAAATAGCAAGTCGATAACAATCCATATAAAAATAATCGGTTATCTACACTTTATAATATCAGTGCTATTGTTAAGAACTGAACTTCATTATTCTTCAGGAATTTCCAATTGCTTTGGTGATATTCTTTGGTGACCAGAATGACTGAAAGCTAGAAAATATTTATCATACAATAGCACGGCACACATTTATTGTCTTTGGCAATATAATGTAATGTGGATAATAAGTTATTATACAGAGGTTACTAACTGACTGAATGAAATTATAACCCCATCCCAATTTTAAGAATATAGAAGAAATAAAGAATACTCTTTTGATCAGGAACACATTACATCTCCATTTATTCTCCAGGGACTATAAATCATTTATAGCGAAATATTCAAGTGTAAATCTTATTATTTTATATATAAAACTTCAAAAAATGTCTTTCAAATGTGGGAAATGGAAGGAGTCCCACAAATTCCTACAATATTTTATTCCGTATTTTTGCACCAATGGAGATCTTTTCAAATCCAATCACCAGGAGAGAAACCCCTTCAGATAATCTTCAAAAAGACATATTTTTAGAAACTTGGAAACAAGAACAACAAAAAAACTTGGAATGACAAGAAAATGAAAGCCCCTGAATCTCCTCATGTAAGGAGTAAGGAAGCCAATGTTATGGGTCACCATTTGCTTTTTGTTCCCTCTGATGGATTGAATAGCTTGAAGAGAAAAATATAGTGAATATAGTAAGCCATTTATTTTCAAATTCACTGATATGTCTGAGATTTTTTTTAATATGAAATGAACAAATATACAGCTGTTTAAGTAACCAGATAGAAAGAAATAATTCTTTAAAGATAAACGCAACCCAAAAAACAATCATGGGACTATCTGAACTAAAATACCTATTGGTGTATTCACTTTGTCATGCTTTCTAATTTGGGGAAAAAACAAAATTTAGCTACAAACTCAATCAAGAGAGAAAAGGTCCTCTGAATTTTACACAACCATTGAAATATTGGCAAACACAAATTCATTGTGTCTCTGACTTTTACCAAACAACCAAATAAAAAAGAGAACCTCTCTAGATAAGTGACTAATGCCACAGGGAACAGGAAGGAATTTCAAATTTATTCCCAAATCCTGCACAACAATGACAAATTCACATAATATATAAGCTATTTTAGACTATGATTTTGAATTCAGTTAACTGAGCTAACCTAACAAGTACTTAAATCAGTTAGACAATATACGTATTTCTCCACCAAATTAGAATAGGCTGATGTGGATAGGAAAATAAATGGATTAAATTAAGTATAAAAGAAACCAGAATAGCACCACTAATGGCAGAAACACTTGCTTATTTATTATGATCAAAACTCTAGTGGGGGTGGGGGATCCCTGGGTGGCTCAGCGCCTGCCTCTGGCCGAGGACGTGATCCTGGAGTCCCGGGATTGAGTCCCACGTCGGGCTCCCGCCATGGAGCCTGCTTCTTCCTCCTCCTGTGTCTCTGCCTCTCTCTCTCTCTCTCGAATAATAAATAAATCTTTAAAAAAAAAAAAAAAAAAGCTCTGGTGGGCAGCCCGGGTGGCTTGGCGGTTTATCGCCGTCTTCAGCCCAGGGCGCGATCCTGGAGACCCGGGATCAAGTCCCATGTCAGGTTCCCTGGATGGAGCCTACTTCTCCCTCCGCCTGTGTCTCTGCATCTCTCTCTCCTCTCTGTGTTTTTCATGAATAAATAAATAAAATCTTAAAAAAAAGCTCTAGAAAATTAGATAACTTCATTATTTTGGTCAAATCATTTTTATTTTTTTACTTTTTAAAGATTTTATTTATTTATTCATGAGAGACACAGAGAAAGGCCGAGACATAGGCAGAGGGAGAAGCAGGCTCTATGCAGGAAACCCGATGTGGGACTCAATCCTAGGACTCCAGTATCATGCCCTGAGCCAAAGGCAGATGTTTAATCGCTGAGCCATCCAGCTGTCCATGGTCAAATCATTTTTAGATAAGCATCTTGTAGTTAACCACTTTCATTATATAAATATTATTAAGTTCCACCAAGTATTCATAGAATTTCTGAAACAAACAAAACCCACAAACAAAAACCATGATAATAATTTATCTACAATACAGATATCTGCATATAAATATTTACACAAGTGTCCAGAAAGGATTTTAAAAATTAAAATCTTCAAGTATAAAGTAAAACTAGATAATTGAAACATATTTGTCAATTAACTTGATAGAATAGCTGTGAAAATTACATTGTTAACAAACTGTTATATATATACTTTTTCTTTTCAGGTTTTTACTTAAATTCTAGTTTGTTAACATATATGGTAAAAATCATTTTCAAGTAGAATTTAGTGATTCATCACTTACATATATAACACCTAGTGCTTATCACAAGTGCCCTCCTTAATACCCATCACTGATGTAGCCCATCCCCCATCCCAAAATGCTAAATTATTAAAGGATTTTCTGAGAACTGGAAATGTGCACCTAAGCATACCTCACATTGTATATGTTAGAAATATGTAATCAATGTTGCCTTGATGAAAAAACACTGGGTGGAAGTGGGAAAAATCCATAGTTATACTATTGCAAACATTCTATGTAATTACAGACATCTAGCTGTCATTTCAAAACCATCATGTAATGAGAAATAGATATCTTTCTTGAAAGGAAAGAGACAAATGAATTAATGTATTTGTAAAAATACAAATAAAATAGGCACCTGGGTGGCTCAGTGATTGAGCATCTGCCTTTGGCTCAGATCATGATCCTGGGGTCCTGGGATCAGGCCCAGCGTCAGGCTCCCCACAGGGAGGGAGCCTCCTTCTTCCTCTGCCGGTCCCTTGTCTCTCTTTGTGTTTCTCATGAATAAATAAAGAAAATCTTTTAAAAATAACACAATTATTAATACTGATGATAACTTGTTTTAGAAAATTGGGGGCTCAGTCAGTTAATTGCCTGCCTTCAGCTTAGGTCATGATCTTGGGGTCCTGGGATAAAGGCCTGTGTTGGGTTCTTTGCTCATGGGGAGTCTTCTTCCTCTCCTTCTGCTGATCCCCCGGGCTTGTTTTCTCTCTCAAATATATAAATAAAATCTTAAAAAACCAAAAATGTATGCTTCCTTGTGCTTATTCATTCTTTATTTATAAATTTCTAAAAAATGCAAAACAAAAATATTACTTCTCATAAAAAGAGTAATATTACAAAGATATCCGAGAACAAAGTTGCCAAAATGCACTTCTTATTCATGAAAATTATTGGTGAATTGCATATAAGTGGATAAGTGAAGGGAGCCAACCAACTGAAGGATAATTTGGCTAAGCTGAATATATTTATTCTTATTGATGTCAAGCAAAACAAAATATGGCAATGCACAAATGACTGGATTTGGGCTGTGAGGGTTCATTTTTAGCCTTTAGAATCTTTTTCTTAACTTACATTTGTTTTTAGGAGCAAATGATAGTTGGCATCATGTATAGTTCTAAAAGGCCAGACGTACAGACCATTAAATTATTACAAAAATGAGCCACTCTAGTTTATTCTCTGTATTTATGGTTATTTTTTATTATTTTATTTTTTACATTTTTAATTACAGTTAGTTAACATACAGTGCTATATTAGTTTCAGATTTAAAATATAGTGATCTAACAATTCCATACATCACCCTGTGCTCATCACAAGTGTGCTGCTTAATCTTCATCACCTATTTCACCCATCCCCCTACCCACCGCCCCTCGGGTTTCCATCAGTTTTTTCTTAGTAGCTGAGAGTCTGTTTATTGGTTTCTCTCTCTCTTTTCCCTTTCCTCATCAGTTTTTTTTCTTACTTATTTCACAGGATATAATACTCTTTGGATCTATCTATTGTGTCACAAATGGTAAGATCACATTCTTTTCAACAGGTGAATAATATTCCATTGTATATATGCCACATCTTCTTTATCCATTCATATATCAATGGACATTTGAGATGCTTCCATAATTTGGCTAGTGTATATAATACTGCAATAAACAAAGTATTGTATATACTTTTGGATTAATATTTTCATTTCTTTCAATCACTATCCAGTAGTGGAATTACTGGATTACACAGTATTTCTATTTTTAATTTTTTGAGGACCATCCTTATTGTTGTCCACAGTGGCTGAACCAATTTACACCTGAGCAACAGTGCACAAGGCTTCCCTTTTGTCTACAACCTGGTCAAAAACTGTTATTTCTTGTCTTTTGAGAATAGCCATTCTGAGAGGTGTGAGGTGGTGGGTATATTTTTGTGATTTTGATTTGTGTTTGTAGAAATATCTTTAAATTCCTGGCACAAAGACCACTTGGTCATAATGTATATATATATATATATATATATATATATATATATATATATATATATATTGGAATTCGATTTGCCAACATTTGGCACAATTTCTAGTGCTCATCCCATCAAGTGCCCCCCTCAGTGTTTTTCACCCCATCCCCCAAACCACCTCCCTTTACACTACCCCTTATTCGTTTCCCAGAGTTAGAAACCTCTCAAGTTGCATCACCCTCTCTGTAATTTCCCACTCATTTTCTTTCCTTTCCTCTATAATTCATTTCACTATTTTTTATATTCCCCGAATGAATGAGACCATATAATGTTTGTCCTTCTTCGACTGACTTACTTCACTCAGCATAATACCCTCCAGTTCTATCCAGGTTGAAGCAAATGGTGAGCATTTGTGGTTACTAATGGCTGTGTAATATTCCATTGTGTGTGTGTATATATATATTATCTCCTTTTTTAATTTTTTTAAAATTTTTATTTATTTATGATAGTCACATCAGAGAGAGAGAGAGAGAGGCAGAGACACAGGCAGAGGGAGAAGCAGGCTCCATGCAACGGGAGCCCGACGTGGGATTCGATCCCGGGTCTCCAGGTCTCCAGGATCGAGCCCTGGGCCAAAGGCAGGCACCAAACCGCTGCGCCACCCAGGGATCCCTATCATATCTCCTTAATCCACTCATCTTTCATTGAAACAGAGGTTCCTACCACAGTTTGGCTAACGTGGACATTGTTGCTATAAACACTGGGGTGCAGGTGTCCTGCCGTTTCACTGCATTTTTACCTTTGGGGTAAATCCCCAGTAGTGCAATTGCAGGGTCGTAGGATAGCTCTATTTTTTACTCTTTGAGGAACTTCCACACAATTTTCCAGAGTAGCTGTAACAGTTCATATTCCCAGTAACACTGCAAGAGGGTTCCCCTTTCTCCACAGCCTCTCCAACATGTATTATTTCCTGTCTTATTAATTTCCACATTATCACTGGTGTCAGGTGGCATCTCATTGTGGTTTAGGTTTGTATTTCCCTGCTGGCAAGTGATGCAGAGCATTTTATCATGTGCTTTCTGGCCATTTCTATGTCTTCTTTGGTGAAATTTCTGTTCATGTCTTTTGCCCATTTCATGATTGGATTGCTTGTTTCTTTGCTGTTGAGTTTAAAATGATCATTATAGATCTTGGATACTAGCCCTTTACCTGATATGTCACTTGCAAATATCTTCTCCCATTGTGTCGGTTGTCTTTTAGTTTTGCTGATTTTTTTTTCTGTGCAGAAGCTTTCAATCTTGATGAAGTCCCAATAGTTCATTTTTGTTTTTGTTTCCCTTGCCTTCATGGATGTATCTTGCAAGTTGCTGTTGCCAAGTTCAAAAAGGGTGTTGCCTGTGTTCTCCTCTAGGATTTTGATGGATTCTTGTCTCACATTTAGATCTTTCACCCATTTTCACATACACTTTGTATATGGTGTAAGAGAATGGTCTAGTTTCATTCTTCTGCACGTGGCTGTCCAATTTTCCGAGCACATTTATTAAAGAGACAATCCTTTTTCCGGTGGATAGTCTTTCCTGCTTTGTCGAATATTAGTTGACCATAGACTTGAGGGCCTATTTCTGGGTTCTCTATTCTGTTCCATCGATCCAAGTGTCAGTTTTTGGGTCAGTACCATACTCTATTGATGATCATAGCTTTGTAGCACAACTTGAAATCTGACATTGTGATGTGCTCAGCTCTGGTTTTCTTTTTCAATATGTCCCTGCCTATTTGGGGTGTTTTCTGTTCCTAAACAACTCTTAAGAAGTTTGTTTCCACTCTCTGAAGGAAGTCCATGGTATTTTGATAGGGATTGAATTGAGTGTGTAAATTTCCCTGGGTAAAATTGACATTTTCACAATATTAAATCGTCCAATCCATGAGCATGGAATATTTTTCCATCTTTTTGTGTCTTCCACCATTTATTTCAGAAGTGTTCTGTAGTTTTTAGGGTATAGATCCTTTCCCTCTTTAGTTAGGGTTATTCCTAGGTATCTTACGCTTTTGGGTGCAATTGTAAATGGGATTGACTCCTTAATTTCTCTTTCTTCAGTTTCATTGTTAGTGTATATAAATGCCACTGATTTCTGGGCATTGATTTTGTATCCAGCCACACTGCCAAATTGCTCTATGAGTTCTAGCAATCTTGGGGTGGAGTCTTTTGGGTTTTCTATGGACAGTATCATGTCATCTGCAAAGAGGGAGAGTTTGACTTCTTCTTTGCCAATTTTAATGCCTTATATTTCTTTTTGTTGTCTGACTACTGAGGCCAGGACTTCTAGTACTCTGTTGAATAGCAGTGGTGAGAGTGGACATCCCTGTCGTGCTCCTGATCTTAGGGGAAAGGCTCCCAATGTTTCCCTATTGAGAATGATAATTGCTGTGGGCTTTTCGTATATGGCTTTTAAGAAGCTATGGAGGGCAGCCTAGGTGGCTCAGCGGTTTGGCACTGCCTTCACCCCAGGGTGTGATCCTGGAGATCTGGGATCCAGTGCCATGTCAGGCTCTCTGCATGGAGCTTGCTTCTCCCTCTGCCCGTGTCTCTCTGTCTGTCTGTCTCTCTCTCTCTCTGTCTCTCATGAATAAATAAATAATAAGTAAATAAATAAATAAAATCTTAAAAAAATAAGATGCTGTGGAATGTTCCCTCTATCCCTACACTCTGAGGAGTTTTGATCAGGAATGGATATTGTATTTTGTCAAATGCTTTCTCTGCATCTATTGAGAGGATCATATGGTTCTTTTTGTTGTTGTTGATATGATCTATCACGTTGATTGCTTTTCAAGTGTTGAACCAGCCTTGTATCCTGGGCATAAATACCACTTGGCCATGGTGAATAATCTTCTTAATGTACTGTTGAATCCTATTGGCTAGTAACTTGTTGAGAATTTTTGCATCTGTGTTCATCAGGGAGATTGTTCTATAATTCTCCTTTTTGGTGGGGTCTTTCATTTTGGATTTAAGGTGATGCTGTTCTCATAAAACAAGTTTGGAAGTATTCAGTCCCTTTCTATCTTTTGCAGAAGGTTTAGTAGAATAGGTATGGTTTCTTCTTTAAATGTTTGATGGAATTCCCCTGGGAAAGCATCTGGCCGTGGACTTTTGTGTGTTGGGAGGTTTTTGATGACTGCTTCAATTTCCTCCCTGGGGATTGGCCTGTGCACGCTTTCTATTTCTTCCTTTTCCAGTTTTGGTAGTTTGTGGTTTTCCAGAAATGCATTCATTTACTCTATATTGCCTAGTTTATTGGCATATAGCTGCTCATAATATGTTTACAAAATCGTTTGTATTTCCTTGGTATTGGTGGTGATATCTCTTTTTTCATTTGTGATTTTATTAATGTGAGTCTTTTCTCTTTTGTTTTTTAATAAGGCTGGCTAATAGTTTATCTATCTTATTAATTTTTTCAAAGATCCAACTCCTGTTCTTGTTGATCTGTTCTACAGTTCTTCTGGTCTTTATTTCATTGAGTTCTGCTCCAATCCTTATTAACTCCCTTCTTTCGTTTGGTGTAGGCGTTATTTCTGTTCTTTCTCCAGTTCCTTTAGGTGGGAAGTTAGCTTGCTTATTTGAGTTTTTCCAATTCTTTGAGGGATGCTTGTATTGCGATGTATTTCCCTCTCAGGACTGCTTTTACTGCATCCCCGAGATTTTGAATGGTTGTACCTTCATTCTCTATAGTTTATATGAATGTTTTTAATTCTTCTCTGATTTCCTGGTTGACACTTTCATCTTTTAGCAGGATGGTCTTTAACCTCCACATGTTTGAATTTCTTCCAAATTTCTTCTTGTGAGTTTCACAGCATTCTGGTCTGAAAATATGCAGGGAACAATCCCAATCTTCTGCTATCAGTTGAGACCTGATTTGTGACCCAGTATGTGGTCTATTCTGGAGAAAGTTCCATGTGTACTTGAGAAGAATGTGTATTCAGTTGCGTTCGGAAGTAAAGTTCTGTAAATATCTGTGAAATCCATCTAGTCCAGTGTATCATTTAAAGCTCTTGTTTCTTTGGAGATGTTGTGCTTTGAGTATCTGTCATTTGCAGAAAGCGCCATGTCGAAGTCTCCCAGTACTGGTGTATTATTTTTAAGTATGTCTTTACTTTGGTTATTAATACATTGATATACTTGGCAGCTCCCACATTAGGGGAATAAATATTTATGATTATTAAGTCCTCTTGTTGGATAGATCCTTTATTATGATATAGTGTCCCTCTTCATCTCTTACTACAGTCTTTGGGATAAAGTTTAATGTATCTGAGATGAGGATTACTACCCCAGCTGTCTTTTGAGGACCATTTGAATGGTAAATGTTTCTCAAACCTTTCATTTTCAGGCTGGAGGTGTCCTTAGGTTTCAAATGAGTCTCTTGTAGACAGCAAATAGAGGGGTCTTGCTTTTTTATCCAGTCTGAAACCCTGCATCTTTTGATGGGATCATTTGGCCCACTCACATTCAGAATAACTCTTGAAACATATGAATTTAGTGTCATCATATTATCTATTCTGTCGCTGTTTTTTGGATTATTTATTTGGGCTTCCTCTTTCTTTTACAGTGTCCCTCTTAATATTTCTTGCTGAACTGGTTTGGCAGTCACATAGTCTTTCAGTTTCTGCCTATCTTGGAAGCCCTTTATCTTTCCTTCTATTCTGAATGAGAGCTTTGCTGGATAACATATTCTTTGTTGCATGTTCTTCTCATTTAGGATCCTGAATATATTCTGCCTGCCATTTCTGGTCTGCCAGGTCTCTGTGTAGAGGTCTGCTGTTAACCTAATATTTCTCCCCATAAAAATTATGGATTTCTTGTCTCTTGCTGCTTTAAGGGTTTTCTCTTTATCTTTGGAATTTGCATGTTTCACTATTAAATGTCGAGGTGTTGAACGATTTTTATTGACATTGGAGTGGGAACCTTTCTATCTTCTGGATCTAAATGCCTGTTTCCTTCCCCAAATTAGGGAGATTCTCACCTATGATTTGTTCAAATATGCTTTCTGATCCTTTGTCCCTCTCGTCGCCTTCTAGAACCCCAAGTATACATAGATTTTTCTTTCTGAGGCTGTCATTTATTTCCCTTAACTTTTCCTCATGTTCTTTTGTCTTTTTTTCCTCAGCTTCCTTTCTTGCCATCACCTTGTCTTCTATGTCTCTCATTCTTTCTTTTACCTCATTAACCCTTGTCATTAGGACCTCGAGTTTTGATTGCATCTCTTTTAATTTTTTTTTAATTTTGGCCTGATTAGATCTAAATTCTGCAGTCATGAAGTCTCTTGATTCCTTTATATGTTTTTCCAGAGCCACCAGTAGCTTTATAATTGTGCTTCTGAATTGGCTTTCTGACACTGAATTTAATCCAAATTCTGTAACTCTGTGGCAGAGAGTACTGTTTCTGATTCTTCCTTTAGTGGTGAGTTCTTCTTTCTAGTCATTTTGCTCAGTGCAGAGTGGCTCTATGAGTGGTCTCCATCAAGAATATCAAGCAAGACCTAATTAAATTTCACCCTTGATGATTCACTCAGGTCAAAGACCAGAAATTGAAAACAAAGGTCAGAACAAAATAAAACAAAAGGACCATTAAAGTGAAAAACAAATTTTAAAACAAAGTAATAAAAAGTAAAAGGCCAGGGATCCCAAAGAAGAAGTGCAAAAAGAAAAAAAAGAAACAGAAAAAAGGACCAAAAATAAAAAAAGGAGAAGAAAAAAAAAGTGGGGAGGATTGGGAGATGGTAGTGGTGATAAAGTTGTAGTGGAGGGAGAAGGTAGTCTACCTGAGGGGTTCTAGAGGGTAATCCTTTTGTTTCTGTGTATATTAAGTTCTGTATGTTAGAAGATACTCTGTTCCAAATTTATATAAACCAGAAATATTTGTAGAGGGCTCAAACATTGACTACCAAAACATAAATGAGATAAAAGAGGGTTGCAAAAAGGGAATGAGGAATCTCACAGAATGAACCAGCACAGTATACCACTTGATTCTGGGTGCATTCTGGTCATGTTTTAGAAGGTATTTACTTCTGTCTTGTAGAACAAAATGAGGCAGAAGAAAAAAAACACAAAACAAAACAAAACAAAAACATATCTTGTATATCTCTCAAAATTAAGTTGAGTATGTTGAAGGGAATCTAGAAGTGGAAAATATATCTAGGACTTGTAATTGTAGAAATATGAGAGTAAAAAAGGAAAAGTCTTAAAAAAGAAGAGGTGGTAAAATATTGTAATTAAGGTGGGAAAAGAGAAAAGAAAATTGGATTTTTACAGTCTGATATAAAAACGAGTTGTACTGGAAAAGGGGGGGGGAAGGAGGGGTAACCCCTTCTTCTATATACTGTAAATCCCTCAACTTCCCCTGGAGCTTTCTAGTGCTGCTCGGTCAAGAACTTGCTCCTCCCCTGTTTTTCCAGCTGGTCTTCTGGGGGAGAGGCCTGCTGTGTTGACTCTCAGGTGTGTGCACCTGGGGAGCTGCCGGCTCCCCCTGCCCAGTGCTGGGCTCAGATGGAGCTGTTTACCCTATGAGACCTCTGTCCCCTTTCAGCCCTGCCTCTCCCAGGCACACATGACACCAGGAGGAACACCACTGGCAGCAGCCAGGTCTCCAGCTCTGGGGTCAGCTTCCCCAGTAACTACCACAGTCTCCCCACTCGCACTGGCCTAGATGCTCCAGGGGCCGCGCGGGGGCACTGATCTGCACAGCTTGGGGGAGCCCAGTGGGAGCCTCGCTGTCCTGTGCCCTCCCCACCTCCACCTGTCCCGGGGTGAGCGCAAGATCCCCGGCTTTGTCCACCCAGCGCCCTGGGATCTGGGGCATGCGCTGCTGGAATCGTGCTCCTGGGACCAAGTTCCCGAAGGCAGCAGGGCGCAGACCCCACCACCCAGAGCTGCCGCCTGCCTGACCGGCTTCTCCCCGAGGCCTCGCCTCGCAGGTATGCACTCCAGCCCTTTACCGAGATTGGCTCACGGTCTGTGGCATGCTTTCTCCTGGGCGCACTTTCTCTATTAGTGACTCCGGGAGACTCATGTATGATTATTTTAATGTATTGGTGACATCAGTTTGGTAATATTATGTTTGAAAATTTGCATCAATGTTCATTAAGGATATTGTGTGTGTGTGTGTGTGTGTGTGTGGCTTCCTTGTCTGCTTTTTGTATTAGAGTATTGCTGGCTTCATAGAATGAGTTTGGAAAAGTTTTCTACATCTCTATTTTTGGAAGTTTGAGAAGAATTGATAATATTTTTTTTAATATTTGGTAGACTTCATCAGTGAAGCCCTATGATCCTGGACTTTTGTTTTTTTATAATGTTTTAATTACTGATTCTTTCTCTTTTCTGGTACTAGTTGATTGTACAGTGTAAGAGTCCAATTTCATTGTTTTCCATATGGATATCCAATTTTCCCAAAACCATTTGTTGAAGAGGGTATCCTATCCCCTTTTTGTATTTTGGTCACTTATGTGGAATATCAATTGACCTTATCCATGGATATATTTCCTGACTCTCTATTCTGTTCCACCAGTCTGTATAAATGTCTTTATGTCAATACTATTCAGTTCTATTTAATGTGATTTTGTAATATATTTTGAAATCAAGAAGTGCAATACCTCCAACTTTGTTCTTTTGCTCAAAATTATATTTGTGGTACCATATGAATTTTAGTGCTTAATGTTTTTAAATGTACAATTCAATGTTACTAAGTATGCTCACAGTGCAACTATTGTCACTGTTTTCAAAACTTTTCATCATTGCAAATAAAAACTTGTAACCATTAAGCAAAAACATCCCAATCCAGCCTCATCCCATTGTAAATGCTAAGTCACTTTCTGTCTCTGTGAATTTGCCTGTTCTAAATATTTCATCTTTATTTACTAAGTATGATGTTGCTCCTTTGTGGAAAATGCTGTTATAAACTTGAGAGAACTGGCTACTGAGATAACAGTTAAACCAAGTATAGAAAATTGCTTACAATAGCCAGAATATTAATGAAAACTATTTCAATGACTAAAAAAAGATTTTTCAGGGAACCTTGAAAATCTAGAACTGAAATATTCTAATGTGTTTAAGTAATATCTCAACTTTTCCAGCTGTTTACATTCAGTAATTAAACATCCAGTGCTATCAGATATTCTCTTTTTAAAGATAACCTGGACTTTTGGATTGTCAGGTAAAATCCCCCAAATTTAAAAAGTCTGCAGACTGCAGCTGACCATCATGTCATCAAGTTACAGATTTTTTTATAAACAAAATTTTTATATGATAGGAGGAAAATCCCACTATATGTTCAGTGATACACATTTTTTATGAAACAGAGATGGAAGATTTGTGACTTTTTTATACCAAATTTAAGGAACTAAGATATAGAAATAGGAAGTGAATACCCAAGAATGAGTATTGGTAAGGTAGAACTAGTACTTCAAGGAGCCAAAGGACTCTAGAGTGGGAAATTGTTGTTTTTTAAAAGAACTTTGCATTTGATAGACAATAAATATTTATTTGATAAATAAGGTAAAAGAAAAAGTATAAAATAGTAATTAATATAATACTATTAGACATTTGATTTATGAGTAACTTTGTTAATATCATAAAAGTGTTTTTCACTTATCCAACATTTGAAAGAGGCAGATTTTCAACTTTCCTGAAGTCTCCTAATCTAATAAGTTGATGATAATTCATACAGTTCTATTTTTGAATAATTTTTAAAGTTTTTCTCTTTTAAATGACAGGATATTCAAATGAAATTTAAAACACTTACTACAAAGATCCCTTTTAGGGGGATCCCTGGCTGGCTCAGCGGTTTGGCGCCTGCCTTTGGCCCAGGGCGCGATCCTGGAGTCTCCGCGATCGAGTCCCGGGATCGAGTCCCGAGTCGGGCTCCCGCCATGGAGCCTGCTTCTCCCTCCTCCTGTGTCTCTGCCTCTCTCGCTGTCTACGTCTATCATAAATAAATAGATAAATCTTTTTATTTTTTTAAAATTTTTATTAATTTATGATAGTCACAGAGAGAGAGAGAGAGAGAGAGAGAGAGAGGCAGAGACACAGGCAGAGGGAGAAGCAGACTCCATGCACCGGGAGCCCGACGTGGGATTCGATCCCGGGGCTCCA
Source organism: Nyctereutes procyonoides (assembly GCF_905146905.1). NCBI lineage: Eukaryota > Metazoa > Chordata > Mammalia > Carnivora > Canidae > Nyctereutes > Nyctereutes procyonoides. The sequence continues at coordinate 61,422,675 of NW_026575125.1, read as the reverse complement.
GGATCGCGCCCCGGGCCAAAGGCAGGCGCCAAACCGCTGCGCCACCCAGGGATCCCAGATAAATCTTTTTAAAAAAAGATCCCTCTTATGATATTATAAATTAGTGTGTTCTAGATTTTGAAACAGTGGATATTTACTTTAACCAATTTATATAAAATTATATCAATCTCTTCTGAAAATATATTCCCTGAAAAAAATCTATGCTCTTATTTCAGACAGGAGTGTAGATCTACAGCATGAAACACTTGGGGTACTTTTTTCCATTTCAATAAATGAATATGTTCTTATTCAATATGGATTTGAATTTAATTGAAAATCATATCAATTCTCACAGCCCTGGATGATGATGATGATGATGATGATGATGATTGTTATTATTATTATTATTATTATTATTATTTTGGTTGTCCTTCCTTTTGATTTTTTCATTGTCATTTATGATCTGAATTCTGATGGTTCCATCTTGTGGTGAAAGTTAGAATAGGTTCTATGTAGTGTTTTTCTTTTGTCTGTAAAAAGTCTGAAATTAGACTTAATGTAAAAAGTCAAAATTTAGAAATACTGGGACACCTGGGTGGCTCAGTGGTTGAGAATCTGCCTTTGGCTCAGGGCGTGACCCCGGAGTCTTGGGATGGAGTCCCATATTGGGCTCCCTGCATGGAGCTTACTTCTCTCTCTCTCTCTCTCTCTCTCTCTCATGAATAAATAAATAAAATCCTTAAAAAAATAGAAATACTTAATTCAAAACTGTTTGAATATATTCTCCTTGCCCTAATAAATTCATAGACAAGTAAAAATGTCTCATAGGCAGATATTTCAATATAGTGTGATACTAAAGGAGAGATTTACATGAGTGTCAGTAGTGTCACAAAGGTGTTTAATCCTTTTCACCTTTTAGGAAGGTCAGGTAGAAAATGGTTTTATTTGGTTCAGGGCTTGGGTTAAAATGTTAAACTATGGTATATGGGAAAAATAAGCCAAATGTCAATTCTTTTGGAAGCATAATGATAAGTCCTCAAAACTGAGGCCAGAGACAGGAGACTGAAGCAAGCATCAGAAGTCAAAATTGCTCACTAAAAAGGGATCAGATATTCAGAGATTAAATTAGAGAAAAACAATAGATAGAGACATGGAAAAAGAAAGTGATATAGAAATTGTCTAAGGATAATAGGAGGCTGATGGAATGGGAATATAAATGTAGAGCAGACAAGTTAGACTTCTAATTGACATGCCATTCTAAGCTCATTCTTTGAAACACCACTCTACACAAAATACATGATAATGTTTGGTGAAATATAAATAGTGAAAATTATTTATATTAGCAGGCGAAAAAGAGAAAACATTCTCTGTTAAGTCTAAATTTAAAGAGGATGAAGAAGGAGAAAGAGAAGGAAGAGGAGTAAAGCTAAAAAAGCCAAAATCTGTTGTTCTCTGAGTCCAGAACTAGGCAATGGATCTAGGAATGAATCTCCCAAAGATTCCTGAGAGTTTAAACTACTTTGTGTAAGTTTGAAATCTAAGGCCTGTGTTTACTGATTAAAACCAAGATCTGGGATTACATCCCCTCACTTATGAAAAAATTTTGAATAAAGCTAATAACTATATCTGCTTAAGGCAGTTTATATGAAGCAACATACTTTGGGAAGCTCAAGAATACAGACCAAAAAATCATGAGCAGAAAGTGAGTCAAGCTTCTGTAGGCTGAGTGACTGAATCTGAAATTTATCCAACATGACTATAAGAGAGCAATTCTAAACCATCAATATAGTTCATACTAGATACTATCAACCTCCCACACCAATTTGATTCCCAAATGCAAAAAAAAAAAAAAACAAAAAACATGTATTTCCTTTGCCTGCAGGTTTTTTCTGGCATTTAAAACCTTATTTGTCACCCACGTAAGTAGAAGTGCCATGGAATCAATGTTATCCACAGTATCCCTCAACCAATACTCCAGCTCCCTCATTCATTCAGGAGGATAAATTTGAGGTGGATATTTTACACTAAATTCCATAATTACCCAGAATAATGAAACTTCACTTGCCTACAGTGATAATTTTATTAATAACAAAATTTTGGACTACTTTCCATTTTCTAACTCACTTCTTTATTACTTTTACAGAGCTTCTTTGGATCAACTATAAGTACCCTAGCAAAAAAAAAAATCATTGCTATAAATTCTGATTCTGGCATAGCACAAACTAAAATATACTGATTTGGAATTGAAGATATAATGGAGCTGGGTAGAGGTAAAACCAAAACCATTAGAAAGAAAAAGGCTGAAAAAAATGAGGAAGATAAAATCTCAAATTTTAAAAGCAAATAATAATAATTATAATAAAACTTTTTATTAGACCTTGAATAAAGAATGAGAAGATTGGAAAATAGTATTAAGGAACTCATCCATTAATGCAGCATAGAGAAAAGTAATAAAATACATGAAAAGGGATAAAAATGATATACTTAAGGGTTCCAATATTCATTGAATAGTGGTTCCAGAAGAATAGAATAAGGAAGTGATGAAAAGTGATATTTAAAGAAGTTACTTTTTGAGAATTAAAAAGGCACAGAATTAAAGTAGACTCTATCTACAAAGCAAATATAATTCTACATACAGATGTATCAGATACATAACAGTTGAGGAAACAATCTTAAAAGCTAACACAGTAGACAAAGCAGAACTTAAGGCAAAATAGCATTAGCACTAAAAGAAAAATGCATAAAAATTAAAGAAATCTAAAAATAAGATAATTTTTATGCAACCAATAATAGAGGTTTAAAATATTAGAAGATACAATTAGTAGAATGAATATGAAATTGACACCTCTATGAGCACAGTGGAATATTTTTAAATATCCTTATCAAAACCAGTAGGTCGGGTTGACCAAAAATTAACTAGTATGTAAAAGATTTGAATATGTAAAATAACAAGTTAGATTCAATGGAAATATCAGGTTGGAAAAGCTTCAGACTTTAGATTATTTCAAGAAATATTCAGGGGCACCTAAGTGGCTCAGTTGTCGAGTATATGCCTTTGGCTCAGGTTGTTATCCCAAGGTCCTCAGATTGAGTCCCGTGTCAGGCGCCCCACAGGGAGCCTGCTTCTCCCTCTGCCTATGTCTCTACCTCTCTCGTGAATAAATAAATAAAATATAAAAAAATATTCAGCAAAGCCAAGGTGAAGTTCTTTTTTAAAAATTTTATTTATTTATTCATGAAAGACACACACACAGAGAGAGGCAGAGTACACAGGTGGAGACACAAGCAGTGGGAGAAGCAGGCTCCATGTGGGACTCCATCCCAGGTCTCCAGGGTCACGCCCTGGGCTGAAGGTGGCACTAAACCGCTGAGCCACCCAGGCTGCCCTGTGAAGTTCTTGACTTCAATTTTCCTGTTAGATGAATCCCGCATTAATTAAGAATGAATTGTCATTAGTACTTCACATTTGCCCATCATTGGCTTGGTGTAGCCAAATGGAGTATGGTCTAAACACTTTCACAATTGGCATAAATATTTCATATATCTTCCAAAAAGATTGCATGTTCTCTACTTGTTAGATGAAGATATTTTCAGACACAGAAAAACTGAGTAAACTTATCACCATTCAACAAAAAACCTTAATGGAAATAAATGGCATATGGTCATTTGACTTATGTGGAAGCAAAAGTGACCCAAAAGAGAATATATACATATTTCTAAGCAATGGCCAATGACCTAACCATCTAATTAGAAGCCTGAAAGGAAAAGGACTAGAAGGGGCACCTTAGTGGCTCAGTCAATTAAGTGTATGCTTTCTGCTCAGGTCATGATCCTGGGGTCCTGGGATCGAATCTTGCAGCAGGCTTCCCACAGGGAGCCTGCTTCTCTCTCTGCTTATGTCTCCGCCTCTCTTACTGTGTCTTTCATGAAAAAAATAAAATCTTAAAAAATAAAGATTTTTTAAAATCTTTAAAAAGTATTTGAGAGAGAGAGAGAGCAGAGAGGAGGGGCAGAGGAAGAGTGAGAAGCAGGCTCCCACTGAGAAGGGAGCCCAGTGTGGGCCTTGATTCCAGGACCCTGAGATCATGACCTGAACTAAAGGAAGACACAACTGACTGAACCACCCAGGTGCCCCACCTTTCTTTCTTTCTTTCTTTTTCTTTCTTTCTTTCTTTCTTTCTTTCTTTCTTTGTTTATTTCTTTTCTTTCTTCTTTCTTTCTTTCTTCTTCTTTCTTTCTCTTTCTTTCTTTCTTTTTCTCTTTCTTTCTTTCTTTTTCTCTTTCTTCTTTCTTTCTTTCTATTTCTCTCTCTCTCTTCTTTTTTTTATTATTTTAATTCCAGTACAGTTAACATAAGGTGTTATACTAGTTTCAGGTGTAGAATATAGTGATTCAACGATTCCATACATTACTCAGTATTCATCATTAGAGAGTGCAGTCCTTAATCCCTATCATCTATTTCACCCATCCCCCCATACACATCCCCTCTTATAATCATCAGTTTGTTATATATTGCCAAGAGTTTGTTTCTTGTTTTCCCTCTTTTTTTTTCCCTTTGCTCAGTTGTTTTGTCTCTTGAATTCCACATATGGTGAAACCATATTTGTCTTTCTCTGACTGACTTATTTCATGTAACAAAATACTCTCTATCTCTATCCATGTCATTGGAAATGACAAGATTCAATTATTTTTTATGGTTGAGTAATATTCCATTATATATATCTATATCTCTATATATTTATATATATCACTTATTCTTTACCCATTCATCAGTCCACGAGCACTTGTGTTATTTCCATAATTTGGCTATTATAGATAATGCTGCTATAAATATTGGGGTACGTGTATCCCTTTTAAATTATATTTTTTTATACTTTGGGTAAATACCTAGTGTGATTGTTGAATCATAGGGTAGTTTATGGATAACTTTTTGAGGAACCTCCATATAGGTTTCCACAATGGTTGCATCAGTTTGCATTCCCACCAACAGTGCAATAAGGTTCTTTTTTCTTCACCTCTTTGATAATATTTGTTTCTTGTGTTTTTATTTTAGCCATTCTGAAAGGTGTGAAGTGATATCTCATTCTTGTTTGTATTTCCCTTATTATGAGTAATGTTGAGTATTTTTTCATGTGTCTGTTAGCTATTTGCATGTCTTCTTTGGAGAAATATCTTTTAATGTCTTCTGTCCATTTTTTAATTGCATTACTCAGTTTTTGTGTGTTAAATTGTTTAAGTTCTTTATATATTTGGGATACTAACCTTTTATCAGATATTCCATTTGCAAATAACTTCTCCCAATTTATTGTCTTTTAGTTTTGTTGATTGTTTCCCTTGCTGCACAGAAACTTTTTTTTTAGCATAGTCCCAATAGATTATTTTTACTTTTATTTTCCTTGTCTTAGAAGACAGATCTAGAAAAATGTTGCAATGGCTGATGCAGACATATTACTGCCTGTTCTCTTCCAGGATTTTTATGGTTTCAGGTCTCAAATTTAGATTTGTAATCCATTTTGAATTTATATTTATGTGTAGAATAAGAAAGTGGTCCAGTTTCACTGTTTTGCATGTAGCTGACCAGTTTTCCCAACACCATTTGTTGAAGAGATTTTTTTCCAATTGGATATTCTTTCCTGTTTTGTTGAAGATTAATTTGCCATATAATTATGGGTTTGTTGCTGAGTTTTGGAATTAATAACTTAATGTACAGGTGAAGTGACTATTTGAAGTCAAAAACAAGGATAGAATTCTATTCTTTAGGATAAAATATATTTATTAATTTGAAGACCTCTATATTTTACAGTGACTCCATTAAGAGTAAAACATTTTTCTGGGAACTAAGAAGTGGAAACAAAACTGTACCCATTTACAACCATCCCAAGAGACCTACTAGAACATGTTGTGGTTTTATTTCCACAACTCTGGGATTTTCAAGATTAGATGTCCATATCCATAATGGATTTTGCCTGGGATTACAAAAATTGCCCTGCTAAAGTAGATGTAACAGGTGCCACCTGGGTTCTTTGGGGTCCTTATGTCCAGGAACCATCATATGAAGAGTCAACACTGTGGAAAGTGTTATTGATCCTGATCAACAGGAGATCAGGCTTCTTTCATACCATGGCAGCAGAGAAAAATATGTATGAAACTTAGATGATACATTTGATCACCTTTTGGTAATCCATGACTGGTCACCTAAAGCAACTCCAGTTTCCAAAAGGAATTAAGGGCTCAGTAGTCATAAGAATAAATTTTGGATCACATATCTAAGCAAGAGCTATCAAGTCCTCCTGAGATTATATCTGAGATGGGAAATGGGTACCATTTGTGGCCTGATACCAAACACAGTGATGAATTTGCCCCACTAATTTCCTTCTTCTATGTTTTTTCATAGAAATTAAGGCCCATAGGGACCATAGAGGAGATGCTTCATTAACATATGTGTAGAAACATAAATGTGCTGCACAGAGGTAGAATATAATGTGGATGTGCCACTCAGATCTTTTTCAGAAGAAGATCATAGTTTCCACTTCTAACTTCATGGATTCTAGGATCATACTTACTCAGAACTGATGCAGCACTGCCCAAGCAAAGACACCAGAAAATAGGGGTAGCAGGCCTCTTTCCCCAGAAAATGAGCTGAAAGAACAGGAGAAAAATGTTTCTAAACTACACAGTATTGCAAAACTCCAGCACTAGGGGAAAATTGCATATACAATTTGAGTTTTTTTTCTCAAGATTCATCTGTCTTTCACTATAAAATTTTCCATTTCTTTTTTCCCTTTTCAACTAGTTTCTTATTTTATCAAATTTTTGACTTTTAAAAGTATTTTATTTAATTATTTGATACAGAGAGTGAGTACATGCACAAGCAGGGGGAGTGTAAGGCAGAGGGAGAGGGAGAAGCAGGTTTCCCACTGAGCAGGGAGCCAGATGCAGGATTCAATCCAAGAACCCTGGGACCCTGGGACTCTGGGATCATGACCTGAGACAAAGGCAGATGCTCAACTGACTGAGCCACCTAGGCACCCTCAACTCTCTGATTTTAAGTCTTTTTAACTTCCAATTTTTACATTTATATTTTATAGATATATTCTTCATTTTTGGCTTCTTTTCACTGTATTCATATTTATGAATATGAAGTTTTCCATTGTTTACAATTGTGTCCTATAACACACAAACCAAAGTGCACTTAGAACCAAGTGGATCACCCTGTTTTGTCCACACTGTGAGATTATGTTCATTTCCCAACCTTCTCTTTTTCTTTCTTTTTCTTTACTCTTTTTATTATTTTCTTTTACTTTTTGGTACTTTTTTGGTTTCTGACCTCTTCAGATTTGCCTAGTGTATATTTCAATTGAGTCATGGTTGATATTTTTTATTTTGTTCACTCATTCATCTATTCTCCTCGGGCAAAATGAGTATCAGAAAGGGAGACAGAACATAAAGACTCCTAACTCTGGGAAACAAACTAGGGGTGGTAGAAGGGGAGGAGGGCGGGGGGTAGGGGTGAATGGGTGACAGGCACTGAAGGGGACACTTGACGGGATGAGCACTGTGTGTTATTCTGTATGTTGGCAAATTGAACACCAATAAAAAATAAATTTATTATAAAAAAAATGAGTATCAAAAGAATTCAAAACTAAAGAAAGAACCAGAGGTAATTCTTTCTTCTATAGATCTAATTGATATGGATATAAGACAAATGTCAGAGATGCAATTCAGGATAACAGTTGTAAAGTTACTAGCTGGGATTGAAAAAAAAGAATTCTTCACTAAAGAATATCATGGTGAAGATATGAGTTCTAATAAGAATGAAATTAAAATGCTCTAACTGACATGCAGTCTAAATTGGATGTTCTAACACCTAGGATAAATGAGGCAAAAGAGAGAGTACATGAAAAAGACAAGTTGATGTAAAGGAAGGAAACTGATGAAAAGAGAGAACAACTAATGAACCATGAGAGGAGGTTTTGAGAAATTAATGATACCATAAAATGAAAAAAAAATTTGGGGGTCTTAAAGGAGAGGGGGAGGGACAGATGAAATATTTGAGCAAATCATAGTTGAGAAATTCCCTAATCTCAAAAGAAAAAAGGCCTTCAAGTCCAAGAGATACAGAGGACTCCACCAAAAATCAACAAAAATAGATCAATATGCCAACATATAATAGTGAAGCTTGCAAATCTCAGAGATAAAGAAAATATCCTGAAAACAGGTAGAGACAAGAGGTTCTTAACCTATAGGAGGAACATTAGACTGATATCCAAACTATCCAAAGATAGGGCAGCCCCAGTGGAGCAGCAGGTTAGCACCGCCTTCAGCCCAGGGCATGGTCCTGGATACCAGGGATCGAGTCCCACGTCAGGCTCCCTGCGTGGAGCCTGCTTCTCCCTCTGCCTGTGTCTCTGCCTCTCTCTCTCTCTCTCTCTCTCATGAATAAATAAATAAAATCTTTAAAAAATCTTATTTTTAAAAAAAAATAAATTCTTTAAAACATAAACTATCCAAAGATAGTTCAGAAAGGGCTGGCGTTATATATTCAGAGTATTAAATGAGAAATACATTTAGCCAAAAATACCCGTCAAGGTTATCATTCAAAATGGAAGGAGAGATGAAGAGATTCCAGGACAGAAAGAAACTGAAAGAATGTGACCACTAAACCAAGTCTGCAAGAAATATTAAGGAGGATTCTATGAGCAAAGAGAGAGCTCAGGAGTACCATAGACCAGAGAGAAGCAGAGACATCTAAAAAAAAGAGACTTTACAGGAAATACAATGGCACTATATTCATATCTTTACATAGATACTCTGAATGTAAGTGCTTCAATCAAAAGACAAAGGGGAGCAGATTGGAAAACAAAACAAAACAAACAAACAAAAAACACAAGAGTCTTCCATATGCTGCCTACAAAGAGACTCTTTTCAGAACTAAGGACAACTCCACACTGAAAAGGAGGCCATGGAAAACAATTTGTCATACTAATGTACCTCAAAATAAAGCTGGGGTAGTGATCCTCATATAAGACATACTAGATTTTGGGACGCCTGCATGGCTCATTGGTTGGGCAGCTGCCTTCGGCTCAGGTCTTGAACCTGGGATCCAGGATTGAGTCCCGCGTTGGGATTCTGTGAAGAGCCTACTACTCCCTCTGTCTCTCTCTCTATGTCTCTGTCTCTTTCTTTCTGTGTCTCTCATGAATAAAGAAATAAATCTTTAAAAAGAAAGACAAACTAGATTTTAAACCAAAAATTGTAGAAAGGGAAGAAAAGGGACACTATTTCATACTTAAAGTGTCTATACAACAAGAAGAACTAGCAATTAAAATATTTAGGGTCCTCAATTCTGAACATTCAATTATATCAACCAATTAATAACCAAAATAAAGAAATACATTGATAACAATACAATAATAGTAGGTGATTCCAACACCCGACTCACAGCAATGGATCTAAGTAGGAGATCAATAAGGAGAAAAGGGCTTTGAATGACACACTGGACCAGATGGACTTCACAAATATATACAGATTATTCCATCCTAAGGCAACAGAACACACATTCTTCTCTAGTGCACATGGAACTTTCTTGAGACTAGATCACATACAGGGTCACAACCAGGTATGAACTAACACCAAAAGATTGGAATTATTCCCTGCATATTTTCATATCACAATGATATGAAACATGAACTGAATCACAAGAGGAAATTTGGAAGAAACTCAGACACTTGAAGGTTCAAGAGCATCCTACTAAAGAATAAATGGGTCAACCAGGAAATTAAAGAAAATAATTTAAAAATCATGGAAACAAATGGAAATGAAACACAACTGTTCAAAACCTTTGGGATGCATGCAAGCCTGTCCTAAGAAGGAAGAACATTTCAATACAAGCCACTCTCAAAAAATTAGAAAAATCTCAAATACACAAGCTAACCTTACACTAAGGGAGCTGGAGAAGAAACAGCAAATAGAGCCTAAACAAAAAGGAAAAAATATAATAAAAATTAGAGCAGAAATCAATGAAATATAAATGAGTAGAAGAATAGAACAGATTAATGAAACTAGAAACTGGTTCTTTCAAAAAATTAATAAGAAGGCAGCCCAGGTGGCTCAGGGGTTTAGTGCTGCCTTTAGTCAAAGGCATGATCCTGGAGACTCAAGATCGAGTCCTACATCAGGCTCCCTGTGTGGAGCCTGATTCTCCCTCTGCCTGTGTCTCTGCCTCTCTCTCTCTCTCTCTCTCTCTCTCTCTCTCTCTCTCTCTCCCTCTTTCTCTCTCTCTCTGTGCCTCTCATGAGTAAATAAATAATAAAAAATGAAAAAAGAAATTTACTAAAAAAATTAATAAGATCAATAAGCTGCTAGCCAGAATTACTAAAAAGAAAAGAAAAAGGTCTCAAATTAATAAAATAATGAATGAAAGTGGAGCGATGACCCCAAACATCAAACATCAAGAAAGTACAAATAACTATCAGAACATATTATGAACAACTATATGCCAACTAATTAGGCAAGCTGGGAGAAACAGATTAATTCCTAGAAATTTATAAACTACCAAAACTTTAAAAGGAAGAAATAGAAAATCTGAATGGACCCATAACCAGCAAGGAAATTGAAGTAGTAATCAAAACCCTCCCAAAAAAACAAAAGTCCAGGGTCAGATGGTTTTCCAGGAGAATTATACGAAACATTTAAAGAAGAACTAATACCTCTTCTGAATCTGTTTCAAAAAATAGAAATGGAAGGAAAACTACCAAATTTGTTCAATGTGGCCAGCATTACCTTGATCTCAAAACCAGATAAAGATCTAATCAAAAAGAAGAATGAAGGACCAAGATCCCTGATGAAAATGGATGTCAAAATACTCCAAGACATTAGCCAATATGATCCAACACTAAAATTAAAATGTCTGTTCACTACGGGCAAGTGGGATTTATTCCTGTACTGCAATGTTGGTTCAACATTCACAAAACTACCAGCGTGATAAAAGGACTAGAAACATATCCTCTCCACTGATGCAGACAATCATCTGGAAAAATACAGCATTCTTTCTTTATTAGAACTCTCCACGGTGTAGGGATAGAGGGAACATACCTCAATATCATAAAAGCCATCAATGAAAAGCCCACAGTGAATACCATTCTCAGTGGGGAAATACTGAGATCTTTTTACCCTAAGGTCAGGAACATGACAGGGATGTTCACTCTCACCACTGTTATTCAACATAGTAATAGAAGTCCTAGCCTCAGCAATAAGACAACAAAAAGAAATAAAAGGCATTCAAATTGGCAAAAGAGTCACATTCTCATTCTTCACGGATAACATGATATGTTATGTGGAAAACCCAATAGACTCCACCTGAAAGTTGTTAGAACTCATACAAGAATTCAGCAATATGGCAGGATATAAAATCAATGCACAGAAATCACTTGCATTTCTATACATTAACAATGAGACAGATGAAAGAGAAGTTAAGGAATCAATCTTATTTAAAATTGCACCAAAAACCATAAAATACCTAGGAATAAACCTAACCAAAGAGGTATAAGATCTGGACTCTAAAAACTACATAACACTTATGAAAGAAATTGAGGAATACATGCTCATGGATTGTAAAAGTAAATATTGTTAAAATGTCTATGATACCCAGAGCAATCTAAATATCATCGACATTTTTCACAGACCTGGAACGAATAATCCTAAAGTTTTCTTGGGACCAGAAAAGACCTTGATTAGCAGACGAATGTTGAAAAAGAAACCATAGCTGTTTGCATCACAATTCCAGACTTCAAGCTATATTACAAAGCTGTAATCATCAAGACAGAATGATACTGGCACAAGAACAGACACATGGATCAATGGAACAGAATGAATGGTGCTGGGAAAATTTGTCAGCCATATGTAGAATAAAGCTGTACTATACTATTCTCTTACACCATACCAAATATAAACTCAAGATGGGTGACGTATCTAAATGTGAGCCAGGATTCCATCACAATCCTAAAGGAAAACACAGGCAACAATCTCTTTGACCTCCACTACACCAACATCTTGCAAGACACATCCATGAAGGCAAGGGAAACAAAAGCAAAAATGAACTATTGGGACTTCATCAAGATAAAAACCTTCTGTACAGCAAAGGAAACAGTCAAGAAAATTTAAAGGCAACCTACATAATGGGAGAAAATATTTGCAAATAATATATCAGATAAAGAGTGAGTATCCACATTCTATAAAGTATCAAACTCAAAATCCTAAAAACAAAGAAACCATTCAAGAAAAAATAGAAGATATGATCATACATGTCTCCAAAGACATTCAAATGACCAACAGACACATGAAAAAAATCCCCCCATCACTGAGTATCAGGTAAATACAAATCAAAACCACAATGAGAGACCACATTACACCAGTCAGAATGGCTAAAACTAACAAACTAGAAACAATAAATGTTTGTGAGGATGCAGAGAATAGGCAACTCTCTTGCACTGTTAGTGAGAGTGCAAGCTGTTTTGGGGAATAGAACCTGGTACAGACACTCTTGAAAATGGTACGGAGTTCACTCAAGAAGTTAAAGATAGTGCTACTCTATGACCCTGCAACTGTACTACTAGGTATTTACCCCAAAGATACAAATGTAGTAATCTGAATAGGCCCCTGCACCCCATTGTTCATAGCATCAATGTCCACAATAACCAAACTTTGGAAAGATATGAGACATCTATCCATAGATGAATGGATAAAGAAGATGTGATATATTTGTGTGTATATATATATATATATATATATACATACACACGCACATGCACACACAATGGAATATTACTCAGCCATTGGAGAGGATGAATAGTTATCATTTACTTTGACATGGATGGAACTGTTGGATACTATGCTGAGTGAAATAAGTCAATCAGAGAAAGACACTATCGTATGGTTTCTCTCACATGTGGAATATAAGAAACATCGCAGAGGATCATAAGGTAAGGGAGGAAAAACTGAATGGGAAGTCATCAGAAAGGGAAACAACAACAAAAACAACAACAACAAAAAAAAAAACATGAGATACTCTTAAGTATAGGAAACAAGAGATGCCTGGGTGGCTCAGTGGTTGAGTGTCTGCCTTCAGCTCAGGGTATGATCCCGGAGTCCTGGGATCAAGTCCCACATTGGGCTCCCTGTGGGGATCCTGCTTCTCCCTCTGCCTATGTCTCTGCCTCTTTTGTGTCTCTTATGAAAAAATAAATAAAATCTTAAAAAAATAAGTATAGGCACAAACTGAGGCTTGCTTTAGGGGAGTTGAGTGAGGGGATGGGTTAATTGCATGATGGGCTTTAAGGAGGGCAGTCCTGTGATGAGCTTTGGGTATTATATGCAACTGATGAATTATTGAACACTACATTAGAAACTATGTATGCAATATATGTTGACTAATTGAAGTTAAATTAAAAAATTGAAAGATATAATAATCAAAAGCTTCAAATTATCTTTACAAATTTTCATATACAATGTATAGGATTCAAATAAATTTGTAAGATATAATGGATTTTTTAAATGATCAAAATGCAAGAGTGAAATATTCAAAAGGAACCAACCCTCATGAGTTACAGACATTAGAATTATCAGCAAGATAATTAAAATTACTATAAAATATTGTATTAAAAACTGGACAAAATATTGAATTGCAGCAGACCACCAGAATCAATAAAAAAGAACCAAATGCAAATTCTAGAACTGAAGAACAAAAATTAAGAGTTTATTGAATCTGTTTAATAGTAGTGAGTAAAAAAAAATATAATTAGTGAAATAGAAAGTAAGTCACAGAAAATGTCCAGACTGAGGCATGGAAGGAAAAAACAACTGAAAAATGCAAACAAATAGATATATGATATCATGGAAGGATTCATATTTTTTGATGCTGCAAAGGGAAAGGAGAAATTTGGATGGGAGCAATATTTTAAGAAATAATTCAAGAGATAACAGTGTATAATTTCCCTAAACTAAGGAAAAATATCATGCCACAGATTCAAGGAGTACTAAAAACTCAAGCAGAATTAATGCAAATAAAACAACATCTAGGCATGTTCATAGAAAAAATGCTGAAAATAAAATTCAAAGAGAAAAACTTTAAAAATTTCCAGAGAGAAAAACATATTACCTTTAAAGGAAATCAAAAGAAGCCAGAAGATAATGACATAACATCTTTAAAACACTAAAAGGAATTAATTTTCAAACAAAAATCTAACATAACAAATCTAAGTTCTATTGAACTTATTCTTAAGTGAGGACAAAATCAAGCATTTCAGAAAAGGAAAAGCAGATTTCATCATCAGTCAACACAAAACCCTAATTGGTGGGAACAATTTTCTTTTTCAGGAAGAAGGAAAATTATCCCAGATGTAAAGAAAAAGTTAAGGAGGAGAGAGGGAAGAACAATAACAAAATTGTGGGTTTATCAGTCAGTAAATTAAACTGAGTATTGATCTTACAAGTAATTATGATGATGGCCTTTAAAGTTTAAAATTTTGGAAGAATGTTTTAAAAATAAAATGTTGGAAGAATTAAAAAACAGAGTGGAGTGGAACAAAAAAACCCAGAAGGAATAATGATAGTTTTCCAAAGATCTTGGATTCTATGTATATTAAAATATATTAATTTCTATAATATTTTAATAATTTGAGAACTCACATTGTAATTTCTAGGGTAAAATAAATTCATACAAATGTTCTGTTTTGAGACAGCAATATACAAAATTCCTGAACACATCTCTTTTCATGGACATGCCAAACCTATAGCTACATATGAAACAATTTCCTCTGGGGGGGAAAAAAACATTAGCTAAGCAATTCTTACACATAGGGCAAATAAGAAAAACTCCACACTGAAGTGAGCAGAAGAAGCTAAGACACAATCTCACCATATATACCACCTCCAGAGCAGTGACCCACAACCAGGAGGAAACTCAAATCCCCAAGCTTCTCCGTGAGGAGCACAAATATTTGAATACAACATTAGATACCCCAACTTTTAAGAGTTGCACCTTAGAGATGAGCACCAGAGACATCTAGCTGTGAATCTAATAGGGTTTACATCCATATGACTCAAAAGGCTATAGAAAACTGAAAAAGAGTTCTTAAATGGTCTGTGCAGCTTTATCCGCCCCAGGGCTCAGTGCAGGGGCAACTGACAGAGAAATGCCCAGACTTTTAAGTGAAAGAGGCTTTTTTGCTTATCTTAACATATTGACCTGAGGGACAGGCATCTCATTTAATACACATCTACTGGCCTACTAACATACTGAGACAGAGGCCAGCTAGTGCCATCTTTGTGCTCTCCCTCTGCCTCACTCCAGCTCACCAGTAACTCTCAGAAAGGAGCTTGGACCTTCATCTTGCTCTCCAATTTATTCAGTTGTTCACCCACGGGACATATCTAGATTGGCTGGCTCTGGTGGACAGTGGGGCTTATGCAAGAGAATCTCAGGGACTGTAACAAATGGAGAAAGGGCACTTAACTGTTTGCCACCACTTAAGAACAGCAAAGAAGCAAGAGACTGAGGCATCCAATCTTACTGTGAAAAAGACCTATTAGCTCATCTTCATAGCTGTGGCATGAAAGGCAGACCTTTTTATTAAGATTTTATTTATTTATCCCTGAAAGGCAGAGAGAGAGGCAGATACATTGGCAGAGGGAGAAGCAGGCTCCTCATAAGGAGCCCAATGCAAGACTCAATCCCAGAACCCCAGGAATACTCCCTGAGCCAAAGACAGACACTCAATTGCTGAGCTACCCAGGTGTCCCTAGACTTTTAATTAAATACACATTTCAGGGCTGACTGTGATACTCTCTAGAGACCATGGAGGGCAGATGTTATCTTTATGGTCTCCCTATGCAATACTACAGGGTGTAGTATCTTCAAAAGAGGAGTTTATACATACATCCAGTGCCCTGGATTTTATATATGGTGCCTCAGTTATTGTGGCTGTTGCCCAGGGCTTTTGCCTTGATTGCCTAGATGTGGTGACTAGTGGAGCTTGTGCCCCTGGTCCCATGGCTGTGTTGCAATTAGAGAGAAAGTTCTTGTCCAGTTACCACATCCCAGGGCAAAATACAGACAGCAGGGTAAAACACATACAATTTTTCTGTAAAGGAGGCTTGTTTGTTCTGGAGCTTTGGTGTGAGTGACAAGCTTATGGTTTGATAAACACCTAGGGTCCTACTTAGATGCTCTCAGGGAACAGATGATAATGAAGGTCATCTTTGTGCTCTTCCTCTGCCTTGCCTCAAGTTATTGAAATGAAAATATGTTCCTTCAGAAAGGAGCTTGTACCATTGTCTGGCACCCTGATTTTTGTGATTGTTACCCTAAGACACCTCTAGATTGCCTGGCTCTGGTGGCCAGCAGGGCTTACATTTGCAAGTCCCACTCAACTGTATATATTTGCATACTTTAGATGAAATCAGGCACATTCAGGGTGGTATGGCCATAGACTATATTTGCATACTTTAAAAGCTGCTACCTGGAGATTCCAGTCCAAGATGGCAGTGTAGAAGACCCTAAACTCATCTCCTCCATGAACACACCAAATTACATTTATGGAGTGATTCCTCTTGAAGAACTGAAAGCCAACTGAACAAATTGTGCACAACAAAATATAGAATGACAAAGGGCAACAAGAGAGACAGAGACAAGGGAACAAAAGGAAATGCCATGCCTAACACTGTGAACTACAGTGGGGAGGGATGGTACTGAAGGGCCAAGAACAGATTCCTCTGCCCATGCTCACACACACATGCACACACACTACCTGTTGTTTAAAAAAAAACCTAGCACATAAAAGAGCCATCCTAGAACTCAAGGAAAGGGTGAAAGAATTGCTGGAACTCTCTCTGGGTGGAAGAGGCAGATTTCCATAGTCTATGCTCCTCATTCATCTTGAAAACAGACCACTGCACAGTCCAGGCACCCTAACTGGCCTGCTACCTCAGTAAGCCCTGGGGTTCTAGAACACACCATCCCCAATCATTCCACCAAGGTAGCCACAGGATGGTATATATCAGAACTCCTCCAAATAGTACTCATTATAACTCCAGTATTCACATCAAGGTGACACAGGTGTCATACACCATGGAAAACTCCAGGCCCACACCACCTTGGCTTCAGACAGATTCCTAGGACACCTCCAGCACAGAGCAAAACAGAAGCACCCAACTGATGTCTGCTTCAGTTTCAGGATGCTCTATGAGTAGAGTACTCCCAGGAATCCCTGGCCTATGACTTCCCTGGTTTTAGTCTTCACAACAAGACACCCTTTACTGAAGGACACTAGAACACCCCTTCTTGGACTGGCCTTGGCTCGTCATTGAGCCAGGGAACTCCCTGTTCTGAGCTCCCTGGGATACTCCAGCTTGTACCCACTTCAGCTCTAGCCATCCCATCAGGAAGCACTCAGTATGAAGAATCCTGAGACAACCTGGCATGCAACAATTTCAGCTTGAGTTTGAGTTATCCTGCCAGAGCACCTTTTGTGTGGCTAGGTCAGGAGCTAGACAGCTTTAGCTGTCCTGCTAGTGTGCCCACACCCTACATGGTGCCCACACCCTACATGGATCACCCCAGGATCTCCCAACCTGTACCAACCTTGGCTTCCTCTGCCCCATTCAGGGCAACCTCTGTGCAGAGCCCTGGAACACCCTGGTTTTTACCCACCTTAGCTTTGCTATTCTGCCAAGGAGACCTCTTTGTGTAGAAACTGGGTACCACTAACTTACACTCACATTAGTTTCAACTATATTGCCAGGGTACCCTCTGCACATAGAGTCCGGAGACATACTAGCCTGCATATTACTTCAGCTCCAGCAGCCCCCTATAGCACCACTGCACAGAAGACACCAAGACACCCTAGCTTGCACCCATTTTACCTTTAGATATTCTTTCAGAGTTCCCAAACACATAAAAGACTGGGACGATCCAGCCTTCAGCCACTTGAGGGAGAAAAGGCATCTATTAAAAGAAAGCCCAAGAACCTCTGAAGCTACATGTTGCCTTACCTCTAGCTACCTTTCCAAGACACTCTCTGCATGGAGATGCCTAAGATACCCCAAATAATACCAACTTTAGTTTCAACTCTTTTGTCAATGTGTCCTCTCTATATAGAGTCTCAGGACACCTTATCCTACACCCAACATTCACATTAAAGGGGTCCTAGAAGAAAAAAGACAATGAGGTAGAATATTTATCTGAAAAAAAAAAAAAAGCTGAAAACTTCTCTAACCCAGGGAAGCACATACACATCCAGGTGCAAGAAGCACAGAGTTCCAAAATAGGTTGAACCCATGAAGGTCCATGCCATGACACATAATAATTAAAATGTCAAAGATTAAAGATAAACATAAATAGTTAAAAGCAGCAAGACAGAAGCAAAAAAAAAGGGGGGGGGGACTAATAAGACTATGACCGGATTTTTCAGCAGAAACCTTGCAGAGAAAAGGAGAGCGACATGATGGGTTGTAAGGAAAAAAAAGTCCTTAAAACAAGAAAACTCTACCAGTTAAGATTATTCTTGAGATTTGAAGATAAGATAAAGAATTTCTGAAACAAACAAATGTTAAAACAGTTTATCACCACAAAACCAACCATACAAAAAAAAAGCCAAAAAGACTTTTTTTAATCCTTCTACACATACCATTTTTATTAGTTTTTTTATTCCAGTTAGTTAACATGTAGTATAATCTTAGTTTCAGTTGTACAATTTAGTGATTCCACACTTACATACGATACCCAGTGTCACAAATGCATGCCTTATCCTTATCACCTATTTAACTGATTCCCTCATCCACTTTCCCTCTGGAAGCCACCAGTTTGTTCTCAATAGTTAAGTCTATTTCTTGGTTTGCCTATCTTTCCCCCCATAATCATTTGTTTTATTTCTTAAATTCCACATGTGAGTGAAATTATATAGTATTTGCCTTTCTTTGACTATCTTACATTCTTAACATAATACTCTCTAGCTCCATCCACGTAGCTGCAAATAGCAAGATTCCATTCTTTTTTATGGCCAAATAATATTCCATTATATATATATATAATATATTCGGAATGGAATATTATTCCATTATATATATAAAATGTATATATAATATATACATATTAACATATGCATATAATATATGCATATAATATATGCATATTATGCATATAAAATATAATATATATAATATAATATAACATATATAATATTATATTCCAATAATATTCCATTATATATTATTATAATAGAATATATATATGAAATATATATGGAATATATGGAATATAATATATATGGAATAAATATGGAATATAATGGATATATATTATATATAATTATATATTACATATTATATTATATATAATTATATATTACATATTATATTATATATATGTAATACGTATATCTCACTCATCGTGGATGGACATTTGGGCTCTTTCCACCATTTGGGCTATTGCTGACAATGCTCCTATAAACATGACGGTGATTTTATCCCTTTGAATTAGTATTTTTGTATCCTTTGGCTAAATAACCTAGTAGTGAAATTGCTGGATTGTAGGGTAGTTCTATTTTTCACTTTTTGAGGAACCTCCATACTGATTTCTAGAGTGGCTATACCAATTTGCATTGGCAGAAGCAGTGTGAGTACACCTATCTCCACATCCTCACCACTACCTATTGTTCCCTGTGTTGTTAGTTTTAGCCATTCTGACAGGTGTGAGGTGATAGCTCATTGTAGTTTTGGTTTGCATGTCCCTAATGATGACTTATATTGATCATCTTTTCATATATCTGTTGACCAAAGATATGTCTTCTTTGGAAAAATGACTATTCCTGTCTTCTGCCCATTTTTTTAACTGGATTGCTTTCTGGGGGTTGAGTATTAAAAGTTCTTTATATATTTTGAATACTAACTCTTAATCAAATTATCATTTGCAAATGCCTTCTCCTATTCCAGTGATTGCCTTTTAGTTTTGGTGATTTTTTCCTTCACACCTGCAGAATTATTTTTTAAAATTTTGAATTCCCAGTAATTTCCTTTGTTTCCCTTGCCTACTGAAACATATCTAATAAGTTGTTCAGTCAGTGTCAAAGAGGTTACTGCTTGTATTCTCTTAGGATTTTAACAGCTTCCTGTATCACAGATCTTTAATTTATTTTGAATATTTTTGTGTCTGGTGTGAAAAAATGGTCCAGTTTCATTCTTTTGCATGTCGCTATCCAGTTTTCTCAACACCTTTTGTTGAAGAGACTGTATTTTTTTTCCTTTGGATATTCTTTCCTGCTTTGTGGATGATTAATTGAACATAAGGTTGTGGGTTCATTTCTGGGTTTTCTAATCCATTCCATTGATCTACGTGTCTATTTTTGTGCCAATACCATACAGTCTTGATTATTATAGTTTTGTGATATAACATGAAGTTAAAAACTGTGATGCCTCCAGCTTTTCTTTCTTGTTTCAAGATTCCTTTGGCTATATGGGGTCTTTTGTGTTTCCTTGCAAATTTTAGGATTGTCTGTTCTACCTCTGTAAAAAATGTGTTTGATGTTTAGATAAAGATTGTATCAAATGTGTAGATTTCTTTGGATAATACAGACATTTTAACAATATTTGTTCTTCAAATCCATTAACATGCAATATTTTCCATTTCTTCATGTTGTATTGAGTTTCTTTCATCAGTCCTTCATAGTTTTCAGGTCTTCATAAAAATCTTTACCTCTTTGGTTAGGTTTGTTCCTAGGTACTTTATTGTTTTTGGTGCTAATGTAAATGTGATTTATTCCTTGATTTCTCTTTCTACTACTTCATCATTGGTGTATAGAAATGCAAGACTTCTGCATATTGATTTTGTGTCCTGTGACATTATTAATTCATGTATCAGATCTAGCAATTTTTTGGTGAAGCATTTTAGGTTTTCTATATAGAGAATCATGTCATCTGCAAAGAGTGAAAGTTTGAATTTTTCCTTGCTGATTTGAATGCCTTTCATTTCTTTTTGTTATCTGATTTCTGAGGCTAGAACTTACAGTACTGTGTCAACAGTGGTAAGAATGGACATCTCTGTCATGTTCCTTTTTTTTTAATAAATTAATTTTTATTGGTGTTCAATTTACCAACATACAGAATAACACCCAGTGCTCATCCCGTCAAGTGTCCCCCTCCGTGCCCGTCACCCATTCGCTGAGTGAAGTAAGTCAATCGGAGAAGGACAAACAGTGTATGTTCTCATTCATTTGGGGAATATGAATAATAGTGAAGGGGAATATAAGGGAAGGGAGAAGAAATGTGTGTCATGTTCCTGATCGTAGTGGAAAAGTTCTGTTTTTTTCCCATTGACAATGATATTGGCTTTGGGTTTTTCATACGTGGCCTTTATGATTTTGAAATATGGCCCCTCTATCCTACTTTGTTGAGGGTTTTTATCATGAATACATGTACTTTGTCAAATGCTTTTTATGTATCTATTGAAAAGATCTTATTTTTCTTATCCCTTCTTCAATTAATGTGCTGTATTATATTGCTTGATTTGCAAATATTGAACCACGCTTGCATCCCAGGAATAAATCCCACTTCATTGTGATGAATAATACTTTCAATATAATGTTGGATTTGTTTTTTTTTATTTAAAATATTTTTATTAAAATTCAATTTAGTTAACATGTAGTGTATTAGTAGTTTCAGGGGTAGAATGTAGTGATTCACCAGCTGCATATAACACCCAGTGCTCATTCCATCACATGCCCTCCTTAATGCCCATCATCCAGTTACCTCATCCCCCTCCATACCTCCCCTCCAGCAGCCCTCTGATTCCTTTTTTTTAATAAATTTATTTTTTATTGGTGTTCAATTTACCAACATACAGAATAACACCCAGTGCTCATCCCGTCAAGTGCCCCCCTCAGTGCCCATCACCCATTCACCCCCACCCCCCGCCCTCCTCCCCTTCTATAATGTTGGATTTGATGTGCTAGTATTTCGCTGAGAATTCTTGCATCCATGTTCATTGGGGATATTGGCCTGTAGTTCTTTGTTAGTGGAGTCTTTGTCTGGTTTTGGTATGAAGGTAATGCTGGCTTCAAAGAATGAACTTGGAAGTTTTCCTTCCATTTCTATTTTTCAGGAGAGTTTGAGAAGAAGAGGTATTAACTCTTCCTTAAATGTTTGGTAGAATTCACCTGTGAATCCATATTTGCCTGGACTTTTGTTTTTTTGGGGAAATTTTTCATTACTGGTTCAATTTCCTTGTTGGTTATAAGACTATTCAAATATTCTATTTCCTCTTCTTTTAGTATGGTAGTTTACATGATTCTAGGAATGATTCCATTTATTTCAAGTTGTCCAATTTGTTGGCATATAATTTTTATAATATTATCTCATAATTGTTAGCATTTCTGTGGCTGTTATTTATCGTCTCCTGTTCATGATGTTATGTATTTTGATCCTTTTCTTTTTTTATTTTTTTTAATTTATGATAGTCACAGAGAGAGAGAGAGAGAGAGAGGCAGAGACACAGGCAGAGGGAGAAGCAGGCTCCATGCACTGGGAGCCCGACGTGGGATTCGAGCCCGGGTCTCCAGGATCGCGCCCTGGGCCAAAGGCAGGCGCCAAACCGCTGCGCCACCCAAGGATCCCAGATCCTTTTCTTTTTGATGACTCTGCCTAGGGGGTTATCAATTTTATTAATTTTTAAAATAAACCATGTATTGGTATCACCGATCCGTTCTATTGTTTTTGTACTTTCTATGTCATTTATTTCTATTCTAATCTTTATTATTTCCTTCCTTATACTGGGTTTGGGTTTTTTATATTCCCCTTTTCCTAGCTCCTTTGGGTGTAAGGTTAGGTTGTTTGAGATTTTTCTTGCTTCTTGATGTAGGCTTGTACTGCTAAATTCTTACTTCTTAAGACCACTTTTGCTGCATCCTGAAGCTTTTGGACTACCATGCTTTCATTTTCATGTGTTTCCATGTAATTTGTTATTTCTTTTTGATTTACTGGTATACACGTTCATTGTTTCTTAGCATGTTGTTTAACCTCCATATATTAGTGATATTTCCATTATTTTTTTAAATTGTGGTTGACATCATGTTTCATGGTGTTGTGGTTGGAAAATTTGCATGGCATGATCTCAATCTTTTTGTACTTGTTGAGATCTGGTTTATGACCTAAGATGTGATCTCTTCTGGACAATCTCCCATGCACACATGAAAGGAATCTATATTCTGCTGGTTTAGGATGGAATTTTCTAAATATATCTGTTAACACAATATGGTCCAGTGCGTCATTCAAAGCAATTGTTTCCTTGTTGATGTTCTGCTTAGATGATCTGTCCATTGATATAAGTGGAGTATTAAAATCCCATACTATTATTGTATTATTATCAATTAATTTTCTTATGTTTATAATTAAGTATTTTATATATTTGGGTATCCCCATGTTGTGGCCATAATATTTACAATTGTTAAATCCTCTTGGATAGTAGGATAGTTGGATAGTAGCCTTTATTATGATATAGTGCCTTTCTTCATCTCGTTATAATCTTTGGTTTTAAATCTAGTTTTTCTTTTCTCTCTCTTTTTTTTTTTTCGAGATGGAGAGGGGGAGGAGAGGAAGAAGGAGAAAAAGGATCTTAATCAGGCTCCATGTCCAGTACAGAGGTTAACTTGGGGCTCTATCTCACAATCTTGATTGAAATCATGGCCTGAGCCAAAATTAAGAGTCATATGCTTAACCAACTGAACCACCCAGATGCCTCAAGATTTTCTTATATAAATATCACTACGCCATCTTTTTCTTTATATCTATTTGCATGATAAATGTTTCTCTGTCCCCTCTCATTCACTCTGCAGTCTCTAGTCTATAAGAAGTCTCTTGTAGGGACACCTGGGTGGCTCAGTGGTTAAGCGTCTGCCTTTGGCTCAGGGCGTGATCCTGGAGTCCCGGAATCGAGTCCCACATTGGGCTCCCTGCATGGAGCCTGCTTCTCCCTCTGCCTATGTCTCTGCCTCTCTCTCTCTCTCTCTCTCTCTCTCTCTCTCTCTCTGTGTGTGTGTGTGCGTGTGTGTGTCTTTCATGAGTACATATATAAATAAAATCTTTTTTAAAAGTAGTCTCTTGTAGACAGCATGTAGGTGGATCTTATTTTTTTAATCTATTCTGACACCTTATGCCTTTAATTGTTAGTCCATTTACCTTCAGAGGATTTTTTGGTAGATATGTAGTTAGTGCCAGTTTATTACTTGTTTTGTTGTTGTTTCTGGAGATTTTCCCTGTTCCTTTCTAGCCTTTATCACTTTTGGTCATTCCTTTCCAGTGAGAGTCTCCATTAAGATTTGTAGCAAGTCTGGCTTAGTGGTCATGAACTGCTTTAGCTTTTCTTTGTCTGAGAAACTCTCATCTCTCCTTCTATTCTGAATGACAAGCTTCCTGGATAGAGTATTCTTGGCTGCAGATTTTTCCCATTCAGTATATTGAGTATATCATGGCATCCCTTCTGGTTTATCACGTTTTTTCAGAGTGATCTGCAGCTAGACCTATGGGTCTTCCATTTTAATTTAGGGACTTCTTTTGTCTTGATGATTTAAGATTTCTCTCATTGCTGTATTTTGCTAATTTGACATATGTATTGGTATTGCCCTGATTTTGTCCATTTCGATGGGAATTCTCTGTGCCTCATGGATCTGGATGTCTCTTTCCTTCCCCATATCCGGGTAGTTTTTAGCCATCATTTCCTCAAGTAAATTTTTTGTCCCCTGTTCTCTCATCTTCCTCTGGGACTCTATAATATGACTGTTATTACCTTTTATGGAGTCATTGAATTCCCTGTCTATTCTTGTGTTTCATAATTCTTTCTGTCTCTTGTTAAGCTTTATTAAATTCCATTATGTTGTCCTCTATATCACTTATTTGTTCCTCTGGAACAAATTGAATTTGTTCCAATTTTAGTTATTGCATTTTTCATTTCTGACTCATTTGTTTTTAACTGTTTTATCTTTATGGTAAGGTCTCCCTGAAGTTTTCCATTATTTCCTCAAACCCAGTAGTGTCCTTATGATTGTTGCTTTAAATTCTCCCTCAGGTGTATTACTTATATCTGTCTTTGCTTAGATCTCTAGCCATGATTTTATCTTGTTCTTTCATTTGGGATGAATTCCTTCATCTTGGCAATTCTAAGTCTCTGTTCTGTGTGTCAGAAATGTCTTATGTTTCTTGCTTATGAGACTAATGGCTTTATGAAGAAGGGGTCATATGGTGTTCAGGGCCTGTCACTTCAGGAAGTGCCTCTGGTGTGTGCTGGTGTATGCTGTTGTGTTTTTGCTTCTCTATCCTCAGACCATTTGTATTCAGAGATTCTCCTTGCCTACAGTAGAAGGAATTATTCCTTGTCCAGAATGTGGTGAGTTTTAACTGGATGTGCTCTGGTCTGATTGTTAAATAAGAGCTGAAACTACTTCCAGTACAATGAAAGCCCTACAGAACTCTCTGGTTGGGAGAAGTATGTGTAAGGGTTTCTGCTTATTTTCTGGGGAATGGGTCTACCACCCTGGGACTCATGCAAACTGATTGAGATGGACAGTAGTGTCACAACACAGGGATGTGAGACCTGGTGTAAGCAAGATAGGCAAACAATTTTGGTGGCATACTGTTTACTGCAGATGGCTCTATAATTATGCTGAGGGACAAGGTAAGGAAACGATGCCAGCAAGCTCCCTTGCCCCTGGAGTGGCACTTCTGTGCACATTTCCCCTCAGCGAAGTAGTCATAGGAGAACAAATAATGCTTGTCTTCTATGTTCCAGACCTTTTTCAGATCACTTTTTTCACACTGTCTACCTCCAATTTGATTCCCTGCCTTATCTTCAGGAGCACCATATTGTCCTCTGGGCTCCAACCTATCCAAGTCCACTGACTTTTAAAACTCTAGGCTTTAGGGATGTGATCTAAGCAGAGACCTGCCCTGGTCTTCTGGGGGAGAAATCTGTTGCACTGGTACTAATGTGAGCTTGACTAAGAAGGGAGTCTCAGTAGAGTGCAGGGGTGTGGGACTTGATGTAAGTAAATTAGGCAACCAGTTTTGGGGGTGAGCCACCTGCCTCAGGTAGCTCTTTTTGTTGAGGAGTAAGGCAGGGAAATCATGCCATAGGCTCTTATGTCCCTGGTGAGGAGTCTCTATGAATGCTATGTCTCAGGGATGGCCTCCAAGAGGAATTAGTAATTTCCTCCATTTGTGCCCCAGGCATTCTGGGTTCCTTCCATCAGGTTCCATGATGTCTACCCCTGGGTTGTCTGCCTGCCTTTTCTCCAGAAGTAAGACAGCACCCTAAGGGCTCTATCTCAGCCAAGACTCCCTACCATTAAAGATCCAGTCTTTAAGATGTATTGGCCACAAGAAGTCATGAAAATCAGTCCATTTTCCCAGTGAGTGGCTTTGGGGAATTGTTCTCTTTGTGCATTCCCCTGTGTGCTCCTCTCTCTCACCTTTCTGTGCTACCATGGCTTCCTCCCCTCCACAGCATCCATGTTCCACTTCTCCACCAAACCACTTCTCTGTACTTCCTACCTTCTTTGTTGTGGCTTCTCCCTTTTTAGCTGTGGAGTTTGTTCTGTCAGTCTTCAGGTTGGTTTTGGGATGTTTACAATGATTTGATAGATATCTAGCTGTATTTAAGGGACAAGACAATCCTAGAGTCCTACTCTGCCACCATCTTAGCTCCCTCTAAATGGACTCTTTAAGTGAAAAACACATGACCATAATTAGAAGTAAATAATTTATGAATAAAGAGATATAAAACACAACAGCAGATGTACATGTATATAAAGATATGCATCATATGTGGAGAAAGGAGTTTTAAAAAAGGAAGAAGTTTTGTTGTTGTTGTTTTTAATGTGTATGAACTTAAATGAACATCACTGGTATTGACTGCCATATACTTGGAATATTAAATATGAACCCAAAACTAATAATAGATACACAAGAAATAAAGGAAAAAAAGTCAAATGTAATACTACAGAAGTTCATCAGTCACAAAGAGAGCAAGAGAAGAAGGAACAGAAGAAGTACAAAAATAACCAAAAAACAATTAACAAAATTGTGATAAGTACATATCTATGAATAATTGCTTTAAATATAAATGGCTCACATAATCCAATGAAAAGACAAAGCATTGTGGAATGGATTTAAAAAAGGAAAAAAATACCGATTGATATGCTGCCTTGAAGAGACTCTCCTCAAACTAAGGACACATACATACTGAAAGTGATGGGGTAAAATAAATATCTACCATGCAAATGTAAGCTAAAAAGTAGCCAGTGTAATAATACTTACATCAGACAGTATAGTCTTAAAAAAAAGTATAACAAGAGACAAAGAGTGTTACATGTGTTAGAAGGATTAAAATAAAAAATATATAAAATTGTAATTTCTATAAACACAACATTGGGGCACCTACACACATAAAGCACATTTTTAACAGATACAAAGATAAAAATTGAAGGTAATAAAATAATAGGAGATTTTTAACACCCCACTTACATCAATGGATAGGTCATCCAGGCAGAAAATCAATAAGGAATCAGTGTCTTGGAATGACATATTAGACAAGATGGACATAAATAAATATATAAAGCATTCTATTAAAAAATACAAAACAGAATACACATTCTTCTCTAGTGTATATGGAGCTTCTCCAGAATAGATCACACATTAGGACCATAAAACAACCTTCAATAAATTAAAGAATGAAATCTACCATGCATTTTTTTTCCAAATCACAACAATGGGAAACTAGAAATTAATCACAAGAAAAATAATGAAAAACAATACCCACATAAACAGCTGGAGGCTAAACAGCATGATACTAAAAACCCAATAGGACAATGAAGCAGTCAAAGCAGAAAATTAAAAATACACGAAGACAAATGAAAACAAAAACACAATGGTACCAAATTTTGGGAATCAATGAAAGGAAATGTAAGAAGGAAATATATAGTGATACAGACTTACCTCAAGATACAAAAAAAGCCCCCAAATTAATCTAATAGTATACCTAAAAAAACTAGAAAAACAAAAATATTCAAAGCCCAAGGTGAGTAGAAGGTAGAAAATAATATATATCAGAGAAGAAATATGTGAATTAGAGAAAAGGGGGAAAAAGCCAATGAAATGAAGAATGGATTTTATGAAAAGATAAAATTGATAAAACATAGCCATACTCATTAATAAACAGGACACAGATTTTAAATATCAGAAATGAAAAGTAATTAACAACTGACATCATAATGATACAAAGGGGTAATAATGATAAAATTTATAGACCAACAAATCAGACAACCTGAAGAAATGGATAAATTCCTAGAAATATAAAATCTTCCAAAACTGAATCAGAAAGAAATTGAAAATAGGAACACATGCATTACTAGTAATAAAATTAAATCAGTTCTAAAAAACTACCAAAAAAGAGAAGATGGGGCAAGATGGCAGAGGAATAGGGGGTACTCAACTCACTGGGCCCCACAGACTTACCTAGATAACTTTCAAATCAGACTAAACACCCTATGAATTTGACCTGAGATTTAAAGAGAGAACAGCTGGAATGCTACAATGAGAAGGGTTCTTTGCTTCTAGCAAGGTAAGAAGGCAGAAAAAAATGAAATAAAAAATAATCAAGGGGGGGAGCAGCACTGCAAGGAGCCAGGCTAAACCAGGGCAGCAAAAGTCTCTGGACAGGAAAACCCAGCCCCAGAGAAGCAAGACCTTTAAAAATCCGGACCGGATGCCTCCCAGATGGAAAAGCACTTACCAGGGAAATTGGACAGAATCTCAGGAGGGGCAGTGAAGCCTCCTGTTTACCGGATCCTTAATACAGGAAGGGGGCCAGGGAAAAGTGCACCACAAACTGTGGACCAATCTCGGTAAAGGGCTGGAGCCCACACCCTGCAGGGCATCTGTCAGAAGCCAGTCAATTAGGCGGGCTGGCTCCAGATGGAAGTGTCTGCGCCCTGCTGCCTTTGGAAGCCGCACAACCCAGGAGCACAATTTCAGCAGCCCAGGGCCCCAGATCCCAGGGCCCCTGAATGGAAACCTCCCAAGATCCTGCACTCCCCCTGGGACAGGCAGAAGCGGGGAGGGCACAGGACAGTGAGGACTCTCCTGCCTTTGCGCACCCTGCAAGCTGTGCAGATCAGCACACCCATACTGGCCCCGTGAGCATCTAGACCAGTGTGGACTGGGATACTGCATTAGTTACTAGACAGAAGCTGAACCCAGAGTTAGGAATCTGTCCACTGCCAAGGTCTTGTTCCTCCTTGTTTCATCTTGTGCCTAGAAGGGGTGGGGCCGCCAGGGAACAAAGGCCTCACAGGATGCACAGTTAATGCTGATCCAGGCACCCAGAAGGGGGTGGGGCATTTCTGCCCAGGCACACACACCTGAGAATCAGCACAGCGGACCCTCCCCCAGAAGACCAGCTGGAAGAACAGGGGAAGAGCAAGTTCTTAAACAAGCAGTGCTAGAAAGATCCAGGGAAAGTCAGAGGGATTTATAGTATATAGAACTAAAGGGTTATCCCTCCTTTTTTCCCCCTTTTTCCAGTACAACTCGTTTTTATATCAGACTAAAAATTTCCAATATATTTTATTATTTTCCCACCTTAAATAAATATTTTATCACCTCTTTATTCTTAAGTTTCTTCCGTTTTGATTTGATATTTCTACAATTACATGTCTTAGATATATTTTCCACTTCTAGATTCCCTTCAACATACTCAATTTAATTTTGAGAGATATAGATGTTTTTTGTTTTGTGTTGTGTTGTTTTTTTCTGCCTAATTTTGTTCTACAATGGGAGAAGTTAATACCTTCTAAAACATGACCAGCATGTACCCAGAACCAAGTGGTATACTGTGCATGTTCATTCTGTGAGATTATATTCTCTCTTCAATCCCATTCTGACCCCCTCTTTTATATCATTTATGTTTTGGTGGTCAATGGTGAGGATCTCTACAAGTATTTCTTTTTTATATAAATTTGGGACTGAGCATCTTCTAACATACGGAACTTAAACACTCAGAACCAAGAGGATCAGCCTCCAAGACCCTCAGGTACATTACATTCTCCCTGCACTATAAGTCCTTTACCACCACCATCTCCCAGTCCTACCCCATCTTTTTTTTTCTTTTCTTTCCTCTTTACTTTTGCTATTTTTTCTCTTCTTATTTTCTTTTCTTCTTCTTCTTTAGGATTCCTGACCTTTTATTTAATACTATTTTGTTTTTAAATTTGTTTTTTTTACTTTAGCAGTCCCTTGGTTTTATTTCATTCTGATCTTTGTTTCATTTTCTGATGTCTGACCTTGAAAGAATCTTATAGAGTGAAATTAACGTAAGTTGTGGTTGATATTCTTGATTCAGCCTGCTTGTACATCCACTCTGCACTGAGGAAAATGACTAGAAGAAAGAACTCACCACAAAAGAAAGAATCAAAACAGTACTCACTGCCACAGAGTTACAGAATATGAACTACAGTTCAATGTCACAAAGTCAATTCAAAACCACAATATTAAAGCTAATGGTGGCTATGGAAAAAGGCATAAAGCATTCTAGAGACTTCATGACTGAAAAATTTAGATCTAACCACGCCAAAATTAAAAATCAAATAAATGAGATGCAATTGAAACTAGAGATCCTAATGACGAGGGTTAATGAGGTAGAAGAGAGAGTAGAGGTAGAGGTAGAAGAGAGAGTGAGCAACATAGAAGACAAGTTGATGGCAAGGAAGGAAGTTGAGAAGAAAAGAATAAAATAATTATAAAACATAAGGAAAGGTTAAGGGAAATAAAGGTTACACTCATAAGGAAGAATCTACATATAATGGAGGTTCCAGAGAGTGCTGAGACGGACAGAGGGCTAGAAAACATATTTGAACAAATCATAGTTGAGACCTTCCCTAATTTGGGGAGGGTAACAAGCATTCAGATCCAGGAGGTAAAGATGCCCCCCCCAAAATCAACAAAAACCATTCAACACCTCGACATTTATAGTGAAACTTGCAAATTCCAAAGATAAAGAGAAAATCCTTAAAGCAGCGAGAGACAAAAGATTCCCAATTATATGGGGAGAAATTATAGATTAATAGCAGACCTCTCCACAGAGATCTGGCAGGCCAGAAAGGCCTGGCAGGATATATTCAGGGTCCTAAATGAGAAGAACATGCAGCCAAGAATACTTTACCCAGCTAGGCTCTCATTCAGAATAGAAGGAGAGATAAAGAACTTCCAAGACAGGCAGAAACTGAAAGAATCTGTGACCACCAAACCAGCTCTGCAAGAAATATTAAGAAGGACCCTGTAAAAGAAAGAGGAAACCCAAAGAATTAGTCCACAAAAACAGGGACTGAATAGATATTACAATGACACTAAACTCATATCTTTCAGTAGTAACTCTGAAGGTGAATGGGCTAAATGATCCCATCAAAAGATGCAGGGTTTCAGACTGGATAAAAAAAAAATCAAGACCCATCTATTTGCTGCCTACAAGAGACTCACATTATTTTATTTTTAAAGATTTTATATATTCATGCAGACACAGAGACAGAGAATAAGAGAGAGGCAATGACACAGGCAGAGGGAAAAGCAGGCTTGATGCAGGGAGCCCAACGTGGAACTCGATCCTGGGTCTCCAGGATCACACCCTGGGCTGAAGACAGCGCCAAACTGCTAAGCCACCCGGGCTGCCCAAGAGACTAATTTTAGACCTGAGGACACCTCCATCCTGGAAATGAAAGGTTGGAGAACCATTTACCATCCAAATGGTCCTCAAAGGAAAGCTCAGGGTAGCAATCCTCATATCAGATCAGTTAGATTTTATACCAAAGGCTGTAGTAAGAGAGGAAGAGGGACAGTATATCATACTTAAAAGGTCTATCCAACAAGAAGACCTAACAATCATGAATATTTATGGCACTAATGTGGGAGCTGCCAAGTATATCAATCAATTAATAAGCAAAGTAAAGAGATACTTAGATAATAATACACTAATAGTAGGAGACTTCAACACGACACTCTTCAAATGACAGATATTCTAAGCACAACATCACCAAGGAAACAAGAGCTTTTTGGACAGCCCAGGTGGCTCAGTGGTTTAGCACCACCTTTGGCCTGGCACCTGATCCTGGAGACCCAGGATTGAGTCCCATGTCAGGCTCCCTCCATGGAGCATGCTTCTCCCTCTGCCTCTGTCTCTGCCCCTCTCTCTCTGTGTGTGTCTCTCATGAATAAATATAATATTTAATAAAAAAAACAAAAAAGAAACAAGAGCTTTAAATGATACACTGTACCAGATGGATTTCATAGATATATATAGAACTTTGCATCGAAATGCAACTGAATACAAATTTTTCTCAAGTGCACATGGGACTTTCTCGAGAATGGACACATACTGCATCAGAAATCAAGCCTTGACTGATTATAAAAGATTAGGATTTTCCTCTACATATTTTCAAACCATAATGCATTGGAACTAGAACTCAATCACAAGAATTTTGGAAGGAATTCAACCACGTGGCAGTTAAAGAGCATCCTGTTAAAAGATGAAGGGGTCAACCAAGGAATTAGAGTAGAACTAAAAAGATTCATGTAAACCAATGAGAATGAAGACACAACTGTTCAAAATCTTTGGGATACAGCAAAAGCAGTCTTAAGAGGGAACTGGAGAAATAACAACAAATAAAACTTACACCAACCAGAAGAAAAGAGTTAATAAAGATTTGAGAAGAATTCAGTGAAATAGAGACCAGAAGAACTGTAGAATAGATGAACAAAACTGGGAGTTAGTTCTTTGAATGAATTAATAAGATCCATAATTAGCCAGCCTTATTAAAAGGAAAAGAGAAAAGATGCAAATTAATAAAATCATGAATGAAAGAGGAGAGATAAGAACCATACCAAAGAAATACAAATTACTTTTAAAAAATATTATCATCAACTATACACCAATAAACTAGGCAATCTAGAAAAAATGGATGCATTTCTGGAAAACCACAAATTATCAAGACTGAAACAGGAAAAAATAGAATATGTGCACAGGCCAATAATCAGTGAGGAAATGAAGCAATCATCAGAAAACTCCCACGACACAAAAGTCCAAGGCCACGTGGCTTCCAAAGAGAAATCTATCAAACGTTTAAAGAAGAAACAGTATCTCTTCTACTAAAGCTGTCCCAAAAGATAGAAAGGGACAGAATACTTCCAAACTCGTTTTATGAGGAACCCATCACATTAATTACAACACCAAAGACCCAAACAAAAATGACAATTATTGACCAATATCCCTAATGAACACAGATGCAATAATTCTCAACAAGATACCAGCCAGTAGGATCCAATAGTACATTAAGAGGTTTATTCAAATCACCAAGTGGGATTTAACCCCGACATGCAGGGATGGTTCAACACTCGTAAAACAATCAGTGTGATAGATCATATCAACAAGAGAAAACACAAGAACCATATGATCCTCTCAAAAGATGCAGGGAAAGCTTTTGACAAAATACAGCATCCATTCCTGATCAAAACTCTTCACAGTGAGGGGATGGAGGGGACATTCCTCAGAATCTTAAAGGCCACCTACGAAAAGCCCACAGCAAATATCATTCTCAATGGGGAAGCACTGGGAGCCTTTCCCCTAAGATCAAGAACACGACAGGGATGTCCACTCTCACCACTGCTATTCAACATAATACTAGAAGTCCTAGCCTCAGCAATCAGATAAATAAATATAAATAAATAAATAAATAGCATTCAAATTGGCAAAGAAGAAGTGAAACTCTCCCTCTTTGCAGATGACATGATACTGTCCGTAGAAAATCAAAAAAGATTCCACCCCAAGATTGCTAGAACTCATAAGCAATTCAGCAGTGGGGCAGGATACAAAATCAATTCCCAGAAATCAGTGGCATTTCTATACACTAACAATGAGACTGAAGAAAGAGAAATTAAGGAGTCCATCACATTTATAATGGCACCCAAAAGCATAAGATACCTAGAAATAAACCTAACCAAAAAGTTAAAGGATCTATATCCTAAAAACTACAGAACACTTCTGAAAGAAATTGAGGAAGTGGAAGAGATGGAAAATATTCCATGCTCATGGACTGGAAGAATTAGTATTGTGAAAATGTATATGCTACCCAGGGCAATTTACAGGTTCAATGCAATCCCTATCAAAATACCATGGAGTTTCTTCAGAGCTTTGGAGCAAATAATCTTAAGATTTGTGTGGAATCAAAAAAGACCCCGAATAGCCAGGCAAATATTAAAAAAGAAAACCAGAGCCAGGTGCTTCAAATTGCTGGATTTCAATCTGTACTACAAAGCTATGATCATCACGACAGTGTGGTATTGACACAAAAACAGACACATAGATCAATGGAACTGAGTAGAGAACCCAGAATTGGGCCTTCAACTCTATGGTCAACAAATATTCCGCAAAGCAGGAAAGAATATCCACTGGTAAAAGGAAAATTTCTTCAATAAAAGGTGCTGGGAAAATTGGACAGTCACGTGCAGAAGAATGAAGCTAGACCATTCTCTTACACCATACATAAAGATAAACTCAAAATGGATGAAAGGTCTAAATGTGAGATGAGAATCCATCAAAATCCTAGAGGATAACACAGGCAACACCTTTTTTGAATTTGGCCACACCAATTTCTTGCAAGATACATCTATAAAGGCAAGGGAAACAAAAGCAAAAATATTGGAACTTCATCAAGATCAAAAGCTTCTGCACAGCAAAAGAAAACAGTCAACAGAACTAAAAGACAACCTACAGAACAAAAGACAACCTACAGAATTTGAGAAGATATTTGCAAATGACATATCAGGTAAAGGACTGCTATCCAAGAAGTATAAAGAATTTATGAAACTCAACAGTAAAGAAATAAACAATCAAATCATGAAATGGGCAAAAGACATGAACACACATTTCACAAAAAAATACATACACATAGCCAACAAGCCCATGAGGAAATGCTCCACATCACTTGCCATTATGGAAATACAAATCAAAACCACAGTGAGATACCACCACACACCAGTGAAAATGATGAAAATTAACAAGATAGGAAACAACAAATGTTGGACAGGCTGTTAATAATAGGGGACACTATGGAGATTCCTCAAAAAGTTAAAACTAGAGCTACCCTATAACCCAATAATTGCACTACCAAGTATTTATATAAAGGATACAAACATAGTGATGATACAAAAAGACACATGCACCTCAGTGATTACAACAGCAATGCCCACAGTAGCCAAAATATGGAAAGAGTCCAGATGTCCATTGACAGATGAATGGATAAAGATGTGATACACACACACACACACACACACATATACACAAAATGGAATATTACTCAGCCATCAAAAAAAGAGGGCAGCCCAGGTGACTCAGCGGTTTAGTGTTGCGTTCAGCCCAGGGTGTGATCCTAGAGACCTGGGATTGAGTCCCACATCAGGCACCC
Organism: Nyctereutes procyonoides; assembly: GCF_905146905.1. Lineage (NCBI taxonomy): Eukaryota > Metazoa > Chordata > Mammalia > Carnivora > Canidae > Nyctereutes > Nyctereutes procyonoides. Next base: position 61,387,150 of record NW_026575125.1, on the reverse strand, counting down.
TGCATGGAGCCTGCTTCTCCCTCTGCCTGTGTCTCTGCCTCCCTCTCTCTCTCTCTGTGTGTGTTTTTCATGAATAAATAAATAAAATCTTTAAAAAAATGAAATTTTATATTTTGTAATTGCATGCATGGAACTGGAGTGTATTATGATAAGTGAAATACGTCACTCAGAAAATCAAGTATCATATGATTTCACTCATATGTGGAATTTAAGAAACAAAACAGATGAACATGGGGAAAGGAAGGAAAAATAAAATAATATATAAACAGAGAGAGAGGCAAGCCAAAAGACACTCTAGTATAGAAAACAAACTGACGGTTGCTGGAGGGGATTTGGGTAGAAGATGAGGGACTATGATGAGCATTAAGGATAGCACTTAATGGAACGAACATTGGGTGTTAGATGCAACTGATGACTCACTAAACCCTACCTCTGAAACTAATAATATACTATATGTTAATTAATTTAATTTTAATATAAAAAATTAAAGATGAAGCTAGAGATATCATAGTCCGAGACTTTCCGATATACTAGAAAGCTGTAGTAGTCAAAACACAATGGTACCAGTACAAAAATGGAACACAACATAAAGCCCAGAAATAAACTCAAGCATATATAATCAATTAATGAATGGCAAAGGAGGCAAGACTATACAATGGGGAAAAGACAGTGTCTTCAATAAATGATGTTGGGAAAACTGGACAGCTACATGTAAAAGAATAAAACTGACCCACTTTCTAACAATATGCACAAAAATAAATTCAAAATGTATTGAATAACTAAATGTAAAACCTAAAACCATAAAACCCTAAAAGAAAGCATACTCCATATTTTATTTGACACCCGCTATAGCAATATGTTTTTAGGTATGTATCCTCAACTAGTAAACGAAAGCAAAATTTGAACTACAGTAAAAGGTTTTGCACAGTGAAGGAAATCATCAACAACAAAGAAAGCAAACCTAGTAAATGGGAAATTATATTTGTAAATGATAAATTTGATAAGGGCTTATGACCAAAACACATAAAGAAAGTATAAAACTCAGTGCCATCATTATCATCATTCACCTAAATATTGGGCAGACAACTGAAATAGATATTTTTTTTCCAAAAAAGACATAAAAATGACCAAAGAACAATATAAAACATCAGGAAAAGATGTTAATAAAATGAAGATAAGTGATTTATGTAATAAAATCTTCAAAATAATGGTCATAATTATGCTCACTGAGCTGGGGAGAATTGCTGAATAAACTGAGAATTTCAAGAAAGAGAACAGATTAGTACCAAATAGTATTTACAAATCTGAACAATATGATAAGTGAACTGAAAAAACATTTTAGAGCATTTCAATAGCAGAATAAATAAATGAAAAGCAAGGATAAGTGAACTATAAGACAGGATAAAAAAAACTCATACAATAAAAGAAGCAAAAAGGAAAGACAATGTAAAAAGTTGGGGTAGTTTTAAAGAGCTTAAGGGACAGCGAGCTAATATTTGCATTATGAGAGTCTCAAAAAATAAAGAGAATGGGGCAGAAAATATATTTGAAGAAATAATGTTCAAAACTGATTCATAATAAAAATCATTAGCAACAGAATTCTCAAGAGATGGCAGTGTAGGAGCATACTAAATTCACCTCCTCCCATGGACACCCATACATAACAGTCACATCACTGCAATTACCCCAGAAAATGACTCAAATACTGGTAGAACAGGTTTTCCTGTTAAATGTAGAGAGGAAGCCTCATCAAAAAGGGTAAGAGGGATACAAATTCCCAATGAGACGAACCATAAAAACAGAGAGACAGTACAAACATGAAGATAGATAAGGAAGAGACTCCACACCAGGTATCCCAGAGACAGGGGACCTGGGCTGGGAAGATGAATTTCCATAACATTTGGCATAAAAAAAACAGTGGGGCTTAACTTTGTGAGTACCAGTGGGGCTTAACTTCAGGTAGTATAAAAATCACTAGGCTTAGCTCTTGGAGAACTGCAGGGTGAGAAAAATCTGAGTTCATGCTTTTAAAGACCAGCATAATAAACTATCTCGCTGAAATATAGGATAGAAACAACAGTTTGAGAAGTGCCCTGGGTATTTGTTGAAATTTATTTAATAATCTCAGACTGTATGCAGAGGGGCAGAGTCTTTAGGAGATTTTACCAAGATAAAAAAGCTGTATCTCCCCACTTTTACACAAGCCAAATAGACACTTGTGGTAAGCAGCATGAACATCTGACACTTACCTTACTAATAACACTGAATCTTCTCCTTCAAATTCACCCCATCCAACCCACCCCACTTGGCAAGAGAGTCTCTAAAATTGTTCCTACCATATTGCAACCTGAAAGTAGACCTGGAAGGGACTGGTGCCAGTCCTAAGTGACTCTGGCACTGAGGAGAGGAAAAGACACCCACATACTCCAGTTCAACTGCAGCAGATGGCTTGTAGGTAGATATTTGAACTGATTGTTGTCTCTGCCCAACAAAAACCTCTTAGTGGGCAGCACGAGAAGAGATCCCTGCAGTTTGGAGTCATTGCAACCCCTTCAGATGGAATAAGAGCAGGCATCTATTCTGACTTCTGGCCCTACTCACCAATAAATGTGTTTCAGGGGACAAAGCAAAGAGAGCACACTGCAGGTTGGTGCTACTATAGCCCAAACAGACATACTGGGACAGGAATAATTTTTTACTGATGCTTCTGCCCACCAATGAAAGCCTCTCAGGGAACAAGGGAGGTTATTACAGGTTGGCATAACCACAGCCATGCTGAGCAGGCTGAGGACAGGTATTAGATTTTATTTGGAATACCACTCATCTACACATCCACAGTGGTCTGAGACTGGTCCCTTAACAGCACAGAGAAAAATTCTGTTCCCAGAATCCAATTTGGGCCATTGCATCCAACTGGACTAAAGCCAAAAGAGGCTTGGGCATAAGAATAGGCTTCAGACACCCCACAGAAGAGACACTTCTGAAGTTCTAGGTACTGGTGAACAGGGGACATTTCACTACAGGGCACCACAGCATCACTTCTTCACAAGGCCACTACTTTCATGATCAAGAGATATAGCTGACTTTTCTAATACATAAAAACAAACACAGAGAGTTAGAAAAATGAGAAGACAGAAGAGTAGTCCCAAATGAAAGAACAGGACAAAATCATAGCAAAAGAGCCAAGTGAAACAGAGATAAACAATATACCTGATAAAGACTTCAAAGTAATGGTCATAAAGATGCTGGATTAAAGAAGAGAGTGGAATATCTTGATGAGACCTTCAATAAATAGATAGGATACACACACACACACACACACACACACACACACACAAAGAACCAGAGATGAACTCAAGAACTGATATAAAAAATACACTAATGTGATGTGATAGGCACTGGGTGTTATATGCAATTGATATGTTATCAAATATTACATCTGAAACTAATGATGAACTTTGTTTTGGCTAATTGAATTTAAATTAAAAAAATACACTAGAGACAATCAACAGTAGACTAGGGGAGGCAAAGGAATGGATCAGCAACATGAAGAGAGATTAATGGTTTACAACCAAGCAGAAAAGCAAAATAATAAAAAATAATAATGATGATGACAATGATAATAATAAATGAAAATAGTTTAAGGGAACTCAGTCACATCATCAGGTATAATAGCATTCACATTTTAGAAATCCTAGAAGAACAAAAGAGAAAAAAGGGGTGGCCCCTGGGTGGTTCAGTTGATGAAGTGTCTGCCTTCAGCTCATGTCATAATCTAAGGGCCCTGGTATCAAACTCCACAATGGGCTCCCAGCTCAGAAACTTTATGTGAAGAAGTAGTAACTAAAAACATGCTTAATCTGGGAAAGGAAACAGACATTCAGTTTTAGAAGGCATAGAGAGGCCCCAACAAAATCCACACAATGGGGTCCACATCAAGACACACAAATAACATGGGAAAAAGCAGTGATAAAGAGATAATTTTAAAAGGAGCAGAGGGGAAAAACACACACACACACACACACACACAGACACACATACACAGTTACATACAAACTATGGCAAAGCCATCAACTGATTTATCAGAAGAAACTTTACAAGCCGGAAGAGAGTGGTATGATAAATTCAAGATGCTAATAGGAAAAAACCTGCAACCAAGAATACCATACACAACAAGGGTAACATTCTTTAATACAAGGAGAGATAATTGCTCACATGTAAAGAAAGTTAAAGGGGTTCATCAGCACATATCCAGCCTTATAAGAAACATAATGGAAATTCTTTGAGTAAAAGGAAAAGGCTGTAATCAGGAGTAAGAAAATTATGAAAGGATAAACATGTACATGTAAATACAAACATAACAAAAGTAGTAGATTAATTACTTATAAAACCAATATGATAGTTAAAGCGAAAAAGTAGTAAATCTATTATATAAATAAAATTTAGACAAGGCATTCACAAAATGAAAGGATGTAAAGTAGGATATAATATACATAAAAATGGGAGAGGAAAAATTTAGTGCTCATAGGGCAGGCTCAAATTTAACTTATCATCAACTTAATATGCGTTGGTATATGCAGAAGTTGTTATATAATAATCTAATGATAACCACAAATTAAATACCTGTAATAGACAAGCAAAAAAATTAAGAGAAAGGCATCCAAGCATATTAAAGAAAAGCATCATACCACAAAAAAAACAGAGCACGAAAAAAGAAAGTAATAGTAAAGAAATACAAAAACAACCATAAAACAAATAATAAAATAGTAATAAGTACATACCTCTCAATAATTACTTTGAACATAAATGGACTAAATGCAAGACATAAAGGATTAAAAGAGACTTACATCAAACCTAAAGTCACATGTAGATTTAAAATAAAAGGATGGAGGGGCAGTTGGATAGATCTATTAAATATCTGACTCTTGGTTTTGGCTCAGGTCATGATGTCATGGATTATGGGATTAAGCCCCATGACAGGCTCTGTGTTCAGCAGGGGGCCTGCTTGAAGATTCTCTCCTTCTGCCCCCATCACACACACTCTCTCTCTAAAATAAATAACTAAATATTTTTTAAAAAGAAAATTAATTGTTGTAAAAACATTTACCATGCAAATGGAAGAAAAAAAAGCTAGAGTAGCAATACTTGTGTCAGATAAAATAAAGTTTAACACAAAGAGTGTAATGAGAGACAAAGACACTACATAATGATAAATGGAACAATACTACAAGAGGATATAATAATTGTAAATATTTACAATATGTGATCATCTAAATACATAAAACAACTATTAACATGAAGGTAGGAATTTAAAGTTATACAATAAAAATAGGGGACATTAACACCCCACTTATATCAATGGATAAATCATTGAGATAACAAGTCAACAGGAAACATTGGCTTTGAATGAGATATTGGACCAGGTAGACCTAAAATATATATTTAGAATATTCCATTCAATAGCAGTTGAATGCACATTCTTTTCAAGTGTACATGGAATATTCTGCAGAATAGAACACAAATCATGCCACAAAACAAATCTAAATAAATATTAAAAGATTGAAATTATACCATAAAATTCTTTTGGCCACAACGATATGAAACTAGAAGTGAATCACAAGAAAATATATACAAGCAACACAAATATATGGAAGCTAAATAACATGCTACTAACAATGTATGAGTCAAAGAAAAAAATCAAAGATGAAATAAATAAATCCATGGAGACAAATGAAAATAGAAACATAATGGTAGATTATCTTGGGGATGCAGCAAAAGATATTATGAGAGGGAAGATTGTAGCAATACAGGCCTACCTCAAGAAACAGATTCTAAAATAAACAACTTAATCTTACATCTAAAAAAGCCTAAATCCAGTAGAAAGAAAAAAATATATATGTACATTAGAGCATAAATAAAATAGAGATTATTAAACAGATCAATGAAACCAGGAGCTGTTTCTCTGAAAAGATCAATAATTTTGATAAACATTTACTCAGATTCAAAACCAAAAGAGAAAACAAACTCAAATAAAATCAGAACTGTAAGATAATAATAACAGAAATACAAAAGATTGTAAAAATATTTTAAAAATTATATGCCAACATATAGAACATTAAGTAAGAAGTGGATAAATTTCTAAAAACATACAATCTTCCAAAACTGAATTAGGAAGAAACAGAAAATGCAAACAGATCGAGTACCAGCCATTCATTGAAATTGAATTGGGAACCAAACATCACTCAACAAACAATATTCCAGGATCAGACGGATTTGCAGGTGAGATCTACCAACATTTATTTTTTTTAAGATTTCATTTATTTATTCATGAGAGAGAGAGAGAGAGAAAGAGAGAGAGAGGCAGAGGGAGAAGCAGGCTCCATGCAGGGAGCCCGACACAGGACCCGATCTTGGGTCTCTAGGATCACGCCTGGCCGAAGGCGGCACTAAACCGCTAAACCACCTGGGCTTCCCGATCCACCAACATTTAAATAATATATAATACTTATTCTTTTAAAACTAATTTTAAAAATAGAAGAGGATGGGAAGTTTTTTAATTCATTCTACAAGTTCAACATTTCCATTGTACCAACATCAAAGATACTACCAAAAGGAAAGAAAACCCACAAGCTAATGTCTCCAATGAACATAGATACAAAAATCCTCAACAAAATATAAGCAAAGCAAACCTAACAATACATTTAAAAAAGTCATTCACCAGCATCAAGTGGGATTTACTAAAAGGATGCAAGCCTGGTTCAATATTTACATATCAATCTATGTGATACATCACATTAACAAGGACAAAAACCTTCTGATCCTCTCAATAGTTGTAGAGAAATCATTTGATGAAGTACATCAGTTCATGATAAAAACTCAACAAAGAGGATTTAAAAGGAACATATTTCAACATAAAAATGCCATATATAAAAACTGCATAGCTATCATTATATGATGCTAAAAAGTGGTGAAAAAGTGAGTTTTTCTTCTAAGATCAGTAAGAAAACAACGCTGTCCATTCTCACTACTTTTATTCAACATTGTACTAGAAGTCCAAGCCATAGCGATCAGAAAAGAAAAAGAAATAAAAGGCACACAAAAAACTCGTAAAGAAGAAGTAAATGTTTCAGTATTTGCAGCTTATTGACAATAAATACAAACAAAAAAAAAACAGAATATAAAAAGAAAAACAGCAACACCTAAGGACTCTAATAAAAGTGACAGACTACTAGAAGTGATATATAAATTTAGTAAAATAACAGGATACAAAATTAATATGCAGAAATATGTGGCATTTTAATACACTAATTATGAAATAGCAGAAATATATATTAAGGAAACAATCACATTTAAAATTTACAATTGTACCAAAAAGAATAAAATACCTAGGAATAAACTTAACTACAGAGGTGAAAAACCTATACTCTGATAAGTATAAAACAATGAAGAAAGAATTGAAAATGATACAAATAGAAATATATTCCATACTCATGGACCAAAACAAGTAATACTGTTACATATCTGATACCACCCAAAGCAATTTGCAGATTTAATTCAATCTCTATGAAAATATTGGCAATTTTTAAGAAACTAGGGCAAAGAATACTAAATTTGGGCAGAATAAAAAACACCTTGCATAGTCAATACAAACTTGAAGAAGATCAATGATAGAAGTATAACAATAAAGGTGTAATAATCAAAACAGTTTAGTATTGGCAGAAAAATAGATACATGGATGAATGCTTTCAAAGAACCAACTCCTGGTTCTGTTGATCTGTTCCACAGTTCTTCTGGTCTCGATTTCGTTGAGTTCTGCTCGAATTTTAATTAACTCTCTTCTTCTGCTGGGCGTAGGGTCCATCTGCTGTTTTTTCTCTAGCTCCTTTATGTGTAAGGTTAGCTTTTGTATTTGAGTTCTTTCCAGTTTTTGAATGGATGCTTGTGTTGCGATTTATTTCGCCCCCAGGACTGCTTTTGCTGCATCCCAAAGATTTTGAACGGTTGTACCTTCATTCTCATTAGTTTCCATGAATCTTTTTAATTCTTCCTTAATTTCCTGGTTGACCCTTTTATCTTTTAGCAGGATGGTCCTTAACCTCCATGTGTTTGAGGTCCTTCCAAACTTCTTGTTGTGATTTAGTTCTAATTTCAAGGCATTATGGTCTGAGAATATGCAGGGGACGATCCCAATCTTTTGGTATCGGTTCAGAACTGATTTGTGACCCAGTATGTGGTCTATTCTGGAGAAAGTTCCATGTGCACTTGAGAAGAATGTGTATTCAGTTGAGTTTGGATGTAAAGTTCTGTAGATATCTGTGAAATCCATCTGGTCCAGTGTATCATTTAAAGCTCTCCTTTCTTTGGAGATGTTGGCATAGAAGACCTATCGAGGGTAGAAAGAGCTACATTGAAGTCACCAAGTATAAGTGTATTATTATCTAAGTATTTCTTCACTTTGGTTACTAACTGGTTTAAATATTTGGCAGCTCCCACATTGGGGGCATATATATTGAGGATTGTTAAGTCCTCTTGTTGGGTAGATCCTTTAAGTATCATATATTGTCCCTCTTCGTCTCTCACTACTGTCTTCGGGGTAAATTTTAGTTTATCTTATATAAGGATGGCTACCCCTGCTTTCTTTTGAGAACCATTTGAATGGTAAATGGTTCTCCAACCTTTTATTTTCAGGTTGTAGGTGTCCTTCTGTCTAAAATGAGTCTCTTGTAGACAGCAAATAGATGGGTCCTGCTTTTTTATCCAGTCTGAAACCCTGCGCCTTTTGATGGGGTCATTGAGCCCGTTCAAGTTCAGAGTTACTATTGACAGATATGAGTTTAGTGTCATCATGATATCTATTCAGTCCTTGTTTTTGTGGATTGTTCCACTGAACTTCTTCTTAAAGGGGAATTTTAAGAGTCCCCCTTAAAATTTCTTGCAGAGCTGGTTTGGAGGTCACATATTCTTTCAGTTCCTGCCTGTCTTGGAAGCTCTTTATCTCTCCTTCCATTTTGAATGAAAGCCTTGCTGGATAAAGTATTCTTGGTTGCATGTTCTTCTCATTTAGGACCCTGAATATATCCTGCCAGCCCTTTCTGGCCTGCCAGGTCTCTGTGGAGAGGTCTGCTGTTACCCTAATATTCCTCCCCATAAAAGTCAGGGATTTCTTGTCTCTTGCTGCTTTAAGGATCTTCTCTTTATCTCTGGAATTTGCAAGCTTCACTATTAGATGTCGAGGTGTTGAACGGTTTTTATTGATTTTAGGGGGGGGGTCTCTCTATTTCCTGGATCTGAATGCCTGTTTCCCTTCCAGATTAGGAAAGTTTTCAGCTAGGATTTGTTCAAATACATATTCTGGCCCTCTGTCCCTTTTGGTGCCCTCAGGAACCCCAATTAAACATAGGTTTTTCTTCCTCAGGCTGTCGTTTATTTCCCTTAATCTGTCTTCATGGTACTTTAATTGTCTGTCTCTTTTTTCCTCAGTTTCCCTCTTTGCCATCAACTTGTCTTCTATGTCACTCACTCGTTCTTCCACCTCATTAACCCTCGTCGTTAGGACTTCTAGTTTGGATTGCATCTCATTCAATTGATTTTTAATTTCTGCCTGATTGGATCTAAATCTGCAGTCATGAAGTCTCATGAGTCCTTAATGTTTTTTCTAGAGCCACCAGTAGCTGTATAATAGTGCTTCTGAATTGGCTTTCTGACATTGAATTGTAATCCAGATTTTGTAACTCTGTGGGAGAGAGGACTGTTTCTGATTCTTTCTTTTGAGGTGAGGTTTTCCTTCTAGTCATTTTGCTCAGTGCAGAGTGGCCAAAAACAAGTTGTATTGGAACACGGGGGAGTATCACTGGTCCGTCTAGCTGGTCTTCTGGGGGAGGGGCCTGCTGTGCTGATTTTCAGGTGTTAGCACTTGGGGGAGCTGCTCTGCCCCTGCCTGCTGCAGGGCTCAGCGGGGGTTGTTTACTCCGTTGGGCCCCAGGAGGAACAGCCGCAGTTGCTATGGCAACTCTGGAAGCCTGGATTCAGCCTCCGCAGGAACTACGAGAGCCCCGTCTCCGTCTGCAGGGCCTGGAGGCTCCGGGCGGGGCCGCTGATCTGCTCAGTTCGGGGCAGGAGCGTCCTCGCTGTCCTGGGCCCTCCCGGCCTCTGCCTGTCTCGGGGGAGGCCGGATCCTGGGCTGTGTCCCGGCGCCCTATGCTCCGGGGCCTGCGCTGTTGGATTCGCACTCCCGCCCCGTAGCCCCCTCCCTGGAGCCACCGCCCGAGCCCCTCCGAGCTGCTCCGGTGCACGCTGCAGCCCTTAGGGAGCTCGGCGCACTCTCCTGCACGCGCAGGTGTCTGTTAGTGTCCCAGGGAGCCCGAGGGCATCCCCGCCCGCCTGGGGCCTGCTCTAACTCCCTGCGGGCCCCTTTCTGCCCGGGAAGGTTGGTGCAGCTCCTGCTTCTCCGGGACAGGGCTCTCCTGTCCTGGGGACACTCGCCCTGGCCTCAGCCCTGCTCCTCGCGGGGCCCCTCCCCCTTGGAGGCCTTTTGTTTCTTTATTTCTTTTTCCCCGTCTTCCTACCTTGATAGAAGCGCGAACTCTTCTTTCTCACTGTAGCGTTTCAGCTGTTTTCTCTTTAAATCTCAGGCCTAATTCGTAGATTTTCAGGATGATTTGAAGGTTTTCTAGGTAATTTGGTGGGGACAGGTGATTTGGGGACCCTACTCTTCCGCCATCTTGCCCCTCCTCTTACATAGATGAATGGAATGGAGAGTTCAGAAATAAACACAAGCTTTTATTGTAATTTTATCATGTAGAAGGCAATAATATGCAAGTAGGGAAAAGACAGTCTCTTCAACAAATGATGCTGGAAAAATTGGACGGCTACATGCAAACAAACAAACCTGGACCACTTTCTAACACCATAAACAAAAATAAACTCAAACAGGCTTGACGACATAAATGTAAGACCTGACAACATAAAATTCCCAGCAGAAAATATAGACGATAATTTCTTTGACATCAGATGTAGAAGTATTTTTCTAGATATGGCTCTTCCAGAAAGGAAAACAAAGATGAAAATAAATTATTGAACTACACCAAAATAAAAAGATTTTGCTCAGTGGGGAAAACTATCAATGAAACAAAATCACAGCCTACTGAATGGGAGAAGATATTTGCAATTTATATATCCAATCAGGGGTTAACACCTAAAATGTATGAAGAACTTATGGAACTCAACACAAAATAACCCAATTAAAGGGCAGAGGACCTGAATTGATATTTATCAAAAAAAGACATACAGAAGGCCAACAGATACAAAAAAAAAATCAACATCACTAATCATCAAGTAAATGAAAATCAAAATCACAGTGAGAAGAACACCTGGATGGCTCACTTGGTTGAGCATTCAACTATTGATTTTTGCTCAGCTTATGATCTCAGGGTCATGAGACCAAGCCTGGTGTTGGGCTCCATGCTCAGTGCAGAATCTGCTGGAGATTCTTCCTCTCCCTATATCCCTCTCCCCTCCTTTCTCTGTCTCTGTATCTCTCTCTCTTTTTCTAAAATAAATAAAGTTTTTTAAAATGACAATAAGATATCACTTTACATCTGTCAGAAGAGCTAAACCAAGAAATACAAGAAATAACTGTTGGCAAAGATGTGAAAAGAAAAGAACTCTCATTCACTTTTGGGGGAATGCAAAGTGGTATATCCAATGTGAAAAAAAAGTGCAGAGGCTCCCCAAAAAACTAAAAATAGAATTACCATGTGATTCTATAATTTCACTAATTAGTATTTACTCAAAGTGAACAAAAATACTAATTCAAAGAGATATATACACCCATATATTTATTGGAGCATTGTTTACAATACCAAGATATGTATATGTATGCATACATACACACACATATGTACACTCAGAATTAAATATTCTTCAGCCATAAAATATGAGGTTTTGCTGTTTTCAGCAACATGGATATCCCTAGATGATATAATACTAAGCAAAATATATCAGAGAAAGACAAATGCCATATGATTCCACTTATATGTGTAATTTAAGAAAGAAACATATGAACAATAAAAAGAAACAAAAAAAACCTGACTCTTAAATATAGAAAAGACCTAGTCATTGTCTGAGGTAAGATGGATGTGAAATGGGTAAAATAAGTGAAGGGTATTAAGAATACACTTATCATGATGAGCACTGAGTAATGTACAGAATTGTTGTATCATTATACTGCACACCTGAAACTAATATACCACTGTATATTAATTACTTGAATTAAAGAGAGAGATGAAGAATAAAACAGATTCTTAAATACGTTGAACAAACTGATTGCCAGAGGGGACATGGGGGATGGGTAAAATAGATAATAGGTACATGATTGTGTATATATAAAAAGCACACAAAATGAACCTACAGATAAATGATTAGAATTATTAATTGAGAGCTGCCTGGATGGTACAGTTGGTTAAGCATCTGACACTTGGTTTCATCTCAGGTCATGCTCTCAGGGTTGTGAGATCAAGCCCCATGTTGGGCTCCACACTCAGTGCAGAGTCTGCTTGAGACTCTCTCTCCCTCTCCCTCTGTCCTTCCTCCCTGCTCTTTCTCTCTAAAATATTTTTAAAAGAATTATTAATTGAATTTAGCCAGTTCATTAGATAAAAATAACAATTAGAAAATACATTTTTAGGTTTTAAATCACACACCTTTTGTCACACATCCAAAATTTCAAATAACTAAGAACATATGTAAAGAAAGTTATATGAAATTTAAACAGATAAAATTACAAAACGTTACTGAAAGAAAGTTAAAAACCATAAATAAATGGAAAGATATAATATGTTCATGAAAAAAGACATATTATTATTATTTATTTATTACAATTAATAAATGAATATTGATACTTTATTATTAAAATCCATAGTTTATTAATATATCCTTAGTTTTTACCTAGTATCTTTTTTCTGTTCCTGGATCCCACATTACGTTTACTTGTTGTGTCCCGTTGGGCTCAGTTCCTTGGGTACGACAGTTTCTCTGACTTTCTCTTTTTTTTTGATGACCTTGATAGTTTGGAGGAGTACTGTTCAAGTATTTTGTAGGTTGCTCTTGTACTGGAATTTGATGTCTTCTTTAAGATTAGACTGAGGTCATAGTTTTAGGAAGATAATTTTCCTAATAGGACTTAAGTACCTACAGATTAAAAACACATCTAGACTTCATCAAACCATTGCCTTGGACGTAATTCATATATCATTTTTAGTATTGTCCCTATTCCATATGATTAGAGACAGAAAAATAGTATTGAGTAAAGAAAATTATGATTTTAAAAAGCTAGCTTAAAAAAAAGAAAGGGTAACTAAGAGGTAGATAACATTATAAAGACAGCAAACAGTAGTCATTTTAATTTGCTTTCCAAAGTAAGCATGTTCTTTACAAATTAAGATTACTAGGACAGAAAGTCAGACAAAAACGCATAAATAATATAGTTATTTCAATTACGTATCTTCAAAGGTAAATCTGGGTTTTACGTCAATAAACTTACTCAAGTATACTTATGTTTTCAAAGCATATTGTTGCATTTTTATCTACCAAATAAACAAACACTGCAGGATTCTCTTGCCTATAGGTCAAAAATAGTCTTAGAATTTTAGAAAACTTATAGTAGTCAACCATTCTCTCCCCAACAGTGGTTCTCAAACTTTAGCATGTATTAGAATCACCTGAAAGACTTGTTCAACCACAGACTCCAGGGTGCTAATCCCCACGGTCTCTGATTCAGTGGGTCTGGGGTGGGGCCTGAGAATGCTGGTCTGACAACACTATGAAACCCACTGTTTTAAGGGTCAACAAGGAAGCTACACTTATTAAGTGCCTATGGTGATTCAAGTGTTTTAGATATATTACTTTATTTAGTTATAGAATCTTATCGAGCAGGTATGAGTATCCCTTTTATAAATGAGGAAGCTGAGCTCAGGGAAGCTAAGGAACTCAGCTGAGAAGGTAATGGGATTAGGTGGCAAAATTACAATTCAGATCTCTGATTCTAAGGCCCGTGGTTTTCTAGTACAACATACTGCTCTCTGTTGACAAAGGAGTGAAACATCCACATCCTTGGCATACTCGCTAGAAGTGGAGACTGTACCAGCGTGCGTACAATGAATTAGTTCAGGTTAGTAGGGTACTGAAGGAATCTCTACTGAGGACTCGACAAAAGCTCAGGGTCACGGAGAGCATTTCACTTATCTCTGAACTTCTGAAATAATCAGGATGAAACGAACTTAACATATAATCACAAAACAGGAAGAACATGTATTTAATATAGTACTAAGTATTACTTAATTACTATCATTTTATTATTTCTTACAGAAAGACACACATTTAAATAAAAGTTCTTAAAAGAATAATCTCATTTACATTTAAGTTTAAAGCATCATACTATTCTAAATGTCTGCCAGTGTATACATCGCCCATCAAAGACGACTTACTCTGGTACTGAAATAACAGCATGATGGTCTTCAACAAAACGCTCTGACAGTTCTGAAACATTTACCTCCTTTCACAAAGCAAATTTAAAGCAATGACATACAAAGTAGACAATTTAAAGTTTAAGTGGTACGATTTACAGTAAACAAACCACCAAAAAAGAAGTTGCCAATAATGTATATTCTCTCACTTTGTTACACTCTATATAAAAGACAACACAGACACAAAATCTTAGACGGCAGACTTAAAATAGTTGATGAGGTCTAAATTTCAGAATGAGAAAAACCCACCCAACTCTATATCTCTATTATAAAAACAAATTATTTTATGTAAGAAAGACCCCTTTTAAATATGTATATACATATTTCCACTTAATACTGTTAATCAAACCCATAGTTATATTTAAATAAGAATTAAATAAACTGCCCCAAATGCTGATTTTATCTCACAAAACAAAAATATTTTAAATCACAACTTCCAGATGGTATCTTGAATACATTGGTTTCTTAAACAACATTAACAAGCATATTTTTAAGAATATATTTTCATCTACAGGTCAGGTAAAGCTTTATTAAATGGTAAACACTTTTAAAAGTGCAGAAATACAAGTTTCAAAAACAAATACATTCAGAAGATCTGCTGTTCAAATAATATTTTTTCAAAACCAGGTGGAGGAGTATGATAAAATTCACTGAACTGGCAATCCAAAATTGCACTGTCATCAACACCCTGAGATCAAGAGTCAGATGCTCTACTGATTAAGCTGGCCAGGCGCTCCTTGAGTTTTATTTTTCTCTCATAAACAACTGGATACACTGTCCCTCGTATACCTGATGCTGGACAATGCATATTTTTTCCATTCAAATATACATTTAGTTCTACATGGTCATATGTAATACCCACTACATCTCCCTCCTGCGGAAGACTGTTTGCTGGCATCCTATTTTTCTCCTCGTTGTTGTGGTACAGGGCTCCATCATTCCTCATCACCAGGCTGTGCACATCTCGGCCAAGAGGAATCTGATTCAAGTTAACTTTCTGAGTTGCGACGCCAACACCCCATATTCCTGTGGACTGGATTTTGAATTCAAAGTAGCTTTTGTTTTGATGTAAAGGGGCGCTGGCTAAACAGCCTCCTGTCCCACATATCCTTCTCCCATTTTTCACAATGACAACATCCGTTCCCATGTGCTGCGTGTCCAGCTGCACGGCCGGCATCTCCTTGAGGGGGATGTGCCCCGCGCCGCCGTCCCGGCAGCACCGCAGGCAGCAGAACACGGACGCGGCCACGGCGCCGAGACCCCGGCCCGCCGCCTCCGACCGCCGCGACCCCGCCCCGCCTCCCGCCACGCCTCCCGCCCCCGCGGAGCGCCGGCGGCCCCGGGAGCAGCGCGCACCCAGACACAGCGACGCCCCCCGCCTATTTTATTTATTTATGATAGTCACAGAGAGAGAGAGGGAGGCAGAGACACAGGCAGAGGGAGAAGCAGGCTCCATGCACCGGGAGCCCGATGTGGGATTCGATCCCGGGTCTCCAGGATCGCGCCCTGGGCCAAAGGCAGGCGCCAAACCACTGCGCCACCCAGGGATCCCAAGACATATTATTTTTTTAAAAAATTGTATGAGATTACTAGATTCAGTTCACAGTGCTAAGACGGCAGCATAATAAGAGAATCTAGGCTCTTCTAATCTCTTGAACAGAACTAGATACATATCAAATCATTCTAAATACCCCAGAAATCAACCTGAAGACTCACAAAACAAATTCCACAACTAAAAAGAGAGAGGACATGACATTGGAGAAATGGATTGCAGTTGGTGCAGAAAGGAGGAAACCATTGTCATGGAGAAAGGTAAAAGAGAGTGGAACACATAAGGAGAACATATCCCAAAAGCCATTAGCTCGGGGGGAAAAAAAAGAGGCTCTGATTTTCATGAGCCCTTACAACTAGCAGGATTTAAAGACTGGAGTTTTAAATATCCCGACTTGGCTGGAAAAGAGTCCTGAGGGTGCTGCCCTACTCTGGGAGAAAAGGCATGCAAACAACCCTGGGATAGATAGCATGGACACTGAAGAATGCCTGGGGTAAATAGCAAGGAGATGATTGGTTTTTCTTGGTGCATGTCCCAGAGAAGTAATTTTCACAGATATGTCTCTCAAAGAACAAATGAAATACTGGTGTCATTTCCCACCCACACCACTCAACATAAATGCAGAGCCACCTGTGGAAAGCAGCTCAGCCCTAAAACTGGCTGCTTAACTTGTTTATACCA
This sequence comes from Nyctereutes procyonoides, assembly GCF_905146905.1. NCBI lineage: Eukaryota > Metazoa > Chordata > Mammalia > Carnivora > Canidae > Nyctereutes > Nyctereutes procyonoides. The sequence continues at coordinate 61,370,395 of NW_026575125.1, read as the reverse complement.
GATACCATACCTCTGCATTCTGGTGTGCCTTCCCCTCTTGGCCAAGCTAGATTCAGTCCCAGTGTGACAGGACCCTACCCCAGAAGACCAGCACATGTCCCTGCCACACCACATCCCTAAAGCATAAAATTTTAAAAGTCATCAGGTTTGAGTGGGATAGAGCCCAGAGGGCACTGTTCTGCTCCTGGGGAGAAGGCAGACAACCTGGAGGCAGAGTGTGGAAAAATTTATCTGAACAAAGCCTGGGACACACACAGAAAAGATTATTTACTTTTCTCAGAGTTTTTCCCTGAGAAGCAGCATGCACAGAGACTGCTCTCTGTGGGAGGATGGGGGTGGGGTGGAAACTAGCTGGAATCATTTCCCTTCTTTGCCCTTAAAATAAAGTCAGAGCCAACTGTGGTAAGCAGCACAGTGCCAATACAGGCTGCCTACCCTGGTTACACCAAGTCCCATATCTCTGTGCTGTGGTGCTATAGCTCTTCTTGATCAAGATTGCCTGAGTCACAGCAGGCAGTCCCCTTACCCAGAAGAACAGCAGAAACCCATGCACATAACATGTATCCTGACCAGAGAGCTCTATAAGTCTTCGGTTTTAGTGGAAGTAGTATCAGGTCTCATTTAAGAAGCAGAAAACAGAGGGAGGGGCAAGATGGCGGAAGAGCAGGGTCCCCAAATCACCTGTCCCCACCAAATTACCTAGATAACCTTCAAATCATCCTGAAAATCTACGAATTCGGCCTGAGATGTAAAGAGAGACCAGCTGGAACGCTACAGTGAGAAGAGTTCGCGCTTCTATCAAGGTAGGAAGACGGGGAAAAAGAAATAAAGAAACAAAAGGCCTCCGAGGGGGAGGGGCCCCGCGAGGAGCCGGGCTGAGGCCGGGGCGAGTGTCCCCAGGACGGGAGAGCCCCGTCCAGTCCCGGAGGAGCAGGAGCTGCACCAACCTTCCCGGGCGGGCGGAAAGGGGCTCGCAGGGAGTTGGAGCAGGACCCAGGAGGGCGGGGATGCCCTCGGGCTCCCTGGGACACTAACAGACACCTGCGAGCGCAGGTGAGTGCGCCGAGCTCCCTAAGGGCTGCAGCGCGCACGGCGGGACCGACCGGAGCAGCTCGGAGGGGCTCGGGAGCGGCTCCAGGGAGGGAGCTGCGGGGCGGGAGCGCGAATCCACCAGCGCAGGCCCCGGAGCACAGGGCGCCGGGACACAGCCCAGGATCCCGCCTCCCCCTGGGACAGGCAGAGGCCGGGAGGGCCCAGGACAGCACGGACGCTCCTGCCCGGAGCTGAGCAGATCAGCGGCCCCGCCCCGGAGCCTCCAGGCCCTGCAGACGGAGAACCGAGAGCCCGGAGCCCCGTAGTTCCTGCGGAGGCTGAATCCAGGCTTCCAGAGTTGCCATAGCAACTGCGGCAGCGCGCACGGCGGGACCGACCGGAGCAGCTCGGAGGGGCTCGGGAGCGGCTCCAGGGAGGGAGCTGCGGGGCGGGAGCGCGAATCCACCAGCGCAGGCCCCGGAGCACAGGGCGCCGGGACACAGCCCAGGATCCCGCCTCCCCCTGGGACAGGCAGAGGCCGGGAGGGCCCAGGACAGCACGGACGCTCCTGCCCGGAGCTGAGCAGATCAGCGGCCCCGCCCCGGAGCCTCCAGGCCCTGCAGACGGAGAACCGAGAGCCCGGAGCCCCGTAGTTCCTGCGGAGGCTGAATCCAGGCTTCCAGAGTTGCCATAGCAACTGCGGCTGATCCTCCCGGGGCCCCACGGGGTGAACAACCCCCGCTGAGCCCTGCAGCAGGCAGGGGCAGAGCAGCTCCCCCAAGTGCTAACACCTGAGAATCAGCACAGCAGGCCCCTCCCCCAGAAGACCTGCTGGACGGACCAGTGATACTCCCCCGTGTTCCAATACAACTTGTTTTTGGCCACTCTGCACTGAGCAAAATGACTAGAAGGAAAACCTCACCTCAAAAGAAAGAATCAGAAACAGCCCTCTCTCCCACAGAGTTACAAAATCTGGATTACACTTCAATGTCAGAAAGCCAATTCAGAAGCACTATTCTACAGCTACTGGTGGCTCTAGAAAAAAGCATTAAGGACTCACGAGACTTCATGACTGCAGAATTTAGATCCAATCAGGCAGAAATTAAAAATCAATTGAATGAGATGCAATCCAAACTAGAAGTCCTAACGACGAGGGTTAACGAGGTGGAAGAACGAGTGAGTGACATAGAAGACAAGTTGATGGCAAGGAGGGAAACTGAGGAAAAAAGAGATAAACAATTAAAGAACCATGAAGACAGATTAAGGCAAATAAATGACACTCTAAGGAGGAAAAACCTACGTTTAATTGGGGTTCCCGAGGGCGCCGAAAGGGACAGAGGGCCAGAATATGTATTTGAACAAATCCTAGCTGAAAACTTTCCCAATCTGGGAAGGGAAACAGGCATTCAGATCCAGGAAATAGAGAGATCCCCCCCTAAAATCAATAAAAACCGTTCAACACCTCGACATCTAATAGTGAAGCTTGCAAATTCCAAAGATAAAGAGAAGATCCTTAAAGCAGCAAGAGACAAGAAGTCCCTGACTTTCATGGGGAGGAATATTAGGGTAACAGCAGACCTCTCCACAGAGACCTGGCAGGCCAGAAAGGGCTGGCAGGATATATTCAGGGTCCTAAATGAGAAGAACATGCAGCCAAGAATACTTTATCCAGCAAGGCTCTCATTCAAAATGGAAGGAGAGATAAAGAGCTTCCAAGACAGGCAGGAACTGAAAGAATATGTGACCTCCAAACCAGCTCTGCAAGAAATTTTAAGGGGGACTCTTAAAACTCCCCTTTAAGAAGAAGTTCAGTGGAACAATCCACAAAAACAAGGACTAAATAGATATCATGATGACACTAAACTCATATCTGTCAATAGTAACTCTGAACGTGAATAGGCTTAATGACCCCATCAAAAGGCGCAGGGTTTCAGACTGGATAAAAAAGCAGGACCCATCTATTTGCTGTCTACAAGAGACTCATTTTAGACAGAAGGACACCTACAACCTGAAAATAAAAGGTTAGAGAACCATTTACCATTCAAATGGTTCTCAAAAAATACCCTAAAAACTATAGAACACTTCTGAAAGAAATTGAGGAAGACACAAAGAGATGGAAAAATATTCCATGCTCATGGATTGGCAGAATTAATATTGTGAAAATGTCAATGTTACCCAGGGCAATTTACACGTATAATGCAATCCCTATCAAAATACCATGGACTTTCTTCAGAGACTTAGAACAAATTATTTTAAGATTTGTGTGGAATCAGAAAAAACCCCAAACAGCCAGGGGAATTTTAAAAAAGAAAACCGTATCTGGGGGCATCACAATGCCAGATTTCAGGTTGTACTACAAAGCTGTGTTCATCAAGACAGTGTGGTACTGGCACAAAAACAGACACATAGATCAATGGAACAGAATAGAGAACCCAGAAGTGGACCCTGAACTTTATGGTCAACTAATATACGATAAAGGAGGAAAGACGATCCACTGGAAGAAAGACAGTCTCTTCAATAAATGGTGCTGGGAAAATTGGACATCCACATGCAGAAGAATGAAACTGGACCACTCTCTTGCACCATACACAAAGATAAACTCAAAATAGATGAAAGATCTAAATGTGAGACAAGGTTCCATCAAAATCCCAGAGGAGAACTCAGGCAACACCCTTTTTGAACTTGGCCACAGTAACCGGAGAAGGACAGTGTATGTTCTCATTCATTTGGGGAATATGAATAATAGTGAAAGGGAATATAAGGGAAGGGAGAAGAAATGTGTGAGAAATATCAGAAAGGGAGACAGAACATAAAGACTTCTAACTCTGGGAAATGAACTAGGGGTGGTGGAGGGGGAGGAGGGCGGGGGGTGGGAGTGAATGGGTGACGGGCACTGAGGGGGACACTTGACGGGATGAGCACTGGGTGTTATTCTGTATGTTGGTAAATTGAACACCAATAAAAATTAATTTATAAAAAAAAAAAAAAGAAGCAGAAAACAGCATACCTAGGTAAAACTGGCCACATTCTGGCCAAGAAACAAGTACTACCTACTCCACACAAGGAGAGCCTCTGCAGACGACTAGGCTAAGGGATAAAGCAGCCAAAACACAACAGCAGAGTGCATGTAGCACACACCAGAGACACTCCTTGAAGTTCTAGACCATGAACATTATATGACCTCTTCTACATAAAGCCATTACTCTCACAAGCAAGAAACATAACAGTCTTTCCTAAGACAGAGAAGACAGAAACTTAGACTAAATGCCAAGATGGAGGGATTCATACCAAATGAAAGAACAAGTTATGGTCACACAGAGAGAAGTAAGCAAAACAGATATAAGTAACATGTTCATGGAGAATTTAAAGCAACAATCATAAGGATACTTACTGGGCTTCAGAAATGGAAGACATCAGTGAGACCTTTACAGCAGATATAAGAGAGTTAAAAAAAATCACTCAGGAATGAAAAATGCAATAACTGAGATTCCAAAAATGCTTGGTGCCATAACCACAGGATAGAAAAGCAGAAGAATGAATAAGTGATATAGAATATAAAATAATGGAAAATAATGAACCTGAACAAAAGAGAGAAAGAATTATGGAACATGATAATAGACTCAGGGAACTCAGTGAATCCATAAAATGTAATAACATCATATTATAAGAGTCCCAGAAAAAGAAGAGAGAGAAAAGGAGGTCAAAAATTTCTTTGAGGAAACAAAAGCCGAAAACTTCCCTAATCTGAGGAAGGCAACCGACATCCAGATCCAGGAATCACAGAAAACTGCCATCAAAATTAACAAAAGCAAGTAAAAAATGGACAAATTGCAATTAAATTAGCAAAATATAGTAAAAAAAATCTTAAAATAATCAATACAAAAGCTGACTCTAATGTACAAGGGAATACCCATAAGGCAAGCCACAGATGTCTCAAAAGAAACTTGACAAGCAAAAGAGGAGAGGCATGACATATTCAACATGCAGAATGGGAAAACTCCTCAGCCAGGAATATTCTATCCAGAAAGTCCACCTTGCAGAATAGAAGGAGAGATAAATAGTTTCCCAGACAAACAAGAAATAAAGAAGTTCTTGACCACTAAACTAGCCTTCCAAGAAATCTTTTTTTAAATTTTTTTTTATTTATTTATGATAGTCACACACACACAGACAGAGAGAGAGGCAGAGACACAGGCAGAGGGAGAAGCAGGCTCCATGCACAGGGAGCCCGACGTGGGATTCGATCCTGGGTCTCCAGGGTCGCGCCCTGGGCCAAAGGCAGGTGCCAAACTGCTGCGCCACCCAGGGATCCCCCCTTGCAAAAAATCTTAAAGGAGACTGTTTAAGTGGAAAAGAAAGATCAAAAATGACAAAGAAAGTAACAGGGAAAATCTCAAGAAACAATGACAAAACAAGTATTACAATGGCAATAAATACATATCTACCAATAATTATTCTGAATGGAAATGGATTCTAATCAAAAGACATAGGGTGGATATACCGGGTGGCTCAGTGGTTTAGTGCCGCCTTCAGCCCAGGGCCTTATCCTGGAGACCCCAGATCAGGTCCCGCATCAGGCTCCCTGCACGGAGCCTGTTATTCCCTCTGCCTGTGTCTATGCCTCTCTCTCTCTCTCTCTCTCTCTCTCTCAAAATAAATTAAATCTTAAAAAAAAGATATAGGATGTCAGAATGGATGAAAAAAAAAGGAAAAAGGGGGGACGGGGCAAGATGGAGGAAGACTAGGGTCCCCAAGTCACCTGACCCCACAAAATTACCTAGATAAATTTCAAATCATCCTGAAAACTTACAAATTCGGCTTGAGATTTAAAGAGAGAACAGCTGGAACGCTATAGTGAGAAGAGTTCGCGCTTCTATCAAGGTAGGAAGACAGGGGGGGAAAAGAAATAAACAAAAGACATCCAAGGGGGAGGGGCCCCACGAAGAGCCAGGCTAAGGCAGCACCGCGAGCGCCCCCAGGACAGGAAAGCCCCGACCCGGAGAAGCAGGAGCTTCACTAATCTTCCCGGAGGGAAAGGCACTAGCAGGGAGTTGGAGCAGGATCCCAGGAGGGGCGAGGATGCCCTCAGGTTCCCGGGGACACTAATAGAGGACCTGCGCCCCAGGGAGAGCATGCCTCACCCCCCGGCCAAGCTCCCTAAAGGGCTGGAGTGCGCTCCTGGCTGGACCGGGAGCAGCTCGGGGTGGCTCCAGTGGCAGATCCACGCTGAGGGAGCTGCGGGGCCGGGAACGCGATTCCAACAGCACAGACCCAGGAGCACAGGGTGTCGGGGCACACAGCCCAAGATCCGGCACTCCCCCCGGGACAGGCAGAGGCCGGGAGGGCACAGAACAACAAGGACACTCCTGCCGCCGGGCAGCCCCGAGCTGAGCACATCAGCGGTCCCCACCCCCAGAGCATCCAGGCCCCTGCAAACTGAGAGTCCAGTAGTTACTTTAGGAGCTGACTCCAGGGCTGGAGAGCTGGCTGCCGCCACTGTTGTTCCTCCTGGGGCTTCACAGAATAAACAAACCCCACTGAACCTCACAGTGGCCACCCAAGATACATTCAGGGTACTAAATGAGAAGAACATGCAGCCAAGAATACTTTATCCAGAAGGCTCTCATTCAGACTAGAAGGAGAAATAAAGAGCTTCCAAGACAGGCAGAGACTGAAAGAATGTGACCAACAAACTGACTCTGCAAGAAATATTAAAGGGGACCCTGTAAAAGAAAGAGGAAGTCCAAGGAAACAATCCACAAAAACAGGGATTTAAAAGGTATCACGATGACACTAAACTCATATCTTTCAATAGTAACTCTGAAAGTATTGACGTTAATTAATTAATTAATTCATGGGCTTAAGGACCCCATTAACAGACGAAGGGTTTCAGACTGGATAAAAAAGTGGGACGCATCTAATTGCTGTCTACAAGAGACTCATTTTAGACAGAAGGACACCTACAGCCTGAATATAAAAGGTTGGAGAACCATGTACCATTCAAATGCTCCTCAAAAGAAAGCAGGAGTAGCCGGCATGGAGCCTGCTTCTCCCTCCTCCTGTGTCTCTGCCTCTCTCTATCTCTCTCTATGTCTATCATAAATAACTAAATAAATAATAAATAAATAAATACATCTTAAAAAAAAGAAGTTAAAAATAGAGCTGCACTATGGTACAGCAATTAAATTACTGGGTAATTACTCAAAGGTTACAGATGTAGTGAAATGATGAGACACCTGCTCCCCAATGTTCATAGCAGCAATGTCCACAATAGCCAAACTGTGGAAGGAGTCATGATGTCCTTCAACAGATGAATGGATAAAGAAAATGTGGTATATATACACAATGGAATATTATTCAGCCATTAGAAATGACAAATATCCACCATTTGCTTTGATGTGGATGGAACTGGAGGGTATTATACTAAGTGAAATAAGTCAATCATTATATGGTTTCATTCATCTGTATAATATAAGGAATAGTGAAAATGCTTATAAGGGAAAGGAAGGTAACTGAGTGGGGAAAAATTAGAGTGGAAGAGAAACCATGAGAGACTCCTAACTCCGAGAAACAAAGGGTTGCAGAAGGGGAGTAGGGAAGGGGGATGGAGTGATTGGGTGACAGACACTAAGGAGAGCACTTGATGGGATGAGCATTGAGTGTTATACTATATATTCGCAAATTGAATTGAAATAAAAAATTAAAAAAGCAAAAGCCATTCTATTTCTCAATCTTTAAAACAAAGAAAACAAGTCAAAACAAAACAAAATACAAGACATCCAAACTGTCAAGGAAAAAGTCAAACTTTTGCATTTTGCCCATGATGTGATACTCTATATATGAACCCAAAAGACTGCCAAAAAAAAAAAAAAACTAGAACTGATACACAAGTTCGGTAAATTTGCAAGATACAAAATCAACATTATGGCGTTTCCTCAAAACGTTAGAAATATAACTACCCTATGATCCAGCAATTGCACTACTGGGTATTTACCTAAAGGATCTACTGATTCCAAAGGATACATGCACCCCAATGTTTATAGTAGCATTATCAACAATAGCCAAATCTTGGAAAGAGCCCAAATGTGTATGCCCACCGACCAATGGATAAAGAATAATATATATATATATATATATATATATATATATATATATATAATGGAATATATACTCAGTCATAAATAAGAATGAAATCTTGCCTTTTGCAAATGACTTGGATAGAGGTAGAGAGTATTATATTAAGCAAAATAAGTAAGCTAGAAAAAAACAAATACCATATGATTTCACTCATATGCAGAGTTTAAGAAACAAAACAAATGAATATGAGGGAAAAAGAAAAAATCAAGAAATAGACTCAACTTTAGAGAACAAATGGGTGGTCACTGGAGCAGAAGTGGGCAGGGGAATGGCTTAAATACATGATAGGTATTAAGGAGGGCACTTGTGATGTGCACTGGGTATTGTATGTAAGTAATGAATAACTAAATTCTATACCTGAAACTAATATTATACTGAATGTTATCTTACTGGAATTTAAATAAAAATTTGGAGAAAAAAAGAATTGCAATATGACAATTCATAATAAAAAATTATACAACAAACTGGTACATAGATTACAAAATTGAATATCATTAAAATTTTAATAATTAAAAATTAGGTTGTATTTTATTATTTTTTAAAGATTTTTTTAATATATTTTTATTGGAGTTCTATATGCCAACATATAGCATAACGCCCAGTGCTCATCCTGTCAAGTGCCCCTCTCAGTGCCCATTTTTTAAAGATTTTATTTATTTATTCATGAGAGACAGAGAGAGAGAAAGAGAGAGTCAGAGACACAAGCAGAGGGAGAAGCAGGCTCCATGCAGGGAGCCTGACATGGGACTCGATTCCAGGTCTCCAGGATCAGGCCCCGGGCTGAAGGTGGTGCTAAACCACTGAGCCACCCAGGCTGCCCTGTATTTTATTATTAATTTCAGAGAGCAAACACAAACATCTAAGGAAAAGGATTTATGCTATGTCCATGTAATTTCGTTCCTGAATTTTCAATGATAAACATCCATATCACAGTGTCTATATAGTTAATAGGTTACACACTTTGAAGGATGATAGATAAATAGATAGATCTATGTCCAAATATCTTCTGGAATATTGATAAAGATGGTGAATTTTCTGTTTACTATTGTGTTATCTCTTCCTTATATATCTACTGTATTTTTGTCTTCTAAAATACACTACATAGGCAAGATGGGGGAAAAGTTGGGGTTCTTGTTACATCTGGTCCCCTAAATTTAGCTATATAACTATTAAACCATTCTGTATATCTATGAATTTAAACCCGAGATGTAAAGAAAGAATGACTGAAACTCTACAAATAGAAAAGTGACCACTTTTTGCAAGGTAGAAGTGCAGAGAAGAGAAACAGAGGGGCCATCAGAAGATAAAAATTGAGGGAAGGAGACTTTGTAAGCTGGCTGCAGGAAAGTGATATAGCCCTGGAACTCAAAATTGGGAATTTTAGAAATCTTATCCTGTGAGGCTTCAGAGGCTTCCCCACTGAAAGGTGGTGAGTGGTGAAGCTGGGCAGAGTCGCAGGAGAGACATGAATCTCAATATTTCCTGAAGAACGGAAAGAATGGGGGTGCCTGAGTCAGTAGAGTTCCCAAGCATTGTATTGAGGTCAGTGAGCCTGGGGGAAAGCTCAGCTTGTTATGCCATCAATCAAGAACCACAGCAGGATTGGGTTATGGCATTCTGAGCTGGGTCCCTGCAAAGGACCGGAAAGCAGCAACCCTGTCTTTTTCTGGGAGAGGCAGAGTAGGTGCACACTTGATTGGGTGAACACTTTCTGTGCCAGTGCCCTGGAATGGACAGAAACAGAGGACCCTCCACTTCCTCCAGGAAGGGTGAAGCACGTGCATACACAGGGAGGCAAGAGCTCTCAGGCAATTTGTCAGGGCCCTACAAATTGCAAGAATCAGTGTCCCTCTGGCTGCACCTGGGGAGAATTTGCATACATGGGCAACATAGGAATCTCCACAATGGGGCACATACTAGGATCCCTCCACTGCAAAGCTAAGGATCTGGGGGTGGCCATTTTTTTCCTTTCACACTCAAGAGAGGCACAGAAAACCTTCAGGGAACCTTTATTCTCTGATATCACAGGGCACACAGCTTACTCTGAGACCCGAGGACTGGCAAGGGGTGGTGCAAGAACACACAGGCACAGACACTCGAGAAACAGTGTAGGAGGTCCCTCACCCATAAGATCAGCTGGAAGAACAGAACAACAATTTTACTAACCAAACAGGACTGGAAAACTCCAGGACTGCAAGAAAATATTACATAGAATTCAAGGATTCTCTCTTATGATTTGTTTTTCTTTCAGGTTAAAGATTTGCAGTATTATTTCTTTTTTTTTCCTGTTTTAACTAGTTTATTATATTATCAATCTTCATTTTTAAGTCTTTTCTTTTATAACTTTCATATTTTAAAATTATATGTTATAGATATAGTCTTCATTTTTTTGCTTTCTTTCATTGTATTCAATTCTATTTTTGAATATATATATATACATATATATATGTTTTGTTTGTTTATAAAAATAATGTTGGAATTAGCATACTCTAACACACAGACCAAAGTCACACTGAACCAAATGAATTACCCTGTTTTATCTATGCTTCACCCTCCATTTTTTGTTGTTTCTATTTTTCTTTTATTTGTTTCTCATTTTATTCTCTTTTCCCTTTAATTTCTGATTCTTGCGTTCTTTGGAATAGTCTAGTGTGTAATATTCTTGGATTGTGGTTGATATATTTGAATCTGCTCACTCATACAGCCATTCGGCAATGGACAAAATGACAAGAAGGAAGAATTCACCACAAAAGAAAGAACGGGGTGGGGAGGGGAAGATGGCAGAAGAGCAGGGGTCCTCAACTCATTTGGTCCCACAAACTTACCTAGATAACTTTCTAAACATCCTGAATACCTATGAATCTGACATGAGATTACAAGAAAGAACAGCTGGAATGCTAGAGAGAGAAAAGTTTTCGCTTCTAACAAGATAGGAAGATGAAAAAAAAAAAGAATAAAGTCGGGGAGGAGAACCATGACTAGCAGGACTAAAGCAGAGTGGCGAGAGTCTCTGGGACAGGAAACCCCATTACTGAAGAAGTAGGAAATTTAAAAATCCTGCCAGTTTTCCCTGACAGAAAAGTGCTTAGCAGGGAAATCAGGCAAAATTGCAGGAGGGGCAGTGAAGCCTCAATATTCCTGGAGTCACTACAAGAGGAGGGATTCCCCAGTGCAAAACTCACCCCAAAACATGGCCAGATATCAGTAAAGGGCTGGAGCATTGCAGGTCTCCAGGACATTTGGGAGAAGCTATTTGGTTAGGTGGGCTGGCTCCAGAGCTCCCTTTACCCTAGATCATGGCAATGGAAGGAATTGGCTGTGCCCCATTCCCTTTGGGAGAGGCAGTCCCTGGAAGTGCAGGTCTAGCGTCGCAGGGCCCCAGATCAAAGACACCTTGGCAGACAAATCTAGAGATTTTGCATGCCCCCTAAGACAGATGGAAGTGGGGAGGGCACAGGAAATCAAGAATTCTCCTGCCACTGGGCGCCCCACAAATTGTGCAGATCAGTACACATGCACCTGCCCCCAGGAGCATCTAGACCAGTAAGGAGTGGGAGACTGTGGTTAATTACTCCTGGGGGGCTCAAATTCAGAGCTGGAAGACTGGCCACCACCATTGTGATTTTTCCTCTTTGTTTCACCTTGTGCCTGAGAGAGGCAGGTCCTATTGGGAGCAAAGGTCTCAAAGATAAACAGCTCACATTGAGCCCAGCACCTGCCAAGGGGTGGGGCATCTCCACCCAGGCACGGACACCTGAGAATCAGCACAGCAGACCCCTCCCCTAGAAGACCAGCTGGAAGAACAAGGTGAGAGCAATTTTATTGACCAAGCAGTACTGGAAAGCTCCAGGACTAAGGGAAAATAGTATATAGAAGTAAAGGGTCCTATTTCCATCTTTTTTTCTTTTTCCATGAAAAATTCACACTAAAAATTTTATATCACACTAAAAATTTTATATACTTTTTATCACACTTTTATATCACACTAAAAATTTCCAATATTTTTTTCTATTCCCACCTTAACTACAATATTTTACCAGCTCTTCATTTTTAAGTTTTTTCCTTGACTTTCATATTTCTACAGTTACATGTCTTAGATATATTTTTAATTTCTAGATTTCCTTCCACATTTTCAAATTAATTTTGGTAGATATACGGGATATGGGTTTTTGTTTTTTGATTTTTTTTGCCTTGTTTTGTTTTACAATGGTGGAAGTTAGTATCCTCTAAAATATGACCAACATACACCCAGAAGCAAGTGGAACACTTGTTGGTTTATTCTGTGAGATGATACTCCCTCTTTCTTCCCATTCTGCCCCCCTCTTATATTTTGTTTATGTTTTGGTGGTCAATGTTGGGGTTTTATATAAGTATTGCTGGTTTATATAAATCTGGGATTGAGCACCTTCTAACTATCTCACCATCACTATCTGCCATTTTTCTTTTTCCTCTCTACTTGCTTTTTTTTATTTTGCTTTTTCTTTTTTCTTCTTTTTGGTTTTTGACCCTTTTTTTACTACTTTGTTTTATTTTTTTTCAATTTAGTGGTCCTTTTGTGTTATTTTGTTCTGTTCTTCTCTTTCTATTATTTTCTGTCCCTTACCTCTACAGAATCATCTAGGGTGTGTTTTACTTAGGTGGTGGTTAATATTTTTGACTCATCCTGCTCATACAGCCACTGTGCACTGGACAAAATGAATATAAGGAAGAATTCACCACAAAAGAAAGAACTGGAACTGAATTTGGATTTCAATATCCAACATATATCCATCAGAAATTCAATTCAGAAGTACAATTCTAAAGCTACTTATGGCTCTGGAGAAAAGCATAAAGGACTCTAAAGACTTTGTGACTGCAGAATTGAGATCTAAATAAGCTGAAATTAAAAATAGATTAAATGAGATGCAAAACAAAACAGAACAAACCTGGGTGTACTAACTGTTAGGAATAATGAGGTGGAAGAGAGAGTGAGTGACATAGAAGGCAAGTTGATGGTAGGGAATAAGGCTGAGGAAAAAAGAGAAAAACAATTAAGAGCCCATGAGGAAAGATATAGGGAAATAAGTGATAGCCTGAGAAGGAAGAACATATGTCTAATTGGGATTCCAGAACAGGCTGAAAGAGAGAGCAAGAGGACCACAACTATATTTGAAGAAATCATAGTTAAGAATTTCCCACATCTGGGGAAGGAAACAGGCATTCAGATACAAGAGATAGAGAGGACTCCCCTCAAAAATTCAATAAAATCTTTCAACACCTTAACATTTAATAGTGAAGCTTGAAAATATCAAAGATAAAAATTCTTAAAGCAGATGGAGACAAGAGATCCTTAACTTAAATGGGGGAGAATTATCAGATTAACAGCAGACCTAGCCACAGATACCTGGAATACAAGAAAAGCTTGACATGATATACACAGAATATTCAATGAGAAAAAGATGCAGCCAAGAATGCATTATCCAGCAAGGCTGTCATTCAGAATAGAAGGAGAGATAAAGACATTCAGGAATAGGTAGAAAGTTAAAGAATATGGGATTACCAAACAGGTTCTGGAAGGAATACTAAGGGGGACCCTGTAAAAGAAAGGAGCCCAAAGAAACAATCCGCAAAAACAGGGAGTGAATAGGTAATATGATGACACTAAATTCATATATTTCAATAGTTACTCTGGACATGAATGGGCTACAGGATCCCATGAAAAGACGCAGGGTACTGAACTGGATAAAAAAGTAAGACCCACAATATGCTTTCTATGATACTCATTTTAGACTTAAGGACACCTTCAGACTGAAAACAAAGGATACCTCCATCCCAAAAATGAAGGGATAAATTTTACCAATCAAATTATTCCCAAAGGAAGCTAAGGTAGCAATCCTCATATCAGATAAATTGAAGTTTATGCGAAAGACAGTAGGAAGAGATGAAGAAGAACACTAAAGCATATTTAAAGGGTCTATCCAACAAGAAGACCTAAAAATCATGAATACTTTGACCCCTAATGTGGGAGCTGCTAAGTATATCAATCAATTAATAATCAGAGTAAAGAGATACTTAGATAATTGAAAGTAGGAGATGTCAACAAAGCACTTTCAGCAAAGGACAGATTTTCTAAGCAGAACATCACCAAAACTACAAGGGCCTTAAGTGATACACTGGAAAAAAATAGATTTCACAGAGATATACACAACTTTCCATTCAGACGCAAATGAATACATATTCTTCTCAAGTGAACATGGAAATTTCTCAAAGATAGACCACATAATGGGTCACAAATCAGGTCTCAACTAAAACCAAAAGATTGGGATTGTCCCCTCCATAATTACAGACCACAACACTTTGAAACTAAAACTCAATTACAAGAATAAATTTGTAAATAACAACACATGGAGGTTAAAGACCATCCTACTAAAAGATGAATAGGTCAACCAGGAAATTAGAGAAGAATTAAAAAGTTCATGGAAACTAATGAAAATGAAGATACAACCATTCAAAATCTTTGGGATAGAGCAAAAGCAGTCCTAAGAGGGAAATACATAACAATACAAGCATCCTTCAAAAAAACTCAAATACATAAGCTAACCTCACACCTAAAGGGATTGGAAAACAACAGAAAGTAAAACCTACACCAAGTAGAAGAAGAGAGATAATAAAGATTGGAGCAGAACTCAATGAAATATATATCAAAAGAACTGTAGAACAGATCAACAAAACAAGGAGTTGGTTCTTTGAAAGAATTAATAAGATTGATAAACCACTAGCCAGCTTTATTTTTTTAAGTTTTTTTTTATTGGAGTTCAATTTGCCAACATATACCATAACTCTCAGTGCTCATCCCGCCAAGTGCCACCCTCAGTGCCCATCACCCAGTCACCCCAACCCCTCACCCACCTCCCCTTCCACTACCCCTTGTTCATTTCCCAGAGTTAGGTGTCTCTCATGTTTTGTCACCCTCACTGATATTTTCACTCATTTTCTCTCCTTTCCCTTTATTTCCTTTCACTAATTTTTATATTCCCCAAATGAATGAGACCATATAATGTTTGTCCTTTTCCGATTGACATATTTCACTCAGCATAATACCCTTCAGTTCCATCCACATCGAAGCAAATGGTGGGTATTTGTCGTTTCTAATGGCTGAGTAAAATGCATAAAATGGGATATTACTAGCCAGCTTTATTAAAAAGAAAACAGGAAAGACTCAAATGAATAAAATCATGAACAAAAGAGGAGAGATCATAACCAATACCAAGGAAAGACAAATGATATTAAAAATGTATTATCAGCAACTATATGCCAAAAAAATTAAGCAATCTAGAAGAAATGGATGTATTTCTAGAAAAGCACAAATTAGCAAAATAGGAACAGGAATAAATAGAAATCCTGCACAATCCAATAACAAGGGAGGAAATTGAAACAGTCATCAAAAACCTCCCAAGACACAAAAGCCCAGAGCCAGATAGCTTCCCAGGGGAATACTATCAAACATTTAAAAAGAAATAATTCTTATTCTGCTAAAGCTGTTCAAAGGTTAGAAAGGGATGGAATCCTTCAAAACTCGTTTTATGGGCCAGCATTACCTTGAGTTCAAGACCAAAGACCACACCAAAAGGGAGAATTATAGACCAATATCCCTGATGAACATGGATGAAAAAATTCTCAACAAGATACTAGCCAATAGGATCCAGCAGTACATTAAGAAGATTTTTCATCATGACCAAGTGAGATATATACCCAGGATGCAAGAATGGTTAAACACATGTAAAACAATGAACGTCTTAGATCACATCAACAAGAGAAAAAACAAGAATCATATGATCCTTTCAATAGATGCAGAGAAAGCATTTGACAAAATCAGCATCCGTTTCTGATCAAAACTTTTCAGAATGAAGGGATGGAGGGAACATTCCTCAGCATCTTAAAAGCCATGTACAAAAAGCCCATAGAGAATATAATTCTCAATGGTGAAACACCGGGAGCCTTTCCCCTACCATCAGGAACATGACAGGGATGTCCACTCTCACCACTGCTACTCAACATAGTACTAGAAGTCCTGGCCTCAGCAATCAGGCAACAAAAAGAAATAAAAGGCATTCATATTGGCAAAGAAGTCAAACTCTCCCTCTTCACAGATGACATAATTCTGTACCTAGAAAACCAAAGGACTCCACCCCAAGATTGCTAGAACTCATACAGCAATTTGGTAGTGTGGCAGGATACAAAATCAATGCCCAGAAATCAGTGGCATTTCTGTACACTAACAATGGGACTGAAGAAGGAGAAATTAAGGAATTAATCCCATTTACAATTTCACCCAAAAGCATCCGGTACCTAGGAATAAACTAACCAAAGAGGTAAAGGATTTAAACCCTAAAAACTACAGAACACTTCTGAAAGAAATTTAGGAAAACACAAAGAAATAGAAAAACTTTCCATGCTCATGGATTGGAAGAATAAATATTGTGAAAATATCAGACTAGCCCCAGTGGCTCACTGGTTTAGCGCTGCCTTCAGCCCAGAGCATGATCCTGGAGACCTGGGATTGAGTCCCACGTCAGACTCCCTGCATGGAGCCTGCTTCTCCCTCTGCCTGTGTCTCTGCCTCTCTCCTTCTCTCTCTCTCTCTCTCTCTCTCTCTCTCTCTCTCTCTCTCTGCACCTCTCATGAATAAATAAAATAAAATCTTAAAAAAAAGACAATATCTATGCTACCGAGGGCCCTATCAAAATACTATGGACTTTCTTCAGAGAGTTGGAACAAATAACCTTAAGATATGTATGAAATCAGAAAAGATCCCGAATAGCCAGAGGAATATTGAAAAAGAGATCCATTGCCAGGGGCATCACAGTGCCAGATTTCAGGTTGTACTGCATCAGTACAGCTGTGATCATCAAGACAGTATGGTACTGGCACAGAAGCAGACACATAGATCAGTGGAAGAGAATAGAGAATCCAGATATTGGCCCTGAACTCTATGGTCAACTAATATTCGACAAAGCAGGAAAAAATATCCATTGGAAAAAGGACAGTATCTTCAATAAATGTTGTTGGGAAAATTGTATAACCCCATGCAGAAGAAGGAAACGACCATTCTCTCATACCATACACAAAGATAAACTCAAAATGGTTGAAAGATCTAAATGTGAGACAAGAATCCATCAAAATTCTAGACAACAACACAGGCAACAACATTTTTGAACTTGGCCATAGCAACTTCTTGCAAGATACATCTATGAAGGCAAAGGAAACAAAAATAAAAATGGAGAGGAGGGGCAAGATGGCGGAAGAGCAGGGTCCCCAAATCACCTGTCCCCACCAAATTACCTAGATAACCTTCAAACCATCCTGAAAATCTACGAATTCCGCCTGAGATGTAAAGAGAGACCAGCTGGAATGCTACAGTGAGAAGAGTCCGCGCTTCTATCCAGGTAGAAAGACGGGGGAAAAGAAATAAAGGAACAAAAGGCCTCCGAGGGGGAGGGGCCCCGCGAGGAGCCGGGCTGAGGCCGGGGCGAGTGTCCCCAGGACAGGAGAGCCCCGTCCCGGAGAAGCAGGAGCTGCACCAACCTTCCCGGGCGGGCGGAAAGGGGCTCGCAGGGAGTTGGAGCAGGACCCAGGAGAGCGGGGATGCCCTCGGGCTCCCTGGGACACTAACAGACACCTGCGAGTGCAGGAGAATGCGCCGAGCTCCCTAAGGGCTGCAGCGCGCACGGCGGACCAGAGCAGCTCGGAGGGGCTCGGGCGGCGGCTCCGCGGAGGGGGCTGTGGGGCGGGAGCGCGAATCCAACAGCGCAGGCCCCGGAGCACAGGGCGCCGGGACACAGCCCAGGATCCGGCCTCCCCCTGGGACAGGCAGAGGCCGGGAGGGCCCAGGACAGCAAGGACGCTCCTGCCCCGAGCTGAGCAGATCAGCGGCCCCGACCGGAGACTCCAGGCCCTGCAGACGGAGAACCGAGAGCCCTGAGCCCCGTAGTTCCTGCGGAGGCTGAATCCAGGCTTCCAGAGTTGCCATAGCAACTGCTGCTGTTCCTCCTGGGGCCCCACGGGGTTGCAGCAGGCAGGGGCAGAGCAGCTCCCCCAAGTGCTAACACCTGAAAATCAGCACAAAAGGCCCCTCCCCCAGAAGACCAGCTAGACGGACCAGTGATACTCCCCCGTGTTCCAATACAACTTGTTTTTGGCCACTCTGCACTGAGCAAAATGACTAGAAGGAAAACCTCACCTCAAAAGAAAGAATCAGAAACAGCCCTCTCTCCCACAGAGTGACAAAATCTGGATTACACTTCAATGTCAGAAAGCCAATTCAGAAGCACTATTCTACAGCTACTGGTGGCTCTAGAAAAAAGCATTAAGGACTCACGAGACTTCATGACTGCAGAATTTAGATCCAATCAGGCAGAAATTAAAAATCAATTGAATGAGATGCAATCCAAACTAGAAGTCCTAACGACGAGGGTTAACGAGGTGGAAGAACGAGTGAGTGACATAGAAGACAAGTTAATGGCAAAGACGGAAACTGAGGAAAAAAGAGATAAACAATTAAGGGACCATGAAGACAGATTAAGGGAAATAAATGACACTCTAAGGAAGAAAAACCTACGTTTAATTGGGGTTCCCGAGGGCGCCGAAAGGGACAGAGGGCCAGAATATGTATTTGAACAAATCCTAGCTGAAAACTTTCCCAATCTGGGAAGGGAAACAGGCATTCAGATCCAGGAAATAGAGAGATCCCCCCCTAAAATCAATAAAAACCGTTCAACACCTCGACATTTAATAGTGAAGCTTGCAAATTCCAAAGATAAAGAGAAGATCCTTAAAGCAGCAAGAGACAAGAAGTCCCTGACTTTCATGGGGAGGAGTATTAGGGTAACAGCAGACCTCTCCACAGAGACGTGGCAGGCCAGAAAGGGCTGGCAGGATGTATTCAGGGTCCTAAATGAGAAGAACATGCAACCAAGAATACTTTATCCAGCAAGGCTCTCATTCAAAATGGAAGGAGAGATAAAGAGCTTCCAAGACAGGCAGGAACTGAAAGAATATGTGACCTCCAAACCAGCTCTGCAAGAAATTTTAAGGGGGACTCTTAAAATTCCCCTTTAAGAAGAAGTTCAGTGGAACAATCCACAAAAACAAGGACTAAATAGATATCATGATGACACTAAACTCATATCTGTCAATAGTAACTCTGAACGTGAATGGGCTTAATGACCCCATCAAAAGGCGCAGGGTTTCAGACTGGATAAAAAAGCAGGACCCATCTATTTGCTGTCTGCAAGAGACTCATTTTAGACAGAAGGACACCTACAACCTGAAAATAAAAGGTTGGAGAACTATTTACCATTCAAATGGTTCTCAAAATATACCCTAAAAACTATAGAACACTTCTGAAAGAAATTGAGGAAGACACAAAGAGATGGAAAAATATTCCATGCTCATGGATTGGCAGAACTAATATTGTGAAAATGTCAATGTTACCCAGGGCAATTTACACGTATAATGCAATCCCTATCAAAATACCATGGACTTTCTTCAGAGACTTAGAACAAGTTATTTTAAGATTTGTGTGGAATCAGAAAAGACTCCAAACAGCCAGGGGAATTTTAAAAAAGAAAACCATAGCTGGGGGCATCACAATGCCAGATTTCAGGTTGTACTACAAAGCTGTGGTCATCAAGACAGTGTGGTACTGGCACAAAAACAGACATATAGATCAATGGAACAGAACAGAGAACCCAGAAGTGGACCCTGAACTTTATGGTCAACTAATATACGATAAAGGAGGAAAGATGATCCACTGGAAGAAAGACACTCTCTTCAATAAATGGTGCTGGGAAAATTGGACATCCACATTCAGAAGAATGAAACTGGACCACTCTCTTGCACCATACACAAAGATAAACTCAAAATAGATGAAAGATCTAAATGTGAGACAAGATTCCATCAAAATCCCAGAGGAGAACTCAGGCAACACCCTTTTTGAGCTTGGCCACAGTAACCGGAGAAGGACAAACAGTGTATGTTCTCATTCATTTGGGGAATATGAATAATAGTGAAAGGGAATATAAGGGAAGGGAGAAGAAATGTGTGAGAAATATCAGAAAGGGAGACAGAACATAAAGACTTCTAACTCTGGGAAATGAACTAGGGGTGGTGGAGGGGGAGGAGGGCGGGGGGTGGGGGTGAATGGGTGACGGGCACTGAGGGGGACACTTGACGGGATGAGCACTGGGTGTTATTCTGTATGTTGGTAAATTGAACACCAATAAAAATTAATTTATACAAAAAAAATAAAAATAAAAATGAACTATTTGGGCTTAATCAAGATAAAAAAAAAACTTCTGCACAGCAAAAGAAACAGTCAACAAAACTAAAATGCAACCTACAGAATGGGAGAAGGTATTTGCAAATGACAGATAAAGGCTTAGTATCAGAGATCTATAAAAACTTATTAAACTCAACACCAAAGCACTAAAAAATCCAATCATGAAATGGGCAGAACACATAACAGTAATTTCACCAAAGAACACATACATATGGCCAACAAGCACAAGAGAAAATGCTCTGCTTCACTTGCCATCAGGGAAGTACTAATCAAAACCACAATGAGATACCAGCTCACACAAGTAAGAATGGCAAAATTTAAAAAGATAAGAACAAGAAATGTTGGAGAGGATGTGGAGAAGGAGAATCCTCTTGCACTTTTGTGGGAATGCAAACTGGTACAGCCACTCTAGAAAAACGTTTGGAGGTTCCTCAAAGAGTTAAAAATAGAGATACTTTGTAATCAGCAATTGCACTACTAGGGATTTACCCCAAAGATACAGATGTAGTGAAATGCCGGGACACTCTGACCCCAATGTTCATAGCATCAATGTCCACAATAGCCAAACTGTGGAAGGAGCCACGATGTTCTTCAACATATGAATGGATTAAGAAGATGTGGTATGTACACACACACACACACACACACACACACACGAATATTACTCAACCACCAGAAAGGATTAATACCCACCATTTGCTTCAACAAGGATGAAACTGGAGGGTATTATGCTGAGTGAAGTAAGTCAATCGGGGAGGGAAAATCATCATTTGGTTTCACTCATGTGAGTAATATAAGAAATAGTGAAAGGGACTGTAAGGGAAAGGAGGGGAACTTAGTGGGAAAAATTAGATAGAGATACAAACCATGAGAGACCCCAAACAATGGTAAACGAACAAAGGGTTGTGGAAGGGAGGTGTCCTGTGGCTTGGGGTAACTGGGTGATGGTCACTGAGGGTGGCACTTGATAGATGAGCACTGGGTGTTATTCTATATGTTGGCAAATAGAACTTAAATAAAAACAAATGAAAAAAAGAAAGAAAAAAACAGATGTAATACTCTGACACAGATCTAATCGGTATGGATTTAAGTAAAATGTCAGAGAAAGAGTTCAGGAATACAATTATAAAATTAATAGTTGGATTTGAACAAGGCATAAAAGACTCCAGGCTATCTCTTACTGCTGAAATTAGATCTAATCAAGTTGAAATTAAAAATACTTTGAGATGCAATGTAAACTGAATTTACTAGAAACTAGGGTAAATGAGGCAGAATAGAGAATACGTGACATAGAAGACAAGTTGATGGAAAGGAAGAAAACTAAGAGCCCATGAAGAGATGCTCTGAGAGATAAGTGATAGTTTGAAAAGAAAAATAACATCTGTATTATTGGAATTCCTGACAACATGGAGAGAGATAGACAGAACCAGACTGTATATTTGAAGAAATCAAGGCTGAAAACATCACTAATCTTGGGAAGAATACAGGCATTCATAATCAAGAGATAGGATCCTTCCCAAAAATAAAAACGTGATCTTCAGCCTGCCATTTAATAGTGAAGCATGTAAATTTCAGAAATCTAGAGAAAATCCTAAAAATCAGCTCAAGACAAGAGTATAAATATTAGATTAACTGCTAACCTAGGGATCCCTGAGTGGCGCAGCAGTTTGGCGCCTGCCTTTGGCCCAGGGCGCGATCCTGGAGACCCGGGATCGAATCCCATATCGGGCTCCCGGTGCATGGAGCCTGCTTCTCCCTCTGCCTGTGTCTCTGCCTCTCTCTCTCTCTCTGTGACTATCATAAATAAATAAATTAAAAAAAACTGCTAACCTATTCACAGAGACCTGGCAGGCCAGAAAGGGCTGCCATGGTATATTCAGTGTACTAAATGAGAAAAATATGCAGCCAGGAATGTTTTATACAGCAAGGCTGTAATTCAGAATGGAAGGAGAGATAAAGAGCTCCAAGATACACAGAAACTGAAAGAATATATGACCATCAAGCTAGCCTTGAAATATTAAGGAATATTAAGGGGGAATCCTCTAATTGAAGAGGGAGCCCAATGAAACAGAGATAAAATGTTGAGATGGGGACTGTACAGGAAATATCTGGCAGCAAATTCATCTTTAAATGGTTATTCTGAATGAAATTGCACTATATGCCCCAGTCTAAAGACATAGTTATCAGACTGGATAAAAAAGCAAGACCCATCCACATGCTGTCTACAGGAGACTCATTTTATTTTTTTTAAATTTATGATAGTCACACACAGAGAGAGAGAGAGGGAGAGGCAGAGACACAGGTAGAGGGAGAAGCAGGCTCCATGCACCGGGAGGCCGACGTGGGACTCGATCCCGGGTCTCCAGGATCCCGCCCTGGGCCAAAGGCAGGCGCCAAACCACTGCGCCACCCAGGGATCCCCACAGGAGACTCATTTTAGAAGTAAAGACAACTTCAGACTGAAAATGAGGAGATGGAGAATAATGTTATCATGCAAATGGACCTCAAAAGATAGGAGCGGTTGGAATCCTCATATCAGATCAATTAGATTTTAAACCGAAGACTTTATTAAGAAATAAATTGGAACACTATATCTTACTTAAAAGGTCTACCTTACAAGTATATGTAAGAATTATGGGTATTTATGCACCTAATGTGGGAGCAGCCAATTATATCAACTGATTAATTACTAAAGTAAAGAAACACATAGATAATAGCACACTAATAGTAGGAGACATCAACACTCTACTCTCAGCAAAGGGCAGATCTTCTAAGCAGATCAACTAAGAAAGAAGGCCTTTGAATGACACACTGGACCAAATGGATTTCACAGATATATACAGAACATTCCATCCTAATGCAACTGAATACACATTCTTCTCAAGTCCACATGGAACTTTGTCCAGAACAGACCACATACTGGGGCACAAATCAGGTCTCAACCAATACCAAAAAATTAGGTTTATTTCCTCCATATTTACTGATCAAAATGCTTTGAAACTGGAACTCAATCACAAGAATAAATTTCGACAGAATTCAAACACTTGGAGGTTAAAGAGTATCCTACAAAAAATGAATGGGTGAACCAGGAAATTAGAGAAGAATTAAATATTCATGCAAAGTAATGAAAATGAAATCTCAAATGTTCAAAACATTTGGAATAAAGCAATGACAGTCATGAGAGGGAAGTACACTTCAATACAAGTCCCTCTCAAAAATTTAGAAAAATCTCAAATACACTAGCTAACCCCACCACTAAAGGAGCTGGATAAAAAACAGCAAATAATGTCTAAACCAATCAGAAGTGAAATAATAAATATTAGAGCAGAATTCAATGAAATAGTGACCAGAAGAATAGTGTAAAAAATCAATAAAATGTAGAACTAATTCTTTTATTTCTTTTTTTAAATTTTTTATTGGAGTTCAATTTGCCAACATATAGCATAACGCCCAGTTCTCATCCCACCAAGTGCCCCCCTCAGTGCCCATCACCAGTCATCCCAACCCCCCGCCCACCTCCCCTTCCACTACCCCTTGTTCATTTCCCAGAGTTAGGTGTCGCTCATGTTTTGTCACCCTCGCTGATATTTTCACTCATTTTCTCTCCTTTCCCTTTATTCCCTTTCACTAATTTTTATATTCCCCAAATGAATGAGACCACATAATGTTTGTCCTTTTCTGATTGACTTATTTCACTCAGCATAATACCCTCCAGGTCCTTCCACGCTGAAGCAATTTGATTTATTTGGAAATAATTAATATGATAGGTAAAACCCTAGCCAGACTTAGAAAAAATAAAAAGAATCAAATTTAAAAAATCATGAAGAGGAGAGATCATAACCAACACCAAGGAAATAAAAACATTTAATAATGTATTATGAGCAACTATATGTCAACAAATTAGGCAATCTGGAAGAAATGGATGCATTCCCGAAAACATATAAATTAACTAAACTGGAACAGAAAGAAATATAAAATGTGAACAGACCCATAACCACTGAGGAAATTGAATAAATCATCAAAAACCTCCGCAGAAACAAATTCCCAGGCCAGATAGCTTCCCAGGAAATTCTATAAAATATTTAAGGAAAAATAATTCCTATTATTCTGAAGCTGTTTCAAAATATAGAGATGGAAGGATAACTTCAAATCTCATTCTATGAGGCCATCATCATTACCTTGATCCCAAAAACCAGACAATTATCCCACCAAAAAGGAGAATTAGGAACAAAAATCCCTGATATGAATGCCAAAATATTCACCAAGATACTAGCCAATAGGATCTAAAAGTATATTAAAAAGATCATTCATCTCGACCAATTAGGATTTTTTCTTGGGTGGCAAGGGTGGTTCAACATTCATAAATCAGTGGACGTGTTAGATCATATTAATAAAAGATAAGAACCATATGACCCTCTCAACTAATGTAGAAAAAAACATTTGACAAAATACAGAATGCTTTCTTGATTAAAACTGTTCAAAGTGTAGGGACCATACTTTAATATTATAAAAGCCTTCTTCAAAAATCCTACAGCCAATATCATTCTCAATGGGGAAAACTTTCCCCTATGGTCAGGAAGAGAACAGAAATGCCCACTCTCACCACTGTTGCTCAACATTCTACTCGAACTACTAGCCTCAGCAATCAGAAAACAAAAAGAAATAAAAGGCATTAAAATTGGCAAAGAAGAAGTTAAACTTTCACTCTTCGTGGATGACATGATTCTATATGTGGAAAACTCAAAAGACTCCTCTCCAAAACTGATAGAATCCATACTGCAATTCAGCAACATGGCAGGATACAAAATCAATGGAGAGAAATGAGTTGCATTTGTATACACTAAAAACAAGACTGAAGAAAGACAAATTAAGTAATCAATCCCATTTACAATTGCATCAAAACCATAAGATATCAAGGAATAAACCTATACAAAGATGTAAAAGAGGGATCCCTGGGTGGCGCAGCGGTTTGGCGCCTGCCTTTAGCCCAGGGCGCGATCCTGGAGACCCGGGATCGAATCCCACATCAGGCTCCCGGTGCATGGAGCCTGCTTCTCCCTCTGCCTGTGTCTCTGCCTCTCTCTCTTTCTCTCTCTGTGACTATCATAAATAAATAAAAATAAAAAAAAATTAAAAAAAAAAACAAAAAACAAAGATGTAAAAGACCCTAAAAACTTATGAAAGAAATTGAGGAACACATAAAGAAATGGAAAAACATTCCATGCTCATGGGTTGGAAGAACTGATATTGTGAAAATCACTATGCTATTCAGAGCCATCTACACATGCATTGCAGCCCTTATCAAAATACCATGCTCTTTATTCACAGACCTGGAACAAATAATCCTAAGATTTTTACAGAACCAGAAAAAAAAAAGAAACAAATATCCAGAGGGATGTTGGAAAGGAAATCCAGAGCTGGGGGCATCACAATGCTTTACTTCAAGCTATATTACAAAGCTATGATCAAGACACTATGGTACTGGCAAAAAAACTGACACATGGATCAATGAAATAGAATTGAGAACCAAGAAATGGGGCTTTAACTCCATATTCAAATAATCTTCAACAAAGTAGGAAAGAATATCTAATGGAAAAAGAAAAGCAATCTCTTCAATAAATGTTATGGGGGAAATTGGACAGCCACATGCAGAATAATGAAAGTAGACCATTCTCTTACACCATACACAAAGTTTAACTCAAAATGGATGAAAAATCTAAATGGGAGACAGGAATCTATCAAAATTATAGAGGAGAACACAGCACCCTTTTTGATCTGGGTTGTAGCAACTTCTTATAAGACAGATCCGGGATCCCTGGGTGGCACAGAGGTTTAGCGCCTGCCTTTGGCCCAGGGCGCGATCCTGGAGGCCCAGGATCGAATCCCACGTCAGGCTCCCGGTGCATGGAGCCTGCTTCTCCCTCTGCTTATGTCTCTGCCTCTCTCTCTCTCTCTCTCTCTCTGTGTGTGTGTGTGTGACTATCATAAATAAATAAAAATTTAAAAAAAGACAGATCCATAAATGCAAAGGTAATAAAAGCAAAAATAAACTATTGGGACTTGATCAAGACAAAAAGCTTCTGCACAGCAAAAGAAACTGTCAACAAAACTAAAACACAACCTACAGAACAGGAGAAGATATTTGCAAATGAAATATCAGATAAATGGCTAGTATCCAAGATCTATAAAGGACTTATCAAACTCAAAACCCAAAAAACAAACAATCAAGTCAAGAAATGGTTTGAAGGCATGAACAGACATTTCTTCAGAGAAGACCTGCACATAGCCAAAAGGTACTTTATAAAATGTTTCACATCACTTGTCATCATGGAAATACAAATCAAAACCACAATGAAACAGTGTAGAGGTTCCTCAAGAAGTTAAACATAGAGATACACTATGGCACAGCAATTAAATTACTGGGCAATTACCCCAAGGATACAGATGCAGTGAAATGATGAGATACCTGCTCCCCAATGTTCATATCAGCAATATCCAGGATAGCCAAACTGGGGAAGAAGCCAAGATGTCCTTTGATAGATGAATGGATAAAGAAGATGTGATATATATATGAATTTATATATATATTTATATATAATTTAATATATTTAATATATATTATTTATATATTTATAAATAAATATATTATATAAATTTTGTGATTCATATATATGAATTTATATGTTATATATAAATTATATATATACATAATATTATTCTCTATATAATTATATATATATTATTCTATATACATATATAGAATATTACTCAGCCATCAGAAAGGCTGGATACCCATCATTTACATCAATGTGGATGGAATTAAAGGGTATTATGCTGAAGGAAATAAGTCAATCAGAGAAAGACAATTATCATATGGTTTCATTAATATGTGGAATATAAGAAGTAGTGCAAGAGACTAAGTTTCAGAGGGGAAATTGGGGGAAGATTAGAGAGGATGAGAAATCATGAGTCTCTTGACTGGGAAATAAATGTAGGGTTGTTGAAGGCAAAGTGTGTGGGAGTTGGGGTAACTGGGTTATGGGCATTAAAGAGGGGATGTGATGTGATGATTACTGTATATTATACTATATGTTGACAAATTGAATTTATTTATTTATTTTTTTAATTTTTATTTATTTATGACAGTCACACACAGAGAGAGAGAGAGGCAGAGACATAGGCAGAGGGAGAAGCAGGCTCCATGCACCGGGAGCCCGACGTGGGATTCGATTCCGGGTCTCCAGGATCGCGCCCTGGGCCAAAGGCAGGTGCCAAACTGCTGCGCCACCCAGGGATCCTGACAAATTGAATTTAAATAAAAAATAATAGGACAAAATAAACTACAATAGATTACCATTTTCTCAGTGTAATGACATAACAATGATTACAGTAGGCACTTAATGAAAAAATTTCATTGTGCTGTATTTTAAAGTGATATATACTTTGAGTATTATGGCCAATGTTAATATTTGTCATAGTAAGGAAAATCATTCTTTCTTGTTTTCTGTGCATTCAGAATACCACAATGTTACACAGTAGAAACAGAAAACATATAGTTGGTAATTTCTTGTTTTTAATATTTATACTCCTTAACCTGACAAAGACAATCATACACATACACACACAGGAAGGGAAGAAAGGAGGCTATGAATAAAGGAAAGATGACCAGAATTAGTAAATAAGTATTTAACAAAATGCCTGGCTTTTAACAACATGGTTGATTATTCATAGGGAATATGAATAATTAAATTTTAGGAGCCTTATCCTATTAGATAAATATCCCATTTTTTCTCAGCTATATAAACAGTCTAACCTAACAGCTAATGATAAATCAATTACCATTTTCGAATGAAAAGAAATAATTTGGAGACACAGACTCATCAATGAATATGCTTTTGATATGTCAACAAGAAGTCTTGAAAAATCTAATAAAAATTAGGGTATAATTTAAAAACATGATAAGTTGAAATTGAATTTTCCTGTAAATGTCTCCATTTCCAATTTCATTTACCGTCATCTTGTACTCAGCATTTAGCTAATCACTTTACTTCTAAATCAGAGATGTTAATTAGACACAAACGACTATTCTCAGGAATTATTTTCCAGGTTTCCATTTGTCCGAATTCTGGAGTAATTACCTTATACATGGACTATTCATTATTGGTGTTCCTTCTTATATAGGCCCAGTCTTTTATGTAAAATGCATATGTGATTTTATGCTCTATGGAATGTCACCATAAAAAGAAAAATAATTACTGTCCCTTTTTTATTGATACATAACTTATATTTAATAAAGTGCACAGTTCATAAGCATCCAATTTGATAAGTTTTGGCAATTTATATACACATTTGTAAATACTACCCAAGGAAAGATACAGAACCTTTGTCTCATGCTCCTTTTTTAGTCTCTTCCCACCCTAACACACAGATAACTACCATTCTGATTTTTTCAATATATTTTTGGCCTGTTCTTGAATTTTATACAAATTGACACAAACAATATGTACTGTTTGTATCTGGCTTCTTTCAATCAGCATAGTATCTATAGGAAGTATCTGTGTTGTTTTTTTATCAATAACTCATAGCATAGCATCTATAGGAATTATCCTTATTGTTATATGTATCAATATTTCAATCTCTTTTATTGCCAAATGGTGTTCCACTGTACAAATATACCACAATTTGGTTACCCATTCTTATGTTGATGGACATTTACATTGTTACTAGTTTTGACAACTGTGAAAAAGGCTGTGATGAGTACATTAATATAAAGAAGACTGCTTAAATTGATTTGGATGCATGTTTTTATTTCTTTTGGGTAGTTATAAGGGTAATTGCTAGATATGTGCTTTAAAAAATACAGGACAAAGTACTTAATTCTATAGCCTAGTATGCTCACTTTGACAGCATATGTAATAATTCTATAGCTTAATGTTATTAAGGATATTGTGATATAAATATCTAAAAAGATAATTATGAATTTGAATCCATAATGTAGAATAAATTACTAACAATAGAGGGACATGGTAAATATACAAGAGCAATAATACTATGAATCTTTAGATGCTAGTTAGGACCTAGGGCAACTTACATAAACTCTATGAACTTTTATTCCTTTCTCTTCAAAAATAAGGTTTAGTGTTTAGTTGAAAATTGAGTGTTTGCTATGCATTGTATATATGCCCAATAGGCTATGCAGGTATAGAACTAGATGATGCAAGTGTGAGGAGTAACACTGATTCCCTATAATCACAGAACTTGTGCCTTAGTGGGAGAAACAGGCATGCAGACAAGTAACATCTTTAGAATAATATCAGTGAGTTTCATTCAACAATAGGGATAGAAACAACAGTTAGTATTGTCTGCTTTGTGTTTCCTGCTAGGCATTTCCAATATATGATTGGCCTTTGTGGTACAAATTAATGGGACATACAAATTTAAAAACTCAATTCTAATGTAGTGTGACTAGTGATTAAAAAAGTAAATGATACCAGGGAACACAGAATCAAGATACTTAACCCAGACTAAGAAAAGAAAGAAGACAAAGAAAACTGGGGAGCCTGGGCGTCTCAGTAGTTTAAATGTCTGCCTTCAGCTCAGGTCATGATCCCAGGGTCTTGGCATAGAGCCCAGCATCAGGATCCCTGCTCAGCAGGGAGTCTGCCCCTCCTTCTCCATCTGCCTCTCCCCCAGCTCATGCTCTCTCTCATTCTCTCTCTATCAAATAAATAAATATTTCTAAAAAAACGATGACAAAGAATTTCCTAGAAAAAAAAATAAATCTGAGTTGAGACTCAAAGGAAGGAAAGTTGAAGATAGTTTGACAAAAAACAATGAGAGTCAATGGCAAAACAAAATAGACACATAAACAACTAGAGAAAGATCATAGTGAATTCCAGGAATTTTTTTAAAAAGTGTGAATAAAAGGAGGGGTGCCTAATAGCTCACTTGGTTAAGTGCCTGAATCTTTATTTCAGCTCAGTCCATGGTTTCGGGATTGTGAGATCCAGCTCCACATCAGGCTCCACATTGTGAAGCCTGTTTAAGATTCTCTCACTCCCTCAGTCTCTCCCCATCTTCCACTCCAAAAAAAAATGTATGATTGCTTTGTAAATGAGAGGCATGAATAGAAACAGAGACCCATTGGGAGATGATGGTAACCTGAAACAAAGACACTGCAATGAAAACATAAACTTGACAAATTACAAATATTAGAAATATTTATATTTGATATAAATATTAAGCATATTTAATAGTAAATATAAATATATTTATGTATTAATAATAAACTCTAACATTATAGTATTTATTAATTCCTTAAAGTGATAAGAAAAGCAATGGGATTTGCTCAAGATATAATTCATAAGCAGAAAATGAACATGCGAGGGGAGGGGCAAGATGGCGGGAGAGTAGGGTCCCCAAATCACCTGTTCCCACCAAATTACCTAGATAACCTTCAAATCATCCTGAAAATCTACTATTTTGGCCTGAGATTTAAAGAGAGAACAGCTGGAATGCTACAGTGAGAAGAGTTTGTGCTTCTATCAAAGTAGGAAGACGGAGGAAAAAAGAATTAAAGAAACAAAAAGCATCCAAGGGGGAGGGGCCCTGCCAGAAACCAGGCTAAGGCCAGGGCAAGTGTCCCCAGGACAGGAAAGCTCCGTCCCGGAGAATCAGGAGCTTCACCAATCTTCCCGGGCTGAAAGGTGCTCGCAGGGAGTTAGAGCAGGACCCCAGGAGGGCGGGGATGCCATCAGGCTCCCTGGGACACTAACAAACACCTGTGCCCCGGGGAGAGTGTGACGAGCTCCTTAAAAGGCTGCAGCGCACATGCATTGACACCGCGAGCAGTTCGGAGGGGCTCAGTCGGCGGCTCCGGAGAGTGGGCTGCATGGCCGGGAATGCGAATCCAACAGCGCAGGCCTGGGAGCACAGGGCACCGGGGATACAGCCCAGGATCCGGCCTCCCCCCAGGACAGAGAGAGGCCAGGAGGCCGCAGGACCGCAAGGATGCTCCTGCCCCGAGCTGAGCACATCAGCGGCCCCGAACCCGGAGCATCCAGGCCCCTGCAGACTGAGAGCTCCTTACGTACTGCCGGAGCTGAATCCAGGGCTCCAGGGCTGGCCGCCTCCACTGTGGTTGTTCCTCCTGGGGCCTCACGGGGTAAACAACCCCAACTGAGCCCTGCACCAGGCAGGGGGCTGAGCAGCTCCCCCAAGGGCTAACACCTGAAAATCAGCACAAAAGGCCCCTCCCCGAGAAGACCAGCTAAATGGACAAGTTCCAGGGGAAGTCAAGGGACTTAAAGTATAAAGAATAAGAAGATACATACGCCCCCGATGTTTCTTTCTTTTTCTTTTCTTTTTTTTTTTTTTGGCTGTTTGATTTCTGTTTGCTTCCCCCACCTTTTTTCCCTTTCCTTCTTTTTCTTTCTCTTTTTCTCTTTTTTTTTTCTTTTTTTATTCCTTTTTTTTTCTCTTTTCTTTCTTCCTTTCTCTCCTCTCTTTTTCTCCTTTTTCCAATACATCTTCTTTTGGCCACTCTGCACTGAGCAAAATGACTAGAAGGAAAACCTCACCTCAAAAGAAACAATCAGAAACATCCTCTCTACCGCAGAGTTACAAAATCTGGATTACAATTCAATGTCAGTAAGCCAATTCAGAAGCACTATTATAAAGCTACTAGTGGTATAGAAAAAAAGCATAAAGGACTCAAGAGACTCCAGGACTACAGAATTTAAATCTAATCAGGCAGAAATTAAAAATCAATTGAATGAGATGGAATCCAAACTAGAAGTCCTAACGGCGAGGGTTAATGAGGTGGAAGAACGAGTGAGTGACATAGAAGACAAGTTGATGGCAAAGAGGGAAACTGAGGGAAAAAGAGACAAACAATTAAAAGATCATGAGGATCGATAAAGGGAAATAAACGACAGCCTGAGGAAGAAAAACCTACATTTAATTGGGGTTCCCGAGGGTGCCAAAAGGGACAGAGGGCCAGAATATGTATTTGAACAAATCATAGCTGAAAACATTCCTAATCTGGGAAGGGAAACAGGCATTCAGATCCAGGAAATAGAGAGAACCCCCCCTAAAATCAATAAAAACCATTCTACACCTCGACATTTAATAGTTAAGCTTGCAAATTCCAAAGATAAAGAGAAGATCCTTAAAGCAGCAAGAGACAAGAGATCCCTGACTTTGATGGGAAGGAGTATTAGGGTAAAAAGCAGACCTCTCCACAGAGACCTGGCAGGCCAGAAAGGCCTGGCAGGATATATTCAGGGTCCTAAATGAGAAGAACATGCAACCAAGAATACTTTATCCAGCAAGGCTCTCATTCAGAATGGTAGGAGAGATAAAGAGCTTCCAAGACAGGCAGGAACTGAAAGAATATGTGACCTCCAAACCAGCTTTGCAAGAAATTTTAAGGGGGACTCTTAAAATTCCCCTTTAAGAAGAAGTCCAGTGGAACAATCCACAAAAACAAGGACTGAATAGATATCATGATGACACTAAACTCATATCTTTCAATAGTAACTATGAACTTGCACGGGCTTAAAGACACCATCTAAAGGTGCAGGGTGTCAGACTGGATAAAAAAGCAGGACCCATCTATTTTCTGTCTACAAGAGACTCATTTTAGACAGAAGGACACCTACAGCCTGAAAAAAAAAAGGTTGGAGACCATTTACCATTCAAATGGTCCACAAAAGAAAGCAGGGGTAGCCATCCTTATATCAGATAAACTAAAATTTACCCCGAAGACTGTAGTGAGAGATGAAGAGGGACACTATATCATACTTAAAGGATCTATCCAACAAGAGGACTTAACAAGCCTCAATATATATGCCCCGAATGTGGGAGCTGCCAAATACATCAATCAATTAATAACCAAAGTTAAGATATACTTAGATAATAATATACTTATACTTGGTGAGTTCAATCTAGCACTTTTTACACTTGATAGATCTGCTAAACACAACATCTCCAAAGAAATGAGAGCTTTAAATGATACACTGGACCAGATGGATTTCACAGATATCTACAGAACTTTACATCCAAACTCAACTGAATACACATTCTTCTCAAGTGCATATGGAACGTTCCCCAGAATAGACCACATACTGGTTCACAATTCAGGGTTGAATCGATACCAAAAAATTGGGATTGTCACCTGCATATTCTCAGACCATAATGCCTTGAAATTGGAACTAAATCACAACAAGAAGTTTGGAAGGACCTCAAACACGTGGAGGTTAAGGACCATCCTGCTATGAGATGAAAGGGTCAACCAGGAAATTAAGGAAGAATTAAAAAAATTGATGGAAACTAATGAGAATGAAGATATAACCGTTCAAAATCTTAGGGATGCAGCAAAAGCAGTCCTGAGGGGGAAATACATCGCAATACAGGCATCCATTCAAAAACTGGAAAGAACTCAAATACAAAAGCTAACCTTAAACCTAAAGGAGCTACAGAAACAAAAGAAAATAGATCCTACACCCAGCAGAAGAAGAGAGTTAATAAAGATTCGAGCAGAACTCAATGAAATCGAGACCAGAAGAACTGTGGAACAAATCAACAAAACCAGGAGTTGGTTCTTTGAAAGAATTAATAAGATGAACAAACCATTAGCTAGCTTTATTAAAAAGAAGACAGAAAAGACTCAAATTAATAAAATCATGAATGAGAAAGGAGAGATCACTACCAACACCAAGGAAATACAAACGATTTTAAAAACGTATTATGAACAGCTCTACGCCAATAAATTAGGCAATCTAGAAGAAATGGACGCATTCCTGGAAAGCCACGAAGTACCACAACTGGAACAGGAAGAAGTAGAAAACCTGAACAGGCCAATACAGGGAGGAAATTGAAGCAGTCATCAAAAACGTCCCAAGACACAAAAGGGCAGGGCCAAACCGTTACCCAGGGGAATTCTATCAAACGTTTAAAGAAGAAACCATACCTATTCTACTAAAGATATTTGGAAAGATAGAAAGAGATGGAATACTTCCAAATTCGTTCTACGAGGCCACCATCACCTTAATTCCAAACCAAAGACCCCACCAAAAAGGAGAATTACAGACCAATATCCATGATGAACGTGGATGCAAAAATTCTCAACAAGATACTAGCCAATAGAATCCCACAGTACATTAAGAAAATGACCATGACCAAGTAGGATTTATCCCCGGGACACAAGGCTGGTTCAACACTCGTAAAACAAACAATGTGATTCATCATATCAGCAAGAGAAAAATCAAGAACCATATGATCCTCTCATTAGATGCAGAGAAAGCATTTGACAAAATACAGCATCCATTCCTGATCAAAACTCTTCAGAGTTTAGGGATAGAGGGAACATTCCTCAACATCTTAAAAACCATCTACAAAATGCCCACAGCAAATATCATTCTCAATGGGGAAGCACTTCCCACTTAGGGAAGCCTTTCCCCTAAGATCAGGAACAAGACAGGGATGTCCACTCTCACCACTGCTATTCAACATAGTACAGGAAGTCCTAGCCTCAGCAATCAGGCAACAAAAAGACATTAAAGGCATTCAAATCGGCAAAGAAGAAGTCAAACTCTCCCTCTTCGCTTTACCAATCTTCCCAGACAGAAATGCACTGGCAGGGAGTTAAGCAGGATCCCAGGAGGGGCGGGGATGCCTTCCGGCTCCTAGGGGCACTAACAGACGACCAACGCCCCAGGTGATTGTGCACCACACTTCATGGTCCAGCTCCCTAAAGGGCTGCCGTGCACACCCGGTGGGGCTCCGGGAGCAGCTCAGGCAGCGGCTGGGGTGGCCGCTCCGGCAGAGGGGGCTGGGCAGCCCAGGGAGTGCCATTCCGGTGGCACAGACCCTAGAGCCCAGGGTCCTGGGGGACACAGACCAAGATCCGGCGCTGCCCCTGGACAGGCAGAGGCTGGGAGGTCACAAGACAGCAAGGATGCTCCTGCCGCTGTGCGGCCCCGAGCTGAGCAGATCGGCGGCCCTTGCTCCCAGAGCTTCCAGGCCCGTGCAGACTGGGAGCTATGGTAGTCACTACGGGAGCTGACTCTAAGGCTGGGGAGCTAGCCGCCACCACTGTGGTTGTTCCTCCTGAGGCCTTACAGGATAAACAACTCCCACTGAGACTCACAGTGGCCTCACAGAATAAGGGGATAAACAAATCGCACTGAGCCATGCACCAGGCAGGGGGCAAAGCAGCTTCACCAGGTGCACACACCTGGGAATAAGCAGAGCAGGGCCCTCCCCCAGAAGATCAACTATAAGTACAGGGGAAAAGCAAGTTATTAAACAAGCAGCACTGGAAACGTGCAGGGGAACTCGAGGGATTTACAGTATATAGAAACAGAGGATAATCCCGCTAGTTTGTTCTTTTCTGTTTGCTTTTATCTGTTTTGCTTTTATCTGTTCCCTTTTATCTTTTCTTCTTTTCTTTTTTCTCTTCTTTTTCTCCTTTTTCAAGTAAAACTTGTTTTTGGCCAATCTGCACTGAGCAAAATGACTAGAAGGAAAAACTCACCTCAAAGGGAAGAATCAGAAAAAGTTCTCTCTCCCACAAAGTTACAAAATTTGGATTACAATTCAAAGTCAGAGCCATTTCATTTTTTTAATAAATTAATTTTTATTGGTGTTCAATTTACCAACATACAGAATAACACCCAGTGCTCATCCCGTCAAGTGTCCCCTTCAGTGCCCGTCACCCACTCACCCCCACCCCCCGCACTCCTTCCCCTCCACCACTCCCAGTTCATTTCCCAGAGTTAGAAGACTTTATGTTCTGTCTCCCTTTCTGATATTTCCCACACATTTCTCCTCCCTTCCCTTATATTCCCTTTCACTATTATTCATATTCCCTAATTGAATGAGAACATACACTGTTTGTCCTTCTCTGATTGACTTACTTCACTCAGCATAATACCCTCCAGTTCCATCCACGTTGAAGCAAATGGTGGGTATTTGTCGTTTCTAATGGCTGAGTAATATTCCATTGTATACATAAACCACATCTTCTTTATGCATTCATCTTTCCATGGGCACCGAGGCTCCTTCCACAGTTTGGCTATTGTGGACATGGCTGCTAGAAACATCGGGGTGCAGGTGTCCCGGCGTTTCATTGCATCTGAATCTTTGAGGTAAATCCCCAACAGTGCAATTGCTGAGTCATAGGGCAGGTCTATTTTTAACTGTTTGAGGAACCTCCACACAGTTTTCGAGAGTGGAAGCACCAGTTCACATTCCCACCAAAAGTGTAAGAGGGTTCCCTTTTCTCCACATCCTCTCCAACATTTGTTGTTTCCTGCCTTGTTAATGTTCCCCATTCTGACTGGTGTGAGGTGGTATCTCATTGTGGTTTTGATTTGTATTTCCCTGATGGCAAGTGATGCAGACCATTTTCTCATGTGCATGTTGGCCATGTCTATGTCTTCCTCTGTGAGATTTCTCTTCATGTCTTTTGCCCATTTCATGATTGGATTGTTTGTTTCTTTGCTGTTGAGTTTAATAAGTTCTTTAAAGATTTTGGAAACTAGCCTTTTATCTGATATGTTATTTGCAAATATCTTCTCCCATTCTGTAGGTTGTCTATTAGTTTTGTTGACTGTATCCTTTGCTGTGCAAAAGCTTCTTATCTTGATGAAGTCCCAATAGTTCATCTTTGCTTTTGTTTCTTTTCCTTTCGTGGATGTATCTTGCAAGAAGTTACTGTGGCCTAGTTCAAAAAGGGTGTTGCCTGTGTTCTCCTCTAGGATTTTGATGGAATCTTGTCTCACATTTAGATCTTTCATCCATTTAGAGTTTATCTTTGTGTATGTTGCAAGAGAGTGGTGTAGTTTCATTCTTCTGCATGTGGATGTCCAATGTTCCCAGCACCATTTATTGAAGAGACTGTCTTTCTTCCAATGGATAGTCTTTCCTCCTTTATCGAATATTAGTTGACCATAAAGTTCAGGGTCCACTTCTGGGTTCTCTATTCTGTTCCATTGATCTATGTGTCTGTTTTTGTGCCAGTACCACACTGTCTTGATGACCACAGCTTTGTAGTACAACCTGATATCTGCCATTGTGATGCCCCCAGATATGGTTTTCTTTTTTTAAAATTCCCCTGGCTACTCAGGGTCTTTTCTGATTCCACACAAATCTTAAAATAATTTGTTCTAACTCTCTGAAGAAAGTCCATGGTATTTTGATAGAGATTGCATTAAATGTGTAAATTGCCCTGGGTAACATTGACATTTTCACAATATTAATTCTGCCAATCCATGAGCATGGAATATTTTTCCATCTCTTTGTGTCTTCCTCTATTTCTTTCAGAAGTGTTCTATAGTTTTCAGGATATAGATCCTTTACCTCTTTGGTTAGGTTTATTCCTAGGTATCTTATGCTTTTGGGTGCAATTGTAAATGGGATTGACTCCTTAATTTCTCTGTCTTCAGACTTATTGTTAGTGTATAGGAATGCCATTGATTTCTGGGCATTGATTTTGTATCCTGCCACGCTACCAAATTGCTGTATGAGTTCTAGCAATCTTGGGGTGGAGGCTTTTGGGTTTTCTATTGAGAGTATCATGTCTTCGGCGAAGAGGGAGAGTTTGACTTCTTCTTTGCCAATTTGAATGCCTTTAATGTCCTTTTTTCGTCTGATTGCTGAGGCTAGGACTTCCAATACTATGTTGAATAGCAGTGGTGAGAGTGGACATCCCTGTCTTGTTCCTGATCTTAGGGGAAAGGCTCCCAGTGCTTCCCCATTGAGAATGATATTTGCTGTGGGCTTTTCGTAGATGGCTTTTAAGATGTTGAGGAAATTTCCCTCTATCCCTACACTCTGAAGAGTTTTGATTAAGAATGGATGCTGTATTTTGTCAAATGCTTTCTCTGCATCTAATGAGAGGATCATATGGTTCTTGGTTTTTCTCTTGCTGATATGATGGATCACATTGATTCTTTTACGAGTGTTGAACCAGCCTTGTGTCCCGGGGATAAATCCTACTTGGTCATGGTGAATAAATTTTTTAATGTGTTGTTGGATCCTATTGGCTAGTATCTTGTTGAGAATTTTTGCATCCATGTTCATTAGGGATATTGGTCTGTATTTCTCCTTTTTGGTGGGGTCTTTGTCTGGTTTTGGAATTAAGGTGATGCTGGCCTCATAGAATGAATTTGGAAGTACTCCATCTCTTTCTATCTTTCCAAACAGCTTTAGTAGAATAGATACGGTTTCTTCTTTAAACGTTTGATAGAATTCCTCTGGGAAGATATCTGGCCCTGGACTCTTGTGTCCTGGGAGGTTTTGGATGACTGCTTCAATTTCCTCCCTGGTTCTTGGCCTGTTCAGGTTTTCTATTTCTTCCTGTTCCAGTTGTGGTAGTTTGTGGCTTTCCAGGAATGTGTCCATTTCTTCTAGATTGCCTCATTTATTTGCGTAGAGCTGTTCATAATATGTTTTTAAAATCGTTTGTATTTCCTTGGTGTTGGTAGTGATCTCTCCTTTCTCATTCATGATTTTATTAATTTGAGTCTTCTCTCTCTTCTTTTTAATAAGGTTGGCTAATGGTTTATCTATCTTATTAATTCTTTCAAAGAACCAACTCCTGGTTTTGTTGATCTGTTCCACAGTTCTTCTGGTCTCAATTTCATTGAGTTCTGCTTGAGTTTTAATTAACTCTCTTCTTCTGCTGGGCATCGGGTCGATTTACTGCTTCTTCTCTAGCTCCTTTATGTGTAAGGTTAGCTTTTGTATTTGAGTTCTTTCCAGTTTTTGAATGCATGCTTGTATTGCAATGTATTTCCCCCTCAGACTGCTTTTGCTGCATCCCAAAGATTTTGAACAGTTGTATCTTCATTCTCATTAGTTTCCATGAATCTTTTTAATTCTTCCTTAATTTCCTGGTTGACCCTTTTATCTTTTAGCAGGATGGTCCTTAACCTCCACGTGTTTGAGGTCCTTCCAAACTTCTTCTTGTGATTGAGTTCTAATTTCAAGGCATTATGGTCTGAGAAAATGCAGGGGACGATCCCAATCTTTTGGTATCGGTTCAGACCCAATTTGTGACCCAGTATGTGGTCCATTCTGGAGAAAGTTCCATGTGCACTTGAGAAGAATGTGTATTCAGTTGAGTTTGGATGTAAAGTTCTGTAGATACCTGTGAAATCTATCTGGTCCAGTGTATCATTTAAAGCTCTCGTTTCTTTGGAGATGTTGTGCTTAGAAGACCTATCGAGGGTAGAAAAAGCTAGATTGAAGTCACCAAGTATAAGTGTATTATTATCTAAGTATTTCTTCACTTTGGTTAATAATTCGTTTAAGTATTTGGCAGCTCCCACATTCGGGGCATATATATTGAGGTTTGTTGAGTCCTCTTGCTGGATAGATCCTTTAAGTATGATATAGTGTCCCTCTTCGTCTCTCACTACTGTCTTCGGGGTAAATTTTAGTTTATCTGATATAAGGATGGCTACCCCTGCTTTCTTTTGAGAACCATTTGAATGGTAAATGGTTCTCCAACCTTTTATTTTCATGCTGGAGGTGTCCTTCTGTCTAAAATGAGTCTCTTGTAGACAGCAAATAGATGGGTCCTGCTTTTTTATCCAGTCTGAAACCCTGCGCCTTTTAATGGGGTCACTAAGCCCGTTCACGTTCAGAGTTACTATTGACAGATATGAGTTTAGTGTCATCATGATATCTATTTAGTCCTTGTTTTTGTGGATTGTTCCACTGAACTTCTTCTTAAAGGGGAATTTTAAGAGTCCCCCTTAAAATTTCTTGCAGAGCTGGTTTGGAGGTCACATATTCTTTCAGTTCCTGCCTGTCTTGGAAGCTCTTTATCTCTCCTTCCATTTTGAATGAGAGCCTTGCTGGATAAAGTATTCTTGGTTGCATGTTCTTCTCATTTAGGACCCTGAATACATCCTGCCAGCCCTTTCTGGCCTGCCAGGTCTCTGTGGAGAAGTCTGCTGTTACCCTAATATCCTTCCCCATGAAAGTCAGGGACTTCTTGTCTCTTGCTGCTTTAAGGATCTTCTCTTTATCTTTGGAATTTGCAAGCTTCACTATTAGATGTCGAGGTGTTGAACGGTTTTTATTGATTTTAGGGGGGGATCTCTCTATTTCCTGGATCTGAATGCCTGTTTCCCTTCCCAGATTGGGTAAGTTTTCAGCTAGGATTTGTTCAAATACATATTCTGGCCCTCTGGGCCTTTCGCCACCCTCGGGAACCCCAATTAAACGTAGGTTTTTCTTCCTTAGGCTGTCATTTATTTCCCTTAATCTGTCTTCATGGTCTTTTAATTGTCTGTCTCTTTTTTCCTCAGTTTCCCTCTTTGCCATTAACTTGTCTTCTATGTCACTCACTTGTTCTTCCACCTTGTTAACCCTCGCCGTTAGGACTTCTAGTTTGGATTGCATCTCATTCAATTGATTTTTAATTTCTGCCTGATTGGATCTAAATTCTGCAGTCATGAAGTCTCGTGAGTCCTTAATGCTTTTTTCTAGAGCCACCAGTAGCTGTATAAGCTTCTGAATTGGCTTTCTGACATTGAATTGTAATCCAGATTTTGTAACTCTGTGGGAGAGAGGGCTGTTTCTGATTCTTTCTTTTGAGGTGAGGTTTTCCTTCCAGTCATTTTTCTCAGGGCAGAGTGGCCAAAAACAAGTTGTATTGGGAAAAGGAGAGAAAGAGAGAGAAGGAAAGAAAAGAGAAAGAGAAAAAAGAAAAATAAAATAAAAGGAAAAAAAGAGAAGAAAAAGAGAAAGAAAAAGAAAGAAAGGTGAAAAAATGGGGGGTGTGGGAAGCAATCAGAAATCAAAAAGAAAAGAAAAAAGAAAAACAAAACAAAACAAAAAAACGGGGGAGTATCTTCTGATTCTGTAGACTTTAAGTCCCTTGACTTCCCCTGGAACTGGTCTGTCCAGCTGGTCTTCTGGGGGAGGGGCCTTCTATGCTGATTTTCAGGTGTTAGCACTTGGGGGAGTTGCTCTGCCCCTGCCTGCTGCAGGGCTCAGCGGGGGTTGTTTACCCCGTGAGGCCCCAGGAGGAACAGCCGCAGTTGCTATGGCAACTCTGGAAGCCTGGATTCAGCCTCCGCAGGAACTACGGGGCTCTCCGTCTGCAGGGCCTGGAGGCTCCGGGGCAGGGCCGCTGATCTGCTCAGCTCGGGGCAGGAGCGTCCTTGCTCTCCTGGGCCCTCCCGGCCTCTGCCTGTCCCGGGGGAGGCCGGGTCCTGGGCTGTGTCCCGGCGCCCTGTGCTCCGGGGCCTGCGCTGTTGGATTCGCGCTCCCGCCCCGCAGCTCCCTCCGTGGAGCCACTCCCGAGTCCCTCCAAGCTGCTCCGGCCCCGCCGTGCGCGCTGCAGCCCCAAGGGAGCTCGGCGCACTCTCCTGCTCTCGCAGGTGTCTGTTAGTGTCCCAGGGAGCCCGAGGGCATCCACGCCCTCCTAGGTCCTGCTTCAACTCCCTGCGAGCCCCTTTCTGCCCAGGAAGATTGGTGCAGCTCCTGCTCCTCCGGGACGGGGCTCTCCTGTCCTGGGGACACTCGCCCCTGCCTCAGCCTGGCTCCTCGCGGGGCCCCTCCCCCTCGGAGGCCTTTTGTTTCTTTATTTCCTTTTCCCAGTCTTCCTACCTTGATGGAAGCGCGAACTCTTCTCACTGTAGTATTCCAGCTGTTCTCTCTTTAAATCTCAGGCCGAATTCGTAGATTTTCAGGATGATTTGAAGGTTATCTAGGTAATTTGGTGGGGACAGGTGATTTGGGGACCCTACTCTTCCACCATCTTGCCCCTCCTTCCAGAAAGCCATTTCAGAAGCAGAATTATAAAGCTACTGGTGGCTCTGGACAAAAAGCATAAAGGATTCAAGAGACTTCATGAATGCAGAATTTGGATCTAATCAGGCACAAATTAAAAATCAATTAAATGAAATGCAATCCAAACAAGAGGTCCTAATGACAGGGTTAATAAGGTAGAAGAATGAGTGAGTGACATAGGAGAAGAGTTGATGGCAAGGAAGGAAACTACGGAAAAAAGAGGAAAACAATTAAAAGATCATGAGGATAGGTTAAGGGAATTAAACAACAGCCTCAGAAGGAAAAATCTACATGTAATTGGGGTTCCCAAGGGCCCCGAAAGGGACAGAGGTCCAGAGTATGTATTTGAACAAATCATAGCTGAGAACTTTCCTAACTTGGGAATGGAAACAGGCAATCAAATCTAAGAGATAGAGAGATCCCCCCCTAAAATCAATAAAAACAGCTCAATACCTCCACATTTAATAGTGAAACTTGCAAATTCCAAAGATAAAAAGAAGATCGTTAAAGCAGAAAGAGACAAGAGATCCCTAAACTTTATGGAGAGAAGTATTAGTCTAACAGCAGACCTCTCCACAGAGACCTGGCAGGCCAGAAAGGGCTGGCAGGATATATTCAGGATCCTAAATGAGAAGAACCTGTAGCCAAGAAGACTTTATCCAGCAAGGCTCTCATTCAGAATAGGAGAGATAAAGAGCTTCCAATATAGGCAGGAACTTAAAAAATATGTGCCCACAAAGCCAGGTCTGCAAGAAATACAAAGGGGGATTCTGTACAGAAAGATGAAGTCCAATGGAACAATCCACAAAAACAGGGACTGAATAGGTATCATGATGATGCGAAATTCATATCTCTTAATAGTAACTCTGAACATGAATAGGCTTAATGACCCCATCCAA
The DNA here is from genome assembly GCF_905146905.1 of Nyctereutes procyonoides. NCBI lineage: Eukaryota > Metazoa > Chordata > Mammalia > Carnivora > Canidae > Nyctereutes > Nyctereutes procyonoides. The sequence goes on along the minus strand of NW_026575125.1, from coordinate 61,327,195 downwards.
AGGCGTAGGGTTTTAGACTGGATAAAAAAGCAAGACCCATCTATTTGCTGTCTACAAGAGACTCATTGTAGACATAAGGACACCTACAGCCTGAAAATAAAATGTTGGAGAACCATTTACCATTCAAATGGTCCTCAAAGAAAGCATGGGTAGGCATCCTTATGTCAGATAAATTAAAGTTTATCTCAAAGTCTGTAGTGAGAGATAAAGAGGGACAGTATACCATACTTAAGGGATCTATCCAAGGAGAGGACTGAACAATCATCAATATTTATGCCATGAATGTGGGAGCTGCCAAGTATATCAATCAATTAATAACCAAAGATAAGACATACTTAGATAATAATACACTTATACTTGGTGACTTGAATGTAGCACTTTCTACAATCGAAAGGTATTCTAAGCACAACATCTCCAAAGAAACGAGAGCTTTAAATGATACATTGGACTAGATGGATTTCACAGATATTTACAGAACTTCACATCCAAATGCAACTGAATACACATTCTTCTCAAGTGCACATGGAACTTTCTCCAGAATAGACCACACACTGGGTCACAAATCAGGTCTTAACTGACACCAAAAGATTGGGATCTTCCCCTGCATATTATCAGACCATAATGCTTTGAAATTAGAACTAAATCACAAGAAGAAGTTTTGGAAGGATTTAAAACAAGTGGAGGTTAAGGACCTTCTTGCTAAAAGATGAAAGGGTCAACCAGAAAATTAGAGAAGAATTAAAAAGATTCATGGAAACTAATGAGAATGAAGATGCAACCATTCAAAATCTTTGGGATACAGCAAAAGCATTCCTGAGGGGGAAGTACATCGCAATACAAGCATCCATCCAAAAACTGGAAAGAACTCAAATACAAAAGCTAACCGTGCACCTAACGGAGCTGGAGAAAAACAGCAAATAGATCCTACACCCAGCAGAAGAAGAGAGTTAATAAAGATTTGAGCAGAACTCAATGAAATAGAGACCAGAACTGGGGAACAGATCAACAAGACCAGGAGTTGGTTCTTTGAAAGAATTAATAAGATAGATAAACCATTAGGCAGCCTTATTAAAAAGAAGAAAGAAAAGACTCAAATTAGTAAAATCATGAATGGGAAAGGAGAGATCATCACCAACACCAAGGAAATACAAACGATCTTAAAAACTTATTATGAGCAGCTTCATGCCAATAAATTAGGCAATCTAAAAGAAATGGATGCATTTCTGGAAAACCACAAAGTGCCAGAACTGGAACAGAAGGAAAAAGAAACCAGGGAGGAAAGTGAAGCAATCATCAAAAACCTCCCAAGACACAAAAGTCCAGGGCCAGATGGCTTCCCAGGGGAATTCTATCAAACGTTTAAAGAAGAAACCATACCATTCTAAAGCTGTTTGGAAAGATAGAAAGAGATGTAATACTTCCAAACTCATTCCATGAGACCAGCATCACCTTAATTCCTACATCATACAAAGATTCCACCAAAAAGGAGAATTATAGACCAATATCCCTGATGAATATGGATGCAAAAATTCATAGCAAGATACTAGCCAACAGGATCCAAGAATACATTAAGAAGGTTTTTCACCATGACCAAGTGGGATTTATCTCCGGGATGCATACTGGTTCAACACTCATAAAGCAATCAATAAGATTTATCATATCAGCAAGAGAAAAAAACAAGAACAATATGATCTTCTCAATAGATGCAGAAAAAGCATTTGACAAAATACAGCATTCATTGCTGATCAAAAGTCTTCAGCATGTAGGGATAGAGGGAACATTCCTCAGCATCTAAAAAGCCATCTATGAAAAGCCCACAGGAAATATCATTCTCAATGGGGAAACACTGGGAGCCTTTCCCCTAAGATCAGGAACAAGACAGGGATTCTCACCACTGCTATTCAACATAGTACTATAAGTCCTATCCTCAGGAATCAGGCAAGAAAAAGAAATAAAAGGCATTCCAATTGGCAAAGAAGAAGTCAAACTCTTCCTCTTCGCAGATGACATGGTACTGTTCATGGAAAACCCAGAAGACCCCACACCAAGATTGCTAGAACTCGTTCAGCAATTTGACAGTGTGGCAGGATACAAAATCAATGCCCAGAAATCACTGGCATTTCTATACACTAACAATGAGACTGAAGAAAGAGAAATTAAGGAGTCAATCCCATTGATTATTGCACCAAAAACATAAGATACCTAGGAATAAACCTAACCAAAGAGGTAAAGGATCTCTACCCTAAAAACTACAGAAGACTTCTGAAAGAAATTGAGGAAGACACAAAGAGGTGGAAAAATATTCCATGCTCATGGATTGGCAGAGTTAATATTGTGAAAATGTCAATGTTACCCAGGGCAGTTTACACATTTAACACAATCCCTATCAAAATACCATGGGCTTTCTTCAGAGAGTTGGAATAAATCATCTTAAGATTTGTGTGGAATCAGAAAAGACCCCGAATTGCCAGGGTAATATTAAAAAATAAAACTGGAGCCAGGGGCATCACAATGGCAGATTTCAGGTTGTACTACAAAGCTGTGGTCGTCAAGACAGTGTGGTACTGGCACAAAAACAGACACATAGATCAATGGAACAGAATAGAGAATCCAGAAGTGGATACTCAACTTTATGGTCAACTAATAATCGACAAAGCAGGAAAGACTATCCACTGGAAAAAAGAGAGTCTCTTCAATAAATGGTGCTGGGAAAATTGGACATCCACATGCAGAAGAATGAAACTAGACCACTCTCTTTTACCATACACAAAGAGAAACTCAAAATGGATGAAAGATCTAAATGTGAGACAAGATTCCATCAAAATCAGAGGGGAGAACACAGGCAACACCCTTTTTGAACTCGGCCACAGTAACTTCTTGCAAGATACATCCATGAAGGCAAGAGAAACAAAAGCAAAAATGAACTATTGGGACTTCATCAAGATAAGAAGCTTTTGCACAACAAAGAATACAGTCAATAAAACTAAAAGACAACCTACAGAATGGGAGAAGATATTTGCAAATGACGTATCAGATAAAGGGCTAGTTTCCAATATCTATAAAGAACTTATGAAACTCAACAGCAAAGAAACAAACAATCCCATCATGAAATGGGCAAAAGACATGAACAGAGATCTCAGAGGAAGACATAGACATGGCCAACATGCACATGAGAAAATGCTCTGCATCATTTGCCATCAGGGAAATACAAATCAAAACCACAATGTGATACCACCTCACACCACTGAGAATGGGGAACATTAACAAGGCAGGAAACCACAAATGTTGGTGAGGATGCGGAGAAAGGGAACCCTCCTGCCCTGTTGGTGGGAATGTGAACTTGTGCAGCCACTCTGGAAATCTGTGTGCAGGTTCCTCAAATAGTTAAAAATTGACCTGCCCTCTGACCCAGCAATTGCACTGCTGGGGATTTACCCCAAACATACAGATGCAATGAAATTCCGGGATACCTGCACCCCGATGTTTCTAGCAGCAATGTCCACAATAGCCAAACTGTGGAAGGAGCCTCGGTGTCCATTGAAAGATGAATGGAGAAAGAAGATGTGGTTTATGTATACAATGGAATATTACTAAGCCATTAGAAAGGACAAATACCCACCATTTGCTTTGACATGGATGGAACTGGAGGGTATTATGCTGAGTGAAATAAATCAATCAGAGAAGGACAAAGTTTATATTGTCTCATTCATTTAGGGAATATAAAAATAGTGAAAGGGAATAAAGGGGAAAGGAGAGAGAATGAGTGGGAAATATCAGAGAGGGTGACAGAACATGAGAGTCTCCTAACTCTGGGAAACACAGAAGGGGTTTTGCAAAGGGAGGTGGGTGGGGGTGGTGACTGGGTGATGGGCACTGTGGGGGGCACTTGATGGGATGAGCACTGCATGTTATGGCATATGTTGGCAAATTGAACTTCAATTAAAAAATAAAAGAGATAAAGAAAAATAGAATAAACCTCAGGATAGTAGAATATGAAATAAAGAGAGATGCAGAAATACATGAAATAGCCTCAAAAATGATAAGCAATGTAAATGCCATTTTTAAATGACAAATGCTCTCAAAATGTAATTTTTAAATCCAGCTTCATGTTATTAAAATAAAAATTCCAAATAAAAATTACAAAAAATGGGGAAAAATGGAACATTTCTTTTAAAATGAAAATAAGTAGAGCAATATTAAATATCATACAAAAAAAGATCTCCAGGAATAACTATCAGATGGATGGTCAGAGCTGACATGATACCAAGGGACCTTAAATGCTTTCATTATTCTCTGGATAGGATAGGTGCTTAAAGGAAGCCAGAATAATACATGGAATTCTGGCCACGTCCAAATGTTCCATGGATCTACCATGTGACGTCATTTGCCTAGTCCCTGGGTAAAGATAGGTTTGGAATACTCAGTATGTGACAGAAACCATTCATTGTATTCCATTCATTTTTTTAAAATAGTATCCCATTCCAATAAAAATTCAATACAGCAATTGGTGATCTTCTTGAATGTTGGAGGCCATATTATACATATAACACTTTAAAATACTGTCTTTACCCATTTATTTTTAAGGATTTTATTTATTTATTCATAAGAGACACACACAGAGAGAGAGAGGTAGAAACACAGGTAGAAAAAAAAAAGCAGGCTCCATGCAGGGAGCCCAATATGGGACTCGATCCTGGGACTCCAGGATCATGCCCTCGGCTGAGGGCAGGCACCTAACCACTGAGCCACTCAGGCGTCCCTATCTTTACCTATTTATAAAGGGTTTCAAAAGGCAGTTTTTTAAAATGTTTTTTTTTAATTTTAATTACAGTTCATTAATATACAGTGTTATATTAGGTGTACAAGATAGTGATTCAATACCTCCATATATCACATGGCGCTCATCAGGACAAGTGCACACCTTAAAACCATTACCTATTTAACCCATCCTCTCATCCACTTCCCCTCTGGTAACCATCAGTTTGTTCTCTATAAAGAGTCTGCTTCTTAAATTTGTCTCTCTGTCTCCTTTTATCCTCCTCTTTGCTTTTGTTTTGTTTTTTAAATTCTATATATGATGTTGGCAAATTGTATGTAAATAAAAATAAAATATTTTAAAAATTCCATATATGAATGAAATTATATGGTATTCATCTTTCTCTGACTTGTTTTGCTTAGTATTATACTCTCTAACACTATCCATGTTCTGAAAATGGCAAGATTTCCTTATTTTTTATGACTGAATTGTGTGTGTGTAAATATACAATGGACTATGAATGGACTAATTAATCCATTCGTCTATGGATGAACACTGGACTGCTTCCAGAATTTAGCTATTGTACATAAATTCTTCTATAAACATAGCAGTGCATGTATTCCTTTCAATTAGTATTTTTTTATATTCTTCATGTAAATATACAGTAGTGCAAATGCTGTATCATAGGGTCATTCTATTTTTAATTTTTGAGGAATCTCCACACTCCTTCCAGACTGTCTGTACCAGTTTACACTCCTACCAACAGTGCAAGAGGGTTCTTTTTGTCCACATGATCACCAACACTTGTTCCTTGTGTTGTTGAATTTAGCTATTCTGACAGGTATGAGGTGATATCTCATTTTACTTTTGATATGCACTTGCATTGAATAATGTTGAACATCTTTTAATGTGTTTCTTGGGCATCTGGATACCTTCTTTGAAGAAATCTCTGCTCATGTTATCTGCCCATTTTTTAAACTTTTATTTTTTTTATTTATTCTAAGTGATCACTACACCCAAGTTGAGGATCGAACTCATGACTCTAAGATCAAGAGTTGTGTGCTCTAGGAGCTGAGCCAGCCTGGTGCCCCTCTTCTGCCCATTTTAAAAATTGGATTGTTTTTTGGGTGTTGATTTGTATAAATGAATTGGATGTATCATTTGCATGTGTATTGGATGTGTCATTTGCAAATATCTGCTTTCAGTCCTTAGGTTGCCTTTTAGTTTTGTTGATTTTTCTTTTGCTGTGCAGAAGCTTTTTATTTTTGATGAATTCCCCATGGTTACTTTTGCTTTTATTTTTCCTGCTTCAGGAGATAAATCTAGAATAAAGTTGCTATGGTCAATTTCAAAGAAGTTATTGCCCGTGTTCTCTTGTAGGATTTTTATGACTTCGGATCTCACGTTTATGTCTTTAATCCATTTGGAGTTTATTTTTTTGTCTATGCTGTAATTTTAGCAATTTGGTCTGGTGTTAAGTGATATCTCATTGTAGGTTTTTTTTCATTGTAATTTTGATTTGTATTTCCCTGATGATGACTGATATTGAGCATCCTTTCATAGGTCATTTAGTTATCTGTATGTATTCTTTGGAAATTTTTCTATTCATGTCTTCTGCACATTTCTTAACTGGATGATTTGTTTCTTGGGTGTTGAGTTTGATAAGTTCTTTATACATTTTGGATATTAACCCTTTATCAGATATGTTGCTTGCAAATATCATCTCCCATTCTGTATGTTGATTGTTTCCTTCACTGTTCAGAAGCCTTTTATTTTGATGAAGACCCAATGGTTTATTTTCGCTTTTGTTTCCCTTGCCTCAGGAGACATATCTTGTAAAAGTTGTTCTGACCAATGTCAAAGTGGTTGCTGCCTATGTTCTGCTCTAGGATTTTCATGGTTTCCTCTCTCACATTTAAATCTTTCATCCATTTTTATTTACTTTTTGTATGTTGTAAGAAAGTGATCCAGTTTCCTTCCTTTGCATGATACTGCCCAGTTTTCCCAATACCATTTGTTAAAAAGACTGTCCTATTCCCTTAGATATTTGTTCCTGCTTTGTCAGAGATTAATTGACCATGTATATGTGGATTGATTTGCAGATTTTCTATTGGTTTATGTGTCTATTTTGTGGCACTACATACTGTTTTGATTTATACAGTTTTGTAATAAAACTTGAAGTTTGGAATTGTGATGAAGACACAGTTTTAATAGGGCTCTGAGCACTTAAGAAAGAGTATTTTAATTGTTTCCCATTTACCCCACTGGTGAGGAACACCCTAGAGTTGTGTACACTGGCCAAAACCCAACAACTAACATTGGACAGATGAGATGAATAATAGTTATTAGTCACATATAGTCACAGCCCAGGGAAAAAGGACACACCACATACCACATAGGAGCACAGGGGGCCCAATCAGGAATAGAATGAAGAAGAAAGAGCTGTCCAGTGCAGGTTGTATAATATCAACATGGGGGAAGAGGAGAAAATGAAATTAACTTGTTCAAAAAATTCTATAGGCTGGCAAGGAACTGAAACCCACTACTCAGGGATTAGCAGGAATTGTGTAGGCACCCTTGATAAGGAGGGTGGTCTGAGTAGGAGACCTTATCCATAAAGGCAGCATAGACAGGGGGAACCTTGTAGTTAGGCAATTTGAGGCCTTTCTGATTTATGATATCAAGGCATCTTATAATTTCAAGACTTAGCTTTAGGCTTTACATTAAAGGGGACTCTGCAAAAGATATGAGTGAAAGCTTCTCTATTGCTCATTCCATATTATCTAGCAGATATGATGATATTATAGATATCTATAGTGGATGGTTATTCTCTGACCCCAATTAGAGAGATATAGCACAGACTCCAGTAATTATAGAACAAAGCTATACCTTCAAGAGAAAACTACACGATGCTTGAAAAGTAGACTTGGATATGCTACTAGGTCCTAGTAGAGACTAAGTACATGAGTAGGGATCACTAAGTCACTATGTCACTAGAGCTAACCATCATGAGATTGTTATTATCAGATCTACCAATTGAAAAGCAATCCATCATACAATAGACTGATCCCAAACTCCCAAGTAAATTGCACAAATAGAAAATCCAGACTACATAACAGTTACTTCAGCTCTATTGATGAGTCTCTATTACATGGGATTCTCTAAGACAGGTTGTGAAAAAATATATGTGTATTCTAGGGTCTGCCTCATGGTTGGGTAGGTTCAGTACATTGTTGTGGACCAAAAATAGCTTGCTACTGTATATATCAGCCACATATATAAGTATACCTAAAGGACAGAAAGAAGTGGAGGGGCACCTAGGTGGCTCAGTGGTTGAGCATTTGTCTTTGGCTCAGGTCATGATCCCAGGGTCCTGGGACAGAGTTCTGCATAAGGCTCCCTGCAGGGAGCCTGCATCTCCCTCTGCCTATGTCTCTGCCACTCTCTGTGTGTATCTCATGAATGAATACAATTTAAAAAAAAAAAGAAATAACTAAGAATAGTCCTAGTTGCCAAAGTTTTAAGTACTACATCTGGTTATCCACTTGATATGTATAATAAATTGATTGCCAAAAAGACTGCAATTATTTGCTCCTTCTGACTTTTTTTTTCAACTCATCCCATTAAAAGGTAAAGTCTATTTTTCCACTCCATGAAACTGGGCTGGTCTTGTGTTTTTGTTTGTTTATTTTTGCTTATTGGATACATTAGTACCAATTGTGGGCTTCATATTCAACAACCATGTGAATGACCTATTGGAATGAACAAACCATGAAGAAGTTTGTAACCCACATTAATGTTGAGGACATCCTCAACATCCATGTGAACAAGATAATTCATCCTATAGATATTAGCTAGCCTCTTCTTCAAGTCTAGCCCAGTGTTTTTGTAATAGCACCATGAATAAAGTAATTATGATGGCAAGGATGAGAGCTAGGAAAGTACTTCTTTTTACCACAGTGGACAAGGCTACATCTGTGGATAAATGCCCAATCTGCCAACAGCAGCATCTGATCTCTCGATATAGTACTCAAAAGACCAGCTAACCATTTTGTTGTTGTTCAATTATTTAATAAGCCCTATTCTATCTCAGATCTGATAGGTCTACCATGTATTACATCATCTGGAATCATCAAGCCTAATTAAATGCCATAGTAAAGGCTCATTAAAGGTCTATTTTGGAACTATATTTTACACAGTTGAGGTATGATCCTCCAGTATAATGTATATTGGTTAAACTAATGTCTGATATATGGCTCCATATCCTCAATAGCTAGAATAAATTGGTCCAGGAAATAACGGGATTGGCTCCTCTCTCCAACACTTGTAGGCTATGACTTTCCAACTCCAGATTCTTTAGACTATATCAGACTTAAAGCTCTTGTCTTGATGGGAAATAATGCTTCTAAAAAAAAAGGAGAATGCATGATGCCATTGAACATGGAGTGAAAACTCCCACCTGGTCATTTAAAACATCTCATGAAAGTGGACCAGCAGGCAAAGAAAAGGGTTAATATTAATGGGGGAAATCAACTCTATTACCATGAGGAGCTAAGATTATTCTTTTTTTAAAGATTTTTATTTATTTATTCATGAGAGACAGAGACAGAGATGCAGAGACACAGGCAGAGGGAGAAGCAGGCTCCATGCAGGGAGCCCAATGTGGGACTTGACCCCGGGACACCAGGATCACGCCCTGGGCCAAAGGCGGTGGTAAATCACTGAGCCACCCGGGCTACCCAGATTATTCTTGTATAATCAAGGTAGGGAGAAGTATTTCAAACCCAGAGAATTTACTAAGGTATTTTTTTGTGCCTCCATGCCTCATGATAATGATTGGTAAGCAAGTATGTTTACCACAGCCCGGCAAAGGCAAATCAACTAAGGACTCAAACCCCTTAAGCTTGAAATTTGGGTCATCCCACCAGATAAACGATCTATATCAACTAAGGTACTAGCTGAGATAACTGGAATTAATTTTTTTAATTTTTATTTATTTATGATAAAAGTCACACACACACAGAGAGAGAGAGGCAGAGACACAGGCAGAGGGAGAAGCAGGCTCTGTGCACCGGGAGCCCGACGTGGGACTCAATCCCGGGTCTCCAGGATCGCGCCCCGGGCCAAAGGCAGGCGCCAAACCGCTGTACCACCCAGGGATCCCGATAACTGGAATTTAAATAGAAAAATACTAGATGAGAGTGAGGGGAAAACTGCCGATAAAGGAGTCAGAAAATGGGTATCAATATGGACTTGGGACCAGTTTCAGCAGCAGGGACAGAAGTAGCATGTTCTATTAATCTTCTCTATGTCTTGTCTTTTGTAGAGAGTGCAGTTGGCACTTGAGGGAATGAGAGGCAGTGAGTGATGCAAAGAGTGGACTTCATGACATATCCTGAGCACCATTTCACAGAGTCTCATCCTCAGGGTTGATTTTAGACATGCATTGACAAAGGCTATTGTGAAACATACAGCCACACTTCTTGCTGACAGTACCTCATCTCAAGCTGGCCTTAGATATTGCTCACTTCTTGTTCCAGGGCTTTTCTGACACCACAACATGGAATGACTCTAAAATCTCACTCTGCATCCACATATGCTTAATCTGAAAATTACTAGGATCTAACAGCCAATAGAACAATCCTCACCTAAATGGGAGCCAGGAGTAAATGAGTAGACAATGCCTTTTAGGCAGGTCATTCTGATGCAAATTCTGTATATCTCTCCAGAATGATCCATCTAGATTGAATATCAATTATCCACAGCAGTAGCCCACTTGACTCTCCATAATTGGATTTTTCCTTCCCTGTTCAGTCTCTTTGGTTCCTCATTTCCACTGTTAAGGATCACTTACTTCCCAAGTAAATTATCAGCATGCAAAACTTTTGAATTGGGCTCAGTTTTCATGGTAACCCAGAATAAGAGGTATATTTTGTTCTTGCTATATTTTTCTCTTTCTTGTATCTTCTTGTCTCAGGGGAGGCTTTAAATTCAGTGTTAAAATCAGAAATTGCTTTCAGACAACATTAACATTCCTAGTTTTTGTTTTCCAGCAGCCTAAGAAAGCTAGGGTGAGTAGGCTTAGAAACAAATAATGGAATGTATGAATTTGAAGAGAGAGAAGCATGAACAATGAAAAAGAATGGAATTTCCCAAGACACAGAAGTTTCAAAAATAGCAGAGGATCCATGCCTGAATCTGATGCCTTGAAAAGATGCCAGAAACTCGTGGAAGGGGTGTGTGTGATAAACTAATCTGGGGAAAGTCCTAGACAGGACAGTTTCCAAACTTGGCAAAGAATGCCATGCCAAAGCTTGACACAAATACAGTGGATCTTTAAGGTACCACATAGATTTAGACAATAAATATGTCACTAGTCTCCATGTTGCATCAAAGACAAGATTTTTAGGAACTGTATACAACCTCCAGAGTTTTGAGATTCTAAGAGAAGAAAGGTCCTTAAACACACTCACACACACACACACACACACACACACACACACACACTCCCACCCTTCTACGTGGACCAAAAATATGTCTGAATGTATTCAAATATTTTAAATATATACATATATATAGGAAATATTTATAGCCAGAGGGATATATTATAAAAATAAATATAATTCATTTCTTAAAAGATAAGCTCCACCCTCCAACTCAACCTGTCCAGAATTGGATACATTATTTCATATTTTTTTCACTCTAGGCATGAGTTTCTTCCTGTATTCTCTATATCAGCTAACAGTCCACTGTGCCATTCATACTAGAAACCTTGGAGTTACTCTTGACATTTCAACTTTATCTTATACATCTAGCTAATCACTAAATCCTGTTAATTGAATTTTCTATATCTTTATCATATTTATCTCCTTCTTATTTTCACTGTATCAATTCATGGCCTCAACATCTCTCCTTGGAATCAGTGTAATAGCCTCTTAAAAGCTCTTCCTGTATCTGGTTTCATCATCTTCCAAATCATGCAGTATATTGCTTTCAAGATTTACCTTTGTAAAAAATCAAATTTATAATATTTCCTCCGAAAACAGTTTATTGACTCCTAGTAAATAAAAGAGTAAAACTCAAACATATAAAAAGTTTTCACCCTTATTTCATCTGTACCCACCATCACTCTTATTTCCTACTACTTCCTTCCTGTGATTTCATGATTTTATTATACCAGAATGTTTGTGATTTCTTTTATGCATTATGCTATTCCTCACCTCTGTGTTATGGTCATACTGTTATTTTGTTTCCTGAGTCCATTCCTACCCTCTTCTTCTGGATAATTTTTATTTATTCTTTAAGATGTAGTTTAGATGTCATTTCCTATAGGAAATAAAATTATATAGGGGAACCTGAGTGGCTCAGTGGTTAGTGTCTACCTTCAGCTCAGGTCATGATCCTGGGATCCTGGGATCGAATCCTGCACCAGGCTCCCTAGGGAGCCTGTTTCTCCCTCTGCACCTATATCTCTGCCTCTCTCTCTCTCTCTCTCTCTCTCTCTCTCTCTCGTCTTTCATGAATAAATAAAATATTTTTTAAAATTTTTATTAAGTCTTCCCACTTGGTGTCCCTTATCATACAATGCATGCCTCTATAACTATTCAATTTGCTGTATTAAAATTATCTGTATCCTTTATTGTCCCTTCCCACTATACTGTGAGCAACATCAGGGCAATAACTTATTAATTTATAGTCCTTAGTTCCTAGCATAGTGCCTGGCACAGATAAGTTTTTCTAAATATTTACTGAACTAAATAGTTAAATGACCTACCTCTTCAAACTTATGTTCTATCATTGTCTTTCATATATATTGTAGTTTTGATAAACTAATTGCTATTTTCTAAAGTTAAAATACAAATTATCACAAGCTATTGGAGTAGGAACCCACAAGCAGAAAACTCTTGTGGAACAGGTACTAGGGTAGGAAAAGTACACTTTGGCAAATTGCTTTGAGGATCAATGTGGACAAGTTTAAGAGTTAAAAACTCTTGGAGAGTATTTATAGAGAGGTTGTCAGGCTTTTGTGATTTTCAGCTTCAGGATCACTACCAGGTTCTCATAATCAGTAAAAAAGAAAAGTTCTCTTTTGCTTCCTGCAGCAGAAAAGGAAAAGTAACCATTTTGAAATACACCAGAGCATTTTATTCTTAAGGAAGCCTAATTTCAAGAGAGACTATTTTACCAGAGTTTAACCAATCTCAGGGACCTCTAATCCTCTCTAGCATTCCACAAGAAGGAAGAGAAATATCCAATTTATAACCATGCTAGCCATTCTGTCCCATCTAAGAGAGAGAATTAACTAAGTACTTGTGAAATGTGCAGTCCAGAGACACTCACTGAAAGACTAGGACCTGAACATAAAATTATAGACCACTTTCTTTCCCCACTATCACCATATATTTTATTTAGTATATCACTTCTGATGTTCAAAAATATTAAAAGACATACTAATAGGAGGAAACATTATAATCAGACTCAGATTTGACTGGGGTATTGAAATAATCATACTGCGAATTAAAAACAACCACGATTAACATACTAAATGGTCTAAAGAAAAAAGTAGACAACATGCAAGAACAGATGGATACTGTTAAGGAAAGAAATAAAAATTCTAAGAAAAAAAAGTAAATGGTAGAGATCAAAAAGAGTAACAGAAATAATGAAATTCTTTGATGGACAAATTAGTATTATAGTCACAGCTAAAGAAAGAATCTCTGAGCTTGCAGATATGACACAGAAACTTTATTGAAATCCAAAAGAAAAAAGACGGAAAAAAGAGAATAGAACACCAAAGAAATGTGAGACAGCTTCAAAAAATATATGCATAATAAGAATATGAGGAGAATAGAAAAAATAACACAAGAATTCTTGAACAATAATAAAGAAGAATTAATGTCAGACATTAATCTAAGAGTTCCATGAAGCTCAGATTACACTGAGGAGAATACATGCCAAACACCTATACTTATGCATAGAATATTCATACTGCAGAAAATCAACCCTAAAGGAAAAAATCTTGAAAAACCAGAGGAGAAAAACATATTACCTATTGAAGAGCAAACAGAAAGATTATATCTGACTTTTCAGAAACCACATAAGCAATAACAAAGAGTATCAAAATGTTTAAAGTGTTGAGAAAGAGAGGAAAAAATGACCTAAAATCTAGTACCCTGCAAAATTACCCTTGGAAAATAAAGGAAAAATACTTTCTCAGACAAACAAATATCGAAAGAATTTGTAAATAGTAGACCTATCTTGAAAGAAATGTTAAAAAATTCCTCAAAGAGAATGGAAGAAGATGATACATGTTAGAAACCCAGATATTTATAAAGAAAGGAAGAACATTGGAGGAATTAAATAAAAATCTTTCATATTTTTCTTATTCTTAGTTCATCTAATGGATAACAGTTTTGCTCAAAATAATAACTCAATTATGTGTGCTTATGAATACAATATAATTATATATTTTGCATATTTATATTTACATTTATTTTATTATATATAATATAGTATTAATACATTAATATACTACTAATAATTCTATATTATCATATTATATTAATTAGATTATTATATTATATGTTTATAAATAAAATAGAATAATTTTACTTTACATAAATAATATAAATATGTAAATATAATATGCTGACATATATTTCTATATAAATGAAATGAGTGATAGCAATAATAAAAATGAGAGGGAAGAATTAAGATTTATTTATGTATTTTACAGAGAGAGCACAAGAGTAAGGGAGAGGCAAAAGGAGAGAGAGGAAAAGAAATAAACTTCCTGCTGAATGGAAAGCCCAATACAAGGCTTGATCTCATGATCCTTAGATCATGATCTGAGCCAAAACCAAGACTCAGACATTTAACCAACTGAGCCAGTCAGGCACTCCAGGAATTAAGAATATTTTTAAGTAAAAGAAGGAAGTATAGGGATCCCTGGGTGGCGCAACGGTTTGGCGCCTGCCTTTGGCCCAGGGCGCGATCCTGGGGATCCGGGATCAAATCCCACGTCGGTCGGGCTCCCGGTGCATGGAGCCTGCTTCTCCCTCTGCCTGAGTCTCTGCCTCTCTCTCTCTCTCTCTCTCTCTCTCTCTCTCTCTCTCTGTGACTATCATAAATAAATAAATCAGAAAGGCATTAAAAAAAGAAGGAAGTATAATTGATATAATAAAGGAGATAGAAGCATATAAAATTTTTAACTATAACCACAAAAGTCTGAAAAAAAGTGAAAAGTGGAAACCAAAAATGAGAACAAAAAACAAGGGCAATAAATGGAAAATAATATTAAGTATGGAAAATTTTAATAAAACTATATCAATAATCACTTTAAATGTTAATGGTACAAAGGTATCAATTAAAAAATATTGTCAGAGTGGATTGCAATGGGGACTCAAATATACGGAACTAACAAAGGGCGTCAAAACATATAAGAAAAAAAATGATAGAACTGCAAGGAGAAATAGAAAAATCCACTATTATAGTTAAAGACTTTAACATCCCTAATCAAAATTCCAGTAAGCTCATTTTGGAATTCAAAAAACCTGATTCTACAATTAATATAGATGCAAAAGTCACAGGATAATCAATACAATATTGGTGGAGAACATAGATGGAGGATGGATACTACTTGACTTCAAGATTTAATATAAAGCTACAGTAATCAACACAGTGTGGTACTCGTGAAAGAATAGACAGACATAACAAGGAATAAAATAGACCAGAAATAGGTCAGCCCAGCTGGCTTAGTGGTTTAGTGCCACCTTCAGCCCAGGGCATGATCCTGGAAATCCGGGATCGAGTCCCACCTCGGGCTCCCTGCAGGGAGCCTGCTTCTCCCTCTGCCTGTGTCTCTGCCTCTCTCTATATATATCTCTCATGAATAAATAAATAAAATCTTTTAAAAAAATAGACCAGGAATAAAAGTACATAAATATAGTCAACTGATCTTTGAGAAAAGGAGCGAGGTTAATGCAATGGAAAAAATATAATCTGTCAACAAATGTGCAGAAACACATAGACTTACACATGCAAAATATAATAATTAATAATAATAATAATAATAATAATAGGAAATCGAAAGGAACGTGGTATAGTAGGACACTAGGCAAATCTCATCCCATGAACACAAGATAACTATCAAAGCATCCTAGATACCCCAGAAATCAACCTGAAGACTGACAGAACAAATTCCACAACTAAAGGGAGAGAAGAGGTCACATCAAAGATTGTAGGAATTGCAGATACATGGTTTAGGGAAGAAACGGATCATAGGTGATATAGAGAGGAGTGAGCCATGGTTCCAGAGAGTGGTGAGAGAGAAGGATACAGGGGGCAGAAATTTACTTGGGGAATTAATACCTGAAAACTTCCCTAATCTGGGAAACAGACCTCCACAACCAGAAGGCTCAGAGAACTCCCTTCAAAATCAACAAAAGTAGGCCAACACCAAGAGATATTGTAATTAATTTGCAAAATATACTAATAAAGAAAAATATTTAAAAGCACTAAGATAAAAGAAAGCCTTAACTTACACAGGAATACTCTTAAAGCAAGTCTGGAGATTTCTCAACAGAAATTTGGCAAGCCAGAAAGAAGTGGCATGATATAGTCAAAGTCCTGAGTGGGGAGGGTCACCTGGCTGTCTCAGTTGGTAAAACATATGATTTTTGGTCTCAGGGTTGGGAGTTCAAGCCCCATATTAGGTGTGGAAATTACTTAAAAATAAATTCTTTTTTTTAAAGATTTTATTTATTTATTCATGATAGTCACAGAGAGAGAGAGAGAGAGAGAGAGAGAGAGAGAGAGAGAGGCAGAGACACAGGCAGAGGGAGAAGCAGGCTCCACGCAGGGAGCCCGACGTGGGACTCGATCCTGGGTCTCCAGGATCGTGCCCCGGGCCAAAGGCAGGCACTAAACCGCTGCGCCACCCAGGGATCCCTTAAAAATAAAATCTTAAAAAAAAGAGCTGAATAGGAAAAATCTATAGCCAAGAATGCTCTATCCAAGAAGGCTATCATTCAGAATAGAAGGAGAGCTAAAGAGATTGCCAAAAGAATGAAAACTAAAGGAGTTTGTGACCACTAAACCAGTCCTGCAAGGAATATTAAAGGAGACTGTTATGGAAAGAAGAGACCAAAAGTGGTAGTATAAAGATAAGAAATACAAAAGTGATAAAAATGAATACTTTTATTTTAAAAATCTATCAATAAACTCACAGAAAAAAAAGATATAAAATATGATGACATATACCTAAAATGTGGAGAGAAGAATGAGTTCGAATTAAAATGACAATCAATTTAATATAGACTGTTATTTGTATAGTTCACATACAAACTTGATGGCAGCCATATATCAAATATGTTTTTATAAAAAACAAAATCACATATATCTTGCATACAAGAGACTCATTTTAGGCCTAAATACACCTCCGGCTTGGAATTGAGGGGATGAAGAAACATTTATCATGCCCATGGATACCAAAAGAAAGCTGAAATAGCAATACTAATAATAGACCATCTAGACTTTAAAATAAAGACTGTACCAAGAAACAGAGTAGAGTGCTATATAATATAATAAAGGAGATAATCCAACAAGAAGATAGAACAATTGTAAATATTTATGCTCCCATTATTGGAGTGCCCAAATATATAAAATAATTAATAACAAACATAAATGAACTATTTGATAATAATACAATAATAGTAGACGACTTTAACACCCCAGTTAAATAAATGGAGAGATCATTAAAACAGAAAATCAATAAGGAAACAGTGGCTTTGAATGGTACACTGGACTAGATGGATACATTCAGAACATTCCAACCAAACACACAGAATTCACATTCTTTAAATTGTTCATGTAACATCCTCCAGAATAGATGACATATTAGGCCACAAAATAGGCCTCAACAAATTCAAGATTGAAGCCTTACCATGCAACTTTTCCTACCACAATACTATGAAACTCAGTCAACCACAAGAAAAAAAAAGAACAAAAATAATTGTAGGTTAAATAACATGTTTATTACATAATGAATGGGTAAACCAGGATATCAAAGAAGAAATTTTTAAAATATGTGGAAACAATTGAGAAGGAAACAAAATAGTCCAAAACCTTTGGGATGCAGCAAAACTGGTCTTAAAAGGAAAGTTTATAATAATACAGACATACCCCAAGAAGCAAGAAAAATCTCAAATAAACAACCTAACCTTAAACCTAACAGACCAAAAAAAGAACAACAAAGCCTACAGCCAGCAGAAAGAAGAAAATAATAAAAATTATAGTAGAAATACACAACATAGAAATCAAAATGAACAATAGTACAGATCATTGAAACCAGGAACTTTTTATTTGAAAGAAATTTTTTAGCCAAACTAATCAAAAAGAAAAGAGAGGGCAGCCCAGGTGGCCCAGCAGTTTAGTGCTGCCTTCAGCCCGGGGTGTGATCCTAGAGATCCAGGATCGAGTCCCACGTCGGGCTCCTTGCATGGAGCCTGCTCCTCCCTCTGCCTGTGTCTCTGCCTCTCTCTCTCTGTGTGTGTTTCTGTCATGAATAAATAAATAAAATCTTTAAAAAAAAGAAAAGAGAAAGTATCCAAATAAATAAAATCACAAATAAGAGAAGTAAATCAAAACCAACACCATAGCAATAGAAGAAAAACTATGTGAATATTATGAAAAACTATATGTGAACAAATTAGACAACCTGGAAGAAATGGATAAATTTCTAGCAACAAAGAAACTACCAAAATTGAAACAGGAAGAAATAGAAAACTTGAGCAAACCAATAACCAGTAAAGAAATTCAATCAGTAAGCAAAAAACTCCCAAAAAGCAAAAGTCAGGTCCAAATGGCTTCCAAAGTGAAGTATACCAAACATTTTAGGGGTTAATACTTATTCTTCTCAAAGTAGTTCTAAAAAAAAAGAAAGAAAGAAAGAAAGAAAGAAAGAAAGAAAGAAAGAAAGAAAGAAAGGAAACATTTCAAATTCGTTGTCTGCAGCCAACATTTCTCTGATATCAAAACAAGATAAGGACAGCAAAAGAAAAGGGAACTACAGGCCAATATCTCTTAAGAACATAGATGCACAAATCATCAACAAAATACTGGAAAACTAAATCTAAAATCACATTAAAAAAATCATTCACCACTATCAAGCAGGATTTATTCCTGGGTTGCTAGGATGGTTCAATATTCACAGATAAATCCCTGTGACAAAACACATTAATAAAAGAAAGGATGAGAACCATATGATCATTAAAAGAGAAGCAGAAAAATCATTTATAAAAGTACTACCTCCATACATAATAAAAACACTCAACAAAAAGGTTTAGAAAGAATATGCCTCAACACAATAAACACTACATATGAAAAATCCACAGCTAATATCATTCTAAGTGGCAAAAAAAAAAACCCTGTGAATTTATCCTCTATAGTCAGAACAGAACAAGGATGTCTGCTTTAATCACTTTATACACTATATTACTGGAATTCCTAGCCATGGTAATCAGACAACAAAACGAAATGAAGGGCATCAAAATAGGTAAGGAAGAAGTTAAACTTTCATTGTTCACTGATGACATGCTACTCTATATAAAAAAACCCAAGAGATGCCACCAAAAAACCTGGTAGAATAAATTCACTGATAAGTGAATTCAGTAAAGTCCCAGGACACAAAAGCAACCTACAAAAATCTATTGCATTTATATACATCAATAATGAAGCAGCAGAAAGAGAAATTAAGGAATCAATTCCATTTACAATTACTCAGCAAATAAGAGGATACTTAAGAATAAATCAAACCAATGAAGAGAAAGTCCTGTATCCTGAAAATTATAAAGTACTGATGCAAGAAATTTAAGATGACAAAGAGAAGTGGGCAAAAAATATTACATGCCTATGGATTGGAAGAACAATTTTTCTTTTAATTTTTATTTATCTATTCATGACAGACACACATAGAGAGGTAGAGACACAGGAGAAGCAGACTCCATACAGGGAGCCCAACGCGTGACTCAATCCCGGGTCTCCAGGATTACGCCCTGGGCCGAAGGCTGTGCTAAACTATTGACCACCCCGGCTGCCCAGAAGAACAAATATTTTTAAAGTGTCTATGCCAAAATAAATAAATAAATAGATAAATAAATAAATAAATAAATAAATAAATAAAATAAAAAATAAGAATTAAAAACATTAAAAAATAAAATAAAGTGTCTATGCCATCCAGAGCGATCTACACTTTCAATGTCATCCCTATCAAAATACTCATAGCATTTTTCACAGAGCTCGAACAATTATCCTAATATTTGCATGGAACCACAAAAGACCTTGAATAGTCTAAGCAATTTCAAAAAAGAAAAGCAAAGCTGCAGGCACCAAATTCTTGATTTCAAGTTGTATTACAAAGCTGTAGTGTTCATGACAGTATGGTACTGGCACAAAAATAGATAGATAAAAAGAACAGGTAGAAAAGCAAGAAACGAAACCAAAAATATATGACCAATTAATCTTCAACAAAGCAGGAAGACTATGCAATGGAAAAAGGACAGTCTCTTCAACAAATGGTGTCGGGAAAACCAGACAGCAACCTGCAAAGAATGAAACTGGACCACTTTCTTACATAATGAACAAATATAAATTCAAAATAGATGAAAGACTTCAATGTGAGTCCTGAAACTATAAAAGTCCTAGAAAACAAGACAGGCAGTAACTTCTTTGCCATTGGCCATAGCAATTTCCTTCTATACATCTCTCCTAAGGCATGAGAAACAAAAGCAAAATTAAACCCTTGGGACTACATCAAAATAAAAAGCTGCTGTCCAGCAAAGGAATCAACAAAACTATAAGGCAAGCAATGGAATAGGAAAAGATATTTGCAAATGACATATCTGACAAAGACATCCAGCAAACTGACACATGAAACAATGGTCATCACTCATCTTCAGAGAAATACAAATCAAAATAACACTGAGATGTCACCTCACACCAGTCAGAATGGCTAAAATAAAAAAAAAAACACAAGAGACAAAAAGTGAACCACAAATACACTGAGTTCATCACCAGCAGCATCAAGAAAACTATGTACTTTCTAAACTTGCTTGATATATGTTTTCTTTCAAGACCTGGGACACTAAACAAGAAACTGACTAATGGAGAACAGAGTACATTGAGTCACGGATGACAAAAGATGAGACCCTCATCTATAACTATGCCATGTTGCTACTGGGAAGTTTCTTTATAGAATACAATCCTAAGTAGGAATTGCTCCAGCAGTACCATCCCCTTAAAGAACAACAGGGCTTATTGTTTTTATGGTTTCAAAAGCATGGTCTTTGGCCTCAGCCATGTACATTGGTGTGTGATGTGGCATATGGGAAGAAGTCCAAGGGAACTCTCAGAAACAGCATAAGGCATTTTAGCTTTAAAGTAACATTTTTTAGAACTATTCATCAATGTATTCGGGACATTTTGTCAAGATTTTCCTTTCCCCCGTCCTCTCTCTCTACTCTCCAACTTTCTTTACAGCTGTCATTGCCTCACACTGGTTCTATAAACAGTTTTTGTCTCCTTCATAACTTTGGTATTGGGTGGGAGTCAGTCCAAGCTGAGACATTCATACCTTGGCAAAGTGGATGCCAGAGAATGTTGTTGCTAAACCACCAATTTCTTGTCCTTTTGGGGAGGTCAAGGCCAGGCCACCACTTGGCTAGAAAGCACATTTGCAGAATTTTCACTCGGGGTATCTTTGCCTGTCATACTTCCCTAATAAACTCAACTTAAAAAAAAAAAACCTCAGGGGCCTTTGAATACCTCCAATATATTTCTAGAAATCTAGAATGACATGTACATGTTCCAAACTCTGTGCATGCTCATAATTGACCTGATAAGGCTCCAAGTTCTAATCTCTGGATGCCTGATGATATTGTGGCTCCACACAAACAAGTAATGAGGTCTAAGAGAGAGTTGTCCACTACCTGGCAAATTGTTTAAGGCATCCACTAGTTTTACCTTGGCAAAAACTGGGTAACTGTTATTTTCAGGAGTTTAAGGAAATCTCTGTTCAATTATTACCCAACTACTATGAAAACCATATAGTAGCCTGAGTGGCTTATCATGACAAGGAATGGAGAATTTACATAATTAATACAAAAAAGTTAATAAACAGGATAAACAACAATAACACCTAACAACAACAAAAAATCCTGGGGAGAGGGGGTGGGGCAATATGGCAGAGGAGTAGGGTCCCCAAGGCACCTGTCCCCACCAACTTACCTAGATAACTTTCAAATCATCCTGAAAACCTATGAATTCGACCTGAGATTTAAAGGGAGAACAGCTGGAACATTACAGAGAGGAGTTTGCACTTCTAACAAGATAGGAAGGCTGAAAAAAAAAATCAAGTGGGGGAGGGGCCCCTGGAAGGAGCCAGTTTAAGTCCAGGCGTGGATAGCCTGCCAGGACAGGAAAGCCCAGTCCAGGAGAAGCAGGAACTTTAAAAAAATCAGCACCAGACACTTCCCAGACAGAAAGACGCTTAGTAGATGGTTCTTTGAAATAATTAATAAGATAGATATACCATTAGCCAGCCTTATTAAAAACAAAAGTAAAAAGACTGAAATTAATAAAATCATGAATGAGAAAGGAGAGATCAAAATCAATACTAAAGAAATACAAACGATTTAAAAAACATATTAAGAGCAGCTATACGCCAATAAATTAGGCAATCTAGAAGAAATGGACGCATTTCTGGAAAACCAAAAATTCCCAAAACTGGAACAGGAAGAAATAGAAAACATGAACAGGCTAATAACCAGGGAGGAAATTGAAGCAGTCATCAAAACCCTCCCAAGACACAAAAGTACAGGGCCATATGGCTTCCCAGGGGAATTCTATCAAACATTCAAAGAAGAAACCATACCTATTCTAGTAAAGCTGTTCCAAAAGATAGAAATGGATGGAACACTTCCAAATTCATTTTATGAGGCCAGCATCACCTTAATTCCAAAACCAGACAAAGACCCCACCAAAAAGGAGAATTATAGACCAATATCTCTGATGAACACAGATGGAAAATTCTCAACAAGATACTAGCCAATAGGATCCAACAGTACATTAAGACTATTTACATGACCAAGTGGGATTTATCCCCGGGATGCAAGGCTGGTTCAACACTCAAAGCAATCAACATGCTAGATCTATAAACAAGAGAAAAAACAAGAACCATATGAACCTCTCAGTAGATTCAGAGAAAAGCATTTGACAAAATACAGCATTCATTCCTGATCAAAACTCTTCAGAGTGTAAGGATAAAGGGAACATTCCTCAACATCTTAAAAGCCATCTACGAAAAGCCCACAGCAAATATCATTCTCAATGGGGAAATACTGGGAGCCTTTCCCCTAAGATCAGTAACGAGACAGTATCTCTCACCACTGCTATTCAACATAGTAGTAGAAGTCCTAGCCTCAGCAATCAGCCAACAAAAAGACATTAAAGGCATTCAAATTGGCAAAGAAGAAGTCAAACTCTCCCTCCTTGCAGATGACATGATACTGTATGTAGAAAACTCAGAAGACTCCACCCCAAATTGCTAGAACTCATACAAACTATTCAGCAGTGTGGCAAGATACAAAATCTATACCCAGAAGTCAGTGTCATTTCTAAACATGAACAATGAGACTGAAGAAAGAGAACTTAAGGAGTCAATTCCATTTACAGTTGCACCCAGAAGCATAAGATACCTAGGAATAAACCTAACCAAAGAGGTAAAGGATGTATACACTATAAAGTACAGAACACTTCTGAAAGAGATTGAGAAAGACACAGAGAGATGGAAAAATATTCCATACCCATGGAATGGAAGAATTATTGTGAAAATGTCAATGTTACCCATGGCAATGTATACATTTAAAAGAATCCCTATCAAAATAGCACAGACTTTTTTCGAGAAGCAGAACAATAAATCTTAAGATTTCTGTGGAATCAAAAAACACCCCGAGTATGTAGCGGAATACTGAAAACTGAAAAAGAAATCCAGAGCTGGGGGCACAACAATGCCAGATTTCAAGTTGTACTACAAAGCTGTGATCATCAAAACAGTATGCTAGTGGCACAAAAACAGACAGATCAATGGAACAGAATTGAGAACCCAGAAATGGGCCTTCAACTCTATGGTCTACTAATGTTCGACAAAGCAGGAAAGACTAACCACTGGATAAAGGACAGGCTCTTCAGTAAATGGTGCTGGGAAAATTGGACAGCAACGTGCAGAAGAATGAAACTTGACCATTCTCTTACAATACACAAAGATAAACTCAAAATGGATGAAAGATCTAAATGTGAGACAAGAATCCATCAAAATCCTAGAGGAGAACACAGGCAACACCCTTTTGAACTTGGCCTGAGCACCTTCTTACAAAATATATCTATGGGGATCCCTGGGTGGTGCAGCGGTTTGGCGCCTGCCTTTGGCCTGGGGTGCGATCCTGGAGACCCGGGGTCGAATCCCACGTCGGGTTCCCTGCATGGAGCCTGCTTCTCCCTCTCCCTGTGTCTCTGCCTCTCTGTCTCTCTCTGTGTGACTATCATGAATAAATAAATAAAGTCTTAAAAAAACAACAAAAAAAAACCCAAAATATATCTATGAAGGCAAGGGAAATAAAAGCAAAAAAATGAATTATTGAGATGTAATCAAGATAAACAGCCTCTGCACAGCAAAAGAAACAGTCAATGAACCTTAAAGACCACCTACAGAATGGGAGAAGATATTTGCAAATGACCCATCAGATAAAGAGCTAGTATCCAAAATCTATAAAGAACTTCTTAAACTCAGTAGCAAAAAAAACAATCCAATCATGATTTGCACAAAGTACAGGAAAAGAAGGTTTACCAAAGAAGACATAGACATGGCCAACAAGCACATGAGAAAATGCTCCCCATCACTTGCCATCACGGAAATACAAATCAAAACCACAATGAGATACCACCTCACACCAGTCAGAATGGGGAATATTAACAAGACAGGGAACAAGAAATGTTGGGTTAGGCTGGGCAAGATGGCAGAAAAGTAGGGACCCCAAGTCACCTGTCCTCACCAACTTACCTAGATAAATTTCAAATCATCCTGAAAAACACGAATTTGGCCTGAGACTTAAAGAGAGAACACCTGGAATGCTACGGTGAGAAGAGTTCGCACTTCTATCAAGGTAGGAAGACAGAATAAAATAAAGAAAAGTGCATCCAAGGGGGAGAAGTCCCCGCAAAGAGCCGGGCTAAGGTCTGGCGGTGAGTATCCCCAGGACAGGAAATCCCAGACCCAGAGAAGCAGAAACTTTACCGATCTTCCCAGACAGAAAGGCGCTCACAGGGAACTCAGGTAGGAACCCAGGAGGGATAGGGATGCCCTAGGCTCCCAGGGGCACTAATAGAGGAACTGCGACCCAAGGGAGAGTGTGCCACACACCGGGGGCGAACTCATTAACGGGCTGCAGCGCGCCAAGCAGGGCCGTGGGAGCAGCTCAGGCAGCAGTTCCCTGTGGAGGGGGCTGCACAGCCCTGGGAGTGCGATTCCAGTGGTGCAGTCCCCGGAACCCAGGGGACCCAGAGGCACAGCCCAGGATCCAGTGCTCCCCCAGGGACAGGCAGAGGCCAGGAGGACACAGGGCAGGAAGGACGCTCCTGTCCCCAGGTCCCCTGACCTGTGCAGATGAGCGCCCCCTACCCCCGGAGCATCCAGGCCCCTGTGGAATGGGAGACTGAGGTAGTTACTGCTGGAGCTGAGTCCAGAGATGGAGAACTGGCAGCCGCCACTGTTGTTCCAACTGGTGTCACCTTGTACCTCGGACTGAGCAGGGCTGCCAGGGAGCAGAGGCCTCACAGGATAAACAGCTCCGACTAGCCCTGCACCTAGCAGGAGACCGGGAAGCTACCCCAGGTGCACATAACTGAGAATCAGCACAGCAGGCCCCTCCACCAGAAGACCAGCTGGAAGGACAGGGGAAGAACAAGTTCTTAACCAAGCAACACTAGAAAGTTCCAGGGGAAGTCTAGGGACTTACAGTATATAGAATCAGAGGATACCCCTCCTTGTTTTTAATTTTTTGTTTGTCTCCCCCTTTTTTCTCTCTATTTTTTCTCCTTTTTTCCAGTACAACTTGTTTTTAGCCACTCTGCACTGAGCAAAATGACTAGACGGAAAAACTCACCACAAAAGAAAGAATGAGAAACAGTACACACTCCCACAGAGTTACAGAATTTGGATTACAATTCAATGTCAGAAAGCCAATTCAGAAAAACAATTATACAACTACTGGTAGCTCTAGAAGAAAGCATAAAGTAATCAAGAGACTTTATGACTGAAGAATTTAGATCTAACCAGGCCGAAATTAAAAATCAATTAAATGAGATGCAATCCAAACTGGAGGTCCTAACAACAAGGGTTAATGAGGTAGAAGAATGAGTGAGTGACATAGAAGATAAGTTGATGAAAAGGAAGGAAACTGAAGAAAAAAGAGAAAAACAGTTTAAAGATCATAAGGATAGGCTAAGGGAAATAAATGACAACCTCAGGAGGAAAAATCTACATTTAATTGGGGTTCCAGAGGGCACCGAAAGGGACAGAGGACCAGAAAGTGTATTTGAACAAATCATAGCTGAAAACTTCCCTAAATAGGGAAGAGAAAGAGGCATTCAGATCCAGGAGATAGAGACATCTCCCCCTAAAATCAATAAAAACCATTCAAAACCCCGACATTTCATAGTGAAACTTGCGAATTCCAAAGATCCTTAAAGCAGCAAGAGAGGAGATCCCTAAGCTTTATGGGGAGAAGTATTAGGTTAACAGCAGACCTCTCCACAGAGACATGGCAGGCAAGAAAGGGCTGGTAGGATATATCCAGGGACCTAAATGAGAAGAACATGCAGCCAAGAATACTTTATCTAGCAAGGCTGTCACTCAGAAGTGAAGGGGAGATAAGGAGCTTCCAAGATAGGCAGAAACTGAAAGAATATGTGACCACCAAACCCGCTCTGCAAGAAATTTTAACGGGGACACTGTAAAAGAAAGAGGAAGTCCAAGGAAATAATCGACAAAAACAGGGACTGAATAGGTAGCATGATGACCCTAAATTCATATCTTTCAATAATAACTCTGATGGTGAATAGGCTTAATGATCCCATCAAAAGGCGCAGGGCTTCAGACTGGATAAAAAAGCAAGACCCATCTATTTGCTGTCTACAAGAGATTCATTTTACACATAAGGACACATAAAGCCTGAAGACAAAAGGTTGGAGAACCATTTACCATTGAAATGGTTCTCAAAAGAAAGCTGTGGTAGCCATCCTCATATCAGATAAATTAAAGTTTATCCCAGAGACTGTAGTAAGAGATGAAGAGGAACACTATATCATGCTTAAAGGATCTATCCAACAAGAAGACCTAGCAATTATTAATATTTATGTCCCTAATAGGGGAGCTACCAAGTATATCAATCAATTAATAACCAAAGTTCAGACATACTTAGATAATAATACACTTATACTTGGAGAGTTGAATATGGCGTTTTCTACTATTAATATTCTAAACACAACATCTCCAAAGAAGCAAGAGCATTCAATTATACACTGGACCAGATGGATTTCACAGATATTCACAGAACATTACATCCAAACGCATTTGAATATACATTCTTTTCAAGTGCACATGGAACTTTTTCCAGAATAGACCACATACTGGGTCACAAATCAGGTCTTTTTTTTTTTATTTTTTTTTACAAATCAGGTCTTAACTGATACCAAAAGATTGCGATCGTCCCCTGCATATTTTCAGACCATAATGCTTTGAAACTAGAAGTAAATCACAAGAAGAAGTTTGGAAGGATTTCAAACACGTGGAGGTTAAGTACCATCCTGCTAAAGATGAAAGGGTCAACCGGGACACTAGAGAAGAATTAAAAAGATTCATGGAAACTAATGAGAATGAAGATACAACTGATCAAAATCTTTGGGATACAGCAAAAGCAGTCCTGAGGGGGAAATTCATCGCAATACAAGCATCCATCCAAAAACTGGAAAGAACTCAAATACAAAAGCTAACCTTGTACCTAAGGGAGCTGGAAAAGGAACAGCAACTGAAACCTTCACCCAGCAGAGGAAGAGAATTAATAAAGATTCGAGCAGAACTCAATGAAATAGAGACCAGAAGAACTGTGGAACAGATCAACAAAACCAGGAGTTCGTTCTTTGAAAGAATTAATAAGATTGATAAACCATTATCCAGCCTTATTAAAAAGAAGAGAGAAAAGAGTCAAATTAATAAAATCATGAATGAAAAAGGAGAGATCACAATCAATACCAAGGAGATGTAAAAGATTTTAAAAACTTATTATGAGCAGCTATATGCCAATAAATTAGGCAATCTAGAAGAAATGGACGCATTTCTGGAAAACCACAAAATTCCCAAACCTGGATCAGGAAGAAATAGAAAATGTGAACAGGCCAATACCCAGGGAGGAAATTGAAGCAGTCATCAAAAACCTCCGAAAACACAAAAGTCCAGGGCCAGATGGCTTCCCAGGGGAATTCTATCAAACATTTATTTAATTTTTTTTAAAGATTATTTATTTATTTATTCACAGAGACACACAGAGAGAGGCAGAGACACAGGCAGATGGAGAAGCAGGCACCCTGCAGAGAACCTGAGGTGGGACTCCACCCAGGGTCTCCAGGATCATGCCCTAGGCTGCAGGCGGCGCTAAACCGCTCCGCCACCGGGGCTGCCCCTATCAAACATTTAAAGAAGAAACCATACCTATTCCACTAAAGCTGTTCTGAAAGATGTAAAGAGATGGAGTACTTCCAAACTCGTTTTGGGAGGCCAGCATCACCTGAATTCCAAAACCAGACAAAGAGGGGAGGGGGCAAGATGGCGGAGGAGTAGGGTCCCCAAGTCACCTGTCCCCAATAATTACCTAGATAACTTTCCAATCATCCTGAAAACCTACGAATTCGGCCTGATATTTAAAGAGCGAACAGCTGGAATGCTACAGTGAGAAGAGTTCGTGCTTCTATCTAGGTAGGAAGATGGAAAAAAATAAAGAAATAAAAGGCCTCCAAGGGGGAGGGGCCCCGCGAGGACCCGGGCTGAGGCCGGGGCGAGTGTCCCCAGGACAGGAGAGCACAGTCTTGGAGAAGCAGGAGCTTCACCAATCTTGCCAGACCGAAAGGCGGAAAGGCGCTTGCAGAGAGTTGGAGCAAGATCCCAGGAGGAGCGGGGATGCCCTCAGGCTCCCAGGGGCACTAACAGAGGACCTGCGCCCCAGGGGGACAGCATGCCACACACCATGGCCTAGCTCCCTAAAGGGCTGCAGCACATGCCTGGCGCGCCGGGAGCGGCTTGGAGGTGGCTCCCCGCCAAGGGGGCTGGGCAGCCATGGGAGCGTGACTCCAGAAGCTCAGGCCCTGGAGCCCAGGGCACTGGGGGGCACAGCCCAGGATCCTGCCCTCCCCCCGGGACAGGCCGAGGCCGGGAGGGCCCAGGAGCAAGGACGCTCCTGCCGCCAGGCGGCCTGAGTTGCGCAAATCAGTGGCCCCCACCCCAGGAGCATCCAGGCCCCTGCGGTCTGGGAGCTATGGTAGTCATACGGGAGCTGACTTCAGGGCTGGACAGATGGCCACCGCCACTGTTGTTGTTCCTCCTGGGGCCTCACAGGATAAACAACCCCCACTGAGCCTCACAGTGGCCTCACAGGATAAACAGCTCCCACTGAGTCGGGTACCAGGCAGGGGGCTGAGCAGCTACCCCAGGTGCTCACACCTGAGAATCAGCACAGTAGGCCCCTCCCCCAGAAAACCACCTAGAAGGACAGGGGAAAAGCAAGTTATTGACCAAGCAGCACTGGAAAGTTCCAGGGGAAGTCGAGGGATTTACACTATACAGAATCCGAGGATACTCCTTGTTTTTGGTTTTCTTTGCTTCCCCCCTGCCTTTTTTCTTTTCTTCTCTTTTTTTCTTCTTCTTTTTTTCATTTTCTATTCTTTTTTCTCTTATCTCTTTTTCTCCTTTTCCCAATACAACTTGTTTTCTGCCACTCTGCACTGAGCAAAATGACTAGAAGGAAAACCTCACCTCAAAAGAAAGAATCAGAAACAGTCCTCTCTCCCATAGAGTTACAAAATTTGGATTACAATTCAATGTCAGAAAGCCAAATCAGAAGCACAATTATTAAGCTACTGGTGGCTCTAGAAAAAAGCATAAAGAGCTCAAGAGATTTCATGACTGCAGAATTTAGATATAATCAGGCAGAAATTAAAAATAAATTAAATGAGATGCAATCCAAACTAGAGGTCCTAACGATGAGGGTTAACAAGGTAGAAGAACGAGTGAGTGACATAGAAGACAAGTTAATGGCAAAGAGGGAAACTGAGGAAAAAAGAGACAAAAAATTAAAAGATTATGAGAATAGGTTAAGGGAAATAAATGACAGCCAAAACGAGACAAAGACCCCACCAAAAAGGATAATTATAGACCAATATCCCTGATGAACACAAATGCAAAAATTCTCAACAAGATACTAGCCAATAGGATCCAAAAGTCCATTAAGAAGATTATTCACCATGACCAAGTGGGATTTATCCCTGGGATGCAAGTCTTGTTAAACACTCATAAAGCAATGTGATTGATCATATCAGCAAGAGAAAAAACAAGAACCATATGATCCTCTCATTAGATGCAGAGAAAGCATTTGACAAAATACAGCATCCATTCCTGATCAAAACTCTTCAGAGTGTAGGGATAGAGGGAACATTCCTCAGCATATTAAAAGCCATCTATGAAAAGCCCACAGCAAATATCATTCTCAATGGGGAAACACTGGGATCCTTTCCCAAGATCAGGAACAAGACAGGGATGTCCACTCTCACCACTGCAATTCAACATAGTATGAGAAGTCCTAGCCTCAGCAATCAGGCAACAAAAAGAAATCAAAGGCATTCAAAATTGGCAGAGAAGAAGTCAAAATCTCCCTTTTCGCAGGTGACAAGATACTGTATGTAAGAAACACAAAAGACTCCACCCCAAGATTGGTAGAACTCATCCAGCAATTTGGCAGTGTGGCTGGATACAAAGTCAACGCCCAGAAATCAGTGTCATTTCTAAACACTAACAATGAGACTGAAGAAAGAGAAATTAAGGAGTCAATCCCATTTACAATTGCACCCCAAACCATAAGATACCTAGGAATAAACCTAAGCAAAGAGGTAAAGGATCTATATCCTAAAAACTACAGAACACTTCTGAAAGAAATTGACAAAAATACAAAGAGATGGAAAAATATTCCATATTCATGGATTGGAAGAATTAATATTGTGAAAATGTCAATGTTACCCAGTACAGTTTACATGTTTAATCCAATCCCTATCAAAATACTATGGACTTTCTTCAGAGAGTTGGAACTAATCATCTTAAGATTTGTGTGGAATCAGAAAAGACCCTGAATAGCCAGGGGAATATTAAAAATGAAACCATATCTGGGGGCATCACATTGCCAGATTTTAGGTTGTACTACAAAGCTGTGGTTATGAATACAGTGTGTTGGCACAAAAACAGACACATAGATCAATGGAACAGAATGGACAATCCAGAATTGTACCCTCAACTTTATGGTCAACTAATAATCGACAAAGCAGGAAATACTATCCACTGGAAAAAAGACAGTCTCTTCAATAAATGGTGCTGGGAAAATTGGACAGCAACGTGCAGAAGAATGAAACTGGACCATTCTCATACACCATATACAAAGGTAAACTCAAAATGGATGAAAGATCTAAATGTGAGACAAGATTCCATCAAAATCCTAGAGAAGAACACAGGCAACACCCTTTTTGAACTTGGCCACAGCAACTTCTTGCAAGATACATCCATGAAGGCAAGAGAAACAAAAGCAAAAATGAACTATTGGGACTTCATCAAGATAAAAAGCTTCTGCACAGCAAAAGAAAAAGTCAACAAAAGTAAAAGGCAACATACAGAATGGGAGAGGATATTTGCAAATGACCTATCAGATAAAGGGCTAGTACCCAAGATCTATAAAGAACTTATGAAACTCAACAGCCAGAGAAGCAAACAATCCAATCATGAAATGGGCAAAAGACATGAACAGAAATTTCACAGAGGAAGACATAGACATGGCCAACAAGCACATGAGAAAATGCTCTGCATCACTTGTCATCAGGGAAATACAAATCTAAACCACAATGAGATACCACCTCACACCAGTCAGAATGGTGAACATTAACAAGACAGGAAGCAACAAATGTTGGAGAGGATGTGGAGAAAGGGGAACCCTCTTGCACTGTTGGTGGGAATGTGAACTGGTGTAGCCACTCTGGAAAACTGTGTGGAGGTTCCTCAAAAAGTTAAAAATAGACCTGCCCTATGACCCAGTAATTGCACTGCTGGGGATTTACCCCAAAGATACAGATGCAGTGAAACGCCAGAACACCTGGACCCTGATGTTTATAGCAGCAATGTCCACAATAGCCAAAGTGTGGAAGGAGCTTTGGTGTCCATCTAAAGATGAATGGAGAAAGAAGATGCGGTATATGTTTACAATGGAATATTACTCAGCCATTAGGAATGACAAATACCCACCATTTGCTTCGATGTGGATGGAACTGGAGGGTATTAGGTTGAGTGAAATAAATCAATCAGAGGACAAACATTAATATGATCTCATTCATTTGGGGAATATAAAAAATGATGAAAGGGAATAAAGGGGAAAGGAGAGAAAATGTCTGGGAAATACAGTGAGGGTGACAGAACATGAGAGACACCTATCTCTGGTAAACGAACAAGGTGTGGTGGAAAGGGAGGTATGCAGGGGGTTGGGCTGACTGGATGACAAGCACTGGGGGGCACTTGACTGAATTAGCACTGGTGTTTTATATTTGCTCGCAAATTTTACTCCAGTAAAAAAAATTTTAAATGTAGTGTGTTTACAAAATGGAATAGTACTCAGTGGTGAAAAACCAATATAATTTTGTCAGTTGTGGTGGTATGGATGGAGTTAGAGATTATTATGGTAAACAAAATAAATTAGAGAAAGACAAATAATATATGATTTTATTCATATATAGAATTTAAGGAAAAAAAACACAAATGACCATAGGCAGTAAAATTTAGGCAAACCAAGCAACACACTCTTAATTGTAGAGAACAAAGGAATGGCTACTAGAGGTCAGGTGGACAGGGTGTATGTGTCACACATGTCACAGATATTAATTAGGGTATTTGTGATGAACATTGTGTGTTGTATGTAATTGATAAATCAATAAATTTTACATTTGAAAGTAATATTGCCCTATATGTTAACTATCTGGAATTTAAATAAAAACTTTGAAAAAAAAAGAAATGATGAAGTTTAACATTAATGGTTCATCATTTTGGCAACTCATATTAAAATGAACACATTTAGTACTACATAATACAATGAATACACAGCCATTTTTCAATATCTGCAATACACTGTCTGTTTTTTAAAACCTTTACCCATTGTCTCTTCAAAATCAAATGTTGGAGTACTGTATATAGATTGAGAAGGTTATGGGCAATGATGGGGAAAGGTATGATGAAAGTAAAAAGAAAAGGTACTTATTATTAGATCAAAGAAATTTAAAGAGAATGAAAACTAAAGATTGTGTGACCAAAAAGAACAAAATATGAGGGGATTATGGTAAATTACTTTATAAAATTTAATCAAAGACCAAAGAGACAACTACAGGGGAATATGTGATTACTAATGCACAATCCTATCAATCTATAATGTTATCTTATTTCTATATAAGAAATTAATACCATTTTTTAATTTTCAAAATATTTTATTTATTTAGAAAGAGAGAGAGTGCAAGCAGGGGAGGGGAATGGAGAGGGAGACAGAATCTCAAGTAGACTCCACACTGAGCACCAAGTCCAACATGTGGTTCCATATCATGACTCTGAGGTGATTACCTGAGCTGAAATCAAGAGCAGATGCTTAATCTACTGAGCTACCCAGGCAACTCAATAGCTTTTATTTTGTAAGCAAAGTGCACACATTCATTTTACCATAACTTGGAAAACTGTGAACTATTAGCATAGCATCTTGTTTCCAAGTCTGCAATAAACTGTAGCATTCCTTTAGGTATGTTTTGGTCATTAATATATTTAAGTTAGATTCCAAAATTTTTAAAATATCCTACTGACTTATCCTAAACCAGGATCTTGATATAGGATAATCTGAGAAGTGTAAAAAGTTGAAAAAAGAGCCTATTCATTTCTAGATGGAGGTTCTGTATGCATTTTATTCACTTTAATTGGATACTTTTCTTCATCCTATCACTGAAAAACCACCATGTATTATATAGTGGTATAAAACAGTTAATGTTTGTCCCAGGAAAGTTCAAAAGTGTCACATATCCATAACAAATTTCAAATGCAAATTCTCCATGTTTTTATAAGAGCTATTTACATATTTCAAATAACATTTAAATCCAACTTTTGTTTGAAGAATTTCCCCTAGGCTATTCTGACTGTCTCTATAAAAAATTCTGAATGTTGAAAATGAAAGGAAATTAAATAAGCACTACTCAAAAGTCTTTATAGATTTTTGTAGAGAAATAAGTGCTCCTGTATGATATAGTTTCTATTGGTCCTTTCAGTAGAGGAGAGCAATAATCCTCTTCTTGTCTCACTCTCTTACCACTTTTGTGGTAAATAAAACTGATTAGCAAATGTGAGGTAATCAATTCGGAATATTGGTGGCAATTAAATAGATAAGCATATATAGAATATATAAACTTAAATGTGGAAACCATTAAGATATCAAAATTATTAGAAAATACAGTCATAAAACTTTATTAAAATTATCTCAGCAAAACATGGATGATATTCCATTTTCATGAATTTGAAGAACAAAAGTCATTAAAATTTCCATACTACCCAAAGAGGTCTACAGATTTAATGCAGTGCATATCAAAATTCTTGTTCCAACATTCTTTTTTTTCTTTTTTTTCTTTTTTTTCTTTTTTTTCTTTTTTTAATTTTTTTGTTCCAACGTTCCAACAACATTCTTCACAGAGCTAGAACAAATAATCCTAAGATTTGTATAGAACCCCCAAAGACCTCGAATAACCAAAACAATCTTGAAAAGGAAAACCAAGGCTGGAAGTATCACAATTTCAGATTTCAAGTTGTACTACAAAGCTGTAGTGTACATCAAAACAGCATGGTACTGGCACAAAAATAAACACATAGATCAGTGGAAGAGAATAGAAAACCCAGAAACAAGCCTGCAATTTTGTTGTCAATTAATTTTTAACAAAAGAGGCAAGAATACAAAATGGGAAAAGGTCTCTTCAACAAATGGCATTGGGAAAACTGGAAAGCAAAATGCAAAAGAAAAAATCTGGGCCACATTCTTATACTATACACAAAAATAAACTCAAAACGGATTAAGGACCTGAATGTGAGTCCTGAAACCATAACAATCCTAGAAGAGGTCGCAGGCAGTAATTTCTCTAACATTGGCATAGCAGCATTTGTCTAGGTATGTCTCCTGAGACCAGGGAAACAAGATAAGAAATAAACTATTGGGACTACATTAAAAAAACGTTCTGTATAACAAAGGAAGCAACCAAAAAAAAACTAAAAACAACTTACTGAATAGGAGAAGATATTTGCACTTGATCTTAGCCAAAAGACCAAGAAGCAATTGAGAAGATATTTGCAAATGATGTATCTGATAAAGGGTTAGTGTCTAAAATATATGCAGAACTTATAAAAGTCAACACCCCAAAAAACCAAATAACCCAATTTAAAAATGGGCAGAAGTTATGAACAGACATTTTCTGTTCATAAAGAATACATACAAATGGCTAACAGACACATGAAAAGATTCTCCACATCATTCTTCATCAGGGAAATGAAAATCAAAACCACAATGAAATATCATCTCACACCCATCAGAATGGCTAAAATCAAAATCACAAGGAAAAAGTGTTGGAAAGGATGTGGAGAAAAAGGAACCCTCATGAACTGTTGGTGAGAATGCGAATTGGTGGAACCACTGTGGAAGACAGTATGGAGTTTCCTCAAAAAATTAGAAGTATAACTACCCTATGATCCAGTAATTCTACTACTGAGCATTTACTGAAAGAATACAAAAACACTAGTTTGAAAGGACATATGATCCCTGTTTACTGCAGCATTATTTAGCAATAGCAAAATTATGGAATTATTGCATGTATCCATTGATAGATGAATGGATAAAAATATAACCAATTACATAACACACACAAATTTCACAACGAATTATATAATTTAGCCATAAAAAAGAATGAAATATTGACATTTCCAACCATCTCCATGGATGGAGCTAGAGAGTATAATGCTAAGTGAAATAAGCCAGTCAAAGAAAAACAAATACCATGTTGCATTACTTATATGTGGAATTTAAGAAACAGAGCGAAGGAACACTGGAGAAAAAAATACAAGGCAAAAAAAGACTCTTAACTATAGAATACAAACTGATGATTACCACAGGGGAGGTGGGTGGTGAATGGGAGAAATAGGTTAGGATAATTATGCGTGCATCTATCATTATTAGCACTGAGTAATGTATGGACTTTTTGAGTCATTATATTGTATAACTGAAACTAATATAGCACTGTATGTTAACTATTTTGGAATTAAAATATCATCTAACATAAAAACAAAAAAAATTGTCTCCTTCAAAAATTCAGATGTATCACTGGTCAAATAATTTCCCCAAAAATGTAATGGCCACACAAAAGAAGTATTATGTGACATGATAATCCAGAGAAGAGTATTGTTATTCTAGTTTAAGTCAATTTAACTAACCTGGGTTTCTATTATAGATGTGATATAAGATCCCTACTTCCTTGGTTTGGTATTTGTATATTAGGAGTGATGAATTTAGAACTATGTCCATGGGAAGTATTGGAGAAAATACATCTTTACAAAGAATATGGAAGAATTTCCCACAATTTTGATGCCTCTATGTTCTGTTCTTGAGATATTTGAAAGCTAATTTGATTTACATTATTCCATAACCAATTGGGAGCCATAAAATTGATTATAGAGTGGCACTTTACTGAGATTTTCCTTCAAAAACTGTTTGTGGAGTTCATATACTTTTTTGCCCCATATAACTACTAAGTATAGAACTAGAGAGGGGTTGTTTATGAAACAACATACTTTTTTTCTTGAATTTCATCTGCATTCAACAGTTCTGAGACAAGTAGTTTCTCAAGAGTCTCAATGATAAAAGAATGACCCAGTGTTGTATCTACTGAAGGTAAAAGGGGACCATTAAAAGCGTCATCAAGAGCATGTCTCACAAAGTGGCCCAAGTTATGCATGTTCCTCACATGATTTCCTCTAATCTGTAGGTCAGGATAATTCTGGCAAATACTTGTACGGTTCGGTTTTCTAAGTTCGGTTTTCTTTGATTCTGCTGTACTAACTTTGAAATGGAGAATGCCACAGTATTTCCAAAAAGGGATGCACTTTTGCATTTTGCTACAGTTGTCTTAACCACAGATTTTATTTTATTTGTATCATTACTCTGCTCTGTTAAACTTTCTTTTACAATCTTCTCTTAATTTTACATTTAATCAGGGGAAAGTGAATTGTCTTCTATATCTAAGCACTGCTTTTTCCATTTTTCCCATCATTTGAAATCATACATGATGTGGTTTGCAAAATTTTGTATAATTTTATTCTTGATATAGGAGTTCAAATAGGAAGGCTTCTCCAATCATTTTATTAACAAAAGAGTGTGGTGTATTCCCATAATATAAAAGAACTCATTCAGGCAATGTACAATGAAATTCAAATGAAGAATTGTCTCCTACATACAACTCAAAGTAGTTTAGGGAGATACTGTTACTCAAAGGATAGACAATGGGACCAGGAGTAAGGAAGTAAGGAGACTTGGATTCCAGTCCTGTCATTAATTTTCTCATTAACTTTCTTTCTTTCTTTCTTTCTTTCTTTCTTTCTTTCTTTCT
Organism: Nyctereutes procyonoides; assembly: GCF_905146905.1. Lineage (NCBI taxonomy): Eukaryota > Metazoa > Chordata > Mammalia > Carnivora > Canidae > Nyctereutes > Nyctereutes procyonoides. The sequence goes on along the minus strand of NW_026575125.1, from coordinate 61,289,364 downwards.
TTCTTTCTTTTCTTTCTTTCTTTCTTTTTTTCTTTCTTTCTTTCTTTTTCTGTCTTTCTTTCTTCTTTCTTTTCTTTCCTTTCTTTTTCTTTATAAATAACATAGGATTATATTAGTTTCAGGTGTACAATAAAATGATTCAACAGTTCTATACATTATTTAGTGCTCATCAAGATAAATTATTAACTTTGTAATAAAATTAGGTAATTTATTTGTCATTCCTAGTTCTCAAATTACTTATTAAATAGTGAAAATAATATTCATTTGCCTTCTTCGCAGAGTTATCAAGATAATATTATATGGTATATATGAAAGTATTTGAAAGAGTACAAATTTATACAAATGTATAATTATTTTAATATACATATTCAACTGTCATAGAAATTTATTTTAAAGTTATTGGTTAAAGGATATAAACTTTTCTCAACCTACACAAATTCTATATAAAATCAAGTCAGCTTTCAAAGAAGTGTTTTGGACTGTGCTTTAATTAATGTCATTTGAGTAACACATTGAAAAAAAATACAATACCTTAGAATGTGGAGAAGAGATGGACACTTATATATACATTAGACTCATGAAAACTTTCTGATTAGAACTATAAATGTACCCAGTTACTTCTCAGCTTTTTTTAAGTTCAATTTGCCATAATATAGTATAACACCCAGTGCTCATCCCAACAAGTGCCATCCTCGAAACCTGTCACCAAGTTACCCCAACCCCCTGCCTACCTCCCCTTCTGAAATCATTTGTTAGTTTCCTAGAGTTGGGATACTTTAATGGTTTGGATATTTCTCTAATTTTTCCCACTCAGTTTCCCCCCCTTTCCCTTATGATCCTGTTCACTCTTTCATATATTCCCCATATGAGTGAAACCATATGATGGTTGTCCTTCTCTGATTGACTTACATCACTCAACATAATATCCTCCAGTTCCACCCACATTGAAGGAAATGGTCCTTTCTGATGGCTGAATAATATTCCATTATATAATATATAAAATTTTTATAAAATATAAAATAAAAAATGTAGATAATATATATTATATATATCTCACACCTATATATGTATATATGTAAATATATACATATATATGTAAATGTATATAATATATATACATCTTTATCCATTCATCTGCTGAAAAACATCATGGCTCCTTCCACAGTTTGGTATTGTGGACATTGATGCTATGAATATCAGGGAGCAGGTATTCTGCCGTTTCACTGCATCTGTATCTTTGAGGTAAATCCCCAGCAGTGCAATTGGTGGGTTGTAGGGTAGTTCTATTTTTGACTCTTTTTTTTTTTAGAGATCTACTGTTCTCCAAAGCTCTATTTTTTTTAATAAATTAATTTTTATTGGTGTTCAGTTTACCAACATACAGAATAACACCCAGTGCTCATCCCGTCAAGTGTCCCCCTCAGTGCCCGTCACCCATTCACCCCCACCCCCCGCCCTCCTCCCCCTCCACCACCCCTAGTTGACTCTTTGAGGAACCTTCACACACTCTTCCAGAATGCTGTACCAGTTCACATTCCCACCAACAGTGTAAGAGGGTTCCCCTTTCTCCACATCCTCTCCAACATTTGTTGTTTCACGTCTTGTTAATGTTCATCATTCTCACTGGTGTGAGGTAGTATCTCATTGTGGTTTTGATTTGTATTTCCCTGATGGCAGGTGATGTGGAGCATTTTCTCATATGCTTGTTGGCCATGTGTATGTCTTCTTTGGTAAACTTTCTGTTCACATCTTTTGTGCAATTCATGATTGGATTGTTTGTTTTTTTGCTATTGAGTTTAACAAGTTCTTTATAGATCTTGGATACTAGTCCTTTATCTGATAGGTCATTTGCAAATATCTTCTCCCATTCTGTAGGTTGTCTTTTAGTTTCGTTGACAGTTTTTGTTTTGTTTTGTTTTTTTGCTGTGCAGAAGGTTTTTATCCTGATTAAGTCCTAATAGTTCATTTTTGCTTTTGTTTCCCTTGCCTTCACAGATGTATCTTGCAAGAAGTTGCTGTGGCCCAGTTCAAAAAGGGTGTTGCCTCTGTTCTTCTTTAGTATTTAGATGGATTCTTGTCTCATATTTAGATCTTTCAACAATTTTGAGTTTCTCTTTGTGTATGGTGTAAGAGAATGGTCTAAGAGAATGGTCTAGTTTCATTCTGCATGTGGTTGTACAATTTTCCCAACAATATTTATTGAAGTGACTGTCATTTTTTCAGTGGATATTCTTTCCTGCTTTGTTGAATATCAGTTGACCACAGACTAGAGTGCCCATATCTGAGTTCTGTATTCTCTTGCACTGATCTATGTGTCTGTTTTTTTTTTTCTTTGCCAGTACCATACTGTCTTGATGATCACAGCTTTGTAATACAGCATTAAATCCAGCATTGGGAGGTCCCTGACATTGATTTTTTTTCTTTTTCAATATTCCTCTGTGTATTCGGGGTCTCTTCTGATTCCATACAAAACTTAAGGTTATTTGTTCCAACTCTGTGAAGAAAGTCCATGGTATTTTGATAGGGATTGCACCGAACGTGTAAATTGCCCTGGGTAGCATAGAAATTTTCAATATATTAATTCTTCCAATCCATGAGCTTGGAAAGTTTTTCTGTCTCTTTGAGTCTTCCTGAATTTCTTTCAGAAGTGTTCTGTAGTTTTTAGGGTATAGATCCTTTACCTCTTTGGTTAGGTTTATTCCTAGGTATCTTATGCTTTTGGGTAAAATTGTAAATGGGATTGATTCCTTAATTTCTCTTTCTTCAGTTTCATTGTAAGTGTACAGAAATGCCACTGACTTCCATGCATTGATTTTGTATCCTACCGCATTGCTGAATTGCTGTATGAGTTCTAGCAATCTTGGGGTGGAGTCTTTTGGGTTTTCTATGTACAGTGCCATGTCATCTGTGAAGAGGGAGAGTAGAACTTCTTTGCCAATATGAATGCCTTTTATTTCTTTTTGTTGTCTGATTGCTGAGACTAGGACTTCTAGTACTATGTTGAATAGCAGTGGTCAGACTGGACATCAGTCTCATGTTCCTGATCTTAGAGGAAAAGCTGTCAGTTTTTCCCCATTGAGAATGATATTCACTTTTGGCTTTTCATAAATGGCTTTCAAGATATTGAGGAATTTTGCCTTTACCCCTACACTTTGAAGAGTTTTAATCAGGAATGGGTGCTTTATTTTGTCAAATACTTTCTCTGCATGTATTGAGACGATCATATGGTTCTTGTGTTTTTCTTATTGATATGATCTATCACGTTCATTGTTTACAAGTGTTTAACCATCCTTGCATCCTTGGTATAAATCCCACTTGGTCATGGTGAATAATCTTCTAAATGTACTGCTGGATCCTATTGGCTAGTATCCTGCTGAGAATGTTTGCATCTGTGTTCATCAGGGATATTGGTATTTAATTCTCCTTTTTGGTAGGGTCTTTGGTTTTGGAATCAAGGTAATGCTGGCCTCATGAAACAAGTTTGGAAGTAATATATCCCTTTCTATCTTTTGAAACAGCTTTGGAAGAATAGGTATTATTTCTTTTTATACTTTTGATAGAATTCCCCTGGGAAGACATCTGGCCCTGGACTTTTGCCTCTTGGGATGTTTTTGATGACTGCTTCAATTTCCTTTCTGGTTATTGGCCTCTTCAGGTTTTCTATTTCTTCCTGTTCCAGTTTTGGTAATTTGTGGTTTTCCAGAAATGTATCCATTTCTTCCAGATAATCTAATTTGTTGGCATATAGTTGGTCATGATATGTTTTTATTATTATTTGTCTTTCCTTTTTATTGGTTGTGATCTCTCCTCTTTCATTCATGATTTTATTAATTTGAATCATCTATTTTCATTTTAATAAACCAGGCTATGGGTTTATCTATCTTACTAATTCTTTCAAAGGACCAATTCCTGGTTTTGTTGATCTGTTCTACAGTTTTTCTGATCTCTATTTCATTGATTTCTGCTCGAATATTTATTATCTCTCTTCTTCTGCTTGGTGTAGGTTTTACTAGCTGTTCTTTTTCTAATTCCTTTAGGTGGGAGGTTAGCTTGTGTATTTGAGTTTTTTCCAATTATTATTGTATTGCTATGGATTTCCCTCTTAAGGCTGCTTTTGCTGTATGCCAAAGATTTTGAATGATTGTATCTTCATTTTCATTAGTTTCTATGAATCTTTTTAATTCTTCTCTAATTTCCTGGTTGATCCATTCATCTTTTAGTAGGATGGTCTTTAATCTCCATGTGTTTACGTTTCTTCCAAATTTCATCTTGCCATTGAGTTCTAGTTTCAAATCATTGTGGTTTGAAAATATGCAGGGGACAATCCCAATGTTTTGGTATCAGTTGAGACCTGATTTGTGACCTAGTATGTGGTCTCTTCTGGAGAAAATTCCATGTGCACTTGAGAAAAATGTGTATTCAGTTGTGTTTGAAAGGAAAATTCTGTATATATATGTGAAATCTATTCCTTCCAGTGAATCATTTGAAGCCCTTGTTTCCTTGGTGATATTTTGCTTAGAAAATCTGCCATTTGCTGAAAGTGCTGTGTTGAAGTCTCATACTTACAACTATCTAAGTACCTCTTTACTTTGGTTATTAATTGATTGATATACTTGGCAGCTCCCACATTCGGGCCATTAATATTCATGATTTTTAGGTCTTCTTGTTGGATAGACCCTTTAAATATGATTTAGTGTCCCTCTTCATCTTTTATTACAGTCTTTGATATGAACTTTAATTTTTCTGATATGAGGATTGCAACCCCAGCTTTCTTTTGAGGACCACTTGAATAGTAAATGGTTCAGCACCCCTTCATTTTCAGGCTGTAGGTGTCCTTAGGTCTAAAATGAGTCTCCTGTAGACAGCATATAGATGGGTCTTGCTTTTTATCCAGTCTGATACCCTGTGTCTTTTGATGGGATCATTTAACCCACTCACATTCAGAATAACTATTGAAAGATATGACTTTGGTGTCATTGAAATAACTATTCAGTCCCTGCTTTTTTGGATTGTTTCTTTGGGCTCCCTCTCTCTTTTACATGGTCACCCTTAATATTTCTTGCACATCCAGTTTGGTGGTCACATATTCTTTCAGTTTCTGTCTATACTGGATGTTTTTTTTATATCTCCTTCTATTCTGAATGAGAGCCTTGCTGGATAAATTATTCTTGGTTGCATCTTTTTCTCATTTAATACCCTGAATATATCATGTCAGCCCTTTCTGGCCTGTCAGGTCTTTATTTAGAGGTCTGCTGTTTATCTCATATTTCTCCCCATATAAGTAAAGAATCTCTTGTCTCCATCTGCTTTAAGATTTTTCTCTTTATCTTTGAAATTTGCAGTTTCACTATTTTTTTATAAATTTATTTTTTATTGGTGTTCAATTTACTATTAAATGTTGAGGTGTTGAAAGGTTTTTATTGATTATTTTTTTGGGGTTCCTCTCTATCTCTTCTTTCTGAATGCCTGCTTCCTTCCCCAGATTTGGGAAGTTCTCAGCTATTATTTGTTCACATATACTTTGTGGTCCTTTCTCAGCCTCTTCTGGAATCACAATTAGATGTATATTCTTCCTTCTCAAGCTATCATTTATTTCCCTAAATCTTTCCTCAGGAGCTCTTAATAGTTTTTCTCTTTTTTCCTCAGTTTCCTTCCTTATCATCAACTTATCTTCTATGTCACACTCTCTCTTCCACCTCATTAACCCTAGCAGTTAGATCATTCAGTTGGGCTTTCATGTCATTTAATCTATTTTAAAGTTTGGCCTGATTAGATCTCAATTCTACAGTCACAATGTCTCTAGAGTCCTTTATGCTTTTCTCCAGAGCCACAAGTAGCTGTATAATTGTACTTCTGAATTGACCTTCTGACATTGTATTGAAATTCAAATTCTGTAATTCTATGGCAGAGAGTACCATTTCAGGTGGTGAATTCTTCCTTCTAGTCATTTTGTCCAGTGCACAGTGGCTGTATGAGCAGGCTGAGTCAAATATATCAACCATGACATAATCAAAACACACCCTAGATGATTCTGAAGAGGTCAGAGATCAGAAAATAAAAGAAAAAGAAGAACACAGCAAAATAAAATAAAAGGACCACTAAAGAAAAAAACAAAATTTTGAAACAAAGTAAAAATAAAAGGCCAAAAACCAAAAACAAAATAGAAAAAAGAAAAAGAAAAAAAAAGTCATGAAAAGAAAAAAGCGGGGGGATTCTGGTGGTGAGGAAGTGGTAGTTGAGAGAGAATGTAATCTACCTGAGGGGTCTTAGAGGGTGATCCTCTTGGTTTTGAGTATATTTTGTTCTGTATGTTAGGAGATGCTCAATCCCAAATTCATATAAAACAGCAATACTTATAGCAAGCTCCAACATTGACCACCAAAACATAAACAATATAAAAGAGGGGGGCAGAGTAGGAAGAAAGAGAGAATATAATATCATAGAATTAAACAACAGGGTGTTCCACTTGGTGCTCGGTGTATGTTGGTCCTGTTTTGGAAAGTACTAAATTCCACCATTGTAAAACAAAATGAGGCAGGAAAAAAAACCCATATCTCATATATTTGCCAAAATTAAATTGAATGTGCAGAAGGGAATCCAGAATTTAAAAATATATCTAAGACATGTAATTGTAGAAAATGAAGAGCTGGTAAAATATTGCAGTTAAGGTGGGAAAAGGGAAAAATATATTGGAAATCTTTTTTTATAATAAATTTATTTTTTATTGGTGTTCAATTTGCGAACATACAGAATAACACCCAGTGCTCATCCCCTCAAGAGCCCCCCTCAGTGCCCGTCACCCATTCACCCTCACCCCCCGCCCTCCTCTCCTTCCACTACCCCTAGTTCGTTTCCCAGAGTTAGGAGTCTTTATTTTCTGTCTCCCTTTCTGATATTTCCCACACATTTCTTCTCCCTTCCCTTGTATTCCCTTTCACTATTATTTATATTCCCCAAATGAATGAGAACATATAATGTTTGTCCTTCTCCGATTGACTTCACTCAGCATAATACCCTCCAGTTCCATCCACGTTGAAGCAAATGGTGGGTATTTGTCATTTCTAATGGGTGTATACATAAACCACATCTTCTTTATCCATTCATCTTTCGATGGACACTGAAGCTCCTTACACAGTTTGGCTATTGTGGAGATTGCTGCTAGAAACATCGGGGTGCAGGTGTCCCGGTGTTTCATTGCATCTGTATCTTTGGGGTAAATCCCCAGCAGTGCAATTGCTGGATCGTAGGGCAGGTCTATTTTTAATTCTTTGAGGAACCTCTACACAGTTTTTCAGAGTGGCTACTCCAGTTCAGATTCCCACCAACAGTGTAAGAGGGTTCCCTTTTCTCCGCATCCTCTCCAACATTTGTGGTTTCCTGCCTTGTAAATCTTTAGTCTGATATAAAAATAAGTTGTAAGAAAGGGAGACAGAACATGAGAGACTCCTAACTCTGGGAAACGAACTAGGGGTGGTGGAAGGGGAGGTGGGCGGGGGGTGGGGGTGACTGGGTGACGGGCACTGAGGGGGGCACTTGATGGGATGAGCATTGGGTGTTATTCTATATGCTGGCAAATTGAACACCATAAAAAATAAATTTATAAATAAAAAAATGAGTTGTAATGAAAAAGAAAAAGGAAAACAAAAGACCCTCTAGTTCTATATACTATTTTCCCTTATTTCTGGAGCTTTCCAGTTCTGCTTGATCAATAAAGTTGCTCTTCCCTTGTTCTTCTAGCTGGTCTGGGGTAGGGGTCTGCTGTACTGATTCTCAGGTGTCTGTTCCTGGGCAGAGATGCCTGCCCTTGCCTGATTCTGGGCTGAGTATGAGCTTTTTATTCTCTGAGGCCTTTATTGCGTAGAGGCCCTGCCTCTCCCAGGCATAAGTTGAAACAAAGAGGAGAAACAACAATGGTGGTGGTCAGATTTCCAGCTCTGGAGTTGATCTTCCCACGAGTAACTAACCATAGTCTCCAGTCCTCACTTTCAGAGATGCTCCCAGGAGCAGGCACAGGTACAGTGATTTGTAAAGTTGGGGGGTGCCCAGTGGGAGGAGAGTTCTTGCTTTCCTGTGAACTCCTTGCTTCCGTGTGTCCCTGGGGAATGTAGGATCGCCAGTTTTGTCCACTTGGGCACCCTGGAATCCAGGGCCTTGTGCTGCTGGACCTGCACTCCTGGGGACCGTCTCTCCCGAAGATAATGGGGGCACAACCACCTCAGTCCACAGCTGGCCTACCTTACTGACTTGCTTCTTCCAAATCCCCCAGAGGGCTGTGTCGCTCCAGCCCATTACCATTTTCGGACCTTGGTTTTGTAGTAAGCTTTCCCTGGTACCTCTCCTCTTATAGTGACTCTGGGAATCTTGAGGCTTCACTGCCCCTCCTAGGATTCTGCCTGATTCCCCTGCTAAGCACTTTTCCATGAGGGAAAACTCTGGCATGGATTCCATTCTGATATCAGCTTTTTCTCTATAGACAACACTCTATTTCTTGGTTTGCCTCTCTCTCTTTTTTCTACCTTTTTTCAATTTTTTACATTCCACATATGAGTGAAGTAATATGCTATTTGTCTTTCTCTGACTGACTTTTTCACTGAACATAATACTCTCTTAGTTCCATCACTGTCATTACAAATTGCAAAATTAAATTTTTTTATGGCTGAGTAATTATATATCTTCTTTATTCTTTATCCATTCCTCTATCAGTGAACACTTGGACTGTTTCCATGATTTGACTCTTGTAGATAACGCTTCTTTAAACATCTAGGAGCATGTACTCCTTTGAATTAGTATTTTTGTATAGTTTGAGTAAATACTTAATAGTATAATTGATGGACCATAAGGTAGTTCTACTTTTGAATTTTTGAGGAAACTCCACTCTCTTTTCCAGAGTGGCTACACCTGTTTGCACTCCTACAAACAGTGCAAGAGGGGTTTCCTTTTCTCCACATCCTTGCTAATACCTCCTGTTTCTTGTGTTGTTGATTTAGGCTATTCTGAGACATGTGAGGTGATAGATATCTCACAGCAGTTTTGATTTACATTTTCCTAATGATCAGTGATGTTGAGCATCTTTTCCTGTGCCAGCTGTCTCTATGTCTTATTTTTTAAAATGTCTTTTCATGATTTCTGCCCATTTTTAATTGGATCATTCGTTTTTGGGGGGTATGAAGTTCTATAAGCTTTTTATAAATTTTGGATACTAACTTTATTAGATATGTTATTTGAAAATATCTTCTCCCATTCAGTAGATTTCCTTTTAATTGTGGTGATTATTTCCTTCTCTGAGCAGAAGTTTTTATTTATTTGTTTGTTTATTTGTTTTTATCATTTTTTTTAGAAAGGGGGAGAGAGAAAGATGAGGAAGAGGGATAGGGAGAGAGAGAATCTTAAGGTGGCTCCATGCCCAGCATGGAGCCCAACAACAGGGCTCAGTCTCACAACCCTGAGATCATGACTTGAACTAGAATCAAAAGTTAGACACTTAACCCATGGTGCCACCCAGACACAAGATTCATTTTTACAGGTCATGGACTTGGAATGTCTTTCCATTTATTTGTGTAATCTACAATGTCTTTCACAAACGTTTCATAGTTTTTAGAGTAGAGACAATTCACCTCTTTGATTAGGTTTATTCTTAGGTAAATTAATGAGTTTTGACGTAATTTTAAATGAGATTGATACCTCGATTTATCTTTCTGCTGCTTAATTATTGGTGTATAGAAATGCAACAGATTTCTGTATGTTGATTTTGTATCCTGTGACATTACTGAATTCATGTATTAGTTGTAGCAGTTTTTTTGGTGGAATTTTTCAGGCTTTCTATATATAATATCATATCTTCTGCAGATAGTGAAAGTTTGACTTCTTCCTTATTGATTTGAATACATTTTATTTTTCTTGTGGTTGTTGTTTGATTGTTGAGGCTAGGACTTCCCGTACTATGTTTAATAGTATTGAGAGTGGGCATCCCTGTCTTGTTCCTGACCGTAGAGGAAAAGATCTCAGTCTTTCTCCAATTGCAGATGGTATTAGTTCTGGGTTTCTCATATATAGTCTTATGATATTGAGGTATGTTCCCTCTAAACCTGCTTTTTGAAGATTTTTATCATAAATATATGTTGTACTTTGAGAAATTATTGTTGTGCATCAATTGAAATGATCATATGGTTCTTATTATACTTTCTTTTATTAATGTAATATATCATGTTGATTGGCTTGTGAATAATGAACGACCCTTACAAACCAAGAATAAATCCGACTTGATCATAATGAATGATTTTTTAATGTATTGTTGGATTTGTTTTGATACTATTTTATTGAGAATTTTTGCATCAGTGTTTCTCAGAGGTTTTTGCCTTTAGTTTTATCTTTTAGTGGTGTGTTTATTTGGTTTTGGAATAAGGATAACGCTGGCCTGGTAGAATGATTTTGGAAGTTTTCCCTCCTTTTGTATTTTTTTTTGGAATAGTTTGAGAAGACTACGTATTAATTCTTCTTAACTCCTCTACTATCCAGCAATTGTACTGCTAGATATTTACCCAAAGAATACAAAAATACTAATTCAATAGGATACGTGCACCTCAATGTTAATGGTAGCATTATCTACAACAGCCAAATCATGGAAAAAGCTCTAGTGTTCATATACTGAAGAATGGATAAAGAAAATATGATATCCAGATACAATGGAATATTACTGGGCCATAAAGGTAATGAAATCTTGCCTTTTGGAACAACATGAATGAAGCTGGAAAATACCATGCTAAGTGAAATAAATCACAGAAAGATAAATGCCATATGATTTCACACATATGTGGTATTTAACAAAAAGAAAAACAAGCAAAAGGACTGGGGGGAGGGGCAAATCAAGAAACTGAATCTTAACTACAGAGAACAAACTGATGGTTACCAGAATAGAGGTGGGTTGGGGCATATGTTAAATAGGTGATGGGGGTTAAGGAGTACACTTGTGTCATGAGCAGCAGGTGTTGTATGGAAGTGTTAATTAGTATGTTGTACACTTGAAACTAATAGTACACTATATATTGACCAACTGGAATTCAAATAAAAACTTAAAAAAAACCTATTACTTCCATTTTACAAAGGAAACAGGCATAAAAATATTATATACTTGTTAAAGTTCACAATTCTAATAAGTGGTGAAACTAGGGTTTGCACCAGGTAATCAGATTTAGAACCCCTGCTTTTTCTTTTAAAATTTAAATTCTATTTGCCAACATATAGTATAACACTCCATGCTCATCACATCAAGTGCCCTCCTCAGTGCCTGTCACCTGGCTACCCTATCCCCCCACCCACCTCCCCTTCTGCAACCCTTTTTTTTGTTTCCAAGAGTTAGGAGTCTCTCATGGTTTGTCTCCCTCTCTAATTTTTCACACTCAGTTCCCCACCTTTCCCTTATAATTCCTTTCACAATCTCTTATATTCCATGTATGAATGAAACCATATGATGATTGTCCTTTTCTGATTAACTTATTTCACTCAGCATAATACCCTCCAGTTCCATCCATGTGGAATCAAATGGTGGGTATTCATCTTTTCTGTTTCCTGCGTAACATTCCATTGTAGAACCCCTGCACTTAATCAGTACACTGTATTGCCTTTATCTGTACTAACAGAATGCAAGTTGTGGAACAATGTATACAATATGATTATATCATGTAAATAGTGTGTTCTATGTGCCAGACACTTTTCTAATATTTCACATACACCAATTTAACCCTCATTGCATCTCTATAAAACAGATATTTTAATTTCCATTTCATCTATGAGAAAATAGAGGAACAGAGAAATTAGGTAGGATGCCTTATAATACAGTTATAAGTGTATAGTATGGGTTTGAACCCAGGCAGTTTTACTTCAAAGCAGATTTACTTGTGCTCATTTTGGTAGTACATACACTAAAATTGGAACAATACAGAAAAGATTAGCATGTCCCCTGTGCCAGGATGACACGCAAGTTTGTAAAGCATTCCATATTTTTTAAAAGCAGCCTTTGTACTTAACTTTCCTATTATAAGTGAACTTTTTCTCTTCAAACTGACCAAAAATAATACAGATCAAACTATTAATAGTGATTTCCTCTGGAAGGGAGGTAGCAGAGAGAAGGTGAAGATCCAATTTTACTTTTTTACTCTCTATATATCTATATGGTTTGACTTCTATTATGTGCATGAATTCATGTATTATTTGCAAAATCAAAAATAAATAAATCATTCACATTGTTAGAACTTGGAGTGGAGGCCACTGGCTGGCTGACGAACTCACAATTGTATGTAGTATGCTACATGAGGAGCGAATCTTTCTTTCACTAACACCACAAGGGTCTCTGGCTCAATGAGTGGAGTTAGATAGTAATTCTCATTATAAGAAAAAAAACTCAATCAGTCAGTCAATCACATATGCAAAAGGACAAGATAAAGTTTACTACCATCTTTAGAATATATTTTTTCCAAACCTACAAGTGTCTGGTCTATTCTTCAAAATGATTATGAACTCAGATAGAAACTCCTGAAGTAGACTTGGATGCATAAACAAAAATCTACATTGCTGATACTTTCAGCTTGATTATCAATAGAACTGCTGCTGCTGCTGTTGTTATTTTTACAAATAATTCTTTCAAATTAATTATCACAAATATCCTATATAATAGGTTAATTCAAATTTTGTATGTCATACCAACCAATTTCTTTTAGGTTATCAAAGACATCCTCTTATAAGACAGAGTGCATTAATTCAGCTTGGCACCAAAGTTACAGCTCATAGCAAATCGAGAAAATAAGTCATAATTGCATACCAGAAAGATAATGAAAATAATTTTAAAAATTAGATTTTCTATCACTGCTACCACAAATGAATATTAAAAGGAAATGGATATCTCAAATTGTTCCTAACCTAGACTCCTTCATTAGTTATGTCCCATCTCCTTTGCCTTTTTCACTTCTATATCCAAATTCTATCAGTCTCCTGTCCTAAATATCTTTGCCTTTCACTACTGTCATTTCATTTTTGTATTGCTGCAGCTGCTTCCAATCTTGCTCCCTTCAAATCCACTTGACATGCTAGATTGATCCACCTTTCATGCCTACAGCTAAATCCTTCATGGTGTCTAATCATCCATGGATTATTAATAAGAGATATAATTTATTGAGTGTCTCATAAGTGAAAGATGCTCTCAGACAACATCTGTACTCATTTAATCTTCACATTAAATCTGAAAGTTATGGTTTTCTGCATTTTTATAAACAAGAAACAGCCTTGAAAATACTAAAAGTCAAAATCTGACATGAAACCTGAAGGTCTATATGTTTTTTCCTGTTTATTTCCTCAGTTTCTATTCCTGTGACTTGCTCTTAAAAGCTCCAATTACCACATTGCTTCATGACTGTTCCTTTCACCTTAAACTTCTTTATTCTTATAATTTCCTGGCATATTATACATCTTTCAGGTTTCTGATTAGGTCTCACTTCTTCAGGGATACATGCCTTGACCTACCTAGCATGGTTTAGGTTTCTCTACATTGCATTTACCACATTTGATCAGTTATCACCCTGTGAGTCACTCAAAGGTAAATGCTTCATCTTATTCATATTTATATGCTTGTTCTCAAACTTTATACAAGCAGTCTGACACTTATCATCAATAATTATTATCATTTTCTGAACTACTGACATATCAGATCATGTGCCAAACATGTTACATACTTAATTCATTTAATCTTCACCATGATGCTGTCAGGTAGGCATCACTACTCACACTCTAATGATTGATAAAATGACATTCAGAAGAAAGTAATTTGCTAAAGATGCATAGTTATAAGTGGTAGAGCCTTGGAATACAAATTTGCCTAGCACATAAGCTGGTCCTTTACTGTCAATTTCCATTGTTCATTTTTGGCAAATCCAAAAAATCTTTTAAACATTATTGCTTTCTTCAGCCACTTGAAAATAAAAGCTATAATAATGAGCTACAAATGTATTGAAGAGGAAATGGACATTAAAGCATGAGGTCATCTTTTTCCACAGGGTGAATGGAGGAAGTACTAGAAGAGTTGGTGTGTATTGCACTCAATATTACATAAGCCAAAAGGTCAACTCCCAGAAGGAAAGCACGTTGTCCCCAAGAAAGGAGGGGCACTGGAGAGGGAAAGGAGGCACTTCAGTGGGCTAAGAAAAAAAAGTATCAAAGGCTGCTTTGGTGGTCCCCTCCCGTCCAAGTAAGCATTGGCACCATTTACTCTGTCCCTACACACTTAGGCAATACAAGTTTTAACTTCTCTCTTTCTTTACTCATCCCATTTTATTTTGGTCATTTTATTCCTCAGATGTCTCAGCCCTTCATCGCGGCTGCAGTTGCCAGACACAAAAGCTCACGCTTACCACCATTCTGAAGCAGCAGGAATACGGAATCCGTTAGTTCTACCATCCAGTTCTTCCCTGTGCCTCGCAGATGAGAGAAAAGAGGCCTTAACAGGAGTTTATTTTTTTTTAACAGGAGTTTATTACCCAAGAATTCTTCCCCTCCCCCCCCCCAGGCCTGCAGTCACCTGGCACTGGAGTTCCTGCATCACAAGGGCACTAGTTTCTCAGCCAATCCAGAGTGCTCAGGCCAATGGCCCTTAGCAACAGCTTTGGAAAAGGGCAGGGCCAGGCTTTGGAACTTTGCATAGCTCAGCCTGAAGCAGTAGTGAAGTGACTGATTCTGGGTTACTTCTCCAAAGTAGTCTTGTAGTGAAAATAATGAGCTCCATTAAAATCTATTACACCAGTGTGTCAGGGTCCAGGGAGGTAAGTGGAAAGAAAAGGGCCTTAGAAGGCAAAAAAGACTAAATACACTCTAATTGGGGACTTCAGGATTGTGCTAAGACATTACCATCCTCTTCTTGCCTTTCAGTCTTCACCTCTCACCTCTCTGGGGATGGGAAAGGCAGGGGAGAAAAAAGAATGTGGTTATTGCCCTCACCAAGGCTGTACTCTAAGAATTGACTGATCTGGGAAGTTTCTGGGTCCCGAGCTCAGCCAACTTAAGTATTTCCAATACTTCTGCAGATTTTTCAAATGGAAGAGATAAAGAACCCTGTTCTTTAGAAGAGATAAATAACACTGTTTAGGATAGGAAAGGGAAAATGTCAGTGAGTAAATGGCTAAAATCCTCAGAAAAGATTGAGTAATCATAAAAGATAAACTGGTAATTTCTAAGAAGAATATCCATTTGCATAGATAAAACATGTCTTAGATTACAGTTTAGATGAATTATGTTTACATTATAAGAGATGTTGTACAGCAGTGGTTTCTAACAGGAATATATTGTGAGCCACATATTTTATTTCTAGTAGTGACTTAAAAAAGGATGAGACTAATTTTAGTATATTTTGTTAAACTCAAAATACACAAAATTTTACTGTTGCAACATGTAACCAATATTTAAAGAGATATTATATAAATATATTATTCTTATATTAAGTCCTTGAAATCTAGTATGTATATTGTACTTATATAATATTTTATATTGGATTAGCCACACTTCAGGTGCTCAATAGTCACATATAGCTGGCTAATAGTTATAGAAGGACCATTATATAGTTAAGAACCTCATTCTGGAAAAAAAAAGAACCTCATTCTGCAAAGGTTTTGGAGAAGCATGAAAACAAAAGAATTTTGAATTGATTATAAATGTTTAACATTCATCACATGCCTTTTGTGTGTCAAGACACTATGATAGATGCAGGGAGCAATGAGATTTGATATCAGTCTAGAAAGAGTGCATTGCTTTTGTATAAGATTTATCGATTAGATTAGGGATTTTACCCAGATACTAAGAAACAACAATAACAAGAAGCACTTTTAAAAAGAAAATTATGGGCCTTTTGGCTATTTAACATTGTGATTTATGTTATCAGATATGGTACAAAGAGTCTGTAAGAGGGAATGACTCAAAATCAATAAGGACCACAATGTACACAGCAGAAGACTCACACAACTGTTGGTTTGTGACTCTCAAACTGTAACATAAAAATCATCTGGAGGGCTTGATAAAATATTCCTGAGAGCCACTCCCAAATTCTGTAGTTTTGGAGTGGGATAAGGCTGATGTTGCCAATTTTATAATCTACATTCAGACTAGCACTTGTCTAAGCAACTGTTCTTATCTTAATGAGGTTCCGCTGAAAAAGTTTTGAAAAAAAACCACTATTAATATGACTTAAATCACATGCACCATGCCTTCGCAATTTTTAAAAATAATGAGCCTTAGAAAGTAGAAATGTTGTATAATGGAATTTCAGAAACTTCTTAGCTATCAATTGCAAATAGACAGGGTTTTCTAACCATGACTGGATTGCATTTTTAAGTCATCAAACAAAAAGCCTTCTGCCATGCACCTTTTCAGAAATCATACTTGAATAAGCTGGAGTTTGTATTTGTCAAATTGCTTTTACATGTATTCTCATTCTAGTATCAGAGATTTTATTTGGCAAAATTGCCCAAGAATGTCATGTAAAATATGTAGAAAACTCAAATTTTAAAATTTATGGTATAGTTATTAACAAAAAATTGCAATTATAAAATATGATTAAAAGATAACTAATTAGGAATGCCTGGGTGGCTCAGCGGTTGGGCGTCTGCCTTCAGCTCAGGGCATGATCCCGGGGTCTCAGAATCAAGTACCGCATCAGGCTCCCTGCAGGGAGCCTGCTTCTCCTTCTGCTTGTATCTCTGACTCTCTCTGTATGTCTCTCCTGAATAAAAAAATAAAATATTTTAAAAAAGATAACTAATTATTACAATTTTACTTCTTGGTAGTGTTTCAGAAAAAAAGACAGTGTAAGAATATACAATCTTTCAGCAGATAATACAAATCTAATAGTTCATATAAGAGGATATAACAAGAACTCCACTTTCATACACTACGCTATTTTTAAATCGTAATCTCCTGATATACTTTATTTTCTCATTCTGTGGATTTTATCTCTGTACTTAGGTATCGTCTCTGATTATGGTTTAGCACATGTAGTATGTTTCTTCAAAATTAAAAACCTGGTATGTTCATTTCTTACACAGAGCTACCATAGATATTAGCATAAATTAATGCAGTGATGAGTTGAAAAGTGTGCTTCAACTGTTAGAAGAATGTTATACTACTTCATGTGCAGTATGAAATCAATATGGTAAATATATATATAGCCCATTAGAGATTTTTAGTTCTTACTGAAACCTTACTGTATTTCTTAATATACATATTAAACATATTTATATATTACATATATCTACTATATATGTACGTATGTGTTTATCACAAGAAAATTATGTAATTTTTGCTCCTCAAAGAAACACCACACTATTAAAAGCTATTCCTCTTCCATAGCATAATGGATGGAGAAAATAAAACATAAATCATTAGGGTCAGTTGATTAACATCATTTTATCTCTTTATATACTTGTTTAGGTGAAGCAGAGACAGGAAGAAGTTACCAGAATTCTAGATACTTATAAAATAAAGTATGAATTAATAGATATTTCCATCAGTTTGAAGGTACTTCAGGAAATGAGGATGAAAGTTTCCACTCCTAAGGCTCTACCACCTCAGATATTCAATGGCCAAGAATATTGTGGAGTAAGAGTAAATGTCCATTTTTATTTTATTTTCATTTCATGTCCTAAGGTCAAATACATGGAGAAACAATACAATTATGGGCTATGAGGGCCAGTATTCTTCATTTATACAATAACTTAATTATGTTCCTAAATATAAGGCAATATGTACTACATTATGAAAAAAGTATCATAAAAGAAAAGTATATCATGCTGCTTGTTTTGAGATACATAGTATTCTCCTTCATACATTATAGTATGAAATGATTGCGGCTAGGGGGAATTTTTTTTTTTTACCTTAGATGGCAGATATTTGCAAAGGCCCAGATAAGATAATTAGCAAACTTACCCAAACACTTGAATTTAATGATTTCATAAGTGGAAATAATTGGCATTGATATTACAAGTTAATTTTAATTTCTTTTAGGATTTTGAAATGTTTCACAAGGCAAAGGAGAACAAAGAGATTTTGAAATTCCTGAAGATTGAATGAATATGTGGTGATGATACAAAAGATATTTACTGAGATCGATCTGCGTATACCTCTGTATACACTGGTTCCTTTTAATTATAACAATAGAAATATTCCATTAAAGTTAATTGATACCTAGATTAATTTGCAATCACTAACATGGGGGCTTTTACAATTTCAATTTTGCATTAAAATCATTTCTTTTTTACAGAGTGAAAATTTTATAAAGCTATGAAAAAAAAGCACATTAAATTTCTAACAAGATCAAGCTTTTGGGATGCCTGGGTAGCTTGGTGGTTGAGTGTCTGCCTTCAGCTCAGGGCATGATGCTGTATTCCCAGGATCGAGTCCCACATAGGGCTTCTTGCATGGAGCCTGCTTCTCCTGTCTCTGCCTCTCTCTATGCCTCTCTCTGTGTCTCTCATGAATAAATAAATAAAATCTAAAAAAAACCCAAACTTTTAAGTCACTAGTAGCTGTTAATTTATAGGCATAAAATAGACTTTTAGTGCAATTTTCAATTTACTTTGAGCTTTATTTTTAAATATTTCTCTGTATATTTTTTAAAAGTTTACATACTATACTAAGGTTGTTTACAGTTTTTATTTATTTATTATTAGAGATAGAAAGAGGGAGCACCAAGGGGCAGAGGCAGAGGGAGAATCTCAAGCAGACTCCATGCTGAGTGTGGAACCTGAGAGGAGGCTCTTATCTCAAACACTGAAATCATGATCTGAGTTGAAATCAGTCAGAAGTTTAACTGAGTGAGCCACCCAGGCACCTGTACTGGAGCTATTTTTTTTAATTTTTATTTATTTATGATAGAGAGAGAGAGAGAGAGAGAGAGAGGCGCAGAGACATAGGCAGAGGGAGAAGCAGGCTCCATGCACCGGGACCCCGATGTGGGATTCGATCCCGGGTCTCCAGGATCGCGCCCTGGGCCAAAGGCAGGCGCCAAACCGCTGCACCACCCAGGGATCCCTGTACTGGAGCTATTTTAAAAAAGGAAAGAAAAAAGCATATGACTGGGTCCCATTCCAAGTCTTCCTAAATGGAAATAAGGGAGAGAATTACAATTTGTATTTTAACAGACACTTCAGGTAATTTTTTTTTTGGTATACTAAGATTTGGGAACCAATATTAAAGAATAACAACTTTAGATCACTCCTCTCTTTACCTCCACATTTGCTAAAAATGGTAGTTTTCTTCCAAATTTGTTTCTACACCTGTGGTTTCTATCTTGTTGCATTACCTCAATCCACTCAAACCCCAAGTCAGAAACCTGGGTATCATCCAAAATATCACCCACACCCCTCACTCTCATATGCAATCAATCATCAAACCCTACATGAGCTAGTCTTGATATACGTTATCCCACAATTCTCTAGCTCTCCAGCTGTTTACCTTGATCATGCCCTAATCATTCTTCCTTATACTATTGCAGTAATATCTTAACTCTCTTCTTCCAGTTTTATTATTCTATATCTGTCCTCTGCTGCTAAATCAGTGTGTTTCAACCTTTACTGAACTTTGTAATTATCTGAGGACTTTGAAACACCATAATTTCTGGATCCTATCCTTATTTATTTATTTATTTATTTATTTATTTATTTATTTATTTTACTATTTAATTTTTTTAATTTAAATTGTAATTAGTTAACATAAAGTGCAACATTGGCTTCTGGAGTAGAATTCAGTGATTCATCACTTACATACAATGCCCACTGCTCATTACAAGTGCCTTCTTTAATACCCAACATCCATCTGGCCCACTGCCCACCCATTTCCTTCCATCAGCTTTGTTTGCTCTTTATTGTTAAGAATCACTTTATGGGAGGAGGGGCAAGATGGCGGAAGAGCAGGGTCCCCAAATCACGTGTCCCCACCAAATTACCCAGATAACCTTCAAATCATCCTGAAAATCTACGAATTCCGCCTGAGATGTAAAGAGAGACCAGCTGGAATGCTACAGTGAGAAGAGTTTGCGCTTCTATCCAGGTAGGAAGACGGGGAAAAAGAAATAAAGAAACAAAAGGCCTCCGAGGGGGAGGGGCCCCGCGAGGAGCCGGGCTAGGGCCGGGGCGAGTGCCCCAGGACAGGAGAGCCCCGTCCCGGAAAAGCAGGAGCTGCACCAACCTTCCCGGGCGGAAAGGGGCTCGCAGGGAGTTAGAGCAGGACCCAGGAGGGCGGGGATGCCCTCGGGCTCCCTGGGACACTAACAGACACCTGCGCCCCGGGGAGAGTGCACCGAGCTCCCTAAGGGCTGCAGCGCGCACGGCGGGGCCGGAGCAGTTCGGAGGGGCTCGGGCGGCGTCTCCGCGGAAGGGGCTGCGGGGCGGGAGCGCGAATCCAACAGCGCAGGCCCCGGAGCACAGGGCACCGGGACACAGCCCAGGATCCGGCCTCCCCCTGGGACAGGCAGAGGCCGGGAGGGCCCAGGACAGCGAGGACGCTCCTGCCCCGAGCTGAGCAGATCAGCGGCCCCGCCCCGGAGCCTCCAGGCCCTGCAGATGGAGAGCCGAGAGCCCCGAGCCCCGTAGTTCCTGCGGAGGCTGAATCCAGACTTCCAGAGTTGCCATAGCCACTGCGGCTGTTCCTCCTGGGGCCTGACGGGGTAAACAACGCCCACTGAGCCCCGCAGCAGGCAGGGGCAGAGCAGCTCCCCCAAGTGCTAACACCTGAGAATCAGCACAACAGGCCCCTCCCCCAGAAGACCAGCTGGACGGACCAGTGATACTCCCCCGTGTTCCAATACAACTTGTTTTTGGCCACTCTGCACTGAGCAAAATGACTAGAAGGAAAACCGCACCTCAAAAGAAAGAATCAGAAACAGCCCTCTTTCCCACAGAGTTACAAAATCTGGATTACAATTCAATGTCAGAAAGCCAATTCAGAAGCACTATTCTACAGCTACTGGTGGCTCTAGAAAAAAGCATTAAGGCCTCACGAGACTTCATGACTACAGAATTTAGATCCAATCAGGCAGAAATTAAAAATCAATTGAATGAGATGCAATCCAAACTAGAAGTCCTAACGACGAGGGTTAACGAGGTGGAAGAACGAGTGAGTGACATAGAAGACAAGTTAATGGCAAAGAGGGAAACTGAGGAAAAAAGAGATAAACAATTAAAGAACCATGAAGACAGATTAAGAGAAATAAATGACACTCTAAGGAAGAAAAACCTACGTTTAATTGGGGTTCCCGAGGGCGCCGAAAGGGACAGAGGGCCAGAATATGTATTTGAACAAATCCTAGCTGAAAACTTTCCCAATCTGGGAAGGGAAACAGGCATTCAGATCCAGGAAATAGAGAGATCCCCCCCTAAAATCAATAAAAACCGTTCAACACCTCGACATCTAATAGTGAAGCTTGCAAATTCCAAAGATAAAGAGAAGATCCTTAAAGCAGCAAGAGACAAGAAGTCCCTGACTTTCATGGGAAGGAGTATTAGGGTAACAGCAGACCTCTCCACAGAGACGTGGCAGGCCAGAAAGGGCTGGCAGGATATATTCAGGGTCCTAAATGAGAAGAACATGCAACCAAGAATACTTTATCCAGCAAGGCTCTCATTCAAAATGGAAGGAGAGATAAAGAGCTTCCAAGACAGGCAGGAACTGAAAGAATATGTGACCTCCAAACCAGCTCTGCAAGAAATTTTAAGGGGGACTCTTAAAATTCCCCTTTAAGAAGAAGTTCAGTGGAACAATCCACAAAAACAAGGACTAAATAGATATCATGATGACACTAAACTCATATCTGTCAATAGTAACTCTGAACGTGAATGGGCTTAATGACCCCATCAAAAGGCGCAGGGTTTCAGACTGGATAAAAAAGCAGGACCCATCTATTTGCTGTCTACAAGAGACTCATTTTAGACAGAAGGACACCTACAACCTGAAAATAAAAGGTTGGAGAACCATTTACCATTCAAATGGTTCTCAAAATATACCCTAAAAACTATAGAACACTTCTGAAAGAAATTGAGGAAGACACAAAGAGATGGAAAAATATTCCATGCTCATGGATTGGCAGAATTAATATTGTGAAAATGTCAATGCTACCCAGGGCAATTTACACGTATAATGCAATCCCTATCAAAATACCATGGACTTTCTTCAGAGACTTAGAACAAGTTATTTTAAGATTTGTGTGGAATCAGAAAAGACCCCAAACAGCCAGGGGAATTTTAAAAAAGAAAACCATATCTGGGGGCATCACAATGCCAGATTTCAGGTTGTACTACAAAGCTGTGGTCATCAAGACAGTGTGGTACTGGCACAAAAACAGACATATAGATCAATGGAACAGAATAGAGAACCCAGAAGTGGACCCTGAACTTTATGGTCAACTAATATACGATAAAGGAGGAAAGACGATCCACTGGAAGAAAGACAGTCTCTTCAATAAATGGTGCTGGGAAAATTGGACATCCACATGCAGAAGAACGAAACTGGACCACTCTCTTGCACCATACACAAAGATAAACTCAAAATAGATGAAAGATCTAAATGTGAGACAAGATTCCATCAAAATTCCAGAGGAGAACTCAGGCAACACCCTTTTTGAACTTGGCCACAGTAACCGGAGAAGGACAAACAGTGTATGTTCTCATTCATTTGGGGAATATGAATAATAGTGAAAGGGAATATAAGGGAAGGGAGAAGAAATGTGTGAGAAATATCAGAAAGGGAGACAGAACATAAAGGCTTCTAACTCTGGGAAATTAACTAGGGGTGGTGGAGGGGGAGGAGGGCGGGGGGTGGGGGTGAATGGGTGACGGGCACTGAGGGGGACACTTGACGGGATGAGCACTGGGTGTTATTCTGTATGTTGGTAAATTGAACACCAATAAAAATTAATAAAAAAAGAATCACTTTATGGCTTGTTTTCCTCTCTCTTTTTTTCCCCTTTCTCAAATGTCCATCTGTCTTCTTACTTAAATTCCACATATGAATGAGATCATATGGTATTGAATATGACTTACATATTTCACTTAGAACTATACTCTACCTCCATCCATGTCTTTGTAAATGGCAAAATTTCATTCTTGTTTATGGCTGAATAATATTCCAGTGTGTATGTACATATACATATATATACCCACATCTTCTTTATACATTCATCGGTCAATGGACATTTGGGATCTTTTCATAATTTGACAATTGTTGATAATACTGTTAGAAACACCAGGGTGCATATGTATCCCTTTGAATTAGTATTTTTGCGTCCTTTGGATAAATGCATGGTAGCACAATTGCTGGATCATAGGGTAGTTCTATTTTGTAGTTTCTGAGAATTCTCCTTACTATTTTCCAGAGTGGCTGCACCAAGTTTACATTCCAACCAACAGTGCAAGAGGGTTCCATTCTTACCACATCCTCACCAAAACTTGTTTGTTGTGTTCACTATAGCTATTCTAACAGGTGTGAGGTGATATCATGATTTTGATTTGTATTTACATGATGATCAGTGATGCTGAGCATCCTGAAATGTGTCTCTAAGCCATTTAGATATCTTCTTTGGAGAAGTGTCTATTCGTGTATTCTGTCCATTTCTTAACTGAATCATTGGTGATTTTGAAAACTTTTTTTTATAGACTGTAGATACTAACCCTTTATCAGATATGTCATTTGCAAATATTTTCTCCCATTATGTAGGCTGCTTTTTAGATACATTAATTGTTTACTTTATGTTGATGAATTCCTAATTCATCTTTGCTTTTGTTTCTCTTGCTTCCATCGACATGTCTAATAAGTATTTACTACAGCTGAGGTCAAAGAGGTTGATTCCTGTTTTATACTCTAGGATTTTGAAGATTTCCTGTCTCACATTTAAGTCTTTTATCCATTTTGAAATTATTTTTGATTATGGTGTAAGAAAGTGACCAAGGGCACCTAGGTGGCTCAGTGGTTGAGCCTCTGCCTTTGGCTAAGGTCATTATCTGAGAGTCTCGGGATTGAGTCCTGCATCAGGCTCCCCACAGGGAACCTGCTTCTCTCTCTGCCTATGTCTCTCCCTCCTTCTCTGTCTCTCATGAAAAAATAAATAAAATCTTTAACACAAAAAGTGGCCCAGTTTCATTCTTTTGCATGTTGCTGTCCAGGTTGTTCAACACTATTTGTTGAATAGACTGTCTTTTTTCCACTATCTATTTCCTGCTTTGTCACAGTTTAGTTAAACAGATAGTTATGGATCCATTTCTGGGTTCTCTATTCTGTTTCAATCATCTATGTATCTGTTTTTATGCCAGTACCATACTATCTTGATGACTACATATTTGTAAATATAGCTTGAAATTTGGAATTGTGATGCCTCCATTTTTTTTTCTTTTTTAGAATTACTTTGGCTATTCAGGTTATTTTGTGGCTCCACACACATTTTAGGATTGTTTGTTCTAGCTCTGTGGAAAATGCTGGGTGGTATTTTGACAGAGATTGTATTGAATGTGTAGATTGCTTTGAGTAGCATAGATATTTTAACAATGTTTGTTCTTCCAATCCATGAGCATGAAATGCTTTTCCATTTCTTTGTGTCTTCTTCAGTTTCTTTCATGAGTACTCTGTAGTTTTCAGAATATAGATCTTTTACTTCTTCAGTTAGGTTTATTCTTAGGTATCTTATGGTTTTTGGTGCGATTGCAAATGAGAGCAATTCCTTGATTTCTTTTTATGCTACTTCATTATGGTTGTATAGAATAAAACGAATTTCTGCACATTGATTTTATATCTTACAACTTTGCTGAATTCATGTATGACTTCTAGCAGCTTTTTGATTAAGTCTTTTAGATTTTCTACATAGATAATCACGTCATTCACAAAGAGTGAAAATTTGACTTCTTCCTTGCCAATTTGGATGCTTTTGTTGTCTGATTGCTGAGGCTAAGACTTCTAGTACTCTGTTAAATCATAATGTTGAGGCCGGACTTCCTTGCCACGTTTCTGACTCAATTTTTCTCCATTGAAGATATTATCTCGGGGTCTTTCATTTATGGCTTTTATGATGTTTAGTTAGTTAATCCTCCATCAATCCCAATTTTGTGAGGGTTGTTATCAAAAAAGGATGCTAGGGGCACCTTTGTGGCTCAGTCAGTTAAGCATTTGACTCTTGATTTTAGCTCAAGTCATGATCTCAGGGTCGTAAGAGCCAGCCCCACACAGGTTCCACAATGGGCATGGACCCTGCTTAAGATTCTCCCTCTTCCTCTCCCTCTACTCCTCCCCTCACCTCTCTCTGAAAAAAGAAAGTAAGAAAGGATGTTGTATATTGTCAAATGCTTTCTACATCTGTTAATAGGACTATATGGTTCTTATTCTGTCTTTTGTTAATGTGATGTATCCCATTGATTGCTTTTTTAATATGAACCACCCTTGTAGCCCAGGAATAAATACCACTTGATCATGGTGAATAATACTTTTAATATACTGTTGAATTCAACTTGGTAGTATTTTATTGAGAATTTTTGCATCCATGTTCATCAGGGATGTTGGCCTGTAGGTCTCTTTTTTAGTAGGGTGTCTAGTTTTGGAGTCAAGGTAATGCTGGCTTCTAGAATGAGTTTGGAAATTTTCCTTCTATTTCTCTTTTTTGCAACATTTTAAGGAAAATAGGTATTAATTCTTTAAATGTTTGGTAGAATTCCCCTAAGAAGCTATATGGCTCTGGACTTTTGTTCTTTGGAAAATTTTTGATTACTGATTCAATTTATTAGCTGATTATGAATATGTTTCATTTTTCTATTTCTTCCTGTTTCAGTTTTGGTAGTTTGTAGGCTAGTAGGAATTTTTCCATTTCCTCCAGGTTGCCCAGTTTGTTGGCATATAATATTCTATTATATATATATTTTTGCATTTCTGTGGTGTTGGGATGTCTCCTCTTTCATTTTTGGTTTTTATCTATTCTAGTTCTTTCTCTTTACTTTTTCACAAGTCTAGCCAGGAGTATATCAATTTTATTAATTCTTCCAAAGAACCAGCCCTTAGTTTTATTCATCCATTCTACTGTTTTTGTTTGTTTCCATATCATATATTTCTGTTCTAATTTTTATTATTTCATTTCTCCTGGCTTTAGACTTTATTTGCTGTTACTTTTCTAGCTTCTTTAGGTATAGTGTTAGATTATATATTTGAGACTTGTTTGCTTCTTGAGGTAGGCTTTTATCGCAATATACTTCCCTCTTAGGACTACCTTGCTGCTTCCCAAAGGTTTTGGACTAAGATGTTTTCATTCTCATTTCGTTTCATCTATTTTTTTATTTCTTCTTTACTTTTTGGTTAATCCACTCATTCCTTAGTAGGATATTCTTTAATCTCCATGTATTTGGAGTCTTTCCAAAAGTCTTCTTGTGTTTGACTTCAAGTTCTGAATCATTTTGATCTGAAAATATGCATGTTATGATCTCAATCTTTTTGTACTTTCTTAAGGCCTGATTTCTGACACAGTATGTGTTCCATTCTGGATAATGTCCCATGTGTACTCAAGAAGAATATGTATTCTGCTGCTTTGGTTGAAATGCTTAGTATACATCTGTTAAGTCCACCTGGTCCAGTGTGTCATTCAAAGCCGTTGTTTCCTTGTTGATTTTATTTAAATGATCTGTCCATTGTCCATTGTTGCATGTGGGGTGTTAAAATCCCCTACTATTATTTTAGTATTATCCATGAGTTTCTTTATGTTTATTATTAATTGATTTATATATGTGGGTTCTCCCAAGTGGGAGGTATAAATATTACAATTGTTAGACCTTCTTGATGTATAGATCCCTTAACTATGCTATAATGTCCTTCTTCATCTCTTGTTACAGTTTTTGTTTTAAAATATAGTTTGGAATCTTGTCTCACATTTAGATCTTTCATCTATTTTGAGTTTATCTTTGTGTATGGTGCAAGAGAGTGGTCCAGTTTCATTCTTCTGCATGTGGATGTCCAATTTTCCCAGCACCATTTATTGAAGAGACTGTCTTTCTTCCAGTGGATCGTCTTTCCTCCTTTATCGTATATTAGTTGAGCATAAAGTTCAGGGTCCACTTCTGGGTTCTCTGTTCTGTTCCATTGATCTATATGTCTGTTTTTGTGCCAGTACCACACTGTCTTGATGAACACAGCTTTGTAGTACAACCTGAAATCTGGCATTGTGATGCCCCCAGATATGGTTTTCTTTTTTTAAAATTCCCCTGGATGAGCACTGGGTGTTATTCTGTATGTTGGTAAATTGAACACCAATAAAAATTAATTTATAAAAAAAAAAAATAAAATAAAATATAGTTTGGGGCAGCCCCAGTGGCTCAGCGGTTTAGTGCTACCTTCAGCCCAGGGCAGAATCTTGGAGACCCAGGATTGAGTCCCATGTCAGGCTCCCTGCATGGAGTTTACTTCTCCCTCTGCCTGTGTCTCTGCCTCTCTATGTCTCTTATGAATAAATAAATAAAAATCTTAAAAAATAATAAAATAAAATAAGTATGTCTACTTTGGCTTTATTTTGATGTCCATTAGCATTATGGATGGTTCTCCATCCCTTCACTTTCAATCTGCAGGTATCTTTAGGTCTAAAATGAATCTCTTGTAGGCAGGTTATAGATAGTTTCTGTTTTGTTTGTTTTTATTGTTCTTTTGGTTTTCTTTTAATCTAGTCAGACACTTATGTCTTTTGGTGGGAACATTTAGTCCATTTACATTCAGAGTGATTATTGAAAGGTTAGAATTTAGTGCTATTGTGTTTTCTGTAGTCAGTGTTTCTGATAATTTCTCTGTTCCTTTCTAGTCTGAGTTGTTTTTGGTCTTCTTTCTTTTCCTCTCAAAGAGTCCCCCTTAAAATTTCTTATATGACTGGTTTAGTGTTCACAGAATCCTTTAATATTTTTTGTTTGTTTGTATGGGAAACTTTTTATCTTTCCTTTTATTCTGAATGACAGCTTTGCTGGTTAAAGTATTTGTGATTGCTTATTTTCCCCATTCAGCACGTTGAATAATTTCTTCCATTTCTTTCTGGCTTGGATGTTTCTGTGGACACATCTGCTGTAAACTTGCTCTGTATTCCTTGTAGATTAAGGACTTTTTTTCTCTTGCTACTTTCAGGCTCTTTCCGTGTCTGTATATTTGGTAAATTTGACTACGATATGCTTTGGTGATTGTCGAGTTTTGTTGAATTTATGGGAATTCTCTGTTTTTGGATTTTTATGTCTGTGTCCTCTCCCGGATTAGGGTAGTTTTCAGCTATAGTATGTTTGAATAAATCTTTTTTTTTAAAGATTGATTTTTTAATTTTTATTTTTAAAAGATTTTATTTATTCATGAGAGAGAGGGAGAGAGAGAGAGAGAGAGATATGCAGAGACACAGGCAGAGGGAGAAGCAGGCTCCACACAGGGAGCCTGACGTGGGACTCGATCCCAGGTCTCCAGGATCACGCCCTGGGCCGAAGGCAGGCGTCAAACCACTGAGCCATCCAGAGATCCCCTGAATAAATCTTCTACCTCCTTTTCTCTCTCTTTATTTTCCTGGACTCCTATAATTCAAATGTTATGTTTTAACAAGTTGCTGAGTTCCCTAGGTCTACCTTCATGGTCCATTATCTTTCTTTCCCTCTTCTTTTAAACTTCATTATTTTCCATAATATTATCTTCTGTATCACTGAGTCACTCCTCTGTCATCCATTGCTGTTTTTATGGCATCCCCTTGGGATTTCATCTTGGATATAGCATTTTTCATTTAGGCCTGGTGAGACTTTACTAAGGGATTCTTTAGCATGTTCTGTACTATTTTCAAGCCTAGCTAGTATCTTTGCAATTTTTGTTTTAAACTCTAGCTCAAACATCTTACTTTTATATGTACTGATTAAATCCCTGACTGTGAGTACAGCTTACTGTTCTTTCTTTTGTGGTGAATTTCTTTGTCTCATCATTTTGTCCAGAAAAGGAAAGAAAAAAAAGAAAAAGACAACATACACACACAAAACTAGATTCTTGGTGTGTTTTGATTTGCTTCTTAAAATAATCTAGGTCTTGGGGATCCCTGGGTGCCTCAACAGTTCAGCACCTGCCTTTGGGCCAGGGTGTAATCCTGGAGTCCTGGGATCAAGTCCCACATCAGGCTCCACATGGAGCCTGCTTCTCCTTCTACCTGTGTTTCTGACTCTCTCTCTTTCTCTCTCTCTCTTTGTGTGTGTCTCATGAATAAATAAATAAAATCTTTTTAAAAAAGAATCTAGATCTAGAATTAAATAAATAAATAAATATTAAAATTAAATTAAAATGAAGGTAAGCAAAAATTAAAAACATAAAGTATAAATAAAATAAAATTAATATTAAAAAATTTAAAAAGGAATTGAAAAGAAGAAAACAAATAAAAAATAATTTTAAAAATGAACAAAAGTAAAAAATAAGCTAGATCCTATTTTCACCTAGAGCTGAACCTTTGCAGCACTCTATAGTCTGTACACTTTGTGGGAGTGAGTTATTTGTGATGATCTTCTAGGGGAGTGGCCTGTTAGGCTGATTCTCAGGTGGAGTTGCCCTAATAGAAATGTACCCCCTGGGGTCAGGGAACCCAAGCTTGGTGTAAGCAACTCTGGCTTCCAAATGACTGCAATTTTTTCCTCCCAGAAGGCTTTAAACAATGATACTGGCCCTGGCCGTGCCCAGGACCTCTAGATGGGAAGCTGAAAGTTTGCACTGCCCATCCTTCAGTGAGCCCCATAGAAGAGCTATCAATCACTCTTGCATCCCTGGTTTCCCTTAAAACCCTGCATTCACCCTGCCTATATCTGAGTTTATTTATTTATTTATTTATTTATTTATTTTTATTTATTCTTTATTTAATCTTGGTATGCTGCTGAATTCCAGTACCTACCTCTATCACAGCATTAGTAACAGTTTAGAACTATTGCCTCCCTTGAAAGTCATAATAACCAGTACTTCAGTGCTTACTTATGTTCCAGGAAATTCTAAAATAAATAAATACATACATACATTCTTTAATTAATTTATTTTATTTAATCCTGAGGTTTTAATTTTATTTAATCCTGAGGGGGTGTTTTTATAATCTTCATTCTGTGAAAGAAGAAAATGAGTGTGAAATAGTAATTTTCACTAGGTTACACATGTAAGTGATAAAGCTAGATTTTTTTACCCATTACATAGACAAAGTAAGAGGCCCTCTCTGGACATAGGGGAGGAGAATCTGAAAGGAGAGAAGACAGAAACAAAATGAATAGGTGGTGTGGGTCCATATAAAACTACTCCCACAGGTTATTCCTCCTAATGGTCAGAACCTGAAAGAGATATGGAAATAGAGTTCTTAAAATCCCAGATAGTCTTGGGAGAACCAGAATATTGAAAAGATTTGTACCTCTTATTTCCAAAGTCTAGCCAAAGAAGTCCTATAGGTTCTCATTGTACCAAAACTGTAGAGTTGCAATTCTTAAAGTGAAAGTATAGTATGTTTGGGCTGAGGGCAGCCTTACAAAAGCCCTATATCTCCATTGCAGTGAGATAGCATTTCAAGCATTCCCACAACTCCTGAATGAATTAAGATCAACCAAATGAGAAAAATTAAAGGCTATTTATTCAGGGGTGTAATAAAAAGAAGCTGGCTACTATCATTTGGAAATTTTTCAGACTCAACAGTAGGCAAAGGAGTCGAAAAGCTTTATGGTAGATGAAAAGTTTCAGATTTGCTCTGACTGAAGTTTATTGGCAAGGGGAAACTGGAGGCAAGAGAACTAAAAGCAAGATATCCTACACGGATGTTAGGGGAGCACATCTGTTTTTCTCCAGTTAGTTCTAAATTGGAAGCAGGGCCAAAAATTAGGAAAACTAGAAATTACTAAGTCAAGTCCTGGCTATTTTGAACTGATTGCTATAGTCTACAGACTTCCTGGATGGTTTACTTCAAAGGTTATGGCTTGGCTTCCTGGGCTGGCTGTTGCAAGTTACGGGTTAAAGTACTATTTTTATGTAAAAACTGTCCTTTGTATATTCAGTCTCACACTCTACTAAGAGAGTATCAAAGGTGGCTGAGTGTAAGCTAGCAGTTATGGAAGCCCTTTAAGATCAGGAAATGAATAAGACTTTTTTGAACATGGTGACTAGAGAGTAGAAGGATACAGACATATCAGTCACAGTTAAAACCAGTTTATCTTTTAAAATATAGAAAATAACTACCGTGTGCATTTTTCCCTTTAACACATTATTTGTCTAGCTAAGAGACTAAGAAAACTGAGGGGGATTGTCACCCAGCATGATAACGTTAACTGGAGATGCCCATAGGAATGTTAATCTGGGCAATATAAAAAGTCTGCTGATTTTCAGATAATGCACTCTAATAGCCATCTACTGATAAGGTCTTTTTCTCATCTCCTCTACTAAACCCCCTGTAATGAATTGAATCGCAGTCCCTGGGGCACCTGGGTGGTATAGTCAGTTCAGCATCTGACTCTTGATTTTGGATCTAGTCATGATCTCAGGGTCATGAAATTGAGCCCTGCATGGGGCTCCATGTTCAGCACAGAGTCTGCTTGAAATTCTATCTCCTCCATCTGTCCCTGCTGCTCATATTCTCTCTCTCCACCTTCCTCTCATTAAATAAATAATTAAATAATATATCTATACAGTCACATTCTAGTTCCTGGCATCTATGAATCTTACCTTATTTGGACAGAGGTTTTACAAATGTAATTAAGGCTCTTGAAATGAGAGAAGATCATCCTGGATTTCCCAGGTAGGTTCTAGATATAATGAGAATCCTTATAAGCGTGAGGCAGAAGGATAGTAAATAGAAGAGAAAGCACTGTGGCCACTAAAGAAAAGATTGGAATAATATTGGCATATGCCAAGAAATTCTTGGAATCAAAAGCAGCTGAAAGAGGCAAAGAATAGATTCTCCCTTAGAACCTCCAGAAGGAATACAGAATTACTGACACCTTGATTTCAAACATCTGGCCTCCAGGACTCTGACAGATTAAATGTTTATTCTTTTAAGCTGCCCAGCTCATACTAATATTTTATGAGACTCATAGAAAACAAATATGCCCCATGTACAATTTCCCAAAATTAAGACAAAAAAAATACCTGGGGTCATGGATGAGGTTAAAAGAGGTTTTCCTTTATACTGTTAAAGAAGAGACACAGGTATATTCCTAAGGTCATGCTATAAATGAGAAAGCTGCTGGAATAACACAAGAATCACTCCAAGTCCCAAGTTTTTTTTATTTATTTATTTATTTATTTATTTATTTATTTATTTTTCCAAGTAGTTTTTATAAATTTTGTAATGCAGAGATTTTCAAAAGGTAGGTGGATACATAATAAAATTAATAGAGTTGTATGCTATGAGCATTTTTTGAAAACAGAAATTAAACAGCGGAAGATACTCCATTATATGGCACATACTTTTATTTTAAAAGTTTGGGGGATCCCTGGGTGGCGCAGTGGTTTGGCGCCTGCCTTTGGCCCAGGGCGCGATCCTGGAGACCCGGGATCGAATCCCACGTCGGGCTCCCGGTGCATGGAGCCTGCTTATCCCTCTGCCTGTGTCTCTGCCTCTCTCTCTCTCTCTCTCTCTCTCTCTCTCTGTGTGTGTGTGTGACTATCATAAATAAAAAAAATAAATAAAAATAAAAAAATAAAAGTTTGTTGTATTAAATTTAAATTTATTAATTGTAATATTAATTATTAATAACACTGACTTCAATATATTGATTATTTAATGTGCCAACCATGTGTTATCTCATAGGTGAATGGGTCTATAATCTTATAGCTGATGAAAAGAAAGTTTAGAGGATTAAATTAAGTAATTTAGCAATGTCTAAAACTAGTAAGTGATATAATAAGCAGAATTTGTAATTAAGTAGGTGGAAATAGAAGGTATTATACTAAGCAAAATAGGTCAATCAGAGAAAGAAAATTATCATATATAATTCCACTCATATGTGGAATTTAAGAAACAAAACAAAGGACCATAAAGGAAGGGGGGAAATAAAATAAGATGAAATTAGAGACAGAGACAAACCAAAACAGACTCTTAACCATAGAAAACAAACTGAGGATTGCTGGAGGGGAGAGGGGCTGGGAGTACTGTGTGATGGACAATAAGGGGGGTACATAAAAAAAAGGAGGGTATATGATGTAATGATGTAATGTAGTACTGGGTATTATATACAACAGTTGAATCACTGAACTCTACCTCTGAAACTAGTATTACAGTATATGTTAGTTAATTGTGTAAAATTAAAAATTAAAGAAGAAAGAAGAAAGTAAGAAAGAAAGAAAGAAAGAAAGAAAGAAAGAAAGAAGAAAGAAAGAAAGAAAGAAAGAAAGAAAGAAAGAAAGAAAGAAAGAAGAAGGAAAGAAAGAAAGAAAGAAGATAAAGTGTGGGAAATGTTTACAGGCTTAATGTCCCCATGTTGAAAATTTAGAAAGACAGACATAGTATTGAATATGAATAAGTGTTATTGGGAATATTAGCTGTATGACTCTGGGAAAATAATGTAATTCATTTCATCTGTAAAAAGTAGATAATAATATCTACTTTGTATATTTGCATAGATTAAAGAAAATAACCCTTGGAAATAATTTCAAGGAAATCTGATCACAGATTTTTTTAAAGATTTTATTTATTTATTCATGAGAGACATAGACACAGAGAGAGAGGCAGAGACACAGGCAGAGGGAGAAGCAGGCTCCATGCAGGGAGCCCGACGTGGGACTCGATTCCGGGTCTCCAGGATCATGCCCTGGGCCAAAGGCAGGTGCCAAACCACTGAGCCACCCAGGGATCCCCCTGATCACAGATTTTAATATAGTTTAGCAGTTTTTGTTTTAATTTTGGAAGAAAAAATTAAAAGTGTATGGTACATACATTAAAAAAATATTTAAAAGTAGTAGACATTGTTCAGAATCTTATTGAAAGGCGAATAAAAAAAAACTACCTGGGACAAATGATTATGATTAAGACATACAATATATTGTTTGGGAGGAAAATCTGGGGAATGAATTTTGGGGGGAAATTAAGGCATCAAAAGTACACGTTTACTAGAGAATTTAGAAATCCACTCAATGCCAAGAATGAAAAGTATGCCCAGAGAAGACTTGACAAGGCCCTGAACAACACTCATTTTGGTAAAAAACTTAAACTATCTCTTATTTTAGATGACATGATCTATACATAGTAAATCATAATAACTCCACCAGGAATCTACTGGAAGTAATAAATGAATTCAGAGGAGTTGCAGGATACAATATTAATACCTAGAAATCAGTTGCATTTCTTTTTTTTTAATTTTTTTTAATTTTTATTTATTTATGATAGTCACAGAGAGAAAGAGAGAGAGAGAGAGGCAGAGACACAGGCAGAAGGAGAAGCAGGCTCCATGCACCGGGAGCCTGACGTGGGATTCGATCCCGGGTCTCCAGGATCGCGCCCTGGGCCAAAGGCAGGCGCCAAACCGCTGCGCCACCCAGGGATCCCATCAGTTGCATTTCTATACATTAATAATGAAGTAACAAAAAGAAAAATTAAGAAGACAACTCCATTACAATTGCACCAAAAAGAAAAAAAATGCCTAATAAACTTAACCAAACTGGTAAAAAAATGTATACTCTGAAAACTATAAAATATTGATGAAAAATTTGAAGAAAATACAAAAAGTGAAAAGAGATTCCATACTCATGAATTGGAAGAATTAATATTGTGAAAATGTCCATATTAAAAATGTCCAATTACAAGGCAGTGCACAGATTCAACACAATCTGAATGCCAATAGCATTTTTCACAAAACTAGAACAGATAATCCTAAAATTTGTATGGAACCACAAAAGACTAAATAGCCAAAGCAATCCCTTTTTTAAGATTTAATTTATTTATTCATGAGAGAAACAGAAATCTTTTTTTAAAAAAAGATTTTATATATTTATTCATGAGAGACACAGAGAGTGAGAGAGAGGCAGAGACACAGGCAGAGGGAGAAGCAGGCTCCATGCAAGGAGCTCGATGTGGGACTTGAACCCAGGAATCCAGGATCATGCCCTGAGCCAAAGGCAGCGCCCAACCACTAAGCCACTCAGGCATCCCAAAGAAATCCTGAGGAGAAAGAAAAAAACAAAGGTGGAGGTACAACAATTCCTGATTTTAATACAGGCTACAAATCTTTAGTAATCCAAAGAGTATAGCACTGGCATAAAAATAGACACATAGACCTATGGAACAGAATGGAGGTCCCCAAAATAAACCCATATTTATATGATCAATTAATTTATCACACAGAAGGCAAGAATATCCTATGGCAAAAAGACAGTCTTCTCAATAAAGAGTGCCAGGAAAAATGGAGAGCTATATATAAAAGAATGAAATTGGAACACTTTCTAACACCATGTGCAAAAAAAACTCAAGATGGGTTAGACTAAAATATGATATCTGAAACCATAAAACTCCTAGAGGAGAATACATGCAATAATTTCTGTGATATTGGCAAAACGAATGTTTTTCTAGATATGTCTCCTAAGGCAAGGGAAATAAAACAAAAATACACTATTAGAAGTACCTTAGAATAAAAAAGTTTTTGCAGAGTGAAGGAAACCATCAATAAAATTCTGATTATTTTTTATAATAAATTTATTTCTTATTGGTGTTCAATTTGCCAACCTACAGAATAACACCCAGTGCTCATCCCGTCAAGTGCCTCCCTCAGTGCCCGTCACCCAGTCACCCACACCCCCCGCCCTCCTCCCCTTCCACCACCCCTAGTTCGTTTCCCAGAGTTAGGAGTCTTTATGTTCTGTCTCCCTTTCTAATATTTGCCACATACTTCTTCTCCCTTCCCTTATATTTCCTTTCACTATTACTTATATTCCCCAAATGAATGAGAACACATAATGTATGGCATTCTCCGATTGACTTATTCACTCAGCATAATACCCTCCAGTTCCATCCACGTTGAAGCAAATGGTGGGTATTTGTCATTTCTAATGGCTGAGTAATATTCCATTGTATATATAAACCACATCTTCTTTATCCATTCATCTTTTGATGGACACTGAGGCTCCTTCCACAGTTTGGCTATTGTGGACTTTGCTGCTAGAAACATCGGGGTGCAGGTGTCCCGGCGTTTCATTGCATCTGTATGTTTGGGGTAAATCCCGAACAGTGCAATTGCTGGGTCGGAGGGCAGGGCTATTTGTAACTCTTTGAGGAACCTCCACACAGTTTTCCAGAGTGGCTGTACCAGTTCACATTCCCACCAACAGTGTAAGAGGGTTCCCTTTTATCCCCATCCTCTCCAACATTTGTGGTTTCCTGCCTTGTTAACTTTCCCCATTCTCACTGCTGTGAGGTGGTATCTCATTGTGGTTTCGATTTGTATTTCCCTGATGGCAAGTGATGCAGAGCATTTTCTCATGTGCATGTTGGCCATGTCTATGTCTTTCTCTGTGAGATTTCTGTTCATGATTTTTGCCCATTTCAGGATTGCATTGTTTGTTTCTTTGCTGTTGAGTTTAATAAGTTCTTTATAGATGTTGGAAACTAGCCCTTTATCTGATATGTTATTTGCAAATATCTTCTCTCATTCTGTAGGTTGTCTTTGAGTTTTGTTGACTGTATCCTTTGCTGTGCAAAACCTTCTTATCTTGATGAAGTCCCAATAGTTCATTTTTGCTTTTGTTTCTTTTGCTTTCGTGGATGTATCTTGCAAAAAGTTAGTGTGGCTGAGTTCAAAAAGGGTGTTGCCTGTGTTCTCCTCTTGCATTTTGATGGAATTCTGTCTCACATTTAGATCTTTCATCCATTTTGAGTTTATCTTTCTGTATGGTGAAAGAGAGTGGTCTAGTTTCATTCTTCTGCATGTGGATGTCCAATTTTCCCAGCACCATTTATTGAAGAGACTGTCTTTCTTCCAGTGGATAGTTTTTCATCCTTTATCGAATATTAGTTGACCATAAAGTTGAGGGTCCACTTCTGGGTTCTCTATTCTGTTCCATTGAACTATGTGTCTGTTTTTGTGCCAGTATCAAACTGTCTTGATGACCACAGCTTCGTAGTACAACCTGAAATCTGGCATTGTGATGCCCCAGATATGGTTTTCTACTTTAAAATACCCCTGGCTATTCTGGGTCCTTTCTGATTCCACACAAATCTTAAAATAATTTGTTCTAACTCTCTGAAGAAAGTCCATGGTATTTGGATACGGATTGCATTAAATGTGTAAATTGCCCTGGGTAACATTGACATTTTCACAATATTAATTCTGCCAATCCATTAGCATGGAATATTTTTCCATCTCTTTGTGTCTTCCTCAACTTCTTTCAGAAGTAGTCTATAGTTTTCAGGGTATAGATCCTTTACCTCCTTGGTTAGGTTTATTCCTAGGTATCTTATGCTTTTGGGTGCAATTGCAAATGGGATTGACTCCTTAATTTCTCTGTCTTCAGTCTCACTGTTAGTGTATAGAAATGCCATTGATTTCTGGGCATTGATTTTGTTTCCTGCCATGCTGCCAAATTGCTGTATGAGTTCTAGCAATCTTTGGGTGGAGACTTTTGGGTTTTCTATGTAGAGTATCATGTCATCAGCGAAGAGGGAGAGTTTGACTTCTTCTTTGCCAATTTGAATGCCTTTAATGTCCTTTTTTTGTCTGATTGCTGAGGCTAGGACTTCCAATACTATGTTGAATAGCAGTGGTGAGAGTGAACATCCCTGTCTTGTTCCTGATCTTAGGGGAAAGGCTCCCAGTGCTTCCCCATTGAGAATGATATTTGCTGTGGGCCTTTCGAAGATGGCTTTTAAGATGATAAGGAATGTTCCCTCTATCCCTACACTCTGAAGAGTTTTGATCAGGAATGGATGCTGTATTTTGTCAAATGCTTTCTCTGCATCTAATGAGAGGATCATATGGTTCTTGGTTTTTCTCTTGCTGATATGATCAATCACATTGATTGTTTTACGAGTGTTGAACCAGCCTTGTGTCCTGGGAATAAATCCTATTTGGTCATGATGAATAATTTTCTTAATGCACTCTTGGATCTTATTGGTTAGTATCTTGTTGAGAATTTTTGCATCCATGTTCATCAGGGATATTGGTCTGTAATTCTCCTTTTTGGTGGGGTCTTTGTCTGGTTTTGGAATTAAGGTGATGCTGGCCTCACAGAACGAATTTGGACATACTCCATCTCTTACTATCTTTCCAAACAGCTTTAGTAGAATAGGTATGGTTTCTTCTTTAAATGTTTGATACAATTCGCTGGGAAGCCATCTGGCCCTGGACTTTTGTGTCTTGGGAGGTTTTGGATGACTGCTACAATTTCCTCCCTGGTTATTGGCCTGTTCAGGTTTTCTATTTCTTCCTGTTCCAGTTTTGGTAGTTTGTGACTTTCCAGGAATGCATCCATTTCTTCTAGATTGCCTGATTTATTGGTGTATAGCTGTTCATAATATGTATTTAAAATTGTTTGTATTTCCTTGGTGTTGGTAGTGATCTCTCCTTTCTCATTCATGATTTTATTAATTTGAGTCTTCTCTCTCTTCTTTTTAATAAGGCTGACTAATGGTTTATTTATCTTATTAATTCTTTCAAAGAACCAACTCCTGGTTCTGTTGATCTGTTCCACAATTCTTCTGGTCTCGATTTCGTTGAGTTCTGCTCGAATCTTTATTGACTCTCTTCTTCTGCTGGGTGTAGGATCTATTTGCTCTTTTTTTTCTAGCTCCTTTATGTGTAAGGTTAGCTTTTGTATTTGAGTTCTTTCCAGTTTTTGAATGGATGCTTGTATTGCGCTGTATTTCCCCCTCAGGACTGCTTTTGCTGCATCCCAAAGATTTTGAACAGTTGTATCTTCATTCTCATTAGTTTCCATGAATCTTTTTAATTCTTCCTTAATGTCATGGTTGACACTTTCATCTTTTAGCAGTATGGTCCTTAACCTCCACGTGTTTGAAGTCCTTCCAAACTTTTTGTTGTGATTTAGTTCTAATTTCAAAGCATTATGGTCTGAGAATATGCAGGGGACGATCCCAATATTTTGTTATCGATTCAGACCCGATTTGTGAACCAGAATGTGATCTATTCTGGAAAAAGTTCCATGTGCACTTGAGAAGAATGTGTATGCAGTTGAGTTTGGATGTAAAGTTCTGTAAATATCTGTGAAATCAATGTGGTCCAGTGTATCATTTAAAGCTCTTGTTTCTTTGGAGATGTTGTGTTTAGAAGACCTATCGAGTATAGAAAGCGCTAGATTGAAGTCACCAAATATAAGTGTATTATTATCTAAGTATTTATTCACTTTGGTTATTAATTGGTTGATATATTTGCCAGGTCCCACATTCGGGGCATATATATTGAGGATTGTTAAGTCCTCTTGTTGGATATATCCTTTAAGTATGATATAGTGTCCTTCTTCATCTCTCACTACAGTCTTCGGGGTAAATTTTAGTTTATCTGATATAAGGATGGCTACCCCTGCTTTTCTTGAGGACCATTTGAATGGTAAATGGTTCTCCAAACTTTTATTTTCAGGCTGTAGGTGTCCTTCTCTCTAAAATGAGTCTCTTGTAGGCAACAAATAGATGGGTCCTGCTTTTTTATCCAATCTGACACACTGCGCCTTGTGATGGGGTCATTAAGCCCGTTCACGTTCAGAGTTACTATTGAAAGATATGAGTTTGGTGTCATCATGATATCTATTCAGTCCTTGTTTTTGTGGATTGTTCCACTGGACTTCTTCTTAAACGGGAATTTTAAGAGTTCCCCTTAAAATTTCTTGCAGAGCTGGTTTGGAGGTCACATATTCTTTGAGTTCCTGTCTGTCTTGGAAGCTCTTTATCTCTCCTTCCATTCTGAATGAGAGCCTTGCTGGATAAATTATTCTTGGTTGCATGTTCTTCTCATTTAGGACCCTGAATATATCCTGCCAGCCCTTTCTGGCCTGCCAGGTCTCTGTGGAGAGGTCTGCTGTTACCCTAATACTCCTTCCCATAAAAGTCAGGGATTTCTTGTGTCTTGCTGCTTTAAGGATCTTCTCTTTATCTTTGGAATTTGCAAGCTTCACTATTAAATGTCGAGGTGTTGAACAGTTTTTATTGATTTTGGGGGGGATCTCTCTATTTCCTCTATCTGGATGCCTGTTTCCCTTCCCAGATTAGGAAAGTTTTCAGCTACGATTTGCTCAAATACATATTCTATCCCTCTGTCCCTTTTGGCGCCCTCAGGAACCCCAATTAAATGTAGGTTTTTCTTCCTCAGCCTGTCGTTTATATCCCTTAATCTAACCTCATGGTCTTTTAATTGTTTTTCTCTTTTTTTCTCAGTTTCCCTCTTTGCCATCAACTTGTCTTCTATGTCAGTCACTCGTTCTTCCACCTCGTTAACCCTCGTCGTTAGGACTTCTAGTTTGGATTGCATCTCATTCAATTGATTTTTAATTTCTGCCTGATTGGATCTAAATTCTGCAGTCATGAAGTCTCATGAGTCCTTAATGCTTTTTTCTAGAGCCACCAGTAGCTGTATAATAGTGCTTCTGAATTGGCTTTCTGAGATTGAATTGTAATCCAGATTTTGTAACTCTGTGGGAGAGAGGGCTATTTCTGATTCTTTCTTTTGAGGTGAGGTTTTCCTTCTAGTCATTTTGCTCAGTGCAGAGTGGCCAAAAACAAGTTGTATTGGGAAAAGGAGAGAAAGAGAGCGAAGGAAAGAAAAGAGAAAGAGAAAAAAGAAAAAGAAGGGAAAAAAAAGGGAAAAAAGAAGAAAAAGAGATAGAAAAAGAAAGGTGAAAAAAGGGGGGGGGAAGCAATCAGAAATCAAAAAGAAAAGAAAAAAGAAAAAAACCACGGGGGAGTATCTTCTGAATCTGTAGACTTTAAGTCCCTTGACTTCCCCTGGAACTGGTCCATCTAGCTGGTCTTCTGGGGGAGGGGCCTGCTGTGCTGATTTTCAGGTGTTAGCACTTGGGGGAGCTGCTCTGCCCCTGCCTGCTGCAGGGCTCAGTGGGGGTTGTTTACCCCGCGAGGCCCCAGGAGGAACAACCCCAGTGGCGGGGCCAGCTCTGGAGCCCTGGATTCAGCTCCAGCAGTAACTACAGAGCTCTTCGTCCGCAGGGCCTGGAGGCTCCGGGGCGGGGCCACTGATCTGCTCAGCTCCGGGCAGGAGCGTCCTTGCTGTCTTGGGCCCTCCCGGCCTCTGCCTGTCGCAGGGGGAGGCCGGATCCTGGGGACAGGCAGAGGCCGGATCCTGGGCTGTGTCCCCGGTGCCCAGTGCTGCTGAGCCTGCGCTTTTGTATTCATGCTCCTGGTGGCGCAGCCCCCTCCGCACGGAGCCTCTTCCTCTGCCGGAGCCACCTCCGAGCTGCTCCGGGAGGCACAGCCCCTTCTCCGCGGAGCCGCCCCCCGAGTCCCTCCGAGCTGCTCCCGGGTCAATGCGTGACCACGCTGCAGCCCTTTAGGGAGCTCGGTGCACTCTCCAGCGTGCGCAGGTGTCTGTTAGTGTCCCAGGGAGCCTGAGGGCATCCCCGCCCTCCTGGGGTCCTGCTCTAACTCCCTGCAAGTGCCTTTCCGCTGGGGAAGATTGGTGAAACTCCTGCTTCTCTGGGACGGAGCTTTCCTGTCCTGGGGGCTCTCACTGCGGCCTTAGCCTGGCTCCTCGCGGGGCCCCTCCCCCTTGGATGCCTTTTGTTTCTTTAATCCCCCCCCCCCCCCCCCGTCTTCCTACCTTGATAGAACCGCAAACTCTTCTCACTGTAGCATTCCAGCTGTTCTCTCTTTAAATCTCAGGCCGAATTCGTAGATTTTCAGGATGATTTGAAGGTTATATAGGTAATTTGGTGGGGACAGGTGATTTGGGGACCCTACTCTTCCACCATCTTGCCCTCCTTCCATCAATAAAATTAAAAGGAAATCTACTGAGTGGGAGAATATATTTGCAAATGATGTATCCTGTAAGGGGTTAATATTCAGTTTATATAAAGAGCCTATGCAACTCAACACCCCCCGAATAAAACTAATTTAAAAATGGGCAGTGGACCTAAATGACATTTTTCTCAAGAAGATACTCTGATGGCCAGGAGACAAATAAAAAGATGCTCAACATCACTAATCATCAAGGAAATGCAAGTCAAAACCATAATGAGATAACACCTCACACCTATAAGAATAGCTAAAATAAAAAAGACAAGAAATAACAAGTGTTGATGATAATGTGGAGAAGAAGGAAATCTCCTTCCCAGTTGGATGACTTGTCAATTGGTGCAGTCTCTGAAAATTAGTATGGAAGTTTATCAAAAATTAAAAAATAGAAATAATATATGATCCAATAATTCCACTATTGGATATTTACCCGAAGAAATTGAAAATAGTAATGCAAAGACATATATGCACTCATATGCTTGTTGCAGTATTATTTATAATAGCCAATATATGGAAGCAAAATAAATGTTTATCAATAGACAAAGGGAGAGGCTTCTGGCAAGATGGCAGAGGAGTCGGTGTCCTCAACTCACCTGGCCGCACAAACTTACCTACTTAACTTTCTAAACATTCTGAACACCTTCGAATTCGATCTGATATTTAAAGAGAGAACAGCAGATATGCTACAGAGGTAAAGTTTTCACATCTAACAAGGTAGGAAGGTGAAAAAAATTAAAAAAAAGAATAAAGTGGGGGAGAGGAACCACGAGTAGCAGGACTAAAGCAGAGCTGCAAAAGCATCTGGGGCAGGACATGCCTGCCCTGGAGAAATGGGAACTTTAGAAATCCACCCCAGAGTTTTCCCTGATGGAAAGGTGCTTAGCAAGAAATAGGGCAGAATCTAAGGAGTGGAAGTGAAAGCCTCAAGATTCTCGAGTCACTGTTAGAGGAGGGGCACCTGGGGGAAAGCTCACCTCAAACCCCAGTCCAATATTGGTAAAGGGCTGGAGAACCACAGCCCTCTGGGGCATTTGGGAGAAGTCAATAGGTTAGGCAGGTGGTCATGGACTGATTTGGCTGTACTCCATTCCCTTCAGGAGAGGCAGTCCATGAAAGTGTAGGTCCATTGGCATGGGGCCCCAGATTCCAGGGTCCCCAAGTGGACAAAGCCGGTGATCCTGATCTCCCCCTGGGGCAGGCGAAAGTGGAGAGGGCATGGGAAAGCAAGAGCTAGAGCTCTCCTGCTGCTGGGTGCCCTCCAAGCTGTGCAGATCAGTGCGTATGTGCCTGCCCAGAGGAGCATCTAGGCCAGTGAAGACTGGGAGACTGAAGTTAGTTACTCCTGGGGAGCTCGACTTCAGAGCTGGAAATCTGGCCTCCGCCACTGTTGTTTTTCCTCTTTCGTTCACCTTGTGCCTGGGAGAGGTGGAGCTGCCAGGGGAACAAAGGCCTCACAGGATAAAGACCTCATGCTGAGCCCAGCACCTGGCAAGGGGTGGGGCATCTCTCCCCAGGCACAGGCACCTGAGAATCAGCACACCAGACCCCTCCCCCAGAAGAACTGCTGGAAGAACAGGGGAAGAGCAACTTTATTGACCAAGCAACTGGAAAGCTGGAAAGCTCCAGCACTGAGGGAAAATAGTATATAGAACTAGAGTCTTTTTGTTTGTTTTTCCATTACACCTCATCTTTATAAAGATTAAAAATTTACAATATATATTCAATTTTTCCACCTTAACTAAAATATTTTATCAGCTCTTCATTTTTACCTTTTTTCCTTCTTGTTTTTTTTTTAATTTTTTTTCTATTTTTAAATTCTTTTTATTGGAGTGTGACTTCCCAACATATA
Organism: Nyctereutes procyonoides; assembly: GCF_905146905.1. Lineage (NCBI taxonomy): Eukaryota > Metazoa > Chordata > Mammalia > Carnivora > Canidae > Nyctereutes > Nyctereutes procyonoides. The sequence goes on along the minus strand of NW_026575125.1, from coordinate 61,245,559 downwards.
GTTTAATACCCAGTGCTCATCCCGTCAAGTGCCCTCCTCAGTGTCCATCACCCAGTCACCCCATCCAACCGCCCACCTCCCCTTCCACTACCCCTTGTTCATTTCCCAGAGTTAGGAGTCTCTCATGTTCTGTAACCCTCTCTGATATTTCCCACTCATTTTCTCTCCTTTCCCCTTTAATCCCTTTCACTATCTTTTATATTCCCCAAAAGAATGAGACCATATAATGATTGCCCTTCTCTGATTGACTTACTTCACTCAGCGTAATACCCTCCAGTCCCATCCATGTTGAAGCAAATGTTGGATATTCGTCATTTGTAATGGCTGAGTAAAATTCCATTGTGTATATATACCACTTCTTCATTATTCATTTCACCTTTCAGTGGACACCGAGACTCCTTCCACAGTTTGGCTATTATGCATATTGGTGCTATAAACATTGGGGTGCAGGTGTCACAGTATTTCCCTGCATCTGTAGCTTTGGGGTAAATACCCAATACTGCAATTGCTGGGTCATAGGATATCTCTATTTTTAACTCTTTGAGTAACATCCACACAGTTTTCCAGAGTAGCAGTAACAGTTCACATTCCCACCAACAGTGCAAGAGGGTTCCCCTTACTCCACAGCCTCTCCAACATTTGTTGTTTCATGTCTTGTTAATTTTCACCATTCTCACGGGTGTGACATGGTATCTCATTGTGGTTTCGAGTTATATTTCCCTGATGGAAAGTGATGTGGAGAATTTTCTCATGTCCTTCTTGGCCATGTGTATGTCTTATTTGGTGAAATGCCTATTCATGTTTTTTTTTTTTCAGTTCATGATTGGATTGTTTGTCTCTTGGGTGTTGAGTGTCATAAGTTCTTTATAGATCTTGGATACTAGCCCTTTATCTGGTAGGTAATTTGCAAATATCTCCTCATTCTGTAGGTTGGCTTTTAGATTTGTTAAATGTTTCTTTCGCTGTGCAGAAAGTTTTTTTCTTGATTAAGTGAAAATAGTTCATTTTTGCTTTTGTTTCCCTTGCCTTCATAGATGTATCTTGACAGAAGTTGCTATGGCCAACCTCAAAAAGGGGGATGCCTGTGATCTCCTCTAGGAGTTGGATGGATTCTTGTCTCACATTTCTATTTTTCATCCATTTTGAGTTTCTCTTTTGGTATGGTGTAAGAGAATGGTCTCATTTCATTCTACTGCACGTGGCTGTCCAATTTTCCCAGCAACATTTATTGAAGAGACTGTCCTTTTCCCAGTGGAGAGTCTTTCTTGCCTTGTCAAATATTAGTTGACCAGAGAGTTGAGGACCCATTTCTGGGTTCTCTCTTCTGTTCCATGGATCTATGTGTCTGGTTTGGTGCCAGGACCACACTGTCCCGAGGATCCCAGCTGTGTCGTACAACTTGAAATCCGGCTTTGTGATGCCCCAGCTCTGGTTTTCTTTTTCAATCTTCCCCTGGCTATTCAGGATATTTACTGATTCCACACAAATTTTAAGATTATTTGTTCCAACTCTCTGAAAAAAGTCCACGGAATTTTTTTAAAGGTTTTATTTATTTATTCATGACAGACACAGAGGAGGGGGGGCAGAGACACAGGCAGAGGGAGAAGCAGGCTCCATGCAGGGAACCCAATGTGGGACTTGATCTCAGGTCTCTAGAATCACACCCTGGGCCAAAGGCAGTGTTAAACCACTGAGCCACTAAGGCTGCTCAGTTCATGGAATTTTGATAGTGATTGCATTAAATGTGTAAATTGCCCTGGGTAGCATTGACATTTTGACAATATTATTTTTTCCAATCCATGAGCAGGGAATATTTTTCCATCTTTTTGTGTCTTCCTCAATTTCTTTCAGAAATGTTCTATACTTTTCAAGGTATAGGTTCTTTACCTCTTTGGTTAGGTTTATTCCTAGGTATCTTATGCTTTTGGGTCCAATTGTAAATGGATTGACTCCTTAAATTCTCTTTCTTCAGTCTCATTGTTAGTGTATAGAAATGTCACTGATTTCTGGGCATTGATTTTGTATTGTGTCTGCCACATTGCCGAATTGCTATATGAGTTCTAGCAATCTTGGGGTGGAGTTTTTTGGGTTTACTACGTACAGTATCATGTTATCTGCGAAGATGGAGAGTTTGACTTCTTTGTCAATTTGAACGCCTTTTATTTATTTTTGTTGTCTGATTGCTGAGGGTAGGACTTCTAGTACTATGTTTACTAGCAATGGTGAGACTGGACATTGGTCTCATGTTCCTTGTATAAGGGGAAAGGCTCTCAGGGTTTTCCCATTGAGAATGATATTTGCTGTGGGCTTTTTGTGGATGGCTTTTAAGATGCGGAGGAATGCTCTCTCTATCCCTACACTCTGAAGAGTTTTGATCAGGAATGGATGCTGTATTTGGTCAAATGCTTTCTCTGCATCTATTGAGAGGGTCATAGGATTCTTGTTTTTTTCTCTTGTTGATATGATCTATCACGTTGATTGTTTTACCAGTGTTGAGCTAACCTTGCATCCCAGCAATAAATCCCACTTGGTCATGGTGAATAATCTTCTTAATGTATTGTTCGGTCCCATTGGCTAGTATTTTGTTGAGAATTTTTGCATCTGTGTTAATGAGAGATATGGGTCTATAATTCTCCTTTTTGGTGGGGTCTTTGTCTTGTTTTGGAAATAAGGTGATGCTCGCCTCATAAAATGAGTTTGGAAGTATTGCATCCCTTTCTATCTTTTGAAACTGCTTTGGTAGAATAGGTATAGTTTCTTCTTTAAACATTTAATAAAATTGCCCTGAGAAGCCATCTGACCATGGACATTTGCGTCTTGGGAGATTTTCGATGACTGCTTCAATTTCCTCCCTGGTTATTGGCCTGTTCAGGTTTTTTTTTAATTTTTATTTATTTATGATAGTCACACAAAGAGAGAGAGAGAGAGAGAGAGAGAGGCAGAGACATAGGCAGAGGGAGAAGCAGGCTCCATGCACCGGGAGCCTGATGTGGGATTCGATCCCGGGTCTCCAGGATTGCGCCCTGGGCCAAAGGCAGGCGCTAAACCGCTGCACCACCCAGGGATCCCCTGTTCAGGTTTTCTATTTCTTCCTGTTACAGTTTTGGTAATTTGTGGTTTTCCAGAATTGTGTCCATTTCTTCTAGATTGTCTACTATATTGGCTTATAGCTGCTCATAATACTTTTTAAAAATCATTTGTATTTGCTTGGTATTGTTTGAGATCTCTTTTATTTGTGATTTCATTAATTTGAGTCTTTTTTCTTTTGTTTTTAATAAGGCTGGCTAATGGTTTATCTATCTTATTAATTGTTTCATGGAACCAACTCCTGGTTTTGTTGATCTGTTCTACAGTTCTTCTGGTCTCTATTTCATTTAGTTCTGCTTGAATCTTTATTAACTCTCATCTTCTGTTTGCTATAGTTTTTACTTGCTGTTCTTTCTCCAGTTCCTTTAGGTGTGAGGTTAGCTTGTGTATTTTTCTCCAATTTTTTGAGGGATGCTTGTATTGTGATGTATTTCCCTCTCAGGACTGCTTTTGCTGTATCCCAAAGACTTGACGGGTTCTATCTTTATTTTAATTGGTTTCCATGAATCTTTTTAATTCTTCTCTAATTTCCTGGTAGACCAATTCATCTTCTAGCAGGATGCTCTTTAACCTCCACTGTTTGAATTTCTTCCAAATTTCTTCTTGTGTTTGAGTTCCAGTTTCTAAGCTTTGTGGTCTGAAAATATGCAGGATAAAATCCCAATCTTTTGGTATGGGTTGAAACCTGATCTGAGATCCAATATGTGGTCTATTCTGGAGAAAATTCCACATGCACTTGAGAAGAAAGTCTATTCAGTTGTGTTCAGATGGAAAGTTCTGTATATATCTGTGAAATCCTTCTGGTCCAGTATATCATTTAAAGCTCTTTTTTCTTTGGAGATGTTGTGCTTAGAATATCTATCATTTACTGAATGTGCCATGTTGAAGTCTGCTATAATTAGAGTTTTATTATCTAAGCATGTTATTAATTGATTGTTGTACTTGGCAGCTCCCACATTCGAGGCAAAAATATTCATGATTGTTAGGTCCTCTTGGTCCTCTTGTTGGATAGATCCTTTAAGTATGATACAGTGTCCCTCTTCATCTCTCATTACAGTCTTCGGGATAAACTTTAGTTTATCTGATATAAGGATGGCTACCCCTGCTTTCTTTTGAAGACCATTTGAATGGTAAATGGTTCTCCAACCTTTCATTTTCAGCCTGGAGTTGTCCTTAGGTCACAAATGAGTCTCTAATAGACAGGAAATAGTTGGGTTTTGCTCTTTTATCCAGTCTGAAACTTTATGTCTTTTGATGGGATTATTTAGCTCATTCACGTTCAGAGTTACTATTGAAAGATATGAATTTAGTGTCATAATAATACTTATTCAGGCCCTGTTTTTTGGATTATTTCTTTGGGATTTCTCTTTCTCTTACAAGGTCCTCCTTAATATTTCTTGCAGAGCTGGTTTTGTGATCACATAGTCCTTCTGTTTCTGCCTATTTTGGAAGCTCTTTATCTCTTCTTCTATTGTGACTTACAGCCTTGCTGGATAGAGTATTCTTGCTGCATGTTCTTCTCATTTAGGACCCCGAATATATCCTGCCAGCCCTCTCTAGCCTGCCAGGTCTCTGTGGAGAGGTCTGCTGTTAATCTAAAATTTCTCTCTGTATAAGTTAGGAATCTCGTTTCTTGCTGCTTTAAGGATCTTCTCTTTATCTTTGGAATTTACATGTTTCACTCTTAAATGTCGAGGTGTTGAACAGTTTTTATTGATTTTGGCGGGGACCTCTCTGTCTCCTGGATCTGAATGCCTTTTTCCCTCCCCAAATTAGGGAAGTTCTCAGCTATGATCTGTTCAAATATGCTTTCCGGTCTTCTGTCCCTCTTGGCTCTCTCTGGAACCACAATTATACGTTGATTTTTTCTTCTGAGACTTATTTATTTTCCTTAACCTTTCCTCATGGTCTTTAATTGTTTTTATCTTTTTTCCTCAGCTTCCTTCCTTGCTATCAACTTATCTTCTATGTCCCTCCCTCTTCTAACTCATTAACCTTCATCGCTAGGACCTCCAGTTTGCATTGCATCTCATTTACTTGATTTTTAATTTCAGCCTGATTAGATTCAATTCTGCAGTCATGAAGTCTCTTGATTCCTTTATGCTTTTTTTCCAGGCTAACCAGTAGGTTAATAATTGTGCTTCTGATTTGGCTTTCTGACATTGAATTGTAATCAAAATTCTGTAACTATGTAGCAGATAGTACCATTTTTGATTCTTTCCTTTGTGGTGAGTTCTTCCTTCTAGTAATTTTGCTCTGTGCAGAGTGGTGTATGAGCAGGCTGAGTCCAGAATATCAACAATGACTTAAGTAAATTTCACCCTAGGTGATTCTGCCAAGGTCAGAGATCAGAAATTGAAAACAAAGATCAGGACAAAAGACAACAAAAGGACTACTAAAGTGAAAAACAAATTTTAAAACAAAGTAGTAAAAAATAAAAGGCCAAGAATCCCAAAGAAAAAGAAAAAAAATGGCATGGGTACTTGTAGATGGTGGTGGTGATGAAGTTGTAGTGTAGTGACAATGTAGTCTACCTGAGGGGTTCTAGAGGGTGATCCTCTCAGTTCTGAGTTTATTAAGTTATGTATGTTTGAAGATGCTCAGTACCAAATTTATATAAACCAGAAATATTTGTAGAGAGCCCCACCATTGACCCCCAAGGCAAATGAGATAAAAGAGGGGGCAGTATGGGAATGAGGAATCTCACAGAATGAGCCAGCACAGTATAGCACCTGGTTCTGGATGCATGCTGGTCATGTTTTAGAAGATACTAACTTCCGCCATTGTAGAACAAAATGAAGTAGAGAAAACAAAAAACACAAATCAAAAAAAATATCTTGTATATCTCCCCAAATTAAGTTGAGTATGTTGAAGGAAATCTAGAAATGGAAAATAAATCTAGGACCTGTAATTGTAGAAATATGAAAGTAAAAAAAAAAAGAACCTTAAAAATGAAGAGGTGGTAAAATATTGTAGTTAATGTGAGAAAGGAGAAAAAGATGGCAATTTACAGTCTGATATAAAAATGAGTTGTCCTGGAAAAAGGAAGAAAAATAAAATAGGAGGGTTACCCTCTGGCTTATATACTGTAAATCCTACGACTTTCCCTGGAGCTTTATAGTGCTGCTTCTCAAGAACCTGCTCTTCCCCTGTCCTTCCAGCTGGTCTTTGGGGGAGTTGCCCCCTGTGCTGATTCTCAGGTGTGTATACCTGGGGGAGCTGCCCCACCCCCTGTCAGTTTCCGCCTCAGTGAGCGCTGTTTACCCCATGAGGCCTTTGTTTCCTGGTGGCCCCACCTCTTCCAGGGAGAGGATGAAACCAGGAGGAACAACAACTCTGGCAGCAGCCAGGTCTCCATCCCTGGAGTCAGATCCTGCAGTAACTAACAGAGTCTCCTAGTGTGCACCAGCCTAGATGCTCTCGGGGTGGCGCTGGGGTGCTGATCTGCACAGCTTGCAGGGTGCCCCGCATCAGGAGTGTTCTCATGTCCTGTTCCCTCTCTGCCTCCGCCTGTCCCAGGGAGCGTGCATGATCATAAGCCGTGTCTGTTTGGCATCCTAGGGTCTGGGGCCTGTGCTGCTGGAATCCTGTTCCTGAGTCCATGACTCCCAAAGGCAGCAGGGCGCAGACACCTCCATCCAGAGCTGCCCTCCTGACCAAGAGGCTTCTCCTGAATGCCCCAACTTGTGTGCGCTCCAGCCCTTTACCAACATCGACCTGCGGTGTGTGGTGCACTCTCCCCAGGTGCACTTTCTCTATTAGTGACTCCAGGAATCTGGAGGCTTCTCTGGTCCTCCTGTGACTCTGCCCGATTTCCCTCCTAAGTGCCTTTCTGTCCTGGAAGAACCCAGTTCAAATTTTTTAAAGTTCCCGCATCTCCGGGGGTGGACTTTCCTGTCCCAGAGGCTTTCACTGCCTGGATTTAGCCAAGCTCCTTGCAGTGCCCCTCCCCCCCTTGGTTCTTTTTATTTTATTTATTTTCCAGCTTCCTACCATGTTAGAAGTGAAAATCCTTCTCTCTGTAGCATTCCAGCTGTTCTCTCTTTAAATCTCAGGTCGAATTCATAGATTTTCAAGACAGTTTAAAAGTTATCTAGGTAAGTTGGTGGGTCCAGGTGAGGTGAGGACCCCTACTCCTCCACCATATTGCCCCCTTTTTTTCCTTTTTGACTTTCATATTTCTACAATTACATGTCTTAGGTATATTTTTCACTTCTGGATTCTCCTTGACATATTCATTTTAATTTTAGCAAATATACTAGATATCGTTATTCGTTTGTATGTTTTTTGATTTTTCCCCCTCAGTTGGTTTTAAAATGGTGGACATTAGTACTTTATAAAACATGACCAATATACAGCCAGAACCAAGTTGAACACGCTGTTGGCTCATTCTGTGAGATTATATTCATTTTTCCTTCACATTCTGCCCCCCTCTTTTATTATGTTTATGTTTTGGTGGTCAACGTTGGGGCTTGCTAGAAGTATTGCTGGTTTATATAAATTTGGGATTTATCATATTCTAACATACAGAACAAAATACATTCAGAACAAGAAGAGATCACCCTCTAGTACCCCTCAGGTAGACTACATTCTCTCTCAACTACCACTTGCTCACCAGCAGCATCCTCCCTTTTTTTCTCTTTTTCCTTACTTTGCTACTTTTTCGTCTTTTTTTCTTTTTTCTTCTTTGTTTTTGGTCTTGGCTTTTTATTTTTAGTACTTTGTTTCAAAACTTGTTTTTCTCTTTAGTGGTCCTTCTTTTTAAAATTTTGTTGTGTTCTTCTTTTTCTTTTGTTTTCTGGTCTCTGACCTCTTCAGAATAATCTAGAGTGTATTTTAATTAGGTCATTGTTGATAGTTTTGACTCAGACCGCTCAAACACCCACTATGCACTGGACAAAATGACTAGAAGGAAGAATTCACCACAAAAAAGAACCAGAAATGGTAATCTCTGCCACAGAATTACAGAATTTGGATTTCTTTTTTTGTTTGTTTATTTGTTTGTTTTTCCCAGAATTTGGATTTCAATACGATGTCAGAAGGTCAATTCAGAAGTACAATTTTAAAGCTACTTGCGGCTCTGGAGAAAAGCATAAAGGACACTGGAGACTTTGTGACTGCAGAATTGAGATCTAATCAGGCCAAAATTAAAAATACATTAAATGAGATGCAAGCTCAACTGGATGATCTAACTTCTAGGGTTAATGAGGTGGAAGAGAGAGTGTGTGACATAGAAGACAAGTTGATAGCAAGTAAGGAAGGAAGGTGAGGGAAAAAGAGAAAAACAGTTTAGAGCCCATGAGGAAAGGCTTAGAGAGAAATAAATGGTAACTGGAAAATGATGAATTACATCTAATTGGGATTACAAAAGAGGCTGAGAGAGAGAGGACCACAAATATATGTGAACAAATCATAGCTGAGAACTTCCCAAATCTGGGGAAAGACAAAGGCATTCAGATCCAAGAGATGGAGAGACCCCTCAAAATCAATAAAAACCTTTCAACACCTCCACACTCAATAGTGAAACTCGCAAATTTCAAAGATAAAGAGAAAATTCTTAAGCAGATGGAGATAAGGGATTCTTCACTTCTGGGGAGAAATATCAGAGTAACAACAGACCTCTACACAGAGACCTGGGAGGCCAGAAAGAGCTGGCAGGATATATTAAGGGTACTAAATGAGAAGAACATGGAGAGAAGAATACTTCATCCAGCAAGGCTGTCATTCAGAATAGAAGGAGAGATAAAGAGCTTCCAGTATAGGGAAAAACTGACAAAATATGTAACCACCAAACTGACTCTGCAAGAAATACTAAGGGGGACCCTGTAAAAGAAAGAAGGATCCCAAAGAAACAATCCACAAAAATAGGGACTGAATAGATAATACTATGAAACTAAGTTCATATCTTTCAATAGTTTGAATGTGAATGGGATAAACGGTTCCATCAAAAGACGCAGGGAATCAGACTGGATAAAAAGCAAGACTCATCTATATGCTGTCTACAAGAGACTCATTTTAGACCTAAGGACACCTCCAGTCTAGAAAATGAAGGGATGGAGAACCATTTACCATGCAAGTGATCCTCAAAAGAATGCTGGGGGTAGCAATCCTCATATTAGATAAATTAAAATTTATGCCAAGACTGTAGTAAGAGATGAAGAGCGACAATATATCATACTTAGAGGGTTTATGCAACAAGAAGACCTAACATTTATTAATATTTATGTGCCTAATGTGGGAGCAGTCAAGTATATCAATGAATTAATAAGCAAAGTAAAGAGATACTTAGATAATAATACACTAAGAGGGACTTCTTGATGGTTCAGTATTTGAGCACCCACCTTTGGCTCAGCTCATGATCCCAGGGTCCTGGGATCCAGTCTTACATTGCACTCCCCACAGGGAGCCTACTTTTGTCTCTGCCTATGCTTCTGCTTCTCTTTGTGTTTCTCATGAATAAATAAATAAAATCTTTTTAAAAAGAGGGGGAGGGGCAAGATGGCGGAAGAGCAGGGTCCCCAAATCACCTGTCCCCACCAAATTACCTAGATAACCTTCAAACCATCCCGAAAATTTATGAATTCGGCCTGAGATGTAAAGAGAGACCAGCTGGAATGCTGCAGTGAGAAGAGTTCGCGCTTCTATCAAGGTAGGAAGACGGGGAAAAAGAAATAAAGAAACAAAAGGCCTCCGAGGGGGAGGGGCCCCGCGAGGAGCCGGGCTGAGGCCGGGGCGAGTGTCCCCAGGACAGGAGAGCCCCGTCCCGGAGGAGCAGGAGCTGCACCAACCTTCCCGGAAGGTGCGGAAAGGGGCTCGCAGGGAGTTAGAGCAGGACCCAGGAGGGCGGGGATGCCCTCGGGCTCCCGGGGACACTAACAGACACCTGCGAGCGCAGGAGAGTGCTCCGAGCTCCCTAAGGGCTGCAGCGCGCACGGAGGGACCGACCGGAGCAGCTCGGAGGGGCTCGGGAGCGGCTCCGCGGAGGGAGCTGCAGGGCGGGAGCGCGAATCCACCAGCGCAGGCCCCGGAGCACAGGGCGCCGGGACACAGCCCAGGATCCGGCCTCCCCCGGGACAGGCAGAGGCCGGGAGGGCCCAGGACAGCGAGGACGCTCCTGCCCCGAGCTGAGCAGATCAGCGGCCCCGCCCCGGAGCCTCCAGGCCCTGCAGACGGAGAACCGAGAGCCCCGAGCCCGTAGTTCCTGCGGAGGCTGAATCCAGGCTTCCAGAGTTGCCATAGCAACTGCTGCTGTTCCTCCTGGGGCCCCACGGGGTAAACAACCCCCGCTGAGCCCAGCAGGCAGGGGCAGAGCAGCTCCCCCAAGTGCTAACACCTGAAAATCAGCTCAACAGGCCCCTCCCCCAGAAGACCAGCTGGACGGACCAGTGATACTCCCCCGTGTTCCAATACAACTTGTTTCTGGCCACTCTGCACTGAGCAAAATGACTAGAAGGAAAACCTCACCTCAAAAGAAAGAATCAGAAACAGCCCTCTCTCCCACAGAGTTACAAAATCTGGATTACACTTCAATGTCAGAAAGCCAATTCAGAAGCACTATTCTACAGCTACTGGTGGCTCTAGAAAAAAGCATTAAGGACTCACGAGACTTCATGACTGCAGAATTTAGATCCAATCAGGCAGAAATTAAAAATCAATTGAATGAGATGCAATCCAAACTAGAAGTCCTAACGACGAGGGTTAACGAGGTGGAAGAACGAGTGAGTGACATAGAAGACAAGTTAATGGCAAAGAGGGAAACTGAGGAAAAAAGAGACAATCAATTAAGGGACCATGAAGACAGATTAAGGCAAATAAATGACAGTCTGAGGAAGAAAAACCTACGTTTAATTGGGGTTCCCGAGGGCGCCGAAAGGGACAGAGGGCCAGAATATGTATTTGAACAAATCCTAGCTGAAAACTTTCCCAATCTGGGAAGGGAAACAGGCACTCAGATCCAGGAAATAGAGAGATCCCCCCCTAAAATCAATAAAAACCGTTCAACACCTCGACATCTAATAGTGAAGCTTGCAAATTCCAAAGATAAAGAGAAGATCCTTAAAGCAGCAAGAGACAAGAAGTCCCTGACTTTCATGGGGAGGAATATTAGGGTAACAGCAGACCTCTCCACAGAGACGTGGCAGGCCAGAAAGGGCTGGCAGGATATATTCAGGGTCCTAAATGAGAAGAACATGCAACCAAGAATACTTTATCCAGCAAGGCTCTCATTCAAAATGGAAGGAGAGATAAAGAGCTTCCAAGACAGGCAGGAACTGAAAGAATATGTGACCTCCAAACCAGCTCTGCAAGAAATTTTAAGGGGGACTCTTAAAACTCCCCTTTAAGAAGAAGTTCAAGTAACTCTGAACGTGAATGGGCTTAATGACCCCATCAAAAGGCGCAGAGTTTCAGACTGGATAAAAAAACAGGACCCATCTATTTGCTGTCTACAAGAGACTCATTTTAGACAGAAGGACACCTACAACCTGAAAATAAAAGGTTGGAGAACCATTTACCATTCAAATGGTTCTCAAAATATACCCTAAAAACTACAGAACACTTCTGAAAGAAATTGAGGAAGACACAAAGAGATGGAAAAATATTCCATGCTCATGGATTGGCAGAATTAATATTGTGAAAATGTCAATGTTACCCAGGGCAATTTACACGTATAATGCAATCCCTATCAAAATACCATGGACTTTCTTCAGAGACTTAGAACAAATTATTTTAAGATTTGTGTGGAATCAGAAAAGACCCCAAACAGCCAGGGGAATTTTAAAAAAAGAAAACCATATCTGGGGGCATCACAATGCCAGATTTCAGGTTATACTACAAAGCTGTGTTCATCAAGACAGTGTGGTACTGGCACAAAAACAGACACATAGATCAATGGAACAGAACAGAGAACCCAGAAGTGGACCCTGAACTTTATGCTCAACTAATATACGATAAAGGAGGAAAGACGATCCACTGGAAGAAAGACAGTCTCTTCAATAAATGGTGCTGGGAAAATTGGACATCCACATGCAGAAGAATGAAACTGGACCACTCTCTTGCACCATACACAAAGATAAACTCAAAATAGATGAAAGATCTAAATGTGAGACAAGATTCCATCAAAATCCCAGAGGAGAACTCAGGCAACACCCTTTTTGAACTTGGCCACAGTAACCGGAGAAGGACAAACAGTGTATGTTCTCATTCATTTGGGGAATATGAATAATAGCGAAAGGGAATATAAGGGAAGGGAGAAGAAATGTGTGAGAAATATCAGAAAGGGAGACAGAACATAAAGACTTCTAACTCTGGGAAATGAACTAGGGGTGGTGGAGGGGGAGGAGGGTGGGGGGTGGGGTGAATGGGTGACGGGCACTGAGGGGTACACTTGACGGGATGAGCACTGGGTGTTATTCTGTATGTTGGTAAATTGAACACCAATAAAAATTAATTTATAAAAAAAAATCTTTTTAAAAAAATACAGTAATGAGACTTCAACATGGCATTTTCAGGAAATGACAGGTCTTCTCAACAGGACATCACCAAGGAAACAAGGGTGATTATTCACTGAACCAAAGAGATTTCACAGATATATACAGAGCTTTCCATCCAAATACAACTGAATACATATTCTTCTCAAGTGCATATGGAACTTTCTTCAGAATAGACCACATACTGGGTCACAAATCAGGTCACAACTGATACCAAAAGATTCAGATTGTCCCCTGCATATTTTCAGACCACAATACTTTGAAACTAGAATTCAATCACAAGGAAAATTTTGTAAAAAACTCAAACACATGGAAGTTAAAGACCATCCTACTAAAAGATGAATTGGTCAGCCACGAAATTAGAGGATAATTAAAAAGTTTCATAGAAACTAATGAAAATGAAAGTACAACTGTTCAAATCTTTGGGATACAGCAAAAGTGGTCCTAAGAGGGAAATACATGGCAATAAAAGCCTCCCTCAAAAAATTGAAAAAAAAAACATAAACCTCAAACCTCAAGGAATTGCAGAAAGAACAGCAAGTAAAACCTACACGAAACAGAAAGAGAGATAATAAAGATTCGAGCAGAACTCAATGAAATAGAGACCAGAAAAACTGTAGAACAGATCAACAAAACCAGGAGTTGGTTCTTTGAAACAATTAATAAGATAGATAAACCTTTAGCCAGCCTTATTAAAAAGAAAAGTAAAAAGACTCAAGTTAATAAAATCATGAATGAAAAAGGAGAGATCACAACCAATACCAAGGAAATACAAATGATTTTAGAAACTTATCAGCAACTATACACCAACATATTAGGCAATCTAGAAGAAAGGGATGCATTTCTGGAAAACCACACATTGCAAAAACTGGAACAGAAAGGAATAGGACCCCTGCACTGGCCAAAAACCAGCAAAGAAATTGAAGCAGTCATCAAAAGCCTTCCAAGACACAACAGTCAAGGGTCAGATGGCTTCCTAGGGGAATTCTATCAAAAGTTTAAAGAAAAAATACCTATTCTACTAAAGCTGTTTCAAAGGATAGAAAGAGATGGAATATGTCCAAACTTGTTTTATGGGCCAGCATCACATTGATTCTAAAAACAAGACCCCACCAAAAAGGAGAATTATAGACCAATATCCCTGATGAACATGGATACAAAAATTCTCAACAAGATACCAGCCAGTAGGATCCAGCAGTACATTTAGAAGATTATTCACCATGACCAAGTGTGATTTCTACCCACGATGCAAGGATTGTTAAAATCATGTAGTATAATGAACTTCATAGATCACATCAACTAGAGAAAAACAAGAACCATATGATCCTCTCAATATATGGAGAGAAAGTATTTGACAAAATACAGCATCCATTCCTGATTAAAACTCTTCAAATTGTAGGGGTAGAGGCAACATTCCTCAAAGTCTTAAAAGCTATTTATGAAAAGCCCACAGTGAGTATCATTATCAATGAAGAAAAACTGACAACCTTTTCTCTAAATCAGGTACATGACAGGGATGTCCAGTCTCAGCACTGATTTCAACATAGTGCTAGAAGTCCTAGTCTCAGCAGTCAGACAACAAAAAGAAATAAAAGGAATTCATATTGGCAAAGAAGAAGTTCAACTTTCCTTCTTTCAGATGACATGATACTGCATGTAGAAAACCCAAAATACTCCACCCCAAGATTGCTAGAATTCATACTGCGATTCAGCTATGTGGCAGGATACAAAATCAATTCCCAGAAATCAGTGGCATTTCTATGCACTACCAATGATACTGAAGAAAGAGAAATTAAAGAATCAATCCCATTTACAATTTCACCCCAAAGCATAATATACCTAGGAATAAACCTAACCAAAGAGGTAAAGGATCTATATCCTAAAAACTACAGAACACTTCTGAAAGAAATTCAGGAAGACAGAAAGACATGGAAAAACATCCCATGCTCATGAATTTAAGAATAAACATTGTGATAATGTCTATCCACCCGGGACAATTTACATGTTTAATGCAATCCCTATCAAAATACCATGGACTTCTTCACAGAGTTGGAACAAATCATCTTAAGTTTTGTATGGAACCAGAAAAGACCCCAAATATCCAGAGGAATATTGATAAAGAAACCCAACGTTAGGCACATCACAATGCTGGATTTCAAGCAGTATCACAAAACTGTGATCATCAAGACAGTGTGGTACTGGCACAAAAACAGACACATGGATCAGTTGAAGAGAATAGAGAACCCAGAAATGGGCACTCAACTCTATCGTCAACTAATATTTGACAAAGCAGGAAAGAATATCCATTGGAAAAAGACACTCTCTTTAACAAATGGTTTCAGGAAATTTGGACAATGTGAGAGAAGAATCCATCTAAATCCTAGAGAAGAACACAGGCAATATCCTTTCTGAAGTTGGCCACAGCAACTTCTTGCAAGACACATCTATGAAGGAAAAATAAAACAAAAGCAAAAATGAACTATTGGGACTTCATCAAGATTAAAAGCTTCTGTACAGCAGAAGAAACAATCAAAAACACGAAAAGATAACCTACAGAATGGGAGAAGATATTTGCAGATGATGTATCAGATAAAGGGATAGTATCTAAGATCTATAAAGAACTTATTAAATTCAGCAGGCAAGCACCAAAAAACCCAATCATGAAATGGGCAGAACACATGAACAGAAATTTCACTAAAGAAGTCATACACATGGCCAACAAGCACATGAGAAAACTCTCTCATTGACTTTCTATCAGGGAAATACAAATCAAAACCACAATGAGATACTACCTCACACCAGTGAGTATGGCAAAAATTAACCAGACAGGAAACATGAAATGTTGGAGTGGTTGTGGGGAAGGTGAACCCTCTTGCACTGTTGGTGGGAATGGAAACTGGTGCAACCACTCTGGAAAACGGTGTGAATATTTCTCAAAAAGTTACCCTATCATTCAGCATTGCACTACTGGGTATTTACCCCAAAGATACAGATGTAGAGAATTGCTGGGACATGGACACCCACATGTTCTTAGCAGCAATGTCCACAATAGCCAACCTGTGGAAGGAGCCCCAAAGTCCTTCAACAGATGAATGGATAAAGATCATGTGGTATATTTATAAAATGGAATATTACTGCGCCATCAGAACAGACAAATACCCACCGTGTGCTTCAACATGGATGGAACTGGGGGGTATTATGCTGGGTGAAGTAAGTCAATTGGAGAAGAGCAAGCATTATATGGTTTCACTAATATGGGGAATATAAGAAATATTGATAGGGATTATAAGGGAAAGGAGAGGAATTGATTGGGAAAAATTAGAGAGAGATACAAACCATGAGAGGCTCCTTACTCTGGGAAACAAACAAAGGGTTGCAGAAGGGGAGGTGGGCTGGGGGTTCGGATAACTGAGTGATGGGCACCGAGGAGGGCACTTGATGGAATGAGCACTGGGTGTTATACTATATGTTGCCCAACTGAACTTCAATAAAAACAAATGCAAATAGACAAATGGATAAGGCAGTTGTGGAACACACACACACTGGAATATTAGGCAACCACAAAATTTTGAGACCATATGATATGTGACAACACGGGTGGCTCTAGAAATTATTATAGTAAGCGAAATAAGTCAGACATTGAAAGACAAATACCATATGATTCACTCATAGATGGAAGCAAAATAGAGAAAAGGAAAGAAGAAAGAAGAAAGAAAGAAAGAAAGAAAGAAAGAAAGAAAGAAAGAAAGAAAGAGAAAGAAGTGAATAAACAAACAAATTAGAATTGGACTTTTAAATACAGAGAACAAAGTGATGGTTGCCAGAAGGGATGGGTGGAGTTGGGCCAAATGGGTAAAGGAAAGTGAGAGATACAGGCTTCCTGTTATGGAATGAAAAAGCACGGGATGAAAAGACAGAGCATAAGGAATATAATCAATGACATTATAGTAGAGTTGTATGGAGACAGATGATACCTACACTTGTGAGCATAGCATAATGCATAATAATGTTTGATCACCATGTTTTACACCAGAAACTCAAATAAAATTTCGTGTCAATTGCACTCAAACAAATTTATCTTAAAAAGCACTGAGACTTGAATGAACAAAGAAAAAAGAGATAAATAAACATAGACTCTTAAACACAGAGAACAAACTGGTGGTTACCAGAGGTGAGGTCAGTGGGAGGATGGGTGAAATAGATGAATAGGATTAAGAGTATACTTATGAGGAGCATTAAGTAATGTATAGAATTGTTGAATAACTATATTGTACACCTGAATTTCATATAACACTATATGTTAATTATACTCAAATTTAAAAAAATTAAAAAGGATAAAAAACCTGTAGCTTGATTGACAAAAAGAGAAAATATTCAAAATACTAAAAAAAATGAAGATGAAGACACTATTAATCTTATAGCAATTTAAAGGATAAGAAAATACTATTAACAATTGTATACCAACAAATTAGAAAACTTAGATGAAATGGACAAATTCTGAGAAAAAAAGTTCCAAAATTGACTCAAGAAAAAAAAAAACAGAAAATATATACAGTACAGAACTACAAAGAGTAGATATTGAATCTGTCATCAAAATCCTCCACTGCTGTGGTTAGGACACCCAAAACTAAATTAAATAACAGTGGTGAGAGTGGACATCCCTGTCTTGTTCTTGACTATAGAGGAAATCCTTTCAGTTTTTCCCCATTGAGGACGATGTTAGCTGTGGGTTTTTTGCATATGGTCTTTAAACTGTTAAGAGCAAACTGATGGTTACAAGAGGAGATATGGGTGGGGGAATGGGTTAAATAGGTGATGAGGATTAAGGAATGCACTCATTGTGATGAGCACTAGGAGTTGCTTGGCAGTGTTGAATCACTAAATTGTACACCTGAATCTAATATAACACTGTATGTTAACTAACTGGAATTTAAATAAAAACTTTTAAAAATCCCCCCCTAAAAAAATAAAAAATAAAAAATCCCCCCAACAAAGAAAAGTCCAGGACCAAATAATTTTAATGGTGAATTCCACCAAACATTTGAAAAATAATTAAAATTAACTTTCAGAGTCTTCTGAAAAATAGAAGATAGAATGCTTTCTATTACATTAGATGAGACCAGCATTACTATTAAAGACAGACAAAGACAGCAAATGAAAGGAGAATTTCAGACCACTATTTCTTATTAATATACATCTAAAAATCTTCAACAACTTACTTGGACACTGAATGTAATAGTATATGAAAATGATTATACACCATGAACAAGCAAGATTTGTCCCACAAATGTAAGGTGGTTCATCATAAGAAATTCAATTATTTCAATACAGAACATTAATAGACTGAAGGAAAAAAAACACATGATCATCACAATTCATGTAATAAAAACATTTGACAAAATTCCATACCATTTCATGATGAAGAGACCCAGAGAACTAGGCTAGACAAATATAATACAGAATACTATAAAGGACACTTATGATAAACCTATAGCTAAAATCATTTTCAATTGTTAAAAGACTGAAAACTTTTCTCCTAAGATCAGGAATAAGACAAGGATACCTGTTTCACCACTGCCATTCAACATTTTACTAGAAGCTCTAACCAGACAAATGATGAATAAATAAAAAGTCAACAAGAGATACCCAAATTAGAAAGGATGAAGAAATACTATTTCTACTCACAGGTATCAAGATATATATATTCTCTCAAAGAAGTCACAAGGAAGCTACTAGAGCTTAAATATGTGATTTAGTTCTAATTTCAAGGCATTATGATCTGAAAATATGCAGGGGAAGATCCCAATCTTTTGGTATCGGTTAAGACCTGATTTGTGACCCAGCATGTGGTCTATTCCGGAAAAAGTTCTATGTACACTTGAGAAGAATGTGTATTCAGTTGAGTTTGGATGTAAAGTTCTGTAAATATTTGTGAAATCCATCTGGTCCAGTGTACCATTTAAAGCTCTTGTTTCTTTGGAGATGTTGTGCTTAGAATACCTACTGATTGTAGAAAGTGCTACATTGAAGTCACCAAGTATCAGTGTATTATTATCTAAGTATTTCTTATCTTTGGTTATTAAGTGATTGATCCTTAATATATCCTGCCAGCCCTTTCTGGCCTACCAAGTCTCTGTGGAGAGGTCTGCTGTTAATCTAATATTTCTCCCCATAAAAGTTAGAAATTTCTTGTCTCTTGCTGCTTTAAGGATCTTCTCTTTATCTTCGGAATTTGCAAGCTTCACTATTAAATGTCCAGGTGTTGAGTGGTTTTTATTGATTTTAGGTGGGGGAATCTCTCTATTTCCTGGATCTGAATGCCTGTTTCCCTTCCCAGATTAGGAAAGTTTTCAGCTATGATTTGTTCAAATACATATTCTGGACCTCTGTTCCTTTCGGCGCCCAATTAAATGTAGATTTTGTCCTTTTGAGGCTGTCATTTATTTCCCTTAACCTATGCAAATGATCTTTTAATTGTTTTTCTCTTTTTCCTCAGTTTCCCTCCTTGCCATGAACTTGTCTTCTATGTCACTCACTCGTTCTTCTACCTCATTAACCCTCGTCGTTAGGACCTCTAGTTTGGATTGCAACTCATTTAATTGATTTTTAATTTCTGCCTGATTAGATCTAAATTCTGCAGTCATGAAGTCTCTTGAGTCCTGTATGCTTTTTTCTAGAGCCACCAGTAGCTTTATAATTGTGCTCCTGAATTGGCTTTCTGACATTGAATTGTAATCCAAATTTTGTAACTCTGTGGGAGAGAAGACTGTTTCTGATTCTTTCTTTTAAGGTGAGGTTTTTCTTCTAGTCATTTTGCTCAGTGCAGAGTGGCCAAAAACAAGTTGTATTGGGAAAAGGAGAAAAAGAAGAGAAAGAAGAAAAGAAAAAGAAAAGAAGGAAAACAAAAAAAGAGAAGAAAAAAAGGGGGGGAAGCAAACAGAAACAAAAACAAAAACAAAAACAAGGGAGAGTATCCTCTGATTCTTTATACTGTAAATCCCTTGACTTCCCCTGGAACTTTCCAGTGCTCCTTGGTCAATAATTTGTTTTTCTCCTGTCCCTATAGAGGGTCTTCTGGGGGAGGGGCCGGCTGTGCTGATTTTCAGGTGTTAGCACTTGGGGGAGCTTCTCAGCCCCCAGCCTGGGGCAGGGCTCAGTGAGAGTTTAACCTGTTTATCCTGTAAGGCCACTGTGAGTATTAGTGGAGGTTGTTTATCCTGTGAGGCCCCAGGAGGAACAACAACAGTGGTGGTGGCCAGCTCTCCAGCCCTTGAGTCAGCTCCTGCAGAAACTAAGGAGCTCTCAGTCTGCAGGGCCTGGATGCTCTGGGGGTGGAGGCCGCTGATCTGCTCAGGTGGGGGCCGCCCAGTGGTAAGAGCGTCCTTGCTGTCCTGTGCTCTCCTGGCTTCTGCCTGTCCCGGGGGGAGCGCCAGATCTTGGGCTGAGTCCCTGGAGCCCTGTGCCCCCGGGCCTGCGCTCCTGGCCGTGCAGCCCCCTTCTGTGTGGAGCCTTTGCCGGAGCCACTCCCGAACTGCTCCTGGGGCTGTGCAGCCCCGTCCGAGCAGAGCCTCCACCAGAGCCACTTCGGAGCTGCTCCCGGGTCCAGCTGGATACGCGCTGCAGCCCTTTAGGGAGCTCGGCCGCGGGGTGTGGCGTGCTCTCCCCAGGGCGCAGGTCCTCTGTTAGTGTCCCAGGGAGCTTGAGGGCATCCCTGCCTCTCCTGGGATCCTGCTCCAACTCCCTGCGAGCGCCTTTCTGCCCGGGAAGATTAGTGAAGCCCCTGATTCTCCCGGGCAGTGCTTTCCTGTCCTGGGGGCGCTCGCCCCGGCCTTAGCCCGGCTCCTCGTGGGGACCCTCCCCCTTGGATGCCTTTTGTTTCTTTATTTTTTCCCCTGGTTTCCTACCTTGATAGAAGCGTGAACTCTTCTCATTGTAGCATTCCAGCTGTTCTCTCTTTAAATCTCAAGCCAAATTCGTAGGTTTTCAGGATGATTTGAAAGTTATCTATGTTTATTGGGGACAGGTGACTTGGGGATCCTACTCTTCCTCCATCTTGCCCCACCCCTGTTAACAGTTTGTTTTTAATTTTGTTTCAACATCATTAATAATCAGGGAAATGCAAATCAAAACCACAATGAGAGATCAATTATACTTGTCAGAATGGCTAGATTAACAAAGACAAGAAATGGCAAAAATATGGAGGAAAAGGAACCCTCATGTCTTGTTGGTGGAAACACAAATTAGTGCAGCCATTGTGAAAAACAGAATGTAGATTCCTTAAAAAAATTAAAAATAGATTTACTATATGTCCAATAATACCACTACCCCGTATTTAAACAAAGAAAATGAAAACACTTATTCAAAAAAGTATATGCACTCTTATATTTATTGCAGCATTGTTTAGCCAAGATACGAAAGCAACCGAAGTATCCACTCATAGAAGAGTACATCAATAAAATGTGCTAATGGAATATTACTCAGTCATAAAAAAGAATGAGATCTTGCCATTTACAACAGCATGAATGGACCTACAAGGTATAATACTAAGTGAAATATGTCAGATTGAGAAAGACAAATATCATGTGATTTCACTCATATGTGGAATTTAAAAAAAAAAAACAAAATAAATGAACAAAGAAAAAAGAGACCAAAAACAACTCTCAAGTATAGAGAACAAGCTAGTGTTTGCCAGAGTTGAGGTGGGTGGAGAGAGGGGTTAAATAGACAAAGAGGATTAAAGAATACTTATCTTGATGAGTGCAGAGTAATGTATAGAATTGTTGAATCCCTATATTATAAAATGTAGATATTATAAAATTTGGAGAGTAATATTTTTAAGACAGAGTTACTTGATGACCCAGAATACCCTTTCCTTTTCATAGCTCCTTAGAACATATCAAACAAATTGTAAGGAGCAAAAAATGTAGAATGGAGTGGGAGGGCTATTCACCACTTAGCTATATAGATTGATGTACCACATGCTGAGTTGTCATTTACCATACCAGATGCTTAATTTGTATTTTTTCCATGTCCACTCTACTCTAGCTATTATAGATTTAATATAAATAATCTTTCCCAGTGCTTTATTATTTTTCTTTTTCAAAGATTTTATTTATTTATTTATTCATGAGAGACACACAGAGGCAGAGACATAGGCAGAGTGAGAGGCAGGCTCCCTGTGGGCAGCCTGATGTGGACTCGATCTCAGGACCTCAGGATCATGACCTGAGCCAAAGGCAGACATTCAAGCACTGAGCCACCCAGGTGACCCTTTCTCAGTGATTTCATTTAATATTTTATTAATATTTAGAAATATTGAAATCATGTATGATATGTATACATTTAATCTGATATTGTGAGGGAATGTGAAAAGAAATGAACTTATCCATTATTTCCCACAAGCTTCATCTACATGAACAAACCAGTTTGATTATTTTGACAGACTTAACCAATTCAAACCAGGACAGAAGCTGTGAATCCAGTACATCATTTGACATTTTTCCCTGACAGCTGAAAAACAATCAGTGCAAGAATCAAAATACTTTGTGAGTATAAAGCCATATTAAAATTAGAAAAACAAAACAATGGAGGTAAAATCTGCACTTCCTTTTGTTTCCTAAGTTATTTGCATCAATTGCCTTAAAATTCCATTTCACAGAGCACAGTTTCTGCTGCCATAGTAATAGCAACATTTAGTAGGACCAGGATCTAATTTTTAAATATACATAAATTTAAAATAAGTTTTAAAAAGTTTTTGAACTCCAGAATTTTACTCTTTATTAACCTTTTCCAGAAATATAATTATTTTATATATGAGGTCTGGGAGTGTAGGGGGCATAAAAAGACAATTTCATTCATGCTAACTTTTAATGTGATGAAATGAGAGGCAAAACTACAGATTTTGGAGTTATGAGGACTTAGCTAGCTGCCATTTCTCAACTGTGTGTTCCTGAGAAAGTTATATCACTTCACTTTTTTCATCAAATATATGGAGATAATGATACCTACTGCATAAATTAGGGTTCTCATAGAGAAAATAGCAATAATACAAACAATCCTTGTTTGTATAGGTATGTGTGTATTGGTGTGTGTGTGTGTATATATATATATACATATATATATTTGGTTTAAGTGATAGTTCAGGTTGGAGTCTGGAAATTCCAGTAGCAATTGATGTTGCAATTTTGAATCCTGAGGCTGTCTGGAGGGAGAATTCCTTCTTCCTCAGGGGGCCTGAGACTTTTTCTCTTAAGGCCTTCAACTGATTGAATGAGGTCTCTCTACATTATGGAGAGTGATCTGCTTT
The DNA here is from genome assembly GCF_905146905.1 of Nyctereutes procyonoides. NCBI lineage: Eukaryota > Metazoa > Chordata > Mammalia > Carnivora > Canidae > Nyctereutes > Nyctereutes procyonoides. Next base: position 61,222,678 of record NW_026575125.1, on the reverse strand, counting down.
AATAAAAGTCTACTAGATTAAATTTTAACCATATCTAAAAAATACCTTCACAGCAATATCTAAACTGATGTTTGAACAAACATCTGGGAATTAGAGCCTAGCTAATTTGACACATAAATCTAATCATTACACCTGCTTATGGTTGTTGTGAGGATTAACTGAATTTATGTGGGCAGGGGACCTACGGAGCGCTTAGAGTATGTGCCCAGCTTTCACCATACCCAGTCACAATCTAATAATTGGGATTTGAGTGAAGAAAAGAAGAAGGAAAAAGTGCTCTGTATGTTCTGGTGTTATTTTTGATTTACTTAAAAGTGGGGAAATGGAAATAAATTTACTAAAACAAGCTCCCATTACAGTTTCTCTGCTTCTTCCCCTACATTAACCCAGTACTAGTGCAAATTAATTATTCCCATGGTAATGCAAATTAATAACTCAAGGTCTTCCAGAATCTCAGTCAGTTAAGTAGTTTGACCAGTTTCTGGAATTAAGGCCTTTTCTTTATCCTTACATTTTTAATAAGGGTCATTAGGTTAACCTTCTCACAGTGTGGACTTTTTAAGAAACCCAGAAAGATCATGAACTTTTAAGGTTATGATATTTGGTGAAAATTTTGGGAAACGTATTTTTTTCCATAAATCACGTGGCGTGATTGGTTGGAGGAATTAAATATTTTGACCTTAGGGCATACAGCTATACTAAAATAAGAAATGGTACCAGATGGTAACTTAATTCCATAGGAAGAGATTAAAAGAATCAAAATGGCAAATAAGGTTAATATGCTCATAAAAAATCCTCTATATTTTTGCTGTTCTCTCTTCTCTGACTCTTAGATCCATAAGATTAAATAAAGTAATAAGTAAAACAATGTATTTTTGAATTTGTAATATATGGTCATAATAAACATAATAATAACAGCACAAAAGGGACAGAGAGAATAGAATTATATTGGAGTAAAGTTTTTATATCTCATTGGAATTAGGTCAGCATGAATCTGGGGTGATTTTGACTAAAATGCATATTGGGACTCTAGGCAAACATTAAAAAGTTAAAATATAATTTGAAAATTATCAAAGACATTAAAAGATTATAAGAGAAAATAACTAATTCAAAAGAAAACAACATGAAAGGAAGAGAGGAACAAAAAGACATGAGGTATAGAAAACAAAAGGCAACAAGACAGATGTCAATCCATCAATATCAAAATAACATGAAAATGGATTAAAAACCTCATCTAAAAACAAATTATATCAGATTGGATTAAAAAAACAACTTCTAAGATTAAACTGCCTATGGGGGACACATTTTGGATTCATAGATAATAACTGGTTTAAATGAAAGGATGGAAAAGATATAGTATGCAAACAACTACCATAAGAGAAGTAAATCAATAATATCATAAAAATAGACCTTCAAACAACAAAAATGTCATTAGAGAAAAAGAGGAACATTTTATAATCATTTAAAAAATCATTCCATGAAGAAAATAAAGCAGTTATGAAGTTATATACACCTAACAAATTACCTCCAAAATAAAGAAAGCAAAAAATGGCAGAATTGAAGTGAAAAGTAGACAGCTGAGCAATAATAGTTGGAGAGATTAAAAGCCCTGTATTCAATAATAATAGTATAATTAGTCAGAAAATCAACAATGAAATAGAAGAAAAAATACATCAATAAGTCCAAATAATTATCTTTAGAATACTCCAGTGATAGACTACTTGCTCTTCTCAAGTATACATAAAATATTCTCCAGAAATCATGTTAGGTAATAAAACAAAGTTTAACAAATTTAAAAGGACTGGAATCATATAAATATGTTATCTAACAACAAGAAATTGAATTAGAAATTAATAACAAGAAGAAATTTGGGAAACTCAAAGAAGATAAAGATTTAAAAAAATAAAAATAACAACCTCCTGAGTAATCAATGAGTCAAAGAAGAAGTCATCAAAAAATTAGAAAATACCTTGACACAATTACTTGGTAGGAGAGATACCATACTCAATAAAATACCTTGATATAAGTGAAAACGAAGTCATAACATTCCAGAACTTATTGGGTATACAGCTAAAGCAGTTCTCAGAGAAAAATTTACAAATAATATTTGAAATTAAGAAACATCTCAAATTAATACATTAACCTTCAGCTTTAAAAAGCTAAAATAAGCATTTTAAATGCAAGAAAGCTAAAAACTAGTGTGGAAATTAGTAAAAAAGGGAATAAAGAAATAAAGTAAAACAAAAATTCACATAAGTTGGTTCTTTGAAAGAGCAATGAAGTTGGCAATTATTTAGCTAGACTAACCAACAAAAAAGAGCAAGGACTCAGGAAAGAAAACAGGGACATCACCATCAACTACACAGAAATAAATAGGTTCATATTTATGAACAGAATTAACAACTTTATTTCAACAAATAAGGTAATAGATAAAATGGACAATTTCCTAGAAATTAAAAAACTATAAAACTAATTAAGAACAGAGAGTATCAGAACAGATCTGTAACAAATGAAGATATTTAATTAGTAATACAAAAAAATGTCCATATAAAAAGGCCTCAGATAAGGTGTCATTACTAGTAAATTCTGCAAAACATTTAATGAAAGATTAGCACCAATCCTTACCAAAAAAAAGTTGAAGAGGAGGATGAACTTCACAATTCATTCTACGAAACCAGTATTACTGTGATGCTGAAAGTAGACAGAGGCATCACAAGGAAACAATGACAGAACAATATTCCTTATGAATATAGGTGCAACATTGCTCAAAAAACCAAATCCAGAAATACCTAAAAGGGATTATGCATCATGGCCCAGAGGTACTTTTCCCAGGAATGCAAAGTTGGTTCAACATATTAAAATCAATTTATGTCCATAGCTAATATCACCCTCAATGGGAAAAACTGATAACTTTCCCTCTATAGTCAGGAAAAAGACAGGGATTTCCACTCTCACCAATGTAATTTAATATAGTACTGGGAGGTTTACCCACAGCAATCAGACTAAAGTCATAAAAAGTCATCCAAATCAGCAAGGAAGAAGTCAAACATTCACTATTTGCAGATAACATGATACTCTACATAGAAAACCTGAAAAACTTCACCAAAAAATTGCTAGAACTGATACACAAATTAAGTAAAGTTGCAAGATACAAAACCAACTTAAAGAACTCTGTTGCATTTCTATACACCAATAATGAAGGAGCAGAAAGAGAAATCAAGGAATCAATTCCAAATACAATTGTACCAAAAACAATAAGATACCGAGGAATAAACCTAACCAAGGAGGTGAAAGACCTATATCCTGAAAACTATAAAACGCAGATGAAAGAAATTGAAAATGAGACAAAGAGATGGAATGACATTCCATGAACATGTATAGAAAAAATAAATACTGTTAAAATGCCTCTACTACCCAAAGCAATCTATACAATTAATGCAATACCTATCAAATATCAACAGCATTTTTCACAGAGCTAGAACACACACAATACTAAAATGTGTATGGAAAATTAAAAGACCCTCAATAGGGGCATCTGGGTGGCTCAGTTAGTGAGAAGATAACTCTTGATTTTGGCTCAGATCATGATCTTTGGTTCATGGGATCAAAACCCTCTTCAGAATCCTCACTCAATAGAGTATTCTGGAGATTCTCTTTCTGCTCTTCACTCCCACTCTCACTTTCTCTTAAATAAATAAATAAATCTACAAAAAGACCCTGAATAGTGAAAGCAATCATGAAGAAGAAAAGCAAAACTGGAGGCATCACAATTCTGGACTTGAAATTATATTACAAACATGTAGTGACCAAAGCAGTATAGTACTGGCACAAAAATAGACACATAAATCAATAGAATAGAATATAAAACCCAGAAATTAACCCACAACTATATGGTCAATTAATCTTCAACAAAGCAGGAGACGATATCCAGTGGGGGAAAACAGTCTTTTCAATAAATGGTGTTGGGAAAACTGGACAGCTACATAGAAAAGAAAGAAACTGGACCATTTTCTTGCATCATATGCAAAAATAAATTCAAAATGGATGAAAGATCTAAATGTGAGACAGAAAATCATCAAATGCTAGAGGGAACACAGGCAGTAAACTCTTTGGCACTGGCCATCACAACTTCCTATTAGATATGTCTCTTGAAGCAAAGGAAACAAAAAGAAAAATAAGCTATTAGACTTCATTTTAAAAAAGCTTCAGCACAGTGAAGAAATAACCAACAAAACTAAATGGCAATCTACAGAATGGGAGAAGATATTCAGAAATGACATATCTGATAAAGGAGACTGTATATATCCACTGTATATTCTTTTCTGCTTTGTCAAGATTAATCATATAGTTGTGAGTTCATTTCTGGGTTTTCTATGCTGTTCCATTGATCACATGTCTGTTTTTGTGCCAGTATCATACTGCTTTGACAACTATAGTTTTGTAATATAGTTTGAAGTCCTAATTTGTGATGCCTCCAGGTTTGCTTTTCTTTTCCAGGGATGTTTTCGCTATTTGGAGTCTTTTTTAGGCCTATACAAATATTAGGGTCTTTTGTTCTAGTGCTATGGAAAATGCTGGTGGTATTTTGACAGGGATTGCATTGAATGTGTAGATTGCTTTGGGTAGTATAGACATCTTAACAACTTTTGTTCTTCCAATCCATGAACATGGAATATTTTTCCATTTCTTTGTGTCCTTTTCAATTTCTTTCATAAGTGTTCTGTAATTTACACGTCTTTTACCTCTTTGTATTCCTAGATATCTTATGGTTTTTGGTGCAACTGCAAATAGGATGGATTCCTTGATTTATTTTTCTGCTGCTTCATTATTGGTGTATAGAAATGCAACGGATATCTGTACATTGATTTTATATCCTGCATTCTTGCTAAATTTATGTGTTAGTTCTAGCAATTTTTTTGGTGAAGCCTTTCAGGTTTTCTACTTAGAGAATCAAGTTACCAGCAAAAAGTGAAAGTTTGTCTTCTTCCTTGCTGATGTGAATGCCTTTTGTTTCTTTTTGTTGTCTGATTGCTAAGGCTAACACTGTCAATACTATGTTAAATGATAATCCCGATCTTGTTCCTGACCATAGAGGAAAAGCTCTCAGTTTTCCCCATTGAGGATGATATTAACTATGGCTCTTTTGCATATGGCCTTTATATTGTTGAGGTATGTTCCATCTATCCCTATTTTGTTAAGGGTTTTTATCAATAGGGTATCCCTGGGTGGCTCAGCGGTTTAGCGCCTGCCTTCGGCCCAGGGCGTGATCCTCGAGTCCCGGGATCAAGTCCCGCATCGGGCTCCCTGCATGGAGCCTGCTTCTCCCTTTGCCTGTGTCTCTGCCTCTCTCTCTTTTTGTGTCTCTCATGAATAAATAAATAAAATCTTTTAAAGAAGGGTTTTTTTAAATAATAAAATTGTATTTTTATTTGGATTTTTAAAACATTCATATGATTTAATTAACATGAACGTCAATTATTTACATTTTGTATGTTTCAACTAAATGTAAAAGCGATCCAGAACACTTTCCTTTGAGTACACATATTTTTTGTAATAAATTAATTTTTTATTGGTGTTCAATTTACCAACATAGGGTTTTTATCAATAATGGATGCTGTATGTTGTCAAATGCTCTTTCTGCTTCTATTAAGAGGATCACATGATGCTTAATATTTTATTAATGTACTATATCACATTGATTTGTGAATATTAAACTGCCTCTGCAGCCCAGGAATAAATCCCATTTGATCACGGTATATAATTAATTTAATGTAATTTGAATTCAATTTGCCAATATTTTATTGGGAATTTTTGCATCCATGTTCTGTTGGTGTAATTATTTTTGGTGGGATCTTTTTTTGGTTTAGGAATCAAGGTCATGCTGGCCTCGTAGAAGTTTGGAATTTTCCTTCCTTTTCTATATTTTGGAACAGTTTGAGAAGAATAGGTATTGACTCCTTTTTAATTATCTGGAGGAATTCTCTTGGGGAGCCTATCTGGCCCTGGACTTCTGTTTGCTGGGGTATTTTTGATTATGGCTTCAATTTCTTTGCTGGTTATGAGTCTATTCAAATTTTCTACATCTTCCTGTTATAGTTTTGGTGGTTTGTGTGTTTTCAGGAATTTATTCATTTCTTCCATATTTCCCAGTTTTTTGGCATATAATTTTTCATAATATTTTCTTATAATTGCTTATATTTTTATGGCATTGTTTGTGATCTGTCCTCTTTCATTCATGATTTCATTTATTTGGGTCCTTTCTTTTTTCTTTTCTTTTTGATATGTCTGGCTAAGGTTATATCAATTGTATTAATTCTTTCAAAGAACTATCTCTTAGTTTTGTTGATCTGTTCTACTATGTATTTATTATATCATTTATTTCATATCTATTTATTTCTGCTATTCTTTTCATTTCACCTATATCATTTATTTCTGCTCTATTCTTTATTATTTCTCATCCTCCTCTGGCTTTAGGCTTTATTTGCTGTTCCTTTTCTAGTTCTTTTACATGTAAGATTAGGTATGTATTTGAAACTTTTCTAGCTTCCTGAGGTAGTCCTGTATTACTATGTAACTTCCTCTTAGGATCTCCATTTATGCATCCCAAAGGTTTTGGACCATGGTGTTTTCATTTTCATTTGCTTCCATATATTTTTTTAAAATTTACTCATTAACCCATTCATTCTTTAGTAGGATGCACTTTAACCTCCATGTATTAATAGTCTTTCCAAAATTTTTCTTATGATAACTTGAACTTTCATAGCCTTGTCATCTGAATATATGCATATGTGATTTTTATCTTTTTGTACTTGATGAGGGCTTATTTGTGGCCCAGTATGTGATCACTTCTGGAAAATGAGCTATCTGCACGTGAAAAGAATTTGTTTTATGCTGCTTTATGATGAAATGTTTTGAATATCTCTGTTAAGTTCATCTGGTCTTATTTGTCATTCAAATCCATTGTTTCCTTTCTGATTTTCTACTTAGAAGATCTGTCCATTGCCATGAGTGGGGTGTTATAGTCCCCTACTGTTATTGTACTATTATCAATGACTTTCTTTATATTTATTATTAATTGATTTATATATGCATGTACTTCCAAGTTGGGGGCATAATAATTTACAATTATTAGATCTTCTTGATGGATGGATCCCTTAATTTTGATATCATGCCCCTCTTCATCTTTTGTTACAGACTTTGTTTTAAAATCTAGTTTGTCTGATATAAGTATGGCTACTTCACCTTTCTTTTGACCTCCTTTAGCATGATAGATGGTTCCCCATCTCCTCACTTTCAAGTCTCAGATGTTTTTAGGTCTAAAATAAGGCTATTGTAAGCAGTATATAGATGGGTCTCTTTTTTTAATCAATTCTGTTACTGTATGCCTTTTGATTGGAATATTTAGTCTACTTACATTCAGAGTGATTATTGGTAGATATGAATTTAATAGCATTGTGTTACCTGTAAGGTTGATGCTTCTGATGATCTCTGTTCCTTTCTAGTCTTTGTTGCTTTTGTTCTTTCTTTCCTACTCAAAGAATTCCCTTTAATATTTCTTGCAGGGCTGGTTTAGTGGTCACAAACTCCTTTGGTTTGTGTTTGGCTTGGAAACTCCTTATCTGAATGACACCCTTTCTGGGTAAAGTATTCTGGATTGCATATTTTTCCCATTCAGCACATTGAATATATTATGTCTCTGTCTTCTGGCCTGCCACCTTTTTGTGGAAAGATCTGCTGTTAGCCTTATTTGTCTTCCGTTTATGCTTTCAGGACTCTTTCCTTGTCTGTGTATTTTGTGAATTTGAGTAGGGTATGTCATGGTGTGGGCTGGTTTTCATTGAATGTGATGAGTTCTCTGTGCCTTTTGGATTTTGATGTCTGTTTCTTTTCCCAGATTCAGGAAATTTTCAGCTATAATTTGCTCAAATAAACCTCCTATTCCTTTTTTCCCCTCTTCTTCTTCAGGGACTCCTATGATATAAATGTTATTACATTCTAATATGTCACTTAGTTCCCTAAGTCTACCTTCATGTTCCATTACCTTTTATTTTCTTACTTTCATCTTTATTATTTTACATAATTTTTTCTTCTGTATTACTGATTTGTTCCTCTGCTTTGTCCATCCTCATTGTCTTTGCATCAGTCAGTTTCACTTCTCAATTATAGTATTTTTAAAATTTCAGCCCAACTAATTTTTAGTTCTTTTATCTCTGCAGGAAGAGGTTCTTTAGTGTGTTCTATGCTTTTCTCAAGCCCAGCTGGTATTTTTATGATTGTTGTTTTATTTTTTTTTGATTGTTGTTTTAAATTCTGATTCTAGCATCTTACTTATATCTGTTTTGACTAAGTCCCTGGCCATTACTTCTTCCTATTCTCTGTGGGTGGGGTGAATTCTTCTGGCTTGTTATTTTATGAGAGTCACTGTTGGTGTTTTGTTTTGTTTTGGTGTGTGTGTGTGTGATAATTAGGTAAGCCTGTTATATTCCTGCTCCTGAGTGTAATTGCTATAGTTAGAAGAGGTCCTACACTGTCCTAGGCCTGATGCTTGACAAGGTGTTTCAAAGTGTGTGCTCTACTTTTGTGTTTTGGTTACTCCTTCCCTTAGGTGAGTCCTCTGTAGAGTTTCTCCTTGTAGTGGAGAGTGGACATTTTATCCTGTGTGACAAGTTTAACCTAAGCATATTTTAGTCTGCTTTTTAAAAAGAAACCTGATACTATTTGTCCTAGAGCTGAAGCTTTGTGATCCATAGATCTGGTGTGTGCAAGGGGTTTGTACTGATCTTCTGGGGGAGGGTCCTGCTGTGCTAATTTCTCAGGTGGATTTGCTCTAGTGAAGATACACCTGCAAGGTTCCCTGATGGTGGTTTTTGTAAGTGGCTGGAGACTCCACCAGGGGTGCTGTGTTGCTCACTGAAGTTGGTCAGTGATGATGAGGGGGGATGGCAGGGTCTTATTCTCTTGGTCTCATAGCAGGGAGTTCACACCTGCTGCACTTTATGAAGCTCTCAAAGAAGAGAAAACAATCTTCCCTCTAATGTTCCTAGCTTCCATCAGGTCCCTGCCTTCACCATGTCTGTTCAAGCTGTCTCTCTTCCAGGCAGCACAGTACCCCTGAGTTTTATCTCAGGCCCATGGCTGGGTTTCAAAACTCCAAATTTTGGGGACCTACTTGGCACAGACCTACACTGATCCTCTAAGAGACAGTCTTGCCAAACTGTGTCTTGTGCCAGTCTGTCCCAGGAAAGTAGTCACATGACCATGCAGCAGTTCAGAATTTATGGTACATTGGGAAAAAAAGCTGGCACTAAATTTTGCTGCTATCAGCAGTTGTCTCTGTTCCTATGGTAGTGAGCAGGGCTATACATTAGCTCCTGCCAGCTCTTTTGTCCCCAGAGAGGCCATGCCACCATTTCCAAATGCACTCCAAGAGGGGAACTGTTTCTCCCCGTGTAACCCAGAGGATCCTCAGACCACACTGCCTGCTCTTAGGCCTCAGCCCTCCTTCCCCTTAGGTACACCACTAAGCCCATGAGGCATGACTCTGGCAATGGTGTAGACTTCTAAAACTTCAGACTTTGAGCTCTTCTAGGTTATAAACTTACAGTAGTCCGCCCCTCTTCTTTTCTCAGTCAATGGGTCTGGGAAAGAGTTTTTCCTGGGCAATCTCTTGAATGCTTTTACTCTTTCTCTCTTTCTCACATCTGTCTGTGATCAGGACTCCCTCCTCTCTGCAACATCTGCAATTATTTTCTCCTCCAAATGGACTCTCCACAGCTCCTACAGTTCATGATTAGCCATTTTACTACCTCTAGATATGCAGTTTGTTTTGTCAGTTCTCAGACTGATTTTTGGGTGTTTAGAATAATTTGATATTTATCTTAACTCTGAAGCCAAAAATGTCATTTTCTTTTGATGGATTCCATTTTGACATTGTTAACTTAGTCTATAGTAAAAAAATCTCAGTGCAATAAAACATACAGTGGTGTATTGGTTTTAGGTGTACAATGTAGCAATTCAACAATTCCATATATTTTTCAGTACTCATCAAGGTAAATGTGAGAGATGTCTCTTAACACTATAATTCATCGGCCTGTATATATAGTATACTGATCCTTTTATTTGAAACAACCTATTCATATAACAGAAAATATGCTTTTATTTTTCAAAATGTCATAGTAGCAACAGTATGAGATTTATTTCTCCTATGAGAAAACACACCAATGAAGGTATAATTCCAAAGATATTATAGTGTCTAGTTCCATCTTGTGAAAATTTGGATTGGAATGAAAAATAGATTTTTAAAGACAAACTAAAGAATGCTTCAATGGAGATAAGGTAAACTTGAAGGATGAAAAGTAGGTTGACATTGTTTTCAATAATCCACTTTCATTACTCTGAGTATATAATATAACTCCAATATTATATTAAACAATTGGATTAAATGTTAATTTATTTCTCTTTTGGCATGTCCATGTCATGAATAACAATGATTTCAAAAATATAAGGGAGGTATTTATAAGACTATGAATTGCTAGTTGGTAGTATTATGTCTTACACTCCCATTTATAATATCAAAATAATTCACCATGATGAATGTTAGGATAGTGAGCCAACAAAAGCAATAGTGATTTGCCACTTATTATTTATCATTTAAGAATATTGCAATTTAGTACTATTACTTTTCTTACAATTTAAATGAACTGAAATATAATTTTTGAATAAATAAGTCTAAAAAATATCCACATAGATGAGTACAAACAGCATCATCAGTATTTAATAAAGCTCAAGAGAAACTATTGACCAAACTTCTTTTAGTATTTTCCAGAATCTATTACAAGGCACCCTGTTTCGTTTATTGTTTTCCGTGGCCTATTTTTGTAGAGAAAACAATGGAATAGTTCCTTGTGCGATTCTAGTGTATACAGCAAAGTTTAGAATCTTAAAAAAGGAAACTTAGAAACTGTATTCAAATTATTTTCTTTCTGTTATTGTTCTTTTCTTCTTTCACACCTTCTGAAACATGTATTACTCATCTTAAATTACTATTATACTTAGAAACTCTGGGAACACATAAATTTTGTTTCTAAAGGACTGACTTTATTTTAAAACATTGCATCACATTTGAATCTCAGTAAGCAAAGCTATGTCTTCATTGTATGTTGATTTTGGCAAAAAGAACAGACTTGCATACATCAGATGATATGATAAAGTAATTTAAAGTAAAAGATTTTTAACATAATAAAATAGTGTGGAATTAAAGCACAATATGTATATCTTCTGGGTAATTTAAGTCATAATGTTTCTTGTTTTCTTAGAAGTTCTAATAATTAACATTTTTTTAAATGGGCCCTTTTATAGATACTTGTGCTATTCACTGGAATAGAAGCACAGAAAAGATTCTCTCTGCTTAGATTAACAAATTCACACAATATGTGCCTAACCTGAAATAAATATATCAAATATCTGAGAAGTAGTGTGATTCATGATGACAAGTTGTTTTAAAAGGGGAATTGCTAAGATTTTTTTTTTAGCAAAGACCCTACAAAAACCAGTCTTGGGCACTGAGTGCTGAACTATTTTATAATAGCTAATTAAAAGTCTGAGTTCTTTGCCAAAGTATGCTGTTTTAAACTTACATTCTATCCCACATTCATAACATATATATGCATATTTCACTGGGGCAAGCAACTTAGAAATATGATTGCATCATAGCTGTGCAGTTATACAAGGAACTTGTCAACTTAATGCATTTATTTTTTGTAAAAGTTCACTTGTCTAATCACTGAAATATACAATGAAAGGCTACATTTAGAGGCCTAGAAAACCTATGGTTTAGTATAAAGAAATTTCAATTACAAAATAATGGGAATGTTATAATTACCAAAAATATGATATCTAATATATCATAAACTTTACCTGCAACTACTTTTTAATCACAATAACATCACACCAAGAGTACATATTTTTGTTAACTAAAATTAAAGAGGCAATTTGGGAACAAGAGACAGATTCCTTCTCTCTGTGTTTTAAATTCCTCCACATCGAACTACAGATACATTTAAGCTGTCAATCACAATACCAAAAAATGGACAGGATTTTGCTTTCTAAAATCATTGAAATACATAAAATGCCTTGGAAGATAATGATACTATTCCATAAAATCTAAATATTTTATGTGCAGTTCCCATTCTCCTATCATAGTATTCATATTTTAATTATGTATTTATTTTGATTGTTTGCATGTGAAAAACTAATCTATTATCTCAACATTAGGCTCATTTCTTTTAGAGCCAAGATAATTTTAAAATCAATAAAGACTCCTTTTTCAAGATGCTTAAGGCAGAGTGCATAAGATTCATGCTTGCTGCTTTGCCTGAGCTTCTGCTTCCTGAAATGAAAAACAAACAAAACAGATATATTTAAATATCACAAAGCATACATTTTTGTACATTTTGGATAAACTATATGAGCTCGAATTATTAAGAATATTTAAAAGCAGGGGTCCCTGTGTGGCTCAGTTGTTTGAGCATCCAACTCTTGGTTTCCACTCTGGTCATGGTCTTGGGGTCCTGGGATTTAGTCCTGTGTCTGGCTTTGCGTTCTGGCGGGAGTCTGCTTCTTTCCTGCTCTCCCTCTTCCTCTGCCCCTCCCCCACCCATGTGCTCTCTCTATTTCAAAAATAAATAAATACATCTTTAAAAAATAATATTCAACGGCAAATAATGGCTCCCAGAGAAGATTGCTTAAAAATTATTAATAGAAAAAACTATAAAATAGAAACTTCTGTTTAGAAGCATATATAATAGAAGACTGACTAATCATTACTAATTGTTTGAAATAATTCCAAAAAAACAAGTGATTTATAAGTATAGTTCATATTTTATTTAAAAGTAGATGATTTCTGGGATCCCTGGGTGGCTCAGTGATTTAGCGCTTTTTGGCCCAGAGTGTGATTCTGGAGTCCCCAGGTCGAGTCCCGTATCAGGCTCCCTGCATGAAGCCTGCTTCTCCCTCTGCCTGTGTCTCTGCCTCTCTCCCTCTCATGAATAAATAAAATCTTTAAAAAGAAAAGTAGATGATTTCTTTTCTGTGTGATTTTTCACCAAAATTGAGTGTTCAAAAACATTGTCATCTAAAGTTTATAATTAATTGTTTTTGTTTAATTAAGGTTTAAGTTCCTTGGAAAATATATTAATTGTTAAACGATTGTTGTTTTTAAATTTTACAACAGTAGGCAGGAAAAGAGGTCAAGTTGTTTTCTTCTCCTTGGGCAATGACTATCTGTAGCGTTGGAACTCTGACCTATAGATGTGCTCTGGCTCCTATTACAGTACTCGACACAAAATATGCTTCAAGGAAAGCTTATGAAACTAAAGATGGGTGGCAAGAGTGACTTTGCTGAAAGCAACTTCAGAGTTAGGTTGTAGAAATCATGTATGCTGGACAATATCATTCTAAATACACCTTCCATAAGTTGAATACTTGATAATCTCAGGAGGAGTGGAAATAGTTGAATACACCCAAATGAGCCTCTGACGCTATGCCCAGAAAAAGGAGAAAAATAAAAAACTAAAACTAAAAATGATAGATTTTTATAAAACAAAAAAAGGTAGAAATGAAAAGAAAAAAGGACACTGAAATTCATTTTTAATATACCTTTAATAAAACAGATGTAAAATATTACTGACTCACCTCCCAAAACCCTTCACCAAGTAAAAGGCCCTAAGCTCTTTTTTAAAACTCCAAACATAGTATTTGGGTGTCAAAATGAATATATCTTAGACCCACATTATATATATATTTTTCATATTATAGAACAACCTTTCAAGAATTTCCTCACACGCAGAATGAATTTTACACTAAGACCTCTCAAAGGCTTAGCACATATAGCTGGGAAAGTAGTTATATAAAGATGTAAATATGTCCTAATGTGAAATCCTTCTTCTTATGCACATCTAATACCTCTGAGTAACTAGTATTTTGGAAACAGCCTAATTCCCTAAAGTCACATCCTAACAATCTTTGCTGTAATTAGTTATATTTAACTCTCAGTTATTCCTTTTAATGGAAGAAATTATTAGCACAAACATCCAAAACAAAATGGCAATTCAAAATTCTTTGTAATATCTTCACATCATATTTAAATTATTTACCTTTTAAATTACATTTTATCCATCAAATATGTATATTGTGCTAAAATATTTGTTACTACATAGATGTAAGTAGCTAATATTCATAGTTCATAGATTATCTAACCAACTAGAGATATTTGGACACAGGTGTATGAGGTATCCTCCCCCTATATTCCTAATATAAACATCATTGGATAAATGCACTGATTTTGAGTCAGATAATCCTGGGTTCAAATTCGAGCTCTGGTACTTAATTATTATGTATCCTTGGACAAATTACTTAAATTACCTGAGCATCAGTTTCCTCCCCTGTAAAATGCCATAGAGGACACTTAGCTCATAAGGATGGTATAAGGATAAAATGAAATGCATGTGAAGTGTCTAGTTTAGCGTTTGGCCCATTGCAGGCAACTATCCTACTTTCCTGCTTTTCTCATCTCCAATTTTTGCCTAGTAACTAGGACCAATACCACAGCTAAGTGATGTTAATATAAAATTTCTCTTGGAGATATAATAAAATAGGACGGACTTAGTGGAAATAGGACTGCCTCTAATTTCACAGCAAGGCAGATTCCATTTCTTCTCCCTACAGAAAGTTCAACCAAAGCTAATGAGAAAGTTTCTCAAACCAGCATTCTCTATTCTCTCAACATACTAGTGGACATCAGTTAATGGTTCTTCTCTCAACATGAACATAACCAGATTTTTACTATTTAGTAAAAATACATTATTTCATATCTGAAAATCATCACCTCTACTATAAAGAAATGCTAGTTCTAAGGAATTATCTTTTGTATTAATAAAATAAATAGTAAATATCAGCCTACCCTGTTTTAAATGCATCCAATATAAAAATATTATAAAAATTGTCTTCCTTTTTTTTTACTGAATCGATAAATTTATTTTTTTCTTTATTTTTTTAATAAATTAATTTTTATTGGTGTTCAATTTACCAACGTACACAATAACACCCAGTGCTCATCCCGTCAAGTGTCCCCCTCCGTGCCCGTCACCCATTCCCCCCACCCCCCGCCCTCCTCCCCTTCCACCACCCCTAGTTCATTTCCCAGAGTTAGAAGTCTTTATGTTCTGTCTCCCTTTCTGATATCTCCCACACATTTCTTCTCCCTTCCCTTATATTCCCCTTCACTATTATTCATATTCCCCAAATGAATGAGTGGAGAGGATGCGGAGAAAAGGGAACCCTAAAAATTGTCTTCCACAGGAGGATTCCTTATTCTATGGAAATATTTGCCATAAGGTACTTTTAAATATCAAGTTCTCCACTGCATTGGCTTTTAATGATTTTTAAATGTAAAGAGAAGGTATGCTAATTATTTGGAAAGTGAAGAAAGGAGAAAAATATTCACATTTACCTATGGTTCTATTCAGTCTCCTAACATAATTAGAATATTAATTATACATTAAAAACAATGATATACCTCATAATATATTTTTATACAAACCCATTTTTTAAATAATAAATTTATTTTTTATTGGTGTTCAATTTGCCAACATACAGAATAACACCCAGTGCTCATCCTGTCAAGTGCCCCCCTCAGTGCCCGTCACCCATTCACTCCCACCTCCCGCCCTCCTCCCCTTCCACCACCCCTAGTTCGTTTCCCAGAGTTAGGAGTCTCTATGTTCTGTCTCCCTTTCTGATATTTCCCACACATTTCTTCTCCCTTCCCTTATATTCCCTTTCACTATTACTTATATTCCCCAAATGAGTAAGAACATATAATGTTTGTCCTTCTCCGATTGACTTACTTCACTCAGCATAATACCCTCCAGTTCCATCCACGTTGAAGCAAATGGTGGGTATTTGTCGTTTCTAATGGCTGAGTAATATTCCATTGTATACATAAACCACATCTTCCTTATCCATTCATCTTTCGATGGACACCGAGGCTCCTTCCACAGTTCGGCTATTGTGGACATTGCTGCTATAAACATCAGGGTGCAGGTGTCCCGGCGTTTCATTGCATCTGTATCTTTGGGGTAAATCCCCAACAGTGCAGTTGCTGGGTCGTAGGGCAAGTCTATTTTTAACTCTTTGAGGAACCTCCACACAGTTTTCCAGAGTAGCTGCACAATTTCACAAGGTTTTTCTTCCTCAGGCTGTCGTTTATTTCCCTTAATCTATCCTCATGGTCTTTTAATTGTTTGTCTCTTTTTTCCTCAGTTTCCCTCTTTGCCATCAACTTGTCTTCTATGTCACTCACTCGTTCTTCCAACTCCTTAACCCTCGTCGTTAGGACTTCTAGTTTGGATTGCATCTCATTCAATTGGTTTTTAATTTCTGCCTGATTGGATCTAAATTCTGCAGTCATGAAGTCTCGTGAGTCCTTAATGCTTTTTTCTAGAGCCACCAGTAGCTGTAGAATAGTGCTTCTGAATTGGCTTTCTGACATTGAAGTGTAATCCAGATTTTGTAACTCTGTGGGAGAGAGGGCTGTTTCTGATTCTTTCTTTTGAGGTGAGGTTTACCTTCTAGTCAATTTGCTCAGTACAGAGTGGCCAAAAACAAGTTGTATTGGGAAAAGGAGAGAAAGAGAGAGAAGGAAAGAAAAGAGAAAAAGAAAAAAGAAAAAGAAGAAAAAAAGGAAAAAAAGAGAAGAAGAAGAGAAAGAAAAATAAAGAAAGGTGAAAAAAAGGGGGGTGGGAGAGCAATCAGAAATCGAAAAGAAAAGAAAAAAGAAAACAAAACAAAAAACACGGGGGAGTATCTTCTGATTCTGTAGACTTTAAGTCCCTTGACTTCCCCTGGAACTGGTCCGTCTGGCTGGTCTTCTGGGGGAGGGGCCTGCTGTGCTGATTTTCAGGTGTTAGCACTTGGGGAGTTGCTCTGCCCCTGCCTGCTGCAGGGCTCAGTGGGGCTTGTTTACCCCGTGAGGCCCCAGGAGGAACAGCCACAGTGTCTATGGCAACTCTGGAAGCCTGGATTCAGCCTCCGCAGGAACTACAGGGCTCGGGTGCAGGGCCTGGAGGCTCCGGGGCGGGGCCGCTGATCTGCTCAGTTCCGGGCGGGAGCGTCCTTGCTGTTCTGGGCCCTCCCGTCCTCTGCCTGTCCCGGGGGCGGCCGGATCCTGGGCTGTGTCCTGGCGCCCTGTGCTCCGGAGCCTGCGCTGTTGGATTCGCGCTCCCGGTCGCGCAGCCGCCTCTCTGCGGAGCCGCTGGAGCCCCTCCGAGCTGCTCCCGCCGCGCAGCCCCCTCCGCGTGGAGCCTCTTCCTCTGCCCGAGCTGCCACCGCCGAGCTGCTCCCAGAGCTGCGCAGCCCCCTCCGCGGAGCCGCCGCCCGAGCCCCTCCAAGCTGCTCCGGATCCCGCTATGCGCGCTGCAGCCCTTAGGGAGCTCGGCGCACTCTCCCGTGGCGCAGGTGTCTGTTAGTGTCCCAGGGAGCCCGAGGGCATCCCCGCCCTCCTGGGTCCTGCTCTAACTCCCTGCGGGCGCCTTTCCGCCCGGGAAGGTTGGTGCAGCTCCTGCTTCTCCGGGACGGGGCTCTCCTGTCCTGGGGACACTCGCCCGGCCTCAGCCCGGCTCCTCACGCGGCCCCTCCCCCTTGGAGGCCTTTTGTTTCTTTATTTCTTATTCCTTGTCTTCCTACCTTAATAGAAGCGCGAACTCTCCTCACTGTAGCATTCCAGCTGGTCTCTCTTTAAATCTCCGGCCGAATTCGTAGATTTTCAGGATGATTTGAAGGTTATCTAGGTAATTTGGTGGGGACAGGTGATTTGGGGACCCTACTCTTCCGCCATCTTGCCCTTCCTCGAGTCCTTTGTAGATCTTGGATACTAGCCCTTTATCTGTTAGGTCATTTGCAAATATCTTCTCCCATTATGTAGGTCGTCTTTTAGTTTTGTTGACTGTTTCTTTTACTGTACAAAGGTTGTTTATCTTGATAAAGTCCCAGTAATTCATTTTTGCTTTTGTTTCCCTTGCCTTTATGGAAGTATCTAGCAAGAAGTTGCTGTGGCCAAGTTCAAAAAGGGTGTTGCCTGTGTTCTCCTCTAGGATTCTGTTGGATTCCTGTCTCAATTTAGATCTTTCATCCATTTTGAGTTTATCTTTGTGTATGGCATAAGAGAATGGTCTACTTTCAGTCTTCTGCATGCAGCTGTCCAATTTTCTTAGCACCATTTATTACAGAAAATTGTCTTTTTTGCAATGGATAATATTTCCTGCTTTGTCGAATATTAGTTGACCATAGAGTTGAGGGCCCTTTTCTGGGTACTCTATTCTCTTTCACTGATCTATGTATGTGTTTCTGTGCCAGTACCACACTGTCTTGATGACCACAGCTTTGTAGTACAACCTGAAATCTGGCATTGTGATGCCTCCAGCTATGGTTTTCTTTTTTAATATTCCCCTGGCTATTAGGGGTCTTTTATGATTCCACACAAATCTTAAGATGATTTCTTCCAACTCTCTGAAGAAAGTCCATGGTATTTTGATAGGGATTGCATTAAATGTGGAAATTGCCCTGGATAACATTGACATTTTCAGAATATTAATTCTTCCAATCCATGAGCATGGAATATTTTTCCATCTCTTTGTGTCTTCCTCTATTTCTTTCAGAAGTGTTCTGTAGTTTTAGGGTATAGATCCTTTACCTCTTTGGTGAGGTTCATTCCTAGGTATCTTATGCTTTTGGGTGCAAATGTAAATGGGATTGACTCCCTCATTTCTCTTTCTTCTGTCTCATTGTTAGTGTATAGAAATGTCGCTGATTTCTGGGCATTGATGTTGTATCCTGCCATACTGCCGAATTGCTGTATGAGTTCTAGCAATCTTGGGGTGGATTATTTTGGGTTTTCTATGTAAAGTATCATGTCATCGGCGAGGAGGGAGAGTTTGACTTCTTCTTTGCCAATTTGAATGCCTTTTATTTCTTTTGTTGTCTGATTGCTGAGGCTAGGACATCTAGTACTATGTTGAATAGCAGTGGTGACAGTGGACATCTCTGTCTTGTTTCTGATCTTAGGGGAAAGGCTCCCAGTGTCTCCCCATTGAGAATGATATTTGCTATGGGCTTTTCGTAGATGGCTTTTATGATGCAGAGGAATGTTCCCCCTATCCCTACACTCTGAAGAGTTTTGATCAGGAATGAATGCTGTATTTTGTCAAATGCTTTCTCTGCATCTATTGAGAGGATCATATGGTTCTTGTTTTTTCTCTTGCTGATATGATGAATCACATTGATTGTTTTAAGAGTGTTGAACCAGCCTTGCATCCTGGGGATAAATCCTACTTGGTCATGGTAAATAATCTTCTTAATGTATTGTTGTATCCTATTGGCTAGTATCTTGTTGAGAATTTTTGCATCCATGTTCATCATGGTTATTCGTCTATAATTCTACTTTTTGGTGGGGTCTTTGTCTAGTTTTGCAATTAAGGTGATGCTGGCCTTATAGATCGAGTTTGGAAGTATTCCATCCCTTTCTATTTTTCAGAACAGCTTTAATATAATAGGTATGATTTCTTCTTTAAACGTTTGATAGAATTCCCCTGGAAAGCCATCTGGCCCTGGCCTTTTGTGTCTTGGGAGGTTTTTGATGACTGCTTCAATTTCCTCCCTGGTTATTGGCCTGTTCAGGTTTTCTATTTCTTCCAGTTCCAGTTCTGATTGTTCGTGGTTTTCCAGAAATGTGTCCATTTCTTCTAGATTGCCTAATTTATTGGCAGATATCTTCTCATAATATGCTTTTAAAATCGTTTGTATTTCCTTGGTGTTGGTGATGATCTCTCATTTTTCATTCATGATTTTATTAATTTGAGTCTTTTCTCTTTTGTTTATAATAAAGCTTGCTAGTGTTTATCTATCTTATTAATTCTTTCAAAGAACAAACTCCTGGTTTTGTTAATCTGTTCCACAGTTCTTCTGGTCTCTATTTTTTTGAGTTCTGCTGGAGTATCTATTAACTGTCTTCTGCTGGGTGGAGGATGTATTTGCTGTTCTTTCTCTAGCTCCTTAAGGTGCAAGGTTAGCTTTTGTATTTGAGTTCATTTCAGATTTTGGATGGATGCTTGTATTGCGATATATTCCCCCCTCAGGACTGCTTTTGATGTATCCCAAAGATTTTGAATGATTGTATCTTCATTCTCATTAGTTTCCAAGAATCTTTTAAATTCTTCTCTAATTTCCTGGTTGACCCTTTCATCTTTAGCAGGATAGTTTTTCACCTCCACGTGTTTGAATTCCTTCCAAATTTCTTCTTGTGATTTAGTTCTAGTTTCAAAGCATTATGGTCTGAAAATATGCAGGGGACAATCCCAAACTTTTGGTATCTGTCAAGACCTGATTTGTGACCCAATATGTGGTCTATTCTGGAAAAAGTTCCACATGGACTTGAAAAGAATGTGTATTCAGTTGCATTTAGATGTAAGGTTCTGGAAATATCTGTGAAATCCATCTGGTCCAGTGTATCATTTAAAGCTCTTGTTTCTTTGGAGATGTTGTGCCTAGATGATCTGTCGATTACAGAATGCACTGTGTTCAAGTCTCACAATATAAGTGTATTATTATCTAAGTATGTCTTAACTTTGGTTATTAATTGATTGATATACTTGGCAGCTCTCACATTATGGGTATAAATATTCATGATTGTTAGATCCTCTTGTTGGATAGATCCTTTAAGTATGATATAGTGTCCCTCTTCATCTCTCACTACAGTCTTTGGGGTAACCTTTGATTTATCTGATATGAGGATGGCTACCCCTGTTTTCTTTTGAGGACCATTTGAATGGTAAATGGTTCTCCAACCTTTTATTTTCAGGCTGGAGGTGTCCTTACTTCTAAAATGAGTTTCTTGGGATCCCTGGGTGGCGCAGCGGTTTGGCACCTGCCTTTGGCCCAGGGCGCGATCCTGGAGACCCGGGATCGAATCCCACGTCGGGCTCCCGGTGTGTGGAGCCTGCTTCTCCCTCTGCCTGTGTCTCTGCCTCTCTCTCTCTCTCTCTGTGACTATCATAAATAAATAAAAATTAAAAAAAAATAAAATGAGTTTCTTGTAGACAGTAAATAGTTGGGTCTTGCTTTTTTTTCCAGTATGAAACCCTGTGCCTTTTGTTGGGATCATTAAGCCCATTCACACTCAGAGTTACTCTTGAAAGATATGAATTTAGTGTCATCATAATACCTATTCAGTCCCTGTTTTTATGGATTGTTTCCTTGGACTTCCTCTTTCTTTTACAGAGTCACCCTTAATGTTTCTTGCAGAACTGGTTTTGTTGTCGCATATTCTTTCAGTTTCTGCATATCTTGGAAGCTCTTTATCTCTCCTCCTATTCTGAATGAGAGCCTTGCTGGATATTGTTTCCTTGGCTGCATGTTCTTCTCATTGAGGACTCTGAATATATCCTGCCAGCCCTTTCTGGCCTGCTAGGTCTCTGTGGCGAGGTCTGCTGTTAACCTAATACTTCTCCCCATAAAAGTTAGGGATTTCTTGTCTCTTGCTGCTTTAAGGATCCTCTCTTTATCTTATGAATTCATAAGTTTCACTATTAAATGTCGGGGTTTTGAATGATTTTTATTGATTTTTGGCGGGGGGGGGTGGACCTCTTTATTTCATGGATCTGAATGCGTGTTTCCCTTCCCAAGTTAGGGAAGTTCTCAGCTATGATTTGTTCAAATACACTTTCTGGTCCTCTGTCCCTTTCGGCGCCCTCTGCAACCCCAATTAAATGTAGGTTTTTCCTTTTGAGGCTGTCATTTATTTCCCTTAACCTTTCCTCATTATATTTTAATTGTTTTCTCTTTTTTCCTCAGCTTCCTTCCTTGCCATCAACTTATCTCCTATGTCACCCACTTGTTCTTCTACCTCAATAACCCTCATTGTAAGGACCTCCAGTTTTGATTGCATCTCATTTAATTGATTTTTAGTTTCAGACTGATTAGCTCTAAATTCTGCAGTCATGAAGTCTCTTGATTCCTTTATGCTTTTTTCCAGAGCCACCAGTAGTTTTATAATTGTACTTCTGAATTGGCTTTCTGACATTGAATTGTAATCCAAATTCTGTAACTCTGTGTGAGAGAGGACTGTTTCTGATTCTTTCTTTTGTGGTCAGTTCTTTCTTCTAGTCATTTTGCTCAGTGCAGAGTGGCTAAAAACAAGTTTACTGGTAAAATGAAGGAAAGGGGGGGAGGGGAAATCAAACAAAAAACAACAAAAAAAGAAGGAATAGTATCCTCTGATTCTATATACTGTAAGTCCCTAGACTTCTCCTGGAGCATTCCAGAACTTCTTGGTTAAGAACTTGCTTTTCCCTTGTCTTTCCAGCTTGTCTTCTGGGGGAGGGGATTTCTGTGCTGATTCTCAGGTGTGTGCACCTGGGAAAGATGCCCCGCCCCCCTGCCAGGTGCACTGTTCTGTGGGAGCTGTTTATCCCATGAGTCCCCTACTCCCTGGCATCCTCACTCAGTCCCAGGTACAAGGCGACATCAGGAGGAAGAACAGTGGTGGCACCCAGATCTCCAGCTCTAGAGTCAGCTCCAGCAGTAACTAACACAGCTCCCAGTCCGCAGGGGCCTTGATGCTCCGGGGGCGGGCGGGGGGCGCTGATCTGCATAGCTCCAGGCGCCTGGTGCTAGTAGCGTTCTTGCTGTCCTGTGTCCTCCCGGCTTCTGCCTGCCCCAAGGGGAGCACTGGATCCTAGGCTGTGTCCCCTGTGCCTTGGGATCCGGGGACTGCGCCACTGGAATCATGCTCTCGTGGCCGCGCAGACCCCTCCACATGGAGCTGCCACCTGAGCTGCTGCTTGACCTGCTCCCAAGGCCCCGCTGGGCGTGTGTTCCATCCCTTTAGGGAGCTCGGTCGGAGTGTGTGGTGTGCTCTTCCCGGTGCGCACTTCCTCTGTTAGTGACCCCGGGAACCTGCGGTCTCCACTGCCCCTCCTGGGATCCTGCGGGAGCTACTGCAATCACCTTTTCTTCCGGGAAGATTGGTAAAGTTCCTGCTTCTCTGGGACTGGGCTTTTCGGTCCTGGAGGCACTCACCGCCTGATCTTAGCCAGGCTCCTCACTGGGGCCCCTCCCCCTTGGATGCTTTTTTATTTAATTTTTTCCCTGTCTTCCTACCTTTTTGGAAGCACGAGCTCTTCTTACTGTGGCATTCCAGCTGTTCTCTCTTTAAATCTCAGGCCGAATTTGTAGGTTTTCAGGATGATTTGAAAGTTATCTAGGTAAGTTGGTGGGGACATGTGACTTGGGGATCCTACTCTTCTGCCATCTTGCCGTGCCTCCCCTAACGTGATTAAACAAAATATCTTACCTAACATTTCTTATGCCTTAAATTATACAAAGTCTAAAAGAAGATATTTTATTCATGGAAAAAGAGAATTCATTAAGGAAACAGAATTTCACAGTGACTCAGACAACAATGCTAGTAAATGGGTCTCTGCTGAGAACATGAACAATAACAGACCCTCAAAATTGGAGAAGGAGCTGGAGTTCAATGAATCTGTTCAACATAAAATTAGTTGCTAACAACAAAAGATAAAATGATAGAACAGGAATCATACATTCTGATTATGCCAGCGTGTGTAGAAAAGAACATGGTAAAAGGCAAAGTATATTTAATGTCCATAGCTTTAAGATATTTCATTAAATAAGAAATTTAATTTTTCATTCTTTTCTTTATATGATCTCCCCTGGAAATACTACCACTTGAAAAATTAATTTGTTAAAAAAAAGAAAAATTAATTTGTTATTGGCAGCGAGAAAGCCCCAAGTTTAGCCAGCAATTTAGTGACCAGTTTTGAAACTCAAATGCTTTTACTTGATTTGAATGCATGACTCTAGCATTTGCTTTCACACAAAGACAATAGAGGCTGCCAAGAAGATTACTATGTTCTAAGATGAGTTCTGTTGATGTAGAACCATGCATGACAGTTGAAATAATGGAGTCTTTAAAATTGGTAACCACTTATTATTTATAAATGGGTCAATAAGAAATTTGCTGCTTTTGATAACTTGATGGAGAAGTCACTCCACCTACATCCTACTCATATACTTTATGTATTTGATTATGCATTGTGTGCCCTACCTGTGTGCCCTACCTGGATTTAAGTACATGCAGAGAAGGAAGAGTTCTGTTACCTATGTTACACTGCCTCTGGCTTAACTTGAATACTTGATAAAGGTAGAAATCTCACTGACTAAAAATTCCAGCAGTAATATAATAGATTATAAAGCAAGAAAACAAAGGAATCATACCTTTGAACCAGGTGGGGCTGTCAAGCCCAAAAACGCATACACTGCATTATTTTCTCTAGCTTCAAAGAAAGCATCATAGTCCTTAATGAAAAGAAGGCAAGAAAAATTAGCAGTATGCAACCAAGAAAGGAAATAAAAGATTGAATTATTCAAAATTAACTCATTGGTCAACCTTTTGGGGGGCATACAAACTACCTTCCAAAATGCTACAATTTTGGAAAGACTAGTAAAGAGGCAAGACATATTACATCCCACTTAATATAGGTTAGAATATATGCTGTTTGGTGGGGCAGAAATGGCAAAATGACTTATTCCATATCACATAGCATTTAAGTCTGTTTGAGGTCAAGTAACTTTCTCCACAACCCAAAGCAACCAACTATTTGTCAGTAAGAGTTTGGTTATTTCTGGTAGGAGGCTGTTGTTTCTGTTCCCCATTATTTCTCTTTCATTATTTATTAAGGTAGAGGTATCCTCAGAACCTACAGTATACCTGATATTAACTAGGCCATGCATGTAATAAATCTATGCTGTATTTGGAGGAAGGGAATGTAATTTTCATGAAATATGACCAGAAGAGCAAACAAACTACTTAGATATTTCAATTCAAGGATCCAAGAAAAACCTCACATGACTGAATTTGGTTGGGCTTCCCACTGTCATCCTCTAAGCCACCAAGTATGTTTTAGAAGTGACAAATAGAATTGCCTAAATTTGACTATGACATATAATCAGTAGCAAATCTACTTAGAAAACACAGCCATTGTTGGTACCTGGTCTTATTTTGTTTAAAACACACAAAAATAAGTTTGTCATCTTGGTGGATTTATTGTAGGTGAAAAATATTCATAATTTGCTGGTTTCTCTAGAGATTGCCTCATGAATATATTGTTAATTACAGGGTTAAGTCCTGGCACTTGAAGAATCTGGAGATATACAGTTTAGATATATGTATAATTTCTGGTACTTGGAGAATCTCTCAAGCCATTAATGACCCTAAATTGGAACCTTACTCCAAGAAATAGCAAAGTTTCTATCTTATTTAGGGATCTTCTAACACAATCAGAATTGTTTAGCACTACTGAAATCTCCCCAGGAATTGACTCAAAGCATCTTATTGTGTACCCTACATCTTGGCAAAGGATTAAACCCTAAACAACAGGCATTTATGAACAGCCTCCTATGAGCTTATTCTTCAAAAGTGAAACTATTTTGATATTGATAGCAATTTCATACTGAGACACATGACCTATAAACTACTCAAAATAAACAAACAATATATATATCATTTCTACACTCAACCACTTGGAAGTAACTTCAAAATGCTAGCTGAAAGAGTCAGTCACAGAAGAGTTATTCCTTACCTTTTGTTCAAAAATAACTCAAGCCAGTCTTTAAATTCATGTGAAAGAATATAGATTCAACTATATTGAAATATGATCATAAAATGCTACTATAATTGTCTGTTTCAAGATCACAGTATAATAACATTTTGGGGGCCTGGACTTAGCAAACACAAACAGATTTGTAACTCCAAGACAAAAGAACATCACCAGTTTCTCAATTAAGTCAGATTAAATTAGTTTATTTTGCAAATACATATTGAGTACCTACTACATACCAATCATTTTTGGTGCTAAGAATACAAGAGTATACAAAACATTAAGATCTTCATATCTATTCATGGCTCAATCCTAGGGAATTCAAATTTAAAATATTTACAAAGAGTAAACAAAACAGATTGTGATATAGTCTGCTTCTTCTATAGGAATTTGCTTGAGGAAAAAAAAAGATATTTTGTTTACACCTCTATGGTTCCACTAACATTAACCTGTATATTATCATAATCATTATCAATTCATGAAAATGTTCTTCATATACATAGCATAAGCTCTTTCAGAATCAAGATTATCCTTAAAAATGTACCTATGTAATAGAGCCTCATCTATGTAGTAGGTTAGTTGTTTTAGTCACATTACAGGCTGGAAATAAGAACCTAATCCATAGTACTGTGTTCTCAACAAGATATAACTCCCCACCCCCACCCCCAGGGAAATCTGGCAAAGTCTAGAGATATTCTTGGTTTTTCACAACTGGGAGGGTGCTACTGGCACTCACAGACAGAAGACAGGGTTGCTACTAAACTTTCTATGATGCACAGGGTAGCTCCCAACAACAAAGTATTCTCCAATCCAATATCTCCATAGTGCCAAGTTTGAGAAACCTTCAGATATTTTAAACAACGGAATTCAATACAAAATATGAGGAATTTATTTACAAAGGAACTGATGAAAGGCAAACAGGAAATGGTAAGGGAACCCAAAGATTAGCAACAGCAAGAGGCTGCTACCACAGCTATACAGCTAATGGAAAAAGTGCAGAAGATGATATTACAGAACCCAAGAGTTGGGATACCTGGTACCACAAAGCAGACACAGCCACTGTCATGGACATCTCCAGAAGCCAGAGGGTTACACCTTGGCTTTTCCTTTCCTCTGTCCTCCAATCTTTCAACCAGTATCTCCCATTATTGGCCAAACCTAATAGCCAGTCACCAATGAATACTGTGAAATTTAACTTACTGAGGTCAGCAACCCTTCTATAATACAGAATGGAGGAAGAAAATAAAGATAGGATCTTTGTATAAATAGGAAAATGAAATATACACTGGTTTAAAAGAAAAAGTAAGAGCTTTAGAATAAAACAGATTTAGCAAGTCAGCCTTCTTCTAGGCCTCAATTTCTTCATCTGTAATACAGGAATAAAAATACCTACCTCATGGGATTAGCATGAAAACTAATATAATACACATAAAGCATGTAATATAATAACTGGCATAGCATATATTTTCTATGAATGGTTACTATATACGCTTCTCCCTAAGAGTCTGTATAGGGACAAATCTTAATTTTCATTGTTATTAAAATCCTAACAGTGCCTGGTACACAGCAGACATTCAATAAAAATGTGATCTTTTATCCATTAACAAATATTTGTTTGGTCGAGTCTCACCTCCTGCTCCATCCTTTCCAGCTCCCTATTTCTCACTGATACCTGATTTCTGTAACATACTACATTCCCTTAAATTGTGGCTTCTGATGGGGAAATAAGCCAGGTCAATGTGGTTTCTCAACTGTTACCCTTATAACCTAAAATGTGTTTGTTTTCAAGTCCAAACAAATTAAAATTCCTGCTTCAAAAAAAGTTAAGAAAATATTTGCTGGCTTATATCAGACTGGATGGCCTCTGAGGCCTCTTCCAGCTCCTGGGATGCAGCAATTTGCAGAAATTAGAGAATCACTGAGGTTTTATTATCTTAATGAATAGCCTTATTGCCTTTTCCTTATCTGCAGAGTATGTCTTTACACATCGGCCCTGTGGGCAGCAACAGATGAAATGTTCAGGACCCTCCTCAGAACTTAAAAATTCAATCCACAGAGAAAATATTTTGTGTCAATAAAGTTCTCAATTTTTCCATGCTCCCTCCCCTAGATTTTCAGAACTGACACACGAATAAAGATCCCCACCAAAAAGTGTCCTTTTACTTGCATATATATATATATCTGTGAACTAGAAGATTTGGATTGCTGACTCTAATACAGTTGTTCTTCAGTCATGCTAATTCTGAGGATATAGCAGGGCAAACAATTCCTTACTGGAAATTCCTATAGCCCTCACATTTGCTTCTTGTACTATCTCATCACATAGAAATGGATTCATAACCACACTCCAATTGTTTCAGGTGTGTATGATTCTTCCCACACCTCACTCCCAACAGCTCCTTAAGAGAAGAAAACTATTATATTTATACTTGTACTTGCCATGGTAGCAAGAATGGCCACCAGCTTCAAATGTTAAATATATAGTGACAGAAGACTAAAGGAAACTACTCTATGTTTTAAATAAAGACTAAACATGGTATACTTGAAAGCACCAGTCACAAAGCAAAAATCCATTTTTGTTTCCCTTGTTCTTTACATGAGTTAAATCAGCTAACTTAACATTTTATGAAAATTCATTAATAATACCAAAATAAAAGTATTATTGACTTAAAGGAGAAAATAAGGTATTATTATTTTTAAACTATTTTTCATCTAAATATGCAGTTGACTTCTCAAAAGCTTCTTCATGGACATAGCAGACACAATGCAATTGCTCTATATAGAATTAAGAAGAAATGGAAAGGCAGGGTGCCTGGCTGGCTTAGTTGATAAAATATGCAGTTCTTGGTCTTGGGGTTGTGAATTCAATACACAGGTTGTATGTAGACACTACCTAAAAGTAAGATCATAAAAAAAGAAACGGAAGAACAACTCTGTGTTCAAGATCTGTATTATCCATTTACAGGAAATTTCAGGGGGCATGATTCATCCATTTGCTTTCTAGTAAAAATATCCCAGCTGCCTAATATGGATGAAGTGATGAACAAAAAAAAAGGCTGTATACAAATTTGGGATAAAAGGGATTGGATGTATTTGAGGTGATACATTTGATAAAACAAGAGTTTAGATTTTAATTTTTTTCTTACCCCACGGTACTGGCTTTCATTGAAAATCTGAGGTGGCAGCGGGTACCCTGTGGCTGGTCGATTGTTTTCAGGTACATTTTCTCTCATCCACTTCCGATTCTCTTCATTGGCTGCAATGTCTTTTTCTTCAAATCCTATTTTGTTAGCTTCTAAAAAACCAAGCACATCTTGCTGTTTCTTCTTAATCTAGAACCCAAAGGACAAAGAAACTATGTTGTTGAACAAACATTTTGTTGTTTTTATTTTTCAAATTAAACAAAAGTCAGTGTTTTTGAACTAGCAGAAATGAATTCAGACAGGGATCAAGAATTGTGGCTTCACAAAAGACGTGGTTTTTCCACTTTATTATTTTGCTGTTAATGGTGTCTCATAAGTGGATTGAATAGCTTTCAGCCTATAAATCCTTTTATCAACCTCTTTTTTTCTTTTTCCATAAAAAACTCCACATCAAATGACACAAAAGTAAGGCTAGCTAAAGTGTATCAATAGCCTAAACCACAGTTAAATAAAAATTGAGTAATGGAAGCTGTGCTTTCTGATTATCTCTAAGCCTCTCTTAGTTTCTTAGTTTCAGCCCTTGTAGGAAGTCTTTCCAAAAGATTCAAGTCTAGGGATCCCTGGGTGGCGCAGCGGTTTGGCGCCTGCCTTTGGCCCGGGGCACGATCCTGGAGACCCGGGATTGAATCCCACATCGGGCTCCCGGTGCATGGAGCCTGCTTGTGTCTCTGCCTCTCTCTCTTTCTCTCTCTGTGACTATCATAAATAAATAAAAATTAAAAAAAAAGATCCAAGTCTATACAGTGTCTTTTTTTTTGCCTTAAATTCTATCTTTAACTATAATTTTACATTTTTAAATTAAAAACTTTATAATTATTATACCTTCTAAGTGCTTTAGGTTTACTTCATAGCAGAATAGTTTTTAAAAATATACTTGCTATCATTTTTTCCACTTATTATTCATTAACTTTTTATTTTATTCCCAGTGTATTTAGCATGCAGTGTTATATTAGTTTCAGATTTACACTATAGTGATTCAACTATTCCATACATTACCCAGTTATCATCACAAGTGCACTCCTTAATCCCCATCACCTATTTCACCCATCCTCCCCAACCACCTACCATATGGTAACCGTAAGTTTGTTCTCTATAGTCAAGAGTCCGTTTCTTAGTTTATTTCTCTCTTCCTTTTTCCTTTGGTCAATTTTTTTTTTTAAATTCCACATATGAGTGAAGTCAATATGGTATTTATCTTTCTCTAATTGACATATTTTGTGAACATAATACTTTCTAGCTTCATCCATGTCCTTGCAAATGGCAGGGATTTGGTTTTCTTTAAATAGCTGAATAATTTTCAATTATGTATATAAAACCACATCTTCTTTATCCATTTATCTAGCAATACACACTTGGGCTGATTCCATAATTTGGTTATTGTATATGCAGCTGCCATAAACTTAGGGGATGCGTGTGTCCCTTTGAATTAGTGTTTCTGTATTTTTGGAGTAAATACTTAGTAGTCTAATTACTGGATCATAAGGTAGTTCTATTTATAAATTGTTGAGGAAACTCCATACTGTTTTCTGCAGTGGGTGCACCAATTTGCATTCCCACCAACAGTACAAGAGGGTTTCCTTTTCTCCGTATCCTTACCAATAATCACTATTTCTTGTGTTTTTCATTTTAGACAATCTGACAAATGTGAGGTGATATCTCAATGTGGTTTTAAACTGCACTTCTTGGGGCCCCTGGGTGTCTTGGCTAAAACTCTGTCTTTGGCTCAGGTCATGATCCTAGGATCCTGGGATCAGGCCCTCATTTGATTCCCTGTTCATCAGGGTGTCTACTTCTCCTTCTCCCTCACCCCTCACCCGTGCTCAGGTGCCAGTCTCAATAAATAAATAAATAAATAAACAAACAAATAAATAAGTAAATAAATAAATTAATCCTTAAAATAAAATAAATTGCATTTTTCTGATGATGAATAATGTTGAGCATTTTCTCATGTGTCTGTTGGCCGTTTATATGTCTTTTGTTTCTTTTCTTCCAAATTTTAATTTAATTCTAGTTAGTTAACATATAGTGTAATATTGATTTCTACTCATTATCAATACTCATTGGTAATGAGTAGAATTTAGTGATTCATCACCTACATATAACACCCAGTGCTTACTATAACAAGTGCATTCCTTAATACCCATCACCAATTTAGCCCATGCCCCACCCACCTCCCTTCAACAACCCTGTTTGTTCTCTATTGTTTAGAATCTCTTATGGTTTGCTTCCCTCTCTCTCTTTTTTTCCCCTTCACATACGTTCATCTGTTTTGTTTCCTAAGTTTCACATATGAGTGAAGTTATATTGTCTAAATCTGACTTATTTTGCTTAGCATGGTTCACTCTAGCTCCATTCACATCATTGCAAATAGCAAGAATTTTTTTATCTTTTTGATGGCTGGTTAATATTCCACTGTATTTATATATCTCCTCTTCTTTATCCATATATCAGTCAGTGTACATTTGGGCTATCTCCATAGTTTAACTATTACTGATAATGCTGCTATAAACATCAGGGTGCATGTACACCTTTGAATCTGTAATTTTGTATCCTTTTTGTAAATACCTTATAATGCAATTGCAAATAGCAGGATCTCATTCTTTTTAATGGCCGAGTAATATTCCATTGTATTATATATATATCCTATTATACAGCAATTGCACTGTAGGTATATATGTATTATACATATATAATATATATACATATATACACACATACATATATAATATAACATATATGTATATAATACATATATATGTCTTTTGTTTCTTTTCTTCCAATATATGTATATATAATACATATATACCTACAGTGCAATTGCTGTATAATAGGATACTTCTATTTTTAACATTTTGAGGAACCTCCATAATATTTACAGAGTAGCTGCACTTGTTTGCATTCCAGCAACAGTGAAAGAGGGCTCCTCTTTCTCTGCATCCTCACCAACATCTTTTGTTTCCTGTGTTGTTTATTTTAGCCATTCTGGCAGGAGTGAGTTGATACCTCCTTGTGGTTTTAATTTGTATTTCTCTGATGGTGAGTGATATTGGGCATTTTTTCATGTGTCTGTTAGATATCTGAATGGAAAAATGTCTATTTATGCTTTCTGCCCATTTTTGAAATAGATTATTTGTTTTTTCTGTGTTGAATTTGAGTTCTTTATGGATTTTGGATACTAGCCCCTGATCTGATATGTCATTTGCAAATATCTTCTCCCATTCTGTAGTTTATATTTTAGTTTTCTTGATTGTCTCTTTCTCTGTTTCTCCATTTTGAATTTATTTTTGTGCATAGTGTAATAAAGTAGTCCAGTTTCATTCTTCTGCATGTTGCTGCCCAGTTTTACCAATAGCATTTGTTGAGCAGACTTTTTTCCATTGGATATTATTTTCTACTCTGTTAAAGATCAGTTGACCATTTAGTTATGGATCCATTTATGGGTTTTTCTACACTGTTCCATTGACTTATGTATCTGTTTTTGTGCCAGTACCATCCTGTCTTGATGATTTTGTAATATAGCTTAGAATTCAAGAATAACAATTCCTCTAGTTTTGCATTTATTTTCCAATATTGCTTTGGCTATTCAGAATCTTTTATGGTTCCAAACAAATATTAGGATTGTTTGT
The DNA here is from genome assembly GCF_905146905.1 of Nyctereutes procyonoides. Lineage (NCBI taxonomy): Eukaryota > Metazoa > Chordata > Mammalia > Carnivora > Canidae > Nyctereutes > Nyctereutes procyonoides. The sequence goes on along the minus strand of NW_026575125.1, from coordinate 61,190,119 downwards.
TCTAGCTTTGTGAAAAATGCTGTTGATATTTTGATAAGGATGGCATTAAATGTGTAGACTGCTTTGGGTAATTTAGACATTTCTTCAATGTTCTCCTAAGACATGAACATGGACTTTTTTTGTATTTTTTGGTGTCCTATCCAATTTCTTTCATAAGTTTCCTATAGTTTTCAGATCTTTTACCTCCTTGCTTAGGTTTATTCCTAGGTATCTTGCTGTTTTTTTGGTGCAATTGTAACTGAGATAAATTTCTTTTTCTGCTGCTTCATTATTGGTATATAGAAATGCAACAGATTTCTGTACATTGATTTTTTATGCTCAACTTTACTGAATTTATCTTTTCTAGCAAGGTTTTTATGGATGTGAGGTATGTTTATAACTACTCTTTTTAAGGGTTTTTATCAAGAATGGATGCTGCATATTGCCAAATACTTTTTCTGCATTCATTAAGATTATGTGGTTCTTTTTCTTTATTTTATTAATGTGGTTGATCACATTGATTGATTTGTGAATATCGAACCATCCTTGCATCCCAGAATAAATCTAACTTGATTATGGTGAATAATTATTTTCATGAGCTATTAGATTTGATTTGCTCATATCTTCTTAAGAATTTTTTGCATCCATGTTCATCAGGAATATTGGTCTATAATTCTTTTTCATTTTTAATTTTTTTCATTTGTTTTTATTGAAGTTCTATTTGCCAACATATAGTATAACACCTAGTGCTCATTCCATCAAGTGCCCTCCTCAGTGCCTGTCACCCAGTTACCTGAACCCCAGCCCACCTCCCCTTCGGCAACCCTTTGTTCATTTCCCAGATTTAGGAGTCTCTCATAGTTTGTCTCCCTCTCTAATTTTTCCCACTCAGTTCCCCTCCTTTCCCTTATAATCCCTGTCACTATTTCTTATATTCCCCATATGAGTGAAACCATATGATGATTGCCCTTCTCCAATTGACTTACTTCAGTCAGCATAATACCCTTCAAGTCCATCCAAGGTGTTCTTCAACAGATGAATGGATAAAGAAGATGTGATATACACACACACACACACACACACACACACACACAATGAAATAGTCCTCAGCCATCAGAAAGGATGAATGTGAATCTCCTTTTAAGTGGGGTCTTTGTTTTTGGATCCAAGGTAATGCTGGCTTCCAAAAACAAGTTTGGAAGTCTTCCTCCCATTTCTATTTTTGTGAATAGCTTGAGAAGAATAGGTATTAACTCTTCTTTAAATGTCTACTAGAGATCCTTTGGGAAGCCATCTGGCACTGGACTTTGGTTCTTTGGGAAATTTTTTATTACTGATTCAATTTCTTTGCTGGTTGTGGATTTGTTCCAATTTGTATTTCTTCCTATTTCAATTTTGGTAGTTTGTAGGTTTGTAGGAATTTGTCCATTTCTTTGAGGTTGCACAGTTTGTTGGCATATAATTTTTTATAATATTCTATTATAATAGTATTTTTAAAAAATATTTTATTTATTTATTAATGAGAGAGAGAGAGAGAGAGAGAGAGAGAGAGAGAGAGAGGCAGAGACATAGAGGGAGAAGCAGGCTCCATGCAGAAAGCCTGAAGTGGGACTCAATCCTGAGTCTCCAGGATCAGGCCCTGGGCTGAAGGCAGCGCTAAACTGCTGAGCCACCCCGGCTGCCCTATAATTGTATTTCTGTGGTGTTGTTTGTGATCTCTCCTCTTTCATTCATGGTTTTTTGTTCTTTTTTTTTTTTTTTTTTTTTTTTTTTTTTACTTGGATCCTTTTTCTTTTCTCTTTGGCAAGTCTGGCTAAGGGTTTATCAGTTTTCTTAATTCTTTCAAAGAACCAGCTCTTAGTTCAGTTGATCTGTTCTACTAGGTTTTTTGTTTCTTTCTATGTTGTTTATTTATGCTTTAATCTTCATTATTTCTTTTCTTATGTTGGCCTTGCTTTATTTGCTATTCCTTTCTTTCTAGCTCTTTTAGGTGTAAGATTAGGTTGTGTATTTGAGAATTTTATTGCTTCTTGAGTTAGAACCATGTTGCAATAAGCTTCCCTCTTAGTACTACCTTTGCTGCATTTTAAAGTTTTTGGACTCTTGTATTTTCATTTTCATTTGCTTCCAAGATTTTTATAAAATTTTAATATCTTAATTTTCTGGTTAACACATTCATTCTTTAGTTCTTTAATCTCAATATATTTTTGTTCTTTCCAAAATTTTGTGGTTGACTTCAACATTCATTGTGTTGTGGTGTGAAAATATGGGTTATATGACCTCATTCTTTTTGTACTTTTTGAGGGCTGATTTATGACCCACTTTGTGATCTATTCTGGAGAGTGTTCCATGTACAATTGAAAATAATTTGTAATTTCCTGCTTTAGGATAAAATTTTTGAATCTTTCTGTTAAGTTAATTTGTTCTAAAATGAGAGATGGACAAACTAGAAGAGATTCTTTACTATAGGAAACAAACTGAGGGTTGCTGGAGGGGCATTGGGTGGGAGCATGGGGTAACTAGGTGATGGGCATTAAGGACAGCACTTGATGTAACGAGCATTGGATGTTATATGCAACTGATGAATCACTAAGTTTTACCTTTGAGACTAATAATACACTATATGCTAATTAATTGAGTGTAAATTAAAAGATAAAAAACATAAATAAATAAATAAATAAATAAATAAATAAATAAATAAAAAGGAAAAAAAGTCATCTGATCTAGTTTCTTATTCAAAACCATTGTTTCCTAATTGAGTTTTTCTGAGATGATCTCTTGATGTAAGTGGGATGTTAAAGCCTACTACTATTATTGCACTATTATCAGTGAGTTTCTTTATGTTTATTATTAATTGTTTTATATATTTGTATGCTCCCAAGTTGGGGGCATAAATATTTACAGTTGTTAGGTCATCTAGTGGGATAGTCCTAATTATTATGTTGATGATGATCAGAGCCTTCTTCGGTGCCAGATTTGGTGAGGGAGACACCCTCTCAAACTCACTGAAGACTCTCAACTGATCACCTAGAAGGGATACAGACTTTGGAGTCAGATGGCCTGGGTTTGGATCTCAGGTCTATCACTTTCTAGCTATGTGACCCCATGGGCAAATCACCTAATCCCTGAGCTATAGTTTCCTCTGCCATAAAACAGACTTCTAACAGGGCTGCTTTAGGACTTAGAGAAGATACAGTACATAAAGTATCCAGCCTGGTGCCTGGCACAGAGAAGATCCCCCATGCACATTCCTTTCTCTCCTCTTTATTTGTCCATCCCACGTGGGGAGGCCTGGGCACCTCTGTGTCACAGCTTATGTATGTGAGTGCCAAGGTAGGGTGGGGAACTCACTGTCTCTGTGGTTAGGTGAGGTATTATCTACATCATATCTACCTTTAAGCACACATCAGTATTGATGCACAGAAACTGATGTGAAGACACAGAGGTGAAGTTCCCTACCCAAGTTCACAGCAGAAAATGGTGATAGGTCCAAAAAAGACCTTGGAGCCTTCAGTCTTCAATTTTTTAAAGATATTATTTATTTGTTCATCACACACACACACACACACACACACACACACACGCACAGGCAGAGACATAAGCAGAGGGAGAAGCAGGATCATACCCTGAGCTGAAGGCAAATGCTCAACCACTGAGCCACCCAGGCAACCCTTCAATTTTTTTAAAACAAATTATGCCTGTAATTTACTTTTCAGTTTCCTTTGCAGGATTGAAATGTCTTTTTTGCATCACATTTCCATGTTCTTTGCTCTTGGTCCTCTTTTCCAAGTACTCATTCTTCAAGTATTTTCTTATCTCTTCATCAAGATCATTGCAATGACCAAAAAGTTTCAGAATGCTGTGATTTTTTTTGGTGACATTCCTTCAGCAAGTTAGTCAAGATGTTGCATTCTTCAGTATGCAAGTGTGGAGATAAGTCAGGATGCATCTTTAGGAGGTGACAGAGCAGAACAGAGCAAACTGACTCTCAGTCACACTGGGAGGGCTGAAGTGACAGTCACTAGTGAAGATTCTCCATGCAAAGGCCAGGTGCCTGGATGCTGGAGGCAGGGCAGCTCTGGTGGCAAAGGCTCCCACGCCCCCCACCCCCCACCCCCACATGCTGGACAGCATGAAAGTGATTATGCTAGATTAAAATTAATTAAAAACATGTAAATATATAAAAACAAAATGCCACATGACTAAGTTGAGTATGTTGCTGCAGAATGCCCTTCTTCATCTCCTATTACAGGCTTTGCTTTAAAATCTAGTTTGTCAAAAAGTAAAATAAAGTCTAGTTTGTCTGAGATAAGTATGGCTATTCCAGCTTTTTTTGTGATTAATTCCTTAATTTCTATTTCTGCTGCTTCATTATTAGTGTATAGAAATGAAACAGATTTCTGTATGTTGATTTTATATCCTGTGACTTTACTGAATTGATTTAGGGGTTCTAATAATTTTTTTGTAAAGTCTTTAGGGTTTTCTGTATATAGTATATCATCTGAAAATAGTGAAAGTTTTAATTCTTCCTTGCCGATTTAGGTTCCTTTCATTTCTTTTGTTATCTCATTGTTGTGGTTTGGATTTTCAGTACTATGTTGAACAAAAGTGTTGAGAGTGGACATCCTTCTCCTGTTCCTGACCTTGGAGAAAAAGCTCTTAATTTTTCGCCGTTGAGTATTAGTGAGCATTCACTGTGAGTTTTCATGCATTTACTTCAGTATTTTGAGGTATGTTCCCTCTAAACCTAGTTTGTTGAGAGCTTTTTATCATGAATGCATGTTGTACTTTTACAAATGCTTTTTTTCATCCATTGAAATGATGATATGGTTTCTATATTTTCTCTTATTGATGTGATGTATCTTGTTGATTGACTTGTGAATACTGGATCACCACTGAATCCTGGGGAAAAATACCTAATTGATTGTGGTGATCTTAGCTTGTTTTGTTTTGTTTTTTATGAGCTTTTTTTATCCATTTTGTCACTTTATATATTTTGATTGGAGTGTTTAGCACACTTGAATTCAAAGTAATCATTGATAGATATGTATTTATTACCATTTTGTTACTTGTTCTGTGGTTGTTTCTATCACTTATCTCTGATCCTTTCTTCTCTTGCTCTCTTCATTTGTTTGCTGGTTCTTTGATTCTTAGATTCCTTTCTATTTATACTTTCTGTCTTAATAAGCATTCTAAAACAAATAGAAACAAATCTTTCCTTAACCATGCTATAAGTCAGAGTTACTCTACATTTGATTTTCATTGTTTAGAACAGAAATTGGATAATATATGAGCTAAATCTACCTGTATATGAAGTTTGGAATATACCTGTACCACTCATGAGCCATTAGCATGGGCTTCTAAGGTTCTATTTCATGTGTTTGTGCTACTTCTTTGATAGAAGATTTGAAATCCTTACCTTCCCACTCTGTGACATTGGATAAAGTTTGGTCATGTCTCAATCGCTTTTTCTGTCCTCAAACACTTCCTTATTCTTTCTTTTCCAAAACTGGTCAAAATATAATAAGAGAATGAACTAATATAATGTCAGCATTTCTACCTGATGTTTTAACAATATTTTGGGGGGTTATAGATTAACACATTGAAATACAAAGCTTTTATTATTATTTCTGTATTACCAGATAGAGATAATACACTTCTTTTGTCTGCTAATCATATGTAGGAGAGAGCTTTAAAATAGTAAAATTAAGACTTTTTAGTTAGGTTTCTCCATTGCTATGAATTTTTTTAGAACTTTAATTCACACATCTATGTTAATTTAAATTTAAAACTATTACTTAACATTTCTGTTAATTTAAATTTAAAACTATTACTTAACATTTCTGAGTTGCAGAGCTCAATCAATAATTTTTTTAATGGAGTCACACTAAAAAGCTACATGGGGCAGAAGCATCAGAAATATAAAATCAACAGAAGCAGTTCTCTCAAAGGATATAATAATGCAAAACATCAACAAAATCACCACCACCAACAACAAACTTCTATACAGTCAAGTTCCCTCTGGATTTGTACCCCTATACTCATTATACACATACATGCATACATACATAGAGGTTGTATTTTTGTCCTTCTAACTTGCTTGTGATTGTGAGTAAACAACTTTGTCTTTCATCACATAACCCCAGGAAAAATTACTCTCTTCTTTAAGATGCATCACAGTCCAACAAAATTTGCAACAAGATATTTTTATTACAAGAAATATATTTCCTTATTAGTTTATAATGTCAAAATTTCCCCCTAAATATAACATATAGGCTTTTATGAATTTTGAGGAAAATCAATGTAAAAATCAGTAATCAGGAGTGAGTATCTAGTGGACTAATGCACTAAGTGGAGGATTCAATTAAATCATTGTTTTCAATCTTCATGATACAATAGGTGTTCAGTTAGTTCAAAATGTGGCAAGTAATTTGTCAGCCATTTGTATATTTACAAATTTAGTTTTTTATAAAGATGATACATAAATATGGTACTTTCAGGCACTTATCATTTAACAGATATATATTTTTTTGGCTTTTTTATTGGAGTTCAATTTGCCAACATATAGCATAACACCCAGTGCTCATCTCATCAAGTGCCCCCCTCACTGCCCATCACCCAGTCACCCCCACCCCCCCCGCCCACCTCCCTTTCCACCACCCCTTGTTCATTTCACAGAGTTAGGAGTCTCTCATGTTCTATCTCCCTCTCTGATATTTCCCACTCATTTTCTCTCCTTTCTCCTTTTTCCCTTTCACTATTTTTTATATTTCCCAAATGAATGAGACAATATAATGTTTGTCCTTCTCTGATTGACTTATTTCATTCAGCATAATACCCTCCAGTTCCATCCACGTCGAAGCAAATGGTGGGTATTTCTTAATGGATATATTTTTAAACAATTTATTTTATTTTAGGGAAAGAGCAAGCCCGTGTGAGTGACAAGCATGAGTGAGCACAGAGCCAACACAAGACTCAATCTCGGGACCCTGGGATCATGATCTGAGCTGGAACCAAGAGTCAGACACATGACAACTGAGCCACCTCAGCACCCCTAACAGATATTTTTGAATAAATGAAGAGTTAATGTTATAGCTCACATGCTAAGAATTACATATGGCCCTGGGTAAATGTCATTTGTCATGTCAGTATATTAGAGTAAAAAGGCACAGAGCCTAAATGAATCTTTGAGGCCTTTTGCTCACTATTAAATGCTATGCTGAGAACATTGTACACTCTACTGAGTTAAAATGCTAGTTAGGCCTAGTATCACTGGGCATTATAGCATATGTTCACTGGTATCTTTATCTTTCAACCATCAGCTCCAGACTGAAAATATTTCTTCCATGCTCTGGAAGTACCTAACAATAAGTATACATGCTTCTTGGAGTGTTTACATTTCTACAAAGCTAGACAGAATGGGCCATAATAATACTTTAAGTAGGTTTTGCCCTGTCAAATGTTCAGCTTTGAATATTCAGGTTATGTATTTTTTTCTAATTAAATCATATCTGTGAGTCCAAATTTTCACATATCATGATTATTTCCAACATGGAATATTTTATATCTAAAGAGTTGTTATTGACTTTCTTATATGTCTATAGGCACATGTTCAGTGCAACACATCCTGACAAAAGGGGTTCTGCTGATGCTAATTTCCTAATTTCTTAATGGAACTTAAAATGAAGGGACACAGAGAACATATGTGACTGAAAGCTTCATTTTCGGAACAATTAAGAATGGATGTCATAAGGGTTTACTAAGGAATAAAATTTAAATTCCCTACAGGAAAATAAAAAATAAATTACTTCAAAGTTAAAAGGTTATTAATATCCTTTTCAGCACATAAATGCATTTACAAGTAGGAAATAGCACTGTCCAAGAATTTAAATCTTTTTTTTTCAGAGCAAACCACACCCTTCACCTCCACCCAAGAATGAAAAATTATTTCTGCCTACATGCCAGGGTTTGAGATTCAATGTATCCTTCCCTCAGACACAGATCAGGGCCTCTGAACAGCTAACACCTGGAGGAAACAGCTGCTCTCCAGCTAGCCTCAGTTAGTTTGTCATGCCAAGAATCAAGTTTCTTTTGAAGAAAGGAAACTGAAATGGTTTCTGCTTTAGTAGGTGCCAATGTGAATGTCTGAATTCCAAGGAAACAATAAAACTTCAGTAATCATGTTTCAAATGGGAAAACAAGAGTATTTTTCATGAAAGTGCCAATCTACCATAAAACATTTAATCTAGGTGGAGGTTTTGTCTTGCTTTATAATCAACATGTGTCACACATTCTCAGCTGATGCTTGAATGAACATTGACAGAGGTTTCAATTATGATGTACTAAAATTTAAAATGATTGTCTGAAACTGTGTTTATTTATTTATTTGAAACTGTATTTAGTAGCTACTCAACAATATATCTCAGAGGCCTTTTAAGTGTTTAATAACTTCATTAGTTTCTCTAAAATATCTAAAGAAAGATGGCAGATTCCCTTCCAAGATTACAATCTAATGAAAAGGATTAAATATACTAAACAATACACAACATAGTATTTAAATATGAAGCTAAGACAACCATATGTATAACATGGTGAGAGGGTCCAAATGAATGACAAAGCCAATAGGTGCAGGGAACTAAGAAGACAGAGCAAGTGCTTATGGCTATTATTGATGTTACTTAGATTAAACTTAATAATAGCTAGCACAAATGCTATATATTATATCTATATTGCATGTGACCTATAATTTTATTGAAAAGATGTTATACTTAGTAAAGTTCAATATAACTGGCTTATGAAAATTAGGCTTACAAATGTTGTAACATATTGCACTAGAACAACGAAGGTACGGTATTACAAAATAAACTTGGAAACTTTCTAAATGGATGATTCACAATTTCTATGACTAAATGTTTATGCATAATTAAAGTCTATAATTGAATAAACAATTGTATGGATGTGTATTTTGTCTTTTTAAACAGCTTAAAATTTGTGACCCAGGCAATTTCTGCAATTAGGAATTCAAATATATAGATTCCCTCCAATTGGTTCTGCTTATTTCAAATGCTGCCCTAAAAAGGGTCACTCTATTTTGTAGGAAAATAGTAAGAGTGTATTTGCCTACTCTGTACCTAAACATTTAACAGGAGAGTGTAGGAGGAGTGAACAAATAACATTTAAATCTGCCAGTCTACTTGCAAAATACATCCAAAAGGAAAATCATATCTGAATTACTAGTTTTTTTGATGTTGGACCAGTGCTGTGTTGCCACTGGGTAGTTGTTCAGTAACTAGAGATGTGTATGCATTTTAAGTGAATACTGTCATAAGTCTTTAAGCCACTCTTCTTGTTGCTTAATATAATGCTTAATATAATAATACAACCACAGCAAGACACTTGTTTACATCTTGTCTATTTTGCAATATTTTCAAAAATGCTTTGGTCACAATCAGCCATGTAAAATTTGTAATCCATGTCTCTTTGCCAACAAGTCCACAACAAATCTGGGTCAAGATGACGATTAAGAATTCTCTTGGGCAGCCCGGGGGGCTCAGCAGTTTAGTGCTGCCTTCAGCCCAGGGCGTGATCCTAAAGTCCCAGGATCGAGTCCCACCTTGGGCTCCCTGCATGGAGCCTGCTTCTCTCTCTGCTTGTGTTTCTGCCTCTCTGTCTCTGTGTCTCTCATGAATAAGTAAATAAAATCTTTTTTAAAAAAGAATTTTCTTGTTGATCTCCCACCTCTACCCCTAGCTCCCTGGAATTCTCCTGATTGATATTCCACGATGTGGCAGCAAAAGAGCACAATCTAAGCCTTGTTATTTCACTGTCACCAAAAGAAAAAAATCTACTGTTATTATTTTCCCTTTTAGTTGTACTTTTACCACATCATGTCAACACAGATGTTAAGGTTCAAGTAATTTTAAAAATAGAGCTTGTGTGAAAAGAAGAAATAGGAGATATTTAAGGTAGTTTCTCAGAAATAGCTATTTCTTAAGGTGGTCATAGTAAGGAAAATACAGTCACGTTTATTTTCTAGGTTAAAAAGACTTTTCTTGACTAAATGAAATATCAGTTCTGAATAACCTCATTTATCCAGCTCTTTCTTATCTGGCAGTTTTTTCTATCTGTACTTTTTGGCAAGAGTCAGAAGGATTGAAGTTCATAAGCTTCACAAGATTTAGACTATGTGGGCTCACAGAAGCTATGGGTTCATCTAGTATAAAGAGACATTTTGTGGTATTAGCAGATGTTCAGTAACTATTCCCAATTTTATAGGAATTTCAAGTTGTGGTTGTGTTCAGACAAGACTAGGAGACAGATATTTTCTTCTTATTATTTATACCAATTAATCACAACTAACATCTATGGAAGGCCAATTAAGTGACAGCAGCCAAGTTAAGTGTTTTATATGTGCTATTTCATTTAGTATTTATAATAGTCTTATAAGGTAGATATTACTACCTCCACTTTACAGATTAGAATATTGAATAAGTTAAGTTAATTTACCCAAAGTCACAAAGCTAGTGGGTGGCAGGGCTGATATTCAAACCTAGATATCTCTAACTCCAGAGCTTAAGTTTGTTCCACTACATTTCCCTGTACAGCTTCATGATTATATTATATTGATTTTTAAAATTTATATAAGATTGACAATCTCTTACAAAGATCAATAACACTTTTTGATGTATTCTTACTATATAATTTAATACTAAATTTTACTTACCAGACTATAATTTTGTGTTTATTGTCATCCAAATGAGTGTGTATACAATTTAACCAATCTCACATCATTATAAACAAAAGTGATTAGAATACTCAATTCCAACTCTAGGATCCTTTGCTGCTAGAAAAGGATTAGTGCTGGACCTCTTCCTTTTTTGTAAATATTTTATTTTTTTATTCATGAGAGACACACAGAGAGAGGCAGAGACATAGGCAGAGGGAGAAGTAGGCTCCCTGTGGGCAGCCCAAAGCGGACTCAATCCCAGGACCCCAGGATCATGCCCTGAGCCAAAGGCAGATGCCTTACCACTGAGCCACCCAGGCATCCCAGTGCTGGACCACTTCCTAAGTAATGTTAGGGGCTACTATTCAATCAAGAATGGTTAGCATAGCATAATGTACAGAGAAGGTGAACCACTATGTTGTATACCTGAAAATAATGTAACATTGTGTGTCACCTCTAATGAAATAAAAAAATATCATATACAAATAGTATAGTTTCTATGTACACACTGGGTCTCCAAGCAATTGTTCTTACCCTAATACAAGTAAAACTAAAATAAAATGGATATTATTTATAGGTTCAAGGAATTTATAAATTATAAGATTATAAATTCCATACTAGTGGATAATTTAAGCAATGGAATCCAGTCAGCCCCTAATCAAAGTCTGGTCTCTTTCTGCTGCATGGAAATGCATAGATTAAGGCTGGGTTAATAAGGAGAAACAAAAGGATACAGACTCCATGTTAGGGTGTGCTAACAATCTGCTGCAGAATTTTATATATACCAGGTCCCTGTCTGCATTGCACAAAATATAATCTAACTCTAAAGTCTAATATAGTAATTATTATTTATTAAGGGTTGCTTATGGGCCAGGCATTATACTAAGCCCTTTACACAATTATTTTTTCACATACTTATCTTATTTAGTTTCCACAACAATATTATGAGGCAACTGCTATTATTTTCATTCCGGATTCATAGACGAAGAAATAATGCTCAAATGAATTAGAAATTTCCTTCAAAGCACATTTGTCTGATCTGTCAGAGTGAAAAGCACCACTTAAACACTAAGCATAATGAATAACAAAATAATGCATTGCCATACTTGTTATCTTGTGCTAAATTGCACTGTCAACTTAATGATGGCTCTTTGAGTGCAGATATGGTTCATAATTCTTTTGTATCATTCTTAATTCTAAACTTTATCCTAGAATAAGAGCAAGAAAAATCATTGATTGTTTTAAAGGTTTTATACACAGGGTAGATTTTTCTAGATAACTCCTTCAGTTTATTCCCACTCTGAAGTTCTGTAATAATGAAACAAACATACCACAAGTAATAAAATCCTTCTGGAACTTTAAGACTTGGTAAGAAAATGTTACACTGAGGAAGCAGTCATTCATATGAATCCCACTGCCTTTATATATTACAAATGTCTCCTTCTAAAACGGTCATATATTTGGACAAATAAAGTGTGAAGTTAGGTACATTTCTAAGTGCTTCCACAAAAGTGTTAGTCACTTGTGGCCATAGGTGGCTACAGGAAATTAGTGCTAACAGAGAAATATAGCAACAAATATTTTCAGCTATTCTGGCTGCTTTGGGAATGCCATTAAAATAAAAACTTTCCTTGAAACAAATCATGCTATTATAATTAAATATCAAAGCGAAATATTTGTGACAAGTGCTAGGTTAACATATGTGGATTTTGGTTTCCAAAATAAAATTCAGGCTTTTTGTACTAAGAATTTAAATATAAACAAACCACTTTATTCCAGCCTTCACCTCCCTGCTCTAACCACTTAAATCATTATCAATTCAGTGCAATGAGTTTCTATACAGATTTCAGTCTCCTTTAGGAGAACTTTCTTATAATAGAATAAAGGAAATTTTGTATATGAAGAGGTATAAAATGCTGGTTATTCTGTAATTAGCAAAGATATTCTCCAATTCACCATCTCTTTATGAAACAAATTCTGGCAGTATGTAAACTTAATTACAAAAACTATGGCTTCTTCCTAAAGCCACAGTTCCTGCAAATGCTACAGGGTTTCTAATTCTGTTCAGACAGATTGTCCAGGAAGCCTTCCCATATAAGGATAAGCAAAACCACAGGAATCCTCCAACAGGCTAATGTGAGGTCACAGGGCAGGCATATGAAAACCAAATATGGTAGCTATATTCTCCAACTCACAACAGATATTTTAAAAAGGGAGGGGAGGCTGTAACCACCAACTCCAAACTATCAGTTTTGAATCATAAGAAAAGTAAGCAATTAATATCTTCTCATTAGTGTTAACTGGCTGACAAATACAAACCAATCTACCATGTATGAAAATAGCTTTGCATTTTATTTTTTATTCCTTTATTTTTATAAATTTATTTTTTATTGGTGTTCAATTTGCCAACATATAGAATAACACCCAGTGCTCATCCCATCAAGTGCCCCTCTCAGTGCCCGTCACCAATTCACCCCCACCAACCGCCCACCTCCCATTCTACCACCTCTCGTTCGTTTCCCAGAGTTAGGAGTCTCTCAAGTTCTATCTCCCTTTCTGATATTTCCCACCCATTTTGAGCTCATTTCCCTTTATTCCATTTCACTATTTTTTTATATTCTCCAAATGAATGAGACCATATAATGTTTGTCCTTTTCCGATTAACTTATTTCACTCAGCATAATACCCTCCAGTTCCATCCACGTCGAAGCAAATGGTGGATATTTGTCGTTTCTAAGTTTTTTTTTTAATTTTTATTTATTTATGATAGTCACAGAGAGAGGGGGGGGCAGAGACACAGGCAGAGGGAGAAGCAGGCTCCATGCACCGGGAGCCGGATGTGGGATTCGATCCGCGGTCTCCAGGATCACGCCCTGGGCCAAAGGCAGGCGCCAAACCACTGCCCCACCCAGGGATCCCATATTTGTCGTTTCTAATGGCTGAGTAATATTGCATTGTATACATAAAGCACACCTTCTTTATCCATTCATCTTTCGATGGACACCGAGGATCCTTCCACAGTTTGGCTATTGTGGACATTGCAGCTAGAATCATTGGGGTGCAGGTGTCCCTGCATTTCATTGCATCTGCATATTCGGGGTAAATCCCCAGCAGGGCAATGGCTGGGTGGAAGGGCAGATTTATTTTTAACTCTTTAAGGATCCTCCACACAGTTTTCCAGAGTGGCTGCACCATTTCACATTCCCACCAAAAGTGCAGGAGGGTTCCCCTTTCTCCACATCCTCTCCAACATTTGTGGTTTCCTGCCTTGTTGATTGTCCCCATTCTCACGGTGTGAGGTGGTATCTCATTGTGGTTTTGATTTGTATTTCCCTGATGGATAGTGATGCAGAGCATTTTCTTTTTTTTAAATAATTTTTTTTATTTTTTATTTAATTTATGATAGTCACACAGAGAGAGAGAGAGAGAGGCAGAGACATAGGCAGAGGGAGAAGCAGGCTCCATGCACCGGAAGCCCGACGTGGGATTCGATCCCGCGTCTCCAGGATCGCGCCCTGAGCCAAAGGCAGGCGCTAAAACCGCTGCGCCACCCAGGGATCCCCGGAGCATTTTCTCATGTGCTTGTTGGCCATATCTGTGTCTTCCTCTGTGAGATTTCTCTTCATGTCTTTTGCCCATTTCATGATTGGATTGTTTGTTTCTTTGCTGCTGAGTTTAATAAGTTCTTTATAGATCTTGGATACTAGCCCTTTATCAGATAGGTCATTTGCAAATATCTTCTCCCATTCTGTAGGTTGTCTTTTAGTTCTGTTAACTGTATCCTTTGCTGTGCAAAAGCTTCTCATCTTGATGAAGTCCCAATAGTTCATTTTTGCTTTTGTTTCTCTTGCCTTCATGGATGTATCTTGCAAGAAGTTACTGTGGCCAAGTTCAAAAAGGGTGTTGCCTGTGTTCTCCTCTAGGATTTTGATGGAATCTTGTCTCACATTTAGATCTTTCATCCATTCTGAGTTTATCTTTGTGTATGGTGCAAGAGACTGGTCTAGTTTCATTCTTCTGCATGTGGATGTCCAATTTTCCCAGCACCATTTATTGAAGAGACTGTCTTTCTTCCAGTGGATAGTCTTTCCTCCTTTGTCGAATATTAGTTGAGCATAAATTGAGGGTCCACTTCTGGATTCTCTATTCTGTTCCATTGATGTATGTGTCCGTTTTTGTGCCACTACCACACTGTCTTGATGACCACAGCTTTGTAGTACAACCTGAAATCTGGTATTGTGATGCCTCCAGCTATGGTTTTCTTTTTGAATATTCCCTGGCTCTTCGGGGTCTTTTCTGATTCCACACAAATCTTAAAATAATTTGTTCCAACTCTCTCACAAAAGTCCATGGTATTTTGATAGGGATTGCATTAAACGTGTAAATTGCCCTGGGTAACATTGACATTTTCACAATATTAATTCTGCCAATCTATGAGCATGGAATATTTTTCCATCTCTTTGTGTCTTCCTCAATGTCTTTCAGAAGTGCTCTGTAGTTTTTAGGGTAGAGATCCTTTAACTCTTTGGTTACATTTATTTCTAGGTATCTTATGCTTTTGGGTGCAATTGTCAATGGGATTGACTCCTTAATGAATCTTTATTCAGTCTCATTGTTAGTGTATAGAAATGCCACTGACTTCTGGGCATTGATTTTTTATCCTGCCACACTGCCAAATTGCTCTATGAGTTGTAACAATCTCGGGGTGGAGTATTTTGGGTTTTTTATGTAGAATATCATGTCATCGGCGAAGAGGGAGAGTTTGACTTCTTCTTTGCCAGTTTGGATGCCTTTTATTTCTTTTTGTTGTCTGATTGCTGAGGCTAGGACTTCCAGTACTATGTTGAATAGCAGCGGTGAGAGTGGACATCCCTGTCTTGTTCCTGATCTTAGGGGAAAGGCTCCCAGTGCTTCCCCATTGAGAATGATATTTGCTCTGGGCTTTTCATAGATGGCTTTTCATATGCTGAGGAATGATCCCTCAATCCCTACACTCCCAAGAGTTTGATCAGGAATGGATGCTATATTTTGTCAAATGCTTTCTCTGCATATATTGAGAAGATCATATGGTTCTTGTTTCTTCTCTTGCTGATATGATGAATCACATTGATTGTTTTACGAGTGTTGAACCAGCCTTGTGTCCCGGGGATAAATCCTACTTGGTCATGGTGAAGAATCTCTTAATATATTGTTGTATCCTATTGGCTAGTATCTTGTTGAGAATTTTTTCATCCATGTTCATCAGGGATATTGGCCTATAATTCTCCTTTTTGGTTGGGTCTTTGTCTGGTTTTGGAATTAAGGTGATGCTGGCCTCATAGAATGAATTTGGAAGTACTCCATCTCTTTCTATCTTTCCAAACAGCTTTAGTAGAATAGGTATGGTTTCTTCTTTAAACGTTTGATAGAATTCCCCAGGGAAGCTATCTGGCCCTGGCCTTTTGTGTCTTGGGACGTTTTTGATGACTGCTTCAGTTTCCTCCCTGGTTATTGGCCTGTTCAGGTTTTCTATTTCTTCCTGTTCCAGTTTTGGTAGTTTGTGGTTTTCCAGAAATGTGTCCATTTCCTCTAGATTGCCTAATTTATTGGCGTAGAGCTGTTCATAATATGTTTTTAAAATTGTTTGTATTTCCTTGCTTTTGGTAGTTTTCTCTCCTTTCTCATTCATGATTATATTAACTTGAGTCTTCTCTTCTTTTTAATAAGGCTGACTAATGGTTTATCTATCTTATTAATTCTTTCAAAGAACCAACTCCTGGTTTTGTTGATCTGTTCCACAGTTCTTCTGGTCATGAGTTCACTGAGTTCTGCTCGAATTTTTATTAACTCTCTTCTTCTGGGTGTAGGATCTATTTGCTGTTTTTTCTCTAGCTCCTTTAAGTGTAAGGTTAGCTTTTATATTTGAGTTCTTTCCAGTTTTTGGATGGATGCTTGTATTGCGATGTATTTCCCCCTCAGGACTGCTTTTGCTGTATACCAAAGTTTTTGAATGGTTGTAATTTCATTCTCATTAGTTTCCAAGAATCTTTTAAATTCTTCTCTAATTTCCTGGTTGACACTTTCATCTTTAGCAGGATGGTTTTTTACTTCTACGTGTTTGAAATCCTTCCAAATTTCTTCTTGTGATTTAGTTCTAATTTCAAAGCATTATGGTCTGAGAATACGCAGGGGATGATCCCAATCTTTTGGTATCAGTTGAGACCTGATTTGTGACCCAGTATGTGGTCTATTCTGGAGAAAGTTCCATGTGCACTTGAGAAGAATGTGTATTCAGTTGGGTTTGGATGTAAAGTTCTGTATATATCTGTGAAATCCTTCTCGTCCAGTGTATCATTTAAAGCTCTTGTTTCTTTGGGGATGTTGTGCTTAGAATACCTATCAATCGTAGAAAGTGCTACATTGAAGTCACCAAGTACGTGTATTATTAACTAAGTATGTCTGAACTTTGGTTATTATTTGAATGATATATTTGGCAGCTCCCACATTCGGGGCATATATATTGATGATTTTTATGTCCACTTCTTGGATAGATCCTTTAAGTATGATATAGTGTCCCTCTTCATCTCTCACTACAGTCTTCAAGACAAACTTTAGTTTATCTGATATAAGGATGGCTATCCCTGCTTTCTTTTGAGGACCATTTGAATGGTAAATGATTCTCCAACCTTTTATTTTCAGGCTGTAGGTGTCCTTATGACTACAATGAGTCTCTTGTAGACAGCAAATAGATGGGTCTTGCTTTTTTATCCGGTCTGAAACCCTGCGCCTTTTGATGGGGTCAGTAAGCCCATTTACGTTCAGGGTTACTATTGAAAGATATGAATTTAGTGTCATCATGATACCTATTCAGTCCCCGTTTTTATGGATTGTTCCATTGGACTTCCTCTTAAAGAGGAATTTTAAGAGTCCCCCTTAAAATTTCTTGCAGAGCTGGTTTGGTGTTCACAAATTCTTTCAGTTCCTGCCTATCTTGGAAGCTCTTTATCGCTCCTTCTATTCTGAATGAGAGCCTTGCTGGATAAAGTATTCTTGGCTGCATGTTCTTCTCATTTAGGACCCTGAATATATCCTGTGAGCCCTTTCTGGCCTGCCTGGTCTCTGTGAAGAGGTCTGCTGTTAATCTAATATTTCTCCCCATAAATTTTAGAGTTTTCTTGCCTCTTGCTGCTTTAAGGATCTTCTCTTTATCTTTGGAATTTGCAAGCTTCACTTTTAAATGTTGAGGTGTTGAGCTGTTTTTATTGATTTTAGAGGGGCTCTCTCTATTTCCTGTACCTGAATCCCTTTTCCCTCCTCAAATTAGGGAGGTTATCAGCTCTCATTTGTTCAGTTACATATTCTGGACCTCTGTACTTTTTGGCGCCCTCAGGAACCCCAATTTAATGTAGATTTTTCCCTCTGAGGATGGTTATTTATTTCCCTTAATCTCTCCTCATGATCTTTGGTTTGTCTCTTTTTTCCTCATTTTCCCTCTTTGTCGTCAACTTGTCTTCGATGTCACTCTCTCGTTCTTCTACCTCATTAACCCTCGTCGTTAGGACCTCTAGTTTTGATTGCATCTCATTTAATTGATTTTTAATTTCTGCCTGATTAGATCTAAATTCTGCAGTCATGACGTCTCTTGTGTCCTTATGCTTTTTTCCGGAGCCACCAGTAGTTTTATAATAGTGCTTCTGAATTGGCTTTCTGACACTAAATTGTACTCCAAATTTTGTAACTCTGTGGGAGAGAGGACCATTTCTTATTCTTTCTTTTGACGTGAGGTTTTCCTTCATGTCATTTTGCTCAGTGCAGAGTGGCCAAAAACAAGTTGTATTGGGAAAAGGAGAAAAAGAGAGAAGAGAAAGAAGAAAAGAAAAAGAAAAGAAAAAAAGAGGGAAAAAAAGAGAAGAAAAGAAAAGAAAGGGGGGGGGAAACAAACAGAAATAAAAAAATAAAAAACAAGGGGTATTATCCTCTGATTCTGTATACTGTAAATCCCCTGGACTTCCCCTGGAACTTTCCAGTGCTGCTTAGTCAGTAATTTGTTTTTCCCCTGTCCCTCTAGCTGGTCTTCTGGGGGAGGGGCCTACTGTGCTGTTTTTCAGGTGTTAGCACTTGGGGGAGCTGTTCAGCCCCCTGCCTGGTGCTGGGTTCAGTGAATGTTGTTTAACCTGTTTATCCTGTGAGGCCAGTGTGAAGCTCACTGGGGTTTTTTTATCCTGTGAGGACCCAGGAAGAACATCAACAGTAGCAGTGGCCAGTTCTCTAGCCCTAGAGTCAGCTCCAGCAGTAGCTACGTCAGCTCTCAGTCTGCAGAGGCCTGGATGCTCTGGTGGCGGGACTGCTGATCTGCTCAGCTCGGGGCTGCCCCTAGGCTGGAGCGTGCTTCCTGTCCTGGGCCCTCCTGGCTTCTGCCTGTCCCGGGTGGAGTGCAGGATCTTGGGCTGTTTCTCCGGCGCCCTGTGCTCCCGGGCCTGCAGCTGTTGGAATTGCTCCCGGCCCCACAGCTCCCTCTGTGGGTACCCTCTGCCCGAGCCACCCCCGAGGTGCTCCCGGAGCCTTTGCCTGAGCCACCCCCGAGTTGCTCCCGGGGGTGCGCAGCTCCCTCCCCATGGAGCCACCGCCTAAGCTTCCTCCAAGCTTCTCCCGGGTCCAGAGGTGTGCGCTGCAGCCATTTAGGGATCTCTGCCCTGGGTTGTGATGCGCTCTCCTGGGGGGCAGGTACTCTGTTAGTGTCCCCAGGAGCCTGAGGGCATCCCCACCCCTCTTGAGATCCTGCTCCAACTCCCTGCGATGGCCTTTCAGTCCGGGAAGATTGGTGAAGCCCCTGCTTCTCTTGGACGGGGCTTTCCTGTGTGCAGGGCCCCTCCCCCTTGGATGCCTTTTGTTTCTTTATTTCTTTTTTCCCCGTCTTCCTACCTTGATAGAAGTGTGAACTCTTATCAGAGTAGCATTCCAGCTGTTCTCTCTTTAAATCTCAAAGATTTAGGTTTTCAGGATGATTTGAAGGTTATCTAGGTAATTTGGTGGGGACAGGTGACTTGGGGATCCTACTCTTCCATCTTGCTTCGCCTCTCCAGCTCTGCCTTTTTAGTCTTTTCCTTTTCAATTCTAATAAAGGCTACTATGAAATGTGCTAACATGGACACATTCAACAATAGTGTATGGCATGTGAATAAATAAATTAGTAAAATCTGCCCCTGTACAGAAGAAAATATAGATTTTTCAAGTATTTCATGTTAATAGCTTCTGCCCTATTGTAGGGAAGGCACTGTCTTACACTATGACCAAGAAAAAAGTATCTATATAAGTAACATCCTTTGGTACTAAGGATAGGTCCTGAGGGTATTCTGTTTCTCACTTGAACTCCAGGATGGAACAACATCCTGAGATCTGGTCCATGGCCATAAAGAGAGAATTTCCCCTACTTCTCACTACCAAAACCCCATAATTAAGAACAATTAAGTCCCTTTCTTTCCAGGGATCATAATTTCAATCAGAATAATTATATGCCTTTGCAATTTTGAAGCCTGGTTAATTCAGTCAAAGTCAAACAAAATTAGGAGCATTTTGAGAGTGTGCATCAAGAGCCATGGAAACATTCAAGTTCATTGATACAGTAATCTCACTTCTAGATTGCTAGTTTAAGTAAATAAACCAAAGAGGGTATAAACTGTGCCTAAAGAGGTTATGCGATGTTTTGGTATGTTTTTACTGTTGTTGTCATTTATTTGTTTCATTTTCTAGCAGTTCAGGATTGAAAGTGGCCTGCATCCAACCATTTGGGCTTGGTTAAGTAAACAAGTGTGTGGTCATTTGAAATATTGCTGAGTACAATTGAAACTGACCACTGTATGATTATGTAGCAAAAAAAAATGATAAAAAGAGTGAAAAAGAAAGTCTAGAGAAGTATTTACTATGTCTAGCATAGTATTTGCTATGAAGCCAACTTATAAAAAGGAAAACTCTTTTTAAAGATAAGACAGGTGGGATACCCGGATGGTTCAGCGGTTGAGTGCCAGCCTTCTGCTCATGGCATTATCCTGGAGCCCCTGGATCAAGTTCCACATCAGGCTTCCTGCATGGAGCCTGCTTCTTCCTCTGCCTATGTCTCTGCCTCTCTCTCTCTCTCTCTCTCTCTCTGTCTCTCTCATGAATAAATAAATAAAATATTTTTTAAAAAAGATAAGACAGGAGTTCAAACACAATTATTATGAGTACTTATATTGATAGCAGGAGTGCTACCTCTTAGCACCTTGCTCAGGAGACTAATTGAGTAGTGTTAAGATCATAAGACTATGGAGATCCACCACCAAACTTTTTAAGAGGAGCTCAAGTGTGCAATGGGGGGAAGGGGAAAAGGGAGAAAGAGAGAGAGAATCATAAGCAGGCTCCATCCCCTGCACAGAGCCCAAGGTGGAACTTGATCTCAAGACCCTGAGATCATAACCTGAGTGGAAATCACAAATTAGATGCTTAACTGACTGATCCACCAAGGTGCTCTCTTCCACTACCAAACTTCTTTAGTGATGTTATATTGCTTTACAAATTTTTAAGAATATTTAAAATACCAATTTATGTATGTTAAGCTCTTAATAGAGTCAGCATAGTATAGTGCACAGACCATAGATCATGGGAGCTGTGGTGAACACACTCTCATGGACTCCCTCCCATGATCCTTGCCTCATAGTATTGCTTCCTTGTATAATCTCTTCCTCTGGAATGTGGAAATAATTTGTTATTTGCTTCCAGCTAATAGAATATGGCAAAGGTGATGGGATATATCTTTACTGATGATGTTATAAGGCTTTATCTTTCTAGCTGACCCACACTAGAGTTTTTCTCTCCCTTTTTGGAAATTAAAAAGCAAACTGCCGTGATTAGTACAGCCTCAAGGAAATGAATTCTGGCAACAGCCATATGAGCTTGAAAGTGGATTCTTCCATAACGGATCCTCTAAATGACAAGCCACTTCTGGTGCACACCTCCATTACAGCCTTGTAGAGAACCCAGCTAATCTATTACAGATTTCTTGAGCCACTGACACTGTGATATAATAAATGTGCATTGTATTGTTTTAAGCCACTAAATTTATAGTACTTTGTTTACAGCATAGAAAATTAATACAGAACATGACTGACTGGGTTTGTATTTATATCTTCCACTTATTATCTGTGTGATTGAGCAAAATAATTACCCTCTCTGAGACTCAAATGCTTCATTTATTAGTTGAAAGTAACAGCACTCAAATACCAGAATGATTACAGAGAAAATTATAGATAAGAGAAGCAATGTACCTCTCACACTGCCTATCACAAAGCAGCCTAGATTGTAAATTATAAGCACTTTTATGTCTGGAACCTTGTCTATTTTGCTCATGGTTTTATCCAGTGCCCATTATCATATTTTACCTATAGCAGGCATTCTATAAATAAATGAAAATAAGCTCTCAAGGAATGGCAGATGCTATTTTAAATATACATAAAGAACCCTTGTTTTCAAGTTACTAACAACAATGAATTACATCATAGTGCACTAATCACAACACAGGGCAGTCTTTCCAGAGCAGTATGATAGAGTATGCAGATGACGAACTAGACTCTGGAATCAAACTTAAGAATATTTTATCTGCATAATTCAATGTAACTTTTTGATAAGCAGCTATTAATATCAATAGAAATTGCACAGGAGAGTGATAAAGAGGTGCTTAAAGCAAATAATGTAGTCCCTAGGTATTCATGACAGGGCTATTGGTCTATAAAGTGCTTGGCTGACATCTGAGCATTCAAAAAGTCTAGTAACTTTCCTCACTTCCTGGGGCTTTGAGAAACAAATGGGCTGTTAAGTATACCCAGAAAATGTTTGAGGGACCACTCAGAGACTGTAAAATTCTTCCTAAAACAACCTTAAAAAGATGAAACTGTTCACTTACTGCATTATAGTAAGATTCCAGAAGTGTTATGCTTGGAAAAGTGTCATCCAAAGTAAGAAATTTTATCTTGATAATAGTACATAAAAGCTACTACTAATTTAAGAGCAACTGATGGAAAGTTGGATGGCTGTTAGGTATTGTCAAGCAATACATTTCTTGAGTTGTAGAGTAAATTTCCATTAAAAACATACTGCCTAGAGGAGAACACAGGCAACACCCTTTTTGAACTTGGCCACAGTAACTTCTTGCAAGATACATCCATGAAGGCAAAAGAAACAAAAGCAAAAATGAACTATTGGGACTTCATCAAGATAAGAAGCTTTTGCACAGCAAAGGATACAGTCAACAAAACTAAAAGACAACCTACAGAATGGGAGAAGATATTTGCAAATGACGTATCAGATAAAGGGCTAGTTTCCAAGATCTATAAAGAACTTATTAAAATTAACACCAAATAAACAAACCATCCAATCATGAAATGGGCAAAAGACATGAACAGAAATCTCACAGAGGGAGACATAGACATGGCCAGCATGCACATGCGAAAATACTCTGCATCACTTGCCATCAGGGAAATACAAATCAAAACCACAATGAGATACCACCTCACACCAGTGAGAATGGGGGAAATTAACAAGGCAGGAAACCACAAATGTTGGAGAGGATGCGGAGAAAAGGGAACCCTCTTACACTGTTGGTGGGAATGTGAAATGGTGCAGCCACTCTGGAAAACTGTGTGGAGGTTCCTCAAAGAGTTAAAAATAGACCTGCCCTACGACCCAGCAATTGCACTGTTAGGGATTTACCCCAAAGATTCAGACCCAATGAAACGCCGGGACACCTGCACCCCGATGTTTCTAGCAGCAATGTCCACAATAGCCAAACTGTGGAAGGAGCCTCGGTGTCCATCAAAAGATGAATGGATAAAGAAGATGTGGTTTATGTATACAATGGAATATTCCTCAGCCATTAGAAACGACAAATACCCACCATTTGCTTCAACGTGGATGGAACTGGAGGGTATTATGCTGAGTGAAATAAGTCAATCGGAGAAGGACAAACATTATATGGTCTCATTCATTTGGGGAATATAAATAATAGTGAAAGGGAATAGAAGGGAAGGGAGAAGAAATGGGTAGGAAATATCAGAAAGGGAGACAGAACATAAAGACTCCTAACTCTGGGAAACGAACTAGGGGTGGTGGAAGGGGAGGAGGGCGGGGGGGGGGTGAATGGGTGACAGGCACTGAGGGGGGCACTTGACGGGATGAGCACTGGGTGTTATTCTGTATGTTGGCAAATTGAACACCAATAAAAAATAAATTTATTATTAAAAAAATAAAAATAAAAACATACTGCCAAGAGGGTGCCTGGGTGGCTAATTCAGTTAAGCCTCCAGCTCTTGATTTAGTTCAGTCATGATCTCAGGGTCCTTGAATTAAGACCTGCATTGGGCTCTCTGCTCAGCATGGAGTCTACTTGTTCTCTCTCTCCCTCTCTCCCTCTCTCTTTCTCATCAGCAAATAAATAAAACCTTATAAAAATACATTTAAAAAACCCCACAACATACTCCCAGGAGTGCCTGCCTGGCTCAGTTGGTAGATCATGGGACTCTTGATCTTGGGATCATGAGTTCAAGCCCCCATGGGGCATAAAGCTTACTTGAAAAAATCCTATCAAATTACAAAACTAATTTTTTTCTTAGAATTTGTTACTTTATCTGGAATTTATTAAACTGCTCCAAATGTAAAATAATTCCCACTCCCAACTGATAGATAAATCTGAAGCCGTAGAAAAAATTCCAAATTTAACAAACCCTATATCCACAACACTTAGCTAGTGTTGAGCATAAAAATTCACCAACATTTGTAACTATTAAAAGGGGAAGACCAAAAACATTGTGAAACAATGAGTAGGGATGTCATTGACTTAACCTCTGAAGGTCCCCCCAAATCATTCTATGAAGACCAATAATACTCTCAAATAAAAAGACACATGCACATTCTCAGATATGCAATTCCTGTTAACTCCAGGTTGAAAGGAAATTATTTCTCCACTTCCCTTTACTTGTTCAAAGGGAAAGGAAACTGTTTTTGCCTATGTCCTACTACATTTTTAGCCCAGGTAAGATGTTTTACTATGACCAAATTCTGTCTCAGTATAATAAAAACATTTTAAGGCAATGGCTTTTTCAATTAAGAGAGGTATTATGGTGGCAACAGAAAGCAGGGGAACAAAACAGAATGATTCAGGAAAGTGTGACCTATTGTTAATGACATTACTCAAATGCAGAAAGAATCTCCATTGGCCACCATGAAACAGAACATCAAATGCAGGGGAAAAAAACATAATCCTTTTGCATGTTGACCAATTTCATTGAAATGGCACAAAATGCTCCAATTCAACTCACCCACATTCAATTTATTTAACCTTAAAATTACCATTCTATCAAATACATAACAGGACATATCAAATATTTATACACATCATCTAACTGGGTTAACTTTCACAAATAATTATGCTATATTTTTAGATCACAGGGTCAGCTTCCCAAACAATAAAAACTTTATCTAACTAAATAGCATAGTTTATTAATGTAACAGAATGAGACAAATAGGTGTGACCTTTTTTTACACACTGAAAACAGTCACTCAATTTAAAGAAAACCCTCAGTCTATTCAAGGTGAAGTATTACACAAACATATGATGATCTCAACTTTTTTTTTCTTTTTTAAAGGAAATTGTAAGAATCTTTACAAAGAAATGCACATTAATAAATGATGTTTAAAATTTAAAAGTTGGGGATGCTTGGGTGGCTCAGTGGTTGAGCGTCTGCCTTTGGCTCAGGGTATGATCCCGAGGTCTGAGATCAAGTCCCACATCGGGCTCCTTGCAGGAAGCCTGCTTCTCCCTCTGCCTAAGTATCTTCCTTTCTCTCTCTGTGTCTTTCAAGAATAAATAAATACGGGATCCCTGGGTGGCGCAGCGGTTTGGCGCCTGCCTTTGGCCCAGGGCGCGATCCTGGAGACCCGGGATCGAATCCCACGTCAGGCTCCCGGTGCATGGAGCCTGCTTCTCCCTCTGCCTGTGTTTCTGCCTCTCTCTCTCTCTCTCTCTGTGACTATCATAAATAAAAAAAAAGAATAAATAAATACAATCTTTAAAAAAATCTAAAAGTTGTTTATATGACTATTTAAGGTGCACAGGCTCAGTTGGTAGACAATTCTTTGTCCAATTATCTTCACACACACATAAAACACATGTCCCTGATCACTCTCTCTAGACCCTCCTGGGAAAATAACTGCTAACCATACTCAGCTGATGATGGGTCCATAGCATAATCTTTACACATAAAGTTCTGTCTATGACTTCATAAAACAAACACAAAGAAGTGAATACTACTTTTTCAGATTACATTAGTGGTAATGCTAATTTTGTCCTCTATCATTGATGAAGTGATAACATTTTATTACAAATGAAATTAAATACTTTCCTTTCAGGGAAGCATAGCAACATAGAGAATTCTGTATCCTGGGCAAAACAAATTCATTTGCCATAGGAAAAATAACTAGCCTGAAGCCTTAGTTGACCAGTGTACCCCAGGTAAACATTACAGAGAACACTATGAATGTATTCCTGGACTAAAGCCAATATAAATCATGTTCTGAACTGACCAGCTGAGAATAACTATGTGTTACCTAATTAGTTAAATAAATCCAGGATCAAATGGTCCAAGAAGTCAACCAACTAGTAAACTAAGGTTGCTAAACAAAAGAAGCCTGGATCATGCAGTTCTGTCGGCTTATCAGTGAGTTTCTGTGCAATTTAGTTGCTACCATTGTTTTTGGACTTATGACCATCAAGAACAACACCATGAGAAGCAATAAGAACTATTGTAAAGATTTGTAAAAAATCTGATATTTTTACTCTAATTGCAAACTAACAAGTAAACCTGCCATAGTTTTAAGGATGGTGGCAGAAAACATAACCACTTCTAGGTCACAACAGTAGTATCCAGATTATTAGCATTTTCTTGTACCTTTTCTCTGTTCCTCAATTCCTTTATGGTGACACAGGACGCCAAGTGAGGGAACCCAGATATTTTATACTGAGTCATATGCAAATTTCCCTTAGCTTGAGAGAGAGAGAGAGAGAGAGAGAGAGACCATCCCACTTTTCAAGGCTGGTTGCATCCTTAAAACGATAATACAGACCAAAGGTAGTCAGTGCCTTTTTTCACAAGATGTGCACAAATGCAAGGGATCAATGGAGAACTGTCTGCCAATATCTACTATTCACAACGTATTTGTGTATTATACGTTCTCAACTTTTCTACATTTCTTATGAGGAAGCTAGTCTAAACATCAAATGTAATTTTGGGTGATGAAATCCTATAATTTCACCACCTGGTTGCAGAGAAAATTGTAGGAGTTAGGTTAAACAGAAATTATATTAAAAATAGAAATAATGGATTCCTCAAGAATCCATCAACCCAGACTGAACTCTTCTTCTACCAGGGATTGCACAATCATTCAGCAGTCCCTCATAAGATAGGTTGTTTATTTGTAAAATCAATTCTTGTTACCAAAGTTACATCTTTAACTTCTCTCACTCAAAACCCGAAGTTTAGACAAGCTGCACAGCATTTATTCTCTGTAAACAAGCCTTTGCCTTAAGGGTATTGATTCTGATTCAGGAAATGATTTGTTGAAATAAACTTAATACTAGTCAAGTTTTTTAAAAAAAAGATTGGCAGTTATCACTACAAAATTCTTATTGAAAGTAAATTCTATGAGAAAAAGGACTATAATGTTGGGGCTCCTGGGTGGCTCAGGAGTTGAGCATCTTCCTTTACCTCAGGTCCTGATCCTGGGGTCCTGGGATCAAGCCCCACATTGGGCTCCCCACAGGGAGCCTGCTTCTTCCTCTACCTATGTCTCTGCCTCTCTCTTTGTGTCTCTCATGAATAAAGAAATAAAATCTTTAAAAAGGGACTGTAATGTAAATGTAACTACTTAATGTTATATAAAAAGCAATGCATTTTTCTAAGGATTTTATTTACTTGATAGAACACATGAATAGGGGGAGGGGCAGAGAGGGCGAGACAAGCAAACTACCCACCAGGACCTCTGAATCAGGACCTGAGCCTAAGGCAGATGCTTAGCAAACAGAGCCATACAGGGTTTCCCTAGACACACTTTATTTTTTAATTTGTTTTTATTGAAGCTCAATTTTCCAACATAAAGTATAACACCCAGTGCTCATCCCATCAAGTGCTCTTCTCAGTTACTGTCACCGAGTTACCCCAACCCCCCAGCCACCTTGACTTCAGCAACCCTTTGTTCGATTCCCAGAGTTGCAAGACTCTCATGGGTTGTCTCCCTAATTTTTCCCACTCATTTCCCCTCCATTCCCTTATAATCCATTACACTATTTCTTATATTCCTTGTATGAGTGAAACCATATGATTGTATTTATACAATTGCCTTACTTCACTAAGCATAATACTCTTCAGATCCATTCATGTCCAAGCAAATATTAGGAACTCATCCTTTCTGATGGATGAGTAATATTCCAATGTGTGTGTATATCTATATGTATATACTCCACATCTTCTTTATCCAATCATCTTTCTATGGACACCGAGGCTCCTTCCACAGTTTGGCTATTGTGGACATTGCTGCTATAAACATCTGGGGGCAGGTGTCCCGGCATTTCATTACATTTTGCATCTTTGGGGTAAATAATTGCTGAATCATAGGTTACCTCGGTTTTTAAATTTTGAGGAATCTTCACACTGTTTTCCAGAGTGGCCGGATCAGTGTGCTATCATTCCAACAGTGCAAGAGGGTTCCCCCTTCTCCACAACCTCTCAAACATTTGTTGCTTCCTGTCTTGTTATTTTTAGCCATTCTCACTGATGTAAAGTGCTATCTCATTGTGTGGTTTTAATTGGTTTTTAAATTTTTTTTTGTTGGAGTTCAATTTGCCAACATATAGCATAACACACAGTGCTCATCCCTCCAAGTGCCCCCCTCAGTGCCCATCACCCAGTCACCCCAAACCCCTGCCCACCTCCCCTTCCACTACCCCTTGTTTATTTCCCAGAGTTAGGAGTATCTCATGTTTTGTCACCCTCACTGATATTTTCACTCCTTTCCCTTTATTCCCTTTCACTATTTTTTATATTCCCCAAATGAATGAGTCCATATAATGTTTGTCCTTTTCCGATTGACTTATTTCACTCAGCATAATACTTTCCACGTGGACGCAAATGGTGGGTATTTGTCGTTTCTGATGGCTGAGTAATATTCCATTGTATACATATACCACAAGTTTTTTATCCATTCATCTTTCGATGGACACCGAGGCTCCTTCCACAGTTTGGCTATTGTGGACATGGCTGCTATAAACATTGGGGTACAGGTGTCCTGGCGTTTCACTGCATCTGTATCTTTGGAGTAAATTCCCAGCAGTGCAATTGCTGGGTCATAGGGCAGATCTATTTTCAACTATTTGAGAAACCTCCACAGAGTTTACCAGAGTGGCTTCACCAGTTCACATTCCCACCAATAGTGCATAGTCTACAGCCATACCACCCTGAAAGTACCCAATCTTGTCTGGTTTTAATTTGTATTTCCCTGATGGCAGTGATGCAGATCATTTTCCCATGTGCTTAGTGGCCATGTGTATGTCTTCTTTAGTGAAATTTCTGTTCATGTGTTTTGCCATTTCATGACTGGATATTTTGGTGCTTGGGTGTTGAGTTTAATAAGTTCTTTATAGATCTTGGATACTAGCCCTTTATCTGATAGGTCATTTGCAAATATCTTCTCCCATTCTGTAGGCTGACTTTGAGTTTTGTTGACAGTTTCTTTTGCTGTGCAGAAGATTTTTAACCAAAAAAAAGAGAAGATTTTTAACCTAATTAAGTCTCAATAGTTCATTTTTGCTTGTTTCCTTTGCCTTTATAGATGTATCTTGCAAGAAGTTACTGTGGCCAGCTCAAAAACGTTGTAACCTCTGTTCCCTGTAGAATTTTGATGGAATCTTGTCACACATTTAGGTCTTTCAACCATTTTGAGTTCATCTTTGTGTATGGTGTAAGATAATGGTCTAGTTTCATTCTTCTGCACATGGCTGCCCAATTTTCCCAGCACCATTTATTGAAGAGACTGTGCTTTTTCCAGTGGATAGTCTTTCGTCCTTTGCCGAATATTAGTTGACCATAGAGTTGAGGGCCCATTTCTGGGTACTATATTCTCTTCCACTGATCTATGTGTCTGTTTTTGTGCCAGTACCAAACTGGCTGGATGATCACAGCAATGTAATACAGCTTGAAATCCGGCATTGTGGTGCCCCTGGCATTGCTTTTCTTTTTCAATAGTCCTCTGGCTATTCTGAGTATTTTTTGATTCCATACAAAACTTAATATTATGGTCCCAACTCTCTGAAGAAAGTCCATGGTATTTTGATAGGGATTGCATTGAACATGTAAGTTCCCCTGGGTAGCATAGACATTTTCACAATATTAATTCTTTCAATCCATGAGCAAGGAATATTTTTCCATCTCTTTGTGTCTTCCTCAATTTCTTTTAGAAGTGTTCTGTAGTTTTTAGGGTATAGATCCTTTATCTCTTTGGTTAGGTTTATTCCTGGGTTTCTTATGCTTTTGGGTGCAATTGAAAATGTGATTGATCCCTTAATTTCTCTTTCTTCAATCTCATTGTTAGTGTATAGAATTGTCACTGATTTCTGGGCATTGATTTTGTATCCTGCCACATTGCTGAATTGCTGTATGAGTTCTAACAATCTTGGGGTGGAGTCTTGGATTTTCTATATACAGTATCATGTCATCGGTGAAGAGGGAGAGTTGGACTTCCTTGCCAATTTGAATGCCTTTTATTTCTTTTTGTTTTCTGATGACTGAGACTAGGACTTCTAGTACTATGTTGAATAACAGTGATGAGAGTGGACATCCCTGTTTGCTCCTGATCTTAGGGGAAAGGCTCTCAGTTTTTCTCCATTGAGAATGATATTCACTGTGGGCTTTTCATAAATGGCTTTTAGGATATCGATGAATGTTCCCTCTATCTGTACAGCTTGAAGAGTAATTTGTCAAATGTTTTCTCTCCAGATCGTATGGTTCTTATTTGTTTTCTTATTGATGTGATCTATCACGTTAATTATTTTATGAATGTTGAAGCACCCTTGCATCTGGGGAATAAATCCCACTTTGCCATGGTGAATAATCCTCTCAATGTACTATTGATCCTATTGGCTACTATCTTGTTGAGAATTTTTGCATCCATGTTTATCAGGGATATTGGTCTATAATTCCCCTTTTTGGTGGAGTCTTTGGTTCTGGATCAATGTAATCCTGGCCTCATATAACAAGTTTGGAAGTATTCACTTCCTTTCTATCCTTCTAAACAGCTTTAGTAGAATAGGTATTATTTTTTCTTAAACATTTGATAGACTCCCCTAGGAAGCCATCTGGCACTGGCCTTTTTTGTGTTGGGAGGTTTTTGATGACTACGTGAATTTCCTTGCTGGTTATTGGCCGGTTAACGTTTTCTATTTCTTCTATTCCAGTTTTGGTATTTTTGGTTTTCCAGAAATGCATACATTTCTTCTAGACTGCATAATGTGTTGGCATATAGCTGCTCATAATATATTTTAAAAATCGTTTGTATTTCCTTGGCATTGGTTGTGATCTCTTCTCTTTCATTGGTGATTAATTTGAGTCTTTTCTGTTTTCTTTTTAATAAGGTTGGCTAGGAGTTTATCTATCTTATTAATTCTTTCAAAGAACCAACTCCTGGTTTTGTTGATATTTTCCACAGTTCTTGTGGTTTCTGTTTCATTGAGTTCTGCCCCAATTGTTATTATTTATCTTCTTCTTGGTGTAGGTTTTACTTGCTGTTCTTTTGCAACTCCTTAGGTGCGACATTAACTTGTGTATTTGAGTTTATTCCAGTTTTTTGACGGAGGCTTGTATTGCGATGTATTTCCCTCTTAGGATTGCTTTTGCTATATCTCAAAGATTTTGAATGGTTGTATCTTCATTTTCACTAGTTTCCATGAACCTATTTAATTCTTCCCTGATTTCTAGGATGACCTATTCATCTTTTAGTAGGATGGTCTTTATCCTCCATATGTTTGAGTTTTTCCAAATTTCTTCTTATTGTCGATACCTAGTTTCAAAGCATTGTAGTCTGAAAATATTCAGAGAAAAATCCCAATCTTTGGTATCACTTGAGACCTGATTTATGACCCAGGATGTGGTCTATTCTGGAGAATGTTCCATGAGCACTTGAAAAGAATGTGTATTCAGGTGTGTTCAGATGGAAATTTCTGTATATATCTGGGAAATCTATTTGGTCCACTTAATCATTTAAGGCCCTGGTTTGGTGATTTTGTGCTTAGAAGATCTGTCATTTGCTGAAAGTGCCCTGTTGAAGTCTCCTACTATTAGTGTATTATTATCTAAATATGTCTTTACTTTGGTTATTAATTGATTGATATACTTGGCAGCTCCCACATTAGGGGCATAAATATTCATGATTGATAGGTCTACTTGTTGCATAGACCCTTTAAGTATGATATAGTGTCTCTCTTCTTTTTTTTAATAAAATAATTTTTATTAGTGTTCAATTTACCAACATACAGAATAACACCCAGTGCTCATCCGTCAAGTGTCCCCCTCAGTGCCCGTCACCCATATCACCCCCACCCCCCGCGCTCCTCCCCTTCCACCAGCCCTAGTTCGTTTCCCAGAGTTAGAGAGTCTTTATGTTCTGTGTCCCTTTCTGATATTCCCACACATTTCTTCTCCCTTCCCTTATATTCCCTTTCACTATTATTCATATTCCCCAAATGAATGAGAACATGCACTGTTTGTCCTTCTCCGATTGACTTACTTCACTCAGCATAATACCCTCCAGTTCCATCCACGTTGAAGCAAATGGTGGGTATTTGTCGTTTCTAATGGCTGAGGAATATTCCATTATATACATAAACCACATCTTCTTTATCCATTCATCTTTCGATGGACACCGAGGCTCCTTCCACAGTTTGGCTATTGTGGACATTGCTGCTAGAAACATCGGGGTGCAGGTGTCCCGCGTTTCATTGCATCTGAATCTTTGGGGTAAATCCCTAACAGTGCAATTGCTGGGTCGTAGGGCAGGTCTATTTTTAACTCTTTGAGGAACCTCCACACAGTTTTCCAGAGTGGCTGCACCAGTTCACATTCCCACCAACAGTGTAAGAGGGTTCCCTTTTCTCCGCATCCTCTCCAACATTTGTTGTTTCCTGCCTTGTTAATTTTCCCCATTCTCACTGGTGTGAGGTGGTACCTCATTGTGGTTTTGATTTGTATTTCCCTGATGGCAAGTGATGCAGAGCATTTTCTCATGTGCATGTTGGCCATGTCTATGTCTTCCTCTGTGAGATTTCTCTTCATGTCTTTTGCCCATTTCATGATTGGATTGTTTGTTTCTTTGGTGTTGAGTTTAATAAGTTCTTTATAGATTTTGGAAACTAGCCCTTTTTCTGATATGTTATTTGCAAATATCTTCTCCCATTCTGTAGGTTGTCTTTGAGTTTTGTTGACTGTATCCTTTGCTGTGCAAAAGCTTCTTATCTTGATGAAGTCCCAATAGTTCATTTTTGCTTTTGTTTCTTTTGCTTTCGTGGATGTATCTTGCAAGAAGTTACTGTGGCCAAGTTCAAAAAGGGTGTTGCCTGTGTTCTCCTCTAGGATTTTGATGGATCTTGTCTCACATTTAGATCTTTCATCCATTTTGAGTTTATCTTTGTGTATGGTGCAAGAGAGTGGTCTAGTTTCATTCTTCTGCATGTGGATGTCCAATTTTCCCAGCACCATTTATTGAAGAGACTGTCTTTCTTCCAGTGGATCGTCTTTCCTCCTTTATCGAATATTAGTTGACCATAAAGTTCAGGGTCCACTTCTGGGTTCTCTGTTCTGTTCCATTGATCTATGTGTCTGTTTTTGTGCCAGTACCACACTGTCTTGATGACCACAGCTTTGTAGTACAACCTGAAATCTGGCATTGTGATGCCCCCAGATATGGTTTTCTTTTTTAAAATTCCCCTGGCTATTCGGGGTCTTTTCTGATTCCACACAAATCTTAAAATAATTTGTTCTAACTCTCTGAAGAAAGTCCATGGTATTTTGATAGGGATTGCATTAAACGTGTAAATTGCCCTGGGTAACATTGACATTTTCACAATATTAATTCTGCCAATCCATGAGCATGGAATATTTTTCCATCTCTTTGTGTCTTCCTCAATTTCTTTCAGAAGTGTTCTATAGTTTTTAGGGTATAGATCGTTTACCTCTTTGGTTAGGTTTATTCCTAGGTATCTTATGCTTTTGGGTGCAATTGTAAATGGGATTGACTCCTTAATTTCTCTTTCTTCAGTCTCATTGTTAGTGTATAGGAATGCCATTGATTTCTGGGCATTGATTTTGTATCCTGCCACGCTACCAAATTGCTGTATGAGTTCTAGCAATCTTGGGGTGGAGGCTTTTGGGTTTTCTATGTAGAGTATCATGTCATCGGCGAAGAGGGAGAGTTTGACTTCTTCTTTGCCAATTTGAATGCCTTTAATGTCTTTTTGTTGTCTGATTGCTGAGGCTAGGACTTCCAATACTATGTTGAATAGCAGTGGTGAGAGTGGACATCCCTGTCTTGTTCCTGATCTTAGGGGAAAGGCTCCCAGTGCTTCCCCATTGAGAATGATATTTGCTGTGGGCTTTTCGTAGATGGCTTTTAAGATGTCGAGGAAAGTTCCCTCTATCCCTACACTCTGAAGAGTTTTGATCAGGAATGGATGCTGTATTTTGTCAAATGCTTTCTCTGCATCTAATGAGAGGATCATATGGTTCTTGGTTTTTCTCTTGCTGATATGATGAATCACATTGATTGTTTTACGAGTGTTGAACCAGCCTTGTGTCCCGGGATAAATCCTACTTGGTCATGGTGAATAATTTTCTTAATGTGTTGTTGGATCCTATTGGCTAGTATCTTGTTGAGAATTTTTGCATCCATGTTCATCAGGGATATTGGTCTGTAATTCTCCTTTTTGGTGGGGTCTTTGTCTGGTTTTGGAATTAAGGTGATGCTGGCCTCATAGAATGCATTTGGAAGTACTCCATCTCTTTCTATCTTTTCCAAACAGCTTTAGTAGAATAGGTATGATTTCTTCTTTAAACGTTTGATAGAATTCCCCTGGGAAGCCATCTGGCCCTGGAATCTTGTGTCTTGGGAGGTTTTTGATGACTGCTTCAATTTCCTCCCTGGTTATTGGCCTGTTCAGGTTTTCTATTTCTTCCTGTTCCAGTTTTGGTAGTTTGTGGCTTTCCAGGAATGCGTCCATTTCTTCTAGATTGCCTAATTTATTGGCGTAGAGCTGTTCATAATATGTTTTTAAAATCGTTTGTATTTCCTTGGTGTTGGTAGTGATCTCTCCTTCTCATTCACGATTTTATTAATTTGAGTCTTCTCTCTCTTCTTTTTAATAAGGTTGGCTAATGGTTTATCTATCTTATTAATTCTTTCAAAGAACCAACTCCTGGTTCTATTGATCTGTTCCACAGTTCTTCTGGTCTCAATTTCGTTGAGTTCTGCTCGAATTTTAATTAACTCTCTTCTTCTGCTGGGCGTCGGGTCGATTTGCTGCGTCTTCTCTAGCTCCTTTATGTGTAAGGTTAGCTTTTGTATTTGAGTTCTTTCCAGTTTTTGAATGGATGCTTGTATTGCGATGTATTTCCCCCTCAGGACTGCTTTTGCTGCATCCCAAAGAGTTTGAAGAGTTGTATCTTCATTCTCATTAGTTTCCATGAATCTTTTTAATTCTTCCTTAATTTCCTGGTTGACCCTTTTATCTTTTAGCAGGATGGTCCTTAACCTCCACGTGTTTGATGTCCTTCCAAACTTCTTCTTGTGATTTAGTTCTAATTTCAAGGCGTTATGGTCTGAGAATATGCAGGGGACGATCCCAATCTTTTGGTATCGGTTCAGAACCGATTTGTGACCCAGTATGTGGTCCATTCTGGAGAAAGTTCCATGTGCACTTGAGAAGAATGTGTATTCAGTTGAGTTTGGATGTAAAGTTCTGTAGATATCTGTGAAATCTATCTGGTCCAGTGTATCATTTAAGCTCTCGTTTCTTTGGAGATGTTGTGCTTAGAAGACCTGTCGAGGGTAGAAAGAGCTAGATTGAAGTCACCAAGTATAAGTGTATTATCTAAGTATTTCTTCACTTTGGTTAATAATTGGTTTAAGTATTTGGCAGCTCCCACATTCGGGGCATATATATTGAGGATTGTTAAGTCCTCTTTCTGGATAGATCCTTTAAGTATGATATAGTGTCCCTCTTCATCTCTCACTACAGCCTTCGGGGTAAATTTTAGTTTATCTGATATAAGGATGGCTACCCCTGCTTTCTTTTGAGAACCATTTGAATGGTAAATGGTTCTCCAAACTTTTATTTTCAGGTTGTAGGTGTCCTTCTGTCTAAAATGAGTCTCTTGCAGACAGCAAATAGATGGGTCCTGCTTTTTTATCCAGTCTGAAACCCTGCGCCTTTTGATGGGGTCATTAAGCCCGTTCACGTTCAGAGTTACTATTGACAGATATGAGTTTAGTGTCATCATGATATCTATTTAGTCCTTGTTTTTGTGGATTGTTCCACTGAACTTCTTCTTAAAGGGGAATTTTAAGAGTCCCCCTTAAAATTTCTTGCAGAGCTGGTTTGGAGGTCACATATTCTTTCAGTTCCTGCCTGTCTTGGAAGCTCTTTATCACTCCTTCCATTTTGAATGAGAGCCTTGCTGGATAAAGTATTCTTGGTTGCATGTTCTTCTCATTTAGGACCCTGAATATATCCTGCCAGCCCTTTCTGGCCTGCCAGGTCTCTGTGGAGAGGTCTGCTGTTACCCTAATATTCCTCCCCATGAAAAAGTCAGGGACTTCTTTTCTCTTGCTGCTTTAAGGATCTTCTCTTTATCTTTGGAATTTGCAAGCTTCACTATTAAATGTCGAGGTGTTGAACGGTTTTTATTGATTTTAGGGGGGGTCTCTCTATTTCCTGGATCTGAATGCCTGTTTCCCTTCCCAGATTAGGAAAGTTTTCAGCTAGGATTTGTTCAAATACATATTCTGGCCCTCTGTCCCTTTCGGCGCCCTCAGGAACCCCAATTAAACTTAGGTTTTTCTTCCTTAGGCTGTCATTTATTTCCCTTAATCTGTCTTCATGGTCTTTTAATTGTCTGTCTTTTTTCCTCAGTTTCCCTCTTTGCCATTAACTTGTCTTCTGTGTCACTCACTCGTTCTTTACCTCGTTAACCCTCGTCGTTAGGACTTCGAGTTTGGATTGCATCTCATTCAATTGATTTTTAATTTCTGCCTGATTGGATCTAAATTCTGCAGTCATGAAGTCTCGTGAGTCCTTAATGCTTTTTTCTAGAGCCACCAGTAGCTGTATAATAGTGCTTCTGAATTGGCTTTCTGACATTGAATTGTAATCCAGATTTTGTAACTCTGTGGGAGAGAGGACTGTTTCTGATTCTTTCTTTTGAGATGAGGTTTTCCTTCTAGTCATTTTGCTCAGTGCAGAGTGTCCAAAAACAAGTTGTATTGGGAAAAGGAGAGAAAGAGAGAGAAGGAAAGAAAAAAGAAAAAGAAGAAAAAAAAAGGAAAAAAGAGAAAAAGAGAAAGAAAGAAAAAGAAAGAAAGGTGAAAAAAAAGGGGGGGTGGGGGAAGCAATCAGAAATCAAAAAGAAAAGAAAAAAAAAAAAAACAACACAAACCACGGGGGAGTATCTTCTGATTCTGTATACTTTAAGTCCCTTGACTTCCCCTGGAACTGGTCCGTCTAGCTGGTCTTCTGGGGGAGGGGCCTGCTGTGCTGATTTTCAGGTGTTAGCACTTGGGGGAGCTGCTCTGCCCCTGCCTGCTGCAGGGCTCAGTGGGGGTTGTTTACCCCGTGAGGCCCCAGGAGGAACAGCCACAGTGGCTACGGCAGCTCTGGAAGCCTGGATTCAGCTCCCACAGTAACTACGGGGCTCTCCGTCGATCCGCAGGGCCTGGAGGCTCCGGGGCGGGGCCGCTGATCTGTTCAGCTCGGGGTAGGAGCGTCCTTGCTGTCCTGGGCCCTCCCGGCCTCTGCCTGTCCCGGGGGAGGCCGGATCCTGGGCTGTGTCCCGGCCCCTGTGCTCCGGGGCCTGCGCTGTTGAATTTGTTTTCCCGGTCGCGCAGCCGCCGCTTTGCGGAGCCGCTGGAGCCCCTCCGAGCTGCTCCCGGCCGCGCAGCCCCCTCCGCACGGAGCCTCTTCTTCCGCCCGAGCCGCCGCCGCCAAGCTGCTCCCGGAGCCGCACAGCCCCTTCCGCGGAGCCGCCACCGGAGCCCCTCCGAGCTGCTCCGGGTCCCGCTGTGCGCGCTGCAGCCCGTAGGGAGCTCGGTGCACTGTCCTGCGCGCGCAGGTGTCTGTTAGTGTCCCAGGGAGCCCGAGGGCATCCCCGCCCTCCTGGGTCCTGCTTTAACTCCCTGCGGGCGCCCTTCCGCCCGGGAAGGTTGGTGCAGCTCCTACTCCTCCGGGACGGGGCTCTCCTGTCCTGGGGACACTCGCCCCGGCCTCAGCCCGGCTCCTCGTGGGGCCCCTCCCCCTTGGAGGCCTTTTGTTTCTTTATTTCTTTTTCGCCGTCTTCCTACCTTGGTAGAAGCGCGAACTCTTCTCACTGTAGCCTTCCAGCTGGTCTCTCTTTAAATCTCAGGCCGAATTCGTAGATTTTCAGGATGATTTGAAGGTTATCTAGGTAATTTGGTGGGGGCAGGTGATTTGGGGACCCTACTCTTCCGCCATCTTGCCCCTCCTCCTTATGTGTCTCTCTTTATCTCTTACTACAGTCTTTGGGATAAACTTTAATTAATCTGAGATGAGGATTGTTGCCCCTGCTTTCTTTTGAGGACCAACTGAATGGTAAATGGTTCTCCATCCCTTTTTTCAGGATGGAGGTGTCCTGAGGTCTAAAATGAGTCTTGTAGACAGCAAATAGATGGGTTTTGCTGTTTTATCCAGTTAAATACCCTGCTTCTTTTGATGGAATCATTTAGCACATTCACATTCAGAGTAACTATTGAAAGATGAATTTAGTCATCATATTATCTATTCAATCCCTGTTTTGTGGATTGTTCCTTTGAGCTCCCTCCTTCGTTCCCAGGGTCCCCCCTAGTATTGCTTGCAGAGCCAGTTTGGTGTTCACACACTTTTTCAGTTTCTGTGAATCCTGGAACATCTTTATCTCCCATCTATTTTGAATGACAGCCTTGCTGGATAGAGTATTCTTGGCTGCATGTTCTTCTCATTTACTATCCTGTATATATCATGCCAACCCTTTCTGGTCTGCCAGGTCTCTGTGGAGAGGTCTTCTGTTACTCTGATATTTCTCCCCATATAACTTAAGAATATCTTTTCTCATGCTCCTTGAAGAATTTTGTCTTTATCTCTGAAATTTGCAAGTTTCACTTTTAAATATGGAGGTGTTGAAAGGTTTTTATTTATTACTTTTGGGGGGGTTCCTCTCTATCTCTTCTATCTGAATGTTTGTTTCCTTCCCCAGATTTGGGAAGTTCTCAGCTATGATTTGTTCATGTAAACTTTGTGGTTCTCTCTCTCTCTCTCTCTCTCTCTCTCTCTCTCTCTCTCTCTCTCTCAGACTCTTCTGGAATCCCAATTAGATGTATATTCTTCCTTTTCAAGCTAACATTTATTTCCCTAAGCCTTTCCTCACAGGCTCTTAATTATTTCTCCCCTTTTACCTAAGCTTCATTCCTTACCATCAACTTCTATGTTACTCACTCTCTCTTCCACGTCATTAACCCTAGCAGTTAGAACATCCAGGTGGAATTGCATCTCGTTTAATCTATTTTTAATTTCCACCTGATTACATCTCAATTCTTAAGTCATGAAGCTTCTAGAGTTCTTTATGCTTTTTTAGAGCAACCAGTAACTTTATAATTGTATTTCTGAATTGACTTTTTGACATTGTATTGAAATTCAAATTCTGTAACTGTGGCAGAGAGAACCATTTTCAATTCTTTCTTTTGTGGTGAATTTTTCCTTCTTCATTCTGTCCAGTGCATACTGGTTGTATAAGTGGGCTGAGTCAAAAATATCAACCACATCCTAAATAAAATACACACTAAATGATTCTGATGAGGTCAGAGACCAGAATATAAAATAAAAAGAACAGAACAAAATAAAACAAAAAGACCACTAAAGTGAAAAACAAATTTTAAAATAAAATTGTAAACATAAAAAGCCAAAAACCAAAAACAAAGAGGAAAAAAGAAAAAAACAAAAGGAAAGAGGGAAAAGAGAAATAAAAGGAGGGATGTTGGTGGTGAGATAGTGGTAGTGGAGAGAGAATGTAGTGTACCTGACGGGTCCTAGAGGGTGATCCTCTTGGTTCTGAGTGTATTTTGTTCTGCGTGTTAGAAGATGCTCACTCCCAAAGTTATATAAACCACCAATACTTATAGAAAGCCCTAACATTGACCACAAAAACATAAACAAGATAAAAGAGGGGGGGATCCCTGGGTGGCGCAGCAGTTTAGCGCCTGCCTTTGGCCCAGGGCACGATCCTGGAGACCCGGGATCAAATCCCACGTCGGGCTCCCGGTGCATGGAGCCTGCTTCTCCCTCTGCCTGTGTCTCTGCCTCTCTCTCTCTCTCTCACTGTGTGCCTATCATAAATAAATAAAAAAAAAGATAAAAGAGGGGGGCAGAATGTGAAGTAAGAGAGAATATAATCTCACATAAGGAACCAAC
The DNA here is from genome assembly GCF_905146905.1 of Nyctereutes procyonoides. NCBI lineage: Eukaryota > Metazoa > Chordata > Mammalia > Carnivora > Canidae > Nyctereutes > Nyctereutes procyonoides. The sequence goes on along the minus strand of NW_026575125.1, from coordinate 61,149,638 downwards.
ACGGTGTTCCACTTGGTTCTGGGTGTATGTTGGTCATGTTTTAGAAGGTACTAACTTCCACCATTGTAAAACAAAACAAGGAAGAAAAAACAAAAACCAAAAACCCATATTCTGTATATCTACCAAAATTTAATTGAATATGTGGAAGGGAATCCAATAATGAAAAGTATGTCTAAAGACATGTAATTGTAGAAATATGAAAGTCAAGATGGAAAAAACTTAAAAATGAAGAGCTGGTATAATATTGTAGTTTAGGTGTGAAAAGAGAAAAAATATTGGAGATTTTTAGTCTGATATAAAAACAAGTCATAATAGAAAAAGAAAAAAAAAGAAAACAAATGAACTCTCCCGTTCTATATATTGTTTTCTCTCAGTCCTGGAGCTTCCCAGTGCTGCTTGGTCAATAAACTTGCTCTTCCTTTGTTCTTCCAGCAGTTCTTCTGTTGGAAGTTCTGCTGTGCTGATTCTCATGTGTCTCTGCCTGGGAGAACATGCCCTGCCCCTTTCCAGGTGCTGGGCTCAGTGTGAGCTATTTATCCTGTGAGGCCTTTGTTCCCTAGAGGCTCCACCTATCCCAGGCACAAGGTGAAACAAAGAGGAGAAACAACAATGGTGGTGGCCAGATTTCAATCTCTGGAGATGAGCTCCCCAGTCGTAACTAACTGCAGGCTCCCAGTCCTCACTGGCCTAGATGCTCCTGGTGGCTGGCATGGGTGCACTGATCTGCACAGCTTTAAGGGCACGCAGGGGCAGAATTCTTGCTTTCCTGTGCCTTCCGTGCTTCTGCCTATCCTAGGGGCAAAGCAAGATCACTGGCTTTGTCCACTTGGGCACCCTGGGATCTGGAGTCCTGTGCTGCTGGACCCATACTCCCAGGGACTATCCCTGCCTAAGGTATCAGGGTACAGCCACCTCCATCCAGAACCTGCCCGCCTAATCAACTGGCTTCTCCCAAATACAACACAGGGCTGTGGCACTACAGTCCTTTACCAGTATCAGACCTTGGTTTGTGGTTAGCTATTTCCCAGGCAACCCCTCCTCTTATAGTGACTCTGGGAATCTTGAGGCTTCACTGCCCTTCCTGCAATTCTGTCTGATTTCCCTGCTAAGCATTTTTCCTTCAGAGAGAACTCTGGCACGGATTTTAAAGTTTCCACTTCTCCAGGGCTGGGCTTTCCTGCCCCAGAGGCTTTTGCCACTCTGCTTTAACTCTACTATTCATGGTTCCCCTCCACCATTTTTATTTTATTTATTTTATTTATTTTATTTTATTTTATTTTATTATTTTATTTTATTTTATTTTATTTTATTTTATTTTATTATTTTTTACTTTTTGCCTTCCAACCTTGGTAGAAGCAAAAACTTTTCTCTGTGCAGCATTCCAGCTGTTCTCTCTTTATTTTTTAAAGATTTTATTTATTTATTTATGAGAGACAGAGAGAGAGAGAGAGAGAGAGAGAGAGAGGCAGAGACAGGGGTAGAGGGAGAAGCAGGCTCCATGCAGGGAGGCCAATGTGGGACTCAATCCAGGACGTTGGAATAAGCCCTGAATCAAAGGCAGAAGCTCAACTGCTGAGCCACCCAAGCGTCCCAGCTGTTCTCTCTTTAAATCTCAGGTTGAATTCATAGGTGTTCAGGATATTTTAAAAGTTATCTAGGTAAGGTTGTAGGGCCAGTGAATTTCCTTCTGCCATCTTGCTCCTCCTACCCTAGCCACTAGGGGAGGCTTTAAATACTTTGTTGTCAAGGGCCATTTCTATCATTACAGAAAGTTTTATCAGACAGTGCTATGTGAGAACTGACAGGAGGGGGAATTCAGTACTTCACAAATCAGAACACAACAGCAGCTCAGCTGAAAGGTCTCATGTTTATTACTGAACCAACCTACTGGTATAGAGGCATAGTAACAGAGAAAGTAATTTCCTTGATAAGGCATGTCTATTGGCCAGGTAGGAAGGATGTTTCCATAGTGATGGAATAGGAATATGTGATTTCCATGTAGGTTAAATAGGTGTGCCAATTATGTTTGCTATCTTATGATTTGCAATGCTTCATCATAGACCCAGCTTGGTTCTTCTCCAGTGCCTCCTCTTGCAGTTGTACCTGATTTTATTACCAGTTTTCATCTGAATACACTGGGGAATGGGACAATTCTGCTTCTGTTTCTTGGCCAGGAATTGACTGATTCTGAAAGTCTTATGAAAAGACATGGTGAGGAATATCAACCACAACCAGGATGGCGGCAGAAAGGAGAGAGCAACAGCATTGCTTTTGTATTTTGTTGTGATTTTAATCAACATTAGAAGTAAGCATACACTATGGGGAATAAAAACTACAAAAATGAAAAAACTAATTTTATTTTACGATTTTTAAAAGTGTTTCCCTGTGATTACAAATATAGCCAAAACCTGTGAAGAATTCTAGGATAGTTAAATACTGAAAAGTCAGGGTCAATTATCAGCTAGTCTCCATGGTGAGAAAATAAGTTATATTTTCTTCATTAAGATTCACACGCACAAAGGGGAATGAATTATAGGACAGTAGATAAATTTTTGAAGTATATCTAAATGCTATGAGCATCTGACTCACTCAGATTATAGCAAAGAATCATGAGTAAAATTAACAGCAAACAGTTATCAAATCCATGCCTATCATGGCCTTTATAAAATTTGAATGTTACTGATTAACTGTACAAATTACCAAAGCAATAACATTTCATAATATCTATTTGTTGGTTGGTAAATATACAGTTTCCTTAAACATTTATGGGTTGTTCAAAAGATCTACATCATACATGTTTGTTAATGAATCTTCATCATAGAATCCTGCCACTTTTTAAGGCTTGAGACTGGCAAACATTTCAGTGACTAGATTTGTAGGGCAGCAGGGAATAAGTAATCAATATTTCCAGCCTTCCAGAATGTGTGCAACACCATTCTTTGGCATAAAAACAAGGAAAATGATGAAAAATTTATTCATTGCTATACTAAATTAAAAGATCTTTTAATTAACTTTTTTTTTTCAATGTTTCTCAGTCCATGCTTATATCCTGGTAAGGAAATCCACTCTTTCCTCCAATCCTATAGAGTAATTCTTGTTCTACAACCTAGCTTTACAGAGAGTATAAAGGACAAAAACACTATTTCTGTTTTATAAAAGTTTAAAATTAAGGAAACTAAATTCAATGTTCCACGCTTCAGTAAAATAGTTATATATTTTAAATACTTATGTCACTTGCTAAATACAACACTAAGCCCTTTAACATTATAACATTTTATGAGGTCAGAAAACATTTCTTTGTCCAATAAGACACAGCTAGAAAACAGTGGAACAGAGATTCAAAGCAAGTAGTTTTTAATTTTTTTCTAGTTCTAAGTTTTTGTTTAAATTCTAGTTAGTAAACAGGAGGAGGCAGGGCAAGATGGCTGAAGAATAGGGTCCCCAAGTCACCTGTCCCCAGGAAATTACCTATATTACCTACAAATCATCCTGAAAACCTACGAATTCGGCTTGAGATTTAAAGAGAGAACAGCTGAATGCACAGTGAGAGGGAGGAAGACAGGGGAAAAAAGAAATAAAGAAACAAAAGGCATCCAAGGGGGAGGGGCCCCGTGAGGAGCCGGGCTGAGGAGCCGGGCTAAGGCCCGGGCAAGTGCCCCCAGGACAGGAAAGCCCCAGGAAAGCCCCATCCAGCAGCCTCCCGGGGACACTAACAGAGGACCTGCGCCCCGGGGAGAGCACGCCACACCCCGCGGCCGAGCTCCCTAAAGGGTTGAAGCACTGGCACGGATGGAAACAGGAGCAGCTTGGAGGCAGCTTGGGCAGAGGCTCCCCAGGGGAGGGACCTGCGTGCCCCAGGAGCAGCTCAAGGGCGGCTCCATCAGAGGTTCCGCAAGGAGGGGGCTGCACAGCCCCTGGATCAGCTTGGGGGCAGCTCGGGCAGAGGCTCCACACGAAAGGGGGCTGCGGGGCCAGGATCCTGATTCCAACAGCACAGGACCGGGAGCACAGGACGCTGGGGACAGAGCCCAAGATCTGGCGCTCCCCCGGGACAGTGAGAAGCCAGGATGCCACAGGACAGCAAGCACGCTCCAGCCTCGGGGCGGCCCCGAGCAGAGCAGATCAGGCCCTGCCCCCCCAGCATCCAGGCCCCTGCAGAATGAGAGCTCCCTTGTTAATGCAGGAGCTGACTCGAGGTCTGGAGAGCCGCCGTTGCTACTGTTCCTCCTGGGTACTGACATGATAAACAACCCCCACTGAGCTCACAGTGGCCTCACAGGATAAACAGGTTAAACAACTTTCACTGAGCCCTGCACCAGGCCTGGGGCTGAGCAGCTCCCCCAAGTGCTATCACCTGAAAATCAGCACAGGAGGACCCTCCCCCAGAAGACCAGCTAGAGGGACAGGAGAAAAACAAACTATTGACCAAGCAGCACTGGAAAGTTCCAGGGGAAGTCAAGGGATTTACAGTATAGAGAATCAGAGGATACTCCCCCTTGTTTTTCGTTTTCTGATTTCTGTTTGCTTCCCCTCCCTTTATTTCTTTTTCTCTTCTATTTTTTTCTTTACCTTCCTTTTATTCATTTGTTTACTTTCTCTTTTGTTCCTTCTCTTCTCTCTTTTTCTCCTTTTCCCAATACAACGTGTTTTTGGCCACCCTGCACTGAGCAAAATGACTAGAAGGAAAAACTCACCACAAAAGAAAGAATCAGAAACAGTCCTCCCTCCCACAGGTACAAAATTTGAATTACAATTCAATGTGAGAAATCCAATTCAGAAGCACTATTATACAGCTACTGGTGGCTCCAGAAACAAGCATAAGGACACATGAGACTTCATGACTGCAAAATTTAGATCTAATCAGGCAGAAATTAAAAATCAATTAAATGAGATGCAATCAAAACTAGAAGTCCTAATGACGAGGGTTAACGAGGTGGAAGAACAGGTGAGTGACATAGAAGACCAGTTGATGGCAAAGAGGGAAACTGAGGAAAAGAGACACAAACCAAAGATCATGAGGAGAGATTAAGGGAAATAAATATCCTCAGAGGGAAAAATCTACGTTTAATTGGGGTTCCCGAGGGCACTGAAAGTGAAAGAGGTCCAGAATATGTATTTGAACAAATCCTAGCTGAAAACTTTCCTAATCTGGGAAGGGAAACAGGCATTCAGATCCAGGAAATAGAGAGATCTCCCCGTAAAATCAATAAAAATGGCTCAACACCTCGAATTTTAAAAGCGAAGCTTGCAAATTCCAAAGACAAAGAGAAGATCCTTAAAGCAGCAAGAGACAAGAAATCTCTAACTTTTAAGGGGAGAAATATTAGATTAAGAGCAGACCTCTCCACAGAGACCTGGCCGGCCAGGAACGGCTCCCAGGATATAATCAGGGTCCTAAATAAGAAGAACATGCAGCCAAGAATACTTTATCCAGGAAGGCTCTCATTCAGAATAGAAAGAGAGATAAAGAGCTTCCAAGATAGGCAGGAACTGAAAGAATTTGTGAACACCAAACCAGCTCTGCAAGAAATTTTAAGGGGGACTCTTAAAATTCCTCTTTAAAAGGAAGTCCAATGGAACAATCCACAAAAACAGGGACTGAATAGGTATCATGATGACATTAAATTCATATCTTTCAATAGTAACTATGAACGTGAATGGGCTTAATGACCCCATCAAAAGGCGCAGGGTTTCAGACTGGATAAAAAAGCAGGACCCATCTATTTGCTGTCTACAAGAGACTCATTTTAGACAGAAGGACACCTACAGCCTGAAAATAAAAGGTTGGAGAACCATTTACCATTCAAATGGTCCTCAAAAGAAAGCAGAAGTAGCCGTCCTTATATCAGATCAACTAAAGTTTATCCCGAAGACTGTAGTGAGAGATGAAGAGGGACACTATATCACACTTACAGGATCTATCCAAGACGAGGACTTAACAATCATCAATATATATGCCCCGAATGTGGGAGCTGCCAAATATATCAATCAATTAATAACCAAGGTTAAGACATACTTAGAAAATAATACACTTATACTTGGTGAATTCAATGTATCACTTTCTACAATTGATAGGTATCCTAAGCACAGCATCCCCAAAGAAACAAGAACTTTAAATGTCACACTTGACAGATGGATTTCACAGATATCTACAGAACTTTATATCCAAACGCAACTGAATACATATTCTTTCCAGTTGAACATGGAACTATCTCCAGAATAGACCACATACTGAGTCACAAATCAGGTCTTAACCGATACCAAAGATTGGGATCATCCCCTGCATATTTGCAGGCCATAATGCTTTGAAATTAGAACTAAATCAGAAGAAGAAATTTGGAAGGATTTCATACACGTGGAGGTTAAGGAGCATCCTGCTAAAGCTTGAAAGGGTCACCCAGGAAATTAAGGAGAATTAAAAAGATTCATGGAAACTAATGAGAATGAAGATTCAACCATTGAAAATCTTTGGTATACCACAAAAGCAGTCCTGAGGGGGAAATACATCACAGGACAAGTATCCATCCAAAAACTAGAAAGAACTCAAATACAAAAGCTAATCTTGCACCTAAAGCAGCTAGAGAAAAACAGCAAATAGATCCTACACCCAGCAGAAGAAGAGAGTTAATAAAGATTCGATCAGAACTCAATGAAATAGAGACCAGAAGAACTGTGGAACAGACCAAAAAGACAGGAGTTGGTCCTTTGAAAGAATTAATAAGGTAGATAAACTATTAGCCAGCCTTATTAAAAAGAAGACAGAGAAGATTCAAATTAATACAATCATGGATGAGAAAGGAGAGATCACTACAAAAACAAGGAAATACAAACGATTTTAAAAACATATTATGAGCAGCTATTCGCCAATAAATTAGGCAATCTAGAAGAAATGGATGCATTCGTAGAAAGCCACAAACTACCAAAACTGGAACAGGAAGAAATAGAAAACCTGAACAGGTCAATAACCAGGGAGGAAATTCAAGCAGTCATCAACAACCTCCCAAGACACAAAAGGCCACGGCCATATGGCTTCCCAGGGGAATTCTATCAAACATTCAAAGAAGAAACCATACCATTCTACTAAAGCTGTTTGGAAAGATAGAAAGAGATGGAATACTTCCAAACTCGATCTATGAAGCCAGCATCACCTTAATTCCAAAACCAGACAAAGACCCCATCAAAAAGGAGAATTATAGACCAATATACCTGATGAACATGGATGCAAAAATTCTCAACAAGATACTAGCCAATAGGATACAACAATACATTGAGAAGATTATTCACCATGACCAAGTAGGATTTATCCCCAGGATGCAAGGCTCCTTCAACACTTGTAAAACAATCACTGTGATTCATCATATCAGCAAGAGAAAAAACAAGAACCGTATGATCTCCTCAATAGATGCAGAGAAAGCATTTGACAAAATACAGCATCCATTTCTGATCAAAACTCTTCAGAGTGTAGGGATAGAGGGAACATTCTGCAGCATCTTAAAAGCCATCTACGAAAAGCCCACAGCAAATATCATTCTCAATGGGGAAGCACTGGGAGCCTTTCCCCTAAGATCAGGAACAAGACAGGGATGTGCACTCTGAACACTGCTATTCAACATAGTACTAGAAATCCTAGCCTCAACAATCAGACAACAAAAAGAAATAAAAGGCATTCAAATAGGCAAAGAAGAAGCCAAACTCTCCCTCTTCACTGATGACATGATACTCTACTTAGAAAACCCAAAAGACTCCACCCCAAGATTCCTAGAACTCATACAGCAGAATACAAAATCAGTGCCCAGAAGTCAGTGGCCTTTCTATACACTAACAATGAGACTGACGAAAGAGAAATTAAGGAGTCAATCCCATTGCCACTTGCACCAAAAGCAATTAGATATCTAGGAACAAACCTAACGAAAGAGGTAAAGGATCTATACCCTAAAAACTAGAATACATCTGAAAGAAAGTGAGGAAGACACAAAGAGATGGAAAATATTCCATGGTCATGGATTGGAAGAATTATTATTGTGAAAATGTCAATGTTACCCAGGGCAATTTACACATTTAATGCAATCCCTATCAAAATACCATGGACTAAAAAAAAAAAAAAAAAAAAAAAAAACAAAACAAAAAAAAAACAACAAAATACCATGGACTTTCTTCAGAGAGTTGGAACAAATTATTTTAAGATTTGTGTGGAATCAGAAAAGACCCTGAATAGCCAGGGGAATATTAAAAAAGAAAACCATAAGCCATGCCCATGCTGGGGGCATCACAATGCCAGATTTCAGATTGTACCACAAAGCTGTGGTCATCAAGACAGTGTGGTACTGGCACAAAAACAGACACCTAGATCCATGGAACAGAATTGAGAATCCAGAAGTCGACCCTCAACTTTATGGCCAACTAAAATTCGATAAAGGAGGAAAGACTATCCACTGGAAGAAAGACAGTCTCTTCAATAAATGGTGCTGGGAAAATTGGACATCCACATGCAGAAGAATGAAACTAGACCACTCTCTTGCACCATACACAAAGATAAACTCAAAATGGATGAAAGATCTCAATATGAGACAAGATTACATTAAAATCCTAGAGGAGAACACAGGCAACACCCTTTTTGAACTTGGCCACAGTAACTTTTTGTGAGATTCATCCATGTAGGCAAGAGAAACAAAAGCAAAAATGAACTATTGGGATTTCATCAAGATAAGAAGCTTTTGCACAGCAAAAGATACCGTCGACAAAACTCAAAGACAAATACCCACCATTTGCTTCAACGTGGATGGAACTGGAGGGTATAATGCTGAGTGAAGTAAGTCAATCGGAGAAGGACAAACAGTGTATGTTCTCATTTATTTGGGGAATATGAATAATAGTGAAAGGGAATATAAGGGAAGGGAGAAGAAATGTGTGGGAAATATCAGAAAGGGAGACAGAACATAAAGACTCCTAACTCTGGGAAATGAACTAGGGGTGGTGGAAGGGGAGGAGGGCGGGGGGTGGGGGTGAATGGGTGACGGGCACTGAAGGAGACACTTGACGGGATGAGCACTGGGTGTTATTCTGTATGTTGGTAAATTGAACAGCAATAAAAATTAATTTATTAAAAAAAGAGATAAAAAAAACTCAAAGACAACCTACAGAATGGGAGAAGATATTTGCAAATGACTTATCAGATAAAGGGCTACTATCCAAGACCTATAAAGAATTATTTAACTGAACAGCAAAGAATCAAACAATCCAATAATGAAACGGGCAAAAGACATGAAGAGAAATCTCACAGAGGTAGACATAGACATGGCCAACAAGCACATGAGAAAATGCTCCTCAGGGAATCAGGGAAATACAAATCAAAACCACAATGAGACACCACCTCACACCAGTGAGAATGGGGAGAATTAACAAGGCAGGAAACCACAAATGTTGGAGAGGATGCAGAGAAAAGGGAACCCTCTTACACTGTTGGTGGGAATGTGAACTGGTGCAGCCACTCTGGAAAACTGTGTGGAGGTTCCTCAAAGAGTTAAAAATAGACTTGCCCTACGACCCAGCAATTGCACTGCTGGGGATTTACCCCAAAGATACAGATGCAATGAAATGCCGGGACACCTGCACCCCGATGTTTCTAGCAGCAATGTCCACAATAGCCAACCTGTGGAAGGAGCCTCAGTGTTCATCGAAAGATGAATGGATAAAGAAGATGTAGTCTATGTATATAATGGAATATTACTCAGCCATTAGAAATGACAAATACCCACCATTTGCTTCGATGTGGATGGACCTGGAGGGTATTATGCTAAGTGAAGCCAGTCAATCGGAGAAAGACAAACATTATATAGTCTCATTCATTTGGTGAATATAAAAGATAATGAAAGAGATTATAGGGGAAAGGAGAGAAAATGAGGGGGAAATATCAGAGAGGGTGACAGAACATGAGAGACTCCTAACTCTGGGAAACGAACAAGGGGTAGTGGAAAGGGAGTTGGGCGGGGTTTGGGGTGACTGGGTGATTGGCAGTGAGGCAGGCACTTGAGGGGATGAGCACTGGGTGATATGGTATATGTTGGCAAATTGAACTCCAATAACAAAATAAGTATAAATGAAGAAAAAAGAAAAAAGAAGTTCCCAGGGTGAAAAAATGCTCACCAGGATAAGTGTAGTTATCATCTATCACTGCACAAAGTTATCACAGTATTATTGAGTCTAATCACTATGCTGTACTTTCATCCCTATGACTTATCTGTCTTATAAGTGGAAGTTTGTACTCTTTACTACTTTCACCTATACTGCCTATTCCTTCTGCCATCCTGATTATGTGTTGACTCTTTCTCGCCATGTATTTCCGCAATGCTTTCAGAATCAAGTGATTCCTGGCGAAGAAACAAAAGCAGAATCGTCCCATTCTCCAGTGGATTTGGAGGAAAACTGGTAATAAAATCAGGTACAACTGCAAGAGGAGGCACTGTAGAACCTCACCTCTGGGAACCAGCTTGACTTTAGCTGCATGAGTCCATGATTTTTAAAATGACAAAATAGAAATAGAAGTTAAATAATTAAGTAAGGTATAGGTAAATAATGCCAGTAATTTATTAAATAATTAGGATTCATTTTTTATTCGAAAAATCAAAAAGGGTCTAATCAGGCAAACCAATGAACAACCCAATCGCATTCAATTAATAAAAGGAAAATTGTTGGATTAAAACATAAATGTACTTTCTTTAAAGACTTCAAAAACAGTCATTTCCATTTAAATATATACTTTTTTCTAATACATTTTCCCAGCATTCGTTTTCAAGTCTAGAACTGAGGTTAAAAATGGATTTAAAATGCTATGGTATAAAATCTATTAAAAAGCAAGTTATGTTCATATATTTTATTAGATTGCCTAACTTAGGTTATGATTATTAGGAGAGTGCTGTGTTCTTCAGGAAAGTCTTAGGAAATTTCTATAATTATGTAGTATCCATTTTATCCTAGCAGGCTTTTTTTTAAAATATCAGATGTTTAGACTGGGATATATGGTATGAGTTAAAATTGTATTTTTCCTATTCTTTACCAGATAATATGTTTTCAAATATATTTTTTGAGGCTGTACTAAATACAATCATTTCCTCAGTAAACACAGTGGCTGAATAGTTCAAAGAACAATTATTGTCACAACTTCTGGCCAATATGAACTGTGGGGTTCATCTACATGAAAATGTGATTAGTGAAAGACCGGAAATTCTGTGTGTGTTTTTTTTTAAACGTACTATTATGCAGTCAATATGACCAAAAGTTAAGACTGGAATATTTCTTGTAATTATTACATATCCAGACATAGATGGAATTTCTTTGTTATGTTTAAATTTCCTATTGAATGGATACCTACAATTATTTTGACATCTTCTATCAAAATATCTGGTATATTGGGCAGGCCGGGTGGCTCGGCGGTTTAGCACCGCCTCTGGCTCAGGTCGTGATCCTGGAGACCCAGAATCGAGTCCCACATTGGGCACCCTGCATGGAGCCTGCTTCTCCCTCTGCCTGTGTCTCTACCTCTATCTCTCTTGGTGTCTTTCATGAATAAATAAATAAGATCTTAAAAAAGAAACAAAACACACAAAAAACAAAATATCTGGTATATTAGAGTAATTTTCCCATCTAACCTAGCAAAGTGTAGAGGCCTCACCAAACCCTCCTTGGCATTTGATAGCTTATTTCCATGTATTGATCTGGTCTGGAAAGGAGATGCCCATAATTTCTGTTTATTTGGCAGAGCAAAAGGACACAGAATGAAGGTCTCTAGCTCCTCCATTGAGCAGAGTAAGGAATACATTTGGATATAGTCAATATATGTCTAATTCTAATAAATCTACTAGCACAATTGAAAAAAATGCCTCATCTGTTTCTGAACACCATTAAGGGAGGGAAAAAATTAAACTAAGGTGTAAATCCTGCAATTTTTAAGGGCATATAGCTGCTCTTATAAAGAACCAGAATCTGGCCCTGAATTTTTTTTTAAGAGAAGGAAGGGAGAGGAGAGCACATGCATGCAGGGTAGGTGATGCAGAGAGAGAGAGAGAGAGAATCTTAAGCAGGCTTCATGTCCAGCATGGAGTCTGATGCAGGGCTCAGTCCCACAACCCTGAGATTATGATGTGAGCTGAAATCAAGAGTTGGATACTTAACCGACTGAACTACCCAAGCACATGGAAAATTTGTTGCTTAAGTGAAAAAAACAGAGGAGGCGAGTCAAGATGGTGGAGGAGTACGGTCCCCAACTCATCTGGCCCCACCAACTTACCTAGATAACTTTCAAACCATTCTGAACACCTACGAATCTGACCTGAGATTTAAAGAGAGAATAGCCAGAATGCTACAACAAGGTAGGAAGGTGGAAAAAAATAAAATTAAAGAGAATCAAGTGGGGGAGGGGCACCACAAGGAGTCAGGCTAAGGCCTGCGGCCAAAGCCCCTGGGACAGGAAAACCCAGCCCCGGAGAAGCAATAGCTTTAAAAAAATCCCCACTGGATTCTTCCTGGACAGAAAAGTGCTCAGCAGGGAAATCAGGCAGAATTGCAGGAGAGTCAGCAAAGCCTCCACTTTGCCAGAGTCACTAATAGAGGACGTGTGCCCAGGGGAAGGTGCACCACGAACTGTGAGCCATTCTCAGTAAATGGCTGGAGCATGCATCCAGCAGGGCATCTGGAAGAAGCCAGTTAGGCTGGTGGCTCCAGACTGAGGTGTCTGTGCCCTGCTGCCCTCGGGAGCCACCAGCTGGGAGAGCGATTCCAGCAGTGCAGGGCCCTGGATCCCAGGGCGCCCAAGCGGACATAGCCCACGATCCTGCACTCCTGCTGGGGCAGACAGAAGCAGAGAAGGCACAGGACATCGATGACTCTCCTGCCACTGAGTGCCCCAAGCTGTGCAGATCAGTGCACCCATTCTGGCTCCAGAAGCATCTAAGCCAGTGTGGACTGGGAGACTGCATTAGTTACTAGTGGGGAGCTGACTACAGAGCAGGAAATCTGGCTGTGGCCATGCGTTGTTTTTCCTCCTTGTTTCACCTTGTGCCTGGAGTGGTGGGGCTGCCAGGGAACAGAGGCCTCATGGGGTAAACAGCTCCCACTGAGCTCGGCACCCAGCGGGGGGGGGGGCATCTCCACCCAGGCACAAACACCTGAGAATCAGCACAACAGGCCCTCCCCCAGAAGACTGGCTGGAAGAACAGGGGAAGACCAGGTTCTTGACCCAGCAGTGCTGGAAAGTTCCAGGGGAAATCAAGGGATTTACAGTATACAGAAATAGAAGGTACGCCTCCTCCTTTTTTTCCTTTTTCCAGTACAACTCGTGTTTATATCAGACTAAAAATTTCCAGTATTTTCTCTTTTCCCACCTTAACTACAATATTTTACCACCTCTTCATTTTTGAGTTTCTTCCTTTTTGACATTCATATTTCTCCAATTACATGTCTTAGATATATTTCCACCTCCAGATTCCCTTCAAAACACTCAATTTAATTTTGGGAGATATACAAGATATGTTTTTTGTTCTTGTTGTTGTTTTGTGTTTTTCGTTTTCTCTGCCTCATTTTGTTCTACAATGGCAAAAGTTAATACCTTCTAAAATATGACCAGCATGCACCCAGGACCAAGTGGTATACCGTGCTGGTTCATTCTATGAGATTATATTCACTCTTCATTCCCATTCTGCCGTCCTATTTTATCTCATTTATGTATTAGTGGTTAATTGTGGGGCTCTATACAAGTATTTCTGGTTTATATAAATTTGGGACTGAGCAACTTCTACATACAGAACTTAATATACTGAGAACCAAGAGGATCACACTCTAGGACCCCTCAGGTAGACAACATTATCCCTCCACTAAAACTTTGTCACCACGAACGTCTCCAGCCCCCCCTTTTCTTCTCCTTTTTTTCTATTTTTTTCCCTCTTTAATTTTGCTTATTTCTCTTCTTTTTTTTCCACTTTTCTTTTTTTTCTTCTTTGGGATTCCTGGCATTTTATTTTTTACTACTTTGTTTTAAAATGTGTTTTTCACTTTAGTGGTGCTTTTGTTTTATTTTGTTCTGATCTTTGTTTTCAATTTCTGGTCTCTGGCCTCATCAAAATCATCTACAGTGAAATTTACTTAGGTTGTGTTTGATATTCTTGACTCAACCCACTCATACAGCCACTCTGCACTGAGCAAAATGACTAGAAGGAAGAACTCAATGCAAAAGAATCAGAAACAGTACTCTCTGCCACAGAGTTACAGAATTTAGATTATAATTCAAAGTCAGAAACCCAATTAGAAGCACAATTATAAAGCTACTGGTGGCTCTGGAAAAAAAGCATAAGGGATTCAAGAGACTCCATGACTACAAAATTTAGATCTAATCATGCTGAAATTAAAAATCAATTAAATGAGATGCAATCCAAACTGGAGGTCCTAACGATGAAGGTTAATGAGGTAGAAGAAAGAGTGAGTGACATAGAAGACAAGTTGATGGCAAGGAAGGTAGCTGAGGAAAAAACAGAAAAACAATTAAAAGACCATGAGGAGAGGGAGGGGCAAGATGGCGGAAGAGCAGGGTCCCCAAATCGCCTGTCCCCACCAAATTACCTAGATAACCTTCAAACCATCCTGAAAATTTACGAATTCGGCCTGAGATGTAAAGAGAGACCAGCTGGAATGCTACAGTGAGAAGAGTCCGCGCTTCTATCAAGGTAGGAAGACGGGGAAAAGAAATAAAGGAACAAAAGGCCTCCGAGGGGGAGGGGCCCCGCGAGGAGCCGGGCTAGGGCCGGGGCGAGTGTCCCCAGGACAGGAGAGCCCCGTCCCGGAGAAGCAGGAGCTGCACCAACCTTCCCGGGCGGGCGGAAAGGGGCTCGCAGGGAGTTAGAGCAGGACCCAGGAGAGCGGGGATGCCCTCAGGCTCCCTGGGACACTAACAGACACCTGCGCCCCGGGAGAGTGCTCCGAGCTCCCTAAGGGCTGCAGCGCGCACGGAAGGACCAACCGGAGCAGCTCGGAGGGGCTCGGGAGCGGCTCCAGGGAGGGAGCTGCAGGGCGGGAGCGCGAATCCAACAGCGCAAGCCCCGGAGCACAGGGCGCCGGGACACAGCCCAAGATCCGGCCTCCCCCGGGACAGGCAGAGGCCGGGAGGGCCCGAGACAGCGAAAACGCTCCTGCCCCGAGCTGAGCAGATCAGCGGCCCCGCCCCGGAGCCTCCAGGCCCTGCGGACTGAGAACCGAGAGCCCGAGCCCCATAGTTCCTGCGGAGGCTGAATCCAGGCTTCCAGAGTTGCCATAGCAACTGCGACTGTTCCACCTGGGGCCCCACGGGGTGAACAACCCCCGCTGAGCCCGGCAGCAGGCAGGGGCAGAGCAGCTCCCCCAAGTGCTAACACCTGAAAATCAGCGCAACAGGCCCCTCCCCCAGAAGACCAGCTAGAGGGACCAGTGATACTCACC
This sequence comes from Nyctereutes procyonoides, assembly GCF_905146905.1. Lineage (NCBI taxonomy): Eukaryota > Metazoa > Chordata > Mammalia > Carnivora > Canidae > Nyctereutes > Nyctereutes procyonoides. The sequence continues at coordinate 61,134,179 of NW_026575125.1, read as the reverse complement.
CGTGTTCCAATACAACTCGTTTTTGGCCACTCTGCACTGAGCAAAATGACTAGAAGGAAAACCTCACTTCAAAAGAAAGAATCAGAAACAGCCCTCTTTCCCACAGAGTTACAAAATCTGGATTACACTTCAATGTCAGAAAGCCAATTCAGAAGCACCATTATACAGCTACTGGTGGCTCTAGAAAAAAGCATTAAGGCCTCACGAGACTTCATGACTGCAGAATTTAGATCCAATCAGGCAGAAATTAAAAATCAATTGAATGAGATGCAATCCAAACTAGAAGTCCTAACGACGAGGGTTAACGAGGTGGAAGAACGAGTGAGTGACATAGAAGACAAGTTAATGGCAAAGAGGGAAACTGAGGAAAAAAGAGACAAACAATTAAGGGACCATGAAGACAGATTAAGGCAAATAAATGACACTCTAAGGAAGAAAAACCTACGTTTAATTGGGGTTCCTGAGGGCGCCGAAAGGGACAGAGGGCCAGAATATGTATTTGAACAAATCCTAGCTGAAAACTTTCCCAATCTGGGAAGGGAAACAGGCATTCAGATCCAGGAAATAGAGAGATCCCCCCCTAAAATCAATAAAAACCGTTCAACACCTCGACATCTAATAGTGAAGCTTGCAAATTCCAAAGATAAAGAGAAGATCCTTAAAGCAGCAAGAGACAAGAAGTCCCTGACTTTCATGGGGAGGAATATTAGGGTAACAGCAGACCTCTCCACAGAGACCTGGCAGGCCAGAAAGGGCTGGCAGGATATATTCAGGGTCCTAAATGAGAAGAACATGCAACCAAGAATACTTTATCCAGCAAGGCTCTCATTCAAAATGGAAGGAGAGATAAAGAGCTTCCAAGACAGGCAGGAACTGAAAGAATATGTGACCTCCAAACCAGCTCTGCAAGAAATTTTAAGGGGGACTCTTAAAACTCCCCTTTAAGAAGAAGTTCAGTGGAACAATCCACAAAAACAAGGACTAAATAGATATCATGATGACACTAAACTCATATCTGTCAATAGTAACTGAACGTGAATGGGCTTAATGACCCCATCAAAAGGCGCAGGGTTTCAGACTGGATAAAAAAGCAGGACCCATCTATTTGCTGTCTACAAGAGACTCATTTTAGACAGAAGGACACCTACAACCTGAAAATAAAAGGTTGGAGAACCATTTACCATTCAAATGGTTCTCAAAATATACCCTAAAAACTATAGAACACTTCTGAAAGAAATTGAGGAAGACACAAAGAGATGGAAAAATATTCCATGCTCATGGATTGGCAGAATTAATATTGTGAAAATGTCAATGTTACCCAGGGCAATTTACACGTATAATGCAATCCCTATCAAAATACCATGGACTTTCTTCAGAGACTTAGAACAAATTATTTTAAGATTTGTGTGGAATCAGAAAAGACCCCAAACAGCCAGGGGAATTTTAAAAAAAGAAAACCATATCTGGGGGCATCACAATGCCAGATTTCAGGTTGTACTACAAAGCTGTGTTCATCAAGACAGTGTGGTACTGGCACAAAAACAGACATATAGATCAATGGAACAGAACAGAGAACCCAGAAGTGGACCCTGAACTTTATGGTCAACTAATATACGATAAAGGAGGAAAGACGATCCACTGGAAGAAAGACAGTCTCTTCAATAAATGGTGCTGGGCAAATTGGACATCCACATGCAGAAGAATGAAACTGGACCACTCTCTTGCACCATACACAAAGATAAACTCAAAATAGATGAAAGATCTAAATGTGAGACAAGATTCCATCAAAATCCCAGAGGAGAACTCAGGCAACACCCTTTTTGAACTTGGCCACAGTAACCGGAGAAGGACAAACAGTGTATGTTCTCATTCATTTGGGGAATATGAATAATAGTGAAAGGGAATATAAGGGAAGGGAGAAGAAATGTGTGAGAAATATCAGAAAGGGAGACAGAACATAAAGACTTCTAACTCTGGGAAATGAACTAGGGGTGGTGGAGGGGTAGGAGGGCGGGGGGTGGGGGTGAATGGGTGACGGGCACTGAGGGGTACACTTGACGGGATGAGCACTGGGTGTTATTCTGTATGTTGGTAAATTGAACACCAATAAAAATTAATTTATATAAAAAAAAATAAAAGACCATGAGGAAAGGTTTATGGAAATAAATGATAGTCTCAGAAGGAAAAGTCTACATATAATTGGAGATTATAGAGAGAGCTGAGAGGGACAGAGGGACAGAAAAAGCATATTTGAGCAAGTCATAGATTTGAACTTCCCTAATTTGGGGAGGAAAACAAGTATTCAGATCCAGGAGATACAGAGGTCGCTCCAAAATCAACAAAAAACGTTCAACACCTCAACATTTAAAAGTGAAACTTGCAAATTTCAAAATTAAAGAGAAAATCCTTAAAGCACTGGGAGACAACAGATTCCTAACTTATATGGTGGAGAAATATTAGATTAATAGTAAACCTCTACACAGAGACCTACGAGGCAAGAAAGGGCTAGCCGGATATACTCAGGGTACTAAATGAGAAGAACATGCAGCAAAGCATACTCTATCCAGCAAGGCTCACATTAACATTAGAAGGAGAGATAAAGGTCTTCCAAAATAGGCAGAAACTGGAAAAATATGTGACCACCAAACCAGCTCTGCAAGAAATATTAGGGAGGATTCTGTAAAAGAAATAGGAAGCCCAAAGGAAAAAATCCACAAAAACAGGGCCTGAATAGGTATTACAATGACCCTAAATTAATAGCTTTCAATAGTAACTCTGAGCGTGAATGGGCTTAATGATCCCATAAAATTCAGGCTGGATAAAAAAGCAAGACCCATCTATTTGCTGTCTACAAGAGACTCATTTGAGACCTAAGGACACCTACAGCCTAAAAATGAAAGGGTAGAGAACCATTTACCATTCAAATGATCCTCAGAAGAAAGCTGGGGTAGCAATCCTCATCTCAGATACATTAAATTTTATCCCAAAGACTATAGTAAGAAATGAAGAAGGACACTATATCATATTTAAAGGATCTATCCAACAAGAGGACCTAACAATCATGATTATTTGTCTCTAATGTGGGAGCTGCCAAGTATATCAATCAATTAATAACCAAAGTTAAGACATACTTAGATAATAATACCCTAATACTGCGAGACTACAACACAGCGGTTTCTGCAAATGACAGATATTCTAAGCACATCTCCAAAGAAACAAGAGCTTTATTTATTTTTTAAATTTTTATTTATTGGGATCCCTGGGTGGCGCAGCGGTTTGGCACCTGCCTTTGGCCCAGGGCGCGATCCTGGAGACCCGGGATCGAATCCCACGTCGGGCTCCTGGTGCATGGAGCCTGCTTCTCCCTCTGCCTGTATCTCAGCCTCTCTCTCTCTCTCTCTCTCTCTCTCTCTGTGACTATCATAAAATAAAAATAAAAAACAAATTTAAAAAATTGTTTAAAATTTTTTTTATTTATTTATGATAGTCAGAGAGAGAGAGAGAGAGAGAGAGAGGCAGAGACATAGGCAGAGGGAGAAGCAGACTCCATGCACCGGGAGCCCGACGTGGGATTCAATCCCGGGTCTCCAGGATTGCGCCCTGGGCCAAAGGCAGGTGCTAAACCACTGCGCCACCCAGGGATCCCCCGAAACAAGAGCTTTAAATGATATACTAGACCATATGGATTTCACAGATATATACAAAATATTGCATCCAAATGCAACTGAATATACATTCTTCTCAAGTGCACGTGGAACTTTCTCCAGAGTACACCACATACTGGGTCACACATTAGGTCTCAACTGAACCCAAAAGATTGGGATTGCCCCTGCATATTTTCAGACCACAATGCTTTGAAAGTAGAACTAAATCACAGGAAGAAATTTGGAAGAAACTCAAACACATGGAGGTTAAAGAGCATCCTGCTAAAAGATGAAAGGGTCAACCAGGACATTAGAGAAGAATTTAAAAGATTCATGGAAACTAATGAGAATGAAGATACAACCATTCAAAATCTTTGGGATACACCAAAAGCAGTTCTAAGGGGAAATACATCGCAATACAAGCATCCCTCAAAAAACTGGAGAAAATTGAAACACAAGCTAACCTCGCACCTAAAGGAACTGGAAGAACAGCAAAGAAAACTTACACCAAGCAGAAGAAGAGAGTTAATAAAGACTCGAGCAGAACTCATTGAAAGAGAAACTGAAGAACTGTAGAACAGATAAAAAAAAAAAAAAAACAGGAGTTGGTTCTTTGAAAGAATTAATAAGAGAGAAACCATTAGCCTGCCTTACTAAAAACAAAAGAGAGAAAAGAATCAAATTAATAAAATCATGAATGAAAAAGGAGAGATCACAAGCAATACCCAGGATATACAAACAATTTTAAAAACGTATTATCAGCCCTGGCCCGAGCCTGAGCCTTGGCCTCCTGAGTCGCCCTCTGGCTCTCGAGCAGCATGAGCTTCACCATCTGCTCCACCTTCTCTTCCAACTATCGGTCCCTGGGCTCTGTGCAGTCGCCCAGCCACCAGGTCCGGCCGATCAGCAGCAGCATGCCAGCGTCTATGCAGGCGCAGGGCTCCGGATCTCCATATCCTGCTCCACCAGCTTCCGGGGCAGCTGGGGATCCAGGGGCCCGGCTGCGGGGATGGCCGGGGGTCTGGGGGCATAGGGGGCATACAGGGCGAGAAGGAAACCATGCAAGACCTGAATGCCCGCCTGGCCTACTACCTGGAGAGGGTGAGGAGCCTGGAGGCTGATAATCAGAGATTGAAGATGAAAATCCAGGAACACCTGGAGAAGAAGGGCCCCCAGGTCAGAGACTGGGGGCATTACTTCAAGACCATTGAGGACCTGAGGGCTCAGATCTTTGCAAGTGCTGTGGACAATGCCCGCATTGTTCTGCAGATTGACAATGCCCGGCTTGCGGCTGACGACTTGCGTGTCAAGAATGAGAGGGAGCTGGCCAGGCGCCAGTCTGTGGAAAGCAACATCCATGGGCTCTGCAAGGTCATTGATGACACCAATGTCACTCGGCTTCAGCTACAGAGATCGAAGCTCTCAAGGAGGAGCTGCTCTTCATGAAGAAAAACCACAAGGAAGAAGTAAAGGGTCTACAAAACCAAATCGCCAACTCTGGGTTGACGATGGAGTTGGATGCCCCCAAATCTCAGGACCTCAGCAAGAGCATGGCAGATATCCGGGCCCAGTATGACGAGCTGGCTCAGAAGAACAGGGAAGAACTGGACAAGTACTGGTCTCAGCAGATCGAGGAGAGCACCACAGTGGTCACCACACAGACCGCTGAGATCGGAGAAGCTGAGATGACCCTCACGGAGATGAGAGGTACCGTCCAGTCCTTGGAGATCAACCTGGACTCCATGGGAAACCTGAAGGCCAGCTTGGAGAACAGCCTGAGGGAGGTCAAGACTCACTATGCGATGCAGATGGAGCAGCTCACCGGGGTCCTGCTGCAACTGGAGTCAGAGCTGTCCCAGACCCGGGCAGAGGGTCAGTGCCAGGCGCAGAAGTTTGAGGCCCTGCTGAATGTCAAGGTCAAGCTGGAGGCTGAGAATGCCACCTACTGTCACCTGTTGGAAGACGGGGAGGACTTCAGTCTTACTGACGCCCTGGACAGCAGCAACTCCTTGCAGACCATCCAGAAAACCACCACCCACAAGATCATGGATGGCAAGGTGGTGTCTGAGACCAACCACACCAAAATTCTGAGGCGCTAAGGCAGCAAAACAGGGTACCCTTTGAGGAGCAGGAGGCCAACAAAACGTTCAGAGGTCAAAAAATGTATTATCAGCAAATATATACCAAAATATTAGGCAATCTTGAATAAATGAACTCAATTCCAGAAAACCACAAACTACCAAAACTGGAACAGGAAGAAATAGAAAACCTGAACAGGCTGATAACCAGGTAGGAAATTGAAGCAGTCCTCAAAAACCTCCCAAGACAGGGCCAGATGGCTTCAGGGGAATTCTATCAAATGTTCAAAGAAGAAAAAATACCTGTTCTACTAAAGCTCTTCCAAAATACAGAAAGGGACAAAATACTTCCAAACTCATTTTATGAGGCCAGCATCACCCTAATTCCAAAACCAGAAAAAGACCCCACCTAAAAGGAGAAAAATAGACCAATACCCCTAATGAACACTGATGCAAACATTCTCAACATGACACTAGCCAATAGGATCCAATAGTACATTATGACGTTTATTCACCATGACCTAGTGGGATTCATCCTCGGGATGCAAGTTTGGTTCAACACTGTTAAAACAATCAACAAGATAGATCATATCAACAAGAGAAAAAACAAGAACCATGTGATCCTCTCAATAGATGCAGAGAAAGCATTTGACCAAATACATCATCCATTCCTGATCAAAACCTTTCAGAGTGTCGGGATAGAGGGAACATTCCTCAGCATCTTACAAGCCATCTATGAAAAGCCCACAGGAAATATCATTCTCAATGGGGAAAAACTGAAACCCTTTCCCCTAAGATCATAAACACGACACGGATGTCCATTCTCACCACTGCTATTCAACATATTACTAGAATTCCTAGCCTCAGCAATCAGACAACAAAAAGAAATAAAAAGCATTCAAATTGACAAAGAAAACTGAAACTCTCCATCTTCATAGATGATATGATGCTGTCCATAGAAAACCCAAAGACTCCACCCCAGATTGCTAAAACCCATACAGCAATTCGGTAATGTGGCAGGATACAAAATCAATGCCCAGAAATCTGTGGCATTTCTATACACTAACAATGAGACTGAAGAAAGAGAAATTAAGGAGTCAATTCCATTTACAATTGTACCCAAAAGTATAAGATACATAGGAATAAACCTAACCAAAGAGATAAATGATCTATACCCTCAAAACGACAGAACACTTCTGAAAATAATTCCGGAAGACACAAAGAGACAGAAAAATATTTCCTGATCATGGATTAGAAGAATTAAAATTGTGAAAATATCTATGCTACCCAGGGCAATTTACATGTTCAATGCAATCCCTATCAAAATACCATGCACTTGGGCAGCCCCGGTGGCCCATCAGTTTAGTGCCACCTTCAGCCCAGGCCATGATCCTGGAGATCCGGGATCGAGTCCCATGTCGGGCTCCTTGCATGGAGCCTGCTTCTCCCTGTGCCTGTCTCTGCCTCTCTCTCTCTCTCTGTCTCTCTCTCACTCTCTGTGTGTGTGTGTGTCTGTCATGAATAAATAAATAAAATCTTAAAAAAATACAATGGACTCTCTTTAGAGTTGTAACAAATTGTCTTAGGATTTGTGTGAAATCAGAAAAGACCCCAAATACTAAGGGAATATTGAAAAAGAAAACCAGAGCTGGGGGCATCAAATGCCGGATTCTAATTTGTACTACAAAGCTGTGATCATCAAGACAGTGTGGTACTGGCACAAACACAGACACATAGATCAATGAAGGAGAAAAGAGAACCCAGAAGAGGGCCCTCAAGTTTATGATCAACTAATGTTCAACAAAGCAGGAAAGACTATCCAAAGTCTCTTCAATAAATGGTGCTGGGAAAATTGGACAGCCACGTGCAGAAGACTGAAACTAGACCATTCTCTTACACTATACACAAAGATAAGCTCAAAATGGATGAAAGATCTAAATGTGAGAGAAGAATCCATCAAAATCCTAAGGGAGAACACAGGCAACACTCTCTATGAATTTGGGCACAGCAACTTCTTGCAGTATACATCTATGAAGGCAAGGGAAACAAAAGCAAAAATGTATTACTAGGACTTCATCAAGATCAAAAGCTTCTTCACAGCAATAGAAACAGTCAACAAAACTAAAAGACAACCTATAGAATGGAGGAAGATATTTGCAAATGACTTATCAGATAAAGGGCTAGCATCCAAGATCTATAAAGAACTTATTAAACTGAACAGCAAAGAAACAATCCATTCATGAAATGGGCAAGTGTAATGAACAGAAATTTCGCCAAAGAAGACATACTCATGGCCAAGAAGCACATGACAAAATGCTCTGTATCACTTGCATTCAGGAAAATACAAATCAAAACCAGAATGAGATACCACCTCACACCAGTGAGAACGGTAAAAATTAACAAGACAGGGAACAATGAATGTTGGAAAGGATATGGAGAAAAGGGAACCCTCTTGCACTTTTGGTGGGAAGGTGAACTGCTACAGAGACTCTGGAAAACTGTGGAAGTTCCTCAATGAGTTAAAAATAAAGCTCCCCTACAACCCAGCAACTGCGATGCTCAGGATTTACCCCAAAGGTACATATGCAGTGAAAGACTGAGACACTTGCACCCCAATGTTTATAGCAGCAATGTCCACAATAGCCAAACTGTGGAAGGAGCCTCGTTGTCCATCAAAAGGTGAATGGATAAAGAAGATGTGGTATATGTATACAATGGAATATTACTCAGTAATTAGAAACGACAAATATAAACCATTTGCTTCGACGTGGATGGAACTGGAGGGTATTATGCTGAGTGAAATAAGTCGATCGGAGAAGGATAAACATTATATGGTTTTATGCATACAGGGAGTATAAAAAATAGTGAAAGGGATTATAGGGGAAAGAAAATGAGTTGGAAATATCAGAAAGCATAACAAAACATGGGAGACTCCTAACTCTGGGAAACAAACAAGAGGTAGTGGAAGGGGAGGTGGACAGGAGGGTGGGGTGATTGGTTTCTGGGACTGAAGGGGGCACTTGATAGAATGAGCAGTGGGTGTCATAGTATATGATGTCAAATCGAACTCCAATACATACATACATACATAAATACATACATATATACATACATACATACACAAATACATAAATACATAAATAAATGAGAAAGGTATAATTGAAGTTGGTAGACTATTCATAAATTAAACTACTGCATACCGATGGATGTATACTTTCAACAACCATACTAATTTATTTTAAAGAAGGAGAGATAAAGAGAATTACAACACTAATTTGAATTATAGAGTTAAAAATAGACTTGCCCTACGACCCAGCAACTGCACTGTTGGGGATTTACCCCAAAGATACAGATGCAATGAAACGCCGGGACACCTGCACCCTGATGTTTATAGCAGCAATGTCCACAATAGCCGAACTGTGGAAGGAGCCTCGGTGTCCATCGAAAGATGAATGGATAAGGAAGATGTGGTTTATGTATACAATGGAATATTACTCAGCCATTAGAAACGACAAATACCTACCATTTGTTTCGACATGGATGGAACTGGAGGGTATTATGCTGAGTGAAATAAGTCAATCGGAGAAGGACAAACATTATATGGTCTCATTCATTTGGGGAATATAAAAAATAGTGAAAGGGAATAAAGGGGAAAGGAGAAAAAATGAGTGGGAAATATCAGAAAGGGAGACAGAACATGGAAGACTCCTAACTCTGGGAAATGAACTAGGTGTGGCGGAAGGGGAGGAGGGCGGGGGAGTGTGACTGGGTGGCAGGCACTGAGGTGGGCACTTGATGGGATGAGCACTGGGTGTTATTCTGTATGTTGGCAAATTGAACACCAATAAAAAATAAAATTATTATTAAAAAATGAATTACAGAGTTATTATGCCTTAGAGTAAAAAATAATCACAATGTCATAATTCTAAAACATAGAGGCGTGCTTAGTAGATAGCTGTTTTAAACAAAGTTGAAACCTTCACTATATTAAAAATATTTTAGGAGTCCCTGGCTGGCTCTGTTGGTAGAGCGTGCAACTCTTGGCCTTGGGGTTATGAGTGCATGACCCATACTGAGTGCAGAGAGTATTTCAAACTTAAAAAAAAATCTTTAAAGATATTTTAAATTTATTTTGAATTATACACTGTGAAATTTACTCTTTTGGTGTACAATTTTATGAATTCTGACACATGCATAAAGTCATGTAACCACCAGCACAATCAGAATAGTTCTCTTACTTCTCTGTAATTTTTCTGGTTCTGCCTCTTTGTAGCTTTAGTTTTTAAAACTAAAATTTCAGTTCATAGATATTCTCAACTATTATTGCATAGTTACTTTCAGGTTTCTGTCAACCTTTTGCTGAATAAGAATTTAGTATTTTTTCCACAGAAAAGACAAACACAAAATGGATGAAAAATCTAAATGTGAGACAAGATTCCATCAAAATCCTAGAGGAGAACACAGGAAACACCATTTTTGAACTTAGCCACAGCAACTTATTGCAAAATATATCCATGAAGGCAAAGGAAACAAAAGCAAAAATGAATTATTGGGACTTCATTGGGATAAGAAGCTTCTGCACAGCAAAAGAAACAGTCAACAAAACTAAAAGACAACCTACAGAATGTGAGAAGATATTTGCAAATGGCCTATCAGATAAAGGGCTAGTATCCAAGATCTATAAAGAACTTATGAAATTCAACACCAAGGAAACAAACAATCCAATCATGAAATGGGCAAAAGACATGAACAGAAATCTCACAGAAGAAGACATAGACATGGCCAACAAGCACATGATTAAATGCTCTGCATCACTTGCCATCTGGGAAATACAAATCAAAATCACAATTGCGATACCACCGGGATCCCTGGGTGGTGCAGCGGTTTAGCGCCTGCCTTTGGCCCAGGGCGCGATCCTGGAGACCCAGGATCGAGTCCCACGTCGGGCTCCCGGTGCATGGAGCCTGCTTCTCCCTCTGCCTGTGTCTCTGCCTCTCTCTCTCTGTGTGTGTGACTATCATAAATAAATAAAATAAAAAAAAAAACAATTGAGATACCACCTCACACCGGTGAGAATGGGGAAAATTAACAAGACAGGAAACAACAAATGTTGGAGAGGATGTGGGGAAAGGGGAACCCTCTTACACTGTTGGTGGGAATGTGAACTGGTGCAGCCACTCTGGAAAACTGTGTGGAGGTTCCTCAAAGAGTTAAAAATAGATCTGCCCTATGACCCAGCAATTGCACTGTTGGGGATTTACCCCAAAGATACAGATGCAGTGAAACGCCGGGACACCTGCACCCTGATGTTTCTAGCAGCCATGTCCACAGTAGCCAAACTGTGGAAGGAGCCTCAGTGTCCATTGAAAGATGAATGGATAAAGAAGTTGTGGTCTATGTATACATTGGAATATTACTCAGCTATTAGAAATGACAAATACCCACCATTTGCTTCAACGTGGATGGAACTGGAGGGTATTATGCTGAGTGAAATAAGTCCATTGGAGAAGGACAAACATTATATGGTCTCATTCATTTGGGTAATATAAAAATTAGTGAAAGGGAATAAAAGGGAAGGAGTGAAAATATCAGTGAGGGTGACAAAACATGAGAGACACCTAACTCTGGGAAATGAACAAGGGGTAATGGAAGGGGAGGTGGGCGGGGTTTGGGGTGACTGGGTGATGGGCACTGAGGGGGACATGGCAGGATGAGCCCTGGGTGTTATGCTATATTGGCAAATTAAATTCCAATAAAATAAATTTAAAAAAGAATTTAGTATTTTTTTTTCACAGAAACACAAATGGATAAGAATCTGTATGTCAGGTCAGTAAGTATTTATGAAGTGCTTGTTCTGAGTTCAACATTACACTAAATGTTCTGGGGACTACAGTTAGAGAAGATAAAAGTACTACATAGGAACAGAAGTCATAGGCATGTGAAACTTTATAAAAAGTATGAGACTTTATATAATGAAATGTTTTATTGTAAGATTCACATTATGAAAGGGATTCTTTCTCTAAAACATTTATGCGTGTATCTTTGGGAAGAGTCTCCAAGCTTTTCATCAGATTATCAAAATTACTAAAGTGGAAGGTCTAAAATGTGTTATCGAAAAGAAATATGAAAAGACATAGGGTGGAAATAATTGCTGATAAATTTTATAATCCAATAAGCAACAGAAAGATCTAACCTTCACAAAGCACTTTAAGCTTTCACATCATTTCTTTTGTTTAAACCAAGAGGCATTTGAAAAAGATTCTTAAGTTATGAAATGAGATGAAGGATACAGGAAGGAAATTGGTAGACCAGTAATATGCAGAATGGGTTAAAAAATGACTGAAGGTAATAAATTATTTTTTAAGTCTAAAGGGACAAGGAGTCAATTGGAAGGTGTGGACTATAGAAGTGTGTAGGAAGCAGAAAATCTAAGAAACATTATTAAATGATAAATTGATAGATTTTTTGGGAAATATTAACAGGAGTTTTGAAATCAGTCATTTATTTACTTTTTTAAAGATTTTACTTTTATTTATTTATTAGGGAGCGAGAAAGAGAGAGAGAATGCAAGCCAGGAGAGAGAGAGAGGGACAAGCAGATTCTGTGGAGTGTAGAGCACAATGAGGGCTGGATCCCAGGACTCCAAGACTATGAGCTGAGCCAAAACCAAGAGTCAGACACTCAACCAACTGAGCCACTTGGGAGTCCCTACATTCAATCACTCATTTAATAAGTATTTATTGAGCTGAACCTATTTGGTTCTTGGCACTTGTAAGAAACAGAGATAAGAGCAATAAATATGCAGGGAATGTCCCTGCATCTATGGAGTTTATAATCTAATGAGAAGCAGACAATAAATAGGAAATAGGAAAACACACTAACAAATTGATGAAATAATTTCATATGTTAATTAATTGATGCATGCTATTAGTGAAAGATGACTTCCAAAACACAAAGAGGACAAGTGCAAGGAAACAAGTAAGTGCTAATTAATGGACTTGGCTTTTATTTATTTTTTTAAGATTTTATTAATTTATTCCGAGAGAGAGAGAGAGAGAGAGAGAGAGAGAGAGAGAGAGAGAGATACAGGCAGAGGGAAAAGCAGGCTCCATGCAGGGAGCCTGACATGGGACTCGATCCCGGGTCTCCAGGATCACCCCGGGTTGCAGGTGGCGCTAAACCGCTGAGCCACTGGGGCTGCCCGGACTTGGTTTTTAAAACAAAATTTCTCATTTCATTAAAAGATGATGCTGACAATAACATGGGACAACTGGCAAAAGCAGAACATTGTTAATGAAGGGAGAACTTCCATATGAATGTGTATTATATAAATGTGTGTTGAAGAGGGTATATCTGAGAGGGCAAAGATGGTGAAAGAAGAAGCAGAGAGCAAAGATGTTGAGTTATGTTTTAAATAAATTGAGCCAGGAGTCCTTTATTTTGAGGGAAATCAACCCATGGGTATGACAGCAAAATGTACCATCCTAACAAAGGAAAAAAGCTACCTCAGCACAATAAAACGATGATAAATTCAGTAAATGCTATCTTTTTTATAGCATTTGAAGAGGATTTTGTTTATGATAAACATATACTGACTATATGCACAGTAAGGAATGAACAATTAGTAAATTAATGCATTAAGCTTCTCTTTTGTTTTCTACTCTCACAGGTAATTGTTGATATAAGTCTATGTCTTATAGAGCTATTACCACATAAATGCAGTCTAAAATATATACACACATTAGCATGCAAGCTTTGTTATCTTTACTAGATTACAATCTCCTCAAGAGGAGGTTCCACATCTAATTTATGTTTGTGTCCATCAAAATACCAGAATGTCTCACACATTGTGGGTATTCAATAAATATTTTTAGGTTAAGGCCTCTTCAGGGCAGAATACCTTATTTACACCACAATGTATCGTTTTGATGGTTCTCCTCTCATGAGAATACTAACTGGATTTATTCTATTGGCACTATAACCACTGTAAAATTATTGATTAGCAGTATTTTCATCTTTCAGTCAAAACCTGTTTTGATCCAATTCTAAATAATAAGAAAACGAACTCAAGAAAAACAGAATGTATGGATTTTCAGGCCCCAAAACTAAGCCAGAAAAGAGGCAGGCAAAGAGATAAGGCATGTAAAAATGCTTTGCTAGTGCCTCTAATTCCTTCCAGGCTTTTATCTTCCTCTACCCAACATCTAAAATGTCTTCTGTTTACGGACAGTAAAGAATCTTTTTTAAACATGTTAACAAATACTTAACATATGAGCTACAAAATCTATTTAGAATTGGTTAGAGTTAAAAGATGACTATTTACAACTGGTTTTTGCTCTCTACCTGTGTGTTTTTGAGAAAGCAAACAATTCAAAGATGAAAAATACACCTTAGGGAAACAAACATGAATGATATTGCATGCTGTATGTTGGCACAATATCCCAAGGCTCACAAAAGATGAAGCTCAAATAAAATCTTCATGGAAATGTGCACTGTTGGTCAACATTTTAAAGTTAGGTGGTATTCTACTACTTAACTACTTCCTTACAACTGGTCATCAGAGATAGCTACATGAACATAGTCATAAATAAACATGACCTGTCTAGTCCTGTAGCTTATAAGTGCCCTTCCACTGGTCCTTTTTTTTTTGGTGTTCTTCCACCATTTTTGGATATGTGTTTTACAAAGAGTTGTAAGGATCTGCATAGGGAAGGCACATATGTCAGATGCAAGAATTTTAAAAGTCAGGATGGGAAACCAACCTTAGATAAAAATGATTCTAGAAAAAAAGAAGATTGAATGAATTAACACATACGAAGTGCTAAAAACAATGTCTGACACATAGCATTTAAGTAATGTTAGTTGTTATTACTGATGTTATTATTTACATAGGTGAGAGAGGTGGTATTGGTGTATTGGTAATATTACTCAACGTTGAGTTAGAAAAGTAGGTTCAGAATTAATTTATTCTAACTACTAGATAGGTGATCATAAGTTAGTCACTTAAATTTTCTGGGCCTCAGCTTTCTACTGTCCAAAAGAGTGATGTGAATACTTATGCTCATAAGTTGTTATGAGTATTAATGATAACTGTGATAATATGTGAAAGGACTTTGTAAATATAATAAAGTAAGGTTTTAAATCAATAAAATTTCTTGACTTTTGTCTCATTACCATACTTTTCACTTGAGTCTATCTGATTTCCATAGTCTCAAATCTACAGACTGTATCTGCTTTCTTACTGAGGATTCCCTGGTACTCCAAAACCATATCAGGATTTCTTTTCACTTTCTTTTCTACTCTACTCTATTCTATTCTATTCTCTCTTACACACCTACCCACATGTGCATATACACAGTTGTGTGCGCGCGCACACACACACACCATAAAAATTACTGAATTTCAGATCAGGTTCTTTCTTTTTCTCCTAGAATCCTATATATTATATCTCAAATGGTTCCCTGGACCTAGACTAATTCCAAACACTGACACTTCTTTTAGGAATTAATTATTCATTTTTCAAGCTATGTAGTTATTAGCCCTTTAAGAAAGACTTGGCTTGGTCTCCCCAGGTCCTCAGCTCCATAGCGTTAGTTACTTATAGTACTTGATTCTTTTTGATGTGGCTTCTGATGCTCAAAATGCAGACTCTTGAGTCACATTCCTACAGATCATTATTCAATATGTTTACAGTGTCCATGAATGACTTTTTGAACAAGCATCCTGTGAGATTTCCCCCCACTACACTATGAATACCAATTAAATGTTTATAGAATCCTTGAGACATTCACCAATCTCCTAGACATATCTTTGCTCTTACTGTTGCTTCTCTCAGGAATGTTTTTTCCATCACTAAGAGTAAAATCTTGCTTATTTTTTGAAATCCAGCTGAGGAGGGGCAAGATCGCGGAAGAGCAGGGTCCCCAAATCGCCTGTCCCCACCAAATTACCTAGATAACCTTCAAATCATCCTGAAAATCTACGAATTCGGCCTCAGATGTAAAGAGAGACCAGCTGGAATGCTACAGTGAGAAGAGTTCGCGCTTCTATCAAGGTAGGAAGACGGGGAAAAAGAAATAAAGAAACAAAAGGCCTCCGAGGGGGAGGGGCCCCGCGAGGAGCCGGGCTGAGGCCGGGGCGAGTGTCCCCAGGACAGGAGAGCCCCGTCCCGGAGAAGCAGGAGCTGCACCAACCTTCCTGGGCGGAAAGGGGCTCGCAGGGAGTTAGAGCAGGGCCCAGGAGAGCGGGGATGCCCTCGGGCTCCCTGGGACACTAACAGACACCTGCGAGCGCAGGAGAGTGCGCCGAGCTCCCTAAGGGCTGCAGCGCGCACCGGAGCAGCTCGGAGGGGCTCGGGCGGCGGCTCCAGGGAGGGAGCTGCAGGGCGGGAGCGCGAATCCAACAGCGCAGGCCCCGGAGCACAGGGCGCCGGGACACAGCCCAGGATCCGGCCTCCCCCGGGACAGGCAGAGGCCGGGAGGGCCCAGGACAGCAAGAACGCTCCTGCCCCGAGCTGAGCAGATCAGCGGCCCCGCCCTGGAGCCTCCAGGCCCTGCAGACGGAGAGCCGAGAGCCCCGAGCCCCGTAGTTCCCGCGGAGGCTGAATCCAGACTTCCAGAGTTGCCATAGCCACTGCGGCTGTTCCTCCTGGGGCCTGACGGGGTAAACAACCCCCACTGAGCCCCGCAGCAGGCAGGGGCAGAGCAGCTCCCCCAAGTGCTAACACCTGAGAATCAGCACAACAGGCCCCTCCCCCAGAAGACCAGCTGGAGGGACCAGTGATACTCCCCCGTGTTCCAATACAACTTGTTTTTGGCCACTCTGCACTGAGCAAAATGACTAGAAGGAAAACCGCACCTCAAAAGAAAGAATCAGAAACAGCCCTCTCTCCCACAGAGTTACAAAATCTGGATTACACTTCAATGTCAGAAAGCCAATTCAGAAGCACTATTATACAGCTACTGGTGGCTCTAGAAAAAAGCATTAAGGACTCACGAGACTTCATGACTGCAGAATTTAGATCCAATCAGGCAGAAATTAAAAATCAATTGAATGAGATGCAATCCAAACTAGAAGTCCTAACGACGAGGGTTAACGAGGTGGAAGAACGAGTGAGTGACATAGAAGACAAGTTAATGGCAAAGAGGGAAACTGAGGAAAAAAGAGACAAACAATTAAGGGACCATGAAGACAGATTAAGGCAAATAAATGACACTCTAAGGAAGAAAAACCTACATTTAATTGGGGTTCCCGAGGGCGCCGAAAGGGACAGAGGGCCAGAATATGTAATTGAACAAATCCTAGCTGAAAACTTTCCCAATCTGGGAAGGGAAACAGGCATTCAGATCCAGGAAATAGAGAGATCCCCCCCTAAAATCAATAAAAACCGTTCAACACCTCGACATCTAATAGTGAAGCTTGCAAATTCCAAAGATAAAGAGAAGATCCTTAAAGCAGCAAGAGACAAGAAGTCCCTGACTTTCATGGGGAGGAATATTAGGGTAACAGCAGACCTCTCCACAGAGACCTGGCA
Organism: Nyctereutes procyonoides; assembly: GCF_905146905.1. NCBI lineage: Eukaryota > Metazoa > Chordata > Mammalia > Carnivora > Canidae > Nyctereutes > Nyctereutes procyonoides. Next base: position 61,116,924 of record NW_026575125.1, on the reverse strand, counting down.
GGCCAGAAAGGGCTGGCAGGATATATTCAGGGTCCTAAATGAGAAGAACATGCAACCAAGAATACTTTATCCAGCAAGGCTCTCATTCAAAATGGAAGGAGTGATAAAGAGCTTCCAAGACAGGCAGGAACTGAAAGAATATGTGACCTCCAAACCAGCTCTGCAAGAAATTTTAAGGGGGACTCTTAAAATTCCCCTTTAAGAAGAAGTTCAGTGGAACAATCCACAAAAACAAGGACTAAATAGATATCATGATGACACTAAACTCATATCTGTCAATAGTAACTCTGAACGTGAACGGGCTTAATGACCCCATCAAAAGGCGCAGGGTTTCAGACTGGATAAAAAAGCAGGACCCATCTATTTGCTGTCTACAAGAGACTCATTTTAGACAGAAGGACACCTACAACCTGAAAATAAAAGGTTGGAGAACCATTTACCATTCAAATGGTTCTCAAAATATACCCTAAAAGCTATAGAACACTTCTGAAAGAAATTGAGGAAGACACAAAGAGATGGAAAAATATTCCATGCTCATGGATTGGCAGAATTAATATTGTGAAAATGTCAATGTTACCCAGGGCAATTTACACGTATAATGCAATCCCTATCAAAATACCATGGACTTTCTTCAGAGACTTAGAACAAATTATTTTAAGAGATGTGTGGAATCAGAAAAGACCCCGAACAGCCAGGGGAATTTTAAAAAAGAAAACCATATCTGGGGGCATCACAATGCCAGATTTCAGGTTGTACTACAAAGCTGTGGTCATCAAGACAGTGTGGTACTGTCACAAAAACAGACATATAGATCAATGGAACAGAATAGAGAACCCAGAAGTGGACCCTGAACTTTATGGTCAACTAATATACGATAAAGGAGGAAAGACGATCCACTGGAAGAAAGACAGTCTCTTCAATAAATGGTGCTGGGCAAATTGGACATCCACATGCAGAAGAATGAAACTGGACCACTCTCTTGCACCATACACAAAGATAAACTCAAAATAGATGAAAGATCTAAATGTGAGACAAGATTCCATCAAAATCCCAGAGGAGAACTCAGGCAACACCCTTTTTGAACTTGGCCACAATAACCGGAGAAGGACAAACAGTGTATGTTCTCATTCATTTGGGGAATATGAATAATAGTGAAAGGGAATATAAGGGAAGGGAGAAGAAATGTGTGAGAAATATCAGAAAGGGAGACAGAACATAAAGACTTCTAACTCTGGGAAATGAGCTAGGGGTGGTGGAGGGGGAGGAGGGCGGGGGGTGGGGGTGAATGGGTGACGGGCACTGAGGGGGACACTTGACGGGATGAGCACTGGGTGTTATTCTGTATGTTGGTAAATTGAACACCAATAAAAATTAATTTATAAAAAAAAGAAATCCAGCTCAAATGTAGCCTCCTAGTCCATTTCTCCCACACCTAATACATGTATTCTTTTCTGATGAATAAGATATAGTACTTCATCAGCACTAGGATACAAGGAAGTATTGAGCCATCATAGAGTTTCTGGGCTTTACAAGTTTTCTATAAGATCTGTAAAGTGGGTAAACTAATAGAAAAGTCTATAGTACTTGGCATCTGATTGATCAAGACAGTAACTCAAATCACATAGAAACTGGAAAGGAGGACTAGCAGCTATATCAGGACCAACCATTGAGAATGAGAAGTAAACAAAAAATACTTGTTAGCAAAAACACTGTTTAAGTTCAGTAAGGAACAGTCAAGTGATAACAACGCAATGGTCTCAGGGGAAAAGATGGCTGGTTGCACAACTACCTAAATGAGTTTATGCAGTTGGGATTGGCTATATAGTAACAAGGAGGAAATAGGGGAGGGAGGTAGGGAGCTAACGGCAGAATTGGCAGTGACATGAGAAGAGTAGAAGCTTTGGACATAGTTATGTGGCAAAGTGGGATTTGAACCCACATCAACCTAATTTCATATACTATTGGATTTTCAGACCTTAATGTGACTTGGAATATAATTCAAGAATTCTTGAATGAGCTCAGAATCCTGTTTTTTAAGAAAATAAACACCTTTCTAGGTGCAGGTGGGCAGTCTTTTAATCATATGTGAGAAACAGTGAACTATTGCTTTTCACTGTTTACTTGAGGCACTCTTTCTTTCCCTCTCCTCATATGCATGTTCACCTTTCAGAGATACCCAACTACCTAGCAAGCACAAACATTAAAAGATAAATTCACTAAACTCTTTCCTCTTTTCCCCATCCTTGCAAGCTCTGCATGTTTTCTTCATTAAAATTAAATATCATCATCATCATGATACCTTAGATTTTATCAAGTGCCCACTATGTGCTAGGCACAATGTAAAGCATATCATACTATCTTAATTTTAAAAAGAAAAATGTAAAATTGAAATTCTCTTTATTTGACAAAAAAGAAATCGAGCCTTTGAGAAAGAAAAGTTAAGTAACTTTCTCAGGATAACCAACAGTGAATGATGGTTTAAACCACTACCTGGAATTTTAACCCATACAGTCTGAATCTAAACCCTATGCTCTTAACTGTTCAACTATGTAGCCTGTGGAAACTCAGATATTTCATGACTGCTTATCAGTTCATAATTATACGCACTAACTATTGGCATAAGTCAAAGACACTCTCACAAAAATTTTAAAGGAAGACAAAAGGACTTAGTCCAAAGCCCAGAATTATAATCCTTTATGGTACTAGAATATGCTTGGTAAACCACTATTACCCAGCAAATACAGACATGATCAAGTATTGTGTGCCTCAAGATTCAGAGAGGTTTAATGATTTTAGAGGGAGACAAAATTGGGGAAAAAAAAGATGAATAACTCCAGTTAAGTCACATCTAAGAACTTTTAATTTCCATAATGTCTAATGCTATGTTAAATATCACACATCCTCTCAAAAAAGAAGGAAGTTTTTTCCATATTACAGGAAAAATACACAATGGAGAACATTTCGTTGTAACATTTTGTTGCCATAAAACAATGTAATCACAATCACATCTACTGGCTGTCTTTGGACACAAAATAATAAACAAAATTGGTAGAAAAGAATCATTAAAAATTTTAAATGGAAGAATTGCATTGAACTGTTCATAAATTCACTTTATAAAATTTATCAAAGACAACTAAAGTATGAAGAAAACCATTTCCTCATGCATAATATAGAATTGATTTTATAATGTTCACTCCATTGTTTTTAGCAAGTGAGCAAGTTAAGAGTATTTCTACTTTGGAGCAACCCCTGTATAATAGGAACCTACTTCTTCACATGCAATTTGAGAAATTTAGAAAGGACCAGTCAAGTGACCTGCTTCAAATGTCCTATGATTATTCTGGAACATGGGAAGAGCCTAGGCAATAGAGTTAAACATTAATAGTAAAGTCAAAGATGAAATAATCTCTTGAATGATGGTGTAGAAACAGCACAAGCTTTCTCAATAGGTTATTCAAGATGGGCCTATTAATTACTTATAGGTAATTAAGATGGGCCTCCCAAATGAATAAGTGTAAAAGCAAACCACTGCTATAACTCCTGTGGAGTCCAAGCTTACCAGTTCAAATTCACTTTACCAACATTAACAGTAGCTGGCTTTTGTACTTATTAAAATAATGCTAAGGTAAGATCCAGGGTATGAATTCTGGCTATACAAGTTTACTGGATATAAGACCTCAGTCATGTTATTAAATACTTTGAGATTTCATTTTCTTGTATGGAAAGTGGGTATAATACACCTACTTCAAAGGAATGTAAGAAATAAATGAAAGGACAAATGTAAGGTGACTGGCTTTGACCTGGGCAATCCCCAAACCCTCAATAAATAGAAAGTCTTTCCACATCTTTCTCCTCCTTTTCTTTTTTTCTATCAAGATTTTATTTAAATTCAAGTTAGTTAAGACATAGTGTATTAATTTCAAGGATAGAATTCAGTGATTTATCACTTACATATATCACCCAATGCTTACTATAAGTGTTGTCCTTAATGCCCATCATAATCCATTTACCCCATCCCCCCACCTTCCTCCACTCCATCAACCCTCAGTTTATTCCATATAGTTAAAAGTCTATTATGGTTTGCCTCCCTGTTTTTATTTTATTATTTTTCCTTCCTTTCCCCTTTGTTCATCTATTTATTTCTTAAATTCCACATATGAATAAAATAATATAGTATTTGTCTTTCTCTTATTTTGTTTAGCATAATATACTCTAGTACTATCTATATGAATGCAAATAGCAAGATTTCCGTCATTTTGATGGCTAATATTCCATTGTGTGTGTGTGTGTGTGTGTGTGTGTGTGTATATATATATATATACCACCTTTTCATTATCCATTAGTCAGTTGATGATCACTTGGACTCTTTCAATATTTTGACTATTGTGCATAATGCTGCTATAACCATTGTGATGCATATGCCTCTTCAACACTATTTTTGTATCCTTTTGATAAATACCTAGTAGTGCAATTGCTGGATCATAGGTTACTTCTAATTTTAACCTTTAAAGGAACCTCCATACTGTTTTCGAGTGGCTGTACCAGTTTACATTTCCAATAACAGTGGAAAAGTGTTCCCTTTTCTCCACATCCTCGTTAATACCTGCTGTTTCCTGAGCTGTTAATTTTAGTTATTCTGACCAGTGTGAGGAGTTATCTCATTACAGTTTGATTTGTATTTCTATGATGAGTGATGTTGAGCAAGTGTCTGTTAGTCATTTGGATGTCTTCTTTGGAGAAATGTCTCTTAATATCTCTTGCCCATATCTTAACTGGATTTTTTTGTTTTGGGGTGTTAAGTTCTTTAAATATTTTGGATGTTAGGCATTTATCTGATATGTCATTTGCAAATATCTTCTCCCATTCTGTAGGTTCCCTTTATTTTTTGTTGATTGTTTACTTTCCCATTCAGAAGCCTTTTATCTTGATGAAGTCCCAATAGTTCATTTTTGATTTTGTTTCCCTTACCTCTGGATCCGTGTCTAGCAAGAAGTTGCTGCAGCTGAGGTCATTGATGTTTGACTTCAAAGATGTTGGTTGTGTTCTACTCTAGGATTTTGATAGATTACTATCTTACACAAGCCGTTCATATGTTTTTAATTTATTTTCATGTATGGTGTAAGAAAGTGGTCCAGATTCATTCTTCTGCATGTAGTTGTCTAATTTTCCCAACACTATTTGTTGAAGAAACTTCTTTTTTCCATTGGATATTCTTTCCTGGGATCCCTGGGTGGCGCAGCGGTTTGGCGCCTGCCTTTGGCCCAGGGCGCGATCCTGGAGACCCAGGATCGAATCCCACGTCGGGCTCCCGGTGCATGGAGCCTGCTTCTCCCTCTGCCTGTGTCTCTGCCTCTCTCTCTCTGTGACTACCATAAATAAATAAAAATTAAAAAAAAAAGAATTTGGATATTCTTTCCTGTTTTGTAGATTATTTGACCATATAGTTGTGGGTCAATTTCTGAGTTCTCTATTCTGTTCCATTCACCTATATGTATAATTTTTGGGCCAGAAACATACTGTCTTGATGATCATAGCTTTGTAATACAGCTTGAAGTTTGGAATTGTGATGTGCCTCCACCTTTGGTTTTCTTTTTCAACATTTCTTTGGCTATTCAGTATCTTTTCTGGTTCCACACAAATATTAGGATTGTTTGTTCTATCTCTGTGAAAAATGCTGGCATTATTTTGATAGAGATCACACTGAATATGTAGATTGCTTTGGATAGTACAAATATTTTAACAATATTTGTTCTTCCAATCCATGAGAATGGAATATTTTTCCATTTTTTAGTGTGTCTTTCTCAATTTCTTTCATAAGGGTTCTATAGCTTTCATATTACACATTTTTTATCTCTTCAGTTAGGTTCATTCCTATGTATCTTATTGTTTTTGGAGCAGTTATAAATGGGATCAATACGTTGATTTCTCTTTCTGCTGCTTCATTACTGGTGTATAGAAATACAACAGATTTCTGTTGATTTTATATCCTGGCACTTTGCTGAAATACTATATTAGTTCTAACATTTTTTTTTGGTGGAGTTCTTCACATTTTTACGCAGAGTATCATCTTATCTTCAAAGAGTGAAAGTTTGACATCTTCTTTGCTGATTTTGATGCTTTTATTTCTTTTTGTTGTCTGGTTGCTGAGGCTAAGACTTTCAGCAATATGTTGAACAACAATGGTGAAAATAGACATCAATGTTGTGTTCTTACTTTAGAAGAAAAGCTGTTAGTTTTCACCAATGAGGACGATTTTAGCTGTGGGTCTTTTGTATATATCTTTATGTTGTTGAGGGTTATTCCCTGTATTTCTACTTTTTTGTGGGTTTTTATTAAGAAGGGATGCTGTAGGAGGAGGGGCAAGATGGCGGAAGAGTAGGGTCCCCAAATCACCTGTCCCCAACAAATTACCTAGATAACCTTCAAACCATCCTGAAAATCTACGAATTCGGCCTGAGATGTAAAGAGAGACCAGCTGGAATGCTACAGTGAGAAGAGTTCGCGCTTCTATCAAGGTAGGAAGACGGGGAAAAAGAAATAAAGAAACAAAAGGCCTCCGAGGGGGAGGGGCCCCGCGAGGAGCCGGGCTGAGGCCGGGGCGAGTGTCCCGAGGACAGGAGAGCCCGTCCCGGAGAAGCAGGAGCTGCACCAACCTTCCCGGGCGGGCGGAAAGGGGCTCGCAGGGAGTTGGAGCAGGACCCAGGAGGGCGGGGATGCCCTCGGGCTCCCGGGGACACTAACAGACACCTGCGCCCCGGGAGAGTGCGCCGAGCTCCCTAAGGGCTGCAGCGCGCACCGGAGCAGTTCGGAGGGGCTCGGGAGCGGCTCCAGGGAGGGAGCTGCGGGGCGGGAGCGCGAATCCACCAGCGCAGGCCCCGGAGCACAGGGCGCCGGGACACAGCCCAGGATCCGGCCTCCCCCCGGGACAGGCAGAGGCAGGGAGGGCCCAGGACAGCGAGGACGCTCCTGCCCCGAGCTGAGCAGATCAGCGGCCCCGCCCCGGAGCCTCCAGGCCCTGCAGATGGAAAGCCGAGAGCCCCGAGCCCCGTAGTTCCTGCGGAGGCTGAATCCAGGCTTCCAGAGTTGCCATAGCAACTGCAACTGTTCCTCCTGAGACCTCACGGGGTAAACAACCCCCGCTGAGCCCTGCAGCAGGCAGGGGCAGAGCAGCTCCCCCAAGTGCTAACACCTGAAAATCAGCGCAGCAGGCCCCTCCCCCAGAAGACCAGCTGGACGGACCAGTTCCAGGGGAAGTCAAGGGACTTAAAGTCTACAGAAATACTCCCCCGTGTTTTTTTTTTCTTTTCTTTTTTCTTTTCTTTTTGATTTCTGATTGCTTCCCCCACCCCCCCTTTTTTTTCTTTTTTTTTCACCTTTCTTTCTTTTTCTTTCCCTTTTTCTTCTCTTCTTTCCTTTTTCTTTTCTTTTTCTTTTCTCTTTTTCTCTTTTCTTTCCTTCTCTCTCTTTCTCTCCTTTTCCCAATACAACTTGTTTTTGGCCACTCCGCACTGAGCAAAATGACTAGAAGGAAAACCTCACCTCAAAAGAAAGAATCAGAAACAGCCCTCTCTCCCACAGAGCTACAAAATCTGGATTACAATTCAATGTCAGAAAGCCAATTCAGAAGCACTATTATACAGCTACTGGTGGCTCTAGAAAAAAGCATTAAGGACTCACGAGACTTCATGACTGCAGAATTTAGATCCAATCAGGCAGAAATTAAAAATCAACTGAATGAGATGCAATCCAAACTAGAAGTCCTAACGACGAGGGTTAACGAGGTGGAAGAACGAGTGAGTGACATAGAAGACAAGTTAATGGCAAAGAGGGAAACTGAGGAAAAAAGAGATAAACAATTAAAGAACCATGAAGACAGATTAAGGGAAATAAATGACACTCTAAGGAAGAAAAACCTACGTTTAATTGGGGTTCCTGAGGGCGCCGAAAGGGACAGAGGGCCAGAATATGTATTTGAACAAATCCTAGCTGAAAACTTTCCCAATCTGGGAAGGGAAACAGGCATTCAGATCCAGGAAATAGAGAGATCCCCCCCTAAAATCAATAAAAACCGTTCAACACCTCGACATCTAATAGTGAAGCTTGCAAATTCCAAAGATAAAGAGAAGATCCTTAAAGCAGCAAGAGACAAGAAGTCCCTGACTTTCATGGGGAGGAATATTAGGGTAACAGCAGACCTCTCCACAGAGACGTGGCAGGCCAGAAAGGGCTGGCAGGATATATTCAGGGTCCTAAATGAGAAGAACATGCAACCAAGAATACTTTATCCAGCAAGGCTCTCATTCAAAATGGAAGGAGAGATAAAGAGCTTCCAAGACAGGAAGGAACTGAAAGAATATGTGACCTCCAAACCAGCTCTGCAAGAAATTTTAAGGGGGACTCTTAAAACTCCCCTTTAAGAAGAAGTTCAGTGGAACAATCCACAAAAACAAGGACTAAATAGATATCATGATGACACTAAACTCATATCTGTCAATAGTAACTCTGAACGTGAACGGGCTTAATGACCCCATCAAAAGGCGCAGGGTTTCAGACTGGATAAAAAAGCAGGACCCATCTATTTGCTGTCTACAAGAGACTCATTTTAGACAGAAGGACACCTACAACCTGAAAAGAAAAGGTTGGAGAACCATTTACCATTCAAATGGTTCTCAAAAGAAAGCAGGGGTAGCCATCCTTATATCAGATAAACTAAAATTCACTCCGAAGACAGTAGTGAGAGATGAAGAGGGACACTATATCATACTTAAAGGATCTATCCAACAAGAGGACTTAACAATCCTCAATATATATGCCCCGAATGTGGGAGCTGCCAAATACTTAAACGAATTATTAACCAAAGTGAAGAAATACTTAGATAATAATACACTTATACTTGGTGACTTCAATCTAGCTCTCTCTACCCTTGATAGGTCTTCTAAACACAACATCTCCAAAGAAACGAGAGCTTTAAATGATACACTGGACCAGATAGATTTCACAGATATCTACAGAACTTTACATCCAAACTCAACTGAATACACATTCTTCTCAAGTGCACACGGAACTTTTTCCAGAATAGACCACATACTGGGTCACAAATCGGGTCTGAACCGATACCAAAAGATTGGGATCGTCCCCTGCATATTCTCAGACCATAACGCCTTGAAATTAGAACTCAATCACAAGAAGAAGTTTGGAAGGACCTCAAACACGTGGAGGTTAAGGACCATCCTGCTAAAAGATAAAAGGGTCAACCAGGAAATTAAGGAAGAATTAAAAAGATTCATGGAAACTAATGACAATGAAGATACAACTGTTCAAAATCTTTGGGATGCAGCAAAAGCAGTCCTGAGGGGGAAATACATCGCAATACAAGCATCCATTCAAAAACTGGAAAGAACTCAAATACAAAAGCTAACCTTACACATAAAGGAGCTAGAGAAGAAGCAGCAAATCGACCCGACGCCCAGCAGAAGAAGAGAGTTAATTAAAATTCGAGCAGAACTCAACGAAATTGAGACCAGAAGAACTGTGGAACAGATCAATAGAACCAGGAGTTGGTTCTTTGAAAGAATTAATAAGATAGATAAACCATTAGCCAACCTTATTAAAAAGAAGAGAGAGAAGACTCAAATTAATAAAATCATGAATGAGAAAGGAGAGATCACTACCAACACCAAGGAAATACAAACGATTTTAAAAACATATTATGAACAGCTCTACGCCAATAAATTAGGCAATCTAGAAGAAATGGACGCATTCCTGGAAAGCCACAAACTACCAAAACTGGAGCAGGAAGAAATAGAAAACCTGAACAGGCCAATAACCAGGGAGGAAATTGAAGAAGTCATCAAAAACCTCCCAAGACACAAGAGTCCAGGGCCAGATGGCTTCCCAGGGGAATTCTATCAAACGTTTAAAGAAGAAATCATACCTATTCTACTAAAGCTGTTTGGAAAGATAGAAAGAGATGGAGTACTTCCAAATTCATTCTATGAGGCCAGCATCACCTTAATTCCAAAACCAGACAAAGACCCCACCAAAAAGGAGAATTACAGACCAATATCCCTGATGAACATGGATGCAAAAATTCTCAACAAGATACTAGCCAATAGGATCCAACAACACATTAAGAAAATTATTCACCATGACCAAGTAGGATTTATCCCCGGGATGCAAGGCTGGTTCAACACTCGTAAAACAATCAATGTGATTCATCATATCAGCAAGAGAAAAACCAAGAACCATATGATCCTCTCATTAGATGCAGAGAAAGCATTTGACAAAATACAGCATCCATTCCTGATCAAAACTCTTCAGAGTGTAGGGATAGAGGGAACTTTCCTCGATATCTTAAAAGCCATCTACGAAAAGCCCACAGCAAATATCATTCTCAATGGGGAAGCACTGGGAGCCTTCCCCCTAAGATCAGGAACCAGACAGGGATGTCCACTCTCACCACTGCTATTCAACATAGTATTGGAAGTCCTAGCCTCAGCAATCAGACAACAAAAAGACATTAAAGGCATTCAAATTGGCAAAGAAGAAGTCAAACTCTCCCTCTTCGCCGATGACATGATACTCTACATAGAAAACCCAAAAGCCTCCACCCCAAGATTGCTAGAACTCATACAGCAATTTGGTAGCGTGGCAGGATACAAAATCAATGCCCAGAAATCAATGGCATTCCTATACACTAACAATGAGACTGAAGAAAGAGAAATTAAGGAGTCAATCCCATTTACAATTGCACCCAAAAGCATAAGATACCTAGGAATAAACCTAACCAAAGAGGTAAAGGATCTATACCCTAAAAACTATAGAACACTTCTGAAAGAAATTGAGGAAGACACAAAGAGATGGAAAAATATTCCATGCTCATGGATTGGCAGAATTAATATTGTGAAAATGTCAATGCTACCCAGGGCAATTTACACGTTCAATGCAATCCCTATCAAAATACCATGGACTTTTTTCAGAGACTTAGAACAAATTATTGTAAGATTTGTGTGGAATCAGAAAAGACCCCGAATAGCCAGGGGAATTTTAAAAAAGAAAACCATAGCTGGGGGCATCACAATGCCAGATTTCAGGTTGTACTACAAAGCTGTGGTCATCAAGACAGTGTGGTACTGGCACAAAAACAGACACATAGACCAATGGAACAGAATAGAGAACCCAGAAGTGGACCCTGAACTTTATGGTCATCTAATATTCGACAAAGGAGGAAAGACGATCCACTGGAAGAAAGACAGTCTCTTCAATAAATGGTGCTGGGAAAACTGGACATCCACATGCAGAAGAATGAAACTAGACCACTCTCTTGCACCATACACAAAGATAAACTCAAAATGGATGAAAGATTTAAATGTGAGACAAGACTCCATCAAAATCCTAGAGGAGAACACAGGCAACACCCTTTTTGAACTTGGCCACAGTAACTTCTTGCAAGATACATCCACGAAAACAAAAGAAACAAAAGCAAAAATGAACTATTGGGACTTCATCAAGATAAGAAGCTTTTGCACAGCAAAGGATACAGTCAACAAAACTCAAAGACAACCTACAGAATGGGAGAAGATATTTGCAAATAACATATCAGATAAAGGGCTAGTTTCCAAAATCTATAAAGAACTTATTAAACTCAACACCAAAGAAACAAACAATCCAATCATGAAATGGGCAAAAGACATGAAGAGAAATCTCACAGAGGAAGACATAGACATGGCCAACATGCACATGAGAAAATGCTCTGCATCACTTGCCATCAGGGAAATACAAATCAAAACCACAATGAGATACCACCTCACACCAGTGAGAATGGGGAAAATTAATAAGGCAGGAAACAACAAATGTTGGAGAGGATGTGGAGAAAAGGGAACCCTCTTACACTGTTGGTGGGAATGTGAACTGGTGCAGCCACTCTGGAAAACTGTGTGGAGGTTCCTCAAAGAATTAAAAATAGACCTGCCCTACGACCCAGCAATTGCACTGTTAGGGATTTACCCCGAAGATTCAGATGCAATGAAATGCCGGGGCACCTGCACCCCGATGTTTCTAGCAGCCATGTCCACAATAGCCAAACTGTGGAAGGAGCCTCGGTGTCCATCGAAAGATGAATGGATAAAGAAGATGTGGTTTATGTATACAATGGAATATTACTCAGCCATTAGAAACGACAAATACCCACCATTTGCTTCAACGTGGATGGAACTGGAGGGTATTATGCTGAGTGAAGTAAGTCAATCGGAGAAGGACAAACAGTGTATGTTCTCACTCATTTGGGGAATATGAATAATAGTGATGGGGAATATAAGGGAAGGGAGAAGAAATGTGTGGGAGATATCAGAAAGGGACACAGAACATAAAGACTCCTAACTCTGGGAAACGAACTAGGGGTGGTGGAAGGGGAGGAGGGCGGGGGGTGGGGGTGAATGGGTGACGGGCACGGAGGGGGACACTTGACGGGATGAGCACTGGGTGTTATTCTGTATGTTGGTAAATTGAACACCAATAAAAATTAATTTATAAAAAAAAAAAAGAAGGGATGCTGTATTTTGTCAAATGCTTTTTCTGTATCTATTGAGAAGATTGTGTGGTTCTTATCTTTTTTGTTAACATGATATATCATGTTGATTGATTTGCACATATTGAGCCACCCCTGCAGCCCAGGAATAAACCCCACTTGGTCATGGTGAATAATCCTTTTAATGTACTGTTAGATTTGATTAACTAGCATCTTGTTAATAATTTTCCATTCATGTTCATCAGGGATAATGGTCTGTAATTGTTCTTTTTAGTGGGGCCTTTGTCTGGTTTGGAATCAAGGTAATGTTGGCTTTATGAGGTGAGTTTGGAAGTTTTCTGTTTCTAATTTTTAGAATGGTTTCAGTAGAATGGGTATTAATTTTTATTTAAAAGTTAGATACAATTTCCCCAGGCAGCCATCTAGCTCTGGACTTTTGTTTATTGGAAGATTTTTGCTTACTGATTCAATTGTTTTACTGGTTAGGGGCCGGTTCAAATTTTATATTTCTTCCTGATTCAGTTTTGGTAGTTTCTAGGTTTCTAGGAACTTATCCATTTCTTCCAGATTGCCTAATTTGTTGGCATATAATTGTTCCTAATATCCTCTTATAATTGTATTTGTGCCATGTTAGTTGTATTCCCTCCTCTTTCATTAATGATTCTATTTGTGTCCTTTCTATTTTCTTTTTGATAAGTCTGTTTGGGGTTTGTCAAATTTGTTAATTATTTCAAAGAACCCACTGCTACTTTCTTTGATCTGATCTTCTGGTGTTTTGTTGTTGTTGTTGTTGTTGTTTTTCTATATCATTGACTTCTGTTCTAATCTTTATTACTTCCCTTCTCTTGCTGGACATAGTCTTTATGTGCTGTTCTTTATTCCAGCTCCTATAGGTGTAAGGTTAGGTTGTGTAATTGAGACTTTTCTTGCTTCTTGAGGAAGACTTGTATTGCTATATACTTCCCTTTTAGGACTTCCATTGCCACATCCCAAAGATTTTGGACTGTCATGTTTTCATTTGCATTTGCTCCCATGTATGTTTTGATTTCTTCTTTAATTTTCTGATTATTCATTTTTTAGTAGGATGTTTTTTAACCTCCATGTATTTGTGGACTTTCCAATTTTTTTTGTGTGTGTGGTTGACTTCAAATTTCATAGCATGGTGGTCTGAAAATATGCATGGTATGATCTCAATCTTTTTGTACCGTTTGAGTCCTGATCCAGTATTTCATCTATTTTGGAGAATATTCCATGGACATTCAAAAATAATGTGTATTTTCCTGCTTTGGGAGGAAATGCTCTGAATATGACTGTTAAGTCCATCTGATCCACTGTCACATTCAAAGCCCTTGTTTCTTTTTTGATCTTCTGCTTACATGATCTGTCATGTGTAGGGTGCCATGAGTAGGGTGTTAAAAGTTCCCTATTGTTATTATATGCCACGAGTAGGGTGTTAAAAGTTCCCTACTGTTATTATATTATTATCATTGAATTTCTTTATATTTGTTATTGATTTATATATTTGACTACTCCCAAGTTAGGGGAATAAATATTGCAATTGTTAGATATTCTTGTTTGATAGATCCCTTTATTATGTTAAAGTGTCCTTCTTCATATCTTCTAACAGTCTTTGGTTTAAAATCTAGTTTTTCTGATATAAATATGGTTATTCCAGCTTTCTTTTGATATCCATTAGCATGAGCAATGGTTCTCCACTCCCTCACTTTCAGTCTGGAGGAGTCTTTGGGCCTAAGCTGAGTCTCTTGTTAGCAGCATATTGATGGGTCTTGTTTTGTTTTGTTTTAAATCCATTCTGACATGTCTTTTGATAGGAGCATTTAGTCCATTTAGATTCAGAGTAATTACTGGTAGATATGATTTTAGTGTCATTGTATTATCTGTAGTCACCATTCCTATAAATTGCTTGTGTTCCTTTCTAGTCTTTGTTGCTTTTAGTTTCTCTTTCCCCTCTCAAAGAGTATCCTTGAATATAAATAATAGTGAAAGGGAATAGAAGGGAAAGGAGAAGAAATGGGGAAATATCAGAAAAGGAGACAGAACATAAAGACTCCTAACTCTGGGAAATGAACTAGGGGTGGTGGAAGGGGAGGAGGGTGGGGGGTGGGGGTGAATGGGTGACGGGCACTGAGGGGGGCACTTGACGGGATGAGCACTGGGTGTTATTCTGTATGTTGGCAAATTGAACACCAATAAAAAATAAACTTATTATTAAAAAAGAGTACCCTTTAATATTTCTTGTATAGCTGGTTTAATGTTCATGAACTCCTCTAGTTTTCGCTTGTCTTGAAAACTATCTCTCCTTCTATTGTGAATGATAAGCTTTGATGGATAAAGTATTCTCGGCTGCATATTTTCCCATTTAGCACTTTGATTATTTCCTGCCACTCTCTTCTGGCCAGTAAAGTTTCAGTGGACAGATCTGTTGCTAACCTTATGAGTCTACCTTGGGGGATTAAGGGACTTTTGTCCTAGCTGCTTTCAGGATTCTCAAGATTACCTTCCTATGTTGTAACTTTCACTATTACATGTCTTTATGGTTGACCTGTTTATTTTTTGTTTTTTAATTTTATTAATTAATCATTATTTTTTTATTTTGAGGGGAATTTGTGGAGGCCAAGAAAATTAAGGCCATTCCACCTTAAGTTCAGCATTATCACAAGTACAGCCATCTCAGGCCCCTGTGAATAAGAGCTGAACTTTATCTTACTTCAGTTACAGAAAAAAACAGCTTACAGCCTAACGCCCTAGAAAGCCCCATTTTAGAATGAAAACAGCTCAGTGCCAGTGGCAGGAAGCCCCATATTAGAATGAGAACAGAGCTCAATGTCCTATATCAGAATGAGAACAGAGCTTAATGCCCTTGAAAGCCCCATATCAGAATATAAACAGAACTAGAGAAATTCTTCCACCCCTTCTGGAGGTCCCCTAGACCAGCCCATAAGACTAAGCTGGAACCCACCTCAGGGTCCAAGTCCCTGCTCCGCTGTGTCAAGTATACTTGGACCCAAGCTCGAGCTTGTAAATAAACCCTCGTGTGTTTCCATCGGTGTCGGCTCCTTGGTGGTTTCTCCGATACATAATCTTGGGCACAACAGAATTCTCTGTGCCTGTTGGGCTTGAATGACTCCTTCCTTCCCCAGATTAGGAAAATTCTCACCTATTATTTGTTCAAGTAAAGTTTCTGCCTCTCTTTCCCACTATTCTTCTTCTGGGACTCCTATGATACAGATATCACTTTGTTTTATGGAATACCTGAGTTCCCTGAGTGTACTTTGGCGATCTAATAGTTTTCTCTCCCTCTTCTTTTCAGCTTCATCATTTTCCACAATTTTATTTTCTATATCACTTATTCTCTCCTTTGTATCTTCAATCTTCATTATGATTATATCCAGTCAGTTTTGCCTCTCAGTTATAGCATTGTTTTTCAGACTGACTAGCTTTTATTTCTTTTATCTTGGCAGCAAAGTTTTCTCTGGTGTCTTTTATGCTTTTATCAAGCTCAGCAAGTAGTCTTATGACTGTTGTTCTAAATTCTTATTCTGATATATTGCTTATATCTGTTTTAAGCAAGTTTCTGGCTATGATTTTTCTTGACCTTTCTTCTGGGGAAAATTCCTCTGTCTGGTCATTTTAGCTAAGTTTCTGTCTTTTGTGTGCTTTGAAAGGTTGTTATGTTTCCTGAATCTGAGAGTAATGTTATATTAAAAGGGTTCATACACTGTCCAACCCTTCAGGAAATATTTCCAGTATAAGCTGTGTGCACCCTGCTGTTATATTTTGGTTGGTTTTTTCCCATTGCTCAATCCTCTGCAGAGTTCCTCCTTGCTTGCAGTGTGGAGTGTTTGAACCTTTAACTAGGTTTGCTTTGATTTATTTGTTATTTGTTAACATAAGCCTGGGGGAAAAAAGGAAAAGAAAGCCTAATCTAAAAAAGAAAAAAGGAAAAGGAACTAAAAACCCAAACAAACAATAAAAAAACTACAAACTTGATTCCAAAGAAAAAGGAAAATAAAAGCAAAAGAAACCTGATCCCCCACCCCACCCCCAAAAAAGGAAATGAAGAAACAACTAACAAACACACACAAAATATAAGCCTAATTACAAAGAAAAGAAAAAAAAATTAAAGACTAGTCCTACTTCCACCAGAACTTCAGGTGATGCTTTGAAGCCCTCTATGATCAGTAGACCTGGTGTATGCAGGGTGCGTGCTGCCTGTGCTGATCATCAGGGGAAGAGGCCTACTGTACTGGCTCAGAGTCAGACCTGCCCTGGTAAATATGCACTTACTTGCTAGGCACAGAGGGGTGGGGTTTGGTGTAAGCAGCTCTCACCTCCACTGGGAGCCACTGTGTTGCTCTTTGAAGTTGAAAATGGTGCCATCTCACTCTCTTGTCCTTGGACCAGGGTTCTCACACTCCACCAATTATTCAGGAAGTTCTTACAGAATAGTAAAGTGCACTTGGTGCCACAGCAATTCTGCTTTTTATGTTTGGTGCATGGCTGGGATTCTAAACTCCTAATCTTTAAGGACTTGGCACTGGATGGACCTGCTCCCCTCCTCTGGAGTACAGCCTCACAGCTGTGCTGTGTCTGGTGTCCTTTGTCCTAGAAAAATAGTCCTGTGCCTGCACAGTTCATGGAATCTATAATGTAGCACAGGGAAAAGCAGCAACCAGGTTACCCACCCTCTGTGCATGCCTCTGTCACCTGCATATTAAAGGCAGTTTGCTGGTGCTTATGGGGTTTTGCCCTTGGAGAGGCAAAATGCCCTCTTCCAAATGTACTCCAGGAAGGGGAATGTTCTCTCCCTGTGTGACCAAGAAGATCGCTACACCAAGTTTGCACTCTCAGGACAGCATCTAACTTCTCCCCAGGAGTATATGTCACAGCTCTGCTCTGGTGAAAGTCGCACACTTCCAAAACCTCAGAGTTTGAGCACCATATGCCATTTGCAAAAAAAACCTGCAACATGAAGATCCCCTTGCTCACCAGTCTATGGCGTAGAGAGTTTTTCACATACTGTTTGCAAAAAAACTTGGAATATGCAGATCCCCTTGCTCACCAGTCCTTGGTGTAGACAGGCTTTCATGTTTTGTGAACCCCACAACACACTCTCTTGATGCCTCTCTCTTTCTCTCCCTTTTCTCTATCCATGGAAAAGGTTCCCTCCCCTCAGTGGTACCACAGTGTTTCTTTCCCCCAATTACTTCCACGCACCTTGCATCTGCCACACTGTCTCCTTCCTACTGTGGAGATCCTTCTCAAAATCCTTAGACTAGTTTCCTGTATGTCCCATGTGATATGACCTCAATACAGCTGTGTTTGAGGGATGAGGAAAGCCCAAGGTCTCCATACTTCTCCACCATCCTAACTCCTCCCCACCTCCTCCTTTTTTTCTACTCATTAATCAAACTTAAGCCAAAGTTCTACCTTTCCCAGAATATGTTTTAGGCACACTGATTTTCCCTATTTTATCTGAATTCTTATAGTAGTGATTTTTTACCTGTGGTCAAGAGATTACTGTGAGGAGAGAAGAACAGAGTTATTACTATAAATGACATACAAAACATTTTCTAGAGATTGAAAGAATAAGTTCAACATATGACTGTTTTCCAGTATATATAGAAACCATTGTGTAAATTAAAATGAAAATTCATTTCAATGTGTTAACCAAATTCATGGCAGCTTTTGTTATTATTTATTTTCTTAATCAATGGATAGTAAAAACTCAAATACTAATTTGCTATATTTCCATATTTATATTTTGAAAAGGTATATCCCACTATCACAATCAGCTCTATAGTTGTATGATGTTCTCCAGTTGTTTAGAGCTGACTTGGACTAGGGTGAAGGAAGTGAGGCACTCACCTAGAGTAAAAATTTAAGGGGCCCCAAAAAGCTCAGTAATCAAGATGAATAATATTTTTAAGTATTTTTTAAAATAAAAATTAATGCAAAGAATATATTATGAACAAAATATCAAAATTTTAGGCAAAAAATGATCTGATGAGGCCAAATTTATGGTGAAGTAAGCTAGGTAAATGAGATTAAGTGTAGGGTCAGATGCTGGTTCATAAACATTGAGAATTTGACCCTGTATGTCTAAAGAAAAAGGAAATATTAGATCATTATTTCACAATATGAAAACTGTGTCATAAAATATTCAGCTAGATCTTTGAAAGGGTAAGCTATTCTATGCCATGAGTGCTTTTGCAAAATAGATACCTTTACCATGCAAAAACCAGAGCAAGCATAGGAGAGAGAATGAGAAGAGAAAGAGATGAGTATGCATTTGAAAGAATGAATTTAGCAATAGGATAAACAGTTCTGGGTCAGTATCAACCAAACAGTAAAAGTCCTGTTGTTCAAAAGGGCTGACCGCTAACCTACACTTATTTTCCACAGGGCAGGTAAATCATCCTTATCATCATTATCATCATCACACTATTTATTGAATACTTATTATATTCTAAGTATTACATTAAGAACTTCACCTTGTTTAGTCATCAGAATGATTCTGTGATATATATACAGTCATATTTCACTCATTTTATATAATGAGTTTCAGAAGGGATGAAATGATTTGTATATAATGCTGTACCTAGTAAAGGATTTTATGGACAATATGAATTAATCCAATCAATCTTTAATAATAACAATAATAATAATAACAAAAGTAACAGTATTATCAAATGTTAAATGTTAATTTAACAATTACTGTTTCAAGTACTGTACTCATTTAAACTTTATAATAGCCAGGTAGGTATTATTATCTCTGTCTTACTGAGATGCCTAATTAGAAGTGTGTGCGTGTGTGTGTGTATTTTTTGTGAGTGTGTGTGTATTTATTTGCAATAAATTTCTAAGCACAAAATGGAGCCATTCTTGATCAGGGTGCCACAATAGGAAACTAAAACTTACATAACTTTTGTTTTCCTACATGTTACACTTGGGCAAAAACAGTATAACCAGTCAGCCAATCCCAAAATACCAGGCCAACTCTCAGCCTTCTCACCCTAAACATGTTTGACTATGTGGCCCCAACCCCCTAGATGTTTTCTGTTTTTCCTTTCCTTGTTCTTTATTCTTTATTCTACAGAAGTTTCCTGCCTTCCATCTCATTTTGCAGTTCTCTAAATGGAGATTGCCTGCTTTATGAAGTGTTAAATAAAGTTTGTTTGTATTACCTAAATTGTTTACTCATTTTTAAAAATATACACACATATACATATAATATATGAACATATATATCTAAGCATTTACTATGTGCCAGGTATTATGCTAATTACGGCACATATTATCTCAGTTAATTTGCTGGTGCCCAGAGAATATTGCTACTGTAGCCTTGGACCCAAAGCTGCCACTTTTACAACTGGGGTCTTCTAACAACTTGGCATTAGTGTTTATGTGCTAAGTTTCATATACTATAAGGCTCTGAAAGGTTCTTCTAGAGACATTACCGGTATCATTTATGAAAGCCAATAACTGTTATGAAACAAGAACCAAAGAAGACTACTGGAATTTAAATATAAAATATTCACATTTTAATCTCAAAACAAACTAGCATGCTTGTGTGGTTTTTCTGACAACTGCATCCTATTTTTCTACACTAATTTTCCAATTCTTTGACACCAAGTGAGTGTCAAACAGTGCAATTCTGACACTACCTGCAATTAGATAAGATTCCATAAATTAGAGGGCTCAGTCCTAGGACTGCCCTCAATTCAGATGTGAGCCACAAGTGGGGATCCCAGGAAGCCCACACTTCTAACTACAAATTCAGGGGTTCACATAACTGTCCCCCCTCAGGATCACTAGAACACCTTACACAACTTAGGAAAGTTTTAGAAAAAAAGTAACTTTACTTACTCTTAGTTTATTGTGAAGGATAAAATTAAGCAGCCAGATCAAAAGGTATATAGAGTGAGGTTTGGAAGAATCCCAAGTGTAGGAACTTTTGTCTCTGTTGAATCAGGGTGCACCATTCTCCTGGAACTGGATATACTCAACAATTTGGAAGCTCTCCAAACTCTGTCATTTAGGGGTTTTTATGAAGATTTCATTATGTAGGCATGATTGATTAAATCACTGGCCACTAGTGATCGAACTCATTCTCCAGCCTTGCTTTTCCTCAAGAGTGTTACACAAAGAATTTCAGGTGACTACTCTTTTAATAGACTAGTTCTTTACTTAGGTTATAGGCATGAAATTGTGAAATTCAACATACTGTGACATAATTAGGAACTCCAAGAGATCAATAATTTCATTTGGGGGAAAGTAATTATAGAAGCCACCTAGCATACTTTGATCTTAAGGCAAATGAGGGAAACCCAGCTTTCATCCTATTTGGCTCAGAGTCAAAGCTGAAATACAGGAATCCACAGGCTTATGTCCATGTGTCAAGACTCAGTTAGGGCCACACATGGCAGTGATGAAAGATCTCAGGGTTATTATGTTGAAAATAGTAGTGCCAATAATATTACCATCACTTTAATCTTATAGAGGATTTTAGAGTTTATAAAGTTTACCATCATGTTCTCAAGGCTCTATTTAATGTATCTTCTGATTTCTATCCCATTTTTATTTCAAAATATCTCAAAAAATTATTATTCTTCCTGAAATGTTATTTTTCTTGCATGTCATCTAACTGGTTCTTCTTTCCTTTAGGGCTAAATGTAGTTATCACCACCACAGTGGGACCTCCCCTGACCATACTACCTGAAGTAAGTCTCTTGTTATGCTTTCACACTAGACCTTAACTTCTTCATCCATGAACTTATCACAAGTTGTAATTACATATTTATGTGTTTACTTCTTTAGTATCTGTATTTTCCACTAGAATGTAAGCTTAATGAAAGCAAGGGCTATGACAATCTTATTCATTGATGAATCCCCAGGGCCTAGGGCAGAGCCAAGCACAGAATATGCTCCAAATGTACTTTATGAATGAATAAGTAAATTAATACATATTCACTCGTTCTTTACAACAACTTCATGAAATAGGTAGAGCAAGCACTGGTATACTCATTTTCTAGCTGAGGTCACTGAGGTTCACAGAAACTAAATGACCTATTACGTAGCTGTGAATGGTGGAACTAAAATTCAACCTCTGAATTTCCTGCTCCAAATCCAATGTACTTTTCACTACATCACATGTCTAGTAACTCCCTAATTACTAGTAATACCATTTCATTTAATCATTGACTCCTTCTCCATGGCCTCTGGAAATGAATTTTAGGCACCGGAGATGAATATGCATCACAGATTTCCTTAAAGAAGAGTTATTCAATTATCTATGTTCTTTTCAAAAGACCTCCTTTTCATCCAGGCCACTCAGGATTCCCAAACTTCAATAATAGTGAATCTCAAAACCTCTAAGTCCTTTATGTAACTTACAAGCTATAACTCATGTATCACACTTAATGTCATTTTGTTGAAGAAAAAAAGAATTAAGAGTTATATATCCAAAAAAAGTGAACAAAGTAAAATGGACTATATACTATAGTTTAAAATGGACTGTTCTTCTTATAAACAGTATATTTATATTGTTATTATATTAATAATAATGATCACTAGAAAAGTCAATGGGCAAACACTGTAACCATGAGGCATTTTGGACAACCTAGTGTCTAAAATTGCCTGCTTGATAAACTATATAGAAGCATGAAGCTACATGGTCACCATTTATTTTATAATAATTTCTATAAATTAGAGAGTGTAGTAATCCAAGAGATTAATGAAATATGTTATCATGTTAGTTAACACTTCAGAGATTAGTTCACTATTTATTGTACTCAGCTCAATGTTGGTTTAGGCTATTTAATAACATGCCAGCTTACAAGAACTGAAAAAATTTTTAAAAACGCCAATTTTTAATTCCACGATTTAAAGAGGATTTGTAATTAAGAGATCATTGTTATTTTTACAAAGCAAGTGGAATTATTGTCTTTAAGACTTGACCAAGACAGCAAGTAAAAAATAATTCTTTTGTGAAGCAAAAGTAAAAATTGGTTTCTTTTATGCTAGGAAGTGGACAACAGTTCCAACTGATAGTTTGTTCAAGAATTTTTGTGTACTTTTCGTATAGACTCAAGCCCCAAGAATTTTTGCAAGCAATTAAGCAGGTTTTCTGTGTTTTGAAACAAATCTAGCAGAGTAAGGGCATACGGTGGTGAGAAATGTAAAGAAGAAAAATGTAAAGAAGAAAAAAATTGGTTGTTTTTAAGTAGAAAAATAAAACGAAACTCTTAAATGAGGGACTAATTGTTTTAGATCTAGTGATCTCCTTCAGATCAGAATAAAATGTGGCAGTTCTAAAATCATGAAGTAATTAAAAAATTTGTACCACATTTTCAACTGGTTTGGAGGTCTAACAATTATTCAACATTTGGTTTTGAGTCTCCATTTTTCACAATGATATCATTGTAGTGAAAAGCCGAAAGTATTCATGTCAGGTACAACTTTACAAATTTCTTCATGACAGGCTTGAGAGATCTGTAATACAGGCAATGCTAAATCCAACATTACCTAAAAGGAACAAAAGTAGTGACAGAATTAAATGAATTGACTGAGAATATACGGCAATGGCAGAGCAAGGAGTTCTATTGGTTTCCTATTGTCACAAAAACAAATTATTTCAAATTTAGTGGCTTTAATTGACACAGATTTATTCACTTACAACTTGAGGTTAGAATTTGAAAGTAGTCTAATGGGGTTAAAATTAAGATGATGCCAAGGATTGTTCCTTCTGATGTCTCTAGGCAGAACTCCATTTTCCTAGTCTCTTCTAATTTCTAGAGGCTACATGCACTTCTTGGCTTGTGACCCCTTCCTTGCATCACTGTAACCTTTTATTTCCATCATTATATCCCCCATTTCCCCCTCTGTCATCAAAATCTTCTTTTGCTTCCTTTTTATAAGGACTCTTCTAATTACATTTAGGCCCACCAAGATAACCTAGGATTATCTCCCCATTAATTCAATCATACCAGCGAAGTCCCTTTTGCCTTATAAGGTGATATTAACAGGTTCCAGAGATTAGGACCGGGATATCTTTGGAGGCTATATTCAATTTACCTTAGGAATAAAACCGAATCCAAGCACGTTTATGTTTCGTCTACTAAACCAAGGATGACTTGCTCATGGCAATATAGCCACCATGAGTTGTTACGGTTTTTCTGTGTGATTCTGGGATTCTGACAAAAGAAATAACTCATTCTCTCTCTCTCTCTCTTCTCTCTCTCCCTCTCTCCCTCTCTCTCTCTCTCTCTTTCTCTCTCTCTCTAACTCACAGACACACTCACACACACACAGTTAACACAGATTATCAATGCAGTTCAAAATAATGTTTTTTAACTAACATACAATAATAAAAATATAAAGAAATATTTGAGTCAAATTTCAACAGAGCAAAACATTTTCATGTTAAAAAAATAAAACCAAATTGTTAAATTCTAGCTTTAAGACTGTCAGCAATAGACCAACATGTAGAGTAAAAGCCTATTACCAACATTTGAAAAAGATGGCTGGTAATTATCTAGTGAAGTCAAATATTGCAAATGAAAACACTCTACATAAACTAGATAATTCCTTAACTGTACCTTATCTTATCCTACCCCCAAAATATTTTGACCTCCATAGATAAGACAAAACTTCCTAGAGATTACAACTAAATTATGACGATTAGTACTGACATCAGCTATTTATGTAAAACCACATGTGTTCTCCCAGTAATGTCACTGATAACCTATGTGATCTTGATAAAGTCTTTTCATCTTTCTGAAACTCAGTTTTATGGGCAAATAAGTTTAAACAAAATGAATTTATAAATTCCTTTCAGATCAAAAGCTATTACCAAGGATGACAAGAATAGATGTCCTTATTATAGTGAAATACAGAGCAATCTAAAAATACTAATTGAAACTAACAAAATTCTAATCCTCACTCTACTACTACTTCTTTAAGAATTCCAAGACTGGTCATTTAATATTATCATACCTTAGTTTTCTCCAACCACTGATGCTTAGCAACCTTCACATAAATTAATTATTCTATTGCTTCTCATCTTCATGAAGCTTTGAGAAGAACTAATAAGAATTATATTGCATTTAACAGTCTTTGATACGAGACATGGAGTCATCTGTTAAGTCATCTGTTAAGTCATAAAGATCTTTGGGATATAAAAGCAGGGAAATTTGCTTAAAATCTCTCTTGAGGAAGAAAAATGTGGGGTTAGACATTAAAATAGGTCTGTGTTTGGCTCCTTCTGCCAAGTTGTCTCCACAATTCTCTAGATTATATAGTCAAAGTGTTCTTCTGGAAATAAGGTTATACTGACAATCTGTAATATATTGATTCTGCTCACAGTGATGTGTCTTTCTCAACAAAAGAGGCAGGCAGGCAGAGTTCTTGTGGTGCCAGATTAGATAGTTCAGGGGTCTTATCATAGTTCCTTACAGACAATTGCCATAAAACCAGACCATTGGAAAAATGGTCAATAGTTCCCTATAGAAAGCTCACCTTACTCCTTCATTACTGACAATATTCTTGAATCTCCTATTTTCAATTATCTATACTATATCAAGGGAAACTGATATTCTCAATTTAAACATTGGTTTATTAGCTTCTGTAACAAATTACCACACATTTAATAGCCTAAACTGACACAATTTTTTTTTATCTTGAATTTCTGGAGGTCAGAAACCCAACATGTCTCATTGGGCTAAAATCAAGGTTTTGGCAAGGCTGCATTCTCTTCTGGAGACTCTATGAGATAATCTATTGTATTACTCTTTCCAGCTTCTAGAGGCTGTCTGCATTCCTTGGCTCATAGCCCATTCCTACATCTTCAATCCAGAAATGCCTGTTAAATTGTTCTAATATGACATCAATCTGACAATGACTGTTCTGTCTCCATCTTTCACCTGTAACAAACCTTGTGATGATATCAGTCCCTTCTGGATAATCCAAGATAATCTCCCCATCTCCAAATCTTTAATCACATCTGCAAAGTCCCTTTTGCCATGTAAGGTAATATAGTTACAGGTTCCAAAGATTAGGACGTGGACATCTTTGGGAGGTCATTACTCTGCCTACCATAATTGGCCCTAATACTAATAATTAATCCACTATAGTTGTATGCAGGCATTCATCTATGCAAATTCACCCAATGAATTCACCCAATAAATATAGCCAGAGTAGTCCAATGATAATAAAAATGCCCATCTTCAATTTGCCCTAA
Organism: Nyctereutes procyonoides; assembly: GCF_905146905.1. NCBI lineage: Eukaryota > Metazoa > Chordata > Mammalia > Carnivora > Canidae > Nyctereutes > Nyctereutes procyonoides. Next base: position 61,091,137 of record NW_026575125.1, on the reverse strand, counting down.
TAGAGAAGAGGAGATTTGAAAATTTCTTTTCTACTTAATTATAAAACATAAGCACAGCTCTTACCTCTATCACATCTATTCCAAGTGTCATTACCATCACTCTCTCTCAGTCACAAAGACTGTATGAACACATCATTCATCTTAATATGCTTTTATTAAAATTAAATTTCTCAGAAATATAAGCATATATACCCAAAACTACATGAATACTTACACCAAGGATTCAGGATTTAAAACTTTAATGATAATTAGTAAGACTCAAATTAGAAAGTGGCAGCCAGGATGGTAAAAGACATAAAATATATGCAATATATGGAATACTTGAAAGAACTAAGAATTCTCAGTCTGGAAACAGATATTCAAAAAACAAGAATTCATGATGTGAGTCTTACCTGTGGTGAAGGGCTCTAATATCAAAGAGATTTAGTTCCAAATTTAAAAAATCAGACCACCAGGTAGAAGTTAGAATGAACCACATTTTGGCTTAATTTAAAATTACTTTTTAAAAAATATTTGTTTATTTGAGGAGAGAGAGAGAGAGACACAGAGAGAGAATGAGTGGAGGAGGGGGGTGCTGGGCAGAGGTAGAAGCAGGTTCCCCTGCTGAGCAGGGTGCCTGACAAGGGGCTCCATCCTAGGACCCTGGGATCATGATGTGAGCCAAAGGCAGATTTTTTTTAAAGATTTTTATTTATTTATTCATGAGAGACACACACAGAGAGAGGCAGAGACACAGGCAAAGGGAGAAGCAGGCTCCATGCAAGGAGCCTGATGTGGGACTCGAACCTGGGAATTCGGAATCATGCCCTGAGCTAAAGGCAGGCACTCAACCACTGAGCCACTCAGACGTCCCCCAAAGGCAGATATTTAACTGACTGAGCCATTCAGGTGCCCTTGATACTACTTTTAATGGTTAGAGTTGTCTAACAATGAAACAGCGTATTTGTTTTTTTTAAAGATTTTTTTATTTATTCATTTGAGAGAGAGACAGAGAGAGCAAGTGAGAGCATGAGCAGGAGGGAGGGTCAGAGAGAAAGGGAGAAGAAGACTCCCTGCTGAGCAGAGTGTCTGACATGGGGCTTGATACCATGACCCCAGGATCATGCCCTGAGTCAAGGACACTTAACTGATTGAGCCACCCAGGCACCTCTGAAGCAACCTATTTGAATAATTATTAGAAGTTGTATTTATTAACTTAGTAGCTAATAGTAGTAGTTATGAATAGTGTTTAGTAGTAGAAGTTAACCAGAATTGTTTAACAATGAAGCAATATGTTTGAAGAATTACTGAAAGTATCAATGGAGAAGGAAATATTTAAAAGGCTGCAAAAAGAAGACATCTGCATTGAGTAAAATGTTGGACAGATTGGAAGATGCTGAGTCTAAAATTAGGCTTTGCAGAGATAAAAGTTCTTCCACATAAAATCTTACACTAATGTTCCTTACTTTATTAAGGCAGCAGCATCATTAATAAAAGTAAAGTGTTGATCACCAAGTGTTTACTGAATATCTCTTATGGTTTAAGGTTTGAAGACATATATGACACAGTCCTTGTCCTCAGACTGTTTAATGGAGTGATCAGAACATAACCATAAGAAGGCAATGGGCAATATTATGAACATCCCTCATGAAACATACAGACGATAAGTGCTAAAGGAGTTTAGATGTAGAGAATTACCTTACTTTAAGTAAGCAGGAAAGACTTCATTTGTGAAAAGGGGTAATGAATGGCTAAGACCAAAGCCAGTGAAATGGGTGGAGAAGGATAATTCAGGTGAAGGGAACATGGAGAGCAAAGTCACAGAAGTGAGGATATATATGGCACATTTAGGAAGTAGCAAGCCAGCCCAGTTGTCTGGTCCAGAGAGTGCCACTAGTACAATGCTTTCTACTGATTTCACACAAGATGATTTTTAATACATGAATGGAAATTTTTAATTATATATATTTACTCTAATATGTAATATAAAAATATATAATTAGCACATTAAATCCATGATTCCACAGATACTGTTGTCTGGGATAAATTAAGTTCTTTCATTCATACATCCATGGATTCCATAAGCATATATTCATTACATAGTTTCTGGTCACTGGGCCCTGTGCTGTGGTCTGAGAACACAACACTAACCACTTTAGGTTAAAGCACAGCATTTCTTTTTCTGAGGATTTGAATTTATTTACAGTATGATTTGTACTGGCCTGTAACTTTGGTTAACAGTCCAACTAGGATCATTGTATTTCCTCAATGGAATTGGTATTGGGAGGTTATAAAACTCAGGTCAGGCTCAAAAGGCTTGAAAAAAGGCCTGGGTGTTAAACAAAATATAGTCTCTACTTGTACAGGGCTTTTATGATGAAGTCAGCTTTACTTATCAGGTAATTATCTAATCCACTGTCTTTTTTTAAATTTTTATTTATTTATGATAGTCACAGAAAGAGAGAGAGAGAGGCAGAGACACAGGCAGAGGGAGAAGCAGGCTCCATGCACCGGGAGCCTGACGTGGGACTCGATCCCGGGTCTCCAGGACCGCGCCCTGGGCCAAAGGCAGGCGCCAAACCGCTGCGCCACCCAGGGATCCCCCACTGTCTTTTTTTTTAAGATTTTATTTATTTATTCATGATAGTCACACACAGAGAGAGAGAGAGAGAGAGAGAGAGAGAGAGAGAGAGGCAGAGACACAGGCAGAGGGAGAAGCAGGCTCCATGCAGGGAGCCGGACGTGGTATTCGATCCCGGGTCTCCAGGATAGCGCCCTGGGCCAAAGGCAGGCGCCAAACTGCTGAGCCACCCAGGGATCCCCTAATCCACTGTTTTTTTAGGAAAGACTGAAGTTGACTCAGCTTTAAATCAGCAATTTCTAGGAAACTATAATAAAGCTTCCCACGTGGTTTCTCTAATTATTTAGACAAAAACATGTATTTCTAATCTCTGAGTTGAAGAAAAAAAGGAACAAAAAGACTACTGACAAAAAAAAAGACTGAACAAAGGATAATTTGTGATCCTTTTGTTATACTATATTAAAAATAGAGTTAAAGGAAAATGCAGTAAGATCACAAGGGAGATTCAAATTAAGCTTTTTGTATGAAATGAAATTAGTAAATACAAAACATCTTAAATCAGATTGTCACAGATTATGACCTGAAATAATGTCTTCTAATATCTATTCTTGATTAACTCTCAGTATTGCTTACAACTATGTGGTTTTTGTTTTAAGCACATAATCTGTGCTTTAGCTCATATTCTTGATTTATAGGTGTATTTGAAAGAAATAATATTTGGGTTATATGTAATAGGGCTTCATGAAATTTGTTTATAATTTTGGATGGTCTTGAGACTGGGACCTACTGCAAATTTGCCTAAAATACTCAGAGTAGATTTTTAATATCTTACAATTAAGTATAATAAGTACTAAGAGAAAAAAAAGAAGTACTAAGAGATTCCAAAGAAATGGAGCATTAGAGGAAATCATCCGAAAAAGAAAGATTATTAATGAAAACAATGTAATCATTTTCAATAGCATGATTTTTTTCATTAATAACATCACCAGCTATCAAAAATGAACAATGCCTAGTACTTGGGCTTTAAGCAAATTACTGATTTGAAAGTGCTTAAACAACTGATTTTGAGATTAGTTTAAAGTCAGTAAATCACAAGTCTCACAAAATAACCAAAAAATGACAATATTCCTTTTTGGCATGATCTTAGAGTGTACTGATCTACAGGTATGAACAATAGATACCCAGAATGTTTCCCCGCAAAAAAAGGAGGATACAAAAAAGGAGAAAAAGACCATCAAACCAATTTTAAGCTTTTTAAAATAAGGTAGATTGTAAAGTCAGGAAAAACACTTTGTCCTCCACAGAGGTAAATATTTTATCATTAGATATTTAGGAAATATACGTTGAATTTATAATGGGTATATCTCTATGTATTGCATAGTGCTTTACTTCCTTTTCTTCCATGGTTTCAAGAATCTGATCTCCCTGTTTACTATACAAATAGAGGCAAGCAGGGGAACCTGGGCAGTTCAGTTGGTTAAGCGTTTGCCTTAGGCTCAAGTCATGATCCCAGGGTCCTGGGATAGAGACCCATGTTGGGCTCCTTGCTCATGGAGAGCTTGCTTCTCCCTCTCTTCCCTGCTTATTCTCTCTCTCTCTCTCTCTCTCTCTCTCTCTCTCTCAAATAAATAAGTAAAATATTTTTTTAACACAAGGTAAAGAATATCCTTCATTAGTCATGCAGAATTCTAACAATCTTAGTTCCCAAGTCTAGGACAACAAGGAATAGAAAGTAGTACTGCAGCATATTATCAAAGGAGGTTGTAAATTTCCCTCTTTGGAGAATTTACTAAGAGGAAATTGATTACCCTCTTGGGACAGTTCACAGGCAGTCCTTAGGTGGTTGGACTGGATGACCTCCTATCCTTTTCTATCCAGATACTTCTAATAGTTTGTTTTCAGTATGTTTGTTGCTGATAAAAATAGAAGAGACTGAAAGCCATTTTTTTTTACAATTGATAATGAACTTCCAGTGTTAGACTCTAGGATTATGTTTTTTTAAGATTCTATTTATTTATTCATGAGAGACACAGAGAGAGAGGGCAGAGAAGCAGGCTTTCTGCAGGGAGCCCAATGTGGGACTTGAACCCAGGACCCCGGGATCGTGCCCTGAGCCAAAGGCAGACACTCAACCACTGGGCCACCCAGGCGTCCCAGACTCTAGGATTCTTAATAACAAGTAATATTAATAACAAAAAAAGATTTTCCATATCCTTTCCATGTAGATATAGTCTCTTTAGTTCACTAAAACATCATTATAAAAATTTGAAAGCCATAATGCTATTTTAAGACGAAATATCTGGTACTAGGAGAAAATTTATCCACCAGAACAGGACCCAACTGGATTTCAATGTTTATTAACTCTTGGTAATGAGGCAACCATTTTTTTAAAAGATTGTATTTATTCACAAGAGACACACAGAGCGAGGCAGATATGTAGGCAGACAGAGAAGCAGGATCCCTGTGGGGAGCCCCATGCAGGACTCCATCCTGGGACCCTGGGATCATACCCTGAGCCAAAGGCAGACATTCAACCACTGAGTCACTCAGGCATCCCAAAGCAACCATTTTTTGACAGAGTTCACATGTTTGTGGTAGTGAGAGTTAGAAATATGATGGAAGGGGAAAGGAGGGACTAATATTATCTTCAGTTATCTAATAATTGGTGAAAACATAGAGAAATATTGATTGTTTCAGCACTTAGCCTCTTTGCTATATACTTAATCAAAGGCAAACATGTTGAATTGTCCCCACACTGGAAAGTCTGGCTCAAGAGACAGTCCTTGTCAAATTTAATTGTAGCAGTGGCATGAACTAAGCTCAAAGGAAACAAAGCACACTAATATGCAGGACCCTGAACCAAATATTAAATCATACAGTTGAGGGGATCCCTGGGTGGCGCAGCGGTTTGGCGCCTGCCTTTGGCCCAGGGCGCGATCCTGGAGACCCAGGATCGAGTCCCACGTCGGGCTCCCGGTGCATGGAGCCTGCTTCTCCCTCTGCCTGTGTCTCTGCCTCTCTCTCTCTCTCTCTGTGACTATCATAAATAAATAAAAATTAAAAAAAAATAAATCATACAGTTGGGAATCCTATAATCCTTGGAAAAGAAGGAAAGAATCAGTAAGAGCACAAAGGGAGAGACAAAAATAAGATGATTGAAGGGCTATAAGTTAAGGAGTTAGGGACACCTGGCTGGCTTAGTGGTTGAGCATCTGCCTTTGGCTCAGGGCATAATCCCTGGGATCTGTGATGGAGCCCTGTTATGGATCCCCCTCCCCCCCCACATCAGGCTCTCCGCAGGGAGCCTGCTTCTCCATTTGCCTATCTGTCTGCCTCTCTGTGTCTCTCATGAGTAAATAAATAAAATCTTTTTAAAAAAGGAGTTAATGAATACACCTTATATTTTTGTAAGGCATAATTGTTAATACAAAAGATCAAAGCTGAGGTGACCATGAAGAGATCATAGAATGATCTAAAAGACATTTTTTCAGATAATAAAACAGGAGCCTAGTATGCTTTGCTCCATAGTTCCACAATAACTGATAGAAATAGGCACTAAAACCTCAAATCTTTGACTTGTCATAATTGCTACATTTGAATTAAATCAAAACAGTATAGTAATCATACCCATACAAATGTTAAGATCTATTTCCCACACCTTTCTCCAGGGAAATGGCAGGGAAATTGAGTAAAAGTTAATTTAATTAATAAACTACCACTGTTTTCAGAATAGTTATTCAAGGCTAAGATCATTGTCAGGGCAACTGGAAGAGATAGACAAAATACTTGGGTACAATAGATGGGGGGAGGCGGCAAGTGAATGTTAATTCCTGGTAGACAGAAAACCAACTTGAACATAACTAGTCCCTAAAGTAGTTGTTTTTGGGTCCCTCACATATACCTCCTTATTTGTAAGCCATATAGTTTGGTCCCCAAAATTGACATCTCTATATGTCCTATCTTATTCTGGCTCAGGGAAGAGGCTGAGGATTATTTTTGGCTCTTCTCACTCTTGAGGACCTGTGTCAAGAATCTAGCCCAGTGGATGACAGTAACTATTTTCTGAATGAATGGATGAATGAATGAATGAATTTTGAGGTAAAAGAAGGGAATCCTCAGTACAGCCTATAGATCCAGAATAGGCAGGGCCTGTCCATCCTATCTAAGACTCAGCACTTGAATATCTCTGCCAAATTTTTATATAGTATATGTATGTATATATATTATTAAGTTTCTTCAATGGAGAAGTACTAAACCAGAGCTCCAAAAACTCTCTGATGTTGAATTTAATAATTTAATGTATATGCAGCCCCAAATTTCTGATTTCTTTCCATTTTTTTCTTTGTCTTTTTTTCCTGAGTTGCTTACACCAGATCCCAAATCAGCCCAGAAATCTTGGAAGCTAGATTAAGATTAGGAGGATGGGGGCAGCCAGGGAGGCTCAGTGCTTTAGTGCCTCCTTCAGCCCAGGGCATGATCTTGAAGACCCGGGATCGAGTCCCATGCTGGGCTTGCTGCATGGAGCCTGCTTCTCCTCTACCTGTGTCTCTGCCTCTGTGTGTGTGTGTCTCCCATGAATAAATAAATAAAATCTTAAAAAAAAAGATTGGGAGGATGGGAACTAAATGTAAAAGAATAAATTGAAAAAAAAATATAAGTTTCACTTTCTTTTAACTAAAATAATACATCTTGGGATGCCTAGGTGACTCAGTGGTTGAGTGTCTGCCTTCGGCTCCGGGCGTGATCCTGGAGTTCCAGGATCAAGTCCCACATCAGGCTACCCACAGGGAACCTGTTTCTCTCTCTGCCTATGTCTCTGCCTCTCATGAATAAATAAATAAAATCTTTAAATAAATAAATAAATAAATAAATAAATAAATAAATAAACAAACAATCCAACTTCTAGAAGTTAGAGTGTAGAAAGCAAAATATTCTAAGGATTCAAATTAAGTTTTACTGAAGTTTAGCAAGTAAAAGTAAGGTAAAGTTTCTAGCTGTTCTTCATAATTTCTGTAAGAACTTTGACTTTCCTGACTATTCTTTTACAAGGGTAATTTAAATTTACAACTAAAAATAAAGACATTTTGCTACATAATCATCAGAGACTTTATATGGTAACTGAAATTAGCAAAGGTTTCTATACTTTAAAAAATGCTTTCTGAAATAATTTAGATTTGTCTTGATAAAAACAACCATTGGACATTTATACATTTATACATAAAAACTTCCATTATACATTTACTTGATAAAAACATCCATTTTTCCATCCATTGGACAATAAACAAAAATATTTATTTAGTTTCATTGTTTTCTAATCGTGAATATTCATCTTTCTCTGTCATAATTTCTAAAATATTAATTCTTGAATATTTCAGCCACTGGTGATTCAACAATGAAATATAAAACCAACAATGTTCTGATAAATCTAGGCTGGGAAAATGGATAAACAGGATTTTTCAAGGCAAATTCCAATTCACTTAGTTTTGTTCTATTTTAATTCTTCTAAACTATTTTTTTTCGTTTTGTCAAACTATTCAAATAGTCTACCTACTCACCCCTTCCTCATTATATAATGCATTTCTTTAGGCTTTCTTTTTTTTTAGATTTTATTTACTTATTCATGAGAGACACAGAGAGAGAAGGCAGAGACATAGACAGAGGGAGAAGCAAGCAGGCTCTATGCAGACAGCCCTATGTGGGACTCAATCCCGAAACTCTGGGATCATGCTCTGAGCAGACGCTCAACTGCTTAGCCACCCAAGCGTCCCTCTTTAGGCTTTTAATTAGGTTTTTGTCTTCACCATTCTACTGAAACTATTTCCAAGATCATTAATAATTTCTTTATTTTGGATTTAATAGCCTTTTAAAATCGGTACTCTAGTTTCTAAAGGATGCTACTCTGATCTCTCTTAATGAATCCTCCTGTTTCCTGCTGCACCTGCTTTCTTTCACACCATCCTGAATGTGAACATCCACTAAGATCCTGTCCTTGTTCTCAGCCTTCTTCTCATTTCACTCTATAATTCCTCCCTTCAAGCGAGGTCATTATTTCCTATGGTGTCAAGCCCTTCTTTGTGAATAACTCCAAAATCTATTCTTCAGCCACCATCTTTCCAAGTTGTAGTCAAACATTTCCCACTAGCAACTGCAGATCCCCATTTGAATGACATGTCTGCACTTGAATTTAAACATGTTATCCATTCATGCATCAACAAATATTTATTTGGAAACTTACAATGTATAAGTATATTCTGGACAGTGAGAAGCTCATGGTCTGGTGGAGAAGATAGGTAAGTCATTTTCTCTGTCGAATTTTGAAATACTACTATATTAAAGTAGAGCTCTAGGGCAGCCCAGGTGGCTCAGCCATTTAGTGCCACCTTCAGCTCAGGGCCTGATCCTGGACTCCCTGGATGGAGTCCCACATCAGGCTCCCTGCATGGAGCCTGCTTCTCTCTGCCTATGTCTCTGCCTCTGTCTCTTTCTCTGTGTCTGTCATGAATAAATAAATAAAATCTTTAAAAAAATAAAGTAGAGCTCTACAAAGTATCTTAAATTTTTACAGGCCCATCATTCTGAGAGGAGGAAAGCTAAGAGATAAACTGTAAAAACACTGACTTGGCCTCAAAATCTGTTCTTTTATGTACAGAAACCTATGTTATGTGATTTTTTAAAATTGGTAGAGACAATCTTTTTAACTTAAGATAAATGTTTACAAAAAGGCTAATCCTATTTTAAACAATATGCACTCTGTATTTTTTATCATGCGCTTTCATACAGAATAAGGGCTTGTCATTAATCATATGAAATGAAAGTTGCCAAATAATCCTAAAATTTGTATGGAACCAGAAAATACTCCAGACAGTAAGAGGAATTTTGAAAAAGAAAACCAAAGCTGGTGACATCACAATGCCAAACTTCATGCTCTATTACAAAGCTGTCATCATCAAGACAGTATAGTACTGGCACAAAAACGGACATAGAGATCAATGGGACAGAATAGAAAACCCAAAAATGGACCCTCAACTCTATGGTCAACTAATTTTGACAAAGCAGGAAAGAATACCAAATGGAAAAAGACAGTCTCTTCAACAAATGGTGCTGGGAAAATTGGACATCCACATGCAGAAGAATGAAACTGGACCATTTTCTTACACTATACATGAAGATAAACTCAAAATGGATGAAAGACCTAAATGTGAGATAATTATCCACCGAAATCCTAGAGGAGAACACAGCCAGCAACCTCTTTGACCTTGCCCACAGGAACCTTTTGCTAGACACATTTCCAATGTCAAGGGAAACAAAAGGAAAAATGAATTATTGTGACTTTATCAACATTAAAACATTCTGCACAGAAAAGGGAACAGTCAACAAAACTAAAAGGCAAATATAGAAAGGGAGAAGATATTTGCAAATGAAATATCAGATAAAGGGCTGGTATCCAAGGTCTATAAAGAATTTATCAAACTCAACATCCAAAAAACAAAGAATCTAGTCAAAAGATGGGCAGAAGACATGAACAGACATTTCTCCAAAGTAGACATCCAAATGGCCAACAGACAGATGAAAAAATGCTGAACATCACTCAGCATTAGGGAATTTTAAATCAAAATTTAAATCAAAACCACAACGAAATACCACTTCACACCAGGCAGAATGGCTAAAATTAACAAGTCAGGAAGCAACAATTATTGGTGAGGATGTGGATAAAGGGAGACTCTTACACTGTTGGTAGGAATGCAAGCTGGTATAATCTCTAGGAAAAACAGTATGGAGGTTTCTCAAGAAGTTAGAAATAGAGCTAAACTAAGACCCAGAAATTGCACTACTATGTATTTATCCCAAAGATACAAATGTATTGCTCCCAAGGGGCACCTGCATCCAATGTTTATAGCAGCAATGTCCACAATAGACAAACTTTGGAGGTATCCATCAACAGATGAATGGATAAAGATGTGGGATATATATATATATATATATATATATATATATATATAGGAATATTACTCAGCCATTAGAAAGAATGAATACTTATCATTTACATTGACATGGATGGAACTGGAGGGTATTATGCTGAGCAAAATAAGTCAATCAGAAAAAGACAATTATCATATGGTTTCACTCATGGAGAATACAAGAAACAGCACAGTGAATCATAAAGGAAGGGAGGGAAAACTGAACGGGAAGTCATCAGAGATGAAGGAAAACCATGAAAGAGTCTTAAGCAAAGGAAATAAACTGAGGGTTGCTGGATGGGGGTGGGTGGGGGAATGGGGTAAATGGGTGATGGGCATTAAGAAGGGCATGTGACGTGATGAGCACTGGGTATTATATGCAACAGATGAATTATTGAACTCTATATTGAAAACAATGATGTACTATATGTTGGTTAATTGAATTTAAATTAAAAAAAAGAAAGTTCCTTTACATTTTTACTTAAAAAAAAGAAAATAGACACATAAATTACTGCTTGCCATTCCAACTTCAAATATTTACAAGAAATCTTATAATAGCAATCAAATGATGGTCCTTTTTGCAAGTGTGGGTTTAGAATGAGGTCATAATTATGTCAATCATTCGAAGATGGTCTACCTATTTTTTCTTATAATTTTTTGTTGGAGCAATTCATGTTTTGACAACCCAAGAATTCAGATTTTGCTTTTTTTGTTTCCCCAGAATCTCTTAACATGAGCTACTTCACGATAAGTATCTAACTGTTGTACCACTAGCCCCTTTCTAGATGTTCTTTATATATCCCAAGCAATAATATGCTTATGTAGTTTCCCTAGTTTTACACATTATCCTAAAAGTGTAATTCTAATATTTCTTTATCCAATCACATTATGTAGTAAAAAGTCAAATAATCTCTATAAATTATTGACTTTCAAAAAGTAATTATATATTAATTTATAGAAAATCTACTTGGTCATCTAGATATAAATGATTTAGATAATACTGTGTTAGATGTTTTACATTTTAAAGCATCATATAGTGCATTACTTCTCATGAAATCTAGAATCACTTACTTTCAAAACTACACACATGCTATGTTGCTGGTGGGAGGTCTCTTGAGCAGGCCCTGGTATTTGGGCAGTATAAAAATTCCCTGGGATGTACAGTTTTAGTTGTTGAGGTCAACCTTTTGGTAGAGTCAGACTTAAATCCACGTAGGATATATAAACTTTCTTAAGGCCCCCAAGCAGAGTCTGACCATAACCACTCAATTTTAAGGGTATATAAAAACATGCCAAACAAAGATTATTCTTTAATTTAAATTTCAAATGTAGAGACGCCTGGGTGGCTCAGTGGTTGAGTCTGCCTTCGCTCAGGGCACGATCCCGGAGTCCAGGGATCGAGTCTTAAATTGGGCTCCCTTCAAGAAGCCTGCTTCTCCCTCTGCCTATGTCTCTGCTTCTCTCTGTGTGTCTCTCATAAATAAATAAATAAATAAATAAATAAATAAATAAATAAATAAATATCTTAAAAAATAAATTTCAAAATGTAACCATAAGTCCTAATGCAACTGGGCAATAAGTCAATGGTTACACATACTATCCTCATAATATTTTTGTGCTTGCCTTTCAACAAGTTTTCTTTTAAAAAAATCACATAAATTTTATGGTATAAAATTGGCCTTATTCTGGATTTTGACACATTTCCTACTTATTTCCTTTAAAATTTACCAGGTCTTTTTCTTCTTACTTGGTCAACTCTCTATATCACCATCATCACCCCTGATTGTCTTCTCATCATTAGAAGATTTAATTTAATATTTCTAAAATTTTAAGTAGAAATTTACTGAAAAATCTATACCTCAACTGCTGCATTTTTGGGGTTTCTAAATAGCTGATGCACAAGACCAATTATGTATACATTTCTGAAAGAGTAAAATCAGATTCTGTAATTTTTAGTAATGGATTTCCAAACCAATACTTATAGAAGCTTTCTTCCATGATACTCTCATTTTATATCATTTATAAACGACATAAACCCTTGTGAGGGTTATGAGAAGCAAAGAAAATGTTAATGACCTACAGATAACATAGGCAACAGTCAATAACACATGCCACACCCTGAAGTTACATGCTCTAGCTGAAAGCTTAAAACCCCTTCTAAAAATAATTTGTCTCACCTACTTTTTGTTAGACTGCCTTACACAAGAAATCTTATATTGGGATAAGTAATAGTATATATTGAACTATTATGACTTTGATTTTCTGCTCTGGATAATTTTCTTTTTAGAGAGGGAGAGAGGTGGGGGGCAAGGGGCAGAGGGAGAGAGAGAGAGAGAGAATCTTGAGCAGGCTCCACACTAGTGTAGAGCCTCATACAGGGCTCCATCTCACAACTCTGAGATCATGACCTGAGCCAAAATCAAGAGTTGGAAATTTAACCGAATGAGCCACCCAGATTCCCCTGAAGAATTCTTAGTTCTCTACATGATATACTGGCCACTATATTTTTTCTTTGTACTGCTATAAAACAATTAACTAAGAAATACTTTTCATGATTTTCAAGTTTATTCGAAAAGCAATTTTGCAACGACTTTTAAATTAGTTTCAGAACTACATTCATAGTGGATAATCAAGAAATATCAGCCAAAAGGTCAAATACCATGGTTGTTAAGATCATGGGCTCTGGCATCAGACAAACCTAGGTGGAAGTGCTTTGCTAGCTCTCTGAGTCTGTTTCCTTTTCATAAATGGACAGATAAACTGCTGACTTTATTGAGTTGAAACAGGAATTCAATTATATAATATTGTACTTACCACTATCCTTGGCATATTTTAAGCGCTCACTGACAAAGTATTGCATGAGAAATTAAAATGAGATGATTAATCATATTTTAACATATGATATAATTGTCTATGCTCATCTTCCTTCCAAATCAACTTTGAAATATCACACTGAATAGAATGGTTTGTGATATCATGTGGCTGTTTTTTTTTTTCATGCAGCTACTATTAAGTGTATATTTACTGCTTTAATTCTAACATTGAGGAATATGCTGCACTCAAAATAATTGGCTGAGTGGTAGTGGCAAAACAGACAAAGTTTTCTCTATTTTTCTTGAAAGATTTTATTTATTTATTCATGATAGACACACAGAGAGAGGCAGAGACAATAGGCATAAGGAGAAGCAGGCCCCCCACAGGGAGCCTGATGTGGGACTCAATCTCAGGACCCTGGTATCATGACCTGTGCCAAAGGCAGATGCTCAACCACTAAGCAACTCAGGTGCCCCAAAATTTTCTCTATTGTAACTGTTAACTGAGATAAATATTCTCTGGTATTTAAAAGATAAAGTACTATTTGTCTTGACTCACTGTTTGAAATATCCTAAGCAAAAATGTATGGCTTTAACTCCAACTCTGATAGTGTCTCATTTCCAGAAAGGACTAAGCCAGAGGGACAGAATTCAAAGACTAGAATCCATAATCAGAGTTTACAAGTCATAGCACAGTTGCTTTGCTAATGAATTTAGAAAATTTACAGAATCATAAAAAGCCACTTTTAAATTATGTTAGCCTATGACAACATGAAAATACTTTTCAGGGAAGAAAATTTGAGTCAAAAGAACTCAATACATGGCACAAATGCTATTTAAAAATCTGTCCTTGGTTAAGCAATTTTATTTAAAAATAAAAGAACTAAAATATATCTGAAATTGATGCTACTAACCAACCTCCTTACTTTCCCCAGTCCCACTTAATTCTCATGTACAGATTATGGATGAAGAAGACACATTTGCCTGGTTAAGCATATTCCAGTCTTTTTCTCTCGTTTCATGTATCATCCAGTCTTAAATAGTACTTATAGGTTCATAGTCACATGACAAGAGTTTAATGTACTATTGACAATTTTTGTTTAATAACTATACATTAAGAGGATGTGTAAATAACAGTATTTAGGAGTGGGTTCTGGAGTCCAAACAACTTGGTTTCTTCTTGCTCCTTGCTCAGTGTGGAGTACAGCATGGAGTTTGAATCCACTACCCTGAGATCAAAACCTGAGCTGAGACCAAGAGTAGGGTGCTTAACCAACTGAGGAACCCATGTGCCCCCAGAACAACTTGGGTTCTAATCCCAGTTCTGCCACTTGAAACTTTTTTAAAGATTTTATTTATTCATGAGAGACACAGAGAAAGAGACAGAGGCAGAGACATAGGCAGAGAGAAGCAGGCTCCATGCAGGGAGACTGATGTGGGACTCGATCCCAGGAGTCCAGGACCACACCCTGGTCCAAAGGCAGGCACTAAACCGCTGAGCCATCCAGGGATCCCCGCACTTGAAACTTTTTGATCTTAAGCAATATACCTAATGTTTCTGGGTCTTAGACATACTCCCTTAGACATACATATTTACAGATGTAAATATACATTTGTTTAATCTTGTTCTGGATTGGAGGAAATAATTAAATACTAGGTTTAAAAGACTTTCTTGTAGGCAAGAAAGAAGAACTGAAAGCAACAGACAGTCATAGTCTAAGATTCCAACAGAATCTCAATATGTTTAATTTTATCAGTAAGAAATGAAATATTACATTCATTCTTGATAATTCAATTAACTAGCAGAAAATATTTCTGTAAAAGATACATGTTTAATTGTGCAATATATATCTTAGAGAAGAATTTAGGGATTAACTACAGAGAATTAGAACATTTGACCTGAATGCATCTGGGGCTTCAATCTATTTATTATTTTCCAGGTCAATCCAGGGGGAGAACTGATCTTATGGTGTATTGTTCAGAACTCCTCCTCAATACAGAAACTAGCCTTTGAGCTAGAGATAAACCCATTTTATATTTCTCTTCTACCAGCTCATAAATCTAAATTTATACTAAATTTCCAAAATACATTCTTCCCTAAAACCATTTGACTCTTAAATGCCCAAGAATCATTGCTGATAATTGTGATTTCCAAGCCTCTTTAAGTTGGGCCAAATTATTCCAAAAACTGCCACTGTTGCTGTGAAATTAAGGAAGTCAGTCATCAAACATAGGGCACCAAGTTGAAACCACTGATACTGAGTTCCTGCATTAATCAGGTGAATGCTGTCATTTTCCACCATTTAGAACCAAAAAGTATTTCTAAACATTCATATGATGAAAAATTTCTGATTTTGTTCCTTTAAGTAGTTTATGAATACTTTTAAATAGCATCCAAACAAACTTTGACAGTTATAACAAAGACCATAGCATACATCAAAACAATGTTCAATTTATAAATATAACGTCAGAGAAGCAAAATATTCTGCCACATAAAATACAATTACTTGAGAATCATATAGATGAAGAATTGTAGTTTATTATCCCACATGTATATTATCCAAATGAAAATAGTACTGTGACTAGTGATTCATACTTTGGCAATCACAAGCATTTATTTACCCGTTTTTATAACTTGTATAGTGAATAGTGTCATAAAGAAATGTATATTTCATTTCACACATGGATAATTGTCTTAGCAGTCATAAAAGAGATAATTTTAAAAAGTTATTTCATAAATAAAACCCACAGAAACCATCTATCTACCACAATCTCAACATTTTACACTAAGCCTACCTAGAATGCAAAGAGACCATAAGATGGAGATTATTATGAGTCCAGAGAAAAGAAGTATCAGAAAAAAAACCTCCCAAACCAGTTAAAATTCTCCAAGCAATCATCACTCTAGCAGTTCTCATCAAAGACTAATGTTGATTTTTGTTAAAAGTTACTGAAATTTATTAAGTTACACAGGGTCTGTATTTATTGTTCCTGTTCCATTAAATATAAATTTATAGGGCATTACAATCTCAACAAGAACAATAACAACAAAAATATGGTATATACTTCTGTGTTACAGTGGGTCAAGACATACACAAACAGTCCTGAACAGGCAGAAATCACCCCCTATAGACAGACAACTTTGGAATTACATTCCTGCTAAATAGTTTCCACAAAAAGAAACAGTATTCAGGCCTGACTTTCTATACCTTGACTTACAAAAAACAATTCCAAATGGGCATGTCTTCTCTATCCCCCTGTCCTTGAGTGAACAGTCATTTATTCCACTTAATGACATTCAATTTCAGATATACTATCTCTCCTCCACATCAGCTCATTTTTCTAATCCCTGTATATGTATATGCTCAGGCAATTCTTCCAATTCTTCCAGTCATTTCTGTACCTCTCACCTCATGTTCACATTTATCTTCTCATGCCTCCTCTACATGCATCACTGGGACAATGTATTTCTTGGTGGTTAAATACATGTTATTGTATTCAAACAGATTGTGCTGGATTCAAGTTCTGTGACATCCTATTTATATGACCCTGAGAAAGCTGTTTAACCTTTCTGGACCTGTATTTCCTTATCTTAAAAATAGAGATAATCATAAAACCTAATTCACAGGACTAGGAATTGTCACCAAAAATATATAGTACCTGACACACTTAAGTGTTTCTATTATTATTATGGCTTTCAAGAAATTGATTACAAAAACCAACACACCTGTTTTCATTTCTACATTTTTGAGAACCAAATGCTACCAGTATTGGGGCAGAGTTGAGTAAATATTTGAAAACTTTTTTTTTTGACCAGGCTATGTGGGAAAATAAGTCCTGAAATAAGCACAGAAAAAATTAATATTGTTTTGGACTTATATATTCTCCTGTGCCTGGTAAAATATTGAATATTGGTTATTTTTATAACAACCATTAGGAAGAGTCAGAAAACAGTGAAAGATTAGCAATCCAAAACCAAAAGCTTTCTTTTAAATGCTCTTCAGAGAACTACACTTAATAACTTATCTTAGTAACTTATAAGAGTGTCTCACTTTGAGCAATCATTGGTTTCCCATTAAGATTTTTGCCCCAAGCAGGCGGGGCAAGATGGTGGAAGAGTAGGATACCCAAGTCACCTGTCCCCACCAACTTACCTAGATAACTTTCAAATCATCCTGAAAACCTACGAATTCAGCCTGAGATTTAAAGAGAGAACAGCTAGAATGCTACAGTGAGAAAAGTTCGCGCTTCTATCAAAGTAGGAAGATGGAAAAAAATAAAGAAATAAAAAAGCATCCAAGGTGGAGCACCCTGCGAGGAGCCAGGCTAAGGCCAGGGCGAGTGCCTCCAGGACAGGAAAGCCCCATCCCGGAGAAGCAGAAGCTTCACCAATCTTTCCGGATGGAAAGGCGCTGGCAGGGAGTTGGAGCAGGATCCCAGGAGGGGCAGGGATGCCCTGAGGCTCCCAGGGGCACTAACAGAGGACCTGCGCCCCGGGGGAGAGTGCGCCACACCCCGCGGCCGAGCTCCCTAAAGGGCTGCAGCGAGCACCCGGCGGGGCCTCGGCAGCAGCTCAGGCAGCAGGTCCAGCAGCGGCCTTGCACAGAGGGGACTATGTGGCCCCGGGAGCACAATTCCAGTGGCACAGGCCCCAGAGCCCAGGGCGCCAGGGGACACAGCCCAGGATCCTGCACTCCCTTTGGGACAGATGGAGCTGGGAGGGCTCAGGACAGCGAGGACACTCCAGGCTGAAAGGCAGCGGGGCCCGGAGAGCAGCTCAGGAGGCAGCGTGGGCAGCGGCTCCCCAAGGAGGGGGCCCCGCCGCCACGGGAGTGCAATTCCAGTGGTGCAGGCACAGGAGCCAAAGGCGCTGGGGGACACAGCCTAAGATCCGGCACTCCCCACAGGACAGGCAGAGGTGGGGAGGACACAGGGCAGCAAGGACACTCCTGCCAACAGACGGCCCAGAGCTATGCAGATCAGCGCCCCCTCCGCTCTGGGAGCATCCAGGCCCCTGCGGACTGGGAGCTGCAGTAGTTACTGTGAGAGCTAATTCCAGGGCTGCAGAGATGGCCGCCGCCACTACTGTTGTTCCTCCTGGTGTCACCTTGTACCTGGGACTGAGCCGGGCCACCAGGGAGCAGGGACCTCACAGGATACACAGCTCCCACTGAGCTGTGCACCTAGAAGGGGGCTGGGCAGCTCCGCTAGGTGCACACCTGAGAATCAGCACAGTAGGCCCATCCCCCAGAGGACCAGCTGGAAGGACAGGGGGAAAGCAAGTAATTGATCAAGCAGCGCTAGAAAGTTCCAGGATAAGTCGAGGGATTTACAGTATATAGAATCAGAGGATACTTCCCCTTGTTTTTTGTTTTCTGTTTGTTTCTCCCCCACCCCTTTTTTTTCTCTCTTGTTCTCCTTTTCTCACTACAACTTGTTTATGGCCAATCTGCACTGAGCAAAATGACTAGAAGGAAAAACTGACCACGAAAGAAAGAATCAGAAACAGTCCTCTGTCCCTCAGAGTTACAGAATTTGGATTACAATTCGATGTCAGAAAGCCAGTTCAGAAGCACAATTATGAAGCTACTGGTGGCTCTGGAAAAAAGCATAAAGGATTCAAGAGACCTCATAACTGCAAAATTTAGAGCTAATCAGGCCGAAACTAAAGTCAATTAAATGAGATACAATCCAAACTGGAGGTCCTAATGATGAGGGTTAATGAGGTAGAAGAATGAGTGAATGACATAGAAGACAAGTTGATGGCAAGGAGGGAAGCTGTGGGAAAAAAAGAAAACAATTAAAAGATCATGAGGAAAAGTTAAGGGAAATAAATGACAGTCTCAGAAGGAAAAATCTACCTTTAATTGGGGTTGCAGAGGGCGCCAAAAGGGACAGAGGATGAGAATAAGTTTTGAACAAATCATAGCTGAGAACTTCCCTAACTTGGGAAGGGAAACTGGCATCCAGATATATTCCCACCACTAAAATCAAGAAAAAACATTCAACACCCCGACATTTAATACTGAAACTTGTAAATTCCTAAGATAAAGAGAGGATTCTTAAAGCAGCAAGAGACAAGAAATCCCTAACCTTTATGGGGAGAAGTATCAGGTTAACAGCAGACGTCTCCACAGAGACCTGGCAGGCCAGGAAGGGCTGGCAGGATATACTCAGGGCCCTAAATGAGAAGAACATGCAACCAAGAATACTTTATCCAGCAAGGCTCTCATTCAGAATAGAAGGAGAGATAAAGAGCTTCCAAGATAGGAAGAAACTGAAACAATATGGGACCACCAAACCAGCTCTGCAAGAAATAATAAGGTGGACTCTGTAAAAGAAAGAGGAAGTCCAAGGAAACAATCCACAAAAACAGGGACTGATTAGGTATCCTGATGACATTAAATTCATATCTGTCAATAGTAACTCTGAGTGTGAATGGGCTAATGACCCCGTCAAAAGGCTAGGGTTTCAGACTGGATAAAAAAGCAAGACCCATCTATTTGCTGTCTACAAGAGACTCATTTTAGACGGAAGGACACCTACAGCCTGAAAATAAAAGGTTGGAGAACCATTTTCCAATCAAAAGGCCCTCAAATGAAAACAGGGGTAACCATCCTTATATCAGAAAAACTAAAGTTTATCCCGAAGACTGTAATAAGAGATGAAGAGGGACACTATATCATACTTAAAGGATCTATCCAACAAGAGGACCTAACAATCATCAATATTTATGCCCTGAATGTGGGAGCTGACAAGTATATCAATTAACAACCAAACTTAAGACATAGTTAAATAATAATACACTTATACTTGGAGACTTGAACACAGCGCTTTCTACAATTGATAGATTTTCTAAGCACATCTCCAAAGAAACAAGAGCGTTAAATGATACACTGGACCAGATGGATTACACAGATATTTACAGAACTTTACATTCAAATGCAACTGAATACATATTCTTCTCAAGGGCACATGGAGCTTTCTCCAGAATAGACCACATACTGGGTCACAAATCAGGTCTTAACTGATGCCAAAAGACTGGGATTTTACCTGACATATTTTCAGACCATAATGATTTGAAACTAGAACTAAATCACAAGAAGAAGTTTGGAAGGATTTCAAACACGTGGAGGTTAAAGACCATCCTGCTAAAAGATGAAAGGACCAACCCGGCAATTAGAGAAGAATTAAAAAGATTCATGGAAACTAATGAGAATGAAGATACAACCATTCAAAATCTTTGAGATACAGCAAAAGCATACCTGATGGGGAAATACATCGCAATACACGCATCCATCCAAAAAACTGGAAAGAACTATAAACACAAAAGCTAACCTTGCCCCTAAAGGAGCTGGAGGAAAAACAGCAAATGGATCCTACACCCAGCAGAAGAAGAGAGTTAATAAAGATTCGAGCAGAACTCAATGAAATAGAGACCAGAAGAACTGCAGAACAGATCAACAAAACCAGGAGTTGGTTCTTTGAAAGAATTAGTAAGATAGAAAAACCATTAACCAGCCTTATTAAAAAGAAGAGAGAAGACTCAAATTAATAAAATCATGAATGAGAAAGGAGAGATCACCACCAATAAAAAGGAAATACAGACGATTTAAAAAACTTAATATGAGCAGCTATATGCCAATAAAGTAGGCAATCTAGACACAATGGACGCATTTCTGGAAAACCAAAAACTACCAAAACTGGAACAGGAAGAAATAGGAAACCTGAACAGGCTGATAACCAGGGAGGAAGCAGTCATCAAAAACCTCCCAAGACACAAAAGTCCAGGGACAGATGGCTTCCCAGGGAATTCTATCAAACGTTTAAAGGAGAAACCATACCTATTCTACTAAAGCTGTTCACAAAGATAGAAACAGATGGAGTACTTCCAAATTCATTCTATGAGGCCAGCATCACCTTAATTCCAAAACCAGACAAAGACCCCACCAAAAAGGAGAATTATAGACCAATATCCCTGATAAACACAGATGCAAAAATTCTCAACAAGATAGTAGCCAATAGGATCCATCTGTACATTAAGAAGATTATTCACCATGACCAAGTGGGTTTTATCCCCAGGCTGCCAGGCTGGTTCAACACTTGTAAAGCAATTGATGTGATAATATCAGCAAGAGAAAAAACAAGAACCATGTGATCCTCTCAATTGATGCATTGAAGGCATTTGACCAAATACAGCATCCATTCCTGATCAAAACTCATCAGAGTGTAGGGATAGAGGGAACATTCCTCAGCATCTTAAAGGCATCTACAAAAAGCCCACAGCAAATATTATTCTCAATATGGAAACCCTGGGAGCCTTTCCCCCAAGATCAGGAACAAGACAGGGATGTCCACTCTCACCACTGCTATTCAATATAATACTAGAAGTCCTAGCCTCAGCAATCATGCAACAAAAAGCATTCAAATTGGCAAAGAAGTCAAACTCTCCCTCTTCCCAGGTGACATAATACTGTCCATAGAAAACCTAAATACTTCACCCCACGATTGCTAGAACTCATATAACAATTCGACAGTGTGGCAGGATACAGCATCAATTCCCAGAAATCAGTGGCGTTTCTATACACTTACAATGAGACTGAAGAAAGAGAAATTAAGGAGTCAATCCCATTGACAATTGCACCCAAAGCATAAGATACCTAGGAGGAAACCTAACCAAAGAGGTTAGAGGATCTATACCCTAAAAACAACTTCTGAAAGAAATGGAGGAAGACACAAAGAGATAGAAAAATATTCCATGCTCATGGTTGGAAGAATTAATATTGTGAAAATGTCAATGTTCCCAGGGTAATTTACACATTTAATGCAATCCCTATCAAAATACCATGGACTTTCTTCAGAGAGTTGGAACAAATCATCTTTAGATTTGTGTGGAATCAGAAAAGACCTCGAATAGCCAGGGGAATATTGAAAAAGCAAACCATAGCTGGAGGCAGATTTCAGGTTGTACTACAAAGGTGTGGTCATCAAGACAGTGTGGTACTGGCACAAAAACAGACACATAGATCAATGGAACAGAACAGACAAACCAGAAGTGGACCCTCAACTTTATGGTCAACTAATAATCGACTAAGCAGGAAAAACCATCCACTGTAAAAAGGACAGTCTTTTCAATAAATGGTGCTGGGAAAGAAGAAAGAAACTAGACCATTCTCTTACACCATACACAAAGATAAACTCAAAAAGGATGAAAGATCTCAATGTGAGATAAGATTCCATCAAAATCCTAGAGGACAACACAGGCAACAACCTTTTTGAACTTGGCCACAGCAACTTCTTGCAAGATACATCCATGAAGGCAAGAGAAACAAAAGCAAAAATGAATTATTGGTACTTCATCAGGATAAGAAGCTTTTGCACAGCAAAGGATACAGTCAACAAAACTAAAAGACAACCTACAGAATGGGAGAAGATATTTGCGAATGACGTATCAGATAGAGGGCTAGTATCCAAGATCTATAAAGAACTTCTTAAACTCAACACCAAAGAAACAAACAATCCAATAATGAAATGGGCAAAAGACATGAACAGAAATTTCACAGAGGAAGACATAGACATGGCCAAAAAGCACATGAGAGAATGCTCTGCATCACTTGCCATCAGGGAAATACAAATCAAAACCACAATGAGATACCACCTCACACCAGTGGGAATGGTGAAAATTCACAAGACAGGAAACAACAAATGTTGGAGAGGATGTGGAGAAAGGGGAACCCTCCTGCACTGTTGGTGGGAATGTTAACTGGTGCAGCCACTCTGGTAAACTCTGTGGAGGTTCCTCCATGAGTTTAAAATAGAACTGGCCTATGACCCAGCAATTGCGCTGCTGGGGATTTACCCCAAAGATACAGATGCAGTGAAACGCCGGGACACCTGCACCCCGATGTTTCTAGCAGCAATGTCCACAATAGCCAAACTGTGGAAGGAGCCTCGGTGTCCATAGAAAGATGAATGGATAAAGAAGATGTGGTTTATGTATACAATGGAATATTACTCAGCCATTAGAAACGACAAATACCCACCATTTGCTTTGACATGGATGGACCTGGAGGGTATTATGCTGAGTAAAATAAGTCCATTGGAAAAGGACAAACATTATATGGTCTCATTCATTTGGGGAATATAAAAAATAGTGAAAGGGAATGGAGAGCAAAGGAGAGAAAATGAGTGAAAATATCAGTGAGAGTGACAAAACATGAGAGACACCTAACTCTGGGAAATGAACAAAGGGTAGTGGACGGGTGGTGGGCGGAGGGTTGGGGTGACTGGGTGATGGGCACTTGGTGGGATGAGCACTGGGTGTTATGCTATATGTTGGCAAATTGAACTCCAATAAATAAATTAAAAAATATTTTTGCCCCCAAATCTCTAAATTGTGTGTTAAAAACTATATGGTAGAAGTCTTAATGACAATACCTTAGTACTGCAACCTGAATAGTGCACATTTATGTTATAAATGAAGTATACTCGCTTTTTCCTGTTTTAGTACTATTTAAAAATACTCATGCTTTTTAAAAAATAAAAATATATTTTGCCAATATGCGTATTTTTGATAACAAGCTCATAAGAACTATAATTACTGAAACAACACACAAATTTCTAGTAACTCATAAGATAAAAAACTGAAACAAAACATAAATAGCATATATTTCCTATTTGTATAGTCTTCAACAATCCAGTCTAACAGCATACGTAAAAAGAGATATCAGTCATTTTTTTAAGGCTTTTAGAACCCTAAGTCTTTACAAAGGGAGAAATAAAATTGTTCTTTTTTTTTAGGTTTATTTTTATTTATTTATTTTTTAATAAATTAATTTTTATTGGTGTTCAATTTACCAACATACAGAATAACACCCAGTGCTCATCCCGTCAAGTGTCCCCCTCAGTGCCCGTCACCCATTCACCCCCACCCCCCGCCCTCCTCCCCCTCCACCACCCCTAGTTCATTTCCCAGAGTTAAGAGTCTTTATGTCCTATGTCCCTTTCTGATATTTCCCACACATTTCTTCTCCCTTCCCTTATATTCCCTTTCACTATTATTCATATTCCCCAAATGAATGAGAACATACACTGTTCTTTAATAGAAATTTTGAAAGGAGTTTCTTTTTGAATCTGCTTTTGGGGGAGGGGTAGATGAGCAAGAAGGCAAAGAATAAATAGTAGTATTGGAAATGCCTATCACCTAAAATGAAACTAACTTCTGATCAGGAATTTAACTAAAGTTATTAAGCTGGTCTTTAAAATTTTACAATTACTGTGTTGGGCATGAGACTCTGAGGAACTCAAATATTACTCTGAAATATCATAATTAATATAAGTGGATAATAATAAAGCAAGAAGCTCATGAGGTAAGGTTCAAAGGCAATATAAAAAGTTTTAGGTTTTCAACCTAAATTTGCTCAAAAATTGTAATGTTAATTATTCTGTCTGAAAACTGTCTAAACATACCCATGCATGGTGGCCAGAAAAGACAAAGTTCAAAGTTCAAGGTTTTTGTGATTTCACCTAACCTTCAGTTTTATCCCAAATCCATTTTAGGGGTAAATAAACAAAACAAACAACAGTAAAAATATGAAATAGCTGCTGTTCTAAAGCCCAGAAGAAGGAGGCAGTTACTACATCCTACATCAGGAACTCACATATCTACTCTTGCTACTGTTAGCTTTTCTTTTGAGTTGTGAAAAACAGGCACTTTCATTTATCATGGATATACACTACGGTTGTACCCCAGTTTATCTTATTCCTTCCCACAGCTGCTGAAGAATTCTTACTCTAAATTAAAAGTACATGAACCCAGAAGGGACCTGTCCTATCATTTGAAGAAGCAGCAACTGGAGTCTGCCACTACACAAGAAACTGCTTACTTGCTAGTTCCCTTTTTAGTTCTCAATATATTTGAAGCAGTTAGAAACTGTTAGAAGTTATGTCTTTTGGGGAAAAAAATCATAATAAGGAACACTCTGGAAGGAAAAAACAGGTCCTTTGTCACATTAGTTTAAAAAAAAAAAAACCCACAACTTTGCATCATAGTTCTCAATCCCCCCGCCCCCATTCTGCCTAGTTCTAACACTCTTTAAACTGAATTAAAACACACTCTCTTACACACTGGCAAAATAACTCTTTGATTAAACGGGCCTCACTTCAAAAATAATCACAATGTTTCAGTAGGCCTCCACTCAATTGTCATCAGCACTTTTTACATCTTTACAGAAGTGCATGCCTGCCTTTCATCTCAGTACCTAGAGCACATATGTCCCACTCCTGAAACTCACCAGTGTGATTTTACTTGACTTCTTCCCTTAACCTTAAAGACCCAATACCACCATCTCCCATCTACCAAAATTCAGTAACTTTCTTTCTCCTTCAACGTAGAAATGTGATCTTACATCGTAAGGGAAACAAAGCTAAACTCCATAGAAAAATGGAATCGAAGCAACAAAGGAAAGAAAGAGAAGGGGAAAACGGGTGGAAGACCGTGTGTCTTCCTAAGTAGTGGCTGCCAGATGAACTTCTGCAATTTTATGGTTCTGGAGCAGCAGGAGACTGGTGTGTAGGAAAACAAAGGTGGTCTCTCCACCCTCCTTACCGCCGTTGAACCAGAGGAAGATGCAATATACACACGGATCACCATCCTGGGAGCAATGGCCGCTGTTGTTTGGGTCCTGCAAAGGGCTTGAGAGAAACTGCAGCAAATGCTGGAATTCAGCTAGAAGTGGAAGAGAGGTGGAAAGAAGAAAGGGGGGGAGGGTGGAAGGGGAACTCGCCAGAGTCCCGCCTCCTCCCTTGACTGTTTTCACTGAGCTCAGAATACTGCAGTCCCAGTCCCAAAGCCTGGAAAATACAGGCTCCTTTGCATCATTTCTATTTTTTTTTTAAATAGGGAGTCTCGAATTGCACCGCGAGATCTGTTGAAACATTTATTTTTGACGATTCTCTCCACAAGAGGAGGCAGAGGAGAAAGAAAAAAGGGAGCATTGTATTAAATTATATTAGAATGAAGGACATTTTCCCACAGAAACTGAAAGTTCTGCACATAACTTCCTGCTCAGAAATGTATGCAAATAAGACAGATCTTCCTTAAATGAAGACTCCCTATGTTGAATCAGACACTAGTAAGAAAGCCTATGCTTTCAAAGTTTTGTGCATTTTAAGACTCCTATTATGTAATGAGTATTCTGACGATAGCTGGTTGCAGAAATTAGGCATTGAAGAAGTGAGCAAAGCCACAGAAGATTTAAGAAAAGTTTCAGGTTTCCCTAAACCCAGAAATGGCAGGACTAGTTTTCTTTCTGAGTTTTACTTTTTGTTATGATAGGGAACATGGTCTCTGAAAATTTGTAGGAGGCCTGACTGGCAAACTCAATAATGGAGGAAGAAATTGCAAACAATAAAAAATTGAAAATACAGTATAAGAAAGTGAATGATTTGTTTTGTTTTGTTTTTTAACTGACTGAAGAAAAGGAAATTTAAATTATATGTTGCAGAGATGTTGAAATGATGAATAGAGGGAACAGACGATTATTTTTAGCTCTAAGGAAATGTATAAACAATTGATAATGTCCAGAGAGGAACCCTATACTTCAGAGTAGAATTTCTTTTTCCCAAATTATGTCAATTGAACAGAAATAAAAAACTTTCAGTCTTCTGTCCTAATTCTTTACTTTTCTTCTGCAGTTTTTCCTCCCTCTCCATTCTAGTGGTGTAATCACTTTTGTCTAGGTTCAATAATTGTAATACTTTCCTAACGGTTCTCTGGCCACAGGTTTTCCCTTTTTTCAATCGATGTGATCCATACAACAGCATTGAAAGGTGGATATTACTACAACAATTTTACAGATGAAGAAACTGACACTCAAGAAAATAAGTAATTTTCCCAATGTCATATAGCTGATAAATTCCAGAGTCAGGACTAGACCTTAACTCCAACGAACTTCCAAGGCCACCCTCTTAACCATCATTATTGTATCGCATTGCCTGGAACAGGGCAAGCACTCAGTAACTGTTAGCTACTTTTTCTCCTAAAACATTACTTTAATATATCACTAAAAACAATGTAGGCTAAAATACTATATAGTAGTTCTTTATTGGCTATCAAACCAAACCTAATATTTCTAAGGAGCACTCTCCATGATCCTACCTTATACTTTCCATAGTCTTACCCATTGCTTCTCCAGAGTAACTTCCTTGCATAATCATTGTTGACAGCCCCATTGCAATCACCATATTTATTCTCTTTTACATGGCTTTCCTCTTTCTGTCCCATTCTTCACTTTTCTCCCATGTCCTTATACCCTTTTCTGTCCTCATCTGCCCAACTCTTACCTTTTCTAGATAAAACTCAGAATTATTATACAAATAATCAGGCAGAAATAAGTCAGGATGATAAGCTATCTTCATCATTGTTAATTTCAGGGTGACTGTTATTGGGCTTCCCAGCCCACAGGACAGGAAAATCTTCCTTAAGGTTTTGATTTGGCAAAATGGGCATAATTTGCCATATGCATATATAGTCAATCTTCCTGCCTCTTAGTGATCAACATGTATTCTATTTGGACCCAAGGCCTCTTTTCAACTGAAAAAAATATATAAAGAGAAAGAAAGAAAAACTCTTGCATTCATTCTATATTCCCATATAATAAAATTTACATCTGGAGAACACTGGATGGCAGAATGAGTAATGAGTTCAGTGGGCCTTATCTAAAACTCTCAGAATGGGAAGCTGATTCTTGGTATTTAATTTATTTTAAATTCAGACATATTAATTTAAGTGAAAATTTCCTAAATAAATTTATATATAAGCAAAATCTGTTGGCCTTTATTGACAACATTAGGAATACATGAGGGGGCTGGCTTTACCAGTATTTGTATCCTAGAAATTAACATTATAGATTGTATTAGACTTGTTCCTTACTATATTCAACTATTCCTAGAATGTGTATTCTATAATAGTCATTTTTGCTTCATTTTAATCTTCCATAAAACAGTTCCCCAAATCATTTTTAATATTATTTGACTGGAAAGGTTAAGGCCGGATTAAAGTAAGATGAATCAAAGAATTTTCAAATAGTATTTGTGACCTATTGCCATAGGAAATCTATTTGTTTATTAACCAAAAGTTAACATTTTTCAAAAGTTATAAAATAAATGCATGCTATGTTCAGAAAACTTAGCAAACATTGTAAAGAAAGAAAGTATCTTGAGATAACCACTTTTAATATGTTGATGTAAACCCTTCTAAACCTAGTCAGAGATAGATGACAGTGTGTAAGAAGGGTTGAGAAAAGTAACAGGGAGGAAGGGAATAAATATATTTTAAAAATCTATCATAGGATACATACCATTTTGTAAATGGCTGTTTTCCACTTAGAAAATATTTTAAAAATTATCCAATATTATTCTATGTGATTTTTAAAGGTTTTATATGATTCCATTTTATAGATATTCCAAAAGTTATGTAACCGGTTCTGTATTATTGGACATGTTGCTTATTTTAAATTATTCTATATTGTAGTTAATGCTGCAGTATATGTTCATCAATAAATTTTTGCCCACATCTTTAATAATTTTTTCAGAATAAATTCTTTTTTAAAAAAGATTTTATTTATTTATTCATGAGAGACAGAGAGAGAGAGAGAGAGAGAGAGGTGCAGAGACACAGGCAGAGGGAGAAGCAGGCTCCATACAGGGAGCCTGACGTGGGACTCCATCCCGGGTCTCCAGGATCAGGCCCTGGGCTGAAGGCGGCGCTAAACCACTGAGCCACCTAGGCTGCCCCAGAATAAATTCTTAAACGTGGAATTGCTGGCATACTAGATAGGACTCCAGCCTATTGTCACAATGTTACAATTTGGACCCAGCATTGCCCTGGTCTAGACTGGAAAGAAATGTTGATTTCCTTGAGAAACTATTTGATGTTACCCCAATCACAAGAATGGGGCTAAGGAGCTATGAGTGGAGATTTTATGACTATGGTTGTAAATAGTGGAGCCTAAGGACAGTTCTTAGCAGGTTTTACTCCCCTCTCCTCCTTCACTGAT
Source organism: Nyctereutes procyonoides (assembly GCF_905146905.1). Lineage (NCBI taxonomy): Eukaryota > Metazoa > Chordata > Mammalia > Carnivora > Canidae > Nyctereutes > Nyctereutes procyonoides. Next base: position 61,061,748 of record NW_026575125.1, on the reverse strand, counting down.
TTTCCTGATATATCAGGTCCCTATCTTTAGCACTTTTCTGATATGGCAGGTAAATTCCTACAAATGCTTCTCTGTCCCATATACCCTTTGCTGAGCCGGGTTCTCAGCAAAGGGTATATGGTTAATGGTGTCAGAATGAGTACAGCTCTACACAAAATATAAATTTTGGTTTCCTGTTTTGAATTTTTAGGCCAAATTCTGAGCTGGTGGGTTTAACACAGTTTCAGTGAGCTGTACATAATAGTGGTAAAATTGGGGTATATGGTGTAGGAATAGGCGACCAGATAGAATTAAACATAATTGAGCTTATCTGTCACATGGAAAAGTTCCATAACAAGAGTCTAATAATTTCTGGTAGAAATGTCATACATATTGCATAGGATAAGAGCTAGAAGACACCTTCTATTCAGAAATTCTACCTCAATTTCAATCTCCATATTTCCTACCACTCAAAACTTTTTTCTATATTCACTGGGGATTCTGTTTATGATGGAAAGAATCTCCTACACCTGCAACCCTCTCTCTGTTCTTTCTACCTCCTTGCCTTAACTGATACTTGTTTCTTCAGAACAGCAATTTCCCTTCTCAAGTGGAGACTGCTTATGCTCTCACACCCCACTCAGGGTTAGGAATCTCCAGGTGGGTTATCTTTAAAAGAGAAGGTCTGCTTAGAAGCTTCATTTCCTTTCTTGGCAAATGGTCCCCAGGCAAAAGCAGATCTGATTTATCACTGAGTCCTTTGAAATTGAAATAAATCCCCATTTCTTACTCTGGTAATTCCTCACTTTCTTGCCAAGGTTGTTGATATTTTTAAGGTTTTTGTAAAGTGTCTTCTAAAATTTTAAATTGCTTTTGGCAAGAAGGTTGTTTCAAATCATCCAATACATTGCCAGAAGCAGAAATATTTCCTATTTTTAAACTTTTGAGAAAGTAAAAGTATTATTTATCCCATAATACAAAAAGAAGACTACAAAATCATAATTAAGAAATACTTAATTAGGGGATCCCTGGGTGGCTCAGTGGTTTAGTGCCTACCTTCGGCCCGGGGCATGGTCCTGGAATCCCAGGATCGAGTCCCGTATCGGGCTCCCTGTATGGAGCCTGCTTCTCCCTCTGCCTGTGTCTCTGCCTCTCTCTCTCTGTCTCTCATGAATAAATAAATAAAATCTTTTTTAAAAAAAATGCTTAATTAAATATATACAAACCATTACCACGTCAACTTCTTTAAATGTTAAATTTAGTATTCACCAGTATTTCATTTCACTTGAAAACAATTTGGAATTTAGATTTTTCTTCTATAGTAGCAGAATTCCCAAGTATATCTAACAATTGCAGAAATATCACTGTCAAGCATGATTTAATGAATTACTTGGTGCCAAGTAATTTTGAATTTAAAAACAAAGTCATAACATATTAATACTTTTGATTTAACATTTATATTTAAGTAAGAAGATAGGTACATTTAGATTTTTTAAAAATTGTTGATACACTGTGTATGGGTGTTTCCAAAATAATACTGCCTAGATTTTTATTTTATTTTTTTAAAGATTTTATTTGTTTATTCATGAGACACACACACACACACAGAGAGAGAGAGAGAGAGAGAGAGAGAGAGGCAGAGACACAGGCAAAGGGAGAAGCAGGCTCCATGCAGGGAGCCTGACGTGGGACTCGATCCTGGTTCTCCAGGATCAGGCCCTGGGCTGAAGGTAGAGCTACCCGCTGAGCCATCCAGGGTGCCCAAGACTGCCTAGAGTTTTAATGGTATTCAAAGAGTCTTGAATGTTGGATGAAACCACCAACAATGTTATTCAGTGATGCTCTGGTCTCCACCCTTCTGTCTGCACTGGTAGATGAAAGACTAAGAAAATATCTTTTCTCTATTAATAGACAACACATTAACATACATATTTAAAAATCACTGCACTTTGGAAGACTGTTTTTTCTTCAAGGGTCACCATCAATGACAATATCTGCAGTGGAAACAGAGTAGGTTAAATAACAGAGCACTGTGCTTAGGACGTCTGAGCCTGTCTCACCTGCTACATAGTGATATTCATCAGCATTAAACAACTTTAGGATTTGGTACTGGAAAGTGTCTTGGAGGTACTAGGTCCAGAGTTTGATCTCATCCAAGATGTTATGTCCATAAGTGTAGTAGCTACAGGGTGTCATACACCCATGGGAAATAAGTGGTCTGTGCTTGGAAAAATAACGGTTAAAGAAAAAATTTTTATGAGCTCTGTACAGAATTCCAGTAGAGGGGTAGAAAATTATTTTATCCATTGTCCCTGAGCAGTAACACAAAAAGGTCTCAGGGAACTGAACAGGACTACAAGCCAGAAGAACTATTTCTAAAACCTGCTGATACTTGTAGTAAGGGCTACTGACCCATTAATCTTCCACTGAGTGCCACTGATTCCAGGAGAGTAGCGAGTTAACCTGTGAAGATAACTCAGTTATCATCAGAATGAGATGTTATGGGCTAGATTGGAGGGTGACTTCCCAGGTATTAGTTCTTCCCAAATGAGGCCTCCTTTCAAATCCCTTTCTTACACACACCCTCAACACACACCCATCACAATTCCACTATTTAAAGAGTCATAGATCTGAAAGGTACCTCAGAGGTCATTCTAATCCCCTAGCTCCCTCCACACACTAACAATAACACCATAAATGATCATCCAGGCACTACTGGTGAACACCTCCAGTTACAGTGAACTAATTCGCATTTCCTAAGGCATTCCTATACTGGTTTTGGTCAGCATAATATTTTAAATTTTTTTCTGAGGTTGAGGTGAGCACTGTTTCCTTTTATGTTTCTTTGATACTAATAACTCATAATTATAAACTCACTTCTATTTTTGTCAAGCATTTGCAATAAGAAGCCTTCTCTCCTCCAAGTTAATATTTTCAGTTTCTCTAACCAGTCTTTCTTAAAAAAAAAAAGGATTTTATTTATTTATTTGTTTGTTTGTTTATTTATTTATTTATTTATTTATTTATTTATTTATGAATGGTACAGAGAGAGGCAGAGACAGGTAGAGGGAGAAGCAGGCTCCATGCAGGGAGCCCTATGTGGGACTTCATCCCAGGAATCCGGGATTCTGCCCTGTGCCAAAGGCAGATGTTCAACCACTGAGCCACCAGGCATCCCTAGTCTTTCTTTTTTAAATTAGTCTTAATAAGCTGTAATGTCCAGAGGTTTCTCCTCTAAATATGTTCCAGTTGTCAATTTCTGTCTTCTGCAGAGGGTGATTCCCAGAACTGAATGTCATATTCCGAGTATTATATGACTAGCATCAAGTACAGTATTATAGGATCTTCATTCTGGATCATGTGTTTCTCTTTTTAAGCCCTCCTACATGGTGAGGAATGGTTTTTCTCATTGTGGTTTTAATTTGCATTTCTCTGCTTACTCTGAAGTTATATACCTTTTGATATATTAATTGCCTTTTGGATGTTTCAATTGGGGGAATATTTGTGCAAAATTTTTGCTCATTTAAAAAATTTATCTTGTCTCTATTCCAAACACCAGCCTTGTAACACTTATAATTTTTAAAGTTTTAATTTAAGTTTCACTGAGTTAATATACAGTGCAATATTAGTTTTAGGTTTACAATAGAGTGATTGAACACTTCCATACAAAATCCTGCACTCATCACAAGTGCCCTACTTCATCCCCATCGCTTATTTAACCCATACCCATCCACTTCCCTTCTGGTTCCTATCAGTTTGTCCTCTATAGTTAAGAGTCTGTTTCTTCTAATTATGTACTATATGTTGGCTAATTGAATTTAAACTTTAAAAAAAGAAAAAAAAGAGCCTGTTTCTTGGTTTGCCTCTCTTTTTTTTCATCCCTTTGCTCATTTGATTTATTTCTTAAATTCCACATATGAATGAAAACATGGTATCTGTCTTTCTCTGACTGACATATGTTGCTTAGCATACTACTCTATAGCTCCATCCACGTCATTGCAAATGGTTAGATTTCATATGCTATCATATGCTAAGTAATATTCTATGGTATATATAACACATCTTCTTCAGCCATTCATCTATTGATGGACACTTGGGCTGTTTCAATAATTTGGCTTTTGTAGATAATGCTGCTATAAATATTGGGGTACATGTATCCCTGCAAATTAGTATTTTTGTATTCTTTGAGTAAATACCAAGTAGCACAGTTACTGGATCATAGTGTAGTTCTATGTTTAACTTTTTGAGGAAACTCTTACTGTTTTACAGATTGGCTGCACCACTTTGCTACCCGACAAGAGATGCAAGAGAGTTTCACATTCTCCACACCTTCACCAACTCTTTTTATTTCATATATTGTCTTTTTCATATATTGTCTTTATTATGCTGAGGTATGGCCTCTCTAACATCCTTTGGTGGGGGTTTTATCATAAATGGATATTGCACTTTGTCAAATGCTATTTCTGCATCTACTTAAATGATCACATGATTCTTATCCTTTCTTTTATTGATGTGATGTATCACACTGAATGTTTTATGAATATTGATCCATACTTGCAACACAGGAATAAATTCCACTTGATCATGGTGAATGCTTATTAAAAGATATTATTGGATTTGATTTGTTGGTATTTTATTGAGAATTTTTGCATCTGTGTTCATCAGGGATGTTGACCTACATTTCTCTTTTTTAAATGCTGTCTTTATCTGATTTGGTATCAGGGGAATGCTTGCCTCATAAAATGAATTTGGAAGTTTTTCTTCCATTTCTATTTTTTAGAATGGTTTGAGAGCAATAGGTATTAACTTTCCTTTAAATGTTTGATAGAATTCAACTGTGAACCCATCTTGTCCTGGACTTTTGTTTGTTGGGAGATTTTTGATTACTGATTCAATTTATTTTTGCTGGTTATCAGTCTTTCTCTTTAAGTTTGATTAGGTTATATGTTTCTGGGAATTCATCCATTTCTTCCAGGTTGTCCAATTTGTTGGCATATTGTTTTTCATTAAATTCTCTTATAATTGTTTATATTTCTGTGGTATTGGTTGTGATCTCTCCTCTCATTTATGATTTTATTTGGGTCTAGTCTCTTTTCTTTTTGATGAGTCTAGTTAAGGGTTTTCACTTTTATTAATTTTTTTCAAAGAACCAGCTCCTTGCTGGTTCAGAACAGCAAGGATAGAACAGATCCTTGAATAGATCTGTTCTATTGTATTTTTAAAATTTTCTATATCATTTATTTCTGCTCTAATCTTTATCATTTCCTTCCTTCTGCTGCTCTTCATTAGTTGTTCTTTTTTTCTAGCTATTTTAAGTGTAAGGCTAGGTTTTTTTTTATTTGATGTTTCTCTTGCTTCTTGAAATAGGTCTATAGTGCTATATAATTCCCTCTTTACATGGTTTTTGCTCTATCTCAAAGGTTTTAGAATGTACCGTGTTCACTTTCATTTGTTTCATATAAAGTTGTATTTCATGGTTGAGCCATTCATTGTTTAGTAGCACATTGTTTAACATTCATGGATTTGTGACTTCCAGATTTTAAAAAAACTATTGATTTCTAGCTTCAATAGCATGTGGCCAGAAAAGGCTCATGGTATGCCTTCAATCTTTATGTATTTGCTGGGGCTTGTTTTGTGACTAATATGTGATCTGAAAAATGTTCTATGTCCACTTGTAACAATGTGTATTTTGCTGTTTTCGGATGGAATATTCTCAATATATCTGTTAAGTCTATCTGGAACTGTTTGTCATTCATAGCCATTGTTTCCTTGCTGATTTTTTGTTTAGATGATGTGTCCATTGATGTAAGTAGGGTGTAAAATTTCATTTTTTTGGATTATTATCAATTAGTTCCCCTAATTTTGTTATTAATAGATCCATATATTTGTGGACTCCCACGTTTGGTGCATAAATATTTACAGTTTGTATATCTTCTTGTTGGATTGTCCCTTTTATTCTTATATAGTGTCTTTTTGCTTTATTCTTATATAGTGTCTTTTGTTTCATTAAATTTTCTGTTTTAAAGTCTAGTTGGTCCAATATACATCCATTTACATGATAAATATTTCTCCATCCCCTCACTTTCAGTCTGTAGGTGATTTAGGTCTAAAATGAGTCTCTTATAAGCAGCATATAGATTGTTCTCGATGTTTTATCCATTCCAATGCCCTATGTCTTTTGATTGGAGCATTTAGTAATTTTGCATTCAAAGTAATTATTGATAGACATGCATTTCTTGCCATTTTATTACTTGTTTTGTCATTGTTTCTTGAGTATTTCTGTGATCCTTTCTTGTCTTTCTCTCTTTCATGGCTTCCTCAGTTTCTTTAGTGATATATTTTGGATTCCTTTCTCTTTATGTTTGTATGTTTATTAATGGTTTTTGACATAGGGTGACCATTAGGTTTATATATAACCTCTGCAAATAGCAGTCTATATTAAATTGATGGTCATTTAAGTTCAAACTCATTCTTTTCTTCTCTTTTCCCCATGTTTTTGGTATATGTTATTATATTTTATGTATTTTTTTGTGAGTTCCTAGGCTAATTTTGTAAATAAATATTCATTTTTACTACTTTTATGTTTCCTGCCTTTAAACTGTCACTTTTGGACTCTCCCTTCCACTCAAAGCATCCCTTTAATATTTATTACAGGGCTGGTTTAGTGATCACAAACTCCTTTAGTTTTTGTTTGCCTGGGAATCTCTTTAAATCTCTTTCTATTCTGATTGAGAGCCTTGCTGGATAGAATATTCACAGCTGCAGAATTTTCCCATTCAGAGTACATGAAATTTCCCATTTGAGTATATCATGCCACTCTCTTCTGGCTTGCCAAGTTTCTTTTAAAAATTCTCCAGCCAGCCTTATGGGTTTTCCCTGGTAATTTAATGACTTATTTTGTCTTGTTGCTTTTAAGATTTTTTCTTTATCACTATATTTTGCATATTTAATTACAAAATACATTGGTGTTGGTCTGCTTTTGTTGATTTTGATGGGAATTTACTGTGCCTCCTAGACCTGGGTCTGTTTCTTTCCTTGTTTTAGGGAAGTTGTCAGCTATTATTTCTTCAAATTTTCTACCCTCTTTTCTCTGCTTCTTCTGGGATTCCTCTAGTAGGAAGGTTATTACTTTTGATGGAGTCAGAGTTTCCTAAATCTATTCTCATTTTGCACAATTCTTCTTTCTTTTATTCAGCTTCATTGTTTCCATTACTTGTCTAATCTAGGTCATGAGTTCATTTATCTACTTCTCCTAGCCTACTATTCATTACAACATGTGTTGTTACTCTAATTTATAGCACTCTTCATCTGATTGATTCTCTTTTTAACTCTTTTGTATCTGTGGTAAGTGTCTCACTGATGTCTTCTTTTCTGAAGCCCAGTGAATATCCTTATGATTGCTGCTTTAAATTCTCAATCAGGCATATTACCCATTTCTTTTTCACATTAGATCTCTTAATTTGTCTTTCTCTTGTTCTTTCATTTGGGATAAATTCCTTGGTCTTCACATCTTGTCTAAGTCTCTGCCTTCTTCTCTGTGTTAGAAAAGCCACTTATGTCTCCTGCTTCTAAAAATTCTGGATTTATGATGAAAAGGTCACATGGTGTCCAGGGCATGGTGCTTCATGGAATGTCTCTTTGGTGTGTGCTCTGTTATTATCTTCTGGGTGCTCTAGGCTTCAGGCCAGTCATCTGCAGAGACGCTCCTTGCCTCTGTTGGTCCCTAGTCTGAATGTAGCAAGTTTTTACTAGGTGTGCTCTGGTTTGCTTATGAAATGAAACCTGTCACCATCTCCACTGTAACTGAGGTCCTGGAAAACACTGGTACAGAGTTGTAGTGTAGTCAGGGGTTTGTGTTGGTCTCTTGGGGGGGGGGTCCTACAGCACTGGGACTGAGGTAAGCATAATAGAGTAAGACAGTTTCACTAGAGCTCAGGTGGATGAGAATTGGTTTAAGCAAGTTATGCAGCCAGTGTGGGCACTGCAGTACTTCCTGCAGGAATTGAGGAAAGAAATGATGCCAGACACCTGTTTTTCATGTAGAGGTGTCTCCATAAAACCTACTCACAGGGAACATATCAGGAATAGCAAATAATGTCCCCACTGTGTGACCCAGGCACTCTTCAGATCACTGTTTCCATGCTCTCTGCTCAGGGTTTGTTTGCCTGTTTTCCTCCATCTACCTGCCTCTCCTTGTGACCCTTACATTTGCTTTAAATATTTTCTATCCTGAGACAGGGCATTTTAATATTCTAAAAGGGTCATTTTATAAACAGTAGATCTTATTTTAAGGAGATATATATATATATATATATATATATATATATATATATATCAAACTTTTTCTTTCTAGTTAGTTAGCTTTAGGTAAATTTTTTAAGAATCTTCCCAGACCCTGCAGACATAAATATCTTCTCTTATATTCACTTACAAAGTTTTATTATGATTATTTTTACTTTTAAAACTAGAATCCACCTGAGATTGATTCACATGGAAGATTTGAGATACGGATCAAATTTAATTTTTCCACATAGATATCCAACTTTTTTATCACTAGTAGTTCATAAAAAACATCCACTTCCCTGCCAGAGTGCAGTGACTTGGGATTTGGAGCAAAGCAGGCTAAAGATGCCTCTGCTAAGGGGTGAGGGAGGGAAATGGCGTCCTCCACTCTTTTGTCCATGGAGGGCACCTCTCATAGATGTACTCCAAGAAGAGGGAACAGTCTCTCCTCATGCATCTAGGAGATCCTCAGATTATGCTATTTTCCCCAAGGTTACCTGCCTGCCTTCTCTCTGGGATTAAGGCAGCACCTTCAAGCTTCTATCCAAACCATGCCATGGGCCTCTAAAACTCTAGTCTTTAAACCCCACTGCTTTCAAAAACTCAGGAAAATAAATCTTTTTACTTTCCCAGTCAATGCCTTTGGGGAAGTGTTTTCCTTGTGCAATCAACTGTACACTTCTCTCTCTCTCTCTTCCTTCCTTTCACCTTTCTCTGCGAATAGGGCTCCCTCTTCTCCACAGCACGTGATTGGTTTCTCCCCCAAACCACTCAACTCCTCATTTCCTATATTCCTCAAGTGGCCTCTTCTCACCCTCTACTAATGCAGTTTGTTCTATCAGTCTTCAGGCCAACTTCTTGAGTATTCAGAATGATTTGAAAGGTTATTTGAGGGATGAGGCAAACAAGCCTAGGGTTCTCCTACTATGTTGCTATCTTAGCTCCCCCAACCCCCAATAATAAACTATTTCTTGTTGTTACCTAGAAGTGTTTCTTTAATCAAGCTGTACCTATGATTTGCATATTTTTTCTGGTATATATGATTTATATATCTTATATACTTAAAATGTTTCTTTTAAAATAATAAACTAAGAGATATAAAAATGAATTAATCTTAGCAACATAACATTGTGTAGAAATATTAAGTTCCAAAACATTACTTATAGAATGAACCTTTTTAAATTAAGTTAAAAATACCCAAAATTATAGATATCTTCAGAATACATTTAAATTTAATAAAGCTAAATAAAATAGAAATCCTGAAAACAATAAACATGACATTCAAGGTAGGTCACCCATGGTAATGGAAGAGCAGGAGAAAAATACATAGCTAAATGCCAAATTGCTGTCAAGGTGAGGTCTCATTTTGGTTGTTGGATTTGTGTATGTTTTTTACATTATAAAAACTGATTTACCAAATCAATAACTAAAAGTTACCCATATACAAGACTAATTAAAGAGTATATCATAGAAAATGTTTATAATGAAGTCAATTCTGTATGTTTTATGTCAATTTAAAAATGTGTAAGTGATATATGTTTCAAAAATTATTTTAGAGATTATGGAAATATAGTGTTTAATGATAACTGATCTAGAAGACATTTTTCCATCTCAGATTAAGAGATTTTTTTTCAAATGTTTTCCAAAAATTATAATATGTCTGTTCATTCTTCTTTATACTACTTTAGTAATTCTATAAGAAAACTTAAATTAGAACTGTATTCCAAAAATATATTTCATAAAATATTATTTTGGGATAATATTGAGATATAATGCACTCACATACATAACAAAATAGTTTCATGCTCACATTTGGGAAAGACTATATATTATGTTTACCCTATTGGAAACCTTAATTTACCTTAGTATACCCAAACTCTGGAAAGTCTTGCAGTAAGGACATGTGAAAACATGTGTTTAACTTGCTTGATCTCATGTTTCCTAAATTTATTTGGTCATAGAAAAAAATATTTTTCTCAAAACTATCCCATTAACATCAATGTTCTGAGGGACAACAGTTTAGGTAACACTGGTTTACTGGTCTAGCATAATATATCCCTAGTAAACCCACACTAACTTTTAGTGATCAGCATTTTCTTTTCAAATTACTTTTTAATACATTTAGAATATTTCTTGGAATACTACTGCTTCATTAAAATAAATAATATTCTCCCATCATAATTGTTATGGGAACCCTTTTATTCCTCATTAAAATAATTGTTCAATTTCATTCACTGATATCCTCACTACTAAGAAGTTGTTCTCATGTGCCTCATAGAGCCTGAGAATTAGGATAATACCATGTGTGACTACCAAGTCTATCTGTAAGTATTTACAAAGAGGTCTTATACTACAATAAAGCAGATGACTGCTACTACTATGAAAACATAAACTACAGAAAAGAACTCTTCTATTTTTAGACTATAAGACTGAAAATAAATGCCTTTGGAGTGATGATTATGTGCAAGCATTGTGAATAGCTCTATATGTGCATTATTCCATCTAAATCTTCATAACAGTCATGTGAAATAGCTGTTATTATCCTTATTTGACAGAAGATAAAACTAAGGCACAATGTTTAAGTAATTTGATCAAGGTCGTGTAACTCTTAAAGACAGAAGCAATATTGCAAAATAGGTTGGTTTAATTTCATGTACTGTTAACTATTATGCTATACTGCCTCCGTGAGGACAAAGACCACAATTTATTTATATCTTAAATACTTGACAATGCCTAGCATAGTTGTTGCTCAAAAAAATATTTGCTGAATGAATGAATATATAAATAAATACATTTCAGCAAGGTCAAGGAACTTTCATGTATTCAAAGAATTTATGTGTTCTAGGTAAATAACTAGAGGTCTTGGAACTTCAGTTCTTGTTTATTAATGTTGTCCTACCCCTAATAGTCTATAGAAGTCTGTCTAAATACCATTAATATATTTCAAAACTAATCTTTGAAATTATGGAATTAAACTGAAAGATTTTAAAAACAGCTTAATAGATTTCTGCATACCCTTGAATAAAGTACTGTAGTATGTGTGAGTTCTCTATGAATAAGTGGATCAGTGTAATAAATAAATATATTTTTAACATTTTAATTCCTTTTTTAATAATAAATTTATTTTTTATTGGTGTTCAATTTGCCAACATACAGAATAACACCCAGTGCTCATCCCGTCAAGTGCCCCCCTCAGTGCCCGTCACCCATTCACCCCCACCCCCCGCCCTCATCCCCTTCCACCACCCCTAGTTCGTTTCCCAGAGTTAGGAGTCTTTATGTTCTGTCTCCTTTTCTGATATTTCCTACCCATTTCTTCTCCCTTCCCTTCTATTCCCTTTCACTATTATTTATATTCCCCAAATGCATGAGACCATATAATGTTTGTCCTTTTCCGATTGACTTATTTCACTCAGCATAATACCCTCCAGTTCCATCCACGTTGAAGCAAATGGTGGGTATTTGTCATTTCTCATGGCTGGGTAATATTCCATTGTATACATAAACCACATCTTCTTTATCCATTCATCTTTCGATGGACACCGAGGCTCCTTCCACAGTTTGGCTATTTTGGACATTGCTGCTAGAAACATCGGGGTGCAGGTGTCCTGGCGTTTCATTGCATCTGTATCTTTGGGGTAAATCCCCAACAGTGCAATTGCTGAGTCCTAGGGCAGGTCTATTTTTAACTCTTTGAGGAACCTCCACACAGTTTTCCAGAGTGGCTGTACCAGTTCACATTCCCACCAACAGTGTAAGAGGGTTCCCTTTTCTCCACATCCTCTCCAACATTTGCGGTTTCCTGCCTTGTTAATTTTCCCTATTCTCACTGGTGTGAGGTGATATCTCATTGTGGTTTTGATTTGTATTTCCCTGATGGCAAGTGATGCAGAGCATTTTCTCATGTGCGTGTGAAAGAAATTGAGGAAGACACAAAGAGATGGAAAAATATTCCATGCTCATGGATTGGCAGAATTAATATTGTGAAAATGTCAACGTTACCCAGGGCAATTTACACGTTTAATGCAATCCCTATCAAAATACCATGGATTTTCCTCAGAGAGAACAAATTATTTTAAGATTTGTGTGGAATCAGAAAAGACCCCGAATAGCCAGGGGAATTTTAAAAAAGAAAACCATAGCTGGGGGCATCACAATGCCAGATTTCAGGTTGTACTACAAAGCTGTGGTCATCAAGACAGTGTGGTACTGGCACAAAAACAGACACCTAGATCCATGGAACAGAATTGAGAATCCAGAAGTCGACCCTCAACTTTATGGTCAACTAATATTTGATAAAGGAGGAAAGACTATCCACTGGAAGAAAGACAGTCTCTTCAATAAATGGTGCTGGGAAAATTGGACATCCACATGCAGAAGAATGAAACTAGACCACTCTCATGCACCATTGACAAAGATAAACTCAGAATGGATGAAAGATCTAAATGTGAGACAAGATTTCATCAAAATTCTAGAAGAGAACACAGGCAACACCCTTTTTGAACTTGGCCACAGTAACTTCTTGCAAGATACATCCACGAAGGCAAAAGAAACAAAAGCAAAAATGAACTATTGGGACTTCATCAAGATAAGAAGCTTTTGCACAGCAAAGGATACAGTCAACAAAACTAAAAGACAACCTACAGAATGGGAGAAGATGTATCAGATAAAGGGCTAGTTTCCAAGATTTATAAAGAACTTATTAAACTCAACACCAAAGAAACAAACAATCCAATCATGAAATGGGCAAAAGACATGAACAGAAATCTCACAGAGGAAGACATAGACATGGTTAACATTTAATTCTTATTCTCCACTAATGAGACTATTATTTTACTAGAAAGCGATCATATTAAGTATCACTAACCTTTGTGCTAGCATCATCATTATTTGTTAACTTAGGAATTATAGAAAAATTATTTCACTATTCTAGTTGATCACCTACTATAACTCCAGGGTTTCACAATCTCATAAAACACATCTAAGTAAATACCAGGATAGTGATAAATGCAGTAAGAGACAAAAGCATAGATGCTATAGGAAGAAATTCAGTAAGGTAAGGTAAACCTAAAAAGATTATGCTAATTCAAAAGACAATTTACTGAGCAACTATCATGTGCCAGATACGATGCATATTGTAAAAGAGACAGAGATGCATTAATACAAGAACACTACACTTAAGAAGTTCATAACTTTGTAGGAATGACTGACAAGAAAAAAATATGGAACTGACTGAGGAGTATTATAGAAGCTGCATATAAAACAGTATGGGAGCACATTAAAGGGAAATACTAAGTCTTGGATGAAAAGAGAAAGGCTTGGGAAGCCCCAGTGGCGCAGCGGTTTGGCGCCGCCTGCAGCCTAGGACGGGATCCTGGAGACCTTGGATCAAGTCCCAGGTCGGACTCCCTTCATGGTGCCTGCTTCTCCCTCTGTCTGTGTCTCTGCCTCTCTCTCTCTGTGTCTCTATGAATAAATAAATAAAAAATCTTAAAAAAAAGAAAGGCTTGCTGAAAAGTGAACTTTTTTCTTTTAAAATGTTATTTATTTATATTGTTTGGGATATGAACCTCAAATGGTTCAAATAAAGCAGTGAATTAAGGTTTATATTGAAGAGTTCCATTAACATCCCCTTCCATCTGCACCACTCTTTCCTACCCCCTACAAATAACTTCTCTTGTTAGTTCTTGTGGATAATTTCCAGTGTTTCTCTATGTAAATATGCAGAAATGAAGACATGCATTATTATCACTTACATCCTTTATTTATTTAAAAGATATACTTTTCCTTTTCTTACTTTTTTCACTTTACTATATATCCTGGAAATCTTCCCAAATCAGCATGTAGAGAGAGGTTCCTCATTGGTTTTTAAGCAGAAGAATAGTACTCCATTCTGTGGGTGTACCATAATTTACTTAACCAGTTTCTTAGTGATGGACATTTCAGTTATTTCCAATTTTTTATTACTACACACAGTACATCAATAATTAGCTTTGTATGCATGTGCAGGTATATCTGTAAATATAAGTTCTCATTAGGATGGCTAAATCAAAGGATAAATTCATTTGTATTTTTGATAAACATTACCAAATTATCCCCCATATAAAACATTATAAACAATGTTTATACATTGTTCTACCAAAATATATGAGAATGTTGGGACACCAGGGTAGCTCAGTGGTTGAGTGACTACCTTCAGCTCAGGACATGATCCTGGGGTTCTGGGATGGAGTCCCACATCAGGCGCTCTGCAGGGAGCCTGCTTCTCCCTCTTCCTGTGTCTCTACCTCTCTCTGTATTTCTCATGAATAAATAAATAAAATTAAATATATATAAATAAATAAATAAAATTTTATATACAAATATATTCATATATATGAATTCATATATATATGAATGTTTATTTCCCATAGCTGATTGGTGAAAATTCTTTCTTGTTGTAGCTGATTGCATATTTCCCTTATGATTAGCTCTTGTCTGTGATATGAACTGCAAATATTTTCCAGCTTTTCAGTATTCATTTTTAAATTTTTATTATTTTTTTAGTCATGCAGAAGTAATTTTTTTCTTTTAAGTAGTCGACATTGTTAATCTTATCTTTTTTGGATTCTAGATTTTTTACCATAGTTTAAAAGGCCTTTCCTATCCCTTGTTTTTTTTTTTTAAACAATGTTTTTTTTTAAAATTTTTATTTATTTATGATAGTCACAGAGAGAGAGAGAGGCAGAGACACAGGCAGAGGGAGAAGCAGGCTCCATGCACCGGAAGCCCGATGTGGGATTCGATCCCGGGTCTCCAGGATCGCGCCCTGGGCCAAAGGCAGGCGCCAAACCGCTGCGCCACCCAGGGATCCCACCCTTGTTTTTTTTTTAAAAAAAAATTCACCCATGCTTTCTTCTCCTACTCTTGTAGTTTTTTTTTTTTTTAACATTTGGAGTTTATTCTGCGTGTGCAGTGTATGTTATGTTCCGATAATCTCTTTGCACTTATTTATTTCTTTGTTTTGTTGGAATACTTTAAGGCAAATTACAAACATGTCTGCTCACTCCTAAAATAATTCAGTATGCATATCAAACTGATAGGACTTATTTTTCCATAAAACTACCATGCCATTATCATATCTATCCAAATTAATAGTTATTCCTTAGTATCCAGGCTATATTAAAATTTCCCTGATTACTTCAAAGATGTATCTTTACAACCATTTATATTTTTCTCTCATCAGTATCCAAATAAGGACCATATATCACATTTGGTTGTATGTCTCAAGTTTGTTTCATTCTACATCCTTCTGCTTTTTCCTATATTATGTATATACATTTAAGGAGCAGAAAGAGAAGAACCAGAAGAGTGCAATATCACTCTTTAAAAATCGCTTTAGACACTTCTCAAATACTTTTGAGAAAGGAATAGAATTTAAACAAATAACGGCTTTGTCCAGCATATTTAATTTTATCAAGACTTGTGATGCATAAAAAGTAACTTGTTTTTGATAAATTGTTTTTGCATTATCTAGAATTCTTCAAAAAGTTCCTTGTGAATATACTTATCAATTCTAATTTTATATACTTATTGTTTTATTTGTAATATTTTCTGATGGGAGGAGAAAATAATTTCAGTAATGTATTATAATTTGTGTACAGTATGTACAATGACCCTGAAGCAGTGTGGCAGAAGTGTGGTGAACAATGTTGCTCCAGTTACTTGGACATAAAGTGCAAAGAGAGAGGAAAATGTCAAATCATTCGGGACTCTTTAGGGGCACTAAGGATCTTGGATTTTCTCTTGAGAACAATGGGAAGTCATTGAAAAATTTTAATTTTTCAGTTGTATACTTTCAACTCAGGAAAATTCTTAATATTTCTATGCTGATTAGCAAGCTCACATAAAAATTTAGAAGAAAATAACTAGCTCACATGAAATACATATAAGAAAATGTAAACTGATTGTCATACACCAATATGTGAGTAAAAACTCAGTAAATTATGTTGTCAAGTCTAGAAACATGCCATTGCATTTCTGTTTACATTTCCACCAATTCCTGACATATAAGAACTCAGGATTCAAGTGTCAGTATTTGAAAAGAAAATAAATGGTATTTGTAACAATAGAAAATTTGTACATTCATTTCAGAAATTACTTCCTTGCCATTTATTTTCCTTCCCGCTTACTTAAGGCATGTTTTCTTTTTTCTGTGATGAAAGCTGCAATTTCACCATTGATTGGTCCACTTATAAAATCTCATTTTCTCATAAGCAGATTTCCAAAATGCATATTATCAATCATTTAATATTTACCATATGAGAATGAAGTTACTTGTAATACATAGATTGATTGGTAAAAGCAGAGTCCCCTTAGTCATAAAAACAATTGTACTATTGTTGTAACAGTGCTATATATTTCTCCATGTTCACTTCAGTCTCTTAAAATCAACGTTGGAAAATAGCATTTTGTAGCAGAGAATACATCAGGATTGAAGTCAATCAGAAAAATGTCACAATCCCAATTTCACCACATATTTGTAATATATCTTGGCCAAGTCACACTCTAAGTCTTAGTCATTTTTTATATACATAATAGAAATAATAATATCTAACAGGCAGAGTTACTATGAGAATTGAGTGAGTTTATGTAAAGCATCTGGCACACGGTAAATGCAAAATATGATTATGATGCTTTATTTTCATAGTTAACATCATATTAATGGTAGATTTAGGGGATTTGAGATATATTATTTCTCAGTATGATATATATGTAAATATAATATGTAATATGTATATGTATAACTACTATGTAATAGTATAGATGTAATATACATATATATACATATAATATGTACGCAATGTGTAATGTGTATATATTTCATATATGTATATTACATATGTAATATGCATGTGTGCATATACATACATATGTATATTGCATGTAATGTAATGTATGTATGTATATTATGTACATACGTACAATATGTATATATTATGCAATATACACGCATATGTAATATGTAATATTATATGTACATATATATACAGTTAGCTGGTAATCTCTCATTTACAAGTGATACATTTCATCACTGATGTTTCTCATTGGTAGTCATTGACAGTGTTTGAAGCATTATTGATTTTACTCTTGATGCTTCTGGTGCATCCACTTATAATTTTATAAATTAGGCCATTTGCATTGCTAGACAAAGTGATCTTGCCTTATTTTGCTTTCCTTTCTTAATATATCCCATTCCTTTTCTGTTATACATGTATTTTCTTACTAGAAAAGTAATATAGCCATAAGTGACTTTCATTTCCCAGACCCCATCATCATGGATGTAAAATAGTTATTCTAACAATCATCAAATAGTATTACTATGATTCTGGATTCACTTGCTTTACAAAATCTAGTACCTGCTCTCTACCTCACTTTACTCATAACCCCAGTACATCACAAATAGGTTTGAGAATCCTTAGTGGATTCTCTCACATGCCATAAGAACCAGTCTTCTTGGTTGCTACTTGGTGCCTGCCATTTTCTTTCTCTCCTTACTAGAGTAATGTTTCCTGTCTTGTATATGCCTAAGGAAGCTGTGGAATCCATGGCCTCTTAAGGCACCATTCATTACTGATGGCCTTTGAAGGTTCTTGCTGCTACTGGCACTTGAACATTTTTACACTGTTTACTAATAATATCTATTGCTTTTGCCTAAGAGGGATATCTGAATTAAGGGTGCCATCTCCCATCTGAGGTTGTTGACATTAGTGCTCCAGACACTTCAATGTAAGGATTAAATATTTGATGTGTTATGAAAATGCAAACACTGAGGCAAAACAGCTGTGTAATTAGGTGAAACAGCTCATTGCAGTTTTCACTTTGGGTTTTCTTATAGGACTGAAATGTGTGAGTCCCTGTGAGTGTGCTGGATTAGTGACTAATCCAACTGAAATATATACACCTGTGCTGTAATTTAAATCACTCTTTCTAATGGAGCTGACCCCTTGTCTTTGAATTTATCTTTAGTTCTGTAACTTTTTCTTCACTGAGGAGGAGGTAATTTTCAAGAGGTTCTATGGCCCTTCAGGTAGCTAGGCTCTTGGCACTGCTCTGCCACCAGTTCTCCAAGTATACAGACATGTCAAAAATCCAAGTAGAACAAAGCTTGTGGGCATACTGAGCCCCTCTACGACCTGTTTTCCTGGTAAAACAAAAACAAAAGCAAAACAAAACAAAACAGCAAAACAAACAAAAAAACACGTAGTATGTGCTGCAGTCTGTGTCTTCACTCAAGAATCAATCTCGCAAAAATGGAAAAATAAGGAATCCTTTAGCCATTCTAAGATGGGTTCACAGGCCCAGATTCTTACATACCAACAACCCTGGACTGTTTGTGACATAGAACAACAAAGGTGATAGAATAATGTTGGGTTACAATCCAAATTTCAAATTACCTCTGTGGTGAATTAGAACTATTTTTCAATAAAAGCATTTGCCTTTCTGTCTCTGATCTCTTTTACCCTAGAAAAGTAGGTCTCCAGATTCTTTGTGTCTTTCGGAGCTTTCTGAGGCTTCTCTGGAAGAGCTACATGTTCAAAAAGCACTGTTATAAAGCCTATGGGTATGGGCAAGCAGAAGCCCTAGCTCACAATGACAACCCTAATCTCATTCTCTGACTCACCATATACTCTAACATCTCTTTTCTCATGGAAATCAGACACAGCCAACTGTAAAATTCCTACACAAAGGACAGATGCTTTATTTTTGTACCTAATTTCTCAAGCTCTGGACTCATAGATGTAGGAAAAGTGTCATTCCCCAATTCTTCTGTGGGCAATAGATCATGTTGTTAGATACCACTGTATTAGATCCATTTTCTGTCAGCTTTAGTCACATTAGGCCAGGTGTACGGAATTTCAATTCTCAACTCCCACTCCAAAGTAAGGGGATCTGCAGACAGTCAGGATTTCTGCTAAATTTACAGAAACTGAGGGTGAAGAAAAATAATATTTTTTTGGAAAGTGTTATTTTTTAGAGTATTTATTGCCAAGTGCTAGCACTGCATGTGTTAGCTCTTAATCTGTGTGCTCTGCTGCTACTCCCTGTCTCCTGGCATGTTTGGCAAAGTCTAATATAAATATTTTATGTTGTGAATCTCCTGAGAGTCACGATGGGGTCATTCTAAATTTTTTTGTGCCTATCACCTGGACTCTTTTACATAATAGCTTATATACAAAGAAGCATTTCTTCCATAAAATCGATGCAACTGTGATTTAGAGTCCTTTAATTTTGGTCATGATGAGTGAAAAAATTGGTTTCCAAGAGGCTGCTCCTATGAGTTCTGCTCTCTGGGTTTATTTTTTTAATTCTATATTTAAATTCAACTTATTTAACATATAGTGTATTATTAGTTTCGGGGGTAGAATTTAGTATTTCATCAGTTGCATATAACACCCAGTACTCATTCCATCAAGTACCTCCTTAATGTCCATCACTCAATTACCCTATACCCCCATCCACCTACAGAAACCTTCAGTTTGTTTCCTAAAGTTGAACACCTCTTATGGTTTGCTTTCCTCTCTATTATCATCTTATATTATTTTTCCTTCCCTTCCCTTACATACACCTGTTTTGTTTCTTAAACTGTACACATGAGTGAAATCATATGGTATTTGTCCTTCTCTGAATGACTTATTTTGCTTAGCATAATACCCTCTACTTCCACCCAAATTGTTCCAAATAGCAAGATTTCATTCTCTTTGATGGCCAAGTAATAATCCATTGTATAAATATACTATAGCATCTTTATCCATTCATCACTTGATGGATATCTGGGCTCTGTCCATATTTTTGTTATCATAGACATTGCTGCTACAAACGTTGGGGTGCATGTACCACTTTGAATCACTGTGTATGCATCCTTTGCATAAATATCCAGTAGTGCAATTGCTGGGTGGTAGGGTAGATCTATTTTTAACTTATTGAGGAACTCTCATATTGTTTTCAATAGTGCCTGCACCACTTTGCATTCCCACCAACAGTGTAAGAGGTTCAACTTTCTCCACATCCTCATCAAAATCTGTTGTTTCCTGAGTTGTTAATTTTAGCCATTCTAGCAGATAAGAGGCATTATCTCCTTGTGATTTTGATGTACATTTCCCTGATGCCAAGTGATGCTGAACATTTTTTCATGTGTCTGTTGGCCATTTCTATATCTTTTTTGGAGAAATGTCTGTCTGTTCATGTCTTCTGCCCATTTCTTGATTGGATTATTTGGGTGTTGGATGTTGAGTTTGATAAGTTCTTTATAGAACTTGGATAATAACCCTTTATAAGACATTGGAAAATATCTTCTCCTATTCTATGATTTGCCTTTAAGTTTTGTTGACTGTTTTCTTTGTTCTGAAGAAGCTTTTTATCTTGATAAAGTTCCAATGGTTCATTTTTGCTTTTGTTTCCCTTGTCTCTGGTGATGTGTCTAGTAAGACGTTGCTAGAGCCGAGGTTAAAGAGGATGCTGCCTCTGTTCTCCTCTGGGATTTTGATGGATTCCTGTCTCCCATTTAGGTCTTTCATCTATTTTGAGTCTATTTTTGTGTATCGTGTGAGGAAATGGTCTAGTTTCATTCTTCTGCATGTCACTGTCCAATTTTCCCAAATCCATTTGTTGAAGAGACTGTTTTTAATTGGTTATTTATTAGTTGACCACAGAGTTGAGGTTCAATTTCTGGGTTCTGTATTATGTTCTATTGATAGATTGTCTGTTTTTGTTCCAGTGCCATACTGTCTTGATGATTACAGCTTTTTTTTTATTACAGCTTTTTGATAGAGCTTCAAGTCCAGAATTGTGATGCCACCAGTATCAACACCTCTTTCAACATTCCTTTGGCTATTCAGGATCTTTTCTGATTCCATACAAATTTGAAGGTTATTTGTTCCAGCTCTGTGACATAGTTGATGGTATTTTGATAGGGACTGCATTGATGTATATATTGTTCTAGGTAGCATAGAAATTTTCACAATGTTTGTTCTTCCAATCCATGAGCATCATGGTTTTCTGTTTCTCTGCGTCTTCCTCAATTTCATTCATAAGTGTTCGATAGTTTTCTGAGTACAGAGCTTTTGCCTCTTTGCTTAGGTTTATTTCTAAATATCTTATGCTTTTTGTTGCAATTGTAAATGGTAATGACTCCTTATTTTTTCTTTCTTCTGTGTCATTGTTAATGTATAGAAATACAACTGATTTCTGTCCACTTATTTTATATCTTGCCACTTTGCTGAATTCCTTTATGAATACTAGCAATTTTAAGGTTTTGGGCTTTCCACATGGATTACCATGTCACCTGCTAAGAGGGAAAGTTTGACTTCTTTGCCAATTTGAATGCCTTTATTACTTTTTGTTGTCTGATTGCTGAGACTAGGACTTCTAGTACTATGTTGAACAACAGTGGTGATAGAGGGCATCCCTGTTGTGTTCCTGACATTAGGAGAAAAGCTCTCAGTTTTTCCCCATTGAGAATCCTATTTACTGTAGCTTTTAACATATGGCTTTTATGATATTGAAGTATGCTCACTTTATACCTCCACTGGAAGCGTTTTAACCAAGAAAGAATACTGTACTTTGTCAAATGCTATTTCTGCATCTATTGAGAGGATCATATGTTTATTGTCCTTGCTTTTATTAATATACTGTATCACATTGATTGATTTGCAGATGTTGAACCACCTATGCAGACAAAGAATAGATCCCACCTAGTCTTTGTGAAAAATCCTTTTAATGTACTGTTGGGTCCTCTTGCCTAGTATTTTGGTGAGTATTTTAGCTTCCATGTTCATAAGAATTATTGGTCTATAATTCTCATTTTTGGTGGGATCTTTGTCGGTTTTGTGGTCAAGGTAATGCTGACCTCATAGAAAGACTGGAAATTTTCCTTCCATTTCTATTTTTTGAAACATATAAGCTCATTCTAAAATATTTTGTATGATTTGCTTGTGAAGCCATATGGTCCTGGACTTTTCTTTGTTGGGATTTTTTTGATTACTGATAGAATTTCCTTGATAGTGCTTGGTCTATTTAAATTGTCTATTTTTGGGATCCCTGGGTGGCGCAGCGGTTTGGCGCCTGCCTTTGGCCCAGGGCGCGATCCTGGAGACCCGGGATCGAGTCCCACGTCGGGCTCCCGGTGCATGGAGCCTGCCTCTCCCTCTGCCTGTGTCTCTGCCTCTCTCTCTCTCTCTCTCTCTCTCTCTCTCTCTGTGACTATCATAAATAAATAAATTAAAAAAATTTAAAAAAAGAATTTAAAAAAATAAATTGTCTATTTATTGCTGCACTCACTGCCGGTACCCAGTCACCCCCACCCCCCGCCCCCCTCCCTTTCCACCAACCCTTGTTCATTTCACAGAGTTAGGAATCTTTCATGTTCTGTCTCCCTTTCTGATATTTCCCACTCATTTTCTATCCATTCCCCTTTATTCCCTTTCACTATTTTTTATATTCCCCAAATTAATGAGACCATATAATGTTTGTCCTTCTCCAATTGACTTATTTCACTCAGCATAATACCCTCCAGTTCCATCCACATCAAAGCAAATGGTATTTGTCATTTCTAATGGCTGAGTAATATTCCATTGTATACATATACCACATCTTCTTTATCCATTCACCTTTTGATGGACAACGAGGCTCCTTCCACAGTTTGGCTATTGTGGACATTGCTGCTATAAACACTGGGGTGCAGGTATCCCAAAGTTTCACTGCATCTGTATCTTTGGGGTAAATCCCCAGCAGTGCAATTGCTGGGTCGTAGGGCAGATATATCTTAAACTCTTTGAGGAACCTCCACACAATTTTCCAGAGTGGCTGCACCAGTTACATTCCCACCAGCAGTGCAAGAGGGTTCCCCTTTCTCCACATCCTATCCAACATTTGTTGCTTCCTGTCTTAACTTTCACCATTCTCACTGGTGTGTGTGATGTATCTCCTTGTGGTTTTGATTTGTATTTCCCTGATGGCAAGTGATGCGGAGCATTTTCTCATGTGCGTGTTGGCCATGTCTATGTCTTCCTCTGTGAGATTTCGGTTCATGTATTTGGCCCATATCATGATTGGATTGTTTGTTTCTTTGCTGTTCAATACGTTCTTTATAGATCTTGGATACTAGTCCTTCATCTGATAGGCCATTTGCAAATATCTTCTCCCATTCTGCAGGTTGGCTTTTAGTTTTGTTGACTTTTCTTTTGCTATGCAGAAGCTTCTTATCCTGATGAAAGCCCAGTAATTCATTTTTGCTTTTGTTTCTCTTACCTCCATGGATGTCTCTTGCAAGAAGTTGCTGTGGCCAAGTTCAAAAAGGGTGTTTCCTAAATAATAATAATAATGATAATAATAATAATAATAATAATAATAACAATAATAATAAAAAAGGGTGTTGCCTGTGTTCTCCTCCAGGATTTTGATGGAATCTTGTCTCACATTTAGATCTTTCATCCATTCTGAGTTTATCTTTGTGCATGGTGCAAGAGAGTGGTCTAGTTTCATTCTTCTGCATGTGGATGTCCAATTTTCCCAGCACCATTTATTGAAGAGACTGTCTTTCTTCCAGTGGACAGTCTTTCCTCCTTCATCGAATATTAGTTGACCATAAAGTTGAGGGTCCAATTCTGGATTCTCTATTCTGTTCCATTAATCTATGTTTCTGTTTTTATGCCAGTACCATACTGCCTTGATGACCACAGCTTTGTAGTACAACCTGAAATCTGGCATTGTGATGCCACCAGATATGGTTTTCTTTTTTAAAATGCCCCTGGCTATACGGGGTCTTTTCTGATTCCACACAACCTAAAGATGATTTGTTCCAACTCTGAAGAAAGTCCAAAGTATTTTGATAGGGATTGCATTAAACGTGTAAATTGCCCTGGGTAACATTGACATTTTCAC
Organism: Nyctereutes procyonoides; assembly: GCF_905146905.1. NCBI lineage: Eukaryota > Metazoa > Chordata > Mammalia > Carnivora > Canidae > Nyctereutes > Nyctereutes procyonoides. The sequence goes on along the minus strand of NW_026575125.1, from coordinate 61,037,565 downwards.
AATATTAATTCTGCCAATTCATGAGCATGGAATATTTTTCCATCTCTTTGTGTCTTCCTCAATTTCTTTCAGAAGTGTTCTGTAGTTTTTAAGGTATAGATCATTTACCTCTTTGGTTAGGTTTATTCCTAGGTATCTTATGGTTTTGGGTGCAATTGTAAATGGGATTGACTCCTTAATTTCTCTTTCTTCAATCTCATTTTTAGTGTATAGAAATGCCACTGACGTCTGGGCATTGATTTTGTATCCTGCCACACTGCCGAATTGCTGTATGAGTTCTAGCAATCTTGGGGTGGAGGCTTTTGGGTTTTCTATGGACAGTATCATGTCATCTGCGAAGAGGGAGAGTTTGACTTCTTCTTTGCCAATTTGAATGCCTTTTATTTCTTTTTGTTGTCTGATTGCTGAGGCTAGGACTTCCAGTACTATGTTGAATAGCGGTGGTGAGAGTGGACATCCCTGTCTTGTTCCCGATCTTAGGGGAAAGGCTCCTGGTGTTTCTCCATTGAGAATGATGTTTTCTGTGGGCTTGTTGTAGATGGCTTTTAATATGCTGAGGAATGTTCCCTCTATCCCTACACTCTGAAGAGTTTTGATCAGGAATGGATGCTGTATTTTGTCAAATGCCTTCTCGGCATCTATTGAGAGGATCATATGGTTCTTGTTTTTTCTCTTGCTGATATGATGAATCACATTGATTGCTTTATGAGTGTTGAACCAGCCTTGTATCTCGGGGATAAATCCCATTTGGTCATGGTGAATAAACTTCTTCATGTATTGTTGTATCCAATTGGCTAGTACCTTGTTGAGAATTTTTGCATCCATATTCGTCAGGGATATTGGTCTATAATTCTCCTTTTTGGTGGGGTCTTTGTCTGGTTTGGAAATAAGGTGATGCTGGCCTCATAGAACGAGTTTGGAAGTATTTTTATCTCCTAATATTTATTTTTTTATTGGTGTTCCACTTGCCAACATACAGAATAACACCCAGTGCTCATCCCATCAAGTGCCCCCCTCAGTGCCTGACACCCAGTCAAACCCACCACCCGCCCTCCTCCCCTTCCACCACCCCTAGTTCATTTCCCAGAGTTAGGAGTCTTCCATGTTCTATCTCCCTTTCTGATATTTCCTACCCATTTCTTCTCCCTTCTCCTCTATTCCCCTTCACTATCATTTATATTCCCCAAATGAATGAGACCATATAATGTTTGGAAGTCCTCCATCTCATTCTATCTTTCTGAACAGCTTTAGTAGAATAGGTATGTTTTCTTCTTTAAACATTTGATAGAATTCCCCTGGGAAGCCATCTGGCCCTGGACTTTTGTGTCTTGGGAGGTTTTTGATGACTGCTTCAATTTCCTCCCTGGTTATTGGCCTGTTCAGGTTTTCTATTTCTTCCTGTTCCAGTTTTGGTAGTTTGTGGCTTTCCAGAAATGCGTCCATTTTTTTCTACATTGCCTAATTTATTGGCATATAGCTGTTCGTAATATGTTTTTAAAATCTTTTGTATTTCCTTAGTGTTGGTAGTGTTCTCTCCTTTCTCATTCATGATTTTGTTAATTTGAGTCTTCTCTCTCTTCTTTTTAGTAAGGCTGGCTAATGTTTTATCTATCTTATTAATTCTTTCAAAGAACCAACTCCTGGTTTTGTTGATCTGTTCCACAGTTCTTCTTGTCTCTATTTCATTGAGTTATACTCAAATCTTTATTAACTCTCTTCTTATCCTGGGTGTAGGATCTATTTGTTGTTTTTTCTTCAGCTCCTATAGGTGCACAGTTAGCTTTTGTATTTGAGTTTTTTCCAGTTTTTTGATGGATGCTTGTATTGCAATGTATTTCCCCCTCAGGACTGCTTTTGCTGTATCCCAAAGATTTTGATCGGTTGTATCTTCATTCTCTTTAGTTTCCATTAATCTTTTTAATTCTTCTCTAATGTCTTAGTTGACCCTTTCATCTTTTAGTAGGATGGTCCTTAACCTCCACGTTTTTGAAATCCTTCTAAAGTTCTTTTTGTGATTTAGTTCTGATTTCAAAGCATTATGGCCTGAAAATATGCAGGGGATGATCCCAGTCTTTTGGTATCAGTTCAGACCTGATTTGTGACCCAGTATGTAGTCTATTCTGGAGAAAGTTCCATGTGCCCTTGAGAAGAATGTGTATTCAGTTGCGTTCAGATGTAAAGTTCGTTTTTTTTCTTTTTTTTTATAAATTAATTTTTATTGGTGTTCAATTTACCAACATAGAGAATAACACCCAGTGCTCATCCCGTCAAGTGTACCCCTCAGTGCCCGTCACCCATTCACCCCCACCCCCCACCCTCCTCCCCCTCCACCACCCCTAGTTCATTTCCCAGAGTTAGAAGTCTTTATGTTCTGTCTCCCTTTCTGATATTTCTCACACATTTCTTCTCCCTTCCCTTATATTCCCTTTCGCTATTATTCATATTCCCCAAATGAATGAGAACATACACTGTTTGTCCTTCTCCGGTTACTGTGGCCAAGTTCAAAAAGGGTGTTGCCTGAGTTCTTCTCTGGGATTTTGATGGAATCTTGTCTCACATTTAGATCTTTCATCTATTTTGAGTTTATCTTTGTGTATGGTGCAAGAGAGTGGTCCAGTTTCATTCTTCTGCATGTGGATGTCCAATTTTCCCAGCACCATTTATTGAAGAGACTGTCTTTCTTCTAGTGGATCGTCTTTCCTCCTTTATCGTATATTAGTTGAGCATAAAGTTCAGGGTCCACTTCTGGGTTCTCTGTTCTGTTCCATTGATCTATATGTCGGTTTTTGTGCCAGTACCACACTGTCTTGATGAACACAGCTTTGTAGTACAACCTGAAATCTGGCATTGTGATGCCCCCAGATATGGTTTTCTTTTTTTAAAATTCCCCTGGCTGTTTGGGGTCTTTTCTGATTCCACACAAATCTTAAAATAATTTGTTCTAAGTCTCTGAAGAAAGTCCATGGTATTTTGATAGGGATTGCATTATACGTGTAAATTGCCCTGGGTAACATTGACATTTTCACAATATTAATTCTGCCAATCCATGAGCATGGAATATTTTTCCATCTCTTTGTGTCTTCCTCAATTTCTTTCAGAAGTGTTCTGTAGTTTTTAGGGTATATTTTGAGAACCATTTGAATGGTAAATGGTTCTCCAACCTTTTATTTTCAGGTTGTAGGTGTCCTTCTGTCTAAAATGAGTCTCTTGTAGACAGCAAATAGATGGGTCCTGTTTTTTTATCCAGTCTGAAACTCTGCGCCTTTTGATGGGGTCATTAAGCCCATTCACATTCAGAGTTACTTGAACTTCTTCTTAAAGGGGAGTTTTAAGAGTCCCCCTTAAAATTTCTTGCAGAGCTGGTTTGGAGGTCACATATTCTTTCAGTTCCTGCCTGTCTTGGAAGCTCTTTATCTCTCCTTCCATTTTGAATGAGAGCCTTGCTGGATAAAGTCTTCTTGGTTGCATGTTGTTCTCATTTAGGACCCTGAATATATCCTGCCAGCCCTTTCTGGCCTGCCAGGTCTCTGTGGAGAGGTCTGCTGTTACCCTAATATTCCTCCCCATGAAAGTCAGGGACTTCTTGTCTCTTGCTGCTTTAAGGATCTTCTCTTTATCTTTGGAATTTGCAAGCTTCACTATTAGATGTCGAGGTGTTGAACGGTTTTTATTGATTTTAGGGGGGGATCTCTCTATTTCCTGGATCTGAATGCCTGTTTCCCTTCCCAGATTGGGAAAGTTTTCAGCTAGGATTTGTTCAAATACATATTCTGGCCCTCTGTCCCTTTCGGCGCCCTCGGGAACCCCAATTAAACGTAGGTTTTTCTTCCTTAGAGTGTCATTTATTTCCCTTAATCTGTCTTCATGGTTCTTTAATTGTTCATCTCTTTTTTCCTCAGTTTCCCTCTTTGCCATTAACTTGTCTTCTATGTCACTCACTCGTTCTTCCACCTCGTTAACCCTTGTCGTTAGGACTTCTAGTTTGGATTGCATCTCATTCAATTGATTTTTAATTTCTGCCTGATTGGATCTAAATTCTGCAGTCATGAAGTCTCGTGAGGCCTTAATGCTTTTTTCTAGAGCCACCAGTAGCTGTATAATGGTGCTTCTGAATTGGCTTTCTGACATTGAAGTGTAATCCAGATTTTGTAACTCTGTGGGAAAGAGGGCTGTTTCTGATTCTTTCTTTTGAAGTGAGGTTTTCCTTCTAGTCATTTTGCTCAGTGCAGAGTGGCCAAAAACAAGTTGTATTGGAACACGGGGGAGTATCACTGGTCCCTCTAGCTGGTCTTCTGGGGGAGGGGCCTGTTGCGCTGATTTTCAGGTGTTAGCACTTGGGGGAGCTGCTCAGCCCCCGGCCTGGTGCAGGGCTCCGTGGGAGTTGTTTATTTTTTATACTGTGAGGCCACTGTGAGGCTCTTTGGGGGTTGTTTATCCTGTGAGGCCCCAGGAGGAACAACAACAGTGGCGGCGGCCAGCTCTCCAGCCCTTGAGTCAGCTCCTGTAGTAACTACCACAGCTCCCAGACCGCAGGGGCCTGGATGCTCCGGGGGCGGGGACCTCTGATCTGCACAGCTAGGTGCCGCCCAGCGGCAGGAGAGTCCTTGCTGTTCTGTGTCCTCCAGGCCTCTGCCTGTCCCGGGGGGAGCGCTGGATCTTGGGCTGTGTCCCCCAGCGCCCTGGGCTCCAGGGCCTGTGCCACTGGAATCACGCTTCCAGGCGGTGCAGCTCCCTCTGCCCGAAGTTGTCGCTGGAGCTGCTCCCGGGCTAGTGGGGCGCATGCTGTAGCCCTTTATGGAGCTTGGCCATGGTGTGTGGTGCGCTCTTCCCCGTGACACAGTTCCTCTGTTAGTGCCCCCTGGAAGCCTGAGCGCATCCCTGCTCCTCCTGGGGTCCTGCTCCAACTCCCTGGGAGCGCCTTTCCATCTGGGATGATTGGTGAAGCTCCTGCTTCTCCAGGACTGGTCTTTCCTGTCCTGTGGGCACTCGCTTAGACCGGCTCCTCACAGGGTCCCCTCCCCCTGGATGCTTTTTTATTTCTTTATTATTATTTTTCCCCCGTCTTCCTACCTTGATAGAAGGGCAAACTATTTTCACTGTAGCATTCCAGCTGTTCTGTCTTTAAATCTCAGACCAAATTCGTACGTTTTCAGGATTATTTGAAAGTTATCTAGGTAATTTGGTGGGGACAGTGGACTTGGGGACTCTTCTCTTCTGCCTTCTTCCCCCTCCCTCTTTCATGGTTTCTTGATTTTTATTTTTAGTGATATACTTGAATACTTCTTATCTCTTGCATATCTATTCCTTTTTTATTTGTGGTTACTGTTCTGCTTATATATAATATTCTTTTGTATACACCATTCTACATTAAGCTGATGGTCATCTAATTTTGAAATTATTCCTTTCTTATCTTTCTTCTACATTTCAAATACTTGGTATCATCCTGTTATTTTATAAATCCCTTCAAAGATTTTTTACAAAAATTCTTATATTATTTATTTTTTATTTTATTTATTTTTTAATTATTTTTTAATAAATTAATTTATATTGGTGTTCAATTTACCAACATACAGAATAACACCCAGTGTTCATCCCGTCAAGTGTTCCCTCTGTGCCAATCACCCATTCACCTCTACCCCCACCCTCCTCCCCTTCCACCACCCCTAGTTCGTTTCCCAGAGTTAGGAATGTTTATGTTCTGTCTCCCTTTCTGATATTTCCCACACATTTATTCTTCCTTCCCTTCTATTCCCTTTCACTATTATTCATATTCCCCAAACGAATGAGAACATACACTGTTTGTCCTTCTCTGATTGACTTACTTGACTCAGCATAATACCATCCAGTTCCATCCACGTCAAAGCAAATGGTGGGTATTTGTCATTTCTAATGGCTGAGTAATATTCCATTGTATACATAAACCACATCTTCTTTATCCATTCATCTTTCGATGGACACCGAGGCTCCTTCCACAGTTTGGCAATTTTGGACATTACTGCTAGAAACATTGAGGTGCAGGTGTCCCAGCGTTTCATTGCATCTGAATCTTTGGGGTAAATCCCTAACAGTGCAATTGCTGGGTCATAGGGCAGGTCTATTTTTAACTCTTTGAGGAACCTCCACACAGTTTTCCACAGTGGCTGCAGCAGTTCACATTCCCACCAACAGTGTAAGAGGGTTCCCTTTTCTCCGCATCCTTTCCAACATTTGTTGTTTCCTGCCTTGTTAATTTTCCCCATTCTCACTGGTGTGAGGTGGTATCTCATTATGGTTTTGATTTGTATTTCCCTGATGGCAAGTGATGCAGAGCATTTTCTCATGTGCATGTTGGCCGTGTCTATGTCTTCCTCTGTGAGATTTCTCTTCATGTCTTTTGCCATTTGATGATTGGATTGTTTGTTTCTTTGGAATTGAGTGTAATAAGTTCTTTATAGATTTTGGAAATTAGCCCTTCATCTGATATGTTATTTGCAAATATCTTCTCCCATTCTGTAGGTTGTCTTTTAGTTTTTTTGACTGTATCCTTTGCTGTGCAAAAGCTTCTTATCTTGATGAAGTCCCAATAGTTCATTTTTGCTTTTGTTTCTTTTGCTTTCGTGGATGTATCTTGCAAGAAGTTACTGTGGCCGAGTTCAAAAAGGGTGTTGCCTGTGTTATCCTCTAGGATTTTGATGGAATCTTGTCTCACATTTAGATCTTTCATCCATTTTGAGTTTATCTTTGTGTATGGTGCAAGAGAGTGGTCTAGTTTCATTCTTCTGCATGTGGATGTCCAATTTTCCGAGCACCATTTATTGAAGAGACTTTCTTCCAGTGGATAGTCTTTCCTCCTTTATCGAATATTAGTTGACCATAAACTTGAGGGTCCACTTCTGGATTCTCTATTCTGTTCCATTGATCTATGTGTCTGTTTTTGTGCCAGTACCACACTGTCTTGATGACCACAGCTTTGTAGTACAACCTGAAATCTGGCATTGTGATGCCCGCAGCTATGGTTTTCTTTTTTAAAATTCCCCTGGCTATTCGGGGTCTTTTCTGATTCCACACAAATCTTAAAATAATTTGTTCTAAGTCTCTGAAGAAAGTCCATGGTATTTTGATAGGGATTGCATTGAACGTGTAAATTGCCCTGGGTAGCATTGACATTTTCACAATATTAATTCTGCCAATCCATGAGCATGGAATATTTGTCCATCTCTTTGTATCTTCCTCAATTTCTTTCAGAAGTCTTCTATAGTTTTTAGGGTATAGATCCTTTACCTCCTTGGTTAGGTTTATTCCTAGGTATCTTATGCTTTTGGGTGCAATTGTAAATGGGATTGACTCCTTAATTTCTCTTTCTTCAGTCTCATTGTTAGTGTATAGGAATGCCATTGACTTCTGGGCATTGATTTTGTATCCTGCCACGCTACCAAATTGCTGTATGAGTTCTAGCAATCTTGGGGTGGAGGCTTTTGGGTTTTCTATGTAGAGTATCATGTCATCGGCGAAGAGGGAGAATTTGACTTCCTCTTTGCCAATTTGAATGCATTTAATGTCTTTTTGTTGTCTGATTGCTGAGGCTAGGACTTCCAATACTATGTTGAATAGCAGTGGTGAGAGTGGACATCCCTGTCTTGTTCCTGATCTTAGGGGAAAGGAAGGCTCCCAGTGCTTCCCCATTGAGAATGATATTTGCTGTGGGCTTTTCGTAGATGGCTTTTAAGATGTGGAGGAAACTTCCCTCTATCCCTACACTCTGAAGAGTTTTGATCAGGAATGGATGCTGTATTTTGTCAAATGCTTTCTCTGCATCTAATGAGAGGATCATATGGTTCTTGGTTTTTCTCTTGCTGATATGATGAATCACATTGATTGTTTTACGAGTGTTGAACCAGCCTTGTGTCCTGGGGATAAATGCTACTTGGTCATGGTGAATAATTTTCTTAATGTGTTGTTGGATCCTATTGGCTAGTATCTTGTTGAGAGTTTTTGCATCCATGTTCATCAGGGATATTGGTCTGTAATTCTCCTTTTTGGTGGGATCTTTGCCTGGTTTTGGAATTAAGGTAATGCTGGCCTCAGAACGAATTTGGAAGTACTCCATCTCTTTCTGTCTTTCCAAACAGCTTTAGTAGAATAGGTATGATTTCTTCTTTAAACGTTTGATAGAAATCCCCTGGGAAGCCATCTGGCCCTGGACTCTTGTGTCTTGGGAGGTTTTTGATGACTGCTTCAATTTCCTCCCTGGTTATTGGCCTGTTCAGGTTTTCTATTTCTTCCTTCTCCAGTTTTGGTAGTTTGTGGCTTTCCAGGAATGCGTCCATTTCTTCTAGATTGCCTAATTTATTGGCATAGAGCTGTTCATAATATGTTTTTAAAATCCTTTGTATTTCCTTGGTGTTGGTAGTGATATCTCCTTTCTCATTCATGATTTTATTAATTTGAGTCTTCTCTCTCTTCTTTTTAATAAAGTTGGCTAATGGTTTATCTATCTTATTAATTCTTTCAAAGAACCAACTCCTGGTTCTGTTGATCTGTTCCACAGTTCTTCTGGTCTCGATTTCCTTGAGTTCTGCTCTAATTTTAATTAACTCTCTTCTTCTGCTGGGCGTTGGGTCCATCTGCTGCTTTTTCTCTAGCTACTTTATATGTAAGGTTAGCTTTTGTATTTGAGTTCTTTCCAGTTTTTGAATGGATGCTTGTATTGCGATGCCTTTCCCCCTCAGGACTGCTTTTGCTGCATCCCAAAAATTTTGAATGGTTGTATCTTCATTCTCATTAGTTTCCATTAATCTTTTTAATTCTTCCTTAATTTCCTGGTTGACCCTTTCATCTTTTAGTAGGATGGTCCTTAACCTCCACGTGTTTGAGGTCCTTCCAAACTTCTTGTTGTGATTTAGTTCTAATTTCAAGGCATTATGGTCTGAGAATATGCAGGGGACGATCCCAATCTTTTGGTATCGGTTCAGACCCGATTTGTGACCCAGTATGTGGTCTATTCTGGAAAAAGTTCCATGTGCACTTGAGAAGAATGTGTATTCAGTTGAGTTTGGATGTAAAGTTCTGTAGATATCTGTGAAATCTATCTGGTCCAGTGTATCATTTAAAGCTCTCGTTTCTTTGGAGATGTTGTGTTTAGAAGACCTATCAAGGGTAGAGAGAGCTAGATTGAAGTCACCAAGTATAAGTGTATTATTATCTAAGTATTTCTTTACTTTGGTTAATAATTTGTTTAAGTATTTGGCAGCTCCCACATTCGGGGCATATATATTGAGGATTGTTAAGTCCTCTTGTTGGATAGATCCTTTAAGTATGATATAGTGTCCCTCTTCGTCTCTCACTACTGTCTTCGGAGTGAATTTTAGTTTATCTGATATAAGGATGGCTACCCCTGCTTTCTTTTGAGAACCATTTGAATGGTAAATGGTTCTCCAACCTTTTATTTTCAGGTTGTAGGTGTCCTTCTGTCTAAAATGAGTCTCTTGTAGACAGCAAATAGATAGGTCCTGCTTTTTTATCCAGTCTGAAACCCTGCGCCTTTTGATGGGGTCATTAAGCCCGTTCACGTTCAGAGTTACTATTGACAGATATGAGTTTAGTGTCATCATGATATCTATTTAGTCCTTGTTTTTGTGGATTGTTCCACTGAACTTCTTCTTAAAGGGGAATTTTAAGAGTCCCCCTTAAAATTTCTTGCAGAGCTGGTTTGGAGGTCACATATTCTTTCAGTTCCTGCCTGTCTTGGAAGCTTTTTATCTCTCCTTCCATTTTGAATGAGAGCCTTGCTGGATAAAGTATTCTTGGTTGCATGTTGTTCTCATTTAGGACCCTGAATATATCCTGCCAGCCCTTTCTGGCCTGCCAGGTCTCTGTGGAGAGGTCTGCTGTTACCCTAATATTCCTCCCCATGAAAGTCAGGGACTTCTTGTCTCTTGCTGCTTTAAGGATCTTCTCTTTATCTTTGGAATTTGCAAGCTTCACTATTAGATGTCGAGGTGTTGAACGGTTTTTATTGATTTTAGGGGGGGATCTCTCTATTTCCTGGATCTGAATGCCTGTTTCCCTTCCCAGATTGGGAAAGTTTTCAGCTAGGATTTGTTCAAATACATATTCTGGCCCTCTGTCCCTTTCGGCGCCCTCGGGAACCCCAATTAAACGTAGGTTTTTCTTCCTTAGGGTGTCATTTAATTCCCTTAATCTGTCTTCATGGTCCTTTAATTGTTTGTCTCTTTTTTCCTCAGTTTCCCTCTTTGCCATTAACTTGTCTTCTATGTCACTCACTCGTTCTTCCACCTCGTTAACCCTCGTCGTTAGGACTTCTAGTTTGGATTGCATCTCATTCAGTTGATTTTTAATTTCTGCCTGATTGGATCTAAATCCTGCAGTCATGAAGTCTCGTGAGTCCTTAATGCTCTTTTCTAGAGCCACCAGTAGCTGTATAATAGTGCTTCTGAATTGGCTTTCTGACATTGAATTGTAATCCAGATTTTGTAGCTCTGTGGGAGAGAGGGCTGTTTCTGATTCTTTCTTTTGAGGTGAGGTTTTCCTTCTAGTCATTTTGCTCAGTGCGGAGTGGCCAAAAACAAGTTGTATTGGGAAAAGGAGAGAAAGAGAGAGAAGGAAAGAAAAGAGAAAAAGAAAAATGAAAAAGAAAAGAAAAAGGAAAGAAGAGAAGAAAAAGGGAAAGTAAAAGAAAGAAAGGTGAAAAAAAGGGGGTGGGGAAGCAATCAGAAATCAAAAAGAAAAGAAAAAAGAAAAAAAGAAAAAAAAAAACACGGGGGAGTATTTCTGTAGACTTTAAGTCCCTTGACTTCCCCTGGAACTGGTCCGTCTAGCTGGTCTTCTGGGGGAGGGGCCTGTTGCGCTGATTTTCAGGTGTTAGCACTTGGGGGAGCTGCTCTGCCCCTGCCTGCTGCAGGGCTCAGCGGGGGTTGTTTACCCCGTGAGGTCTCAGGAGGAACAGCCGCAGTTGCTATGGCAACTCTGGAAGCCTGGATTCAGCCTCCGCAGGAACTATGGGGCTCGGGGCTCTCGGCTTTCCGTCTGCAGGGCCTGGAGGCTCCGGGGCGGGGCCGCTGATCTGCTCAGTTCGGGGCAGGAGCGTCCTTGCTGTCCTGGGCCCTCCCGGCCTCTGCCTGTCCCAGGGGGAGGCCGGATCCTGGGCTGTGTACCGGCGCCCTGTGCTCCGGGGCCTGCGTTGTTGGATTTGCGCTCCCGCCCCGCAGCTCCCTCCCTGGAGCCGCTCTGAGCCCCTCTGAACTGCTCCGGTGCGTGCTGCAGCCCTTAGGGAGCTCGGAGCACTCTCCTGCGCTCGCAGGTGTCTGTTAGTGTCCCCGGGAGCCCGAGGGCATCCCCACCCTCCTGGGTCCTGCTCCAACTCCCTGCGAGCCCCTTTCCGCCCGTCCGGGAAGGTTGGTGCAGCTCCTGCTCCTCCGGGACGGGGCTTTCCTGTCCTGGGGACACTCGCCCCGGCCTCAGCCCGGCTCCTCGCGGGGCCCCTCCCCCTCGGAGGCCTTTTGTTTCTTTATTTCTTTTTCCCCCGTCTTCCTACCTTGATAGAAGCGTGAACTCCTCTCACTGTAGCATTCCAGCTGGTCTCTCTTTACATCTCAGGCCGAATTCGTAGATTTTCAGGATGATTTGAAGATGAATGTGTATTCAGTTGAGTTTGCATGTAAAGTTCTTTGGATGTCTGTGAAATCCATCAGTCCAGTGTATCATTTAAAGCTCTCGTTTCTTTGGAGATGTTGTGCTTAGAAGACCTATCGAGTATAGAAAGTGCTACATTGAAGTCATCAAGTATAAGTGTATTATTATCTAAGTATTGCTTCATTTTGGTTAGTCATTGATTTAAATATTTGGGAGCTCCCACATTCGGGGCATATATATATTGAGGATTGTTAAGTCCTCTTGTTGGATAGATCCTGTAAGTATGAGATAGTGTCCCTCTTCATCTCTCACTACAGTCTTCGGGGTAAATTTTAGTTTATCTGATATGAGGATGGCTACCCCTGCTTTCTTTTGATGACCATTTGAATGGTAAATGGTTCTCCAACCTTTTATTTTCAGGCTGCAGGTGTCCTTCTCTCTAAAATGAGTCTCTTGTAGACAGCAAATAGATTGTTCCTGCTTTTCCATCCAGTCTGAAACCCTGTGCCTTTTGATGGGGTCATTAAGCCCATTCACGTTCAGAGTTACTATTGAAAGATATGAGTTTAGTGTCATCATGATATCTATTCAGTCCTTGTTTTTGTGGATTGTTCCACTGAACTTCTTCTTAAAGGGGAATTTTAAGAGTCCCCCTTAAAATTTCTTGCAGAGGTGGTTTGGAGTTCGCATATTCTTTCAGTTCCTGCCTGTCTTGAAAGCTTTTTATCTCTCCTTCCATTTTGAATGAGAGCCTTGCTGGATAAAGTATTCTTGGTTGCATGTTGTTCTCATTTAGGACCCTGAATATATCCTGCCAGCCCTTTCTGGCCTGCCAGGTCTCTGTGGAGAGGTCTGCTGTTACCCTAATACTCCTCTCCATGAAAGTCAGGGATTTCTTGTCTCTTGCTGTTTTAAGGATGTTCTCTTTATCTTTGGAATTTGCAAGCTTCACTATTAAATGTCGAGGTGTTGAACGGTTTTCATTGATTTTAGTGGGGATCTCTCTATTTCCTGGATCTGAATGCCTATTTCCCTTCCCAGATTAGGAAAGTTTTCAGCTATGTTTTGTTCAAATACATATTCTGGCCCTCTGTCCCTTTCGGTGCCTAGGGAACCCCAATTAAACATAGGTTTTTCTTCCTCAGGCTGTCGTTTATTTCTCTTAATCTAACCTCATGGTCTTTTAATTGTTTTTCTTTTTTCCTCAGTTTCCCTCTTTGCCATCAACTTGTCTTCTATGTCACTCACTCGTTCTTCCACCTCGTTAACCCTCATCGTTAGGACTTCTAGTTTGGATTGCATCTCATTCAATTGATTTTTAATTTCTGCCTGATTGGATCTAAATTCTGCAGTCATGAAGTCTCGTGAGTCCTTAATGCTTTTTTCTAGAGCCACCAGTAGCTTGATAATAGTGCTTCTGAATTGGCTTTCTGACATTGAATTTTAATCCAGATTTTGTAACTCTGTGGGAGAGAGAACTGTTTCTGATTCTTTCTTTTGAGGTGAGGTTTTCCTTCTAGTCATTTTGCTCAGTGCAGAGTGGCCAAAAACAAGTTGTATTGGGAAAATGAGAAAAAGAGAGAGAGAAGGAAAGAACAGAGAAAAAGAAAGAAGGAAGAAAAAAGAAAAAAAGAGAAGAAAAAGAGAAAGAAAAAGAAAGAAGGAGGAAAAGGGTGGGGGAAGCAAACAGAAATCAAAAAGCAAAAAAAAAATACGAAAAACATAATACACGGGGGAGTATCTTCTGATTCTGTATTCGTTAAGTCCCTTGACTTCCCCTGGAACTTGTCTGTCTAGCTGGTCTTCTGGGGGAGGGGCCTGTTTTGCTGATTTTCAGGTGTTAGCACTTGGGGGAGCAGCTCAGCCCCCTGCCTGGTGCAGGGCTCAGCGGGGGTTTTTTACCCTGTTAGGCCCCAGGAGGAACAACCCCAGTGGCGGGGCCAGCTTTGGAAACCTGGATTCAGCCCCTGCAGGAACTCCGGAGCTCTCTGCCTGCAGGGCCTGGAGTCTCCGGGGCGGGGCCGCTGATCTGCTCAGCTCGGGGCAGGAGCGTCCTAGCTGTCCTGGGCCCTCCCGGCCTCTGCCTGTCCCGGGGGGAGGTCGGATCCTGGGCTGTGTCCCGGCTCCCAGTGTTCCGGGGCCTGCGCTGGTGGATTCGCGCTCCTGGTGGTGCAGCCCTCTCCGGGGAGCCGCCGCCCGAGCCCCTCCGAGCTGCTTCGGGTCCTGCCGTGCGCGCTGCAGCCCTTAGGGAGCTCGGCGCACTCTCCTGGGCGCCCCGGTGTCTGTTAGTGTCCCAGGGAGCCCAAGGGCATCCCTGCCCTCCTGGGGTCCTGCTCTAACTCCCTGCGGGCGCCTTTCCGCCCAGGAAGATTGGTGAAGCTCCTGCTTCTCCGAGATGAGACGGAGCTTTCCTGTCCTGGGGACACTCGCCCCGGCCTTAGCCCAGCTCCTCGCGGGGCCCCTCCCCCTTGGATGCCTTTTGTTTCTTTATTTCTTTTTCCTTGTCTTCCTACCTTGATAGAAGCACGGACTCTTCTCACTGTAGCGTTCCACCTGGTCTCTCTTTAAATCTCAGGCCGAATTCGTAGATTTTCAGGATGATTTGAAGCTTATCTAGGTACTTTGGTGGAGACAGGTGATTTGGGGGCCCTACTCTTCAGCCATCTTGCCCCTCCTCCTCTAAACCACTCTTGCCACACAGGAATAAATCCCACTTGATAGTGGTGAATGTACTGTTGGATTTGATTTGTTAGTATTTTGTTGACTATTTTTACATCTGTGTTCATCATTGATAGTAGCCTATAATTCTCTTTTCAGTGATGTCTTTGTCTGGTTTTGGAATCTGGCCCTGCAGAATGAGTTTGGAAGTTTTCTTTCAATTTCTATTTTTTTAGGCAGTTTGAGAATAATCGGTATTAATTTTTAAAATTTTTGGTAGAATTCCTCTGGGAAGCCTTCTGGCCCTGGGCTTTTGTTTTTTGGGAGATTTTTGATTACTGAATCAATTTCTTTGCTGGTTTGTGGGGTTAACAATTTTTTTCCTGTGATTTACTTCAAGTTTCATAGTGTTGTGGTCAGAAAATGTGCAGGGTACGATCTGAATCTTTTTGCTTGTGACATAGTATGTCATCTATTCTGAAGAATGTCCCATGTACACTCAAGAAGAATTTGTATTTTGCTGCATTAGGATGAACTATTCTGATATATCTATTAAGTGAGTTTGGTTCAGTGTGTTATTTGAAGCCATTGTTTCCTTGTTGATTTTCTTTTAGATTATCTCTCCATTGATGTAAGTGGGGTATTAAAGTCCCATACTATTATTGTATTAGTATCAATGAGTTCCTTTATGTTTGTTATTGTTTTATATATTTGGTGCTCCCTTGTTGAATGCATACATATTTGCAATAGTTAGATCTTCTTGTTGGATTGTCCCCTTATTATGATAAAGTACTTTTCTTCATCTCTTGTTACAGTTTTTAAAATGTAGTTTGTCTGGGTGTACCTGGGTGGCTCAGTTGGTTAAGCATCTGCCTTTGGCTCAGGTCATGATCCCAGGGTTTCCTGATTGAGTCCTGCAACTTGAACTCCTGCTCAGTGGGGAGTCACCTTCTCCTTCCTCCTGCTTATGCTCTCTCTCTCTGCCCCCCTCTCAAATAAATAAATAAAATCTCTTAAAAATTACAAAATAAAACATAGTTTGTCTGATATAATTACTACTAGTCCAGTTTTCTTTTTTGTGTCCATTTTCAGGATAAATGATTCTCTACCCCCCACTTTCAATCTGCAGGTGTCTTTAGATCTAAAATGAATCTCTTATAGTAGCATATAGATGGGTCTCATTTTTTAAAAAAATCCATTCTGACACCCTATGTCTTTTGATTGGGACATTTAGTCCATTCATATTCAGAATAATTGTTGGTAGATATGAATTTAGTGTCATTTTATTATTGGTTTTCTTGTTTATGGGGATTTTCTATTCTTTCTAGTTTTTGTCCTTTTTGGTCTTTCTTTACCACTCAAAGAGTCCTCTTTAATACTTCTTGCAGAGCTGGTTTAATGGTAATGAGATCCTTTAGTTTTTGTTTCCCTAGGAAACTCTTTATCTCTCCTATTCTGAATGATAACATTGCTTGATAGAGCATTTTTGGCTGTAGATTTTTCTCATTCAGGATGTTGAATATATCATCCCACTTCTTTCTTGCCTAAGTTTCTGTGGAAAGATCCGCTGCTAACCTTACTGCTTTTTCCTTGTAAGTTAAGATCTTCTTTGTCTTGCTACTTTTAGAATGTTTATTTTATTTTGCTAATTTAACTACACTATTTCTTTTTTTATTTATGATAAACAGAGAGAGAGAGAGAGAGAGAGAGAGAGAGAGAGAGGCAGAGACATAGGCAGAGGGAGAAGCAGGC
This sequence comes from Nyctereutes procyonoides, assembly GCF_905146905.1. Lineage (NCBI taxonomy): Eukaryota > Metazoa > Chordata > Mammalia > Carnivora > Canidae > Nyctereutes > Nyctereutes procyonoides. The sequence continues at coordinate 61,021,524 of NW_026575125.1, read as the reverse complement.
TCCATGCACTGGGAGCCCGACGTGGGATTCGATCCCGGGTCTCCAGGATCGCGCCCTGGGCCAAAGGCAGGCGCTAAACCGCTGCGCCACCCAGGGTTCCCTAATTTAACTACACTATGTCTTAATTTTCACCTCCTTTTGTTGATTGTTATGGGAGTTCTGTGTGCTTCCTGATGTGGATGTCTGTTTCCTTCCACAGATTAGGGAAGTTTCAGCTATGATTTCCTTAAATAAAGCTTCTGTTCTCTTTCCCCTCTCTTGTTCTTCTGGGATTCCTATTGTATGAATGTTATTACACCTTATGGAGTTCCTGAGTTCCTTATGTCTACATTGGTGTTGTAATATTTTTCTTTTTGTTTTCATTATTTTCCATTATTTTATCTTTTATATTATTTATTCATTCCTCTGCATCTTCCATTCTTATGTTCATGACATTTAATCAGTTTCTAATCTTGGTTATTGCTTTTTTCATTTTATGTGCTTAGCTTTTAGCTCTTTTATCTCTGTAGTAAGGGACTCCCTGGTGTCCTTCTCTGCTTCTGTCATGCCCCGTGTGTATCTTTTTGATTGTTATTTTAAATTCTGTGTCAGAATTTACTTACAGCCATTTCTTTTAGATCTCTGACTGTGACCTTTTCTTGTTCTTTCTTTTGGGATGAATTCCTCCATTTTGGCATTTTGTCTTGGTCTCTGTCACTTTCAATTTGTTAGGAAAGCCCATATGTTTCCTTCTCCTGAGAATATTGACTTTATGAAGAATAGGTTACATACTGTCCGGGTCCTGAGACTTCAGGACATGTCTTTGGTGTATGCTTTGTGCACTCTGCTGTTGTGTTTTGGATGCTCTTTCCCTCAGGTCAGTCTTTTTCAGACTTTATCCTTGCCTTCAGTGTGAGTGTTTGGACCTTGGCTAGAGTGTGGTGACTTTTAGCTAAGTGTGCTCTGGTCTGTTTGTTAAGTGACCTGATGCTATTTCCACTAGAGCCTAAGATTTGCAGAACTAAACATGGCAGACACGATGCATGCAGGGGGTTTGTGCTGGTCTTCTGGGGGAGGGTCCCAGTGCACACTGGTCTGAGAAAAACAGCACCAGCAGAGAATAGAGGCACAGAGCTTGGTATAAGGTGTTTAGATCACCAGTGTTGGTGTTGTGGTACATAGTGAAGTTTATTTATGCTGAGAGGCATGGGAGAGAAATGGCACCAGCCCACTCCCGGGTCCCTGGAGAGAATTTATGCCCTCTGCCACTCAGGAAGCCCTAGCATAATAGTGAACTACCTCCCTTTTAGTGTTCCAAATATCCCTCAAATTACTACCTTCACATTGTCTGTCTCTCCATCTGCCTGCCGAGCAACACAGTGTACCTTGGGCTCTATCCCAGAGAGGCTGACTGAATTTTAAAACTCCAAACTTTAGGGATCTGGTTTGGTGGGGACCTGCACTGGTCCTCTGGGGGAAGGTCTCATTGATACAGGTTTGTCCCAGAAGGGTAATCTCACCAAAGTGGAGGGGCATGGAGTTTGTAGTAAAGCACAGCAACAAGCCAGTTTCCAGGTTAACCACTGGGAAGTGCATCCCAGGAAATCCTCAGATCATGCAGTCTATACTGGGCTATCTGCCCTCCTTCTCCAAAGGAGCACTGCAGCACCCTCAGGGCTCCATATCAGCCATGCTGTGGACTTCTAAAACTCCAGTTATTGAACCTCACTCATTGTAAAAACTCCCCCAAATAAGCCCCTCTCCTTTTCCCAATCACTAGCTTTGGGGAAGTGTTTTCCTTGTGCGATCTCCTGTGCACGCCTCTCCCTCTAGTCTTTCTCTGTGACTAGGACTTCCTCCCCTCTGCAGTACCCATGATCTGTTTCTCCCCTAAAATACTTCTCCACACCTACTTTCTACAATGTGGCCTCTTCTCTCCCTCTAGTTGTGCAGTTTGTCTCGTCAGTCCTTAGGTCAATTTATTGGGTATTCAGAATGATATGGTATTTATCTTGTTTTGTTTGAGGGGTAAGGCAATCTTAGTTTCCTCCTAGTATTCTGCCATCTTAGTTCTTCTCCTAAAAGAACATTTTTAAAACTGCAGATCACAGTCTATTAAGTAGTGAAGTCAAGTCATTGTGTCACAAACATCATTTTTATACAATGAAGTAGTGTAAAGACATATAAAAATATCTGTCACTTAGAACAATAATCATTTTGTGAAACTTTTGTTTCAGTTACATATTTATGTGTGTGTATGTATATATGTATTTGTGGACAGAGCCATATAGTCTATTTTTGAACTGTGGATAGTAGTCACAAAGACATTTGTGATAGAAAAACCACCAATCCTCTTGTCCTGGAAGGGATTTTTTTCTCAGTTCATCATGTTTTGTATCTATTTTCTACTCTATACATTGAAACAGCGAAGATTTATGCAGCACAACATAGCTACTAGAGATATTGCCTGGAGGTGGGCACAACTTTTCAGACATGTTTACTAAAACAGAGTACCAGGTGCTCCGGTAATTCCAAATAGACCTAGTTTCCTCTGTAGGGACAGTTACAATTTCATATAAGTTGAATACCTGAGATGGCACATCTTTGTTGTGAATCTGGGCCCTGTAGCATAGATTGAAACCTTTAAATTATAATTTAGAAAAACAACCCTCATGTATTTCCAGTAACAGCTAATGTGAAAGTGTAGGGGACTGAATAACAAAAGGTTAGACAGTTAAAACCTAGGAAAGATATTGTATCCTAGGTGTAGGTGCCTGCAATGATAGAGAAATAACTATTTGGGATTTTGTTACTGAGGCCAAGAATATGTAAGTTGTTGGCTGGACTTCTTTGAAATTCTTCTTTGCATTAGTTCTTCTTGAATAGCATCACCACAGAACTAGAACTTTTCTAGATATATTTTCAAATTGGTTATACTCAGGTGGCTTGGAACTTTAAATAGCCAGCATCCATGTTCTTCCAGTGTTCTGACAAAGGCAATGCTGTCCTTTAGAACCACCAATATTTCTAAGTAGTTCATATAATCCATTGCCTTTCCATTAGGTGTCATGAGGTGGCAGAAACTTTTGTTTGTCTCTAAAGGACCCTCCTAAACATTTATCTTCATCAATTATTGGGGTTTTATAACTTATGCTCTATAAATATAGCAAGGTAGTTTAATGGCTTCCTAATAAGGCATATTATACAGCTTGTATCTGGTCATAGTAACTGTGAGTATGATAATCCATGCCCATTTGTAATTTTTCACACTTTTTCACATTACCACAGTAGGTAAGGTATGTGGACAGAATGATTTCATATGATTCCATTAGTTGACAGTTCTTTGATATGATTTCTCAGACCATTAATCTTGATAAACCAGACCTTCTAGATCACTAGCTATCAATTGAGGAAAAATTTGTCATTCAGGAGACATTTAGCAATGTCTAAAGTCACTTGTTTTTTGTCAAAACTGTGGGTGTATATCTAATGGGTAGAGGTCAGGGGTGGTAGTAAACATTATATAATGCACAAAACAGCCCTTCCTCGCCCAAAACACAGAATTACTTGCCCAAGATGTCAGTAGTGCTGCTGCTGATTTTTAAAAATACTGTCCTGACCCCTATGTTTGACCCCAAATTTTCTTTAATCATTCAAAGCTATAGTAACTTATTTTCTTCATATACCCCTTCATTTACATGGATACTCTATTATGGCCTGAGTCCTTATCTTCCTTCTCAAAATTCTTCTTCTACTTCCCAGAACTTGAGTAGTTCTTAAGCTCAAAATTATGTTAACTAAGATCTTAAACTTAGAGTTTTCTAAGATGACAGGCAAGAGAAACAGAGATTGAGAAGTTATTGTTGTGGTTGTTGTTGACTTGTCATAATTTATTTTAAAAATAATTTAAGTATAGTTGACACACAATGTTACATTATTTTAGGGGTGTGGCATAAAGATTTGTTAAGTTTATATGTTATGATGTGATCAACACAAGTGTAGCTACCATCTGTCACCATACAGTGCTATAACGATATCATTGACTTACATTCCTTATGTTGTGCCCTTTATTCCTGTGACTTGTCATTCCATAACTGGAAGCCTGTATCTCCCACAGCCCTTCATACATTTTGTCCATCTCCCACCTCCCACCCCTCTGGCAACCATCAGTTTGTTTTTGTATTTATAGGGCTGATTCTGCTTTTATGTTTAATTATTCATATTTTTTTTAGATTTCAGAGTTGTTTTTGTTTCTATTTGTCTTTAATTTTGGTGAGCTAGTATGCATAACATAAAGGGAGTTTTGTTAAGGATATTATTAGTCTGCTGATGGAAATAATATACTGGTACTTAAAATGGCTAACATTAGGCTCATCAATGTCATGTACACCACAGCAAGGTTGATTCAGCTCACCTCAGTGGCTAATGTGGAGAAAGTTAATGAGTTCAATTTTAAATATGATAGTTTGAGGTGTCTATTGGTCATTCAAGCAAAGATGTCAAGTAGGTCATTAAATATATGGAATTAGAGGTAAAAATAGATGTGAACATTATCATTTTATAGATGGTAATCAAAGCCACGAGACTGTATGGTAAGAGCTAAGAATATAATACAGATTTAGAAGAGAAGGTAGTCCATGACTAAACTCTTCAGATTAAGGATCAATTCAGAGCCAGTGATCTTTCCACTATATCAAGCTCTCTCAGACGGAAGGGGAATTGCATTTAATAATTTAATAAAATTTTATATTAAACACTTATTATATGGTGGCACTATGGTAGGCTCTTGGATACATCAGTAAATAAAACTGACAGAAACCCCAGACCTTAGAGGAGCTTATGGTATAATAAGTTTCTTTATAACAAAACATGGGTTCCAGAAGTCTTCCCACTTATAATCCTCTGGTTCTCTGAAAACCCAATACCCCATCTTCACTATTAGAAAAAAATTCTAGATGCTACCTTATTCTCCCATTTTCTCTATTCCAGCATCTTTGTTTGATGTTGTACGTGACTTTAGCTTTCCTAGAAAACTGCTGGTTGTTTTGAAGAAGTGAAATAGATAATGCAGCAATCCAGATATTAGGCATTGGCCTCAGGCAAAGGGAAGGGGGAAAATGTTACAAAAAAGGAATAATAGGGAGGAGGGGCAAGATGGCGGAGGAGTAGGGTCCCCAAATCACCTGTCCCCAACAAATTACCTAGATAACCTTCAAACCATCCTGAAAATCTACGAATTCGGCCTGAGATTTAAAGAGAGACCAGCTGGAATGCTACAGTGAGAGGAGTTCACGCTTCTATCAAGGTAGGAAGACGGGGAAAAAGAAATAAAGAAACAAAAGGCCTCCGAGGGGGAGGGGCCCCGGAGGAGCCGGGCTGAGGCCGGGGCGAGTGTCCCCAGGACAGGAGAGCCCCGTCCCGGAGGAGCAGGAGCTGCACCAACCTTCCCGGGCGGGCGGAAAGGGGCTCGCAGGGAGTTGGAGCAGGACCCAGGAGGGCGGGGATGCCCTCGGGCTCCCGGGGACACTAACAGGCACCTGCAAGCGCAGGAGAGTGCGCCGAGCTCCCTAAGGGCTGCAGCACGCACCGGAGCAGTTCGGAGGGGCTCGGGAGCGGCTCCAGGGAGGGAGCTGCGGGGCGGGAGCGCAAATCCAACAACACAGGCCCGGGAGCACAGGGCGCCGGGACACAGCCCAGGATCCGGCCTCCCCCCGGGACAGGCAGAGGCCGGGAGGGCCCAGGACAGCAAGGACGCTCCTGCCCCGAGCTGAGCAGATCAGCGGCCCCGCCCCGGAGCCTCCAGGCCCTGCGGACGGAGAGCCGAGAGCCCCGAGCCCCGTAGTTCCTGCGGAGACTGAATCCAGGCTTCCAGAGCTGCCATAGCAACTGCCGCTGATCCTCCTGAGACCTCACGGGGTAAACAACCCCCGCTGAGCCCTGCAGCAGGCAGGGGCAGAGCAGCTCCCCCAAGTGCTAACACCTGAGAATCAGCACAGCAGGCCCCTCCCCCAGAAGACCAGCTGGACGGACCAGTTCCAGGGGAAGTCAAGGGACTTAAACTCTACAGAAATACTCCCCCGTGTTTTTTTTTTCTTTTCTTTTTTCTTTTCTTTTTGATTTCTGATTGCTTCCCCCACCCCCTTTTTTTTTCACCTTTCTTTCTTTTTCTTTCCCTTTTTCTTCTCTTCTTTCCTTTTTCTTTTCTTTTTCTTTTTTCTTTTTCTCTTTTCTTTCCTTCTCTCTCTTTCTCTCATTCTCCCAATACAACTTGTTTTTGGCCACTCCGCACTGAGCAAAATGACTAGAAGGAAAACCTCACCTCAAAAGAAAGAATCAGAAACAGCCCTCTCTCCCACAGAGTTACAAAATCTGGATTACAATTCAATGTCAGAAAGCCAATTCAGAAGCACTATTATACAGCTACTGGTGGCTCTAGAAAAAAGCATTAAGGACTCACGAGACTTCATGACTGCAGAATTTAGATCCAATCAGGCAGAAATTAAAAATCAACTGAATGAGATGCAATCCAAACTAGAAGTCCTAACGACGAGGGTTAACGAGGTGGAAGAACGAGTGAGTGACATAGAAGACAAGTTAATGGCAAAGAGGGAAACTGAGGAAAAAAGAGATAAACAATTAAAGAACCATGAAGACAGATTAAGGCAAATAAATGACACTCTAAGGAAGAAAAACCTACGTTTAATTGGGGTTCCCGAGGGCGCCGAAAGGGACAGAGGGCCAGAATATGTATTTGAACAAATCCTAGCTGAAAACTTTCCCAATCTGGGAAGGGAAACAGGCATTCAGATCCAGGAAATAGAGAGATCCCCCCCTAAAATCAATAAAAACCGTTCAACACCTCGACATCTAATAGTGAAGCTTGCAAATTCCAAAGATAAAGAGAAGATCCTTAAAGCAGCAAGAGACAAGAAGTCCCTGACTTTCATGGGGAGGAATATTAGGGTAACAGCAGACCTCTCCACAGAGACCTGGCAGGCCAGAAAGGGCTGGCAGGATATATTCAGGGTCCTAAATGAGAAGAACATGCAACCAAGAATACTTTATCCAGCAAGGCTCTCATTCAAAATGGAAGGAGAGATAAAGAGCTTCCAAGACAGGCAGGAACTGAAAGAATATGTGACCTCCAAACCAGCTCTGCAAGAAATTTTAAGGGGGACTCTTAAAATTCCCCTTTAAGAAGAAGTTCAGTGGAACAATCCACAAAAACAAGGACTAAATAGATATCATGATGACACTAAACTCATATCTGTCAATAGTAACTCTGAACGTGAACGGGCTTAATGACCCCATCAAAAGGCGCAGGGTTTCAGACTGGATAAAAAAGCAGGACCCATCTATTTGCTGTCTACAAGAGACTCATTTTAGACAGAAGGACACCTACAACCTGAAAATAAAAGGTTGGAGAACCATTTACCATTCAAATGGTTCTCAAAAGAAAGCAGGGGTAGCCATCCTTATATCAGATAAACTAAAATTCACTCCGAAGACAGTAGTGAGAGACGAAGAGGGACACTATATCATACTTAAAGGATCTATCCAACAAGAGGACTTAACAATCCTCAATATATATGCCCCGAATGTGGGAGCTGCCAAATACTTAAACGAATTATTAACCAAAGTAAAGAAATACTTAGATAATAATACACTTATACTTGGTGACTTCAATCTAGCTCTCTCTACCCTTGATAGGTCTTCTAAACACAACATCTCCAAAGAAACGAGAGCTTTAAATGATACACTGGACCAGATAGATTTCACAGATATCTACAGAACTTTACATCCAAACTCAACTGAATACACATTCTTCTCAAGTGCACATGGAACTTTTTCCAGAATAGACCACATACTGGGTCACAAATCGGGTCTGAACCTATACCAAAAGATTGGGATCGTCCCCTGCATATTCTCAGACCATAACGCCTTGAAATTAGAACTCAATCACAAGAAGAAGTTTGGAAGGACCTCAAACACGTGGAGGTTAAGGACCATCCTGCTAAAAGATAAAAGGGTCAACCAGGAAATTAAGGAAGAATTAAAAAGATTCATGGAAACTAATGAGAATGAAGATACAACTGTTCAAAATCTTTGGGATGCAGCAAAAGCAGTCCTGAGGGGGAAATACATCGCAATACAAGCATCCATTCAAAAACTGGAAAGAACTCAAATACAAAAGCTAACCTTACACATAAAGGAGCTAGAGAAGAAGCAGCAAATCGACCCGACGCCCAGCAGAAGAAGAGAGTTAATTAAAATTCGAGCAGAACTCAACGAAATTGAGACCAGAAGAACTGTGGAACAGATCAATAGAACCAGGAGTTGGTTCTTTGAAAGAATTAATAAGATAGATAAACCATTAGCCAACCTTATTAAAAAGAAGAGAGAGAAGACTCAAATTAATAAAATCATGAATGAGAAAGGAGAGATCACTACCAACACCAAGGAAATACAAACGATTTTAAAAACATATTATGAACAGCTCTACGCCAATAAATTAGGCAATCTAGAAGAAATGGACGCATTCCTGGAAAGCCACAAACTACCAAAACTGGAGCAGGAAGAAATAGAAAACCTGAACAGGCCAATAACCAGGGAGGAAATTGAAGCAGTCATCAAAAACCTCCCAAGACACAAGAGTCCAGGGCCAGATGGCTTCCCAGGGGAATTCTATCAAACGTTTAAAGAAGAAATCATACCTATTCTACTAAAGCTGTTTGGAAAGATAGAAAGAGATGGAGTACTTCCAAACTCATTCTATGAGGCCAGCATCACCTTAATTCCAAAACCAGACAAAGACCCCACCAAAAAGGAGAATTACAGACCAATATCCCTGATGAACATGGATGCAAAAATTCTCAACAAGATACTAGCCAATAGGATACAACAACACATTAAGAAAATTATTCACCATGACCAAGTAGGATTTATCCCCGGGATGCAAGGCTGGTTCAACACTCGTAAAACAATCAATGTGATTCATCATATCAGCAAGAGAAAAACCAAGAACCATATGATCCTCTCATTAGATGCAGAGAAAGCATTTGACAAAATACAGCATCCATTCCTGATTAAAACTCTTCAGAGTGTAGGGATAGAGGGAACTTTCCTCGATATCTTAAAAGCCATCTACGAAAAGCCCACAGCAAATATCATTCTCAATGGGGAAGCACTGGGAGCCTTTCCCCTAAGATCAGGAACCAGACAGGGATGTCCACTCTCACCATTGCTATTCAACATAGTATTGGAAGTCCTAGCCTCAGCAATCAGACAACAAAAAGACATTAAAGGCATTCAAATTGGCAAAGAAGAAGTCAAACTCTCCCTCTTCGCCGATGACATGATACTCTACATAGAAAACCCAAAAGCCTCCACCCCAAGATTGCTAGAACTCATACAGCAATTTGGTAGCGTGGCAGGATACAAAATCAATGCCCAGAAATCAATGGCATTCCTATACACTAACAATGAGACTGAAGAAAGAGAAATTAAGGAGTCAATCCCATTTACAATTGCACCCAAAAGCATAAGATACCTAGGAATAAACCTAACCAAAGAGGTAAAGGATCTATACCCTAAAAACTATAGAACACTTCTGAAAGAAATTGAGGAAGACACAAAGAGATGGAAAAATATTCCATGCTCATGGATTGGCAGAATTAATATTGTGAAAATGTCAATGCTACCCAGGGCAATTTACACGTTCAATGCAATCCCTATCAAAATACCATGGACTTTTTTCAGAGACTTAGAACAAATTATTTTAAGATTTGTGTGGAATCAGAAAAGACCCCGAATAGCCAGGGGAATTTTAAAAAAGAAAACCATAGCTGGGGGCATCACAATGCCAGATTTCAGGTTGTACTACAAAGCTGTGGTCATCAAGACAGTGTGGTACTGGCACAAAAACAGACACATAGACCAATGGAACAGAATAGAGAATCCAGAAATGGACCCTGAACTTTATGGTCAACTAATATTCGACAAAGGAGGAAAGACGATCCACTGGAAGAAAGACAGTCTCTTCAATAAATGGTGCTGGGAAAATTGGTCATCCACATGCAGAAGAATGAAACTAGACCACTCTCTTGCACCATACACAAAGATAAACTCAAAATGGATGAAAGATTTAAATGTGAGACAAGACTCCATCAAAATCCTAGAGGAGAACACAGGCAACACCCTTTTTGAACTTGGCCACAGTAACTTCTTGCAAGATACATCCACGAAAACAAAAGAAACAAAAGCAAAAATGAACTATTGGGACTTCATCAAGATAAGAAGCTTTTGCACAGCAAAGGATACAGTCAACAAAACTCAAAGACAACCTACAGAATGGGAGAAGATATTTGCAAATAACATATCAGATAAAGGGCTAGTTTCCAAAATCTATAAAGAACTTATTAAACTCAACACCAAAGAAACAAACAATCCAATCATGAAATGGGCAAAAGACATGAAGAGAAATCTCACAGAGGAAGACATAGACATGGCCAACATGCACATGAGAAAATGCTCTGCATCACTTGCCATCAGGGAAATACAAATCAAAACCACAATGAGATACCACCTCACACCAGTGAGAATGGGGAAAATTAACAAGGCAGGAAACAACAAATGTTGGAGAGGATGCGGAGAAAAGGGAACCCTCTTACACTGTTGGTGGGAATGTGAACTGGTGCAGCCACTCTGGAAAACTGTGTGGAGGTTCCTCAAAGAATTAAAAATAGACCTGCCCTACGACCCAGCAATTGCACTGTTAGGGATTTACCCCGAAGATTCAGATGCAATGAAACGCCGGGGCACCTGCACCCCGATGTTTCTAGCAGCCATGTCCACAATAGCCAAACTGTGGAAGGAGCCCGGTGCCCATCGAAAGATGAATGGATAAAGAAGATGTGGTTTATGTATACAATGGAATATTACTCAGCCATTAGAAACAACAAATACCCACCATTTGCTTCAACGTGGATGGAACTGGAGGGTATTATGCTGAGTGAAGTAAGTCAATCGGAGAAGGACAAACAGTGTATGTTCTCACTTATTTGGGGAATATGAATAATAGTGAAGGGGAATATAAGGGAAGGGAGAAGAAATGTGTGGGAGATATCAGAAAGGGACACAGAACATAAAGACTTCTAACTCTGGGAAATGAACTAGGGGTGGTGGAAGGGGAGGAGGTCGGGGGGTGGGGGTGAATGGGTGACGGGCATGGAGGGGGACACTTGACGGGATGAGCACTGGGTGTTATTCTGTATGTTGGTAAATTGAACACCAATAAAAATTAATTTATAAAAAAAATAATAAATAAATAAATATATTTTTAAGCATATAAAAAGCCAAAAAAAAAGGAATAATAGGTATTCATAATGAAATAAATAACATTATAAACCTAAGTTAAGATAAGTGAGCAAAGAATTCTCAGTTCTTAGACTGACAAAATATAACAAAGGTAGGACAACATAGTTACACAGTATTGGAGGACGTAAGGGTAAAGATATGGGCCTGGTTTGAAAATGCCAGTATGCATTAGGAAGGGAAAAATTGTAGAGGGAAAATAAGTAAACTCAAACAATCATATTTTTTATTCTTTATCTTTGCCTTTGCTATCTTGGACTGAGTTTTACTCCCATCAGGCAAAAAATTTATATGAGTAAGAGAACATTAAAAAATGCATTGAACTAAAAACTAATAATAAAACTTTAGACTTTCTGAGTTTATTATTATTATTGAAGTGTAATTAACATGCCATAGTCTATTAATTTCATGTGTGCAACATAATGATTTGACATTTGCATACATTGTATATATTTAAAAAATAGGGATGCCTGGGTTGTTCAGTGGTTAAGCATCTGCCTTTGGCTCAGGGCGTGATCCTGAAATCCTGGGATTGAGTCCCATATCAGGCTTCCTACATGGAGCCTGCTTCTCCCTCTGTCTATGGCTCTGCCTCTTTCTGTGTCTCTCATGAACAAATAAAAATCTTTTTAAAATAAAGTAAATATTGTTTAAGATATATCTTAAAGTAAAGGAAAATGTCCAAAGTTCATATATATTAAAAGTTGTACTTTATCATAGATACACTGGTTTTTTTAAAAAGATTTTATTTATTCATGAGAGACACACAGAGAGAGGCAGAGACATAGGCAAAGGGAGAAGCAGGTTCCCCGTGGGGGACCCTAATGTATGACTTGATTCCAGAAACCTGGGATCATGTCCTGAGTTGAAGGTAGTTGCTCAACTGCTGAGTCACTCAGGAGTCCCATAAATACACTTTTTAAACTCAAAAACAGACAGTATTTTAAAAGTGAGTTAGATAGTAACCAAGAGAGCAAAATTATCCTAGAATCTTTGCTTACCATTTTGATCACTATTTGAATTCTTCTACCTCAGGTCACCCTTAGTTCTTCCTATAACCCATGACCATCTGGTGGGCATTCTCACTGGACTCACCCTAGCCTAAAGTGTAAGACATGACCATAATACTATGAAATCCATAGTTCCAGAAGCACTACACACATAGATGAGCTGGCAATAATCCTTCAGTCCTTTCATTTTTTTTTCTTTTTTGGAGTAAAAATATTACAGAACTATTGAATATGTAATCAAAGGTCTTACTTTTACATATTAGGACTCCACATCAGCATAATTATTCTAGCAACCAGTATTTGTTAAGAACAGTTTCCTTTATCTCGGTCAGTTTATGAAGTCCCCTACATAATTCTGTGAATACTCAGGACTCACAATTCTGACCAAGGCAGGATATTTTAAGTATCCTGCTGATGGAAAGATATAGACATTGATCATTCTGTACAATTCAAAAATGTCACTTCTTATGTCAAACCTATGTTGGATTAGTATTAACAACCTGGATGAAAAAAACAAAAAACAAAAAACAACCTGGATGGTATGTGACCTCTTCCTTATGAAAAGATGACAATACCTCCAGAGAAGGAAGTAGACACTGTGGAAGAGTACCAGTTGCTGGAAAGGTATACTGTGTAATGATGCTGCTCTGAACATAAAATTTCAAAAAAAGTTTTCTACACTTTTATGTGAGAAATTTATTCAGAGAGCCATGGATGTTTGGACCTGTGTGTATAACTGAAAGTCTACCTGTATACCTAGACTCATCTCTTAACCATCCCGGTTCAATTTATCACAGCCATAACTGAGTAAATGGATCTGCATGAAAAGTCAGCCACTCTATGTATGTGTGCCAGGCCCACCAGCAAGAAATGCTACATATATCCAATAATGATAAAACAATCAGCCAGATTCTCTTCCTATAGCTTTATTTTAAGTCAGGGAAATCTTGGCTGCCTATAGAAACTGCTATAGATCTATGTACTGATATTTCAGGGCAATGAGGAAATCTTCATGGTCCAGCAGGCCCAGATTCACTACAAGCCTCAGCTAGATTTAGTGAGAACATGTAATGTTCTGATGCTAAGAGAGACCAAAGGTAGAAAGTTATATAAGGCTACTCATACTGATGTGGACATTTAGGCTCAAATGGTCTAGGTCTATAACTGAACTATCATCTGTAGCATAATGAATTATTGCTAAACTACACTTAGCATCTGTGCCTACTGACAATGTCAATAATCATAAGCTTTCCAGGTGTGCCTGCTTTATCACTCACAAGGACAGCTAGAGTGTCCAAAAAAAAAACCAATTTACCAAGACATCTTCTTAGAGAATAAGGTAAGGGAAATACCTGTTCACTTGCTTATTGAATAAGCAGTTATTGAGGATTTAATATGAGATAGGCACTTGGGATATAATGTTGATTAGGACAGACAAAAAGTATATGCCCTATGAAGCCTACATAATAAAGTGGAAGACAAAAACAAAACAAATAAGTAAATTATATAGTATATTAGGAAGTAATACGTGCTATGGAGATAAATAAAGCAAGGAAAGGGGATAAGGAGATTAGTTTTAAATGTGATCATAAGAGTTCTCCCTGAGAAAGTGATATTTAACTAAATACAGGAAGAAGCTGAAGAAGCACACCTTATACAGACATACTCCAGATACATTATGGATGTGGTTCCAGACCACTGCAATAAAGTAAATATTGCAATAAATTATGTCAATTTAACTTTTTGATTTCCAAGTGCATATAAAAGTTATGTTTACACTATACTGTGATCTATTAAGTGTGCAGTAGTATTATGTCTAAAATATATGTGTCTTAATTTAAAAATACTTTACTGCTAATATATGCTAACCATAATCTGAGTTTTTAATCATAATTTTTCATTGTTGTTGGAGGGTCTTGCCTCAAAGTTGATGGTTGTTGACTGATAAGAGTGATGGTTACTGAAGGCTGAGGCAATGGCTGTGGCAATTTCTTAAAATACAATACAGTTTGTCCATTGTTTGACTCTTCCTTTCTCAAACTATTTCACTATAGCATGTAATGTTGTTTGAGAGCATTTTACCCACTATTGAACTTTTTTTCAAAGTTGAAGTCAAGCCTCTCAAACTCTGTCCCTGTTTTATCAATTATGGTTGGATAATATTTGAAATCTTTTGTTGTCATTTAAAAAGTCTTCACAGCATGTTCAGTAGGGGTAGATTCTATCTCAAGAAATTTTCTTTGCATCCATTAAAGTTTTATTATGAAATTGTAGCCATTCAGTCAAATATCCAAGCTTCACTTCTATTTTTGGTATTTATTATTAACATTTTATTAAAAAAAAACAAAATTTTAAAGTTGAAATTTTAAATTTTTCTTTACACAAAGTAAAATAACTGTGAATTAAAATTGTGCTGGGTTGGAGGTCTAAGTTGATCAAATTAATAGTTTTGGAATTTTTCATTATGTTAAAATTAACTAAAATTTCTCTTCTTTTTCAATTTGCACATTTAAAATTTTAGCATTGATACATTTTTTACTCATCGGGGTCTCTCATATCAGTAAAGCAGAAATTACTTACATAGGATAATGTAACTTATTTAGGGAAAATGTAGAAAATGTTCATTTAGATAGCTGTGTTTTGTTTTTATTTTTTTCCTTTTTAAAATTTTTTAACAAGGCTAATGATTTTATTTTTTGTATATTTTTTATTGGAATTCAATTTGCCAACATATAGTATAACACCCAGTGCTCATTCTTTTTTTTTTTAAATTTAAATTCATTTTGCCAACATGTAGTATAACACCCAGCGCTCAGGATTCATTTATAATTTTAGTCCACTTGCTATTTCCACCACATCTGTAGTTACTTTCCCCACAGAAGTCTTGAGCCCCTCAAAGTCATCCATAAATGTTGGAATCAGCTTCTTCCAAACTCCTGTTAGTATTGGTATTTTGATCTCTTTCCATGAATCAGAAATGTTTTTATAATGTCTAGAAAGGTAAATCCTTTCCAGAAGGTTATCACTTTACTTTGCCCAGATCTATTAGAAAAATTGTGATCTATGGAAGCTATAAACTTATGAAATGTATATATTGATTGATAAGACTTGGAAGTTGAAGTTACTCCTTGATCTGTGAATGGCAGAATATATGCTATGATTGTAGACATGAAAATAGTATTAATATCATTATACAATTCCATCAGAGCTCTTGGATTACCAGGTGCATTGTCAATGAGCAGTTACATTTTGAAAGGAATCTTTTTTTTCTCAGCAAGTCTCAACAGGGAGTTTCAAAATTCTGTAAACCTGTTGTCAAAAAATACGTGTCATCCAGGCTTTGCTATCCCATTTATAGAGCACAGGTAGAGTAGCTTTAACATAATTCTTAGTCTCTAGGATTTGGGGCTAAATACCTAGTAGTACAATTGCTGGATTGTAGGGTAGTTCTATTTTAACTATTTCAGTAACCTCCCTAGTGTTTTCCGTAGTGGCTGCACCAATGCACAGTTTGCATTCCCCCTAACAGTGCAAGAGGGTTGCACTTTCCCGACACTTGCCAACACTTATTGTTTCTTAGGTTGTTGATTTTACCCATTCTGACAGCTGTGAGGTGATACATCACTGTAGCCTGGATTTGCATTTCCCTGATGATCAGTGATGCTGACCATCTCTTCATATATCTGTTGGTCATTTGTATGTTTTCTTTGGAAAAATGTCTATGCTTGCCTTCTGGCCATTTTTTTAACTGGATCATTTGCTGGATGATGAATTTGATAAGTTCTTTATATATTTTGAGTACTAAGACTTTATTAGATATGTCATTTGCAAACATTTTCTCCCATTCTGAAGGTTGCTTTTTACTTTTGTTGATTGTTTCCATCACTGTGCAGAAGCTTTTTATTTTGATGTAGTCCCACTAGTTTATTTTTGCTTTTGTTTCCCTAAACTCAGGAAACATATCTTGGAATAACTTACTAGAGTCAATGTCAAAGAAGTTACTCCCTGTGTCCTCTATGATTTTTATGGTTTCAGGTCTCAGATTTATGTTTTTCATCCATTTGGAATTAATTTTTGTGTATGGTGTAAAAAAGTTGTCCGGTTTCATTTTTCTGCCTGTGGCTGTCCAGTTTTCCCAACACCATTTGTTGAAGAGATTGTCTTTTTCCCATTGCATATTCTTTCCTGTTTTGCTGAAGATTAATTGACCATATAGTTGTGGGTCCATTTCTGGGTTTTACCTTTTGTTCTATTGATTGATGTGTCTTTTTTGGTGCTAGTCCCTAACTGTTTTAACTATAAGTTTGTAATATAACTTTAAGTCCAGAATTGTAATGCTTCTAGCTTTGCTTTTATTTTTCAAGGTTGCTTTGGCTATTTGGAGTCTTTAGCGATTCCATACAAATTTTAGGATTGTTTGTCTAACTCTATGAAAAAAAATGCTAGTGGTATTTTGATAGGGATTGAATTAAATGTGTTGATTGCTTTCAGTAATATAGACATTTTAACAATATGTGTTCTTCCAATACATGACCATGAGATGTATTTCCATTTCTTTGTACCATCTTCAATTACTTTCATCAGTGTATTAGTATTCAGAGTATAGATTCTTCCATCTTTTCAGTTACATTTATTCCTAAGCATCTTATTGTTTTTTGTGCAATTGTAAATGGGTATGATACCTTAATTTATCTTTCTGCTGCATCATTATTGGTGTGTAGAAAGATATATGTGAACTACATGATATCCATAAAACTATAGCAAATACTCAAAATTGAGAATGGACTCTAAATATAACACTAAAGAACAATATCAAACCAGAAGGGAGGGCAGCCTGGGTGGCTCAGCAGTTTAGTGCTGCCTTCGGCCCAGGGCGTGACCCTGGAGACCTGGGATTGAGTCCCACATCCAGCTCCCTGCATGGAGCCTGCTTCTCCCTCTGTCTGTGTCTCCACCTCTCTCTGTCTCTCATGAATAAATAAATAAATCTTTAGAAGGGAAAAGAAAAAAGAAAGTAACAAAGGAACTACAAAAATAGGCAGAATACAACAAAAGGCAGTAAGTATATACTTAAAAATGATTAATTAAGTGTAAAAAGGACTAAATTCTCCAATCAAAAGACATAGAATAAGTGAATTGGATTTTTAAAAATAAAAGAATCATCTACATGCTGCCCACAAGAGGCTTACTTTAGAAGTAAGGAAATACATGAACAGAAGTGATGTGATGAAGAAAGATATTTCATGCAAATGGATATTGGTGTAGAAAGAAAACTGGTATAGTTATACTCATGTCAGGCAAAATAGAGTGTAGAACAAAGAATGTAATAAAAAAAGGCATGGCATAATGATAAAGGGGTCAATCCAGAAAGATGATATGTCATTTATAAATGTATATGCACTCAACATAGTAGCACCAAAATATACAAAGCAAATATAAAAAGACCTGAAAAGGGAAATTGACAGCAATACAAAAATAGTAGGGAACTTTAACTTCCCACTTAATGAAAGGTTAGATCATCCAGACAGAAAATCAACAAGGAAGCAGTGGCTGTGAATGAAACATTGGACCAGATAAACTTAACAGATATATTCAGAATATTCCACCTGAAAGGAATAGAATACATACTCTTCTCAAGTATAGTTCAAACATTCTCTTAGATCACATACTAGACCAAAAAACAAGCTTCAGTGAAATCAACAAGACTGAAACAGTATCGGACATATTTTATAACCACAATTATATGAAACTGGAAATTAATTTTGAGAAGAAAACTAGAAAAATGTGGAGGTAAAACAGCATGCTGTTGAACAACAAATGTGTCATTGAGGAAATTAAAAGAGAAATTAAGAAATATTGAGAGATAGATAAATACAGAAATATACCAAAGTTTATAGGATGTAGTAAAAGTGGTTTTAAGAGGAAAGTAAATAGCAGTTTAGGCCTACCAGAAGAAACAAGAAAATCTCAAACAATATAATTTTTATCTAAAGGACCTAGAAAAATATCAAGTGAAACCCCAAATTACTAGAAGAAAGGAAATGATAAAGATCAGAACAGGGGAAAAAAAAAACAGAAACCAAAAAGACAATAGAAAAGATCAATGATATCAGAAAGGGACACAGAACATAAAGACTCCTAACTCTGGGAAACGAACTAGGGGTGGTGGAAGGGGAGGAGGGCGGGGGGTGGGGGTGAATGGGTGACGGGCACGGAGGGGGACACTTGACGGGATGAGCACTGGGTGTTATTCTGTATGTTGGTAAATTGAACACCAATAAAAATTAATTTATAAAAAAAAAAGAAAAGATCAATGAAACTAAAAGCTGTTTTTTTTAAAAAGATAAACAAAATTGACAAATCTTTAGCTAGATTCACGAAATGAGAGAGAGAAAAAGTTTAAATATATAAAATCAGAAAAGAGAGAAGTTGGAACTGCTATAACCGAAATACAAAAAATAATAATAAAAGGCTACTATGAAAAATTACAAACCAATAAACTGGACAACCAAAAGATATGGATAAATTCTTAGAAACATATACTTTCCCCTGACAATCTGAAAGACATAGAAAATCTGTGTAGATCAACTAATTGTAAGAGCACTGAGTCAATAAACATAAATGCCCCCAAAACAAAAGTCCAGGACCAGACAAATACACTGGTGAATTCTACAAAACATTGAAAGGAGAGTTAATATCTATCCTTCTCTAAGTCTTCCAAAAAATTGAAGAGGAGAGAAAATGTTCGAACTTATTTTATGAAATCAGCATTTCCTTGATATCAAAATCAGTCCATTGCTCCCCCAACAAAAGAAAGCTACAGATCAATATCAATGATGAATATAGGTATAGAAATCCTCAACAGGGACACCTGGGTGGCTCAGTGGTTGATCTTCTGCCTTCAGCTCAGGGTGTAATTCTGGAGTCTGGGGATTGAGTCCCACATCGGGCTCCCTGTGAGGAGCCTGCTTCTACCTTTGCCTATGTCTTTGCCTCTCTCTCTGTGTGTGTCTCCCATGAATAAATAAGTAAAATCTTTTTTAAAAATCCTCAACAAAATATTAGCAAAAGAAATTCAACAATACATGGAAAGGATCAGACACATTGGGATTTAACCCAGGATGCAAGAATGGGCCAACAGCTGCAAGAATGGGCCAACAGCTGCAATTCAGTTAATGTGATACCAAATTAATAAAACAGAAGGATAGAAACAACACAATTATTTTAATAGGTACAGAAAAACCATTTGACATAACTTAATATTTATTTATAATAAAAACTCTTAACAAACTGGAGATAGAGGGAGTGTACTTCAACATAATAAAGACTACATATGACAAACTCACAGCTAATATAATACTCAATGTTGAAAAAAAGTTTTTCCCTTAAGATTGGGAACAAGAAAAACAGGAAAACGATCCCCACTATTGCCCTCTGTTTATTTAATATAGTACTGGAGGTCTTAGCCAGAGGTATAAGGCAAGAAAAGGAAATAAAAACATCCAGTTGGAAAGGAAAAAATAAAACTGTCATTATTTGCATATGACATATATAGAAAATGCTAAAGTCTTCACAACAAAACTGGTAGATCTAATAAATTCAATAAAGTTTCAGGATACAAAATTAATATACAAAAATTCATTGTGCTTCTTGTATATGTTAATAATGAACTATCAGAAAAAATAAGTTAAAAATATCCCCATTTACAACTTCTTCAAAAAATACTAGGAATAAATTTAACCAAAGCAGTGAAAGACTTACAAACTGAAAACTGTTAAGACTTGGATGAAAGAAATTGAAGACCCAAATGGAAAGGCATTCTGTGTGTATGGGTTAGAAGAATCAATATTGTTAAAATGTCCATATTACCCAAAGTAATATACAGATTCAATGCAATACCTATTAAAATCCCAAAGGCATTTTTCACAGAACTAGAACAAATAATTTTACAATTTGTATGTAACCACAACAGATCCCAAATATTCAAAACAATGTTGATAAAGAAGAACAAAATTGCAGGTATCACACTCCCTGATTCAAACTGTACTATAAAGCTATAGTAATAAAAACAGTATGGTTTGGGCATAAAAACAAACACATAGATCTATGAAATAGAAGAGAAAGCCAAGAAATAAATTTATCTATATCTTTTTCTATCTATATCTATCTATATCTATATCTATATCTATATGTCATCAATTCTTTATGACAAAAGAAACAAAAATACCCATTGGGAAAAAACAATCTCTTCAATAAACAGTTTTGAAAACTGATGGTTACTAGAGGGGAGGTGGGGGATGGGTTAAATTGGTGATGAGGATTAAGGAGTATACTTGTGATGAGCACCAGTGTTGTATGGAAGTGTTGAATCACTAGATTTTACACCTAGAAGCAATACTACACTGTATGTTAACTAACTTGAATTTAAATTTAATAAATAAATAAATAAATAAATAAATAAATACACACACATAAAAATAAATGGTGTTAAGAAAACTAGGCAACTAAATGCAAAACAATGAAACTGGGGGCACCTGGATGGCTCAGTGTGTTAGGCATCTGCCTTCAGCTCAGTTCATGATCCTGGAATCCCAGGATTGAGCCCCTGCTTTGGGCTCCCTGCTCAGTGGGGAGTCTGCTTCTCTCTCTCTCTCTCTCTCTCTCTCTCTCTCTGCTCCCCACCCCAGCTCATGTACTCTCTGTCTTGCTCACTATCTCCCTCGAATAAATGAATAAAATATTTTTAAAAATAATGAAACTGGATCACTCTTACACCACATAGAAAAAATAACTAAAAATGGATTAATGACTTGAC
Organism: Nyctereutes procyonoides; assembly: GCF_905146905.1. Lineage (NCBI taxonomy): Eukaryota > Metazoa > Chordata > Mammalia > Carnivora > Canidae > Nyctereutes > Nyctereutes procyonoides. Next base: position 61,000,347 of record NW_026575125.1, on the reverse strand, counting down.
TGTAAGACCTGAAGCTGTGAAACTCCTAGAAGAAAACATAGGAAAAAAGCTCACTCAATATCAGTCTTTGTGATGTCTTTTTAGGATCAGACTCCAAAGGCCAAGGGAATAAAAACAAAAACAAATGGGGTCACATCAAACTAAATAGCTTCTGCACAGAAAAGGAAACCATCAACAAAATGAAAACACAATCATCTGAATGGAAGAGGGTACTGCAAGACATATATCCAAAAAGGGATTAATATCCAAAATATATAAATAACACATACAACTCCATTAGAGAAAATGTGATTAAAATGGGCAGAAGAAATGAATAGACATTTTTCCAAATAAAACACATATTCAAGAGGCACAGGGAAAGATACTCAGCATCACTAATAACCAGGTTAATGTGAATCAAAACCATAATGAGATATCATCTCACACCTGTCAGAATGGTTTTATCAGGCAGACAAGAAACAATAAGAATTGATAAGGATGTGGAGAAAAGGGAACCCTAGTGTGCTGTTGGTGGGAATGTAAATTAGTGCAATCCTTACGTGAAACAGTATAGAAGTTCCTCAAAACTTAAAAATAGAACTACCATATTATCCAGCAATTCAACTTCTGAGTATCTATCCCAAGAAAATATTTACACTAAGATATATGCACCCCTATATTTATTGCAGCATTATTTACAATAGCCAAGATATGGAAACAACCTAAGTGTCTATCAGTAAATCAATGGATAAAGAGGATGAGGTATATGTATATAATAAAATTCTACTTATCAATAAAAAACTGAAATCTATCATTTGCTACATTCCATGGATGTACCTTGAGGATATTATTCTAAGTGAACAGTAAGTCAGATGAAGTTAAGTGCAATCTAATAAAGCAACCAAACAAACAAAACTCAGATCAAAGAGCAGAGTGAAGGTTGCCAGAGAAGGGAGTTCTTTGAAGGGAATCAAGAAGTACTAAACTTCAGCTAAAAAATAAATAAGTCATGAGGATGTAATGCATAACACAGAGAATGCAATCAATAATATTTTATTAAGTTTTTATGGTGACAGATGGAAATTAGGCATATTGTAATGATCAGTTCACAATGTATACAAATGTTGTCAGTATGTGATATACATGAAACTAATAGAATACTGTATGTTAGTTATATTTCAATAAAATTAAATAAAAATGGAATGCAAAATACAGATGGCCTCATTTTTTAAATCAAGATAGTTTCATTTTATTTCAGAGTTTTCTAGTCTTAAATTCTAAGTACACAACAGTGATGATCATCTTGGATCATACTTTTACAAGAGTGATTAGTGCAAACTGCTAAATATATTCACTATAGAGTAGATGCCTAAAGACTAAGAATCTTGCTGGAACTGAGATGAATTACGCCCAATAACAGGAAACAAATACTTACCTAAATAATAATATGCACAAGCTATGTTGAGTAGCAAAAATAAGTTCAAGGGGCTGCCTGTGTGGCTCAGTTGGTTGAACATCTGCCTTTGGCTCACGTCATTGTCTCAGAGTCCTGGGATTCAGCCCCACATCAGGATCCCTGCTCAGTGGGGAGTCTGCTTCTCCATCTCCCACTCACCCCATGTGTGCTCTCTCTCTCTCTCGCTCAGCTCTCTCTCTCAAATAAACAAATCATAAAAAACTAATAAAATAAAATAAAACCTAGAAAGAATTTCCAATTAGATGTTCAGTTGTGATTCTAAGAATCTCTTATGAATTGGAGACAATTTATATATGTATTTTCATTATGTACAAAATGTAGTAACTTAAGTACTTTTTAATTGACGCAATATAAAAAGAAATTTATCCTCCCATTTCTTTGAATTTTTTGGATATGAAGAGGTAGTAGAGAAAACAGCTTTCTCTAATAAAATACAATAAATATTTGTATGGCATATATTTTCCCACCCTTTTACTTCAACAAAATCATCTCTTATTTTTTTCAACAAACTCATCAAAAAAAAAAAAAAACTCCTCTTGGTGAATTTGAAGTGAGTCTGTTGCTAATGGCATATAATTGGCTCATTTCTTTAACTCATTCTTCTAATCTATCTTTTGAAATGTATTTTTCATTTATATTTAACATTGTGGATATGTTAGAGTTTAAGTATGCCATTTGATTTTTTGTTTTCTGTTTGTTACCTCTGAGTGTCATTTCTCTGTCTCTCTTTTTATGCCTTCTTACTTATTAGTGGAACATTTTTCAGGATTATAACTTGAATTATTTATAGTATTTTGAGTATATCTTTGTGCAGTTTTCATAGAGTTTCCTCTGGGTATTGCAATATATATATATATGACTTAGCATATTTTACCATTTGAACCGTGAAGACAATACTTTCAAAAAGGCACCTTTACTTTCCCCACTTTTTTCCAAGTTGCTTAATTTTTTCAAGTTTTTATTTAGTTAACATACAGTATAACACCAGTTTCAGCTATAAATACAGAGATTCATCACTTACAACAACCAGTGCTCATCACAAGTGCCCTCTTTAATAACAATCACACATCCAGCCCTTTGCCCACCCACCCCCCTCAGTTTGTTCCATATCATTAAGAGTATCTTACGTATAGTTTCCCTGTCTCTTACTTCCCCCCTCCCCTATGTTCATCTGTTTGTCTTCTCAAATTCCACATATGAGTGAAATAATATGGTATGCATCTGTCTCTGACTGACTTATTTCACTTAGCATAATACAATCTAACTCCATCCCACCCATCCACATCATTACAATAGCAATATTTCATTTATTATTATTATTATTATTATTATTATTATTATTATTTTAGATTTCATTATTTTTGATGGCTCGTTAATATTCCACTGTGTATATATACCACCTCTTCTTTATCCATTCATCAGTCCATGAACATTGGGCTCTCTCCATAGTTTGGCTATTACTGATAATGCTGCTATAAATATCAGCATGTGTGTACCCCTTTGAATCTGTAGTTTTGTATCTTTTTGGTAAATACATAGTACTGCAATTGCTGGGTCATAGGGTAGTTCTATTTTAAACTCTTTGAGGAACCTCTACACAGTTTTCCAGAGTGGCTGCACTAGTTTTCATTCCCACCAACAGTGCAAGATGGTTCCCCTTTCTCCATATCCTCGCCAACACGTGTTGTTTCTTCTGTTGCTAATTTTAGTCATTCTGACAGGTGTGAGATGGTATCCCCTTATGGTTTTGATTTGTGTTTCCCTGATGATGAGTCATGTTGAGCATCTTTTCATGTGTCTGTTATCCATCCGCATGTCTTCTCTTGAAAAGTATTGGTGATACCTCGGTGGCTCAGCGCTTTAGTGCCTGCATTTGGCCCAGGGCGTGATCCTGGAGTCCCGGGATCGAGTCTAACATCAGGCTCCCTGCATGGAGCCTGCTTCTCCCTCTGCCTATGTCTCTGCCTCTCTCTCTCTCTCTCTCTCTCTCTCTCTCTCTCTCTCTCATGCATAAATAAATAAAATCTTAAAAAAAGAAAAGTATCTATTCACGTCTTCTGCCCATTTTTTAGCTGGATTATTTGTTTTTAGGTGGTGAGTTTTTAAGTCCTTTATAAATCTTGGATATGAACCCTTTATGAGCTATGTCATTTGCAAATATCTTTTTAAATTTTTTAAATATTTTTTATTTAAATTCAATTTGCCAATATATAACTTCCAGTGATCATCCTATCGAGTGCCCTGCTCAGTGCCTGTCACCCAGTTTCCCCATCCCCCCACCCATCTCCCCTTTAACAACCCAACCCTTTGTTTCCCAGAGTTGGAAGTCTCTCATGATTTGTCTCCCTCTCTAATTTTTCCCACTCAGTTTCCCTCTTTTCTCGTATAATCCCTTTCACTATTTCTTATATTCCACGTATGAGTGAAACCATATGATTATCCTCCAATTGACTTGTGCTGAGTGAAACATTTGCAAATATCTTGTCCAATTATATAAGCTTCTTTTTATTTTTTTCTGATTCTTTCTTTCACTGTGCATAGGCTTTTTATGTTGATGAAGTCCCAATAGTTCATTTTTGCTTTTGTTTCCCTTGCTTCTGGCAACATGTCTAGTAAGAAGTTGCTATGACTGAGGTCAAAGTGGTTCCTCCCTGTGTTCTCCTTTAGGACTTGATGTTTTCCTGCCTCACGTTTAGGTTTTTCCTTCATTTTGAGTTTATTTTTGTGTATGGTGTAAGAACATGGTCCAGTTTCATTCTTCATGTTGTTGTCCAGTTATCCCAAAATCATTTATTGAAGAAATTGTATTTTTTCCCATTGTATATTCTTTCCTTCTTTGTCAAAGTTTAGTTAACCATATAGTTGTGGGTCCATTTCTGGGTTTCTATTTTCAAATATCCATTGATCTATACATCAGCTTTTCTGCCAGTATTAAACTGTCTTGACTACAGCTTTGTAACAGATTGAAATCTAGATTTGTGATACTTCCAGGTTTGTTTTACTTTTTCAGGATTGCTTTGGTCATTTGGGATCTTTTGTGGATCCCTACAAATGTGAGGATTGTTTCTAGCTCTTTGAAAAATGGTGGTGGTGTTTTGGTTGCATTAAATGTGTATATAATTTTGGGTAGTATAGGTATTTTAACAAAGTTTGTTCTACCAATCCATGACCATAGACTGCTTTTCCATTTTTTTGTGTCCTCTTCAAATTCTTTCATAAGTTTTCTGTAGTCTTATGAAGAGAAATCTCACAGAGAAAGACATAGACATGGCCAACATGCACATGAGAAAATGCTCTGCATCACTTGCCATCAGGGAAATACAAATCTAAACCACAATGAGATACCACCTCACACCAGTGAGAATGGGGAAAATTAACAAGGCAGGAAACAACAAATGTTGGAGAGGATGCGGAGAAAAGGGAACACTCTTACACTGTTGGTGGGAATGTGAACTGGTGCAGCCACTCTGGAAAACTGTGTGGAGGTTCCTCAAAGAGTTAAAAATAGACCTGCCCTATGACCCAGCAATTGCACTGTTAGGGATTTACCCCGAAGATTCAGATGCAATGAAACGCCGGGACACCTGCACCCCGATGTTTCTAGCAGCCATGTCCACAATAGCCAAACTGTGGAAGGAGCCTCGGTGTCCATCAAAAGATGAATGGATAAAGAAGATGTGGTTTATGTATACAATGGAATATTACTCAGCCATTAGAAACGACAAATACTCACCATTTGCTTCAACGTGGATGGAACTGGAGGGTATTATGCTGAGTGAAGTAAGTCAATCGGAGAAGGACAAACAGTGTATGTTCTCATTCATTTGGGGAATATGAATAATAGTGAAAGGGAATAGAAGGGAAGGGAGAAGAAATGTGTGGGAAATATCAGAAAGGGAGACAGAACATAAAGACTCCTAACTCTGGGAAATGAACTAGGGGTGATGGAAGGGGAAGGGGGGGGTGGGGTGAATGGGTGACGGGCACTGAAGGGGACACTTGACGGGATGAGCACTGGGTGTTATTTTGTATGTTGGTAAATTGAACACCAATAAAAATTAATTTATTAAAAAAAGTTTTCTGTAGTCTTCAGAGTATGGATCTTTTACCTTTTTAGTTTAGTTTATTCCTAGGTATCTTCTTGTTTTTGATGCAGTTGCAAATGGAATAAATTCCTTGATTTCATTTTCTTTTCTTTTTTTTAAAGATTTATTTATTTATTCATGAGAGACATAGAGTGAGAGACAGAGGCAGAGACACAGGCAGAGGGAGAAGCAGGCTCCATTCAGGCACCCCGATGTGGGACTCAATCCTGGATCCCGGGATCACAACCTGAACTGAAGACAGGTGCCCAACCGCTGAGCCACCCAGGCGTCCCATTGATTTCATTTTCTTCTCCTTCATTATTGGTGTATAGATTCTAACACATTTCTGCACACTGATTTTGTATCCTACAACTCTGCTGAATTTTTATATGAGTTCTAGAAATTTTTTGGTGGAGTTGTTTGGGTTTTCTACGTAAGGTATCATGCCTTCTACAAATAGTGAAAGCTTGACTTATTCCTTGATGATTTGGATGTCTTTTATTTCTTTTTGATGTCTGATGGCAGAGGCCAAGATATCCAGTACTATGTAAATAGTAATGATGAGAGTGGACATTCTTGTTTTGTTCCTGACCATAAGGGAAAGACTCTTAGTTTTTTCCCCACTGAGGATCATATTAGCTGTGTATTTTTCTTTTTCTTTTTGTTTTTTTTAGGTGTGTATTTTTCATACATGGCCTTTATGATGTTGATATATGTTCTCTCTATGCCTACTTTGTTGAGAGTTTTTTATGAAGAATGGATGCTATTATTTGTCAAATGCTTTTTCTGCATCTATTGACAGGATTATATGGTTCTTATCCTTTCTTTTATCAATGTGCATTCATTGATTTGTGAATATTGAACAACCCTTGCACCTCAGGAATAAATTTCACTTGACCATGGTGAATAATAATTCTTTTAATGCATTGTTGAATTCAATTTGCTAGTATTTTATTGAGAATTTTTGTAACTATATTCATTGGGGATATTACCTTGTAATATATTTTTGCTGTGGTCTTTGTATGTTTTGGAATCAAGCTAATGTTGGTTTCATAGAATGAGATTGAACATATTCATTGCATTTCTATTTTTTGGAACAGTTTGAGTAGAAGAGGTATTAACTTTTCTTTAAAGGTCTGGTAGAATTCCCCCTGGGAAACCATTTGGCTTTAGACACTTGTTTTTTGGGAGGTTTTTGCTTACTGATTCAATTTCTTTGCTGATTATGGGGTTGTTCCGAGTATCTATTTCTTCTTTCTTAAGTTTTGTTAGTAAGTTTCTAGGAATTTGCCCATTTTTCCAGATTACCCAGTTTGTTGGAATATAACTTTTCATAGAATTTACTTTTCATTGTATTTCTGTGGTATTGGTTGTGATCTCCCCTCTTTCATTTGATTTTATCTATTTGGGTCCTTTCTCTTTTCTTTTGGTAAGTTTGGAAAGGGGTTTATCAATTTTATTAATTTTTTTTTCAAAACACCAGATCTTACTTTCCTTGGTCTGTTCTACTGGTTTTTATTTGTTTGTGTCTATGTTATTTATTTCTGCTCTAATATTTATTATTTCCCTTCTTCTGCTGGTTTTAGGCTTTATTTTCACTTCCTTTCCTAGCTCCAAGTTCATGTATTTGGGACTTTTCTTTCTTCTTGAGGTAGGCCTGTCTTGCAATATATGTCCCTCTTAGGACTGCCTTTATGGCATCCCAAAGGTTTTGGATTGTCATGTTTTCATTTTTCATTTGCTTCTATGTATTTTTTTAAAATATTCTTTAGCTTTCTGGTTGACTTATTCAATATTTAGTAGGATGTTCTTTTACTTCCACACACTTGAGGTTTCTGTTGAAGTTGAAGTCAACTTTCATAGTGTTGTGGTCTGAAAATATGCATGGTATGATCTCGATCATTGTGTACTTTTTGGGGGCTGATTTGTAATCCTGAATGTTATCTATTCTGGAGAATGTTCCATGTGAACTAAAAAGAATGTGTATTCTCTTGCTTTAGGATGAAATGTTCTGAAAAATATCTGTTAATCTCATTCTGTCCAGTGTGTCATTCAAAGCCACTGTTTTCTTGTTGATTTTTTTCATTTATATGATCTGTTCATTGCTGATAGTGGGGTGTTAATATCCTCTTCTATTATTACATTATTATTAATGAGTTTTTTCATATTTATTATTAACTGATTTATATATTTATATGGTTCCATGTTGGGTGCATGAATATTTAAAATTGTTAGATCTTCTTGATGGATAGACCCCTTAGTTATGATATAATGCCCTTCTACATAGCTTGTTACAGTCTTTTTTTTAAAATCTAGTTTGTCTGCTATAAGAATGGCTACCATGGCTTTCTTTTAAAATCCATTTGCATGACATATGGTTCTCCATCCCCTTACTTTCAATCTGCAGTTGCCTTTATGCCTAAAATTAGTCTCGTATAGGCAGCATATAGATGGATCTTGTTTTTAATCCATTCTGATACCCCATGTCTTTTAATTGAAGCATTTAGTCCATTTACATCCAGAGTGATTATTTATGAATTTAGTGTCTTTAAAGTTACCTCTAAGGTTGATATTTCTGGTAATGTTCTCTGGTCCTTTCTAGTCTTTGTTGCTTTTGGTCTTTCTTCCCCCGAATCAAAGATTTCCCTTTAACTTTTCCTTCAGGGTTCTTTAGTGGTCATGAACTCTTTAAGTTTTTCCTTGTCTGGGAAACTCTCTCTTTCTATTCTGAATGACATCTTTGTGGGTTAAAGTATTCATTATTACATATTTTCCCCATTCAGCATGTTGAATATTTCCTGTCATTCTCTTCTGGTCTACTACATTTCTGTAGAAAGATCTGCTGTGAACCTTATCTGTCTTCCCTTGTAGGTAAGGACTTTTTTCCCTTGCTGCTTTTATGATTCTTTCCTTGTCTGTGTATTTTGTGAATTTGAGTATGATATGTCTTCAAGATGGTCAGTTTTTGTTGAATTTAATGGGAGTTCCTTTTGCTTCTTGGATTTTGATATTTGTGTCCTTCCAGATTAGAGGATTTTTCAGCTATTATTTATTGTAATAAAACTTCTGCTTCTTTTTCTCTCTCTTCATCTTCTGGGACTTCTATGATCTGACTGTTATTACATTTTAATAGGTCACTGTGGTCCCTAGGTCTACCTTTGTAGTCCATTATTTTTCTTTCTCTCTTCCGTTCACCTTCATTATTTTCCATAATTTTATCTTCTGTGTCACTTATTTGATCCTTTGATTCATCCATCTTTTTATTATGGCTTCTGTTTGGAATTGCATCTTGGTTAAAACATTTTCAATTTTGGCCTGACTAGATTTTAGTTCTTTTATTTCTGCAATAAGGGATTCCCTAGTGTCTTCTCTGCTTTTTTCAAACCCAGCTAGTATCTTTGGAATTGCTGTTTCAAATTTTCATTTGAAATGGATTAGATGTCTGGCCATAATTTCTTCCTTTTCTTTATTTTGAGGTGAATTCCTCCATCTTGTTATTTTGAAGAGAAATAAAAGCAAAATAAAACAAAATAAATTTTAAAAATTTGAAGAAAAATTAAAATCTTTTTTTTTTATTTATTTATGATAGTCACAGAGAGAGAGAGAGGCAGAGACACAGGCAGAGGGAGAAGCGGGCTCCATGCACCGGAAGCCCGATGTGGGATTCGATCCCGGGTCTCCAGGATCGCGCCCTGGGCCAAAGGCAGGCGCCAAACCACTGCGCCACCCAGGGATCCCCTGAAGAAAAATTAAAAATAAAATTAAATACATAAAGGAAACCAGACCCTAGATGTGTTTTGGTCTGCTTGTTATGAGGGACTTGATAGAAATAAGGTATAAAGACGGAAAAGAAAAGAAAGACAAAAGTAAAGATTGGAAATTAAAAATATATATATATGTGTGTGTAATTTCATCTTTCTGTTTCCAATATAGAAAAACAAACAAAACTAAAGACAAAAACAAACAACAACAAAAAATAAGAAAGAAACAAAAACCCAAAGGACAGTAGATCCTCCTTCCCCTAGAGCTGAAGTTTTGAAGCACTCTATGACTTGGTGTGGATGAGAGGTTTGTGTTAGTCTTTTGGGGCAAGGGGTTGCTACTCTGATTCTCAGATGGAATTGCCCTAGTATAGATAAGCCTGCAGGGCTTGGGGGTGAAGGGTAGGACTTGGAGTAGAGGCTCTGTTCTCTACTTGGCAGCCCTGTTTAGCTTACTGGTATGGTTTAAAATGGTGGGTGCAGGAAGAAAATGGCTTTGCCCCATTCTCCTCTCCCAGTAAGAAATATACATCACCCCTCTTCAGTAAGCCCTCAGAAACACACAAACAGGGATGCCTAGGTGGCTCAGTGGTTGAGTGTCTGCCTTCAGTTCAGGGTGTGATCCTGGAGTCCTGGGATCAAGTATCCTTGCATAGAGCCTGCTTCTCCTATCTCTGCCTCTCTCTGTGTCTCTCATGAATAAAAAAAAATAAATCTTAAAAAATAAAGAAACACACGAAGGGTAACCCCACCTGTGTCCTTGGTTTCTGTCAGATCCTCATCTACAACCCGTCTTTGTCTGAGCTGTCCACCTGCCAAAGGGTGCAACACTCTTGTGTTTTATCTCAGGCCTGGCTGGGTTACAAAACCACACATTTTAAAGACCTTTCTGGTGTGGACCTACACTGATCTTCTGGGGAGAGTCTCCCTGCATTGTAGCTGATGCTGTCTTGTCACAGAAGACAGATATGTGACTGTATAGTGGTTCGTATAACAGGGTTGTGCAACAATCATCACAATAAATTTTAGAATACATTTTTCCCTCTAGATGAAAAACTTGTACCCATTAGCAGTCATTGTCCATTCCCCAAATCTCCTGCAATCCTGCCAGTCTCAGACAACCACCAGTATATTCAATATATCAATGGTTTCTTAGATTTACCATTAAGAGAACAAGTAACAAAAGAAAAACAGATACATTTAACTTCATCGAAATTAAAATATTTTGATCTGAAAAATATCATCAAGAAAGTGAATATACAACCTAAACAATGAGAAAAAAGTATTTGCAAATTGTATATCTTATAAGGGATTTTTATTAAAAATATATAAAAAGTCTTACAGATCAATAATAATATAATAAATAACCCAGTTTAAGAATGGACAAAGGATCTGATATGACTCCGCAATTCAACTCCTAGAAATATATCAAAGAGAAATAAAAGCATGCATCCATGCAAAAACTTGTACACAATTTTTCATAGCAGCATTATTAATTATAGCCAATAAATAGAAATAACTCAAATGTCTGCCAACTGATAAATGGATAAGTACAATATGGTATATTCATACAGTGAAATACTGCACAGCAATAAAAAGGAATGAAGTAAAGGTAAAGGGGCCTAAATGGAAATATTGTTTCCACACTTCAAAGTGGACTTGATTGAAGTTGCAAGTTTTAGACAAGGGTGTAAAAGATAAAACAATAATATTTTCAGAAGAAAACATAAAAGTAAATATTCTGACCTTATCATTTTATCTCTTACATTCAGGTATGTGATCCATTTGAGTTGATTTTTGCGTATGATTTAGAGTCCAACTTCATTTTTTCACATGTGTATATCCCTTCTTTCCAGTGCCATTTGTTGGGAAATTTTTCTCTTTTAGTCATTTCTTTTTATGCACAGTTTGTATTCAATGCAAATCAATTCCCCAACATGGGAAGTTACTATGAATCAAAGCATAAATACACAAACACAATGTACAATCCAAAATAGATGTATAATATTCAGGTATGAAACAAAGTGGAATGTTCATTCACAGTTTAGCTTGACGTGTGTTGGATATGGTTGTTCTGGTATAGGTTCCTAAAGATGGGGGGAAATGACTGGTTATCAAGACTGCTGTGGCCACAATAGATAATTGGGACATCTAAGCTTCAGTGTATGATCATGTGAACCAAAGACCTTAGAGTGCCTATTAAAAATAAAAGCTTTCTGTGCATCGAGGCAGTTGTGAAAAGATTTACTTTCCAGAATCAAGCCCACTTTAAGCTTAGAACAAGGTTCTAACTATCTCAAAATATTGACTAACAGAAAGCATTCCAAATGTGACAATTCTGATTGAGAGGTAAGAAAAAATATTTACAGGAAGAGTATAGAAGTTTTTCTGACTTTAATGTAAGTAAGCTTCCAGTCTTTACTTTCTAAACACTCGATTTACAATTTTGGCTCCTGTCCACATTTTGCCTTTTTAATTACAAGATTTGTAAATTTTACCTTCAAAATAGATCACTTTTTAAATTGCAAAAAATATTCAACAGAGGTACCTGAGTGGCTCAGTATGTTAAGCATCTGCCTTCAGCTCAGGTCATGATCTCAGAGTTCTGGGGTCAAGTCCTGCATTGGACTCCCTACTTAGCAATGAGTCTGCTTTTACCTCTTCCTCTGCCCCTTCCCCCCAACTCATACTCTCTCTCTTCCTCTCACATAAATGAATGAATGAATGAATGAATAAATAAATAAATAAATAAATAAATAAATAAATAAATAAAGATTTTTAAAAAGTATTTAACATAGGCAGAAATTAAAATTATTTTGAAATTAGTTGAGGTCTATATACTTCTACTTTTTGGGATTCTTTTAGCTAAATGAACCTGGGATCTTGTTAAATAGGAACAGATGATATGTATATAAGTGAAATTTATTCATTATTCTTCAATCTGGGATAGATTCCAATCCATCATTGTCCTGGCACATGTCAATTACTATATAAAAAATCAAATGGAATGTCCTATCCAAAGCTTCAGAAGAAAAAGTTCAGTTTACAAGAAACAGTGATAACATGTAAAACTTTACAGTCCATAGGCCTCAAATTAGTACTGCTGAAACAATGCATTAAGGATTTACAGTAAAATCTGGAAGTTCCTTCTAATATACATATAGATGGAATCATGGAAGATTTTTTATTACCTAACTGCTTCATGGCCTTAAAAATTTAATGAACCAAAGGAAAACTGAACCTGTTCACATCCCATCCTTTATATCTAGGTAATGTAAAACTTATTTCCAATTTCAAGGTAGAGTTTTACATGGCAATATACTTAAGGACCATTTAAAGAAATTGTCTCTTAACTAAACTTGGATGTCACTTCCATCTTGTACAGGAAATTCCAGTAGATTTAATAGACATTCACTGTCTAGTCAAACCCTTCACATGTTCTTCAAACCAATCAAATATGGGTTCCTCAACATTTTCTGTGTCAATAAAATATAGAATTAGCAGATTCAGTGAAGACCTGTATTTTTTCCTTGTCATACTGGATGGCTAGCCTCTGGATTGGGTTTAGAAGATGGAAAGTATAGATATGTCTTGGCCTGAGTCTCTAAACAGTAGAGATGCAAAAGGGAAAATGAGATCACGAAGATACTGGCTGTTGACTGCAGAGCGCCACCAGTTGCTGTGGTGGTGGTAAATTAGTATTAACTAGATTTGAGGCAATCGAGATATTCTGGGAGTAGTTGCTTGAATTTGTTACAACAGTTCTTGCTTTGAATAAGTCTGCATGGGTAGGAGCAGTACCAGAAGTAGCAGCCCCAGTCTGAGCCTGGCCACCGTTCATCTGCCCAAGTTTGCTCCTTTTGTGTTTGTGTTCAGCAGGTCTTACTGGATGCGGGGTGTTTGGAGAACTGCTAGCTGGTTGGCAGGAACAGGAAAAGTGGGCAAAAAAACCCTTTTTTTCTATTAAATCTTTGCACTCTTGTCAGAAATCAGTTAATCACATATGGTAATGGTTAGTTTCTAGATTCTCAATTTTATTCCATTGATCTATATGTTTACCTTTATACCACTGTCCTAATGATGCTTTGTCATAAGTTTTGAAATTGGGAACTCTGAGTCCTCCAACTTTATTCTTCTTTTCTAAGATAACTTTGGCTATTCTAAGTCCCTTTAGTTTTTACATGAACTTAAGGATTGTGTTAAATATGCAGAGCAATTGCAGGGTGGGGAGTTATGGGGTAAATGGGACGTGACTGCTAATGTGTATGGTGTTATTTTGGGGGTGATTTAAATATCCTAAAATTGTGGTGATTGTTTCACAACTCTGTGAATTTCCAAAATATATTGAATTGTACACTTTGAGTGGATGAATTTTATGGTATATGAATTATATCTCAATAAACTGTTTAATGAAAGAAAAAATAAGTCTAGTTATAAAATTTGCAATTTGGTCATACATGACAAATGTAAAATAGTACGCAAGTCAAATATTAAATCCAAAACTCACTGCAATATTCTAGTTCAATATGAAATCTAATAATAGTGTTCCAACTCAATGTGAAGGTCCTAAACTGGCTGTAATCAGTGCTTGTAACCAAAAAGCATAATAACACAATTGAGAAATGGCATTAGAGGACATGACATGATTTCTAAGAGGTTAAGCTTAATATTCAGACAGCTGTTATGTCTATATTGGACAAATTTTATGCTTAAATGCTGCGCCTTGCTTTTAGTGTCACATTTGTTAGACAGATATAAATCTATTCATAGATTCATTATAAATAGATTCATTCATCTTTGGTACTCATTGAAAACAAACAGATACTTTCATGCTTATTATAATAAAACAATTCTAGTGGAAATCCAATTTACTAAAATCAACTCCTTTTATAATTAAAATTTTAATTGAAATATTAAAATGAATTGACAACAAAACCAATAAGCAGAGTTATTAAGTTAAAAAGATAATGCTTTGAAAATCTGTATCATTGAGGGACGCTTGGGTGGCTCAGTGTTTAAGCATCTGCCTTCGGCTCAGGGCATGATCCCGGAGTCCCTGAATCAAGTCCTACATCGGGCTCTTTGCATTGAGCCTGCTTCTGTGCCTGTGTCTCTACCTCTCACTCTCTCTGTCATGAATAAATAAATAAAATCTTTAAAAAATAAAATAAAATTTATATAAGTGAAATTATGTGGTGTATATATAAGGATATACATGCCACATGTTTGTCAGTCTCATCTAGTCCAAATTTTATGCAAGAAGGCTGAATTATTCCACAGATTAGCCCATTGATCCACACCTGTCCCTACTTGCCTAAAATGGTAGGTGGTCAATATCATAGTTTCTAGTTTGGCTGGACACTTACATAGTCCTTCTCAATTCCAGCACAGTTCCTTTGCTTGGGTTTACCTGGCTGTACTCAAGTGGGGCAGAGTCCCACTTCTCTCTAGTCAAGCAAGAATAAGAATGATATCCATTTAGTACTACTTGAGAAATAACATGGCTCAAATTGGCATTAGATTTTCCAGTTATATTAAAAACCCAGACAGCTGCCCTGAGCCCTGGGAGCAATGTCAGTGCCTTTAACAGAGGAATCATTTTCAGAGTGTGAACATACTACTATAGGTATTCCACAAGATAAACCAAGAGGTTACATTGGCAAGTCTTCTAATAGTTATGTATTTCTTTTATGTATACTATGAAAAATAATTATCACAAGCCTGTATTTTAAGAAGTATTATATTTTTAGGATGAGTAATAAAATAGAATTATTAGTAATTCTTTTATTTGGAATGCCCATCTCTCCTCTCTTCTTTTTACCTCCTTAGTAAAGCCTTTCCTGACCTCCCCACTTTTAGAAAGTGTTAGTTGCATCTTATTCTAATTCCCGTACTATTTTGTATATATCACATCTCAGATTACGTTATAATTTTTGTAGGGACACCTATCTCTCTAGTAGATTGTGATTTCCTCAGAAAACAAAGCCAAATATTTGTACTCAGTGCCTAATGCAGTGTCTGGGCCCTGACAAGTGTTCAATGAATATTTGTGAAATAAATGAGTGGGAATTATAGCAGTCGTCAGAATAATTACATTCTACTAGCACTGATTTGGTAGCTATTTCACAGTTGGATGTAAGATGATACTGTGAAAATTTAATACTGCAAAACAGGAAAGCAAAAATAAGTCATTCTCTAATTAATTATATTAGCAAAAATTTTTATATTGAGTTTTTTTGGCAAGGGATTTCCAAACTAAGATTCAAAAGCAGAAACACTTGATAAAGTAAAAATTAAAAGAACTGAAATATAATGAAAGGAGCATTAGCTCTGAAATCAAACTCATATGAGTTTGAATTCTGGCTCAACAGTTACTAGCTATACCATTTGTAAAACGATCACCAAAAATAACTCACATAAAGCCTAAATAATTCCTGACACATAGTAAGCTTCCAATAAATAGTATCTGTTATTACTAATTTAATATAGAGAAAAGGGACTGTTTTACTTATAATCACCAAATAGTGACTCTATGAAGGTCTGACCCAAGAGAAAAACATAAAGTCCAGTTCCCCTTATTTTCTCTCTCTGATTCTCATTCCACTCTCTCTCATGATAGCCTTGGGGTTATTACCTGTCCAGCTTATGCCAAGAACCAATCTAAAGCACAGCTGTTCTCTCTCCCTGAAGTTTTTGGTATTGATCTTCCCTATACAATAAAATAAATCATTTTATTATTCACAGTTTTCTGGTGGCAAGGAGATAATTGTTAATAATTAAAAAGCTTTTTCATTCTATTTCTACTGGTTTAGACTAAATCACAATACTGTCAAGCCAAGAAAGTAATTAAGTAGAGGAGGTGACAATGAATCAGTGTACCTTGTTGGAGAATTACAGGTCAAAAGTTAAAATAGGAGACTTGATTTCTTTTTTCAACTTTGCTAATAACTTACATAGAAATGTTAGTTGAGTTGTTTTATTGCTCTAGGACTCAACTTCCTAACTTGTAGATGATAAGTTCTATGCTGAGACAACTGGCTCATCTTTTGGAAAGAAAATAAAGCTGTATCCCTACTCATTCTTTACAAATATAAAGTCCAGAGGACTGCAAAAATACTTAACTATAAAAAGTGAAACTATATCATTTCTAGAGAGGTGTGTTAGTGGTTGTGTTTATAATTTTGGAATGGGTAAGTTCTTCTAAAAGAAAACGCAGCCAAGAAGTCATAAATAAAAAGTGATACAACTACATAAAAATTTAAATCCTCTTTTGGAAAAACAAGCTTCTATTAAAAACATTTTAAAAGATGAAAGAAAAATCGTACAGAAAAATAAAAGTTATGGACAAATAAATCACAGAAAAAATACAAATCATTATCAAACATATAAAGATTCAACTTCTTCATAATTAGACACAGAAATCAAAAGGAAATATTTTAACCTATATATCTTGTAAAAACTAATGCATTTTAAAATACTAAATGCTGGCCAAGGTAAAGGAA
Source organism: Nyctereutes procyonoides (assembly GCF_905146905.1). Taxonomy (NCBI): domain Eukaryota; kingdom Metazoa; phylum Chordata; class Mammalia; order Carnivora; family Canidae; genus Nyctereutes; species Nyctereutes procyonoides. The sequence continues at coordinate 60,983,543 of NW_026575125.1, read as the reverse complement.
GTAGGCATGCTTCTTTGTTGGTGAGTGTAAAGTGGTGCTGCTCTCTAGTGCTAATTCTTGCTGTTTCTGAAGCACTTTTGTTCCAATCCTTCTCAGAGATACCTCTCTTACAGTATTCCTTGCTGTTTCTGAAGCACTTTTGTTCCAATCCTTCTCAGAGATACCTCTCTTACAGTATTCCTACTATCTGATTTGGCATCCTACAGACACATTTTAATCTGGGACACCATGTACAAATAGATACACTAGTCTTGCTAACCCATCACCTCCTCTGCCTTGAGAAAAATTCAAAGTCTCTGTCAGTATGGCTTTTTCCCTCTCTTCTGCTCTTTGGGATCCCTTTCTCTCTGATCAAGAAGTTCCACAAATTTCAAGAACCTAGATGGTAAAACTCTCAAAGCATAGCCATAGCAACTGACTGAGAAGAAGAAACGCAAAGGTTTGGTTAAGTTCTTAAAATGGAAACAATACGAATGAATCTATAAAAAAAACTATCTTACTACAGTTTTTATTTATTTTTAAGTTTATTTATTTAACTAATCTTTACACTTTACATGGTGCTTAAACTCATAATAGTGAAATCAAGAATCACATGCTCTTCTGAGTGAACCAGCCAGGTGCACCCTGCCAGTTATTTTAAAGATAAATTCAAAATGGCTAAATATAATAGGCTACTGTTTTTTATGGACAAAAGTTATCTTAAACAAAATAATGTTTCTGGTTTCAAGAGCTACACAAATAATATTTTTCACAGAAAAAATCACACCTCATGAACTACAATAACATGTATTTCATTACTTTAAAAAAAATCTCCAGTGTGGACCTTTTCCAGGAGAAATTAAGTGCTGAATGGCAATTCATCTCACAATAAATTTAGAAGTGAATTAGAACATGAAAACAAAAGGAGACAGAAGCAATAATTCTATTTTCTCTTTGAGTCAGCAATGAATCCATATGTGAAATAGTCTAAGCAACTTAGAGTCCAACAAACTATTTGGTGGGCATATTTTTAAAAAGTGTCTTATGTGCATTTGGAAACACAACCTTGAAACTAAGGGAAGAAGTTCTAAAGATATATTTAGTTTATTGGAAATATTTCACTGATGCCAAGTGATGTTGAGCATTTTTTCATGTGTCTGTTGGCCATTTGTATGTCTTCTTTGGAGAAATGTCTATTCATGTCTTCTGCTCATTTCTTGACTGGATTATTTGGGTTTCTTGGGGTGTTCAGTTTGATAAGTTTTTTATAGATCTTGGATACTAATGAAAATATATAAGTGTAGATTTATACTATTGTCATTAAAATGTGTAAGAACTAAACATGTTCATTTGCTTAAATGGATTACTCATTCGGCAGAAAATATAATTTTCCAGGTTTAGATAAATGGGAAATGAATGAAGCATGTAGCTGCTGCTTAACAAATTGATCATAGACTGACTTCATAAAAAGAGGATAGGAAAGAACAAACAAAAAGAATGATTCCTTGAAAAAGAAGTAGGGTAAGTAAGAAGTAAGGTAAGTGTTTTCCATCATGTTCTTAGAATTTAAGAACACAGAGATGTGTATAAATTATTCCTAAAAAATGACTCTTAAGATATAATTTCTTAATGAATCTTTTCCAGGGAGTCTTTTCTCTTTTCCTTTCTGAACTCTGTCTTTGCTGTATACTCGGGAATGTTTTCAGACTTAATATCTTTGCTGTACCACTGTTTGTTTATATATCCCCTTGATGGAATATGCAGTTAGCAATAACAATAGCATAGATTGCCAAAACAAAATATGAGTTTTGCTACTTCATCAGAATATTTGTATGTACAATTTGGAGATTGACAAAAACTAGGTTTAATTTTATGTTATATAAATGTTATATACACTTTATATAAGTTTAAATATGTTTAGATACACTTTATATAAGTTTAAATATGTTTAGATATATATTTCAAGTAAGTTATAATAAAATAAAAGAATTTGAAGGGTTATATGTTGCTTTTAAAATAATCTGATATGTAAGGCTCTAGGTAAGTGGATGAAAGCCAAAAACAAAAAGTGGGGGAGAAATCCCTAGCATGATACAGAATTAAGACAATCCAGCATTTAACTTTAGCCTGCGGCTAAGATGGTATCAGTTTACTAAATCAAATATTTTTATTAGTTGCCACTATTTTCTCAGTGAGGGGTGATTGTTTCTAATTAACCCTCCTCGATGAACAGTTGGACTACACCAGAAAACTGATTTATCTTTTCGGGAAAATAGGCTGTAATCTCATATGTGCAGTATGTGGCATTTATCAATTTTTAAATTTCTTTCTAAATGAATTCTTTTTATAAAGGTAACCAACAATAGTGAGCTTTCTAAAGAGATAGAAAAAGCCTGAAGCATTGAAGTAAATTAAAATATTAAAAGCAAAAATATAATTGTTTTAAAGTAAAGATGCCATTGTCTTAGTGTACCATAATATTCACACAACTTATGTAAGTGTTCCAATCTACATTTTAGTAGTTTATTAGACATGGAGTAATATATATCCTTCTATAAGATAAGGCTGGTGGTAAAATATTAGAAAAAATATTTTAAAACTTTTATATTTTATGCAAAAAACACAAGTTAAGTTTAATAAATATTTAGTAAATTTAAAGGAACTAGAAGTCTTTATAATGTAAGTGAGAAACTTTGAAACTCTTTTCATATATATGAGGATACCTAGTAGAAGTTGAAGATTTTCAAATAACTTTTAGCCAACAGAAAATTTTTCCAGTAAAATTACAGATGAGCTAAAAGTTATTCCAGAGTGTCAGCTAAGTGCTGTAATCAATCCAAGCAATGTCTCAGATCAATCCTCAACAAAACTCAAAAATAAGTGCATTGATATATTTAGCTCACTGTAGATTTATCATTTATTTCTCCAATTGAAAATATCAGCCAACAATATATTTAAAACACAAAATTTTAATTATATGCTAGAATTCTTACATCATTATTTGCTGCAATACTATGCAGTTTTCTGATTTTTCTCATTTTTTGTAAATATAATAGAAACAATAATGGTAATGGATGGGGTCAAAATTAAAGATAATTTAATAGGACAAAGGAAATATGTAATACTAATAAGTATTTTTGAGAACCCATTGCATGTAAAGCAGTGTATCTAGAAATATTTTTAATTAGGTATTATTACATCATTTTAAATTATAAAGAAACAGAACATTTGAAAATCTCTTTTTTTCTTAATTGCCTAGAGTCCCTTTTCTCAAAATGTCATGGTTTTAATATTTTCTTTTGGATTCTCTGTGTCAGTTTATTTATTTATTTATTTATTTATTTTAATAAATTTATTTTTTATTGGTGTTCAATTTGTCAACATATAGAATAACACCCAGTGCTCATCCCGTCAAGTGCCCCCCTCAGTGCCCGTCACCCAGTTGCCCCCACCCCCTGCTCACCTCCCCTTCCACCACCCCTAGTTCGTTTCCCAGAGTTAGGAGTCTTTCATGTTCTGTCCCCCTTTCTGATATTTCCCACTTATTTTTTCTCCTTCCCCCTTTATTCCCATTCACTATTTTTTATATTCCCCAAATGAATGAGACCATATAATGTTTGTCCTTCTCCGATTGACTTATTTCACTCAGCATAATACCCTCCAGTTCCATCTGAAGCAAATGGTGGGTATTTGTTGTTTCTAATGGCTGAGTAATATTCCATTGTATACATAAACCACATCTTCTTTATCCATTCATCTTTCGATGGACACCGAGGCTCCTTCCACAGCTTGGCTATTTTGGACATTACTGCTAGAAACATCAGGGTGCAGGTGTCCCGTCGTTTCATTGCATCTGTATTTTTGGGGTAAATTCCTAACAGTGCAATTGCTGGGTCGTAGGGCAGGTCTATTTTTAACTCTTTGAGGAACCTCCACACAGTTTTCCAGAGTGGCTGTACCAGTTCACATTCCCACCAACAGTGTAAGAGGGTTCCCTTTTCTCGACATCCTCTCCAACATTTGTTGTTTCCTGCCTTGTTAATTTTCCCCATTCTCACTGGTGTGAGGTGGTATCTCATTGTGGTTTTGATTTGTATTTCCCTGATGGCAAGTGATGCAGAGCATTTTCTCATGTGCATGTTGGCCATGTCTATGTCTTCCTCTGTGAGATTTCTGTTCATGTCTTTTGCCCATTTCATGATTGGATTGTTTGTTTCTTTGCTGTTGAGTTGAATAAGTTCTTTATAGATCTTGGAAACTAGCCCTTTATCTGACACATCATTTGCAAATATCTTCTCCCATTCTGTAGGTTGTCTTTTAGTTTTGTTGACTGTATCCTTTGCTGTGCAAAAGCTTCTTATCTTGATGAAGTCCCAATAGTTCATTTTTGCCTTTGTAGGTTATGGTGAGAAAATATTTAGGCAAGGGGAAATAACTATATAAAATTTAAATCAATGTTAAATTGTAGGACTGAATGGTTAGGGAGAAACTAAAATAATCAGGTTTGCCTGTGTCATGTGAGGGTACAATTGAAATTCTATAGCATAATGAGAAAGTAGGATCTTTTAGGGCTGAAATGATTGGAGAAGGCTTTTGTCAAAGGCTTTTAGAACCGCTGGAATAGGTTCTAAATAATTTGGTAGATATTTGATAGGTGAAGATATAAGAGAATGGGGCTGTATTTAGAGGTAATAATATAGCAAATGCAGAGTCTAGGGCAGGTTTGCACCACTCATATGATACAAGCAAACTTGATTTATAAATATATATGCAACTGTTTGCTCTATTCTACAAAATTATAAAAATCCTTAAGGGCAGAAACCATGTAATACAACTTTGCTTGCCATAGGGTCTTGAGTTTTTATAGATTATTCTACAAAACCAAAATCTGGTTCACAAAATAATGCTAAATACAAATTTATTGAGTAAATGTGTTCCAGTGTTGACACATTATTAATTCTCTTCATGCTTTTTTTTTCCTTATTGTTATGAGGCAATCCTCATCTTGAACGCAGGTTTTTATGCTTGTATTTGAACTCTTGGAAAATAAAATGATTGAAACATATCTAGGCTCACCCAATAATGCATTCAGTTTATGTTATAAAGGCAAAAACAAGCATCTAGAGAATCTAGAGATGATCCCAACAGCTGTGGGCAAAGGAATCTATTTAAATGTCTTTTTAATTTACCAACTTGAATCAGAATATAATGAGGTTGGAGAAGGGAAATTGAACCATAGTCAGTCTTACACTATCTAATCTGTTTAATTGCACAATGTAGGTGTCTGAGAAAGAATGGGCAAAAATAAAAATGATGAGTTCTTTTGTTAGGTTGTATTTTAGTTTGAAGGGATGCTTTGGTATTATGTATTAGCTATGAATATTTATTTTTAACTTGCAATTCCAATTTTTTAATCCACATGAAAACAAATGAAATTCTTCCTTTGAGTAACTGTTCAAAATATTAATTTCCTTTTTGTTTTTCATTTTTAAGTTATTTATTTATTTATTTATTTATTTATTTAAGAGAGAGAGAGAGAGCACACTCAAGAGGAGGGAAGGGCAGAGGGGGAGGGACAGGAAGAAGGAAAGAATACCAAGCAGACTCCCTGCTGAATGGGAAGCCTAACACTGGGCTCTGTCTCACCACACTGATATCATGACCTGAGCAGAAACCCAGAGTTGGAAGTTCAACTGACTGATCCATCCAGGCACTCCTTAATGTCTTTTAAAAATTATTCTTCCAGGGGATCCCTGGGTGGCGCAGCGGTTTAGCGCCTGCCTTTGGCCCAGGGCGCGATCCTGGAGACCTGCGATCGAATCCCACGTCAGGCTCCCGGCGCATGGAGCCTGCTTCTCCTTCTGCCTGTGTCTCTGCCTCTCTCTCTCTCTCTGTGACTATCATAAATAAATAACATTAAAAAAATATTCTTCCAGAATAGAGATTTGGACTGTTATTGGAGTACTATGAAAACCAATTAACTGTTACAACAACCAAAGCAAGGATTTCTTTTTTTTCCCGATGTTTATTTTTTAATAAATTAATTTTTTATTGGTGTCCAATTTACCAACATACAGAATAACACCCAGTGCTCATCCCGTCAAGTGCCCCCCTCAGTGCCCGTCACCCACTCACCCCCACCCCCCGCCCTCCTCCCTTTCCACCACCCCTAGTTCGTTTCCCAGAGTTAGGAGTCTTTATGTTCTGTCTCCCTCTCTGATATTTCCCACACATTTCTTCTCCCTTCCCTTCTATTCCCTTTCACTATTATTTATATTCCCCAAATGAATGAGAACATATAATGTTTGTCCTTCTCCGATTGACTTATTTCACTCAGCATAATACCCTCCAGTTCCATCCACGTCGAAGCAAATGGTGGGTATTTGTCGTTTCTAATGGCTGAGTAATATTCCATTGTATACATAAACCACATCTTCTTTATCCATTCATCTTTCGATGGACACCGAGGCTCCCTCCACAGTTTGGTTATTGTGGACATTGCTGCTAGAAACATCGGGGTGCAGGTGTCCTGGCGTTTCATTGCATCTGAATCTTTGGGGTAAATCCCCAACAGTGCAATTGCTGGGTCGTAGGGCAGGTCTATTTTTAACTCTTTGAGGAACCTCCACACAGTTTTCCACAGTGGCTGCACCAGTTCACATTCCCACCAGCAGTGTAAGAGGGTTCTCCTTTCTCCGCATCCTCTCCAACATTTGTTGTTTCCTGCCTTGTTAATTTTCCCCATTCTCACTGGTGTGAGGTGGTATCTCATTGTGGTTTTGATTTGTATTTCCCTGATGGCAAGTGATGCAGAGCATTCTCTCATGTGCATGTTGGCCATGTCTATGTCTTCCTCTGTGAGATTTCTGTTCATGTCTTTTGCCCATTTCATGATTGGATTGTTTGTTTCTTTGGTGTTGAGTGTAATAAGTTCTTTATAGATAAAGGAGGAAAGACTATCCATTGGAAGAAAGACAGTCTCTTCAATAAATGGTGCTGGGAAAATTGGACATCCACATGCAGAAGAATGCAACTAGACCACTCTCTTGCAACATACACCAAGATAAACTCAAAATGGATGAAAGATCTCAATGTGAGACAAGATTCCATCAAAATCCTAGAGGAGAACACAGGCAACACCGTTTTTGAACTTGACCGCAGTAACTTCTTGCAAGATGCATCCACGAAGGCAAAAGAAACAAAAGCAAAAATGAACTATTGGGACTTCATCAAGATAAGAAGCTTTTGCACAGCAAAGGATAAAGTCAACAAAACTAAAAGACAACCTACAGAATGGGAGAAGATATTTGCAAGTTACATATCAGATAAAGGGCTAGTTTCCAAGATCTACAAAGCAAGGTATTCTAAGAAAGGGCTTCTGGAGTAGGATCTTTCATAATTATCCTCAAGTATATTATTTGCCAATTTCCACCCCCACTCCTATGACCTTTCAGTCTTGAGAACTAACTTTGGAAGGCAGATAGAAGCCTCTTTTAGAGTAGAAGTCCACCTAAGGATGGGTTAAACTATGGTGAAGCTAAGGAGGCACTCTCCTTTGGCATAGAATATAAGGAGAACCCAAAAGTCAGTAATGAAGACAAATATTTAATGCGTTATCTTAAATATCTAAATTAATGTAAAAAAAAAGTCCATGATGGGACAGCCCGTGTGGTTCAGTGATTTAGCGCCCAGGGCCTGATCCTGGAGACCCGGGATCAAGTCCCACATCAGGCTCCCTGCATGGAGCCTGCTTCTCCTTCTCTCTCTCTCTCTCTCTCTCTCTCTCTCTCTCTCTCTCTCTCTCTTTGTCTCTCATGAATAAATATAAAAAATCTTTTTAAAAAAGTCCATGATGAACAAAATATCAAAAATTAAAAACAAGGAAAAGAAAGAACTTAAATTGAGTGCCTTAATTGTCTGATCTTAGTCCAGGCTCTGGGTCCAAACCACTTTTTAAAAAAGATTTTATTTATTTAATCATCAGAGACACAGAGAAAGAGGCAGAGACATAGGTAGAGGGAGAAGCAGGTTCCCCACCTGGAGCCCAGTTCAGGATTGATCTCAGGACCCCAGGATCATGCCCTGAGCCAAAGGCAGACACTCAACCACTGAGCCACCCAGGCATCCTGTAAAGACTTTTTAATTTTTTTTTTTTTGTATGGCACCTCCCTGAGATCCTTCACTAAATGCCACCTTTGCATTCAAAACCCATTGTATCAGCACTTTTCCTCTGGATAGACCTTTGTTATCACAAACTTCACTCAAGGTCCCAATCTTGGTGCATACCAAGTGGGATAGCTGTGTTTATCCGATGTCAGTGCCTTCAGGCTCTTCTGTTCCCAGTTTTCTTTCGCTCTCCACATGCAGGAGATGCGCCGTTTTGGTACCCTCCTCCTGCCAGAACCACAAAACTGTTTTGGTGGGAAGTTCCCAGGACCAGAGAAACAGCCCCAGTCTCTTTACTTTCTGAGTGAATGTTCCCTTCAGTTCACTTCCATCTTCCTGCCCAGAAAGAATGTAAAGACTAGACTAGACTGGGGAGACTCAACCTGGTCTCAAAAACCCTTTCTTCCCTAGAAATGAGTAAAAGTGGAGGTTGGGGGATTGTGAAGAAAGCAACTGCAGTGACTTTCACTTGTCATTACAACGTAAAAGGAAAAAAAAATCATGACAGCTCTGGCCTTCCCACCGGTATTAGCTTGAACATTTTACATCAGGTCCCAGTGCTCCTCTACCACACAAACAGTCTGAAAAGCCAGTATTAAGTGGGCTCCTGGCAAGTCCGTGGGCCAAGCCCCCTGTGCAGATTAGCTTCCCTTATTGGTCTGACAGCCTGTCACTCAAATCTGGCTCCCACTCCTGCTAACCATTCACGTAGTTTGGTTGCGTCTTGGTGTGTTTAATGTTGCCAATAACGAGGGGTTTTTTTAATTAATTGATTTTATTTATTTATTTATTTATTTATTTAGTTAGTTAGTTAGTTAGTTAGTTAGTTAGTTATAGCCGGGCACAGGTCGTGCTGCAGTTAGTTCATTGAAAACTCGGTTGCTCTCTGAGCACTTGGACAGGGACTGCTTTCGGCTTTTTTTCTGTTGATTGTTAAGATCTCCTACAGAGATTTGTATTTCCCTGATGGCAAGTGATGCAGAGCATTTTCTCATGTGCATGTTGGCCATGTCTATGTCTTCCTCTGTGAGATTTCTGTTCATGTCCTTTGCCCATTTCATGATTGGATTGTTTGTTTCTTTGCTGTTGAGTTTAATAAGTTCTTTATAGATTTTGGAAACTAGCCCTTTATCTGATATGTTATTTGCAAATATCTTCTCCCATTCTGTAGGTTGTCTTTTAGTTTTGTTGACTTTATCCTTTGTTGTGCAAAAGCTTCTTATCTTGATGAAGTCCCAGTAGTTCATTTTTGCTTTTGTTTCTTTTGCCTTCGTGGATGTATCTTGCAAGAAGTTACTGTGGCCAAGTTCAAAAAGGGTGTTGCCTGTGTTCTCCTCTAGGATTTTGATGGAATCTTGTCTCACATTTAGATCTTTCATCCATTTTGAGTTTATCTTTGTGTATGGTGCAAGAGAGTGGTCTAGTTTCATTCTTCTGCATGTGGATGACCAATTTTCCCAGCACCATTTATTGAAGAGACTGTCTTTCTTCCAGTGGATAGTCTTTCCTCCTTTATCAAATATTAGTTGACCATAAAGTTCAGGGTCCACTTCTGGGTTCTCTATTCTGTTCCATTGATCTATGTGTCTGTTTTTGTGCCAGTACCACACTGTCTTGATGACCACAGCTTTGTAGTACAACCTGAAATCTGGCATTGTGATGCCCCCAGAAATGGTTTTCTTTTTTAAAATTCCCCTGGCTATTCGGGGTCTTTTCTGATTCCACACAAATCTTAAAATAATTCACTTGCCATCAGGGAAATACAAATCAAAACCACAATGAGATACCACCTCACACCAGTGAGAATGGGGAAAATTAACAAGGCAGGAAACAACAAATGTTGGAGAGGATGCGGAGAAAAGGGAATACTCTTACACTGTTGGTGGGAATGTGAACTGGTGCAGCCACTGTGGAAAACTGTGTGGAGGTTCCTCAAAGAGTTAAAAATAGACCTGCCCTACGCCCCAGCAATTGCACTGTTAGGGATTTACCCCAAAGATTCAGATGCAATGAAACGCCGGGGCACCTGCACCCCGATGTTTATAGCAGCAGTGTCCACAATAGCCAAACTGTGGAAGGAGCCTCAGTGTCCATCGAAAGATGAATGGATAAAGAAGATGTGGTTTATGTATACAATGGAATATTACTCAGCCATTAGAAACGACAAATACCCACCATTTGCTTCGACGTGGATGGAACTGGAGGGTATTATGCTGAGTGAAGTAAGTCAATCGGAGAAAGACAAACAGTGTATGTTCTCATTCATTTGGGGAATATAAATAATAGTGAAAGGGAATATAAGGGAAGGGAGAAGAAATGTGTGGGAAATATCAGAAAGGGTGACAGAACATAAAGACTCCTAACTCTGGGAAACGAACTAGGGGTGGTGGAGGGGGAGGAGGGCGGGGGGTGGGGGTGAATGGGTGACGGGCACTGAGGGGGACACTTGATGGGATGAGCACTGGGTGTTATTCTGTACGTTGGTAAATTGAACACCAATAAAAATTAATTTATTTAAAAAAAAGATCTCCTACAGAGAGCTGCAACAATGCCCAAAAGTAAGGTAAGTGAAATGGGAAGATAGAAGGGGGATTAGCGACTGAAATACATATTTCCTAATTAACAGAGAGGTTTTTTTAAAAAAAGTATTTTGACTTCTAGTTAGAATTTGTGATGTACTTGAATAGAAGGAGAAGGAAGGGCAAGAAAGACCAATGTTAAGACTTAGGATGGTCTTGCATGCAACTAGTAGTTCACTTTCGGCTTGTTTTGTTTCAGGGAAATAATCGTTTAAGAGGTGTCTCCATGCTGAATTATAAACAGCCATAGCGCTGTACTGTGGCTTCCTACCCCATCCCCCTTCCTCCGTTTGCCCTATTGGAGAACACTTCTCTCAACCACACTTCTCCGCACCAGTTTCTTCCTCAACCTCGAGTTTTTCCCTGGGAACCGTCCCATTAAGGGTAACTTAAGCCATGGCTTTCTCCTGTATTTGCCTTTGTTCTTCCCGTTTTCTTTTTTCTTTTTCCCCCCTTCCTTCCTCCACTTCTTGTCCCGCCAGATAGCTATGCAATGGTAATCCTGTGCCATTAGGCGGCGCAGACTTCAAACTGTCCTGGAGAAGGATTCACCTCTTGCAGAATCTTGCAGAAGATTCATCCCTGCAATTAGCGACTTTAGGGCTAAGACATCTGGGGTTCTCCAAACTCTGCAAAGGTGGAGAGACTGCAAGAGAACTGAGTAAGATAAACTATTGCTAATGTGGGGGTAGCATGGATTTGTTCACTTTTAGACAAGCAGAATTGATCTGAGCTATTCCAGGGCTATGTGTATTCTGTGAGCCCTCAACTTCAAAATTTGTGACTCCTGTCTTAGAAGATAAATTCATGCCTGGTGTTTGTTTGAATGTTTGTTTGTTGTGGATTTTTTTGAGGGGGAGGATCCCTTAGAAGTGAAATCAATTCTGTTTCTTTGCTTGACAAAATTGTAAAACACTCTGCTGATGTAAAGATTTGTGACTGTTTTGATTTTATTCCTATTTATCCATCTACCATACCTATTTCTAGAACATAGTAATAAGACAGAAATTCCCCTGTGCTCTGGAGCCATGTAATATATAGCTTGATAATTTCCAGGCTGAAGGGCTGCTCAGATACAGAAAGCAATGATTTTTAATAACTATCCCCTTTCCTTAGATTCCCACCTGCTGAGCTTTTTTGCTTGTGCAATAGGTCATGCTATTTTACCGAGCGGACAGTAAACGTCTAGCAGGTAGTAGCAGGAAGTTTTAAAATCCGTGCCCGGCTCCTCAGAATAACGCATTGATGTTGCAGAGGTTCCTTCCAAAAAATGAGAGAGAGAGAGAGAGAGAGAGAGAGAGAGAGAGAGAGAGAGAGAGAAGCATTGAAGCATTGTTGGGGTTGTAGTTCTTGTACTAAAAACTTGGAAAGAATAGTCCAGTCAGTGGAGAGCGTCCCATAAGTACAACTGCATATAAAACATAAGGCAAGGGCAGCCTGGATGGCTCAGCAAACCGCTCAGCGCCACCTTCAGCCCAGGGCATGATCCTGGAGACCTGGGATAGAGTCCCACGTCGGGCTCCTTGCTTGGAGCCTGCTTCTTCCTCTGCCTGTGTCTGCCTCTCTCTCTCTCTCTCTCTCTCATAAATAAATAAAATCTAAAAAGAAAAACAACAACATAAGGCAAACCAGGAGAATTGCATGAAGCTCCGCCTTCATTCTGCCAGCCCCCATACTTGCTTATTGATTGATTGACTGATTGATTGATTGATTGATTGCCTTTAACACTGGCTACAGAAGGTGGATTTTAAAATTTAAAATGTTTGTTTGTAGGAGATATAATTCACACAAAAGGATGGAATCAACTATCAGTTATGTAAACTTATGTCTTGAGAATGTATTCGCATCTTGGTGCATATTTGCACATTAGTGCACAGCAAACAGTATGTGGCATGCTACTAGGAAATAACATGTGGCTATTTGAGCTAGAATCCAGGAAAAAAATCATAAGTGGTTATGTTAAAACTATAAATCATATGCAATATTTTCTGATCTATGTGGTTATATCGATGATCTTATTCCTGTGTGGTTTTCTTGTCTGTATATGCTGCCAGTCAAGGTGATATGAGGCAGGAGGTGAGTATTTTTTAATTTTAGAATCTAACTGAAAAAATTCACTTCCTTTATGAATTTGAGACACATAAGCAGCTAAAAAATAGACGCCGGTTTGTATGGTATGCCAGTGAGTTCTCTCAGAAGTATAGCAGGTATTGAAAATTCCAAACTTTGAATTTAGGACCTTATGCTTCAGATTTGGAGAGAGCTTCTTCTTTTTAAGCAAAAACAAACAAAAAATTGCTTTGTCACTTTGCAAGAAGGGACTATATCTTTACTTCCTTGTTATTATCCATTGGGTTCATTTAGCTTAGCAATTGAAGTTTAATTTGGATTTTTTTTCCTTACCTATATAAAGCGTCCAGGGGAGGGAAAATATAAATTTATATTTCTACTATATTTTTTACTCAAGTTCACAACTTCTTCTTTAAAAGCAATGTTCAGGTAATGTTACACCAAATATTTTCACAATATAAATAATTCTAGGTTTGCGTGTCCATAATTTTATTAACTAATTATTATTATTTTCTTTTACTTATAGCCAAGGAGAAGATCAGCCAGACTCTCAGCTGTAAGTGGTCTTTAAAAAAAAGCTTCCAATGTATTGTAAAATATAAATTTAAAATTCAGGGAATCCTGAACAATACTAGTAACTTAATACAAGATTTATTTTGGATGCCTTAGTAAAAAACTTTCACACCAAGGAATTTTTTTCCTTAGTGCTCAGTCTTAACTATACCCATTTATTTAAATTAAGAAGTTGGATTTCTTATTAGTGATCTTTTTTCAATTATGATCCCCCCCATAACTTGTGTTTTTTGATGCAGATGCCTGTGCCTGTTACACCAGAGGTGAAGCCCAAAAGAGCAACTCCAAAGGTAAATATTCAACATGTAATGTTGAGAGAAATTTACTTCAGAAAGGTTTATCTTGGGAGAAAGGAATGCAGCTGATCATTTTGACTTTATTTTCTGTTAAGTTAGTAATATATTACATTATACCATATGGTACATGTAAGGTCTTTGAGTAAGGAATATTTGTTCATGTTCTGTGATTGTCCATGCATTTGGCATTTTCATTAGGAAGAAACCAAACAAAAATTTAGTTGGTTAGACATGTAAAATGTACATACCTTTGACGTCATATAGTCACAACACCAATATTCCTGTGAAAACTAAAGATGTAAACTGTAGTAACCAAAGTGTTAAGAGTAGTAACTAACATTTGATAATACTTTACAGTTTGTAAAGTGTTTTCATATATATTATTTTTAAATGAAAACAATTGATTTCATATAGAATTCTATACTCTGATGTTGTGACTAACAACATTAGAAATAGAAATAGCCTCAATATTAAGTTCACTTTCCCCTCTATACTTATAAATATTTATAAATTATGTGTAAGTATGTGAAAGTATAATAGTTAATTTTCAAATTGCTTTACTGATGTATGATTAATATTTTAAAGGTTGGTTAAATTCCTAAAATCCTAAAAGATTAAAGCTAGGAGGAACATTAAAATCATTGTATCCCACCATTTTGTGAATAGAGAAACTGTAAATTTTTTTTATTGGAGTTTGATTTGCCAATGTATAGCATAACACCCAGTGCTCATCTGGTCAAGGGCTCCCCTCAGAGCCTGTCACCCAGTCACTCCAACCTCCCGCCCACCTCTCTTTTCACTACCTCTTGTTCATTTCCAGAGTTAGGAGTCTCTCATGTTCTGTCATCTTCACTGATATTTCCCACTCTTTTTCTCTCCTTTCCACTTTATTCCCTTTCACTATTTTTATATTCCCCAAATGAATGAGACCATATAATGTTTGTCCTTCTCCGACTGACTTATTTCACTCAGCATAATACCCTCCAGTTCTATCCATGATGAAGCAAATGGTAGGTATTTGTCATTTCTAATGGCTGAGTAATATTCCATTGTATACATAGGCCACATCTTCTTTATCCATTCATCTTTTGATTGACACCTTGGCTCCTTCCACAGTTTGGCTGTTGTGGACATTGCTGCTATAAACATCGGGGTGCAGGTGTTCTGGCGTTTCAATGCATGTGTATCTTTGGAGTAAATCCCCAGCAGTGCAATTCCTGGGTCATAGGGCAGATCTATTTTTAACTCTTTGAGGAACCTCCACACAGTTTTCCACAGTGGCTGCACCAGTTCACATTCCCACCAGCAGTGTAAGAGGGTTCTCCTTTCTCCGCATCCTCCCCAACATTTGTTGTTTCCTGTCTTGTTAATTTTCCCCATTCTCACTGGTGTGAGGTGGTATCTCATTGTGGTTTTGATTTGTATTTCCCTGATGGCCAGTGTGCTTGTTGGCCATGTCTATGTCTTCTTTGGTGAAATTTCTGTTTAGGTCTTTTGCCCATTTCATGATTGGATTGTTTGCTTCTTTGATATTGAGTTTAATCAGTTCTTTATAGATCTTCAATACTAGCCCTGTAAATTATAGTCGTATTTATAAAATACTTTGAATTCCTTGATTAAAAAACACTGCCTAAACTAGGACAAGTGGTTTTAGCAATAGTAAGTGACAACAGAAGAGAAAGGTTTAAATTTTTTTCTCTTTTTCACATTTCAAGGTCACTCTTTTATAAAATTAGGTACACAATTTATACAATATTAAGGTAGGGCACCTGGGTGGCTCAGTCAGTTAAGTGTCTGCCTTCGGCTCAGATCATAATGTCAGGGTCCTGGGATCTAGCCCAACATGGGGCTCTCTGCTAAGGGGGGAATCTACTTCTCCCTCTTTGTCTGTCCCTTTCCCTTGCTTATGCTCTCTCTCTCTTTCAAATAAATAAAATCTTTTTTTAAAAAAGAGGTAGTTAACACTTTATTTCCTTTAAAAATAGAAAACAATGCTACACTAAAAAAAAACACTATATAATAATGGGCTTTAGGAGTATCTGGGTGGCTCAGTGGTTGAGCATCTGCCTTGGGCTCAGGTCATAATACTGAGGTCCTGGAATCAAGTCCTGATCCAGGCTTCCTACAGGGAGCCTGCTTCTCCCTCTCCCTCTGCCTATATCTCTGCGTCACTCTGTATGTCTCTCATAAATAAATAAATAAATAAATAAATAAATAAATAAATAAAATCTTTAAAAAATAAAAAAGTGCTTTAAAGTGCATTATCCTACTTGGCTCTCAGTTTCTCATGTGTTAAAATAGTAATAATATATCTATATTGTATTTTATAGTTTCTAAAACAATTTCATATATGTTTTATCATTTGCTTTTTATAACATCCCTATGAGGTAGGTGTTATTACACTTTTTTACATATAAAAACATGCACAAAGAGATTTATATTTTTTCTTAAGATCACATCAAGTAAGTAGTAGATCTGTTATTTAAACACACATTTTCTGGCCCTTAATTAGTACTCCTTACACACATAGGCAAAGAGCATTCTTGGTCATGATTCAAGTCATTTCAAAGTTGTAGAAGCATATATTGAGTCACCTCTGTCTCAGGTCATCTCTTTCAAATATATCTAAAGTGATGTTCTTGCTAATATAGTATTTCTCTTAGTGATTACCACTGGAGACTTTGCTATCCACAAAACCCTGTTGCTAATTATTAGACATGACAGATAAAGTGATCCCCTCCAGTCAAAAAGAGTTAATTTATCAAAGTCTAATCTGATGCAAATAGCTCTGAGCGGCCACTGGTCAGTATTGTAACTTGTTGCTTCTCATCTAAAATAAAATTTATTTGATTTATATCAGAAGAACATTATTCTTTTTTTTAGATTTTATTTATTTATTCATGAGAAACACAGAGAGGGGAGAGAGAGAGGCAGAGACATAGGCAGAGGGCGAAGCAGGCTCCATGCAGGGAGCCCGATGTGGGACTCAATCCCAGGTCTCCAGGATCACGCCCTGGGCTGAAGGCAGCACTAAACTACTGAGCCACCGGGCTGCCCACATTACTTATTTTTTTAAAAAAGTTTATCTGAGAGAGAGAGAGCATGAGCAGAGCAGAGGAGGAGCAGAAAGAGAGGAGCAAAGGGGGAAGGAGAGGAACAAGCAGACTCTCTGCTGAGTGCAGAGCCCACTGTGAGGCTCCATCTCAGGACCTTGAGATCATGACATGAGGCAAAACCAAGAATCCCTTGCTTAATTTGCTTAATCAACTGAGCCACCCAGGTTTTCCAGAACATTATTCATTTTTAATTCTGTGCTTTAGGTTTATAATGAAACCAAGAGAGTCAAGTGATATTTTTGTTGATATTAAGTTTATATGGATATTTTAAAGCTTTTTGTAAATCATTACAGCAGCTTGTAAAATAACTTGGGACATTTAATTAACACATCAGTTAACTTGTAGTTGTATATTTGTTTTTATTATTCTATGCTGCTGGACAGAAAATGAAGACAAAAAATGATATGATGGTAAAAAACACAGATACAGCTGAAAACAAACAAGAAATTATTGAAGGAGAATGTGATGCTGAAAATGGGGAAACCAAAATTCTGGAGGTATTTTATAATATTAACAGATTTGTCTATTTGAAAGTCTAGTGATGGGTTTTACTGAAAGAAATCCTATTTTCCCTTATACTTTAAAAGTTAAGAAACATTAAATGAGTAGTGGTTTGATAGTATCTGAGTCCATTCCTGCTGCTATAATAAATACAACAAGCTAGGTGACTTACAAACAACAGAAATTTATTTCTGACAGTTCTGGAGGCTGGGAAATCCAAGATCAAAATGCCAGCATTTTTTGGTGTCTGGTGGGGACCTGCTTTCTGGTTTATACACAGCACCCTTCTTGCTGTGTCCTGACATGATGGAAGGGATGAGAGAACTCTGGAGCTCTTTCCTAAGGGTACTAATCTCATCCATGAGAGTTCTATGTTCATGACCTAATCATCTCAAATAGGTCCTATCTCCAAATATCATCACATTGGGGATTAACTTTCATATGAATTATAGGTGACACATATATTCAATTTATGGGACATAATATAATGGTATCTAAGGGGAAAATAAGAAACAAAATTTAAAATATGAGAATTTACAGGGATACTCCTGGGAGTAGTGGATTAGCATTGCTATTAAGAAAATAATCCCAGTGATCATGACTTATATTATTTTTTTTATAAATTAATTTTTATTGGTGTTCAATTTACCAACATACAGAATAACACCCAGTGCTCATCCCATCAAGTGTCCCCCTCAGTGCCCGTCACCCATTCACCCCCACCCCCCGCCCTCCTCCCCCTCCACCACCCCTAGTTCATTTCCCAGAGTTAGGAGTCTTTATGTTCTGTCTCCCTTTCTGATATTTCTCACACATTTCTTCTCCCTTCCCTTATATTCCCTTTCGCTATTATTCCTATTCCCCAAATGAATGAGAACATACACTGTTTGTCCTTCTCCGGTTACTGTGGCCAAGTTCAAAAAGGGTGTTGCCTGAGTTCTTCTCTGGGATTTTGATGGAATCTTGTCTCACATTTAGATCTTTCATCTATTTTGAGTTTATCTTTGTGTATGATGCAAGAGAGTGGTCCAGTTTCATTCTTCTGCATGTGGATGTCCAATTTTCCCAGCACCATTTATTGAAGAGACTGTCTTTCTTCTAGTGGATCGTCTTTCCTCCTTTATCGTATATTAGTTGAGCATAAAGTTCAGGGTCCACTTCTGGGTTCTCTGTTCTGTTCCATTGATCTATATGTCTGTTTTTGTGCCAGTACCACACTGTCTTGATGAACACAGCTTTGTAGTACAACCTGAAATCTGGCATTGTGATGCCCCCAGATATGGTTTTCTTTTTTTAAAATTCCCCTGGCTGTTTGGGGTCTTTTCTGATTCCACACAAATCTTAAAATAATTTGTTCTAAGTCTCTGAAGAAAGTCCATGGTACCCCGCCTTTTGATGGGGTCATTAAGCCCATTCACGTTCAGAGTTACTATTGACATATATGAGTTTAGTGTCATCATGATATCTATTTAGTCCTTGTTTTTGTGGATTGTTCCACTGACCTTCTTCTTAAAGGGGAGTTTTAAGAGTCCCCCTTAAAATTTCTTGCAGAGCTGGTTTGGAGGTCACATATTCTTTCAGTTCCTGCCTGTCTTGGAAGCTCTTTATCTCTCCTTCCATTTTGAATGAGAGCCTTGCTGGATAAAGTATTCTTGGTTGCATGTTCTTCTCATTTAGGACCCTGAATATATCCTGCCAGCCCTTTATGGCCTGCCAGGTCTCTGTGGAGAGGTCTGCTGTTACCCTAATATTCCTCCCCATGAAAGTCAGGGACTTCTTGTCTCTTGCTGCTTTAAGGATCTTCTCTTTATCTTTGGAATTTGCAAGCTTCACTATTAGATGTCGAGGTGTTGAACGGTTTTTATTGATTTTAGGGGGGGATCTCTCTATTTCCTGGATCTGAATGCCTGTTTCCCTTCCCAGATTGGGAAAGTTTTCAGCTAGGATTTGTTCAAATACATATTCTGGCCCTCTGTCCCTTTCGGCGCCCTCGGGAACCCCAATTAAACGTAGGTTTTTCTTCCTTAGAGTGTCATTTATTTGCCTTAATCTGTCTTCGTGGTTCTTTAATTGTTTATCTCTTTTTTCCTCAGTTTCCCTCTTTGCCATTAACTTGTCTTCTATGTCACTCACTCGTTCTTCCACCTCGTTAACCCTCGTCGTTAGGACTTCTAGTTTGGATTGCATCTCATTCAGTTGATTTTTAATTTCTGCCTGATTGGATCTAAATTCTGCAGTCATGAAGTCTCGTGAGGCCTTAATGCTTTTTTCTAGAGCCACCAGTAGCTGTAGAATAGTGCTTCTGAATTGGCTTTCTGACATTGAAGTGTAATCCAGATTTTGTAACTCTGTGGGAGAGAGGACTGTTTCTGATTCTTTCTTTTGAGGTGAGGTTTTCCTTCTAGTCATTTTGCTCAGTGCAGAGTGGCCAAAAACAAGTTGTATTGGAACACGGGGGAGTATCACTGGTCCGTCCAGCTGGTCTTCTGGGGGAGGGGCCTGCTGTGCTGATTTTCAGGTGTTAGCACTTGGGGGAGCTGCTCTGCCCCTGCCTGCTGCCGGGCTCAGCGGGGGTTGTTTACCCCTTGGGGCCCCAGGAGGATCAGCCGCAGTTGCTATGGCAACTCTGGAAGCCTGGATTCAGCCTCCGCAGGAACTACGGGGCTCGGGCTCGGGGCTCTCGGCTCTCCGTCCGCAGGGCCTGGAGGCTCCGGGGCGGGGCTGCTGATCTGCTCAGCTCGGGGCAGGAGCGTCCTCGCTGTCTCGGGCCCTCCCGGCCTCTGCCTGTCCCGGGGGAGGCCGGATCCTGGGCTGTGTCCCGGCGCCCTGTGCTCCGGGGCCTGCGCTGTTGGATTCGCGCTCCCGCCCTGCAGCTCCCTCCCTGGAGCCGCTCCCGAGCCCCTCCGAGCTGCTCCGGTCGGTCCCCGCCGTGCGCGCTGCAGCCCTTAGGGAGCTCGGAGCACTCCCCTGCGCTCGCAGGTGTCTGTTAGTGTCCCCGGGAGCCCGAGGGCATCCCCGCCCTCCTGGGTCCTGCTCCAACTCCCTGCGAGCCCCTTTCCGCCCGCCCGGGAAGGTTGGTGCAGCTCCTGCTCCTCCGGGACGGGGCTCTCCTGTCCTGGGGACACTCGCCCCGGCCTCAGCCCGGCTCCTCGCGGGGCCCCTCCCCCTCGGAGGCCTTTTGTTTCTTTATTTCTTTTCCCCGTCTTCCTACCTTGATAGAAGCGCGAACTTTTCTCACTGTAGCATTCCAGCTGGTCTCTCTTTACATCTCAGGCCGAATTCGTAAATTTTCAGGATGGTTTGAAGGTTATCTAGGTAACTTGGTGGGGACAGGTGATTTGGGGACCCTGCTCTTCCGCCATCTTGCCCCTCCCCCTGATCATGACTTATATTAAATACAGAGCAAAGCTCTGCTCATTTTGCTGGCACATGGGCTATTTCTAAATCCTTTTCCAAGATTAGATGATTCATTTTCCCCTGCAGATTGCAAAACAAATCATTATTTTTTATAAATTTATTTTTTATTGGTGTTCAATTTGCCAACATATAGAATAACACCTAGTGCTCATCCCATCAAGTGCCACCCTCAGTGCCCATCACCAAGTCACCCCCACCCCCCAGCCCACCTCCCTTTATACTACACCTAGTTTGTTTCCCAGAGTTAGGAGTCTCTCATGTTCTGTCTCCCTTTCTGATATTTCCCACTCATTTTTTCTCCTTTCCCCTTTATTCCCTTTCACTACCCTTTATATTCCCAAAATGAATGAGACCAAATAATGTTTGTCCTTCTCCAATTGACTCATTTCACTCAGCATAATACCCTCCAGTTCCATCCACGTCGAAGCAAATGGTGGGTATTTGTCATTTCTAATGGCTAGACCATTAGACCACATCTTTATCCATTCATCTTTTGATGTACACCGAGGCTCCTTCCACAGTTTGGCTGTTGTGGACATTGCTGCTATAAACATCAGGGTACAGGTGTCCCAGCGTTTCACTGCCTCTGTATCTTTGGGGTAAATCCCCAGCAGTGCAATTGCTGGGTCATAAGACAAATCTGTTTTTAACTCTTTGAGGAACCTTCACACACTTTTCCAGAGTGCTGTACCAGTTCACATTCCCACGAAAAGTGCAAGAGGGATCCCCTCTCTCCACATCCTCTACAATATTTGTTGTTTCCTGCCTTGTTAATTGTCCCCATTCTCACTGGTGTTAGGTGGTATCTCAATGTGGTTTTGATTAATATTTCCCTGATGGCCAGTGATGCGGAGCATTTTCTCTTGTGCTTGTTGGCCATGTCTATGTCTTCCTCTGTGAGATTTCTGTTCATGTCTTTTGCCCATTTCATGATTGGATTGTTTGTTTCTTTGCTGCTGAGTTTAATCAGTTCTTTATAGATCTTGGATACTAGCCCTTTATCTGATACATCATTTGCAAATATCTTCTCCCATTCTGTAGGTTGTCTTTTAGTTTTGTTGACTGTTTCTTTTGCTGTACAAAGGCTTCTTATCTTGTCAGAACTCATACAGCAATTTGGCAGTGTGGCAGGATACAAAATCAATGCCCAGAAGTCATTGGCATTTCTATACACTAACAATGAGACTGAAGAAAGAAATTAAGGAGGCAATCCCATTTATAATTGCACCCAAAAGCATAAGATACCTAGGAATAAATCTAACCAAAGAGGTAGAGGATCTATACCCTAAAAACTACAGAACACTTCTGAAAGAAATTGAGGAAGACACAAAGAGATGGAAAAATATTCCATGCTCATGGATTGGCAGAATTAATACTGTGAAAATGTCAATGTTACCCAGGGCAATTTACACGTTTAATGCAATCTCTATCAAAATACCATGGACTTCCTTCAGAGAGTTAGAACAAATTATTTTAAGATTTGTGTGGAATCAGAAAAGACCCCGAATAGCCAGGGGAATTTTAAAAAAGAAAACCATAGCTGGGGGCATCACAATGCCAGATTTCAGGTTGTACTACAAAGCTGTGGTCATCAAGACAGTGTGGTACTGGCACAAAAACAGACACATAGATCAATGGAACAGAATAGAGAATCCAGAAGTGGACCCTGAACTTTATGGTCAACTAATATTTGATAAAGGAGGAAAGACTATCCACTGGAAAAAAGGCAGTCTCTTCAATAAATGGTGCTGGGAAAATTGGACATCCACATGCAGAAGAATGAAACTAGACCACTCTCTTGCACCGTACACAAAGATAAACTCAAAATGGATGAAAGATCTAAATGTGAGACAAGATTCCATCAAAATCCTAGAGGAGAACACAGGCAACACCCTTTTTGAACTTGGCCACAGTAACTTCTTGCAAGTTACATCCATGAAGGCAAGAGAAACAAAAGCAAAAATGAACTATTGGAACAAATCATTATAGAAATGTTTCTTATAGGTCTTTATTTGTATTTTTAAAAAGATTTTATTTATTTATTCATGAGACACACACACACACACACACGAGAAAGAGGCAGAGACACAGGCAGAGGGAGAAGCAGGCTCCATGTAGGGAGCCCGATGTGGGACTCAATCACAGGACTCGTCCCGGGACTCCAGGATCACACCCTGGGCTGAAGGCAGGTGCTAAACCACTGAACCACTCAGAGATCTCCTCTATTTGCATTTTTAAAAGATTTTATTTATTTATTCATGACAGACACACGGTGGGGGGGGGGCGGTGGCAGAGACACAGGCAGAGGGAGAAGCAGATCCCATGCAGGGCGCCTGATGTGGGACTCGATCCCGGATATCCAGGATCACGCCCCGGGCTGAAGGCAGCGCCAAACTGCTGAGCCACCCGGGCTGCCCTCTATTTGCATATTTAATGCATTTCTTATTCTTAGGTATTGCAGTAAAACAATTAAAATGGGATATAATAACTAATTTACAAACCAAAGCTGTGCATTTAGGGAAAATTTTTTTTGGAAGTTACCCTGTGATATAAGGTAAAATACTTTTCATTTTTTAGATTTAAATTCCAATTAACACACATACAGTATCATAGTATTTCAGGTGTGGAATATAGTGGTTCATCACTTTCATACAACAGTGAGTGTCCATCACATTTGCCCTCCCCAATATCCATCACACATTTAACTGACCCCTCACTTACCTCCCCTCAGGCAACCATCAGTTTGTTCTGTATATTTGAGTCTGTTTTCTGGTTTGCTTCTCATTCTTTTCCTCCCATACGTTTATCTCTTCTGTTTTTTAAATTCCACATATGAGTAAAATCATGTGATACTGGTCTTTTTCTCACTGACTTATTTCATTTGACATAGATTCTCTAGCTCCATCCACATCATTGAAAATGGCAAGATAAAAAAAAAAAAGAAAGAAAATGGCAAGATATCATTCCTCTTGATGGCTGAGTAGTAGATTCTATAGAATCTATACTGATTATATATACATGTATATATATAAAATCAGGCTTTGCTTTCTATATATATAAATTATATTATTATATAATTAATTATAATATAATTATATATATATAATCTTAATATATATATAATCTTTATCCATTCATCAGTCCATGAACATTGGGCTCTCTCCATAGTTTGGATATTACTGATAATACTGCTATAAACATCAGGTGTACTTATCCCTTTGAATCTGTATTTTTGTATTTTGTACCCTCTTGGTAAATACCTAGTAGTGCAATTGCTGGGTCAATAGAGTAGCTCTATCTTTAACTTTTTGAGGAAACTCCATAAAGTTTTTCACAGTGGCTACACCTGTTTGCCTTCCCACCACCAGTGTAAGAGGGTTTCCCTTTCCCCACATCCATGCCAACAGCTGTTGATTTCTGTTTGTTAATTTTAGCCATTCTGACAGGGATGAGGTGATATCTCATTTTGGTTATGATTTGTATTTCCATGGTGACTGAGTGATGTCAAGCAAATTTTCATGTGTCTTTAGCCATTGGCATGTCTTCTTTAAAAAAGTGCTTTTCATGTCTTCTGCCCATTTCTTAACTGGATTTTTTTCCTCAGGGGTTGAGTTTCATAATTTTTTCATATATATTGGATACTAACCCTTTATCACATACGTCATTTACAAATATCTTCTCCCATTCTGACGATTACCTTTTAGTTTTGTTGATTGTTTCCTATGCTGTACAGAAGCTTTTTTTATCTTGATGAAGTCCCAATAGTTCATTTTGCTTTTATTTCCTTGCTTCGAGAGACATATCTAGTAAGAAGTTTCTTTGGCCAATGTCAAAGAAATTATAGCCTGTATTCTCCTTTAGGATTCTGATGGTTTCCTGTCTCAGATTTAGGTTTTTAATTCATTTTTAGTTTATTTTTGCATATGATGTAAGAAAGTTGTCCAGTTTCATTTTTCTGCATGTGGCTGTTGAATTTTCCCAGTACCATTTGTTTTTTTTAATAAATTAATTTTTATTAATTTATGGTGGGTAAATGGTGGGTATTTGTCATTTCTAATGGCTGAGTAATACTCCATTGTATACATATACCACATCTTCTTTATCCATTTATCTTTCAATGGACACCGAGGCTCCTTCAACAGTTTGGCTATTGTGGACATTGCTGCTATAAACATCAGGGTGCAGGTGTCCTGGCATTTCATTGCATCTGTATCTTTGGGGTAAATCCCCAGCAGTGCAATTGCTGGGTCGTAAGGCAGGTCTATTTTGAACTCTTTGAGGAACCTCCACAGAGTTTACCAGAGTGGCTGCACCAGTTCACATTCCCACCAACAGTGCAAGAGGGTTCCCTTTCTCCACATCCTCTCCAACATTTGTGGTTTCCTGCCTTGTTAATTTTCCCCATTCTCACTGGTGTGAGGTGGTATCTCACTGTGGTTTTGATTTATATTTCCCCAATGGCAAGTGATGCAGAGCATTTTCTCATGTGCATGTTGGCCATGTCTATGTCTTCCTCTGTGAGATTTCTCTTCATGTCTTTTGCCCATTTCATGATTGGATTGTTTGTTTCTTTGCTGTTGAGTTTAATAAGTTCTTTATAGATCTTGGAAACTAGCCCTTTATCTGATCTGTCATTTGCAAATATCTTTTCCCATTCTGTAGGTTGTCTTTTAGTTTTGTTGACTGTATCCTTTGCTGTGCAAAAGCTTCTTATCTTGATGAAGTCCCAATAGTTCATTTTTGCTTTTGTTTCTTTTCCCTTCGTGGATGTATCTTGCAAGAAGTTACTGTGGCCGAATTAAAAAAGGGTGTTGCCTGTGTTCTCCTCTAGGATTTTGATGGAATCTTGTCTCACATTTAGATGTTTCATGCATTTTGTGTTTATCTTTGTGTATGGTGCAAGAGAGTGGTTTAGTTTCATTCTTCTGCATGTGGATGTCCAATTTTCCCAGCATCATTTATTGAAGAGGCTGTCTTTCTTTCAGTGGATAGTCTTTCCTCCTTTATTGAATATTAGTTGACCATAGAGTTGAGGGCCCCATTCTGTATTCTGTATTCTGTAATCTGTATTCTGTTTCATTGATCTATGTGTCTGTTTTTGTGCCAGTACTACACTGTCTTGATGACCACAGCTTTGTAGTACAACCTGAAATCTGGCATTGTGATGCCCCCAGCTCTTGTTTTCTTTTTCAATATTCCCCTGGCTATTCGGGGTCTTTTCTGATTCTAAACAAATCTTAAGATGATTTGTTCTAACTCTCTGAAGAAAGTCCATGGTATTTTGATAGGGATTGCATTAAATGTATAAATTGCCCTGGGTAACATTGACATTTTCACAATATTAATTCTGCCAATCCATGAGCATGGAATATTTTTCCATCTCTTTGTGTCTTTCTCAATTTGTTTCAGAAGTGTTCTGTTGTTTTTAGGGTATAGATCCTTTACCTCTTTGATTAGGTTTATTCCTAGGTATCTTATGCTTTTGGGTGCAATTGTGAATGGCATTGACTCCTTAATTTCTCTTTCTTCAGTCTCACTGTTTGTGTATAGAAATGCGACTGATTTCTGGGCATTCATTTTGTATCCTGCCACACTGCCCAATGGCTCTATGAGTTCTAGCAATCTAGCACCCTGGGCTCCAGGGCCTGAGCCACTGGAATCACGCTCCCAGGCCGCACAGCTCGCTCTGCGGTGGAGCCCTTGCGGGAGCTGCTCCTGGGCTGGTGGGATGTACACTGCAGCCCTTTAGAGAGCTCAGCCGGTGTGTGGTGCGCTCTCCCCCAGGGCGCAGTTCCTCTGTTGGTGCCCCTGGGAGCCTGAGGGCATCCCCGCCCCTCCTGGGATCCTGCTCCAACTCCCTGGGAGTGCCTTTCCATCCAGGAAGATTGGTGAAGCTCCTGCTTTTCAAGGACAGGGCTTTCCTGTCCTGGGAGCCCTCGTGGTGCGGCCTTAGCCAGGCTCCTCGTGGGGCCCCTCCCCCTTGGATGCTTTTTTATTTCTTTTTTTTTTCCGTCTTCCTACCTGGATAGAAGCAGGAACTCTTCTCACTGTAGCATTCCAGGCTGTTCTCTCTTTAAATCTCAGACCGAATTAGTAGATTTTTAGGATTATTTGAAAGTTATCTAGGTAATTTGGTGGGGACAGGTGACTTGGGGACCCTACTCTTCCGCCATCTTGCCCCCTTCTCTCTTCTCTTCCTTTTTGCATCGATCTTTTTTCTTTTCTTTTCTTACTATTTTTTCCTTTTTTATTTCTTATTCTTTCAGATCAGGTTTCTAGTTTATTTTGGTTTTCTGTTTGTTTTTTTGTCACTTTTCCTTTTCTGTTGTCTTAGATCATGCTTTTGGTTTTCCTTTCCCAGGTTTATCTTAAAATAAAACAAATAAAAGCACACCTAGTTAAAACTCCAAACACTCTCCGCTACATGCAAGGAAGAACTCTGTAGAGGACAGACCAGTGGGAAAATAGCAACAAAAACACAACAGCAGAGTGGACACAGCATATACCAGAAACACTTCCTCATATTTGTTGTGGTGGTGGTGATGGTTCTTATTATTGGTGTTTTTGTTGTTGTTATTTGACTTTCTTCTTCTATTTTCTGTACAAAATGATGAGATGGATAAACTCACACTAAGAGAAAGAACAGGAGGTAATACTCACACCCAGGGATTTAATCAATATGGATATAAATAAGATGTATGAGCTAGAATTTAAAATGATTATAAAGATGCTACCTGGACTTGAAAAAAAGCATTAAAGAAACTAGCGAATCCCTTACTATAGAGATAAAGGAATATTATTATATTATTATTTTTGCATCTCTTTGTGTCTTCCTCAACTTCTTTCAGAAGTATTCTATAGTTTTTAGGGTATAGATCCTTTACCTCTTTGGTTAGGTTTATTCCTAGGTATCTTATGCTTTTGGGTGCAATTGTAAATGGGATTGACTCCTTAATTTCTCTTTCTTCAGTCTCATTGTTAGTGTATAGAAATGCCACTGATTTCTGGGCATTGATTTTGTATCCTGCCATGCTACCAAATTCCTGTATGAGTTATAAGAATCTTGTGGTGGAAACTTTTGGGTTTTCTATGTAGAGTATCATGTCATTGGCGAAGAGGGAGAGTTTGACTTCTTCTTTGCCAATTTGAATGACTTTAATGTCTTTTTGTTGTCTGATTGCTGAGGCTAGCACTTCCAGTACTATGTTGAATAGCAGTGGTGAGAGTGGACATCCCTGTCTTGTTCCTGATCTTAGGGGAAAGGCTCCCAGTGCTTCCCCATTGAGAATGATATTTGCTGTGGGCTTTTCGTAGATGGCTTTTAAGATGTTGAGGAATGTTCCCTCTATCCCTACACTCTGAAGAGTTTTGATCAGGAATGGATGCTGTATTTTGTCAAATGCTTTCTCTGCATCTAACGAGAGGATCATATGGTTCTTGGTTTTTCTCTTGCTGATATGATGAATCACATTGATTGTTTTTACAAGTGTTGAACCAGCCTTGTGTCCCTGGGATAAATCCCACTTGGTCATGGTGAATAATTTTCTTAATTTACTGTTGGATCCTATTGGCTAGTAAAATCTAGTCAGGCTGAAATAAAAATACTATAACTGATGCAGTCCCAAGTGGAGACCATAAGGATGAGGATAAACAAACCAGAAGAGCCAGTCAGTGACATAAAGGATAAAATTTTGGGAAAAAAGGAGGCTGAAAAGAGGAGGGAAAGAAACGTATTAGATCATGAAGGTAGCTTTCAGGAGCACAGTGACTCCATAAAGGGAAATAATATTCTTATTATAGGAATTCCAAAAGAATAAGAGTGAGAAGATGGGCCTGAAGGTGTATTTGAATAAATTCTAGCTGAAGACTTCCCTAATCTGGGGAAGGAAACAGGCATTCAAGCCAATAGTCACAGAGAACTCCCCTCAAATTCAGCAAAAATAGGTCAACACCTCTATACATTATATTGACATTTGCAAATTATAAAGAGAAAATCATGAGAGTAGTTCCAGACAAGAGGTCCTAAACCTACATGGGTAGAAACAAAAGGCTGGCAACAGACCTGTTCACAGACACCTGGCAAACCAGAAGGGACTGGCATGATATATTCAACATGATAAATGGGGAAAATATACAGCCAAGAATACTTTATCCAGCAAAACAGTCATTCAGAATAGAAGGAGATACAGAGTTTCCCAAATTTACAAAAACTAAACCAGTCCTTCAGGGAATTTAAAGGGAAATCTTTGGGCCGAGAGAGAAAGAGATGAAAATTAACACAAGCCAGAATTAAATAGAAACAACCTACAGGAACAGCAACTTTACTAGTAATACAATGGCACTAAATTCAAAACTTTCAATAATTACTCTGAATGTAAATGGACTACATACTCCAATCAAAAGACATAGAGTATCAGAATGGAGATAAAAAGTAGGCCTATTGGCATGCTGCTTACAAGAGTCTCATCATAGGCCCAAGGACACCTTCAGTTTGAAAGTGAGGGGCTGTTGAACAATATATTAAACCAATGGACATCAAAACAAAGCAGGAGTCACCATACTTCTATCAAACAAATGAAATTTTAAGCCAAAGTATGTAAAAAGTGATGAATAAGGACACTATATTATAATAAAGGGGTATATCAAAGAAGAAGATCTGATAGTTGTAAATATTTATGCAGTCAAATATAAAAAACAATTAACAAACTTAAAGAAACTCATTGATAATAATAAAGTAATAGTGGGGGAATTTAACACCTCACTCACAGCAATGGAGAGATAATTTCAGCAGAAGATCAACCAGGAAACAAGGGCTTTGAATTATACATGGGACCAGATGGACATAACAGCCATATTAGAGCATTTCATCCTAAAGCAGCAGAATACACATTCATATCAAGTGCACATGGGACCTTCTCCAGAATAGATCACATACCAGGTCACGAATCAGGTCTGAACATGTACCACAAGATTGAGATGATACCTTGCATATTTTCAGACCATAATTCTATGAAACTTTAAGTCAATCACTTAAAAGAAATTTGGAAGGACCACAAATATTGGAGGGTAAAGAATATCCTACTAAGGAACAAATAGGTAAACCATAAAATTAAAGAAGAATTTAAAAAATACGTGGAAGCAAATCAAAATGAAAACATGACTGTTAAAATGATTGGGATGCAGCAAGGCCATCCTAAGAGGGAAGTGTATAGCAATAAAGGCCTTCCTTAAGATGCAGGAAAATATCAAATATACAACCTAAGTTTACACCTAAAGGAACTAGAAAAGGCATTTGAGAAAATACTATCCTTTCTTGATTAAAACTTTCCAGCATGTAGAGATAGAGGGAGCATACTTCAACAACATAAAAGGTCTATACAAATGACACACAGTGAATATCATCCTCAATGAAGAAAACCTGATAGTTTTTCCCCTTAGTTCAGAAATAAGACAGATGTCCACTTTTACCACTGCTGTTGAACATAGTACTGGAAGTCCTAGCCTCAACAATCAGAAAACAAAATGAAGTAAAAGGCAACCAAATATACAAAGAAAAATTCAAACTATCACTCTTCACACACATACTCTATGCAGAAAACCCAAAAGACTCCATCAAAATTTGCTAGCACTCATACAGGAATTCAGAAAAGTTGCAAGATATAAAATCAATGCACAGAAGTCTGTTGCATTTCTATATGCTAACAATGAGGCAGAAGAAAGATAAATCAAAGTATTGATCCCATTTACAATGACATCAAAAATCATAAGACACCTAGGAATAAACCTAACCAAAGAGGTAAAGTATCTGTACTCTAAAAACTACAGAAAACCTATGTAAGAAATTGAGGAAAACACAAAGAAATGGAGAGACATCCCATTCTCATGGATTAAAAGACACATATTGTAAAAGAGTATATTGTACCCAAAGCAATCTACACATGCAATGCAATCCTTATCAAAATACCTTCAATATTTTTCAGAGAGCTGGAATAAACAATCCTAAAAATTGGTGTGGAACCAGAAAGGACCCCAAATATCAAAAGGAATGTTGAAAACAAAACAAAGCTGGAGGAATCACAATTCTGAATTTGAAGCTGTATTACAAAGCTGTAAGCATCAAGGCAGCATGATACTGGCACTAAAATAGACACATGGATTAATGTAACAGAATAGAGAACTCAAAATTGGACCTACAACACTATGGTCAACTAATCTTTGACAAAGCAGGAAGGAATATCCATGGGAAAAAGTCTCTTCAACAAAGGTGTTGGGAAAATTGGATAGCCACATGCAGAAGAATGAAACTCGACTACCTTTATAGCATACACAAAAATAAGCTCAATATGGAAGGCGGGGCAACATGGCAGAAGAGGAGGGTAGCCAAGTCACCTATCCCCACTAACTTACCTAGATAAGTTTCCTTTTTTTTTTTTTTTTGATAACTTTCAAATCATCCTGAAAACCTACGAATATGGCATGAGATTTAAAGAGAAAACAGCTGGAATGCTACAGTGAGAAGAGTTCACACTTCTATCAAGGTAGGAAGACAGAAAAAAATAAATTAAAAAAAGCATCCAAGGGGGAGGGGCCCCCGCAAGGAGCCTGGCTAAGGCCGGGCGGCAAAGCCTCCAGGACAAGAAAGCCCAGGCCCGGAGATGCGGGAAATTTACCAATCTTCCCAGATGGAAAGGTGCTCGCAGGGAACTCGGGAAGGATCCCGAGGGCCACGAATGCCCTCAGGCTCCCAGGGGCACTAACAGAGGAAGTGTGCCCTGGGGGAGAGCACGCCACACACCTCAGGGCAAGCTCCCTAAAGAACTGGAGCTCATGCCCAGCAGGGTCTCAGGAGCAGCTCAGGTGGTGACACCAGCAGCGGATTCCTGTGGAGGGGGCTGCGCAGCCCCGAGAGTGCGATTCCAGTGGTGTGGGCCACGGAGCCCAAGGTGCCAGGAAACACATCCCAAGATCCAATGCTCCCCACAGGATAGGTAGAGGCCGGGAGGACACAGGACAGCAAGGATGCTACTTCCGCTAGGCACCCCCAAGCTGTGAGGTTCAGTGCCTCCCACCCCAGAGCATCCAGGCCCCTGGAAATTGGGAGACTGCAGTAGGTACTGCTGGAGCTGACTCTAGGGCTGGAGAGCTGGCCACTGCCACTGTTGTTGTTCCTCCTGGTGTCACCTTGTGCCTGGGACTGAGCAGGGCCACCAGGGAGCAGGGGCCTCACAAGTTAAACAGCTCCCAATGAACCGTGCAACTGGCAGGGGGCAGGGCAGCTCCCAAGATGCACACAACTGAGAACCAGCACAGCAAGCCCCTCCCCCAGAAGACCAGCTGGAATGACAGGAGAAGAGCAATTTCTAACCAAGCAGCACTCGAAAGTTCCAGGGGAAGTCTAGGGACTTATAGAATATAGAATCAGAGGATACTCCTCCAACTCCCCCCTTTTTCCTTCCTTTTTCCAGAGCAACTTGTTCTTAGCCAATCTGCACTGAGCAAAATGACTAGAAGGAAGAACACACCGCAAAAGAAAGAATCAGAAACAGTACTGTCTCCCACAATTTGTAAATCCAAATTATATTTGGATTACAATTCAATGTCAGAAAGCCAATCCAGAAGCACAATTATAAAGCTACTGGTGGCTCTATAAAAAAGCATAAAGGATTTAAGAGACTTCATGACTGCAGAATTTAGAGCTAATCAGGCTGAAATTAAAAATCAATTAAATGAGATGCAATCATTATTGGAGGTCCTAAGACAAGGGTTAACAAGGTGGAAGAACGAGTGAGTGACATGGGAGACAAGTTGATGGCAAGGAAGGAAGCTGAGGAAAAAACAGAAAAACAATTAAAAGATCATGAGGATGCCCAACAAGCACATGAGGAAATGCTCCGCATACCTGGCCATCAGGGAAATACAAATTAAAACAACAATGAGATACCACCTCACACCAGTGAGAATGGGGAAAATTAACAAAGCAGGAAACCACAAATGTTGGAGAGGATGTGGAGAGGGTAACCCTCCAGCACTGTTGGTGGGAATGTGAACTGGTGCAGCCACTCTGGAAAACTGTGTGGAGGTTCCTCAAAGAGTTCAAAATCGATCTGCCCTACGACCCAGCAATTGCACTGCTGGGGATTTACCCCAAAGATACAGACGCAATGAAACTCTGGGACACCTGCATCCCGATGATTATAGCAGCAATGTACACAATAACCAAACTGTGGAAGGAGCCTCGGTGTCCATCGAAAGATGAATGGATAAAGAACATGTGGTATATGTATACAATGGAATATTACTCAACCACTAGAAATGACAAATACCCACCATTTGCTTCGACGTGGATGGAACTGGAGGGTATTATGCTGAGTGAAATAAGTCAATCAGAGAAGGACAAACATTATATGGTCTCATTCATTTGGGGAATATAAAAATAGTGAAATGGAATAAAGGGGAAAGGAGAAAAATGAGTGGGAAATATCAGAAAGGGAGACAGAACATAAAGACTCCTAACTCTGGGGAAAGAACTAGGGGCGGTGTAAGGGGAAGAGGGCAGGAGGTGGGGGTGACTGGGTGACGGGCACTGAGGTGGGCACTTGGTGGGATGAGCACTGGGTGTTATTCTATATGTTGGCAAATTGAACACCAATAAAAAAATAAATTTATAAAAAAAAGACCATGAGGAAAGGTTAAAGGAAATAAATGACAGGCTCACAAGAAAAAATCTATGTTAAAAAAAAATAAAATAAAAAAAAATAAAAAGAAAAAAAAAAGAAAAAAATCTATGTTTAATTGGCGCCAAAAGGGACAGAGTACCAGAAAGTGTATGTGAACAAATTATAATTGAGAACTTCCCTAACGTGGGAAGGGGAATAGGCATTCAGATCCAGGAGATAGAAAGATCCCCCCAAATCAATAAAAATCATTCAACACGTCTATATGTAATAGTGAAACTTGCAAATTCCAAAGACAAAGAGAAGGTCCTAAAAGCAGAATGAGACTAGAGATCCTTAATCTGTATGAGGAGAAGTATTAGGTTAAAAACAGACATCTCCACAGGGACCTGGCAGGCCAGGAATGGCTGGCCGGATATATTCAGGGTCCTAAATGAGAATAACCTACAACCAAGAAACTCTATACAGCAAGGCTCTCATTCAGAATAGAAGGAGAGATAAAGAGCTTCCAAGATAGGCAGAAACTGAAAGAATATGTGACCTCCAAACCAGCTCTGCAAGAAATATTAAGGGGGACACTGTAAAAGAAAGAGGATATCCAAGGAAACAGTCCACAAAAACAGGGACTGAATAGGTGTTATGACGACACTGAATTCATATCTTTCAAAAGTAACTCTGAACATGAATGGAATTAATGCTCCCATCAAAAGAGGCAGGGTTTCAGACTGGAAAAAAAGGCAAAACCCATCTATTTGCTGTCTACAAGAGACTCATTTTAGACGTAAGGACACCTACAGCCTGAAAATAAAAGATTGGAGAACCATTTGCCATTCAAAAGGCCCTCAAAAGAAAGCAGGTGTAACCATACTCATATCAGGTAATTTAAAATTTATCCCAAAGACTGTAGTAAGAGATGAAGAGGGACACTATATCATACTTAAAGTATGTATCCAACAAAAGGACCTAACAATCATGAGTATTTATGCCATGAAAACGGGAGCTGCCAAGAATATCAAACAAGTCATAAACAAAGTTAAGACATACTTAGATAACAATTAGGAGACTTGAACACAGCGTTTTCTACAATTGATAGATATTCTAACACAACATCTCCAAAGAAATAAGAGTTTATTGATACACTGGACCAGATGGATTTCACAGATATTTACAGAACTTTACATCCACATGCAACTGATACACATTCTTCACATGTTCACAAGGAACTTTCCCCAGAATACACCACATACTGTCACAAATCAGGTATTAACCAATACCAAAAGATTGGGATCATCCCCGGCATATTTTCAGACCATAATAATTTGAAACTAGAACTAAATCACAAGATTCAGTGGCATTTCTATACACTAACAATGAGACTGAAGAAAGAGAAATGAAGGAGTCAATCCCATTTCCAGTTGCACCCAAAAGCATAAGATACATACGAATAAACCTAATCAAAAGGGAAAGGATCTATACCCTAAAATGTACAGAACACTTCTGAAAGAAATTGAGGAAGACACAAAGAGATGGAAAACTATTCCATGATACCCAGGGCAATATACACATTTAATGCAATCCCTATCAAAATACCATGGACTTTCTTCAGAGAGTTGGAACAAATCATCTTAAGATTTGTGTGGAATCATAAAAGACCCCTAATAGCCAGGGGAATATTAAAAACCAGAGCGGGGCACATCACAAAGCCAGAATTCAGGTTGTACTACAAAGCTGTGGTCATCAAGACAGTATGGTACTGGCACAAAAACAGACACGTAGATCAATAGAATAGAATAGAGAATCTAGAAGTGGACCTTCAACTCTACGGTCAACTGATATTCAACAAAGCAGGAAAGACTATCCACTGGAAAAAAGACAGTCTCTTCAATAAAAGGTGCTGGGAAAATTGGACAGCCACATGCAGAAGAAGGAATCTAGACCATTCTCTTACACCATCCACAAAGATAAACTCAAAATGGATGAAAGATCTAAATGTGAGACAAGATTCCATCAAAATCCTAGAGGAGAACACAGGCAACACCCTTTTTGAACTTGGCCTCAGCAACTTCTTGCAAGATGCATCCTTGAAGCCAAGAGAAACAAAAGCAAAAATGAATTATTGGGACTTCATGAGATAAAAAGCTTCTGCACAGCAAAAGAAACAGTCAATAAAACTAAAAGACAAAGTACAGAATGGGAGAAGATATTTTCAAATGACATATCAGATAAAGGACTAGTATCCCAGATATAAAGAACTTATTAAACTCAACAGCAAATAAACAAACAATCCAATCATGAAATGGGTAAAAGACATGAACAGAAATTTCAGAGGAAGACAGACATGGCCAAGAAGCACATGAGAAAATGCTCCGCATTACTGGCCATTAGGGAAATACAAATCAAAACCACAATGAGATACCACCTCACACCGGTGAGAATGGTTAAAAGTAACAAGACAGGAAACAACAGATGTTGGAGAGGATGCGGAGAAAGGGGAACCCTCTTCCACTGTTGGTGGGAATGTGAAAGGGTGCAGCCACTCTGGAAATCTGTGTGGAGGATCCTCAAAGAGTTAAAAATAAATCTGCCGTATGACCCAGCAATTGCACTGCTGGGGATTTACCCCAATGATACAGATGCAGTGAAATGGCAGGACACCTGCACCCCAATATCTATAGAAGCAATGTCCACAATAGCCAAACTGTGGAAGGAGCCTCGGTGTCCATAGAAAGATGAATGGATAAAGATGTGGTATATGTATACAATGGAATATTACTCACCCACTAGAAATGACAAATACCTTCCATTTGCTTTGACGTGGGTGGAACTGGACATTATTATGCTGAGTGAAATAAGTCAATTGGAGAAGTACGAAAATTATGTGGTCTCATTCATTTGGGGAATATAAAATTTAATGAAAGGGAATAAAGAGAGAAAATGAGTGAAAATATCAGTGGTGGTGACAAAACATGAGAGACACCTAACTCTGGGAAACGAACAGGGGTAGTGGAAAGGGAGGTTGGCGAGTGGTTGGGGTGACTGGGTGATGGACACTGAGGGGGGCACTTCGCGGGATGAGCACTGGGTGTTATGCTATATTTTGGAAAATTGATCTGCACTAAAAGAAGGGGGAAAAAAAGGAAGTTCAATGTGAATGAAAGACCTAAATATGAGACAGGAATCTATCAAAATCCTAGAGGAGAATACCGGAGCAAAGTCATTTACCTTTGCCCCATCTATTTCTTGCTAGATACATCAAAGGCAAGGGAAACAAAACATAAATGAACCATTGGGATTTTCGTTTGCACAGCAAAGGAAATAATCAATGTTAATAAGATGCAATCAATGGAATTGGAGAAGACATACACAAATGATATATCAGAAAAAGGGCTAATATCTAAAATCTGTAAAGAACTTATCAAACCGAACACCCAGAAATTTAAAAATCCAGTCAAGAAATGAGCAGAATACATGAAAAGATATTTCTCCAAAGAAAACATACAAAAAACTAACAGAACAGACACATGACAAAGTGCTCAACATCAATTAGTATCACAGACATACAAATCACATCTACAATGAGATACCAGCTCACACTAGTCAGAATGGCTAAAATTGACAGCTCAGGAAACAACAGATGTTTGTACGGATGCTGAGAAAGCAGAATTGTCTTACACATTGTTGGTGGGAATGCAAACTTGTGCAGGCAATATGGAAAACAGTATGGAGGTTTTGCAAAAAGTTAAAAATAGAGCTACCCGATGACCCCTTGATTGCACCACTGTGTATTTATCCAAAGGATACAAACAGTAATTTGAAGGGGCACATATACCTCAATGTTTAGAGAAGCAATGTCCACAATAGCTAAAATATGGAAAGAACCCAGATGTCCATCAACAAATGAATGGATAAATAAGGTGTGGTACACATACACAATAGAATATTCCTCAGCCACTAAAAAGAATAAAATCTTGCCATTTGCAATGATGTGGATGGAACTAAAGTATATTACACTTAGCAAAATGCATCAATTAGAGAAAGACAAATACCATATAGTTTTACTCATATGTGGAATTTAAAAAACAAAGCAGATGAATATAGGAAGGTAGGAAAAATAAGATAAAAACAGAGAGGGAGGCATACAGTATGAGGCTCTTAACTATAGGAATCATTTTTTAAAGATTTTATTTATTTATTCATGAGACACACACACAGAGAGAGAGAGAGAGAGGCAGAGACACAGGCAGAAGGAGAAGCAGGCTCCATGTAGGGAGCCTGACGTGGGATTCGATCCCGGGTCTTCAGGATCACACCCTGGGCTGAAGGCAGCATTAAACCGCTGAGCCATCAGGGCTGCCCAACTATAGGAATCAAACTGGGGGTTGCTGGAGGGGAGGGGAATAGGGAATGTTATAATTTGTTGATGGACATTAAGGAGGGCACTTGATGTAATGAGTACTGGGCATTATATGCAACTGATGAATCACTAAATTCTACCCCTGAAATTAAAAATATACTATATGTTAATTGAATTTAAATAAAAATTTTAAAGCAAAAGCATACAAAAAGAAAAGGCAGTTATGTCTCCTACACTTAAAAGTAATGGACTTATGAAGAAGAGGTCATGTAGTGTGCAGGGACTGGCACTAGTTTGTCCTGTGTGCACTCTGCTGTTGTGTTGTGGCTGCTCTATTCTTCAGGCCTCCTGAAGAAGCTCTCCTTGCTTCATGTGGGCAGTTTGGGTCCATTGTCTGAATGTGATGAGTTTTAAGTAGACATTATCTTGTCTGTTTTTGAAATGAGGCCTGACACTCAACCAGAACTGAAGCCCTGAAGAACTGTCTGGTCGGGAGACATGGTGTTGGCAGGGATTTGAGCTTGTCTTTTTTTTTTTTTTTTTTTTTTTTTTGGAGAGGAGTCTGTAGCACTGGGACTGAGGCAAACTTGACTGAGTCCCATCAAAACACAGGGGTGTGGGACATAGTGAAAGCAATGTAGACAGCTAGTGTTTGTGCTGAGCTCATTCCCCCTGGTTGTTTTGTATTTATGCTGAGGGGCAGGGGAGTGAAATGGCATCAGGCAACTCCTTTGTTCCAGAGAAGTGCCTCTGTGAATGTTCTCTCAGAGAAGTGCTTCTACAATAGCAAATAATCTACCCACTGTATGCGCCAGGCAGTTTTCATCTCAATGTTTCCATGCTGTCTGCCTCCAAGTTTCTTTCGGGTTGATTTCTGGGGTACTGACAATGATTTGATAGTTAATCTAGTTGAGTTAGTAGGATGAGAGGAATCTAGGGTCCTTCTACTTCACCTGCATCTTCCTCTCCTCTGTAATACACTTTTATATCAGGAAGAGTGATGTTACCAGCATTGCTTTTCTGTTTGATGATTGTTTTGGTTGTTCAGGATCTTTTGTAATTCCATATGAATTTTTTCCTTTTATGAGAAATGTCATTGCAATTTTGATTGTGATTATATTGACTCTATCAATAGCTTTGGCAGTTTGGACATTTTATTTTATTTTTTTAAAGATTTTATTTATTTATTCACGTGAGACAGAGAGAGAGAGAGACGGAGACACAGGCAGAGAGAGAAGCAAGCTCCATGCAGGGAGCCCGATGTGGGAATCAATCCTGGGACTCCAGGATCATGCCCTGGGCCAAAGGCAGATGCTTAACAGCTGAGCCAACCGGGCTTCCCAGTACAGATATTTTAAAAGTATTAATTCTCATCCATGAACAAAATCTATTTACATTTATCAGTGTCTTCCTTCATTTATTTTATCAATATGTTATAACTTCAGGATATATGTTTTCTTTCCCTGGTTAAATTTATTTCTATGAATTTTATTGCTTTTGCAAATGGAATTGTTTTCTTATTTCTTTTTTTTATTTTTTAAAGATTTTATTTATTCATTCGTGAGAGAGAGAGAGAGAGAGAGAGAGAGGCAGAGACACAGGCAGGCAGAGGGAGAAGCAGGCTCCATGCACCGGGAGCCCGACGTGGGATTTGATCCCGGGTCTCCAGGATCGCGCCCTGGGCCAAAGGCAGGCGCCAAACCGCTGCGCCACCCAGGGATCCCCTGTTATCTTATTTCTTTTTCAGATATCCATGGTTAGTATATAGAAGCACAAGTGATTTTTATGTTGATTTTTAATCATTCAACTTTACTGAATTCATTTATTAGTTGTATTCCTTTTGTTGGAGTCCTCGCAGTTTATCTTTATATTAGATCATGTCATCTGCAAACACAGACAATTTTGCTTCTTTATTTCCAATTTTGTTTTCTTTTATTCTTTTTATTTTTCCTAATTGTTCTGGATAGGACTTCTAGTAGTATATTGAATAGAAGTGGCAAAATATCACATTCTTGCATTTTTTCCTGATCCTAGAAGAAAAGTTTTTAGTTTTTTTTCCATTAAGCATATTTTAATTGTGGGCTTGTGATATATAATCTTTGTTAAGTTGAGGTTCACTTCTTCTCTAACTTCCTGACATTTTTTTATCATGAAAGAACATTGAATTTTACCAAATTCTACTGCATCTATTGAGATGATATATGATTATTTTCCTTAATTTTGTTACTGTGGTATATCACCTTTCTTCTGGTTTCTTGAGGTGTAAGTTTATTTGAGATCTTCTTTTAGCTCAATGTGTTTACCATTATAATCTTCACTGTTAGAACTGCCTGTTATGCATCCCATAAATTTTAGTATTCTAGGTTTCAATTTTATTTGACTTAATAAATTTTTAATTTTCCTTTTGATTTATTCCATCACTCATTGGTTGTTCAGGAACGTGCTTTTAAATTTCCACATATATGTGAATTTTCCAGCTTTTCTTCTGTTATTGATATCTATTTATTCACGTTTGTGGTTGGAAAAGATACTTCATACGATTTCAGTCTTTTCAAGTGTGTTAAGACATATTTTTATAAACTAACACATGATGTACTCTGGAAAATGTTCTGTGTGTACTTGAAAATGATTGTATTCTGAACTCATGGGATGGAATGTTCTGTGTTTTTCTGTTAGGTCTGTTTGGTCAAGAGTTTAGTTCTAGTCTTGTGTTTCCTTACCGATTTTCTGTCTTGATGACTGAAAGTGCATTACTGATGTCCCCTACTATTTATTGCATTGTTCTTTATTTTCCATTTATATCTATTAGTGTTTTCTTAATATATTTAGTTACTACATTGTTGGGTACATATACATTTTTATAATTATATCCTATTGATGAATTTACCCCTTTTATTATTATATAATAACCTTATTTATCTCTTAATAAGGTTTTTAATGTGAAATCTATTTTGTATTAGTATACTTATCTCTACTCTCTTTGGATTCCATTTGCATAGAATATTTTTTCCATTTCTTCACTTTTAGCCTATGTATGTCCTTAAAGTTAAAGTGAGTCACTTGGGGCAACATATTCTTGGTCTTCTTTTTTTTATCCATTCAATCACCATATGTCTTCTGATCGGAGAATGTTTTGTAATTCCTTTGTTCTTTTGTTTCTTTCTTACTCTCTTTCTTTGTTATTTGATTAATTTTGTACTGATATGCTCTGATTTCTTTCTTTATATCCTTTGTGAATCTAAGATAGCATTTTGGTTTATTGTTCTAATGAGGTTTACCTAAACCATCTTATAAAATTTTATTTTAAGTTGATGAAAACTTAACTTTGATTGTGTATAAAAACTCTACCTTTTTACTACCCATCCTGCAGTGCATGATTTTTATGCCACAATTGACATCTTTTTATATTGTGTATTTATTAAAAAATTATTATAAACATATCTATTGTTAATACTTTTTTCTTCTTGTTCTGCATGATCATGTCTGTTATTGATACATACTATTGCATTTTTCATTTTATTCTTCAGATCCAGAATTTCTCTTTTCTTCTCTTTTATGATCTCTATCTCTCTATTGAGCCTGTCGTTTTCATGTATTGTTTTCCTGATATCATTGAATTGTCTACCTGTGTACTCTTGTAATTTACTGAGCTTCCTTAAAATAATTATTTTGAATCCTTTGTCAGGCAGTTTGTAGATCTCAATTTTTGAGGCATTTGTTATTAGAAAAGTTTTTGTGTTCCTTCTCTTGATGGTGTCATGTTTCCTTGATTTTTCATGCTCCTTGAAATCTTGCTTTGCTGTCTTTGCATTTGAATAAGCAGATAACTCCCCCAGTTTTTGCTGCCTGGCCTTGGGGTTGAAATACTTTTGCCAATTAGTCTAGGTAGGGATTCTGAGGTTTTGTAGACATTTTCTATGACTTACATCTACTCCACAATTTTTGTTCACTCTTGGGTAGGAATA
Organism: Nyctereutes procyonoides; assembly: GCF_905146905.1. Taxonomy (NCBI): domain Eukaryota; kingdom Metazoa; phylum Chordata; class Mammalia; order Carnivora; family Canidae; genus Nyctereutes; species Nyctereutes procyonoides. Next base: position 60,941,853 of record NW_026575125.1, on the reverse strand, counting down.
TTATGTGTCTCCTTTTGATCCTGCAAAGGTAGACTGAGTGCTAAGTATCTCATTTCTTTTCTAGTGTGGTGCCCAGAAATTTTGAAGTCTGTGAATCTTCTCCCAATCCTACAGAGTTAGTCTGGCTTTCTGTGCATGATCATTAGCATCTATAAAATAATGAAGTTGTTGTTCACAGAAGTGTGTGCTGGAAGCTAGCCATGCAGATGGAGTGAGGCATGTGGAGAGTTGGGTGGATCCTCAGGTGAGGTATCCCCAGAAGCTTGTGGTAAGGTTTCCTAATACAGTCCACAAAGCAGTTAATAGGCAAACCATGAAACTTCTAGTAACGCCCCTTTGATGCATCCTCAACCATAACTTGCTATGCTCTCAGCCTATCTCCAACCCCTGAACAATGCAAATCACCTCAGTATTCTGAATGGATCAGGGATGAAGTATGCCTCTTTTGCAGCATCCTGCATAACCAGGAAAGCTGGGTGCTCACTCGCATGCTCTCACTTTCCCCCATGAGAGAAATCACAGGCTGAGGGGATCCTTCTTGACACTGAACTGTGCTGTCTTGAGGAAAGAGTAATACAGACAAAATAAAACTGTTTCTCTTACTCTTTCAACATGTATATTTTTGGATTATATTTGCTCCGAGGGTGTCCTGAAACTTCTCTACTGGGATCCTGGACTCTCACAAAGGTATTTTCATCTATGCATGACTGTCAAAATTAATGTTCTATTGGGGGATGGAGATAGCAAATTCTTAGTCTGCAGTCCTACTAATGTCATTTATCACATATCTATCTCTATAATATTAAGAGCTCTAAATACCTTAAATTGAAATTTGCAATGAAGTGCCTTTCCACATAAAAAATGCAAGGGCTACACATTTTCAGTTGGGAATTCTACCAATTTTACCAAAAATAGTACCAGTTCTATAAAGATTATGCAGGAACACTAAAATGAAGAAAATAACTTCATGAATACATTACAAGAAAGGAAATCTACAGTCAAATATTGCACATGAAAAGAAATGTAAGATAAATGTAAAATTATATAATTATTATAAGTGGAATTTAAGAGTATGATAAAATAGACATTGTAAGAAAGTGGAATATATCTTCAGAATTAAATGATGGCTTAATATTTGAAGATAATTGTATTTAATCATACTAATATACTAAAAGTTAAAGTTATATGATAATTTCAATACATGCAAAGAAAAACAATTGAAAAATTACAATACCTATTACTGACTAACAATGCCCTTACAGAAGGTTAAGGAAGATGGCAGAGGAGTAGGGGCCCCAAGTCACCTGTCCCCACCAACTTACCTAGATGACTTCCAAATCATCCTGAAAACCTATGAATTCAACCTGAGATTTAAAGAGAGAACAGCTGGAAAAATACAGAGAGAAGAATTTGTGCTTCTAACAAGGTAGAAAGACAGAAAAAATAAAAATAAAAAAGAATTGAGTGGGGGAGGGGCCCCATGAGAAGCTGGCTAAAGCCAGGCGGCAAAACTTCCAGGACACGAAAGCCCAGTCCTAGAGAAGCAGGAACTTTAAAAATCCACACCGGATGCTTCCTGGATGGAAAGGTGCTTGCAGGGAAACCGGGCAGAACCGTAGGAGGGACAGTGGAGCCTCCAGGTTCCCGGAGTCACTAACAGAGGAAGTACACCCAGGGGAGAGAATGCAACATGCCAGGGGCAGAGCTCTGTAAAGAGCTGGAGCGCGAGCCCAGCAGGGCCACCGGAGAAGCTCAGGCGACGGCTGGGGGAGAGGGAACTGTGCCCTACTGCTTTTGGGAGCCCCAGTTCTGGACCGCAATTCCAGCAGCACAGACACTGGATCCCAGGGGGCTGGGGAACACAACCCACAATCCTGTGCTCCCCCCGGTACAAGTGGAAGCGGGGAGAGCATAGGACAGCAAGGACACTGCGGCTGCCAGGGGCCACTAGCTGTGCAGATCCCCTGCCCCCAGAACATCCAGGCCAGTGCAGACTGGGAGACTGTGGTAGTTACTGGAGGAGCTGACTCCAGGGCTGGAGAGCTAGCAGCCACCAGTGTGGTTGTTCCTCCTGGTGTCACACTGTGTCGGGGATGGAGCGGGGCCACCAGGGAACAAGGGCCTCAGGGGATGAACAGGTGCACTGAGCCATGCACCTGACAAGGGGGGAGGCAATGCCCCCAGGTGCACACACCTGAGAATCAGCACAGCAGGCCCCTCCCCCAGAAGACTACCTTAGGACAGGGCAAGAAAAGTTCTTGACTGAGCAGCACTGGAAAGCTACAGGGGAAGTCGAGGTTTTTACAGTATATAGAAACAGAGGATAACTCTCCTTGGATTTTTTGTTTGTTTGTTTGTTTGTTTCTTCCTTTTTCCAGCACAACTCATTTTTAGCCACTCTGCACTGAGCAAATGACTAGAAAGAAGAACTCACCACAAAAGAAAGAATCAGAAACGGTACTCTCACACAGGGTTACAGAACTTTGATTACAATTTGATGTCAGAAAGCCAACTCAGAAGCACAATTATAAAGCTACTGGTGGCTCTGGAAAAAAACATAAAGGATTCAAGGGACTTCATGACTGCAGAATTTAGATCTAATCAGGCAGAAATTAAAAATCAATTAAATGAGATGCAATCCAAACTGGAGGTCCTAACGACCAAGGTTAATGAGGTAAAAGACAGAGTTAGTGACACAGAAGACAAGTTGATGGCAAGGAAGGAAGCTGAGGAAAAAAAAGAGAAAAAGAATTAGAAGATCATGAGGAAAAGTTAAGGGAAATAAATGATAGCCTCAGAAGGACAAATATACGTTTAATTGGGGTTCCAGAGGGCGTCCAAAGGGACAGAGCACCAGGAAGTATACTTGAACAAATCATAGCTGAGAACTTCCCTACATTGGGGAGGGAAACAGGCATTCAGATCAAGGAAATAGAGAGATTCCCCCCAAAAAAAATCAATAAAAAGCACTCAACACCTCGACATTTAATAGTGAAACTTGCAAGTTCCAAAGATAAAGAGAAAATCCTTAAAGCAGAAAGAGACAAGAGATCCCTAACTTATATGGGGAGAAATATTAGATTAACAGCAGACCTCTCCACAGAGACCTGGCAGGCTAGAAAGGGCTGGCAGGATATATTCAGGGTCTTAAATGAGAAGAACATGTAGCTAGGAATACTCCATCCAGCAAGGCTCTCATTCAGAATAGAAACAGATAAAGATCTTTCAAGATAGGCAGAAACTGAAGGGATATGTGACCACCAAACAGGCTCTGCAAGAAATATTAAGGGGGACTCTGTCAAACAAAGAAGAATCCCAAGGAAATAAGCAACAAAAACAGGGACAATATAGGTACTATGATGACACTAAATTCATATCTTTCATTACTAACTTTGAATGTGAATGGGCTTAATGACCCCATCAAAAGGCGCAGGGTTTCAGAGTGGATGAAAAAGCAAGACCCATCTATTTGCTGTCTACAAGACACTCGTATAAGACATAATGACACCTACAGCCTGAAAAAAAAAGGTTGATTAACCATTGACCATTCAAATGGTCCTTAAAAAAAAAGCAGGGGTAGCCATCCTTATATCAGATTAATTAAAGTTATCCCAAAGACTGTAGTAAGAGATCAAGAGGGACACTATATCATACTTAAAGGATCTATCCAACAAGAGGACCTAACAATCATGAAGATTTATACCCCGAATGTGGGAACTGCGAAATATATCAATCAATTAATAATCAAAGTTAAGACATAATTAGATAATAATACACTTATACTTGGTGACATGAACACAGCACTTTCTATAATCAACAGATATTCTAAGCAAAATATCTCCAAAGAAACAAGAACTTTATTTTTTTAAATTTTTTTATTGGAGTTCAATTTGCCAACATATAACATAAGACCCAGTGCTCCTCCCACCAAGTGCCACCCTCATTGGCCATCACCCAGTCACCCCAACCCCCCCCCCCGCCAAATTCCCCTTCCACTACCCCTTGTTCATTTCCTAGAGTTAGGTGTCTCTCATGTTTTGTCATCCTCACTGATATTTTCACTCATTTTCTCTCTTTTCCTTTTATTCCCTTTCACTAATTTTTAAATTCCCCAAATGAATGAGACTATATAATGGTTGTCCTTTTCTGCTTGACTTATTTCACTCAGCACAATACCCTCCAATTCCATCCACGTCGAAGCAAAGAATGGGTGATTGCTGTTTCTAATGGCTGAGTAATATTCAATTGTATACATAGACCACATCTTCTTTATCCATTCATCTTTTGATGGACACTGAGGCTCCTTCCACAGTTTGGCTATTGTTGTCATTGCTGTTATAAACATTGGGGTGCAGGTGTACCAAGGTTTCACTGCATCTGTATCTTTGGGGTATTCCCCAGGAGTGCAATTGCTGGGTCATAGGGCAGATCTATTTTTAACTCGTTAAGGATCCTCCAAACAGTCATCCACAGTGGCTGCACCAGTTCACATTTCCACCAAGAGTGCAAGAGGGATCCCCTTTCTCCACATCCTCTCCAAAATTTGTTGTTTCCTGTCCTAAACAAGAGCTTTAAATGATACACTGAACCAGATGGATTTAACAGATGTTTACAGAACTTTACATCGAAATGCAACTGAATACAATTCTTGTCAAGGGCACATGGAACTTTCTCCAGAATAGACCACATACTGGGCCACAAATCAGGTCTTAGCCAATACCAAAAGATTGGGATTGTCCCTGGCATATTTTTAGACCATAATGCTTTGAAAGTAGAACTAAATCACAAGAAGAAGTTTGGAAGGATTTCAAAAACGTGGAGGTTAAGGAACATCCTGCAAAAAGATGAAAGGGTCAACCAGGAAATTAGGAAAATTAAAAACATTCATGGAAACTAAGGAGAATGATGATACAACCATTCAAAATCTTTGGGATACAGCAAAAGCAGTCCTGAGGCAGAAATACATCGCAATACAACCGTCCATCCAAAAACTAGAAAGAACTCAAATACAAAATCTAACCTTGCACCTAAAGGAGCTAGAGAAAAAACAGCAAATAGATACTACACCCAGCAGAACCACAGGAGGAGCAAAGGATCCTCCAGGTTCCCAGGGTCACTAAGGAAGGAAGTACACCCGGGGGAGAGCACCCCACACACCACGGGCCGAGCTCCAAAAGGGTGGGGCGCGCACCCTGCGGGGTCTCAGGAGAAGCTCAGGTGGCGGCTCTGTGCGGAAGGGGCTATGCCCTGCTGCCTTCAGGAGCCGCAGACCTGGTAGTTCAATTAAAGCGGCACAGGCCCCAGATTCCACGGTGCTGAGAGACACAGCGCAGGATCCTGCATTGCCTGAGGACAGGTGGAGGCAGGGAGGGCACAAAACAGCAAGGATTCTCATGCCACCAGGCACCCCCAAGCTGTGCAAATCAGCGCCCCCAGCTCCGGAGCATCCAGGACAGTGAAGACTGGGAGCTGCCATAGTTACTGCGGGAGATGACTCTAGGGCAAGAGAGCTGGCCTCCGCAAGTGATGTTGTCCCTCCTGGTATCACCCTGTGCACAGGATGGAGCGGGACCGCCAGGGAACTAGGGACTCACAGGATAAACAGCACCCATTGATCTGTGCACCTGGCAGGGGGCGGGACAGCGCCCCCAGGTGCACACACCTGAGAATCAGCACAGCAGGACCCTCCCCCAGAAGACTAGCCGGAAGGACAAGGGAGAGCAAGTTCTTGATGAAGTAAGGCTGGAAAGCTCCAGGGCAGGTCGAGGGATTTACAGTAAATAGAACTAGAGGATATCCCTCCTTGATTTTTGTTTTGTTTTGTTTTTTGTATTTTTTTCTTCATTTTACCAGTACAAATTGTTTTTAGCCACTCTGCACTCAGCACAATAACTAGAAAGAAGAACTCACCAAAAGAAAGAATCAGAAACAGTACTCTCAGCCACAGAGTTATGGAATTTGGATTACAATTTGATGTCAGAAAACCAATTCAGAATCACAATTATAAAGCTAGTGGTGGCTCCGGAAAAAAAGCATGAGGATTCAAGAGACTTCATGACTGCAGAATTTAGATCTAATCAGAGAGAAATTAAAAATCAATTAAATGAGACAATCCAAACTGGAGGTCCTAAAGACCAGGGTTGATGAGGTAGAAGAATGAGTGAGTTACATAGAAGAAAACTTGATGGCAAGGAAGGAAGCTGAGGAAAAAGGAGAAAAATAACTAAAAGACCATTAGGAAGGGTTAAGGGAAATAGAAGACAGCCTCAAAAGGAAAAATCTACATTTAATTGGGGTTCTAGAGGGTGCCAAAAGGCACAGAGAGGACCAGAAAGCATATTTGAACAAATAATAGCTGAGAACTTCCCTAATGTGGGGAGGGAAACAGGCATTCAGATCCAGGAGATAGAGAGGTTCCCCCCTAAAATCAATAAAAGTCGTTCAACACCTCGACAGTTAATAGTGAAATGTGCAAATTCCAAAGACAAAGAGAAAATCCTTAAAGTAACAAGAGACAACAGATCTAACTTATATGAGGAAAAATATTAGATTAACATCACACCTCTCCAGAGACCTAGAAAGCCAAAAATGGCTGGCATGATATATTCATGGTCCTAAATGAGAAGAACATGCAGCCAAGAAACTCTATCCAGCAAGGCTCTCATTCAGAATAGAAGGAGAGATAAAGAGCTTCCAAGATAGGCAGAAACTGAAGGAATATGTGACCACCAAATAAGCTCTGCGAGAAATATTAAGGGGGGCTCTTTAAAGGAAAGAAGAAGTCCAAAGAAATAATCAACAAAAATAGGGACTGAATAGGTATTATGATGATATTAAATTCATATTTTTCAACAGTATCTCTGAACATGAAAGGACTTAATGATCTCATCAAAAGGCGCAAGGTTTCAGAATGGATAAAAAAAGCAAGTATCTTCAATTTGCTGTCTACAAGAGACTCATTTTAGATCTAAGGACACCTACAGCCTGAAAATAAAATGTTGGAGAACAATTCACCCTTCAAATGGTCCTCAAAATAAGGCAGAGGTATCAATCCTCATATCAGATAAATTATAGTTTATCCCAAAGACTGTAGTAAGAGATGAAGAGGGACACTATATCATACTTAGAGGATCTATCCAAGAAGAGGACCTAACAACCATCAATATGTATGATCCTAATATGGGAGGTGCCAAGAATATCAATCAATTAATAACCAAAGTAAAGACATACTTAGATAATAATACACTAATAATAGGACACTTCAACACGGCACTTACTGCAAATGATAGATTTTTCTAAGCACAACATTTCCAAATAAACAAGAGCTTTAAATGATACACTGGACCAGATGGATTTCACAGATATTTACTTACAGAACTTTACATCCAAACTCAACTGAATACACATTCTTCTCATGAGAACATGGAACTGTCTCCAGAATAGACCACATACTGGGTCACAAATCAGGTCTCAACTGATACCAAAACTGGGAATTCCCCCTGAATATTTTCAGACCACAATGCTTTGAAACTTAAATTCAATCACAAGAAATTTGGAAGAAATTCAAATACATGGAGGTTAAAGAGCATCCTGCTAAAAGATGAAAGGATCAACCAGGACATTAGAGAATAATTAAAAAGATTCATGGAAACTAATGATAATGAAGACACAACCATTCAAAATCTTTGGGAGGATACAGCAAAAGCAGTACTGAGAGGGAAATATATCACAATACAAGCATCCCTCAAAAACTTGGAAAAAACTCAAATACACAAGCTAACCTTGCTCTTAAAGGAACTGGAGAAAAAAAAAGCAATGAAAACCTACATCCAGCAGAAGAGAGTTAATGAAGATTCAAGCAGAACTCAATGAAATAGAGACCAGAAAAACTGTAGAACAGATCAACAAAACGTGGATTTTTTTTGTGTGTGTGTGAGAAAGCAATGGCTGTCTATTCTTCGTGGTGATTGATTAAAATTTTGCAGTTTTCTGTGGTACCCTCATATCAATTTAAGGAAACAATTCAAGTTTTACTTATCATATCCAGATGCACAAGAAAGAAATGATCCAGGTCAAGTTAGCTTTGCAAAGTAATCTCAATTAGGCTTTGCCTGCATGACTAAACTGATTCTGTCTGCACAGGGAAACTTCAAAGCTGATTACCATCTGTTCTTGATTTTAACAATTCCCCCCATTTTGGTCATTCTCTCAGAACGTTGAGAATATGACCAATCATTATAAGTGTTTTTCTCAGTTACGACTGTTTAGTCAGGCTGAGGTTTCAAATGTTTCCTGTTTCTATTAGTTGAGTCATCAGGCTAGAGGGCCATACCATCACCATCTTATTCATTCATGTTGTTATTATTGTTGGTTTCATCTAGTTGTCTGATCCAAATGGAAAGAATTTGCATGTGAGAAGCTGCTGACAGGCATTTAATACCTTTGAGAGTATACAATGCAATATGATGACTATAAAGAGAATATATAGTAGCCAACGATGGAACACTTCCCCAGAACAGAGATTCCCAGGAGCCAAATTTAATATTCCATTGTATACATAAACCACATCTTCTTTGTCCATTCATCTTTCGAGGGACACCAAGGCTCCTTCCACAGTTTGACTATTGTGGACATTGCTGCTATAAACATCGGGGTGCAGGTGTCCCGGCGTTTCATTGCATCTGTATCTTAGGGGTAAATCCCCAGCAGTGCAATTGCCGGGTCATAGGGTAGATCTATTTTGAACTCTTTGAGGAACCTCCACACAGTTTTCCAGAGTGGCTGCACCAGTTCATATTCCCACCAACAGTGCAGGAGTGTTCTGCTTTCTCCACATCCTCTCCAACATTTGTGGTTTCCTGCCTTGTTAATTTTCCCCATTCTCACTGGTGTGAGATGGTATCTCATTGTGGTTTTGATTTGTATTTCACTGATGGCCAGTGATGCACAGCATTTCCTCATCTGTTTGTTGGCCATGTCTATGTCTCCCTCTGAAATTTCTGTTCATGTCTTTTACCCATTTCATGATTGGATTGTTTGTTTCTTTGCTGTTCAATAAGTTCTTTATAGATTTTGGAAACTAGCCCTTTATCTGATACGCCATTTGCAAATATCTTCTCCCATTCTGTAGGTTGTCTTTGAGTTTTGTTGACAGTATCTTTTGCTGTGCAAAAGCTTCTTATCTTGATGAAGTCCCAATAGTTCATTTTTTATTTTGTTTCTCTTGCCTTCAAGGATGAATCTTGCAAGAAGTTGCTGTGGCCGAATTCAAAAAGAGTGTTGCCTGTGTTCTCCTCTAGGATTTTGATGGAATCTTGTCTCACATTTAGAACTTTCATCCATTTTTGAGTTTATCTTTGTGTGTGGTGCAAGAGAATGGTCTAGGTTCCTTCTTCTGCATGTGGCTGTCCAATTTTCCCAGCACCATTTATGGAAGAAACTGTCTTTTTTTCCAGTGGATAGTCTTTCCTCCTTTGTCGATTATTAGTTGACCATAAAGCTGAGGGTGCACTTCTAGATTCTCTATTCTGCTCCATTGATCTATGTGTCTTTTTGTGCCACTACCACACTGTCTTGATGACTACAGCTTGTAGTACAACCTGAAATCTGGCATTGTGATGCCCCCAGTTATGGTTTTCTTTTTTAAAATTCCCCTAACTCTTCGGGGTCTTTTCTGATACCACACAAATCTTAAAATAATTTGTTCTAACTCTCTGAAGAAAGTCCATGGTATTTTGATAGTGATTTAATTAAACGTGTAAATTGCCCTGGGTAACATTGACATTTTCACAGTATTAATTCCTCCAATCCATGAGCATGGAATATTTTTCCATTTCTTTGTGTCTTCCTCAATTTCTTTCAGAAGTGTTCTATAGTTTTTAGGGTATAGATCCTTTTCCTCTTTGGTTAGGTTTATTCCTTGGTATCTTATGCTTTTGGGTATAATTGTAAATGAGATTGACTCTTTAATTTCTCTTTCCTCAGGCTCATTCTTAGTGTATAGAAATACCACTGACTTCCAGGGATTGATGTTGTATCCTGCCACACTGCCGAATTGCTGTATGAGTTCTAGCAATCTTGGGGTGGAGTCTTTTGGGTTTTCTATGTAGAGTATCATGTCATTGGCAAAGAGGGAGACTTTGACTTCTTCTTTGCCAAATCAAATGCCTTTAATGTCTTTTTGTTGTCTGATTGCTGAAGCTAGGACTGCTAGTAATACGTTGAATAGTAGTGGTGAGAGTGGACATCCCTGTCTTGTTCCTGATCTTAGGGGAAAGGCTCCCAGTGCATCCCCATTGAGAATTATATTTGCTGTGGGCTTTTTGTAAATGGGTTTTAAGATGTTGAGGAACGTTCTCTCTATCCCTACACTCTGAAGAGTTTTGATCAGGAATGGATGCTGTATTTTGTCAAATGCTTTCTCTGCATCTACAGAGATGCTACAACTACTGTTAATATTTTGAGGTGTTTGCATCTCATTTGAGTGGTGTGCTTGTTTGTAATGATCATGTAGGGTATATTAAAATTAAACACTAGGTGAGGGCAGCCTGGGTGGCTCAGCGGTTTATTTTTTTTCATTTCTTATTTTTTCAAATAATAAATTTATTTTTATTGGTGTTCAATTTGCCAACATACAGAATAACTTACCCAGTGCTCATCCCGTCAAGAGTCCCCCTCAGTGCCTGTCACCCATTCACCCCCACTCTCCGCCATCCTCCCCTTCCACTACACCTAGTTCGTTTCCCAGAGTTAAGAGTCTTTATGTTCTCTCTCCCTTTCTGATATTTCCTAACCATTTCTTCTCCCTTCCATTCTATTCCCTTTCACTAATATTTATTTTCCCCAAATGAATGAGAACATATAATGTTTGTCCTTCTCCGATTGACTCATTTCACTCAGCATAATACCCTCCAGTTCCATCCACGTTGAAGCAAATGGTGAGTATTTGTCATTTCTAATGGCTGAGTAATATTCCATTGTATACATAAACCACATCTTCTTTATCCATTCATCTTTCGATGGACACCAAGTCTCCTTCCAAGGTTTGGCTACTATGGACATTGCTCCTATAAACATTGGGGTGCAGGTGTCCTACCATTTCTTTTGTATCTATATCTTTGGGGTAAATCCCCAGCAGCACAATTGCTGGGTGGTAGGGCAGGTATATTTTTAACTCTGTAAGGAACCCCCACACAGTTTTCCAGAGTGGTTGCACCAGTCCATATTCCCACCAACAGCGCAAGAGGGATCCCTTGCTCCGCATCCTCTCCAAAATTTCTTGTTTCCTGTATTGTTAATTTTCCCCATTCTCATTCGTGTTAGGTGGTATCTCATTTTGGTTTTGATTTGTATTTCCCTGATGGCCAGTGATGCAGAACATTTTCTCATGTGCGTGATGGACATGTCTATGTCTTCCCCTGTGAAATTTCTGTTCAGGACTTTTGCCCATTTCAATATTGCATTGTTTGTTTCTTTGGTTTTGAGTTTAATCAGTATGTTATAGATCTTGGAAACTAGCCCGTTATCTGATATGTCATTTGCAAATATCTTCTCCCATTCTGTAGGTTGTCTTTTAGTTTTGTTGACTGTATTCTTTGCTGTGCAAAAGCTTCTTATCTTGATGAAGTCCCAATAGTTCATTTTTGCTTTTGTTTCTTTTGTCTTTGTGGAGGTATCTTGCAAGAAGTTACTTTGGCCGGGTTGAAAAAGGGTGTTTCCTGTGTTCTCCTCTAGGATTTTGATGGAATCTTGTCTCACATTTAGATCTTTCATCCATTTTGAGTTTATCTTTCTGTATGGTGAAAGAGAGTGGTCTAGTTTCATTCTCCTGCATGTGGATGTCCAATTTTCCCAGCACCATTTATTGAAGAGACTGTCTTTTTCCAGTGGATAGTCTTTCCTCCTTTGTCGAATATTAGTTGACCATAAAGTTGTGGGTCCACTTCTGGATTCTCTATTCTGTTCCATTGATCTATGTGTATGTTTTTGTGCCACTACCACACTGTCTTAATGACCACAGCTTTGTAGTACAACCTGAAATCTGGCCTTGTGATGCCCCCCAGCTATGGTTTTCTTTTTTAAAATTCCCCTGGTTATTCGGGGTCTTTTCTGATTCCACACAAATCTTAAAATAAATTGTTCCAACTGTCTAAAGAAAGTCAATGGTATTTTTTAGGGATTGCATTAAACGTTGCCCTGGGTAAAATTGACATTTTCACAATATTAATTCTGCCAATCCATGAGCATGGAATAGTTTTCCATCTTTTTGCATCTTCCTCAATTTATTTCAGAAGTGTTCTATAGTTTTTAGGGAATAGATCCTTTACCTCCTTGGTTAGGTTTATTCCTAGGTATCTTATGCTTTTGGGTGCAATTGTAAATGGGATTGACTCCTTAATTTCTCTTTCTTCAGTCTCATTGTTAGTGTATAGAAATGCCACTGACTTCTGGGCAATGATTTTGTATCCTGCCAAACTGCCATATTGCTGTATGAGTTCTGAAATCTTGGGGTGGAGGCTTTTGGGATTTCTACGTAGAGTATCAAGTCATCGGCGAAGAGGGAGAGTTTGACTTCTTCCTTGCCAATTTGAATGCCTTTTACTTCTTTTTGTTGTCTGATTGCTGAGGCTAGGACTTCCAGTACTATGTTGAATAGCACTGGTGAGAGTGTCTTGTTCCTGCTCTTAGGGGAAAGGCTCCCAGTGCTTCCCCATTGAGAATTAAACTTGCCGTGGGCTTTTCATAAATGGCTTTTAAGATGTCGAGGAATGTTCCCTCTATCCCTACACTCTGAAGAGTTTTGATCAGGAATGGATGCTGTATTTTGTCAAATGCTTTCTCTGCATCTAATGAGAGGATCATATAGTTCTTGGTCTTTCTCTTGCTGATATGATGAATCACATTCATTGTTTTACGAGTGTTGAACCAGGTTTGTGCCCCGGGAATAAATCCTACTTGGTCATGGTGAATAATTTTCTTAATGTACTATTGAATCCTATTGGCTAGTGTCTTGTTGAGAATTTTTGCATCCATGTTCATCATGGTTATTCATCTATAATTCTCCTTTTTGGTGGGGTCTTTGTCTGGTTTTGGAAGTAAGGTGATACTGGCCTCAAGAATGAATTTGGAAGTACTCCATCTCTTTCTATCCTTCCAAACAGCTTTAGTAGAATAGGTATGGTTTCTTCTTTAAAAGTTTGATAGAATTCCCAAGGTTAGCCATCTGGCCCTGGACATTTGTGTCTTGGGAGATTTTTGATGACTGCTTCAATTTCTTCCCTGGTTATTGGCCTGTTCAGGTTTTCTATTTCTTCCGGTTTCAGTTTTGGTAGTTTGTGGCTTTCCAGAAATAGGTCCATTTCTTCTAGATTGCGTAATATATTGGTGTATAGCTGTTCATAATATGTTTTTAAAATCGTTTGTATTTCCTTGGTGTTGGTAGTGATCTCTCCTTTCTCATTCATGATTTTATTGAGTCTTCTCTCTCTTCTTTTTAATAAGGCTGGCTAATGGTTTATCTATCTTATTAATTCTTTCAAGGAACCAACTCCCGGTTTTGTTGATCTCTTCCACAGTTCTTCTGGTCTCGATTTCGTTGAGTTCTGCTCGAATCTTTATTAACTATTTTCTTCTACTGGGTGTAGGATCTATTTACTGTTTTTTCTCTAGCTCCGTTAGGTGCAAGCTTAGCTTCTGTATTTGAGTCCTTTCCAGATTTTGAATGGATGCTGGTATTGTGATGTATTTCCCCCTCAGGACTGCTTTTGCTGCATCCCAAAGATTTTGAATGGTTGTATCTTCATTCTCATTAGTTTCCATGAATCTTTTTAATTCTTCCTTAATTTCCTGGTTGACCCTTTCATCTTTTAGCAGGATGGTCCTTAACCTCCATGTTTTTGAGGTCCTTCCAAACTTCTTCTTGTGATTGAGTTCTAATTTCAAGGAGTTATGGTCTGAGAATATGCAGGGGACGATCCCAATCTTTTGGTATTGGTTCAGACCCGATTTGTGACGCAGTATGTGGTCTATTCTGGAGAAAGTTCCATGTGCACTTGAGATGAATGTGTATTCAGTTGAGTTTGGATGTAAAGTTCTGTAGATATCTGTGAAATCTATCTGGTCCAGTGTATCATTTAAAGCTCTTCGTTTCTTTGGAGATGTTGTGTTTAGAAGACCTATCAAGGGTAGAGAGAGCTAGATTGAAGTCACCAAGTATAAGTGTATTATTATCTAAGTATTTCTTCACTTTGGTTAATAATTCGTTTAAGTATTTGGCAGCTCCCACATTCGGGGCATATATATTGAGGATTGTTAAGTCCTCTTGTTGGATAGATCTTTTAAGTATGATATGGTGTCCCTCTTCATCTCTCACTACAGTCTTCTGGGTAAGTTTTAGTTTATCTGATATAAGGATGGCTACCCCTGCTTTCTTTTGAGGACCATTTGAATGGTAAATGGTTCTCCAACCTTTTATTTTCAGGTTGTAGGTGTCCTTCTGTCTAAAATGAGTCTCTTGTAGACAGCAAATAGATGGTTCCTGCGTTTTTTTGCAGTCTCACACCCTGCACCTTTTGATGGGGTCATTAAGCCCGTTCACATTAAGAGTTACTATTGAAAGATATGAATTTAGTGTCATCATGATATCTATTTAGTCCTTGTTTTGGTGGATTGTTCCACTGAACTTCTTCTTAAAGGGGAATTTTAAGAGTCCCCCTTAAAATTTCTTGCAGAGCTGGTTTGGAGGTCACATATTCTTTCAGTACCTGCCTGACTTGGAAGCCCTTTATCTCTCCTTCCATTCTGAATGAGAGCCTTGCTGGATAAAGTCTTCTTGGTTGCATGTTTTTCTCATTTAGGACCCTGAATATATCCCGTCAGCCCTTTCTGGCCTGCCAGCTCTCTGTGGAGAGGTCTGCTGTTACCCTAATACTCGTCCCCATAAAAGTCAGGGATTTCTTGTCTCTTGCTGCTTTAAGGATCTTCTCTTTATCTTTGGAATTTGCAAGCTTCACTATTAAATGTCGAGGTGTTGAACAGTTTTTATTGATTTGGGGGGGGGGAATCTCTCTATTTCCTCGACCTGAATGACTGTTTTCCTTGCCAGATTAGGAAAGTTTTCAGCTATTATTTGTTCAAATACATATTCTGGACCTCTATCCCTTTCGGCGCCCTCGGGAACCCCAATTAAAAGTAGGTTTTTCTTCCTCAGGCTGTCGTTTATTTCCCTTAATCTGTCTTCATGGTTTTTTAATTCTTTGTCTCTTTTTTCCTCAGTTTCCCTCTATGCCATCAACTTGTCTTCTATGTTACTCACTCGTTCTTCCACTTCGTTAAACCTCGTTGTTAGGACTTCTAGTTTGGATTGCA
Organism: Nyctereutes procyonoides; assembly: GCF_905146905.1. Classification (NCBI taxonomy): domain Eukaryota; kingdom Metazoa; phylum Chordata; class Mammalia; order Carnivora; family Canidae; genus Nyctereutes; species Nyctereutes procyonoides. Next base: position 60,926,487 of record NW_026575125.1, on the reverse strand, counting down.
TCTCATTCAATTGATTTTTAATTTCTGCCTGATTGGATCTAAATTCTGCATTCATGAAGTCTCTTGAGTCCTTTATGCTTTTTTCTAGAGCCACCAGTAGCTTTATAATAGTGCTTCTGAATTGGTTTTTTGACATTGAATTTTAATCCAGATTTTGTAACTCTGCGGGAGAGAGTACTGTTTCTGATTCTTTCTTTTGAGGTGAGGTTTTCCTTCTCGTCATTTTGCTCAGTGTATAGTGGTGAAAAAGAAGTTGTATTGGGAAAAGGAGTAAAAGAGAGGAGAGAAAGAAGGAATGGAAAGAGTAAAATAAAAAAGAAAAAAGGAAGAAAAAAGAAGAAAAAGAGAAAGAAAGGGAAAAAAAGGGTAGGGGAAGGGAACAAACCAAAAAGCCAAAAAAAAAAAAAAAAACACGGGGGAGTATCTTCTGATTCTCTGATGACTTGATACGCTACATAGGAAACCCAAAAAACTCCACGCCAAGATTTCTAGAACTCATACAGCAATTTGGCAGTGTGGCAGGATACAAAATCAATGCCCAGAAGTCAGTGGCATTTCTATACGCTAACAATGAGACTGAAGAAAGAGAAATTAAGGAGTTAATCCCATTTACAATTGCACCCAAAAGCATAGGATATATAGGAGTAAACCTAACCAGAGAGGTAAAGGATCTACACCCTAAAAACTATAGAACACTTCTGAAAGAAATTGAGGAAGACACAAAGAGATGGAAAAATATTCCATGCTCATGGATTGGCAGAATTAATATTGTGAAAATGTCAATGTTACCCAGGCAATTTACACGTTTAATGCAATCCCTATCAAAATACCATGGAATTTCTTCAGAGACTTAGAACAAATTATTTTAAGATTTGTGTGGAATCAGAAAAGACCCCGAATAGCCAGGGGAATTTTAAAAAAAGAAAACCATAGCTGGGGGCATCACAAGGCCAGATTTCAGGTTGTACTACAAAGCTGTGTTCATTAAGACAGTGTGGTAGTGGCACAAAAACATACACATAGATCAATGGAACAGAATAGAGAATCCAGAAGTGGACCCTCAACTTTATGGTCAACTAATATTCGATAAAGGAGGAAAGACTATCCACTGGAAGAAAAACAGTCTCTTCAATAAATGGTGCTGGGAAAATTGGACATCCACATGCAGGAGAATGAAACTAGACCACTCTCTTGCACCATACACAAAGATAAACTCAAAATGGATGAAAGATCTAAATGTGAGACAAGATTCCATCAAAATCCTGGAGGAGAACACAGGCAACACCCTTTTGGTACTCAGCAACAGTAACTTCTTGCAAGATATATCCACGAAGGCAAAAGAAACAAAAGCAAAAATGAACTACTGGGACTTCATCAAGATAAGACACTTTTGCACAGCAAAGCATACAGTCAACAAAACTAAAAGACAACCTACAGAATGGGAGAAGATATTTGCAAATGACGTATCACATAAAGGCTAGTTTACAAAATCTATAAAGAACTTTTTAAACTCAACACCAAAGAAACAAACAATCCAATCATGAAATGGGCAAAAGACATGAAGAGAAATCTCACAGAGGAAGACATAGACATGGCCAACATGCACATGAGAAAATGGTCTGCATCACTTGCCATCAGGGAAATACAAATCAAAATCACACTGAGATACCACCTCACACCAGTGAGAATGGGGAAAATTAACAAGGCAGTAAACCAGAAATGTTGGAGAGGATGCGGAGAAAAGTGAACACTCTTACACTGTTGGTGGGAATGTGAACAGGTGCAGCCACTCTGGAAAACTGTGTGGAGGTTCCTCAAAGAATTAAAAATAGACCTGCCCTATGACCCAGCAATTGCACTGTTAGGGATTTACCCCAAAGATTCAGATGCAATGAAATGCCGGGACACCTGCACCCCGATGTTTCTAGCAACAATGTCCACAATAGCCAAACTGTGGGAGGAGCCTCGGTGTCCATCAAAAGATGAATGGATAAAGAAGATGTGGTTTATGTATACAATGGAATAATACTCAGCCATTAGAAACGACAAATACCCACCATTTGCTTCAACGTGGATGGAACTGGAGGGTATTATGCTGAGTGAAGTAAGTCCATTGGAGAAGGACAAACAGTGTATGTTCTCATTCATTTGGGGAATATAAATAATAGTGAAAGGGAATATAAGGGAAGGGAGAAGAAATGTGTGGGAAATATCAGAAAGGGAGACAGAATATAAAGACTCCTAACTCTGGGAAATGAACTAGGTGTGGTGGAAGGGGAGGAGGGCGGCGGGTGGGGATGAGTGGGTGACAGGCACTGAGGGGGACACTTGACGGGATGAGCACTGGGTGTTATTCTGTATGTTGGTAAATTGAACACCAATAAAAAATTTATTTATTAAAAAGAAAGATGAATGGAGAGCAGCCTGGGTGCCTCAGCGGTTTAGTGCCACCTTCAGCCCAGGGTGTGATCCTGGAGACCCAGGATGGATTCCCACATCGGGCTCCCTGCATGGAGCCTGACTCTCCCTCTGCCTATGTCTCTGCCTCTCTCTCTCTGTGTGTGTGTGTGTCTCTCATGAATAAATAAATAAAATCTTAAAAAATACAAAAGATGAATGGATAAAGAAGATACATACAATGGAATATTACTCAGCCATTAGAAATGACAAATACCCACCCATTTGCTTCAACATGGATGTAACTGGAGGGTATTATGCTGAGTGAAGTAAGTCAATCAGAAAAGGACAATAATCATATGGTTTTACTCATATGGGGAATATAAAAATAGTGAAAGGGATTATTGGGGATAGGAGAGAAAATGAGTGGGAAAAAATCAGAGAGGGTGACAAAACATCAGAAACTCCTAACTCTGGGAAACGAACAAGGGATAGTGAAAAGGGAGGTGGGCAGGGGGATGGGGTGACTGGGTGATGGGCACTGAGAGGAGCACGTGACTGGATGAGCACTGGGTGTTATACTATATATTCACAAATCAAACTCCAATAAAAATATACAAAAAATAAATAAATAAATAAATAAATAAATAAATAATAAAATATTGAAACTGAAAAATAAATAAATAGATAAATGATAAATAATACATAATTTTTAGTAGAAGCTTTTGGGGACAAGAAGGGAGTGGCATAATATATTCAAAGTGGTGAAAGAAAAAAAAAAAGAACGGTAACTAACAATACTCCCCAAAACAAACAAAAGTTAAAGGAGTGCATCACCACTAAACCACCCTTACCGGAAATGTTAAAGGGAGTTTTGGAGTGGAAAGTAAAACCAATAATCTGGAGAAATAAAACTAAGAAAGACTATTTCACAGGCAAATACAAACAAAATACAAAAATAATAAAAGTAGTAAATTAATCATTATGAAAAAAGGACAGAAGTTGAAGCACAAAAGCAGTAAAATTAATTATATCAATAAAAATCATTCGAGGAATTCACAAAAAAAGAGTGTAAATATGACATCATATTAATTAAAGATGAAAGAAGGAATAAACATTTATGTGACCGTTAACTTAGAAAGGACTATTATGTACATAAGAGGTTGTACAACAACATATCTTCTCAATAGATACAGAGAAAGCTTTTGACAAAATGCTGCTTCCATTCCTGATCAAAACTCCTCAGAGTGTAGGGATATAGGGAACACTCCTCAGCATCTTATGAGTCATCTATGAGAAGCACACAGCATATATCATTCTCAATGGGAAAAACTGAGACCTTTCCCCTAAGATCAGGAACAGGAAAGGGATGTCCACTCTCACCACTGCTATTCAACATAGTACTAGAAGTCCTAGCCTCAACAATCAAACAACAAAAAGAAATAAAAGGCATTCAAATTGGCAAAGAAAAAGTCAAACTCTCCCTCTTCGCAGGTGACATGATACTGTTGATAAAAAAAAAAAAACTCCACCCCAAGATTGCTAGAACTCATACAGCAATTCGACAATGTGGCAGGATAAAAAATCAATGCCCAGAAATCAGTGGCATTTCTATACACTAACAATGAGACTGAAGAAAGAGAAATGAAGGAGTCAATCCCATTTACAATTATACCCAAAAGCATAAGATACATAGGAATAAACCTAACTGAAGAGGGAAAGGATATATACCCTAAAATCTACAGAGCAATTCTGAAAGAAATTGAGAAAGACTCAAACAGATGGTAAAATATTCCATGCTCATGGATTGGAAGAATTAATATTGTGAAAATGTTGATGCTACCCAGGGAAATTTACAAGTTCAATGCAATCCCTATAAAAATACCATGGACTTTCTTCAGAGCAAATAATCTTAAGATTTTTGTGGAATCAGAAAAGACCCCAAATAGCCAGGGGAATATTCAAAAAGAGAACCAGTGCTGGGAGAATCACATGCTAGATTTCAACTTGTACTGCAAAACAGTGATCATCAAGACCATGTGGTACTGGCAAAAAAAAAAAAAAGAAAAGATACAGATATCAATAGAACTGAATAGAGAACATAGAAATGGGCATTCAACTCTATGGTCAACTAATATTCGATAAAGCAGGAAAGACTATCTACTGGAAAAAGGACAGTCTCTTCAATAAATGGTGCTGGGAAAATTGGACAGCGACATGCAGAAGAATAAAACTAGACCATTCTCTTACACCATACACAAAGATAAACTCAAAATGGATGAAAGATCTACATGTGAGACAAGAATCCATCAAAATCCTAGAGAAGAACACAGGCAACACCCTTTTTGAACTTGGCCACAGCAACTTCATGCCAGATACATCTATGAAGGCAAGGGAAACAAAAGCAAAAATGAACTATTGGGACTTAATCAAGATAAAAAGCTTCTTCACAACAAAAGAAACAGTCAACAAAACTAAAAGACAACCTACAGAATGGAAGAAGATATTTGTAAATGACCTATCAGATAAACGGCTAGTATCCAAGATCTACAAAGAACTTATTAAACACCCAAGAAACAAACAATCCAATTATAAAATGGGCAAAACACATGAACAGAAATTTCACCAACGAAAATATACAGAAGGCCAACAAACACATGAGAAAATGCTCCGCATCACTTGACATCAGGGAAATACAAATCAAAACCACAATGTGGTTTGAATGGATAAAGAAGAAGTGATTATATATAGTCATTAGAAATGACGAATACCCACCATTTGCTTTGATATAGATGGAACTGGAGTGTATTTTGCTGAGTGAAGTAAAACAATAGAGAAGGACAAACATTATATGGTTTTACTTATGAGCAGAATATAAAAAATAGTGAAATGGATTATAGGGAAAAGGAGAGAAAATGACTGGGAAATATCAGACAGAGTGACAGAACATAAGAGACTCCTAAGTCTGGGAAAGGAACAAGGCATAGTGGAAGGGGAGATGGACGGGGGGATGGGGTGACTGGGTGATGGGCACTGAAGCGGGCATTTAATGGGATGAGCACTGAGTGTTCTATATGTTGGAAAATCGAATTCCAATAAAAAATATACAAGAAAGTGGCTGTACAATAACTTAATGGCAACAACAAATCAAAACCCTCTAATAGGATAAAGAGAAAGGAATGCACGAATATCACTAAAGAATGCCATCAATCCACAAAGGAAGAGAACATGAGAAGAATGGAACAAAGGAGAACCACAAAAAAACAAACCAATAACAAGTAACAAAATGTCACAGAGCACATACCTATCAATAATTACTTTGAATGTTAATGGACTAATTGCTCCAACAAAAAAAATGAGGTCGACATACTGGACAAAAAAAAAAATGACACAACTATTTGTTGCTTACAAGGGATTCACTTCAGAACTAAAGATTCAGAAGATGCAGATTGAAAGTGATGGGTTGAAAAGTGTTTACCATGGAAATGGAAGCCAAAAAAGACCTAGGGTAGCAATGCTTATATTGGAAAAAAATGGACTTTAAAACAAAGAGTGTAACAAGATACAGAGGAGGATACCACATAATCATAAAGAGAACAATCCAACTAGAAGATATAACAACTGTAAATATTTATGCACCCAACATGGGAGCACCCATATATATAAAGTAACTATTAACAGACATGGAGGAAAGAATAGATATCAATACTATCTATAATAGTAGGGGACTTTAATGCTCCACTTCCATCTGGGAATAGATCATCCAGGCAGAAAATCAACAAGGAAAGAGTGGTTTGGAATTCGCATTGGACCAGATGAATCTAACAGATATATTCACAACATTTCATCCTAAAACAGAAAATTACAAATTCTTTACAATGGCACATGAAAATTCTCCAGAGCAGATCATCATTAGGCCTCAAGGCAAATTTCAACAAATTCAAAAATATTGAAATCATATCATACATTTTTTTCTGACTGCAATAGTATGAAACTAGATGTTAACCATAAGAAAAAGTCTGGAAAGAGCACAAATACATAGAGGTTAAATATAATTTTAATAAACAATGCAGGGGTCAACAAAGAAATCAAAGAGGAAATTAAAAAAATACATGGAGACAAATTAAAATGTAAACCAAATAGTCCAAAATGTTTTGGATGCAGCAAAAGGGGTTCTAAGAGCGAAGTTTAGAGTAATACAGACCTATCTCAAGAAACAATAAAAATCTCAAACAACCTAAACTCACACCTAAAGGAGCTAGAAAAAAGAACAAATAAAACCCCAAGCCAGTAGAAGGAAGGAAATAAAGATTAAAGTAGAAATAAATAAAATAGAGGAAAAAACAGTATAATAGATCAATAAAACCAGGAGACGGTTCTTTGAAAAGATCAATAAAATTTATTAAACTTTTAGGCTGACTCATCATAAAAAGAGAGAGAGAGGTGTCTGGGTGGCTCAGTTGGTTCAGTAGCCAAGTCAATCTTGGCAGAGAGTTGTGAGATCATACCCCACACCCAGCATGGAACCTGCTTAAGATTCTCTCTCTCATTTTCCCTCTGCCTTCCTCTCTCTCACTTTCTCTCTTTGTAAGACATTTTGAGGATTCAAATAGATAAAATCAGAAATGAAAGAGGATAAATAACAACCAACACAAATACAAAGGATAAGAATATTATGAAAAATTATATGTCAACAAATTATACAAACTGGATGAAATAGATATGTTCCTAAAAACCTCCCAAACATCCCAAACCTAACTCAGAAAGAAAAAAATTTTAAATAGACCAATTACTGGCAAAGAAACTGAATCACGTATCAAAAATTTCCCAATGAACATGTTCACCAGATGTATTCACAGGTGAATTCTATGAAACATTTAAAAAAGAGTTAATATTTATTCTAAAAACTATTCCATTAATTAGAAGAGGAAGGGAAACTTCCAAATTTATTGTATGGTGCCAACATTATTCTGATTCCAAAAAAAGAAAAGTACGGGTGTGCGGGGCAAGATGGCAGAGGAGTAGGGTCCCCAAGTCACCTGTCCCCACCAACTTACCTAGATAACTTTCAAATCGTCCTGAAAACCTACGAATTCAACCTGAGACTTAAAGAGAGAACACCTGGAACGCTACAGAGAGAAGTTTCCCCTTCCAACAAGGTAGGAAGGCAGAAAAAAAAATTATAAAGATTCAAGTGTGGGAGGGGCCCCCGCGAGGAGCCAGGCTAAAGCCAGGCAGCAAAAGCCTCCAGGACAGGAAAGCCCAGTAACAGAGAAGCAGGAACTTTAAAAATCCACATGGGATTATTCACAGACAGAAAGGCACTTAGCGGGGAACTTGGGCAGAACCGCAGGAAGGGCAGTGGAGCCTCCAGGTTCCCCCGGGTCACTAAGAGAGGAGGTGTGCCTGGTGAAGAGTGCTTTTTGAACTTGGCCACAGCAACTTCTTGCCAGATACATCTATGAAGGCAAGGAAAACAAAAGCAAAAATGAAATATTGGAACTTCATCAAGATAAAAAGCTTCTGCACAGCGGAAAAAAAAAACAGTCAACAAAACTAAAAGACAACCTACAGAATGGGAGAAGATATTTGCGAATGACAAATCAGACAAAGGGCTAGTATCCAAGATCTATAAAGACCTTATTAAACTCAGCAGCAAATAAACAAACAATCCAATCATGAAATAGGCAAAAGACATGAACAGAAATTTCATAGAGGAAGACATACACATAGCCAACAAGCACATGAGAAAATGCTCTGCATCACTGGCCATCAGGGAAATACAAATCAAAACCACAATGAGATACCACCTCCCACCAGTGAGAATGGGGAAAATTAACAAGACAGGAAACAACAAATGTTGGAGAGGATGCACTGTTGGTGGGAATGTGAACTGGTGCAGCCACTCTGGAAAACTGTGTGGAGGTTCCTCACAGAGTTAAAATTAGAACTGCCCTATGACCCAGCAATTGCACTGCTGGGCATTTACCCCAAAGATATAGATGCAGTGAAATGGCAGGACATCTGCACCCCAATGTTTATAGCAGCTATGTCCACAATAGCTAAACTGTGGAAGGAATCTCGGTTTCCATCGTGGGATGGATGGATAAAGAAGATGTGGTCTATATATACAATGGAATATTCCTCAGCCATATAGAAATGACAAATACTATTTCCTTCAACGTGGATGCAACTGGAGGATGTTATGCTGAGTGAAACAAGTCAATCAGAGAAGGACAACAAACAGTATGTGGTCTCATTCCCTTGGGGAATATAAAAAAATAGTGAAAGGGAATAAAGGGGAATGGAGAGAAAATGAGTGGGAAATATCAGTGAGGGTGACAGAACATGAGAGACACCTAATTCTGGGAAATGAACAAGGGGTGGTGGAAAGGGAGGTGGGCGGGGGGTTGGGATGACTGGGTGATGGGTACTGAGGGGGGCACTTGATGGGATGAGCACTGGGTGTTATGCTATATGTTGGCATTTTGAACTCCAGTAAAAATATATATACAATTTTCCCAGAACCATTTATTGAAGAGACTGCCTTTCTTCCAGTGGATAGTCTTTCCTCCTTTATCAAATATTAGTTGACCATAAAGTTGAGGGTCCACTTCCGGATTCTCTATTCTGTTCCATTGATCTATGTGTCTGTTTTTGTGCCAGTACCATACTGCCTTGATGACCACAGCTTTGTAGTACAACCTGAAATCTGGCATTGTGATGCCCCCAGCTATGGTTGCGACAAATACCCACCATTTGCTTCAACGTGGATGGAACTGGAGGGTATTATGCTGAGTGAAATAAGTCAATCGGAGAAGGACAAACATTATATGGTCTCATTCATTTGGGGAATATAAATAATAATGAAAGGGAATAGAGGGGAAGGGAGAAGAAATGGGTAGAAAATATCAGAAAGGGAGACAGAACATGGAAGACTCCTAACTCTGGGAAATGAACTAGGGGTGGTGGAAGGGGAGGAGGGTGGGGGGTGGAGGTGACTGGGTGGTGGGCACTGAGGGGGGCACTTGACGGGATGAGCACTGGGTGTTATTCTGTATGTTGGCAAATTGAACACCAATAAAAAATAAATTTATTATTAAAAATATATATATATATACAAAACAAAACAAAGTAATGCTGGCTTTGTAGTATGAGTTTAAAAGTGTTTTCTTCTCCTTAATATTTTGGAATGTCTTGAGGAAAGTTAGTGTCAATAGTTCTTTAAGTGTTAGGTTAAATTTTCTATTGAAGTCCTCAGATCTAGGAATTTTCCGTGTTGGAAGTTTTTAAATTACTGATTCACTCTGTCTACTCTTATTTTTCTGTTCAGATTTTTTATTACTTCATTCTGTCTTGGTAGATTGTGTGTTTCTAGAAACGGATCCATTTCTTCTACATTATATTTTGGTGTCTGGGTATTGGAAGCATATGTATTTATGATTGTTATATCTTCTTGATGTACTGACTGCTTATATCATATAATAACTTTATTTGCCTTTTGTTGTCCTTTTTTGAGATTTGTTTTTTCTGATACAGGCATAGCTACACCTGCCTACTTTAGGTTGTTTTTATTTTTATTTTTATTTTGTTTTTGTTTTTAATATCATCTTTCATCCTTTCTCTTTGGGTCTATACATGTCTTTAGAGCTGAAATGAGTTCTTTTGGCAGCATACAATTGGGTCCTGTTTTTAAATCTGTCTTACCACTTTTCAATATTGAGTTCAATCCATTTGCATGTAGGGTGATTATTTACATGTAATGATTTATTATTGCCTTTTTAAACTTTTTCCTTCTGGTTGTTTTTTCTTTCATTGTTTTGTTTTCTTTCTTTTTCTGATTACCTGTGTAAGTTGGTGGTTTTTCATTGAGAGTTGTTTGACCTTTTTCTCTCTTTTTTAAATGTTTTTTGTTCCTGCTCTAGATTTTTACTTGTGGTTAGAAAAAAGGTTTACATGAAACATTTGGTGGATGAAATAATCCTCTTTCAGCTGAAGGAACTTATCTTCATTTGTCTATGAAGGTTTCATTCTTTTACTCTTCCCTTTTCATATTTTTATGTCACAAATTATCTTTTTATAGTGTGATGTCATTACCAAGTGGTAGTAAATATATTTTTTAAAGATCCAATTATAATTATAGTGTTATATCAGTTTCAGGTGTACAGTATAAAGATTCAACAATTCTACGATCCAGCAATTGCACTAGTAGGCATTTACCCTAAGCACAGATTTGAAGAATACAAGTACCCAATGTTTATAGCAGCATTGTCAACAATAGTCAAACTATGGAGAAAGCCTGAATGTCCATTGGCTGATGAAGAAGATGTGATATATATGTATATATTTCATGGAACATTACTGAACCATCATAAGAATGAATCTTGCCACTTGCAACAACATTAATAGAACTGGAGAGTCTTATGCTGAGTGGAATAAGTGAATCAGAGAAAGACAAATACCCTATGATTTCATTTCTGAGTGGAATCTAAGAAGCAAAGCAGGGCAGCCCCAGTGGCTCAGTGGTTTAGCGTCGCCTTCAGCCCAGGGCCTGATCCTGGAGACCGGGAATCGAGTCCCACGTCAGGCTCCCTGCATGGAGCCTGCTTCTCCGTCTGCCTGTGTCTCTGCCTTTCTGTCTGTGTCTCTCATGAATAAATAAATAAATAAAATCTTTTTTTTAAAGAAGCAAAGCAGATGAACATAGGGGAAAAAAGAAAAGAGAGGCAAACCAGAAAACAGACCCTAAAGAACAAACTATAGAGAACAAACTGAAGGTTGCTGGAGGCGGGGGGTGGGGGTGGGGTGGGGGGATGGGAGGTGGCCAGGCGGATGGGTTAAATGGATGATAGGTATAAAGAGGCACTTGTGATGAGCACTGGGTGTTGTATGTAAATAGTAAATCATTAATCCTACACCTGAAACTGATATTGTACTGTATGTTAACTAATTTAAATAAAATCTTGGAAGAAAAAAAAGAAGCCATTTTATATATTTTTCAGTGCTCATCATAGTAAGTGTATTCTTAATCCCCTTTATTTATTTAATCTATCTCCCACCCAGATCACCTCTGGCAACTACCAGTTTGTTCTCTGCATGTAAGTCTGTTTTTTTGTTTGTCTCTCTTTTCTTTGTTTGTTTTGTTTCTTAAAATCCACATATAAATGAAATAATATAGCATTTGTCTTTCTTCGACTGGCTCATACTTTATTTTAAGGCTAATATTGCATTGTGTCTATGTGTATGTATATGTGTGTGTAAATACACACAACATATTCCTTATCCATTCACTTATGGATAGACAGTTGGTTTGCTTCCATATCTTGGCTATTGTAAATAATACTGCAATAATCATAAGAGTACATATATTGTTTTAATTAATGTATTCATTTTCTTTCGGTAAATACTCAGTAGTGGAAATACTGTATCACATGGTAATTCTATTTTTATTTTTTTACTAAAGAACCTCCATACTGTTTTCCACAATGGCTGCTCCAGCTTGCACCTCTATCAACAGTGCATGAGGGTTCCTTTTTCTTCACATCCTTGCCAACAATTGTTATTTCTTGTGGTTTTAATTTTAGCCTTTCTGACATGTGAGGTGATATCTCATTGTGGTTTAGATTTACATTTCCTGATGATAACGATGCTGAGCATCTTTACATGTGTCTGTTGGCCATCTCTATGTCTTCTTTGAAAAATGTCTATTTAGGTCCTTTTCCCATTTGTACATTGAACTATTTGTGGGTTTTGTTTTTGTTTTGTTTGTTTGTTTTTTGGTGTTGAGTTGTATAAGTTCTTCATGTATTTTGCATATTAACCTCTTATCATATATATAATCTTTGAATAGCTTCTGTCATTTAATCGGTTATCTTTTTGTTTGATGATGGCTTCCTTCAATGGGCAAAAGCTTTTTATGTTGGTGTAGTCCCGATAATTTAATTTTGCTTTTGTTTCCCTTGCCAGAGAAGACATATGTAGAAAAATGTCAAATAAAGCCAATGTCGGGATCCCTGGGTGGCGCTGCGGTTTGGCGCCTGCCTTTGGCTCAGGGCGCGGTCCTGGAGACCCGGGATCGAGTCCCATGTCGGGCTCCCGGTGCATGGAGCCTGCTTCTCCCTCTGCCTGCGTCTCTGCCTCTCTCACTGTGTGTGTGTGACTGTCATGAATGGATAAATTTTTAAAAAAAAGCCAATGTCGGGATCCCTGGGTGGCGCAGCGGTTTGGCGCCTGCCTTTGGCCCAGGGCGCGATCCTGGAGACCCGGGATCGAATCCCACATTGGGCTCCCAGTGCATGGAGCCTGCTTCTCCCTCTGCCTATGTCTCTGCCTCTCTGTGTGTGTGTGTGTGACTATCATAAATAAATAAAAAAATTTAAAAAAAAGCCAATGTCAAGGAAGTTACATGTCAATAGGTGCAGAAAAAGCATTGTACAAAGTGGATGTATAACATCCACTCATGATAAAAACAAAGTGGGGTTAGAGGGAAGATAATTCAACATAATAAACCTATATATGAAAAACCCACAGCTAACGTCATTCTCAATAGCTAAAAACTGAGACCTTTTCCTCTAAAATCAGAAACAAGACAAAAGTGTGCATTCTCATGACTTTTTATTCGACATAGTGCTAGAAGTCCTAACCTCAGCATCAGATAAGAAAAAAAGGTATAAAAATTGGTAAGGAGTGCTTGCTTTGTCAGCACATATACTAAAATTGGAACGATACAGAGAAGATTAGCATGGCCCCAAGCTGCATGTCATGCAGTTTGCATGACATGCAAATTCATGAGGCGTTCCATATTTTTAAAAAATGGTAAGGAAAAATTAAATCATTCATTATTTGCAGATAACTTGATACTATACATAGAAAAATTTAATGACACCACCAAAAGTCTATTAGAATTTATAAATGAATTGAGTAAAGTTGCAGAATACAAAATTAAAATACAGAAATCTTGCATTTCTATACACTAGTTAATGAAGTAGCACATAGTTGAATTAAGAAAATAATTTCATTTATAAGACCTACAGTTATTTTTAATGTTCTTTTCTTTTAACCTTTGTCTTATAATTAAGAGTTTAATATTCTTAAAAAAGAATTACAGATTTCTGATTCTATTGATCACTTTACTCAGAGCTTGGTATACTTTTGTCTTTTTGTTTCAGCTTGAAAATCTCTTTTCAATATTTTTCTGTGATGTTTGATGAAATGTGTCCCTCTCATTGCATATGAAATAGCAAACACCTTTCTTATTTAAGCATATCTCATTTTATTGCATTTCATTTTATTGTGCTTCACAGATACTGTGTATTTGACGTTTGTGGTAAACATAAATTGAGTAAGTTTATTGTTGCCAATTTTCCAATAGTATTTGCTAACTTCATGTTTCTGTCACATTGTGGTAGTTTTCACAATATTTCAAAAATTTTCATCATTATTTTATTAACAAATAAAATAACCATAACAATGGCTATCTATGGTCAATAATTATAATTTACCAAAAGTTCAGATGATGGTTAGCATTTTTTAGGAAAAAAAGTATTTTTAATAAGGTATGTACATTGTTTTTTCAAGCATAATGCTATTGTATACTCAACAAAATACAGTACAGAGAAAGTATATTTATATGCACTGAAAACCAAAACAAAACAAAACCCTCATCATTTCACTAGCTACTTTTTGGTGGTCTGGAATATCTCCAAAATATACCTTACTTTGATTCTAACTGTTCAAATTGGTTATTAGGAGCTTTACTTTTGTTTTTCAGGAGGTGGCACTATAACACAAGTTTGGGTTTCTCTTGCCAGCACTGACAGGCTGCTAAGGCTGGGAGCACACACATAAGTAATAAACTGATGGAGAACATAAAGAGTTGGCAGTAGAGTGAGGAGGGGGTTGTATGCTTAGCCCTGGGGTCTTTGAATGTGCCCATGGCCCAGTTGGTGGATCCTCAAATCAGGGTGGTCCCAGAGCACCCTGAGTGGCCAGAATTTTGCCAGAATTTCAGAGATAGCAGGAGACACTTTCCTTTAGTTATCTCTGCTTAACTACACTTCCTTTCCCTCCCACTAATCACTGTGTTCTCTCCTCAAAGAGAACAACAGGTCCAGGCAGACCCCATTTATCACCATCACTCTCCACCTCCTCTGTCACAAAGGTGAATCTGACCCAATGCCATATCTTCTGCTGCCTTCAATGCAGTCTCTTCCTGTACTTCCACAAGCTTTGTTACCACAGCTTTATCCATTTTCCAAACTACCCACTTACGGGTACACAAATGGATGAATCTCTGTTGTGTCCTGGTATGCTGTGTAGAAGCATTTTTTTTTATTAAGGATAACGAGTTAGTTGTAAACTAAAGCAGATAGATAAAAGAAATGACTCGTGTCACCATGATACTGGCATTACCTCAGGCAGCAGCATGTATTATAATGTACCTCTTTTCAGCTAAAACTAGGACACATAAACTGGGAGTTTCTGTCTGCTGTCTTTTCAATGAGTCCTGGAGTGATAGCCCTTTAAGAACTATTTTTTTTCTTTGCTACCATCTCATTGAACCTATGAACAAAAAATCCACTGACCACCAAAACCGGGCTATCAAGGGACATGTCCTTTAGGTGGCAGCCACAAAATCCAAGGTTCCAAACTTAAACATAATCTCTTTTCTCAGAGACACTGACAACTTGGGGTAAGGCTGATGGAAAACATGATTAAGGTGCTCACCAACCCCTGGTCTCTAGAGGAATATGTAGTCAGCTTGTAGATATGTTTAATTAGAAGACAGTTCCTTAGACCACAACTATAAAAATAAGCTAATAGGCCTCTTTCACTGATACCAGATACCTAGACCAAGAGAGTGAGTGTAAAGTACCCACTGGCCTCTATCACCTAGAGGGCACCTCAGTGGGTCCCTAGCTATGTGCAAAACCAGAAACTTGCCCCTCAGCCAAAACTCCAAAACAAACAACTAGGCCACTTTCACAGAATTATTAGTAGTGTGTTTCAGTTGACTGCTTCTGCACTGAACCCTGGGGGGAATGAGTACATGTGAGCCCTCTAAAAACTATTTCTTGGGGGTCTTGGAAGGTGATGAGTTACAAGAATTCTAAAGTTACCTCATTCCATGGACACACAATGATAACAGCCTCATCAGTGCAATTAACTCAGAATACAATCTGAAGACTGCCACAACAGACTTTCCACAGTAATCCTAGAGAAAGGTCCACATTAAAATGGGTAGGGATGGGACATGTTGTCAGGAGCTAAACCACAGCAAGACATGTTGTAGTTAAGATGATATAAAGTAGTGTTTAAGAAAGAAATTTTAAATCAGCCAAGAGAAAACCGTTACATACAAGAGAAACCCCATGCATCTGTCCCTTGATTTTTTGGCAGAAACTTTGCAGGCCAGAACAGAGAGGCATGATATATTCAAAGTACTAAAAAACAAAAACAAAATTAAAAAAAATAAAAAATAGGGATCCCTGGGTGGCGCAGCGGTTTGGCACCTGCCTTTGGCCCAGGGTGCGATCCTGGAGACCCAGGATCGAATCCCACGTCGGGCTCCCGGCATGGGGCGTGCTTCTCCCTCTGCCTGTCTCTGCCTCTCTCTCTCTCTCTCTCTCTCTCTCTCTCTCTCTGACTATCATAAATAAATAAAAAAATTAAAAAAAATAATTAAAAAAATAAAAAATAAAAAAATGCCACCAATAATACCTCATCCAGCAAGGTTGTCATTCATAATAGAAGAGATAAAGAGTTTCCAAGACAAACAAAAATAAAAGGAGTTCAGCACCACTGAAACAGTCTCATAAGAAACATCAAAGGGAATTCTTTGAATAGAAAGAAAAGGCCATAATCAAGAGGAAAAAATTACAAAAAGAAAAAAATTTCACATGTAAATGAAAACATATAATGAAATAATAGATCAATCACTTAAAAAAACCAGGATAGTGGTTAAAGCACAAAAGTAGTCAAATAAAATATAAAAATTAGGGAAAGGATTCACAAAACAAAAGGATGTGAAATATGACATCATATGCATACAATATGAGAGAGAGTTAAAAAACAGTACTTTAAAAAATAGTTCAAATTTGGGCCACCTGGCTGGCTCAGTCAGTGAAGCATGCAACCCTTGATCTGGGGATCATGAGTTTGAGCCCCATGTTGGGCCTAAAGCTTACTTAAAGCAGAAGCAGAAAAAAAAGGAGAAGGAGGAGGAGGAGGAGGAGGAGGAGGAGGAGGAGGAGGGGGAGGAGGAAGAGAAAGAAAGAGAAAAGAAAATAAAAGGATAAAGAAAAGGTAGGTTCAAATTTAAGCAGCCACCAACTTAATATAGACTGCTATATGAGTATGATATTATATATGAACCTAATGGCAACAATAAATGAAAAATCTGTAATACATACACATTAAATAAAAATAACAGAATTAAGGGATGTTACTAAATATAATCATGAGACTACAAGGAAAGAGAGCAAAAGAAACAAAGGAACAGAGAAGATTCCAAAAACAACTGTAAAAAAAGTACCAAAATGTCATACCTATCAATTATTATTTTGAAGATAAATGGACTAAGTGCTCCAACCAAAAGACAAGGTAGAAAAATAGATTTTAAAAAAGATGCATATATATGGTGCCTATAAGAGACTCACTTCTGACTTAAAGACACATGTGCATTCAAAGTAAATGGATGGAAAAACATTTAACATGCAAATGGAAGTAAAAAGAAAACTGGGATAGCAGTACTTATATCAGACAAAATAGACCTTAAAACGAAGACTGAGGGAGAGGCAAGATGGCAGAAGAGTAGGGACCCCAACTCACCTGTCCCCACCAAATTACCTAGATAAACTTCAAATCATCCTAAAAAATCTACGAATTCGGCCTGAGATTTAAAGAGAGAACAGCTAGAATGCTACAGTGAGAAGAGTTCACGCTTCAATCAAGGTAGGAAGACCTAGAAAAGGAAATAAAGAAACAAAAGGCATCCAAGGGGGAGGGGCCCCCCGCGAGGAACCAGGCTAAGCCTGGGGCAAGTGCCCCCAGGACAGGAAAGTTCCATCCCAGAGAAGCAAGAGCTTCACCAATCTTCCCGGACAGAAAGGGGCTCGCAGGGAGTTAGAGCAAGACCCCAGGAGGGGGTGGGAAATGCCCTCAGGCACCCAGGGACACTAACAGAGGACCTACGCCCCAGGGAGAGCGTGCAACACCCCACGGCCGAGCTCCCTAAGGGCTGCAGGGTGCACACAGCTGGACCCGGGAGCAGCTCGGAGGAGCTCGGGGGGAGGCTCCACAGGGAGAGGGTTGCCCGGCCAGGAGCGCGAATCCAACAGCGCAGGCCCAGGAGCACAGGGCGCCAGGGACACAGCCCAGGATCGGACCTCCCCCTGGGACAGGCAGAGCCCAGGAGGGCACAGGACAGCAAGGACGCTCCTGCCCCGAGCTGAGCAGATCAGCGGCCCCGCCACTGGAGCAACCAGGCCCTTGCAGAGTGAGAGCTCTGTAGTTACTGCAGGAGCTGAATCCAGGGCTCCAGAGCTGGACTCTGCCACTGTGGTTGTTCCTCTTGGGGCCTCACAGGGTAAACAACCCCCTACAGAGCCTCGCAGTGGCCTCACAGGATAAACAGGATAAAGATTACTCACTGAGCCCTGCACCAGGCAGGGGGCAGAGCAGCTCCCCCAAGGGCTAACACCTGAAAATCAGCACAACAGGCCCCTCCTCCAGAAGACCAGCTACACAGACAAGTTCCAGGGGAAGTCAAGGGACTTAAAGTATACAGAATCAGAAGATACTCCCCCATGTTTTGTTTTGTTTTGTTTTGTTTTTTGCTTTTTGATTTCTGTTTGCTTCCCCCAGCCTATTTTTTCATTCACTATTTCTTCTTTTTTTTTCTTTTTTCTTCCTTTTTTCTTTTTAATTTTTCTCTTTTCTTTCCTTCTTTCTCTCCCTCTCTTTTTCTCCTTTCCCCAATAAAACTTGTTTTTGGCCACTCTGCACTGAGCAAAATGACTAGAAGGAAAACCTCACCTCTAAAGAAAGAATCAGAAACAGTCCTCTCTCCCACAGAGTTACAAAATTTGGACTGCAATTCAATGTCAGAAAGCCAATTCAGAAGCAGTATTATAAAGCTACTAGTGGCTATCGAAAAAAGCATGAAGGACTCAAGAGACTTCATGACTGCAGAATTTAGATCCAATCAGGCAGAAATTAAAAATCAATTGAATGAGATGCAATCCAAACTAGAAGTCCTGACGACCAGGGTTAACGAGGTGGAAGAATGAGTGAGAGACATAGAAGACAAGTTGATGGCAAAGAGGGAAACTGAGGAAAGAAGAGACAAAGAATTAAAAAACCATGAGGATAGATTAAGGGAAATAAATGACAGTCTGAGGAAGAAAAACCTACTTTTAATTGGGGTTCCCGAGGGCGCCGAAAGGGATAGAGGTCCAGAATATGTATTTGAACAAATCCTAGCTGAAAACTTTCCTAATCTGGCAAGGAAAACAGTCATTCAGGTCCAGGAAATAGAGAGATTTCCCCCCCCTAAAATCAATAAAAACTGTTCAACACCTCGACATTTAATAGTGAAGCTTGCAAATTCCAAAGATAAAGAGAAGATCCTTAAAGCAGCAAGAGACAAGAAATCCCTGACTTTTATGGGGAGGAGTATTAGGGTAACAGCAGACCTCTCCACAGAGACCTGGCAGGCCAGAAAGGGCTGGCAGGATATATTCAGGGTCCTAAATGAGAAGAACATGCAACCAAGAATACTTTATCCAGCAAGGCTCTCATTCAAAATGGAAGGAGAGATAAAGGGCTTCCAAGACAGGAAGGAACTGAAAGAATATGTGACCTCCGAACAAGCTCTGCAAGAAATTTTAAGGGGGACTCTTAAAATTCCCCTTTAAGAAGAAGTCCAGTGGAACAATCCACAAAAACAAGGACTAAATAGATATCATGATGACACTAAACTCATATCTTTCAATAGTAACTCTGAACTTGAACGGTCTTAATGACCCCATCAAAAGGCACAGGGTTTCAGACTGGATAAAAAAGCAGGACCCATCTATTTGCTGTCTACAAGAGACTCATTTTAGACAGAAGGACACCTACAGCCTGAAAAAAAAAGTTTGGAGAACCATTTACCATTCAAATGGACCTCAAAAGAAAGCAGGGGTAGCCATCCTTATATCAGATAAACGAAAATTTACGCCAAAGACTGTAGAGAGAGCTGAAGAGGGACACTATATCATACTTAAAGGATCTATCCAACAAGAGGACTTAACAATCCTCAATATATATGCCCTGAATGTGGGAGCTGCCAAATATATCAATCAATTAATAACCAAAGTTAAGACATACTTAGATACTAATACACTTCTATTTGGTGACTTCAATCTAGCACTTTCTACACTCGATAGGTCTTCTAAACACAACATCTCCAAAGAAACCAGAGCTTTAAATGATACACTGGACCAGATAGATTTCACAGATATCTACAGAACTTTACATCCAAACTCAACTGAATACACATTCTTCTCAAGCGCACATGGAACTTTCTCCAGAATACCCACATACTGGATCACAAATCAGGTCTGAACTGGATACCAAAAGACTGGGATCGTCCCCTGCATATTCTCAGACCATAATGCCTTGAAATTAGAACTAAATCACAACAAAAAGTTTGGAAGGACTTCAAACACGTGGAGGTTAAGGACGATCTTGCTAAAAGATGAAAGGGTCAACCAGGAAGTTAAGGAAGAATTAAAAAGATTCATAGAAACTAATGAGAATGAAGACACAACCGTTCAAAATCTTTGGGATAGAGCCAAAGCAGTCCTGAGGGGGAAATATATCGTAATACAAGCATCCATCCAAAAACTGGAAAGAACTCAAATACAAAAGCTAACCTTACACCTAAAGGAGCTAGAGAAAAAACAGCAAATAGATCCTACACCCAGCAGAAGAAGAGAGTTAATAAAGATTCGAGCATAACTCAATGAAATTGAGACCAGAAGAACTGTGGAACAGACCAACAAAACCAGGAGTTGGTTCTTTGAAAGAATAAGATAGATAAACCATTAGCCAGCCTTATTAAAAAGAAGAGAGAGATAACTAAAATTAATAAAATCATGAATGAGAAAGGAGAGATCACTACCAACACCAAGGAAATAAAAATGATTTAAAAACATATTGTGAACAGCTATACACCAATAAATTAGGCAATCTAGAAGAAATGGATGCATTACTGGAAAGCCACAAACTACCAAAACTGGAACAGGAAGAAATAGAAAACCTGAACAGGCCAATAACCAGGGGGTAAATTGAAGCGGTCATCAAAAACCTCCCAAGACACAAAAGTCCAGGACCAGATAGCTTCCCAGGGGAATTCTATCAAACATTTAAAGAAGAAAACATAACTATTCTACTAAAGCTGTTTGATAAGATAGAAAGAGATGGAGTACTTTCAAATTCCTTCTATGAGGCCAGCATCACCTTAATTTCAAAACCAGACAAAGACCCCACCAAAAAGGAAAATTATAGACCAATATCCCTGATGAACATGAATGCAAAGATTCTCAACAAGATACTAGCCAATAGGATCCAACAGTACATTAAAAAAATTCTTCACCATGACCAAGTAGGATTTATTCCAGGGACACAAGGCTGGTTCAACATTCGTAAATCAATCAAGGTGATTCATCATATCAGCAAGAGAAAAACCAAGAACCATATGATCCTCTCATTAGATGAAGAGAAAGCATTTGATAAAATACAGCATCCATTCCTGATCAAAACTCTTCAGACTGTAGGGATAGAGGGAACATTCCTCAACATCTTAAAAGCCATCTAGGAAAAAACCCACGGCAAATATAATTCTCAATGGGGAAGCACTGGGAGCCTTTCCCCTAAGATCAGGAACAAGACAGGGATGTACACTCTCACCACTGTTACTGAACATAGTACTGGAAGTCCTAGCCTCAACAATGAGACAACAAAAAGACATTAAAGACATTCAAATTGGCAAAGAATAAGTCAAACTCTCCCTCTTCACCGATGACATGATACTCTACATAGAAAACCCAAAAGCCTCCACCCCAAATTGCTAGAACTCATACAGCAATTTGGCAGCAAGGCAGGATACAAAATCAATGCCCAGAAGTCAGTGGCATTTCTATACACTAACAATGAGCCTGAAGAAAGAGAAATTAAGGAGTCAATCCCATTTACAATTGCACCCAAAAGCATAAGATACCTAGGAATAAACCTAACCAAAGAGGTAAAGGATCTATTCCCTAAAAACTACAGAACACTTCTGAAAGAAATTGAGGAAGACACAAAGAGATGGAAAAATATTCCATGCTCATGGATTGGCAGAATTAATATTGTGAAAATGTCAACGTTACCCAGGGCAATTTACACGTTCAATGCAATCCCTATCAAAATACTATGGACTTTCTTCAGAGACTTAGAACAAATTATTTTAAGATTTGTGTGGAATCAGAGAAGACCCCGAATAGCCAGGGGCATTTTAAAAAAGAAAGCCATAGCTGGGGGCATCACAAGGCCAGATTTCAGGTTGTACTACAAAGCTGTGGTCATCAAGGCAGTGTGGTACTGGCACAAAAACAGACACATAGATCAACGGAACAGAATAGAGAATCCAGAAGTGGACCCTCAACTTTACGGTCAACTAATATTCGACAAAGGAGGAAAGACGATCCACTGGAAGAAAGACAGTCTCTTCAATAAATGGTGCTGGGAAAATTGGACATCCACATGCAGAAGAATGAAACTAGACCACTCTCTTTCACCACACACAAAGATAACCTCAAAATGGATGAAAGATCTAAATGTGAGACAAGATTCCATCAAAATCCTAGAGGAGAACACAGGCAACACCCTTTTTGAACTCGGCCACAGTACCTTCTTGCAAGATACATCCACGAAGGCAAAAGAAACAAAAGCAAAAATGAACTATTGGGACTTCATCAAGATAAGAAGCTTTTTTTTGACAAACAGTGTATGTTCTCATTCATTTGGGGAATATAAATAATAGTGAAAGGGAATATAAGGGAAGGGAGAAGAAATGTGTGGGAAATATCAGAAAGGGAGACAGAACATAAAGACTCCTAACTCTGGGAAACGAACTAGGGGTGGTGGAAGGGGAGGAGGGCGGGGGGTGGGGGTGAATGGGTGACAGGCACTGAGGGGGACACTTGACGGGATGAGCACTGGGTGTTATTCTTCTGTCTGTTGGTAAATTGAACACCAATAAAAAATAAATTTATAATTAAAAAAAACAAAGACTGTAACAAGAAACAAAGAACAACACTCCATAATCATAAAAATAATAATCAGAGGATATACATTATAAATATTAATGCACCCAATATGGATGCATCTTTCTTTGAGACACCGGGAATATAGTAAGTTGTTAATATTTAAATAATTAATAGATACATGATGAAAAATTACAAGGTAATTCTCAGTTTTGAAAACACAGGAAACCCCCAAAATACGTCTTTAGATGTGTCAGTTTGAAATATACTGCATTAAAATTTAATCACTATCACTTCATGTGATCATTTGGCAGTAATGCTATCAGTAAAGAATTTCAAATGTGTATACTGAAATCAATGAAATCATGTGGCAGTTTCAGTTATAAGATCGTCACTCAAAATAATCCAAAATATGCTTGCAATAATTCTAAATTATCACCAAATATAAACACAAAATTTAAAACTTCTCATAATGGACTCTCACATTTTGAAAATACCTTGGTATATCTCCAGAGGGTACAAAAAATCTACAATTTGACAAATAATGGTTACAACTCTTGGGGTCAGAAAATGTGATAGTTTTATAACTAGATCCACTGCTTCCCAACTATGTGACTTGTACTAGTCACTTAATTGTTTTAATCATCTGTTTTATCATTTAAGGTGGAAATAATTATGGTCATTATAGAATTTATAAAGTAGTTGTGTGGATTACATGAAACAATTTATGAAGAAAGCTAAGCTAGCAAATGATAAATTCTATCTTTTATTCTCAGTCTCTCTCTCAGAAACTATTTCTAGGTAAATAAAAAAGGGTTTTCATAAACCTGGGTGGCTCAGCAGGTGAGCTTCTGCCTTTGGCTCAGGGCTTGATCTCCAAATCCTGACGTCAAGTCCCACATGGGGCTCCCTACAAGGAACCTGCTTCTCCCTCTGCCTATGTCTCTGCCTCTCTCTGTGTGTCTCTCATGAATAAATAAACAAAATCTTTAAAAAGTGTTTCATATCTTAATTATTTTTGGATGGTAGTCCTTTTTTTATATAAATTAATTTTTATTGGTGTTCAATTTACCAACATGCAGAATAACACCCAGTGCTCATCCCGTCAAGTGTCCCCTCCGTGCCCGTCACCCATTCACCCCCACCCCCGCCCTCCTCCCCTTCCACCACCCCTAGTTCATTTCCCAGAGTTAGAAGTCTTTATGTTCTGTGTCCCTTTATGATATCTCCCACACATTTCTTCTCCCTTCCCTTATATTCCCCTTCACTATTATTCATATTCCCCAAATGAGTGAGAACATACACTGTTTGTCCTTCTCCGATTGACTTACTTCACTCAGCATAATACCCTCCAGTTCCATCCACGTTGAAGCAAATGGTGGGTATTTGTCGTTTCTAATGGCTGAGTAATATTCCATTGTATACATAAACCACATCTTCTTTATCCATTCATCTTTCGATGGACACCGAGGCTCCTTCCACAGTTTGGCTATTGTGGACATGGCTGCTAGAAACATCGGGGTGCAGGTGCCCCGGCGTTTCATTGCATCTGAATCTTCGGGGTAAATCCCTAACAGTGCAATTGCTGGGTCGTAGGGCAGGTCTATTTTTAATTCTTTGAGGAACCTCCACACAGTTTTCCAGAGTGGCTGCACCAGTTCACATTCCCACCAACAGTGTAAGAGGGTTCCCTTTTCTCCGCATCCTCTCCAACATTTGTTGTTTCCTGCCTTGTTAATTTTCCCCATTCTCACTGGTGTGAGGTGGTATCTCATTGTGGTTTTGATTTGTATTTCCCTGATGGCAAGTGATGCAGAGCATTTTCTCATGTGCATGTTGGCCATGTCTATGTCTTCCTCTGTGAGATTTCTCTTCATGTCTTTTGCCCATTTCATGATTGGATTGTTTGTTTCTTTGGTGTTGAGTTTAATAAGTTCTTTATAGATTTTGGAAACTAGCCCTTTATCTGATATGTTATTTGCAAATATCTTCTCCCATTCTGTAGGTTGTCTTTGAGTTTTGTTGACTGTATCCTTTGCTGTGCAAAAGCTTCTTATCTTGATGAAGTCCCAATAGTTCATTTTTGCTTTTGTTTCTTTTGTTTTCGTGGATGTATCTTGCAAGAAGTTACTGTGGCCAAGTTCAAAAAGGGTGTTGCCTGTGTTCTCCTCTAGGATTTTGATGGAGTCTTGTCTCACATTTAAATCTTTCATCCATTTTGAGTTTATCTTTGTGTATGGTGCAAGAGAGTGGTCTAGTTTCATTCTTCTGCATGTGGATGACCAATTTTCCCAGCACCATTTATTGAAGAGACTGTCTTTCTTCCAGTGGATCGTCTTTCCTCCTTTGTCGAATATTAGTTGACCATAAAGTTCAGGGTCCATTTCTGGATTCTCTATTCTGTTCCATTGGTCTATGTGTCTGTTTTTGTGCCAGTACCACACTGTCTTGATGACCACAGCTTTGTAGTACAACCTGAAATCTGGCATTGTGATGCCCCCAGCTATGGTTTTCTTTTTTAAAATTCCCCTGGCTATTCGGGGTCTTTTCTGATTCCACACAAATCTTAAAATAATTTGTTCTAAGTCTCTGAAGAAAGTCCATGGTATTTTGATAGGGATTGCATTGAACGTGTAAATTGCCCTGGGTAGCATTGACATTTTCACAATATTAATTCTGCCAATCCATGAGCATGGAATATTTTTCCATCTCTTGTGTCTTCCTCAATTTCTTTCAGAAGTGTTCTATAGTTTTTAGGGTATAGATCCTTTACCTCTTTGGTTAGGTTTATTCCTAGGTATCTTATGCTTTTGGGTGCAATTGTAAATGGGATTGACTCCTTAATTTCTCTTTCTTCAGTCTCATTGTTAGTGTATAGGAATGCCATTGATTTCTGGGCATTGATTTTGTATCCTGCCACGCTACCAAATTGCTGTATGAGTTCTAGCAATCTTGGGGTGGAGGCTTTTGGGTTTTCTATGTAGAGTATCATGTCATCGGCGAAGAGGGAGAGTTTGACTTCTTCTTTGCCAATTTGAATGCCTTTAATGTCTTTTTGTTGTCTGATTGCTGAGGCTAGGACTTCCAATACTATGTTGAATAGCAGTGGTGAGAGTGGACATCCCTGTCTGGTTCCTGATCTTAGGGGAAAGGCTCCCAGTGCTTCCCCATTGAGAATGATATTTGCTGTGGGCTTTTCGTAGATGGCTTTTAAGATATCGAGGAAAGTTCCCTCTATCCCTACACTCTGAAGAGTTTTGATCAGGAATGGATGCTGTATTTTGTCAAATGCTTTCTCTGCATCTAATGAGAGGATCATATGGTTCTTGGTTTTTCTCTTGCTGATATGATGAATCACATTGATTGTTTTACGAGTGTTGAACCAGCCTTGCATCCCGGGGATAAATCCTACTTGGTCATGGTGAATAATTTTCTTAATGTGTTGTTGGATCCTATTGGCTAGTATCTTGTTGAGAATTTTGCATCCATGTTCATCAGGGATATTGGTCTGTAATTCTCCTTTTTGGTGGGGTCTTTGTCTGGTTTTGGAATTAAGGTGATGCTGGCCTCATAGAATGAATTTGGAAGTACTCCATCTCTTTCTATCTTTCCAAACAGCTTTAGTAGAATAGGTATGATTTCTTCTTTAAACGTTTGATAGAATTCCCCTGGGAAGCCATCTGGCCCTGGACTCTTGTGTCTTGGGAGGTTTTTGATGACTTCTTCAATTTCCTCCCTGGTTATTGGCCTGTTCAGGTTTTCTATTTCTTCCTGCTCCAGTTTTGGTAGTTTGTGGCTTTCCAGGAATGCGTCCATTTCTTCTAGATTGCCTAATTTATTGGCGTAGAGCTGTTCATAATATGTTTTTAAAATCGTTTGTATTTCCTTGGTGTTGGTAGTGATCTCTCCTTTCTCATTCATGATTTTATTAATTTGAGTCTTCTCTCTCTTCTTTTTAATAAGGTTGGCTAATGGTTTATCTATCTTATTAATTCTTTCAAAGAACCAACTCCTGGTTCTATTGATCTGTTCCACAGTTCTTCTGGTCTCAATTTCGTTGAGTTCTGCTCGAATTTTAATTAACTCTCTTCTTCTGCTGGGCGTCGGGTCGATTTGCTGCTTCTTCTCTAGCTCCTTTATGTGTAAGGTTAGCTTTTGTATTTGAGTTCTTTCCAGTTTTTGAATGGATGCTTGTATTGCGATGTATTTTCCCCTCAGGACTGCGTTTGCTGCATCCCAAAGATTTTGAACAGTTGTATCTTCATTCTCATTAGTTTCCATGAATCTTTTTAATTCTTCCTTAATTTCCTGGTTGACCCTTGTATCTTTTAGCAGGATGGTCCTTAACCTCCACGTGTTTGAGGTCCTTCCAAACTTCTTCTTGTGATTGAGTTCTAATTTCAAGGCGTTATGGTCTGAGAATATGCAGGGGACGATCCCAATCTTTTGGTATCGGTTCAGACCCGATTTGTGACCCAGTATGTGGTCTATTCTGGAAAAAGTTCCATGTGCACTTGAGAAGAATGTGTATTCAGTTGAGTTTGGATGTAAAGTTCTGTAGATATCTGTGAAATCTATCTGGTCCAGTGTATCATTTAAAGCTCTCGTTTCTTTGGAGATGTTGTGTTTAGAAGACCTATCAAGGGTAGAGAGAGCTAGATTGAAGTCACCAAGTATAAGTGTATTATTATCTAAGTATTTCTTTACTTTGGTTAATAATTTGTTTAAGTATTTGGCAGCTCCCACATTCGGGGCATATATATTGAGGATTGTTAAGTCCTCTTGTTGGATAGATCCTTTAAGTATGATATAGTGTCCCTCTTCGTCTCTCACTACTGTCTTCGGAGTGAATTTTAGTTTATCTGATATAAGGATGGCTACCCCTGCTTTCTTTTGAGAACCATTTGAATGGTAAATGGTTCTCCAACCTTTTATTTTCAGGTTGTAGGTGTCCTTCTGTCTAAAATGAGTCTCTTGTAGACAGCAAATAGATGGGTCCTGCTTTTTTATCCAGTCTGAAACCCTGCGCCTTTTGATGGGGTCATTAAGCCCGTTCACGTTCAGAGTTACTATTGACAGATATGAGTTTAGTGTCATCATGATATCTATTTAGTCCTTGTTTTTGTGGATTGTTCCACTGAACTTCTTCTTAAAGGGGAATTTTAAGAGTCCCCCTTAAAATTTCTTGCAGAGCTGGTTTGGAGGTCACATATTCTTTCAGTTCCTGCCTGTCTTGGAAGCTTTTTATCTCTCCTTCCATTTTGAATGAGAGCCTTGCTGGATAAAGTATTCTTGGTTGCATGTTGTTCTCATTTAGGACCCTGAATATATCCTGCCAGCCCTTTCTGGCCTGCCAGGTCTCTGTGGAGAGGTCTGCTGTTACCCTAATATTCCTCCCCATGAAAGTCAGGGACTTCTTGTCTCTTGCTGCTTTAAGGATCTTCTCTTTATCTTTGGAATTTGCAAGCTTCACTATTAGATGTCGAGGTGTTGAACGGTTTTTATTGATTTTAGGGGGGGATCTCTCTATTTCCTGGATCTGAATGCCTGTTTCCCTTCCCAGATTGGGAAAGTTTTCAGCTAGGATTTGTTCAAATACATATTCTGGCCCTCTGTCCCTTTCGGCGCCCTCGGGAACCCCAATTAAACGTAGGTTTTTCTTCCTTAGAGTGTCATTTAATTCCCTTAATCTGTCTTCATGGTCCTTTAATTGTTTGTCTCTTTTTTCCTCAGTTTCCCTCTTTGCCATTAACTTGTCTTCTATGTCACTCACTCGTTCTTCCACCTCGTTAACCCTCGTCGTTAGGACTTCTAGTTTGGATTGCATCTCATTCAGTTGATTTTTAATTTCTGCCTGATTGGATCTAAATTCTGCAGTCATGAAGTCTCGTGAGTCCTTAATGCTCTTTTCTAGAGCCACCAGTAGCTGTATAATAGTGCTTCTGAATTGGCTTTCTGACATTGAATTGTAATCCAGATTTTGTAGCTCTGTGGGAGAGAGGGCTGTTTCTGATTCTTTCTTTTGAGGTGAGGTTTTCCTTCTAGTCATTTTGCTCAGTGCGGAGTGGCCAAAAACAAGTTGTATTGGGAAAAGGAGAGAAAGAGAGAGAAGGAAAGAAAAGAGAAAAAGAAAAATGAAAAAGAAAAGAAAAAGGAAAGAAGAGAAGAAAAAGGGAAAGAAAAAGAAAGAAAGGTGAAAAAAAAGGGGGTGGGGGAAGCAATCAGAAATCAAAAAGAAAAGAAAAAAGAAAAAAAGAAAAAAAAAACACGGGGGAGTATTTCTGTAGACTTTAAGTCCCTTGACTTCCCCTGGAACTGGTCCGTCCAGCTGGTCTTCTGGGGGAGGGGCCTGTTGCGCTGATTTTCAGGTGTTAGCACTTGGGGGAGCTGCTCTGCCCCTGCCTGCTGCAGGGCTCAGCGGGGGTTGTTTACCCCGTGAGGTCTCAGGAGGAACAGCCGCAGTTGCTATGGCAACTCTGGAAGCCTGGATTCAGCCTCCGCAGGAACTATGGGGCTCGGGGCTCTCGGCTTTCCGTCTGCAGGGCCTGGAGGCTCCGGGGCGGGGCCGCTGATCTGCTCAGTTCGGGGCAGGAGCGTCCTTGCTGTCCTGGGCCCTCCCGGCCTCTGCCTGTCCCAGGGGGAGGCCGGATCCTGGGCTGTGTCCCGGCGCCCTGTGCTCCGGGGCCTGCGCTGTTGGATTTGCGCTCCCGCCCCGCAGCTCCCTCCCTGGAGCCGCTCCCGAGCCCCTCCGAACTGCTCCGGTGCGTGCTGCAGCCCTTAGGGAGCTCGGAGCACTCTCCTGCGCTCGCAGGTGTCTGTTAGTGTCCCCGGGAGCCCGAGGGCATCCCCGCCCTCCTGGGTCCTGCTCCAACTCCCTGCGAGCCCCTTTCCGCCCGTCCGGGAAGGTTGGTGCAGCTCCTGCTCCTCCGGGACGGGGCTTTCCTGTCCTGGGGACACTCGCCCCGGCCTCAGCCCGGCTCCTCGCGGGGCCCCTCCCCCTCGGAGGCCTTTTGTTTCTTTATTTCTTTTTCCCCGTCTTCCTACCTTGATAGAAGCGTGAACTCCTCTCACTGTAGCATTCCAGCTGGTCTCTCTTTACATCTCAGGCCGAATTCGTAGATTTTCAGGATGATTTGAAGGTTATCTAGGTAATTTGTTGGGGACAGGTGATTTGGGGACCCTACTCTTCCGCCATCTTGCCCCTCCCCCTTGGATGGTAGTCCTTTTGAGAATCTGATGAAAGTTAGACATCCTTTGCCCTAAGAAATGCACATTTGCACATAATTTCATAACATTTGCCATAATCCTAATTCCCAGCAGTGTTCATAACTCTTACTCAAGATAGTAGAGTTCTACCTTTTTAAAATGCAAATATAGTAAGAAGTAAATTTTAAATCATGCCCCCTGTGAGGCTATTTTATCTAAACTTACACATGTAGACAATAGCAGAAGTCCTGTGGTCATGTTTTTAGTGTCAGTGATGTCCACTATGACAGGGACTTAACCATTGGAGATTGGAGTACCAAGGAAGCTGTTATCAAAATCAGAGCGGCACCTGCACTAGACATAACTAGAAATGTGACCAGTAAGTTACTGTCATAAATTTCCTTCTATTTTCCCTTCATCTACTCAAGATTGTCTTGGAATTTGAAATTGAATTAGGTTCAAGTAATAGGTTAACATTTAGTACTTAGTAAATGGGAAAGTATGGGAGTTGAGAAGATTGGTATTTTACTGTCTATGTATTAGAAAATATTAATGTTTTTATTTGTTCAGTATTGAAAATTTGAAAAATTCACAAAACTATGAACAAAATTAGAAGATTCTATGGTATCACTAATCAAGTACAACCAATGTTAATATTTTAGTCTATTATCTTTTTCTACTGTTTAAATGCATAAGTAATTTAACATTATGTAGTTTCTAAAGTGAAATTTATGGCTACCTTTACTTGTGAAGACAATGAATTATAATTAATATAAACAGGAAGGGAAAATTTTTTTTAAGTTTTATCTAAACAATCGCTACACCCAACATCAGGCTCAAACTCCAAGCTTCTCAGATTGAGCCAGCCAGGCTCCCCAGGATATATTTTTTCCAAGAGAACAAAAGATCAGTTAAATCCTCCACACTAGTGATTCTAAATCAATTCAACTTAAGACAAAAATTAAATAATTTTTATTAAATTAGTTGTAAAATCCAAACAATTTCAAATATGACTTTTATCTCAGCATTTTCTTGCTTATCTTCATCATTAACATCATACCAGTTCTCTAACTTTAATTTACTTACCAAATATTTTGTCGCAAAAAACATATTGAAGAAAAAATGAAAAGTAATGACTTAAGCTAAATTTTGTAGGAAAAATGAAACACTAATATGGAAAGTATCATTTGTATCTGTAAATCAGTCTACATATCCTATAAATGACATTAATATAATGATTTTTTTGAATCACTGGAGTATGGAATTATAGTAAATTGAATCAAATTAATGAGCTAATTTTCAGTTAAATAAAAGCAAAAAAGTGCTATTGTTATAGAGATATTTGCAT
Organism: Nyctereutes procyonoides; assembly: GCF_905146905.1. Lineage (NCBI taxonomy): Eukaryota > Metazoa > Chordata > Mammalia > Carnivora > Canidae > Nyctereutes > Nyctereutes procyonoides. The sequence goes on along the minus strand of NW_026575125.1, from coordinate 60,895,245 downwards.
TGAATATAAAAAAACGTTTAAAAAGAGATCTAAAATAATTTAAGTATAACCTACAAGAAGATGAACATTACTTTAATCTTAAAGTTTGACAATTTACAAAGACAAAAGCATATAAAAATTTATCTTTAAAAGTGTATTTTTAAAATTTTGAGTTTTATAAATTTTTATATATTTTGAATACTAACTTTATCAGACATGTCATTTGCAAATATCTTCTTCCATCTAGTACGTTGCATTTTAGTTTTGTTGCTTGTTTACTGTGCTGCACAGCTTTTTTTTTATTGGAGATCAATTTGCCAACATATAGCATATCACCCAGTGCACAGCTTTTCATCTTGCTGAAGTCCTAATACTTTATTTTTGCTTTTGTTTCTCTTGCCTCAGAAGACATATCTAGAAAGATATTTTTATGGCAAATGTCACAGAAATTACTGCCTGTATCGTCTTCTAGGATTTTTATGGTTTCAGGTATCACATGTTGGTCTTTAATATATTTTTAAAAGATTTTATTGATTTGAGAGAGAGAAAGAGCACTACAGGAGTGAAAGGGCAGAGGGTGAAGGATAAACACTAAACACTTCCCTCCTAAGCAGGGGGCTCAATGCAGGGCTCAATCCGAGGACCCTGGGATCATAACCTGAGCTGAAGGTAGATGCTTAACCAACTGAGCAACCCAGGCATCCTATTCCATGTTTAATTTATTTGTACATATGGTGTAAGAAAGTTGTCCAGTCTCATTCTTTTGCATGAAGTTGTCCAGTCTTCTTGAAACCATTTCTTGATTTGCTTTTCTTTTTGCCATTGCATAATCTTCCTCCTTTGTTGGAGATTAATTGACTATAACATTGTGGGTTTGTTTCCGAGCTTCCTATTCTGTTCCATTGATCTACATGTCTATTTTTGTGCCAGTACCATGCTGTGTTTGACCTACAGCTTTGTAATATAATTTGAAGTTGGGAATTGTGATGCCTACAGATTTGCTATTGTTTTTCAGAATTCCTTTGGTTATTCAGGATCTTTTGTGGCTCCATGCAAATTTTAAGATTGATTGTTCTAGCTCTGAAAAATGCTGGTGGTATTTTGAAGGGGATTGAATTAAATGTATAGAGTGCTTTGGGTAGTACAGACATTTTAATATTTGTTCTTTCAGTCCATGAGCATGGAATGTATTTCCATTTCTTTGTGTCATATTTAATTTCTTTCATCAGTCTTTTATAATTTTCAGAGTGCAGCTCTTACACCTGTTTGTTTATGTTTATTTCTAGGTAACTTAATATTATGGTGCAATTGTAAGTGGGATTCTTAATTTCTCTTTCTGCTGATTCATTATTGGTATATAGATATGCAACAGATTTCTATACATTGGTTCTGTATCCTATGACTTTACTAAATTCTTTATCACTTCTAGCAGTATTTTATTGAAATCTTTCAAGTTTTCTACATATACTATCATGTCATCTGCAAATAATACAAGATTTTATTCTTCCTTACCAATTTGGATGCCAATTTCTTTTTTTTTTATCTGATCACTGTGGCTAGGACTTCCAGAACTATGTTGAATAAAAGTTCTTGATTTTAGGGGAAAGCCTCCTCAGTTTTTCCCCATTGAGGATAATGTTAGCTGTAGAGTTTTTTTTTTTCATATATGGCCCTTAATATGTTGGGGCTGCTCACTCTAAATTAATTTTATTAGACCGCTTTTTTTGTGAATGGATGTTCACATTGTCAAGTGATTTTCTGTAGCTACTAATATGATCATATGGTTCTTTTCCTTTCTATTATTATTGTAATGTATCATGTTGATTGATTTGTGAATATTGAACCACCTTTGCAACCCAGAAATAAATCTCACTTGATCGTGGTAAATAATTTTTCTAATCTGCTTTTGGATTTGTTTTGTTAGTATTTTGTTGAGGATTTTTGCATATACGTTCATCAAAGATATTGGTGTGTAGTCCTTTTTTGTGTGTGTAGTGTCTTTGTCTCATTTGGGAATCAGGGTAAATCTGACATCACATAATGAATTTGGAAGTTTTCCTTCCTTTACTATTTTTTGAAATTGTTTGAGAAGAATAGGTATTAACTCTTCTTAAAATGTTTGACAGAGTTCTCTTGGGAAACTACCTGGTGCTGGACTTTTGTTTTTTTGGGAATTTTTTGATTACTGATTCAATTCTTTGCTGGCAATTTTTTGCTCAAATGACCAATTTTGTTGTTTCTGTTTTGATAATTATTTCTAGAAATGTATCCATTTCTAAGTTTTCTAATTATTTGCATATAGTTTTTATAATATCCTCTTATAATTGTATTTCTGTGGTGTTGACTTATAAATCATTTCTGATTTTATTCAGTTGTGTCATTCCTCTCTTTCTTGAGAAATCTTGCTAGAGGTTTATCCATTTCACCGATTTTTTTTTTCAAAGAATTGTCTCCTGGTTTCATTGATCTGTTCTGTTGTTTTTAAATTTCTATATCATTTATTTCTGCTCTAACCTTTATTATTTCCTCCTTTCTGCTGGTTTTATTTAGGCTTTAGTTTTTATACTTTTTCAGGCTCCTTTAGGTGTAAGGTTAGGTTGTGTATTTGATATTTTTCTTGATTCTTGAGATAGGCCTTTAACACTACAAACTTCTCTCTTGGAACTGCATTTGCTGTATCTGAAAGGTTTTGATATGTTGCATTTTTATTTCCATTTGCTTCCATGTATTTTTTTAAATTTCTTATTTGATTTATTAGTTGATCCACTCATTGTTTAATGGTATGTTATCTAACCTCCATGTATTTGTGGCCTTTCCAGATTTTTTTTGTGGTTGATTTCTTCTTTATAAGATTTATTTATTTATTTGAGAGAGGGAGGTGGGGGAGGGGCAGAGGGAGAGAGAAATCTAAGCAGACTCCAAACTGAGCACAAAGCGTGATGCAGGGCTCTATCTCACAACCCTGAGATCACCACCTAAGCTGAAATTAAGAGTTGGACACTTAACCTACTGTGCCATCCAAGCATCACTGTGGTTTATTTCTACTTTCATAACTTTGTTGTCAGAAAAGTTGCATGATATGATTCTGATTTTCTACAATATGTTGAGGCATGTTTTGTTACCTAATATCTCATCTCTTCTAGAAAATATCCCATGTGCTCTTGAAAGGAAAATATATTCTGCTGCTTTAGGATGGAATGTTCTATATATATGTGTGTGTGTGTAAATCCATCTATTCCATTATGTCATTCAAAGCCAGCATTTCCTTATTGATTTTCTGTTTGGTACATCTGTTCATTAATGTATTTGGGGAATTAAAGTCACCTACTATTATTATATTACTATTGGTTAGTTCCTTTATGTTTGTTATTAACTGGTTTATGTATTTTGGTGCTCCCATTTGGGGGTACATAATTATTTATGATTATTATATGTTCCTGTTGGATTGTCTCCTTTGTTATTAAACAGTGTCCTTTCTTGTCTCTTGTCACGGTCTTTATTTTAAAGTTTATATATGTGCAATTTAAAAAAAATAAAGTTTATATATGTGCGATTTAAGAAACAAAACATAAACATAGAGGAAAAGTGAAAAAAAAAGAGAGAGAGGCAGTCTATAAGAAACTCTTAATTATAGAGAACAAACAGGGTTGATGGCGAGAGGCTGGTAGGGGATGGGCTACACAGGTGATGCCTATTATGAGGGGCCTTGTTATAATGAGCACTGGGTATTAATATATAAGTGATGAAACTCTAAATTCTACTCATGAAACTAATATTATGTTATATTATAACTACTATAATTCTAATAAAAACTCGAAGGGTGTCTGGGTGGATCAGTCAATTAAGTATTCAACTATTGATCTTAGATCTGGATCTCAGGTTTGTGAGTTTAAGTCTCACATTGGCCTCCATGCTGGACATGGAGTCTACTTAAAATAAATACATGCATACATACATATAACTAATACATAATAAAAACAAAAAGGAAAAAATCTATTTTGTCCAGTGTAAATATTGCTAATCTGCCTTTCTTTGACATCAATTTGCATGATAAATGTTTCTGCATCCCCTCATGTTCAATTTGCTGGTGTGTTTAGGTCTAAAATGAGTCTCCTTATAGGTAAGTCTTTTTTTAAAAATCCATTCTGTTACTCTAGGCTTTTTATTAGAGTTTTTTATTTTCATTAAAAGTAACTATTGATAGATGCATATTTATTGCTATTTTGTTCCTTGTTTTGTAGTTGTTTTGGTGGTCTTTCTCTGATCCTTTCTTCTCTTGCTCTCTTTCATCATTTGTTGGCTCTCCTTAGTGATATACTTGGATTCCTTTATCTTTATTCTCTGCATATCTAGTACTGGTTTTTCATTTGCAGTTACCATTAAGTTTGTATATAACATCATCTGCAAAGAGCAGTTTATATTAAGTTGATGGTTACTTCATTTTGTACCCATTTTTTACTCTCCTCTTCCACATGCTTTAGGTTTTTGGTGTCATATTTTATAGTATTTTATTTTGTTTGTTCCTCCACTGATATTTCCACTCAAAAATTTTCCTTTAATATTTCTTTCAGGGCTAGTTTAGTGGTCTTCAAACTCCCTTAGTTTTTATTTGTCTGGGAAACTCTTTATCCTCTTTATTTCTTCTATTCTGAAGGATAGCTTTGCTGGATAAAGTACTCTTGGCTGTAGATTTTTCCCATTTAACATTTTGAATATATCATGTCACTCCATCTGGCTTGCAAAGTTTCTGCTGAAAATTCTGCACATATCCTTATGGAGTTCCCTTGTATGCACCTATGTTCTTCAATCTTTCTGCTTTTATGCTAAAGAGTAGGGGAGAGAAATGGTACCTGCCAGTTTCTTTGTTCCAGGAGGAGTGTCTCCATGAATCCTGCTTCTCTAAGATATGCTCTGAGATGAACAAATAACTTCCCTCTTTTTTGCCCAAGATACTCTTCAGATAAGTATTTCCAAGCTGTATGTTCCCAGACTTTTTGACCTGCCTCCTCTCAAAAAGCAGCCCAAATGCTTCAGGGCTCTTCCCAAATCAAGCCCATTGACCTTTCGAACTTCCCCACTGGGGAAGCCCCACTGGTTGTGAGAAGTCAGGAAATTCAGCCTCTCTAGCTCTCCACCTCAATTATTTTGGGGATTTGTTTTCCCCATGTGCTCCCTTGTGTGCTAGTCTGTCTTTTACCCCTCTATGTGATTGTGATCCCTCCCCACAGCAGTATCCACAAACTGTTTCTTTCCCAACCATATTTGCACACTTCCTGCCTTCTATGTGGCCTCTTCTCTACCTTTAGTTGTGAAGTTTGTTCTGCTGGTCTTAAGGCAAATTTCTGGGCTTTGGGGGATGATTTCATTGTTATCTAATTGCATTCATCAAATTAGGGAAGCCTAGGGTCCTCCTACTGTGCCACCATCTTCCAGACTCCTTTTTAAAAAAATATTTTTATGTTTACAGTTGACACACAATGTTGTTAGTTTCAGGTGTACCACATATTGTTTCAGCATCTCTATACATTATGTTATGCTTACCACAAGTGTAGATACAATGTGTAACCATGCAATGCTCTTTCATATCAGTGGCTATACTCCTATGGTGTATCTTTAACTTGCATGACATTCATACCTCAAGTGTAAGCCTGTATCTCCCACTCCCGTTCACTCTTTTGCCAATCCCCCATTTTCTTTCTTTAAGCAATCACCAATTTGTTCTCTATATTTATAGAAGTAATTCTAGTTTTTGTTTATTCATTTGTTTTGTTTATTTAGATTCCACATGCATGAAATCATATGGTTTTTGTATTCTCATTCTGATGTATTTTCTGATGTATTTTACTTAGCATAATACTGTCTAATTCTTTACATGATGTTGTAAATGGCAAAATCTCATCCTTTTTGATGGGTGTGTACATTCCATTGTATATATATACCACATATTCTTTACCAATTGACACTTGTGTTGCTTCCATATCTTGACTACTATAAATAATGTTGCAAGAAACAAGATTGCATATGGCTGATTGAAATAGTGTTTTTATTTTCTTTGGATAAATACTCAGTAGTGGAATAGTTGGATGATATGGTATTTTTACTTTTAAGTTTTTGAAGAAACTTCATATTGCTTTCCACAGTGGCCATAACATTTTGCATTCTCTCCAACAGTGCATAAGACTTTTCTTTTCCTCACAGTCATGCCTACACTTGTTATTTGTTGTCTTTATTATTTTAGCCATTCTGAAAGGCATAGGTGAGAATTAATTGTGCTTTTCAGTTGCTTTTCCCACATGACTAGTGATAATGACCATCTTTTCATGTTTCTGTTTGGACACCTGGCTGTCTCCTTTGGGAAAATGTCTATTAGGGTCCTCTGCCCATTTCATGATTAGATTTGTGTGTGTGTTGGTGAGTATTGTGTGTTTAGTTGTCTAAGTACTTTATACATTTTGGATATTAACTTATTAGATATATCATGTACTGATACATTGTCCCATTCACTATGTTACTTTTTTCTGATAGTTACACTTGCTGTGCAAAAGCTTTTATTTGATGTAGTCCCAATAGTTTATTTCTGGTTTTGTATCCTTTGTCTTAGGAGAGATATTGAGGAAATGTTGCTATTTCCAATGTCAAAAAATTACTGCTTATATTCCTTTCTATAATTTTTATACTTTATGTCATTAATCTATTATTTGGAATTTATTATTTATTTATTTATTTATTTTAATAATAATTTCATTTTTTATTGGTGTTCAATTTGCCAACATACAGAATAAAAGCCAGTGCTCATCACGTCAAGTACCCCCTCAGTGCCCGTAACCCATTCACCCCCACCCCCCATCCTCCCCTTCCATCACCCCTAGTTCGTTTCCCAGAGTTAGGAGTCTTTATGTTCTGTCTCCCTTTCTGATCATTCCTACCCATATCTTCTCCCTTCCCTTCTATTCCCTTTCACTATTATTTATATTCCCCAAATGAATGAGACCATATAATGTTTGTCCTTCTCCGATTGACTTATTTCACTCAGCATAATACCCTCCAGGTCCATCCACGTAGAAGCGAATGTTGGGTATTTGTCATTTCTAATGGCTGAGTAATATCCCATTGTATACATAAACCACATCTTCTTTATCCATTCATCTTTCAATGGACACCGAGGCTCCTTCCACAGTTTGGCTATTGTGGACATTGCTGCTATACACATCCGGGTGCAGGTGTCCCGGCGTATCACTGCATCTGTATCTTTGGGGTAAATCCCCAGCAGTGCAATTGCTGGGTCATAGGGCAGGTCTATTTTAAACTCTTTGAGGAACCTCCACACAGTTTTCCAGAGTGGCTGCACCAGTTCACATTCCCACCAACAGTGTAAGAGGGCTCCCCTTTCTCCGCATCCTCTCCAACATTTGTGGTTTCCTGCCTTGTTAATTTTCCCCATTCTGACTGGTGTGAGGTGGTTACTCATTGTGGTTTTGATTTGTATTTCCCTGATGGCACGTGATGCAGAGCATTTTCTCATGTGCGTGTTGGCCATGTCTATGCCTTCCTCTGTGAGATTTCTGTTCATGTCTTTTGCCCATTTCATGATTGGATTGTTTGTTTCTTTGGAGTTGAGTTTAATAAGTTCTTTATAGATCTTGGAAACTGGCCCTTTATCTGATCTGTCATTTGCAAATATCTTCTCCCATTCTGTAGGTTGTCTTTTAGTTTTATTGACTGTATCCTTTGCTGTGCAAAATCTTCTTATCTTGATGAAGTCCCAATAGTTCATTTTTGCTTTTGTTTCTTTTGTTTTCGTGGATGTATCTTGCAAGAAGTTACTGTGGCCAAGTTCAAAAAGGGTGTTGCCTGTGTTCTTCTCTCGGATTTTGATGGAATCTTGTCTCACATTTAGATCTTTCATCCATTTTGAGTTTATCTTTGTGTATGGTGCAAGAGAGTGGTCTAGTTTCATTCTTCTGCATGTGGAAGTCCAATTTTCCCAGCACCATTTATTGAAGAGACTGTCTTTCTTCCAGTGGATCGTCTTTCCTCCTTTATCGAATATTAGTTGACCATAAAGTTCAGGGTCCACTTCTGGGTTCTCTATTCTGTTCCATTGATCTATGTGTCTGTTTTTGTGCCAGTACCACACTGTCTTGATGACCACAGCTTTGTAGTACAACCTGAAATCTGGCATTGTGATGCCCCAGCTATGGTTTTCTTTTTTAAAATTCCCCTGGCTATTCGGGGTCTTTTCTGATTCCACACAAATCTTAAAATAATTTGTTCTAAGTCTCTGAAGAAAGTCCATGGTATTTTGATAGGGATTGCATTAAACGTGTCAATTGCCCTGGGTAACATTGACATTTTCACAATATTAATTCTGCCAATCCATGAGCATGGACTATTTTTCCATCTCTTTGTGTCTTCCTCAATGTCTTTCAGAAGTGTTCTATAGTTTTTAGGGTATAGATCCTTTACCTCTTTGGTTAGGTTTATTCCTAGGTATCTCATGCTTTTCGGTGCAATTGTAAATGGGATTGACTCCTTAATTTCTCTTTCTTCAGGCTCATTGTTAGTGTATAGAAATGCCACTGACTTCTGGGCATTGATTTTGTATCCTGCCTTGCTGCCAAAAGGCTGTATGAGTTCTAGCAATCTTGGGGTGGAGGCTTTTGGGTTTTCTATGTAGAGTATCATGTCATCGGCGAAGAGGGAGAGTTTGACTTCTTTGCCAATTTGAATGCCTTTAATATCTTTTTGTTGTCTGATTGCTGAGGCTAGGACTTCTAGTACTATCTTGAATAGCAGTGGTGAGAATGGACATCCCTGTCTTATTCCTGGTTTTAGGGGAAAAGCTCCCAGTGCTTCCCCATTGATTATATTTGCTGTGGGCTTTTCGTAGATGACTTTTAAGGTTTTGAGGAATGTTCCCTTTATCCCTACACGCTGAAGAGTTTTTATCAGGAATGGATGCTGTATTTTGTCAAATGCTTTCTCTGCATCTAATGAGAGGATCATATGGTTCTTGGTTTTTCTCTTGCTGATATGATGAATCACATTGATTGTTTTAGGAGTGTGGAACCAGCTTTGTGTCCCTGGGATAAATCCCACTTGGTCATGGTGAAAAATTTCCTAATGTATTGTTGGATCCTATTGGCTAGTATCTTGTTGAGAATTTTTGCATCCATGTTCATCAGGGATATTGGTCTATAATTCTCCTTTTTGGTGGGGTCTTTGTCTGGTTTTGGAATTAAGGTGATGCTGGCCTCAAAGAAGGAATTTGGAAATACTCAATTTCTTTCTATCTATCCAAAGAGTTTTAGTAAAAGGGGTATGGTTTCTTCTTTAAACATTTGATAGAATTCCCCAGGGAAGCCATCTGGCCCTGGACTTTTGTGTCTTGGGAGGTTTTTAATGACTGCTTAAATTTCTTCCCTGGTTATTGGCCTCTTCAGTTTTTCTATTTCTTCCTGTTCCAGTTTTCGTAATTTGTGGTTTTCCAGAAATTCATCCATTACTTCTAGATTGCCTAATTTATTGGTATATAGCTGTTCATAATATGTTTTAAAATCGTTTGTAGAGGAGGAGGGGCAAGATGGCGGAAGAGTAGGGTCCCCAAATCACCTGTCCCCACCAAATTACCTAGATAACCTTCAAATCATCCTGAAAATCTACGAATTCGGCCTGAGATGTAAAGAGAGACCAGCTGGAATACTACAGTGAGAGGAGTTCGCGCTTCTATCAAGGTAGGAAGACGGGGAAAAAGAAATAAAGAAACAAAAGGCCTCCGAGGGGGAGGGGCCCCGTGAGGAGCCGGGCTGAGGCCGGGGCGAGTGTCCCCAGGACAGGAGAGCCCCGTCCCGGAGGAGCAGGAGCTGCACCAACCTTCCCGGGGGAAAGGGACTCGCAGGGAGTTAGAGCAGGACCCAGGAGGGCGGGGATGCCCTCGGGCTCCCTGGGACACTAACAGACACCTGCGAGCGCAGGGGAGTGCTCCGAGCTCCCTAAGGGCTGCAGCACGCACTGGAGCAGTTCGGAGGGGCTCAGGAGCGACTCCAGGGAGGGAGCTGCGGGAAGGGAGCGCAAATCCAACAGCGCAGGCCCCGGAGCAGGAGCACAGGGCGCCGGGACACAGCCCAGGATCTGGCCTCCCCCCAGGACAGGCAGAGGCCGGGATGGCCCAGGACAGCAAGGACGCTCCTGCCCCGAGCTGAACAGATCAGCGGCCCCGCCCCGGAGCCTCCAGGCTCTGCAGACGGAAAGCCGAGAGCCCCGAGCCCCGTAGTTCCTGCGGAGGCTGAATCCAGGCTTCCAGAGTTGCCATAGCAACTGCAACTGTTCCTCCTGAGACCTCACGGGGTAAAGAACCCCCGCTGAGCCCTGCAGCAGGCAGGGGCAGAGCAGCTCCCCCAAGTGCTAACACCTGAAAATCAGCGCAACAGGCCCCTCCCCCAGAAGACCAGCTAGACGGACCAGTTCCAGGGGAAGTCAAGGGACTTAAAGTCTACAGAAATACTCCCCCGTGTTTTTTTTTTCTTTTTTTCTTTTTTCTTTTCTTTTTGATTTCTGATTGCTTCCCCCACCCCCCTTTTTTTTCACCTTTCTTTCTTTTTCTTTCCCTTTTTCTTCTCTTCTTTCCTTTTTCTTTTCTTTTTCATTTTTCTTTTTCTCTTTTCTTTCCTTCTCTCTCTTTCTCTCCTTTTCCCAATACAACTTGTTTTTGGCCACTCCGCACTGAGCAAAATGACTAGAAGGAAAACCTCACCTCAAAAGAAAGAATCAGAAACAGCCCTCTCTCCCACAGAGCTACAAAATCTGGATTACAATTCAATGTCAGAAAGCCAATTCAGAAGCACTATTATACAGCTACTGGTGGCTCTAGAAAAGAGCATTAAGGACTCACGAGACTTCATGACTGCAGGATTTAGATCCAATCAGGCAGAAATTAAAAATCAACTGAATGAGATGCAATCCAAACTAGAAGTCCTAACGACGAGGGTTAACGAGGTGGAAGAACGAGTGAGTGACATAGAAGACAAGTTAATGGCAAAGAGGGAACCTGAGGAAAAAAGAGACAAACAATTAAAGGACCATGAAGACAGATTAAGGGAATTAAATGACACCCTAAGGAAGAAAAACCTACGTTTAATTGGGGTTCCCGAGGGCGCCAAAAGGGCCAGAGGGCCAGAATATGTATTCGAACAAATCCTAGCTGAAAACTTCCCCAATCTGGGAAGGGAAACAGGCATTCAGATCCAGGAAATAGAGAGATCCCCCCCTAAAATCAATAAAAACCGTTCAACACCTCGACATCTAATAGTGAAGCTTGCAAATTCCAAAGATAAAGAGAAGATCCTTAAAGCACCAAGAGACAAGAAGTCCCTGACTTTCATGGGGAGGAATATTAGGGTAACAGCAGACCTCTCCACAGAGACGTGGCAGGCCAGAAAGGGCTGGCAGGATATATTCAGGGTCCTAAATGAGAACAACATGCAACCAAGAATACTTTATCCAGCAAGGCTCTCATTCAAAATGGAAGGAGAGATAAAGAGCTTCCAAGACAGGCAGGAACTGAAAGAATATGTGACCTCCAAACCAGCTCTGCAAGAAATTTTAAGGGGGACTCTTAAAATTCCCCTTTAAGAAGAAGTTCAGTGGAACAATCCACAAAAACAAGGACTAAATAGATATCATGATGACACTAAACTCATATCTGTCAATAGTAACTCTGAACGTGAACGGGCTTAATGACCCCAACAAAAGGCGCAGGGTTTCAGACTGGATAAAAAAGCAGGACCCATCTATTTGCTGTCTACAAGAGACTCATTTTAGACAGAAGGACACCTACAACCTGAAAATAAAAGGTTGGAGAACCATTTACCATTCAAATGGTTCTCAAAAGAAAGCAGGGGTAGCCATCCTTATATCAGATAAACTAAAATTCACTCCGAAGACAGTAGTGAGAGACGAAGAGGGACAATATATCATACTTAAAGGATCTATCCAACAAGAGGACTTAACAATCCTCAATATATATGCCCCGAATGTGGGAGCTGCCAAATACTTAAACGAATTATTAACCAAAGTGAAGAAATACTTAGATAATAATACACTTATACTTGGTGACTTCAATCTAGCTCTCTCTACCCTTGATAGGTCTTCTAAACACAACATCTCCAAAGAAACGAAGAGCTTTAAATGATACACTGGACCAGATAGATTTCACAGATATCTACAGAACTTTACATCCAAACTCAACTGAATACACATTCTTCTCAAGTGCACATGGAACTTTTTCCAGAATAGACCACATACTGGGGCACAAATCGGTTCTGAACCGATACCAAAAGATTGGGATCGTCCGCTGCATATTCTCAGACCATAACGCCTTGAAATTAGAACTCAATCACAAGAAGAAGTTTGGAAGGACCTCAAACACGTAGAGGTTAAGGACCATCCTCCTAAAAGATAAAAGGGTCAACCAGGAAATTAAGGAAGAATTAAAAAGATTCATGGAAACTAATGAGAATGAAGATACAACCATTCAAAATTTTTGGGATGCAGCAAAAGCAGTCCTGAGGGGGAAAGGCATCGCAATACAAGCATCCATTCAAAAACTGGAAAGAACTCAAATACAAAAGCTAACCTTACACATAAAGGAGCTAGAGAAGAAGCAGCAAATTGACCCGACGCCCAGCAGAAGAAGAGAGTTAATTAAAATTCGAGCAGAAATCAACGAAATTGAGACCAGAAGAACTGTGGAACAGATCAATAGAACCAGGAGTTGGTTCTTTAAAAGAATTAATAAGATAGATAAACCATTAGCCAACCTTATTAAAAAGAAGAGAGAGAAGACTCAAATTAATAAAATCATGAATGAGAAAGGAGAGATCACTACCAACACCAAGGAAATACAAACGATTTTAAAAACATATTATGAACAGCTCTACGCCAATAAATTAGGCAATCTAGAAGAAATGGACGCATTCCTGGAAAGCCACAAACTACCAAAACTGGAGCAGGAAGAAATAGAAAACCTGAACAGGCCAATAACCAGGGAGGAAATTGAAGATGTCATCAAAAACCTCCCAAGACACAAGAGTCCAGGGCCAGATGGCTTCCCAGGGGAATTCTTTCAAACGTTTAAAGAAGAAATCATACCTATTCTACTAAAGGTGTTTGGAAAGATAGAAAGAGATGGAGTACTTCCAAATTCATTCTATGAGGCCAGCATCACCTTAATTCCAAAACCAGACAAAGACCCCACCAAAAAGGAGAATTACAGACCAATATCCCTGATGAACATGGATGCAAAATTTCTCAACAAGATACTAGCCAATAGGATCCAACAACATATTAAGAAAATTATTCACCATGACCAAGTAGGATTTATCCCCGGGATGCAAGGCTGGTTCAACACTCGTAAAACAATCAATGTGATTCATCATATCAGCAAGAGAAAAACCAAGAACCATATGATCCTCTCATTAGATGCAGAGAAAGCATTTGACAAAATACAGCATCCATTCCTGATCAAAACTCTTCAGAGTGTAGGGATAGAGGGAACTTTCCTCGATATCTTAAAAGCCATCTACGAAAAGCCCACAGCAAATATCATTCTCAATGGGGAAGCACTGGGAGCCTTCCTTTCCCCTAAGATCAGGAACCAGACAGGGATGTCCACTCTCACCACTGCTATTCAACATAGTACTGGAAGTCCTAGCCTCAGCAATCAGACAACAAAAAGACATTAAAGGCATTCAAATTGGCAAAGAAGAAGTCAAACTCTCCCTCTTCGCCGATGACATGATACTCTACATAGAAAACCCAAAAGCCTCCACCCCAAGATTGCTAGAACTCATACAGCAATTTGGTAGCGTGGCAGGATACAAAATCAATGCCCAGAAATCAATGGCATTCCTATACACTAACAATGAGACTGAAGAAAGAGAAATTAAGGAGTCAATCCCATTTACAATTGCACCCAAAAGCATAAGATACCTAGGAATAAACCTAACCAAAGAGGTAAAGGATCTATACCCTAAAAATATAGAGCACTTCTGAAAGAAATTGAGGAAGACACAGAGATGGAAAAATATTCCATGCTCATGGATTGGCAGAATTAATATTGTGAAAATGTCAATGCTACCCAGGGCAATTTACACGTTCAATGCAATCCCTATCAAAATACCATGGAATTTCTTCAGAGACTTAGAACAAATTATTTTAAGATTTGTGTGGAATCAGAAAAGACCCCGAATAGCCAGGGGAATTTTAAAAAAGAAAACCATAGCTGGGGGCATCACAATGCCAGATTTCAGGTTGTACTACAAAGCTGTGGTCATCAAGACAGTGTGGTACTGGCACAAAAACAGACACATAGACCAATGGAACAGAATAGAGAACCCAGAAATGGACCCTGAACTTTATGGTCAACTAATATTCGACAAAGGAGGAAAGACTATCCACTGGAAGAAAGACAGTCTCTTCAATAAATGGTGCTGGGAAAATTGGTCATCCACATGCAGAAGAATGAAACTAGACCACTCTCTTGCACCATACACAAAGATAAACTCAAAATGGATGAAAGATTTAAATGTGAGACAAGATTCCATCAAAATCCTAGAGGAGAACACAGGCAACACCCTTTTTGAACTTGGCCACAGTAACTTCTTGCAAGATACATCCACGAAAACAAAAGAAACAAAAGCAAAAATGAACTATTGGGACTTCATCAAGATAAGAAGCTTTTGCACAGTAAAGGATACAGTCAACAAAACTCAAAGACAACCTACAGAATGGGAGAAGATATTTGCAAATAACATATCAGATAAAGGGCTAGTTTCCAAAATCTATAAAGAACTTTTAAACTCAACACCAAAGAAACAAACAATCCAATCATGAAATGGGCAAAAGACATGAAGAGAAATCTCACAGAGGAAGACATAGACATGGCCAACATGCACATGAGAAAATGCTCTGCATCACTTGCCATCAGGGAAATACAAATCAAAGCCACAATGAGATACCACCTCACACCAGTGAGAATGGGGAAAATTAACAAGGCAGGAAACAACAAATGTTGGAGAGGATGCGGAGAAAAGGGAACCCTCTTACACTGTTGGTGGGAATGTGAACTGGTGCAGCCACTCTGGAAAACTGTGTGGAGGTTCCTCAAAGAATTAAAAATAGACCTGCCCTACGACCCAGCAATTGCACTGTTAGGGATTTACCCCAAAGATTCAGATGCAATGAAACGCCGGGACACCTGCACTCTGATGTTTCTAGCAGCCATGTCCAC
Organism: Nyctereutes procyonoides; assembly: GCF_905146905.1. NCBI lineage: Eukaryota > Metazoa > Chordata > Mammalia > Carnivora > Canidae > Nyctereutes > Nyctereutes procyonoides. The sequence continues at coordinate 60,879,977 of NW_026575125.1, read as the reverse complement.
AATAGCCAAACTGTGGAAGGAGCCTCGGTGCCCATCGAAAGATGAATGGATAAAGAAGATGTGGTTTATGTATACAATGGAATATTACTCAGCCATTAGAAATGACAAATACCCACCATTTGCTTCAACGTGGATGGAACTGGAGGGTATTATGCTGAGTGAAGTAAGTCAATCAGAGAAGGACAAACAGTGTATGTTCTCATTCATTTGGGGAATATGAATAATAGTGAAGTGGAATATAAGGGAAGGGAGAATAAATGTGTGGGAGATATCAGAAAGGGACACAGAACATAAAGACTTCTAACTCTGGGAAATGAACTAGGGGTGGTGGAAGGGGAGGAGGGCGAGGGGTGGGGGTGAATGGGTGACGGGCACGGAGGGGGACACTTGACGGGATAAGCACTGGGTGTTATTCTGTATGTTGGTAAATTGAACACCAATAAAAATTAATTTATATAAAAAAAATAAAATCGTTTGTATTTTCTTGGTGTTGGTAGTGACCTCTCCTTTCTCATTCATGATTTTATTAATTTTAGTTATTTCTCTCTTCTTTTTAATAAGGCTAGCTAATGTTTTATCTATCTTATTAATTCTTTCAAAGAACCAACTCTTGGTTTTGTTGATCTCTTCCACAGTTTTTCTGGTCTCAATCTCATTGAGTTCTGCTCGAATGTTTGTTAACTCTCTTATTCTGCTGGGTGTAGGATCTATTTGCTGTTTTTTCTCTAGCTCCTTTAGGTGTAAGGTTAGCTTTTGTATTTGAGTTCTTTCCAGTTTTTGGATGGATGCTTGTATTGCAATGTATTTCCCCCTCAGGACTGCTTTCGCTGCATCCCAAAGATTTTGAATGGTTGTATCTTAATTCTCATTAGTTTCCATGAATTTTTAATTCTTCCTTAAGTTCCTGGTTGACCCTTTCATCTTTTAGCAAGATCGTCCTTAACCTCCATGTGTTTGAAGTCCTTCCAAACTTCTTGTTGTGATTTAGTTCTAATTTCAAGGCACTATGGTCTCAGAATATGCAGGGGAAGATCCCAATCTTTTGGTATTGGATAAGACCTGATTTGTGACCCACTGTGTGTCTATTCTGTAGAAAGTTCCATGTTCGCTTTAGAAGAATGTGTATTCAGTGAAGTTTGGATGTAAAGGTCTGTAGATATCTGTGAAATCCATCTTGTCCAGTGTATCACTTAAAAGCTCTCGTTTCTTTGGAGATATTGTGTTTAGAACACCTATTGAGTGTAGAAAGAGATAGATTGAAGTCACCAAATATAAGTGTATTAGTATCTAAGTATGTCTTAACTTTGGTTATTAATTTATTGATATATTTGGCAGGTCCCACATTCAGGGCATAAATATTCATGATTGTTAAGTCCTCTTGTTGGATAGATCCTTTAAGGATGATATAGTGTCCCTCATCATCTCTCACTACAGTCCTTGAGGTAAATTTTAGTTTATCTGATATAAGGATGGCTACCCCTGCTTTCTTTTGAGGACCATTTGAATGGTAAACGGTTCTACAACCTTTTATTTTCAGGCTGTAGGTGTCCTTCTGTCTAAAACGAGTCTGTTTTACACAGCAAATAGATGGGTCCTGCTTTTTTTAGCAGTCTGACACCCTGCGCCTTTTGATGGGATAATTAAGCCCATTCATGTTCAGAGTTACTATTGAAAGATATGAGTTTAGTGTCATCATGATATCTATTCAGTCCCTGTTTTTGTGGATTGTTCCATTGGACTTCTTCTTAAAGGGGAATTTAAGAAGAAGAGCTGCAGAGCTGGTTTGGAGGTCACATATTCTTTCAGTTCCTGCCTGTCTTGGTAGCTCTTTATCTCTCCTTCCATTTTGAATGAGAGTCTTGCTGGATAAAGTATTCTTGGTTGCATGTTTTTCTCATTTAGGACCCTGAATATATCCTGCCAGCCCTTTCTGGCCTGCCAGGTCTCTGTGGAGAGGTCTGCTGTTAACCTAATACTTCTCCCCATATAAGTTAGGGATTTCTTGTCTCTTGCTGCTTTAAGGGTCTCTCTTTATCTTTGGAATTTGCAAGTTTCACTATTAAATGTCGAGGTGTTGAGCAGTTTTTATTGATTTTAGGGGGGCATCTCTCTATTTCCTGGACCTGAATGACTGTTTTCCTTGCCAGATTAGGAAAGTTTTCAGCTAGGATTTGTTCAAATACATATTCTGGCCCTCTGGCCCTTTCGGCGCCCTCGGGTGCCCCAATTAAACATAGGTTTTTCTTCCTCAGGCTGTCATTTATTTCCCTCAATCTATCTTCATCATCTTCCAACTCTTTGTCTCTTTTTTCTTCAGGTTCCCTCTTTGCCATCAACTTGTCTTCTATGTCTCTCACTCATTCTTCCACCTCGTTAACCCTGGTCGTCAGGACTTCTAGTTTGGATTGCATCTCATTCAATTGATTTTTAATTTCTGCCTGATTGGAACTAAATTCTGCAGTCATGAAGTCTCTTGAGTCCTTCATGCTTTTTTCGATAGCCACTAGTAGCTTTATAATACTGCTTCTGAATTGGCTTTCTGACATTGAATTGCAGTCCAAATTTTGTAACTCTGTGGGAGAGAGGACTGTTTCTGATTCTTTCTTTTGAGGTGAGGTTTTCCTTCTAGTCATTTTGCTCAGTGCAGAGTGGCCAAAAACAAGTTTTATTGGGGAAAGGAGAAAAAGAGAGGGAGAGAAAGAAGGAAAGAAAAGAGAAAAATTAAAAAGAAAAAAGAAAAAAAAAGAAGAAATAGTGAATGAAAAAATAGGCTGGGGGAAGCAAACAGAAATCAAAAAGCAAAAAACAAAACAAAACAAAACAAAACAAAACATGGGGGAGTATCTTCTGATTCTGTATACTTTAAGTCCCTTGACTTCCCCTGGAACTTGTCTGTGTAGCTGGTCTTCTGGAGGAGGGGCCTGTTGTGCTGATTTTCAGGTGTTAGCCCTTGGGGGAGCTGCTCTGCCCCCTGCCTGGTGCAGGGCTCAGTGAGTAATCTTTATCCTGTTTATCCTGTGAGGCCACTGCGAGGCTCTGTAGGGGTTGTTTACCCTGTGAGGCCCCAAGAGGAACAACCACAGTGGCAGAGTCCAGCTCTGGAGCCCTGGATTCAGCTCCTGCAGTAACTACAGAGCTCTCACTCTGCAAGGGCCTGGTTGCTCCAGTGGCGGGGCCGCTGATCTGCTCAGCTCGGGGCAGGAGCGTCCTTGCTGTTCTGTGCCCTCCTGGGCTCTGCCTTTCCCAGAGGGAGGCCGGATCCTGGGCTGTGTCCCTGGCGCCCTGTGCTCCCGGGCCTGCACTGTTGGATTCGCGCTCCCAGCCTTGTAGCCCCCTCTGCACGGAGTCTCTTTCTTTGCTGGAGCCGCCTCTGAGCTACTCCAGAGGCTGCGCAGCCCCTCTCGCGCGGAGCCTCTGCAAGAGCCTCCTGGGTCCAGCCGTGAGTGCGCTGCAACCCTTTAGGGAGCTCGGCGCACTGCCCCCCCGGGCGCAGGTGCTCTGTTCGTGTCCCAGGGAGCCTGAGGGCATCCCCACCCTCCTGGGGAACTGCTCTTACTACCTGTGAGCGCCTTTCCGCCCGGGAAGATTGGTGAAGCTCCTGCTTCTCCGGGTTGGGGCTTTCCTGTCCTGGGGACACTAGCCCTGGCCTTAGCCTGGCTCCTCGCGGGGCCCCTCCCTCTTGGATGCCTTTTGTTTCTTTGTTTCTTTTTTCCCCATCTTCCTACCTTGATAGAAGTGTGAACTCTTCTCACTGTAGCATTCCAGCTGTTCTCTCTTTAAATCTCAGGGTGAATTCGGAGATTTTCAGGATGATTTGAAGGTTATCTTGGTAATTTGGTGGGGACAGGTGACTTTGGGACCCTACTCTTCTGACATCTTGCCCCTCCTCCTGGAATTTATTTTGTGTGCATGATGCTAAAAAGTGGTCCAGTTTTATTTTGTCACTTGAAGCTGTTCAGTTTTCCCAGCACAATTTGCTGAAGAGACTATCATTTCTCCGTGGTATGTTCTTGCCTCCTTTGTCACAGATTAATTAACCATATAAGCATGAGATTCTTTCTAGGCTCCTTATTCTATTCCATTAATCTATGTGTCTATAATTGTGTCAGTATCATACTGTTTTGATTACTCCAGCTATAGTTTTTTTTTTAAGATTTTATTTATTTATTCATGAGAGACACAAAGAGAGGTGAGATATAGGCAGAGGAGAAGCAGGCTGCATGCAGGGAGCCCCCTGCAGGACTTGATCCCGGGACTTCATGATCACACCCTGAGCCAAACGCAGATGCTCAACCACTGAGCCACCCAGATGTCCCGCTTTATAGTTTTTTTTTTTTGAAAACTAGAATTGTGATATCTCCAGCTGTGTTCTTCTTTCTTGTGATTTCTTTGGCCATTTGGAGTTTTTATAGTTCCACACAAGTTTTTACATTGTTTTATTGAAGTATGATTAACATATAGTATTATATTGTTTTCAGGTGTACAGTAAAATGATTAAACTATTATACAGACTACTCAGTGTTCAGTACAAGAAATATACATCACTCAGTACTAGATAAAAGTACACCTAATCCTCTTCATCAGTTTAACCTCCTCCTCTCCCACCTACCCCCTTGGAATCACCAAATTGTTCTATGCATTTAAGAGTCGGTTTTATGTCTCTCTTATTTCTTGTTTGTGCATGTTTTGTGTTTCTTAAAATCCATGCATGAATGAAATAATATATTAGTCTTTCCTTGCCTGACTTATTTCACTTAGCATTATATCTTTTTTTAATAATAAATTTATTTTTTATTGGTGTTCAATTTGCCAACATACAGAATAACACCCAGTGCTCTTTTTAAAAAAATTTTTATTGGAGTTCAATTTGCCAACATATAGCATTACACCCAGGGCTCATTCCACCAAGTGTCCCCCTCAGTGCCCATCACCCAGTCACCCCAACCCCCCACCTACCTCCCATTCCACTACCCCTTGTTCATTTCCCAGATTCAGGTGTCTCTCATGTTTTGTCACCCTCACCGAGATTTCCCACTCATTTTCTCTCCTTTCCCTTTATTCCCTTTCACTAATTTTTATATTCCCCAAATGAATGAGACAATACAATGTTCGTTCTTTTCCGATTGACTGATCTCACTCAGCATAATACCCTTCAGGTCCATCCATGTCAAAGCAAATGGTGGGTATTTGTCATTTCTAATGGCTGAGTAATATTCCATTGTATACATAGACCACATATTCTTTATCCATTCATCTTTCGATGGACACCGAGGCTCCTTCCACAGTTTGGCTATTGTGGACATTGCTCCTAAACCTTCGGGGTGCAGGTGTCCCAGCATTTCACTGCATCTGTACCTTTGGGGTAAATCCCCAGCAGTGCAATGGCTGGGTCGTAGCGCAGATCTAATTTTAACTCTCAGGAACCTCCACACAGTTTTCCAGAGTGGCTGCACCAGTTCACATGCCCACCAACAGTGCAAGAGGGTTCCCCTTTCTCCACATCCTCTCCAGCATTTGTTGTTTCCTGCTTGTTAATTTTCACCATTCTCACTGGTGTGAGGTGGTATCTCATTGTGGTTTTGATTTGTATTTCCGTGATGGCCAGTGATGTAGAGCATTTTCTCATGTGCTTGCTGGCCATGTCTATGTCTTCCTCTGAAATTTCTGTTCATGTCTTTTGACCATCTTATGATTGGATTCTTTGTTTCTTTGCTGTTGAGTTTAATAAGTCCTTTATAGATCTTGGATACTAGCCCTTTATCTCATAGGTCATTTGCAATTAGCATTATATCTTTTTACCCCATTTATATTGTTGCAAATGATAAGATTTCATTTTTAAGCTGAGTAATATTCATATATATATATATATATATATATATATATATATATATCACATGTTTATCCACTCATCTATGGATAGAAATTTGGGTTGCTTCTTTATATTGGCTATTGTCAATAATGCTGCAATAAAAATAGGGGTGCATCTATCCTTTCAAATAGATGTTTTTATTTTCTCTGCATAAATACTGTAATAAGGTTACTGGATTATATGTAAATTGTAGTTTTAATATTTTTGAGGAAATGTCATAGTATCTCCCAAAGTGACCACACCATTTTGCATTCCCACCAACAATGCACAAGAATTCTCCACATCCTTGCCAACATATTTATTGAGGTTTCAATTTTCGTCATTCTAACAGGTGTAAGGTGGTAACTCTTTGTAGTTTTGATTTTCATTTCCCTGATGATGAGTGACATTGACCATCTTTACATGTGTCTGTTAGCCATCTGTATGGCTATATTTTTTGGGAAAAATTTTTTTCAGATCCCTACCCATTTTTTTATTTGGGTTATTTGCTTTTGGTTTTGTTGTTGTTGTTGTTGGTAGTGATGGTGGTGAGTCATATAAGTTTTTTTATATATTTTGGAAATTAGCCTATTATGAGATATATTATTTGCAAACATCTTTTACTATTAAGAAGGTCACCTTTCTCTTTCTTGATGGTTTCCTTCACCCTGAAAAATCTTTTTATTTTGGTGTAGTCTTAAATAGTTTAATATTGCTTTTCTTTCCCTTGTCAGAAGAGACAGATCTAGAAAAATATTTCTGAAGACAATATCAAACAAATTTCTCCCTAGGTTTTCTTCTAGGAGCTTTATAGCTTCATATATCACATTTACATCTTTAATCCATTTTGTTTATTTTTGAGTATGGTGCAACAAAGTGGCCCAGTTTTATTATTTTGCATGCAGCTGTCCAGTTTTCCAGCATCCTTTGTTGAAGTGGCTTTATTTTCCCCATTGCATATTCTTGCCTTTTTTGTCATAGATTAATTGACTTTATAAGCATGGGTTTATTTCTGTGCTCTCTATTCTTTTCCGTTTGACTGTAGTATAAAAAGTGTATGGTATTGGCTTCATACAAATTATTATTATTTCTTCTTCTTTTGTGAAAAATGGTGTTTGGATTTTCATAGAGTATTCATTAAATATCTAAATTGATTTGAGTAGTATAAATATTTTAATAATACTAATTCTTATAATCCATGAGCACTGAATATCTTTCCATTTGTGTCTTTTTCATTTTTTTTCATTAATGTTTTAGAGTTTTCAGTGTACACGTTTTTCACCTCCTTGGTTAATTGCATTTCTAAATATTTTGTGTTTTTGTGTGCAATTGTAAATATAATTGTTTTCTTAATTTGAATTTGTGCTATTTTGTTATTAGTGTATAGAAACACTAATGATTTCCAGGTATTAATTTTGAATTCTTCAACTTTGTTGAATCAATTTATTACTTCTAGTAGCTTTATTGTAGAATGTTTAGAATTTTCTTTTTTGTATTTTATTTAAATTCAAGTTAGTTAACATATAGTGCATTATTAGTTTCAGTGGTAGAATTTAGTGATTCAGTCATTATATATAACACCCAGTGCTCATACATCAAGTGCCATCCTTAATGGCCATAACCCAGTTACTCCCCCCACCCCTCCCCTTTAGCAAACCTGCTTGATCCCTATAGCTAAGGGGGTCTCTTATGGTTTGCCTACCTCTCTGTTTTTATCTTATTTTATTTTTCCTTCCTTTCCCTTATGTTCATTTGTTGTGTTTCTTAAATTCTTTGTATGAGTGAAATCATATGGTATTTGTCTTTCTCTGAGTGACAATTTTGCTTTTTTTAATTTTTTTTAAATTTTTATTTATTTATGATAGTCAGAGAGAGAGAGAGAGAGAGAGAGAGAGAGAGAGAGGCAGAGACACAGGCAGAGGGAGAAGCAGGCCCCATGCATCGGGAGCCCAATGTGGGATTCGATCCCGGGTCTCCAGGATCCCACCCTGGGCCAAAGGCAGGTGCCAAACCACTGCGCCACCCAGGGATCCCAATTTTGCTTTACATAATATACTCTAATTCCATCTACATTGTTGCAAATCAAAGCACACCTAGATAAAAGTATAAAAAGTACCTAGTACAAGCAAGAAAAAACTCTGCAGAGGACTGACCAGTGGGAAAGAACTGCCAAAATGCAACAACAACGTGTACACAGTATATACTAGAAACACTTGCTAAAGTTTCAGGCCCTGGAAAGTAAATGGCTTCTTTTTAATATAGCATTACTCTGAGGTGAAAGAATTAAAACAAGCTTGCATAACACACAAAAGATAGAAACTAAGCTCAAATAACAAGACAGATAATTTCTCCCCAAAGGAAAGTTCAGGAAGATATCACAGCCAGGGAGTTGCTCAAAATATATGCAAGCAATATTTGAACAAGAATTTAGAACAGTCATAAGGCTACTAGCTGGACTTGAAAAAAATTACAGAAGACGCCAGAGAAACACTTGCTGCAGAGATACCTTACCTAAAAACTAGTCAGGCTGAAATTAAAAATGCAATGTCTGATATGCAAAACTGACTGGATGCAATCACAATGAAGATGGAAGAAGCAGAGGAATGATAGTGATATAGAAAATAAAATTATGGAAAATAATGAAACTGAAAAGAAGAGGGCAAGAAAACTATTAGATCATGAAGGTGGACTTAGAGAACTAAGTGATTACATAAAGCAAAATAATATTGGTATCATAGGAGTTCCAGAAGCATAAGAGCAGAAAAAAGAACAGGTTTACTTGAACAAATTATACCTGAGAATTTCCTTAATCTGGGGAAGGAAACAGGCATTCAAGTCCAAGAGGGAAAAAAAAACCCTCCCCTCAAAAATTAACAAAAACAGGTCAACACCATGACAGATCATAGAAAACTTGCAAAATACAAAGATAAAGCAAGAATTCTGAAAGTACGTAGGGGGAAGTTCCTTAACCTACAAGGGAAGACACATGAAACTGGCACACAGAGCCCTGGCAAGCCAGAAAGGACTGGCATGATATATTTCACAGGCTAAATGGGAAAAATATGCAGCAAGGCTGTCATTCAGAATACAAGAGATAAAGAGTGTCCAAGACAAACAAAAACTAAAGGAGTTTGTGAACACTAAACCAGTTCTGCAAGAAATATTAAAGGGGACTCTTTGGCCAAAAAAAGAGAGACCAAAAAAAAAAAAAAAAGAGAGAGAGACCAAAAGTGTCAAAGACTAGAAAGGAAAAGAGACAATCTATAGGTACAGTGGCTTTGCAGGTAATACAATAGCACTAAATTCATATATTTCAATAATTACTCTGAATGTAAGTGGATTAAATACTCCAATTAAAACACATAGGGTATCAGTATGGATTAAAAAGCCAACTTTCACCCTTATGTTGTTTACAAAGGACCGATTTTAGATCCCAAGACACCTGCAGATTGAAAGTGAGAAGGTGGATAACAATTTATCATGCTAATGGACATCAAAAGTAAGTTGGAGTAGCCATCATTATATTAGACAAACTAGATGTTAAATCAGAGATTGTAATAAGAAATGAAGGACACTATATCATAATAAAGGGATCTATCCAACAAGAAAATCCAGCAATATTAATATTCGTACCCCCAACTTAAGAGTATCCAAATATACAAATCAATTAATAAAAATTTTAAAGAAACTCATTGATAACAGTACAATAATAATAGGGAACATTAATGACCCTCTTAGAGCAATGAACAGATCATCTAAGCAGAATATCACAACAAAACATTGGCTTTGAATAACACTGGAAAAGATGGACTTAGCAGATATTTCATTTCATCCTAAAGCAGCAGATTACATATCTTTTTTGAGTGCACATGGAACATTCTCCAGAACAGGTCACATATTGGATAAAAATTCAGGCCTCAACTGATAGAAAACTGTGGGGATCATACCATGCATAATTTCAGACCACAATTATTTTTTTTCTTTGTATGATTTTTAATTGGAGTTTGATTTGCCAACATATAGCATAACACCCAGTGCTCATCCCATCAACTGCCCCCCCTCAGCGCCCATGACTAAGTCACCCCATCCCCCCCCCACCTCCCATTCCAATACACCTTGTTCTATTCCCAGAGTTAGGAATCTCTGATGTTCTGTCACCCTCACTGATATTTCCCACTCATTTTCTCTCCTTTCCACTTTATTCCCTTTCACTATTTTTCATATTCCCCAAGGGAATGAGACCATATACTGTTTGTCCCTCACCGATTCATGTACTTCACTCAGCATAATACCATGAGTTCCAACCACGTTGAAGCAAATGGTGGATATTTGTCATTTCTAATGGCTGATTAATATTTCATTGTATACATATACCACATGTTCTTTTTTTAATTTCTTTTTATTGGAGTTCAATTTGCCAACATATAGCATAACACCCAGTGCTCATCCCATCAAGTGCCCCCCTCATGCCCATCACCCAGTCACCCCCACCCACCGCCCACCTCCCTTTCCATCACTCCTTGTTCATTTCCCAGAGTTAGGAGTCTCTCATGTTCTGTCTCCCTCTCTGATATTTCCCACTCATTTTCTCTCCTTTCCCCTTTATTCCCATTCACTATTTTTTTACATTCCCCAAATGAATGAGACCATATAATGTTTGTCCTTCTCCGATTGACTTATTTCACTCAGCACAATACCCTCCAGTTCCATCCACATCGAAGCAAATGGTGGGTATTTGTCGTTTCTAATGGCTGAGTAATATTCCATTGTATACATAGACCACATCTTCTTTATCCATTCATCTTTTGATGGACACTGAGGATCCTTCCACAGTTTGGCTATTGGGACAATGCTGCTATCAACATCGGGGTGCAGGTGTCCGGGCGTTTCATTGCATCTGTATCTTTGGGGTAAATCCCCAACAGTGCAATGGCTGGGTCTTAGGGTAGCTCTATTTTTAACTCTTTGAGGAACCTCCACACAGTTTTCCAGAGTGGCTGCACCAGTTCACATTCCCACCAACAGTGCAAGAGGATTCCCCTTTCTCCACATCCTCTCCAACATTTGTTGTTTCCTGCCTTGTTAATTTTCCCCATTCTCACTGGTGTAAGGTGGTATCTCATTGTGGTTTTGATTTGTATTTTCCTGATGGCCAGTGATGTAGAGCATTTTCTTATGTGCTTGTTGGCCATGTCTATGTCTTCCTCTGTGAGATTTCTCTTCATGCTTTTGCCCATTTCATGATTGGATTCTTTGTTTCTTTGCTGTTGAGTTTAATAAGTTCTTTATAGATCTTGGATACTAGCCCTTTATCTGATCTGTCATTTGCAAATATCTTCTCCCATTCTGTAGGTTGTCTTTGAGTTTTGTTGACTGTTTCTTTGGCTGTGCAGAAGCTTTTTATCGCTCTTCACAGATGACATGATACTCTATATAGAAAACCCAAATGACTCCACCCTAAGATTGCTAGAACTCATACAGCAATTCAGCAATGTGGCAGGATACAAAATCAATGCCCAGAAATCAGTGGCATTTTTATACACTAACAATAAGACTGAAGAAATGGAAATTAAGGAATCAATCTCATTTACAATTGCACCCAAAAGCATAAGATACCTAGGAATAAACCTAACCAAAGAAGTAAAGGATCTATACCCTAAAAACTACAGAACACTTCTGAAAGAAATGGAGGAAGACACAAAGAGATGGAAAAATATTCCACACTCATGGATTGGAAGAATAAATATATTGAAAATTTCTATGCTACTCAGGACAATTTACATTTTCAATGCAATCCCTATCAAAATACCATGTACTTTCTTCAAAATTGGAACAAGTCATCTTAAGATTTGTGTGGAATCCGAAGAGACTCCCAAGTAGCCAGAGGAATATTGAAAAAGAAAACCAAAGCTGGGGGACTGCCGGATTTCAAGCTGTAGTACAAAGCTCTAATCCTCAAGATAGTGTGGTACTGGCACAAAAACAGACACATAGATCAATGCAACAGAATAGAGAACCCAGAAATTGGCCCTCAACTCTATGGTCAACTAATATTTGACAAAGCAGGTAACAATATCCCCTGGAAAAAGGACAGTCTCTTCAATAAATGGTGCTGGGAAAATTGGACAGCCATGTGCAGAAGAATGAAACTAGATGACAGTTTTTCATTTAGATAATCCTAAAGACTTCACCAAAAATCTGTTAGAATCAATAATGAAATTTATTAAAGTTGTAGGATACAAAATTAACATATAAAAATCAGTAACATTTCTATACACTAACAGTGAATTATCTGAAAAAGTAATAAAAACTATCTGATTCACAATAGCAGCAAAACAATAAAATACTTAGGAATAAAACTAATCAAGGGATTGAAAAGTCTCTAAAAAGTACAAAAAATGATGAAACTATTTAAAGATGACATAAATAAATGAAAATGTATTCTGTTTCCATGAATTAGAAGAAATATTTTTAAATGTCCATACTACCAAAAACCATCTATAGATTGAATTCCAATCTTATCAAGATTCCAATTGCATTTTTAAAAATATTTTATTGATTTATTTGACATAGACAGAAAGAGAACATAAGCAGGGGGAGCAGCAGGCAGAGGAAGAGGTAAAAGCTGGCTCCCTGCTGAACAGGGAGCCTGATGTGGGGCTCAATCCCAGAACCCTGGAATCATGACCCAGGTGTCCCTCCAATGGCATTTTTGGAAAAAACAACCCTCAAGTTTTTATGGAAACCCAAAGACCCAGAATGGCCAAAGCAACCCTGAGGAAAAAAGGAACAACAAAGAAGGAGGTATCACACTTCCTGATTTCAGAGTATATTATAAAGATATAGTAATAAACAAGTGTAATACCAGCATAAAAACAAAAAGATCAGTAGAATAGTATACAGAGTCCAGAAATAAACCCAAGCATGTATAGTCAATTAATACTTGACAAGGGATCTGAGAATACTCAATAAAGAATTGTATTCTCTTTAGTACATGGTGCTAGGGATATTGGATATTCACATGGAAAAGAATGAAGCTAGACCCCAATATTATGCCACTTATAAAAAATAATTCAAAATGTATTAAAGGATTAAAAGTAAGACCTGAGACCATGAAACTCCTAGAAAGAAACAGAGGGAAAAACTCCTTGACATGGTTTTTGGGATGTCACACATAAACTCAAGAAGCAAAATGAAAAATAAATAAATGGGACTACCTCAAACTGAAAAGCTTTTGCACAGCAAAAGAATCATCAAAATGATTTGACAGATATATACCTTATGAAATGATTACAATTAAGTTAATACATCAACTATCAAACTATAGTTAATACCACAGTAGTGTACACTTGATACTTTGAGAGTAACACAAATAATCCAATTTAAAATGAGCAGAAGAAATGAACAGGCATTTCTTCAAAGAAGATGTACAGATGGCCAAAGGACACATCAAAAGATGCTCATCATCAGGGAAATGCAAGTGAAAACTACAATGAGATAGCACCTCACACCTGTCAGAATAGCTAAAATCAAAATCACAAGAGACAGGAAGTGTTGGAAGGCATGTGGAGAAAAAGGAACCCTCTTACACTGTTGATGGGAATGCAAACTGGTGCAGCCACTCTGGAAAACAGTATGGAGTTTCCTCAAAAAGGTGAAAGTAGATCTACCCTACTATCCAGTAAACACACTACTTGGTAGTTACCCAAAGAATACAAAAACACGAATTCAATGCAATACATGCACTCCTATGTTGCTGCAGCATTATTTATAATAGTCAAACTTGGAAGCAGCCATCAATAGACGAATGGACAAAAATGAAGTTTGGCCATAAAAAATGAAATCTTGCAATTTTCAGCAACATGAATAGAGCTAGAGAATATAATGCTAAGTGAAGTATGTCAGCTAGAGAAAGACAAGTACCATATTATCTCACTCATATTTGGAATTTGAGAAGTATGAACTATGGAAAGAAAAAGAGAGAGAGAGACACAAACTAAGAAACAGACTTTTAACTATAGAGAACATGCTGATGGTTACCAGGGGGAAGTGGATTGGTGGATGGGGGAAATAGTGGATGAAGATTAAAAAGTACACTTATCAGGATGAAAAAAAAAGAAATGAAAAATTAAAGAGATGGGCAGAAGACCTGAATAGACATTTCTCCAAATAAGATATATAATAGTGAAGGGGAATATAAGGGAAGGGAGAAGAAATGTGTGGGAAATATCAGAAAGGGAGACAGAACATAAAGACTTCTAACTCTGGGAAATGAACTAGGGGTGGTGGAAGGGGAGGAGGGCGGGGGGTGGGGGTGAATGGGTGACGGGCACGGAGGGGGACACTTGACGGGATGAGCACTGGGTGTTATTCTGTATGTTGGTAAATTGAACACCAATAAAAATTAATTTATTAAAAAAATAAGATATATAAAAGACCAGCAAGTACATGAATTGATAATCAATATCAATAGTTATTAGGGAAATAAAATCAAAACCACAGTAAGGTATCTCCTTTTGTTATTAGTATGACAATCAACAAAAAAGACAAGAGATTACAAAATGCTGACGACATAGATGTGAAGAAAATTGAGCCCTTTCTCACTGTGGGCAGAACTGTAATCTGGTATAGCCACAGTGGAAGATAGTATGTAAGATACTCAAAAATTAAAAACAGAAGTATCATTTGGTCCAGCAATTCCACTTCTGTGAATATATTCAAATGAAATGAAAACACTAATTCAAAAATATATCTGCATTCCTACGTCCATAGCATTATTATTTACAATTGCCAATGCATGGAAATAAGCTGTGTCCATACATAATCAGATGACTAGATAAAGAAGTTGTGGTAGATATATGTGTATGTGTAGATATACGTGGGGAATATTATTCAGCGATGAAAATACAAGGAAATTCTGCCACTTATGACAACATGGAAGGACTTTGAGGGCATCATGCTAAGTAAATAAGTCAAACAAAGAAAAATACTGTATGATCTTACTTGCACGTATAAATTAAAAACCAACTAAACAAACAAAATGTCTTACCTAACTCATAAAAAAGGGATAAGATTTGTGGTTACTAGAGTTAGAGATGGAAAGAGGAAAAAGGAGAAAGGTGTTCATAAAGTACAAACTTCCAGTTATAAGATAAATAAATACTAGAAATATAATGTACACATGATGAGTATAGTTAGCACTGCTCTATGATATAAATGAAAATCGTTGAGAGTAAATCCTAAGAGTTCTCATCACACAAAATTTTGTTTTTCTTACCTTTTTGTCTTTCTCTTCCTATTGTACCTACATGAAATGATGGATGCTAAACCTATAGCAGTAGTCATTTCAGAATATGTGGAAATTAAACCATTATGCTGGATACCTTAAATTTATACAGCGATGTATGTCAATTATATCTCAATAAAACTGAAAAAAAATGTACTGCTGTATTTCTTTATGAGGTTTGTAAATGCCATACTAAACTTTTTCCAGTATTTGTTGGTCCCCTTTTATGTTCTTTCTACTTCCTCCTCCATTTCTTGGCTTATATTAAGAAATAAGGGTTATGAACCCTCTCCCAGAATTTCAGTGTTCTCTTTTGCAAAACAAGGATATTGGGCTAATAATAAATAGATTACATGTTAACATAAATAACATTTTTATGAAAAATAATTACGTTTTCCAACACAAAGTAAATCAGTGAAAAGAGTAAAATTATTTTGCAATTTTTGCAACTCTATAACATCTGGTAGTTGGTTTCTTATATTTGTTTCTATATTCAATCTGTTGCAATATGTAGTTTTGGCTGAAATATTGCAGGAAATCAACCCCACAAAGATAAGTGGTTTGAAAAGGAAAAAAAAAAATAACATTTTTAGATAATTGCGGATATTTTTGGTACTACACCAAACTCAACAAACAATATTTTCTTAAAGTTTAGTCGCAATGTGCAATCTGAAATGTATTAATAGAGTTTGTGTACTTAGTTATGTTAAAATTCACTGATCTATCTTGAAATTTGAATGCATTTTTTGCCCATGTCGATTCAACATCATGCACTGGTTTGGGAAAAACACTTAAGTGAGTTATGCAAATCTTCCAAATATTGATATGCTTATTCAAACAAGATAAAAGTTACTTTTATTAATGTCACCACTGATCTCATTGGAAAAGTCTTCAAGTTATGGTGTCAACTTACAGTATTGTATCCAAGGTTTTGAATTCTAATTTTTGCTTGAAATCTCATGCTTTATCATTGCCATCAAATACTGTCACTTATGATGCTTAATTTTATTTGTCAACTTCACTGGATCACAGGGGCCTAGATATTTGGCTAAACATTATTTCTGGGTGTTTTTGTGAGAATGTTTCCAGATGAGATTAGCATTTGAATTGGTAGAATGAATAAAGCAAATTGTTTTCTCCAATGTGAATGGACATTAGCCAATCAATTGAGGGACTCAATAGAACAAAAAGACATAAAAAAGGAAATTTGTTCACTATGCTTGACTGATCTGGAACATCAGTCTTCTCCTTCTCTCAGATTGTGGCTTACATAATTGATTCCCTGGTTCTTGGATCTTTTTACTTAGGCTGGTTTTGCACTATTGGCTCCCCTGGTTCTCAGGCCTTCAGACTTGGACTGGAACTACACCACTGACTTTCCTGGCTTCTTGCTTACAGAGAAGAGATTGTGGGTCACATTAGTTTTTATAATCACATAAACCAATTCTTTATAATTAATATCCCTCTCTCATGTTATAATATATATATTTACACATTTACACATTTATTTACACATTACAATATATACATATTATATACATATACTATTATCTATGTAATATACATAGATAACACACACATATATAACATATACAATAATATATACATATGTTATATAAAATGTATATATTATTGGTTCTGAGTTTTCTGGAGAATCCTAACTAGCACAGTTATTTGTCTTGAAGTGACAGGCTCTTTCTTTTCCTTTTTTTTTTTTTTTCAGAAAATAGCCAAGCCTAAATGATCCCGATTTATCCATAAGTTGTTCCTTGAATTAAAAAAATGCTGTCACAAGTGCTTTCCCTTGAGATAACCATAACACTTTGAGATGCAGAAGGGCTTTATGTCTCTATTATTTTTTCATCACACAGAAATACATTCATTCAAGGGTTGAGTTTTTTTAATTGGTAAATTTTACTGTTCCATCGATGATGTTCTCAAATGAAACTGATTTTTTTATTCAAAGAGTGCATTACAGTGACGTATATAATGACTACTAGTAAAGCTTAGTATTGTTGACTTGAGCTGTAATGAGATATACCCAATTTTACCTGTCATTGTTTTGCATTATCAGTACAAATGTCAGCACAATGACAAAGGCAAATAGCATCTAAATACAGTTATGAAGATATGTTTTACCTTGTGGACCCCTTAAAAGAATCTTGAGAATCTCCAGGAGTTTGTAGATTATATTTTAAAAGCCACTGGGCTAGGTAATATTTAAGGCCTCTTCTAATCCTGATATTCAAAGAGACTAATATAATTTCTCAAGTTGCAACAAAAATACTAAATTGAGTTACTGTAAGTTTTTGTGTTGGCTTTTTATTTACCACAACTTCAAAATCTAGGGAAGAGATTGCAAGTAACTTAGGTTAAGTGTCTTATGCTGGGTTGAAGGTTGAATAGTAGAGCAAAGTAAATAGAGCCTTAACTATTTATGTCAGTAAGAATGGAAATAAGAATATAAAGAAGCACATCTATAAAATGATGCCCTTGGACTAAATGGGTTTTGTTTCCTTTTGACATGCTCTGTCTATAATTGTCTTCCCACCACGAGTCTGGCTCCTGTTCTAGTCCCTAAAACAACACAAAATATGGCAGAAAATACCTTTGTGAATTCAATTTCATCCTCCAGTGGAGATTGAATTATTTTAATTCACTCAGAGCAAAATTCTGATGATCTTGCTTCAACCTATGCACTCTTTTGGGCCCTTCTTTGCTAGATTTACCACTCTGCACTATAATGACTCCTTTAGTATCTACATGTCACCATGTGTGTACAGGCCCTACCTGAGAAGAAAGAGGAAACCTAGCATGTTGATGGTATAAAAGTGGTGGATTAGGAGAAGGGGATTTGTTTAAGGGTGTTGCCAGGGTGGCAAATCAGAGGTCATTGTCAGGAAGTGTTTTCAAATATGAAAGTCTAGGTAAGAATGGAAATAAACTCAGTAAATAAAGAAGTCAGACAATGTAAGGCAAGGCTTGACCATGAACTAAAGGACTCTTTTCCCCCTTTAAGCAAGCATGTCACTGGGCTGGGACTTACTTTTAGATCTTCCTCTACATTTTTTGTTTATTATCTTACCTAGGTCATTTATCCTTTCTCTAGGTGTGGTGTTAGAGAAAAGTATTCTGTGTAGTTCCTGTCTGAATAATGTTTCCAACATAGTGCCCCACTTCATCCCTCCCCCACCACCCACAGTCATTATAAGGGAGGCTTAATATGTACAGGCTGACCTTTGGATGCCAACTGTGCTCCCAATACATAATTGAATTCTGAATAAGATGACTACAAGCAATTTTTCACTACTGCACCTTGCACAGAAAATTTGACCTTCTGGTAGTTAGGATTGCTTAAATCAAAATCTTCAAAAGTTTCCTATTCCTTTTGGATACCATAATATAAGCTGATAAAGTAACTTTTTCATGGACACCTCAGTTAGTGGGGTAGTTCTTCCAGCCCACATGGTTCCAGCTCTCACTGATTTTAGCCAGATTCCTATAGGAGCCCATCAGGCTCTCAACACTCAAGTTTCTGTCCACCTGTATAATTTTACTGTTTCAGCGGTAATCTGTAAGGTTGCAAGATTTCAGATCTTTTCTATTATTGTGTAAACATCATTGTAGCAGAATGTGAAAATTTAATAAATACAAAAAATATTGAATATATCTGACAAAATTGAAAAGGGTTAATATTTTGGGTACTTACCTTCCTTACTTCCTTACTTCTCCAGGAATGCTAACTTTTCAGATACTGTTTGGTGTGTGTGAGCATGCTCACACAGCTTTCATATGCAATCAAGGGTGTGAAAACAATTAACACAGTAATAGTATGATGCTATGTAATAGACAGTAGCCTCTAAACCAGAAGGTCTAGATTCCTGTCATTTCT
This sequence comes from Nyctereutes procyonoides, assembly GCF_905146905.1. Classification (NCBI taxonomy): domain Eukaryota; kingdom Metazoa; phylum Chordata; class Mammalia; order Carnivora; family Canidae; genus Nyctereutes; species Nyctereutes procyonoides. Next base: position 60,860,951 of record NW_026575125.1, on the reverse strand, counting down.
TGGTGCATTAAAGTAAATTAATTAACCTTTATATACTTCATTTTCAATATGAAATTGAGGATAATTGACTATATTACCTTTAAGGTACATTCCAGTTTTAATATTCTATAATTCTAAAACTCCTCTCATATTATGTCCTGTTAAATAGATAATTAGGTGGACACTTAACCAAAGGATTGCATAAAATCTGTTTCTTTTGTAGAACATGTAACAGTGAACACCTGAAAGCTCTTCCTTGAAGAACAAGAAAATGATGCCACTCTGGCTACTTGTTATTTAACATAGTACTTAGAAATCCTACTCAGAGCAATTAGGCAAGAAAAAGAAATACAAGGCATCTTAATTGGAACAAAGGAAGTCTAACTGTCTCAATTTGCAGATGGTATGGTATTATATATAGAAAAACCTAAAGACTCAACCAAAAGACTGTTAAAACTAAACAAATTTCATAAGTTGAAGGATACAAAATCAATATACAAATATTAATCATGTTTCAATATACAATTAAGAAATTATCAGAGAGAAATTCAAAAAAAATCTCACTTAAATTGCATATAAAATACCTAGGAATATATTTAACCAGGGAGGCAAAAGACCTATACACTGAAAACTATAAGATATTCATAAAAGAAATAAAAAATACATGAATAAATGGAAAGACATTCTGTTCTTACATTGGAATAATTAATATTATTAAAGTTCCCATACTATTCAAAGCAACCTAGAGGTTCAGTGTAATTCACATAAAAATTCCAATGACATTTTCCATACAGAAATAAAACAAACATCTCTAAAACTTGTATGGAATTATAAAAGTCCCCAAATAGACAAAGCAAACTTGAGATAGAAGAGGAAAGCTAGATGCATCACATTTTCTGATTTCAAACTGTATTACAAAGCTATAGTAATCAAAACATCATGGTATTTATGTAAATAGGCACATAAGTCAATGGAACAAAATAGAGAGCACAGAAATAAACCCTTACATATATGATCAATTTATTTACAACAAAGGAGCCAAGAATATATTATGTAGAAAGACAATCTCTTCAACAAGTGGTTGGGAAAAGTGGACAGCTGTATATAAAGGACTGAAATTGGACCAGAATCTTACACCATTCACAAATGCAACTCAAAGTAAAGACTTGAATATAAAACCTGAAAGGATAAAATTGCTAGAAGATAATATAAAAGATAAGGTCCCTTACATTGGTCTTCACAATGATTTTTTTTATTTCACACCAAAAGCAAATACAACAAAAGCAAAAATAAACAAGTAAGACCACATCAAAACAAAAAGCTTCTGCAGAGCAATTGAAGCCATCAACAAAATGAAAAAGCAACCTATGGAATGGAAGGATACATTTTCAAATCATATATATGAATTGGTTAAAATCCTTAACAAAGAACTCATACAACTCAGTAGAAAATAATAAACCAATTACAAATGAGTAAAAAAAATAAAAATGGGCAGCGGATCTGGATAGACATTTTTTCAAATTCCTAAAAATGGTCAATAGATATACAACATGAAACATTATTAGCTCAGCAGTACTAGTCATCAGAGGAATGCAAATCAAAACAATAAATAGATATACCTCACACCTGTTAGAATGTCTATTATCAAAAGGACAAGAGAGGACAAGTGTTGGCTAAGATGTGGAGAAAATGAACTCTCATGCACTGTTGGCGATGATGAGAATTGGTGCAACAACTATGGAAAACAGCATTGAGATTCCCAAAAAAATTAAAAATAGAACAACCATATAACCCAACAAATTCCACTTCTAGGTATTTTATCTGAAGGAAAAAAAAACACTATCACAAAAGATTTATCTTTATATTTATTACAATAACCAAGACACAAAAGCATCCTGTATGTTCATCAATGGCTGGATGGATAAAGAATGCACGTATGTATGTAAATAAATATGTAATATGTATACTTATTATTCGGCCATAAAAAGAACAATCCTGCCATTTGTGGCAACATGAATTGACTTGAGAGTATTATGCTACATTTTCCCCTATGATTCCTTCTAAGAGTTTTATAGTTTAAATCTTAGGTATAACATTTAGGGTTTTTCTTATCTATTTTGAATTAGTTTTAGTGTACAGATGAAGGTAAAGGTCATACTTCATTCTCTTGCATGTGGATATTATATTCCCAACACAATTTATTGAAAAGTCTGTACTTGCTCCCTTTGAATGGTCTTGGTGCCCTTGTCAAAGATCATTCAACTAATTATGTGAGGATTTATTTCTGGGATCTTTATTCTATTCCATTTATCTATATGTCTGTCTTTATGCCAGTACCACACTTTTTTTTATTACAACAGCTTTGTAGTAAGTTTTGTAATCCGAAATTGTGTGTCTTTCAACATTGTTCTTTTTGAAAGTGTTTTTTATTTTTTTTTTGACTTTTACTTTTTTAGCTTTTGTTTATCCCTTGACATTCCATATGAATTTGAGTATGGATATTATTATACCTATTTTAAAAAGTCATTGGGGATTTAATAAGAATTGCATTGAATTTGTAGATAAATTTGAGTAGGTATTGATATTTAACTATATTAAGTCTTCTAATCATGAACACTGGATACCTTTCTATTTACTAATGCTGTTAATTTCTTTCAGTGATGTTTTATAATTTTCAGGGTATTAGTGTTTCACCTCCATGTTTAAATTTATCTATAAATATTTTATTCATTTTGATGCCATTATAAATGGCATTATTTTCTTAATTTAGGACTTTTTTGTCCTTTTGTTTTTTATAGAAATCTGTCAATGAAATCACAATGCTTGGGATTAAAAGCGAACATCTTTGGGCAAGAATAGAGAGGGTATCAGCATATTAAGGATGCTAGCAAAATAAAAATGGGAAGAGACTAATTCCTTAATGATGAGATTCTATAAAAATTCTGGAAACTCCTACTTCTAGACATCTTGTTATCTGAGAAAATTAAGCTTTTTTTGTATACGTTTTTATGGAGTTTGATTTGGCAACTTATAGCATAACACCCAGTGCTCATCCCGTCAAGTGCCCTCCTCGTGCCCCTATTGCAGTCACCCCTTCCCCCCCACCCACCTGTCTTTCCACTATCCCTTCTCCATTTCTCAGAGTTAGAGTCTCTCATATTCTCTCACCCTCAATGATATCTCCTGCTCATTTTCTTTCCTTTCTTCTTTATACCCCTTCACTATTGTTTATAATCCCCAAATGAATGAAACCAAATAATGTTTGTCCTTCTCCGATTGACTTACTTCACTCAGCATAATACCCTCCAGGTCTATCCACGTTGAAGCAAATGGTGGGTATTTGTCATTTCTAATGGCTGAGTAATATTCCATTGTATATACAGACCATATCTTCTTTATCCATTCATTTTCAATAGACACCGAGGCTCCTTCCACAGTTTGGCTATTGTGGACATTGCTGCATAAACATTGAGGTGTAGTTTTCCTGCCATTTCATTGCGTCTGTATATTTGGGGTAAATCCCCAGCAGTGCAATTGCTGGGTCGTAGGGTAGTTCTATTTCTAATTCCTTGAGGAACCTCCACAGAGTTTTCCAGTGTGACTTTACCAGTTCACATTCCCACCAACAGTGAAAGAGAGTTCCCGTTTCTCCACATTCTCTCCAACATTTGTTGTTTCCTGCCTTGTTAATTTTCCCCATTCTCACTGGTGTGAGGGAGTGTCGCATTGTATTTTTGATTTGTATTTCCCTGATGGCAAGAGATGCAGAACATTTTCTCATGTGCTTCTTGGCCATGTCTATGTCTTCTTTGGGGACATTTCTGTTCATGTGTTTTGCCCATTTCATGATTGGATTATTTCTTAACAGTTGAGTTTAATCAGTTCTTTATAGATCTTCAATACTAGCCTGTTATCTGATATGTCATTTGCAAATATCTTCTCCCATTCTGTAGGTTGTCTTTTAGTTTTGTTGACTGTATCCTTTGCTGTGCAAAAGCTTTTTATCTTGATTAAGTCCCAATAACTCATTTTTGCTTTTGTTTCTCTTGCCTTCATAGATGTATCTTGCAAGAATCTGCTGTGGCCAAGTTCAAAAAGGGTATTGCCTGTGTTCTCCTCTACTGTTTTGATGGATTCTTGTCTCACATTTAGATCTTTCATCCATTTTGAGTTTATCTTTGTGTATGGTAAGAGAATGGTCTAGTTTCATTCTTCTGCACATAGCTGTCCAATTTTCCCAGCACCATTTATTAAAGAGACTGTCCTTTTTCCAGTGGATAGTCTTTCCTGCTTTGTCGAATATTAGTGGACCATAGAGTTCAGGGCCCATTTCTGGGTTATTTATTCTGTTCTGTTGATCTATGTATCTGTTTTTGTGCCAGTACCACACTGTCTTTATGAACACAGCTTTGTAGTACAACCTGAAATCTGGCATTGTGATGCCACCGGCTCTGGTCTTCTTTTTCAATATTCCCCTGGCTATTCGGGGTCTCTTCTGATTCCACATAAATCTTAAGATGATTTGATCCAACTCTCTAAAGAAAGTATTTTGATAGGGATTTTGATAGGGATTGCATTAAATGTGTAAATTGCCCCAGGTAGCATTGACATTTTCACAATATTAACTCATCCAATCCATGGAATATTTTTCCATCTCTTTGTGTCTTCCTCAAGTTCCTTCAGAGTTATTCTATAGTTTTTTGGGTATAGATCCTTTCCCCCTTTGATTAGGCTTATTCCTAGGCTTCGTATGCTTTTGGGTGCAATTGTAAATGGGATTGACTACTTAATTTCTTTCTTCAGTTTCATTGTTAGTGTATAGAAATGTCACTGATTTCTGGGCATTGATTTTGTATCCTGCCACACTGTCGAATTGCTGTATGAGTTTGAGGAATCTTAGGGTGTAGTCTTTTGGGTTTTCTGTGTACAGTACCATGTCATTTGCAAGGAGGGAGAGTTTGACTTCTTCTTTGCCAATTCGAATGATTTATTTGTTTGTTGCCTGAGTGCTGAGGCTAGGACCTCTTGTACTATGTTGAATAGCAGTGGTGAGAGCGGACCTCCCTGCCATGTTCCTGAACTTAGAGGAAAGGCTCCCATGTTTCCCCATTGAGAATGATATTTGCTGTGGGCTTTTTGTAGATGGCTTTTAAGATGCTGAGGAATGTTCCCTCTATCCCTACACTCTGAAGAGTATTGATCAGGAATGGATGCTGTATTTTGTCAAATGCTTTCTCTGCATCTATTGAGAGGATCATATGGTTCTTGTTTTTTCTCTTGTTTGTATGATCTATCACATTGATTGTTTTACAAGTGTTGAACCAGCCTTGCATCCCAGGGATAAATCCCATTTGGTCATGGTGAATAATCTTCTTAATGTATTGTTAGATCCTATTGGCTAGTATCTTGTTGAGAATTTTTGCATCTGTGTTCATCAGGGATATTGGTCAATTCTTCTCCTTTTTGTGGGGTCTTTGTCTGGTTTTGGAATTAAGGTGATGCTGGCCTCATAGAATGAATTTGGAAGTTTTCCATCCCTTTTTATCTTTCAGAACAGCTTTAGTAGGATCGGTATTGTTTCTTCTTTAAATGTTTGATAGAAATCCCCTGGGAAGCCGTCTGGCCCTGGACTTTTGTGTCTTGGGAGGTTTTTGATGACTGCTTAAATTTCCTCCCTGGTTATCAGCCTGTTCAGACATTCTATTTCTTCCTGTTCCAGTGTTGGTACTTTGTGGTTTTCCAGAAATGCATATATTTCTTCCAGATTGCATATTTATTGACATATAGCTGCTCATAATAAGTTTTTTAAATCATTTGTATTTCCTTAGTATTGGTGGTTATCTCTCCTTTTTTATTCACGATTTAATTAATTTGAGTCCTTTCTGTTTTGTTTTTAATAAAGCTGGCTAATGGTTTATTTATCTCATTAATTCTTTCAAGGAACCAACTCCTGCTTTTTTTGATCTGTTCTACAGTTCTTCTGGTCTCTATTTCATTGAGTTCTGCTCGAATATTTATTAACTATCTTCTTCTGCTTGGTGTAGGTTTTATTTGCTGTTCTTTCTCCAGTTCCTTTAGGTGCAAGGTTAGCTCGTGTATTTGAGTTTTATCCAATTTTTTGAGGGATGCTTGTATTGCGACGTATATCCCTCTTAGGACTGATTTTGCTGTATCCCAAAGATTTTGAATGGTTGTATCTTCATTCTCATTAGTTTCCATGAATCTTTTTAATTCTTCTCTGATTTCCTGGTTGACCATTTCATCTTTTAGCAGGATGCTCTTTAACCTCCATGTGTTTGAGTTTCTTCCAAATTTCTTCTTTTGATTGAGCTCAAGTTTCAAAGCATTATGGTCTGAAAATATGCAGGGGACAATCCCATTCTTTTGGTATCAGTTGAGACCTGATTTGTGACCCAGAATGTGGTCTTCTGGAGACAGTTCCATGTGTACATGAAGGGAATGTGTATTCAGTTGCGTTTGGATATAAAGTTCTGTAAATATCTGTGAAATCCATCTGGTCCAGTGTAGCATTTAAAGCTCTTGTCTATTTGGAGATATCGTGCTTAGAAAATGTGTCATTTGCAGAAAATGCCGTGTTGAAGTGTCCTATTATTACTGTATTATTCTCTAAGTATGTCTTTACTTTGGTTATTAATTGATTGATATGCTTGGCAGCTCCGACATTTGTGGCATAAATATTCAGGATTGTTAGGTCCTCTTATTGTATAGACCCTTTAAGTATGATATAGTGTCCCTCTTCATCTCTTACTACAATCTTTGGGATAAACTTTAACTTATGTGATATGAGGATTGCTACCCCTGCTTTCTTTTGAGGACCATTTGAATGGTAAATTCTTCTCCAACCTTTCATTTTCAGGCTTTTGGTGTCCTTAGATCTAAAATGAGTCTCTTGTAAGCAGCAAACAGATGGGTCTTGCTTTTTTATCCAGTCTGAAACCCTACATCTTTTGATAAGATCATTTAACACGTTCAGAGTTATTATTGAAAGATATGAATTTAGTGTCATCATAATACCTATTCAGTCCCTATTTTGTGGATTATTTCTTTGGGTATCCTCTTTCTTTTACAGAGTCCACCTTAAGGTTTCTTGCAGAGCTGGTTTGGAGGTCACATATTCTTTCAGTTTCTGCCTATCTTAGAAGCTCTTTATCTCTCCTTCTATTCTGAATGAGAGCCATTGGATAGAGTATTCCTGGCTGCATGTTCTTCTCTTTAGGACCCTGAATATATCCTGCCATCCCTTTCTGGCCTGCCAGGTCTCTGTGGAGAGGTTTGCTGTTAATCTAATATTTCTCCCCATATAACTTAGGGATCTCTTATCTCTTGCTGCTTTAAGGATTTTCTCTTTATCTTTGGAATTTGCAATTTTCACTATTAACTGTCGAGGTGTTGAATGATTTTTATTGATTTTAGGGGGGGACCTCTCTATCTCCTGGATCTGAATGCCTGTTTCCTTCCCCAAGTTACGGAAGTTCTCAGCTATGATTTTTTCAAATATGCTTTATGCTCCTCTGTCCCTCTCAGCAGCCTCTGGGACCCCATTTGAATGTAGATTTTTCCTTCTGAGGCTGTCATTTATTTCCTTTAACCTTTCCTCATGATCTTTTCATTGTCTTTCTCTTTTTCCTCAGCTTCCTTCCTTGCTATCAACCTGTCTTCTATGTCACTCACTCTTTCTTCTACCTCATTAACCCTGGTCGTTAGGACCTCCAGTTTGGATTGCATCTCATTTAATTGATTTTTAATTTCAGCCTGATTAGATCTAATTCTGCAATCATGAAGTCTCTTGAATCCTTTATGATTTTTTCCAGAGCCACCAGTAGGTTTACAATTGTGCTTCTAAATTGGTTTTCTGATGTTGAATTGCAATCCAAATTCTGTTACTCTGTGGCAGAAAGTACGGTTTCTGATTCTTTCTTTTGTGGTGAGTTCTTCTTTCTAATCATTTTGCTCAGTGCAGAGAGGCTGTATGAGTGGGCTGCATGAATAATATCAACCACTACCTAAGTAAATTTCACCCTAGATGATTCTGCTGGGGTCAGAGACCAGAAATTGGAAAAAAATCAGAACGAAATAAAACAAAAGTACCATTAAAGTGAAAAAGTAATTTTCAGAGACATAGTAAAAAATAAAAGGCCAGGAATCCTAAAGAAGAAAAGAAAAAAAGAAAAGAAACATAAAAAAAGAAAAAAAGGAGAAGAAAAATATGGTGGGGACTGGGAGATGGTGGTGGTGAAGAAGTTGTAGTGGAGGGAGAGTGTAGTCTACCTGAGGGGTTCTAGAGGTCGATCCTCTTGGTTTTGAGTATATTCAGTTCTGTATATTGGAAGATGATCAGTCCCAAATTTATATATATCAGAAATACTTTAGAGGGCCCCAATATTGACCACCAAAACATAAATAAGATAAAGGAGGGCGGCAGAATGGGAATGAGGAATCTCACAGAATGATCCAGTATGGTATACCCCTTGGTTCTGGGTGCATATTGGTCATGTTTTAGAAGGTATTACTTCTGCCATTGTAGAACAAAATGAAGCAGAGCAAACAAACAAACAAAAAAAAACACAAAACAAAATAAAACAAAAACATATCTTGGATATCTCCCAAAATTAAGTTGAGTATGTTGAAGGGAATCTAGAAGTGGACTATATATCTAGGACCTGTAATTGTAGAAATATGAAAGTCAAAAAGGAAAATCTTAAAAAAGAAGAGGTGGTAAAATATTGTAATTAAGGTATGAAAAGAGAAAAAACTCTTGGAAAATTACACTCTGATATGAAAACGAGTTGTACTGGAAAAGGAAGAAAAAAAAGGAGGGGTCCCCTCTGGTTCTATATACTGCAAATTCCTCAACTTCCCTTGGAGCTTTCCAGGGCTGCTTGGTTAAGAACATGCTCTTCCCCTGTTTTTCTAGCTTGTCTTCTGGGGGAGTGGCCTGCTGTGCTGATTCTCAGGTGTATGCACAGCTTAGTGGGAGCTGTTTATCGTTTGAGGCCCCTGTTCCCTGGCGGCCCCACCCTGTCCCAGGCACATAGTGACACAAGGAGGAACAACAACATTGGTATCGGCCAGCCTTCCAGCTCTGGAGTCAGCTCCCTCAGTAACTAATGCAGTCTCCCAGTCTGCACTGGCCTGGATGCTTCTGGGGTGGTAGGGGTGCTGACCTGCACAGTTTAGGGGTTCCTGGCAGCAGGAGAATCCTCGCTGTCCTGTGCCCTCCCCGCCTCCACCTGTCCCAGGGGAAGTGTAGGATTGGGGCCTGTGTTGTGCTCGGTGCCCTGGTATCTGGGGCCTGCACCACTGGAAGCATGCTCCTGGGACACGCGGCTCCTGAAGGCAGCAGGGCGCAGGCCTCTTTGCTCGGAGCCGTCGCCTGAGCTTCTCTTGAGGTCCGGCAGGGCGCGCGCTGCAGCCCTTTACCAAGATCAGCCCTTGGCACATGGCGCAATCTCCCCCGGGGCGCAGTTCCTCTATTAGTGACTGCAGGAATCTTGTGGCTCCACTGCCCCTCCTGTGATCCTACTGGATTATCCTGCTATGTGCCTTTCCATCCAGGTAGAATCCAGTGTAGATTTTTAAAGTTCCCACTTCTTCATGGCTGAGCTCTCATGTCTCAGAGGCTTTAGCTGCTGGGCTTTAGCCTGGCTACTCGCGGGGCCCCTCACCCACTTGATTCTTTTTTATCCTCCCCCCTCTTCCTACGTTGTTAGAAGTGAAAACTCCTCTCTGTAGCGCTCAAGCTGTTCTCTCTTTAAATCTCAGGTAGGTTTTCAGGATGATTTGAAAGTTATCTCAGAGTTTATCAGCAGTGTACCTGGAGCAGCACCAATAATTTGCATTTCTAAGTAGTTCCCAGGTGATTAATTAAGCTTTTTATCACTTAAGCCAACTTTGATCAAGTGTTCCATTACTTTTATCTAAAAATATCCCAAGGTGCACAATAATAGAGGACTTCTGAAACTGCAGTTAAATTATTTTAACATGAAACATTATACACACACACACACACATATATATAACAGAATATATAAGACACATAATAAGATTTTAAGAAATGATGATGAATAAACACATGTGTAGTCACCATCCAAGTAACAAAATAGAACATTACCATCATCCTGGCAGACCCCTATATGTCCATTTCTAATTTCATCAACTTTCTTTCTGACTTAGAAGCAACCCCTATCCTGACACCAGTGCCATTCGTTCACTTCCTTTATTCCCAAGCCTTACCACCTAGGTAATGTATACTTAAGCAAACTATTGTGTAGGAGTATACTGCATGTATTATTTTAGTTTTTGTCTTTTAACTGAGTACCAAGCCCAAACTTAGCTGTGTAAAGGATAATAGTACCCTCAATAGATGAAGGTTCCCAGAAGGTGATTTGCTGATTAGTCTCCAAATAATAATCTTTTCTGAAATATTAGTGGGTAAGATCATAGGTGGAACCTGGAAAATTGTCAGGGTTTACCTCAGTCAGAGTATTTGGAAGGGCTATTGTACAGAACAAGTGAAATACATCCAGGAGGAATATAGCCAGAGGAAGTAGGCTATACTGTATTTTCCAATGTTAAGTTCACTGTGGTCTGTCTCTAGTTTCAGGTATAGGTCAAAGCAAAATAATTCTGACGGATGAAATAAGTGTTCTTAGTTAACTCCTGAAGGGGACATTGATTTGGAGGTATTTGGGGAGCAAAATTTCATCATCACTCTGTTAAGATAAATGAAGTACTGGGTGTTATATGTTGGCAAATTGAATTTATTTTTTTAAAGATTTATTTATGAGAGAAAGAGAGAGAGAGAGAGAGAGAGAGAGAGAGAGAGAGAGAGAGAGAGGCAGAGACACAGGAGGAGGGAGAAGCAGGCTCCATGCCGGGAGCCCGACGCAGGACTCCATCCTGGGACTCCAGGATCAGGCCCTGGGCCAAAGGCAGGCGCCAAAGCGCTGAGCCACCCAGGGATCCTGGCAAATTGAATTTATATAAAATAGTTTTTAAAAAGATAAATGAATTAGACACAAGAATCTAAGCTAACCACACCAGACTGCGTCTTCAGGTTAAAAATAGGTATAATGGCAACAGAGATCTTGGTCATGGCATTCCTCAGTATTCCTCAGGATCTTTGTTTTTTAAATCATACTGATTCAATCTGATCTTAATGCTTTCTATGTGTGGTGCATAAAGCTGTTGTCCTCAGATATGTCTTCACTTTATTCACAAGGATCTTTTTAGGTTCTCTTTTGTGTTGAATGTACTGTGTTCTGTATCTTTAATTTTCCTTCTTATTAATTTACTTTATTGTTTTTATGCACACATCCTCTAGCATTTTTTTTCCTCTAGCATTTCTTAAGAACAAGTGCATGAGATGTAAATTATTTGAGATTTTGCATGTTTGAAACAATCTGCTTTAGCTTTATACTTGAGAGTTTGGCTGCCTATAGAGTTTTACATAAGAGATAATTTTCTTTCAGAATTCGAAGCAATTTTAACACTATCTTCTTGCTTTCAGTGTTGTTTGTCAGAAACACAAAAGCATTCCAATTCTAATCCTTTGCATATTTGTGTAATATGACCTTTACTTCTTATCTTTACTTCTTTCTCTATGTATCTTTTTTATGTGTAAATTTTAAAAACAATTTTATTGATGAATAATTACATATTATAAAAGTTACCCATTTTAAATGTATAATTAAGTGATTCTTCAGAAATTTACTGAGTTGTGCAACCATCACTACAATCCAGTTTTAGAACATTTTCATTACCCTAATAAGATTCTTCATGCCTGGTTACATTTAACTTTAGTGCCTATACCCAAATTCAGATACCACTAATCTACTTTCTTTCTCTATGAACTTGGTGATTTCTTGTATTTTTATCTCTCAGTTTTCCTTTTCTCTTTTTGTTTGTAGAATCATCTCTTTGCCCTCAGAAAGAAATATCACAATGATATGCCTTGGTGTGCATCTATTTTCATCCACTCTAATCAGCCTATAGTAGATCCTTTTAAACTGGTAACTAATGTCTTTGATATCTAAGAATTATTTTAAATTATTTCATTGATCCTGCCCTCTACTTTCTCTGTACTCTTTCAGGAACTACTATTAGTAGGATATTGGATTTTTTGGGCTGGTCTTCCATTTTCATTTCTTTTTCTTTCCTATTTTCTATGAGTCTTTTACACTCATATCTGAGAGATTTTCTCACTTTTGTCATTCTAATTTTCTGATGAGTTTTTTTTACATGTGAAAACATGTTTTATGTTTTTAATTTTCAAGACTTCTTTTTTGTACTCTGAATGTTCCTTTTTATAGTATTCTATTCTTAATTCATGAAAATAACTTATTCTCTTATCCTTTTGGGAATACTAATGATAACTCTTTTACTAACTTTTCAAATTCTTGCATGGTTTATTTCCTTGAATATTCTTTCTGCCTATTTGTTTCAGTCTTTATCTTCTCATTATAGTTTTTCTTCAAATTTTATAATCTTTGTTTACTTATTTTAGGAATGGAAGACTAAAAAGCTCATTTGAAGTTCTAAGCTATGGGTTGCTCTTGTCAACTTTGAACTTCACTTTAGGATTATCTGGGTGGGCGATTTGGGAGAAACCCCTACCCGCATCACTACCATTAAGGTATGTCTAAGGGTTTGTAGATTTCCTTGGGAAGTTTTCTAATTGCCTGGTTTCAGGTAAAGATCTGGTTGACAGCATTATAGGAGTATGCAGGGAGAAGAAAGCTGGTGGTCTCTGCATTCAGCATTCAGTTTTGCATTTGGTCCTTTCAATTTTGTTTTTCGTACAGTATTCTTACCCTTGAATGAGCCTAATGACCCCCATTCCTGACACTGTTTTATCCTTTCCAGGAAATAGATCTCAATCTCTGCTGCAGTTGGGGAAGGTCAGTGTGGAGTAAAAAGGGGATAATGGGGCCTAAATTCCCAAATCTTTCAACCTGGTTCTCCTTATTTTAGTTCTTTCCTCCCTAGCTATACAGTTAACTGGTAATATTAGTTTTTCTGCCTTTTAAGGATTCTGTGGTGTAAATAGAATTGGTTTTCAGCTTTGCCCATTGCTGACATGGGATTTAACTTCCTCAGTTTTTCTAAGTTTCAGGACTGACTGCTTTCCAGCTTCCAATGTTTTATGGCTGTTTTCTTTTTTTCTGCTCTTTCAATCCATTATTTTAGTGGAATAGTGAGTGAATAGAATTGGTTACATATATCAGCTCATGATTGTAATTTAGAAGATTGAAACTGCAATTTGATAATACATATGAGCAAAATCGTGGTCTTTTCTCAAAGTTTTAGATAAAGGTAAAAATCTAAATACGATATTTTCTTTCAATAAAATGTCTATAAGATTGCAAATATCAGTTTTCTTTGATCAATTTTTTGAGAAGTATCAGAAAAAATTAATTTTTATAATAACATATATTGTGTTTAATATATGTTCTAAAAATAGTTCACTGATTTTTGGCTAAATGGTATCTCCAAGGCCTTATATTAAATAATAGAATTTTGTAAAAATTGTATTCTTTTTCTTGCTGGATACATCCTATATATTACTAAATTATGCACACTCTATAATTTATCTACAAGTTAAGCAGAGTCAGGAAAAGCGAAGGTTTACATAACTGTATTGTTTCCCTCTCTACCAACTACTTCACACATGCTGAAATCTTTTTAAAAATTCCATTCTCATCGCAAAAGAAAAAAAATTTCTATGTATGATGACAGATGGTAATTGTACTGATCTTTCATGGTATATATATAAGTATCAAATCGTTACATTTATACCTGAAATTAATGTTATATGTCAATCATGCCAAAATTCAGAAAAATTCATTCTTAAAAAATATCCATCTTAAGGAAAACCATTTTTACCTTGCTTTCCTCAAACCACCAGCTCTATCAACAAATTCAATGGCCTATACATTTTTCCTAGAAACTTTTGTCCATTATCATGGTGTTCTCTTATTATCTATCTATAGAAATTAACATTATTTGTCACTTTTCTTGAAATGCTTTCTTCTCCTAATCTCCATGGCACCTGGCTCTCCGATTTCTTTACCCCAACATCTCTGACATCTCTTGTTCATTTTTTTTCTTTTCTTAAAATTTTATTCATTTATTCATGAGAGACACACAGAAAGAGAGGCAATGACGCAGGCAGAGGGAGAAACAGGCTCCATGCAGGGAGCCTGACATGGGCCTCGATCCCCGGTCTCCAGGATCATGCCCTGGGTCAAAAGCAGTGCTAAACCGCTGAGCCACCCAGGCTGCTCCTCTTGTTCATTATTATTATTATTTATGCTCATTATTCATTATTATTAATGCTCACTTATTTCACTATTCATGTTGAAAATGTTGCAGAGCTAAAGGACTCTGTCATTATTCCTCCTCTTTTCTCATTTAATTTCTCCTAACTGGGTGATCTCATTCAACATTGTGGCGGCATAATACAATTTTGAAATTATATATACTCTTTGAGATTTCTAGTAATGACAGTTATAAGGACTATATTTAAACACCTTTGCTTCAAGCAACCAAAATGTCAGACAATATATATAACAATGGTTTTCAAGACACTAACAAGGCAAAGAAAGACAGTAATACCTGAAAGACAGAAAACAAAGGAAGTGAGCCCAACTCTTGTTCCAACGTAATGCCTTAAGAGTTTCCACTCCATCCCAGAGGGATAGAGAAATAAGAAAAGAGCCATCTAGATTTCCTGGGATGAGGATATAGAACTGAGAATCTGTAGAGATCAAGATGGCTAGAGTTTGAAGGACAGAGTAATGGAAAGGAGAGAGTTGCAAAGAGATAAAATTCCTGAAATCTGAAGAAGTTCATTGAGTATTAAGTAGGGTCCTGATCAGCTTATATATTTGAGGAAACTACTTGAAGCCAAAGAAATTGGATTATTCCATTTTGGTGGGTGTTGAGTTTTATTCATTCTTTATATTTTGGGTACTAACCCTTTTTCAGATATGTCATTTGCAAGTATCTTCTCCAATTCTGTAGACTGACTTTTAGTTTTGTTGGTTGTTTCCCTTGCTGTCCAGATATTTTTATTTTGATGCAGCTCCAATAGTTTATTTTTTCTTTTTTTTCCTTGCCTCAAGAGATATATCTAGCAATAAGTTGCTACAGCTGATGTCAAGAGCCTTTTATTTCTATGTTCTCCTCAAGGATTTTGGTCTTTTTCCCATTGGATATTATTTCCTTTTTTGTCAATGATTAATTGCCCATATAGTCATGGGTTCGTTTCTGGGTTTTATATTCCATCCCATTGCTCTAGGTGCCCATTTTTGTGCTGGTACCATACTATTTGATCACTACAGCTTTGTAATATAACTTGAAGTATAGAATTTTAATGTGTCCAACTTTGCTCTGCTTTTCAAGGTTGCTCTGGTTGTTCAAGGTCTTTGTGGTTCCATACAAATTGATTATTTATTCTAGCTCTGTGGAAAATGCTGTTGGTATTTTGATATGGGTTGCTTTGAATGGATAGATTGTTTCAGGTAGTATAGATGTTCTAAGAATATTCATTTTTCCAATCCATGAACATGAAATGTCTTTCCATTTCTTTGTCTCATCTTCAGTTTCTTTCATCAGCATTTCATAGTTTTCAGAGTATAGTTCTTTCACCTTTTTGGTTAGGTTTATTCCTAGGTGTCTTATTGTTTTTAGTGCAATTGTAGCTGGGATCAATTCTTTAATTTCTCTTTCTGCTGCTTCATTATTGGTGTATAGAAATGCAACAGATTTCTGTACATTGATTTGTATCCTGTGAATTTACTGAATTTGTGTATCAGTTCTAACATTTGTTTTTTTGTTTTTTTAATAATAAATTTATTTTTTATTGGTGTTCAATTTGCCAACATACAGAATAACACCCAGTGCTCATTCCATCAAGTGCCCCCCTCAGTGCCCGTCACCCATTCACCCCCACCTCCCACCCTCTTCCCCTTCCACCACCCCTAGTTTGTTTCCCAGAATTAGGAGTCTTTATGTTTTTTTTTTTTTTTAGGAGTCTTTATGTTCTGTCTCCCTTTCTGATAACAATTTTTTGGTGGATTCTTTTGGTTTTTCTATATAGACTATCATGGTGTCTGATAATAGTGACAATTTGACTTCTTCCTTGTTGATTTGGAAGCCTTTTATTTCTTTTAGTTGTCTGATTATTGTGGTTAGGATGTCTAATGTTATGTGAAATAACATTGGTGAAAGTGGACAAACCTGTCTTGTTCCTGACCATATAAGAAAAGCTCTCAATTTTTCTCCAATGAGGATGATATTCATTGGGTTTCTCATATACGGGCTTTAAGATGTTGAGATATATTGCCTCTAAATTTACTTTGCTGAGAGGTTTTTTTTCTTTTATTTCTTTTTCTTTACCATGAATGGATATACTTTGTCAAATACTTCTACATACATCTATTGAAAGGATTATATGGTTCTTATCCTTTCTTTTATTAATATGTTCTGGGATCCCTGGGTGGCGAAGCGGTTTGGCGCCTGCCTTTGGCCCAGGGCGCGATCCTGGAGACCCGGGATCGAATCCCACATCGGGCTTCCAGTGTATGGAGCCTGCTTCTCCCTCTGCCTGTGTCTCTGCCTCTCTCTCTCTCTCTCTCTTTCTCTCTCTCTCTCTCTGTGACTATCATAAATAAATAAAAATTTATTAATATGTTCTATCATGTTGATTGATTTGCAAATATTGAACCACCCTCAAAACAAAGGGGTAAATTCCACTTAATTGTGATGAATTATTTTTTTAGTGTATTGTTGGATTCTATTTGCTAGTATTTCATTAAAAATTTTTCCATCGGGATCCCTGGGTGGCACAGTGGTTTGGCGCCTGCCTTTGGCCCAGGGCGCGATCCTGGAGACCCGGGATTGAATCCCACGTCGGGCTCCCAGTGCATGGAGCCTGCTTCTCCCTCTGCCTGTGTCTCTGCCTCTCTCTCTCTCTCTCTCTCTCTCTCTCTCTGACTATCATAAATAAATAAATAAATAAATAAATAAATAAATAAATAAATAATATTTTTTAAAAAAATTTCCATCCATATTTATCTGGGATATTGGCCTGTAGTCCTCTTTTTCAGTGGAGTCTTTATCTGGTTTTGGTACTAGGGTAATGCTGGCCACATAGAATAAATTTAGAAGTTTACTTTTGTTTTTGTTTTTCTGTTTTTGAATAGTTTGAGAAGAAAAGGTATTAACTTTTTTTAAATGTTTGGTCAAAACAACAGCTGGTGGTGAGTATGTGGAGAAAGAGGAATCCTCTTGCACTGCTGATGAGAATGCAAATTAGTGAAACTACTCTAGAAAACAATATGGAATTACCTAAAAAAGTAAAAATAGAACTACCCTATGATTAACCAATTGCACTACTGGTATTTACCCCAAAAATACTAAAATATTAATTCAAATGGATATATAAACCCTGATGTTTATAGCAGCATTATCTACAACAGACAATATATGGAAACAGCCCAAGTGTGAATTGATAGATGAGAGATAAAGAAATATACATAAACAGTGGAATAGTACTCATCCATAAAAAAGAATGAAGTCTTGCTATTTCCAATGATGTGGATGGATTTAGAGTATTATGCTAAGTGAAATAAGTCGAGAAAGACAAATACCATGTGATTTCATTCATATTTGGAATTTAAGAAACAAATCAAACAAGCATAGGGGAAAAAAAGAAAAACAGAAGCAAACCAAGAAACAAACTCTTAACAATAGAGAACAAACTGATGGTTACCAGAGGGGAGGTGGGTGGTGGGATAGGTTAAATAGGTGATGGGGATTAAGGAGTATATTTGTTGTGATGAGCACCATCTGTTGTATGAAAGTGTTGAGTCAGTATAATGTACTCCAGGAACTAATATTACACTGTATGTTAACTAACTGGAATTTAAATAAAAACTTAAAAAATTAAACTTATTGTGGTAACCATTAAAAAAGAGAAAATTTTAAAACAACAGGAATAAAGGAAACAGTTACATACAAGGGAAATATTATAAGACTTTGAGCTAATTTTTCAACCAAACATTAAATGACAGAAGGAAATGTCATGATACATTCTAAGTTTTGAAAGAAAAAAAATACAGCAAACATGAATACCCAGAACAGTTATAATTTTGTACAAGAGACATAAAAGCTCTCAGAGAAGCAAAAGTTAAAAACCATTCATAACCACTAAGCCAGCCCTATAAGAAAATTTAAAGAGGAGCACCTGGTTGGCTCAGTGGTTGAGCATCTGCATTTGACTCAGGTCCTGAGATTAAGTCCCGCATGAAGCTCCTCACACGGAGCCTGCTTCTCCCCCTGCCTATGTCTCTGCCTCTCTCTGTGTGTCCCTCATGAATAAATAAAATCTTTAAAAAAAGAAATGCTAAAGAGAATTATTTGAGTGGAAAGAAGAGGCCAAAAATAGAAGTAAGAAAATGATAAAAGGAAAAAAATTCATAGGTAAAGAAACATACAGCAAAGGTAATAGACTAATATCTTATAAATTCAGGGTAGAGATTAAAACATAAAAGTGCTAAAATCAGTTATATAAAAGAAAATTAGTCAAGAAATACAGAAAATTAAAGATGTAAAAATATATTATATATATATACTTACATATTATACATAATAGGGAGAGTAAAATTGTATGCTTTTACTCTGTGTCCAAGGTTAAGCAACCATAAATTTAATATATAGACTTCTATACACACAAGATGTTATATGTGAACCTAGTGGTGACAACAAATAAAAAACTTAGATACACAAAAAGGAAAAAGAAAAATCCAAGCATAACACAAAGATAAACCCACCAAACCACTGAAGGGAAGCAGAAGAAAAGAGAAACAGAGAAGAAATACAAAAATAAACAGAAAACAATTGCAAAATAGCAATTAGTACATACCTATCAATAATCACTTTAAATGCAAATGGTCTAAAGGGTAAAATAAAAAGACGGGGTGGCTGAGTTGATTTCAAAAGAAAACAAGACCCACATATATGCTGGTATAAGGTTACTATACTATGCTGGTATAGGTTACTACAGACCTAAAGACACATACATGCTGAAAGTGAAAGAATGGAAGAAGATATTCAATGCAGATGAAAGCAAAAAACAAAAAATCTGGGGTAGCAAAACTTATATCAGACAAATTAGGCTTTAAAATAAAGACTAGCAAGAGAAAAGAAGAGAAATACATAATGATAAAGGGTTAAATCCAATGGGAATATATAATAATTGTAAATACCTATGTACCCAACATAGGAGTACCTGAATACACAAAGCAAATATTAATAGACATAAAGAGACAGATTTAGAGTCATATAAGAATAGTATTATTAGTAACACCAAACTTATATCAGTGGTTACATTATTAGACAGAAAATCAGTTATGAAACATTGGCTTTGAATGACAAATTAGACCAGTTGGACTTAACAGACATTTATAGAACCTTCCATTCAAAAACTACAGAATCACATTCTTAACAAGTGTACATGGAATATTCTACATAATAGATCACATGTTATGCCACAAAACAAGTCAATAAATTTAAGAACATTTAAATCATATCAACCATCTGTTCTAACCATAAGATTAAACCAGAAAACAATTACATAAAAAACTAGAAAAATCACAAACACATGAAGGATAAAAATATAATACTAAACAACCAATGGGTCAATGAAGAAACAAAGAGGAAATTTTAAAAAATACATGGAAACAAATGAGCATGAAATCCCAATGGCCCAAAATTAATGGGACATAGCAAAATCAGTTCTATGAGGGAAATTTAAAGTGCCCTATGACCCAGCAATTGCACTGCTGGGGATTTACCAGATAAGATACAGATAAGATACAGATGCAGTGCAGTGATACAGATACAGTGAAACGCCGGGACACCTGCACACCAATGTTTATAGCAGCAATGTCCACAATAGCCAAACTGTGGAAGGAGCCTTGGTGTCCATCAAAAGATGAATGGATAAAGAAGATGTGGTCTATGTATACAATGGAATATTACTCAGCCATTGGAAACGACAAACACCCACAATTTGCTTCGACGTGGATAGAACTGGAGGGTATTATGCTGAGTGAAATAAGTCAATCAGAGAAGGACAAACATTATATGGCCTCATTCATTTGGGGAATATAAAAAATAGTGAAAGGGAATAAAGGAGAAAGGAAAGAAAATGAGTGGGAAATATCAGAGAGGGAGACAGAACATGAGAGACTCCTAACTCTGGGAAATGAACAAGGGGTGGTAGAAAGGGAGGTGGGCAGTGGGTGGGGATGACTGGGTGATGGGCACTGAGGGGGGCAGTTGATGGGATGAGCACTGGGTGTTATGCTATATGTTGGCAAATTGAACTCCAATAAAAAAATGGAAAAAAATAAAGTGATACAGGCCTACCACACAAAAAAGAAAAATCTCACATAAACAATTTAATCTGACACCTAAGGGAACAACAACAACAAAAACAAACAAAACCTAAATTTAATAGAAGGAGGGAAATAATAAATTTTAGAGTGGAAATAAGTGAAATTGAAACTTAAAAAAAATAGAAATAATCGTTGAATCCAGGAGCTGATTTGTTTAAAATTTGAACAAAATTGATTAACCTTTAGCTATACTCATGAAAAAAAGGGAGAGAGTTCAAAGAAATTAAATCATATGTAAAAGAGAAAACTAACAACTAACACCACAGAAATACAAAGGATTATAAAAGAATACTATGAAAAACTATATGCAAAAAAGTGGACAACCCAGAAGAACTGGATAAATTCCTAAAAATATGCAATCTTCCAAAACTGAATCACGAGGACAAAAAATTTGAACAGACTAATTATGACTAAAGAAATTAATTTCAAAAAACTCTCCCAAAACACAAGTATAGGACCAAATCACTTTTCAGTTGAATTCTGCCAATATCTAAATAAGAGTTAGTTTCTATTCTTCTCAAACTATTACCAAAAATAGAAGAATGAAAACTTCCAAATTCATTCTACAAGGTCAGCATTACCCTGATACCAAAACCTGACAAAGGCATTATGAGAGGGGGTGGGAGGAGAAGGAAGAGAGAGAAAATTACATGCCAATATCCTTGATCAACATAGATATGAAAGGATTTTTAAGGTATAAAAATTCTTTTTTTTTATTTTTTTTAAAATTTATTTATTTATGATAGTCACACACACACACACAGAGAGAGAGAGAGGCAGAGACACAGGCAGAGGGAGAAGCAGGCTCCATGCACCGGGAGCCCGATATGGGATTCGATCCCGGGTCTCCAGGATCGCGCCCTGAGCCAAAGGCAGGCGCCAAACCGCTGCGCCACCCAGGGATCCCTAAGGTATAAAAATTCTTAACAAAATATTAACAAACCAAACTCAAGAATACATTAAAAGGATCATTCACCACTATCATGTGGGAAGCATTCCAGGGATGCAAAGATGGTTCATTATCTGCAAAACAGTCAATATGATACATCACATTTAAAAAAGATAGGATAAAAAAACATATAATTATCTCAGAATGTTCTAGATGCAGAAAAACACATTTGAAAATATACATCATTTCATGATAAAATCTCTCAACAACATAGGTTTAGACTGAATATGCATCAATAAAACAAAGATCATATATAAAGAAAACAGAGCAAATATTGTATTCAATGGCGAAAAACTGAAAACTTTTTCAGATGAGGAAGAAGACAAGGATATACACACTCATCACTTTTATTTTATATAGGACTGGATGTCCTAGCCACAACAATCAGACAAGTAAAAGGAAACATGTTCAAATTGATAAAGTAGAAGTAAAACCTTTACTATTTGCAGATGCAGTGATACTATATACTGAAAACTCTAAAGGTTCCACCAAAATCTATTAGAACTAATAAAGGAATTCAGTAATGTTGCAGAATACAAAAGAGACATACATAAATTTGTTGCAATTTGTATACACTAATAATGAAGAGCAGAAAACAATCTCATTTACAATTGCACATTAAGATAAAATACCTTGGAATAAACTTAACCAAAGAGATGAAATACTTATACTCAGAAAAGTATAACACACTGAAAAAATTGAACACAATACAAATGGAAGTATATACCATACTCATGGATTGAAGGAATTAATATTGTTAAAATGTTTATACTACCAAAAGGAATCTACAGATTTAATGCAATCCCTATCAAAAGACAATAGTATTTTTCATAGAACTAGAACAAATATTCCTAAATTTGTATAAAACCACAAAATACTCCAAATATACAAAGGAATCTTGAAAAAGAGCAGAGCTGGATTTATCAAAATCCAAGATTTCAAGCAATTGCTGCAAAGCTGTAGTAATTAAACAGTATGGTACTGCCATAAAAGAAGACACATAGATGAATGGAATAAGATAGTGATTCCAGAAATAAATCCATGCTTATATTGTCAATTAATCTATTACAAAGTAGGCAAACATAAACAATGGGGGAAACTATGGTGTTTTCAATAAATGGTGTTGGGAAAGCTGAACAGCTACATGAAAGAAAATGAAACTGGACCACTTCTTATATCAAAACATACTCAAATTGATTAGAGACTTAAACGTGAGATCTGAAACCATAACACTCTTAAAAGAAAATTAGGCAGTAATCTCTTGGATCTTTGCCCTAGCAACATATTTATGGCTATGTCTCCTTACCCAGAGAAACAAAAGCAAAAATAAATTTTGGGGACTCCACCAAAATATAAAGCTTTTGCACAACAAAAGAAACTATTAACAAAAGAAAAGTTAAGAGAAGAAGGCAAGATGAAGGGAGTAGGGTCCCTAAGTTACCTGTCCTCACCGAATTACCTAGATGACCTTCAAACCATCCTGAAAATCTACGAATTCGGCCTGAGATTTAAAGAGAGAACAGCTGGAATGCTACAGTGAGAAGAGTTCGCGCTTCTATCAAGGTAGGAAGACGGGGAAAAAGAAATAAAGAAACAAAAGGCCTCCGAGGGGGAGGGGCCCCGAGAGGAGCCAGCTAAGGCCTGGGCGAGTGCCCCCAGGACAGGAAAGCACCAGCCCGGAGAAGCAGGAGCTTCACCAATCTTCCCGGGCGGAAAGGCACTCACAGGGAGTAAGAGCAGGACCCCAGGAGGGCGGGGATGCCATCAGGCTCCCTGGGACACTAACAGACACCTGTGCCCCGGGGAGAGTGCGACGAGCTCCCTAAAGGTCTGCAGCGTGCACAGGGCTGGACCCGGAAGCAGCTCGGAGGCGGCTCCGGCAGAGGAAGAGGCTCCACGCAGAGGGGCCTGCGTGGCCCCGTGAGCAGCTCGGAGGGGCTCAGGCGGCGGCTCTGCGCAGAGGGGGCTGCCTGGCCTGGAGAGGGATTCCAACAGCACAGGCCCCGGAGTACAGGGCACCCGGGACACAGCCCAGGATCCGCCCCCCCCCCCACCCCGGACAGGCAGAGGCCAGGAGGGCACAGGACAGCAAGGACGATCCTGCCCCAAGCTGAGCAGATCAGCTGCCCCACCTCGGGAGCATCCAGGCCCTGCAGACTGAGAGCCTCGTAGCTACTCCAGGAGCTGAATCCAGGGCTCCAGACCTGGCTGCCGCCACTGTGGTTGTTCCTCCTGGGGCCTCACAGGGTAAAAAACCCCCACTGAACCTCACAGTGGCCTCACCAGATAAACAGGATACACATTACTCACTGAGCCCTACACCAGGCAGGGGGCAGAGCAGCTACCCAAAGTGCTAACACCTGAAAATCAGCACAACAGGCCCCTCCCCCAGAAGACCAGCTAGAGGGACAGGTGAAAAACAAATTATTGACCAAGCAGCACTGGAAAGTTCCAGGGGAATTCAAGGGACTTACAGTATACAGAATCAGAGGATACTCCCCCGTGGGTTTTTTTTGTTTTTGTTTTTGATTTTTTTTGCTTTTTAATTTCTGTTTCCTTCCCGCACCCCTTTCTTTTCCTTTCTTTCTTTTTCTATTTTTCTTCTATTTTTTCTTTTATTCTTCCATTTTTCTTTTTTCTTTTTCTCTTTTCTTTCCTTCTTTCTCTTATCTCTTTTTCTCCTTTTCCCAATACAACTTGTTTTTGGCCACTCTGCACTGAGACTACAAGGAAAACCTCACCTCAAAAGAAAGAATCAGAAACAGTCCTCACTCCCACAGAGTTACAAAATTTGGATTACAATTCAATGTCAGAAAGCCAATTCAGAAGCACTATTATAAAGCTACTGGTGACTCTAGAAAAAAGCATTAAGGACTCAAGAGACTTCATGACTGCAGAATTTAGATCTAATCAGGCAGAAATTAAAAATCAATTGATGTTTCTAGCAGCCATGTCCACAATAGCCAAACTGTGGAAGGAGTCTCGGTGCCCATCGAAAGATGAATGGATAAAGAAGATGTGGTTTATGTATACAATGGAATATTACTCAGCCATTAGAAACAACAAATACCCACCATTTGCTTCAACGTGGATGGAACTGGAGGGTATTATGCTGAGTGAAGTAAGTCAATCGGAGAAGGACAAACAGTGTATGTTCTCACTTATTTGGGGAATATGAATAATAGTGAAGGGGAATATAAGGGAAGGGAGAAGAAATGTGTGGGAGATATCAGAAAGGGACACAGAACATAAAGACTTCTAACTCTGGGAAATGAACTAGGGGTGGTGGAAGGGGAGGAGGGCGGGGGGTGGGGGTGAATGGGTGACGGGCACGGAGGGGGACACTTGACGGGATGAGCACTGGGTGTTATTCTGTATGTTGGTAAATTGAACACCAATAAAAATTAATTTATAAAAAAAAAAATAGAGTTCCCCTACCCCCCAGTAATTGCTCTACTGAGGATTTACCCCAAAGATACAGATGCAGTGAAAAGCCGAGCCTACACTCCAATGTTTCTAGCAGCAATGTCCACAATAGCAAACTGTGGAAGGATCCTCGGTGTCCATCAAAAGATGAATGGATAAAGAAGATGTCGTATATGTATACAATGGAATATTAGCCATTAGAAACCACAAATACCTACCATTTGCTTTGATGTGGATGGAAATGGAGGGCATTAGGCTGAGTGAAGTAAGTCAATCGGAGAAGGACAATCATTATATGGTTTCACTCATATGGGGAATATAAAAAATAGTCAAAGGGATTATAGTGGAAAGCAGAGAAAATGAGTGGGAGAAACTAGGGTGACAAAACATGAGAGACTTTTAACTCTGGGAAATGAACAAGAGGTAGTAGAAGGGGAGGTGGGTAGGGGGATAGGATGACTGGGTGATGGGCACTGAGGGTGGCAATTGACGGGATGAGCACTGAGTGTTATACTATATGTTGGAAAATCGAACTTCAATAAAAAGAATATATGTATACAAAAAAAAAATAAAAAAAATAAAAATCAATTGAATGAGATGCAAACCAAACTAGAAGTCCTAAGGACGAGGGTTAACGAGATGGAAGAACGAGTGAGTGACATAGAAGACAAGTTGATGGCAAAGAGGGAACCTGAGGAAAAAAGAGACAAAGAGTTGGAAGATGTTGAAGATAGATTAAGGGAAATAAATGACAGCCTGAGGAAGAAAAACCTATGTTTAATTGAGGTTCCTGAGGGCGCCGAAAGGGACAGAGGTCCAGAATATGTATTTGAACAAATCCTAGCTGAAAACTTTCCTAATCTGGGAAGGGAAACAGGCATTCAGATCCAGGAAATAGAGAGATTCCCCCCCCCGCCTAAGATCAATAAAAACTGTTCAACACCTCGACATTTAATAGTGAAGCTTGCAAATTCCAAAGATAAAGAGAAGATCCTTAAAGCAGCAAGAGACAAGAAATCGCTGACTTTTAAGGGGAGGAGTATTAGGGTAACAGCAGACCTCTCCACAGAGACCTGGCAGGCCAGAAAGGGCTGACAGGATATATTCAGGGTCCTAAATGAGAAAAACATGCAACCAAGAAGACTTTATCCAGCAAGGCTCTCATTCAGAATGGAAGGAGAGGTAAAGAGCTTCCAAGACTGGCAGGAACTGAAAGAATATGTAACTTCCAAACCAGCTCTGCAAGAAATTTTAATGGGGACTCTTAAAATTCCCCTTTAAGAAGAAGTCCAGTAGAGCAATCCACAAAAACAAGGACTGAATAGATATCATGATGACACTAAACTCATATCTTTCAATAGTAACTCTGAACGTGAACGGGCTTAATGACCCCATCGAAAGGCACAGGGTTTCAGACTGGATGGAAAAGCAGGACCCATCTATTTGCTGTCTACAAGAGACTCATTTTAGACAGAAGGACACCTACAACCTGAAAATAAAAGGTTCGAGAACCATTTACCATTCAAATGGTCCTCAAAGGAAAGCAGGGGTAGCCATCCTTATATCAGATAAACTAAAATTTACCCCGAAGACTGTAGTGAGAGCTGAAGAGGGACACTATATCATACTTAAAGGATCTATCCAACAAGAGGAATTAACAATCCTCAATATATATGCCCCGAATGTGGGAGCTGCCAAATATATCAATCAATTAATAATCAAAGTTAAGACATACTTAGATACTAATGCACTTATACTTGGTGACTTCAATCTAGCACGTTCTACACTCGATAGGTCTTCTAAACACAACTTCTCCAAAGAAATGAGGGCTTTAAATGATACACTGGACCAGATGGATTTCATAGATATCTACAGAACTTTACATCCAAACTCAAGTGAATACACATTCTTCTCAAGTGCACATGGAACTTTCTCCAGAATAGACCACATACTAGGTAACAAAGTCAGAACCGATACCAAAAGATTGGGATCGTCCCCTGCATATTCTCAGACCATAATGCTTTGAAATTAAAACTAAATCACAACAAGAAGATTGGAAGGACTTCAAAGACGTGGAGGTTAAACCATCCTGCTAAAAGATGAAAGGGTTAATCAGGAATTAAAAATAGACCTGCCCTACGACCCAGCAATTGCACTGTTAGGGATTTACCCCAAAGATTCAGATGCAATGAAACGCCGGGGCACCTGCACCCCGATGTTTCTAGCAGCCATGTCCACAATAGCCAAACTGTGGAAGGAGCCTCGGTGCCCATCGAAAGATGAATGGATAAAGAAGATGTGGTTTATGTATACAATGGAATATTACTCAGCCATTAGAAACAACAAATACCCACCATTTGCTTCAACGTGGATGGAACTGGAGGGTATTATGCTGAGTGAAGTAAGTCAATCGGAGAAGGACAAACAGTGTATGTTCTCACTTATTTGGGGAATATGAATAATAGTGAAGGGGAATATAAGGGAAGGGAGAAGAAATGTGTGGGAGATATCAGAAAGGGACACAGAACATAAAGACTTCTAACTCTGGGAAATGAACTAGGGGTGGTGGAAGGGGAGGAGGGCGGGGGGTGGGGGTGAATGGGTGACGGGCACGGAGGGGGACACTTGACGGGATGAGCACTGGGTGTTATTCTGTATGTTGGTAAATTGAACACCAATAAAAATTAATTTATAAAAAAAAAAATAGAGTTCCCCTACCCCCCAGTAATTGCTCTACTGAGGATTTACCCCAAAGATACAGATGCAGTGAAAAGCCGAGCCTACACTCCAATGTTTCTAGCAGCAATGTCCACAATAGCAAACTGTGGAAGGATCCTCGGTGTCCATCAAAAGATGAATGGATAAAGAAGATGTCGTATATGTATACAATGGAATATTAGCCATTAGAAACCACAAATACCTACCATTTGCTTTGATGTGGATGGAAATGGAGGGCATTAGGCTGAGTGAAGTAAGTCAATCGGAGAAGGACAATCATTATATGGTTTCACTCATATGGGGAATATAAAAAATAGTCAAAGGGATTATAGTGGAAAGCAGAGAAAATGAGTGGGAGAAACTAGGGTGACAAAACATGAGAGACTTTTAACTCTGGGAAATGAACAAGAGGTAGTAGAAGGGGAGGTGGGTAGGGGGATAGGATGACTGGGTGATGGGCACTGAGGGTGGCAATTGACGGGATGAGCACTGAGTGTTATACTATATGTTGGAAAATCGAACTTCAATAAAAAGAATATATGTATACAAAAAAAAAATAAAAAAAATAAAAATCAATTGAATGAGATGCAAACCAAACTAGAAGTCCTAAGGACGAGGGTTAACGAGATGGAAGAACGAGTGAGTGACATAGAAGACAAGTTGATGGCAAAGAGGGAACC
This sequence comes from Nyctereutes procyonoides, assembly GCF_905146905.1. Taxonomy (NCBI): domain Eukaryota; kingdom Metazoa; phylum Chordata; class Mammalia; order Carnivora; family Canidae; genus Nyctereutes; species Nyctereutes procyonoides. Next base: position 60,832,713 of record NW_026575125.1, on the reverse strand, counting down.
TGAGGAAAAAAGAGACAAAGAGTTGGAAGATGTTGAAGATAGATTAAGGGAAATAAATGACAGCCTGAGGAAGAAAAACCTATGTTTAATTGAGGTTCCTGAGGGCGCCGAAAGGGACAGAGGTCCAGAATATGTATTTGAACAAATCCTAGCTGAAAACTTTCCTAATCTGGGAAGGGAAACAGGCATTCAGATCCAGGAAATAGAGAGATTCCCCCCCCCCGCCTAAGATCAATAAAAACTGTTCAACACCTCGACATTTAATAGTGAAGCTTGCAAATTCCAAAGATAAAGAGAAGATCCTTAAAGCAGCAAGAGACAAGAAATCGCTGACTTTTAAGGGGAGGAGTATTAGGGTAACAGCAGACCTCTCCACAGAGACCTGGCAGGCCAGAAAGGGCTGACAGGATATATTCAGGGTCCTAAATGAGAAAAACATGCAACCAAGAAGACTTTATCCAGCAAGGCTCTCATTCAGAATGGAAGGAGAGGTAAAGAGCTTCCAAGACTGGCAGGAACTGAAAGAATATGTAACTTCCAAACCAGCTCTGCAAGAAATTTTAATGGGGACTCTTAAAATTCCCCTTTAAGAAGAAGTCCAGTAGAGCAATCCACAAAAACAAGGACTGAATAGATATCATGATGACACTAAACTCATATCTTTCAATAGTAACTCTGAACGTGAACGGGCTTAATGACCCCATCGAAAGGCACAGGGTTTCAGACTGGATGGAAAAGCAGGACCCATCTATTTGCTGTCTACAAGAGACTCATTTTAGACAGAAGGACACCTACAACCTGAAAATAAAAGGTTCGAGAACCATTTACCATTCAAATGGTCCTCAAAGGAAAGCAGGGGTAGCCATCCTTATATCAGATAAACTAAAATTTACCCCGAAGACTGTAGTGAGAGCTGAAGAGGGACACTATATCATACTTAAAGGATCTATCCAACAAGAGGAATTAACAATCCTCAATATATATGCCCCGAATGTGGGAGCTGCCAAATATATCAATCAATTAATAATCAAAGTTAAGACATACTTAGATACTAATGCACTTATACTTGGTGACTTCAATCTAGCACGTTCTACACTCGATAGGTCTTCTAAACACAACTTCTCCAAAGAAATGAGGGCTTTAAATGATACACTGGACCAGATGGATTTCATAGATATCTACAGAACTTTACATCCAAACTCAAGTGAATACACATTCTTCTCAAGTGCACATGGAACTTTCTCCAGAATAGACCACATACTAGGTAACAAAGTCAGAACCGATACCAAAAGATTGGGATCGTCCCCTGCATATTCTCAGACCATAATGCTTTGAAATTAAAACTAAATCACAACAAGAAGATTGGAAGGACTTCAAAGACGTGGAGGTTAAACCATCCTGCTAAAAGATGAAAGGGTTAATCAGGAATTAAAAATAGACCTGCCCTACGACCCAGCAATTGCACTGTTAGGGATTTACCCCAAAGATTCAGATGCAATGAAACGCCGGGGCACCTGCACCCCGATGTTTCTAGCAGCCATGTCCACAATAGCCAAACTGTGGAAGGAGCCTCGGTGCCCATCGAAAGATGAATGGATAAAGAAGATGTGGTTTATGTATACAATGGAATATTACTCAGCCATTAGAAACGACAAATACCCACCATTTGCTTCAACGTGGATGGAACTGGAGGGTATTATGCTGTGTGAAGTAAGTCAATCGGAGAAGGACAAACAGTGTATGTTCTCATTCATTTGGGTAATATGAATAATAGTGAAGGGGAATATAAGGGAAGGGAGAAGAAATGTGTGGGAGATATCAGAAAGGGTCACAGAACATAAAGACTTCTAACTCTGGGAAATGAACTAGGGGTGGTGGAAGGGGAGGAGGGCGGGGGGTGGGGGTGAATGGGTGACGGGCACGGAGGGGGACACTTGACGGGATGAACACTGGGTGTTATTCTGTATGTTGGTAAATTGAACACCAATAAAAATTAATTTATAAAAAATAAAAAAAAACAAAAAAAAAGAAAAAATTAAAAAGATTCATGGAAACTAATGAGAATGAAGATACAACCATTTAAAATCTTTGGGATGCAGCAAAAGCAGTCCTGAGGGGGAAATACATCGCAATACAAGCATCCATTCAAAAATTGGAAAGGACTCAAATACAAAAACTAACCTTACACCTAAAGGAGCTAGAGAAAAAAACGGCAAATAGACCCTACACCCAGCAGAAGAAGAGAGTTAATAAAGATTGGAGCAGAACTCAATGAAATCAAGACCAGAAGAACTGTGGAACAGGTCAACAAAACCAGGAGTTGGTTCTTTGAAAGAATTAATAAGATAGATAAACCATTAGGCAGCCCTATTAAAAAGAAGAGTGAGAAGACTCAAATTAACAAAATCATGAATGAGAAAGGAGAGATCACTACCAACACCAAGGAAATAAAAATGATTTAAAAACATATTGTGAACAGCTATATGCCAATAAATTAGGCAATCTAGAAGAAATGGACGCATTTCTGGAAAGCCACAAATTACCAAACTGGATCGGGAAGAAATAGACAACCTGAACAGGCCAATAACCAGGGAGGATATTGAAGCAGTCACCAAAAACCTCCCAAGACACAAAAGTCCAGGACCTGATGGCTTCCCAGGGGAATTCTATCAAACGTTTAAAGAAGAAAACATACCTATTCTACTAAAGCTGTTTGGAAACATAGAAAGAGATGGAGAACTTCCAAATTCCTTCTATGAGGCCAGCATCACCTTATTCCAAAACCAGACAAAGACCCCACCAAAAAGGAGAATTACAGACGAATATCCCTGATGAACATGGATGCAAAAATTCTCAACAAGATACTAGCCAATAGGATCCAACAGTACATTAAGAAAATTCTTCACCACGACCAAGTAGGATTTATCCCAGGACACAAGGCTGGTTCAACATTCGTAAAACAATCAATGTGATTCATCACATCAGTAAGAGAAAAACCAAGAACCATATGATCCTTTCATTAGATGCAGAGAAAGCATTTGACACAATGCAGCATCCATTCCTGATCAAAACTCTTCAGAGTGTAGGGATAGAGGGAACATTCCTCAACATCTTAAAAGCCATCTACGAAAAGCCCACAGCAAATATAATTCTCAATGCGGAAGCACTGGGTGCCTTTCCCCTAAGATCAGGAACAAGACAGGGATGTCTACTCTCACCACTGCTATTCAACATAGTACTGGAAGTCCTAGCCTCAGCAATCAGACAACAAAAAGACATTAAAGGCATTCAAATTGGCAAAGAAGAAGTCAAACTCTCCCTCTTCGCTGATGACATGATACTGTACATAGAAAACCCAAAAGCCTCCACCCCAAGATTGCTAGAACTCATACAGCAATTTGGTAGCGTGGCAGGATACAAAATCAATGCCCAGAAATCAATGGCATTTCTATACACTAACAATGAGACTGAAGAAAGAGAAATTAAGGAGTCAATCCCATTTACAATTGCACCCAAAAGCATAAGATACCTAGGAATAAACCTAACCAAAGAGGTAAAGGATCTATACCCTAAAAACTATAGAACACTTCTGAAAGAAATTGAGGAAGACACAAAGAGATGGAAAAATATTCCATGCTCATGGATTGGCAGAATTAATATTGTGAAAATGTCAATGTTACCCAGGGCAATTTACACGTTTAATGCAATCCCTATCAAAATACAATGGACTTTCTTCAGAGAGTTAGAACAAATTATTTTAAGATTTGTGTGGAATCAGAAAAGACCCCGAATAGCCAGGGGAATTTTAAAAAAGAAAACCATAGCTGGGGGCATCACAATGCCAGATTTCAGGTTGTACTACAAAGCTGTGGTCATCAAGACAGTGTGGTACTGGCACAAAAAACAGACACATAGATCAATGGAACAGAATAGAGAATCCAGAAGTGGACCCTGAACTTTATGGTCAACTAATATTCGATAAAGGAGGAAAGACTATCCACTGGAAGAAAGACAGTCTCTTCAATAAATGGTGCTGGGAAAATTGGACATCCACATGCAGAAGAATGAAACTAGACCACTCTCTTGCACCATACACAAAGATAAACTCAAAATGGATGAAAGATCTAAATGTGAGACAAGATTCCATCAAAATCCTAGAGGAGAACACAGGCAACACCCTTTTTGAACTCGGCCACAGTAACTTCTTGCAAGATACATCCACGAAAGCAAAAGAAACAAAAGCAAAAATGAACTATTGGGACTTCATCAAGATAAGAAGCTTTTGCACAGCAAAGGATACAGTCAACAAAACTAAAAGACAACCTACAGAATGGGAGAAGATATTTGCAAATGACTATCAGATAAAGGGCTAGTTTCCAAAATCTATAAAGAACTTTTAAACTCAACACCAAAGAAACAAACAATCCAATCATGAAATGGGCAAAAGACTTGAAGAGAAATCTCACAGAGGAAGACATAGACATGGCCAACATGCACATGAGAAAATGCTCTGCATCACTTGCCATCAGGGAAATACAAATCAAAACCACAATGAGATACCACCTCACACCAGTGAGAATGGGGAAAATTAACAAGGCAGGAAACAACAAATGTTGGAGAGGATGCGGAGAAAAGGGAACCCTCTTACACTGTTGGTGGGAATGTGAACTGGTGCAGCCACTCTGGAAAACTGTGTGGAGGTTCCTCAAAGAATTAAAAATAGACCTGCCCTACGACCCAGCAATTGCACTGTTGGGGATTTACCCAAAGATACAGATGCAATGAAACGCCGGGACACCTGCACCCCGATGTTTCTAGCAGCCATGTCCACAATAGCCAAACTGTGGAAGGAGCCTCGGTGTCCATCGAAAGATGAATGGATAAAGAAGATGTGGTTTATGTATACAATGGAATATTACTCAGCCATTAGAAATGACAAATACCCACCATTTGCTTCAACGTGGATGGAACTGGAGGGTATTATGCTGAGTGAAGTAAGTCAATCGGAGAAGGACAAACAGTGTATGTTCTCACTTCATTTGGGGAATATGAATAATAGTGAAAGGGAATATAAGGGAAGGGAGAAGAAATGGGTGGGAAATATCAGAAAGGCAGACAGAACATAAAGACTTCTAACTCTGGGAAACGAACTAGGGGTGGTGGAAGGGGAGGAGGACGGGGGGGTGGGAGTGAGTGGGTGACGGGCACTGAGGGGGACACTTGACGGGATGATTACTGGGTGTTATTCTTTATGTTGACAAATTGAACACCAATAAAAAATAAATTTATTATTAAAAAAAAAAAAGAAAAGTTAAGGGACGCCTGGGTGGCTCAGTGGTTGAGCATCTGCCTTTAGCTCAGGGCGTGTTCCTGGAGTCCCAGGATCGAGTCCCACATAAGTCTTCCTGCATGGAGCCTGCTTCTCCCTCTGCCTGTGTCTCTTCCTCTCTCTCTGTGTGTCTCTCATCAATAAATAAATAAATAAAATCTTTAAATAAAAGGAAAAGTTAAGCTCCCTAGTGGGAGAAGATATTTACAAATGGTACATCCAATAAGGGGTTAATATCTAGAATATATAAAGAACTTCTACAACTTAACACCAGAAAAACTCTACAAATAATGTGATTAAAAATGTGTAGAATAACTGCTTAGACAGTATTCCAAAGAAGACATAGAGATAACCAATGAATACACACAAAGATGGTCAACATCACTAATCATCATGATAAAGCTAATCAAACTACAATGAGATATCACCTCACATCAGTCAAAATTGGTGAAATAAAAAAAGACAAGAGATAAAAAATGTTTGTAAGGATATACAGAAAAGGGAACCCTCATGCACTGTTGATGGGATTGTAAAATGGTGCAGTTGATATGGAAAACAGTATAAAGTTTTCTTAAAAAAATAAAACTAGAAGCACTATATGATCCAGTATTTCCACTTTGGGGTATACATTCAAAATATTTGAAAGCAGGGTGTCAAAGAGATATTTGCACACTTATGTTCATAGCTGCACTAGTCATAATAGCCAAGAGGTGTACAAAACACAAATGTCTATTAATAAGTGAACTGTACATCTGAAACTGATGATGCACTATATGTTGGCTAATTGAAGAAGTTTAAAAAACACTTTACTATTTGCCCCTAGTCATTTCTCCAGAATCATCTCCCACTAATTCCTGATTTGCACCTTATATTCTACCTATTTTGAGTGAGTTTTTCATTGTTGTTGTTGTTACTCTAAGTGCTCCAGACTATTTCCATCTTCTGTGACTTTGCATATTGCTGCCACAGATGATAATTTTTTCCTTTCCATTTCTGCTTAGAATTCAATCTCATCATTTTGTGTACCTCTTTTCCTCCATAGTTCCTCAATTCTCCTTACTAAGTACACAGAAACCTTAAAAATCCTTCTTCTCTGAGTAACTTTGGCCAAAATAAATGAATAGCAGTAACTTAAAATTCCATTCATATTATCAATTAAATGACCAATATTGGCTTAAAGTCTCTTCAGGTCTTTAATACTTTTGAAGAGGTACAGAGTTTTAATTAAAAGTACTCTTGGGGCACCTGGGTGACTCAGTCAGTTAAACGTCTGCTTTCGGCTCAGGTCATAATCTCAGGGTACTGATATTCAATATCAGTATCAATATCAGCCTAGAATAGGGCTCCATGCCCAGCAGGGAGCTTGCTCTTTCTCTCCCTTTCCCTCTCCCTCTGTTCTCTCTCTCTTCTTAATAAGCAAACTCTTAAAAAAAATGCTTAAGCAGTAGGTTGCATATAGAGAATGAGTGAGTATTCTCAAGTGAATGAATATTTTTTTGGTTAGAAGTCCTTTACTCCACACTTGGAGTAATGAATATTCTCAAGTAAATGAATATTTTTTTGGTTAGAAGTCCTTTACAGCCTAAGCACGTGACCACTCCCACTTCAAGTTCCCAAACTTAGAGTTTCCCATTTATCATGTCAATCAAATCCTTGAGCTAAATTCTACCTTTACTGACTACAATGAAGAATGTGGCCTGGGAGTCTTTTCCCATAACTTCATCTGTAATCAAATAAGCCTCAGGTTAGTTTGCATTTTCTTCTTCCTTAGACTGGAACTACAATATTTTGTATATCTGTGCAACCTTTAGCTTATTTTACCTCCATTTTTAAGCAGTGATAAGTTTAGAGTTCTTTTTTTCATACTTTTAATTTCTTAGAGAAAAAATTTGCAAATGCTCTGAAAAGCATGATTTTTCTCTTTGAAGGGGGAAACAAGTAAAAAATCAACTGGTATGATAAGCAAATTTGTGAAGTGATTATGTTTTTTTTCTTTTTAAAAAGTTGGAAAGGTATAGCAAAATTATCTTTTAAAAATTTATCTTGATCCTGATGAAAGAGCCCCAATAAGATCAATAACAACATGGGATGTTCTTGAATGGATTGCCACCTAACTGTGACAAAAGATTTGTATGTGGTATAGTGACTGTGCATCTTAGATTTTCTGGTTAAGTCCCAACTTCAAATATTTTGTACTTTTGTCAGATCTTTGTGTTGATTCTTATTTTCTTAATTGTTCATTGTTATTTGCCATCATTCTTTTTTCTTTGTTTTAATTGAAATATATTTGACATATAATACTGTCTTTATTTGAGGTATACAGCATGTTGACTTGATATATTTATATATTGTAATGTGATTGATACTATAATGATAGCATTATAATTTCTGTGATGGAATAATTAAGATCAAGTCTCTTATCAAGTTTGATGACTTAAATACAATATTGTTGTCTATATTCACTGTATTGTGCATTAGACATCCATGACTTATTTATCTTCTACTTCAAGTGTTGTACCCTTAAAAACATATCTATTTCCCCACCATTTCACTGTTTTATGAATTAGGGTTTATTAAATTCTACATATAAGTGATATCATATGGTACTTGTCTTTGTCTTATCTCACTTAGAATAATGTTCTCAATGTCCATCCATGTTGTTGAAAATGGTGGGATTTCCTTTTTTCTCATGGTTATAAAATATTTTGTTGTACATATATACTACATCTTCTTTTTAAAGATTTTATTTATTTATTCATGGGGGGTGGAGAGAGGAGTCAGAGACACAGGCAGAGGGAGAAGCAGGCTCCACGCAAGGAGCCCCATGTGGGACTTGATCCCGGAATCCCGGGATCACGCCCTGAGCTGAAGGCAGATGTTCAATCGCTGAGCCACCCAGGCGTCTGTATACTACATCTTCTTGATCCCTTCATTCACAAGTGGACACATAGATTGTTTCCAATGTTGTATATTTTAAATAATGCTGTAGTATATATGGGGTGCATATATCTCTACAATATCCTGCTTTCTTTTCCAGTGGCCCAGAAGTGGAACTTCTGAATTATATAGTAGTTCTATTTTTAATTTTTTGAAGACTCTCCATTTAAGGACCTCCACATTTTGAGAAGTCTCCATGGCTGGAGCAATTTACATTCCTACCACCAGTAGACGATGGTTCCCTTTTTTCCACATCTTTGCCAATACTTGCTATATCCTGTTTTTTTTTTCTTTCTTTTTTTTTTTTTTTTTTTTTTTTTTGATGATAGCCATCCTAATAGGTGTGAGATGGTATTTCACTGCAGTTTGGGTTTGTATTTCCCTGAGAGTGATGTTGAGAATCTTTTCATGCACCTGTTTGCCATTTGTTTATTTATTTTCTTTAGGACAATATTTAGTGCCTCTGCACATTTTAAAATCAGTTTGTTGGGGTTATTTTGCAACTGAATTTTAAGTAGTTCTTTATATATGTTGGATATTAACCCATAATCCAATATATGATTTCTAATTATTTTCTTTCATTCTGCATGTTGCCTTTTATTTTGGTGTTTCTTTTGCTGAGCAGAAACTTTTAAGTCTGATGTAGTACTACTTGTTTACTTTTGCGTTTGTTGCACTTTTGGTGTCATATTCAAAGAATAATTGCCATGATCAATGCTGAGGAAATTCTTCTTTGTTTTCTTCTAGGAGTTTTATGATATTAAGTCTTATGTTTAAGTATTTGATTCACTTCAAGTTAATTTTTGTGAGCGGTGTTAGATAGGAATTTAATTTCATTGTTCAGTATATGTTTACACAGTTTCCCCAGCACCATATGTTAAAGAGACTATACTTTCCCTTTTCTGTGTTCTTGGTTCTCAAGTTGAATATTAGTTCAGTATATATCCAGGAGTTTCATTCTGGGCCTTCCATACTGCTGCATTGGTCTGTGTGTCTATTTTATGACAGCAGAACACTGTTTTTGTTACTTTAGTTGTGTAGTATAGTTTGAAATCAGAAAGTGTGATGAACTGAACTTTGTTCTTCCTTCTCAGGATGGCTTTGACTGTTCAAGGTCTTTTGAGATTACATACGAAGTTGAAGACTTTTTTTTTCCTATTTCTGTGAAAAATATCATTGGAACTTTGATATGGATTGTGTTGAATCTATAGATAAGCTTTGGGTAGTATGTACATTTTAATGATATTTATTGTTTTAACTCATTAACATGGAATTTTTTCCATTTGTCTTCTTTGATTTGCTTCAATAAAGTCTTTTAGTTTTCATTGTACAGATATTTCTCTCTTTTAGTTAAATATATCCCCAAGTGCTTTATTGTTTTGGAATCTATATTAAATGGGATCATTTTCTCTCTTTTTTATATATATTCCATTATTCATATGTAGATATTCACTGATATATGTATATTATTGATTTTAAATCCTGCAAGTTTATGTAACGTGTTGATAAGTTTAACTGTTCTTTTCATGAGTCTTTGGGACAGTATGAAATCATATCAACTGCAAATAATTACAATTTTACTGCTTTTCTAATTAAGATGTATTTTATTTATTTTTCTTGCCTAATTGTTCTATCAACTATTCTAGTTTGAACTATATTGAATGAGTAGTTAGCATGGGCATCTTTCTCTAATTTGTTTGTTTCAGGTTTTCATTTAAATTCCAGGTATAACATATAGTGTAATAATAGTTTCACATGTAGAATTTAGTGATGTATCACTTATATACAATACCTAATGCTCATCTCAAGTGCCCTCTTTAATACTCATCACTTATTTAATCCATTCCTCTTAACCACTTCCCCTACTGTAGCCCTCAGTTTGTTCTCCATACTTAAGAGTCTATTTCTTTGTTTGCCTCATTTTCCCCCATATGCATTTGCTTTGTGTCTTAAATTCCACATGAGTGAAATCATATGGCATTTGTCTTTGACTGCTTTATTTCATGTAACATAATACTCTCTAGCCCCATCCATGTCATTGCAAATGGCAAGATTTCATTCTGTTTTATGGCTGAGTAATATTCCATTGTATATATACATATGACATCTTCTAACTACTAGTGTAATTGGTGAATTGTAAGGTAGTTCTATTTTTAACTTTTTAGGAACCTCCATAGTTTTTTTTTCCCAGTGGCTGCACCACTTTGTGTTCCCACTAACAGTGTAAGAGAGTTCCCCTTTCTCTGCGTCCTCACCAACACCTGTTTTTTCTTGTAATGTTAATTTTAGTCATTCTGACTTGTTCATATCTCATTGTAGTTTTGGTTTGTATTTCCTTAATGATGAGTGATGTTGAGCATCTTTTCATGTGTCTTGTTAGCCACCTGCATATCTTCTTTGGAAAAATGTCTATTCATGTCTTCTGCCCATTTCTTAACTGCATTATTCATATTGTGGCTGTTGAGTTTTATAAGTTCTTTATATATTTTGGATGTTAACCCTTTTTCAGATATGTCATTTGCAATCAGGTTCTTCCATTCTGTAGGTTGCCTTTTAGTTTTTTGTTAATTTTTTCTTTCACTGTGCAGAAGCTCTTTATTTTGATGAAGACCCAATAGGCTATTTTGGCTTTTTGTTTTCTTTACCTCAGGAGACATATCTAGTAAGAAATTGCTACAGCCAATGTCAACAGATTATTGCCTGTGTCCTTTTCTAGGATTTTGATGGTTTCTTGTCTCACATTTATGTCTTTCTTTTGTTGAATTTATTTTTGCATATGATAGTGGTCCAGTCATCTTCTTTTGCATATAGTTGTCTAGTTTTCCCAACACCATTTGATAAAGAGACTGTCTTTTTCCCAATGAATATTCTTTCCTGTATGTCAAAGCTTAAATGCTAATACAGATGTTGATTAATTTCTGGGTTTTCTATTATGTTCCATTGAACAAAATATCTGTTTTCGCGACAGTACCATACTCTTTTGATCACTACAGCTTTGTAATATAACTTAAGTCTAGAATTGTTATGGCTCCCAGTTTTCTTTTCTTTTTCAAGATAGCTTTGGCTATTCAGGGTCTTTTGTAGTTCCATACAAATTTTAGGATTGTTTCTTCTAGCTCTGTGAAAAAATCCTGCTTGCATTTTTATAAGAAATGCATTAACTGTGTAGATTGTGTTGGGTAACTTAGACTTTACAAAATATTTGTTCTTCCAATTCATGAGCATGGAATATATTTCCATTTGTTTGTATCATCTTCCACTTCTTTCATCAGTATTTTGTAGATTTCAGAGTACAGGTCTTTCACCTCTCTGGTTAGGTTTATTCCTAGGTATCTTACGCATTTTAGCGCACTTGTAAATGGGATTGAATCCTTGATTTCTCTTTCTGCTGCTTCAATATTGGTATACATAAATGCAACAGATTTCTGTATGTTGATTTTGTATTTTGCAATTGTATTGATTTGTTTATCAGTTCTAGTTATTTTTTGGTAGGCTCTTTTGGGTTTTCTATATAGAGTATCATGTCTTCTGCAAATACTGGAAGCTTAACTTCCTTTTCTAGTGTGAATGAGTTTTATTCGTCTTTGTTGTCTGTCTGTGATGGTTAGTACTTCCAGTACGATGTTAAATAAAAGTGATGAGAGTGGACATCCCTGTCTTGTCCTGACCATAAAGGAAAAACTCTCAATTTCTTGCAATTAAGGATAATGTTAGCTGTGGGTTTTTCATATATGGTCCTTATGAAGTTTTTTTTTTTTTATTTACGATAGTCACAGAGAGACAGAGAGAGAGGCAGAGACACAGGCAGATGGAGAAGCAGGCTCCATGCACCGGGAGCCCGACGTGGGATTCGATCCCGGGTCTCCAGGATCGCGCCCTGGGCCAAAGGCAGGCGCTAAACTGCTGCGCCACCCAGGGATCCCGGTCCTTATGATGTTGAGGTATGTTCCATCCACATGTACTTTGTTGAGTGTTTTTATCATGAATGCATGTTTTGCTTTTGTCAAATGCTTTTTCTTCAATTATGGAAAGGTTCATGGTTCTTATCCTTTCTCCTATTAATGTGATATATCACCTTGACTGATCTGAGAATATTAAATCACCCTGCAACCCAGGAATATGCCCCACTTGATTGCAGTGAATGATTTTTTAAATGTATTCTTGAGTTCAGTTTGCTAGTATTTTATTAAGAAGTTTTGCATCTCAGTTCATCAGGAATATTGGACTGTAGTTATTTTTAAGTGAGGTCTGTATCTGGTTTTGCTATCAGAGTAATTCTGGCCTCATAGAATGAATTTGGCAGTTTTCTTTCCTGTTCTATATTTTTGAATAGTTTGAGAAGAATAAGTATTCGCTCTCCTCTAAATGTTTGGTAGAATTTGCCTATGAAGGTCTGGATTCTTATTTCTCGGGAATTTTTTGATTACTGACACAATTTCTTTGCTGCTTATTGGTCTACCTAAATTTTCTACTTCTTCCTGTTTTAGTTTTGGGAGCTTATATGTTCTAGAGATTTATCTATTTCTTCTAGATTGTCCAATTTTTTCACATATAACTTTCTCTCATGATTGCTTGTACTTCTCTGGTGTTGATTATTTTTTCTTTCTTGTATGTGACCTTATTTATGGGTCCTTTCTGTTTTATTCTTGATAAGTCTGGCTACAGGATTGTCGATTTCATTGATTTTTTTCAAACACCCAACTCCTGATTTCACTGTTCTGCTATATTGTTATTTTAGTTTCTATAGCATTTATGTCTGCTCTAATTCTTATTATTTCTTTCCTTGTGTTGTTTTTAGATTTTATTTTTTTTTCTAGCCCATTTTCGTGTACTATTAGGTTGTCTATTTGAGACTTTTTTTTTTTGTATCTTGAGGTAGGCTTTGATTGCTATAAACTCCCCTTTTAGGACTGATTTGCTGCATCTCAGAAGTTTTTGACCACTGTGTTTTCATTTTCATTTGTTTCCATGTACTTATTTTTTTCTTCAAGTTCTTCATTGATGCATTCATTGAATCATTGATTAGTATCATGTTATTTAACCTCCTGGTCTTATACAGTTTTTCTTGTGGTTGACTTCTCGTTTCATAGATTTATGGTCAGAAAATAATCATGGTATGATTTCAAACTTCTTGAATTTTTGGCTTTTTTAAGAGGACCAATATGTGATCTATTCTGGGGAATATGCCATGTGCACATGAAAAGAATCTGTATTCTATTGGTTTTGAATGAAGTGTTCTGATTATATCTATTAAATCCGTCTATTACAAAGTGTCATTCATAAACATTGATTCCTTGTTAATGTTCTGTTTAGATCAGTTTGTGGATGTACATGGTGTATTAAAGTCCCCTATACTACTATTTTATTCTTATCAATTAATTTCAGTTTCTTATTAACTGTTTTATGTATTAGGTGCTCCTATGTTGGGTGCACAAGTATTTAGAATTGTATAACTTCTTGGTTTGTCACAATTATTATTACATAGTGTTCATCTTTGTTGTATCTGCATATGTTGTAAAGTCTATTTTGTTCAATATAAGTATTGCTACTCTAGCATTCTTTTCTTTGTGTGATTGAAATGTCTTATTTTGTCTCCCTTTCCGATTTCATCTTCTTTTGTGTTTTTCTCTCATCCCCTATGATCCTCCGTTTGGCTTCTCTTTTTTCCTCTATTTTGCTTCTTAAATTCCACATATGAGTGAGATCATATGATAACTGTTATCAATGATTAACTTATTTCGCTTAGCATAATATCCTCTGTTCTATCCACATAATTGCAAATGGTAAGATTTCATTTTTTGATGGTTGAGTACTATTTCATTAGATAGATGATAGATAGATAGATAGATAGATAGATAGATAGATAGATATCTCATATCTATTTTATCCCTTCACCTGCCCATGGGCATCTAGGTTTTTTCCATAATTTGGTATGGTGGATATTGTTCCTATAAACATTGGGTGCTCCTTCAGATCACCACATTTGTATCTATGGCGTAAGTACCCAGTAGTGCAATTGCTGGGTAATAGGGTAGCTCTATTTTCAACTTTTAGAGAAAACTCCATACTGTTTCCTGGAGTGGTTGCAGCAGTTTGCATTCTCTCCAACACCTAAGAGGATTCCACCTTCTCTGTATCCTCGCCAACATATGTCATTTCTTGAGTTGTTAGTTGTAGCCGTTCTATTTTGAGGTGGTATCTCATTGTGGTTTTGATTTCTATTTCCTTGATGCTGAGTGGTGTTGAGCATTTTTTTCATGTGTCTGTTGGCCATTTGTATACATTCTTTGGAGAACAGTCTATGTATTCTGCCCATCTCTTTAATGGATTGTTTGTTGGCTGTTGAATTTGATAAGTTCCTTATAGATTTTGGATTATAGCCCTTTATCTGGTAAGACAATTGCAAATATCTTCTCCCATTCAGTTGGCTATCTTTTGTTTTGTCAACTGTTTCCATTGCTGTACAGAAACTTGATGAAACTTTTATCTTTATGAAATGCCAAAGTTCATTTTTGCCTTGTTTCCCTTGCCTTTGGAGACATGTCTGGAAGAAGTTCCAGTGGCTGATGTCAGAGGGGTTGCTACCTCTGTTCTCTAGGATTTTTATGGATTCCTGTCTAACATTTAGGTCTACCATCTATTTTTGTGTCTATTTTTGTTTATGGTGTAAGGAAAAGTTCCAGTTTCATTCTTCTGCATGTGCCTGTCCAATTTTCCCAATATCATTTGTTGAAGATACTGTCTTTTCCATTGCATATTCTTTCCTGCTTTGCCAAAGACTAGTTGACCATAGAGTCGAGGGTCCTCTTCTGGGTTCTCCTATTCTGTTTCATTGATCTATGTGTATGTTTTTAATGTATGCTTTTGTGCCAATACCATACTTCCATGGTGATTATAGCTTTTTAATAGATAATAGAGCTTGAAGTCTGGCATTGTGATGCCACCAGCTTTGGTTCTTTTTCAACATTCCTTTGGGTATTTGGTGTCTTTTCTGGTTCCATACAAATTTTAGGATATTTGTTCCAGCCCTGTGAAAAAAGTTAATGGTATTTTGATAGGGATTGCATTGAATGCATAGATTGCTCTAGGTAGCATAGATATTTTAGTGATATTTTTCTTCCAATTCATGAGCATGGAACTTTATTCCATTTCTTTATATCTTCCTCAATTACTTTCATGAGTTTTCTGAGTACAGATCCTTTGCCTCTTTGGTTAGGTTTATTCCTAGGTATCTTAGGGATTTTGTTGCAATTGTAAATGTGATTGACACTTTGTCTTTCTTCTGTTTCGTTGTTAGCATATAGAAATGCAACTGATTTTTTGTGCATTGATTTTATATCCTGCCACTTTGCTGAAGTCCTCTATGAATACTAGCAGTTTGGGGGCGGAGACTTTTGAGTTTTCACATTGCTTATCATGTCATCTGTCAGGGCTGAGAGGTATACTTCTTTTCAGATTTGGATGTCTCTATTCCTTTCTGGTCTCTGTTATTTTTATATCTCTCTCCTTGCTTACAAGATCTGCTTTACTATTTCTTGCAGAGCTGGTTTAGTGATCACAAATTATCCTAGTTTATGTTTGTCCCAGAAGATCTTTAAATCTCCTTCTATTTTAATGATATCCTAGCTGGATAAAGTATTTTTGGCTGCATATTTTTCTCATTTAGCATCCTGAATTTTAATGCCAGCACTTTCTGGCCTGCCAGGTCTCTGTCAGTAGGTCTGCTGCCAGTCTAATATTTCTACCCTTTGTAAGTTAAGGACCTCTGGTCCCGAGTTGCTTTCAGGATTTTCTCTGTCTCTAATATTTGCAAGTTTCACTATTATATGTCAGGGTGTTGATCTATTTTTATTGATTTTGAGTGGGGCTCTCTGTACCTTTGGGGTTTGAATGCCTGTTTTCTTCCCCAGATTAGGGGTGTTTTCTGCTATAATTTGCTCCAAGGTACTTTCTGCCCCACTCCATTTCCTCTTCTTCTGGGACCTAAATTATTCTAATATTGTTTCGCTTTATATCATTTATCTCTTGAATTCTCCCCCTTGTTATTCAGTAGTTGTTTATCTCTCTTTTTCTAAGCTTCTTTATTCTCCATTATTTAAAAAAATATTTTGTTTAGTTATTCATGAGAGACACACAGAGAAAAGCAGAGACATAGGCAGAGGGATCCCTGCAGGGAGCCCGATGTGGGACTTGATCCCAGAACCCCGGGTTCACGACCTGAGCCAAAGGCAGACAACCACTGAGCCACCCACGTGCTCCTATTCTCCATCATTTTGTCTTCTATATCACTAAATCTCTCTTCTTCCTCATTTTTCTAGTAGTTACAGTCTCTATTTTTATTGCATCTCATTAAAAGCCTTTTAAATTTTGACTTGTGTAGATTTTATTTCTTTTACTTTCCCAGAAAGAGATTTCCTATTGTCTTATATGCTTTTCCTAGACCAGCTAATATCTTTATAATAATTATTCTGAACTATATTTCTGACATCTTACTTATATCTGTACTGATTAGTTCCCTGGCATTCAGTACTGACTCTTGTTCTGTTTTTTTGAGGTGAGTTTTTCCATCTTGTCATTCTGTCCAGAGAAGAATAAATTAAAGAGAAGAAAATTTTTTCAAGGAACCGGCTCCTGCTTCCTCGATCTGTCCTATTTTCTTTGTTTCTATATGACTGTTTCTCCTGAAATCATTATTATTCCCTTCCTTCTGTTGGCTTCAGTCTTCAGACGGTGTAAGGTTAGGTTATTTGAGATTTTTCTAGCCCCTTTAGGTGTAAGGTTAGGTTATTTGAGATTTTTCTAGCCCCTTTAGGTGTAAGGTTAGGTTATTTGAGATTTTTCTAGCCCCTTTAGGTGTAAGGTTAGGTTATTTGAGATTTTTCTAGCCCCTTTAGGTGTAAGGTTAGGTTATTTGAGATTTTTCTAGCCCCTTTAGGTGTAAGGTTAGGTTATTTGAGATTTTTCTTGGTTCTTGAGGTAGGCCTGTATTGCTATAATCTTTCCTCTGTAAAACACATTTTCTGCATCCCAATGTTTTGGGGCCATTTTGTTTTCATTTTCATTTGTCTCCATGTATTTTTCCATTTCTTCTTTGATTTCTTGGTTGACCATTCATTATTTAATAGCATTTTGTTTAACCTCCTTATATTTGTGGTCTTTCCAGATTTTTTTCTGGTGGTTGAATTTTAGTTTCATTGTTTTGAAGCCAGAAAACGTTCATGGTATGACTTCAGTCTTTTTGTATTTGTTGAGGCCTGTTTTGTGACCCAATGTGTGATCTATTCTGGAGAATGTTTCATGTGCATTTGAAAAGAATGTGTATTCTCCTGTTTTAGGATTGAATGTTGTTATGTTAAATTCATTTGGTACAGTTGTGTCATTCAATGCCACTGTTCCCTTGTTGATTTTCTATTTGGATGATCTGTCCATTAATGTAATTGGAGTAGTAAGTTCTACTATTCTTGTAGTACTATTGATTAGTTCCTTTATATTTGTTATTGACTGTTTCATGTATATGGGTGGTCCCATATTGGGTGCATAAATATTTACAATTCTTATGTCTTCTTTTTAGATCATGTGTTCCATGATTATATTGTTTTTCCTTGTCTTTTCTTACAATCTTTGTTTTACACTGTATTTCGTCTTGGCAGACAGCCTCTCCTCTGATGTCCTGCTCACTATTCCCTTGCACTGTAGTCAATAAAGTTCTATCTCCTTTAAAAAAATACAAGAACAAACACAAAAATAAAATTATTTTGTCTGATAAGTATTGGTATCCCTTCTTTTCATATCTGTTAGAATGATAAATGATTCTTAATATCCTCACTTTCAATCTGCAGGTGTGTTTAGGTTTAAAATGGGTCTTTTGCAGGCAGCAGACAAATGGATCTTGTTTTTATATACATTCTTACACACTATGTTTTCTGATTGGAACATTTAGTAAATTTTCATTCAAAATAATTATTGATAATGTTTTTATTGCCATTTTATTCCTTGTTTATTGTTGTTTCTTTAGATTTTCTTGATTTTTTCTTTTCTTTGTCATTTTTGCTCTTTCCTTTCCCCTTAACGAGTCCCCTTTAATATTTCTTGCAGTGCTGGGTTCATGGTCATGAACTCCTTTAGTATTTGTTTGGGAAATTCTATCACTCCTTCTCTTCTGAATGATAGCCTTACTGGATAGAGTATTCTTGGCTACAGAGTTTTTCTATTCAGTACTTTGAATATATCATGTCACACTCTTCTGGCTTGCCAACTTTCTTTAGAGAAATTTCTAGCTAGTCTTATCAGTTTTCCCTTGTAAGTTATGGACTTCTTTTGTCTTGGTAATTTTAAGATTTTTCTTTATCACTATATTTTGCAAATTTAAGTACAATATGTCTTGGTATTGGCTTGCTTCTGTTGATTTTGATGGGAGGTCTCTGTGCTTTGTGGATCTGGATATTTGTTTTCTTGCCCAGGTTAGGGACATTTGCAAGTATTATTATTGGATTAAATTTTCTGCCCCCTTTTCTCCCTTTTCTTCTTCTTGGACTCCTATAATACAAGTGTTAGAACATTTGTGTAGCACTGAGTTCTCTATGTCTATTCTCCTGTTGCATATTTCTTCTTTCTTTGTTCAGCTTCATTACTTTCTGTTACTTTGTGTTCTAGATTATTAATTAGTTCCTCTGCTTCTTCTAGCCTTCTGTTCATGGAATTAAGCATGTTTCTTGTCACATTAATTGCACTCCTCATCTCTGATTCATTCTTTTTTAACTCTTTTATCTTTGTGGCAATGGTCTTACAGATATCTTTTATTCTCTTCTCATACCCAGTGAGTATCTCTATGATCTTTGCTTTAATTTCTCCATCAGGCATGTTACTTATATCTGTTTCACTTAGATCTTTGGCAGTGGCCTTATCTTGTTATTTCATTTGTGATAAATGCCTCAATCTCTGCATTTTGTCTATGTCTCTGCCATCTTTTCTGTGTTAGAAAAGCCAGTTATGTCTCCAGCTCTTGGAAGAGACTGCCTTATGAAGAAGAGGACATGTACTGCTGAGGCCCTGGCACTTCAGGGATTATATACAGTGTATGCTCTAAGTCCTCTGCTATTGTGCTGAGGAGATATTTGCTCCTCTATCCTTCAGGTCAATTTTCTGTAGAGGTTCTTCTTGTCTGCTGTGGGTAGTATTTGCTCCCTGGCCTTGAATGTGGTAGGTTTTAACTAGGTGTGCTGTGGTCTGCTTGTGAAATGAGACCTGTCACCACATCTACCAGAAATGAAGCCCTACAGAACTCTTTCGTTGTGAGAAGTGGTGTCAGCAGGGTTTTGTGCTGGTCTTCAGAGGTCTGGCTGCCCTGGGACTGTGGCAAGTGTGACTGAGGTAGGCAATCCCAGTGTAGTGCAGGGGGTGGGGGGCTTGGTGTAAGCAAGTTAGGTAGCTAGTGGTGGTGCTGTTTTACTTCCCACAGGTGGCTCTGTGTTTGTGCTGAGGGGTATGGGAGGGAAATGGTACTAGGCAGCTCCTTTTTTACCAGAGAAGTATTTCTGTGAAGGCTGCCTCACAAGAATGCACTCTGAAAAGAGTGAGTAAGCTCTCTACTATGTGTTCCTGGTGCTCTTCAGATTGCTCTTTCCAGGCTGTGTGCTCCTTAGTTGTTTACTTGCCTTCTCTCCAGGAGGGCACTATTCCAACTAAACACACTGACCTTTTTAAGTTCCAGACTTTAAGCTCTGTTGGTCGCAAGAAATCATTTTCAGCCCCTGAATTTAGCCCCTCTCATTTTCCAAGCCAATGGCTTTTGGGGAAATGTTCTTGTACGTTCCCTTGTGAGTCTCTCTCTCTCTCTCTCTCTCTCTCTCTCTCTCTCTCCCTCTCCTCTCCCTCTCCCTCTCCCTCTCCCCCTCTCTCTCCCTTCTCCACAGTCACAATTCACTCCTCTCTACAGCACAAGTGATATGTTTCTCCCCTAAACCATGTCTCCACACTTTCTACACTTTTTGATGTAGCCTCCTCTCACCCTTTAGTTGTGGAGTTTGTTCTGTCAGTCTTAGGTGAATTTCTGGGGTATTTAGGATGATTTGGTGGTTATTTTGTTGCATTCGTGGGATGAGGTGATCATAAGGTCCTCCTATTCCATCCTCTTCCTCTGTTACTCCAGGTTTCTTTTGACTTCCATTTCCATGATAGATGTTTTTCCATCCTCTCACTTTCAACCTGCAGCTGTCTTTAGGTCTAAACTGGGTCTTTTTTAGGCAGCATATAGATGAGTCTTATTTTTTTATTCATTAAGCCACCCTATGAGACTGGACACTTTAAATAATATATTATGGCAACCTTTGGTACTGGTACACTTTTCTCTCAAGTCTTGTTATTATGTGCTTGTTTATATCACTGTGCAAAGCCTCTGACATTGCCCTCAGAGGATGCAGCCTTGATTACACACACATTCACCCTGGGAGAACACTCATTTTGGCAGGGCTTTCCTTGTCTCCTTCTCTGATCACTCCCAGATCTTAAGTTTCACTAATTGCCTACTGATTGGTCTATATTTTTTAAAATATGCACTACAGCATAAATTGACTTAGAGTCTGATCCAGTCAAATTTCAGCTCCTTTGAAAGGATATTTGCCTAGATCAGTGTTTGAGATTTGTTCTGTCCTCTGGATGTCTCTTTTCAGATGCTTTTCTGCCTATTTCTCTCCAGAAAATAATCAGTCTAAGATTTAGCCTATAATTCAAATTATTCTATTAATTTCCTTCCAATTGTATTTTGCCACTTCCCTGTTTTAGAGTACTCTTAGGTTTAAATCTCTATTGTAAATAAAGTCAGTTCCTTTGGGGGAGATTCATAGTTCTCTCTTCTAAGCCCTCATTCTTTCCTAGTGCAAAATCTCCAAGGTACAGCTCTGGTACTGAGGGCCAGCATAGTAGGATACTTCCCTGTGACATCCCAACTTTTGGAGATGAGTGCTTAGTGTAGGAGGGATGCAGCAGGTTTAGGTCTCTTTGCCTTGCCTGTCTTAGCATGCATCCCCTGTGCCACATTTCAGTGTAAGAGTGATCAAGACCCAAGTATTCTCAGTGCCACCATGTTCCATATCTAGCCTTGTCTCATGAAAGAGGGCTGGGTGAAAGAATGATGTCCACCATGTCTTGGCTGCACTGGATCAGAACTAAGCCTCAGGAACAGGTAGTTGGGGGAATTATGAGAAACACCTGTGTCCTATTCGACCCAAGAAGGTACACCTTCAACTGAGAACTAGCAGGAGAGGAAGCCATATATTTTCAACTATTTTATTCTGCAGTGGAGTTTCTCCCTAGATAAGCTTCTATGGGGATAAAGAGGAAGTGGTTCTTGGTTCAAATACCATAAATTTTGTTTCGAAAGTTTTAGATTTTCTTAAATACATGCTTTTTTCATTTATTTTATACCTTTAGGACCATTTCTAGAGATTTTAAGTGGCTGTTTATATTTTATAATTTCCACTAGTTTCACTGGGAAGCTTATCCCACAAAGCTCTTCATGCTGTTATCCTGGAAGTAGAATCTATCCATTCACATGTCATGCTATTATTGATGTAGTTGGGTTTATATGTATCATTTTAATTTTGTTTTCTATATATCTCATGTCTTTTTTGCCCTATTCCTTCTTTCATTCTCTCTTTTGCATTAAGTAAATATTTTCTAGTGGAACGTTTTCAGGTTATTTTTTTCCATTATTTTAAAAGTTATTTTCTTAGTTGTCCTAGGGCTTAGCATATATGCCTTAGCAGAATACAGTTCACTTTTTTATTTTTTTTTTTAGATTTATTCCTTTATTTTTTTGGTTTTTGATCCTATTGTAAATGATATTGGTTTTTATTTTTTTTTTACATAGAGTAGAATTTTATTTAAAGAGTTTTCTTTCTTGAATTACTTCTACTTAAGATTTTTTTCCCAGAATTTTTTTTTATAAATTAATTTTTATTGGTGTTCAATTTACCAACATACAGAATAACACCCAGTGCTCATCCCGTCAAGTGTCCCCCTCCGTGCCCGTCACCCATTCACCCCCACCCCCCGCCCTCCTCCCCTTCCACCACCCCTAGTTCATTTCCCAGAGTTAGAAGTCTTTATGTTCTGTGTCCCTTTCTGATATCTCCCACACATTTCTTCTCCCTTCCCTTATATTCCCCTTCACTATTATTCATATTCCCCAAATGAGTGAGAACATACACTGTTTGTCCTTCTCCGATTGACTTACTTCACTCAGCATAATACCCTCCAGTTCCATCCACGTTGAAGCAAATGGTGGGTATTTGTCGTTTCTAATGGCTGAGTAATATTCCATTGTATACATAAACCACATCTTCTTTATCCATTCATCTTTCGATGGGCACCAGTTCACTTTTTTAAAAAAAGATTTTATTCATCCATTCATGAGAGAGAGAGAGAGAGAGAGAGAGAGAGGCAAGGACATAGGCAGAGGGAGAAGCAGGCTCCATTCAGGAAGCCTGATGTGTGACTCAATCCCGGGTCTCCAGGATCATGCCCTGGGCCAAAGGCAAGCGCTAAACCACTGAGCCACCCGGGCTGCCCTATAGTTCACTTTTATACTAACTTAGTTCCTTTGAGATATACAAATGTTACTCCTGTACAGTTCTATTCCGTCTTCCTTCCTTATTCCCCATTTTGTTATACATATTATACCTATTTAATATGGTAAAATATATTAACATATCATAATGTATGTGATCTATTTAAAAATCTAAGAGTACATTATTTTATTTATTACATTGTATGAATTTTTAAGAAAATAAGATAGGAAAATGGAACTATTTATTTATAGTTTATTATATTAATCTTCCAGTTTACTACTTCTGTCCCTCTACCTCAGGATATCCTACTTTTTAACTTTCTTTTTTTGCCATCCTA
Source organism: Nyctereutes procyonoides (assembly GCF_905146905.1). Lineage (NCBI taxonomy): Eukaryota > Metazoa > Chordata > Mammalia > Carnivora > Canidae > Nyctereutes > Nyctereutes procyonoides. The sequence goes on along the minus strand of NW_026575125.1, from coordinate 60,809,543 downwards.
GGGAGATTTGTTAAATTTCCAGCCTTTGCCTACCATTAATGTTATTTTAAAGAGACAGAATAAAATAAATTATTTTGTGGGTTTAATTATGTCCCTTCTAAAAGATATGTCAATTTCCCCATCCCCAATATGTGTGAATATAACTTCATTGGAAAATAGTATCTTTGCTCAATGTAAATCATTAAGGTTCTTGAGATGATAGCATTCTGGATGTAGGGTGGACCTAAACTACATGACTGGTGTTTTTATGAGAAAGAGGAGAAGGAGTTTTAACACAGGGACACACAAGGAAGACCACACGAAGAGATAGAGTCCAGTCTCCATCTTCATGTGGTCTTCCTTGTGTGATACTGCCACAAGCCAGAAGCCACCAGAAGCTGGAAAAGGCAAAGAAGGATTCTCCCCTAGAGATTTTGGAGGGAGTGTGGCCCTGATGATACTTTGGTCCTAGATTTCTGGACTCCAGAACTATGACAAAACAGATTTCTCTAGGGCAGCCCAGGTGGCTCAGCAGTTTAGCGCTGCCTTCAGCTCGGCCTGATCCTAGAGACCCGGGATCAAGTTTCAAGTCAGGCTCCCTGCATAGAGCCTGCTTCTCCCTCTGCCTGTGTCTCTGCCTCTCTCTCTCTCTCTCTCTCTCTCTCTCTCTCTCTCTCTCTCTCTGTGAGTCTCTTATGAATAAGTAAATAAAATCTAAAAAAACCAACATTTCTCTGTGGTAATTTGTTATGGCCATCCTAGGAAAGTAACACAGCCAATCAGGTAAACATTCCAGGCTTTTTTCTTTGTAAATCCATGTTTGCTTTCATTTATTAAAATTTCCTTCCCCTTTCAATTAAGATTTTGGGCACAGGGTTAATACTGGTGACTTTAATTGCAACAAAGTAATTCAAAGCATTTGGTTTATCATAAACAACAAATGAAAACTTATGTTAACATTTACATCTTAATAACTTTCCTTTTGTCAACCTCGTCATTAAAGTCAAGAGAAAAGCAAGGAAATTGTGCCAGTTTATTGATTTGCTGCTTATCATCTCTAAATTCTCCCTTCTGAGTGCTCTATGAAAATGGTCCAGAGACATTTAAATATTTTTCCTTTTGTCAGGTAGAACTGAAGATTTGTCAGTAGATGGAACTGGAAATACAGTGCAGGAAGAGAGTTTTGCTTCCTGCTTCTGACAATTTACTGGCTAGGCTGTTTGCCCAGCTTGTGCAAATTTCTTTGGTGCCTTGTTCCTGTGGTGCATTGTTTTGGTAGCACTCCCAGCAGCTTCCTCTGGCAGCCTTCTTCTGATGTCTTTGTAGTAATGTGCTTCTGGTGTTACACACCATGTGTTCCCAAGAACACATTTCTCAGGAACCCTAAAGGACTGACCCCGGAGGGTAGGCTTCTAGAAATTTCCAGAAGTCAGAGTTCCAATGATTTCCAGAGTTTAGTTTCAGCAAGTTCTGCCTACAGAGCACCATCTTTCCTGCTATTTAATAAGACTTGTCTGGCTTTATTCTCTCCAACCAAGTCTGGATCTTAGCCCTAAGTGGAGAGTAGGGTTGAGGGTACTATATCTCAACTCTAGGGGTAGTGGCTATTCTATCTACTATTATATATCTGCTATTCCTATATTTGTTAGTATATATTTACCCCTTATAAGGTAATCCCTCATTACTCCAATCTCCTGTTATCATTAATAATTTTGTATCTTGAACTGTCTGGTACTTTGAATTACTATGTGACTTTTCCCTCCTGATTGCACTCAGACTGGTACTGAGGCGATCACTGGAATAACAATGTCCTGGGATGCCTGGGTGGCTCAGAGGTTCAGCCTCTGCCTTTGGCTCAGGGTGTGATCCCAGAGTCCTGGGATCGAGTCCCACATCAGGCTTCCTGCATGGAGCCTGCTTCTCTCTGCCTATATCTCTGCCTCTCTCTCTCTCTCTCTTTCATGAATGAATAAATAAATAAACAAACAAACAAACAAACAAATAAATAAATAAATAAACTATTTTAAAAACACCAATGTCGGGATCCCTGGGTGGCGCAGCGGTTTAGTGGCTGCCTTTGGCCCAGGGCGCGATCCTGGAGACCCGGGATCGAATCCCACGTCGGACTCCCGGTGCATGGAGCCTGCTTCTCCCTCTGCCTGTGTCTCTGCCTCTCTCTCTCTCTCTCTCTCTGTGTGACTATCATAAATAAATACAAAAAAAAATTCCTAAGAATTCACTCCTAAACTTAAATCTTCAAATTTGATTATTTTAATGAATGAAAATAGTACATGTACTGTAAAACATAATTTCTAATCTCAACAGGCTCAGCTTCTATTAATTACTTTTAGTCAAGGCTTGAAGTGGGAACAAAATATTAGGGAAAAGTAGAGAAGGAAACTCAGTTTATTATATATGTATCAATTATTCTACAAATCCTTTAATCACTTAAGATTTTGGTAACTAAATAAAGTCAGTACTGCACTAAAAATTTAGTTTTTGTGTAATAAAAAAAGTCCCAAAGCTTGCATACAGATTTGTATACAGATTTGTATATATTATTTGCAATAATATATAAAACCACCTTGCATACCACATGTAATAATACATAAAAATCCATGGTTAGCATAAAACACTTTGGCAGTACTTGAAGACACAACTGAAAATTATCCTAAGGGAATGAGACAGTTATGGCACGTGTTAAACTTTCAGAAGGGGAAAATAATAAAATGCTTCATATTTGACAGCATATTTCCCCCACGACATCAGATTTTAGAACTGGTCGTTATAACAATATAAGCCCTGCACTCTGGACTGGTAAATAGAATATTTTCGTCTGGGAACAAAAACCATTTTGGGCAGCCCTGGTGGCGCAGCGGTTTAGCGCCGCCTGCAGCCCAGGGCGTGATCCTGGAGATCCAGGATCGAGTCCCGCGTCAGGCTCTCTGCATGGAGCCTGCTTCTCCCTCTGCCTGTGTCTCTGCCTCTCTCTCTGTCTCTGTGTCTCTATGAATAAATAAAATCTTAAAAAAAATTTTAAAGCAAAACAAGTGACGTTGAAATAGGGGCTCCTTTTCCTCCCTCAGTCACAAGATCCTTCAGTGGCTGGCCGCTTTTCGGCGAAGAGGCAAAAACAAAAACAAAAAAAAACAAAACCCAAAACAAAACAAAGCCTCTTCGGAAAAAGAAGAAAGCATCTGAATGAAGTCACCCCCTCACGTTTCCTCATTACAACGCCAGAGGGAAAGGTTCTCAACAGGAAAGAGATTGCCCTCACAGGAAGAGAAACGGACTCAGGCGCTCTCGGAAGAAAACTGCACCATGGAGTTCTACGACGTCAGCCAGAGCGCCGGCCGTCAATTAGCACCTCCCCCTGTTTCCGGGAGTGGTAGCTAGGCAACCGCCGGCCTCCGGTAGACCAGAGGATATTATGTTGCGTTAGTGCCCCTAGCGGGAAACGACGAGCACTGCAGGATCTTCTCAGTTTTTACCTCCCCTCTCTCCACCCCTTTTGCTCGTCCCCCCCTCCACAACTTCGGCTCCTCCCCTCTCTTCTCTCAGGCTCGCCAGCTCGTGCTCGCTCTCGCTCACTCGCTCTCTTGGTCGCTCTCTTGCTCTCTCTCTCTCTCTCTCCTTTCCGCCTCCTCAGCTCTTGGGCTAGAATATCTGTGGGTCGAAACGTGATGCGATGAATCCAAGAGAGACCAGAGAGACCGAAACTAGGACGAGGAGTAGGGCGGAAGCGGTGGGACTCCTGGGCATGGGGGCTTCACCACAATAGAGGCAGCGCCCCCACCCGCCCCCGCCAGCTCCTCCGGAGCAGAGCCCCCAAACCCCTTAGGGAAAAGGATGGCGGCGGCACCTACCCAGATCGAAGCCGGTGGGTAACTGTGTCTGGGGGCTAAGGAGATGGGAGCTTGGCGCGACGGCTGTCAGTTTCTTTTGAAAAAGCTTCTGTTTTTCTTTACCTCCCTCTCAACCTCTTTTTCCCCTTTTCACAGAGCTGTATTACCTGATCGCTAGATTCTTGCAGTCTGGACCCTGCAACAAATCCGCTCAGGTGAGAGGGAGAAGGAGATCTAGGAGACGTGGGGAATGGTCCCAATGGGGAAATCGAGGCATCGGGTGTGCGGTTTCACTGAGGGTGAGGGAAAGGCCGGCCTTGACTAGTCCTGCCGTCAGTGGCTGGGTTCTAAGTGGGGAGGGAGGAATGTGTTGATGGCCCTAGCTGCTCCTCATATCTGTGTTTCCCTTTTGCTCAGGTGCTAGTGCAGGAGCTCGAGGAGCATCAGGTACGCAGCCCCTTCGGGAAGAGGTGGGGAGGGCTGGGGTGAGACTGGAGGAAGAGGAGGGCAAGTCAGGGGCGGAGGACACGGGCTGGGAGGGAAGCTTGGATCTGGGCATTGGAGTGAACCAGCTTCTTCCCTCAAAGGGGGCGGATATCACCGGGGTCTTAACTCGTCCCTTCTTTTTTACCATGGGAGGCGGCTTTTCAATATTTCCTCCCCCTCGGCCTCCTTCCTACACTGGACTAGCTTTGGGGCAACAGCTATCGGACCTAGAAAAATACAGACGCCAGAGGGTCGGGGACCAGGACCCAGGTTGGTTCGGGTTCATTGGGAGCCAGGCCTATATATGGTTTGCCCACCCCCAACCCTTTCTTTTCTCCTGCCCCCAGTTGATTCCTCGCCGCTTAGACTGGGAGGGAAAAGAACACCGAAGAAGCTTCGAGGATCTGGTGAGTAAAGTTTTCATTTCAACTTAACCCAACTCTTTATCCACTCCCTCCCCACCTCGTTCCTCCAACCCGCTCCCGACCCCTCAGCCAACAGGGCTCTAGAGCTTTTTGCTGGGCCGAAGAACGACTGCCCCTTCCCCCCCCCCCCCCGCCGCCGCCAGTCGGAGAAAGGATACCTTGCCCTCCCCTTGGTTTCGCTTATTTCCACCCGAAAACTTTGAAGAATGTGAGTTAGTTATCAGAGATGCCGTTTTGTATATTATGAGTATGTTACAAACATTGAGAAAGGCCCATTGTAGGGGGAAAAGGGAGAGAAACCTGGGGGTTATCTTGGGGCACGTACCAAGGACTGACGTTGGCCAATGACAGCGTTCGTAACAGCCCAGAGTTCCGGATTAGTGGAAGAAAACTGTTTTCTGGTTGGTCCTGGCTTGAAATACGGGAACTGAGGCCAGGCTTAGTCTTCGCGGGTGGGGGTACGGGGGAGGGGGCTCAGGGGGGTTGTTAACCGACCCTGGATTGGGCAGAACGACACAATTAAAAATGATAGGAAGCATCAAGCAAATTCCAAAATTTGCCGGTTTTAGGTAATCGACTACCGAATAAAAAAGCATAATTATTGTATATATCACATGTTAGAAAATAGCTCATTAAATCATAGATCGCATTTCTGCATATACATTTTCACCAACAACTACGAATTATGACCTTTTTGAGAATTGGTGAAACATGATTTGGGGGTTTAGAAGAGACAACAGGGGTTATATTTTAAAATATACTTTAGTAAAGGACCAAAGGCATTGGATTGACTGTGTTGTTTTTCCTACAAATATAATTCATAGTGTACATGCACTTCTGTTCAGCATTGACACACACAAAAAGGTGATCTTGTTTTTATTTTTGGAAAGATGTCCCCTTGCATTAGCCTCTGGTACAGTGAATTGGGAGGAAATGAAAGGAGAAAGGGTAATGTTACTGAAATCTAAATTCAGCTATCTTTCTTTCAAATAAGATCCAAATGGAGGAAAATCACAGTTAAAGAAAGTTGAAGGGGTATGGTAGACTCTAAACATAAATATAATAATTTAATGACAATATTTAAATGATTTAGTATATTAAATTATAATAAGGCCATGTTAATAATTATGACTAAATAATTTTAGTTTGCTGACTAAATATTTTTTTGCATATCACAAAATAGTTTAGTATTGTGATATGGATAAACTTCATGTGTAATATTAATGGTACAAAATTCTCAGGTGGATAAAAATTATTTTGGGAAAGCTGCATGTATTATCAATGCATTTAATTTGTAGTCAGACTTTTTGTTGAAGTCCTGCCAAAAAAAGGGCAAAACAGTGCCTACCAATATCTATTTAAACACTTTTATAACTAAGGTGGTTTTGAAGATCGAGTTTTATACTGGGGTATATTGAATATATTTTCATTGACATTTGTCTCAAAGCAGACCATTTTAAGCAAATAGCAAAAGGTAACTTAAAAGTTTTTTAAAAATTACTTGGCAGTGATAAAAAGCAAATGGACATCAAAATAATTTAAAGCCTACTAACCACACACACACGTAAAACCAAACCAAACAAAACTCAAAATCCAGTTTACTGGACTTCCTTTCCTTATATTGTAAAGGCATATTTTTACATAATTGTAATCAGTGTCCATTTTAAGCTCTATGTTTTCTTAACATTTTAACATATAATTATATTTGAATGGACATTGTCATTTCAATGGTAAGAAAAGGTTTGTTACATTTAAGTTTGCTATGATTTGAATCAACATTAAGTTGAACATTTTAGGTTGCTTCCAGTCTTTCATTAATATCTTTGCGTAGTTAAGTACTCTTCTTTTTTCCTTTTTTTCTTTTCTTTGGATTTATTTTCCTGGGCAATATTTCTAAAGTGGAGTTTTCAGGTCAAAGGGTCTCATCAGTTTTATAACTTTACTTATATCTTAAAAAATTGCTTTCCAGAAGAGCAATTTCTGGAGAAGTTTCTCCAGAATTTCTCCAGAAGTACTAATTTCTCATGTTACCATAAAGGTACTTAGAGTGAATTTTTAAATATTTTTAAAATCTTTTAGTGGCTTTATTAGGTGAAATAGTCCCTAGTTGATTTAATTAGTTCTTTTTTTCATTATTTGTGAGGCTTAAATTTTAACCATTTATCTTTCTAATTGTTGTTAATCCATTTGTATATCCCTACATGTGCCTGATTTTCACATTTATCTTTTAAATTTTTTTATACTTCCGTACACATTATTACTTTTATATACACAAAATTTCATCTATTTTTTGAACATTGTCTATAGTTTAGTGTATCTTTTTTGTTTTTAATTTAAGTTTCATATTGTACAGAAGTTTTTATTTTTCTGGGATCTAGTGTTTCTAGGAATATTAAACTTTGATAATATGGTCCGGTCCTATTTTAAATTAAATATCTCTTCTCTACCTATGAATTTCTTTGTAAGGGAAGATGGGGTAAGGTTGAGTGAGAATTTGAACAGAAGGAAAAGAAATATTGTGGCTGAGAACTGAATGTGCTGAGTTAGATTGATTGTAGATGCATCATTTGTTTAGTTGCTTAGAATTATTTCACATTTGACTTTTGATTTTGTATGGCTTCATTGTGGAAGAGATGGGTTTTTTTCTTAGTGTAGGTATTTTTTCAAATGCTTTTAGAACAATGGATTTAGGGATCCCTGGGTGGCGCAGCGGTTTGGCGCTTGCCTTTGGCCCAGGGCGCGATCCTGGAGACTCAGGATCGAATCCCACGTCGGGCTCCCGGTGCGTGGAGCCTGCTTCTCCCTCTGCCTGTGTCTCTGCCTCTCTCTCTCTCACTGTGTGACTATCATAAATAAATAAAAAATTAAAAAAAATTTAAAAAAAAGAACAATGGATTTATACAATGTGATCTTTGATTTGCCTAAATGTTTCAGGTTGAAGTTTAGGGCAAGTATTAGTAGTAAAACCTTATGTACCTATAATATTTATAAGTAATATAATCTTATATGTTAAATTATATAGCAATACTTCAAAATGAAGGTGTACTAGGGTATAAAAAAGAATGAATACAAATGCATGGAGAGGTAAAGGATTATAAATAAGGATATCAAAACACTGAATTAAGATTGCATAGCCATGTATATTACATCTATGAAACAAAACTCCTGCCTTTCTATCTGTCCATGTATCTTCACTTAAATTGTATATGCTGCTTAACTTGGTTTATCTGGAAGAATATTAAGATAATAAGTTGGATTTCTTCAGCACTTCATTACTGTTATTATTATGCATTCTAGAGATCCCTCTTTTTCTTTCTTAAATCTGATTTTGTGTTTTATTTATAATTTGGAACACAAGGGAAGGTGGTATTTTGTTAAAGCTACTGGGAGGCAAATATTGACATATTCAGATCTGAAGTGTCTTTTAAAATATGAGAGTCTTTATACAAAATGTTTGTCAGTTTATGTTGAACTATAAAGTTTCTGAATATGACATTCAAAATAAAACATTCTAAATTAACTTTCAGAATTTTATGTAATGATAAAGGGAGAAATTTGAAGTCATGGTGAGTGTTTTTGAAGTTTGATCTGGACAGGTTTCATTTCTGCTTGACTCTTATTTACAATGTAATATAATTAGATTTGCTTCTTACAATTCATCTTGTGGTAGATAATTTAAATAATTACAGATGTCTGTTCATTTGTGGTGACCCTGTCGAACTGTTGGCTATTTTATTGCTTCCTCCTTGGAGCTTTACTGGGGACTACAAACACAGTAATGAGGGGTATGTTTGTATGTGTGTATTTAAATGAATAGTTTTTGTTAACATACAAATTTTATATATTGAAATTGTGACTTGGACACTTTTTAAAGGCATGTTTTAATATTTTATAAGCACTTTAAGGGGACTTGCATCGTAAGACTGAGCCAAAGGTATAATTATCTTTAGGTGTGGTATATATTTTTACATTTATTCAGCATTTTTCATCTATAGAATTGAAAGCCTTAATTAGTGCTTTCATTTGGAATGACATATATTGTATTACGTTTATTTTATATTCAAATTGAAAATATATTGAAAAAAAGTTTATCAAGATTGTATGTTCATTACTATCTTTTTAATGTGTATATCTATGATGATATTGTCATAAGAACTTGCATTTGCATATAATATATGCAAGTTTAAAAATGCTTTCACATTATCTCATTAGATCCTCAGCAAGTACTTTAAAATACTGTATTTGAATTCTAGACATACCTGTATCTTTTTTTACCTTACCTAGCTCTTGTTCTCTAATTACTAGTAATAGCTTAAATTGTCTATTAGAATAGTAGAATGATTTTTGAGTGCTGGTGGCATAATTATTGCATCCCTAAGTTTGGAAGTAATTTAATTGTGTGTGATTTATTGCCTGCTATGTGGATACCCAGTCATGTTTGGAAGAACAGAATGCATCCAGGGAAACAAAAAGGCATGTGTTACTCAACCCCAGTGTGGATATAGTGCCAACTGATAGGTCCTATGGTAGAGAGTAATTGATGCCTAGAAATTAGTGTTCCTCACTTTTTGATTTGTTTGAGCCATGTACATATATCTACACTTTCGCTTTCTACAATATGTTGGTTTTAGGTATTTGTCTAGATTGATCATTGTCTTTTTTTCACACTTTGGCCCTAAGAACATACTTTCAATGATTTAAATCCTAGGAAACTGGAATCTTAGTACAAATGAAATGGCATTAAGAAAGTGGAGATAGCTGCTGTTAGGGAGTCAGAATTTGGATTGGATGAATGTTCCTTTTACAATTTTGTTCTGAAAGCACCTTTGTCAATTTGAATATTAGTTTGTGTGTTTTTGTTCTTGGTTTACTGATGTTGATTACTGATTGTTTAATAAATAGTTTTTTTTGGTAGAAACCAAAAAAGTAATTTTAAGGTAATTTAGTGTTTGTTTGGGTCAATTTTCAGAGACGCCCTTGTTTGACATTTCTCATACAGGATTTTGTGAGTAGGAGAAAAGAAAATGAGATTTGGTTGGGAAGATAGTTTACTTGCTGAGAGACCCTGAGCAAGTTACTTAACCTCTGAAAGATGCAGTTTCCTCATTTGTAAAATAAAACTCCCTATCTCTTTTACAAGGTTGTTGTGTGAAACAAATGGGTTAAATATGAAAGAATGCATTTTGTTAATTGAAAATGCTGCGTAAATGAATTGGTACTGCATTTTAAAAATAGGCATAGAGGTGAATGGAAAATAGATATCTAAAGAACTATGACCCCAGATTTTATGTTATTGACTAGCTAATTATCACCACTTCATTTTCCTAATATTTTTATAAGGTGAGGGGCATATCAAACAGTACCACTGGAAAAAAAGTATTTAAAAAGTGTTAGAACTGAACCCAAAAATGAGTGCTTTGAAGTGCATCTGTATTAACTCAAACAAGAAATGATTGTTATGTCAAAAGATGTTTAGTGATATTTTCATTTTTATTAATTAGAGAAAGTAATTTGGTATGATACTGGTATAGTATTCACTGTATTTTAAGAAGTGGGAGATATGTCTTTCTGATATGTTGTTGCAGAGATCCTCAACTCTTGATTGATTTTTTCTTATCCTGAACTTATTTTCTATACATTATTGCTAAGTAATTTCTTGTATTTTAAATTATTTTGTTGAAGATGTTTTCTCATGCCCTTTAATATCTACCAAAAGATTATATAATATCTGGACCTCAGTTATTATTTGCGTAATTTTCTTAACTTTTGTTAGGAACATTTCATGATATATATTTCTTAGTCATATTTAATATGCTGGCCGGAATAGAGTTCTTTTATCGGACCTTTCTCTACTGAGAAACTTCTAGAATGTAGGGAGGTCATTTGTCCTTGTCTTGATATTATCTGCCTTCAAGGTTATAGTACTTTTGGTGCTTTCTTAAGGTACTGTAACCCAGAGAATATTTGAGCCTAGGTGGGTTGCTCTTCGCTGTCTTATTTCTGAGGAATTCTTAAAACTAATAGAAAAATAAATGCTATGAACAATACAAACATTTTCAAAGGACAGTGATAAGTGTTAAAACTTTGCAGCCCATTGTACAAACTAGTGGTATTACTCTAGTAGAAAAGTCTACCTGTTTTATTTGCCCTTTCTGCCCAGTTTTTCCCTTTTCATTTAAATTCAGCAAACATTAAAACTCAATACTTTATGATATAATATTGGAGTATTGCAAACATTTATATTTTACTGAGAAGTATCAAGAAAATAAACTTATTATTTTTTTGCGTTTTATTCTAGTCTTATTTTTTTGTACATGCGTATTTTCCCTTCAAAATCAGATCATCCTCTGAGTTTTTTATAACTTTTTTTTTAAGTTAATGTTGTGGGGGAGAATCTTAAACATTGAGGGATATTATGTGTTAGTCACTGTGCACAGTATGTTTACTGGGTAGGGGTACCTTTTATATTTGCCTGGAATGCCTTCCATTCCTTTTGTCTGTTCTTGTGAATTTTCACTTAGCCTTCAAGTGTGAAGTTAGACAGGAACCTCTACCCCTAGGCTGAAGTAGGTATTATATTTCTTTGCTTCTCTTAGCTCTTTGTATTACCTCTCAGCACTTGTTCTTTGATTTGTTTTATTTACTAGTTTGTTTCCCTCACTGAGACTGTGCATTCCCTTAGGGCAGCAGTTTAATTGTCTTCCCATCTCATCTCTATACATTAAATGTCTGAATGAATAAATGCACAAGTGAATGATTTTGTTTTTGTTTTACAAATCATATGAGGTAGTTATCCTTACTCCCTGTTTTACAGATGCAGAAGCTCAGGCTCTTAGACTGAGCAACTTTGCAGGTCACAGAGGTAGGAACTGAAGATGGTAGAAAAATGAAAATCTAAGTCCTTTCTACTGCTACAATTTCACACTGCTGGAAGGAGTAACAGCTAGTAAATTTTAGAGCCCAAATAATCTGGGCTTTCAGACTTCAAAGTACCATGCATATCTCTATATTATACTTATATTGATGTATGTGAAACCCTGATCTATTTTTCAAAATCTATTTTGTTTTCTGTCCCTAAATATAAAAAATAATGTGACTAGTTTTTTTATATGTACTTCACCCCTCCTCCCTTGCCCATACCAAAAAAAATAAAATCTCAGATAAAATATTATATTTCACTTCTTCAACGTATAGGCCCAGTTTGATTATTCATTTTGCCTGTGTAGTCATGATCTTAGAAAACAAAACACAGAAACAATTATCTTTGTATTTGTTTTTTTTTTTCACTTGACCTATAATTTCTAATAGCTAAGGTAAAAATGTTATTACTGCTCTCTGAAAATTAGTATTTCAAATGTAGTGCTTGGTATGGGCGTGGCACCCTGAAGTTAGGTACCTTTTGCATTTTATTCAGTTCTCTGCTGGATTCCTTTTAACAATTATGATGAGTAGGATCATTTCTGTGAACTCACTGGTCTTCTCACTTGTCATAATAATTCTGAAGTTTAGTAATTCATTTGTTAGGTTTGTTTTTTAAGTCGGCCAGTCTTCTTATCAAGAATGTTTATAATCCAGGATTCATTTAATTTCTTTCAGTTGATTTAAATTTATAGTTTTACTTTTTTTGCAGTCTTCATGATAGTTATTGCTATAATTTTTTAACTGCCTTAATAAGACAGTAATGGGAAGAACAATAGACGGGGAAACCCAGATTTCTGTACATTTACTGTGGCCATTGGACTTCACTTCTCCAAATCTGTTTTTCCTACTGTAAGATGTGAAGTTAGGTTGATTATGTATGAGGAAACTTCTAAATAACACCCTATAATTTAACTCCTTGGAGCTCTTTACAGAATAATATAGAAGTTTGAGTTATACTCTTGAACTTTGTTTTTAGAGAATGCTTTTCTTCTGTCGATATCAAAGTACTTATTGTGTTACTTGGGTCATTATATTCCAGGGAGAAAATGTGGTTAAATAACTGAAATTAGAATGTTTGAGCTTTAATTGAAAAGAGTGACTTATTATGTTGAGAATTTCATAGAATAATACATACTTTAAATATTAAATCTTATTACATCATGCATATTTCTAATACAGAATTTTTTAAAGACTTAAAAGTAATTACTGAGGGTAGATAAGAGTTATTAGGCTAAAAAAAGATCACCTTTAAAAAATTCCAACTTTAATCAAAGCAGATAGATTGAAATAAATGTCGACTATCACTTATAAATCCTGATATTTGATTTAGAAGAAATTATTATTGCAAGAACTGAGCTGGTATAGTGTAGAATCCTGTTGATATTGTTTAAAGGAGATGCTAGCATATTCAACTCAAATGTATTGTTATTGCTATTGTGTTGATAGAATCTGTGTTCACTACTGGTTCATAATCAAATTTTTATTGATTTTAGAGGAATGGACTTTTTTTGAATGGGGCCAGTTAGAAATTAAGCAATTTCCAATTGTATAGGGTAGAAATCAAACTTGTGAAATTTATTTAATAGCTTATAATAAAAGTCTTCAAGGTGGAGAATTTGGTGTAGATAAGCCCTGTTTGGTTGTTTTATTAATGATTCTGTATTTTAAAATCATTACCGAGGAATTGATAGAAAGATTACAAAATTGGCTGAAAATCAAACATCATTGTTTCTATAAAATGAAGTTGCCAGGTGACTAAAGATGTCAGTTTAGGATATACTTCTGACAGATTTTCTGTAAGAGGGTGATTCTAAAAAGAAAATTCATATTAGAGAACTATTTTCTGGATTATAGATGGCTAGATACATTGTAATTTCTAGGCCGATGAATAACTCTTAAAATAGTAATGGAATGAATAAAATAAAATTGATAAAAAGAAAATGCCAGCTAGGAAGGGCACTTGATGTAATGAGCACTTGGTGTTATATGTTAACTGATGTATCGCGAAATTCTACCCTGAAACTAATAATACACTATATGTTAACTAACTTGAATTTAAACAAAAAATAAAAACAACCCCCCCAAACCCAGGCAAACAAACAAAAAAGAAAATGCCAGTAAAGACATAAACTACCATCCTATGTAAAGCCTTCATGCAGTGTTTACTTGATGAAAAAATAATGGCTGATAAAGGAAGCCAAGTATATCTGAGACAGTGTTTTTTTTTTTTTAAAGAATTTTTTAATTTTTTATTTATTTACGATAGTCACAGAGAGAGAGAGAGAGGCAGAGACACAGGCAGAGGGAGAAACAGGCTCCATGCACCGGGAGCCCGACGTGGGATTCGATCCCGGGTCTCCAGGATCGCGCCCTGGGCCAAAGGCAGGCGCTAAACCGCTGGGCCACCCAGGGATCCCTGAGACAGTGTTGATGGGAAAAAAGACATAAGCTATTATAGATGTTCATATGCAGTATTTTAAAGTAGTTTTCTTTCAGATACATATTTTCTAGAGTACTTAGTATACTTACTTGAAGGCATATATAGGAAAATGTTCTAATGTGGAGGGAATGAATTACAAACTAGGATTTTTAGGATATCAGTGTTTGTAGATAATACTAGATTGAATTGAATCAGCTACTTTTTTTAAAGATTTTATTTATTTATTCATGAGAGACACACAGAGAGAGAGAGAGGCAGAGACACAGGCAGAGGGAGAAGCAGGCTCCAATGTAGGTAGCCTGACATGGGACTCAATCACAGGTCTCCAGGATCACGCCCTGAGCTGAAGGCAGCACTAAACTGCTGAGCCACCCGGGATGCCCGAATCACCTACTTTGACTTTAATAATACCTGTATGTTTAACTGAGAGGTGTTTCTGTGTAGTTATTTGCTTAGAAAACAAAACTAGAGATATGAGAAGTAATTGAAAGAATTTGCCCGATCCTTTGTCCCCATCCAGAAGCTAAACCTTTTAAATGCAGATATAAAATAACCAGGCTAGATTGCCATTCTTTCTGAGCATCATGACAGTTCCCAAGCCCCATTTATTTTGGTAGATTAAAATGAATTTTTCCTGGGACTTAAAAAGATAATTTGCAGGAAATAATTTTTAAAAATCACAATAGAATCATTTATTCACAGAATTCTGAATACATGTTGGATTGTAGTTCTTCAGCTTATGTTTTCTAAGAAAATACAAAAAGTACCTAGATAAGAGAATCTAAGATTTTTCCTCTTTATAGAGGAAGTGTCATGTGATATTTCTTATAGTTAGACTTTACTTTGGTTTTTTAATGTTCATTGATTCGCTGAACAAATAATTAACAAGAACATATATAATTGCTTCTTTCGAATCATTAGGGATGTTTTACAAAATTATTCTTTAATGTTGTATTGTTCTTGACCTGTTGATTATGTATTGATGTGAGGTCCTATGTGATGTTTTTTTATGTATATATATATATTTATATATATATTTACATATATATTTACATTTTTATTTATATTTATTTTTCCTTCTCTCTTTCTCTCCCTTTATGTCAAAATGAAAATATAGATGATCTTTTTATTTAAGGGTTTTTAATAGTCCAGTTCTCTGTTTGCTTCTTTAATAATTAGATTTTTATGAAACACCGTGGGGATTTGAACATTAGTGTAGATAAAAAATGAACAGTTTTGTTGTTTAATTTTCACATCCCTGTCTTCATATGTTTATCATCTTCAGAAATTTGCTTCTGTGTTTTAAAAATGAGTTAATGTTGTGATGAATTTTGAGTACATTGCTTATTTAGAGCATAATATTTATAAAAACATAATTTGATACTGTTTTGGAAACCAATTAACTTTTAAAAGGAACACCAGTTCTGTTTTTTTAAGTAGATATGTCCAGTTAATCCTTAAGGGATTTAGGAGAGAATATGGTGCAAGTAATACCTATTTTTTGTATCTCTATAATTTTTTTGTATATTATTTTTATTGGAGTTTGATTTGCCAATATATAGCATAACACTCAGTGCTCACCCTGTCAAGTACACCCCACAGTGCCCGACACCCAGTCACCCCAACCCCCCCCACCTCCCCTTCCACTACCCCTTGTTCATTTCCCAGAGTTAGGGGCTCTCATGTTCTGTCACCCTTTCTGATATTTCCCACTCATTTTCTCTCCTTTCCCCTATAATCCCTTTCACTATTTTTTATATTCTGCGAATGAATGAGACCATATACTGTTTGTCCTTCTCCAATTGACTTACTTCACTCAGCGTAATACCCTCCAGTTCTATCCACATTGAAGAAAATGGTGGGTATTCGTCGTTTCTAAAGGCTGAGTAATATTCCATTGTATATATAAACCACATCTTCTTGATCCATTCATCTTTTGATGGACACCAAAGCTCCTTCCACAGTTTGTCTATTGTGGACATTGCTGCTATAAACATTGGGGTGCAGGTGTCCTGCCATTTCACTGCATGTGTATCTTTGGGGTAAATCACCAGTAGTGCAATTGCTGGGTCCTAGGGTAGTTCTATTTTTAACTCTTTGAGGAACCTCCACACAGTTTTCTAGAGTGGCTGCACCAGTTCACATTCCCACCAACAGTGCAAGAGGGTTCCCCTTTCTCCACATCCTCTCCAACAGTTGTTGTTTTCTGTCTTGTTAATTTTCCCCATTCTCACTGGTGTGAGGTGGTACCTCATCATGGTTTTGATTTGTATTTCCCTGATGGCAAGTGAGGCGGAGCATTTTCTCGTGTGCTTGTTGGCCATGTCTCTGTCTTCTTTGGTGACATTTCTGTTCATGTCTTTTGCCCATTTCATGATTGGATTCTTTGTTTCTTTGCTGTTGAGTTTAATAAGTTCTTTATAGATCTTGGATACTAGCCCTTTATCTGCTAGGTCATTTGGAAATATCTTCTCCCATTCTGTAGGTAGTCTTTTAGATTTGTTGACTGTTTCTTTCACTGTGCAGAGGTTTTTATCTGGATGAAGTCCTACGAGTTCATTTTTGCTTTTGTTTCTCTTGCCTTTATGGATGTATCTTGCAAGAAGTTGCTGTGGCCAAGTTCAAAAAGAGTATTGTCTGTGTTCTCTAGGATTTTGATGGATTCTTGTCTCACATTTAGATCTTTCATCCATTTTGAGTTTATCTTTGTGTAAGTTTCATTCTTCTGCATGTGGCTGTCCAATTTCCCTAGCAGCATTTATTGAAGAGACTCCTTTTTCCAGTGGCTAGTCTTTCCTGCTTTGTCGAATATTAGTTGACCATAAAGTTGAGGGTCCATTTCTTGGTCCTATATTCTGCTCCATTGATCTACGTGTCTGTTTTTGTGCCAGTACCACACTGTCTTGATGATCACAGCTTTGAAGTACAACTTGAAATCTGGCATTGTGATGCCTCTGGCTCTGGTTTTCTTTTTCAATATTTCCCTGGCTATTCAGGGTCTTTTCTGATTCCACACAAATCTTAAGATTATTTGTTCCAATGCTCTGAAGAAAGTCCATGGGATTTTTATAGAGATTGTATTGAACACGTAAATTGAATTGACATTTTCACAATATTAATTCTTCCAATCCATCAGCATGGAATATTTTTCCATGTCTTTGTGTCTTCCTCAATTTCTTTCAGAAGTGTTCTGTAGATTTTAGGTTATAGATCCTCTACTTCTATGGTTAGATTTATTCCTAGGTATCTTATGCTTTTGGGTGCAGTTGTAAATGGGATTTATTCCTTAATTTCTCTTTCTTCAATCTCATTGTTAGTGTATAGAAATGCCACTGATTTCTGGGCGTTGATTTTGTATCCTGCCACACTGCTGAATTGCTGTATGAGTTCTAGCAATTTTGGGGTGGAGTCTTTTGGGTTTTCTACGTTCAGTATCATGTCTTCTGCAAAGAGGGAGAGTTTGGCTTCTTCTTTGCCAATGTGAATGCCTTTTATTTCTTTTTGTTGCTGGATTGCAGAGGCTAGGATTTCTAGTAGTATGTTGAATAGCAGTGGTGAGAGTGGACATCCCTGTTGTGTTCCTGATCTTAGGGGAAAGGCTCCCAGTGTTTCTCCATTGAGAATGATATTTGCTGTGGGCTTTTCCTAGATGACATTTAAGATTCTGAGGAATGTTCCCTCTGTTCCTACACTCTGAAGAGTTTTGATCAGGAATGGATGCTGTATTTTGTCAATTGCTTTCTCTGCATCTGTAGAGAGGATCATATGGTTCTTGTTTCTCTTGCTGGTTTGATCTATCACGTTGATTATTTTATGGGTGTTGAACCAGCCTTGCACCCTAGGGATAAATCCTAGTTCGTCATGGTGAATAATCTTAATGTACTGTTGGATCCTATTGGCTAGTATCTTGTTGAGAATTTTTGCATCTGTGTTCATCAGGGATATTGGTCTATAATTCTCCTTTTTGGTGGGGTCTTTGTCTGATTTTGCAATTAAGATGATGCTGGCCTCATAAAACGAGTTTGGAAGTATTCCGTCCCTTTCTATCTTTTGGACCAACTTTAGTAGAATAGGTATTGTTTCTTCTTTAAACGTTAGATAGAATTCCTCTAGGAAGCCATCTGACCCTGGACTTTTGTGCCTTGGAAGGTTTTTGATGACTGCTTCAATTTCCTCCCTGGTTATTGGCCTGTTCAGGTTTTCTATTTCTTTCTGTTCCATTTTTGATAGTTTGCGGTTTTCCAGAAATGCACCCATTTCTTCCAGGTTGCCTAATTTATTGGCGTATAGCTTCTCATAAGATGTTTTTAAAATCGTTTGTATTTCCTGGTGTTGGTAGTGATCTCTCCTTTTCATTCATGAGTTTATTAATTTTAGTCTTTTCTCTTTTGTTTTTAATAAGGCTGGCTAATGGTTTATCTATCTTATTAATTCTTTCAAAGAACCAACTCCGAGTTTTGTTGATCTGTTCTACAGTTCTCATTTCTATTTCATTGAGTTTTGCTGGAATCTTTATTAACTCTCTTCTTTTGCTGGGTGTAGTTTTTATTTGCTGTTTTTTCTCCAATTCCTTTGGGTGCAAGGTTAGCTTGTGTATTTGAGTTTTGTCCAATTTTTTTGAGGGATTCTTGTATTGCAATGTATTTCCCTCTTAGGACTGCTTTTGCTCTATTCCAACGATTTTGAACGGTTGCATCTTCATTCTCATTAGTTTCCATGAATCTTTTCAATTCTTCTCTAGTGTCTTGGTTGACCCTTTCATCTTTTAGCAGGATGTTCTTTAACCTTGAGATGTTTGAATTTCTTCCAAATTTCTTCTTGTGATTGAGTTCAAGTTTCAAAGCATTATGGTCCCAATTTTTTGGTATCAGTTGAGACCTGATTTGTGACCCAGTATGTGGTCTATTCTGGAGAAAGTTCCATTTGCACTTGAGAAGAATGTCTATTCAGTTGCCTTTGGATGTAAAGTTCTGTAAATATCTGTGAAATCCATCTGGTCCAGTGTATCATTTAATGCTCTTGTTTTTTTTGGAGCTGTTGTACTTAGAAGACCTGTTTTTGCTGAAAGTGCCGTGTTGAAGTCTCCCAGTATTAGTGTATTATCTAAGTATGTCTTTACTTTGTTTATTAATTGATTGATATACTTGGCAACTCCCACATTAGGGGCATAAATATTGATGATTGTTAGGTCCTCTTGTTAGATCCTTTAAGTATGATATAGTGTCCCTCTTCATCTCTTACTAGTCTTTGGGATTAATTTTAGTTTATCTGATATGAGGATTGCTACCCCTGCTTTCTTCTGAGGACCATTTGTATGTTAAATTGTTCTCCAACCTTTCCCTTTCAGGCTGTAGGTGTCCTTAGATATAAAATGAGTCTCTTGTAGATAGCAAATAGATGTGTTTTGTTTTTTATCCAGTATCAAACCTGGTGTCTTTTGATGGGATCATTTAGCCCATTCATGTTCAGAGTTACTATTGAAAGATATGAATTCAATGTCATTGTAATACCTATTAAGTCCCTGTTTTGTGGATTATTTCTTCGGGTTTCCTCTTTCTTTTACAGTGTCCCCCTTAATATTTCTTGCAGAGCTGGTTTGGTGGTCACATATTCTTTCAGTTTCTGCCTATCTTGGAAGTTCTTTATCTTTCCTTCTGTTCTGAATGAGAGCCTTGCTGGATAGAGTATTTTTAGCTGCATGTTATTCTCATTTAGGACCCTGAATATATCCTGCCAGCCCTTTCTGGCCTGCCAGGTCTCTGTGGAGAGGTCTGCTGTTAATCTAATATTTCGCCCCATGTGTTTAGGGATCTCTTGTCTCTTGCTGTTTTAAGGATTTTCTCTTTATCTTCGGAATTTGCAAGTTTCACTATTACATGTTGAGGTCGTGAATGGTTTTTATTGTATTTATGGGGGTATCTCTCTATCTCCTGAATCTGAATGCCTGTTTCCCTTCCTAAATTAGGGACGTTCTCAGCTGCGATTTGTTTAAATATGCTTTCTGTCCCTCTGTCCCACTCAGTGCCCTCTTGAACCCCAATTATATGTAGATTTTTCCTTCTGAGGATATCATGTATTTCCTTTAATCTTTCCTCAGGGTTTTTTATTTGTTTTTCTCTTTTTCCCTCAGCTTCCTTCTTTGCCAGTATCTTACTTCTATGTCACTCTTGATTCTACCTCATTAACCCTTGTTTGTAGGACCTCCAGTTTGGATTGCATGTCATTTAATTGATTTTAAATCCAGCCTGATTAGTTCTAGATTCTGCAGTCATGAAGTCTCTTAATTCCTTTATGTGTTTTGCCAGAGCCCACCAGTAGCTTTATAATTGTGCTTCTGAATCGGCTTTCTGACATCAAATTGTAATCCAAATTCTGTAACTCTGTGGGAAAGAGTAGTGTTTATGATTCTTTCTTTTGTGGTGAGTCCTTTTTCTAGTCATTTTGCTCAGTGTAAAGTGGCTGTATGAGTGTTTTGCATCAAGAATATTAACCACGACCTAAGTAAATTTCACCCTCGATAAGTCTGCCGAGGTCAGAGACCAGAAATTGAAAACCAAGATCAGAACGAAGTAACACAAAAGGGCCACTAAAGTGAAAAACAGATTTTCAAACAAAGTAGTAAAAAATAAAAGGCCAAGTATCCTAAAGAAGAAGAGAGAATAGAAAAAGAAAGGAGGATAAGGAAAAAAAAGAAAAAAAGTAGGGGTTACTGAGATATGGTGGTGGTGACAAAGTTGTAGTGGAGGGAGAATGTAATCTACCTGAGGGTTCCTAGAGCATGATCCTCTTGTTTCTGAGTATATTAAGTTTTATATGTTAGAAGATTCTCTGTTCCAAATTTATATAAACCAGAAATACTTGTAGAGGGCCCCAACATTGACCACCAAAACATAAATGATATAAAAGAAGGAGGCAGAATGGGAATAAGGAATTTCACAAAATGGACCAGCACAGTATACCACTTGGTTCTGGGTACTTACTGGTCATGTTTTAGAAGGTATTAACTTCTGGTATTGTAGAAAAATGAGGTAGAGAAAACAAAAACACAAAACAAACAACAAAAAACATATCATTTATATCTCCCCAAATTAATTTGGGTATGTTGAAGGGAATCTAGAAGTGGAAAATATATCTAGGACCTGTACTTGTAGAAATATGAAAATCAAAAAGGAAGAATCTTAGAAATGAAGAGGTGGTAAAATATTGTAGTTAACGTGGAAAAAGAGAAAAAAAGTATTAGAAAATTACAGTCTGATATAAAAACGAGTTGTCTGGAAAAAGGAGGGGTACCCTCTGGTTCTATATAGTGTAAATCCCTTGACTTCCTCTGGAGCTTTCCAGCCTGCTGGGTCAAGAACTTGCTCTTCCCCTGTTGTTCCAGCTGGTCTTATGGGGGAGGGGCTTGCTGTGGTGACTCTGGTGTGTGTACCTGGGGGAATTGACCCCTCCCCACAAGTGCTGGGCTCAGTGGGAGCTTTTTACCCTGTGAGGCCTCTGTTTCCTGGAGGCCCCACCTTTCCCAAGCACAGTGTGACACAAGGAAGAACAACACCTATGGCAGCGGCCTGTTCTCCATCCCTGGAATCAGCTCCCCACTTCACTACCGCAGGTCCCAGTCCACACTGGCCTAGATGCTCCCAGGACAGGGTACGCTGATCTGCATAGCTTGGAGGTGCCCGTGGGCTGTAGCGTCAGTCCCAGCTGTCCTCTGCCCTCCCTGTTTCCGCCAGTCCTAGGGGGAGCGCAGGATGGTGGGCTGTGTCGCCTGTCGCCCTGGGATCTGGGGCCTGTCCTGCTGGAATTGCGCTCTGGGGCTGCAGCTCCCAAAGGCACCGGGGCGCAGACCCTTCCACCCAGAGCCCCCGCCTGACTGGCTTCTCCCCAGTGCCCCACAGCCTGCGCACTCCAGCCCTTTACCGAAATCGGCCAGCGGAGTGTGGTGCCCTTTCTCTCAGGTGCGTTTCCTCTATTAGTGACTCCAGGAAACTAGAGGCTCCACTGCCCCTCCCCCTGCGATTCCGCTCAGCCCCCCCCCCTTTTTAAAGATTTTATTTATTTATTTATGAGAGACACAGGCAGAGGGAGAAGCAGGCTTCATGCAGGCAGCCCGATGTGGGATTCGATCCCAGGACTCCAGGATCATGCCATGAGCAGGCGCCAAACCTCTGAGCCATGGAGGGATCCCCTCGATTTCCCTTTAAATCACCTTTCTATCCGGGAAGAATCTGGTGTGGATTTTTTAAAGTTCCAGCTTTTTTGAGGCTGGGCTTTCCTGTCCCAGAGGCTCTCTGGTCTTAGCCTGGCCCCTTGCTGGGCCCCTCCCCCACTTGATTCTTTTTTATCCCCCCCCCACCTTCCTACCTTGTTAGATGCGAAAACCCTTCTCTCTGTAGCATTCTAGCTGTTCTCTCTTTAAATCTCAGGTCGATTTCATAGGTTTTCAGGATGGTTTGACAGTAATGTAGTTAAGTTGGTGGGGCCAGGTGATTTGAGGACTCCTAGTCCTCTGCCATGTTGCCTGAAGCCTATTCTTATCACTTGTATAGAATCTAGATTCTCTGATTTTTGAACAGTTCATCATTACTGAATAGATCAATTTACCAGAAGAGTTTACCCATTGTCTTTGTAGTTTAATTTTAGGCATGTACACTTTTGCTGTTTTGCAATACTTATTTCATAAGATTAACAGCTAAGCAAATGATTTAATCAAGGCATGTAAAAGTGAGTTTGAGTGCCATACCATTTAAATGTTATCATTTAGATGTGCTTAATTTTTGTAGCTGTTTCCTTAATTTGGTTGAAATATTTAATGTTTAAAATGTTATTTTCCTGATTCTGTAGATAAAAATTATACTTTGTTCCAAGATGGAATGGTTTGGTAATGGATTAAATTATGTTTTTAAACCAAATTGGTTTTCCTGTTTTATTTATGCTTTTTAGGTGGCAGCCAATGCACACATTCCTCCAGACTACCTCCTTAAAATTTGTGAGCGGATTGGTCCCTTACTAGATAAGGAGATCCCTCAGAGTGTTCCTGGGGTACAGACATTACTAGGTGTTGGTCGGCAATCTCTGTTACGGGATGCCAAAGGTAAGATTTTCAGTTTTTAGAGGAAGAAATGGATAAGGGCTTATTTTTATGTTAAGCAAATATTCCCATGCTTTCCGAAATACTAGTTTTCTTCTAGCTTTCCTTATTTTTCCAATCTTATTCTTATTTTCTTAGTGTACAAGTAAATTTTTAGAGTCCTAAAAGGAGCCCTCTACCATAAAATAGTGAATGCAATAGAGGTAAATAATATAAATATTTTTTAATCCTGTGAAATAGAGATGTTAAAACATCACTGCTTTGATTAATGTAGTATGAATGCTTAAAATAGTCTTTCATTATATTTTATTATTTTTAAGTAATTATGAGTCTTTATATCATCCTAATCACATTGTATATTATAATAGGTAAATGAAAAATGATATATTAACATTTATATATGACATATAAACATTTTTATAATTGGAAATATTAAAAAAAGAAAATATTAAAAAATATATCAATCTATTAGTGACTGTTCAATAATAGTTTTTCTACTCTACTGTTTTTCAGTTTTAAAGATTTTCCCCAAAGTTTTTCATGGAACCCCAATATGTAAAATATATAAAGTAGTATTTTATGAACATAAAAATATGAAAATAGGCTGCCTGTTTAGTTTAATAAAACTTCAGGTCCAGCAACTAATTTGTTTTGTTTTATTAGCATCATGTCTTTAAAAATTCTAATTCACAACAGTAAATAGCTTCAAAAATACCAGTTTTAAACATCTCATTTTATAATATAAGGAAATTCTTCAAATCAGTTAATTTGGAAGCTTTTGAGAGAGCAGTATAGGGGTGCTTGGTTGGCTAAGTTGGTTAAAGTGTCAAATTCTTGATTTCAGCTCATGTCATGATGTCAGGGTTGTGAAACTGAGCCCCGTGTTGGGCTCCATGCCTAGTGTGGAGCTTGCTTTGGATTCTCTCTCTCCCATTCCCTCTGCCCCTCCCCTCAAAAAAAGAGTAGTGCAATATTTTTTATCACAGTTGAATTATTAGGAATATGTCCTATTTGCTTGAGCTTTTGACATAAAGGACAAAACCATAACTATTTATAGTCAGTTATCATCTGATAAGGCAGTATTGATACCTATTGTGGCACAGTTTGCAGGCACTCCATAATGTGACTGTGTACCAAGTATAAATATTTCTGAATTTTACCTGGCATACTTGTGCTATAGTTGTAACCTTGCTTATATAGTTTTATATAATTAGAAATGTATAAGCCTAAAGATCAAGAAGGACCAATATAAAATTAAAACCTTATTAATCCCTGACATATTTACATAAGATTCAAATACACACCTAATAAAAGCTCTAAGTTCTAGAAACAAAATATCCTGGTGATATATTAAAATGTTGTTGTTTACCAGTCATAATATTTTATAACATGTTTAAAATTATACACATTAATTTTTATTGTGGTAAGGGTTAAAAATATTTCCAACAAATGAAATTGAAAGCAGACATTTACCTCTAAGGTACAATTTAAAATAAAACACTGTTTATTTCTTGACTAACTTTTCAATCTTTTTGAATAGACTGTAAGAGTACACTATGGAATGGGTCTGCTTTTGCAGCTCTACATAGAGGCAGACCTCCAGAACTACCTGTAAATTATGTGAAACCTCCAAATGTGGGTGAGTAATATCCATGTGAGCTATGAACATGTTCTTGATTTGTTTCTTCCTGATCTCATTATACAGCCAAAAATAGGTAACAGAATTAAATTTGAAGTATAAACAATCTGCTTACATTCAAGGAATTTCTTAGTCCAACTTTTTAAAGCATTTTTTAATGTAATTATGTTTTTGTGTTCTTGTTTTCTTTCTTTTTTCTTCTTTCTTTCTTTCTTTCTTTCTTTCTTTCTTTCTTTCTTTCTTCTTGCTTTCTTTCTTCCTTTCTTCTTTTTCTTTCTTTCTTCTTAGCAGATGCATTTCCTTTATATATACTATAGGTGTTTTTAACCATATGGATGTCTATTTACATATCTAGGTACTGAGCTTAAAGATTTTACAGGGAACTATGTAAAGATAACTTTCAGAACAAAACATAATACATTCTGCTTATATCTGTTTGCTAAAAATAATGATGTGATTGATTTCATATGTCTTTATTAAAACAAAAAAGTCACTCCTCCCCCTTTTAGTTTACTGAAATTCACATGTTCCATTCAAATTATTCCTGGGGCATCTCTAGCCAGACCATTATGAAGAGATACTACTAGTGGTTTCCAAGGAAATGTAGCTACAAAACCATTTGTACTAAAACTTAACTCTTAAAAAGAATGTATAAATAGCTGGATGAGTAATTGTCACTCTGCTTTCCTATTTTCTCACTCTTCTAAACAATTATTTTATATAGTGCCTAGGGCCTAGAGAATATTCCTTAAATTCAAATTGAAAAATAAAAATACATTTTAAAAGGAATACTATCTTATATAATAAGCCTATTGAAGTTACCCCAAGAGGTTAAACAAATTTAGGCTATAATTTCAAAAGTTATTTAGACAAAATTATTGATAAAAATTCATAAGGGTTATTGAAATAAATTAGATGTTTCCATATACATTACTAACAATACTATTCCATGGCCTAGATGTTATTGGGTGAAGAAGACTACTGATGTGGGTCTAATTGGAAATGATATTTTTAACATTTCTTTTTCATTTTCAGGGGTAGTTTGCTTACCCTTTAGAATTTTCCAGTGTTCACTTTTCCTCTTTATTACGAATAAAGCTTTATTCATAATTAACTTATTAACTTGAATTAAGATGCCTCTTATTATTCATGCATTAATTTATGTTCAAAAGATTCAATATTTTTAACTACACTATCAACATTATTTAAAATGCTTTATACTTCTATAAATGGTCACATGTAAAGTGCTGAAGAGTAGCATTTAGAGTATTAGGTTCCATCTTTCTTTAGTCTTTCTTCCCTTCCCTTTTTAAAAACTATTTTAACTATATACATTCAGACTTTTACCGGTTTTATACAGTGAACACTTTACATTCTGACCTAGATCACTTTGTTATTTTTATTGTAACTGCTTAGGAATTTCAGTGTTCCTGGCATTGATGCTTTTACATTCTTAATTCTGCCTTATAATTTGAAGAGGAGGTATTACAATAGAAATGATTCAACCCTGATGTATTTTCATGTAGTATATACTGGTCAAAAACATTTAAGTTTAGGATATTTAGAATTCACAACCTGGTAAAAACTCGAGGAGTTGTCTAGGAAAGTAGCAAGATGAGTAAGAAGTCTTTTAAATTTGTGATTTAAGGGTTATCTCATTAAGGGGTATGTACAGTTCTGTATAGCTACTTTAAAATCAATCAGTTTTATAGTTTCCCAATGTAAATAAAATTTAATCAAGATTAAGTGAGGCACCTGGGTGGCTCATTCTGTTGAGCATCTGACTCTTGGTTTGGCTCAGGTTGTGATCTCATGGGTCATGATCTCTTGGGTCCTGAGATTGAGCCTCCTGTGGGGCTCTGTGCTCATCAGGGAGACTGCTTGAAAGGTTCTCTCTGCTCCATCCCCAACTTGATCCCTTGGGTGTATACGCAAGTTCTTTCTCAAGTAAATAAGTCTTAAACACTTAATCAAGAAGATGATCTTGAAAATTTAATTAATGAATCTTAGAACTTTAGCAACACTATTTTTAAAAATTATTTATTTGTTAAAAAACTTTATTTTGAGAGATAGAAAGAGCCAGGGGGAGGGTTGGTGGTTAGAGGGGCAGAGGGAGAAGGAGAGAGAGAATCTTAAGCAGACTGCATCCCGTGACCCTGGGATCATGAACTAGGCCAAAATCAAGAGTTGGATGCTTAACTGACTTAGCCACCCAGGTGCCCCAACAGCACCATTTTGTAATAGAAGTGTTTCTTGGTCAAGTAAATGTGGGAAACACTGAGTTTAAAAAAATTATAGAAATAAATCAATGCATGTAGGACTGCTCAGAGCCTTTCATATGCTAAATGCATTGTAAATTACCATATGGGGAACATTTCCTAGATAATTTAACAGTAGAAACCCTTTTTCCAAAATATGTGTAACATTCTGAAAATTTCTTGGAAACAGATTTGAGAAACTGGATAATAATCCCTAATTACACCAGAAAAAGCCAAAGTCTAGAGAAGCATGGGACTGGTATAAGTTACACTGCTTGCCTTCCAGTCTATTTCTATACCGTATTTTCTTAATATAACCGATCTATACTTATAGGGCACCAAAGATAGAAGATTAGCCATATTACATATAAACATGCATTATTTATTTATTTATTTAGATTTACTTTTTATTTATTTTTAGAGAAAGAGAGTATATGTGGGTGGGGCAGAGAGAATAGGAGGAAGCAATCTCCTTACTGAGTGGGGACCCTGAAGTGGGGTTAGATCTCAGGACCCTGAGATCATGACTTGAGCCAAATCATAGAGTTGAACACAAGTGACTGATCCACTCAGGAGACCTTATTACTTTTTATTTTTTAAGTCAAATATATTATGGTATAATTTCTATTAAATAAAATTTTCCCCTTTATAAGTTTGTAGTCCAATGAGTTTTGACAAATATATACATTTGTGTAACAGCACAATAAAAGTGTAGGATATTTCTGTCACCTCCTGAATTTCTTCATCTCATTGCAGTCAATCCTCTGCCCCTCCGGGTATTCCTGGAAAACAGGAAGTTTGTCCACTCTACTTTTGCCTCATTTACAATTTCATCTGAATGAAATAATAAGCATGTAGCCTTTTGTTTATATCTGATTTTGCTTGGAGCCTAATGATTTTTGATTTATGCATGTCATTTCATGTATCAGTAATTTATTCCTTTTTATTACCAAGCAATATTTTATTGTATGAATGGATATACCATGATATGTTTGTCAGTTCTTCAGTTGATAGGCATTTGAGGTGTTTCAGATTTTGGCTATTTTAAATAAAACTACTATATACTTTTTAATATATATCTTTGCATGAACATTTGTTTTCATTTCTCTTGGGTAAATATCTAGCTAATGGGATTGTTGGGTCATATGGTAAGTATGGGTTTAACTTTATAAGAAACTGCCAAATTGTTATGAAAGTGACTATTACATTTTGTATTCCTACAGCAATGTATAATTTTAGAATTAGCTTCTTAATTTCTATCCAGAAACAACTAGGATTTTGTTTGGGATTACCTTGAATATGTAGATAATATGGGGGAAATTAACATACTAACAACATTGAATCATACAATCCAGAGCATGGAATAATTTCCCATTTATTTAGATCTTATATAATTTCTTTTTTAAGATTTTATTTATTTATTCATGAGGGACACACATAGAGAGAGGCAGAGACACAGGCAGAGGTAGAAGTAGGCTCCATGCAGGAAGCCCAATGTGGGACTTGATCCAGGACTCCGGGATCACGCCCTGAGCAGAAGGCAGACGCACTTAACTGCTGAGCCACCCAGGCGTCCCTTCTATAATTTCTCATAGCAGTATTTTGTAGTATTTAGTGTAGAGGTTTTGCACAACTATTGTGAATTTTTTCTCTTAAGGGTTTCATGTTTTTTTGGTGCATTTTAAATTACGTATTTTAAATTTTCAATTTACAGTTTGTTGATAGTAAATAGAAATGAGTTTTGTTTTGTTTTTGTATATTGATCTTGCTAAATTCATTACTTCTAACAGCATTTTTTTAGATTCATCAGAATTCTCTACATAAATGGTCATGTTGTCTATAAATGAGACAGGTTTACTTTTCCATTCTAATCTTATCTGCCTTATGGTTCTCTCTTGCACTAGTGAACTGCTAGTGCTTCAGGTATAATGGTGAATTGAAATAATGAGACTGGACATCCTTCCATAGTTCCTGATTTTAGGGGGAAAGCAGGCAGTCTTCCACTATTAATTATGATTGTAGATACCTTTATCAGTTTGAGGGTGTTCCTTTCTGTTCCTGCTTTGCATAGAAGTTTTATCATAAAAAGATACGTTCCACTTTTTAATTTTATCCAGTATAGTTAGACTTACATCAGTTATTTCTTGGGGCTCATATTAACTGGTATTTTATGTAGAATAGTGCTACCCAATAGAACTTTTTGTAATGATGTTTTATTTGGTGCCATCCAAAACAGTAGGCATCAGCCACATGTGGCTTTTGTGTTGTAGGCAAGGAACTCAATTTTTAACTTTAGAGAATGTTTACTAATTTTTAAGTCTATAACCGCATACGGCTAATGACTACTATAATGGAAAATGAAGATCTAGAACAATATGAAAACCAGTAAGAAGCTTTCTGAATAGGTACATAATTTAGTAGTAATGTATTGACTAATGATTCATAACAAACTTAACCTGGAATGTTTTCTACTTTTGTACTTAGAAACTACTTTTATGGGATCCCTGGGTGGCGCAGCGGTTTAGCGCCTGCCTTTGGCCCAGGGCGCGATCCTGGAGACCCGGGATCGAATCCCACGTCAGGCTCCTGGTGCATGGAGCCTGCTTCTCCCTCTGCCTGTGTCTCTGCCTCTCTCTCTCTCTCACTGTGTGCCTATCATAAATAAAAAAAAAAGAAACTACTTTTATTTAGCTTTTCCTATTTTTATTTTAGTAACTCACTTCAAAGATCATATTGTCCCACTTCTTTCTAGTGAGTTTCACAATTGTCTTTGGCCATAAACAGTAAAATTCTGACCTTATCTGGACTTTCCACAATATTGGATTATTTATTCAAATGTTCCCATCTTTTGTGTAGTTAATAATGTTACTTAGTAATTTAATGAAATGGATGTGAGGGAGCATTGTAGCATAGACTAACTCGTCTAATACTTTTCATGTATGTGTACTTAAGTTTACCAAGGCATGTGTACTTAAGTTCATCAAGGGTGAATTTCTAAATCACTCTAGGGTAAGAGCAAAGGTACCTATGATATTTATGTTATAACAAGTCTAAGCTCCAGTCATGCCATTTCCTTAGCTATATGCTTTACTAATCAAATTGGGTTTGCATTATGCCAAAATTAAATCAAAGGAAGAAACTTGAACTAAATTCAAAACTATATTAATACCTAATGCCATGCAAAAAAATCCTGGAGCATATGTAATTAATTATTTGGAGATATTACTTGAGATTTTGCCCTTTAATCACCAAATATTGTTGTTTCTTCATTCCTTTAAAGATTAGTATTTGTTTTGGAAACTTTGTAAGTAGTTGCATTAAAATTTGAAAATAAAAGTTCATTCAAGCACAACTCCAATACTCAGCTCGTATTTTAGTACAGAACTAATTTCAAAAGTCTGTTTCATGTCCATTTGAAATGAATATTTGAAAGAACTAGTATTACAGTTAATTTCCATCATTATAAAAGTTTGCAAAGTTTTCCTACTTATATTCTAAAAAATTTCTATAAAATTATCTGTAGAAATGGCAGCCCGATGGCTTGTTTATTCTAGTTGGAGACTGACAGACATTATTACCCAAGGAACAAATGTGCATACTCGTTTCTAAACTGAATCAAGGGCGTGATATGACAAGACTACTTTTAAACTTTTTTTCTCTTTTATCTTCAGTAAAATTGATATATAGTATTGTCCTGTAATTTACATAGTAGGCCTGTATTTTATACTTATTTTTACTGTATATATACTATATTTTGTATAGCTTAGGAAGCTTGCATTAACTCTAAAGCCAAATTAATATTTATATATTGCCATAAGCTCCCATTTAGCATTGATTGGCTCTTGACTTATTGGTGATTGTGTGGTTATATGTCACATGTAAACCCATAATTCACTGGGAGGTGGGAGACCACCTCATGTTACTGTAAATATAAATTGAAAGATAATCCAATGTAAATTTATTTGGCTGAGGTGACTGGGTTTCTTCCAGGAATATTTGTTATCCTTCCTCTCTAATTTTATGTATATATTGATACATATAATATCTGCATAGAGCCTGCTTCTCCTTATCTCTTGTCCATGGATAACACTTTTGCCAGGCTTTACTTTTTCTTGCCTCCTTCCTCCTTTTTGTACTCACATAACTGTACATGAAACAAGTTGATTATAAAGTCATTACTTTTATGTATCTGGACAGGAGCAGGTGTTTCTTGTCACACCTGCAAGCAATTAGAACTTGAAAATAAACTCAGAATATTTTGTGAGTGCTACACTGTTAGTGCTCACTAAATATTACACGAATAAAAGTAGTATAATTGCTGCCACATGGAAACTTAAGCATGCCTTTTAAATGCATTGATATGGTTTTATATAGCTCATATTAATTTCTTATTTGTATTCATGTCAATATTGTATTAATATTAGGATTAATTGTTTCTTTATTTGAAATAAAACAGCCTTTATTATAGGAGTCTTAGTATCATCATGTAAAATATAATAAAAAAAGAATTTCTCTGTTCCTATTTTGAACATTCTTTCCCTTCTTCATTATTCTTTATTATTCCTTTAGCTTTTTCATTCAGTATACACCAAGCCATTCGAAAAGAATCTTTTGGTATTTATTTTATACATTTTATTAAGTACCTTAGAGAAATAGAACTTCATATTTATGGTTCACAGAGGTAAGCTATAAAACAATTTCAGATTTGTTTAGTTGAAGAAAAATACAGCCTAAAACATCTGTGTTTAATAACCAAATCCAGTTAAATGGTTTAGGAGATAATAAAATAAAGATTTAGGGTATTTATTCCCAAATAATGTTTTTTTTAAATTTTTATTTATTTATGATAGTCTCACACACACACACACACACACACACACAAACACACACAGAGGCAGAGACACAGGCAGAGGGAGAAGCAGGCTTCATGCACCGGGAGCCCGATGTGGGATTCGATCCCGGGTCTCCAGGATCGCGCCCCCGGCCAAAGGCAGGCGCCAAATCGCTGCGCCACCCAGGGATCCCTATTCCCAAATAATGTTAAGTGAACTTTGCAAAAAAGGTTAAATGGAATTAGAAATATCATTTATTTGCTGTATCTTAATAGTATCCTAGGAATAAGACATTCAGTGATCATGAATGTAGATACTCTGTGGGTCTTAGTAGTGTAGTTTAAATTGTACTCTGGATAGGTGTTGTGGGATGGGAATGGCATCAGCCTTAAAAACTGTAAAGCTGTTCTGTGTGGTTAAGTTTCAGAGACATAATTTGATCTATAGTAGCATCGAATCTATGAAAGAGATAAATCTGTTGTTTTGTGCTTTTACTACAGTTTTCAGTTTTTATTAAAATTTGTTTCTGTTCTTTTTCTGGCTTCTTTTATAATACTTTTTTTTTGTTTAGTTGTTAGAGCTTTTTTTGGAAACCCTCAAATCAAGCTTCACAAAAAATATTGCTAGTCATTGTAAATCTAGAATTGACACGGAATTTCATGAGTTACTTTCCATTGTTCTTGAAAGAGTATTTTCTTAGTTTACTGTTCTCTCTGCTTATAAAGAGTATTTTCTTAGTTTACTGTTCTCTCTTCTTATAGGAGCCAGTATGTTCAAGTGCATTTAATTAATTAATTAATGAAGATTTTATTTCTTTATCTGAGAGAGAGCGAGAGAGGGACAGGGAGCTTGACAAAAGACTCCATTCCAGGACCTTGGAATAAGGCAGACACTTGACTGACTGAGCCACCCAGGTGCCCTAGTTCAAGTGCATTTTAAACAATCAGAAGGATGGGATCCCTCAGTGGCTCAGCAGTTGAGCCTCTGCCTTTGGCTCAGGGCGTGATCCCGGAGTCCTGAGATCGAGTCCCACATCAGGCTTCCTGCCTAGAGCCTGCTTCTCCTTCTGCCTATGTCTCTTTCTCTCTCTTTCTCTCTGTGTCTCTCATGAATAAGTAAAATTAAAAAAAAATAAGTAATCAGAAGGTTGCATATTTGCTATGATTCTATTTTCTGATTAAAGTTAAGAAAAGTAGAACTATAAATGTTGATCAAGTGACTTTTTGGTAAAAGAGAGAAAACTAATCCAAAATTATTTTAGCCTTCTTTAAATATATCTTATTTTCTGAAGAATTTTGTATTTGAATATGATATTGATGGTGATCAGGGTATGGTATTAGAAGCCTGATTTGTGAACAATAATCCTTTTGGTTTGTGTGTATAAAGACTCTTTTTTGGTTAGCAGTTATTGGCTGATCCTCTGGTTTTTTATTCAGTCTTAAGCTTTTGCTAAAAGCACTCCCTCTCTATTTCATCTTCCTCCTAACCTCCACATTCCTGAGGTTTGTCTTTGAGGTAGATGTATAGATACTATTTCTTAGAAGTTCAAAATTTTGCTTTATTGTTTTGAAGTTGTTTTAGTGGATTTTAAAACATTTCTTGACCCAACAGTCATACTATTAGAATATGATTTTGGTAATTTCCTTTGGCCTTCATTTGCTTTGTAAGGCTGTCCTAGCAAAGTCAGATTGAGATTATTCTTTAAACTAGCTAGACCCACCATTTCCCAGCGTTCCTGGTAATGAGAAACAATTTAAACTCTCTGGTTTGTTTATGGCTTTTTTGTATATGAAAGTAGCTTGACCTATAGTTAAAAAATCTAATTCTTTTATCTTTCAATACCATTTACAGAAGAATTGGAAATATTCTGTTTATATATATATGTATATATATATATATATATATATATATATATATAATCGGTCTTATAGTTTAATATGAAAAGTTAGAAAATTATACGAGGATTTCCTGAACATTAGGTATGGCACATTATTAGGTTGTGGGGTGACAGGTAAAATTCCTTGAATTATGGGACTGATATATATTAAAAATCAGATAATATCACCAGTTTATATACTTTTGTTTTATCTGGATCTGGATGCTAAGTTAATAATATATTGTTTCTCCCAATAGGTATGGTAGTTACCTGGTTTTGGTTAAATATATTTCTTAGTGTCATTGATCAGATATTTCCTGTAATATAAGCAGTAGAATTCAGTGAGTTCGTCTGGGTAGGGAAAGTTACTTATGGTTAATGATTTTCTGGTTTAAATGGAGAAGTGGTTTTTTTTTTTTTTTGTTTGTTTTATCAGGAAAGGGAGGGTGATGCTTTTTGTCAGTACTAAACTGCTGATTCTGTAGGTAATTAAAAATAATTAACCTTGTGGAGCCTTGGGTGGATCAGTCAGTTAAGCATCCAACTCTTGATTTCAGCTCAGGTCATAATCTCAGGATCTTGAGTAGAGACCTAAGGGCTCTATACTCAGCCAGGAGTCCACTTGGGATTCTTTTTTTCTCTCTCCCTCTGTCCCTCTTCTTCACTACTGCCCCAATAAAAAATAAATCTCTAAAAACTTTTACCATGTTAAAGCCTCACCAACTAGAGACCATGAAGAACAAGCCTATAGTCTGAAAAAAATCGGATTTATTGAATCACTAGTGAAGAGAGTATACACCAGAAGAACAATACAAGGCCTCTGGATAAGAGAGAATGGAAGTGTGTTTTGTAACTTTTGGATTGCCACTGTAGAATTCTGAGAAGGGTCTGAAGTCAACCAGGATTAGTTTTGGATTGGTGGCCGCTTTTGAAGCAGATTAAGTGAAGTAGGGATTAACTAGGGTTTGGGGAGCTATCATGAAGCAGGATAGTTTAGGAATTTGGTATCTCCCTCTAGTAATAAATGAAAATAAAGCAACTCTAGAGGCATCATTGGTAAGAAAGCAATAATCACTCAAAAAGGGGTCATTATGATATTTCACAACTGGTGCATGACCTGGGAAATCAGTGTTTCTTTTAACTTTTCATTTGGCTTTATCTGTGTCTAACCTCCTATCCTGATTAATTGCAAGACTGCCTTTTTTTTTTTTTTAATTCATAGCTGGTAATCACTTTTTCAGTCACAGATAGGTTTTGATTCTTTCAACATGTAGTCTTACAAATATTTTTTAAAAGTTTTTATTTCAATGCCAATTAGTTAACATACAATATAATATTTGTTTCAAATGTGCAGTGTAATGATTCAACACTTTAATACATCACTGGTCTTCTTCACAAGTGCACTCCTTAATGCTTATCACCTATTTAACCCATTGTCCCACCCACCTCTCCTGTGATAGCCCTGAGTTTGTTAAGAGTCTGTTTCTTGGTTTGCCTTTCTCTTTCTTTTATCCTTTTGCTTCTTTGTTCCTTAAATTCCACATAGTACTGAAATCGTACGGTACTTGTCATTCTCTGTCTGACTTATTTCACTTAGCATAATACTGTCTACCTTCATCTATGTCATTGCAAATACTAAGATTTCATTCTTCTCTATGGCTGAATAGTATTCTATTGTGTATACATGTATAAATGTATATATGTATAAATATATATGTATTACACTTTTATATCCATTAATCATTCGAGGGACTTGGGCTGTTTCCATGATTTGGCTGTTGTACGTAATGCTGTTATAGAAATCAGGGTGCACATATCCCTTTGAATTAGTATTGTTGTATCCCTTAAGTACCTAGTAGTGTGATTCCTGGATCATATGGTAGTTCCATATTTAAGTTTTGAGGAACCTCCATATTGTTTTCCAGAGTGGCTGCATGAGTTTGCATTCCTGCCAACAGCAGAAGAGGGTTCCCCTTTCTCTACATCCTCACCAACACCTGTTGTTTCTTGTGTTGTTGATTTTATAGCCATTCTGACAGGTGTACTTTTGATTCGTATTTTCCTGATGATGAATGATGTTGAGGATCTTACATGTGTCTGTTGGCCATTGCAGGTCTTCTTTGGAAAAATGTGTGTTCATGTCTTCTGCCCACTTATTCACTGCATTATTCATTTTTTGGGTGTTAAGTTTTAGAACTTATCGAAATATTCTGGATACTAACCTTTTATCAGACATGTCATTTGCAAGTATCTTCTCTCATTCCACAGGTTGCCTTTCAATATTGCTGATTGTTTCCCTCGCTGTGCAGAAGCTTTTTATTTTGATTAAGTCCCAATACTTTATTTCTGCTTTAATTTCCTTTGCCTCAGGAGACAAATCTAGAAGACACTGCTATGACCAATGTCAAGAGATTACTCCCTGTGTTCTCCTCTAGGATTTCTATGGTTTCGGGTCTCACTTTTAGGTCTATAATCCATTTTGAATTTACTTTTGTGTGTGGTGTAAGAAATTGGTCCAGTTGCATTCTTTTCCATGTTGCTGTCCAGTTGTCCCAACACCATTTGTTGAACAGACTGTCCTTTTCCCATTGGATGTTGTTTCCTGCTTTGTCAAAGATTACCTGACCATATAGCTGTGGGTTCATTTCTGGGTTTTCTATGCTATTCCATTCATCTGTATCTAGTTTTGTGCCAATTCCATACTGTTTTGAACACTACAGCTTTTAAAATAACTGAAGTCTGGAACTGTGATGCCTCCAGGTTTGCTTTTCTTTTTCAAGGTAACTTTGGCTTTTCGGGGTCTTTTGTGGTTCCATACAAATTTTAGGACTGTTTGTCCTAGCTCTGTGAAAAATGTTGGTGGTATTTTGATAGGGATTGCATTAAACGTGTAGATCACTTTGGTAGCATGGACATTTTAACAATATTTGTTCTGCCAATCCATGAGCATGGAAAGTCTTTCCATTTGTTTGTGACATTTTCAATCTCTTTCATCAATGTTTTGTAGTTTTCAGAGTCCAGGTCTTTCACCTATTTTGTTAAGTTTATTCCCAGGGATCTTCTTGTTTTTGGTGCACATGTAACTGAGACTGATTCCTTGCTTTCCTTTTCTGCTGCTTCATTGTTGGTGTATAGAAATGCAACAGATCTCTGTATGCTGATTTTGTATCCTGTGACTTTACTGAATTCATCAGTTGTAGTAGTTTTTTTTGGTAGAGTTTTTCAGGTTTTCTACAAGCAGTATCATGTCATCTGCAAAAGGTGAAAGTTTTACTGCTTCCTTGACTGTTTGTGTGTCTTTTATTTCTTTGTGTTGTCTCATTGCTGTGGCTAGGACTAGGACTTCCAGTATTATGTTAAATAACTGGTGAAGGTGGACCTCCCTGTCCTGCTCCTGACTGTAGAGGAAAAGCTTTCAGTATTCCCCATGAGTCTATTAGCTCTGGGTTTCTCATATATGGCCTTTATGATGTTGAGGTATGTTCCCTCTAAACCTACTTTGTTGAAGGCTTTTATCATGAATGGATGTTGTACTTTGCCAAGGCTTTCTCTATGTCTATTGAAATGATCATATGGTTCTTATCCTTTCTTATATTAATGTGGTATCATGTTGATTGATTTATGAATATTGAAACATCCTTGCAGTTTTGGAATAAATCCCACTTGATTGTGGTGAATGATTTTTTTAATGTATTGTTGGATTTGGTTTGCTAGTATTTTATTGAGAATTTTTGGATCTATGTTCATTAGGGATATTGGCCTGTCGTCTTTTTCAGTGGAGTGTTTATATGGTTTTGGTATCAGGGTAATCAGGGTAATGAATTCGGAAGTTTTTCTTACTCATCTATTTTTTGGAACAGTTTGAGAAGAATAGGTATTAGCTCTTTTCTAACTGTTTGGTACAATTCTCCTATGAAGCCTTCTAATATTGGGCTTCTCTCTCTCTCTCTCTCTCTCTCTCTCTCTCTCTAAATATTTGATTAATTGATTGATTAAGGGGGGAGGGGAAGTGGGAGACAGAATCTCAGGTAGACTTCTCCTGGAATGAGGAATGTGATGCGGGGCTCAATCTCACATCCCAGAGAACATTACTTGAGCCAAAACCAAGAATCAGACTCTTATTACTGACCCACTCTGGAGTCCCCTGTACTTCTTTGTTGCAAATTTTTTGATAACTGATTCAATTTATCTGCTGATTTTTAGTATTTTCAAGTGTTCTATTTCTTTCTATTTCACTTTTGGTAGTTTATATGTTTCTAGGAATTTATCTATTCCTTCCAGCTTGTCCAAATTGTGACATGTCGTTTTTCATAATATTCTCTTATACTTGTTTGTATATATGTGGTGTTGGTTATTTTTCCTGTCTCATTTTTTATTTATTCAGGTCCTTTCTCTTTTCTTTTCGATACATCTGGCTAGACGTATATCACTTACATTAAATTTTTCAAAAACAAAGCTCCTGATTTCATTGATCTATTTTTTCCTTAGCTTCTATATCATTTATTTCTGCTCCAATATTTATTGTTTCTTTTCTTCTGCTGGTTTTATGCTTTGCTTTTCTTTTTCTACATTCCTTAGATGTATGGTTAGGTTGTTTCTTTGAATTTTTCTTCCATCTTGATTTCGGCCTGTATTGCTATATACTTCTCTCTTAGGCCCACTTTTACTGCATCCCAAGGTTTTTGGACTATCATATTTTCATTTTCTTTTTCATTTATTTCCATATTTTTTAAATTTCTGCTTTGATTTCCTGGTTGACTCATCCATTGTTTACCGCACATTGTTTTACCTTCATGTATTTGTGGTCTTTCCAGACTTTGTATGTGTGTGGTTTACTTCTAGTTTCATAGTCTTGTGGTCGGAAAACAGGCATGGTATGATTTCCATTTTTTGTATTTGTTGAGGCCTGTTCTGATAGCTAATACATGATCTATTCTGGAGAATGTTCCATGTGCACTTGAAAAGAATGTGTTTTCTGCTGCTTTAGGATGGAATGTTGCAAATATATCTGTTAAGTCCATCTGGTGGAATGTGTCATTCTAGCCACTGTGTGCTTGTCAATTTTCTACTTCTCGATCTGTCCAATGATGTAAATGGGATGTTAAAGACACCTACTATTACTGTGTTAGTATAAATTAGTTCCGTTTTGTCTGTTATTGTTTTATATATGTGGGTGTTCATATGTTGGGGGCATAAATATTTATAATTATTAGATCTTCTTGTTGTATTATCCTCTTTATGATTGTATAATGACCTTCTATATCTCTTTTCAGTCTTTGCTTTAAAGTCGAGTTTGCCCAATGTAAGTATCGCTAATCTGGCTTTCTTTTGACATTCTTTCTCATAAATGTTTCTCCATTCCTTCACTTTCAATCTGCAAGTGTCTTTAGATCTAAAATGAGTCTCTTGTAGGCAGCATATAGATGGGTCTTGTATTTTTATCCATTCTGACATCCTGTAACCTTTGATTGAAGCATTTAGTCCATTTACATTCAAAGTATTGATAGGTATGTGTTTATTGACATTTTATTGCTTATTCTGTTATTGTATGTGGATATTATCTCTGATCCTTTCTTGTCTGTCACTTTTGGTCTCTCCTTCACACTCAAAGACTCTCTTTTAATATTTCTTAGGTGTTTGTTTAGTGGTCAGGAACTTCTTTGGTTTTTGATGGTCTGGTAACTTTTATCTCTCCTTCTATTCTGAATGATAGTGGTGATGGATAGAGTATTTTTGGCAGAAGATTGTTCCCATTTGGCACTATGAATAAGTCATGCACTCCCTTCTGGCTTGTGAAGTTTCCGTTGAGAAGTTTCCAGAGAGCCTTATGGGTTTACCCCTGCAAGTTAAGGACTTCCTTTTAATTGCTGCTTTTAAGATTTTTTAATTTATCACTATATTTTGAAAATTTAATTACAATATGTTTTGGTGTTGGCCTGCTTTTGTTGAATTTGATGGGAGCTCTCTGTGCCTCCAGGATCTGGATGTCTCTTTTTTCCCTGGCCTAGGAAAATTTTCTGCTATTATTCCTTCAAATGAATTTTCTGCCCTCTTCTCTCTTCTCAAACCAATGTCATTGTGTTTGATGGAGTCACTGAGTTCCCTAAGTCTATTCTTGTGTTGCATATCTTCTCTCTTTTCTTCAGCCTCATTATTTTCCATTATTTTGTCTTCAGGATCACTAATTCATTCCTATGCTTCTTACAGCTTGTTGTTCATTGCATCAAGCCTGTTTCAAATCTTGTTTATTGCATTCTGTATATCTCTTTTTCCTTTTGTCTCTGTGGTAAGAGTCTCACTCTGGTTGTTTGCCTGCCTTCTCTCCAGGAACAGCACAGTGTCCTCCAGGCTCAATTCCAGCCAAGCCCACTGGCCTTTAAAACTCCAGGCATTACGCCTCACTGTTTGCAGGAACTCATGAAATTCATTTCCTTGCATTTTCCAAGCCAATGGCTTTGGGAGAACATTTGCTTTGTGCATTCCACCGTATTCTTCTCTCTCTTCCCCTTTTATATGACCACAGCTCTCTCCTCTCTACAGCACCCAGGATCTGTTTCTCCCCTAAACAATGTCTCCACACTTC
Source organism: Nyctereutes procyonoides (assembly GCF_905146905.1). Lineage (NCBI taxonomy): Eukaryota > Metazoa > Chordata > Mammalia > Carnivora > Canidae > Nyctereutes > Nyctereutes procyonoides. The sequence goes on along the minus strand of NW_026575125.1, from coordinate 60,769,171 downwards.
CTACCTTTGATGTTTCCTCTTCTCTCCCTTTAGGTGTGGAGTATTTTTCTGTCAGTCTTCAGGTTGATTAATGGGATATTTAGGATGACTTGATAGTTATGTAGATGTAATTGTGGCACAAGATGAGCCTAGGGTTTTCCTACTCTGCCCCCATCTTCACCTTCATCAGTTACATTTCTATATACTAATAATGAAACACTGGAAAAGAAAACTATCCTATTCACAGCAGCATCCAAAAATAAAATATTTAGGAATAATTTTAACCAAGGAAGTAAAATATTTGCACAACAAGAATATATGGCTCTATCAAAAGAAATCAAAGAAGACATAAACAAACACTAAGACATCTCATGTTCATGGATCAGCATAATGAATAACATTAAAGCGTTCATACTAACCTAAGCTGTCTATAAATGTAGTGCAATCTCTATGAAAATTTTAATGGCAGGGGTGCCTGGATGGCTCAGCTGGTTAAGCATCCAATTCTTGGTTTCAGTTCAGGTCATGATCAGGGTCACAAGATTGTGCCCCGTGTCAGGTTCCATGCTCTAGCAGAGTCTTTTCAAGATTCTCTCCCTCCCCTTCTACTCCTCTCTTTCCTTATAAGCCAGTTTTTTCTCTCTCTAAAGTAAGTAAAAAAATAAAATTAAAAACATTTTAATGGTATAATTCACAAAAACAGAAAAAAATACTCCTAAAATTTGTATGGAAGTATGTAAGATCCCAAATAGCCAAAGAAATTCTGAGAAAGAACAAATTCAGAGGTATCAAATCTAATTTCAAAACATACAATAAACCTATGGTAGTAACAACAGCAGGGTGCTGGCCTAAAAACAGACACCCAGACCAGTGGAACACATTGTATACCCCAGAATGAATCCTCTTATATACAGTCAACTAATATTCAAGAAGGAGGCCAAGAACACCCAATGGGAAAAAATAGTCTCTTCCATAAAATGGTGCTGCATATAAATGGACCACATGCCAAACAATGAAATTATATCCCTATCTTATACTACTTACAAAAATTAACTCAAAATGGACTTAAACATAAGACCTGATGCCATAAAACTCATAGAAAGAAACAAGAAGCTCTTCAACATTGGATTTGGCAATAATTATTTGAATGTGAGACAAAAAAGCATAAACAATAAAAGCAAAGATAAACATATGGGACTACATCAAATTCAAAAACTTATGCACAGTAAGAGAAACAATCAGCAAAATGAAAGGGCAACCTGCATAATGGTAAAAATGCTTGCAAACAATATTTTGGACAAACGGTTAATATTCAGAACATATAAAGAACTTTAGAACTCAGTTAACAACAACAAAACAAATTATTTGATTAAAAATGGGCAGAAACAGGGCGGGAGCGCGAATCCAAAGCGCAGGCCCCAGAGCACAGGGCGCCGGGACACAGCCCAGGATCCTGCCTCCCCCTGGGACAGGCAGAGGCCGGGAGGGCCCAGGAGAGCAAGGACGCTCCTGCCCCGAGCTGAGCAGATCAGCGGCCCCGCCCCGGAGCCTCCAGGCCCTGCAGATGGAGAACCGAGAGCCCCGAACCCCGTAGTTCCTGCAGAGGCTGAATCCAGGCTTCCAGAGTTGCCATAGCAACTGCGGCTGATCCTCCTGGGGCCCCACGGGGTAAACAACCCCCGCTGAGCCCTGCAGCAGGCAGGGGCAGAGCAGCTCACCCAAGTGCTAACACCTGAGAATCAGCACAGCAGGCCCCTCCCCCAGAAGACCAGCTAGACGGACCAGTGATACTCCCCCGTGTTCCAAAACAACTTGTTCTTGGCCACTCTGCACTGAGCAAAATGACTAGAAGGAAAACCTCACCTCAAAAGAAAGAATCAGAAACAGCCCTCTCTCCCACAGAGTTACAAAATCTGGATTACAATTCAATGTCAGAAAGCCAACTCAGAAGCCCTATTATACAGCTACTGGTGGCTCTAGAAAAAAGCATTAAGGACTCACGAGACTTCATGACTGCAGAATTTAGATCCAATCAGGCAGAAATTAAAAATCAATTGAATGAGATGCAATCCAAACTAGAAGTCCTAACGACGAGGGTTAACGAGGTGGAAGAACGAGTGAGTGACATAGAAGACAAGTTAATGGCAAAGAGGGAAACTGAGGAAAAAAGAGACAATCAATTAAGGGACCATGAAGACAGATTAAGGAAAATAAATGACAACCTAAGGAAGAAAAACCTACGTTTAATTGGGGTTCCCGAGGGCGCCGAAAGGGCCAGAGGGCCAGAATATGTATTTGAACAAATCCTAGCTGAAAACTTTCCCAATCTGGGAAGGGAAACAGGCATTCAGATCCAGGAAATAGAGAGATCCCCCCCTAAAATCAATAAAAACCGTTCAACACCTCGACATCTAATAGTGAAGCTTGCAAATTCCAAAGATAAAGAGAAGATCCTTAAAGCAGCAAGAGACAAGAAGTCCCTGACTTTCATGGGGAGGAATATTAGGGTAACAGCAGACCTCTCCACAGAGACGTGGCAGGCCAGAAAGGGCTGGCAGGATATATTCAGGGTCCTAAATGAGAACAACATGCAACCAAGAAGACTTTATCCAGCAAGGCTCTCATTCAAAATGGAAGGAGAGATAAAGAGCTTCCAAGACAGGCAGGAACTGAAAGAATATGTGACCTCCAAACCAGCTCTGCAAGAAATTTTAAGGGGGACTCTTAAAACTCCCCTTTAAGAAGAAGTTCAGTGGAACAATCCACAAAAACAAGGACTAAATAGATATCATGATGACACTAAACTCATATCTGTCAATAGTAACTCTGAACGTGAACGGGCTTAATGACCCCATCAAAAGGCGCAGGGTTTCAGACTGGATAAAAAAGCAGGACCCATCTATTTGCTGTCTACAAGAGACTCATTTTAGACAGAAGGACACCTACAACCTGAAAAAAAAAGGTTGGAGAACCATTTACCATTCAAATGGTTCTCAAAATATACCCTAAAAACTATAGAACACTTCTGAAAGAAATTGAGGAAGACACAAAGAGATGGAAAAATATTCCATGCTCATGGATTGGCAGAATTAAGATTGTGAAAATGTCAATGTTACCCAGGGCAATTTACACGTATAATGCAATCCCTATCAAAATACCATGGACTTTCTTCAGAGACTTAGAACAAATTATTTTAAGATTTGTGTGGAATCAGAAAAGACCCCAAACAGCCAGGGGAATTTTAAAAAAAGAAAACCATATCTGGGGTCATCACAATGCCAGATTTCAGGTTGTACTACAAAGCTGTGTTCATCAAGACAGTGTGGTACTGGCACAAAAACAGACATATAGATCAATGGAACAGAATAGAGAACCCAGAAGTGGACCCTGAACTTTATGGTCAACTAATATACGATAAAGGAGGAAAGACGATCCACTGGAAGAAAGACAGTCTCTTCAATAAATGGTGCTGGGAAAATTGGACATCCACATGCAGAAGAATGAAACTGGACCACTCTCTTGCACCATACACAAAGATAAACTCAAAATAGATGAAAGATCTAAATGTGAGACAAGATTCCATCAAAATCCCAGAGGAGAACTCAGGCAACACCCTTTTTGAACTTGGCCACAGTAACCGGAGAAGGACAAACAGTGTATGTTCTCATTCATTTGGGGAATATGAATAATAGTGAAAGGGAATATAAGGGAAGGGAGAAGAAATGTGTGAGAAATATCAGAAAGGGAGACAGAACATAAAGACTTCTAACTCTGGGAAATGAACTAGGGGTGGTGGAGGGGGAGGAGGGCGGGGGGTGGGGTGAATGGGTGACGGGCACTGAGGGGTACACTTGACGGGATGAGCACTGGGTGTTATTCTGTATGTTGGTAAATTGAACACCAATAAAAATTAATTTATAAAATAAAAAAAATACACATACAAAAAAAAATGGGCAGAAAAAAACAGAATAGGCATTTGTTTTAAAAAAAAAGACATCCAAAAGCCCACCAGGTACATGAAAAAAGTTATCAACATCACTAGTCATCAGGATAATGCAAATCAAAACCACAATGAGATTATCACATCATACCTATTTCAATGGCTATCAAAAATACAAGAGACTAATCAGTGTTAGTGAGGATATGAAGAAAAGGGAAACCTTGGCCAGTTGGTGGGAATGTATATTGGTTCTCCCAATGTGGAAAATAATATGAATCTTCCACAATAAATTAAAAATAGAACTACCATATGATCCAGCAATTCTACTTCTAACTATATATACTCAAAGGAAATTAAAACAGAATATTGAAGAGATATATGCAGTTCCATATTTATTGCAGTTCTTTTCATAGTAGCCATAATATGGAAACAACCCACATTCCCATCAATGGATGAATTAATAAGATTTGGTATATATGTAAATGGAGTATTATTCAGCCATGAGAAAGAAAGGCATTCTGCCATTGTGACAATGTGAATGGACTTTTTTTTTATAAATTAATTTTTATTGGTGTTCAATTTACCAACATACAGAATAACACCCAGTGCTCATCCCGTCAAGTGTCCCCCTCCGTGCCCGTCACCCATTCACCCCCACCCCCCGCCCTCCTCCCCTTCCACCACCCCTAGTTCATTTCCCAGAGTTAGAAGTCTTTATGTTCTGTGTCCCTTTCTGATATCTCCCACACATTTCTTCTCCTTTCCCTTATATTCCCCTTCACTATTATTCATATTCCCCAAATGAGTGAGAACATACACTGTTTGTCCTTCTCCGATTGACTTACTTCACTCAGCATAATACCCTCCAGTTCCATCCACGTTGAAGCAAATGGTGGGTATTTGTCGTTTCTAATGGCTGAGGAATATTCCATTGTATACATAAACCACATCTTCTTTATCCATTCATCTTTCGATGGGCACCGAGGCTCCTTCCACAGTTTGGCTATTGTGGACATGGCTGCTAGAAACATCGGGGTGCAGGTGCCCCGGCGTTTCATTGCATCTGAATCTTCGGGGTAAATCCCTAACAGTGCAATTGCTGGGTCGTAGGGCAGGTCTATTTTTAATTCTTTGAGGAACCTCCACACAGTTTTCCAGAGTGGCTGCACCAGTTCACATTCCCACCAACAGTGTAAGAGGGTTCCCTTTTCTCCGCATCCTCTCCAACATTTGTTGTTTCCTGCCTTGTTAATTTTCCCCATTCTCACTGGTGTGAGGTGGTATCTCATTGTGGTTTTGATTTGTATTTCCCTGATGGCAAGTGATGCAGAGCATTTTCTCATGTGCATGTTGGCCATGTCTATGTCTTCCTCTGTGAGATTTCTCTTCATGTCTTTTGCCCATTTCATGATTGGATTGTTTGTTTCTTTGGTGTTGAGTTTAAGAAGTTCTTTATAGATTTTGGAAACTAGCCCTTTATCTGATATGTTATTTGCAAATATCTCCTCCCATTCTGTAGGTTGTCTTTGAGTTTTGTTGACTGTATCCTTTGCTGTGCAAAAGCTTCTTATCTTGATGAAGTCCCAATAGTTCATTTTTGCTTTTGTTTCTTTTGCCTTCGTGGATGTATCTTGCAAGAAGTTACTGTGGCCAAGTTCAAAAAGGGTGTTGCCTGTGTTCTCCTCTAGGATTTTGATGGAGTCTTGTCTCACATTTAAATCTTTCATCCATTTTGAGTTTATCTTTGTGTATGGTGCAAGAGAGTGGTCTAGTTTCATTCTTCTGCATGTGGATGACCAATTTTCCCAGCACCATTTATTGAAGAGACTGTCTTTCTTCCAGTGGATCGTCTTTCCTCCTTTGTCGAATATTAGTTGACCATAAAGTTCAGGGTCCATTTCTGGATTCTCTATTCTGTTCCATTGGTCTATGTGTCTGTTTTTGTGCCAGTACCACACTGTCTTGATGACCACAGCTTTGTAGTACAACCTGAAATCTGGCATTGTGATGCCCCCAGCTATGGTTTTCTTTTTTAAAATTCCCCTGGCTATTCGGGGTCTTTTCTGATTCCACACAAATCTTAAAATAATTTGTTCTAAGTCTCTGAAGAAAGTCCATGGTATTTTGATAGGGATTGCATTGAACGTGTAAATTGCCCTGGGTAGCATTGACATTTTCACAATATTAATTCTGCCAATCCATGAGCATGGAATATTTTTCCATCTCTTTGTGTCTTCCTCAATTTCTTTCAGAAGTGTTCTATAGTTTTTAGGGTATAGATCCTTTACCTCTTTGGTTAGGTTTATTCCTAGGTATCTTATGCTTTTGGGTGCAATTGTAAATGGGATTGACTCCTTAATTTCTCTTTCTTCAGTCTCATTGTTAGTGTATAGGAATGCCATTGATTTCTGGGCATTGATTTTGTATCCTGCCACGCTACCAAATTGCTGTATGAGTTCTAGCAATCTTGGGGTGGAGGCTTTGGGTTTTCTATGTAGAGTATCATGTCATCGGCGAAGAGGGAGAGTTTGACTTCTTCTTTGCCAATTTGAATGCCTTTAATGTCTTTTTGTTGTCTGATTGCTGAGGCTAGGACTTCCAATACTATGTTGAATAGCAGTGGTGAGAGTGGACATCCCTGTCTGGTTCCTGATCTTAGGGGAAAGGCTCCCAGTGCTTCCCCATTGAGAATGATATTTGCTGTGGGCTTTTCGTAGATGGCTTTTAAGATATCGAGGAAAGTTCCCTCTATCCCTACACTCTGAAGAGTTTTGATCAGGAATGGATGCTGTATTTTGTCAAATGCTTTCTCTGCATCTAATGAGAGGATCATATGGTTCTTGGTTTTTCTCTTGCTGATATGATGAATCACATTGATTGTTTTACGAGTGTTGAACCAGCCTTGTGTCCCGGGGATAAATCCTACTTGGTCATGGTGAATAATTTTCTTAATGTGTTGTTGGATCCTATTGGCTAGTATCTTGTTGAGAATTTTTGCATCCATGTTCATCAGGGATATTGGTCTGTAATTCTCCTTTTTGGTGGGGTCTTTGTCTGGTTTTGGAATTAAGGTGATGCTGGCCTCATAGAATGAATTTGGAAGTACTCCATCTCTTTCTATCTTTCCAAACAGCTTTAGTAGAATAGGTATGATTTCTTCTTTAAACGTTTGATAGAATTCCCCTGGGAAGCCATCTGGCCCTGGACTCTTGTGTCTTGGGAGGTTTTTGATGACTTCTTCAATTTCCTCCCTGGTTATTGGCCTGTTCAGGTTTTCTATTTCTTCCTGCTCCAGTTTTGGTAGTTTGTGGCTTTCCAGGAATGCGTCCATTTCTTCTAGATTGCCTAATTTATTGGCGTAGAGCTGTTCATAATATGTTTTTAAAATCGTTTGTATTTCCTTGGTGTTGGTAGTGATCTCTCCTTTCTCATTCATGATTTTATTAATTTGAGTCTTCTCTCTCTTCTTTTTAATAAGGCTGGCTAATGGTTTATCTATCTTATTAATTCTTTCAAAGAACCAACTCCTGGTTCTATTGATCTGTTCCACAGTTCTTCTGGTCTCAATTTCGTTGAGTTCTGCTCGAATTTTAATTAACTCTCTTCTTCTGCTGGGCGTCGGGTCGATTTGCTGCTTCTTCTCTAGCTCCTTTATGTGTAAGGTTAGCTTTTGTATTTGAGTTCTTTCCAGTTTTTGAATGGATGCTTGTATTGCGATGTATTTCCCCCTCAGGACTGTTTTTGCTGCATCCCAAAGATTTTGAACAGTTGTATCTTCATTCTCATTAGTTTCCATGAATCTTTTTAATTCTTCCTTAATTTCCTGGTTGACCCTTTTATCTTTTAGCAGGATGGTCCTTAACCTGCACGTGTTTGAGGTCCTTCCAAACTTCTTCTTGTGATTGAGTTCTAATTTCAAGGCGTTATGGTCTGAGAATATGCAGGGGACGATCCCAATCTTTTGGTATCAGTTCAGACCCGATTTGTGACCCAGTATGTGGTCTATTCTGGAAAAAGTTCCATGTGCACTTGAGAAGAATGTGTATTCAGTTGAGTTTGGATGTAAAGTTCTGTAGATATCTGTGAAATCTATCTGGTCCAGTGTATCATTTAAAGCTCTCGTTTCTTTGGAGATGTTGTGTTTAGAAGACCTATCAAGGGTAGAGAGAGCTAGATTGAAGTCACCAAGTATAAGTGTATTATTATCTAAGTATTTCTTTACTTTGGTTAATAATTCATTTAAGTATTTGGCAGCTCCCACATTCGGGCATATATATTGAGGATTGTTAAGTCCTCTTGTTGGATAGATCCTTTAAGTATGATATAGTGTCCCTCTTCGTCTCTCACTACTGTCTTCGGAGTGAATTTTAGTTTATCTGATATAAGGATGGCTACCCCTGCTTTCTTTTGAGAACCATTTGAATGGTAAATGGTTCTCCAACCTTTTATTTTCAGGTTGTAGGTGTCCTTCTGTCTAAAATGAGTCTCTTGTAGACAGCAAATAGATGGGTCCTGCTTTTTTATCCATTCTGAAACCCTGCGCCTTTTGATGGGGTCATTAAGCCCGTTCACGTTCAGAGTTACTATTGACAGATATGAGTTTAGTGTCATCATGATATCTATTTAGTCCTTGTTTTTGTGGATTGTTCCACTGAACTTCTTCTTAAAGGGGAGTTTTAAGAGTCCCCCTTAAAATTTCTTGCAGAGCTGGTTTGGAGGTCACATATTCTTTCAGTTCCTGCCTGTCTTGGAAGCTCTTTATCTCTCCTTCCATTTTGAATGAGAGCCTTGCTGGATAAAGTATTCTTGGTTGCATGTTGTTCTCATTTAGGACCCTGAATATATCCTGCCAGCCCTTTCTGGCCTGCCACGTCTCTGTGGAGAGGTCTGCTGTTACCCTAATATTCCTCCCCATGAAAGTCAGGGACTTCTTGTCTCTTGCTGCTTTAAGGATCTTCTCTTTATCTTTGGAATTTGCAAGCTTCACTATTAGATGTCGAGGTGTTGAACGGTTTTTATTGATTTTAGGGGGGTATCTCTCTATTTCCTGGATCTGAATGCCTGTTTCCCTTCCCAGATTGGGGAAGTTTTCAGCTAGGATTTGTTCAAATACATATTCTGGCCCTCTGGCCCTTTCGGCGCCCTCGGGAACCCCAATTAAACGTAGGTTTTTCTTCCTTAGGGTGTCATTTAATTCCCTTAATCTGTCTTCATGGTCCTTTAATTGTTTGTCTCTTTTTTCCTCAGTTTCCCTCTTTGCCATTAACTTGTCTTCTATGTCACTCACTCGTTCTTCCACCTCGTTAACCCTCGTCGTTAGGACTTCTAGTTTGGATTGCATCTCATTCAGTTGATTTTTAATTTCTGCCTGATTGGATCTAAATTCTGCAGTCATGAAGTCTCGTGAGTCCTTAATGCTCTTTTCTAGAGCCACCAGTAGCTGTATAATAGTGCTTCTGAATTGGCTTTCTGACATTGAATTGTAATCCAGATTTTGTAGCTCTGTGGGAGAGAGGGCTGTTTCTGATTCTTTCTTTTGAGGTGAGGTTTTCCTTCTAGTCATTTTGCTCAGTGCGGAGTGGCCAAAAACAAGTTGTATTTGAACACGGGGGAGTATCACTGGTCCGTCTAGCTGGTCTTCTGGGGGAGGGGCCTGCTGTGCTGATTTTCAGGTGTTAGCACTTGGGGGAGCTGCTCTGCCCCTGCCTGCTGCAGGGCTCAGCGGGGGTTCTTTACCCCGTGAGGTCTCAGGAGGAACAGTTGCAGTTGCTATGGCAACTCTGGAAGCCTGGATTCAGCCTCTGCAGGAACTACGGGGCTCGGGGCTCGGCTTTCTGTCTGCAGGGCCTGGAGGCTCCGGGGCGGGGCCGCTGATCTGCTCAGTTCGGGGCAGGAGCGTCCTTGCTGTCCTGGGCCCTCCCAGCCTCTGCCTGTCCCGGGGGAGGCCGGATCCTGGGCTGTGTCCCGGCGCCCTGTGCTCCGGGGCCTGCGTTGTTGGATTTGCGCTCCCGCCCCGCAGCCCCCTCTGCGGAGACGCCGCCCGAGCCCCTCCGAGCTGCTCCGGTCGTCCAGCCGTGTGCGGTGCAGCCCTTAGGGAGCTCGGAGCACTCTCCTGCGCTGCTCGCAGGTGTCTGTTAGTGTCCCCGGGAGCCCGAGGGCATCCCCGCCCTCCTGGGTCCTGCTCCAACTCCCTGGGAGCCCCTTTCCGCCCGTCCGGGAAGGTTGGTGCAGCTCCTGCTCCTCCGGGACGGGGCTTTCCTGTCCTGGGGACACTCGCCCCGGCCTCAGCCCGGCTCCTCGCGGGGCCCCTCCCCCTCGGAGGCCTTTTGTTTCTTTATTTCTTTTTCTAGGTCTTCCTACCTTGATAGAAGCGTGAACTCCTCTCACTGTAGCATTCCAGCTGGTCTCTCTTTAAATCTCAGGCCGAATTCGTAGATTTTCAGGATGATTTGAAGGTTATCTAGGTAATTTGGTGGGGACAGGTGATTTGGGGACCCTACTCTTCCGCCATCTTGCCCCTCCTCCTCAATGTGAATGGACTTTGATCGCACTATGCTAAGTGAGAGAACTCAACCAGGGAATCACTTTTCTGTGGAATCTAAAAAGTCAAACTTGTAAAACCAGAAAGTAAAATGGTAGTTACCAGGGGCTGATGGTTGGGGGATCAGACAGATGTTGTATAAGGGTACAAATGTGCAAAAAGGAGTAAATAAGTCCTAGAGATTTATGCATAATATAGTGACTATAGACAAAAATATTGCATTAAAATCAACAAAATTACTAAGAGACTAGAATTGAATTATTACAATAAAAGGAAATAATAATTATAAATGTGATAGAGGTACTAATTACTGCTACAATGGCAACCATATTACAACAAATAAATGTATCAAATTAACATATTGTAGAACTTAAATCTATATGTTTTATATCAAATAAATTTCAATTTAAATAGTACAATAAGAAGGCCCTTATTCTAGAAAGCCTACATTCAAGTAAGCACTTGAATCAACCATATGAAGAGACACTTCCACAGGTATAATTAGAAATTTAATATTTCTATTCATTTTCTTTGTCCTTAGGAAATTCTTATTGTGATTTACATTTAAAATTTAACTGAGCTTTGTTCTCTTTAATTCTAAACACAAAAAATGCAGGAGACAAAAAAAAAAAAAACAGCTGTCTTTGGCAATAAGTAAATTCAATCCTGCCATCTGCAACAACATGGATGAACTTGGTGGACATTATACTAAGTGAAATAAATGAGACAAAACGTACATGATCTCAGTGATACAAGGAATCCTAACAAAAAAAAAATTCAATTCATAGTAACGATAATTGGAATGGTGGTTACCAGAGGCTAGAAGGGTATGGGAAAAGGGGACACACTGATCAAAAGGTATAAACATTTGATTACCTCATACAGCATAGTGACTATAGCTAATAATGTACTATATACTTGAAATTTATTAAGAGACTAGAGCACAAGTGTTCTCATAAAAGAAATGATTACTATAGTAGTTGATGGACATGTTAATTTTTTATTGCAATAATCATTTCACAACATAGACATATATAAAAATATATTACACACCTTCAATATACAAATTTTTTATTTGTCAAAAATAAATGCAAACCATCACCAGGGAAATACAGATCAAAACAACGAGATACCACCTCACACCTGTCAGAATGACTAAAATTAACAACACAGGAAACAACAGATGTTGATGAGGATTTTGAGAAAGGAGAACCCTCTTACACTATTGGTGGCAATGCAAACTGGAAAACAGTATGGAGGTTCTTCAAAAAGTTAAAAATAGAACTATTCTAAAATCAAGCAATCATACTATTAAATATTTACCCAAAGGATACAAAAATCCTGATTCAAAGGGATACATGCACCCCTATGATTATAGCAACCTTATCAACAATAGCCAAACAATACCCAAATGTCCATGTACTGATGAATGGATAAAGAAGATGTGGTATGTACACACACACACACACACACACACACACACACACACTGAAATATCACTCAACCATCAAAAAAAAGAAATTCTGCCATTTGCAATGATGGGATGGAGCTAGCATGTATAATGTTAAGGGAAATAAGTGAGAGAAAGACAAATACCATATGATTTCACTCATATGTGGAATTTAAGAAAATAGATGAACATATGAGAAGAGGGAAAAAGAAGAGAGGGAAACAAGCCATAAGTGACTCTAAACAATAGAGAAGAAATGGAGGGTTGATGGAGGGAGGTAGGGGAGGGATGGGCTAGATGGGTGATGGGTATTAAAGAGGGTACTTGTGAAGAGCACTGGGTGTCATATGTAACTGACGAATTGTTGGATTCTACTCAGAAATCAATACCGCACTGCATATTAACTAACAAAATTAAAATTAAAAAAATATTACTCATACTTTACTGACCAGAACTGACCATAAAAATCATATGTTATATATAATAAAACTTAACATTTAACACTTTTCATGTGCCAGGCATTGTGCTAATAACTTTATATGTTTAACTTATTTAACCCTATAAATTATTATTAATATCCCCCTTTTAAAGATGTGGAAACTAAGGCATAGAGGAGTCAAGTAATCTCTCCAAAATCCCAATCTGGTAAATACCAAGCAAGGATTCAAACCCAGACAATCTGGCTTCAGAGGTTTATCTCCTTTTTTTTTCTTTTTTTAGAGGTTTATCTCCTAACCAGTACTTTTTAATACATTTTCTGAAAGTGAGAAGAAAAAAATTAATTTTCATTTGCCCCAATAGCCATATTGTGTTCCAATGACTGCAACAGGTTTCACATAAAACATTAAATTCTAGCTCACACCAACTAAGAACATAATTAAATCTGTTAAATTATCCAATCCCGAAATTGTAATGTAAAAATAGCAGGGCAGAATATGTTTTAAAAGAGTTTGAAAACTTCTAGAAATAAGAGGTGAGCTCAACAAGGTAGGAGGAAATAAGATCAACAAACACAAATTAATTGCATCTCTATACACTAAAAATGAACAAGCAAAAGTCAAAATTAGGAACACAATACCATTTACAATCATTCACAAAATTAAATACTTAACTATATATTTAACAAAGTATGTACGATATCTGTGTATACTGTAATTACAAAATCCTGATGAAAGAAATCAAAGACCTCAATAAATGAAGAGACATACCATGGTCATGGATTGGAAGCCTCCACACAGTAAACAAATCAGGTCTCCCAAATTGATTTATAGGCTTACTGCAATTTCTTTCAAAAGTCTTTTTCAGGAACTGACAAGCAGATTCGTAAGTACATATAAAAGGGGTGCCTGGGTCAGTTAAGTGTCCGACTCTTGATTTCCACTCAGGTCATAATCTCAGGGTTGTGAAATCAAGGCTTGCATGAAGCTCCATGCTGGGCATGGAGCTTGCTTAAGATTCTCTCTCTCCCTCTTCCTTTCCCCTCCTTCTCAAAAAATAAAATAAAATAAAAATGGAAAAGCACCAGCCCTAGAATATTGAAAACAATCCTGATAAAAAGTGGAAGGAATTACTCTTTGCAATGTTAAGATTTACTATGCAACTACAGTAATCAAAACAATGTGGTACTGGTGAGGAGATAAACACATAGATCAGTGGAATAGAATAGAGAATCAAAAAATAGATTTTTGACAATGTTTGAAATATTCTTGACTGTTGTTTGAAAAAATGCAGATCAAATTCTATGGAAGAAGAATATCCTTTTCAACAAAGGGTGATAGAGCAGTTAGACATTCATAAGGAAAATATAATGAACCTCCACCTAAAACTCATATATTACACAATTTAACTCAAAATGGATCATAGAATTAAATGCAAAACTATCAAGCTGCTCAAATAAAAGACACAGGAGAAAATCTTCAGAATTATGAGGCAAATAGTTCTTAGCAATAAAAGCATGATCAAAAAGAGAAAATTTGATATACTAGATGTCATTAAAGTTAAAAACGTTTGGTCTGTGAAGGCCTATGTAAAGAGGACAAAAAAAGTTATAGACGGAGAAAATATTTGGAAACAACATATCTAACAAAAGACTAGTATCTAGAATATATAAAGAACTCTTAAAGCTCAATAATAGAATAAAAATAATCTAATTAGAAAATGGATGAAAGACTCAGACATTTCAGCAGAGGACATATGTACAGTAAATAAGCACTAAGAAAGATGTTCAACATCAGTAGCCATCAAGAAAATGGAAATTAAAACCACAATGATATAGCACACTGCATAGCCATGAGAAAATCTAAAATAATATATTTTGACAATACCAAATGCTGGCAAAGATGTGGAAAAATTAGATTGCTGGTGGGAATATAAAATGCTACAGCTACTCTTAAAACAATTTGGCAGTTTCTTAAAAAACTCAACATGCAATTACCATATGACCCACAATTGTATTCTTGGGATTTTATCCCAGTGAAATGAAAGCTTATCCGAAAAAAGAAAGCTTATTTTCACACACACACACCAAAGCAAAACAAAACACCTAAGCACAAATAGCAGCTTTATTTGTAACTGCCAAAAGGTAGAATCAACCTAAATGTCCTTTAACTGGTGAACAAATAAACTGCGGTATACCCATACTATGGAATACCACTCAGCAATAAAAGAGAATGAATGTTAACACATAAGACAGCTTGGATCAATGTCCAACTAATTATGCTGAGTGAAATAAAGTTATATACTATATGATTCCATTTATACAGCATTCTTAAAATGACATTTGTATAAACAAATGGAGTACAGATTAGTAGTTGACAAGATGGAGGCAGTGGGTAAAGAGAGGCAGAAGATGATAGGTGTGGTTATAAAAAGGCAAGATGAAGGATTCTTGTGGTGTCAAAACTCTATCTTAACTGAGGAGGTGAATACACAAGTGATCCAACTGTATAGAAGACACTACTCACACACAATCAAATAAGAAAATAATAATTTCTTATTCTTATTTCTGATTAAGATAATAGGTAATTTCAAGTCTTAAAATAAACTTCTCACAGTTTACTATCCTGGCACCTTTGCTTATGCTATTCCTTTAGCCTTTTGCCTATGTCTGCTATTTTACCCTGTCAATATCCTCCTTAACCTTGGAAACATAGCCTAAAACCACCTCCTTTTTTAAAAAAGAAATCTTTCTCAATCACTTCAGCCAAAAGAGAACTCTCCTACTTTACTTCTGGACCTCGTTATAGTACCTGTATTAGTTACTTCTGCGTATCTCTGATCTAATAAGATTATAAGCATTTTAAAGATACAGATTAATGAATTCATCATAGAATGACCTAGCTAATAAGTTCCTTAGAAGCAAGACACTCAAGTATTTGTTTAATTAATCTGGTCCCACTTTTCTAAAAATATCTAACCATAATTCCTACTCCTCTTGAGCATAAATTTTCCACTTGAAATGAGATAAACCATCTTGTCTTTCCTATGCAGATATCCTCTTACCTGGAATGTTCACTCCTCAGCTTTCAAAGTTCACCCCAAAGGCCACTTATTCCTTAAAATTGTCCCTTGTTTCTCTTAATTAGTTTTATCTCTCCTTCCTGAATGTTCACTACACTTTGTATTTCCTTTAAATCTCTTAGTCTATATGTCTACTATACACTGTGCATCCCACCCACAAATTCATGTTGAACACCTAATGTCCAATATGATAGTATTGAGATGTGAGTCCTTTTGGGAGGTGATTAGGTCATGAGAGCAGAGTGCTCATGAATGGAATTAGTACCCTTTATAAAGAGGCCTGACAAATCTTCCTTGCCCCTTCTTCCACGTGAAGTTACACTGAGAAGGTACCATTTATGAACCAGAAAGTGGGCCCTCACCAGACACTGAATCTCCTTCTGCCATATTAGACTTCTCAGATTCCAGAATGGTGAGAAATAAATGTTTGTTGTTTATAAGTCACCGAGACTATGCCAGTTTATTGTAGTAGCCTGAAAGGACTGAGACAATGCCCTATACTATAATCATATTCTTGCATCTGTCTAAACATCTCCAAAGAATAAAATCCTTTTTTTTAATTTTTATTTATTTATGATAGTCACACACACAGAGAGAGCGAGAGAGAGAGAGAGAGAGAGAGAGAGAGAGAGAGAGGCAGAGACATAGGCAGAGGGAGAAGCAGGCTCCATGCACTGGGAGCCCGACATGGGATTCGATCCCGGGTCTCCAGGATCGCGCCCTGGGCCAAAGGCAGGCGCCAAACCGCTGCGCCACCCAGGGATCCCCAGAATAAAATCCTTTATAGCAAAGACTTCCTTGAACACTTGGAAAAGGCTTTGCATATATTTGGTTTTCAAATATTTGATAAATTGAGTTAAAAATTATTTCTAGAAAGTTATGTAATTTTGATTATCCTTCAATCTCCCAAAACCATTTAGAATTTAAATTACATAGTCAATAAGTTTTATAGGGAATGCAGATTAAGTCTATAATCCTCTTCTTATGACTTAAAAGATCTTATTTGATTCTTCCCCTGCCTCTATAAATCTTTGCTTCTTAGTTCCTTGTCTTGTTTTTGTTTTTGTTTTACCCTAACTCATTCTTGATGAAATGTTGATAGTTCATTCAAGTGCTATTGAGGGTTATCTTCTGTATTCATGCTGCCCTGGCAATCTCACCTACCCACATACTAATTACTGTCAAATTTTATCTCTAACCTTTGTCCTTCACCTTAGCTCCTAGCCCACATTTCCAATCACCTCATGGAAATCCATCCCCTCTACCTGGATATACCATAGATGGAGATTTCTCATATCAAGCTAATTATCCTTCCATTGCAAGTTTCTTATATTCTCCCTCTCCTCAATTTTGTCACTAACATTATTTCTTATTCTTCCTCTTTTATTCACCATATCCAACCAAATTATATTTTTTCCAAATTTTATTATTAATTTCATCTCTAAAATTTTGTTTGAATCAGTCCACTATTTCCATTTCTATTGCCACTGATGCCATACTTATCATCTCCTGTCTACATTTACAGTAATAGCCTTCCCTCTGATTTCCCATCTGCCTCTTCCAGTCTCTCTTCTCTCCAAGTTATGCTGCTCTCTGCCACCTTTGTTTTCAAAATAAAATTTTATCATATAATTTTCCTATTCAAAAGTATCCAATGGGGGACGCTTGGGTGGCTCAGTGGTTGAGTGTCTGCCTTTGGTTCAGGGTGTGATCCTGGGGTCTGAGGATCGAGTTCCACATTGGGTTCCCTGCAAGGAGTCTGTTTGTCCCTCTGCCTTGTCTCTGCCTCTCTCTCTCTGTGTCTCTCATGAATAAATAAAATCTTAAAAAAATATACCCAATGGTACATTAGTATCTACAAGATAAAATCTAAACTCATTAGTACCATAGAACAGCGGTTGACAAACTATAATCCATGGTCCAATTTCAGGCCACCACCTGTTTATGTAAAAACAATTTTATTAGAAAACAACCATTCTCAATCATTTACATAATATCTATGGCTGCTTTCACATTACCACATAGTTGAGTAGTTGTAACAGAGACCAAATGACACACAAGGGCAAAAATCTTTACTATCCAGGCCTTTATCCAAAAATTCCATTGACTCCTAGCATGGACAGTTCAGAATAACTGGGCCCCCACCTCCTTTTCTAGTCACATCTCCCACTGCAAATTCCAGGCACTTATATTATCAAACAGGCAATTCTATTCTGAATACCACTATTCACTTTACAAGGCTATATAACTTGATAGAGTTTGACCTCAAAGTATATTAAATAAAATAGTGTTTACCAATTTCCATGATATTATCTCATGTCTTTTTTAAAACATATCTTAACAATCTGAAAACTATGATTCTAAAGATACATCAGAGGTTGGAAACTATTTGGCAAATATGAGGATTATAAACATCTCAAAGTACCTACAGTGATTCACAAGAGAATCTACTATAGCAACCAGGAAATATATATTATTTACTTGGCTAAGAATTTTGTGGGAGGATGACTAGATTTATAGTGAAAGAACAGGTCTGACACAAGTTTACATACTAAAGAAGCATCTCACTATAATTGTATGTGAGTTAGACGATATTTTCACAAAGATAACTAAAATACTACATCTTTAATCTATGAGACATTATTACTGTTATTCACACTATCAGCCCATAGGATCCCATATCATAATTAAAATTCTAACTCCATGACATTGTAAAGATTATGATTTAATTCCACAGACACCTCATTTCAGTTCATGGTCATTCTGTGAGATGTGAAGGAAGTCATTTTCTTCAATTTGTAAGTGAGGAAATTAAGGCCCAAAGAAACTAAGTAATTTGTCTAACATCATAGAGCCAATTAACAGCCAGGCCTAGATTCAATCCAGGTCTCCTAATTCTAGGTCAATATTCTTTATACTTTTCAATGCTATATACTTTAATGAAATTATAGAAAATGTATTCTGCTATGAGTCTGAAAAAGTAACTTTAACAGCAAAAATTCTCTATTATGTACTTCCATCAGGCTGCAAAAGTTAGTTAACAGTATCAACAGTAATTCTCATTCTATTATAATTGGGTTTTACTAGAAAGTTCACCAGATTTGAAGAGTATTCTAAAATGGCAACATCACAGTTATTAAACCACAAGTCTATTTAATTCATTTTCTATTTACAATGGAGAAAAATCTATTTGTTTTAAAATTACTTAACAGCAACATGGGTAATATAACTGGTATCAAAAATATTTCTGGGGTGGGGATCCCTGGGTGGCGCAGCGGTTTGGCGCCTGCCTTTGGCCCAGGGCGCGATCCTGGAGACCCGGGATCGAATCCCACATCGGGCTCCCAGTGCATGGAGCCTGCTTCTCCCTCTGCCTATGTCTCTGCCTGTCTCTCTCTCTCTGTGTGACTATCATAAATAAATAAAAATTTTAAAAAAATTTAAAAAAATATTTCTGGGGTAAAATAAAGGATTTTCAACTCCGCAAACTAAGAACATACAGAAAATCCCTTAAGTACAATTAGTAACAAATTTTTCTATGCTATGTGCTTTAAAAGATTTACAATAGTGAGTAAGTATATACCCAACATGGGAGCACCCAAATATATAAAACAATAAATAACCAACATAAAAGAACTAATTGATAGTAATGCAGTAAGTGGAGAGAATTCTAATATCCAGATTACATCAACAGACAGATGATCTAAACAGAAAATAAACAAAGAAACAATGGCTTTGAATGACACACTAAACCAGACGGACTTAACAAATATATTCAAATATTCCATCCTAAAGCAGAAGAATACACATTCTTTTCAAGTACAAATGGAAAATTCTCCAAAACAGATCACACATTAGCCCTCAAAACAGGCCTCAACAAATACAAAACGATTAAAGTTATACCATGAACCTTTTCTGACCACAACGCTATGTAACTAGAAGTCAGCCAGAAGAAAAATGTGGAAAAATCATAAATACATGGAGGTTCAACAACATGCTACTAAGCAATAAATGGGTCAACCAGGAAATCAAAGAATAAATTTAAAAATACATGGTAACAAATGAATATGAAAACACAAGATCAAAACCTGTAGGATGTAGCAAAAGCAGTCCTAAAAGATTATAGCAATACATATAGTCTACCTCAATACATATAGCCTAACTCAAGTAACAAGAGAAATCTCAAAGAAGCAACCTAACCTTACACTAAAGGTAGCTAGAAATGGAAAACATGCAGCATAAAGACAGCAGATGGAAGGAAATAATGATTAAGAGCAGAAACAAAGGATACAGAAACTAAAAACAAAAAACAAAACAGAACAGGTCAATGAAACCAGGATCTGGTACCTTGAAAAAAAATAAAATTAATAAACCCACAACTAGACTTCTAAAAAGAAAAGAGAAAGAACCCAAATAAAATCACAAATTAGAGGGGAAAAATAACAACCAATACCATGGAAATACAATTATAAGAGAATATTATGAAAAACTATATGCCAACAAATTGAAGAACTTGGAAAAAATGGATACATTCCTAGAAACATTATTGCCAAAACAGAAAGAGGAAGAAATAGAAAATTTGAGATCAATAAATAGCAAATAAACTGAATCACTAATCAAAAAAGTTGCAAGAAAGAAAAACCCAGGACCAAATGGCTTCACAGGTGAATTCTATCAAACATTTAAAGAGTCAATGCCAAAAAAATAAAATAAAAAATAAAGAGTCAATGCCTATTCCTCCCAAACTATTCCAAACAGTAAAAATATAAGGAAAACTTCCAAATTCATTATATGAGGCGAGTATTACCCTGATACTAAAACCATATAAACACTCCACTGAAAAAGACGACAGGCCAATATCCCTAATGAACATAGATCCAAAAATTCTCAATAAAATACTAGCAAACCAAATCCAACAATACATTAAAAAAATCATTCACCACAATCAAGTGGGATTTATTCCAAAACCGCAAGGATGTTTCAATATTCATAAATCAATCAACATGATACACGACATTAATAAAAGAAAGGATAAGAACCACATGATCGGGGAGGGGCAAGACGGCAGAAGAATAGGGTCCCCAAGTCATCTGTACCCACCGAATTACCTAGATAACCTTCAAATCATCCTGAAAATCTACAAATTCGGCCTGAGACTTAGAGAACAGCTGGAATGCTGCAGTGAGAAGAGTTCACGCTTCTATCAAGGTAGGAAGACAGGGAAAAAAAGAAATAAAGAAACAAAAGGCATCGAAGGGGGAGAGGCCCCACTAGGAGCCAGGCTAAGGCCCGGGCAAGTGCCCCCAGGACAAGAAAGCACCATCTTGGTGAAGGAGGAGCTTCATCAATCTTCCTGGACAGAAAGGGGCTCACAGGGAGTTAGAGCAGGACTCCAGGAGGGCAGGGAAGCCCTTAGGCTCCCTGGGACACTAACAGGCACCTGTGCCCGGGGGAGAGTGCACAGAGCACCCTAAAGGGCTGCAGCGCGCACAGCGGGACTCGGGAGCAGCTCGGAGGGGCTCGGGTGGCGGTTCCGCGAGGAGGCGGCTGCGCGGCTTCGGAAGCGGCTCGGAGGGGATCAGGCGGCGGCTCCGCGGAGAGGGGGCCCCGGGAGCAGCTTGGAGGCGGCTCCAGCAGAGGAAGAGGCTCCATACGGAGCAGGCTGCGCAGCCCCTGGAGCAGATCGGAGGGGCTCGAGCAGCGGCTCCGCGGAGAGAGGGCTCAAAAGAATTTATGACTGCAGAATTTAGATCTAATCAGGCAGAAATTAAAAATCAATTGAATGAGATGCAATCCAAACTAGAAGTCCTGACGACGCAGGTCAACGAGGTGGAAGAACGAGTGAGTGACATAGACGACAAGTTAATGGCAAAGAGGGAAACTGAGGAAAAAAGAGACAGACAATTAAAAGACCATGAAGACAGATTAAGGGAAATAAATGACAGCCTGAGGAAGAAAAACCTATGTTTTACTGGGGTTCCCGAGGGCGCCGAAAGGGACAGAGGTCCAGAATATGTATTTGAACAAATCTTAGCTGAAAACTTTCCTAATCTGGGAAGGGAAACAGGCATTCAGATCCAGGAAATAGATCCCCACCCCCTTAAATCAATAAAAACCTCAACATTTAATAGTTAAGCTTGCAAATTCCAAAGATAAAGAGAAGATCCTTAAAGCAGCAAGAGACAAGAAATCCCTGACTTTATGGGGAGGAGTATTAGGGTAATAGACTTTTAAAATTCCATTTAAGAAGAAGTCCAATGGAACAACCCACAAAAACAGGGACTGAATAGATATCATGACACTAAACTCGTATCTTTCAATACTAACTCTGAACATGAACGGTCTTAATGACCCCATCAAAAGGCACACAGTTTCAGACTGGATAAAAAAGCAGGACCCTTCTATTTCCTGTCTACAAGAGACTCATTTTACACAGAAGGACATCTACAGCCTGAAAATAAAAGGTTGGAGAACCATTTACCATTCAATGGTCCTCAAAAGAAGCAGGGGTAGCCATCCTTATATCAGATAAACTAAAATTTACGCTGAAGACTATAGTGGGAGATAAAGAGGGACACTATATCATACTCAAAGGATCTATCCAACAAGAGGAATTAACAATCCTCAATATATATGCCCCGAATGTGGGAGCTGCCAAATATATCAATCAATTAATAACCAAAGTTAAGACATATTTAGATAATAATACACTTATACGTGGAGACTTCAATCTAGCACTTTCTACAATCGATAGGTCTTCTAAACACAACATCTCCAAAGAAACCAGAGCTTTAAATGATACACTGGACCAGATGGATTTCACAGATATCTACAGAACTTTACATCCAAACTCAACTGAATACACATTCTTCTCAAGTGCACAAGGGACTTTCTCCAGAATAGACTGCAAACTAGGTCACAAATGGGGTCTGAACCGATACCAAAAGATTGGGATCGTCCCCTACATATTCTCAGACCATAATGCCTTGAAATTAGAACTAAACCACAACAAGAAGTTTGGAAGGACCTCAAACACGTGGAGGTTAAGGACCATCCTGCTAAAAGATGAAAGGGTCAACCAGGAAATTAAGGAAGAATTAAAAAGAGTCATGGAAACTAATGAGAATGAAGATACAACCGTTCAAAATCTTCGGAATAGAGCAAAAGCAGTCCTGAGGGGGAAATACATCACAATACAAGCATCCATTCAAAAACTGGAAAGAACTCAAATACAAAAGCTAACCTTACACCTAAGGGAGCTAGAGAAGAAACAGCAAATAGATCCTACACCCAGCAGAAGAAGAGAGTTAATAAAGATTCGAGCAGAACTCAATGAAATCGAGACCAGAAGAACTGTGGAACAGATTAACAAACCAAGAGTTGGTTCTTTGAAAGAATTAATAAGATAGATAAACCATTAGCCAGCCCTATTAAAAGAAGAGAGAGAAGACTCAAATTAATAAAATCATGAATGAGAAAGGAGAGATCACTACCAACACCAAGGAAATACAATTTTAAAAACATATTATGAACAGCTATACGCCACTAAATTAGGCAATCTAGAAGAAATGGACGCATTCCTGGAAAGCCACAAAACACCAAAACTGGAACAGGAAGAAATAGAAAACCTACACAGGCCAATAGCCAGGGGGGAAATTGAAGCAGTCATCAAAAACCTCCCAAGACACAAAAGTCCAGGGCTAGACGGCTTCCCAGGGGAATTCTATCAAATGTTTAAAGAAGAAACCATACCTATTCTACTAAAGCTGTTTGGAAAGATAGAAAGAGATGGAGTACTTCCAAATTCGTTCTATGAGGCCAGCATCACCTTAATTCCAAAACCAGACAAAGACCCCACCAAAAAGGAGAATTACAGACAAATATCCTTAATGAACATGGATGCAAAAATTCTCAACAAGATACTAGCCAATCGGATCCAACAGTACATTAAGAAAATTATTCACCATGACCAAATAGGATTTATGCCTGGGACACAAGGCTGGTTCAACACTCGTAAAACAATCAATGTGATTCATCATATCAGCAAGAGAAAAACCAAGAACCATATGATCCTCTCATTAGATGCAGAGAAAGCATTTGACAAAATACAGCATCCATTCCTGATCAAAACTCTTCAGACTGTAGGGATAGAGGGAACATTCCTCGACATCTTAAAAGCCATCTATGAAAAGCCCACAGCAAATATCATTCTCAATGCGGAAGCACTGGGAGCCTTTTGCCTAAGATCAGGAACAAGACAGGGATCACTACTCTCACCACTGCTATTCAACATAGTACTGGAAGTCCTAGCCTCAGCAATCAGACAACAAAAAGACATTAAAGGCATTCAAATTGGCAAAGAAGAAGTCAAACTCTCCCTCTTCGCCGATGACATGATACCCTACGTAGAAAACCCAAAAGCCTCCACCCCAAGATTGCTAGAACTCATACAGCAATTTGGCAGTGTGGCAGAATACAAAATCAATGCCCAGAAGTCAGTGGCATTTCTATACACTAACAATGAGACTGAAGAAAGAGAAATTAAGCAGTCAATCCCATTTCCAATGGCACCCAAAAGCATAATATACCTGGGAATAAACCTAACCAAAGAGGTAAAGGATCTATACCCTAAAAACTATAGAACACTTCTGAAAGACATTGAGGAAGACACAAATTGATGGAAAAATTTTCCATGCTCATGGAATTAATATTGTGAAAATGTCAATGTTACCCAGGGCAATTTACACGTTTAACGCAATCCCTATCAAAATACCATGGACTTTCTTCAGAGACTTAGAACAAATTATTTTAAGATTTGTGTGGAATTAGAAAAGAAACCCAAATAGCCAGGGGAATTTTAAAAAAGAAAACCATATCTGGGGGCATCACTATGCCAGATTTCAGGTTGTACTACAAAGCTGTGGTCATCAAGACACTGTGGTACTGGCACAAAAACAGACACATAGATCAATGGAACAGAATTCATAATCCAGAAGTGGACCCTCAAGTTTATGGTCAACTAATATTCGATAAAGGAGGAAAGACTATTCACTCGAAGAAAGACAGTCTCTTCAATAAATGGTGCTGGGAAAATTGGACATCCACATGCAGAAGAACGAAACTAGACCACTCTCCTGCACCATACACAAAGATAAACTCAAAATGGATGAAAGATCTAAATGTGAGACAAGA
This sequence comes from Nyctereutes procyonoides, assembly GCF_905146905.1. Classification (NCBI taxonomy): domain Eukaryota; kingdom Metazoa; phylum Chordata; class Mammalia; order Carnivora; family Canidae; genus Nyctereutes; species Nyctereutes procyonoides. The sequence goes on along the minus strand of NW_026575125.1, from coordinate 60,744,550 downwards.
TTCCATCAAAATCCTAGAGAACACAGGCAACACCCTTTTCGAACTCGGCCAGAGTAACTTCTTGCAAGATACATCCACGAAGGCAAAAGAAACAAAAGCAAAAATGAACTATTGGGACTTCATCAAGATAAGAAGCTTTTGCACTGCAAAAGAGAGAGAAGCCCAGTATTAGATGGCTTCATAGGAGAATTGTACCAAACAGTTAGAAAAGAGCTAATACCTATTCTTCTCAAACTGTTCCAAAAAATAGATGAGTAAGAAAAACTTCCGAATTCATTACCCTGATTACCCTGATACCAAAACCATATAAACACTCCACTGAAAAAGACGACAGGCCAATATCCCTAATGAACATAGATCCAAAAATTCTCAATAAAATACTAGCAAACCAAATCCAACAATACATTAAAAAAATCATTCACCACAATCAAGTGGGATTTATTCCAAAACTGCAAGGATGTTTCAATATTCATAAATCAATCAACATGATACCACATTAATATAAGAAAGGATAAGAACCATATGATCATTTCAATAGACATAGAGAAAGCCTTGGCAAAGTACAACATCCATTCATGATAAAAGCCTTCAACAAAGTAGGTTTAGAGGGAACATACCTCAACATCATAAAGGCCATATATGAGAAACCCAGAGCTAATAGACTCATGGGGAATACTGAAAGCTTTTCCTCTACAGTCAGGAGCAGGACAGGGAGGTCCACCTTCACCAGTTATTTAACATAATACTGGAAGTCCTAGTCCTAGCCACAGCAATGAGACAACACAAAGAAATAAAAGACACACAAACAGTCAAGGAAGCAGTAAAACTTTCACCTTTTGCAGATGACATGATACTGCTTGTAGAAAACCTGAAAAACTCTACCAAAAAAAACTACTACAACTGATGAATTCAGTAAAGTCACAGGATACAAAATCAGCATACAGAGATCTGTTGCATTTCTATACACCAACAATGAAGCAGCAGAAAAGGAAAGCAAGGAATCAGTCTCAGTTACATGTGCACCAAAAACAAGAAGATCCCTGGGAATAAACTTAACAAAATAGGTGAAAGACCTGGACTCTGAAAACTACAAAACATTGATGAAAGAGATTGAAAATGTCACAAACAAATGGAAAGACTTTCCATGCTCATGGATTGGCAGAACAAATATTGTTAAAATGTCCATGCTACCAAAGTGATCTACACGTTTAATGCAATCCCTATCAAAATACCACCAACATTTTTCACAGAGCTAGGACAAACAGTCCTAAAATTTGTATGGAACCACAAAAGACCCCGAAAAGCCAAAGTTACCTTGAAAAAGAAAAGCAAACCTGGAGGCATCACAGTTCCAGACTTCAGTTATTTTAAAAGCTGTAGTGTTCAAAACAGTATGGAATTGGCACAAAACTAGATACAGATGAATGGAATAGCATAGAAAACCCAGAAATGAACCCACAGCTATATGGTCAGGTAATCTTTGACAAAGCAGGAAACAACATCCAATGGGAAAAGGACAGTCTGTTCAACAAATGGTGTTGGGACAACTGGACAGCAACATGGAAAAGAATGCAACTGGACCAATTTCTTACACCACACACAAAAGTAAATTCAAAATGGATTATAGACCTAAAAGTGAGACCCGAAACCATAGAAATCCTAGAGGAGAACACAGGGAGTAATCTCTTGACATTGGTCATAGCAGTGTCTTCTAGATTTGTCTCCTGAGGCAAAGGAAATTAAAGCAGAAATAAAGTATTGGGACTTAATCAAAATAAAAAGCTTCTGCACAGCGAGGGAAACAATCAGCAATATTGAAAGGCAACCTGTGGAATGAGAGAAGATACTTGCAAATGACATGTCTGATAAAAGGTTAGTATCCAGAATATTTCGATAAGTTCTAAAACTTAACACCCAAAAAATGAATAATGCAGTGAATAAGTGGGCAGAAGACATGAACACACATTTTTCCAAAGAAGACCTGCAATGGCCAACAGACACATGTAAGATCCTCAACATCATTCATCATCAGGAAAATACGAATCAAAAGTACACCTGTCAGAATGGCTATAAAATCAACAACACAAGAAACAACAGGTGTTGGTGAGGATGTAGAGAAAGGGGAACCCTCTTCTGCTGTTGGCAGGAATGCAAACTCATGCAGCCACTCTGGAAAACAATATGGAGGTTCCTCAAAACTTAAATATGGAACTACCATATGATCCAGGAATCACACTACTAGGTACTTAAGGGATACAACAATACTAATTCAAAGGGATATGTGCACCCTGATTTCTATAACAGCATTACGTACAACAGCCAAATCATGGAAACAGCCCAAGTGTTCAACCACTATGGATAGTTAAAGAAGTGGTATATATACAACATAGTATTACTCAGCCATACAAAAGAACCAAATATTTCCTTTGTAACATCGGGGATGGTGCTAGAGTGTATTATGGTAAACAAAACAAGATAATCAGATAAAGACAAATACCATATAATTTCACTCAAATGTGAAATTTGTGAAACACAGCAATTGAAGAAATGGGAAATAATAGAAGGGAAACCAAGAAACAGACCCTTAGGTATAGGGAACAACTTGGTGGTTACAGGAGCGTAGGCTGGTGGGGACAAGGGTAAAATAAGTGACGGGTAATAAAGGGTGCACCTTTTGTGATGAGAACAGGGTGTTTTATGGAAGTGTTGAATCACTGCATTATACATTTGAAACTAATAATACACTGTATTTAATGAACAGGAATTTAAATTAAAAGTTTAAGAACAATGGAATTGATAATTGCATGTTGATCTTATATTCTGTAAGTTTACTAAATGTGTTGATTTTTTCCCATTTTTTGTTTGATTATTGAATTTTTAAAAATCATATGACATACAAATAACAATTATATTTCTTCCTTTCTGATTCAGATGCCTTTTCTTTGTCTTACCTAATTTCTATAGTTAGGACTTTCAGTACTATATTGGAAAGAGAGATGAGAGTTGGTATCCTTGTCTTGTTCATGATCATAGAGGAAAAGATTTCAGTTTTTCACAGTTGAGGATAATGTTAGCTATGAGTTTGTTGTATATGACCTTTATCATGTTGATATATGCTGCTTTCTATACCCATCCTGTTGAAGGTTTTTAGCATGAAAGGATGTCATATTTTGGAAATACTTTTGTATCATCTATTGATATAATTATGTGATTTTTTATATTTCTATTAATGTGATGATTATGTTTATTGATTTGAGTATGTTGATCCATCCTTGAATCCCAGGGTTAAATTACATTCGGTCATGTTGTTTAATTTATAATGTGTCTTTGAATTTCGTTTGCTAATAGTTTGTTGTGAAATTTTGCATCTATGTTTATCAGGGATAGAGTTTTCTTGTAGTGTCCTTATCTGGCTTTGGTATCAAAGTAATGTTGGCCTCATTGAATGATTTTGGAAATTTTCCTTCCTCTTCAGTTTTTTGAAAAAGTTTGATAGAGATTGACGTTAATTCTTTAAGTTTGGGTAGAATTTGCCTTTAATGCTGCCTGTCCTGTGTTGGGAGGGTTTTGACTACTGTATCAATCTGTTTCTGTTCACTGATCTGTTCAGATTTTCTATTTCTTCTTGATTCAGTCTTGTTAGGTTATGTGTTTCTAGGAATTTATTCATTTTTTTACTACATTATCTAATTTGTTTGCACATGATTATTGATCCTTGTCTCTTAGGGTCCTATGCATTTCTGTTGTAATGTGTCCTCTTTCACTTATAAGATTATTTCACTCTTCTCTCTTTTTTTTCTTAGTGCAGCAATTTTATCTTTTTGAAAAACTAGCTCTCAGTTCTGTTGATCTTTTGATTTTTTTTTTTTGTTTTGGTCTCTATTCCATTTATTCCTGCTCTGATCTTTATTATCTTTCCTTCTCCTAACTTAGTGCTTAATTTGTTTTTATTCTCTCTAGTTCCTTGAAATTTAAAATTATGTTTATTTGAGATTTTTATGTTTTGTTAATAAATGAAGTTATTGGGGCAGCCCCGGGTGGCTCAGAGGTCTAGCACTGCCTTCAGCCCAGGGAGTGATTCTGGAGACCCGGGATTGAGTCCCATGTTGGGCTCCCTGCATGGAGCCTGCTTCTCCCTTTGCCTGTGTCTCTGCGTCTCTCTCTCTCTCTCTCTCTCTTTCTCTCTACCTCTCTCTCATAAATAAAATGTTTAAAAAAATAAAAAAAATAAATGAAGTTATTGCTATAAGACTTCGTCTCAGAACTGCCTATCCAGCATCCCTTAATATTCGATATGCTGTGTTTCCATTTTCATTTGTTTCAAGATATTTTTTATTTATCTTTTGATTTTTTTTGTTTGTCTCATTGATTGTTCAGAAGTGTGTTTATTTTCCACATTTGTGGATGTTTCAGCTTTCCTCTTGTTGACTTCTAGTTTCATCCCATTGTGGTCTGAAAAGATAAGGCGTATGATTTCAGTCTTCTTAAATTTGCTGTGACTTGTTTTGTGTCCTGTCATATGATCTGTCCTTGGAGAGTGTTATGTGTGCACTTTGGAAGAATGAATTCTCGTGATGTTGGATGGAACATTCTGTGTATGTATGTTAAATCTGTTTGGTCTAAAGTATGTTTCAGTTTTGTTTTCTTGATTTTTCTTATGTCCTGTTTGATTCTTATAATTAAATAAGTTGGCTATTAGAACCTTTTTTTTATAAATTAATTTTTATTGGTGTTCAATTTACCAACATACAGAATAACACCCAGTGCTCATCCCGTCAAGTGTCCCCCTCAGTGCCCGTCACCCATTCACCCCCACTCCCCGCCATCCTCCCCCTCAACCACCCCTAGTTCATTTACCAGAGTTAGAAGTCTTTATGTTCTGTCTCCCTTTCTGATATTTCCCACACATTTCTTCTCCCTTCCCTTATATTCCCTTTCACTATTATTCATATTCCCCAAATGAATGAGAACATACACTGTTTGTCCTTCTCCGATTGACTTACTTTACTCAGCATAATATCCTCCAGTTCCATCCACATTGAAGCAAATGGTGGGTATTTGTCGTTTCTAATTGCTGAGTAATATTCCATTGTATACATAAACCACATCTTCTTTATCCATTCATCTTTCGATGGACACCGAGGCTCCTTCCACAGTTTGGCTATTGTGGACATGGCTGCTAGAAACATCGGGGTGCAGGTGTCCTGGGGTTTCATTGCATCTGAATCTTCGGGGTAAATCTCTAACACTGCAATTGCTGGGTCATAGGGCAGGTCTATTTTTAACTCTTTGAGGAACCTCCACACAGTTTTCCAGAGTGGCTGCACCAGTTCACATTCCCACCAACAGTGTAAGAGGGTTCCCTTTTCTCCGCATCCTCTCCAACATTTGTTGTTTCCTGCCTTGTTAATTTTCCCCATTCTCACTGGTGTGAGGTGGTATCTCGTGTGGTTTTGATTTGTATTTCCTGATGGCAAGTGATGCAGAGCATTTTCTCATGTGCATGTTGGCCATGTCCATGTCTTCCTCTGTGAGATTTCTCTTCATGTCCTTTGCCCATTTCATGATTGGATTGTTTGTTTCTTTGCTGTTGAGTTTAAGAAGTTCTTTATAGATTTTGGAAACTAGCCCTTTATCTGATATGTTATTTGCAAATATCTCCTCCCATTCTGTAGGTTGTCTTTTAGTTTGTTGACTGTATCCTTTGCTGTGCAAAAGCTTCTTATCTTGATGACGTCCCAATAGTTCATTTTTGCTTTTGTTTCTTTTGCTTTCGTGGATGTATCTTGCAAGAAGTTACTGTGGCCAAGTTCAAAAAGGGTGTTGCCTGTGTTCTCCTCTAGGATTTTGATGGAGTCTTGTCTCACATTTAAATCTTTCATCCATTTTGAGTTTATCTTTGTGTATGGTGCAAGAGAGTGGTCTAATTTCATTCTTCTGCATGTGGATGTCCAATTTTCCCAGCACCATTTATTGAAGAGACTGTCTTTCTTCCAGTGGATCGTCTTTCCTCTTTTATCGAATATTAGTTGACCATAAAGTTCAGGGTCCACTTCTGGGTTCTCTATTCTGTTCCATTGATCTATATGACTGTTTTTGTGTCAGTACCACACTGTCTTGATAACCACAGCTTTGTAGTACAACCTGAAATCTGGCATTGTGATGCCCCCAGATATGGTTTTCTTTTTTAAAATTCCCCTGGCTATTCGGGGTCTTTTCTGATTCCACACAAATCTTAAAATAATTTGTTCTATGTCTCTGAAGAAAGTCCATGGTATTTTGATAGGGATTGCATTGAACGTGTAAATTGCCCTGGGTAACATTGACATTTTCACAATATTAATTCTGCCAATCTATGAGCATGGAATATTTTTCCATCTCTTTGTGTCTTCCTCAATTTCTTTCAGAAGTGTTCTATAGTTTTTAGAGTATAGATCCTTTACCTCTTTGGTTAGGTTTATTCCTAGGTATCTTATGCTTTTGGGTGCAATTGTAAATGGGATTGACTCCTTAATTTCTCTTTCTTCAGTCTCATTGTATAGTGTATAGAAATGCCATTGATTTCTGGGCATTGATTTTGTATCCTGCCACGCTACCAAATTGCTGTATGAGTTCTAGCAATCTTGGGGTGGAGGCTTTGGGTTTTCTATGTAGAGTATCATGTCATCGGCGAAGAGGGAGAGTTTGACTTCTTCTTTGCCAATTTGAATGCCTTTAATGTCTTTTTGTTGTCTGATTGCTGAGGCTAGGACTTCCAATACTATGTTGAATAGCAGTGGTGAGAGTGGACATCCCTGTCTGGTTCCTGATCTTAGGGGAAAGGCTCCCAGTGCTTCCCCATTGAGAATGATATTTGCTGTGGGCTTTTCGTAGATGGCTTTTAAGATATCGAGGAAAGTTCCCTCTATCCCTACACTCTGAAGAGTTTTGATCAGGAATGGATGCTGTATTTTGTCAAATGCTTTCTCTGCATCTAATGAGAGGATCATATGGTTCTTGGTTTTTCTCTTGCTGATATGATGAATCACATTGATTGTTTTACGAGTGTTGAACCAGCCTTGTGTCCCGGGGATAAATCCTACTTGGTCATGGTGAATAATTTTCTTAATGTGTTGTTGGATCCTATTGGCTAATATCTTGTTGAGAATTTTTGCATCCATGTTCATCAGGGATATTGGTCTGTAATTCTCCTTTTTGGTGGGGTCTTTGTCTGGTTTTGGAATTAAGGTGATGCTGGCCTCATAGAATGAATTTGGAAGTACTCCATCTCTTTCTATCTTTCCAAACAGCTTTAGTAGAATAGGTATGATTTCTTCTTTAAACGTTTGATAGAATTCCCCTGGGAAGCCATCTGGCCCTGGACTCTTGTGTCTTGGGAGGTTTTTGATGACTTCTTCAATTTCCTCCCTGGTTATTGGCCTGTTCAGGTTTTCTATTTCTTCCTGCTCCAGTTTTGGTAGTTTGTGGCTTTCCAGGAATGCGTCCATTTCTTCTAGATTGCCTAATTTATTGGCGTAGAGCTGTTCATAATATGTTTTTAAAATCGTTTGTATTTCCTTGGTGTTGGTAGTGATCTCTCCTTTCTCATTCATGATTTTATTAATTTGAGTCTTCTCTCTCTTCTTTTTAATAAGGCTGGCTAATGGTTTATCTATCTTATTAATTCTTTTAAAGAACCAACTCCTGGTTCTATTGATCTGTTCCACAGTTCTTCTGGTCTCAATTTCGTTGAGTTCTGCTCGAATTTTAATTAACTCTCTTCTTCTGCTGGGCGTCGGGTCAATTTGCTGCTTCTTCTCTAGCTCCTTTATGTGTAAGGTTAGCTTTTGTATTTGAGTTCTTTCCAGTTTTTGAATGGATGCTTGTATTGCGATGTATTTCCCCCTCAGGACTGCTTTTGCTGCATCCCAAAGATTTTGAACAGTTGTATCTTCATTCTCATTAGTTTCCATGAATCTTTTTAATTCTTCCTTAATTTCCTGGTTGACCCTTTTATCTTTTAGCAGGATGGTCCTTAACCTCCACGTGTTTGAAATCCTTCCAAACTTCTTCTTGTGATTGAGTTCTAATTTCAAGGCGTTATGGTCTGAGAATATGCAGGGGACGATCCCAATCTTTTGGTATCGGTTCAGACCCAATTTGTGACGCAGTATGTGGTCTATTCTGGAGAAAGTTCCATGTGCACTTGAGAAGAATGTGTATTCAGTTGAGTTTGGATGTAAAGTTCTGTAGATATCTGTGAAATCTATCTGGTCCAGTGTATCATTTAAAGCTCTTCATTTCTTTGGAGATGTTGTGCTTAGAAGACCTATCAAGGGTAGAAAGAGCTAGATTGAAGTCACCAAGTATAAGTGTATTATTATCTAAGTATTTCTTCACTTTGGTTAATAATTCATTTAAGTATTTGGCAGCTCCCACATTCAGGGCATATATATTGAGGATTGTTAAGTCCTCTTGTTGGACAAATCCTTTAAGTATGATATAGTGTCCCTCTTCGTCTCTCACTATTGTCTTCGGGGTAAATTTTAGTTTATCTGATATAAGGATGGCTATCCCTGCTTTCTTTTGAGAACCATTTGAATGGTAAATGGTTCTCCAACCTTTTATTTTCAGGTTGTAGGTGTCCTTCTGTCTAAAATGAGTCTCTTGTAGACAGTAAATAGATGGGTCCTGCTTTTTTATCCAGTCTGAAACCCTGCGCCTTTTGATGGGGTCATTAAGCCCGTTCACGTTCAGAGTTACTATTGACAGATATGAGTTTAGTGTCATCATGATATCCATTTAGTCCTTGTTTTTGTGGATTGTTCCACTGAACTTCTTCTTAAAGGGGAATTTTAAGAGTCCCCCTTAAAATTTCTTGCAGAGCTGGTTTGGAGGTCACATATTCTTTCAGTTCCTGCCTGTCTTGGAAGCTCTTTATCTCTCCTTCCATTTTGAATGAGAGCCTTGCTGGATAAAGTATTCTTGGTTGCATGTTCTTCTCATTTAGGACCCTGAATATATCCTGCCAGCCCTTTCTGGCCTGCCACGTCTCTGTGGAGAGGTCTGCTGTTATCCTAATATTCCTCCCCATGAAATTCAGGGACTTCTTGTCTCTTGCTGCTTTACGGATCTTCTGTTTATCTTTGGACTTTGCAAGCTTCACTATTAGATGTCGAGGTGTTGAACGGTTTTTATTGATTTTAGGGGGGGATCTCTCTATTTCCTGGATCTGAATGCCTGTTTCCCTTCCCAGATTGGGAAAGCTTTCAGCTAGGATTTGTTCAAATACATATTCTGGCCCTCTGTCCCTTTCGGCGCCCTCGGGAACCCCAATTAAACGTACGTTTTTCTTCCTTAGGGTGTCATTTAATTCCTTTAATTGTTTGTCTCTTTTTTCCTCAGTTTCCCTCTTTGCCATTAACTTGTCTTCTGTGTCACTCATTCGTTCTTCCACCTCGTTAACCCTTGTCGTTAGGACTTCTAGTTTGGATTGCATCTCATTCAATTGATTTTTAATTTCTGCCTGATTGGATCTAAATTCTGCAGTCATGAAGCCTCGTGAGTCCTTAATGCTTTTTTCTAGAGCCACCAGTAGCTGTAGAATAGTGCTTCTGAATTGGCTTTCTGACATTGAATTGTAATCCAGATTTTGTAACTCTGTGGGAGAGAGGGCTGTTTCTGATTCTTTCTTTTGAGGTGAGGTTTTCCTTCTATTCATTTTACTCAGTGCAGAGTGGCCAAAAACCAGTTGTATTGGGAAAAGGAGAGAAAGAGAGAGAAGGAAAGGAAAGAGAAAGAGAAAAAAGAAAAAGAAAAGAAAAAGGAAAAAAAGAGAAGAAAAAGAGAAAGAAAAAGAAAGAAAGGTGAAAAAAAGGGGCTGGGGTGGGGGAAGCAATCAGAAATCAAAAAGAAAAGAAAAAAGAAAAAAAACAAAAACCACGGGGGAGTATCTTCTGAATCTGTAGACTTTAAGTCCCTTGACTTCCCCTGGAACTGGTCCCTCCAGCTGGTCTTCTGGGGGAGGGGCCTGCTGTGTTGATTTTCAGGTGTTAGCATTTGGGGGAGCTGCTCTGCCCCTGCCTCCTGTAGGGCTCAGTGGGGGTTGTTTACCCCGTGAGGCCCCAGGTTGGAACAGCCGCAGTTGCTATGGCAACTCTGGAAGCCTGGATTCAGCCTCCGCAGTAACTCCGGAGCTCTCTGTCTGCAGGGCCTGGAGGCTCCGGGGCGGGGCCGCTGATCTGCTCAGCTTGGGGCAGGAGCGTCCTCGCTGTCCTGGGCTCTCCCGGCCTCTGCCTGTCCCGGGGGAGGCCGGATCCTGGGCTGTGTCCCGGCACCCTGTGCTCCGGGCCTGCGCTGTTGGATTCGCGCTCCCGCCCTGCAGCTCCCTCCCTGGAGCCGCTCCCTAGTCCCTCCGAGCTGCTCTGGGTCCCGCCGTGTGGTCCCGCTGTGTGCGCTGCAGCCCTTAGGGAGCTTGGTGCACTCTCCTGCGCTCGCAGGTGTCTGTTAGTGTCCCAGCGAGCCCGAGGGCATCCCCGCCCTCCTGTGTCCTGTTCCAACTCCCTGCGACCCCCTTGCCGCCGGGGAAGGTTGGTGCAGCTCCTGCTTCTCCGGGACGGGGCTCTCCTGTCCTGGGGATACTCGCCCCGGCCTCAGCCGGGCTCCTCGCGGGGCCCCTCCCCCTCGGAGGCCTTTTGTTCCTTTATTTTTTTTCCCCCGTCTTCCTACCTTGATAGAAGCGCGAACTCTTCTCACTGTAGCGTTCCAGCTGTTCTCTCTTTACATCTCAGGCCGAATTCGTAGATTTTTAGGATGATTTGAAGGTTATCTAGGCAATTTGTTGGGGACAGGTGATTTGGGGACCCTACTCTTCCGCCATCTTGCCCCTCCTCTATTAGAACCTTTCTTTTGTATTACAGAATGTGGCACAGTAACTCGTGCATGTGGTTTTCTCCTGTGGTGTTACTTCTCACAGATGCACTAGGAGCATGCATAAGAACCTGGCATTGGTATGGGAATTGGCATGAGCTTAGCACCTTGGGGCTTTGAAGGATACCCATTAGGCAGTGGATGGATCATCTAAGTGGAGCACTCCCAGAGATTAGTGGGGTAGACCTATTGATGTTCTGAAGTAGACAGCATGAAGCTTGTGCCTTCAATGTGTTTTGATATTCTTCTCTGCTTTTCCCCCATTCTCCTTTCCTTCAGTCATGGCGGTCTGTCCTCCAAAATTCTGGGGCTGCCTGAGAGGACCAGGTATCTTCAATTGCAGCCTACACATTTGCAGTTGCTGGGAAATCAATTAGCACTTTTGATTTTGACTACTCTGTAGGAGTAGTTGCAACTTTCAACCTCTGCAGGAGAGGGTGCTGCTGCAGCTGCCAAAATCTCAGCCCCTTGCAAAGTCATCCTGGGAAACAGTGCTCCCTTGGCAAGTTCCTCCATCTCTGGGTCCAAATTCATCTCTATTCCACTCTGTATTATGCCAGATTCTCCCTTCATGCAGGCTAGACCTCCACAAAGTCTCTATTGCCTGTGGCTATCCACTCACTTTTGCACTCTCCAGGTTCCCTTTATTCCATGATCACCTGAGTTGGGGTAGGGCATGCTTGCCTAGTGCCTTGAATTGCAGCCCCCACTGAAGCCTTGTCTACCAATAGGTGCACATGTAGGTAAAAACCTCTGGGGTATTCTGGTGTGATGTGCAGAAGCACTTTTTTCTGCTGTGAAAGTCTAATTAGTTGTTAATCGAAGTGGAGAAAGAAGTGGAACAATTAATTTGCCAAGATGCTGACATTACTCCATTAATGAACTTTAAATTTGAGTTTTGCTATTGATAGTTGTATCTTAGCAATAAAGCATGTGTAATATGTGATTCTATAAGAAATATTCATTTTATTTCTAAAATGGAATCAGTTTGAATATATTATGTAATAAACTAGGATTCTTAAAATAATCGAGAAATCTTTTTTTAAAGATTTTATTTTTTGGATATTTTATACTTTATTACTACTTTTGTACTTTTTCCATTTTTTAAATTATTTATTACTTTACAATTTTTGTCTTACTTGTCTTGTTACACAGTTGTTTCAGCATAGGCTTTCTGATCTTTTTTGATCTAATAATGTTCTGTCTTTCATGTATAGAGTTGATAGAAGAAAAAAAAGAGTTGATAGAAGAGACTGTGCTCTCAGGTATTTCTCACAGAAGTTATGCATTTGCACTGATCTATTTCTTCCTGCTTACTGACCTAGGTGTTTTGATATGATTGACTGAATTTAGGAGAACAAACTGTGGTCTTGACTGTTATAGGGAAAAAACTGATGTAGTAATGTTTTCTTAGTAAAACAACCCTGTAATAAAATCGTTGATTTCGTTTATTAAGGGTTGTTGTTATTTGGTCCTATATTGTTTTTCAGGGTTTTTAAAATTACTATTTAATATTTGAAATTCTAGTACTAAGCTTTTTTTAATGTAAATTCAATTAGCCAACATATAGTACATGATTAGTTTTAGATGTAAAGTAATTCATCAGGTGCACATAACTCCTAGTGCTCATTCCATCACGTGCCCTCCATAATGCCTATTACCCAGTTACCCCATCTCTCCACTTACCTCCCCTTCAGCAATCCTTAGTTTCTTTCCTATAATTAAGAGTCTCTCATAATTTGTCTCCCTCTCTGATAACTTCCCATTCAGTTTTCCCCCTTTTCCCTATGACCCTCTGCACTGTTTCTTAATATTCCACATATGAGCGAAACAATATAATTGCCTTTTTCCAATTGACTTATTTCACTTAAATGGTACCCTCCAGTTCAATGGTACATATTCATCCTTTCTGATGGCTGAGTAATATTCCATTGTATATTAATATATACCACATCTTCTTTATCCATTCATCTGTTGGTGGACATCTCAGCTCCTTCCACAGTTTGACTATTGTGGACATTGCTCCTATAAACGTTGGGGTGCAGGTGTCCCTTCATTTCACTATATCTGTGTCTTTGGGATAAATACCCGGTAGTGCAATTTCTGGATCATAGAGTAGATCATTTTTAACTTTTTGAGGAACCTCCTTACTGTTTTCCACAGCTTGCATTCCCACTAACAGTGTAAGAGGGTTCCCCTTTCTCGGCACCCTTGCCAAAATTTGTTGTTTCCTGTCTTGTTAATTTTATCCATTCTGACTTGTGTGAGGTGGTATCTCACTGTGGTTTTGAATTGTATTTCCCTGATGACAAGTGATATTGAGCATTTTTTCATGTATCTGTTGACCATGTGTATGTATTCTTTGGAGAAATGTCTATTCATGTCTTCTGTCCATTTTTTGACTGGTTTGTTTGGATTTTTGGGTGTTGAGTTTGATAAGTTCTTTATAGGTCTTGGATACTAACCCTCTATCTGATGTGTCATTTGCAAATATCTTCTCTCATTCTGTAGGTTGCCTTTTAGTTCTATTGACTGTTTCCTTTATTGTGCAGAAGATTTTATCTTGAAGTCCCAACCCAATAGTTCATTTTTGCTTTTGTTTCCCTTGCCTTTAGAAACATGTCTTGTCAGAAATTGCTGTGGCTGAGTTAAAAAAGGTTGCTGCCTGTGTTCTCCTCTAGAATTTTGATGGATTCCTGTCTCACATTTAGGTCTTTCATCCATTTTGAGTTTTTCTTTGTGTATGGTGTAAGAAAATGGTCCAGTTTAATTCTTCTGCATGTGGTTGTTCCATTTTCTCAGCCCCAGTTATTGAAGAGATGGTCTTTTTTTCCATTGAGTATTCTTTCCTGCTTTGTCAGAGATGAGTTGACCATCGAGATGAGAGCCCATTTCTGGGTTCTCTGTCCTATTCCATTGATGTGTGTGTCTGTTTTAGTGCCAGTACCATACTGTCTTGATGATCACAGATTTGTAATATAGCTTAGAGTCAGGCATTGTAATGCCCCTGGTTTGGTTTTGTTTTTCAGCATTCCTCTGGCTACTCAGGTTTTTTTATGATACAAATCATAGGATTATTTGTTCCAGCTCTGAAAAATGTCCATGGTATTTTGATAGGGATTCCATTGAATGTGTAGCTTGCTCTGGGCAGCATAGACCTTTTCACAATATTTATTTTTCCAATCCATGAGCATGGGATGTTTTTCCATCTCTTTGTGTCTTCTTCAATTTCTTTCATAAGTGTTCTATAGTTTTTAGAGTATAGATCCTTTATGTCTTTGGTTAGGTTTATTCCTAGGTATCTTATGGTTTTTGGTACAATTGTAAATGGGATCATTTTCTTAATTTCTTTCTTCAGTCTCATTGTTAGTGTATAGAAATGCAACTGATTTCTGTGCATTGATTTTGTATCATGCAACATTGTTCAATTCCTGTATGAATTCTAGCAACTTGTGGTAGACTCTTTTGGGTACTAAGCTTTTAAGTCAAGATAATATATATAGTACATCTTGTGCCACATGCAACAAATGTTCTAAAATAGACTTTTTCTAATACGAGGATTTTAACAGGTGGTTGGTAGTTTTTTCTATAAAATGACAGAATGGATCAGTAATGTAGAGGACAGTGAAGAAAGGATTAATATAAGAAACGAAGTACATCCTTATAATACATTCAGGATGCCACAGAGTGAGGAAGACAAAGCTATTGTTAATGACTACATAAAGAAAATCACAGTCTGGTTTGAACTTTATTAATTTGGATTGCAGTATTTCATATTATAACTGCAGAACAAATAGAATTGGAGTATATGAAATGATATATTAATATCTATCATGTACTGGAATATCATACACCTCAAATTATGGCATTTTTATATGCTTTTTCTCAAAAACCACTCATTATTCTTAATTTCTAAAGGCATTTCAATAACATTTAAAATGTTAATAGAAAAAATAACAGATATCAGGAGAATATTGCATTGAATTTTATTGACTTTTAATTTAATTAATTCTTTAAAATGTTCTTGATAAAATTTGAGTCTTTTTATGGAATAACTGTGATCTCATATTCTCTCCCATTTACTGTTCACTAGTATTTCTAATTGATGTTGAGAAAGCATAGAAAATTAAACTGAAATAAGTTAATTTTACTGCTTATTAGGGATACTCATAAAATTATCCAGTTTTTTTTAAATTACCCAGTTTTTAAAAAAATGATATGATGAAATATAATGGCTATAATATAGGGAAAAGATCCACACAGGAGGAAGTAATCAGTAATTCACAAGAGAAAACATTAGGTTGTACACAATATTTATAAATATTAGGTATAATGCAACAAAGTGAACCAGAAAATTTTATACAAAGAGATACAAACTTGAAATGGTATAAATGTGGCTATGGTATGAAAAACAAT
Source organism: Nyctereutes procyonoides (assembly GCF_905146905.1). Lineage (NCBI taxonomy): Eukaryota > Metazoa > Chordata > Mammalia > Carnivora > Canidae > Nyctereutes > Nyctereutes procyonoides. The sequence continues at coordinate 60,729,226 of NW_026575125.1, read as the reverse complement.
GGGTAGAGCTAAAAGGAGTGAGAAATATGTATGTGATTATACTAGTGACCTGACATTCTGGATGTTGCTTTCTTAATGGAGAGGTAAAGAAAGCAGGATACCTACATCTGACGAATGCTTCATGTCTCCCCATTCCCCACTCGAATTATAGCTATTATGTTGAGCTATGTAAAATCGCTATTTTTATGTAGAAAATAGTCAAATAGCAATAATTTTGTTCAGCTCAACCCATATAGGATTACTTCAAAACACCTATAAAGTCCCAGTTAGCATATAGAGGAAGAACCTATAGGTTTATCACAAAGAAATAGATGGTATAAATTCATAGCTTAAATGTGAGAACTTGAGATAATGATCTTTTCCATTAGTTTTTATATTAAAGAGAATGATCTCTAAGCTGTAAATGGTAGATTAAGCATGGTTAAATAAAAGATAGAAGATACACTTGTCCCTATTTATTATAAGAATCCAAAATAATTAAATCCTGGAATACTGAAACAGTTTTCACTGGCAGGTATTCTTTGTGAAATCAGAGCGGACAGGAGAGATGGAAATGACCCAATGGACAACTATACGAAAAGAAACAAATAGTAGATTCTAGGAATTATAGATTGGTGAATTTAGCTTTAACCCCAAGCAGAATTTTAGACAGGTTTATTGAAGAGGTAGTTTGTGTACTCTTAGAAAAGAAAGATGTAATCACTAGGAACATATATTTACTAAGAAAGAATGTTGAACTAACTTTATTTCCTCTTTAACCAATAGATAGTATAAGGCAGTTTTTTTTTTTTTGAAACCTAATGTAGTCTTTGCGGTCTTAAGTTGTATTCATAGAAGTGTGGTTGTAAATAATCCATTGTAGGGATTCCTGGGTAACTCAGTCATTTAAGCAGCTGCCTTTGGCTCAGGTCATGATCTCAGGGTCCTGGGATCAAGACCTGAGTCATGCTCCCTGCTCAGTGGGGAATCTGCTTCTCCCCCTCCTTCTCCTCCTACCCAGCTTGTGCATGTTCTCTCTTTCTCTCTCAAATAAATACTTAAAAAAAAAAGAAAATAACCCACTGTACTCTGATTAGACCACTAGAATATTTGGCTCAGTTCTTGTTATTTTAAGAGCTTAAGACATTGATGAACTAGAGACTTCTCAGGAAAAAGAAACACTAGTGTTTAGGTGAAAAAGTGTTTTTCTATAGGGGATGATAGGTATTTGTAAAGTACGGCTTTGGATAATTTAGATAGGACCTCATATATTGAGAGAAGATATAAGGCACAAGTGATAGCTCTCTTTAAATATTTGATGGGGTACCATGTAACAAAAAGATTTGACTGTTTTTTTTTTTTTGTTGTTGTTGTTGTTTTTTCAGTGTAGCTCCCAAAGACAGACTATATGATTTCTGGAAGTTACAGGGAAAGAGATTGAGTTCAATTAAAGGTAGAGTCTCCCCAAAATTAGAGTAGCTCAACATATGAATTGGCCATTTTTAAAGAAATAATTATCTTCTCTTTACCAAAAGTGTTTAAGCAGAGGCTAAATGGCTAGCTGCCAGATATGTTACAGAAAGGATAATTTTGGAAGGAGGGAGGTTGGACTAGACTTAGTGGTTCCCAACCAGGGTAGAGTTACAGCATCACCTGTAGAACTTATTAGAAAAATACACTTCCAGGGATCCCTGGGTGGCGCAGCGGTTTGGCGCCTGCCTTTGGCCCAGGGCGCGATCCTGGAGACCCGGGATCGAATCCCACATCGGGCTCCCGGTGCATGGAGCCTGCTTCTCCCTCTGCCTATGTCTCTGCCTCTCTCTCTATCTCTCTGTGACTATCATCAATAAATAAAAAAAAAAATTAAAAAAAAAGAAAAAAGAAAAATACACTTCCAGAGCTGTATGTATTTGTATAGATCACTTTCCTCATTAAACTATCTTATTCATTCATGAAATTGGATAAATAATGAAAGCTGTGTTCGGTGGAATGTAAATTCCATGAGGATGGGGATCTTGTTTGATTTGTTTATAAGCTGTATTTCCAATGTCTTTCATAGTGCTTACTTCATAGTAGGTGGTCAAGAAACATAGGTGTTTTTTTTTAAATTTTTATTTATTTATGATAGTCACACACACACACACACACACACAGAGAGAGAGAGAGAGGCAGAGACATAGGCAGAGGGAGAAGCAGGCTCCATGCACCGGGAGCCCGACGTGGGATTCGATCCGGGGTCTCCAGGATCACGCCCTGGGCCAAAGGCAGGCGCCAAACCGCTGCGCCACCCAGGGATCCCAAGAAACATAGGTTTTAAAGAAAAGCCAATCATTTTATTGATAGCTATTCACTTCTCTGTGACTTAATAAATTTAAAACATACAGTAAGTCTTATCCTGTTCTTACTTGAATCTTTAAGCATTTTGGTTTATCATTGAGTTAGTTGATATATCTTTCTTCTTGTTAGAGAACATTTAGATGCCTATCTTACAAAATTTTAAAGAAAAAGTTAGACATAATGGATTCTGAATAGAACATTTTGTATTTAAATATTTTTGCACATATATACATTTGACTAATTTTTCTACTGATTGAATTTGTCAACATTGCTTGATACAAAGAAATGTATTGTGATATCAAGGATGTTTGTCTGAAAAGGAATGTTATTAAAATATTTTCAAGACAGAGTTGGCATGTTCATATCACTGCTCAAGAGAAAATTCTCTGTAGCTGATTGTTGGAATGTGACCATGACTATGCCAGATCCTTGGATAGAAAGGTGTCACACTTGACGGGATGAGCACTGGGTGTTATTCTATATGTTGGCAAATTGAGCACCAATAAAAAATAAATTTATAAAAAAAATAAAGTCAGCTGTTGAATTGTAAAAAAAAATTAAAAAAAATAAAAAAATAAAAAAGAAAGGTGTCACAACTACAGTATAGTATACTATTTCTCTGAAGTTGTCAAATCCTTACCAGCAGTGAGTTGAGAGAATGCCTTCTCAGCAGGCATTTTGTTCTGACTAAAATTATGTTGATTGGTTGCCCTGTTTCAAGTATTGTTTTTGCCATTTCACTTTTGTGACTATGTAGGGCTAATCTATAGTAAATAGAGATTGAAATAACATAATTTACCCTTTATGGTGTTTTTGAAAAGCTTAAGTAAGTAATCAAGGTAATTGATTGTATATTATAAAACTTACTACATGCTTTTGAAGTACTATGGATTTTGGAAGACTTAATAGTGAGAATGCAATAATGACATATCAATGGATATATTGACCTAGGGTTATAGAAATTTTTTCTTACTTGCATTATACCTAAAATAGAAGAAAAATTCACTCAAATAGTACATTTGGTAGAGACCTTCAGATACATCACGGTGACAATTGTGTGTTTGTGTATCTGTGTCTTTATTGTTATTTTTGAGAGAAAGAATAATAACTTTGAGCATTCCCCTCCCTTAAAGAGAGCATGAACAATATTCATACTAGAAGGATGAGTTCTAATTCTTCCTAGTAACATATTCAAGGTTTGGTTAAAAGTGAATTCTTATATCTTTATAAGACAGTTATCAGCTGTTAACAATTGAGGAAAATGTTTCTGATAACATGTTCTCTAAATTATATAAGAAAAGCAAAAAGCAGCAATACTGAAAAATAGTGGTTAAATGGATACTGCATGCAAAAAAGAGTATTGACAGAACTCCTTAGTGTATATAGAGCCTAAGGCCTCTTGATATCAAATGACTGAGAAACATGTACAAATGTTACCATCTCAGGTGCTAGATGAATAAACCAAAAAAATCACTGAAATTGGAAAAAAGGAATATTTGCTGCTGCTGTCAAATATATGTTAGAATTTTTTTGAATAGCTAGTAGCAATAGCTAGGAAGAATGCAATAGAAAAAATGTGTTTAAGATAAAAATGTATTGTTAAGGGTTCTAGGTGAAATTTTTACCTATACTTTGATCACAAAGTAGTTGGTTTCATTTCTCTTGTTTCTTTCTAGTCTTTATTATACATATATGCATATTTTCCATAATTTAAATGACAGTATACTTCTAAGGTTGTATTTTATATTTTTTGCTTTGTAGTTCCTACATTTTTCCACAGTGCTGTAGTTTTGTATTTTAATTATTAGTTTCATTTTAATTATTAGTTCCTACAGAAGAGTCCATCACATAATTCTATAATTTAATTAACCATTCCCCTGTTATTAGACTTAGGTTATTTATCATTCTTTAGTATTATAAATAGTAATTTATTAAACATTTTATACATGTAACTCATTTTTGCTAATCAGATGTGTCATTAGAATAGACTCTGAAGGGTTGGGCATTGGGTATGTATATTTTCATGACTCTTGAAGGGTATTGCTGAAGTTATTTTCCAAATTGATCATGTCACTTTATGGTGTATCTGGAAATATAGTCATGTACTGGTTTCAAGTAGTAATTGCTAGCCTTAGGTTTTAGAATTTTTAAAGTGCTAATTTATTAGGTATAGTATTGTATTTCATTATTTTCATTTAAATTTCTTTTGATAGTTGGCAAAATAGTTAAATGTATTCCGTGATTCAATTTATTTGCATTTCCTATATCATGACTTATCTGTTAATTTCGTTTATCCATTCATCTATTAGATCTTAGTGGTATTCTTATAGATAGTTTTGTATGTTTTGAAATACTAAGATTTTGTCATTTGTTGCAAATATTTTCGATTTTTCTTTTCAATTACTTACTAAGTTTCTTTGTAAATGAGTCTTAGTAAAAGCTAATTTGTATGCACTGTAAAGATGCATAGTGTTTTCAGTCCTTGTTCCTGATTTAACAGCTTTGGCCTGAGTTACTAATGGGATCTCTTAGTTCAATCAAGAATATTTTGTTTATATGCTAAGTTGTGTTCCTTTAGCCTTCAAGAAGTTCAGATATGTGTTAGAGGCATGTCTGGATTTCTGGTAGCTTTTTATTGCTCCTCTATGTCTTTCACTACTTTTTTTTCTTTATGTCTCTACTTTTCTTCTTAGATGCTTTCTGATTACTTTTCTTCCTATTGATGCTTTTTGTTTGTTTGTTTTTATACTTTAAGCAGTGGTTTTTTAACTGGTGGCAGTTGTTGCATTTTTCTTTTTATTTATTACCACCGGGAGACATTTGGCGATGTCTCAGATATTTTTCTTGTCACAGCTTTGTGTTGGTAGGGTTCTACTAAAGTCTAGGGGGTAGAGGCCAGAGATGCTAATTATTCTTCAGTAGACAGACAACTCCCCACAATGATGGTTCATCAGGCCCAAAGTGGCAGTATTTCTGAGGCTGAGAAACCCTGCCTTACAGTAATACACCTTTTCTTCTATCTACTTGGAAAGTATCGCTAGAAAAAAACAAAGCAGAAGTGATGATTGATTGTTTTAAGGACCTAAGAGCAATAAGAAATGTTTGACTGGAGAGGGAAGATTACTAAGTCCCAAAGTTATGGTGTCTGCTCTTTCCATCTTGGAGAAAATTTCTAGTGATTGGGATGGGGAGCAAGTGCCAAAAAGAAATCCTTTTAGTTGGTACTGATGCTTCTGGGTTTTCTACCATTTATTTACTTAGTTTCTCACAGTGTTATATACATACTGAGATCTCTGTTATGTTCTTATGATTTTCATTCAAAGTTTCATTGGTTTTGTTATTCATCTTTCATTTTTTTGTCATTTTGTCAGTTTAAAATGGCCAGTGGATCTACCTTTGCCTGAAAAAAAAAAAGACTCCATTGCTCTTAAGATTGAGATGTGAAAAGGTTTCATATGTTTATTGTGGCATGGTTCTAATTGTGTTAATTTAGCTACAGATCCATTCTTGCCTTAGATTTGCCTTACTTCAACATAAAGCTGTTATCATTTGCATTATGTATTTATGCACTATGGTAAAATGTCATTTTGCCTCGAGGTGACTTTGTACTTATAAGCATATTATGTTTTCATTAGAATATAATATATATGGTGTTAAATATTTTCAGTGTATAAGGGAAAACTGGAGGAATTTCACAGAGCAGATGGGTGCTTGTAAATCCTTACGTGGGTACTAAGGTCTCCATTTTCGGTAAGTGAGAAGAATCCAGGTGGCATTTGGAAGAATTGGACAGACTTGTGCTTTATTCTGTTTTTTTTTTTAAGAAAATTAATAAGGCAAAACAAACAAAAAGATCTATGATTTTGTATAGGAGTTGCAGTTTCAAAAAATTCATTGGTAACTAGTGGGGAAGCCTACAGTTCCAGAAACCAAAAAGCAGAGAACCTATAGACAAACCTAGAAAGGATCGTTTGTTACTGAAAATTTAATGTATTATCATAGCTTCCTTTCTTTTTTTCACTGTATAAGTCTATTAATCTTGAAAGTTTAGAGACAGCTGCATAAGGAGTGGATGGTTTTGAGGAAGTAGGACAGCAGTTCATAAAATTCACTATGTAATTTTTAATATGTATTATATTATCCAAATATAGTCTCTATTCTAAAATTCCTTCATCTTATGGTAAGATTTACCTATGCATTTAATGTGACAGTATCTTTGACTATAGTTTACCAAGAAAGGTAAAATGAGAATATACTTGAGAAACCATAGTAAGGCAAACAGAAAATCAGACTTGTGGGATTTAAAATAAGAGTATTCTCAGGGCACCTGGGTGGCTCAGTGGTTGAGCGTCTGCCTTTGGCTCAGGTCATAATCCTTGGGTCCTGGGATCGAGTCCCATATCAGGCTCCCGGCAGGGAGCCTGCTTCTCCCTCTGCCTATGTCTCTGCCTATCTCTCTCTCTGTGTCTCTCTTGAATAAATAAGTAAAATTGTAAAGAAAAGTAAAATATTCTCAGTGCTTTGAGGTAGTAAACTTGAATAAAACCATGAAATGAGTAATGGAATTTAGACTTTTTACAGGGTAAATTTGCTATGGTGTATGTACCCTGTTTTATCTCATCTTAATATTTATGATTTAATTTCTTGAAGTAGGTTTTGCTTTTAGGTTTTAAGAAGGATTCTTCTATTTTATGTCTTTCAGTGAATATCACCTCTGGCAGGCAATTAACTGGATGCAGTCGCTTCAGCCATATTTTCCCTTCATCTGCTTACCAGCACATTAAGATGCATAAAAGAATTCTGGGGCACTTGTCATCTGTCTACTGTGTAGCATTTGACCGAAGTGGGAGAAGAATTTTTACAGTGAGTTTAAAATTAATGGTACTGTAGTATGTTAGAGATTTACTGCAATTGAAAGTAGGCTTCATGGCACTGCATTATACTTTGTAAGCAATTCATCCTTCTTAGACACATGAATGCAAGAAAAGATGAATAGTTTACAAATTGAGTGGCTGGAGGGCACTGGAGGTGGGTAGGGGAATGCGTAGTTGGGTGAGGGACATTAAGGAGGGCACTTGATGTAATAAGCACTGGGTGTTATATAATTGATGAATCACTAAATTCTACCCCTGAAACTAATAATGCACTATATGTTAACTAAATTGAATTTAAATAAAATCTTTAAAAAAGTAAAGTGGAAAAAATACTATGTAACTTTAAAAAAAGAAATTTAAAATGTTTTCTCATTCTATATAACTAAATGGATGAACTATAATGTACTCTATGTTTTGGGAAATCTAATTAAAAATTTAAATCTTAAGAAGGCCTTATATTCTAGAGGTGGTTAATTTATGTGAAATGAATTTATCTATTAAATTTCATTTCATTCCATTTTAGCAAACATTTATTAAGATGCATTTGCCATTTGTCACTTAGTGTAATTGGTGCCTATTCTGCTTAATTAAAACAATTATGTCATTCTTATGGTTGAATAATTTGTACTATAAAGTTAGTAAACAAAATTACAGTTTTTTTTGCTTTTTTAATATTTTGTTTTTGAGAGAAAGAGAGCTGTTTCATGTGTGCACAAGCAGAGGGAGAGGGAGAAGCAGATTTCCTGCTGATCAGGGAGCCTGACTTGGGGCTTGATCCCAAGACCCTGGGATCATAACCTGGGCCAAAGGCAGCAACTTAACCACCCAGATGCCTCCTCCCTTTGTCATTAATTAATACTATTTGTTTGATTTAAACATCTCCAAGGGGATGGGGTGGTGGTGCAAATTTTTGCTTCATTGGAAATTTTCTGTCTTTTTGTGTTACTGCAGGGTTCAGATGACTGTTTGGTGAAAATTTGGGCAACAGATGATGGACGTCTCCTTGCTACACTTCGAGGGCACTCTGCTGAAATTTCTGACATGGCTGTTAACTATGAAAACACTCTTATTGCTGCAGGCAGCTGTGATAAGGTTGTAAGAGTGTGGTGTCTTCGAACTTGTGCACCAGTTGCAGTCCTTCAGGGACATTCAGCTTCTATTACTTCCATACAGGTAAGAAAAAATGAAAAGATATCACTAATATATGTAATGAGAATGAGAATTCTCTCAGTTTTTGTTATTTTGTGGGGATATCATTATAAAGAATGGCAACATAAAATGTTCATCTCTAAGGGCTTTGTCCCTATCCTGCTCTGGTATTTTTTTAAATTCCTTTTTCATATAAATTTATTCCTTTTAGGGATAACTCAAAAATCATTGAAAAGGTTTTTCAAATACAGTATTAGACATTTATCTCACAAGTATTTGTGAAGAAGGGAAGGCTTTATAAATGCTGTAAGGAAGCAACACTAATAACCTGTTAGTCAGGTTGTAAACAGGTTCTAACTTGAATATTGGCATGCTTTGTATTAATATTTAATGCAGGATGTTTGTCAGTCAGATTGTGTGTGTATCTGTGTGTAATTTAATGTTAAAGAAAATTTTATTCTTAGTTTTAGTGATTTCCTATTTAAACTTGATGTTTGACATAAAATACATTGATTTCTTTAAATTCTTGTTCATAGAGTATTTTTACTAACTGTTGGTAGTGAAAATCCCGAATACCCCCCAAAAAAACTTTTATTTAAGAATTTAAGTATTTAAGAGTATTTAACTTTGAGTATTTAACTTAAGTATTTAAGTATTTAATATTCTTAATATTTAAGAATATTAAGTTCTGCTTAGTTCAGCAGAACTTGTCCTCGTCTTTGTGTTGAGAGCAAAAGAGGAATCCTTCTGAAACGGTGTTTTATACTTTGGTCAAGGAGACCACTTTTGTGGATGAGATAATTATTCCCATTTACTTTTCTTTCTTCTTGAGTCACTAAGCAGTGTGTCATTCAATGTTTTTGTGTTATTTAATAAACTATCACATGTTTATGAGGAGCTAGAAAGAATTAGGTTTAATGTATATTGGATTTTTTAAATTTTATATCAAATTTTTGATCAGTTGAAATTATTTCATGGATTTTGTTTTAGATTATTAGTTGTGTTCCTAACACCTTATCTGATTATTTCTGGAATTTGTAAATAAATCTCATTTAATGTAAAAAAAACAACTGCTTATATTGAAAAGTGTTTATGATACTGTTTGGCGACTTCATAGTCTCATTTTCTAATTTGTAACTCATTCTGGTTAAATGTGGGAACTCTCTAAAGATCCATGGATCTTTGTCCCATTCTTTCCCTTAGTGATAACTCATTAAGTCTCATGGCTTTGGATTTATCTGTAGGCTGATGATTTTCAAACTCAGATTTTCTTCTTGGGAACTTTCCATACTTATATATTTAACTATCCACTCGGTATCATCACATGAATGTCATGAATCTCAAAGTCTACATATTTAAAATTGAATTTCTGTCTTCCTTCCTCTAATCTATTTTTCCTAAAGCTTTCTTAACTAAACAAATTTTATACTTCCAATTGCTGAGAGTAAGCATCCCTTTTTTTTTCTTTGTCTTCTATCTCATATCTAACTTGTTAGCATATCATGTTGGCTTTACCATCGGAGTAAATCCAGAATCTGATCAATTATCATGACCTTAATCATTGTTATTCCATTATAATCTGTGACCTAGATTATTGAAACAGACTTCTAATTGATCTTCCTGCTTCTTCCCTTTCTTGCCCCCGTCTAACCTCTGCATAGCAGGGTGTGTGATTCTTAAATGGAAGTTAAATCATGTCACTGGTACTCAGAAACTTCAGTAGCTTACAATTTCAGAGTTAAAGTTGAAGTTTAAATGACCCACACTGTAAGGCCTACATTCTCAGCCCCTTGCTATCTTTTACTTCATCTTCTACTACTTGTTTTCTGTTTTCATTCTGCTTAAGCTGCTACCCTCTTTGCTTTTTTAGACCACTCTAGCTTCACTCCTGTCTTTCCTCTCTGTTTCATGTCTCTGGAATGGTCTTCCTTGGATAGTCACAAGGTTTATTCCTTCTGTTTCTAACCACTTTGTGCAAATGTACCTTTCTCAGGGAGACTTTCTCTGACCACTTTACCATTCTAAAATTTTAAGTTATTCCCTGGGCCAGCACTCTTTATCTCATCTTAATTTTATTTTTGTCCATAGTAATCAGTACCATGTAGCATGCATTCAATATGCTTTACTTATTCTTTGCTAATTACCTTTCTCTCTTAACATCATGATGTATATCCTTTTCAGATTCTTTTTTTTATAAGCAAAATTGAGGTAAAATGATATGATACTAATAGTGGTTGCCTCTGGATGGTGGGGTTATAAGTAGCTTTTGTTGTTTTTCTACATTTACTAAATTTTCTTTAATAATTATATATTAATTTATATTCAGAAATGTACATATAAGTGTTTTAATTTTTACAATGTCTAACATGATTTATTATTTAAAAACAATCCAATTAGAGTACATTAATAGGCCAAATCCCCCTTTGTGACTGATGAATATGTTTAAATATAATGGTGATAATAAAGGCTCTAATGTTTCTTCAAACTTAATACAATTATACTATTTTATATTTATTTATCTCATGTGTATAAATCAGAGATCAGCAAATTTAAATATTTGATAATAAATATTTTAGGATTTGTAGGCCTTTGGATTCTGTCACACTTACCTCTGTGTTACAGTACAAAAGCAGCCACAGGCAGTGTAAGGTGAATTTGTTCCAGTAAAACTTTATTTACAGAAACAGACAGCATGCTGGATTTGGCATGTGGGCTATAATTTGTGGACTCCTGGTATAAATTGTGGATCAAGTTTTCCAGTGCAACCTTCTCTATTTCAGAAAGGGAAATATAGGCATACTACCTGAGTACTAGTTTCTTTACTATTTCTCAACTATAAATGGATAACATTAATTAATACTATTTGTTTGATTTAAACTCTGTAGTCTTTGTAGAAGTTATGTGTTTCCAACCAAGAATATTAGATAAATGACTTCTAATATCTGTAATGATCATTTTCTCTAGATTTGAGGTAAAAATGTATTCAAACCCTATGCATCTTGATTCTTAATACTTATTTTACTGTTGTTGATTATCTCTATTTGGGATTTTTAAAACTCATGGCATACAGATACCCTGGTTTGATTTTAACTTTTTCCTGTATCTCAGGCATCAGGAACCCAATGACTCTTCCCTTATCTGGGATTGTTTTCTGAGGATGTACAATATACTGAGAGTTAGAGCCTGAGAATCCTACATGATAAGGCCATTCATGTTCATCTAGGGTAGTAGTCATCCTTTAAATTGGCAACTTAGGTATATTTTTTAATCTGTTTTTTTCCACAATGGTATAGAGGTTTGACCTATTTTACTTATTGTACTAAAACAAATGAAAAATGATTTAAATTTATAAAGAACAAAATTTTTACCATATGTCACAGAAGCTAGAATTTAAGGTAAAACATTAGGGCCAAAATATTTAGATATTAACTTACTAAGCTTTGATTTTAGATTGATTTCTGATGCCCTATGCATATGAACTATAAAAATTCCATAATTATTGCTATATAAGTTTATGTTTAGCAGATTTGCAATGGTTTAATGAATAACCATGTTGTGATTTTTTTCTTCATTAAAAGTAATGAAATAATCTTAAAGTTTTTGATATTCAGTAACTTAAAAATTACTTTTATTTGTTTTTTAAGGTTTTATTTTTAAGTAATCTCTGTACTTAATGTGGGGCTTGAACTCATAACCCTGAGATCAAGAGTTGCATTCTCTACCAACTGAGCCACCCAGGCTCCCCTAAAAATAATTATTTTAAGACTAATATATTTTATCCTAAATTTGATGTCTTTTTCCTACAATTTCTTGATACTTTAAATTTTTGCTAGTTATTCATTAATCTAAGAAATTTAGATAACTGATTTCTTGAAAGTGAAATTCTTAACTGAATTTGTTTAAGGTAATTTTAAAATGATTATAATTTTAAAACATGCTGTGTTTAAAATAAGTTTGAACATGAAAGCTTTCTATTTGAATTAGAATTTTTTTTTATAGTTTTGTCCATCAACTAAAGGCACAACCAGATACCTCACTTCTACTGGTGCTGATGGAACAATCTGTTTCTGGCAATGGCATGTAAAAACAATGAAGTTTAGGTAAGTTTAGAATTGGGTTAGAAATTTTGTGCAAGCTCAAGCATGTTTATTTTTCCTTACTTCCTTGAGAAATTCTTAACAGTCCATGCATTTGTTTTTATTTTTATTTTTTTAAAGATTTTATTTATTTATTCATGAGAGAACAGAGAGAGAGAAAGAGGCAGAGACACAGGCAGAAGGAGAATGAGGCTCCATGCAGAGAGCCTAACGTTGGACTCGATCCCGGGTCTACGGGATCACACGCTTGGCTGCAGGCGGCACTAAACTGCTGTGCCACTGGGGCTGCCCAGTCCATGCATTTAAGTATGTGTGTGTGTGTGTGTGTGTGTGTGTGTGTGTGTGTGTGTGTGTATTCTTAATACTTATTTTACTGTTGTTGATTATCTTTATTTGGGATTTTTAAAACTCATGGCATGCAGATACCCTGGTTTAAACCAGATTTTCAACTTTTTGAATATATATATATATATATATATATATATATATATATATATATATACATGCGTACACACACACATATATACCTACTTCCTTTAGATGTTAGAAATTTTAGAATAAAATTTTTATGAAACCAATGTTGAAGATACTATTTAACTTAAACCCAAAGAAATTTTTTTAAAGATTTTATTTATTCATGAGTGACATACAGAGTGAAAGGCAGAGACATAGGCAGGGGATAAGCAGGCTCCCTACGAGGAGCCTGATGTGGGAGCCTGTTAATCCCAGGACCCTGGAATCATGACCTGAGCCAAAGGCAGACACTTAACCACTGAGCCACTCAGGCATCCTACAAAATTTTTGTAAAGAGTATTTGTTTCATTTATTACTATGGTAAGAAGACTTTGAACTCTTAATGGTAGGTAGTAAGTTATCTGGTAATTTGTTTGTAAAGTTATAATAATAATACTGGTATCTTAAAGTGTGTTTGCAAGGTTTAATGCATTTTTAACCTGAATGATGGGAATAGTACTTATTGAGTACTTCAATTGTGTAGTTTTTATAATATTGATGTTAAATCTGTCAATATCTAGCAGTGTGGAAAGATTCTTGCATGCTAAATGAGGATGATGGAAAATAAAAATATCTTACTTTTCCCTTAGAGATCGCCCAGTGAAATTTACTGAGAGATCTAGACCCGGAGTTCAGATATCTTGTTCATCTTTCAGTTCTGGTATGTGTAAAAAAGTGAAAGTTTCAAGTACCCAAAATATTGATATGATGATACAGTTTAATTTATTACAACTTGTAATAAATCTATTTTTAATTTTGTATTGGAAAAAAGTGTATGTTAGTGGAAATATACCCAAAATGTGAACCATATAATATAATAGATGAACCTTTCTTGACTTTTTTTTTAATAAATTAATTTTTTATTGGTGTTCAATTTATCAACATACAGAATAACACCCAGTGCTCATCCCGTCAAGTGTCCCCCTCAGTGCCTGTCACCCACTCACCCCCACCCCCCGCCCTCCTCCCCTTCCACCACCCCTAGTTCGTTTCTCAGAGTTAGGAGTCTTTATGTTCTGTCTCCCTTTCTGATATTTCCCACACATTTCTCACCTTTCTTGACTTTAATTAACATGTAATAGCTTTTGAGTTTTTTTCTTTTTTTTCTAATATATTTTTATATAAGTCAAAATTTGGCTGGTTAAAAAGTACAACTCTCCCCTCATACACACACAGTTCAACATTAAAATCCTGCCCTGACATTTCAGAAAATTTGTACTGTAGTTCCATATAGAAGACACTTTTATAATGTGCAAATGGTGCTTTTCTACTGCTAAGAATCACATGCTAATTGACCTTATCTTTTACTGTGATAAAATATAACAAGATTTACTAATTAAAAAAAATATTTATTTATTTATTGATTTGAAGAGAGAGAGTGCCCATGTTTGTGCATGCATGCATGGAGGGGAGGGGTAGAGGACGGGCATCTCAAGCAGCCTCCTTGCTGAGCTTAAAGTCCCATGCAGTGCTCAGTCTCAAGACCTGAAGATCATGACTGGAGCTGAAACTAAGAGTCAGACACTCAACTGAATGAGTCACCCAGACACTCCTAAAATTTACTGTTTTAATAACTAACCATTTTTAGGCGGATAGTTTTGTGACTTTAAGTATATTCAAATTGTTTTGAATGCATTAGCACCATCCATGTCTATAATATTCTCATAATCCCAAAAATGGTTGAGATTTTACATTATACCATTATAGCCACTGTAAAGAGAATTGTAGCAATAGGTCATTTTATAAGTAATTTTGGAGCAAAATGATTTTACATAAATACAAAGAAATGAATTCCTCAAGACTCTGAACTTTAATGTTTATTATTCAGAAACTTGTAATTAGTGTATAGCTGTTGGATTTTCATTGGGTGAATGGTATAGTTGCCCTTTAAATATGTCTATTTAATTTTACTTTTTATCTGAAATTTTATATGTCTTTAATAATTTGAAGATAACCTGTGTTTCTTGAAGCCCTCTTAATATAAGGTAGCATATAACTAAGAAGGCAATCAAAGGGTTTTTAAAGTTCCTTGGTACAATGTTTGCTTATTTGTTTTTAATCTTCCAGGTGGTATGTTCATTACAACAGGTAGCACTGACCATGTGATTAGAATATATTATTTGGGTTCTGAGATCCCTGAGAAAATTGCTGAATTAGAATCACATACGGTAAGAGCAAAATGAGAAACTTATATATGTTGCTTTCTTTTTTAATATCTTTGGAAAGTTGGTTTTATTTCTTCTTTTCTAATAGGTACTTTTATTTAATATATATTGGTACTGCAGTCTATATGGTAAGATATTTTTGTAGTAATGAAGATCAGTGTGAGATTCTAGATTTAGTATGGTTGTATTTAAAACAAGTTCTATTTGACCAAATGGGAAAAGAAAATACCACATATTAGTTAAGAGTTTATGAAAATCATCTTTTAGCCTGCTGTGTTTATTAATTAATTATATGAGCTGTTTCTTACTTTAAAATCTACGTACTTTTTAAAATAACATTGAAAAATGGTGGCATAGAAGGATCCTGAAATTACCTCCTCCTGTGAACACAACAAATCTACAGCTATATGTGGGACAGTGCCCTCTGAAAAGGATCCAAAAGCTAGATAAACAGTGCCTCTACAACAAAGGATATAAGAGCCACATCGAGATGGGTAGGAGAAGTAGAGATGTGGTCCTGAAAAAAAACTCCACCCCAGGAGCAGCAATCCACAGTTGGAGTGATCTCATGATATGGAACTTCTTCTTGAGGAGCAAGGTATTTATGTCCCATATCAGTTAGTCTTACCCTTGGGAATTGCACTGGAGAAATCAGTCCCTAAAGCATCTGGCTGTGAGAACCCAGTGAGGCTTACTTCTAAGAGAACCATAGGGAATGAAAAATATACTCTTAAAAGGCTCCTGCACAGATTCACTATCATGGGACCCAGATCAAAAGCAACAGTTTGTAAGGCTCCTAGACTTTATGTGAAGAAGACTCATTTACTAATCTTAAAGCATCTGCTAGAGAGGCAAAAACCTGTTGGGACTCTTTCCAGGGACATAGGAGAGCACCATTTTTGCATTCTCTTACCTTGTTGGTCCTGGTATAGGTGAGTGCTATTTTGGAACCCCTTCTTTAGGTCTTTAAGTCTGCTAGCTTCAATGGGAGCACCCTGGCCATACACACTGCAACTGTGGCGGCTATTCTACCACAACCAGGTGGGCTGAATACCCCATCCCTATACCACATTCACAGCCCTCCTGCCATAGCTGGTGAGCATGCACAGCCCATACAGAGGACACTCCTTGACCACCTGGCTCTAGTGACCTGGGGGTATTATATTTTTGGACCCAATGGGTTTGAAGCAGTTAGACAGTCTTTGGCAGGCTACCATGTCCAGGGCACTACACAAACAGAAGACTGAAACATATCCCCATGTTTGATGTGAAAAAAGCCTTTTTTTTTGTGGAGTATGTCACACATCCAGAGGCTAAAGAAGTGCTCACAGGGAACATGAGCAGAGATTTACCATGTTAGCACCCTCACTTCACCTCATCATAGCTCACCACTACTTCACAGAGAAGATTATACACACGTCTAAAGCTACCATTTTTTGCAAATGTTGCCCAGGGGACACCTGTGGAACTGGTCTGGAGGTTATCAGAGTTTACAATTTTGGACTCAAAGACTCTATATTTGCATATCTTAAAAGATACTACCTAATAATCTGTCTTCCAGTTAGCCTGAAACTAGGCACTGAGATCTCTCCCTTTAGAACAGTGACAGGTTTTGACATACCCTCAACATCTGAGACCTGTCAAGAACAAATTGTCCTACTTCTAGACAATCACAGATGTCTGAGAAACAACCAAATGCTAGGGCATGGATGAACTAATAAGGTTTATCTCCAATGCAAGGCCACACTATACAATTTCATTCATAGGTGAAATCTAAAAAATAGAACAAACAAAAAGCAGAAACAGACCCATAGATACAGAGAAAAGATCTGTGATTGCCAGAGGCGAGGGAAGTGGCAAAATTGGCAAAATGGGTGAAGGGGAATGAGAGATACAGGTTTCCAGTTATGGAATAAATACCCCGGAGGGTATAAAGTACTGAATAGGGAATATAGTCAATAATATTGTAATAGAATTGTATGGTGACAGATGGTAGCTACACTTGTGGTGAACATAGTATAATGTATAAACTTGTCAAATTGTACACATGAAATGGACGTAACATTGTATATCACGTATAATTTAAAATTTTTTGAAAGGAGATGTAACTATTTTATGTAACATATAGAAACAAACATGGAGTCCAGCAAAATGAGGAGAGAGGTATATATGTTCCTGATGAAAGAATAGGAGAAAACCTCAGAAAAAGATCTTAATGAAATGGAGATAAGTAATCTTCCTGGTAAAGAATTCAGAGTAATGGTCATAAATATACTCACCAAACTTATGAAAGAAGGATAAACACAGTGAAAAATTCAACAAAGAGAAATAAACCACAAGAAACTAATAAAAAGAAATCATGAAGCTGAAGAATACAAGGGCTGAAGTGGTAAATATACTAGGAGGTTCAATGGCAGACTAGACAAAATAGATAAAATAGACAAAATAGAACAGATGAGCATCCTGGAAGACAGTACATCAGAAATAACCAAGAACAGCCAAAGGGAAAAAAATAGAAAAAATGATGTAGTTTAAGGGACGTACTGGATAACACCTAGCAGAATTAAATAAGAGAGAGACAAAAAAGTAGAAAACTTACTTCAGGAAATGCTGCAAATTTCTCTAACTTAGGGAAGGAAACAGATATTCAGTTCCAGGAAACCCACAGAGTTCCAAATAAGAAAAAGCAAAGAGATCTACATCAAGGAACATTCAAACTAAAATATTAAAAATGAAAGAGAATCTTAAAAGCAGCAAGAATAAAATAACTTACTGCATAAAAGGTGACCCCCATAAGCCCATCAGCTGATTTTTCAATGGAAGCTTTGTAGGCCTGAGGGGAGTAGCATGGCCTATTGAAGGTGCTGAAAGGAAAAAAAAAAAAAGCAAGCAAGCATCCAACCCAGAATTGTGTACCTGGTAACATTATTCAAAATTTAATTAGAGATACAGTTTTCCAGACAATCAAAAACTAAATGAATTTGTCACCATTAAAACAATTTTGTATATTTATTTTTAAAAGGTTTTTATTTATTTATTTGAGAGAGAGAGTGAGTGAGAATGAGAGAGATCACAGAGGCAGAGGGAGAGGAAGAAGCAGACTCGCCACTGAGCAGGGAGTCCGATGCAGGGCTTGATCCCAGGACCCTGAGATAATGATTTAAGCCGAAGGTAGACATTTAAAGGACTGAGCCACCAGGTGCCCTGACC
Organism: Nyctereutes procyonoides; assembly: GCF_905146905.1. Taxonomy (NCBI): domain Eukaryota; kingdom Metazoa; phylum Chordata; class Mammalia; order Carnivora; family Canidae; genus Nyctereutes; species Nyctereutes procyonoides. Next base: position 60,710,902 of record NW_026575125.1, on the reverse strand, counting down.
ATTAAAACAGTTTTATAAGAAATATTAAAGAGATGAATTTCAGCTGAAAAGAAAAGGAATTAACTGGTAATAAGAAACTGTATGAAAGTAAAATGTCTCACTAATAAAGACATATATTAAAGGTAGGGGATTAAACATGCATGAAGCTAATAATGAATTTTAAAACAAAAAATTGGAAAAATTAACTAGGTAATAGTACAGGGATACACAAAATGAAAAGATTTTGTTAATTAAGGTTTATTTATTTATTTATTTATTTATTTATTTATTTATTTCGAAAGATTTTATTTATTTATTCATGAGAGACACACAGAGAGAGGCAGAGACACAGGCAGAAGGAGAAGCTGGCTCCATGCAGGGAGCCTGATGTGGGACTTGATCCCAGGTCTCCAGGATCACACCCCAGGCGGAAGGCAGCGCTAAACTGCTGGGCCCCCGGGGCTACCCTAATTAAGGTTTTTTTTAAATTTGTAATTTCAGTTAGTCAAGTGTTATATTAGTTTTAGCTGTACAATATAGTGATTGAGCAGTTCCATGCATCACCCAGTGATCATCATGAAAAGTACGCTCCTTAATCCGCATCACCTATTTAGCCTATCCCTCCAAAACTCCTCTGGTAAAGATCAGTTTGTTCTTTATAAAGTAAAAGTTTGTTTCTTGATTTGTCTCTCTCTTCTTTCCCTTTGCTCCTTTCTTTTGCTTCTTAAATTCCACAGGTGCTTGAAATCATATGGTATTTGTCTTTCTCTGACTGGCAATTCACTTAGCATTATACTCTGTAGCTCCATCCCTGTCATTACAAATGGCAAGATTTCATTCTTTTTTAAAAACTGAATAATATTCCATTGTATATATTCTTTATCCATTAATCAACTGATGGACATGTGGCTTGCTACCGTATTTTGGCTATTATAAAAAATGATGTTATAAAAATAGGGGTTCATGTATTTCTCTGAATTAGTGTTTTTGTATTCTTTGGGTAATTACAATCGCTAGATCATAAGGTAGTGCAATTTTTAACTTTTTGAGAACTTCCATATTGCTTTCCAGAGTGGCTGCACCAGTTTCCATTTCCAGTAACAGTGCAAGAGAGTTCCCTTTCTTCATATCCTCACTAACACCTGTTGTTTCTTATATTGTTGATTTTAGCCACTCTGGCAGGTATGAGGTGATACCTCATTGTAATTTTGATTTGAATTTCCCTGATGGTAAGTGAAGATGAACATCTTTTCATGTGTCTGTGGGACATCTGTATGTGTTTTTTGGAAAAAATGTCTGTTTATGTCTTCTGCCCATTTTTTAACTGGATTATTTGGTTTCTGGGTGTTGAGTTTTATAAGTTCCTTATGTATTTTGGATACTAACCTTTTTTTATCACATATATCATTTGCAAATATCTCCTCCCATTGCTTAGGCTGCCTTTTAGTTTTGTTGTTTCCCTCTCTGTGCAGATACTTTTTTTATTTTGATGCAGTCCCATTAGTTTATTTTCCTTTTGTTTCCCTTGCCTCAGGAGATATATCTAGAAAGAAGTTGCTGTGGTTGATGTCAAAGAAGTTATTGCCCTTTTTTTCTAGGATTTTGATGGTTTCCTGACTCACATTTATGTCTTTCATCCCTTTTGAATTTATTTTTGTGTATGGTGTAAGAAAGTGATCCAGTTTCTTCCTTTTACATGTGGTTATCCAGTTTTCCCAACACCATTTGTTATAGAGACTAGATTTTTCCCATTAAATATTCTTTCCAGCTTTTCAAAAATCAATTGACCATGTATTTGTGGGTTTAATTCTGAGTTTCCTATTCTTTTGCATTGATCTATATGTCCATTTTTATACTAGTACCATACTGTTGTGAAAACTACAGCTTTGTGGTATAACATGAAGTCCATAATTGTGATGCCTTCAGATTTGCTTTTCTTTTTCAAGGTTGCATTGGTTATTTGAGGTTTCTTGTGGTTCCCTACAAATTTTTGGATTGTTTGTTCTAACTATGTGAAAAATGGTCATGGTATTTTGATAAGGATTTCATTAAATGTGTAGATTACTTTGGGTAGTATATACATCTTAACAGTATTTATTCTTCTGATCCATGAGCATGGGATGTCTTTCCATTCCTATGACTCCCGTTTTCTTTCATCAGCGTTTTATAGTTTTCAGAGTCCAGGTCTTTTACCTCTTTAGTTAGGTTTATTCCTATCTATCTTATTATTTCTGGTGCAGTTATAAGTTGGATTGATTCCTTAATTTCTCTTTCTTCTTCTGCTTTATTATTAATGTAGAAATGCAACAAATTTCTGTATGTTGATTTTGTATCCTGCAACTTTACTGAATTTATTTATCAGTTTTAGCAATGTTTTGGTGGTGTCTTTTGTGTGTTCTGTAAGGAGTATCATGACATTTGGAAATAGTGAAAATTTGATTTATTCCTTGCTGATTTGAATGTCTTTTATTTCTTTTTGTTGTCTAATGGCTGTGGTTGGGACTCCTAGTACTATGCTAAATAACAGTGGTAAGAATGACATCCCTATCTTGTTCCTGACCATAGAGAAGAAGCTCCCAGTTGTTTCCCATTGAGGGAAACTGTTAGTTGTGGGGTTTTCACATAAGGCCTTTATGATGTTAGAGTATGTTTCCTCTAAACCTATTTAGTTGAGGGATTTTATCATGACTGGATGCTGTACTTTTGTCAAATGGTTTTTCCACATCTATTGAACAGATCATATGTTTCTTATCTTTTTTCTTATTGATGTGATGTATCACATTGATTGATTTCAAATACTGAACCACTGTTGCAACCCAGGAATAAATCCCACTTGATCTTGTTAAATAATTTTATTCATGTATTGTCGAATTTGGTTTACTAGTATTTTGGTGAATATTTTTACATCCATGTTCATCAGGGATATTAGCCTGTCATTCATTTTTAGTGGTGTCTTTTGTGTTGGTATCAGGGTAATGTACTCAGAGAATGAATTTGGATATTTTTCCTTCCTTTTCTATTTTTTGAACTATTTGAGGAGAAGTATTAATTCTTCTTTAAATATTTGGTAGAATCTACCTGTGAAGCCCTCTGGTCCTAGACTTTTGTTGGTTATGAATTAGTTATTTTATTACTGATTCAGTTTCATTGTTGATATTGTTCTGTTCAATTTTATATTTCTGGATGTTTCAGTTTTGGTCATTTATATGTTTACAGAATTTATCCATTTCTTCCAGGTTGTCCAATATGTTGGCATATCATTTTTCATTGTATTCTTCTATAATTGTTTGTATTTCTATGGTATTGGTTATTTCTGTTTTCTCCTTTGGCATTCTATTCATTTGAGTCCTTTCTCTTTTTTTCTTGGCAAGTCTGGCTAGAGGTTTATCAGTTTTATTAATTTTTTCAAGGAAGCAAGCTCCTGGTTTCATTGATGTGTTCAATTGTTTTTTTAGTTCCTATATCATTTATTTCAGCTCTCATCTTTTTATTTCCTTCTTTCTGCTGGTTTTAGGTGTAGTTTGTCCTTTTTCTAGACCTTTTAGGTATAATGTTAGGTTGTTTATTTGGGATTTTTCTTCTTCAAGAAGGCCTGTATTGCCAAAACTTCCCTTTTAGAAATACCTTTGCTGCATTGAGGGTTTGGAACTGTTTTTTTTTTCATTTTTATTTGTTTCCATGTATTTTAAATTTCTTCTTTTGTTTCCTGGTTGACTATTCATTGTTGAGTAACATTATTTAATCTCCATGTGTTGTGGTCTTTCCAGAATTTTCTTGTGATTGACTTCTAGTTTCATAGTTTCATAGGTCAGAAAAGATGCATAGTATGACTTTGCTATCTTTAATTTGTTAAGGATACTTTGTGGGGTAATTTGTGTTCTATTCTAGATAATATTCTGTGTACACTTGAAAAGCATGTCTATTTTGCTGTTTTAGGATGGAATGTTTTGAATATATATGTTAAATTCACATATTCCAGTGTCTCATTCAAGTCCATTGTTTCCTTGTTGCTTTTCTGTTCAGATATCTGTCCACTGATTAAGTGCAGTGATAAAGTCCTGTACTAAAATTGTCTTAGTGTTGATTAGTTCCTTCATGTTTGTTATTAACTGTTTTATGTATTTGTGTACAGCTAATATTTATAGTTGTTATATCTTGTTGTTGGAGTCTCCCCTTTATTATTACATAGTGACCTTCTTTGACTCTTGTTAGTCTTTTTGTTTTAATGTCTGTTTTTTTCTGATGTAAGTATTGCTACTCTGGCGTTCTTTTGACTACCATGTGCGTGATATTTCTCCATCCCTTTACTTTCAATCTGCAGGTTTCTTTAGGGCTAAAATCAGTCTTCTGTAGATAGCACATAGATGGGTCTTGTTTTGTACCTGTTGCGTCACCCTATATATTTGATTAGAACTTACAGGCCATTTACATTCAAAGTAACTATTGATAAATATTTATTTATTGTCATTTTATTATTTTGTAGTTGTTTATGAAGATTTTCTTTGATCCTTTCTTGTTTTTCTCTTTTTTATGTTTTCTTGATACTGATTAGTGATGTGTTTGGATGTCATTCTCTTTATTTTTTACACATATATTGGTGGTTCTTGATATATGGTTACCATTAGTTTTGTGCATAACTTCCTTTGTATATAGAAGTCTATATTAAAGTGATGGTTTCTTAAGTTTGAATTCATCCTTACTCCTCTAATCCCCATGATTAATGCGTATGTTGTTATAATTTATATCCTGTTATTTTGTGAGATTAACTGATTTTTTACAGAAATATTTATTTTTACTGTTTTTTTTTTTGTTTCCAACCATTATACTATTACTTTTTGTTTCTCCTTTCCACACAAAGAGTCCCCTTAAATATTTGTAGCAGGGCTGGTTTTGTTTGTCATGAATTCCTTTAGGTTGTTTGTTTGTCTTGGAAACTCTTTATGTCTCCTTCTATTCTGAATCATAGCCTTGCTGGATAGACTATTCTGGGCTGCAGATTTTTCCCACTCAGCACTTTGTCACTCCCTTCTGGCTTGCAAAGTTTCCATTTAAAAGTCTCCTTGCTAGCATATTGGTTTTCCCTTTTAAGTTACTATATTCTTTTGTCTTGCTGCTTTTAAGATTTAGTCTATATCACTATATTTTGCACATTTAATTATACCATGTGTTAGTGTTGGCCTGCTTTTGTTGATTTTGATTGAATTTTCTGTGCTTCCTGGATTTGTATATCTGTTTCCTTCTCCAGATTAGGGAAGTTTTCAGCTATTATTTCCTCACATAAATTATCTGGTTCCTTTTCTCTCTCTTGTTCTTCTGGAACTCTTATAATAAAATGTTATTAAATTTGATGGAATCACTTAGTTCCCAAAGTCTATTCTCATTTGGTATTTATTTTTTCTCTCTTTTGTTAAACTTGAGTACTTTTCATTATTCTGTCTTCTCCATCAATAATTTGTTACTCTGCTTCTTCCATTGTTCTCTTCATTTCATCAAGCATGTTTCTCATTTTGTTTATTGACCCCTTTATCTCTGTAGTATTATTCTTTATCTCTGTGCTAAGGTCTTCCTCATGTCTTCTACCCCTTTCTTATGTGCAGTGAGTGTCCTTATGGTCATTGTTTTAAATTCTCTACTAGGCTTGTTACTTACATCTGTTTCATTTAGATCTCTAACCATGGCCTTTTCCTGTTCTTTCATTTGGGATAAAGTTCTCTCATTTTGTCTCCCTCTCTGTGTCTGTTTCTCTGTGTTAATAAAGTCAGCTATGTCTTCTACTCTTCAAAGTAGTGCCTTTAAAAAGATGTCCTAGAGTGCCCTGCAGCATACTATCCCATGTTTACCTGAATCTTGCACTTCATGAGTGTATACTGTGTGTGTGTGCATGCACGCATGTGTGTGTGTTGCTTGTCCTCTGCTGTTGTGACTGAGTCACTTTTCCTTTCATTGCATTCATCTGTACTGATTCTCTGCCTGTTGTGGGATATCCTTGTTCTCTGTATTGTTAGTGGGAACTGGGCAGGCTAGCTCTAAGGTCATGCCCACCCAGGAACTTGGGAGTAGGGTGGTAGTGTTAGCAGCTTTTGCACTGGGCCACTAGCCCTATGCTGCATCCCCAGAAGCACTGTATTGGCTGGGGACTGCATGCCGGGCTGGCCGGGGGTAGGAGGTTGAGTGCTGACTGTCATGATGCCTGCGTATGATTGGTGCATGATAGTGGCTTGGAGCATGTGACAAGGCTTGGCCCTACAGCACCAGTTTTGTACTCAGCAGCTGGTCACTACATGGTCAAAATGGTTCAATATGGCAAGATAGTTGTGTGCTGTGAGGTCGCTGGGTTCAGTGCATGGGGGCACCTATGTACTGGTGAGTGGGGGAGGAGTGTGTGACTTTAACAAAATTTGCCCTGAGCCTACCATCACAGGTCAGCAGGCTTGGAGTGGCTGAGTGCTCAGGAGAACTCATGGAGGTGGCCTACTGCCAGTCTGTTAAATAGCAAGTGTCTGTGTAGCCCCATCTCCTGCAGATGACCACGTGTTTATGCTGAGGGATGGGAGTGAAACTCGTGCCTGCTGGGTCCTTCATTTTTGAAGTCCTGCAACATGGTCTGAAATCAGTATGAACAGATCTATCTCCTGTTTGCTCCCCAGCATTGTGTAAAATACTATTTTTATGTTGCCTCTCCATGCAGGTTGCTATCTCTTTAAGGTCAATGGCCCAGCTGTCACTCAGTCTCATGGCTGGCACAGTGCTGAGTAACCTGACTTTTAAAGTTTCAGGCTCCAAGTCTCACTAATTATACAAATTCACAGAATTTAGCCCCTCTGGTTTTCAAAGTCAAACATTATGGCGATTAGTCTTCTCTATGTGAGTTCCTTGGTGTGAAGGCCTGTTTCTTTGTGCTCTCCATGCACACAGCTCCCTCCCTTCTGCCAGTAGCCTCCCTCTGCGTTTCTGACCTTCCTAACCTTTCAGATGCAGCTTTTTCTCTCCATTTCGTTGTGGAGTTTATTCTGACAATGTTCAAATTACTCTCCAGTTTATTTATTTGGATCTAGTGGTATGGATTGAGCTCAGGTCCTCCTACTCTGCAATTTTCCCTGGTAGGCATCCAAAATGAACAGAGTTAAAATGAACATTAATTTTAAATAAATAAATAAATAAATAAATAAATAAATAAATAAATTCAATGTAAAAATAACACACAAGGGGTGATAAAGATGAATAGTTTTAGAATGCATTCATATGTCAGATTCTGTCACTTAAAAATTTTATATATATATATGATGTTCATTGTGAAACTCATTTAATACAAAGCAGAAATCTGTAGTAGAACACAAAAGAGAATGAGAAATGAGTTAAGCATAACACTAAAGAAAATTACAAAAGCACAAGAATGCAAAAGAAAGAAAGACAAAGAATGAAATTGAACAGAGAGGAACCAAAAAGCCAGAAAATACTCAACAATTGTTGATAAGTACATTTTTATCTATAATTACTATGAAGCTAAATGGACTAAATTCTCCAGTCAGAGACATAGAATAGGTTAATGGATTTAAAAAAAAAAGCAAGATTTATTAATATGTTGCCTGCATAGTCATGGCAGATCTAAGGACACAACAAAACAAAGTGAAACTATAGAAAAAGATTTTTGATGCAAATTGAAGTGCAAAGAACAGTAGTCTTTTGCATGTTGGGAGTTTTTGATTACTAATTCAGTTTCTTTGCTGGTTATTTGTATCTTCAAGTTTTCTATTTGTTTCTATTTTAGTTTTTGGCAGTTTATATGTTTCAAGGAAATAATCCATTTCTTCCAAATTGTCTAATTTGTTGTCATATAGTTTTTCATAATATTTCCCTATAATTGTTTGTGTTTTTGTAGTGTTGGTTGTTATTTACCCTCTTTCATTTCTGATTTCATTTATTTCATTTTTTCTCTTTTCTTTTGATAGTCTGAATAGAGGTTTATCAATTTGTTTTTTTAAATAATAAATTTATTTTTTATTGGTGTTCAGTTTGCCAACATACAGAATAACACCCAGTGCTCATCCCGTCAAGTGCCCCCCTCAGTGCCCATCACCCATTCATCCCTACCCCCCACCCTCTTCCCCTTCCACCACCTCCAGTTCGTTTCCCAGAGTTAGTAGTCTTTATGTTCTGTCTCCCTTTCTGATATTTCCTACCCATTTCTTCTTCCTTCCCTTGTATTCCCTTTCACTATTATTTATATTCCCCAAATGAATGAGAACATAGAAGCAGCTCCTCATTTCATTGATCTGTCCTTTTGTGTTTTTTTTTTTGTTTTTATTTTTAGTTTCTATATCATTATTTTGTGCTTTAATCTTTATTATTTGCTTCCTTCTGCTGGCTTTAGGCTTCATTTGCTGTTCTTTTTCTAACTCCTTTAGGTATAAGGTTAGGTTGTTTATTTGAGATTTTTCTTGTTTCTTGAGTTAGGCCTTTATTGGTGTAAACTTCCCTCTTAGGACTGCTTTTACTGCATCCCCAAAACTCCCAACAAACAAAAGTCCAGAGCCAGATAGCTTCACAGGCAAATTCTAACATACATGTAAAGAAGAATTAATACCTAGTCTTCTCAAACTATTGCAAAAAAAATAGAAAAGGACAGAAAACTTCCAAATTCATTCTATGAGTCCAGCATTACCCTGAACCATAACCAAGTAAAGACTCCACTAAAAAAAAAGAGAACTATAGGCCAATATCCCTGATGAACATGGATGCAAACATTCTTAATAAAATGGTAGCAATCCAAATCCAACAATACATTGAGAAGATCATTCACCATGATCAAATAGGATTTCTTACTGGGTTATAAGGGTAGTTCAATATTCATAAATCAATCAGTGTGATACACTACATTAATAAAGGAAAAGATAAACATATGATCTTTTCAATAGATGCAGAAGAAGCACTTGACAAAGTCCAACATCCATTTATGATAAGAACTCTCACATAAATAGGTTTAGAGGAAACATACTTCAACATCATAAAGGTCTTATATGAGAAACTCATAGCTAACATCATCTTTAATGGGAAAAACTGAGAACTTCTCCTTTACACTCAGGAACAAGATAGGGATGTTTACTCTCACCATTGTTATTTAACATGTTACTAGAAGTCCTACCCAACATAAATCAAATAATAAGAAGAAATAAAAGACATCCAAATCAGCAAGGAAGAAGTCAAACTTTCAGTATTTCCAGATGACATCATACTCTATATAGAAAACTCAATACCCTACCAAAACACTGCTAGAACTGATAAACAAATTCATTTGTTCAGTTGCAAGATCCAGAATCAATATACAGAAATTTGTTGCATTTCTACACACCAATAATGATACAACAGAAGGAAAAATTAAGTAATCAGTTCAATTTCAGTTGCATCACTAATTTTATACCTAGGAACAATCCTAACTAAATAGGTGAAAGACTTTTTACTCTGTAAAGTATACAACACTGATGAAAGATAGGAAGACAACACAAAGAAATGGAAAGACATCACATGCTCATGGATCAGAAGAACAAATGTTCTTGAAATGTCTATATTATCAAAACAATGTACATATTTCATATGATACATATCAAAATACCAACAGCCTTTTTCACAGAACTGCAGCAAACCATCCTAAAATTTGTATGAGACCACAAAGACCCTGAAGAGCGAAACCAATATTGAACAAGAAAAGCAAGAAAAGCAAAGCTGGAAGCATCTCAATTCTGGACTTTAAGCTATATTACATAGCTGTAGTGATCAAGACAATATGGTATAGGTACAGAAATAGACACATAGATCAATGGAACAGAATAGATAACCCAGAAATGAACTCACAAATATGTGGTGAATTAATCTTTGACAAAGCAGGGAAGAATATCCAGTAGGAAAAAGACAGTCTCTTCAACAAATTGTGTTGGGAAAACTGAACAGCAACATGAAGAAGTATGAATCTGGGCCACTTTCTACACCAAAAGAGAAATAAATACAAAATAAAGACCTAAATGCAACATCTGAAACCATAAAAAACATAAAGTATTACACAGGCATTAATCCGTTTGACATTGGTTGACATTGGTTGTAGCAGCTTCTTGATAATGAGTCTCCTGGGGCAAATGAAACCAAAGTAAAAATAACCTTTTGGGATTATCTTAAGATATATATATATATGTAATCTTAAGGAAATATATCTATATATAGATATATATCTATATCTATATATATCTACTGCACATAGAGGGAAACAATCAACAAACCTAAAAGGCAAGCTATGGAATGGGAGAAAATAATATGCATATTATATATCTATTAAGTGTTTGGTATCCAAAAAAGTTATAACACTTAACCCCCCAGGGGTGCCTGGGTGCCTGGGTGGCTCATTTGGTTAAGTATCCAACTCTTGATTTTGGCTTAGGTCATAGTCTCAGGGTATTGGGTCAATCCCTACATCATGCTCTGTGCTCAGTATGGAGAGCACATGTGTTTGAGATTCTCTTTCTCCCTCTCCCACTGCGGGGAGGATGGGCAGAGGGAGAGGGAGAAGTAGACTCTCCACTGAGCAGGGAGCAAAGGAAAACAAATATATAGAGAGGCAGATATAAAAACAGACTCTTAGCAATAGAGAACAAACTGATGGTTATCAGAGGGGCAATGGGTGTGAGATGGGTTAAGTTGTTGATGGGGGTTATGGAATGTACTTTTGATGAGCACAGGGTGTTGTGTAGATGTGGTAAATCAGTATATTGCCTGCCTGAAACCAATATTACCCTGAATGTTAACTAATTGGATTTAAACAAAACCTTTTAAAAGTGAAAGCTTTTAAAGGGAAAAATAAAGAACCCTTGTGAAACTATACATATGCCAGAAAAAATAAACTAAAATGTACATGGTAATGAAAGGTATAGAAGGGAATTATCAAATGATGAAGGCACCAATCCAACATTAGGATATATTATTTGTAAATATTTAATCAGTCAACATAGGAGCACCTAAATATAGAAAAAAAAATTAACAGATTTTAAGGGAGAAGTTGACAGCAATAAAATAATAGTAGGGGACTTTAATATACAACTGACATCATCGGATAGATTTTCGAGGCAAAAAACCAATAAGGAATTATTGGCCTTAAAGGACACATTAGGCCAGGTGGACCTAATAGATACATAAAGACTGTTCCATATAAAAATACCAGAATACAAATGAAACATTGTCTAGGGTAGATCATATTTAGACCACAAAACAAGTCTCAGTAATCCAAAAAGATTGAAATCATATCAACCATCTTCTTATCACAATGCTATAAAAATAGAAATCAAAATAAAAAATGAAATATTCATACTTCATCAAGGTGAAAGGCTTCTGCACAGTAAAGGAAACAGTCAACAAAACTAACCAGCAACCTATGGAATCGGAGAATATATTTGCAAAGTACTTACCAGATAAAGGACTAGTATCCAAGATCTGTGAAGAACTTATCAAACTCAACATCCAAAAGAACAAATAATCTAGTCAAGAAATGGGCAGAAATCACAAATTCTCTAGAATACATACACATGGTCAACAGACCCATGAAAAAATGCTCAATATCACTTGTCATCAGGGAAATACAAATCAAAAACACAATGAAATACCACCTTACACCAGTCAGAATGGCTAAAATTAACAAAACAGGAAACAAATGTTGGCAAGAATGTGGAGAAAGGGGAACCCTCTTCCAGTATTCGTGGAAATGGAAGCTGTTATAGCCACTCTGGAAAACAGTAAGAAGGTTCCTCAAGAAGTTGAAAATAGAGCTACTCAGCAATTGCACTACTAGGTATTTACCCCAGAGATACAAATGTAGTGATCCAAAGGGGCATCTGCACTCCAGTGTTCATAGTAGCAATATCCACAATAGCCAAACTGTGGAAGGAGTTCAGATGTCCACTGACAGATGAATGGATAAAGAAGATTTTTATCCTCTTGATACATATATATATATATCAATATATCTATATCTATCTATCTATCTATCTATCCCCTCTTGATAAGAATCAAATACATACCATGCTCCATGGTGTCTGTGATGTCCAGTGTGAACTTGGTTAAGATGAAAACTTGTTTCCTAGAATATCCTCCCTGTATGGTTCCAGATTAGAGTAGTCCAAAAGAGGAATTTGCATGAGGAAGTAAGGCAACAGCCATACCTTTTGGAAGGTTGTGGCAGTTAGATGCAGTGACAGACATTCTTACAGGTGCTGGAAGGCTCCCAGTTGTTCTGTCTCCTATGCTCCATATCTCACTCTTCTTCCTGACTTCTGACCCTACTGACCAATGGCAACCCCAAGGCCCATCACCAGATCCCAATTGTGGAGCCCCAAAGACAACAGTTTCTCCCCCAGCTGCTGCTTGTTTGTCCCACCTAGGGACGACCTTTTATATATGTGTATGTATATATATAATATTCATATTATATATATGTATATATATTATACAAAATATTACTCAGCCATCAAAAAGATGAATACTTACCATTTACATTCTCATGGATGGAACTGGAGGATATTCTGCTGAGTGAAATAAGTCAATTGGAGAAAGACAATTATCATATGGTTTCACTCATGTGGAATATAAGAAACAGCACAGAGGATCACAGGGGAAGGGAGGGAAGACTGAATGGGATGAAATTAGAGAGGTGACCAACCATGAGAGACTTAACTTTGGGAAACAAACTGAGGGTTGCTGAAGGGGAGGTGGGGGGGGTGGGATAACTGGGTAATGGGCATTATGGAGGGCATGTGATGTGATGAGCATCAGGTGTTATATGCAATTGATAAATTATTGAACACTACATTTGAAACTAATGTACTCTATGTTGGCTAATTGAATTTAAATGGAAAAAGAAATCAATTACAGAAAGAAAACTGGTGGGAAATCACAGATATATGGAGATTAAACAGGATGCTACTGCACAACCAATGGATTGATTGAGAGATCAAAGAAGAAATCAAACAGTACCTGGAGACAATTGAAAATGGAAATACAACAGTCCGAAACTATAGGATATAGCAAAAGCAGTTTTAAGAGCTAAGTTACAACAATACAGGCATATATCAAGAAACAAGAGAAATCTGAAATAAATAATCTTACTCTACACATAAAGGAACTAAAAAAAGAAAAAAAGCCCAAAGTTAGTAGAAGGAAAGAAATAAAGATCACAGGAGAGATAAATGGGAGATTAATGACAGTAGAAAATATCAATAGAATTAAGAGCTAGTTCTTTGAAATAATAAAGTTGACAGACGTTTAGCTATATTCAGGAAAAAATGAGAGTGGACTCAAATTGATAATCAGAAGTAAGAGAGAAGTTCCACTTTGTACCACAAGGAATCATAAAAGACTGTATAAACCATTATGTGCCTATAAATTGGACAACATAGAAGAAATGGATATGTTCTTTAACCATACAATTTTCTAAGACTGAATAATAAAAAATAAAAATAAATCTGTAAAGACGAATTCTTAGCAAGGAGATTGAATCAGTGATCAAAAACCATCCAAAAAACAAAAGTCTGGAACAGTTGGCTTCACTGAATACTGCTAAAACATTCAAAGGAGATTTAATCACTGACCTCATACTCTTCCTAAAAAGTGAGGGAATGCTTCCAAACTCGTTTTACAAGGTCAATCTCTGATGTAAACATCAGCAAGGACACCAAAAATGAGGAAACTATAGGCCAATTACCCCTATGTAAGGTATTCAACAAAATATTAGCAAACTGAATTCAGCAATGTATTCAAAGCATCATATGCCATGATCAGGTGGGGATTTTTACAGGATGCAAGAATGATTCAACACCTGCAAATCAATCTACGTGATACACTACATTACCAAAATGAAGGATGAAAGTTATATTATCATCTTAACAGATGTAAAAAAAGTATTTGACAATATTCCACATTCATTTATGATAAAATCTCAATGAAGTGGGATGGGGGGAATGTATCTGAATATAGTGAGGTGATATGTGACTAATTCACAGTTAACATCATACTTTGTGGTGAAAAGGTGAAAGCTTCTCTCTAAGATCATGAAAAACACCAGGGTGCCCATTTTTGCCACTTTATTCAACATATTATTGGAAGTCCTATCCACAGTAATTAACCATGTAAAAGAAAGAAGAAAGAAAGAAAGAAAGAAAGAAAGAAAGAAAGAAAGAAGAAAGAAAGAAAGAAAGAAAGAAAGAAAGAAAGAAAGAAAGAAAGAAAGAAAAGGCATCCAATTTGGAAAGGAAGAAGTAAAACTATTTGCAGATAATATAATCATATATATAGAAAACCCTAAAGATTCCACTAAAAAAAACTATTAGAACTCATATTTAGTAAAGTTGCAGGATAGAAAATCAATATATAGAAATCTTTTGTTTTTCTGTACACTGAGATTGGACTATCCAAAAGAATATACTAAGAAAACCATCCCATTTATAGTTGCATCAAAAGATGGACATACCTAGAAATAAATTTAACCAAGGAAATCAAGATCTGCACACTGAAAACCAGAACTGATAAAGGAAATTGAAGAGGATAAATAAATGGAAAGATATTCCATGTTCATGGATTGTAAGAATCAGTATCATGTCCAGGCTGTCCAAAGCAATCTAGAGATTATATGCAATCCCTATCAAAATCCCAGTGACATTTTTCAGTATTGGAAGAGATAGTTCTAAAATTTGTAAGAACCAAAAAAGACCACAAATAGCCAACACAGATTTGAGAAAGGAGAACAAAGCTGGAGGCATCCCACTTCCTGATTTTAAGCTATACTACAAACTTCTAGTAATCAAAACAGTATGGTGTTGGCAGTAAAACAGACAAATAGATCATGGAACTGAATAAAGAACCCAGAAATAAACCCACACATATATGGTCCATTAATTTACAGTGAAGGAGCCAAGAATATACAATGTGAAAATAGTAGTTTCTTCAATAAGCAGTGTTGGGAAAACTAGATAGCCACATGCAAAAGAATGAAACTCAAGACCGGTGTTTTACACGATACACCAAAATTAACTTGAAAGGAAGACCTACTTGAGTATGAAATCAAAATTGCTGAAGAAAGCATAAGCAATTGGCAGTTTATGACCCTCTCAGGAGCTTATTGAGTGTAATCTGAAACTGGTCCCTATACTCAGAGGACAAGGAAAGAAAGAGGCAGGCCATTACAGGTTGATAGGTGACAGTTTTCATAAGTTAAAGGAACTTATATATGACCCAAGTCTTGGGTGGCAGCAAGACAAATAGATCCCTATGGCCACCCACCAAATTTAAAAGTTTATCAAGAGGCCTTAACAGGGCCCAGTCAAGTTGTGCAGCTATTCTCAGTAGCACATCATTACCTCAAAGCTTTGGGAGTAGGAAAGGCAAGAGGGACCCATATTCCAAGCGGGGAGGTAAGGAGCCTTTGATTGCCTGGGGTCCAGATCACAGTCAGCTGGTGGTCACATCTTCTAAATGATCTTCCCCAACATTCCACCATTCATAACCAGTTTTTATAATCTCATGTGCCCCCTTCTTCTGATATGGTCTCTAAGTGTTCAGCAAGGGATTTTATTAGCATGGAGGTGGCTCCTTTGATGACTGACTGCATTGAAGGCTAATGCCACAGCAACAATACAGATCTGTGTAAAAGGAAACCCAGATTAAGAAAATGATTACAGGGTGGCTCAGCGGTTTAGCGCCGACTTCAGTCCAGGGCGTGATCCCGGAGACCCGGGATCGAGTCCCATGTCAGGCTCCCTGCATGGAGCCTGCTTCTCCCTCTGCCTGTGTCTCGGCCTCTATCTCTCTCTGTCTCTCTTTCTGTGTGTGTGTGTCTCTATGAATAAGTGAATAAAATCTTTTTTAAAAAAGAAAATGATTACAAAATCAGTGACAGCTTTTTTTTTTTATAAGAGCCCTTGATCTGAGCCACTGATTAAGTCTCCCATGTTAGGGATTGGCTTACAAAGGACATGACATTCACTTGTATTCCTTGTGATTTGATAAAGATGATGCATTAGCAGATTCATTGGAGTGAACATAAAACATTGTGTTTGGATAATGGCACAGGTACCTCCTTGTGAGGCAGTAATAATGTCTAAGGCTATTTTATTTTGGAGTACAGCTTTGTAAGAAATACGTACAGCTTACCAGAGACATTTCCAGTGTTCAGTAAGGACAGCTTTTACTGCTATCATTCAATCATGCTTGCGGATTGAATTTATTAAGGGCTTCACATTTGCTATTTTAATGTCTTCTAAATCTAAGCCAATGGAGGGAATAAAGACAGTGGCAAAATAGTCTTATTAGTAGAAAAACCAAACATTTCTCCTGACTTTGAGGGAGAGGGAAGTTAACACCTTTAGAAACTTGACCTGGTTGTACATACCATACATGTTGGCCAGGGGAGGCAGCACTGTCAGGTGTGAGTAGATGAGGTGGGGTCAGGATATGACATTATCAGGACCCCCATTTTCTCCCTTCTTTTAGTGGTGCGTGTTTCATTTCAGGTATAGTGTAGTGCATTTTAACAGTTCCAGTGTACAGCAAGATAAGGTTATCTTAGTTGAGATTGAGTAGTTCTTCACCCAGGGGTATGAAGGAACTCACCTGTCTTGGTGGGATACTGTATTGTAAATTCTAGTAGATAATTCCTTTTACAGGAATGATGGGGCCTGGTGTTTTCCACAGTATAGATTTTCCATAGTCTCACAGTTTTGATCCACTGTAAGATTTGGGGCAATGGCTGTTTCCAGAAACTTCTATATCTTTACAGCATTGGGTGCCTGGGCAGGGAACCCTGGTCTAGTATATGGGGCAATAGACCCTACTATTTGGTCATTTAAATATATTAAAGCCTCAGACAGTACTTTTGCCCAGTTGGCCAAGGTAGTTTTGCCTATTAAGTATTTAATATGCTGTTTTAATATTCCATTTTCCTTTCTACCAACGCTACTGCTTGTGGGTTATAGGGGAGATAGAGCCTTTATTTAATGTCACATTTTATGTTCAGTCTTGCACATCATGATCTTTGAAATGTGACCTCTGATAATTATGTGTTTGATGAGGATATTCATACATGATATTCAGTTTTTTAAGCCCTTAATGTTACAGCCTGGTTTGTAGGGTGGCAGGGAAAAGCATTGTTTAAACCAGATGCAGTGTCTCTATAAACCAAGGCATATTTAAAACCCTTACATAGGGGCAATTTGCCAATTTCTCATAGGTTGGGAACTCCAGTAGATGGCTTGATTCTTTTGGCAGTTCCCTTTGGTGTTGTTTAGAACGCACAACATGCTGTTACTACATTAACCAATGCACTGTACTCTGAGAGCAGTCCAGCATCCTTGGCAATATACCATCCTACTTGGGCATTGTGGGGGCCATTCTTTTTTTATGCACCCATTCTGCCTACACTACTGAAGGGTTAGTAGCTAGGGCTCATTCCCAACTAGGGCACCAGCTTCCTGATTGCTAGGGGAATGTCAGTGTCTTAAGAGCTGGGACATGAAAAACAGTAAGAATCATTTCAGGTTCTTACAGATGGACCCAAATGTCATTTTATATATATTTTGACCCCACAAGGACTTTTTAATAATCAGCTTCCTATTGTTCAAGCCATAAACTTAATCCCTTTAGAATAATCTAATTATTAGTGCCAAAGAGTTATTGGCCCGGGCTCAAGAGTGATTGGCAGCCAGACCACTATGAGCTCAGTACACTAGCTGCTGTACTGGCTGCTGTATGAGAAGCTTTATCTGGAAGAGCACGATGTACATTGCTAGGAGCTGTTGCTCTATGGGGTATATTGGGCTTTTGCCCCCTTCCAGAGCTGGAATCAAAATCCCAGGGGCATTCTCCTCTTTTGTTATCTCTGCCATAATGTCTGACCCATAACTTTTGGAGTCACATAGACACATATAACTTAAATGGTAGCCCTGCTTAGGAGATCCCCAGAGCTTTAATCTGTTTTATTAGTATTTTTGCTTTCTCAAAGGCAGCACACTGCTGTCGTCCCCAGCCCCATATATGCCCTTTCTTTACCAGGCAGCATGAGGAATGGGAGTATTGTGCCAGGTGTAGATTAGAAGTCTTCCAAAACCCCAAAATCCCTATAAAGGACGGCACCTCTTTCCATTCTTAGAAGTTGGATAGGCTTGCACCTTTTCGGTTACAGCTTTATGAGTCTTAGCTGACCAGATGACACCCAAAACCTTATGGCAGTATTTGAGCCTTTAATTTTCTTTGGGTTCATTGCCCATCTTCTTCCTCACAGATGTTCCTGAGCAAAGCCTGCAGGTGTCCTGCAGCAGAGGTAAATCTTTACATGTTAACACTGTATTATCAATGCAATGGGCCCATTTTGCTGATGTGGGAGAGGTGAACAGGGATAGGTCCCCAGCTACCATTCTATTATGTATTGTGGGGCTATGCACATAGCTTTGGGGGAGTACTTGAAATGTTCATAATTATCTCTCTAACATAAAGGCAATTAAATCTTAGTTATCAGAAACTAGTCAAAGTCTTTTCCATGAGTGTTCTTAAATATGAGGCACATTTGTAGGAATACTTTTTTCAAAGCATCAGAGCAAAACAGTAACTGCAAATGACAGAAAACTTAAAAGATGATCACTTGATTTGATGAGAGTTCATTATAATACAATGGACAAGAGAACTATAGCTGTATTCTTAAAAGATGACCACTTTTTTTTCTGGCAATGTTGTGGTTATACCCAGGGGTATTTATATTTCAAAGACATAATAAGATATATAAACTTGAAAGGACAGAGAAAGATGCAAGTTTTCTCCTAGGAGTTTTGAGGTAATTGGTATTTAAAATTAGGGGTCAGGGCAGCCCGGGTGGCTCAGCAGTTTAGCACTGCCTTTAGCCCAGGGCATGATCCTGGAGACCCGGGATCGAGTCCCACGTCGGGCTACCTGCATGGAGCCTGCTTCTCCCTCTGCCTGTGTCTCTGCCTCTCTCTGTGTGTGTGCATCTCACATGAATAAATAAATAAAATCTTTAAAATTAGGGGTCAGAAGGAACGGGGCATTTTGGCTGTTTCCTCATCAGTTACCACAACATTTTCCTTGTCATTTTCATCATTTTCTCTAAGATTCCACCTCTTAACAGCCTAATCAGGCTTTCTCATAAGTTCTCATATCTTAATACATAGCAGCTTGCACCCTCCTTGATTTGCAAAACAGGACACTAAAATCTCTATTATTTTGCTCTTCCATCTTGTCTAACAGCCCCAGAGCTAGCAGAGTAGTGGATGCTCATAGATACTTTTCTAACCTCAGCTCTTCTAACTTTCTAACTTGAGCTTCAGCCTGTAGTTGGGCATCCATGGCCAACTGGACTATCCACATTTGAGGCCCACAGTAGCAACTTTGTTTCCCTTCTCTTGCCTCAGTGTGGTATGTACATTTCCTCTAACAAACACATTACACTGGCTGATATTTTCTGTATGTCCCCATATTCATGTAATAGTCCACAAGTATCTAACATACAGGCCACCCTTCCTTACAGAAGTTGATAGCTAATTTGGGATTTCTCCTGTGGATTCCTCATTCCCAAGGCCCATTTCTTTGGTTTCTGGGCTGGCTTGCCAATTGTCAGTTTACAGCTCTCTTGGGTGCTTTCAGATATAATCTGAAACTGGCCCCTGTACCCAGATGTCAGGGAAAGTCCAAAGAAAGAGGTAGGACACTCTGGGTTGGTAGGTGGCAGTTTTAATAAGCAAAGGGAACTTACACCTGAGGGTTGTTTTGGGTGTCAGCAAGATGAATGGATCCTTGTGCCTGCCAGTAACTTCTTAAAAGGTTATAAAGAAGCCTTACCTGGGTTCATTCAAGTATACTGTTTAGATGTTCTCAATACCACATCATCGTCTCAAGGCTATGTTGTTAGAGCAGCTTTTGGGAGAGGGAAAGGCAAGTGGAACTCATATAGCAAGGATAGAGAAGTGGGTAAGGAGCCTCTAATCTCCTGGGATCCAGCTCACAGGTCAATTTGCAGATACATCTTTTTGATGATCTTCCCTAGCAGTGGTAAGGTCCTTGGCATTGGTCTTAGTGACCCAACAAGTGGGACTACTTCTTATTAAAGACTACTGCTATTATTTATATTCCCCAAATGAATGAGAACATGCAATGTTTGTCCTCCGATTGACTTACTTCACTCAACATAATACCCTCCAGTTCCATCCACGTTGAAGCAAATGGTGGGTACTTGTCATTTCTAATGGCTGAGTAATATTCCATTGTATACATAAACCACATCTTCTTTATCTACTCATCTTTCGATGGACACCAAGGCTCCTTCCACAGTGAAGAAAAACATCAATAAAACAAAAAGGCAGCTTTCTAAATGGGAAAGGATATTTGCAAATAATATATCCATTAGGGGATTAAAATCCAAAATATATAAAGAACTCATATAACTCAATAACAAAAAACAAACCCAATTAAAAAATGGATGGAGGAACTAAATAAGACATTTCTCTTTCCTAAAGCAGATAGACTGATGGCCAATGGGAACATGAAAACATGTTCAGCATCACTAATTATCAGGGAAATGCAAATGAAAACCACAATGTGGTGTTACCTCATACCTATTAGAATGGCGATTATCAAAAAGGCAAGAAATAACAAGTGTTGGAGACGATATGGAGAAAAGGATACTCTTATGCACTATTGGTGGGAATGTAAATATAAATCGGTGTAGCCCCTGTGGAAAGCTGTATGGAGATTTGTCAAAAAATTAAAAACAGAACAAGTATATGATCCAGATACTCCACTTCTGAATATTGACAAATACAAAAACACTAGTTCAAGAAGATTTATACACTCCTGTGTTCATTGCAGCAGTATTTATAGTAACCAGGATATGGAAATAACCTAAGTGCCCATCCATGGATGAATGGATAAATAAATTGTGGTATACACATACACACATACACATATATACACAGTGGAATACTACTCAGCCACACATAAGGAAATCTTGCCATTTGCGACATTATGGGTAGACCTTGAATATATTCTAAGTGAAAAGTTTGTTGCAAAAAGGCAAGTGACATAATTTCACTATATGTGTATTCTAAAATAACTAAACAAATGAAAAAAACAAACAAAAACAAAAGAGATCCATGGTTACCAGAGGGAAAAGGGTGTTGGGGGATGAATGAGAGGGCTTATTTGTATGGTGATGGATGATAACTAGACTTATGGTGGTGATCACTTTGTAGAATATACAGATATCAAAGTATCACATTATACAGCTGAAACATATAAGGCTATGTGCCCAATTTACCTCAATAAATAATAAAGGACATATTAAGTGTATCTTAAGAAAAAATAATTTACTAATTTAGCTTGTTGATTTTAGTATGATTGTTTTCAGAATGTCATCACAGACTCCTGAAATCTAATCCTACTCAATTATCAATAACAGCAGGGAACAGCTTTATGCCTGGGTGACAGCCATTGGTGATTGGCCATTGGTGATTAGAACTTTTCCTCAAGCCATTTCTACATTCTTTGTTAGGAAGCTTGGATCCAGTAATGTTTTTTCATATCCCTGTGTACCTTTCATCTTTTTCCTCTTCTTTTCCTTACATTTTTCTCCAGATAACTATTATGGCAAATGGGAGTACTTATTTTTTAGCTTACTGTGCATTTCATATACCTCATTGTCAAAGCTATATAGTCAGCAATTAAAAGCACTAAGCTTTGCAAGTCTAAAAGTTACTGTTTTTATTACTGTTGACCTCTCATTTGGAGTAGTATTAGCACACATCAATAAAAATACACAGTGTCCCTGTATGATGACTAATAGAAAAAGATACTTTGTGAGTTACAAAATCAATCATGTTCCTGAATTTTGTAGTAAAAGAGACCCCTGTTAGAAACCTTCTTGAGCTTCTGGAAACAGCCTCCTGATTTTGTCCCATCCCATAAACACAATTGAACAATTACTTACGAATCATTACTGAACCAAGCTGAGCTCTTATCTTGATGTTACTTATTCCTAGATACTAAAATCCTGGAATATTATTTAAATTGTGAATAAGAAAAACTTAGGAAATATATAAAGATCTAAATCTGAGACTATCCATTGGGAGAAATCCATTTGTACTAGAGTATGCAAAGGAGGCATCTTTACAATTACCACCCAAGCAGGGTATGTATACAAGTGCAGTCAAGTTTATTGAGAGCTGAGTGAGTAGGAGATAGTAGAAACAATGGACAATAATTGGGTGGGGGAAAGATGAAGAAAAATTGATTAGTAGAGTTTTGTGGGTTTTTTTTTCCCCAGGGTCCAGCTAAGAGAAAGTCAGAAAACCTAAATACTCCCTGTTGAAGTCAGTGGCTACTGTTAGTCATCAAAAATAAGATGTACTTTCAGAACATCTAAAACCAGTTATTGCAACTGGCAGTGAGAATACAGAATATCTTAGATAAATACTATAGTGAAATCATTGAGCAGTATGAATCATGGATACCTCCAAACATATGAAGACAGTTTAATAATTTTTTAAAATGAAAAATAATTAAATAAAAAGATATTTAGTATCTGAGCTTTTTACTAAAAGTTCAAATGCAGTTCAGTAACTGTTTTGTGAAAATAGTACAACTTTTTAGGATACATTTTAGCTTTGTTATCAAGGAATAAAGACAGATAAAATGCATATTCTGGCTTATATTTTATTCTCATCACTATAATACACATTATATTAATAAAAGTATAGTTTAATCATTATAAATGAAGATTTAAACAGAAGTATCTAAACTATTGTACCTAAAAACATATGAACCCTATATAAAATAAATAATCCATTTGAGAAACAGGAAATGATTTATTTTCTGAAATTTAAAAGATAGTAAGTGGGAAATTTAATTCAACTGCTCTCAAATTAACTTTAATGTCACATTTTAGGTTAGTGTGCTGTCTTATTATGGGGGACATAAAAACTGATATCTATTCAAAAATGTCTCTTGAGATTATAATTTAAAAACAGGTTTGCTTATGTTTGGTTTGTTTCAATTTACTGCTGATAAGTATTCCTCATCAGTTAATCAATTGTTTCAGCCTTCTTTTTCTTTTTTAAGAATATTGGAGTTTTTTCCAAGAAAATTACAGCATTAAAAACCTACTCCATGATGCTTTTGCTTGTGAATTTTAAGGGAAGAATACTTCATTCATCTTACAAATAAACTAACTCTAACCAAAAATCTGTTGTTTTATGTCTTAGGACAAAGTTGTTGCTGTTCAGTTCTGTAACAATGGAGACAGGTAACTATGTAGTACATATCTGTGTAAACAGATGTTTGACATATTTTACTTCTATTCCTTCAGCAGTAGCTCCCTCTACTGTATTACTTTATTTAGCTGAAAGCCCTTGTCTATTTTTGATGACATCCTTACCTCATGTCTTTTAAACTCCTATCTAATTAGTAGCCATACTTTATCAGTTCTTCTTTCTGAATGACTTCTTTTTTGTTTACTTTTTTTCTATTTCTATTTCCACTCACTTTAGCAAATGATTCTATTATTTGGCCCATTACCTTGAGTTTTCTTCTCCTTTCTAAATCTATCCTGTCCATTTCTGCCAGATTTACAGTGCTCTGTTTAGAAATCTTTAGTATTTCCTCTTTGTCTATAAAATAGAAATCAAATGTCAGGCTCGAATTCAGAACTTTCTAAAACTTGACTTAGACCTACATTCTTTTCTCATTTACTACTCCCCATATAAATCTTTACATTTAGCCTAAGTGACTCAATCATTGTTCCTGTTACATTCCATATTTTTTCTCTCATTCATTTATTTGCTTATATTTTAGCTCATACCATTCTTACCCCGAAATATTACCCCCTCACTCCTCTTTCCCTCCCACAGCTTCCCTGTAGCTTCTACTCTCCTTTACTCTATTTTTCTCCTCCCACCAGTCCCTTTCTCTTCCTTTCTAAGTCCTATCTTCCTTTTAGGGTTCATGTTCTACCTGAAGCCTTTTCTGACTGCTGCATATTTTAGCTACATTGTCTTCCTCTAAACATCTGTATTACTTATTGTCTCTTCTCATATGATACATATTTCCTATGTCTATAAACTTAGAAATTATATACAAGTATTTGTGTACCCCCTCTCAAATGTTTGATCCCCAAAAGATGATAATCTTTTGCCCTGGTCTAAAATTGACCTAGGATAGATTTAAAAATGTAAGCACTTAACATAAATGTTTATCCAGATATTTCTATAAGGACTTTTATGTGGGTGACCATGTTTTAATTTAATTTAATAAAAAAATTTTTTGACCATGTTTTATTTTTAAATATTTTTCAGACAGTGGGTGATTGCTATGATGAATTTGTTCATCTTTATTAAATGCGAGAGTAAATAATGATGGTCCACATAGAGTGAAGTTTATATTAGGAATGAGAAAACCTTCAGATAATTTTTTGAGGTTGATTTATTGCACTGTACTGAGTTAAACACTTGAAGGTTTGTACAGCTATGATTCTTTCATGCTAGAGGAATCTGAAGTTTTTAATTCCTTGCCTTTTCCCTAAAAGAGAAACATAATTTTATCTTCATTATTTATGTGGACAATAAACAAAGGATATCCAGTTTTACTAATAATTAAAGATACAGTTCAAATTAAGAGTAACATGTTTTTCTTTCAGAATAACAAGATAATGAAGAATGTCAGCACCCAGTATTGCCAAGGGTTTAGGGAAAATGGGCACTCACTCTCCCATAACTTTTGAAGAGACTGTAAAGTGTTAAAAAAAAAAAACTTTTCAGGGGAATAATTCATCAAAAGCTTTAAAAATGTGCCGACCATTTGACTCAGCAAAGATATATATAAGGTTGTACAAAGATATGTATAGAGATACTCCTCACAAAACTATTTATAATGGTGATGAATGGAAATAGTTTAAATATTTATCTTTAGGGGGTTGATTAAATAAATTTCAATATATCCATATAGTTCCATACTTATTCAGACAGTAGTTTTAAATTTATAAACCTAGAGATCTATAAAATAACACTTAGGGAAAAACATAATAAAACATTATATGTAGTACAATTCTGTTTCCTGAAGGGGGAAATATATAAGTATATATACATGTTTTTAATAAAGTCAGGTGGAATAGAAATGAAAGTATGAACAGTGATAGAAATATGGGTGAATGAATGTATTTTTGTAAGTTTTTTTGAGATATAATGCACATAACATAACTTCAGTGGTTTTTAGCATATTCACAGGGTTGTGCAACCTTTACCACAATCAATTTTAGAACATTTTTAGCACCCCAAAAAGAATTCCCATACCCTTTAGCTATCAATCTCCAATATCTTTATACCTCTACCCTTAACCCTGGGCAGCCTTTAATCCAGTTTTTATCTTTATAGATTTGCCCATTCTGGAAATTTTATATAAATTGAATTATACAATATGTGGTCTTTTGTGACCAACTTATTTCACTTAATGTAATGTTTTCAAGATTCAATCATGTTGCAGTATGTATCATTATGTCATTTCTTTTTATTGCTGAATAATATTTGGATGTATGAATACCACAATTTGTTTATCCCTTTTAGTTGATGGACATTTGGATTGTTACCACTTTTTGACTTGTGGTGGATAATGCCATGGTTATTTGTGTATAGGTTTTTATGTGGACTTACGTTTCATTTCTCTTGGATTTATAGCTGGGAGTAGAATTGTTGAATTATATGGTGACTCTGTTTATCATTTTGAGGAACTACCAAACTGTTTTCCAAAGTATATACTTTTCATTCCCCCCAGTAGTATATGGGGATGAATGTATTACTTTCTTTGAAAAAAAAGTGATTTCTAGTTTGGAAAAAAGTAATAAGGGTATTTTAACCTTTCTTTGCAGTTTAAGATTTGTTAGTGGAAGTAGAGATGGAACAGCAAGAATTTGGCAATATCAGCAACAAGAATGGAAGAGTATAGTGCTAGACATGGCTACTAAAATGACTGGGTAAGATTGGATGTTAGATATTTCAGTGCTTCTCATATGGTATAGTATCTTTTGATTTACTGAATTATATTTCATAATGAAAATATATTTTCAGATTAGTAAATAGTTTGGGGTTCATTGGTAGATCTAAAGTTTGCATCTGTATTTAGTCTCTAAGTAAATTGTCTTTTGCTTGTTGATTACTGGATGATAGAAACGTTGCTGAATCATTCAAAATTCTGGTCTCTTGTGACCCAAACATCTCTACTCTACTAATGCCCACAGGATTATTTCCTGCCTTATTTTTCTATAGGTCATTTTTAAAAAAGATTTTATTTATTTATTTATGAGAAATACAGAGAGAGAGGCAGAGACCCAGGCAGAGGGAGAAGCAGGCTCCCTATGGGGAGCCCCATGTGGGACTTGATCCTGGGACTCCATGATCGTGCCCTCAGCCCAAGGCAGATGCTCAACCACTGAGCCACCCAGGCATTCCTTTATAGGTCATTTTTTATATTTATCTATACTACTTTCAACTTTGAGGGCTTTTCCCTATTAAATGTCATCATAATTTTAGCTATCTCTGTCTTATCGAGGTTACCTTTATGATGTTTCATATTGTTAGCATTCCTACTCAACATTATAAGTACACTTAATCAGCATTCTGTTTCATTATATTTCCTGTTGATTGGAAGATATATAATTATATCTTTAGGACATTACAGTTTCTGTCGGCTAAGGCCCTGTAACTAATTATTTTCCCATTAATGACAATATAGAACTGATGTTATATTCCTAGCCAGCTATTCATATTATATTCAAGTAAATCAAAAGTTATTGAATTTTTTACTGCTCTATTATAAGACTTATTCATTTAAAAATTTAAGGGAATAAAGGGTCTATTATATATTTCTTTGCACTTTCTTGAAGCAAACATGACCTTATATTTTATTTTTCAAGGAATTTGTAGATTTTTTTCTAGCTTCATTTTTTTGCTGTTGTTCTTGTGTTAGTAACTAACTACAAAGTTATTTGTCATTTTGTGTCTTTTGTCTCCCTACAATAAGCTTATGGGTATTGCCCTATTTAGGTACTTTATTATTTTATTTTGTGAGCACTGAAAAGTATAGTTCAGTATTTTTTTTTGAAATGGTTTAGTATTTTTTTTCTAAAAATTTGCAAGCTACTGGATTTTTTTCATAATTTGCTGTTTTGTTAATAATTTACAAAGTATGAATACTGCAAATTATTTTATTTAGGAATAATTTGCCATGTGGAGAAGACAAGGTCACTAAACTTAAGGTGACTATGGTGGCCTGGGATCGCTATGACACCACAGTTATTACTGCAGTGAACAATTTCCTTTTGAAAGTATGGAATTCTATCACAGGGCAACTTCTTCATACTTTATCTGTAAGTATTTTTGGAATTAATAAAATGATCAATAAGGGCATTATTGTGGAAGACAGGAAATTTAAATTTTAGTTTATTTTCTCTGACTTACTATCCCTTGGATCAGTAATTATTTGAGTCACCTTTGTTGACATATTTGCAAAATAAGGAGGGCACATTGGTATAGCTGCTAAAAGCAGGTTCAAAAACTTTTCAAGATTCTTTTGAAGTCTGATACTTATCTATCTAACTTACATGCAGTCAATGTAAGTTATTTTGTTTTTAGCATGAGTTGGGATTTTTGTTATTATTGTTTTAGGTGTATAACTATATTTTGACAAGAGAATCCTTTTTTATTCTACTTTCAGGGATTTGTTTATGCAAGAAGCAGGAAAAGGGGGCTTTTCTTCTTTTAAAAAATGAATTTGTTGTAGTAAAAGGCTGTAATATTTGTGACCTGAAAAGCTGATAGGATTAATAGCAGAAATCAACATGGTTTATCATGGTTGATATCATGGTTTATCATGGTTGGTTTTTGGTTTATCATGTAAATTTCAGGTTAAATGCCACTTAAAAGCCTTATCTGCTGAAGCCTATCTGCTTCTATTATCACTTCATAAATACTTTAGGGACAAGGGCCAAGTGATTGCCATATGATTTGCAAAATAGTAAGTGATTGGGACTAGAATCCAATTCTCATAACTCATTTGACTTTGTAGTATACCATGGTATCATCCTTATTTGACTCCATGTGAGATAATTTTATCTATAACCTCTGAGGTGTCTAAAGATTTGTTTAATTTTGGGAGGATTTCCATATACCTCCAATTCTCTTTCCTAAATGAAATCCTAACACTGTATTAGTGGAGTTTTAGATTATTTTTTTTATTCATTTAACCAGTTCTTTATCTCCTTCTGCCTTTCCCTATTCTTTGATCTAAGTTTCTGTTAATATGTATAGGAAAATCTATAATATTTGCTTGAATCTTTAATAGGAAATGTTTGTTCATGCGACATGCTCTAATAGAAATATAATATGAGCTATATATGTAATACTAATTTTTCTAGCAACCACAACAGAAAAAGTAAAGCACAACAGGTGAAATTAATTTTATAATACATTTCATTTAACCAGTATATCCAAAATAGTAGCATTTCAACATGTAATTAATATAAAAATTATTAAATATCTCACATTTTCAAAATACTAAATATTTGAAATCTAGTGTGTATTTTACACTTACAACATCTCAATTTGGAGTAGCCACATTTTGGATGCTTAATAGCCACATGTGGCTATTGACTACAATATTAGCATAAATCTATATCTCTAAAAATCACAAAGTTCATGCCATAGCCTCTGGTTTTATAGATCTGTGTAAAATTCTGTCTTAATAAGTACCTCAATTTAGAATTTTCTTTAGTGATACTCTTCCCATGGGTTGGCTCATAGGTCATCTGTTTTCAGTGAATTTTACTGAAAAAATTTAGAACTGACTATTTTTATTTTTAGTCCTTGTAACAGTCAAATCTCCTTAGTTTTGATACTTATATTTTCTGTGTTAACAGTTTGTTTTTTGAGGGTCTTAGTGTGGTGTAAAGTTCTTCCACTCAGCAAATACTTACTAAACATCTTCTGTGTGCCTTCAGCGGGGTTAGCTGTTAGAAATAAATAGTAAATTAGAGAGTCCCCATCATCTTAGAATTTACAGCTTATTAAGAAAAAACAAACCACACAAAAATTAATTAAATGATCAGAAAGAGAAGTGTAAAATACAATGCAAGTTTCTAATAGGGTGACCAAACCTGGTATAAACCTATTTGATTCTGGTCAAAATAGTATCAGATACTTCCTAAGGAAGTTAAATTTGGGTTAAGATTTGAAAGATAGGTAGAAATTACCCAGATCTCAGCCTAAATGTCACCTCCTTGACAAGGCTTTCCCTGATAGAATAATCTAGAGTAGTCTTGCAGTCTTTTTCTTATTCTGTCACCTTGCTTTATTTTCAGCATAACGTTTATCACTACTTGATATTTTCTTATGAAACAATAAGAAAATTTTGCCTCAATATATAGGATATCAATAAATATTTGATTAATTACATATGTGAGGGAGTTTGGAGGGTAAAAGTACATCAAAAGTCTTCAGATAGAAGGGAGTTGAAAGAAAACCAGTTTTTGGCTAGAGCACAGAGAACAGAAAGAATGTCACCAGATAGGACTGGAGAAATGGACAGGGAACAGACCATTCAAGCTCTTATAGGGTCTACCCTAGACAAATAGAAAAGCATTAAAAAGTTTAAAAGCTAAGGAATGACATGTGAATTTTGCTTTTGAAAAATATCATATAATTCTGGCAACAGAATAGATTGGAACGAAGCTAAGAGTGATTCTGGTATAGCGTAAGAGCGTAAGAGTCTATGGTAAGATGGGCCATGATGATAATTTGAATTTGTGTTGCAGTAGTGAAGATAGAGGTGTGCTTAATAAATATAAATAAGACATGATGTATCTTAAGAAATTACTAAATTTGATTACGTTTTGTTCCCTATGATCTAATGACTATGTCCTATCCTATGACATGTGACCAAGAAAATAAAACCTTTATTTAAAAGCCTCTCTATTCCAATGTACACTGAAATAGTTGTATCATTATTATTTGAGTTTAAGAAAGTAATTTTGTTGTTTTCTCATTAGGAACCCAAGAAAGTATTTGTTATATCAAGTTGATTATTTAGCATATAACAAAGAAGTAGTTTTTTGGTGGTCACTGGGAAAAGAGTTTTGGTAAACTTTCAGTTGTAAGAGTATTTATTGCGATGGGATTTTACTTACGAATTTTGAGCTACTATGCAGTTATTTTTTAATAAGTTATATTTTTGTCCATATAGGTAATATGGTAGTAGGGTGTCCTATTATTCCATTTTTTATATGATGATTTGAGATAGAATGCACTTGTGAGAGTCATAAGATATGATGATTTCTAAAAGCTCCTGATGTGTAATATGCTGATGTTTTTCTAGGTGAAATGCAACTTCAGGATGTCATACATCCTTTTTTAAGAAATAGTTTGCCAACACTTGATTCATTTATTCTCTTTAACAAAGATCTGAATCAAGTGTTGGCAAACTATTTCTTTAAGAGGCCAGATAGTATATTAGGCTTTGCAGGCCACATATGGCCTCTGTTACATATTCTTTGTTTTTCAAAGCCTTTTAATGTAAAAACCATTCTTAACTCACAGATTGTGTGTACAAAAATGGGAGCTAAATTTGCCTGCAGGCTACAGTTGCAGACACCTGATCTAAGGTCTCTCTTTATATACTGATATTCATTGGTAAGGGAAACATATAGAGAGAGCATTGGTTTTCAAACTTTTTTTTAGCAGCAAACCCATTTTTCAGGTAGCATATCAAATGAGACTTTCAACTATAAAGTAGAAAAAGGGCAGAGCCACTATACTTTTGTGTTTGATTGTACCATGGGGCCTTCCAAAATATAATTTGAATACTAGGTATTGAGAGTGCTGGATGAAGAACAATGAAGGTTTGTCTGTTATCTCTGTGGCAGAATTGGGTGTTAATGAAAGATCCTGTTTATTCATTCTCTGTGGGTCTTTTAAATAGCAGAGTCATAGAAATATCAATTCTATTTCAGGGGCCTGGTTAATAAGCTGTAACTGTCTTGGACTACACTTTAAACACCTTTCTGGGTCTTCTGTATTGAGTACTTTTTGAAATCAGCAATTAAACATATAAGGAACTCTAATTGAAATATTTCTTGTCATGTCCATGTAGTAAATACTATGGTGTACATAAATTCATCTGAACCAGATTGATAGCACACTCCCAAGATCTTTTGGCCAAATAAACCAAATACTGTGTGTTGCTTTTCATTTTTAATATTGATTTTATCACAGGGACATGATGATGAAGTATTTGTTTTGGAAGCACATCCATTTGATCAAAGGATCATACTTTCAGCAGGTCATGATGGGAACATTTTTATTTGGGACCTTGACCGGGGGACCAAAATTCGGAATTATTTTAACATGGTAAGGAAAAATCTGTGCTTGGTTCATATTAAAATAGACATCTCTTATATGACAACTTGGTAATTAAAGTATACTTAGTGCAAAGGAACCTGTCATCTGTGTTTAAATCCATACAATAACTTAGAGAATGTCTGAAGACCTGAGAGTAAGGCCAATTGAGAACACTTTTCAGAGTGACTCTATTATCATGGTATTAGCATTTTCCAAATTCTTGTCCCCAGGTCTAAATTCTAGAAACTCAAATTTAATAGGCTTTTGGAGCTAATACTAACCAAAATCACAAAATGTTTAATGTTTAAACAGTAATCCTAATATATGAATCATAACAGTGTCTATTGTATCTGTTTCTGGTAAACCCTACATAGCTTAGTTAGTAATCAGGAAGTTGTTGGGCAAATGTAGAATTGGAAGCATAGATACTCTTAAGATATATTTCATACAAACCATGGAGAAATCTGGTGAGTTTATCCCTTTTCCCAGTAGAATACCCTCCTATGTTAATGGCAATACTCATATCCTCCAAATTTAGTGTTCCTTTGAAGAATAGTTCTTGAGTTAACATTTCTAAATTGTCAACCTTTGAACTCCCTTTTATAGACTTGGTATATTTCTAGAGTGTTAATAATACCCTCTGTCTTTTGTTAGTAAAATTGATTCATGTACTTTAATTTTAGGAAGGCTATTTTAAGGTTTACTCGCCTTACAATTTAAGGTGTAAAGATATTATCTTGACATTGCTGAGTTGTCCTTTTGGTTGTGTTTAGATCTTTTTTTATTCTCAGTCACTCATTTAGTACTTCTTGAAATATGACATTGCTAGTAATATTTGATACCATGTATTGCATTTTTATTCTTCCTAAATTCTTTCAGAGCATTACTGTCTCTGTAGGATTCTGGCAACAGAAGCCAGAGAGTCATTGGAATGTTGATGCATCACATAACTCAAGATATTAGGAAGCGGAATCTATTGCCTACTTATTTGTAAATTACCTCTTAAGATGACTTAAAGTGACTCCTCTAAATTTCAGATCGAAGGCCAAGGCCATGGTGCAGTGTTTGATTGTAAATTTTCACCAGATGGAAACCATTTTGCCTGCACAGACTCTCATGGACATTTGCTGCTTTTTGGTTTTGGATGCAGTAAATACTATGAAAAGGTTAGTCTATTTAATTTTTGTTATAGACTATAATTTTGGATTGTATCATTCATAAATTTTATTTGAAGTCTTCTAGTAAATAAGGGTCATTGTGTGTCAATAAATATAAACTTAAAAAGTCACCTTTCTTGATAAAGTTTTTCATCACTGCCAGAACAGGCTTGGCAATTCGAATCACTATCAAGATATAAGATTATGTAGATATAAAAATTTATTAGGAAATCCTTTTGCTTAGAACATATTCTCTGTACTGCCCTTCAGGTGTAATGAGAGAACAACTTTACCAGATTACATCCTCTAACTTATCATAAATTATAAGAAAACAGCTGGTGACCAAATGTTAATTTTCTTGCTTGGCCACTTTACCCATTATCCATCTTGTTAAAATACTTTGGAAACTAACTTAATTGGTTCTTTATATTTTATTAGCTATGAATTTGGAATTGATTATAGATTCTTGGAGTTGTAAGAGAACTCAGAATCATTGAGTGGAGCTCAATACTTATATCATCTTTGAGTATTTTTTATGTATTTGGTATTTACCTGCTTTGCCATTTATATTATACTCCCAACTATCCTTATTTGAATAAACTAAGCAATAAAAGTAGTTATAAATGTTTGTATGATGTTTGCAACTTAAATAAAAATAACTAACTTTATCTACTGTGTTATTGCTCTCCTTCTTCATATGCTAATTGGAGAAATATGATATAGAGCCAGAAAGTAATGCAGATTATAGGACTTTGTGGAGAAGAGATAAGATTACCATTTAGGTGATTCACTTCTACCTAGAGGGAATGAATATAAAGCAGTAGATGGCTATAAGAGTATGTAAAATGTGTCTGATTTGAAACATGCATGTTCTCTAGGAATAAAAACTAATTCTCTATGCATGTTAAATACTTAAAACCTATCATAAAGATTCCAGATCAGATGTTCTTCCACACGGATTATCGACCTCTTATCCGTGATGCCAACAACTATGTACTGGATGAACAAACCCAACAAGCTCCTCACCTTATGCCTCCCCCATTTTTGGTGGATGTTGATGGCAATCCTCATCCTACAAAATTCCAAAGACTAGTACCAGGACGGGAAAATTGTAAAGATGAACAACTTATACCACAGCTGGGATATGTGGCTAATGGTATGTTGCCTCCAAAATTAAATATAAGACATTTTGCAAAATGTTATACTTACTGTTGTTCTCTCTGTATGTCTCTTGCTAAACTCTTTATAGGTTATAATATATTTTACCTAATACTTCTATTAATTTTCAATTCCACAGTACTTACTAGAGTACTTTTACACTTTTATGTCACTTAAACTGAGATAAATGGATTAGGACAACAAACATATACTCAAACAGAGAATATATTGATCTGCTTCCTTAGAACCTGAACATATGTATGATCCTGTTGCTTATAGTATTTACTTTTAATAATGATTAACTGTACTAACTTTAATGTGTCAAGCTTTTCTTATTGGTAAAATTCCACTGCTCATGTTATTGGTATTTTAATTTGACAGTCCATAATTAATGGACAGAAGATGAGGAAATTTCAAAAACCAAAAACTGGGAAATGGACATTTACCCATTCTCTTGTGTGAAATGCAAATAATTATTTAGTGTTTAAATAACAGTCAATCCTGGAGGATGTAAAGGAAGCAGTAATGAGCATGATATGTGATGTAAGGATGCTAGAATAAGACAGTGAAATGTGCTATTCCTTGTCAAAGCAACTGTTCTTTTTACAATTTTAATCCCAGTATAGTTAACATACAGTGTTATATTTATTTCAGGTATACTATATACTATATAATGATTCAACAATTCCATGTATCACCCAGTGCTCATCATGACAAGTGCACACCTTAATCCCTATCACCTATTTGACCTACACTCTACCTACCTCTCCTCTACTAACCATCAGTATGTTCACTATAGTTAAGAGTCTGTTTCCTGGTTTGTCTTTCTTTTATTTTCCTTTGCTGATTTATTTTGTTTCTTAAATTCCATATGTGAATAAAATAATGCAGTGTTTCTCTTTCTCTAACTTATTTTAATTAATAATACACTCTCTAGCTCCATCCCTGTCATTGCAAATAGCAAGATTTCATTTTATGGCTGAATAATATTTCACTGTGTGTGTGTGTGTGCACATACTATATCTTCTTTATCCATTCATCTATTGATGAACACTTGGACTGCTTCTATAACTTGGCTATTGTCAATAATGCTGCTATAAACCTGGAGGTACATGTATCCCTTTGAATTGGTGTTTTATGTTTTTTGGGGAATGCTCAGTAGTGCGGTTACTGAATCTTAGGGTAGCTCTATTTTTAACTTTAAAAAAAAAGATTTATTTATTTTAGAAAGAGAGAGTGTGAGGGGCGGGACAAAGGGAGAGGGAAAGAGTCTCAGGCAGACTCCCTGCTGAGCTCCCTCAGCAGAGTCTGATGCCAAACTCAATCTAACAACCCTGAGATCATGACCTAAGCTGAAATCAAGAGTTAGACACTTAACCAACTGTGTCACCCAGGTGTCCCACTATTTTTAACTTTTTGTGGAACCTCCATAATGTTTCACAGTAGCTGCACCAGTTTGCATTCCTACCAATAGTGCAAAAGGAATCCCTTTTTTCCACATCCTCAGCAACATTTGACATTTCTTGTGTTTTTTATTTTAGCCATTCTGACAAGTATGAGGTGGTATCTCATTGTAGTTTGGATTTGTTGAGCATCTTTTCATGTGTTTGTTAGCCATTTGGATGTCTTTGGAGAAATGCCAGTTCTTTTCTTCACCCCATACTTTAATATAGGATTACTTTTAGTCTTGTTGATTGTTTATTTTGCTGTGCAGAAACTTTTTATTTTGATGCAGTACCAATAGTTCATTTTGGCTTTTATTACCCTTGCCACAGGAGACATATCTACAGAATGTAGCTATGGCTGTTATCTGAGAAATTATTGATTATGCTCTCTTCTAGAATATCTATGGTTTCAGAACTCAGAGTTAGGTCTATTTAAAAAAATTATTTCTTATATTCATTTATTTTATTTTATTTTTTATTTTTTTAATTGGAGTTCAATTTGCCAACATAGAGCATAACACCCAGTGCTCATCCCTAAAAAAAAAAAATAAAGATTTATTTTTTTGGGGGGGGAGGGGCAGAGGGAGAAAGAGAAACCTTTTATTTAAATTTATTTTTTATTGGTGTTCAATTTACCAACATATAGAATAACAACGAGTGCTCATCCCATCAAGTGCCACCCTCAGTGCCTGTCACCCAGTCACCCCCCACCCACAGCCCACCTCCCTTACTACCACCCCTTGTTCGTTTCCCAGAGTTAGGAGTCTCTCATGTTCTGTCTCCCTTTCTGATATTTCCCACTCATTTTTTCTCCTTTCCCCTTTATTCGCTTTCACTATTTTTTATATTCCCCAAATGAATGAGACCATATAATGTTTGTCCTTCTCTGATTGACTTATTTCACTCAGCATAATACCCTCCAGGTCCATCCACGTTGAAGCAAATGGTGGGTATTTGTCATTTCTAATGGCTAATATTCCATTGTATACATAGACCACATCTTCTTTATCCATTCATCTTTCGATGAACACTGAGGCTCCTTCCACAGTTTCGCTATTGTGGACATTGCTGCTATAAACATCAGGGTGCTGGTGTCCCGGCGTTTCACTGCATCTGTATCTTTGGGGTAAATCCCCAGCAGTGCAATTCCTGGGTCATAGAGCAGTTCTATTTTTAACTCTTTGAGGAACCTCCACACAGTTTTCCAGAGTGGCTGCACCAGTTCACATTCCCACCAACAGTGTAAGAGGGTTCCCTTTTCTCCACATCCTTTCCAACATTTGTTGTTTCCTGCCTTGTTAATTTTCCCCATTCTCACTGGTGTGAGGTGGTATCTCATGGTGGTTTTGATTTGTATTTCCCTGATGGCAAGTGATGCAGAGCATTTTCTCCTGTGCTTGTTGGCCATGTCTATGTTTTCCTCTGTGAGATTTCTGTTCATGTCTTTTGCCCATTTCATGATTGGATGGTTTGCTTCTTTGCTGTTCATTTTTGCTTTTGTTTCCCTTGCCTTTATGGATGCATCTTGCAAGAAGTTGCTGTAGCCAAGTTCAAAAAGGGTGTTTCCTGTGTTCTCCTCTAGGATTTTGATGGAATCTTGTCTCACATTAAGATCTTTCATCCATTTTGAGTTTCTCTTTGTGTATGGTATAAGAGAATGGTCTAGTTTCATTCTTCTGCATGTGGATGTCCAATTTTCCCAGCACCATTTATTGAAGAGACTATCTTTTCTCCAGTGGATAGTCTTTCCTGCTTTGTCAAATATTAGTTGACCATAAAGTTGAGGGTCCACTTCTGGGTTCTCTATTCTGTTCCATTGATCTATGTGTCTGTTTTTGTGCCCATACCACACTGTCTTGATGACCACAGCTTTGTAGTACAACCTGAAATATGGCATTGTGATGCCCTCAGCTATGGGTTTCTTTTTAAATATGCCCCTGGCTACTCGGGGTCTTTTCTGATTCCACACAAATCTTAAGATATTTTATTCCAACTCTCTGAAGAAAGTCCATGGTATTTTGATAGGGATTACATTAAACGTGTAAATTGCCCTGGGTAACATTGACATTTTCACCTTATTAATTCTTCCAATCCATGTGCATGGAATATTTTTCCATCTATTTGTGTCTTCCTCAATTTCTTTCAGAAGTGTTCTGTAGGTTTTAGGGTATAGATCCTTTACCTCTGGTTAGGTTTATTCCTAGGTATCTCATGGTTTTGGGTGCAATTGTCAATGGGATTGACTCCTTAATTTGTCTTTCTTCCGTCTTATTGTTAGTGTATAGAAATGCCACTGACTTCTGGGCATTGATTTTGTATCCTGCCACACTGCTAAATTGCTGTATGAGTTCTAGCCATCTTGGGGTGGAGGCTTTTGGGTTTTCTACGTAGTGTATCATGTCATCGGCGAAGAAGGAGAGTTTGACTTCTTCTTTGCCAATTTGAATGCCTTTAATGTCTTTTTGTTGTCTGATAGGTGAGGCTAGGACTTCTAGTACTATGTTGAATAGCAGTGGTGAGAGTGGACATCCCTGTCGTGTTCCTGATCTTAGGGGAAAGGCTCCCAGTGTTTCACCATTGAGAATGATATTTGCTGTGGGCTTTCCATAGATGGCTTTTAAAATGCTGAGAAAATTCCCTCTATCCCTATACTCTGATGAGTTTGAGAAAGAGAATCCTTAAGCAGAGTCCCCACTGAGCATGGAGCCCAACCTGGGGCTGAATCACAGGATCCTTAGATCATGACCTGAGCCAAAATCAAGAGTTGGATGTTTAACAGACTGAGCCACCGAGACGTCCCAGTATAGACATTTATAAATATATGTTTCTTTCCATAAGCATGAATGTCTTTCCCTTTCTTGGTGTCATCTTCGATTTTTGTCATCAGTGTTTTATAGTTTTCAGAGGCTAGGTCTTTCGTCTCTTTGGTTATTAGGTTTACTCCTAGGTAACATTATTTTGGTATAATTTTAAATGTGATTGTTTTATTTTTCTGCTGCTTCTTTATATGAATGGAATAGATCTGCACATTGATTATATATCCTGTGCCTCCTGAATTCATATGTTAGTTTTAGTAGTTTATTGGTGGAGTTTTTACATTTCCTATATAGAGTCTCATGCCATCTACAGATAGTGAACATTAAACTTATTCCTTACCAATTTGCATGCCCTATACGTATATATTTTTTGTGTGATCTAATAGCTGTGGCTAGGATTCCAGTACCATCTTGAATAAAAACGGTGAGAGTAGACATCCTTTTCTAGTTCCTTCCCCTAAGGGGAAAGTTCTCAGGTTTTCCTCATTGAGATATTACCTGTTTTGTTGTTGTTGTTTTTGTTGTTGTTGTTGTTGTGTTTTTATATATGTACAGCCTTCATGATGTTGAGGTATGTTTCCTCTATCCCTACTTTGTTGAGAGTTTTTATCACAGATCAATGTTGTACAATATCAAATGCATTTTCTGTATCTGTTGAAAGAATACTATGGTTCTCATCCTTTCATTTATTAATATGGTGTATCACGTTGATTGATTAGTGAATACTGAACCATGCAGCTAAGGAATAAATCCTACTTGGTCATGGTGAATGATTTTTCTTAGTGTTTTGTTGGATTCTGTTGGCTTGTATTTTGTTAAGGATTTTTGCATCTATGTTCTTCAAAGTGATTTACCTGTAGTTCTCTTTATTAGTGGTGTCTATCTGGTTTTGGTATCAGGGTATTCCTAGGCTCGTAAAAATGATTTTGCAAATTTTCCTTCCTCTGGTATTTTATGGAATACTTTGAGAAGAATAGGTACTAACTCTTAATGTTTGGTAGAATTCACCTGTGAAACCATCTCGTCCTGGACTTTTGTTCATTGGGTGTTTTTTGATTACTGATTCAACCTCTTTGCTGGTAATCAATCTATTCACACTTACTATTTTCTTCCAGCTTCTATTTTGGTAGTTTATATGTTTCTAGGAAGTTATCCATTTCTCCTAGGTTGTCCAATTTGTTGGCATATAGTTTTTAATAATATTCTCTTATGACTGTATTTCTGTGGCATGGTTATTATTTCTCCTCTTTCCTTTGTAATTTTATTTATTTGTGTCTTTATTCTCTGTTTTTTGATGAGTCTGGTTAGAGGTTTATGAATTTGTTTATCTTTCAGAGAACCTGCTTCTGGTTTCATTGATCTCTTCTACTGTTTCTTTAGTTTCTATATCATTTATTTCTGCTATAATCTTTGTTAGTACCTAACTTCAGCTGGTTTTAGGTATATTTTGGTGTCTTTTTCTAACTCCATTAGTATAAAAATAGGTTGTTTCTTTGAGATTTTTCTTCTTAAGTAAATCCCGTATTGGTATAAATTTCCCACTTAGAACCATTTTTGCTGCATTCCAGTGCTTTGGGACCATTGTGTTTTCATTTTCATTTGTTTCCATATTCTTTTGGATTTCGTCTTTCATTTCATGGTTAATCCATTCATTATTTAGTAGTATGTTATTTAACCTCCATGTATTTGTAGTCTTTCCAGATTTTTTTTTTCTTGTGTTGACTTCTACTTTCATAACTGTCATAAAAAATATGCATAGTATGACTCAAATCTCTTCAAATTTATTGATGCTTTTTTTTCTGGCTTCTATTCTGGAGAATGTTCTGTATGCATCTGAAAAGAATGTATATTCTGCTGTTTTAAGATGGAATGTTCTAAATATATCCATTAAAATCCACTCAATGCACTGTGTCATTGTTTGCTTTTTAGTTTCTGTTTAGATATAGTGTATTAAATACTATTATTGTATTATTATTGGTGGTTCCTTTTTTTTTTGCTCTTTTTATATATGGTGGTTCCTTTATGTTTGCTATTACCATTTTATGTATTTAGTGTTCCCATGTTGGGTGCATAATATTTACAATCATTATATCTTTTTGGTGGATTATCCCCTTGTTATTTAGAGAGTCCTTTGTTTTAAAATCTATGTTTTCGTGCTCGCTTTAGCAGCACATATCTAAAATCTATGTTTTCTGATATAAGTATTGCTACTA
Source organism: Nyctereutes procyonoides (assembly GCF_905146905.1). Taxonomy (NCBI): domain Eukaryota; kingdom Metazoa; phylum Chordata; class Mammalia; order Carnivora; family Canidae; genus Nyctereutes; species Nyctereutes procyonoides. The sequence continues at coordinate 60,670,671 of NW_026575125.1, read as the reverse complement.
TAGCTTTATTTTCACATGCATTTATTACATGATAGATGTTTTTTGATTCCCTCACTTTTAATCTGCATGTTTCTTTAGGTCTAAAATGAGTCTCCTGAAGGCAGTATAAATGGGTCTTGGTTTTTTTAATGCATTTTGTCACCCTATGTCTTTTGATTAGAGATTTAGTTCATTTACATCAAAGCAATTATTGATAGAAATCTATTTAATGCTATTTTATTACTTGTGGTTATTAATTTTTTCTTTGATTCTTATCTTTCAAGTTTTGCTGATTCGCTTAAGTGCTATATTTGGAATTCTTTTTATTCTTTGCCTTTTTATTAGTGTTTTTTGATTTGTGGTTATCATTAGGTTTATATAGAACCTCTTGTACATATGGCTGTCTATATTAACTTCATTGCATCCAGTTTGTTTTGAATCTCAGTTATTGCATTTTTCATTTCTATTAATTTTAACTCTTTTATCTCTGGGTTAAGGGCCTCCATGAAGTTTTCCATTCTTTTCTCAAACTAAGTGAGTATCCTTATGACTGTTGCTTCAAATTGTCCATCAGGCATATTACTTATATCTGTTTAGCTTAGATATCTGGCTGTAATCTTATCTTGCTTCATTTGTAATGAATTCCTCCATCTTGGCATTTTGGCATTTTTGTCTAAGTCTCTGTCTACTTCTCTGTGTTAGGAAAGTCTGTTAGGTTTCCTGTTCCTGAGAATTATGGCTTTATGAAGAAGAAGAAGTCATATAGTGTCCAGGGGCTGGCACCTCAGAGTGTGTCTTTGGTGTGCACTGAGTATGCTCTGCTGTGTTTTATCTGCTCTGTCCTTCTAGACCATTCCTCCTCAGAGTCTCTCCTTGCCTGCAGTGGGCAGTGTTTAGATGTGTGTGGGGGTTTCTGCTGGTCTCCTGGGGAAGGGGCCCATCACACTGAGACTGAGGCAAACTTTACCTAGAAGGGCAGTAAGGGTAGAGTGCAGGGTAGAAGGGTAGATGTGGGTCCTGGAGTAAGCAGGTTCGGCACCCAGTGTCAGCACTGTGCTATTTGCCAAAGGTGGCTCTATGTCTATGTGAGTGGCAGGGGTGGAAAATGGTGCCAGCCAGCTCTTGTGTCCCAAGAGAGGAGTCTCAGTTTTGACTGCTCTCAAGGAAGCACTGTGAGAAGAAGGAATAATCTCTTCCAGTGTGTTTGGGTGTTTTTCAGTTGTTTTCATGTTCTTCACCCCAGGGTTGTTTGCCTGCCTTCTCTCTAGGAGCAGCACAGTGCCTTCAGGGCTCTATTCCAGTCAAGCTCACCCACCTTTAAGCTCCTGTCTTCAAGCCCTGCTGATTGCAAAAACTCACAAAAATCAGCCCTTCAATTTTCCCAGCCAGTGAATCTGGGGAAGTGTTCTCCTTGTGCATTCTCCTCTGTGTTCCTCACTTTCTTGCCTTTCTCTGTGACCAGGGCTTCCTTCCCTCCACAGAACCCTGTTTCCCACCCAAACCATGTTTCCACACATCCTATCTTTCTTGATGTGCTTTTCTCCCTCTAATTGTGGAGTTTGTTCTGTCAGTCCTCAGGTTTATTTTTTGGGTATTCAGAATGATTTGATAGTTATGTAGTTGTCTTCAAGGGATGAGATGAGCCTAGGATCCCCTTACTACACCAGTATCTTCTAGCTGTCTGTATTCAGTTGATAGTCATTTAAGATTCAATCCAGTTTTTACTCCTCTCCTCCCACATTTTCAGCAATTTTAGGTATATGGTGTCATATTTTACATTCTTTTATTTTGTGAGTTCCTTGATTGATTTCTTACAGAAATACTCATTTTTACTGCTTTTGTGTTTCCTACTTACTGTCACTTTTGGTCTTTCCACTCAAATAATCCTTTTTAATATTTCTTGTAGGGCTGGTTTATTGGTCATTAACTCCATTCGTTTGTCTAGGAAACTCCTTAGTTCTCCTATTCTGAAAGATAAGCCTGCTGGATAGAGTACTCTTGCCTGCAGGATTTTCCCATTCAGCACGTTGAATACATCAAGTCATTCCTTTTATGTTTTAAAGTTACTGCTGAAAAATCTGCTGATAGCATTTTGGGATTTCCATTATATGTAACTGTCTTCTTTTGTACTACTGACTTATTTTTTGTTTACTTATCACTATATTTTGCCATTTTAATTATAATATGTCTTTGTATGAATTCACGTCTGTTGATTTTGTTGGGGGTTCTCTGTGCCTCCTGGATATGGGTATCTGTTTCCTCCCACAGATTAGAAAGTTTTCAGCTATTATTTCTTCGAATATATTCTTTGCCCCCCCCCTTTCCTATCTTTCCTTATTCTGGGACTCCTATAATACGAATGTTATTACATTTGATGGAGTCACTAAGTTCCCTAATTCTTTCACATCATTCTTTTTTTCTCTCTTTTGTTTATCTTGATTACTCTGTCAGCTATGTCATTAATTTGTTCCTCTGCTTCTTCCAGACTGCTTCATTCCATCAAGCTTGTTACTCATTTTGTTTATTGAATCCTTTATCTCTGCTATTTATTCCTTATCTCTTTTAAGTGCCTCACTAATGTCTTCTGCTCTTTTCTTAAGGTCAGTGCATATCTTTATGATTATTACTTTAAATTCTCTATCAGGCATGTTACTTATATCTATTTTTCTTATATCTCTGGCTGTGGCTTAATCTTTTTTTCATTTAGGAGAAATTCCTCTCTGTCTTCTGATTTTGTTTGCCTTTCTGTGTCTGTTTATTGTATTGGAATATTGTGTATTGGAATGTCTGTGTATTGGAAAGTCAGCTATGTCTCCTCTTCTTAGGGGTGATGACCTCTTGAAGAAATCCTTGTAGTATCCTATAGTATAGTGTTCCCTTTTCCTCAGGCCCCAGCACTTCAGCAAATTTTTCTAATGTGTGCTACAGACACTTCATTGTTTTGTGCCGGCCACTTTATTCTTTAGGCCCATCTTCTGTAGATACTGTCTTTGCCTGCTCTTGGCATTGTTTGGACCCTGGCCTATTTTGGTGAGCTTTAAATAGGTGTGCTCAGGTCTGCTTATGAAATGAGACCTGTCGCCAACTGCTACTGGAACCCAGGTCCTGCAAAGCTCATGCATTGTTGGCAGGAGTTTGGGCCAGTCTTCTAAGGGAGAACTGCTGTGCTGAGGCTGAGGAAGTGTGACTTGGAAGGTCAGTTCCATCTGAGCATGGTGGGGTGGGACTGGGTATAAGCACTTTAGGTCATAAGTTCTGGTGCTATATTTCTCATAGGTGGCCCTGATGGATGGGGGAGGGAAATGGCATCTGTGTTACTTTGTTCACAGACAGGTCTCTCTATGAATCCTGCCACTTTGGGACACATTCTGAGATGGGCAGATAAGTTCCCCACTGTTTGCCTAAGGTGCTCATGAGATCAGTTTCCATGCCATATGTCTACAGGCCATTTGCCCTGAATTCTTTCCAAGAGCAGCCCCAATGCTTTTATGTTCTCCTAGAGCCAAACCCATTGACCTATAGAACTCCAGGCTTTAAGCTTCACTGTTTTCAAGAACTCATGAAGTTCAGCCCCTCTGGCTTACCAAGCCAGTTGTATGAGGATTCATTTTTACCATAAGCGCTCTCCTTAGTGCTTATCTCTTACCCTTCTCTACGACCTTGCCTCCCTCTCCACCATGGTGGCCATGATATATTCCTCTACAAAAAACGGGTCTCTGTGCTTTCTACCTTCTCTAATATGGCCTCTTATCTACCTTTAGTCATGGTTTGTTCTATTAGTCTTCAGGTTGATTTCCAGGGTATTTAGGATGAATTGGTGTTAATCTACTTGTATTTGTGGGAGGATGAAAGCCTAGTGTCTTCCTACTCCATGGCCATCTTCCCCTCCATAGCATATCTTGTTTATATGTTTATCTTGCATGATTTGCTTCCCACACCCTATCCCCCCACACCAGAATGCCTTCATATCATATAGTTTTTTAGTTGTAGGTTTTCTTCCAGGTGTGAGGTAGATACTGATTTGTAAATGGAATTGTTTTTCCTTACTAGGGATTTAAGACTCGAATTGTCCTTTATAAGTGAAATATTGAATATCTTTTTATGTACTCTCTCATAAAGATTTGTACAGCAATGAAATGGTGTTACACATTTGCTAATCTTGACTTTAATAATGCCATATGTGTTAAATAAGGGCAAACAGCATGAATATTAAATAGGAGATAAAACTCAAAACATTTGAATGAAATAAATATAATTCATCTCACTTCATTTCCTATAAGACCTGATGACTTGGCTACTTTTTTGGCTACCTTTTAGTCTGACTAGAAAATAAGATGAAAAACATATCTAAGATGTATTTAAGAAAAAGAATATAGGCGGCGCCTGGGTTGCTCAGTTGGTTGAGCTTCTGACTCTTGATTTTGGCTCAAGTCATGATCTCAAGGTCCTGGGATTGAGCTCCACATGGCTTGATACTCAGCAAAGTGTCTGCTTGAGGATTCTCTCCCTCTCTCTCTGCTCTTCCATCCCCTCTCTGGAATAAATAAATCTTTTTAAAAAGAGAAAAAAAGAATATAGAAATAAATAAAGTATTCAGATGTAATCATTGTATTTCAGTGTGTCAATAGAAATTTCTGTACTTATCAATATACTGAGGTGTTTTCAAAGGAGACAGTATTTAAAAGACCGTTACTTTATTTCAGAAAGGAAATTCTCATGAAAGATGTAAAACATTTTCTGTATCTGTAGTTGAACTTTTAACTTACTCAGCTCTCTAATCTGGACTTTTTGCTTGGAATATTTCATCAAGAAAGTACATTTGAAAATTCATAATTCAGTAATTATTCTTTAAGATGAGAAGACACTATTATGGCTAATTTGGGGACATTTGTTAAGTCATACACACAAGCTGACATATCAAACAATATAAAAGCTCTTTACAAATACTATTTGATATATGTCTTATTTTCATTTTAATCTTATTTTTTTATTATTGGCCTAGAAAATTATAGATGAAGGTTGTTTTTATTATATTTAGGATAGATAAAAATTTAAGTAATTTTGTGGCTTTATATCTTTGATCTCATTAAGGTGATGGTGAGGTGGTAGAACAAGTAATTGGGCAACAAACCAATGACCAAGATGAAAGCATTCTTGATGGAATAATCAGGGAACTACAGAGAGAACAGGATCTTAGACTAATAAATGAAGGAGATGTTCCACATTTTCCAATTAATAGATCATATTCTGCTAATGGTGGTAAGTATGTATATATTTATATGATGGAGGTACTTTATTTAATTTTACTTGCACTAAGTGATTACATGTAAGAAAAATTTTAGGTTTTTAAATAAGAACATTTTTGTTAACACCAAAGTGCCATAATCTGATTGTCATTTGTTGCTAAAAGGCCTTAGCGTTTCTTAGAAATACAGATAGTGCATTTTAATAAACTGTTTTCTCTTAACTAAAGAATGTATTTGCAGCCTTTACATTTTTTCTAATAAATGAGGTGCTACAATAAGTACAGCCTTTTTGTAAAAGGGGACCAACTTACGTTTTCAAAATTAAAACCACTGTGAATATAAAAATTACTAACAAAAGATTTACCCTTCTTTGTTGAAAAGAAATTAACATTATCCCCTTCATCTCTTGAATTTACAGACATACACTGGAAGATAAGCCCTATTCTTAGGAAATACAGATGCAACTTCTGAATTGATTTTTGAAACACTTTGAATAATGGCAATATTCTAATTTATTGTATCGTTTCTTTACTTGAAATATGGCTATACATCTGAATTTTATATAAATCTTAGCTTGTCAGTTTTACTTTTTTTAAAATGATGGAGTTCTTCATGAATTTGCATGTCATCCCCTCTCAAGGGCCATGCTAATCTCTGCATTGTTCCAATTTTAGTATAAGTCATGACGAAGCAAGTGCCATCAATTCTACTTTTATCAAGAACTATTAGTTGTACTTCAAAATGCAGTTGTCTTATGGGATTTTGGCAAATGTGTTTCTTTTTACATTTATATAATTGGGGTTTATTTGTATATAATAGCTTTTAGAATCCAAGAATTGGGGCAGCCTGGGTGGTTCAGCGGTTTAGCGCTGCCTTCAGCCCAGGGCCTGATCCTAGTGACCCGGGATCGAGTCCCACATCGGGCTCCCTGCGTGGAGCCTGCTTCTTCCTCTGCCTGTGTCTCTGCCTCTCTCTCTCTCTCTCTCTCTCTCTCTCTCTCTCATGAATATATAAAGAAATAAATCTAAAAATAGAATCCAAGAATTGAGTAAAGTGATTTAAATTTGAGGTGATTCACAGGGTATTATACTCATTTCCTGATTATTAAGTATCCCATAAAATTAAAATTAAAACATTTCTTTGTTCACCTAAGGAACACCTAACTAACTCATAAACTTTCCTTAACCTGGAAAAAGATAATAAGTGGACTGATAATCCTACAGTAACCAGGCCTTTCTGTTTCTAAGATGTAAAACTTTCTTAGAACCTTGATTTAGAGAATCATTAATGAAATCAGCATTCAGCTTTACCCTCAATAGCTCTACCCTCAATAGTAGAATTCTGTGGATAGATATGAAATGCCATTAGTCAAAACACCTCCACTGAATTCTATTTCCAATGTTTTTGTTTTTGTTTTTGTTTTCTTTCCTGGGTGCTTATTTTAATGGTTAAATGAATGATTCCATTTCTACTTTTATTTGGAAATACAACAAAAATAAATTTACAGGGACATGTCTAAGGACTTAGAAAAGGTTTCATTACTTCATTTCACCTTTTATTCATTGCTTATCAGTTTTGAAAATTAAAGTTTGTTAAAGTATTTTTGTTTATCCTTTTTCTCTTATTACTACTTTTGAACGCCAATTGAAACTTTATGCATAAACCTTTTAATGGGCTAAATATAGGATATAGATTAAAAGCTGCTTTCTGAAGCTTTATTTCTGAATGCTAATAAACATTTGTAAATCTACCAAATCACACTAAATACACTTTTTGTATTTCGTAAGCATTTATTAGATGACAGATGTGAATATACTGTGAAAAAATTTAAAAGAGTGATAGAAACTTTAAGCATTTATTGAGTGCCTTGCTTTATTCATCACTGTATAAAAACCGTGAAGGTGGTACAGAAAATAGAACAAAGGGATAGCAATATTGTCATAGACTTTCCTATTTTAGTGTACTGATCTCTGAAAATTTGGTGCCTTTACTCAGAGAAACTGGTACCTTTCTTTTTGTTTTAGCTCTGAGAAGTCCAAATATGGATGTATCTTCTTCCCCAAATACTGGATTTCGACGTAGTGGTCAGATTGAAGGTGTCCGACAAATGCATAATAATGCTCCCCGGAGCCAGATGGCCACTGAACGAGATCTCATGGCATGGAGCAGAAGAGTGGTGGTCAATGAACTAAATAGTGGAGTTAGTAGGTGAGTCAATAAGGTAACATTAATAAGAAAATTGAGAACTTTATTGTTTAGTTAGTCGATTTTATAACTAAAATTATTTTTTAATCAAGCTGAAGTTTTGTATGTTTTTCTACCTTATTCCAGTTAGTTAATTCTGTAACAACTATTTAATAATTATATTCAATTTGCTTGGCTTTATGCTAAATGGTTTGGGAAATACAGAAAAATTAAAACATAGTCTTCCATGAATTTATAGTCTAAGTTAGAAGATAAGAATACAAATACTATTAAGTAAGAATATGAGACCAGACGTGAGTAAATATTTCAATGATATGTAGACCCAAAATTCAACAGTGGTTCTGAGGAAAGGCCATCAATCTGATATTGGAATAGTTTGGGAATGCAATATAGGTATGTTGTAGATCCCAGTGCTTAGGGTAAATTTTGAAATGCCCTTTAAGTAGACTTCCTTGTATGAAAGGATTTTATTAGGATAAAATTTAAATTTAGAATACCTATTTCTATTTATAAATCCTAACATTTACATTAATATCAATTCCAATTAATCCACATAGTCTGGAAGTAGATTTAGAAAAGAAGAAGAGGAATGCCTGAGTGGCTCAGCAGTTGAGCGTCTGCCTTTAGCTCAGGGTGTGGTCCCAGGGTCCAGGAATCGAGTCCCACATTGGACTCTTTGCATGGAGCCTGTTTCTCCTTCCTCTTTCTGTGTCTCTGCCTCTCTCTGTGTGTCTCTCATGAATAAATAAATAAAATCTTTTAAAAAATTGAAAAGAAAAAGAATATTTGACAGAGAACATACAATCTCTCTTAATCATGCTATCTCCTTTATCAAGCCTTTTACTGATTCATCCAACAAGTAGCAATCATAATTTAATTTCACCTTTTCTTTCTATAGCAATAATAAGAAAAAAGGAGACATAGCTAATTTATGAACTCCTGGCAGTAGAGCAATTTGAAATAATACTTTGCTCAAAATGTTAAAATACAGTTGAAAGAAGGAAGTCAAATAGATACTTGTATGCCAGTGTTCATTGCTATATTATCCATAATACCAGAACAATAGAAATAACTCCATTGTCTGTTCTCAAATGAATGGATAAACAAATTGTGATATATACATACAAGGGAATATTGCTCAGTCATAAAAAGAATGAAGTTCTGATACCTGCTACCACACGGATAAGCATTAAAAACATGCTAAGTGAAATACCAGACACAAAAAGATAAGTAGCAGATGAAATATATATAGAGATATGAAATATCTAGAGTAAGCAGATTCATATAGACATAAAGTTGATTAGAGGTTAACAAGGACTGGTAGAAGGAGAAATAGAGAGTTACTATTTAGTGGTTACAAAGTTTGTTCGGAGTGATGAAAAAGTTTTGGAAATAGTGGTGATGGTTGTTACACAATATTGTAAATGTCAGTAATGTATACCTAAAAATGGTTAAAGTAGCAAATTTTACCTTTAAAGATTTTTTGTTATCTGACTTTAGACTGTTGGTTTGATTTTTGATGATTTTCTGTCACTTTGACATTTGTTATTAGGGTTCAGGAAGAATGTCGAACTGCAAAAGGTGACATAGAAATCAGTCTTTATACAGTTGAAAAGAAGAAAAAGCCATCTTATACTACCCAAAGGGTAAGTTTAGTTTTATAGTACTTTGGGATATACTGCTTGCAAATATTTGCAGATACTAAGTTTTTCAAAGGTAGCAGTTATGTATTAAGCAGCTATTTTGCTAGTTGACTACATATAGGGAGCCTATTTTTTAACGCCAAATTGAAATACATAGCAATTATTAATAAAAAAGAATTACACACAAAAAAAAGAATTACACAAAGTCAGGACATCCTCCAAAATTTAGGATATGTGGTCATTGTAAGTATAAAACATTTGTATTAAAATACCATTTTTATATGGTTAGAGTAAAACCTTAAAATTGTTGGCTGGTCACTAATCACAGTGTAAAAAAATGTTTAGATATCCTAGTAGTCACAAACCACTACCCATGCTCTAAATCTGGTCTACAGCCTATTCCTGTTAATGTAAGTTTTATTGGAACACAACCATACTTATTAATTAACATATTGTCTATGGCTGCTTTCATATACTATAGCATTGAGTAGTTACAACATCTGACTTGCAAAGACAAAAATATTTACACTCCGTCCATTTACAGAAAAGGCCCACTCTTGGCCTACCTAATTATATAGGAGCAAAATCTGATCTATTTTGGAAAGATTCATATTCCCAGTAGAAACTGCTAAGCAGGGAATCAGATTCCTATACTTCATTAGGTACATAGTAAGCCCCTTACTAGTATTCTGATATTGAACAAACTAGTGGCATAACAATGTATGTTCTTATTCCCAGATCAAACTATAACTCCTGAAAAGTATGGTAATGTGGATAGTCTAAGATGATATTAATTTTATTAAAGAAATCTAGGCAATGGGCACTGAATTTTAAAAGTGTTTTTCAGTATTGATAAACACAATTTTAGGTAAGTATCATATGAATATCGTCAAATATCCTTAGATAATATTTTTTTGCGACATTCTTAATTTTTAAATAAGCTTTGTTAGCTTATTTGATGTTCTCCAACAAGGTTATTTTCTTAGAGATTTTGAATGACTCAGATCCATGATTTATATTATTTTCTCCTGCTAAGCTGATTTGTCAGATATGTCTGAGACTAATTAACAAGGCAGTTGGGTCTGTAAACATTTTATATTAAAAATGGGAAATATTTACATATAGGATAAGAAACTGGTCCTTGATACTGATTTATTTATAAGAATTTTAAATTTGTTTACTCCAATAGCATACTACGGTTTTAACTTTTACATAAAGGTATATTATTAATATTTTATACTTGTAAAGGTTAGAAGAACATATTTTTCACGTTAATTTTAGTTAAAAATTAAATATTTTTATCGGTTTATCAAATGTAGTTTTTTAGAAAACTAAAGAAGTACATATTAAGAATTACATATACATAGGTATGATATAGATATCTTGCTTCATCTTGTAACAAACTATGAATAATATAGAATATGTAAATTCTGAGTCAGTCCATTCTTACAGCCCAAAATTTAGGCACTCTTTAACTTGATCACAAAATTTTCAAAATAGGAAAGTACTCAATATTAATGGAAGGTGGCGTAAATATACATGTATCTTGTATTTTCTTTTTGGGGATTTATTCCTAATTGTTACATCTATCCCCACCCTACCCCTGCCCAGTTGATTTGCTTTATATATGTTTGTGTTTGATCACTGGGCCTTCAATTTTTTTAAATCTATATTCTTTCTGTTTTACAGAACGATTATCAGCCTAGCTGTGGGCGGTCTTTAAGAAGGACACAGCGTAAGCGTCAGCATACTTACCAAACACGGTCCAACATAGAGCATAATTCACAAGCATCATGTCAAAATTCAGGTGTACAGGAAGACTCAGACAGTTCCTCAGAGGTTAGATGTCTGCTATTTACTCAGTGTAATTTTTGGTTTCCCCATTAGTATCATCACCTTGGATTTACTTTTAATAGTCATTTTAATAGAAACTAGTTCTAATAATTTTCTTTGAAGATTATTCTTTAGTAAGACATTTAATAGGCAAATTTGCGCATTACATTGAAGTCCTTTACATATATTCCCTGATTTATACCTAAGATTTTTTTTTGCTTTTTTTTTATTGGAGTTCAATTTGCCAACATATAGCATAACACTCAGTGCCCCCTCAGTGCCCGTAACCCAGTCACCCCAACCACCCGCCCACCTCCCTTTCCACTACTCCTTGTTCATTTCCAAGAGTTAGGTGTCTCTCATGTTTTGCCACCCTCACTGATATTTTCACTCACTTTCTCTCCTTTTCCCTTTATTCCCTTTCACTAATTTTTATATTTCCAAAATGAATGAGACCATATAATGTTTGTCCTTCTCCGATTGCCTAACCTCACTCAGCATAATACCCTCCAGTGCCATCCTCGTCAAAGCAAATGGTGGGTAATAATGCTGGTTCTAATGGCTGAGTATATTCCATTGTATACATAGACCACATCTTCTTTATCCCTTCATCTTGTGATGAACACCAAGGCTCCTTCCACATTTTGGCTATTGTGGACATTACTGCTATAAACATTGGGGTGCAGGTGTCCCGGCATGTCACTGCATCTGTATCTTTGGGGTAAATCCCCAGCAGTGCAATTGCTGGGTCGTAGGGCAGTTCTATTTTTAACTCTTTGAGGCACCTCCACACAGTTTTCCAGACTGGCTGTACCAGTTCACATTCCCACCAACAGTGCAAGAGGGTTCCCCTTTCTCCACATCCTCTACAACATTTGTTGTTTCCTGTCTTGTTGATTTTCACCATTCTCAATGGTGTGAGGTGATATCTCATTGTGATTTTGATTTGTATTTCCCTGATGGCAAGTGATGCAGAGCATTTTCTCATGTACTTGTTGGCCATGTCTGTGTCTTCCTCTGAAATTTCTGTTCATGTCTTTTGCCCATTTCATGTTTGGATTGTTTGTTTCTTTGCTGTTGAGTTTAATAAGTTCTTTATAGATCTTGGATACTAGCCCTTTATCTGATACGTCACTTAGAGATATCTTCTCCCATTCTGTAGGTTGTCTTTTAGTTTTGTTGACTTTCTTTTGTTGTGCAGAAGCTTTTTATCTTGATTAAGTCCCAATAATTCATTTTTGCTTGTGTTTCCCTTGCGTTTATGGATGTATCTTGAAAGAAGTTACTGTGGCCAAGTTCAAAAAGGGTGTTGCCTGTGTTCTCCTCTAGAATTCTGATGGATTCTTGTCTCACATTTTGATCTTTCATCCATTTTGAATTGATCTTTGTGTATGGTGTAAGAGAATGGTCTAGTTTCATTATTCTGCTTGTGGCTGTCCAATTTTCCCAGCACCATTTATTGAAGAGACTGTCTTTTTTTCCAGTGGCTAGTCTGTCCTGCTTTGTTGAATATTAGTTGACCATAGAGTTGAGGGTCCACATGGATTCTCCATTTTGTTCCAATGATCTATGTGTCTGTTTTTGTGACACAAGACAGTACCACACTGTCTTGATGACCACAGCTTTGTAGTACAACCTGAAATCTGGCATTGTGATGCACCTAGCTCTGGTTTTCTTTTTCAATATTCCCCTGGCTATTCGGGGTCTTTTCTGATTCCACACAAATCTTAAGATGATTTGTTCCAACTCTCTGAAGAAAGTCCATGGTATTTTGATAGGGATTGCATTAAATGTGTAAATTGCCCTGGGTAGCGTCGACATTTTCACAAAATTAATTCTGCCAATCCATGAGCATGGAATATTTTTCCATCTCTTTGTGTCTTCCTCAATTTCTTTCAGGAGTGTTTTGCAGTTTTTAGGAAATTGAGTCTTTACCTCTTTGGTTAGGTTTATGCCTAGGCATCTTATGCTTTTGGGTGCAATTGTAAATGGGATTGACTCCTTAATTTCTCTTTTGTCAGTCTCACTGTTAGAGTTTAGAAATGCCACTAATTTCTGGGCATTGATTTTGTATCCTGCTACACTGCCGAATTGCTGGATGAGTTCTAGCAATCTTGGGGTGGAGTCTTTTGGGTTTTCTATGTACAGTATCATGTCATCTCCAAAGAGGGAGACTTTGACTTTTTCTTTGCCAATGTGAATGCCTTTTTTTTGTTGTTGCCTGATAGGTGAGGCTAGGACTTCTAGTACTATGTTGAATAGCAGTGGTGAGAGTAGACCATCCCAGTCTTGTTCCTGATCTTAGGGGAAAGGCTCCCAGTATTTCCCCATTGAGAATGATATTTGCTGTGGGCTTTTTGTAGGTGGCTTTTAAGATGCTGAGGAATATTCCCTCTATCCGTATACTCTGAAGAGTTTTGATCAGGAATGGATGCTGTATTTTGTCAAATGCTTTCTCTGCATCTATTGAGAGGATTATATGGTTCTTATTTTTTTTTTCTTGGTGATATGATCTATCACATTGATTGCTTTACGAGTGCTTAACCAGCCTTGCATCCCAGGAATAAATCCCACTTGCTCATGGTGAATAATCTTCTTGATATATTGTTGGATCCTATTGGCTAGTATCTTGTTGAGAATTTTTTAATCTGTGTTCATCAGGGATATTGATATATAATTTTCCTTTTTTTGTGAGGTCTTTGTCTGGTTTTGGAATTAAGGTGATGTTGGCCTCATAGAACGAATTTGGAAGTATTCCATCTCTTTCTATCTTTCCGGAAGAGCTTTAGTAAAATAGGTATTCTTTCTTCTTTAAACTTTTTATAGAATTCCCCTGGAAAGGTATCAGGCCCTGGACTTTTCTGTCTTGTGAGGTTTTTGATGACTGCTTCCATTAATTCCCTGGTTAATGACCTGTTCAGGTTTTCAATTACTTCCTGTTCCAGCTTTGGTAGTTTGGGGTTTTCCAGAAATGCATTCATTTCTTCTAGATTGCCTAATTTATTGGCGTATAGCTGCTTATAATAGGTTTTTAAAATCGTTTGTATTTCCATGGTCTTGGTGGTGATCTCTCCTATTTCATTCATGATTTTATTAATTTGAGCCTTTTCTCTCTTCTTTTTAATAAGGCTGGCTATTGGTTTATCTCTCTTATTAATTCTTTCAAAGAACCAACTCCTGGTTTTGTTGATCTGTTCCACAGTTCTTCTGGTCTCTATTTCATTGAGTTCTGCTCGAATCTTTATTAACTCTCTTCTTCTGCGGGGTGTAGGATCTATTTGCTGTTTTTTCTCCAGCTCCTTTAGATGCAAGGTTAGCTTTTGTATTTGAGTTCTTTCCAGTTTTTGGATGGATGCTTGTATTGGGATGTATTTCTGCCTCGGGACTGCTTTTGCTGTATCCCAAAGATTTTGAATGGTTGTATCTTCATTCTCATTAGTTTCAATGAATCTTTTTAATTCTACTCTAATTTCCTGGTTGACGCTTTCATCTTTTAGCAGGATGCTCTTTAACATGCACGTGTTTGAATTTCTTCCAAACTTCTTGTGATTTGATTCTAGTTTCAAAGCATTATGGTCTGAAAATATGCAAGTGACAATCCCAACTTATAGTATCAGTTGAGACCTGATTTATGACCCAGTATGTGGTCTATGCTGGAGAAAGTTCCACATGCACTTGAGAAGAATGTGTATTTAGTTGCATTTGGATGGAAAGTTCTGTAAATATCTGAAATCCCTCTGGTGCAGTGTATCATTTAATGCTCCTGTTTGTTTGGAGATGTTGTACTTAGAATATCTGTCAATTACAGTGATCCCTGTGTTCAAGTCTCCCAGTATAAGTGTATTATTATCTAAGTGTATCTTAACTTTGGTTATTAATTGATTTACCTACTGGAAGCTCCCACATTAGGGGCATAAATATTCATGATTGGTAAGTCTTCTTGTTGGATAGATCCTTTTAGTATGATATCATATCCCTCTTTATCTCTTACTATAATCTTTGGGATAAAGTATAATTTTTCTGATATGAGGATGGCTACCTCTGCTTTCTTTTGAGGACCATTTGAATGGCAATGGTTCTCCAACCTTTTATTTTCAGGCTGTAGGTGTCCTTATGTCTCAAATGAGTCTCTTGTAGGCAGCAAATAGATGGGTCTTGCTTTTCTACCCAGTCTGAAACCCTACCCCTTTTGATGGGATCATTAAGCCCATTCATGTTCAGAGTTACTATTGAAAGATATGAATTTAGTGTCATCATGATACCTATTCAGTCCCTGTGTTTTTGGATTATTTCCTTGGACTTCCTCTTTCTTTTACAGTGTCCCTCTTAATATTCCTTGCAGAGCTGGTTTGGTAGTCACATATTCTTTCAGTTCCTGCCTATCTTGGAAGCTCTTTATCTCTCCTACTATTCTGAATGAGAGCCTTTCTGGATAAAGTATTCTTGGTTGCATGTTTTTCTCATTTAGGACCCTGAATATATCCTGCCAGACCTTTCTGGCCTGCCAGGTCTCTGTGGAGAGGTCTGCTGTTAACCGAATACTTCTCCCCATAATGTTTAGGGATCTCTTGTCTCTTGCTGCTTTAAGGATCTTCTCTTTATCTTTGGAATTTGCAAGTTTCGCTATTAAATGTCAGGGTGGTGAACAGTTTTTATTTATTTTAGTGGGGGGATCTCTCTATCAACTGCATCTGAATGCCTGTTTCCCTCCCCAGGTTAGGAAAGTTCTCAGCGATGATTTTTTCAAATACACATTCTGGTCCTCTGTCTCTTTCGGTGGCCTCTGGAATCCCAATTTAACATAGATTTTTTCCTTCTGAGGCTGCCATTTATTTTCCTGAACATTTCCTCATGGTCTTTTAATAGTGTTTTTCTTTTTTCCTCAGCCTCCTTCCTTGCCATCAACTTGTCTTCTATGTCACTGACTCATTCTTCTACCTCATTAACCCTTGTCATTAGGACCTCCAGTTTGGATTGCGTCTCATTTAATTGATTTTTTTTATAAGTTAATTTTTATTGGTGTTCAATTTACCAACATACAGAATAACACCCAGTGCTCATCCCGTCAAGTGTCCCCCTCCGTGCCCATCACCCATTCACCCCCACCCCCCGCCCTCCTCCCCTTCCACCACCCCTAGTTCATTTCCCAGAGTTAGAAGTCTTTATGTTCTGTGTCCCTTTCTGATATCTCCCACACATTTCTTCTCCCTTCCCTTATATTCCCCTTCACTATTATTCATATTCCCCAAATGAATGAGAACATACACTGTTTGTCCTTCTCTGATTGACTTACTTCACTCAGCATAATATCCTCCAGTTTAATTTCTGCCTGATTGGATCTAAATTCTGCAGTCATGAAGTCTCGTGAGTCCTTTTTGCTTTTTCCAGAGCCACCAGTAGCTTTATAATAGTGCTTCTGAATTGGCTTTCTGACATTGAATTGTAATCCAAAATCTGTAACTCTGTGGGAGAGAGGACTGTTTCTGATTCTTTCTTTTGTGGTGAGTTCTTCCTTATAGTCATTTTGCTAAGTGCAGAGTGGCTAAACACAAGTCGTACTGTTTAAAGGTAGGAAAGAAGGGGGAAAGGCAGGGGGGAAACAAACAGAAAACAAGAAACAAAGAGGTGTATCCTCTGAATCTGTATACTATAAGTCCCTTGACTTCCCCTGGAGCTTTCCAGTGCTGCTTGGTTAAGATCTAGCTCTTCCCCTGTCCTTCCATGTTGTCTCTGCTGGAGGGGCCTGCTGTGCTGATTCTCAGGTGTGTGCACCTGTGGGTGCTGCCCCACCCCTGCCAGGTGCATGGTTCATTGGGAGCTGTTTATATTATGAGGCCCCTGTTTCCTAGCAGTCCTCCTCAGTCCCAGGCACAAGGTGACACCAAGAGGAATAACAAGTGGTGGTGGCCATCTCTCTAGCCCTAGAGTCAGCTCCCATTCTGCAGGGGCCTGGATGCTCCAGTGGCAGGGGGACCTGATCTGTACAGCTCGGGGCCACCTGGTGGCAGGACTGTCCTCACTCTCCTGTGCCCTCTTGGCCTCCTCTTGTCCCAAGGGGAGTGCTGGATCTTGCGCTGTGTCTCCTGGCACGTTGGGCTCTGGGGCCTGCGCTGCTGGAATCGCGTTCCTGGGACGGCACAGCCCCCCCCACGTGGAGCCGCCGCCTGAGCTGCTGCCTGGGCTGCTCCCTGGGCCCTGCTGCGTCCATGCTCCAGCCCTTTAATGAGCTCGGTCTATGGTGTGTGGCGTGCTCTCCCCAGGTCTCATTTCCTCTGTTAGTGTCCCCAGGAACCTGGGAGCTCCACTGGCCCTCCTGGTATGTTGCTCGAGCTCCCTGCAAGTGCCTTTCCGTCTGGGAAGATTGGTAAAGTTCCTGCTTCTCCGGGACTGGGCTTTCCTGTCCTGGAGGCACACCTGGCCTTAGCCTGGCTCCTCGTGCCCCCCCCCACTGGATGCTTTTTAGTTATTTTTTTCTGTCTTCCTACCTTGATAGAAGCGCGAACTCTTCTCACTGTAGCATTCCACCTGTTCCCTCTTTAAATCTCAGGCCGAATTCTTAGGTTTTCAGGGTGATCTGAAAGTTATCTAGGCAAGTTGGTGGGACCAGGTGACTTGGGGATCCTACTCTTCTGCCATCTTGCTCCGCTCCCAATAAGATATTTTTTTTTTGAGAGCATAAAATATGCCAGTAAAGTTTGACTTTCAGGGACACCTGGGTTGCTCAGTGGTTAAGCACCTGCCTTTGGCTCAGGGTGTGATCTGGGAGTCCTCAGAATGAGTCCCACATTGGGCTCCCTGCATAGAGCCTGCCTCTCTCTCTGCCTCTCTGTGTCTCTCATGAATAAATAAATTCCTTAAAAAAAAACTTTGATTTTTGGACAGTGAGAAAAGAGTGAGAGGTAATTTTCCCAGAAATAAAAAGTGGAATATAAACAGTGATAGTTTACAGTCCCAGACCTGGTTTACTGTGTAATCAGCTGAATACATAGATTTTCCTTTATTGTTGACTTTATCAGTCTTGGAAATTACTAAGTGATGGCTTCTTTCAGTCCCACTTTTTTTCATGGTAAAGAATAGAGTATTAGAATAGAGAAGGACAAACATTATATGGTCTCATTCATTTGGGGAATATAAAAAATTGTGAAAGGGAATAAAGGGGAAAGGAGATAAAATGAGTGGGAAATATCAGAAAGGGAGACAGAACATGAAAGACTCCTAACTTTGGGAAATGAACTAGGGGTGGTGGAAGGGGAGGTGGGCGGGGGGTGAGGGTGACTGCATGACAGACACTGAGGTGGGCACTTGATTGGATGAGCACTGGGTGTTATTCTCTATGTTGTCAAATTGAACACCAATAAAAAATAAATTTATAAAAAAATAAAACTTGTAGTGAACTTTGGACATCAGAAATAAACAAACATTACATTAAATAAAAACAAAAAGAATAGAGTATACCAATTCTTTTCTTCCTTTCTTCTGCAGTCCTGTCCTTTTGTCTCTTTAGTTGTTAAGTGGATAATGTCGGTTTAATCAATCATTGGCAATATATGGCACTCCTATCATTTTTTCAGCTTTCACAGTTGTTTAATTCTTATCAATGATGCCCTTCCTTCTCTCCCCCACCTATGAAAATCTTGAACTAAAAAGAATGGTCAGATATTAAGGAATGTTGTTACCTCTCTAATGTGATAATAGTGGTGTGGTTTTGTTTTAAAAAAGAATCCTAATCTTACTAAATGTTCGTAGTTAAAATGGGTTTTTTGTAAGCATTTACTTTCAAATAATTACTTGGGTATGAGTCATTTGGTCATGGTACAGATAAAACAAGACAGGCAGCGAGTTATTGTCTAAACTGGAGATTGTGTACACAAGGGTAATTTATTCCCTCTATTTTGGTATGTTTGATATTTCACATAATAAAAAGTTTATTAAGTTTTATGGAGAATAGTTATATTAACTTGGCAGAGGCATATAGATATTTTTTAAACAATGATTTTAATATTTAAGAGGGTTATATTTGAGAATCTTAAGGAGTCTGTTCAGTCTTTGAAATAATAAACGATGTTCCATATCAGTAAGATAGTAGATGTTAGAAAGGTTTTAATACCTGGTAGGCTTAGTTGTGAGTTACAGATATATGTAGAAAAATGATTATGTCCATTGTTAAAAATTTATTTATTTATTTTAGAGAGAGAGAGAGCATGAGTGAGTGAAGGGGCAGAGGGAGAAGGAGAGGAGAGAGAGAATATCAAGCAGACTCCCCACTGATCACATGCCCATCATGTGGCTCAATCCCACATTCATGAGGTCACAATCTGAGCTGAAACCAAGAGTCACATGCTCAACTGACTGAGACATCCAGGTGCCCCAGATTATGTGTATTTTAACTGGATTGTTGGTTAGAGGAAATACAAAAAGTGTTATAAAACAGGTAGTGTGTGCTAAATAATAATATGCTGATTAATAACCATGTATCTCAATTGCTGGCTCCTTGTTGCAGGAAGATGAAACAGTTGGCACAAGTGATGCTTCTGTAGAGGATCCTGTTATTGAATGGCAAAGTGAAAGTTCTTCCAGGTAGTTTTAATGGCTTTGATTTGGTCAAAATTATTTGAGCATTTTAAATTTAATGTGAAATTGTGTTCTTGTAAGACTCTGGTAAAACCATAGTTAAAATAGTATTTTATAATAGAAAGGCTGCTTGGTTGGAAATCCAGAGACTTGTTTTATCCTGGTTCTGCCAATATCTTTTTGGGCATGTCACTACACATCAGTTTCCTCATTTCTAAAATAAGTTGTTTTGTAAATTCAAAACTCTGCATCTTAGCAGGCTATATTTAGTTGAGTTTTAAAACAGCTATATTTAACCATTTCCAGGGATTAGGGGCATCTTTATTAAAGGAAGCTTTTGTGACTTAGACAGGAAGTTTGAATTTTAAATTCTGTTATGGGAAATGAACCACTATACTTTATCCAAGAAGCATTTCACTAAAATAACTTAAATAATGATCAAAAATCTATATTGATATTTTTCTGTTGTTAGAATTAAATCAAGCATATTATTTATAATGCTATTTTATTACAAAATGATCATCTTTCAGTTAGGATGCAAAACTATTCCTTTTCTAAACTTACATATTCATAATTTTGATATTTTTATAGTGATTCATCAAGTGAATATTCTGATTGGACAGCAGATGCTGGAATAAATTTGCAGCCTCCAAAAAGACAGACTAGACAGGCAACACGGAAAATATGCAGCAGCTCTGAGGAGGAGAATTTGAAGACACTAGAAGAAAGGCAAAAGAAACCTAAACAAACTAGAAAGAAGGTTTTTAAATTTACAAATTGTTTTTGTTGTTTTTGTTTTTGACTTTGACACTTGAATAATAGTAACAGTTGACTTTTCTCTAAAAATAACATTCCATCTGGGAAACTAAGTAAAATTGTTTAAAATTACTTTAAAATAAAAAGAATTTCATTTTTTTCTGTTATCAAAAGTAGAAGCCAGAATATCTTCATTCTTATTTTAGTCATTATTAAATTAAAAGATTGGTAATCACTTCTCAAAATATAGTAGAGTTTTACATAATAAGGTACTGTAATATAAGTGTTATTCTTGTCATATTTCTTTTCATAAATTTCTTTTAAAGATTCATTTATTTATTTATTTATTTGAGAGAGAGAGCACTAGTCGGGGAAGGGGCAGAGAGAGAGGAAGAGCGAGAATCCCTAGCAGATTTGCCACTAAGCATGGAGCCTGACCACATGGGGCTCAATCTCACTGATTATGACCTGAACTAAAATCAGGAGTCGGACACTCAACTGACAAGACACCCAGGTGTCCCTCTATACATTTTTGACTTATAAAATGGAAGAGTATAATAAATCACGTAGGACTACTTCCATTTCTTTATATATTTTATTTCATCCCAATGATGGTTTCTCTTCCTCACTATAATTTCATTTGTACTAGGTAAAGACTTAATCCACATAGTTATTTGAATATTCATTTTAAAAAATTATTTTGTACATATTCTGTATCCTGTTGCTTTAGTAGATAGAATTGTCTTCTTGATTGTTACAATTTTACTGTCAAAAAGATCCTGTGTTACTTATATTCAAATTCACATGGTATTCTAGGGATGTGAAACTATGTGGTTCTTACATAGTACATAATGTCATATTATTATCTGTCAGCCAAAATTAAGCAACATATTAAAG
Source organism: Nyctereutes procyonoides (assembly GCF_905146905.1). NCBI lineage: Eukaryota > Metazoa > Chordata > Mammalia > Carnivora > Canidae > Nyctereutes > Nyctereutes procyonoides. Next base: position 60,649,541 of record NW_026575125.1, on the reverse strand, counting down.
AACTCACTAGATTATCTTTTTATTTTAAAATTGTATATAATTGATAAATGAAAAATTTTTAAATTTGTATATTTTAGGTTTTATTATAACCTGATTTTTTTAACATTCTCTGTTATTTTTCATACTACTGTCATATATTTATGGCTTGTATATTTGTGAACTATATTTTAGAAAGGAGGACTGATTTCTATGGCAGGTGAACCCAATGAAGAATGGTTTGCCCCTCAGTGGATTTTGGATACCATACCACGACGTTCCCCATTTGTCCCACAGATGGGAGATGAGGTAATTGTTACCTATTATAACTTTTTCTCTTGGAACCTCAAGAGCACTCATTTTAATCAGTCTTAGGTCATTTATATTCTCAATTCTATTATAGTTATATGTACATTGTCTTAACAGCACTCCTCCATCATGTATTCTTGTGGACAGTGACGGAATCTTACTAATTTTTTATTGTTTGTTTTGTCAAAAACCTACCTCCATGCTTCAGATACAACATATAATGCAAAGACAGAGTTTGATTAAAGAGGAACAATACCTTTATTGCCTTCCCAGGCAAAGGAGGCTACAACAGGGTATGATCTTTAAAAATTGCAAGTCTCCTGGATGAAGGGGTTAGGGGTTACTATAGGGAAATACAGAATCGAGGTGGTTTTGATAGGAATTTTCTACTTCCTACCACTACTTTTGTCATGTCGTTAGAGTGGTAACAAGTTCCTGAAACAAAAGGCTAAGAAAGGAGGAGGAAAGGTTTGCAGAGAAGAGGTAGAAGGTTACTTTAAAATCTAGATACATTACTATAGCCATTTTGATTTCTGTTCAACTTTATGCTTTTAAGTGGTTTCATTTGTAGTACTTAGCACAGATTCTTCAATATCTTAGATGCTCAGAGAATATTGAAATAAATTGGTTGGCTTATGAAGTCATGAAAATAATTGTCTTTATTTTTAGCTTAATTGCTACTTAGTAAAATTAAGTGTTATTTTGATCCTAATTCAAGTCCTAATATTCTTTTAAAAAAGCCCATGCTCGACCTGATAGAAAATACATTAGAGAACAATTGCCCCTTTCAGTGATTAGAAGAATGTCATTTTATGGGCAGGTACTTCCTACTGAGCCTATGATTGAATAACATTGTCATATTTATCACTGGTCAGTTAAAAATAGATTTAAATTCTATCCCGTGAGAAAATTTTCATTTCCTTATGAAAATTATAGTAACATTGTAATATTTAACTAAAATTGGCTTGCATACTCTCTGATATACTGAATAATCATTCATTTCTGAGTGATTAAATGCTTACAGTTTTCAAGACTAATAATAGGAATATGATATTGTCTTTATAACAAAAGAAGGGGCAATACTTTGCAAATGGATCTAAAAGTCATGGGACCAATAAAAATTTCACCAAATGTTTCTATATTTGCCCATTATAAATATTTTATACTAGACATAGTGATCAAGCAGTCTTATAAATGAAGAATTACTTTGCAATTACCTTTTAATATTATAAAATTTTGATTAGCACTTCCCCGATGATTAGTGATGTTGAGTATCTTTTCACATGTGTATTGAAGATCTGTGTATATTCTTTCGAAAAGTATCTATTCATGTCTTGTGCCCATTTATGAATTGAATTATTTGATTTTTGGGTGTTGAGTTTTATAACTTCATATATTTTGGATATTAACCCTTTATCAGATAGGTTATTTGCAAATATCTTTTCTCATTCCATTGGTTGCCTTTTAGTTTTGTTGATTGTTTCCTTTGCTCACAGAAAGATTTCATTCTGATGTGGTCCCAACAGTTTATCTTTGCATGTTTCCCTTGACTCAGAAGACATATGTAGAAAGAAGTTACTATACCCAATATCAAAGAAATTAGTGCCTCTCTTCTCTTTAAGGATTTTTATAGTTTGAGGTCTTAAGAAAACCATAGAAGATAATGGGGAGTCTATTACTGCAGAGATAAAAGAACTAAAACTAGTCAGGCTGAAATAAAAAAATGCTATAACTGAGATGTGAAACAGATTGGATGTAATGACGAGGAGGGAGAAGAACAAATAAGTGATATAGAAAATAAAATAATGGAAAATAATGAAGCTGAAAATAACAATGAAAGGAAAATATTGGATCATGAATGTAGACTTCGGGAATTCAGTGACTCCATAAAGCATAATAACATTCATATTATAGGGGTCCCAGAAGAAGGGAGGGAAAAGGTGGCAGGTTTATTTGAGCAAATTATAGCTGAACACTTCCTTAATCTGGGGAAGGAAACAAAGATTGAAATCTAGGAGACAGAATTCCCACCAAAATCAACAAAAGCAGACCAACATGAAGACATATTGTAGTAAAATATGCAAAATACAGAGATAGGAAGACATCCTGAGATCAGCAAAGGAAAAGAAATTCCTAATTTACAAGGGAAGACAAATCATGTTACCAGAAGACTTGTCAACAGAATCATGGCAGTCCAGAAGAGAGTACCATGATATATTTTCATATTTTCCCCATTCAGCCATAATACCTGATCCAATAAGGCCTTCATTCAGAATAAAAGGAGACAAAGAGTTTCCCAAACAAACAAAAACTAAAGGAGTTTGTGACCACTACAGTAGCTCAAGAAATAGGAAAAAAACTTTGAGTGGGAAAGTAAATCCAAAGGCAAGAAAGACTAGACAGAAACAGAGAAAATCTCCAGAAACAACAAGGTAACATAGGTAACAGAATGGCACTAAGTTTATAGCTATTAATAATCACTCTGAATGTAAATAAACTAACTGCTTCAGTTAAAAGACATAATGTATCTGAATGAATCAAAACATAAGACCCCCCCCCAAAAAAAAGAAAAAAAAAACATAAGACCCATCTATGTGCTGCCTACAATAGGCTCACTTTAGACCTAAAGACACATACAGACTAAAAGTGAAGGGATGGAGAGCCATCTATCATGCTTATAGATGTCAAAAATTCTGGAATAACCATACATATATCAAACAAACTAGATTTTAAACCAAAGATAATATAACAAGAGATGAAGAAGGGCACTATATCATAATAAAGTGATCTATCCAACAAAAAGCCCTAATATACATTTGAATATTTATGCTGCCAACTTGGTAGCACCCAAGTATATAAATGGGTTAAGAACAAACATAAAAACTCAGTGATAATAATACAAATGTATTATGAGACTTTAACACCCCACTTATGGCAATGAACAGATAACCTAAGCAGAAAATCAACAGGGAAACAATGGCTTTGAATGATAGACTGAATGAGATAGATATAACAGATATATTCAGGACATTTCATCCTAAAGCACCAGAATACACATTCTTTTTGAAAGCACATGGAATGTTCTCTGGGATAGATCACATATGGGGTTACAAATCAGGCCTCAACAAATACAAAAGGACTGAGATCGTACCATGCATAATTTCTGACCATGATCTGAAACATGAAGTCAGCCACAAGAAGAAATTTGGACAGACCACACATACATGGGTATAAAAGAACATCGTACTAAAAAAATGAATTTGATTAACCATGAAATTAAAGAAGAAATAAATATATGGAAACAAATGAAGATGAAAACACAATAATCCCAAACTTTTGGCATGCAGCAAAAGCAGTCACAAGAGGGAAGTATATACAAAACAAGCCTACTTCAAGAAGCAAGAAAAGTCTCAAATACACAACCTAACCTTACATTTAAAGGACCTAGAAGTGGTACAGCAAATAAAGCCTAAAGCAGGCAGAAGAAGAGAAATAATAAAGATTAGAGCAGAAATAAAAGATATAGAACAAAGAAAAAGGGCAGCCCGGGTGGCTCAGCGGTTTAGTGCTGCCTTTGGCCCAGGATCGAGTCCCACGTCGGGCTCCCAGCATGGAGCCTGCTTCTCCCTCTGCCTGTGTCTCTGCCTGCCTCTCTCTCTCTCTCTGTGTGTGTCTCTCATGAACAAATAAATAAATAAATAAAATCTTAAAAAAAAGAAGAAACAAAACCAATAAAACAAATCAGTGAAACTAGGAACTGATTCTTCCAAAGAATTAATGAAATTAAAAAAAAAAAGAACTAATGAAATTAAAGAACCTGGGCAGCCCCGGTGGCCCAGTGGTTTAGCACAGCCTTCAGCCCAGGGCGGGATCCTGGAGACCCGGGATCGAGTCCCACGTCAGGTTCCCTGCGTGGAGCCTGCTTCTCCCTCTGCCTGTGTCTCTGCCTCTCTCTCTCTCTGTGTGTGTGTCTCTCATGAATAAGTAAATAAAATCTTTAAAAAAGAAAGAAATTGAAAAACCTCTAGCTAGATTTATTAGAAAAAAAAAGAGAGAGAAGAGAGAGAGAGATAAAGGACCCAAATAAATAAAATCATGAATGAAAGAGGGGAAATCACAACTAACACCACAGAAATATAAAAACTTATGAAAATGTTATTAAAAATTATGCCAGAAGTTGGGCAATATGGAAGAAATGGATAAATTCCTAGAAATGCATAAACTACCAAAATTAAAACAAGAAGAAATAGAAAACTTGAAGATATGAAAAATCACCAAAAAATTAAATCAGTAGTTACAAATCTCCCAACAAACAAAAGTCCAGGGCCAGATGGCTTCACAGAAGAAGTCTACCAAACATTTAAAAAAGAGTTAATACCTATATTCACCAAACTCTTGGAAAAAATGGAAGGAAAATTTCCAGAGTCATTCTATGAGACCAGGCTTACCTTGATACCAAAATCAGACAACAACCCCACTACAGGGGTACCTGGGCAGCTAAGTCAGTTAAGCACCAACTCTTCGTTTTGGTTGAGATCATGATTTCAGGGCCATGGAATTGATTTCTATGTTGGGCTCCACACTCAATATGGAGTGTGCTTATCCCTCTTCCTCTGCTCCTTCCACTGTTAATTCTCTCTCTCTCTCTCTCTCTCTCTCTCTCTCTCTCTCTCTCTCAAAAATAAAAAATAAAAAAATAAGAAGACCCCATTAAAAGTGAGAATTATAAGCTTGTATCCCTGATGCATATGGATGCAAAAATTCTAAAGAAGGTCCTAGCAAATTGAATCTAACAGTACTTAAAAGAATGATTCACCAGTCATGGGATTTATTCCTGGGTTACAAGGGTAATTCAGTATTTGCAAATATATCAACATGATAACACCACATTAATAAAAGAAAGATCAAGAACCATTTCATTTTCTCAATAGATGCAAAAAATCTTATGACAAAGTACAGCATTCATTCTTGGGAATAAAATGACCTCAACAAAGTAGGGATGAGGGAACATACCTCCACATAATAAAGTCCGTATATGAAAGACCCATAGCTAATATCTTCTTCATTGGGGAGAAACAGAGTGTTTCCTCTACATCAAGAAGACAGGGATGTTCATTTTCACCACTGAATTTAACATACCTGAAAGTCCTATCCACAGGAAAGAAAAAGTAATAAAAAGCATCCAACTCAGTGAGGAAGAATTAAGTTTTTACTCTTTGCAAATATCCTGATGCCCTGTAGAAATCCCAAGGGACCCCACCAAGAAGTTCCTAGAACTGATACACAAAATCAGTAAACTTGAAGAATACAAAATCAGTGTACAAAAATATTTTGCATTTATATACACCAGAAATGAAGCAACAAAAATAAATCAAGGAAACCATCCCATTTCCAGTTGTACCAAAAGCCAAAAGAGACCTATGAATAAACAACCTATCCACAGAGGTAAAAGATCTATACTCTGGAAACTAGAATAATTATGAAAGAAATTGAAGAGGACACAAAGAAATTGAAAAATGTTCTATGTTCATGGATTGGAAAAACATATTGTTAAAATGTCTATACTACCCTAAGCAATCTGCACATTTAATGCAATCCCTATCAAAATTCCACCAGCATTTTTAACTGATGTAGAACAAACTATCCTAAAAAACACAAAAGACCCTGAATAGCCAAAGCAGTCTTGAAAAAGCAAAGCAAAGCTGGAGGCATCACAGTTCCAGACTTCAAGCTCTATTACAAAGCTGTAGCAATCAAGACAGTTGGTAAATTGAACACCAATAAAAAATAAACTTATTAAAAAAAAGACAGTATGCGACTGGCAGAAAAACAGACACATACATCAATGGAACATAGTAGAGAACCAAGAAATGCACCCGTAACTAGATAGTCAACTAATCTTCGACAATGTAGGAAAGAATATCCAATGGAAAAAAGACAGTCTCTTCAACTCATGATGTTGGAAAAACTGGACAGCAACATTCAAAAGTATGAAACTGGTACACTTTTGTGCACCATATAAGAAGCTAAATTCAAAATGGATGAAAGACCTAAATGTCAGACAGGAATCCATCAAAACCATAGTGGAGAATCATGGAGAAACCATTTTGACATTGGCTATAGCAACTTCTTACTAGACATGTTTCAAGAGGCAAGGGAAAGTAAAGCAAAAAATGAACTTATTGGGGCTTCATAAAGATAAAAAGCTTCTGTACAGCAAAGGAAACAACAAAACTAAAAGGCAGCCTTTGGAATGGGAGAAGATATTTGCAAATGACATATCTGATAAAGGGTTAGTATCCATAATATATAAAGAACTAATAAAACTCCACACCAAAAAAACAAATAATCCTGTCTAGAAATGGGCAGAAGACATGAATAGACATTTTTCCAAAGAGAATCTTCAGATGTCTAACATCCATGCACATGATAAAATGTTCAAGATGTCATGATCAGTGAAGTATAAATCAAAACCATGATGAGATACTACCTCTCACCTGTCACAATGGCTAAAATTAACAACACAACTCCAACAGATGTTGGAGAAGATGTGGAGAAAGAGGAATACTGCAGTGTTGATGGGTATGCAAATTGGTATAGCCACTCTGGATAACAGTTTGGGGGTTCCTCAACAAGTTAAAAATAGAACTACTCTAAGACCCAGCCATTCAGTACTAGGTATTTATCCAAAAGATACAGAATTACTGATTCAAAGGAGCACCTGCACTCCGATGTTTCATTTATCAACAATAGCCTAATAATGGAATGAAACCAAATGGCCTTTGATTGATGAATGGATAAAGAAGTGGCATATATATACAATGTAGCATTACCCAGCCATCAAAGGGAATGATATCTGACCATTTGCAACAATGTGGATGGAGCTAGAGTATTTATGCTCAGCAAAATAAATCAATCATATAAATACAAATACCATATGATTTCACTCATGTGGAATTTAAGAAACAAAACAGATGAACATAGGGAAAGGACAAAAAAAGAGGGGGAAGCAAACCATAAGAGACTGTTAAATATAGAGAACAAACTGGGTTACTAGAGGAGAGGTGGAGAGCGGATGAGCTAAATGGGTTATGGGTATAAAGGAGGGCACTTCTTGTGAGCACACTGGGTATTACATGTAAGTGACGAATCACTAAATTCTACTCATCAAACCAATATTACACTATAACACTAACTAGAATTTAAATGACAGCTTGAAATAGACAAAAATGAAATTATATGGTTTTTATCCTTTCTCTCACAAATCTCTCACGTAATAAGATTAATTACGTGATTTGCAAATATTGAACCACCTTTGAAACCCAGGAATAAATCCTACTTGATATTCGTGAATTATTTTTTAATGTTTTGTTGGAAGTATTTTAATGAGTATATTTGCATCTATGTTTATCGGGGATATTGGACTGCATTTCTTTTTACTGGTGTCTTTATCTGGTTTTGGTATCAGGATAATGCAGGCCTCATAGAATGAATTTTGATGTTTTCCTTCCTTTTCTACTCTTTGGAATATTTGAGGAAATATACGTATTTACTCTTCCTTAAATGGTAGAATTCATCTGTGAAGCCTTCTGGTCCTAGACTTTTTTATGTTGGGAGATTTTTCACAAATGATTCATTTCTTTGCTGGTTATTTTTGTGTTGAAGTCTTCTGTTTCTTCCTGTTTCAGTTTTGGTAGGTTATATGTTTCTAGGAATTTATCCCTTTCTTCTAGGTTGTCCAGTTTATTGGCATATCGTTTTTCATAGTGTTCTCTTATAATGTTTACATCTCTGTGGTGTTGTTATTTCTCTGCTCTCATTTGTGATTTTATTTATTTGGATCCTTTCTCTTTTGTTTTTGTTAACTCTGGATAGAGTTTTATAAATTTTGTTAATTTTTTTTCAAAGAAACTGCTCCTGGTTTCATTCATCTTGTAATTTTTTTTTAGTTTCTTTTTTTTAAAGATTTTATTTATTTTTTCATGAGAGAGAGAGAGAGGCAGGGACACAGGCAGAGGGAGAAGCAGGCTCCATGCAGGGAGCCCAACGTGGGACTGGATCCCGAGTCTCCAGGATCAGGCCCTGGGCTGAAGGCGGTGCTAAACCGCTGAGCCACCCAGGCTGCCCCAGGGATCCCCATTTTTAATTTCTTTATCATTTACTTTTTCTGTAATCTTTATTATTGCCTTCCTTCTTCTGGCTTTAAACTTCAGTTTTTCTTGATCCTTTAGGTGGAAGGTTAGGTTGTTTCTTTGAGATTTTTCTTGCTTTTTTGAGGTAAGCCCATATAGCTTATATACTTTGATCATCGGACTGCTTTTGCTACATCCCAAACATTTTGGACTGTTGTGTTTTCATTTTCATTTGTTCCCATGTATTTTTTAAATTTTTTCTTTCATTTCCTGGTTGTCCCATTCATTGTTTAGTAGCATTTTGTTTAACCTCCATGCATTTGTTGTTGTTCTAGGTTTTTTTTCTTGTGGTTGACTTCTAATTTCATAGTTTTATAGTCAGAAAAGGTACATGGTATGACTTCAATTTTTTGAGGCTTGTTTTCTGACCTAATATATTCTGGAGAATGTTCCATGTACACTTGAAAACAGTGTGTATTCTACTGTTGTAGCATAGAATGTTCTGAATATTTCTGTAAAGTCCATCTGGATAAGTGTCATTCAAAGCCATTGTTTCCTTGTTGATTTTCTGTTTATTTGATCTACCTGTTCATATAAATGGGGTGATAAAATTCCCTACTAATATTATATTATTACCAAGTAGCCTTTATGTTTGTTAGTAGCTGCTTTATATATTTGAGTGTTTGCATTTTGGGTATGTAGTTATTTACAATTTTTAAATCTTCCTGCTTGATTGCCCCCTTTATTATGCTATAGTGCCCTTTTCATTTCTTGTTACATTCTTTCCTTATAATGTCTACTTTTTCTGATATAGCTACTGCTGCTTTCTCTTGACCTGTATTTGAATGATAAATGTTTCCTCATCTGCTTGTTTTCGATCTTCAGGTATCTTTGACTCTAAAATGAATCTTACATAGGCAGCACATAGAAAAGACTTGTGTTTTTATCCATTCTGACACTCTGTGTCTTTTCATTGGAGTATTTTGTCCATTTACATTCAGAGTAATTATAGATAGATATGTACTTATTGCCATTTTATTACTTGTTTTGTCCTTGTTTCTGGAGATTTCCTCTGATCCTTTCTGATCTTTGTCACTTTTGGTCACTCCTTTCCCCTCAAAGGGTCCCCTTTAATATTTCATGGCAGGTCTGATTTTGTGGTCATGATCTTCAGTTATTGTTTTTCTAGGAAACTCTTCATCTTTCCTTCTATTCTGAATGATACCCTTGCTCAATAGGGTATTCTTGACTGCTGATTTTCCCCACTTAGCACTTTGAATATATCATGCTGCTCCTTTCCTGCTGGCCAAGTTTCTGTTGAGAAATCTGCAGCTGCCTTATGTGTTTTCTCTTGTGCTTTAAGGACTTATTTTCTCTTTCTGCTATTCAGACTTTCTTTTATCACCAAATTTTGGACATTTAATTATAATATGTCTTTTTTATTTAAATTCAATTAATTAACATATAGTGTATTATCAGTTTCAGAGGTAAAGTTTAGTGATTCATCAGTTGCATAAAACACCCAGTGATCATTACTTCAAGTGCCCTTCTTGGTACACATCACCCAGTTACCTCATTCCCTGACTCGCCTCATCTCCAGAAACCCTCAGTTTGTTTCCTCTAGTTAGCAGTTTCTTATACTCTCTGAATTTGTTTTATTTTTCCTTCGTTTCCCCTACGTTCATCTGTTTTGTTTCTTGAATTCCACATATGAGTGAAATCATACGATAATTGTCTCCGATTGACTTATTTTGCTTAGCATACCTTCTAGTTCTATCCATATCATTGCAAATGGTAATATTTCACTTTCTCTGTCTATGGAAATCTGGGCTTTTTCCATAGTTTGGCTATTGTGTACATTGCTGCTATAAACATTGGGGCATAGTTATCCCCTTGCTCACTATGTTTGTATCCTTTGGGTAAATTTATAGTAATGCAGTTTCTGGGTCCTAGGATAGCTCTATTTTTAATGTTTTGATGAACTTCCATACTGTTTTCCAGAGTGATTGTACCAGCTTGCATTCCCACAAGCAGCATAAAAGGGTTTCCCTTATTCCCCTTTCTTCCCAACATCTGGTGTTTCCTGACTTCCTAATTATAGCCATTCTGACTGTTGTGAGGTGTATCTCATTGTGGAATTGATTTGTATTTCCCTGATCCTGAGTAATGTTGAGCATTTTTTTGTGTGTCTCTTGTTTATTTTTGTAAGTCTTCTTTGGTGAAATATCTGTTCATGTCTTCTGCCCATTTCTTGACTGTATTATTTGTTCTTTGGGTGTTTATTTTGATATGTTCTTTATAGATTTTGGATCATAACCCTTTATCTGATAAGACATTTGCAAATATCTTCTCCCATTGTGTAGGTTTCTTTTGGTTTTGTTGACTGTTTTCTTTTCTGTGCAGAAGCTTTTTACCTTTATTATGTCCCAATAGTTCATTTTTGGTTTTGTTTCCATTGCCTTTGGAGACATGTCTAGCAAGAAGTTGCTGTGGCCAAGGTCAAAGAGGTTGCTACTTATATTCTTCTCTAGGGTTTTTGATGGATTCCTGTTTCACATTTAAGTTTTTCATCCGTTTCAAATTTGTTTTTTGTGTATGGTGTAAGAAAGTGGTCCAGTTTTATTCTTCTGCATGTGGCTGTCCAATTTTCCCAACACTATTTGTTAAAGAGTCTCTTTTCTCCATTGGATATTCTTTCCTGCTTTGTCAAAGATTATCTGACTAAATTACAACACGTCTTGGTGTTGGCCTGCTTTTGTTTAATTTGAATGGAGTCTCTTTGCCTCCTGGATCTGGATGTCTGTTTCCTTCCCCAGATAAGGGAAGGTTTCAGCTTTTGTTTCTTCAAATAAATTTTCTGCACCCTCTTCTCTCTCTTCTTCTTTGACTCTTATAATACACATGTTATTAGATTTGATGAAGTCACTAAATTCCTTAAATCTATTCTCATGTTACATAATTCTTTCTTTTGTTCAGGTTCATTACTTACTACTACTTTGTCTTCTAGGTAACTAATGCATTCGTTTGTCTATTCCGAATTGCTGTTCACTGAATCAAGTATGTTTCTACTCTTATTTATTGCTCTTTTCATATCTGATTGTTTTTTAACTCCTTTGTCTCTGTAGTATCTCCCTGATGTTTTCTGTTCTTTTCTCAAGCCATGAGTATCCTTGACTGTTGCTTTAAATTCTTCATCAGGTGTGTTACTTATATTTATTTTGTTTAAATCTTTTTCTTTAATTTGGGAAGAATTACTCCATCTGTGATTTCATCTAAGTCTGTCTTCTCTGTGTTATAAAAGCCAATTATACTTCCTTCTTTGCAAAAAGAACACTTGACAAAACAATACAAGGATTTGTAAATTCTTTGATCTGATGAAACAACTCTCTATAGGACCATATTTATCTTGGTGGAATCACTTTACGTCTATTTTGCTAAACTTAGCATATGCTTATATACTTCAAGACTAGTGTGTATTAGGTAATGACAGTTGTACAGGTAATGGAGTAGATATATAAGTGAATCAGACAATTAAATACATAAATTAAATAATGTTTTTAAAGAATTCATAAAACACATGATTTTTATAAAATCAACTCTTAATGACAACATTACTTTTTACTTAGAATGTTAAGCCCTCAGTATTTTGCCTGGATGGCCATACCCACAGATCACTGCCTTTGAAAATGCTCATTATTCAAAGTCTAACTTAAATGCCAACTTCTCCTGGATATTATCCTTGCTTTCCATTTGCCTGACACTCTTTCCTCCTGAGCTTTCATACCTAAATTATTTTTCTTGTATGATACTTAGTATATTCTGCCTTATATCATACTCATATATTTACATGTCTGCCCATATCCTTTTTGAAAAAAAATATTTTATTTATTTATTTATTCATGAGAGAGACACACACAGAGAGAGAGAGAGGCAGAGCATAGGCAGAGGGAGAAGTAGGCTCCAAGTAGGGAGCCCTAGTAGAACTCAATCCCAGATCCCGGAATCACACTCTGAGCCGAAGGCAGACACTCAACCGCTGAGCCACTCAGGCATCGCGTCTGCCCATATCCTTGAGTGAAAAGATTTTTATTTTGATATGTTAACCAGGGCACCTAGTGCCTTGTATATACATATCCAATCATTATTTGTTGAGTACAGGAATAAATATATAATAAATGATATCTGGATAATATGTTTATTATTGATATTTTACCTTTTAATTTATATATTAGCATTTAAGCCTTTTTAGTGTTCTACTTGTATTTTTAGAAAAATTCTGACTTAGACACCATTGATTGGTAGAGTGTATCTGTATTTTTTAAATATCAGTATTTTTTTAAATGTTACTTTTTTAATTTTATTATCTCTATTACCACTTTAAAATTATTGGGAGTGAGAAATTTTTTCTTATAAATCAGAATATGAATATAGTGTTGTATGTTCTCCTAAGGAGGTGAAAGGCATTAACTAATACTACATGAATTCATTTTCTTTCCATACTATGCCAGCTCTGATGTTAATTTTTTGCAAAATAAAAATTCTAATCTATTGGAAATTACTCTATTTAAGTGGCCTGTAGTTAGAATTGCATATATGTGTGTGTGTATATATATATATATATAACATATATATACATATAAAACATTGATATTTAGAATGTTAATTATTGTTTGAAATATAGTACTTTAAAATATGAACCATTTTGTGTACATTTGTCATTGGTCCCTTTCTTCAGAAATTTGTGAAGCAGCTAATGGGAAAAAGATTGTGTGTACAGTATTTATATTATGCAGTAATTAGTGCAGGGCAACGCAAGTATGAGTACTGAATGAACATTATTTGATGGTGACATACATTTTTAAAATTATAATTATGTTTGTTTTAAACAGAAGACATTTGTAAGAATATATATTGGGATATATAGAGTTGTTAAATAGAATGCAGCTGTTTAATACCTTATGTTTTTTGTTTTAGCTTATCTATTTCAGGCAAGGACATGAAGCTTATGTACGGGCTGTAAGGAAGTCAAAAATATACAGCCTTAATTTACAAAAACAACCATGGAATAAAATGGATCTCAGGGTAAATTTGACATATTCATAAGTGTGCAATTGAAATAGCTTAGGAATTAAGTTATTTGCTTACATGTTTTTTTCTGTTTCATATATATTTCACTATTGATTGTATGTCTAAGATAAGGTAATGTACCATACTCTTGTACAGTTGAATGTTATTGGTCATATTTTGTGTTTTCTGTAATTTGTATGCTACCTGTTGTCTTGATTATTTGACTTAATTTCCTTCAAGCTTCAAGTCTTCTATGTATATACCTTTTTTTAGAGAGAGAGAGAGAGAGAAAGAGAGAGAGAGGAGTGTAAAACAGTAGTTCCCTGGTATAGATATTTTCCTTAGCAATTACAAAGTTGCAAAGCCTACATTCTGGAGGCTCTATAAACTGACTGCATGTGTGGACTACAGACAGCCTTGTGGTTCCAATGGCTTTAAGATATAGTAAATATCATAAATCTCAAGGAATTCAGAACTTTGTGGTGCTTTATGGATTATCTATTTTTATATATTACCCTATACCTACATGGTATTAAGTAAAATAGATATTTATTTTTTAGAGAAGGTTTTTCTGACTGTACATACATATTCATCCATTGATTCATTCATTTGTAGATAGATATATGCATACAAACAGACATAAGGATACATACACCATCATTTCTAGTTAGAATTATGGGTGTTTTCTTTTGTTTTTCAAAGTTGGAGAACAAGAGACTAAAGAGCAATTTTATATTGGTTTTCCAGGTAAATGAAGAATGGTTATGCAATGATGTTTAGCAGGAAGGATACATGGAAGAATGTATATGTATTGAAATAAAATTTAGAATATTTAAATATTTAAATATTTAAAATATTACATTAAGTTTGTAAGCTACCAAAATATCTTATCAAGTGAGCTTTACACGGTCATCTCCTGGTAGATAGTGATAGTCATCTATTCTGAATCATGTGAAAATTGTGGTGTGGGGTTTTTATTTGTTTATTTTTTTTAGAATCAAAGTATGAATAAAACATCATTTTTTATTTTAAATTCTAACCCTGTGGCTCTAGAAAATTGTAGGAGGTAGCATATGTGTGAGTGCAAGAGTCTGTAGGAGGTAGCATATGTGTGGGTGCAAGAGTCTAGGCTTTGAAATATGACCTATTTCAATCCCAAATTTGATTTTATACACACATACAAGTGTATAATTTTAAGCAAGTCACTATACCCATGAGGCTCAGTTTTGTCATCTGTTAAGTGTGGCTAATAATCAGTTATAAGTGTGGTTTATAAAATAATTTTGTGGGCATTAAAAATGTAAGTCCTTTCTTCAAATTTATCTATCTATCTATCTATCTATCTATCTATCATCTATCTTTCTATCTGAAAACTTGCATACTGTATTTCTCCTGGAGGAGTGATTCTTTTTTTTAAGATCTATTTATTTATTTATTCATGAGAGACACAGAGAGAGAGAGAGGCAGAGACACAGGCAGAGGGAGAAGCAGGCTCCATGCAGGGAGCCCGGCGTGGGACTCAATGCCTGGTCTCCAGGATCACACCCTGGGCTGAAGGCAGCACTAAACTGCTGAGCCACCTGGGCTACCCAGGAGGAGTGATTCTTAACTAGACAGAGCATCATAATCCCCTAGGGAGTTCTTTCAAAATATGTAGGACTCAGCTTATACCCCAGACCTACTGAATTCAATTCTATAGGGGTAGGGTTTAAGAATATGAATTTTAGGGATCCCTGGGTGGCGCAGCGGTTTGGCGCCTGCCTTTGGCCCAGGGCGTGATCCTGGAGACCCGGGATCGAATCCCACGTCAGGCTCCCGGTGCATGGAGCCTGCTTCTCCCTCTGCCTGTGTCTCTGCCTCTCTCTCTCTCTGTGTGACTATCATAAATAAATAAAAAAAAATAATAAAAAAAAAGAATATGAATTTTAAAAATGTTCTCAAGGGGATTCTGTTGCATATGTTTGGTCTAGAGCCCTGCTATTACTACAACCTGCTATTAAGGGTCAAGAACCATGTCTTATTGCCTTTAGCACTTAGTGGAATGCTTAATACTTGGTGAGTATTCAGATAATTGTTTTTAACTGTTCGATAAATAGTAAAATAATATGCAAATGTTGGGCAATTATTTATATTAAAATTATAATTTGTTGGTATTTTCATTAATAGGAACAAGAGTTTGTTAAGATTGTAGGAATCAAATATGAGGTTGGACCACCTACACTATGTTGTTTGAAGCTTGCATTTCTGGACCCTATTTCAGGCAAAATGACTGGAGAATCTTTTTCCATTAAGTGAGTAGCTATCTCTGGTTGTTGTGTGTGTGTGTTTGTCTGTGTGTATACACTTGACCCTTAAACAATGTAGGGGGTTATGGGAACTGACCCCCACACAGTTGAAAATCTGCATATAGCTTTTGACTCCCAAAAAACTTAACTACTAATAGCCTGCTGATGAGCAGAAGCCTTAGTAATAACAAATTTTTGACTAATATATATTTTGTATGTTTTATGTATTATATTTAGTATTCTTAGAGTAAGGTAAGCTAGAAAAAGTAAAGTGTTAGGAAAATCATAAGGGAGAGAAAATATATTTACAGTACTATATCATATTTATTGAAAAAATCTGCATATAAGTGGACCTGCACAGTTTAAACCCATATTGTTCAGAGGTCGATTGGATATATGTATTTATATATATATATACACACACACACACATATATGAGCAATTTGCTTAACCTCTTTGAATTTATGCCTTCATCTGCAAAATGTAAACATTAATAACTTCCTCAAGATTATTGTGATGAATTAAAAGGAAAACCTTCATAAATGCTTATTTAACAGCATGGCTAAAACATAGTAGTTGCTTTTATTTCTGTTAATACTAATAGGAATAGCTAATCAGGGACTCATTTCTTAAAGTTTGAAATCTAAGGAGCTGAAAGACCATCAGTTCATAAAATAAAAAAAGTCTAAGCTTTAAGGATCTTCATTGGTGTCTTTATGTTATTGAAGCAACATAGTAGGCAGGGACTCCCAAATAAATAAAAGCAGATGTAGTTTAAGTTAAAGTCATTTGCAGGAACCCTGAGGATTTCACAACAGTTTTTAAATGGCTCCTCATTAAAAATATATTTTGGGATATTTAGTAAGTAACATATGCTATTATTTTGGATATTGATTTATATGTGCTTTATTTTTTGTATAGGTATCATGACATGCCAGATGTCATTGACTTCCTTGTGCTACATCAGTTTTATAATGAAGCCAAAGAAAGGAACTGGCAGATAGGTAAGTATAAAATTCTCACTTAACTAATAAGTGTGAAATAGAGTTAGCAACTTTTTAACTCCAAGTTATTTTTTTAATATTTTATTTCTTTATACATGAGTGACACAGAGAGAGAGGCAGAGACACAGACAGGGGAGAAGCAGGCTCCTCGCAGGGAGTCCAATTTGGGACTCCATCCCCAGACCCAGGATCATACCCTGAGCCAAAGACAGATGCTCAACTGCTGAGCCACCCAGGTGTCACTTTAACTCCAATTTAATAGAAATAAACTAGTTTAACATGTAGTAGATAAAAGCTGTTAGCCAAATTAGAAAAATCAAATTAAATTTTCCTTCTTGGTTATGTTTAGGTGATTTTATGCACATTATATGTGACATCTAACTTCTAAACTTTCTGCAAATATATAATCTGTTAGAATTATAAAGAAACTCATCGGGATCCCTGGGTGGCGCAGCGGTTTAGTGCCTGCCTTTGGCCCAGGGCGCGATCCTGGAGACCCGGGATCGAATCCCACGTCGGGCTCCCGGTGCATGGAGCCTGCTTCTCCCTCTGCCTGTGTCTCTGCCCCTCTCTCTCTCTCTCTGTGACTATCATAAATAAATAAAAATTAAAAAAAAAGAAACTCATCAAATGTCAGTTGCCCTGATGGAGTACTTAACACTTGGGCTCTTAAGGAGACCATTACTGATTGTGGTTTTATTTCTTCTCTTTTTCTGTCACTCTTGTCTTTCTCCATCTCTCTCTGATTCTCTCTGTACCTCTACCTCTTTCTACCTCTTTTTTCTTCCTCTCCCCCACCCACCTTCCTCTGTCCCTTTCTTACCTCCTCACTAGCTATTTGATCTTGAACAAATTTTTAATCTCTTTGTGTCCTACCTCTATTATCTTTATAATGGAAATCACATCAAAATGTACCTATAAGGTTGATGTGAGCAATAAATGAATTAACATACAGAAAACACTTAAAATGGTATTTAAGTACTTAAAATTCATACTGTTTAATGTTTGCTATTAGTACTTTTAAATTCTCCTTTTTTTGTGGGAGAAAATTTTTGTTCACAGTGGTTTGGTTTTATAATCCTTAGCCCTTTGGAGGCACAAAATCAGTATTAAGAGATTTTTTAAAGGCAAAAAGGAGAAGAAACAACTGTAGTAACTAATGTATAGTACAAGAAAAAGTATGCCTAATGATGATCCTAAATAATGGCTAAATATTATATGTGATAGCATTTATTTAAGAAGGTATGGACATATTTGATTTATTTCAGAAAGATTATAGTACTTGACACCAAAATTTCTTAATGAGGGCAAAATGTAAAATTTATTTATCTAGGAAACTCAGATTGAAACCTCTGATAATCCTAGATACAATGCTACTTCTGTGTCCAACAAAAAGTAGCAAATTAGAATTTGAACAAAGTATTATTCTCAAAAACATCCTTTTAAGAATTTCTAAAACATTATAGGTGATAGATTCCGCAGTATAATAGATGATGCCTGGTGGTTTGGGACTGTGGAGAGTCAGCAGCCTTTTCAACCAGAGTATCCTGATAGTTCTTTCCAGTGTTACAGTGTTCAGTAAGTACACTTATGGTATTTTAATGCCTGATATAATACTGTTGTAGTACTATATGGACATTCTATAAACCCTACTAGGAATAATACCTTGTTAATTTGACTTATCTTTATCTGACCTGTAAGAAAGTAATCATAGTACCTGTAAGGAAGGAATTTGATGATAAACCTCTTGGTCCAATATGTGTACTAAAACAAAGAACTGAAGACTTATTTCTATCTCCCTTATGCCTATATTTTAAGTATTTGTGTTTTAAACAAGAATTGCAACTATTATTTCATGAAGAATACTGAAATTCAGTGTTTAAAATAATTGTTATAGCTGGAATATAGCAATAAATATTAGTACTCAGTCTTTTATTTAATGATATGAATTCTAGGCAGAGGTATTATATTTGGACATACTATTTGTCTACATCGTTTACTTTAGTTCTTCATTTAAACACCAGCATAGTAAGATTTCTAATAAATGAAGTTTTCTTCAAGAATGATAAAGCTTAAAAAGCAGAATGATAAAGGTTTATTCTATGAAGTTTGACTTTCAGTCTCGATATTGCTGATGAAAAGGGAATAATAAAATTTTGGAGATGCTGTGATACTTAACACTGTTAGGTTAAAGTGGGTTATCCTACAGAAAAAAAAATTGATCTATCAAATTGACTTGTTTAACCTAAAAGGAATTTTCCAAAGAGATCTTTTCATTCAGTACCCTGGTTTGATATTGAATACATACTTGATTGGAATGAAAAAAAACCCAAGTAAAATTAAGTGTAAACTTACTGCTCTCTATATTTCATATTGGTGGACTATTCTCTAATTTCCTCTATTTCTTTTGCTGTCTCTATTAAAGGTTTATTATATTATCTTTATGTAAGTGAAATTGTACTTTAAGGATAACTGTATCCCAAATTTTACCACAAGAAGTCATGCAAATTATGCTAGTATATAAAAGTGTCATGTGAATTTAATTTATATCTTGTTATTTTTTAATAGCTGGGACAATAATGAAAGAGAAAAGATGAGCCCCTGGGATATGGAGCCAATTCCAGAAGGAAGTAGATATACTTTTTAAAATGAATTTTAAATATTCTAAAAGAAAAATATCAGTAGCATAATATTGGAAACTAATCATTTCTGATTTTTTCATCTTATACCTAGCTGCCTTTCCAGATGAAGTTGGTGCTGGTGTTCCTGTGTCCCAGGAGGAACTGACTGCTTTGCTATACAAACCACAGGAAGGAGAGTGGGGAGCTCACTCCAGAGATGAGGAATGTGAACGGGTTATTCAGGGCATCAACCACCTTCTTTCCCTGGGTATGGTGGATGTGAAAGAATATTAGGACAGAACGAGGAAAACCAGAATTTTAAGTTCTACAAAAGGAAATACATTTTTTTCACTGTATACTTTTAATTTGAGAGGCACTTTTAATCAAGTTACTAGTTTATTATTAATATTTTTATATGTTTGAACAATGTAATAACTGATAAATGTTTTCTATTCTCTGGGGGCTTACAGTAGAGAAGGCAAGCATATAGTTGTCTTTTACTTTCTTTAGTCACTTTGGTGCTCCAGCTGTTCCCTGAGCCTAACTTTGCATGAGGTTTTTGGTAGACAGTGGATGAGTAATATATTTTACTCACATGCCTAAACTGTATTATCTAAAACATATCACTTAAGCTGTTTGGCATTTATCCAGAAAAGACATCAGTTTAAAGTTAAACACAGATCTCCTTTAATTTGTCTCATTTCACCTGATTTGCACCACTGTATTATACAGGATTCATAGATATTATGTCCAAATAAAGAAAATGACATTTTAATAATATTCATCTAATATTAGCATAATTGAATCATCATTTTAATAATGTAGTATATTGCCCTCCCTTCTTATTTATATATGAGTTTTTGTTTGTTAACATGAAATATTAATGTCCTTTATAACTACCTTTTTAAATTTTGGTAATATTATAGATTTTGCCAGCCCTTTTGCTGTTCCAGTGGATCTCAGTGCCTATCCTTTGTATTGTACTGTAGTTGCTTATCCAACTGACCTCAACACCATTAGGCGGAGACTTGAAAATCGCTTTTACAGGTCTGTTTAGTTTTATTATTTACTATAAAGTTCATAGCTTTGTATCTTTTGTTTTCCTTTTTGCATAATGATGCAGTGAGATCTGAATTGTCATAGAGTAAAATAATCATTCAGTATACCCACTGCAAAATTTCTTTAAAAATTTGGAACTCTGATTTTCCTTTATTCAATAGATTCTCAGTCTTTTAGGGTAAGGAGTGTGGAGTAAAGGACAGGGAAGAGGGATGCCCAGGTGGCTCAGCAGTTGAGCATCTGCCTTCGGCTCAGGGCATGATCCTGGAGTCCCAGGATCAAGTCCCATATCAGGCTCCCTGCATATATCCTGCTTCTCTGTCTGCCTGTGTCTCTGACTCTCTCTCTTTCTCTGTGTCTTTCATGAATAAATGAATAAAATATTAAAAAAAAGAAGAGGGAAGAAATTTTGAGTAGCACAAATCACATGTGAAACAAAAACAACAGTTCACTTTGGTTTATTAAAGGCAGATTAAATGGTTTGTAGTTTCATTGTGATTAAGGTGCTATAGAAACTTGGAGCATGATTAAATCCCTTGTTGAGGAATTAGGCAACAGTTAGATTTAATTACCAGTCCCCGAATGTGTTTAGATAAAGAGCCAAGTTATTTTTTTCTTGGTTTCAATTGGGAGATTGTGAGAAAGTAGTGGAGGACACCTTTTAGTACCTCTCTCACCCCAGAGTCTACTATGTCTGAACCTAGTTATTCCAGCATGAACTGGTTATAAATATAATCAGGTGGTTGTATTTTATATTACCTACAATTTCATTTAATAATATATATCATAAACCTAACTATGTAAAAATCTGTCTTTTTCTAGAACATGGTTTCTTTTTTTTTCTTCTCCCCTGAAAACTAAACATTGTTTTGACCTTATAAAAACACCGTTTGTGTTTACACTTACTTGGTTAAATCACTCTTTACCCATAATGTCCTGGGTCAGTTCTTTTTTTTTTTTTTTTATGATAGGCACACAGTGAGAGAGAGAGAGAGGCAGAAACATAGGCAGAGGGAGAAGCAGGCTCCATGCACCGGGAGCCCGACGTGGGATTTGATCCCGGGTCTCCAGGATCACGCCCTGGGCCAAAGGCAGGCGCCAAACCGCTGCGCCACCCAGGGATCCCCTGGGTCAGTTCTTTTTAATATGAAGTCCAGTGGTCCTTAATTCTTACCTAGGCTTCAAATACTGTAACTATATACCTTTATTAGTGCACATCCATTTAGACACATTTATTAAGTCACATACATGTGGTAGAACACCTTTGACATACTATGATTGAGTGTTTAGTTGTTCCATGTTGTATATTCTTAGAATAAACTTTAAATGTATTAATCAAGAGTAATAGGGCAAGTTTTTCTTTCATAGGAGAATATCAGCATTAATGTGGGAGGTGCGCTACATTGAACATAATGCCAGGACTTTCAATGAGCCAGACAGTCCTATAGTTAAAGCAGCCAAAATTGTAACTGATGTCTTACTTCGATTTATTGGGTAAGAAGCAGTTTTATCTTCTATAGGAGCTGATTTCTGATTTTTTAAAAATTACATTGAAATATATTTTGACTTTCTTGTTTCTTAGGGATCAGAGCTGTACTGATATACTGGATACTTACAATAAAATTAAAGCAGAAGAATTAAACAGTACTGATGCAGAGGAGGTGAGATTCACAGCATGATTAATAGGCATGAATTCCTTTTCTGTTTTTTGAAGTACAGTAAGTATTATGTGTGTTATAACTGGCTATAAGCATTGAAGCTGATTTCTAAAAGTTGCCTGAGTACCTACATCTTTTTGTATTAAACTCTTTAACCTGTATTTAGATGGCATATACTAGAAATGTAGTGGTGCTACAATTTTTAGTCAGAAATAGGTGGCCAGTCATTCTGTTTGACTCAGTGAGTTTCAGTGATGAGAAATCAACACTTCATTTTCCAGCTTTAAAAACAAGACAAAACACTAAATATTTTAAAAGAATGGTTAGTTTTTGGAAATTTTAATAGGGATTGATTTTCTATGCAATATGTATAAAATATTAAAGTATTTTAAATTTTCAGGTTTCAAAGTACATTTTTAGTAGTTTAATGAAATTGCTATTTAATTTCCTTTATTGAAATTTACAAACATAAGCCAGTTTTTCTTAATGAAATTAAATTAGTATCATCAGCAGACCTACACATATCTAATTTCCCTATACTTCCAATTTACATAAAACCATTTTTCATTGAAAGCTATTATGGAAGCAAAAACCAAGAGGTGGAAATAATGGAATGTAATAATTCAAAAATATTTAATGGAAAACAGTTCATCCCAAGGATGAGTGTCTCAAACATGCTATTGAAATGGCTATTGTATAGATATATTTTACATGTTTATATTGTCTGTGTTAATATCTAGAACGTAAATATCCAATTTTTTCTTTTTCTTTTTAATTGACATAACATTTATTAGTTTGAAAGGTATAACAAATTATTCTATATTTATATATATTTGGAAAGAATCACCAAAATAAGACTAGTCACCATACATAGTTATAGTTTTTCTCCTGTGATAATAATTTTTTAAATTTACTTTCTTAGCCACTTTCATATATTCAAGATAATATTATTAAACAGTAGCCACTGTGCTGTACATTTTATCCCCAACACTCATTTATTTTATAACTGAAGCTTGTACCTTTTGACCCATTATGTGTATTTTGGTCCCGCACTCTAGTCATCCCCATCTCTGGCAACTACCAATCTGTTCTATGTATCTATAAATAATTTTTTTTAGATTCCACATATAAGTGAGATTATAGATGTTTTTCTCTGACTTGTTTCACTAGGCATAATGTTCTCAGGGTCCATATATTTTTGTCCTAAATAGTTTCCTTTTTATGGCTGAATAGTATTCCATGAGGTATATATTACCATTTTTTCTTTATCCATTTACCCATTAATGAACACTTAACATTGTTTCTATGTAATGGCTATTGTAAATAATCCTGCAATGAATATGGGAGTAATATATCTTTTAGAGTTAGTGTTTTCATTTTCTTTGCACAAAATCTCAGGAGTGGAATTCCTAGATAATTTTCTTTTTTTTTTTTAATTTTTTGAGGAACCTCCTTACTGTTTTCCATAGATTGCACAAGTTTACATTTCCACTAATAGCGCACAAGTGTTCCCTTTCTCCAAATCCTAACCAACACTTGTTATTTCTTGTTTTTTTGATAACAGCCATTCTAACAAGTGTGAGGTGATATCTCATTGTAGTTTTGATTTGCATTTCCCTGATGGTTATTGATGTTGAGCACCTTTTCATGTACCAGTCAGTCATCTATATCTTCTTTGGAAAAATGTGTATTTAGATTCTCTGCCCATTTTGTTTGTTTTTTAAGTCTTTTATTTGAGTATAGTTTATACACAATGTTACCTTAATTTCAGGCATACAACTCCTCTACATGTTACGCAATGTACACCACAAATGTAGCTACCATCTGTCACCATATAATGCTATTACAGTATTATTGACTCTGTTCCCTATGCTGCCTTTTATTCCTGTGACTCATTCATTCCATACCTGGAATCCTGTATCTCCCACTTCCCTTCACCCATTTTGCTCATCAACTCCATCCCGTTCCCTCTGACAACCATCAGTTTGTTCTCTGTTCCAATATTGTTATTTATTCTTTACTGAAAATGTATCTGACTATAAAACATTGTATTATCAGATTTAAATGTTATTGACATAATAAGGAAAACTCAGATATTCCAATTAGATATCATCCTCTTAAAACTAATGAAAAAATTTTCAAATTCCATATATAAGTAATACCATGCAGTATTTTGTTTTGTGTTGTTTTGTTTTGTTTTTTTCTGGCTTATTTCACTTAGCATAATGTCCTCAGCATCCACCCATGTTGTCCCAAATGACAGGTTTACCTGTTTCTCAAGACTGAATAATATTCCATTGTGTGTATATATTACAGCTTCTTTATCCATCCATCTGTTGAGGATACTTTGGCTGTTTCCTTATCTTGGCTACAGTGAATAATGCCTTAGTGAATATATAAGTGCAACTGTATTTCTTTGATATCCTGTTTTTATCTGGATAAATACCCAGAATTAGGATTGCAGGATCATATGATAGTTCTATCTTTACTCTCTTTGAAGAACCTCGGGGATGCCTGGGTGGCTCAGCGGTTTAGCTTCTGCCTTCAGCCCAGGGCATGATCCTGGCATCCCAGGATCAAGTCCCACATCAAGCTTCCTGCATGGAGCCTGCTTCTCCCTCTCCCTGTGTCTCAGCCTCTGTCTCTCTCTCTCTCTGTCTCTCTCTCTGTCTCTCATGAATAAATAAATAAAATCTTAAAAAAAAGAAGAACCTTGATACTGTTTTGTATAGTAACTATACCAATTTAAATTTCCACCAACAGTCCTCAAAGGTTCCTTTTTCTCCATATCTTCACCAACATTTATTATCTTTTGTCTTCTTGATAATAGTCATTCTAATAGATGTGAAATGATATCGTGGTTTTGATTTACATTTCCTTGATGACTAGTGATATAGAATACTTTTTCATGTACCTGTTGGCCATTTTTAGATGTCTTCTTTGCAAAAATGTCTATTCAATCCCAACGCCCATTTTTACATTAGATTTTATTTTTATTACTGAATTATATATTTTTATATATTTTTACTATTAACCCCTTACTAGAGGCAAGATTTGCAAATACTTCATCCCATTCTATAAGTTGCCTTTTCATTTTGTTGATGCTTTGCTTTGCAGAAGCTTTTTAGTTTGATATAATCCAGTTTACTTTTGCTTTTGTTGTTCTTTGTTGCCTTTGGATTTTGTTAAATCCAAAAAAATCCATTGCCAAGACCAGTGTCAATGAATTTACTCCCTGTGTTTTATTTTCCCCTAGGGGTTTTATGGTTTCATGTCTTACATCCAAATCTTTAATCCACTTTGAGTTGAATTTTATGCATGGTATAAGATATGGGTCAAGTTTCATTCTTTTGCATGTAAATATCCTATTATCCCAGCACCACATATTAAAGAGACTATCCTTTCCCAATTTTGTATTCTTGGCTCCTTTGTTGTAATATAATTGAGCATATATGTGGGTGTTTTTCTGAGCTCTATTCTGTTCCATTGATCTGTATATCTTTTTTTATGCCAATACCATACTGGTTTTGTTACTGTAGTTTTATAATATAGCTTGAAATCAGGAAGTATGAGGCCTCCAGCTTTGTCTTTCTTTCTCAAGACTGTTGGAAAGGTCTTGAGACCTTTAGGTCTATTAGGAACTTTTTTTGTGGTTCCATACAAATTGTAAGATGTTTTTTCTATTTCTGTTAAAAATGCTATTGGAATTTTGATAGGGGTTATGTAATCTGTAGGTGGCTTTGAGTCATATGTGCATTTTAATAATAATAATTCTTCCAATTAATTACCACAGGGTATCTTCATTTAATTCTGTCTTCAATTTCTTTATTCAGTGTCTTATGGTTTTTAGTATGCAGATCATTCATCTCCTTGTTTAAAATTATACCTCAGTATTTTATCCCTTTTGGTGCAATTATAAATGAGATTGTTTTCTTACTTTGGCTTTCTGATAGTCCTCAGTGTATAAAAATGCAACTTATTTTTGTATATTGATTTAGTATCCTACAACTGTACTGAATTTACTTATTAGTTGTAACAGTTTTTTCAGTTGAGTCTCTAGTGTTTTATATATATAATGTTATGTTATCTGCTGAAAGGCGTAGTTTTGCTTCTTTTATAATTTAGATGTATTTTGTTTTTCTTGACTAAGTGCTGTAGCAAAGGCTTCCAATACTATATCAAATAGAAGTGGCTAGAGTGAGTATTCTTGTCTTGTCCCTGATCTGAAGAGAAAAGCTTTTAATTTTTCACCATTAATCATGATGTTAGTTAAGGGATTGTCATATATGGCCTTTATTAAAGTGTTGATGTATATTCCCTCTACATCTAGTTTATTGAGAATTTTTATGATGAATTTGGTGTTGCTGTGTTGCTGTCCTCAGAGTAGCATTCTTTGGGTTAAAATAGAATATTAAAGTAAAATGTATTTCAACTTTATTTGATTAGAAGGAATACCAGTAGCTCATAGGCGGGTTTTATTTTCTCCAGACATTCCTTATGTGCTTCACTACCACCAGGGTGAAAAATGGCGTGTGGGCCTTGCCTCTTTGTATTAAAAAACTATGCCTCAGAGGGATATTTAACTGCATCTTAAGTTTTAATACACACTCATATTTTCCCTATAGAAAATAGATGTATTTCTTAAAATGGTGAAAGATTAAAATGAGTAATTCATGATTATAATATATTGAAGTAGCATGTCATATAGAATAAGTTTTATAAAAAAATATTAACATTAGGTAAAATTTTAGATACCAGTCCTATAATTTTTTCTTAATATTTGATTCTTATTTAAAGAGAAACTTTGTTTACTCTTCCTCTCCCAATATATTTTTCAGTTTGTATCTAGCACATAGGCAAAGTTTGGAGTAATTGTTCCTTCAAACTTTGTTCTGCCTGCTGCCTGCTCCAATGAAGGTGTTATTTGTGATTGTATTTGCCATTTCTTTGTAAATGTTTATAAAATTTGTAAGACTTTGAATATAACATAATATCTTTTCTTACTCTTCCCTTTTAATTTTAGGATACAGAGATGGTTGATTTAGATTCAGACGGTCCTGGTACTTCATCTGGAAGAAGGGTGAGTGAATAAAATAAACTGCTAAGAAGAAAATTTTTCAGGCTTCCTGTGTCAGGGATCCTAAGACCAACTCCACCTGTTTGGAGAATTGCTATAAAGACTCATAGAACTCAGCATATATACTTGTGATTCATTGGTAAGGTTTATTACAATGACATAATAAGGATATACAGCTGGGATCACAGGGAAATAAATATAGGCAGAGTCCAGAGAAATCCATGTGCAGGCTTCCTTATGCTCTTTCCATTCTTTGAGGAGCCATACAGAGCACACTCTTCCCCTACAATGAAAATGCAGCAATATATATGTGATTAGAGGCTCAGACCTCAAGGAATTTATTGGAAAGCAAGGAAGCATAGGAAAAGCAAAGAAAAGCAGGTGTTCAGTGTAAATCACATTGTACAAACAGCATAGGCATAGTAAACCACCTTTGTATTTAGGAAATGGTTCAATTGCTAAGTACCCAGAATGCCAACCAAGGGCTAACCTTACAAGCAAGCCCTGATAAAGATAGTAGCCTCAGATCTGTTATGTTTATTCTGTTCTGTACACTTCCCCTCCATGGTAATTAGACAAATACTTGTTTCATATAAGGAAAGTTTTCTTTGAAATACTGAAAGAAATCATATTAAAAGGCATCAAATGGGGATCCCTGGGTGGCGCAGCGGTTTGGCGCCTGCCTTTGGCCCAGGGCGCGATCCTGGAGATCCGGGATCGAATCCCACATCGGGCTCCCGGTGCATGGAGCCTGCTTCCCTCTGCCTGTGTCTCTGCCTCTATCTCTCTCTCTCTCTCTGTGTGACTATCCTAAATAAATAAAAATTAAAAAAAAAAATTAAAAAAAAAAAAAAAAGGCATCAAATGGTAAAGGCTAGACTGTATCATGACAACAAAGGATATATATATATATATATGCATAAACAATAAGTACATAATATATAAATATATAGATAAATATGTATTATATGTCAATTTTGAGAAAATTATGATGCCATTGTCAAGTATACTTAACTACCAGTAAATACTAAGGCATTAAGATTATTAACCTTATAGAGGAGAAAAAAAAATGTATTTCCCTGGGTTTTATTTGTGGTTCAGATTTTCTTAAAATGAAAATTCAGAATACTTGAATCTTGCTATTTCCATGAATGTACTGTCTAGTTTTTATTGTATGTATTTTTTGTTCTGGAGAATGATGTCTAAACTAAGAAACTTAAATATCAACTCCTCTATGTTACATAGATATATTAACATTAGGAAAAGAGGAGAGAATCAATGAAGAGTTAAGGAAAGAGTTTTTATATATAATTCTATTAAAATCTACAGGTCAAATGCCGAGGCAGAAGACAGTCTCTAAAGTCTAATCCTGATGCTTGGAGAAAACAATGCAAAGAACTGTTGAGCCTCATTTATGAACGTGAAGACTCAGAGCCATTTCGACAGCCAGTTGATCATCTTTCTTACCCAGTAAACACATACTTGTTTAAATAATTGCCAATTTGTAATTTCCCTTAAATGTATATGCTAAAATATAGTTACAAGCTACTTTTCCCTTTTTCCTTCTTTCCTTCCTCCACTCCTCCCTCCTTCTTACCTATTCCTTCTTTTTTGTATATCTTTTAATTGTGAAAATGCATAGTGTGATTAATCATGACTTTGAAATTCCAGTCATGTATTTTGTGTGTAAATTACATAGTTGTGAACCAAATTTGAATCTAAATATCTTTGTAGTTCCTTCCTGCCTTCATTTTGAATATTTATTTAATAAATTTTATGAACTTCTATTACATTTCTACTCACTGGAGACCCTTAGTAACCTATGTTACTCCTGGTAATTTTTTACTAAATGACTAAATGTATTATCCAATATGAGCACTTAGAGTAATCAATATATTCCATATTACTTTTCATCAAAGGTAAAAACATCAGAACTTAGATTATTGGATTCTTTTTTCAGGAGTATATCTATTTATATGTTGAATAACCATTTAGTGTAGATAGCAAATCTATCTTAACTTTTTTTGGAGAAGTTATAGTGGTATTTCAGAAATGCATCAGATCGTCCTCTGAAATTAGTAAACCTAAATACATACATAGGTTTTACTTGGGAAAAAAATACTCAAACAGAAAACACTTATGTTCAACAAAGTTAATTTTGTAGGGAGTTTGGGTAGAATAAATTAGTCTTGTTTTTCTCATACTAGAGGACAACAGTGAATGTAGAATCCTTCATCTTAAAGTAGTCAGTAAAATCCTAATTCCTGTTTATGGAACTTCAAGCTTTAAACCAGAATTGCATTGCAAGTCTTGATATTTTGTTGTAGTAGTTTGGAAATACAATATATCCTCTTTACTCTAATAGGGCCATCAAGAGCAAGAAGGGGAATCCTCAGAGTCAGTTGTTCCAGAAAGACAAGCTCCATCTCTTTCTGAGGTAGACCTAGTAGTCTCTTGAAAGACAATGTTTTTTGCATTGTTTTACTTTTAAAATTTCTGTAATGTAAATGAAAATTTTATAATTTGTAAAGCTGTTTTCCAACTCTTCTCACTCTCTTTTTATCTTTGACTTTTTTTGGCTGTTTATGTTTTGGTTTTGCTTTTTTAAGGTTTTTTTTTAAAGAATTATTTTTTTAGAGTGATAGAGCAGGGGGGAGAGGCAGAGGGGGACTCAGTCGGGAGTCCAATGCAGGGCTCCATCTCAGGACCTGAGATCATGACCAAGAGTCAAATGCTTAACTGACTGAGCCACCCAGGCACTCCTATATTTTTGTGTTTTTAAATCAACATCTATTTCCAAATGTTCTTTGTGGCATCTGCACACATGTTTATTTGTTTCTATAGATCTAAAGTTACTGTAGTAGAGTAGAAAACATCAGTTGCACAATATATAAGTACTGCAGCTGATTGCACCCACTGGGACTTCATTTAGCAACCTTACTGTGTCTTTTGAGTTTTAGTCACATTATACAAGTTCCAACATATCTCCTCTATGAAAACCTTTGTTTCATAAGCTGTACTATGTTGTAATATACTTTTGGTTGTTATGATTTAAGCCAAAAAGTATTTTTAAAGATAGATTAAGAGCAATCATGATTTATTACACTTGGAGAAATATTTTCTTTTTTTTTATAATACTTTTCCTCTGCTCATTCTTCTCTTTGGCATTTTCTTTGAAAGAAATGTGGTGATTGTTGGGTTTTTTGTGTATTTTTTATTGGAGTTCGATTTGCCAACATACAGTATAATACCCAGTGCTCATCCCGTCAAGTGCCCCCCTCAGTGCCCGTCACCCAGTTACCCCATCCCCCTGCCCACTTCCCCTTCCACTACCCCTTGTTCATTTCCCAGAGTTAGGAGTCTCTCATGTTCTGTCACCCTCACTGATATCTCCCACTCATTTTCTCTACCCTTTAATCCCTTTCACTATTTTTTATATTCCCCGTACGAATGAAACCATATAATGTTTGTCCTTCTCCGATTCACTTACTTTACTCAGCATAATTCCCTCCATTTCCATCCATGTTGAAGCAAATGGTGGGTATTCGTCATTTGTAATGGCTGAGTAATATTCCATTGTATGTATATATACCACATCTTCTTTATCCATTCATCTTTTGATGGACACCAAAGCTCCTTCCACAGTTTGGCTACTGTGGACATTGCTGCTATGAACATTGGGGTGTAGGTGTCCCGGCATTTCACTGCATCTGTATCTTTGGGGTAAATCCCCAGTAGTGCAACTGCTGGGTCATAGGGTAGCTCTATTTTTAACTCTTTGAGGAACCTCCTCACAGTTTTCCAGAGTGGCTGCACCACTTCACATTCCCACCAACAGTGCAAGAGGGTTCCCCTTTCTTCACATCCTCTCCAACATTTGTTGTTTCGTGTCTTGTTAATTTTCCCCATTCTCACTGGTGTGAGGTGGTATCTCATTGTGGTTTTGATTTGTATATCCCTGATGGCCAGTGATGCGGAGCATTTTCTCATGTGCTTGTTGGTCATGTGTAGGTCTTCTTTAATGAAATCTCTGTTCATGACTTTTGCCGATTTCATGATTGGATTGTTTATTTCTTGAGTGTTGAGTTTAATAAGTTATTTAAAGATCTTGGATACTAGCCCTTTATCTGATAGGTCATTTGCAAATATCTTCTCCCATTCTGTAGGTTGTCTTTGAGTTTTGTTGACTGTTTCTTTTGCTGTGAAGAAGCTTGTTATCTTGATTAAGTCCCAATAGTTCATTTTTGAAATGTGGTGATTATTACTTAATGATTTTAAATGGGATGAAGGATCTAATACTAACTGTGGTTTTCACTCTAAAATGTTGTTTATTGATGGTTATGGTATATGTAAGTATAAATTTTAGATGCCATTCAATATGATAACCTTAGGCATATCTTAACTGGACTTGACAGATTTAGGTTGAGATATCTTAGAATCTTCTCCATCTCCTAGTCAAAATCAAATTAATTCAGAATTTATGCGATTGCAGACCTCCAATGAAGGACAAGTGTTATATTCATTAAAAAGTAAAAATATAGGAGCTAGGCAGACATGGCCAGTTCGACCTTCAATTAGCATTTTAGGTAGAATGCCCTCCTAGCTGGGAATATCTTGGAAATACGTAGCTAATTTGTGACATGGAAGTATTTAATTATATGTGAATAGTCCCATCTTCTATCTTCATTGAGCACTTTGCCAGGGAATTGGGGGCTGCTTCAGCCTCTAAGCATAGAATGCAATTCTGTATTATGGACTCTGTAGGGATAAAGCCAGTTTGTATGCATTTTTTAATTTGTTCTCTTGAGAGAATCATATGGTTATCAATTTCAGAGTGAAGGCTAAGACCGTACCAACGACCCCTGCTGTTTTCCTGAGCTACCAAGGGACCTCTGTTTAAATGAATGGTTTTGATTGCGATAGATAGTTGGCCGATTGAAAAGCAGCATGTTTATTTCATGGTGGATTGGTGATAGAAGTCTCAGTACCATGATATTATGTAGTATTGTTATCCAGCCTGTGTATTTAATAATAAATTCTTCTTTGTAGGATTATCCAGATGTTATAGACACTCCTATGGACTTCAGCACTGTGAAAGAAACTTTGGAAGCAGGAAATTATGGTAGTCCTCTGGAATTTTATAAGGACGTTCGCCAAATATTCAGCAACTCCAAAGCTTATACCTCTAATAAAAAGTCAAGGGTATGAAAAACAACATTAGGTGGATTAATTACTTAAGCATTTACATATATATATACACACACACACACAAACACACACACACATATATCAGGTAGTTTTCTTTCACCAGTTTTAAAACTGCTCAAGAAGTATATATATTACAATTCTGACATGGTTACTGAAGTTTGATATTTTCCCCATGTTTTGTCAGAACTTAAATATCTTTGGAACAAAAGAATAATATTTTTTTGTAATCACTGGTATCTGATTAACTTTTAAGTAAGTTGTTCACTCGGTATATATTTGTCTACTTTCACCCCATATAAAATGAATTTTCACTAATTTCTGCAGGCATAATTTTTTCACTTTTGGTTTATTTCCTATATATATACTTAAATATGTTTAAATATTCTTGGAAACTGTAAATTTCATATTTTGAAAGTTTTTTTTCAGCTTATATATTATGAACATTTTCCCATGTCATTATGGCTCTTCAAAAACCAGTTTTAATGTCTCCATAGTATGCTACTGTATGGTTGTTTTATGTTATTTAACTAGTGCCCTGGTGCTAGAGATTTCAGTGGTTTCTACTTTTTAACTTTATATGAATAATGTGTGGCTTTCATCTTTAACATCCTTGAACATAATTATTTTGTGTGTGCAATTCTCTGATATTTACTTAGGATAAATTCCTAGAAGCAAAATTATTAGTGAAAGGATACATATATTTTTATTATTTTTGGTACATAATGCAATTTGTTGTTTTAGAATGTTGTTCCAGTTAAAATACTCACTGGCTATGTATGAGAATCTTTTTCCTACCCTTCCCAACATTGGATATGATCTTTTAAAAATCTTTGTTAATTTCTAGGTGAAAATGATATCTTGTTTAAATTCTTTAAGAAGAGTTTTTCAAGTGTATGAAATTGCATATATATATTTTGTCATAAAAGGGTAATGTTGTTACTGGTCCAGGCATGTTTATACTTTTTATTTTATATGATTAAAATAGTTGATTTCTACCTTTTCAGATCTATAGCATGACACTGCGATTATCTGCCTTATTTGAAAGTCGTATTAAAAATATCATCTCTGAATATAAGTCAGGAATGCAGAGTCAGAAGAGGAGAAGGCCACGGTACAGAAAACGTCTAAGAAGCAGCAGCAGTTCATTATCTAGTAGCAGAGCTCCTAGGTATTGCACTGATGTAGAATTTTATGTTTTAAAGCATTTTATGTATAGTACCTCATTTCTTTTAAGTGAGAATTTTAAAAATATTTTTATTTATTTATTCATGAGAGACACAGGGAAGGAGGCAGAGACATAGGCAGAGGGAGCAGGCTCCCCGCAGGGAGCCTGATATGGGATTCGATCCCAGGACTCCAGGATCATGCCCTGAGCCAAAGGCAGATACTCAACCACTGAGCCACTCAGGCATTCCATATTACCTCATTTCTTAAAGTTTATTGAATACTTTGAGAAGATCCAAAGACCAAAAATATTTTTTAAGTACTCTTGCACTATGTAAAGATGGAGTTGGTAACATCTTTATTTTAAAAAAAGCTTTATTTATATGGATTTTATTGTAGCAAAAACTAGGTTTTTTTAATTTTAATGATTGAAATTTAATTTGTCATATTACCAATTTGAAACATTTCACTTAAATTATAAGATATTTCTTAGATCAGTTTAAGCAATTTGTATCATACTATCATAATATGTCACTAATAAAAAAATATTCATTGTAATATATTTTAAATTGTAGTCCCAAAGGGAAGCAGAAACAAATGAAGTTGCTGCCTAAAAATGACCAGAATACCTCAGTGTCTTATGCCAGGACTAGCTCTCCTTTCTCGTCTCCTGGTAAATATGTCTTTTGTTTTCAGTGTTCTGTATTTTAGTTTAATACTGGATGTAGAAGAGGCAGCATGATTTATAGTACAAAGAACAATGGATTTAGATGTAGAAAAATTTTTATTCCTAGTGCTTCTTCATGACCCTGGGTAAGACATTAGGCCATAGAATTCAGTTTCTTCACTTTTAAAATGAAAGTGTTGAGGCTAGATGAATTTTAAAGTCTTTTAGTTTTAAAAATGTGTAACTATAATTTTTAACTCTATAGTGTCTCAGAGCACTTATCTACAACATATTTGCAAAGACGAAAATTGAGGATTTTCTTGAACAAGTTTTTCTGACATTCTGTGCTTAAAAATTTAATAATGTGATGAAACATTTGTTCTCAATATATTCATATTCCCCTCTTCAAAGAACTTGTATTTTTGATGTTGGTGTAAAATAACTGAGTGAGATATAGTTTTAAAACAACTTGTTTCCCTGAAAACATAATTTTCCTGAAAACATAATTATGTTAATATTATAATTTTATTAAATGTAAGTTTCAGATGCTGCTGAAGGCCTTTCATTATATTTACTTGATGATGAACTGGATGGGCCATTTTCTTCATCGAGCTTCAGTGGTTATAGTCGAAGTGGAAATAGCCATGACCCAGGGAAAGCCAAATCATTTCGGAATAGAGTTTTACAAATTAAACAAGGTAGGAAATAAATATGGACAGGGCATTTATTCTTTGCTTTCTTATGACGGCAGCTGAATCATTTAAAAGTTGATGTATTTGGGTAGTAAAAATTAGCATGCCTTTATAGTTAATGACGATTTTAATGTTGTCAAATAAATTTGAATAAGATAGAGTTTTATATCCACAACCAGGAAACAGACCATAAGCAGAATCCAATAACTAGTTCAAAATATATTTTAGTCTTTTAAAATAAAATATGCAATAAATAGGAAAAACTAAATGAAGATATATTTCAAACCAAACCCTTTTTTAAAATTGAGATAACCCTTAAAAATATAAAACCTATCTAAAGATAATTTTGGAATTTTTTTCCTTTGTTATTAGTATACTTTAATATATGAAATATATTTTTATTTTGTGTAAATTTTAATGAAGGATTAAGTAGCATTTCTGTTGTTGAACTATCAAATGACTTAAAAATGGACTTTCTAAAGATATAATTTATATTAGTTATGTGAAAAATATTGAAACATTTGATTACTTTAAAATAATTAGTGCCTTTATTTTTCCCAGTTTGTATCTTTATTCACTTCTCTGATCATGCTGCATATTGCCTGCTCATGCCACTTTCTTCTCTTTTTTCCTTCTCTTTCACTATCAAATGATGAGAAAGAAGAGCTTATATTTCTTGCTTCTTTTTTCTTTCCATCTGAAAACTCCTTTATCCTTTATTGTCTGGCTTCTGACTGCACCACTCTCCAAAAGCTGTTCTCCGTAAAATCACTTTTTCTCTTAATAACCAACCAGTATTCTTTTCTTAGTCCCTGTCTCCTTGATTTTCTCTATCTTTACATACTATTAAATATCCCTTCTAGGAACACTAATGCCAGGCTTCTTTCCTGATTATCCTACATCTCTGTTTTTTCTATATTTCTACATTTTCTGTTTTTCTTTGTCTGTACTTACCTCCTATTTGCAGAGTTTCCCACAGGTTTCCTGATTTATTTGTTTTGTTTTGTTTTAGTCTTCTACAAATAATCTAATAACTATATCAATCATCTTTATGCTAATGACTCTCCAAATTCACGTATCTAGCCCTAACATCTCTTTATTGTACCAGTCTCATTTCCAAGTACTTCCTAAGATAATTTCCTTGAGTGCTTATCATCCATCTTTCTGTCTCGAGCATATTTCTATTTCTACACTCACTATTTTAGTTAATGCTACCACCATCTTCTTAGTCACCCAACTTAAACTCTTGCAGTGCTCTTAGACATTTTACCCTTCATATCAAGTTAGTTGCTAAGTTTTATGAATTCTAAAACTCTTTAATACCAGTTAAATCCTTTGTCTACAGTTTATTGCTATCACCTTAGTCTCTAGCCTACTTGTCAGCCAAGTAAGCTAATTAGTCAGCTTGGACTGTTACATTATGATACCACAGACTAGGTGGCTTCAACAGCAGGTATTTGTTTTTAGAAACTTTATTGAGATATCACTGACATAAAATATTATATATATTTAAAGTATACAACTTATTTTGATATATATAAACATTATGAAATGGTTACCACAAACTAATTATAACATATCCATCACCTCTACATTGTCACCCTGTGTGTGTTGAGTTAAAATCTTTCCTTTCAACAAATTTCAAGTGTACAATACACTATTGTTAACTATAATCACCATGATGTATATTAGATACCTAGAACTTAAAAAAAGATACCTAGAACTTACTCATTCTGAATAACTGAATCTTTATACACTTTGACAAGTACCTCCCCAATTCCTCTGTTCCCAGCCCCTAGCAGCCACCATCCTACTCTCTGTTTCTGTATGACTGTTTTTGATTATCTATATGTGACATCATGCAATATTTCTCTTGCTCCGCCTTGCTCATTTTGCTTAGCATAATGTCTTCCAAGCTCCTAACATGTCACAAATGGCAAAATTCCCTTCCTTTCTAAAAGCTGAGTAATACTCCATTATGGGTTGTGTGTGTGCACATGCATGTACATATCATATTTTTACATTCACCTGAAGAAAGACATACATTATTTCCATATCTTGGCTATTGTGACTAATGCCACAGTGAATAAATAGATGATAGATAGATAGATATAGAGATAGAGAGTGTATAGATATTTCTTGAAGACCTTGATTTCAGTTACTTTGGATATATATCCAGAAATGAGGTTACTGTATCAAATGATAGTTGTATTTTTAGTTCATTGAGGAACCTCCCTAAATATTTCCATAATGGCTATACTAATTTTCCCTTTTCTCCACATCCTTGTCAACAATTGTTATCTCTTGTCTTTTTTTTCCAAAGAAAGAAAACTTAGCCAGTAATATTTATTTCTATAAAACAAGGTGAGTGTACAGAAAGACCATTACAAGACCATGTACATCAGACATTTCCCATGTTCTGTATTTCTTCCCTCAGGGGCACTGTGCATGAGGCCTGGGAAAGATGGCAGGTACTGGTGCAGGGTGTGGATGGAGGATGGAAGAAATAGGACATAGACATGTGGTATCATGCCCACAGCCACAATGGGTCCTGTCTTTTCTTAAAAATTATTTTAATGCCAGTTAGTTAACATGCACTATTAGTTTCAAGTGCACAATATGTGATTTAGCAATTACATACATCACCTGGTACTCATCATGACACGTGTACTCCTTAATCCCCATCACCTATTTAACCCATCCTCTCACCCCACCCCTCCCCTGGTAATCATCAGTTCTCTGTAATTAAGAGTCTGTTTCTTGATTTCTCTCTCTTTTCTTCCCTTTGCTCATTTGTTTTGTTTCTTAAATTCAACATATGAGTGAGTCATATGGTATTTGACTTTCTCTAACATATTTCACCTAGCATATTACTCTCTGCTCCATCCATGTTGTTGCAAATGGCAAGATTTCATTCTTATTATGGCCAAATAATATGCCACTGGGGTGTATGTGTATACACACACACACACCCCACATCTTCTTTATCCATTCATTATTCAGTGGATACTTGGGCTTCTTCCATATCTTAGCTATTGTTGATAATGCTTCTATAAACATAGGGGTGCATGTATACCTTTGTATTAATGTTTTGTATTCTTTGGGTAAATACCCAGTGGTGTGACTGCTGGATCATACAGTAGTTCTGTTTCTAACTTTTCAAGGAACCATAATGTTTTATACAATAGCTATACTAGATTGCATTCAACAGTGCAAGAGGGTTCCATTTTCTCCACAACTTTGCCAACACCTGTGTTTCTTGTGTTGGTGAGTTTAGACATTCTGACAGGTATGATGTGTTATCTCATTATAGTTTTGATTTGCATTTACCTCACAGTAAATGTTGATGAACATCTTTTCATGTGTCTCTTGGCTATCTGGATGTCTTCCTTAAAGAAATTGTCTTTTCATATCTTCTGCCCATTTTTAATTGGATTATTCATTTTGGGGTGTTGAGTTTTGTAAGTTCTTTATATATTTTGGATACTAACCCTTAACTGGATATGTCACTTACAAATACCTTCCCCATTCAGGAAGTTGTCTTGTAGTTTTGTTGGTTATTTCCTTCACTATGCAGAAGTTTCTAATTATGATGTCCCAATGATTTCTTTTTGCTTATGTTTCCCTTGACTCAGGGGACATATATAGTAAGAAGTTGCTACAACCAATGTCAAAAAGGTTAACGCCTGTGTTCTCTTGTAGGACGTTCATGGTTTTGATCTCACATTTAGATCTTTAATCCATTTTGAATTTATTTTTATGTATGTTTTAAAGGAGTGACCCACTTTCACTCATTTGCACGTTGCTATCCAGTTTTCCCAACACCAGTCGTTGAGGACATTTTTTCCCATTGGATATTCTTTCCTACTTTGTTAAAGATTTTTTTTTATTTATGATAGTCACACACACAGAGAGAGAGAGAGAGGCAGAGACATAGGCAGAGGGAGAAGCAGGCTCCATGCACCGGGAGCCCAACGTGGGATCCGATCCCGGGTCTCCAGGATTGCGCCCTGGGCCAAAGGCAGGTGCCAAACCGCTGCGCCACCCAGGGATCCCTACTTTGTTAAAGATTAATTGACTATATAGTTGTAGGATTATTTCTGGCTTTTGTATTCTGTTCCATTGTTCTATATGTCTTATTTTTGTGCCAATACCATACTATTTTGAGCACTAGAGCTTTGTAATGTACCTTGAAATCTCTAATTGCAGTGACTCCAGCATTGCTTTTTTTTCTTTTTCAAGATTACTTTGGCTATTTGTGGTCTTTGTTGTTCTGTACAAATTTTAGGATTGTTTGTTCTAGTTCTGTAAAAATGACTGTTGGTATTTTGATCTGGGATTACTATTAAATTTGTAGACTGCTTTAGGTGATACAGACATTTTGACAATATTTGTTCTTCCAGTCCATGAGCATGGAATGTCTTTCCATTTCTTTGTGTCATCCTCTATTACTTTTATCAGTGTTTTGTAGTTTTCAGAGTTCAGGTCTTTCACCTCTTTGGTTAGGTTTATTCCTAGGAGTCTTATTATTTTTGGTGTAATTGTAAATGGGATTTTTTTCTTAATTTCTCTTTCTGCTGCTTCATTATTGATATATAGAAATGAACCAGATTTCTGTACATTGAGGTTTTTCTCCTGTGACTTTACTAAATTTATCAGTTCCAGCAGGTTTTGTTTGTTTGCTTTTTTTGTTTTTTGGGCTATTCTTGGTGAAGTCTTTCAGGCTTTCTCTGTACAGTATCATGTCATCAGCAAATATTGAAAGTTTTATTTCTTTCCTATTTTTTTTATTTTTTTAAATTTATTCATGAGAGACACACACACAGAGAGAGAGAGAGAGAGTCAGAGACATAGGCAGAAGGAGAAGCAGGCTCCATGCAGGGAGCCCAATGTGGGACTCGATCCTGGTACTCCAGGATCATGCCCTGGGCCAAAGGCAGGCATGGCATTCAACTGCTGAGCCACCCAGTCTTCCCCCTTTTCCTTCTCTATTTGGATGAATTTTGTTTTCTGCTGTGTCTGATACTTCAAGTACTGTGTTGAATAAAAGTGGGGAGAGTGGACATCCATTTATCAATGGGCAGTTGGGCTCTTTCTATAATTTGACTATTGTAAATAGTGCTGCAATAAATGTAAGAGTGAATGTACCCCTTTGAATTAATATCTTGGTATTCTTTGGGTAAATACCTAGTAGTGCAATGGCTAGATCATAGGATAGTTCTATTTTTTTAATTTTTTGAGGAACCTTCATGTTGTTTTTTAGAGTGGCTGCACCAGTTTGCATTCCCACAAACAGTGTAAGAGGGTTCCTCTTACTCCACATCCTTGCCAACACCTGTTGTTTCTTGTGTTGTTGATTTTAGCCATTATGATAGGTGAGAAGTTATATCTCATTGAGGTTTTGATTTGCATTTTTCTGATGATTTGAGATGTTGAGTACTTTTTCATTATATGTACAGCAAACATTTATTTCCGCACTGTTCTGTAGATTCAAAGTCCAAGATCAAGGTGCCAGCAGGGTATCTGGTCAGAACTCTCTTCCTGGCTTGCTGATGGCTGCCAGATTGACTATATAATTGTAGGTTCATTTCCTGGTTCTCTCTTATGTTCCGTTAATCTGTGTGTCTATTTTTGTGCCAGTACCATACTTTTTTCGTCATTACAGCTTTGTAATGTAACTTGTATCCCAGAACTGTGATGCCTCCTGCTTTGCTTTTGTTTTTCAGGATTGCTTTGCCTATTCAGGGACTTTTGAGGTTCAGTAGAAATTTTAGTATTTTTTGTTCTAGCTCTGTGAAAAATATTGTTGATATTTTAATAGAGACTACATTAATGTCTAAATTGCTTTGGGTAATAGAGACATCTTAATAGTATTTGTTCTTCTTCTGTCCCATGAGCATGGAATGCCTTTCCATTTCTTTGTGTCATCTTTAATTTCTTTCATCATGATGTATAGTTTTCACATCACAGGCCTTTCAACTATTTGATTAGATTTATACCTAAGTATCATAGTTAAGGTGCAATTATTAAAGGGATCATTTTCATAATTTTTCTGTTACTTCATTATTGGTGTAGAGAAATGCAAAAGATTTCCCTACATTGATTCTGTATCCTGCAATTTTACTGAATTTGTTTATCAGTTCTCACAGTTTTTTGGTGGAGTCTTTTGGGTTTAGTATCATGTCATCTGCAAATAGTGAAAGTTGTACTTCTTCCAGTAATATGTTAAATAGTCATAGTGAGAGTGGATGTCTTTGTCCTGTTCCTGACCTTAGAGGAAAAGCTCTCAGATTTTCCCCATTGAGGATATTAGTAACTGTGGGTTTTTCATATATTGTCTTTATTATGTTGAGGTATATTCCCTCTAAACCTACTTCATTGAGTGTTTTTATCATGAATAGATGCTGTACTTTGTTAAATACCATTTCTGCATAAATTTTGATAATCATATGGTTCTTATCCTTTCCTTTACTAATATCATATATAACATTGATTGATTTGCAAATATTGAACCACTCTTGCAATTCAGGAATAAACCCCATTGATCATGGTGAATGATTGTGTTATTGTTGTATTTGGCTTGTTACTATTTTGTTGAGAATTTTTGCATCCATATTCATCAACAATATTGGCCTGTTGTTCTCTTTTTTGGTACAGTCTTCATCTGGTTATAGAATCGGGATTATGCTGGTATCATAGAATGTATTTGAAAGTTTTCTTTCCTTTTCTCTTTTTTGGAATAGATTGAGAAGAATAAGTATTAACTCTTCTCTGAATGTTTCATAGAAGTCCCCTATGAAGCTATTTGGTCTTGGACTGTTGTTTGTTGGGAGATTTTTTATTACTGATTCAATTTCTTTGCTAGTGACTGTTCTGTTGAGGTTTTCTATTTCTTTTTGTTCAGTTTTGGTAGTGTATATGTTTCTAGGAATTTATCCATTTCTTTCAGATTGTCCTATTTGTTGAACTATGGTTCTTCATAATGTTCTCTTACAGTTGTATTTCTGTGGTGTTGGTTGTTATTTCTCCTCTCTAATTTGTGATTTTATTTGGGCCCTTTCTTCTTTTCTTTTGATAGGTCTGCCTACCAATTTTATCAATTTTATCAAAGAACCAGCTCCTGATCTCGTTGTCTTTTCCATTATTTTCTTTGTTTCTATATCATCTAATTCTGTTCTAAACTTTAATATTTCCTTCTTTTTCTGATTTTAAGCTTCATTTATTCTCTTTCTAATTCCTTTAGGTGTAAGATTAAGTTGTTTCTTTGAGATTTTTCTTGCCTCCTGAGGTAGGCTTTTACTGTTTTATACTTCCCTCTTAGGATTGCTTTCTGCTGCATCCCAGATGTTTTGCTTTTATGTTTTCATGTTCATTTATTTTCATTTTTTAAATTTCTTTTTAATTTCCTAGTTGACCCATTCATTGTTTAGTAGCATGGTACTTATCTTCCATGTATTTGTGGTCATTCCAGATTTTGTTTGTGCTTGACTTCAAGTTTCATAGCAATGTATTCAGAAAAGGTACATGGATGATCTCAATATTTTTGTTGAGGTCTGATTTATGATGTAGGATGTGATCTATTCTGGAGAATGCTCCATCTGCACTTGAAAAGATTGTGTATTCTACTGTTTTAAGATGAAATATTTTTAATATATTTGTTTAACTCCATCTGAATCAGTGTGGCACTCAAAGGCATTGTTTCCTTCTTGATTTTCTATTTACATGATCTGTCCATTGATATAAGTGAAGTGTTTATGTCCCCTACTATTATTGTGTTGTTATTAATTTCCTTATGTTTGTTATTCATTGTTTTATATATTTGGGTAATCCCATGTTAGTGCATGAATATTTTCATTTGTTACTTCTTGTTATATTGTTCCTTTTATTATGATATAATAACCTTCTTCATTTCTTGTTACAGTCTTTGTTTTACAATCTAGTTTATCTGATATAAGCATTGCTACCCTGCTTTTCTTTGACATGCATTTGTGTGATAAATGTTTCCCCATCCACTCACTTTCAATCTGCTGGTATTTTTAGGTCTAAAATCGGTCTCTTATAGGCAGCATATAGATAGTTCTTGTTTTGTTTTCCATTCTGACAGCTTATGTCTTTTGATTGGAGTGCTTAGTCTTTTTTTTTAACTAAAGAACATTTATTCATTTTTTTCACTAAGACTTTATCTTGAGGACATAACTAAACTGTCACCAGCCCCCCACCCCAACCTGAAGGGTTAGTACAATGAATATTATAAAGCAGATATGAACAGTTTGAAGGACTGGAACCAACATTAACT
The DNA here is from genome assembly GCF_905146905.1 of Nyctereutes procyonoides. Lineage (NCBI taxonomy): Eukaryota > Metazoa > Chordata > Mammalia > Carnivora > Canidae > Nyctereutes > Nyctereutes procyonoides. The sequence continues at coordinate 60,606,326 of NW_026575125.1, read as the reverse complement.
GACAAACAACTTCCATCTAAATTATCATAAAAATGTTTAAGTAAAAAAAAAAAGGAAGGGAATGGGGGCGATGGGGGTTTCAGATTGAACAAGATCCTTACATTTCATCTAATACATTCAATCCTGACTAGAGTATACCAAAATGTAAACAGGATTACTATAATACAAAACTTCCACTACAGCACGCTGTACACACCTGTGTTCCAAGCCCACCCCCATTCAGAGTAATTATTGATAGATGTATATGTAGTACCATTTTACTCCTTGTTTTGCCATTGTATCTTGAGGTTTTCTCTGTTCCTTTCTCGTCTTTGTCACTTTTGGTCCTTCCGTTCCATGCTAAGATTCCCCTTTAATATTTCTTGCAGGACTGGTTTTGTGTCACATAGTCCTTTGTTTTTTGTTTTCTGAGAAACTCTTTATGTCTCCTATATTCTGAATGACAGCCTTGCTGGATAGAGTGTTCATTGCTGCAGATTTTTCCCATTCAGCAAGTTTAATATTTCATGCCATTCCCTGTTGACTTGCCATGTTTCTGTTGAAACATCTCCATCTAGCCTTATGGGTCTTCCCTTCTAAGTTAATGATTTCTTTTGTCTTGCTGCTTATAAGATTTTTATTTATCACTAGATTTTTCCAGTTTAATTACAATATGTCTGGGTGTTGGCCTGCTTTTGTTGATTTTACTGGGAGTTCTCTGTGCCTCCTGGGCCTTTCCCAGATTAGGGAAGTTTTCTGTTATTTCTTAAAATAAATTTTCTTCCTCCTTTTCTCTCTTCTTCTTCTGGGACTCATATAATACAAATGTTTTTACATTTGATGGAATCACTACATCCCCTAAATTTATTCTTGTGTTATATAATTCTCTCTTTTTGTTCAGTTTCATTATTTTCCATTGTCTCTGTATAACTAAATCAGTCCCTGCTTCTTTCAGCCTGCTTGTCATTGCATCAAGCATGTTCCAATCTCATTTACAGCATTCTTCATTTCTGTTTTTTATCTCTTTTATCTTTGTGGTGTCTCCCTGATGTCTTCCATTTTTTTGAAACCCAATGAATATCCATATAATTGTTGCTTTAAATTGTCCATCAGGCATGTTAATTTTGTCTGTTTTGCTTAGGTCTGTGGTTGTAACCTTATCTTGTTCTTTCATTTGGGATGAACTCCTATCCTCTGTCTTGGTATTTTGTTTTAAGTCTTCACCCTCTCCTATGTGTTAAGAAAGCCTTGTTATGGTTCATGCTCCTGAAAGTAAAGGCTTTATGAAGAAATGGTCATATAGTTTTCAGTTCCTGTCACTTCTGAGATTTCTGTCTGGTGTGTGCTACATATGCTATGCTGTTTTGTTTTGGCTGCTCTGTCCTTCAGGCCAGTTACCTGCAGAGGCTCTCCTTGCTTGCAGTGTATATAGTATTCATTCCTTGGTCAGAATGTGATGAGTTTTAGTGTGTTCTAGTCTGCCTGTTAAATGAGATCTGATGCTATTTCCACTAAGGCTGATGCCCTATAGAACTCTTGTAGGGAAACATGGTTTGGGCAAGGGTTTCTGCTGGTCTTCTGGGGAAGGAGCCCACCACACTGGTACTGGGGCAAGCTTGACATAGAAGGGCAGTCTCATTTGAAGTGAAGACCCTGTGAGGTCATTATATTGGGAGGGGAGCTTTTTTCTTAAATTTCAGTGTCATTAACTTACAGTGTTAGACTAGTTTCAGGTGTACAATATAGTGATTCAACAAGCCTGTACATTACCCGGTGCTCATCATGACAAGTGTGCTCTTTAATCCTCATCACTGATTTCCCCCATCCCCTCTGGTAACTATCAGTTTATACTCTATAATTAAAAGTCTGGTTTAAAAAAAAAAGAGAAGGGCAGTCTCACCAGAAAACTGGGGTGTGGGACTTGGTTGTAAGCATCTTAAGCAGCCAGTATAGGCACTGCAGTGCTTCCTGCAGCTGGCTCTGTGTTTATGCTGAGGGGCAGGGGAGAAAAATGGCACCAGTCAACCCCTGTTCCCTGAGCAGAATCTTCATGAATGCTACCTCTCAGGGAAGCACTCTGAGAAGAGCAAATAATCTCCCATCTGTGTGCCCTGAGCATTTTCTAGTTTACTGTTTCCAAGCTGTCTATCTCCAGGTTTGTTTTTGTTTTTGTTTTTGTTTTTTGTCCACCTTTTCTCTAGGAGTAGCACAGTACCCTCTAGGCTCTATCCCAGATAATCCTGTTGATCTTTAAAACCCAGGCTTTGGCGACATGGTGTGGACAGTGGTTTGTGCTAGTCTTCTGGGGGATAGGCCCACCATGCTTAGTCTGAAGCAAGCTTGACTGAGAAGGGCAGTCCCACTAGAGTGCAAGGGTGTGGAGCTTGGTGTAAGCAAGTTAATTAGCTAGTGTGAGAGCTACACTGCTTTGCACTGGTAGCTCTGGGTTTATGCTGAGGGGTACTGGAGGGATATGGCTCTGGCCAGCTCCTTTGTTTCTGGAGAGGCATCTCTATGAAAGCTGCTTCTCACGGAAGCCCTCGAAGGAGAGTGAATAACCTCCCTCCTGTGTGCCCCAGGTGTTGTTTAAAACACTGTTTCCATGCTCTGTCCCTAGGTTGTTTGCTTGCCATCTCTCTCTAGGCGCAGAGCTGTGTCCTCAGGGCTCTGTCCCAGTCAAGCCTGCTAACCTTTGAAACTCTAGGCTTTACACCCCACTGATTACAAGAACTCATGAAAATCAGCCCCTCTCATTTTCCAAGTCAATGGCTTTAGGTAAATGTTCTTGTGCATTCACCTATGCGCTCTACTCTCTTTTGCCCTTCTCTGTGACCACAGCTCCCTCCCCTCTACAGTACCCATAATCCAGTTCTGGGTACTTCTGCATTCTGCATACTTCCTACCTAGTTTAATGTGGCTTCTTCTCTCCCTTTAGTTGTGGAATTTGTTTTGTCAGTCTTCATGTTGATTTCTGGGGTATTTAGGGTTATTTGATTGTTATCTAGTTGTGTCTGTGAGATGACATTAGCCTAGGGTCAGTCCTTTTACTCCACCACCATCTTCCTCCAGAAAAGGAATCCAGTCTATAACACCTAGACTATTAAACTAATTTTGTCACTATGGTTACCATACAACCCTATCTTTGCTCCTTCCAAGCTTTTCAGTCCACTCTCCTTTTTTCCTTCTGCCTCATTAGCTGTTCCTTCTCAATTATCTATGCCAGTTCTTCTTTATCTTTAGATGTTGGAATATCCCAAGTCTCAGTCATCAGCCACATTCTCTTTCTTTATTCTCCCTCTCAATAAGCACCCTCTGTTCTCTTGATTCTAAATGTCATCTCTTACTGAAATCTTCCAAAATTCTATCTCCATTTCTATATGAGTCTCCCCTGACCTCTAGACAAGTACATCTACCTGCTTTTTTTTCTTTTTGTTATTGTTTTTATTTGGAACTCTAGTATATTTAAACTGGAATTTTGATATTTTTTCTACCAGACTGCCTAAACCTATTCCTCTTTCAGTGTTCTCCAACTTAGCAAAATATCTCTACCATTCAAACAGTTTCTAGGTCATAAGACCCTGGAGTTGATCTTCATTCGTACCTAACACTTCACACCCAATCCATCAGCATTTCCTGTCAGTTCAAACTTTAAAAATAAAAGGTTGGTCCCGATGGCTCCTCTAGAAGGAAAATCTCCAAATCTAATCACTTCTTATCACTTCTATTGGTACATCCCTTATCATGTCTTACCTAGACTATTGCAATGGTGTCCCAACTGGACTTTGCTTTTAATCTCTTCCATAATTCCTTCTATCTAGAAGAACCATGGTGCTCTTTCAAAAATATAAATAAGTTCCTTTCATTCTCTTGTTCTAAAACCTTTCATCATTGCCAGTTATCTCCCCCTACCCTGTTTTTTCTTCCGTTCTAGTTATACTTGGGTTTCTGTTTCCTCCAATGGAATGTTCTTTTCCCAGATCTCACTTCATTCAGTTTTCTTCTCAGATAGTACCTCTACATGAATTTTTCTTATCTAAAATACCCAGCATATATAGACTTGAACATTTTATTTATTATTTTTTTGTATTTTATTATTTTTTTAAATTTTCTTCATTCTGTATCAAGCTTTCCAGGCTAAAATATAAATTCAAAGAGCAAGGACTTTGTCTCATTATTGCTATATTTCAAACTTCTAACAATATAGTAGGTAATTATTTGTTACCTACTGCTTATTACCTAAAAATTATTTTTACCTACTGGTAAATATTTGTTCATTGAATGAATGGAATTATTCTGATACATGTTCCTACATGATTCTTTATATAGTTTAAGCCCTTGAAATTTATGCCCAGCTTCCTAACTACCCATCATCCTTCTCCCTGCCCCATGCAAAAAACACCATCAGACACAACCCAAAACGTTAGTGTCTTCCATTTCTAATAGATTTAAATTTATACTCCAATACTTTCCATGGCTTTACCCCGTCTATCTTTGGGTGCTTAAGTATTTTTTGATAGAATTTTTATTTTACTTTTGAAGTTAAATAACCATCTTCAGTGTCGAAGTTTAACTTTAAAAATTATTCATCTTGGTTTAGATCACTCCCTTGATGGACCCCTTACAAATGGTGACGGCAGAGAGCCTCGGACAGGAATCAAAAGAAAACTACTTAGTGCATCAGAAGAAGATGAAAGCATTGGAAGAGAAGAGAATGAGAAAAAAGAAACAAAAGAGAAATCACATTTATCCTCCTCAGAGAGTGGAGAGTTAGGATCCAGTTTAAGTTCTGAAAGTACCTGTGGTTCTGATTCTGATTCCGAATCAACTTCCAGAACAGATCAAGATTACGTAGATGGAGACCATGACTATAGCAAATTCATACAAACCAGGCCTAAAAGAAAACTCAGAAAGCAATATGCCAATGGAAAAAGAAACTGGAAGACAAGAGGCACAGGAGGAAGGGGCAGATGGGGCAGATGGGGTAGATGGAGTAGAGGAGGCCGAGGAAGAGGAGGCAGGGGACGAGGAGGTCGAGGAAGAGGTGCAGCTGCCACTAGAGGGAGAGGGAGAGGGAGAGGAGGAAGAGGTACTTCTAGAGGAACCACCAGAGCCAAACGTGCACGTATTGCAGATGATGAATTTGATACCATGTTTTCAGGACGTTTTAGTAGACTGCCTCGAATTAAAACAAGAAACCAAGGCAGGAGGACTGTTTTATATAATGATGATTCTGATAATGACAATTTTGTGTCCACTGAAGATCCTCTGAATCTTGGTACATCCAGATCAGGCAGAGTGCGTAAAATGACAGAAAAAGCCAGGGTTAGCCATCTCATGGGATGGAATTATTAACAGTTAATAAATTTAAAATAATTTTAAAAATTCAATGGCCTTCTACTGCAGGGAATTTACTAGGAAATCTACAAAGCAAGTTGTGTGGGGACTTCTGTTTCCTTTCACATTGGTGCTTTTCCATTATGCCAGTATACATTTGTTTCAAGACTTTTGATCTCCACACTTCATTTGTTCAAACAAGCCTTACTCATTAGGCCTTAAATTAAAAAAAAATCTGCCCACATATAGACACACACACAACACATCACAAACACACTACAGATTTACTACATTAAAGGAGCATTCTGCTTCTTAAGAGTAGCATGACATTTTTATCTCAATTGAATATCCCTCTTTTGCTTTTGTATCACAGAAGTATAGCACCTTCTTACAGAGTTTTATATAGTTTGTTTTTGCCATTTTGATTCTTATACCCAGTAATAATAACTTTTGCACAATACACCAATCCTATAGGCAGCTATTAAATGTTTACAGTTTCTATATTGTAAGAACGATCTGGATTATTTTACTCTTCCCAGGCCAAACTTTATTGAATTGTACTGAACTGAAGTATATATTTATACTACAGTTTTTTGGGGGTGGGGGGATCTTGATATGCTTTTCATTGATTTGCTTAATTCATGTTAAAGGTGAGAAAGGGTTGGTGCCTTGTAAATATGTAGCAAATCTTTGTGGTGTGTTCTGATGTTTGCATTAATTTTATTAAAAAAGAATATTTGAGGTATCAATCTAGACAAGGTGCCAAATGCAAAAGTTTCTTGCATCCATTTTCTTTTTCCTATTATATTTTATTGCATTAATAGAACTTGTGTAGTTTAAAGAATAACTTAAACATTTGAAAAAAATCCTCATCCACAAAGAATAACTTCTTTGAATAGTAGCTCAGCTACCTCTATTGACTACAACTACTGGAAACGTTAAGGAAAATAGATGCTGTTATTCATTACTGACTAAGAAAAAATAGAACAAGCTTAGTAGGAATGAATACTCATAAGCGGAGAGGTTGTTAATAATTGTATTGGCTCTCAAATTAATAGTTGTAATTAACAAGCTTTCATAAGTGTAGTATGCTGTATCTTAGGCTTTTCTTAGAACATACTTGTGTAAGTAGACTTGGTCTACTGCTTATGTATCTCTGCTACCACCTGCTATTTACAGCTGTGAGTGATTGGTTTTCATTTGAATTTTAAAATGTAACAAAGCAGCTAGTTTGAATTGGAATGTTTTGGCTAGCAAATATTTTGAGGCAACTTTAATAGATTTTTGCTCATACCATTCCAAAGGGCTCTTCTGTCATAATATTTAAGAAAAGAACCTAATTGAGTCATTATTTTATAGATTTAAAAAAAAATCTTTAAGATCCTTATGGTCTTGTTTACAGCAGTAGAGTGCACATGATTCCGTAAATGAGCTTGAGTTCCAAGATCAATTTTACTCCTCAAATTTGAGAAATTGCAAATTCACTAATTTATTAAGGTGAGTAGGATAATATTGATCTCTGTTACTGTAACAGCAGATTTGTTGCCCTTAGATCAGACTTTGGGGATAAAAGAAACTAATTAATGTATGCCTAGTAATCCCAAGATATTCTGAAGCTGATGTGTTTGTTTCATGTTTCCAATCATTTTATGCATCTGAAAATCCTTAAGTACAAAGGAAGGAGTACACACATAACTTTGCTCTTTTGTTTGGGTCAGGTGGGGGTTGTTCCTGTACTTACAACTTTAAGCAATTTTCACTTGCAGTAGAAATGATGTTCAGGCTTTAAGGAGATATTGTTGTGAATTCTTAATGGCACTAACTTCTATTACTGAACAGTAGATCAAGCTGATTTTTTGTTGTTCTAGTATTCTTGTTGTTGTTTTCACTAAACCAAAACTACTGCTGGATAAACTCAGCTGACACTTTTAACCATACTATTGTTTCAAAAACATTCACATTTAAAAATCTGCATTTGATTTTTGCTAAAATATGCTATTTTAATTATTCATCTAATGGGCATTTTGACTAAATTTGTGCCTGTGTTTTCCTAGACTCAATAATACTTTGACTTACCCTAATCAAAGTGACATAGTTACTTAAATTCATGGATATACCTAAATGTGTATTATGTGTATCATTTTGGTGTGAAATTTTTTGTTGACATTCTTCTATGAAGAGCTGACCCCTTCAATTGTAGAAGAATTACTATTTGTGTGGTTTTAGCTATCTTAAGCTTTATTTATAATTTATTTTGAAAAATAAAAATGCCACATTAATCTCCCATATATCAAGATTTTCTAGGTTTAGATAATTAGAATAATAAGGCTGAAGACATTTTTAAGCACATTTTATATGTAGTGAAATACTGTGAAAATACTAGTGAACAGCATTTTGCTATAATGTTGATTTCAGTTACTAGAATTTATAAGTCACCAGGGTATGTTAGATGAGCATATTTACCATTTATTATAAAATAAACAGATTATTTTCTGTTTGCATGCAAATTATTTTAATAAGTTTGAAAATAAAAGTTTGGAAGATAGTATTTTTACTTTTATATCTGAATACTCCCTCCCCCAGTTTATATTTTGCTTTTTTGTAACACTGCCTCCTGTGAATGTGTTGTAATTTGTATCACATTGAATATTGTACACTTTAATTTTTTAGAGTACCTTTAAACCTAAATAATATCAGGTTCAGGCATAGCAAAGCAAATAGGAAATGAGCCGAAAATTTTAAAGAAAAGTTTAAATCTTAAATCAATTCCTAAAAATAAAACACATTTAGGTCCATGAGAACATACACATGTATAAACCTTATCCTATGCTGGATATTAATAGTCACTGAACTAAAATATTTTTCATGAATTCTAATAATCTTTTAATTCCCAGCTTTAAGATCTTAGCATGTGTAATCTGTTTATGAAAACAGAATTTTAGGTTCTGTATCTTGCCATGTGTATCTCTTTCAGCAATAGGATGCTTTCCAAAATATTCACTAGCCTATCAGCCTAATGACTACATTTGTGTGTGTGTGTGTGTGTGCGCGCGCGCGTGTGTGTGTAGATTTTTTCCAACTAGACACACTATCTCGGACATTAAAAAAATAATATTTTGTATGGAAGACAACTGTATTCACAGTCTACCAATTCTTTCCCTCTGTTTAAAGCACTTAGCCTATATATATACTCCTTGATCATTCATTTCATTATGCCTTCTAGATAGATAAACTAGGTTTTTATCATGTATTGTGTCCCTCTAATTTTTTTATTTATCCTTCCTTCACTTTCTGTTTCCCAGAGATCAGGCCTATGCTAGAATTCTTCATATAGCACTTTGTTTCACCCAGAGGCTAAGAAATTGAGTAAAATTCAGAAATCTCATTCTGCACAACTGTGTGCTCAGATATCTAACTCAACCTTCTAATACTTTGAAGTAAATCTGAGTGATTTATTATTTTGTGGGTTTGGTTTTTTTTTTTCTGTAATCCTATAGGTTGTCATCAGACAATAACAGAGTGATTGAAAAGAAAAATGTGAATGCCACTTCTTAGTTTTTGATAAAAACTTTTTTGAGCATTTTTCAAAATTTGTACGTTTGTGATAGTGATAAGCACGTTAATTACTTGCTTATATATCTCGGGATTTGTTTTATGCACATTTGCCAACTGGTACTTATCTTTAAAGTTGGAATTTTCACATCCACAAAAAACAAATATGCTGTATAATTTTCAGTTTACTTTGATATACAGCCTTTTAAATGATTACTAACATTTTGAGTTCCAAAATAAAAATAGTCCAGTTATGGGGGAGAGAATGGAACTTTTGACAATTTAAAATTCACTGTTTTAAATGTTAACCCCATCCCCAGCATTTTTGTGCTACATGAGGCTTTATGAAGGTTTTATTGAAAATAGAGTAAGATCACTTTTAAGGCTTATTTTAAAAATTAGTGTGAAAATATTTTCATGCTTTTTGATTTTCATCTCTTAGTAAATTTCTTTACTAAGGTTTAATTATGAAGTTTACCAAGTTTTATTTAAATTCTTATATAATTTTTTCATGGTGCTGTATTTTGTGAAATAAGAATTGTCTTCAAGTTTCTAGCCATTTATTTTTTATACAGCCTTATTCTTGGTTATTTTCTTTTCAATCATTCCTCTCCTGCTTACTTTTATCCTCACATCTCTTTCTGCAATGCAGACTGTACCTAACTTAGCACACGTCAACAAGACTGGCAATTTATGATCTACTGATGGGAGAAGTACAGTAGTAAGGCCCTGCAGTTTAGAGTTAAGGTGTGTTTATTTATATGTATGCCCATTTGTTATTCTTATACCTATCTTAATTAAATCTATAATATGAGATTTTGACATATAAAAGCATGATAAGTATTTTCTAAAACATAAAACTGTTGATACATATAATCACCATTGGTAATTGACTTTTAAAATCACATAAAAAGTATTTAGAAACCCAGTTGGGAAATGTGTTTTTACATATGTCACCAGATACACATTAGGCAGTACTAGAAATGTTAATTATTTAAACGATACTGTGGTGATGGCAATCAGTAATTTATTTCTTTGTCCTGTAACTTAGCATCTTTGTCTTTTGTAATCCTTTATAAAGTATTAACAAAACTGTACTTTATGTTTGTTCTTAGTATCCATAAAATTTTAAGACGGAAAGTCATTGAGTTAATAGTTGATGTGATGTGGTATATGGACAAAATGTCCATTAAACTAAAATTCAGTAAAGAAAGGTAAACTAACTGGCTTGGTTTATGAAAGATGTTTTGTTTGGCAGTTACCAGTCATTTTAAGCAATTATCTTCAAAGACAAAAAAACTGGATTAATTTGTTGCCATTCTTTATGGGATGTTTACAATAAAATTCCAGGTTGTTTGGAATCATTTGCACTCTTGCTGCTTTATGCTTTAATTCAGGTACTGAAGATAAATTAAGAAGAAAGAAGAAGTTTCCTTTCCATTTTTCAGCTTCAGAGATTTTAACATGTAACTCTTGGGTCTTTTCTTTCTTGCTTCATTGTCGTATAATATGTTACTACTATTTTTTTACTGGAAAAACTAGGGTACTTATCAAAAAAATTAAGTTTTTTTTCCTTAGTTATTGCAGATATTCTTTGGGCCACTTTTAGGTAATAAATTTTAACATTTTAGATGTGACCTACTTGGTGCATTAAATAACAGCATGCAGAGCTTCAGTCAATATTTTGTTTAGAAATGATTAGATTTCTATTATCTTTATGGATTATAACTTTAACAACTAAGCTGTAAATCCGTAACATTTTTACTCATAGTAATATTCCCCACAGAGGCTTAACTATATTATAAATGTGTATGGAGGAAGGAGAGAAGTAAAATGAGATGTAACTTTTGATCCAGGAATTGAAAGCCTTAACAGGAACATTTATTTAATTTACAATTGGGAATTTTCTTCCCAGTGGCAAGAACTTCACTTGGTTCAAGGTAAGTAAGCTGGCCGAAGAATGGACTGCATGTTTTATACATATATTGTCTGTATTATGTATTTAGAATAAAAAAGATATTTAGAATAAAAAATATCATTTTTGCCTTTTTATGTAGTATCCTATGGCTGTGAAAGGAGCCCAAATTTTCACATTTGGAGAGTGAGGTGAAGATATATTGCTATTTTTGTTTAGTTGTTTGGTTAAAGATAGCGCTATTAAAGATACAAAAGTGCACATTAAAAATTCTTTATTAGCAGGCTTTGATGCTTTCTGACTTGACCCTCTAGGTTTTTTTAATAAAGAAGTTTTATAACAAAATGTTATAACAATATTCAGAAGAAGATCCATTGTTTCCTTAGTTGACAAGGTCAAGAACAAAGTACTCTCTACTCTTTTTCTCAGTTATATGTCCCTGACAATTTAAAGTTAACTGCCAAAAATACACAAAATAAATTGAAGTGGATGTATATTAAGCCTGTGAGTTAGTTTTCTTGGAATATTTAATCCCACACACTTATGTTTGCTATCTCAGATCCTTTATATTACTACTTAAAGGATCTTTTATGCTACTCATTGCTGGAAACCCAAATATACCATTAAATAAAATAAACTTTTTATGGTACTGATATTTTCCAAAAGTTTTGAAGAAACATTGTTTTCTTTTTCTTTGCTTTCCTTGCAACTTTAGAATGTTTTCCTTTGCTGGCTATGGCAGTTGCTTTAATAACAATACCTCTTATCTTGAGATTATAAAAATCTAATAATTTTACTTTGTAGTTTATTTTTGTCACATTAAATTCTAAGTAGAATTTATATAGCAACATGTTAATTTATATTTGGAATTTTGTACAGGAAACTAATTAAAGACATTAAACCTGTCTTTTTTAACTCTAAGTTCAATTAACATATAGCGTATTATTAGTTTTAGAGGTAGAGTTCAGTGATTCATCAGTTGCATATAACAACCAGTACTTATTACATCATGCGTCCTCCTTAATGCCCATAACCCAATTATCCCATTCCCCCACACACTTACCCTTCAGAAACCCTTACTTTGTTTCTTATGATTAAGAGTCTCTTAGAGTTTGTCTCCCTCTCTGTTTTTATCTTGTTTTATTTTTCCCTCCCTCACCCTATGGTCCTCTGTTTTGTTTTGTTTTTTCTTAAATTGCACCTATGAGTGAAGTCATATAATTGTCTTTATCTGATTGACTTATTACACTTAACATAATACCCTCTAGTGTCATCCACATCATTACAAATTGCAAGATTTCATTCTTTTTGATTTCTGAGTAATATTCCATTGTATATATACCACATCTACTGTATCCATTCATCTGTTGATGGACATCTGGGCTCTTTCCATGCTTTGGCCATTGTATATATTGCTGCCATAAACATTGAGATACAGGTGCCCCTTCAGATCGCCACATTTGTATCTTTGGTTAAATACCTAGTAGTGCAATTACTGGGTCATAGGGTAGCTCTATTCTTAACTTTTTGAGGAACTGCCACGCTGTTTTCCAGAATGACTATACCAGCTTACATTCCCACCAACAGTGTAAGAGGATTCCCCTTTCTCCGCATCCTCAAAAACATCTGTTGTTTCCTGTCCTGTTAATTTTAGCCATTCTGACTCCTGTGAGGCAGTATCTCATTGCAGTTTTGATTTGTATTCCCTGACGGCAAGTGGTGTGGAGCATTTTTTCATACGCTTGTTGCTCTTTTGTAAGTCTTCTTTGGAGAAATCTCTGTTCATGTCTTCTGCCCATCTCTTGATTGGATTATTTATTCTTTGAGTTTGATAAGTTCTTTTTAGACTTTTGGATACAAGCCCTTTATCTGATATGTCATTTGTGAAGATCTTCTCCCATTCTGTAGGTTGCCTCTTGGTTTTGTTGACTGCTTCCTTTGCTGCGCAGAAGATTTTTATCTTGAGGAAGTCCCAATGGTTCATTTTTGCCTTTGTTTTCCTTTCCTTTGGAGACATGTCTAGCAAGAAGGTGCTGTAGCCAAGGTCAAAGAGATTGCTGCCTATATCCTCCTCTAGGATTTTGAAAGATTCCTGTCTCAACTTCAGTCTTTCATCCATTTTGAGTTTATCCTTGTGTATGGTGTAAGAAAATGGTCCAGTTTCATTCTTCTGCATGTGGCTGTCCAATTTTCCCAACACCATTTATGGAAGAGACTGTCTTTTTTCCATTGGATATTCTTTCCTGCTTTGTCAAAGATTAGTTGACCATGGAGTTGAGGGCCCCATTTCTGGGTTCCCTGTTGTGTTCCATTGATTGATAAGCCTGTTTTTGTGCCAGTACCATGCTGTATTGATGATTGCAGCTTTGTAATATAGCTTGAAGTCCGGAATTGTGATGCCATCAGCTTTGATTTACTTTTTCAACATTGCTTTTGCTATTTAGGGTCTTTTTTGGTTCTATACAAATTTTGGGATTATTTGTTCCAGCTCTGTGAAAAATGTTGGTGGTATTTTGATAGAGATTCCATTGAATGTATAGATTGCTCTAGGTGACATAGACATTTTAACAATATTTGTTCCAATCCGATGAACATGTAACATTTTTTAATTTCTTTGTGTCTTCCTCAATTGTTTTCATGCGTGATCTCCAGTTTTTAGAGTACAGATCCTTTGTCTCTTGGGTTCGGTTTATTCCTTGGTATCTTACGTTTTTGGTGAAATTGTAAATGAGATTGACTCCTTAATTTCTCTTTCCTCTGTCTCATTGTTAGTGTATAGAAATGTAACTAATTTCTGTGGCATTGATTTTATATCCTGCCACATTGCTAATTCCTCTATGAGTTCTAACAATTTTGGAGTTGAGTTTTTGGGTTTTCCATATAGAGTATCATTTCTTCTGCAAAGAGTGAGAGTTTGACTTATTTGGCGATTTGAATGCCTTTTATTTCTTTTTGTTGTCTGATTGCTGAGGCTAGGACTTCTTGTACTTTGTTGAACAGCAATGCTGAGATTTGCATCCCTGTCATGTTCCTGACCATAGGGGAAAGCGCTCAGTTTTTCCACACTGAGAGTATTTGCTGTGGGCTTTTCATATATGCCTTTATGATATTGAATTATGTTCCCTCTATCTTTACCTTGTGAAGTGTTCTAATCAAGAAAGGATGCTGTACTTTGTCAAATGCTTTTTCTGCATCTATTGAGAGGATCATATGCTTCTTGTTTTCTTTTATTAATGTATTGTATCACATTGATTGATATATAAAAGTTGGACCACCCTTGCAGTGCAGGAATAAATCCCACTTAGTCATGGTGAATAATACTTGTAATGTACTATTGGATCCTATTGACTAGTATCCTGGGGAGAATTTTGGTATTGATGTTCATCAGAGATATTGGTCTGTAATTCTTTTTGCTGGGGGTCTTTGGTTTTGAGATCAAGGTAATACTGGCCTTATAGAATAAGTTTGGAAATTTTCCTTCCATTTCTGCTTTTTTGAAACTGCTCAAGAATAGGTATTAATGCTTCTTTAAATAGTTGGTAGAATCTCCCTGGGAAGCCATCTGGCCCTTGACTCCTGTTTGTGAGGAGACTTTTTTTTTATCAGCAATTTATTTGCTGGTTATGGGTCAGTTCAGGTTTTCTATTTCTTCCTGTTTCAGTTCTAGTAGTTGATAAGTTTCCAGGAGTGCATCCATTTCTTCCAGATTGCCTAATTTGTTGGCATATACTTGCTCCTAATACATTATTAAATTGTTTGTATTTCATTAGTATTGCTTGTTATCTCTCCTCTTTCATTTATTATTTTATTAACTTGGGTCCTTTCTCTTTTCTGTTTGATAAGTCTGGCTAGGGGTTTATCTATCATATTAATTCTTTCAAAGAATCAGCTCCTAGTTTCATTAATCTGTTCTACTGTTTTTCTGGTTTGTATTTCATTGATTTCTGCTCAAATCATTATTTCTCTTTTCCTCCTTGGTTTAGGCTTTGTTTGCTGTTCTTTCTCCAGCAACTTTAGGTATAAGGTTAGGTTGTATGTTTGAGAACTATGCAGCATCCCAAAAGTTTTGAACACTTTTGTTTTAATTTTCATCTGTTTCCATGAATTTTTTTTGTTGTTTCCATGAATTTTTTAAATTCTTATTCAGTTTCCTGTTTGACTCAATCTTAAGTAGGATGCTCTTTAACCTCCATGTATTTGAGTTTTTTCCAAATACTCTCTTGTGACTGAGTTCAAGGTTCAAAAGCATTGCGGTCTGAAAATATGCAGGGAATAATCCCAATCTTTTGGTACTGGTAGAAACCTGATTTGTGACCCAGTATGTGATCTATTCTGGAGAATGATCCATGTGCACTAGAGAAGAATGTGTATTCTGTTGCTTTAGGATGGAATGCTCTGATTATGTCTCTGAAGTCCATATGGTCCAGTGTGTCATTCAAAGCCTTTGTTTCCTTGTTGATCTTCTGCTTAGATTATCTATCCCTGCTTAGATTATCTATCCATTGCAGTGAGTGCAGTGTTAAAGTCCCTTACTATTTTTGTATTATTTTCCATGTGTTACTTTAATTTTGTTATTAATTGATTTATATAATTGGCTGCTCCCTTGTTAGGGGCATAAATATTTACAATTGTTAGATCTTGTATAGACCCTTTAGTCATGATATACTGTCCTTCCTTATTATAGTCTTTGGTTTAAAATCTAATTTGTCTGATGTAAGGATTGTTACCCCCACTTTCTTTTGATGTCTATTAGCATGATAAATTGTTTTCCACCCACTCACTTTCAATCTGGAGGTGTCTTTGGGTCAAAAATTAGTCTTTTGTAGTCAGCATATTGATGTGTCTAGGCTCACTGGAGGGAGGAAGATGGTGGAGAAGGTGGCCTTAGTTTTGTCTGGTCCCTGGAATTCAGCTAGATAGCTTTCAAATCATTCTGGACACCTATGAATTCAACCAGATTGCTAAGAAAAGAATTGTTGCAATTCTACCAATAGAAAACTGACCAAATTCTGCAAGGTAGGAGTGGACAAATGAATCTGAGAGGATATATCAGAAGATATACTATGGGGAGAGGGAGCCTACATAAGCTGGCTACCAGAAAGTGATGAACCAGCTGAGTGCAAAATCACAACTTTTAGAAGTCTGCACTGATGAGGGACATCCCTGCTTGAAAGGTGCTCAGGTGGTGAAGTGGGGGGTAAATCCTAGATGGGACAGTGTGGTCTCAGAGTCACAAAAAGAATGAGGGTGCCTGAGTGCAGCAGAGTTCCCAGACAAAGGAGTGGGGAAGCCAGCTGTCATCAGCAAGCCCAGGAGTGGGCTTTCAGCTTGGTGTTGCCATAAACTAAGAACTGTGGCATGGTCTGGTGACGTCTCCAAATAGGAGCTCAGCAATGGACAGAACCACAGTGAGACTCCCCTCCTTCTGCCAGGAGGAGTGGCACCGATTCTCACCACAGGAGTCTGCAA
This sequence comes from Nyctereutes procyonoides, assembly GCF_905146905.1. Classification (NCBI taxonomy): domain Eukaryota; kingdom Metazoa; phylum Chordata; class Mammalia; order Carnivora; family Canidae; genus Nyctereutes; species Nyctereutes procyonoides. The sequence continues at coordinate 60,590,077 of NW_026575125.1, read as the reverse complement.
AGTCTGTAGGCTCAAAACGGATTCTCAAGCCTGAGACAAAAATGCTCAGTCACAAGTTTGGTGAACACAAAGTGTGGACAGATACCAGAGAAACAAGAGTGATTGACTGCTTTTCCCTGAAGGCACACTGAATAGTGAGAGTCCTGTTCTTTCAGCTCCTGGGATAGAGAATGGGAGGTTGCCATTTTCATTCTCATCCTCTAAAGCTGCATCAAAAGCCTTCAGGGTACAAAAGCCACATGGAGCAATCCGGAGCCACATACACTGAGCCCGGCTCCCTTGCAAGAGTAGAGCAATTCTACCAAGGCAAAGACACCTGAGAATCAGTGCAATGGGCCTATTCCTTACTGAATCAGGAAGAACATCTGGCTAGTACCAAGTTTACTGGTCACACAGAACTGCAAAATTCCAGTGCTAGGGGAAAATAGTGTATAGAATTTGTGAGGTTTTTTCTCAGGATTCTTTGGTCTTTCAATTTTAACATTTTTTTCCTTTTTCCTTATCAACCAATTTCTTATTTTACCAACTCTCAAGTCTTTTTGAATTTCATCTTATATATTATATAATATATAAATATTATATATATATATATATATATATATATATATATATATATATATTCTTTACAATTTTGGAATATACTTTCTACTAACAGACCAAAATACACCCAGAATCTACTGTATTGCTCTGGTCTGTTCACCTGTCTGATTATATTCTCTCCTTTTTTTATCTAAATTTTCTTTGCAGTTTTTCAGGCCTCTTCTGATTTGTTTAGTGTATATTTCTCTGGCATTGTTAATATTTTAGTATTTTGTTATCACATTCATCTATTATCCTCTGGACAGAGTAACAAGACAGAAAAATCTCACCTCAAAAAAAAAAAAAAAAAGAACAAGAGGCAGTGCTGACTGCCAGGGACCTAATCAGTATGGACATAAGTAAAATGTTGGACCCAGAGTTCAGAATAATGATTACAAAGATACTAGCTGTACTTGGAAAAAGCATAGGAGACACTAGAGAATCCTTTTCTAGAAAAAGAAAAGAACCAAAATCTAATCAGGTTGAAATAAAAAAAGGCTATTAATGAAATGCAATTAAAAAAATGGAGGCTCTAACTTGCTAGGATAAATGAGGCAGAAGAAAGAATTGGTGATAAAGAAGACAAAATGAAAGAGAATAATCTGAGAAAAAGAGGGAAACAACTACTGGATCACAAGGGGAGAATTCAAGAGAGAAGTGATACCATAAGGAAACAATATTAGGGGTCACCTAGGTGGCTCAGTGGTTGAGCGTCTGCCTTTGGCTCAGGATGTGATCCCAGGATTCGGGATCGAGTCCCACATTGGGTTCGTTGCAGGGAGCCTGCTTCTCCCTCTGCCTGTCTCTCTACCTATGTGTCTCTCATGAATAAATAAGTAAAATCTTAAAAAAAGGAAACAATATTAGAATAATTTGGATCCCAGAAGAAGAGGAAAGGGGGATCAGAAGATAGTTCTGAGCAAGTTATAGCTGAGAACTTCCCTAATCTGGAGAAGGAAACCGGCATTCAAGTCCAGGAGGCACAGAAAACCCTCTGCAAAATCAACAAAAATAGATCAACACATAGACATGTTAATAATAAAGCTTGCAAATTTCAGAGACAATATCGTGAAAGTAGCTTGAGACAAGATGTTCTTAACATACAAGGGTAGAAACATTAAATTGGCAACAGACCTATCCACAGAGACCTGTCAGAACAGAAAGGAATGACATGATATATTCAGGGTGCTAAATGAGAAAAATATGTAGTCAAGAATACTTTATCCAGTATTGCTGTCATTCAAAATAGGAGAAATACAGAGCTTTCAAAACAGAAACAAAGAATTTGTGATCACTACACCAGCCCTGCAAGAAATATTAAAGGGGATCCTTTAAGCAAAGAGAGAGCCCAAAAGTAACAAAGACCAGAAAGGAACAAAGACAATCTACAGAAACAGTGACTTTACAGATAATGTAATGACACTAAATTCATATATTCTGATAGTTACTGTGATTGTAAAAGGGCTAAATGCCCCAATCAAAAGACACAGGGTATAAGGTTGGATAAAAAAGTAAGGCAGCAAAATTCTTAAGTTGTGTGTGTGTGTGTGTGTGTTTTGCTTTGATTTTTTTTTTTTGCTTTTTAAAAAAAGTTTTTAATATATTGTTAAAATGAGATTTGCAATCCAAATTGTATAATAAACCATTTTTAGGGAGATATTTTGTTAGTCTTGGAAATTGTTCATCTAAAAACAATGAAGTGCTCATGTTTCTGAATTGTTTCTGTTTCTTAAAATTTAATTTATAATTTTCAATTTATAAATTAATTTATAAATTAGAGCAAACCTTGTATCTAAAAACAGAAGTTCTGGGATCCCTGAGTGGCGCAGCGGTTTGGCGCCTGCCTTTGGCCCAGGGCGCGATCCTGGAGACCCAGGATCGAATCCCACGTCGGGCTCCTGGTGCATGGAGCCTGCTTCTCCCTCTGCCTGTGTCTCTGCCTCTCTCTCTCTCTCTCTGTGTGACTATCATAAATAAATAAAAAAAAAAATTAAAAAAAAAATAAAAAAAATAAAAACAGAAGTTCTTATTTTGTCTAGTCTGATCCTAGGGAGCAGGAAATATGCCTTTGACAGTCTCATAATCAAATGACCAAATAGTCCTTTCAGTTTTACATGTTGTTTGTTTTTATTGCAAAGTATATCTCTCAAAATATTCTTATCACCAGAATGCAATTATCCATAAATTCCATTTTTCAGATAAGAAAATTGAGTTTCAGGAAATCAAGTAATTTGCCAAAAGTCAGTAGACTACTAAATAGAAAAGCCTTGATTCATCCAGAATATCTACTTCCAGGTTTCTAGTCTTAGCTTTTATATCTTATTAATGGAATAATATCTGATTCCATTTACCTTCTTCCCATTCTCCATGAAATAGAGACTCTGAAATAATACATGTGTATCTTGAAGATCACATTTTCTTTTGTTTTTTAAAGATACCAGATTTGGAAGTAGAAAAATGAATGGAGCTCTTAAAGTGCATTATATTTGGAAACTTAAACAAGGGTGAATGTTTAGTCCTATCTTATTGTGAAGATTAATTCTGCTAATAATTTGCACTAGTCTGCCTCACAGTGCATGATACAAATTTTATCCTTTATTGCTAATTTCCACATTCTATAATTTTCGCCAGTTGGAAAACTGAGAATTTGCTTTCCCTTCTGAGTTCAATTGGGTTTCAGGCAGTTTTCAAGGAATGTAGCAAGGTTCCTGACTTGATCCAGGAGTTTTAGTTAACTTTGTTTTGTTTTAGGTATTTTTTTTTTACATTCTTTCAACTACCTCTGAGTTTTACTATTTAATTTGTCACTCTCCCTTTACACTCTCATTTTATAAATATGCTCAAATTCAAAATGTCCAGGGACAATAAGACCATTTCAAAAGAAAACATTTACTATCTTAACTTTTATATACCCTTCCTTTAATATCTTTTAAATGATATTAATATCTTTTTGATGACTTTGGGGCAAGAGTGGTAGTTGGTGGGGTTTGACTAGCCCTGTAAATAAAGTAAAACTGAATTTGAACCCCTGCTAATTTGAGTTTTATAACAATTCTCTGTAGAAGATATGTGGTTATTAGGGACAAAAAGTTTCAATTAATTTAACTCAGGATCCATGGTAGATTTCCCTTCTTTATTTTTAAGGAGTGAAGTTTTGCGGTGTGTCTTGAAAGGCCATTAGAACTGCCCAAGTTGTATTTGGTTCATGGCATTTATATTGGTCTCATTCATATTTCACAATGGCACCTTTTCTCTTCTAACCACCTTCTACTCATTCTGATTGTCATCTAAGGAACAAAAATGTTGGTTTCTAACAGACTTTTGAGTTTTTCTATCAACAAAGATTGCTATAGAAATTAAAGAAAAAAAAAGAAATTAAAGAAAAAAGGAGTAGAAAATAGAGAATATTAATTTTCTCTAGCCTTACTGTTTAATTTCTAGTAACTCAGTTTTCCTTTCTTTTGGGCTTCCAAATAGAATTTATTTTTATAGATAGAGCAAGTCAGCTCTGGCTAACTGATTACATCTACACTAATCTTTGCTTATATTAGAAAAATACAACCTAGAAATCGGAGTTTGCGTCTTGTACTATTCACACTGCTTTGTGACCTGGCCTCTGTTTGACAATGTGTATTTAGATAAGTGTAGCCTAGCATGGAGTCAAGTATTGTGGTTTGTGGAGGCTAAGAGGAAAAGGAAAGCTAAGGGGAAACTTTCAGTTCTAAGATCTATCTTAACCAGAGGAAAGAAAATAGTGGGGTTTGGAGGGTTAATGCAGAATGAAGTCCCCTAATGTTCAGGGTTTAGGTGTCAATGACAGCAGTCTCAGAAACAGATTAGTGAAAATCCCACATTTTTGTTTTCTGAGGGGAGAGAGGTTGCAAAGCAGGCACTGGTGGTGATGGTAAGATTTTAATGTCAGAATTGCTGTAATAATAATAATAGCTGTATTTCTTGGGATCTCAACCCTATTAGGAAGGTATTATTAGCCTCATTTTGCAGATGAGGAAACTGAGGTGTGGGGAAGCAAGGAAACTTGCCCAATATCACACTAATAATAAATGGCAGGATTTATACTCAGATCTTTTTACAAAGCCTATGTGCTTAACTATTATCACACATGCCACTTGCCTTTGGTATAGTTTTGATTCTACCTCTGTCAGAGATTTGAGTGTCTTTGGCCATGATGCTCTTATTTTTTTGTTTCAGTTTTTAGGTACACAAGGCTGAAGATGATTACTAAATGATTTCTAAGGTCCTTATGATTCTATTGCTTTATTTTTTATTTATTTTTAATAGATTCTATTGTTTTAAATATCTTGCTTATCCTAATGCAACTTCCTAATCTCTGAAACATACTCCCATTGGAGGTTCAATTTTCTTAGAAAATTAGAGTGGAAATAAAAGAAACAGAGAAAAGAAAAAAAATAAAAGATAATAAAATAATCTATGAAAAGATAAACAAAACTGAAAAACCTCTAGCTACACTAAGAAAAAATGAAGATAAATTCAAATTAATAAAATCAGGAATGTGAAATAAGACCTTACTACCTAACTTACAAATTTTTAGTGAATACTATGAACAATTGTATATTAGTCTGCTAGGGCTATAATAACAAAATACCACAGATTGAGTGGCTTAAAAAATACAAATCTTTATTTTTTCACAGTTCTAGAGACCGAAATTCCAAGATCAAAGTGCTGGTAGTGTTAGTTTCATCTGAGGCTTCTCTCAATAGCATCTTCAGGGTTTCCCCACATGGCCTTTTGTGAGCATGCATCCCTGATGTTTCTTCCTCTTAAGGAGGCACCATTCATATTGGATTAGATCCCCAACCTTATAACCTCATTTAACATTATTTACCTCCTTAAAGACTATTTCCAAACAAAGTTGTATTAAGGGTTAGAGCCTCAACATATAGGGGGGACATAATTTAGTCCGTAACAAACTGCATGCCAACAAATTAGATAACATGTGGAGTGGACAAAATCCTGGAAAGACACAAACTGCCCAAATTAACAAAGGAAATAGAAAATCTGAATAGGAAGATGGCGGAAGAGTAGGGTCCCCAAGTCCCCTGTCCCCACCAACTTACCTAGATAACTTTCAATTCATTCTGAAAACCTACGAATTCGACCTAAGATTTAAAGAGAGAACAGGGATCCCTGGGTGGCGCAGCGGTTTGGCGCCTGCCTTTGGCCCAGGGTGCGATCCTGGAGACCCGGCATCGAATCCCACATCGGGCTCCCGGTGCATGGAGCCTGCTTCTCCCTCTGCCTATGTCTCTGCCTCTCTCTCTCTCTCTCTGTGAGTATCATAAATAAATAAAAATTAAAAAAAAATTTAAAGAGAGAACAGCTGGAATGCTACAAAGAGAAGAGTTTGTGCTTCTAACAAGGTAGGAAGACGTTAAAAAAAATCAAGTGGGAGAGAGGCCCCCCGAGAATCCGGGCTAAGGCCTGGCAGTGAGAGCCTCCAGGACAGGAAAGCCCAGTCCCAGAGAAGCAGGATCTTTAAAAATCTGCACCGGATTCTTCCTGGACAGAAAGGCACTCAGCAGGGAACTTGGGCAGAACCCCAGGAGGGGCAGTGGAGCCTCCAGGTTTCCGGGGTCACTAACAGAGGAAGTGCGCCCAGGGGAAAGTGCGCCACAGGCCGCGACCCAGTGGGGCCTCAGGAAGCTCAGGTGGCAGCCAGGCAGAGGGGGTTGCGCCCTGCTGCCTTTGGGAGCCACGGCCCCAGGAGCGCGATTCCAGCAGCACAGGCCCCAGATCCCAGGATGCCGGGGGACACAGCCCATGATCCTGCAGTCCCTGGGACAGGCGGAGGTGGGGAGGGCACAGGGATTCTCCTGCCGCCGGGTGCCCCCAAGCTGTGCAGATCAGCGCCCCCCACCCAAGGAACACCGAGGCCAGTGCAGACTACGAGAATGCGGTGGTTACCAGGGGAGCTGACTCCAGGGCTGGAGAGCTGGGCGCCGTCACTCTTATTGTTCCTCCTGGCCTCACCTTGTGCCTGGGACTGAGCGGGACTGCCAGGGAACAGGGGCCTCACAGGATAAACAGCTCCCACAAAGCCGTGCACATGGCAGGGGGTGGGGTAGAGCCCCAGGTACACACATCTGACAATCAGCACAGCAGGGCCCTCCCCCAGAAGACCACCTGGAAAGAGAAGGGAAGAGCAAGTTCTTGACTGAGCAGCCCTGGAAAGCTCCATGGGAAGTCGAGGAATTCACAGTATATAGAAACAGAGGATACGTCTCCTTGTTTTCTTTTGCTTGCTTGTTCTTTTTTTTTTCTTCCCTTTTAGAGTACAACTCGTTTTTAGCCACTCTGCACTGAGCAAAATGACAAGAAAGAAAAACTCACCACAAAAGAAAGAATAAGAAACACTACTCTCTGTCACAGAGTTACAGAATTTGCATTACAATTCAATGTCAGAAAACCAATTCAGAACCACAATTATAAAGCTACTGGTGGCTGTGGAAAAAAGGATAAAGGATTCCAGAGACTTCATGACTGCAGAATTTAGATCTAATCAGGCAGAAATTAAAAATCAATTAAATGAGATGCAATCCAAACTGCAGGTCCTAAGGATGAGTGTTAATGAGGTAGAAGAAAGAGTGAGTGACATAGAAGACAAGGTAATGGCAAGGAAGGAAGCTAAGGAAAAAAGAGAAAGACAATTAAAATATGATAAGGAAAGGTTAAGTGAAATGATAGCCTCAGAAGGAAAAATCTACCTTTAACTTGGATTCCAGGGGGCAACAAAAGTGACAGAGGACCGGAAGGCATATTTGAACAAATCATAGCTCAGAATTTCCCTACCTTAGGGAGGGAAACACGCATTCAGAGCCAGGAGATAGAGAGATCCCCCCTAAAATCCATAAAAACCGTTCAAAAACTCCACATTTAATAGTGAAATTGCAAATTCCAAAGATAAAGAGAAAATCCTTAAAGCAGCAAGAGACAAGAGATCCCTAACTTATATGGGGAGAAATATTAGATTAACAGCAGACTTCTCCACAGAGACCTGGAAGGCCAGAAAGGGCTGGCAGGATCTATTCAGGGTCCTAAATGAGAAGAACATACAGCCAAGAATACTCTATACAGCAAGGTTCTCATTCAAAATAGGAGAAATAAAAAAAAAATAGGAGAGATAAAGAGGTCCCAAGATAAGCAGAAACTAAAAGAATATGTGACCACCAAACCAGCTCTGCAAGAAATATTAAGGAGGACCCTGTAAAAGAAAGAGGAAGCCCACAGAGAAAAGCCAAAAATCAGGGACTGAATAGGTATTATGATGACAATAAATTCATATCTTTCAATAGTTACTCGGAACGTGAATGGGCGTAATGACCCCATCAAAAGATGCAGGGTTTCAGACTTGATAAAAAAGCAAGGCCCATCCACCTATTTACTGTCTACAGAAGATGCATTTTAGACTTAAGGACACCAACAGCCTGAAAATGAAAGGTTGGAGAACCATTTACCATTCAAATGGTCCTCAAAAGAAAGCAGGGGTAGCCATCCTCATATCAGATGCATTAAAGTTTATCCCAAAGACTGTAGTAAGAGATGAAGAGGGACACTATATCATACGTAAAGGGTCTATGCAACAAGAGGACCTAAAAATCATGAATATTTATGCCCCTAATATGGGAGCAGCCAAGTATATCAATCAATTAATAACCAAAGTAAAGACATGCTTAGAGGATAATACACTAATCCTGGGAGGCTTCAACACGGCAATTTATGCAAATGAAAGATCTCCTAAGCACAATATCTCCAAGGAAACAAGAGTTTTAAATGATACACTGGACCAGATTGACTTCACAGACCTTTACAGAACTTTATATCCAAACGCAACTGAATAACATTCTTCTCAAGTGCACATAGAATTTTCTCCAGAATAGACCACATACTGGGTCACAAACCAGGTCTTAACTGATACCAAAAGATGAGATTGTCCCCTGCATATTTTCAGATCATAACACTTTGAACTTGAACTCAATCACAAGAAGAAATTTGGAAGAAATTCAAACACATGGAGATTAAAGAGCTTACTCCTAAAAGATAAAAGAGTCAACCAGGAAATTAGAGAAGAAGTAAAAGATTCATGGAAACTAATGAGAATGAAGATACAACCATACAAAATCTTTGAAATACAGCAAAAGCACTCCTAAGAGGGAAATACATCGCAATACAAGCATCCCTCAAAAAAATTGGAAAAAACTCAAATACACCAGCAAACCTCACACCTAATGGAACTGGATAAAGAACAGCAAATTAAACCTACACACAGAAGAAGAAGAGATTTAATAAAGATTCAAGAAGAACTCCATGAAATATAGACCAGAAGAACTGTGGAAGAGATCAACAAAACCAGGAGTTGGTTCTTTGAATCAATAAGATAGATAAACCATTAGTCAGCTTTATTAAAAACAAAAGAGAACAGACTCAAATTAATAAAATCACAAATGAAAAAGGAGACATCACAACCAATACCAAGGAAATACAAACGATTTTAGAAACATATCATGAGCAGCTATATGCCAATAAATTAGGCAATCTAGAAGAAATGGACTCATTTCTGGAAAACCACAAGCTACCAAAACTGGAACTGGAAGAAATAGAAAACCTGAACAGGCCAATAACCAGGGAGGAAATTGAAGCAGTCCTCAAAACCTCCCAAGACACAAAAGTCCAGGGCCATATAGCTTTCCAGGGGAAATCTATCAAATGTTTAAAGGAAAAACAATACCTATTCTACTAAAGCTGTTCAGAAAGATAGAAAGAGATGGAATATTTCCACACTCGTTTTATGAGGCCAGCATCACCTTAATTCCAAAACCAAAGACCCCACCAAAAAGGAGAAGAATAGACCAATATCCCGATGAACACAGATGCAAAAATTCTTAACAATATACTAGCCAATAGGATCCAAAGGTACATTAAGAAGATTATTCACCATGACCAAGTGGGATTATCCCCGGGATGCAAGGCTGGTTCAACACTTGTAAAGCAATCAACGTGATAGATCATAGAAACAAGAGAAAAAACAAGTACCATATGATCCTCTCATTAGATGCAGAGAAAGCATTTCACAAAGTACAGCATCCATTCCTGATCAAAACTCTTGGGAGTGTAGGGATAGAGGGAACATTCCTCAGCATCTTAAAAGCCATCTACGAAAAGCCCACAGCAAATATCATTGTCAGTGGGGAACCCTGGCAGCCTTTCCCCTAAGATCAGGAACAAGACAGGGATGTCCACTCTCACCGCTGCTATTCAACATAATACTAGAAGTCCTAGCCTCAGCAATCAAGCAACAAAAAGTAATCAAAGCATTCAAATTGGCAAAGAAGAAGTCAAACTCTCCCTCTTCGCAGATGACATGATACCATACGTAGAAAACCCAGAAGACTTCACTCCAAGATTGCTAGAACTCATACAACAATTCAGCAGTGTGGCAGGATACAAAACCAATGTCCAGAAAGCAGTGGCATTTCTATACACTAACAATGAAGAAAGAGAAATTAAGGAGTCAATCCCATTCACAATTGCCCCAAAAAGCATAAGATACCTAGGAATAAACCTAACCAAAGAGGTAAAGGATCTATGCCCTAAAAACCTCAGAACACTTCTGAAAGAAATTGAGGAAGACACAGAGATGGAAAAATATTCCATGTTCATGGATTGATATTAGAAGAATTAAATGCTACCCAGGGCAATGTTCACATTTACAGCAATCTCTATCAAAAGACCATGGACTTTCTTCAGATAGTTCGAACAAATCATCTTAAGATTTGTGTGGAATCAGAAAAGACCCCAAATAGCCAGAGGACTATGGAAAAAGAAAAGCAGAACCAGGGGCATCACAATGCCGGATTTCAAAGCTTGATTACAAAGCTGATCATCAAAATAATGTGGTACTGGCACTAAAACAGACACATAGATCAATGGAACATAATCAAGACTCAGAAATGGGCCCTTACCTCTATGGTCAACTAATATTTGACAAAGCAGGAAAGACTATCCACTGGAACAAGGACAGTCTCTTCAATAAATGGTGCTGGGAAAATTGGACAGCCACATGCAGAAGAATGAAACTAGACCATTCTCTTACACCATATACAATGATAAACTCAAAGTGGATGAAAGATCTAAATGTGATACCAGAATCCATCAAAATCCTAGAGGACAACATAGGAAACACCCTTTATTAACTTGGCCACAGGACCTTCTTGCAAGAAACTTCTCTGAAGGGAAGGTAAACAAAAGCAAAAATGAATTTTGGGACTTAATCAAGATAAAAAGCTCCTGCACAGCAAAAGAAACAGCCAACAAAAGTAAAAGACAATCTACCCAATGCGGGAGAGGATATTTGCAAATGACATATCAGATATAGGGGTAGTATCCAAGTTCTATAATGAACTTATTAAACTCAACACCCAAGATACAAACAATCCAATCATGAAATGGGCCAAAGACATGAACAGAAATTTCATAGAGGAAGACATATACTTGGCCAACAAGCACATGAGAAAATGGTCCACATCACTTGCCATCAGGGAAATACAAATCAAAACCACCTGGATGCCACCTCACACCCGTGAGAATGGTGAAAATTAACAAGACAGGCAACAGCAAATGTTGGTGAGGATGTGGAGAATGTACAACCTTATTCCAGTGTTGGTGGAAATGGAAGATGATAGCTATTGTGGAAAACAGTGTGGAAGTTCCTTAAGAGCTAAAAAAAATAGAGCTACCCTATGACCCAGCAATTGCACTACTGGGTATTTACCCCCAAAGATACAGATATAGTGAAACAACTGGACACCTGCACCCTATTGTTCATAACAGCAATGTCCACAATAGCCAAACTGTGGTAGGAGCTAAGTTGTCCTTCAATAGATGCATCAATAAAGAAGATTTGATACATATATACAATGGAATATTACTCAGCCATCAGAAAAGATGAATATGTACCATTTACATTGATGTGGATGGAACTGTAAGTTATGCTGAGCGCAATAAGTCAAACAGAGAGAAAATTATATGGTTTCATTCATATGCTGAATATAAGAAATAGTGGGAGAGATCATAAGGAAGGAGGGGAAACTGAATGGGGAAAATCAGAGAGGAATACAAATCATGAGAAAATCTTAATTCTGGGAAACAATCTGAGGTTTGCTGAAGGGGGAATGGGTGGGAGGATGGGGTAACTCAGTGATGGGTCTTAAGAAATGCATGTGATGTGATGAGTACTCGGCGTTATACACAACTGATGAATTATTGGAAACTACATCTGAAAATATCAATGCTCTGTATGTTTGCAAATTGAATTTAAATTAAAAAAATAAAATGAATAAGAAAAATAAATCAAAGCCTGTAATAAGCTATGGAGAAGGTCATTATATAATGATAAAGGACTCAGTCCAAAAAGTGAATATAACATTTATAAATATTTGTTCACCCAGTATAGGAGCACCAATATATAAAACAAATATTAATAGGCCTAAAGGTAGAAATTAATAGCAATACAATAATAGTAGAGGATTTTAATATACACCAATGGATAGATCATCCAGGAAAACTTCAATAGGGAAGATAATCTTTAAACTACACGTTATACCAGACAGACTTGTATATATATATATATATATAAAACACTCCATCCCAAAGCAATAGAATAAATATTCTTAAGCTCTCATGGAACTTCTCCAGGATAAATCATATATTGGACACAATAAAGGCTTTATAATTTTAAAAAGATTGAAATTATATTAAGCATTTTCCCCAACCATAAGATCATTAAACTATAGGTCAATTACCAGAAAAAAAAAACCTAGAAAACCATACAATATGTGGAGATTAAGCAATATGTTACTGTGTAACTGATGGTTCAAAGAGAAATCAAAAGTGAAATAAAAAATACCTGACAAAGGAAAATGGAAATAGAGCATACCAAACTTATAGGATGTGGTAGTAGCAGTTCTAAAAAGTTCTGAGGGAAATTCATAGCAATAAATGCCTACATGAAGAAAAAAAATCTAAAATAAACAACTGAATAAATAAAGCCCAAAGTTAATAGAAGAATGAATGAATGAGAGAAAGAAAGAAAGAAAGAAAGAAAGAAAGAAAGAAAGAAAGAACAGTTGAAATAGACGAAAATACAATAGAAAAAAACCAGTGGAAATAAAAACTAAATAGACAATAGAAAAAAACCAATAAAACAGAGAATTGATTTTTCAAAATATAATCAAAATTGAGAAACATTTAGCTAGACTCACCAAGGAAAAAAGATCTGACTCAAAATCAGAAAGTAGAGAGGGGATGTTATAACTGATACCTTAGAATATAAAGGATCATAAGAAAATACTGTGAATGATTGTATGCCAATAAATTGGAGAAACTAAAAGAAATGGTTAAGTTCCTAGAAATGTACAATCTACCAAAAGTGACTCATGAAGAAATAGAAAATCTGGTGGCACCTGAGTGATACAGTTGGTTGAGTATCCAACTCTTGGTTTTGTCTCATGTTGTAATCTCAGGGTTGTGACATCAACCTCACATTGGACTTCACACTCTGTGTAGTCTCCTTGAGATTTTCTATCCCTCTCCCTCTGCCCTTCCCACGGGTGTTCTCTCTCTCTCTCTCTCTCTCTCTCTCTCTCTCTCATAAATAAATCTTTTAAAGAATGAAATAGAGAATTTGAACAGATCAGTAACTAGTAAGGAGATTGAACCAGTAACAAAAAATCCCAACAAACAAAAGTCCATGATCAGATAGCTTCTCTGAGAATTCAACTAAACATTCAAACAAGAATTGATCTAATCCTTCTCAGTTCTTCCAATAAATAGAAGAGTAGGAAACATTTTTAAACTCATTTTATGAAAGCAGCATTACCATAACACCAAAATCAGGAAACAAAGCCACAAAAAAAACCCCAAAACTACAAGTCAGTATCCCTGATGAAAAATAGATGTAGAAATTCTCAACAAAATATTAACAAAGTGAATTCAACAATATATTAAAAAGTCCATGCATGATGATCAAATGTGATTTATCCTAGGGTTGCAAAGATGATTCAACATCTACAAATCAATCAAAGTGATGCACCATGATAACAACATGAAGAATAAAAAGCATATAATTTCAATAGATGTAATAAAAGCATTTCACAAAATTCAACATCTATTTGATAAAAAATGAATAAATTGGGTATAGGAAAATGTAACTCAACACATTAAAGGCTATATATGACAAGCCCACAGCTAAGATTATACTGAATGACGAGTAGCTGAAAGATTTTCCTCTAAGATTTGGGAGAAGGAAAGGAAACTCTCACCACTTTTATTCAATATAATATTGGGAGATTCTAGCCAGAGAAACTAGACAAAAAATATAATAAATAAAAATCACTGGAATTGGAAAAGAAGATGTAAAGTTTTCACTATTTATAGAAGATATTTATAGAAAACCCTTAAGATGCCACCACAAAAACCCTATTAGAACTAATAAACAATTCAGTAAAGTTGCCAGATAAAAAATTATTGTATACAACAATTTGTTTCATTTATATACACTAATAACAGTCAGAAAAAGAAATTTAGAAAACAATTCCATTTATAATTGCATCAAAAAGAAAAATAACACTTATGAATAAATGTAACCAGGAAGGTAAATCATCTGTAATTTATAAGACATTGGGGAAATAAGTCGAAAAAGACACAAATAAATGGAAAGATAATTCATGCTAACGGATTGGAAGAATTAATATTGCTAAAATTTCCATACTATGCATTTATTCCAAAGAATGGAATGGGTTAGACAGGGAAGGTGAAAGTAAAAGATAGTAAACTGTTGCTGATGGTTCCCACAACAGCAAAGATATTCTAGCCAGTGTTTATGCTCACTGCTGCTAAATCCATATACATATTTAGGGGTAGAGAAATAATTTTAATTCCTTTCTTGTTCTCTGAGAACAACTGATTGAACAATGAAAAATATATTGTCCTTGGGCTGAAGGGGAAATATTTTAACAATTTGTTTCTATGGAGGCCTCTCTTTTTAAACTAGATGCCAAAGACAAAAATGTACACTTTCCCATAATTAATGAAAATGTTCTAAAAATATTTTCAATTGACATAAAAATATAAGATGGGTATTGGACAAAGTTAGGACATGGTGAAGAAACATTCAATATGTTCCCTGCCTAAGCTATATTAATCTTAAAGAGTTGAACATCTTGCATAATAATCAACAGTCATCATTTTATCTCCTTTCTTTTTAATAAATTAATTTTTATTGGTGTTCAATTTACCAACATACAGAATAACACCCAGTGCTCATCCCGTCAAGTGTCCCCCTCAGTGCCGGTCACCCATTCACTGCCACCCCCTGCCCTCCTCCCCTTCCACCACCCCTAGTTCATTTCCCAGAGTTAGGAGTCTTTATGTTCTGTCTCCTTCTCTGATATTTCCCACACATTTCTTCTCCCTTCCCTTATATTCCCCTTCACTATTATTTATATTCCCCAAATGAATGAGAACATACACTGTTTGTCCTTCTCCGATTGACTTACTTCACTCAGCATAATACCCTCCAGGTCCATCCACGTTGAAGCAAATGGGTGGGTATTTGTCGTTTCTAATGGCTGAGTAATATTCCATTGTATACATAAACCACATCTTCTTTATCCATTCATCTTTCGATGGACACCGAGGCTCCTTCCACAGTTTGGATATTGTGGACATTGCTGCTAGAAACATCTGGGTGCAGGTGTCCCGGCATTTCATTGCATCTGAATCTTTGGGGTAAATCCCCAACAGTGCAATTGATGGGTCGTAGGGCAGGTCTATTTTTAATTCTTTGAGGAACCTCCACACAGTTTTCCAGAGTGGCTGCACCAGTTCACATTCCCACCAACAGTGCAAGAGGGTTCCCTTTTCTCCACATCCTCTCCAACATTTGTTGTTTCCTGCTTGTTAATTTTCCCCATTCTCCCTAGTGTGAGGTGGTATCTCATTGTGGTTTTGATTTGTATTTCCCTGATGGCAAGTGATGCAGAGCATTTTCTCATGTGCATGTTAGCCATGTCTCTGTCTTCCTCTGTGAGATTTCTCTTCAAGTCTTTTGCCCATTTCATGATAGGATTGTTTGTTTCTTTGGTGTTGAGTTTAATAAGTTCTTCATAGATTTTGAAAACTAGCCCTTTATCGGATATGTCATTTGCAAATATCTTCTCCCATTCTGTAGGTTGTCTTTGAGTTTTGTTGACTGTATCCTTTGCTGTGCAAAAGCTTCTTATCTTGATGGGGTCCCAATAGTTCATTTTTGCTTTTGTTTCTTTTGCCTTTGTGGATGTATCTTGCAAGAAGTTACTGTGGCCAAGTTCAAAAAGGGTGTTGCCTGTGTTCTCCTCCAGGATTTTGTTGGAATCTTGTCTCACATTTAGATCTTTCATCCATTTTTAGTTTCTCTTTGTGTATGGTGCAAGAGAGTGGTCTAGTTTCATTCTTCTGCATGTGGATGTCCAATTTTCCCAGCACCATTTATTGAAGAGACTGTCTTTCTTCCAGTGGATCGTCTTTCCTACTTTATCGAATATTAGTTGACCATAAAGTTCAGGGTCCACTTCTGGGTTCTCTATTCTGTTCCATTGATCTATGTGTCTGTTTTTCTGCCAGTACCACACTGTCTTGATGACCACAGCTTTGTAGTACAACCTGAAATCTGGCATTGTGATGCCCCCAGCTATGGTTTTCTTTTTTAAAATTCCCCTGGGTGTTCGGGGTCTTTTCTGATTCCACACAAATCTTAAAATAATTTGTTCTAAGTCTCTGAAGAAAGTCCATGGTATTTTGAGAGGGATTGCATTAAACGTGTAAATTGCCCTGGGTAACATTGACATTTTCACAGTATTAATTCTTCCAATCCATGAGCATGGAATATTTTTGCATCTCTTTGTGTCTCCCTCAATTTCTTTCAGAACTGTTCTATACTTTTTAGGGTATAGATCCTTTACCTCATTGGTTAGGTTTATTCCGAGGTATCTTATGCTTTTGGGTGCAATTGTAAATGGGATTGACTCCTTAATTTCTCTTTCTTCAGTCTCATTGTTAGTGTATAGAAATGCCATTGATTTCTGGGTATTGATTTTGTATCCTGCCACACTACCAAATTGCTGTATGAGTTCTAGCAATCTTGGGATGGAGTCTTTTGGGTTTTCTATGGAGAGTACCATGTCATCGGCGAAGAGGGAGAGTTTGACTTCTTTGCCAATTTGAATGCATTTAATGTCTTTTTGTTGTCTGATTGCTGAGGCTAGGACTTCCAATACTATGTTGAATAGCAGTGGTGAGAGTGGACATCCCTGTCTTGTTCCTGATCTTAGGGGAAAGGATCCCCGTGCTTCCCCATTGAGAATGATATTTGCTGTGGGCTTTTCGTAGATGGCTTTTAAGATGTCGAGGAAAGTTCCCTCTATCCCTACACTCTGAAGAGTTTTGATCAGGAATGGATGCTGTATTTTTTGAAATGCTTTCTCTGCATCTAATGAGAGGATCATATGGTTCTTGTTTTTTCTCTTGCTGAAATGATGAATCACATTGATTGTTTTACGAGTGTTGAACCAGCCTTGTGTCCCGGGGATAAATCCTACTTGGTCATGGGGAATAATTTTCTTAATGTGTTGTTGGATCCTATTGGCTAGTATCTTGTTGAGAATTTTTGCATCCATGTTCATCAGGGATATTGGTCTGTAATTCTCCTTTTTGGTGGGGTCTTTGTCTGGTTTTGGAATTAAGGTGATGCTGGCCTCATAGAATGAGTTTGGAAGTACTCCATCTCTTTCTATCTTTCCAAACAGCTTTAGTAGAATAGGTATGATTTCTTCTTTAAACGTTTGATAGAATTCCCCTGGGAAGCCATCTGGCCCTGGACTCTTGTGTCTTGGGAGGTTTTTGATGACTGCTTCAATTTCCTCCCTGGTTATTGGCCTGTTCAGGTTTTCTATTTCTTCCTGCTCCAGTTTTGGTAGTTTGTGGCTTTCCAGGAATGCGTCCATTTCTTCTAGATTGCCTAATTTATTGGCGTAGAGCTGTTCATAATATGTTTTTAAAATCGTTTGTATTTCCTTGGTGTTGGTAGTGATCTCTCCTTTCTCATTCATGATTTTATTAATTTGAGTCTTCTCTCTCTTCTTTTTAATAAGGTTGGCTAATGGTTTATCTATCTTATTAATTCTTTCAAAGAACCAACTCCTGGTTCTATTGATCTGCTCCACAGTTCTTCTGGTCTCAATTTCGTTGAGTTCTGCTCGAATTTTAATTAACTCTCTTCTTCTGCTGGGCGTCGGGTCGATTTGCTGCTTCTTCTCTAGCTCCTTTATGTGTAAGGTTAGCTTTTGTATTTGAGTTCTTTCCAGTTTTTGAATGGATGCTTGTATTGCGATGTATTTCCCCCTCAGGACTGCTTTTGCTGCATCCCAAAGATTTTGAACAGTTGTATCTTCATTCTCATTAGTTTCCATGAATCTTTTTAATTCTTCCTTAATTTCCTGGTTGACCCTTTTATCTTTTAGCAGGATGGTCCTTAACCTCCACGTGTTTGAGGTCCTTCCAAACTTCTTCTTGTGATTGAGTTCTAATTTCAAGGCGTTATGGTCTGAGAATATGCAGGGGACGATCCCAATCTTTTGGTATCGGTTCAGACCCGATTTGTGACCCAGTATGTGGTCTATTCTGGAAAAAGTTCCATGTGCACTTGAGAAGAATGTGTATTCAGTTGAGTTTGGATGTAAAGTTCTGTAGATATCTGTGAAATCTATCTGGTCCAGTGTATCATTTAAAGCTCTCGTTTCTTTGGAGATGTTGTGTTTAGAAGACCTATCAAGGGTAGAGAGAGCTAGATTGAAGTCACCAAGTATAAGTGTATTATTATCTAAGTATTTCTTCACTTTGGTTAATAATTCGTTTAAGTATTTGGCAGCTCCCACATTCGGGGCATATATATTGAGGATTGTTAAGTCCTCTTGTTGGATAGATCCTTTAAGTATGATATAGTGTCCCTCTTCGTCTCTCACTACTGTCTTCGGAGTGAATTTTAGTTTATCTGATATAAGGATGGCTACCCCTGCTTTCTTTTGAGAACCATTTGAATGGTAAATGGTTCTCCAACCTTTTATTTTCAGGTTGTAGGTGTCCTTCTGTCTAAAATGAGTCTCTTGTAGACAGCAAATAGATGGGTCCTGCTTTTTTATCCAGTCTGAAACCCTGCGCCTTTTGATGGGGTCATTAAGCCCGTTCACGTTCAGAGTTACTATTGACAGATATGAGTTTAGTGTCATCATGATATCTATTTAGTCCTTGTTTTTGTGGATTGTTCCACTGAACTTCTTCTTTTTTTTTTAATTTTTATTTATTTATGACAGTCACACAGAGAGAGAGAGAGAGAAAGGCAGAGACACAGGCAGAGGGAGAAGCAGACTCCATGCACCGGGAGCCCGACGTGGGATTCGATCCCGGGTCTCCAGGATCGCGCCCTGGGCCAAAGGCAGGCGCTAAACCGCTGCGCCACCCAGGGATCCCTGAACTTCTTCTTAAAGGGGAATTTTAAGAGTCCCCCTTAAAATTTCTTGCAGAGCTGGTTTGGAGGTCACATATTCTTTCAGTTCCTGCCTGTCTTGGAAGCTCTTTATCTCTCCTTCCATTTTGAATGAGAGCCTTGCTGGATAAAGTATTCTTGGTTGCATGTTCTTCTCATTTAGGACCCTGAATATATCCTGCCAGCCCTTTCTGGCCTGCCACGTCTCTGTGGAGAGGTCTGCTGTTACCCTAATATCCCTCCCCATGAAAGTCAGGGACTTCTTGTCTCTTGCTGTTTTAAGGATCTTCTCTTTATCTTTGGAATTTGCAAGCTTCACTATTAGATGTCGAGGTGTTGAACGGTTTTTATTGATTTTAGGTGGGGATCTCTCTATTTCCTGGATCTGAATGCCTGTTTCCCTTCCCAGATTGGGAAAGTTTTCAGCTAGGATTTGTTCAAATACATATTCTGGCCCTCTGTCCCTTTCGGCGCCCTCGGGAACCCCAATTAAACGTAGGTTTTTCTTCCTTAGAGTGTCATTTATTTCCCTTAATCTGTCTTCATGGTTCTTTAATTGTTTATCTCTTTTTTCCTCAGTTTCCCTCTTTGCCATTAACTTGTCTTCTATGTCACTCACTCGTTCTTCCACCTCGTTAACCCTCGTCGTTAGGACTTCTAGTTTGGATTGCATCTCATTCAGTTGATTTTTAATTTCTGCCTGATTGGATCTAAATTCTGCAGTCATGAAGTCTCGTGAGTCCTTAATGCTTTTTTCTAGAGCCACCAGTAGCTGTATAATAGTGCTTCTGAATTGGCTTTCTGACATTGAATTGTAATCCAGATTTTGTAGCTCTGTGGGAGAGAGGGCTGTTTCTGATTCTTTCTTTTGAGGTGAGGTTTTCCTTCTAGTCATTTTGCTCAGTGCGGAGTGGCCAAAAACAAGTTGTATTGGGAAAAGGAGAGAAAGAGAGAGAAGGAAAGAAAAGAGAAAAAGAAAAAAGAAAAAGAAAAGAAAAAGGAAAGAAGAGAAGAAAAGGGGAAAGAAAAAGAAAGAAAGGTGAAAAAAAAGGGGGGGTGGGGGAAGCAATCAGAAATCAAAAAGAAAAGAAAAAAGAAAAGCAAAAAAAAAAAAAAAACACGGGGGAGTATTTCTGTAGACTTTAAGTCCCTTGACTTCCCCTGGAACTGGTCCGTCTAGCTGGTCTTCTGGGGGAGGGGCCTGTTGCGCTGATTTTCAGGTGTTAGCACTTGGGGGAGCTGCTCTGCCCCTGCCTGCTGCAGGGCTCAGCGGGGGTTGTTTACCCCGTGAGGTCTCAGGAGGAACAGTTGCAGTTGCTATGGCAACTCTGGACGCCTGGATTCAGCCTCCGCAGGAACTATGGGCTCGGGGCTCTCGGCTTTCCATCTGCAGGGCCTGGAGGCTCCGGGGCGGGGCCGCTGATCTGCTCAGTTCGGGGCAGGAGCGTCCTTGCTGTCCTGGGCCCTCCCGGCCTCTGCCTGTCCCGGGGGGAGGCCGGATCCTGGGCTGTGTCCCGGTGCCCTGTGCTCCGGGGCCTGCGCTGGTGGATTCGCGCTCCCGCCCCGCAGCTCCCTCCCTGGAGCCGCTCCCGAGCCCCTCCGAACTGCTCTGGTGCGTGCTGCAGCCCTTAGGGAGCTCGGAGCACTCCCCTGCGCTCGCAGGTGTCTGTTAGTGTCCCCGGGAGCCCGAGGGCATCCCCGCCCTCCTGGGTCCTGCTCCAACTCCCTGCGAGCCCCTTTCCGCCCGTCCGGGAAGGTTGGTGCAGCTCCTGCTCCTCCGGGACGGGGCTTTCCTGGGGACACTCGCCCCGGCCTCAGCCCGGCTCCTCCGGGGCCCCTCCCCCTCGGAGGCCTTTTGTTTCTTTATTTCTTTTTCCCCGTCTTCCTACCTTGATAGAAGCGTGAACTCCTCTCACTGTAGCATTCCAGCTGGTCTCTCTTTACATCTCAGGCCGAATTCGTAGATTTTCAGGATGGTTTGAAGGTTATCTAGGTAATTTGTTGGGGACAGGTGATTTGGGGACCCTACTCTTCCGCCATCTTGCCCCTCCTGGGAGAAAATTTTTAAGAAGGAACTTTAAGAAGTTGCACTTACAAACATCAGGAGTACTACCTACATTTTTTCTGGTGTCCATGCCTTAAACATAGTAATAACTAGATGAGCCTACATATTTTTTTTTAGTGTTTCTACATATACACTCTAGCTTTTACATTTCCTTTCAATGTTCTCCATCTTGATGTCCTTTCCATAACAATGAAAATAGGAACTTAACATCTTGATGCCCATGTGTTATCCCAGACAGCTTAAAAATTTTTCATCTTGGGATCCCTGGGTGGCGCAGCGGTTTGGCGCCTGCCTTTGGCCCAGGGCGCGATCCTGGAGACCCGGGATCGAATCCCACGTCGGGCTCCCGGTGCATGGAGCCTGCTTCTCCCTCTGCCTGTGTCTCTGCCTCTCCCTCTCTCTCTGTGACTATCATAAAAAAAAAAAAAAATTTCATCTTATTTTATTTTTTAAAGATTTTGTTTATTTATTTGACAGAAAGACAGAGAAGAGAAGCAGAGTGGTAGTCAGAGGGAAAGGGAGAGGCAGACTTCCTGCTGAGAAAGAGCCTAATGCCAGCTTCATTACCTGATCCAAGGGAGACAATCAACTGAGCCACCTGGGTTCCCCGCCAATTTTTCTTTTAAAAATAAATTTAACACATTACCTAAATTTATTAAACACAAAAGGAAATTGCTCTTTACTTTTTTAAAAAGATTTTATTTATTTATTCATGAGAGACACAGAGAGAGGCAGAGACATACACAGAGGGAGAAGAAGCAGGCTCCATGCCAGCAGCCTCACACAGGACTTGATCCCAGAACCTCTGAATCATGCCCTGAGCTGAAGGCAGGTGTTCAACCACTGAGCCACCCAGGTGTCCCGCTCTTTACTTTAAAAAAAAAAGATTTTATCTATTTATTTGAGGTAAAGGGTGGCAGGAGCCAGGGGCAGATGGAGAGGGAGAATCAGGCTCCCCACTGAGCAGGGAGCCTGACATGGGATTCGATCCCAGGACCTCGGCATTATGACCTGAGTCAAAGGTAGACACTCAACCAATTGAGCATCCAGGTGCCCCCACTCTCTCCCTTTTGAAAAAAAAATTCTGGAGAAGGAATAACAAATCTCTGACTATAAAGACTGTAGGTGGTCAAAAAAAAAGAGAAGAAAAATCTCTTATCACTTACTATGATCCACTATATTATCTAAGATGATAAGTCAAAATATATTATTTTTTTTATTATTATTCCTATTAAGACATAAGTCAACTAGAAGGGTGGATGAATCATTATGGCAGAAGAGTAGGAGTCTTTGTTTCATCTGGTCCCCTTAATTTAGCTAGATAACTATCAAATGATCCTGAACACCTATGACTTCTACTTGACATGTAAGAAAAGAAAGGATGGAACCCTACAAATAGAAAAGTGACCACTTTTTGCAAGGTAGAAGTCCAGAGAAGATAAATGGAGGGGATATCATGGAAGATAAGTGGTGGTGGGGGAACCTTTATAAGCCAGCTGCAGGAAAGTGATAGAGCCATGGAGACCAAAATTGGGACCTGTAGAAATCTGGTTCTGTGAGAGACATTTCTTCCTGAAAGGTCCTCAGTTGTAAAGGGGCAGATTTCCAGGTGGGACAGAAAGAACTGGGGTGCCTGAGATGGCAGAGCTCCTAAATATTGGAGTGGGAAATGGATTTGGGTCAGTGAGCCCAGGAGGAAGCTTAGCTTATTTTTCCATAAACCTTGAACTGAGACTGGATCATGTGACTGCTCTCTGTGATGGGTCCCTACAAAGGACTGGAACACAGCAACTATCTGTCACTCCCCAGGAGAGGGGAATGGGTGTGGACTCATAGGGTGAACACTTTCTGTCCCAGGGCCCTGCTTCCTTTGGGAAGAGCAGACTCGGTGAATGCAGGAATGACCAAAAGCTCTCCTTGTAGAACCCTATATATTGCACAAATCAATGTCCCTTCACCTGCCCCCAGGGAGGATTTGAGTGGTCAGGCACCACAGGAGTCAGCAGAGTTTTACACACAGGGAGATCTCTCAGCTCTGGGGCTTGAGAGCAAGCAGCCATTTTTATTATCTTCCTTTAAAGAGGCTCAAAAAAGCCTCCAGGGAACAAAAGTCTCACACAGCAAACAGCTTACACTCAGCCTGGCCCCCTGGAAGAGGTAGTACAACTCCACCCAGGCACAGATACCTGAGAATCAGTGCAGCAGGCCCCACTTCCAGAAGACCAGCTGGAAGAACAGCAAGTTTACCAACAAAACAGAACTGGAAAACTCCAGGGCAAGGGGAAAACAGTATATAGAACTCGAGAGATTTTTTTTTCTTATGATTCATTTATCTTCCAGGTTTAAATTTTCAATTTTTTTCCTTTTTTCCTCATTTCAACTAGTTTCTTATTTAACTAACTCTGTTTTTAAGCCTTTTTAAAATTTTCATATTTTATAACTACATGCTATAGATATATTCTCCATCTTTGGCTTCCTTTCACTGTATTCAATTTTACTTTTTATACATATATGTTTTGTTTTGTTTTATCAATTTGAGATTTAGTATCTTTGAAACACACAGACCAAAATACACTCAAGACCACGTGAATCACCCTGTTTGATCTACTCTGTGAGATTATATTCTCTCCTCCACCCTTGTTCTCCCAACCCATTTCTCTCTCTTTTTGATTTTCTTTATCTTCATTTTTTTCCTTTTATTTTCTAATTCCTGACCTCTTTGGAATTGTCTATTGTGTATTTTGTTTGGGTCATGGTTGATATTTTGATTCTGTTCACTTGTACAACCATTCTTCATTAGACAAAATGTCTAGATGGAGGAATTCACAAGAGAAAGAACCAGGGTTAATACTCTCTGCCACATATCTAATGTATACATATTTAAGTAAAATATTGTAGATGGAGTTCAGGATAACAATTATAAAGTTACTAGTTGGACTTGAAAAAAGCATTAAAATCTGGGGGATCCCTGGGTGGCGCAGCGGTTTGGCGCCTGCCTTTGGCCCAGGGCGTGATCCTGGAGACCCGGGATCGAGTCCCACATCGGGCTCCCGGTGCATGGAGCCTGCTTCTCCCTCTGCCTGTGTCTCTGCCTGTCTCTCTCTCTCTCTCTCTCTCTCTCTCTCTCTCTCTCTCTCTGTGTGTGTGTGACTATCATAAATAAATAATGATAAAAAAAATTTTAAAAAAAGAAAAGAAAAAAGCATTAAAATCTGTAGAGAATCTTAGTGCAGAAATGAGATCTAATCAGGCAGAAGTTTAAAGTACTCTAAATGAGAGACAGTCTAAACTGTATGTTCTAACAGTTATGTAAATGAGGCAGAAAAAAGAATAAGTGACATAGAGGACAAGAGGATGTAAAGGAAGACATCTGGGGAAAAGAGAGAAAAACAACTAAAAGCCCATGAGGAGGGGTTATGAGAGATAAGTGATAGTTTAAAAAAGAAATAACATCCATATTATTGGAATTCCTGAGGACGCAGATAGAGGGTAAGAGTGAGAATGAGAGAGACATAGAGAGTGAGGGGGGGGAGGCTAGAAGGTATATTTGAGCAAATCATAGCTGAGAACTGCCTTAAGCAGGGAAAGAAAACAGACATTCATATCCAAGAGTTAGAGAGAACCAGTCCCAAAATCAATAAAAATAGATCAACATCCTGACATATAATAGTGAAGCTTGCAAATTTCAGAGATAAAGAGAAAATCCTGAAAGTATCCTGAGACAAGAGGTTCCCAACAAACAAAGGGAGAAATAGTAGATTAACAGCAGATGTATCCACAGTAATCTGGCAGGCCAGAAAATCCCGGCATGATATATTCAGGGTACTAAATGAGAAAAACATACAGCCAAGAATACTTTATCCTGCAAGTCTGTAATTTAGAATGAAAAGAGAGATAAAGAGGTTTAAGGACAGACAGAAATTGAAAGATTATGTGACCACCAAGCCAGCCATACAAGAAATATTAAGGGGGAGGGTCTTGTAAAAAATAATTAATGGGTCAATGAAGAAATTAAAGAAGAATTAAAAAGATTCATGGAAACTAATGAAAATGAAAGCACAACTGTTTAAAACCTTTGGAATACAGCAAAGGTGGTCCTTAGAAGGATGTACAGTTCAATACAAGTCTCTCTAAAAAACTAGAAAATCTCAAATATACAAGCTAACCTTACACCTAAAGGAACTGAAGAAAGAACAGCAAATAAAGCTTAAACCAAGCTAAAGAGAAATAATAAAGTTTAGAGCAACGCCAATGAAATAGAAACCAGAACTGTATAACAGATCAACAAAACTAGAAGCTGCTTCTTTGAATGATTTCATAAGATAGTCCTGTAGCCAGACTTTGTAAAAAGAAAAAGACCCAAATTAATAAAATCATAAGAGAAAGAGGCTGAACATGGCCATGAACAAGGATTTAAAAATGATTTTAAGTACTATGAGCAACTATATGCCAAGAAGTTAGGAAATCTGGAAAAAATGGATGCATTCCTGGAAACTTATAAACTACCAAAACTAAATAAAAAGTAATAGAAAACTTGAAGATGGCAGAAGAGTAGGGTCCCCAAGTCACCTGTCCCCACCAAATTACCTAGATAACCTTCAAATCATCCTGAAAATCTACGAATTTGGCCTGAGATTTAAAGAGAGAACAGCTGGAATGCTACAGTGAGAAGAGTTCGTGCTTCTATCAAGGTAGGAAGACGGGGAAAAAGAAATAAAGAAACAAAAGGCATCCAAGGGGGAAGGGCCCCACGAGGAGCCAGGTTAAGGCCGGGGCGAGTGTCCCCAGGACAGGAAAGCAGCGTCCAGGAGAAGCAGGAGCTTCACCAATCTTCTTGGGTGGAAAGGGGCTCGCAGGGAGTTAGAGCAGGACCCCAGGAGGGGGGGGGATGCCCTCAGGCTCCCTGGGATGCTAACACACCTGAGCCCCGGGGAGAGTGCACTGAACTCCTAAAGGGCTGCAGCGCATGCACAG
Source organism: Nyctereutes procyonoides (assembly GCF_905146905.1). Classification (NCBI taxonomy): domain Eukaryota; kingdom Metazoa; phylum Chordata; class Mammalia; order Carnivora; family Canidae; genus Nyctereutes; species Nyctereutes procyonoides. Next base: position 60,563,846 of record NW_026575125.1, on the reverse strand, counting down.
CAGGACACGGGAGCAACTTGGAGGGGCTGGGCGGCGGCTCCGCGCAGAAGGGGCGGCGTGCCCGGGAACAGCTCGGAGGGGCTCAGGCGGGGGCTCTACAGGTTTAATGCAATCCCTATTCAAATACCATGGACTTTCTTCAGAGAGTTAGAACAAATTATTTTAAGATTTGTGTGGAATCAGAAAAGACCCCGAATAGCCAGGGGGATTTTAAAAAGAAAACCATAGCTGGGGGCATCACAATGTCAGATTTCAGGTTGTACTACAAAGCTGTGGTCATCAAGACAGTGTGGTACTGGCACAAAAACAGACACATAGATCAATGGAACAGAATAGAGAATCCAGAAGTGGACCCTCAAGTTTATGGTCAACTAATATTCGATAAAGGAGGAAAGACTATCCACTGGAACAGAGATAGTCTCTTCAATAAATGGTGCTAGGAAAATTGGACATCCACATGCAGAAGAATGAAACTAGACCACTCTCTTTCACCATACACAAAGATAAACTCAAAATGGATGAAAGATCTAAATGTGAGACAAGATTCCATCAAAATCCTAGAGGAGAACACAGGCAACACCCTTTTTGAACTCGGTCACAGTAACTTCTTGCAAGATACATCCACCAAAGCAAAAGAAACAAAAGCAAAAATGAACTATTGGGACTTCATCAAGATAAGAAGCTTTTGCACAGCAAAGGATACAGTCAACAAAACTAAAAGACAACCTACAGAGTGGGAGAAGATATTTGCAAATGACCTATCAGATAAAAGGCTAGTTTCCAAGGTCTATAAAGAACTTATTAAACTCAACACCAAAGAAACAAACAAACGAATCATGAAATGGGCAAACAGAGATCTCACAGAGGAAGACATAGACATGGCCTACACATACATGAGAAAATGCTCTGCATCACTTGCCATCAGGGAAATACAAATCAAAACCACAATGAGGTACCACCTCACTCCAGTGAGAAAGGGGGCAATTAACAAGGCAGGAAACCACAAATGTTGGAGAGGATGCAGAGAAAAGGGAACCCTCTTCCACTGTTGGTGGGAATGTGAACTGGTGCAGCCACTCTGTGAAACTGTGTGGAGGCTCCTCAAATAGTTAAAAATTGATCTGCCCTACATCACAGCAATTGCACTGTTGGGGATTTACCACAAAGATACAGATGCAATGAAACGCCTGGACAGCTGCACCCCGATGTTTATAGCAGCAATGTCCACAATAGCCAAACTGTGGAAGGCGCCTCGGTGTCCATCGAAAGATGAATGGATAAAGAAGATGTGGTTTATATATACGATGGAATATTACTCAGCCATTAGAAATGACAAATACCCACCATTTGCTTCAATGTGGATGGAACTGGAGGATATTATGCTGAGTGAAATGAGTCAATTGGAGAAGCACAAACATTATATGTTATCATTCATTTGGGCAATATAAATAATAGTGAAAGGAATAGAAGGGAAGGTTGAAGAAATGGGTAGGAAATATCAGAAAGGGAGACAGAACATAAAGACTCCTAAGTCTGGGAAACAAACTATGGGTGTTGGAAGGGGAGGAGGGCGGGGTTGGGGGTGAATTGGTGACGGGCACTGAGGGGGGCACTTGACGGGATGAGCACTGGGTGTTATTCTGTATGGTGGCAAATTGAACACCAATAAAATAAGTTTATTATTAAAAAATTAAAAATATAATTTATTTTATCGTTAACTTTTTATATTTTAGTTATAATGTGTCTTGTTGTGGCTCTTTTGGCTCATATCATTTAGCACCAAGTTTCATGTTTATTGGAAATCAGGGGATCCCTGGGTGGCGCAGCGGTTTGGCGCCTGCCTTTGGCCCAGGGCGTGATCCTGGAGACCCGGGATCGAATCCCACATAGGGCTCCCAGTGCATGGAGCCTGCTTCTCCCTCTGCCTGTGTCTCTGCCTCTCTCTCTCTCTCTCTCTCTCTGACTATCATAAATAAATAAAAATTTAAAAAAAATTAAAAAAAAGGAAATCAGATGTTTCGGTGCCAGCTTTTAAAGTATGCAAATATGTACAGTCTTTCGGAGCCACAATAGAAACTCCTTTTGACCTCTGGACCAAGATAAATGGAGTTTTTCCTGGGTGGCAATTGCAAAAACCAGGACTCTAGAGCAATGTATAAGTTTATTTCCAGTAATTCTCATAGTAAGAATTCTTATAGTAAGGTCACTATTGGTGTAAGGATGATGTCTGCAACCATCTGTGCTTTCCAGTCTAAGCAAGTGCTGTTACTGCTACCCCTGCCGTCCTCGCAAAGAATGCTATATCTGTACCATTTGCATGTGGTAGCAGGCAATGTGGAATTTCAACAATGACATCTGGCACAATCCCTATTTCCTTGGAGCATGTCAACTGTCCCCTACCTCTCCAGCCAATGCTTCCAGATAAGCAAGTGAATCTCCCTCACATATAATCTAGGTGCTTTTTGAACTGATGCTTTTTTTGCTGGGATGTCAAGGGGAGCAAGATCACATGTGAGTCCTTCAAAAGGGCAATGTCAATTTCCTATGGGACCCCCAGACATAAGACCTCTTGTTCTCCCAAACTTGACATTCTGGAGGCTCATATTTACATTGAAGGTCCCAAGAGTTGAGATGGCAATGTGGGGCACAAACCACTTGCTTCTACAAGAGAAGCATCTGTCTGGTGAGATTTCTCCTTATTGTGTCTTTGTCACACTGGGCCTGGGGGTGTTTGTGAAACTTCTCTGCTTCTCCTACCTATCTTGACGTGGTATTTTTATTTTTTGTTGCAGAGAGAAGTTCATATCATTTTTCTGATATTTTCTTTCCAGAAAGAAATGTTCCATATATAGCTGTAGATTTGGTGTGTCCATGGAAAGAGGAGAATTCAGGATCTTCCCACAGTACCATCTTAAACGGGATTTTTTTAAAAATTGGGATGAAATTTGAGTCAGCCAAGGAGACTTTTTAAAAAAAATATTTTATTTATTTATTCATAGAGACACAGAGAGAGACAGACAGAGAGAGAGGCAGGCTCCATGCAGGGAGCCCGATTCAGGACTCGATCCCAGGTCTCCAGGATCACGCCTCAGACTGTAGGCGGCGCTAAACCGCTGCGCCACTGGGGCTGCCCCAGTCAAGGAGACTTAACACAAGAAATCGCAGGTGTACAGCTAGAGAGATCCCCATTAAGAGGTCCATTTACCAAATTGGAATACGAAAAAGAGATGTTTGTGGAGCCTATCATGTCTCTGAATTAAATTCGCTACCTAGGATCTACCAGGGACAATAAAGTTATTTTGTTTATTTCTTTGGTTTTGTTTGCTTTTTGCTCCAATATTTTTTATTGGAGTTCGATTTGCCAACATATAGCATAACTCCCAGTGGTCATCCTGTTAAGTCCCCCCCCCCTCAGTGTCCATCACACAGTCACCCCATCACCCAGCCCAACTCCCGTTCCACTACCCCTTGTTCGTTTCCCAGAGTTAGGAGTCACTCAGGTTCTCTCATCCTCTCTGATTTTTCCCACTCATTTTCTCTCTTTTTCCATTTATTCCCTTTCACTATTTTTTTATATTCCCAAAAGAATATAAAATGACCATATAATGATTGTCGTTCTCCGACTGACTTATTTCACTCAGCATAATACCCTCCAGTTCTATCCAGGTTGAAGCAAAGGTGGGTATTCATCATTTCTAGTGGCTGAGTGATAGTCCATTGTATACATACACCACATCTCCTTTACCCATTCATCTTTTGATGGACACTGAGGCTTCTTCTACAGATTGGCTATTGTAACATTGCTGCTATCAACATTGGGGTGCAGGTGTCCCACCGTTTCACTGCATCTGTATCATCGGGGTAAATCCCCAGCAGTGCAATTGCTGAGTTGTAGGATAGTTCTATTTTTAACTCTTTGAGGAACCTCCAAACAGTTTTCCAGAGTGGCTGTACTAGTTTGCATTCCCACCAACAGTGCAAGAGGGTTCCCTTTTCTCCGCATCCTCTCCAATATTTGTTGCTTCCTGTCTTGTTAATTTTCCCCCATTCTTACTGGTGTGAGTTTGTATCTCATTGTGGTTTTGATTTGTATGTCCCTGAAGGCCAGTGATGTAGAGCATTTTCTCATGTGCTTGTTGGCCATGTCTATGTCTTCCACTGTGAAATTTCTGTTCATGTCTTTTGTCCACTTCATGATTGGATTTTTTGTTTCTTTGGTGTTGAGTTTCATAAGTTCTTTATAGATCTTGTATACTAGCCCCTTATCCGATATGTCATTTGCAAATATCTCCTCCCATTGTGTAGGTAATTTTTTAGTTTTGTTGACTGTTTCTTTTGCTGTGCAGAAGCCTTTTATCTTGATGAAATCCCAATAATTCATTTTTGCTCTTGTTTCCCTTGCCTTCAGTATGTATCTTGCAAGAAGTTACTGTGGCCAAGTTCAAAAAGGGTGTTGCCTGTCTTCTCCTCTAGGATTTCAATGTATTCTTGTCTCACGTGTAGATCTATCATCCATTTTGAGGTTACCTTTGTGTATGGTTGTAAGAGAATGGTCTAGTTTCATTCTTCTACATGTGGCTTTCCAATTTTCCCAGCACCATTTATTGAAGAGACAGCCTTTTTTCCAAGGGATAGTCTTTCTTGCCTTGTCAAATATGAGTTGACCATAGAGTTTGGGCCTGACTTCTGGGTTCTCTATTTTGTTCCATTGATCAGTGAGTCTGTTTTTGTGCCAGTACCATATTGTCTTGATGATCACAGCTTTGTAGTACAACTTAAAACCAGGCATTGTGATGCTCCAAGATCAGGTTTTCTTTTTCAATATTCCCCTGGCTATTTGGGGTCTTTTCTGATTCCACCCAATCTTAAGATGATTTGTTACAAATCTCTGAAGATTGTCCATGGCGTTTTAATAGGGATGGCATTAAATATGTAAATTGTCCTGGGTAGCATTGACATTTTCACAATATTAATTCTTCTAATCCATGACCATGGGATATTTTTCCATCTCTTTGTGTCTTCCTCAATTTCCTTCAAAAGTGTTCTGTAGTTTTTAGGGTATAGATCCTTTCCCTCTTTGGTTAGGTTCATTCCTAGGTATCTTACGCTCTTTGGTGAAATAGTAAATGGGATTGACTCCTTAAATTCTATTTCTTCAGTCTCATTGTTAGTGTATAGAAATGCCACTGATTTCTGGGCATTGATTTGTATCCTGCCACACTGCCGAATTGCTGTATGTGTTCTAGGAATCTTGGGGTGGAGTGTTTTGGGTTTTCTATGTAGAGTATCATGTCATCTGCGAAGAGGGAGGGTTTGACTTCTTCTTTACGCATTTGAATGTCTTTTATTTCTTTTTGTTCCCTGATAGATGACTAGGATTTCTAGTTCTATGTTGAATAGCAGTGGTGAGACTGGACATCCCTGTCTTGTGCCTGATCTTAGGAGAAAGGTTCCCAGTGTTTCCCCATTGAGAATATTTGCTGTGGGCTTTTCCTAGATGGCTTTGAAGATGCTGAGGAATGTTCTCTCTATCCCTACAGTCTGAAGAGTTTTGATCGGGAATGGATGCTGTATTTTGTCAAATACTTTCTCTGCACCTTTTGAGAGGATCATATGGCTCTTTTTTTCCTCTTGTAGATATGATCTATCACGTCGATCGCTTTTCGAGTGTTGAAACAGCCTTGCATCCCAGGGATAAATAACACTTGGTAGGGTGAATAATCTTTTTTTTTAATTTTTATTTTTATTTTATGATAGTCACACACACACACACACACACACACACAGAGAGAGAGAGAGAGAGAGAGAGAGAGGCAGAGACACAGGCAGAAGCAGGCTCCATGCACCGGGAGCCTGATGTGGGACTCGATCCCGGGTGTCCAGGACCGCACCCCGGGCCAAAGGCAAGCACTAAACCGCTGCGCCACCCAGGGATCCCGGTGAATAATCTTCTTAATGTACTGTTGGATCCAATTGGCTAATGTCTTGTTGAGAATTTTTACATCCATGTTCATCTGGGATATTGGCCTTTAATTCTCCTTTTTTGTGGGGTATTTGTCTTGTTTTGGAATTAAGGTGATGATGGCCTCATAAAGCAAGTTTGGAAGTATTCCATCCGTTTGTATCTGTCAGAACAGCTTTAGTAGAATAGCTATTTTTAATAATAATTTATTTTTTATTGGTATTCAATTTGCCAACATACAGAATAACACCCAATGCTCATCCCGTCAAGTGCCCCTCTCACTGCCCGTCACCCATTCATCCCCACCTCCTGCCCTCCTCCCCTTCCACCACCCCTAGTTTGTTTCCCAGACTTAGGAGTCTTTATGTTCTGTCTCCCTTTCTGATATTTCCTACCCATTTCTTCTCCCTTCCGTTCTATTCCCTTTCATTATTATTTATATTCCCTCCAAAAATGAGAACATATAATGTTTGTCCTTCTCCGATTGACTTATTTCACTCAGCATAATACCTCCAGTTCCAACCACGTCGAAGCACATGGTGGGTATTTGTCATTTCTAATGGCTGAGTAATATTCCATTGTATACATAAACCACATTTTCTTTATCCATTAATCATTTGATGGACACTGAGGCTCCTTCCACAGTTTGGCTATTGTGGACATTGCTGCTATAAACATCGGGGTGCAGGTGTCCCAGCGTTTCATTGCATCTGTATCTTTGGGGTACATCCCCAGCACTGCAATTGCTGGGTCATAGGGTAGTCCTATTTTTAACTCTTTGAGAAACCACACAGTTTTCCAGAATGGCCGCACCATTTCACATTCCCACCAACAGTGTAAGAGGGTTCCCTTTTCTCTGCATCCTCTTCAAAATTTGGGTTTCCTGCCTTGTTAATTTTCCCCTTCTCACTGGTGTGAGGTGGTATCTCATTGTGGTTTTGATTTGTATTTCCCTGATGGCAAGTGATGCAGAGCATTTTCTCATATGCATGTTGGCCATGTCAATGTCTTCCTCTGTGAGATTTCTATTCATGTCTTTGCCCATTTCATGATTCGATTGTTTGTTTCTTTAGTGTTGAGTTGAATAATTCTTTATAGATCTTGGAAACTAGCCCTTTATCTGATATGTTATTTGCAAATATCTTCTCCCACTCTGTAGGTTGTCTTTTAGTTTTGTTGACTGTACGCTTTGCTTTGCAAAAGCTTCTTATCTTGATGAAGTTCCAATAGTTCATTTTTGCTTTTGTTTCTTTTGCTTTGGTGGATGTATCTTGCAAGAAGTTACTGTGACCGAGTTCAAAAAGGGTGTTGCCTGTGTTCTCCTCTAGGATTTTGATGGAATCTTGTCTCACATTTAGATCTTTCATCCATTTTGAGTTTATCTTTGTGTATGGTGCAAGAGAGTGGCCTAGGTTCATTCCTCTGCATATGGATGTCCAATTTTCCCAGCACCATTTATTGAAGAGACTGTCTTTGTTCCAGTGGATAGTCTTTCCTCCTTTATCGAATATTAGTTGACCATAAAGTTGAGGGTCCACTTCTGGATTCGCTATTCTGTTCCATTGATCTATGTGTCTGTTTTTCTGCCAGTACCACACTGTCTTGATGACCACAGCTTTGTAGTACAACCTGATATCTGGCATTGTGATGCCCCCAGCTATGGTTTTCCTTTTTAAAATTCCCCTGGCTATTTGGGGTCTTTTCTGATTCCAGACAATTTTTTTAAGATTTTATTTATTTATTCATAGAGATGCAGAGAGAGAGAGAGAGAGAGAGAGAGAGAGAGAGAGAGAGAGAGAGGCAGAGACACACGCATAGGGAGAAGCAGGCTCCATGCAGAAAGCCTGACGTGGGACTCGATCCCGGGACTCCAGCATCATGCCATGGGCTGCAGGCGGCACTAAAGCGCTGCACCACCGGGACTGCCCTGATTCCACACAAATCTTAAAATAATTTGTTCTAACTCTCTGAAGAAAGTTCATGGTATTTTGATAGGGATTGCATTAAACCTGTATATTGCCCTAGGTAACATTGACATTTTCACAATATTAATTCTACCAATCCATGAGCATGGAATATTTTTCCATCTCTTTGTGTCTACCTCAATTTCTTTCAGAAGTGTTCTATAGTTTTTATTGTATAGATACTTTACCTCTTTGGTTAGGATTATTCCTAGGTATCTTATGCTTTTGGGTGCAATTGTAAATGGGATTGACTCCTTAATTTCTCTTTCTTCAGTGTCATAGTTAGTGTATAGAAATGCCATTGACTTCTGGGCATTGATTTTGTATCCTGCCACACTGCCAAATTGCTATGGGTGGAAGCTTTTGGGTATTCTATGTAGTGTATCATGTCATCGGCAAAGAGGGAGAGTTTGACTTCTTCTTTGCCAATTTGAATGCCTTTAATGTCTTTTTGTTGTCTGATTGCTGAGGCTAGGACTTCCAGTACTATGTTGAATAGCAGTGGTGAGAGTGGACATCCCTGTCTTGTTCCTGATCTTAGGGTAAAGGCTCCCAGTGCTTCCCCATTGAGAATGATATTTGCTGTATGGTTTTCGTAGATGGCTTTTAAGATGTTGAGGAATGTTCCCTCTATCCCTACACTCTGAAGAGTTTTGATCAGGAATGGATGCTGTATTTTGTCAAATGCTTTCTCTGCATCTAATGAGAGGATCATATGGTTCTTGGTTTTTCTCTTGCTGATATGATGAATCAAATTGATTGTTTTATGAGTGTTGAACCAGCCTTGTGTCCCGGGATAAATCCTACTCGGTCATGGTGAATTATTTTCTTAATGTATTGTTGTTGGATCCTATTGACTAGTATCTTGTGGAGAATTTTTGCATTCATGTTCATCAGGGATATTGATCTATAATTCCCCTTTTTGGTGGGGTCTTTGTCTGGTTCTGGAATTAAGGTGATGCTGGCCTCATAAAACAAATATGGTCAGTACTCCATCTCTTTCTATGTTTCAAACAGCTTTGGTAGAATAGGTATGGTTTCTTCTTTAAACGTTTGATAGAATTCCCCTGGGAAGCCATTTGGCCCTGGACTTTTGTGTCTTGGGAAGTTTTTGATGACTGCTTCAATTTCCTCCCTGGTTATTGGCCTGTTCAGGTTTTCTATTTCTTCCTGTTCCAGTTTTGGTAGTTTGTGACTTTCCAGGAATGCGTCCATTTCTTCTAGATTTATTGGCGTATAGCTGTTCAGAATATGTTTTTAAACCTTTTAGATTTCCTTCGTGTTGGTAGTGATCACTCCTTTCTCATTCATGATTTTATTAATTTGAGTCTTCTTTGTCTTCTTTTTAATAAGGCTGGCTAATGGTTTATCTATCTTATTAATTCTTTCAAAGAACCAATTCCAGGGTTTGTTGATCTGTTCCACAGTTCTTCTGCTCTCGATTTCATTGAGTTCTATTTGAATCTTTATGAAATCTCTTCTTCTGATGGGTGGAGTATCTATTTTCTGTTTTTCTCTAGCTCCTTTAGGTGTAAGGTTAGCTTTTGTATTTGAGTTTTTTTCTGGTTTTGAATGGATGCTCTGTTTGCGATTTATTTCCCTCTCAGGACTGCTTTTGCTGCATCCCAAAGATTTTGAATGGTTGTATCTTCATTCTCATTAGTCTCCATGACTCTTTTTAATTGTTCCTTAATTTCCTGGTTGACCCTTTCATCTCTTAGCAAGATGGTCCTTATCATCCACGTGTTTGAAGTCCTTCCAAACTTCTTACTGTGATTTAGTTATAATTTTAAGTCATTATGGTCTGAGAATATGCACGGGATGATCCCAATCTTTTGGTATCAGTTCAGACCCGATTTGTGACCCAGTATGTGGTCTATTCTGGAGAAAGCTCCATGTGCACTTGAGAAGGATATGTATTCTGTTGCATTTGGACGTAAAGCTCTGTAGATATCTGTGAAATCCATGTGGTCCAGTGTATCATTTAAAGCTCTCGTTTCTTTGGAGATGTTGTGTTTAGAAGACCTATCAAGTGTAGAAAGCACTAGTTTGAAGTCACCATTATAAGTGTATTATTATTTATGTATGTCTTAACTTTGGTTATTAATTGATTGATATATTTGGCAGCTCCCACATTCGGGGCATATATATTGGGAATTGTTAAGTCCTCTTGTTGGATAGATCATCTAAGTATGATATAGTGTCCCTCTTCATCTCTCATTACAGTCTTCGGGGTAAATTTTAGTTTATCTGATATAAGGATGGCTACTCCTGCCTTCTTTTGAGGACTATTCGAATGGTAAATGGTTCTCCAACATTTTACTTTCAGGCTGTAGGTGTCCTTCAGTCTAAAATGAGTCTCTTGCAGACAGCAAATAGATGGGTCCTGCTTTTTTATCCAGTCTGAAACCCTGCGCCGTTTGATGGGGTCATTAAGCCCATTCACGTTCAGAGTTACTATTGAAAGATATGAGTTTAGTGTCATCATGTTATCTATTCAGTCACTGTTTTTGTGGATTGTTCCATTGGACTTTTTCTTAAATGGAATTTTAAGAGTCCCCCTTAAAATTTCTTGCAGAGCTGGTTTGGTGGTCACATATTCTTTCAGTTCCTGCCTGTCTTGGAAGCTCTTTATCTCTCCTTCCATTCTGAATGAGAGCCTTGATGGATAAAGTATTTTTGGTTGAATTTTTTCTCATTTAGGACCCTGATTATTTCATGCCATCCCTTTCTGGCCTGCCAGGTCTGTGGACAGGCCTGCTGTTACCCTAATACTCCTCTCCATAAAAGTCAGGGATCTCTTGTCTCTTGCTGCTTTAAGGATTTTCTCTTTGCCTTTGGAATTTGCTATCTTAAGTATTAAATGTCAAGATGTTGAATGGTTTTTATTGATTTTAGGGGGGGATCTCTCTATTTTCTGGATCTGAATGCCTGTTTCCCTTCCCATATTAGGAAAGTTTTCAGCTATGATTTGTTCAAATACATATTCTGGACATCTGTCCTTCTCGGCACCCTCAGGAACCCCAATTAAACGTAGGTTTTTCTTCCTAGGGGCTGTCATTTATTTCCCTTAATCTATCCTTGTGATCTTTTTATTGTTTCTCTCTTTTTTCCTCAGTCTCCCTCTTTGCCATCAACTTGTTTCTATATCACTCTCTGGTTCTTCCACCTCGGTAACCCTCGTCGTTAGGACTTGTAGTTTGGAATGCATGTCATTCAATTGATTTTTAATTTCTGCCTGATTAGATCTAAATTCTGCAGTCATGAAGTCTCTTGAGTCCTTTATGCTTTTTTCTAGAGCCACCAGTAGCTGTATAATAGTGCTTCTGAATTGGCTTTCTGACATTGAATTGTAATCCAGATTTTGTAACTTTGAGGGAGAGAGGATTGTTTCTGATTCTTTCTTTTGAGGTGAAATTTTCCTTCTAGTCATTTTGCTCAGTGCAGAGTGGCCAAATACAAGTTGTATTGGGAAAAGGAGAAAAAGAGAGGAGAGAAAGAAGGAAAGAAAAGAGAAAAAAAAGGAAGAAAAAAGAAATAAAAGAGAAGAGAAAGAGAAAGAATAAAAGGGGTGGGGGAAGCAGTCAGAAATCAAAAAGCAAAAAACAAAAACAAAACAAAAAACAAAACAATATAAACAAATAAAAAAAGACGGGGGAGTATCTTCTGATTCTGTAGACTTTAAGTCCCTTGACTTCCCCTGGAACTTGTACATCTAGCTGGTCTTCTGGGGGAGGGGCTTGTGCTGATTTTCAGGTGTTAGCACTTGGGGGAGCTGCTCTGCCCCTGCCTGGTTCAGGGCTCAGTGGGGGTTGATTACCCCGTGAGGCCCCAGGAGTAACAACCACAGTGGCGGCCAGCTCTGGAGCCCTCGATTTAGCTCCTGCAGTAACTACAGAGCTCTCTGCGTGCAGGGGCCTGGATGCTCCGGGGCAGGGCCGCTGATCTGCTCAGCTCAGGGCAGGAGCGTCCTTGCTGTCCTGGGCCCTCCCGGCCTCGGCCTGTCCCGGTGGGAGGTCGAATCCTGGGCTGTGTCCCAGCACCCGGTGCTCCGGGCTGTGCTGTTGGATTCGTGCTCCTCGCCGGGCTGCCCCTCTTCGCAGAGCCGCCGGAGCCCTTCCGAGCTGCTCCCGGGGCTGCGCAGCCCTCTCCGCGTGGAGCCTCTTCTCTGCCAAAGCTGCCTCCGCGCTGCTCCCTGGCATCGCAGCCCCTTCCTTGCGGAGCCTCCGCCCGAGCCCCTCCGAGCTGCTCCGGGTTCAGCTGTGCGTGTGCTGCAGCCCTTAGGGAGCTTGGCGCACTCTCCCGCGGGTGTTAGTGTCCCAGGGAGCCCGAGGGCATCCCCGCCCTCCTGCGGTCCTGCTCTATCTCCCTGTGAGCCCCTTTCTGTCTGGGAAGATTGGTGAAGCTCCTGCTTCTCGGGGACGGAGCTTTCCTGTCCTGGGGACACTCGCCCCGGCCTCAGCCCGTCTCCTCACGAGGACCCTCCGCCTTGGATGCCTTTTATTTCTTTATTTCTTTTTTCCCCATCTTCCTACCTTGATAGAACTGCGAACTCTTCTCACCGTAGCATTCCAGTTGTTCTCTCTTTAAATCTCAGGCTGAATTCGTAGATTTTCAGAATGATTTGAAGGTTATTTAGGTAATTTGGTCGGGACAGGTGACTTGGGGACCCTACTCTTTCGCCAACTTGCCCCTCCCTACCAGTAGGTTAGGTATTGTTTCTTCTTTAAATGTTTCTTAGAATTCACCTGCGAAGCCATCTGGCCCTAGACCTTTGTGTCTTGGGAGTTTTTTGAGGATTCCTTCAATTTCCTCCCTTTTTAGTGGCCCATTCAGGTTTTCTATTTCTTCCTTTTCCTGTTTTGGTAAATTGTACTTTTCCAGAAATGCGTCCATTTCTTCTAGATTGCCTAATTTATTGGTGTATAGCTGCTCATAATACCTTTTTTAAAATTATTTTTGTTTCCTTGGTATTGGTTGTGATCTCTCCTCTTCCATTCACAACTTATTGAGTCTTTTCTCTTATGTTTTTAATAAGGCTGCCTAATGGCTTATCTATCTTATTAGTTCTTTCAAGAACCAACGCCTGGTTTTGTTGATCTGTTCTACAGTTCTGGTCTCTATTTCATTGTGTTCTGGTTCAATCTTTATTAACTCTCCTCTTCTGATTGGTGTAGGTTTTATTTGCTGTTCTATCTCCAGTTCCTTCCATGCAAGGTTAGCTTGTGTATTTGTGTTTTTTCCAATTTTTTGAGGGATGCTTGTATCCTGATATATTTCCCACTTAGGACTGCTTTTGTTGTATCCCAAAGATTTTGAATGGTTTTATCTTCATCTTCATTAGTTTCCATGAATCTTTTTAATTCTTCTCTAATTTTCTGGTTGACCCTTTCATCTTTTAGTAGGATTATCTTTCACCTCCATGTGTTTGACTTTCTTCAAAATTTCTTTTTTTTTAAATAAATTAATTTTTATTGGTGTTCAATTTACCAACATACAGAATAACACCCAGTGCTCATCCCGACAAGTGTCCCCCTCAGTGCCCGTCACCCATTCACCCCCACCCCCCGCCCTCCTCCCCCTCCACCACCCTAGTTCATTTCCCAGAGTTAGAAGTCTTTATGTTCTGTCTCCCTTTCTGATATTTCCCACACATTTCTTCTCCCTTCCCTTATATTCCCTTTCACTATTATTCATATTCCACAAATGAATGAGAACATACACTGTTTGTCCTTCTCCGATTGACTTACTTCACTCAGCATAATACCCTCCAGTTCCATCCACGTTGAAGCAAATGGTGGGTATTTGTCTTTTCTAATGGCTGAGTAATATTCCATTGTATACATAAACCACATCTTCTTTATCCATTCATCTTTCGATGGGCACCGAGGCTCCTTCCACAGTTTGGCTATTGTGGACATGGCTGCTAGAAACATCGGGGTGCAGGTGTCCCGGCGTTTCATTGCATCTGAATCTTTGGGGTAAATCCCTAACAGTGCAATTGCTGGGTCGTAGGGCAGGTCTATTTTTAATTCTTGAGGAACCTCCACACAGTTTTCCAGAGTGGCTGCACCAGTTCACATTCCCACCAACAGTGTAAGAGGGTTCCCTTTTCTCCGCATCCTCTCCAACATTTGTTGTTTCCTGCCTTGTTAATTTTCCCCATTCTCACTGGTGTGAGGTGGTATCTCATTGTGGTTTTGATTTGTATTTCCCTGATGGCAAGTGATGCAGAGCATTTTCTCATGTGCATGTTGGCCATGTCTATGTCTTCCTCTGTGAGATTTCTCTTCATGTCTTTTGCCCATTTCATGATTGGATTGTTTGTTTCTTTGCTGTTGAGTTTAATAAGTTCTTTATAGATTTTGGAAACTAGCCCTTTATCTGATATGTTATTTGCAAATATCTTCTCCCATTCTGTAGGTTGTCTTTGAGTTTTGTTGACTGTATCCTTTGCTGTGCAAAAGCTTCTTATCTTGATGAAGTCCCAATAGTTCATTTTTGCTTTTGTTTCTTTTGCTTTCGTGGATGTATCTTGCAAGAAGTTACTGTGGCCAAGTTCAAAAAGGGTGTTGCCTGTGTTCTCCTCTAGGATTTTGATGGAATCTTGTCTCACATTTAGATCTTTCATCCATTTTGAGTTGATCTTTGTGTATGGTGCAAGAGAGTGGTCTAGTTTCATTCTTCTGCATGTGGATGTCCAATTTTCCTAGCACCATTTATTGAAGAGACTGTCTTTCTTCCAGTGGATCATCTTTCCTCCTTTGTCGAATATTAGTTGACCATAAAGTTCAGGGTCCACTTCTGGGTTCTCTATTCTGTTCCATTGATCTATGTGTCTGTTTTTGTGCCAGTACCACACTGTCTTGATAACCACAGCTTTGTAGTACAACCTGAAATCTGGCATTGTGATGCCCCCAGATATGGTTTTCTTTTTTAAAATTTCCCTGGCTATTCGGGGTCTTTTCTGATTCCACACAAATCTTAAAATAATTTGTTCTAACTCTCTGAAGAAAGTCCATGGTATTTTGATAGGGATTGCATTGAACGTGTAAATTGCCCTAGGTAACATTGATATTTTCACAATATTAATTCTGCCAATCCATGAGCATGGAATATTTTTCCATCTCTTTGTGTCTTCCTCAATTTCTTTCAGAAGTGTTCTATAGTTTTTAGGGTATAGATCCTTTACCTCTTTGGTTAGGTTTATTCCTAGGTATCTTATGCTTTTGGGTGCAATTGTAAATGGGATTGACTCCTTAATTTCTCTTTCTTCAGTCTCATTGTTAGTGTATAGGAATGCCATTGATTTCTGGGCATTGATTTTGTATCCTGCCACGCTGCCAAATTGCTGTATGAGTTCTAGCAATCTTGGGGTGGAGGCTTTTGGGTTTTCTATGTAGAGTATCATGTCATCGGCGAAGAGGGAGAGTTTGACTTCTTCTTTGCCAATTTGAATGCCTTTAATGTCTTTTTGTTGTCTGATTGCTGAGGCTAGGACTTCCAGTACTATGTTGAATAGCAGTGGTGAGAGTGGACATCCCTGTCTTGTTCCTGATCTTAGGGTAAAGGCTCCCAGTGCTTCCCCATTGAGAATGATATTTGCTGTGGGCTTTTCGTAGATGGCTTTTAAGATGTCGAGGAAAGTTCCCTCTATCCCTACACTCTGAAGAGTTTTGATCAGGAATGGATGCTGTATTTTGTCAAATGCTTTCTCTGCATCTAATGAGAGGATCATATGGTTCTTGGTTTTTCTCTTGCTGATATGATGAATCACATTGATTGTTTTACGAGTATTGAACCAGCCTTGTGTCCCGGGGATAAATCCTACTTGGTCATGGTGAATAATTTTCTTAATGTGTTGTTGGATCCTATTGGCTAGTATCTTGTTGAGAATTTTTGCATCCATGTTCATCAGGGATATTGGTCTGTAATTCTCCTTTTTGGTGGGGTCTTTGTCTGGTTTTGGAATTAAGGTGATGCTGGCCTCATAGAATGAATTTGGAAGTACTCCATCTCTTTCTATCTTTCCAAACAGCTTTAGTAGAATAGGTATGATTTCTTCTTTAAACATTTGATAGAATTCCCCTGGGAAGCCATCTGGCCCTGGACTCTTGTGTCTTGGGAGGTTTTTGATGACTGCTTCAATTTCCTCCCTGGTTATTGGCCTGTTCAGGTTTTCTATTTCTTCCTGTTCCAGTTTTGGTAGTTTGTGGCTTTCCAGGAATGCGTCCATTTCTTCTAGATTGCCTAATTTATTGGTGTAGAGCTGTTCATGTTTTTAAAATCGTTTGTATTTCCTTGGTGTTGGTAGTGATCTCTCCTTTCTCATTCATGACTTTATTAATTTGAGTCTTCTCTCTCTTCTTTTTAATAAGGTTGGCTAATGGTTTATCTATCTTATTAATTCTTTCAAAGAACCAACTCCTGGTTCTATTGATCTGTTCCACAGTTCTTCTGGTCTCAATTTCGTTGAGTTCTGCTCGAATTTTAATTAACTCTCTTCTTCTGCTGGGCGTCGGGTCGATTTGCTGCTTCTTCTCTAGCTCCTTTATGTGTAAGGTTAGCTTTTGTATTTGAGTTCTTTCCAGTTTTTGAATGGATGCTTGTATTGCGATGTATTTCCCCCTGAGGACTGCTTTTGCTGCATCCCAAAGATTTTGAACGGTTGTATCTTCATTCTCATTAGTTTCCTTCAATCTTTTTAATTCTTCCTTAATTTCCTGGTTGACCCTTTTATCTTTTAGCAGGATGGTCCTTAACCTCTCCGTGTTTGAGGTCCTTCCAAACTTCTTCTTGTGATTGAGTTCTAATTTCAAGGCGTTATGGTCTGAGAATATGCAGGGGAATATCCCAGTCTTTTGGTATCGGTTCAGACCCGATTTGTGACCCAGTATGTGGTCTATTCTGGAGAAAGTTCCATGTGCACTTGAGAAGAATGTGTACTCAGTTGAGTTTGGATGTAAAGTTCTGTAGATATCTGTGAAATCTATCTGGTGCAGTGTATCATTTAAAGCTCTCGTTTCTTTGGAGATGTTGTGCTTAGAAGACCTATCGAGGATAGAAAGAGCTAGATTGAAGTCACCAAGTATAAGTGTATTATTATCTAAGTATTTCTTCACTTTGGTTAATAATTCGTTTAAGTATTTGGCAGCTCCCACATTCGGGGCATATATATTGAGGATTGTTAAGTCCTCTTGCTGGATAGATCCTTTAAGTATGATATAGTGTCCCTCTTCGTCTCTCACTACAGTCTTCGGGGTAAATTTTAGTTTATCTGATATAAGGATGGCTATCCCTGCTTTCTTTTGAGAACCATTTGAATGGTAATTGGTTCTCCAACCTTTTATTTTCAGGTTGTAGGTGTCCTTCTGTCTAAAATGAGTCTCTTGTAGACAGCAAATAGATGGGTCCTGCTTTTTTATCCAGTCTGAAACCCTGCGCCTTTTGATGGGGTCATTAAGCCCGTTCATGTTCAGAGTTACTATTGACAGATATGAGTTTAGTGTCATCATGATATCTATTTATCCTTGTTTTTGTGGATTGTTCCACTGAACTTCTTCTTAAAGGGGAATTTTAAGAGTCCCCTTAAAATTTCTTGCAGAGCTGGTTTAGAGGTCACATATTCTTTCAGTTCCTGCCTGTCTTGGAAGCTCTTTATCTCTCATTCCATTTTGAATGTGAGCCTTGCTGGATAAAGTATTCTTGGTTGCATGTTGTTCTCATTTAGGACCCTGAATATATCCTGCCAGCCCTTTCTGGCATGCCAGGTCTCTGTGGAGAGGTCTGCTGTTACCCTAATATTCCTCCCCATGAAAGTCAGGGACTTCTTGTCTCTTGCTGCTTTAAGGATCTTCTCTTTATCTTTGGAATTTGCAAGCTTCACTATTAGATGCCGAGGTGTTGAACGGTTTTTATTGATTTTAGGGGGGATCTCTCTATTTCCTGGATCTGAATGCCTGTTTCCCTTCCTAGATTGGGAAAGTTTTCAGCTAGGATTTGTTCAAATACATATTCTGTCCCTCTGTCCCTTTCGGCGCCCTCGGGAACCCCAATTAAACGTAGGTTTTTCTTCCTTAGGCTGTCATTTATTTCCCTTAATCTGTCTTCATGGTCTTTTAATTGTATCTTTTTTCCTCAGTTTCCCTCTTTGCCATTAACTTGTCTTCTATGTCACTCACTCGTTCTTCCACCTCGTTAACCCTCGTCGTGAGGACTTCTAGTTTGGATTGCATCTCATTCAATTGATTTTTAATTTCTGCCTGATTGGATCTAAATTCTGCAGTCATGAAGTCTTGTGAGTCCTTAATGCTTTTTTCTAGAGCCACCAGTAGCTGTATAATAGTGCTTCTGAATTGGCTTTCTGACATTGAATTGTAATCCAGATTTTGTAACTGTGTGGGAGAGAGGGCTGTTTCTGATTCTTTCTTTTGAGGTGAGGTTTTCCTTCTAGTCATTTTGCTCAGTGCAGAGTGGCCAAAAACAAGTTGTATTGGGAAAAGGAGAGATAGAGATAGAAGAAAAGGAAAGAGAAATAGAAAAAAGAAAAAGAAAAGAAAAAGGAAAAAAAGAGAAGAAAAAGAAAGAAAGGTGAAAAAAAGGGGGGTGGGGGAAGCAATCAGAAATCAAAAAGAAAAGAAAAAAGAAAAAAAAAACAAAAACCACGGGGGAGTATCTTCTGAATCTGTAGACTTTAAGTCCCTTGACTTCCCCTGGAACTGGTCCGTCCAGCTGGTCTTCTGGGGGAGGGGCCTTCTGTGCTGATTTTCAGGTGTTAGCACTTGGGGGAGCTGCTCTGCCCCTGCCTGCTGCAGGGCTCAGCAGGGGTTGTTTACCCCGTGCGGCTCCAGGAGGAACAGCCGTAGTTGCTATGGCAACTCTGGAAGCCTGGATTCAGCCTCTGCAGGAACTATGGGGCTCTCTGCCTGCAGGGCCTGGAGGCTCTCCGGGGCAGGGCCGCTGATGTGCTCAGCTCGGGGCAGGAGTGTCCTTGCTGTCCTGGGCCCTCCCGGCCTCTGCCTGTCCCGGGGGAGGCCGGATCCTGGGCTGTGTCCCGGCGCCCTGTGCTCCGGGGCCTGCGCTGTTGGATTCGCGCTCCCGCCCTGCAGCTCCCTCCCTGGAGCCGCTTCCGAGTCCCTCCGAGCTGCTCTGCCCGATCCTGCGCGCTGTAGCCCTTAGGGAGCTCGGCGCACTCCCCTGGGGCGCAGGTGTCTTTCAGTGTCCCAGGGAGCCCGAGGGCATCCCCACGCTCCTGGGGTCCTGCTCCAACTCCCTGCGAGCCCCTTTCCGCCCGGGAAGGTTGGTGCAGCTCCTGCTTCTCCGGGACGGAGCTCTCCTGTCCTGGCGACACTCGCCCCAGCCTCAGCCCGGCTCCTCGCGGGGCCCCTCCCCCTCGGATGCCTTTTGTTTCTTTATTTCTTTTTCCCCGTCTTCCTACCTTGATAGAAGCGCGAACTCTTCTCACTGTAGCGTTTCAGCTGTTGTCTCTTTAAATCTCAGGCCGAATTCGTAGATTTTCAGGATGATTTGAAGGTTATCTAGGTAATTTTTTGGGGACGGGTGATTTGGGGACCCTACTCTTCCGCCATCTTGCCCCTCCTCCTCTTCAAAATTTCTTGTTGTGATTGAGTTCAAGTTTCAAAGCCTTATGCTCTGAAAATATGCAGGGGAGAATTCCAATCTTTTGATATCATTTTAGACCTGATTTGTGACCCAGTATATAGTCTCTTCTGGAGAAATTTCTGTGTGCACTTGAGAAGGATGTGTATTCAGTTGTGTTTGGATGTAAATTTCCGTAAATATCTGAAATCTTTCTGGTCCAGTATATCATTTAAAGCTCTTGTTTCTTTGGAGATCTTGTCCTTAGAATATCTGTCATTTAAAAAAAAAAAGAATATCTGTAATTTGCAGAAAGCACCGTGTTGAAGTCGTTCAGTATAAATGTATTATTATCTGAATATGTTAATTTTGGTTATTAATTGATTGGTATACTTGGCAGCTCCCACATTCGGGGCATAAATATTCATGATTGTTAGGTCCCCTTGTTGGATAGATCCTTTAATTATGATATATTTCCCTCTTGATGTCTTACTACAGTCTTTCGGATAAACTTTAATCAATCTGATTAAATCTGTTTTTTTATTTTTATTTATTTATGATAGTCGCACACACACACACACACACACACTCACAGAGAGAGAGAGAGAGAGAGAGAGAGGCAGAGACACAGGCAGAGGGAGAAGCAGGCTCCATGCACCAGGAGCCCGACGTGGGATTCCATCCCGGGTCTCCAGGATCGCGCCCTGGGCCAAAGGCAGGCGCCAAACTGCTGCGCCACCCAGGGATCCCTTTTGAGGTCCATTTGAATGGTAAATGGTTCTCCAAAGTTTCATTTTCTCTCTGGAGGTGTTTAGGTCAAAGGAAAGCAAACAGATGTGTCTTGCTTTTTTAATCCTGTCTGAAACCGTGTGTTGTTTGATGGGATCATTAAGCCCCTTCCCATTCAGATTTACTAATGAAAGATCTGAATTTAGTGTCATCACAATATGTATTTAGTCCCTGTTTTTGTGTTTTTTTTTTTCCTTTGGGCATCCTCTTTCTTTAAAGAGTCCCCCCTAGGGGGAGGGGCAAGATGGCGGAAGAGCAGGGTCCCCAAATCGCCTGTCCCCACCAAATTACCTAGATAACCTTCAAACCATCCTGAAAATTTACGAATTCGGCCTGAGATGTAAAGAGAGACCAGCTGGAATGCTACAGTGAGAAGAGTCCGCGCTTCTATCAAGGTAGGAAGACGGGGAAAAAGAAATAAAGGAACAAAAGGCCTCCGAGGGGGAGGGGCCCCGCGAGGAGCCGGGCTGAGGCCGGGGCGAGTGTCCCCAGGACGGGAGAGCCCCGTCCCGGAGGAGCAGGAGCTGCACCAACCTTCCCGGGCGGGCGGAAAGGGGCTCGCAGGGAGTTGGAGCAGGACCCAGGAGGGCGGGGATGCCCTCGGGCTCCCGGGGACACTAACAGACACCTGCGAGCGCAGGAGAGTGCACCGAGCTCCCTAAGGGCTGCAGCGCGCACCGGAGCAGCTCGGAGGGGTTCGGGCGGCGGCTCCAGGGAGGGAGCTGCAGGGCGGGAGCGCAAATCCAACAGCGCAGGCTCCGGAGCACAGGGCGCCGGGACACAGCCCAGGATCCGGCCTCCCCCGGGACAGGCAGAGGCCGGGAGGGCCCAGGACAGCGAGGACGCTCCTGCCCCGAGCTGAGCAGATCAGCGGCCCCGCCCCGGAGCCTCCAGGCCCTGCAGACGGAGAACCGAGAGCCCCGAGCCCCGTAGTTCCTGCGGAGGCTGAATCCAGGCTTCCAGAGCTGCCATAGCAACTGCTGCTGTTCCTCCTGGGGCCCCACGGGGTGAACAACCCCCGCTGAGCCCGGCAGCAGGCAGGGGCAGAGCAGCTCCCCCAAGTGCTAACACCTGAAAATCAGCGCAGCAGGCCCCTCCCCCAGAAGACCAGCTGGACGGACCAGTGATACTCCCCCGTGTTCCAATACAACTTGTTTCTGGCCACTCTGCACTGAGCAAAATGACTAGAAGGAAAACCTCACTTCAAAAGAAAGAATCAGAAACAGCCCTCTTTCCCACAGAGTTACAAAATCTGGATTACACTTCAATGTCAGAAAGCCAATTCAGAAGCACTATTCTACAGCTACTGGTGGCTCTAGAAAAAAACATTAAGGCCTCACGAGACTTCATGACTGCAGAATTTAGATCCAATCAGGCAGAAATTAAAAATCAATTGAATGAGATGCAATCCAAACTAGAAGTCCTAACGACGAGGGTTAACGAGGTGGAAGAACGAGTGAGTGACATAGAAGACAAGTTAATGGCAAAGAGGGAAACTGAGGAAAAAAGAGACAATCAATTAAGGGACCATGAAGACAGATTAAGGCAAATAAATGACAGTCTAAGGAAGAAAAACCTACGTTTAATTGGGGTTCCCGAGGGCGCCGAAAGGAACAGAGGGCCAGAATATGTATTTGAACAAATCCTAGCTGAAAACTTTCCCAATCTGGGAAGGGAAACAGGCATTCAGATCCAGGAAATAGAGAGATCCCCCCCTAAAATCAATAAAAACCGTTCAACACCTCGACATCTAATAGTGAAGCTTGCAAATTCCAAAGATAAAGAGAAGATCCTTAAAGCAGCAAGAGACAAGAAGTCCCTGACTTTCATGGGGAGGAATATTAGGGTAACAGCAGACCTCTCCACAGAGACCTGGCAGGCCAGAAAGGGCTGGCAGGATATATTCAGGGTCCTAAATGAGAAGAACATGCAACCAAGAATACTTTATCCAGCAAGGCTCTCATTCAAAATGGAAGGAGAGATAAAGAGCTTCCAAGACAGGCAGGAACTGAAAGAATATGTGACCTCCAAACCAGCTCTGCAAGAAATTTTAAGGGGGACTCTTAAAACTCCCCTTTAAGAAGAAGTTCAAGTAACTCTGAACGTGAATGGGCTTAATGACCCCATCAAAAGGCGCAGAGTTTCAGACTGGATAAAAAAACAGGACCCATCTATTTGCTGTCTACAAGAGACTCATTTTAGACAGAAGGACACCTACAACCTGAAAATAAAAGGTTGGAGAACCATTTACCATTCAAATGGGTCTCAAAATATACCCTAAAAACTACAGAACACTTCTGAAAGAAATTGAGGAAGACACAAAGAGATGGAAAAATATTCCATGCTCATGGATTGACAGAATTAATATTGTGAAAATGTCAATGTTACCCAGGGCAATTTACACGTATAATGCAATCCCTATCAAAATACCATGGACTTTCTTCAGAGACTTAGAACAAATTATTTTAAGATTTGTGTGGAATCAGAAAAGACCCCAAACAGCCAGGGGAATTTTAAAAAAAGAAAACCATATCTGGGGGCATCACAATGCCAGATTTCAGGTTGTACTACAAAGCTGTGTTCATCAAGACAGTGTGGTACTGGCACAAAAACAAACATATAGATCAATGGAACAGAACAGAGAACCCAGAAGTGGACCCTGAACTTTATGCTCAACTAATATACGATAAAGGAGGAAAGACGATCCACTAGAAGAAAGACAGTCTCTTCAATAAATGGTGCTGGGAAAATTGGACATCCACATGCAGAAGAATGAAACTGGACCACTCTCTTGCACCATACACAAAGATAAACTCAAAATGGATGAAAGATCTAAATGTGAGACAAGATTCCATCAAAATCCCAGAGAAGAACTCAGGCAACACCCTTTTTGAACTTGGCCACAGTAACCGGAGAAGGACAAACAGTGTATGTTCTCATTCATTTGGGGAATATGAATAATAGCGAAAGGGAATATATGGGAAGGGAGAAGAAATGTGTGAGAAATATCAGAAAGGGAGACAGAACATAAAGACTTCTAACTCTGGGAAATGAACTAGGGGTGGTGGAGGGGGAGGAGGGTGGGGGGTGGGGGTGAATGGGTGACGGGCACTGGGGGGTACACTTGACGGGATGAGCACTGGGTGTTATTCTGTATGTTGGTAAATTGAACACCAATAAAAATTAATTTATAAAAAAAAAAAAAAAAAAAGAGTCCCCCCTAATATTTCTTGCAGAGCTGGTTTGGTAGTCACAGATTCTTTCAGTTTCTACCTCTCTTGGAAGCTCTTTCTCTCTCCTTCTATTCTGAATGAGACCCTTGCTGGATAAAGTATTCAGCTGCATGTTCTTCTCATTTAGGACCCTGTATATATCCTACCAGCCATTTCTGGCATGCCAGTTCTCTGTAGAGACATCTACTGTTAATCTAAGATTTCTCCACATATAATTTAGGGATCTCTTGTCTCTTGCTGCTTAAGGATTTTCTCTTTATCTTTGGGATTTCCAAGTCTCACTCTTAAATGTTGAGGTGTTGAACAGTTTTTATTGATTTTTTGGGGAGGGGCATCTCTCTATATTCTGGATCTGAATGCCTGTTTCCCTCCCCAAATTAGGGATGTTCTCAGGTATGATTTTTTCAAATATGCTTTGTGGTCGTCTGTCCCTTTTGGCGTCCTCTGGAACCCCAATTAGATCTAGATTATTCCTTCTGAGGCTGTCATTTATTTCCCTTAACCTTTCCTCATGATCTTTTGTTTTTCTCTTTTTTTCCTTAGCTTCCTTCCTTGCCATCAACTTGTCTTCTATGTCATTCACTCTTTCTTCTACCTCATTAACCCTCATTGTTAGGACCTCCAAGTTGGTTTGCATCTCATTTAATTTATTTTGAATTTTGGCCTGATGAGATCTAAATTCTACAGTCATGAAGTCTCTTGAATCCTTTATGCTTTTTTTCCAGAGCTACCAGTAGCTTTGTAATTGTGCTTCTGAATTGGCTTTCTGACATTGAATTGTAATACAAATTCTAAAACTCTGTGGCAGAGTTCTGTTTCAGATTCTTTCTTTTGTGTTGAGTTCTTTCTAGTCATTTTTCTCATTGAAATGTGGCTCTATGAGTGGGTTGCATCAAGAATATCAACCATGACCTACTTAAATTTCACCCTAGATGATTTTGCTGAGGTCAGAGACCTGAAATTGAAAAGAAAGATCAGAATGAAATAAAACAGAAGGACAACTAAAGTGAAAAACAATTTTTGAAACAAAGTAGTAAAAAATAAAAGGCCAGGAATCCTAACAAAAAAGAGGGAAAAAAAGGAAAGAAATAAAAGAAAAGAAAAAGAATAAAAGAAGAAAAGGGAGAAGAAAAAGAAAGGGTGGGGACTGGGATAGGGTGGTGGTAAGGAAGTTGTAGTGGAGGGAGAATGTAGTATACCTGAGGGGTTCTAGAAGGTGATCCTCTTGTTTCTGAGTATATCAAGTTCTGTATATTAGAAGGTGATCATTCGCAAATTTATCTAAATCAGAAATACTTGTAGAGTGCCCCAACATTGACCATCAAAACATAAATGAGATAAAAGAGGGGGGCATAATGGGAATGGGGAATCTCACAGAATGAACCAGCATGGTATACCACTTGGTTCTGGGTGCATACTGATCATGTTTTAGAAGGTATTATCTTCCACCACTGTACAACAAAATAAGGCAGAGAAAACAAAACAACACAAAACAACAAAAACAAATAACATATCTTGTATATCTCCCAAAATTACATTGAGTATGTTGAAGGGACTGTAGAAGTGGAAAATATATCTAAGACCTATAATTGTAGAAATATGAATGTCAAAAAGGAAGAATCTTAAAAATGAGGAGGTGGTAACATTGTAGTTAAGGTGGGAAAAGCGAAAAAAATTGGAAATTTATAGTCTGATATAAAATTGGGTCATACTAGAAAAAGGAAGAAAAAAGTAAAAAAAAAAAAAGGAGGGGTATCTTCTGGTTCCATATACTGTAAATCCCTCGACTTCCCCTGGAGCTTTCCAGAGCTGCTCAGTGAAGAACTTGCTCTTCTCCTTTCCTTCCACCTGGTCTTCTGCAGAGGGGCTTGCTATGCTGATTCTCGGGTGTGTGCACCTGGGGGAGCTGCCCTGCCCCCTGCCAGGTGCATGGCTCAGTGGGAGCTGTTTATCCTGTGAAGCCCCTGTTCCCTGCCAGCCCCGCTCAGTCTCAGGCACAGGGTGACACCAGGAGGAACAACAACACTGGCAGCAACTTGCTCTCCAGC
The DNA here is from genome assembly GCF_905146905.1 of Nyctereutes procyonoides. Classification (NCBI taxonomy): domain Eukaryota; kingdom Metazoa; phylum Chordata; class Mammalia; order Carnivora; family Canidae; genus Nyctereutes; species Nyctereutes procyonoides. The sequence continues at coordinate 60,538,252 of NW_026575125.1, read as the reverse complement.
TCTGGAGTGAATTCCTACAGTAATTACCATAGTCTCCCAGTCCACACTGGCTTAGATGCTCCAGCGGTGCGGGGCGCTGATCTGCACAGCTTGAGGGCACCCAGTGGCAGGAGAGTCCCAACTGTCTTGTGCCCTCCCCACCTCTGCCTGTCCTGGGGGGAACGCAGGATCCTGGGCTGTGTCTGCCTGGTGCCCTGGGATCTGGGGCCTTTGCTGCTGGAATCCCACTCCAGGGGCTCCAGGCCTTTATCTAGATTGGCTCACAATCTGTGGCGCACTCTCCCCCGGGGTGCACTTCCTCTATTAGTGACTCCAGGAAACTGGATGCTCCATTGCCCCTCTGGGGGTCCTGCCCTATTTCCCTGCTAAGTGCCTTTTGGTCTGGGAAGAATCTGGTGCATATTTTTAAAGTTCTTGCTTCTCTAGTACTAGACTTTCCTGTCCCGGAGGCTTTCACTACCTGGCCTTAGCCTGGCTCCTCACGGGGGGCCCCTCCCCGAATTGATTCTTTTTTTTCTGCCTTTCTACCTTGTTAGAAGCAAAAACTCTTGTCTCTGTAGCATTCCATCTGTTTTCTCTTTAAATCTCAGGTTGAATTTGTAGGTTTTCAGGATTATTTGAAAGTTATCTAGGTAAGTTGGTGGGGACAGGTGACTTGGGATCCCTACTCCTCCCAGGAAAGTTATTTTGAATGCCTTTATAAAGAGTCCATCATTGCAAATTCTGAAAAGTAAAATATGTGCCTTGGTTATTATCAGTAACATCTGCAACTCTAAAGGAGACAAGGAGTATTATGGTAAGAACTTATATTTTGTCCTTGCTATATGTAGAGCCATATATCACTTTGGTTTATATTTTGGATATCTGTGAAGTAAGAGATTTCCATAGTCCTTTACCCAGAAGGGGGCAACTCTTAGGCAGTAGTCCAACAATCTTCAATAAATATGAGGATGAAACAAATTGTTGGCCAAGGAATTCTGTGCTAAAATGACTCACTGAAATTTGGCCAGTTGTGCTGACTCCAGGATCCCATACTTTATGAGGGACATATTGGTTAAGAAATGGAAATCAGAACTATTCCACTGAGCTACATTATTTATGACGGTGGAAATGCTTTTCATATAGTCTACAAACTATCATTGTTGTTAACTCAGTTAATCCCAAAGGTCTTCCCAGGTAGCCAAGTGGTATAAAGCAGGAGTGATCTCCTCTAGCACCATGGCATCTGACAAGGGACTAAAGACAAGGGAGGACACTACCTCCTATAAGTAGAATATGCTATAGAGCCAGGGTTTGTCTCCATCCAGTATGAAGTAGACCTCAGTAAGTATGCTGAGCTTGTGGGCTGCTACTTCCATGACTCAGAATATAATAAGAACCTGGGTACAGAGAGTCACAGGATCAGGGGCTGTGAGACTCTATTTCCAGAAAAGCTCAGTATGTAGTCATAATTCTATTCAGTGTTATACGGCCTGAAGCCAGAGTGGCAACTTCTTGCATCAGAAGGTTTGGGAAATTTATGGGCATTATGGGTGGTCCAGAGATTCCAAGAGGCTGCCAAAGCCTATACAGTGAAGGATTTTCTGAGCTATTTAAGTAACAGCATCAGTGAGATAAGCAAAATTTGTAAATGAGGAATAGGTTGTTATCTGAACTCCAAAAGGACTAAATGAGTTTGGATTTGTATGTCCTTAATGAATATGTCAAATAAATATCCTTAGAGGAAAATGTTATCAATGTATTATCTTACCTTTTATCCTGGAGAACAGTAGATGCAGTAAAGATCTTGCCTGCCAAAATTGTGTGTGGTGGCAAAGTGACAAGGTACCACCATGGGTCGTCTAGGAAAGTTGTATTATATCAAGGTAAGCTGTGACTAAGAGGCTATTGAAATAGGCACTAAACAGAACGTCTGAGCCAGATCTAGAATACCAGTACTTTATGAATAAATATTGATTGGATAGTTGTTAATTTTGTTTACTGCTATGGTATCTTTAATGGATGAGATCACATAAAGTTTTAGTCATTCACTGTGAGTCACCATTCATTTTGGTTTTTTGTTTGTTTAAGAACAAAGTTGGGATATTAGATGGAGAAGTAGGGATAATTATGCCTTCATTAATTAGGTCTTATAAAATAAGTTTTAATATTTGAAGACTCTGTTTTAACTTAAACTGAGCCATATTAACTGTTTTACCTAAGGAGTTCATGGGATCATATTTTATCAACTCATTTATAAATGCCAAAAAATTTACTTTATTATCCCTTGTGTTAGAACATTTACATTCAGTATGGTATATTATAGGGCAATGGGTACTATATGATTATGGATAACTTAAACAAGGGTATAATTTAAGTAAAGTATATCTATTTTTACTCTATTTTAGTTACTTACTTTCCAAAGAATATAGAGGATACCATGTGTAAATTTAGTGGAATCTCTAGGTATAACCATAATTTTATCAAGTCTACGAAGCTTTGTCAAGTGGTACATTATAGCAGATGTTAATTTAGAAATATTTCTGTAGAGACACAAAACCAATTAGCACTCTTTATGTTTTTTTATATAAAACTTTTGAGTAAATTTGTTTTTTAATTAGGTGAAATTATAAACATTTAAGTTATTTATATATGTTATTTATATTTTAAGTTATATATATACAGATATATATTTACCTTATAATAGTATACATTATTTACTTTTAATTTTCCTCTATCCATGGTTTTTGTTTTGTTTTTCTTTTCTTTTTCAGTTTTAGACTTCTAGTCATCTGAAACTGCAGTTTCAGTTTCTGTCTTTATTTGATAACTCATATTGTGGACCTTCTAGGTAGCTATAAGAAAAGAAGAAGCCAGAAGGAGCCCAGTGGTCTGCCTTTGTCATCTGCTGTTCCAAACTCACAGGGATTGGGGTTTGCATTTAGAAAGCTGTATCAGCCTCTCTTTGGAAAGACATGATTCACCTCCTTATCTGAAATGCCATGCTTCATTTCATTGTTTTTTTTTTTTTTGAACAAAATTTTAAAAATAGCCTATATTTTTCATTTTTTAAAGATTTATTTACTTATTTTAGAAAGAAAGAGAGGGTGAGTGTCGGCTGGGACAGAGGGAGAAAGAGAGAGAATCTCAAGCAGATTCCACACTAAGCCTGGAGCCCAAAATAGGGCTCCATCTCAATCTCTGAGATCATGACCTGAGCCAAAGTCAAAAGTCAGACACTTAACCAACTTAGCCACCCATGTGCCCCGTTTTCATTCTTTAAGTTTTCATTTTAATTCCTGCTTGTTAATGTGTTATATTAGTCTCTAATGACTCAACACTTCAATACATCACCTAGTGCTCATCACAAGTGCACTACTTAATCACCATCATCTATTTAATTCATCCCTACACTCCCCTCCCCTTGGTAACCATCAGTTTGTTCTATATAACTAAGAGTTTGTTTCTTGATTTCTCTCTATATATCCCTGTCTCTCTTTTACTTTTTCCCTTTGTTTTGTTTCTTAAATTCCACATATGAGTGAAATCATATGGTATTTGTCTTTACTGTTTTGACTATTTCACTTAGCATTACACTCTGTAGTTCCACCCATGTCATTGCAAATGGCTAGATTTCATTCTCTTTTGTGGCTGAATAGTATTATGTATGTATCTCACTGAATAATATTATATATATTATATATATAATTATATATATATATATATATATATATATATATATATATATATATCTTCTTCATCCACCCATTATTCAGTGGACACTTGTGGGGCTTCCATGTCTTCACTATTGGAAATATTCCTGCTATTATCTGAGGGGTTGTATGTATCACTTAAAATTAGTGTTCTTGTATTATTTGGGTAAATACCCACTACTACCATTGCTGGGTCATAAGCAGTTTATTTCAAAAATTTTTGGGGAACCTCCATATTTTTTTCCACAGTGACAGCACCAGTTCACATTCCCATCAACAGTGAACAAGTGTTCCTCATTTTCCACAGCCTCAGCAACACCTGTTGCTTCCTGTGTTGATCATTTTAATTATTCTGACAGGTGTGAGGCGATATCGTAGTTTTGATTTTCATTTCCTTGATGATGAGTGATGATGAATAGTCCCATGTCTATTGGCCATTTTCCATGACTTCTTTGGAAAAACATCTATTCATGTCTTCTGCCAATTTTTAAATTGGATTATTTCCTTTTTGGGTGTTCAGTTTTATAATTTCTTTATATATTTTGGATACTAGCCCTTTATCAGATATGTAATTTTCAGATATCTTCTCTCACTCCATAGGTTGCCTTTTAGTTTTGTTGATTATTTCTTTTGCTGTGCAGAAGCTTATTTTTGTATAGTTCCAATAGTTTATTTTAGCTTTTGTTTCCCTTTCCTCAGGAAACATATTTAGAAAGAAGTTTCTATGGGTAATGTGAAGGAAGTTACTGCTTGTGTTCTCTTCCAGAATTTTTATGGTTTCAGGTTTCACAGTTAAATCATTTTGAATTTATTTTTGTGTAAGATGTAAGAAAGTTTTCCAGTTTCATTCTTATGCATGTAGGTGTCCAGTTTTCCCAATACCTTTTGTTGAAGAGACTTTTTCCATTGGATATTTTTTCCTACTTCATCAAAGTTAAATTGACCATATAATTATGTGTTTATATCTTGAATTTCAATTCTGTTCCTTTGATTTATATGTCTATTTTTCTCCCAGCTCAATAGTGTTTTTTTATAACTATACCTTTGTAATAGAACCTGAAGGAATGGTGATGCCTCCATTTTTGCTTTTCTTATTCAAAGTTGCTTTGGACATTCAGGGACTTTTGTGGTTCTACACACATAGAAGGATTCTTTGCTCTAGTTTTGTGAAAATGCTGCTGGTATTTTGATAGGTATGACATTAAATGGGTAGGCTGCTTTAGGTAGTATAGATATTTGAACAGTATTTGTTCTTCCAAACCAGTAGCATGGGATATCTTTCCATTTCATTGTGTCATCTTCAGTTTTGTCTACCAGTGTTTTATAGTTTTCAGAGTAAAGATATTTCACCTCTTTAGTTAGGTCTATTCCCAGGCATCTTATGATTTTGGATGTAATTTTACATAGGATTGTCTTCTTAATTTCTACTTCTGCTGCTTCATTATTGGTGTGTAAAAATCAATAGATTTCTGTACATTGATTATATACCCTGTGACTTTACTAGATTTTTTAACAGTTTTTTTTTGGGGGGGTCCTTTGGATTTTCTATATATAGTATCATGTCATCTGAAAATAGTGGAAGTTTTACTTCTGTCTTACTGATTTGTATTCCTTTATTTTTGTTGTCTGATTGCTGTGGCTTGGACTTCCAGTACTATGTTGAATAAAAGTGCTAGGAGTGCACATCCTTGTCTTGTTCTGCTCTTAGGGGAAAAGCTCTCAATTTTTCCCCATTGAAGATGCTGTTTGCTGTGGGTTTTTCATAGATTGCCTTTATTATGTTGGGGCATGTTCCCTCGAAATGCACTTTGTTGAGAGCTTTCATCATGACCATCCTTGCAACTCAGGAATAAATCCCACTTGATTGTGGTGAATGTTTTTTTTTTTTTCAATGTACTATTGGATTTAATTTGCTGGTATTTTATTGAGATCTTTTGCATCTATGTTCATCAAGGATATTGCAGTTCCTGCAGTTCTCTTTTTTAGTAGTGTCTTTATCTGGTTTTAGTATCGGTGTGATTCTGGCCTCATGGAATGAATTTGGATGTCTTCCTTCCTTTTTATTTTTTGTAATAATTTGGGAAGTATAGGCATTAACTCTTCTTTAAATGTTTGGTAAAATTTGCCTTTGGGGACATTTGGTCCTGGAATTTTGTTTGTTCGGAGTGTGTGTGTGTGTGTGTGTGTGTGTGTGTGTGTTTAATTACAGATTCAATTTTATTGCTGGTTATCAATATGTTCAAATTTTCTATTTCTCCTCATTTCATTTTTGGTAGTTTTTATATTTCAAGGAATTTATCTATTTCTTCTAAGGTTTTTCGTTTGTTGGCATATAGTTTTTCATTATACTCTCTTATGATTGTTTGTATGTCTGCAGTGTTAGTTTTTATTTCTTCTCTCTCATTCATTAATTTATTTATTTGAATCCTTTTTCTTTTTTTCCTGATAAACCTGGCTAGAGGTTGATCAGTTGTATTGATTTTTTTCCCTAAGAATCAGTTCCTGGTTTCATTGATTTGTTCTATTGCTTTTTAAATTTCTATAACATTTATTTCTGCTCTAATATTTGTTATTTTCTTCCTTCAGCCGATTATAGGTTTTGACTGTTGTCCTTTTCTAGCTCTTTTAGATGTAAGATTAGGTTATTTATCTGAGATTTGTCTTGGTTCCTGGGGTAGGCCTATAATGCTATAAACTTCAATCTTATAACTTTTGCTGCATCCCCAAGGTTTTTGACCAATGTATTTCATTTTCATTTTTTCTTTTATTTTCCAATTGACCCATCCATTGTTTCATAGCAATTTATTTAATCTCCATGTTATGTGTGGTCTTTCCAGATTTTCTCTTGTGGTTGACTTCTAGTTTCATAGCATTGTGATCAGAAAACATGCATGGTATTATTTCAATCTTCTTAAATTTGTTGACATTTGTTTTGTGAGCTAATATGTGATCTTATTCTGGAGAATGTTCCACGTGTACTTGAAAAGAATGTGTATTCTTCTGTTTTAGGTTGGAATGTTCTGAATATATCTGGTAAATCCATCTGTTTCAATGTGTCATTCAAAGATATTGTTGCCTTGTTGATATTTGTTTAGATTATCTATCCATTGATGTAAATGGGATGGTAAAATCCCCTCCTTTACTGTATTATCAATTAGTTCTTTTATGTTTCCGAATAACTGTGTTATGTATTTGGTGCTTCTATGCTGGGTGCAGAAATGTTTACAATTGTTACATTTCATGTTTTATTGTCCACTTTATTATTAAATAGCATCCTTCTTTGTATACTATTACTGTCTTTATTTTAAAGTCATTTTGTCGGGATCCCTGGGTGGCGCAGCGGTTTAGCGCCTGCCTTTGGCCCAGGGTGCGATCCTGGAGACCCGGGATCGAATCCCAGGTCGGGCTCCTGGTGCATGGAGCCTACTTCTCCCTCTGCCTGTGTCTCTGCCTCTCTCTCTCTGTGTGACTATCATAAATAAATAAAAATTAAAAACAAAATTTTTTAAAAAAGTCATTTTGTCCAATATAAGTATTGCTATTCTGGCTTTCTTTTGACACCCTTTTGAGTGATAAATGTTTCTCCATCCCTGGTGTATTAAGGTCTAAAATAAGTCTATTTTAGGCAGTGTATAGATGGGTCTTATTTTTTTCATCCATTCTTCATTATATGCCTTTTGATTGCAGTGTTTAGTCCAATTACATTCAAAGTAATTATGGATAGATATGTAATTATTTCCATTGTATTACTTGTTTTGTGGTTGTTTTTGAAGTTTTTCTCTGATCCTTTGTTGCTTTTTTTCTTTCATATTTTGCTGATATTCTTTTGTGATACATATAGATTTCTTTCTCTTTATTCTTTGCGTGTTTATTAGTGGTTTTTTGATATTGGATACCATTAGGGTTGTAGATAACCTCTTTTGCATATCACAGTCTATATTAAACTGATGGTCATTAAAGTTGGAAATCATTCTTCTCCCTCTCCTCCTCACATTTTACTTATATGTTATTATTTTTTAGATCCCCTTTTTTTGGTGAGTTCCTTTTTTGTGTGTGTGAGTTCCATTTCATATAGAAATATTCATTTACGGGCAGCCCCGATGGCTCAGTGGTTTAGCGCCGTCTTTGGCCCAGGGTGTGATCCTAGAGACCCGGGATTGAGTCCCACGTCAGACTCCCTGCGTGGAACCTACTTCTCTGTCTGCCTGTGTCTCTGCCCCCACCTTGTGTGTCTCTCATGAATAAATAAATAAAATCTTTTTAAAAAAGAAAAAATATTCATTTGTGCTGAAATATTCATTTGTGCTCCTTTTGTGTTTCCTACTTCTATGCTGTCACTTTTGGTCTCTCTTTCCCACTCATAGTGTCCTCTTTAATATCTCCTTCAGGGCTAGTTTCATGGTCACAAACTCATTTAGTTTTTGTTTGCCTGGGAAACTGTTTATCTCTCCTATTCTGAATGAGAATTAGCTTTGCTGGATTAAGTATTCTTGGCTGCAAAGTTTTCTTATTCAACTCTTTGAATATATAATGTCAATCTCTTCTTGGCTGCAAATTTCTGTTGAAGAATCTGCTAGCCTTCTGGACTTTCAATTGTTAGTTACTGACTTCTTTTGTCTTGCTGCTTTTTTTGTTGTTGTTGTTAATCATTATATTTTGCAAATTTAATTACAACATGTCTTGGTGTGATTCTACTTTTGTTGTTGATGATGGGAGTTCTCTGTACCTCCTGGATCTGGTTATTTGTCTCCCTCCACAGATTAGGGAAGGTTTTAGCTCTTATTTCTTCAAACAATTGTTATGCCACATTGTTTCTGTCTTCTTTTTTCTGGGATTGTGGGAAAATTAATGCTATTATATTTGACAGAGTCACTGAGTTCCCTAAGTGTGTTTTCATTTTGCTTAATTATTTTTTTCTCTTTTTTTCAGCTTGATTACTTTCCATTGCTCTGTCTTCTAGGTTAGCGTTTCATTACTCAATTGTTTAGTCTTGTTCATTCCGTCAAGCATGTTTCTCATTTCATTCATTGAGTCCTATATCTGTATTATGTTATTCTTTATCTCTGTTTTAAGGGTCTCACTCAATTCTTCCACTCTTTTCTCAAGTCCAGTGAGTATCCTTATGATCATTGCTTTAAATTCCCTACCAGGCATGTTATTTATATCTGTTTTGCTTAGATCTCTGGCTCTAGCCTTTTCCTGTTCTTATATCTTAGATAAATTTCTGTCTTCTCATTTTATCTGATTTTTTCCTCTATTTATCTGTGTTAAGAAAGTCAACTGTGTCTTCTGCTTTTGAAAATAGTAACTTTATGAAGAAGAGTTCCTGGAGTGCTAAACAGTACAGTGTCCCCTCTTCACTAGAACCTGGCACTTCAGGAGATGATCTTATGTGTGTTGTTATGCCATGCTATTGTGTCTAAGAGACTTTTTTTTTCCAGGGCAGTCTTCTGCAACCTTCTCTTTGGTTTTGTGGGTTATGCTTGCTCTTTATGGTGTTAGTGGGGCCCAGGCTGCCTAGTTTTGAGGGGCATGCCAGCCAGGGAACTTGGAAACAGGGCAGAAATTTTAGCAATATTTGGGCTGTGCCATTGGTCTTATCCTGGATCTCCTGAAGCGCTGCAGTCATTGGGGGCTGCATGCCAAGGTAGCCCATGGTTGAAGGCTAGCTTGGGCATGGAAGGATGCTTGGGCATGACTGGGGCAGGTGTAAAAATGTGGATGGGGGTGTGAGGCTTGGTGTAATGTGGCAGCTACATTCAGCAAGGTGGTTGGGTGCATTCACGGGGGTAGCTGTGCATTTGGCAGATGGGCACATTATGTGACATTGTCTGGGGGCTGTGTAATGTTGGGCAAGGTGTAACAGAGGGGCCTGGTGCATGGTGGCAGCTGTTTACCTGTTGGTTGGATGGGGCATGTGTATGAATTTAACAAGATTTGCCAGCTTTGAGTGGGTGAGTCCTCAGGAGAATTTGTAGTTGGGGTGCACTACTAACAGTTTAGGTAGCAAGTGTCTGTATAGCTCTGCCTCTAACAGGTGGCTCTGTGTTTATTCTGGGGACATGGGGAAGGAAGGGTACCTTCTAGCTTCCTTGTTTTCAGAGAAGTACTCCAACATGCTTCAAAATCAGTATGAAAAAATCTGTCTGCTGTTTGCCCCTGGAGTTGTGTACACTGCCATTTTTATGTTGCCTCTATTTGCATGCTGCATTCTTTAAGGGTGGTGACTCAGCTATTACTCACCCTCCTGTCTTGCTCAGTGCTGAGTTAGTTGGCTTTCAAAGCTCTAGGCTCCAAGACCCATTGGTTATACAAACTCACAGAATTCAGATCCTCCAGTTTTGAAAGCCAAATGTTATGGGAATTAATCTTTTCCATGTGAGCTCCCTGGTGGAATGTCTTGTTTCTCTGCCCTCTTCTGATACACATCTCCCTCCTTCAGGCAGCCTCTCTCTGCCTTTCAGACAATTCTACCTTTCAGATGCAGCCTTTACTTTATATATAGTTGTGGAGTTTGTTCCTGCAGTTTTGGGATCACTAGCCAGTTCATTGATATCTAGTTGTAAACATGGGATGAGGTGAGCCCAGGGTCCTTCTACTCTCCCTTCTTCCTAAGCTCCAAATCTAAGATTAGCTCGTATTTCTGAGTGTGTAAAATCTCTAGTCTCTGCTTCAGTTTATTCTCTGTCCCTGACCATTTTTACCTTTTGGATCTTTACTGAATAAAATCTTAGATAATTCCTTATGGTCCTTCATGGCACTGTTTGTAGGTGGCTGCCTCACATCTCAGGGAAACCCAGTGAACCTCAGCAGGGTCAAAATCAGCATCCAGGGGAGCAATGATTGACCTTCATTCTAGGGAGGACTGTTCTGATTTTAATAACAAACATTTATCCTGTTAATTGGACATGGCACTAAGTAGTGTTGTGGCACATTGATTTGGGGTTTTACATTTATCTAGGAGCTTGGAGATTTCTTCTAAGGCCTTAAGGGAGATGGGGATAAAGTGGTCTTCTCCCTTTCACACTTCATAAAATTTTGAGCCACTGGTCTCCATAGGTGTGTGTGTCAATAGCTCACCAGGTATGTGGATGGAGAGTGACAATCTCAATCAATAATGCATGAGTCATATATTTAACAGCACTGTTATTTTTTTTCCTGAGGTGCTATATCCAATCCTGGGGAGGGGGTTACCCCATACTAGCTTCATGTACTTTCCAGGGCTTCCAGGTGATCTGCGGGCAGTCTCCTGCTGCTCCACTAGATAGGGTAACAAGAAACAGTATTTTGATTCAAATATGCCTCCTGGCCTCTTGGGTGGTCAGATAAGGTTGGTCCATGACAGAGTGTGTTAGACCCAGGCATCTCCTTTTTTTATGAGCTTTTCAAGAAAGAAGCAGTCAATATGGGCCCCTCACTAGATATTTAGGTATTGTCAATTAGGTTGGATAGTTTAATCTGGACTTTTGCAGTAGAGACTGAATAATTTGGTGTGGAAAGTGATGTCAAAACCCAATAAAATCAGTTCACAGGGCAGCAAAGAATAAGCACTCCAGCAGGTGGCAGTGCCTTTTTCCACAGCCACTTCCACTCTGTGGTAAATTTAATTAGTAAGCCAGCAGTAGTCTAAAAGCATTCTTGTCTATTTCCAAATCACTGTGCTACATTTGCCAATTGTTTAACCTTATAAACCTGGCAGAAGTATAGTTTGGACAGGTACAGACCACTAAAGAGAAATAAAAGTGTTTTACAGTTGTTAGTCATAGTTCTTTGGGGAAAACACAGAACTAACTTCAAGGCTGAGGAAAAGCACAGGATTTGAATGGTCATGATGCAAATGAAGGAAGAGAACTGTGGAGAACTACCTTTATTTTGATTTTCAAAGGAACAGACGAGACAATGTTAACAGGTTTTGAATTGGCAAATTTGGATAATTTCAGCAGGCCCTAGGAATTAAAATTAATGTATAGTGGCCCAGAATGTGAAAGCCTGATACAGAAAATGGTTGGAGGTGTGTGCATTTAATTAATTGGCTGCTAAATAAGGGAAGATGTGCTAGCTTCTAGCAAGGTTCTCAAACCTGGGTTAGGACAGTATCTTCAAAACATGAAATTCTTGGGGATCCCTGGGTGGCGCTGCGGTTTAGCGCCTGCCTTTGGCCCAGGGCGCGATCCTGGAGACCCAGGATCGAATTCCACGTTGGGCTCCCAGTGCACGGAGCCTGCTTCTCCCTCTGCCTGTGTCTCAGCCTCTCTTTCTCTCTCTCTCTGAGTGACTATCATAAATAAATAAAAAATTAAAAAAAAAACCATGAAATTCTTCATGTCCCCTAGGATAAGGGAAATAGGTGGGTTTCCCTGGAAGACAAGATTTTAATTTTTACATAATCAAGTGGACTAAAGAAATTACATTATTAGCCTTTCAATCTTTTTCCTTTCATTCTCTATGTAAATTTTATTTCCATTCAAGAGATAGGCTATCAAGTCAGTAATTATTATTTTTTTAAACCCAAGATTTTTCTAAACATTTTATTTATTTATTCATGAGAGACACAGAGATAGAGATAGATAGAGAGAGAGAGAGAGAGAGAGAGAGAGAGAGAGAGAGCCAAAGACAGGGAGAAGCAGGTTCCACGCAGGGAGAACAATGTGGGACTCGATCTTGGGACTGCGGAATCATACCCTGAGCCAAAGAAAGACGCTCAAATGCTGAGCTATCCAGGCGTCCTGTCAGTAAATATTATTATTTTGTAATTTATTTTTATTGGTGTTCAATTTGCCAACATATAGAATAACACCCTGTGCTCAGCCCATCAAGGGCCCCACTCAGTGCCCGACAACCCACCTCCCTTTCTACCACCCCTTGTACGTTTCCCAGAGTTAGGAGTCTCTCAAGTCCTGTCTCCCTTTCTGATATTTCCCACACATTTTTTCTCCTTCCCCCTTTATTCCCTTTCACTATTATTTATATTCCCCGAATAAATGAGACCATATAATGTTTGCCCTTCTCTGACTGACTTATTTCACTCAGCATAATACCATCCAGTTACATCCATGTCGAAGCAAATGGTGGGTATTTGACGTTTCTAATGGCTGAGTAATATTCCATTGTATACATAAACCACATCTTCTTTATCCATTCATTTTTCGATGGACACCGAGGCGCCTTCCACAGTTTGGCTATTGTGGACATTGCTACTAGAAACATTGGGGTGCAGGTGTCCCGGCGTTTCACTGCATCTGTATCTTTGGGGTAAATCCCCAGCAGTGCAATTGCTGGGTCGTAGGGCAGGTCTATTTTTAACTCTTTGAGGAACCTCCACACAGTTTTCCAGAGTGGCTGCACCAGTTCACATTCCCACCAACAGTGCAAGAGGGTTCCCTTTTCTCCACATCCTCTACAACATTTGTTGTTTCCTGCCTTGTTAATTTTCCCCATTCTCACTGGTGTGAGGTGGTATCTCATTGTGGTTTTGATTTGTATTTCCCTGATGGCAAGTGATGCAGAGCATTTTCTCATGTGCATGTTGGCCATGTCTATGTCTTCCTCTGTGAGATTTCTCTTCATGTCTTTTGCCCATTTCATGATTGGATTGTATGTTTCTTTGCTGTTGAGTTTAATAAGTTCTTTATAGATCTTGGAAACTAGCCCTTTATCTGATAGGTCATTTGCAAATATCTTCTCCCATTCTGTAGGTTGTCTTTGAGTTTTGTTGACTGTATCCTTTGCTGTGCAAAAGCTTCTTATCTTGATGAAGTCCCAATAGTTCATTTTTGCTTTTGTTTCTTTTGCCTTCGTGGATGTATCTTGCAAGAAGTTACTGTGGACGAGTTCAAAAAGGGTGTTGCCTGTGTTCTTCTCTAGGATTTTGATGGAAACTTGTCTCACATTTAGATCTTTCATCCATTTTGAGTTTATCTTTGTGTATGGTGCAAGAGAGTGGTCTAGTTTCATTCTTCTGCATGTGGATGTCCAATTTTCCCAGCACCATTTATTGAAGAGACTGTCTTTCTTCCAGTGGATAGTCTTTCCTCCTTTATCGAATATTAGTTGACCATAAAGTTCAGGGTCCAATTCTGGGTTCTCTATTCTGTTCCATTGATCTATGTGTCTGTTTTTGTGCCAGTACCACACTGTCTTGATGACCACAGCTTTGTAGTACAACATGAAATCTGGCATTGTGATGCCACCAGCTATGCTTTTCTTTTTTAAAATTCCCCTGGTTATTCGGGGTCTTTTCTGATTCCACACAAATCTTAAAATAATTTGTTCTAACTCTCTGAAGAAAGTCCATGGTATTTTGATAGGGATTGCATTAAATGTGTAAATTGCCCTGGGTAACATTGACATTTTCACAATATTAATTCTGCCAATCCATGAGCATGGAATATTTTTCCATCTCTTTGTGTCTTCCTCAATTTCTTTCAGAAGTGTTCTATAGTTTTTAAGGTATAGATCCTTTACCTCTTTGGATAGGTTTATTGCTAGGTATCTTATGCTTTTGGGTGCAATTGTAAATGGGATTGACTCCATAATTTCTCTTTCTTCAGTCTCATTGTTAGTGTATAGAAATGCCACTGATTTCTGGGCATTGATTTTGTATCCTGCCATGCTACCAAATTGCTGTATGAGTTCTAACAATCTTGGGGTGGAGGCTTTTGAGTTTTCTATGTAGAGTATCATTTCATCAGTGAAGAGGGAGAGTTTGACTTCTTCTTTGCCAATTTGAATGCCTTTAATGTCTTTTTGTTTTCTGATTACTGAGGGTAGGACTTCCAATACTATGTTGAATAGCAGTGGTGAGAGTGGACATCCCTGTCTTGTTCCTGATCTTAGGGGAAAGGCTCCCAGTGCTTCCCCATTGAGAATGATATTTGCTGTGGGCTTCTCCTAGATAACTTTTAAGATGTTGAGGAATGTTCCCTCTATCCCTACACTCTGAAGAGTTTTGATCAGGAATGGATGCTGTATTTTGTCAAATGCTTTCTCTGCATCTATTCAGACGATCATATGGTTCTTGGCTTTTCTCTTGCTATATGATGAATTACATTGATTGTTTTACGAGTGTTGAACCAGCCTTGTGTCCCAGGGATCAATCCTACTCGGTCATGGTAAATAATTTTCTTAATGTATTCGTGGATCCTAATGGCTAGTATCTTGTGGAGAATTTTTGCATCCATGTTCATCAGGGATATTGGTCTGTAATTCTCCTTTTTGGTGGGGTCTTTGTCTGGTTTTGGAATTAAGGTGATGCTGGCCTCATACAATGAATTTGGAAGTACTCTATCTCTTTCTATCTTTCCAAACAGCTTTGGTAGAATGTGTATGGTTTCTTCTTTATACATTTGATAGAATTCCCCAGGGAAGCCAACGGGCCCTGGACTTTTGTGTCTTGGGAGGTTTTTGATGACTGCTTCAATTTCCTCCCTGGTTATTGGCCTGTTCAGGTTTTCTATTTCTTCCTGTTCCAGTTTTGGTTGTTTGTGGCTCTGCAGGAATGTTTCCATTTCTTCTAGATTGCCTCATTCATTGGCGTATAGCTGTTCATAATAAGTTTTTAAAATCGTTTGTATTTCCTTGGTGTTGGTAGTGATCTCTCCTTTCTCATTCATGACTTTATTAATTTGGGACTTCTATGTCTTCTTTTAAATAAGGCTGGCTAATGGTTTATCTATCTTATTAATTCTTTCAAAGAACCAACTCCTGGTTTTGTTGATCTGTTCCACAGTTCTTCTGGTCTCAATTTCATTGAGTTCTGCTCGAATTTTAATTAACTCTCTTCTTCTGCTGGGCGTCAGGTCCATTTCCTGTTTTTTCTCTATCTCCTTTATGTGTAAGCTTAGCTTTTGTATTTGAGTTCTTTCCAGTTTTTTTTTTATAAATTAATTTTTATTGGTGTTCAATTTACCAACATACAGAATAACACCCAGTGCTCATCCCGTCAAGTGTCCCCCTCCGTGCCCGTCACCCATTCACCCCCACCCCCCGCCCTCCTCCCCTTCCACCACCCCTAGTTCATTTCCCAGAGTTAGAAGTCTTTATGTTCTGTGTCCCTTTCTGATATCTCCCACACATTTCTTCTCCCTTCCCTTATATTCCCCTTCACTATTATTCATATTCCCCAAATGAGTGAGAACATACACTGTTTGTCCTTCTCCGATTGACTTACTTCACTCAGCATAATACCCTCCAGTTCCATCCACGTTGAAGCAAATGGTGGGTATTTGTTGTTTCTAATGGCTGAGTAATATTCCATTGTATACATAAACCACATCTTCTTTATCCATTCATCTTTCGATGGGCACCGAGGCTCCTTCCACAGTTTGGCTATTGTGGACATGGCTGCTAGAAACATCGGGGTGCAGGTGCCCCGGCGTTTCATTGCATCTGAATCTTCGGGGTAAATCCCTAACAGTGCAATTGCTGGGTCGTAGGGCAGATCTATTTTTAATTCTTTGAGGAACCTCCACACAGTTTTCCAGAGTGGCTGCACCAGTTCACATTCCCACCAACAGTGTAAGAGGGTTCCCTTTTCTCCACATCCTCTCCAACATTTGTTGTTTCCTGCCTTATTAATTTTCCCCATTCTCACTGGTGTGAGGTGGTATCTCATTGTGGTTTTGATTTGTATTTCCCTGATGGCAAGTGATGCAGAGCATTTTCTCATGTGCATGTTGGCCATGTCTATGTCTTCCTCTGTGAGATTTCTCTTCATGTCTTTTGCCCATTTCATGATTGGATTGTTTGTTTCTTTGGTGTTGAGTTTAAGAAGTTCTTTATAGATTTTGGAAACTAGCCCTTTATCTGATATGTTATTTGCAAATATCTTCTCCCATTCTGAGTTCTTTCCAGTTTTTGAATGGATGCTTGTATTGCGATGTATTTCCCCCTCAGGACTGCTTTTGCTGTATCCCAAAGATTTTGAACAGTTGTAGCTTCATTCTCATTAGTTTCCATGAATCTTTTTAATTCTTCCTTAATTTCCTGGTTGACCCTTTCATCTTTTAGCAGGATGGTCCTTAACCTCCACGTGTTTGAGGTCCTTCGAAACTTCTCGTTCTGATTTAGTTCTAATTTCAAGCATTATGGTTTGAGAATATGCAGGGGACGATCCCAATCTTTTAGTATCAGTTCAGTCACGATTTGTGACTCAGTATGTGGTCTATTCTGGTGAAAGTTCCATGTGCACTTGAGAAGAATGTGTATTCAGTTAGTTTGGATGTAAAGTTCTGTAGATATCTGTGAAATCCATCTGGTCCAGTGTATCATTTAAAGCTCTCGTTTCTTTGGAGATGTTGTGTTTAGAAGGCCTATCGAGTATAGAAAGAGGTAGATTGAAGTCACCAAGTATAAGTGTATTATTATCTAAGTATGTCTTAACTTTGGTTATTAATTGATTATATTTGGCAGCTCCCACACTCGGGGCATATATATTGAGGATTGTTAAGTCCTCCTGTTGGATAGATCCTTTAAGCATGATATAGTGTCCCTCTTCAGCTCTCACTACAGTCTTCAGAGTAAATTTTAGTTTATCTGATATAAGGATGGCTACCTCTGCTTTCTTTTGAGGACCATTTGAATGGTAAATGGTTCTCCAACCTTTTATTATCAGGCTGTAGATGTCCTTCAGTCTAAAATGAGTCTCTTGCAGACAGCAAATAGATGGGTCCTGCTTTTTTATCCAGTCTGAAACCCTGCGCCTTTTGATGGGGTCATTAAGCCCATTTATGTTCAGTGTTACTATTGAAAGATATGAGTTAGTGTCATCATGATATCGATTCAGTCCTTGTTTTTGTGTATTGTTCCACTGAACTTCTTCTTAAATGGGAATTTTAAGAGTCCCCCTTAAAATTTCTTGCAGAGCTGGTTTGGAGGTCACATATTCTTTCAGTTCCTGCCTGTCTTGGAAGCCCTTTATCTCTCCTTCCATTCTGAAGGAGAGCCTGCTGGATAAAGTATTCTTGGTTGTGTGTTTTTCTCATTTAGGACCCTGAATATATCCTGCCATCCCTTTCTGGCCTGCCAGGTCTCTGTGGAGAGGTCTGCTGTTACCCTAATACTCCTCCCCATAAAAGTCAGGGATTTCTTGTCTCTTGTTGTTTTAAGGATCTTCTCTTTATCTTTGGAATTTGCAAGCTTCACTATTAAATGTCGAGGTGTTGAACGGTTTTTATTGATTTTAGGGGGGGGATCTCTCTATTTCCTGGATCTGAATGCCTGTTTCCCTTCCCGTATTAGGAAAGTTTTCAGCTAGGATTTGTTGAAATACATATTCTGGATCTGTCCCTTTCAGCACCCTCGGAAATCCCAATGAAACGTAGGTTTTTCTTCCTAGGGCTGTCATTTATTTCCCTTAATCTATCCTCATGATCTTTTTATTGTTTCTCTCTTTTTTCCTCAGTCTCCCTCTTTGCCATCAACTTGTCTTCTATATCACTCACTGGTTCTTCCACCTCGTTAACCCTCGTCGTTAGGACTTGTAGTTTGGAATGTGTCTCATTCAATTGATTTTTAATTTCTGCCTGATTAGATCTAAATTCTGCAGTCATGAAGTCTCTTGAGTCCTTTATGCTTTTTTCTAGAGCCACCAGTAGCTGTATAATAGTGCTTCTGAATTGGCTTTCTGACATTGAATTGTAATCCAGATTTTGTAACTCTCTGGGAGAGAGGACTATTTCTGATTCTTTCTTTTGATGTGAGGTTTTCCTTCTAGTCATTTTGCTCAGTGCAGAGTGGCCAAAAACAAGTTGTATTGGGAAAAGGAGAAAAAGAGAGAAGAAAAAGAAGGAAAGGAAAGAGAAAAAGAAAAAAGAAAAAAGGAAGAAAAAAAGAAAAAAGAGAGAAGAAGAAGAGAAAGAAAAAGAAAGAAAGGAAAAAAAAGCGTCGGGGAAACAAACAGAAATCAAAAATAAAAAACAAACAAACACGGGGGAGTATCTTCTGTTTCTGAATACTTTAAGTCCTTTGACTTCCCCTTGAACTTGTCCAACTAGTTGTTCTTCTGGGGTAGGGGCCTGTTGTGCTGATGTTCAGGTGTTAGCACTTGGGGGAGCTGTCCTGCCCCTGCCTGGTGCAGGGCTCAGTGGGGGTTTTTTACCCCATGAGGCCCCAGCAGGAACAACCACAGTTGCAGTGGCCAGCTTGGAACCCTGGATTTAGCTCCTGCAGTAACTAAGGAGCTGTCCATCCGCAGGGCCTGGATGCTTGGGGCGGGGACGTTGATCTGCTCAGCTTGGGGCAGGAGCATCCTTGCTGTCCTGGGCCCTCCCGGCCTCGGCCTGTCCTGCGGGGAGGCCGGATCCTGGGCTGTGTCCCGGCGCCCTGTACTCCGGGGCCTGCGCTATTGGATTCGCGCTCCCAGTGGCGCAGCCCGTTCCGTGGAGCCGCCCGAGCCCCTCCGAGCTGCCCCCGGATCAATGCTTGCACGCGTTGCTGCCCTTTAAGGAGCTCGGAGCACTCTCCCCGGTGCGCAGTTGTTCCGTTAGTGTCCCAGGGAGCCTGAGGTCCCCCCTGCACTCCTGGGGTCCTGCTCTAACTTCCTGCGAGCGCCTTTCCGTCCCAGAAGATTGGTGAAGCTCCTGTTCTCCGGGACAGGGCTCTCCTGTCCTGGGGACACTCGCCCCGGCCTCAGCCCAGCTCCTCGCGGAGATCCTCCCCCTTGGATGTCTTTTGTTTATTTCTTTTTTCCCGTCTTCCTACCTTGATATAAGCGCGAACTCTTCCTACTGTAGCATTCCAGCTGGTCTCTCTTTAAATCTCAGGCCGAATTCGTAGATTTTCAGGATGATTTGAAGGTTATCTAGGTAATTTAGTAGGGAGAGGTGACTTGGCGACCCTACTCTTCTGCCATCTTGCCCCTCCTCCCCTCATTGTGGTTTAGATTTGTATTTCCCTGATGGCAATTGATGCAGAGCATTTTCTCATGTGGTGTTGGCCATGCCTATGTCTTTCTCTGTGAGATTTCTCTTCATGTCTTTTGCCCATTTCATGATTCGATTGTTTATTTCTTTGGTGTTGAGTTTAATACGTTCTTTATAGATCTTGGAAACTAGCCCTTTATCTGATACGTCATTTGCAAAAATCTTCTCCCATTCTCCAGCTTGTCTTTTAGTTTTGTGGACTGTTTCTTTTGCTGTGCAAAAGCTTCTTATCTTGATGAAATCCCAATAGTTCATTTTTGTTTTTGTTTCTCTTGCCTTCATGAATGTATCTTGCAAGAATTTGCTGTGGACAAGTTCAAAAAGGGTGTTGCCTGTGTTCTCCTCTAGGATTTTGATGGAATCTTGTCTGACATTAAGATCTTTCATCCATTTTGAGTTTATATTTGTGTATGGTGTAAGAGAACGGTCTAGTTTCATTCTTCTGCATGTGGATGCAGCATCCATTCCTGATCAAAACTCTTCAGAGTGTAGAGATAGAGGGAACATTCCTCAACATCTTAAAAGCCATCTACGAAAGGCCCACAGCAAATATCATTCTCAATGCGGAAACACTGGGAGCCTTTCCCCTAAGATCAGGAACAAGACATGGATGTCCACTCTCACCACTGCTATTCAACATAGTACTAGAAGTCCTAGCTTCAGTAATTGGGCAACACAAAGAAATAAAAGGCATTCAAATTGGCAAAGAAGAAATCAAACTCTCCCTCTTCACAGATGACATGATACTTTACGTAGACAACCCAAAAGATTCCACCCCAAGATTGCTAGAACTCATACAGCAATTTGGCAGTGTGGCAGGATACAAAATCAATGCTCAGAAATCAGTGGCATTTCTATACACTAACAATGAGACTAAGGAAAGAGAAATTAAGGAGTTAATCCCATTTACAATTGCACCCAAAAGCATAAGATACCTAGGAATTAACCTAACCAAAGAGGTAAAGGATCTATACCCTAAAAACTACAGAACACTTCTGAAAGTAATTGAGGAAGACACAAAAGAGATGGAAAGTTATTCCATGCTCATGGAGTGGAAGAATTAATTATTGTGAAAATGTCAACGCTACCCAGGGCAATTTACATATTTAATGCAATCCCTATCAAAATACCATGGACTTTCTTCAGAGAGTTGGAACAAATCATCTTAAGATTTGTGTGGAATCAGAAAAGACCCCGAATAGCCAGGGGAATATTAAAAACTAAAACTATAGGTGGAGGCATCACAATGCCAGATTTCAGGTTGTACTACAAAGCTGTGGTCATCAAGACAGTGTGGTACTGGCACCAATACAGATACATAGATCAATGGAACAGAATAGAGAATCCAGAAGTGGACACTCAATTTTATGGTCAACTAATATTCGACAAAGGAGGAAAGACTATCCCCTGGAAAAAGGACAGTCTTTTCAATAAATGGTGCTGGGAAGATTGGTCATCCATATACAAAAGAATGAAAGTAATTATTTTTGTAGCAAAATTGGTGTGAAAGAGATAAATTTTACTGTTTTTTAAAGTCATACAAAATTGCATTTCAGATATTTCTCTTGTGGTGTGTTAATTTAGAAATTAATGCAATTAATTTTTTCAGATCTCTAGTTGTAATAGAGGATGTTGCTTTGGAAAAATAAATAGAAAGAAATGATAATACTTGATTCTAATTCTTGTGTGTGTGTTTGTTACCTGCCTACAATTCCTGTCTGGTATAAAAATTTCTGAAGGATTCATAGACCTAAGATAATGTGTGTATGTGAGTGTTTGAACAGGTATGGGGGCAACTGATTTTTTATCTCGACAGAAATGAGGGCATTGTATTAAAAGATAATCATATTCTGAAGTCAGATGTATATATGCACTTCAGAATTGATAGAGGTGACTGCATTTTATGGCTTCATTAAAAGAAAACAGTCCTTATGACTCTGAGATCATGACCTGAGCCAAAACCAAGAGTCAGACACTTAACTGACTGAACCACCCAGGGAATTGCACCCCAGTTTTTAAAAGTCTATTTATTAAATGTCATAACCCAGATTGGTCAAATTTGGACATAAAGTTTTTCAGTATAATCACGAAGCGATTTTTTTCACTAATTTGAGCAGCTAATTGATGGTGACATCTTAATTCTTAAGATATATAATATGGATGTGCAGAAGGACCATCAAAAGGCAAGAGGAGAAAAATATAAAGCAAGTTTAATAATTTGAGGAATGAGTGTCTATTAAAATCAAAGGAACGAGTTTACAACTACAGGTCTTGCCTTATATGTATCAGCTATGTTTAATGTGGGTATGTTACTGTTTTTTTTTCTAATTATATATGATTATTACAAGTATATTTTCGTTATTAAAAATTGAAGATTTCTTCACCATTATCCAGTTCCCCATTTCACTTCCTACATAGAGGTTACCCTCTTATATTTGGAAAATATGTTTCCATATTCTGGACTATGCATTTCCATATATAAAACATGTTCTATTGTTTTATAAAGACTTTTCATAAATGGTATACAGTACATATTGTCCTACAATTATATTTTTATATTTTTTATATTTTTAATAATAAATTTATTTTTTATTGGTGTTCAATTTGCCAACATAGAGAATAACAGCCAGTCTCACGTCGGGCTCCCTGCAAGGAGCCCGCTTCTCCCTCTGCCTGTGTCTCTGCCTCTCTCTCTCTCTGTGTGTCACTCATGAATAAATTAATAAAAGACTAAGCAGAACTTTGTCTCCATAATTTGGTGTGTTTAGGTATCAACTTGGAAAAATCTCTAGATTTTTTATGGATACAAAGGTATGCTTAGTCTTTTTTAAAGAGATTTTATTAATTTATTCATGAGTGGCACAGAGAGAGAGAGAGAGAGAGGTAGAGACACAGGCAGAGGGAGAAGCGGGCTCCTTGCAGGGAGCCCGACATGGGACTTGATTCCAAATCCCGGGATCATGCCCTGAGCCAAAGACAGATGCTCAACTGCTGAGCCACCCAAGGGTCCCTTAGTATTTTATTTTATAAATATATTACAGTTTCATAAGTCATTTTCCTTCTGAATGATATGTAGTTTTTGTATTTTTCTTTATTACAACAATGCTGATAAAAACATGCCATTTTGCATGTTTCTTTCATATTTTCAAGCAAAAATACTGAGAAGTAGAATTACTGTAACATAGAAAACACACATAATTAAAAATTTTAATACATGCTGGTAAAATAAACAATTGAGCTTCCCATTGACTTTAATACCTGCCCCTGATTCCAGTCCCCTCACATCCTTCCAATATGTAACCATTGTTATCGGTTAGCTTTATATACTTTCATGTTTTCGTCTATATATTCATATATACATTATACATTTACAAATATATTAGGATTTTTTTGTTAAAAGAGAAAGGAAACAAATAAATAAAATCATGGATGAAAGAAGAGAGATCACCACACCAACACCACATACATAGAAACAATTATAAGAGAATATTATGAAAATTATATGGTAAAAATTGGGCAATCTGGAAGAAATAAATAAATTCCTAGAAACATACAAAATGCCAAAACTGAAAGAAATAGAAAATTTAAAGAAACCCATAACCAGCAAAGAAATTGCATCAATAATCAAAAATGTCCCAACAAACAAAAGACCAGGGCCAAATGGCTTCCCAGAGGAAGTCTACCAAACATTTATTTTTTTAAGATTTTATTTATTTATGAGAGAGAGAGAGAGAGAGAGAGAGAGAGAGAGGCAGAGACACAGGCAGAGGGAGAAGCAGGCTCCATGCAGGGAGTCTGACATGGGACTCAATCCCGGGACTCCAGGATCACACCCTGCCTTGAAGGCAGGCACTAAACCACTGAACCACTTGGGCTCCCCACTACCAAACATTTATAGAAAAGATAAAACGTATTCTCAAAGTGTTCCAAATAAACAGAAATGGAAGGAAAACTCCCAAACTCCTTCTATGAGGCTATCATTATTTTGATTCTAAAACCAAAGACCCCACTAATAAGGAGAATTATAGGTCAATAACCCATATGAATACAGGTGTAAAATTTTCAACTTGACACCAGCAACTACAATCCAACAGTACATTAAAGAATTATTCAACAAAATCAAGTGTGATTTATTCCTGGGCTGTAAGGGTGGTTAACAAATCAATCAGGATAACACACCACACTAATAAAAGAAAGGATGAGAACCATATTATCCTCTCAATAGATGCAGAAAAAGCATGTGACAAAGTACAACATCCATTCCTCAACAAAGTATGAATAGAAGGAACATATCTCAACATAATAAAGGCTATTTATGAAAAACCGACAGCTAATATTATCCTGAATAAGGAAAAACTGAGAACTTTTCCTCTATGGTCAGGAACAAGGCAGAGATGCCCAGTTTCACCACTGTTACTTAACATAGTCTTGTAAGTACTAGCTTCAGCAATCAGACAACAAAAATTATCCAAATCAGCAAGAAAGAAGTCAAATTTTCACTATTTGCAGATGACATGATACTCTACGTAGAAAACCTGAAAGACTTACCCCAAAATTGCTAGAACTGAAACATGAATTTAGTGAAGTTGTAGGATACAAAATCAATGCATGGAAATCTTTTGTATTTCTTTCTATACACCAATAATGAAACAATAAAAAGAGAAACAAAGAAAGCAATCCCATTTACAATTGTACAAAAATTGTAAGATACCTAGTAATAAACCTAACCTAAGAGCTAAAAGATCCTTACTCTGAAAAGTATAAAACACTGATCAAAGAAATTGAGACACAAAAAGATGGAAAAACATTCCATGCTCATGGATTGGAAGAACAAATATTGTTAAAAATGTATATACTTCAGGCCCCCTGGTGGCTCAGTCTGTTAAGTGTCTGCCTTTGGCTGAGGTCATGATCCCAGGGTCTTAGATTCAAACCCTGCATTGGGCTCCCAGCTCAGTGGGGAACCTGTTTCTCCCTCTCCCTCTGCCTTCTGCTCCCCCTATTTGTACTCTCTCTCCCTCTCTCAAATAAATAAATAAAATAATTTTTTTAAATAGAGAGGGGAATCCTCTACACAAAAAATAAGAGTATACTACCCAAAGCAATCTACACATTTAATTCAATCCCTATCAAAATACCAACATTTTTCACATAGCTGGAACAAACTATCCCAAAATTTGTATGGAATTGCAAAAGACCCTAAAATGCCAAAGCAATCCTGACAGAGAAAAGCAAAACTGGAAACATCAAATTTCTGGTCTTTAAGTTATATTACAAAGCTATAGTGACTAAAATAGTATGCTACTGGCAAGAAAACAGACACATAGATCAATGGAACAAAATAGGAAACCCAGAAAGGAACCCAGAATTATATGGTTAACTACTCTTTCACAAAGAGTAGAATATCCAACAGGAAAGAATATCCAGCAAGAAAAAGTCCCTTAGATAAATGGTTTGGGATAACTGCACAGCAATATGCAAAATAAAGTAACTGGACGACTTTCTTTTTTTTATATAAATTAATTTTTATTGGTGTTCAATTTACCAACATACAGAATAACACCCAGTGCTCATCCCGTCAAGTGTCCCCCTCAGTGCCCGTCACCCATTCACCCCCACCCCCCGCCCTCCTCCCCCTCCACCACCCCTAGTTCATTTCCCAGAGTTAGAAGTCTTTATGTTCTGTCTCCCTTTCTGATATTTCCCACACATTTCTTCTCCCTTCCCTTATATTCCCTTTCACTATTATTCATATTCCCCAAATGAATGAGAACACGCAATGTTTGTCCTTCTCCGGTTACTGTGGCCAAGTTCAAAAAGGGTGTTGCCTGAGTTCTCCTCTGGGATTTTGATGGAATCTTGTCTCACATTTAGATCTTTCATCTATTTTGAGTTTATCTTTGTGTATGGTGCAAGAGAGTGGTCCAGTTTCATTCTTCTGCATGTGGATGTCCAATTTTCCCAGCACCATTTATTGAAGAGACTGTCTTTCTTCCAGTGGATCGTCTTTCCTCCTTTATCGTATATTAGTTGAGCATAAAGTTCAGGGTCCACTTCTGGGTTCTCTGTTCTGTTCCATTGATCTATATGTCTGTTTTTTGTGCCAGTACCACACTGTCTTGATGAACACAGCTTTGTAGTACAACCTGAAATCTGGCATTGTGATGCCCCCAGATATGGTTTTCTTTTTTTAAAATTCCCCTGGCTGTTTGGGGTACTGGACGACTTTCTTACATTTACGTCATACACAAAAATAAATTCGAAAAGGATTAAAGACCTAAATATGGGACCTGAATCTATCAATCCTAAAGGAGAACAAAGGCAGTAACCTCTTTAACATCAGCCATAGCAACTTCTTACTACATACGTCTCCTTAGGCAAGGGAATCAAAAGCAAAAATAAACCATTGGGACTTCATCCAAATAAAAATGTTCTGCACAGTGAAGGAAATAATCAACAAAACCAAAAGGCAACCTACAGAATGGGGGAAGATATTTGCAAAGGACATATCTGATGTAAAATTAGTATTCAAAATATATGAAGAACTTATAAAACTCAAAAAAACTAATAATGGTATAAAACTCAAAAAAACTAATAATGGTATAAAACTATGATCTTAGAAGACATGACTAGATATTATTCCATATAAGACATCCAGATAGCCAAGAGACAAATGAAAAGATAGTCCACATCACAAGTCATCATGAAAAATACAAATCAAAACTACAAAGAGGGCAGCCCAGGTAGCTCAGTGGTTTAGCGCCGCCTTCAGCCCAGGGCGTGATCCTGGAGACCCAGGATTGAGTCCCACATCTGGCTCCCTGCATGGAGCCTGCTTCTCCCTCTGCCTGTGTCTGTGCCTCTCTCTCTCTCTCTCTCTCTCTCTCTCTCTCTCTCTCTCGAATAAATAAATAAAATATTTTTAAAAACTACAAAGAGATATAACCTCACACCTGTCAAGAATGACTAAAATCAACAACACAAGAAACAACAGGTGTTGGTGAGGATGCGGAGAACTGGGAAAACTCTTACACCGTTCGTGGGAAAGCAAATTGGTGCACCCACTCTAGAAAACCTTATGGAGGTTCCTCATAGTTACAAATAGAAGTACTCTGTGATCCAGCAATTACAATACGAGGTATCTACCCAAAGAATACTAAAATACCAATTCAAGGGACACATGTATCCTGATGTTTATAGCACCATTATCTACAAAAACCAAATTATGGAAACAGCCCAAATGTTCATCAACTGATGAATGAAAAAAGAAGATGTGGTGTATGTACACAATGGGATATTACTCAGTTATAAAAATGAATGAAATCTTGCCATTTGCAATGATGTGGGTGGAGCTAGAGGGTATTATATTAAGTGAAATACACCAAGTACCATATGATTTTACTCATTTGTGTAATTTAAAAAACGAAACAAATGAAGAAAGGGGAAAAAAGAGTGAGGCAAACCAAGAAACAGACTCTTAACTATAGAAAAGAAACCAATTTACCAGAGGGGAGTTGTTTGGGGGATGGGATAAACAGGTGACACAAATTAATAGTGCACCTATTGTCACACTTGGATGGTTCAGTGGTTGAGCATCTACCTTTGGCTCAGGTCATGATCTTGGGGTCCTGAGATCGAATCCTGCATCATGCTCCCTATAGGGTTCTCCCTCTTCTTATGTCTCTGCCTCTGTGTCTCTCATGAATAAATAAATAAAATTAAAAAAATAATAGTGCACCTATTGAGATGAGCACGGGGTGATATATGGAAGTGTTGAATCACTAAATTGTACACCCAAAACTAATACACTCTATGTTAACTAAGTGGAATTTAAATTAAAACAAACAAACAAAAAGGATCATACAGCATGATCAGTGGCCATCAATCCTGGGATGCAATGATGGTTCAAAATATTCAAATAAAAATGTTATATAATGTTATATACCACTTTAACAGAGTAAAAAATAAAAATCATACAATTATTTCAATTGATTTAGAAAAAGAGTTTGACAAAATTCAGCATCCTTTAGTGACAAGAACTCAAAATTTAGATATAGAAGAAATATACCTCAACATATGACAATTTTACAGTTAATGTCATTCTCAATAGTGAGAAGTTAAATGCTTTCCCTCTAAGGTCAGGAATAATACAAGGATGCCCCTTGTTACCATTTTTATGGAACATAGAACTAGATATCTTAGCTAGAGTAATTAGGGCAGAAATAAAAAGCATCCAAATTGAAAAGGAAGTAGTAAAATAATCATTTGTAGATAACATGATCTACATGTAGAAAATCCAAGACTCACAAAAAAGCTTTAGAACTAATACATATTCAGTAATGTGACAGAAGACAAGGCAGCCTGGGTGGCTCAGTGGTTTAGTGCCACCTTTAGGGCACAATCCTGGGGACCTGGGATCGAGTCCCACGTCAGGCTCCCTGCATGGATCCTGCTTCTCCCTCTACCTGTGTCTCTGCCTGTCTCTCTCTCTCTGTGTGTGTCTCTAATTAATAAATAAATAAAATCTTAAAAAAGAAGACAAAATTAACATGCATAAATTAATTTTGTTTATATACATTCACAAAAAATTATTTATAAAGAAATTAAGAATATAATCCCATTTACAAGAGCCAAAGGTGTAACATATATAGAAATTGAATAAACCAAGGTTGTGAAAGATTTACGGTTATAATTATAAAACATCAATGAAAGAAATTAAAGCAAATTTCAAGACAAATTAGAAAGCTACGGTAATCAAAATAGTATGGTACTACAATAAAGAAATGGGTAGGACATATCAGAAAGGGAGACAGAACATAAAGACTCCTAACTCTGGGAAACGAACTAGGGGTGGTGGAAGGGGAGGCGGGTGGGGGGTGGGGGTGAATGGGTGACGGGCACTGAGGGGGGCACTTGACGGGATGAGCACTGGGTGTTATTCTGTATGTTGGCAAATTGAACACCAATAAAAAATAAGTTTATTATTTAAAAAAACATATAGACCAATGGAACTGAACAGAGAACTCAAAAATAAATCCAGACATTTATGATCGACTGATCTTCAACATGGGTGCCAAGACGACAAAATAGAGAAAGCGTGGTCTCCTTAATAAATGCTATGGGGAAAACTGGATATCCACATGCAAAAGAATGAAATTCTAACACTATGAAAATCAACTCAAAATGGAAAACCTAAATGTAAAGACTTGAAACATTAAAATTCCTAGAAGAAAACCAAGGGAAAAAATGTTCTTGACATTGGCTTTTGCTATGATGTCTTGGATATCATGTATCTTGGATATGACCCCAAAAGCACAAACAATAACACACACAAAAAAATAGAAAAAATGGAATTACATCAAATTTGAAAATTTCTGTCAGCAAAGGAAACAATCAACTTATGAAAAAGTACTCTATGAAATAAGAGAAAATATTTTTAAACCAAATATCTGATAAAAGTTAACACCTAAACTATAAAAGGAACACTGATAACTCAATAATAAACACAATCTGATTTAAAGATGGGGGAGATAATTTAAATAGACATTTCTCCAAGGAAGACGTAAAAATTACCAACAGATGTATGAAAAAAATGCTTAATATTACAAATCATTAAGGAAATGAAGATAAAACCACTGTGAGATATCATACCTGTTAGGATGGCTATTATATTATATACATATATTTTATAATATATTTCTACATATTTTTATAATATTTATAACTAGTGTATATTTTATATATTATATATAATATATATTTTATAATATATAACTAGTATATATTATATGTGTAGTATATATATGTAGTATAAACTATATCTAATAATATTTATATAAGGGATCCCTGGGTGGCGCAGTGGTTTGGCACCTGCCTTTGGCCCAGGGCGCGATCCTGGAGACCCGGGATCGAATCCCACGTCGTCGGGCTCCCGGTGCATGGAGCCTGCTTCTCCCTCTGCCTATGTCTCTGCCTCTCTCTCTGTGTGTGTGACTATCATAAATAAATAAAAAAATAAGAAAATATTTATATAATAATATATATTTTATAATATATATAACTACTAAACATTTATATATATTTTTTATATATATAACTGGTATATACATTTTATATTTTATACATATAACTAGTGTTGGTGAGGGTGTAGGGAAATCCCTATACACTTAGTGGAAATGTAATTTGGTGAGGTGCTATTGAAAAAAGCAGGGATGCCTGCGTGGCTCAGTGGTTGTGTCTGCCTTTGGCTCAGGGTGTGATCCTGGGTCTGGGATCAAGTCCCACATCAGGCTCCCTGCGAGGAGCCTGCTTCTCCTTCTATCTGTGTCTCTGCCTCTCTCTCTATGTCTCTCATGAATAAATAAATAAAATCTCAAAAAAGAGAAAAAAACATAGCCATTAACAAAAAAAGAATAAAATAAAAAGAGAACTACCTTATGATCCAGGAATCTTAGATCTTATACATATATGATCTAATTCCAAAGGCATCAAATGCACAATATATAAAATAAATAGTTGAAAAGCTGGATTTTATTAAAATTGTTAATTTAAAGTTAGCTTTTTTTATATAAGTGGATAGTATCTATGCTTTCTGGTCAATTGGAAGTACCACACAAAGCACAACTTATCCTTGCATAGGAAAGGATTAAGATAAACCATTTTGCAGCGATGCCTGTGTGGCTCCGTTAGTTGAGTATCCAACTCTTGATTTCAGCTCAGGTCATGATCTCAGGGTCGTGAGATTGAACCCAGTATCCGTCTCAATGCTGGGTGTGGAGCCTGCTCAAGATTCTCTCTCTCCCTCTCCCTCTTCCCCTCTCCCTTCTCCCTCTCAAGAAAAAGCAAGCAAAAAAAGTAAAACTGTTTTGTGTCAGTGGGTCATTTTGGTTTTTTTTATTCATCAATTTTGCTTTTAGATTTAGTAATCTGATAATTTATAATATGTAGAGGAAATATGCCATCTTTAACATAACTGTATTTACTGATATATTGCTCTATATTTCATGTAAAATATTTTTCCAGTGTAGAGTTGCTAGGCTATTGTTAAAACTGTAGAAACCTCAAGCAAACCATATCAAATGGTGTTTTATCTCTCCAGTCCCTTTTATTATAGTTCTTAATTCTTCCAATTAACACTGTACCCTAATCTATTTTCCACTCTATAGGGTGATCACTTAAGGCCATTGCTTGAATGTGTGGTCAGAATACCTTAGTAGATACACTATCTAGCTTTGGTAAATGTATGGTGCTGAGGTGTGTGTGTGTGTGGGGGGTGCACATGTGCATATTGGGAGGGATTCAATATAATGTCATATCATTTTGATTTATTTCCTAAATGAAACTGCCATTTTATTTATTTCACCACCAATTACGTTCTTTTCCAATATATAATAGGTACTGCTTATTTGAGAGGGAGGAAAATATAAGTAAATTTTACTAGTAAAAACTCAAATAAAGTTTGGGAAATTAATGAATGTTATCTTTTGGTTAATATAAACAGCAAAAATCAATTATATAGAGCCAGAGTATAGTGTAGATCAGTACCTTCTTATTATCAATTGGGATTCTGTACAAATTTCAGGGTAAACTCCCTTTCTAAGTGATTAAACAAACACTGCCAATAATTTGGTAGTATTTGAAATAGGCACTTACCATTTTCCAGTTGGGACATCACTACACATTTCACAATGAATTTATTTCAAAAACTCAATTACTCTAATAAAATAATCTCTA
The DNA here is from genome assembly GCF_905146905.1 of Nyctereutes procyonoides. NCBI lineage: Eukaryota > Metazoa > Chordata > Mammalia > Carnivora > Canidae > Nyctereutes > Nyctereutes procyonoides. The sequence goes on along the minus strand of NW_026575125.1, from coordinate 60,506,907 downwards.
TGGTGCTCTTTCCACAGACTGTACAAAAGCATGAAACAAAGTAAATGAAACAGGTATGAGAGCTATTAGATAAATGACAAAACTACACTTATTATGGTATAATCTATTTTAAAAATAGTTTCCACCAGAAAAAAAATCTTCACTGTTCATGTAACATTATTTTTTTAACAGTAAAATACATTTTCCAGCATAGTACATACATGTCTCAGAACTATATGAGAAATAACATGGTAAAAAATAATCCAATTTAACATACAGTCAACATTAAAGCAAAGACATGTGTTTCACTCAACTCTGGACATTTCATTCATCTCTTTTTTCCATTCATCTGTTAAATACTCCATTAATACTTGAAATTTTCATTTACAGAGACACAGTGTATCTTGTAGTAATAGATCACAATTGGTTATGTGAACTATAAGGCTAAAAAGTGACCTAAAAACATTTTAAAAGCTATATTTATATTCAGTGCTTTCCTGAAATGAATTGTTTAATGATAAAATGTAGGTCTGTCTTGAAGTAGTGTAGGAAATCATACCAGCAATTTTATTGGGTGTTGGACAACTATGTTTAGATGTTTCAATTTCATTTCCCACTCAGTAACTATAATTCCTTTTACTAGTATTTGCATTAATACCAAAGAATTGGATTGCAATTAACTGAAATTTGAAACATATATTTGAGATAATTTCTTAAGCATTCCATTTGTTCTCTAAGCTCTGAAGTTAGACCTTTTTTAACTTTAAATTTACTATTTATTGGCTGAATCGTTTTACATCTAGTGCAATGGCATTGTAAGGGTCTTCTCATACCAATTAATAATTTTTGGTCTGGTCTATACTGATAAATGCAGTTATGCAATGATTTGGACTGTAAATAATTTAAAAACACTTTTACTTATTCATTGCTTAATGAAATAAATGTTTCTAGCCTGAAATATCTGGATAATTGCTTTGTTTTACAAGTTGAAACATTCAACATTCAGAAATTTAAGAAAAGAAATTTATATTTGCTCATGCTTTTCAAACTAGAGAAAAGTTACACTGATTTCATTCTAAACAAAGACTATGTGAGATAAAACAACTACAATCTGTCAAATAAAACTTTACTTTTCAATTAAATTTAGTAGAAGTATATGGATATAACGTGGATATATTTTTAAGAGATATATAAAATTTGTTTTAAAATGGCAGAATAGGGACTCCTGGGTGGCTCAGCAGTTGAGCGTCTGCCTTCTGCTCAGGGTGTGATCCCACAGTCCCCGGATTGAGTCCCACATCGGGCTCCCTGCATGGAGCCTGCATCTCCATCTGCCTATGTCTCTGTCCGCCTGTCTGTCATGAATAAATAAATAAAATCTTAAAAATAAAATAAAATGGCAGAATATTTTTATTTAAAGAGCAAGATAGTTTGCTATTTAGCCTACATTTTAACATTAGTCACTTATAAATTGAAAACTTTGAGAACATAAAGACAAATTTGAAAAGATAGCCATAAGACAATATCATCCAATATAATGGATTGAGATCTGGAAAATACGTATAATTTGAATAATCCAATATGTTTCCAATATTTATTGGAAAACACTTAAGCTTTTTGAGTCAGAAAGAGCTATTAAGGGAACCCTGGGTGGCGCAGCGGTTTGGCACCTGCCTTTGGCCCAGGGTGTGATCCTGGAGACCCGGGATTGAATCCCACATCGGGCTCCCGGTGCATGGAGCCTGTTTCTCCCTCTGCCTGTGTCTCTGCCTCTCTCTCTCTCTGTGTGTGTGACTATCATAAAAAAAATTAAAAAAAAGAAATAGCTATTAAAATTTCTCAATAATATAATACAGGATTATAATTAATGAAAGTGAATAATCTAGTAATAGTGTTATATATTAATATTACAAATTCCATAGAAATGTAAAAATTTTGTAAGTTTGTATATTCTGACATATAATTTTATGTATTAAATCTAAGTTAATAAGAGGCATTTGTCTTTTTAAAATAATGTTTGGGGTACCTGGGTGACTCAGTGGTTGAGCGTCTGCCTTTGGCTCAGGTCTTGATCCTGGGGTCATGTGATTGAGTCCTGCATCAGGCTACCTATAGGGAGTCTACTTCTCTCTCTGCCTGTGTCTCTGCCTCTTTCTTGGTGTCTCTTATGAATAAATAAAATATTTAAAAAATGAAATTCAATTGTTTTGGCTTACAATATCCATATATACTAATTGACATAGAAATTCAACTTTTTTGAGGAACCTCCACACAGTTTTCCAGAGTGGCTGCACCAGTTCACATTCCCACCAACAGTGTAAGAGGGTTCCCTTTTCTCCGCATCCTCTCCAACATTTGTGGTTTCCTGCCTTGTTAATTTTCCCCATTCTCACTGGTGTGAGGTGGTATCTCTTTGTGGTTTTGATTTGTATTTCCCTGATGGCAAGTGATGCAGAGCATTTTCTCGTGTGCGTGTTGGCCATGTCTATGTCTTCCTCTGTGAGATTTCTGTTCATGTCTTTTGCCCATTTCATGATTGGATTGTTTGTTTCTTTGCTGTTGAGTTTAATAAGTTCTTTATAGATCTTGGAAACTAGCCCTTTATCTGACACATCATTTGCAAATATCTTCTCCCATTCTGTAGGTTGTCTTTTAGTTTTGTTGACTGTATCCTTTGCTGTGCAAAAGCTTCTTATCTTGATGATGTCCCAATAGTTCATTTTTGCTTCTGTGTGGAGGTTCCTCAAAGAGCAATTGCACTGTTGGGGATTTACCCCAAAGATACAGATGCAATGAAACGCGGGGGCACCTGCACCCCGATGTTTATAGCAGCAAAGTCCACAATAGCCAAACTGTGGAAGGAGTCTTGGTGTTCATCGAAAGATTAATGGATAAAGAAAATGTGGTTTATGTATACAATGGAATATTACTCAGCCATTAGAAATGACAAATACCCACCATTTGCTTCAACATGGATGGAACTGGAGGGTATTATGCTGAGTGAAATGAGTCAATCGGAGAAGGACAAACATTATATGTTCTCATTCATTTGGGGAATATAAATAATAGTGAAAGGGAATATAAGGGAAGGGAGAAGAAATGTGTGGGAAATATCAGAAAGTGAGACAGAGCATAAAGACTCCTAACTCTGGGAAATGAACTAGGGGTGGTGGAGGGGGAGGAGGGCAGGTGGTGGGGGTGAATGGGTGATTTGCACTGAGGGGGGCACTTGACAGGATGAAGGGTGTTATTCTGTATGTTGGCAAATTGAACACCAATAAAAAATAAATTTATTTAAAAAAGACAACAACAAAAAAAGAAATTCAACTTCCTACTTAACTTATAAAAAGTTCCAAGAATTATAGAAGAGCACATACTTAAAATGCTTAAAATGGTTTTCACCATTTCTTACTAAGAAAAAAATAGTTTAAAACTTACACCAGTCTGATACAGTACTGAACTCTGATACAGTAAATCATGGAAGTGATTTCTTCACATTTAGTTGCCTAGAATTCTCAAGAAATTGAAAATTGAACATCTACTAATCTCTTATTACAGTCTTTGGTATAAAATATAATTTATCTGATATGAGGATTGCTACCCCCACTTTCTTTTGAGGACCATTTGAATGGTAAATGGGTCTCCACCCCCTCATTTTCAGTCTGGAGATGTCCTTAGGTCTAAAGTGAGTCTCTTGTAGACAGCGTATAGATGGGTCTTGCTTTTTATCCAGCCCAATACCCTAAATATTTTGATGGGATCATTTAGCCCTTTCATGTTCAGAGAAACTACTGAAATATATGAATTTAGTGTCATAGTATTACCTATACATTCTGTTTCTGTGATTCTTTCTTTGGGCTCCCTCCTTCTCTTACAGGGTCTCCTTTAATATTTCTTGCAGAGCAGGTTTGGTAGTCACATATTCTTTCAGTTTCTGTGTATCCTAGAGGCTATCTCCTTCTATTCTGATTGACAGCCTTGCTGGATAACATATTCTTGGCTGCATGTTTTTCTTGTTTAGTACCCTGAATATACCATGCCAGCATTTTCTGGTCTCCCAGGTCTCCATGGATAGGTCTTCTGTTAATCTGATATTTCCCCCCATATAAATTAAGAATCTCTTGTCTCAAGCTGCTTTTAGAATTTTCTCTTTATCTTTGAAATTTGCAAGCTTTTCTGTTATATGTTGGGGTGTTGATTGGTTTTTGATTTGTGGGGGGTCCCCTCTACCTCATGGATATGAAAGCCTGTTTCTTTCCCCAGATTAGGGAAGTTATCAGCTATGATTTTTTCAAACATACTTTAGGGTTCTCTCTACATATATATCTTATGGAATCCCAATAAGATGAATATTATTCCTTCTCAGGCTATCATTTATTTCCCAAAGCCTCTACTCATGGGTTCTTGTTTTTTTTTTTCCCCACAGCTTCCTTCCTTTCAATCAACTTGTCTTCTATGTCACTTACTCTCTTCTACCTCATTAACCCTAGCAGTTAGAACATTCCCACTTAGACTGCATCGCAGTTAAAGTATTTGTAATTTGGGCCTGATTGGATCTCAATTCTGCAATAAGAGAATCTCTAGAGTCCTTTAAGATTTTTTCCAGAGTCACCAGTAATTTTATATTGTACTTCTGAATTGTATCTCTGACATGGTATTTAAATCAATATCTAGGGGTGCCTGGGTGGCTCATATGGTTGAGGTCTGTCTTTCACTCAGTGATCTTGGCGTCCTTGGAGAGAGCCCCATGTTGAGCTCTCAGCTCAGTGGGGAGTCTGCTTCTTCCTCTCCGTCTCCCAATGCTTGTGCTCTCTCTCAAATGAATAAGGAAATCTTAAAAATATCTATCAGTATGTTAAGAAAATTAAATAAGAAAATAAATCCACATGTAGCAGATCTGTGGCAGAGAATATTACTTCCGGTTCTTTTGTGTGTGTGTGTATGTGTGTGTGTGGTGAATTCTTTCTTCTAGTCATTTTGTCCAGAAAGCTGTATGAGCAAGCAGAGTCAGAAATATCAACCATGACCAAAGTTAAATAAATCCTAGACAATTCTGAAGATGGCAGAGACCAGAAAATAAAAGGAAAAAAAGAACAAAACAAAACAAAATACAATGGAATATTACTCAGCCATTAGAAATGACAAATACCCACCATTTGCTTCAACGTGGATGGAATTGGAGGGTATTATGCTGAATGAAGTAAGTCAATCGGAGAAGGACAAACATTATATGTTCTCATTCATTTGGGGAATACAAATAATAGTGAAAGGGAATAGAAGGGAAGGGAGAAGAAGTGTGTGGGAAATATCAGAAAGGGAGACAGAACATAAAGACTCCTAACTCTGGGAAACGAAGTAGGGGTGGTGGAAGGGGAGGATGGCGATGGGTGGGAGTGAATGGGTGACGGGCACTGAGGAGGGCACCTGACGGGATGAGCCCTGGGTGTTATTCTGTATTTTGGCAAATTGAACACTAATAAAATAAATTTATTATAAAAAAAACCAAAAAAACCCCAAAAATGCATGAAAGTGAAAAACAAATTAAAAAATAGTAAAAATTTTAAAAAGGGGGAGTGGGGAGGATGAGCTAGTGGAGAGAGAATGGACCTAGAGTGTGATCCTCTTTGCTCTGAGTGCATTTTGTTCTTTGTTAGAAGGTGATAAATTCCAAATTTATATAAACCAGCAAAACCTAACAGAGGCCCAACATTGACCACAGAAACAGAAATAAGATACGAGAGGGGCAGAATGAGAAGAAAGAAAATATAATCTTACAGAATGGACCAAAATGGTGCCCCACTTCATTCTGGGTGTATTTTGGCCCATATGTTAGAAAGTACTAACTTCCACAATCATAAAACAAAACAGGACAACCCCCCCCAAAAAAAACCCATAACATAGATCTACCAAAATTAAATTGAATATGTTGAAAGGAATCCAAAACTGAATATTATATCTAAGACATGTAATTGTAGAAATATGAAACAGTTAAAAACTTAAAAATGCAGAGTTGGTAAAATATTGTAGTGAAGGCTGGAAGAGAAAATATATAGGAAATTTTTAACCTGAAAGGTAAACGAATCATAAGGAAAAAACTTCTAGTTCTGTATACTATTTTCTCTCAGGCCTGGGGCTTTCCAGTGCTGCTTGGTCAGTAAACTTGCTCTTCTGTTCTTCCAGCAGTTCTGGAGGAGGGGCCTGCTGTGCTGATTCTAAGGTGTCTGGGTAGAGATGCCTGTCCTTTGCCAGGTGTCTCAGCTCAGTGTGAAGCTGTTTGTCCTGTCAGGTCTTTGTTCTTTTGAGGCCTTGCCTCTCCCAGATGAAAGGCAAAACAACCAACTGGCAACAGCCAGATATGCAGCCCCAGAACCAAGATCTCCCTGCCTGTACTGAGCCACAGTCTGTCATTGCACACCACTGGCTCAGATCCTCCTGGGAGCAAGCACAGCAGCAGAGATCTGTACAAATTGCAGGGAGCCTAGTGGCAGGAGAGCTTTTGCTGTCTTGAGTCCTCCCCGGTTATCAGGGAAAGGAGGCTAGCCAGCTTTGTCCACAGTGGCTCCCTGGGACCAAGAGTCCTGCACTGCTGGACTTGCGCTTCCAGGGTCCACGTCTCCTGGAGGGAACAGATAACCTGCCTTGGTCTGTTTCCCGGCTCTGCAGTAAAGAGAGCTCTGGTGCTGGCCTGTGGACCCAGTACACCTCTTCCAGATGCCCCAGGAGGGTTGCAGCATTCTACTCCTTTACCATGATCCAACCAAAGTTTGTGGTAAGCTTTCCTCCAAGGTGCTCCTATTCTTACTCTGTCTCGGGGGGAATATTGGGACTTCACAGCCCCTCCTGCAATTCTGCCCTATTTCCCCACTGAGCATTATTCAGTCAGGGAAGACTTTCAGGCACGGATTTCTAAAGTTCCCAGTTTTGCGCTGAGATGCTTTCCTACAGCTACTTTCCTGCAGTGGCTTTCCACCTCTCCCCCAGTATATCCACCTCATTCATCTTCTCCACCCTCCTATCTTGTCAGAAGTAATCACTTTTTTCTCTGTAGTGTTCCAGATATTCTCTCTTTATATCTTAGATTGATTTCATAGGTGCTTAGGATGTTTTAAAGTTACCTACCTAAGTTTGGGGGAACCAGATGTATTGAGGACCTCTACTCTTCTGCCACCTTGCCTCCCTTTCCTGCTTTTTGAAGGCATTTAATCCTAAGTGTTCCAAAGCTATCCTACAAAAGTCCCCAAAACCATAAAGAAAATAATTTATGTAGAAATCCTTTTGTTCAATGAGGCCACATGTTGGCTTAAAGAAATTTTTTTCCAATCCTGTTTATTCAAATATCCAATAATATATGTTTGGGTTGAATAATTTTATTGGGGGGAAATGGACATTTGTAAAAACTTTTCAAACAGACATTTTAAATGTAAATGAATAACAAATACCAGTTTTTATGTAAAATAACATTTTATAAGTGCCTACCAAAAATATACTGGAATTCCTTTCTTAACTGATTTTACAAATTAAAGGTATTACAATATTTTTATTATTTTTCCATTTGAGGTTGAAGCCACATTATATATAGAAAAGTTTTTCTTTTGTCTTTCTAGAATAAAAATGAAGTTTCTGAATATGTTCAAACTTGTATCACACTCTCTGCTATCATTTTCATGGAGACCAATCTCCAATACTCATTATCTCCAGGGGTGTACCGATGCTAAAAGAAGAATTCAATCTTTGGATTCTGGGTTTTCTAGTTGAGCTAATGGACCAAGTGTGACTTGGTCACACTTTATTATAATGTACACTACTCACTAGAATTTTGGAGAACAGTTCAAATTCTACCAGCAGTCTACGATGAGTAACAAGTACATTTTCATAAATCATCACAAAACCACTTGAATTAGATTTAACGGGGTTATTCAATTTACCACTTTTAATTTGGAAACATAAAAGAAAACTTTGCAAAGAAGATCCTCTCATGGCACTTCTGTTTTAGGACACTTATGCATTTACAGGAGTTAATTTCTTGGCCCAGAAGCGCTGAAAGATATATTTATATGGTGCTCTTTTTCTAGGATAGGGAGTTTGTTTTCCTGAGGGATCATAAAAAACACATATACAAAAAAAATTTCAATAAATTATTTGTTGCTCTTTCAAAGGCTATATCTAAACAAAAAGGGGTTTCTGATGTTTGATACACTAATGCAATTCATGTAACACTACCTTTGACACAACAATTTTATAAGAAATAACTTCACATTTTGCCATATTAAAGAAAAACAAAACAAAAAGTATAATGTGTTGAGCTTAAAGATAATCTGTTACAAGTTTTTTTTTTTACAAACACCACAATTGGTTTTCATTCAAAACGACAAAATTCAAGGAAGACTGCTTCCTTAAGGAGGCACCTAAGAGCAATATATTGACATCTCAACAAATTAGTTCCTTCCAATTATACATGCTGAAAAGTGTTCAGAAAAGGGAACATTGGATCAACAATACAATTTTCGATACTTATTACATAAGTTTTAACATTGTAACATATAGAATATGACCACAAAAATAAGTGAAAACAAAGCATCATTAAATGTATTTTCTTTTATAATGGTAAAGCAAATGAATCCTAAAGCACTTTAAAATATTGGGTTTTAGGCCTTTCCAAGATGGTCTTCATAAGACTGCTTATCAAACTTCAAACTGTAGTCCCACAAATTTCCCAATCTTGTTTTAAAGTTAATTTACAGGCCAATACTTTTCTTTAAAATCTTCTATAAATGGAAATGCCATATTCATAGATCAATATAATTTTGATAATCATTACAGACTTTAAAACTTTAAATGTTTTCTCAATTATAAATTTTAACTCCCTATATTTTCAAAGTTGGATGAATATTTCCAGATAATAGATCTTCTGAATAAAAAGAGTTATAATCATATCTTGGGCATTTTGCATATTGTAGCTGTATCAATGTCTAAAACTAAAATATGGCTAAAGACAAATTTTAAAAACTTCTAATTTGCATACATTTTAATAGAACGTTTCTGAAATGATATTCAAAAATGGAATTTGGGACTAGGATGTTTTCCCAATATTTTTGAGAAGTGCACAACTGTTCTAGCTCTGATATTTTGTCTTTAATAATTCCACTGTCTTTGAAATAAAATAAGGAGTTAGGGGCACGTGGGTGGCTCAGTTGGTTAAGTGTCTGCCTTTAGCTCAGGTCATGGTCACAGCCCCTCGTGGGGCTCCTGCTCAGCAGCTAGTCAGCTTCTCCCTCTCCCTCTCTGCTCCTGCCCCAGTTATTGCACATACTCTCTCTCATACTCATTCACTCTCTCTCAAATAAATAAAATCTTTAAAAAATAAATAACTAGTTAAACTTTGTCTTCAATTTTCTTTGACAAACTGGACATCAGTCACTATGAGAAGAATACCTCTAAATTTAAAAGTTACAAATAGTCTAGAACTTTGATAATGTGAAGACATTTGTGAAATGCAGTAACATTTTAGTTTGAAAATATGTAGCTATAACTTACACCAACTGTGTCCCACTGATATGAATGCTAGTACTCTATAAAATGGTTTTCTTTTTCAGTTTTGGTTAGGTTTCTGAGAAGAAAATAAAATAATTCCCAAACTAAGACCCAGTCTTGAACTTGTATAAAATAAAAGAGGAAAAGACAACATAATTTCTCTCTTGCAATGAGATGACATATGCTCTAGAGTCAAATTTAACTAACCTCTATTAACACTTTTCAGCCAAGAAGCTAGCACATTTTTCATAGGAAAACTCTTCCATTTATTATCTCTAATGAACAGAATGAGATAATACTGTCTTTAAGACAACTACCCTAATCCTGGGGAGATACTCATATGCAAAAGATAAATATTTTTGTTTGAAAAATTGATAAATATTTTTCTGTTTGAAAAAGCAAAATTTTGCTTCTGTTGGAAGCAAAGGGCAGCCTCACTTGGTGATGGTATCTATAGAAAGAAAACCATGAAAGATAAACCTATAGCCTTCTCTTAGTGATGCCATTTCCATTAAACAGGTTTGGATTATCTCCCTTGAAAAAACTATATGACAATTCTGAGCTTTTCTACTATAGTGAAAACACATATTTGAAATGTCAGGAGGAAGCTGGTAGCTTTCAGGCTACCAGTGGGACTTAAAGCTTTATGAGAACACCATAGACAATTTGCTTTTTAGGGGAAAAGGTGTTCAAATTCTCAACTGGACCAAAGGAAGCTAAGGGAGCACATGGGGGAGGTTTCCAAGCAGCTTCAGAATTCTGATATTCAGCATAAAATACTATGGAAATACTGAATCTTTACCTATTACTCATAATTACTATAGTTCTTTTATTCCTAAGTACTTCTCCTATATCTCTTTGGAATTGTTTTTTGATACTGTTAATATAGCATGTACTCCTTCAGTTTCATGTGTAAGCACTTATACTAACTTAAAACTAAAGATTGTACTTTACTGCAGAAAGATAAATAATTTTTTAGCCAATACATTCATTGTGTTAATATATTACTGAATTTTCTCCTTAATATATTATTTATAAATCCTTTATTTGTCCCAAGCAAGGAGGTGAATCCACATAATGTTTAAAAACTTCAGAGTTGTATGCTTGATAAATATGTGCATGTATATATACGCATAAATTTATTTTAAATATAATTCTTTAAAAATATACTGATGGCTAGTGGTGTGGTGGTATAAAATATCTTGGAAATATTGGTTATTTGAAAATGCTATATTTTATGTACTTTCTTTGTCCAGTATTGTAATACAGAGAATAAAGATTAAGCACAGTTTATAAGTGACAAATTCTCAGAATATGCCTCTTGGATCATACGGTGATGAAAAAGTTCTGATTGTCAATGAAAACTGAGATGGTAATAAAAAATCAGAAGCAAGTTAAAATTATGATATTTTCTGATGGTCTTCTATATACATTCAGAACAGTTCCCCTTCTATCATCTCAGTTAATATTGGTCATGAAATATTTTCTTCCCATAATGAAGAAAATATTTTAATTCCACTGGTAGATTTGCTAGCAGCATATTTGATGTAGTGAGTAAATATTCAGATAACTAATGAACATATGCAATTGCTGGATGAATTATATTATTATGCAAAAACTCATATAAGGAGGCATTTGAGTGGTAAGTTAGAAACTGATGTTCAGTAAGAGCAAAATGAAAAAAAGTTTCATCTCGCAATAATGAAAATATTTTCACTTATTAACAATGAATGTCTCCAGATATATTTTAAGATTTTAGACAATAGGTCATAAAAATGGTAAATACAACGTATGGCTAAAAGAAACACTACCTATTTTTTGCTATTTGCCATTCAGAGTCACTAACAGAGATAGGAAATATTCACATTCCATTCAGAGTTGGTCATTTTCATTCTTTTCAACTTATTCAGGGGGAAAAATGAAGAAACCTATAAAACTGATGACAGTATTGGTTTTAGAGCTGGATGCTATTATTCTTCAGATGAACAAATTAATTTATTTGATAGCTGACAAATAGCTAATGTGCAGTGTTTTCCAGAATCAGTTTTTTCAGTGTTCCTTCAAACCATTCTAGGATTTTGTGTCTAACCCAATTTAATTTGAAAACAAAATAAGTGCTTGTAAAGTCCAGAGTTTTAATCTCTTCTGAATCGTTGTCTTTGAAATTAGGCATTTTTGTTAAGTATTGAAAATTCATTGATGGTGATATTCACTACAAAAAAATGAAGTGAATGAAACAAAGGAGTTGGTTTAATAAAAAAATGTGGCACTTTACCTTTGGATTTTAATACATGAATCTGTTCTTTTATATTTTAATCAAAGATGTAGGCATCTGCAATGTATTTGTCAGAGTAAATTTGAAAGTCTTACTTAAGACTGAGTGAGATTTGAAAATCATTTTAAGTGATCCACAATATTTGAAAATTATTAGAGCTAATAAATAACACTTGAAAATCATATAAAGTAGCCAGTTCATAGATGATATTGTATTTACTATAAAGGTGTAAGCTAGCTATAATTGATGGAAAATAGTTGGTAACTGCACAAAAATAAAAATAGATCTTATATTTTATGGATTTTGGAAACTTGCTTTATGAGGTGTTTAATTAAAGCAAAGTTTCTGGTGTGTGTGTGTGTGTGTGTGGTGTGTGTGTGTGTGTGTGTGTGTTTAAACCATACCATTTGGCACATGAAAGTGCAGTGGGTGGTATGGCTGAAAAAAAATAGGTGGTGGTCCAGATGTCACATAATAAGTAGGGTGCCCTCCCTCAGCAGCAAAGTATGGAGCAGGCTGATAAAAGCAAGTTACATTATCTGTATTGGGTAGGATATTCTGTTCTCCAAGTACTTTTAAAGCCATAAGGGTGATCATATTGAGTGTCTGCCTTCTTTCATGTCCCATGAGACAAACAGTGCTTTCATTCACAACTCCACGCAAGGTCATAAGGTAGTCATACTTGTTCTTTTCTTCACCTATGAAATGGTTACGAAGGTATGATTCAATCTTCATTTGCTGTTCTGCTACATCAGGAAAATCAATAAAGAACCTAGAACACATATAACGTTCCAGTGTCTTGATTTCTGCTTCACAAGCTGGCTTAAAGTCACGAACCAGCAAGTTGCTGTACTTCAGAAGGCCACCACCTCTAATCTCTTCAGGTTTTCTAGTAGATATAAGCTTGAATTGCAAATGTGTCATTGCTTCCCGGAAGTCTCCATACATGCTTTCAGCTACCACAACAGGATAGGATTCTTTGGTTAGTTTAGCATTTTTGTCACTGTAGAATTCTAACATGGGATCCAAAACAATTTGAAAGGAATCAACGCTAAATTCAAATTGTCGTCTGAGTGAATTCACAAATTTTAGCTCTACATTCTTTCCAGTGTTGTTTGAAAGAGAAATGAGACTCCAACGATCGTGCTTATTGCAAACTTTGACCATCTTTTGCACATAAGCCTCTTTCATGGTTTTCAGGGTGATCTTTTCCTTTTTCACACCTTTTGGTAAAAAGTCAAGTAGACAACCAAGAACTGCATCCTTAACAACTTGAAATTCCTGATCACTTGGTAGTTCGACACCAAAAATAACATCTAGATCCTTATAGCTGATTCCATTGTGACTTGCAAGTATATAACTTGCTGTGGAACCATTCAATCGGGTATCTTTAACAATAATTCCTTGCTCTATCAATTGCTCTTTCACAACCTGAATGATATCTTTTGGTTTTACCTCCAATGTGGGGAAATTCCCCCTTCCATGAATTGGAATTACTTCATCTAATACTTGATCCAGTGTTATAAGCTGATCCCAAGTGAGATTGCTAAATCTGATTTCAGACATTGTAAAGTCAGTAGATCAACTAAAAAGCAAGCAAAACATTAAAATCAGTGTTAAACCTAAAGCATGTAAAAAGTTAACAGACTTCTCTCAACATAAAGCTAATGTTAGAAAGTTAATGATCACTGTACCTAATTGTGTTTAAATATATTTTTTAGTTTTTATTTAAATTCCAGTTAGCATACAGTGTAATATTAGTTTCAGGTGTGCCATATAGTGATTCAACACTTTCATACAACAGCCAGTGTTCATCACAGCAAGTGCACTCCTTAATCCCCATCACCAATTTTTTTTATACATCTCCCTACCCACCTCCCCCCTGGTAACCATCAGTTTGTTTTCTATAGTTAAGCAAGTGAAATAAAACCCATTATGATTATGTCAGAATTGTTAGATCCATTGGTATATGCAAACAAACATTCTTAGGGAATTCTTACAGTTGCAATTACTTTTTATATAAAATGGTGGTCTTCTCAATCTCCTCCATGTAAATACTATAATGATTATATTTGGTACACATTTTTTCATGAAATTACCATAGTACATCATTGATATTATTTGTCATGAATTTAAAGCGAGGTCAAAGAGCATGTCTATGTGTGTTAGATCCAGCTGACTGAAGGTATAATGTTTAGAAATATATAGCATCTTTAATACAAAAACTTTAGGGCAATAACCGCTGAGCCACTCGGGTGTCCCAGACTTACTCATTTTGAATTGACTTTGACAGTCCATACCATACCATATATATTTATGGTATAGTTTCATATATATTATTGCTCAAATTTTAAAGACTATCCATTAGGCTATGAATTCCCTGAATTTGAGGATAAGGATGGTACCTAATTTATGACCTCTTCTACTATGTGTCCATAACCTTATTAAAAATGTTGAAGGAAATAATATGTAGTCACTTTAAAATGAAAACTAAATGAGGCTACTCCATGTGTCTCCAAAATGAGAGTAAGAATATATAAAACCATAAGATTCCTGAGCTCTAAACACATTTTCTGCAGATGTACAATATGACATGCTGAGAAAATTTTACAGTTTGGAGGTGTTAAGAAATTAAAGTTATAAATACTATAAATGCAATTGTTAAATATATTATTAGGTACAATTACAGTTACTACATGGATCTTCAAATACTCTATTAAGCTGTCTAAGCAAATAAATCTAGGAAAATAAAGTGCTAGTTATGGATGTAGCTTTGGGTTTAGGCTTCCTATCTTGAATTCCAGAAATAAAAAATACCTGAAATTTAAGGCAGATTTGTATAGAGTATTCATATTTTGCCTATATAAGGAGTTATTGGAAAAAATCTCAATATTTAGAATTTTGTGTTGTAGAAATAGAGCAAATATCATTATATTTGACATGTATAGAATCAACTTTTTTTCTTTTCTTGATTTACTTATTTGCTTGTTTGTTTATTTAATTACAGTATAACTAGGGGGCACCGGGTGGCTCAGTGGTTGAGCATCTGCCTTTGGCTCAGGTAGTGATCCTAAGGTCCTGGGATCAAGTCCTGCATTGGGCTCCCTGTGGGAAGCCTACTTATCCCTTTGCCTATGTCTCTGCCTTTCTCTCTGTGTCTCTCATGAATAAATAAATAAAATCTAAAAAAAAATAATTCCAGTATAACTAACATACAGTGTTAGTTTCAGGCACACAATATAGTGATTCAACTATTCTATACATTACTCAGCATCATAAGTGTACTCTTAATCCCCTTTAGCTATTTCACCCATCCCTCTCATCCACTTCCCCTCAGGTAACCATCAGTTTGTTCTCTGTATTTTAGAGTGTGTATTTTTTCTTTTTTTCTTTGTTCATTTGTCTCTTATATTCCACTCGTATCTTGGACCTACTTGTTTTTTTTTATTCATTCTTATTTTTTAAGACTTTATTTATTTACTCATGAGAGACACGGAGTGAGAGAGGCAGAGACATAGGCAGAGGGAGAAGCAGGCTCCATGCAGGGATCCTGATGTGGGACTTGATTCCAGGACCCCGGTATCATGCCCTGAGCCAAAGGCAGACACTCAACCACTGAGCCACCCAGGCATCCCAGACTTACTCATTTTGAATTGACTTTGACAGTCCAAGCATTTTTGCAAAAGGCCAATTAAGCAATGGCAAATCTATGTCAGTGGATGATAACACTAAACCTATTCTGTTTCTGCATATGAAATCTCCATATATCAGAAAGGGACACAGAACATAAAGACTTCTAACTCTGGGAAATGAACTAGGGGTGGTGGAAGGGGAGGAGGGCGGGGGGTGGGGGTGAATGGGTGACGGGCACGGAGGGGGACACTTGACGGGATGAGCACTGGGTGTTATTCTGTATGTTGGTAAATTGAACACCAATAAAAATTAATTTATAAAAAAAAATAAAAAATAAAAAATAAAAAAATGAAAAAAAAAAAAAGAAATCTCCATATATGTGAATTAAAGAAAACTTATTTTTATTAATTATGGGATAATCTGTCTCACATAAGGTATTCTTTGTTTCATTTTAAACCACTTTAATTACTAATGTTCAGATAGTTTTATTGGCAATGTCAATATCCACATCAATTACTTAAAAATGATTAAGTTGAATTGACTATACACCAGGCTGTTGGATTTTAGTTATTCACATATCAAGTGAAATGATCTGTATATTGACATTAAGATATTGGAAAAAATAAAATGTTACACAAAGAATAGAATATATAGCAAGAACTGGCATGCCAATTTCCTAATTTCTCTTCCTGGAATTATCACTGAATTGTTTTAAACTAATAAACTTTGTTATTCTCAAATTCTCAATCTAGAACATAACATTGGCTGGTTTCATGTAAAGGCCTAAACAAGATCAATAATTTACTATTATTTTAGAAATATCACATGTAAACTATACAACTTTGATTGATATAGAAAAAGTTCTCAGGGATGCCTGGGTGGCTCAGTGGTTGAGCATCTGCCTTTGGCTCAGGACATGATCCCAGGTCTGGGGATTGAGTCTCACATCGGGCTCCCTGCAGGGAGCCTGCTTCTCCCTCTGTCTATGACTCTACCTCTCCCTCTGTGTCTTTCATGAACAAATAAAATCTTTAAAAAATAAAGTTCCCACATTTCTTTTTAATATGTAAATTTTTTGCAAGCAGAAGTTTTTCCTTTCCTTATGGCAGATTTCCTTTTCCAATATTAGTTAAAAGTTTAAAATTCACTGGTCAAACACCAGGCCTACAATCCCCCTGTAAAGCTATACCTTTAATCACCAATGATCTGATAATAAAGATCATTTACATTGGTATACTGACATTATTAAAATCACCACATTCTTTCCCATACAAAAGTTTCCAGGGTATTTATGTGCAAATAAAACCTCAAAGACATAACTTATCTAATTGTCAATATGTAGGAGTCCTTGATCAAAATGGTGTCCTTTAAATCAAGATATAGGAGGTTTTACTTTATATCTTAAATCTACTCATAGATATAAAAGGAGGAAGGGAAGGGTCAGAATTTTATTTCTCAGACAGAATCATACTGTGATCTTGCAAAGACAAGAAAAGGTCGTCCAAATTTTAACTTCACTATACACTAGAGAAGTGGTGTAGGAAAACTGATCATCATTAAATAACTATTTAGCTGCTGCTTGATCACCTCTGTTAACGATACCCAAACTTATGTTTTTCAGAATTATCTAGAGAGGGATCCCTGGGTGGCACAGCGGTTTGGTGCCTACCTTTGGCCCAGGGCGTGATCCTGGAGACCCGGGATCGAATCGCACGTCAGGCTCCTGGTGCATGGAGCCTGCTTCTCCCTCTGCCTGTGTCTCTGCCTCTCTCTCTATGTGTGTGTGACTATCATAAATAATAAATAAAAATTAAAAAAAGAATTATCTAGAGAACTTAAAAGATACACATATTGAATATCCATCAATGCTCACCTCTATTAACATGGATAATTAAGATCTGAGAGCAATATTATACTTCTTTGGAAAGTCTACTATTTTCACATAATGCACAATATCAATATAATGTTGTAACTATAGGTTTCACATATGACATTAAAATGATAAGACTTATCTTCATGTATGGGTTATTGCTCAGCAGTTAACAGTCATACTTCATATAGCAGAGTCAAATACTTATATATCAATAACAAAAACATTACAAAACTTGGAAATTTTAATTTGAAAGAGCACAGTGAAATATAAACTTTGGATGACCACCATATAAAAGATGGGAAAACACCAACAAAATCATTCACATTGCTTACGCTTGTCTTGGCACAATATAGTTCTTAGTTACTGAAAGTGAGTTTATTGAACATGAAATATAAAGCTATATTTTTCACAGACTAAAAGCTCAAATTCAAGGCAGAAATCTTTCACTATGGTGTAACATAAACCCAGACAGAAGTACAAAATCTGAAATTCCTAATTATTTTTCTCAAAGTATGGAAATCAACAGTAGGTCACTATTTTGCAGAGCATATAAATCTTATTCTGACTCTCCGATTTCTCCCAAAATAGTCATCCTTAAAGCTATCACTTTTTCATTCTTTTTTATTTTATTTTTTTTTGCTATCACTTTTTCTATCTAGCTTAACCAATATTAGTATGCCCATATTGTGCCCAACTGTAGTAAACACAGAAAGTAGTTTCCATTATTCAACTGGTTATGTTCACTGGAATTCAAGCCAAGATGAGTGAGTTGGCAAGAATTCACAAAGAACTGAAAATAGATACCTGCATAATAAAGTATAAGAGTTCTCCCTATCACCATTCTATGGTCCTTCTGACTATAGGAAGAAAAGGAAAGCTTAGCCACTATTTTCATATTTATATTAATACTAGAATAATATTTTCAAAGAATTAAAAAAGGCTTAAGACTTACATTGGAAGGATTACTTCAAGAATGCAACACAGTTGAATTAATATTATGATTTAGTGGATCCTTTAATAAGGATAGTAATTTTCATTTTATCACTGAATAAAATAATGAAACAACCAGGAAAACTACAGGAAGAAAAAAAATGCAACGATGGAGTTCTTCGATAAATGTTATATGCAAGCAATCTGGTGACGCCTTTTCAGTAGTCCTACAAGTTACATACACAGAGACACAGATACACAGAGAGATAAAGAGACAGAAAGTCTGACAGAAGAAATTATTTTAGCATACATAAGAATTACATTGACGGCCTGTAAACACACATATCCCTGTGTCATGCCTTCAGAGTTTCTCATCCAGATCAGAGGTAAGGCCTAAATATTTGCAGTTTTACTAACTTCCCAGGTGATGTTGATGCTGCTCATCAGGGAACCACACTTTAAGAATCACTAATTTATAGAAAACTGAGAAAGAAGAGTAATCCCAATAGCAGTACATAGTCTCTCATAATTTGGCTAGTTCTATTTAATTTCAAGCATTACTTTAAATAATCTAGCTAATCTTCCCATCCAAGTACTAACCAGGCCCGACCCTGCTTAGCTTCCGAGATCAGACGAGATCGGGCGCATTCAGGGTGGTATGGCCGTAGACTAATCTAGCTAATCCTAATAAAAGTAAATGTTCTTTTAGAATATAGGCTTTTTACATTTTAACAGTTAAATATTATTTTCTCAACTAAATATTTAATAGAAAGTGTTTACAAACTTTGTATCAGGATTCTAAAATACAGGGACAGCTGGATGGCTTAGCGGTTGAGCTTCTGCCTTTGGCTCAGGGTGTGATCCTGGAGTCCCAGGATCGAGTCCCACATCCAGCTTTCAGCATGGAGCCTGCTTCTCCCTCTGCCTATGTCTCTGCCTCTCTCTCTCTGTGTCTCTCATGAAAAATAAATAAAATATTTTAAAAAAGGATTCTAAAATACAAGTCTAATAGTACCACTATCATAAATGATTGCATACAGAATTTGATTTCTCTGCTTTAGACACTGTCACTACATATATACATATATACCTACATATAGATAAACATTTTTTTTTTCAAAACTTCAACATTTAATCAGGCCCTGGGCTGAAGGTGGCGCTAAACCGCTGAGCCAGCCGGACTGCCCAAACAGATTTTGATTATAATGTATTTTACTAGTTAAATGAACTGTTATATATTATTTCTCTATTGGAAAGAAGTATTGGATATTTTATCTGGTATACTGCTTTTGTTTCTAAGAGGAAATACTACCATCTGTGAGAAATGTTAAGAAGTGACAATCCAGTAATTTATTAAGCTATGTTTTATTCACAACCAACCGTTATCTTTTTAAAAAAATACAGATACCCATTTCAGAAAAAAATAGTATTTTGGTATATCAAGAAGAAAATATTATGGTTGCCAATTAATATTACTTTGATGTTTCCATGCTATATTCAGTAACAGTGGAATACCTTGGATGACATTAATAGTATAATGCACTAAATAGAAAATAAAAAGAAAACAGTATCTATGAACGAAGAGTGTTACTCATCTCTTAGAAAATTCTTGCACAGTTTTCACCCTGCCAAAAATAAAGAGTGAAATATTACATTATCCTAAGAGAAAGCTCCTACTGATATTTGAAATCACTTAAATCTGAAAGAATAGTTAATAAAATATTGATTGGGATACCTATGTACCCATAGTCAGGTCAGGATTCGGAAAAAAAACCCTCACCCCATCATGCTTTGTGTCTGGTTCAGGGATGAAAAATGTAAAACATCTACTGTTTTATGATTTTGCATTTCAATAGTAAAGTTGTAATGTCAAACAAATAGTTGGTTAATCAAACTACACTTTATTTTTTAAATATTTTATTTATTTATTCATGAGACACACACAGAGAGACAGAAAGAGAGAGAGGCAGGCAGAGACACAGGCAGAGGGAGAAGCAGGCTCCATGCAGGGAGCCTGACGTGGGACTCAATCCCGGGTCTCCAGGATCACACCCTGGGCTGAAGGCGACGTTAAACCACTGAGCCACCTGAGCTGCCCTCAAACTATAATTTAAAATTTACTGGGGGGAGGAGGGGCAAGATGGCAGAAGAGTAGGGACCCCAAATCACCTGACCCCACCAAATTACCTAGATAACCTTCAAATCATCCTGAAAATCTATGAATTCGGCCTGAGATTTAAAGAGACAACAGCTGGAATGCTACAGTGAGAAGAGTTTGCACTTCTATCAAGGTAGGAAGACAGGGGAAAAAAGAAATAAAGAAACAAAAAGCCTCCAAGGGGGAGGGGCCATGCGAGGAGCTGGGCTAAGGCCAGGGCTAGTGCCCCCAGGAGAGAAAAGCTCCGTCCCAGAGAAGCAGGAGCATCACCAATCTTCCCAGGCGGAAAGGCACTCGCAGGGAGTTAGAGCAGGATCCCAGGAAAGGCGGGGATGCCCTCAGGCTCCCTGGGACACTAACAGACACCTGCGCCCCTGGGAGAGTGCGCCAAGCTCCCTAAAGGGCTGCAACCCGTGCTCGCATTGACCCGAGAGCAGCACTGAGGGGATCGGGTGGCGGCTCTGCGTGGAGGCGGAGGGGGCTGCGCGCCCCGGGAGCAGCTGGGAGGTGGCTCTGGCACAGGAAGAGGCTCCGTGCGGAGGGGGCTGCGTGGCTCTGGGAGCAGCTCGGGGGGCTCCTGCGGTGGCTCCACGGAGAGGAGGCTGCGTGGCCGGGAGCGCGAATCCAACAGCACAGGCCCGGGAGCACAGGGAGCCGGGGACACAGCCCAGGACCCGGCCTCCCCACAGGACAGGCAGAGGCCAGGAGGGCCCAGGACAGCAAGGACGCTCCTGCCCCGAGCTGGGCAGATCAGCAGCCCCGCCCCTGGAGGATCCAGGCCCCTGCAGACGGAGAGCTCCTTAGTTACTGAGGGAGCTGAATCCAGGGTTCCAAAGCTGGCCACCGCCACTGTGGTTGTTCCTCCTGGGGCCTTAAGGGGTAAAAAACACCCACTGAGCCCTGAATCGAGTAGGGAGCAGAGCAGCTCCACCAAGTGCTACCACCTGAAAAACAGCACAACAAGCCCCTCCCCCAGAAGACCAAAGAGACAGACAAGTTTCAGGGGAAGTCAAGGGACTTAAAGTAAACAGAATCAGAAGATACTCCCCCGTGTTTTTTTTTCTTTCTTTCTTTTTTTTTGTTTTTGATTTCTGTTTGCTTCCCCCAACCTTCTTTTCCCTTTCTTTTTCTTCTCTTTTTCTTTCTTTTTTATTCCTTTATTCTTTTTTCTTTTTCTCTTTTCTTTCCTTCTTTCTCTCCTCTCTTTTTCTCCATTTGCCAATACAACTTGTTTTTGGCCACTCTGCACTGAGCAAAATGAAAAGAAGGAAAACTTCACCTCAAAAGAAAGAATCAGAAACAGTCCTCTCTCCCACAGAGTTACAAAATCTGGATTAAAATTCAATGTCAGAAAGCCAATTCAGAAGCACCATTATACAGCTACTGGTGGCTCTAGAAAAAAGCATTAAGGACTCACGAGACTTCATGACTGCAGAATTTAGATCCAATCAGGCAGAAATTAAAAATCAATTGAATGAGATGCAATCCAAACAAGAAGTCCTAATGACAAGGGTTAAAGAGGTGGAAGAAGGAGTAAGTGACATAGAAGACAAGTTGATGGCAAAGAGGGAAACTGAGGGAAAAAGTGACAAACAATTAAAGGACCATGAAGACAGATGAAGGGAAATAAATGACGGCCTAAGGAAGAAAAACCTATGTTTAATTCGGGTTCCAGAGGGCTCCGAAAGGGACAGAGGTCCAGAATATGTATTTGAACAAATCATAGATGAAAACTTTCCTAATATGGGAAGGGAAACAGGCATTCAGATCCAGGAAATAGAGAAATCCCCCCTAAAATCAATAAAAACCATTCAACAACTCGGCATTTAATAGTGAAGCTTGCAAATTCCAAAGATAAAGAGAAGATCCTTAAAGCAGCAAGAGACAAGAAGTCCCTGACTTTCATGGGGAGGAGTATTAGGGTAACAGCAGACCTCTCCACAGAGACCTGGAAGGCGGAAAGGACTGGCAGGATATATTCAGGGTCCTAAATGAGAAGAACATGCAACCAAGAATACTTTATCCAGCAAGGCTCTCATTCAAAATGGAAGGAGAGATAAAGAGCTTCCAAGACAGGCAGGAACTGAAAGAATATGTGACCTCCAAACCAGCTCTGCAAGAAATTTTAAGGGGGACTCTTAAAATTCCCCTTTAAGAAGAAGTTCAGTGGAACAATCCACAAAAACAAGGACTGAATGGATATCAGGATGACACTAAACTCATATCTTTCAATAGTAACTCTGAACGTGAATGGGCTTAATGACCCCATCAAAAGGCGCAGGGTTTCAGACTGGATAAAAAAAGCAGGACCCATCTATTTGCTGTCTACAAGAGACTCATTTTAAACTGAAGGACACCTACAGCCTGAAAATGAAAGGTTGGAGAACCATTTACCATTCAAATGGTCCTCAAAAGAAAGCAGGGGTAGCCATCATTATATCAGATAAACTAAAATTTACCCCGAAGACTGTAGTGAGAGATGAAGAGGGACACTATATCATACTTAGATGATCTATCCAACAAGAGGACTTAACAATCCTCAATATATATGCCCCGAATGTGGGAGCTGCCAAATATATCAATCAATTAAAAACCAAAGTGAAAAATTATTTAGATAATAATACGCTTATACTTGGTGACTTCAATCTAGCACTTTCTATACTCGATAGGTCTTTTTTTTAAATTTATGATAGTCACACGCAGAGAGAGAGAGAGACGCAGAGACACAGACAGAGGGAGAAGTAGGCTCCATGCACTGAGAGCCCGATGTGGGATTCGATCCGGAGTCTCCAGGATCGCGCCCTGGGCCAAAGGCAGGCGTTAAACCTCTGCGCCACCCAGGGAACCCTCGATAGGTCTTCTAAACACAACATCTCCATAGAAACGAGAACTTTAAATGATAGACTGGACCAGATGGATTTCACAGATATCTACAAAACTTTACATCCAAACTCAACTGAATACACATTCTTCTCAAGTGCACATGGAACTTTCTCCAGAATAGACCACATACTGGGTCAAAAATCGGGTCTGAACCGATACCAAAAGATTGGGATCCTCCCCTGCATATTCTCAGACCATAATGCTTTGAAATTAGAACTAAATCACAACAAGGTTGGAAGGACTTCAAACACGTGGAGGTTAAGGACCATCCTGCTAAAAGATGAAAGTGTCAACCAGGAACTTAAGGAAGAATTAAAAAGATTAATGGAAACTAATGAGAATGAAGATACAACCATTCAAAATCTTTGAGATGCAGCAAAAGCAGTCCTGAGGGAGAAATACATCGCAATAGAAGCATCCATTCAAAAACTGGAAAGAACTCAAATACAAAAGCTAACCATACACCTAAAGGAGCAAGAGAAAAAACAGAAAATAGATCCTACACCAAGCAGAAGAAGAGAGTTAATAAAGATTCGAGCAGATCTCAACGAAATCGAGACCAGAAAAACTGTGGATCAGATCAACAAAACCAGGAGTTGGTTTTTGAAAGAATTAATAAGATAGAAAAACCATTAGGTAGCCTTATTAAAAAGAAGAGAGAGAAGACTCAAATTAATAAAATCATGAATGAGTAAGGAGAGATCACTACCAACACCAAGGAAATACAAACGATTTTAAAAACATATTATGAACAGCTCTACGCCAATAAATTAGGCAATCTAGAAGAAATGGACGCATTCCTGGAAAGCCACAAACGACCAAAACTGGAACAGGAAGAAATAGAACACTTGAACATGCCAATTACCAGGGAGGAAATTGAAGCAGTCATCAAAAACCTCCCAAGACACAAGAGTCCAGGGCCAGATGGCTTCCCATGCGAATTCTATCAAACGTTTAAAGAAGAAACCATACCTATTCCACTAAAGCTGTTTGAAAAGATAGAAAGAGATGGAGTACTTCCAAATTCATTGTATGAGGCCAGCATCACCTTAATTCCAAAACCAGACAAAGACCCCACCAAAAAGGAGAATTACAGACCAATACCCCTGATGAACATGGATGCAAAAAATTCTCAACAAGATACTAGCCAATAGGATCCAACAGATAATTAAGAAAATTATTCACCA
The DNA here is from genome assembly GCF_905146905.1 of Nyctereutes procyonoides. Lineage (NCBI taxonomy): Eukaryota > Metazoa > Chordata > Mammalia > Carnivora > Canidae > Nyctereutes > Nyctereutes procyonoides. The sequence goes on along the minus strand of NW_026575125.1, from coordinate 60,482,458 downwards.
TGACCAAGTAGGATTTATCCCCGGAACACAAGGCTGGTTCAACACTCGTAAAATAATCAATGTGATTCATCATATCAGCAAGAGAAAAATCCAAGAATCACATGATCCTCTCATTAGATGCAGAGAAAGCATTTGACAAAATACAGCATCCATTCCTGATCAAAACTCTTCAGAGTGTAGGGATAGAGGGAACATTACCCAACATCTTACAAGCCATCTACGAAAAGCCCACAGCAAATATCATTCTCAATGGGGAAGCACTAGGAGCCTTTCCCCTAATATCAGGAACAAGGCAGGGATGTCCACACCCACCACTGCTATTCAACATAGTACTGGAAGTCGTAGCCTCAGCAATCAGAAAACTAAAAGACATTAAATGCATTCAAATTGGCAAAGAAGAAGGCAAACTCTCCCTCTTCGCTGATGACATGATACACTACATAGAAAACCCAAAAGCCTCCACCCCAGGATTGCTAGAACTCATACAGCAATTTGGCAGCGTGGCAGGATACAAAATCAAACCGCAGAAGTCAGTGGCATTTCTATACACTAACAATGAGACTGAAGAAAGGGAAATTAAGGAGTCAATCCCATTGGCAATTGCCCCCAAAAGCAGAAGATACCTAGGAATAAACCTAAACAAAGACATAAAGGATCTATACAGTAAAAACTATAGAACACTTTGAAAGAAATTGAGGAAGACAGAAAGAGATGGAAAAATATTCCATTCTCATGGATTGGCAGAATTAATATTGTGAAAATGTCAATGTTACCCAGGGCAATTTACACATTTAATGCAATCCCTATCAAAATACCATGAACTTTCTTCAGAGAGTTATAACAAAATATTTTAAGATTTGTGTGGAATCAGAAAAGACCCCGAATAGCCAGGGGAATTTTAAAAAAGAAAACCATACCTGGGGGCATCACAATGCCAGATTTCAGGTTGTACTACAAAGCTGTGGTCATCAAGACAGTGTGGTACTGGCACAAAAACAGACACATAGATCAATGGAACAGAATAGAGAACCCAGAAGTGGACCCTGAACTTTATGGTCAACTAATACTCGATAAAGGAGGAAAGACTCTCCACTGGAAAAAAAGACAGTCTCTTCAATAGATGATGCTGGGAAAATTGGACATCCACCTGCAGAAGAATGAAACTAGACCACTCTCTTTCACCATACGCAAAGATAAACTCAAAATGGATGAAAGATCTAAATGTGAGACAAGATGCCATCAAAATCCTAGAGGAGAACACAGGCAACACCCTTTTTGAACTCAGCCACAGTCACTTCTTGCAAGATCCATCCACGAAGGCAAAAGAAACAAAAGCAAAAATGTACTATTGGGACTTCATCAAGATAAGAAGATTCTGCACAGCAAAGGATACAGTCAACAAAACTGAAAGACAACCTACAGAATGGGAGAAGATATTTGCAAATGACGTATCAGATAAAGGGCTAGTTTCCAAGATCTATAAAGAACTTATTCAACTCAACAGCAAAGAAACAAACAATCCAATCATGAAATGGGAAAAAGACATGAACAGAAATCTCACAGAAGAAGAGATAGACGTGGCCAACGTGCACATGAGAAAATGCTCTGCATCACTTGCCATCAGGGAAATACAAATCAAAACCACAATGAGATACCACCTCACACCAGTGAGAATGGGGAAAATTAACAAGGCAGGAAACAACAAATGTTGGAGAGGATGCGGAGAAAAGGGAACCCTCTTACACTGTTGGTGGGAATGTGAACTGGTGCAGCCACTCTGGAAAACTGTGTGGAGGTTCCTCAAAGAGTTAAAAATAGACCTGCCCTATGACCCAGCAATTGCACTGTTGGGGATTACCCCAGAGATACAGATTCAATGAAATGCGGGGACACCTGCACCCCGATGTTTCTAGCAGCATAGTCCACAATAGCCAAACTGGGCGGAGCCTTGGTGTCCATCGAAAGATGAATGGATAAAGAAGATGTGGTTTATTTATACAATGGAATATTTCTCAGCCATTAGAAATGACAAATACCCAGCATTTGATTCAACGTGGATGGAACTGGAGGGTATTATTCTGAGTGAAGTAAGTCAATCGGAGAAGGAGAAACATATGATCTCATTCATTTGGGGAATATAAATAATCGTGAAAGGGAATAGAAGGGAAGGGAGAAGAAATGTGTGGGAAATATCAGAAAGGAAGACAGAACATAAAGACTCCTAACTCTGGGAAACGAACTAGGGGTGGTGGAAGGGGAGGAGGGCAGGGAGTGGGGGTGAATTTGTGACAGGCACTGAGGGGGCACTTGACGGGATGAGCACTGGGTGTTATTCTGTATGTTGGCAAATTGAACACCAATAAAAAATAAATTTATTCTAAAAAAATAAAATTTATTGGTTGCTGTGGAGTAGAAGGGTACCTGTAAAAGGAATAAAAGTATTGCAATAGCTAAGTAGTGATAAATAAAATAAACCTTTTAACAAAATTATCTTAACAGGTTTATTTTTTCCTTTATTCTCAGTAATGCAGAAAACTTTTTCTTGCTTCTTTATTGTGCTATCCAAAAGCACAGAGATACCATCAGAGATGACAAAGCAGTGAAAGGCAAAGTAAGTGAGCTTCTGTAAATGGGATAAAAATAACCTCTGTATCAATAGAGAGCTCTGGTGCCTTAGTTTCCTGATTATAGAGAATGCAAATAAAAGTGGAAGTATCTTTCTAGTAGTCATTATATTGATAAGAACGAGATTGAAAATTAATGCACACAAAAAAAGAAAATTAATGCACTTATAACCTACTTTGCAGTATAATCCTGAAGTAATGCTTAAAATGGCCACCAAATCAGAATATATATCCCTTCAAAAAGACAGAGATGACTCCAAAGAATAGTTCAGATTATATGACAGGTGAAACTAATAGCTGGATGTAATAAAATATAAGTCCATGTACTTAAAGTTGACCTCATGTAGTCTGGTCTATCTTTAAATTAAGATTCTTAGTTATACCTTGAAGCAGACTCCTCCTCTATGGCTGTCATACTAATTTATGCTGATGACAGCTGAGTTTTTTTTTTTTAATTTCAGTATAATTGACACACAATGTTACATTAGTTTTATGTGTACAATAGTTATTCAACATTAGTATTAGGTGTACAAATAGTGATTCAACTTCTCTGTATCTTATGCTATGCTCACCACAAGTTTGATGGCTGAAGATTTTAAAATGGGATAGATGAAATTTTAAATATATATGTACATATATATCTATATATTTTTTGTCTTGTTTTGTTTTATCCAAACTGAAACTGTATGTCTTTAGATTGGAGTATTTACTCCATTTACATTTAAAGTAATTATATATAATTATATTATATATTATTACAAATTTTAGTATTATAATCATAAAAATGCATATATATGCAATATATATATATATCGGAAAATGGAAGTTAAAAAAAAACTCTAAAGAACTAGTTTTTCTTTTCAATTGAATTAATTCCTTGTTCCACTAAAATCAGAATAGGCCTTACCTAAAAGGAAACATAAAAGTAAGTCTGTGTTTAGAATCTAATTGTAGATGCAAAATATTTTAAGGTAAAATTTTCTTTTTATTTATTTTTATTTTTATTCCAGTATAATTAACATAATATAAGTGAAATCATGTGGTATTTATCTTTCTATGACTGACCCATTTCACTTAGCATTATACTCTCTAGCTCATCTATGTCATTGCAAATAGCAAGATTCATTCTTTTATATGGCTGAATGATATTCCATTGTACTCTTAATAACTAGTACTAACATTAAGTTTTGTGGAAAATCCTGAAAATTCTTTTTATAAACACCATAATCACAATACATTCATCAATCTAAATAGGTGGCTATTTTATAATCTGTTAAAAACAAACATTCTGGGGATCCCTGGGTGGCACAGCGGTTTAGCGCCTGCCTTTGGCCCAGGGCGCGATCCTGGAGACCCGGGATCGAATCCCATGTCGGGCTCCCGGTGCATGGAGCCTGCTTCTCCCTCTGCCTGTGTCTCTGCCTCTCTCTCTCTCTGTGTGTGACTGTCATAAATAAATAAAAAATTAAAAACATATTAAAAAAATAAAAAATAAAAATAAACATTCTGACTAAAAGTCAGTTCACCCTTGTGGATTATTCTATTAATCCACATATGGAATTTAAGAAACAAAACAGATGAACATAGGGAAAGGGGGAAAAAGAGAGGCAAGTAAACCATAAGAGATTCAACTGTAAAGGACAAACTGAGCGTTGATGGGGGGGGGGGTGAGCCGGAGATTGGCTAAGTGGGTGATGAGTATTAAGGAGGGCACTTGTGTTAAGCACTGAATCACTAAATTCAAATCCTGAAACCAATATTACACTATATGTTAAATAACTAGAATTTTATGAAAATTTGAAAAAAAAAGATTTTGATGGGATGAGCACTGGGTACTATACTATATGTTAGCAAGTCAAACTTCAATTAAAAATGGATAGGAAATATCAGAAAGGGAGACAGAGCATGGAAGACTCCTAACTCTGGGAAACGAACTAGGGGTGGTGGAAGGGGAGGAGGGCAGGGGGTGGGGGTGACTGGTTGGCGGGCACTGAGGGGGGCACTTGACAGGATGAGCACTGGATGTTATTCTGTATGTTGGCAAATTGAACACCAATAAAAAATAAATTTATTATTAAAAATGTTTTTAAAGCATAAAGGATGAAAAAGAGAAAAAAGGATTTAATTTAATTACAAAGAGATCTTAAAACATATTTCAGTTTAAAATCAGGCAAAGGGTGAAATGTTTTAAAAGAAAAAGTGTAAACATTTAAAAAGAAAGCTGCACACTTCCAACATGTTTAATATAGATAAATAGAATGGTCAAACTGTGGAAGGAGCCTCGGTGTCCATTGAAAGATGAATGGATAAAGAAGATGTGGTGTATGTATACAATGGAATATTACTCAGCCATTAGAAACGACAAATACCCGCTATTTGCTTTGACGTGGAGGGACCTGGAGGGTATTGTGCTGAGTGAAATAAGTCAATCAGAAAAGGACAAACATGATATGGTCTCATTCATTTGGGGAATATAAAAATTAGTGAAAGGGAATAAAGGGAAAGGAGAAAAAATAAGTGAAAATATCAGTGAGTGTGACAAAACATGACAGATTCCTAACTTTGGGAAATGAACAAGGGGTAGTGGAAAGGGAAGTGAGTGGAGGGTTGGGGTGACTGGGTGATGGGCATTGAGAGGGGCACTTGGCGGGATGAGCACTGGGTGTTATGCTATATGTTGGCAAACTGAACTCCAATAAAAAATAAAAAAATAAAAAAAGATAAATAGAATGGAATGTTACCATAATATTTGTTTATAATTTAATTTAGAATGCTTATATGAAGTTTCTGTTATTGTGTGTATGCAATTTTTATATGATTGACCACTGTGCTTAAGTCCTAGAACAATACTTACATCACAATCACTGTATTAATTATCCACAATGCCCTACAGCAAGTTTATAGCATTTAAAGTTTTGAGAGGGACTTCTCAATCAATACCAGTTCACTTTAGCATTAATCATTTTCAAATTTGGTGCTGAAGAATAAATCTCATCATACTGATGTTAAAACAGTTCCTGTTTAGATTAATTTACAAATTATTTCATCTGTGATTTTACTAATGAAATAAATGGGTTCATTTTCCAAATTTATAGTCTCTTACCAATGAACCTCAGATAATTATGAAATGAGAAAAAAGTATTTATTTTTAAATTTTCTTAATTTTAATGTTTTTAGTTATGTTCAAAACATGATAATTTCATTTTTAACTACTAGTAGTGGCAAAGTGCTCAGAGATGTTATTGTACTTATTATAATTAGGCTTGGCCCATGGAGGGAGGGGTAAAGAAACATGAATTTCTCCTGTACCAAAAGATGGCAGTAGAAATGTTCATTATTTCTAGTTTCTATTCATACCCACAAAAAGGCAGGCAGATAGATTCTACTTTAGTGCTTTACTCATATCCTGATCTGCCATTCTCTTTACTTTACGACCATCTCTTTTCAAACACTATGCTTAGCTCCAATTTTTGTTCTAACAGTGTTATTACTAAGAATTAACATGAATTCCTGGTTTCCTGTCATTGATGAATAGGGAAATAACTTGTGCTTGAAATTCTTATATATGGATGGACCCATGCAAAAAGAGGGGTTTTCTATGGAAATCATCTCCCAAGTCCTTCCAGGTTTAGTGTCAATCCCTTATAGTGGGAAGTGTGAGAGAGCTCAGTAGCACTTTTTTTCTTTCCCACTGCTCCTTACAATGGCTGGTAGAGATGGATAGCAATGCAAATTCGACAGATTTCTTTTGCTTTAAGATACCTGATGCTTGGGGATCCCTGGGTGGCTCAGCGGTTTGGCGCCTGCCTTCTGCCCAGGGCCTGATCCTGGAGACCCAGGAAGGGAATAAATAATTAAATAAATGAATAAATAATTAAAATCTTTAAAAAAATAAGATACCTGATGCCAAGAGTTGCTGCCTCTTCAAAATGCCATTAACCTCAAGGAGGGGATCTGGACAGAGAGAACTCTAGTTCCCTTTGGAGGGAATGACAGGGTAGGGAAATCACTAAGACTGAAGTACAACAGGCTCATAGGCAAGTTGTGAGCTAAAGATACCTACTGAGATCAAAGCTCCACCCCCTCTGCACTAGACTGTTCAGCTCACTATGACTCTCACAATATACTCAGTAACCAGGTAATCATTCTTCAAGTCATTTCAGATCTGTTACCTCTTTGTGGATAACCCTATCAACACACATGGATCAAGGATTCTCTGGAGGCTGAATGGGACTCCAGAATGATAGCCAACAATATATGTACCTTCCATATGACTCAGGAACACTACCTGAAGAGGCAGTAAAGTAGGAACCTACCAGAATGCTCCAGGAAAAAGCCTTAGCATTAAAAAAAATCTATTAGCTTATTTCCCCTTCTCCCTTCACAGCACCTTCTGGACCATAATAACTCAGTTCACCAACTGTTGCTCTCTTCAAGTCCATTCAGACAACTGGAGTGGGGCAGGGATATGGTGCTAGAATGAGGCTCTGGAGGGGGGCCTGCTGTTAAGCACAGAGGAGAAGGGGAAGGGTGGCCAAAGAAAAAATAAAGAGAAATGCAAAAAAAAAATAAAAGAGAAGGAAGGAAAGAAAGAAATTAAGGAAGGAGGGATGCCTAGGTGGCTCAGCGGTTGAGCATCTGCCTTTGGCTCAGGGCATGATACCAGGGTTCTCTGGGAGGGGCCTGCTTCTCCCTCTGCCTATCTCTCTGTCTCTCTGTCTCTCTCTCTCATGAATGAATAAATAAAATCTTTAAAAAAAGAAATTAAGGAAGTAGGAAAGAGAGCACAGATAGCAAGCACTTGTAACAGCTGCCAGGGCCCTTAAGCCACTGCTGTCCAAGGACAAGTGGGTACTGACAGTACTTCCCCCAACAGACTCCTCCAGTCCCACTCAACCACTTTACAGACTTCCCTTCCTCCCAGGCTCATGTCCCTTGTAGGGTAAAACTATTTCCATGGTGACCTATGGGCACACAAATTAAGGTGGTCCATAGTATTGAGTCATAGGAGTTCCACATACTCCAGGCCAGTGACCTCTCCATTAATTTCCTTTTGCCCTTAGTGTTGGACTTTGTCCAGTAGAATAATACTACCTTTTCTCTCTCCCCACACAGAAAAACAATCTCCTCTCCTTTCCCAAAATGCTCTGACAAATGTCTTTCCCCAACACACACTCTCCTCCTGCCTATACCTCTTCAATCATTGCCAGCATAAACACTAACTTAAATTCATGCTCAGAGGGCAGTTTTTCTGAAACGGGGGGCTTTTGTTCACTGGTGTTTTTTCCCCCTTAACAATTTGTGTCATGAGGACTTCCCTCTCTTACTTAATACCTTCTGAAAAAAAATACCTTCTGCTCTTCATTTGGGCTAGAAATATTTAGGTCCTTATGTTTCCTTCCATATGTATAGCCACTTCTAACAAAAGAAAACAGCTGGATGGCATTTTAAAAAGAAAGTTTCAAAATGCCACCTTTAATAGCTTAAAGTAGAACTGCCTTAATGAAATCCACTAAGTTTATAATTTTTTTTAAATATGTAGTCTTTTAAATTTTTATTTATTTATGATAGGCACACAGTGAGAGAGAGAGGCAGAGACACAGGCAGAGGGTGAAACAGGCTCCATGCACTGGGAGCCCGACGTGGGACTCGATCCCGGGTCCCCAGGATCGCGCCCTGGGCCAAAGGCAGGCGCTAAACCGCTGCGCCACCCAGGGATCCCAAGTTTATAATTAATAATATTAAATGTATTAATTGGGTTATTGTTTTTAAACTTTACTTCCATTAAAATTTTCTAACTAGCATAAAGTTCATTTTTAAGGAACCTAAAGACTATCCGAGAGATAACTAATGAGCGCTTTATAGAAGGAAAAATAAATCTTGAAAGGAAGTTTAGGATTACAGAAAAAATATATATGTAAATATTCCTGGTTAGATGGCTATAACATTCTTTCACTGATACATAGTAAACACACTTGATATCTAAAAAAGGTGAGGTACAGACTTTAATAATTCACTTTAGAAATGTGTGAGGTTAAGGTTTTCAAAATCATTCACTATCTGGCTATTTATTTATTTAATTTAGGTGTTTTTATTTTATTTATTTATTTTTTAAAATAATAGATTTATTTTTTATTGGTGTTCAATTTGCCAACATACAGAATAACACCCAGTGCTCATCCCGTCAAGTGCCCCCCTCAGTGCCTGTCATACATTCACCCCCACCCCCCGCCCTCCTCCCCTTCCACCACCCCTAGTTCGTTTCCCAGAGTTAGGAGTCTTTATGTTCTGCCTCCCTTTCTGATATTTCCTACCCATTTATCTGGCTATTTATTGACATGTAAACGTGTTAGTCAATTAATCTGGAGGAGTTATAATTCCCTTACCCTAGAGCCATGAATTAACATAATTCTTGATACCACATCAACGTATCAGTTATATTTTGTTTCTCATGTATAACTGTTGACTTAAGCACAGAAAGTAAAATACAAAAAAATTACTAATGCCTTTTTCATCACACTGAGTTCAATTTGAGTCATAATTATAGATACAATTATTAACAAAAGAGCTAATTTTCTACAAAATTCAGTGTATATTTTAGTTAAATAAGTTTTTGAAGGAAATTTAATTCTAATGTCAACTTCAATGTCTACTCATAGTTGAAACTAAAAGGAAAAGTAATGAAACTCCCTTTCTATGAGATTTCTCACCGTGTCTTTGGTTGCACACTTTTTTGAATTTAACAACACTACTATTCTGAAGATTAACTTTCTTCTCCAGAGTTCCCCATCAACTGATCTCCCCACATTCTCTGCACCTCACCTGCCACAACACCATGGATTCTGTTGCCAGGAGACAAAGAATATTACTGTTGCATCATTAATGCTCTTACAGTTAAAAAATATTTTCAAATGAGAAATTTATATAAGGCAATTCTAAGTATGAAATCTCAAAAAAATCCAGTGCTACATAGGATATATTAAAGATTAAGAATGTATTAATTATGTTACTTTGAATTTAATAAAAAATAGTAACAATAAATAGATACCCATACAAAAGGAGAGAAAATGAGGGGGAAAAATCAGAGAGGGTGACAGAACATGAGAGACTCCTAACTCTGGGAAATGAACAAGGGGTAGTGGAAGGGGAAGAGGGTGGGGGCATGGGGTGACTGGGTGACGGACACTGAGGAGGCACTGGATGGGATGAGCACTGGGTGTTATACTATATGTTGGCAAATCGAACTCCAATAAAAACATATACAAGAAACCCCCCAAAAAGCCAAAACCAAAACCAAAACAAAACAAAACAAAACAAAAAAAAAAACAAAAAGCCAACAGGAAATAACAAGTGTTGGTGAGGATGTGAAGAAATCGGAACCCTCCCCAGGGCGTGATCCTGGAGACCCGGGATAGAGTCCTATGTCAGGCTCCCTGCATGGAGCCTGCTTTTCCCTCTGCCTGTCTCTCTCTCTCTCTCTCTCTCTCTCTCTCTCTCTCTCTCTCTCCCCCCCTCTCATTAATAAATAAATAAAATCTTAAAAAAATTGGAACCCTTGTACACTGTTGGCAGGAATGTAAACTTGGGTAATTATTATGGCAAACATGATGGCAGTTCCTCAAACATATAATTCCCATATGATCCAGCTACTCCACATCCGAATATATACTCAAAAAATTGAAAGCAAGGTCCTCGAAAGAGAATTGTACACCTGTGTTCATAATAGCATTCTTCACAATAGCCAAGAGGTGGAGGCAACCCAGGATCTATCAGTGGATGAATGGATAAACAAAATATAGCACATGCATACAATGAAATATTATTCAGTTATTTTAAAAAGAAATGAAGTTCTGACACATGGATGAACCTTGAGGACATTATGCTAAGTGAAATAGCGAGTGACAAAAAGACAAATACGGTGTGATTCCCACTTATATGAAATATCTAGAGTGGTCCAATTATAGAGACAGAAATGGGAATGATGGTTGCCAGGGACTGGGGAGAGGAGGAAATGATATTTTGTTGCTTAATGAGAATAGGGTCTCAGTTTTACAAGATGCAAAGGTTCTGGAGATTGATTGCACAACAAATACACTTAACATTACTGAACTGTACACCTAAAAATAATTAAGATGGTAACTTTTATATAATGTGTACTTTTCTAGAAATTTTTAAAAGGCTATCAAAAAATGCTTAACTATGTTTCCAGAAATGTGAGGTGGTGAGATATTACATCATTTATCATATTTGAGACAATTTTTCTCTGTGAACCTTGACTTCTGTACTTCAACCTCTAACTATGTCTACCTGGTTACACAAAAATTAACCTGACAGCTATCAAATAAAAAAATGTACACACAGAACCAAATATTTTTTTGTAATAGTCTATATGCAAAATCAAAATTAAGTAGTAGTTTTCTGGAATGCAAACTTTGAGGACATACTATTTAATTTTCATCTCCCAAATGAACATTGTTTTGAAAATCCTTGAACAATTACAAAGTATTGTAGTTGTTTAGCATTTGATATTTGTTCTGAATGCCAAAAATTAATATAAAACCATTTTAAGAGAGAGTTCTTTCCAACATAAAGTCATGTTATAGTATGACCAGTTAATAGAAATCATCACATAATTGTTTTTAATAAAAATATCAAAATTGAGAAAATAGGCAAGCAAATAGATTATAGGCAGGAAATTATTTTTCAAAGCCAATGATCCAAAGGACATGTTTTGGATAGTCAATGTAGTCATTTTGCTGTGAAATGTAAAAGGTAATTAGTATACACTTTGGAAGGGCCAAAGATGAAATAAGATAGTTTCTCAATTTTCTCTTGGCACTACAGCATATATCAAAGGAAGAAGAAAAAATTAACACCATCTAAGAGTATAAATCATGTATATGAAGAGATAATGTTAAATCAGAACTCAATTTGAATAGGAAAATATATCTGTAAAATTTCTAAAGGAAAACATAGAAATTATATGTTCCTGATATATAATAATGATACAGATCTTAAAATTTATTTTTTGAGTGCAGAATTTTTAAACATGTAATTAAATGGTAAAAATTACAAAAATTATACAATGCTCATAGTATGTCAGGTACTAAGTGTTTTAATTAACTCACTTAATTCTCACTGAGAAAAAATATAATCAGAAGGCTCGGGATTCATGTAAAAGAAACAGAATGAGTTCTACAAATAATTTAATGAATAGAATAATAGATAAAATAGCCCAGGATTAACTAAGAGACCAATAGGCACAAGTTGGGGGAGGGATTTTAAGTAGAATTAAAAAGTTAAAACAATGTAGTAATAAAAGAAAACAATACATGTAAGAGTGATTAAGATGAAAAGAGTCTTAGGAAAATAAAAATACAAAAGAGAAGTCAAAAGACAACTATCACTAAATAGCTGTTTAGTGATCCAAATGTCTGATTTAAGTCCCATTGGTTCCAACCTTAAAATTCCCAATTCAACTAATTGTGCCATATCTCTTTTTTAAAAAAAAATTTACTGGAGTTTAATTTGCCAACATTTAGCAAAACACCCAGTGCTCATCCAGCCAAGTGCCCCCCTCAGTGCCCATCACCCAGTCACCCCAACACCCTGCCCACCTCCCCTTCCACTACCCCTTGTTCATTTCCCAGAGTTAGGTGTCTCTCATGTTTTGTCACCCTCACTGATATTTTCACTCATTTTATCTCCTTTCCCTTTATTCCCTTTCACTAATTTTTATATTCCCCAAGCCATATCTCTTTTGACTCAGTTTGATACATTAAAAAATCATTAAAGATCCTTTTCTCAAACAGAAGGGATTTTAAAACTTATTGAGTGAATTGTCACATTTTCGGGCAATTCAATTCCTTCCTTGAGCTCCTAAGAAAAGTGATAGAGGAATCAGGCTCTGGAGAGCCAGAAAGGTAGAAATCAAGATAATGGACATTGGATGTGGTAGAGAAAAGGAAAAAGCATTCTTATATGGGTTTTGGAAACTGAGCTGCTAGGAAACAAAAAAAGCCTCAATATCTGAAGTACATCTTTGACCAGTGATATCTATCTTGAATGAAAACTATTGTCAGCTAAGAGCTAGTTGAATAAAAAGCAGTAACACTTCCCTGGCGGGCATATCAGGATGAACAGTTTGCTTAATATTTTTCATTTCACCTTCTTTTACCAGTAAAATGCTGCTATATTTTGTTTTTTAAAAGGTTTATTATAGGGACACTGGGGTGGCTCAGTGGTTGAGCATCTGTCTTTGGCTCAGGGCATGATCCCAGGGTTCCGGGATTGAGTCCTGCATCCAGCTCCCTGTGAGAAGCCTGCATCTCCCTCTGCATATGTCTGTGTCTCAAATAAATAAATAAACAAATACATAAAAAATAAAATCTTTAAAAAAAAGCTCTACTATGTTTTAGAGTGGAGAGTTCAGCATGATTTTAATATTTATTTTTGCCTTTTTGTTTCACTCAGATTGACTGGCCTTTTTAAAATATTTTTATTGGAGTTCAATTTGGCAACATATAGCATAACACTGAATGCTCACCCTGCCAAATTCCCCCTCAGTGCCCAAAACCCCGCCCACATCATCTTCCACTACCCTTCGTTCATTTCCCAGAGTAGGGTGTCTGTCATGTTTTGTCACCCTCACTGATATTTTCACTCATTTTCTCTCCTTTCCCTTTATACCTTTTTACCAATTTTTATATTCCCCAAATGAATGAGACCATATAATGTTTGTCCTCTCTGATTGACTTACTTCACTCAGCATAATACTCTCCAGTTCTATGCACGTTGAAGCAAATGGTGGGTATTTGTCTTTTCTAATGGATGAGTCATATTCCATTGTATACATATACCACATCTTCTTTATCCATTCATCTTTCGATGGACACCGAGGCTCCTTCCACAGTTTGGCTATTGTGGACATTGCTGCTATAAACATTGGGGTGCAGGTGTCCTGCCATTTCACTGCATCTGTATCCTTGGGGTAAATCCTCAGCAGTACAATTGCTGGGTCGTAGGGAAGATCTATTTTTGACTCTTGGAAGAAACTGCACACAACTTTCCAGAACGGCTGGCTGTACCAGTTCACAATTCCACCAACAGTGCAAGAGAGTTCCCCTTTCACCACATCCTCTCCAACATTCACTGTTTCCTGTCTTGTTAATTTTTCCCATTCTCACTGGTGTGAGGTGGTATCTCATTGTGGTTTTGATTTGTATTTCCCTGATTGTCAGTGATGCAGAGCATTTTCTAATGTGCTTGTAGGCCATGTCTATGTGTTCCACTGTGAAATTTCTGTTCATATCTTTTGCCCTTTTCAGATTGGATTGTTTGCTTCTTTGCTGTTGAGTTTCATAAGATCTATATAGATCTTGGATCTAGCCCTATATCTGATATGTCATTTACAATATCTTCTCCCATTAGGTAGGTTGTCTTTGAGTTTTGTTAACTGTTTCTTTTGCTGTGCAGCTTTTTATCTTGATGAAGTCCCAATAATTCATTTTTGCTTTTATTTCCCTTGCCATCAGGATGTATCTTGCAAGAAGTTGCTGTGGCCGAGATAAAAAAATGGTGTTGCCAGGAAGCCTGGGTGCCTCAGCGGTTTAGTGCTGCCTTCAGCCCAGGGTGTGATCATGGAGACCCAGATCGAGTCCCACGTTGGTCTCTCTGCATGGAACCTGCTTTTCCCTCTGCCTGTGTCTCTGTTTCTCTCTCTCTCTCTCTCTCTCTCTCTCTCTCCATCTCTCATGAATAATTTTTTTAAAGGAAGAAATGGTGTTGCCAGTGTTCTCCTCTAGGATTTTGATGGATTCTGTCTCACATTAAGATCTTTCATCCATTTTGAGTTTATCTTTGTGTATGGTGGAAGAGAATGGTCTAGTTTCCTTCTACTGCACGTGGCTGTCCAATTTTCCCAGCACCGTTTATTGAAGAAACTGTCCTTTATCTAGGGGATAGTCTTTCCTGCCTTGTCGAATATTAGTTGACCATAGAGTTGAGGACCCATTTCTGCATTCTCTATTCTGTTCCATTGATCTATGTGTCTATTTTGGTGCCAGTACCACACTGTCTTCATGATCACAGTTTTGTAGTACCACTTGAAATGTGACATTGTGATGTCCCCGGCTCTGGTTCTCTTTTTCAATATTCCCCTGGCTATTAGGGGTCTTTTCTGATTCCACACAAATCTTAAGATGACTTGTTCCAACTCTCTGAAGAAAGTCCATGCTATTTTGATAGGGATTGCATTAAATGTGTAAATTGCTCTGGGTAACATTGGCATTTTCACAACATTAATTGTTCCAATCCATGCGCATGGAAAATTTTTCCATCTCTTTGTGTCTTCCTCAATTTGTTTCATAAGTGTTTTGTATTTTTTAGGGTATTGATCCTTTCCCTTTTGGTTAGGTTTATTTCTACGTATCTTACGCTGTTCGTGCAATTGTAAATGGGATTGACTCTTGACTCCTTAATTTCTCTTTCTTCAGTCTCATTGTTAGTGTATAGAAATGCCACTGATTTCTGGGCATTGATTTTGTATACTGCCACACGGCCGAATTGCTATAGGAGTTCTAACAATCTTGGAGTCGAGACTTTTGGGTTTTTGTATGGACAGTATCATGCCATCTGCGAAGAGGGAGATTGTGACTTCTACTTGTCCAATTTGAATGTCTTTTATTTCTTTTTATTGCCTGATTCCTGAGGCAAAGATTCTAGTATTATGGTTAATAGCAGTGGTGAGAGTGGACATCCCTGTCATGTTCCTGATCTTAGGGGAAAGGCTCCTAGTGCTTCCCCGTTGAGAATGATATTTGCTGTGTGCTTTTCGTAGATAACTCTTAAGATGCTGAGGAATGTTCCCTCTATCTCTACACTCTGAAGAGTTTTTTTTTAATTTTTATTTATTTATGATAGTCACACAGAGAAAGAGTGAGAGAGAGAGAGGCAGAGACACAGGCAGAGGGAGAAGCAGGCTCCATGCACGGGGAGCCCGATGTGGGACTCGATCCTGGGTCTGCAGGATCGTGCCCTGAGCCAAAGGCAGTCGCCAAACCGCTGCGCCACCCAGGGTCCCCTGAAGAGTTTTGATCAGGAATGGATGCTGTATTTTGTTAAATGCTTCCTTTGCATCTATTGAGAGGATCTTGTGGTTCTTGTTTTTTCTCTTGTTGATATGATCTATCACATTGATTGCTTTATGAATGTTGAACCAGCCTTGCATCACAGGGAAAAATCCCACTTGGTCATGGTGAATAATCTTCTTAATGTATTGTTGGATCCTATTGGCTAGTATGTTGTTGAGAATTTTTGCATCTGTGTTCATCAGGAATATTGGTCTGTAATTCTCCTTTTTGTTGGGGTCTTTGTCTGGTTTTGGAATTAAGGTGATGCTGGCCTCATAGAACGAGTTTGGAAGAATTCCATTCCTTTATATCTTTTTGAACTGCTTTAGTAGAATAGGTATTGATTCTTCTTTAAACGTTTGATAGAATTTCCCTGAGAATCCATCTGGCCCTGTACTTTTGTGTCTTGGGATGTTTTTTATGACTGCTTTAATTTCTTCCATGGTTAGTGGCGTGTTTAGGTTTCCTTTTCTTCTGATTCCAGTTTTGGCACTTTGTGGTTTTCCAGAAATGTGTCCATTTCTTTTAGATTGTCTATTTTATTGGCATATACCTGCTCAGAATACTTTTTTTATTTATGATAGTCACACACACACAGAGAGAGAGGCAGAGACACAGGCAGAGGGAGAAGCAGGATCCATGCACCGGGAGCCTGATGTGGGATTCGATCCTGGGTCTCCAGGATCGCGCCCTGGGCCAAAGGCAGGTGCCAAACCATTGCGCCACCCAGGGATCCCCTCAGAATACCTTTTTAAAATCGTTTGTATTTCCTTGGTATTGTTTGTGATCTATCCTTTTTCTTTTTTTATTTTTATTTTTTTTCTTTTTTAATTTTTTTATCTCTCCTTTTCCAATCATGATTATATTAATTTGAGTCTTTTCTCTTTTGCTTTTAATAAGGCTGGCGAATGGTTTATCTATCTTATTAATTTTTTCAAAGAACCAACTCCTGGTTTTGGTGATCTGTTCTACAGTTCTTCTGGTCTCTATTTCATTGAGTTCTGCTTGAATCTTTATCTCTCTTCTGCTTGGCGTAGGTTTTATTTGCTGTTTTTTCTTCAGTTCTTTTAGGTGCGAGGTTAGCTTGTGTATTTGAGCTTTTTTTCCAATTGTTTGATGGATGCTTGTATTACAATGTATTTCCCTCTGAGGCCTGCTTTTGCTGTATCCAAAGATTTTGATCGGTTGTATCTTCATCCTTATTAGTTTCCATGAAACTTTTAATTCTTCTCTAATTTCCTGGTTGACCCTTTCATCTTTTAGCAGGATGCTATTTAACCTACACGTGTTTGTGTTTCTTCCTAATTTCTTCTTATGATTGAGTTCAAGTTTCAAAGCATTATGGCCTGAAAATATGCAGGGGATAATCCCAATCTTTTGGCATCAGTTGAGACCTGATTTGTGACCCAATATGTGGTCTATTCTGAAAAAAGTTCCGTGCACTTGAAAAGAATGTGTATTCAGTTGCGTCTGGATGTAAAGTTCTGTAAATATCTGTGAATTCCATCTGGTCCAATGTATCCTTTTAAGCCCTTATTCCTTGGTGATGTCGTGCTTAAAAGATCTGTGATTTGCAGAAAGCGCCGTGTTGAAGCCTCCCAGTATTAGTGTATTATTATCTAAGTACGTCCTTACTTTGGTTATTAATTGATTTATATTCATGGCAGCTCCCACATTCAGGGCATCAATATTCATGATTGTTAGATCCTCTTGTTGGATAGGTCCTTTAATTATGATATATTTCCCTCTTGATGTCTTACTACAGTCTTTCGGATAAACTTTAATCAATCTGATATGAGGATGGCTACCCATGCTTTCTTTTGAGGAACATTTGAATGGTACATGGTTCTCCAACCTTTCGTTTTCAGGGTGTAGTTGTCCTTAGGTCTAAAATGTGTCTCTTGTAGACAGCAAAGAGATGGGTCTTGCTTTTTTTTTTTTTCCAGTCTGAAACCCTGCATTAAGATTTTTGATGGGATCATTAAGCCCATTCATGTTCAGAGATACTCTGGAAAGATGTGTATTTAGTGTCATCATAATACCTATTCAGTCCCTGTTTTTGTGGAGTATTTCTTTGGGCATCGTCTTTCTTTTACAGAGTTCCCCTTAGTATTTATTGCAGAGCTGGTTTGGTGGTCACATATCTTAGTTTCTGCCTATCTTGGAAGCTCTTTATCTCTCCTTCTATTCTGAATGAGAGCCTTGCTGGATAAAGTCTTCTTGGCTACATGTTCTTCTCATTTAGTACACTGAATATATCCTGCCAGCCCTTTCTGGCCTGCCAGGTCTCTGTGAAGACATCTTCTGTTATTCTAATATTTCTCCACATATAATTTAGGGATCTCTTTTTTCTTGCTGCTTTAAGGATTTTCTGTTTACCTTTGGAATTTGCAAGTTTTACTATGAAATGGCAAGGTGTTGAATGGTTTTTCTTGGTTTTACAGAGGGATCTCTCTATCTCCTTATTCTGAATGCCTGTTTCCCTCCCAATGTTAGCAAAGTTGTCAGCTATGATTTGTTCAAATATGCTGTCTGGTCCTCTGTCCCTTTCGGCACCCTCTGGAACTCCAATTAAACGTAGATTTTTCCTTCTGAGGCTGTCATTTATTTCCTTTAACCTTTCCTCATGATCTTTTAATTTTTTTTCTCTTTTGTCCTCAGCTTCCTTCTTTGCCATGAACTTGTCTTCCTTCTCACTCTCTCTTTCTTCTACCTCATTAATCCTCATCGTTTGGACCTTCAGTTTGGATTGCTTCTCATTTAATTGATTTTTAATTTTGGCCTAATTAGATCTAAATTCTGCAGTCGTGAAGTCTCTTGAATCCATTATGCTTTTTTCCAGAGCCACCAGGAGCTTTATAATTTTGCTTCTGAGTTGGGTTTCTGACACCGACTTGTAATGCAAATTCTGTAACTCTGTGGCAGAGAATAATGTTTCTGATTCTTTCTTTTGTGGTGAGTTCTTCTTTCTAGTCATTTTGCTCAGTGCAGAGTGGCTAAAAATGAGTTGTACTGGGAAAAGGAAGGGAAAAAAAGGAGGGGTATCCTCTTGTTCTATATAGTGTAAATCGGTGTTTTCCAGTGCTGCTTCTGAGGAACTTGCTTTTCCCCTCTCCTTCCAGCTGTATTTTGGGGGAGGGGCCTGCTTTGCTGATTCTCAGGTGTGTGCACCTGGGGGAGCTGCCCGCCCCCCTATCTCCCCCACCCCCCACCAGTTGCACGGCTCAGTGGGAACACTTTATCCTTTGTGGCCCCTGTTTCCTGGCGGCCCAGTCTGTCCCAGGCACAGGGTGACACCAAGAGGAACAACCACACTGGCGGTGGCCAGCTCTCCAGCCCTGGAATCAGCTCCAGCAGTAACTACTGCAACCTCCCAGTCTGCACTGCCCTAGATGCTCCAGGGGCAGGGGATGCTGATCTGCACAGCTTGAGGGGGCCCAGAGGCAGGAGAGTCCTTGCTGCTCTGTGCCCTCCCCACCTCCGCCAGTCTCGTGGGGAGTGCTGGATCGTGGGTTGTTTCCCCCAGTGCGCTCGGATCTGGGACCTGTGTTACTGGAATCGCACTGCCAGGCCAGGGCTCCTGAAAGGAGCAGGGCACAGCCCCCTCTGCCAAGACCCGCCTCCTGACCTCCTGTGGCCCCACGGTGCGCTGGCCCTAGTCCTTTACTGAGCAGGGCTGCAGTGTCTGGTGCTCTTCCCTTGGATGCACTTCCTCTGTTAGTGACTCTGGGAGACTGGGGCCTCCACTGCCCCTCCTGCAGTTCTGCCTGAGTTCCCTGCTAAGTGCCATTCCGTCCCGGATTAATCCAGTGTGGATTTTTTAAAGTTCCTGCTTCTCTGGGACTGGACTTTCCTGTCCTGGAGGCTTTTGCCGCCTGGCCCTAGGGTGGCTTCTCACACCCCCCCACACTTGATTCTTTATTTTTTTCCACCTTTCTACCTTGTTAGAAGCACAAACTCTTCTCTCTGTAGTGTTCCAGCTGTTCACTCTTTAAATCTCAGGTCAAATTCATAGGTTTTCAGGATGATTTGAAAGTTATCTAGGTAAGTTAGTGAGGATAGCTGACTTGGGGACCCTACTTCTCCACCATCTTGCCCAGCCCCTGACTGACTGGTCCTTAAAAGCAGACACTCCCTGGAGTAAACTCAAAGATCTGAGTTTACACTTGGTCAACAACTTTAATATACAAAATCAGATGCCAATATCCATCTAATATCATTTGGGCAAGGGAAATGAGTAAGAGCAAACTGAAGGTATCAAAATATCTTGGATAAGAAATTAGAACATTTTAAACAACAGGAAGTTATTGTGACGCAGTATCAGGCTCTGCTCTTAGCCTCTAATTTATCTTTGTATACCAACTACTCTCTACTGATTTTTAAAACAACTAGATAGGCACTGGGAGTGAAGATAAAGATGGGACTATATAAATGCTACTATAGCCCTTTCTCTGAATCGGTTTGGTGTTGGCAAGGCATCTTTTAAATATCAAAAGTTTTCAGATATTAGAAAGGCAATATGGGAGTACATAGCATATATTATATAACATCTCCACTGGGATCTGAAGTACCACCTACTAATAACTACTTTTAATATTTTTATGGGAAACATGACTATTCACACCAAAGGGACTAAATAAATACAATAATTAGCATTGCGTATTTCTAGGCTTTGCTATCAAACCAGTTCATGCTAAGTCAGACATTGCCACCAAAATTTTAGATTTTCCAAAATTTAAAAAGAATTCTCAATTGTGGATAAGGGACTATGGATCCATATATAAAGTCTGATTTTAATTAGGATAGAAGTCTCTAGTCGAGAAAAACAGTTAAGAATCCCAATAATTCCAATTCCTATTTATACATCTATTATCCAAAGCCAGAGTTTTGTTTATAATATTTATGATAAATATTTTTTGAATTTTTATAATTACACTTGAATTTCACTGATGGAACCCATATACGTAGTCAATACTTTTAAACTGAAAATTTACCTGACTACAATCAGTCACTAATTCATCTTAATCATATTTCCTCATATTTCAACAACTATCCAGTGTTTACATATAGCATAAGCCTGAAAAGTAGGTGGGACAGCTACTATAATGTCATTTCATGGATGGTGGAAATATATTCATAGTTTCAGTGCTAAACACATGATAGAAAAAAAAAACAAAACATTGTGGATAGGTCAAAGAGTTAGAAATCTGTGGAGGAATGGCTAAGGAATGTTCATTCATGTGCTCAGTGCCTTAATGCCCAATGCAAGACCTCTCAGAGTGCCCTCTTCTACTTAAAGATACAGCTTTTCACCTGGCTTTGAGACATAATTCACTACCCTCATAGCAGAAAAAAATGTAACCAGAACCCTGATTCATTACTTTATTAATTAGTATTTCCAGCATAGACATATACAAGCAATACTATTTGGTACAACTACTTCTCATTATTAAAGAATACAATGCTCTTCATCATGCTTTACTTTTGCACAAGTAATGTCTCATAGCTGACTTTCATCCCATAAAAGAAATTACACTCAGAAATAAATATTTTTTTTTAATTTTTATTTATTTATGATAGGCACACAGTGAGAGAGAGAGAGAGGCAGAGACACAGGCAGAGGGAGAAGCAGGCTCCATGCATCGGGAGCCCGATGTGGGATTCGATCCCGGATCTCCAGGATCGCGCCCTGGGCCAAAGGCAGGCGCCAAACCACTGCGCCACCCAGGGATCCCTTTTTTTAAATATTTTTTTACTTTTTATTTATTTATGATAGGCACACAGTGAGAGAGAGAGAGAGGCAGAGACACAGGCAGAGGGAGAAGCAGGATCCATGCACCGGGAGACCGACGTACACTCAGAAATAAAAAGGAAAGATCATTTATAATAAGATCTAAGAGTTGTAAAAGACCTAAAATCCATCTAGTCCAATCATCCAACCAATTATTGAATTCTCCATGCAACAGGCCTGTCTAACATGAATACAAATGCAACTCTAAATATCCCCCAATGACAAGTAATAAACTCTAAAGCAACCCATTACTGCTTTGGATAGCTCTTTCAGAAAGTTCTTATACCTAACGAAATCTGTCATTCTGTTACTTTTACCCAGTAGTTCTAGTTTTACTGCTTAGGTGGGTAGATGAGAAGTTATTTTTCATTACCACGAACACTCTTCAAATATTTGAAGACTGTGTTCAGGTCTCCCATGAGGTATCTTTCCATTAAGCAATAAATAACCTAATTTCTCCAACAATGCTTTATATTGCATGGTTTTGAATCTCTTTAACATACTGATCACAATATTCTGAACATGCTCCAGTTCTCCTGCTTTTCTGTTTATGTATTCAATAGATTTTACTAAGTAACTCTCACATGTCTATAGACCCCTTAAAAGTACAGCATACATTACAGAGATTCCTATTTTAAGTTATGTATTTTACTATACATTATGACCTTGTTGGTAACCACTGTTTTCTATTTTTAAGAGAAGAAGTGCTTAATTAGTAAAAATGTATTCAAGAAAAAGCTTCTGGTAGAAAATGTAAATAAATAAAATGATGCATTTTAGGTATAATTTGTAAGGTAAAACAAGTTACCTATTTGGGTGTTGAGCCTTAATTCAATTTTATATCTTAAAACTCCTGATTCTCAAAAAGTTTAACTATGTAACAGTTTATGAGAGATCTAGATAATGTGATTCATTGTCATAGATATTAAAACTATATCATATAAGCAGCCTTATTTATTATTATTATTATTATTATTATTATTATTTCCTTGTGTGTTCCCACGTGTGCTCCACTCTTCTCTCACCTCTCCCTGGGACCAGGGTTCCCTCCCTTCCATAGCACCAGTTACCCCTAGTAAGCAGAAATGTGAAAGAAATTTAAGTGTTTATGTTGCAAAGGAGAAAAGAAGATATCAAGCTGTCATTGACATCAGAGGTATATTTTAAGCGAGAGAAAAACACAGAAAGAAATTAAACTAAGACCTATAAGTCAGCAAAAATCCAGCTAAGCTGGCTGAGTTGTATATAATGACTAGTTTAGGATTAATATCAAGAAAGAAGGTAGGTAGAACATAAATACAAACAATTATGAAAAAAAATTGATTTGTTCTTAACAAGGTAGTCTATGAAGTAGTGAATATAGTAGACCACCAATACTCAAACATTTTGGCCTCAGGACATCATTACACTCTTAAGAACTGAGGAACCCAAGAGCTTTTGCTTACGTGGATTATATTTATACATATTTACCCATCAGAAATGAAAATAGAGAAATTAATTTTAAAAACCCAAAATTCCAATTTGCACTTGCAAGCTTACATTTCTTCCTTTGGCAATGAATACTGTCAGTTGCCTTGCTTGAAGTGAGAGGGACTCCATTCACTTTTGAAAATATGTCTGCCAAAAGTACAAGTCAGAATAACCAAAGTTTGTTGGTAGTTCTTTCAAATAAAAATGATATTCCATGAAAAAAAGTGACTAGGAAAGTCCCATAGTTCAAACGACCTTATAAGTGCTTTTTCTTATGAAATAAGAAATTAGGAGGAGGGGCAAGATGGCGGAAGAGTAGGGTCCCCAAATCACCTGTCCCCAACAAATTACCTAGATAACCTTCAAATCATCCTGAAAATCTACGAATTCGGCCTGAGATTTAAAGAGAGACCAGCTGGAATGCTACAGTGAGAAGAGTTCGTGATTCTATCAAGGTAGGAAGACGGGGAAAAAGAAATAAACAAAAGGCATCTGAGGGGGAGGGGCCCCGCGAGGAGCCGGGCTGAGGCCGGGGCGAGTGTCCCCAGGACAGGAGAGCCCCGTCCCAGAGAAGCAGGAGCTGCACCAACCTTCCCGGGCGGAAAGGGGCTCGCAGGGAGTTGGAGCAGGACCCAGGAGGGCGGGGATGCCCTCGGGCTCCCTGGGACACTAACAGACACCTGCACGCGCAGGAGAGTGCTCCGAGCTCCCTAAGGGCTGCATCGCCCACGGCGGGACCCGGAGCAGCTCAGAGGGGCTTCGGCGCCGGCTCCGCGGAGGGGACTGCGCAGCTCCGGGAGCAGCTCGACGGCGGCGGCTCCGACAGAGGAAGAGGCTCACCGTGGAGGGGGCTGCGCGGCTGGGAGCAGCTCGGAGGGGCTCGGGCTGGGCTCCGCGGAGGGGGCTGCGCGGCCGGGAGCAGCTCGGCGGCGGCGGTGGCTCGGGCAGAGGGGACTGTGCGGCCGGGAGCGCGAATCCAACAGCTCAGGCTCCGGGGCGCAGGGACACAGCCCAGGATCCGGCCTCCCCCGGGACAGGAAGAGGCCGGGAGGGCCCAGGACAGCAAGGACGCTCCTGCCCCGAGCTGAGCAGATCAGCGGCCCCGCCCCGGAGCCTCCAAGTCCCTGCAGACTGAGAGCCCCGTAGTTCCTGCGGGGGCTGAATCCAGGTTTCCAGAGCTGCCATAGCCACTGTGGCTGTTCCTCCTGGGGCCTCACGGGGTAAACAACCCCCACTGAGCCCTGCACCAGGCAGGGGCAGAGCAGCTCCCCCAAGTGCTAACACCTGAAAATCAGCACAGCAGGCCCCTACGCCAGAAGACCAGCTAGACGGACCAGTTCCAGGGGAAGTCAAGGGACTTAAAGTATACAGAATCAGAAGATACTCCCCCGTGTTTTTTTTCTTTTCTTTTTGATTTCTGATTGCTTCCCCCACCACCCCTTTTTTTCATTCACATTTCTTTTTCTTTCTCTTTTTCTTCTCTTTTTTCCTTTTTTTTCTTCTTTTTCTTTTTTCTTTTTCTCTTTTCTTTCCTTCTCTCTCTTTTTCTCCTTTTCCCAGGACAACTTGTTTTTGGCCACTCTGCACTGAGCAAAATGACTAGAAGAAAAACCTTCACCTCAAAAGAAAGAATCAGAAACAGCCCTCTCTCCCACAGAGTTACAAAATCGGGATTACAATTCAATGTCAGAAAGCCAATTCAGAAGCACTATTATAGAGCTACTGGTGGCTCTAGAAAAAAGCATTAAGGACTCATGAGACTTCATGACTGCAAAATTTAGATCCAATCAGGAAGAAATTAAAAATCAACTGAATGAGATGCAATCCAAACTAGAAGTCCTAACGACGAGGGTTAACGAGGTGGAAGAACGAGTGAGTGACATAGAAGACAAGTTAATGGCAAAGAGGGAAACTGAGGAAAAAAGAGACAGACCATTAAAAGACCATGAAGACAGATTAAGGGAAATAAATGACAGCCTAAGGAAGAAAACGTACGTTTAATTGGGGTTCCCGAGGGCGCTGAAAGGGACAGAGGGCCAGAATATGTATTTGAACAAATCCTAGCAGAAAACATTCCCAATCTGGGAAGGGAAACAGGCATTCAGATCCAGGAAATAGAGAGATCCCCCCCTAAAATCAATAAAAACCGTTCAACACCTCGACATTTAATAGTGAAGCTAGCAAATTCCAAAGATAAAGAGAAGATCCTTAAAGCAGCAAGAGACAAGAAGTCCCTGACTTTCGTGGGGAAGAATACTAGGGTAACAACAGACCTCTTCACAGAGACCTGGCAGGCCAGAAAGGGCTGGCAGGATATATTCAGGGTCCTAAATGAGAAGAACATGCAACCAAGAATACTTTATCCAGCAAGGCTCTCATTCAAAATGGAAGGAGAGATAAAGAGCTTCCAAGACAGGCAGGAACTGAAAGAATATGTGACCTCCAAACCAGCTCTGCAAGAAATTTTAAGGGGGACTCTTAAAATTCCCCTTTAGGAAGAAGTTTAGTGGAATAATCCACAAAAACAAGGACTAAATAGATATCATGATGACACTAAACTCATATCTGTCAATAGTAACTCTGAACGTGAATGACCCCATCAAAAGGCACAGGGTTTCAGACTGGATAAAAAAGCAGGACCCATCTATTTGCTGTCTACAAGAGACTCATTTTAGACAGAAGGACACCTACAACCTGAAAATAAAAGGTTGGAGAACCATTTACCATTCAAATGGTTCTCAAAAGAAAGCAGGGGTAGCCATCCTTATATCAGATAAACTAAAATTTACCCCGAAGACTGTAGTGAGAGACGAAGAGGGACACTATATCATACTTAAAGGATCTATCCAACAAGAGGACTTAACAATCCTCAATATATATGCCCCGAATGTGGGAGCTGCCAAATACTTAAACCAATTATTAATCAAAGTGAAGAAATACTTAGATAATAATACACTTATACTTGGTGACTTCAATCTAGCTCTTTCTACCCTCGATAGGTCTTCTAAGCACAACATCTCCAAAGAAATGAGAGCTTTAGTTGATACACTGAATCAGATAGATTTCACAGATATCTACAGAACTTTACATCCAAACTCAACTGAATACACATTCTTCTCAAGTGCACATGGAACTTTCTCCAAAATAGACCACATACTGGGTCACAAATCGGGTCTGTTTTTTTTTTTTATTTATGATAGTCACAGAGAGAGAGAGAGAGAGAGAGAGAGAGAGAGAGAGAGAGAGGCAGAGACACAGGCAGAGGGAGAAGCAGGCTCCATGCACCGGGAGCCCGATGTGGGATTCGATCCCGGGTCTCCAGGATCGCGCCCTGGGCCAAAGGCAAGCGCCAAACCGCTGCGTCACCCAGGGATCCCTCGGGTCTGAACCGATACCAAAAGATTGGGATCGTCCCCTGCATATTCTCAGACCACAACGCCTTGAAATTAGAAGTAAACAACAACAAGAAGTTTGGAAGGACATCAAACACGTGGAGGTTAAGGACCATCCTGCTAAAAGATAAAAGGGTCAACCATGAAATATGGAAGAATTAAAAAGATTCATGGAAACTAATGAGAATGAAATACAACAGTTCAAAATCATTGGGATGCAGCAAAAGCAGTCCTGAGGGGAAAATACATCGCAATACAAGCATACATTCAAAAACTGGAAAGAACTCAAAACTAAGGTAAACTTACACATAAAGGAGCTAGAGAAAAAACAGCAAATAGACCCGACGCCCAGCAGAAGAAGAGAGTTAATTAAAATTCGAGCAGAAGTCAACGAAATTGAGACAAGAAGAACTGTGGAACAGATCAATAGAACCAGGAGTTGGTTCTTTGAAAGAATTAATAAGATAGATAAACCATTAGCCAACCTTATTAAAAAGAAGAGAGAGAAGACTCAAATTAATAAAATCATGAATGAGAAAGGAGAGATCACTACCAACACCAAGGAAATACAAACGATTTTAAAAACATATTATGAACAGCTCTATGCCAATAAATTAGGCAATCTAAAAGAAATGGACGCATTCCTGGATAGCCACAAACTACCAAAACTGGAAGAGTAAGAAATAGAAAACCTGAACAGGCCAATAACCAGGGAGGAAATTGAAGCAGTCATCAAAGACCTCCCAAGATACAAGAGTCCAGGGCCAGATGGCTTCCCATGGGAATTCTATCAAACGTTTAAAGAAGAAACCCTACCTATTCTACTAAAGCTGTTTGGAAAGATAGAAAGAGATGGAGTACTTCCAAATTCATTCTATGAGGCCAGCATCACCTTAATTCCAAAACCAGACAAAGACCCCAACAAAAAGGAGAATTACAGACCAATATCCCTGATGAACATGGATGCAAAAATTCTCAACAAGATACTAGCCAATACGATCCAACAACACATTAAGAAAATTATTCACCACGACCAAGTAGGATTGATCCCCGGGACACAAGGGTGGTTCAACACTCGTAAAACAATCAATGTGATTCATCATATCAGCAAGAGAAAAACCAAGAACCACATGATCCTCTCATTAGTTGCAGAGAAAGCATTTGACAAAATACAGCATCCATTCCTGATCAGAACTCTTCAGAGTGTAGGGATAGAGGGAACTTTCCTCGACATCTTAAAAGCCATCTACGAAAAGCCCACAGCAAATATCATTCTCAATGGGGAAGCACTGGGAGCCTTTCCCCTAAGATCAGGAACAAGACAGGGATGTCCACTCTCACCACTGCTATTCAACATAGTATTGGAAGTCCTAGCCTCAGTAATCAGACAACAAAAAGACATTAAAGGCATTCAAATTGGCAAAGAAGAAGTCAAACTCTCTCTCTTCGCCGATGACTTGATACTCTACATAGAAAACCCCAAAGCCTCCACCCCAAGATTGCTAGAACTCATACAGCAATTTGGTAGTGTGGCAGGATACAAAATCAATGCCCAGAAATCAATGGCATTTCTATACATGAACAATGAGACTGAAGAAAGAGAAATTAAGGAGTCAATCCCATTTACAATTGCACCCAAAAGCATAAGATACCTAGGAATAAACCTAACCAAAGAGGTAAAGGATCTATACCCTAAAAACTATAGAACACTTCTGAAAGAAATTGAGGAAGACACAAAGAGATGGAAAAATATTCCATGCTCATGGATTGGCAGAATTAATATTGTGAAAATATCAATGTTACCTAGGGCAATTTACACGTTTAATGCAATCCCTATCAAAATACCATGGACTTTCTTCAGAGAGTTAGAACAAATTATTTTAAGATTTGTGTGGAATCAGAAAAGACCCCGAATAGCCAGGGGAATTTTAAAAAAGAAAACCATATCTGGGGGCATCACAATGCCAGATTTCAGGTTGTACTACAAAGCTGTGGTCATCAAGACAGTGTGGTACTGGCCCAAAATCAGACACATAGATCAATGGAACAGAATAGAGAACCCAGAAGTCGACCCTGAACTTTATGATCAACTAATATTCGATAAAGGAGGAAAGACTATCCACTGGAAGAAAGACAGTCTCTTCAATAAATGGTGCTGGGAAAATTGGACATCCACATGCAGAAGAATGAAACTAGACCACTCTCTTACACCATACACAAAGATAAACTCAAAATGGATGAAAGATCTAAATGTGAGACAAGATTCCATCAAAATCCTAGAGGAGAACACAGGCAACACCCGTTTTGAACTTGGCCACAGTAACTTCTTGCAAGGTACATCCACGAAAGCAAAAGAAACAAAAGCAAAAATGAACTATTGGGACTTCATCAAGATAAGAAGCTTTTGCATAGCAAAGGATACAGTCAACAGAACTAAAAGACAACCTACAGAATGGGAGAAGATTTTTGCAAATAACATATCAGATAAAGGGCTAGTTTCCAAAATCTATAAAGAACATATTAAACTCAACAGCAAAGAAACAAACAATCCAATCATGAAATGGGCAAAGGACATGAAGAGAAATCTCACAGAGGAAGACATAGATGTGGCCAACATGCACATGAGAAAATGCTCTGCATCACTTGCCATCAGGGAAATACAAATCAAAACCACAATGAGATACCACCTCACACCAGTGAGAATGGGGAAAATTAACAAGGCAGGAAACCACAAATTTTGGAGGGGATGCGGAGAAAAGGGAACCCTCTTACACTGTTGGTGGGAATGTGAACTGGTGCAGCCACTCTGGAAAACTGTGTGGAGGTTCCTCAAAGAGTTAAAAATAGACCTGCCCTATGACCCAGCAATTGCACTGTTAGGGATTTACCCCAAATTTTCAGATGCAATGAAACGCCGGGACACCTGCACCCCGATGTTTCTAGCAGCAATGTCCACAATAGCCAAACTGTGGAAGGAGCCTCGGTGTCCATCGAAAGATGAATGGATAAAGAAGATGTGGTTTATGTATACAATGGAATATTACTCAGGCATTAGAAACGACAAATACCCACCATTTGCTTCAACGTGGATGGAACTGGAGGGTATAATGCTGAGTGAAGTAAGTCAATCGGAGAAAGACAAACTGTGTATGTTCTCATTCATTTGGGGAATATGAATAATAGTGAACGGGAATATAAGGGAAGGGAGAAGAAATGTGTGGGAAATATCAGAAAGGGAGACAGAACATAAAGACTCCTAACTCTGGGAAACGAACTAGGGGTGGTGGAGGGGGAGGAGGGCGGGGGGTGGGGGTGAATGGGTGACGGGCACTGAGGGGGACACTTGACGGGATGAGCACTGGGTGTTATTCTGTATGTTGGTAAATTGAACACCAATAAAATTTTATTTATTAAAAAAAAAGAAAAAAATTCCAAATTTATTCTAGGAGACCAAAACTACCCTTGCACCAAAACCAGATAAAGACATCAGTAAAAAAGAAAACTGCAGGTCAATATCCTTGATGAACATAGATTCAAAAAGCTTTAGCAAAATAGTAGCAAACGAAATCCAATAATACATCATAAAAATCATTCACCACAATCAACTGGGATTTATTCCTTGATTGCGAGTTTGGTTCAATATTCACAAGTCAATCAATGTAATATAACACAAAAATAAGAGAAAGAAAAACAACCACATGATCATTTAAATACATGCAGAAAAATCATTCAACAAACAACATCCATTCGTGATAAAAAAAATTAATATAGTAGGATTAGAAGGAACATACCCCAATATAACAAAGGTCATGTATGAAAACCCACAGGTTACATCATCCTTAACAGGGAAAAACTGAGGTCTCTTTCCCTAAGGTCAGGAAAAGACAAGGATGTCCATTTTCACCACTTTTATTCAACAAAGTACTGGAAGTCCTAGCCACAGCAATTAGAAAACACAAGGAAATAAAAGACATCAATATCAGTAAGGAAAAAGTAAAACTTTCACTATTTGCAAACAACATATTAAATATAGAAAATCCAATAGAATACACCAAAAAACTGGTGGAACTGATAGATGAATTCACTTAAGTTGCAGGAGATAAATCAAACATACAGAAATTTCTTGCATTCTATATGCCCATAATAAAACAGCAGAAAAGAGAAATTAAAAATCAGGATAGGATAAGATATTTGCAAAAGATGTATCAAAGAGTTAGTAAGCAAATTACACAAAGAACTTATAAAACTCAACATCAAAAAAAAGGAATCCAATTTTAAAAATGAACAGAAGATATGAAAAGATACTTCTCCAAAAAATACATAGAGATGACCAACAGACACATGAAAAGAATTTCATCATCTCTTACTTTCAGGGAAATGCAAATCAAAACTACAATGAGATATGACCTCACACCTGTTAGAATGGCAAAAATTAACAATACAAGAAACAACAGGTGTTGGTGAGTATGTGGAGAAAGGGAACCCTCTTGCACTGTTGGTGGGAAAGCAAACTAGTGCAATCACTCTGGAAAACGGTATGTCCCTCAAGAATTTAAATGTAGAATTACCTTTGTTCCACCAATCACACTAATGGGTATTTATCCAGAGAATACAAATACATTAATTCAGAAGGATACACACACCCCTATGTTTATAACAGCATTGTTTACAATAATAGTCAATATGTGGAAGAAGCCCAAGTGTCCATCAATTGATGAATGGATAAAGAAGGGTGGCATATATAATGGAATATTATTCAGTCCTGAAAAAAAATCTTGTCATTTTCAGTGACACAGATGGAGCTAAAATATATAATGCTAAGTGAAATAAGTCAGAGAAACACAAACACCATATGATTTCGCTCATATGTGCAATTTAAGAAAAAAAAACAAGTGAGTAAAGGGAAAACAGGAGAGAGACAAATCAAGAAACATATACTCTTAATTTTACAGAACAAACTGATGGTTACCAGAGGGGGGCATGGGGGTATGGGTTTAATAGGTGATGAGGATTAAGGAGTACACTTATCCTGTTGAGCATCAGGTGATGTACAGAATTACTGAATCACAATATTGTACACCAGAAACTAACAAAGCACTGTATTAAAAAAAAAAGAAAATGATGCTGTATTGCACAAAACAAAAGAACTATTTGGCTTCCAAGAATATGTTTATATAGAAAATATTCAATATGTAAAAATCCTGATCACAGTTGTATTTTGTCATAGATTACTGATTACATTATACAAGAGATGATTCCTGAATTAACTAGAAAATGGGCTAAATTAGAGTACCTTTAGGATGCCTTCAAGTCTGGGGACCTTGAGTCTTCTTGTTCCTATTTAAACTGTATGCCATGTATTATCATGATGTGTAACTTGAAATGGTGCTTGTTCAACTAAATAAATTAGGTTCCCACAGAAGCTACAAAGATGAATTGTTTCCTATAAAAATTCCTTTCCAAAGATGTATCAGAGTATACTAAGAGCTAGAAAATAAACAGATTTATTGATATGGCTCATTTCAGTTTTTAGTTTTATATGACATCTCTAAAATTCTGTATCTAATTTCTCTGATTATGAGATGAACTAAACTACATAGTATTACTATGCCTATATTTATGAGCTCTGACCTCAAGATCAAGTTCTTTCATTTTTTATTGACCAATTAACTAGTTGAAATAATTAACCAATGAGTTATTTCACATTTTGTAACTATTTTCTTGTCTCCTCACCTTGGAAATATGCTTTTCTGGGCCTATCTAGAAAACCAAATCTCAGATTCAGCATATTATATGCATCTATATCCCTAAAACTTTCAGACTTTTTCACTAAGAACCCTAGATTTTCCACTATCCTTTCTAAATTTAAGACTTTTCATATTTACAATATTATTTGTTTTTTTTAGCATGGGTTTTTCCACTTCAATATGTATCTTGTTCCTCATGGGTATAAAGCTTTTAGACACTTCTGAATACTTCCGTTTTCCTATTAATACATCTTGCTGTCGCTGTTATTCTAATAAATGGATTCTTTTATTTCAATTTGAAATTTTTAAATCCTTGGATTCTCTAGACACTGTCCAATTTATTATTATTCTTCACTACTCTGAGAATAGTTAAGTACCTGACTTGCCACAAATATGAATAAAATTCACCTCTCATTACTCTTCTTTATTTTTTTCCTTAAGGGCAATCTTATTTTAGTAATTGTATCCTTCAAATCCTTGCTATCCTCAACCTTTTACTGTCACTCTCTAAAAGCAATCTATTGTAAAGGATAATTATAGCCAACAAAAATACTGTTATAGAAGATTACATTTAGTATAGGAATCCCTTTTGAGCTGTTATTATTGGCTATTATACTTATGTTCATAATTGAGTATTACATTATCTTAGAAATTATCTTAGAAGATACAGGATCTGGGAAATTAGTTTATACCTTAATGACCACCTAACTGAGCAATTTATTATACCTCAAAATTAAATTACTAGGTGGGGAAATATCAGTAAAATGCAACAACAGCACGTATATTATAAAGTCAGGAAACATGACAGACTAAATATGTATTAGCACACTAAATGTATTTTAGCATTTAAATTAAATTTTAATTAAATGCTAATTGATCTGAAATTCCTTTTGACTTTTTAAAGTTTCAGTAACCTTAAAAAGCATGTTAAAAGAGATTATACTTTTCGTAGATGTTCTTCTAGCCTTTTTAAAAAAAATATTTATTCATGAAAGAGAGAGAGAGTCAGAGACATAGGCAGAGAGAGAAGCAGGCTCCTTGCAGGGAGCCCAATTTGGGACTCAATCCCAGCACCCTGGGATCACACCCTGAGACAAAAGTAGATGCTCAACTGCTGAGCCACCCATGCATCCCTCTTTTAGCCTTTTTTATTTCATGTCTTTGAAGGATAAAAGATATTAGAAATTCTCTCTTGCACTTTTTTGTACTTTTTTGTAGTTTTATGTTGGATTTACTTAATGGGTATTTCATCATTTGTATACAATGAAGTTTAGACTACTATGCATAACACATTTAGCAACATTGGAAAACACGTGAAAAAATCAAATATTTGGAAATCAAAAGAATTCCTCAGAATATTTTAGAATCCTTCTGGAACCAGCTTTATTAAGGTATTATTAATCTCTGTAGTATGTCAAAATGAACTAAGAAATATAAAATCAGAATCAAACTGTTAATATGAGACACATTTAAAAATTCACAAAGTGATCAGCTTACATTATGATTAGCATCAAATAAATAATTATTGTATTTTGGTCATTTCACATTAGCTATCTGGGTGCAAAAGTGTCACAGGTTTTAGTTTTCGGAATTATTAGACTGAAAGAGATTCAAATTCCAGTTCTGCCACTTAATAACTATGGAGTCACGGGTAAATTACTTAGGTTTATAAAGTCTCTCTCTCATTTATAAAATGAAAGTCTCATTTTCATTTATAAAATGTATCTAAATTTCTGTATACATGAATGCTATGAAAATTAAAATGAGAGAATGTATTATGTAAAGTGCTCATCACAGTACCCTAAACATTGCAGAGTCCTTAACAAAACACTACTAATTATATCATTAAAAAAACAAACAAAAAAAGTACTTTGAGAACCTGGAAATATAATTCCTGGTAATCCTTTTCTGATCCTACAAAATTTTTAAGTTATAAAATATATGGTACAATGTCTTGGTAAGAACCAAATTTGAGTCCCAGTATCTAAGTTCTCTTCCCATAAAACTAGCCAAAGGAATATGTAGAAAGGAAACAAACCCCGTGTCATCAACTAGAAACTGTGGAGTGATATGTACCTAACAGAAAGAAATTTTGAGTGATTTCTGTTCAATATAGAGTAAGTGAAGGCAGGCTGATAGAAGGAACCAAAGACTTACTTATAAAGAAAAATGGTATCAAAAAGTGAGGACCTGGCTCCTGGGTGGCATAGCTGGTGAAGTATCTGCCTTTGGCTCAGGTCATGATCCTAGGATCCTGGATAGAGCCTTGCATTAGGATCCATGCTCAGCGGGGAGTCTGTATCTTCCTCTGCTCTTCCCCCTGCCCCACACTCTGCTGAGGCAGGCATAGGCGCTCTCTCTCTCTCTCAAATAGAAGAAAAAGAAGTGAGGATCTTGCCATGGACTTCACACACAGTTTTTAATCTTGGGGGGAAAAAAAGAAACCACTCTTAGAGATAAAACATAACTGTATATTTATATTTGCAAACATTCTCTGAAATGATATTTAAAAATAACAAAAGAAATAGGTTGCCTATTTGTGGATTAAGAAACAGAGAAGTTCAGGCAGTAAGGAACAGGGATGAGAGGAAAACCTCAGTGTTTTAGATAGATAAACAGATATATGGTATGTGTATTTAGACTTTGAGCCTATCTATTCAAACTAAACAAAACAAAAATAAATATACAAAAGCCTTTCTGTATCTAAGCTTGTTGTCTATAATATATTGTTCTCTTTAGGGTATATTATAACAAGATTACATAGGAATCACTAATGAGGAATTTATGGTATAGGAGAGGATGATGATAAGATTTATCAGGTTAGTATCTTTTTTAACAACACTGTTCAAATCATACCTTGTCTCATATAGGCAATATGTTATAATAAAAACAAAAAGACTGGATTTGCAAAAGAGGATATCTGGATTTTAATATTGACTCTAATACTGTGTATAGAACTTGGCAAGTCACCTCATCACTTTGAACTTCAGTCTCCTCTGTGAAATAAAAGGACTGGACTAGGTTATTAAGAAACTTAGCATAGCATCTCTAACTTTATATGATTCTATTCTAAACAGTCGGAATGTCAGCTATTTTAAGGACATTGCATAAAACTACCTTCTTGATTTGGAACCGTTATTATATTTTTAATGTATATTAATTTAATATATATTTATAATTTTTTTTGAAGTTTTAGCCTTAGATTTCAAATGATACCATGGGAATTACGGGGTAACAGGTTTGGGGTTTTTCTTTTTCTTTTCACATTTTAACAATGTGTTTTTTAAAAATAATAAATTTATTTTTTAATGGTGTTCAATTTGCCAACATACAGAATAACACCCAGTGCTCATCCCGTCAAGTGCCCCCCTCAGTGCCCGTCACCCATTCACCCCCACCCCCTGCCCTCCTCCCCTTCCACCACCCCTAGTTCATTTCCCAGAGTTAGGAGTCTTTATGTTCTGTCTCCCTTTCTGATATTTCCTACCCATTTCTTCTCCCTTCCCTTCTATTCCCTTTCACTATTATTTATATTCCCCAAATGAATGAGACCATATAATGTTTGTCCTTCTCCAATTGACTTATTTCACTCAGCATAATACCCTCCGGTTCCACCCACGTTGAAGCAAATGGTGGGTATTTTTCATTTCTAATGGCTGAGTAATATTCCATTGTATACATAAACCACATCTTCTAAAAAAAAAACCACATCTTCTTTATCCATTCATCTTTCAATGGACACCGAGGCCGGGACACCTGCACACCGATGTTTATATATTTATAATTTTGTTCAATACATAGAGTTATTACTGAAGAGTTCCCTTGGTTCTTTAATATATATATTAAATATATACATGCCTTTATCACAAATATCCAAAGAAGCTGAACTATTGCTCTGTAACCCCCCTGAACACAAACTATCAAATATCAGACACCATTTCTCCCATATCATGTGTAAACAACAATCTGAATTCTTCCTAGTAACTTCCACAGACTAAGAACTTGAACTTTATTTCATACTTTAAGAAAAAGAGTAATATTTGCAAATGACGTATTAGATAAAGGGCTAGTTTCCAAGATCTATAAAGAACTTATTAAACTCAACAGCAAAGAAACAAACAATCCAATCATGAAATGGGCAAAAGACATGAACAGAAAATTCACAGAGGAAGACATAGACATGGCCAACACGCACATGAGAAAATGCTCCACATCACTGGCCATCAGGCAGAGGAAGACATAGACATGGCCAACACGCACACGAGAAAATGCTCCACATCACTGGCCATCAGGGAAATACAAATCAAAACCACAATGAGATACCACCTCACGCCAGTGAGAATGGGGAAAATTAACAAGGCAGGAAACCACAAATGTTGGAGAGGATGTGGAGAAAAGGGAACCCTCTTGCCCTGTTGGTGGGAATGTGAACTGGTGCAGCCACTCTGGAAAACTGTGTGGAGGTTCCTCAGAGAGTTAAAAATAGATCTGCCCTACGACCCAGCAATTGCACTGCTGGGGATTTACCCCAAAGATTCAGATACAATGAAACGCCGGGACACCTGCACCCGGATGTTTATAGCAGTAATGTCCACAATAGCCAAACTGTGGAAGGAGCCTTGGTGTCCATCAAAAGATGAATGGATAAAGAAGATGTGGTTTATGTATACAATGGAATATTATTCAGCCATTAGAAACGACAAATACCCATTATTTGCTTCGACATGGAGGGACCTGTAGGGTATTATGCTGAGTGAAATAAGTCAATCGGAAAAGGACAAACATTATATGGTCTCATTCATTTGGGGAATATAAAAGTTAGTGAAAGGGAATAAAGGGAAAGAGAGAAAATGAGTGAAAATATCAGTGAGGGTGACAAAACATGAGAGACACCTAACTCTGGGAAATGAACAAGGGGTAGTGGAAGGGGAAGTGGGCAGGGGGTTGGGGTGACTAGGTGATGGGCAATGAGGGGGGCACTTGGCAGGATGAGCACTGGGTGTTATGGTATATGTTGGCAAATTGAACTCCAATAAAAAAATTAAAACATATGTCTGGTAAAAAAAGAAAAGGAGCAATAATTTAATGAAACATATTTTATAGTTAATTTATACCTAATTCAAAATCCATTTTGTTTATACAAAAATTTATCTTTAAATAACATGCAGTTAACCAGTCTGAACAGGAACCAACACTATCAATTTCTTTTTTTTTTTTTTAAATTCTTTTTTTTTTTAATTTTTACTTATTTATGATAGTCACACAGGGAGAGAAAGAGAGAGGCAGAGACACAGGCAGAGAGAGAAGCAGGCTCCATGCACTGGGAGCCTGATGTGGGATTCGATCCCGGGTTTCCAGGATCGCGCCCTGGGCCAAAGGCAGGCGCCAAACCGCTGCGCCACCCAGGGATCCCAACACTATCAATTTCTAAAATTAATGATTCAAACTATCAAAATATTGTCCAAATCCACTTGAGTCAAAATAGCATTTCTTTTGGTTCAAATGCCTAAGTTGGATTCTTTTTCACTTTCCTATTAGAATTGTATGATATTTGATCTCCCATCCAATAAGATATTAGTTTAAAACTTATTCAAAGGGACAAATAAAAAAGAACACATCTTTCCATACTATAAACCTTAATTTTATTCACAACTTATAAATTGTCACATTATTAATCTGCTCATTGAGTTATTTAGCAATAATAAGACCTTATTGTAGCATCATTGCTATTGTGTAATCTTAAGTGCAATGTAAAAAATAAATGGTCTCACTATATAGGTAGTACAGTAACAGCTGTACTTTTGTGTTTGTTAATGTGTAAGATAGTGTAATGATGCCATAAACATCAACCAATAAACAAGGGATTACTGATTTCTCAGTCTCACTCATCTGGTTCTGGAACTTGTAAAACTATTTTAGTATCACACAGCTCTAAACTACCTTTTAAAGACTAACTCTTTAACTCTACTACTTTGGATAAAGTTAACTAGGAAAATGTTACTAAGATATTATCACTGATACGCTCTTTTGATTGTTAGCACTTCCAGTTAGTGAATATATGCCATGGAATAAACAAGAAATACATTACTTAACTATATAAACACTAGAGTTTCATAGTCTCCCCATTAGGATTTAAAGTGGGTTTACTGCCTATATCAACACAGGCATAGTCCTGTAATGTAAATATGTATTAATCTTTATTCCATCTCTTTGATCATGCCATATTACCTATCTGGAATTGCTCTCCTTTTGCCTGTGATCTATCCTAAGCTTTTAAGTCTGATGTCTTTCCTGAAACCTTGAGCATTCTAGTCAACACTGGTATTTTCTATGTCAAGCCGGCGATGCGAAGTTAACACTTACTGTTTTCTAATTGTTTAATATATGATGGTTTGATTTCTATAATGGAGTTATAACTTCCTCGAGGACACATTCATGTCTTACATTACTTTTTCACCCATAGTTGTGGGAAAATAGAAGGTATCTAAAAATGTTCATTCATTAATTAGATTCAACAAAATATCCCCTGTCATGACATTAGCACAAAGACATTAGGAGAACCCTCCTGTAATAACAAAATTCCAAGGGTAATTGAAATAACAAGTCTGCTTCATGAAGAAAAGGAAGCTATTGGTTTCATAAAATCTGTGTCTTCTCTGTGAAGTTTGTGATCTCAACTTGTCCTATGATTACATGCTTAAAGATACTCCTTTGACTATTCCATTTTAGAGAAGGCCAATATTTAAAAGTTCTTACTAAATCTCTTTCTATCACTAAAATGCTTCATATACAGTTAAAAAATAATAAACCAGAACTTGCTCCCTGTAACACCTAACTACATGGTATTTTGGCATGGTCTTCATTTTTAGCCATTCACAATGAAAATCATCTTTTATTGTGGGGGTAGATATCTTTTATCTTGAAAGGTATTCTAAGGATATTCCCATATATGTTATTTCATAACTTTAAAATTATAGGACCATCATTCAACTAACTTATACCATTAGATCTTATACCATTTATAAAGATATCAGAGTTATAAAATCAGGAACAACTCTGCTAGCACCAAAATTAGTTAATTTTTATCATTATCAGACCAAAAACACCTGAGGTTCATAAGAGAGTATTTTCCATTGCTGATCCTGTTGGAAGCTAATTCATGCTCAGTTACTGACTGGAATTAAAATAATCTAATATGTTTAAATATAAATAATCTACTAATTGTATTGAACAGTCAGTTCAACTTCAGATGTATTCATTTAGAGAGAAATTAACAGGCATTCCTGCCTACTGAAAATAAACTAAGAGTATCTTTTTCTTCTCTTTTCAGCTAATTAATCTGTTCCAAATCTCTTACTCCTCAAGTATTTGCATATACCTCCCAATCACGAAAATGTAACTAGATATAAAAAGAAGAAGCTCTCTGAATACAAGAAATTTCTCTAATTTAAAAAGTAATAATAAAACTTCATCAACAATAAAAATGTACTAAGTTTCAACTATATGCAAGGAAATTAGTTGGTTCCAGGGGTCAGAAGTCATATAAGGAATAAGATGACCTGGTCCTATAAATGCTTCCAAGCTAATTGCAGAGATAAGGCATATAGATAAAAATATAATAACAATTATATAGCAACCAAAGTTGTTTACCACAGTGATTACTATAGTGGTTGTACCACTCAAATTATTTGACACCAAATTTCTAAATGGCACCTTTTTAGAAGTTGATAGGCTCCTAGCAAATATTAAGAAACATGAGATATTAGAACATTTATACACTCATGCACCTGGCATGGCCCCTCTTTGCATAATATGGCATTTTATTTTATTTTAATTTTTTAAAGATTTTATTTATTTATTCACAAGAAGCAAAGAGAGAGAGGGGACACAGGCAGAGGGAGAAGCAGGCTTCCCAAGGGAAGCCAGATGCGGAACTCTATCCCAGGATCCCAGGATCACAACCTGAATGGAAGGCAGATGCTCAACTGCTGAGCCTCTCAGGCATCCCAACATGACACTTTTAATTAAAGCTTTACCTTAACTGAACTGTATCCTATCCTAGTAACCTTTCTGAAAATACACATAGAAATCTAGGTTGAGCTTGAGATTCCTTGGTTAAGCTTGACTTTAAAAGTATCCAAAAGTATTGGTACCAAGGATGAATATGAAAATTAGTAAGAAAAAAATTAGGGAAAGGCTAATAAGAAAGGAGAAAGGAACACTAACAAAGAAACACTACTAGTATAAATAAAAAGAATATAAAAGAATAATATAATAGAAAATATGTTTATCAAATATATGTAAATAATCTTTCTTTCCCTCCCTCTATCCAAAGTTGAATAACTGCTTAAAACCATATTTTATTAAAACTATACTTTATTAATGTAATTGACAAAGGGAATTTTCAGGATGAGCCTTTCTACCCTGTTCATAAATATATCTTTAAATGATGAGTTATCTGTAGGGTGAAATAAAAAATGAAAGGCTTAATTCACACTCACTTGATGTATGGTCTTTAGCAAGTTCCAATACCTGTCTTTTTTCCTCCAATTCATATATTTGTGCCTTTCTAAACTTTGTATCTTACCTCCAGTTAGGGAAACTTCACTTAGATAGACGTGTAATGTTGCATGATTTCTTTTTACAAAGAATTAAATCTTTAAAAAAATAGAAATAATCATTAAATTTTATGTAGTCTGGATCACTGCCTAGGTCTCATTAAGCTTCAGTTAGGACCTGACTTAGAAAGAGGTCAACTGAATTTAGTTACCATATAAATTCACTGTTTTGATTTCAGAAAACTGAGTTACATACGGTCTGGAATAATTTGTAAAATGAGATGTTAAGCCCTTTTTTTGGCCGAATATGGAATTTGAGACTTGTTGTGGTGAAAGTGATAATCTCAATGAAAAGTTCTATGAAAAATCTAATAAATACCATTTGAGTTAGCTCCTCTCAAGAATTTCCATAGGACTAACTTCTCATTGTTCTACATTTTTTTCATTAAATCTTATTTTTTTACATTCTTATCAGAATTTGCCTTTTAATTGACTGTCTCTTTTATTCTAGTTTTATGATAGATCAAGTGATTAAATATATCTCCCCTCTATATCTTCACATGCCTTACTCAATACACATTTTAGGAAAGCATAATATATATGGATATGTTTTTTTTAAAACAATTTTTTTTAATGATAGTCACACAAAGAGAGAGAGAGAGAGAGAGAGAGAGAGAGAGGCAGAGACACAGGCAGAGGGAGAAGCAGGCTCCATGCACCGGGAGCCCGATGTGGGACTCGATCCCGGGTCTCCAGGATCACGCCCTGGGCCAAAGGCAGGCGCCAAACCGCTGCGCCACCCAGGGATTCCCATATATGGATATGTTAACTTTAAGTATATCTCAGCAACAACTGATCGACAATGGCCTTTAAAATTGTGAGGTTCAGAGAGGAGGAAAGCATATGACAAACCTTCTAGACCAGGGTTATGCAAATCAAACAGGCAATGAACCTGATATACTCACACTTGGTATACTTTTGCCTGGTACATTGATCTTGTCCTGTAGATAGTCTTTCCTTTTGACTGAATTAAGAGCATAATGAAAGCTATTCTGGATTCATCCATCCAGCTCAGTATCCTGTTTCTGATGATATCACTTGTGCAGTTCTGAGCATACAGTAGGCAATCAATATTTCATTGAACTTTTCTTGAAATAAGTAGGCATATCTGACTTCTAAACTATCCTAAATAAAAGCCATAAATTCCTCCATTAAATGCATATAAATTTAACTCCTTTTTGAATCTTCATTTTCAGTATACAAAACCTTTTTAACATATAAAATGGTACTTTTTCATTTATCTTAATATAGCTATTTCTACCCTATGTCCCAGTAATTCTACTTCCAGTATATACCTCAGAGAACTCTTGCAAATGTGTAGAGTGTTATACATTTAGTACTGCAGCATTTCTTTAATTGGAAAAGAAAATAAAAGCCACCTATAAATGGCTATGAAGAGGGGATGGATAAATGAGCCATATTTATATGATAAATTATTACATATACAAATGTAGAAACAACATGATAGATCTAAAAAGTAATACTGAGTAAAAGCTATGGAACCTAGATATATATTAAGTGTAATATTGATATAAATTTAAAAACATGTATAAAATATTGTATTGGGTAGATCTAAAAAGTAATACTGAGTAAAAGCTATGGAACCTAGATTATATTAAGTGTAATATTGATATAAATTTAAAAACATGTATAAAATATTGTATATTTTCCATGAATGCATATTTCTTCATGGAAAGGGATACACATAATACTAAGTAGCTGTTTCTAGCAGGGAGAACAGAATAAGACTAGTGAGTGTTGTCAAAGGAGACTTCAACTTCACTATATTGTTTTATTTATATTATTTTAAAAAGAACTGGAAACAGGTGTGACACAATGTTGACTGTTGTCGGGGTACCAGGGTGGTGTAATCTATTAAGTATTCAACTCTTGGCTTTGGCTCAGGTCCTGATCTCAGGGTCCTAAGATCTGTTAGGCTCCATGCTCAGTGAGGAGTCTGTCTTCCTCCCTTTGCTCCTCCTCCCTGTCTCTCAAAAATAAATAAATCTTTAAAAAATTTTCACTGCTGTCAATTCTTGGAGGAGGTAGAAACATGGATGTTTAATATATTAAATATTTTTATATCTTCTATATTTTAAAGTTTCTCATAAAAATAAATTTTCTTAGAAAGCTACAAAGTGACTCATTTAATATTGAGAGCATATACTACAAGCTTATTAAAAACAAGCAAACAAAAGAATACTTCCCTCTATCATTGAGTAGGCTGAGTTGTGGGAAGGTTACCTTCTCTTAGTTGCTCAAGACCTCAGGAACAGGGGTGCCTGGGTGGCTCAGCCAGTTAAGCATCTGCCTTTGGCTTGGGTCATAATCTCAGAGTCCTGGGATCGAGCCCTACATCAGGCTCCCTGCTCATTGTGGAGCCTGCCCTTTCCTCTCCCTCTGCTGCTCCCCCTGCTTGTGTGCTCTCTCTTTCTCTCTCTCTCTGCCAAATAAATAAACAAAATCTTTTAAAAAATCCTAGGAACAAAATCATATTTACTCTACCTATACACTCCATGATTTTATGCAGATTCAATCAACCCATTCTTTCTATACAGAAGAATATTAAATATTCTAATAGTATTAAATAGTCTGCTCAAAGCCCTTCTGGCACTTTTTGAAACTTCTTCTCTGGCCCCTGTCTTGACATTAATTATTTCTCAAGAAGTGGTGAGCAGAAATGCCACAATTTTTCAAGCACCAAAATACCATGGTTTTATATCAGTATGATTTTCTCTTTTGTTTCAAATACCTTTCTTGATGTTTACATATTTGTTAAGGGTTTTTTGTCTGTAGAATACATTACTAAGCTATCATTTCTGAGAGCCTCTAAGTATTCTAACATTCAGGATAATCTCATTTTTTTTTTTTTTTATGTAGTATTTATTTATTTATTTTTTTTTATTTTTTTTTTATTTTTTTTTTTATAAATTAATTTTTATTGGTGTTCAATTTACCAACATACAGAATAACACCCAGTGCTCATCCCGTCAAGTGTCCCCCTCCGTGCCCGTCACCCATTCACCCCCACCCCCCGCCCTCCTCCCCTTCCACCACCCCTAGTTCATTTCCCAGAGTTGGAAGTCTTTATGTTCTGTGTCCCTTTCTGATATCTCATTTAATCCTTATCATAAACCTAAGAAATAGATATTATTACCCCTGTTTTTGTGAGTGAGGAAATTGAAATACAAAGAGATTACATAAACTTGCCCTTGATAATCACATATTAAATATAGGAACCAGAAATTCAAACCTAGCTCTGTATGACTCTAAATGTCTTGTTCTTTCCAATGGCCTGAAGCAAAAAAGTTTATAATGACTTCAAGATACCTTTCCTGGATTCAATTTTACCAATTTCAGTATACCAGTTGAAAACCTAGACATGCTATCATTGCACTGCATTTGCTATGGCTATTCCTAAAAAAGAATAAGCTTTAAGATATTTTGTTGCACATCTGTCAATTTAATATAAAGGCAACACTAGATGATTCTAGACATAGAGTAGTGGTTCGTAAGTGGAAGTGATTTTATCCTTCAGAGAATATTTGACAATCTCCGGAGATATTTTTGATTGTTAAAACTTTGGAGGTGGTAGAAAGCTATTGTATATATAGAGGTGTATATAGAGGGCAGGGATACTGCTAAATGTCCTACCTTGTACAGGACAATCCTCCAAAACAAATAAATGACCAGCCCAAAATGTCTACAGTATTGGTTGAAAAACCCTGACACAGAGGGAATAATTGTGGACCACATTATAGCTAATTTTAGGGAAAAATAATATTTGAAAATAACAAAATATATGTTAATTGTACTGGAATTAAAATAAGAACCTTAATAGAATGTGTGCACTAAAATATAGAGAATTCAAATATTTGCAAAGCTTGCTAACTCTGTTCAAACCAGTTACCAGATAAATTTCTAAAATCATGAAAATGACTTTGACAGAATTTTGACTTGAGATTCCACAATCAGTCTACGATGAGAAATTAATAGT
Organism: Nyctereutes procyonoides; assembly: GCF_905146905.1. Taxonomy (NCBI): domain Eukaryota; kingdom Metazoa; phylum Chordata; class Mammalia; order Carnivora; family Canidae; genus Nyctereutes; species Nyctereutes procyonoides. The sequence continues at coordinate 60,437,689 of NW_026575125.1, read as the reverse complement.
AAATAAAAGCAGTATCTAGAACTAAGTGTGTAGGTGCTGTAGCCATGAAAATTGAATACAGGAGTACAGAGTAGTACACTTTTAAAAGAGCAAGTGTTTTGTTTGTTTTTTACCTTGTCTTCACCTGTCCTTCTGATAAAAGTCTCTTATCTTTGTTCTTTCTTCTCTTAAAGACTTTTCTTCAAATAGCTCCTAGACGGTAAAATAATAGATATAAGAAAATGTTTTATTAAAAATGAGTTTCTCTATGAGCACCTATACCTATATTAAAGAATTTCTGAATCATACAACTCTCAAAACTAATTTGGAATCATCCCAAAGTGGGAAAGTATCTCTAATAATAGCAAATGCTTTATTCTTTCTCACCATCTCACCTTCTAAGAATCAATCAACTCATTTAATAACAAGATATAGTTGCATTGATTATTCAAGTTTTACAAAGGTTTTCTGGCAAAGGCAAATTTTAAAGCCTTGAGTGCTCTGTTAAAAATCAACGTAGTCTAGAGAAATTCTCTTTCTGATAATTATGTATTACAATCACTAAATATCACCATTTATTATTAAAATAACAATGAAATCCTAAGAATGGTCACTTATAAAAATGATAAATATGCAGATGTATTTTTCCTAAGACTTTTTTCTATTCAGTTGAATCTTATATTCAACTTATCTTGTCTCCTTGTGCTCCTCCCCCACTTGCTAATTATAAACTGGATATTTTTCACATCATCTACTGCAGCCACTCAAACCCATTCTTCTTGTCTTTAAACTTCTATTCCTGCCTCATCTTCTATTTGCCTTAGCTAATAGAGTTTTACCTCTTTTGTAGCTCTCATCTTTGTCCTGTCACTTGAACAGTTCTAGGCTAGGAAATTCTGCAAATTAAAACCACAGAAAAATGAAACCAGCTAGGTGTTTGTTGCCTGCTAGGGAAAAACTTTTCTCATTATGAGCAAGAAAGACCCTACAAAGAAACAAAACAGAGGATCATAAGGAAAGGAAGGGAAAAATAAAATAAGATGAAATCAGAGAGGAAGACAAATACTAAGAGACTCTTAACTGTAGGAAACAGAGTGAAGGTTGCTGGAGGGGAAGTGGAGGGGGGATGGTGTAACTGGATGATGGGCATTAAGGAGAATAAGTGATGTAATGAGCACTGGGTCTTATATGCAATGGATGAATAACTGAAATCTACATTTGAAATTAATGACTATGTTAAATAATTTAATTTAAATAAGTTTAAAAAAGATCCTATGATATGGATGGAGAAGAGAGTATTACAACAAGCAAACTAAGTCAATCAATCAGAGAAAGACAAATAACATATGATTTCACTCATAGGTAGAATTTAAAAAACAAAACAAATGATCATGGGATGAAAAAAGAGAAAGGCAAACCAAGAAATAGACCCTTAATATAGAGAAAAAAACTGATGGTTACCAGAGGCTACCAGAGGCTACCTGATGGCTACCTCAGATTAGAAGCATTTTTTAAACTATGAAGGGTGTGTGGGGAGATGGGTTAAATAAGTGATGGGGATTAGAGAGTGCACTTGTGATGAGCACCAGGTGTTGTATGTTAAGTGTTGAACCACTAAATTGTCCACTCAAAACTGATATTACACTGTATGTTAACTGGAATTTAAATAAAAACTTAAAAAGTAAGAAAGACCCTTAGTTTCTACCTCTCTAGGGATTCTAGAAAACTGAATCTTCTGGGATCCCTGGGTGGCACAGCGGTTTGGCGCCTGCCTTTGGCCCAGGGCGCGATCCCGGAGACCGGGGATCAAATCCCACGTCGGGCTCCCGGTGCATGGAGCCTGCTTCTCCCTCTGCCTGTGTCACTGACTCTCTCTCTCTCTCTCTCTATCATAAATAAGTAAAAATTAAAAAAATAAAAAAAGAAAATCGAATCTTCTTAAACTATAGAAAGAAGGAAGCAGAAGTAGTCTAATGAGTCCTCCTTGTCAATCTACTATAAGCATTCAAAAGTATTGGATTACAAGTCAATGAGTCCTGAATTGAATACTGACTCCATTTACTCAAACTTTGCTTGGGCAGGGACACATGGCTGGCTCAATTAGTTCAGCATTTGACTTTTAATCTTGGGGCTGTGAGTTCAACCCCCATTTGGGTATAGAGCTTACTTAAAACTTGCTTGGGCAAATTATATGATCTCTCTGAGTCTTTTTTTAATTAGTAAAAAGAGGATGATAATGCCTTTTCAGATTAGAAGCATTTTGTAAACTATGAAGTTCCATCCAAACTCAATATGGATGAAAGATCTAAATGTGAGACAAGATTCCATCAAAATCCTAGAGGAGAACACAGGCAACACCCTTTTTGAACTTGGCCACAGTAACTTCTTGCAAGGTACATCCACGAAAGCAAAAGAAACAAAAGCAAAAATGAACTATTGGGACTTCATCAAGATAAGAAGCTTTTGCACAGCAAAGGATACAGTCAACAAAACTAAAAGACAACCTACAGAATGGGAGAAGATATTTGCAAATAACATATCAGATAAAGGGCTAGTTTCCAAAATCTATAAAGAACTTATTAAACTCAACAGCAAAGAAACAAACAATCCAATCATGAAATGGGCAAAAGACATGAAGAGAAATCTCACAGAGGAAGACATAGACATGGCCAACATGCACATGAGAAAATGCTCTGCATCACTTGCCATCAGGGAAATACAAATCAAAACCACAATGAGATACCACCTCACACCAGTGAGAATGGGGAAAATTAACAAGGCAGGAAACCACAAATGTTGGAGGGGATGCGGAGAAAAGGGAACCCTCTTACACTGTTGGTGGGAATGTGAACTGGTGCAGCCACTCTGGAAAACTGTGTGGAGGTTCCTCAAAGAGTTAAAAATAGACCTGCCCTATGACCCAGCAATTGCACTGTTAGGGATTTACCCCAAAGTTTCAGATGCAATGAAACGCCGGGACACCTGCACCCCGATGTTTCTAGCAGCAATGTCCACAATAGCCAAACTGTGGAAGGAGCCTCGGTGCCCATCGAAAGATGAATGGATAAAGAAGATGTGGTTTATGTATACAATGGAATATTACTCAGCCATTAGAAATGACAAATACCCACCATTTGCTTCAACGTGGATGGAACTGGAGGGTATTATGCTGAGTGAAGTAAGTCAATCGGAGAAGGACAAACAGTGTATGTTCTTATTCATTTGGGGAATATGAATAATAGTGAAAGGGAATATAAGGGAAGGGAGAAGAAATGTGTGGGAAATATCAGAAAGGGAGACAGAACATAAAGACTCCTAACTCTGGGAAACGAACTAGGGGTGGTGAAGGGGGAGGGGGTGGGGTGAATGGGTGACGGGCACTGAGGGGGACACTTGATGGGATGAGCACTGGATGTTATTCTGTATGTTGGTAAATTGAACACCAATAAAAATTAATTTATTAAAAAAACAAATTGAGCTACTAGACAATATAGTATATTAACCTATATTAAATTATTCATTTCAATTACACAAACAGAGACAAAATATAGACTTCTGGGACCAATTCCAAGTTTATTCTATCAGAATCTACAGAGGTTAGTCCCAATCATCTGTATTTTTAACAAGAACACCAAAGTTTGATTAAGACTACACACACTATGCCATTCTAATTTCTGGTGTCCTTTCTCTTACTTCATTGAAAGTTTAATTATATGTACCATTTAATTTTCTGATCATCTTGAAATCATTTGGTAAAATGTAAGAAAAATGCCATGTTGTCAAAAAACAACTGAAATCAAATCTTAAAAAGTATGTAATTTAGACTTTAACAGATATTTTTAAATAAATATTTTAAAATGTAAAAAGCAAAGCTTGTTTTTTATAACACAGTAGATTGTAAAATATTTACAGAACTAAGAATGATTAAACATGAAAATAATTAAATTTACTGAAGGAATTATTATGATTTACCACATTAGCTTTATTTGAATAATGTCAAATTTTAATACATTCAATAATGCTGAGTTAACTTAAGATACTGTATTGGTTCTTCACATCTACATTATCTTAGTGAAAATTCTCAGATATTTTAAAACACATCTTTCTAAGTATCTATAATTGAAATTTTCCACATCTGGGTTTATCAACTGATAAACTGATGCTACTTCTGTTAAATCTTCATATTTAGAGTTAACTAAGTTCCAAAAGAACAATTTGGGAGGTCCTATACATGTTATTTTTATCATTATAGCCCTTTTCAAAGGCTGAAAGGAGAAAAAGGTAGCTGCCTATTTAGGTGAGACAGGGTTAGAGGTATTACTAAATCTGGAAGAGTGGAAGAAACAAAGCCATGATCTAAGATAAGCCAAAACAATAAGAAATATAAATACAATAAACAATAAATAATAGTTCCTTGGGGGAGAGAGTAAAATGATATTGTTAAAGATTAAATCTAGCTTTAAAATGCTTAACATTAACTATAACTATAATATAGTAACTATAATAAACATTTCCAGAATTCATCATAATGTTTAAGAGACTTAAGTTATTGATTTTAATTAAGTGTTTAGAATATGTGTTAATATAACACTGGTATATTCTTACAGGCTATATTAACCTGGAAACAACACAAATATTCATCATTAGGACAATGAATGAAAATTAACAAAATGTTCATACAGTGGAATACAGCAGTGAAAAAGAATGAACTACAGTTATAAGCAATAATGCAGGCAGACAAGGAACATTATGAGTCACAAAAGCATGTCAAAGAAGAAAAAACACTGATTTATGCAGAGTTTAGAAATATATAACAGTAAATAATACTGTTTAGGAATTCAAATACTATGAGAAAACTGTAAATTAAATCAGGGAAATTATATATAAATTTGAGACAGCAGATGACTCTAAGGAGGGAAGGAAAGAAATGTGATTAGGGAAAGTGTACACAAGGGAATTTAAAAGGAATGGTACTTTTCTTAAATTAGGTCATACGTGTTTCCTGTATTGCTTTTTATTCTGTACTCCTGTTTTACAAATATTTTATAGGTATTCAATTATTAATAAAAACAATTAAAAGTTGATGACTTTCCTTTGAGTACTTTTTTATAATAAAAGAAGCTTATGATTTAAATATCTTTTAATTCCTTGTTTCAACAGCAGCAATAATAATATACATATACTTCAAATATTTCTATTACTGTGCCTAAGATTAAAAAATAAATTCTAAATCTAACTTTAAAAGATAAGATTCCCAAGATAAAAACATGAGGGCAATTTTTGGAGTCAATATTAGTTCACAACTCATATAAATAACAATTTCTGAATCTTCTAAGTAGTTTGTCAATCAAAGATATAGGTTATGCATTTTATTTCCTAGCATGGACAATAACAAACTTCCTAACTGAACAAATATTTTTAGATCTTAATTCTACTAAAAACCCTGTTCTACCCTAAAGATCCCTCTCTTAAGAAGTTCAACAATATGCAAAACAATTTAAAAAACAGTTCGAAAAAGGCTTAATTTATAGGTTACCGATATATAACTAGAAATAACATAAGACATGGAAATTCTTAAGTTTTAGCAGATTGTTCTAGTCTATATGTGGATTTATTGAAGGCACTTTGTTAATACATATTAAGCATCTAAGGGAGAACTTCTAAAAATATTTTGCACTTTCACACCAAAAAAAAAAAAAAGTTCTCAGTGAAATACAATTATCTATTGTGGAAAGTGATGAAATAATCATTACATGTGCCAAGTTTTTTCTGTCTCTATAAAGGTAAATCTTGCATCTGAAACATATATAGCAAGATTAAAAAAATAAATATAATCTTTATACAGTCCCGTTTATGTAAAGTATTTTCTATCGTACTCTCCCTGAGCTTTTAGGGGAAAAATAAAAGGTTTTCCAGGATCAAGGGCTCATAATTAGTTAACAGTCTGAAGCCTACCAAACGTCATTAACACAAAAGTCTAAAACAGTACCTTATTTTAGAACCATTTTGGCGCAACAGGAAACAATCCTGAAGATAAAAAGGCCATTATATATTATTTCCCCCACATATTGAAATTTTAAAGATGAGAAAAAATTTAAAGCCAAATATAAAATTCCTCAGCAAGAGCATAATTACTCTATTTTTTTTCCAAAGCATTTCTTGGAATTTCCAAGTGTTGAATTAAATGCAGTGATATCATCAAAGATCCCCTTTATTCCCACAAATCTAGAGATGGTGTCTAATAAATTACCTTGGATATCTTGGTGTTACATAAAAGGCGCCAAGTGTTTCAATTAACCCTCCCGTCAATTATACTTTGGAGAGATTTTATGGTAATTTTCGTATTGTATCCATCCACTCCGAAAAATAGTAATTTATTACAACTTTGTATTTCACAACAACTTCGCCTCTTAAACCTGGGCTTACTCTTTTGTCTTCCCCTTCTAACTTAAACCTTTAAAGATCATGACCTTTTTAAAAACTTAAACTGAACCTCGCAACTGAAAATTCCCATCCCCGCTAACCCCGAAGGTTCTCATTTCATAGGGTTATATATATGTTTAAAGTACTGTAGAAACCCTATACCTTTTCCTTCATCCGTAAGACAAACTCAGAACAGAAGTGAGAAGCCAAGGATAGTGTGAAATCTGAGTAAAGAGTTTGGGGCGGAAGTTTAAGAAGAGCTCAGAGTACGACAAAAGAACTAGGCGGTTAGCAGAGTGACGAAAACCGTTAGGCGCTGGCTTAAAGACACGAGGGGGAGGGGCATAACCCCTAGAGCCCGCCAACGCCCCCAAGCGACTACTGCCCACCCTAACAGCTACTCCGAGCAGCAGCCATTTTGGCGTTACACCAGCCCCGCCCCTCGGTCGTAGGCGGCTCCACCCCGGGCCAACTGTGAGCGGAAACAGGAAGTGGGATTGTAAACCTATAGGAGCGAGGCGGGCAGCTAGTCAGAAATAGGGCGGTACTCTGAGTACCCTATCAAGTTCGTGCTATTGCTCTGGGCTGTCGCCTCACCAAAAAAGTTGTGGGACCACGTTGAATATCAAGAGTATCCTTTCCCGTCTGAAAAGCTGCTGCTGGAGTTTAGGAAAGGGGAGAAGGGCAAAGGCTGGGGCCCTGTGAGGCGCATGTAGGTGACCTTTTAGGTCTAATTATGGGAAGATGAGGGCACTGATGCTGATTGGTAGGTGTCTGTAACTCTGTTGTGGTTTCCTGGTAGCCGCCGCTGTCTGGGAAGTGGGACTGCTTTGGCGAGTGTGGGAGGAGTTGGGGGACTGAGATGATTTTTGAGTGTGAACCCTTGTTCAGGGCTCCTGTCACGTGTCCTTTCAGTTATTTTATCCACCTCTTAGAAATTGAGGCGGGGGTTGTATGGTTAAAAGCAGCGGGAGTTTGCCAGAGGTTTGGAGCAGAGGTATAGGTTTTGAATACAGAACAAGGCCAGATGGCTTGTTTGTTTTTGTTTTTCCAGATGGTTTTTGTAGAACTTCATTTTTCTGGATGTAGGTGACTGGTAATGAGGTGAAGTCCTTAATACCACCCTTGCAAACTAAATTGAGAGCTTGCTTGATAATCTGATTTAGCATATAAGGAAACTCATAGTTTCCTAAAGCTGTAAAAATCCATCAGTTGCACCTGTTTTTCTACTTGAGCACTAAGGTCAAGGTTAGGAAGCAAGCTGTGTGACTCCCTGAATTGGGGGATGAAATAATTTTTTCACTACTGAAATACCTTCACAAAATTTCTATTTCTTTGTAATTCGTCTTTCTTACAGGAGTTGGCATTATAGAAAATAGAGTAGTTTGGTATTTTGCTACTGAATAAAATTTAGCAAAATACCAATATGAGGGTAACAGTTATTGTTTGATAGTTCATTTTATAGCTGTTTTGTCTTCATTAGTTTGTAAATCTGAAAAACAGGATTTCTGGTGGGAGGATAAGATTATATAAGCGATACTGAGAATATTGATCCAGAATCATTTCCTATCCTGTGCTGAACTGACCAAGATAAACCAAGAATAAAATGAACCTTTGAAGAGGCATGAAATATGTCATTTCATGAACAGAGTAGATGACTAAAAAATCCAATTATTGCAGCAGTTTAAAGGATATAATTTACGGAAATGTAGTTGTGTTAGATGATTTTTTAAAAGCAATTAGACGGGATCCCTGGGTGGCGCAGCGGTTTAGCACCTGCCTTTGGCCCAGGGCACGATCCTGGAGACCCGGGATCGAATCCCACGTCGGGCTCCAGGTACATGGAGCCTGCTTCTCCCTCTATGTCTCTGCCTCTCTCTCTCTCTATCATAAATAAATAAAAAATAAAAAAAAACTTAAAAAAAATAAAAGCAATTAGACTATGAATCAGATGATTCTAATCCCAGTTCTGCCTCTTAAGAAATGAGTTAGGGAAAGTCATATAGTCTCTGTCAAGCAACTTTTATTCATTTGTAAACATACTAACTACCTGCCAACCTTATACAGCTTTTGATAAAGATAAAATAAAATGGAAGAGCTTACTAAATTATAAAGTTTTGAACATATTGTTAAGTATTACCAAATAGAGTACAAATTGCTATCTCTTTCCCAAGAACTTTTGGAAGGATTTGAGGTAACAGCTCTAAAATTGATTTTGTTTCTAATCAAGTTATTTTTGCTATACCTAAGCATACCATTTGTGATTTACAATAACATGATAGTTACTAATTTTATTTACTGAAAAGCATGTATGCCTAATTATAATTAAAATTAATAGTACTGTTATCAATAGTTTCATACTTAAAATGAAGTATTACCCTTCATTCTATCAAAAGAAGTGTAAAATCCAGATTTTTTCCTTGGAATATAGAGGAAGAAAATGACATGGACCCAGACCTGTCTTCCATAAATAAATAACATCACTTGAAACTTGAGTGACACTTATTTGTCACCTATATAAAATGCAAAAAAAAATAGGCATGCCTGGGTGGCTCAGTGGTTGAGCATCTGCCTTTGGCTCAGGGCGTGATCCTGGTGTTCTGGGATCAAGTCCTGCATTGGGTTCCCCACAGGGAGCCTGCTTCTCCCTCTGCCTATGTCTCTCCCTCTTTCTCTGTGTCTCTCATAAATAAATAAATAAAATATTTTTTAAATGCAAAAAAAATCATTGTTACAGTATGTAAGACCTAAGTGTGCTAATAGTTAGAATTGTAATTGTGACTTCTGTCTTCTATTAAACATAATCAATTTATCGTGGTGGATTAAGATAAATTTCACTTTGTTTTTTTTAAGATTTTATTTATTTATTCATGAGAGATACACAAAAAATTGAGAGGCAGAGGGAGAAGCAGGCTCCATGCACGGAGCCTGGTACAGGACTCGATCCCAGGACTCCAGGATCACGCCCTGGGCCCAAGGCAGGCGCTTAACTGCTGAGCCACCCAGGGATACCTAAATTTCACTTTCAAGAGCTTGTTTGGATGGTAAACTTTATTGTTGTAGTGTGTTTTACAAGTGCAGAACTAAGAGCAATATGTGTGCAATATTAATACAGTGTATTTCAGTAATGTTTGATTAACTTGCAGGAATGAAACAATAGAAGAGGTATTATTAAGAGATACTTCCTTACTCCACAGGTCTTTTTCTTTGTCCTTCATTTTCCATGTTTCTACTCCTCTTCTGGTATTTTGTTGTTTTTGTTGGACTTGGCTCAAGCATCCTTCATATCCAGGAAGCTTTTCATGTCATTTTAATCTCCTAATCCACCATCTCCAACAAACCTAGAAATCTGAGAGCACCAGCTCCTACTCTGTGCTTATTTCCCCACCTGTTTTCCCCTCCAGTTTAGATTTTTTTCCTAATACTGTAATTATATGCTTACTTGTCTCCCTCTTACATTAGGTTGTGAGTTCCTTGAGGATCATATCCTTATCTTTCATCTTTGAATCTTCATTTCCTTGCACAGCATTTGCCCCATAATAGATACAAAATGGGTAAATGACCTTCTGTTAAAAATTATTAGCATATATTGAGTCTCTACTGTGCGCTGAGGAATGCACTCAAGCTTTTGATACAGAGGGTTATAAGACCTGTTCTGAACCTTGAACACCTTTTGATCTGAGTCAGGACACATATAGTTGGGGATAAATATCAATACTAGGTAACACATACTAACTGAGGTGAGTGCTTGAACACATTCTTGATTACATGTGTGGATTTACTAAACTTAAAATTGCATGTAAAATTTTTATGTTAGAATGTGCCTTTACCTGGGGTAAAACATATGTAGCTGACATGTTTTTCCAAAGGATTCTAACATGAAAAAGGCTGATAAATAATGAAGTAAATAATAGGTTCTATAGATATTCTGAGAGTAGAGAAAAGGATGTCATAAACTGGACTGGTGTCATTGTATTCTTTTGTAGATGCCCAGACAGATGAGACTGTTATAGGCAATGATTGCCACCTACCTTAGAAATGTCTGTTTGCCATTATGAATGACTTTATATCCTAAGCAGAACTAATTACATATCAGAGTCTCTGAGGTTTTTATATTATTGACAAATATACTGTGATATTTTTGGACCAAATATTAATGATATCTTAAATGTGCTTTTTAAATATTGTTACCTGTCATGTGTCTTATAAATTATGGCCTGGCCTGGCTAGCTAGTAGAATGCTGGGTCTTTTTTTTTTTTTTTTAATTTTTATTTATTTATGATAGTCACAGAGAGAGAGAGAGAGAGGCGCAGAGACATAGGCAGAGGGAGAAGCAGGCTCCATGCACCGGGAGCCCGATGTGGGATTCGATCCCGGGTCTCCAGGATCGCGCCCTGGGCCAAAGGCAGGCGCCAAACCGCTGCGCCACCCAGGGATCCCAAATGCTGGGTCTTATAAGAAGTATTGCATGTGTAAGGATTACTTCTGGTTCATAATTTAAAGCCATTTAAGGACCAATTCTGAGCAATTCACTCTGAAAGCTAAAATGCAAAGAGGAAAATATGAAATGTGCTGGATTTGAATTTCTTCTTGTTCTTTTATATAGCAATTACTGCTCAATTATCTCTCTCTAGGCTTCAGTCTTCACATCTATAAAATGAGTGAAGTTGACAAGTAATTTCTAGGGTTCCTTTCAATTCTGATGATCCCAAACTCTACCTACCAGAAATACACAAGAGATGATCAAGAGCATAGGAGATGAAAAAGAGTTGATTCATAATGTCACTTCTTCTCATCAAATGTATGAATAAAAAATCTATGATATTGGTATTATTGCTTTATTCTGGGACAGGCAATTGCTAGTGGAAAATTTTTATTTCCTTCCTCTTACCTCCATTTTTTCCCCATCCTCTACTTCTCTGTGCCCAAAGGACTGCATAATCCTTTAGCACTTGGAATCAAATAGCTTTCTGCTCTACTGTATTTGGAAAATACATTAGCACTTGGAATCAAATAGCTTTCTGCTCTACTATATTTGGAAAACTTTCACTTGGTGTTACTCCACCGCTTCACATAGGCAGACAGAACATGAGATTTCTACTACGAAATTCTTCTAGTAAACTGAGTATAACAATTTTTCTTGAGGTAGCCGACTGAAATCTTAAAGCAAGACTTCATTATGCATGCATAATATGTTGAACCCTAATGACTTGCTTAAATTTATTGAAATTTTAAAGCAATAATATATTAGCGCATAGCTGATTTTCATCCCTTGCCTGTGTAATTGCAAAAAGTTAATTCAAATAAAATATTTTAAAGAGGCATGGTGCTTTTTATTCCCTGGTGAACTATATTGTCCAATTAAGATATGTGACTTAGTGAGTCATGAGGTGGTAATTAAAATTTATAGAATATCTATATGTGCTAAACTTTCTGCTAGGTATTTTGTATATATTATCACAGACTCTCAAAACAACTGGGAAGACAGGTGATAGTATCTTTTTTGTGTGATAGTATCATTTTATAGAAGAGGAAACTAAAGCTAAGAAAGCCACATTGCTTATAAGCACAGAGTAAAGGATCTAGGCTGGGCTCCAGTATCTGTTGTATTCACCTTAACATAGTACCTTCACATACAGCATAATTCATTTGTGTTTGATGGAATCCTAGGGTTACACAGAGATACTTCTTCTATATATTAATATTCATCTTGGGATTTTGCTTTAAAAAAGTTTGAGAAACCATGAATCTACACAATCACTTTAGGGAGGCCTAGCCTATGTTCTCTTGAAGACATTTCCTTGTAAAAGGTACACCTTAGATGAGGTAATGTTTTACATTTTAATTTTATAGAATTGGAAAGGTGGGAGTTACTACTTTCTGAAAATAAGAAATAATTGAAATGTTGAGATTAAATTCATTTATCTTATTTATTGTTTGTTTCCTTATTTATCAATCCCAAGGGCCAAGTGAGTTTGTTTTTTTGCTTTTTTTTTGTTTGTTTTGTTTTTTGTTTTTTGCTTTTACATGGATTTGCCAGGAGGAGGGTCAGCTATCGTCATTAATGGAGCTCTTTGAGAACAGTTTCTCAGAGTCAGTGTTATTGTTTATGTTAGCCAAAAAGCAAGCATGATGGTGTATCCTAAACCTCACAGGAGTTAAGATGAAGGTGGTAGAAATGGGAGAAAGAAGGGCAAACTAGGTAAAGGAATTGTATGTAAAGGCATAGAGTAGAGGCCAAAATCTTGAAGTACAAGGTGTTGGAGGCTGGGATTACCCAAAACCTTTAAGGGCCTTCTGCATCATTCTATACATGTTAATAGACATTGCTGTTCAGTTGTTTTAAACTTTAAGTCCATTAAAAATAGAGTATTTCAGCCATTGTCTTTCCAGTGGGCAAAGAAATACAAATTCTGTCTTAAATTGAATTTATGATTAGCCAGTGAAGGAGATTATTCTGACAATGTTATTTCTCCAAATAGAAAAATACTCCAGGGATTTATCATCAACTAAAATTATCACAGAAGGTCAACTCTGGTTCATAGCTCAATTTAGTAGTTGAATTGATACCATTACTTTCCTTATTTTTTTATTTTTCTTAAATTTTTATTTATTTATGATAGTCACAGAGAGAGAGAGGCAGGCGCAGAGACATAGGCAGAGGGAGAAGCAGGCTCCATGCACCGGGAGCCCGATGTGGGATTCGATCCTGGGTCTCCAGGATCGCGGCCTGGGCCAAAGGCAGGCGCCAAACCGCTGCGCCACCCAGGGATCCCGATACCATTACTTTCCATTCCCCAACTTCAATATAGAGGATAGTCACTTATTGTAGTATACACAGAGGGTGACTATTTGAGTAACAGATACTTGAATTTAAGGATCTCATACCCTGGTTATAGATATTACCCAAGAGTTAGAGGTAAGGGATGATACGGGGATGTTTTGATTTCTGGTATTGGGAAAAAGATTCATCATCAGGAAAACACTGATATTACTAGTTGCCTGGGCTATGTAGACATATACAAATATATTTAATAGTGATTGTAGTTTAAGATATATAGCCCTTCCCTGTGGATTCATGGCTTATGCTTATGTATATTAAACTGTACTACAACTATTGGTAATCTTGTCTGTCATATTCTAGTGTAAGGTTGAAGTTAGAGAATTCATCTCCTTATTCATTTCTGAACATACAGAATTATTTGGAATAGGAACTGGTAAAACTTTACATGCCCTTAATGTACATCTAGCCTCATGGTAGTTAATTATTTTTTAACTTAAAAAGAACTTGACAAAAAGAAAATAACTTGACTGTAGAAGGTGTGTGTGTGTGATGAGTGTGTGTGTGTATACACACATATACTTTGTGCTTTTGTGGGACAGAATTGTTATTCTGAATTTATTAAAATAAGTAATAAAATAATAAATGATAGTAATTATGTAATAGTCTTATGCTTTCTTTCACTGGTCATTGTTGATTTGTATGAAGTACTTTTCATAGTTAAATATACCTCCTGGCAAATAAAATTACTTTTTAAATTATTTGAGTGACTTTAAAACTTAATTTATAACTACTCGAGTTACAGATGTTTTACTAAGCCCCATATTCTTTTCCAAAGAAAATATTCCTGATAAAATTTAAAAATAATTCGATTATGCAGGAAAGTAGTATCTTCATGGCTTAAGGGAGCACCTCCTAATCATGTACACTAATATTTCTACACTGAAATATATGAACCTTAAATGGGATAAGTCAAAGACTATACATAACCTGTTTTTTTAAAGATTTTATTCATTTATTCATGAGAGACACAGAGAAAGAGAGAGACAGAGACACAGGCAGAGGGAGAAGCAGGCTCCATGCAGGGAGCCCAACGTGGAACTTGATCCCAGGTCTCCAGGATCACGCCCTGGGCTGAGGACAGTGCTAAACCGCTGAGCCACCCAGGCTGCTCTATACGTAACCTGTTAGTTGAGATCAGACTTTGTCATAAAATTTGTTTTGGTCAGGATGCTTTTTTGTTTGTTTTACTTGAGTGTAGTTGCCATACAATGTTACTTAGTTTCAAGTGTATAACATAGTGATTGGACAAGTTTATATATTATGCAATGTGCGCACAAGTGTGGTTACCACCTGTTTCCATCACTTTTGCAACACTGTTACATTATAATTGACTATATTTTTATGGCATGCCTTTTATTCCCAGGATTTATTCATTCTGTAACTGGAAGCCTGTATCTCTTAGTCCACTTTACAATTTTGCCCCCCCCCCCACTTCCCTCTGGCAGCTATCAGTTTGTTCTCTGTATTTATAGGTCGGATTTTTTCCCGATATATCGAAATGCTTTTTTCCCAATATATTATGTGCCACTGTAAGATACTTCTATACTATACATTTATATAAAATGCTTTGAGTATTTCCGTTAAGCACTACACTAGGCTGATAATAAAAGGATAATTAAGACTCATCCTTATTCACAAGGTGTCCATAGTCTAGTTGAAGAATCAGACATATAAACAAGCAATTATTGAGAGCTACAGAAAAATACATACCCAGATATATAAAGGAACATGGGAATATAAAGTAAGTAGCTACTGACACTGTAAACTTCAAATTAGTATTTCTTTAGGGTAGAAAGTTTAGAAACAGATTGTGTGAAAAGAGTCACAGAAGCTATTTTATACTGAATTTATATGAAGCACAAAAGGGTTTAGCTTTCTGAGTTACAATATTACTACACTTTCATATGTGTTGTCCATATACCTGTATTGTTTAATACATGATAATTGTTTTCTTATCTTTTCATTTTCAAATAATCATCCTTTTAAAAATTGAAAGATACCATCTTATGGATCAAGTATTATAAACTCTTAATGAATCAAACCTTTTATTTCAAATGACTTTTTTACAAAAATAATGTAGATTTAATCCTCATCCCACCCTAAAAATAGTACAAAAAAGAACAAAATACCAGTTACCTACTACTGAGTTAAAAAACAAAACATTACCAACTTAGCTCCCTTCTCCCACCAAAGGCAACGACTGTCTAAAATTTCATATTTATCATTCCATGTACTTTATATTTTACTACATAAATGTACATTCTTATGATATGATTATATATTCCATATTTCCCAGTTTTGTATGTATGGTGTCATATTGCCATATTCTTTTTATTCAAGGTGATGTTTTGGATTCATTATGTCATTTTCATTTCCATATTGTTTTTCATTGCAGAATATCCCGCAGGTTATCCATTATATCTGTGATGATCACTTAAGATATTTCCACTTTTTTTGTCATTACAAATAATACTGCTATGATCATTATTGCACATATTTCCTATGTTGACTGGGCATGATTTCTCTAGAATGTATACCTCAGATGGAATTTCTGTGTTGAAGAATATGTGCACTTTTGATTTTCTGTGTAGACATTTGTAATATTTGAAAGTAATGATGCTTTGATGAATTTCAATGTAATCTGTATGCAATTTTAAATTTTCATATTTTTTATTTTATCTTATTGTAATTAGTTTTTTATCATGCTTCCTAGGAATCCAGAACAATGCTTAAAAACAATAGCAGAAAAAATATAGCAGGAAGATTTTCTAGTTATTGATTTTATTTTTTTTACTTTTTTGTTATTCTAGGTTTTTTTATATTTTATTTAAATTCAATTTGCGAACATAAGATATAACACCCAGTGCCGATCTCATCATGTGCTATCTTTAATGCCTGCCACAGTTACACCATCCCTCCGACACATCTCTCCTTCTGAAACCCTTTGTTTGTTTCCTATACTTAGGAGTCCTTCATTGTTTATCTTCCTTTAATTTTTCCCCATTCAGTTTTCCTCATTTCCCTTATGGTCCCTTGCACAATTCCTTATATTACACATATGAGTGAAACCATACGATAATTGTCTTTCTCTGATTGACCTATTTCACTCAAAATAATACCATCCAGTTCCATATACATCAATGTAAATGGTAGATAGTCATTTTTTCTGATGGCTGAGTAATACTCCATTTTATGATATATACCACATCTTCTTTATCCATTCATCTGTTGAAGGATATCGTGGCTCCTTCCACAATTTGGATATTGTGGACATTGCTGCTATGAACATAATGGTGCTGCTATCCCATGTTTTCACAACATCTATATCTGGGGTAAATACCCAGTAGTACAATTGCTGGGTCATAGGATAACCTCTGTCTTTAACTTCTTAAGGTAACTCCACACTTTATTTCAGAGTGGCTACATCAACTTGCATTCCCACCAAAAGTTCAAGAGGGCTCCCCTTTCTCCACATCCTCTCTGACATTTGTTGTTTCCTGTCTTGTCAGTTTTCACCATTCTCATTAGTGTTTGGTGATATCTCATTGTGGTTTTGATTTGTATTTCCCTGATGGCCAATGATGCGGAGCATTTTCTCAAGTGCTTGTTGGCCATGTCTGTGTCTTCCTCTGAAATTTCTGTTCATGTCTTTTGCCCATTTTATGATTGGATTGTTTGTTTCTTTGCTGTTGAGTTTAATAGGATCTTTACAGATCTTGGATACCAGCCCTTTATCTGATACGTCATTTGCAAAATCTTCTCCCATTCTGTAGGTTGTCTTTTAGTTTTGTGGACTGTTTCTTGTGCTGTGCAGAAGCTTTTTATCTTGATGAAGTCCCAATGTTCATTTTTGCTTTTTCCCTTGCCTTCCTGGATGTATCTTGCAAGAAGTTGCTGTGGCCAAGTTCAAAAAGGGTGCTGCTGGGTTCTCCTCTAGGAATTTGATGGATTCTTGTCTCGCATTTAGATCTTTCATCCATTTTATCTTTGTGTATGATGTAAGAGAATGGTCCAGTTTTATTCTCCTGCACATGGCTGTCCAATTTTACCAACACTATTTATTGAAGAGACTTTATTTTTTTCCAGTGGATATGCTTTCCTGCTTTGTTGAAGACTAGTTGACTATAGAGTTGAGGGCCCATTTCTGGGTTCTGCATTCTGTTCCATGATCTATATGTCTGTTTTTGTGCCAGTACCATACTATCTTGATGATCACAGCTTTGCAATACAGCTTGAAGTCAGGCATTGTGATGCCCCTAGCTTTGGTTTTCTTTTTCAACATTCCTATTGCTATTTAGAGTCTTGTATGTCTTCATACAAATCTTAGGATTATCTGTTCCAACTCTGTGAAGAAAGTCCATGATATTTTGATAGGGGTTGCATTGAATATGTAAACCGTTCTGGATAGCATAGACCTTTTCACAATATTTATTCTTACAATCCATGAGCATGAGATTTTTTTTCCATATCTTTGTGTCTTCTGAAGTTTCTTTCATAAGTTTTCTGTAGCTTTTAGAGTATAGACCCTTTACCTATTTGGTTAGGTTTATTCCTAGGTATCTTTTGGTTTTGGGTTCAATTGTAAATTCCTTAATTTCTCTTTCTTCAGTATAATTGTTAGTACATAGAAAGCAACTGAATTCTGTGCATTGTTTTTGTATCCTGCCACATTGACCAATTGTTTTATGAGCCCTGGCAATTTTTTGGTTCAGTCTTTTGTCTTTTCTCTATATAGTGCCATGGCATCCATCTGCAAAAGGGAAAGTTTGATTTCTTCTTTGCCATTTGAATGCCTTTTATTTCTGTATGTTTTCTGATTCCTGAGGCTAGGACTTCTAATACTATGTTGAACAAAAGTGGTGAGAGTAGGCATCCTTGCCATGTTCCTGACTTTAGGGAAATGCTCTCAGTTTTTCCCCATTGAAAATGATATTCGTTGTGGGCTTTTCATAGATAGCTTTTATTGTATTGTGATATATTCCATCTATCCCTACACTTTGAAGAGTTTTAATCAGGAATCGATGCTGTATATTGTCAAATGCTTTCTTTGCATCTATTGAGATGGTCATGTGGTCCTTTTCTTTTATTGACATGATCTATCACGTTGATTGTTTTATGAATGTTGAACCAACCTTGCATCACAGGGATACTGGTCTGTAATTCTCCACTTTGGTGGGGTCTTTGTCTGGCTTTGGGCTCAAGGTAATGCTGGCCTCATAGAATGAGTTTGGAAGTATTCCTTCTATTTCTTTTTTTTATTCCTTCTATTTCTATACTTTGAAACAGCTTTAGTAGAATAGCTATTATTTCTTCTTTATTTTTTAAAGATTTTATTCATTCATGAGAGAGAGAGAGAGAGAGAGAGAGAGAGAGAGAGAGAGGCAGAGACACAGGCAGAAGGAGAAGCAGGCTTCATGCAGAAGCCTGATGTGGGACTCGATCCCGGGACTCCAGGATCATGTCCTGGGCTGAAGGCAGGCACTAAACCACTGAGTCACACAGGAATCCCTATTTCTTTAAATGTTTGTTAGAATTCCCCTCAGAACTCATCTGCCTCTGGACTTCTTTTCTTGGTAGTTTTTTGATGACTGCTTCAATTCCCTCGCTGGTTACTGGCCTGTATGTACATGTATTCTATTTCTTCCTGTTTCCGTTTTGGTAATTTGTAGGTTTTGAGGAATGCATCCATTTCTTCCAGACTGCCTCATTTAGGCCTAATATCATTGCTCATGTTACATTTTTTTTATTTTTAAAAATATTTTATTTATTTAATCATGAGAGACACGTTGCGAGAGAGAGGCAGAGGGAGAAGCAGGCTCCCTGCAAGGAGCCTGATGTGGTACTCAATCCCAGGACTCTCTGGGATCATGCCCTGAGCTGAAGGCAGGTGCTCAA
This sequence comes from Nyctereutes procyonoides, assembly GCF_905146905.1. Lineage (NCBI taxonomy): Eukaryota > Metazoa > Chordata > Mammalia > Carnivora > Canidae > Nyctereutes > Nyctereutes procyonoides. The sequence goes on along the minus strand of NW_026575125.1, from coordinate 60,418,547 downwards.
CAGCTGAGCCACTCAGGCATCCCTCATATTACATTTTTAAAATACTTTGTATTTCCTACATATTGCTTGTGATCTCTTTAATTCATGATTTTATTAATTTGAGTCTTTTTTCTTTTTAATAAGTCTGCTTATTATCTATCTATCTTATCTATCTAATTCTTTTGAAGAACCATCTCCCAGTCTCAGTGATCTGCTCTACAGTTCTTCTGGTCTCTGTTTCATTGACTTCTCTAATCTTTACTCTTTCCCTTTTTCTGCTTGGTTTAGGCTTTATTTGATATTCTTTCTCTAGTTCCTTTAGGTGTAACATTAGCTTGTGTACTTGAGTTTTTTCGAGTTTTTTAAGGACGCTTATGTCAAGATGTATTTCCCCCTTAGGAAATACTGCCTTTGCTGTATCCCAAAGATTTTGAATGTTTGTGGTTTCATTTTTATTAGTTTCCATGAATCTTTTCAATTCTTCTCTAATTTCCTGGCTGACCCATTCATCTTTTAGTAGGATGCTCTTTAACATCCATCTGTTTGAGTTTCTTCCAAATTTCTTGTGATTGAGTTATAGTTTCAAAGCATTGTAGTCTGAAAATATGCAGGGAAAAATCCCAATTCTTGCTATCAGTTGAGACCTGATTTGTTATCCAGTATGCGGTCTATTCTGGAGAAAGTTCCTTGTGCACTTGCGAAGAATGTGTCTTTAGTTGCATTAGGATGGAATGTTCTGTATTATCTGTGAAATTCATTTGGTCCAGTGTGTCATTCAAGGCCCTTGTTTCTTTGGTGATCCAGATATGTCCTTTGCTGAGAGTGCATTCACATATTCTTCCAGTTTCTGTGTATCCTGGAAGCTCTTTATCTCTCCATCTATTCTGGATGACAGCCATACTGAATAAAGTATACTTGACTACATGTTTTTCTCATTTAGTACCCTGAATATGTCATGCCAGCCTTTTCTACCCTGTCAGGTCTCTGACAATAGATCTGCTGTTAACCTGATATTTCTCCCCATATAAGTTAGGAATCTCTTGTCTCAAGCTGCTTTTAGGATTTTGTCTATATCTCTGAAATCTGAAAGATTCACTAAAATATGCCAGGTTATTGATTGGTTTTTGTTGATTTGGGGAGTGGTCCTCTTTAGCTCTTGGATATGAACGCCTGTTTCCTTCCCCAGATTAGGGAAGTTCTCAGCTATGATTTTTTCAAACATACTTTCTGGTCCTGTCTCTCTCTCTCTCCACACCCTCTGGAATCACAATAAGATGGATTTTATTTTTTCTCAACATATCACTTTATTCCTGGAGTCTTTCCTCATGGGTTCTTAATTGTTTCTCTCTTTTCTCCTCAGCTTCCTTCCTTTCCATCAACTTATCTTGTATAGCACTCTCTCTTCTGCCTCATTAACCATAGCTGTTAGAGCATCCAGTTTAGACTGCATATCAGTTAAAATATTTTTAATTTCAGCCTGATTAGCTCTCAAATCTGCAGTAAGAGAATCTCTAGAGTCTTTTGTATTTGTTCAAGAGCCACCAGTAATTTTATAATTGTAATTCTTAATTCTATTTCTGACATGTTACTTAAATCCATATCCTTTATATCTGTAGCAGATTATATTACTTCAGGTTCTTTCTTTTGTGGTGAATTCTTCCTTCTAGTCATTTTGTCCAGTTCAGAATGGCTGTATGAGCAGAGTAAAAAATATCAACCACGACCTAAGCAAAATACACCCTAGACAATTCCAAAGAGGTCAGAGACCAGAAAATTAAAGAAAAGGAAAAATTAAAAAGTCCACAAAAGTGAAAAGGGAATTTAAAAAATAGTAAAAATTGGGACCCCTGGGTGGCGCAGTGGTTTGGCGCCTGCCTTTGGCCCAGGGCGCGATCCTGGAGACCCGGGATCGAATCCCATGTCGGGCTCCCGGTGCATGGAGCCTGCTTCTCCCTCTGCCTGTGTCTCTGCCTCTCTCTCTCTCTCTCTATGACTATCATAAATAAATAAATAAAAATTAAAAAAAAAGAAAAAAAATAGTAAAAATTGTAAAAAGTATGTGTGGGGAGAGAATATAGTCTTACAGAGTGGACCAGGATGGTGATCTTCTTGGTTCTGAGTGTATTTTGGTTCATATGTTAGAAGGTGGTAAATTCCATATTTATATAAACAAGCAAAACTTAGAGAAACAACAACCCCCCCCCAAAAAAACACAAGTAGACAAAAGAAGGGGATGGAGTGGGTAGTAAAAGAGTATATAATCTCATAGAATGGACCATCACTGTGCTCCACTTGGTTTTGAGTGTATTTTTGTCCATGTTAGAAGGTACTAAATTCCAAAATTATAAAACAAAAGAAGAAAAACAAAAAAAAATCCAAAACTTATATATCTACAAAAATTAAATTGAATACATTGAAAGGAAGCCAAAAAATAGAGAATATATCTATGACAGGTAATTGTAAATATATGAAAGGCAAAAAGCAAAAAAAACCTTAATAAATAGTTGATAAAATATTTTAGTTAAGGAAGGAAAAAAGAAAGAATACTGGAAATTTTTAACCTGAAATAGAAATAAATCATAAGGAAATTCTTTATGTTCTATATACTATTTTCCCTCAGTCCTGGAGATTTCCAGTGCTGCTTAGTCAATAAACTTGATGTTTCCCTGTTCTTTCTGCTTTTCTTTTCGGGGAGGGGCCTGTTGCACTAATTCTTGGTGTCTTTGCCTGGGTCAAGATGCCCAGTCCCTTGCCAGGTGGATGGCCTCAGTGTAAGGTGTTTACCCAGTGAGACCTTTGTTCCCTAGAGGCTGCACCTCTCCTGGGTGAGATAGAGGGAAAAAGAAACAAAAAAATAATGGTAGCCAGATCTTCAATCCCCGAGCCAAGAGCTCCTAGCATGTACCAAACTGCAATCTCTTATTGTGCACTGACTTAGATATTCCTCTGTACAGGCATGGGGGCACTGATTCATATAATTTGAAGGGCAATGGGCAGTGGGAAAGATTTTTCTGTCTTGTGCACTCAGTGGCTCTGCCTCTCCTGGAGGGAATGGAGGATAGCCCGTTTCTCTCTGCTGCTGAGCCCTTGGTGGTTCACCCGCTAGAGTCTGTACCCACTTGGCCTCTCATTTGGAAGGGAAAATATCCCATTTCTCTCTGCTGCTGGTCCCTGAGGCTTTCACCAGCATGAGTGCACACCTGCTCCACCTCTCCCAGGTGCCTGTAGAGGGGTGCTGCATTCCAGTCCTTTATCAGGACCTAGCCCAGCATCAGTCCTCCGATCGGATCACAGTTTGCAGTCTATGGCACAAGTTAAGCTTTCTTCTGACCACCTCTATTCTTTCTGTCTCTGGGAGTTTTAAGACTTCACTGCCCTTCCTGTGATTCTGTCCTACTTCACCACTGAGCATATTTCAGGCAGCGAAGACTCTCTTAGGAGCAGATTTCTAAAGGTCCCGATTGTGTGCTGTATTGCTTTCCAGTAGCCAACTTACAAAGGCTCCCTCCCCCAGCCATTTATTTTCCTACATATCCCCTCCGTTTCTCTTCACCACACTTCTACCTTGTAAGATGCTATCACTTTGCTCTATAGCGTTCCAGCTGTTCTTTCTTTACATCTCATAGGTTTTTAGGATGGTTTGAAAGTTATCTAGCTAAATTAAGGGGACCAGATAAAATGAGAACCCCTACTCTTCTGCCATTTTGCCTCTGCCTCCTAAAATTAGGTTAAAAACATAAATTTGAGCCCTGAAAGTATACAATTATTAGAAGAAAACATAGGCAGTGATCTCTTTATTATCTGCTCTGGCAAGGGAAACAAAAGCAAAATTAAACTATTGGGAATACACCAAACTAAAAAGTTCTTTTTGCAGCAAAGAAACCATCAACAAAGCACAAAGCAACCTACTGAATGGAGAAAATATTTCCAAATAATATATCCAATAAGGAGTTAATAACTAAAATATGTAAAGAATTTGTACAGCTCAACAGCAAAATTTTATCATCGTCATCATCATCATCCAATTAAACAATAAGAAGAACACCTGAATAAACATTTTCCAATGACCCACAGGTGGCTAAAGGATAAAAAGATGCTAATAACCACTAATCAAATGCAAATCAAAACCACAATAGGAGAACCTCATACTTGTCAGAATGAGTAAGGTCAAAAATACAAGAAATAATGTGTCAGTGAGAACATGAAAAAAATGGGGCACTCTTCCACCATTGATACTAACACAAATTTGTGCAGCTGCTGTGAAAAGCAGTATGGCAGTTCCTCAAAAAATAAAAAAATAAACTCCACATAATCCAGTAATTCCTCTATTGGGTATTAACCCAAAGAAGGTAAAAATCCTTTTTCAAAAACAGCTGCACCCCTTTGTTTATTGCATTATTATTTAAAGTAATATGTTTTTATTATTAAAATAGCAGTATTAAAAATAGCCATGATTTGGTAGGAACTCATGTCCATCAATAGATGAATGGATGCAGATGTGCAGATACACACGCACACACACACACACTGCAATGTTGTTCACATATCAAAGAATGAAATCTTGCCTTTTGCAACAATGTGGATAGATCTAGAAAGTATAATACCAAGTGAAATAAGTCACAGAAAGACAAATATATTATTTTACTCATATGCAGAATTTAAGAAACAAAGGATCAAACAAAAAATAGACGAATACATTTAAATACAAAATAAGTTGAGGTAAGATGGTGGAAGAATAGGGGACCCACCTTTCCTCTGGTCCACTGAATTCAGCTAATCATCTATCAAATCATTCTGAAAACCTGTGAATGCAACCTGAGATCTAAGAAAAGAATCTACAAATAGAAAAGCCACCACTTTTTGCAAAGTAGGAGATGCAGAGATGAATCTGAGGGGACAGATCTGAAAATAAGCCATGGGGGAGGGAGCCTCCATAAGCTGGTTACTGGAAAGTGATATATCAGCAGAGTGCAGAACTGGAACTTTTAGAAGTCTGCTCTAGCGAGAGACATCCCTGCCTGAAAGGTTCTCAGGTGGTGAAGTGGAATTCTAGTTCAGACAGTGAGGTCTCATCCCCAGGGTCACAGAGAACAGGAGTGCGTGGGTGTAGCAGAGTTACCAAGCATTGGAGTGGGGAAACTGGCTACAATTACCCATCCTGGAGAGAGGAGGGGCAAGATGGCAGAAGAGTAGGGTCCCCAAATCACCTGTCCCCACCAAATTACCTAGATAACCTTCAAATCATCCTGAAAATCTACGAATTCGGCCTGAGATTTAAAGAGAGACCACCTGGAACGCTACAGTGAGAAGAGTTCGCGCTTCTATCAAGGTAGGAAGACGGGAAAAAGAAATAAAGAAACAAAAGGCCTCCGAGGGGGAGGGGCCCCGCGAGGAGCCGGGCTGAGGCCGGGGCGAGTGTCCCCAGGACAGGAGAGCCCCGTCCCGGAGAAGCAGGAGCTACACCAACCTTCCAGGCGGAAAGGGGCTCGCAGGGAGTTAGAGCAGGACCCAGGAGGGTGGGGATGCCCTCGGGCTCCCGGGGACCCTAACAGACACCTGCTCGCACAGGAGAGTGCCCGAGCTCCCTAAGGGCTGCAGCGCGCACGGCGGGGCCGGAGCAGCTCGGAGGGACTCGGGAGCGGCTCCACGGAGGGGGCTGCGGGGCGGGAGCACGAATCCAACAGCGCAGGCCCCGGAGCAGAGGGCGCCGGGACACAACCCAGGATCCGGCCTCCCCCGGGACAGGCAGAGGCCGGGAGGGCCCAGGACAGCAAGGACGCTCCTGCCCCAAGCTGAGCAGATCAGCGGCCCCGCCCCGGAGCCTCCAGGCCCTGCAGATGGAGAGCCCCGTAGTTCCTGCAGAGGCTGAATCCAGGCTTCCAGAGTTGCCACAGCAACTGCCACTGTTCCTACTGGGGCCTCACAGGGTAAAGAACCCCCGCTGAGCCCTGCACCAGGCATGGGCAGAGCTGCTCCCCCAAGTGCTAACACCTTAAAATCAGCACAGCAGGCCCCTACCCCAGAAGACCAGCTAGACGGACCAGTTCCAGGGGAAGTCAAGGGACTTAAAGTCTACAGAATCAGAAGATACTCCCCCGTGTTTTTTTTTTTTGTTTTGTTTTCTTTTTCTTTTATCTTTTCTTTTTGATTTCTGATTGCTTCCCCCACCCCACCCCTTTTTTCACCTTTCTTTCTTTTTCTTTCTCTTTTTCTTCTCTTTTTTTCCTTTTTTTTCTCTTCTTTTTCTATTTTCTTTTTCTCTTTTCTTTCCTTCTCTCTCTTTCTCTCCTTTTCCCAATACAACTTGATTTTGGCCACTCTGCAATGAGCAAAATGACTAGAAGGAAAACCTCACCTCAAAAGAAAGAATCAGAAACAGCCCTCTCTCCCACAGAGTTACAAAATCTGGATTACAATTCAATGTCAGAAAGCTAATTCAGAAGCACTATTATACAGCTACTGGTGGCTCTAGAAAAAAGCATTAAGGACTCACGAGACTTCATGACTGCAGAATTTAGATCCAATCAGGCAGAAATTAAAAATCAATTGAATGAGATGCAATCCAAACTAGAAGTCCTAACGACGAGGGTTAACGAGGTGGAAGGACGAGTGAGTGACATAGAAGACAAGTTAATGGCAAAGATGGAAACTGAGGACAAAAGAGACAGACAATTAAAAGACCATGAAGACAGATTAAGGGAAATAAATGACAGCCTAAGGAAGAAAACCTACGTTTAATTGGGGTTCCCGAGGGCGCTGAAAGGAACAGAGGGCCAGAAAATGTATTTGAACAAATCCTAGCTGAAAGCTTTCCCAATCTGGGAAGGGAAACAGGCATTCAGATCCAGGAAATAGAGAGATCCCCCCGTAAAATCAATAAAAACCGTTCAACACCTCGACATCTAATAGTGAAGCTTGCAAATTCCAAAGATAAAGAGAAGATCCTTAAAGCAGGAAGAGACAAGAAATCCCTGACTTTCATGGGGAGGAATATTAGGGTAACAGCAGACCTCTCCACAGAGACCTGGCAGGCCAGAAAGGGCTGCCAGGATATATTCAGAGTCCTAAATGAGAAGAACATGCAACCAAGAATACTTTATCCAGCAAGGCTCTCATTCAAAATGGAAGGAGAGATAAAGAGCTTCCAAGACAGGCAGGAACTGAAAGAATATGTGACCTCCAAACCAGCTCTGCAAGAAATTTTAAGGGGGACTCTTAAAATTCCCCTTTAAGAAGTTCAGTGTAACAATCCACAAAAACAAAGACTGAATGGATATCATGATGACACTAACTCATATCTGTCAATAGTAAATCTGAACGTGAACGGGCTTAATGACCCCATCAAAAGGTGCAGGGTTTCAGACTGGATTAAAAAGCAGGACCCATCTATTTGCTGTCTACAAGAGACTCATTTTAGACAGAAGGACACCTACAGCCTGAAAAAAAAAGTTTGGAGAATCATTTACCATTCAAATGGTCCTCAAAGGAAAGCAGGTGTAGCCATCCTTATATCAGATAAACTAAAATTTACCCCGAAGACAGTAGTGAGAGACGAAGAGGGACACTATATCATACTTAAAGGATCTATCCAGCAAGAGGACTTAACAATCCTCAATATATATGCCCCGAATGTGGGAGCTGCCAAATACTTAAACGAATTATTAACCAAAGTGAAGAAATACTTAGATAATAATACACTTATACTTGGTGACTTCAATCTAGCTCTTTCTACCCTCGATAGGTCTTCTAAGCACAACATCTCCAAAGAAACGAGAGCTTTAAATGATGTACTGGACCAGATAGATTTCACAGATATCTACAGAACTTTACATCCAAACTCAACTGAATACACATTCTTCTCAAGTGCACATGGAAATTTCTCCAGAATACACCACATACTGGGTCACAAATCAGGTCTGAACCAATACCAAAAGATTGGGATCCTCCCCTGCATATTCTCAGAACATAACGCCTTGAAATTAGAACTCAATCACAAGAAGAAGTTTGGAAGGACATCAAACACATGGGGGTTAAGGACCATCCTGCCAAAAGATAAAAGGGTCAACCAGGAAATTAAGGAAGAATTAAAAAGATTCATGGAAACTAATGAGAATGAAGATACAACCATTCAAAATCTTTGGGACGCAGCAAAAGCAGTCCTGAAGGGGAAATACATCGCAATACAAGCATCCATTAGAAACTGGAGAGAACTCAAATAAAAAAGCTAACCTTACACATAAAGGAGCTGGAGAAGAAGCAGCAAATCGATCCGAAGCCCAGCAGAAGAAGAGAGTTAATTAAAATTCGAGCAGAACTCAACGAAATTGAGACCATAAGAACTGTGGAACAGATCAATAGAACCAGGAGTTGGTTCTTTGAAAGAATTAATAAGATAGATAAACCATTAGCCAACCTTATTAAAAAGAAGAGAGAGAAGACTCAAATTAATAAAATCATGAATGAGAAAGGAGAGATCACTACCAACACCAAGGAAATACAAACGATTTTAAAAACATATTATGAACAGCTCTACGCCAATAAATTAGGCAATCTAGAAGAAATGGACGCATTCCTGGAAAGCCACAAACTACCAAAACTGGAGCAGGAAGAAATAGAAAACCTGAACAGGCCAATAACCAGGGAGGAAATTGAAGAAGTCATCAAAAACCTCCCAAGACACAAGAGTCCAGGGCCAGATGGCTTCCCAGGGGAATTCTATCAAACGTGTAAGGAAGAAATCACACCTATTCTACTAAAGCTGTTTGGAAAGATAGAAAGAGACGGAGTACTTCCAATTTCATTCTATGAGGCCAGCATCACCTTAATTCCAAAACCAGACAAAGACCACACCAAAAAGGAGAATTACAGACCAATATCCCTGATGAACATGGATGCAAAAATTCTCAACAAGATACTAACCAATAGGATCCAACAACACATTAAGAAAATTATTCACCATGACCAAGTAGGATTTATCCCCGGGACACAAGGCTGGTTCAACACTCGTAAAACAATCAATGTGATTCATCATATCAGCAAGAGAAAAACCAAGAACCATATGATCCTCTCATTAGATGCAGAGAAAGCATTTGACAAAATACAGCATCCATTCCTGATCAAAACTCTTCAGAGTGTAGGGATAGAGGGAACTTTCCTTGATATCTTAAAAGCCATCTACGAAAAGCCCACAGCAAATATCATTCTCAATGGGGAAGCACTGGGAGCCTTTCCCCTAAGATCAGGAACCAGACAGGGATGTCCACTCTCACCACTGCTATTCAACATAGTAATGGAAGTCCTAGGCTCAGCAATCAGACAACAAAAAGACATTAAAGGCATTCAAATTGGCAAAGAAGAAGTCAAACTCTCCCTCTTCGCCGATGAAATGATTCTGAACATAGAAAACCCAAAAGCCTCCAGCCCAGGATTCCTAGAACTCATACAGCAATTTGGTAGCGTGGCAGGATACAAAATCAATGCCCAGAAATCAATGGCATTCCTATACACTAACAATGAGACTGAAGAAAGAGAAATTAAGGAGTCAATCCCATTTACAATTGCACCCAAAAGCATAAGATACCTAGGAATAAACCTAACCAAAGACGTAAAGGATCCATACCCTAAAAACTATAGAACACTTCTGAAAGAAATTGAGGAAGACACAAAGAGATGGAAAAATATTCCATGCTCATGGATTGGCAGAATTAATATTGTGAAAATGTCAATGTTACCCAGGGCAATTTACACGTTTAATGCAATCCCTATCAAAATACCATGGACTTTCTTCAGAGACTTAGAACAAATTATTTTAAGATTTGTGTGGAATCTGAAAAGACCCCGAATAGCCAGGGGAATTTTAAAAAAGAAAACCACATCTGGGGGCATCAGAATGCCAGGTTTCAGGTTGTACTACAAAGCTGTGGTCATCAAGACAGTGTGGTATTGGCACAAAAACAGACACATAGATCAATGGAACAGAATAGAGAACCCAGAAGTGGACCCTGAACTTTATGGTCAACTAATATTCAATAAAGGAGGAAAGACTATCCGTTGGAAAAAAGTCTCTTCAATAAATGGTGCTGGGAAAATTGGACATCCACATGTAGAAGAATGAAACTAGACCACTCTCTTGCACCATACACAAAGATAAACTCAAAATGGATGAGAGATCTAAATGTGAGACAAGATTCCATCAAAATTCTAGAGGAGAACACAGGCAACACCCTTTTTGAACTTTGCCACAGTAACTTCTTGCAAGATACATCCACGAAAGCAAAAGAAACAAAAGCAAAAATGAACTATTGGGACTTCATCAAGATAAGATGCTTTTGCATAGCAAAGGATACAGTCAAGAGAACTAAAAGACAACCTACAGAATGGGAGAAGATTTTTGCAAATAACATATCAGATAAAGGGCTAGTTTCCAAAATCTATAAAGAACATATTAAACTCAACAGCAAAGAAACAAACAATCCAATCATGAAATGGGCAAAGGACATGAAGAGAAATCTCACAGAGGAAGACATAGACGTGGCCAACATGCACATGAGAAAATGCTCTGCATCACTTGCCATCAGGGAAATACAAATCAAAACCACAATGAGATACCACCTCACACCAGTGAGAATGGGGAAAATTAACAAGGCAGGAAACAACAAATGTTGGAGAGGATGCGGAGAAAAGGGAACCCTCTTCCACTTTTGGTGGGAATGTGAACTGTTGAAGCCACTCTGGAAAACTGTGTGGAGGTTCCTCAAAGAGTTAAAAATAGACCTGCCCTATGACCCAGCAATTGCACTGTTAGGGATTTACCCCAAAGATTCAGATGCAATGAAACGCCGAGACACCTGCACCCCGATGTTTCTAGCAGCCATGTCCACAATAGCCAAACTGTGGAAGGAGCCTCGGTGTCCATCGAAAGATGAATGGATAAAGAAGATGTGGTTTATGTATACAATGGAATATTACTCAGCCATTAGAAACGACAAATACCCCCCATTTGCTTCAACGTGGATGGAACTGGAGGGTATTATGCTGAGTGAAGTAAGTCAATCGGAGAAAGACAAACATTGTATGTTCTCATTCATTTGGGGAATATGAATAATAGTGAAGGGGAATATAAGGGAAGGGAGAAGAAATGTGTGGGAAATATCAGAAAGGGACACAGAGCATAAAGACTCCTAACTCTGGGAAACATACTAGGGGTGGTGGAGGGGGAGGAGGGCAGGGGTTGGGGGTGAATGTGTGACGGGGACTGAGGGGGACACTTGACGGGATGAGCACTGGGTGTTATTCTGTATGTTGGTAAATTGAACACCAATGAAAAAACATATTATGAGCAGCTATACGGCAATAAATTAGGCAATCTAGAAGAAATGGACACATTTCTGGGAAACCACAAACTACTAAAACTGGAACAGGAAGAAATAGAAAACCTGAACAGGCCAATAACCAGGGAGGAAATTGAAGCAGTCATCCAAAACCTTCCAAGACACAAAAGTCAAGGGCCAGATGGCTTCCCAGGGGAATTCTATCAAACGTTTAAAGAAGAAACCATACCTTTTCTACTAAAGGTGTTCGGAAAGATAGAAACAGATGGAATACTTCCAAACTCGTTCTACGAGGCCAGCATCACCTTAATTCGAAAACCAGACAAAGAACCCACCAAACAGGAGAATTATAGACCAATATTCCTGATGAACATGGATGCAAAAGTTCTCAACACAATACTAGCCAATAGGATACAACAATACATTAAGAGGATCATTCTTCATGACCACGTGGGTTTTTTCCCCGGGTTGGTTCCTTCGTTCAACACTGGTAAAACAATCAATATGATTGATCATATCAGTAAGAGAAAAAACTAGAACCATATGATTCTTTCAATAGATGCAGAGAAAGCATTTGACAAAATACAGCATCCATTCCTGATCTAAACTATTCAGAGTGTAGGGATAGAGGGAACATTCCTCAACATCTTAAAAGCCATCTACAAAAAGCCCATAGCAAATATCATTCTCAATGGGGAGGCACTGGGAGCCTTTCCCCTAAGATCAGGATCAAGACAGGGATGTCCAGTCTCACCACTGCTATTCAACATAGTACTAGAAGTCCTAACCTCAGCAACAACAAAAACTAATAAAAGGCATTCAAATGGGCAAAAAAGAATCAAACTCTCCCTCTTCACTGATGACATGATACTCTACATAGAAAACCCAAAAGCCTCCACCCCAAGATTGCTAGAACCCATATAGCAATTTGGCAGTGTGGCAGGACACAAAATCAATGCCCAGAAGTCTGTGGCATTCCTATACCTTAACAATGAAAGTGAAGAAAGGGAAATTAAAGAGTCAATCCCATTTACAATTGCACCCAATACCATAAGATACCTAGGAATAAACCTAACCAAAGCGGTAAAGGATCTATACCCTAAAAGCTACAGAACACTTCTGAAAGAAATTGAGGAAGACATAAAGAGATGGAAAAAATATTCCATGCTCATGGATTGGCAGAATTAATATTGTGATTATGTCAATGTTACCCAGGGCAATTTACACGTTTAAAGCAATCTCTATCAAAATACCAGGGACTTTCTTCCGAGATTTGGAACAAATTATTTTAAGATTTGTGTGGAATCAGGAAAGACCCAAAATAGCCAGGGGGATTTTAAAAAGAAAATCATAGCTGGGGGCATCACAATGCCAGATTTCAGGTTGTACTACAAAGCTGTGGTCATCAAGCCAGTGTGGTACTGGCACAAAAACAGACACATAGATCAATGGAACAGAATAGGGAATCCAGAAGTGGACCCTCAACTTTATGGTGAACTAATATTCGACAAACCAGGAAAGACTATCCACTGGAAGAAAGACAGTCTCTTCAGTAAATGGTGCTGGGAAAACTGGACATCCACATGCAGAGGAATGAAACTAGACCACTCTCTTGCACCATACACGAACATAAACTCAAAATGGATGAAAGAACTTAATGTGAGACAAGATTCCATCAAAATCCTAGAGGAGAACACCGGCAACACCCATTTTGAACTCGGCCACAGTAACTTCTTGCAAGATACATCCACCAAGGCAAGAGAAACAAAAGGAAAAATGAAGTATTGGGACTTAATCAAGATAAGAAGCTTTTGCTCAGCAAAGGATACAGTCAACAAAACTCAAGACAGCCTACAGAATGCGAGAAGATATTTGCAAATGACGTATCACATAAAGGGCTATTTTCCATGATCTATAAATAACTTATAAACTCAACACCAAGGAAACAGACAATCCAATAATGAAATGGGTAAAAGACATGAACAGAAATCTCACAGAGGAAGACATAGACATGTCCAACAAGTACATGAGAAAATGGTCTGCATCACTTGCCATCAGGGAAATACAAATCAAAACCACAAAGAGATACCACCTCATGCCAGTGAGAATGGGGAAAATTAACAAGGCAGGAAACAAAAATGTTGGAGAGGATGTGGAGAAAGGGAAACCCTCTTGCACTGTATGTGGGAATGTGAACTGGTGTAGCCACTCTGGAAAACTTTGTGGAGGTTCTTCAAAGAGTTAAAAATAGATCTGCCCTACTACCCAGCAACTGCTGGGGATTTACCCCAAAGATACAGATGCAGTGAATCGCCAGGACACCTGCACCCCGATATTAATGGCAGCAATGTCCACAATAGCCAAACTGTGGAAGGAGCCTCGGTGTCCACCGAAAGATGAATGGATAAAGAAGATGTGGTCAATGGAATATTACTCAGCCATTAGAAATGACAAATACCCATCACTTGCTTCGACATGGATGGAACTGGAGAGTATTATGCTGAGTGAAATAAGTCAATCGGAGAAGGACAAACATTATATGGTCTCATTCATTTGGGGAATATAAAAAATAGTGAAAGGGAATAAAGGGGAAATGAGATAAATGAGTGGGAAATATCAGAAGGGGAGACAGAACATGAGAGACTCCTAACTCTGGGAAACGAACTAGGGGTGGTGGAAGGGGAGGTGGGCGGGGACTGGGGGTGACTGGGTGACAGGCACTGAGGGTGGCACTTGATGGGATGAGCACTGTGTGTTATTCTATATGTTGGCAAATTGAACACCAATGAAAAAATTAATTTAAAAAATCTAGAAGAAATGGATAAATTCCTGGAGACCTATAACCTACCAAAACTGAGACAAGAAGACAGGGAATTGGAACACACCAATAACCAGCAAAGAAATTGTATCAGTAATCAAATATTCCTCACAAACAAAAGACCAGGATCTGATGGCTTCAGAGGAGAATTCCTCCAAACACTTAAGGAGAGTTAGTACCTATTCTCAAACTATTCCATATCAATAGAAAAGGAAGAAAAGCATCCAATTTAGTTCTATGAACCTAGCATTACCCTGTGATAAAAGACAGCACTACAGAAGAGAACTACAGCACAATATTCCCTATGTAGATAGATGCAAAAATCCTCAACAAAAGACTAGCAAATAGAATTCTACAATACATTAAAGATCATTCCCCAAAATCATGTGGAATTTGTTCCTGGATTTCAAGGGTGATATGATATTTACCAATCAAAAAATGTGATACATCCCATCAATATGAGAAAGGATATATGATAATTTCCATAGGTGTATAAAAAGCATTTTTAAGGTACAATATCCATTATTCTTCTTCTTAAGACTTTATTGATTCATGAGACACACATACACACACATACAGAGAAAGAGAGGCAGAGACACTGGCAGAGGGAGAAGCAGGCTCTATACAGGGAGGAACCTGGTGTGGGATTCGATCCCGGGACTCCAGGATCATGCCATGTGTCAAAGGCAGACACCCAACCACTGAGCCACCCATGCGTCCCAGTATCCATTCTTCATAAAAACCCTTGACAATGTAGGTTTAGAGAGAACATATCCACATATAATAAAGGCCACATATGAAAAACCACTAGCGATCATTATCCTTATGGAGAAAAACTTGAGACCTATACTCCAAAGTTCAGGAAAAAGATAAGGATGTCCACTTTCACAACTGTTATTCAACATAGTACTGCAGGACCTTGACAAAGCAGACAAAATGAATGATAAAACCATCCAAATCTGCAAGGAAGAAGTAAAACTTTCACTGTTTACAGATGATATGGTAATCTATATAAAAAACACCAAAGACTCCATTAAAAAACTGCTGAACTAATAAATGAATTTACAGCCACAGAGCACAAAATCAATCTACAGAAATCTGTTACAATTCTACACACCGTGAAGAAGTAGAGAAATTAAGAAATCAATCCCATTTAACAATACACGCAAAATACTAAGACACCTAGGAATAAACCTAACCAAAGATTTGAAAGACCTATACCCTGAGAACTATAAAGCATTGATGAAAGTAATTGAGGATGTCACAAAGAAATGGAAAGATAGGAGGAGGGGCAAGATGGCGGAAGAGTAGGGTCCCCAAATCACCTGTCCCCAACAAATTACCTAGATAACCTTCAAACCATCCTGAAAATCTACGAATTCGGCCTGAGATTTAAAGAGAGACCAGCTGGAATGCTACAGTGAGAGGAGTTCGCGCTTCTATCAAGGTAGGAAGACGGGGAAAAAGAGATAAAGAAACAAAAGGCCTCCGAGGGGGAGGGGCCCCGGAGGAGCCAGGCTGAGGCCGGGGCGAGTGTCCCCAGGACAGGAAAGCCCCGTCCCGGAGGAGCAGGAGCTGCACTAACCTTCCCGGGCGGGCGGAAAGGGGCTCGCAGGGAGTTGGAGCAGGACCCAGGAGGGCGGGGATGCCCTCGGGCTCCCGGGGACACTAACAGACACCTGCGAGCGCAGGAGAGTGCTCCGAACTCCCTAAGGGCTGCAGCATGCACCAGAGCAGTTCGGAGGGGCTCGGGAGCGGCTCCAGGGAGGGAGCTGCGGGGCGGGAGCGCAAATCCAACAACGCAGGCCCCGGAGCACAGGGCGCCGGGACACAGCCCAGGATCCGGCCTCCCCCCGGGACAGGCAGAGGCCGGGAGGGCCCAGGACAGCAAGGACGCTCCTGCCCCGAACTGAGCAGATCAGCGGCCCCGCCCCGGAGCCTCCAGGCCCTGCAGATGGAAAGCCGAGAGCCCCAAGCCCTGTAGTTCCTGTGGAGGCTGAATCCAGGCTTCCAGAGTTGCCATAGCAACTGCAACTGTTCCTCCTGAGACCTCACGGGGTAAACAACCCCCGCTGAGCCCTGAAGCAGGCGGGGGCAGAGCAGCTCCCCCAAGTGCTAACACCTGAAAATCAGCGCAACAGGCCCCTCCCCCAGAAGACCAGCTGGACGGACCAGTTCCAGGGGAAGTCAAGGGACTTAAAGTCTACAGAAATACTCCCCCGTGTTTTTTTTTTCTTTTCTTTTTTCTTTTCTTTTTGATTTCTGATTGCTTCCCCCACCCCCTTTTTTTTTCACCTTTCTTTCTTTTTCTTTCCCTTTTTCTTCTCTTCTTTCCTTTTTCTTTTCTTTTTCTTTTTTCTTTTTCTCTTTTCTTTCCTTCTCTCTCTTTCTCTCCTTTTCCCAATACAACTGGTTTTTGGCCACTCCGAACTGAGCAAAATGACTAGAAGGAAAACCTCACCTCAAAAGAAAGAATCAGAAACACTCCTCTCTCCCACAGAGCTACAAAATCTGGATTACAATTCAATGTCAGAAAGCCAATTCAGAAGCACTATTATACAGCTACTGGTGGCTCTAGAAAAAAGCATTAAGGACTCACAAGACTTCATGACTGCAGAATTTAGATCCAATCAGGCAGAAATTAAAAATCAACTGAATGAGATGCAATCCAAACTAGAAGTCCTAACGACAAGGGTTAACGAGGTGGAAGAACGAGTGAGTGACATAGAAGACAAGTTAATGGCAAAGAGGGAAACTGAGGAAAAAAGAGACAAACAATTAAAGGACCATGAAGACAGATTAAGGGAATTAAATGACACCCTAAGGAAGAAAAACCTACGTTTAATTGGGGTTCCCGAGGGCGCCGAAAGGGACAGAAGGCCAGAATATGTATTTGAACAAATCCTAGCTGAAAACTTTCCCAATCTGGGAAGGGAAACAGGCATTCAGATCCAGGAAATAGAGAGATCCCCCCCTAAAATCAATAAAAACCGTTCAACACCTCGACATCTAATAGTGAAGCTTGCAAATTCCAAAGATAAAGAGAAGATCCTTAAAGCAGCAAGAGACAAGAAGTCCCTGACTTTCATGGGGAGGAATATTAGGGTAACAGCAGACCTCTCCACAGAGACCTGGCAGGCCAGAAAGGGCTGGCAGGATATATTCAGGGTCCTAAATGAGAAGAACATGCAACCAAGAATACTTTATCCAGCAAGGCTCTCATTCAAAATGGAAGGAGAGATAAAGAGCTTCCAAGACAGGCAGGAACTGAAAGAATATGTGACCTCCAAACCAGCTCTGCAAGAAATTTTAAGGGGGACTCTTAAAATTCCCCTTTAAGAAGAAGTTCAGTGGAACAATCCACAAAAACAAGGACTAAATAGATATCATGATGACACTAAACTCATATCTGTCAATAGTAACTCTGAACGTGAACGGGCTTAATGACCCCATCAAAAGGCGCAGGGTTTCAGACTGGATAAAAAAGCAGGACCCATCTATTTGCTGTCTACAAGAGACTCATTTTAGACAGAAGGACACCTACAACCTGAAAATAAAAGGTTGGAGAACCATTTACCATTCAAATGGTTCTCAAAAGAAAGCAGGGGTAGCCATCCTTATATCAGATAAACTAAAATGCACTCCGAAGACCGTAGTGAGAGACGAAGAGGGACATTATATCATACTTAAAGGATCTATCCAACAAGAGGACTTAACAATCCTCAATATATATGCCCCGAATGTGGGAGCTGCCAAATACTTAAACGAATTATTAACCAAAGTAAAGAAATACTTAGATAATAATACACTTATACTTGGTGACTTCAATCTAGCTCTCTCTACCCTTGATAGGTCTTCTAAACACAACATCTCCAAAGAAACGAGAGCTTTAAATGATACACTGGACCAGATAGATTTCACAGATATCTACAGAACTTTACATCCAAACTCAACTGAATACACATTCTTCTCAAGTGCACATGGAACTTTCTCCAGAATAGACCACATACTGGGTCACAAATCGGGTCTGAACCGATACCAAAAGATTGGGATCGTCCCCTGCATATTCTCAGACCATAACGCCTTGAAATTAGAACTCAATCACAAGAAGAAGTTTGGAAGGACACCAAACACGTGGAGGTTAAGGATCATCCTGCTAAAAGATAAAAGGGTCAACCAGGAAATTAAGGAAGAATTAAAAAGATTCATGGAAACTAATGAGAATGAATATACAACTGTTCAAAATCTTTGGGATGCAGCAAAAGCAGTCCTGAGGGAGAAATACATCGCAATACAAGCATCCATTCAAAAACTGGAAAGAACCCAAATACAAAAGCTAACCTTACACATAAAGGAGCTAGAGACGAAGCAGCAAATCGACCCGATGCCCAGCAGAAGAAGAGAGTTAATTAAAATTCGAGCAGAACTCAACGAAATTGAGACCAGAAGAACTGTGGAACAGATCAATAGAACCAGGAGTTGGTTCTTTGAAAGAATTAATAAGATAGATAAACCATTAGCCAACCTTATTAAAAAGAAGAGAGAGAAGACTCAAATTAATAAAATCATGAATGAGAAAGGAGAGATCACTACCAACACCAAGGAAATACAAACGATTTTAAAAACATATTATGAACAGCTCTACGCCAATAAATTAGGCAATCTAGAAGAAATGGACGCATTCCTGGAAAGCCACAAACTACCAAAACTGGAGCAGGAAGAAATAGAAAACCTGAACAGGCCAATAACCAGGGAGGAAATTGAAGAATTCATCAAAAACCTCCCAAGACACAAGAGTCCAGGGCCAGATGGCTTCCCAGGGGAATTCTATCAAACGTTCAAAGAAGAAATCATACCTATTCTACTAAAGCTGTTTGGAAAGATAGAAAGAGATGGAGTACTTCCAAATTCATTCTATGAGGCCAACATCACCTTAATTCCAAAACCAGACAAAGACCACACCAAAAAGGAGAATTACAGACCAATATCCCTGATGAACATGGATGCAAAAATTCTCAACAAGATACTAGCCAATAGGATCCAACAACACATTAAGAAAATTATTCACCATGACCAAGTAGGATTTATCCCCGGGACACAAGGCTGGTTCAACACTTGTAAAACAATCAATGTGATTCATCATATCAGCAAGAGAAAAACCAAGAACCATATGATCCTCTCATTAGATGCAGAGAAAGCATTTGACAAAATACAGCATCCATTCCTGATCAAAACTCTTCAGAGTGTAGGGATAGAGGGAACTTTCCTTGATATCTTAAAAGCCATCTACGAAAAGCCCACAGCAAATATCATTCTCAATGGGGAAGCACTGGGAGCCTTTCCCCTAAGATCAGGAACCAGACAGGGATGTCCACTCTCACCACTGCTATTCAACATAGTACTGGAAGTCCTAGCCTCAGCAATCAGACAACAAAAAGAAATAAAAGGCATTCAAATTGGCAAAGAAGAAGTCAAACTCTCCCTCTTCACCAATGACATGATACTCTACATAGAAAACCCAAAAGTCTCCACCCCAAGATTGCTTGAACTCACACAGCAATTTGGTAGCGTGGCAGGATACAAAATCAATGCCCAGAAATCAGTGGCATTTCTATACACTAACAATGAGACTGAAGAAAGAGAAATTAAGGAGTCAATCCCATTTACAATTGCACCCAAAAGCATAAGATACCTAGGAATAAACCTAACCAAAGAGGTAAAGGATCTATACCCTAAAAACTATAGAACACTTCTGAAAGAAATTGAGGAAGACACAAAGAGATGGAAAAATATTCCATGCTCATGGATTGGCAGAATTAATATTGTGAAAATGTCAACGTTACCCAGGGCAATTTACACGTTTAATGCAATCCCTATCAAAATACCATGGACTTTCTTCAGAGAGTTAGAACAAATTATTTTAAGATTTGTGTGGAATCAGAAAAGACCCCGAATAGCCAGGGGAATTTTAAAAAAGAAAACCATAGCTGGGGGCATCAGAATGCCAGATTTCAGGTTGTACTACAAAGCTGTGGTCATCAAGACAGTGTGGTACTGGCACAAAAACAGACACATAGACCAATGGAACAGAATAGAGAACCCAGAAATGGACCCTGAACTTTATGGTCAACTAATATTCGACAAAGGAGGAAAGACGATCCACTGGAAGAAAGACAGTCTCTTCAATAAATGGTGCTGGGAAAATTGGTCATCCACATGCAGAAGAATGAAACTAGACCACTCTCTTGCACCATACACAAAGATAAACTCAAAATGGATGAAAGATTTAAATGTGAGACAAGACTCCATCAAAATCCTAGAGGAGAACACAGGCAACACCCTTTTTGAACTTGGCCACAGTAACTTCTTGCAAGATACATCCACGAAAACAAAAGAAACAAAAGCAAAAATGAACTATTGGGACTTCATCAGACTGATTATTGAATATATGAATTTACTATCATTGTTACCTGTAAAAATGATGTGTCTGGTGATATTTTTTTGTTCCTTTCTAGTCTTTGTTGCTTTTGGTTTCTTTTGTCCCCATTCAAAGCATCTACTTTAATATTTCTTGCAGGAGTGGTTTAGTTGTCACACATTCTTTCAGTTTTTGCTTGTCTTGGACACACACACAGTCTATCTCTCTCCTTCTATTCAGAATGACAACCTTGATGTCATAAAGTATTTTTGATTGCATTATTTTCCTCATGTAGTACATTAAATATATTATGCCATATTCTTCTGGACTTCCAGGTTTCTGTGGTCTGCTGCCAAATTTATGTGTGTAGCATTTTTGGTTAAGGACCTTTTGTCTTTATCTGCTTTCAGAATTATCTTTCTATTTTGCAACTTTCACTCTGATCTGTTTTGGTGTCGATCTGTTTTTGTTGATTTTGAGAGGAGTTATCTGTGCCTCTTGAACTTGTATGCCTTTTTCTTTATCCAGATTAAGGACGTTCTCACCTATAATTTGTTCAATTTGTTCAAAAATATCTCCTGTCCTTTTTTTTTCCTACTCATCTTCTGGGACTCCTAAGATATGGATATTAGTTCTCCTTATGGAATAGCAGAGTTTCCTAAGTCTATATTCATGATCTAGTATCTGTCTTTCTCTTTTCTTTTCAACTTCATTATTTTCAATAATTTTATCTTCTGTATCAGTTATTTCCTCTGTAGCTTCTACCTTCATTGTGATTACATCTAGTCAGGGTAGCATCTCCATTGTAGAATTTTTAGTTTTGCCTCAACTAAATTTTAGATCTTGTATCTCGACATCAAGAGTTTCTCTGGAGTCTCCTATTTTTTTTTCCAAGCCCAGCTAGTATATTTATAACTGTTATTCTGAATTCTTGTTCAGATATTATTATCTGTTTTGAGCAAACCCCTGGCTGTGGTTCCTTCCTGATCTTTCTTTTGGGGAGAATTCCTCTGTCTTGCCATTTTGTCTAGACAAAAGAAAAGAGAAAAAAATATAAAAATATATTAAACAGTGGATAAGATGGAGGGCCTTCAGAGCTCATGTGACTTCTCTTCAATAATGAGTGGTTTTGACCTCTAGAATTATCTCCAAAAATTATCCTTGAAAATGCCAAAATGACTCCCTCCAAGAAATACTATATTTCTCATTTTATTTTTTTTCATTTAATCATTATGTTTTTAGTACACTGCTGATTGTAACACAAAATTAAACAACCCGATTCTTTGAGTACCAGGAAAAAGTTTACACTGGTGTAAACCCAGGGAGTTTACTTACTCTCCTAAGTGATTAAAGGTAACATCCTGTATGGCCAGGGCTCTCAAAGTGTAATCTCAGAGCCAACAGCTTCAATGTCACCTAGGAGGAACCTGTCAGCAATGCAAATTCTCAGCCCCAGTCCAGACCTGCTGAATCAGAAGCCCAGGGGATGCTGAGCGTTTTCATAGCTCCCCAGGTGACTTTAATGCATCTTAACTTGGAGAACCCCTGATGGAAGCAGAAATACTGGCCTGTAAATCAGGAAGCCTGATTCTAATCCCTGCTCTGCCACTAAACTCGGAGGCAGATGACTCAGCTTCTGTGGGCGCTCAGCCTCCTTACAGGACAACCAGGGAACTGGAAGTGATCATTGCCACAGTCCTGAGACCAAGACTTGACCAAGCTAGGAAGGCAGTCACGCCTTTAAGGCTTAAAAGTGAAAGGACCACCCATGCATTTCACCACATCTTTCTTTTTCATCAAAATGAAATAATTAAAATTTCCTCTTTTCTTCAAAAAAATATTAAAAAATAAAAATAATGAAAAAGTTTAAAAAATAAAATAAGAATGAAAAGAAAGCTCAATCCTATTTCCCCTAGAGCTTATGTGTGCAGCACGCTATGATCAGATTTGGTGCATGCAGAGGGTGTGTGTTGGTCTTCTGGCAGAGGGGCCTGCTTCACTGATCCTTAGGTGGGCTTCTCCTAGTGGAGATGCATCTGCTGGGGCTTGGTATAATTGGCTCCATTCTGCACTGGGAGTGGCTGTTTAACTGATGTGCAGTAGGGAAAATGGCATTGCCCTGCTCTCTTAACTCTAAAGCAGAGTTTGTGCCTGGTTCTTTTTAGGAAGCCATCACAGAGGGCAAACAATCACCACTCTTGTATCACTGGTTTCAACCCAATCCCTGCCTTCACACTGTCTGCATCAAAGCTGTCCACCAGGAGGCACACCTTTCCTTTGCTTTATCTCAGGCCTGTGGCTGGGTTTCAAAACTCCAAATATTAGGGACTCCCCTGGTGCAGACCCAGGTTATTCCTCTGGGGGAGGGTTGCACACCTTTGGCATTTGCTGGTTTGTCCTAGAAATGTGGTGGGATGACCGATTTGCCCTTTGGAGTTTGAGGTAAATTGTAGCAGAAAGCCTGTGCCAATGCTTGCTACCCTCAGGCAGTGACCACAGAGAGGCCCTGCTGCCACTCCCAAATGTACTCCAAGCTGGGGAACTGTTTCTACCTATGCCATTGCCCTCCTGTATTTTATCTCAGGCATGATGCTGTATTCCGAAACTCCATATCTTAGAGATCTGTGCAGGTATGCACCCACATCAATCACCTGGGAGAAGGGCTTTCCAAGCTTCAGCTTCCTGCCTGGTTTGTCCCAGAAATTAGACATGCCCTCTCACAGCAGCTGAGTTTCTGGCAAAGCCCAGCTGCAAACCTGGTTGGCTTCCATCCACCAACATCCTGTTCCTATGCTAGTATAAGTGACTGCTCAATGGGGCTCACTGTGTCCCTTGGCCCTGGAGAGGTTGCATCATCTCTCCCAGATGCACTCCAAGCTGGGAAACTGCCTTTTCCATGTGACCCAAGGGATCCTCAGACCACGCTCTCCATTCTGGGGTCTCTCCCCTCCTTCCTCACCAGAGCACCCCTGATGTGGCAGACCTCCAAAACTTCAGACTATGCTTTCCACTCTCCTTTTACCAAGCAATGGTATTGGGGAAGAGGGTTTTTTTTGTGTGCAATTCCCTGCATGTGCTTGCGTTCTTTCTCTATTGCTCTGATCTTTGTGATCAGGGCTCCTTCCCCAAAACAATACCCACAGCTTTCCCCCAATTCAACTTTCTGCCTTTTCCTACCTTCCACAATGTCATTTTGATTTTCTTTCTCGGATTAATTTCTTGGGTGTTCAAAATTATTTGATATTTATCTAGCTGTTTTCAAAGAATGAGGCAAGCCTAGTGTTTGCCAACTACACTATCTTAACTCCTTCCTCAGTAATCATTATCATAAGGTTATTTGATGAACCGTTCTTAATGTTTTTAAGGAATTCATAAACTTCATGAAATAATTATTAAAAGGCAATTTCTGGGTGTCTCATAGTATATTCAGGGAAGGTTGAAACTATGTGTCCTCTAAGGTTTCTTGCAGTGTTCATGTCTTCCATCCTATCAAATAGTGAGAAGAAAATATGCATACTAGGCAGGAATGTGAAGTTCTAGAGTCCTGAACAAAAATCTTCCCAAATGTACAATGTAATTATGGCTATATCTATTTCTTAAGACACTTAATTTTCTAAGCCAAGGATTCCCAAACATTATTTTACATTATGGAGATTTGGAGACTCCAGGTCTCCACAGCTCTCCTGATCACCCCAGAGGTTGAAGAGATTGATTTTTCTTTTCACATCAGTATACTACATCCAAATTTTTTGAAAATCTATGCTGTGAAACACCTCAACTTCCACCTATAAAAAAGGGATAATAGTATATGATTTTCTGGGTTATACGGGGCAGCCCAGGTGGCTCAGCAGTTTAGCGCTGCCTACAGCTCAGGGTGTGATCCTGGAGACCTGGGATCGAGTCTCACATCGGGCTCCCTGCTTGGAGCCTGCTTCTCCTTCTACCTGTGTCTCTGCCTCTCTCTCTCTCTCTCTCTCTGTCTCTCATGAATAAATAAATAAAATATTTTTTAAAATGCTGGGTTATAAATAAAAGTTAAATAAAATTGATGCCTCAGAAAAATCTCATGGTCTCTTTTAGTAAATTTTCATTACATAAGCTGGCTTCTTTCTTCCTGGAATGCTTGACTTCATTCCTCACCTGGCTTTTAAATTTTTTAATTAACTAATTTTCTATTGAAGTATAGTTGATACACAATATTAGCTTTGTTTCAAATATACATCTTAACAATTTTACATTCTATACATTATGATATTTTCACCAGAAATGTAGCCCCCATCTGCCATTATACAATGATATTACAATGCCATTGAAAATATTCCCTATGCTGTACCATATATTCACATGATTTATTAATTGCATTACTAGAAGCCTTTATCTCCCTTCACTCATTTTACCCATCCCTCCAGCCCCACTCTATGAAAACCATCACTTTGTATCTATCATCTTTCTATCTATCTATCTATCTATCTATCTATCTATCTATCTATCATCTATCTATCTATCTTTCATCTCTCTATCTATCATCATCTATCTATATCTCATATGTTCATCTATGAATGGGTAAGAGGATTGCTTCCCTATCTTAGCTGTTGTCAATAATGTTACAATAAATATTGAGTTGCATATATCTTTTCAAATTAGTGTTTTTGTTTTCTTTTTAAAATTTTATTTATTTATTCATGAGAGACACACAGAGAGAGGCAGAGACATAGGAAGAGGGAGAAGCTGGCTACCTGCCAGAAGCCTGATGTGGGATTTGGTCCCAGAACTCTGGGACAAACTGAGCCAAAGGCACACAGACGCTCAACCACTGAGGAACCCAGGTGCCCGTGTTTTAGTTTTCCTTGGGAAAATACTCATTAGTAAAATTATTGGATCCTATACTGGTTCGGTTTTTCATTTTTGGAGGAAACACCATACTGTTTTCCACAGTAGTTGCACCAATTTACAATCTTACTAATGATGCAGGTTTGCTTTTTCTCCACATTCTCACCAACACTTTTTTTTTTTACCCACTTAGACAGTTGGGAGGTGATATCTCATGATGATTTTGACATGGATTTCCCTGATGATTATGATGTTGAATATCTTTTCATGTGTCTGATGGCCATGTATATATCTTCATTAGAAAAATATCTATTCAGGTCCTCTGCCCATATTTTAATTGGATTGTTTGGGTTTGGGCTTTTCTTCTTTCTGTATTGTATAAGTTCTTTATATTTTGGATATTAACCACTCATTGGATATATTATTTACAAATGTCTTCTCACATGGGTAGATTTCCTTTTTGTTTTGTTCATGGTTTTCTTTGCCGTGAAAACCCTTTTTATTTTGGTGTTGTCCTAATAGTTTATTTTTCTTTTTATTTCCCTTACCTTAGGAGAACTTTTCCTAAATATGCTGCTGCTAAGGCCAATGTCCAAGAGATAACTGCCTATGCTTTATTTTGGGAATTTTTTTCTTTCCAGTTTTATGTTTAGGTCTCAAATCCATGTTGAGTTTATTTTTGATATGGTGTAAAAAAAAGTGTTCCTCTTCCATTCTTTTGTATGAACCTGTCCAGTTTTTCCAGTACCATTTACTGAAGAGACTTTCTTTTCTCAATTATATATTTTTACCTTATTTTTTCCAAATTAATTGACCATATACCTGTAGGTTTATTTCTGGACTCACTCTTCTGTTCTATGTGCCTATTTTTTGTGCAAATATCATACCGTCTTGATTACTGCAGCTTTGTATTATGTCTTGAAATCTGGGTTTGTGATACCTCTAGTGTTTTTTTTTTCCAATGTTGCTTTGCTTATTCAGGATATTTTGTGGTTCCATACAAATTTTAGTGTTATCTGTTCTTGTTTTGTGAAAAAAATTTCCTTGGTATTTTATTAGGGATTACATTGAATTGGTAGACTGCTTTGGGTGGTATGGACATTTTAACAATATTAATACTTCCAGTCCATGAGCTCAATATATCTTTCCATGTATTTGTATTGTCTTCCATTTCTTTCATCAGTATTTTATATTTTTCAGAAGATAGATCTTCCATGTCCTTGATTAAGCATATCACTAGATTTTTTTATTTAATGCAATTATAAATGGAATTATCTTCTTATTTTCTCTTTCTGCTATTCTATTATCAGTGTCTATGAATGCAACTTATTTGTGTTCATTAATTTGTTATGATTAAACTTTAATGAATTGATCTATTATTTCTCATATTTCTTAGTGGAGTCTTTAGGGTTTACTATGAATAGTATCATATCATCTACAAATAGAGACAGTTTAACTTCTTCCTTAACAATTTGGTTGTCTTCTATTCCTTGTACTGGTTTGATTGCTGTGGCTATAACTTCCAGTACTATGTTGAATAAAAGTGATGGAATGGACATCCTTGTCTTGTACCTGACTTTACAGGAAAAGGTCTCAATTTTGCATAGTTAAGTATGATGTTCCTTGTGGGATTTTCATTTAGCCTTTATTATATTAAAGTATGTTCTCTCTAAACTCACTTTGTTGAGAGTTTTTATCATGAACAGTTGCTAATTTTTTCGAAATGCTTTTCTTTGTACCTATTGAGATAATTTATTTATTTTTGTATATTCTTTTATTGGAGTTCTATTTGCCAACATATAGTATAACACCCAGTGCTTATCCCATCAAGGGTCCCCCTCAGTGCCCATCACCCAGTCACCCCATTCTCCCGCCCACCTCCCCTTCCACTACCCCTGGTTCATTTCCCAGAATCAGGAGTCTCTCATGTGCTGTCAAGCTCTCTGATTTTTCCCACTCATTTTCTCTCCTTTCCCCTATGATCCCTTCACTATTTTTTTATATTCTTCATATGAGTGAAACCATATGATGATTGTCCTTCTCTGATTGACTTACTTCACTCAGCATAATACCTTCCTATTCCATCCACGTCCAAGCAAATGTTGGATATTTGTTGTTTCTAATGGGCCTATTGAGATTATTTAATGTTTTTTTCCTTTGTTTTGTTGATGTGGTGCATCAAGTTAATTGATTCATGAATATTAAACCATCCTTGCATCCCAGACTAAATCCCACTTGGTTGTGGTGAATGGTCCTCTTAATATATTATTGAATACAGTTTACTAATATTTTGTTGAAGATTTTTGCACCTGTGTTTATCTATATACTGTTTTGTTTTGATGTCTTTGTCCTTTTGGATATCAAGATAATGCTAGCCACATAGAATGTATTTGGATGTTTTCTTTCTTATCCTATTTTTTAGGAGAATATGCATTAACTATAGTTTTAGGAAAATAGGTATTAATTCTTCCTTAAATACTTTATAGTATTTACTTGAGAATCCATGTGGTCCTGAACCCTGTTTCTGTTTGTTTGATTTAGATTACCAGTTCAACTTCTTCACTGGTAAAGATTTTTTTTTGTAATCAGATTTTCCATTCCTTTATTTTTATATATTTTTTTATTGGAGTTCAATTTGCCAACATATAGCTTTCTGATTACATTTGGAAAATTGTATGCAATAGGAATTCACCCATGTCTTTTATGTTTTCCAGTTTTCTAGCATATACTTTTCCATACTATTCTGTTATACTCTGTTGTGTTTCTGTGGTGTTGGTTTTACTTCTCCCCTTTCATTTCTGATTTATTTATTTATGTCCTCTCTCCATTTTTCTTGATAAAATTAGCAAAACTTTATCAAATTTGTTGATATTTTCAAGAACCAGATCTTAGTTTCATTATTTTTTTCTATTTTGTTTGTCTTTACTTCATTATTTTTGCTCTTTTCTTTATTATTTTCTTCCTTCTATTAGACCTGTGATTTATTTATTTTTTATAGTTCCTCTAGGTGTATATTTAGATTGTTTATTTGAAAATTTTTGTTTATTTGTTTCTTGAGGTAGGCCCGCATTGCTATAATTTTCCTTCTTAGGAATGCTTTTTGCTACATCTCAAAGATTTTGGAACACTGTGTTTTCATTTTCACTTGTCTCCATGAATTTTTATTTCATTTTTTATGTCTCTTGATTATTTTTTAGTCTCCAATGTGTGTTTTTCCAATTTTTTAAATTGTTATTGATTTCTAGTTTCATACTGTTGCAGTCAGAAAAGATGCCTGATACTATTTTAATTTTTTTAAACTTAATAAGACATGTTTTATTGCCCAACATGTGATATACTCTAGAGAGTATTTTATATGCACTTAAAAAGAATGTGTATTCTGTTGTTTTGGGATAAAGAGTTCTGTATACATCTGTTAAGTCCCTCTGACCTAATGTGTCATTTAAAGGCAATATTTCCTTTAATTTTTTTTTGCCTGGATGATTTATCCATTGCTTTAAGTGGAATATTAATGGTCCCTGCTATTATTGAATAGCAGTTTTTCTTTTTATGTCTATTACTATTTGCTTTATGTATTTTGGTGCTCTGAAGTTGGGTGCATATATATTTAAAATTGTTACATCCTCATTTTGGGTTGGCCCATTTAACATTATGTGATGCCCTCTTTATCTCTTTTTTTTTTTACAATATATTTTTTAAAGTCTCTTTTGTCTGGCATATGCATTGTTACCCTGGCTTTCTTTGAATCCCTATTTTCATAGAATATCTTTTTCCATCTTTTCACTTTCACTCTCTCCATGACTTTAGGTCTGAAATGAATCTCTCATAAGCAGCATATAGGTAATTTCCACTTTTTCTAACCCATTATGCAACCCTATGTCTTTTGATTGGAGCTTTAAGACTATTTACATTTAAAGTAATTGTTGATAAGTATGTACTTGTTCACTTTTTCTTCATCATTTTTGGTTGTTTTTGCAGTAATTCTCAGTTTCCTTTTTCTTCTTCTCCTTCCTTGTGAATGGTGACGGTAATGTTATGCTTGGCTTTGTTTTCCTTTATTTTTTTTTGTTTATCTGTTATAGGTTTTTAATTTGTTATTTTTATGAGGCTCCTACATAGGATCCCAAGTATATACAGCAGTCTGTATTAAGTTGGAAGTCCATTTAAGTTCAAATACATTATAAAATAACTTTTTTTACTTCCTCCTCCATGTTTTATGCATATGTTGTCATATTTTATAAATTTTTATTCATAATTTTCTTATTCATATTTTTTTTCTACTTAAAGAAATCCCTTTAACATTTATTGTAAGCCTGGTTTAATAGTGATAAACTCCTTTAATTCTTTTTGTCTGGGAAACTCTTTATCTCTCCTTTAATTCTGAGTGATAATCTTGCTGTGTAAAGTATTCTTTTTTAATTTTTTATTGGAGTTTAATTTGCCAACATATAGCATAACACCCAGTGCTCATCCCGCCAAGTGCCCCCCTCAGTGCCCATCACACATTTACCCCAACCACCCATCTACCTCCCTTTCCACTACCCCTTGTTCATTTCCCAGATTTAGGTGTCTCTCATGTTTTGTCACCCTCACTGATATTTTCACACATTTTCTCTCCTATCCCTTTATTCCCTTTCACTAATTTTTATATTCCCCAAATGAATGAGACCATATAATGTTTGTCCTTCTCCAATTGACTTACTTCACTCAGCATAACAACCTCCAGTTCCATCCACGTTGAAGCAAATGGTGGGTATTTGTTGTTTCTAATGGCTGGGTAATATTTCATTGTATATAGAGGCCACATCTTCTTTATCCATTCATCTTTCGATGGACACTGAGGCTCCTTCCAGAGTTTGGCTATTGTGGACATTGCTGCTATAAACATCAGGGTGCAGGTCCCGGCGTTTCACTGCATCCGTATCTTTGGGGTAAATCCCCAGCAGTGCAATTGCTGGGTTGTAGGGCAGATCTATTTTTAACTTTGTGCATGTGTATGTGTAAAGTATTCTTGATAGTAAGGTACTTTTCCATTTCAGTCCTTTGAATACATCATATCTCTCCTTTCTGAGGTCACCTACATGGGGAGAACAGAGGAAATGAGAAATTGTTATACTTTCCATCACTATCCTCAAGGTGAGTAGGAAATGTTTGGTTTGCTTCCTCCTCAAATTAGGATTGATCCAAAGAGAATTTTCCATGATTTTTGAGAGCAACAGAGCAAAAATTTATTTCTCACCCAGAGATTCACAAAACTATATCATATGAAGCTGGTATAAAACTTGTGGTACAGGGGATCCCTGGGTGGTGCAGCGGTTTAGCACCTGCCTTTGGCCCGGGGCGCGATCCTGGAGACCCGGGATCGAATCCCACGTCGGGCTCCCGGTGCATGGAGCCTGCTTCTCCCTCTGCCTGTGTCTCTGCCTCTCTCTCTATCATAAATAAATAAAAATTAAAAAAAAGAAAAAGAAAAACCTTGCAGTACAGTGTACTTAGGTAAAGAGAAAATGGAAGTCAGCCTCACAATTCCCTGCTACATTTGCATATAAACACTCAACACAAAATGACGTGGTTCCAAGAGAATAAAAGTGGAATCTGGGGAGTTAAAAGGGAAATGTGGATCAGAGAGCTACCAATTTGAATATGGGGTCAGGCAGCATAAAAGGAATATTTTCTTTTTTTTTTAAATAAGTTTATTTTTTATTGGTGTTCAATTTGTCAACATACAGAATAACACCCAGTGCTCATTCCGTCAAGTGCCCTTTCAGTGCCCACCACCCAGTCATCCCCACCCCCCGCCCACCTCCCCTTCCACCACCCCTAGTTCGTTTCCCAGAGATAGAAATCTTTCATGTTCTGTCTCCCTTTCTGATATTTCCCACTCATTTTTTCTCCTTTCCCCTTTATTCCCTTTTGCTATTTTTTATATTCCCCAAATGAATGAGACCATAAAATGTTTGTCGTTCTCCAATTGACTTATTTCACTCGACATAATACCCTCCAGTTCCATCCACATTGAAGCAAATGGTGGGTATTTGTCTTTTCTAATGGCTGAGTAATATTCCATTGTATATAGAAACCACATCTTCTTTATCTACTCATCTTTTGATGGCCACCAAGGCTCCTTCCAGAGTTTGGCTATGGACATTGCTGCTATAAACATTAGGGTGCAGGTGTCCTGCCGTTTCACTGCATCTTTATCTTTGGGGTAATTCCCATTCAAGATTTAGAAACCTATTACCATGTTCTGTCTGTAACTTACCTTTTTCCACACAACCTCTTTACTCTTCTGAAATTCTATAGATTTATTTATTTATTTATTTATAAAGATTTTACTTATTCATGAGAGACACGAGAGAGAGACAGAGAGACAGAGAGAGAAGCAGGCTCCATGCAGGGAGCCTGACGTGGGACTCGATTCTGGGTCTCCAGAGTCATGCCCTGGGCTGAAGGTGGCCTTAAACCACTGAGCCACCCCGGCTGCCCAAATTCTATAGATTTAAACATAGCGAGTGGGTTAAAGTCACCTTTAGTTCTATCACTGGAAACAGGTTTTCTTTGATTGAACCAAAATGATTATGTCAAGAATTGAGTATCTAATTTAATAAGGATTTTTTCCTGATTATGTAAGTAAGATATGTCCATTGTAGACCATTTGGAAACAAAGATATAAAGCAGAAAATAAAAATCATGCATAATCCCAATACCCAAAGATATCCACTACTAACATTTTTGTAAAATTTGCAAACCTTTCTTTCATCAACTTGCATGCACAAGCATAGGAATATATGCACACACACACACACACACACACCTCTTACATATTTTGTATCATAACTATACATACAATTTTGCCTTCTGATACTCTTTACCATGATATTTTCTCATGTCAATATTATTTGATAATGTGACTTGAATGGCTGCTCAGAATTCGAATGAGAATATAGAAGAAACAATATATTACTTTATTGCAAAAATTAAGATATATTGATATTTTACTCTAAAAAATGTAATAGGATAATTCTATTTTTGGCCAAGATGGAATTGCCTCTTACTCTCAGTTCATTTCTCATACAACTAAAAATAAAGCATAGGGAGACTCTGAAGAAGAATAAGAGCCTAGAAAACTTAGGACTTGAGCAACATAAAGAAACATCCTGTTGGATTTTGTTTTCTTCTTATATATACTGGACAACCTGCTGGAGAAACTTGCAACACAAAATTGCCATTAAGAACAAAAATAAAGGCCCCAAAGAAAGCTGACTTTCTTTCCAAAGCACCTGGGAAAGGGTTACAGAGTAGAACAGAGAGCATTTTTTACATTGCCCACCCGAGACAAACCAAACATCAATGGAAAAATTGTTCCCCAATTCTTCCATCAGGGTGATATTTGTAGGACTTCCATCCCCCTCCTAGAAATAGTAGGCAGCACTTTGATTCCACTATTACAGTGGTATCAAAAGGCCAAGTAGGAAAATGGGCTTCCACTTCCACCCAACAGAGATTAAGTAGAAAGAGTAGCGTGAGACACTGCTAATTGTCCCTCTTCTTCTCAACCACCTTTTTCCAGTGTCAGAGGGGCCCTGTGGAAAGCTGAAGTTCTAACTTCACCCAGAAGCAACAAAGTAGAATGATGTAGTTCAAAACTTTCTACTTTCAACTTCCCTAGTTTCAGTGGGGCCACAGAAAAATTGAGCTTTCATTCTCAACTAGCATAATTAAAATAGAATAAGATAGTGTAAGGAAGTCCAACTGACATCTTCTCTTCCGTCCCTTGCTGGAAATGAGGTTTAGATGGAGCTGAACTTCTGTCATAATCCATCAGCAGTGTCAGAACAAGGCTATGCAATGCAGTGCTTGACAGTATTCTACTTACACCAATCTGAAGTCAGTGGGAACTCATCTTCCACAAATAACTTAAATACATGAGATAGAACAAGTTAAAAGTGGTGCTTGTTATCTACCATGTCTACCCTCATTTTTGCAGTGAAAAGTGGGGAGCTGAACAGTCACCCAAAGCCAGTGCAACATTTTTACTGGGAAGGTATCAATAGGACGGAAAAAAAAAAACATCTGTTGTACTATTACCCATTTGCAAAATGACAGTGCAAGTTAGGGCCCTGCTTTGGCCAGGATGGTATCAGTAGGGGCCAGTTGGAATTAAACATCCATCCCTCAAATTTGCAATCACAGATGTTGTATTATCGGTCAAATGTTTTAAAGCAGCAACAATAAGTATGTTTCAGTTAATAATTATGAGCACTCTAGAAACAAATGGGAAAAAATCACAACAAAAACTAGAAAATATTAAATGAAATCAAAGGGAAATTGTACAATCACTAAATATAGTAACTGGAATAAATAATCTTTCTGTGTGGCCAAGTAATAGGTTGGAGACAATAAAAGAAAGAATCCATGAACTAAAACACAGAACAGTAAAAAATATCAAATTGAACAGCAGAGAGAAAATAGATCAAAACAAATTAGAGTCTCAGGAATGATGGACAATAATGAAATAAAAGATCTGACATTCATGTTGTCAGGAAAGAAGAAAGAATTTGAGGTCAAGGGGTATTTCAGTTAATAATGGCGTAAAACTTCCGAAATTTGACAAGTGTCATACATATACAGACTTAAGATAATAAAACCAAAAAGAATCCACATTAAGAGATAGCATATACACCCAGAAATGCACTACTGGGTATTTACCCCAAATATTCAGATGCAATGAAACTCTGAGACACTTGCACCCCAATGTTTATAGCAGCAATGTCCATAATAGCCAAACTGTGGAAGGACCCTTGATGTCCTTTGACAGATAAATGGATAAAGAAGATATGGTATATATACACAATGGAATATTACACAGCCATTAGAAAGGAGGAACACCCACCGTTTGCTCCAATGTGGATGGATCTGGAGAGTATTATGCTGAGTGAAGTAAGTCAATCGGAGAAGGGCAAACTTTATATGTTCTCATTCATTTGGGGAATATAAATAATAGTGAAAGGAATAAAGGGGAAAGGAGAGTATACGTGTGGGAAATATCAGAGAGGGAGACAGAACATGAGAGACTCCTAACTCTGGGAAATGAACAAGGGGTGGTGGAAAGGGAGGTGAGCATGGTGTTGTGGTGTCTGAGTGATGGACCCTGAGGGGTGCACTTGATGGGATGAGCACTGAGTGTTATGCTATATATTGGCAAATTGAACTCCAGTGAATAAAATATACAAGAACAAAACAAAACAAAGCTGTAGATTATTATTTAGTTTAGCTGATATGCTATGTATATTACATAAGAAACAGAATTTTAGAAATTAAAAATAAATAAATAATAAATAAATAAATAAATAAATCCATAGGTAGGCACACCATCATGATAAAGACAAAAAACTGAGAAGTAAGATGATAGATATATTTAACTAAATAAAACTATTTTCTGATCAAAAATATCTAATTAAAAGTCAAGAGAGAAACTAATGTACAATAATCATTTGAGTTGCTTATAGGGACACCTGTGTGGCTCAGTGGTTGAGTGTGCCTTTAGCTCAGGGCATGATGTTGGGTCTGGGGATCAAGTGCCTGCTCCTCCCTCTTCCTATGTCTCTGCCTCTCTATCTGTGTCTTTCGTGAATAAATAAATAAAGTCTTAAAGAAAAAGAAGAGGAATTACTTGAAGGGATGGAGTAATTGAGTAACTGGTACTAAGTAGGACACAGATTGAGATGAGCATCGGGTGTTATATTTTATATTGGCAAATTAAATTTAACAATCACTGTTTGCAAAAGACCTACTACACTCAGTTCCCCTCTCTCCCCAGTCTGTTGTCCAAGAGATTTCTTCTTGTGTGAACCCAATACCCCACTCTCTCAATCCCTCTTTCTTTCTGTCCTTTTCCTCTCCTCATAGAAAGGGTGCCCTCCCACCCACCGCACTGCATTTTTTCTTTCTCCAAACGCTCTTCCACAAACCTCAACCCTTCCATACTGTCTCCTGCCAATAGTGGAGATACTCCTAATCCACACTGATTTCATGGGTGTTTCAAATGATCTTACCTCAATACAACTGTGTTCCAGGGGTGAGGAAAGACCATGGTCCCCCTACTTCTCTGCTATCTTAATACCTTCCCCCATATCTACATATTTTAAGTTTCTCTTTTTATCCTTAACTTTTGATATTTTCTTTTTTTTTTTTTTTGAATGATCAAGAGTTAGTTTATTTTTTATATATCAGTTTTTTTTTCAATTTAAATTTTTTTTTTGTTTCAGCATAGTTGACATACAACGTTATGTTAGTTTCAGGTGTACAAGATAGTGATTCAAACCAAGAGTTAGTTTAAGACATTATGTTGATGGATGGATGGAGAATGATCTGTGAAATTTAAAGAATCATGGTACTTTTCTTTAATAACCACAAAATCTGCATTGCAATGTATAAATACTGAGTTTCATATGGTCTACCTTTAAATGGTATTCGAAACAGCATGGCCTTGTTACTTAAACTGAATCAACACAGCTGTCTTCTTGTTGCTTCCTTTGCATTTTTAGGAAAAGATACTTTTCTGAGTCAGATGTTTCAGTCCTTGAAGGTATAATATGTTTCTGTGTGGACCTTTTCAATTTTTAAAAAAGTATTTTATTTATTTATTCATCACACACACACACACACACCCACACAAGCAAGACATAGGCAGAGGGAAAAGCAGGCTCCATGCAGGAAGCCCGATGTGGAAATCGATCCCAGGACCCCAGGATCATGCTCTGGGCCAAAGGCAGATGCTCAACTGCTGAGCCACCCAGGCACCTCTCTTTTCAATTTTATTTTCTTGATAATTACCTGGGCTTTTTGTATTCACTCTTGTTTCGCAATGTTATGGAAGTCTTCAGCCATTATTTCTTAAAGTAATTTTTCTGCCCCTTTCTCTCTTTTTCTCCTGGGATTTCCATAAAGTAAATGTATTCCAGTTTATGTTTTCTCGTATGTCCCTTCCGCTGTCATTATTAATTATTATTATTATTATTTAATATTATTATTTTGCTTTTGGGGGGTTAGTTCCACTGCTTTGTCTTCTGGGTTACTGACCCTTTCTTCTTCATTTGGTTTGCTATGGAACCCCTCTAGAGCATTTTTTTAAGTTCAGTTATCATATTTTTCAGCAGTGTGAATTTTGTTTGGCATTTTTAATATTCTCTATATTTTGTTGAATTTATCCCTCTGTTCATTCAGTTCTCTCTCATGTTTGGTGTGCATCTTTTTGACTGTTACATTGAACTCTTTATCAAGTAGATTACTTATCATTGTTTCACTAAGGGTTTTTTTCTGATCACTTGTTCTTTTATTTGGAACACATTTCTGTTTCTTCATTTTGCTTTACTGTTTGTGTTTGTTTCTATGTGTTGTGTAAAACAGCTGCCTCTTCCTGTCTTGAATGAGTAGCCTGTGAGAGAATGAAACTTATCTTTTAACTTTGTCCTAGCTCTTAGATGTCTCTCAAAGTTTTGAGTTTGTCTAATAAGCCTGATATCTTTTTGCTATGTTCCCACATTTGAAGGTGTGCCAATATCTTTTAGTGTTCCTACAGGAGTAATCTGTTAGCATCTAGGTCCAGGCTGATTGGAAGATGGACCCTCGGTCATTACCTTTTAAAGTATTCAAATATATACAGTCCTATGTGGTCACAATTGTAATCCATGCTGGTCTTAGACCAGGTGATCCCTGTGTGACTGTTGCAAAAATTGGAAATCAGATAAGGATATAACCTCCTTTTGAGGAAGTACCAGCAAGTGGTAGTGAGGGGAAGGGAAATGCAAAGATGGTGTCTCCCAACCTACCTTCTCTGGGAGCACCTCTGTGGTCCCAACATGTGGCAAGCCTGAAGTCTTATCCTTAGGCTGCAGCCTGAGGGCTCATAAATAGGACTTTTTCAAAGAAACAGTGCAGTTTCAATCTGTTGTCTATGTAGTGCCCTGTTTGCTAAGAACTTTCCAATTATTACAGTCCCATGCGACCCAGGAACTCTAACCTTTCTGGATACCAGAGCCATGTGAATACAGAATTCCCCCTATGCACATTGAAAACAACTACTGGTTTAATAATAACAGCAGGAGAGTTCAGACCCAGAGCATGATTGCTGGCTCTCACAGGGCCATGGGAGAGCACAAATCTTGAATATGACTGTCAAAGCTATGAAGGTAGGAGAGTGCAAAAATGGCACCCACCAGTGCCTCTGTGCTCAGAGTACCACCAGAACCCTGCCCTTCCAACATACTCTTGAAGTTTAACAAATGAGTCTCCTTCACATATACTCTCAGTGCTTTTCAAATTGCTGCTTTTGTATTGGTCCCTAAGGTGAATGAGCTTGCGTGTGATTTCTTTAAAAAGTATCTCAATTTGGGCAGCCCTGGTGGCCCAGCGGTTTGGCACCACCTTCGGCCCTGGGTGTGATCCTGGAGATCCGGGATCGAGTCCCACGTCAGGCTCCCTGCATGGAGCCTGTTTCTATCTGTCTCCCTCTTCCTGTGTCTCTGTCTCTCTCTGTCTCTTTCTGTCATGAATGAATAAAATTAAATCTTTTTTAAAAAGTATCTCAATTTCCCTCCACCCCTTTAGTGTATCCTGAATATGAATCCCCTTCATTTTCAAAGCCATACATTTTAGGAGCTTATCTCTCTACTGCAGGTGTCATAGGTTGGGGTGCTAAATGTGGAGCAAACCCTTCTCACTTCTAAAGGAGAATCTACATTTGGTTATGTAAGTTCCCTCCCAACTGTTGGTTACTGTCCCCAGGGTTGAGTTTTTGGCAAGACTGTATTCCTGCTTTTCTTACCCATCTTGATGGGGTTTTCTTATCATTTGTTGTAAAGGAGCTATTCAGATAATTTTCAGGTCTTTTTCAGAGGGAATTTATCCATAACTGGCTGCAGATTCAGTTTGTTCATAGGAGAAGGTAAAGTAAGAATCTTCCTAGGCAGCCATCTTGGACCTTGAGAACTGAATTTCTTTTTATTCTGTAAACATGTTTTTCTTTAGTCAATCAGGTGTAATATATCTGATATAAATCCTTGTTTAGTAAGTCCAACTCCTGGGCTTTCCCAAATACAATTTTTATTGACTTCTTTTTTCCCTGTGGACAGGACAACCTTTCTTGATTTTTGCATGTTCCATATTTGTTGTTGTTGAAAACTGGTATTTCAAATTGTATAATATGGCAGCTCTGAAAATCAGATCCCTAAACTGAAGATTTTGTCTTTGTTGATATCTTTTGATGTTTTTCTTACTGCTACTATTGCTTCATGTGTTTAGTAACTTTTGAGGGCTGTAATGTCTGTATTGTCTTTTTTTTGCCAATGAATTATCTACTTGAATACTTTAGTTGTCAGTTAATTAATCACAATGATATTCTTAAGTGTTCTGGTACATTAAGTATCTCATCTTATGCTGAGAAATTCTGTGTGTGTGTGTGTGTGTGTGTGTGTGTGTGTGTGTGCTGGGTATGTGTTCAGTGTTGTGGTAGGTAGTTTACTTTGCTACCTTGGCTTTTACATACTGCTTGCACAGAGCCTTGGGATCAACGTATGTAAAAGACAGGGGCCTCACAGTCTTTCCTGGCATGTACACATAATGCATATAATCACGACCTTCTGGATTCACAGGACCAAGTCAGAAATCTTAAAGTCACATATAGATATATATTATTCTTGAATTTCTTTTTAAAAATGTTTTATTTACTCATGAGAGACGCAGAGAGAGAGAAATGCAGATATAGGCAGAGGGAGAAGCATGCTCCCTGTGAGGAACCTGATGTGGGACTGGATCCCAGGACCCCAAGATCACGACCTGAGCCAAAGGCAGATGCTCAAATACTGAGCCACCAAAGCACCCCTATTCTTGATTCTCATTTCAAGATTTTTGTCAACTTTGCCACACCTGCCCACACCTTCAATTCTTATCATCACCACAGGCTGCTGTATTAAAGAATTGCTACTGGTTGTTTCCAACACTCTGGTGAAATTGTCATTTTTAGTAAGCAGGGCAATGCCTAAGTCAGATCAAATGAAAATAATACCTAAAGTGTGAGTTTCAAGGAAACTTACAGATAGGACACATAAAATTGATTCTTTATGATTAAAATGTTCAGGGAGATTTATTTTATTTTTTTAAGATTTTATTTATTTACCTATGAGAGACACACACAGAGACAAAGATATAGGCACTGCGAGAAGCAGGCTCCATTCAGGAAGCCCATTGTGGGACTCCATCCAAGGACTCAAGGATCAGGCCCTGAGCTGAAGGCAGATGGCCAACCACTGAGCAACACAGGCGACCTGTTCAGGGAGGTTTAAACCAATTCTGTTCCTCAGGTCCTAGATGCTGGTCTTCAAGGAATAGTTATGAACCTATTGGTTTTAATGGATAATACAGAGATAGGGAGAGGAAGTTGAAAATAGGGCAAATTAATGCTTGTTTGTTTCCCAAAGTTAGGAGTGTCTCATGTTCTGTCACCCTCTCTGATTTTTCCCACTCATTTTCTCTCCTTTCCCCTATAATCCCTTTCACTATTTTTTATATTCCTGTATGAGTGAAACCATATAATGTTGGTCCTTCTCTGATTGACTACATCACGAAGCATAATACCCTCCAGTTCCATCTATGTCTAAGCAAACGGTGGGTATTCGTCGTTTCTAATGGCTGAGTAATAATCCATTGTATATATACACCACTTCTTCTTTATCCATACATCTTTCCATTAACACCAAGGCTCCTAAAAGCTTGGCAATTGTGAACATTGCTGCTGTAAACATTGGGGTGTAGGTGTCTCAGCATTTCACTGTATCTGTATCTTTGGGGTAAATACCCAGTACTGCAATTGCTGGTCATAGGGAAGCTCTATTTTAAGCTCTTTGAGGAACATCCAAACAGTTTTCAAGAGTGGCTATACCAGTTCACATTCCCACCAAAAGTGCATGAGGATTTCTCCATATCCTCTCCAACAATTGTTGTTTCCTATCTTGTTAATTTTCACTATACTCAGTGGTGTGAGGTGGTATCTCATTGTGGTTTTGATTTGTATTTCCCTGATGGCAAATAATGCAGAGCATTTCCTCATGTGCTTGTTGGCCATTTGTTTGTCTTCTTTGGTGAAATGGCTGTTCAGGTCTTTTGCCCATTTCATTATTGGATTGTTTGTTTCTTGGGTGTTGAGTTTCAAAAGTTCTTTATACATCTTGGGTACTAGCCCTTTATCCAATATGTCATTTTCAAATACCTTCTGCCATTTTATAGGTTGACTTTTAATTCTGTTGATTGTTTCTCTGGCTCCGCAGAAGCTTTTTATCTTGATTAAATTCCAATAGTTCACTTTCACTTTTGTTTCCCTTGCCTACATAGATGTATCTTGTAAGAAGTTGCTGTGGCCAAGTTAAAAAAGGGTGTTGCCTGTGTTCTCCTCTAGGATTTTGTGGGGGTTTTTTTGTTTATTTGTTTGTTTTGGGGTTTTTTTTGTATATTATTTTTAATTGGAGTTCAATTTGCCAACATATAGCATAACACCCAGTGCTCATCCCAAGTGCCCCCCTCACCCAGTCCTCTAGGATTTTGATGGATTATTTTCCCACATTTAGATGTTTCATACATTTTGAGTTTATCTTTGTACATAGTGTAGGAGAATGGTCAAGTTTCATTCTTCTGCATGTGGTTGTCCAATTTTCCCCGCAACATTTATTGAAGTTACTGTTCTTTTTCAGTGGATAGTCTTTCCTGCTTTGTTGAATATTAGTTGACCATAGAGTGGAGGGCCCATTTCGTGGTTCTTTATTCTGTTACATTGATCTGTGTCTGTTTTTGTGCCAGTAATATACTGTCTTGATGATCAAAGCTTTGTAGTACTACTTGAAATCCCGCCTTGTGATGCCCCCGTCTCTGGTTTTCTTTTTCAATATTACCCTGGATTTTCGAGTTTTTTTCTGATTCCACACAAATCTAAAGATGACTGGTTCCAACTCTCTGAAGAGAGTCCATGGTATTTTGATAGGGATTGCATTTAACGTATAAATTTCCCAGGGCAGCATAGACATTTTCACAATATTAATTCATCCAATCCAAGAGCATGGAATATTTTTCCATCTCCTGTGTCTTCCTCAATTTATTTCAGAAGTGCTCTGTAGTTTTTAGGGTATAGATCCTTTCCCTCATTGGTTAGGTTTATTCCTAGGTATCTTATGCTTTTGGGTGCAATTGGAAATGGGATTGACTCCTTCATTTCTCTTTCTTCAGCCAAATTGCTGTATGAGTTCTAGCAATCTTGGGGTGGAGGCTTTTGGGTTTTCTACGTACAGAATCATGTCATCTGCAAAGACGGAGAGTTTGACTTCTTCCTTGCCAATTTGAATGCCTTTTATTTCTTTTTTTTTTTTTTGTCTGATTGCTGAGGCTAGGACTCTCAATGCTGTGTTGAATAGCAGTGGTGAGAGTGGACATCTCTGTCTTGTTACTGATCTTAAGGGAAAGGCTCCCAGTGCTTCCCCATTGAGAATGATATTTGCTATGGGCTTTTCGTAGATGGCTTTTAAGATGTTGAGGAATGTTCCCTCTATCCCTACACTCTGAAGAGTTTTGATCAGGAATGGATGCTGCATGTTGTCAAATTATTTCTCTACATCTATTTAGAGGACCACATGGTCCTTGTTTTGTCTCCTGTTGATATGATCTATCACGCTGATTGTTTTCCCAGTGTTAAATCAACCTTGCATCCTGGAGATAAATCTCACTTGGTCATCATGAAT
Organism: Nyctereutes procyonoides; assembly: GCF_905146905.1. Lineage (NCBI taxonomy): Eukaryota > Metazoa > Chordata > Mammalia > Carnivora > Canidae > Nyctereutes > Nyctereutes procyonoides. Next base: position 60,376,391 of record NW_026575125.1, on the reverse strand, counting down.
AATCTGCTTAATGTACTGTGGATCCTATTGGTTCATATCTTGTTTAGAACTTTTGCATCTCTGTTCATTAGAGATATTGGTCTAAAATTCTCCTTTTTGGTGGAGTTTTTGTCTGGTTTGGAATTAAGGTGATGCTGGCCTCATAGAATGAATTTGGAAGTACTCCATCTCTTTCTATCTTTGCAAACAGCTTTAGTAGAATAGGTATGGTTTCTTCATTAAATGTTTGACAGAATTCCCCTGGGTAGCCAACTGGCCCTGGACTTTTGCATCTTGGGAGGTTTTTGATGACTGCCTCAATTTCCTCCCTGGTTATTGGCCTGTTCAGGTTTTCTATTTCTTCCTGTTCCAGTTTTCATAGTTTGTGGTTTTCCAGAAATGCATCCATTTCTTCTAGATTGCCTAATTCATTGGTGTATCTCTGCTCATAATATGTTTTTAAAATCATTTGTGTTTCCTTGGTATTGGTAGTGATCTCTCCTTTTTCATTTGTGATTTTATTAATTTGAGTCTTTTTTCTTTTAAATATAATAAGGCTGGCTAATGGTTTATGTACCTTATTAATTCTTTCAGAGAACCAACTCCTGGGTTTGTTGATCTCTTCTACAGTTTTTCTCAACTCTATTTCTTTGAGTTCTGCTCAAGTCTTTCTTAACTCTCTTCTTCACCTGGTCATAGTTTTTATTTGCTGATCTCTCTCCAGTTACTTTAGGTGGGAGGTTAGCTTTTGTATTTGAGGTTTTTTCCAATATTTTGAAGGATGTTTGTATTGCGATGTATTTGCCTCTCAGGACTGCTTTTGCTGTATCCCAAAGATTTTGAACGGTAGTATATTCATTTTCCATGAATCTTTTTAATTCTTCTCTAATTTCTTGGTTGACCCATTCATCTTTTAGCAGTTTGCTCTTTAACCTCCAAGGTTTTGAGTTTATTCCAAATTTCTTCATGCGATTGAGTTCTAGTTTCAAATCAATGTGTTCTAAAAATATGTAGGGGAAAATCCTAGTCTTTTCTTATTGGTTAGGAACTGATTTGTGACCCAGTATGTGGTCTATTCTGGAGAAATTTCCATATGCATTTGAGAAGAATGTATTCAGTTGCATTCAGATACAAACTTCTGTATATATCTGAAATCCATCTGGTCCTGTGTGTCATTTGAAGCTCTCCTTTTTTGGTGATGTTGTGCTTAGGAGATTGTCTTTTGCAGACAGTGTCATTTTAAAGTCCCCTACTATTAGTGTATTATTATCCTTTTTTAAAATAAATTTACTTTTTATTGGTGTTCAATTTACCAACATACAGAATAACAGTGCTCATCCCGTCAAGTGCCCCCCTCAGTGCCCACCGCCCAGTCACCCCCAACCCCAACCTGTCCCCGTCCACCACCCCTAGTTCGTTTCCCAGAGTTAAGAGTCTTTATGTTCTGTCTCCCTTTCTGATATTTCCCACTCATTTCTTCTCCCTTCCCTTATATTCCCCTTCACCATTATATATATTCCACAAATGAATGAGAACATACACTGTTGGTCCTTCTCCGATTGACTTACTTCACTCAGCATAATACCCTCCCTCCAGTTCCATACACGTTGAAGCAAATGGTGGGTATTTGTCATTTCTAAGGGCTGAGTAATATTCCATTGTATACATAAACCACATCTTCTTTATCCATTCATCTATCGATGGACACCGAGGCTCCTTCCACAGTTTAGCTATTGACACTGCTGCTATAAACATCGGGGTGCAGGTGTCCCGGCGTTTCATTGCATCTGAATCTTTGGGGTAAATCCCCAACAGTGCAATTGCTGGGTCGTAGGGCAGGTCTATTTTTAACTCTTTGAGGAACCTCCACACAGTTTTCCAGAGTGGCTGCACCAGTTCACATTCCCACCAACATTGTAAGAGGGTTCCCTTTTCTCCACATCCTCTCCAACATTTGTGGTTTCCTGCCTTGTTAATTTTCCCCATTCTCACTGGTGTGAGGTGGTATCTCATTGTGGTTTTGATTTGTATTTCCCTGATGGCAAGTGATGCAGAGCATTTTCTCATGTGCATGTTGGCCATATCTATGTCTTCCTCTGAGATTTCTCTTCATGTCTTTTGCCCATTTCATGATTGGATGGTTTGTTTCTTTGGTGTTGAGTTTAAAAAGTTCTTTATAGATCATGGAAAATAGCCCTTTATCTGACAGGTCATTTGCAAATATCTTCTCCCATTCTGTAGGTTGTCTTTATTTTGTTGACTGTATCCTTTGCTGTGCAAAAGCTTCTAATCTTGATGAAGTCCCAATAGTTCATTTTTGCTTTTGTTTCTTTTGCCTTCGTGGATGTATCTTGCAAGAAGTTACTGTGGCCGAGTTCAAAAAGGGTGTTGCCTGTGTTCTCCTCTAGGATTTTGATGGAATCTTGTCTCACATTTAGATCTTTCATCCGTTTTGAGTTTATCTGTGTATGGTGAAAGAGAGTGGTCTAGTTTCATTCTTCTGCATGTGGATGTCCAATTTTCCCAGCACCATTTATTGAAGAGACTGTCTTTCTTCCAATGGATAGTCTTTCCTCCTTTATAGAATATTAGTTGAACATAAGTACAGGGTCCACTTCTGGGTTCTCTATTCTGTTCCATTGATATATGTGTCTGTTTTTGTGCCAGTACCACACTGTCTTGATGACGACAGCTTTATAGTACAACCTGAAATCTGGCATTGTGATTCCCCCAGCAATGATTTTCTTTTTTAAAATTCCCCTGGCTATTCGGGGTCTTTTCTGATTCCACACAAATCTTAAAATAATTTGTGCTAACTCTCTGAAGAACGTTCATGGTATTTTGATAGGGATTGCATTAAACGTGTAAATTGCCCTGGGTAACATGGACATTTTCACAATATTAATTCTGCCAATCCATGAGCATGGAATATTTTTCCATCTCTTTGTGTCTTCCTCAATTTCCTTCAGAAGTGTTCTGTAGTTTTTAGGGTATAGATCCTTTACCTCTTTGGTTAGGTTTATTCCAAGGTATCTTATGATTTTGGGTGCAATTGTAAATCAGATTGACTCCTTCACTTCTCTTTCTTCAGTCTCATTGTTAGTGTATAGAAATGCCACTGACTTCTGGGCATTGATTTTTTATCCTGCCACACTGCCAAATTGCTGTATGAGTTCTAGCAATCTTGGGGTGGAGGCTTTGGGTTTTCTATGTAGAGTATCATGTCATTGGTGAAGAGGGAGAGTTTGACTTCTTTTTTGCCAATTTGAATGCCTTTAATGTCTTTTTGTTGTCTGATTGCTGAGGGTAGGACTTCCAGTACTATGTTGAATAGCAGTGGTGAGAGTGGACATCCCTGTCTTGATCCTGATCTTAGGGGAAAGGCTACCAGTGTTTCCCCATTGAGAATGATATTTGCTGTGGGCTTTTCGTAGATGGCTTTTAAGATGTTGAGGAATGTTCCCTCTATCCCTACACTCTGAAGAGTTTTGATCAGGAATGGATGCTGTATTTTGTCAAATGCTTTCTCTGCATCTAATGAGAGGATCATATGGTTCTTGGTTTATCTCTTGCTGATATGATGAATCACATTGATTGTTTTACGGGTGTTGAACCAGCCTTGTGTCCCAGGGATAAATCCTACTTGGTCATGGTGAATAATTTTCTTAATGTATTTTTGCAACTGATTGGCTAGTATCTTGTTGAGAATTTTTGCATCCATGTTCATCAGGGATATTGGTCTGTAATTCTCCTTTTTGGTGGGGTCTTTGTCTGGTTTTAGAATAAATGTGATGCTGGCCTCATAGAACGAATTTGGAAGTACTCCATCTCTTTCTATCTTTCCAAACAGCTTTAGTAGAATAGGTATGATTTCTTCTTTAAACGTTTGATAGAATTCCCCTGGGAAGCCATCTGGCCCTGGACTTTTGTGTCTTGGGAGGTTTTTGATGACTTCTTCAATTTCCTCCCTGGTTATTGGCCTGTTCAGGTTTTCTATTTCTTCCTGTTCCAGTTTTGGTAGTCTGTGGCTTTCCAGGAATGAGTTCATTTCTTCCAGATTGCCTAATTTATTGGTGTATAGCTGTTAATAATATGTTTTTAAAATCGTTTGTATTTCCTTGGTGTTGGTAGGGTTCTCTCCTTCTCATTCATGATTTTATTAATTTTTGTCTTCTCTCTCTTCTTTTTAATAAGGCTGGCTAATGGTTTATCTATCTTATTAATTGTTCAAAGAACCAACTCCTGGTTTTGTTGATCTGTTCCACAGTTCTTCTGGTCTCGATTTCTTTGAGTTCTCCTCGAATCTTTATAAACTCTCTTCTTCTGTTGGGTGTAGGATCTATTTGCTGTTTTTTCTCTAGCTCCTTTAGGTGTAAGGTTAGGTTTTGTATTTGAGTTCTTTCCAGTTTTTGAATGGATGCTTGTATTGCGATGTATTTCCCCCTCAGGACTGCTTTTGCTGCATCCCAAAGATTTTGAACAGTTGTATCTTCATGCTCATTAGTTTCCATGGATCTTTTTAATTCTTCCTTAATTTCCTGGTTGACCCTTTTATCTTTTAGCAGGATGGTCCTTAACCTCCACGTTTCTGATGTCCTTCCAAACTTCTTCTTGTGATTGAGTTCTAATTTCAAGGCGTTATGGTCTGAGAATATGCAGGGGACGATCCCAATCTTTTGGTATCGGTTCAGACCCGATTTGTGACCCAGTATGTGGTCTATTCTGGAAAAAGTTCCATGTGCACTTGAGAAGAATGTGTATTCAGTTGAGTTTGGATGTAAAGTTCTGTAGATATCTGTGAAATCCATCTAGTCCAGTGTCTCATTTAAAGCTCTCGTTTCTTTAGAGATGTGTGCTTAGAAGACCTATCGAGGGTAGAAAGAGCTAGATTGAAGTCACCAAGTATAAGTGTATTATTATCTATGTATTTCTTCACTTTGGTTATTAATTGATTTAAATATTTGGCAGTTCCCACATTCGGGGCATATATATTGAGGATTGTTAAGTCCTGTTGTTGGAAAGATCCTTTAAGTATGATACAGTGTCCCTCTTCATCTCTTACTACAGTCTTTGGGGTAAATTTTAGTTTTTCTGATATAAGGATGGCTACCCCTGCTTTGTTTTGAGGACCATTTGAATGGTAAATGGTTCTCCAACCTTTTATTTTCAGGTTGTAGGTGTCCTTCTGTCTAAAATGAGTCTCTTGTAGACAGCAAATAGATGGGTCCTGCTTTTTTATCCAGTCTGAAACCCTGCACCTTTTGATGGGGTCATTAAGCCCGTTCACGTTCAGAGTTACTATTGACAGATATGAGTTTAGTGTCATCAAGATATCTATTCAGTCCTTGTTTTTGTGGATTGTTCCACTGAACTTCTTCTTAAAGTGGAATTTTAAGAGTCCCCCTTAAAATTTATTGCAGAGCTGGTTTGGAGGTCACATATTCTTTCAGTTTCTGCTTGTCTTGGAAGCTCTTTATCTCTCCTTCTCTTCTGAATGAGAGCCTTGCTGGATAAAGTATTCTTGGTTGCATGTTCTTCTCATTTAGGACCCTGAATATATCCTGCCAGCCCTTTCTGGCCTGCCAGGTCTCTGTGGAGAGGTCTGTTGATACCCTAATACTCCTCCCCATAAAATTCAGGGATTTCTTGTCTCTTGCTGCTTTAAGGATCTTCTCTTTATCTTTGGAATTTGCAAGCTTAACTATAAAATGTCGAGGTGTTGAACGGTTTTTATTGATTTTAGGGTGGGATCTCTCTATTTCCTGGATCTGAATGCCTGTTTACCTTCCCGGATTAGGAAAGTTTTCAGCTAGGATTTGTTCAAATACATTTTCTGTCCTTCTGCCCCTTTCGGCGCCCTCAGGAACCCCAATTAAACGTAAGTTTTTCTTCCTCAGGCTGTTGTTTATTTCTCTTAATCTATCTTCATGGTCTTTTAATTATTTGCCTCTTTCTTCCTCAGTTTCCCTCCTTGCCATCAACTTGTCTTCTATGTCACTCACTCGTTCTTCCACCTCGTTAACTCTGGGCGTTAAGACTTCTAGTTTGGATTGCATCTCATTCAATTGATTTTTAATTTCTGCCTGATTGGATCTAAATACTGCAGTCATGAAGTCTCTTGAGTCCTTTATTCTTTTTTCTAGAGCCACCAGTAGCTGTATAATAGTGCTTCTGAATTGGCTTTCTGACAATGAAGTGTAATCCAGATTTTGTAACTCTGTGGTAGAGAAGGCTGTTTCTGTTTCTTTCTTTTGAGGTGGTTTTTCCTTCTAGTCATTTTGCTCATTGCAGAGTGGCCAAAAACAAGTTGTTTTGGGAAAAGGAGAAAAAGAGAGGGAGAAAAAAAGGGAAAAAAAAGGAAAAAGAAAAAAGGAAAAAGGAAGAAAAAAGGAAAGAATAGAAGAAAAAAATGAAAGAAAACGAAAGGAAAAAAAGGGGGTGAGGGAAGCAACAAATCAAAAAGCAAAATAAATAAATAAATAAATAAATAAATAGATAGATAGATAAAAATAAAAACACAGGGGAGTATCTTCTGATTCTGTATACTGTAAGTCCCTTCACTTCCCCTGGAACTTGTAACTAGTTGGTCTTCTGGGGGAGGGGCCTGCTGTGCTGATTTTCAGGTGTTAGCACTTGGGGGAGCTGCTCTGCCCCCTGCCTGGTGCAGGGCTCAGTGGGGTTTGTTTACCCCGTGAGGCCCCAGGAGGAACCACCTCAGTGGATGCGGCCAGCTCTGGAAGCCTGGATTCAGCTCCCGCAGTAGCTCCGGAGCTCTCGGTCTGCATGGGCCTGGAGGCTCCGGGGGCGAGGCTGCTGCTCTGTTCAGCTTGGGGCAGGAGCGTCCTTGCTGTCCTAGGCCCTCCCGGCCTCTCCCTGTCCCAGGGGGAGGCCGGATCGTGGGCTGTGTCCCAGCGCCCAGTGCTCCGGGTCCTGCGCTGTTGGATTCGCGCTCCCGGCGGTGCAACCCCCTCCGCACGGAGCCTCTTCCTCTGCCCGAGCCCCTCCGAGCTGCTCCCAGGAAACGCAGCCCCCTCCGCGGAGCCTCCGCCCGAGCCCCTCCGAGCTGCTCCCCGGTCCAGCCGACAGGGGCTGCAGCCCTTCAGGGAGCTCAGTGCACTCTCCCTGGCACGCAGTTGCTCTGTTAGTGTCCCAGGGAGCCTGAGGGCATCCCCGCCCTCCTGGGGTCCTGCTCCAACTCCCTGCAAGCGCCTTTCCGCTCGGGAAGATTGGTGCAGCTCCTGCTTCTCCGGGATGGGTCTCTCCTGTCCTGGGGACACTCGCCCTGGCCTTAGCCCGGCTCCTCGCGGGGCCCCTCCCCCTTGGATGTCTTTTATTTCTTTATTTCTTTTTCCCCCGCCTTCCTACCTTGATAGAAGCGCGAACTCTTCTCACTGTAGCATTCCAGCTGTTCTCTCTTCAAATCTCAGGCCGAATTCATTGATTTTCAGGATAATTAGAAGGTTATCTAGGTAATGTGGTGGGGACAGGTGATTTGGAGACCCTACTTTTCCACCATCTTGCCCCTCCCCGTGTATTATTATCTAAGTATGTCATTAATTTGGTTATTAAATGTTATACTTGGCAGCTCCCACATTAAGGGCATACATATTCATGATTGGTAGGTCCTCTTGTTGGATAGACCCTTTAAGTAAGATATTGTTTTCCTTTTCATCTCTTACTACAGTCTTTGGCATAAACTTTAATTTATCTGATATGAGGATTTCTGCCTCAGATTTCTTTTGATGACCAATTTGAATGGTAAATGGTTCTCCAACCTTTTATTTTCAGGCTGTAGGTGTCCTTAGGTCTAAGATGATTCTTCTGTAGACATCAAATAGATGGGTCTTGTTCTCTTATCCAATCTGATTCCCTGCGACTTTTGATGATATTGTTTAGCCCATTCACGTTCAGAATTACTATTCAAAGATATGAATTTAGTGTCATCGCAGTACTTATTCATTCTCTGTTTCTGAGGATTATTTATTTGGGCAACCTCTTTCTTTCACATGGTCCCACTTAATATTTCCTGCAGAGATGATTTGGTGGTCACATATTCTTTCAGTTTCTGCCTATCTTGGAAGCTCTTTATCTCTCCTATTCTGAATGAGAGCCTTGTTGGATATAGTATTCTTGGCTGCATGTTCTTCTCATTTAGGACCCTGAATATATCCTGCCAGCCCTTTCTGGCCTGTCACATCTCTGTGGAGAGGTCTGCTGTTACCCTAATACTCCTCCCCATAAAAGTCAGGGACTTCTTGTCTCTTGCTGCTTTAAGGATCTTCTCTTTATCTTTGGAATTTGCAAGCTTCACTATTAAATGTCGAGGTGTTGAACGGTTTTTATTGATTTTAGAGGAGGATCTCTCTATTTCCTGGATCTGAATGCCTGTTTCCCTTCCCGGATTGTGAAAGTTTTCAGCTAGGATTTGTTCAAATACATATTCTGGCCCTCTGTCCCTTTCGGCGCCCTCGGGAACCCCAATTGTACATAGATTATTCCTTCTGAAACTATCATTTATTTCCCGTAACCTTTTCTCATTGTCTTTCAGTTGTTTTTCTCTTTTTCCTCAGCTCCCTTCCTTGACATCAACTTGTCTTATATGTCACTCACTCTTCTACCTCATTAATCTTCATCGTTAGTACCTTCAGTTTAGATTGCATCTCATTCAATTGATTTTTAATTTCGACTTGATTAGATCTAAATTCTGCAGTCATGAATTCTCTTGAATCCTGTATGCTTTTGTCCAGAGTCACCAGTAGCTTTATAATTGTGCTTCTGAATTGGCTTTCTGACATTGAATTGTTATACAAATTCTGTAACTCTGTGGTAGAGAGTACATTTTTGATTCTTTCTCTTGTAGTGATTTCTTTCTTCTAGTAATTTTTTCCAGTGCATAGTGGATGTATGCTGGGGTGAGTCAAGTATATCAACCACGACTTAAGTCAATGTCACTCTAGATGATTCTGCCACGGTCAGAGACAAGAAATTTAAAAGAAAGATTAGAATGAAATAAAACAAAAGGACCACTAAAGTGAAAAAAAAATTTAAAACAAAGTAGCAAAAAATAAATGGCAAAGAATCCCAACGGAATAGAAAAAAAGAAAGAAAGAAAAAAAGGAGAGTAAAAAGCAAAAGTAAAGAGGAAAAAAAAGGAAAATGAAAAGAAAGTGAAGAAAGAAGGGGGACTGGGAGGTGGTGGTGGTGATGAAGTTGTAGTGTAGGGAGAGTGTAGTCAACCTGAGGGGTCCTAGAAAGTGATCCTCTTGGTTCTGAGCTATTAAGTTCTGTAGGTCAGAAGATGCTCAGTACCAAATTTATATACATCAGAAATACTTGTATAATGCCCCAATATTTACCACCAAAACTTAAATGAGATATAAGAGGGGTCCAGAATGGGAATGAGGAATCTCACAGAACGAACCAGCAATGTATACCACTTGTTTCTCGTGCATGCTAGTCATGTTTTAGAAGGTATTAACTTCTGCCATTGTAGAACAAAATGAGGCAGAGAAAACAAAAACCACAAACAACAACAAAAAACCTAACTTGTGTATCTCCCAAACTTTAGTTGCGTATGTTGAATTGACTCTAGAAGTGGAAAATATACCTAGGACCTGTAATTGTAGAAATATGAAAATCAAAAAGGAAGAAACGTAAAAATGAAGAGGTGTTGAAATATTGTAGTTAATGTGGGAAAAGAGAAAAAATGGACGTTGACAGTCTGATATAATAGTGAAAGGGAATAGAAGGGAAGGGAGAAGAAATGGGTAAGAAATATCAGAAAGGGAGACAGAACATGAAAGACTCCTAACTCTGGGAAACGAACTAGGGGTGGTGGAAGGGGAGGTGGGCGGGAGGTGGGGGTGACTGGGTAACGGGCACTGAGGTGGGCACTTGACAGGATGAGCACTGGGTGTTATTCTATATGTTGGCAAATTGAACACCAATAAAAATAAATTTATAATAAAAAATAAACAAATGGGACTACATTAAAATAAAAGATTTTTCACAGTGAAGGAAAACACAAACAAAATGAAAAGGTATCCTACTAAATGTGAGAATATATTTGCAAATCATATATCTGATACAAATTTTATATCTAAAATATATAAAGAACTCATACAACTCAACAACAATAAGAAACAACTCAATTGAAAAATGGTCAGAAGATATATTTTTCAAAAAATGTATATAGCAAATAGTCACATGAAAAGGTATTCTATATTACCTATTATCAAGGAAAATGCAAATGAAAACTACAATGAGATCATTTCACACAGGTTAGAATGGGTATTACCAAAATGACAAGCAAATGGTCACATGAAAAGGTATTCTATATTACCTATTATCAAGGAAATGCAAATGAAAACTACAATGAGATATCATTTCACACTGGTTAGAATGGCTATTACTAAAATGACAAGGAATAATAAATGTTTGAGAAGATATGAAGAAAGTGGTATCTATGTACACTTTCTGTGGAAATAAAATTTGGTGTAGCCTCTATAGAAAAAAAAATGAGATTCCTCAAAGAATTAAAAATAAAATTACCTTATTATCCACCTCTTTCACTTCTGAGTATTAAATGAAGAATACACAGATACCAATTAGAAAAGATACCTCCACTTTCATGTTCATTTCAGTATTATTTATAATAGCCAATACATAAAGACAAAGTTTCCATCATTGGATGAATGGATAAAGAAGATTTTGTATGCATGTTCAATGGAACACTACTTGGCCATAAAAAGAAGTAATGCTTGCAGTTGAATGGGCCTTGAAGGACAATTATGGTAAATGAAATAAGTCATATGGAGAGAAACACTATGATTTCATTTATATGTGGAATCTAAAAACAAGAAACAAATAAACAAAACAAAAGCCAACTCATAAATACAGGGAACTGAATGGTGGTTACCAGAGGAGGAAATTTAAGGATGGAAAAAATGGATATGTGTCTCAATTGCATAGAGATGGATTGTAAGCAGCCTTATGGTGGTGATCATTTGTAGCATATACAAATATGGAATTATTATTTTTTAAAGATTTTTATTTATTTATTCAAGAGAGACACAGAATGAGAGAGAGGCAGAGACACAGGCAGAGGGAGAAGCAGGCTACATGCAGGGAGCCTGTTGTGGGACTTGATCCCAGTCCTCCCGGATCACACCCTGGGCTGAAGGCAGGTGCTAAACCGCTGAGCCACAGGGTCTGCCCACAAATATAGAATTATACTGTTATTCACTCAAACATACCATGTATACCAATTTTACCTCAAAAAGAAGTATGTCTTATTATTGTTTCCTTCTTGTTCCTTTTTAGTCATTGCTACACTATTATTCCCCTGCCCCTTGTTTTAATTATTAGTATTGTAAATAACTATTGTAGCAAAAGGTAATTAGATAGGTAAATTTAGCATACAATGATGATACCTAATATAGCAGAGCCATAGAAGGGAAAATGTTTAGAATTCATGGTAAAAGTCTTAATTCTCCATCCTCCCTCCTAAAAATAAAAAGGAATTTGCAGGGTTGTAGAATTTCCTTATTTATGTTACCTTTTCAGCTTCTGTCATCCTTTGTATATTCTGTCACCCCTCAAGCAACTATAGAATAATGAAAGAAAAAGAAAAAAAATATCATCTTATATAAGGGGGAAAACAAAGTGGGTAAGAAAGTCTGGATAATCTTGTAACATGAAAAGCAGTATATTTACCATATAAAAAAATCCCCACGTTGTATATTCTCTCTATTTTCTTTTGAAAAAGCTGGTTATCTCAATAGTACCCTGTGACTGCTACAAGAAATATGATAAAATCATTGCAGTCAATGAGAAAACAAAATAAAATGGTTTATGCTTTTTAACTTCCTCACTCAGAACCTATTTGTTTCAGCCTTTAAATTGTATGTTTGGAAGTGGTGCTGATAACCCAGTAAGTACATATGTTGGCTGTATATTTAGGCCAATGTTGACAAGAGTGGTTGAAGTTATGTTTCTATTTTCTTTCCTGGCTCTACTTCAGACCAGGAACTGTTAATATCTACAGAAAAGAAGGACTTTTATTTTTTATTTTAATTTATTTTACTTTAGTATTTTATTTTATTTTATTTATTTGACTTCTATTTTAGTGTGGCCTAAAGAAACTATACTCTCATATTCTAATTATTCTTCAGAAAAACTACCCATAACCTACCCACAGCAGTCAGATGAGTATAAGCAAAACAAAGGAAAAAGCTGAAGGAATTTGAGGGTTTTTAAAAACTGTATAATGATTATACCATGAATAATCCTGCTATTTATAGTCTTTTATGCTTCACTTCGGCCTGACATCAGTTTATTAGGTTACTCTTGTTCACCATAGTCCTAGTGAGTTATTTCTAATTTGAGGAGTGATACTAAAACTCCAGAAAAAATGAGTATCTTTCACATAGCAGCTGATTTACCATGTGTTAATTAGCATATGTTTATTTTATTCTATTTCAAAAATATTTCAAATTCAACAACTTCTAATTGCCACCACCACATCCGTAGCTCAGGTTCACATGTGACCTACTACAATAGTCTCTTCTCTTCTACAATCCATTCTATATACATCAGGCAGAGTAATTGTCTCAAAATAAAATGTCAACAGTATAATTACCATGTTCAAAACTGTATGCTGATTCCAATGTCCAAACATACTCTTTATACCTTCATTTGGCACTCCTTCCTCCCCCCTCACTACTATACTGCCATACTGGCCTTTTATTTTTTTATTTTTATTTTTTGTATATATTTTATTGGAGTTCTATTTGACAACATATAGTATAAAACCCAGTGCTCATCCCATCAAGTGCCCCACTCAGTGCCTGTCACACAGTCACCCCATCCCCCCTTCCACAACCCCCTGTTTGTTTCCCAGAGTTAGGAGTCTCTCATGTTCTGTCACCCTCTCTGATTTTTCCCACTAACTTTCTCTCCCTTCCCCTATAATCCCTTTCAGTATTTTTTATATTCCCCGTATGAGTGAAACCATATGATTGTCCTTCTCTGAAAGACTTACTTAACAGAGCATAATACTCTGAGAATCCATCCACGTCGAAGCAAATGGTGGGTATTTGTTGTTTCTGAGGGCTGAGTAATATTCCACTGTATACATAGACCACATCTTCTTTATCCATTCATCTGTCAATGGACACTGAGGCTCCTTCCACAGTTTGGCTATTGTGGAATTGCTCCTATAAACATCAGGGTGCAGGTGTCCTGCCATTTCACTGCATCTGTGTCTATGGGGTAAATCCCAAGCAGTGCAATTGCTGGGTCATAGGGCAGTTCTATTTTTAACTCTTTGAGGAACCTCCACGCAGTTTTCCAGAGTGGCTGTATTAGTTCACATTTCCACCAACAGTGCAAGAGGGTTCCCCTTTCTCCACATCCTCTCCAACATTTGTTGTTTCCTGTCTTGTTAATTTTCCCCATTCTCACGGGTGTGAGGTGGTATCTCATTGTGGTTTTGATTTGTATTTCCCTGATGGCCAGTGATGCAGAGCATTTTCTCATGTGCTTGTTGGCCATGTCTATGTCTCTGGTGAAATGTCTGTTCATTCCATTTGCCCATTTCATGATTGGATTGTTTATTTCTTTGCTGTTGAGTTTAATAGGTTCTTTACAGATCTTGGATACTAGCTCTTTATCTGATATGTCAGTTGCAAATATCTTCTCCCATTCCATAGATTGTCTTTTAGTTTTCTTGTCTGTTTCATTTGCTGTCCAGAAGCTTTATATCTTGATGAAGTCCCAATAATTCATTTTTGCTTTCTTTCCTTCGCCTTCATGTATGTATCTTGCCATAAGTTGCTGTGGCCAAGTTCAGAAATGGTGTCGCCTGTGTTCTTCTCTAGGATTTTGATGGATTCCTGTCTCACATTTAGATCTTTAATCAATTTTGACTTTATCTTCGTGTATGGTGTAGAGGATGGTCTAGTTTCATTATTCTGCATGTGGCTGTCCAATTTTCCCAGCAACATTTATTGAAGAGACTGTCCTTTTTTTCTAGTGGTTAGTCTTTCCTGCTTTGTCGAATATTAGTTGACCAAAGAGTTCAGGGCCCATTTCTGGGATTCTCTATTCTGTTCCATTGATCTGTGTCTGCTTTACTGCCAGTACCATACTGTCTTGATGATCACAGCTTTGTACTACAATCTGAAATCTGGCAATGTAATGCCGTCAGCTATGGTTTTCTTTTCTAATATTCCCCTCACTATTCAGGGTCTTCTCCAATTCCACACAAATCTTAAGATGATTTGTTCCAACTCTCTGAAGAAGGTCCACGGAATTTTGATAGGGATTGCATTAAATAGGTAAATTGCCTTGGGTAGCATTGACACTTTCACAATATTAATTCTTCCAATCCAAAACATGGAATATTTTTTCATCTTTTTGTGTCTTCCTCAATTTCTTTCAGAAGTGTCTGTAGTTTTCAGGGTATAGATAATTTACCTATTGGGTTAGGTTTATTCCTAGGTATCTTATTCTTCTGGGTGTAATATTAAATGGGGTTGTCTCCTTAATTTCCTTTTCTCAAGTCTCATTGTTAGTGTACAGAAATGAGACTGATTTCTGGGCATTGGTTTTTTTCATCACGCCAAACTGCCAAATTGTTGTATCAGTTCTAGATATTGGTGTGGAGTCTTTTGGGTTTTCTACATACTGTATCATGTCATCTGCAAAGAGGGAGAGTTTGAATTCTTCTTTGCCAATTTCAATGCCTTTAATTTCTTTTTGTTGCCTGATTGCTGAGGCCAGGAATTCTAGTACTATTCTGAATAGCAGTAGTGAGAGTGGATATCCCTGCTCTGTTCCTGATCTTAGGGGGTATGCTCCCAGTGATTCCCCATTGAGAATGATATTTGTTGTGTGCTTTGCATAGATAGATTTTAGGATGCTGAGGAATGTTCCCTCTATCCCTATACTATGAAGAGTTTTGATCAGGAATGGATGCGGTATTTGGTCAAATGCATTCTCTGCATCTATTGAGAGGATCATATGGTTCTTGTTTTTTCTCTTTTTGATATGATCTATCACGTTGATTGTTTTACGAGTGTGGAACCAGCCTTGCATCCTGGGGATAAATCCCACTTGGTCATGGTGAATAAAATTCTTAATGTATTGTTGGATCCTATTGGCTAGTATCTGGCTGAGAATTTTTGCTTCTGTGTTCATTAGATATATTGGTGTATAATTCTCCTTTTTGGTGGGGTCTTTGTCTGGTTTTGGAATTAAGGTGATGCTGTCCTCATAGAACGAGTTTGGAAGGATTCCATCCCTTTCTCTCTTTCGAATCAGCTTTAGTAGAATAGATATTTTTTCTTCTTTAAACCTTTCATGCAATTCCCCTGGGAAGACATCTGGCTCTGGCCTTTTGTGTCTTGGGAGGTTTTTGATGACAGCCTCAGTTTCCTCCCTGGTTATTGGCCTGTTCAGGTTTTCTATTTCTTCCTGTTCCAGTTTTGGTAGTCTGTGGTTTTCCAGAAATGCGTCCATTTCTTCTAAATTGCCTAATTTATTGGCATATAGCTACTCATAATATGTTTTTAAAATGGTTTGTATTTCCTTGGTATTGGTGGTGATCTCTCCGTTTTCTTTTGTGATTTTATTAATATGAGTCTTTTCTCTCGTCTTTTTAATAAGGCTGGCTAATGGTTTATCTATCTTATTAATTCCTACAAAGAACCATCTCCTGGTTTTGTTGATCTGGTCCACAGTCCTACTAGTCTTTATTTCTTTGAATTCTGCTCAAATCTTTATTGACTCTCTTCTGCTGGGTGTAGGTTTTATTTGCTCTTCTTTCTCCAGCTCCTTTAGGTGCACGTTTAGCTTTTGTTTTTGAGTTTTTTCCAGTTTTTTGAGGGATGAATGTATTGCGATGTATTTCCCTCTCAGGACTGCTTTTGCCGCCTCCAAAATATTTTGAACCGTTGTACCTTCATTCTCATTAGTTTCCAGGAATCCTTTTAATTCTTCTCTAATGTCCTGGTTGACCCTTTCATCTTTTAGCAGGATGGTCTTTAACTTCCACGTGTTTGAATTTCTTCCAAATTTCTTCTTGTGATTTAGTTCTAATTTCAAAGCGTTATGGCCTGAACATATGCAGGGGATGATCCCAATCTTTTGGTATTGGTTAAGACCTGATTTGTGACCCAGTATATGGTCTCTTCTGGAGAAAGTTCCATGTGCACTGGAGAAGAATGTGTATTCAGTTGCATTTGGATGTTAAGTTCTCTAAATGTCTGTGAAATCCATCTGGTCCAGTGTATCATTTCAAGCTCTTGTTTCTTTGGAGATGTTGTGCTCAGAAGATATGCCAATTGCAGAAAGCGCCATGTTGAAATCTAGTGTACTATTATGTAAGCATGTCTTTAGTTTGGCTATTATTTGATGGATATACTTGGCAGCTCCCACATTAGGGGCATAAATATTCATGATTGTTAGGTCCTCTTGTTGGAATGATTCTTTAAGTATGATAGAGTGTCCCTCTTGATTTCTTCCTACAGTCTTTGAGATAAACTTTAATTTATGTGATATGAGGATTGCTTCCCCTGCTGTCTTCTGAGGACCATTTGAATGGTAAATGTTCTCCAACCTTTTATTTTCAGGCTGTAGGTGTCCTTAGGTCTAAAATGATTCTCCTGTATACAGCAAAGAGATGGGTCTTGTTTTTTTTTTTTTTTTTTTTTTTTTGCCAGTCTGAAACACTGCGTCTTTTGGTGGGATCATTTAGCCTATTCACATTCAGAGATACTATTGAAAGATATGAATTTAGTGTCATGATAATACCTATTCTGTCCGTGTGTTTGTGGATTGTTTCTTTGGACATCCTCTTTCTTTTACAGAGTCCCCCTTAATAAGTCTTGCAGAGCTAGTTTGGAGGTCACATATTCTTTCACTTTCTGCCTCTCTTGGAAGCTCTTTATCTCTCATTCTGTTCTTAATGAGAGCCTTGCTGGATTGAGTATTTTTGGTTGCATGTTCTTCTCATTTAGGACCCTGAGTATATCCTTCCAGTCTTTTCTGGCCTTCCAGGTCTCTGTGGAGAGTTCTGCTGTTAATCTAAAACCTCTCCCCCATCTAAGTTAGGGATCTCTTGTCTCTTGCTGCTTTAAGGATTTTCTCTTTACCTTTGGAATTTGCAAGTTTCACTATTAAATATTGGGGTGTTCAATGGTTTTTATTGATTTTAGGGGGCATCTCTCTATCTCCTGGATCTGAATGCCTATTTCCCTCCCCACATTATTGACGTTCTCAGCTATGATTTGTTCAAATACACGTTCTGGTCCTCTGTCCCTTTCGGCGCCCTTGGCTCCCCAATTAAACAGGAGAAGAAATGGGTAGGAAATTTCAGAAAGGGGGACAGAACATAAAGACTCCTAACTCTGGGAAACGAACTAGGGGTGGTGGAAGGGGAGGAGGGCCGGGGTCGGGGGTGACTGGGTGATGGGCACTGAGGGAGGCACTTGACGGGATGAGCACTAGGTGTTATTCTGTATGTTGGCAAATTGAAGACCAATAAAAAATAAATTTATTATTTTAAAAAACGTGGATTTTTCCTTCTGAGGCTGTCATTTATTTCCCTTAACCTTTCCTCATGATCTTTTAATTTTTTTCTTTATTTATGATAGTCAGAGAGAGAGAGAGAGAGAGAGAGAGAGAGAGAGAGAGAGAGGCAGAGGGAGAAGCAGGCTCCATGCACCGGGACCCCGACGTGGGATTTGATCCTGGGTTTCCAGGATCGCGCCCTGGGCCAAAGGCAGGCGCCAAACTGCTGCGCCACCCAGGGATCCCTCCTCATGATCTTTTAGTTGTTTTACTCTTTTTTCCTCTGCTTCCTTCCTTGCCATCGACTTATCTTCTTTGTCACTCACTTGTTCGTTTACAACATTAACCGTCATTGTTAGGACCTCCAGTTTGGATTGCAAATCTTTTGATTGATTTTTAATTTTGGCCTGATTAGATCTAAATTCTGCAGTCATGACATGTCTTGATTCCTTTAAGCTTTTTTCCAGAGCCACCAATGGCTTTATAATTGTGCTTCTGAATTGGCGTTCTGACATTGAATTGTTTTGTTTTAAGATTTTATTTATTTATTCATGAGAGACTCAGAGAGAGAGAGAGAGAGAGAGAGAGGCAGGGACACAGGCGCTAAACTGCTGAGGCACCCAGGCTGCCCTCTGACATCGAATTGTAATCCAAATTCTTAACTCTGTTGGAGAGCATACTATTTCTGATTCTTTCTTCTGTGGTGAGTTTTTCTTTCTAGTCATTTTGATCAATGCAGAGTTGTTAAAAAGAAGTTGTACTGGGAAAAGGAAGGAAAAAAAGAGAAAAAACGGGAAAAAACAAAACAAACCACAAGGGATAAAAAGAGAAACAGAAAAAAAAAACAAGGAGTGTATCCTCTGATTCTTTTTACAGTAAATCCCTTGATTTCCCCTGGAGCTTGCCAGCGCTGCTCTGTCGAGAAGTTTCTCTTCCCCTGCCCTTACAGCTGGTCTTCTGGGGGAGGGGCCTGCTGTGCTGATTCTCAGCTATGTGCACCTGGGGGAGCTACCCTGCCCTCTGCTAAGTGCAAGGCTCAGTGGGAGCTGTTTATCCTGTGATGCCTCTGCTCCCTGGCCACCCTGATGCTCCCAGGCATTGAGTGACACCAGGAGGAACAACAACAATGGTGGTGGACAGCTCTCTAGCCCTGGAGTCAGCTCTGGCAGTAACTACCACAGTCTCCCATTCCGCACTGGCCTGGATGCTCTGGGGGTGGGGGGCGCTGATCTGCACAGCTTGGGCACGCCGGCGGCCGGAGTGTCCTTGCTGTCCTGTGTCCTCCTGTCCTCTGTCTGACCATGGGGAAGCGAAGTATACTGGTCTGTGTCCCCCGGCACCCTGGGATCCGGTACCTGTGCTGTTGGAATTGTGCTCCCAGGGGGCACAGCTCCCTCCACCCGGAGCTGTCGCCTGAGCAGCTCCTGAGGCCCCACTGGGCATGTGCTCCAGCCGTTTATCGAGATTCACCCACAGTCTGTGGTGCGGTCTCCCCCAGGGTGCACCTCCTCTGTTAGTGACTCCGGGGAACCTGGAGGCTCCCCTGCCCCTCCTGGGATCCGGCCCGAATTCCCTGCGATTGGCTTTCCTTCCGGGAAGATTTTTAATGTTCTTGCTTTTCTGGGATTGAGCTTTCCTGTCCTGGAGGCTCTCGCCGCACAGCCTTAGCCGGGCTCCTCACGGGGGCCACTACCGCACTGGATTTTTTTCATTTATTTTTATTTTTTTCTGCTGTCCTACCTTGTTAGAAGCACGAACTCCTTTCTGTAGCATTCCAGGTGTTCTCTCTTTAAGTCTCAGATTGAATTCATAGGTTTTCAGGATGATTTCAAAGTTACCTAGGTAAGTAGGTGACAACAGTTGACTTGGGGACCCTACTCTCTGCCATCTTGCCCTGCCCTTCCATCCTGGCCTTTTAATTTTGTGACCAAGCTATTTCCTACTTCAAAATCTATGCAAGGGGGTGGGGCAATATGGCAAAGAGTAGGGTCCCCAAGTCAACTGTCCCCACCAAATTACCTAGACAAACTTCAAATCATCCTGAAAATCTACGATTTCGGCCTGAGATTTAAAGAGAGAACAGCTGGAATGCTACAGTGAGAAGAGTTCACGCTTCTATCAAGGTAGGAAGACGGGGAAAAAATAAATAAAGAAACAAAAGGCATCCAAGGGGGAGGGGCCCCGCGAGGAGCCAGGCTAAGGCTGGGGCGAGTGCCCCCAGGACGGGAAAGCCCCGTCCTGGAGAAGCAGGAGCTGCACCAATCTTCCCGGGCGGAAAGGGGCTCGCAGGGAGTTACAGTAGGACCCCAGGAGGGTGGGGATGCCCTCAGGCTCCCAGGGACACTAACAGAGCACCTGCGCCCTGGGAACAGCAGGCCACACCCCACAGCCAAGCTCCCTAATGGGCTGCAGTGCACGGCTGGACCCGGGAACAGCTCGGAGGCGGCTCTGGCGGCGGTTCCCGGCGGAGGGGGCTATGTAGCCCCGGGAGCAGCTCGGAGGGGGCTCTGGCAGAGGTTCTGCAAAGGGGGCTGCACGGCCCCGGGAGCAGCTAGGGGGCGGCCCGGCAGAGGCTCCGCGGAAGGGGCTGCGGGAGCCGGGAGCGCGAATCCAACAGAGCAGGAATGGGAGCACAGGGCGCCGGGAAAACAGCCGAAGATCTGGCGCTCCCCTTGGGACACGCAGAAGCCAGGAGGGCACAGGACAGCAAAGACACTCCTGCCCCAAGCTGAGCATATCAGCGGCCCGCCCCGGAGCATCCAGGCCCCTGCAGCCAGAGAGCTCCGTATTTACTGCAGAAGCTGAATACAGGACTCCAGTGCTGGCCGTCACTGTTATTCCTCCTGGGGCCTCACAGGATAAAAAAAACCCCAATGAACCTCACAGTGGCCTCACCGGATAAACAGCTTAAACATCTTTCACTGAGTCCTGAAGGCAGGGGGTTGAGCAGCTCCCCTAAGTGCTAAAACCTGAAAATCAGCACAGCAGGCACCTCCCCCAGAAGACCAGCTAGACGGACAGGGGAAAAACACATTATTGACCAAGCAGCACTGGAAAGTTCCAGGTGAAGTCCAGGGATTTACAGTATACAGAATCAGAGGTACTCCCCCTTGTTTTTTTGTTTTTTTGATTACTGTTTGCTTCCACCCCTTTTTCTTTTATTCTTTTCTTCTATTTTTTTCTTTTTTCTTTTTTTCTTTCTCTTTTCTTCCTTCTCTTCTCTTTTTCTCCTTTCCCCAGTAAAACGTGTTTCTGGCAACTCTGCACTGAACAAAATGACAAGAAGGAAAACCTCACCTCAAAAGAAAGAATCAGAAACAGTCCTCTCTCCACAGAGTTACAAAATTTGGATTACAATTCAATGTCAGAAAGCCAATTCAGAAGCACTATTATAAAGCTACTGGTGGCTCTAGAAAAAAAGCATAAAGGACTCAAGAGACTTCATGACTGCAGAATTTAGATCTAATCAGGCAGAAATTAAAAATCAATGAAATGAGATGTAATCCAAACTACAGGTACTAATGACAAGAGTTAAGGTGGAAGAACGAGTGAGGGCATAGAAGACAAGTTGATGGCAAAGAGGGAAACTGAGGAAGAAAGAGACAAACAATTAAAAGATCTTGAGGATAGATTAAGGGAAATAAGTGACAGCCTGAGGAAGAAAAATCTACTTTTAATTAGGGCTCCCAAGGGTGCCGAAAGGGACAGAGGTCCAGAATATGTATTTGAACAAATCATAGCTGAAAACTTTCCTAATGAGGGAAGAGAAACAGGCATTCAGTACCAGGAAATAGAGAAATCCCCCCTAAAATCAATAAAAAAGTTCAACACCTCGACATTTAATAGTGAAGCTTGCAAATTCCAAAGAAAAGAGAAGATCCTTAAAGCAGCAAGAGACAAGAGATCCCTAACTTATATGGGGAGAAATATCAGATTAACAGCAGACCTCTCCACAGAGACCTGGCAGGCCAGAAAGGGCTGGCAGGATATATTCAGGGTCCTAAATGAGAAGAACCTTCAGCCAAGAATACTTTATCCAGCAAGGCTCTCATTCCCAATGGAAGGAGAGATAATGCACTTCCAAGACAGGCAGGAACTGAAAGAATATGTGACCTCCCAACCAGCTCTGCAAGTAATTTTAAAGGGGACTCTTAAAATTCCCCTTTAAGAAAAAGTCCAATGGAACAATTCACAAAAACAGGGACTGAATAGATATCATGATGACACTAGACTCATATCTTTCAATCGTAAATCTGAACATGAATGGGCTTCAGGTTTATATGAAGACTGTAGTGAAAGATGAAGAGGTACACTAAATCATACTTAAAGGATGTATCCAACAAGAGGACTTAACAATCCTCAAAATATATGACCCAAATGTGGGAGCTGCCAAATATATAAATCAATCAATAGCCAAAATTAAGACATACTTAGATAATAATACACTTATACTTGGTGACTTCAATGTAGCACTTTCTACACTCCATGGGTTTTCTAAGCACAAGATCTCTAAAGAAAGGATAGCTTTAAATGATACACTGGACCAGATGGATTTCACAGATATCTGCAGAACTTTACATCCAAACGCAACTGAATACACATTCTTCTCAAGTGCACATGGAACTTTCTCCAGAATAGACCACATACTGGGCCACAATCAGGTCTGAACTGATTCCAAGATTGGGATCGTCCCCTGCGTATTCTCAGAACATAATGCTTTGAAATTAGAACTAAATCACAAGAAGAAGTTTGGAAGGATTTCAAACACGTGGAGGTTTAGGACCATCCTGCTAAAAGATGAAAGGGTCAGCCAGGAAATTTAGGAAGAATTAAAAAGATTCATGGAAACTAATGAGAATGAAAATAGAACCATTGAAAATTTGGGGATACAGCAAAAGGAGTCCTGAGGGGGAAATACATCGCAATACAAGCAGCCATCCAAAAACTGGAAAGAATTCAAATACAAAAGCTAAACTTACACCTAAAGGAGCTAGAGAAAAAACAGAAAATAGAACCTACACCCAGCAAAAGAAGAGAGTTAATAGAGGTTCAAGCAGAACTCAATGCAATCAAGACCAGAAGAACTGTGGAACAGATCAACAAAACCAGGAGTTGGTTCTTTGAAAGAATTAATAAGATAGATAAACCATTAGCCAGCCTTATTAAAAAGAAGAAAGAGAAGACAAAAATTAATAAAATCATGAATGAGAAAGGATATATCATTACCAACACCAAGGAAATACAAACGATTTTAAAAACATATTATGAACAGCTATACGCCAATAAATTAGGCAATCTAGAAGAAATGGGTGCATTTCTGGAAAGCCAAAAACTAACAAAACTGGAACAGGAAGAAATAGAAAACCTGAACAGGCTAATAACCAGGGAGGAAATTGAAGCAGTCATCCAAAACCTCCCAAGACACAAAAGTCCAGGGCCAGATGGCTTCCCTGGGGAATTCTATCAAACGTTTACAGAAGAAACCATACCTATTCTACTAAAGCTGTTTGGAAAGATAGAAAGAGATGGGGTGATTCCAAACTCGTTCTATGAGTCCAGCATCACCTTAATTCCCAAACCAGACAAAGAACTCACCAAAAAGGAGAATTACAGACCAATATCCCTGATGAACATGGATGCAAAAATTCTCAACAAGATACTAGCCAACGGGATACAACAATACATTAAGAAGATTATTCACCATGACCACGTAGGATTTATCCCCAGGATGCAAGCCTGGTTCAACACTCGTAAAACAATCAATGTGAGATTATATCAACAAGAGAAAAAACAAGAGGCATTTGATCCTCTCAATAGATGCAGAGAAAGCATTTGACAAAATACAGCATCCATTCCTGATCAAAACTGTTCAGAGTGTAGGGTTAGAGGGAACATTCTTCAGCATCTTAAAAGCCATGTATGAGAATCCCACAGCAAATTTCATTCTCAATGGGGAAACACTGGGAGCCTTTCCCCTAAGATCAGAAACATGAGAGGGATGTCCACTCTCACCACTGCTATTCAACATAGTACTAGAATTCCTAGCCTCGGTAATCAGCAACAAAAAGAAATAAAAGGCATTCAAATTGGCAAAGAAGTCAAACTCTCCCTCTTTGCAGATGACATGGTAATGTACATAGAAAACCCAAAAGACTACCCCCCCAAGACTGCTAGATCTCATACAGCAATTCAGCAGTGCGGCAGTATATAAAATCAATGCACAGAAATCAGTGGCATTTCTATACACTAACAATGAGACTGAAGAAAGAGAAATTAAGAAGGCAATCCCATTTACAGTTGCACCCAAAAGCATAAAATGCCTAGTAATAAGTCTATCCAAAGAGATAAAGAATCTATACCCTCGAAACTACAGAATATTTCTGAAAGAAATTGAGGAAGACACAAAGAGATGGAAAAATATTCCATGCTCATGGATTGGAAGAATGAATATTGTCAAAATTTCAATGCTACCCAGGGAAACTTACACATATAATGCAATCCCTATCAAAATGCCATGGACGGGATCCCTGGGTGGCGCAGCGGTTTGGCGCCTGCCTTTGGCCCAGGGCGCGATCCTGGAGACCCGGGATCGAATCCCACATCGGGCTCCTGGTGCATGGAGCCTGCTTCTCCCTCTGCCTATGTCTCTGCCTCTCTCTCTCTGTGACTATCATAAATAAATTAAAAAAATAAAAAAAAAACCAAAAAAACAAAATGCCATGGACTTTCTTCAGAGAGTTGGAACAAATCATCTTAAGATTTGTGTGGAATCAGAAAATACCTCGAATAAACAGGGGATAATGAAAAAGAATACCGGAGATGGGAGCATCACAATGCAGATTTTAAGTTTTTCAATAAAGTTGGGATCATCAAGACAGTGTGGTACTGGCACAAAAACAGATACAGACACCAATGAAACAGAATATATAATCCAGAAATGGGCCCTCAACTCTGTGGTCAACTAATATTCGACAAGCAGGAAAGACTATCCACTGGAAAAAGGACAGTGTCTTCAATAAATGGTGCTGGGAAAATTGGACAGCCACATGCAGAAGAATTAAACTAGACCATTCTCTTACACAGTACAGCAAGATGACCTCAAAATGGATGAAAGATCTAAATGTGAGACAAGATTCCATCAAAATCCTAGAGGAGAACCCAGATAACAACCTTTCTGAACTTGGTCACAGCAACTCCTTGCAAGATACATCCATGCAGGCAAGGGAAACAAAAGCAAAAATGAACTATTGGGACGTCATCAAGATAAAAAGCTTCTGCACAGCAGAAGAAACACTGGACAAATGTAAAAGGCAACCTACAGAATGGGAGAAGATATTTGCAAATCATGTATCAGATAAAGGGCTAGTTTCCAAGATCTATAAAGAACTTATTCAACTCAACAGCAAAGAAACAAACAATCAAATCATGACTTGGGCAAAAGACATGAACAGACATTTCACCAAAGAAGACATAGACATGGCCAACAAGTGCATGAGAAAATGCTCCACATTACTTGTCATCAGGGAATTTGAAATGAAAACCACAATGAGATAGCACCTCACACCCATAAGAGTGGTGAAAATTAACAATACAGGAAACAATAAATGTTGGGGAGGGTGTGGAGAAAGGGGAACCCTCTTGCACTGTTGGTGGGAATGTGAACTGCTACAACCACTCCAGAAAACTGTGCATAAGTTCCTCAAAGAGTTAAAATAGAACTACCCTATGACCCAGCAATTGCATTGCTGGGGATTTACCACAAAGATACAGATGGAGTGAATCGGCAGGACACCTGCACCCCAGTGTTTATAGCAGTAATGTCCACAATAGCCAAACTGTGGAAGGAGCCTCAGTGTCTATTGAAAGATGAATAGATAAAGAAGTGTTGAATATATACAATGGCATATTACTTAGCCATTAGAAACAAGAAATACCCACTATCTGCTTCAATGTGAATAGAACTGGAGGGTATTATGCTGAGTGAAATAAGTCAATTGGAGATGAACAAACATTATATGGTCTCATTCAATTGGGGATATAAAGATATTGAAAGGGATTAAATGGGAAAAGAGAGAAAATGAGTGGGAAATATCAGTGAGGGTGATAGAACATGAGAGACTCCTAACTCTGGGAAACAAACAAGGGGCATGGGCGGGGTTTGGGGTGACTGGGTGATGGGCACTGAGGGGGGCACTTGACAGGATGATCACTGGGTGTTATGCTATATGTTGGCAAATCGAACTCCAATAAAAAATAAAAGTTAAAGTCATACTTAATAAAATAAAAAAAATTAAAAAATTAATTAAAAGGGGAATACATTTTGTAGGTCCTGGAGCTTCAAGAAGTGTTCCCGGTGTATGCTCTGCTCTCTGCTGTTACATCTTCACTGATATTCTCCACTGTTCAGTCCTCTGCAGAATTCCTCTCCTTGCAGTGAGGAGTGTTTGGACATAACTAGTTGTGGTTTGATTTGTTTCTTAAAATAATAATGGAAAAAAAGGAAGAGAAAAAAAAGAAAGTCTGATTCAAAAGAAAAGAGAAAAAGAAGATGAATAAAGAAAATAAATTGCACTGCTGGGGATTTACCCCAAAGATACAGATGCAATGAAACGCCAGGACACCTGCACCCTGATGTTTATAGCAGCAATGCCCACAATAGCCAAACTGTGGAAGGAGCCTCGGTGCCGATTGAAAGATGAATGGATAAAGAAGATGTGGTTTATGTATACAATGGAATATTACTCAGCCATTAGAAATGACAAATATCCACCATTTGCTTCGACGTGGATGGAACTGGAGGGTATTATGCTGAGTGAAGTAAGTCAGTCAGAGAAGGGCAAACATATGGTCTCATTCATTTGGGGAATATAAAAATTAGTGAAAGGGAATAAAGGGGAAAGGAGAAAAAATAAGTGGGAAATATCGGAAAGGGAGACAGAACATGAAAGACTTCTAACTCTGGGAAATGAACTAGGGGTGGTGGAAGGGGAAGAGGGCGGGGGGTGGGAGTGACTGGGTGGCAGGCACTGAGTTGGGCCCTTGACCGGATGAGCACTGGGTGTTATTCTGTATGTTGACTAATTGAACACTAATAAAAATAAATTTATTTAATAAAAAAATCCCAGACATTCAGAAAATTATAAGCCTGATTTCAAAGGAAAAAAAAAAACACACACACAGAAGAAAAAAATTAGAAAAAATCCTGAGAGAGAGAGAGAATGAAAAAAAAAAAGAAACCTAACAAATAAAAGCTGTAATTCTGATTTCAAAAGTGAAAAGAAAGAATACAAAAAGTATACAGCCTGGTCCTATTTCCACCAGAACTAAAGGTGGTGATTTGGTGTACTCTTTGTTCAGTAGACAGTGCATGCAGGCTGCTACCTGGGCATATTTTCTGAGGGAGAGGCCAGCTGCACTGGCTCAGTCAGTCATGCCCCAGTAAATCTACTCTTCCCAGGTACACGGAGTGGTTTTTGATGTGAGTGGTACCCACCTCCACTGGAGGCTGGCATATTGCTTCTGATATCTGCTCCTGTTGGTGGTGAGGGGAAAATGGCACCATTCCACTCTCTAGTTCCCTTACAGGGGATCTCACATTCTGTTCTGTTCAGGAAGCCCTCACAGAAAATCCAGGGTCATCAGGACACCTGTTGCCACATTTCTCCTGTGTTTTATCTTTGGTATGTCGTTAGAATTCAAAATGCCAAAAAAAAAAAAAAAAGAATTCAAAATGCCAAACCTCAAAGAACCCTGCATGGCATGGATTTGCTCCCTCCTTGGACTAGAACTTCTCCACCATGCTATGTCCTCTGTCCTTTCCCCCCAAAATATGGTCCTAGGCCTGTGAAGTGCATGGAATCTGTGATGTAGCCCCTATAAAAGCAGTGACCAGGTTATCCACCCTCTAAGTGGACTCCTATTCCCTATGATAAAAGGTCATTTTACGGTGCCTGCAGGATCTTTTGTTCTTGGAGAGACAAAATGCTTCTTCCACATGTACGCCAGGAAGGGGAGCATTCTCTCCCAGTATGATCCAGGAGATCCTTACACCACTTTGCTGGTCTCTGGCCAGTGAGCTAGTTCTCCCTAGGAGCATGTGCTATACAGTTCCACTCTGGCAAAAGTCATGCACTTGAAAAACCTCAGTTTGAACTCCACATATCATTTGCAAAAAATCTCCACACTCAGTTACCCTGGCTTTCCAGTCTGTGATCTGGAGAGGTTTCCTTCAAGAGTGAGCCCAATACCACTCTCTCTCAACCCCTCTCTTTTTCTCTCCTTTTTCTCTTACTGCAGAAAGAGCTCCCTCCCTCTCCATGGCTTTTTTTTGTCCCACGATTCACTTCCATGCACCTCACACCTGCTAGGATGTCTCCCTACAACCATGGAGACTCTTCTTCCAATCCTCAAATTCTTTTTCTGTGTATTCCAAGTGATTTGACTTCCAAGATGTATTCCAGTGATGAGGAAAATGGTATTGTCCACCTCCTTCTCTGCATCTTAACCTGTAACTATACTTATGCCAGAAAAAAATGGACCTTAAAACAAAGAATATAATAAGGTACAAATAACAGCATTATAGAATGATAAAATGGTAAATACAAAAAGATAATATAGCATTTGTAAACACTCTTTATGCATTCAACATAGAGACACCTAGATATATAAAGCAAATATTAACAAACTTAAAGGGAAAAGTAAGTAGCAATACAATAATGGTAGAAGACTTTAATTCCATACATACATCAATAAGTAGATCACTCAGACAGAAAACCTAAAAGAAATTGTTGGCCTTAAATGACACATTAAACTAGATGGGCTTAACAGATGTGCAAAAAACATTCCATCCCAAAACAGCAAAATACACATAATTTTCAAGTACACATGAAACATTCTCAAAAAACTTTTATGCACAAAAAGCCTCAATAATTTAAGAAGACTAAAATAATTTGAAGCATATTTTCTGACCACAAAGTTATGAGCCTAAAAATCAGTTGCAAGATGAAAACTGGAAAAAAATCATAAATATGTGTAGATTAAACAATATGCTAATTAACAATTAATGGGTCAGTGAAGAAACAAAAATAAAAAATAAGGTTCAGATAAAATAGGAATACAACATATGAAATCTTATGGGATGCAACAAAAGCAGTTCTAAGATATAAGTTTATAGTGCTAAATCCCTACATTATAAAATAAGAAATATCTCACATAAACAAATTTACAGCCCAAGAAACTAGCAAAAAAATTTAGTAGGATCACTATGAATAGTTTTAGGCCACCAAATTGGAAGACCTAGAAACCTTCAGAAACATACAATCATTTAAGACTGGCTCATGAAGAAATAGAACATCTGAATATAATGATTAGTAAGAAGATGAAACCAGTAATCAAAAATCTTCTAACAATCTCAATCCAAGACCAGATGGCTTCACTGTTCAATTATATCATTTGAAGAAGAATTAATAGGAATCTTATTTTTAAAAGATTTTATTTATTTATTCAAAAGAGACACAGAGAGGCAGAGACATAGGCAGAGGAAGAAGCAGGCTCCCCATGGGGAGCCTGATGTGGGACTCAATCTCAGGACTCTGGGATCATGACCTGAGCCAAAGGCAGATGCTCAACCACCGAGCCACCCAGGGGCCCCTTGAATGGCTTTTATTATTTTGTAATAGTTTTATTCATTCATGAGAGACACAAAGAGAGAGAGACAAAGACATAAGCAGAGGGAGAAGCAGGCTCCATACAGGGAGCCTGATGTGGACTCGATCCTGGGACTCCAGGATAACGCCCTGGGCCAAAGGCAGGTGTTCAACCGCTGAGCCACCCAGGCATCCCTTGAATGGCTTGTAAATGTTTAAACATGTACTCAACCATAAGCACATTAAACAAAATGAAAGTTAAAGTTACTTTAAGAGATGGGCAAGAGAAATGAAGACATTTTTCCAAAGAAGAAATCCAGATGGCCAATAAACATATGAAAAGATGCTCACCATCACTCATCATCAGAGAATTGAAAACTAAAACTACAGTGAGATGTCACTTCATACCTGTCTCAATGGCTGAAATAAAAATTTCAAGAATGAACAAGTGTTGCCAAGGATGTGGAGAAAAAATATCCCTTTAGGGAATACAAATTGGTGCAGTCACTCTGGAAAACACTCCTCAAAAAGGCAAAAATAGAGTTACTCTACAATCTGGTAATTGCACTAATGAGTATTTATTTAATCCCTCATAAAACCCCACTAATTTGAAGGGAAACATGCATCTCTGTGTTTATTGCAGCAGTACTTACAATAGCTAAATCATAGAAGGAGCCCAAGTCTTCATTGATACATAAACGGATAAAGAAGTGGTATATATAAATGATGGAATATTATTCAGCCATAAAAAGAATGAAATTTTGCTATTTGAAACCATATGGATGGAGCTAGATAGTATAATAGTGAGTGACATAGTCAAAGGAAGACAAATACTATATGATTTTACTCATATGTGGAATTTAAGAAATAAAAAATAAAAATTAGGGATCCCTGGGTGGCGCAGCAGTTTGGCGCCTGCCTTTGGCCCAGGGCGCGATCCTGGAGGCCCGGGATCGAATCCCACATCGGGCTCCCGGTGCATGGAGCCTGCTTCTCTCTCTGCCTATGTCTCTGCGCCTCTCTCTCTCTCTCTCCCTCTGTGACTATCATAAATAAATAAAAAAAAATTTAAAAATAAAAATTAGTAAAGGAAAATAAAAAGAGAGTGAGAAACCAAGTAACAGACTGTTAGCTATAGAGAACAAATTTTATATATTTAAATATTTGTTCACTTAGTATGGCTCATTATGCAAAAATCTGGAAATCCATGTGCTCATATTTAGGGAAATAATTTAATAAACTATGGCACATCCATACAATGAAGCATTATGCAGATGTAAATATAAAAGAGTGAGCTTTCTGTGCATTGATATGGAAAGACCTCAAAAAAGCATAAGTGAAAAAAAGCAATGTGTGGAATAGTGCATATTGCATACTCACTTTTGTGTAATAAAGGACACAGGTAAGAATAAATTTATATTTATTTGTATTTGCATAAGGAAACACTGCAAGGAGATATTAGAAACTAACAATACGAATTACCAACTAGGCGATGGTTGGAGGATTGTGGAATTGATAGGAATGTGGAGTGAAAAGTGATTTAAAAAGCAAAGGCCATGCTGTTTAATCATCTGGGCATTTAGGAAATGGGCAATATGAATATATTCAGGATTTAGAGCAGCCTGAACAAAAGTAACTCATCAAACTTTTCAACTACATCCATAAAAACCAATTACAAATTTCAAATAGCATTGGTATTTATATTCAACCTGCCATATCCTAAATGGTATAGTTTTTAATTATTTTGTGAGACAGTTTAATATTATTTTTTAAGATTTTATTTATTTACCAGAGAGACCAAGAATGAGAGAGAGAGAGAGAGAAAAAGAGAGAGAGAGAGAGAAACAGACTCCTCAATGAGCAAGGAGCCCAATGAATGGCTTGATCCCAGGACACTGAGATCATGACCTGAGCTGAAGGCAGATGCTTAACCAACTGAGCCACCTAGGTGCCCCTATGAGACAGTCTGATAAAAAAAATAGCATTTCATTAGAAAAAAATTGCTTGGAATGAATTATTCCCCAAGACAAAAAGTCTTACAGGAATTTATTACCATTTGCTTCAATGTGGATGGAACTGGAGGGTATTATGCTGAGTGAAATAAGTCAATCGGAAAAGGACAAACATTATATTGTCTCATTCATTTGGGGAATATAAAAATCAGTGAAAGGGAATAAAAGGAAAGGAGAGAAAATGAGTGAAAATATCAGTGAGGGTGACAAAACATGAGAGACACCTAACTCTGGGAAAGGAGAAAGGAGTAGTGGAAGGGGAGGTGGGTGGGGTTTGGGGTGACTGGGTGATGGGCACTGAGGGGGGCACTTGGTGGGAAGAGCACGGATGTTATCCTAAATGTTGGCAAATTGAACTCCAATAAAATTTTTTTTAAAAAAAGAATTTATTACGAAGACAAGAAGGTAATGGGAAAAACAAAGAAAACTCAACAGGTAGCAGAAAAATAATAATTATGGAGAACTCACCATGAATTTTGTCTATGACTTGTCATTTTTTGGTATATACAATTTAAAAAATACTGAGGTGGGCACTTGACGGGATGAGCACTGGGTGTTATTCTGTATGTTGACAAATTGAACACCAATAAAAATAAATTTATTAAAAAAATAAGGGGCATTGCCTGAAAAATCATACAAAATAATTTTAAAATATATTTGTCCAAAACCTCTAAGCATATAAACATTACTCTGATCTCATTTTACAGTTAAGCCAAATCAGTGGTTCATGCTGTGTATACCTTGGGCATTAGAACAAGAATTATCATTTCATATGACTATCACATTTTACCTTGTTGATGAATTGGGATTCATTTGTGACTGTAAACAAGACAAGCACTGGGGCTTTGGTCTATTGACATACTTTGCCACTGAAGTGATGTAGCAAGTCTTGATGCCAAATGCAGTTTCTTTTCAATTCAAAATTGTGTTGTTTTAAATTCAGATTAAAATGCATACAAAACATCCTAGTGTCCTTTGTTATCAAGGAGGTGCTTGCCCTTGGCACATCTGGGAAATTATTCTTTGTGATTGTTACCATATTCTCAATCTACTTCATTGAAGTTGGTTTACTTTTTTTTTTACTTTTTTTTAATTTATGATAATCACACACACACACACACACAGAGAGAGAGAGAGAGAGAGAGAGAGAGAGAGAGAGAGGGCAGAGACACAGGCAGAGGGAGAAGCAGGCTCCATGCACCGGGAGCCCGACGTGGGGCTCGATCCCGGGTCTCCAGGATCGCGCCCCGGGCCAAAGGCAGGCGCCAAACCGCTGCACCACCCAGGGATCCCTGTTTTTCTCTGATGATCACTGACATTGAGCATCCTTTCATATACCTGTTGGCCATATATATGTTTTCTTTGGAAAAATATCTATTCATGTCTTCTGCCTACTTTAATTGGATTATTCATTTTTAGGAAGTTGAGTTTTATAAGTTATTTATAGATTTTGGATACTAACCTTTTATAAGATATGTCATTTTCAAATATCTTCTTCCATTGCATACCTTGCTTTTTAGTTTTCCTGATTGTTTCCTTTGCTGTGCTGAAGCTTTCTATTTTGATCAAGTCCCAAAAGTACATTTTTTTTGTTTTTATTTCCCTTGCCTCAGGAGACATATCTAGAAAGAAGTTGCTATGGTTAATGTCAAAGAGGTTGCTTCCTCTGTTTTTCTCTAGAATTTTTATGGTTTCATGTCTCACATTTAGGTCTTTAATTCATCTTGAATTTATTTTTTTGTATGGTGTAGTAAAGTAGGCCATTTTTGTGATTTGCCTATTGCTGTCCAGTTTTTCCAGCACTATTTGTTGAAGAGATTTTTTTCCCCTTGGATGTTCTATCCTGCTTTGTGGAAAATTAATTGACCGTAGAGTTGTGTGTTCATTTCTGGGTTTTCCAAATAGTTGTATTGATCTATGTGTCTATTTTTGTGCCATTACCATTCTTTTGATTACTACAGCTTTATAATATAACTGGACTTCAGAATTGGGATGCCTCCAATTTTGCTTTTCTTCTTCAAGATTCCTTTAGCTAACCCTGGAAAACAGTATGGATGTGCCTCAAAAAGTTGAAAACATAGCTACTCTAAGACCCAGCAATTGTGCTACTAGGTATTTACCTCAAAGATACAAAGGTAGTGATCCAAAGGGGCACCTGTACCCCAGTGTTTATAGTAGCAATGTGCATGATAGCCAAACTATGGAAAGAGACCAGATAGCCATTGACGGGAAGGGATAAAGAAGATGTGAGATAAATAAATTATATATATATTATATATGTATATATATATGTATATATATTATATATGTATATATATGTATATGTATATACACACGCATACATACACAATGGAATATTACTCAGCCATCAGAAAGGATGAAGTCTTACCATTTACATCAACGTGACTGGAATTGGAAGGTATGCTGAGCAAAATAAGTCAATCAGAGAAAGTCAATTATATAGTTTCATTTATACGAGAAATATAAAAAAACACATAAAGGATCATAGGGGGAGGAAGGAAAAGTGGAATAGCAAGAAATTAGAGAGACTCTTAACTGTGGGAAAGAAACTGAGGGTTGCTGGAGGGGAGGTAGGATGGGGTAACTGAGTGACAGGCCTTATGGAGGGCACGTGATGGGATGAGCACTGGATATTATATGCAACTGGTGAATTACTGAACTCTACATCTAAAACTAAGAATGCACTATATGTAGGCTAATTAAATTTGAATTTAATAAACTTCTTTGGTTATTTGGGGTCAGGTATAGTTCTATACGAATTTTGGAATTGTTCTATATCTGTGAAAAATGCTATTGGTATTTTGATAGGGTTTTAATTTAATGTGTAGACTGTTTTGGATAGTATAGGCATTTTAACAATATTTGTTTTTCCAATCTATGAGCATGGAATGCCTTTCTATTTCTTTCTGTTTTCTTCAATTTCTTTCATCTGTATTGCATACTGTTCAGAGAACCAGTCTTTCACCTACTTGGTTAGGTTTATTACAGATATCTTATGGTTTTTGGTGCAAGTCTAAATGGAACCGATTCCTTGATTTCCTTTTCTGCTGTTTCTTTATTGGTGCATAGAAATGCAACAGATTTTTGTACATTGATTTTGTATCTTGTGACTTTACTAAATTTGTGTATCACTTCTAACAGTGTTCTGCTGGAGTCTTTTGGGCTTTCTACATAGAGTATCATGTTATCTGTAAATAATGAGAGTTTTACTTCCTCCTTGCCAATTAAGATGCCTTTTATTTCTTTTTATTGTCTGATTACTGAGGCTAGAGCTTCCAGTACTATGTTAAATAACTGTGGTGGTAGTGGATATCCCTGTCTTCTTCCTGACCATAGAGGAAAATCTCTCAGGTTTTTTCCACTTAGGGTGGTATTTTCTGTGTGTTTTTCATATATGGCTTTTATGATATTGAAGTATGTTCCCCCTAAACCTACTTTGTTGAATGTTTTTTTTTTATCATGAACGAATGCTGTGTTTTGTCAAATGTTTATTTTGTAACTATGAAAATGATTATATGAA
The DNA here is from genome assembly GCF_905146905.1 of Nyctereutes procyonoides. NCBI lineage: Eukaryota > Metazoa > Chordata > Mammalia > Carnivora > Canidae > Nyctereutes > Nyctereutes procyonoides. The sequence goes on along the minus strand of NW_026575125.1, from coordinate 60,341,640 downwards.
AAAAAGAAAATGATCATATGTTTCATATCCTTTCTTTTATTAATGTGGTTTATTACATTGACTGATTTGTGAATATTGAGCCACACTTGCAACCCAGTAATTAGTGTCACTTTGTTGTGCTGTATGATATTTTTAACGTGTTGCTGAATTTGGTTTACTATTACTTTATTGAGAATTTTTGCATTCATGTTCATCATGGATATTGATCTCTAATTCTCCTCTGTACTGGAGTCTATGTTTTTGGTTTTGGGGTAATGCTGGCCTAATAGAATTTGGAAGCTTTCCTTCCTTTTTTAGTTCTTGCAGTATACTGGGAAGGATAGGTATTAAGTTTTCATTAAATATTTGGTAGAATTTACCTGTGAGGACATCTCACCCTGGGCTTTTGTTTGTTGGGATTATATTATTATTATTATTATTATTATTATTATTATTATTACTTTAATTCAATTACATTGCTAGTTATTGGTCTGTTCATGTATTCTCTTTGTTCCTGTTTTAGGTTTGGTAGTTTATATGAATCTAGGGATTTGTTCATTTCTTCCAGTTGTCCCATTTTTTGGCATGGAGTTTTTCATACTATTGTCTAATCATTGTAATTCTGTATTGTTCATTGTTATTTCTCCTCTCTTGTTCATGGTTTTTAAATTTTGAGTTCTTTCTCTTTACTTTTTTATAAGTCTGGCTAGGTTTTTAAAATTTTATTGATTTTTTTTTCAAAATCTAGCTCCTAGTTTCACTGATCTATTATATTGTTTTGTTTGTTTTTAAGTTTCTATATCATTTGTTTCTCCTCTAATATTTATTATTTTCTTTCTACTGGTTTTTGGTTTCATTTCTTCTTATTTTTCTAGTTCCTCTAGGTGTAATTTCAGGTTGTTTCTTTGAGATTTTTAGTTTGCTTCTTCAATGATGCTTAAATTGCTATATATTTTCTTCTTGGGACTGATTTTGTTGTACCTTAAACGTTTTGGACTGTTGTGTTCTCATTTTCATTTGTTTCCACGTATTTTGTTATTTTTTCTTTGATTTACTGGTTGACCCAATTCATTGTTTAGTAACATGTTGTTTTACCTCCATATATTTTGTGTCTTTCCAAATCTTTTCTTCTGGTTATCTTCTAGTTGCATACTATTGTGGTCAGAAAAAGTGCATGGTATAATTTCAATCTTTTTGTATTTGTTGAGGTCTGTTTTGTGACCTAATATGCAATCTCTTTAGAATATGTTCCATTTGCACCTGAAAAGAATGTGTATTCTGCAGTTTTATGATGGAATGTTCTGAATATATCTGTTAAGTCAATCTGGACCAATGTGTCATTCAATGCCATGGGATTTTTTAATTGATTTTCTGCTTAGATTATCTGTCCATTGATGTAAGTGGGATGTTAAAGTCCCCACTATTATTTTCTTATTATCAATTTGTTGCTATGTTTATTAATAATTGTTTTGTATATTTGGGTTATCCCATGTTGGCTACATAGATATTTATAATTGTTATATATTCTTGTTGGATTGTCCCTTTATGATTATATAATGCCCTTCTTTGTCTCTTTTTATAGTCTTTGTTTTAAAGTCTAGTTTTTCTGATATATAAGTATTGCTATGTAGACTTTCTTTTGACATCCAGTTGCGTGATAAATATTTCTCTGCCCTCACTTTCAATCTGCATGTGTCTTTAGGTCTAGAATGAGTCTCTTGTAGGCAGCATATAAATTCGTCTTTTTTAAAAAGGATTTATTTATTTGACAGAGAGAAAGAGAACAAGCAGGGATGGGCAGAGGTTGACAGGTAGAGGGAGAGGAAGAAGCAGGCTCCTTTCAGAGAATAGAGCCCAATGCGGAACTTGATCCCAGGACCTTGAGATCATTATGTGAGCCTAAGTCAGATGCTTAACTAACTGAACTACCCAGACACCCCTAAATGGGTCTTTTTAAATCCATTCTGACACCCTATGTCTTTTGATTGGAGGGTTTAGTTTACATTAAAAGTAATTGTTGATACATATGTATTTATTGCCATTTTATGTATTTTGTCATTTTTTTTCTGGAGATTTCTTTGAACCTAAGGTGGCAACATTTGAGAATAAAGCAAAAAATATGGAATTATGCTTTGGAGAATGGTTAAGAGAATTGCAGCATGAGGACTGAACAAGAATTTATTATAAAATTTTAGAAGGTCTGGACTCTCTATACATGTTTGTGTGTGTGTCTTGTAAATCTCTTGTTTTATATTTTCCAACTTTATTGAGGTATAATTATATTTATTTATTTATTTATTTATTTATTTATTTATTTATTTATGGAGTTCAATTTGCCAACATATAGCATATCACCCAGTGCTCATCCCGTCAAGTGCCCCCCTCAGTGTCCATTACCGAGTCACCCCAACCCCCCGCCCACCTCCCTTTCCACTACCCCTTGTTCATTTCCCAGAGTTAGGAGTCTCTCATGTTCTGTCACACTCACTGATATTTTCACTCATTTTCTTTCCTTTCCTCTTTATTCTCTTTCACTAATTTTTATATTCCCCAAATGAACTATACCATATAATGTTTGTCCTTCTCCGATTGACTTATAATTTTTAAATAAAATTGTATTTATTTAATATGTAAAATAAAAGGTGTTGATATGTGTATACATTGTGCAATGATTACCACAATCAAGCTAATTAGCATATGAATTACATCACAAATTTGCAATATTTTTTGTGGTGTGAACTATTAAGATCAACTCTCATCAAAAGGCAAATACCATATAATTTCACTTATATGTAGAATCTAAAAACAAAAAAAAATTAACAAACAAAAAGCAGAAAGGGACTCATAGATACACAGAACAAACAGATGGTTGCCAGAGGGGAATGGATGGAAGAATGGCAAAATGGATGACAGATAGTGAGAGATAAATACTTCCAGTTATAGAAAAAAGGAAATGTATAGCATTAGTAATAAAAACAGTGGTATAATAGTTTGTGTAGTAACACATGGTAGCTACACTTGTAAGGATAACATAATGTATACATTTGTTAAATCATTCTTATACAGCTGAAACTATGTAAAATTATGTGTTCAATAAAAAGTCTACTCTCTTAGCAAATTTAAAGTATATGATACAGTATTATTAACTATAGTCATTATGATGAAGCTTAGATTTACAGAATATATTCATCCCGTGTAACTGGATCTTTTCATACATTGACCAATATGTCCACATTTTTCCATTCCCAAAATACCTAGCAAACACCATTATATTCTGAACTTTTATGAGCTAGATTTTTAAATTTTTCATACATAAGTGACACCATGCAGTACTTGTCATTTTACATCAGGCATATTTCACTTATCATTATATCCTCCAGGTTCATTCATCTTGTTGAAAATGGCAGGATCTCCTCTTTTTAAAGGGTGAGATTATCACATTGTTATAGATATACCACATTATATTCATTGATTTATTCATCAATCAGACAGAATTTAGCTTATTTCCAAATTTTGGCTATTGTGAACAATGCTGCAATGAACATAATGGTGCAGATATCTCTTCAATATAGTGATGTTATGCCCTTCAGATATATAACCACTAGTGAAATTTCTAGATCACATGGCAGTTCTATTTTTAATAATTAAGGAAACTCCACACTGTTTTTCCTAATGACTATATCAATTTACATGCTCACCAACAATGTATAAAGTTTCCTTTTTATCCACATCCTCACCCAATAGTTATCTTTTGATTTTTTGATAATACTCATTTTCACAGGTGTGAAATAGTACCCCTTGGTGTATTTGCTTGTATTTCCCTGATAATTAGTGTTATTAATCACTTTTTCATATACCTACTAACCACTTGTATATCTACTTTTGAGAAATGCCTTTTCAGGTTCTTTCCCCATTTAAAAAAATTCAGATTATTTCTGTGTTTTCCATTGAGTTTTTTTGAGTTCCTTATATATTTTGGATATTAACCTCTTATCAAAAATATGCTTGTAAAATTTTTCTATGATTCCATGATGGCCTGTTTACTCTGTTGATTGTTTCTATGTTATACAAAGGTGTTTGTTTTTTTCTTTTCTAGTTTTTTTTATAAATTAATTTTTATTGGTGTTCAATTTACCAACATACAGAATAACACCCAGTGCTCATCCCGTCAAGTGTCCCCCTCCGTGCCCGTCACCCATTCACCCCCACCCTCCGCCCTCCTCCCCTTCCACCACCCCTAGTTCATTTCCCAGAGTTAGAAGTCTTATGTTCTGTGTCCCTTTCTGATATCTCCCACATATTTCTTCTCCCTTCCCTTATATTCCCTTTCACTATAATTAATATTCCCCGAATGAATGAGAACATACACTGTTTGTCCTTCTCTGATTGACTTACTTCACTCAGCATAATACCCTCCAGTTCCATCCACGTTGAAGCAAATGGTGGGTATTTGTCGTTTCTAATGGCTGAGTAATATTCCATTGTATACATAAACCACATCTTCTTTATCCATTCATCTTTCGATGTACACCGAGGCTCCTTCCACAGTTTGGCTATTGTGGACATGGCTGCTAGAAACATCGGGGTGCAGGTGCCCCGGCGTTTCATTGCATCTGAATCTTTGGGGTAAATCCCTAACAGTGCAATTGCTGGGTCGTAGGGCAGGTCTATTTTTAATTCTTTGAGGAACCTCCACACAGAATTAATATTGTGAAAATGTCAATGCTACCCAGGGCAATTTACACGTTCAATGCAATCCCTATCAAAATACCATGGACTTTCTTCAGAGACTTAGAACAAATTATTTTAAGATTTGTGTGGAATCAGAAAAGACCCCGAATAGCCAGAGGAATTTTAAAAAAAGAAAACCATAGCTGGGGGCATCACAATGCCAGATTTCAGGTTGTACTACAAAGCTGTGGTCATCAAGACAGTGTGGTACTGGCACAAAAACAGACACATAGACCAATGGAACAGAATAGAGAACCCAGAAATGGACCCTGAACTTTATGGTCAACTAATATTCGACAAAGGAGGAAAGACTATCCACTGGAAGAAAGACAGTCTCTTTTCTAGTTTGATTCATTCCACATGTCTATTTTTGCTTGTAATGCCTGTCCTTTAGGTGTCATATCCAAAAAAAATTGTTGTACATGCCAATATCAAGAAGCTTTATCTCTAGGTACAATCTCATTCTTTGGCTTCTAGATATGCAATTTTTCCATCCACGTTTATTGAAGAGACCGTGTTTCTCATTGTGTGTTCTTGGCACAGTGTTGAAGATTAATTGAATATATATATATATATATATATATATATATATATATATTACAGATATTTGAGCTCTCTATTCTCTTTCACTGGTCTATCTACATGCCAATAATCACCCCAGTACCATACTCTTTGCATTATTGTAGTTTTGTAATTTCTTTTGAAATCAAGATGTGTGATGTCTTCAGTCTTGTTACTGCCCTACATTTCTTTGAGTATTCACGGTCATTTGTGACTTCATAGGGATTGTAAAGTTGCTATTTTTTGTCAAGATGCCATCTAGTTTTTTAATTAAAGCATGATTAATAAACACTATTATATTATTTTCAGATGTATAATATGATTCAACACATTTATATATTACTCAGTGTTCATCACAATCCTTATATTATCTGACTTAAACTATTTCACTCATCCACCTATCCTTCAGTGATCACCACCTCTCTGCATTTAAGGCTTTATTTTTATGTTTGCCTATTTTTTATTTGTTCATTTATATTGTTACTTAAATTCCACAAATAAATGAAATCATATGGTGTTTGTTTTTCTCAAATTGATTTATGTCACTTAGCATTATAACCTAACGTTTTTGCAAATGACAAGATCTTACTTGTTTTTACTTTCAGTTTTTAATTCCAGTTAGGTAACAGGTGAATATATAATATTATATTAATTACAGATCTATAATGCAGTAATTTAACTGTTCCAGGCTTTTTATGGCTGACTAATATTCCATTGTGTATTTTATCTATAGATATTTTGAATATATATACACACACATGTATACATAGATAGAGAGATATTTGGAATATACATATATACATATATATACATAACTGTACACATATACATAAAGGGAGAGATTTGGAATCTATCTATCATCTATCTTCTTTATTCACCTATATATATTTATATCCTTTTTGAAAATTTATTTATTTATTTATTTGTTTATTTATTTATGAGAGACACACGCAGAGACATAGGCAGAGGGAGAAGTAGGATCCATGCAGGGAATCCCAATGTGGGACTCCATTCTGGCACCCCAGGATCATGCCATGGGCCAAAGGCAGGCACTAAACTGCTCGGCCTCCCAGGCGTCCCAAGATGGCAGTGTATTAAGAGGACATTATGTTCACCTCATCCATAAACAGTTAGATAGGGAGGAGGGGCAAGATGGCGGAAGAGTACAGTCCCCAAGTCACCTGTCCCCACCAAGTTACCTAGATAACCTTCAAATCATCTTGAAAATCTAAAATTCAGCCTGAGATTTACTTTTTTTTTCTTTTTTCTAGTTTTTTCTTTTCTTTTTTTTTCCGGCCTGAGATTTAAAGAGAGAACAGCTGGAATGCTACGGTGAGAAGAGTTCACGCTATAAAGGTAGGAAGACTGGGAAAAAATAAATAAAGAAACGAAAGGCATCCAATGGGGAGGAGCCCCAGGAGGAGCCGGGCTAAGGCCACAGCGAGTGTCCCCAGGACAGGAAAGCCCCGCCCAGAGAAGCAGGAGATTCACCAATCTTCCCGTGCTGAAAGGGGCTCCCAGGGAGTTAGAGCAAGACCCCAGGAGGGCGGGGATGCCCTCAGGCTCCCTGGGACACTAACAGACACCTGCGCCCCGGGAGAGTGCAAAGAGCTCCCTAAAGGGCTGCAGCGTGCGCACGACTGGAACCGGGAGCAGCTCTGAGGCGGCTCAGGTGGTGGCTCTGGGCGGAGGGGCTGTGCGACTACAGGAGAAGCTGCTAGGCACTCGGGCCGCCGCTCCGCGGAGACGGGGCTGCCCAGCGGGAGCGCGAATCCAACAGCGCAGGCCCGGGAGCACAGGGCGATGGGGACACAGCCCAGGATCCGACCTCCCCCCGGGACAGGCAGAGGCCAGGAGGGCCTAGGACAGCAAGGACGCTCCTGCACCAAGATGAGCAGATCAGGGGCCCGCCCCCAGAGAATCCAGGCCCCTGCAGACTGAGAGCTCCGTAGTTAATACAGGAGATGAATCCAGGGCTCCTGAGCTGTCCGATGCCACTGTGGTTGTTCCTCTTGGGGCCTCACGGGGTAAAAACCCCCACTGAGCCCTACACCAGGCAGGGGCTGAGCAGCTCCCCCAAGTGCTAACACCTGAAAATCAGCACAACAGGCCGCTCCCCCAGAAGACCAGCTAGACGGACAAGTTCCAGGGGAAGTCAAGGGACTTAAAGTATACAGTATGCTTTTTGATTTCTCTTTGCTTCCCCCACCCTTGTTCCTTTCTTTCTTTCTTTTTTCTCCCTTTTTCTTCTTTTTTTTCTTTTTTCTTCTTTTTATCATTTTTCTTTTTCTCTCTTCATTCCCTCTTTCTCTTCTCTCTTTTTATTCTTTTCCTAATACAACTTGTTTTTGGCCACTCTGCACTGAACAAAATGACTAGAAGGAAAATCTCACCTCAAAAGAAAGAAGCAGAAACAGTCCTCTCTCCCACAGAGTTACAAAATCTGGAATACAATTCAATGTCAGAAAGCCAATTCAGAAGCACTATTATACAGCTACTGGTGGCTCTAGAAAAAAGCATTAAGGACTCACGAGACTTCATGACTGCAGAATTTAGATCTAATCAGGCAGAAATTAAAAATCAATTGAAGGAGATGCAATCCAAACTAGAAGTCCTAACGACCAGGGTTAACGAGGTGGAAGAACGAGTGAGTGACATAGAAGACAAGTTGATGTCAAAGAGGGAAACTGAGGAAAAAAGAGACAAATAATTAAAAGATCTTGAGGACAGATTAAGAGAAATAAATGACAGCCTGAGGAAGAAAAACCTACGTTTAATTGGGGTTCCTGAGGGTGCCCAAAGGTCCAGAGGTCCAGAATATGTATTTGAACAAATCATAGCTGAAAACTTTCCTAATCTGGGAAGGGAAACAGGCATTCAGATCCAGGAAATAGAGTGATCCCCCCCCTAAAATCAATAAAAACCATTCAACACCTCGACATTTAATAGTTAAGCTTGCAAATACCAAAGATAAAGAGAAGATCCTTAAAGCAGCAAGAGACAAGAAATCCCTAACTTTTATGGGGAGGAGTATTAGGGTAACAGCAGAACTCTCCACAGAGACCTGGTAAGCCAGAAAGGGCTGGCAGGATATATTCAGGGTCCTAAATGAGAAGAACATAAAACCAAGAATACTTTATCCAGCAAGGCTCTCATTCAGAATGGAAGGGGAGATAGAGAGCTTCCAAGACAGGCAGGAACTGAAAGAATATGTGACCTCCAAACCAGCTCTGCAAGAAATTTTAAGGGGGACTCTTAAAATTCCCCTTTAAGAAGAAGTCCAATGGAACAATCCACAAATACAGGAACTGAACAGATGTCAAGAAGACACTAAACTCCTATCTTTCAATAGTAACTCCGAACATGAATGGGCTTAATGACCCCATCAAAAGGCGCAGGGTGTAAGACTGGATAAAAAAGCAGGGCCCATCTATTTTCTGTCTACAAGAGACCCATTTTAGACAAAAGGACACCTACAACCTGAAAATAAAAGGTTGGAGAACCATTTACCATTCAAATGGTCCTCAAAAGAAAGCAGGGGTAGCCACCCTTATGTCAGAAAAACTAAAATTTACCCCGAAGACTGTAGTGAGAGATGAGAAGGGACACTATATCATACTTAAAGGATCTATACAACAAGAGGACTTAATAATCCTCAATATATATGCCCCGAATGTGGGAGCTGCCAAATATATCAATCAATTAATAACCAAAGTTAAGACATACATAGACGATAATACACTTATATTTGGTGACTTCAATCTACCACCTTCTACACTCGATAGGTCTTCTAAACATAACATCTCCAAAGAAACGCGAGCTTTAATGATACACTGGACCAGATAGATTTCACAGACATCTACAGAACTTTACATCCAAATGCAACTGAATACACATTCTTCTCAAGTGCACATGGAACTTTCTCCAGAATAGACCACATACTGGGTCACAAATCAGGTCTGAATTGATACCAAAAGATTGGGATCATCCCCTGCATATGCTCAGAACATAATGCCTTGAAATTAGAACTAAATCACAACAAGAAGTTTGGAAGGACTTCAAACACGTGGAGGTTAAGGACCATCCTGCTAAAAGATGAAAGGGTCAACCAGGAAATTAAGGAAGAATTAAGAAGATTCATGGAAACTAATGAGAATGAAGATACAACCGTTCAAAATCTTTGGGAGGCAGCAAAAGCAGTCCTGAGGGGGAAATACATCACAATACAAGCAGCCATCCAAAACCTGGAAAGAACGCAAATACAAAAGCTAACCTTACATATAAAGGAGCTAGAGAAAAAGCAGCAAATAGATCCTACACTCAGCAGAATAAGATAGTTAAAGATTCGAGCAGAACTCAACGAAATCAAGACCAGAAGAACTGTGGAACAGATCAACAGAACCAAGAGTTGGTTCTTTGAAAGAATTAATAAGATAGATAAACCATTAGCCAGCCTTATTAAAAAGAAGAGAGAGAAGACTCAAATTAATAAAATCATGAATGAGAAAGGAGAGATAACCACCAATACCAAGGAAATACAACGATTTTAAAAACTTATTATGAACAGCTATACGCCAATAAATTAGGCAATCTAGAAGAAATGGACGCATTCCTGAAAGCCACAAACTACTAAAACTGGAACAGGAAGAAATAGAAAACCTGAACAGGCCAATAACCAGGGAGGAAATTGAAGCAGTCATCAAAAACCTCCCAAGACACAAAAGTCCAGGGCCAGATGGCTTCCCGGGGAATTCTATCAAACGTTTAAAGAAGAAACCATACCTATTCTACTAAAGCTGCTTGGAAAGATAGAAAGAGATGGAGTACTTCCAAATTCATTCTATGAGGCCAGCATCACATTAATTCCAAAACCAGACAAAGACCCCACCAAAAAGGAGAATTACAGACCAATATCCCTGATGAACGTGGATGCAAAAATTCTCAACAAGATACAAACCAATAGGATCCAACAACACATTAAGAAAATTATTCACCATGACCAAGTAGGATTTATCCCAGGACACAAGGCTGGTTCAACACTCGTAAAACAATCAATATGATTCATCATACCAGCAAGAGAAAAACCAAGAATCATATGATCCTCTCATTAGATGCAGAGAAAGCATTTGACAAAATACAGCATCCATTCCTGATCAAAACTCTTCAGAGTGTAGGGATAGAGGGAATATTCCTCGACATCTTAAAAGCCATCTACGAAAAGCCCACAGCAAATATCATTCTCAGTGGGGAAGCACTGGGAGCCTTTCCCCTAAGATCAGGAACAAGACAGGGATGTCCGCTCTCACCACTGCTATTCAACATAGTACTGGAAGTGCTAGCCTCAGCAATCAGACAACAAAAAGACATTAAAGGCATTCAAATTGGCAAAGAAGAAGTCAAACTCTCCCTCTTCACGATGACATGATACTCTACAGTAGAAAACACAAAAGCCTCAATCCCAAGACTGCTAGAACTCATACAGCAATTGAGCAATGTGGCAAGATACAAAATCAATGCCCAGAAATCAGTGGCATTTCTATACACTTAACAACTAGACTGAAGAAAGAGAAATTAAGGAGTCCATCCCATTTCCAATTGCACCCAAAAGCATAAGATACCTAGGAATAAACCTAACCAAAGAGGTAAAGGATCTATACCCTAAAAACTATAGAACACATCTGAAAGAAATTGAGGAAGACACAAAGAGATGGAAAAATATTCCATGCTCATGGATTGGCAGAATTAATATTGTGAAAATGTCAATGCTACCCAGGGCAATTTACACGTTTAATGCAATCCCTATCAAAATACCATGGACTTTCTTCAGAGAGTTGGAACAAGTCATCTTAAGATTTGTGTGGAATCAGAAAAGACCCTGAATAGCCAGTGGAATTTTAAAAAAGAAAACCATAGCTGGGGGCATCACAATGCCAGATTTCAGGTTGTACTACAAAGCTGTGGTCATCAAGACAGTGTGGTACTGGCACAAAATCAGACATATAGATCAATGGAACAGAATAGAGAATCCAGAAGTGGACCCTCAACTTTATGGCCAACTAATATTCGATAAAGGAGGAAAGACTATCCACTGGAAGAAAGACAGTCTCTTCTATAAATGGTGCTGGGAAAATTGGACATCCACATGCAGAAGAATTAAACTAAACAACTCTCTTTCACCATACACAAAGATCAACTCAAAATGGATGAAAGATCTAAATGTGAGACAAGATTCCATCAAAATCCTAGAGGAGAACACAGGCAACACCCTTTTGAACTCAGCCACAGTAACTTTTTGCAAGATACATCCACGAAAGGCAAAAGACACAAAAGCAAAAATGAACTATTGGGACTTCGTCAAGATAAGAAGCTTCTGCACAGCAAAAGAAACAGTCAACAAAACTAAAAGACAACCTACAGAACGGGAGAAGATATTTGCAAATGACATATAAGATAAAGGGCTGGTTTCCAAGATCTATAAAGAACTTATTAAACTCAACACCAAAGAAACAAACAACCCAATCATGAAATGGGCAAAAGACATGAACAGAAATCTCACAGAGGAAGACATAGACATGACCAACACGCACATGAGAAAATGCTCTGCATCACTTGCCATCAGGGAAATACAAATCAAAACCACAATGAGATACCACCTCACACCAGTGAGAATGGGAAAAATTAACAAGGCAGGAAACCACAAATGTTGGAGAGGATGTGGAGAAAAGGGAACCCTCTTGCACTGTTGGTGGGAATGTGAACTGGTGCAGCCCCTCTGGAAAACTGTGTGGAGGTTCCTCAAAGAGTTAAAAATAGACCTGCCCTACGACCCAGCAATTGCACTGTTGGGATTTACCCCAAAGATACAGATGCAGTGAAACACCAGGACACCTGCACTCCGATGTTTATAGCAGCAATGGCCACAATAGCCAAACTGTGGAAGGAGCCTCAGTGTCCACCGAAAGATGAATGGATAAAGAAGATGTGGTCTATCTATACACTGGAATGTTACTCAGGCATTAGAAATGACAAATACCCACCATTTGCTTCACCATGTATGGACCTGGAGGGTATTATGCTGAGTGAAGTAAGTCAATTGGATAAGGACAAACATTATATGTCTCATTCATTTGTGGAATATCAATTATAGTGAAAGGGAATAGAACGGAAAGGAGAAGAAATGTGTGGGAAATATCAGAAAGGGAGATAGAACATAAAGACTCCTAACTATGGGAAATGAACTAGGGGTGGTGGAAGGGGAGGAGGGCGGGGGTGGGGATGAATGGGTGACAGGCACTGAGGGGGACACTTGACGGGATGAGCACTGGGTTTTATTCTGTAAGTTGGCAAATTGAACACAAATACAAAATAAATTTATTATAAAACAATAAAAATAAATAAAACTTTGAAAAATATTTTAAAATGAGTTCACTATAATTATGTGGATATATTTCTGGGACCCTATTCTGTTCTAGTGTTATATTTCTCTCTTCTTTAGCTAATGCCACATTGTCTTAATTACTATATCTTTAGACTAACCTTGAAGTAATGTAGTCTCAGTCTTTTTACATTGCTCTTTTTCTACAATATTGTGTTGAAATTTCTGAGTCTTATGCCTCTTCAAATTTATCTTAGAATCAGTTTGTAAACATCCACAGAATAACTTGTTGGGATTTTGATTGATTTTGTTGCATCTATGGATTAAGTTGGGAATAACTGACATCAACATTGAGTCTCCCTATCCATGAACATGAACCAGCTCCCTATTTATTTAGTTTTTTTTTTTTTGTTAATCAAAGTATTGTAGATTTTCTGATATTTTTAATGATATTTCTACTTAAGAATTTCATTTTGGGGGTGTTAATATAAATAGTATTATTTCTTTGATTTCAAATTCTGTTTGTTATTGTCACATAAATTTTATTTTATTTTTATTTTTATTTTTAAATTTAAACTCAATTAGCCAACATATAGTACATCATTACTTTAAGATGAAGTGTTCAATAATTTATCAGTTGTGTAGAACACCGAATGGTAATCATATCATGTGCCCTCCTTAATGCCCATCACCCAGTTACCCTATTCCCCCACCAATCTCCCCTCCCACAATTCTGTTTGTTTCCAAGATTTATGAGTTGCTCGTGGTTTTTTTTTACCTGTCATTTCTTCCTATTCCATTTATTCCCTTCCCCCTATGATCCTCCGGGCTGTTTCTTATATTTCTCCTATGAGTGAAATGGTATGATAATTGTTTTTCTCTGATCGACTTATTTCACTCAGCATAATAGCCCCCAGTTCCATACATGTCAATGCAAATGGTAAGTATTCATTCTTTTGAGGGCTGAGTAATATTTCTTTGTATATATATACCAGTACTCCTTTACCATTCATCTGTCAGTGGACATCACTTGCAGACCAGAAATGAATCTCACCTAGTTGTGTTAAATGATCCTTTTAATGTACTGTTGGATTCTATTTGCTAGTATCTTCATTAGAATTTTGTTCATCAGGGATATTGGATATAATTCTCCTTTTTGGTGGGATCTTTGATTTTGGTGTTGAGATAACGCTGGCCTCACAGAGGGAGTTTGGAAATTTTCCTTCCCTTCCTATTTTTTGAAACTCCTTCAATAGAATAGGTATTATTGATTATCTAAATGTTTGGTAGATTTCCCCTGGGAAGCCATCTGGAACTGTATTCTTGTTCTTTTCTTTTTTGGATTCTTGTTCTTTGAGAGACTTTATTACTGCTTCAATTTCCTTGCTGTTGATGGTTCTCTTCAGGTTTTCTATTTATTCCTCTTTCAGCTCTGGTAGTTTGTATGTTTCTAGGAATTTTTCCATTTTCCCCAGATGCTTAATTTGTTGGCATATAATTACTCATAATATGTTCTTAAAAGTGTATTTCCTTGGTGTTGGTCCTGATCTATCCTCTTTCATTCATGATTTTATTTATTTATATCCTTTATCTTCTCTTTTTCATAAGTCTGGCTAGGGGTTTATCGATCTTATTAATTATTTCAAAGAACCAGTTTATACTTTTATTGATATGTTCTACTCATCTTTTGGTTTCCATCTCACTGATTTCTGCTCTGATTTTTATTGTTTCACTACTTCTGCTTGGTTTAGGCTTTATTTTTTGTTTTTTTTTATCCAGCTCTTTTTAGTGTAATGGTAGCTTGTGCATTTGAGACTTTCCTAGATTCTTGAAATATGCTTGTATTTCTATGTAATTTTCGCTTAGGTCTGCCTTTGCTGCATCTCAAAGGTTTTGAACAGTTGTATTTTCATTTTCACTTGTTTCCATGAATATCTTAAATTCTGCTATAATTTCCTGGTTGGTCCATGTGTTCTTTAGTAGGATGCTCTTAACCTCCAAATATCTGTGTTCCTTCCAAATTTCTTCTTGTGATTGAGTTCAAAGCATTGTGGTCTGAAAATATGCAAAGTATAATCCCAGTCTTTTGATACTATTTGAGAACTGATTTGTGACCTAGTATGTGATCTATTCTGGAGAATACTTCATGTGAATGTGAGAAGAATGTGTATTCTGTTGCTTTAGGATTGAATGCTATGAAGTCCATCTGGTCCAGTGTGTTATTCAAAGCACTTGTTACCTTGTTGATCTTCTGCTTAGATGATCTATCCATTGTTGTGAGTGGGGTGCTAAAGTTCCCTACTCTCATTGTATTATTATCAATGTGTTTCTTTAATTTGGTTATTAATTGGTTGATATAATTGGCTGTTCCCAATTTAGGAGCATAAATTAGATCTTCTTGTTGAAAAGACCCTTTAAGTATGATATAGTGGCCCTCTTAATCCCTTACTATGGTCTTTGGTTTAAAAATCTATTTTTTTCTGATATAACGATTGCTACCCCAACTTTCTTTTGATGTCCATCAGCATGATAAATGGTTCTCTACCCCTCACTTTCAATCTGGATTCATCTTTGGATCTAAAATGAGTCTGTTGTAGACAGTATATAGACAGGTCTTGATTTTTCACCCAGTCTGATACCCTGTGTCTTTTGATTGAGGCATTTAGTGTTTACATTCAGAGAAACTGTTGAAAGACATAAATTTAGTGCCATTTTATTATCTGTAAAGTCACTCTTTCTGTATATTGTCTCTTCATTTCTGGTCTGTTACTTTTGGGCTCTCACTTAGCTTACAGGGTCCCCCTTAATATTTCTTTCAAGGCTAGTTTAGTGATCACAAATTCTTTTAGTTTCTGTTTGTCCTGGAAGCTCTTTATCTCTCCTTCTATTCTGAATGACAGCCTCAGTAGATAAAGTATTCTTGTCTGCATGTTTTTTACATTTATTACCCTGAATGTGTCATGCAAGTCCATTTTAGCCTGCTAGATCTCTGTGGATAGATCTGATATCAGTATAATGTCCCTGCCCTTTCAATAATTCCTGCTGCTTTTTGTATTTTCTCTTTACCTTTAAATTTGCAAGCTTCACTATTACACGACAGGGTGTTGATCTATATTTATTGATTTTGGGAGGAGTCTTCTTTACTTTTGGATTTGAATTCCTGTTTCATTCCTCAGATTAGAGAAGTTCTCAGATATGATTTGCTCAACTATACCTCTGGTCCTCTCTCTTTCTTTTCCCTTGGGAAACCCAATAATTCTAACATTGTTTTGTTTTATGGCATTGCTGTTTAGTTGAACCCCTCCTCATGGTCCATTTGTTATTTTTCCTCTCTTTTCCTCAGCTTCGTTCCATTCTATCAACTTGTCTTCTGTGTTATTTACTTTCTCTTTTGCTTCATTTAACCTAGTTGTCAGAGCATCAAATTTATGGTATATATCAATTAGAGAATTTTTAATTCTGGCCTGATTATATTTCATTGCTGCACTAAAAGATTCTAGAGTGCCATTTATGCTTTTTTTTTAATCCCAGCTAGTTACTTCATAATTGTCATCCTGAATTCCATCTCTGACATCTTATTTTATATATATCCATTAGATCTGTGGCAGAGAGTACTACCTCTGGTTTTTCTTTTGTTGTGAATTCCTCCTTCTAGTCATTTTGCCCAGAGAAGAATGGATGATCAAGTTAACAAAATAAAAAATATATCAACCCTGACTCTAACAAAATAAACAATAGGCAAATCCAAAGAGGTTAATAACAAAAGAAAAAGAAGGAAAAGAAAGAAAAGAAAATTAAAATATTAAAAGAGGGGCAGAAGAGAGAATATAATCTCCTAGGTGTATAAAACAGGGTGATCCACTTTCTTATGAGTGTATTTTGGTCTCTGTGTTGGAAGACACTAAATGCCAAAAGCAAAAGCAAATCAAAATTTATACATATACAGAAATAAAATTGTATAAAGTTAAAGGAAGCCAAAAATGAAGAATATATCTATGAAATGTAAATATGAAAGCTAAAAAATACTTAAAAACAAAGAGTTCATAAAGTAAGAAACTATTTGAAAAGAGAAACAAAAACCAGAACATTTTTAACTGAAATAATAAACAAATGATGAGAAACATCCTTGAATTCTATATACTCTTTTCCCCTAGAGCTGGAGTTCTTTTTTCTGTTTTTGTTTAAAATATATGCATATATATATATTGGTAAATTCGATTTACCAACATATAGTATAACATCAAGTGCTCATCTCATCAATTGCCCCCTCAGTGCCCATCACCCCATTCCCACACCCACCTCCCCTTCAACTACCCCTTGTTCATTTCCCAGCGTTACGAGTCTCTCATGGTTTGTCTTCCTCTCTAATTTTTCCCACTCATTTTCTATCCATTCTTCTATAATCCCTTTCACTAACTTTTATATTCCCCATATAAGTGAAGCCATATAATGATGATTTTTCTCCAATTGACTTACTTCACTCAGCATAATACTCTGCAGTTCCATCCACGTTGAAGCAAATGGTAGGCATTCATCATTTCTAATGGCAGAGTAATATTCCGTTGCATATATATACTACATCTTCTTTATCCATCCATCTCTCGATGGACACTGAGGCTCCTTCCACAGTTTGGCTATTGTGGACATTGCTGCTATAAACATCGGGGTGCAGGTGTCTTGGTTTTTCATTTCATCTGTATCGTTGGGGTAAATGCCCAGTAGTGTAATTGCTGGGTCATAGGACAGTTCTATTTTTAACTCTTTGAGGAACCTCCACACAGTTTTCCAGAGGGGCTGTACCCTAGATCTGGAGTTCTGCAGTGCTGTGTGCTTTGTAAATCTGGTGTTCCCTCTTCTTCTAGCTGCTCTTTTGTGGGGAGGGTCCTGCTGCATTGATTCTCAGATTTCTTTTTCTGGGCAGAATTACACAATCATTTGCCAGGGGATTAACCTAAGTTGTTTCTGGCTTATCTATGTGGCTTTTCTTTCCTGAAGGTCTGTGTCTCTTTAGGGGATGAGAATAAAAATGGCTGAGCCCCACCCAATCTCTAGCCTTGGAGCTGAATGATTGGGGTCTCTTTTTTTCAGTAAACCCTCAGGGATAAGTGATCTTCACTGTTTGTGTGCCATGTTATGCAGACTCCTGAATTGGACCCACATACCAGTCCTCCGATAGGAAGGCTGAGGGTCTCATGTCTCTGTCCTTTGCAGGGATTCTGCCTATAGAGTAGTTGCCCCATGTGCATGTGCCCATGTGGCTCCTCCTGTGAGAAGACAGAGGTTTGCCATGTTTCTGTCCTTTGTGGACCCCCAAGGAGAGTGGTCAACTGGTCATGCATGATCCCACATTGCCCCCCCTTTGCTAGTGGAGGGCTGCCAGGTTTTGTCCTTTACAAGACCACCCCCCCATACTGAGAGCTGTTACCAGATCATACAGTATTTTGAGAAAGCCCCCTCTGGAACTCACAGATCATAACCGGTTTCCCTGTTGCAATGCTTGAAAACTCTACCAGTTCGGGCACCCTTATCATCTCTGTGACACCAGGGATCTTGAGACCACACCCCCACCTAGGATTTTGCCCCACTTTACAACTGAGCACCTTTAAGGTAGGCATGTATCTCACTGGAGTAGATTTCTAAAGTTTCCTATTTTGCACTCGGATTATATCACTTTCTGGTAGATGGCTTTTGGAGGCTCCCTCCCTCTACAGTTTATCTCCCAATATATCACCTCAGTTTCACTTCTCTACACTCCTACTTTGTAAAACGTGGTCGCTTTTCTATTTGTAGAATTCCAGAAATTATTTTCTTATATCTCAGATTGAATTCATAGGTGTTCAGAGAGATTTGATAGTTATCTAAATTCAGGGGATGAGAGGCAACAAGGTCCTCCACTCTTCCACCATATTGCCTCCCTCCTAAAAGTGATTGTCTTTTGTATACCAACTTTGAATACTGAATCCTCAAAATAACTGCTTATAAGTTTTAGATTTTGGTTCAGTTTTTTTTTCCTTTTTTTTTTAATTTTCCACATGGTTGACTGTCATAGGCAAACAAAAACAGTTTTATTTCTCCATTCCAAATCTGTATAACTTTCATTTATTTCTCTTCTCCAATTTCATTTACTAAAATGCCCAGTATGATGTTGGAAATTATGAATAAAATATGTAAAATGTGGTAACTTACACATAAAACATAAAGAAGGGAGTAATAAAGGAAGACAAGAAGAAAAGAAAAAGAAAGAAGATTTTATTCTTTTTCTATTTTTTAATGACCATCAGATTAATATAGCTAGCTAATTTAATTCGGATATCATATATGAACCTCTCAAAATCAATGATAGATACACAAAAAGGAGAGAAAAATCAAACACAATGCTACAGAAACTCATGAATCATGAAAAGAGATAGCAGGAGAAAAAGAAGTGAACTGAAAAGAACTACAGGAACAACCAGAAAACAACTAATAAAATGGCAGTAAGTATACACCCTCAATAATTACTTTAAATGTAAATGGCTTAAATGCTCTAATAAACAGAGATTAGAATGATGAATATCCACCATTTGCTTTGACATGAATGGAACTGGAGGGCATTATGCTGAGTAAAGTAAGTCAGTCGGAGAAAGACAAACATTATATGGTTCACTCATATGGGGAGTATAAAAAATAGTGAAAGAGATTATAGGGAAAGGAGAGAAAATGAGGAGGGAAAACCAGAGAGGGTGACAGAACATGAGAGACCACTTACTCTGGGAAACAAACAAGGGGTAGTGGAAGGGGAGATGGGTTCAAGGATGAGGTGACTGGGTGATGGGAACTGAGGGGGACACTGGATGGGATGAGCACTGGGGGTTATACTATATGTTGCAAATCAAGCTCCAATAAAAATCTACAAAAATATAAAATAAACAGAGATAGGGTGGTAAAATGGATAATAAAGAAGTCTCATCTATATGCTGCTTACAAGATTCACCTGAGACCGAAAACTATATTCAGATTGCAAGGAAGGGGATGGAAAAATATTCACCATGCACATGGAAGCAGGAAAAAAAAGCTGAGATCACAATACTAACATATTATATATATATATATATATATATATATATATATATATATATATATATGTTAAAATAGGACTGAAAACAATAAAACAAGACTAGCAGGAGTGGATGGGCATTACATAATGATAAATGATTCAATCATTTATTTTATTTTTTACTTTATTTTTTTTATTGGAGTTCAATTTGCCAACATATAGCAAAACACCCAGTGCTCATCCCGTCAAGTGCCCCCCTCAGGGCCCATCACACAGTCACCCCAGCTTGGCTTAAGCTCTATTTGTTGTTCTTTTTGCAGCTCCTTTAGGTATAAAGTTAACTTGTGTATTTGAGACTTTTTAGTTTCTTGGGAAAGGCTTGTATTGCTATGTACTTCCCTCTTATGACTGACTACTGTATCTCAAAGCTATTTATTTATTCATTTATTTACTTATTTTTTGGAGTTCAATTTGCCAATATATAGCATAACAGCCAGTGCTCATCCCATCAAGTGCCCGTCATCTAGTCACCACCACACTTCGCCTACCTCCCCTTCTACTACCCCTCATTCATTTCCCAGAGTTAGGTGTCTCTCATGTTTTGTCACCCTCACTGATATTTTCACTCATTTCCTTTATTCCCTTTCACTAATTTTTATATTCCCTGTATGAGTGAAACCATAATATAATGTTTGTCCTTCTCTGATTGAGTTATTTCACTCAGCATAATACCCTCCAGGTCCATCCACGGTGAAGCAAATGGTGGGTATTTGTCGTTTCTAATGGCTAATATTCCACTGTATACATAGACCACATCTTCTTTATCCATTCATCTTTTGATGGACACCAAGGCTCCTTCCACAGTTTGGCTATTGTGGCCATTGCTGCTATAAACATCGGGGTGCAGGTGTCCCGGTGTTTCACTGCATCTGTATTTTTAGGGTAAATCCCCAGCAGTGCAATTGCCAGGTCATAGGGCAGATCTATTTTTTACTCTTTGAGGAACCCCCATACTGTTTTCCAGAGTGGCTGCACCAGTTCACATTCCCACAAACAGTGCAAGAGGGTTCCCCTTTCTCCACATCCTCTTCAACATTTGTTGTTTCCTGTCTTGTTAATTTTCCCCATTCTCACTGGTGTGAGGTGGTATCTCATGGTGGTTTTGATTTGTATTTCCCTGATGGCAAGTGATGTGGAGCATTTTCTCATGTGCATGTTGGCCGAGTCTATGTCTTCCTCTGTGAGATTTTTCTTCATGTCTTTTGCCCATTTCATGATTGGGTTGTTTGTTTCTTTGGTGTTGAGTTTAATAAGTTCTTTATAGATCTTGGAAACTAGCCCTTTATCTGATAGGTCATTTGCAAATATCTTCTCCCGTTCTGTAGGTTGACTTTTAGTTTTGTCGACTGTTTCTTTTGCTGTTCAGAAGCTTCTTATCTTGATGAAGTCCCAATAGTTCATTTTTTATTTTGTTTCTCTTGCCTTCATGGATGTATCTTGCAAGAAGTTGCTGTGGCTAAGTTCAAAAAGGGTGTTGCCTGCGTTCTCCTCTAGGATTTTGATGGAATCTTGTCTCACATTTAGATCTTTCATCCATTTTGAGTATATCTTTGTGTGTGGTGTAAGAGAATGGTCTAGTTTCATTCTCCTGCATTTGGATGTCCAATTTTCCCAGCACCATTTATTTAAGAGACTTTTTTCCAGTGGATAGTATTTCCTGTTTGTTGAGATTCAATCATTTTTAAAGTTTATTTATTTACTCTAAACAACAACACAGACAAAATGACATATAAACACAGAGGGAATGGGATGGTAAAGAGAGGCTGGCTGAATTTGGATCTGAGATTCGTAAGGAACATAGTCCAAATTCTGGGGAAAATGCAGGAGAAAGGATGCCAGCTGGAAGCTAACTGTAGTTCTAAATATTATGAAGCATTCTAACATCTGCAAACAAAGGAATCAGTTCCTGGTAGCTCACTGAAGTATAAAAGTTTATAATTTTGCAGCATTTGAATTAAGAAATCAATATAAAAACAAAACCAAGTTTTACATAACAATTAAAATACAAAAGACTGAAGGAAAAAACCATGTATGAAAAATCAGGCAATTCAGTGAGCCAAGAACTGTGTTTCAGTAGTAGAAATGGAAAATGCCACCATCCAACCCTCCCTAGGTGACTAGTAATTGTACAGAGCAAAGTTAATTTTCAAAAGTGTTGTAAACAAGTTTTGGCCAAGCCAATACCTTCCTTCTTATGCTGCCACAAGGTCACCACTTATGAAGGTGTTAAATTCTTGGCTTATGCTCAAGCCCTCTTCTCATAATTCAGTCTGTTTTGGCAGTAAATCCTGTAGTTCTCTGTTTGAACTGGGTCTTGGGTATTTGGTTCATTTTGAAGTTCCTGTATTTTTAACAGGACATGCTTAATTGTAATGACTGGACTCCAGGATATTTCCTGAAGGATGAGCGGGCACATGCTTCCCTATGGGTACACATTGGGGAGAAACAGCAATGGTTCAAATTTGGATTTTGAGGGTGAGGATGGATGATAATCTTTGAAAATCATCTATAGTTTAAACTATTCTCTTTCCCATGGAGTTCTTTTCTTTCATGGACTCCTGTACTGCTAATTCATCAGGTTCATCACACCATTGGGATATTATTGTTGGGACAGGCATGAAGTCAAACAGGTGGTCCTTTATACAGGCTTTCCTATCCTGGGTGAGTCTGATGAAGGTGAAATACAGTATATTCAAAGTCCCTTGGGTGGAAAATATTTGGTGAGGAAGATGGATGAGTTGATAGCAGTGCTCCCTTTGTCACTTAAGATTGTACTCCTAAGCCCACTCTGTGGCTGAGGGATCAATTTTACAAGAGGATATCACAATTTTAAATATCTGCACACCTAACACTGAAGTGCCTAAATAGAGAAAGCAAATATTAATGAATATGAAGAGAGAAATTGATAGCAATGCAATAAGAATAGAGGACTTTAACATCCCACTTATATCAATGGATAGATCATTCAGACAAAAAATCAATAAGGAAACAATGTCTTTGATAGATGCATTGGATCACAGGAAACATAACAGATACCATCCAAGAAACACAGTATGCACATACTTTTCAAGCACATTTGCTACATTTTCCAGAATACAGTACATGATAGGCCATAAAACAGGCCTCAATAAATTTCAGAAGTTTGAAATCATACATGCATCTTCTCAGATTACAACGGTATGAACCTGGAGATAAATCATAAGAAAAAGACTGAGAAAAACATGTGGAGACTAAAGAAAATGATAGTAAAAAAATAAAATGACAGTAAATAACCAATGGATCAAAAAAGAAATAAAAAAATAAAAATACATGGATACAAATGAAAATGAAAACAAAATGCTCCAAAATCTTTGGAACATAGTAAAAGCTGTTCAAACAGGAAAGTATATAGCAATACAGGCCTACCTCAGGAAACAAGAAGCTCAAGTAAACAATCTAGCATTATACCTAAAAGAACTAGAAAAATAAGAAGAATGAAAGTCCAAGGCGCATAGGAAAGGGGAAATAATAAAAGTCAGAGCATAAGTAAATGTCACAGAGACATAAAAAATAGAAAAAATCAATTAAATCAGAAGCTGGTCCTTTAAACAAAATTGAAAAACACTTATCTAGCTTCATCAAGAAAAAAAAAAAGGAAAGATCAAACTAAAGAAAACCAGAAATGAGGGAAGTAACAAATGATGCCACAGAATTATAAAGGATTATATGTCTATACTGCAAGAAATTATATGCCAAAAACCTGAAAAACCGGGATCCCTGGGTGGTGCAGCGGTTTAGCGCCTGCCTTTGGCCCGGGGCGCGATCCTGGAGACCCGGGATCGAATCCCACGTCGGGCTCCCGGTGCATGGAGCCTGCTTCTCCCTCTGCCTATGTCTCTGCCTCTCTCTCTCTCTCTGTGACTATCATAAATAAATAAAAATTAAAAAAAACCCTGGAAAACCTAGAAGAAATTGTTAAATATCTAGAAACATGCAATCTTCCAAGACGGAATCAGGAGGAAATAGATAATCTGAACAGACAGCTCACAAGTAATAATATTAAATCTATCAATAAATAAAAGTCCAGGAGCATATGGACTCACAGGTAAATTCTACCAGATATTTAAAGAAGATGTAATGCCTATTTTCAAAGTATTCCAAAAAATAGAAGAGAAAGGAAAGCTTCCAAATGCATTCTATAAGGCCCCCATCACCCTGGTAACAAAATCAGACAAAGATACAATAAAAATAGAAAGAAAAAAGAAAAGTACAGGCTGATATCCCTGAAGAACATAGATGCAAAAATCCTCAATAGAATATTAGCAAATCATATACAATAATACACTAAAAAGATCATTCACCACAATCAGGTGGGATTTACCCTAGACATGAAATCATAGTTCAATATTTTCAAATCAATCAACAGCATGCAGTATGCAATAGATAAAACACAAATTATAAAAATCATATGATCTTTTCAATAGATGATGAAATAGCATTGGACAAAATTCAACATTTGTAATTATAGAAATTCTAACTAAAGTAAGGTTAGAGGAAACATACTTCAACATAATAAAGGCCATATGTGAAGATCTCACAGCAAATTTCACACTCAAAAGTGAAAAACTGAGGGCTTTCCCTCAGGATCAGGAACAAAGCAAAGATGTCCACTCGCTACACTTTTTTTCAACACAGTATTGTAAGTCCTAGCTACAGCAATATGACAAAAAAAAAAGAGCTGAGTCATCCGTATTAGCAAAAAGAAGTTAAACTATCACTATTTGCAGATGACATGATACTATACATAGAAAATCCTAAATAAAATAAAATAAAATAAAATAAAATAATAAAGAAAATCCTAAAGACTCTACCAAAAAATTACTAGAAGTAATAAATTACTTCAGTAACATTTCAAGATATGTCATTAATAACTAAAAATTGTTAGAATTTCTACACACTAATAATAAGTATTATAAAGAGAAGTGTAATAAAATCACTGGGATGTCTGTGTGGCTCAGTCACCTCTGAGTGACTGACTCTTGGTGTTGACCTCTGACTCTTAGTGTGACCTCTGACTCTTGGTGTTGGCTCAGGTCATGATTTCAGGGTTGTGAGACCATGCCCCAATTTGGGGCGTGACTCCAGACTCACTCAGCATGGAGTATGCTTAAGATTCTTTCCCTTTCCCTCTGTTACCCACCCCCACTCATGTACATTCTTTCTCTCTAAAATAATATATATATATATATTTTTAAAATTAAGACTTTATTTATTAATGAGTGACAGAGAGAGGGACAGAGACATGCAGAGACAGAGGCAGAGGGAGAAGCAGGCTCCATGCAGGGAGTCTGATGCAGGACTGGATCCCGGGACTCCAGGATCACACCCTGGGCCGAAGGCAGGTGTTCAACCACTGAGCCACCCAAGCATCCCTAAAATAAAATATTTCAAAAAATAAAAATAATAAAAAACACAGCATTTACAATTGCACCAAAAAGAATAAAATACCTAGAAATAAACTTAACCAAAAAGTGAAAGGTGTATACTTTCAAAACTATGAAATACTGATGAGAGAGATCAAAGATGACAGAAACAAATGGAAAGATATTCCATGCTCATGGATTAGAAGAATTAATATTGTGAAAATGTCCATATTACCCAAAGCAATCTACAGATTCAATGCAGTCTCTTTTAAAACATCAATACCTTCTTCAAATTTGAATGAAGCTTAGAAGACCCCAAATAACCAAAGTAATCCTGAGAAAGAATAAAGCTGAAGGTATCAACCAGATTTCAAGATATATTATAAAGCGGTAGTAATAAAACAGTACAGTACTGGCACACACAATAAAAGACACATAGATCAATAGAACAGAATAGAAACTCCAGAAATTAATCCACATTTGTATGGTCAATTTACCTATGATGAAGGAGGCAAGAATACACAATGGGGGAAAGACCATCTCTTCAATAAATAGTGCTTGGAAAACTGGACAGCTATATATAAAAGAATGAAACTGGATCACTTTCTTAAAATGTATACAAAATTAAACTAAAAATGGATAGAGACCTAGATGTGAGTTGGGAAAATATAAAAAAAATCCAGAAAAGAAGAACATGAATAATAATTTATCTGACATTGGTCACAGCAACTTTTTCTAGATATGTCTCCTAAGGAAAGAAAGCAAAAGCAAGAATTAACTATTGTGACTATCTCAAAATAAAAGGTTTTTGCAAAGCAAAACAAACCATCAAAAAAAAAAAAAGACAACCTGCTGAATGAGAGAAGATATTTGAAAATAATAAATCCAATGTGGCCTTAATATTGAAAATATACACAGAATTTATACAGCTCAACAACAACAACAACAACAAAACAATCTGACTTTAAAAATCGGCAGAAGATTGAATTGACATTTTTTTCCAAGAAGACATACAAATGGCCACCAGACACATGAAAGGTTTCTCAACATCAGTAATCATCAGGAAATGCAAATCAAATCCACAATGAGATAGTAAATTATACCAGTTAGAATAGCTTAAATCAAAATGTCAAGAAATAGGAAGTATTTACAAAAAATGTGAAGAAAAAGGAACTGTCATGACCTGTTGGTGGGTATATAATTGGAATAGCCACTATGGAGACTATAGTAGAAACATTCCTAAAATATATATAAATACCATATGATCCAATAATTATACTATTGAATATCTATGCAAAGAAAATAAAATCACTAATTCAAAAAGGTATATGATATATGCACCTCTATGTTTACTGCAGCATTATTTATAATAGTCAAGATATGGAAGTAACTCAAGTGTTCATCAATAGATAACTAGATAAAGAAGATATGATACACACATACATGCATACATACATACATATACAGTTGAACTTTGCACAGCCATAAAAAAGATAACATTGTGTCATTTGAGACAAAATGGATAAACCTAGAGGATATTATGCTAAGTGAAATAAATCAGACTTCAAAAGACAAATGTCATATAATTCCACTCACAATTGGAATCTAAAAAATGAATAAACAAAAACCAAAGTATAAAGTGTAAATACAAACAGACTAATGGTAGCCAGAAAGAAAGAGATTGGGGGACTGGGGTGAATGGGCAAAGGGGAGAGGGAGATACAGGGTTCTGGTTATGGAAGGGATAAGTCGAGGGAATAAAGGCACAGCATAAGAAATATAGTCAGTATTCCTGTAATAGTGATGTAATGAAATAGATGATATGTTCACTTGTGGTGAGCATAGCATAATGCATAAACTTGCCAAATCTCTATGCTTTGCACCTGAAACTCATGTAACATTGTGTATCAACTCTTGTTAAACTTTTTAAAAGTTCAAAAATAAAGCTAAAATAAATAATTGAATAAACAAAATAAAATACAGGAAAAACTGATTTTTTAAAGATATTCAACTCTGATTAAAAGATGAATACATAATGAAATGATGGAAAAATATATTTCATCCTAATAGCAAGCAAAATAGAGCTAAGATATCTATTCTAATATCAGAAAAACTAGAATTTCAGTAAGTCAGGAAATTTTATAAGACAAAAATAATATTATATATTGATAGAAGGGTCAAATCTTCAATAACATAAAACAATTATAAGCATGTTTGCAGCTAATAACAGTACTCCACCATATATGAAATAAAAATGGAAAGAACTGAATAAAGAAATATATAGATAATAACAGTAGGAGCCAACAGTACTATCTTTCAGTTATGACTATAACAGCAAGATAGATCAATAACAAAAAAGAGTACATGAAAAACAGATCAATATGAAAACAGAGTAATTATGGTTAACAAATATATACAGAACACAAATATTGTACATTAAATATTCCCATAGATCACATCTTAGGCTACACAACAAAACTCAATAAATTTAAAAGGTTATGCTATACACAGTATTTTCTCTGACCAAAATGCAATGAAACTAGAAATCAATTTTAAAAATGGAAAAGTACAAAGTTTACAAATATGTGGAAATTACACAAATGAGTCTTAAATAACCAGTAAGTCAAAGAAGAAATGAAAAAGGAAATTAGAACCATTTACAACATATAAAAATAAAAGACTATATCAAAACCTATGTGACACAGTGGAACCATTTCTGAGAAGAAATGTACAAACTGTAAATGCTTACAGTAAAGAAAAAAATTCCAAATCACTAACCCAACTAATCTAATTGTACATCTGGAACTAGAAAAAAAACCTAGCCAAACTTAAAGCTAGTGGAATGATGAAAGTAATAAGAATCAGAGGAGAGATTAATGAAATGAAAACAACATTAAGAATTAATAAAATTTAAAATGTTTCATTGAAAGTAATTGACCAAATTGGTAAACTTTTTTTTAATTTTTTTTATTTATGATAGTCAGAGAGAGAGAGAGAGAGAGAGAGGCAGAGATATAGGCAGAGGGAGAAGCAGGCTCCATGCAGGGAGCCCAATGTATATTATAAAATATTAATATAAACAATTTTATGCCAACAAGTTATATAAACTTTATAAATAGAAAATTTCCAAGTATCACATAGACTGACATTATTGAGTAGATATAATAGAAAATCTGAAAAAATACAATATATATAGGAATTGAGTCAATAATCAAATACTCTAAAACAAAGAAAAGGAGGAGGAGGGGCAAGATGGCGGAGGAGTAGGGTCCCCAAATCACCTGTCCCCAACAAATTACCTAGATAACCTTCAAACGATCCTGAAAATCTACGAATTCGGCCTGAGATTTAAAGAGAGACCAGCTGGAATGCTACAGTGAGAGGAGTTCACGCTTCTATCAAGGTAGGAAGACGGGGAAAAAGAAATAAAGAAACAAAAGGCCTCCGAGGGGGAGGGGCCCCGCGAGGAGCCGGGCTGAGGCCGGGGCGAGTGTCCCCAGGACAGGAGAGCCCCGTCCCGGAGGAGCAGGAGCTGCACCAACCTTCCCGGGCGGGCGGAAAGGGGCTCGCAGGGAGTTGGAGCAGGACCCAGGAGGGCGGGGATGCCCTCGGGCTCCCGGGGACACTAACAGGCACCTGCAAGCGCAGGAGAGTGCACCGAGCTCCCTAAGGGCTGCAGCACGCACCGGAGCAGTTCGGAGGGGCTCGGGAGCGGCTCCAGGGAGGGAGCTGCGGGGCGGGAGCGCAAATCCAACAACACAGGCCCGGGAGCACAGGGCGCCGGGACACAGCCCAGGATCCGGCCTCCCCCCGGGACAGGCAGAGGCCGGGAGGGCCCAGGACAGCGAGGACGCTCCTGCCCCGAACTGAGCAGATCAGCGGCCCCGCCCGGAGCCTCCAGGCCCTGCAGACTGAGACGGGGCTCTCGTAGTTCCTGCGGAGGCTGAATCCAGGCTTCCAGAGTTGCCATAGCAACTGCGGCTTTTCCTCCTGGGGCCCAAGGGGGTAAACAACCCCCGCTGAGCCCTGCAGCAGGCAGGGGCAGAGCAGCGCCCCCAAGTGCTAACACCTGAAAATCAGCACAGCAGGCCCCTCCCCCAGAAGACCAGCTAGACGGACCAGTGATACTCCCCCGTGTTCCAATACAACTTGTTTTTGGCCACTCTGCACTGAGCAAAATGACTAGAAGGAAAAACTCACCTCAAAAGAAAGAATCAGAAACAGCCCTCTCTC
Source organism: Nyctereutes procyonoides (assembly GCF_905146905.1). Taxonomy (NCBI): domain Eukaryota; kingdom Metazoa; phylum Chordata; class Mammalia; order Carnivora; family Canidae; genus Nyctereutes; species Nyctereutes procyonoides. Next base: position 60,312,263 of record NW_026575125.1, on the reverse strand, counting down.
CCACAGAGCTACAAAATCTGGATTACAATTCAATGTCAGAAAGCCAATTCAGAAGCACTATTATACAGCTACTGGTGGCTCTAGAAAAAAGCATTAAGGACTCACGAGACTTCATGACTGCAGAATTTAGATCCAATCAGGCAGAAATTAAAAATCAACTGAATGAGATGCAATCCAAACTAGAAGTCCTAACGACGAGGGTTAACGAGGTGGAAGAACGAGTGAGTGACATAGAAGACAAGTTAATGGCAAAGAGGGAAACTGAGGAAAAAAGAGATAAACAATTAAAGAACCATGAAGACAGATTAAGGGAAATAAATGACACTCTAAGGAAGAAAAATCTACGTTTAATTGGGGTTCCCGAGGGCGCCGAAAGGGACAGAGGGCCAGAATATGTATTTGAACAAATCCTAGCTGAAAACTTTCCCAATCTGGGAAGGGAAACAGGCATTCAGATCCAGGAAATAGAGAGATCCCCCCCCTAAAATCAATAAAAACCGTTCAACACCTCGACATCTAATAGTGAAGCTTGCAAATTCCAAAGATAAAGAGAAGATCCTTAAAGCAGCAAGAGACAAGAAGTCCCTGACTTTCATGGGGAGGAATATTAGGGTAACAGCAGACCTCTCCACAGAGACGTGGCAGGCCAGAAAGGGCTGGCAGGATATATTCAGGGTCCTAAATGAGAAGAACATGCAACCAAGAATACTTTATCCAGCAAGGCTCTCATTCAAAATGGAAGGAGAGATAAAGAGCTTCCAAGACAGGCAGGAACTGAAAGAATATGTGACCTCCAAACCAGCTCTGCAAGAAATTTTAAGGGGGACTCTTAAAATTCCCCTTTAAGAAGAAGTTCAGTGGAACAATCCACAAAAACAAGGACTAAATAGATATCATGATGACACTAAACTCATATCTGTCAATAGTAACTCTGAACGTGAACGGGCTTAATGACCCCATCAAAAGGCGCAGGGTTTCAGACTGGATAAAAAAGCAGGACCCATCTATTTGCTGTCTACAAGAGACTCATTTTAGACAGAAGGACACCTACAACCTGAAAATAAAAGGTTGGAGAACCATTTACCATTCAAATGGTTCTCAAAAGAAAGCAGGGGTAGCCATCCTTATATCAGATAAACTAAAATTCACTCCGAAGACAGTAGTGAGAGACGAAGAGGGACACTATATCATACTTAAAGGATCTATCCAACAAGAGGACTTAACAATCCTCAATATATATGCCCCGAATGTGGGAGCTGCCAAATACTTAAACGAATTATTAACCAAAGTAAAGAAATACTTAGATAATAATACACTTATACTTGGTGACTTCAATCTAGCTCTCTCTACCCTTGATAGGTCTTCTAAACACAACATCTCCAAAGAAACGAGAGCTTTAAATGATACACTGGACCAGATAGATTTCACAGATATCTACAGAACTTTACATCCAAACTCAACTGAATACACATTCTTCTCAAGTGCACATGGAACTTTTTCCAGAATAGACCACATACTGGGTCACAAATCGGGTCTGAACCGATACCAAAAGATTGGGATCGTCCCCTGCATATTCTCAGACCATAACGCCTTGAAATTAGAACTCAATCACAAGAAGAAGTTTGGAAGGACCTCAAACACATGGAGGTTAAGGACCATCCTGCTAAAAGATAAAAGGGTCAACCAGGAAATTAAGGAAGAATTAAAAAGATTCATGGAAACTAATGAGAATGAAGATACAACTGTTCAAAATCTTTGGGATGCAGCAAAAGCAGTCCTGAGGGGGAAATACATCGCAATACAAGCATCCATTCAAAAACTGGAAAGAACTCAAATACAAAAGCTAACCTTACACATAAAGGAGCTAGAGAAGAAGCAGCAAATCGACCCGACGCCCAGCAGAAGAAGAGAGTTAATTAAGAAACACTTTCTAACTTATTGTTTGAGACCTGGATACCAGACAAATACATCAGAATTAAATAAAACTATAACCCAATTTTCCTGATGAACATGAATACAAAATCTTCAGGAAAATACTAACAGATGAAGTACAGTATCATATTAGATGGTGTGTCATGACTAAGTGGATTTTATTCCAGAATCCAATAGTAATTCAACATGCAAAAAATTAATTTATTTAATATATTACTTTAACTAAGTGGAGGAGAAAAGTCATAAAATCATCTCAATTGATGCAGAAAAGCCCATTTTTCTATTAAAATGATGCATATTTTAGAAGTTATTTTCACTATGGTATGATTTAGAGAAAATAAAATACACTCCTTTTTGGCATACAGTTTCATGAGCCTCAAAAAAATGCATGTAGTTGTATAACCACCACAACAATCAAGATATGTAAGAGTTCCTTCTTGACCCAAAATTCCCCTGCTTCCTTTTTGGTCACCCACTCTCCCCATCCCAACCCTGACAAGAAACTGTTTTCTGATTCTGAAATGTTGTTAGCTGTAGGTTTCCTTTTTTTAAATTTTCATTTATTTTTTGTTCTATATATGTTTGATTTTCCCTGAGACTACCTCTTTGGTCCATGAATTAGATAAGTGTTATTTAGTTTCCAATTTCTTGGAGATTTTCCCCTATTTCTATTATTGTTTTCTACAGTTTTATTTCATTATTTTCAGATAACACATTCTGTTTGGTTTCAATTCCTTAAAATTGTTAAAGTTTGAATTTTTTTGAGCTTTAAGTTTTTTATATAAATTTATTTTTATTGGTGTTCTATTTGTCAACATATAGAATAACCCCCAGTACTCATCCCATCAAGTGCCCCCCTCAGTGCCCGTCACCCAGTCACCCCCACGCCCCGCCCACCTCCCCTTCCACCATTCCTAGTAAGCTTCCCAGAGTTAGGAGTCTCGCATGTTCTGTCTCCCTTTCTGATATTTCCCACTCATTTTTTCTCCTTTCCTATTTATTCCCTTTCACTATTTTTTATATTCCCCAAATGAATGAGATTATACAATGTTTCTCCTTCTCTGATTGACTTATTTCACTCAACATAATAATACCCTCCAGTTCCATCCACGTCGAAGCAAATGGTGAGTATTTGTCACTTCTAATGGCTGAGTAATATTCCATTGTATACATAGACCACATATTCTTTATCCATTCATCTTTCGATGGACACCGAGGCTCCTTCCACAGTTTGGCTATGGTGGAAATTACTACTATAAACATCAGGGTGCAGGTGTCCCGGCGTTTCATTGCATCTGTACCTGTGTGGTAAATCCCCAGCAGTGCAACTGCTGGGTCGTAGGGCAGATTGATTTTTAACTCTTTGAGGTACCTCTACACAGATTTCCAGAGTGGCTGCACCAGTTCACATTCCCACCAACAGTGCAGGAGCATTACCCTTTCTCCACATCCTCTCCAACATTTGTGGTTTCCTGCCTTGTTAATTTTCCCCATTCTCACTGGAGTGAGGTGGTTTCTCATTGTGGTTTTGATTTGTATTTCCCTGATGGCAAGTGATGCGGAGCATTTTCTCATGTGCGTGTTGGCCATGTCTATGTCTTCCTCTGTGAGATTTCTCTTCATGTCTTTGCCCATTTCATTATTGGATGTTGCTTCTTTGGTGTTGAGTTTAATAAGTTCTTTATAGATATTGGATACTAGCCCTTTATCTGATATGTCATTTGCAAATATCTTCTCACATTCTGTAGGTTGTCTTTTAGTTTTGTTGACTGTATCCTTGGCTTGGCAAAAGCTTCTGATCTTGATGAAATCCCAATAGTTCATTTTTGCTTTTGTTTCTCTTGCATTCATGGATGTATCTTGCAAGAAGTTACTGTGGAGGAGTTCAAAAAGGGTGTTGCCTGTGTTCTCCTCTAGGATTTTGATGGAATCTTGTCTCACTTTAGATCTTTCATCCATTTTGAGTTTATCTTTGTGTATGGTGCAAGAGAGTGGTCTAGTTTCATTCTTCTGCATGTGGATGTCCAATTTTCCCAGCACCATTTATTGAAGAGACTGTCTTTCTTCCAGTGGATAGTCTTTCCTCCTTTGTCGAATATTAGTTGACCATAAAGTTCAGGGTCCACTTCTGGATTCTCTATTCTGTTCCATTGATCTATGTGTCTGTTTTTGTGCCAGTACCACACTGTCTTGATGACCACAGCTTTGTAGTACAACCTGAAATCTGGCATTGTGATGCCCCCAGAAATGGTTTTCCTTTTTAAAATTCCCCTGGCTATTCGGGGTCTTTTCTGATTCCACACAAATATTAAAATAATTTGTTCCAAATCTCTAAAGAAAGTCCATGGCATTTTGATAGGGATTGAATTAAACGTGTAAATTGCCCTGGGTAACATAAACATTTTCACAATATTACTTCTTTGGACGTGAATGGGCTTAATGATGCCATCAAAAGGCACAGGGTTTCAGACTGGATAACAAAGTAGGACCCATCTATTTGCTGTCTACAAAAGACTCATTTTAGACAGAAGGACACCTACAGCCTGAAAATAAAAGGTTGGAGAACCATTTATCATCAAATGGTCCTCAAAAGAAAGCAGGGGTAGCCATCCTTATATCAGATAAACTAAAGTTTATCCCGAAGACTGTAGTGAGAGATGAAGAGGGACACAGTATCATACTTAAAGGATCTATCCAAGAAGAAGACTTAACAATCACCAATATATATGCCCCACATGTGGGAGCTTCCAAATATATCAATTGATTAATAACCAAAGTCAAGACATATTTAGATAATAATACACTTATACTTGGTGATTTCAATGTAGCGCTTTCTACAATCGATCAGCCTTCTAAGCACAACATCTACAAAGAAACGAGAGCTTTAAATGATACACTGGACCAGATGGATTTCACAGATATCTACAGAACTTTACATCCAAATGCAACTGAATACACATCCTTCTCAAGAGCACATGGAAGTTTCTCTAGAATAGACCATATACTGTGTCACAAATCAGGTCTTAACCAATATCCAAAGATTGGGATCGTCCCCTGCATATTCTCAGACCATAATGCTTTGAAATTAAAACTAAATCACAAGAAGTTTGGAAGGATTTCAAACACGTGGAGGTTAAGGACAATCCTGTTAAAAGATGAAATCCTGGTCAACAAGGAAATTAAGGAAGAATTAAAAAGATTCATGGAAACTAATGAGAATGAAGATACAACCATTCAGAATCTTTGAGATACAGCAAAAGCAGTCCTGAGGGGGAAATACATCGCAATACAAGCATCCATTCAAAAACTGGAAAGAACTCAAATACAAATCTAACCTTACACCTAAAGGAGCTAGAGAAAAAACAGCAAATAGGTCCTACACCCAGCAGAAGAAGAGAGCTAATGAAAATTCGAGCAGAACTCAAGGAAATCGAGACCAGAAGAACTGTAGAACAGATCAACAAAACCCAGGAGTTGGTTCTTTGAAAGAATTAATAAGATAGATAAACCATTAGCCAGCCTTATTAAAAAGAAGAGAGAGAAGACTCAAATTAATAAAATCATGAATGAGAAAGGAGAGATCACTACCAACACCAAGGAAATACAAACAATTTTAAAAACATATTATGAGCAGCTATACATCAATAAATTGGGCAATCTAGAAGAAATAGGCGCATTTCTGGAAAACCACAAACTATCAGAACTGGAACAGGAAGAAATAGATAACCTGAACAGGCCGATAACCAGGGAGGAAATTGAAGCAGTCATCCCAAACCTCCCAAGACACAAAAGGCCAGGGCCAGATGGCTTCCCTGGGGAATTCTATCAAACGTTTAAAGAAGAAACCATACGTATTGTCCTAAAGCTGTTTGGAAACATAGAAAGAAATGGAACACTTCCAAACTTGTTATATGAGGCCAGCATCACCTTAATTCCAAAATCAGACAAAGAACCCACCAAACAGGAGAATTATTGACCAATATCCCTGATGGACTTGGATGCAAAAATTCTCAATAAGATACTAGCCAATAGGATCCAACAATACATTAAGAAAATTATTCACCATGACCAAGTAGGATGTATCCCTGGGATGCAAGGCTGGTTCAACACTCGTAAAACAATCAATGTGATTCATCAAATCACCAAGAGAAAAACCAAGAACCATATGATCCTCTCAATAGATGCAGAGAAAGCATTTGACATAATACAGCATCCATTCCTGATCAAAACTCTTCAGAGTGTAGGGATAGAGGGAACATTCCTCAACATCTTAAAATCCATCTATGAAAAGCCCACAGCAAGTATCATTCTCAATGGGGAAGCACTGGGAGCCTTTCCCCTAAGATCAGGAACAAGACAGGGATGTCCACTCTCACCACTGCTATTTAACATAGTACTAGAAGTCCTAGCCTCAGCAATCAGACAACAACAACAAAAATAAATAAAAGGCATTCAAGCTGGCAAAGAGGAAGTCAGACTCTCCCTCTTCGCCAATGACATGATACTCTACATAGAAAACCCAAAAGACTCCACCCCAAGATTGCTAGAACTCATACAGCAATTTGGCAGGGTGGCTGTATACAAAATCAATGCCCAGAAATCAGTGGCATTTCTATACACGAACAATGAGACTGAAGAAAGAGAAATTAAGGAGTCAATCTCTTTCACAATTGCACCCAAAAGCATAAGATACCTAGGAATTAGCCTATCTAAAGAGGTAAAGAATCTATAGACTGAAAACTACAGAACAGTTCTGAAAGAAATTAAGGAAGACACAAAGAGATGGAAAAATATTCCATGCTCATGGGTTGAATGTTTGATTTTTTACCCAAAATAAAGTTCTTGCTTAATGTTCCATGTGCATTTGAACAGCGTGTGTTTTCTACTGTTTTAGGTTAGAGTATTTGATAAAAGCCCTCAATAAACTAGGAATAGAAAGAATTTCCTCAAACTCACAGAGGACATTTTTGAAAATTTTACAGAAAACATCATACACAATGATAAAAATAGAAAAAAAAACCTAAAAGCTCTCCCGTTATCAGAAATAAGGCAATGATGTCTATTTTCACTCCTGTTTTTCAGCATTACACTGTAACTTCTAACCAAAGCATTTAGGTAAGAAAAATAAATAAAAAGCATCCAAATTGGAATGAAAGGAATAAAACTACTTTATTAACATAAGATATTTTACAGAATATATATATAATATATATTCCCATCTTATATATGAATATATATATATTTCCATCTTATATATGAATATATATATATTCCCATCTTATATCTAAATATTCCTGAAGAATTATTTTTTTAGGGATGCCTGGGTGACTCAGCGGTTTGGCAGTTTAGCACCTGCCTTCGGTCCAGAGTGTGATCCTGACGATCCAGAATCAAGTCTCACATCAGGCTCCCTGCATGGAGCCTGCTTCTCCCTCTGCCTGTGTCTCTGCCTTTCTCTCTGTTTCTCATGAATAAATAAATAAAATCTTTAAAAAAGATTTATTTTTTAAAAGTATTAGATTCTGTTTCAAGATGACAATATAGGAAGATCCTGAACTTACTTTCTCACATTGGGACATTGAACTTGCAGCTACATTTGGAAAAATTTCCTCTAAATGAATCCCTAAATCTCCTACATATGAAGTGAATGAGACAACAACAATAACAACTTTAAAATGGTCGGAGAGGCTGAGACACGATGTTGCCATAAATTCACCCACAGCATGGAGACCCAAAATCAGGGAGCACTAACAATGCTGAGCTTCTCCTTGAGAAACAAAGAGTTTGAACCACACATCTAGAATCTCAATTTTCAGACCTGTAGCTGGGAGATGACCCCCAAATTGTATACTTTTGAAATCCAGCAGAACTTGAGCCCACAAATCCACAAGACTATAGCACACTGAAAAAGAGGTTGTGTTTTTTAAGTATTTTATTTATTTATTAATGAGAGACACAAAGAGAGAGACTGAGAGAGAGAGAGGTAGAGATAGAGGCAGAGGGAGAAGCAGGCTCCATGCAGGGAGCCTGATGTGGGATCCTGGGACTCCAGGATCATGCCCTTAGTAGAAGGCAGATGCCTAACCACTGAGCAACCCAGGCATCCCCTGGAAGAGTTTAATGGATTTGTGAGAATTTTCCATGCCTATACTTCACAGCCCAGTGCGGTGGCAGCCAATTTCTAACTAGAGGCCGACTACAATTCTCTCCAGAAACTGGGGGGACCAGTGGACACAATCTTTGCATACACCCCCTGCCTCCAAGGTCACTAGTTACTCCAAGAAAAAAGGATTATATTTAGCTTTTCTGAATGCCACACAGGGAACACATCCCTTGATAGTATGGCTTTGGTCATGAACAGGGGTTGGGTTCATGGGTTCAATATGAAGGTAAGAAAAGATGACAGTATTTAACTGTCTATTGCCCCAGGGCTTAGCACAGAGGAAGTAGACAGAAACACTCATCTTTGCTAGACAGAGATATATTTGAATATTTTAAAATTTGCTGCCTTGGTGTCTGGCTTCCAGTCAGCCTGGATGTAGGTTATGTCTCAAAACCTCCCTCTGGGCATACCGAGCAGTCTTAACACATCCTCAATTATTGCAAACCACTAAGAATAAAGTAGGTTGTCCAGTCAATCCAAATATTTGAGAGAAAACAAAGAGTTAAGGCAGGATCAAATGAAAAGTTCAGGAAAGAGGCACACCTTGAAGACTGGAAGAGGGGATTTTTTTTTCATCTAATACATAGGAACTGCACAGAGAGGGATCCCTGGGTGGCTCAGTGGTTTAGCGCCTGCCTTCTGCCCAGGGCATGATCCTGGAGTCCTGGGATCAAGTCCCACATCAGGTTTCCAGATGGAGCCTGCTTCTCCCTCTGCCTGTGTCTCTGCCTCTCTCTCCCTCTCTCTGTGTATCTCATGAATAAATAAATAAAATCTTTTAAAAAAACAAAAGAGAGGGAAATGAAGAAACAGAGAAAAATTATCTAAATGAAAGAGTAAGATACTCAGAAAAAATAATTAAACAGAGAGAAGTGACTTTTCTGATAAACAGTTTCAAATAGTGTCATAAAGATTCTCATCAGTGTAAGGAGTCAAACAAAAAAGAATTCCAAACAGATGGAAAATATAAAGATGTACCAAATAAAATTTGCAGAGCTGAAAAATACAATAAATGAACTGAAAATACAATAAATAAATACAATAAATACAATAGAAGTGATCAACAGCAGACTAGATGAAGTGGAACAAAGGATCTGTGAATTCAAGCACAGAACAGTCAAACTTATCTAATCAGAGCAGCAATTTTATATATATATATATATATATGTTCATGAGAGAGAATGCCATTTATATAAATGGAGTGAAGATATCATATGACTTATGGACAACATCAAGGCAAACAATATTCACATTATATAGGGTGCAGAAGAAGAGAGAAAGGAGCAGAAAAAGTATTGGAAAACATAATGGCTGTAAAATTCCCTAACCAAGGGAAAGACAGAGATATCAGATCCAAGAAACTCACACAGTTCTAAACAAGATGAACCTAAGGAGACTCACACCAAGAGTGTATTTTTTTTACCTGCCATTAAGGTTTATTATAAAACTATATTAAGCAATGCAGCATGGCATTGGCATAACAACAGACAGTTCAACAGAAGAAAATACAGAGTTCATAAATCCATATATACATAAATATATATAATATATTTTGTATATGTATACAAATATGTATATGTATTATATATATTTACTACTAATTTTTAACAAATACATAAAAGAAATACTGCAGTGATACAATGGCCTTTTACATAAATGGTGCTGGAACAATTGAATATCCAAGTGAAAAAGAATAAGAAAAGAAACAAAATAAGTAACTTGAATTTATACTTCACATCACATATAAAATTTAATTCAAATTAAAACATAGACCTAGAGAGAGGGGGAGGGGCAAGATGGCGGAAGAGCAGGGTCCCCAAATCACCTGTCCCCACCAAATTACCTAGATAACCTTCAAACCATCCTGAAAATTTACGAATTCGGCCTGAGATCTAAAGAGAGACCAGCTGGAATGCTACAGTGAGAAGAGTCCGCGCTTCTATCAAGGTAGGAAGACGGGGAAAAAGAAATAAAGAAACAAAAGGCCTCCGAGGGGGAGGGGCCCCGCGAGGAGCCGGGCTAGGGCCGGGGCGAGTGTCCCCAGGACAGGAGAGCCCCGTCCCGGAGGAGCAGGAGCTGCACCAACCTTCCCGGGCGGGCGGAAAGGGGCTCGCAGGGAGTTGGAGCAGGACCCAGGAGGGCGGGGATGCCCTCGGGCTCCCGGGGACACTAACAGACACCTGCGAGCGCAGGGGAGTGCTCCGAGCTCCCTAAGGGCTGCAGCGCGCACGGCGGGGCCGGAGCAGCTCGGAGGGGCTCGGGCGGCGGCTCCGCGGAGGGGGCTGCGGGGCGGGAGCGCGAATCCCACAGCGCAGGCCCCGGAGCACAGGGCGCCGGGACACAGCCCAGGACTCGGCCTCCCCCGGGACAGGCAGAGGCCGGGAGGGCCCAGGACAGCGAGGACGCTCCTGCCCCAGCTGAGCAGATCAGCGGCCCCGCCCCGGAGCCTCCAGGCCCTGCGGACGGAGAGCAGAGAGCCCCGAGCCCTGTAGTTCCTGCGGAGGCTGAATCCAGGCTTCCAGAGTTGCCATAGCAACTGCGACTGTTCCTCCTGGGGCCCCACCGGGTAAACAACCCCCGCTGAGCCCTGCAGCAGGCAGGGGCAGAGCAGCTCCCCCAAGTGCTAACACCTGAAAATCAGCACAGCAGGCCCCTCCCCCAGAAGACCAGCTGGACGGACCAGTGATACTCCCCCGTGTCCCAATACAACTTGTTTCTGGCCACTCTGCACTGAGCAAAATGACTAGAAGGAAAACCTCACTTCAAAAGAAAGAATCAGAAACAGCCCTCTCTCCCACAGAGTTACAAAATCTGGATTACACTTCAATGTCAGAAAGCCAATTCAGAAGCACTATTCTACAGCTACTGGTGGCTCTAGAAAAAAGCATTAAGGCCTCACGAGACTTCATGACTGCAGAATTTAGATCCAATCAGGCAGAAATTAAAAATCAATTGAATGAGATGCAATCCAAACTAGAAGTCCTAACGACGAGGGTTAACGAGGTGGAAGAACGAGTGAGTGACATAGAAGACAAGTTAATGGCAAAGAGGGAAACTGAGGAAAAAAGAGATAAACAATTAAAGAACCATGAAGACAGATTAAGGCAAATAAATGACACTCTAAGGAAGAAAAACCTACGCTTAATTGGGGTTCCCGAGGGCGCCGAAAGGGACAGAGGGCCAGAATATGTATTTGAACAAATCCTAGCTGAAAACTTTCCCAATCTGGGAAGGGAAACAGGCATTCAGATCCAGGAAATAGAGAGATCCCCCCCTAAAATCAATAAAAACCGTTCAACACCTCGACATCTAATAGTGAAGCTTGCAAATTCCAAAGATAAAGAGAAGATCCTTAAAGCAGCAAGAGACAAGAAGTCCCTGACTTTCATGGGGAGGAATATTAGGGTAACAGCAGACCTCTCCACAGAGACCTGGCAGGCCAGAAAGGGCTGGCAGGATATATTCAGGGTCCTAAATGAGAAGAACATGCAACCAAGAATACTTTATCCAGCAAGGCTCTCATTCAAAATGGAAGGAGAGATAAAGAGCTTCCAAGACAGGCAGGAACTGAAAGAATATGTGACCTCCAAACCAGCTCTGCAAGAAATTTTAAGGGGGACTCTTAAAACTCCCCTTTAAGAAGAAGTTCAAGTAACTCTGAATGTGAATGGGCTTAATGACCCCATCAAAAGGCGCAGAGTTTCAGACTGGATAAAAAAACAGGACCCATCTATTTGCTGTCTACAAGAGACTCATTTTAGACAGAAGGACACCTACAACCTGAAAATAAAAGGTTGGAGAACCATTTACCATTCAAATGGTTCTCAAAATATACCCTAAAAACTACAGAACACTTCTGAAAGAAATTGAGGAAGACACAAAGAGATGGAAAAATATTCCATGCTCATGGATTGGCAGAATTAATATTGTGAAAATGTCAATGTTACCCAGGGCAATTTACACGTATAATGCAATCCCTATCAAAATACCATGGACTTTCTTCAGAGACTTAGAACAAATTATTTTAAGATTTGTGTGGAATCAGAAAAGACCCCAAACAGCCAGGGGAATTTTAAAAAAAGAAAACCATATCTGGGGGCATCACAATGCCAGATTTCAGGTTGTACTACAAAGCTGTGTTCATCAAGACAGTGTGGTACTGGCACAAAAACAGACATATAGATCAATGGAACAGAACAGAGAACCCAGAAGTGGACCCTGAACTTTATGCTCAACTAATATACGATAAAGGAGGAAAGACGATCCACTAGAAGAAAGACAGTCTCTTCAAAAAATGGTACTGGGAAAATTGGACATCCACATACAGAAGAATGAAACTGGACCACTCTCTTGCACCATACACAAAGATAAACTCAAAATAGATGAAAGATCTAAATGTGAGACAAGATTCCATCAAAATCCCAGAGAAGAACTCAGGCAACACCCTTTTTGAACTTGGCCACAGTAACCGGAGAAGGACAAACAGTGTATGTTCTCATTCATTTGGGGAATATGAATAATAGCGAAAGGGAATATAAGGGAAGGGAGAAGAAATGTGTGAGAAATATCAGAAAGGGAGACAAAACATAAAGACTTCTAACTCTGGGAAATGAACTGGGGGTGGTGGAGGGGGAGGAGGGTGGGGGGTGGGGGTGAATGGGTGGCGGGCACTGAGGGGTACACTTGACGGGATGAGCACTGGGTGTTATTCTGTATGTTGGTAAATTGAACACCAATAAAAATTAATTTATAAAAAAAATAATAATAAAATAAAATAAAATAAAATCAGAGAAAATTTTTATGAATGAAAAAAAAAAAAACATGGACCTAAATGCAAACTTTAAAACTATGAAATTGGGCAGCCCGGGTGCCTCTGCAGTTTGGTGCCGCCTTCAGCCTATGGCGTGATCCTGGAGACCCAGGATTGAGTCCCACATCGGGCTCCCTGCATGGAGCCTGCTTCTCCCCCTGCCTGTGTCTCTGCCTCTCTCCCTCTCTGTGTCTCTCATGAATAAATAAATAAAATCTTAAAAAAATAAAATAAAACTATGAAATTTCTCAGCCAAAGAGAAATAGAAGAAAATCTTTGTGATTCTAGGTGGGGCAACTCTTTCTTACATATAACAGCAAAACACCAAATCCAAAAAAAAATAATTGATAGGTTGGGCTTCAACAAACTGTTAGAAATATTCTCTCTTAAAAGTTGTTAGGAAAATGAAAAGATTAGCTAAAGTCTGGGAGAAAATGTTAGAAAATCTCATATCCAATCAAAGACTTGTATCCAGTATATACAGAAAACTTTTGGGATGCCTGGGTAGCTCAGCCGTTGTGTGTCTGCCTTTGGCTCAGGGCGTGATCCCAGAGTCCTGGGATCAAGTTCCACATCAGGTTTCCTGCATGGGGTCTGTTTCTCCCTCTGCCTGTCTCTCTCTCTGTGTCTCAAGAATAAAGAAAAACTTTAAAAAAAGAAAAAAAGAGAAAACTTTCTAAACTCAACAATAAGAAAACTAATAATCCAATAAAAATAGGTCAAAAATTTAAACAGACATATGAAAATACAAGATTCATAAATAGCCAATAAGCACATGAAAAAATGTTCAAGGTGGTAAACTGGAAAATGAAGCTTAAAACCACAATGATCTACCACTAAACACTTACTAAATGTATGAAATTAAAAAGCTGACAATACAAAGTGTTGGTGGCTCTACTCCAATCTTAAACTTTCCCATCCTCACTACAATTCTAGTTTGAAAACTTTTAAAAAGTTTTTATTTAAATCCAATTAGTTAACATAGAGTGCAATATTAGTTTCAGGTGTACAGTAAAGTGAATCAACACTTCCATATAACACTTGGTACTCATCACAAGTGCCCTCCTTAATCCGCTTCACCAATTTTCATTCTGGTAACTATCAGTTTGTTCTCTACAGATAAGAGTATGTTTATTGATCGGCCTCTCTCTTTTTTCCCCCTTTACTCATTTATTTTGTTTCTTAAATTTCACATGTATGAAATCTTATGGTATTTGTCTTTTTCTGACTGACTTATTTCTCTTAGCATTTTATTCTATAGTTCCATCCATGTCATTGCAAATGGCAAGATTTTCTTTTTTATGGCTCAGTAATATTCCATTGTTTATATATACTATTTCTATATTTATTCATCACTTGATGGACACTTGGTCTATTTCCATAATTTGGCTTTTGTAGTTAATGCTACAATAAACATTGGGGTGCACATATCACTTTGAATTAGCATTTTTGTATTCTTTGGGTAAATACTTAGTTGTGTAATTCTTATATCTTAGATCATAGGGTAGTTGTATTTTACCCTTCTGAGGAACCTCCATATTTTGGAAAGAGGCTGTGCTAGTTTGTACTCCCACCAATGGCGCAAGAGGGAATCCCCTTTCTGCACTTCCTCACCAATACTTGTTGTTTCTTGTGCTGCTCAGTTTAGTCATTCTGACAGATGTGAGGTGCTATCTCATTGCAGTTTTGACTTCACTTTCCCCAATGATCAGTTATACTGAGCATGTTTTCATGTATCATGCAGGTCTTTGGAAAACCATCTATTCAAGTCTTCTGCTCATCTTTTAAATTGGATTATTCTTTTTCAGGTATTGAGTTTCATAAGTTATTTATGTATTTTGGATACTAACCCATTATCAGACATATCATTTACAAATATCTTCTCCCATTCTCTAGGACACCTTTTAGTTTTGTTGATTGTTTCCTTTTTTTTGCAGAAACTTTCATTTTGATTAACTCCCATAGTTTATTTTTGCTTGTGTTTTCCTAGCATCAGGAGTCCTATCTAGAAACAAGTTGCAATGGCCAATGTCAAAGGGGTTATTACCTGTGTTTGTCTCTAAGATTTTCTGGTTACCCATCTCACATTTAGGTCTTTAATCCATTTTTGTTTTCTTGTTTTTTTTTTTTTTTGCATTTTGTGTATTAAAATGGTCAAGTTTCAATGGAAAGGCATTTTATGCTTATGTATTCAAACAACAAATACTGTTAAAATATCTATACTACCCCAAGCAATCTATACATTAAATGCAACCCCTATCAAAACGTCAATAAAAATTATCACAGAGCTAAAACAAACAACCTTAAAATTTGTGTAGACCCACAGAAGACCCCAAGTAGCCAATAACACCTTGAAGAATAAAGGCAAAAGTGAAGGCATCACAATTATGGACTTCAAGTTACACTACAAAACTGTAGTGATGAAATCAGCGTGGTTCTAGAATAAAAATAAACACATAGATCAATGGAACAGAATAGAAAACCCAAAAACCAATCCACAGCTATATGGCGAATTATTCTCCAACAAAGGAGGAAAGAATATCTACTGTGAAAAGAGTCTCTTCGACAAATGGTGTCAGGGAAAGTGGATGGAAATATGCAAGACATTGTATTTAAATTGTCAAAAGTTAAAGATAAAAGAATCTTAAAAGCAGCAAGAAAAAACATTGTCTCATAGAAGAAACCATCACAACACTATCAGCAGATTTTCTAGCAAAAACTTTGAAGGCCAGAAGTTGGATGGCAGAGTATATTAAGTGTTACTAAAGAGAAAAAGTTCCAACAAAGAACAGTCCTTTCAGCAAAGTTGCCTTTCAAAATTTAAGGAGAGATAAAATTTTCCAGACAAAATATAAAGGAGATTATCACCACTAGATTCATCTTACAACAGATGTTAAAATTCTTTAAGCTGAAATAAAAAAATGGTAATTAGTGACATGAAAACATATGAAAGTATAAACTTCATGGTAAATGTAAATATATAGTAAATCCACAATAATTTATCTAATGTTGTAAAAGTTGTGGGTTAATGAGTTATAAAGCTATCATAAAGGTATGAAGAAGATAAGAATAAAAAAGTTGTAAAAATGAACAATAATTCATTAATGGATACACAAGATAAAAATATGTAAATTGTGGGACACCTGGATGGCTTCAGGGTCCAGCTCTTGCTTTCAGTTCAAGTCATGATCTCAGGCTCCTGGGATTGAACCCAATGTCAGGCTCTACACTCAGCAGAGTCTGCTTGAGTCTCTCTCTCTTTCCCTCTGTCCCTCCTACTTTTCTCTAGTTTTAAAATAAATAAGTAAATAAGTCTTTTTAAAAAGATGTACATTATGAAATCAAAAACATAAACATTTGATGGGGAGGGTAGAAATGTAGAACTTTAGAATCTATTCAAACAATTTAAAATAGACTTATAAATTTAGGTTGTTTCATTTAAACCTTGAGGTAGCAAAAAGTAAAATTCTGTAGGACACATATAAAAAAATAAGAGGAAAAGAATATATAAACATGCCACTACAGAAAATCATCAAATCTTAAAGCAAGAGAGCAAAAACTAAAAAAATAAGCAAAGGAATTATAAAACATACAGAAAACAACAAAATGGCAAAAAGTAAATATGTATCAATAATTCCTCTAAATATAGCCTAAATTATACAAAGTATATTGGATTAAAAAACCAAAATTTGTCTCTATGCTGCCTATAAGAGGCTCCTTTTAGATACACAGACACACAATGATTGAAAGTAAAGGGATATTGCTTGCAAAAAAAAAAAAAACAAAACAAAAGAAAGCTGGGGTAGCTATACTTAAAAGAAAATATGATTTCACTCAAATGTGCAATTTAAGAAACAAAACAGATGAACATAGGGGAAGGGAAATAAGAAGATATGGAAGCAAACCATAAGAGACTATTAACTATACAGAACACATTGAAGTTCAATAAAGGGAGGTGGGCAGGTATGGGCTGAAGGGTGATGGGTATTAAGGAGGGCACTTGTGATGAGCCCTGGGTGTTATATGTAACTGATAAGTCTCTAAATTCTACTCCTGAAACAAATATTACCCTATATGTTAACTAACTAGAATCTATTTATTTTTTACCTGACTAGAATTTAAATAAAAATTGAAACAAAAAATAGGGGAGAGGAGTAAGATTGTGAAGTTGTAAGAGTACCTTATGTTTGCCCCATCCCTTGAACACAATTAGGTAAATATCAAATCATCCTGAATACCCAAGAAATTGATCTGAGGACTGAGAAAACAAACTGCACAACTAGAGGGAAAAAAGAGACCACATCGTGGAAAGTAAGAGAGGTGAAGACGTGATTTGCGAGAGAAAAGAATCAGGGTGCTGTCGAGGTGAAAAAGTCCTGATCAGGGAAAGAGGCAAGAGAGAGAAGATAGAGAGAAAAAAGATACACAACAGCATACAAGGGACTGCAAAAGAAAAATCCTCCCTGGAAATCACTGACTGGGAAAAGGAGACGGGCTGATTATCACAACTATTTTCAATGAGCAGAATTCAAAGACAGGTTTTTGAAGTACATTCAGTGTATGGTGTGGAGCCCAGAGCTTACTGCTGTTCCTGTGGAGAAGGGCATAGGCCCAGGAGCAGACATCACGGTTGGAGTATTCCCTGGGTCACACTGGAAGAGACAGTTCCCTTTCTTGGAGTGTATTTGGGAGAGGTGGCATTGCCTCCCCAGGGACAAAAGAATGAGCGGGCACCATACTGCTGCCTTATTTATTAGCAAAGGGGCAGAGATACCTGCTGAGGGCAGCTAACTAGGATACCAGATTTTTGCTGTGCTTTATGATAAACTCAAATGCCTGTGCTTTGGTGTGACTTCCTCTCTGGGGTAAACTGACACCATCCCCAGCACAGTGAGACTCACCCCCAGAGGTTCAGGGTGGGTCTCTGCCATGCTGAATCTGTAAAATTTGGAGTTTTGAAACTACGTCAGCATGCCTAAGATAAAACACAGGTACACTGCGCTGCTGGGTGTGCAAATGGTCTGGACACAGGGTGAAGGCAGTGATATGAGGGATGCCTGGAACACAAGAAGAGAAATTGTCTGCTCTTCTGTGAGGGCTTTCTGGACAGCAGCAGGCATGAACACCTCTCTCCTGGGACAACAGAACAGGTTAACACCATGTTTATGCCCTACCCATCAACACAGACAGATTTCAGTGAGCAGTACAGCACCAACCATGGAGACTTGAGCTGAACACACACCAAGTCCCATCCCCCCTGCCCACCAAGATGCTTTTCTTTCTACAGCATGTGTGTCTGATAGCCAGACCAGCATCAGGTCCCTCTCCCAGATAACCAGCACAAACCTCTCAGGCACCAAGTCTACTGAGCATAAAATGTTTCAAACTTCAGTTCCAGTGGAAATAGGATCAGGCTTATTTTAACAAGTATACCCAGTTAAAAATTGCCACACACTGGACAAGGTCCAAACATTCCTCTCTGTGGGCAAGGAGAAATTCTGCAGAAGACTGACCTGAGAGAAAGAGCAGACCAAACACAGCAGCAAAGTGCACACAGCATATACCAATAACACTTCCTGAAGCACCAACACTGCACTTATATATGACTTCTTAGTAAAGTCTTTAATCTTAGGAGCAGGAAACATAACAGGCTTTCCTAACACACAGGAGACCTAGATAAAATGCCAAGACAGAGGAATTCATCCTAAAAGATGGAACAAAAAAGGGTCACACCAAAGGATCTAATCAAAACAGGTATACGTAATAAAGTTACTCTACAGTTTACAACAGGGATGCCTGGGTAGCTCAATGGTTGAGTCCCTTTGGCTCAGGTTATGATCTGGGTTCCTGGGATCGAGTCTCACATTGGGATCCCCACGGGGAGCTTGCTTCTCCCTCTGCCTATGTCTCTGCCTCTCTCTGTGTGTCCCTCATGAATAAATAAATAAAATAAAAAACACAAAAAAACAATGTACAACAACAATAAGAAGAATACTTGCTTGGCTTCAGAAAAGCATAGAAGAAACCAGGGAGTTCAGTACCACAGAGATAAAAGACCTAAGAATTAGGCAAAAATACAAAATTCTACAACTAAGATGTGAAACTGAATGTAAAGATCACAGGGATAGAAGAAACAGAAGAATGAGTAAGTGATATAGAAGATAAAATTATGGAAAAGAAAGAAGCTGAAAAGAAGAAGGAAAGAAAAATACTGGATTATGTATGTAGACTTGGGAAGTTCAGTGCCCCCATAGAAGCATTATAACATTCATATCCTAGGCGTCCCAGAAGAAGACAGGGGAAAGAAGGCAGACATTTTATTTGAGGAAATTATAGCTTAAAAGCTTCCCTAATCTGGGGAAGGAAACAGAAAACAAAATCCAGGAGGCACAGCGAATTTCCCTTAAAATCAACAAAAGGAGGCTAAAATCAAAGCATATCATGGTAAAATTTGCAAAATACAGCAATAATGAAAGAATTTTGAAGTTAGCCAGGGAAAAGTTATCCCTAATCTACAATGGAAGACACATAAGTTTAACAAAATATCTAAGCAAAAAAATGTGACAGGTCAGAAAGAAATGGCATGATATATTCAACATGATCAATGGGAAAAGATGCAACCAAGAAAACTTTATCCAGCAAGGCTATCATTCAGAATAGAAGGCAAGATAAAGAGTTTTCTAGACAAACAAAAAAATATGGCGGTCGTGACCACTAAATAAGCCATGGATATATATATATATATATATATATATATATATATATATATAATTTATTATTTATTTATTTATTTATTTATTTATTTATTTATTTATGATAGTCACAGAGAGAGAGAGAGGCAGAGACACAGGCAGAGGGAGAAGCAGGCTCCATGCACCGGGAGCCCGACATGGGACCCGACCCCGGGTCTCCAGGATCACGCCCCGGGCCAAAGGCAGACGCCAAACCGCTGCGCCACCCAGGGATCCCGCTATGGATATATATTAAAGGGGACTCTTTTAATGGGATAGAAAGACCAAAAGCAAAAAAAAAAAAAAAAAGGAGGGGGAGTAGAATGGAACAGAGAAAGTATCCACAAACACCAATGTTACAGATAATACAATGGCACTAAATTCATACCTATCAACAAATAGTCACACTGAATGTAAATGGACTAAATGTTCCAATAAAAAGACAGGGTATCAGAATGGATAAAAAACAAGACCACTTGATATGTTGTCTGCAAAAGACTCATTTTATAACAAAGAACCTCTAGATTGAAAGTGAAGAAGTGGATAACAATTTCTCATGCTAATGGACATCCAAAGAAAGCTGATGTAGTTACAGTTATATAAGTCAAACTAGATTTTTAAACCAAATACTGTAATAAGAGATGAAGAAGGATACTATATCATAATAAAAGGATCTATTAAATGATAAGATCTAACAATTGTAAATATTTCTGCCCTTAGGAGTAGCCAAATATATATTTAATAACAAACATAAACTCATTGATAACAATGAAATAAGAGCAGAGAACATTAATAACCCACTCACAGTAAAGGACAGATCATCCAAGCAGAAAATCAACAATCAAGCAAGGGCTTTGAGTGACACGCTGAACCAGATGGACTTAACAGATGTATTCAGAGAACTTCATTACAAAACAGCAGAATACACATTCTTTTTGAGTGCACATAGAACATTCCCCAGAATAAATCATATCTGGGTCACAAGTCAGGCCTCAACCAGTAAAAAAGATTGAGATCATGCCAAGCATATTTTCAGATCACAACACTATGAAACCAGAAGGAAAAAATTTGAAGGACCACAAATACAAATACAAATACATGGAGGTTAAAGGACATACTACTAACAAATGAATGGGTCAACAAGGAAAGTAAAGAATATTTTTTAAAAAATGGAATCAAATGAAAATGAGAACACAATAGTTCAAAAACTTCAGAGTGCAGCAAAGGCAGTCCTAGGAGGGAAGTACATAGCTTTCCTCAAGAAGCAGGAAAATTCTCAATTACATAAATTTACACCTAATGTCTCTGGAAAACAAATAGTAAATAAAGCCTAAATCCTGCAGTAGAAGGGAAATGATAAAGAAATACTAGAGCATAAACCAATGATATAAAAACAAAACAAAATAAAAACCTAGAGTAGATCAATGAAACAAGGAGATGATTCTTTTAAAGGATTTCCAAGATTTATAAACCCCTCGCCAGTATTATTCATGAAGAAAAGAAATGAATGAAATAAATAAAATTATGAAATAATGAGGAGAGACCACAATGAACACCACAGAAATACAATTATGAGCCTATTATTAGCAATTAGTATGCTAACAAAGTAAGCAATCCTGGAAAGAAGAGATAAATTCCAGGAAACATATAAACTATCAAAACTGAAACAAGAAGAAATGGCAAGCTTGAGCAGACCAATACCCAGCAAAGAAATTGAATGAGTAATCAAAAAACTCCCAAAAGGCAAAAGTCCAAGGTCAGATGGCTTAACAGGTGAATTCCGCCAAATGTTTAAAAGGGTTAGTACCTATACTTCTCCATCTATTCCAAAACATATATAAAGAGAGGGAAAACCTCCAACTCATTATATACAGCCAGCATTAACTTGATCCCCAAACCAAACAAAGACCTCACTAAAAAAAGAATTATGGACAAATATCCCTGATAACATGGATGCAAAAATTCTCAGTAGGATAGTAGATAGGGGATCCCTGGGTGGCACAGCGGTTTGGCGCCTGCCTTTGGCCCAGGGCGCGATCCTGGAGACCCGGGATCGAATCCCACATCGGGCTCCCAGTGCATGGAGCCTGCTTCTCCCTCTGCTTATGTCTCTGCCTTGTCTCTGCCTCTCTCTCTCTGTATGACTATCATAAATAAATAATTTAAAAAAATAAGATAGTAGATAATTGAACCCAACAGTACATTAAAAAGATTACCCACCATGATCAAATGGGTTTTATTCCTGGGCTAAAGTGGTGGTTCAGCATCCACAAATCAGTCAACTTGATACACCACATCAATAAAAGAAAGGATAAGAACCATATAGTCTTCTCAGTAGAGTCAGAAAAATCATTTGGCAAAATACAGCATCCTTTCTTGATTAAAAAAAAAAAAACCTTAACAAAGTAGGGATTAAGGGAACATACCTCAATATCATAAAGACCATGTAGAAAAGACAAACAGCTAATATCATCATCAATGGGGAAAAACTAATAGCTTTTCCCCTAAGGTCAAGAACATGACAGGAACGTCCCTTCTCACCACTGTCGTTCAATATAGTACTAGAAGTCCTAGCCTCAGAAGACACCAAGAAGAAATTAAAGGCATCCAAATCATCAAGGAAGAAGTAAAAATTTCACTCTGCAGACTACATGACACAATACATAGAAAACCCAAAAGTCTCCACCAAAAAATTGCTAGAATTGATACAGGTATGCAACAGTGTCACAAGATAGAAAATCAATGCACAGAAGTCTGTTGGATCTCTATACACCAAAAAAGAAGCAGCATACAGAGAAACCAAGAAAAAAATCCCATTTTCAGTTGTATCCCAAACCATAAGATACCTAGGAATAAACCTGACCAAAGAGGCAAAAGATATGTCCTCTCAAAAGTATAGAAAACCTCTGAAAGAAATTGAGGAAGACACAAAGAAATAGAGGAATATTCCATTCTCATGGACTGGAAGGACAAATATTCTTAAAATGTCTATAACTACTGAAAAAAGCTGACACATTCAGTGCAATTCCTATCAACATAAAACCATCATTTTTCAAAGAGATGGAGCAAACAATTCTAAAATTTGTATGGAAGCTGAGAAGACCCTTAAAAACCAAAGTAATGTTGAATTAGAAAACCAAAGCTGGAGGCATCACAGTTGCAGAACTGAAGCTGTATTACAAAGCTTTTGGGGCACCTGGGTCGCTCAGTCAGTTGGTCGTCTGCCTTCATTCAGCTTAGGTCATGATCCCACGGTCCTGGGATCGAACCCCATGTCAGGCTCCCTGCAGGGAGCCTGATTGTCCCTCCGCCTGCCGCTCCCTCAGCTTCTGCTCTCTCTGTCAAATAAATAAATAAATCTTAAAGAAACAACAAAGCTGTAATTATCAAGACAGACAACATGGTACTGGAAAAAAAAACAACAAATAAAACAAAACCCAGAAACATATATCAATAGAACACAATAGAGAACCCAGAAATGGACCCACAACTTTATGTTCCACTAATCTTTGACAAAGTAGAAATGAATATCCAATGGAAAAAAGATAGTTTCTTCAGTAGATGGTGGTGGAAAAACTGGATAGCAATATGTGGAATAATGAAACTGGGCCACTTTCTTACACCTTACACAAAAATAAAATAAAAAATAGATGAAAGACCTAAATATGAGGCTAGAGGAGAACACAGACAGTTAACTCTTTGACCTCCTCCACAGTAACTTCTTACTAGATACATCTCCAAAAGCAAGGGAAACAAAAACAAAAATGAAGTTTGGTACTTCTTCAAAGTAAAATGCTTCTGCACAGCAAAGGAAACAAAGAACAAAAGTAAAAGGCAACTTACTGAATGGGAGAAGATATTTTCAAATTTTATCAGATAAAGGGCTAATATCCAAAATCTATAAAGAACTTATCAAACTCAATTCCCCAAAAACAAAAACTCCAATCAAGAAATGAGCAGAAGACATAATTGACATTTATCTTAAGAAGACATACATATGGTCAACAGACACATGAAAACATGCTCGACATCGCTCATTATCCGGGAAATACATATAACCACAGTGAGATACCACCTCACGCTGGTCAGAATAGCTAAAATTAACAACACAGTAAACAACAGATTTTGGTGAGCATGTGTAGAAAGGGGAATACTCTTACATTGTGGATGGGAATGCAAACTGCTTTAGCCCTTTGTAGAACCATATGGAGGTTCCTTAAAAAGTAAAAAGTTACTCAGCAATTGCACTGCTAGGAATTTATCCAACAGAGATGAAATTGAGAGACACACAAACCATAAGACACCCTTTTTTGTTAGTTTCAGAGATAGAATTTAGTGATTTATCATTTGCATACAACATTCAGTGCTCATTACATTCTTACAGGGAACAGAGTTGTTGGAAGGGAGGTGGTTGGGGGATGGTATAATTGGGTGATGAACATTAAGGAGAGTACTTGATGTAATGTGCATTGGGTGCTGTATGCAAATGATGAATAACTAAATTCTACCCCAGCAACTAATAATGCACTGTATGATAACTAACTTGAATTTAAATAAAATCTATAACTAATAAAATATATGGGAAACTTACAGTAATATAACAGTATATTACTGGCATAACAAGAGACACATGGATCAAGGGAGCACAGTAAAAAGACCAGAAATAAATCTAATTATATATGGTCAATTAACTTACAAAAAAGGAGTTAGGAAAATACAATGGGGGAATGACACTTTCTTCAATAAGTAATATTGGACAAACTGGATAGACAAATGCAAAGGAATAAAAGCAGATCACTAGGTTATGCCACATACAATGTTTTATTCATAATGGATTCAATACTTGAATATAAGATGCAAAAAGATTAAATCCTGTGGGAAAAACATAGGTAATAGGATTTTTGACATCAGTTCTGGCTATGACTAGATTTTTTAAAAATATTTTTATATACAAAATATTATATATATATTATATATATTTATGGAGAGAGAGAGAGTAGGAGGAGGGGCAGGAGGAGAGAGAGAATTTCAGACTTCCCACTGAGCACAGATCCCAATGTGCGGCTTGATCTCACGACCCTGAGATCATGACCTGCGCTGAAATCATAAGTTGGATTCTTTTTTTAAAGATTTTATTTGTTTATTCATGAAAGACACACACACAGAGAGGCAGAGACATAGATAAAGGGAGAATCAGCCCCCTTTAAGGGAGCCTGATGTGGTATTCAATCCCAGGACACCACGATCATGCCTTCAGCTGAAGGCAGATGCTCAACCACTGAGCCATCCAGGCGTCCCTAAGAGTTGGATTCTTTTTTTTAAGATTTTATTTATTTATTCATGAGAGACACACACACACACAGAGAGGTAGAGGCATAGGCAGAGGGAGAAGGAGGATTCATGCAGGAAGTCTGATGCAGGATTTGATCCTGGGGCTCCAGAATCACACTCTGAGTCAAAGGAAGACGCTCAACCACTGAGCCACCCAGGTGTCCCTAAGAGTTAGATTCTTAAAACAATAAGCCCCAATATTTTTTAATTTATTTTTTATTGGTGTTCAATTTGCTAACATATAGAATAACACCCAGTGCTCATCCCGTCAAGTGCCCACCTCAGTGCCTGTCACCCAGTCAACCCAAACCCCACCCACCTCCCCTTCCACCACCTCTAGTTCGTTTCCCAGAATTAAGAGTCTCTCATCTTCTGTCTCCCTTTCTGATATTTCCCACTCATTTTTTCCCTTTCCCCTTTATCCCCTTTCGCTATTTTTTATATTCCCCAAATGAATGGGACCACATAATGTTTGTCCTTCTCCGATTGACTTATTTCACTCAGCATAATACCCTCCAGTTCCATCCACAACGAAGCAAAAGGTGGGTATTTGTCATTTCTAATGGCTCAGTAATATTCCATTGTATACATAAACCACATCTTCTTTATCCATTCATCTTTTGATGGACACTGAGGCTCCTTCCACAGTTTGGCTATTGTGGACATTGCTGCTATAAACATCAGGGTGCAGGCGTCCTGGTGTTTCATTGCATCTGTATCTTTGGGGTAAATCCCCAGATCCATGGAAACTAATAAAAATGAAGATACAACTGTTTAAAATCTTTGGCATACAGCAAAAGTAGTCCTGAGAGTGAAATGCATCACAATACAAGCATCCCTCAAAAAACTGGAAAGGACTCAAATACACAAGCTAACCCTGTACCTAAAGGAACTGGAGGAAGAACAGCAAATAAAACCTAGAGCCAGCAGAAGAGAGTTAATAAAGATTAGAGTGGAACTCAATGAAATAGAGACTAGAAGAACTGTGGAACAGATCAACAAAACCAGGAGTTGGTTCTTTGAAAGAATTAATAAGATAGTTAAACCATTAGCCAGCCTTATTATAAACAAGAGAGGAAAGACCCAATTTAATAAAATGATGAGTGAAAAAGAAGGGGTCACCACAAACCAAAGGAAATATAAACGATTTTAAAAAGGTATTATGAACAGCTATGCACTAATAAATTAGGCAATCTAGAAGAAATGCACACATGTCTGGAAAACCAAAAACTACCAAAACTGGATCAGAAAGAAATAGAAAACTTGAACAGGCCAATACTCAGGAAGGAAATTGAAGCAGTAAAAAAAAAAAAAAAAGGAAATTGAAGCAGTCATCAAAAACCACACAACACACAAAAGTCCAAGGCCAGATGGTTTCCCAGGGGATTCTATTAAACATTTAAAGAAGAAACCATAAAAAAAATTAAAAATAAATAAATAAATAAATAAATAAAAATAAAGAAGAAACCATACCTATTCTACTTAAGCTCCTTCGAAAGATAGGAAGGGATAGGATACTTCCAAACTCATTTTATGAGGCCAGAATCATCTTAATTCCAAAACCAGCCAAAGACCCCACCAAAAAGGAGAATTATAGACTAATATCCCTGATGAACACAGATGTAAAAATTATCAACAAGATACTAGCCAATAGGATCCAAGAGTACATTAAGAAGATTATTCACCATGACCAAGTGGGATTTATCCCCGGGATGCAAGGATGGTTCAACCCTTGTAAAGGAATCAACATGATAGATCATATCAACATGAGAAAAAACAAGAACCATATGGTCCTCTCAATAGATTGAGAAAGCATTTGACCAAATACAGCATCCATTCCTGATCAAAACTGTTCAGAGTGTAGGGATAGAGGGAACATTCCTCAACATCTTAAAAGCCATATACGAAAAGCCCATTGCAAATATCATTCTCAATGGGGAAACACTGGGAGCCTTTCCCCTAAGATCAGGATCATGATAGGGATGTCCTCTGTCATCACAGCTATTCAACATAGTATAAGAAGTCCGATGTGATGCCTGGTTGGCTCAGTGTTCGAGCGCCTGCCTTCACCCTGGGGTATGACACTGGGATCAAGTTCCACATCGGGCTTCCTGCAGGGAGCCTACTCCTCCTTCTGCCTGTGTCTCTGTCTCTGTCTCTGCCTCTGTGTGTGTGTGTCTTCCATACGTATATAAATAAAATCTTTAAAAAAGTCCTATCCTCAACAATCAGAGAACAAAAAGAAAAAATAGGCATCCAAATTGGCAAGGTAGAAGTACAACTCACACTCTTTGCAGATGACATGATACTGTACATAGAAAACCCAAAAGACTCCACCCAAGATTGCTAGAACTCATACAGTAATTCAGCAGTGTGGCAGGATACAAAATCAATGCCCAAAAATCAGTGGCATTTCTAAATACTATCAATGAAACTGAAGAAAGACAAATTAATGAATCAATCCTATTTACACTTGTACCCAATAGCACAAGATTCCAAGGAATAAACCTAACCAAAGAGGTAAAAGATATATACCCTAAAAACTATAGAAAAAAAAAACTATAGAAAACTCCTGAAAAAAACTGAGGAAGACACAAAGAGATGGAAAAATATTCTATGCTCATAGATTGGAAGAATTAATATTGTGAAAATGTCAATCCTACCCAGGACAATTTACATATTTAATGCAATCCCTATCAAAATACCATGGACTCTCTTCAGAGAGTTGGAAAAAATCATCTTAAGATTTGTGTGGAATCAGAAAAGACACCGAATTCCCAGGGGAATATTAAAAAAGAAAACCGGAGCTGGGGGCATCACAATGCCAGATTTCAGGTTGTACTACAAAGCTGTTGTCATCAAGAGAGTGTGGTACTGCCACAAAAACAGACACATAGATCAATGGAAAAATATAGAGAATCCAGAAATGGGCCCTCAACTCTATGGTCAACTAATGTTTGACAAAGTAGGAAAGACTTTCCAGTGGATAAAGGACAGTCTCTTTAATAAATGGTGCTGGGAAAATTGAACAGCCACTTGCGGAAGAAGGGAACTGGAGTATTCTCTTACAGTAGACACAAAGATATACTCAAAATGGATGAAAGATATAAATGTGAAACAAGATCACATCAAATCCTAGAGGAGAACACAGGCCTTTTTGAACTTGGCCACAGCAACTTCTTGCAAGATACATCTATGAAGGCAAGGGAAACAAAGGTAGACATGAATTATTCGGACGTCCTCAAGATAAAAAGCTCCTGCACAGCAAAAGAAACAGTCAACAAAACTAAAAGACAACTTACAGAATGGGAGAATGACCAATCAGATAAAGGGCTAGTATCCAAGATCTATAAAGAACTTCTTAAACTCAACACCCAAGGAACAAACAACCCAATCATGAGATGGGCAAAAGACATGAACAGAAATTTCAGAGGAAGACATAGACATGGCCAACAAGCACATGAGAAAATGCTCCGCATTACTGGTCATCAGGGAAATACAAATCAAAACCACAATGAGATACCACCTCACACCAGTGAGAATAGTTAAAATTAACATCACACGAAACTTCCAAAATGGAGACAATTTGGAGAAAGGGGAACCCTCTTACACTGTTGGTGGGAATATGAACTGGTGCAGCCACTCTGGAAAACTGTGTGGAGGTTTCTCAAAGAGTTAAAAACCGCAGTGCCCTATGACCCATCAATTATACTACTGGGGATTTACCCCAAGGATACAGATGCAGTGAATAGGCAGGGCTCCTGCACCCCAACATTTATAGCAGCTATGTACACAATAGCCAAACTGTGGAAGGAGCCTCAGTTTTCATCGAAAGATGAATAGATAAAGAAGATATGGTCTATATATACAATGGAATATTACTCAGCCAATAGAAATGATGAATGCACACCATTTGCTTTGATGTGTATGGAAGCGTATGGTATTATGGTATTATGCTGAGTGAAGTAAGTCAATCAGAGAAGGACAATCATTATATGTTCTCACTCATATGGGGAATATGAAAAATAGTGAAAGGGTATAAAAGGTAAAGGAGAGCAAACGAGTGGGAAACATCAGTGAGGGTGACAGAACATGAGAGACTCCTAACTCTGGGAAACGAACAAAGGGTAGTGTAATGTGAGGTGGCCGGGGGATGGGGTCACTGTGTTACGGGCACTGAGAGGGGCACTTGACGGGATGAGCACTGGGCGTTATGCTATATGTTGGCAAATCAAACTCATAATAAAAACATAAAAAAATAAAATCTATTAATCAGGGCTCCACAAGATTGGTCCAAGAATGAAGTTTAAACACATACAAAGCAACTTACATTACAGTAAACAACAAATATTTGTTTCTTCCTTCCTTTTTTAGGCATGCACCATGATTTGAATGTGCTAATATTCATATGTCTTGGCTTACATTAAGGCAATGCTGCCAGATGACAGTTTTGTAAGGAAGATGGATAAGCCTGTTTGCTTTCAGTTCCATTCATAGACATTAATGTTCTGTGTATCACAATATTCTTAAGACTGAAAACTTTTAAACATACTTCTTGACAGATGGCTTCTAGTTAGTTTGCCAGTGGGCATCATTTACAGAGAAGACGCGGGCAAGAGGAAAAAAAAAGTATTTTTCCCTTATTTAAGTAGTACTTCCAGCAATGGCAGCATTAGCAGTTATTGACTTAGGGCCCTAGAGATGATATAAGGTCATTGAGCTTCTAGAAATAGCAATG
Organism: Nyctereutes procyonoides; assembly: GCF_905146905.1. NCBI lineage: Eukaryota > Metazoa > Chordata > Mammalia > Carnivora > Canidae > Nyctereutes > Nyctereutes procyonoides. Next base: position 60,282,558 of record NW_026575125.1, on the reverse strand, counting down.
GTAGATTCTAGAAGTAGCATCATCTTCTCAGTGTAATCTCATTAGCACTGCAATTCCAATGGAAGCAATGGCACCTATAGCACTTCCAATACATCAATGCCAAGGGTGGGCTTATGAGTTTTAGCTCATGCATTGTAATTGATTATTAATTTCTTGGAATAATCTTCTGGATTCTGAAGAATCCACTTCAACACATTTCTTTTGCTCCTCCATCCTTTAAAATTATTTTGTAATCAATTACCTGCATAGAAGTCCTCCCTATTTGAGTTATCTAGTATATTTTTATTTCTCTAACTGAATGCTAATACATTATACTTAACAAGGAAAACAAGTCTATACAAAAAAGACATAATTAATACAATTTTATTTATATTACATATTTATAAGTGTTCTACAGTTTTCCAATCACAGATGTTTTACCTCTCTGATTAGATTTATTCCTAGGTTATAGTTTTTGGTGCAATTGTAAATGGGATCAATTCCGTGATTTCTCTATCTGCTGCTTCATTATTGGTGTATAAAAATACAACAAATTTCTGTACATTAATTTTGTATCCTGCAACTTTACTAAATTCACTATTAGTTCTAGCAACTTTCTGGTGGAGTCTTTAGGTATTCCTACATAGTTGTCTGCAGATAGTAAAAGTTTGACTTCTTCCTTGCCAATTTAGATGCATTTTATTTCTTTTTGTTTTCTGATTACTGGGGCTAGGACTTTTGGTACTATGTTAAATAACAGTGGTGAGAGTGAACATCCCTGTCTTATTCCTGACCTTAAAGGAAAAACTCTCTGGATTATTTTAGCTGTGGTTCTTTTGTAAATGGCCTATATAATGTTGATATATGATCTCTCTATCCCTATGCTATTGAGGACCTTTATCAAGAGTGTGTGTTATAATTGGCCAGATGCCTTTTCTGCATCTATTGTGAGGAATACATGGTTCTTTTTAATTTTTTAAAATTTATTTTATTAATGAGATGCACCATGTTGAATGATTTCTGAATAACAAATCACCTTTGCAGCCCAGGAATAAATCCCACTTGTGTGTGGTGAACAATTATTTTAATGTGCTGTTGGATTCAATATGCTAGTAGTCATTTGAAGTTTTTTTTGCTTCCATGTTCATCAGGGATATTGGACTGTACTTCTCTTTTTTAGTAGGGCCTTTGTCTGGTTATGGTATCAAGCTAATGTTGGACTCATACAATGGGTTTGAAAGTTTTCTTTCCATTCCTATTTTTGGGAACAATTAGAAAAGAGAGATTTTAATTCTTTTTGAATGTTTAGTAGAATTCCGCTGGAAAGGTATCTGGCTCCAGGCTTTTGTTTGTTGGGAGATTTTTGATTACTGATTCAATTTCTTTGCTGGTTATTGGTATATTAAAGTTTTCTATTTCCTCCTATTTCAGTTTTGGTATTTATATGTTTCTAGGAATATATCCATTTATTCTGGGTTGTTCAATTTTTTGGCAGATTTTTTTCATATTATTCTCTGATAATTGCATGCATTTCTCTGGTGTTGATTGTGATTTCTCCATTCTCATTTGTGATTTTATTTATTTGTGTCCTTTCTATTTTATTTTTGATAAATCTGGCTTGGGTTTATTAATTTTATAAATTCTTTCAAAAACCAGCTCCTGGTTTCATTGCTCTATGCAGTGTGGTTTTCTTGTTTGTTTGTTTGTTTTTGTATCATTTATTTCTGATATAATCTTTATTATTTTAATTCTTATGCCAGTTTTACGCTTCATTTGGTGTTCTTTTGCTAGCTCCTTGAAGTATAAGGTTAGGTGTTTTTATTTGAGGTTTTTGTTTCTTCTTGAAGTAGGGCTTTATTGCTATATGCTTCCTTCTTATGACTGCTTTTGCTGCATCACAAAGATTTTGGACTGTTGAGTTTTCATTATCATTTGTTTCTATGTATTTTTAAAATTTCTTCTTCAATTTCCTGGTTGACTCATTCATTCTTTAATAGGATGTTCTTTAATTTCACTGTATTTATGTTCTTTCCAATTTTTTTTTCTTGTGGTTGACTTCAAATTTCATAGCACTGTGACTGGAAAGTATGCATGTATAATCTCATTTTTTTTGTACTTGTTGAGGGTTGACCTGTGACCCAGTATGTGACCTATTCTGGAGAATGTTCCATGTGCACTCAAAAATAATGTGTATTCTATCATAAATAAATAAATTAAAAAAATTTAGGGATCCCTGGGTGGCGCAGCGGTTTGGCACCTGCCTTTGGCTCAGGGCGCGATCCTGGAGACCCGGGATCGAATCCCACATCGGGCTCCCGGTGCATGGAGCCTGCTTCTCCCTCTGCCTGTGTCTCTGCCTCTCTCTCTCTCTCTGTGACTATCATAAATAAATAAATTTAAAAAAAGAACGTGTATTCTGCTGCTTTAGAATGAAATATTCTTAATATTTCTGTTAAGTCCATTTGGTTTAGTGTGTCATTCACAGACATGATTTTTTGTTGATTTTCTGCTAGGATGATCTATCCATTGCTTAAAGTGAGGTGTTAAAGCCACCTACTATTATTGTATTATCTATGAGTTTCTTTATATTTGTTATTTACTGTTTTAAACATTTGAGTGCCCCCAAGTTGGAGGCTTAAATATTTATAATTGTTAGATCTTCTCATTGATAGGCCCCTTTATTATGATATAGTGCCCTTCTTCATCTCTTGTTGCAGTCTTTGATTTAAAATCTAGTTTGACTGATATGAGTATGGCTACCCCAGCTTTCCTTTGACATTCATTAGCATGAGAAATGGTTATCCATCCCCTCACTTTCAATCTGTTAGTGTCTTAAGGTCTAAAATTGGTGTCTTATGGACAGCATATAGATCACTCTTTTTAAATGCGTTCTGATACTCTGTCTATTGATTGGAGCATTTAGCTCATTAATAATCAGAGTGATCATCAATAGATGTGAATATATTGTTGTTTTATTACCTGTTGAGTCACTGTTTCTGGAGATTTTCTGTTCATTTCTAGTATTTATTGCTTTTGAGATTTCACACCTAGAGTCCCTTTTAATAACTCTTGTAGGACTGATTTAGTGGACACGAATTTCTTTAGTTGTTGTTGGGTTTGGTGTTGGAAACTCTGTATCTCTCCCTTATTCTGAATGACACCTTGAATAAAATATATTTGGCTGCATATTTTCCTCAGTCAGTACATTGAGTGTATCATGCCATTGTCTTCTAGCCTACCAAATTTCTGTGGAGAGATCTACTGCTGGCCTTATTTGTCTTCCCTTGTAATTAAGTTATGGATTTCTTTTATTTTACTGCTCTTAGGTTTTTTTCTTATGTCTATATTTTGCAAGTTTAATTACAATATGTCTTGGTATTGGTCTGCTTTTGTTAATTTTGATGGGAGTTCCCTCTGCCTCCTGGGTTTGGTGTCTATTTCCTTCCCCAGATTAGGGTTCAGCTATAATTTGCTTATGTAAACTTTCTGGTCCTTTTTTGCTCTCTTCTTCTTCTGGAACTCTTAAGATACAAATGTTATTATGCTTTATGAAATCACCTAGTTCCCTAAGACTATATTCATGATCCAATATTTTTATTTCCTTCTCCTTTCAGCTTTGTTTTTATCCATAATTTTATCTTCTATGTCCCTGCTTCTTCTATCCTGGTGATCATTACATCCAGTATGTGTTGCATCTTGGTTATACCATGTTTTATTTATTTCTTAGGTCCTTTATCTCTGCAGTGAGACTCCCTAGTGTCTTCTATGATTTTCTCAAGCTTAGCTAGTATCTTTATTGTTGTTACTTTAAATTCTGTATCAAGCATATTACGGATATCTGTTTGAATCAGATCCTTAGCTGTAACTTTTTCTTCCTCTTTCTTTTGGATGCATTCCTCTGTCTTAGCATTTTATCTAGGTCTCTGTCCTCTTCGTTGGGTTAGGAAAGCCTGTTATGTTTCCTGCATCTGAGAAAAGGACATATATTGTCCAAAGTCTGACAATTTAGGAAGTGTCTTTAATATGTGCTATGTGAACTCAGCTGCTGTGTTTTGGCCGCTCTTTTCCTCAGATCAGTCCTCTGCACAGTTCTCCTTGCCTGCAGTAGGGAGAATTGGGGTCTTGGCCAAAGTGTGGCAAGGTTTAACTAGGTGTTCTCTGGTCTGCTTGTTAAAAGATACCTGATCCTATTTCCACTAGAGCTAAAGATTTGCAGAACTCTATGGTCAGTAGATCTGATGCATGTGGCAGACGTGTTCTGGTCTTCTGGGTGATAGGCCTACTGTGCTGATTCTCAGGAAAAAAGAAAAGTCTCAAAAATCAGAAGCTAACTTTATATGTAAAGGACAGCAATAAAGCCTAAATCCAGCAAAAGAAAAGAAATAATGAAAAAGAGTATAAATCAATAAGAGGAACTAAAAGACATAGTAGAACAGCTCAACCCAAATAGGAGATGGTTCTTTGAAGAATTATTATAATTTTTATTGTCTGCTTTTTATTATTTATTTTTTTAAAAAAATTTTATTGGAGTTAAATTTGCCAACATTTATTTATTTATTTTTTAATAAATTAATTTTTATTGGTGTTCGATTTACCAACATACAGAATAACACCCAGTGCTCATCCCGTCAAGTGCCCCCCTCAGTGCCTGTCACCCACTCACCCCCACCTCAGCCCTCCTCCCCTTCCACCACCCCTAGTTCGTTTCCCAGAGTTAGGAGTCTTTATGTTCTGTCTCCCTTTCTGATATTTCCCACATATTTCTTCTCCCTTCCCTTATATTCCCTTTCACTATTATTTATATTCCCCAAATGAATGAGAACATATAATGTTTGTCCTTCTCCGATTGACTTACTTCACTCAGCATAATACCCTCCAGTTCCACTCACGTTGAAGCAAATGGTGAGTATTTTTCATTTCTAATGGCTGAGTAATATTCCATTGTATACATAAACCACATCTTATTTACCCATTCATCTTTCGATGGACACCGAGGCTACTTCGAAAGTGTGGCTATTGTGAACATTGCTGCTATAAACATCGGGGTGCAGGTGTCCCAGCGTTTCATTGCATCTGAATCTTTGGGGTAAATCCCCAACAGTGCAATTGCTGGGTCATAGGGCAGGTCTATTTTTAACTCTTTGAGGAACCTCTACACAGTTTTCCAGAGTGGCTGCACCAGTTCATATTCCCACCAACAGTGTAAGAGGGTTCCCTTTTCTCCGCATCCCCTCCAAAATTTGTGGTTTCCTGCCTTGTTAATTTTCCCCATTCTCACTGGTGTGAGGTGGTATCTCATTGTGGTTTTGATTTGTATTTCCCTGATGGCAAGTGATGCAGAGCATTTTCTCATGTGCGTGTTGCCCATGTCTATGTCTTTCTCGGTGAGAATTCTCTTCATGTCTTTTGCCCATTTCATGATGGGATTGTTTGTTTCTTTGCTGTTGAGTTTAATACGTTCTTTATAGATCTTGGAAACTAGCCCTTTATCTGATATGTCATTTGCAAATATCTTCTCCCATTCTGTAGGTTGTCTTTGAGTTTTGTTGACTGTATCCTTTGCTGTGCAAAAGCTTCTTATCTTAATGAAGTCCCAATAGTTCATTTTTGCTTTTGTTTCTTTTGCTTTGGTGGATGTATCTTGCAAGAAGTTACTGTGACTGAGATCAAAAAGGGTGTTGCCTGTGTTCTCCTCTAGGATTTTGATGGAATCTTGTCTCACATTTAGATCTTTCATCCATTTTGAGTTTATCTTTGTGTATGGTGAAAGAGAGTGGTCTAGTTTCATTCTTCTGCATGTGGATGTCCAATTTTCCCAGCACTATTGATTGAAGAGACTGTCTTTCTTCCAGTGGATAGTCTTTCCTCCTTTATCGAATATTAGTTGAGCATAAAGTTGAGGGTCCACTTCTGGATTCTCTATTCTGTTCCATTGGTCTATGTGTCTGTTTTTGTGCCAGTACCACACTGTCTTGATGACCACAGCTTTGTAGTACAACCTGAAATCTGGCATTGTGATGCCCCCAGCTATGGTTTTCTTTTTTAAAATTCCCCTAGCTATTTGGGTTCTTTGCAGATTTCCACACAAATCTTTAGATGATTTATTCTAACTCTCTGAAGAAAGTCCATGGTAATTTCATCGAGATTGCATTAAATGTATAAATTGCCCTGGGTAACATTGACATTTTCACAATATTAATTCTTCCAATCCATGAGCATGGAATATTTTTCCATCTCTTTGTGTCTTCCTCAATTTCTTTCAGAAGTGTTCTGTATTTTTTAGGGTATAGAACATTTTCCTCTTTGGTTAGGTTTATTCCTAGGTATTTTATGCTTTTGGGTGCAATTGGAAATGGGATTGACTACTTAATTTCTCTTTTTTCAGTCTCATTGTTAGGGTATAAAATGCCACTGATTTATGGGCATTTATCCTGTAGGCCCCTTCTCCCTGGCTGCCCCTCTCTGTCCCAGGCACAAAGTAACACCAGGAGGAACAACAGTGGCAGTGGCCAGCTCTCCAGCCCTAGAGTCAGCTCCTGCAGTAACTTCTGCAGTCTCCCAATCCAAAGGGTCCTGTATCCTCCGGGGCAGGGGCGTTGATCTGTACAGCTCAGGTCTGCCTGGCAGCAGGAGCGTCCCTGCTGTCCTGTGTCCTCCTGGCCTCTGCCTGTCCCAAGGAGAGCTCCGGAAACTGGGTTGTGTCTCCTCTCGCCTTGGGCTCCAGGGCCTGTGCCACTGGAATCATACTCCCAGCGCCTCGCAGCCCCCTCCACACGGAGCTGCCACCTGAGCTACTCCCAGGACTGCGCAGCCCCATCCGTGCAGAGCTGCTTCCTGTGTTGCTCCCGGTGCCCTGCTCGGCACATGCTCCAGCCCTTTATGGATCTTGGCCTGTGGTGTGTGGCGGGCTCTCCCCCAGGGCGCAGTTCCTCTGTTAGTGACCCCGGGGACCTGGGGGCTCAACTGCTCCTCCTGGGATTCTGCCGGAGTTCCTTGTGAGTGCCTTTCCATTGGGAAATATTGGTGAAGTTCCTGCTTCTCAGGGACTGGTCTTTCCTATCCTGGAGGCACTCGCCACCCAGCCTTAGCCTGGGTCTCTGCGTGGGCCTCTTCCCCACTGGATGTGTTTTTATTTATTTTTTTTCCGTCTTCTTATCTTGATAGAATCATGAACTCTTCTCAGTGTAGCCTTCCGGCTGTTCTCTCTTTAAATCTCAGGCCGAATTCGTAGGTTTTCAGGATGATTTGAAAGTTATCTATGTAAGTTGGTGGGGACAAGTGACTTGGGGATCCTGCTCTTCCACCATCTTGCCCCGCCCAGAAGCTCTCTTTGAAGAATTAATAAGATTGATGAACCCCTAGGCAGACTTATCAAAAAGAAAATAGAAAGGACTGAAATACATACGATCATGAATGTAAGAAGAGAGATCACAAACACCAATGAAATGCAAACAATTACAATAAAACATTATGAGTAGTTATATGCCAACAAATTAGGAAGCTAGAAGAAATGGATACATTCCTAGAAACATATAAACTACCAAAAATGGGACATGAAGAATAGAAAACCTGAATGAGGAATGCTTGGGTGGCTCTGAGGTTGAGACTCAGCCTTTGGATCGTGTCTTGATCCCAGGGTCCTGAGCTTGAGTTCCACATCAGGCTCCCCATTGGGAGCCTGCATTTCCCTCTGCCTTTGTCTCTGCCTCTCTCTGTGTGTCTCTGATAAATAGGTAAAATCTTAAAAAGAAAATAGAAAACCTGAATGGACCCATAACCAGCAAGGAAATTGAACCACACTTCAAAAATCTTCCAACAAATAAGAGTCCAGGGCCATATGGCCTCCCAGAGGAATTCTACCAAATATTTATTTATTTTTTTTCTACCAAATACTTAAAGAGGAATTATTACCTATTCTGAAACTGCTCCAAAAAAATAGAAATGGAAAGAAAACCTCCAATCACATCCTATGAGGCCAGTATTACTTTGATCCCAAAACCAGGCAATGACCCCACCAAAAAGGAGAATTACAGACCAATATCCCTGATGAACATGGATGTCAAAATTCTCACTAATATACTAGTTAAAAGGATCCAACAGCACAATAAAAGAATTATTCACCAGAACAAAGTGGGATTTATTCCTGGGCTGCAAACATGGTCCAACAACCTTCAATCAATCAATGTGATACACCACATTAATAAAAGAAAGGGCAATAACCATATGATCCTCTCAATAAATGCAGAAAAAAGTATTTGACAAAATACAGCATCATTTTGATTAAAACTCTTCAAAGTGTCGGGATAGAAGGAACATCCCTCAATATCATAAAGATATATGTGTAAAGCCAAAAGTGAGTATCATTCTCAATAGAGGAAAAAAGAGAAGTTTTTCTTTAAGGTCAAGAATAAGAAAGAGATGTCCATTGTCACCACTGTTATTCAGCATAGTACTGGAATTCCTGGCCTCAGCAATCAGATAAAAAATGAAAGTTGTATAAATTGGCAAATTAATCAAATAGGCACTCTTTACAGATGACATGACACTCTATATAGAGAACCCAAAAGAGTCCACCAAGAAATTACTAGAAGTTATACAGGAATTCAGTAATGTAGCACAATATAAAACCAATGCAGAGAAGTCAGTTGCAATTCTATACACTAACAATGAGGCGGAAGAAAGAGAAATCAAGGAATCAATTCCATTTACAATGGCTCCAAAACCTATAATATAATCCTAACCAAAGAGGCAAAGTATCTGTACTATTAAAATTACAGAACTCCTAGGAAAGAAATTGAGGAGGCACAAAAAAATGGAGAAATATTCCATGCTCACAGGGTATAAGAACAAATATTATTAAAATATTTATGGTAACCGAAGAAATCTACACATTCAATGTAAATTCCTATCAAAATACCATCAGTATTTTTCATAGAGCTGGAACAAACTATCCTAAAGTTGGTACAGGATCAGAAAACACTGTGAATACCCAAAGGAATGTTGAAAAAGAAAACCAAAGCTGGAGGCATAGCATACGATTTCCAGAATTCAAGCTGTATTACAAAGCTGTAATCATCACGACAGTATGGAACCAACACACACACACACACACACACACACACACACACGACATGTAGATCAATGGAACAGAATAGAAAACCCAGAAATGCACTAACTCTAATCAACTAATCTTCAACAAAGCAGGAAAGAATATCCAGTGGGAAAAAGATAGTATCCACAACAAATGGCATTGGGAAAATTGGACAGCCACATGCAGAAGAATGAAACTGGACACCTTTCTTACACCATATACAACATAAACTCAAAATGGATGAAAAATCTAAATGAGAGAGAGGAATACATCAAATTCTTAGAAGAGAACACAGGCAGCAGCCTCTTTGACCCCTTTTGCAGCAATTTCTTGCTAGACACATCTCCAAAGGCAAGGGAAACAAAAAAGGAAAAATTGAGACTTAAGATAAAAAGATTTCCACAGCAAAGGAAATGATCAACAAAACTAAAAGGCAAACTATGGTTTGGGAGAAGATAATTTAGAAGTCTTATCAGATAAAGAGCTAGTATCCAAAATCTATAAATAACTTATTAAACTCAACACCTCCTCCCAAAAATAACAACAAAAAATCCAATCAAGAAATGGACAGAAGACAATGAACAGTCATTTCTCCAAAGAAGATCTACAAATGGCCAAAAGAAACATGAAAAAATGTTCAACATCACTTGGCATCAGGAAAATCTATATCAAAACCATAATTCAATACTAAGTCATACTAGTCAGATGACTAAAATGAACAACTCCTGAAACAATAGATGTTGGTGAGGATGTGGAGAAAGGGGAATCCTCTTACACTGTTAATGGGAATGAAAAGAGTTGCAGCCACTCTGGAAAACAGTATGGAGGTTCCACAAAAGTTAAAAATAGAGCTAAGATGGGCTGCCTTGCTTCTCTCTCTTCCTCAGCCTCTCACCCCACTTGTGCTCTCTTTCTCTCTCTCTGCTCTCTCTCTCAAACAAAAGCTTAAGAAAAAATAGAGCTATCCTACAATCCAGTAATTACACTACTAGCTATTTCTCCAAAGGATACAAATATAGTGATTCAAAGGGGCACGTGCACCCCAAAGTTTATAGCAGCAATATCCATCATAGCCAAAATATGGAAAGAGTCCAGATGTCCTTTGATAGACGAATGGAATTTTACTCAGTCATTAAAAGTGTGAAATCTTGCCATTTGTAATGATACAGATGGAGCTAGAGGGTATTACTCTAATTGAAATAAATCATAGAAATATAAATAGTATATGACTTTACTTGTATGTGGAATTATGAAACAAAGTAGATGAACATAAGAGAAGAGAAGGAAAAATAAAATAAGATGAAAATTGAGAGGAGGCAAACCATAAAAGACACTGATCTCTATGAAACAAATCGATGGTTACTGGAGGGGAGGTGGGTGGTTGGAAGGGATAATTGGGTGAGGAGCATTTAGGAGGGCACTTGATATCATGAGAACAGAGTGCTATATGCAAGTGATCAGACACCAAATTTTACCTTTGAAACAAATAAAAAAGGAAAAAAAAAGATGACTGGCTGACAGAAAACATGTGTTCTGCTCTGTTACTCCATGCCCTAAGTTTTAAAAGACTGCTCCCACAGAAAATGCCTGTGCTTGATGAATAATGCCTGCCCCTAAATTGGTAAGTATATCTAAATTGTGATTCATAATTAAGAGACTGTTAACTGTAACTGTAACTCTATATTTCATCTCTCGTCTACCTTTCCCATGGAAGTCCAGTTCATGTAACATCTCCTCTGTGAACTATTTTTATCCAGTAATCTTTTCCTCTTCTTAACTCTTACAGGATTTATTTTTGTTCAAACTTGCTTTTGTCCTTAATCATATGCTGTCTTATATCATTTGTTCAGCTATTAAATATTAATTGAGTAAATGCTGCAGAATACACAACATAAAGATATATAAGAGAGACACTGCCTTGAAAAGACAGAAAATGTAATGAGGAAATATAAAGTAGAAATAAAAGAATGACATAAAAGGCACTACAAATAGGAAAATTCAAAATAGGGATGGTTCAGTTGGTGGGGAGTATTTGGGAAGGTCAACAAAGACATAATAATTTGAGCATATTATTTGGGGACATATGAAATTTTCAGTTGAAAATGGGAGGTGGTAATTATGAGACCTGAGGACAGAGTAGCCAGAAAACTAGATAAGCTGTTGGAGATGGTGTATACAATAAGATGAGGGTATACAATATGGTATTGTTAGTCATAATCGCTGTGCTTTATATTAGATCTCCAGAATCATTAATCCTGTAACTCCAAGTTTGTACCACCCTATGACCCAGCAATTGCACTGCTGGGGATTTACCCCAAAGATACAGATGCAATGAAACGCCGGGACACCTGCACCCCGATGTTTATAGCAGCAATGTCCACAATAGCCAAACTGTGGAAGGAGCCTCGGTGTCCATCGAAAGATGAATGGATAAAGAAGATGTGGTATATGTATACAATGAAATATTACTCAGTCATTAGAAACGACAAATACCCACCATTTGCTTTGACGTGGATGGAATTGATCTACCTCTCCTTATTTCCTGTACTGCCCATCCTCTTGCAACCACCATTCTACACTCTGTTTCTATTGTTTAGCTTTTTAATATTGTATAATTGCTTTTTCATTTACCACAGCCACTCAGTGAAGTAGGCAGATAATACAATTTTAAATAGGAGGAATTTCAAGATGTAAGCTATTTCATGATCTGCCGATTTTCATATAATTCACAACAAGTGTTAGGACTCTAAAAGTTTTTTTTACTACAAACCCTGTAGGATTGTGTTTATTACCCTATTCTAAGATCTATAGTAAATAGTATTTTTAAATCTAAAGAAAAATCGATTTACAATTAAATATTATGTTGAGGGATCCCTGGGTGGCGCAGCGGTTTAGCGCCTGCCTTTGGCCCAGGGCGCGATCCTGGAGACCCGGGATCGAATCCCACGTCGGGCTCCCGGTGCATGGAGCCTGCTTCTCCCTCTGCCTATGTCTCTGCCTGTGTCTCTCTCTCTGTGACTATCATAAAAAAAAACGTTTAAAAAATATTATTATGTTGAGCATAATTTCTTCTTTCTATAAATATTCAAAAGTTCAAGATTTTTCAGTATCCTGTCATTTATCAGGCTCTGTCACTTCAACTCCTTAAATATCTTTTTAATTAATCTTATGTTCATCTCCACTACTTGCTACTGCTCAAATTAAGGCCTCAGACTATTACAATTACCTCCTAACTAATACACAGTAATCCAGTATCATACTCCAATATTTTCTCCACACCGCTATCAGAGTGTTCTTATGTGATTATATTCCTTCTCTGGTTATGATTCTCTATCACCTATCAATACAAAATGCACTTCTTGGTAAAACGTGAAATATTCTTCAACATCTCACCTTTGTTTACATCATTATTCTTTCCTTCCAATATTCCTGATTACACATCCTGTGTCTTAGACATATTCAGTTACTTGGGGGTACCCTGAATACATGATATATTTTAAACCTCTATGTCCTTGTATATGAAGTATTTCTTCTTATCTATCTGACTAATTCTTTTCTTTTTAATTAAAAAAATATCTGGCTAATTCTTATTTCACACTCTTTTTGAATAGCACATCATTATGGAGCCATCAGAGAACATTTCTTTGAGGTCTCATAGGTTCTTCTATATACCTTTATTATGTTATATTCAAATGCAGCATAATTCATTTTGTTTATAATTCTGTTTCCCCCACAGTACTTTGAACTTTTTTGAGAACAGATTTTTGACATATTTGTCTTTATATCTCCAGGACCCACTGAAATATCTGACATATAGGAGACCTCATGGTAGAATTAGAGCAGAATCTATAGTATAGGACCTAGAATATTCTGGTATTAAAATATCGCTAGGATTTTGATAATACAATACATAGACTTGCATTTTGGAACCACTAAAGTACAGGGCATTGCTAAACGTTTCGGACACACCTTTGTGGAAAGAACACTAGTCTGGTACTTGGATATTTATAGTTTTAGGGATACGTCTTAAAAAAACCTCACAAAATCCTGTGTCAACTTTTCTAAAACTAACATGCAAATATTTGCTTAAATGTACAGTAGATTTACCAAACACCACAATGTTTAAGATATTTTTTCTTTGTGATGTGGGACATGGGCCAAAGGAAATGTATTTAAAAACACAATTCTTAGCTACTAGAAGCTTATAATCAATGTGAGAAGTCAAGGGATTCAACTCAGAGAAACTTACCTGACAATATGAGGTAGTATATGCTAAACAGCCAAGTTAATATTGCAGACTAAAGTCAATATAGAAGCTTAGAGGAAGAAAAGTACACTGAGGGGTAGAAAAATTGGGGGATACTTCACAAAGGAAGTTGGTCTTTAAAGACCAATCAGAACAAGTGCATCAAATTCAGGTTGGTAAATTAGCTTTCAATTTGACAAGCAAAAAATTGAATACATTCTTGCTTCTGTAAGAGATATGAAAAATTGTCTGAATCACAGTATCCAAGTTTTTAAAAATGAACTTTTAAAATATATTTGTTTTCTGATAAAGAAATTGAATGATCTATAACTTTTTCTCTACTTTCCATTCTGTCCACTTTATTATAAAAATATATCTCATGTAACAATGAACTTAACGTGTCACAAAATGAACTGTTTCTCTATTTTAAAATCTGATCATTTTTAATGTTTATTCATGGCTATTTAAAAATATGTATGTATGTATGTATGTGTGTATGTATGTATTTGAGAGACAGCAGGGGGAGGGGCAGAGGGAGAGTTAGATAATCTAGAGCAGACTCCCCACTGAACGCAGAGCCAGAGGCAGAGCTCCATATCAGAACCCTGAAAAAAAAAGAACCCTGAGATCATGCCTTGAACTGAAACCAAGAGTCTAATGCTCAACCTACTGAGTGATCCAGACACCCCTCATTCATGGCATTTTAAAAAAGTTATTATAATATAATGGAAGAGACTGTGATAACAGGGCTGGTTTACACGTAAGAAAGGAATATTTTTTAAATGCAAAAAGATGTCTTTTTTCTGAGCTTCAGTCTTCTAAGTGGATTCATTGATTTGTTGACTTATTATTTATCTTTTGTGTAATATGAGAAGAAAAAAAGGAGAGGAGATAATGGCGAGAGCAAGTTTGGCAGACAAATAAAAGCAGCTGAACTACTAAGTCAGTGATAAAGATTAGATGAATTTATTTAAAAAGGAAATAAATAATTGTTAAAAACAAAAACGGTATTAGATTAAAAAAGTCTGACAAAAGAAAATAAAAAATTAATAACCCTTTATCATTTGTTCTCAGGGATTTTGTTTATAGCTCCTTGGGAAATAAAACCACAAGACTTCTTCTACTGAATTTCTTTTAGAACCATGATATAGATGGATTTCAATACCATGAAATAAATCACATACTTCATTATTTTTTAACCTAATGATGACAAAGTGACTGACACCACCTGTCAACTGAATAATCTCCAAACTGTAAAAGATGTTCCTTTCTAATGCGGCTCTTGGTGATAGTAGTAGTATCTGCAACCTTGTCTGTCTGCAATCTATGCATAGAACATTGGGCACTTTCAGGCTGAGTCCTCTATACAAGCATTTAATTTTTGTTCTAATTCCATTGCTCTCCTGCCATGGGGGAACTATTATGTTCTTTTTAAGTACTTGTTTTCTTTATAGAATTATTTGTTAAATATATAATAAGAAACATGATCTTGGGAAAAAATCCCTTTGATCAGCCAAATATGCTTATTTTTTAAGAGATAACAACTGTAATCAGTTTGATGCGTAGCCTTCTGTGATGGCTAATTTTACATCAATTTGGCTAGGCTAGTCTGTCAGGAATTTGTTCACATATCAGTCTAGATATTTTTGTGAAGGTATTTTATAAATCTGATTAACAATACAATCAGTTGGCTTTTTTTTTTTTTAATTTTTATTCATTTATGATAGTCACAAAGAGAGAGAGAGAGGCAGAGACACAGGCAGAGGGAGAAGCAGGCTCCATGCACCGGAAGCCCGACGTGGGATTCAATCCCGGGTCTCCAGGATCGCGCCCTGGGCCAAAGGCAGGCGCCAAACCACTGCGCCACCCAGGGATCCCATCAGTTGGCTTTAATAAAGGAAATCACTCTCAATAATGCGGTGGGACAACTGATCAACTGAAGGCCTTACAGGCAAAAATTGAGGCTTCCTGGAGAAGCTTCTGCCTATGACTGTAACACAGAAATCTTTTTAAAAAATATTTTATTTATTTATTTATTTATTTATTTATTTATTTATTTATTTATTTATTTATTTATGAGAGAGAGAGAGAGGCAGAGACACAGGCAGAGGGAGAAGCAGGCTCCATGCAGGGAGCCTGATGTGGGACTCCATTCTGGGACTCCAGGATCATGACCCAGGCCAAAGGCAGGCTCCAAACCACTGAGCCACCCAGGGATCCCTGTAACACAGAAATATTACCTGAGTTTCCAGGCTGCCATGCTACCCTATGAATTTTGGACTCGCCAGCCTCATCTGTAATTGTGTGAGTATATTCCTGAAAATCAATCTCCCTCTCTGTCTCTGTCTCCACCTCTCTCCTCTCCCTTTCTCCTTCTTTCTCAATCTTTCCATATTTTATCTATCATCTATCTATCTATCTATCTATCTATCTATCTATCATCTACCTATCATCTATCTATCATCTATGTATTTTGGTTCTGTTCCCTTAGAGAACACTGACTTCACATCGTCCATAGAGTTTTTATGTATTTCAAAATACACACACACACATTCTTAAAAAGAGAAGTAAAACATGTACATGTAAATGATAACTATAATAAGTTTTGAAACAAATGCTATATATATTTTTACATAAATTGTATACTATAATATGCATTATTATGGAATTTGCTTTTATCATTTAACAAAATGACATGCAGATATATCCATACATTCAAATATAGATCTCTTTCATTTGTTTTAATTGGCTCAGAGACTCCATATTATATGTGTACCTTAGTTCAGCCATGATCCATTCGTGGGCATTTAAGTTCTCATATTTTCATCATTATAACTATAACTGTACATAATACTCCTTCTGCTATGAATTTCTCTATGAGAGATCTTGAAAACTAGAATTAGAATATGCTGGTATTTGCAATTTTTATTTTTTATAATAATCCCTAATTGTCTTTTTGAGGGATTTTACCAATTTTTTTCACTGTCACCAAGAAGCATATGAGATTACTTACTTATAAACATGCATCCTTATCAATCCCTGATATTAATATGTCATTATTAACAATTGGATGGGTAGAAATTACATAATTTAAGTATACACTTTTCTAATAACTAGTGAGTTTGAACATTTTTTTGTTTAATACTATTAATATTTCTTACTCTTTGAAAGATCTTTTTATTTATTATCTTTGCTAATTTACAGAGGGAGGTTTTTTGTGTTCCTGTTTTTGTTTCTTTTTTCTTTACTATTCTGTAGATATTTTTTACATATTCTGGATAAAAATCTAGATCACCCTATGTTTTTCTTTTCAAATATAATAACCCAATTCTGATATACTTAAACAAAATTTTAATTTATTGGAAACATATCATGAACAACAATCTATTGGAAGACCAGGACTTGAAATTAGACTGAAATCAAAGGAACACTGGAGGCTCTGTCAACAGTAATCAGAGCAAAGGTTTTCTCCCCTTTTAACCTTTAGTATGGAATATTTTATCATACATGTTTTTGATGTTGACATTCTCAAATGAAAAAAAATTAACGTTTGTCTTTTCCTCTGTTTTCTTTTGTATCTGGTTTATGAGGCCTTCCCTATTTCAAGGCCATAAACATATCTATGGGATATTTAAGATACAATTTTTATGATTTATATTAAACTGTTATGTACTATACCCCTTAATATGCACTCATGCTACTTTAAATTATTTTATGAATAGAATCATGCAGAAGTTATATTAAAAGTATTTAAAATTGCTTTTTTAAATTCCTCTTCCATTTCACTTCACTTCCTAAACAATTAAGTCCTAAGGCTATAACATATACCTGAGCATAGAGAAAGTAGTGACAGCAAAGTCAGATTGATTACATATGGAAAGACTGATCAAATAAGTAAATGTTTTACATACAGAAAGACTAATCAAACAAGTAAATATTTTAAACATAATGAGAATAAGTTTTTTGCTATTAAAGAAATTACAAATATGGAAACAGATAAAACTATAATAACCCTGTGTTGGTGGACTAGAATTGTAGGTTATCAATGTAAGCTAATACCTTTAAAGATGATATGTGGTAGATAGATGATAGATAGATAAATAGATAGATAGACAGATGTGTATATGTATATACATACATATATTAACAATTCTGTCTCCTGAGGGCCTAAAAGATGTTACACCCAAACCAATAGCATACCTTGTACTCAAATATAGTTTCTAAATATTATTGTATAATAAAAGGTACCTAGCCTTCTTGGAGAAGTAGTTAACTCCAGAGTTAGAACATCAAAAATGCAAGATGAACCTGGAACATCTTGCAGTGCCATAAAACAAAACAAAAAAAATGATCAAAAGAGAGTGAGGACATGTCAAAAGAACAATGAAATCAGCCTTAATGAGCACCCACTAGCCATATTAAAAATATTTTGAGCATAAAATAAATATTAATAGTAATGGATTATAATATGTTAAATAAAATTAGTACATATTTATATAAATAAATGTATAGATAAATTGAAGGCTTGTTGAGAAATAGGTATTTACATAGTCTCAAAACCATCTCCTCACAAAATAACTTTATGATTGATAAGCATGGCACATACAACCTTAAGTGATTAAATGAACATTATCAGTCACAGCCAGTTTGAATCAGGCACCCCTGATTGGATGAGTTGAAAATATAACATATTTCTGTCATAGTCCTACAAAAGATGAATAAACTCAATCTCATCATGAATACATGTCAGACAAAGCCAAATTAAGGGATACTCTACAAAACACAACTTGGCAATAGTGAAAGGGATTATAAGGAAAAGGAAGGAAAATGAAAGGGGAAAATTAGAGAGGAAGACAAACCATGAGAGACTCCTAACACTGGAAAACAAACAAAGGGTTGTGGAAGGGAAGGTGGGTGGGGGGATGGGGTAACTAGACGAGGAGCACTAAGGAAGGCATTGATGGGATGAGCACTGGGTGTTATACTATATGTTGGCAAATTTCTTTCTTTCTTTCTTCTCCTTTCTTTCTTTCTTTCTTTCTTTCTTTCTTTCTTTCTTTCTTCCCTTTTTTCTTTCTTTCTTTCTTTATTCTTATTTTTAAAGATACTATTTATTTATTCATGAGAGACACATACACACACACAGAGAGAGAGAGAGAGAGAGAGAGGCAGAGACGTAGGCAGAGAGAGAATCATGCTCCCAGCAGGGAGTCTGATGCAGGACTGGATCCTGGACCTCCAGATAACACCCTGAGCCAAAGGTAGCTGCTCAACCGCTGAGCCATCCAGACATCCCAGCAAATTGAATTTAAATTTTAAAAAATTAAAAAAAAATACAACTTGGCCTTACCTTTTTGAAAATTTTAATTCCAGTATAGCTAGCATACAGTGTTATATTAGTTTCAAGTATACAATACAGTCATTGAATAGCTCCATATCTTATTCAGTTATCAAGATAAGTGTACTCTCACTCTCCTTGACTAATTTTCCCATTCCCACACCCATTTTCTCTCTGGTAACCATCTGTTTATTCTCTATATTTAAGAGTGTTTTGGGGGTTGTCTTTTCTTTTTGTTTTCCCTTGGTGAATTTGTTTTGTTTCTTAAATTCCACATTTGAGTGAAATCATAGGTATTTGTCTTTCTCTGACTGACTTATTTTTCTTGGCATCATAATCTCTATAATCTGTAATCCATGTTGTTGCAAATAGCAATATTTTATTCTTTTTATGGCTAATATTCCATTGTGTGGAATACACACTCACATATCACATATTCTTTATCCATTAGTCTATTGATGGACACCTGAGATACTTCCATATTCTGTCTATTTTAAATAATGCTACAATGAAGTTTGGGTTCATATATCTTTTTGCATTAGTGTTTTTGTATTCTTTGGGTAAATACCCAGGAGTGTGATTGCTGTATCACAGCATAGCTCTATTTTTTGTATCATTCAAAACTATTGTTTTATTATTTATTTTCTGTTTGGATGTTCTGTCTTTTGATGTATGTGTGTGGTGTTAAATCTCCCTACTATTATTGTATTATTATGATTAGTTTTTTTATGTTTGTTAACTATTTTATGTATTTGGATTGTCCCATGTTGGGCACAAAAAATATTCTAATTCTTATGTCTTCTTGCAAGACCACCTTCTTTATTACTATATATTGTCCCTCTTTGTCTCTTGTTATAGTCTTTGTATTCAAGTCTATGTGACCCCATATAAGTATACTATCCAAGCTTTCTTTTGGCATCCATATGTGTGAGACACATTTTTAAACCCTTCACTTTCAATCTGTGTATGTCTTTAGGTCTGAAATGCATCTCTTGTAGGTAGCATATAGTTGAGCCATTCTTTTTTTATTATTATGGATTCTGTCACCCTGTGTCTTTTCATTGGATCATTTAGTACATGTACATTCAAAGTAATTATTGAAAAATATCTATTTATTGCCATTTTGTTACTTGTTTTGTGGTTGGTTTTATAGTTCTCGATATTTTCTTCTCTTTCTATTTCATGGTTTGCTGCCTTTCTTTAGTGATATATTTTGGCATATCTATTGCTATTTTTGGATTTGTGGTTATAATTGGGTTAGTATATAACATCATCTGCATATGGCAGTCTATATTAAGTTGATGGTTGCTTAAGTTTGCACCAATTCTTTACTTCTCTCCTCCCTGTGTTTTAGGTTTATGTTTTCATACTTCACACCCTTTTATTTTGTGAGTCTCTTGGCTGATTTTTACAGATATACTTATTTTACTGCTTTAGTGCTTCCAACTTTACTTACCCTTACTTATGGTCTTTCCACTCAGAGTCCCCTTTGACATTTCCTGAAGCCTGGTTTAGTTGTCATGAACTCCACTGCCTTTTTGTTTATCTGGGAAACTCTATCTCTCCTTCTATTCTGAATGATATCCTTTCTGGATAGAATATTTGTGGCTGTATATTTGTTACTTTCAACACTTTGTTTGTCTTTAAGATTTTATTTATTCATGAGAGACACACACACACACAGAGAGAGAGAGAGAGAGAGAGAGAGAGAGAGAGAGAGAGAGGCAGAGACACAGGCAGTGGGAGAAACAGGCAGAGGGAGAAGCAGGCTCCATTCAGGGAGCCCAATGTGGGATTCGATCCTGGAACTCCAGGATCATGCCCTGGACCAAAGGCAGGCACTAAACTGCTGAGCCAGAGATCCCTACTTTCAACACCTTGAATATATCATGCCACTTTCTTTTGGTCTGTAGAGTTTTAACTGAATAATCTTCCAATAGCCTTAAAAGGGTTTGTCTTGTATGTAACTGTCCTCTTCTCTTGCTGTTATAAAAATTATCTTTTTGCCATTTTAATTACTGTGTGACTTTGTGTGGGCCTCCTTGGGTTGATTTTGGGAGATCTTTTCTCCTCTTGGATCTGGATATCTGTTTCCTTCTCCATATTAGGGAAGTTTTCAGCTATTATTTCTTCATATACATTTTCTCCCTCCTTTTCTCTCTTCTTATGGGATTCCTAAAATGTGAATGCTATTACATTTGATTAAGTCTCTGAGTTCACTAAGTTTATTCTCATTTTATATATTTTTTCTCTCATCTGTTCACCTTGATTATGCTCCATTCCTCTGTCTTCCAGGTCACTAATTCCTTCTTCCATTTTCTCTAGTCTGATACTTATTCCTTCTAGTGTATTTTTAATTTCATTTATTGTGTTTTTCATCTCTGATTGGTTCTCTTTTTATATCTTCCTTAAGGGTCTCACTGATGTCCTCCACTCTTTTCCCAAGTCCAGAGAGTATCTTTATAATTATTACTTTAAATTTTATATCTGGCATATTACTTATATGTTTCACTTAGGTCTCTTGCTGTGGTTTTGTCCTGTTCTTCCATTTGGTATATACTCATCTATCTCCTAATTTTACCTAACTCTCCGTGTCTGTTTCTGTATGTTAGGAATGTTATATATGTCTCTTACTCTTGAAGATAATGGCTTTATCAAGAAGAGATTCTGTAGTGCTCTGCAGTGCAGTATGCCCTGTTCACTTAAACCCGATATTTTAGGGATGTCACCCATATGTTTTGTGTGTATGCACCTTTTGCGTCTTGACTGCATTTTCCATTTGACTAGTCATATGCAGGGATTCCCTTTGCCTGTTGTGAGCTGTGTTTGGTTTCTGTTGTGTTAGTGGACCAGTCTAGAGCCACCTTGGGCTTGAATTTAGTCAGACCAGGCATTTGCTAGAGATGCATTAGCACCAAACTGCTGAGTGGTTTCCCTATGTTGTACCTTGAGAAACTTTCATTGGTGGGTGGGGCAGATAATCAGTCTGCCCCAGCCCACTGCTGAAGCTGACTTCTAACTGGTATGTGTGGTTATCTTCCACTCACCCCAGGGCAGGAGTCACTTTCGAGTGGTGCTGGCCTCTGTCGGTGATACTTGCACAATGCCAGGCTTATGGCCCATTCTAATGGGGTCTGGGCAAGAAAGTATTAGAGGGGTTGTGCTGCTGCCACTGCTAGGACTGGACTTGCTGAGGATGAGCTTACAGTTTGAACAAGATGTGGTCAGCTTGCAATATAGGACCTTCTGCTACTGCTGCATGGACCAATGCCAGGTGGGGGTGTATCCACAAAGCATGTGACTGGGGTGCACAATTTTAACTAGGCACGTGTAGGTCATCTGCAGGCCCAGGACTGCCACCATTGGAGATCCTGTGTTGTAAGATTTGTGCCAGTTTTCTGGGAGAAGGGAGCTGCAGCACTGGGACTAAGGCAAGGGTAACTGGGAAGAGTGGATCTGCCAAAACCCAGGGAGCAGGTCTTGGTGTAAGCAGGTTAGATAGTTAATGTTGGTGCTGTGCTGGTTCCCTAAGATGGTTGTGTGCACAGCAGGGGAGGTAAATGCCTGCTAGTTCCTTTGTTCCTGGAGAAATCCCTCAAGGAATGCTGCCCCTGAAGAACACATTCTGAGATTAGTAAATAACTCTCCCTCCCATATGATCCAGGCATTTTTTCAAATTGCTGCTTTTATACTGTAACTTCTTGGGCTATTAGTCCTGCTTTCTCTTTAAGGGTGAGGATAGCTTCCTACAGCCCTATGGGCTCTCCCAGAGCTGAGCCCACTGACTTAAAATTCTGGGCTTTAAGTCACATTGATATCAAGAACTCATCAAATTAGACCTATCTGGTTTTCAAAGACAAAAGTTATAGGAATTCATCTTCTTTGCACAAGCTTCCTGGTATAAGGATCTGTTTCTCTTCCCACTCTACACCTATGCTACCTTCCCTCTCTTGGCTGGCCCACAGTCCCTTTTTGGTCTGTACTACATCTTTGCCCTTCCTACCCTTTTGAATGTGGCCTCTTCTCTAACTTCAGATATGGAATTTGTTCTGTTAGTCTTCGGGTCATTTTCTGGGTTATTTACACCGATGTGAGTACTATCTAGTTGCGTCCATGGCACAAGGTGAGCGTAGGGTCCTCCTGCTGTGCCATATTCATGAGGGCTCTGGCTTTCACTCTTCAAAATCATCAAGATATAAATAAAAGTCAAAGAAAGATTGAAGGGTTTTTTGTTTGTTTGTTTGTTTTAGTTTAAAAGAATCTAAAGAAGTACAACTTAAAACAACATGTGGGCATAACCTGAATGGAGAGGCTTTAATATATAAGTTGTTTTCCTGATTTTCGTTGTTTTACTATAGTTATGTTAGAGAATGCCCTTGTTTTCCAGAAGTAATCAAGAATTTGAGGATGTGGAAGCATTATATTAGTAAAACACTCAAATTTTTAGGGGGAAAAGTTATTTGAACTGTACTTAAAACTACTGTAAGTTTGACATAGCTTTAATATTTTCAAAATTAACAATTTTTAAACAATATGGTTCACACACAGTGTTACATTAGTTTCAGGTGTACTACATAATGATGCTATGCTCATCACAAGTGTATGTAAAATGTCATTTTTAGTAAGTATTAAATGTTTATATATATAGGCCTCTTTTTATCCACAGATGTATTTGTTCATTCCTACAACAAGCTTTGTGATCTAGTATCCTGCTTTAATTACTGTGTTTTTACACAATATGTTGCTGTTTGGTTGGGCAAGTCTTCCATCAATTCCTTCTTATTAAAACTATCTACATTATTTTTAATAACTCTTTCATATACATTTAAAAATCAGTCTTCAAGGTACATGAAAAATCCTACAGGTATTACTTTGAAAATCACATATGTTATAAATATTGGGATCCAGGTGTCCTGGCATTTCACTGCATCTGTATCTTTGGAGTAAATCCCCAGCAGTGCAATTGCTGGGTCATATGGCAGATCTATTTTTAACTCTTTGAATAACCTCCACACAGTTTTCCAGAGTGGCTGTACCAGTTCACATTACCACCAACAGTGCAAGAGGGCTCCCCTTTCTCCACATGCTCTCCATTTGTTGTTTCCTGTCTTGTTAATTTTCACCATTCTCACTGGTGTGAGGTTGTATCTCATTGTAGTTTTGATTTGTATTTCCCTGATGACCAGTGATGCAGAGCACTTTCTCATGTGCTTGTTGGTCATGTCTATGTCTTCCTCTGTGAAATTTCTGTTCATGTCTTTTGCCCATTTCATGATTGGATTGTTCGTTTCTGTTTATAGCAGCAAAGTCCACAATAGCCACACTGTAGAAGGAGCCTCGCTGTCCATCAAAAGATGAATGGATAAGGAAGATGTGGTATATGTATACAATGGAATATTACTCAGCCATCAGAAACGACAAATACCCACCTTTTGCTTCGACGTGGGTGGACCTGGAGGGTATTACGCTGAGTGAAATAAGTCAATCGGTAAAGGACAAATATTATATGGTCTCATTCATTTGGGGAATATAAAAATTAGTGCAAAGGAATAAAGGGAAAGGAGAGAAAATGAGTGAAAATATCAGTGAGGGTGACAAAACATGAGAGAGAACTAACTCTGGGAAATGAACAAGGCGTAGTGGTAGGGGAGGTGGGCGGGGGTTTGGGGTGACTGGGTGATGGGCACTGAGGGGGGCACTTGGCGGGATGAGCACTGGGTGTTATGCTATATGTTGGCAAATTGAACCCCAATAAAAAATAATTATTAAAAAAGAAAATCACATATGTTGTATTACTTTGAAAGTCATATATGTTGATCCAAATTTAAAATATTATGTTCTTCCTTAGTGCAGGTGATATAAGGTCACTTCTTTTCAGTTTGGAAGAGCTCTTTATTCATGTCTCAGACCATTAGGTCCCAAGATTCTTAATCAAAAGCCTTGAGATTTTTAAGGGTTTTCTTCTCATCTCTGTTACATATGCATCACAATAATAGATAAATAGAATAACCCATTCTGTGAAAGTTTGTTCATTTTTCCTTAGTCATCTCAGTACTTGCTTAATAGAATGAATGGACATGGCAGCAGTAATGGGAGTTATGTATAGTCTCACTCAACAACTTGTCCCTGCTACTCTCTTTTGGAAAGACTTAGTCACTAATATCAAGACACTGATATTTCTTTGAATATGCCAAAATTATTCCCATGTCTGGGCTTTGCACTAGCAATCCCTTTGCCGAAAATGTTATGTTCTTTTACTATTATGATTCACTCTCTTTTTGTTACTCAATTCTTAGTTTATTTATTTTCTTTTCTTTTTAAAAATATTTTATTTATTTATTCATGAGAGGCACGGAGAGAGGCACAGACATAGGCAGAGGGAGAAGCAGGCTCCATGCAGGGACCCTGATGTGGACTCAATCCCAGCACTCCGGGATCACACTCTGAGCCAAAGACAGACACTCAACCACTGAGTCACCCAAGCGTCCCACGATAACATAATTTCAATTAAAATGTTAATAGTTGGTAATGACTTTGTGTGTTAACTCTGCCAATGGAAAAAAACTTAGTGAAGGACTCTGGAAGACCATAACAGTCTTTAAGACTCATTGTAATGGATCACAACAATCCATTTGTTCTATGGTTGATAATGTGCCACCAATATGTGTTTTTAATTTTAGTGAAAGAATTCTTAAAATCCAAACATTTTTTAAATTTCATTGCATGAAAGAGAATACTCAATTTATATTTGAGGGTAAATATAAATTGAATGGCACATCTCAAATTATTTTCATCTTTGCCCCCAAATCTTTTGCAGTCAACAAATGTTAATGTACAATAGCCACATAAAAAACCAGCTGAGGAACATTTGTACAGAATCAAATATTAAACTTGCATACCTATGATAAAAAACAGTATCTTTCCTCTATATTAATTTTATAGATAACATGTCTGAAACCAAATTCTACAGGTAAGAAACAGACTGATACATCTATTTAACTTCAAATATACGCTACTTTTCATGAAAAAGTAAATGTGCTTCAAGAATAGAGTAGAATCATATACCCAAATGGTAGACTTGGAAACCACAGAGTATTCCAAGACTTGAAAAATAATGGAGTTTGTCTGGTTGGAAATTGTGTGTACCTGATGACTATTATTTTTTTTCCTGTCATTTTCTCTTTCTTTGAGCAGGGACATCTATAACTGCTATCCTATTTTTGTCACATCAAGTATTTTGGGAACAGATAACTTATTTTCTAGCTTCATAAGTGGAGATATAGAGAGGAATTCTGCTTCAGGATGGATTACACCCAGATCCTCACCCATATATAAGTAGATGATTTAGATAGGGAGATTAGGAACTTTGATTTCATGAAACTCAGATGGGTTTTTTCATTTGTGTTGTTAGTGCAATAGGATTACATTTTTATGGCCTTTTCAATGGGATAAATGTATTTTGCATGTGAGATTAATGTGAATTTTGTGGAATTGGGGGTGGATTTTGATAGGCTGAATAATGGTGTCTCCCGTAGGTATCTATTTCTTAATCCTCCAAGTGGGGGATATATTACAATAAATGTTGTTATAAACAAAAACAAACCCACAGGCCCAAAATAGAGTAATTAAAAAATTAAATACTGATGAGATTGAATGTAAAATTCATCTCAGCTAAATCAGCTCCAAATTCAGCTCAGCCTGTAAAACTAAACAAGCTGTGTGCTTCCAAAATACAATAGTGTTACAAGCATAAGATAGACATTCCCATTCCAAAAGGAATAAATAGGAAAAAAAAAATAAAGGAGGGACAGACACCGGGTAAGTGCAAACCTAATGGGACAAACAAACAACATTAAATTAAATCTTAAGGCTCAGTCTTCCACCTTTCAGGCCCATTGAGGTAGCAAAATTACCCCCAGGCTCAGTGAGAGCCTTTCTGCCTGCATTCTTTTCCCATGATGATTCTCTGTCTAGGTCCTATGCCTCTGCCAGATTGGGGTCCTGAGCTTGTGGCTCTACTTAGTGATCTTATCCTTTGAGATCTAAATGGAGGTAGCTATGCCCCCAGGCCTGTGTACTCTCAGGAGCACTCTATTTGCTGCCTGTACCCCTACAGCGGAATGGCCACAAAGACCTGCACTGCATCAGGGTCTTCTGGAGCTGTACCTAGTGTGGATAAGGAGTGGAATGCTAGAGTGTGGGGAGAGAAGCCTGCAATGTGAGATAGTACTAGGCCAAAGCTCACAAAAGCTTGTGGTCTCTTATTTGAAATTATTCTGCTCCCAAGCCCTTGCATGCTGGGCCTGTGATGGGGTTAGAGGCTCTGATGATTTCTAAACTGACTTCAGAATCATTATTCCATCATCTTAAAAAATAGTGTTTGGCTTCTGTTGAGAAATTTTATATATATTAACTCCTTATCAAACAGTGTTTGGCTACATCCTTTCTCATTTTCTGCAATATGGATTGGCTGAGAATTTTCCAAATCTTAGTGTTTTGCTTCCTTTTTGCTTAACAATCCCATCTTGAAGTCATTTTTCATTCATATATCCAAGAAGTCAGGAAGAGCCAAGCTGTATTTTCAACACTTTTCTTAGAAACACCTTTAGCTAAATATCCAATTTCATCACTCAAAAACTCTACTTTATATAGAGCTCTATAATATGGACACAATTCAGTCAAAATTTTTGTTGCTTTATAGCAAGGATTGTTCTCCAACACTCAATAACATATTCTTCGTTTCCATCTGCAAACTCATCAGAATGGCTTTTATTGTCCATATTTCTGCCAACAGTCTATTCGTAATTACTCAGGTATTTTCAAAGGAAAATGAGGCATTCTCTACAGTTCTCTGTTCTTTCTGAGCTCTCACCAAAACTGTCTAGCTCCAAAGCTTCTTACATATGTTTATATGAGTTACAGCACCACCCCCCTCCTCAGCACCAAGTTTTGTCTTAGTCATTTTGGACCACTCTAACAAAAGTACTATAGACTGAATGACATAAATAATAAACACTTATTTACCACAATTCTGGAGGCTAAGAAGGTCAAGATCAAGGTGCCAGAAGATCGCATGTCTAGTTAGAGACCACATACTCGTTTATAGACCATTGTCTTTTTCCCCTCTGTATTCACATAGTTGAATCACATAGTTGAAGGGGCAAGGGAGCACAGTGAGGTCTCTTTTATAAGGACATATCTCACTCATGAGGGCTCCATCCTCATAACCTAATCTCTTTCCAAAAGCCCCACATCCAAATAAAATCACATTGAGGATTAGGTTTCAAAAAATACATATTTGGGGGAGGGACTCAAATATTCAGATTGTGGCAGCTTCTTTCTCTTCTTTTGTAAAAGATTAGGTAAAATAATATCCAGCATCCTTTCCAGATAAAACATTTTATTTTTATCTCTGCACTAATTTCCTAGGTTTGAAAGAACACAGATCTCATTTGGAGAGAAACAAATTTTTCATATTAACAGATACAAAGAGCCTAATCACTTGAGCACTAATTTTAATCCAAATTTGTATACTTCATATTTAAAGTTTTACTCTACTATTTAAAATAATTTATTTGCATCCAGAGCTAAGTAATGTATTCTGGGTCACTTTTAGTTTTGTTGTTGTTGTTGTTCTTTTGTTTTGTTTTGTTTTGTTTTTTCTTTAAACAATTTCCATAACCTTGATTCTAATAAACTTATTTGGATTTTTCCAACACTTGAATTCTCTTAAAAAGATAAATACTATTTAGATGAGACCAACCACAAAGGACTCAGGGACTGACCTGTAGAGGACAATTATTTTCTTCCTACTATTTGAATTCTTAACACCATCACAAAATTTAGATCATGACATGTTCATATGAGCCAGGTTTTTTTCCACTTTCCAATAAAGGTTTGGCATTCTAGTCTAATGTAGTTCTAGATAGAAAAACATTAAATTTTAAATATTTGGTAGAGGGTAGCCCCAGTGGGGCAGTGATTTAGCACTGCCTGTGGCCCAGGGTGTGATTCTGGAGACACTGGATTGAGTCCCACGTCAGGATCCTACATGAAGCCAGCTTCTCCCTCTGCCTGTGTCTCTGCCTCTCCCTCTGTGTGTGTGTGTGTGTATCTGATGAATAAATAAATAAAATCATAAATAAAATCATAAATAAATAAATAAATAAATATTTGGTAGAGATAAATGGTATTTTTTTATTGGAGATCCAATTGCCAAAATATATCATAATACCCAGTGCTCATCCCGCCAAGTATCCTCCTCAGTGCCCATCATCCAGTCACCCCAAATCCCCGCCTGCCTCCCTTTAAACTTACACTTGTTCGTTTCCCAGAGATTGGTGACTCTCATATTTTGTCACCCTCACTGATATTTTCACTCATTTCCCATTATTCCCTTTCACTAATTTTTACAGTCCTCAAATTAATGAGACCAAATAATGTTTGTCCTTCTCCGACTGACATATTTCACTCAGCATAATACCCTCCTGTTCCATCCAGGAGGATTTGTTGTTTATCAAAGCAAATGGTGAGTATTTGTCATTTCAAATGGATGCGTAATATTCCATTGTATACATATACCACATCTTCTTTATCCATTCATCTTTCGGTGGACACAGAGGCTCCTTACACAGTTTGGCTATTGTGGACATTGCTGCTATAAACATCGGGGTGCAGGTGTCCTGTCATTTCACTGCATCTGTTTCTTTGGCGTAAATCCCCAGCAGTGCAATTGCTAGGTCCTGGGGAAGATCTATTTTTAACTCTTTGAGGAACATCCACCCAGTTTTTCAAAATGGCTGCACCAATTCACATTCCCACCAACAGTGAAAGAGGGATTCTCTTTTTCCACATCCTCTCCAACATTTGTTGTTTCCTGTCTTGTTAAATTTCCCCATTCTCACTGGTGTGAGGTGGTATCTCATTGCGGTTTGGATTTGTATTTCCCTGATGGCCAGTGAAGTGGAGAATTTTCTCATGTGCTTGTAGGCCATGTCTATGTCTTCCTCTGTGAAATTTCTGTTCATGTCTTTTGCCCATTTCATGATTGGATTGCTTGATTGTTTGCTGTTGAGTTTAATAAGTTCTTTATAGATCATGGATACTAGCCCTCTATCTGATAGGTCATTTGCAAATATCTTCTCCCATTATTTAAGTTGTTTTTTTTTTTTAGTTTTGTTGACTGTTTCTTTTGCTGTGCAGGATATTTTACCTTGATGAAGTCCCAATAATTCATTTCTGCTTTTGGTTCTCTTACTTTCATGGATGGATCTTGCAAGAAGTTGCTATGGCCAAGTTCAAAAAGGGTGTTGCCTGTGTTCTACTCTAGGACCTTGATGGAATCTTGTCTCACATTTCGATCTTTCATCCATTTTGAGTTTATCTTTGTATATAGTATAAGACAATGGTCTAGTTTCATTCTTCTGCATGTGGCTGTTCAATTTTCCCAACAGCATTTATTGAAGAGATTGTCTTTATTCCAGTGGATTGTCTTTATTCCAGTGGATCCAGTGTCTTTCCTGCTTTGTCAAATATCAGTTTACCATAGAATTGAGGGTCCACTTCTGGATTCTCTATTCTGTTCCATTGATCAATGTGTCTGTTTTTGTGCCAGTACCAAACTGTCTTGATGACCACATTTGTAGTAGTACGTGAAATCTGGCATTGTGATGCCCCCAGCTATGGTTTTCTTTTTTAAAATTCCCCTGGCTATTCAGGGTCTTTTCTGATTCCACACAAATCTTAAAATAATTTGTTCTAACTCTCTGAAGAAAGTCCATGGTATTTTGATAGGGATTGCATTAAACGTGTAAATTGCCCTGGGTAACATTGACATTTTCACAATATTAATTCTGCCAATCCATGATCATGGAATATTTTTCCATCTCTTTGTGTCTTCCTCAATTTCTTTCAGAAGTGTTCTGTAGTTTTTAGGGTATAGATCCTTTATCTCTTTGGTTAGGTTTATTCCTAAGTGTCTTATGATTTTGGGTGCAATTGTAAATGGGATTGACTACTTAATTTCTCTTTCTTCAGTTTCATTGTTAGTGTATAGAAATGCCACTGATTTCTGGGCATTGATTTTGTATCCTGCCACAACGGCCGCATTGCTGTATTAGTTTTAGCAATCTTGGGGTTTTCCATGTACAATATCATGTCATCTGCGAAGAGGGAAATTTGACTTCTTCTTTGCCAATTTGAATGCCTTTTATTTCTTTTTGTTGTCTGATTGCTGAGACTAGGACTTCTAGTACTATGTTGAATAGCAGTGGTGAGAGTGGACATCCCTGTCGTGTTCCTGATCTTAGGGGAAAGGCTCCCAGTGCTTCCCCATTGAGAATGATATTTGCTGTGGGCTTTTTGTAGATGGCTTTTAAGATGCTGAGGAATGATCCCTCAATCCCTACACTCTGAAGAGTTTTGATCAGGAATGAATGCTGTATTTTTGTCAAATGCTTTCTCTGCATCTATTGAGAGGATCATATGGTTCATGTTTTTTTCTCTTGTTGATATAATCTAACACATTGATTGCTTTACCAGTGTTGAACCAGCCTTTCATCCCAGCGATAAATACCACTTGATCATGGTGAATAATCTTCTTAATGTACTGTTGAATCCTATTGGCTAGTATCTTGTTGAGAATTTTTGCATCTGTGTTCATCAGCGATATTTGTCTATAATTCTCCTTTTGGTGGGGTTTTGGTCTGCTTTTGGAATTAAGGTGACACTGACCTCATAGAATGAGTTTGGAAATATTCCAACTCTTTCTATCTTTCTGAACAGCTTTAGTAAAATAGGTATGGTTTCTTCTCTAAACGTTTGATAGAATTGCCCTGGGAAGCCATCTGTCCTTATACTTTTGTGTCCTGGGAGGTTTTTGATGACTGCTTCAATTTCCTCCCTGTTAGCTTGTTCAGGTTTTCTATTTCTTCCTGTTCTAGTTTTGGTAGTTTGTGGTTTTCCAGAAATGCATCCATTTATTTTGGAGTGCCTAATTTATTGGTGTACAGCTGCTCATAATAGGTTTTAAAATTGTTTTTATTTCCTTGTTATTTGTGGTGATCTCTTGTTTTTCATTCATGATTTTATTAATTTAAGTCATTTCTTCTTTTTAATAAGGCTGGCTAATGGTTTGTTTATCTTATTAATTGTTTCGAAGAACCAACTCCTGGTTTTGTTTATCTGTTCCACAGTTCTTCTGGTCTGTATTTGACTGAGTTCTCAAATCTTTATTAATTATCTTCTTCTTCTGGGTGAAGGTTATTTGCTGTTTTTTTCTCTAGCTCCTTTAGGTGCAAGGTTAGCTTTTGTATTTGAGTTCTTTCCAGTTTTTGAATGGATGCTTGTATTGCGATGTATTTCCCCCTCAGGACTGCTTTTGCTGCATCCCAAAGATTTTGAATGGTTGTATCTTCATTCTCATTAGTTTCCAGGAATCTTTTTAATTCTTCCTTAATTTCCTTGTTGACCCTTTCATGTTTTAGCAGGATGGTCCTTAACCTCCATGAGCTTGAAATCCTTCCAAACTTCTTCTTGTGATTTAGTTCTAATTTCAAAGCATTATGATCAGAAAATATGCAGGGAATGATCACAATCTTGTGGTATCAGTTAAGACCTGATTTGTGACCCAGAATGTAGTCTATTCTGGAGAAAGTTCCATGTGCACTTGAGAAGAATGTGTATTCAGTTGCCTTTGGATGTAAAGTTCTGTAAATATCAGTGAAATCCATCTGATCCACTGTATCATTTAAGCTTTTTTTTTCCCCCTCTGGAGATGTGCTAGAAGATCTATCAACTGTAGAAAGCGCTGTATTCAAGTCTCCAAGTATAAGAGTATTATTATCTGGGATCCCTGGGTGGCGCAGCGGTTTGGCGCCTGCCTTTGGCTCAGGGCGCAATCCTGGAGACCCGGGATCGAATCCCATATCGGGCTCCCGGTGCATGGAGCCTGCTTCTCCCTCTGCCTCTCTCCCTCTCTCTCTCTCTCTCTCTCTGTGACTATCATAAATAAATAAATTTTAAAAAAATTTAAAAAAGAGTATTATTATCTAAGTATGTCTTAACTTTGGTTATTAATTTATATACTTAGCAGCTCCTGCATTCGGGGCATAAATATTCATGAGTGTTAGATCCTCTTGTTGGATAGATCCTTTAAGTATGATATAGTGTCCCTCTTCATCTCTTTCTATAGTATTTGGGATAACCTTTAATTTATCTGATATGAGGATGGCTACTCATGCTTTCCTTTGAGGGCCATTTCAATGGTAGATGGTTCTGCAACCTTTTATTTTCAGGCTGTAGGTGTCCTTATGTCTAAAATTTGTCTCCTATAGATAGCAAATAGATGGGTCATGCTTTTTTATCCAGTCTGCAACCCTGTGCCTTTTGTTTTTTTGTTTTTTTGTTTGTTTGTTTGTTTGTTTGTTTACCCTGTGCCTTTTGATGGGATCATTAAGCCCTTTCATGTTCCGAGTTACTATTGATAGATATAAATTTAGCATCATCCTAATACGTATGCAGCCTCTGTTTTTGTTTATTGTTCCCTTGGACTTCCTCTTTCTTTTACAGAGTCCCCCTTAATTTTTCTTGCAGAGCTCGTTTGGTGGTCACATATTCTTTCAGTTTCTGCCTATCTTGGAAGCTCTTTATCTCTCCTTCTATTCTGAATGAGAGCCTTGCTGGATAAAGGATTCTTGCCTGCAGGTTCTTCTCATTTAGGATCCTCAATATATCCTGCCAGTACTTTCTGGCCTGTCAGATCTCTGTGGAGAGGTCTGTTGTTAACTTAATACTTATCCCCATAAAGGTTAGGGATTTCTTGTCTCTTGCTGATTTAAGGATCTTCTCTTTATCTTTGGAATTTGTAAGTTTCACTATTAATATCAGGGTGTTGATCGGTTTTTATTAATTTTCAGGGTGGGTAATCTCTCCATCTCCTGGATGTTAATGCCTGTTTCCCTCCCCAAGTTAGGGAAGTTCTCAGCTATGATTTGTTCAAATACACTTTCTGGTCTTTTGTTCCTTTCAGTTCTCTCTGGAACCCCAATTAAACATAGATTTTTCCTTCTGAGGCTGTCTTTTATTTCCCTTAACCTAGCCTCATGATCTTTTCATTGTTTTTCTCTTTTTTCCTCAGCTTCCTTCCTTGCCATCAACTTGTCTTCTATATCACTCACTTGTTCTTCTATCTCTTTAACCCTCGTCGTTAGAACCTCCAGTTGGATTGCAACTCATTTAATAGATTTTTAATTTTGGCCTGATTAGATCTAAATTCTGCAGTCATAAAGTCTCTTGAATTCTTATGCTTTTTTTCTAGAGCCACCAGTAGCTTTATAATTTTGCTTCTGAATTGGCTTTCTGACATTGAATTGTAATCCAAATTCTGTAACTCCGTGGGAGTACTGTTTCTCATTATTTCTTTTGTGGTGAGTTCTTTCTTCTAGTCAGTTCTCTCAGTTCAGATTGGCTAAAAACAAGTTATACCAGGAAAAGGAGAAAAAGAGAAAAAGAAAGAGGGGGGAACAAACAACAAAAAACAAGGAAGGGGGGATCCCTGGGTGGCACAGCGGTTTGGCGCCTGCCTTTGGCCCAGGGCGCGATCCTGGAGACCCGGGAGTCCCGCGTCGGGCTCCCGGTGCATGGAGTCTGCCTGTGTCTCTGCCTCTCTCTCTCTCTCTCTGTGACTATCATAAATAAATAAAAAAATTTAAAAAAATGTTTAAAAAACAAGGAAGGGTATCCTATGATTCTATATACTGTAAGTCCCTCGAGTTCCCCTGGAACTTTCCAGTGCTGCTTGGTCAAGAACTTGGTCTTCCCCCGTCCTTCCAGCTGGTCTTCTGGGGGAGGGGCCTTCTGTGCTGATTCTCCAGTGCCCCATTTGGCAGGCGGCGTGGTAGCTCCCCCATGTGCGGGGCTCAGTGTGTGCTGTTTATCCTGTCAGGCCCCTGCTCCCTGGTGGCCCTGCTCAGTCACAGGGACAAGGTGACACAAGGAGGAATAACAACCATGGTAGCGGCCAGCTCTCCAGCCCTGAAGTCAGCTCCCCCAGTAACCACCACAGTCTCCCAGTCTGCAGGGGCCTGGATATTCTGGCGGGGGGGCGGTGGCACTGATCTTCACAGCTCAGGGCCGCCCAGTGGCTGGAGTGTCCTTGCTGCCCTTTGTGCTCCCGGCCTCCGCCTGTCTGGGGGGAGCGCCGGATCTTGGGCTGTATCCCCAGCGTCCTGGGCTCCGGGGCCTGCACTGCTGGAATTGTGCTCTTGGGCTGTGCAGGCCCCTCCTCACGGAGCCGCCACCTGAGCTGCCGCCTGAGCTGCTCCCGAGGTCCTGCCGGGTGCGTGCTCCAGCTCTTTAGGGTGCTTGGCCTGAGGTGTGTGGCACGCTCTCCCCCGGGGCACACTTCCTCTGTTAGTGTCCCTGGGAGCCTGAGGGCATCACTGCCTCTCCTGGGATCCTGCCCAAGTTCCCTGTGAGTGCCTTTTGGTCCACGAAGATTGGTAAAGTTCCTGTTTCTCAGGGACTGGGCTTTCCTATCCTGAAGGCTCTCCCGCCGGCCTTAGCTGGGCTCCTCGCAGGGGCCCTTCCCCCTTGGATGCTTTTTCATTTATTTTTTTTCTGTCTTCCTACCTTGATAGAAGCGCCAACTCTTTTCACTGTAGCATTCCAGCTGTTTTCTCTCTAAATCTCAGGCCGAATTCATAGGTTTTCAGGATGATTTGAAAGCTATCTAGGTAATTTGGTGGGGACAGGTGACTTGGGGAATCCTACTCTTCCGCCATCTTGCCCCACCTCCGTGATATGTGGTATTCAAAGGAAGACAAATATATTAAAATAAGATGTTTTTACTTTTAACACTTATATTAGAAAAAAATAAAAACATGAAATCTGACTTTGGAAAGTATCAGAAAACCTTTCTCTATATGTACAGATGAAACATTTCAAGATTATTTGTGTCAATAAGTTTCAAATTAGTTTCATAAAGTATCATTTGCACTTGCTTGATGAAAAAAATGTAGCATTACAGAATTTCAATGTTTTTTTTTCTTCACCATCTTTGGGAAATCTCTAATTTTTATCAGTATAAGCAGGTTCTGATCCTTTTTCATAATCATGTCACCAATGAATCCCTATGAATGTCTTAACACTCTGGGTTGGCCCCAAATTGAAAAAGCAAAAAGCAAGAGGAATTTGACAGCATTAGATATTTGATTATTTTTTTAAAAAACTGATGATTTAGAGATGATATAGGCATAGCAATAACGAAATATGAGACATCAAGCTTTAGCACTACAATATTATACAAAGGATTGACTTATAAATCCTGCCACATCATCATTAAACGTGAAGTATGAAGTACTGCTCAAATAGATATGGTAGTATATTATTGTGAAAGGCACACTGATAAGGAATCTACTTTTAGTTTCTTCACTAGATTGAGTTTAGTAATACTCCATAATCTGAGCTTCTACTTCTTCTTCAATCTAATGGGGTAATATGATGGGTTTTTTTTTCATGTCCCACAAGTTTAAGAAGATTGAATGAAGTAATGTATTGATCTTTTTTTAAGTTTATCTTACTCAGAGTTCATTGAGATTCTTAAATTTTGTAGATCAACATGTTTCATTGAATTTTGGGAGATTTAGACCATCAATTCTTTAAATATTCTTTTCACACAATTTTCGGGTTTCTTCTGG
The DNA here is from genome assembly GCF_905146905.1 of Nyctereutes procyonoides. Classification (NCBI taxonomy): domain Eukaryota; kingdom Metazoa; phylum Chordata; class Mammalia; order Carnivora; family Canidae; genus Nyctereutes; species Nyctereutes procyonoides. Next base: position 60,246,208 of record NW_026575125.1, on the reverse strand, counting down.
GACTTCCATTGTGTATGCTGATAATCTTGATGGTATCTCACAGGCCTCTGTTGCTCTTCATTTTTCTTTATTTTTTCTTTCTATTCCTCAAACTAGATACTCTCAAGTGGCCAATTTTTAAGTTTGCTGACACCTTCTACTGCTTGCTCAAATCTGTGGTGAACTACTGTCATGAATTTTTCATTTCAGGTATTTTATTTTAAACTCCAAAATTATGTGTGGTTTCTTTATTAATTTCTATTTTTATTGATGTTTTCTACTTGGTGGAACATTGTTCTTATACTTTCCTTCAGTTCTTTAGACATGGTTTATTTACCCCTTTGAAAGTATTTAAAATAATTGATTTAAAGTTTTCCTGGAACATACAACATCTGAGTTTCCTTGGGGGGTGGTTATTACTTACTTTTTCCCTGTGCATGGGTTACTCTATTCATGTGTATCTCTCATATTTTTTAAACTGTGGATTTCAGTTAATATATGCAGTAACTCTGGAAATCAAATTCTCACTCTCCCCCACCCCAGGTTTGTGATCATAATTTTTGTTGTTTGCTTAGTATTTTTTCTGAACTAAATAATTATGCAAACTATATATTCTCTGTCAAGTTTGGCACCTAAGGTCTCTGTCTCTGTTCACTTAGTGTCAACTAATGATTGGTAATATATTTCCCTAAATACCTGGAAAAAATAAACCCTCCAGTCTTTGCTAAGTACTCTGTGTGCTTCTTAGGACATACATTAACCCTCTGCTTAACACATCACAATTCTGCTTTAGTCTTTACTTCTTGCCTCAACAGAGCTTCAAAGTCCGCCAGAATTGAGAGGTTAGGGACTTCTCAGATTTTTCCTGAGCATGCAAACAGCCTTAAGCATACATGTGGGCATCTTGACTCTCTAAGGTATGTTAAAGTTTTTCAATGCTTCTATGAGCATCTCATCCTGAGATTTTCCTATAAAACTTTTTGGTCTATCTATTGTTTTACCTTTTCCATCACCTAAGGAAGCTGTGATGTTAAGATGTTCAATAAATGCCCTGTACAGAGAGGCTTTTAGGACCTGGTAACTGGATAAGTTAGAATGAGATCAAATATAGGCAAGCCTTTGAAAGGGTCACACAGAGAACCACCAGATAGGTCAAATAATGACTACTGTTTGAAAATTATGCCTTAGAAATACTTCAGCTCCATTTTGTGATCTCCAGTGTTGGGAATGTTGGGTATTATTTTCCAAGGTTACCACTGAGCTTGTAAGTGGAGGATAAGACTATAATAAATAAAAATACCATAAAAATCATAATTTTTACTGAGATTTAGATGTATATTTTCTTTTACTAAAGGCTTTAAATGTCAGGTTGCTGCAAGCCTTTGGTTAATTTCCAGAGTTCTGGAAATGTTTTTTTTAATTAATTTTTTATTGGTGTTCAATTTACCAACATACAGAATAACACCCAGTGCTCATCCCGTCAAGTGTCCCCCTCAGTGCCAGTCACCCACTCACCCACACCCCCCGCCCTCCTCCCCTTCCACCACCCTTAGTTCGTTTCCCAGAGTTAGGAGTCTTTATGTTCTGTCTCCCTTTCTGATATTTCCCACATATTTCTTCTCCCTTCCCTTATATTCCCTTTCACTATTATTCATATTCCCCAAATGAATGAGAACATACACTGTCCTTCTCCAATTGACTTACTTCACTCAGCATAATACCCTCCAGTTCCATCCATGCTGAAGCAAATGGTGGTTATTTGTCATTTCTAATGGCTGAGTAATATTCCATTGTATACATAAACCACATCTTCTTTATCCATTCATCTTTTGATGGACACCGAGGCTCCTTCCAAAGTTTGGCTATTGTGGACATTGCTGCTAGAAATATCGGGGTGCAGATGTCCCGGCGTTTCATTGCATCTGAATCTTTGGGGTAAATCCCTAACAGTGCAATTGCTGGGTGGTAGGGCAGGTCTATTTTTAACTCTTTGAGGAACCTCCACACAGTTTTTCACAGTGGCTGCACCAGTTCACATTCCCACCAACAGTGTAAGAGGGTTCCTTTTCTCCACATCCTCTCCAAAATTTGTGGTTTCCTGCCTTGTTAATTTTCCCCATTCTCACTGGTGTGAGGTGGTATCTCACTGTGGTTTTGGTGTGTATTTCCCTGATGGCAAGTGATGAAGAGCATTTTCTCATGTGCGTGTTGGCAATGTCTATGTCTTCCTCTGTGAGAATTCTGTTCATGTCTTTTGCCCATTTCATGATTGGATTGTTTGTTTCTTTGGTGTTGAGTTTAATAAGTTCTTTATAGATTTTGGAAACTAGCCCTTTATCTGATAGGTCATTTGCAAATATCTTCTCCATTCTGTAGGTTGTCTTTGAGTTTTGTTGACTGTATCCTTTCCTGTGCAAAAGTTTCTTATCTTGATGAAGTCCCAATAGTTCATTTTTGCTTTTGTTTCTTTTGCCTTTGTGGATGTATCTTGCAAGAAGTTACTGTGGCTGAGTTCAAAAAGGGTGTTGCCTGTGTTCTCATCTAGGATTTTGATGGAATCTTGTCTCACATTTAGATCTTTCATCCATTTTGAGTTTATCTTTGTGTATGGTGCAAGAGAGTGGTCTAGTTTCATTCTTCTGCATGTGGATGTCCAATTTTCCCAGCACCATTTATTGAAGAGACTGTCTTTCTTCCAGTGGATAGTCTTTCCTCCTTTATCGAATATTAGTTGACCATAAAGTTCAGGGTCCACTTCTGGGTTCTCTATTCTGTTCCATTGATCTATGTGTCTGTTTTTGTGCCAGTACCACACTGTCTTGATGACCACAGCTTTGTAGTACAACCTGAAATCTGGCATGGTGATGCCCCCAGCTATGGTTTTCTTTTTTAAAATTCCCCTGGCTATTCGGGGTCTTTTCTGATTCCACACAAATCTTAAAATAATTTGTCCTAACTCTCTGAAGAAAGTCCATGGTATTTTGATAGGGATTGCATTAAACGTGTAAATTGCCCTCGGTAACATTGACATTTTCACAATATTAATTCTGCCAATCCATGATCATGGAATATTTTTCCATCTCTTTGTGTCTTCCTCAATTTCTTTCAGATGTGTTCTGTAGTTTTTAGGGTATAGATCCTTTACCTGTTTGGTTAGGCTTATTCCTAGGTATCTTATGCTTTTGGGTGCAATTGTAAATGGGATTGACTCCTTAATTTCTCTTTCTTCAGGCTCATTGTTAGTGTATAGAAATGCCACTGACTTCTGGGCATTGATTTTGTATCCTGCCACGCTACCAAATTGCTGTATTAGTTCTAGCAATCTTGGGGTGGAGGCTTTTGGGTTTTCTACGTAGAGTATCATGTCATCGTCGAAGAGGGAGAGTTTGACTTCTTTGCTAATTTGAATGCATCGTTTTTCTTTTTGTTATCTCATTGTTGAGGCTAGGATATCTAGTACTATGTTGAATAACAGTGGTGAGCGTGGCCATCCTTGTCGTGTTCCTCATTTTAGGGGAAAGTTTCTCAGTTTTTCTCCATTATGAATGATATTGCTGTGGGTTTATCATAAATGTCTTTTAAGATATTGAGGAATGTTCTCTCTCTACCTACACTGAGAATATATATATATATATATATTATTTTTTAATAAATTAATTTTTATTGGTGTTCAATTTACCAACATACAGAATAACACCCAGTGCTCATCCCGTCAAGTGTCCCTCTCAGTGTCCGTCACCCATTCACCCCCACCCCCCGCCCTCCTCTCCTTCCACCACCCCTAGTTCGTTTTCTATATTCAGGAATGGATGCTGTATTTGATGAAATGCATTCTCTGCATCTATTGAGAGGATCAATCCTATAAATTCAATCATATGGTTCTTGTTTTTTCTCTTGTTGATATGATCTATCACGTTGATTGTTTTATGAGTGTTGAACCACCATTAAGGCCTAAATCCCACTTGGTCATGGTAAAAACCTTATTAATGTACTGCTGGATCCTATTGGCTAGAACCTTGGTGAGAATTTTTGCATCCACGTTCATCAGGGATATGTCTATAATTCTCCTTTTTGGTGTGGTTTTTGTTTGGTTTTGAAACCAAGGTCATTTCGGCCTCATAAAATGGGTTTAGAAGTATTCCGTCACTTTCTATCCTGTGGCACAGAGTTGGTAGAAAGGTCTTATTTTTTCTTTAAACATTTGCTAGATGTCCCCTGGGAAGCCATCTGCTTTGGCCTTTTTTGCCTTGGGAAGTATTTCATGATTGTTTCAATTTCCTCACTTGTTACTGGCCAGTTCAGGTTTTCTATTTCTTCCCGTTCCAGTTTTGATAATTTGTGGTTTTCTAGAAATGCATCCATTTTCTAGATGGCCTAATTTGTTGGCATATAGCTACTCATAATACATTTTTAAAAATCGTTTGTGTTTCCTTGGTATTGGTTGTGATCTCTCTTCTTTGGTTCATGATTTTATTAATTTGAGTCTAGGGGTTTATCTAACTTATCAAGTTTTTCAAAGAACCAACTCCTGGTTTTGTTGATCTGTTCTACAGTTCTTCTGGTCTCTATTTCATTGAGTTCTGCTCGAATCTTCATTATCTCTCTTCTTCTGCTTGGTGTAGTCTTTTATTACTGTTTTTTTTTTCTCCAATTCCTTTAGGCAAAAATTTAGCTTCTGCATTTGAGGTTTTTCCAAAGTATTGGGGGTGGCTTGTATTGTGATGTATCAATGTATTTCCCTCTCAGGTCTGCTTTTGCTGTATCCCAAAGATCTTGAACGGTTGTATCTTCATCTTCATTAGTTTCCATGAATCTTTTTAATTCCTCTCTAATTTCCTGGTTGATCCATTCATCTTTTGGTAGGATGATCTTTGAGTTTCTTCCAAATTTCTTCTGTGATTGAGTTCTTTTTTCAAAGTATTGATATCTGAAAATATGCAGAGGGTAATCCCAATATTTTATTATTGGTTGAGACCTGATTTGTGACCCACTATGTGGTCTATTCTGGAGAAAATTCCATGTGCACTTGAGAATAATATGTATTCAGTTGTATTCTGATGGAAAAATCTGTATGTATCTGTGAAATCTATTTGGTCTAGTGTATCATTTAAAGCCCTCCTTTCTTTGGTGATGTTCTGCTTAGAAGATCTGTTATTTGCTAAAAGTGCCATGTTGAGGTTTCCTGCTTTTGTTGTATTATTATCTAAGTATCTCTTTACTTTGGTTATTAATTGATGGACATACTTGGCAGCTCATGCATTAGGGGCATAAATATTCATGATTGTTGGGTGTTCTAGTTGGATATACCCTTTAAGTATGATAAAGTGTCCCTCTTCATCTCTTACTACAGTCTTTGGGATAAACTTTAATTTATCTGATATGAGGATGGCTAACCCAACTTACTTTTGAGGACCATTTGAGTGATAAATGGTTCTCCACTCCTTCATTTTCAGGCTAGAGGTGTTCTTAGTCTAAAATGAGTCTCCTGTAGACAGTAAATAGATGGGCTTTGCTTTTTTATCCACCCTAAAACCCTGCATCTTTTGATAGGACCATTTAGCCCATTCACATTAAGAGTAACAATTGAAAGGTGTAAATTTAGTGTCATCATATTACCTATTCAGTCCCTGTTTTTGTGGATTGTTTCGTTGGGCCCCCTATTTCTTTTACAGTGTCCTCTTTAATATGTGTTTCAGATTCATTTTTGTGGTCACATATTCTGTCAGTTTCTGCCTATCCCGGAAGCTCTTTATCTCTCCTTCTTCTTCTTTTTTTTTTTTGAATAACTTTTCTTTTTATTTATTTATTCATAGAGACACAGAGAGAGGGGGAGAGAGAGAGTGAGAGAGAGAGAGAGAGAGAGAGAGGCAGAGACATTGGCAGAGAGAGAAGCAGGCTCCTCAAAGGAAGCCCGATGTGGGACTCGATCCTGGGACTCCAGGATCATGCCCTGAGCTGAAGGCAGACACTTAACTGCTGAACCACCCAGGCATCCCATTCTTTTCTTTTTTTAAAGATTTAATTTATTTATTCATGAGAGGCACAGAGAAGAGAGAGGCAGAGACACCAAGGCAGAGGGAGAAGCAGGCTTCCCTCAAGGAGCCTAATATGGGACTCCATCTCAGAATCCAGGATCCCGACCTGAGCCAAAGGCAGATGCTCAACTGCTGAGCCACCCAGGCATCGCTTTACCTCTCCTTCTATTCTGAATGACCTCGTGGCTGGATAAAGTATTCTTGGTCACATTTTCTTCTCATTTAGTACCCTGTATATATCTTGCCAGCCCTTCTGACCTGCCAGGTCTCTGTAGAGAAGTTTGCTTTTAATCTGATATTTCTTCCCACATACCTTAAGAATCACGTAATTCACTCTGCTTTAAGAATTTTCTCTTTTTCTTTGAAATTTGCAAGTTTCACTATTAAGTGTCAAGGTGTCGAATGGTTTTTATTGATTTGGGGGGTCCTGCCTATATCTTGGAGTTGAATGCCTGTTTCCTTCCCAAGAATTGGGAAGTTCTCAGCTATGATTTGTTCAAATATACTTTGTGGTTCTCTCTCTCTCTCTCAGCCTCTTCTGGTATACTAATTAGAAGTTTATTCTTCCTTCTAAAGCTATCATTTATTTCCCTAAGCCTTTCCTCATGAGTTCTTAATTGTTTTTTTTTTCTTTTTTTCATCAGCTTTCTTCCTTACCATAAACTTGTCTTCTATGTCACTTACTTTCTCTTCCACCTCCTTTACCCTCACAGTTAGAACATCCAGTTTGGATTGCATCTCATTTAATCTATTTTTAATTTTGTCCTGATTAAGTCACAATTCTGCAGTAACAAAGTCTCTAGAGTCCTTTGTGGTGTATTTTTAAGGATTTTCTATGTATAGTGTCAGGTCATCTGCTAATGGTGAAAGTTTTACTATTTTTCTTACAAATATGTAAGCTTGTTTTTTGTTTGTTTTTCACTTCTTGACTGCTGTGGCTAGGACTTCCAGCAATCTGATGAATAGAAGTGGTGAGAGTGGACATCCTTGTCTTGTTCCTGATCTTAGAGGGAAAAGTCTTTTTACACCATTGAGTATGGTGTTAGCTGTGTGTATTTCATATATGGCCTTTATTATGTTGAGGTGTGTTCCCTCCAATCCTACTTTGTTATCATGGTTTTATTGAATGGATATTGTACTTAGTCAATGTGTTCTAAGAATCTATTGATGTGTCATGCTGATTGATTTGCAAACATTGAACCAAATTTGTGTGCCTGGAGTAAATCCCACTTGATTTTAATGAATGATTTAAAATTTATTTTTAGATTTTATTTGCTAATATTTGGAGGGGGATTCTTGTATCTATATTCGTCAAAGATATTGGCTCGTAGTTTTTTTTTCTTTGTAGTGCCTTTATTTGGTTTTGCTATCAAGTTAATGCTGGCTTCATATAATGAATTTAGAAGCTTTCCTTACTCTTGTATTTATTTAAGATTTTATTTAAATTCAAGTTAAGTAACATATATTGTATTATCAGTTTCAGGGATAGAATTTGTGATTCGTCATGTGCATATGACATCCAGTGCTCATTACAACAAGTGCCTTTGTTAATGACCATCATACATTTAAACCACCCCCCCACCCACATACCCTCCAACAGCCCTCAGTTTATTCCCTATAATTAAGAGTTTCCTGTGATTTGCCTCCCTCTTTGTTTTTACATTATTTTGTTTTTCCTTCTTTTCCCTCATGTTCATCTCTTTTAGGAATAGGTATTTCCTTTTCTTTAAATGTTTAGTAAAATTTACCTGTGAAGCTATCTGGCTCTGGACTTTTGTTTGTTGGTAGTTTCTTTGATTACTGAATAAACTTCCTTGCTAGCAATCAGTCTCTGCAAATTTTCTATTGCTTTGTGATCCAGTTACTGAAATATTTTTCTGTTTCTATTAATTTACCCATTTTTTCTATGTTGTCAGTTTGATGGTATATCATTTTTTTCATAGTATCCTTTATAAATCTTTTGTGTTTCTGTGATATTTGTGTTTATTTCTCTTCATTCATTTCTCATTTTATTTGAGTCCTCTATTGTTTTTATGATACTCTGGCTAAGTTTTACTGTTTTTTTTTTTTTTACCTTTTCAACAAAACAGCTCCTGGTTTCATTGGTCTGTTCTATTTCATTTAATATCTATTTCTGTTCTCATATGTATTATATATTTCCTTCTTTTACTGGTTTTGGGCTTTGTTGTTCCTTTTTTCCCAGCTCCTTTAGATGTAAAGTTAGGTTGTTTGAGATATCTCTTGCTTTTTTAGTAAGCCTTGTATTACTATAATTTTTTCAATCAGAACAACTTATGCTGTGTCCCAAAGACCTTGGACCATTGTGGTTTTATTTTCCTTTGTCTTGATGTATTTTTTGATCTCCCTTTTGATTCCTGGTTGACCCATTTGTTTTTTAGTAGCATAGTTTTAGTTTCCATGTATTTGGGTTTTTTTAAATATTTTATTTATTTATTCATGAGAGACACACAGAGAGAAGCAGGGTCCCTGCAGTGAGCCTGATGTGGGACTCGATCCCAGGATCCAAGGATCAAGACCTGATCCAAGGGCAGATGCTCAACCACTGAGCCACCCAAGCATCCCATAGCTTCCATGTATTTGTGTTCTTTCCAGATTTTGTCTTCTGATTGATTTTTAGTTTCACATCATTTTCATCAAAAATATGCACACTATAACCTCAATCTTTTTGAATTTATTGAAACTTGTTTTGTGACCTAGCATGTTCTGGAGAATGTTCCATGTGCCCTTGAAAATAATGTGTATTCTCCTGGTATGGGATGGGATGTTTTACGTATAACTGTTAGGTCCATCTGTTCCAATGTGTCACTCAAAGCCACTGTTTTCTTGTTGATTTTCTGTTTGGATAATCCATCCATTCATGTAAATGTTGTGTTAAAATCTTATACTAATATTGCATTACTATTAACGTATGTCTTTGTGTTTGTCAATAGTTGCTTTATGTACTTAGTTGCTCCCTTACTGGGTGCACAAATATTTGCATTTGTTATAGCTTCTTGTTTAATTGTTCTCTTTATCATTACATGGTGTCCTCTGTTGTTTCTTAATACAGTTTTTGTTTTATAGTTTTTATTGTCTGATAGAAGTATTGCTACCTTTGCTTTTTTTTTGTTTCCATTTGCATGGTAAATCTTTTTCTTTAACATTCAAGTATCATGTGCATTTAAGTCTGAGGTAAATCTCTTGTAGACAATGTATCAGTGGGTCCTATTGTTTTATCCATTCACTCACCCTTTATCTTTTGATTGGAACATACAGTCTGTTTCCATTCAAAGTGATTATTGATAAGTATGCACTTATTCTCATTTTATTACTTATATTGTAGTTATCTGTTACTTTCTTCTCTCCTCTTTCCTTGTGATTTAATTCCTTTCCTTAGTGATATATTTCAACTGTTTTCATTTTTATTTTTTGTGTACATATTACAGGTTTTTGATTTGTAAACATTAGGCTCACATATAAGATTTTATGCTGATAACAGTCCATATTAATTTGAAAGTTGTCTAAGTTTGGGCCCAGTGTAAAAGAAACTTAGGTTTACTTTCCTACACCCATGTTTTCTTTATATGACATACTTTACAACCTTTGGTTGTGTAAATCTTATGATTCATTTATAAAATAAATATAAGTCATATAATTTATTTTTACTACTTTTGTATTTTAACTCTACACTAGTTTTCTAAGTGTTTATTCTACTATTTTTAGTATGTCTTAATTAACTGTGATTTTTTTCTTTCATAACTTCCTTATGATTTTGGACTTTTCTTTTCACTCCAAAATTTCCCCTTATCATTTCTCATAAGACTGGATTAGTGGTAATGAACTTCTTTAAGTTTTGCTTGAAAAACTCTTTATCTCTCCTTCTATTCTGAATGATAACCTTGATGGGTAAAGTATTTCTTTTTCTTTCCAGGATTTTGAATAGAGCATTTCACTCCCCTCTGTACTGCAACATTTATGTTGAAAAAACTGCTGATAGCCTTATGAGTTTTCCCTTATGTGCAACTTTTTTATTTAAATTCAATTTAATTAACATATAGCATATTATTAGTTTCACAAGTAGAATAAGTGATTTATTGGTTGCATACAATATCCAGTGCTCATTACATCAAGTGCCCTCCATAATGTCAATCAGCCAATTACACCTTACCCCACCAACCTACCCTCTAGAAATCTTCAATTTGTTTCTGACAGTTACCAGTCCAATAGTTTCCCTCCATCTCTGTTTTTCTTATTTTAATTTTCCTGTCTCTTATGTGCATCTGTTTTGTTTCTTAAATTACACATATGAGTGAAAATATATGGCATTTGTATTTCTCTGACTTATTTTGCTTAGCAGAATACCCTCTAGCTCCATCCACAGTGCTGAAAAAGGCAAGATTTCATTTGTTTTCATGTCTCAGTAAAATTCCACTATATATTTTTTATTCATACCACAATTTTTATCCATTCACATGTTTTTTTTCTTTTTTTTTTAAATTTCACTTATTTATTCATGAGAGACACATAGAGAGAGAAAGAGAGAGGCAGAGACACAGGCAGAGGGATAAGCAGGCTCCATGCAGGGAGACATGAGACTCGATCCCAGGTCTTCAGGATCATGACCTGAGCCAAAGGCAGCACTAAACCGCTGAGCCACCCAGGCTGCCCTGTCCATTCATATGTTGATGGACATCTGGGTTCTTTGCATAGTTTAGCTATTAAAGACATTACAACCATAAGTATTGGGGTGCAAATCACCAGGATGGCTCAGCAGTTGAGCATCTGCCTTCAGCTCAGGTCCTGATCCCAGGATCTGGGATCCAGTTCTGCATCGGCCTCCTTGTGGGAAGCCTGCTTCTCCCTCTGCCTATGTCTCTGCCTCTCTCTGTCTCTCTCTCTCTAAAACTTCCATGAATAAATAAATAACATTTTTAAAAATAATTTTACAGGGGTAGGACAAAGGTAGGCAGAGGAGTAGGGGTCCTCAACTCACCTGGCACCACCAAATTATCTAGAATACTTTCAAACTATCTTGAAAATCTATGAATTTGACATGAGATTTAAACAGAGAACAGCTGGAATGATAAAGAGAGAAGGGTTTTCACTTCCAACAAGATAAGAAGGTGGAAAATAAAATAAAAAAGAATCAAGTGAGAGAGGAGGCCCACAAAGAACTTGGCTAAGGCCTGTGGCAAGAGCCTCTAGGACAGGAAAGCCCAACCCCGGAGAAGCAGGGACTTTAAAAAATCTGCACTGCATTCTTCCAGAACAGAAAGGCACATAGCAGGGAAATCGAGAAGAATCGCAGAAGGGGCAGTAGAGCCTTCAGTTTCCCAGAGTCACTAATAGAGGAAGGGGAAAGCACACCACAGAATGTGGTCCAATCTCTGTAAAGGCCTGGAGCGTGCACCTGGCAGGGCACCTGGGAGAAGCTGGTCGGTCAGGCAGAGGCTCTGGATGGAGGGGTCTGTGCCCTGTTGCCTTTGGGAGTGGCCTCAGGAATGAGATGACAGCAACACAGGCCCTGGAACCTAGGGTAGCCAGCAGACAGAGCCCATGATCCTACACCCCCCCTCCCCGGGACAGGCGGAGGCAGGGAGGGCACAGGACAGTGAGGACTCTCCTGATGCCAGGTGCCCCCAAGCTGTGCATATCAGTGCACCCACAAATGCTGGCCTGGGAAAATCTAGGCCAGAGTGGACTGAGAGTCTGCATTAGTTACTGCGGGGAGCTGACTCCATGGCTTGAGACCTGGCCGCCACCAGTGTTGTTGTTCCTCCTAGTCTCACCACCTGCCTGGGAGAGGTGTAGCCCCCAGGGAACAGAGGCTTCACAGGGTAAACAGCTCTCAATGAGCCCAGCACCCAGCGGGGTACAGGGCATCTCCCCCAGGTACACACACCTGAGAGTCAGCACATCAGGCCCCTCCCCTGGAAGACAAGCTAGAAGGACAGGGAAAGAGCAAGTTCTTAACCAAGAAGCACTGGAAAACTCTAGGGAAAGTTGAGGGATTTACAGTATATAGAACCAGAGGGTACCCCTCCTATTTTTTTCTTCCTCTTTCCAGTACAACTCATTTTTATATCAGACAATAGGGATCCCTGGGTGGCGCAGCGGTTTGGCGCCTGCCTTTGGCCCAGGGCGCGATCCTGGAGACCCGGGATCGAATCCCACATCGGGCTCCCGGTGCATGGAGCCTGCTTCTCCCTCTGTCTGTGTCTCTGCCTCTCTCTCTCTCTCTCTCTCTCTCTCTCTCTCTCTGTGACTATCATAAATAAATAAAAAAAATTATATCAGACAATAAATGTCCTTTTTTTTTCTCTTTTCCCACCTTAACTACAATATTTTACCACCTCTTCAGTTTTAATATTCTCACTTTTTAACTTTCACATTTCTACAATTACAGGTCCTAGATATATTTTCCACTTCTAGATTCCCTTCAACATACTCAACTTAATTTTGGGAGATATACAAGATATGTTTTTTTGTTTGTTTGTTTTGTGTTTTTTTGTTATCTCTGCCTCATTTTGTTCTAGAATGGCTGAAGTTAATACCTTCTAAAACATGAACAGCATGCACACAGAACCAAGTGTTATACCATGCTGGTTCATTCTGTGAGATTCCTCATTCCCATTCTGAACCCCTTTTATCTCATTTATGTTTTCGTGGTCGATGTTGGGGGCTTTTCCAAGTATTTCTGGTTTATATAAATTTGGGACAGAGCATCTTCTAACATACAGAACTTAATACACTCAGAACCAAGAGGATCACCCTCTAGAACTCCACAGGCTACATTCTCCCTCCACTACAACTTCCTCATGACCACCATCTCCTAGTCCCTGCCCACTTTTTTCTTTTTTTCCCGACTTCTTTTGGATTCTTGGCCTTTTATTTTTTACTACTTTGTTTTAAAATGTGTTTTTCACTTTAGTGGTCCTTTTGTTTTATTTCCTTCTGATCTTCATTTTCAATTTCTGGTCTCTGACCTCAGCAGAATCATCTAGGGTGAAATTGACTTAGGTTGTGTTTGATATTCTTGACTCAACCCACTCACACAGCTAGTCTGCACTGAGCAAAATGACTAGAAAGAAGAACTCACCACACAAAAAAGAATCAGAAACAGTACTCTCTGCAAGAGAGTTACAAATTTGGACTACAATTCAAAGTCAAAAAGCCAATTCAGAAGCACAATTATAAGCTACTGTTGGCTCTGGAAAAAAGCATAAAGGAAACAAGAAACTTATTAACTGCTGACTTTAGATCTAATCAGGCTGAAATTGAAAATAAATTAAATGAGATGCAATACAAACTGGAGGTCCAAACGACATGGGTTAATAAGGTAGAAGAAAGAGTGGGTGACACAGAAGAGAAGTTGATGACAAGGAAGGAGGCTGAGGAAGAAAGAGGAAAAAACAATTAAAAAAACATGAGGAAAGGTTAAGGAAAATAAATGACAGCCTTAGAAGGAAAAATCTGCGTATAATTGTTATTCCAGAGAGCGCTGAGAGGGACAAAAGACCAGAAAGCATATTTGTACAAATTATACCTGAGAACATCCCTAATTTTGAGAGGGTAACAGGGATTCAGGTCCAGGAGACAGAGAAGTCCCCTAAAAAAATCAATAAAAAAACATTAAACACCTTGACAATTAATAGTGAAACATGCAGATTCCAAAGGTAAAGAGAAAATCCTTATCAGCAAGAGACAAGAGATCCCTAACGTATATGGGGATAAGTGTTAGTTTAACAGCAGACCTCTCCACAAAGACCTCACAGGCCAGAAATGGCTGGCAGCATACATTCAGGGTCCTAAATACAAAGAACTTGCAACCAAGAATACTTTGTCCAGTAAGGCTCTCATTCAAAATAGAATAAGAGATAAAGAGCTTCTGAGAGAGGCAGAAACTAAAAGAATATATGACCACCAAATCAGCTCTGCAAGAAATATTATGTGGAACCCTGTAAAAGGAAAAGGAAGCCCCAAAAAAAATCCACAAAAGAGACACTGAATAGGTAATACGCTGACACTAAATACATATCTTTGAATACCAACTCTGAATGTGAATGTGTTTAATGATCCAAACAAAATACTCAAAGTTTCAGACTGGATAAAAACACAAGACCCATCTCTTTGCTGCCTACAAGAGACTCAGTTTAGACCTAAGAACACCTACAGCCTGAAAATGAAGGGATGGAGAACCAGTTACAATTCAAATGGTCCTCGAGAAAGCTGGGGTAGCAATTCTCATATCAGATAAATTAAAGTTTATCCCAAAGACGGTAGTAAGAGATTAAGAGGGAACCTATATCATACTTAAAGTGTCTATCCAACAAGAGGACCTAAAAACCATGAATATGTATGCTTCTAATGTGGCAGCTGCCAAGAATATCAATCAATTAATAACCAAAGTAAAGACATACTTAGATAATAATACACTCACAGTAGGGGACTTCAGACGGCACTTTCTGCAAATGAGAGATGTTGTAAGCACAACAACTCCAAAGAAACAAGAGCTTTAAACGATACACTAGACCAGATGGATTTCACAGATATATACAGAACTTTGCATCTGAACACAACTGAATACACATTCTTCTCAAGTGCACATGGAAGTTTCTCCAAAATAGACCACATACTGGGTCACACATCAGGTCTCAACAGATAGGAAAAGATTGGGACTCTCCCTCGCATATTTTCAGACCATAATGCTTTGAAACTTGAACTCAATCACCAGAAGAAATTTGGAAGAAACTCAAACACGTGGAGGTTACAGACCATCCTGCTAAAAGATGAAAGGGTAAATCAGGAAATTAGAGAAGAATTAGAAAGATTCATGGAAACTAAAGAAAATGAAGCACAAACATTCAAAATATTGGGATACAGCAAAAGCAGTCTTAAGAGGGAAATATGTCGCAATAAAAGCATCTCTCAAAAATTGGAAAAAACTCAAATATACAATCTAACCTTGCACCTAAAGGAACTGGAAAAAGAACAGCAAATAAAACCTACACAAAACAGAAGAGAGTTAATAAAGATTTGAGCAGAACTCAATGTAATACATAACAAAAGAGCTGTAGTACAGATCAACAAAACCAGGAGTTGGTTCTTTGATAGAATTAATATGATAGACAAATCATTAGCCAGGCTTATGAAAAACAAACAAGAAAGGACTCAAATTAATAAAATCATGAATGAAAAAGCAGAGATCACAACTAATACCAAGGAAATAAAAATGATTTTAAAATGTATTATGAAGAGCAATACTCCAATAAATTAGTCAATCTAGAAGAAATGGACGGATTACTGGAAAGCCACAACCTACCAAAAGTTGAACAGGAAAAAATGCTGAACCTCACCAGGCAAATAACCAGGGAGGAAA
Source organism: Nyctereutes procyonoides (assembly GCF_905146905.1). Lineage (NCBI taxonomy): Eukaryota > Metazoa > Chordata > Mammalia > Carnivora > Canidae > Nyctereutes > Nyctereutes procyonoides. Next base: position 60,230,815 of record NW_026575125.1, on the reverse strand, counting down.
TTGAAGCAGTCATCTTAAACCTCCCAAGACACAAAAGTCTAGGGTGAGATGGCTTCCCAGGGGAATTCTATCCAACATTTAAAGAAGAAACAATACCTATTCTACTAAAGATGTTCAGGAAGATAGAAAGAAATGGAGTACTTCCAAACTCGTTCTATGATTCCAGCATCACCTTAATTCCACAACAAGACAAATTTCTCCTGAAAAAGTAGAATTATAGACCTTTATCACTGATGAACACTGATGCAAAAGTTCTCAACAAGATAATAGCCAATAGGATCCAACAATACATTAAGAAGATTATTCATCATGACCCAGCAGGATTTATCCCCGGGATGCAAAGAAGTTTCAACACTCATAAAGCAATCAACGTGACAGATCATACCAACAAGAGAAAAACAAGAACCATATGATCCTCTCAAGAGATGCAGAGAATACATATGTCAAAACACAGCATCCATTCCTGCTCAAAACTCTTCAGATTATAGGGATAGAGGGAACATTCCTCAGCATCTTAAGAGCCATCTACAAAAAGCCACAACAAGTATCATTCTCACTGGGGAAACACTGAGAGCATTTCCCCTAAGATCAGGAACAATACAGGGATGTCCAATCTCACCACTGCTATTCCACGTAATACTAGAAGTCCTAGCCTCAGCAATCAGGCAACAAAAAGACATAAAAGCCATTCCAATTGGCAAAGAATAAGTCAAACTCTCCTTCTTCACAGACGGCATGCTACTCTATGTAGAAAAACCAAAAGACTCTACCCCAAGATTGCTAGAACTCATATAGCAATTCAGCAGTGTGGCAGGATACAAAATCAATGCACAGAAGTCGGTGGCATTTCTATACACTAACAATGAGACTGAAGAAAGAGAAATGAAGGAATCAATCCCATTGACAATTGCACCCCAAACCATAAGATACTTAAGAATAAGCCTAACCAAAGAGGTAAAGCCTCTATACAGAACACTTCTGAAAGACATTTAGGAAGACACAAAGAGATGGAAAAATATTCCATGCTCATGGAATGGAAGAATTAACATTGTGAAAATGTCAATGTTACCCAGGGCAATTTACACGTTTGAGGCAATCCCTATCAAAATACCATGGACTTTCTTCAGAGATTTGGAACAAGTCATCTTAAGATTTGTGTGGAATCAGAAAAGACCCCAAATAGCCAGGGAAATATTGAAATGGAAAACCATAGCTGAGGGCATCACAATGCCAGATTTTGTGTTGTACCACAAAGCTGTGGTCATCAAGACAGTGTGGTACTGGCACAAAAACAGACAGATAGATCTATGGAACAGAATAGAGAACCCAGAAATGGGCCCTCAACTTTATGATTAACTAATATTCGATAAAGGAGGAAAGACTATCCACTGGAAGAAAGACAGTCTCTTCAATAAATGGTGCTGGGAAAATTGGACATCCACATGCAGAAGAATGAAACTAGACCACTCTCTTGCACCATACACAAAGATAAACTCAAAATGGATGAAAGATCTAAATGTGAGACAAGATTCCATCAAATCCTAGATGAGAACACAGGCTACACCCCTTTTGAACTCAGCCACAGTAACTTCTTGCAAGATACATCCACGAAGGCAAAAGAAACAAAAGCATCCATTTTGAGTTTATCTTTGTGTATGGTGCAAGAGAGTGGTCTAGTTTCATTCTTCTGCATGTGGATGACCAATTTTCCCAGCACCATTTATTGAAGAGACTGTCTTTCTTCCAGTGGATCGTCTTTCCTCCTTTGTCGAATATTAGTTGACCATAAAGTTCAGGGTCCATTTCTGGATTCTCTATTCTGTTCCATTGGTCTATGTGTCTGTTTTTGTGCCAGTACCACACTGTCATGATGACCACAGCTTTGTAGTACAACCTGAAATCTGGCATTGTGATGCCCCCAGCTATGGTTTTCTTTTTTAAAATTCCCCTGGCTATTCGGGGTCTTTTCTGATTCCACACAAATCTTAAAATAATTTGTTCTAAGTCTCTGAAAAAAGTCCATGGTATTTTGATAGGGATTGCATTGAACGTGTAAATTGCCCTGGGTAGCATTGACATTTTCACAATATTAATTCTGCCAATCCATGAGCATGGAATATTTTTCCATCTCTTTGTGTCTTCCTCAATTTCTTTCAGAAGTGTTCTATAGTTTTTAGGGTATAGATCCTTTACCTCTTTGGTTAGGTTTATTCCTGTGAGACAAGACTCCATCAAAATCCTAGAGGAGAACACAGGCAACACCCTTTTTGAACTTGGCCACAGTAACTTCTTGCAAGATACATCCACGAAAACAAAAGAAACAAAAGCAAAAATGAACTATTGGGACTTCATCAAGATAAGAAGCTTTTGCACAGCAAAGGATACAGTCAACAAAACTCAAAGACAACCTACAGAATGGGAGAAGATATTTGCAAATAACATATCAGATAAAGGGCTAGTTTCCAAAATCTATAAAGAACTTATTAAACTCAACAGCAAAGAAACAAACAATCCAATCATGAAATGGGCAAAAGACATGAAGAGAAATCTCACAGAGGAAGACATAGACATGGCCAACATGCACATGAGAAAATGCTCTGCATCACTTGCCATCAGGGAAATACAAATCAAAACCACAATGAGATACCACCTCACACCAGTGAGAATGGGGAAAATTAATAAGGCAGGAAACAACAAATGTTGGAGAGGATGCGGAGAAAAGGGAACCCTCTTACACTGTTGGTGGGAATGTGAACTGGTGCAGCCACTCTGGAAAACTGTGTGGAGGTTCCTCAAAGAATTAAAAATAGACCTGCCCTACGACCCAGCAATTGCACTGTTAGGGATTTACCCCGAAGATTCAGATGCAATGAAACGCCGGGGCACCTGCACCCCGATGTTTCTAGCAGCCATGTCCACAATAGCCAAACTGTGGAAGGAGCCTCGGTGCCCATCGAAAGATGAATGGATAAAGAAGATGTGGTTTATGTATACAATGGAATATTACTCAGCCATTAGAAACAACAAATACCCACCATTTGCTTCAACGTGGATGGAACTGGAGGGTATTATGCTGAGTGAAGTAAGTCAATCAGAGAAGGACAAACAGTGTATGTTCTCACTCATTTGGGGAATATGAATAATAGTGAAGGGGAATATAAGGGAAGGGAGAAGAAATGTGTGGGAGATATCAGAAAGGGACACAGAACATAAAGACTTCTAACTCTGGGAAATGAACTAGGGGTGGTGGAAGGGGAGGAGGGCGGGGGGTGGGGGTGAATGGGTGACGGGCACGGAGGGGGACACTTGACGGGATGAGCACTGGGTGTTATTCTGTATGTTGGTAAATTGAACACCAATAAAAATTAATTTATAAAAAAAAAGAAAAAAAGAAACAAAAGCAAAAATGAACTATTGAGACTTCATCAAGATAAGAAGCTTTTGCACAGCAAAGGATACAGTCAACAAAACTAAAAGACAACCTACAGAATGGGAGAAAATATTTGCAAATGACCTATCAGATAAAGGACTAGTATCCAAGATCTATAAAAAACTTATTAAACTCAACAGCAAACAAAAAAGCAATCCAATCATGAAATTGGCAAAAGACATGAACAGAAATTTCACAGAGGAAGACATAGACATAGCCTACAAGCACATGAGAAAATTCTCCACTTCACTGGATACAGGGAAATAAAAATCAAAACCATAATGAGATACCACCTCACACCAGTGAGAATGGTGAAAATTAACAAGACAGGAAAGAACAAATGTTGGAGAGGATGTGGAGAAAGGGGAACCCTCTTACACTGTTGGTGGGAATGTGAACTGGTGCAGCCACTCTGGAAAACTGTGTTCCTCAAAGAGTTAAAAATATATCTGCCTTACAACCAAGCAATTGCACTGTTGGGGATTTACCCCAAAGATACAGATGAAGTGAAACGCTGGGCCACCTGCACCCCAGTGTTTATAGCAGCAATATCCACAGTAGCCTAACTGTGGAAGGAGCCTTGGTGTTCATCAAAGATGAATGATTAAAGAAGATGTGGTATATGTATGCAATGGAATATTCCTCAGCCATTAGAAATGACAAATACCCACCATTTGCTTTGATGTGGATGGAACTGGGGGGGTGTTATGCTGAGTGAAATAAGTCAATCAGAAAAGGACAAACATTATATGGTCTCATTCATTTGAGTAATATAAAAATTCATGAAAGAGAATAAAGGAAAAGGAGAGAAAATGAATGAAAATATCAGTGAGAGTGAGAAAACATGAGAGACACCTAACTCTGGGAAAGGAACAAGTAGTGTAAAGGGGAGGTGGGCGGCTGGTTGGGGTGACTGGTTGATGGGCACTGTTTGGGGCACTTGGCAGGATGAGCATTGGGTGTTATGCTAAATGTTGGCGAATTGAACTCCAACTTAAAAAAAAATAAAAAAATAATTTTAAAGCTCCCAACAGATAAATTCCAGGTCCAAATGTCTTCACAGCTGAATTCTATGAAATTTTTTTTAGATTTTTTATTTATTCATGATATATATATATGTGTGTGTGTGTATATATATATATATATATATATATATATATATATATATAGAGAGAGAGAGAGAGAGAGAGAGAGAGGCAGAGGGAGAAGCAGACTGCACGCAGATAGCCTAATGTGGGACTCAAATCCAGGGCTCTAGGATTATGCCCTGGTCCCTATGGCAGGCGCCTAACCGCTGAGCCACCCAGGGACCCCCTCTATCAAAAATTTATAGAAGACGTATACCTATTCTTCTCCCAGCTATTCCAAAAGAAAAATAGAAAAGGAAGGAAAATTCCAAATGCATTTTATAGGGCAGCATTACCATGATACCAAAACATGAGAAAAGGCTCCACTAAAAAGAAAACCACAGGCCACTATTCCTGATGAACATGGATACAAAAATTCTCAATAAAATACTAGCAAATCTTAAAATAATTTGTTCTAAGTCTCTGAAGAAAGTCCATGGTATTTTGATAGGGATTGCATTATACGTGTAAATTGCCCTGGGTAACATTGACATTTTCACAATATTAATTCTGCCAATCCATGAGCATGGAATATTTTTCCATCTCGTTGTGTCTTCCTCAATTTCTTTCAGAAGTGTTCTGTAGTTTTTAGGGTATATTTTGAGAACCATTTGAATGGTAAATGGTTCTCCAACCTTTTATTTTCAGGTTGTAGGTGTCCTTCTGTCTAAAATGAGTCTCTTGTAGACAGCAAATACATGGGTCCTGTTTTTTATCCAGTCTGAAACTCTGCGCCTTTTGATGGGGTCATTAAGCCCATTCACGTTCAGAGTTACGTGAACTTCTTCTTAAAGGGGAGTTTTAAGAGTCCCCCTTAAAATTTCTTGCAGAGCTGGTTTGGAGGTCACATATTCTTTCAGTTCCTGCCTGTCTTGGAAGCTCTTTATCTCTCCTTCCATTTTGAATGAGAGCCTTGCTGGATAAAGTATTCTTGGTTGCATGTTCTTCTCATTTAGGACCCTGAATATATCCTGCCAGCCCTTTCTGGCCTGCCAGGTCTCTGTGGAGAGGTCTGCTGTTACCCTAATATTCCTCCCCATGAAAGTCAGGGACTTCTTATTTTAAGATTTGTGTGGAATCAGAAAAGACCCCAAACAGCCAGGGGAATTTTAAAAAAAGAAAATCATATCTGGGGGCATCACAATGCCAGATTTCAGGTTGTACTACAAAGCTGTGTTCATCAAGACAGTGTGGTACTGGCACAAAAACAGACATATAGATCAATGGAGCAGAACAGAGAACCCAGAAGTGGACCCTGAACTTTATGCTCAACTAATATACGATAAAGGAGGAAAGACGATCCACTAGAAGAAAGACAGTCTCTTCAATAAATGGTGCTGGGAAAATTGGACATCCACATGCAGAAGAATGAAACTGGACCACTCTCTTGCACCATACACAAAGATAAACTCAAAATAGATGAAAGATCTAAATGTGAGACAAGATTCCATCAAAATCCCAGAGAAGAACTCAGGCAACACCCTTTTTGAACTTGGCCACAGTAACCGGAGAAGGACAAACAGTGTATGTTCTCATTCATTTGGGGAATATGAATAATAGCGAAAGGGAATATAAGGGAAGGGAGAAGAAATGTGTGAGAAATATCAGAAAGGGAGACAGAACATAAAGACTTCTAACTCTGGGAAATGAACTAGGGGTGGTGGAGGGGGAGGAGGGTGGGGGGTGGGGGTGAATGGGTGACGGGCACTGAGGGGTACACTTGACGGGATGAGCACTGGGTGTTATTCTGTATGTTGGTAAATTGAACACCAATAAAAATTAATTTATAAAAAAAATAAAAAAAATAAAAAAATAAAATAAAATACTAGCAAATCAAACCAAACTACATTAAAAGAATCATTCACCATGACTAAGTGGGTTGGGCTGCAGGAGGTTTTTCAATATTCCCAAATCACTCAATGTGATACACCACATTAATCAAAGAAAGTATAAGAACCATATTAATCCTTTCAATAGTTGCAGGAGAAGCATTGACAAAGTACAACATTCATTAACAAGAAACTTTCAACAAAGTAGGTATAGATGGAACATACCTCCACATAATAAAGGTCAAATATGAAAAATCCAGAGCTATTATCATCCTCAGTGGGGAAAATCTGAGAGCTTTTCCCCTATGATCAGGAACAGAGGGATGTCCACTCTCACCAGTTATTTAGCACAGTACTAGAAGACCTAGCCTCAGCAATCAGACGACAAAAAAATATATTAATAAAAGGCATCCAAATTGGTAGAAGTAAAACTTTCACTATTTGCATGTGACAACATACTACGCGTAGAAAACTCAAAGACTCCTCCAAAAAATTGCTAGAACTGATACACAAATTCAGTAAAGTGAAGGATAGAAAATCAACATCAGAAATCTGTTACATTTCTCTACTCCAATAATGAAGAATCAGAAAGAGAAACCAACTCCTTGGTTTTATATTTGCATAAAAAGCCATAAGATACCTAGGAATAAACCTAACCAAAGAGGTAAAGGACTTGTATTCTGAAAACTATAAACTTTGGTACTGACACAAAAATAGACACAGAGATCAGTAGAATGGAATGAAAAAAAAAAACAGAAATGAACTCAGAACTATACGGTCAATTAATTCAACTAAGAAGGAAAATTATCCGATGAGAAAAACAGTCTTTTAAACACATTGTGTTGGTAAAACCGGAGAGTAACATGCAAAATAATGAAACTGGACCACTTTCTTATACCATACACACAAATTAATTCAAATGGATGAAAGACCACAACGTGAGACAGGAAACCATTAAAATTACAGAGGAGAACACAGGTAGTAACCTCTTTGACATCAGCCATAAGACCTTTTTACTAGATATGACTACTGAGACAAAGGAAACAAAAATAAAGTTTTGGGACTTCATCAAAATAAGAAGCTCTGCACAGTGAAGGAAACAATTAAAAGAAAAATAAACTAAAATGGAATGGGGGAAGATATTTACAAGGGATCTATCTTATAAAGGGCTAATATACAAAATCAATAAAGAACCAATAAAACTCAATATGCAAAAAATGCATAATCCAATTAAAATGTCTAAAATCCAATTAAAAATTGGGAAGAAGACATGACTAAATATTTTTCCACAGAAGACATACAGATGGCCAACAGACATATGGAAAGATGCTCAACATCACTCCTCATCATGGATATACAAATCAGAATGACAATAAGATATCACTTCATACCAGTCAGAAGGACTAAAATCAACAACAAGAAACAACAGATGTTGTTGGTGAGGATGTGGAGAGAGGGAAACCCTCTTGTACTGTTGGTTGAATTGCAAAATGGTGCAGCCACTGTAGAAAACACTATAGGGGTTCCTCAAAAAATTAAAAATAGAACTATCCTATGATTCAGCAATTGCACTACTATTTATCCAGATAACACAAAAATACTAATTCAAAGTGATACACCTTGATGTTGATAGCAGCATTATCTATGATAGTCAAATTATGGAAAGAGTGCAATTGTCCATACACTGATAGATAAAGAAGATATATAATATATATAAACATTACTCATCCATAAAAATGAAATCTTGCCATTTTCAATGATGTGGATGGAGCTAGAGAGTATTATATTAAGCAAGATCAGTCAGTCAGAGAAAGACAAATACCGTATGATTTCACTCACATGTGGAATTTAATAAGTAGAACAAATGATCATAGGGGCAGAAAAGGAGAGGCGAACTGAGAAACAAACTCTTAACTGTAGGGAATAGACTGATGGTTACCAGATGGGAGGTACATGGCAGGGATGGGTTAAGTCAGTAATGGGTACTAAGGAGTACACTTTTGGTGAGCACCTAGTGTTGTATGTAAGTGATGAGTCACTAAAATGTACACCTGAAGCTAACATTGTATGTTAACTAGAATTTAAATAAACACTCAAAAAAATTAAAGTTCTATTTTCTTAAACTATCTTATAAAAGCTTTTAACAGTATGAAGTTTTGATCAGATTTTTCTTTGTTTTCTTTTGTCAGTTCCTTGAAAGAAGAATTAGTGCTTTACTAAAAAACTAAAATTAAAATAGCAAAATTCTCAATTTGGTTTCAAATTCAAAAGCCATTACATTTTTTTTAAAGTGGCAACATTTCAGCTATCTACAGATACTGTTGATAACAGCTTATGCTTTAATTTTGTAACCCAGAAAAAATAAGTCCTCTCTTACTAGTTGCTCAAATAAATTAGCCTAATGTGGAATCTCCTTCCTTGACCCTAGAAGTAAAGTGGGAAAATAAGCTGAGTAACAAGGAATATATTGGGAATCAAAGCTCCTAAGGACTCAGATTGCTTTGTCTGAGACAGATCATTTAGTTTGGCATAAGAACATTTCTACCCAAAATGGTTGGTGTCAATGCTGAGGAAGTATTCTTTAGTAGAGATTCAACTACATTAATATTAAAATAAGATCTTTGCACAAGTTGTAAGCTTTAATTTGGAATAAAATAGCTGAGGCCTGCTAGCAACAGCCCAGATGCTACAGAGAGCCCAGATTTAAGCAGATATTATTATTATAGTATGAATTCTATGACTTTGCACAGACCAATATTCAGATGGTAATAAGATTATGGGATGTGTGACATGTTACTCTGGTGATCTCTTACCTATTAATTGGATACAAAGCATCTTGTGGTATTTTCAGAATCTTTTTCTTAGATGGAATAACTTGCTGAAGTAGGACAGTAGATTTAAGAAGATTCTAAAGTAGACAGTGGAAGTCAGAACATGTAAATATAATGTCAGAGGACTAAAGCAGTAGAAATTAGAGGTCAGCATCAGAGAGGCCTGGGAGCAGTTCGTGAGGACTAGGTATTTGTGTAACTTATGTTTGTTCAATCTGTACATCAACTGGAATATTAAATAGCAGACTTCGGCATTGGTCTGTATAGACTACACTTTCCATTATGTCACCAGTTAATACCCCCAAATATAAATAAGAATGAGAGTATTGACAGAGAGAGGTGCCCAATTCTGGAATGCAAGGATATAAGAATTGATGACCAAGATCTGATCAGGAATAACAATCGGCCTGCCTTGATGCTATTTGACTAGATCCCAGCTACTAAACTGATCTTAAAAACAAAAACAAAAACAAAACATACAAACAAAAAAACTTCAGAGAATTGACTAGAACCTCCTGGTAGACTATTGTTTCATAGAAAGACAAAGGAGCTAAGGAATTTTTCACTTCCCTAAGTTTTGTCCTATTAAACTATAACACCTCTATTTTCCTCTTGACCTGAATCCTCTAAGCCAAATGCACAAATAATAAAACTTCTTTGATCTGTGACTCATTTAGGAAATAATACTTTTTTAAAAAAAAGGAAATAATACTTTTAACAGAGTTAGTGGTATTTTTCTTTATATATATTTACCATTAGACAGACCCTCCTACCCTTCACCTACACTCAATGTAGCAAATCTTGATTATTATCTGATATTCATAAGAAAATTAGAGTCATGTATAAGTAGGCCTCAAGGTATAATGAAATCCAAGTTTCCTACCTTTTCCTCTCCTTTTCAGGTATAAGAAAGAACCATAACTTGCACCCTTTCCTTTTCAGGCTTGCTTCTACTTGACTTTTCCCCTCTCCATACACTGCCTGCCTGGGGAGAGTGCATAGAGTAGGCTTTCTTTATTGTATACACAAGCTCTATTTAAATCACTGAGGGCCCTAACAAGACTCCAGGCCTTATTCCATGTCTCTGTTTGCATTTTAAGCAGCTTTAGCAGTTGTGATGAGGAGCTCTCCATCAGAACTATAGGTATTTGCTTGTGTGACTTATGTTTGATATTTTTTCTTTCTGAACATAGACTGAAATGTTGAATGACAGGCCTGGGCCCTCTAGTCTTTATATTCCACTCTCTCCATATGGCAAGAGTCAGCAGAGCTAAACCTGCTCACAATTTTATGGCCCTAAACCTGTAAGGAGTGTGTCTGATTAGTAATGAGAAGTTTTCAGTTTTCCAGTATGTAATTTATTTTAGAAAATCAGGATGTGGATGCTTCTGCTTCTTTAACATACTTCTGCTCCTTGCTGGCTGCCTGATATTCATCAATGTATTCTTTAAAGAGGTATATTTGGAGGATAGAAGAAAGATATCTGGATTGAAAAGTCCAAGTCAGAAGTTCTGTAGGCTTCCAATTGCACAAAAGAAGAACTCAAACTCAAAATTGAGGGTCATGACATAACTAACATATACATACACAAAGACGAGGTTATTGTTTTAAATATATTTGTGCCTTCTCATTGGGTTCCTCAGTAAAGGCACTACTAAAATAGCTATGTTTGAAGGATTTGTTCTTTCAAAAACATAAAAAAATAGACCTCATAGAATCATAAAATGTCAGATTTGGATAGGACCTTAAATGTTTGGCTCAACTAACTCTGTAGCTGTCTAGTGAACAGTGTTTTGTCCAAAGTTCACAGTCACTTAGCAGGAAAAGGAGACTGGAAGCCTATGTTCCCTCAGTTCTTTCTACAATAGTCTGCCACCTTTTGGATTTAGTGTATCCTCTGACCCAAGATACTATTGATAATTAAACTTATTTCCCTCTTCCATAAAAATACCTTTCAGAGAAAATCAAACAAAAACAACTTAAAAGAAAAAACATTGCCAGGGATGCCTCAGTGGTTAGGCGTCTGTCTTCAGTTCAAGGCCTGATTCCAGGGTCCGGGATCAAGTCCCACATCGGGCTTCCTGTGAGGAGCCTGCTTCTCCCTCTGCCTTTGTCTCTGCCTCTCTCTGTGTGCATCTCTCATGAATAAATAATCTTAAAAATAAATAAAAATAAAAAGCTATTGCCAATGCTATATAATTTCCTCTTTCCATATCCAGTTTTCCCCTTCAAGAACTTTCTCTTGTATAGACTTTTAAGGAAACCATCACCCTCTAGTCACACTGTAGATTGTCACTACTAATTAGAGGTGGGCAATCTAAATATTTGAGAAGAAAATGCTGCTGTGAAAAAATGAGTTTTGCTGAACCAAGAATACTGGGGACAAACTCAGACCCCAAACCCTCCAGCCTGGACCTCTCTTGTGGCCCTCAGTTTTATCCTTAACAAATTGAGGAAATAACCCTATAAATCCACAATTTTTGGTATGATTTACATTTTTTTTCTCAAAGCAAAAGTCTCTGTAGCTTCTCTATTTCCTGGAATTCAGCTTAAAGTTGATAAAGATTAAATAGGGAGCTAGAAGCAATAATCTTTTTATTATAACGGTGACTAGTAGGACTTGCCTAGTCCGATTATCTCAGACAACAGTGTAAAATGCTTAGGAGGAAAAAAAAAGTACAAATTAATTCAAAAATTTTTGAACTGTAAGTAGGAGCCAACAGCATTGGGCTCTTTTCTAGGGTTGTGAGAAGGAGCGTTAGGAAATTAAACATTTTCCCTCTTCCTCACTTCCATATCCAATCATCCACTGTATTCTGCCAAGCCCTCTCAGAAAATCTCTCTCACATCTGTCCCTTTTATTTATTCCACTGCCATCCTCACTGCAACCTTTTACTAATTCACTCTCACTTTATTTTGAAAGCCTCTTGAGTGTTCTCTGCCTGTTCCTGTCCATATTTGGCTCTGTCATAATATCAGTCTTACTAACATTCAGCTTATTTAAAAGAAAAAGAGAAAAAAAAAGAAAACATCTTCAGTGGTGCCCCATCTCTTCCAGGAAAAAGGGCAAAACCCCTTTGTCCCAAAGTTAAAATCACCTCACAGTTTGGCCCCAACTTCCCTTCAGTAGCTTTAGTTTCCTCACACATATCCTCCTCCAAAACAGCTTTACTGACTCTTCCCTAAACACAGCTTGTTCAATACTGCTACCACCAGATTTTTTCAGTCTTTGTATCATCTTGGGAATATCCAACTTTATTCCCTTTATTCAGCAACTTCTAGCAATTGCCTCCAATTCTCAGTCAAATCTCATCTTTTTCTTAAGCCTTTCCAAGCCACTAACCTTAAAGTGATTGGTTTCTGGATTTCATTAGCAATTACCCACTTGGTCTTGAATCTTCAACTGCTTTCTTTCTTTCTTTCTTTCTTTCTTTCTTTCTTTCTTTCTTTCTTTCTTTCTTTCTTTCTTCTTTCTTTCTTTCTTTCTTTCTACTGTCTTATTTCTTATTAAATTATTTATTTGTAATTTTTCATTGTAGAAACAGTACAACATGAAAGAAATACTTGAGAGATGAGCATAGATTTAGGGTGGAGAAACTGACCCAGAATACTTGGTCTTTAAATGGAAAATGTGCTGGTTTTGAGAATGTAGGTTTTGTGCCCCTTCCCGTATCATCATTTATGAGTTTTGTGACCTTGAACATTTCAGTTGTGTTGTATGTATATTTTCATAACAGATAGCATTTTTTAAATTAAGGCTTAATAAGTATTTCTTTTCCATTTTGGTACCATCTTTAAACAGATTATTTTTAACAGTCTTATAAAAATCTGTAGGATGCATACATCACATTTTACTCATGATTTCCCTTATTGTTATTTACTTGAGTTGCCTCTCTTATTCTTTTGTTGTTATAAATAATATTTTTATTAATATTTTAGGTATAAAAATTCCCTTCATTTGGATGATTTCTTTAGAATAAATTTTTAGAAAAGAGGTTTTTGAGGAAAAGATTATGCACATGGTTATGGCTCTTATGCCACCAGCAATTTATAGGATAGCCCTAGTTTTATACATACTTCAATTTTATGTATTATACCCTAATTTTAAATTTATGTAATATTCAAAATAATATTTATTTGTGTTTTTCTACTTCTCTAAACATTGTCATAGCGATGTTGAACATTTTTCACATTTAGATTTGCTATTATATCCTCTCTTACAAATTGTCTGCTAGTACTCTTTGCCATTGTCTATTTGGACTTTAACATTTATGTTTCAATTGCTATAGGTTCTTTATATAGACTATAAAGAGTAGAATTTTGTATGTTATATTTGCTGCCATATTTTCTTGGCCCATTATTTACTTTTTAAAGTTATTTTTTAATGTATAGACATTCCACATCTGTGTAGAGTTCGGTGTGTCAGTATGTCAGCTTTTATTCATTCTCATCCTTCAAAGTTACTCTCCAATCTACTTTCTTTGAGAGCTCTTATATTGCTATATTATAATATTGTTTTAGTCTATTGTTGTTTGACTATTCTCAACCTAGATTATAAACTCTCTAAACTCAAGGATTCTATTTTATGTTCAGGCAGAGTGGGAAGAAGAGTGATTTGTGAGTTCAAAAACCTGTACTTGAGGGATGTCTGGGTGGCTCAGCAGTTGAGGTGGCTCAGGTCGTGATCCTGGGGTTCTGGGATCAAGTCCCGCATCTGGCTCTCTCCAGGGAGCCTGCTTCTCTCTCTGCCTATGTCTCTGCCTCTCTCTCTCTCTCTCTGTATCTCATGAATAAATAAATAAAATCTTTAAAAAAAACCTTGTACTTGAATCCACATAATTGCTATGTAACTTCAAATATATCAGTATATTTCTTTTGGCTTCTATAAAACTAATTTCCCCTCTGCTTTTTTTCACAAGTTAATACTAGTGGCAAATGTAGATATATACATATGAAAGTTTTACTAATGACAATCCATCATTAAAAGAATCAGTCATAATTATTTGTGTGACCAACAGTACCTAGCACATTGCTGCCTTGAGAAAAGATTCCTTGTAAAATTGTATAATTAGGATTTTATGGGGGAAATCATATATTAAGAAAAAGAAAAGAGAAAGAAATCACTGTACTAAATGCTCACATTAGCCAGGATTACTGTCTATTCACTGTAATTTTTTTAGTACAAAATGAACTGCAAATGTTTGACTTTGTAGTAAGATGTCCCTTTTTTCGATTTGGGAAATATGGTATTCTTTACTATGACTTCTTATTAGTGTCTTTTTAGCTAGAATTATAAAATGAAGCTAGCTGTTGTTTAATCTTTAGCCATGAAACATGTGCAGAGTTTTAAGGAACTTTTGAAAACTCTCTCTGTTGCAAAGTGAAAATTACCCGTGCTTACAAGCATGTGACCTTCCAAATAAAAATTAATCTGGAAAATGAAGGTTTGATATAGTATTTTATAAAACAAGAGGCCATCTTAGTTCCTTTGCTTTAAGCCTACCCTGTGGATCATAGAAATACTACTGCAATGAACTGGCAGTGGCAACACTTTGGAAATGTTTTCAGTTATGTAAGATTTGTGGCAACAAATGAAGAAACACAAAACCTGTGCACTAGTATGCATCTCTTAGAGGTAGAGAATGCATAATCTCAGATAAGGCACCTACCTTCATGTATGAAGAAACTCAATGGGGATCCCTGGGTGGCGCAGCGGTTTGGCGCCTGCCTTTGGCCCGGGGCGCGATACTGGAGACCTGGGATCGAATCCCACATCGGGCTTCCGGTGCATGGAGCCTGCTTCTCCCTCTGCCTGTGTCTCTGCCTCTCTCTCTCTCTCTGTGTGTGTGTGACTATCATAAATAAATAAAAATTAAAAAAAAGAAGAAACTCAATGTCATGAAGTATGAAGCCATAACGGACATGACTTATTCACAAATCAAGATGAAACTGTATCAGCTCTTCATGACATTCTGGAAAAAAGAGAACATGCAAACACCCACAAACCCCAATAATTCTTGTTACTTCTTTTTTTTAATTTAACAAAGTACATATGTATTACATGTCCAAACTTGAAGGTGGGGATGCAAAATAAATATATTTATATTTCTAATGTGTCTGAAGTTCTGACCCGTCTTTTATAATCTTTTTATAGTCTTTTATAATGTTTAATTTTAGATTCTGTGGGGAGATTGGGGAAAGAATTATTTAAATAAAATGCAATTCTTATAAAGATAAATTCTTCTCACAGAAATTGCCTTTCCTGATCATGTTTATAAATGTCAATTAAATGAAAAAAAGGCCAAACCCAATATGCAGCAGGCTCTATGCTAGACAAACTTAAGTTAAATTTTTGAAATTAGTGGAGTATTGTGGAACTTGGAAAGCAAGTTAAAAGAGAGATATAATGGGAAAATGTTATTTGATTGGCAAAGCCTTGCATTGGCCTCAAAATGATGATGAGAATGGAAGGAAGGAAATGAGTAGTATTAATAGAAATGTGAAGAACTCAAGGGACAATGTATAGATGAGTGAGTGCAATTTCTGTAAAGTAAACAAAAGAAGTGAAAAAAAGTGAAAAAAAGAAAAGAGAAAGAGGGAAGGATGAAAGAAGGAAATGATGGAGGGAAGGAAGAAGGAAGGAAATAAGAAAAAGAATAATAGAGAAAGAAAAGCTCTAAGCACCAAAATCCGAATGAAATGATTTTTTGTCCTATAAAATGTCCAAAACTTGTGGCATTTTTTTCCACAAATAGGCTGTGATAATCATAAGAGGTCTTAATTTTTAAGTTGTGAGATATCACAAAAATGTTCTCCGCACCATTTAAAAATTATTTTTGATATCCCAGTGTCAGTTACGGTATTGTCTTGCCATAAGTTTATCTGGGCTTTTGTACCTTAGTTCCTTTACTAGACTCTAAAACCAGAGTCCTTTTCAGGTCCTAGTACAAGAATGTGTACATGCAAAATAGTCACTCAGAGATATAGATAAGGATATCAATCAGATTGAATTCTCAATTTTCTTCAAATACTGAAATACTTTGTTAGTGCTTCTATATCTTCAAGATATATCTTTGGCATGCTTTAAGATTTTCATATTCTTTTTTCAATTGGCAAAGTTATTTGAATAATACATTTTAACTCTGCATTTGAACTTAAAACTATATGGCTAATCTGGAATCCAAATAGAGTAACATATGTTAATACCCCAACTGTGCAACAGTGTTATAGAAACAATAAACAGAATGATAATATTAAAAATAAAAATAACAGAGTTGAAAAGATGGAAATTAATTTCACACATCTAAGGAGTACCATCTGTTAAACCAAAATAAAATGCATCATAAACCTCAGATTTTATTACTAACTTCTGACTAATAATTAGATAAATTTTGTTTTATTTCCAAAGAAAGTGAAATACTTTCCTGCCTCAAAGCATTTGCATGTGAGGTTTTTATTTCCCCTTTGGAAAGGCATCTTTTAGATTCTCTTCATAGCAAATGCTTAGCTCTAAAAGTCTAGATCAAATTGTACCTTTGCTATGAGATCTTCAAATCTTTCTTTTTTCTTTTTTCCCAAATGTTTATTATAATGAATAATATTGCCCTCTGCCTTCATAACATGATATTCTCCTCTTTTGATATTTAAAATCATAAAGCCATTATTTAAGTTAAATAGGAACTTAGAAATCATATTATCTGATGTAGCCCCCACATATTTAATTATAACTACCTTTGGTTCCAGCTAATTTTGAACACATCCACTCTCCATTAAATTTACAGTCCTTTAGTGTAAGATTTGTGATTTGTATTTTCTTATACCTTTCTCAATTACCTGCAAACAGGAAGTACTCAGGCGATACTTATTGAATAAATGTTACAGAATGAATTAATTGAAGAAGAAATGAACTGAATTGCCACAGACAAAATAGTTAGGTAAATACAACCTTGATTTTAACACTCCTTTAATGATTTCTCCTTTTATCATCCACCACTTCACCTTCACCTGAAGCCTGCTTTTTTTTTTATTTTTTTATTTTTTATTTTTTTTTCTGAAGCCTGATTTTATTATGCTGACTCCTACTCCTCCGAATCCCATTAAGGTGACCCCAAGAATAGAAGAGGACCATTTCCATTGTCACTCAATGGAAAGCATCTACTACCTGTTGTATATAGACCTGACATAGCTGAACCACTTAATATTTTCTGTACAGCATGTGTGGTAGGGCCTGAATTTCCTGTGTTGTGAGACTATATTGATGAGCCATGGCAAATCAAACTGCACATTTTTGTCTCATCTGATTTAGCTGCACTCAGATCAAATTTGGTCAATGCTACACTCAATGAAATTCCCCTTCTGCCATCCTGTTTATCCTAAATGAAGAAATTTCTTTCACTTGACTCTTCCTAGTACTTGAACTTACACTAAATTCTTTAATATCCACTCTTTTCCCCAGTGGTGACTTTTAAAATTGTTTTATAATTATTATTTTTTAAAATTCCAGTATACTTAACATACAGTGCTATATTAGTTACAAGTGCACTATATAGTGTATTCACTAGTTCTATACTACTCAATGCTCATCATAAGCGTACCCTTAACCCTCTTCACCTATTTCACCCATCTTCTCACTCACCTCCCCTTTGGCAACCACCAATTTGTTCTCTATATTTAATTATCTGTTTTTGGTTTGTTTCTTTTTTTCTTTGTTTTGTTCCTTAAATTCTCCATGAGTGAAATTATATGGTATTCTTTCATTGTTAAGAAATAACTATTTACAATTGTATCAAATATAATAAAATACCGAGGAATAAACTGAACTAAAAAGGTGAAAGACCTGTACTCTGGAAAATATAAACATTGATGAAAGAAATTAAACATGACAGAAATAATGGAAAGATCTTTCCTGTTCATGAGTTGGAATAAAAAATGTTGATAAAATGTCCATACTGTCCCCCAAAATCTATATATTTAATGCAATCCCAATTGAAATAACACCAGCATTTTTCACAGAACTAGAACAAATATTCCTAAAATTTATATGGAACCACAAAAGATCCCAAAGAGCCAAAGGTCTCTTGAAAAAGAATAAAACTGGAGATACACAGTTCTAGATTTCAATATATACTATAAATCTGTAGTAATCAAAACAGTATGGTATTGGCACAAAAAGAGACACATACATAGATCAATGGGATAGAGAGCCCCCAGATAAACCCACCATTTTATGGTCAATTAATCTGTGACAAAGGACGAAAGAATATTCAATGAGAGAAAAAGTCACTTCAACAAATGGTTTTGGGAAAACTGAACAGCTACAAGGAAAATAATTGAATTGGTCCATTTTCTTACTCTATACAAAAAAATTCAAAATAGATTAAAGACCTAAATATGAGAACTGAAACCATAAAATTCCTAGAAGAAAACTTATGTAACAGTCTTTTTGAAACCAGCTTCACCAACATTTTTCTAGATGTCTCCTTTTGCAAGGGAAACAAAAGCATATTTAGCCTATTGGGACTATAGCAAAATAAAAAGCTCTTGCACGGTGAAGAAAATCACCACAAATAGAAGAAGATATTTGCAAATGATACATCTGATAAGTGGTTCATATCCAAAATACATAAAGAACATATACGATTCAAAACAAAAAAATAATTTAAAAATGGGCAGAAGGAGGGAGGGGCAAGATGGCGGAAGAGCAGGGTCCCCAAATCACCTGTCCCCACCAAATTACCTAGATAACCTTCAAATCATCCTGAAAATCTACGAATTCGGCCTGAGATTTAAAGAGAGACCAGCTGGAATGCTACAGTGAGAAGAGTTCACGCTTCTATCAAGGTAGGAAGACGGGGAAAAAGAAATAAAGGAACAAAAGGCCTCCGAGGGGGAGGGGCCCCGCGAGGAGCCGGGCTGAGGCCGGGGCGAGTGTCCCCAGGACAGGAGAGCCCCGTCCCGGAGGAGCAGGAGCTGCACCAACCTTCCCGGGCGGGCGGAAAGGGGCTCGCAGGGAGTTGGAGCAGGACCCAGGAGAGCGGGGATGCCCTCAGGCTCCCGGGGACACTAACAGACACCTGCGAGCGCAGGAGAGTGCTCCGAGCTCCCTAAGGGCTGCAGCGCGCACGGAGGGACCGACCGGAGCAGCTCGGAGGGGCTCGGGAGCGGCTCCAGGGAGGGAGCTGCAGGGCGGGAGCGCGAATCCAACAGCGCAGGCCCCGGAGCACAGGGCGCCGGGACACAGCCCAGGATCCGGCCTCCCCCGGGACAGGCAGAGGCCGGGAGGGCCCGAGACAGCGAGGACGCTCCTGCCCCGAGCTGAGCAGATCAGCGGCCCCGCCCCGGAGCCTCCAGGCCCTGCGGACGGAGAGCCGAGAGCCCCGAGCCCCATAGTTCCTGCGGAGGCTGAATCCAGGCTTCCAGAGTTGCCATAGCAACTGCTGCTGTTCCTCCTGGGGCCTGGCGGGGTAAACAACCCCCGCAGAGCCCTGCAGCAGGCAGGGGCAGAGCAGCTCCCCCAAGTGCTAACACCTGAAAATCAACGCAACAGGCCCCTCCCCCAGAAGACCAGCTAGAGGGGCCAGTGATACTCCCCCGTGTTCCAATACAACTTGTTTCTGGCCACTCTGCACTGAGCAAAATGACTAGAAGGAAAACCTCAACTCAAAAGAAAGAATCAGAAACAGCCCTCTCTCCCACAGAGTTACAAAATCTGGATTACACTTCAATGTCAGAAAGCCAATTCAGAAGCACTATTCTACAGCTACTGGTGGCTCTAGAAAAAAGCATTAAGGCCTCACGAGACTTCATGACTGCAGAATTTAGATCCAATCAGGCAGAAATTAAAAATCAATTGAATGAGATGCAATCCAAACTAGAAGTCCTAACGACGAGGGTTAACGAGGTGGAAGAACGAGTGAGTGACATAGAAGACAAGTTAATGGCAAAGAGGGAAACTGAGGAAAAAAGAGATAAACAATTGAAGGACCATGAAGACAGATTAAGGCAAATAAACGACAGCCTGAGGCAGAAAAACCTACGTTTAATTGGGGTTCCCGAGGGCGCCGAAAGGGACAGAGGGCCAGAATATGTATTTGAACAAATCCTAGCTGAAAACTTTCCCAATCTGGGAAGGGAAACAGGCATTCAGATCCAGGAAATAGAGAGATCCCCCCCTAAAATCAATAAAAACCGTTCAACACCTCGACATCTAATAGTGAAGCTTGCAAATTCCAAAGATAAAGAGAAGATCCTTAAAGCAGCAAGAGACAAGAAGTCCCTGACTTTCATGGGGAGGAATATTAGGGTAACAGCAGACCTCTCCACAGAGACGTGGCAGGCCAGAAAGGGCTGGCAGGATATATTCAGGGTCCTAAATGAGAAGAACATGCAACCAAGAATACTTTATCCAGCAAGGCTCTCATTCAAAATGGAAGGAGAGATAAAGAGCTTCCAAGACAGGCAGGAACTGAAAGAATATGTGACCTCCAAACCAGCTCTGCAAGAAATTTTAAGGGGGACTCTTAAAACTCCCCTTTAAGAAGAAGTTCAAGTAACTCTGAACGTGAATGGGCTTAATGACCCCATCAAAAGGCGCAGAGTTTCAGACTGGATAAAAAAACAGGACCCATCTATTTGCTGTCTACAAGAGACTCATTTTAGACAGAAGGACACCTACAACCTGAAAATAAAAGGTTGGAGAACCATTTACCATTCAAATGGTTCTCAAAATATACCCTAAAAACTACAGAACACTTCTGAAAGAAATTGAGGAAGACACAAAGAGATGGAAAAATATTCCATGCTCATGGATTGGCAGAATTAATATTGTGAAAATGTCAATGTTACCCAGGGCAATTTACACGTATAATGCAATCCCTATCAAAATACCATGGACTTTCTTCAGAGACTTAGAACAAATTATTTTAAGATTTGTGTGGAATCAGAAAAGACCCCAAACAGCCAGGGGAATTTTAAAAAAAGAAAACCATATCTGGGGGCATCGCAATGCCAGATTTCAGGTTGTACTACAAAGCTGTGTTCATCAAGGCAGTGTGGTACTGGCACAAAAACAGACATATAGATCAATGGAACAGAACAGAGAACCCAGAAGTGGACCCTGAACTTTATGCTCAACTAATATGCGATAAAGGAGGAAAGACGATCCACTAGAAGAAAGACAGTCTCTTCAATAAATGGTGCTGGGAAAATTGGACATCCACATGCAGAAGAATGAAACTGGACCACTCTCTTGCACCATACACAAAGATAAACTCAAAATAGATGAAAGATCTAAATGTGAGACAAGATTCCATCAAAATCCCAGAGGAGAACTCAGGCAACACCCTTTTTGAACTTGGCCACAGTAACCGGAGAAGGACAAACGGTGTATGTTCTCATTCATTTGGGGAATATGAATAATAGCGAAAGGGAATATAAGGGAAGGGAGAAGAAATGTGTGAGAAATATCAGAAAGGGAGACAGAACATAAAGACTTCTAACTCTGGGAAATGAACTAGGGGTGGTGGAGGGGGAGGAGGGTGGGGGGTGGGGGTGAATGGGTGACGGGCACTGGGGGGTACACTTGACGGGATGAGCACTGGGTGTTATTCTGTATGTTGGTAAATTGAACACCAATAAAAATTAATTTATAAAAAAAAAATGGGCAGAAGACATGAACAGACATTTTTTCTAAAGAATTTGTAGGAGGGGAGCGGGGCAAGAAGGCAGAAGAGTAGGATCCCCAAGTCACCTGTCCCGACCAAATTACCTAGATAACCTTCAAATCACCCTGAAAACCTACGAATTCGGCCTGAGATTTAAAGAGAGAACAGCTGGAATGCTACAATGAGAAGAGTTCATGCTGCTATCAAGGTAGGAAGCCGGGGGGGGGGAATAAAGAAACAAAAGGCATCCAAGGGGGAAGGGATCCACCAGGAACCCGGCTAAGGACAGGGCGAGTGACCCCAGGACAGGAAAGCCCCATGCAGGAGAAGCAGCGGCTTCACTAATCTTCCCGGACAGAAAGGCCATCACAGGGAGTTGGAGCAGGATCCCAGGAGGGGCGGGGATGCCCTCAGGTTCCCAGGGACACTAACAGAGGACCTGCGCCCCTGGGATAGTGTGCCACACCCAGCGGCCGAGCTCCCTAAAGGGCTGCAGCGCGCCCAGCTGGACCCAGGAGCAGCTCAGAGGCGGCTCGGCAGAGCCTCCACACGGAGTGGGCTGCGCGGCCCGGGAGCAGCTCGGGGTGGCTCGAACAGGGGCTCTGCACAGAGGGAGCTGTGCGACCAAGAGCGCAATTCCAACAGCGCAAGCCCGGGAGCACAGGGCACTGGGGACAAAGCCCAAGATCTGGCGCTCCCACTGGGAAAGGCAGAAGCTAGGAGGGCACAGAACAGCAAGGACGCTACAGCCTTCAGGCGGCCCCGAGCTGAGCACATCAGCGGCCCCCGCCCCCGGAGCAGCCAGGCCTCTGCAGACTGAGAGCTCTGTAGTTACTGCTGGAGCTAACTCTAGGGCTGGGGAGCTGGCTGATGCTACTGTTCTTGTTCCTCCTGAGGCCTCACAGGACAAACAACCCTCACTGAGCTTCACAATGGCCTCACAGGATAAACAGTTAAACAACTTTACCTGAGCCCTGCACCAGGCAGGGGACAGAGCAGTTCCCCCAAGTGCTAACACCTGAAAATAACCACAGCAGGCCCCTACCCCAGACGACCAGCTAGACCAACAGGGGAAAAACAAATTATTGACCAAGCAAAACTGGAAAGTTCCAGGGGAAGTCCAGGGATTTAAAGGATACAGAAGCAGAGGATACTCCCCCTTGTTTTTTTTTTATTTCTGTTTGCTTCCCCCCCTTTTTTCTTTTCTTCTCTTTTCTTTTCTTTCGTTTTTTCCTACTTTTCTCTTTTTTTTCTTTTCTTTTTCTCCTCTTCTTTCTCTTCTCTCTTTTTCTCTTTTTCCCAATGCAACTTGTTTTTGGCCACTCTGCACTGAGCAAAATGACTAGAAGGAAAACCTCACCTCAAAAGAAAGAATCACAAACAGTCCTCTCTCCCACAGAATTACAAAATTTGGAATACAATTCAATGTCAGAAAGCCAATTCAGAAGCACTATTATAAAGCTACTGGTGGCTCTAGAAAAAAGCATCATGGACTCACGAGACTTCATGACTGCAGAATTTAGATCCAATCAGGCAGAAATTAAAAATCAATTGAATGAGATGCAATCCAAACTAGAAGTCCTAACGACCAGAGTTAACGAGGTGGAAGAACGAGTGAGTGACATAGAAGACAAGTGAATGGCAAAGAGGGAAACTGAGTAAAAAAGAGACAATTAAAAGACCATGAAGACAGATTAAGGGAAATAAATGACAGCCTAAGGAAGAAAAACCTACATTTAATTGGGGTTCCCGAGGGCGCCGAAAGGGACAGAGGGCCAGAATATGTATTTGAACAAATCCTAGCTGAAAACTTTCCCAATCTGGGAAGGGAAACAGGCATTCAGATCCAGGAAATAGAGAGATCCCCCCTAAAATCAATAAAAAGGGTTCGACACCTCGACATTTAATAGTGAAGCTTGCAAATTCCAAAGATAAAGAGAAGATCCTTAAAGCAGCAAGAGACAAGAAGTCCCTGACTTTCATGGGGAGGAGTATTAGGGTAACAGCAGACCTCTCCACAGAGAGGTGGCAGGCCAGAAAGGGCTGGCAGGATATATTCAGGGTCCTAAATGAGAAGAACATGCAACCAAGAATACTTTATCCAGCAAGGCTCTCATTCAAAATGGAAGGACAGATAAAGAGCTTCCAAGACAGGCAGGAACTGAAAGAATATGTGACCTCCAAACCAGCTCTGCAAGAAATTTTAAGGGGGACTCTTAAAATTCCCCTTTAAGAAGAAGTCCAGTGGAACAATCCACAAAAACAAGGACTGAATAGATATCATGATGACACTAAACTCATATCTTTCAATAGTAACTCTGAATGTGAACGGGCTTAATGACCCCATCAAAAGGCGAAAGGTGTCAGACTGGATAAAAAAGCAGGACTCATCTATTTTCTGTCTACAAGAAACTCATTTTAGACAGAAGGACACCTACAGCCAGAAAATAAAAGGTTGGAGAACCATTTACTATTCAAACGGTCCTCCAAAGAAAGCAGGGGTAGCCATCCTTATATCAGATAAATTAAAATTTACCCAGAAGACTGTAGTGAGAGCTGAAGAGGGACACTATATCATACTTAAAGAATCTGTCCAACAAGAGGACTTAACAATCCTCAATATATATGCCCCGAATGTGGGAGCTGACAAATATATCAATCAATTAATAACCAAAGTTAAGATATACTTAGATAATAATACACTTATACTTGGTGACTTCAATCTGGTGCTTTCTACACTCGATAGGTCTTCTAAACACAACATCTCCAAAGAAATGAGAGAGGATGATTTGAAGGTTTTATAGGTAATTTGGTGGGGACAGGTGATTTGGGGACCCTACTCTTCCGCCATCTTGCCCCTCCCCTCCCAGAGAAAGCATTTGACAAAATACAGCATCCATTCCTGATCAAAACTCTTCAGAGTGTAGGGACAGAGGGAACATTCCTCAACATCTTAAAAGCCATCTACAAAAAGCCCACAGCAAATATCATTCTCAC
Source organism: Nyctereutes procyonoides (assembly GCF_905146905.1). NCBI lineage: Eukaryota > Metazoa > Chordata > Mammalia > Carnivora > Canidae > Nyctereutes > Nyctereutes procyonoides. The sequence goes on along the minus strand of NW_026575125.1, from coordinate 60,205,939 downwards.
TGCGGAAGCACTTGGGAGCCTTTTCCCTAAGATCAGGAACAAGACAGGGATGTCCACTCTCACCATTGCTATTCAACATAGTACTAGAAGTCCTAGCCTCAGCAACCAGACAACAAAAAGAAATAAAAGGCATTCAAATTGGCAAAGAAGGCGTCAAACTCTCCCTCTTCACCGATGACATGACACTCTACATATGAAACCAAAAAGACTCCACCCCAAGATTGCTAGAACTCATACAGCAATTTGGCAGCAAGGCAGGATACAAAATCAATGCCCAGAAGTCAGTTGCATTTCTATACACTAACAATGAAACTGAAGAAATAGAAGTTAAGGAGTCAATCCGATTTACAATTGCACCCAAAAGCATAAGATACTTAGGAATAAACCTAACCAAAGTGGTAAAGGATCTATACCCTAAAAACTATAGAACACTTCTGAAAGAAATTGAGGAAGACACAAAGAGATGGAAAAATATTCCATGCTCGTGGATTGGAAGAATTAATATCGTGAAAATGTCAATGTTACCCAGGGCAATTTACACATTTAATGCAATCCCTATCAAAATACCATGGACTTTCTTCAGAGAGTTGGAACAAGTCATCTTAAGATTTGTGTGGAATCAGAAAAGACCCCGAATAGCCAGGGGGAATTTTAAAAAAGAAAACCACAGCTGGGGGCATCACAATGCCAGATTTCAGGTTGTACTACAAAGCTGTGGTCATCAAGACAGTGTGGTACTGGCACAAAAACAGACACATAGATCAATGGAACAGAATAGAGAATCCAGAAGTGGACCCTCAACTTTATGGTCAACTAATATTCGACAAAGGAGGAAAGACTATCCACTGGAAGAAAGACAGTCTCTTCAAAAAATGGCGCTGGGAAAATTGGACATCCACATGCAGAAGAATGAAACTAGACCACTCTCTTGCACCATACACATAGGTAAACTCAAAATGGATGAGAGACCTAAACGTGAGACAAAGTTCCATCAAAATCCAAGAGGAGAACAGAGGCAACACCCTTTTTGAACTCGGCCTCAGTAACTACTTGCAAGATACATCCATGAAGGAAAGAGAAACAAAAGCAAAGATGAACTATTGGGACTTCATCTAGATAAGAAGCTTTATCACAGCAAAAGAAACAGTGAACAAAACTAAAAGACAACCTACAGAATGGGAGAAGTTTTGCAAACAAAGTATCAGATAAAGGGCTAGTTTCCAAGATCTATAAAGAACTTATTAAACTCAACAGCAAAGAAACAAACAATCCAATCATGAAATGGGCAAAAGACATGGACAGAAATCTCACAGAGCAAGGCATAGACATGGCCAACAAGCATATGAGAAAATGCTCCGCATCACTTGCCATCAGGGAAATACAAATCAAAACCACAATGTGATACCACTTCACACCAGTGAGAATGGGGAAAATTAACAAGGTAGGAAACAACAATTTTTGGAGAGGATGTGGAAAAAGGAGAACCCTCTTGCCCTGTTGGTGGGAATGTGAACTGGTGCAGCCACTGTGAAAAACTGTGTGCAGGTTCCTCAAAGAGTTAAAAATAGATCTGCCATAAGACCCAGCAATTGCACTGTTGGGGATTTACCTCAAAGATACAGATGCAGTGAAATGCCGGGACACCTGCACCCCGATGTTTCTAGCAGCAATGTCCACAATAGCCAACCTGTGGAAGGAGCCTCGGTGTCCATCGAAAGATGAATGGATAAAGAATATGTGGTCTATGTATGTTACTGCTTTTTATTCAACTAGCTGTTAGCTGACAATAGATAGTTTTCATTCAGGATAGATATCAATGGTCAAAGATATTGAGGGGTTTTTTGTTTCCTAGCAGCTCATTTTCCAAAACCCATATAAGAATACTTTTTCCCTTTCTCTACCACATCCAATGTACATTATCTTGATTTCTACCTTTCTGGCTCTCCAGAGCATGATTCCTCTATCACTTTTCTTAGGAGCTCAGGGAAGGAATTGAATTGCCCGAAAATGTGACAATTCACTCAATAAGTTTTAAAATCCCTTCTGTTTGAGAAAAGGATCTTTAATGATTTTTTTAATGTATCAAACTGAGTCAAAAGAGATATGGCTTGGGGAATATAAAAATTAGTGAAAGGGAATAAAGGGAAAGGAGATAAAATGAGTGAAAATATCAGTGAGGGTGACAAAACATGAGAGACACCTAACTCTGGGAAATGAACAAGGGGTAGTGGAAGGGGAGGTGGGCAGGGTGTTGGGGTGACTGGGTGATGGGCACTGAGGGGGGCACTTGGCTGGATGAGCACTGGGTGTTATGCTATATGTTGTCAAATTAAACTCCAATAAAAAAATTTAAAAAGAAGATATGGCACAATTAGTTGAATTGGGAATTTTAAGGTTGGAACCAATGGGACTTAAATCAGACATTTGGATCACTACAGCTACTTAGTGATAGTTGTCTTTTGACTTCTCTTTTGTATTTTTATTTTCCTAAGACTCTTTTCATCTTAATCACTCTTACATGTATTGTTTTCTTTTATTACTACATTGTTTTAACTTTTTAATTCTACTTAAAATCCCTTCCCCAACTTGTGCCTATTTGTCTCTTAGTTAATCCTGGGCTATTTTATCTATTATTCTATTCATTAATTTATTTGTAGAACTCATTCTGTTTCTTTTACGTGAATCCCAAGCCTTCCGATTATCTTTATATTTTTTCTCAGTGATAATTAATTGAGTTAATTAAAGTACTTAGTACCTGACATATTATGAGCATTGTATAATTTTCGTTATTTTTACCATTTAATTACATGTTTAAAAATTCTGCACTCAAAAAGTTAAAATTTTAAGATCTATATCATTATTATATATCAGGAATATATAATTCCTATGTTTTCCTTTAGAAATTTTACAGATATATTTTCCTATTCAAATTAAGTTCTGATTTACCATTATCTCTTCATATACATGATTTATACTCTTAGATGGTGTTAATTTTTTCTTCTTCCTTTGATATATGCTGTAGTGCCAAGAGAAAATTGAGAAACTATCTTATTTCATCTTTGGCCCTTCCAAAGTGTATACTAATTACCTTTTACATTTCACAGCAAAATGACTACATTGGTTATCCAAAACATGTCCTTTGGATCATTGGCTTTGAAAAATAATTTCCTGCCTATAATCTATTTGCTTGCATATTTTCTCAATTTTGATATTTTTATTAAAAACAATTATGTGATTATTTCTATTAACTGATCATACTACAACATGACTTTATGTTGGAAAGAACTCTCTCTTAAAATGGTTTTATATTAATTTTTGGCATTCAGAACAAATATCAAATGCTAAACAACTATAATACTTTGTAACTGTTCAAGGATTTTCAAAACAATGTTCATTTGGGAGATGAAAATTAAATAGTATATCCTCAAAGTTTGCATTCCAGAAAATTACAACTTAATTTTGATTTTGCATATAGACAATTACAAAAAAATATTTGGTTCTGTGTGTACATTTTTTTATTTGATAGCTGTCAGGTTAATTTTTGTGGTAACCAGGTAGACATAGTTAGAGGTTGAAGTACAGAAGTCAAGGTTCACAGAGAAAAATTGTCTCAAATATGATAAATGATGTAATATCTCACCACCTCACATTTCTGGAAACATAGTTAAGCATTTTTTGATAGCCTTTTAAAAATTTCTAGAAAAGTACACATTATATAAAAGTTACCATCTTAATTATTTTTAGGTGTACAGTTCAGTAATGTTAAGTGTATTTGTTGTGCAATCAATCTCCAGAACCTTTGCATCTTGTAAAACTGAGACCCTATTCTCATTAAGCAACAAAATATCATTTCCTCCTCTCCCCAGTCCCTGGCAACCATCATTCCCCTTTCTGTCTCTATAAATGGACCACTCTAGGTATTTCATATAAGTGGGAATCACACCGTATTTGTCTTTTTGTCACTCGGTTATTCACTTAGCATAATGTCCTCAAGGTTCATCCATGTGTCAGAACTTCATTTCTTTTTAAAATAACTGAATAATATTTCATTGTATGCATGTGCTATATTTTGTTTATCCGTTCATCCACTGATAGATCCTGGGTTGCCTCCACCTCTTGGCTATTGTGAAGAATGCTATTATGAACACAGGTGTACAATTCTCTTTCGAGGACCTTTGCTTTCAATTTTTTGAGTATATATTTGGATGTGGAATAGCTGGATCATATGGGAATTATATGTTTGAGGAACTGCCATCATATTTGCCATAATAATTACCCAAGTTTACATTCCCGCCAACAGTGTACAAGGGTTCCAATTATTTTTAAGATTTTATTTATTTATTAATGAGAGACAGAGAGAGAGAGAGAGGCAGAGACACAGGCAGAGAGAGAAGCAGGCTCCATGCAGGGAGCCCGACATAGGACTCTATCCGGGGTCTCCAGGATCACGCCCTGGGGAGGGTTCCGATTTCTTCACATTCTCACCAACACTTGTTATTTCCTGTTGGCTTTTTGTTTTGGTTTGGTTTTGGTTTTGGCTTTTTGGGGGGTTTCTTGTATATGTTTTTATTGGAGTTCGATTTGCCAACATATAGTATAACACCCAGTGCTCATCCCATCCAGTGCCTCCTCAGTGTCCGTCACCCAGTCACCCCATGCCCCCACCCTCCTCCCCTTCCACTACCCCTTGTTCATTTCCCAGAGTTAGGAGTCTCTCATGTTCTGTCACCCTCTCTGATTTTTCCCCCTCATTTTCTCTTCTTTTGTATGGGTATCTATTTATTGTTACTATTTTTTATTAAATTCAAAGTAACATAATGAATACATTCTTTTTTTAAATAAATTAATTTTTATTGGTGTTCAATTTACCAACATACAGAATAACACCCAGTGCTCATCCAGTCAAGTGTACCCCTCAGTGCCCGTCACCCATTCACCCCCACCCCCCGCCCTCCTCCCCCTCCACCACCCCTAGTTCATTTCCCAGAGTTAGAAGTCTTTATGTTCTGTCTCCCTTTCTGATATTTCTCACACATTTCTTCTCCCTTCCCTTATATTCCCTTTCACTATTATTCATATTCCCCAAATGAATGAGAACATACACTGTTTGTCCTTCTCCGGTTACTGTGACACATTTCTAAAGCGAAGTATTAAATTCTGTACCTCACTTTTTTTAGATATCAAGTGTGTTTACTATGCATTAGTGAAAGAATGTTATAGCCATCTAACCAGGAATATTTACATATATATTTTTTCTGTAATCCTAAACTTCCTTTCAAGATTTATTTTTCCTTCTATAAAGCGCTCATTAGTTATCTCTCTTGTATAGTCTTTAGGTACCTTAAAAATGAACTTTATGCTAGTTAGAAAATTTTAATGGAAGTAAAGTTTAAAAACAATAACCCAATTGATACATTTAATATTACTAATTATAAACTTAGTGAATTTCATTAGGGCAAGGTCTACTTTAAGCTATTAAAGAAGGCATTTTGAAACTTTCTTTTTAAAATGCCATCCAGCTGTTTTCTTTTGTTAGAAGTGGCTATACATATGGAAGGAAACATAAGGACCTAAATATTTCTAGCCCAAATGAAGAGCAGAAGGTATTAAGTAAGAGAGGGAAGTCCTCATGACACAAATTGTTAAGGGGAAAAAAACACCAGTGAACAAAAGCCCCCTGTTTCAGAAAAACTGCCCTCTGAGCATGAATTTAAGTTAGTGTTTATGCTGGCAATGATTGAAGAGGTATAGGCAGGTGGAGAGTGTGTGTTGGGGAAAGACATTTGTCAGAGCATTTTGGGAAAGGAGAGGAGATTGTTTTTCTGTGTGGGGAGAGAGAAAAGGTAGTATTATTCTACTGGACAAAGTCCAACACTAAGGGAGAAAGGAAATTAATGGAGAGGTCACTGGCCTGGAGTATGTGGAACTCCTATGACTCAATACTATGGATCACCTTAATTTGTGTGCCCATAGGTCACCATGGAAATAGTTTTACCCTACAAGGGACATGAGCCTGGGAGGAAGGGAAGTCTGTAAAGTGGTTGAGTGGGACTGGAGGAGTCTGTTGGGGGGAAGTACTGTCAGTACCCACTTGTCCTTGGACAGCAGGGGCTTAAGGGCCCTGGCAGCTGTTACAAGTGCTTGCTGTCTGTGCTCTCTTTCCTACTTCCTTAATTTCTTTTTTTTAATATTTATTTATTTATTATTTATGATAGACATAGAGAGAGAGAGAGAGGCAGAGACACAGGAGGAGGGAGAAGCAGGCTCCATGCCAGGAGCCCGACGTGGGACTCGATCCCGGGACTCCAGGATCGCGCCCTGGGACAAAGGCAGGCGCCAAACCGCTGAGCCACCCAGGGATCCCCAAAGTAGGTTATAAGTGCATTAATTTTCTTTTTTTAAGTGCATTAATTTTCTTTTTTTTAATTATTTTTTTATTCATGATAGGCACACAGTGAGAGAGAGAGAGAGGCAGAGACACAGGCAGAGGGAGAAGCAGGCTCCATGCACCGGGAGCCCGATGTGGGATTCGATCCCGGGTCTCCAGGTTCGCGCCCTGGGCCAAAGGCAGGCGCCAAACCGCTGTGCCACCCAGGGATCCCCTTAAGTGCATTAATTTTCAATCTCGTTCTTATCAATATAATGACTACTAGAAAGATACTTCCACATTTAATTTGCATTCTCTATAATCAGGAAACTAAGGCACCAGAGCTCTCTATTGATACAGAGGTGATTTTTATCCCATTTACAGAAGCTCACTTACTTTGCCTTTCACTGTTTTGTTATCTCTGATGGTATCCCTGTGCTTTGGGATAAAGAAGCAAGAAAAAAGTTTTCTGCATTATTGAGAATAAAGGGAAAAAATAAACTTGTTAAGATAATTTGGTTAAAAGGTTTATTTTATTTATCACTACTTTGCTATTGCAATACTTTTATTCCTTTTACAGGTAACCTTCTACTCCCCAGCAACTATTAAATTTTAAAAGTATAGTTTGAGGGCAGCTGGGGTGGCTCAGTGATTTAGCGCCACCTTCAGCCCAGGGTGTGATCCTGGAGACCCGGGATCTAGTCCCACGTCAGGCTCCCTGCATGGAGCCTGCTTCTCTGCCTGCCTCTCTTTCTCTCTCTCTCTGTGTCTCTCATGAATAAATAAAAAATATTTAAAAATAAATAAATAAAGGTATAGTTTGATTAACCAACTATTTTATTGACATTACAACTTTACTTTTGAAATGCAAAATCACAAAACAGTAGATGTTTTACATTTTTCATCCCTGAACCAGACACAAAGCAGTGCCCATGATGGGGTGAGGGTTTTTTTTCCCGATCCTGGCCTGACTTATGGGTACATAGGTATCCCAATCAATATTTTATTAACTATTCTTTCAGATTTAAGTGAGCCAAATATCAGTAGGAGTTTTTCTCTTAGGATAATGTAACATTTCACTCTTTATTTTTGGCAGGGTGAAAACTGTGCAAGAATTTTCTAAGAGATGAGTAACACTTTTCTTTCATAGATACTGTTTTATTTTTATTTTCTATTTAGTGCATTATACTATTAATGTCATCCAAGGTATTCCACTGTGTTACTGAATATAACATGGAAACATCAAAGTAATATTAATTGGAAACCATAATATTTTCTTCTTGATATACCAAAATACTATTTTTTTCTGAAATGGGTATCTGTATTTTTTTTAAAAAAAAGATAACGGTTTGTTGTGAATAAAGCATAGCTTAAGTAAATTACTGGATTGTCATTTCTTACCATTTCTCACAGATGGTAGTATTTCCTCTTAAAAAGAAAAGCAGTATACCAGATAAAATATCCAATACTTCCTTCCAATAGACAAATAATATATAACAGTTAGTTTAACTAGTAAAATACATTATAATCAAAATCTGTTTATCTATATGTAGGTATATATGTATTTATGTAGTGACAGTGTCTAAAGCAGAGGAATCCAATTCTGTATGCAATCATTTATGGTAGTGGTACTATTAGACTTGTATTTTAGAATCCTTTTTTAAAATATTTTATTTATTTTTCATGAGAGACACACAGAGAGAGAGGCAGAGACATAGGCAGAGGGAGAAGCAGGCTCCATGCTGAAAGCTGGATGTGGGACTCGATCCTGGGACTCTAGGATCACACCCTGAGCCAAAGGCAGAAGCTCAACCACTGAGCCACCCAGCTGTCCCTGTATTTTAGAATCCTGATACAAATTTTATAAACACTTTCTATTAAATATTTAGTTGAGAAAATAATACTTAACTGATAAAATGTAAAAAAGCCTATATTCTAAAAAAATTACTTTTATTAGAATTAGCTAGATTATTCAAAGTAATGCTTGAAATTAAATAGAACTAGCCAAATTATGAGGGACTATGTACTGCTATTGGGACTATTCTTCTTTCTCAGTTTTCTATAAATTAGTGATTTTTAAAGTGTGGTTCCCTGATGTGCAGCATCAACATCACCTGGGAAGTTAGTAAAAATGCAAATATTTAGGCCTTACCTCTGATCTGGATGAGAAACTCTGAAAGCATGACTCAGGGATATGTGTGTTTACAGGCCCGCAATGTAATTCTTACGTATGCTAAGATAATTTCTTCTGTCAGACTTTCTGTCTCTTTATCTCTCTGTGTATCTATGTCTCTGTGTATGTAACTTGTAGGACTACTAAAAAGGGGTCACCTGATTGCTTGCATATAACATTTATCGAAGAACTCCATCGTTGCATTTTTTTTCTTCCTGTAGTTTTCCTGGTTGTTTCATTATTTTATTCAGTGATAAAATGAAAATTACTATCCTTATTAAAGGATCCACTAAATCATCATATTAATTCAACTGTGTTGCATTCTTGAAGTAATCCTTCCAATGTAAGTCTTAAGCCTTTTTTAATTCTTTGAAAATATTATTCTAGTATTAGTATAAATATGGAAATAGTGGCTAAGCTTTCCTTTTCTTCCTATAGTCAGAAGGACCATAGAATGGTGATAGGGAGAACAATTATACTTTATTATGTAGGTATCTAGATGAGGACCATTTGAATCGTAAATGGTTCTCCAACCTTTTATTTTCAGGCTGTAGCTGTCCTTATGTCTAAAATGAGACTCTTGTAGACAGCAAATAGATGGGTCGTGCTTTTTTAACCAGTCTGAAACCCGGTGCCTTTTGATGGGGTCATTAAGCCCATTCACGTTCAGAGTTACTAATGAAAGATATGAATTTAGTGTCATTACGATATCTATTCAGCCCCTGTTTTTTTTGAATTGTTTCCTTGGGCTTCCTCTTTCTTTTACAGAGTCCCCCTGAATATTTATTGCAGAGCCGGTTTGGTGGTCACATATTCTTTCAGTTCCTGCCTGTCTTGGAAACGCTATCTCTCCTTCTATTCTGAATGAGAGCCTTGCTGGATAAGGTATTCTTGGCTGCATGTTCTTCTCATTTAGGACCCTGAATATATCCTGCCAGCCCTTTCTGCCTTGCCAGGTCTCTCTGGAAAGGTGTGCTATTATTCTAATGCTTCTCCCCATAAAAGTTAGGGATTTCTTGTCCCTTGCTGCTTTAAGGATCTTCTTTTTATCTTTGGAATTTGCAAGTTTCACTATTAAATGTTGAGGTGTTGACCAGTTTTTATTGATTTTAGGGGGAGGATCTCTCTATCTCCTGGATCTGAATGTTTGTTTCCCTTCCCAAGTTAGGGAAGTTCTCTGCTGTGATTTGTTCAAATACACATTCTAGACCTCTGTCCCTTTCGGCGCCCTCGGGGACCCTAATTAAACGTAGATTTTTTCTTCTGAGGCTGTCATTTATTTCCCTTAACCTATCCTCATGATCTTTTTTTTTTTGTCATTTGTTTTTTTTTAATAAATTAATTTTTATTGGTGTTCAATTACCAAAGATAAACTCAAAATGGATGAAAGATTTAAATGTGAGACAAGACTCCATCAAAATCCTAGAGGAGAACACAGGCAACACCCTTTTTGAACTTGGCCACAGTAACTTCTTGCAAGATACATCCACGAAAACAAAAGAAACAAAAGCAAAAATGAACTACTGGGACTTCATCAAGATAAGAAGCTTTTGCACAGCAAAGGGTACAGTCAACAAAACTCAAAGACAACCTACAGAATGGGAGAAGATATTTGCAAATAACATATCAGATAAAGGGCTAGTTTCCAAAATCTATAAAGAACTTATTAAACTCAACAGCAAAGAAACAAACAATCCAATCATGAAATGGGCAAAAGACATGAAGAGAAATCTCACAGAGGAAGACATAGACATGGCCAACATGCACATGAGAAAATGCTCTGCATCACTTGCCATCAGGGAAATACAAATCAAAACCACAATGAGATACCACCTCACACCAGTGAGAATGGGGAAAATTAATAAGGCAGGAAACAACAAATGTTGGAGAGGATGCGGAGAAAAGGGAACCCTCTTACACTGTTGGTGGGAATGTGAACTGGTGCAGCCACTCTGGAAAACTGTGTGGAGGTTCCTCAAAGAATTAAAAATAGACCTGCCCTACGACCCAGCAATTGCACTGTTAGGGATTTATCCTCATGATCTTTTAATTGTTTTTCTCTTTTTTCCTCAGCTTCCTTCCTGGTCTGGGAGAACTCTCAATGCCTCAAAGTTGATCATCTGAAATGTGGAAGGGTAGCAATCTACTTTAAAGACTTTAAGATTCCTAAATTAACCCAGGGCTTGTTGCCTCTATAGTTTGTGCGTGAGGACTCCAGGTGTTTTAGAAGCTGGAACTGCATTGACTGGAATGAAACTTGAGCTGAGCCGTGAGAAGCAAAGAACCCAAAGGACAAGTAGAGAGAGGGTTAGCATGGAGGGCAAGAGTCTGCTCAAGTGCCGAGGACACTGGAGATAGGGTCAGGGGCGCCTAGGTGTCTCTGTTGCTTCAGTGTCTGCGTCTTGGTTCTGGCTCAGGTCATGATCTCAGGGTTGTGGTATCGAGCCCTGAGTCAGGCTCCCTGCTCAGTGTTGATTCTTCCCTCTACACTCCTGCGTCTACCTGCACTCTCTCTCTAAAATAAATCTTTAAAAAAAAAACTTGTTTTCTATGTCACTCACTCGTTCTTCTACCTCATTAAGCCTTGTCATTAGGACCTCCAGGTTGGAGTGCATCTCATTTAATTGATTTTTAATTTTGGCCTGATTAGATCTAAATTCTGCAGTCATTAAGTCTCCTGAATCCTTTATGCTTTTTTCTAGAGCAACCAGTAGCTTTATAATTGTGCTTCTGAATTGGCTTTCTGACATTGAATTGTAATCCAAATTTTGTAACTCTGTGGGAGAGAGGACTGTTTCTGATTCTTTCTTTTGAAGTGAGTTTTTCCTTCTATCATTTTGCTCAGTGCAGAGTGGCCAAAAACAAGTTGTATTGGAAAAAGGAGAAAAAGAGAGGGAAAAAAAGAAAAAAGAAGGGGGGAAACAAACAGGAAACAAAAAACGAGGGGGAGTATCCTTTGATTCTATATACTTTAAATCCCTCAACTTTCCCTGGAACTTTTCAGCGTGGCTTGTTCAATAACTTGCTTTCCCCCTATCCTTCTAACTGGCCTTCTGGGGGAGGGGCCCACTGTGCTGATTCTCAGGTATTTGCACCTGGGGGAGCTGCCCAGCACCCTGCCAGGTGCACGGCTCAGTGGGAGTTGTTTATCCTGTGAGGCCCCTGCTCAGTCCCAGGTACAAGGTGACACCAGGAGGAATAACAACAGTGACAGTGGCCAGCTCTCTAGCTCTAGAGTCAGCTCCTGCAGTAACTACCACAGCTCTCAGTCTGCAGGGGCCTGGATGCTCCAGGAGCGGGTATTCAAGCCATTTATCCATTTTGAGTTAATTGGTCTGAATGAAGAAAGGTTCTAACTTCATTCTTTTGTATATGGATATAGTTATCCCAGCACCATTTGTTGGAAAGTCTATTCTTTAGTGGCTTTACACTTTTGTCTGAATCAATTGGCCAAAAACTTAAGGATCTCTTTCTAGACTCTCAATTCTGTATCACTGATATATATGTCTATCCTTATGGCACTACCACACAGTCTTTATTATTCTGCCTTTGCAATAGATTTCAAAACTGAAAAAAATTGAATTCCCCAACTTTGTTATTTTTCAAGATTGTTTCAGAAATTCTGGTTATATTGCATGTCCACATTAATCTTGGAATAATGTCATCAATTATTCCACAAAAGACAGTTGGTATTTTGATAAGAATTATGTTTAATCAGTAGATTAATTCGAGATGTGTTTGAATCATAGTAATATTAACTTTTTCAGGGGTGCCTGAATGGCTCAGTCAGTTAAACATCCAACTATTGATTTCTGCTCAGGTCTTGAGCTCAGGGTCGTAACTTCAAGCCACACATTGGGATCCACACTGAGGATGGAGCCTATTTACAAAAATACTGTTTTCCAAACCATAAACATGGAATATCTTTTTGTTTTGCCTTTAACTTCTTTCAGTAATATTTTTTATATATTTTTTATTGGAGTTAGATTTGCCAACATATAGTATAACACCCAGTGCTCATCCCATCAAGTGCCCCCCTCAGTGCCTGTCACCCAGTGACCCAACCAACACCCACCTCCCCTTCGACTACCCCTTGTTCATTTCCCAGAGTTAGGAGTCTCTCATGTTCTGTCATGATATTTCTGATATTTCCTAGTCATTTTTTCCTCCTTTCCCCTTTATTCCCTTTCACTATTTATTTATATTCCCCAAATGAATGAGACCATAAAATGTCCTTCTCCGATTCACTTATATCACTCAGCATAATACCCTCCAGTTCCATCCATGTCGAAGAAAATGGTGGGTATTTGTCATTTCTAATGGCTGAGAAATACTCCATTGTATACATAGAACACATCTTCTTTATCCATTCATCTTTCGATGGACACCGAGGCTCCTTCCACAGGTTGGCTATTGTGGACATTGCTGCTAGAAACATGGGGTGCAGGTGTCCCAGCGTTTCACTGCTTCTGTATCTCTGGGGTAAATCCCCAACAGTGCAATTGCTGGGTCTTATGGCAGATTTATTTTTAACTCTTTGAGGAACCTCCACACAGTTTTTCAGAGTGGCTGCACCAGTTCACATTCCCACCAACAGTGCAAGAGTGTTCCCCTTTCTCCACATCCTCTCCAACATTTGTTGTTTTCCTGCCTTGTTAATTTTCCCCATTCTCACTGGTGTGAAGTGGTATCTCATTGTGGTTTTGATTTGTATTTCCCTGATGGCAAGTGACGTGGAGCATTTTCTCATGTGCTTGTTGGCCACATCTATGTCTCCCTCTGTATCACAGCATTATAATAGCAAGGATATGGAAGGAATCTAGGTACCCAAGTTACTCCCTTTTCTTTTACACTAACTAACTACTATCAGCATTAAATGAAATACTGTGTGTAAAAATCTTTGTGAACTGCAATATACTATCAACTTTAATGATTATAGTATTAATAATATAAAATTAGTGGGAAAAATCAGAGAGGGTGACAGAACATGAGAGACTCCTAACTCTGGGAAATGAACAAGGGGTAGTCGAAGGGGAGGTGGGTGTTGGTTGGGTCACTGGGTGACAGGCACTGAGGGGGGCACTTGATGGGATGAGCACTGGGTGTTATACTATATGTTGGCAAATCTAACTCCAATAAAAAATATATAAAAATATTACTGAAAGAAGTTAAAGGCAAAACAAAAAGATATTCCATGTTTATGGTTTGGAAAACAGTATTTTTGTAAATAGGCTCCATCCTCAGTGTGGATCCCAATGTGTGGCTTGAAGTTACGACCCTGAGCTCAAGACCTGAGCAGAAATCAATAGTTGGATGTTTAACTGACTGAGCCATTCAGGCACCCCTGAAAAAGTTAATATTACTATGATTCAAACACATCTCGAATTAATCTACTGATTAAACATAATTCTTATCAAAATACCAACTGTCTTTTGTGGAATAATTGATGACATTATTCCAAGATTAATGTGGACATGCAATATAACCAGAATTTCTGAAACAATCTTGAAAAATAACAAAGTTGGGGAATTCAATTTTTTTCAGTTTTGAAATCTATTGCAAAGGCAGAATAATAAAGACTGTGTGGTAGTGCCATAAGGATAGACATATATATCAGTGATACAGAATTGAGAGTCTAGAAAGAGATCCTTAAGTTTTTGGCCAATTGATTCAGACAAAAGTGTAAAGCCACTAAAGAATAGACTTTCCAACAAATGGTGCTGGGATAACTATATCCATATACAAAAGAATGAAGTTAGAACCTTTCTTCATTCAGACCAATTAACTCAAAATGGATAAATGGCTTGAATACCCGCTCCTGGAGCATCCAGGCCCCTGCAGACTGAGAGCTGTGGTAGTTACTGCAGGAGCTGACTCTAGAGCTAGAGAGCTGGCCACTGTCACTGTTGTTATTCCTCCTGGTGTCACCTTGTACCTGGGACTGAGCAGGGGCCTCACAGGATAAACAACTCCCACTGAGCCGTGCACCTGGCAGGGTGCTGGGCAGCTCCCCCAGGTGCAAATACCTGAGAATCAGCACAGTGGGCCCCTCCCCCAGAAGGCCAGTTAGAAGGATAGGGGGAAAGCAAGTTATTGAACAAGCCACGCTGAAAAGTTCCAGGGAAAGTTGAGGGATTTAAAGTATATAGAATCAAAGGATACTCCCCCTCGTTTTTTGTTTCCTGTTTGTTTCCCCCCTTCTTTTTTCTTTTTTTCCCTCTCTTTTTCTCCTTTTTCCAATACAACTTGTTTTTGGCCACTCTGCACTGAGCAAAATGATAGAAGGAAAAACTCACTTCAAAAGAAAGAATCAGAAACAGTCCTCTCTCCCACAGAGTTACAAAATTTGGATTACAATTCAATGTCAGAAAGCCAATTCAGAAGCACAATTATAAAGCTACTGGTTGCTCTAGAAAAAAGCATAAAGGATTCAGGAGACTTAATGACTGCAGAATTTAGATCTAATCAGGCCAAAATTAAAAATCAATTAAATGAGATGCACTCCAACCTGGAGGTCCTAATGACAAGGCTTAATGAGGTAGAAGAACGAGTGAGTGACATAGAAAACAAGTTTTTTTTTTAAAGATTTATTTTAGAGAGAGAGTGCAGGTAGACGCAGGAGTGTAGAGGGAAGAATCAACACTGAGCAGGGAGCCTGACTCAGGGCTCGATACCACAACCCTGAGATCATGACCTGAGCCAGAACCAAGACGCAGACACTGAAGCAACAGAGACACCTAGGCGCCCCTGACCCTATCTCCAGTGTCCTCGGCACTTGAGCAGACTCTTGCCCTCCATGCTAACCCTCTCTCTACTTGTCCTTTGGGTTCTTTGCTTCTCACGGCTCAGCTCAAGTTTCATTCCAGTCAATGCAGTTCCAGCTTCTAAAACACCTGGAGTCCTCACGCACAAACTATAGAGGCAACAAGCCCTGGGTTAATTTAGGAATCTTAAAGTCTTTAAAGTAGATTGCTACCCTTCCACATTTCAGATGATCAACTTTGAGGCATTGAGAGTTCTCCCAGACCAGGAAGGAAGCTGAGGAAAAAAGAGAAAAACAATTAAAAGATCATGAGGATAAATCCCTAACAGTGCAATTGCTGGGTCGTAGGGCAGGTCTATTTTTAATTCTTTGAGGAACCTCCACACAGTTTTCCAGAGTGGCTGCACCAGTTCACATTCCCACCAACAGTGTAAGAGGGTTCCCTTTTCTCCGCATCCTCTCCAACATTTGTTGTTTCCTGCCTTATTAATTTTCCCCATTCTCACTGGTGTGAGGTGGTATCTCATTGTGGTTTTGATTTGTATTTCCCTGATGGCAAGTGATGCAGAGCATTTTCTCATGTGCATGTTGGCCATGTCTATGTCTTCCTCTGTGAGATTTCTCTTCATGTCTTTTGCCCATTTCATGATTGGATTGTTTGTTTCTTTGCTGTTGAGTTTAATAAGTTCTTTATAGATTTTGGAAACTAGCCCTTTATCTGATATGTTATTTGCAAATATCTTCTCCCATTCTGTAGGTTGTCTTTGAGTTTTGTTGACTGTACCCTTTGCTGTGCAAAAGCTTCTTATCTTGATGAAGTCCCAGTAGTTCATTTTTGCTTTTGTTTCTTTTGTTTTCGTGGATGTATCTTGCAAGAAGTTACTGTGGCCAAGTTCAAAAAGGGTGTTGCCTGTGTTCTCCTCTAGGATTTTGATGGAGTCTTGTCTCACATTTAAATCTTTCATCCATTTTGAGTTTATCTTTGGTAATTGAACACCAATAAAAATTAATTTATTAAAAAAAAACAAATGACAAAAAAAAAAAGATCATGAGGATAGGTTAAGGGAAATAAATGACAGCCTCAGAAGAAAAAATCTACGTTTAATTAGGGTCCCCGAGGGCGCCGAAAGGGACAGAGGTCTAGAATGTGTATTTGAACAAATCACAGCAGAGAACTTCCCTAACTTGGGAAGGGAAACAAACATTCAGATCCAGGAGATAGAGAGATCCTCCCCCTAAAATCAATAAAAACTGGTCAACACCTCAACATTTAATAGTGAAACTTGCAAATTCCAAAGATAAAAAGAAGATCCTTAAAGCAGCAAGGGACAAGAAATCCCTAACTTTTATGGGGAGAAGCATTAGAATAATAGCACACCTTTCCAGAGAGACCTGGCAAGGCAGAAAGGGCTGGCAGGATATATTCAGGGTCCTAAATGAGAAGAACATGCAGCCAAGAATACCTTATCCAGCAAGGCTCTCATTCAGAATAGAAGGAGAGATAGCGTTTCCAAGACAGGCAGGAACTGAAAGAATATGTGACCACCAAACCGGCTCTGCAATAAATATTCAGGGGGACTCTGTAAAAGAAAGAGGAAGCCCAAGGAAACAATTCAAAAAAAACAGGGGCTGAATAGATATCGTAATGACACTAAATTCATATCTTTCATTAGTAACTCTGAACGTGAATGGGCTTAATGACCCCATCAAAAGGCACCGGGTTTCAGACTGGTTAAAAAAGCACGACCCATCTATTTGCTGTCTACAAGAGTCTCATTTTAGACATAAGGACAGCTACAGCCTGAAAATAAAAGGTTGGAGAACCATTTACGATTCAAATGGTCCTCATCTAGATACCTACATAATAAAGTATAATTGTTCTCCCTATCACCATTCTATGGTCCTTCTGACTATAGGAAGAAAAGGAAAGCTTAGCCACTATTTCCATATTTATACTAATACTAGAATAATATTTTCAAAGAATTAAAAAAGGCTTAAGACTTACATTGGAAGGATTACTTCAAGAATGCAACACAGTTGAATTAATATGATGATTTAGTGGATCCTTTAATAAGGATAGTAATTTTCATTTTATCACTGAATAAAATAATGAAACAACCAGGAAAACTACAGGAAGAAAAAAAATGCAACGATGGAGTTCTTCGATAAATGTTATATGCAAGCAATCAGGTGACCCCTTTTTAGTAGTCCTACAAGTTACATACACAGAGACATAGATACACAGAGAGATAAAGAGACAGAAAGTCTGACAGAAGAAATTATCTTAGCATACGTAAGAATTACATTGCGGGCCTGTAAACACACATATCCCTGAGTCATGCTTTCAGAGTTTCTCATCCAGATCAGAGGTAAGGCCTAAATATTTGCATTTTTACTAACTTCCCAGGTGATGTTGATGCTGCACATCAGGGAACCACACTTTAAAAATCACTAATTTATAGAAAACTGAGAAAGAAGAATAGTCCCAATAGCAGTACATAGTCCCTCATAATTTGGCTAGTTCTATTTAATTTCAAGCATTACTTTGAATAATCTAGCTAATTCTAATAAAAGTAATTTTTTTAGAATATAGGCTTTTTTACATTTTATCAGTTAAGTATTATTTTCTCAACTAAATATTTAATAGAAAGTGTTTATAAAATTTGTATCAGGATTCTAAAATACAGGGACAGCTGGGTGGCTCAGTGGTTGAGCTTCTGCCTTTGGCTCAGGGTGTGATCCTAGAGTCCCAGGATCGAGTCCCACATCCAGCTTTCAGCATGGAGCCTGCTTCTCCCTCTGCCTATGTCTCTGCCTCTCTCTCTGTGTGTCTCTCATGAAAAATAAATAAAATATTTTAAAAAAGGATTCTAAAATACAAGTCTAATAGTACCACTACCATAAATGATTGCATACAGAATTGGATTCCTCTGCTTTAGACACTGTCACTACATAAATACATATATACCTACATATAGATAAACAGATTTTGATTATAATGTATTTTACTAGTTAAACTAACTGTTATATATTATTTGTCTATTGGAAGGAAGTATTGGATATTTTATCTGGTATACTGCTTTTCTTTTTAAGAGGAAATACTACCATCTGTGAGAAATGGTAAGAAATGACAATCCAGTAATTTACTTAAGCTATGCTTTATTCACAACAAACCGTTATCTTTTTTTTAAAAAAAATACAGATACCCATTTCAGAAAAAAATAGTATTTTGGTATATCAAGAAGAAAATATTATGGTTTCCAATTAATATTACTTTGATGTTTCCATGTTATATTCAGTAACACAGTGGAATACCTTGGATGACATTAATAGTATAATGCACTAAATAGAAAATAAAAATAAAACAGTATCTATGAAAGAAAAGTGTTACTCATCTCTTAGAAAATTCTTGCACAGTTTTCACCCTGCCAAAAATAAAGAGTGAAATGTTACATTATCCTAAGAGAAAAACTCCTACTGATATTTGGCTCACTTAAATCTGAAAGAATAGTTAATAAAATATTGATTGGGATACCTATGTACCCATAAGTCAGGCCAGGATCGGGAAAAAAAACCCTCACCCCATCATGGGCACTGCTTTGTGTCTGGTTCAGGGATGAAAAATGTAAAACATCTACTGTTTTGTGATTTTGCATTTCAAAAGTAAAGTTGTAATGTCAATAAAATAGTTGGTTAATCAAACTATACCTTTATTTATTTATTTTTAAATATTTTTTATTTATTCATGAGAGACACAGAGAGAGAGAGAAAGAGAGGCAGGCAGAGAAGCAGGCTCCATGCAGGGAGCCTGACGTGGGACTAGATCCCGGGTCTCCAGGATCACACCCTGGGCTGAAGGTGGCGCTAAATCACTGAGCCACCCCAGCTGCCCTCAAACTATACTTTTAAAATTTAATAGTTGCTGGGGAGTAGAAGGTTACCTGTAAAAGGAATAAAAGTATTGCAATAGCAAAGTAGTGATAAATAAAATAAACCTTTTAACCAAATTATCTTAACAAGTTTATTTTTTCCCTTTATTCTCAATAATGCAGAAAACTTTTTTCTTGCTTCTTTATCCCAAAGCACAGGGATACCATCAGAGATAACAAAACAGTGAAAGGCAAAGTAAGTGAGCTTCTGTAAATGGGATAAAAATCACCTCTGTATCAATAGAGAGCTCTGGTGCCTTAGTTTCCTGATTATAGAGAATGCAAATTAAATGTGGAAGTATCTTTCTAGTAGTCATTATATTGATAAGAACGAGATTGAAAATTAATGCACTTAAGGGGATCCCTGGGTGGCACAGCGGTTTGGCGCCTGCCTTTGGCCCAGGGCGCGAACCTGGAGACCCGGGATCGAATCCCACATCGGGCTCCCGGTGCATGGAGCCTGCTTCTCCCTCTGCCTGTGTCTCTGCCTCTCTCTCTCTCTCACTGTGTGCCTATCATGAATAAAAAAATAATTAAAAAAAAGAAAATTAATGCACTTAAAAAAAGAAAATTAATGCACTTATAACCTACTTTGGGGATCCCTGGGTGGCTCAGCGGTTTGGCGCCTGCCTTTGTCCCAGGGCGCGATCCTGGAGTCCCGGGATCGAGTCCCACGTCGGGCTCCTGGCATGGAGCCTGCTTCTCCCTCCTCCTGTGTCTCTGCCTCTCTCTCTCTCTCTATGTCTATCATAAATAATAAATAAATAAATATTAAAAAAAAGAAATTAAGGAAGTAGGAAAGAGAGCACAGACAGCAAGCACTTGTAACAGCTGCCAGGGCCCTTAAGCCCCTGCTGTCCAAGGACAAGTGGGTACTGACAGTACTTCCCCCCAACAGACTCCTCCAGTCCCACTCAACCACTTTACAGACTTCCCTTCCTCCCAGGCTCATGTCCCTTGTAGGGTAAAACTATTTCCATGGTGACCTATGGGCACACAAATTAAGGTGATCCATAGTATTGAGTCATAGGAGTTCCACATACTCCAGGCCAGTGACCTCTCCATTAATTTCCTTTCTCCCTTAGTGTTGGACTTTGTCCAGTAGAATAATACTACCTTTTCTCTCTCCCCACACAGAAAAACAATCTCCTCTCCTTTCCCAAAATGCTCTGACAAATGTCTTTCCCCAACACACACTCTCCACCTGCCTATACCTCTTCAATCATTGCCAGCATAAACACTAACTTAAATTCATGCTCAGAGGGCAGTTTTTCTGAAACAGGGGGCTTTTGTTCACTGGTGTTTTTTTCCCCTTAACAATTTGTGTCATGAGGACTTCCCTCTCTTACTTAATACCTTCTGCTCTTCATTTGGGCTAGAAATATTTAGGTCCTTATGTTTCCTTCCATATGTATAGCCACTTCTAACAAAAGAAAACAGCTGGATGGCATTTTAAAAAGAAAGTTTCAAAATGCCTTCTTTAATAGCTTAAAGTAGACCTTGCCCTAATGAAATTCACTAAGTTTATAATTAGTAATATTAAATGTATCAATTGGGTTATTGTTTTTAAACTTTACTTCCATTAAAATTTTCTAACTAGCATAAAGTTCATTTTTAAGGTACCTAAAGACTATACAAGAGAGATAACTAATGAGCGCTTTATAGAAGGAAAAATAAATCTTGAAAGGAAGTTTAGGATTACAGAAAAAATATATATGTAAATATTCCTGGTTAGATGGCTATAACATTCTTTCACTAATGCATAGTAAACACACTTGATATCTAAAAAAAGTGAGGTACAGAATTTAATACTTCGCTTTAGAAATGTGTCACAGTAACCGGAGAAGGACAAACAGTGTATGTTCTCATTCATTTGGGGAATATGAATAATAGTGAAAGGGAATATAAGGGAAGGGAGAAGAAATGTGTGAGAAATATCAGAAAGGGAGACAGAACATAAAGACTTCTAACTCTGGGAAATGAACTAGGGGTGGTGGAGGGGGAGGAGGGCGGGGGGTGGGGGTGAATGGGTGACGGGCACTGAGGGGTACACTTGACTGGATGAGCACTGGGTGTTATTCTGTATGTTGGTAAATTGAACACCAATAAAAATTAATTTATTTAAAAAAAGAATGTATTCATTATGTTACTTTGAATTTAATAAAAAATAGTAACAATAAATAGATACCCATACAAAAGAAGAGAAAATGAGGGGGAAAAATCAGAGAGGGTGACAGAACATGAGAGACTCCTAACTCTGGGAAATGAACAAGGGGTAGTGGAAGGGGAGGAGGGTGGGGGCATGGGGTGACTGGGTGACGGACACTGAGGAGGCACTGGATGGGATGAGCACTGGGTGTTATACTATATGTTGGCAAATCGAACTCCAATAAAAACATATACAAGAAACCCCCCAAAAAGCCAAAACCAAAACCAAACCAAAACAAAAAGCCAACAGGAAATAACAAGTGTTGGTGAGAATGTGAAGAAATCGGAACCCTCCCCAGGGCGTGATCCTGGAGACCCCGGATAGAGTCCTATGTCGGGCTCCCTGCATGGAGCCTGCTTCTCTCTCTGCCTGTGTCTCTGCCTCTCTCTCTCTCTCTGTCTCTCATTAATAAATAAATAAAATCTTAAAAATAATTGGAACCCTTGTACACTGTTGGCGGGAATGTAAACTTGGGTAATTATTATGGCAAATATGATGGCAGTTCCTCAAACATATAATTCCCATATGATCCAGCTATTCCACATCCAAATATATACTCAAAAAATTGAAAGCAAAGGTCCTCGAAAGAGAATTGTACACCTGTGTTCATAATAGCATTCTTCACAATAGCCAAGAGGTGGAGGCAACCCAGGATCTATCAGTGGATGAACGGATAAACAAAATATAGCACATGCATACAATGAAATATTATTCAGTTATTTTAAAAAGAAATGAAGTTCTGACACATGGATGAACCTTGAGGACATTATGCTAAGTGAATAACCGAGTGACAAAAAGACAAATACGGTGTGATTCCCACTTATATGAAATACCTAGAGTGGTCCATTTATAGAGACAGAAAGGGGAATGATGGTTGCCAGGGACTGGGGAGAGGAGGAAATGATATTTTGTTGCTTAATGAGAATAGGGTCTCAGTTTTACAAGATGCAAAGGTTCTGGAGATTGATTGCACAACAAATACACTTAACATTACTGAACTGTACACCTAAAAATAATTAAGATGGTAACTTTTATATAATGTGTACTTTTCTAGAAATTTTTAAAAGGCTATCAAAAAATGCTTAACTATGTTTCCAGAAATGTGAGGTGGTGAGATATTACATCATTTATCATATTTGAGACAATTTTTCTCTGTGAACCTTGACTTCTGTACTTCAACCTCTAACTATGTCTACCTGGTTACCACAAAAATTAACCTGACAGCTATCAAATAAAAAAATGTACACACAGAACCAAATATTTTTTTGTAATTGTCTATATGCAAAATCAAAATTAAGTTGTAATTTTCTGGAATGCAAACTTTGAGGATATACTATTTAATTTTCATCTCCCAAATGAACATTGTTTTGAAAATCCTTGAACAGTTACAAAGTATTATAGTTGTTTAGCATTTGATATTTGTTCTGAATGCCAAAAATTAATATAAAACCATTTTAAGAGAGAGTTCTTTCCAACATAAAGTCATGTTGTAGTATGATCAGTTAATAGAAATAATCACATAATTGTTTTTAATAAAAATATCAAAATTGAGAAAATATGCAAGCAAATAGATTATAGGCAGGAAATTATTTTTCAAAGCCAATGATCCAAAGGACATGTTTTGGATAACCAATGTAGTCATTTTGCTGTGAAATGTAAAAGGTAATTAGTATACACTTTGGAAGGGCCAAAGATGAAATAAGATAGTTTCTCAATTTTCTCTTGGCACTACAGCATATATCAAAGGAAGAAGAAAAAATTAACACCATCTAAGAGTATAAATCATGTATATGAAGAGATAATGGTAAATCAGAACTTAATTTGAATAGGAAAATATATCTGTAAAATTTCTAAAGGAAAACATAGGAATTATATATTCCTGATATATAATAATGATATAGATCTTAAAATTTTAACTTTTTGAGTGCAGAATTTTTAAACATGTAATTAAATGGTAAAAATAACGAAAATTATACAATGCTCATAATATGTCAGGTACTAAGTACTTTAATTAACTCAATTAATTATCACTGAGAAAAAATATAAAGATAATCGGAAGGCTTGGGATTCACGTAAAAGAAACAGAATGAGTTCTACAAATAAATTAATGAATAGAATAATAGATAAAATAGCCCAGGATTAACTAAGAGACAAATAGGCACAAGTTGGGGAAGGGATTTTAAGTAGAATTAAAAAGTTAAAACAATGTAGTAATAAAAGAAAACAATACATGTAAGAGTGATTAAGATGAAAAGAGTCTTAGGAAAATAAAAATACAAAAGAGAAGTCAAAAGACAACTATCACTAAGTAGCTGTAGTGATCCAAATGTCTGATTTAAGTCCCATTGGTTCCAACCTTAAAATTCCCAATTCAACTAATTGTGCCATATCTTCTTTTTAAATTTTTTTATTGGAGTTTAATTTGACAACATATAGCATAACACCCAGTGCTCATCCAGCCAAGTGCCCCCCTCAGTGCCCATCACCCAGTCACCCCAACACCCTGCCCACCTCCCCTTCCACTACCCCTTGTTCATTTCCCAGAGTTAGGTGTCTCTCATGTTTTGTCACCCTCACTGATATTTTCACTCATTTTATCTCCTTTCCCTTTATTCCCTTTCACTAATTTTTATATTCCCCAAGCCATATCTCTTTTGACTCAGTTTGATACATTAAAAAAATCATTAAAGATCCTTTTCTCAAACAGAAGGGATTTTAAAACTTATTGAGTGAATTGTCACATTTTCGGGCAATTCAATTCCTTCCCTGAGCTCCTAAGAAAAGTGATAGAGGAATCATGCTCTGGAGAGCCAGAAAGGTAGAAATCAAGATAATGTACATTGGATGTGGTAGAGAAAGGGAAAAAGTATTCTTATATGGGTTTTGGAAAATGAGCTGCTAGGAAACAAAAAACCCCTCAATATCTTTGACCAGTGATATCTATCCTGAATGAAAACTATCTATTGTCAGCTAACAGCTAGTTGAATAAAAAGCAGTAACATTTCCCTGGCGGGCATATCAGGATGAACAGTTTTTTTTTTAATATTTTTCATTTCACCTTCTTTTACCAGTAAAATGTTGCTATATTTTGTTTTTTAAAAGCTTTATAATAGGGACACTGGGGTGGCTCAGTGGTTGAGCATCTGTCTTTGGCTCAGGGCATGATCCCAGGGTTCCAGGATTGAGTCCTGCATCCAGCTCCCTATGAGAAGCCTGCATCTCCCTCTGCGTATGTCTGTGTCTCAAATAAATAAATAAACAAACAAACAAATATATAAAAAATAAAATATTTAAAAAAAGCTCTACTATGTTTTAGAGTGGAGAGTTCAGCGTGATTTTAATATTTATTTTTGCCTTTTTGTTTCACGCAGGTTGACTGGCATTTTTAAAATATTTTTATTGGAGTTCAATTTAACAACATATAGCATAACACCGAATGCTCATCCTGCCAAATCCCCCCTCAGTGCCCATCAGCCAGTCACCCCAAAACTCCACCCACCTCATCTTCCACTACCCCTTGTTCATTTCCCAGAGTTGGGTGTCTGTCACATTTTGTCACCCTCATTTATATTTTCACTCATTTTCTCTCCTTTCCCTTTATACCTTTTTAATAATTTTTATATTCTCCAAATGAATGAGACCATATAATGTTTGTCCTCTCTGATTGACTTACTTCACTCAGCATAATACTCTCCAGTTCTATGCACATTGAAGCAAATGGTGGGTATTTGTCTTTTCTAATGGATGAGTCATATTCCATTGTATACATATACCACATCTTCTTTATCCATTCATCTTTCGATGGACACCGAGGCTCCTTCCACGGTTTGGCTATTGTGGACATTGCTGCTGTAAACAGGTGCAGGTGTCCTGCCATTTCACTGAATCTGTATCATTGGGGTAAATCCTCAGCAGTGCAATTGCTGGGTTGTAGGGCAGATCTATTTTTGACTCTTGTAAGGAACTGCACACAGTTTTCCAGAGCGGATGTACCAGTTCACAATTCCACCAACAGTGCAAGAGAGTTCCCCTTTCTCCACATCCTCTCCAACATTTGTTGTTTCCTGTCTTGTTAATTTTTCCCATTCTCACTGGTGTGAGGTGGTATCTCATTGTGGTTTTGATTTGTATTTCCCTGATGGTCAGTGATGCAGAGCATTTTCTCATGTGCTTGTTGGCCATGTCTATGTCTTCCTCTGTGAAATTTCTGTTCATGTCTTTGGCCCTTTTCAGATTGGATTGTTTGCTTCTTTGCTGTTGAGTTTCATAAGATCTATATAGATCTTGGATACTAGCCCTATATCTGATATGTCATTTACAATATCTTCTCCCATTCTGTAGGTTGTCTTTGAGTTTTGTTGACTGATTCTTTTGCTGTGCAGCTTTTTATCTTGATGAAGTCCCAATAATTCATTTTTGCTTTTATTTCCCTTGCCATCAGGATGTATCTTGCAAGAAGTTGCTGTGGCCGAGATAAAAAACGGTGTTGCCAGGAAGCCTGTGTGACTCAGCGGTTTAGTGCTGGATCATGGAGACACAGATCAAGTCCCACGTTGCTCTCTCTGCATGGAACCTGCTTCTCCCTCTGCCTCTCTCTCTCTCTCTCTCTCTCTCTCTCTCTCTCTCTCTCCGTCTCTCATGAATAATTT
The DNA here is from genome assembly GCF_905146905.1 of Nyctereutes procyonoides. Lineage (NCBI taxonomy): Eukaryota > Metazoa > Chordata > Mammalia > Carnivora > Canidae > Nyctereutes > Nyctereutes procyonoides. The sequence continues at coordinate 60,179,849 of NW_026575125.1, read as the reverse complement.
TTAAAAAAAAAAGGAAAAAATGGCGTTGCCTGTGTTCTCCTCTAGGATTTTGATGGATTCTGTCTCACATTAAGATCTTTCATCCATTTTGAATTTATCTTTGTGTATGGTGGAAGAGAATGGTCTAGTTTCCTTCTACTGCATGTGGCTGTCCAATTTTCCCAGAACCGTTTATTGAAGAGACTGTCCTTTATCTAGGGGATAGTCTTTCCTGCTTTGTTGAATATTAGTTGACCATAGAGTTAAGGACCCATTTCTGGATTCTCTATTCTGTTCCATTGATCTATGTGTCTATTTTGGTGCCAGTAACACACTGTCTTCATGATCACAGTTTTGTAGTACCACTTGAAATGTGACATTGTGATGCCGCTGACTCTGGTTTTCTTTTTCAATATTCCCCTGGCTATTAGGGGTCTTTTCTGATTCCACACAAATCTTAAGATGACTTGTTCCAACTCTCTGAAGAAAGTCCATGCTATTATGATAGGGATGGCATTAAATGTGTAAATTGCTCTGGGTAACATTGACATTTTCACAACATTAATTGTTCCAATCCATGAACATGGAATATTTTTCCATCTCTTTGTGTCTTCATCCATTTCTTTCAGAAGTGTTTTGTAGTTTTTAGGATACAGATCTTTTACCTCTTTGGTTAGTTTTATTCCTAGGTATCTTATGCTTTTAGGTGCAATTGTCAATGGGATTGACTCCTTCATTTTTCTTCCTTCAGTCTCATTGTTAGTGTATAGAAATGCCACTGATTTCTCGGCATCGATTTTGTCTACTGCCACACGGCCGAATTGGTATAGGATTTCTAACAATCCTGGAGTCGAGACTTTTGGGTTTTTGTATGGACAGTATCATGTCATCTGCGAAGAGGGAGATTGTGTCTTCTTCTTGTCCAATTTGAATGTCTTTTATTTCTTTTTATTGCGTGATTGCTGAGGCAAAGATTCTAGTAAGATGGTTAATAGCAGGGGTGAGAGTGGACATCCCTCTCGTGTTCCTGATCTTAAGGGAAAGGCTCCCAGTGCTTCCCCATTGAGAATGATATTTGCTGTGGGCTTTTTGTAGATGACTTTTAAGATGCTGAGGAATGTTCCCTCTATCCTTACACTCTGAAGAGTTTTGATCAGGAATGGATGCTGTATTTTGTCAAATGCTTTCTCTGCAACTGTTGAGAGGATCACATGGTTCTTGTTTTTTCTCTTGTTGATATGATCTATCACATTGATTGCTTTATGAGTGTTGAACCAGCCTTGCTTCCCAGGGAAAAATCCCACTTGGTCATGGTGAATAATCTTCTTAATGTATTGTTGGATCCTATTGGCTAGTATCTTGTTGAGAATTTTTGCATCTGTGTCCATCAGGGATATTGATCTATAATTCTCCTTTTTGGTGGAGTCTTTGTCTGGTTTTGGAATTAAGGTGATGCTGGCCTCATAGAACGAGTTTGGAAGAATTCCATTCCTTTCTATCTTTTGAACTGCTTTAGTAGAATAGGTATTGATTCTTCTTTAAACGTTTGATAGAATTTCCCTGAGAATCCATCTGACCCTGTAGTTTTGTGTCTTGGATGTTTTTTATGACTGCTTTAATTTCTTCCATGGTTAGTGGAATGTTTAGGTTTCCTTTTATCTGATTCCAGTTTTGGCACTTTGTGGTTTTCCAGAAATGCATCCATTTCTTTTAGATGGCCTATTCTATTGGCATATACCTGCTCAGAATACCTTTTAAAATCGTTTGTATTTCCTTGGTATTGTTTGTGATCTATCCTTTTCCTTTTTTTTATTTTTTTTATTTTTTATCTCTCCTTTTTCATTTGTGATTATATTAATTAGAGTCTTTTCTCTTTTGCTTTTAATAAGGTTGGCTAATGGTTTATCTATCTTATTAATTTTTTCAAAGAACCAACTCCTGGTTTTGGTGATCTGTTCTACAGTTCTTCTGGTCTGTATTTCATTGAGTTCTGCTTGAATCTTTATCTCTCTTCTGCTTGGTGTAGGTTTTATTTGCTGTTTTTTCTTCAGTTCTTTTAGGTGCGAGGTTAGCTTGTGTATTTGAGTTTTTTTCCAATTGTTTGAGGGATGCTTGTATTGCGATGTATTTCCCTCTCAGGCCTGCTTTTGCTGTATCTAAAGATTTTGATTGGTTGTATTGTCATCCTTATTAGTTTCCTTGAAACTTTTAATTCTTCTCTAATTTCCTGGTTGACCCTTTCATCTTAGTAGGATGCTATTTAACCTACACGTGTTTGTGTTTCTTCCTAATTTCTTCTTGTGATTGAGTTCAAGTTTCAAAGCATTACGGCCTGGAAATATGCAGGGGACAATCCCAATCTTTTGGCATTGGTTGAGACCTGATTTGTGACCCAATATGTGGTCTATTCTGAAAAAAAGTTCCGTGCACTTGAAAATAATGTGTATTCAGTTGCGTTTGGATGTAAAGTTCTGTAAATATCTGTGAAATCCATCTGGTCCAATGTATCCTTTAAAGCCCTGTTTCCTTGGCGATGTCGTGCTTAAAAGATCTGTGATTTGCAGAAAGCACCGTATTGAAGCCTCCCAGTATTAGTGTATTATTATCTAAGTACGTCCTTACTTTGGTTATTAATTGATTGATATTCATGGCAGCTCCCACATTCAGGGCATCAATATTCATGATTGTTAGGTCCTCTTGTTGGATAGATCCTTTAATTATGATATATTTCCCTCTTGATGTCTTACTACAGTCTTTCAGGTAAACTTTAATCAATCTGATATGAGGATGGCTACCCCTGCTTTCTTTTGAGGACCATTTGAATGGTACATGGTTCTCCAACCTTTCGTTTTCAGGGTGTAGTTGTCCTTAGGTCTAAAATGTGTCTTTTGTAGACAGCAAAGAGATGGGTCTTGCTTTTTTTTCCAGTCTGAAACCCTGTATCTTTTGATGGGATCATTAAGGCCATTCGTGTTCAGAGATACTCTGGAAAGATGTGTATTTAGTGTCATCATAATACCTATTCAGTCCCTGTTTTTGTGGAGTATTTCTTTGGGCATCATCTTTCTTTTACAGAGTTCCCCTTAGTATTTATTACAGAGCTGGTTTGGTGTTCTCATATTCTTTTAGTTTCTGCCTATCTTGGAAGCTCTTTATCTCTCCTTCTATTCTGAATGAGAGCCTTGCTGGATAAAGTATTCTTGGTTGCATGTTCTTCTCATTTAGGACCCTGAATATATCTGCCAGCCCTTTCTGGCCTGCCAGGTCTCTGTGAAGACATCTTCTGTTATTCTAATATTTCTCCACATATAATTTAGGGATCTCTTTTTTCTTGCTGCTTTAAGGATTTTCTGTTTACCTTTGGAATTTGCAAGTTTTACTATGAAATGTCGAGGTTTTGAATGGTTTTTCTTGGTTTTACAGGGGGATCACTCTCTCTCCTTATTCTGATTGCCTGTTTCCCTCCCAACATTAGGGAAGTTCTCAGCTATGATTTGTTCAAATATGCTTTCTGGTCCTCTGTCCCTTTTGGCACCCTCTGGAACTCCAATTAAACGTAGATTTAAAAAAAACGTAGATTTTTCCTTCTGAGGCTATCATTTATTTCCTTTAACCTTTCCTCATGATCTTTTAATTGTTTTTCTCTTTTGTCATCAACTTCCTTCCTTGCCATCAACTTGTTTCCCTTCTCACTCTCTTTCTTCTACCTCATTAATCCTCATTGTTTGGAACTTCAGTTTGGATTGCTTCTCATTTAATTGATTTTTATTTTTGGCCTAATTAGATCTAAATTCTGCAGTCGTGAAGTCTCTTGAATCCATTATGCTTTTTTCCAGAGCCACCAGTAGCTTTATAATTTTGCTTCTGAATTGGGTTTCTGACACCGACTTGTAATCCAAATTCTGTAACTCTGTGGCAGAGAATAATGTTTCTGATTCTTTCTTTTGTGGTGAACTCTTCTTTCTAGTCATTTTGCTCAGTGCAGAGTGGCTAAAAATGAGTTGCACTGGGAAAAGGAAGGGGGAAAAAAAGGAGGGGTATCCTCTTGTTCTATATATTGTAAATCGGTGTTTTCCAGTGCTGTTTCGTGAGGAACTTGCTCTTCCCCTCTCCTTCCAGGTGTATTCTGGGGGAGAGGCCTGCTTTGCTGATTCTCAGGTGTGTGCACCTGGGGGAGCTGCCCACCCTCCTATCTCCCCCCCCTCCGCCAGTTGCACAGCTCAGTGGGAACTCTTTATCCTGCGTGGTCCCTGTTTTCTGGTGGCCCAGCTCTGTCCCAGGCACAGGATGACACCAAGAGGAAAAACCACACTGGCGGTGGCCAGCTCTCCAGCCCTGGAATCAGCTCCAGTAGTAACTACTGCAACCTCCCAGTCCGCACTGGCCTAGATGCTCCAGGGGCGGGGGATGCTGATCTGCACAGCTTGAGGGGGCCCAGTTGCAGGAGAGACCTTGCTTTTCTGTGTCCGGGATCCCCACCTCTGCTAGTCCCGTGGGGAGCACTGGATTGTGGGTTGTTTCCCCCGGTGCCCTCGGATCTGGGACCTGTGCTGCTGGAATCGCACCGCCAGGCCATGGCTCCTGAAAGGAGCAGGGCACAGCCCCCTCTGCCAAGACCCGCCTCCTGACCTCCTGTGGCCCCACAGCACGTTCGCCTTAGCCCTTTACTGAGCAGGGCTGCGATGTTTGGTGCACTTCCTCTGTTAGTGACTCTGGGAGACTGGGGGCTCCACTGCCCCTCCTGCAGTTCTGCCTGAGTTCCCTGCTAAGTGCCATTCCATTCGGGATTAATGAAGTGTGGATTCTTAAAGTTCCTGCTTCTCTAGGACTGGACTTTCCTGTCCTGGAGGCTTTTGCCGCCTGGCCCTAGGGTGGCTCCTCGCGGGGGGGGGGGGGGGCCCACTTGATTCTTTATTTTTTTTTCCACCTTTCTACCTTGTTAGAAGCACAAACTCTTCTCTCTGTAGCGTTCCAGCTGTTCTCTCTTTAAATCTCAGGTCTAATTCATAGGTTTTCAGGATGATTTGAAAGTTATCTAGGTAAGTTAGTGAGGATAGCTGACTTGGGGACCCTACTTCTCCACCATCTTGCCCAGCCCCTGACTGACTGGTCCTTAAAAGCAGACACTTCCTGGAGTAAACTCAAAGATCTGAGTTTACACTTGGTCAAAAACTTTAATATACAAAATCAGATGCCAATATCCATCTAATATAATTTGGGCAAGGGAAATGAGTAAGAGCAAACTGAAGGTATCAAAATATCTTGGATAAGAAATTAGAACATTTTAAACAACAGGAAGTTATTGTGACGCAGTATCAGGCTTAGCTTCTAATTTATCTTTGTATACCAACTACTCTCTACTGATTTTTAAAACAACTAAATAAGCACTGGGAGTGAAGATAAAGATGGAACTATATAAATGCTACTATAGCCCTTTCTCTGAATCGGTTTGGTGTTGGCAAGGCATCTTTTAAATATCAAAAGTTTTCAGATATTAGAAAGGCAATATGGGAGTACATAGCATATATTATATAACATCTCCACTGGGATGTGGAGTAGCACCTACTAATAAATACTTTTAATATTTTTATGGGAAACATGACTATTCACACCAAAGGGACTAAATAAATATAATAATTAGCATCTCGTATTTCTAGGCTTTGCTATCAAACCAGTTCATGCTAAGTCAGACATTGCCACCAAAATTTTAGATTTTCCAAAATTTAAAAAATATTCTCAGTTGTGGACAAAGGACTATGGATCCATATATAAAGTCTGATTTTAATTAGGATAGAAGTCTCTAGTCGAGAAAATCAGTTAAGAATCCCAATAATTCCAATTCCTATTTATACATCTATTATCCAAAGCCAGAGTTTTGTTTATAATATTTATGATAAATATTTTTTGAATTTTTATAATTACACTTGAATTTCACTGATGGAACCCATACACATAGTCAATACTTTTAAACTGAAATTTTACCTGACTACAATCAGACACTAATTCATCTTAATCATATTTCCTCATATTTCAACAACTATCCAGTGTTTACAAACTATGTTTACATATATCATAAGCCTGAAAAGTAGGTGGGACAGCTATTATAATGTCATTTCATGGATGGTGGAAATATATTCGTAGTTTCAGTGCTAAACACATGATAGAAAAAAAAAACCAAAACATTGTGGATAGGTCAAAGAGTTAGAAATCTGTGGAGGAATGGCTAAGGAACGTTCATTCATGTGCTCAGTGCCTTAATGCCCAATGCAAGACCTCTCAGAGTGCCCTCTTCTACTTAAAGATACAGCTTTTCACCTGGCTTTGAGACATAATTCATTACCCTCACAGCAGAAAAAAAATATAACCAGAACCCTGATTCATTACTTTATTAATTAGTATTTCCAGCATAGACATATACAAGCAATACTATTTGGTACAATTACTTCTCATTATTAAAGAATACAATGCTCTTCATCATGCTTTACTTTTGCACAAGTAATGTCTCATAGCTGACTTTCATCCCATAAAAGAAATTACACTCAGAAATAAAAAGGAAAGATCATTTATAATAAGATCTAAGAGTTGTGAAAGACCTAAAATCCATCTAGTCCAATCATCCAACCAATTATTGAATTCTCCATGCAACAGACCTAACATGCATACAAATCCAATTCTAAATATCCCCCAATGACAAGTAATAAACTCTAAAGCAACCCATTACTGCTTTGGATAGCTCTTTCAGAAAGTTCTTATACCTAACTGAAATCTGTCATTCTGTTACTTTTATCCAGTAGTTATAGTTTTACTGCTTAGGTGGGTAGATGAGAAGTTATTTTTCATTACCACGAACACTCTTCAAATATTTGAAGACTGTGTTCAGGTCTCCCATGAGGTATCTTTCCATTAAGCAATAAATAACCTAATTTCTCCAACAATGCTTTATATTGCATGGTTTTGAATCTCTTTAACATACTGATCACAATATTCTAAACATGCTCCAGTTCTCCTGCTTTTCTGTTTATGTATTCAATAGATTTTACTAAGTAACTCTCACATGTCTATAGACCCCTTAAAAGTACAGCATACATTACAGAGATTCCTATTTTAAGTTATGTATTTTACTATACATTATGACCTTGTTGGTAACCACTGTTTTCTATTTTTAAGAGAAGAAGTGCTTAATTAGTAAAAATGTATTCAAGAAAAAGCTGCTGGTAGAAAATGTAAATAAATAAAATGATGCATTTTAGGTATAATTTGTAAGGTAAAACAAGTTACCTATTTGGGTGTTGAGCCTTAATTCAATTTTATAACTTAAAACTCCTGATTCTCAAAAAGTTTAACTATGTAACAGTTTATGAGAGATCTAGATAATGTGATTCATTGTCATAGATATTAAAACTATATCATATAAGCAGCCTTGTTTATTATTATTATTATTATTATTATTATTATTATTTCCTTGTGTGTTCCCATGTGTGCTCCACTCTTCTCTCACCTCTCCCTGGGACCAGGGTTCCCTCCCTCCCATAGCACCAGTTACCCCTAGTAAGCAGAAGTGTGAAAGAAATTTAAGTGTTTATGTTGCAAAGGAGAAAAGAAAATATCAAGCTGTCATTGACATCAGAGGTATATTTTAAGAGAGAGAAAAACACAGAAAGAAATTAAACTAAGACCTATAAGTCAGCAAAAATCCAGCTAAGCTGGCTGAGTTGTATATAATGACTAGTTTAGGATTAATATCAAAGAAAGAAGGTAGGTAGAACATAAATACAAACAATTATGAAAAGAATTGATTTGTTCTTAACAAGGTAGTCTATGAAGTAGTGAATATAGTAGACCACCAATACTCAAACATTTTGGCCTCAGGACATCATTACACTCTTAAGAACTGAGGAACCCAAGAGCTTTTGCTTACGTGGATTATATTTATACATATTTACCCATCAGAAATGAAAATAGAGAAATTAATTTTAAAAACCCAAAATTCCAATTTGCACTTGCAAGCTTACATTTCTTCCTTTGGCAATGAATACTGTCAGTTGCCTTGCTTGAAGTGAGAGAGACTCCATTCACTTTTGAAAATATGTCTGCCAAAAGTACCAGTCAGAATAACCAAAGTTTGTTGGTAGTTCTTTCAAATAAAAATGATATTCCATGAAAAAAAAAGTGACTGGGAAAGACCCATAGTTCAAACGATCTTATAAGTGCTTTTTCTTATGAAATAAGAAATTAATAATAATAATAATAATAATTAATAATAATAATAATAAGGCTGCTTATATGCTATGACAACCATCATACTTGGTAACTTGGTATGAGGAAGTGCTTTTGGCTCATTTTCTACTCTGCTGTATAGGTTATTAAATAGATGTATACTCAAAGGTCTAAATCTAATAAAATTAATAATTTTAGTGCTTCCTCAGGGACATTAAATGAAAATGGCTTCCCCCCAAGTGCATTGTGGTAAAGAATACAAATGGTCGCTCTCTAGTATAGTACCAGTGCTTTGATTCATGCCAAGGCAGTAGTACTTTCCCTCATCATTGCTTTTGCACCACTGTGCAAATGTCAACATAGTGTATAGTGAAAATAATGTTTTAGCACTATGAAAACAGTTTTGATCTCATGGACTCATACAAGTGTATCAGGGATTCCTTGGATCCTTGGACTATAATTTGAGAATCACTACAAAGGACTATACTTAAAAGCATGAGTTTCTCATTCATTTTTATTTGAACCCAAATCTCATTTTAGGTTACCATATATATTCTTAATGAAATTGTAAATACTTTTATTTAATTAAAAACTTTTTGTGGTTGATCTTATGAGAAAAGGGGAACTACAATCCAGTAGGTATTTTCAATTCCAAAACTTATCTACACTTGAGAACCATAAAATTCTCTACTGCCACTTGGATATAGCAAACCCACATTACAAGGCAGGACAAAGATGAATGGAAAATATATAGTAAATACAAAATAATATTTCACTGGGTATGGTGGTAATTTAAAATGAAACAAACAATTAGAAAGAAAAATCTATAAAACTCAAAAAGAATAATTTTAAATAAGTTTTGATTTTATAAGATTAAAAAAGCTGCAAAGGAGCTAAGATGGCAGAGTAAGAGGAGGACTCCAGACTTGCTTAGTTCCTTGGAACACAACTAGGTAAATACCAAACCATTCTGAATACCCATGAAATCAATCTGAGGACTGATGGAACAAACTGCACAACTAGAGGGAGAGCAGAGGCCACATTGTGGAAGATAGGAGATACAGAGATGTGGTTTGGGAGGGTAGGGATGGCTGGTCTATAGAGGGGAGGGAGCCCTGGTCTCAGAGAGAGGTGAGAGAAAGAGAGGAGAGCAGGGGAACACAGAAGGAAATCACTTCCCCAAAGCCATTGACTGGAAAAACAAGAGTGGTTGACTTTCATGAGTATTGGAACCAGTGGTGCTCAAAACCTAGAGTTTATTTTTTTAAAGATTTTATTTATTTATTCATGAGAGGCACAGACAGAGAGAGAGAGAGAGAGAGGCAGAGACACAGGCAGAGGGAGAAGCAGGCTCCATGCAGGGAGCCTGATGTGGGACTCGATCCCGAGTCTCCAGGATCACGCCCTGGGCTGAAGGCGGCACTAAACCACTGGGCCACAAGGGCTGCCCAAAACCTAGAGTCTAGAGGTCTGTTCCATGGCTGGTATAAAGCTCTAAGGCACTACAGTGCTCCCATAGAGAAAACAAGAAGGTAACTGGGGGCAGAGGACATGATCTGTGGATCACCTGAGATATATCAGTAGACATGTTTCCCCTTCTTGCAATGCATCTGAGAGAGGTGGCATTGCAACTCCAGGGACAAAGGAGCCAGTAGGTGCTATTTCTAGTCCACCCTCAGCATAGGTGCAGAGACACCTGCTGAAGGTGGCTAACCCGGAGACTGGTTCTTTAGTGTACTTTGCTCCAAGCCCCACACTCCTGCACTCTGGTGTGAATGCCCTTCTGAATTAAATCTGCATCAATCCCAGTGCAGCAAGACCCATCCCCAGAAGACCATTTGAGGTCCACACCACATCAAACTAAAGACTGCAGTTTTAAACTCAGCCAGTCTGTTTGTGATAGAGTTCAAATTGCACTATGCGGGTTCAGGCAGGCAAGCAACCTGGACACAGACACATGAAAAAAAGTGATCAGTAAACACCTATGATGAATGAAGGGAAATGATTTGCTGTTCTAGGAGAGCTTCTCTGACAGCAGAGAGCACGAACTCCCCTATCCAGGGACAAAGAAGCTGGTTAGTGCATTCCCCTCCTCCTTTCAGCGTAAAATACCTTCAATAAACAGTGCAGTGCCAACCACTGGCTGCTTCAGTTGTTCACAACAAATCCCAATGCCCTGTGCTCTGCTGGTATTGCTATTCCCAGGCAAGTAGGCCTGAGAATCAGTGCAGGAGGACTCATCCTCTGAAGACCAGCACAAACCTTTGGACACATCACATTTGCCTATTGACCATAGAGTTCTGCAAAGCTTCAGCTCTAGAGATAATAGTTTCAGGTCTCTTTTAATAAGAAGATCAGAGCATACGTAGTTAAAACTCACCACACTCTGGCCAAGGTCCGAACACTCCCCACTACAGGAAAGGAGAAACCCTGCAGAGGACTGACTTGAGGGATAACATAACACAGCCACAGAGTGCATGCAGCATACACCAGAAACAGCAAGAGGCCTTGGAAATATAATTCATATTCCTTCTTCTTCATAAAGCCATTACTCTCAAGAGCAGGAAACATAGCAGGCTTTCCTGACACAGAGAAGTGTCCTGCACAAAATGAAAAGACAGAGGAATTCATTGTAAAAGAAAGAACAAGGAAAACTCATGGCCAGGAATTGAATCAAAACAGATATAAGTAATATGCCTGATCCAGAATTTAAAGCAAGAATCAAAAGAGTACTAGTTGGTTGTGAGAAAAGTATAGAAGACAACAAGGAGTCCCTTACCACAGAGATAAAAGAACTTAAAACTAATTAGGCTGAAATGAAAAAATGCAATAACTGAGATTTAAAAAAGACTGGATGCAAGAACAAAAGAATGGAAGAAGTAGAAGAATGAATAAATGATACAGAAGATAGAATTATGGAAAATAATTAAGCTAATAAAAAAGAAAGAAAAATATTATATCATGAAAGACTCATAGGGAACTGAGTGCTTTCATGAAACAATAACATTAATATCATAGGAGTCCCAAGAAAAGAAGAGAAAAGAGAGGGCATAAGGGTTATTTGAGGAAATTATAGCTGAAGACTTCCCACTCTGGGGAAGTTCTGGGGTTCTTTGAAAACTCAACAAATCTGATAAGGCTTTGAAATCCAGGAAGCACAGAGAACTCCCATCAAAATCAACAAAAGGAGACCAATGCCAAGACACATTGTAGTTACATTTGCAAAATATAGAGATAAAGAAAAAGAATCCTATAAAGAAGCAAGACAAAATAAGTCCCCAAATTACCAGGGAGGACAAACAATGTAAGCAGCAGATATTTCCAAAGAAACCTGGCAGGTCAAAGAGAGTGAGTGACATGATATATTCTCTGTGTGGAATGGAAATATCTACAGCTAAGAATACTCTATACAGCAAAGCTATCATACAGACTAGAAGAGGTAAAGAATTTTCAAGACAAACAAAACTAAAGGTATTCATGACCACTAAACTAGACCTGCAAAAAATATTAAAGGGGACTCTTTGGGGACAAAAGCTAGAAAGGAACAGAGAAAATCTCTAGAAACAACAATAAAACAAGCAATAAAATTGCAATGTATTCATATATATCAATAATTACTGGGCGGGGCAAGATGGGGAGGAGTAGGGTCCCCAAGTCACCTGTCCCCACCAACTTACCTGGATAACTTTCAAATCATCATGAAAACCTACTAATTCAGTCTGAGATTTAAAGAGAGAATAGTTGGAATGCTACAGTGAGAAGACTTTGCGCTTTTATCAAGTACAACTTGTTTTTGCCCACTCTGAACTGAGCAAAATGACTAGAAGGAAAAACTCAGCACAAAAGAAACAGTACTCTCTCCCACAGAGTTACAAAATTAGGATTACAATTCAATGTCATAAAGCCAATTCAGAAGCACAATTATAAAGCAACTGGTTATTCTGGAAAGAAGCATAAAAGATTCAAGAGACTTCATGACTGCAGAATTTAGATCTAATCAGGCTGAAATTAAAAATCAATTAAATAAGATGCAAAGAAAACTGGAGGTCCTAACAACAAGGGTTAACGAGGTAGAAGAACGAGTGAGTGACATAGAAGACAAGTTGATGGCAAGGAAGGAAACTGAGGAAAAAAGAGAAAAACAAAAGATCATGAGGATAGGTTAAGGGAAATAAATGACAGCCTCAAAACGAAAAATCTAGGTTTAATTGGGGTTCCAGAGAGCGCCAAAAGGGTTCCAGAGGTCCAGAAAGTGCATTTGAACAAATAATAGCTGAGAATTTCCTTACTTGGGAAGGGAAACGCATTAGATTCAGGAGATAGAGAGAACACCCGCCTAAAATCAATAAAAAAAATACTCAACACCTCGACATTTAATAGGGAAACTTGCAAATTCCAAAGCTAAAGAGAAGATCCTTAAAGCAGCAAGAGACAAGAAATCCCTAAAATTTATGGGGAGAAGTATTGGGATAACAGAAGACCTCTCCACAGAGACCTGGCAGGCCAGAAAGGGATGGCAAAATATACTCAGGGTCCTAAATGAGAAGAACATGCAGCCAAGAATACTCTATCCAGCAAGTTTCTCATTCAGAATAGAATGAGAGAAAAGAGCTTCCAAGATAGGCAGGAACTGAAAGAATATGTGACCACCAAACCAGCTCTGCAAGAAATATTAAGGCAGATTCTGTAAAAGAAAGAGGAAGTCCAAGGAAACAATCCACAAAAACAGAGACTGAATAGGTATTATGATGACACTAAATTCATATCTTTCAACATAACTCTGAACGTGAATTGGCTTAATAGCCCCCATCAAAAGGTGCAGGGTTTCAGACTGGATAAAAAAGCAAGACCCATCTATTTGCTGTCTACAAGATACTCATTGTAGACATAAGGACACCTACAGCCTGAAAATAAAAGACCATTTACCATTCCAATGGTCCTTAAAAGAAAGCTGGGGTAGCCCTCCTTAAGAGATAAATTAAAGTTTATCCCAAAGACTGCAGTAAGAGATGAAGAGGGACACTGTATCATACTTAAAGGATCTATGCAACAAGAGGACCTAACAATAATGAATATTTATACCCCGAATCTGGAAACTGCCAAGTATATCAATCAATAAATAACCACAGTTAAGACATACTTAGATAATAATACACTTATACTTGGTGACTTGAAGATAGTGCTTTCTACAATCGACAGATCTTCTGAGCACCACATCCCCAAAGAAACAAGAGCTTTAAAGGATACACTGGATCAGATGGATTTCACAGATATTTACAGAACTTTACATCCAAACGCAACTGAATACACATTCTTCTCAAGTGCACATGGAACTTTCTCCAGAATTGACCACATACTGGGTCACAAATAAGGTCTTAACTGATACTAAAAGATTGGGATAATCCCCTGCATATTTTCAGACCTTAATGCTTTGAAACTAGAATGAAATCACAAGAAGTCGTATGGAAGGATTTCAAACACGTGGAGGTTAAGAACCATCCTGCTAAAAGATGAAAGGGTCAACCAGAAAATTAGGGAAGAATTAAAAAGATTCATGAAAACTAATGAGAATGAAGATACAACTGTTCAAAATCTTTGGGATACAGCAAAAGCAGTCCTCAGAGGAAATACATCAGAATGCAAGCATCCATCCAAAAACTGGAAAAAACTCAAATACAAAAGCTAACCTTGCACCTAAAGGAGCTGGAGAAAAAGCAGCAAATAGATCCTACACCCTGCAGAAGAGAGTTAATAAAGATTCAAGAAGAACTCAATGAAATAGAGATCAAAAGAACTGTGGAACAGATTAACAAAACCAGGCGTTGGTTCTTTGAAAGAATCAATAAGATATATTAACCATTAGCCAGCTTTATAAAAAGAAAAAAGACTCAAATTAATAAAATCATGAATGAGAAAGGAGAGATCACCACCATTACCAAGGAAATACAAACGATCTTAACTTATTATGTGCAGCTTTTCACCAATAAACTTGGAAATCAGGGTGAAATGGACGCATTTCTGGAACCACAAACTACCAAAACTGGAACTGGAAGAAATAGGACCTGAACAGGCCAATAACCACGGAGGAAATTGAAGCAGTCATCAAAATCCTCCCAAGACACAAAAGTCCAGGGCAATATGGCTTCCCTGGGGAATTCTAACAAACTTTTAAAGAAGAAACCATACCTATTCTACTAAAGCTATTTGGAAAGATATAAAGAGATGGATTACCTCCAAACTCATTCTATGAGGCCAGCATCACCTTAATTCCAAAACCACACAAAGACCCCACCAAAAAGGAGAATTATAGACCAATATACCTGATGAACATGGATGCAAAAATTCTAAACAAGATACTAGCCAATAGGATTCAACAATATATTAAGAACATTATTCACCATGACCAAGTGGGATTTATCCCCGGGATTCAAGGATGGTTCAAGATTCGTAAAGCAGTCAATGTGATTGATCATATCAACAAGAGACAAAACAAGAACCATATGATCCTCTCAATAGATGCAGTGAAAGCATTTGACAAAATACAGCATCCATTCCTGATCAAAACTCTTCAGAGTGTAGGGATAGAGGGAACATTCCTCAGCATCTTTAAGATTTTAAAGCCATCCATGAAAAGGCCACAGCAAGTAATATTCTCAATGGGAAACACTGGTAGCCTTTCCCCTAAGATTAGGAACAAGACAGGGATGTCCACTCTCGCCATTGCTATTCAACATGGTACTAAAAGTCCTAGGCTCAGCAATCAGACAACAAAAAGAAATATAAGGCATTCAAATTGGCAAAGAAGTCAAACTCTCCCTATTCGCAGATGACATGATACTGTACATAGAAAACCCAAAAGACTCCACCCAAGATAGCTTAAACTCATACAGCAGTTCGGCAGTGTGGCAGGATACAAAATCAATGCCCATAAATAAATGGCATTTCTATACAGTATCAATGAGACTGGAAAAAGAGAAATTAAGGAGTCAATCCCATTTACAATTTCACCCAAAGCCTAACCAAAGGCTTAGGGTGAAAGTGGGAAAGGATCTATACCATAAAAACTACAGAACTTTACCAAAGACGGAAATAATCTATTCCCTAAAAACTACAGAACAGTTCTGAAAGAAATTGAGGAAGTCACAAAGGGTTGGAAAAATATTCCATGCTCATGGATTGGAAGCATTAATATTATAAATTGTCAATGTTACCCAGGGCAATTTACACACCTAATGCAATACCTATCAAAATGCCATGTACTTTCTTCAGATAGTTGGAACAAATCATCCTAAGATTTGTGTGGAATCAGAAAAGACCCCGAATAGCCAGGGAAATATTAAAATGAAAACCATTGCTGAGGGTATCACAATGCCAGGTTGTACTACAAAGCTGTTGTCATCAAGACAGTGTGGTTCTGAAACAAAAACAGACACATTGATCAATGGGACAGAATAGATAATCCGGAAGTGGACCCTCAACTTTATGGTCAACTAATATTCGACAAATCTGGGGAGACTATCCCCTGGAAAAAAGACAGTCTCTTCAATAAATCGTGCTGGAAAACTGGACATCCACATGCAGAAGAATGAAACTAGACCATTCTCTTACACCATACACAAAGATAAACTCAAAATGAATGAAAGATCTAAATGTGAGACAAGATTGCATCAGAATCCTAGAAGAGATCACAGGCAACACCCTTTTTGTACCTGGCCACAGCAACTTCTTGCAAGATATATCCATGAAGGCAAGAGAAACAAAAGCAAAAATAATTTATTGGGACTTCATCTAGATAAGAAGCTTCTGCACAGCAAAAGTAACAGTCCACAAAACTAAAAGTCAACCTACAGAATGGGAGAAGATATTTGCAAATAACATATCAGATAAAGGGCTAGTATCCAATATCTATAAAGAACTTTTTAAACTCAACAGCAAAAAAGAAAACAACAAACAATCCAATCATGAAATGGGCAAAAGACATGAACAGAAATTTCACAGAGGAAGACATAGACATGGCCAACAAGCACATGAGAAAATGTTCCGCATCACTGGCCATCAGGAAACTACAAGTCAAAATCACACTGAGATACCACCTCACACCAGTGAGAATGGTGAAAATTAACAATGTAGGAAAGAACAAATGTTGGAGAGGATGTGGAGAAAGGGGAACCCTCTTGCACTGTGGTGGGAATGTGAACTGGTATAGACACTCTGGAAAACTGTGTGGAGGCTCCTCAAAGAGTTAAAAATAGAACTGCCCTACAACCCAGCAATTGCACTCTTGGGGATTTACCCCAAACATATAGATGCAGTGAAATGCCAGGACACCTGCACCCCAGTGTTTATAGCAGGAATGTCAACAATAGCCAAACTGTGGAAGGACCCTCGGTATTCATCGAAAGATGAATGGATAAAGATGTGGTCTATGTATACAATGGAATATGACTCATCCATTAGAAACAACAAATACCCACCATTTGCTTCATTTGCTTCATATGCTGAGTGAAGTAAGTTAATTAGAGAGGACAAACATTATATGTTCTCATTCATTTGAGGAATATAAAAATTAGTGAAAGGGAATAAATGGAAAGGATAGAGAATGAGTGAAAATATCAGTGAGGGTGACAAAACATGACGGACACCTAATTCTGGGAAATGAACAAGAGGTAGTGGAAAGGGAAGGGGGCGGGCGGTTGGAGTGGTTGAGTGATGGGTACCGAGGGGGACACTTGGCAGGATGCGCACTGGGTGTTATGCTATATGTTGGCAAATTGAACTTAAATAAATAAATAAATAAATAAATAAATAAATAAATAAATAAAATTGAAAACATTTGATGGATATCATTAAGAAAGTCAAAGGCAATCTATAGATTGGGAGAAAATCTTAGCAAAGCATATTGGCTGACATAGAACTTGTATCCAGAATATAAATAACTCCTACAATACAAAATTTAAAAAAAATCTAACTTTATAAACATGGAAGAATTTTCCATAGGATTTTTCTAAGAAAGATATACACATGACCAGTACACGCATGAAAAGAAACCAACATCATTAGTCATATGGGAAATACAAATCTATACCACACTGAAATACAACTTTACACACTAGAATGTCTCTAATCAAACAGACAAACAGTATCAAATGTTGTTGAGGTTGGAGAGACATCAGAACCTTATTTCACGACTCTTGAGAATGTAAATGATACAGGCACTTGTTAAAAAAGTCTTGAAGTTCTTCAAAAAGTTAGATAGAATTACCATGTGACCCATGAATTCCACTTTTATCTATATACTTAAAGGAATTAAAATCATATATCCAAACTAAAGCTTATACATAAATATTCATAGCAGTATTAGTCATAATAGCCCAGGAGTGGAACCAACCCAAATGTCTGTCAACTGATGAGTGCATAAACAAAGGTGGTATATCCATACAAAGGGCTATTATTCAACCACTAAAAGAAATGAAGTACTGATACATGATAAAGCCTGAATGAAAATTTTGTTAAGTGAAAGGAGTCAGTTACAAAATATTGCATATTTTGTGATACCACTTATGCTAAATGTTCAGAAAAGGCAACCCCATAGAAATAAGAAGTATATTAGTGGTTTCCAGGAGGGTGGGGGAAGAGAATAAGGAGGAGATGATTGTTGGTTGGTATGGAGTATATTTTTGTGTGATGAAAATGTTCTGGAATTGGAATAATGGTAGCTGTGTAACCTGCAAATATACTAAAAACTACTGAATTATACCATTAAAAATGTGATTTTTTTGTTTGTATGTATATTTATATGTAAAAATATGTTTTAAGGAATAATACAGTGACTTCTTATGAACAGAGACAGTGGGCAGGAGCAAATTATGCAATGTCATGCAACTTACAAGGCAGAACTGAAGGAGGAAATCACAGGACCATCCTTTCCTACACTGAGAGTGGGAACCACTATAGTTCTGCATTGTTTTCCTCAGCCTCTTGTCCACACTTGGTAAAAAGATATTCAGATAAGAGGATATGAGACTTTAGAATTGGAATCAATAACAATGTGGAAATGTATTTGTTCTCACTCTTAATCCCTTGCCCCCTTCACTTCATATTTAAATCAGTGAGGTCACACATTTTTCTAACAGTCTGACTCAATTTAAAGCCCACACAAGATAACAAGAATTGTTTATTTATAGTAACTTTTGGCTTTTGCTAAGATCTAAATAAGGAAACTTGCCCATCCATCTTATTCACTGACCATAACCCTGAATAACTTCCAATTATTTTCATAAATCAAAGCATGATGAGTATTTGCTCCATTAATCATATTAGAAATATTTGACCTAAATGCTGAGAGTAATTCGGTTTTTGTATATTTTTTTATTGGAGTTCAATTTGACACCATATAACATAACACCCAGTGCTCATCCTGTCAAGTACCCCCCTCAGTGCCTATCACCACTCACCCAACCAACCTCCACCTCCCCTTCCACTACCCCTTGTTCCTTTCCCAGAGTTAGGAGTCTCCCGAGGCTCCCATGTTCTGTCACCGTCTCTGATATTTCCCATTCATTTTTTCGCCTATTCCTATAATCCCTCTCACTATTTTTTATATTCCCCGAATGAATCAGATCATATAATGTTTGTCCTTCTCTGATTGACTTACTTCACTCAGCATAATACCCTCCAGTTCTATCTACGATGAAGCAAATGGTGGGTATTTGTCATTTCTATTAGCTGAGTAATATTCCATTGTATATATAGACCACATCTTCTTGATCCCTTAATCTTTTGATGGACAACTAAGTTCTTTCCACAGTTTGGCTATTGTGGACATTGCTGTTATAAACATCGGGGAGCAGGTGTACTGTTGTTTCACTGCATCAGTATCTTTGGGTTAAATCCCCAGCATTCCAATTGCTGGGGCGTAGGGCAGGTCTATTTTGAACTCTTTGAGGAACCTCCACACAGTTTTCCAGAGTGGCTGGACCAGTTCACATTCCCACCAACAGTGCAAGAGGGTTCCCCCTTTCTCCACATCCTCTCCAAAACTTGTTATTTCCTGTCTTGTTAATCTTCACCATTCTCACTGGTGTGAGGTGGTGCCTCATTGTGGTTTCCTAGGTGGCTTTTAAGATGCTAAGGAACATTCCCTGTATCCCTACACTCTATTGTATTTCCCTGATGGCAAGTGATGTAGAGCATTTTCTCATGTGCTTGTTGGCCTTGTCTATGTCTTCTTCGGTAAAATTTCTGCTCATGTCTTTTGCCCATTTCATGATTGAATTGTTCATTTCTTTGCTGTTGAGTTTTAAAAGTTTCTTATAGATCTTGGATACTAGCGCTTTATCTGATAGGTCATATGAAAATATCTTCTCCCATTCTGTAGGTTGTCTTTTAGTTTTGTTGACTGTTTCTTTTGCTGTGCAGAAGCTTTTAATCTTGATTAAGTCCAAATAATTCTTTTGCTTTTGTTTCCCTTGCCTTCCTAGATGTATCTTACAACCAGTTGCTATGGCCAAGTTTAAAAAGGGTGTTGTCTGCGATCTCCTCTAGGATTTTGATGGATACTTGTCTCACATTTAGATCTTTCATCCATTTTGAGTTTATCTTTGTGCATGGCGTAACAGAATGCTCTATTTTCATTCTACTGCACGTTGCAGTCCAATTTGCCTAGCATCATTTATTAAAGAGACTATCCATTGTTCAGTGGATAGTCTCTCCTACTTTGTCGAAGAGTAGTTGACCTTAGAGTCGAGGGCCCATTTCTGGATTCTCTGTTTTGTTCCATTGATCTATGTGTCTGTTTTTGTGCCAGTACCACACTGTCTTGATGATCACAGCTTTGTGGTACAACTTGAAACCCGGCATTATGATGCCCCCGGCTCTGGTTTTCTTTTATAATATTCCTCTGGCTAATCAGTGTCTTTTATGATTCCACACAAATCTTTTTTTTTGATTCTACACAAATCTTAAGATGACTTGTTCCAACTCTCTGAAGAATGTAAAAAGTATCTTGATAGGGATTGCATTGAATGTGTAAATTGTCCTGGGTAACATTGACATTTTCACAATATTAATTCTTCCAGTCCATGAGCATGGAATATTTTTCCAACTCTTTGTCTCTTCCTCAGTAACTTTCAGAAGTGTTCTATAGTTTTTAAGGTATAGATCCTTTACCGATTTGGTTGGGATTATTCCTAGGCATCTTATTCTTTTGAATGCAATTGCAAATGGGACTGACTCCTTAATTTCTCTTTCTTGATTTTCATTGTTAGTGTATAGATATGCCACTGACTTCTGGGCATTGATTTTGTATCTTGCTACAATGCTGAATTGCTGTATGAGTTCTAGCAATCTTGGGATGGAGTCTTTTGGGGTTTTTATGTACAGTATCATGTCATCTGTGAAGAGGGAGAGTTTGACTTCTTCTTTGCCAATGTGAATGCCTTTTATTTATTTTTGTTGCCTGATTTCTGAGCCTAGGACTTCTAGTACTGTGTTGAATAGCAGTGGTGAGAGTGGACAACCCTGTCATGTTCCGGATTTTAGGGGAAAGTCTCTCATTGTTTCCCCATTGAGAATTATATTTGCTGTGGGCTTTTCATACATGGCTTTTAAGATGGTGAGGAATGTTCCCTCTTTCCCTATACTCTGAAGTATGTTGATCAAGAATGGATGGTGTATTTGGTCAAAGGCTTTCTCTGCATCTATTGAGAGGATCATATGGTTCTTGCTTTTTTC
Organism: Nyctereutes procyonoides; assembly: GCF_905146905.1. Classification (NCBI taxonomy): domain Eukaryota; kingdom Metazoa; phylum Chordata; class Mammalia; order Carnivora; family Canidae; genus Nyctereutes; species Nyctereutes procyonoides. The sequence goes on along the minus strand of NW_026575125.1, from coordinate 60,158,921 downwards.
TCTTGTTGATATGATCTATCATGTTGATTGCTTTGCAAGTGTTGAACAAGCCTTGCATCCAGGGGAAAAATCCCACTTGGTCATGGTGAATAATCTTGTTAATGTACAGGCTAGATGGTATTGATTAGTAACTTGTTGAGAATTTTTGTCTCTGTGTTCATCAGGGATATTGGTCTATGATTCTCCTTTTTTGGTGGGGTCTTTGTCTGGTTTTGGAATAAAGGTGATGCTGGCCTCATAAAAAGAGTTTGGAAGTATTCTATCACTTTCTATCTTTCAGAACAGCTTTAGTAGAATAGGTATGGTTTCTTCTTTAAATGTTTGATAGAATTCCCCTGAGAAGCTATCTGGCCCTGCACTTTTGTTTCTTGGGAGGTTTTTGATGACTGCTTCAATTTTCTCCCTGGTTATTGCCTTTTCAGGCTTTCTATTTCTTCCTGTTCCATTTTTGCTATTTTATGGTTCAGCAGAAATGCGTCCATTTCTTCTAGATTGCCTGATTTGTTGACATATAGCTGCTCATAATACTTTTTAAAAATTGTTTGTATTTCCTTGATATTGGTTGTGATCTCTCATTTTCATTCGCAATTTTATTAATTTGCATCTTTTTTGTTTTTTAAGGCTGGCTAATGGTTTATCTATCTTATTAATTCTTTCATGGAACCAGCTCCTGGTTTTGTTGATCTGTTTTACAATCCTTATGGTCTCTACTTCATTGAGTTCTGCTCGAATCTTTATTAACTATCTCCTTCTCCTTGGTGTATGTTTTATTTGCTGTTTTTTCTCCAGTTCCTTTAGGTCCACTGTTAGCTTGTGTATTTGAGTTCTTTTCCAATTTTTTGAGGAATACTTGTATTGCGATGTATTTCCCTCTTGGGACTGCTTTTGCTGAATCCCAAAGATTTTGAGTGGTTATGGCTTCATTTCCATTGGTTTCCATAAACCTTTAATTATTCTCTAATTTCCTGGTTGACCCATGCAGGATGCTCATTTACCTCCAAGTGTTTGAGTTTCTTCCAATTGTTTTCTTGTGATTTGGTTCAAGTTTCAAAGCATAATGGTCTGAAAATATGCAGCGGACAATCCCAATCTTCTGGTTGAGACCTGATTTGTGGCCCAGTATGTGGTCTATTCTGGAGAAAGTTCCATGTGCACTTGAGAAGAATGTGTATTCAGTTGCATTTGGATGTAAAGTTCTGTAATATCTGTGAAATCAATGTTGTCCAGTGTGTCATTTAAAGCATTTATCTATTTATAGATGTTGTGCTTAGAACATCTGTGACTTGCAGAAAGTGCTGTGTTGACGTCTCCCAATATTAATGCATTATTATCTAAGTATGTCTTTACTTTGGTTATTAATTGATTCATGTACTTGGCAGCTCCCACATTAGGCGTATAAATATTCATGAACATTAGGTCATCATGTTGGATAGATCCTTTAAGTATGATATAGTGTCCCTCTTCATCTCTTACTACAGTCTTTGGGATAAACTTTAATTCATCTGATATGAGGATTGCTACTCCAGTTTTCTTTTGAGGACTTTTTTTTAATTTTTTTTATTTATTTATGATAGTCATACAGAGAGAGAGAGAGAGGCAGAGACACAGGCAGAGGGAGAAGCAGGCTCCATGCACCGGGAGCCTGACATGGGATTTGATCCCGGGTCTCCAGGATTGCGCCCTGGGCCAAAGGCAGGTGCCAAACCACTGCGCCACCCAGGGATCCCTTTTGAGGACATTTTGAATGGTAAATGATTCTCCACCCTTTCATTTTCAGGTTGGAAGTGTCCTTAGATCTAAAATGCATCTCTTGTAGACAGCAAAATATGGGTTTGCTTTTTATCTTTCTTATCTTTATCGCACCCTTTCTTGCCTGTGAGGTCTCCGTGGAGAGGTCTGCTGTTAAACTATTATTTCTCCCCATATGAGTTAGCGATCTCTTGTCTTTTGATGCTTTAAGGATTTTCTCTTTATCTTTGGAATTTGCAAGTTTCACAATTAAATTTCGAGGTGTTGAACAGTTTTTATTGATTTTTCTCTATCTCTTGGATCTGAATGCCTGTTTCCCTCCCCAGATTAGGGAAGTTCTCACCTATGATTTGTTCTAATATGCTTTCTGGCCTTCTGTTCCTCTTAGTGCTCTCTGTAACCCCAATTATACATAGATTTTTCCTTCTGAGGTTGTCATTTATTTCCCTTAACCTTTCCTTATGGTCTTTTAATTGTTTTTCTCTTTTTTCTTCACCTTCCTTCCTTGCCATCAACTTGTCTTGTCGCTCACTCTTTCTTCTACCTTATTTACCTTCGTAGTTAGGACCTCCAGTTTGGATTGAATCTTATTTAATTTATTTTCAATTTCAGCCTGATTAGATCTAAATTCTACAGCCATGAAGTCTCTTGAATCCTCTATGCTTTTTTCCAGAGCCACCAGTAGCTTTATAATTGTCCTTCTGAATTGTCTTTCTGACATCAAATTGTAATCCAAATTCTTTAAGTGTGTGGCAGAGTCCTGTTTCTGATTATTTCTTTTGTGGTGAGTTCTTCTTTCTAGTCATTTTGCTTAGTGCAGAGTGGGTAAAAACAAGTTGTCCTTGATAGAAGCACGAACTGTACTCATTGTAGCTTTGCAGCTGTTCTCTCTTTAAATCTCAGGCCGAACTGGTAGGATTTCAGGATGATTTGAAAGTTATCTAGGTAAGTTCGTGGAGACATGTGATTTGGGGATCCTAGTCTTCAGCCATGTTGCCCCGCCCCTCCATTTGTATATTTGGATCAATATCCAAACTATCTCTACTCATTTTATTTCAAAATCATATTTCTGCTTGGTCAATAATTTATTTTTCTCCTGTCTGTCTAGCTGGTCTTCTGGGGGAGGGGCATGTTGTGCTGATTTTCAGGTGTTAGCACTTGGGGGAGCTGCTCTGTCCCCTGCCTGGTGCAGGGCTCAGTGAGTGATGTTTATCCTGTTCATCTGGTGAGGCCACTGTGAGGCTCAGTGGGGGTTGTTTACCCTGTGAGGCCCCATGAGGAACAACCACAGTGGCGGCGGCCAGCTTTGGAGCCCTGGATTCAGCTCCCACAGTAACTACGGCGCTCTCAGTCTGCAGGGGCCTGGATGCTCCAGGGGCGGGGTCGCTGATCTGCTCAGCTTGGGGCAAGAGCGTCCTTGCGGTCCTGTGCCCTCCTGGCCTCTGCCTGTCCCGGGGGGAGGCCGGATCCTGGGCTGTGTCCCCGGCGCCCTGTGCTCCCAGGCCTGTGCTGCTGGATTCGCGCTCCCGGCCGGGCAGCCCCCTCCGCACCGAGCCGCCGCCTGAGCCCCTCAGAGCTGCTCCCGGGGCCGCACAGCCCCCTCCGCGCAGAGCCTCTTCCTCTGCCAGAGCCGCCTCCGAGCTGCTCCCAGGTCCAGCCGGGCATGCGCTGCAGCCCTTTAAGGAGCTCGGCGCACTCTCCCCGGGGTGCAGGTGCCTGTTAGTGTGCCAGGGATCCTGAGGGCATCCCCGCCCCTCCTGGGGTTGGAGGGATTTTATACATAGGTTTTCGTTCTTCCCACCTTTATTCTTTCCTCCTTTCCTTCCTTCTTTTCTTTTTTTTTTCTTTTCTTCTTTTTGTTCTTAATTAATTACCAGGGTATAATTTAGTGATTAATCAGTCACATGTAATATCCAACGCTAATTACATCAAATGTCCTTTTTAATACCGGTCATTCAATTACCACTTTCCGTCACCCATCTTCCCTCCAGCAACCTTCAGTTTATTTCCTGAAGTTCAGTGTCTCTTATGGTTTGCCTCCCTCTATTTTCATCTAATTTGATTTTTTCTTTCCTTCCCTTATGTTCATCTGTTTTGTTTCTTAGGTTCCACATGTGAGTGAAATAATATAGTATTTGTCTTTCTCTGACTGATTTCTTTCGCTAAGCATAATACCCTCTAGTTCAATCCACATCCTTGCAAATGGCAAGATTTCATTTTCTCGATGGCTGAGTAATATTCCATTATATACATGATCATCTATTATAATGACATCTAGATGATATTATATCTCTATCTATATATCATACCATATCATACCATCTTTATCCATTCCTCTGTCAAAGGACATCTGGGTCTTTACCATATTTTGGCTATCATGGCTAATGGCAAGATGGTTTATAGTTATTGCTGCTACAAACATTTGAGTGCAAGTGCCCCTTTGAGTCACTATGTTGTTATCCCTAGGATAACTAACTAGTAATGCAATTGCTGTTAGCTCTGTTTTTAACATTGTGAAGAACCTACATTCTGTTTTTCAGAGTGGCTGCCCCAATTAGCATTTCCACTAATAGTTTAAAGGGTTGCTTTTTCTCCACATCCTTGCCAACATCTGTTGTTTCCTGGGTTTTTAATGTTAGCCATTTTAACTGGTGTGAGGCTTTATCTTATGATGGTTTTGATTTAGATTTCTCTGATACCGAGTGATGTGGAGCATTTTTTCATGTGCTTGTTGGCCACTTGTACTCCTTCCTTGGAGAAATATCTGTTCATGTCTCCTGCCCATTACTTGACTGGACTTTTTGCTTTATGAGTGTTGAGTATGATAAGTTCTTTATAGATTTTGGATACTGGCCCTCTTTCTGATATGCCATTTTCAAATATCTTCTCCCATTTCATGAGTCATGTTTTAGATTTATTGCCTGCTTCCTTCCTTCACTGTGCAGAAGCTTTTGTTCTTGACGAAGTTCCAATAGTTCATTTTTGTTTGTTTCTCTTGCCTTAACCGATATACAAGTGAATAGGAACTGACAACACATTCAAAGGATTATTCACCATAACCAAGTGGGATTAATTCCTGGGATGCAAGGGTGGTTCAACAACCACATATCAGTCAATGTGATGCACCACATTATTAAAAAAGGGACAAGAACCAAGAACATGATCAATTCAATAGATACAGAAAAAGCATTTGAGAAAAAATAGCACCTATTGGGCAGCCCGGGTGGCTCAGCAGTTTAGCGCCACCTTCAGCCCAGGGCGTGATCCTGGAGACCCAGGATCAAGTCCCACATCAGGCTTCCTACATGGAGCCTGCTCCTCCTTCTGCCTGTGTCTCTGCCTCTCTCTCTCTGCATGTGTCTGTGAAAAATAAAAAAAAAAAATCTTTTTAAAAAAATAGCACCTCGGAGGAGGGGCAAGATGGCGGAAGAGCAGGGTCCCCGAGTCACCTGTCCCCACCAAATTACCTAGATAACCTTCAAACCATCCTGAAAATCTACAAATTCGGCCTGAGATGTAAAGAGAGACCAGCTGGAATGCTACAGTGAGAAGAGTTCGCGCTTCTATCAAGGTAGGAAGACGGGGAAAAAGAAATAAAGGAACAAAAGGCCTCCGAGGGGGAGGGGCCCCGCGAGGAGCCTGGCTGAGGCCGGGGCGAGTGTCCCCAGGACAGGAGAGCCCCGTCCCGGAGGAGCAGGAGCTGCACCAACCTTCCCGGGCGGGCGGAAAGGGGCTCGCAGGGAGTTGGAGCAGGACCCAGGAGGGCGGGGATGCCCTCGGGCTCCCGGGGACACCAACAGACACCTGCAAGCGCAGGAGAGTGCTCCGAGCTCCCTAAGGGCTGCAGCGCGCACGGCGGGGACGGAGCAGCTCAGAGGGGCTCGGGAGCGGCTCCAGGGAGGGAGCTGCAGGGCGGGAGCGCGAATCCACCAGCGCAGGCCCCGGAGCACAGGGCGCTGGGACACAGCCCAGGATCCGGCCTCCCCCGGGACAGGCAGAGGCCGGGAGGGCCCAGGACAGCAAGGACGCTCCTGCCCCGACTGAGCAGATCAGCGGCCCCGACCCGGAGCCTCCAGACCCTGCGGACAGGACAGAGAACCGAGAGCCCCGAGCCCCGTAGTTCCTGCGGGGGCTGAATCCAGGCTTCCAGAGTTGCCATAGCAACTGCTGCTGTTCCTCCTGGGGCCCCACGGGGTAAACAACCCACGCTGAGCCCTGCAGCAGGCAGGGGCAGAGCAGCTCCCCCAAGTGCTAACACCTGAAAGTCAGCGCAACAGGCCCCTCCCCCAGAAGACCAGCTAGAGGGACCAGTGATACTCCCCCGTGTTCCAACACAACTTGTTTTTGGCCACTCTGCACTGAGCAAAATGACTAGAAGGAAAACCTCACTTCAAAAGAAAGAATCAGAAACAGCCCTCTTTCCCACAGAGTTACAAAATCTGGATTACACTTCAATGTCAGAAAGCCAATTCAGAAGCACCATTATACAGCTACTGGTGGCTCTAGAAAAAAAGCATTAAGGACTAACGAGACTTCATGACTGCAGAATTTAGATCCAATCAGACAGAAATTAAAAATCAATTGAATGAGATGCAATCCAAACTAGAAGTCCTAACGACGAGGGTTAACGAGGTGGAAGAACGAGTGAGTGACATAGAAGACAAGTTAATGGCAAAGAGGGAAACTGAGGAAAAAAGAGATAAACAAAGAACCATGAAGACAGATTAAGGGAAATAAATGACACTCTAAGGAAGAAAAACCTACGTTTAATTGGGGTTCCCGAGGGCGCCGAAAGGGACAGAGGGCCAGAATATGTATTTGAACAAATCCTAGCTGAAAACTTTCCCAATCTGGGAAGGGAAACAGGCATTCAGATCCAGGAAATAGAGAGATCCCCCCCTAAAATCAATAAAAACCGTTCAACACCTCGACATCTAATAGTGAAGCTTGCAAATTCCAAAGATAAAGAGAAGATCCTTAAAGCAGCAAGAGACAAGAAGTCCCTGACTTTCATGGGGAGGAATATTAGGGTAACAGCAGACCTCTCCACAGAGACGTGGCAGGCCAGAAAGGGCTGGCAGGATATATTCAGGGTCCTAAATGAGAAGAACATGCAACCAAGAATACTTTATCCAGCAAGGCTCTCATTCAAAATGGAAGGAGAGATAAAGAGCTTCCAAGACAGGCAGGAACTGAAAGAATATGTGACCTCCAAACCAGCTCTGCAAGAAATTTTAAGGGGGACTCTTAAAATTCCCCTTTAAGAAGAAGTTCAGTGGAACAATCCACAAAAACAAGGACTAAATAGATATCATGATGACACTAAACTCATATCTGTAAATAGTAACTCTGAACGTGAATGGGCTTAATGACCCCATCAAAAGGTGCAGGGTTTCAGACTGGATAAAAAAACAGGACCCATTTATTTGCTGTCTACAAGAGACTCATTTTAGACAGAAAGACACCTACAACCTGAAAATAAAAGGTTGGAGAACCATTTACCATTCAAATGGTTCTCAAAATATACCCTAAAAACTATAGAACACTTCTGAAAGAAATTGAGGAAGACACAAAGAGATGGAAAAATATTCCACGCTCATGGATTGGCAGAATTAATATTGTGAAAATGTCAATTTTACCCAGGGCAATTTACACGTATAATGCAATCCCTATCAAAATACCATGGACTTTCTTCAGAGACTTAGAACAAGTTATTTTAAGATTTGTGTGGAATCAGAAAAGACCCCGAACAGCCAGGGGAATTTTAAAAAAGAAAACCATATCTGGGGGCATCACAATGCCAGATTTCAGGCTGTACTACAAAGCTGTGTTCATCAAGACAGTGTGGTACTGGCACAAAAACAGACATATAGATCAATGGAACAGAATAGAGAACCCAGAAGTGGACCCTGAACTTTATGGTCAACTAATATACGATAAAGGAGGAAAGACGATCCACTGGAAGAAAGACCGTCTCTTCAATAAATGGTGCTGGGAAAATTGGACATCCACATGCAGAAGAATGAAACTGGACCACTCTCTTGCACCATACACAAAGATAAACTCAAAATAGATGAAAGATCTAAATGTGAGACAAGATTCCATCAAAATCCCAGAGGAGAACTCAGGCAACACCCTTTTTGAACTTTGCCACAGCAACCGGAGAAGGACAAACAGTGTATGTTCTCATTCATTTGGGGAATATGAATAATAGTGAAAGGGAATATAAGGGAAGGGAGAAGAAATGTGTGAGAAATATCAGAAAGGGAGATAAAACATAAAGACTTCTAACTCTGGGAAATGAACTAGGGGTGGTGGAGGGGGAGGAGGGCGCGGGGTGGGGGTGAATGGGTGACGGGCACTGAGGGGGACACTTGACGGGATGAGCACTGGGTGTTATTCTGTATGTTGGTAAATTGAACACCAATAAAAATTAATTTATATATAAAAAAAAGAAATACAAGAGCTGTGGCCCGTTGCGTGGCAAGAGGCCTGGGCTGCAGGAGGATGGAGGTGGGGACAGGCTAGAGACCAGCCAGGACCCATTGCAGTAGGTCCAGGAGAAAATGAGGTGTGAATTACGTGCATTCTTTCATTGCTAAGGTTTTGCTCCTACTCTTCCCCAAGTGGAGAATCTGCCCTCTTTACCCCATTTCTCTACCTACTGAGATTCTGCTCATCCTTCAAGGCTGAGTTCAAATATTGGTTTCTCTGTAAAGCCTCTGCACTCCCACCGCTTGGTAGAGTTACCTCCACAGTGTTTTCACAGCCCTCTGTTTCTTCAAGAATGGTATTTCTATCTCCCTTGTTCTATCACTAATCATTTATATCTCCCAACCAGACTGTAATAACATTGAAGAGCCATTTCCTACCTTTAAGGAAAAAAAGCCTCATAGTCTTAGTGCAAAGCTTTGTATGTTATAGATTCTCAATAAATATCCATTGAATGAAAATCATTAAAAAACATATATAGAGAGCTTTAAAAAGAACTATAATTTCATTTTTCTCTGTTCATGTCACTTATCAGTCCTTTTTTCCTAATTTTATTATACTTAAACTAAAAAAAAAACTGCTCATAATAACCATACCCCTAAATAAATGCTTGTTTTCCCCCCAAAAAAATAGCACCTCTTTTTTTATTGGAGTTCAATTTGACAACATATAGCGTAATACCCAGTGATCATCCTGCCAAGTACCCCCTCAGTGCCCGTCACCCAGTCACCCCAAACCCTGCCCACCTCCCTTTCCACTACCCCTTTTTCGTTTCTGAGAGTTAGGAACCTCTCATGTTTTGACACCATCACTTACATTTTCACTCATTTCCCCTTTATTCCCTTCCACTATTTTTTATATTCCCTAAAAGAATGAGACCATATAATATTTGTTCTTCTCCGATTGACTTATTACACTAAGTAAGCATAATTCCTTCCACTTCCATACACACTGAGGCAAAAAGTGGGTATTCGTAATTTCTAATGTCTGAGTAATATGCCATTGTATACATAGACCACATTTTCTTTTTTTTTTTATTTATTTATGATAGTCACACAGAGAGAGAGAGAGGCAGAGACACAGGCAGAGGGAGAAGCAGGCTCCATGCACCGGGAGCCCGACGTGGGATTCGATCCCGGGTCTCCAGGATCGCGCCCTGGGCCAAAGGCAGGCGCCAAACTGCTGCGCCACCCAGGGATCCCCACATTTTCTTTATCAATTCATCTTTTGATGGACACGGAGGTTCCTTCCACACTTTGGCTATTATGGACATTGCTGCTATAAACATTGGGGTGCAGGTGCTCCAGGACTCACTATATCTGTATCTTTGGGGTAAGTCCCCAGCAGTGCAATTGCTAGGTCGTAGGGCATTTCTATTTTTAACTCTTTGAGGAATCTCCACAAAGTTTTCCACAGTGGCTGTACCAGTTCACATTCCCACCAATAGTGCAAGAGGGATTCCCTTTCTCCACATCCTCTCCAACATTTGTTGTTTCCTGTCTTGTTAATTTTCACCATTCTCACTGGTGTGAGGTGGTATCTCATTGTGGTTTGGATTTGTATTTCCCTGATGGCTAGTAATGCGGAGCGTTTTCTCATGTGCTTGGTAGCCATGATATGTCTTCCCCTGAGAAATTTCTGTTCATGTCTTTTGTCCATTTCATGATTAGATTGCTTGTTTCTTTGCTGTTGAGTTGAATAAGTTCTTTATAGATCTTGGATATTACCCCTTTATCTGGTAGGTCATTTGCAAATATCTTCCCCATTCTGTAAGTTTTCTTTTAACTCTGTTGACTGTTTCCTTTGCTGTGCAAAAGATTTTATCTTGATAAGTCCAAATAATTTATTTTTGCTTTGGTTTCCCTTGCCTTCATAGATGTATCTTGCAAGAAGTGGCGATGGCCATGTTCAAAAAGGGTGTTGCCTGTGTTCTTCTCTAGGATTCTGATGGATTATTCTCTCCTATTTAGATCTTTCATCCATTTTGAGTTTATCTTTGCGTCTGGTGTAAGAGAATGGTCTACTTTCATGCTTCTGCGTGTGAATGGCCAATTTTTCCAGCACCATTTAGTGAATAGACTGTCCTTTTTCCAGTGGATAGTTTTTCCTGCTTTGTCAAATATTAGTTGACCATAGTTGAGGGTCCACTTCTGGATTTCTATTCTGCTCCACTGATATATGTGTCTGTTTTTGTGCCAGTGCCACACTGTCTTGATGACCACAGCTTTGTAGTACAACCTGAATCTGGCATTGTGATATCCCCGGCTCTGGTTTTCTTTTTTAACATTCCCCTGGATATTCGGGGTCTTTCTGATTCCACACAAATCTTAGGATGATTTGTTCTGACTCTCTGAAGAAAGTCCATGGTATTTTGATAGGGATTGCATTAATGTATACATTGCCCTGGGTAACATTGACATTTTCACAATATTAACTTCCAATCCATGAGCATGGAATATTTTTCCATAGCTTTGTGTCTTCCTCAATTTCTTTCAGAAGTGTCCTGTAGTTTATAGCTCATAGAATATTTATGTATTTGGTTAGCTTTATTCCTAGGTATTTTACGCTTTTGGGTGCAATTATAAATGGGATTGCCTCCTTAATTTCTCTTTCTTCAGTCTCATTGATAGTGTATAGAAATGCCACTTATTTCTGGGCACTGACATTGTATCCTGCCACATGGCAGAATTGCTGAATGAGTTCTAGCAATCTTGGGGTGGAGTCTTTTGTGTTTTCTAGGTACAGTATCAAGTCATCTGCGAAGAGGGAGAATTTGACTTCTTCTTTGCCAATTTGAATGCCTTTTTTTTTTCCTAAATGCGGATGCTAGGACTTCTGGTACTATGTTGAATAGCAGTGGTGAGAGTGGACATCCCTGTCGTGTTTCTGATTTTAGAGGAAAAGCTCCCAGTGTTTCCCCATTGAGAATGATATTTGCTGTGGACTTTTCGTAGATGGCTTTTAAGATACTGAGGAATGTTCCCTCTTTCCCTACACTCTGAAGAGTTTTAATCAGGAATGGATGCTGTATTTGGTCAAAGGCTTTCTCTGCATCTATTGAGAGGATCATATGGTTCTTGTTTTTTCTCTTGTTGATATGATCTATCACATTGTTTGCTTTACAAGTGTTGAACCAGCCTTGCAACCCGGGGATAAATCCCTCTTGGTCATGGTGAATAATCTTCTTAATGTATTGTTGGATCCTATTGGTTAGTATCTTGTTGAGAATTTTTGCATCCATGTTCATCAGGGATATTGGTCTATAATTCTCCTTTTTGGTGGGGTCTTTGGTTTTGGAATTAAGGTGATGCTGGCCTCAAAGAATGAGGTTGGAAGTATTCCATCTCTTTCTATCATTCAGAAAAGCTTCAGTAGAATACGTATTGTTTCTTCTTAAACATTTGATAGAATCCCCTGGGAAGCCATCTGGCCCTGGCCTTTTGTGTCTTGGGAGGATTTTGATGACTGCTTCAATTTCCAATCAGAGTTTCGGCCTGTTCAGTTTTTCTATTTCTTCCTGTGCAGTTTTGGTAGTTTGTGGTTTTCTAGAAATGCATCCATTTCTTCCACATTGCCTAATTTATTGGCCTATGGCTGTTCATAATAAGTTTTTAAAATCGTTTGTATTTCCATGGTGTTGGTGGTGATCTCTCCTTTCTCATTCATGATTTTATTAATTTGAGTCTTTTCTCTCTTCTTTTTAATAAGGCTGGCTAATAGTTTATCTATCTTATGAATTCATTCAAAGAACCAACTCCTTGTTTTGTTGACCTATTCCACAGTTTTTCTGGTGTCTATTTCATTGAGTTCTGCTTGAATCTTTATTAACTCTCTTCTTCTGCTGGGTGTAAGATCTAATTTATCTTCTTTCTCCAGCTCCTTTAGGTGCAAGGTTAGCTTTTCTATTTGAGTGCTTTCCAGTTTTTGGATGGATGCTGTATTGCGATGTATTTCCCCCTCAGCACTGCTTTAGCTGTATCCCAAAGATTTTGAATGGTTGTATCTTCATTTTCATTAGTTTCCATGAATCTTTTTAATTCTTCTCAAATTTCCTGGTTGACCCTTTCATCTTTTAGCAAGATGGTCCTTAACCTCCACGTGTTTGAATTTCTTTGAAACTTCTTCTGTTATTTGGTTCTAGTTTCAAAGCTTTATGATCTGAAAATATGCAAGGGACTATCCCAATCTTTTGGCATCTGTTAAGACCTGATTTGTGACCCAGAATGTGGTCTATTCTGGAGAAAGTTCCATGTGCACTTGAGATGAATGTGTATTCAGTTGTGTTTGGATGTAAAGTCCTGTAAATATCAGTAAAATCCATCTGGTTCAGTATCATTTAACACTCGTTTCCTTGGAGATATTGTGCCTAGAAGATCTGTCAATTACAGGAAGCACCGTGTTCACGTCTCCCAGTATAAGTGTATTATTATCTAAGTACGTCTTTCCTTTGTTTATTAATTGTTTGATATACTTGTCAGCTCCCCCATTAGGGACATAAATATTCATGATATTTAGGTCCTCTTGTTGAAAAGATTCTTTAAGTATGATATAGTGTCCCTCTTCATTTCTTACGACAGTCTTTGGGATAAACTTTAATATCTGATATGAGGATGGCTACCCCTGCTTCCTTTTGAGGACCATTTGAGTGGTAAATTGTTTTCCAACCTTTCATTTTCAGTCTGTAGGTGTCCTTAGGTCTTAAATGTGTCTCTTTTAGACAGCAAATAGATGGGTCTTTCTTTTTCATCCAGTCTGAAAACCTATGTCCTTTGATGTGATCATTAAGCTCATTCATATTCAGAGTTACTATTGAAAGATACGAATTTAGCGTCATCATAATACCTATTCAGTCACTGTTTTTCTGGCTTATTTCTTTGGGCTTCCTCTTTCTTTTACAAAGTCCCCATTAATATTTCTTGCAGAGCTGGCTTGGTGGTCCCATATTCTTTCAGTTTCTGCCTAACATGGAAGCTCTTTTATCGCTCCTTCTATTCTGCATAAGCCTTGCTGGACAGAGTTTTCTTCGCTGCATATTCCTCTCATTTAGGATCTTGAATATATCCTGCCAACCTTTCTGGCCTGCCAGGTCTCTGTGGAGAGGTCTGCTGTTAATCTAGTAGTTCTCCCCAGGTCAGTTAGCGATCTCCTGTCTCTTGCTGCTTTAAGGATTTTCTCTTTATCTCTGGAATTTGCAAGTTTCATTATGAAATGTCCGGGTGTTGGGCAGCCCCGGTGGCGCAGCGGTTTGGCGCCTCCTGCAGCCTGGGGTGTGATCCTGGAGACCCTGGATCGAGTCCCGCGTTGAGCTTCCTGCATGGAGCCTGCTTCTCCCTCTGCCTGTGTCTCTGACTCTCTCTCTCTCTCTCTCTCTGAATAAATAAATAAATCTTTAAAAAAAAGAAATGTCCGGGTGTTGAACGGTTTTTATTGATTTTAGGGGGGTTTTTCTCTATCTCCTGGAGCTGAATGCTGGATTTCCGACCCAAGCTAGGGAATTTCTCAGCTATGATTTGTTCAAATACCCACTCTGGTCCTCTGTCCCTTTTGGCGTCCTCTGGCACCCCAATTAAACGTAGATTGTTCCTTCTCAGGCTGTCATTCATTTCCCTTAATCTTTCCTCATGATCTTTTATTTGTTTTTCTCTTCTTTCCTCAGCTCCCTTCCTTGCCATCAACCTGTCTTCTATGTCACTCGCTTGATCTTCTACCTCATTAACCCTTGTCGTTAGGGCCTCCAGTTTGGAGTGCATCTTATTTAATTGATTTTTAATTTCGGCCTGATTAGATCTAAATTCTGCAGTCATGAAGTCTCTTGAATATTTTTTGCTTTTTTTCCAGAGCCACCAGTAGCTTTATAATTGTGCTTCTGAATTGGCTATCTGACATCAAATTGTAATCCAAATTCTGTAAATCTGGGAGAGAGTACTGTTTCTGATTCTTTCTTTTGTGATGAGTTCTTCCTTCTAGTCATTTTTCTCAGTGCAGGGTGGCCTAAAACAAGTTGTACGGGAAAGAGGAAGGAAAAATGGGGAAAAAGGGGAAAACAAACAAACACAAATCAAAAAAACAAGGAGGGGTATCCTCTGATTCTATATACTGTAAGTCCCTCTACTTCCCCTGGAGCTTTCCTGTGCTGCTTGGTTAAGAACTTGCTCTTCCCTGTCCTTCCAGCTGGTCTTCTGGGGGAGGGGCCTTCTGTGCTGATTCTCAGGTGTGTGCACCTTGGGAATCTGCTCTGCCCCTTCCAGGTACAAGGTTCAGTGGAGCTCTTTATCCTGTGAGGCCCCTGCTCCTTGGGGGCCCCACTCAGTCCCAGGAACAAGGTGACACCAGGAGGAACAACAACTTGGTGTCGGCCAGCTCTCCAGCCCTGCAATCAGCGCCTGCAGTAACTACTGCAGTCTCCCAGTCAGCAGGGGCCTGGATGCTCCGGGGGTGGGGTTGCTGATCTGCACAGCTCAGGTCTGCCCAGGAGCAGGAGCGTCCTTGCTGTCCTATGTCCTCCTGGTTTCACCTGTCCCAAGGGGAGCTCCGGATACTGGGGTGTGTCCCCCATAGCCTTGGGCTGCGGGGCTTGTGCCACTGTAATAGAGCTTCCAGGGCAACGCAGCCTCCTCCCTGTGGATCTGCCTCCTTAGCTTTCCCCGGGGCCATGCAGCCGGATCCGCACCCAACCGCTAACAGGGCTGTGCCCAGGGTCCTGCAGGGTGTGCGCTCCAGCCAACTTTGGTGCTCAGTCTGCAGTGTGTGGCGTGCTTTCCCCCAGGGCGCACTTCCTCTGTTAGTGACCCCGAGAACCTGGGGGGTCCACTGCCCAGATCAACAAAACCACGATTGATTCTTTGAAAGAATTAGTAAGATAGATAAACCATTAGCCAGCCTTATTAAAAACAAAAGAGAAAAGATTCAAATTAATGAAATCACAAATGAAAAGGAGAGATCACCACCAATACCAAGGAAATAAAAAAGATTTTAAAAACATATTATGAGCACTATACGTCAATGAATTAGGCAATCTAGAAGAAATGGACTCATTTATGGAAAACCGTAAATTATCAAAACTGGAACAGGAAAATGGAAAACGTGAACAGGCCATAAATCAAGGAGAAAATTGAAGCAGTCATCGAAAAACTCCCAAAACACAAAAGTCCAGGGGCAGATGGCTTCCCAGAGGAGTTCTATTAAATGTTTTTTTTCTATTAAATGTTTAAAGAAGAAACAATACCTATTCTTCTAAAGCTGTTCTGAAAGACAGAAAGGGATGGAATACTTCCATAGTCGTTCTATGAGGCCAGCATCACCTTAATTCCAAAACCAGACACAGACCCCACCAAAAAGGAGAATTATAGACCAATATCCCTGATGAACACAGATGCAGAAATTCTCAACAAGATACTAGCCAGTAGGATCCAACAATACATTAAGAAGCTTATTCACCATGACCAAGTGGGATTTATTCCTGGGAGGCAAGGCTGGTTCAACACTCATAAAGCAATAAATGTGATAGATCATATCAACAAGAGAAAAAACAAGAACCATATGATCCTATCAATGGATGCATTGAAAGCATTTGACAACATGCAGATTCCATCCCTGATCAAAACTCTTCAGAATGTAGGGATATAGGGAACATTACTCAGCATCTTAAAAGCCAACTATGAAAGGCCACAGCATATCATTCTCAAAGGGGAAAGACTGGGAGCCTTTCCCCTTAGATCAGAACACAATAGGGATGTCCACTCTCACCACTGCTATTCAACATAGTACTAGAAGTCATCGCCTCAGCAATCAGGTAACAAAAAGAAATAAAAGGCATTCAAATTGGCAAAGAAGTAGTCAAACTCTCCCTCTTTGCAGATGACATAATACTATATGTAGAAAACTCAAAAGACTCCACTCATTCAGCGATTCAGCAGTGTTGCAGGATAAAAAAATCAATGCTCAAAAATCAGTGGCATTTCTATACACTGTCAATGAGACTGAAGAAGGAGAAATTAAGGAGTCAATCTCATTTACAATTGCCCCCAAAAGCATAAGATACCTAGTAATAAATCTATCCAATGAGGGAAATGATCTATACCCTAAAAACTATAGGACACTTCTGAAAGAAATTGAGAAAGACACAAAGAGACAGAAAAATATTCCATGCTCATGGATTGGAAGAATTAATATTGTGAAAATGTCAATGTTACCCAGGGCACTTTACATGTTTAATGCAATCCCTATCAAAATACCATGGACTTTCTTCAGAGAGTTGGAACAAGTCATCTTAAGATTTGTGTGGAATCAGAAAAGACCCCAAATATCCAGCGGAATATTAAAAAATAAAACCATAGCTGGGGGCATCACAATGCCAGATTTCAGGTTGTACTACAAAGCTGTGGTCATCAAGACAGCATGGTACTGGCACAAAAACAGACACATAGATCAATGGAACAGATTAGAGAATCCAGAAGTAGATCCTCAACTATGGTCAACTAATATTCGACAAAAAGGAAAAACTATCCACTGGGAAAAGGACAGTCTCTTCAATAAATGGTGCTGGGAAAATTGGACATCCACATGCAGAAGAATGAAACTAGACCACTCTCTTTCACCATACACAAAGATAAACTCTAAATGGATGAAAGATCTAAATGGGAGACAAGAATCCATCAGAACCCTAGAGGAGAACACAGGCAACACCCTTTTTGTACCTGGGCACTGCAACTTATTGCAAGATACATCCATGAAGGGAAGAGAAACAAAAGAAAAAATGAATTATTGGGACTTAATGAAGGTAAAAAGCTTATGTACTGCAAAAGAAACCGTCAAGAAAACTAAAATACCACCTACAGAATGAGAGAAGTTATTTGCAAATGACCTATTAGATAAAGGGCTAGTATGCAAGATCAATAAAGAACTTATTAAACTCAACAGCAAAGAAACAAAAAATCCAATCATGAAATGGGCAAAAGACATGAACAGAAATCTCACAGAGGAAGACATAGACATGGCCATCAAGCACATGAGAAAATGCTTTGCATCACTTGCCATCAGGGAAATACAAATCAAAACCACCCTGAGATACTATCTCACTCCAGTGAGAATAGTGAAAATTAACAAGACATGAAGAACAAATGTTGGAGAGGATGTGGAGAAAGGGGAACCGTCCTGCACTGTTGGTGGGAATGTGAACTGGTACAGCCACTGTGGAAAACTGTGTGGAGGTTCCTCAAAGAGTTAAAAATAGATCTGCCCTATGATCCAGGAATTGCACTTTTGGGTATTTACCTCAAAGATACAGATGCCGTGAAACGCCAGAACACCTGCCCCCTATATTTATCTCAGCCATGTCCACAATAGCTGAACTGTGGAAGAAGCCTCAGTGTCCATCAAAAGATGAATGGATAAAGAAGATGTGGTATATATATACAATGGAATATTACTCAGCCGTTAGAAACGACAAGCACCCACCATTTGCTTCAACGTGGATGGAACTGGAGGGTATTATGCTGAGTGAAATAAGTCAATCAGAAAAGGACAAACATTATATGGTCTCATTCATTTGAGTAATATAAAAGTTAGTGAAAGTGAATAAAGGGGAAAGGAGAGGGAACCCCTGGGTGGCGCAGCGGTTTGGCGCCTGCCTTTGGCCCAGGGCACGATCCTGGAGACCCGGGATCGAATCCCACATCGGGCTCCCGGTGCATGGAGCCTGCTTCTCCCTCTGCCTGTGTCTCTGCCTCTCTCTCTCTCGCTGTGTGCCTATCATAAATAAAAAATAAATAAAATTTAAAAAAAGGGGAAAGGAGAGAAGATGAGTATAAATGTCAGTGAGGGTGACAAAACATGAGAGACACCTAACTCGGGAAATGAACAAGCAGTAGTGGAAGGGGAGGTGGGCGGGGGCGTTGGGGTCACTAGGGGATCGGCACTGAGGGGGGCACTTGTCGGGATGAGCACTTGGTTTCATCCTAAATGTTGGCAATGTGAACTCCAATAAAAAATTTTAAAAGAAACAAGAAAAAGCAATAAAAATCATCTAAATTGGTGAGAAATAAATACAACTTCCTCTATTTGCAGAAGGCATACTATAAAGAGAAAAGATACTCTTAAGAGAAACCCTAAAGATTCCACCAAGGTGATCCCTGGGTGGCTCAGTGGTTTATCCCCTTCCTTTGCCCCAGAGTGAGATCCTAGAGTCCTGGGCTCGAGTCCCACATCATGTTCCCTGCATGGAGCCTGATTATCCTTCTTCCTGTGTCTCTGCCTCTCTCTTTCTCTCATTCTGTGTCTCTAATGAATAAATAAATAAAATCTTAAAAAAATAAAAATAAAGACTTCACCAAAAAACTACTAGAACTGATAATTGAATTCAATAGCTGCAAAATTGATAATCAATATACAGAAATGTGTTACCTTTATATATATAAAGAAGGAACAGAAAGAGAAATTAAGAAAACAGTTCCATTTACAATTGTATAATAAATAATAAAATACCTAAGAATGAACTTTACGAAAGTGGTGAAAGACCTATCATCTGAAAAGTATAAAACAGTAATGAATGAAATTGAAGATGACTCAAAGAAATGGAAAGACATCCCATGGTTATTGACTAGAAGAAAAATATTTTTAAAATGTCCAAATTACCCAAAGCAATATACCCATTTAATGCAATCCTTATCAAAATACCAGCATCATTTTTCACAGAACTACAGCAAACAATCCTAACATATGCATGGAATTACAAAAGACCCTGAATAGCCATTGTAATCGTGAAAATGAAAAACATAACTGGAGGTATCACAATTCCAGACTTCAAGTTATATCACAAAGCTGTGGTAATCAAATCATTATACTAATGGACCAAAAATAGGCATATAGATCAATGGAACAGAATACAAATCACACAAATAAACCCACAATTACATGGTCAATTAATTATTGTCAAAGGACAAAAGAATATGCAATGCAAAGAAGACAGTTCAACAAATGATGTCAGGAGTTCTAGACAGCTACATAGAAAAGTTGAAACTGGATCACTTTCTTACACCATACACAAAACAAACTGAAAATGATTCAAATTATATTAATGTGATCTAGATTTGGGACTTGAAACCATTAAAATCCTAGAGGACAGTAATATCTGTGACATCAGCCATAGCAACTTTTAACTAAATATGTCTCCTGATGCAGGGGAACCAATAGCAAAATTCAACTATTAAGACTACATCAAAATATAAATTATCTGTACATTGAAGGAAACAATGAACAAAACTAAAGGACAACGTATTGAATGGAAGAAGACATTTGCAAATGACATATCTGATAAAAACTTAGTTTACAAAAATATATAAAGAACTAATAAAATCCAACTCCAAAACTCAAAGACTCCAATTAAAAAATGAGCATATGACATGAACAAACATTTCTCCAAAGAAGAAAATCAAATGGCCAATAGAGGGGATCCCTGGGTGGCGCAGCGGTTTGGCACCTGCCTTTGGCCCAGGGCGTGATCCTGGAGACCCGGGATCGAATCCCACGTCGGGCTCCCGGTGCATGGAGCCTGCTTCTCCCTCTGCCTGTGTCTCTGCCTCTCTCTCTCTCTGTGACTATAATAAATAAATGAAAAAAAAATTAAAAAAATGGCCAATAGACCCATGAAAAGTTGTTCAAGGGGATCCCTGGTTGGCTCAGTGGTTTAGCGCCTCCCTTCCGCCCAGGGTGTGATCCTGGAGCCCCGAGATTGAGTCCCACATCTGGCTCCCAGCATGGAGCCTGCTTCTCCCTCTGCCTGTGTCTCTCCCTCTCTCTCTCTCTCTCTCTCTCTCTCTCTCTCTCTCTCTCTCTCTCCTCTCTCTCTCTCTCTCTGTTATCTCTCATGAATGAATAAATAATATCTTAAAAAAAAACACGCCAGGGATGCCTGGGTGGTCCGGCAGTTGAGTGTCTACCTTTGGCTCAGGGTGTGATCCCAGGGTCTGGGATGGAGTCCCACATCTGGCTCCTTGCAGGGAGCCTGCTTTTCCCTCTGCCTAGGTCTCTGCCTTTCTCTCTCTCTCTCTCTCTCTGTCTCTCATGAATAAATAAATAAAATCTTCTTAAAAATCCTCACCAGAGTTTTCCCTGATGGAAAAGTACTTAGTAGGGAAATTGGGCAGAATCCCAGGAAGGGCAGTGAAGTCTCAAGATTCCCGGAGTCACTATAAGAGGAGGGGCACCCAGGGGAAAGCTCATCGCAAATCGTGGTCCACTATTGGTAAAGGGCTGGAGTGCTGCAGCCCTCAAGAGCATTTGGGAGAACCCAGTCAGTTAGATGGGCTGGCTCTGACCCCATTCCCTTCAGGAGAGGCAGTCTCCAGGAGTGCAGGTCAAGTGGCACAGGGCCCTGGATCCCAGGGTGCCCAGGCAAACAAAGCCAGGAATCCTTCATTACCCCTGGGACAGGCAGAAGCAGGGAGGGCACAGGAAAGTGAGAACTCTCCTGCCTCTGGGTGCCCCCAAGCTGTGCAAGGCAGCTCACCCCCGCTGGCCCCGGGAGTATCTAGGCCAGTGCAGACTAAGAGACTGCATTAATTACTAGCGGGGAGCTGACTTCAGATCTAGTAATCCGGCTGCCGCCATTGTCATTGTTCCTCCGTTTTTCACCTTGTGCCTAGGAGGGGCGGGGCCACCAGGGAACAAAGGCCTCATGTTATACAGTGCAACCCTGCAAGCTGTGCTGATCAGTGCACCCAATGCCTGTCCCCAGGAGCAACTAGGTCAGTGCAGACTGGGAGACTCCAGTTAGTTACCGGTGGGGAGCTCGACTCCAGAGCTGGAAATCTGGCTGCTGCCATTTTTGTTTTTCCTCTTTGTTTCACCTTGTGCCTGGGAAAGGAAGGACCTCTAGGGAACAAAAGCCTCACAGGATAAACAGCTCACAGTGAGCCCAGCACCTGGCAAGGGGTGGAGTATCTCTGCCTATGCACAGACACCTGAGAATCAGCACAGCAAACACCTCCCCAGAAGAATTGCTGGAAGAACAAGAGAAGAGCAAGTTTTCTGAACAAATAGCACTGGAATGCTCCAGAACTGAGGGAAAATATTATATAGAATTAGAGGGTCATTTTTTTCTTTTCATTTTCTTTCTTTTTCCATTACAACTCATTTTTGTATCAGACTAAAAATTTCCAATATATTTTCTCTTTTCCCACCTTAACTACAATATTTTACCAGGTCTTCATTTTTAAGTTATTCTTTCCTTTTTGATGTTTATATTTCTACAATTAAATGTCTTGGATATATTTTTCACTTCTGGATTCCCTTCCATATATTCAATTTAATGTTGGTAGATATACAAAATATGAAGTTTTGTTTTTGTTTGTTTTCTGCCTCGTTTTGTTTTAAAATGGTGGAATTTAGTACCTTCTAAAACATGACTAAAATATGAACTAAGTAGAACATCCTGTTGGTTCCTGCTGTGAGATTATATTCTCTCTTCCTTCGCATTCTGCCCCCCCCTCTTTATCTTGTTTACGTTTTTGTGGTCAATGTTGGGGCTTTATATAAGTATTGCTGGTTTCTATAAATTTGGGATTGAGCATCTCCTAACATACGGAACAAAATACGCTCAGAACGGGGAGGATCACCCTCTAGGACCTCTCAGGTGGACTACATTCTCTCTTCATTACCACTTCCTACCCACCACCTTCCCCCGCCCCATTTTTTTCCTCTTTTCTTTTCTTTCTTTTTTACTCTCCTTTGTTTTTTGCTTTTTATTTTTACTTTTAAAATTTGTTTTTCACATTAGTGGTCATTTTGGTTTATTTTGTTCTGTTCTGCTTTGTCTTTTATTTTCTGGTCTCTGACCTTTTCGGAATCATCTAGGGTGTATTTTACTTCCGTTATGGTTGATATTTTTGACTCAGCCTGCTCATACAGCCATTCTGCACTGGGCAAAATGACTAGAAGGCAGAATTCACCACAAAAGAAAGAAACAGAAACAGTACTTTCTGCCAGAGAGTTACAGAATTTGGATTTCAATACGATGTCAGAAATTCAATTCAGAAGTACAATTATAAAGCTACTGGTGGCTCAGGAAAAAAGCATAAAGGACTCTAGAGACTTTGTTATTGCAGAATTGAGATCTAACCGTGTCAAAATTAAGTATAGATTAAATGAGATGCAATCCAAACTGGATGTTCTAACTGCTAGGGTTAATGAGGTGGAAGAGAAAGTTACTAACATAGAAAACAGGTTGATGGTAAGGAAGAAAGGTGAGAAAAAAAGAGAAAAACAATTAAGAGCCCATGAGGAAAGGCTTAGGGAAATAAATGATAGCTTGAGAAGGAAGAATATATGTCTAATTGGGATTCCATAAGAGGGAGAGAGGACCACAAAATATATTTGAACAAATCATAGCTGAGAACTTCTCAAATCTGGGGAAGAAAACAGGCATTCAGATCCAAGAGATAGAGAGGACCCCCCCAAAATCAATAAAAACTGTTCAACACCTTGACATTTAATAGTGAAACTTGCAAACTTCAAAGATAAAGAGAAAATTCTTAAAACAGCTCGAGACAGGAGATTCTTAACTTATATGAGTAGAAATATCAGATTAACAGCAGACCTCTCCACAGAGACTTGGCAGGCCAGAAAGGACTGGCATGATATATACAGGGTACTACATGAGAATAACGTGCAGCCAGGAATACTTTATCTAGTCAGGCTCTTGTTCAGAATAGATGGAGGGATTAAGAAATTCCAGGATAGAACAAAACTGAAAGAATATGTCATCGCCAAACCAGATCTGCAAGAAATGTTAAGGGGGTTCTTGTAAAAGAAAGAGGGAGCCCAAAGAAACAATTTACAAAAACAGGGCTGAATAGGTAATAAGATGACACTAAATTCATATCTTTCAATAGTTACTCTGAACGTGAATGGGCTAAATGATCCCATCAAAAGATGCAGGATATCACACTGGATAAAAAAGCAAGACTCATCTATTTGCTGTCTACAAGAGACTCGTTTTAGAACTATGGACACCTCCAGCCTGTAAATGAAGGGATGGATAACCATTTACCATTCAAATGGTCCTCAAAAGAAAGCTGGGGTAGCAATATTCATATCACATAAATAAGTTTATACCAAAGACTGTAGTAAGAGATGAAGAAGGACACTACATCACACTTAAAGGGTCTATCCAACAAGAAGACCTAATAATCATGATTATTTATGCTTCTAATGTGGGAGCTGCCAAGTATATCAATTAGTAACCAAACTAAAGAGATATTTAGATAATAATACAGTAATAGAGATTTCAACATGGACTTTCAGCAAATGACATATCTTCTAATCAGAACATCACCAAAGAAACAAGGGCTTAAATGATAAACTGGACCAAATAGATTATATATATATATATATATATATATATATATATATATATATAAAACTTTCCATCCAAATGCAACTGAATACATATACTTCTCAAGTGAACATGGAACTTTCTCTAGAACAGACTACATATTGGGTCACAAATCAGGTCTCAACCAATACCAAAAGATTGGGATTGTCCCCTGCATATTTTTGACCACAATGCTTTGAAACTAGAACTCAATCACAATAATAAATTTGGAAGAGTCTCAACATCACTGATCATAAGGGAAATGCAAATCAAAACCACAAGGAGATATCACTTCCAACTGTCAGACTGGCTAAATTTAACAACACAGGAAAGAACAGATGTTGGCAAGGATGCAGATAAAGGGGAATCTTACACTGCTAGTGGGAATACAAACCATAACCACTCTGGAATACAGTATGGAGGTTCCTCAAAAGTGAAAAAAAGAACTACCCCATGATCCAGCAGTTGCACTACTATGTATTTACACAAATGATATAAACATAGTGATTTGAAGGGATATATGCACCCAGATGTTTATAGTGGCATTATAAAAAATAGTCAAATTATGAAAAGCGCAAAATATTCATTGATGAATGGAGAAAGAAGTTGTAATATATATATTAGAAGACAGAGAAAGACAGACACCATATAATTTTACTCATATATGGAATTTAAGACACAAAATAAAGGAGCATAGGGAGAAAAAAGAGAGAAGCAAATGATAAAACAGTCTCTTAACTATAGAGAACAAACTGAGGTTTGCTGGAGGGGAAGTGGGTGAGTGGATGGGTTAAATGGGTTATGGGAATTAAAGAGGGAACTTATGGTGATGAGCAGTGGGTATTGTATGGAAATGATGAATCCCTAATTTTATACCCAAAACTAATATTACACTATACGTTAACTAACTGGAATTTAAATAAAAAGTTGAAGCTACAGAAACAAAAATATTCACAATATTAATAAATTTAAAAAATAGATCTCTCCATGTGTGTTTATCAACTTGTGTTGTGAAGAGATCACTGCCAACACCAAGGAAATACAAATGATTTTAAAAACATATTATGAGCAGCTATATGCCAATGAATTAGGCAATCTAGAAGAAATGGACCTATTTCTGGAAAGCCAGAAACTACCAAAACTGGAACAGGAAGAAATAGCAAACCTGAACAGGCCAATAACCAGGGAAGAAATTGAAGCAGTCATCAAAAACCTCCCAAGACACAAAGGTCCAGGGCCAGATGGCTTCCCAGGGGAATTCTATCAAACGTTTAAAGAAGCAACTATACCTATTCTACTAAAGCTGTTTGGAAAGATAGAAAGAGATGGAGTACTTCCAAATTCATTCTATGAGGCCAGCATCACCTTAATTCCAAAACCAGACAAAGACCCCACCAAAAAGGAGAATTACAGACCAATATCCCTGATGAACATGGATGCAAAAATTCTCAACAAGATACTAGCCAATAGGATCCAACAATACATTAAGAAAATTATTCACCATGACCAAGTAGGTTTTATCCCCGGGACACAAGGCTGGTTCAACACTCGTAAAACAATCAATGTGATTCATCATATCAGCAAGAGAAAAACCAAGAACCATATGATCCTCTCATTAGATGCAGAGAAAGCATTTGACAAAATACAGCATCCATTCCTGATCAAAACTCTTCAGAGTGTAGGGATACAGGGAACTTTCCTCAACATGTTAAAAGCCATCTACGAAAAGCCCACAGCAAATATCATTCTCAGTGGGGAAGCACTGGGAGCCTTTCCCCTAAGATCAGGAACAAGACAGGGATATCCACTCTCACCACTGCTTTTCAACATAGTACTGGAAGTCCTAGCCTCAGCAATCAGACAACAAAGAGACATTAAAGGCATTCAAATTGGCAAAGAAGAAGTCAAACTCTCCCTCTTTGCGGATGACATGATACTCTACATAGAAAACACAAAAGCCTCCACCCAAGATTGCTAGAATTCATACTGCAATTTGGCAGAGTGGCAGGATAAAAAATCAATGCCCAGAAATCAGTGACATTTCTATACACTAACAATGAGACTGAAGAAAGAGAAATTAAGGAGTCAATCCCATTTACAATTGCACCCAAAAGCATAGGATACATAGGAGTAAACCTAACCAAAGAGGTAAAGGATCTATACCCTAAAAACTATAGGACACTTCTGAAAGATCTGAAAGAATTTGAGGAAGACACAAAGAGATGGAAAAATATTCCATGCTCATGGATTGGCAGAATTAATATTGTGAAAATGTCAATGTTACCCAGGGCAATTTACACGTTTAATGCAATCCCTATCAAAATACCATGGACTTTCTTCAGAGAGTTAGAACAAATTATTTTAAGATTTGTGTGGAATCAGAAAAGACCCCGAACAGCCAGGGGAATTTTAAAAAAGAAAACCATATCTGGGGGCATCACAAGGCCAGATTTCAGGTTGTACTACAAAGCTGTGATCATCAAGACAGTGTGGTACTGGCACAAAAACAGACACATAGACCAATGGAACAGAATAGAGAATCCAGAAGTGGACCCTCAACTTTATGGTCAACTAATGTTCAATAAAGGAGGAAAGACTATCCATTGGAAGAAAGGCAGTCTTTTCAATAAATGGTGCTGGGAAAATTGGACATCCACATGCAGAAGAATGAAACTAGACCACTCTCTTTCACCATACACAAAGATAAACTCAAAATGGATGAAAGATCTAAATGTGAGACAAGATTCCATCAAAATCCTAGAGGAGAACACAGGCAACACCCTTTTTGAACTCAGCAACAGTAACTTCTTGCAAGATATATCCACGAAGGCAAAAGAAACAAAAGCAAAAATGAACTATTGGGACTTCATCAAGATAAGAAACTTTTGCACAGGAAAGGATACAGTCCACAAAACTAAAAGACAGCCTACAGAATTGGAGAAGATATTTGCAAATGACATATCAGATAATGGGCTAGTTTCCAAGATCTATAAAGAACTTATTAAACTCAACACCAAAGAAACAAACAAACCAATCATGAAATGGGCAAAAGACATAAACAGAAATCTCACAGAGGAAGACATAGACATGGTCAACAAGCACATGAGAAAATGCTCCGCCTCACTTGCCATCAGGGAAATATAAATCAAAACCACAATGAGATACCACCTCACACCAATGAGAATGGGGTAAATTAACAAGGCAGGAAACCACAAATGTTGGAGAGGATGCGGAGAAAAGGGAACACTCTTACACTGTTGGTGGGAATATGAAATGGTGCAGCCACTCTGGAAAAGTGTCTGGAGGTTCCTCAAAGAGTTAAATTAGACCTGTCCCTGACCCAACAATTGCACTGTTGGGGATTTACCTCAAAGATACAGATGCAATGAAACGCCACGACACCTGCACCCCGATGTTTCTAGCAGCATTGTCTACAATAGCCAAACTGTGGAAGGAGCCTCGGTGTCCATCGAAAGATGAATGGATAAAGATGTGGTTTATGTATACAATGGAATATTACTCAGCCATTAGAAATGACAAATACCCAGCATTTGCTTCAACGTGGATGGAACTGGAGGGTATTAGGCTGAGTGAAGTAAGTCAATCCGAGAAGGCCAAACATTATATGTTCTCATTCATTTGGGGAATATAAATAATAGTGAAAGGGAATATAAGGGAAGGGAGAAGAAGTGTGTGGGAAATATCAGAAAGGAAGACAGAACATAAAGACTCCTAACTGTGGGAAATGAACTAGGGGTGGAGGAAGGGGAGGAGGGCGGGGGCTGGGGGCGAATGGGTGATGGTCACTGACAGGGGCACTTGATGGGATGAGTACTGGGTGTTATTCTGTATGTTGGCAAATTGAACACAAATAAAAATAAATTTATTATAAAAAAATAAAATAAAAAAAATATTGGTATAAATGTGGTTCAATGTCACTATTAAGTTTGAGGAAGGAACAAAAGGACATAAAACTCTAGATAAATCAAAGCATTAAATGTTTAAATGTGAAACTCTTGCATAGGAGAAGAAATGATAGTTTGATTATTCCTTGACCTTGGGATTGAGAAGTATTTTCTAGCATAAAAGCACTGGGCAAGGGAGGGAGGCAAGTAGTCACACAAAGCTAAAAATGGTTCAGTTATATATACTATTTTAAAATTACCGTATGTTGGTGCAGCCACTGAGGGAAAGAGTATGGAGTTAAAAAAAAAAACTACTAAAAAGTTAAAAATAGAACTACCCTATGACCCAGTAATCACACTATTGGATATTTAGAAAAATACAAAATACACATTTAAAGGGATACACGCACCCCAAAGTTTATAGCAGCTTTATCTACTGTAGCCAAATTGTGGAAGCAGCCCAAATGTCCATCAAAAAATGAATGGATAATGAAGATATGTATACACACACATTCACACAGATGCACACACAGAGAGGATTATTATTCAGCCATTGAAGAATGAAATCTTGCAGATGGAGTTAGAGAGTATAATGCTAAAGTGATATAAGTTAGAGAAAGAAAATATCATATGATTTCACTTATATATGAAATTTAAGAAACAAATAAGCAGAAGGAAAAAAATAGAAAGAAAGAGACAAACCAATAAACAGACTTTTAACTACAAAGAACAAACTGATGGTTACCAGAGGGGAGGTGGGTGGTGGGTGGTGGGGGTGGGGGGGGGGGGTGTTTAGTGGGTGGGTGTTGTTTGTGGTCTGGTGCTGGTGGGCTAGGTGTTGTAGGGGGGGTATGGGGGGTTACTAGTGTGGCCGGTATAGGGATTTAGTTATGTTATCGAGTGGGTTTCGTGTCATTGGGTTTAGTTCTTTCGGTGTTTTTGATGGGTTTTTGGTCCTGTGTGTGTTATGTCAGTTGTTAATAGGGTATGCTAGAGGCCTGGCTGTGGATGAGGAGGAGGGGCATGGTGAGTCGTCACCCTGGTTGGGTGTGTCTAGTTGGTTGGTTGGTGGGCAGGGCTTAGGAGGTGGTTTACATGGTGGTGGTTGGAATTCATGATGTTTATGTGTGTAAGCGAGTGTTTTTAGTTGGATATGTGGGCTATGGGGATGTATAGGGGGGTTGGGGCTTAGGGTTTCACTTGAATGGAGCTGGGTTAATTGTGGTTAGGCTTCTGGTGGTGCATGAGTTGGGTGGGGCTGAAGGGTTGGGTGTTGGGTTTTGGTAGTTTGTGTGTGGGTGGTTGGTGGGTACGGGTTTCACAACTCTGGTTTTTAAGGGGTGTGTGGTGGGGGGCACTTTGGTCTCTGCTGTGTCCTGGTAAAGAGTTGTTTGCATGATCTATAGAATGTGTGAAGTACTCATTACATGTGGGGTACTTATGGTGTGGATTTTATTCATTGTAGCTTCGGTTGGTTGGCATACTGGTCACTTCTTGTGGAGTATTTGGTCTGCCTAGTGCAGGACGTTTTGGATATGTGTAATTTTGCTCTTCCTCTAGTTTTTTATGTTTATTTGTTTGTATGTTTGTTTTAGATTTTTTTTGTTTTGTTTTGTCTTATTTTTTTCCACACTATTTGGCATCAGGAAAATTCATATTCTTTGCATGTTCACCCATTATTTCCTGTCTCCCACTGCTCTGTGAATTTGGAAATGAAGAAAAGTTTTCCCCAGCACAAATGATATTTTATGTTCTATTTAATTTTCTGTCCCCCCCCACATAATGTTAATTTTGTGTTCACATATGATCCTCTTGCCACTGTTTTTAATATCTTGGCTATGACTTTATAAAAATTTTTGTCCATTTAATTGAGCCTGTTTTCATCAATGAATATCACTTTTTGTACTGAAGTAGGGTTAGATTTACACATGCATTATCAAGATTTATTTTTTTTTTATTTTTTTATTTTTATTTTTTTTATGATAGTCACACACACAGAGAGAGAGAGAGAGAGAGAGAGAGGCAGAGACATAGGCAGAGGGAGAAGCAGGCTCCATGCACCGTGAGCCCGACGTGGGATTCGATCCAGGGTCTCCAGGATCGCGCCCTGGGCCAAAGGCAAGCGCTAAATCGCTGCGCCACCCAGGATCCCTCATTATCAAGATTTAATTTCTATAAAGTATGATAGATGCAGAACACCTAGGTTACTCAGTGGTTGAGCATCTGCCTTTGGCTCAGGTCATGATCCCAGGGTCCTGGGATTGAGCCCTGCATCAAACTCCCTATAGGCATTCTGCTTCTCCCTCTGCCTATGTATCTGCCTCTCTCTCTGTGTCTCTCATGAATAAATAAAATCTTTTCTAAAAAGTATGATAGATGCTATTTGGATTGTTAACATTAACTGAGTCAATATTTTTATTGATTTGGTAATATGTTAATAAATTGCTGAATCGAGAAACAAGATTATAAAATTATGAAGCATATAATCAAATTTCTGTTTTACATATGCAATTACTCACAAAGTCTACACAATAAAATGGCAAAATAGTAAAAGTAGCTTTTTCCTATAGAATGTATTATGGATACTTTCCTTTCTTTTACTTTTTGGCCTATCTACATTATCTAATTTTACACCAAAATCTCAGGTAATATTTGTATAAAAAATACAATTTAAAATAACAAATTAAATAATAAACTCAAAATAGAAATAAAATAAAAATATTGTAATAGAAATAAAAATAATATGTAATTCTTAGAACACCAAGTTAGCTAACATGGGAAAAGACTGATCTTATTATATGTTTTCTTAATCACTTCTCAAAATCTTCCCTACTGACAAATAGCTCTAAGGAACATACTGAAAATCTCCAGTTATCTAGATTCTACATGTTTACAAATTTATTTTTTTTTAATTTTTATTTATTTATGATAGTCAGAGAGAGAGAGAGAGAGAGAGAGAGAGAGAGAGAGAGAGAGGCAGAGACACAGGCAGAGGGAGAAGCAGGCTCCATGATGCACCGGGAGCCCGACGTGGGATTCGATCCTGGGTCTCCAGGATCGCGCCCTGGGCCAAAGGTAGGCGCTAAACCGCTGCGCCACCCAGGGATCCCTATTTACAAATTTCTTAAAAGGAATAATTTTCTTTTTCTTTTTGATGTAGTCTTATTTTTTAAAGGATTTTATTTATTAATTAGAGAGAGAGTGAATGGGTTGGGGATAATCAGGAGATGCAGAGGGAGAAGGAGAAGCAGACTACCCACTGAGCAGGTAGCAAGATGGCAGGTGCAAGGCTGGATCCCAGGAGCTGGATCCCAGGACCCTGAGATCAGGACCTGAGCCAAGGGGCAGATGCTTAAGGGACTGAGCCACCCAGGCGCCCCCTCCTTTTGACGTGTTCTAAATGTGTGGTTGTGTGCAGTCTGCGTGTGTGTGCGTGTGTGTTTTAAGAGTACTGACATAAACACATTTGCAGTTATTCTTTATACAGTTCATGTTTTTCTCCTTCCCCTTTCTCTCAAATGTCCCACAACACATCTGAAATTTACAAATGTGCCATTGAATAAAAATATCTAGAATTGTCAACTGTGTTTTATCAACATGTTCATAGATAAATTGGACTCGTCCAAAGGTTTACTGAAACCAATATTTATTGACTGTATGTCTGCATTTTTATCTCTAGATCTCTTAATCATAAAGAAATGAAATTGGCATGACTTGACTATAATTTTTTAAGTCTTTGAGTGAATATCTGTTGCCTTTTAGTTTTTTAGAACAAAGTATTTTTCAAAATTATTTATTTATTCATGAGAGACACAGAGAGAGAAGCAGAGACATAGGCAGAGGGAGAAGCAGGCTCCCTGTGGGGAGCCTGATGCAGGATTCAATCCCAGAACCATGGAATCCTGACATGAGCCAAAGGCAGATGCTCAACCACAGAACCACCCAGGCACCACTCTGTTGCCTTTTCATTACCTAATGACTTTCCAGGGAATGAACTAAAGTTAATAAACTTATCATTTCCAAGACCTTACTTTTTCTAGTGGATTTCTATTAATTTTCATCTGAAAATATGTATTTTACTCTTTCTTAGTTTTGGAATTCATCACCCAAATTCTCATGTCACTTAAAGACAAATATTTGATTAACTGTAATGGGAAAATGTAAGAGCTTTGAAAAATAGTAATTCTGAGATAATTAAATAACACATCAAACAGTTTATTGAAATTGTTAATAAGTTAAAAAGTTCAATATTAAATGCAGATTAGGCTGTCCATGGAACAAAAAAAGCAACTTGATAGAAAAATAAAATTTTCCATTTTTGCTTAGATGATATATAATTTAGTGTTTGTTTAGATAATATCTGGATATTTGGAAACATTTTTTTATTTGTTGGATTATTTTTTTTATTCATGAATTGAAACTTTAGTGTCATGTGGACAGCTTCATTTTTTTCTTCTCCTTGCTTGCCACCTTCAAAAAGTTATTTTGAATACTAATAATTAGCAGAAAGATAATTAACAATAGGCTCAAATAATTCCTAAATAGTTAACTTAATTCCAAGTGTCAAAGGTTATCTTCATCTCTATTTTGGTAATGGAAAAGCGACCTTATCCACACCCACATTTCAACACTAACTGTAACTCTACAACCTGCACCACAGCCCTGACTTCATTCACACACATTTGCATTCATCTATAGGATATGAAGTCTGTCTGTCTCACAGGTTAAAATTGATGTCACAAGACATTTCCTATTCATACTCTCTGATTCCTAATCCTGTCAGTAGTGTCCTTCAGTCTAAGCCCAAACTCCTGAAAAACAGAGAAGCTGATGGTGTCAGTACCAGACCAAGGACAGAAGATAATGAGATAAGGTGTTCCAACTCAACAATGAGACAGAGAAAAAGGGTTAATCCCCCTTTCTTTCACAAAACTTCCTCTGCTCTTATTGTGCCACTTTCTCCCTATCTCACCATAGCCAAGATTCTTCCTACCTCACAGCCCTGGAATACTCTATTTCCTTCTGTAATGTGCTTGATCTCTACCCCTACCTCTATCATGTGCCTAATCTTTATCATTCCTCAGACATGATTTAGACCATTTCTTTAAGAGTGCTTCTCTGATCACTCAGTCCACAGTAGCTTCACCTACTAAAATAGTTTTTTTTTCACAATAACTTTTAAAAATTACTTACTACAGTTCTCATTTAAATATTATGTTTTTGGGATCCCTGGGTGGCTCAGCAGTTTAGTGCATGCCTTTGGCCCAGCACGTGATCCTTGAGTCCCGGGATCAAGTCCAACATCGGGCTCCCTAAATGGAGCCTGCTTCTCCCTCTGCCTGTGTCTCTGCCTCTCTCTCTCTCTCTCTCTCTCTCTCTCTCATGAGTAAATAAACTTTAAAAAAATTAAAAATTAATTTTCTGATTAAAAAATATATACCTCTCCCCAATAGACTGTAAATCCATAACAGTAGGACTCATAGTTTGTTCACTACTAAATTATCACTACTCAGATCACTAGCTGGCTTATCTTAAATGCCCCAAAATATATGTTTAATAATAAATATAAGCATGACCAAATGAATTAAATGGTCATTCTAGTCTCATCACCAATGGTTTATAGATGTTAACTTAATCTACTAAACATATTAAATATCATCTAGGCTTTTTTACATACAAGGAAATGTCAGTCTTACAATTAGTAAGTTGATACTTTAGTTTTTAGATTTTTTTTTTGCTTTTTTTGTTTTGTTTTTAGTTTGTTGCATTCTTTACCAACTTTTTTTTCTGTTATAGCTGAGATATCCTGGAAAAGAAGCTGGAGGTTGAGCTATGAGTGAGGCTTGAGCACTGGACTTTGTAAAAACAATTTGCCTGAAGTATTAAAGAGAGTGTTAAATAGAACATAAAGGAAATGATGCAAATCATCTAAGAAAAATAAACATCAACATAGATGGGTAGAAGGCAAGATTTATCAAAACACATGTCACAGAGCAGGAAGGAGGTAAGTGCAGGGAACTGAGGCAGTTCTGTCCCAGTGGTAGACTAAATAAAAGTCATTCTAGAGAAGGGAAAGGATACTCTCAAAATAGATCCCCAAGCATCATCCTGTAAGATAAAGATGCAAAATATACAAACATTTGCTTTTTTATAGGCATCAGTGATCAATTCAAAATAAAGTTTGCACGTTTTTATCCCTCCTCAAATAGCAAAAATATTTCATCTGCTGTCATATTTTCTAATTTGCATAGAAGTGCAGTGTCTCTGGAGGCTTCTTGTACTATTTTAATGGCAAGGAGAAATATCATGGCCAGAATACCAAAGGTAAATTAGCCACAAATGCTGCATATGCATAGATGTCATTATAAATTAATATCTTAGAATATTTTTAGAAAAATTTTCTGCTTTGCAGAAATTCTATTTCTCTATTTGAAGCTATCCTGCCAATCCCTTTTGTTCTTGTGAAACAAATTGGTGAAAGATTATGTTGGCTTTAGAGGAAAATCCAACCATCCACCAGGTAGGTGGCTCTTTGCACAAATAGAAACAGCTTCCAAGAAATGGAACTCTCCTAGAATGATTTTAATGCTTGCTTTTATGGAGACTTTCAATATAAAGCAAACATGTAGCCAAAATTAATGATGATTTTATTGTGAATTTTTAAAAATATTTTATTTATTCATGAGAGACAGAGGCAGAGACATAGGCAGAGGGAGAAGCAGGGTCCCTGCAGGGAGCCCTATGTGGGACTATACCTCGGGACTCCAGGATCATGTCCTGAGCCAAAGGCAGATGCTCAACTGCTGAGCCACCCAGGTGTCCCTGTTTTATTGTGAATTTTAAAACCAGCCAGCAAAAGACTGCTGAAGCATGTAAATAAATGGTACAGATCTAATATAGATGTTCAGGAAATCATTTACTCTGGTTAGTTGAGTGTTCTGTTTAACTCATAAATTTCAGTTCTTAATATGATCTAGATTTTATCACTAGGAGAGAACTTGGGACTTTCATGATAATTCTGGATAAGCCCAATCCTGTCAGGAACTTTCAAACAAATAAGTATGCTTCCATATTTTTAAAGTTTAAATTCAAAACTGGAGGCCAAAGCAGAATTCAAGCATGCAGGGATGCCTGGGTGGCTCAGTGGTTGAGCGTCTGCCTTTGGCTCAGGGCATGATCTCAGAGTCCCAGGATCGAGTCCCACATCCAGATCCCTGTAGAGAGCCTGCTTCTCCCTCTACCTATGTCTCTGCCTCTCTCTCTCTCTCTCTCTCTCTCTCTCCCTCATGAATAAATAAGTAAAATCCTTAAAAAATAAAAAAAATGTCAAGCATGCTAACAATCAGAAAACAGAGAATGTAAGAGTGACTATTATACTGAGATATTTTAATTTTTGTCA
The DNA here is from genome assembly GCF_905146905.1 of Nyctereutes procyonoides. Classification (NCBI taxonomy): domain Eukaryota; kingdom Metazoa; phylum Chordata; class Mammalia; order Carnivora; family Canidae; genus Nyctereutes; species Nyctereutes procyonoides. The sequence goes on along the minus strand of NW_026575125.1, from coordinate 60,124,006 downwards.
GACCATAGTTTGTGGAATCAGTCTCATAGTATAATGGAGTGCTTAACAGTGGATTCTAGATATAGAAATTGAGGGGAGAAAAAGGGTCATGTGAAGTGAACACTCAAGAAAGATTTCTTTGATCAGATAAAATTTATGATGGTCCTGAAAATAATGAAGATGGCAGTTGCTTGGATGAATGTCAAAGATAAAGAAGAATACTTTGTTAGAAAGCCTCCTTGAGCAACAGGTGTGGGAGATAGGAGAAGAAACTAGCATGAGTGAAAAGTAAAGTGGAGTAAGATAACACATTACAAGTTTTTTTTTAAGATTTTATTTATTTATTTATTAATGAGAGACACAGAGAGAAAGAGAGAGAGGCAGAGACGCAGAAGCAGGCTCCATGCAGGGAGCCTGACATGGGACTCGATCCCTGGTCCCTAGGATCAGGCCCTGGGCTGAAGGCAGTGCTAAACTGCAGAGCCACCCAGGCTGCCCACATTACAAGTTTTGAAAGAGAACATCTATCTTTGGAATGAGAACCAGAGAACCAGAGAGTGATTTTAAAGTGCAGAGTATAAGTTGTGCAGAGCCACCCATCTTGCTTCTCTGCTTTTTTCTCCTCTAGAATATTCTCAAATTTCAAAATGGAAACCTATAAGAATATGCAAATATTTACCATTGAGTTGTAGCTAGATTTCTTTCACAGGACCTGTCTTTCACCAGTTCCGTGTGAATATTTGCATTGTATTTCAAGACTAAAATGTAACAGATAAGGTAAGGAGAAAGCCTAAAGACCAAGAGCCATTTAGAAGCAAAAGCTATGACATACTACTTTGGGTGAGGTGTCAGAAGAGGGCGCCACAGGCTTTTAGGAACACTTCTGTCAAGCCATTGCTATCTCTTTAAGAAAGAAGGTAGAGTGATGAAAGGATGTTATTATTGTTTTCAAATAATTATAGAGTTTCTGTGTAGGCAGTCACAGGAAATGTTTCCTCAGAAGATAGAAATAATTATACTTGAAACTTATTTCACTAATTTTTAAGTGTCTACCTCAAATTCAAATTCTTGAAGCAGTTAGTGTTTTAAAATACCAGGCTCTAATCTTCTTTTCTCCATGCCTACCTACTAGAGGAATAATAAAACAGGTTTTCAAACTTAATCATTTTTGCTATTTATTTCCAGAATCTCAGAAATTATTAAGGTCTTTGAGATCATATCTAACTCTCTCATTTGACAGAGACTCAGAGATCCTAAAGGAGTCACACAACTGCATGTTGACAGAGTCAGGATGAGATTTCAGGGTTTCCATTTTTCTGATGGGTTCTCTCTAATATAGCAAGCTAGCAAGTCCACTAAAAAGTTATGTGTATGGTAGTAATGTAAAAATGAATTGCCCTCATCGGTTATAGATGCTTACTAAAGCATTGAAAGATGAAATGAAATTATATCTGGGATTTGCTTTAAAATTCTTTAGTAAAAATTGTGAGGAAAAACACATAAATACAAAAAGATTGGCAACATATTCTTAATCATTAAAGCTAGGTTATGGGTGCATTAGGACTCATCATGCCATTCTATTTTTGTTTTAATATATCTATAATAAATATTATTTTTAAAAGTAAAATGTTGGGGAAAGTCTATATGACATAAAATTATGTATAATGTATAGATTTTAATAATCCATTATAATGACCATGATCAAAAATTTCTTATAAAATATTTTCATACCAACAGAAGTTTTATAAATAGGTGCCTGCAAAAGAGAGTGTGTCTGCTTATAATAGTGTACACTATCATGTGCTAAAGTGGGAGAATTTGCTTTTAAGAGATATAATTTAGGTCACAAATATGAAGACTATAATCTTGTTATTTGAAGTATATTATGTCCATTGAGTCCTTTAATTTTATCCAGCAAAACCAACAAATCTAAGGTGAGGTGTGTATATTTATAAGTATGAGGAGAAGGAAGCGGGATACTTCTTAACATAATTTGATTTTGCCACAATTGATTTGAATGAGTATTCCCAGAAAAATTTGATATTGCATATTAAAACTTTAATTTTCAAGGATAACAGACCAATTAAAAAAGCAATTCCTCTGCCATCATCCACGCAGTTTAAAACCACACAGACATACAATGCTGATGCATCATCAGCAGGGAGCATCAGTGAAATGGATCAAGGGGAAAGAAGCTGAGACCCTGGGTACATATAAATATTTTTTTATTTTCCTGAAAGAGAAAAATACCTTTTAAATATCTGCAGAGACCATATGTGCCTTCTGGTTGCACAGCATATATACGAACTAAGAGCTTATGTAGCAAAAAGCTAACATTATATAGAATCCCCTCCAAAAAACATTAATTGACGAATAAGTAAACAAAACTCTTCGATATTTAGTCAAGTTTAAAAAGCTAGCAAAATGTTAAATACTGAAATTGAGAGGTAGAAGAGGATCTACAGTCCAAATCATTTTTAAAACAATTTTTCTGTGATTCTTCTGCTCCAGAACACAACTGGATAGGAGAGTGACCAAGAATGACTTCCACTTCATGAAATGAAATGACTTCCACTTCATGAAATGAAATGTACTCCTTTACTAAGGAAAATAGGTAATTTGGCCTAAATCTAGTAATGTTCAAACAGACTGCCACTGTTTTTTCTCCAAAGGGAAATGGAATTTTACTTTACCCTGATTTTGTTCAGCTTTCATATTTTGTAAATTTTGTGTTTATTGGACATAGGGGGCGATTTGTCAAGAAAGGCACTACCTTAGTAGTATACTGAGCATTTTCAAAAAATAGTTCTTCCTATAAAGTCTTGCTCTCTGTCTCTGAAGGAAGTTTCTGGGCAAATTATTGACATTTTGAAAACATTTTAGGAAAAAAAAAGTATAGATATGGGGAAATTAAGGTCTTGAGGAGCAGGGGGCTTTAGAAAACCTAGCTTGAAAGAAACAAACAATCCAATCATGAAATGGACAAAAGACATGAAGAGAAATCTCACAGAGGAAGACATAGACATGGCCAACATGCACATGAGAAAATGCTCTGCATCACTTGCCATCAGGGAAATACAAATCAAAACCACAATGAGATACCACCTCACACCAGTGAGAAAGGGGAAAATTAACAAGGCAGGAAACAACAAAGGTTGGAGAGGATGCGGAGAAAAGGGAACCCTCTTACACTGTTGGTGGGAATGTGAAATGGTAAGCCACTCTGGAAAACTGTGTGGAGGTTCCTCAAAGAGTTAAAAATAGACCTGCCCTACGACCCAGCAATTGCACTGTTGGGGATTTACCCCAGAGATTCAGATGCAATGAAATGCCGGGACACCTGCACCCTGATGTTTCTAGCAGCAATGTCCACAATAGCCCAACTGTGGAAGGAGCCTCGGTGTCCATCGAAAGATGAATGGATAAAGAAGATGTGGTTTATGTATACAGTGGAATATTACTCAGCCATTAGAAATGACAAATACCCACCATTTGCTTCAGCGTGGATGGAACTGGAGGGTATTAGGCTGAGTGAAGTAAGTCAATTGGAGAAGGACAAACAGTGTATGTTCTCATTCATTTGGGGAATATGAATAATAGTGAAAGGGAATATAAGGGAAGGGAGAAGAAATGTGTGGGAAATATCAGAAAGGGAGACAGAACATAAAGACTTCTAACTCTGGGAAATGAACTAGGGGTGGTGGAAGGGGAGGAGGGCGGGGGGTGGGGGTGAATGAGTGACCGGCACTGAGGGGGACACTTGACGGGATGAGCACTGGGGGTTATTCTGTATGTTGGTAAATTGAACACCAATAAAAATTAATTTATTAAAAAAAAAGAAAGAAAACCTAGCTTGTGCGGCAGTGTAAACACAATGAAAAGTACCAAGATAAATGAAGCCAGGTGCATGAAAGAGAGACAGATGTCAAATCTAAGTTAGAGTCAAATTGCCCACTTGGGAGCCTGGTTTAGATGCATGTTGGTATGATGGAATAGGGCCCAAATTTGAAGTCGCGCCTAGGCAAAAGCTAGATGAGTTTGATGTACTTATGAATTGGGATTTATTTTTAATAAAATGTCACCTTAGCTTCTAAAGTGGGCAATAGAATTTTAGTTTTAAAGGAGAGGATATTCAGTCAAAAAATACCCTGTACTTGTAAGAGCAGAAGTGTTCTAAAGCAAGTGTGGGACTGGGAAGTGAGAGACAGAGAGAAAACCTGAAGTCTGATCAGAATATGGTACTTAAAAATAAGATTGTACTGGTAGTCAGGACACCTGGATTGTAACTATAATTCTAATGTTAACTTGCTATGTCATTAGCAGGAAGATTTACCCCTCTTTGGGCTTTGTTTCCTCATCCAATTACTTGAGATGATGGTTATATTGAGTAGTCTTCCAGGTCTTTTATAATTCTGTGTTTCTAGTTTAAGTCATTTGGAATCATTTACTGCAAATTTGCTAGATTTAGACTAAAGTTCGTTTATAGCTAATAAAGTTAATTAAGCTGATAAATTAATATTAATTTTAGTTGGGGACTTTTGCTACCATCCGAATCATGTTGATGCTAAATGTGGTTTATACTCGATTTTGAAACATAATGAGCACCAAACTTCATGCCTGTGTCTGGAAATAAAAATGGAGAAAAGTATAGAGATTTGGGCTATTTCCTAAACCCAGGAAAACATACCCTGGAAGTGACTGATTTGGCAAAATCTTTGACAGTAGCTTCTTTTTACTCTTATACTCCAAACTCCTCTCCAGTCACTAGGATTTATAGTTAAACACGGTGTTCCAGTCCTAGTTGGCTGCTTTGATCTCTCTTTTCCTGGGACCCCAAGATTTATGCAGCTAAGATATATGATCAGAGTCTAACTTTCCCTTCTGTCTGTAGAGGTTGAGGCTTTGCACATATGAATCCATTTATATCAAGATGTTTTCCTGGTCCAACTCTGATGATGTCCTTTTCCAAAGTTCAATTTCCTTCTTTAACTCTTTAACTGTTACAATAGCCATCTCTTATAACTGGGGCTATAGGTCTAAATATGCCAGTAAATTTGGGAAGGAAATTATAAGTGACAACTTATTAAGCCTTAAGTAATTGCCCTTCTTTCAAAGGGCCATTTAATGTGGGACTTGTCTCCATGGAGCATACCCAAAAAAGTTACCTTCTAACATAGTGAAATATTCCTGTACTTGGATCAGGTTCATTTTTTGCCATGACCTTGCAATGTGATCTCAGACAGGAGTCAATCTTTCAGGATAAGAGAAGTCCTTTTCTGACATACTCTATGGATATGAAGCAGATATACTTGGAAGATTTGAGATTTATTTTGAATTAAAAGTCACCTTAACTCCTAAAATGACTTATTAATGGAGCACTAGAAACTCAGTTTTAAAAAAGAGGATATTCAGTCAAGTGGCATACAAAATAATTTTGGGAGATTATAGATAATTTTTATTTTTATAATTAATGAATAAAGTATTATTTATAACACAATTATTTTTGCAATTGTCCCATTATGCCATATGTTACTTGCTTTCCAAACATATAGTGATAAAATATTTCCTTTTAAAGGAAGTTAAATTTAAAATAAATACAATTAAATTTAAATAGATTAGAGAGAGACAAATCCTATTGTGCATATTAAGTGGTGATTAACAGGCATGGAAAAATGATGAAGGATGTATAAGAACGATTGAAATTTGGGAAACACAGGACCACGTAACCTCAAGGTTGCTGTCAGACCTTAGATTCTGTAATTTCACCAATGGTCACTAAAAAGAGAATTATGAAATTATTTTCTATCCACCTCTTTATTCTCCTCCCTCCACTCAGTGCCATGTTCAGTACTTAGTGCCTGTGGAGTTCTCATTTATTCCAAAAGTATCAGCACTTCCTAGATCATATCTTCAGCAATAGCAATGCACCTAGTAGATAAAAGGCTGCCTTACCACAAGCTGACATTGCTCTTCTTGGAAATTACTATAACAGTTATATAAACAGATACACTTTTTCAAAAGGTGTCAGAAGAGCGAGAGAGATAAGCCATGGATTCTCATTTTACCATAAATGTTCATGAAAAATGTTATCTGCAGTTGATGGTCATAATAGGTCTCAAATAACCACCTAGACTTTTGGGCTGCATGGTTGTTTCACAAGTTGAGGTATAGATTTTCTACTATTGTGGGGCATGTTTTTCATAAACAGCACAGTGCTATTTGAACATTTACAACTCAGAAGAAAACCAAAAGAACAATCTAAATTCCAAAATGAAAGATCTGTTATGGTCTTTATGTGAAACAAATTTCAAATGACCTTCAGAGAAAGCAACATTCCAGGATTAGGAGTCTTGTGTGTGTGCATGCGCGTGTGTGCGTGTGTGTGCATGCATGTATCCTTTGGAGTTTATTCAAGCTCATCTACCTTTTGCTTTGTTAAGGTGAATGGAATTATCTTCCTTTGCCCAGGAAGCTGTGATTTTTGACCCATATCAGCATCTATTAAGGCTTGTGTTTTTGCTATAGTTCTTTGAACATGAGAGATCAATGAAGTTATCTTATGTGAATAGCACCTACATTTCTATTAATGTCTTAACTATTAGACAACCTAGGAAGGTAGATAAAATAGGCATTATCATCTGCACATTAGAGGAAAGAAAACTGAGAGCTAGCGTGAGAAGCACATGTGATCCACATTGTACCTTAATGGCAGGGTAGGCAGCATAATTATAGAACAAAGGCATTTTGACCTCTTAGGAAATTCTAGGTTCTACCAAGAGTAGGTTGCCACTCGAAGTAGCAAGGATAAAGAGTTCTGGATAAGGAGAAGGTAGAGGTGTATGTCTTGAGCCCTTCCTTTAATGTTCAGATATCTTTTGAAAGGCATGCACAGTCCCATATCTCTAAGCTATCCTGAGAGCTGAGCATCACTGGAGGAAGCTATTCTGCTTCCCTGGTGTAAACTGGTAAAATGAAGTCATCTGAGGTTTATTTACATAAACATGTACTTTGAGCTGTATAGTCTAGAATACAACTGAATAAGTCATTACACATAATTTTTCTTTTGCCTTCAAGTGAGAGTACGCCTCTTATCTTCACTTTCAAATAACATTTAATGTGGCAATAAATTCCCTTTATTTTTTTAAAGATTTATTTATTTATTCATGAGAGAGAGAGAGAGAGAAAAGAGACACAGGCAGAGGGATATGCAGGCTGCCCGCAGGGAGCCCCATGCGGGACTCGACCCCAGATCCCAGGATCATGCCCTGAGCTGAAGGCAGATACTCAAACACTGAGCCACCTAGGTGACCCATAAATTCTCTTTAAACTTTGCTAAGGACAAAAGAGCTAAGAACAATATTTTTTAGCTATCTTTATGTCTTTGATTAAGACAGATTTCATAATATTAGTAAAAACCAAAAAAGAACAATTGTAAATGGAATCAATTCCTTAATTTCTCTTTCTTCTGTTTTATTGTTAGTGTATAGAAATGCAACTGATTTCTGTGCATTGGTTTTATATACTGCCATATTACTGAATTCTTGTATGAGTCCTAGGAATTTTGAGGTGAAGTCTTTTGGGTTTTCCACAGAAAGTATCATGTCATCTGTGAATAGTGAGAGTTTGACTTCTTTGCCAATTTGAATGCCTTTTATTTCTTTTTGATGTCTGATTGCTGAGACTAGGAACTCTAGTACTATGTTGAACATCACTTGGCATCAGAGAAATACAAATAAAAAAACAGGGAGATACCACTTCACACCTGTCAGAATGGGTAAAATTAACAAGTCAGGAAATGGCAAATGTTGGTAAGGATGAGCAGAAAGGGGAACCCTCTTACACCATTGATGGGAATGAAAGCTGGTACAGCCATTCTGGAAAACAGCATGGAGGTTACTCAAGAAGTTAAAATTAGAGCTACTGTATGACCCAGAAATTGCACTTACTGAGTATTCACCGCGAAAATACAAATGTAGTGATCCAAAGGTTCACTTGCACTCCAATATGTGTTTGTGTGTGTGTGTGTGTGTATAATGATAAAATCTTACCATTTGCATTGATGTGGATGGAACTGGAGGGTATTTTGCTGAGTGAAATTAGTCAATCAGAGAAAAACAATTATCATGATTTCACTCATATGTGTAATATAAGAAATAGTGCAGTGGATCATAGGGAAGGGGAGAAAAACTGGGAATAAATCAGAGAAGGAAACAAACTATGAGAGACTAAGGGTTGCTGGAGGGGATGTGGATGGGGGATGGGCTAAGTGGGTGACAGGCATTAAAGACGGCACATGATGTGATGAACTTTGGGTGATATATGCAATTGATAAATTACTGAACTCTACATCTGAAACTAATGATGTACTATATGTTGGCCAATTGAATTTAAATTTAAAAAGTGAAAGGGGAGAGAAGACAAAGCCATAAATTAAGCTTTAGGAATCATGAGTAATGAGGTAGTAATTGAAATCATAAAAGTAGGTGTGCTTGCCCAATGTGAACGGGCAGCACTAGAAGAACAATGGACGTTGGATGTAACCTAGGAAAGGAGAATAAGGGTTGGACAGGGGGAGAGCTGTACCCAAGGGAAAACAAAAGGTAACAGACATGGAAGTAGGAAGAAAATAAGGGTAGCTATTAGGTTAAGAAAACTTAAGGGAACAAATTTTCGAAAGTGGTGGTGAACAGTGTCAAACATTTTTAAAAAGCCAAAGACAATGAAATGAGGACTTGATAAAATACCACTTCATGTATTCTTTGGAAAGTCAGTAGTAACGTTTAATAGAATATTTTTATTAGAAAATGGGATTACCAGGTTTTGAGAGAGATTGGGAAATAAAAGCAGTTGGTAAAAGCCATTTGTAGGAAAAACTTGAGTGTGAAAGATTATAAAAACAGAATAGTAACTTTAGTGAAAAATAATTATGCTATATTTAATGATAACATAAAAACTTCTTACCTTAAAAATCAAAGCAGAATGGCAGGTGAGGCAAAGGGGTTAATGTAGCTTATATCTGTCTATCTTTAAGTTATAAACAAAAACTCCTATGTATGTGCATTTTGGATTTGGGTTTAACAAAGCAGAAAAGAAAAATGAGTCACTGTTACCCCAGTGTGTCATGGTACAATATATCCCAGTATATGTCTCCTCATTTTCCAGTGAGATGAAGTAGTGCCACCCAAACTGTTCCCTGACTCTGGGAAAACTATTTTCATTTTTCTGCTGGTACCATTTTTTAAAATTGTGTGGATGTTTTAGTTATTTCTGTCACCTTTCAAAGTTCTATTAACTTCTATTTACACATTTCAGTGAAAACAGGTGGCCCAGGGAAAGAAATAAATAAGTGCTAATGTGACTAATGAATACTCCAAAGATACAAATAGTCATTCCAACTGGTCCCTAATATTTTAAGCTTCTTTATAAATCAATGAGTTTTGAATATATATATACTTTATATATATACTTTATATATATATATATAATATATGTCTTTAATTTGTTTTTTTACAGTATTTTCATAGCAGCTTTTCTCTGCAGTGCTCAATAGTGGGGATGTCAAAATAGCAACCTGTTCATATGAGGACTCAGGGAAAGTCTGACTAACACTGTTGGCAAGGTCTCAAGTTCCCCTCCGATTTCACACCTTCCCTCTTTCTCCTTCTTGTATTTCCCTGACTTATTTTTCAGGCTTAATCCCAAGTTGAATCACAGTCTTTCAATGTCTGCCAGTTCCCATTACTTCCCTAAGTGTGACTTAAATATGAACACATGGAATCTCCCCAACCTGGGACCCCTCGGTAGCTCAGTGGTTGAACGTCTGCCTTTGGTTCAGAGCATGATCCCAGTTGGGGGATTGACCCACATCAGGCTCCCCACGCCTGATTCTCCCTCTGCCTATGTGTATACCTCTCTCTGTGTCTCTCATGAATAAATAAATAAATAAATAAATAAATAAATAAATAAATAAAATCTAAAAATAAATAAAGGAATCTGCCAACCTGTGATGAAAAATCTCCGTGGCCTGAACATTTGATCAGATCATATTTCACTAGCAGCAGGGGGTAATGTCTGAGAATATAAAACATACATAAAGAGGCTAACTTCAGTTTAGCTTGAGGTTTATAATAGATTCTTCAGGGATTTCATGCCTTTTCTTCTTTAGTTGGAAAAATATATGCATTTCACATCACTAGGAATCCTCAAATGCAACTTACTTTTCCTGTTTGTTGAAACTCGTTTGCTACTCAAGCATCTCAGTAATTTCACTTAATATCCAAACCTCCAACCATCTATAAACCAGTAGTTTTGAAAATTAATATTTGCAACACTTTTCCCTTATGGATAGATAGTTGGTGATATGTTTTAAATGGTGCTATCAGACTTAAAACAACTTTCATATTGTTGCTTTGAGAGCTCCGACCTTAATACATTACCATTCAAGGTTCTCCTGTGGCCATTGTCTTTTGCAGGAAATATTCTAAATACTTTATCTGGGAAATTTAATTTGCTCCATTTACTACTCTTGTATCCACTTTCATATACTATAAATCCTAAAGGCAAATCTCCTTGTTAACTGTGAGGCTTGTAAATCTGCTCATTTAGGTTAATAGCTCGCCTACTAGTCCTCAGCACCAATAATCAAGCCCAGGACTGTGCCTAGAAAAAAAAGATGAAAGGAATTTGCCTTAGTGCCAGAGATGTTTCTTTGCCCCCTGTACCAAAGCCATAAATAAACTCTACTTATTTAGATGGGCTTATTATTGACCTTTTATGCTTAACTAATGCTATATGATGCTACCTTTAAAATTCTTCCTCCTTACTCCTCTTTTAGGTCCCAATTAAAACCTCATAAATACATAAAAATAGATAATACCTCAATAGTTTCTCAGTTATCCCTATTTCTTGCAATTAAATAAAACAACATAGATAAAAATTAATAGTAATAATATATTTGGCCCTTAGACAAAGCCAACTTATTCTAAATACTTTGTACATAGTGTTTGTAATTAATATGAGTAAGAGGACTACCATAATGGCCTATGTTTAGAGTGTTGTAGTTTCTTTGACTAATCTATGGTTCTACTGTAATTCTGTAAGTGAGTATTCAAAGGAAAGCATTGGTGGGTTTAGTTCACACATTTCCAGTGTCCCAGAGTCTATTCAGTGAGATTAAATCTATCTGGAAGGGGAGTTGGAAGAAAGGTAACAAACTTTTGCTTGTCAAATGTCTTACGAGTGGAAAAATATCTCCATTTGTAGAGATTCAACTAGCTAGGGAAAGATTCCTTGATCACAGAAGAACATGAAACACACTGGCTACATAAAGAGTGATTTAGTCTGTCTACATAAAATGGTAATGCATTAACTATCTCAACCACATTGTGGTTTTGATTTGTATTTCCCTGATGGCAAGTGATGCAGAGCATTTTCTCATGTGCATGTTGGCCATGTCTATGTCTTCCTCTGTGAGATTTCTCTTCATGTCTTTTGCCCATTTCATGATTGGATTGTTTGTTTCTTTGGTGCTGAGTTTAATAAGTTCTTTATAGATTTTGGAAACTAGCCCTTTATCTGATATGTTATTTGCAAATATCTTCTCCCATTCTGTAGGTTGTCTTTGAGTTTTGTGGACTGTATCCTTTGCTGTGCAAAAGCTTCTTATCTTGATGAAGTCCCAATAGTTCATTTTTGCTTTTGTTTCTTTTGCCTTCGTGGATATATCTTGCAAGAAGTTACTGTGGCCAAGTTCAAAAAGGGTGTTGCCTGTGTTCTCCTCTAGGATTTTGATGGAGTCTTGTCTCACATTTAAATCTTTCATCCATTTTGAGTTTATCTTTGTGTATGGTGCAAGAGAGTGGTCTAGTTTCATTCTTCTGCATGTGGATGACCAATTTTCCCAGCACCATTTATTGAAGAGACTGTCTTTCTTCCAGTGGATCGTCTTTCCTCCTTTGTCGAATATTAGTTGACCATAAAGTTCAGGGTCCATTTCTGGATTCTCTATTCTGTTCCATTGGTCTATGTGTCTGTTTTTGTGCCAGTACCACACTGTCTTGATGACCACAGCTTTGTAGTACAACCTGAAATCTGGCATTGTGATGCCCCCAGCTATGGTTTTCTTTTTTAAAATTCCCCTGGCTATTCGGGGTCTTTTCTGATTCCACACAAATCTTAAAATAATTTGTTCTAAGTCTCTGAAAAAAGTCCATGGTATTTTGATAGGGATTGCATTATACGTGTAAATTGCCCTGGGTAGCATTGACATTTTCACAATATTAATTCTGCCAATCCATGAACATGGAATATTTTTCCATCTCTTTGTGTCTTCCTCAATTTCTTTCAGAAGTGTTCTATAGTTTTTAGGGTATAGATCCTTTACCTCTTTGGTTAGGTTTATTCCTAGGTATCTTATGCTTTTGAAAATGCTCTGCATCACTTGCCATCAGGGAAATACAAATCAAAACCACAATGAGATACCACCTCACACCAGTGAGAATGGGGAAAATTAATAAGGCAGGAAACAACAAATGTTGGAGAGGATGCGGAGAAAAGGGAACCCTCTTACACTGTTGGTGGGAATGTGAACTGGTGCAGCCACTCTGGAAAACTGTGTGGAGTTTCCTCAAAGAATTAAAAATAGACCTGCCCTACGACCCAGCAATTGCACTGTTAGGGATTTACCCCGAAGATTCAGATGCAATGAAACGCCGGGGCACCTGCACCCCGATGTTTCTAGCAGCCATGTCCACAATAGCCAAACTGTGGAAGGAGCCTCGGTGCCCATCGAAAGATGAATGGATAAAGAAGATGTGGTTTATGTATACAATGGAATATTACTCAGCCATTAGAAACAACAAATACCCACCATTTGCTTCAACGTGGATGGAACTGGAGGGTATTATGCTGAGTGAAGTAAGTCAATCGGAGAAGGACAAACAGTGTATGTTCTCACTCATTTGGGGAATATGAATAATAGTGAAGGGGAATATAAGGGAAGGGAGAAGAAATGTGTGGGAGATATCAGAAAGGGACACAGAACATAAAGACTTCTAACTCTGGGAAATGAACTAGGGGTGGTGGAAGGGGAGGAGGGCGGGGGGTGGGGGTGAATGGGTGACGGGCACGGAGGGGGACACTTGACGGGATGAGCACTGGGTGTTATTCTGTATGTTGGTAAATTGAACACCAATAAAAATTAATTTATAAAAAAAAATAAAAATAAAATGCAAAGTAAAAAAAAAAAACCTATCTCAACCACAGATATAAATATTACGGTAAAAACTCAGTTCCAGCAAATTATAGCAGAAGGCATTATATGACCATGTTCTCTTTATGAACCAGGAAATAATAGGGGGGGAAACTTTGAATTTTTGGTTAGAATATTGTCCAAAAATCACACGGAACATATTTTATCTTTTTAAGGAAATGTAACCTAAGGCAAAGTCAAGATCATGCACTATTTTAACAGAGGCTAAAGGAAAGGAAGAGTCTCTGCTGAGCTCATTACAAAGAGTTCATTTTCTCATCAAATAGTGATTACTTTTCAAACCACACATCCCTCCCCACCAAAAATATCTCTACCACTAAATTCCCACCCACCTACCCAGTGACATAGAACAGAAACTCACAAAAAGACCTAGATGCTTTGAAGAAAGAAAAGTGAGGGTGGATCAGCACCCACTTTTTTCCATCTGGGCTCAGAGCACTTCTTTCCACATGATAACTACAATGTTATTGACTTTGACCACAGACTTTGGTACCAAACTGCCTAAGGCCAAATCTTGGCTCAACCTCTTATTAGCAGTGTGACTTTCAGCAAATCATTTAATACTTTTGTTTTCAGTTTCCTTATCTGTATAATGTAATAACCAGAATCTATATCACTGGGTAGTTGTGATGATTATATGAGTTGAAATAGTGGTTGCTATCACTATTTTAGGACATAGAATTTCTCATCCTACCCTTTTTGTTACCAGGTTTCATCTAAGCTCAGAATATTTGTCTGGATGGTTACATTGAACTTCAAAGTACTCTTCAATGTGAGGCATGTTTGTATATATGTTGTGTCAAGTGGCATGTGCATAAACCAGAAAGGTTTGTGTACTGGGTGTTCCTAAGCCAACTGACAAATTTACTATTTATCTTTTGCACAAAAGTAAATTTTTAAGATGATTCTTATCCTTTTTCTCTCTATATGGAAACTTTTACTACAATATTATTTTCCTAGATTCTCAGGAGGCAATGCATTTAAACATAATTCAATTATTTTCTTTCATTGTTAGTACAACTTCAAATTTAAACACAGCCTAGTGGCCTTCAAATGTTATTAGCTTATGTTTTAGGTTTCCTTCAGCGCCCACACAGACTTCCACATTCCACTACCCTACCCTATGGGTCTACAGGGACTCACACTCTGTTTTAGATAAAGAATAAAGGTGTGTGCTTTCATTTTATACTTGTGAAACAGACTAGCACCAGACACTATTGCCACACCCTTCCCCCAAAAGCCAAGGGCCAAAAGAAACTAACAAACAAAAACAAAACAAAGTTGATGCCTCCTTTTTTTCTGATTTTGCTTCATTTCATATAGATCAAATATGTTTCATTAGCTTTGAAACTCCTAAGGGTCTTTCAGGTAATGTTTTATGGCTGTTTTTGAACTCCCTTGTTCTGTTGCACACATAGAGGAAAGTAGATAAGCCATGCCTGTTAGACACATGGTAAAACAGTTCACAGCTGCTGAAACCAAGGCCTATATTCTTGTTTGAATGTGGTTAAGCTGGGAAACTGAAGTGTGGGTGTCTATGGAAACAGCCACTCAAGTGATTATGAAATGAGACATAGAGAAACCAACTTGTAAAGAGTATGCTAACTCCAGCCTCCTCCAGAAGTGGCAAATGATAACCCTTTGCATTTGTAAAATTGTAATTAGGGCTAGGAGGGCCACCTTCAAATTTTCCTTCAAACAGATTCAGCTGCTCGGCTATAAACTTACCCTTGGCTTAAAAGGGTGGGTCTGAGTGCTCAAGGCCATAATCAAATTATGTTATCTTAAGGCTCCAGCTGCCTACTTATTTCCACAAAGACACAATCCATTTCCCCATAATTTTTTACAAGTGTGGCTGCCCAACTTTTTGATGGTGCAATAAGCCCTTTGTAGTGGGACATAAGAAAGAATGAAAAAAAAACATTAGCATTTCAGTTAGGAACTTGTTCTTGAGTCCTGGTTCATCCAATTATTAGCAGTACGTAAGGAGGCTTTACAGTTGTGGGAGTCAGACTGCGTAGGATCTTAATTCCAACTCCACATGTTAGTAGTTGTGTAACCTGGGGAAAACTACTTAATATTTTTACTTCAATCTTCTCATCTATGAAATAGTTACAATAATAGGTCCTATATCTCAGAGAGTTATATGAGGATTTAATGAAATAATACCTAAAACTGGTCTAAGGAAAGATAATACAATTTCAATAAATATTATAGACCACCATCACCACTACAACCACCACTATCATCATCAAATCTATATTACTCTCCAGGCAAAATGAAATTATTTTTTCTTCCTCCTAGTAGACTACTTATAAAATAATGATCATGATTTAGGGGTATTGAGAACAACCCCCAAATTTACTAATTCTAATCAAATATGGTAGTTTCTGGAGTGTCATATAACTTGTAGGGTGATAATAATTGTATAGTGATAAATATCAAATACAGAAGCTAGCAAGTACTACATGCCCATTTGAGGCCACTTTTCTATGGTGTAATTACTTTAAAAGTGAGAAGACAATCCAGCTGTTTCTGAGTAAATTAATTCTACTTCTCTCTTTCATTGGCATTTCTTCAAAGATTTATATATTCTTCCTAGATACCTTCAGAGTATCAACCTGGTTGTCCTAGAGCAAACAAGACTTGAATAACAGGCCTTTTTTATTTTGGCATGATATGTTATCAGAGAGAAATCTGGGATGGATTGTTCTTTGTGTATTTTGATTAGCTAAGACCTGAATTTTCTGTGGGATCTCAAAGGAATTAGAAAATTTGTGGTGCTCCTCTTTGTTGCCTTTTACTTAAAGATTTTATTTATTTATTTGAGAAAAAGAAAGAAAGAGAGAGAGAGAGGAAGGAGAGAAAGAACATGAGCAGGGGGAGGGGCAGAGGGAGAAGCAGACTCCCCACTGAGCAGGGACCCTGATGTGGAACTTGATCCTAGGACCCTGAGATCATGACCTGAACCAAAGACAGACGCTTAACAGACTGTGCCACACAGGCACCCCTTGGTTACCCTTTAAAAATAATTTTAGCTTTTCTCTGTAGCATTTCTAACCCAGCATGGTTAGGTGACAGTTTCAAAGACCATGAAATTAAATTCTAGCATCATGGTTTTCTATTGTCTGTGAGGTAAGTTTTGAAGACTATCAGCTTTCTTCTTTTCCTTGTGTCACATTTTGCTTGTTTCAAGTTTTTTTTTTAAAGATTTTATTTATTTATTCATGATAGTCACACAGAGAGAGACAGAGAGGCAGAGTCACAGGCAGAGGGAGAAGCAGGCTCCATGCACCGGGAGCCCGATGTGGGATTCGATCCCGGGTCTCCAGGATCGCGCCCTGAGCCAAAGGCAGGCGCCAAACCGCTGCGCCACCCAGGGATCCCTTGTTTCAAGTTTTTATTTAGATTCTAGTTAGTTACCATATTGGATAATACTGGTTTTAGGAGTAGAATTTATTGGTTCATCACTTACATATAACACCCAGTGCTCATCACAAGTGCCCTCTTTAATATCCATCACCCATTTAGTCTATCCCCTGCCTGCCTACCTCCATCAACTGTTTGTTCTCTATACTTATGAATCTTTTATGGTTTATTTCCTTCTTTTTTCCCCCCTTCCCTTATATTCATCTGTTTTGTTTCTTAAATTCTACATTACCCTATGATCCAGCAATTGCACTATTGGTTATTTACCCAAAGGATACAAAAATACTAGTTCAAAGGGATACATGCATCCAGATGTTTATAGCAGCATTAGCAACAATAGCCAGATTATGAAAAGAGCCCAAATGCCTATCAACTGATGAATGGATAAAAAGGATATGGTCTATAAATACAATGGAATATTATTCAGCCATCAAAAAGAATGAAATCTTGCCATTTACAATGATGTAGATGGAGCTATAGTGTACTATGCTAAGCAAAATAAGTCAATCAGAAAAAGATCTACCATATTATTTCACTCATATGTGGAATTCTTGTGTGTTTCCAATATACCTTTCCTAAGTCGTAATTAGCTAGATGTGTGTGGAGTTATGGTTCAGTGTTTAAGTGGATATTTAGTTGTTTAAATGTCCTGAAAAATGCCAACTATCATCCTTATGGTTACTCACATAGCCAACTCTCTAGCAAATCATTACTTGCCACTGTTTTTAAAAATTATTTATTTAAATTCAGTTTAATTAACATATACTGTATTATTAGTTTCAGAGGTAGAATTCAGTGGTTCATCAGTGGCATACAACACCCAGTTCTCATTACTTCAAGTGCCCTCCTTAATTTTCATCACTCAGTTACCCCTTCCCCCCCCACATCACCTCCAGCAACCCTCATTTTGTTTCCTATAGTTGAGTCTGTTATGGTTTGCCTCCCTCTCTGTTTCATCTTATTTTATTTTTACTTTCCTTCCCCATGTTCATATCTTCTGTTTCTTAAAATTCCATATATATGGAACACTCATGATTCCACAACCATTCATCAATTTATGAACATCTATGCTTTTTCCATATATTGGCTATTGTGGATGTTGCTGCTATAAACATTGAGGTGCATGTGCCCCTTCAAATCACCATGTTTGCATCCTTTGGGTAAATAGCTAGTAGTACAATTGCTGGGTCATAGGGCTGTTCTATTTTCAACTTTTTGAGGAACCTCCATATTGTTTTCCAGAGTGGCTGCACCAGTTTGCATTCCCACCAACAGTGTAAGAGGGTTCCCCTTTCTCCACATCCTTGTCAACATTCGTTGTTTCCTGAATTGTTTATTTTAGCCATTCTGACTGGTGTGAAGTGGAATCTCATTATGGTTATGATTTGTATTTCCCTGATGCCAAGTGATGCTGAGCATCTTTTCATGTATCTGTTGGCCATTTGTATGTCTTCTTTGGAGAAATGCCTGTTCATGTGTTCTCCCCATTTCTTGACTGGAGTGCAAAATCAGAACTTTTAGAAGTCTGCTACAGTGGAGAATGTCCCTGGCTTAAAGATGCTCAGGTGGTGAGGTGGAGTGAAATCCTAGTTGGGACAGTGTGGTCTCAGGATCCCTGGGTCACAAGAAGAACAGGGGTGCCTGAGTGTGACATAGTTCCCAGGCATCATGTGGGGAAGCCAGCTGAAAACAGTGAGTCTAGGTGCTGGGTTTGTATTTCACGTTGCCATAAACTGTGAACTGCTGTGAGGTCAATCCACTGTGGTTTTTTTTAAGAATGTATTTATTCATGAGAGACACACAGAGAGAGGCAGAGACATAGGCAGAGGATGAAGCAGGTTCTGCGCAGGGAGCCTGATGCAGGACTCAATCCCAGGACTCCGGGATCAAAACCAGAGCCAAAGGCTGATGCTCAACCACTTAGCCACCCAGGGGCCCCAAGCCACTGTTTTTTATACAAACTTTTGCACCTCACCAGTATAGGGGGCCAGTAGCTGTATTGTGTGGTTCATGAGAAAGCCCAGAGTCCATGTTTTTTTGTTTTTGTTTAAGAAATCTGCCATTTTGTCCTGTCTGTGAGGAGTGCTTCCCAGAGGTCATTGTAATTATTTCATTCAGAAGTTACTTTCCTGGAAACCTATCCACATGTTCCTGAATAGCTAGCTACAAAGCCATGTTAGCAATGCTTCTGAAGATGGGATTGTTTTCTCATTCCCAACATAATATTTCATCTGCCTCTGGAGAGTACTTCTTGCCCCAAGGAAAATAAAATGCATTTAATTATCAATGGAGACATATTCAGGAATGGTAGGAATATAAATGACTGAGTTAAGTCTACTCCCTCACCCTACTACACACATACACCTACATGGGGAGAGATTCCTATGAAAACAATTTGTTAAAACTGCCAAAATTTTACTCACATCTGAGAGAGAAACTAATAATGCCTTCCTTTGGATACTAATTTGTACGTCTTTCCTGAATACCTAGATGTGTTACACACATGCATACTTTCAACAAAAAGGAGGGCAAGTATTATTTAGATTATTTTACACAGAAAGGAATAAAATCCAAACAAGTTTGGAAAATTGCCTAAGATCATACAATTAATAGTTAGAGAAATAGAACTAGATAAGTTAGCGTGGGAATAATCTCTATATCAAGTCTCAATGTTTTCTTTACCCCTGAAGTTTACAAGTGAAAACCTTTAGTGATTTAAGGCATAGACTAAAGGATGGGGGCAAACAAACAGGAAAAGAAAACACAGAAAAAAAGAGGCACAAATTTTGGAAGGTTGAAAAGCCAATGACCATGGCCGCAGAGCTCTTTCTGTCATTTAGATGCATATTTCACCGTGATTGAAGGCTAACCTATTAATGAATCTTCATAGACCTAACATTCCTTATAGATGTAATATTTCCATAGCAGAAAACCTTCTTTAGCATGTTTTCTATTTCATAAAGTAAATAAAGTTATATTTCATCTCAATCCCCTTTAATTTGGGGAAACTTATTCTTTCATATGCAGGCTGCCCCATTATTAAAGAATTACTTGTAAGTTCTCTATTATAACTGGATATCCATCTCCACCTAATTTCCACTTGTTGGCCCTATTTCTTGCTTTTCTTACACTAAAGAATTAGCTTCTTCCAATCTTACACGTGACAGCCATTTTTTCTTTCTGAAGACAGCAAACATACTTTTTCTTTCCCGTCTCCAGCATCAGTTTTCACTTCCCAGGATATCCATCATTAGTTTCATTATGTATTCTTCATTAGCCATACTTTGCAGCCTCTCACTGATTTAGTCATCTTCCTCTGAATACTTTAAGTCTGTCCTAAAATGTGATTTCCAAAACTCATCTGACTAATATGGTTTAGAACAAGAATGACACCTTCTTAATTGTGGAAAATATATCTTTCTTAATGTATTAAAGTGTTTTTCTAGCTTATAGATAGATACACTACACTATGGAGTTAATGTATGTAAAGCTATGTCTTAAACATAAATTGTTATCATGTCAGGTCTCTTTATATCTGACTTGTATGATTATGTTATTGAACCTAAACACAAATATATAAAAATATATTTATATATAAACATATATTTATATATATGTATATGTATACACAAATATATATATATTTGTTATATATAAGTATATATACATATATATTTGTTTTATATATGTGTATATATATATATATATTTGTTTTACCCTATGTTTCATAATATTTAAATGATTCTAAACCATTTGACTCCTATTTTACAAATACTTCTACTGAGCACTGTTATTACAGAATATTAAAAGTATTATATTAGAATAGGAAAAGGAGAGTAAATACTAGTACAGGATAAAGACATTACAACTGACAAAAAGAAAATAATACAGAAATACTCCAAAAAATGAACACAAGAACTAAAAAAGTAATGTTAGTCCAGAAGCACTCAGTATAGGGGTAAACAGACCTAAACAACTCATGAGAATTTTACTATATCTGCTATACTACATAGTAAAAGAACCAAGTCATTAGAACACTCTTCTGTTAACTATACTTACTGAGGCAGGCACATAACAATCTTTAGAAACACCCTTGTTTAGGGGCCCCTATGTAGCTCAGTTGGTTAAATGTCTGCCTTCAGCTCAGGTCATGGTCCCAGGGTCCTGGGATCAAGCTCTCCACTGGCCTCTCCACTCTGTGAGATCTACTTCTCCCTCTCCCTGCCACTCCCCCTGCTTGCGTGTTCTCTCTCTCTCTCTCTCCTCTGTTAAAATAAAGTCTTAAAAAAGAAACAGACCTGTTTAAAAGTCTTTTTGTATTTCTAGTGAGTTGAATGATGCCCCCCCCCAAAGAAAAGATGTGTTCATGTTGTAATTCTTAGAAATTGTGAATGTGTTCTTATCTAGAAAACAAGTCATTGTACATATAATTAAGAATGTAGAGATGAGGACGACATCCTGAATTATCTGGATGGGCCCTAAATCCAATGACAAATATCCTTATAAAATAGAAGAGGGTAAGATACAAATACATAGAGAAGGCATTACAAAGATGGAATAACATCGAGGAAGGCAAAGAGTGCCAAGAATTGGATATGGAAGTAATATTGAGGAAGGCAAAGATTGCCAAGAATTGTTAGCAGCCCACTAAAGCTAGGAGAGAGACATAGAATGGATTCTCCTTCAGAGCCTTGGGAGAAAATACGGAAGCCTTGCCAACACTAATTTTGGGATGGTGAGCTTCAGAACTATGATAGAATAAATTTTTGCTGTTTTAAACTACAAAGATTATGGTAGTTTGTTACTCCAAGCATATAAAATTAATACAGGGCTTAAAGAGCCAAATATCAATATTTGGCAAATTTATTTACATGGAAATTATTAAAAATTGAGTAAGTGAGGTATCTGTGGGTAAAAGTCAAACAAAATAAAATAACATGCATTATAGAACCTGAACAAAAAAAAGAACCTGAACAAAATTTTATCATTAATGTTTTCAACATTAAATTGAATTTACTCAACATGTATTGAAAAAACATGTATTTATCCATCCAGTTATCTACCTATCCTTCCATTCATCAGTCAAATCATTATCCATCCATCCATTTAGCCCACCAGTCAGCTGACAGTTATCTAACAAATGAACTCTACTGAGTTCAACATTAAATGAACAACACAGCATTAGTTCATCCATCAATGTTGTTAACTCCAGGAACCCTTTATTTATTGTAATAGTTTTAATCACCCACATATTTGCAGTCATCCAGATGTTGAGTATCATGACATCAAGTAATCTGAATTATGAACTAAGGAGTTTTCATTTCTTACATACATATTGATATATTGTAAATGAAGCCAAAATCTAAAATGGCCCAAAATGCAGTTGATAGGGAAGTAATCATGTTTTAGGTATAGCATACAAAATATACATGTGTCTTGGACATTCTCAATAATTTTGAGTCCCTTAGGCAGTGGGAAGAAGAATACTTTATGCTTGATCTAGTAGCAATTTCTTTTTTCGTTGTCAGGCTTGTTTTGTGTATTAAGTTTGCTTCACCTAAAATATGCTTTTTACCTAAAAATAAGAGTGATCATTTTTGATCGAATCAAGGTGAATGAATTGGGATAGATATGAACATTATTTCTACCTAAGTTCAGGATGACATTAGAAATAAAGGAGCCGAGAGGGAGGGGCAAGATGGTGGAAGAGTAGGGTCCCCAAATCACCTGTCCCCACCAAATTACCTAGATAACCTTCAAATCATCCTGAAAATCTACTAATTCGGCCTGAGATTTAAAGAGAGACCAGCTGGAATGCTACAGTGAGAAGAGTTCGCGCTTCTATCAAGGTAGGAAGACGGGGAAAAAGAAATAAAGAAACAAAAGGCCTCCAAGGGGGTGGGGCCCCGCGAGGAGCCGAGCTGAGGCCGGGGTGGTCCCCAGGACAGGAGAGCCCC
Source organism: Nyctereutes procyonoides (assembly GCF_905146905.1). NCBI lineage: Eukaryota > Metazoa > Chordata > Mammalia > Carnivora > Canidae > Nyctereutes > Nyctereutes procyonoides. The sequence continues at coordinate 60,101,371 of NW_026575125.1, read as the reverse complement.
GTCCCGGAGAAGCAGGAGCTGCACCATCTTCCCGGGCGGAAAGGCGCCCGCAGGGAGTTAGAGCAGGACCGCAGGAGGGCGGGGATGCCCTCGGGCTCCCTGGGACACTAACAGACACCTGCGCGCTCAGGAGAGTGCACCGAGATCCCTAAGGGCTGCAGCGCGCACGGCAGGATCCGGAGCAGCTCGGAGGGGCTCGGGCGCGGCTCTGCGCGGAGGGGGCTGCGCGACCAGGAGCAGCTCAAGGGGCTCGGTCGGCGGCTCCGCGGAGGGGACTGCGCGTCCGGGAGCGCATCTAACAGCGCAGGCCCCGGAGCACAGGGCGCCGGGACATAGCCCAGGATCCGGCCTCTCCCCCGGACAGGCAGAGGCCGGGAGGGCCCAGGACCGCAAGGACGCTCCTGCCCAGAGCTGAGCAGATCAGCGGCCCCGCCCCGGAGCCTCGAGGCCCTGCGGACGGAGAGCCCCATAGTTACTGTGGGAGCTGAATACAGGTTTCCAGAGCTGCCATAGCCACTGGGGCTGTTCCTCCTGGGGCCTCACGGGGTAAACAAGCCCCACTGAGCCCTGCATCAGGCAGGGGGCAGAGCAGCTCCCCCAAGTGCTAACACCTGAAAATCAGCACAGCAGGCCCCTCCCCCAGAAGATCAGCTAGACGGACCAATTCCAGGGGAAGTCAAGGGAGTTAAAGTACACAGAATCAGAAGATACTCCCCCGTGTTTTTTGTTTTTTTCATTTTTTTCTTTTTGTTTTCTGATTGCTTCCCCCACCCCCTTTTTCTATCACCTATCTTTCTTTTTCTTTCTCTTTTTCTTCCCCTTTCCTTTTTTTTCTTCTTTTTCTTTTTTCTTTTCGTCTATTCTTTCCTTCTCTCTATTTTCCTCCTTTTCCCAATACAACTTGTTTTTGGCCACTCTGCACTGAGCAAAATGACTAGAAGGAAAACCTCACCTCAAAAGAAAGATCAGAAACAGTCCTCTCTTCCACAAAGTTACAAAATCTGGATTACAATTCAATGTCAGAAAGCCAATTCAGAAGCACTATTCTACAGCTACTGGTGGCTCTAGAAAAAAGCATTAAGGACTCACGAGACTTCATGACTGCAGAATTTAGACCCAATCAGGCAGAAATTAAAAATCAATTGAATGAGATGCAATCCAAATTAGAAGACGACGAGGGTTAACGAGGTGGAAGAACGAGTAAGTGACATAGAAGACAAGTGAATGGCAAAGAGGGAAACTGAGGAAAAAAGAGACAGACAATTAAAAGACCATGAAGACAGATTAAGGGACATAAATGACAGCCTAAGGAAGAAAAACCTACGTTTAATTGGGGTTCCCGAGGGCGCCGAAAGGGACAGAGGGCCAGAATATGTATTTGAACAAATCCTAGCTGAAAACTTTCCCAATCTGGGAAGGGAAACAGGCATTCAGATCCAGGAAATAGAGAGATCCCCCCCTAAAATCAATAAAAACCGTTCAACACCTCGACATTTAATAGTGAAGCTTGCAAATTCCAAAGATAAAGAAAAGATCCTTAAAGCAGCAAGAGACAAGAAGTCCCTGACTTTCATGGGGAGGAATATTAGGGTAACAGCAGACCTCTCCACAGAGACCTGGCAGGCCAGAAAGGGCTGGCAGGATATATTCAGGGTCCTAAATGAGAAGAACATGCAACCAAGAATACTTTATCCAGCAAGGCTCTCATTCAAAATGGAAGGACAGATAAAGAGCTTCCAAGACAGGCAGGAACTGAAAGAATATGTGACCTCCAAACCAGCTCTGCAAGAAATTTTAAGGGGGACTCTTAAAATTCCCCTTTAAGAAGAAGTTCAGTGGAACAATCCACAAAAACAAGGACTGAATAGATATCATGATGACACTAAACTCATATCTGTCAATAGTAACTCTGAACGTGAACGGGCTTAATGACCCCATCAAAAGGCGCAGGGTTTCAGACTGGATAGAAAAGCAGGACCCATCTATTTGCTGTCTACAAGAGACTCATTTTAGACAGAAGGACACCTACAACCTGAAAATAAAAGGTTGGAGAACCATTTACCATTTAAATGGTTCTCAAAAGAGAGCAAGGGTAGCCATCCTTATATCATATAAACTAAAATTTACCCCAAAGACTGTAGTGAGAGATGAAGAGGGACACTATATCATACTTAAAGGATCTATCCAACAAGAGGACTTAACAATCCTCAATATATATGCCCCGCATGTGGGAGCTGCCAAATACTTAAACCAATTATTAACCAAAGTGAAGAAATACTTAGATAATAATACACTTATACTTGGTGACTTCAATCTAGCTCTTTCTACCCTCGGTAGGTCTTCTAAGCACAACATCTCCAAAGAAACGAGAGCTTTAAAGGATACACTGGACCAGATAGATTTCACAGATATCTACAGAACTTTACATCCAAATGCAACTGAATACACATTCTTCTCAAGTGCACATGGAACTTTCTCCAGAATAGACGACATAGTGGGTCACAAATCGGGTCTGAACTGATACCAAAAGATTGGGATCGTCCCCTGCATATTCTCAGACCATAACGCCTTGAAATTAGAACTAAATCACAACCACAAGTTTGGAAGGACATCAAACACGAGGAGGTTAAGGACCATCCTGCTAAAAGATAAAAGGCTCAACCAGGAACTTAAGGAAGAATTAAAAAGATTCATGGAAACTAATGAGAATGAAAATACAACCGTTCAATATCTTTGGGATGCAGCAAAAGCAGTCCTGAGGGGGAAATACATCACAATACAAGCTTCCATTCAAAAACTGGAAAGAACTCAAATACAAAAGCTAACCTTACACATAAAGGAGCTAGAGAAAAAACAGCAAATCGACCCGACACCCAGCAGAAGAAGAGAGTTAATTAAAATTCGAGCAGAACTCAATGAAATTTAAACCAGAAGAACTGTGGAACAGATCAATAGAACCAGGAGTTGGTTCTTTGAAAGAATTAATAAGATAGATAAACCATTAGCCAACCTTATTAAAAAGAAGAGAGAGAAGACTCAAATTATTAAAATCATGAATGAGAAAGGAGTGATCACTAACAACACGAAGGAAATCTAAAAGGTTTAAAAACATATTCTGAACAGCTCTACGCCAATAAATTAGGCAATCTAGAAGAAATGGACACATTCCTGGAAAGCCACAAACTACCAAAACTGGAGCAGGAAGAAATAGAAAACCTGAACAGGCCAATAACCAGCGAGGACATTGAAGCAGTCATCAAAAACCTCCCAAGACACAAGAGTCCAGGACCAGATGCCTTCCCAGGGGAATTCTATCAAACGTTTAAAGAAGAAATCATACCTATTCTACTAAAGCTGCTTGGAAAGATAGAAAGAGATGGAGTACTTCCAAATTCATTCTATGAGGCCAGCATCACCTTAATTCCAAAACCAGACAAAGACCCCACCAAAAAGGAGAATTACAGACCAAAATCCCTGATGAATATGGATGCAAAAATTCTCAACAAGATACTAGCCAATAGGATCCAAGAGTACATTAAGAAAATTATTCATCCATGACCAAGTAGGATGTATCCCCAGGACACAAGGCTGGTTCAACACTCGTAAAACAATCAATGTGATTCATCATATCAGCAAGAGAAAAACCAAGAACCATATGATCCTCTGATTAGATGCAGATAAAGCATTTGACAAAATACAGCATCCATTCCTGATCAAAACTCTTCAGAGTGTAGGGATAGAGGGAACTTTCCTCAACATGTTAAAAGCCATCTACAAAAAGCCCACAGCAAATATCATTCTCAGTGGGGAAGCACTGGGTGCCTTTCCCCTGAGATCAGGAAAAAGACAGGGATGTCCACTCTCACCACTGCTATTCAACATAGTACTGGAAGTACTATCCTCAGCAAAAAGACATTAAATGTATTCAAATCGGCAAAGAAGAAGTAAAACTCTCCCTCTTCACCAATGACATGATACTCTACATAGAAAACCCAAAAGCCTCCACCCCAAGATTGTTAGAACTCATACAGCAATTTGGTAGCGTGGCAGGATACAAAATCAATGCCCAGAAATCAGTGGCATTTCTATACCCTAACAATGAGACTGAAGAAAGAGAAATTATGGAGTCAATCCAAATTACAATTGCACCCAAAAGCATAAGATACCTAGGAATAAACTTAACCAAAGAGGTAAAGCATCTATACCCTAACAACTATAGAACACTTCTGAAAGAAATTGAGGAAGACACAAAGAGATGGAAAAATATTCCATGCTCATGGATTGGCAGAATTAATATTGTGAAAATGTCAATGTTACCAGGACAATTTACATGTTTAATGCAATCCCTATCAAAATACCATGGACTTTCTTCAGAGAGTTAGAACAAATTATTTTAAGATTTGTGTGGAATCAGAAAAGACCCCGAATAGCCAGGGGAATTTTAAAAAAGAAAACCATAGCTGGGGGCATCACAATGCCAGATTTCAGGTTGCACTACAAAGCTGTGGTCATCAAGACAGTGTGGTACTGGCACAAAAACAGACACATAGATCAATGGAACAGAATAGAGAACCCAGAAGTGGACCCTGAACTTTATGGTCAACTAATATTCGATAAAGGAGGAAAGACTATCCATTGGAAGAAAGACAGTCTCTTCAATAAATGGTGCTGGGAAAATTGGACATCCACATGCAGAAGAATGAAACTAGACCCCTCTCTTTCACCATACACAAAGATAAACTCAACATGGATGAAAGATCTAAATGTGAGACAAGATTCCATCAAAATCCTAGAGGAGAACACAGGCAACACCCTTTTTGAACTCGGCCACAGTAACTTCTTGCAAGATACATCCACGAAGGCAAAAGAAACAAAAGCAAAAATGAACTATTGGGACTTCATCAAGATAAGAAGCTTTTTTTAATTTTTATTTATTGAAAAATGAAAAAAAATTTTATTTATTTATGATAGTCACACACACACACACACAGAGAGAGAGGCAGAGACACAGGCAGAGGGAGAAGCAGGCTCCATGCACCGGGAGCCTGATGTGGGATTCGATCCTGGGTCTCCAGGATCGCGCCTTGGGCCAAAGGCAGGCGCCAAACCGCTGCGCCACCCAGGGATCCCCCCAGATAAGAAGCTTTTGCACAGCAAAGGTTACAGTCAACAAAACTAAAAGACAACCTACAGAATGGGAGAAGATATTTGCAAATGACGTATCAGATAAAGGGCTAGTTTCCAAGATCTATAAAGAACTTCTTAAACTCAACACCAAAGAAACAAACAATCCAATCATGAAATGGGCAAAAGATATGAAGAGAAATCTCATAGAGGAAGACATAGACATGGCCAACATGCACATGAGAAAATGCTCTTGCTCTGCATCATTTCCAATCAGGGAAATTCAAATCAAAACCACAATGAGATACCACCTCACACCAGTGAGAATGAGGAAAATTAAGAAGGCAGGAAACCACAAATTTTGGAGGGGATGCGGAGATAAGGGAACACTCTTACACTGTTGGTGGGAATGTGAACTGGTGCAGCCACTCTGGAAAATTCTGTGGAGATTCCTCAAAGAGTTAAAAATAGATCTGCCCTACGACCCAGCAATTGCACTGTTAGGGATTTACCCCAAAGATACAGATGCAATGAAACCCCCGGGACCCCTGCACCCCGATGTTTCTAGCAGCAGTGTCCACAGTAGCCAAACTGTGGAAGGAGCCTCGGTGTCCATCGAAAGATGAATGGATAAAGAAGATGTGGTTTATGTATACAATGGAATATTACTCAGCCTTTAGAAATGACAAATACCCACCATTTGCTTCAACGTGGATGGAACTGGAGGGTATTATGCTGAGTGAAATGGTCAATCGGAGAAGGCCAAACATTATATTGTCTCATTGATTTGGGGAATATAAATAATAATTAAAGGGAATATAAGGGAAGGGAAAAAAGATGTGTGGTAATTATTAGAAAGGGAGGCAGAACATAAGGATTCCTAACTCTGGGAAACGAACTAGGGGGGTTGGAATGGGAGGAGGGCGGGGGTTGGGGGTGAATGGATGACAGGCACTGAGGGGGGCACTTGTTATTCTGTATGTTGGCAAATTGAACACCAATAAAAAATAAATTTATTATAAAAAAGGGAAAAAATTAAAATTAATCAACTTCATGAATTCAAAAAAAAAAGAGTAAAAAGCCCAGATTTTTGAATGTAGAAGGTATGAAACTTAAAAAAAAAAAGTTACTGGTATAGAGAAAAGAATGATTATTTCAGAATTTAAAAAAAACAGATTCTAGTGCAATCTCTGTTACTTGCTATTAAGGATGTCAACTTTTGGTGAATTCCTTACCTTCTTAGAGCCTTAGTTTCATCATATTGGAATGGGATAATCACCAGTACGCTTTCTACACAGGTTTTTTTTTGAGGCTACTGTTAGGAAACATCTTAAAAAGTATTTTATCGAGTGCTAAACAGAAGGGGATTCATTTTATATGACAAAAATTCATGAAGGAAATTCTTTGATGTAGTCAAGTGATTTTGTAAAGTTACAGGAAGAGTAACTGATTTCTGAATGCTCAATGAGCCTTATTCTGAAAAGACCACCCAAATATCCATTCTTTTTGTGGATGTCTTAGGGAATCTGTTGCTGATCTTATCAACCAAAAATCAGCTTACCAGGTAAGGACTGATATCAATAATCAGTATCCACTGCAAAGCGTTATAAGGTTTTGTCTGGATGCTCAAATCCAACTAGAGTCAATGTCTAGCATATTTTCATACATTTAAAAGATGTTCACAAAATAGTTATGCAGGGAATAAATGAGAGACGGAAAAACAGAGATCAGTGATTCTGATAAGAAATCAATAGCTTTATAAGTAACACTACGGTTAACTTTTTAGTGGTTTTTAGTATATTGCAAAAAATTGTGCAACAACACCATTGTCTAATTTCAGAAAATTTTCATCACCCCAAAAAGAAACTTCATACCCATTAGCAGTCATTCCCCATTCCCTCACACACTGAGTCTTTAGAAACCACTAATCTACTTTTTGTCTCAGCATTTGCCTATTCTGGATATTTCATATAACTGGACTCATAAAATACATGACATTTTCACACTGGTTTATCTCACTAGGCATTTTGTTTTCAAAGTTCATCCATGTTTCAGTATGTAGCTGTATTTCATTCATTTTTATAGTCAAATTGCATCCCATTGTATGGATATGCCACATTTTGTTTATTCGTTCATTGGTTAATGGATATTTGTTTTTTTTTCTGCTTTTTGACTTGACAGTATTGTTGGAATAAACATTCACCATCAAATTTTTGTGTTAGCATGTTTTTCAGTTGTCATTGTTAGATAATCTTGGAGTAATTCTATACGTAAATTTTTGAAGAATTGTAAAATTTTTTTCCAAAGTAGCTGCATTATTTTACATTCCCATCAGTATTGTTTGAAGGTTATGATATTTTGACTTCCTGCAAACACTTGCTAATGTGTTTTATTATGGGTGACGGGCACTGAGGGGGGCACTTGATGGGATGAGCACTGGGTTTTATTCTGTATATTGGCAAACTGAACACTAATAAAAAATAAATTTATTATTAAAAAAATAACCATATATGGGCATTAAGTTGTATCTTGTGATTTCAGTTTATATTTCCAAATGACTAATGATATTCTGCATTTTTCCATATGCTTTTGGGTCATATGTATATTTTTGTTGGAGAAATGCCTATTCAAATAATAGGCCCATTTTAAGTGGGTTATTGAATATTTTATTATTGAATTATAAAAATTATTGAAGTATTTGAGATGCTAATTCCTTCCCAAATGTATGATTTGCAAATATTTATCCCATTCATTAGATTGTCTTTTCATATTACTGATACTGATCTTCCAAGCACAAATGTTTGAATTTTGATGAAGTACAATCTATATATTTTTTCTTGATTTTGGTGTCATATTGAACAAAGGATTGTCTATATAAGATCAAAAAGAAGTACTCCTATGCTTTCTTCTTATAGTTTTACAATTGCAGCTCTTAGCATTTAAGTATCTCATCTATTTTTAGTTAATTTTTGTATTTGGTATAAGGTATAGATAGAGCTTCACTCTTGCATGTAGATATTCAGTTGTCTCAGCATTATATTTGAAAAGACTTTTTTTCTTCTATTGAATTATCTTGGCAAACTTTTTGAAAATCAATAGACCATAAATATGTAAGGTTACTTCTACCCTCGATTAAATTCCATTGATCTATATATCTATCTTTATGCCAGTGCCACACAGTCTTTATTACTATAGTTATGTATTAAGTTTGAAATTGAAAAGTGCAAAACTGTCACTCTTCTACATACTCAAGATTGTTATAGATATTATTGATCCCTGATTTTTCCTTATTTATTTTAAGATAAGTTTATAAATTTCTGAAAATAAAACACTGGGATTTTTAGTAAGTATTGTGTTAAATCTATAGATTGATTTTGGGTGAATTGCTATCTTGACAGTATTAAATTTTCCAATTCAAGATCATTTATTTAGATCTTCCTTAATTTCTTCCAATAAGTTTTTTTTAGTTTCTATTGTACAAATCTTGCAATTCTTTTTTAAATTTATCTCTAAGTGTTTTTCTTGAGGCTTTTAAAAATATTTTCTAAATTTTATTGTTATGTTTTTCATTGTTAGTGTATAGAAAGAAAATTAAGTTTTGCACATAAGTTTTATATTACACAACTGGGCTACGTATTTTATTAGAACTAATACTTGGGCAGTCTGGGTGGCTCAGTGGTTTAGCGCAGCCTTCAGCCCAGGGCCTGATCCTGGAGACCCGCGATCGAGTCCCACATCAGGCTCCCTGCATGGAGCCTGCTTCTCCCTCTGCCTGTGTCTGTCTGTCTCATAAATAAATAATTTTTTTTAAAAAAAGAACTAGTAATTTTTAAATTGGGATTTGCTACATATACAATCATATGCTGCACACACAGGGAAAGTTTTATTAACTATTTTCCAATCTGGATAACTTTCATTTATTTTGCTAGCTTTATTACCCTGCCTAGAATTTCTAGCAAATGTTTTGTCAATGATGGTTTTTTTCAGCTTTGCTGAGGTGTCACTGACAAAATTATTAGATATTTATATGTACAATTTGATGATTTGACATATGTATATATTGTGAAAGAATTCTCTCCATTGTGTTAATTAAGATATCTATCACAACACATATTTACTTCTTTTAGTGATAACATTTAAGTTCTACTCTCTTACCAAATTTCACTTATGCAATAATATTATCAACCATAGTCATTGTGTTATATACATTAGATTCTCAGACTTTATTTGTCTTATAAGTGGAAGTTTGGGGATCCCTGGGTGGCGCGGCGGTTTGGCGCCTGCCTTTGGCCCAGGGCGCGATCCTGGAGACCCGGGATCGAGTCCCACGTCGGGCTCCCGGTGCATGGAGCCTGCTTCTCCCTCTGCCTGTGTCTCTGCCTCTCTCTCTAGCTCTGTCTCTGTGTGACTATCGTAAATAAATAAAAATTAAAAAAAAAATAAGTGGAAGTTTGTAAACCTTCACAGACTCTTTATTTCCGTCTGCCCCCTAACCCCTGCAATCACTTTTCTACTCTGTGTTTCTATGAATTTGATTTTTTTATTTAGATTCCACATAAAAGTGATACCATGCAATGTTTACTTTTCTCTGTCTGGCTCATTTCACTTAGCACTATGCCTTCCAAGTTCCTCTATGTTAAGGCAAATGTACGATATTCTTCTTTTAAAAAACTAAATAGGGATCCCTGGGTGGCGCAGCGGTTTGGCACCTGCCTTTGGCTCAGGGCACGATCCTGGAGACCCGGGATCGAATCCCATATCGGGCATCCGGTGCATGGAGCCTGCTTCTCCCTCTGCCTATGTCTCTGCCTCTCTCTCTCTCTCTCTCTCTATCATAAATAAATAAATTTAAAAAAAATAAAAATAAAAAAATAAATAATATTCCACTGTGTGAGTATACCACATTTTCTTTATTCATTCGTCTGTTGACAAACATGTAGGTATTTCTTTTTTTGCCACTTGCATGGTCTAATCTTATTTTTTAAGTTTTTAATTCCAGTTAGTGAACACACAGTATTATAATAGTTTCAAATGTAGAGTGTAATAATTCAACAATTCCATACATCATGCAGTTCTCATCACAAGTACACTGCTTAATTCCCATCGACTGTTTCATCCATGATCCTATCCACCTCCCCTCTAGTAATCATCAATTTATTCTGTAAAATGAGGAGTCTCTTTCTTAATTTATCACACTGTCTCTCTCTTTTTCACTTTGCTCACTTGTTTTGTTTTTTTTTATAAATTAATTTTTATTGGTGTTCAATTTACCAACATACAGAATAACCCCCAGTGCTCATCCCATCAAGTGTCCCCCTCAGTGCCCGTCACCCATTCACCCCCACCCCCCGCCCTCCTCCCCCTCCACCACCCGTAGTTCATTTCCCAGAGTTAGAAGTCTTTATGTTCTGTCTCCCTTTCTGATATTTCTCACACATTTCTTCTCCCTTCCCTTATATTCCCTTTCACTATTATTCATATTCCCCAAATGAATGAGAACATACACTGTTTGTCCTTCTCCGGTTGCTGTGGCCAAGTTCAAAAAGGGTGTTGCCTGAGTTCTCCTCTGGGATTTTGATGGAATCTTGTCTCACATTTAGATCTTTCATCTATTTTGAGTTTATCTTTGTGTATGGTGCAAGAGAGTGGTCCAGTTTCATTCTTCTGCATGTGGATGTCCAATTTTCCCAGCACCATTTATTGAAGAGAGTGTCTTTCTTCCAGTAGATCGTCTTTTCTCCTTTATCGTATATTAGTTGACCATAAAGTTCAGGGTCCACTTCTGTGTTCTCTATTCTGTTCCATTGATCTATATGTCTGTTTTTGTGCCAGTACCACACTGTCTTGATGACCACAGCTTTGTAGTACAACCTGAAATCTGGCCTTGTGATGCCCCCAGATATGGTTTTCTTTTTTAAAATTCCCCTGGCTGTTCGGGGTCTTTTCTGATTCCACACAAATCTTAAAATAATTTGTTCTAAGTCTCTGAAGAAAGTCCATGGTATTTTGATAGGGATTGCATTATATGTGTAAATTGCCCTGGGTAACATTGACATTTTCACAATATTAATTCTGCCAATCCATGAGCATGGAATATTTTTCCATCTCTTTGTGTCTTCCTCAATTTCTTTCAGAAGTGTTCCATAGTTTTTAGGGTATATTGTGAGAACCATTTGAATGGTAAATGGTTCTCCAACCTTTTATTTTCAGGTTGTACGTGTCCTTCTGTCTAAAATGAGTCTCTTGTCGACAGCAAATAGATGGGTCCTGCTTTTTTTATCCAGTCTGAAACCTGTGCCTTTTGATGGGGTCATTGAGCCCGTTCACGTTCAGAGTTAGTATTGACGTTATGAGTTTAGTGTCATCATGATATCTATTTAGTCCCTGTTTTTGTGGATTGTTCCACTGAACTTCTTCTTAAAGGGGAATTTTAAGAGTCCCCCTTAAAATTTCTTGCAGAGCTGGTTTGGAGGTCACATATTCTTTCAGTTCCTGCCTGTCTCGGAAGCTCTTTATCTCTCCTTCCATTTTGAATGAGAGCCTTGCTGGATAAAGTATTCTTGGTTGCATGTTGTTCTCATTTAGGACCATGAATATATCCTGCCAGCCCTTTCTGGCCTGCCAGGTCTCTGTGGAGAGGTCTGCTGTTACCCTAATATTCCTCCCCATGAAAGTCAGGGACTTCTTGTCTCTTGCTGCTTTAAGGATCTTCTCTTTATCTTTGGAATTTGCAAGCTTCACTATTAGATGTCGAGGTGTTGAACGGTTTTTATTGATTTTAGGGGAGGATCTCTCTATTTCCTGGATCTGAATGCCTGTTTCCCTTCCCAGATTGGGAAAGTTTTCAGATATGATTTGTTCAAATACATATTCTGGCCCTCTGTCCCTTTCGGCGCCCTCGGGAACCCCAATTAAACGTAGGTTTTTCTTCCTCAGGCTGTCGTTTATTTCCCTTAATCTGTCTTCATGGTCCTTCAATTGTTTATCTCTTTTTTCCTCGGTTTCCCTCTTTGCCATTAACTTGTCTTCTATGTCACTCACTTGTTCTTCCACCTCGTTAACCCTCGTCGTTAGGACTTCTAGTTTGGATTGCATCTCATTCAATTGATTTTTAATTTCTGCCTGATTGGATCTAAATTCTGCAGTCATGAAGTCTCGTGAGTCCTTAATGCTTTTTTCTAGAGCCACCAGTAGCTGTATAATAGTGCTTCTGAATTGGCTTTCTGACATTGAAGTGTAATCCAGATTTTGTAACTCTGTGGGAAAGAGGGCTGTTTCTGATTCTTTCTTTTGAGGTGAGGTTTTCCTTCTAGTCATTTTGCTCAGTGCAGAGTGGCCAAAAACAAGTTGTATTGGAACACGGGGGAGTATCACTGGTCCGTCTAGCTGGTCTTCTGGGGGAGGGGCCTGCTGTGCTGATTTTCAGGTGTTAGCACTTGGGGGCGCTGCTCTGCCCCTGCCTGCTGCAGGGCTCAGCGGGGGTTGTTTACCCCCTTGGGCCCCAGGAGGAAAAGCCGCAGTTGCTATGGCAACTCTGGAAGCCTGGATTCAGCCTCCGCAGGAACTACGGGGCTCTCTGTCTGCAGGGCCTGGAGGCTCCGGGCGGGGCCGCTGATCTGCTCAGTTCGGGGCAGGAGCGTCCTCGCTGTCCTGGGCCCTCCCGGCCTCTGCCTGTCCCGGGGGAGGCGGGATCCTGGGCTGTGTCCCGGCGCCCCGTGCTCCGGGGCCTGCGCTGTTGGATTCGCGCTCCCGCCCTGCAGCTCCCTCCCTGGAGCCGCCGCCCGAGCCCCTCCGAGCTGCTCCCGGGTCCCGCCGTGCACGCTGCAGCCCTTAGGGAGCTCGGTGCACTCTCCCGGGACGCAGGTGTCTGTTAGTGTCCCAGGGAGCTCGAGGGCATCCCCGCCCTCCTGGGTCCTGCTCCAATTCCCTGAGAGCCCCTTTCTGCCCAGGAAGGTTGGTGCAGCTCCTGCTTCTCCGGGACGGGGCTCTCCTGTCCTGGGGACACTCACCCCGGCCTCAGCCCGGCTCCTCGCGGGGCCCCTCCCCCTCGGAGGCCTTTTGTTCCTTTATTTCTTTTTCCCCGTCTTCCTACCTTGATAGAAGCGCAAACCCTTCTCACTGTAGCATTCCAGCTGGTCTCTCTTTACATCTCAGGCCGAATTCGTAGATTTTCAGGATGATTTGAAGGTTATCTAGGTAATTTTTTGGGGACAGGTGACTTGGGGGCCCTGCTCTTCCGCCATCTTGCCCCTCCCCCCTGTTTTGTTTCTTAAATTCCATATATGAGTGGAGTCAAATGGTATTTTTCTTTCTCTGACTTATTTCACTTAGCATTATTCTCTCTAGCTCCATCCATATCATTGCAAATGGCAAAATTTCATTCTTTTTTATGGTTGAATAATGTAGTAATATAAAATAATATACCTTGTCTATCCACTCATTAATTAATGGACACTTGGGCTACTTCTATATCTTGACTATTGTAGATAATACTGCTATAAATATAGGGGTGCAAGTATCTATTTGAATTAGTGTTTTTGTATTTTAGGGGTAGATACCCAGAATGTCCATTGCTGGATAATAGATCCAATAGATCTATTGGATAATAGATTCCAAATAGATCTATTTGGAATTTTTGGAGGAACATCCATACTGTTTTACACAATGGTTGTGCCAGTTTTGCATTCTCACCAAAAACATACAAGAGTTCATTTTTCTCCACATCTTTTTTTTTTTAATTTTTTTTTATTTTTATTTATTTATGATAGTCACAGAGGGAGAGAGAGAGAGAGGCGCAGAGACATAGGCAGAGGGAGAAGCAGGCTCCATGCACCGGAAGCCCGATGTGGGATTCGATCCTGAGTCTCCAGGATCGCGCCCTGGGCCAAAGGCAGGCGCCAAACCGCTGCGCCACCCAGGGATCCCTTCTCCACATCTTCTTTAACATAAGTTGTTGCTTGCATTTTTTTTCAGTCATTCTGACATATGTGAAGCAATGTCTTATTGCAGTTTTGCTTTGCATTTTCCTGATGATGAGTAATATTCCCTGAGGATGATTAACATGAGCATGTTTTCATGTGTCTCTTTACCATCTGTATGTTTTATTGAAGAAATGTCTGTTCATGTATTCTGCCTTATTTATTTATTTATTTATTTATTTATTTATTTATATCTTTTTTATTGGGGTTCGATTTGCCAACATATATTATAACACCCAGTGCTCATCCCATCAAGTGCCCCAAGTATTGCATGCTCATTGCTTGGAAGAATTAATATTGTGAAAATTACTTGCTATCCAGAGCAATTTACACATTCAATGCAATCCCTATCAAAATACCATGGGCTTTCTTCACAGAGTTGGAACAAATCATCTTAAGATTTCTGTAGAATCAAAAAGACCCTGAGGGCAGCCCAGTTGGCGAAGCGGTTTAGTGCCGCCTTCAGCCCAGGGCCTGATCCCGGAGACCCAGGATCGAGTCCCACATCAGGCTCCCTGCATGGAGCCTGCTTCTCCCCCTGCCTGTGTCTGTCTGTCTGTCTGTCTCTCTCACATGAATAAATAAATAAAATCTTTAAAAAAAGACCCTGAATAGCCAAGGGACTATTGAAAAAGAAAACCAGAGCCGGGGCATCACAATGCCAGATTTCAAGTTGTACTACAAAGCTATGATCATCAAGACAGTGTGGTACTGGCACAAAACAGACACATAGATTAATGGAACAGAATAGAGAACCCAGAAATGGGCCCTCAACTCTACAGTCAACTAATATTCGACAAAGCAGGAAAAACTATCCACTGGAAAAAGGACAGTCTCTTCAATAAATGGTGCTGGGACAATTGAATGGCCATGTAAAGAAGAATGAAACTAGACCATTCTCTTAGACCATACACAAAGATAAATTCAAAATGGATGAAAGATCTAAATGGGAGACAAGAATCCATCAAAATCCTAGAGAAGAACACAGGCAACACCCTTTCTGAACTTGGCCACAGCAACTTCTTGCAAGGTACATCTATGAAGGCAAGGGAAACAAAAGCAAAAATGAACTATCGGGACTTAATCAAGATGCCTATTTTTAATAGGACAATTTGTACTTTGGATGTTGAGTTGTATAAGTTCTTTATATATTTCAGATACTATCCCACTATCAGATATGTCATTTGCAAATATTTTCTCCCATTTAGTAGATTGCCTTTGTTGATTATTTCCTTCACTGTGCAGCTGATTTTTATTTTCAGGAAGTCCCAATAGTTTATTTTTGCTAGTGTTTCCATTTCCTCAGGAGACATATGTAGGAAAAAAAAAACATGCAATGACTAATGTCAAAGAAGGTACTGCCTGTGTTCTCTTTTAGAATGTTATGGTTTCAGTTGTCACATTTAGGTTTTTAATCCATTTTGAATTTATTTTTACATATGGTATTAGAAAGTGGTCCAGGATCATTCTTTTGCATGTTGCTGTCCAGTTTACCTAACACTATTTATTGAAGACTGGCCTTTTTCTCATTGGATATTTTTTCCTGCTTTGTTGAAAATTAATTGACAATAAGGTTGTGGTTTGATTTATGAGTTTTTGATTCTGTTCCACTGATCTAAGTGTTTATTTTTGTGCCAGTAGCATTCTGTTTTGATTACTATAGCTTTGTAATGTAAATTGAAGTCCAGAATTGTGATACCTCCAGATTTACTTTTCTTTTTATTATTTTTATTTTTTTATTTTTATTTTTTTAAAATAAATTAATTTTTTATTGGTGTTCAATTTACCAACATACAGAATAACTCCCAGTGCTCATCCCGTCAAGTGCCCCCCTCAGTGCCCCCCTCAGTGCCCGTCACTCATTCACCCCCACCCCCCGCCCTCCTCCCCTTCAACCACCCCTAGTTCATTTCCCCGAGTTAGGAGTCTTTTTCTTCCCCCTTCCCTTATATTCCCTTTCACTGTTATTTATATTCCCCAAATGAATGAAAACACACACTGTTTGTCCTATTTATTTATTTATTTATTTATTTATTTATTTATTTACGATAGTCACACAGAGAGAGAGAGAGGGGGGCAGAGACACAGGCTGAGGGAGAAGCAGGCTCCATGCACCAGGAGCCCGACATGGGACTCGATCCTGGGCCCCCAGGATCGCGCCCTGGGCCAAAGGCAGGCTCCAAACCGCTGCGCCACCCAGGGATCCCCTGTTTGTCCTTTCTACATAGAAAACCCAAAAGCCTCCACCCCAAGATTGCTAGAACTCGTACAGCAATTTGGTAGCGTGGCAGGATACAAAATAAATGCCCAGAAATCAATGGCATTTCTATACACTAACAATGAGACTGAAGAAAGAGAAATTAAGGAGTCAATCCCATTTACAATTGCACCCAAAAGCATAAGATACCTAGGAATAAACCTAACCAAAGAGTAAAGGATCTATACCCTAAAAACTATAGAACACTTCTGAAAGAAATTGAGGAAGTCACAAAGAGATGGAAAAATATTCCATGCTCATGGATTGGCAGAATTAATATTGTGAAAATGTCAATGTTACCAGGACAATTTACACGTTTAATGCAGTCCCTATCAAAGTACCATGGACTTTCTTCAGAGAGTTAGAAAAAATTATTTTAAGATTTGTGTGGAATCAGAAAAGACCCCGAATAGCCAGGGGAATTTTAAAAAAGAAAACCATATCTGGGGGCATCACCATGCCAGCTTTCAGGTTGTACTACAAAGCTGTGGTCATCAAGACATTGTGGTACTGGCACAAAAACAGACACATAGATCAATGGAACAGAATAGAGAACCCAGAAGTGGACCCTGAACTTTATGGTCAACTAATATTCGATAAAGGAGGAAAGACTATCCATTGGAAGAAAGACAGTCTCTTCAATAAATGGTGCTGGGAAAATTGGACATCCACATGCAGAAGAATGAAACTAGACCACTCTCTTTCACCATACACAAAGATTAACTCAACATGGATGAAAGATCTAAATGTGAGACAAGATTCCATCAAAATCCTAGAGGAGAACACAGGCAACACCCTTTTCGAACTCAGCCACACAAACTTCTTGCAAGATACATCCACGAAGGGAAAAGAAACAAAAGCAAAAATGAACTATTGGGACTTCATGAAGATAAGAAGCTTTTGCACAGCAAAGGATACAGTCCACAAAACTAAAAGACAACCTACAGAATGGGAGAAAACTAAAAGACAACCTACAGAATACATATTTGCAAATGACGTATCAGATAAAGGGCTAGTTTCCAAGACCTATAAAGAACTTCTTAAACTCAACACCAAAGAAACAAACAATCCAATCATGAAATGGGCAAAAGACATGAAGAGAAATCTTACTTTTCTTTTTAAAAAATGGTCTGGCTATTCAGAGTCTTTTGTGGTTCCATACAAATTTTAGGATTGTTCTAGCTCTGTGAACATTGCTGTTGGTATTTTGATAAGGATTGCATTAAATGGGTACATTGCTTTGAGTAGTATAGATATTTTACCAATATTTGTTCTTCCAATGTGTGAGCATGGAATATCTTTTCATTTCTTTATGAAATCTTCAATTTCACTCATCAGCGTTTTCTAGTTTTCAGAGTACATGGACTTCATCTCCTTGGTTAGGTTTATTGAGGGGAATCTTATTGCTTTTGGTGTAATTGTAAATGGGATTTTTTTCTTAATTTCTCCTTATTCTGCTTCATTATTGGTATATAGAAATGCAATGCATTACTGTATGTTGATTTTGTATCCTGTGATATTTCTGAATTCGTTTATCAGTTCTAGTATGTTTTATTTTTTTCTTGGTGGAGTCTTTTAGGTTTTCTGTATATAGTATAATGTCATTTGAAAATAGTGAAAGTTTTACTATGTCCTTACCAATTTGGATGTATTTTTATTTCTTTTTCTTTTCTGATTGCTGTGGTTAGGACTTCCAGTACTTTGTTGAATAAAAGAAGTAGGAGTGGACTGCCTTGTCTTGTTCCTGATTTTAGGGGAAAAACAGAGCTTTTCCAGATTAAGGATGATGTTAAGTGTGGATTATTCATAAATGTCCTTTATTATGTTGAGGTATGTTCTCTCTAAACCTACTTTGTTGGGTGCTTGGGTGACTCAGTCATTGGGTGTCTACCTTCATCTTGTCATGATCTCAGGGTGCTAGGATTGGCACCCTGGCTTCCTGCTTAGTTAGGAGTCTACTTTTTCCTCTTCTGCTTACCGCACTCATGCTCTCACTCTCTCTCAAATAAACAAATAAGAAATAGAAAAAATAAACCCACATTTTTAAGGCTTCTATCATGATTGGATTTTTTACTTTATCAAATGATTCTTCTGCATCTATTCAAATGATCATATGTTCTTGTTCTTCCTGTCATTGATGTGAGGTATGTTGATTTATTTGTGAATATTGAATCACTCGTGCAACCTAGGAATAAATCCCACTTGATTGTGGTGAATGACTTTTTAACGTATTGTTGGATTCAGTAAGCTAGTATTTTGTTGTGAATTTTTGCATCTATGTTCATCAGGTATATTAGCCTGCAATTCCATTTTTTTAGTGGACTCTTTATCTGCTTTTGGTATCAGGGTAATGCTGGCCTTTCATATATAGAGAAAGAAGACAAAAACAACTTTACAAATGATTTATATTAAGTATATTTTATTATTAGAAATGCCTTTTCTCAGGGATCCCTGGGTGGCTCAGTGGTTTAGCGCCTGCCTTCGGCCCAGGGCATGATCCTGGAGTCCCAGGATCAAGTCCCGCATCAGGCTCCCTGCATGGAGCCAGCTTCTCCCTCTGCGTGTCTCTGCGTGTTTCTCTCTCTCTCTCTCTCTCTCTCTCTCTCTCTCTCTCAATCTCTCTCTCTCTCTCATGAATGAATAAATAAATAAAATCTTAAAAAAAAGAAATGCCTTTTCTCAATATTTAAGCTTCTCTAGTGGTTCTAATAATCCTTACTTTTCCTCTAGTTTCCCAAACCACTTTTCTTCCCTTACCTCTTTATTGCATACAACCAAAGTTGTCAGTTGTTATAGAATACTAGAATGCTGTGTAACTGAGTTCAACTTATTTATCTTCATTTTCTATTTATCCATTCAAAAAAAAATATATATATATAACTGAGATATATTTGGCATACAAAATGTAAATTTAAGGTATACAACATATTGATTTGATACATTTATTTTGCAAAATGATCACCATTATAGCATTAGATAATACTTTTGAGGCATCATATGATTATCTTTTCTTCTTGTGGTTAAGAAAAATTAAGACCTAGTCTTTTAGCAAGTTTAATGTTTATAATACATTTTTGTTGTCTATAACCCCTCTATTGTGTATTAGGTCTCCAGGACTAATTTATCTACTAGTTGCAAGTATGTATCCTTAAACATCATCTTTCCCATTCCCTAACCCCTAATTTCTCTGATTCTACCATTTTACTATCTGACTTTCTGCATTCAGTTCTTGTCCTTTTTAGATTCTACATATAATCGATTCTATACAGTATTTGTATTTCTCTGTCTTATCACACTTAGTATTATATCCTCAATGTCCATCCATGTTGTTGCAAATGGCAGAATTTCTATTTTTCACAGCTGAATAGTATTATATTGGAGATATATATATATAATACTATATTGGATGCTATATGTAATATATATTATAACACATATAACATGTATAATATATTATTATATTGGATACATATATAACCCAATGTAATGCTATTGTGTGCTATATACAATATATAATAAAACATATATAATATATATAACACATATTATATATTATATAATATATAATATATAATTTATAATAAAAATATATAATATAGATAATTTTATATATTATAATATAAATGGAATATATGATGTAAATAAAATATAAAATAACATATATAAAATATACTAATATCTATATCTATATAATCTAAATGTATATATGTATCTATATCTCACTGCTTCTTTATCCATTCAACCACTGAGGAGACAGGCTATTTCCAGATTTCCAGATCTCAGCTATTGTAAATAATGGTGCAATAAACATGAGAGTGCATATGTCTCTTCAATAATCTGTTTTTATTTTCTTTGGGTATAAATCTGGTAGTGTAATTGCTGGGTCATATGATAGTTCTGTATCTAATTTTTTGAGGAAGATCCATACTGTTCTCTAGAGTGGCTGAACCAGTTAACAATCCCACCAACTTTGCACAAATGTTCCCTTTTTAAAAAAAATATTTTATTTATTTATTCATGAGAGACAGAGAGAGAGAGACAGAGACAGAGAGAGGCAGAGACACAGGCAGAGGGAGAAACAGGCTCCATGCAGGGAGCCTGACATGGGACTTGATCCCGGGTCTCCAGGATCAGGCCCTGAGCTGAAGGCGGCGCTAAACCGCTGAGTCACCCATGCTGCCCAAATGTTCTCTTTTCACTGTTTCCTCACCAACATTACTTTTCTTCTTGATGATTGTCATTTACAGGTATGAGGTTACTATCTCATCTTGATTATAATTTTCATTTCTTTGATGAATAACAGTGTTGAGCACCTTTTCATGTACCTGTTAGCTATTTGGATGTCTTCTTTTGAAGAATGTCTATTTAGTTCCTCTGCCCAGTTTTTAATTTGTTTGGGGTTTTGTTGTTGTTATTACATTTTATGGGCTCTTCATAAATTTTGAATAGTAGCCCCTTTCTGATATATAACATATTTGCCAAAATTTTATCTGATTCTCTCTGGGTTGCTTTTTTTTTTCCTTTTGTTTATTGTTTTGCCTTGCAGCCATTTTACCTTTAATTTAGTCCTACTTGTTGATATTTTCTTTTCTTGTTTGTGTTTCTTCCGTGTCAAGAAAGCACCGTTAGGACCAATGTCAAGGACTTCCCCCTATGTTTTCATTTAGGTGTTTTACAGTTTAAGGCCTTATGTTTACAGCTTTGATCCTTTTAGAGTTCATCTTTGTGAGCGATATAAGATACACACCCATTTTTCTGCATGTGGTCATCTAGTTTTTCCAACACCATTTATTTAATTTTATATTATTTTTAATAATAAATTTATTTTTTTTGGTGTTCAATTTGCCAACATACAGAATAACACCCAGTGCTCATCCTGTCAAGTGCCCCCCTCAGTGCTCGTCACCCATTCACCCCACCCTCCCCCCTCCCCTACCACCACCCCTAGTTCGCTTCCCAGAGTTAGGAGTCTTTATGTTCTGTCTCCCTTTCTGATATTTCCCACACATTTCTTCTCCCTTACCTTCTATTCCCTTTCACTATTATTTATATTCCACAAATGAATGAGAACACATAATGTTTGTCCTTCTCCGAATGACCATTTCACTCAGCATAATACCCTCCAGTTCCATCCACGTTGAAGCAAATGGTGGGTACTTGTCACTCATAATGGCTGAGTAACATTCCATTGTAAACATAAACCACACCTTCTTTATCCATTCATCTTTCAATGGACACCGAGGCTCCTTCCACAGTTGGGCTATTGTGGACATTGCTGCTAGAAACATCAGGGTGCAGGTGTCCCGGCGTTTCATTGCATCTGAATCTATGGGGTAAATCCCCAACAGTGCAATTGCTGGGTCGTAGGGCAGGTCTATTTTTAACTCTTTGAGGAACCTCCACACAGTTTTCCAGAGTGGCTGCACCAGTTCACATTCCCACCAACAGTGTAAGAGAGTTCCAGGGTTCCCTTATCACTGCACCCTCTCCAACATTTGTGATTTCCTGCCTTGTTAATTCTCCCCATTCTCACTGGTGTGAGGTGGTATCTCATTGTGGTTTTGATTTGTATTTCCCTGATGGCAAGTGATGCAGAGCATTTTCTCATGTGCATGTTGGCCATGTCTATGTCTTCCTCTGTGAGATTTCTGTTCATGTCTTTTGCCCATTTCATGGTTGGATTGTTTGTTTCTTTGGTGTTGAGTTTAATAAGATATTTATAGATCTTGGAAACTAGCCCTTTATCTGATACGTCATTTGCAAATATCTTCTCCCATTCTAAAGGTTGTCTTTTAGTTTTGTTGACTGTATCCTTTGCTGTGCAAAAGCTTCTTATCTTGATGAAGTCCCAATCGTTCATTTTTGCTTTTTTTTCTCTTGCCTCCGTGGATGTATCTTGCAAGAAGTTACTGTGGCAGAGTTCAAAAAGGGTGTTGCCTGTGTTCTCCTCTAGGATTTTGATGGAATCTTGTCTCACATTTAGATCTTTCATCCATGTTGAGTTAATCTTTGTGTATGGTGAAAGAAAGTGGTCTAGTTTCATTCTTCTGCATGTGGATGTCCAATTTTCCTAGCACCATTTACTGAAGAGGCTGTCTTTCGTCCAGTGGATAGACTTTCCTCCATTATCGAATATTAGTTGACCACTTCTGGGTTCTCTATTCTGTTCCATTGTTCTATGTGTCTGTTTTTCTGCCAGTACCACACTGTCTTGATGAACACTGCTTTGTGGTACAACCTAAAAGCTGGCATTGTGATGCCCCCAGATATGGTTTTCTTTTTTAAAATTCCCCTGGCTATTTGGGGTCTTTTCTGATTCCACACAAATCTTAAAATAATTTGTTCTAACTCTCTGAAGAAAGTCCATGGTATTTTGATAGGGATTGCATTAAACGTGTAAATTGCCCTGGGTAACATTGACATTTTCACAATAGTAATTCTGCCAATCCATGAGCAGGGAATATTTTTCCAACTCTTAGTGTCTTCCTCAATTTCCTTCAGAAGTGTTCTGTAGTTTTGAGGGTATAGATCCTTTACCTCTTTGGTTAGGTTTATTCCTAGGTATCTTATGCTTTTGGGTGCAATTGTAAATGGGATTGACTCCTTAATTTCTCTTTCTTCAGTCTCATTGTTAGTGTATAGAAATGCCACTGATTTCTTGGCATTGATTTTGTATCCTATCACACTGCCAAATTGCTGTATGAGTTCTAGCAATCTTCACCTGGAGTCTTTTGGGTTTTCTATGTAGAGTATCATGTCATCGGCGTGAGGGAGAGTTTGACTTCTTCTTTGCCAATTCGAATGCCTTTCATGCTTTTTTGTTGTCTGATTGCTGAGGCTAGGACTTCCAGTACTATGCTGAATAGCAGTGGTGGGAGTGGACATCCCTGTCTGTATCCTCATCTTAGGGGAAAAGTTCCCAGGGCTTCCCCACTGAGAATGATATTTGCTGTGGGCTTTTGGTAGATAGTTTTTAAGATGTTGAGGAATGTTCCCTCTATCCCTACACTCTGAAGAGTTTTGATCAGGAATGGATGCTATATTTTGTCAAATGCGTTCTCTGTATCTTATATGAAGATCATATGGTTCTTGGTTTTGCTCTTGCTGATATGATGAATCACATAGATTGTTTTACGGGTGTTGAACCAGCCTTGTGTCCCGGGGATAAATCCTACTTGGTCATGGTGAATAATTTTCTTACTGTACTCTTGGATCCTATTGGCTAGTATCTTGTTGAGAATTTTTGCATTCATGTTCATCAGGGATATTGGTCTGTAATTCTCCTTTTTGGTGGAGTCTTTGTCTGGTTTTGGAATTAAGGTGATGCTGGCCTCATAGAACGAATTTGGAAGTACTCTATCTCTTTCTATCTTTCCAAATGATTTTAGTAGAATAGGTATGGTTTCTTCTTTAAACGTTTGATAGAATTCCCCAGGGAAGCCATCTGGCCCTGGACTTTTGTGTCTTTGGAGGTTTTTGATGACTGCTTCAATTTCCTCCCTGGTTATTGGCCTGTTCAGGTTTTCTATTTCTTCCTGTTCCAGGTTTGGTAGTTTGTGGCTTTCCAGGAATGTGTCCATTTCTTCTAGATTGCCTCATTTATTGGTGTATAGCTGTCCATAATGTTTTTAAAATTGTATGTATTTCCTTGGTGTTGGTAGTGATCTCTCCTTTCTCATTCATGATTTTATTAATTTGATTCTTCTCTCTCTTCTTTTTAATAAGGCTGGCTAATGGTTTATCTATCTTATTAATTCTTTCAAAGAACCAACTCCTGGTTTTGTTGATCTGTTCCACAGTTCTTCTGGACTCAATTTCATTGAGTTCTGCTCGAATTTTAATTAACTCTCTTCTTCTGCTGGGCGTAGGGTCCATTTCCTGTTTTTTCTCTAGCTCCTTTATGTGTAAGGTTAGCTTTTGTATTTGAGTTCTATCCAGTTTTTTTTTCTATCCAGTTTTTGAATGGATGCTTGTATTGCGGTGTATTTCCCCCTCAGGACTGCTTTTGCTGCATCCCAAAGATATTGAACGGTTGTATCTTCTTTCTCATTAGTTTCCATGAATCTTTTTAATTCTTCCTTAATTTCCTGGTTCACCCTTTCATCTTTTAGCAGGATGGTCCTTAACCTCCACGTGTTTGAAGTCCTTCCAAACTTCTTCTTGTGATTGAGTTCTAATTTCAAGGCGTTATGGTTTGAGAATATGCAGGGGACGATCCCATTCTTTTGGTATTGGTTCAGACCTGATTTGTGACCCCGTATGTGGTCTATTCTGGAGAGAGTTCCATGTGTACTGGAGAAGAATGTGTATTCAGTTGAGTTTGGATGTAAAGTTCTGTAGATATCTGTGTAATACATCTGGTCCAGTGTATCATATAAAACTCTCATTTCCTTGGAGATGTTGTGTTTAAAAGACCTATCGAGTGTAGAAAGTGCTAGATTGAAGTCACCAAGTATAAGTGTATTATTATCTAAGTATGTCTTAACTTTGGTTATTAATTGTTGGATATATTTGGCAGATCCCACATTCGGGACATATATATTGAGGATTGTTAAGTCCTCTTGTTGGATAGATACTTTAAGTATGATATAGTGTCCCTCTTCATCTCTCACTATAGTCTTCGGGGTAAATTTTAGTTGATCTGATATGAGGATGGCTAACCCTGCTTTCTTTTGAGGACCATTCGAATGGTAAATGGTTCTCCAACCTTTTATTTTCAGGCTGTAGGTGTCCTTCTGTCTGAAATGAGTCTCTTGTAGACAGCAAATAGATGGGTCCTGCTTTTTTATCCAGTCTGACACCCTGCGCCTTTTGATGGGGTCATTAAGCCCGTTCACCTTCAGAGTTACTATTGACAGATATGAGTTTAGTGTCATCATGATAGCTATTCAGTCCTTGTTATTGTTGATTCTTCCACTGGACTTCTTCTTAAAGGGGAATTTTAAGAGTTCCCCTTAAAATTTATTTCAGAGCTCGTTTGGAGGTCGCATATTCTTTCAGTTCTTGCCTGTCTTGGAAGCTCTTTATCTCTCCTTTCTTTCTGAATCAGAGCCTTGCTGGATAAAGTATTCTTGGTTGCATGTTTTTCTCATTTAGGACCCTGAATATAATCTGCCAGCCCTTTCTGGCCTGCCAGGTCTCTTTGGAGAGGTCTGCTGTTACCCTAATACTCCTCCCCATAAAAGTCAGGGATTTCTTGTCTCTTGCTGCTTTAAGGATGTTCTCTTTACCTTTGGTATTTGGGAGCTTAACTATTAAATGTCAAGGTGTTGAAAGGTTTTTATTGATTTTAGGGAGGGATCTCTCTATTTCCTGGATCTGAATGCCTGTTTCCCTTCCCAAATTAGGAAAGTTTTCAGCTATGATTTGTTCAAATACATATTCTGGTTCTGGCCCTTTCAGCACCTTTGGGAACCCCAATTAAACGTAGGTCTTCTTACTCAGGCTGTCATTTATTTCCCTTAATCTATCCTCATGGTCTTTTAATTGTTTGTCTCTTTTTACCTCAGTTTCCCTCTTTGCCATCAACTTGTCTTCTATGTCACTCACTCGTTCTTCCACCTCGTTAACCCTAGTCGTTAGGACTTCTAGTTTGGATTGCATCTCATTCAATTGATTTTTAATTTCTGCCTGATTATATCTAAATTCTGCAGTCATGAAGTCTCTTGAGTCTTTAATGCTTTTTTCTAGAGCCACCAGTAGCTGTATAATAGTGCTTCTGAAATGGCTTTCTGATATTGAATTGTAACCCAGATTTTGTAACTGTGGGAGAGACGACTGTTTCTGATTCTTTCTTTTGAGGTGAGGTTTTCCTTCTAGTCATTTTGCTCAGTGCAGAGTGGCCAAAAACAAGTTGTATTTGAAAAAGGAGAAAAAGAGAGGAGAGAAAGAATGAAAGAAAAGAGAAAAAGTAAAAGAAAAAAGGAAGAAAAAAGAAAGAAAAGAAGAAAAAGAGAAAGAAAAGAAAGGAAAAAAAAAACGGTGGGGGAAGCAAACCGAAACCAGAAAGCAAAAAAAACAAAACAAAAAAAAAAAAAAAACAAAAACAAAAACAAAAAACAAAAAAAGCAAAAAAAAAAAAAAAACACGGGGGAGTATCTTCTGAATCTGTACACTTAAGTCCCTTTACTTCCCCTGGAATTTGTCCGTCTAGCTGGTCTTCTGGGGGAGGGGCCTGTTGTGCTGATTTTCTGGTGTTAGCACTTGGGGAGCTGCTCCTCCCCCTGCCTGGTGCAGGGCTCATTGGGGGTTGTTTACCCCGTGAGGCCCCAGGAGGAACAACCACAGTGGCAGAGGCCATCTCTGGAACCCTGGATTCAGCTCCCGCCGTAACTACAGAGCTCTGTGTGCAGGGGCCTGGATGCTCCGGAGGCGGGGCCGCTGATCTGCCCAGCTCGGTGCAGGAGCGTTCTTGCTGTCCTTGGCCCTCCTGGCCTCTGCCTGTCTAGGGGGAGTTCGGATCCTGGGCTGTGTCCCCGGCGCCCTGTGCTCCCAGGCCTGTGCTGTATGATTCGCGCTCCCCGCGGGGCAGCCCCCTCTCCGCGGAGCCGCTGCCGGAGCCTCTCAGAGCTGCTCCCAGAGCCGCGCAGCCCCCTCCGCGTGGAGCCTTTTCCTCTGCCGGAGCCGCCTCGGAGCTGCTCCCGGGGCACACAGCCCCCTCTCCAGGAGCCGCCGCCTGAGCTCCTCCGAGCTGCTCCCGGAGCCGCGCAGCCCACTCCGCGTCGAGTCTCTGCCCAAGCCCCCCCCCCCCCCCCAGCTGCTCCCAGGTCCATAGGTGCGCGCTGCAGCCCTTAGGGAGCTTGGCGCACTCTCCCCGGGGCGCAGGTGTCGGTTATTGTCCCAGGGAGCCCGAGGGCATCCCCGCCCTCCTGGGGTCCTGCTCTAACTCCCTGCGAGCGCCTTTCTGTCCGGGAAGATTGGTGCAGCTCCTGCTTCTCCGGGACCGAGCTTTCCTCTCCTGGGGGCACTCGCCCTGGCCTTAGCCGGTCTCCTCGTGGGATCCCTCCCCCTTGGAGGCCTTTTGTTTCTTTAATTCTTTTCCCCCCGTCTTCCTACCTTGATAGAAGCATGAACTCTTATCACTGTAGCATTCCAGCTGTTCTCTCTTTAAATCTCAGGCCGAATTCGTAGATTTTCAGGATGATTTGAAGGTTATCTATGTAATTTGGTGGGGCCAGGTGACTTGGGGACCCTACTCTTCCGCCATCTTGCCCTCCTCCTCCTGCATTGGTCTTTTTATCATTATATGATGATTTTCCTTATCTGTTGCTACTTTTTTTGGCTTAATATCTATTTTGTCTGATATTGCTACCTCTACTTTATTTTGGATTCTTCTTTTATGGCATGTCTATCTCCATCCCTTCACTCTGAGTTTATATGTGCCCTTAAATCTGAAATTGGCTCTCTTTAGGCCGCATATAGTTGGCTTGTTTTAAAAATCTTCCCAGCCAGGGACACCTGGGTGGCTCTGTGGTTGAACATCTACCTTTGGCCCAGGGCGGAACCCTGAGATCAAGACCAGCATCTGGCTCCCTATAAGGAGCTTGCTTCTCCCTCTATGTCTCTGCCCCTCTCTCTGTGTATCCCATGAATGAATAAATAAAATCTTCAAAAAATTAAATAAAATCTACCAAGCCATTGTGTGCCTTTTAATTGGTAAATTCAGTCCCTTTATATTTAGAATAATTATTGAGGGCAGCCCCTGCGGCTCAGCGGTTTAGTGCTGCCCTCAGCCTAGGGTGTGATCCTGGAGTCCCAGGATCAAGTCCCAAGTCAGGCTCCCTGCATGGAGCCTGCTTCTCCCTCAGCCTGTGTCTCTGCCTCTCTCTCTCTCTCTCTCTCTCTCTCTCTCTCTCTCTGTGTGTGTGTGTGTGTGTCTCTCATGAATAAATAAATAATTTAAAAAATAGAATAATTATTGATATATAAGGACTTACTAATGCCATCTCACTGACTTTTGGTAGGTTGATCTGTTGTTCCTAGGGCAGATGGTTCCTTTTTTTTAAATTTTTTTTTATTTATTTACGATAGTCACACAGAGAGAGAGAGAGAGAGTGAGAGAGGCAGAGATACAGGCAGAGGAAGAAGCAGGCTCCATGCACCGGGAGCCCGACGTGGGATTTGATCCCGGGTCTCCAGGATCGCGCCCTGAGCCAAGGGCAGGTGCTAAACCGCTGCGCCACCCAGGGATCCCAGATGGTTCATTTTTTTATGGAATTACAGATTAATAGAATTAGCTGCTTACCTGAGTGACAATGAAAACATATAAAACATTTGAATATAATAATAACCACAACAATAATAAATAATAATAATTAATAATAATGAAAATAAAAACATGGAAATCACCCCATATTCAAAATCTTTTTTTATAAATTTATTTTTATTGGTGTTTAATTTGCCAACATATAGAATGCTCATCCCATCAAGTGCCCCCCTCAGTGCCCGTCACCCAGTCACCCCCATCCCCCACCCACCTCCTTTTCCACCACCCCTACTTCGTTTCCCAGAGTTAGGAGTCTCTCATGTTCTGTCTCTTTTTCTGATATTTCCCACTCATTTTTTCTCCTTTCCCCTTTATTCAAAATCTCTGTTTTTTGGAATAATCATGTGTATATTTTGGAATCAGGACTTAAAATAACTTTATATAGGAAATGTGAATTTATTTATCTTGAATTGTATATTACCATAGTTGATGATATTCACATTTTGCACCCTGATTTCATTAAACGCAGAGAGTGACAAATGGGAGATGCAAAAAGGAGATTTTCCAAGGAAAAGAGAAGCTCAGAGAGGAAACTGATGTCCAAATGGCAGCTGCAGTAGCACATCCCTCCTACTCCTAAAATTGATGCTTTTCTCCTGGGAATAAGGTCCAGAGTTGGAAGGGGAAAAGTCAAAAAGAAACAAGCAGAGATCTGAGAAGCTGATATATTGTTAGATAGATAGATGATGTTAGATAGATAGATAGATGATATATCTCCTAGAATTATGGTAAGCAAAGTAGGTGATCAATTACTATATGTAATTTAAAAGACATATCAGAAAGGGAGACAGAACATGGAAGACTCCTAACTCTTGGAAACAACTAGGGATGTTGGAAGGGGAGGAGGGCGGGGGGTAGGGGTGACTGGGTGGCAGGCACTGAGGTGGGAACTTGACGGGATGAGCACTGGATGTTATTCTGTATGTTGGCAAATTGAACGCCAATAACAAATAAATTTATTATTAAAAAAAAGAGTCAGTGCCCAACCGACAGAGCCACCCAGGTGCCCACTTCCATAATCTTTCAATGTTCGATGGCATCACAGGTAAAATAGCAGGGACTATAATATTTTTCATATGAAGATTTTAAATTCCATCTTTTTAATTATACAGGAATATTAAAATGTAACACTTTTTATTTTTAAAAAAAGACACTACTGTAAAATCCACTTTCTTAAAAAAATCTTCCCTTCCAGTTTTCTTCAGTGTCTTTCTCCCTTCCATTAAAAGTAAGGAAGGGGCACCTGGTTGGCTCAGTGGTTGAGTGTCTGCTTTTGGCTCAGGTCATGACCCTGGGGTCCTGGGATAGAGTCTAACTTCAGGCTCCCTGTGGAAAGTCTGCTTCTCTCTCTGCCTATGTCTCTGCCTCTCTCTGTGTGTCTCTCATGAATAAATAAATAAGTAGATAGATAGATAAAATCTTTTAAAAATAAATAAAATAAAAATTAACAAAAAATGCAGACAGTGCAATTGTCTCTGACTCTGTCTCTACCTTTCTCTGTGTGTCTCTCATGAATAAATAAATAAAATACTTTTAAAAATAAAATAAAAGTAAGGGATTAACACTTTGATTTTTCGTTTATCCCTAAAACTTGAATTCAGATAGCCCTGGGCAAGTTAATATTAAGCTAACATTAGTCATAGCACCTTAGTATGAATAGATTGATCAGATTACTCCCTAGAAGAACAAAGAAATAGGACAAAAGGAAAAACATATTGATGGGGAAGAGGGGTAAATAAGTTACAACACAATACAAACCTAGATGGGTAGACCCGGGGAGAAGTGGTGGTCCTAGCTAAGCAGCATAAGAATATAGGACACTTGTCATCTCCTCTAATGTCGTAAGTGATCTGCAAGGGCTTCTGGGCCACCTAATAAGTGACCACTAACTCCTTTAACCATTCCTCGAAGAAATTCATTAATGTCCTAGAAATATTTCCTCTCCCTTTTAAAAACGAAAATAGACATTCTTAAAATAATGTTAATACATTAATAAAATTAAATCTCTGGTATCCCAAAATGATCCTAAAAAGTATAATCTATGCTAATCTGAAAAAATAGTAAACAAATATAATATGGACAAGACTCTTCCATTATAAGAACCCACAAAATTATTACTTGTGATCCCATTACAATGCTAAATTATATTCAAACACAAAGCACTATTAAATCAAACAGACCAGGGATCCCTGGGTGACGCAGCGGTTTGGCGCCTGCCTTTGGCCCAGGGCGCGATCCTGGAGACCCGGGATCGAATCCCACATTGGGCTCCCGGTGCATGGAGCCTGCTTCTCCCTCTGCCTGTGTCTCTGCCTCTCTCTCTCTCTCTGTGACTATCATAAATAAATAAATAAAATTAAAAAAAATATTTAAAAAAATCAAACAGACCAGACATGGTTACAGTTACTCTTTTTAAAACACAATATAACACTCATTTAGAATTCATATAACACATCAAAATATGTATCTTACAATGAATTATAAGGAGATAAATACACTTGTTAGCAGCACAAAGTCTGTTTTCTAATAAGATATTATTTTAATAACAAAGTACAAGCAAAATCAATACTTTTCTAGAGAAAATATTAGAAAAATTTCCATTTCTCTAAGATATTAGAATTGATTTTGGTTTTATCATTCCCCCCATTCATATTAGTATCATAACTGTGTGGCTAAAACAACTCCTTGTCTATAAAAATATGTTGGAACCTTTGTTGATTTCCACATTCCTCCAGATGAGAAGTAGCATGTATCTTTATTATATAGCACACAGATTTTATGTAGATCATTGTTTTAAATTAGAGCATTTTGCAAAAACATGTTTCAAAGTACTGTAATATTTTAGACCTCAGATTTAATTATGAATCATATCTTGGGTCTGCTACTTGCATACTAGTACCAAACTAGTACTAGTATACTGCTACAGGTAGCAGATAAATAACTGTAAGGGGAGTCCAATGCTGCCAAAATTAATCTTTTGCAGTTTTTTTTCTCCCAAAATGTGAAAGAATCTCCTTCCATAGCTGCTAGGAGGTAGGCTGTGCATGACTCACAATGGTATGACTCGGGTAAAGCTGGACCAGAAAAATTTCTGAAGGTCCACAAATTTCAATGGTCCACATGCCTAGCTGCCTTCAGTCCATGAAGGTGACTTGACAGTTGCCACTTAAATTAAAGAAATAAATACAAAATGGTGAGGCTTTTAAAAGGTGTACCCATCTCTTCATCTTTTTTCTCTGGCCTAAGCTTAGTAATTAATTAGTGCACTGCTTCTTTCATAGGCTCAAAAAGTGCAGTAACCTGTCAGAGATAGTCAATGTTACTCTAGGAGCATGGTGAAAACTCTTTGTATTATTCAGGTCCATATATTTCAATACATATTCTTTGGAAATAGTTTAAGAGTACTGGAACTGTGATTATCACTTATCTGCTGTCTCCTGGACCTATAGAGACAATTTGGGTCACATTGTATGTTCTTTGGTGAACTATTTGGCTTGGGTGGATTCAGTATGACATCTTATACAGTCCATAGAGGTTACTGTATGTGAATTGATTTCTTGTTATTACTTTAAATATAACAGAGGCCGGAGTTCAGATTTTCATTTTATGAACAGGTGTGATAGATGATGTTTCATATTGACAATTAAATGAAGGAAATAGTTATTTGAGTCTTCAAATCCTGGATTATAATCACATATGGGAGATAAAAATGGTCCCATGTTTATATCACTTTCTTTTCACAGAATAACATATTGTCCATCCTACTTAAAATACAATCAAAATATGATGTTTGAATATAAACTGTGGCTACTAGTATAAAAAGACAAACTACATTGCCTCTAAATACAGAGACTCAGTGTCCATTGCAGCAAAACTAAGTGCTTATGATGAGCCCAAGCTGATAGTCTCCGGTGTCTTAGGTTCACATAAAACTGATGACTCTGAGTACATATATATAGAATGCCACTGAAGTTTTACAGTTTAATTCCTGACTTGATAACAAATTATTACATGGACATGTCAACATGTGATGGTGGAATACAGTGCTTTAAACAGTTTCCTCATATAGGTGAAATAGAGCATAACTGAAAAGTCGTCAGTGCTCCCTGTGATTACTTTCCAGTGGCTTGTGATATTACAAATACCTTCTGATATACTTGCATTTCAGATAACATTCAGGTTTTGTTTTAATTTAGCATAATTCAGTGGTATGGTTGCTTACAAAGGATTTTGCATGGAGTTGGATGCTATCTTGTCTTGAAAGTCGTCTTCTGAACTCATTAGTGGTGAAGTAGTATATGACTGGGTCAAGACAGGAATTCATACTAGCAAGACAGAGAGCAACTGAATGAAATATTAGAATCACCCTTCTGGCTAGGCAGCTTTGAATTTTGTTGGACTTGACCAGGAAATCCAAAGGAAAACTGAAGTGATAAGGTGCAAAGCAAATTAGGAATACTCCTGCACAGGTTAGAATCATCTTCAAGGCTTTCTTTTTCTCCCCAAGGTCTTGGGCCACAGGATATTTATCATGCAGTGATAAAACTGTCTTCCAGGTACAATATAGGACAATCAGAAGAGGAGTGACAAACCCAATCAACTCGCCAATGGTCATCATGGCAATATACTGGGCCAAATTGACGTTCCTGGTAGGAAGATCCACAAAACATTTGGTTCTGTTACCTGCAGTGTCATCACTGGTTCTGAGGAGAGGAAAGAGAAGACAGGCAAGGCAGATGATCAACCAGCCAGCAATGCTGATATATAGGTCATATTTCTGTTTGCAATCATGGAAGCGAAAGGGATATATAAGAAACAAAAACCGTCTCACGCTTATGCAGACCAAGAAGTAGATGCTTGCATACATGTTGACATACTTCAGGTAGAAACAGAACATGCAGAGGCCAGGCCCAAATGGCCAGTCATGATTTAAGTAGTAAAAGATCCTCAGTGGCAGGGAGAGAACTTGTAGTAAGTCAGCAATGGCTAAGTTTATCATGAATATCACAGCCCGTTTGGTTTCTTTCATATAGCCATAAAATACCCATAAGGCTAATATATTCCCTATGAGACCTGGCACAAGAATTACAGTATATGTCACTGCATAGATAAAATATCGAAAATCTGTCTTGTCCCCATCTGGCCCAGTACACGTGACATTAATAGGCATGTTTCTTTCCAGAACAACTATCTTTGCTAAATGGTGGATCAAGTAAGTCAATCGGAGAAGGACAAACAGTGTATGTTCTCATTCATTTGGGGAATATGAATAATAGTGAAAGGGAATATAAGGGAAGGGAGAAGAAATGTGTGGGAAATATCAGAAAGGGAGACAGAACATAAAGACTTCTAACTCTGGGAAATGAACTAGGGGTGGTGGAGGGGGAGGAGGGCGGGGGGTGGGGGTGAATGGGTGACTGGCACTGAGGGGGACACTTGACAGGATGAGCACTGGATGTTATTCTGTATGTTGGTAAATTGAACACCAATAAAAATTAATTTATTAAAATAAAAAAAATAAATGGTGGATCAAAACAGAAATTCACGATCAACTGCTCCTCTTTCTAAAGACTTTTTATCAATGGGTTGTAGAGAGTGAGAATAAAATAACCTCTTTGTTACTTCATTGGTCTGAGCCTCTACATAATTTGGAAGACTTTCAAAGAAGTATTTGCATATTTGCCTTGGATTTTTTTATAGTAATCACACTCAAGTCTAATGTGCAAGCACCGATTAACAAACTATTATAACTTTTCTCTCTTGTTTACTGTTATAAGGCCTTCTGGGATATCATGACAGTTGATTCTCTCCCATTTGGATTATGAATGTGCCACACAGCAGCTCTTCGAATTTCCATATGACGATAGGCATCTCTTTACAGGTGTTTGACAGCAGTTTTTTTTTTTCTGATTTTTGGCTCACATAGAAGGAAGGTTTTGTTTAGTACTCAGTGAGTCCGCAGTTCTTCAGAGGTGATTAACTTGGATACATCAGCTTTCTGAGACTTTTTCAGTTAGGTGTTGAAAGCTAAAAAATGGGAAGCAAAGGCAGAGCTGCAAGTGAAAAAACAAACAAATTATTGTCTGGCACTTTTGCAAAAAAAGAAAGAGCCTATGTGTACAAAAATCTATTCATTTGAATGGAAAATTCTGATGTAAGTGAGGGTGACAAGCCAGTTTCTGTAAATTACTTTAGAATCACAGGAAAGTATAGCTAGAAGTAACCTCAAAGGTAATGTAGTCTGTGTCTTGAACCAACTTTAAGAGCTTTTTAGAAATGCTGGGGACTCTCAGGGCCCACCCAGGACCTGTTGAAACAATCTGCAGTTTAACGAAAGCGACATGTGATTTTTATGCATATTTACATTTGAGAGGCTCTGATTTAGATCACTGATTCACAAACCACATTGATTGTCAGACTCATCTGATGGAGTTTTTTAAAAAAAATCAACTTTCTATAGCTTTCCTGGTATCTCCTCTGGAGATTCTGATTCAGTATATAAGCCCCAAATTTGTACTTTTTAAAACCTTTCCACATGATTCAGATATAGTCAACTGAGCATTCCTCCTTGAACCATCATTATAGAGGCTACTAAGTTGATCAGAATCCTTCTCAGATGTCTGAAAATAAGTGAGCAACCAGCCTCTCTTGAAATACTGCATTAACATGGGTCATTTAGTCATCTCTTAAATATCCTGGTTAACAGACCATAGTACCAGTAGAGAGAATCAAAATCCCAAGGTAATTGATTCAGCTGGAGTTTTGTTCTGTGGTGAACAAATTTTAGCTTAGGGACTTGAATAGTTGCCTTAAGGCTGCTGCAATTCAGGAAGGTTTAACTGACTTTAAAGACGTGGGAAAAACAAAAATGGAATAAGAATTATGAAACATCCTGCTTTATATTATCAAATGCATTGTGCTTTAAAGTGTGCTTTAAAGTGCTTCCTGCTATTGAAAGAATTGTTTTGTTAAATTTTTTTGACTCAATTGCTTAATAAGAAAAATAGCACATTTTGTTCAAAGATATGGTGCTCATTTTAACTAAAAGACCTGATGAATGATATCTTAGGTAAAGACAAAGTAGATAGATGACATTATAATATACAAGGAAGCACAGCTGTAAAGAATACCATAGATATTGAAAGTGATTAAAATTAGAGGTTGTTTAGTTCTAAAACTGAAATACATCTTTATAATATTTACAGAGGTAGTGATTTTGCATAGGTGGCAGGCAAAATAGGGTGGCAGATCAAACAATCAAAAGCCCTTGGTTTTCAACCTTCTTTTAACTATACAGTAGTCATGGTCTTCTAATGTCACTGAATAGACATTAGAAGTTTATACAACTATACATCCAGTCAACCTCCATTGAACATCCATTTTCCCTTGTGGGCAATGACTCTCAAATTTATATTTCTTTTACGCTGTAGCTCTCTTTCCAACTTTATATAAGAACTCTTCTCTTGAAGAGTTATCACCTCAAAATTCAATCTATGAAAATAAAATTAATATTTGTTCAAAATATGTCTTATCTTGTCAGATTATGTCATCTCTTTGATAAAAAAAATCTAATGTTTTTTTCTCCTCTTACTTAGAAGAAAGATCAAAGTTATTTACAATGGCCTACATCTCTGGGGTGCTTGAGTGTCACAGTCGGTTAAGCTTCTGACTCTTGGTTTCACCTCAGGTCTGATCTCAAGGTTGTGAGATCAAGCCCCATGTGAGGATCCATGCTCAGTGCAGAGTCTGCTTGGGTTTCTCTCTCCCTCTCCCTCTGCCCCTCCTCTCTCTACCTCTCTGTTTCAAATAAATAAATAAATATTTTTAAATGGCCTAATCTGTTTTTTAGTTAGTAATTTTTGTCTGTGTCCTTTTTATGCCTCTCTTTTCCTGCTTATTCCACCCTACCATAGCAAGGCCAGAAATTCTTTGAAGTCAGAGGTTGGGGTTTAGACACCTTTATATCCCCTGGAGCACCCAGAGATATGTTTGGAATGTGATGGATTCATCCAATATTTATTCAGCAAATATTTATTCAACATCTGCCATTTGCCAGGCACTGCTCTTGATATGAGGATAGAGTGGAAAAGGGCACATGATTTCAGTCTTCATGGACCTTATTTTCTAGTGAGGCAGAATGATAATTGCCATACAATATTTAAAAAGTGTGTTTGTAGGCAATCTACAGCATACTCTATAGGACAAATGAAGGTAAACTAAAATATTAAGAACATTTTTCCTTAAGTGAAGTGAAATCAAAGCTATGACTACCCTCCCAAAGTCTATAATCTTCCTATTGGTCATTCTGTCATTGGGCACATTTTAGTGCATTTTCATATGTATATCCTAGCCTGTAACCTCAAAATGCTTCTGAATAGAATATATACTTTACAATTCCTCTGGCTTCCTCTGGGAATGTTGATGATGATTTCCCTTTGTTTAAAAAACATTATTTTCTAGTAGGAAAAGTTGCTTGGGGTGACTGAAAAAGCTTTCTTTCGTGGGAAAAAAAAAACTAGTTAAAGCCCATGTTTTAGAATGAATATAAACTCCTCAGTTTTTAAAGAGTGATGGAGACAAAAAAATAAAGGAAGCATTTTTCTTCAGAACATGACACTATTTTCTGAGATTTTCCTTTCTTAGGAAAGAAGTCCATATCATCTCAGACACAGAAAGAGACTCCAGTTTGAATGAGGTATTTATTTAAAGAATCATGCCAGCATCTTTGTTCAAATTATTTTTTGCTATCAGGAGACTAATCTTCTTTAATTTTACATACTTCCTTTTGGGAAGAAAAAAAGAAGAGAAAAACATGAAACTAATGGCCCAAATCTGGCCTGATCCCCAGCAATCTACACGTCAGAAACTATTTCATATGGAGTCCTCACGGGAAGTTATTATCTTCATTTACAGATATTTATGTTCATCCAAACCTGAAGCTTTACTAAATTTCACTCATGATATGGTTCAAGAGTATTTTCCAGCAATATTTTGCCTTTGGTTGCTTTTCCAGGAAAAGCGTGATTCAAATGAATATCAGGGATAACTTTTTGTGTTATTTTACTGGGACTTCTTCTGAACAAGTTACTATTATCTATGAAGGTGCTAGACTTTTACCCATCAAAATCTGTTTTTGTATTTTAATAAATAAAGTGAACAACTGGGGTGCCTAGGTGGCTCAGTCCATTAAGTGTCTGCCTTCAGATCAGGTCATGATCCCAGAGTCCTGGGATCAAGCTCTGCACCTTGGGCTCCCTGCTCAGTGGGGAGCCTGTTTCTT
The DNA here is from genome assembly GCF_905146905.1 of Nyctereutes procyonoides. Classification (NCBI taxonomy): domain Eukaryota; kingdom Metazoa; phylum Chordata; class Mammalia; order Carnivora; family Canidae; genus Nyctereutes; species Nyctereutes procyonoides. The sequence goes on along the minus strand of NW_026575125.1, from coordinate 60,063,467 downwards.
CCTTTCCCTCTGCCGTTCACTTGTGCTTGATTTCTCTCTACTTCTCTCTTTCTCTCAAATAAATAAAATATTTTTTTAAAAAAGAAAGTGAACCATTAAAAATATTAGATCATCAAATGACCTAATTTTTAATGGTGGTCTTCGAGCCATATTAGGGGCAAGTAAAGACTATATTTTGGGATGTGAAACTCTGCCCAGCAACCATCCAGTCATAGGTCATAGGCAACTACTTACCCAAAAGCCAATTTTATTTTAGAGTTCTAGTTAGGTTTATACTTTAGTAAGCCAATAAAAGGCAGATCTAGTGCTTCAAGTGACTGCAAATGATGTGGGACTGAATAAGGTGTGTACATGTGTGTGGGAGGCAAACGTTTGTTCCACTATAATTCATAAGTAATCACAAATATTGAATGCAAGAGAGCAAAACAATTTCTTCCTGATTTTTATCAAGACACAGCATATATCAGGTGTCCTTTTTCACTTTTAAAAATCTTCAAAGTCAAATACTTTATAATCTTTCCAGAAAACCTGTCTGGCAACTGCAACTAGGTAAAGAGCTGACTACAACACAGTACACAAATACTTTAGAAAGTCTTTCCTGGCTAATCCTCCTAGGGAATTTACCAGTTCTGTCCTACTGAAAATTTAATCATAATTTTTATTTTAAAGAGGTGTGTTCTGCTTGGATACTACATTCAATTAAGGCTTCCAATTTCTCTTATATTTGATAACTCTTATGATTCCTTCATAAGCCAACTTCATAAAGAGGAGGAAGTAACTATGTTTGGACACACAATGTAGTTACTGTGGGCATTGGCAGTTTGCCAGTAAGTTCTTCCATTTGCCTCAGTCTAAATGTCTTTGCAGAGTTCTGAAGCCCATTTCCTCTTCAACAGATAGTGCATCTTGCTACTCTGAGTAGTACTCTTTTAATTACCAAGAGACAGCAAGGAGTATATTACTCCCTCTCACATTACCAATAAGTAATGCCCAGTCACGTTGCCTTTTCTCTGATATCCTATGTTTTGATCTTTCATATCCTGGAGACAAAGGAACATCAATTGGTATTGGTGACCTCAGAGGCTATTAAAATCTGCACTGATAATTAACAAGTACTTTAGCCACTATCCACTTCCTTGCTCCTACCATCCTTTAAAAACTGTTAGTTTGTTCTTATACAGCTCCTATCTCTCAGCATCTTGTTCTTTACACACAATAGAAAGCTGTTTGTTTTTATTTTCCCTTTTTCTTAAGCAGTGTTTCTCAAAATGTGGTCTCTGCACTAACTGGAATGCATATTAAAAATGAAAACTTCCAGATGGAACAAATATTAACTTTCAAAGGATAGAGCCAAGGTAGCTACATTTTAACAAGCTACTAAGATAAACAAATCTGAGAGCCTTCAAATCAGAGTCTTCTTTGAGTTACAAAAGGCAACATCAATATCAATTTAGTAATTTTCTTAAGCTCCATACCAAGACTAGGTCCTTGCAAGAATTCTCTGTGCTTTCCTATCTCCATTGCCTGGGTTCTTGATTTTCCCTCTGCTTAAAGTGCATCCTCATCTTTACCTATTGAAATTCTACCCATCTTCTGACACCACTCTTTTAAAAAATGCTACCTTCCTTATGAAAGCTTTCATTATCCTCTGCCTGATTATGATTATACCCACCTGTTAACACCCATAGAACTTTGCATTATAAATATGCTTTCTTTTCTTATTCATTCCACAAAATTATGAGCTCTTTACCAGGAAAGACCAATGTTTTTTTATAATATTTTATTTATTTATTCATGAGAAACACAAAGAGAGAAAGAGGCAGAAACACAGGCAGAGAGAGAAGCAGGCTCCATGCAGGGAGCCTGATGTGGGACTCGATTCCGGGCCTCCAGGATCACATCCTGGGTCAAAGGCCGCACTAAACTGCTGGGCCACCAGGGCTGCCCGAAGACCATGTTTTACTGATGTATATATGACCCTCCATCACTAAAGTGTCTAGCTATTTTGCATGTAGTAGGAACTCAATTATATTCAACTAAGTTTATTGAACATCCATGCCAGAGCTTAATGCAATGGGAGAATCCCTTTATGTTTCATATATGCTAAATTATTTTGTAAACAATTGGAATATAGCTCTATATTGTTGACTGTTGTTTAACTTGTGGCTCATAATAAGTCTCAAGTCTTTATTTATACATAGTTAAAATACAAGAGAAAGTAGTAAATCACTTTTGATAGGTATTATAAAACACAGAGCAAACAGTTTAGAATATCATACAGTGAACTATCTAGCTATCAGTGTCTCCTATTTTTACACTCTGGGTGTATGTATCCTAACTTTCAGTTTAAAATACAGGTCACCATTTTTTTACAAAGTTCCATTTTAGACGTTATATTTCAAATATCTTAACTTTGTAGATGTGATGAGAAAATCACAAGTCGTGTTACGGTGGGAAAACTATGTATTTCCTATTCCCATTGCTGACATGGATGTGGGGATTTTCCTCCACTCTTCTGAATGTTCATCTAGTGTTTCAGACCAGACATCAGATTTTGGACAAAAGGGGGATTTTTTAAAGGAAAATTAAAAGCTTCCAAGTTTATATAAAATAAGCTAAAGCCCAATATAACCAGGTCCTTCTGGCTGTTTTCATTTTTTGCAGTCCTTTTCTTGTAATTTTCTCTTTGAGAGTGTGCCCTATCCACTGCTTCACAAGATTAATAGGCTGCAAAAGTGGAGAAGTAAAGCAGCTTTATGAGGTCTGGTAAAAAGAACAAGAGTAGAGTGGAAAATTAAACCAGTTCCAGGGCCTCACTCCAGGGTTGGCTTTGATTTTGAGTGTAGGTGGATGGCTACCTAATGTGGTGTGATTTCAAGAGCTACCAAAAAGCCTTCCTTTAAGAAAAAAAGAAGTACAAATCCTCTCCAATTTATTGGCTGGGGCCCAAACTCCTTTTTCTTAAAAATAACACTTCTTCCTTATGTATATATTATATAGAAAATTTAGGTTTGTAATACAAGACTTCCACTTTTAAAGATGGAATCCAGGGCCGGGAAGCTCGCCCAGGTCCCTGCATCTGAGCGCGGGCGGTTCAGAGCAACCCCAGGGCTGGGGGCTGGGGGCTGGGGGGTGGAATGGGGTAGTAGCCGAGGACTGACGAGGGACGCCGCTGTGGGGGCGGGCATGTTCCCCGAGGCGGCCTCTCCGGACAGTGGCCTTGATGGCGGTGGCCCAGGGGGGAGGTGACCCACGTGCTGGTGGCCTCTGGGAGGAGTGACCCTCGTGGTGGTGGCCCCTGGAGGCAGTGCCCTCGTGGTGGTGGCCCTTGGTGGTCCAAGACATCTGCAGATGGCCACCATAAATGTCAGCCAACTACTTTCCATTGGGCTGCATCACCGCAGAGTAGCAGCTGCTGGAGTACTAATAGAACCTTAGGCTTCCTATCAGGGAAGGAAAGGCAGAGTTTTTCTAACTGGTTTTCAGGCAAGAATCTCCCAAAATAGAAGAAGGGCCATGTGCTCTCCGCACCAGTGGCTCATGGCCCTGGCATCCAGCACGGAACTCTAGTTCCTTTTTAGTCATTTCACATTTTATCCTTTCAAAATGACTGATACTTTTTATTCCCCCTTTTAAATAGAAATGGAATTAGGTTTCATTAATGAGGTTTTCAAATTAAACCATTTCTCGTATTTCACACTCATTCTTGAAACAATTTTCTTCAAACTTCAATTCTTCAAACTTAAGCTTAGTGTTGGGAAAAAAAAAAAAACAACCCCAAACCTAACACTTATAAAAAAAAAAATAAAGATGGAATCCAGGAACTTAAAACTGGTATCTTTTCCTGGGGAATATCAGTACCCCACACAAACTCAGACTTTCTGTATCATATGTAATAGATCCTAGCGGTTTTGCATTCTATACTTTTTAGCTCAGATAGTGTATTAATTTTTTGGTCTTGGTGCTGAATATTTTCCCCCCATAGTTAATTGTGTTTTACTTATATGTTGAGGCCATTTTCTATGCACTATATTATTCAAAATCTATAGCATTTTGTTTTAAAGAACGAAAGGATATTATGGAAGCCTCTCAGTAAATGCTTGAGGTCTTTAGAAACTGCATAAAAAATCCTGATAAAAAATGATTTAAATTTTAACATTTCAAATACTAAAATGCAAGTAGAAAACAAAAGAGGTTGTTTAGCTTAAGTAATTACCCTAAAATGCACCCATGTACTTCTCAATAATTACTCTAAAAAACTGCCTGTGGAACATTTGACATCCCAATAAAAAGACAATGTAAAATATGGGGATCTCATTTTTGGATTTTAATGATAGATACTAAATCATGTCCATAGATCAGACTTTGAGGAGGGCAAGGCATAGGGGAACAAGACAATGAACACCTCTATCTCAAATGATTGACTGTAAGACTCTTCTAGCATTAGTTTTTCTTTTCTGGACTTGTCTTATTTTTTAGCTTTTAGTAGCTTGTTTCTTCTGGTACTCCAACTAAACAGGATTCTTTTGCATACATCTCAATTTTCTACTATTTTTTCTATACTTGGAAAATGGATCCTATAAATTAGGAAAACCCTAAAGGACTTTATGTTGTCACTCATTTTAAAAATAAACCTCCACTATTCACCACCACAGTGCAGCTGCATGTCACAGCCTGGCTGGGTCTTAGCCTGCCCCACTCACCCCAGTGTGACAGTGTAAGCACATAGTACAGATGGGTTGGGTACTATCCTTACCCATGTCCACAGCACAAATACAACCCAACCATAGCTGGGAACACACAACCAACACAAGGGACACCACTTGAGCACCTAGCTCTGGTGGCCAAAGGAGATTGTGCTTCTGGGCTCCATGTTACTTGTCCTACACAAGACCATCCTTCAAGATTGGGAAAGGTAGTTGATTTGTGTAATATGTAGAGACAAACACAGAGAATCAGGGAAAATAAGAAGACAGAGGAATATGTCCCAAATGCAAAAAAAAATCAAGGCAAAATATCATTCAAAAAAGGTATTAATGTAATGGGGATAATATACTTAATAAAGACTTCAAATTAATGGCTATAAATATGCTTAATAAACATGGGAAAATAATGGATGGACACAGTGAAATTTTTAACAAAGAAATAAGATATGTAAGAAAGTTCTGAACAGAAGTTACAGAACTAAAGAATGCATCACCTAAATTGACAAATGCACTAGACAGCTTCAACAGGATAGTGGATGAAGCTAAAGATCAAATCCATGAGCTGGAAGGCAAAGCAACAGAACTCGGACAGACAAGGAAGAAGATATGAAATGAAGAAGATAACATAAGGGACATTTGGGGCAATGTCAAGGGAATAACATTTTCATTATAGGAGTCCCAGAAGGGGAGAGATAGAGAAAGAGTCAAAAAATATATTTGGAGGGATCCCTGGGTGGCGCAGCAGTTTAGCGCCTGCCTTTGGCCCAGGGTGCGATCCTGGAGACCCGGGATCGAATCCCACATCGGGCTCCCGGTGCATGGAGCCTGCTTCTCCCTCTGCCTATGTCTCTCTCTCTCTCTCTCTCTCTCTCTCTCTCTCTCTCTCTCTCCCTCTGACTATCATAAATAAAAAAATAAAAAAATATATTTGGAGAAATAATGGTTGAAAACTTCCCTAAACTGGGGAATGAAACAAAAAGTCTTAGAGAACCCAGAGAGTCCCAAATGAAATAAGCTCCAAAAGAGCTACACTGAGACATGTCATAATTGAAATGGTAAAAAGTAAGATACAGAATGAATTGTAAAAACAACAAGAGAAAAACAGCTTCTTACATACAAGGGAAGTTTGACAGAATATCAGAAAAATCTTTCCTCCAGAAACTTTGTAAGCCAGAAGAGAATAGCACAACATATTCGAAGTGCTGAAAGGAAAAACTTCCAGCCAAGAATTATTGGTTATATAATGGAATAAGGTTAATATTCAGAATTGAAGAAAAGATCAGGAACTTTCCAGATAAATAAAACCTAGTTGATTGCCACTAAACTGGCCTTACAATAAATGTTAAAGGGACTTCCCTAAACTGAAAGAAAATGGGACTAAATTACAAACAAGAATATATACAAAACTGAAAAATCTCACTGGAAAGGATAATTATACTGTAAGGTGGCAGATCAGTCACTTATAAAACAATTATGAAAGTTGGAATTTAAAGATTAGTAAAATTAACTGAAAATGCAGTAACTAGTTAAAGGATGTGTAAAATAAAAATATGTATGAGGCACTTGGGTGGCTCAGTTGGCTGAGCATCTAACTCTTGATTTTGGCTCAGGTTTGTGAGATTGAGCCCCACATTGGGCTATGCACTCAGGGCAGTCTTCTTGTCCCTCTCCCTCTGCTCCTCCTCCTGCTTGCTCTCTCTCTCTCTCTCTCTAACTAAAATAAACAGATAAAATATTTTTTAAAAAATATGTAAAATGTAACATCACAAACAACAACAAAAAACATGGGGAAAATATAATAAAAATTGCCATTTTGGAATGCACTCAAATTTAACTTGCTAAAACTCAAATCAGACTATTAGATACACAGGAAGTTTATTTGAACCTTACAGTAAGCTCAAAGCAAAAGTCTGTAGTAAATATACAAAAGAAATGATAGAGAAATCAAAATATAACACCAAAGAAAGCCATCAAACCATAAAGAAAGAGAAAAAAAAGTAGAAAGCAATACAGAGGAACTACAGAAACATCCAGAAAATAATTAATAAAATCTCAATAAGTACATACCCATCAGTAATTACTTTAAATGTAAATGGACTAAAATCTTCAATTAGATGACTTTGAAGGGTTGAATGGATAAAAGAACAAAACCCTATATATGCTGCCCATGAGAGACACACTTCAGAAATAAGGACAACACAGATTGAAAGTGAAGGAATGGATAAATATATTCCAAGTAAATGAAATAAAAACAAAGCTGGCATATCTATAGTCAGCAGACAAAATAGATTTTAAACAAAGACTGTAATAATAGACAAAGAAAAATACATAATGATAAAGAAGTCAATCCAATAAAAGGACCCAACATATACATATACATATACATATACATATACATATACATATACATAAAACGTAGGAACACGAAAGTACATAAAGCAAATACTAATAGACCTAAAAGGAAAAAAATTACAGCAATGCAATAATAATAGAAAATTTTAACTCCTCACTTATATTAATGGAGAGATCATCCAAAGAAAGAATTAATAAGGAAACATCATTCTTAAATGACACATTGAACCAGATGGACTTTTTTAAAGATTTTATTTATTTATTCATGAGAGACACACAGAGAGAGAGGCAGAGACACAGGCAGAAGGAGAAGCAGGCTCCTCACAGGGAGCCCGATGTGGGACTCAATCCCGGATCCCAGGATCAGGCCCTAAGCCGAAGGCAGATGCTCAACCGCTAAGCCACCCAAGTGTCCCGAACCAGATGGACTTAATATATAGAGAATGTTGCATCCAACAGCAATAAATACACATTCTTTTCAAGTGTACATAGAATATTCTCCACTATAAATGACATGTTAAGCCACTAAACAAGTCTTAATAAATTCGGGGAGACTGAAATTGTATCAAACACATTCTCTGACCAATATGGTATGAAACTAGAAAGAAATGGCAAAAAACATTTGGAAAAACCACAAAAATGTGGAGATTAAACAACATGCTTCTGAACAACTAATGGGTCACTGAAGCAATCAATGAAGAAATTTTAAAAATACCTAGAGAGAAATAAAAACAGAAATATGTCGTACCAAAATATATGTGATACAGCAAAAGTGTTGCCTGAGGGAACTTCCTAGCAATACAACCCTACCTCAAGAAACTAGAAATATCTCAAATAAACCATCTAACTCTATACCTAAATAAGCTGGAAAGGAGTAATAAAAAAAACCTCAAATTCAGTAGAAGAAAGGAAATAATAAGATCAAAGTGGAAAAAAATGAAATAAAGACTAAAAAGAAAACAGAAGAGATTAATGAAATTAAAAGCTGTTTCTTTTCAAAGATAAAAAAATAATAAACCCTTAGGTATACTCACCAAGAAAAAGAAGATAGATGGCTCAAATAAAAAGAAATCTGAAATGAAAGAAGTTACAACAGGTATCACAGAAGTACAAAGGATCATAAGAGACTATTACTAATGTACACCAACAATTTGGACAACCTGAAAGAAACAGAGAAATTCCTAGAAATGTACAATTTTTCAAGACTCAACCATGAGGAATTAGAAATTTTGAATAGACAGATTACTAGTTAGGAGATTGAATCAATAACCAAAAAACCTCCCAACACATAGAAGTCCAGGACCCAATGGCTTTACTGCTTAACTCAACAAACATTGAAAGAATATTTAATAACTATCCTCAAAATCTTCCAAAAAATTAAAAACACTTTCAAAGTCATTTTACAAGGCCAGCATTACCTTAAAACAAAAATTAGACAAAGACACACCAAAGAAAGAAAATTACATGTCAGTGTCCCAGGTAAATATACTTGCTAAAATACTTAACAAAATATTAGCAAATCAAATTCAACAATACCTTAAAAAGGATGATACACCAAGATCAAGTGGGATTAATTCCAAGGATGCAAGAATGGTTCAATGTCTGCAAATCAATCAATGTGATACATTACATTAATAAAATGAAGAATATAAATTATATGATTAAATGATTATATATGATTGCAGATGCAGAAAAATAATTTGACAGAATTCAGTATTCATTTATAATAAAACAAAGAGGGTATGGAGGGAATGAACTTAAATATAATTCAGGCCATATATGACAAACCTACAGCTAACATCATACTCAATGATGAAAAGCTGAAAATTTTTCTTCAAAGCTCATGAAAAAGACAAGAATGTTCACACCTCCTATTTTTATTCAACATTAGTTTTAGAAGTCCTAGCTAGAACAATTAGGTGGGAAAAATAAATAAAAATGTATCCAAAATGGAAAGGAAGTAAAACTGTAAAAATTTACAGATGACAAATACTGACAGTTATATACTTTATATAGAAAACCCAAAATACTCCATCTAAAAAAATGGCTAACACGTGAACTCAGCAAAGTGCCAGGATAGAAAACCAAGATGCAGAAATCTGTGGTGTTTCTGCATGTTTATCAAATAATCAGAAAAAAATTTAAAAAATCATTTTAAAATTGCATCAAAAATAAAATATTTAGATATATATTTAATCAAGGAAGAAAAGACTTGTACACTAAAGACTATAAAACAGTGCTGAAAGAACTCGAAGATGGATTTAATAAATGGAAAGATATGCTGAGAGAGAGAAGATGACAGCAGAGTAGGGAGACCCTAGGCCTGCCTCATCCCACAAATACAATAAGATAACTATCAAATGATCCTAAATGCCATAGAAATTGACCTGAAGACTTACGGAACAAATTCCACAACTAAAGGGAGAGAAGAGGCTATATTGAAGAAAGTAGGAAGTGTAGAGACACAGTATGAGAGAGAAAGAGACCATGGACTCCATAGTGGGAAGGGAACCATGGTCCTGGAGAAGAGTGAGACACAAAATTCTGGGTGTGCATGGAGAAAATGAATCCTCATAGGAACTGGCTTGTAAAGCCAGAGGGGCTGAATCTCATGACTTCTGGCAACCAGAGGGGGGGCTTAAAACCCGGAGATCCAAAGGTCAGCAGTCTTCACTCAGGGAGATCCCAGAGGCATAGGGGTTGCAATTTAGTATAAGCACAAAATCACCTACAGAAACCAACACATCACCAACACTGCTATCTAACTTGCTTATATCAAGCCTTGCCCTGACATACTTTATTGGAAACACACTTCCCAGTCACCCTTGCCTCAAACCCAGTGTAGTTCCTGCAGGTGGTTTTGTGCTTATACTGAGATGCAGGGGAGGGAAATGGTGCCTGACATTCCTTTGTTCCAGTAGGAGTCTCTCTGTGAATGCTGCTTCTCTGGAACATGCTCTGAAATAAACAAATATTTTGTCTCCCTTTCTGATATTTCCCACACGTTTCTTCTCCCTTCCCTTATATTCCCTTTCACTATTATTTATATTCCCCAAATAACTCCTAACTCTGGGAAATGAACTAGGGGTGGTGGAAGGGGAGGAGGGCGGGGGGTGAGGGTGAATGGGTGATGGCACTGAGGGGGGCACTTGATGGGATGAGCACTGGGTGTTATTCTGTATGTTGGTAAATTGAACACCAATAAAAATAAATTTATTATTAAAAAAACAAAAACATAAAAATCACAATATTTACAAGTATCTGCAGGACCCAGAACAGGACTATGGAAGGGACAATGCACTTGAAAGCTTTCCCTTTAAGCACGGCCCACCTGGCGTTCCTGGGGCTGATGATGATGACCTGGAAGACACTCAAGAGGCGGGTGGTGCCAATGGACACTCCCCTGCCTACCCCACGAATATAGAGAAAAAAAATGCATCCAAAATCACTGAGGATATGATATAACCCCCAAAATGGCATTGCATTGTGTATTCCAAATGAGAACAGGACCAAAATGTTGGCTACAATCAGATTCTTAACAATGAAATCTGTGGACCTTAGCCTACACCCAGTGAAATAAAGGAAGAGATAATGGTTAAGAAGAGATCAAAAAGGGTGTTGCCTCTTGACGGGATGAGCACTGGGTGTTATTCTGTATGTTGGCAAATTGAACACCAATAAAAATAAATTTATTATTAAAAAAATAAAATAAGTAGGACATACTGTAAAAAAAGAAATAAACAAATAACCTCCTCACTGTGTGTTCAAGTGCTCTTCAGAAGGTTGTCATTTCTATCCTTCTCTTCAAGTGCAACAGGAGAATGGACTGAGGGAACTCAGCAACTCCATCAAACATAGTAACATTCATACTATAGTAGTCCCAGCAGAAGAGAGAGAAAATGGGGTCGAAAATTTATTTGAAGAGATAATAGATTAAAACATTGCTACTCTGGGTAAGGAAACAGATATCTAGATCTATGATAAACAGAGAATCCCTGCCAAAAAGTAACAAAAGCAGATCCACAGCAAGATATATTGTAATTAATGTAATGCAAAATATAGAGATATAGAAAAATATGAAAAGCAGTCATACAAAAGAAGACAGTTATATAAAAGGGAACCCACATAAGAATATCATATTTTCACCAGAAACTTTGCAATCTAGAAGTTACATGAAATTATCTATCTATCTATCTATCTATCTATCTATCTATCATCTATCATCTATTTATCTATCTATCTAGTGCTGAATATGGAAAACCTGTAGCCAAGAATACTCTATCCAGCAAGGCTATCATTCAGAATAGAAGGAGAGACAAAGAGATTCTGAGACAAACAAAAGGGAAAGGAGTTCATAACCACTAAACCATCTCTGCAATAAAATACTAAAGATGATTTTTTTAGTGGAAAGGGGAAACCAAAAGTTACAGTATAAAAGTAGGAAACATAAAAGCAGGGAAAATGAATATTTCCATAAAATAATCAGTGAAAAAAATACAAGGATTAAAAATATGAAAACACAATCCTAAATCATGGGTAGCAGAGGAGAAAAGAATGGGCTCAAACTTAAAAAAAAATCAACTTAATATAGACTATTATATGCAGAAGAGATTATATAAATACTTAATGGCAATCATATATCAAAAACCATTAATAAATAAGAAAATAATAAAGAGAATAAAATCCAAACATATCACTAAAGAAATTTAACAAAACAGGAAAGGTTAAGACAGGAAAAGTGTCAGAGAAAATCATCAAAAACATCTGTAAAACATGTAATAAAAGAGAGCAAATACATATTTATCAATAATTACGCTAAATGCAAATTGACTAAATTCTCTAAGCAAAAGGCATATGCTGGAAGAATAGAATAAACACACATACACACACACAAAGACCCAAGTATATGCTGCTTATAAGGTCTTTGTTAGACCTAAAGACACCTACAGAGTGAAAATGAGGGAATGAAGAAACATTTATCATGAAAATAGACATCAATCAGGGAAATACAAATCAAAACCACAATGAGATACTACTTTACACTGGTGAGAATGGCTAAAATTAACAAGACAGGAAACAACAAATGTTGGCAAGGATGTGGAGAAAGGGGAACCCTTTTGCACTGTTGGGAATATACGCTTGTGCAGCCACTCTGGAAAACAATGTGGAGGTTCCTCAAGAAGATAACAATAGAGCTACTCTATGACCCTACAATTGCACTACTGGCTATTCCCCCCAACTATACTGATGTAGTGAAATGACAGGACACCTGCACATCAATGTTCATAGCAGCAATGCTCACAATAGCCAAACTGCAGAAGGAGCCACAATGTCCTTCGACAGAGGAATGGATAAAGAAGATGTGGTAAAATCAGAGAGGGTGACAAAGCATGAGAGACTCCTAAATCTGGGAAATGAACAGGGAGTAGTAGAAGGGGAATTGGGCAAGGGGATGGGGTGACTGGCTGACGCGCACTGAGAGGGTCACTTGATGGGATGAGCACTGGGGGTTATACTATATGTTGGCACATCGAACTCCAGTAAAAAAATATACAAAAAAGGGGATCTTGGGTGGCTCAGCATTTAGCACCTGCCTTCAGCTCAGGGAGTGATCCTGGAGTCCCAGGATCACATCCCACATCGGGCTCCCTGCATGGAGCCTGCTTCTCCCTCTGTCTGTGTCTCTCATGAATAAATAAAATCTTTAAAAAATATATACAAAAAATTAGAAAGAGAAAAAAGATGTGATATATATATATATATATAATGAAATATTACTCAGCCATCAGAAAGGATGAATACCTACCATTTGCTTCAAAGTGGATGGAACTGGTGGGTATTGTGCTGAGTGAAGTAAGTCAATTGGAGAAAAACAATTATCATATGGTTTCACTCATATGTGGAATATAAGAAATAGTGAAAGGAAGTATAAGGGAAAGGAGGTAAACTGAGTGGGAAAAAATTAGAAAGGGAGACAAATCATGAGAGACTCCTAACTCTGGGAAACAAACAAAGGGTTGCAGAAGGGGAGGGAGGTTAGGGGTAGGGTAACTGGGTGACAGGTATGAAGGAGAGCACTTGATGGGATGAGCACTGGGTGTTATATATTGGCAAATGGAATTTAACTAAAATGTGTTAAAAAAAGAAAATGGATGTCCAAATAAAGCCAAAGCACCAGTACTTACATCATACAAGATAGACTTTAAAACAAAGACTGTAACAAAATACAAGGAAAGACACTATATAATAATAAAGGGGACAATCCATCAAGAAGGAATAACAATTGTAAATATTTATACATGCCATATGGGGACACCCAAATATACAAACAGTAAATAACACCATAAAGGTAGCAATTGCTAATAATACAATAATAGTATGGGACACCAATATCTCACTTACATAAATGAACAGATCATTTAAAAAGAAAATACACAAGGAGCCAATAACTTTGAATGACACACTGCAACAGATAGCTTTAATAGATATATTAACAGAGTACTCCATCATAAAACAGAAGGATTCACATTATTTTCAAATGCACACGGAGCATTCTGCAGAATAGGTGAGTTATTAGGCCATAAAACACACACCAGCAAATGAAAAAGATTGAAGTAATACCATGCATCTTTTCTGACCACAATGGTATGAAAGTTGAAATCAACCACACAAAAAAATCTGGAAAGAACACAAATATATGGAAATTAAATAACATGCTACAAAACAATGAATGGGTCAACCAAGAAATAAAATAAGTAAAATAGTCCGTGGAAGCAAATAAAATTGAAAAAACAATGGTTCAAAACCTTTGGGATGGAGCACAAGTGGTACTAAGAGGAAAGCTTATAACAAGACTTACCTCAAGAACTAAGAAATATCTTAAGTAAACAACCTAACATTGCATTTAAAAGAGATAGAAAATGAACAGCAAATAATACATAAAATCATCAAAAGGAAGAAAGTAAAGATTAGAACAGAAAAAAATGAAATGGAAATTTAAAAAACCAATACAACAGATCAATGAATAAGAAGATGATTATTTGAAAAAGTCAACAAAATTGATAAACCTCTAGCCAGACTTCTAAAGAAAAAAATTTAAAGGACTGAAATAAAGAAAAATACAATGAGAGAGGAGAAATAACAACTAACACCATAGAAATAAAACACCATAGGAAAATATTATGAGAAACTAGATAACAACAAAATGGACAACCTAGAAGAAAAGGATAAATTCCTAAAATCATATAACCTACCAAAACTGAAACAGAAAAAAATCGTAGACTGATTACCAGCAAAGAAATTGATTTGGTAATCAAAAAGTAATAATCCCCCAAAAACAAAGTCTCAGACCACATCTTTTCACAGGTGATTTATACCAAACATTTATTTATTTTTTTAATTTTTTTTATTTATTTACGATAATCATACAGAGAGAGAGAGAGAGAGGCAGAGACACAGGCAGAGGGAGAAGCAGGCAGAGGGAGAAGCAGGCTCCATGTACCGGGAGCCTGACGTGGGATTCGATCCCGGGTCTCCAGGATCGGGCCCTGGGCCAAAGGCAGGCGCCAAAGTGCTGCGCCACCCAGGGATCCCCTCTACCAAACATTTAAATAAGAGTTAACACCTATACTTCACAAAGTATTCTAAAAAATAGAAATGGAAGGAAAACCTCCAAACTGTTTCTATGAGGCTGGCATTATCCTGATACAAAAATCAGATAAAGGCAACACTACAAAAGAGAACTATAGGCCACTGTCCCTGATGAAAAAGATGCAACAATCCTGAACAAAATACTAACTAAATCCAATGATACACAAACTAATCATTCACCACATTCAGGTGTGATTTATTCCTGGATTTCAAGCGTGCAGTCAAATGGGGTTTATACCTGGATTGCACGTGTGCAGAAATCAATCAACATGATACATCCCATCGGTAACAGAAAAAATAAGAACCATATGACCATTTCAATAGAGGCAGAAAAAGCATTTGACAAAGTATAACAACCATTAACAATAAAAACCCTCAACTAAATAGGTTTAGAGGGAACATACCTCAACATAATAAAGGCCTTATATGAAAATTCCACAGCTAATAACATTCTTTTTTTAAAGATTCTATTCATTTATTCATGAGAGACGAGAGAGAGAGAGAGAGAGAGAGAGAGAGAGTCAGAGACACAGGCAGAAGGAGAAGCAAGCTCCATGCAGGGAGCCGGATGTGGGACTTGATCCCAGGTCTCCAGGATCAGGCCCTGAGCTGAAGGTGGCGCTAAACCGCTGAGCCACCAGGGCTGCTCAGTTAATATTATTCTTAATAGAGATTATCTGCAGGCTCTTCCTCTAAACTCAGGAATAAGACAAGGATGACCATTTTTGCTACTTTATTCAACATAGTACTGAAAGTCCTAGCCGCGGCATCAGACAACAAAAAGAAATAAAAGACATCTATATTAGTAGGAGTAAAACATCCACTACTTGCAGATGACCTGAGAGTATATATAGAAAACCCAAAGACTCCATGAAAAAAAAAAAGAATTGATAAATGAATTCACTAAACTCAGGATACAAAATCAATATACAGAAATCTATTGGTTTCTATATATCAATAATGAAGCAGCAGAAAGAGAAATTAAGAAAACAAACTCATTTATAATTGCACCAAGAATAAGATACCTAGGGATAAAAATAACCAAAGAAGTAAAAGATCTATACTCTGAAAATTATAAAGCATTGATGAAAGAAATTCAAGAATGACTCAAAAAAATGGAAAGACACTTCATTCTCATGGATTAGAAGAACAAGTATTGTTTAAATGCCTATACTCTCCAAAGAAATCTACAGGTTTAATGCAACACCTATCAAAATATGAACAGCTTTATTCACAGAACTAGAACAAACAATCCTACAATTTATAGGAGACCACAAAAGACCCAGAATAGCCAAAGCAATCTTCAAAAGAACAGTAAAGCTCTAGGCATCCCAAGTCTGGACTTCAAGTTTATTACAAAGCTGTAGTAAATAAAATAGCATGGAACTGGCACAAAATAGACCATAGATCAATAGAACAGAATGGAAAATGCAGAAATAAGTCCAAAATTATATGTTCAATTAATCTTTGAAAAAGGAGGAAATAATATCCAATGGGAAAAAGTCACTTCAATGAATGGTGTTGAGAAAACTGGAGAACAACATGCAAAACAATGAAACTGGACCACTTTCTTATATCACACATAAAAATAGATTGAAAGTGGATTAAAGACTTAAATGTGAGACCTGAACCCATAAAAATCCTAGAAAAAAAGCACAGTCCATATCTTCTCTGACATTGTCCATACCAACTATTTTCTCGATAGGCCCCCTGAGGCAAAGTTATTAAAAGCAAAAATAAACTATTGGGACTACATCAAAATAAAAAGCTTCTGCATAGTGAAGGAAACAATCAAAAAACCTAAAAGACAACCTATGGAATGGGAGAAGATATTTGCAAGTAACATATGCAATAAATGGTTAGTATCCAAAAACATAAAGAACTGATAAAACTCAACATTGCAAAAATAATCCAATTAAAAAGTGGGCAGAAGACATGAACAGACATTTCTCTAAAGAAGACATACAGATGTCCAATAGCTTACAAAAAGATTCCCATCATCACTTATGATCAGGGCAATGCAAAACAAAACTACAATGAGATATCACCCCACATCTGTCAAAATAGCTAAAATCAATAACACAAGAAAGAACAAGTGTGGTGAGGATGTGGAGAAAAAAGAACCCTCCTGCACTGTTGGTGGGAATGCAAACTGATGCAGTCACAATGGAAAGGAGTATGGACTGTCCTCAAAAAGTTAAAACTAGAACTACTTGGGGTGCCTCAGTGTCTTAGTCGGTTAAGTGTCCAACTCTTGATTTCAACTCAGGTCATGATCTCTAGGTTGTGAGATTGAACCACATGTCTGGCTCCATGCTGGGTATAGAGCCTTCTCAAGAGTTTTTTTTTCTCTCTCTTCCTTTGCCCTTCCCCACAATCTCTAAAATAAAATAATAATAAAATAAAATAAAATAAAAATAGAACAACCTTATGATACAGCAGTTGCATGACTATTTGCCAAAAGAATACAAATACACGAATTCAATTGGATACATGCACATCTATGCTTAAAATAGCATTATATACAATAGCCAAGATATGGAAGCAGCCCAAGTGTCCTTCGATTAATGAATGGATAAATAAGTGGCATGAGCACGTGCACACACACAAACACACACACACAATGTAATATTACTCAGCCATGAAAAAACTACAATCTTGTCATTTGCAATGACATGAATAGATCTAGAGAATATAAGGGTAAGTGAAGTGATTCAAAGAAAGATAAATACCTTACAATTTCACTGTTTTTCTTTTTAGAGAGAGAAGGAGAAAGGGAGAGAGAAAGAGACAGTGGGTAGAGGAGAGGAGGTGGGAAAGGGAAAGGGCATCTTAAGTAGGTTCAAAGACTATCAAGGAACCTGATGTGTGGCTCAATCTCACAACCCGGAGATCATGACCTGAGCTGAAGTCAAGAGTTGGTCAACTGACTGAGCCACCCAGGCACCTCATGATTTAACTCTTGTATAGAATTTATGAAAGAAAACAAATGAGCAAAGGGCAAAAAGAGAGACAACCAAGAAACAGACTCTTAACTATGGAGAACAAACTGAAGGTTACCAGAGGACAAGTGTGTGTGAGGGGGTTAAATAGATGATGGGGATTAAAGTGGATTGGTCATGATGAGTACAGGGTGAAGTATGGAAGTGTTGAATCACAATATTATACACTGGAACTAATATAATACTGTATGTTAACTGGAATTAAAACAAAAACTTATAAAAATTGGAAATATACCTATATTAATGGATTGCAAAATTAATATTGTCAAGGTATTCATAGTACCCAAAGGAATCTACTGATTTAATGCAATCCCTATAAAAATTCCAAAGTCATTTTTCACAGAACTAGAACAAATAATCCTAAAATTTGTGTGAACCCACAAAGGACCCTTAATAGCCAAAACAATCTTGAGAAAGATAAACAAAGCTGGAGGTATTACACTTGTTAATTTCAAGCCAAGCTACAAAGTTATAAAAATTGAAACAGTATGGTATTGGTATAAAGACAGAGACACAGATCAAGAGAACATAACTGAGAGCTCAGTATTAAACCCAGTATATAGACAATTAATTTGTGACTAAGGAGCCAAGAACATACAATAGAGAAAGGACATTTTCTTCAATAAATGACACAGGGAAAGCTGGACAACCAGATGCAAAAGAATGACATTAGACCACTAACTTACTCCATACACAAAAGTTTACTCAAAGTGGATTAGATAATTGAATGTGATCCCTGACACTATGAAATACCTAAAGGAAAACAGGTGGTAAGCTCATTTACATTGGTTTTAGTGTTATTTTTTTGGATTGGACTCCATATACAAGTGAAACAAAGGCAAAAATATGCAAATGGGAATACATCAAACTAAAAAGCTTCTGTGCAGTAAGGGAAACCATCATTAAAACAAAAAGCCAACATACTGAATGGGAAAAGATTTTTGCAAATTATTTATCTGACAAAGGACTACTAACTACAATATATAAAGAATTCATTAAACTCAGCCACAATGATGAAAATAATTTAAAAACTGGCAGAGTATCTGAATAAATATTCTCCCAAAGAATACATACAGATAACCAACAGGTACTTGAAAAGATGTTCAGCATTACTAATTATTAGGAAAATGGGAATAAAAATTGCAATAAGTTAGCATTTCACACCAGTTAGAATGATTCTTATCAAAAAATATGAAATAACAATTATTGGAGAAGATATGGAGCAAAAGTGAATGCTCCTGCACTGTTGATGAGAATGTAAATGGTGCAGTAACTATAGAAGGATGGAATATGCATTATTCCTCAAAAATATAAAAAATTAAACTACCTTACAATTCAGCAATGGCAGTTATGGGTATTTAATTGAAGAATACAAAAATGCTCATTTAACAGTACTCATCATCCAGGAAATACGAATCAAAACTACAATGAAATATCACCTCACATTTGTCAGGATGGCTAAAATAAACAACACAAGAAACAACAGATGTTGGTGAGGATGTGAAAAAAGGGAACCCTCTTACACTGTTGTGGGAATGCAAAGTGGTTTAGCCACTCTGGACAACAATTTGGAGGTTCCTCAAAAAGTGGAAAGTAGAACTATTCTTTGATCCAGCAATTGCACTACTAAGTATTTACCCCAAAACTACCAAAGTATTAATCCAAAGAGAGACATGCACGTGGATTTTTTTTTTACATTTCTTTTTAAAAAATACTTTATTTATCCATTTATTTGAGAGAGAGAGAGAGAGAGAGAGAGAGAGGAATAAAGAGAGGGAGAGAGGGAGAGAGAGAGAGTGGAGGGAGGAGCAGAGGGAGAGGGACAAGCAGACTCTGTGCTGAGAACAGAGCCCAACACAGGGCTCAATCCAATGACCCTGAGATTATGACCTGAGTGGAAACCAAGAGTCAGATGCTAAAGTGACTGAGACACTCAGGCACCCCCATGCAGATGTTTATAGCAGCATTATCTACAATAGCCAAATTATGGAAACAGCCCAAGTGTCCATAGACTGATGAATGGATAATGAAGTGATATATGGGATGCCTGGGTGGCTCAGCAGTTGAGCATCTGCCTTTGGCTCAGGGCATGATCCCAAAGTCCCAGGATTGTGTCTCATATCAGACTTACTGCATGGCACCTGCTTCTCCTTCTATGTCTCTGCCTCTCTCTCTCTCTCTCTCTCTCTCTCTCTCTCTGTGTGTGTGTGTGTCTCATGAATAAATAAATAAAATCTATAAAAAATAAAGAAGTGATATATATACCACTTCCTTATCCATTCACATATATATATGAACACACATACACATATGTATGTGTGTATATATATATATATATATATACACTTTTAAAGAATGAAGAATATTTAGAGTGCCCCCTCCCCCAGTAAAGAAATGAGAGCCTAGATAAACTGACTTTCACACGGTCGCACTGACATCCAATGGCAGAGATGGAACAAGAACTCAAGAATTCTCACTCTTAATCTAATATGATTTTCATTACACTGAATTTCCTCTGCTATGACTAATTTAAAGAAATTCATCACAATTTATATTTTCCAATCTATGTTACCTTCAAATGGTCATTTTGCAATGCTGTATGCTTACCCTGGTGATGCTATGTTTTGAGAAATATTCTCATAACGTATTCTTTGTATTTATCTTTGAGACTATTTTGAACTAGTCAAGAAAAAGAGAGAGAGAGAGGCAAACCATAAAGTGGACTTTCAACTATGAGAACAAACTGAGTGTTCCTGGAGAGGAGGTGGGCCAGGGGGATGGGATGCTTGAAATATGTGATGCGTATTAAGGAGGGCACTTATTGTGATGAGCACTGGGTGTTTTATGTAAGTGAGAATCACTGAATTCACTAATCACTGCCACTAATATTACATTGTATGTTAACATTGTATGTTAACTCACCAGAATTAAATAAAATAAAATAAATAAAATAAAATAAAATAAAACAAAACTTTGGAAAGGTAACAAAATGCTGATTCAAAAAGATATATGTATCCCTATGTTCATTGCAGCATTAGGTACACTGGCCTATAATTGAAACAACATAAATGTTGATTGATGAACAGATAGAGAATATGTGTATGTATACACACACACACTGGATTACTACTCAGCCATAAAAAAGCATGAAATCTTGCTATTTGCAACAACATAAAATCAAATAAAGAATCTTTATCAGCAAATGCAAACCTTTGTAACTTTCCATAATAAAACCATTAATATTTAGCAATATTTCAAAAGGTGGAACATATATTTATATTTTATATCTGTCTATAACGTTTTGACATAATAGCTTTGTTTTCTCTTTATTATGTTAAATAGCATAACTTTCTCAGTTTAGATTGATATAAAACTGCAGGTGTCTTTATCAGTTATAGGTTGAAGCATATGTACAAAATCTTTTAAGTATCCACACTGTGATGACCTAAAACTCTGACATTCAAAACAACTTTATTTTTCTGGCCTTATCACTTATACTCTTCTAAATGCTCTAGGCTTCCATTATGTCAGGGTATCCTTGAATACATCATGTACTTTGCTCTGACATCTCTGACTTTTAATTTAACCTACACTTCTTTATTTTCCAAGTTTTTGAATAATCCAGTTTCACATAATTTTTGCACAAGTGTTATATTCAAATATATTTGAATTTGAATATAGCACAAGTGTTATAGTATGTGTTTTAAAGTCTTTTCAAGTTATAAAATTCAAAAACATTTAATAATTTCTACCTAATGTTTTAATCATTGATATGAGCTACATCAAAGCATTTGGGGATTACAAAAGACACTTTTTAAAAGAACATTTCCTTTTATTAGAATTACATCTGATTTTTTTTATAGAATTGTCTCTCTTCCCTCAACAGTAAAATTTGTTCTTACGTATTATCATTTGCTAATGGATAAAGCAAGTGCTCTGAATGGCATCCCAGTGAACTGATTAGGATTTCCTTCATGGTTTCTCCTGAAATATTTACAATGTATTCATTTAAGTATTTGGGAATCAAATTGAAGAAACTTTCAGGAACAATCAAAAAGAAAATACATCTTCAGAGAAACAGGGGTCTCACAAGCTCATTGTCCATTTAGCATTTTTTTAAAAAGTCCAATTGTAAATTTATGATTTTCATTTGCAGCTGTGAACTAAGGCAGAATACACAACTCAAAATAGTCACTGCTTTTTAAAAAATAACTCTCCAAAATATATATTTAAGCAGCCACATTGTATTACCATCAAAGGAAGTATTAAAGTCAGATTAAAAAAATATCCCCTTCCATTCAAATACACAACAAGATGGAGTAGAGCACACTTTGTGGCAATGTGGTACTATTTTTACTTTCTCTACCACAGCCTGCGGTCTTCCTATAGGAGGAAATGACGAGTCCCTCCCCAACCATAGCAAGGGGAATCACCAAGTACCTTAATGTGTGTTGAATGGTCCCTGGTCTTTAAAACCTGAAGTTGAAAAAAAGATCATATTTTTTCTAATTAAATTTACCTGTTGGTTTTATCACTTTTATTTCTGACAGCCAATTGCTTACCTCTCTATCTTATGAACTACTCAAAAAGATGGACTTCTGGATACCTGTAAGCCTAGGAAATAAGTTTAGCCTATGGGAGGTTTAGGAGTAATTTAGTCACGAGCTTGGTATTTTCTTATTTTTAATTCCTTCCCCTTAAGTGAATCTTGCAAAAGGTTAAAAGAGAAGCCATTTATTTTTTATTTAGTTATTCATGAGAGACAGAGAAGAGAGAGAGAGAGAGAGGCAGAGACACAGGCAGAGGAAGAAGCAGGCTACATGCAGGGAGCCTGATGAGGGATTCGACCCCGGGACTCCAGGATCAGGCCCTGGGCCAAAGGCAGGCGTTAAACTGATGAGCCACCCAGGGATCCCCAAGAGAGGCCATTTCTAAACAAAAAAAAAAATTTGTGTGTGTGTGTGTTTCGTGGTATCATTTTTTTAAATAATAAATTTATTTTTTATTGGTGCTCAATTTGCCAACATGCAGAATAACACCCAGTGCTCATCCCGACAAGTGCCCCCCTCAGTGCCCATCACCCATACACCCCCACCCCCCGCCCTCCTCCCGTTCCACCACCCCTAGTTCGTTTCCCAGTTAGGAGTCTTCATGTTCTGTCTCCCTTTCTGATATTTCCTACCCATTTTTTCTCCCTTCCCTTCTATTCCTTTTCACTATTATTTATATTCCCCAAATGAATGAGAACATATAATGTCTGTCCTTTGAGGAGGAGAGGCAAGATGGCGGAAGAGTAGGGTCCCCAAATCACCTGTCTCCACCAAATTACCTAGATAACCTTCAAATCATCCTGAAAATCTACAAAATCGGCCTGAGATTTAAAGAGAGACCACCTGGAACGCTACACTGAGAAGAGTTCGCGCTTCTATCAAGGTAGGAAGACGGGGAAAAAGAAATAAAGAAACAAAAGGCCTCCAAGGGGGAGGGGCCCCGCGAGGAACCGGGCTGAGGCCAGGGCGAGTGTCCCCAGGACAGGAGAGCCCCGTCCCTGAGAAGCAGGAGCTGCACCAACCTTCCCGGGCGGAAAGGGGCTCACAGGGAGTTAGAGCAGGACCCAGGAGGGCAGGGATGCCCTCCGGCTCCCTGGGACACTAACAACACCTGCGGCGCACCCAGGAGAGTGCGCCGAGCTCCCTAAGGGCTGCAGCGCGCACGGCGGGACCCGGAGCAGCTCAGAGGGGCTCAGGCGGCAGCTCCGTAGAAGGCGGCTGCGCGACCAGGAGCGCGAATCCAAAAGCGCAGGCCCCGGAGCACAGGGCGCCGGGACACAGCCCAAATTCCGGCCTCCCCCCCGGGACAGGCAGAGGCCAGGAGGGCCCAGGACATTAAGGACGCTCCTGCCCGGACCTGAGCAGATCAGCGGCCCCGACCCGGAGCCTCCAGGCCCTGCGGACAGAGAACCCGTAGTTACTGTGGGAGCTGAATCCAGGTTTCCAGAGCTGCCATAGCCACTGTGGCTATTCCTTCTGGGGACTCACGGGGTAAACAACCCCCACTGAGCCCTGGAGCAGGCAGGGGGCAGAGCAGCTCCCCCAAGTCCTAACACCTGAAAATCAGCACAACAGGCCTCTCCCCCAGAAGACCACCTAGACAGACCAGTTCCAGGGGAAGTCAAGGGACTTAAAGTATACAGAATCAGAAGAAACTCCCCCGTGTTTTTTGTTTTTTTTTTTCTTCTTTTTCTTTTTGATTTCTGATTGCTTCCCACACCACCCCTTTTTTTCTCACCTTTCTTTCTTTTTCTTTCTCTTTTTTCCTTGCTTTCTTCTTTTTCTTTTTTCCTTTTCTCTTTTCTTTCCTTCCCTCTCTTTTCCTCCTTTTCCCAGTACAACTTGTTTTTGGCCACTCTTCACTGAGCAAAATGACTAGAAGGAAAACCTCACCTCAAAAGAAAGAATCAGAAACAGCCCTCTCTCCCACAGAGTTACAAAATCTGGATTACAATTCAATGTCAGAAAGCCAATTCAGAAGCACTATTATACAGCTACTGGTGGCTCTAGAAAAAAGCATTAAGGACTCACGAGACTTCATGACTGCAGAATTTAGATCCAATCAGGCAGAAATTAAAAATCAATTGAATGAGATGCAATCCAAACAAGAAGTCCTAACGACAAGGGTTAACGAGGTGGAAGAACGAGTGAGTGACAAAGAAGACAAGTTAATGGCAAAGAGGGAAACTGAGGAAAAAAGAGACAGACAATTAAAAGACCATGAGGTTAGATTAAGGGAAATAAATGACAGCCTGAGGAAGAAAAACCTACGTTTAATTGGGGGTCCCGAGGGCTCCGAAAGGGACAGAGGGCCAGAATATGTATTTGAACAAATCGTAGCTGAAAACTTTCCCAAACTGGGAAGGGAAACAGGCATTCAGATCCAGGAAATAGAGAGATCCCCCCCTAAAATCAATAAAAACCGTTCAACACCTCGACATTCGACAAGAGTGAAGCTTGCAAATTCCAAAGATAAAGAGAAGATCCTTAAAGCAGCAAGAGACAAGAAGTCCCTGAATTTCATGGGGAGGAGTATTAGGGTAACAGCAGACCTCTCCACAGAGACCTGGCAGGCCAGAAAGGGCTGGCAGGATATATTCAGGGTCCTAAATGAGAAGAACATGCAACCAAGAATACTTTATCCAGCAAGGCTCTCATTCAAAATGGAAGGAGAGATAAAGAGCTTCCAAGACAGGCAGGAACTGAAAGAATATGTGACCTCCAAACCAGCTCTGCAAGAAATTTTAAGGGGGACTCTTAAAATTCCCCTTTAAGAAGAAGTTCAGTGGAACAATCCACAAAAACAAGGACTGAATAGATATCATGATGACACTAAACTCATATCTGTCAATAGTAACTCTGAACGTGAACGGGCTTAATGACCCCATCAAAAGGCACAGGGATTCAGACTGGATAAAAAAGCAGGACCCATCTATTTGCTGTCTACAAGAGACTCATTTTAGACAGAAGGACACCTGCAACCTGAAAATAAAAGGTTGGAGAACCATTTACCATTCAAATGGTCCTCAAAAGAAAGCAGGGGTAGCCATCCTTATCTCAGATAAACTAAAATTTACCCCAAAGACTGTTCAAGAGAAGAAGAGGGACACTATATCATACTTAAAGGATCTATCCAACAAGAGGACTTAACAATCCTCAATATATATGCCCCGCATGTGGGAGCTACCAAATACTTAAACGAATTATTAACCAAAGTGAAGAAATACTTAGATAATAATACACTTATACTTGGTGACTTCAATCTAGCTCTTTCTACCCTCGACAGGTCTTCTAAGCACAATATCTACAAAGAAATGAGAGCTTTAAATGATACACTGGACCAGGTGGATTTCACAGATATCTACAGAACTTTACATCCAAACTCAACTGAATACACATTCTCCTCAAGGGCACATGGAACTTTCTCCAGAATAGACCACATACTGGGTCACAAATCAGGTCTGAACCAATACCAAAAGATTGGGATCGTCCCCTGCATATTCTCAGACCATAATGCCTTGAAATTAGAACTAAATCACAACAAAAAGTTTGGAAGGACAATAAACACGTGGAGGTTAAGGACCATCATGCTAAAAGATGAAAGGGTCAACCAGGAAATTAAGGAAGAATTAAAAAGATTCATGGGAACTAATGAGAATGAAGATACAACCGATCAAAATCTTTGGGATGCAGCAAAAGCAGTCCTCAGGGGGAAATACATCGCAATACAAGCATCCATTCAAAAACTGGAAAGAACTCAAATACAAAAGCTAACCTTACACATAAAGGAGCTAGAGAAAAAACAGCAAATGGACCCGACACCCCGCAGAAGAAGAGAGTTAATTAAAATTCGAGCAGAACTCAACGAAATTGAGACCAGAAGAACTGTGGAACAGATCAATAGAACCAGGAGTTGGTTCTTTGAAAGAATTAATAAGATAGATAAACCATTAGCCAACCATATTAAAAAGAAGAGAGAGAAGACTCAAATTAATAAAGTCATGAATGAGAAAGGAGAGATCACTACCAACACCAAGGAAATACAAACGATTTTAAAAACATATTATGAACAGCTTTACGCCAGTAAATTAGGCAATCTAGAAGAAATGGACGCATTACTGAAAAGCCAAAAACTACCAAAACTGGAACAGGAAGAAATAGAAAACCTGAACAGGCCAATAACCATGGAGGAAATTGAAGAAGTCATCAAAAACCTCCCAAGACACAAGGGCCAGATGGCTTCCCAGGGGAATACTATCAAATGTTTAAAGAAGAAATCATACCTATTCTACTAAAGCTGTTTGAAAAGATAGAAAGAGATGGAGTACTTCCAAATTCATTCTATGAGGCCAGAATCACCTTAATTCCAAAACCAGACAAAGATCACACCAAAAAGGAGAATTACAGACCAATATCCCTGATGAACATGGATGCAAAAATTCTCAACAAGATACTAGCCAATAGGATCCAACAACACATTAAGAAAATTATTCACCATGACCAAGTAGGATTTATCCCCGGGACACAAGGCTGGTTCAACACTCGTAAAACAATCAATGTGATTCATCATATCAGCAAGAGAAAAACCAAGAACCTTATGATCCTCTCATAAGATGCAGAGAAAGCATTTGACAAAATACAGCATCCATTCCTGATCAAAACTCTTCAGAGTGTAGGGATAGTGGGACCTTTCCTCGACATGTTGAAAGCCATCTACGAAAAGCCCACAGCAAATATCATTCTCAATGGGGAAGCACTGGGAGCCTTTCCCCTAAGATCAGGAACCAGACAGGGATGTCCACTCTCACCACTGCTATTCAACATAGAATTGGAAGTCCTAGTCTCAGCAATCAGACTACAAAAGGACATTAAAGGCATTCAAATTGACAAAGAAGAAGTCAAACTCTCCCTCTTCGCCAATGACATGATACTCTACATAGAAAACCCAAAGGCTCCACCCCAAGATTGCTAGAACTCATACAGCAATTTGGTAGCATGGCAGGATACAAAATCAATGCCCAGAAATAAATGGCATTTCTATCCACTAACAATGAGACTGAAGAAAGATAAATTAAGGAGTCAATCCCATTTACAATTGCACCCAAAAGCATGAGATACCTAGGAATAAACCTAACCAAAGAGGTAAAGGATCTATACCCTAAAAACTATAGAACACTTCTGAAAGAAATTGAGGAAGACACAAAGAGATGGAAAAATATTCCATGCTCATGGATTGGCAGAATTAATATTGTGAAACTGTCAATGTTACCCAGGGCAATTGACACGTTTAATACTATCCCTATCAAAATACCATGGACTTTCTTCAGAGAGTTAGAACAAATTATTTTAAGATTTGTGTGGAATCAGAAAAGACCCCGAATAGCCAGGGGAATTTAAAAAAAAAAAAACCATATCTGGGGGCATCACAATGCCAGATTTCAGGTTGTACTACAAAGCTGTGGTCATCACGACAGTGTGGTACTGGCACAAAAACAGACACATAGATCAATGGAACAGAATAGAGAACCCAGAAGTGGACCCTGAACTTTATGGTCAACTAATATTCGATAAAGGAGGAAAGACTATCCACTGGAAGAAAGACAGTCTCTTCAATAAATGGTGCTTGGAAAATTGGACATCCACATGCAGACGAATGAAACTAGACCACTCTCTTGCACCATACACAAAGATAAACTCAAAATGGATGAAAGATCTAAATGTGAGACAAGATTCCATCAAAATCCTAGAGGAGAACACAGGCAACACCCTTTTTTAACTCAGCCAGAGTAACTTCTTGCAAGATACATCCACGAAAGCAAAAGTAACAAAAGCAAAAATGAACTGTTGGGACTTCATCAAGATACAGTCCACAAAACTAAAAGACAACCTACAGAATGGGAGAAGATATTTGCAAATGACATATCAGATAAAGCGTTAGTTTCCAAAATCTATAAAGAACTTATTCAACTCAACACCAAAGAAACAAACCATGAAATGGGCAAAAGACATGAAGAGAAATCTCACAGAGGAAGACATAGACATGGCCAACATGCATATGATAAAATGCTCTGCATCACTTGCCATCAGGGAAATACAAGTCAAAACCACAATGAGATACCACCTCACACCAGTGAGAATGGGGAAAATTAATAAGGCAGGAAACAACAAATGTTGGAGAGGATGCGGAGAAAAGGGAACCCTCTTACACTGTTGGTGGGAATGTGAACTGGTGCAGCCACTCTGGAAAACTGTGTGGAGGTTCCTCAAAGAATTAAAAATAGACCTGCCCTACGACCCAGCAATTGCACTGTTAGGGATTTACCCCGAAGATTCAGATGCAATGAAACGCCGGGGCACCTGCACCCCGATGTTTCTAGCAGCCATGTCCACAATAGCCAAACTGTGGAAGGAGCCTCGGTGCCCATCGAAAGATGAATGGATAAGGGAATATAAGGGATAAGCATTGTATTTTTTAAGATTTTAATTTATTTATTTGAGAGAGAGAGAGAGAGAATGAATGGTGGGGAGGGGAAGAGGGAATGAGACTAGCAGACTCCCCACTGAGCAAGGAGCCCATTGTGGAGCTGAATCCCAGGACTTTGATATCATGACCTGAGCTGAAGGCAGACACTATCGACTGAGCCACCCAGATGTCCGACAGGAATTGCTTTAAATGTGTAGATTTCTTTGGGTCCTATATACATTTTAACATTTGCTTTCCAATTCATAAACATGGAATATCTATCTATTTCTTTGTGTCATCTTCATTTTCTTTCGTTAGTATTTTATAGTTTTCAGTGTACAGGTCTTTCATCTCTTTCCTTAGGTTTATTCCCAGGTGTCTTATTAATTTTGTTGCACTTATAAATGAGATTGATTCTGGAATTTCTCTTTCTGCTGTCTTATTATTGGTGTATAGAAATGCAAGGGTTCTGTATATTGATTTTATATCCTGTGATTTTACTGAATTTGTTTATCATATCTAGTAGTTTTTAGTGGAGACTTTCAGGTTTTCTTTTTTTTCTTTTTTTTAAATTAATTTTTATTGGTGTTCAATTTACCAACATACAGAATAACACCCAGTGCTCATCCCGTCAAGTGTCCCCCTCAGTGCCCGTCACCCATTCACCCCCACCTCCAGCCCTCCTCCCCTTCCACCACCCCTAGTTCGTTTCCCAGAGTTAGGAGTCTTTATGTTCTGTGTCCCTTTCTGATATTTCCCACACATTTCTTCTCCCTTCCCTTATATTCCCTTTCACTATTATTCATATTCCCCAAATGAATGAGAACATACACTGTTTGTCCTTCTCCAATTGACTTACTTCACTCAGCATAATACCCTCCAGTTCCATCCATTTTGCAGCAAATGGTGGGTATTTGTCGTTTCTAATGGCTGAGGAATATTCCATTGTATACATAAACCACAATTTCTTTATCCATTCATCTTTCGATGGACACCGAGGCTCCTTCCACAGTTTGGCTATTGTGGAAATGGATGCTAGAAACATCGGGGTGCAGGTGTCCCGGCATTTCATTGCAATCTGAAACTTTGGGGTAAATCCCTAAGAGTGCAATTGCTGGGTCGTAGGGCAGGTCTATTTTTAACTCTTTGAGGAACCTCCACACAGTTTTCCACAGTGGCTGCACCAGTTCACATTCCCACCAACAGTGTAAGAGGGTTCCCTTTTCTCCGCATCCTCTCCAACATTTGTTGTTTCCTGCCTTGTTAAATTTCCCCATTCTCACTGGTGTGAGGTGGTATCTCATTGTGCTTTTGATTTGTATTTCCCTGATGGCAAGTGATGCAGAGCATTTTCTCCTGTGCATGTTGGCCATGTCTATGTCTTCCTCTGTGAGATTTCTGTTCATGTCCTTTGCCCATTTCATGATTGGATTGTTTGTTTCTTTGCTGTTAAGTTTAATAAGTTCTTTATAGATTTTGGAAACTAGCCCTTTATCTGATATGTTATTTGCAAATATCTTCTCCCATTCTGTAGGTTGTCTTTGAGTTTTGTTGACTGTATCCTTTGCTGTGCAAAAGCTTCTTATCTTGATGAAGTCCCAATAGTTCATTTTTGCTTTTGTTTCTTTTGCTTTTGTGGATGTATCTTGCAAGAAGTTACTGTGGCCAAGTACAAAAAAGGGTGTTCCCTGTGTTCTCCTCTAGGATTTTGATGGAATCTTGTCTCACATTTAGATCTTTCATCCATTTTGAGTTTATCTTTGTGTATGGTGCAAGAGAGTGGTCTAGTTTCATTCTTCTGCATGTGGCTGTCCAATTTTCCCAGCACCATTTATTGAAGAGACTGTCTGTCTTCCATTGGATAGTCTTTCCTCCTTTGTCGAATATTAGTTGACCATAAAGTTCAGGGTCCACTTCTGGGTTCTCTATTCTGTTCCATTGATCTATGTGTCTGTTTTTGTGCCAGTACCACACTGTCGTGATGACCACAGCTTTGTAGTACAACCTGAAATCTGGCATTGTGATGCCCCCGAAATGATTTTCTTTTTTAAAATTCCCCTGGCTATTCGGGGTCTTTTCTGATTCCACACAAATCTTAAAATAATTTGTTCTAACTCTCTGAAGAAAGTCCATGGTATTTTGATAGGGATTGCATTAAACGTGAAAATTGCCCTGGGTAACATTGATATTTTCACAATATTAATTCTGCCAATCCATGAGCATGGAATATTTTTCCATCTCTTTGTGTCTTCCTCAATTTCTTTCAGAAGTGTTCTATAGTTTTTAGGGTATAGATCCTTTACCTCTTTGGTTAGGTTTATTCCTAGGTATCTCATGCTTTTGGGTGCAATTGTAAATGGGATTGACTCCTTAATTTATCTTTCTTCAGTCTCATTGTTAGTGGATAGAAATGTCATTGATTTCTGGGCATTGATTTTGTATCCTGCCACGCTACCAAATTGCTGTATGAGTTCTAGCAATCTTGGGGTGGAGGCTTTTGGGTTTTCTATGTAGAGTATCATGTCATCGGCGAAGAGGGAGAGTTTGACTTCTTCTTTGCCAATTTGAATGCCTTTAATGTCTTTTTGTTGTCTGATTGCTGAGGCTAGGACATCCAATACTATGTTGAATAGAAGTGGTGAGAGTGGACATCCCTGTCTGGTTCCTGATCTTAGGGGAAAGCCTCCCAGTGCTTCCCCATTGAGAATGATATGTGCTGTGGGCTTTTCGTAGATGGCTTTTAAGATATCAAGGAAAGTTCCCTCTATCCCTACACTCTGAAGAGTTTTGATCAGGAATGGATGCTGTATTTTGTCAAATGCTTTCGCTGCATCTAATGAGAGGATCACATGGTTCTTGGTTTTTCTCTTGCTGATATGATGAATCACATTGATTGTTTTACGAGTGTTGAACCAGCCTTGTGTCCCGGGGATAAATCCTACTTGGTCATGGTGAATAATTTTCTTAATGTGTTGTTGGATCCTATTGGCTAGTATCTTGTTGAGAATTTTTGCATCCATGTTCATCAGGGATATTGGTCTGTAATTCTCCTTTTTGGTGGGGTCTTTGTCTGGTTTTGGAATTAAGGTGATGCTGGCCACATAGAATGAATTTGGAAGTACTCCACCTCTTTCTATCTTTGCAAACAGCTTTAGTAGAATAGGCATGATTTCTTCTTTAAATATTTGATAGAATTCCCCTGGGAAGCCATCTGGCCCTGGACTCTTGTGTCTTGGGAGGTTTTTGATGACTTCTTCAATTTCCTCCCTGGTTATTGGCCTGTTTAGGTTTTCTATTTCTTCCTGTTCCAGTTTTGGTAGTTTGTGGCTTTCCAGGAATGCGTCCATTTCTTCTAGATTACCTGATTTATTGGCATATAGGTGTTCATAATATGTTTTTAAAATCGTTTGTATTTCCTTGGTGTTGGTAGTGATCTCTCCTTTCTCATTCATGATCTTGTTAATTTGAGTCTTCTCTCTCTTCTTTTTAATATGGTTGGCTAATGGTTTATCTCTCTTATTAATTCTTTCAAAGAACCAACTCGTTGTTCTGTTGATCTGTTCCACAGTTCTTCTGGTCTCAATTTCGTTGAGTTCTGCTTGAATTTTAATTAACTCTCTTCTTCTGCTGGGTGTCGGGTCCATTTGTTGTTTTTTCTCTAGCTCCTTTATGTGTAAGGTTAGTTTTTGTATTTGAGTTCTTTCCAGTTTTTGAATGGATGCTTGTATTGCGAAGTATTTCCCCCTCAGGACTGCTTTTGCTGCATCCCAAAGATTTTGAACGGTTGTATCTTCATTCTCATTAGTTTCCATGAATCTTTTTAATTCTTCCTTAATTTCCTGGTTGACCCTTTCATCTTTTAGCATGATGGTCCTTAACCTCCACGTGTTTATTGTCCTTCCAAACTTTTTGTTGTGATTTAGTTCTAATTTCAAGGCATTATGGTTTGAGAATATGCAGGGGACGATCCCAATCTTTTGGTATCCGTTCAGACCCGATTTGTGACCCAGTATGTGGTCTATTTTGGAGAAAGTTCCATGTGCACTTGAGAAGAATGTGTATTCAGTTGAGTTTGTATGTAAAGTTCTGTAGATAACAGTGAAATCTATCTGGTGCAGTGTATCATTTAAAGCTCTCGTTTCTTTGGAGATGTTGTGCTTAGAAGACCTTTCGAGGGTAGAAAGAGCTAGATTGAAGTCACCAAGTATAAGTGTATTATTATCTAAGTATTTCCTCACTTTGGTTAATAATTCGTTTAAGTATTTGGCAGTTCCCACATTCGGGGCATATATATTGAGGATTGTTAAGTCCTCTTGCTGGATAGATCCTTTAAGTATGATATAGTGTCCCTCTTCGTCTCTCACTAGAGTCTTCGGGGTAAATTTTAGTTTATCTGAGATAAGGATGGCTACCCCTGCTTTCTTTTGAGGACCATTTGAATGGTAAATGGTTCTCCAACCTTTTATTTTCAGGTTGTAGGTGTCCTTCTGTCTAAAATGAGTCTCTTGGGGGGAGGGGCAAGATGGCGGAAGAGCAGGGTCCCCAAATCGCCTGTCCCCACCAAATTACCTAGATAACCTTCAAACCATCCTGAAAATTTACGAATTCGGCCTGAGATGTAAAGAGAGACCAGCTGGAACGCTACAGTGAGAAGAGTCCGCGCTTCTATCAAGGTAGGAAGACGGGGGAAAAAGAAATAAAGGAACAAAAGGCCTCCGAGGGGGAGGGGCCCCGCGAGGAGCCGGGCTGAGGCCCCGGCGAGTGTCCCCAGGACAGGAGAGCCCCGTCCCGGAGGAGCAGGAGCTGCACCAACCTTCCCGGGCGGGCGGAAAGGGGCTCGCAGGGAGTTGGAGCAGGACCCAGGAGAGCGGGGATGCCCTCGGGCTCCCGGGGACACTAACAGACACCTGCGAGCGCAGGAGAGTGCTCCGAGCTCCCTAAGGGCTGCAGCACGCACCGGAGCAGTTCGGAGGGGCTCGGGAGCGGCTCCAGGGAGGGAGCTGCGGGGCGGGAGCGCAAATTCAACAACACAGGCCCGGGAGCACAGGGCGCCGGGACACAGCCCAGGATCCGGCCTCCCCCGGGACAGGCAGAGGCCGGGAGGGCCTGAGACAGCGAAGACGCTCCTGCCCCGAGCTGAGCAGATCAGCGGCCCCGCCCCGGAGCCTCCAGGCCCTGCGGACGGAGAGCCGAGAGCCCCGAGCCCCATAGTTCCTGCGGAGGCTGAATCCAGGCTTCCAGAGCTGCCATAGCCACTGGGGCTGTTCCTCCTGGGGCCCGACGGGGTAAACAACCCCCGCTGAGCCCTGCAGCAGGCAGGGGCAGAGCAGCTCCCCCAAGTGCTAACACCTGAAAATCAGCGCAGCAGGCCCCTCCCCCAGAAGACCAGCTAGAGGGACCAGTGATACTCCCCCGTGTTCCAATACAGCTTGTTTTTGGCCACTCTGCACTGAGCAAAATGACTAGAAGGAAAACCTCACTTCAAAAGAAAAAATCAGAAACAGCCCTCTTTCCCACAGAGTTACAAAATCTGGATTACACTTCAATGTCAGAAAGCCAATTCAGAAGCACTATTCTACAGCTACTGGTGGCTCTAGAAAAAAGCATTAAGGCCTCACGAGACTTCATGACTGCAGAATTTAGATCCAATCAGGCAGAAATTAAAAATCAATTGAATGAGATGCAATCCAAACTAGAAGTCCTAACGACGAGGGTTAACGAGGTGGAAGAACGAGTGAGTGACATAGAAGACAAGTTAATGGCAAAGAGGGAAACTGAGGAAAAAAGAGACAATCAATTAAGGGACCATGAAGACAGATTAAGGCAAATAAATGACACTCTAAGGAAGAAAAACCTACGTTTAATTGGGGTTCCCGAGGGCGCCGAAAGGGACAGAGGGCCAGAATATGTATTTGAAC
This sequence comes from Nyctereutes procyonoides, assembly GCF_905146905.1. Taxonomy (NCBI): domain Eukaryota; kingdom Metazoa; phylum Chordata; class Mammalia; order Carnivora; family Canidae; genus Nyctereutes; species Nyctereutes procyonoides. The sequence goes on along the minus strand of NW_026575125.1, from coordinate 60,028,826 downwards.
AAATCCTAGCTGAAAACTTTCCCAATCTGGGAAGGGAAACAGGCATTCAGATCCAGGAAATAGAGAGATCCCCCCCTAAAATCAATAAAAACCGTTCAACACCTCGACATCTAATAGTGAAGCTTGCAAATTCCAAAGATAAAGAGAAGATCCTTAAAGCAGCAAGAGACAAGAAGTCCCTGACTTTCATGGGGAGGAATATTAGGGTAACAGCAGACCTCTCCACAGAGACGTGGCAGGCCAGAAAGGGCTGGCAGGATATATTCAGGGTCCTAAATGAGAAGAACATGCAACCAAGAATACTTTATCCAGCAAGGCTCTCATTCAAAATAGAAGGAGAGATAAAGAGCTTCCAAGACAGGCAGGAACTGAAAGAATATGTGACCTCCAAACCAGCTCTGCAAGAAATTTTAAGGGGGACTCTTAAAACTCCCCTTTAAGAAGAAGTTCAAGTAACTCTGAACGTGAATGGGCTTAATGACCCCATCAAAAGGTGCAGAGTTTCAGACTGGATAAAAAAACAGGACCCATCTATTTGCTGTCTACAAGAGACTCATTTTAGACAGAAGGACACCTACAACCTGAAAATAAAAGGTTGGAGAACCATTTACCATTCAAATGGGTCTCAAAATATACCCTAAAAACTACAGAACACTTCTGAAAGAAATTGAGGAAGACACAAAGAGATGGAAAAATATTCCATGCTCATGGATTGACAGAATTAATATTGTGAAAATGTCAATGTTACCCAGGGCAATTTACACGTATAATGCAATCCCTATCAAAATACCATGGACTTTCTTCAGAGACTTAGAACAAATTATTTTAAGATTTGTGTGGAATCAGAAAAGACCCCAAACAGCCAGGGGAATTTTAAAAAAAGAAAACCATATCTGGGGGCATCACAATGCCAGATTTCAGGTTGTACTACAAAGCTGTGTTCATCAAGACAGTGTGGTACTGGCACAAAAACAAACATATAGATCAATGGAACAGAACAGAGAACCCAGAAGTGGACCCTGAACTTTATGCTCAACTAATATACGATAAAGGAGGAAAGACGATCCACTAGAAGAAAGACAGTCTCTTCAATAAATGGTGCTGGGAAAATTGGACATCCACATGCAGAAGAATGAAACTGGACCACTCTCTCACCATACACAAAGATAAACTCAAAATGGATGAAAGATCTAAATGTGAGACAAGATTCCATCAAAATCCCAGAGAAGAACTCAGGCAACACCCTTTTTGAACTTGGCCACAGTAACCGGAGAAGGACAAACAGTGTATGTTCTCATTCATTTGGGGAATATGAATAATAGCGAAAGGGAATATATGGGAAGGGAGAAGAAATGTGTGAGAAATATCAGAAAGGGAGACAGAACATAAAGACTTCTAACTCTGGGAAATGAACTAGGGGTGGTGGAGGGGGAGGAGGGTGGGGGGTGGGGGTGAATGGGTGACGGGCACTGAGGGGTACACTTGACGGGATGAGCACTGGGGGTTATTCTGTATGTTGGTAAATTGAACACCAATAAAAATTAATTTATAATAAAAAAAAATAAAATGAGTCTCTTGTAGACAGCAAATAGATGGGTCCTGCTTTTTTATCCCGTCTAACACCCTGCACCTTTTGAAGGGCTCATTAAGCCCGTTCATGTTCAGAGTGACTATTGACAGATATGAGTTTAGTGTCATCATGATATCTATTCAGTCCTTGTTTTTGTGGATTGTTCCACTGAACTTCTTCTTAAAGGGGAATTTTAAGAGTCCCCCTTAAAATTTCTTGCAGAGCTGGTTTGGAGGTCACATATTCTTTCAGTTCCTGCCTGTCTTGGAAGCTCTTTATCTCTCCTTCCATTTTGAATGAGAGCCTTGCTGGATAAAGTATTCTTGGTTGCATGTTCTTCTCATTTAGGACCCTGAATATATCCTGCCAGCCCTTTCCGCCTGCCAGGTCTCTGTGGAGAGGTCTGCTGTTACCCTGATATTCCTCCCCATGAAAGTCAGGGACTTCTTGTCTCTTGCTGCTTTAAGGATCTTCTCTTTATCTTTGGAATTTGCAAGCTTCACTATTAAATGTCGAGGTGTTGAACGGTTTTTATTGATTTTAGGGGGGGATCTCTCTATTTCCTGGATCTGAATGCCTGTTTCCCTTCCCAGATTGGGAAAGTTTTCAGCTAGGATTTGTTCAAATACATATTCTGGCCCTCTGGCCCTTTCAGCGCCCTCGGGAACCCCAATTAAACGTAGGTTTTTCTTCCTTAGACTGTCATTTATTTGCCTTAATCTGTCTTCATGGTCCCTTAATTGATTGTCTCTTTTTTCCTCAGTTTCCCTCTTTGGCATTAACTTGTCTTCTATGTCACTCACTCGTTCTTCCACCTCGTTAACCCTTGTCGTTAGGACTTCTAGTTTGGATTGCATCTCATTCAAGTGATTTTTAATTTCTGCCTGATTGGATCTAAATTCTGCAGTCATGAAGTCTCGTGAGTCCTTAATGCTTTTTTCTAGAGCCACCAGTAGCTGTATAATAGTGCTTCTGAATTGGCTTTCTGACATTGAATTGTAATCCAGATTTTGTAGCTTTGTGGGAGAGAGGGCTGTTTCTGATTCTTTCTTTTGAGGTGAGGTTTTCCTTCTAGTCATTTTGCTCAGTGAAGAGTGGCCAAAAACAAGTTGTACTGGGAAAAGGAGAGAAAGAGAAGGAAAGAAAAGAGAAAAAGAAAAAGAAGAACAAAAAGGAAAAAAAGAGAAGAAAAATAGATAGAAAAAGAAAGGTGAAAAAAATGGGGGTGGGGGAAGCAATCAGAAATCAAAAAGAAAAGAAAAAAGAAAAAACATGGGGGAGTATCTTCTGATTCTGTAGACTTTAAGTCCCTTGACTTCTCCTGGAACTGGTCCGTCTAGCTGGTCTTCTGGGGGAGGGGCCTGCTGTGCTGATTTTCAGGTGTTAGCATTTGGGGGAGCTGCCCTGCCCCTGCCTGCTGCAGGCTCAGCGGGGGTTGTTTACCCCGTGAGGCCCCAGAAGAAACAGCCACAGTGGCTATGGCAGCTCTGGAAGCCTGGAGTCAGCCCCCGCAGGAACTACGGGGCTCTCTGTCCGCAGGGCCTGGAGGCTCCGGGGCGGGGCCGCTGATCTGCTCAGTCCCGGGCAGGAGCGTCCTTGCTGTCCTGGGCCCTCCCGGCCTCCGCCTGTCCCGGGGGAGGCCGGATCCTGGGCTGTGTCCCGGCGCCCTGTGCTCCCGGCCTGCGCTGTTGGATTCGCGCTCCCGCCCCGCAGCCCCCTCCGCGGCGCCGCCGCCCGAGCCCCTCCGTGTCCCGCCGTGCGCGCTGCAGCCCTTAGGGAGCTTGGCGCAGTCTCCCGGGGCGCAGGTGTCTGTTAGTGTCCCAGGGAGCCTGAGGGCATCCCCGCCCTCCTGGGTCCTGCTCCAACTCCCTGCGAGCCCCTTTCCGCCCGCGAAGGTTGGTGCAGCTCCTGCTTCTCCGGGACGGGGCTCTCCTGTCCTGGGGACACTCGCCCCGGCCTCAGCCCGGCTCCTCGCGGGGCTCCTCCCCCTTGGAGGCCTTTTGTTTCTTTATTTCTTTTTCCCCGTCTTCCTACCTTGATAGCAGCACGAACTCTTCTCACTGTAGCATTCCAGCTGTTCTCTCTTTAAATCTCAGGCTGAATTCGTAGATTTTCAGGATGATTTGAAGGTTATCTAGGTAATTTCGTGGGGACAGGTGACTTGGGGACCCTGCTCTTCCGCCATCTTGCCCCTCCTCCTCAGGTTTTCTATTTACAGTATCATGGCACCTGCAAAAAGTTAAAGTTTTACTTCTTCCTTTCTGATTTGGATGCCTTTTCTTTCTTTTTGTTGTCTGACTCCTGTGCCTAGAACTTCCAGTCTATGTTGAATAAAATCATGTGAGTGTCCATTTTTGCCATGTTCCTGACCTTAGAGGAAAAGCTCTCCATTCTTTCTCATTTTGCTTGACATTAGTTGTAGGTTTTTCATATAAGGCCTTTATTATTTTGAGGTATTTTCCATCTACATCTACTTTGTTGAGGGTTTTTATCATGAATACATGTTATAGTTTGTCAGATGCTTTTTCTGCATCTATTGAAATGATTGTATGGTTGTTATATTTCTTTAATTAATGTGATGCATCATGTTATTTTATTTGTGAATATTGAACAATCTTTGCATACCAGAAATAAGTCCCACTTGATCATGATGAAGGGTCTCTTTAATGTATTGCTAGATTTGGATTGCTCTTATTTTATTGAGGACTTTTGTGTTTTTATTCATCAGAGATATTGGACCTTTTTTTAGTGGAGTCTTTATCTAGTTTTGGTATCAGGGTAATGCTGGAGACCTAGAATGAATTTGAAAGTGTCTCTTCCATTTCTGTTTCTTTGGAATATTTTGAGGAGAAAAGTATTAACTCTTCTCTAAATGTTTGGTAGAATTCACCTGTGAACCTATATGGTCATGGACTTTTGTTTTTTGGGAGATTTTTTTATTAATGATTCAATTTCTTTGGTGGTTATTGGTCTGTACAAGTTTTCTCTTTCTTCCTCTTCCATTTTTGGTAGTTTATATCTTTTTAGGAATTGTTATTTCTTCCAGGTTGTCTAATTGTTGGTATATAGTTTTTCATTATATTCTCCTTTAAGTATGTTTCTCTGGGATTGGTGTAATTTCTCACTTGTAATTATTGTTATTTGGGTCCTTTCTCTTATTTGATAAACCTGGCTAGAGTTCATCAATTTTATTTTTTTTAAAGAAATAGCTCCTGTTTTCATTGATCTGTTCTATTGGTCTTTTTTTTAGCTTCTCTATCATTTCTTTCTGCCCTAATCTTTATTATTTCCCTCCTTCTGCTATCTGTAGGCTTCATTGTTGTTCTTTTTCTAGCTCCTTAAGGTGAAGGTTAGGTTTTTTAATTGAGATTTTTATTGCTTCTTGAGATAGACCTGTATTTTTATATACTTCCCTTTTAGGATCACTTCTGTTTGGATCTAGATGGTTTTGGATTCCAATGGTTTTGGGCATTCTGTTTTCATTTTCACTTATTTCTGTGTATTTTTTACTTCTTCTTTCATCTCCTGGCTGTCCCATTCATTGTTTAGTGGCATGTTATTTAAGCTCCATGCATTTGTGGTCTTTACAGATTTTTCTTGTGGTTAAGTTCTAGTTTCATAGCATTGTGTTCTGAAAAGGTGTATGGTATTATTTCAATCTTCTTGTATTTGTCAAGGCCTGTTTTGTGGCCTAATGTGTGATTTATTCTGGAGAATGTTCCATGTGGACTTACAAAGAATGTGTATTCTGCTGTTTCAGGATGAAATGCTCTGAATATATTTGTTAAGTCCATCTGTTCCAGTTTGTCATCCAAAGTTATTTTTTCTAGTTGATTTTCTGTTTAGAATATTTGTCCATTGATGTAAGTGAGGTTTTAAAATCCTCTGCTGTCATTATATTATTACCAATTAGTTCTTATATGTTTGTTATTGTTATTTTAAAATTTTATTTATTTATTCATGAGAGACACACACACAGAGAGAGGAAGAGACACAGGCAGAGGGAGAAGCAGGCTCCATGCAGGGAGCCTGTCGTGGGACTAGATCCCAGGACTCCAGGATCACGCCCTGGGCCAAAGGTGGCACTAAACCACTGAGCCACCTGGACTGCCCTTAACTGGTATTTTTTGAAGAGAGAGTGAACATGAGTATGGGGGGAGGGAAGAGGGAGACAGATAGTCCTAAACAGGCTTAACACTCAGTATGGAGCCCAATGTGGACTTCATCTCACAACCCTGAGATCATGACCTGAACTGAGCATCAAGTATCAGATGCTTAACCAACTGAGACACCCAGGCACCTGTTTGTTATTAATTGTTTTTTATATGTGAGTGCTCTCATGTTAATGTATAAATATTTACAATTGTTAGATTCTCTATTTGGATTTTGCCCTTTGTTATTATATAGTGCCTTTCTTTGTCTCATGTAACACTCCTTGTTTTAAAGTTTAGTTTGTTTACAATAAGTATTACTGCTCAGGCTTTCTTTTGACATCCATGTGCATGATAAATGTAGGTGTTTTTAGGTCTAAAAATAGTCTCTTTTAAGCAACATATAGATTGTTGTTTCTTTTTTTTAAATTTTTGTTTATTTATGATAGTCACACACACACACACACACACAGAGAGAGAGAGAGAGAGAGAGAGAGAGAGAGAGAGAGAGGCAGAGACATAGGCAGAGGGAGAAGCAGGCTCCATGCACCGGGAGCCCGACGTGGGATTCGATCCCGGATCTCCAGGATTGCGCCCTGGGCCAAAGGCAGGCGCTAAACTGCTGTGCCACCCAGGGATCCCTGTTGTTTCTTTTTAATACATAATAACATCCCATGCCTTTTGATTGGAGAATTTAGTCCATTTATATTTAAAATAATTATTGATAGATATGTATTTATTGCAACTTTCTTACTTGCTTGTCATTGTTTCTGGAGATTTTCTCTGATCTTTTCTTGTCTTTGTCCCTTTTAGTCTCTTCTTGGCACTAAAAAAATCTCTGTTAATTTTTCTCACAGGGCTTGTCCAATGGTCATGAATTGCTTTAGTTTTTGTTTTTCTGGGAAACTCTTCAGTCTATTTCTATTCTGAATGATAGCCTTGCTGGATAGAATATTTTTGCTTCAGAGGTATCCCATTCAGCAATTTGTCATATAATGCCACTCCTTTCTGGCTTGCCACGTTTGTGTTGAGAAACCTTCAGCTAGACTTAATGGTTTTTCTCTGTACATTAGGGACTTCTTTTGTTTTGCTACTTTTAAGATTTTTTTCTTTATCATTATATTTTGGAAATTAAATCCACTATACCTTGGTGTTGACCTGCTTTTGTTAATTTTGATAGGAGTTCTCTGTGCCTTCTTGATCTCAATGTATGTTTCCTTTTGCAGATTAAGGAACTTCTCAACTATTATTTCTTGAAATACATGTTCTGATGCTTTTTCCCACTCTTCTTTTAGCACTTCTATAAAATGAAATTTTGATGTACTATGTTTGATGGACTCATTGAGTCCCCTAAATCTACTTTTGTGTTGCATTATTCTTGTTTCTCTCTTTGTTCAAATTGATTACTTTCCATTACTTTGTCTTCCAGGTTATTAATCCATTCCTCTCTTTGCTATTCATTGCATCAAGCCTGTTTCTAATCTTGTTTATCACACTCTTCATCTCTTAAACCTTTTCAATTCCTTTATCCCTGTGGTAAGGGCCTCACTGATGTCTTCTATTCTATCCTCAAGCCCACTGAGTATCCCCATTATTGTTGCTTTAAATTCTCCATCAGGGATCTTACATATATCTCTTTTGCTTATATCTCTGGCAATGGTTTTATTTTGTTCTTTCATTTGGGATAAATTCTTCCATCTTTACATTTTGTCTAAGTCTCTGCCTTCTTCTCTGTGTTAGAAAGGCCAATTATGTTTTCTATTCCTGAAAGTAATGGCCTTATGAACCCAAGGTCATGTAGTGCCCATATCCTGGTGCTTCAGAGTGTGTCACTAGTGTGTGCTGCATGGACTCTATTTTTTTTTTTGTCTGCTCGATCTTTCAGGCCAGTCATCTGCAGAAGCTCTCCTTTCCTCCTGTGGGCAGTGTTTCATACTTGGCCTGAATGTAGTGTGTTTAAACTAGGTGAGCTCTGGTTTGCTTGTGAAATGAGACCTGTCACTTTCTCCTCCAGAACTGAGTCCCTGTAGAACTCTCTGGTTGGAAGACATGGTGTGTGCAGGGGGTTGTGATGGTCTTCTGGGTGAGGGGCCTGCTATGGTGGGAATGTCAAGAGTTATTGAGAAGAGCACTCTTGCCAGATCATAGGGTTTGGGGTTTATTGGATTTAAGTTAGGCAGACAGCAAGCATGGGTGCTATGGTGCTTCCTGAAGGTGGCTCTGTGTTTATGCTGAGTGCTGGGTGAGGGAAATGTTGCAGCCCAGCTCCTTTGTTCCCAGTGAAGTGTGTCTATGAATGAAGCCTCTCAGGGACATACTCTGGGAAGAGTGAATCATCTTCCCATTTTGTGCCCTAGGCAGTCTTCAGATTGCTGCTTCCACACTGTCTGCCTCTGCATTGTTTCCCTGTCTTCTCTCCAGGGTCTGATCTGACTAGCATCAGCCAAGCCTACTGACCATTACTCCAGTCTATAAGCTGGGTTGGTTACAAGAATTCATGGAAGTCAGCCTCTCATTTTACAAGCCAATGCCTTTTGGCAGAAGTTTATCTGCATTCTCCTGTATGCTCCTCTCTCTCATCCTCTGTGCCTGTGGTTCCCTTTTCTGTAGCACTTGCAATCCATTTCTCCTCTAAATCATGTCCACATGCTTCCTAACTTCTTCAGTGTGGTCTCCTCTCCCTTTAGTTGTGGAGTTTGTTCTGTCAGTCTTCAGATGTATTTCTGAGGTATTAAAATGATTTGATAGGTATATAATTGGGTTCATAGAATGAGGCAAGAAGAGGGTCCTCCTACTCTGCTGGCATCTTCTTCTCTACCTCCTCATTATTCTTTGAAATGGGTAGATTAAACTAACTTTTATGGGCAATTTTAGCTCTAATACTGCATCATTTTACTTCTGGGTTTTAAATAGCCCTGGTATTTAATGACATATTTCATGTGGATGCATATATAATTATTGCATAATATACAAATATTTTATAAATAATGAGGCATCATTTATGGTTGATAAGAGCATGGGACTCTGGAACCTGTCTGCCAAAAGGGAGGTGTCTAGGAAAATGGTTAAAATAGATAAAGACAATTAAGAGGTAGAAAATTCCAGTTATAAAAACGTACACCATAAGTAATATAGTCCATAACATTATATTGGGACAGATGGTGACTACAATTATCATGGTGAGCATTGGGTAATATATAGAATTACTGAATCAGTATGTTATACATCTGAAACTAACATAGCATTGTATGTTCATTACACATCAATAAAAAAATCAGAATCTGCCTCTAACTAGCTGTGTGATTTGGGGCAAGTTACCTGAGCATTTCTCTGTCTCAATTGCCTCATCTGTAAAAAGTGATAATAGTGCCTACCTCTATGAGTATTGAATGAGTTAATATTTCTGTAAGTGATATATAAATATGTTCTTAAAAATGAACAAATTCTGGGGTGCTCTAATGAATGCAAACTAATGTCTTTTAATCATTAAAAGGAATTACATTTTTTCATGCATATATTTTTATTACTAAAAACTTCTATTGTTGTTTTTTTGCTTTTTGTTTTTGTTTTTGGCTAATAGTAATAGTTATGTATTTCCTTTTCTCTCTCAAGCCTGAGGTTGTATTATGATTAGGGACTTCTGTGGCTATTAATAAATAAAAATGCACTTGAATTTCCCCAGTTAACTTGACTTTTATATCATAACAGGAACTCAGGATCAACCAGCACTTTCATTTCTTAATACCTCCAATGGAGGTATAGTTCTTTACTTGAGGGAAAAGATAATTATTTTTTGACAAAGGAAGTATGCTATTTAGGCTACCCCACTTATTAATTACTAATTTATGAGTGTTGCAAATATAATGTGCTTCAACAGGCACCTAATTATTTTTATTCTTGTTTCACTGAGCTCTCTATCTATACTCATCCTGATTATGTCAGGGAAAAAGTTTCAAGTAGTCTTGTACAGAGGTTCTTTCCACTTTTACAAGAAAGTGCAACTAGAAAGAAAAGATAGAATGATTTCAATTTTGCTTCCAGATAGCCATAAATCCATACACTAAAAAGTTAAACATGCACGTATTCACAAACAGGGATTATGAACACTCTAAGGAGTTGTGTTAGTTATTAAAACTCTGAACTCCTGGGTAATTGAATGTGACCATGTTTAGGGTCTTTTTCTCTCCATGTTTAAGTTATCTGTGCAGTCATTTTGCTCCTGATTCTTTTGAAGTATAATTAGCATTCAGTGTTATATTAGTTTTAGGTATGAAATATAATGATTCAATAACTGTACACATTACTTAGTGCTCATCAAAGTAAGTATTTTCTCAATACCCTTTATCTATTTCACCCATTCCCCAATCCACCTTCCTTCTTGCAACACCAGTTTGTTCTCTGTATTTAATAATTTGTTTTTTTGTTTGTAGTTTTTGTTTGTTTTGTTTCTTTTTAATTTTTTAGAAGGAGAGAGAGAAAGAAAGAGAGAGTTCAGAAGGAGAGAGAGAGAGAATCTTAAGCAGGCTCCACACCCAGCACCGAGCTGGATTTAGGGCTCAGTCTCACAACTCTGAGATCATGACCTGACCCAAAATCAAGAGTTGGATGCTTAACTGGCTGAGCCACCCAGATGTTCCTGTTTCTTTTGTGTCTTAAATTTCACATGTGAGTGAAATCACATGGTATTTGTCTTTCTCTGACTGACTGATTTCACTTAGTATAATACTCTCTAGGTCCATCCATGTTGTTGCAAATGGCAAGATTTCATTCTTCTTATGGCTGAGTAATATTCCATTAGATAGATAGATAGATAGATAGATAGATAGATAGATAGATGATAGATAGATATCACTTCTTTATCCATCCATCTATCGCTGGACACTTGGGTTGCTTCCATAATTTACCTGTTGTACATTTAAGTATTTGGGTAACACCAAAATAAACAGCTTTTGCACAGCAAAGGAAACTGTCAAAAAAAGGTCATCTACTGAACGAAAGAAAATAATGCAAATGATGTATCCAATATTTCATTAATATCTAAAATATATAAAAAATACATACAACTCAACAGCAAAAACATATAAATCACCTTATCAAAAAATGGACAGAGGATCTGAATATACATTTTTTCCCAAGGAAGACATACAAGTGGCCAACAGATACATGAAAAGATAACATCACTAATAATCAGGAAAATGTAAATTAAAATCACAATGAGATATTTCTGGCTGATATTTTTTAATGAGCTTAAGTATTAGACATGTCCTCTTACAATGGTTAGATATCTAGGCTGGCGCTTCAATAATACCTTTCTTCTAAGAATAGACATCTAGAAAAAGGAGCCAAAAAATAAAAAATAAACACTCCCCTCTCTCCAAAATCTGCATCTTCCAAATCTGTTCTTAACCTAAGATTCAATGACTTTTAAGTTTACCAATCAATAAATAGCTCTTTCCTATTATTCATGTGATTCACTTACAACTATCCTATTATTCCTTCTCAGTAAATGGCATCCCCTTCCTCAGTGCACACATATTACTCTTTACTATATAACTAGAATGGACAATATGTGCTGAGTGATACTTATGTATTTTTGTTTGCTTAATAGATAAAGTCAGGGACAGTATGGTTCATTTCCCTTTTGCCTCAGTTTCCAATATGACTCAACAAGACAATATTTGAAAGAATATCTCATTCTACAAAATACTCCAGAAACAGTAGCTTTTCATGTTCCATAAGATACATTCTTTGACTGCAAGAATCTGATTATTTTCTGGTAATCTATAAATGAACCAGCAAATGTAGGACAGGTGACTGGTGAGGGCTCTCAGGCCAGTGCTCACAGTGAAAAAGCACTCTTTTAGGGATGATGTCAAAATGGAATCAAGACTATTTGAGTACCTACCCTTTTCTCCAATGCTGGTGGAGTTCCTTAATCAGAGCAATAGGGTCTTCTGAAGAAGCCATGAGGAATCTTGCTGGTTTAATTCATTTATGCCTGAAAACACATAGAAGAACAGTGATCAAGTGCAGCATGAAGAAGATTCTCATAGAGGGCTGGGATATTTCAGTAGATGGATGCTGATACCCCAAAAATGGATTACCATGGGCAAAAATAGTATGGAGAGAGTTATACTTAGCTGCTGGTGGTAGTAAAGTTGAGTGGGCATCCCTTTACCATCTGACATATTTTTTTGACTTAGTCTTTGGAAAGGGTGAGCAATGATAAGAATTTCAGTGGCAGGGTTCCATGTCACTCCTTGGTCACAAGGAACTCTTAACTATGATTAACTAGCCTAGAAAAATCCCACAGCTTGTAGTCAAACACAAAACAGTTGGAGGGTAAAAACTGATTTTTCTCACATGGGAATCTTTTCTGAGTTCTTATAACCACAACTGCTTCATTGATTAATGTATACACACAGAGAGAGATCTAAATGGACACTGGCTCAGCTGATGCTGAGAGAGATTAACTTCTACAAAAAAACTGCCTCACAGGTACCATTGCAATGCTTGCAGATGGCTTCTTATGTGGGGTAGTTTAGATGCACCAAAAAACATACTCCCCTCCTTTCTGCTCCATGTTGTGCAATGATCTCTTGCCTAGGGTTGCCACTTTCCCTGAAATAGCCCATTATAGATTCAATTCTTTAACTCACTTGGTCTCCAAGAATTCCTTTTTTTAATGGCTTGTATTCTGAGAGAGAGAGAGAGAGAGAGAGAGAGAGAGAGAGAGAGAGAGAATGTGTGAATGGGGGAGGGACGGGGAGAGAGAGGGTCTTAAGCAGGCTCCACACCCAACACGGGGCCCCATGTGGGGCTTAATCTCACAACCCTGATATCATGACCTGAGCTAAAATCGAAAGTCAGATGCTTAACTGACTGAGCCACCCAGGTGACTCTACAAGTATTTCTTAATAAATGAAAATACTACAAGGAGGATTTTAACATTAACCTATAAACTGTAGTCAATCAGATATGTTAGTTTTCACCTTAGAGACTGAACAGGATTAAATATACAAATAGAGATGCATTTTACTTTGAAGAAAAAGGGAAGTAACGGAACAAAGATGGGGACAGTCTTAGGTGGTGCAATGTATTAGGATTACTAGAGAAGCCAGATTATATCATAAGTGATGTCAGAGAATTCTACAAAAGGGAGGAGTAGACAGGAAAGATAGAAGGCAGACAGCCAACATAATAGCTTCTACTAAACAAATTTGTGTCAAACTAGCTCTTTTAAGAGTCTTTTCTCATCAAGAGTGCAATCTCCTTGGGGAGAGGCTTCCTTTTGAGGAAACTAGAATTTGAATACCAGCTTCATTTTGGAGCTGTTGAACCACTTATTTTCTGCTCTCCTCCCTGCCCTGCTTCATTTTCATCCTTTTTTACAATAAGTACAATAATGTATACCCCTGGGGTGTGTTGTTAAGATTACATAAGATATCCCAAGTAAAAGGCAGTAGGACAGTGCTTTGCACATAATAGATCTCAATACCTGTCATTTTCTTTTTTCTTCTGCCTCTAACATATATTAAATAAGATGTTTGGTACAAAGGGACTTCTCATAAATGCTTAAAAAGACTTGGTGAAGGAAAAAATAGTGGTGACAATAAAATATACTAGAGTAACCAAAAGGCAATCCATATTAGTATGTCATAAGGGCTAGGAAAGAAAGCCCAGACAGAAAATTACAAATTAACAGAGTTATGATCCCTATTGGTACTTTTTAATGTGTGAAGGCATAGTCAGAACTATCCAAATACTACCCAAGTGGGCTAGATATGTGAGGACAAACTAGAGCAATTGTTCATAGGGACATAATTCAGTGACTGAGAAGAGTTACAGATTAATCATAAACATCACCAGGTAAATCCAGCTAGAGAGAAGCAGATCTTATTGAAATGGTGAATATTTTCAGGGACTTTTTTTCAAGTCTATGTTAATTATATTTCATGGACAAGAGTCATGTAAAATATAAAAACGGGTTTTAGTTTGGGGTTTACTTCATCAAGTACTTTTAGAGAAGCCATATACTCCCAAAGTATTTCACATTATTTGCTGGCTTTTTCAACTCCCAAGACTGGCCACATAAGCTGAGAGAAAGCAGAGTATGGGGGAAAAGCACAGGTGAGAGAACTAGGACACCTGCCTTCTAGTTTTCACCTTATCACTAACTGAGGGTATGACTTTGACAAAATTACTTCTATTTCTAGGCTTCAATATTTCATCTGTAAAATGTAATAGTTGGACTATATTATCCCTAAGGTTTCTTTGAGTTCTAACAGTCTAAGTCTAGTACAAAGTTTGATTTAGTTAGCATAGGAAGATGTTATAGTATGTGGATCCTAAGCTCACCTCGTCCCATGGGTATACCTAGATAACAGCCACACCAGTGCAACTAATCCAGGAAACAACACAAAGACTGACAGAACAGACTCTGCAGTTAATCCTAGGGAAAAGCCTGCATCAAAAATGGCAGTAGGAGCAGGGATGTGGTTGTGAACCAAACTCATGGCCAGACTAAACACAAATGGAAGGGAGAGAACAAGCATGGAAAAGAAAATTAATAAACCCCACACCAGGCACCCCAGACAAAAGGGACCACATTGGGAAGATGAGTCCTCAATTTGGCTTTTAAAACCAGTGGCACTTAACTTTGCACTTTTTTAATAAGTAGGACTTGACTATGGGTGCTTTAAAAATCAGCATTTTTAGCTGTGGGAAAACCAAAAGGGAAGCTGAGTCCCATCCATTACGGAGACAGAATATCAATTTCTGCAAAACACAGAAAAGAACCAACAGTTTGAGCAGTGCCTGGAGTATAAGGGAAGGAGATTTATTTACTAATCTCAGAATGTGCACTGGAAAAACATTGTTCTTTAAAAGACTTCAAGAAAAAAATGCCTGGTGGGCACCATTTATCTCCCCAATCCCAACCTAGATAGCCAAACACCTCCTGGAACCATCTTGAACTCTCTTCACCTAGCTTGATAACACTGTAGGCCCCATCTCTGTGTTCTTCTGCATAGCTGCCCATCCAATCCAATCCACTCAGCAGTATTCCCTCCAAAGTGACTCCTGCTCTGGGGAGATAAAAGATAACCACACATACCATCTCAACTGCAGTCCCAGCAGTGGGCTGAGGGCAGATATCTGGTCTGGCCTCTACTGTCAATAAAAACCTCACTGAGGGCAGCACAAGGAGAAAGCCTTGTAGTTTGAGGTCACTGAAACCCCAAGAGACAGACTGAAGGCAGATATCTGGGTCTGACCACAGGTCCCACTCACCAAGGAAATCATCTCACAATGTAAGAAGAGAACCCTGCAGTTCAGTTCAACAGCAGCCCCAGCAAAAGGGCTAAGAGAAGGCATCAGCTATGACCCAACTATAATTCCAAGGCAGTCCTAGACTGGCCCCTTAATGGTACAAAGACCAACAGGCAAAGTGGGCCATTGCAGCTGACTAGACTGAAGGCAAACATGGTTCAGCCACAACAGTAGGGTACATGCAACACAAAGAAGATATCCTTGAATAGCCTGGCCTGGGTAACTAGGAGACATTGACCTACAGGGCATTGCAGGATCTCTTCTTCATAACACCACTACTTTTAAGATAAGAACCATAACTGATCTTCCTAATAACAAACATAGAAAGTTAAACAAAATGATGAAGCAGAGGAATATGTCCCAAATGAAAGAAAAGGGGAAAAAATCACAGCAAAAGGGCTAAATGGAATGGAGATAAGCAATATGCATAATAAAGAATTCAAAGTTATGGCCATAAAGATACTTACTAGACTTGAGAAAAGAGTAGAGGATATCTCCAACAAAGAAAAAATATTTTAAAAGGAACCAGAGAAGAAAAACTCAATAACTGAAATGACAAATATGCTATAGAGAATATATAGCATATTAGAGGACATAGAAAAACAGATCAGTGAGTTAGAAGACAAAATAATAGAAGCCAACTAAGCTAAATGGCAAAAAGGAAAAAGAATAGTTAAAAAGGAGAGTAGGTTAAGGGAATTCAATGACATCATCAATTGTAATAATATTGTCATTATAGAGATTCCAGAAGGAAAAGAGAGAGAAAAAGGAACAGAAAATTTATTTGAAGAAATAATGGCTGAAAAATTCCCTAATCTGGGGAAAGAAACAGACATCCAGATTCATAAATCACATAGCTACTGACAAAAGAAAGCCAAGAAAGTTTGCACCCAGACACATAATAATTAAAATGGCCAAAAGTAATAATAGAGAGTTTACAAAGGAGCAAGAACAAAACAAACAAAACAGTTACATAAAGGGAAACCCCATAAGGCTATCAGCTGATGTTTCAGCAGATATTTTATAGGACAGAAGACACTGGCATGACATATTAAAAGTGCTAAAAGAAGTAAAAAACCTGTAATAAAAAATACTCTATACAACAAGGTTTTATTCAAAATATAAGGACAGATATTTTCTATGACAAACAGAAATTAATGGAGGTCACATCACTAAAATAGCCTTACAAGAAGTGTTAAAGGGCATTCTTCAAGTGGAAAGAAAAGGCCATAATCAGGAGTAAGAAAATTAGGAAAGGAAAAAAATTTACAAGTACATGAAAACATAACACAAGTAGTAGATTGATCACTTATAAACCAGTATAGAGTAAAGCACAAAAGCAGTGAAATCAATTACACCTACAAAAATCAGTCAATGTATTTATGAAATAAAAGTAATTTACGGCATGATATCATATACATAAAATGTGGAAAGTGGAGTAAAAATTAGTACTTTTAGCATGAGTTGAACTTAAGTGATCATCAACTTAATATAGACTTATATGCATAGGATGTTTTATATATATAAACCTAGTGGTAACCACAAATAAAAAACCTGTAATGATTTGCAAAAAATAGAGAGAAAAGAATCTAAACATATCATTAAATAAAGCCATCAAGCTACAAGAGAAGAGAGCAAGAAAAAAGAGAGAGAAATACAAAAACAACTATAAAACAAGTAACAAAATGACTATGAGTACACACTTGTCAATAATTATTTTGTAAATGCAGTAAATGGTCCAATCAAAAACACAGGCAGAAAGAATACACAAAACAGCAACACCAACCTATGTGCTGCATAGAAGAGATACATGTCAATCCTAAAGACATATACAGATTGAAAGTGAAAAGATGTAAAAACATTTATCATGAAAATTGAAGCAAAAAGAAAGTATGATAGCAGTACTTATATCAAACAAAACAGACTTTAAAGAATAAAATATTCATTTGTATTAGAGAGGAAGAGAGAGAGAGAGAGCATTCATGAGAAGAGGAAGGGGCAGAGAGAGAGAGAGAATCTCAAGCAGATTCCACCCTGAGCACAGAGCCTGATGCAGGACGTGATCCCATAACCCTGAGATCATGACCTGAGCCAAAATCAAGATACCAAAGTTTAACCAACTGAGCCACTGAGGCTCCTCAAACAAAATAGAATTTAAAACAAAGATTATAACAAGAGATATTATTACATGATCATAAAGGAAAAATCAAACTAGAAGATATGTCAATTATAAATATTGATGGACTCAACATGGGAGCACCCAAAGACATTAAGCAAGTATTAACAGACATGAAAGAAAACCTCCATAATAACACAAGAAGGGAGAAGGACAAACATTATATGGTTTCATTCATTCAGTGAATATGAAAAATAGTGAAATGGATTAAAGGGGAAAGGAGAGAAAATGAGTGGGAAATATCAGAGAAGGTGACAGAACATGACAGACTCCTAACTGGGAAATGAACAAGGGGTAGTGGAAGGGGGAGATGGGTGGGGGGATGGGGTGACTGGGTAATGGGCACTGAGGGGGGCACTTGATGGGATGAGCACTGGGTGTTATACTATATGTTGGCACATCAAACTCCAATTAAAAAATACAAAAAAAAACCCACAATGGTAGAGGACTTTAACACTCCACTTCCATCAATGGATAGATAATCCAGACAGAAAATCAACAAGGAAACAATGGCTTTGAATAACACATTGGAACAGATGACTTTAACATATATTCAGAACATTCCATTCAAAAACAGCTGAACACACATTCAAGTACATACGGAACATTTTTTTTTCAGAACAGATCACATGTTAGGCAACAAAACAAGTCTCAATAAATTTTAAAAATGTCAACATCAGGGGATCCTTGGGTGTTTCAGTGGTTTGGTGCCTGCCTTCAGCTCAGGGCGTGACCCTGGAGACCCAGGATCAAGTCCAAATTGGGATCCCTGTATGGAGCCTGCTTCTTCCTCTGCCTGTGTCTCTGCCTCTCTCTCTCTGTGTGTGTGTCTCTCATGAATGAATAGATAAAATAGTTAACAAATATATCAAAATCATTTCATACTTATTTTTCAAACACAATGATATGAAACTAGAAATCAATGACAAGAAAAAAATCTGGAAATAACAAATACATGGAAGATAAGTAGCATGTTAGTAAACAATTAATGGCCCAATGAAGAAATTAAGGAAGAACTAAAAAACATATGTGGAGAGAAATGAAAATAAAAGCACAATGGTCCAAAATATTTGGGATACAGCAAAAGCTGTAAGAAAGAAGACTATAATAATACAGGCCTATCTCAATAATCAAAAAACTCTAAAATAAACAAGCTAAATTTATACCTAAATGTGCTTGATAAATAAGAACAAAATAGATCCCAAAGCCAGTAGAGGAAGAGAATAATAATAATTAGAATTGAAATAAATGAAATGGAAAATAAAATAACAATATAACAGATCAATAAACTCATGAGCTGTTTCTTTGAAAAGATTGGCAAAATTGATAAACCTTTAGCCAGATACATCAACGGCAAAAGTGGACTCAAATAAATAAAATCAGAAGAAGGATAAATAACAACTCTCACCATAGAAATAAAAATAATTATAATAATATGAAAAGTTATATGCCAGTAAATTATACAACCTAGAACAAATGGATAAATTCCTAGAAATATGTAAACTTCCAAAACAGAATCAAGGGACAGCTGGGTAACCTAGTGTTTGAGCATCTTCCTTTGGCTCAGGTCATGATCCCGTGGTCCTGAGATTGAGTCCCACATTGGGCTCCCTGCAGGTAGCCTGCTTCTCCCTTTGCCTATGTCTATGCCTCTCTCTATGTGTCTCATGAATAAATAAATAAAATCTTTTAAAAACAGAGTCAAGAATCAATAAAAATTAAACAGATTACTAGCAATGAATTAAATCAGTTATCATAAACTCACAATAAACAAGTCTAGAAACAGATGTTTTCACAGGTGAATTCTACCAAACACTTAAAGAGTTAACACCTATTCTTATCAAACTATTCCAAAATAATAGAAAAGGAAAAAAGTCTTTCAAATGTGTTCTATAATACCAGCATTATCCTAACACCAAAGCAGATCAAGACATTATAAAAAAAAAAGAAAGAAGAAGGAAAGAAAGAAAAAAGAAAGAAAACTACAGACCTCTAATGAACATAGATGCAAAAATCCCCAACATAATATTAGCAAACCAAGTCCAAAAATACCTTTAAAAAGTTAATCACAATGATCAAATGGAATTAATTTTTCAGATACAAAGGTGTTTCAATATTTTCAAATGCATGTGATATACCACATTATTAAGAGAAAGGATAAAAACCATAGGATTATCTCAATGCATACAGAAAAAGCATTTGACAAATTACAACATCTATTCATGATAAAAATCCTCAACAAAGTGGGCTTAGAGGAGAAATACCTCAAAATAATGAAGGCCATATAAAAAAATAACACACAGCTAACATCATACCTAATGGGGGGAAAACTAAGAAATTTTCCCTCTGAAATCAGGAATAAGACAAGGATCTCCATTCTCACCACTTTTATTCATCATAGTACTGGAAGTCCTAGCCACAGTAATCAATCAATCAATCAATCATCAATCATCAATCAATCAATAAATGGCATCCAAATTGGTAAGAAAGTAGTAAAACTGTATTTGAAGATGACATATTACACCATACTGAAAACCCTGAAGATATCACCAAAAATACTAAAACAAATAAATGAATTTAGTTGCAGGAAAGAAAATTAATATACAGAAATATGTTGCATTTCGATACACTAATAATAAAGTACCAGAAATGAAATTAGAAAACAATCTCATTTACAATTGTATTAATATTTCTTTTCTCATATAGTCAGGCCATTTGGATGTAAGCTTTGTTTCTGTTATTAAAGTTTGTCCATCTTTAAATCAACACCACTGTACAAATCACTGAAAACATATGTCCTTCATTTTGCTTTCTGCAATGGCATTGTAACCAGTGTTGTTGCTATGTGCAGAAAAACATTAACACTTATTCTTGCCTTCACTCCTCTCTCTCTAGCCCCACCCCCACATAACGAAACACAGATACAAATAGACATTTTCATTGGCATGCAAGACTGGAAGAAAGTAAGCAAGATGGGGCAAATGTTCATTTACTTGGCCATCCCCTTTCCTGCTCCTACAGTTTGTTAAATTATCAGTGTAGGAAAAAAGAATTAAGTGATGAGATGAGCAATACCTTGTTGTAAATTAAGTTACTGTGTTAGATGCCACTGGAGAGAAAAGGGATACATGGCCTCTCAAAACTTGCAGACTGGCACAATACACAAAACAAGAGAGAAATGAGTAAAATCAATTGATAAATTGAGCAATTCAAATGCTAAGCTCTATAGAAAGCTCCCATATATTTAGTGTACAAACCCACCATAGTTCTTGATGTGTTTGGGCCATTCCATATGACCTTTTTAAAAGCAGTGGTTTCACGAATTTATAAAACTCATACTTCTCTTTTGTAGCTTTTCAGCTTTAAGCCTTATAACAATTCTGCTCCTCATAAGCATTTTAAGGTGAAAGATTGACCAAGCCTAATGGTCCCATGTGCTGATGGAAATTTGACAGGCAAAAGGCAGGTGTAACTTAACTTTCTCACTATAATTTCCATCCAATTGCACATGGCATTTTGCAAATTTTACAGAAGTATTCGGAACAAAGAAATGTGAAGTATCTATTAAGGTATTTGCATGCTGAGTAATGCCCCTGAAAGAGAGGTGCCCTCAATCACACTATTCTCACAAATGGAGAAAATGAAAAATGGGGAAGCTTACTTCCTTGTTCAGATTTATGCCCTTGGCCAGTGCCCAAATAGCACAACGTGAAGCCCAAGCTTCAAATCCCAGTTAACATTACAATAAAATTGGTCTCAAGTGTACAATTTAGTGATTCATCAATTATGTATAATGCCCAGTGCTCACCACAAGTACTCTCCTTAATAATCATCTCCCATTTAGCCCATCCTCTGCTCACCTCGATCCATTAACCCTCAGTTTGTTCTCTGTAGTAGAATCTCTTAGGGTTTACTTTTCCCTTGCTTTGTTTCCCTTTCCATATGTTCATCTTTTTATTTCTTAAATCCTACAAATGAGTAAAATCTTACACCATTTGTCTTTCTCTGGTATTTGACTTATTCACTTAGCATAATACACTCTAGCTCCATCCATGTCATTGAAAATGGCAAGATTTCATTCTTTTCGATGGCTGAGTAATATTGCATTGCATATGGAATGGAGTCCATTCACCAGTCAATGGACGTTTGAGTTCTTTCCATAATTTGGCTATTGTTGATAATGCTGCTATATACATAATGGTGCATGCACCCCTTGAATTTGTATTTTTGTGTCCTTTGCATAAATATCTAGTAGTGCAATCGCTGGGTCATAGGATAATTCTATTTTTAACTTTTTGAGGAACCTCTATCTTGTTTTCCCAGTGGCTGTACCAGTTTGCATTCCCACCTACAGTGCAAGAGGTTTGCCTTTACTCCACATCCTCACCAACACCTGTTCTTTCACATATTGTTAATTTTAGCCATTCTGAAAGGTGTGAGGTGATGTCATTGTGGTTTTGATTTGTATTTTCCTGATAACGTGTGATGGTGAGCATCTTTTCATGTGTCTGTTAGCCATCTGGAGGTCCTCTTTGGCAAAATGTCTGTTCATCTCTTCTGCCCATTTCTTAACTGAATTATTTATTTTGGGGTGTTGAGATTGATGAGTTCTTTATAGATTTTTGGATACCAACCCCTTAGCCGATATTTTATTTACAAATGTTTTCTCCCATTTTTTAGGTTTCCTTTTAGTTTTGTTGATTGTTTCCTTTGCCATGCAAAAATTTTTATCCTGAAAAAGTCCCAATAGTTCATTTTTGATTTTGTTTCCCTTGCCTCTGGAGAAGTATCTAGTACTAAGTCGCTACAAGTGAGATCAAAGAGGTTACTACCTGTGTTCTCCTCTAGGATTTTGACAATTTCCTGTTTCAAATTTAGGTCTTTCACATTTTGAATTTATTTTTGTGTATGGCATAAAAAGTGGCCCACTTTCATTCTTCTACATGTTGCTGCCTAGTTTTCCCAACATCATTTGTTAAATAGACTTTTTTTTCCATTGGATATTCATTTCTGCTTTGTTGAAGATTAGTTGACTGTAGAGCTGTGGGTCCAGTTCTGGGTTTTCCATTCTTTTCCATTGATCTATGTGTCTGTTTTTGTGCCAGTCCATACTGTCTTGATGATTAGAGCTTTGTAATATAACTTGAAGTCTGGAAACATGATGCCTCAATCTTTACTTTTGTTTTTCAAGATTGCTTTGGATATTTGGGATCTTTTGTGGTTCCACAGAAATTTTGGTACTGTTTGGTCTGGCTCTGTGAAAAATGCTGGTAGTATTTTGATAGGGATTGCATCAAATGTGTACGTTACTTGGAAGTTAAATAGCATCCTACTAAAGAATGAAGGGTAAACCAGGAAATTAAAGAAGAAATTTTTAAAAAGTACATGGAAGCAAATGAAAATAAAAACATGACAGCCTAGAATCTTTGGGATGCAAAAAAGGTGGTCATAAGAGGGAAGTGTATAGCAATACAGGCTTATCTCAAGAAGCAATAAAAGTCTCAAAGACAACCTAACTGTACATCTAAAGGATCTAGAAAAGTAACAGCAAATAAAGCCTAAAGACAGGGATCCCTGGGTGGCGCAGCGGTTTGGCGCCTGCCTTTGGCCCAGGGCGCGATCCTGGAGACCCGGGATCGAATCCCACGTCGGGCTCCCAGTGCATGGAGCCCGCTTCTCCCTCTGCCTATGTCTCTGCCTCTCTCTCTCTCTCTCTCTCTCTCTCTCTCTCTCTCTGTGTGTGTGTGTGTGTGACTATCATAAATAAAAAAAATAAAAAAATAAAAAAATAAAACCAACTGATTAAAAAAAAGCCTAAAGACAGCAAAATAAGGGAAATAATAAAGATTAGTTCAGAAAGAAATGATTTAAAAACAAACAAAAATCCCAGATCAATGAAACTAAGAACTAATACTTTGAAAGACTTAATAAAATTGATAAAACCAGACTTATCAAAAAAAGGAAAAGGACCCAAGTAAATAAAATCATGAATGAAAGAGGAGAGATCACAACCAAGACCAGAGAAATACAATCATAAGACATTATTATGAAAAAAAAGACATTATTATGAAAAATTATATGCCCACAAACTCGGCAATATGGAATAAATGGATAAATTCCTAGAAACAGACAAACTACCAAAACTGAAACAATAAGAAAGAAAAAACTTGGACAGACCCATGACCAGCAAAGGAATAGAATCAGAAATCAGAAATAAAAAAAAAAGAAAAGAAATCAGAAATCTCCCAAGAAACCAATATTCAGAGACAGATGAATTCCCAGGGGAATTCTACCATACCAGATATTTAAAGAAGAGTTAATACCTATTCTTTTCTAACTGTTCCAAAAAATAGAAATGGAAGAAAAACTTCCAAATTCTCTGAAAAGGCCAGCATTACCTTGGTTTCAAAACCAGACTAAGACCCCGGTAAGAAGAAGTATACGCCAATATCCCCGATGAACATGGGTACAAATATTCTCAGCAAGATATTAGCAAATCCAATCCGATACCACATTAAAATAATTATTCATTCCAATTTAGGGGAATTTATTCCTCAGCTGCAGAAGTGGTTCAATATCTTTATATCAAATGATGTGATACACCACATTAATAAAAGAAAAGATAAGAACAATATGATCCTCTCAATAGATGAAGAGAAAGAATTTGACAAAATACAGCATCCATTCCTGATCAAAACTCTTCAGAGTGTAGGGATAGAGGGAACCTGCCTCAATATCATACAGGTTATATATGAAAAGCCCACAGCTAATGTCATACTCAATGGGGAAAAACTGACAGCTTTTCCTCTACAGTCAGGAACAAGACAGGGATGTTCACTCTCACCATTGTTATTTAAAATAGTACTGAGAAGGGAGGGGCAAGAGGGTGGAAGAGTAGGGTCCCCAAATCACCTGTCCCCACCAAATTACCTAGATAGCCTTCAAATCATCCTGAAAATCTACGAATTCGGCCTGAGATTTAAAGAGAGACCAGCTGGAATGCTACAGTGAGAAGAGTTCAAGCTTCTATCAAGGTAGGAAGACCCGGAAAAAGAAATAAACAAAAGGCCTCCAAGGGGAAGGGGCCCCGCGAGGAGCCGGGCTAAGGCCGGGGCTAGTGTCCCCAGGACAGGAGAGCTCCGTCCCGGAGAAGCAGAAGCTTCACCAATCTTCCCGGGTGGAAAGGAGCCCACAGGGAGTTAGAGCAGGACCCCAGGAGGGAGGGGATGCCCTTCGGGCTCCCTGGGACACTAACAGACACCTGCGGGCCCAGGAGACTGCGCCATACCCCGCAGCCGAGCTCCCTAAAAGACTGCAGCACACACGGCTGGACACGGAGCAGCTTGGAGGGGCTTCAGCGGCGGCTCTGCTCAGAGGGGGTTGTGCGGCGGTGAGCAGCTCGGAGGCGGCTCCGGCAGAGGAAGAGGCTCTGTGCGGAGGGGGATGCGCAGCTCCCGGAGCAGCTCGGGGGTGCTCAGGCGGGGGCTCCACGGAGGCGGCTGCTCGGCCGGGACCGTGAATCCAACAGCGCAGGCCCTGAAGCACAGGGCGCCGGGACACAGCCCAGGATCTGGCTTCCCCCCGGGACAGGCAGACACCAGGAGGGCCCAGGACAGCAAGGACGCTCCAGCTCCTAGCTGAGCAGATGAGCGGCGCCGCCCATGGAGCATGCAGGTGCTGCAGACAGAGAGCTCTGTAGTTACTGCGGGGGCTGAAGCCAGGACTACAGAGCTGCCGCCGCCACTGGGGTTATTCCTGCTGGGGACTCACGGAGTAAACAACCCCCACTGAGCCCTGCACCAGGCAGGGGGCAGAGCGGCTCCGCCAAGTGCTAAAACCTGAAAATCAGGGATCCCTGGGTGGCGCAGCGGTTTGGCGCCTGCCTTTGGCCCAGGGCGCGATCCTGGAGACCCGGGATCGAATCCCGCGTCGGGCTCCCGGTGCATGGAGCCTGCTTCTCTCTCTGCCTGTGTCTCTGCCTCTCTCTCTCTCTCTCTCTCTCTCTGACTATCATAAATAAATAAAAAAAAATAAAATAAAAATAAAACCTGAAAATCAGCACAACAGGCCCCTCCCCCAGAAGACCAGCTAGACGGACAAGTTCCAGGGGAAGTCAAGGGACTTAAAGTACACAGAATCAGAAGATACTCCCCGGTGTGTGTTTTTTTTCTTTTTTTCTTTTTGATTTATGATTGCTACCCCCACCCTTTTTTTCACCTTTCTTTTTCTTTCTCTTTTTCTTCTCTTCTTCCATTTTTTCTTCCTTTTTTCTTTTTTCTTTTTCTCTTTTCTATCCTTCTTTCTCTCCTCTCTTCTTCTCCTTTTCCCAATACAACTTGTTTTTGGCCACTCTGCACTGAGCAAAATGACTAGAAGGAAAACCTCACCTCAAAAGAAAGAATCAGAAACAGTCCTCTCTCCCACAGAGTTACAAAATCTGGATTACAATTCAATGTCAGAAAGCCAATTCAGAAGCACTATTATACATCTACTGGTGGTTCTAGAAAAAAGCATTAAGGACTCAAGAGACTTCATGACTACAGAATTTAGATCCAATCAGGCAGAAATTAAAAATCAATTGAATGAGATGCAATCCAAACTAGAAGTCGTAATGACAAGGGTTAACGAGGTGGAAGAACAAGTGAGTGACATAGAAGACAAGTTGATGGCAAAGAGGGAAACTGAGGAAAAAAGAGACAGACAATTAAAAGACCGTGAAGACAGATTAAGGGAAATAAATGACAGCCTAAGGAAGAAAAACCTACGTTTAATTGGGGTTCCCAAGGGCGCTGAAAGGGACAGAGGGCCAGAATATGTATTTGAACAAATCCAAGCTGAAAACATTCTTTATCTGGGAAGGGAAACAAGCATTCAGATCCAGGAAATAGAGAGATCCCCTCCTAAAATCAATAAAAACCGTTCAACACATCGACTTCTAATAGTTAAGCTTGCAAATTCCAAAGATAAAGAGAAGATCCTTAAAGCAGCAAGAGACAAGAAATCCCTGACCTTTATGGGGAGGAGCATTAGGGTAACAGCAGACCTCTCCACAGAGACATGGCAGGCCAGAAAGGGCTGGCAGGATATATTCAGGGTCCTAAATGAGAAGAACTTGCAACCAAGAATACTTTATCCAGCAAGGCTCTCATTCAAAATGGAAGGAGAGATCAAGAGCTTCCAAGACAGGCAGGAACTGAAAAAATATGTGACCTCCAAACCAGCTCTACAAGAAATTTTAAGGGGGACTCTTAAAATTCCCCTTTAAGAAGAAGTTCAGTGGAACAATCCACAAAAACAAGGACTGAATAGATACCATGATGACACTAAACTCATATCTGTCAATAGTCACTCTGAACGTGAACGGGCTTAATGACCCCATCAAAAGGTGCAGGGTGTTAGACGGGATAAAAAAGCAGGACCCATCTATTTGCTGTCTACAAGAGACTCATTTTAGACAGAAGGACACCTACAACCTGAAAATAAAAGGTTGGAGAACCATTTACCATTCAAATGGTCCTCAAAAGAAAGCAGGGGTAGCCATCCTTATATCAGATAAACTAAAATTTACCCCGAAGACTGTAGTGAGAGACCAAGAGGGACACTATATCATACATAAAGGATCTATCCAACAAGAGGACTTAACAATCCTCAATATATATGCCCCCCATGTGGGAGCTGCCAAATATTTAAACCAATTAATAACCAACGAGAAGAAATACTTCGATAATAATACACTTATACTTGGTGACTTCAATCTAGCTCTTTCTACCCTCAATAGGTCTTCTAAGTACAACATCTCCAAGGAAATGAGAGCTTTAAATGATACACTGGACCAGATGGATTTCACAGATATCTACAGAACTTTACATCCAAACCCAACTGAATACACATTCTTCTCAAGTGCACATGGAACTTTCTCCAGAATAGACGACATAGTGGGTCACAAATCGGGTCTGAACTGATACCAAAAGATTGGGATCGTCCCCTGCATATTCTCAGACCATAACGCCTTGAAATTCGAACTAAATCACAAGAAGAAGTTTGAAAGGACCTCAAACACGTGGAGGTTAAGGACCATCATGCTAAAAGATGAAAGGGTCAACCAGGAAATTAAGGAAGAATTAAAAATATTCATGGAAACTAATGAGAAAGAAGCTACAACCATTCATAATCTTTGGGATGCAGCAAAAGCAGTACTAAGGGGGAAATACATCGCAATACAAGCATCCATTCAAACACTGGAAAGAACTCAAATACCAAAGCTAACCTTACACATAAAGGAGCTAGAGAAAAAACAGCAGATGGACCCTACGCCCAGCAGAAGAAGTGAGTTAATTAAAAATCGAGCAGAACTCAATGAAATCGAGACCAGAAGAACTGTGGAACAGATCAACAGAACCAGGAGTTGGTTCTTTGAAAGAATTAATAAGATAGATAAACCATAAGCCAGCCTTATTAAAAAGAAGAGAGAGGAGACTCAAATTAATAAAATCATGAATGAGAAAGGAGAGATCAGTACCAACACCAAGGAAATACAAACGATTTTAAAAACAAATTATGAACATCTATACGCCAATAAATTAGGCAATCTAGAAGAAATGGACGCATTCCTGGAAAGCCACAAACTACCAAAACTGGAGAAGGAAGAAATAGCAAACCTGAACAGGCCAATAACCAGGGAGGAAATTGAAGAAGTCATCAAAAACCTCCCAAGACACAAGAGTCCAAGGCCAGATGGCTTCCCTGGGGAATTCTATCAAACGTTTAAAGAAGAAATCATACCTATTCTACTAAAGCCGTTTGGAAAGATAGAAAGAGATGGGGCACTTCCAAATTCATTCTATGAGGCCAGCATCACCTTAATTCCAAAACCAGACAAAGACCCCACCAAAAAGGAGAATTACAGACCAATATCCCTGATGAACATGGATGCAAAAATTCTCAACAAGATACTAGCCAATAGGATCCAACAACACATTAAGAAAATTATTCACCATGACCAAGTAGGATTTATCCCCGAGACACAAGGCTGGTTCAACACTCGTAAAACAATCAATGTGATTCATCATATCAGCAAGAGAAAAACCAAGAACCATATGATCCTCTGATTAGATGCAGAGAAAGCATTTGACAAAATACAGCATCCATTCCTGATCAAAACTCTTCAGAGTGTAGGGATAGTGGGACCTTTCCTCGACATGTTGAAAGCCATCTATGAAAAGCCCACAGCAAATATCATTCTCAATGGGGAAGCACTGGGAGCCTTTCCCCTAAGATCAGGAACAAGACACGGATGTCCACTCTCACCACTGCTATTCAATATAGAATTGGAAGTCCTAGCCTCAGCAATCAGACAACAAAAAGACATTAAAGGCATTCAAATTGGCAAAGAAGAAGTCAAACTCTCCCTCTTCGCCGATGACATGATACTCTACATAGAAAACCCAAAAGCCTCCACCCCAAGATTGCTAGAACTCATACAGCAGTTTGGTAGTGTGGTAGGATACAAAATCAATGCCCAGAAATCCATGGCATTTCTACACACTGAGACTGAAGAAAGAGAAATTACGGAGTCAATCCCATTTACAATTGCACCCAAAAGCATAAGATACCTAGGAATAAACCTACCAAAGAGGTAAAGGTTCTATACCCTAAAAACTATAGAACACTTCTGAAAGAAATTGAGGAAGACACAAAGAAATGGAAAAATATTCCATGCTCATGGATTGGCAGAAAATATTGTGAAACTGTCAATGTTACCCAGGGCAATTGACACGTTTAATGCTATCCCTATCAAAATACCATGGACTTTCTTCAGAGAGTTAGAAAAAATTATTTTAAGATTTGTGTGGAATCAGAAAAGATCCCGAATAGCAGGGTAATTTTCATAAGGAAAACCATATCTGGGGGCATCACAATGCCAGATTTCAAGCTGTACTACAAAGCTGTGGTCATCAAGACAATGTGGTACTGGCACAAAAACAGACACATAGATCAATGGAACAGAATAGAGAACCCAGAAGTGGACCCTGAACTTTATGTTCAACTAATATTCGATAAAGGAGGAAAGACTATCCACTGGAAGAAAGACAGTCTCTTCAATAAATGGTGTTGGGAAAATTGGACATCCACATGCAGAAGAATGAAACTAGACCATTCTCTTGCACCATACACAAAGAGAAACTCAAAATGGATGAAAGATCTAAATGTGAGACAAGATTCCATCAAAATCCTAGAGGAGAACACAGGCAACACCCTTTTTGAACTCGGCCACAGTAACGTCTTGCAAGTTACATCCATGAAGGCAAAAGTAACAAAAGCAAAAATGAACTGTTGGGACTTCATCAAGATAAGAAGCTTTTGCACAGCAAAGGATACAGTCAACAAAACTAAAAGACAACCTACAGAATGGGAGCAGATATTTGCAAATGACCTATCAGATCAAGGGCTAGTTTCCAAGATCTATAAAGATCTTATTAAACTCAACACCAAAGAAACAAACAATCCAGTCATGAAATGGGCAAAAGACATGATGAGAAATCTCACAGAGGAAGACATAGACATGGCCAACATGCACATGAGAAAATGCTCTGCATCACTTTCCATCAGGGAAATACAAATCCAAACCACAATGAAATACCACCTCACACCAGTGAGAATGGGGAACATTAACAAGGCAGGAAACCACAAATATTGGAGAGGATGCAGAGAAATGTGAACCCTCTTGCACTGTTGGTGGGAATGTGAACTGGTGCAGCCACTCTGGAAAACTGTGTGGAGGCTCCTCAAAGAGTTAAACATAGACCTGCCCTACGACCCAGCAGTTGCACTGTTGGGGATTTACTCCAAAGATTCAGATGCAATGAAACGCCGGGACACCTGCACCCCAATGTTTATAGCAGCAATGTCCACAATAGCCAAACTGTGGAAGGATCCTCGGTGTCCATCGAAAGATGAATGGATAAAGAAGATGTGGTTTATGTATACAATGGAATGTTACTCAGCCATTATGAGTGACAAATACCCACCATTTGCTTCAACGTGGATGGAACTGGAGGGTATTATGCTGAGTGAAGTAAGTCAATCGGAGAGGGACAAACAGTGTATGGTCTCATTCATTTGGGGAATATATATAATAGTGAAAGGGAATATAGGGGAAGGGAGAAGAAATGTGTGGGAAATATCAGAAAAGGAGACAGAACATAAGGACCCCTAACTCTGGGAAACGAACTAGGGATGATGGAAGGGGAGGAATGCGGGAGGTGGGGGTGAATGTGTGACGGGCCCTGAGGGGGGCACTTGACAGGATGAGCACTGGGTGTTATTCTGTATGTTGGCAAATTGAACACCAATAAAAAATAAATTTATTATTTAAAAAATAATAAAAAATAAAATAGTACTGAAAGTCCTCTGATTCTATATACTGTAAATCCCTCGACTTCCCCTGCAACTTTCCAGTGCTGCTTGGTCAATAATTTGTTTTTCCCCTGTCCATCTAGCTAATATCCAAGATCTATAGAGAACTTAAACTCTACAGCAAAGAAACAAACAATCCAATCATGAAATGGGCAAAAGACATGAACAGAAATCTCACAGAGGAAGACATAGACATGGCCAACAAGCACATGAGAATATGCTCTGTATCACTTGCCATCCGGGAAATACAAATCAAAACCACAATGAGATACCACTTCACCCCAGTGAGAAGGGGAAAATTAACAAGGCAGGAAGCAACAAATGTTCGAGAGAATGTGGAGAAAGGGGAACCCTCTTGCACTGTTGGTGGGAATGTGAAATGGTAAGCCACTCTGGAAAACTGTGTGGAGGCTCCTCAAAGACTTAAAAATAGGTCTGCCCTACGACCCAGCAATTGCACTGTTGGGGATTTACCCCAAAGATACAGATGCAATTAAACGCCAAGACACCTGCACCCCGATGTTTATAGCAGTAATGTCCACAATAGCCAAACTGTGGAAGGAGCCTCGGTGTCCACCGAAAGATGAATGGATAAAGAAGATGTGGTCTATGTATACAATGGAATATTACTCAGCCATTAGAAACGACAAATACCCACCATTTGCTTCAACGTGGATGGAACTGGAGGGTATTATGCTGAGTGAAATAAGTCAATCGGAGAACGACAAACATTATATGGTCTCACTCATTTGGGGAATATAAAAATTTGTTAAAGGGAATAAAGGGGAAAGGAGAAAAAATAGTGGGAAATATCAGAAGGGGAGACAGAACATGAGACTCCTAACTCTGGGAAACGAACTAGGGGTGGTAGAAAGAGAGGTGGGCGGGGGTGGGGGTGACTCGGTGATGGGCACGGAGGGGGGCACTTGATAGGATGAGCACTGGGTGTTATTCTGTATGTTGGCAAATTGAACACCAATAAAAAATAAAAATAAATAAACAAAATAGTACTGGAAGTCCTATCTTCCACAAACAGACAACAAAAAGAAATAAAAATCATCCAAATCAGCAAAGAAGTCAATCTTTAGCTATTCACAGATGGCATGATACTCCATGTAGAAAATCTGAAAGACTCCAGCAAACAATTACTGGAACTGATACTAGAATTCAGAAAAGTCACAGAATACAGGGGACCTGGGTGACCCACTTGGTTAACCATCTGCCTTCAGCTCAGGTCATGATCTAGGCATGGAGCCCCACATAGGGCTCCCTGTTCAGCAGGATGTCTGCTTCTCTGGCTCTCTCTCCATCTTGCCCCCACCCCTTGTGCTCCATCTCTTTCTCAAATAAATCAATAAATAAATATCTTTTAAAAATAAAATCCGCATATAAAAATCTGCTGGATTTCTACACACCAATAATGAAGCAGCAGAATGAGAAATCAAAGAATTTGTCCCATTTACAAAATCGCACCAAAAACCATAAGATACCTGGGAATAAACCTATCCAATGAAGTAAAAGATCTATACTCTGAAAACTGTAGGACATTTATGAAAGAAATTGAGGGAAACCTGGTGGCTCAGTGGTTGAGCGTCTGCCTTGGGCTCAGGGCATGATCCTGTGGTCCCAGGATCGAGTCCCACATCAAGCTCCTCGCAGGGAGTCTGCTTCTCCCTCTGCCTATGTCTCTGCCTCTCTCTCTCTGCGTCTTTCAAGAATAAATAAATAAAATATTTTCGAAAAAAGAAAGAAATTGAAAAGAACACAAAGAAATGGAGAAACGGGCATCTGGGTGGCTCAGTGGCTGAGTGTCTGCCTTTGGCTTCAGTCATGATCTCAGGGTCCTGGGACCAAATCTCACATCAGGCTCCCCACAGGGAGCCTGTTTCTCCCTCTGCTTATATCTCTGTTTCTGTCTATGTGTCTCTCATGAATAAATAAATAAAATCTTTAAAAAGAGAAAAAATAGAAAGATATTACATGCTCATGGGTTGGAAGAACAAATTTTGTTAAAATGTCTATACTACCCAAAGCAGTCTACCTTCTCTTCTGATGGTTGATGTGTAGCTTCAAATTTGTATATGAAAGATCTAATTTTTTTTCTTTCTAGCTTAGATGCCCTATAACTAATATTGAGTGAAGGTGGAGGACAGCAGATATGTATACACATAAATAAATCTATTCTTCTGGACTTATTTCAGAGATTCTCTATGTATAATTTTCTTCTGAGCCCTTTCCTTGTGTAGATTTTAACTTGCATCTAAAATCACACATTCTGTCCTACTCTCTGATATAGCCTTACATCTGGAATTCAGGATGTAAGGAATACATCTGGAATTCCTTTGCTTTAAACTTAGCATAACATAGATTAGCAGAACATAAGAAATCAAATATTTTGCAGAAGCTCTAATATGATTTCCTTTTTGCATTACAGCAGTTTAAATGTGAATGGTGATGATAACTTCCTGTTTAAGGCAAACTATGTTATGAAATCATATACCTTATTCAAAATTCCTTTTGTGGGATCCCTGGGTGGCGCAGCGGTTTGGCGCCTGCCTTTGGCCCAGGGCGTGATCCTGGAGACCCAGGATCGAATCCCACATCGGGCTCCCGGTGCATGGAGCCTGCTTCTCCCTCTGCCTGTGACTCTGCCTCTCTCTCTCTCTCTCTCTCTCTCTCTCTGTGTGTGTGTGTGTGTGTGACTATCATAAATAAAAAAAAATTCCTTTTGTATAGTGAGATTTAATATGTACTACTATATCCTCCACAAGTAAATAAGCTCCATAATGGCAGGGGCTATATCTTATATGATTCTTATTATTACTCATACTCCACCTGAAAAATAGTAAACACACCATAAAGATTGCTCAAAGAAAAAGTATATCATCCATGTTTTCTTTTTTAAGATTTTATTTATTCATGAGAGAGAGAGAGAGAGAGAGAGGCAGAGACACAGGCAGAGGTAGAAGCAGGCTCCATGCAAGGAGCCTGATGTGGGACTTGATCCTGGGTCCCCAGGATCACACCCTGGGCTGCAGGTGGCGCTAAACCGCTGCGCCACCGGGGCTGCCCTCATCTATGTTTTCTATGATCCCCATTTTAATCTATTTTATTCCCTATTTTATGTTTAAATTTCCCCCCCATCTCTTAGTTCATCTAACATAAATCTAATAAAAGAACAACCTACTTTTAAATTGGTACATCTTATCTCTATTATTAATTATCTTGATCCTCAAAATCATGAAATATAGCTGTATCATATACACAGTATAGTTTAATGTAAAGACTTTTGGCAGCAAATAGAACTGCGTTTGAAACACAACCAAGACAGTTGTACAATTTGGCACAGGTTGTTTAATTTTTGGTTTCCTCATTTATAAAATGGTGGAAATTAATAGAGTTATTGTAAAAATGTAAGAAACCTTGCCCAATAAGAGTACATCATAAATGCAAAATAATTAAGAATCATTATTATTTTTTATGATAGAGCACCTAAAATCAAAGTTAGAGCCAGTAATAGATAGGCATCAAAAGCTTAGTCTATCTGGTAGACTCTAGGTAGCTGCTCAGATGCTTATTAGCTTTTTCTGGAATCATTAATAGGAAGATAATCGTTTCTGAATAGTGTACGTTATTTCAGGAGAAAATTAAAAGCTTTGGAATAGCATGGATCTCATGTAGACCTTTACTCCATGTGAGGACTTTAGCCATGCTATGACATTCACACTGAGTTTTAAGGAGGATTTGGCATACACTAAATATACTTATGAACCCCTAATTCACCTTGGAGAATTCTGATTTATTTTCCCTTTGCTTTAAAAACCATATTGACTTCCCAGAGCTGTGAGAATAGACCAAGACCAAACACTCAGAATTCTCCATGAAGAAAATGAAGAAAATGAAGTTGGCATGATTAGGAATAAAACCAAGGAAATCAAAACCAATTTATATTCCAAAGTGAATTTTTCAAACCTAAAAATAACTCCATGCCACAAAAAGGTTATGTAAAATTAAAACTTTATTTTGAAAACAAAGTTTTAGTTATGCAAATAAATCAATTTTTTTTAAATCTATGTGCTGAAAATTTACAGAAAGAGATACTGAACTGATAACCACTCCTTGAAGTACTTCATATTTCTTGGCCCCATATGACTAGTGGGTTAATGAATGAAAACATTACTAAATTAGTCTTAAAATTTCCTATGCAACATGATACAGTCTTTGGAGGACAATACATTATAGTGGTTCACCAGCAATTTTAATTGTATTTGTATCCAAAATATTTCCAACCAGTTCCCCAATGTTGGTAAATGAAAAGTCAGGGGGAAAATATATCTATTTAGTGTATTAAAGCATTCCACACATTGGATATTCCATAGCATTTGGGGAGAGCCAGCATGATTGACCATCATTGACCATATTCTCCAGTGTTGGTTTAACCTCGGTTTTTACTTTGGCTATGCTTGGCTCAAGTCTCAGTTAAGGAGTAGTTTATAATCCAGGGGAATAAACTTTAGTTCTTGACCATGAACCATGGTCACAGAGATTTTCTAATTTATTGATTCCCAGAATTTTGACAGCTTTAAATTTCCTCAGTTATTATCCCCCCTAGGAAATGCTCAGACAGATATGGCATTTATCCACGTGCAAAGCATACAACTTTAACTTAGAACCAAGATGGTTATTAATAAGTAATTTTATGTTAAATATGACCTAGGGCACACTCTGTGAATTCTGAAAGAAATCGCTGTTCTCTCTGCAGATTGCAAAATATCTTCATAGAGCTTTGTTTAATCAAATTTCATGGTTCAAAATTGGGGGAAGCTTACTCTATCCTCCGGGACTAGAAGGACCTTTCAGCAAATGGCCAGAATAAAGCTGAGTAGCCCAAAATCCAATGGATTATCACCCGCTCTGGATAACGCAGGCCCTGAATCAATGTTCCTTAATTCATATAGATTGCTTTTCTAGACTGGCCACTTCACTGTCTGTCATATTCAAACGTTACTTCAGCTAGGTAAATCATCACTAGGTTAGTTTAATTATATCCACTGATGTGAAATTAATCAAAATTATTCTCCTTTTTAGTACTGATGTGTAAAACCAGACTTATTTATTGTTCATCAGTTATGTTTTTTATTTTTTTATATTTTTAAAAAAAATTTATTTATTTATGATAGTCAGAGAGAGAGAGAGAGAGAGAGACAAAGACATAGAGGGAGAAGCAGGCTCCATGCACCGGGAGCCGGACGTGGGATTCGATCCCGGGTCTCCAGGATCGCGCCCTGGGCCAAAGGCAGGCGCTAAACCGCTGCGCCACCCAGGGATCCCCAGTTATGTTTTTTTAAATACCCATTTAACTCTAAACCTGCAGAAGGAAATGTTTTCTTGACATTTCTGATTGATGTCACATCAATATGTACAAAACTATGCTGATTATGAAGATGAATAAAGTAGTAATATAATAGCTAGAAACTACAGAAACATTTTGTGTTCTAAATTAAGTTTCGCAACTCAAGACTTCAAGTTATATCACAAAATTTTAGTGACCAAAATTACATGGTACCAGCACAAAAATAGCACATAGATCAAAAGAACAGAATAAAAACCCAGAAATGAACCCATAACTATGTGGTCAATTAATATTCAACAAGGAGGAAAGAATGCCCAATGGGAAAAAGTCCTTTCAACATATGGTGTTGGAAAAACTGAACAGCAAATGCAAAAGAATGAAACTGGGCAATTTTCTTCACCATACAAAAAATAAATTCAGAAAGGATTAAAGACCTGAATATGAGACATGAAACCATAGAAATCCTAGAGAAAGACACAAACAGTAACCTCTTTGACATTCATCATAGCATGTTTTTCCTAGATATGTCTCCTGAGCCAAGGGAAACAAAAGCAAAAAGAAACTATTGGGACTTCATCAAAATAAAAAGCTCTGCACAGAGAAGGAAACAATCATCAAAACTAAAAGATAACCTATAAAATGGGAGAAGATATTTTTAAATGACATATCTGATAAAGGGTGACTATCCAAGATATATAAAGAACTCATAAAACTATACCCTAAAAACTATAGAACACTTCTGAAAGAAATTGAGGAAGACACAAAGAGATGGAAAAATATTCCATGCTCATGGATTGACAGAATTAATATTGTGAAAATGTCATTGTTACCCAGGGCAATTTTCACGTTTAATGCAATCCCTATCAAAATACCATGGACTTTCTTCAGAGAGTTGGAACACATTATTTTAAGATTTGTGTGGAATCAGAAAAGACCCCGAATAGCCAGGGGAATTTTAAAAAAGAAAACCATTTCGGGGGCATCACAATGCCAGATTTCAAGTTGTACTACAAAGCTGTGGTCATCAAGACATTGTGGTACTGGCACAAAAACAGACACATAGATCAATGGAACAGAATAGAGAACCCAGAAGTGGACCCTGAACTTTATGGTCAACTAATATTCGACAAAGGAGGAAAGACGATCCACTGGAAGAAAGTCTCTTCAATAAATGGTGCTGGGAAAATTGGACATCCACATGCAGAAGAATGAAACTAGACCACTCTCTTGCACCATACACAAAGATAAACTCAAAATGGATGAAAGATCTAAATGTGAGACAAGATTCCATCAAAATCCTAGAGGAGAACACAGGCAACACCCTTTTTGTACTTGGCCACAGTAACTTCTTGCAAGATACATCCACAAAGGCAAAAGTAACAAAAGCAAAAATGAACTATTGGGACTTCATCAAGATAAGAAGCTTTTGCACAGCAAAGGATACAGTCAACAAAACTAAAAGACAACCCACAGAATGGGAGAAGATTTTGCAAATGACCTATCAGATAAAGGGCTAGTTTCCAAAATCTATAAAGAACTTATTAAACTCAACAGCCAAGAAACAATCCAAATCATGAAATGGGCAAAAGACATGAAGAGAAATCTCACAGAGGAAGACATAGACATGGCCAACATGCACATGAGAAAATGCTCTGCATCACTTGCCATCAGAGAAATACAAATCCAAACCACAATGAGATACCACCTCACACCAGTGAGAATGGGGAAAATTAACAAGGCAGGAAACCACAAATTTTGGAGAGGATGGGGAGAAAAGGGAACCCTCTTACACTGTTGGTGGGAATGTGAACTGGTGCAGCCACTCTGGAAAACTGTGTGGAGGTTCCTCAAAGAGTTAAAAATACACCTGCCCTATGACCCAGCAATTGCACTGTTTGGAATTTACCCCAAAGATACAGATACAATGAAACGCCGGGACATCTGCACCCGATGTTTCTAGCAGCAATGTCCACAATAGCTAAACTGTGGAAGGAGCCTCGGTGTCCATCGAAAGATGAATGGATAACGAAGATGTGGTTTATATATACAATGGAATGTTACTCAGCCATTAGAAATGACAAATACCCACCTTTTGCTTCAACGTGGATAGAACTGGAGGGTATTATGCTGAGTGAAGTAAGTCAATCGGAGAAGGACAAACATATGGTCTCATTCATTTGGGGAATATAAATAATAGTGAAAGGGAATATAAGGGAAGGGAGAAGAAATATGTGGGAAATATCAGAAAGGGAGACAGAACATAAAGACTCCTAACTCTGGGAAAGGAACTAGGGGTGGTGGAAGGGGAGGAGGGCGGGGGGTGGGGATGAATGGGTGACGGGCACTGGGGGGGCACTTGACAGGATGAGCACTGGGTGTTATTCTGTATGTTGGTAAATTGAACACCAATAAAAAATAAATTTATTAAATAAATAAATAAATAAATAAATAAATAATAAAGTAAAAATAGAACTACCCTACAATCCAGCAACTGCACTACTAGGTACTTACTCAAAAGATACAAAACACTGATTCGAAGGGGCATATGAACCCTGATGTTTATAGCAGCATTATCTACAATAACAAAATTATGGAAATAGCCCAAGTATTTGTCTACTGATGAATTGATGAAGAAGATGAGGTATATATATATATATATATATATATATATATATATATATATATACACACAATGGAATATCAGCCATAAAAAGAATGAAATCTTTTCATTTGCAATGATGTAGATGGGTCTAAGGAATATTATGCTAAGTGAAATAGTCAGAGACAAATGCCACTTGATTTCCCTAATATGTGGAATTTAAGAAACAGAACAAAATAGTATAGGGGAAAAATATAGAGGGAAGGAAACCAAGAAATAGACTCTTGACTATAGAGAATAAAGTGATGGTTACCAGAGGTGAAGTGAGTGGTGAGGATGGATAAAATAGGACATGGGGATTAAGGAGTACAGGCATGGGGTATTGTAGGAAAGTATAGATCACTAAATTGTATGCCTGAAACTAATACTATATTTTAACTAACTGGAATTTAAATAAAAACTTAAAAAAAATAAATATGTGGTAATATGTTGTTAGCTTTATAGAAATACCTGAATGTGATCTGCTAAGTAAAGCTGAAAAGAAGTTTAGCTAAGTATTTATAATTATAGCAAAATTAAATTCTTTCTTCTGTTGCTGAGAATGTGGAGGAAACCTTGCTATTCCCTTCCCTACATAGCATAACATTGAGCAAAACCTTTTAGAAGAAAAAATATATCATCAGGAAGTAAGAAAGGAATTGAAAGGCTTTTTTAGATAATGGATGGCATTTGCATATATTTTAGGCATCTAATGAGATAGTAATCATGCTATCCAAGATACAATTGAACCTGAATGGGCAGGCTTGCCTCATGCTCTGGGCAGGAGAAATTTTTCTCATGATTTATGAACTGATCATGGCCAATGATTTAAACTTTTGTTTCCCCACTAGCTAATTAGATTTAGTGAATTTCTTGACCCATATGCATCTCCAAAATCTATACAGACTTGATTTTGATTACTAACTTGTACTTCTGATTATTTCTCAGGAACTGTATCTGCATCTTGATTCACAGCTTATGCTAATGCAGTCATTGCTGCAAGTAAAAGTTATTCCTCTGATGCACACTCTGGATTATCTTTCAATGACTATACCAAGAGAACCTGCTTTAATTTTCAAATCCTAGATATCATGTTGTTATATGATAAGCAGTAATAGTCAAGCCACCAATGACTGCATCTTCTTCTGGACTCACATACCATCAATTATTATAATATTAACTTCCTCACACTTTATTCTAAGTCTGTTTAACTTTTGTGCTTACCCTGTAACCTTGACTCCTTTCTCAGACTTGGAATCTCCTAGACCTCAAATACTTTCTTTTGTCTTATAGATTGGCCAAACTATTGCTCTGGCACATGATATGGTACATAAACATCCAGTACATGACCAGGTCTGTGTTAATGTTGTATTATATAGCACTTTGTGCATATCCATTGTCATTTTAGGTTTTTTCTTTGAGGATAGTAGAATAATTATCTCCTATTCTTGCAGGGAAACAGTGGCAAAGCCCAGTAAATCCAAATTTGCTACATTCTCCCGTGGAAGAAGTCTGAAGGGTGCCCCTCATTCTTGAGTGGTTTCAAAATGATATCTTTTAACATTTCCCAATGAATAATACATTTGTCTCTTAATCCTCAAGCCTTGCTAAACAGTAAGAAAAAATGAAATGAGCACTGGATGAAGTGTCACAGATGTACATTACAGCCTTTTGTCTGTGATAGACTCACAGAAGTACTTGGCCCCATCATTTCAATTCTCTGAGCATCAGTTTTTCCAATTATAAAATGCAAACTGTCAATCTCTGTCATTTTTTAAATCATAAGAGTCTTAGATGTTTTCCATTGCTCCATCACTGACAGGATTGGACTCTTTTTCTGACTTTCTTAGACTTGGGGTCTGCAGACTTATTCTATAGACATATGGCACAAGAAAAAGACTTTTTTGGGAGGTCACTTTAGTGGGCAAGGGAAACAGCACTATCTGTGGTCCCTTCTTTCAGGATTAGGTAGGATTCAGAAGAAAGAGTTGAATTCCCTTTCTGGTTCTGAGCATCTAATTAATGCCAAACATTTCTATTAGAGGAATACAAAAAGAATGCTTCTTTCTCCTATTCATTTCATTTTCCTAATGCAAAGGGGGAAAACTGAGTTCATTCATTCCTAAGAGTCTCTAGGTGAAAAATCAGTGAACTATTTGGAAGAATCAGTGTCCCCTTTTATATTTATTCACCTTTATAATAGTAAATACAATATAGTACCAGCCAAAACAGAATAGATACATTAGATGATTCTTGTCTCACAGAAATATTGCTGAAAACATATAGCAAGATAGAGCGGTACACGTGCTTACAAGTGCAAGGAATGTTTTCTATAATTAAAAAAAAATCCTCCCCCTTAGACACAAACTTCTTGAAGGATGGCTTTTATGTGATCCAGATATTTGCTAGTGTGGCTGGTGGAATCTTTCCTTCAGCTAAAAAAACTTGAATCCCATCTATAAGATTAATGCCTTTTCCACAAAACCTGGTATTTATAGCAGCTGCAGGAAAGAAATACACCTCGCTGAATGATCCAAAGCTCTCTAACAAACGTAGCTCTAGTTGAATGAAATTATACTCTTTTTCTTCCCTTCGAAGATTAGAGCAGTATAAAATGAAGTCCATGAAAAAAATAATAAAAAATAAAATAAAATGAAGTCCATGCACACTATTATTGACAGCAGAGAAAGAAGAATGAAAGTCATTTGAGATTTCATCCTGGGTCACGCTGCAACATGGAAATCCACCCTTCCCTTTAAAAAAAAAAAACTCTGAACGCAGCTCCTAACAGTTACATGCTACTGATAACTCCACAATTTGATTTAAAGTTAGAAGGCATCTTCTTCAGTATTTCTACCTGAGCATAAAAGAAACAACATGCAAACCAGGGAACAATTTTACTTACATTGTCTCAAAATAAGTTGATTACTAGTATCTAAAAATGTAAATTTAACCTAAAATCATTTAGCCAACTGTTGTTTTTTTTAATGTACTGATTATTCTGATAGATACAGCTTATCTATGAGAAACAGCAACTATATCTCTTGTCTTATTTCTTCTCTTTTATTATAGATGTGTCTTTTTGTTGTTGTTCTGGAGTGCTTTCTTTGAAAGCAGAATCTCTATATCTAACATTAATTACAATTCGCTTTTGCAGTAAAAATATATAACTTATGCAAGCTGATAAGAACATGCAGTCATGTTAGTAAAGGTCCTGAGACATTATAGTTCTTATTTTTTAATCATAGCTCATTTTGAAAATAACAGAAACCTAACCATTTTAATAATTTAGTAGATAAAAAATCACCTCCAAAAATATAACAAAGAGTAGATAAAAAAAACATTCTGCACATTCTGCAAGTAACTCTACTTAATACAGAGTTGGTTAAATTACAAATGTTCATGGGGTTATTTTATTCAATATCAATCGAGTGAAACAAATCAGGAAAAATCTCTCCAGGTCAAACTTACATTTCTCCCCATTCAAAGTTACTTCCCCCTCCCACATCAAGAAGCCAACTGCATAATTATTTTTGTTTGCGCAAATACTAAGGAAATGACATACAAGGATGGTCCAGGTTCATGATATCCATACCACCCTTAGATCTGACAGGTTACCCAGAACCGGGTGTGAAGAGACCAATTCTAGATTATTAATAGTAAAAAGCACAGATAAGATCTTATTTATAATTTAAAAAAGAGCCTACCGTTTCAGTTTCTTTCCATTTTCTCCAGAAATCCCCAAAGAATTCAAGCGAAAGCCATTCCAACAAGGATGCTACTGATATGTGCATCAATTCCAGCTCCCTATTCTGAGAAAAACTATTCGAATCCTATTTACTACCAAACAAATTAAAAAGGAAATAAAGACAAAAATAAATGAAAGAAAGAAAGAGAAAAGAAAAGAAAAGAAAAAAGGAAGGAGGGAGGGAGGTAGGGACAGAGGGAGGAAAGAATAAAAAGAAAACAAAAATTTTAAAAAGCCAAAAAATGAAGATAAAAGGAAAAAAGTAAAATTTTTAGCATTCCACCATCATGTTGGAAAACACTGTAGTGAAATCAGAGTGAAATACACAAGCCTCTGTGAACACTGAACATTTCCGTTTTCCAGGGGGTAGCTTGAGTTAGCAAGCTCACTGGTGCTTGATCTCTCTCTCTCTCTCTCTCTCTCTCTCTCTCTCTCTCTGGTTAATGATGCAGAACTATGCTATGGGCTGTACATAAAGCCTGCTAAGCTTCACACTTAGCAAAGAAACTCTTGTTTCTATTTATAGGGCCACCGTGCATTTTCTTCCAATCTTGTGGTTGCACTCAGCTTTGAGTTTGTGACAATACATGGCCTATTTGTTTATGGAGCTTTTTGCAGCAGCTATGTGCCCTCTGGTTCCTTTCATAGATAGTGGACCACTGCAATCGTTACTGTGATCCTTTATCTTGGGCCCTCAGTTGTGTTCAGATACCAAAGTGGGCACTCCTAACTTAAGGTTGCCCCATAGGTAGCTCCCAATAGAAGAGTTCAAAGTGGGCATGATCTCTACCTAGCACATTCTTAGATGTGCAGACCTTTAAACCCCTAGGATTAAAATAAATGTTAAATTCGTTAAGAAAAACTTTAAGATACCTAACTCACCTCTTACTTCCTGTTCACCCATTCCCCCCAGAGTCCTGGGCCAGGAAGTGCAAGTAAACCTCCATTTCCTCTCAGTGGTTACGGATAATTCTGTGAAAAGGGCCTCATTTCCTGGAGCCCAGACCCTTAACCACAGCCTGTTGAAGACGGTGTTTCAAGGAGTCTCAGAGCCTCAGGGCCCAGCACCACACTGTATTAGACACCTAACATATCACCAGCAGCAGCACCCCTGAGAGATGAAGAGAGGGCAACTGAATGCAATGTCCAAGACTTGAGTAGTATTTTAGATTAGACCAAGGGAAGTTTGCACACTGACCATGGGACAAAGAAACATATCAGTGCAGGTCCAGCCTCATGCCAGGACATACCTTCACAGTAAATTATAGAAAGCATCTACAGGATGCTTTGCCTCAAAATACTTCCTTCACTAATGCCTGAAACACAAGTCCTTTGGTGGCAAGCATTTCCTTCTTCCTGAGTCTTGAGTTTCAAATCCTGACACTCTTAAGAATATACTTAGTTGAAAACCTTGTTGTGAATGAATTTATTAGAATTGAAAAGATGAGAGTAGATGGTGGGAGCAGGATATAAAAGAAAAATGAAAAGATTACAGGACACAAAAACTGATTTGCAAAGAGGAATCTTTAATGATTTTGCACTAAGCTAGCTATGGTGAGAATAGTTTTGAGCAAGTGGAGAAAATATGAGAGAAAGGGGTAAATTAATATAAATTTGTATTAAGTTAGATATAGTGACAACGGACAACAATTCATTGCTCCTGCTGTATCTTTTTATTCTGTACTTCACAGTCTGGAAGAATATGGCATTAATGCTTTGTTTATTTGAAGAAAACTTTCCTACTTGTTTTTTGCCATATCTAGAGGTTATTGTGATGTTCTCTCCCTTCACGCAGACTTAGCTTCATTCAGCAAACACCTACTGAAAACCTGCCAAATACAGACCAGTAGACCAAACACAGATGAAGAAGAGAGAATAAGGGAAAAAGAGTAGGAGAGAGCTGAGGGTAAACAAAAGGATGCCACGTCCCAGCAACATTTTAGAATGTAGTTAAGGAGATAAGACATCATGTAATTGCCTCAAACATAAGGAAACA
This sequence comes from Nyctereutes procyonoides, assembly GCF_905146905.1. Classification (NCBI taxonomy): domain Eukaryota; kingdom Metazoa; phylum Chordata; class Mammalia; order Carnivora; family Canidae; genus Nyctereutes; species Nyctereutes procyonoides. The sequence continues at coordinate 59,984,448 of NW_026575125.1, read as the reverse complement.
TACATGTCATAAGGTTCTAAAAATGTCATATATACTGCCATAAGATTTTACAGAGGAAGTCAGAGATCCCATGGGGGCTGGGATAACCAATGGAATTACAGGATGCAAATCAGGCAAATCTTCCAGAAGAATGAGAGTTTGGGCTAAGCCTATTAAGAATGATAGGAATTCAGGACACCTCAGTGGCTCAGTGATTGAGCATCTGCCTTTGGCTTGGGGCATGGGCCCAGAGTCTTAGGATTGAGTCTCACATCGGGCTCCCCTTGAGAAGCTTGTTTCTCCCTCTGCCTATTTCTCTGCCTCTCTCTGTGTGTCTCTCATGAGTAAATAAATACAATCTTTTTTAAATGATAGGATTTCAATAAGTACAAAAGAGAAAAATATTTTTTTCAGATTTCTAAAATCTATGAATTTTGCTACATTTTATAGTCTCACCTTTTATTATCCTCCAGTTCTTCTTGTCTGCTTCCACCAAATAAGCTTTGGGCATGGACATATCAGTCTCCAAGTTTCAGCTGGCTGTCCCTAGTAGAACTCTTAGGCACCAATCCTCATGTATTTTGAAATAAAATACTGACCATAAAGTTCAGGGTCCACTTCTGGGTTCTCTATTCTGTTCCATTGATCTATGTATCTGTTTTTGTGCCAGTACCACACTGTATTGATGACCACAGCTTTGTAGTACAACCTGAAATCTGGCATTGTGATGCCCCCAGATATGGTTTTCTTTTCTAAAATTCCCCTGGCTATTCGGGGTCTTTTCTGATTCCACACAAATCTTAAAATAATTTGTTCTAACTCTCTGAAGAAAGTCCATGGTATTTTGATAGGGATTGCATTAAACGGGTAAATTACCCTGGGTAACATTGACATTTTCACAATATTAATTCTGCCAATCCATGAGCATGGACTATTTTTCCATCTCTTGTGTCTTCCTCAATTTCTTTCATAAGTGTTCTATGGTCAACTAATATTCGAAAAAGGAGGAAAGACTATCCATTGGAAGAAAGACAGTTACTTTAATAAATGGTGCTGGGAAAATTGGACACCCACATGCAGAAGAATGAAACTAGACCACTCTCTTTCACCATACACAAAGATAAACTCAAAATGGATGAAAGATCTAAATGTGAGACAAGATTCCATCAAAATCCTAGAGGAGGGATCCCTGGGTGGCGCAGTGGTTTAGCGCCGGTCTTTGGCCCAGGGCGCGATCCTGGAGACCCGGGATCGAATCCCACGTCAGGCTCCCAGTGCGTGGAGCCTGCTTCTCCCTCTGCCTGTGTCTCTGCCTCTCTCTATCTCTCTCTCTCTCTCTGTGACTGTCATAAATAAATAAATAAATAAATAAATAAATAAATAAATAAATAAATATCCTAGAGGAGAACACAGGCAACACCCTTTTTTAACTCAGCCAGAGTAACTTCTTGCAAGATACATCCACAAAGGCAAAAGAACAAAAGCAAAAATGAACTATTGGGACTTCATCAAGATAAGAAGCTTTTGCACAGCAAAGGATACAGTCAACAAAACTAAAAGACAACCTACAGAATGGGAGAAGATATTTGCAAATGACCTATCAGATCAAGGGCTAGTTTCCAAGATCTATAAAGAACTTATTAAACTCAACACCAAAGAAACAAACAATCCAATCATGAAATGGGCAAAAGACATGAAGAGAAATCTCACAGAGGAAGACATAGACATGGCCAACATGCACATGAGAAAATGCTCTGCATCACTTGCCATCAGAGAAATACAAATCCAAACCACAATGAGATACCACCTCACACCAGTGAGAATGGGGAAAATTAACAAGGCAGGAAACCACAAATGTTGGAGAGGATGCAGAGAAAAGGGAACCCTCTTAACCTGTTGGTGGGAATGTGAACTGGTGCAGCCACTCTGGAAAACTGTGTGGAGGCTCCTCAAAGAGTTAAAAATACACCTGTCCTAGGACCCAGCAATTGCACTGTTGGGAATTTACCCCAAAGATACAGATGCAATGAAATGCCGGGACACCTGCACCCCGATGTTTCTAGCAGCCATGTCCACAATAGCCAAACTGTGGAAGGAGCCTCGGTGTCCATCAAAAGATGAATGGATAAAGATGTGGTTTATGTATACAATGGAATATTACTCAGCCATTAGAAATGACAAATACCCACCATTTGCTTCAGTGTGGATGGAACTGGAGGGTATTATGCTGAGTGAAGTAAGTCAACTGGAGAAGGACGAACATTATATGTTCTCATTCATTTGGGGAATACAAATAATAGTGAAAGGGAATATAAGGGAAGGGAGAAGAAGTGTGTGGGAAATATCAAAAAGGAAGACAGAACATAAAGACTCCTAACTCTGGGAAACGAACTAGGGGTGGTGGAAGGGGAGGAGGGCGGGGGGGGGTAGGGGTGAATGGGTGATGGGCACTGAATGGGTCACTGGATGGGATGAGCACTGGGTGTTATTCTGTATGTTGGTAAATTGAACACCAATAAAAAATAAATCTATTATAAAAAATAAAAATAAAAAATAAAATAAAATACCGAGTAATACAATTTCCTGACCTAGACTGTACTTATCATTCCTAATTAGATCAAGGAACTTTAGCCTGATTAGAATCAAAGTAATACCCCTATTGGAACATTGTTAAATTCCACTCCAAATTGGTCAAATAAGAATACTATATCAAAGCTGATTGGAATATGAGTGATGATTTAGTCTAAGCTTTCATTTTAAAGGTGAAGAAGGTCATAGAAATAACCTGATTCATGTCTCACAGTGAGTTAATAGTAAAGCTGGTACTTAAGTGCAGGTTTCCTGCCTTTTAAGACAATGTCCTTACCAAAGTCATTTCCATCTGACCAGTGTCTTATGACATTAATGATATGAGTAATTTGTTCGCAATTATATCATCTGTGGCCAGGCTTTATCTTACTTAGTTACAGAGGAAAGGTCAAATATCAAACTCAAAAGCTGAATTCTATTCCTCTGGTTTTTTTATGCCTCTGTTTTTATACATAAAAGAGGTAGATATTTTGACTCACTTAGATCCACTTAAAAAAGAAAAGAAAGTTTAAGCCCACTCAAACTAGAGATACAGGCCAAGACTATAAATTTTATCTCAATAGTGCAATTTTGAAATATAAAACATGTTAAAGTGGAAAAGGGGGGGAATGGTGGCAGAATAGGAGGACCCTAGGTTCATCTCCTCCCACAAATACAACTAGATAAGTATGAAATCATCCTAAATGCCCCAGAAATTGACCTGAAGACTGCCAGAACAAACTCCACAACTAAAAGTAAAGAACAATCCACACTGAAGAAGATAGAAAGTACAGAGATGTGGTTTGTTAGAGAAATGGATTGTGGCCCCTGCAGTGGGGATGGAACCATGGTGGTAGAGAAGGATGAGAGACAGACTAGCCCAAGGGGAGGTGCATGGGGAAAGGATATCCCCATAGTCATTGGCTTGAAAATCAAGAGGGAATGAATTTCCTGACTTCAGGAAACCAGCTGGGCTTAATGCCTGGAATTTTAAAGATCAGTAGCCTTGGCTCCAAGGTAACATGAACAACATTGGGTCTGCTCTTGTAGAGAAAGAAGGGCAAACAGTCTGTGAATATAGGGATGAAAACAGCAATCTGAAGAGAACCTGGGGTACACAGTGGAGATGTTATTTGCTTATTTCAGAACATGTCCAAAGAGGCAGTATTCACAAATATAAGGAAATATACGTGTCATAAGAGTCTAAAAATGTCATATCTACTGCCATAAGATTTTACAAAGGAAGTCAGGGATCCCTCCAGTAATACTTTTATTATTATTATTATTATTATTATTAGTAGTAGTAGTAGTAGTAGGCATCATTTCACTTCCCTCCCTTCAGCATAAGCATAGAGCCACCTGCAGAAACCAGCAAGGATCCAAATCTCACTATTTAACTGCTTACAGCAAGACCTGAACCACTCTAGTGGAAGATCATCACTCCAGTGGAACCACCCTTCCCTTCCCCAGTCATGCTTGTGTCAGTAAAGGGTGGTGGGGCTCCTCCCCCAGAAGTTCCAGGAATTTCTCAGGGACACAGTTCCAGAGGCAGTGACAACAGGTATCATTTTGCAAGCAGACCAGAGCACACCTTCTTAAAACTTGCTATATTCAGGCCAGGGACCAAACACCACACACAATGGCAAAAAAAAGTTTCTGTAGACTACTGGCCTGAAAGAAATTAACCAGGATAAACCAGCAGAGCCCACACAACACACATTGGGACACTCTTAAACGTCAGGCCCTGGGGAACAAAAGACACTACACTGAAGGGCAATATGGGACCTCTTATTCATAAGGCCATTACTCTCAAGAACAGGTGTAGCTGACTTTCCTAACATAGAGAAACAGACACAGAGATTTTAGACAAAGTAAGAAAACAGAAGATTTTGTCCCAAATGAAATAATAGGACAAGGCCAGAGTCAGAGATCTACCAAAACAGATATAAATGCAGACCCAATAGAGAATTGAAAGTAATGATTATAAAGATTCTCATAGACTATGGAAAGGAGTGGAAGTCATCAGTAAAACCCTCACCACAAAAATAAAAAAATAATGTAGTAGAGATAAAGGGTTCAATAAACAAAATAAGGAACATTCTTGATAGAATGAACAGCAGGCTGCAAGAAGCAGAGGAATAAAGGACCAAGAAAACAGTAATGGAAAGTAATCAAGCTAAACAAAAGAGACAAAAAAGATTATACAAAATGAGGATAGACTTGCAAAATTGTGGAACTCAGAACATTCATATTATAGGGGTCCAATAAAAAGAATATAGAGAAAAGAGGGCAGAAAACATATTTGAAGAAAAAATAGCTTAAAACACCCATAAATTAGGAAAGAAAACAAATATCCAGATCCACGAGGCACAGAGAAATTCCAACAAAATTAACAAAAGCAGATCTGCAAGAACTATTGAAGGGGATTGTTTGAGCAGAAAGGAGAGAGCAAAAGTGACATTAAGAAAGTAGGAAATAAAAAAAACAGTAAAAATAAATACTCTATTTAAAAAAATCACTCAGTAAAGTCACAAAGTAAAAGTTGTAAAATATGTTAATGTATACCTAACACTTGAGAGAAGAAAAGAATGGGTTCTAATTTAAATGAACATCAACTTAATTTAAAATGCTATAAACAGAAGAGGTTATATACAAAGCTACTAGTAAAAATATATTAAATACCAGTAATACATAGACAAAAAAAGAAAGAAATCCAAATATATCACTAAACAAAACAAAATAAAAAATGAAAGATAAAAGATAAGAAAGGCTCAGAAAAAAATCTTCGGGAACAACCTCAAAACCAAAAAATAAAATGGCAACACATAAATATCTATCAATAATTACTTCAAGTGTAAATCGATTAAATGATCCAATCTTAGGATGACAGAATAGAATTTTAAAAAACAGGACCGGGGGCAGGTCAAGATGGTGGAAGAGTAGGGGCCCAAGTCACCTGTCCACACCAACTTATGTAGATAGCATTCAAATCATCCTGAAAACCTACCAATTTGTCCCGAAATTTAAAGAGAGAACAGCCAGAAGGCTAAAGAGAGAAGAGATAGTGCTTCTAACAAGTACAACTTGTTTTTAGCCCCTCTGCACTGAGCAAAATGACTAGAAAAAAGAACTCACCACAAAAGAAAGATTCAGAAACAGTACTCTCTGCCACAGACTTAAAAAATTTGGATTACAATTTGATGTCACAAAGCCAATTCAGAAGTTCAATTATAAAGCTACTGGTGACTATGGAAAAAAGCATAAAGGATTCAAGAGACTTCATGACTGCAGAATTTAGATTTAATCAGGCCAAAATTAAAAATCAATTAAATGAGATGCAATCCAAAACAGACGTCCTAATGACGAGGATTAATGAGGTAGAAAAAAGAGTAACATAGAAGACAAGTTGATGGCAAGGAAGGAAGCTGAGGAAAAAAGAGAAAAACAATTAAAAGACCATGAGGAAAGGTTAAGGGAAATAAATGACAGCCCCCAAAGGAAAGAATCTACATTTAATTGGGGTTCCAGAGGACACCTGAAAGAGACAGAGGATCAGAAAGTGTATTTGAACAAATCATAATTTAGAACTTCCCTACTTTGGGGTGGGAAACAGGCATTCATATCCAGAGATAGAGAGATCCCCACTAAAATCAATAATAACCTTTCAACACCTCGACATTTAATAGTGAAACTTGCAAATTCCAAAGACAAAGAGAAAATCCTTAAATCAGCAAGAGACAAGAAATCCCTAAATTATATGGGATAAGTATAAGATAAACAGCAGACCTCTCCACTGAGACCTCGCAGGCCAGAAAGGGCTGGCAGGATATATTCAGGGTCCTAAATGAGAAAAACATGCAGCCAATAATACTCTATCCAGCAAGGCTGTCATTCAGAATAGAAGGAGAGATAAAGAGCTTCCAAGATAGGCAGAAAGTGAAAGAATATGTGACCACCAAACCAGCTCTGCAAGAAATATTAAGGGGGAGTCTGTAAAAGAAAGAGGAAGCCCAAAGAAAAAATCCACAAAAACAGGGACTGAATAGGTATCATGATGACACTAAATTCATATCTTTCAATAGTAACTCTGAATGTGAATGGGCTTAATGAACCCATCAAAAGGTGCAGGGTTTCAGACTGGATAAAAAGCAAGGCCCATCTATTTGCTTTCTACAAGAGACACATTTTAGACCTAAGGACACCTACAGCATGAAAATGAAAGGGTGGAAAACAATTTACCATCCAAATAGTCCTCAAAAGAAAGCAGGGGTAGCAATGCTCATATCAGATAAAGTTTACACCAAAGACTGTAGTAAGAGATGAAGAGGGACACTACAATATTCAAAGGATCTATCCAACAAGAGGACCTAACAATCATGAATCTTTATGCCCCGAATGTGGGAGCTGCCGAGTATATCAATCAATTAATAACCAAAGTTAAGACATACTTAGATAATAATACACTTATACTGGGAGATTTCAATATGGCGCTTTCTGTAAATGAAAAATCTTTAAGCTCAATATCTCCAAAGAAACAAGAGCTTTAAATGATACTCTGGACCAGATGGATTTCACAGATATTAACAGAAATTTACATCCAAACGCAACTGAATACACACTCTTCTTGAGTGTACATGGAACTTTCTCCAGAATAGACCACATACTGGGTCACAAATCAGGACTTATACAATACCAAAAGATTAGTATTGTCCCCTGCATATTTTCAGAACATAATGCTTTGAAACTAGAATTCAATCACAAGAAGAAATTTGGAAGAAATTCAACCACGTGGAGGTTAAAGACCATCCTGCTAGAAGATGAAAATGTCAACCAGGAAATTAGAGAAGAATTAAAAATATGCATGGAAACTAAAGAGAATGAAGATACAACTGATCAAAATCTTTGAGATACAGCAAAAGCAGTCCTAGGATGGAAATACATCGCGATACAAGCATCACTCAAAAAACTGGGGAAAACTCAAATACATAAGTTAACCTTGCACCAACAGGAACTGGAGAAAGAACAGCAAAAAAGACCTACACCAAGCAGAGGAAGAGAGTTAATAAAGATTCAAGCAGAACTCAATGAAATAGAGACCAGAAAAACTGTGGAACGGATAAAAAAAACAAAACAAAACAGGTGGTTGGTACTTTGAAAGAATTAATAAGATAGATAACCATAAGCCAGCCTTACTAAAAACAAAAGAGAAAAGACTCAATTTAATAAAATCAAGAATGAAAAATGAGATATCACAACCAATACCAAGGAAATACAAACGATTTTTAAAAGATACTATGAGCAGCTATACGGCAAAAAATTAGGCAATCTAGAAGAAATGGACACTTTCTGGAAAACCACAAACAACCAAAACTGAAACAGGAAGAAATAGAAAACCTGAACAGGCCAATAATGAGGGAGGAAATTTAAGCAGTCATCAAAGACCTCCCAGAACACAAAACTCCAGGGCCAGAAGGCTTCCCAGGGGAATGGTATCAAATGCTGAAAGAAGAAACAATACCTATTCCACAAAAGCTGTTCCGAAATATAGAATGAGATAGAATGGCTCCAAACTCGTTCTATGAGGCCAGCATCACCTTAATTCCAAAACCAGACAATGACCCCACCGAAAAGGAGAATTATAGACCAATATCCCTGATGAACACAGATGCAAAAATTCTCAACAAGATACAAGCTAATAGGATCCAACAATACATTAAGAAGATTATTCACCATGACCAAGTGGGATTTATCCCCGGGATGCAAGGATGGTTCAACACTCATAATGCAATGTAATAGATCATATCAAAAAGAGAAAAAACAAGAACCATATGATCCACACACTAAGATGCACAAAAAGCATTTGACAAAATACAGCATCCATTTCTGATCAAGACACTTCAGACTGTAGGGAAAGAGGGAACATTCCTCAGCATCTAAAAAGCCATCTACAAAAAGCCCACAGCAAATATCATTCTGGAAGCCTTTCCCCTAAGATCAGGAACAAGACAGGGATGACCACTCTCACCACTGCTATTCAACATAGTACTAGAAGTCCTAGCCTCAGCAATCAGACAACAAAAAAAGTTGGCAAAGAAGAAGTCAAACTTTCCCTCTTTGCAGATGACATGATACTCTCCATAGAAAACCCAAAAGACTCCAACCCAAGATTGCTGGAACTCATACAGCAATTTTGCACTTTGGCAGAGTACAACATCAATGCCCATAAATAAATGGCATTTCTATACCCTAACAATAAGACTGAAGAAAGACAAATTAAGGAGTCAATCCCCATTTATAATTCCACCGAAAAGCATAAGATACCTAGGAATAAACCAAACCAAAGAGGGAAAGCATCTATACCATAAAAACTACAGAACACTTTTGAAAGAAATTGAGGAAGACACAAAGAGATGGAAAAATATTCCATGCTCATGGAGCGAAAGAATTAATATTGTGAAAATGTCAATGTTACTCAGGGCAATTTACACATTTACTGCAATCCCTATCAAAATACCATGGACATTCTTCAGAGAGTTGGAACAAATCATCTTAAGATTTATGTGGAATCAGAAAAGACCCTGAATAGCCCGGGAAATATTAAAAAAGAAACGTAGAGCTGGGGCATCACAATGCCATATTTCAGGTTGTACTACAAAGCTGTGATCATCAAGAGAGTGTGGTACTGGTACAAAAACAGACACATAGATCAATGGAACACAATAGAGTATCCAGAAATGAGCCCTCAACTCTAAGGTAGACTCATATTAGACAAAGCAGGAAAGAATATCCACTGGAAAAAGGAGAGTCTCTTCAATAAATGGTCCTGGGAAAATTGGACAGCCACATGCAGAAGAATGAAAGTAGACAATTCTCTTACACCAGACACAAAGATAAACTCAAAATGGATGAAAGATCTAAATGTGAGACAAGAATCCATCAAAATCCTAGAGGAGAACACAGGCAACACCCTTTTTGAACTTGGCCACAGCAACTTCTTGCAAGATATATCCATGAAGGCAAGGGAAACAAAAGCAAAAATGAGTTATTGGGACTTCATCAAGATAAGAAGCTTCTGAACAGCAAAAGAAACAGTCCACGAAACTCTAAGACAACCTACAGAATGGGAGAAGATGCTTGCAAATGACCTATCAGATAAAGGGCCAGCATCCAAAATCTATAAAGAACTTATTAAACTCAACAGAAACAACTCAATCTTGAAATGGGCAAAAGATGTACAGATATTACACCAAAGAAGCCATAGACATGGCCAACAAGCACATGAGAAAGTTCTCTGCATCACTTGCCATCAGGAAGATACAAATCAATACCACAATCAGATACCACCTCACACCAGTGAGAATGGTGAATATTAACAAGACAGGAAATAACAAATGTTGGAGAGGATCTGGAGAAAGATCCTCTTGCACTGTTGCACTCTTGCACTGTTGGTGGGAATATGAACTGGAAAGCCAGTCTGGAAAGCTATGTGGACTTTCCTCAAAGAATTAAAAATAGAACTGCTCTGCAACACAGCAATTGCACTGCTGGGGATTTACCCTGAAGATACAGATGCAGTGAAATGCCGGTACACCTACATCCCAATGTTTATAGCAGCAATGTCCACAATAGCCAAACCATGGAAGGAGCCTCAATGTCCATAGAAAGATGAATGGACAGAAAGAGGATGTGGTATATTTATACAATGGAATGTTACTCAGCCATTAGAAACGACAAATACCCACCATTTGCTTCGATGTGGATGGATCTGGAGGGTATTATGCTGAGTGAAGTAAGTCAATCAGAGAAGGACAAACATTATATGGTCTCATTCATTTGGGGAATATAAAAATAGAGAAAGGGAATAAAAGGGAAAAGAGAGAAAATGAGTGGGAAATATCAGAGAGGGTGACAGAACATGAGAGACTCCTACTCTGGGAAACGAACAAGGGTAGTGGAAAGGGAGGATTGGTGGGGGGTTACGGTGACTGGGTGATGGGCACTGAGGGGGACGCTTGACGGAATGAGCACTGGGTGTTATGCTATATGGTGGTAAATTGAACTCTAATAAAGAAAATAATTAAAATAAAAAAATGAAATGAAAATAAAAGAGGGACGCCTGTGTGGCTCAACAGTTGAGCGTCTGCCTTTGGCTCAGGGCTTGATCCTGGTGTTCCAGGATAGAGTCCCACACCGGGCTTCCTATATGGAGCCTGCTTCTCCCTCTGCCTATGTCTCTGCCTTTCTCTCTCTGTGTGTGTATGTGTCTATCATAAATGAATAAATAAAATCTTTTAAAAATTAAAAGATATGAATTGAGAATCTTCCAAATATATATGGGCATAGGGCATATCCAATATCATGAGAAATAGAAATATTTTAAATAGAACTATATAATGATGCTTCAATTAGCCTGTTCTCTGTAGAAAATGTCCTTTCAGAGTCAATAAGCTGAATTTTTAAAAAATATTCATAATTCTGATGAAGCATACTGCTTTGCAGCTGCATGAAAAAATATTTTAATCAGGAGCATCTATTTATTATAGGACAATTTGATGAAAACATACTCAATCCAAGGGAAATTTATGAAGTCTATCAAGTTTATTGTCCATGTACAATCTCTTCTTTCTTTCCTGCTATGAGATTGCTAACCTCAATTTCAAATAATGTCCATGCTTTTCTCATTTTATATTTATCTAAAAAATTTATCTATGGAAATATCTACTATCTACTGATAAGTAGTTATTTATAGATTATGACTGTTGTACACTGATTTAAACATCTTCAATTAAACAGATCTTTAAATGTTAAATAATGGATTAAAGGATTTTGCTTTGCTTACTCCTCCTCCACCTCCTCCTCACAGTCCTCCTACCCCTTCTCTTTCCCTCTCTCTTCCTTCTTGAAGGTATAATACTACTAAGAGATGAGATGTTAGGATGGCAGGTAGAAGGAAACCCTGAAGTTGTAGTTGATCTTCTTAATTATAAAGTACACACATGTACACACACTCAAACAAAATGAGGTGAGCTTGCATGGTCATTCAAGTCAACTGATTATGTTAAGTACATATCATGCATATATACCTGTGAAAGTATGTGCAAACAATTTACTTTTAGTGTGTTAATGTTTATGCTTGCTTGTAATATTCAGATATATTTTGTATTAGTTTTATATTGCTTAGGTAGCAAATTACAACACACCTTGGATTAAATCAACACAAATTTATTTTATAGTTCTACAAGCTAGAAGTCTAAAATGGGTCAGCAAGCAACCTTTCTTCTGGAGGCTCTAATAAAGAATCCAGTCTGTTTTCTTGCCTTTTTTTCTAGCTTTTAGAGACTGCCTACATGTTTTGACTTCTGTTCCCATCATATGTCTTCTTTCTCTACTTTTGTTATCACATTGCCTTCTCTATCTGCAACTTTCTTGACTGTCTCTTATAGGGACTCTTTTAATTACATTAATTTATGCAGATAAATCAGCATAATTGCCCCATATCAAGTTCCTTAACTTAATCACACCTGCAATGTTCCTTTTGCCATGTAAGGGAATATATTCACAGGTTCTAGGGTTTAGGACATGGACACATTTGTGAGGACAATTTTTTATCCCAACAATTTTGAAAAAAATTAAAATTTTAAATAAAAATTGCATTAATAAAATCTATGTATCAACCAAAAATGAAGATATAATATTATTTTATCATAATATAGTCAAGATATGAATATATATATATATATATATATAATGTAATATTATATATAAAGATCCTTGGAATACCTACTCACTTCCATTCTTCTATTCTCTTCAGAGTCATTCCCCAAACTGAATTTCAGAAGTAAATTTTTAGCTTATAGTTAATGGACATTTTCAGCATAGTGTTGATATTTAATTTTTTAAGATTTTATTTACCTATTCATGAGAGACACACAGAGAGAGGCAGAGACAAAGGCAGAGGGAGAAGCAGGCTCCATACAGGGAGCCCGATGCAGGACTCAATCCCGGGACTCCAGGATCATGCCCTGGGCCAAAGGCAGGTGCTAAACTGCTGAGCCACCCAGGGATTCCTTAATTTTTTATTTGGATGTAATAAAGATGTGTAAATCTAAATACTGGAAGATGTCTACCAAAGACAATTATTTTTTTTAGTATAATTGCACTGTTAGGGATTTACCCCAAAGATCCAGATGCAATGAAACGCCAGGACACCTGCACCCTGATGTTTCTAGCAGCCATGTCCACAATAGCCAAACTGTGGAAGGAGCCTCGGTGCCCATCGAAAGATGAATGGATAAAGAAGATGTGGTTTATGTATACAATGGAATGTTACTCAGCCATTAGAAGTGACAAATACCCACCATTTGCTTCAACGTGGATGGAACTGGAGGGTATTATGCTGAGTGAAGTAAGTCAATCGGAGAAGGACAGTGTATGTTCTCATTCATTTGGGGAATATGAATAATAGTGAAAGGGAATATAAGGGAAGGGAGAAGAAATGTGTGGGAAATATCAGAAAGGGAGACAGAGCATAAAGACTCCTAACTCTGGGAAACGAACTAGGGGTGGTGGCAGGGGAGGAGGGCGGGGGGTGGGGGTGAATGAGTGACAGGCACTGAGGGGGACACTTGACGGGATGAGCACTGGGTGTTATTCTGTATGTTGGTAAACTGAACACCAATAAAAATTAATTTATTAAAAAAAAGAAATTGAGCTTTTTTTCTCCTTGAAACTAATTAGGTGATAACATTAGGTTAATATCATTTTATTATATTGTTAACATCAGTGTGATTATAGAAAAGAAATATTAAAATTTTAAATATTAAAAAAGTAAAAATTAAATTAAATTAAATTTAAAAAACAGGACCAATATATATGCTGCCTACAAGAGATTAATTTTAGACCTAAAGAAAACTACAAATTTAAACTGATGGGATGGAAAAAACTTTATCATGCAAATTTCTGTCAAAAGAAAGCTTGAGTAGCAATACTTACACAAAAAAATAGTTTAAAACAAAGATTGTAACAAGAGATAATGAAAGGCCCTATATACTAATAAAGGGGACAATCCAACAAGAACATAGAACAATTTTACATAGTTATGCACCCAACATGGGAGCACCCAAATACACAAGACAGTTAATAACAAAGATAATGCGACTGATAGTAAAAAAGCAATAACACAGGACTTTTAAAAATTTTTATTTAAATTTGTTAGTTAACATGCAGTTATAGATGAACAATATAGTGATTCAAGACTTCCATACAACACTTCACAACAAGTAAACTCCTTAACTCCTCATCATCTATTTTTAATATTGTATTTATTTATTCATAAGAGACACACAGAGAGAGGGAGAGACATAGGCAAAGGGAGAAGCAGGCTCTCTGCAGGGAGCCTGATGCAGGACTCAATTGCAGGACCCCGGGATCACGCCCTGAGCCAAAGGTGAACACTCAACCACTGAGCCACCCAGGCGTCCCCCCATCACCTATTTAAACCCATTTCCCACCCACCTCCCAAAGATTTTTGGATCACAGTGTTTTCATTTTGATTGGTTCCTTATGCTTTTTTGATTTCTTCTTTGGTTTCCTGGTTGACACGTTCATTGTTTTGTAACATATTACTTAATCTCCATGTATTTGTAATCTTTCCAGATATTTTTGGTGTTGCTGACTTCCAGGTTCATAGCCTTGTGGTTAAAAAAGATGCATGTTTTGACATCAATCTGCTTGTATTTGTTGAGACCTGTTTTGTGACCTAATATGTGACCTATTCTGGAGAATTTTCCAAGTGCCAATAATAGGGGACTTTAACATCACACATATCAATAGACAGATTTTTCAAACAGAAATCGACAAGGAAACAAATGCTTTATAGGATGGATAGAACCAGGCAGATTTAGCAGGCATATTTAGAACACATCTTCTAAAATAAGAGAATACACATTTTTTTTCTGGTGCACACAGAGGATTCTCCAGAATAGATCACATATTAGGCCATAAAACAGGTCTCAACAATTTAAAAAGGATTGAATTCACACCACGCATGTTTTCTGACTGTGACACTATGAAACTGGAATCAAACAAAGAAAAAATCTGGAAAGATCACAAAAACATGAGGTTAAATAGCATGCTATTAAATGATGAATGTGTTAACCAAGAAATCAAAGAAGACATCCAAAATCACATGGAAACAAGTGAAAATGAAAATGGAAACACAACAGGCCAAAACCTTTGGAATGCAGCAAAAGTGGTTCTAAGAGGGAAATTTAGAGCAATAGAGGCCTACCTCAATAAGCAAGAAAAATGTAAAATAAACAGCTTAACCTAGGACTAAACCTAATCAAAGAGGTGAAAGATCTGTACTCTGAACAGTATACAACATTGATGAAAGAAATTCAGGATGACACAAAGAAATGAAAATATATTTCATGAACACAAATTGGAAGAAAAAATATTAGTAAAATATCCCTACTACTGAAAGCAATCTACACATTTAATGCAATCTCTATAAAATGCTCATGGCATTTTTCACAGAGGTAGAACAAAAATCTTACAATTTATATGGAACCACAAAAGAATATTAACTGCCAAAGTAATTTTGAGGAAGAAAATCAAAGCTGGAGGTATCACAATTTCATACTTCCAGTTATATTACAGAGCTGTCGTAATGAAAGCAATATCATACTGGCACAGAAAAATAGACACATAGATTAATGGAACAGAATAGAATACTCAGAAAGAAACCCACAACTACATGGTCAGTTAATCTCAAACAATGCAGTAAAGAATACCCAATCGGAAAATTCCTTCAATAAATGGTATTGGAAAAACTGATCTGCTGCATGCAAAAGAATGAAACTGAACCACCTTCTTACATCATATGCAAAAATAAAAATTTAAATGTGAGACATGACACCATAAAAATCCTAGAAGTTAGCCAAGGCAGTAATTTCTCTGGTATCAGGTTTAGGAATATTTTTCCTAGATATGTTTTCTGAGATAAAGTAAATAGAAGCAAGATAAAACTTTGGGTACTACTTCAAAAAAAAAAAAAAACTTCTGTACAGCAAAGGAAATTGTCAATAAAACAAAAGGCAACTCACTAAATAGGAGACAATATTTGCAAGTGACATATCCAGTAAAGGGAGGATGTTAAACAAATCAACACCAAAAGCAAAATAATCTAATTTAATGGGCAGAAGAAATGCATAGATATTTCTTCAAAGAAGACCTACAAATGGCCAAGAGACACATGAAAAGATGCTCAACATCACTTCTCATCATGAAAATGCAAATCAAAGCGACAAGGAGATATCCCTTCACATCAGAATGGCTACAATCAAAAACATAAGAAACAACCTGTGTTGGTGAGTATGTGAAGAAAAAATCCTCTTACACTGTTGGTGGGACTGCAAACTGGTGTTACCACTATGGAAAACTGTATGGAGATTCCTCAAAAAGTAAAATAGAACTACCCTATGATCAAATGATTGTTCTATAGGGTACTTACCCAGAAAAATACAAAAACATGAATTGAAAATGATACATGGACCACTGTATTTGCTGTATAATTTATTGTAGCCAAATTATAGAAGCAGCCCAAATCAAATGTCCATCAGTAGATGAATGAATAAAGAAAATGTGACATATATATGTAATAGAATATTATTCATCCAGAAAAAGACTGAAATCTTGCCATCTGCAAGGACATGGATTGAGCTAGAAAGTATAATGCTAAGTGAATGTCAGTCAGAGAAAGACACATACAATATGATTTCACTCATATGTGGAATTTAAGAAACAAAACAATTGAACAAAGAGCAAAAAGAGAGATTAACAAGCCAAGACACAGACTCTTAACTATTGAGAACAAACAGATGGTTACCAGAGGGTAGGTTGGTGGGGGAATAGGTTAAATAGGTGATGAGGACTAAGGACTGCACTTGTGATGATCACAGGCTGATGCATGGAAGTGTTGAATTGCTATATTATACAACTAAAACTAAGATAGCACTCTATGTGTAACAGTAACTATATTGGAATTTTTTATTTTATTTTTTTATATTGGATTTAAAAAAAAAACATTGATAAAAAGAATTCTGTTTTGGGATGCCTGGGTGGCTCAGTGGTTGAGCACCTTCCTTTGGCTCAGGTCGTCATCCCATGGTCCTGGGATGGAGTCCTGCATCAGGCTCCCTGAAGGAAGCCTGCTTCTCCCTCTGCATATGTCTCTGTCTCTCTCTCTCTGTGTGTCTCATGAATAAATAAATAAAATCTTAAAAAAAGAATTCTGTTTTGCCTTGTTCAGGGCATCATGGCCTTGTAAATTATTCTCCATAATCTCCTATTTATACAAATAATGTTCATCTTGTGAGGCAAAGTGATAATAATAATAATAATAGTAATAATAAAGTGTAATGCACCTGCATGACTCATTCAGTTGAGTTTTGCACATTGATTTTGTATCCTGCGACTGTACAGAATTCATTTATCAGTTCTAGTAGATTTTTGGTGGAGTCTTTCAGGTTTGCTATCTATATGACATAGTATCTGCAAATAGTGAAAGTTTTACTTCTTTCTTGCCAATTTGAATTCCTTTTATTTCTTTTGTCTCAGATGATGATGTCAGGGTCGTGGGATAGAGCCATGAAACAAGCTCCATGCTCATAGAGGAGTCTGCTTGAGATTCTCTCTCTCGCTCTCCTGCTGCTCCTCTTCCCCACTTGTGCTCTCTCTCTGTAAAGTGAATAAATAAATCTCATACAAAAATAATAAAATATAAAGGAAAAGATTGAGCTTTTGTTATTGATTTGAGAAGAGAATTTTCTTTTTAATATGTTTCATTATCATCTAATGTTTACTTCATGATTCTAAAATTGCTTTCAAATTAGCTTATTGTGTTGCATAATACACTATACAGTCATTGAAATATTTTTTTCAACATCCACGTTGAAGCAAGTGGTGGGTATTTGTCATTTCTAATGGCTGAGTAATATTCCATTGTATAAATAAACCACATCTTCTTTATCCATTCATCTTTTGATGGACACAGAGGCTCCTTCCACAGTTTGGCTATTGTGGACATTGCTGCTAGAAACATCAGGGTGCAGGTGTCCCAGCGTTTCACTGCATCTGTATCTTTGGGGTAAATCCCCAACAGTGCAATTGCTGGGTCCAAGGGCAGGTCTATTTTTAATGCTTTAAGGAACCTCCACACAGTTTTCCAGAGTGGCTGCACCAGTTCACATTCCCACCAACAGTGCAAGAGGGTTCCCCTTTCCCACATCCTCTCCAACATTTGTGGTTTCCTGCCTTGTTAATTTTCCCCATTCTCACTGGTGTGAAGTGGTATCTCATTGTGGTTTGGATTTGTATTTCCCTGATGGCAAGTGATGCGGAGCATTTTCTCATGTGCTTATTGGCCATGTCTATGTCTTCCTCTGTGAGATTTCTGTTCATGTCTTTTGCCCATTTCATGATTGGATTGTTTGTTTCTTTGGTGTTGAGTTTAATAAGTTCTTTATAGATCTTGGAAACTAGCCCTTTATCTGATACGTCATTTGCAAATATCTGCTCCCATTCTGTAGGTTGTCTTTTAGTTTTGTTGACTGTATCCTTGGCACTGGGTGTTATTCTGTATGTTGGCAAATTGAACACCAATAAAAAAATAAATTCATTATTAAAAAATGAAGGTGAAAGTTGAAAAAAAAATTTTAAACATATTCATATCATAAGACCTACAATTTTAAATATGTATGGTTCTACCTTTCTTTTTTTTATTCTTGAACTTTTTATTTACTTATTTTTATTTAAATTTTTATTGGAGTTCAATTTGGCAACATATAGCATAACACCCAGTGCTCATCCCATCAAGTACCCCCTGCAGTGCCCGTCACCCAGTCAACTCAACTCCCCGTCCACCTCCCTTTCCACCATCCCTTTGTTTCCCAGAGTTAGGTGTCTCATGTTCTGTCACCCTCACTGATATTTCCCACTCATTTTTTCTCCTTTCCCTTTTCACTATTTTTTATATTCCCCAAATGAATGAAACCATATAATGTTTGTCCTTCCTAAGAATTTTCTATAATTTAAACTTTTATTGGTTGATTTAATCATAACTAGCATTTCTTCAGCACTCTATAATCTGCAAAGTGCTTTATGCCTTGTTATGTAATTGCACAAAATTAATACATCATTATCAATAAAACATTAGAGTGCTGCAATTCATGGATTATTTAAAAAATAGGTTACCTAAATTATTTTCTTTGTCAAGTTACCAGTTAAAATACTAATCATACTTATTCCTTCTTTAAATAAAATACTTCTTTTGGAAAGTGTTTAATGGCCTGAGAATTGGCAATTCACTAAGCAATGTGCTACCAATTTTACATTTGTTATATTATTTACTCATTCAAACAGCCTTATATTTTAGATACTATTTGTCCCCATTATAGAGTTGAAAAAAAAAAACAGGCTGAGGAATGTTAAGTAAATTTCTCCAAGTTATACAGCTTTGTCAAGAAATGGTGAAAATTGGCTTGCAGTTTTGAAATTAAGATTTCAAGACACAGTATCTTTGCTGATACTCAGGCTATAGTCGTACTTTTTTGGTAAAGTATACAATTGCAACTAAATTATGTTCATCATTATTAATGTGGGGGAAATAAAAGAATAACATAAATACTGGGATCCCTGGGTGGCGCAGCGGTTTGGCGCCTGCCTTTGGCCCAGGGCGCGATCCTGGAGACCCGGGATCGAATCCCACATCGGGCTCCCGGTGCATGGAGCCTGCTTCTCCCTCTGCCTGTGTCTCTGCCTCTCTCTCTCTCTCTGTGACTATCATAAAATAAAATTAAAAAAAAAGATTAAAAAAAATAACATAAATATTGATTCAGGAGATGCACATGACAAAGAAAAAAATTATCATAGCTTTGTGATTATGGGGTTATGGCATAAGGTAGACTTTGTATTTGTGGAACTCCCAGATAGTTCTAAATAGACTGCAAATTACCTTCAGTACCAAAATTACAAGCAGTCCAAGGACAGATCACTTGCTCAACTCCTTCCTTCTTTGCCAAAGTTTTCACTGATATCTTACATCTGTATTTTTTGTGTTTCTTCCAGGGACAATCTCTGACTTGATCATGAAAGGAGATGGGAAAACAATGCACACTACAGAAATGTACTGAATCCAGGAAGAAAGCGAAGGGAGATTGGCGGAAAGTTGTTTCTATCCCAAGTAGCCCAGTAGCCAGAGTCAGTTTACTCAAGACCACGCTCATTTTTTATTATATATTGGATCAGGACCAGATACCTTAACAGGATAATACTATCAAACATTTAAGGAAGAGTTAATAATTATTCTTCTCAAAGTATTCCAAAGAAAGAGAGAGAGAAGAAAAGGAAAGAAAAATTTCAAATTCATTCTACGAGACAAGCATTACCCTGACACCAAAATCAGATAAAGACAGTACCAAAAAAGAGAACAACAGGTCAATACTTTTCACAAATGGAATCCATTAATATATTTTAAAAAATCGTTTGCCAGGGGCACCTGAGTGGCTCAGTGGTTGAACCTCTACCTTTGGCTCAGGTCATGTTCCTGGGTTCCTGGGATTGATTCCCGCATCAGGCTCCCCGCAGGCAGCCTGCTTCTCCCTCTGCCTATTTCTATGCCTCTCTCTGTGTCTCTAACAGATAAATAAATAAATCTTTAAAAAATCATTCATGGTATTTTGATAGGGATTGCATTAAATATGTAAATTGCTCTGGGTAGCATTGACATTTTCACAATATTAATTCTGCCAATCCATGAGCATGGAATATTTTTCCATCTCTTTGTGTCTTCCTCAATTTCTTTCAGAAGTGTTCTGTAGTTTTTAGGGTATAGATCCTTTACCTCTTTGGTTAGGTTTATTCCTAGGTATCTTATGTTTTTGGGTGCAATTGTCAATGGGATTGACTCCTTAATTTCTCTTTCTTCAGTCTCATTGTTAGTGTATACAAATGCCACTGATTTCTGGGCATTGATTTTGTATCCTGCCACACTGCCAAATTGCTGTATGAGTTCTAGCAATCCTGGAGTTGAGTCTTTTGGGTTTTCTATGCACAGTATCATATCATCAGCGAAGAGGGAGAGTTTGACTTCTTTGCCAACTTGAATGCCTTTTACTTCTTTTTGTTGCCTTATTTCTGCGGCTAGGACTTCTAGTACTATGTTGAATAGCAGTAGTGGGAGTAGACATCCCTTTCTTTTCCTGATCTTGGGGAAAGGCTCCCAGTGCTTCCCCATTGAGAATGATATTTGCTGTGGGCATTTTGTAGATGGCTTTTAAGATGCTGAGGAGTGTTCCTTACACTCTGAAGAGTTTTTATGAGGAATGGATGCTGTATTTTGTCAAATTCTTTCTCTGCATCTATTGAGAGGATCATATGTTTCTTGTTTTTTCTCTTGCTGATATGATCAATCACATTGATTGCTTTATGTGTGTTGAACCAGCCTTGAAACCCAGGGAAAAATCCCACTTGGTCATGGTGAATAATCTTCTTAATGTATTGTTGGATCCTATTGGCTAGTGTCTTGTTGAGAATTTTTGCATCCGTACTCATCAGGGATATGGGCCTATAATTCTCCTTTTTGGTGGGGTCTTGGGTTTTAGAATTAAGGTGATGCTGGCCTCATAGAACAAGTTTGGAAGTATTCCATCTCTTTCTATCTTTCCGAACAGCTTTAGTAGAATAGGTATGGTTTCTTCTTTAAATGTTTGATAGAATTCCCCTGGGAAGCCATCTGGCCCTGGACTTTTGTGTGTTGGGAGGTTTTGGATAACTGCTTCAATTTTCTCCCTAGTTATTGGCCTGTTCAGGTTTTATATTTCTTCCTGTTCCAGTTTTGATAGCCTGTGGTTTTCCAGAAATGCATCCGTTTCTTCTAGATTGCCTAATTTATTGGCCCAACCATAGCTGGGGGCATGATGATGTTAGATTTCAGATTGTACTACAAAGCTGTGGTCATCCAGACAGTGTGGTACTGGCACAAAGACAGACACATAGATCAATGGAACAGAATAGAGATACCAGAAGTGGATCCTCAACTTTATGGTCAACTAATATTTGACAAAGAAGGAAAGACTATCCACTGGAAAAAAGACAGTCTCTTCAATAAATGGTGCTGGAAAAATTGGACTTCCACATGCAGAAGAATGAAACTGCACCATTCTCTTACACCATACACAAAGATAAAGTCAAAATGGATGAAAGATCTAAATGCGAGACAAGAATCCATCAAAATCCTAGAGGAGAACACAGGCAACACCCTTTTTGAACTTGGCCACAGTAACTTCTTGCAAGATACATCCATGAAGGCAGGGGAAACAAAAGGGAAAATGAACTATTGGGACTTCATCAAGATAAGAAGTTTTTTGCACAGCAAAAGAAACAGTCAAAAAAACTAAAAGACAACTTACAGAATGGGAGAAGATATTTGCAAATGACCTAGCAGATAAAGGGCTAGTATCCAAGATCTGTAAAGAACTTATTAAATTTAACACCAAAGAAACAAACAATCCAATCATGAAATGGGCAAAAGACATGAACAGAAATTTCACAGAGGAAGACATAGACATGGCCAACAAGCACCTGAGTATATGTTCCGCATCACTGGCCATCCGGGAAATACAAGTCAAAACCACAATGAGATACCACCTCACACCAGTGAGAATGGGACAATTAACAAGGCAGGAAACCACAAATGTTGGAGAGGATGTGGGAAAGGGGAACCCTCTTGCACTGTTGGTGGGAATGTGAACTGGTGCAGCCACTCTGGAAATCTGTGTGGAGGTTCCTCAAAGAGTTAAAAATAGATCTGCCCAGGACCCAGCAATTGCACTGTTGGGGATTTACCCCAAAGATACAGATGCAGTGAAACACCAGGGCACCTGCACCCCGATGTTTCTACCAGCAATGTGCACAATAGCCAAACTGTGGAAGGAGCCTCGGTGTCCAACGAAAGATGAATGGATAAAGAATTGTGGTCTATGTATACAATGGAATATTACTCAGCCATTAGAAATGACAAATACCCACCATTTGCTTCAACGTGGTTGGAACTGGAGGGTATTATGCTGAGTGAAATAAGTCAATCGGAGAAGGACAAACATTATAAGGTCTCATTCATTTGGGGAATATAAAAAATAGTGAAAAGGAATAAACGGGAAAGGAGACAAAATGAGTGGGAAATATCAGAAAGGGAGACAGAATATGAGAGACTCCTAACTCTGGGAAACGAGCAAGGCGTGGTGGAAAGGGAGGTGGGTAGGAGGTAGGGGTGACTGGGTGACGGGCAGTGAGGGGGCACTTGATGGGATGAGCACTGGGTGTTATGCTATATGTTGGCAAATTGAACTCCAATTAAAAAAAAATCATTCAGGGATCCCTGGGTGGCGCAGCGGTTTGGCCCCTGCCTTTGGCCCAGGGCGCGATCCGGGAGACCCTGAATCGAGTCCCACGTCGGGCTCCCGGTGCATGGAGCCTGCTTCTCCATCTGCCTGTGTCTCTGCCTCTCTCTGTGTGTGTGTGTGACTATCATAAATAAATGTAAAAAAAAATCATTCATTGCTATCAAGTGGATTTGTTTCTGGTATGCAAAGGTGGTTCAATATTTGCAAATCAATTAACATGCTTTCCCACATCAATAAGAGAAAGGATAAAAATCATATCGTCATTTCAATAGATGCAGAAAGCACATTTTGCAAATTGCAACATCCTTTCATGATAAAAGCCCTCAACAAAATAGGTCTAGAAGGAACATACCTCAACATAATAAAGGGTATAATGGAAATACCTATGGCAAACATCATACTCAATGGGGAAATACTAAGATCAGGCATAAGACAAGGACGTCCACTCTCTCCACTTTTATTCAACACAGTCCTGGAAGTCTTAGCAATAGCAATAAGACAACCAGTTTGGGGCCTTGAGGGAGCCTAATTTGATATTTCAAAAATGTCCAGAGAACATTCTACTAAAAGTCACAGAGTAAGTGCAATTGAGCACTGGATATTTCAATCAAAAATAGCACTCAAGGGAATTAAGCAAAGGAGTGCTGTTTGGATCTGCATGCATAGACCAGAATTCAAGGCAGGAGTGGTTTTATTGTTACTGATTTTAAGACTTTATAATCAACAATAAGTGAGAGTATCTATTGTATCAGACCCATGTGATAGAGGATTCAACAGAAGCCCACAACATCACTATATGATGCCTGTATTCAGACATATACAAGTGGACAAAGTCCTTCATAGAATGAAATAACCTTATCCATAAATAAACCAGGTCACTTGTCCTATACAATACAATATTCAATGCAAGAGTTATAATCCCCCAAAGCCCACTCACATACCTGCCACCACATCTGAAGTCAGTATTCCAATTGTCTTCTTTTTGGTTCTTCCAATTCACTGTCCTTTTTGCAAAAGCAAACTGTCTTGAAAGGTAACATATATAGCCTCGAATTCCTTTAGTGTAAATCTATTAGGTAAATCTACTTTCAGTGGAGACCCTGGCAATTTGGAGATAATCAACAGGACAGGAATGCTGGAGAGGAATGAGAAGGGTGTGAGGAAGGATCCACCACCCATTTTTGTCTTTGGCCAAACATGCTGACCACATAAGAAACTCACAGGGTACTGGAAGCAAACTATTTTTTAAGGAGAGCACTTGATGCAATGAGCACTGGGTGTAATATGCAACTCACAAATCACTAAATTCTACCCTTGAAACTAATAATACAGTATATGTTAACCAAATTGAACTTAAATATTTTTAAAAATATTTTTAAACATCTTCCTGTATAGAAGTTTTTACTGGTGAGCTATGCATGGCTGTCAGAAAGTCCTGGAATCTCTAAAAACATTTATAAAAAATTTCTGTGTGCATATATATGAACACTTTTTTGGTAGTACGTTCCTTATTTTAATCAGATACTTGAAAAGGCCCGGACCAGAATGTGTTAAGAACCACTGGACTTATGAGGGTTACCAATATAGCCTGTCTGCTATCAGAAATGCAACCTGGTAGAAAGGGCCCAGAAAATGAGGGTTTTCAGATAATAATCCCCCAAATGGTTAGAAACTGCTGATCTGTCCGACTTCCTCATTTTACAAGTGAGGAAACTGAAGCCCTGAGACAATTGTACTAATTGTCCAATATAGTATAATTATAATTACAGTATACTAGTATAGCATAATATAGATGAGCTCAGGCAGGCATTTTTAGCTTCCCTTGTCACCTGTGCTACTGTGTTGCCCAGAGCACTTGGGCCCAACAACATTACATCTGCCTTGGAGAACTACTTTAACCAACCTATTGCAATTATTACTTCTATGGAAAGAATGATTGTGGAAACACTGCAATGTTTTAACCAGACCATAAACTTGAGTATGGATGAAAGCCACGAACTAGTGTTCAACTCTTCACAGGAGTAAAACAAGTGGTACTAAGGTTATGCATTGTAACAAGTGACAATGTCATTAGAGAAATTTATGAAGAAACAGATCCTGCACTTGATTTTGGGAATATTCCAGCAGAACTTCTAAACTCTATAGCACAATTAGGAAAAACTACAAACCTTAGACATCTGTAAACCTTTGTATGGAAACTAATTATTCTGAGGATTATGTATAGAATTTTATGATTGTGTAATGGTGGACTTTGACTCCATAATGATTCATTGTAATATGATATGCAAATTAAAATATTTCTACATTTCTTTGAATAAAATATAGATGAGCTCAGTGTAAATTACCTTGAGTCTAATGAGAGATAATTTCCCTTATCCTTTTTCTATTTTCCTTGATGTTTCTTTTCTAAGAGTCATTGTAAGTGGAAGAGATGGTGCTTATTGTGTTGCATACAGGCTTATGCTACTATTTTTAGATCTGAGTAATGGCAGAGAAGGAGATGTGGTATAAAAGGAAAAGAAATGTTGAATTCCAGGGGTATTGCCATGATATTTGATAAAATTTAAAATACAGGTCCCTCAGCTTAAAGAATCTCTGAAATTGTATGAAATTTTTAGTGTGTGTGTGTGTGTGTGTGCATTTTATGGAAAATATTCCATAGATTTTATATGCTTTTTAAGAGTCCATGACATGCAAAAAAGTTAAAAATCACTGAGTTTATTTATTCATTGAAGGAAACTAAAGTCCAGAGAGGATAAGGGACTCACATGTTATCATAGGAAGTAAAAAGCTAAAACAAGAACTCAGTTTCTCAACTTTAGTTCAGTGGTTTTTACACTGTGCCCCAAGCAATATTTTTCTTTACTAGCTTATCTTTCTAAATAAGATGTATTTTGGTTTTTTCCCCTATTTAATACCTGTGACAAAGACCTGATGAGATATACTCAAGACCACAGACACTTGTAGACTCAATACGGAAAGGTATTTTTAAATGAGTGCAAGGAAGTCTTCTGAACCTCAAATAATTCAACTAATGTGTTTTCAAATGGACCTAGCCACTGTAGTTGGGGTAAGAACTTTAGTTACATAGGTTAATTTTTAGTTGCAGACACTGTAAAGTTGGATCTACTTGATTTATATAGAAAGCAATTTGTTAAAGATTATTAAATTACTGGACCTCCAGAAGAGACACAAAACCAGGCTTAGATGTCACACAGCTAGGGACAATTCAGCCAGGAGCAAAGTCACATCATGAGAATATTCTAGGAGACTATTCGCTATCCAATACTCAGTGCTATGACATTAGAGACTATATGTGACACTTTGCCCAGATTGTCTGAAAGAATTGGATGCTTCTGTCATGATTCCCATAAGATCCAAGCCAACCCATATGGCCCCAGATTCATTTTGCTTTCTTCTACTTCCAAGTATGATAAATTTTCAGCCTCTTAACCAAATTTGGATCACAGGCCTGTACATCATCTACCAAAAAAGTAGATGAATTTTTTTCATCTACCAAAAAATTTAAAAATATACACGTTTGTGTATGTATGCATATATGCAATGTAGATATTAGTTCTCTAACTTAATTGAACAAGAAACCAAACTAAAAAGAGGTTGTAATGGGTACTGGATGAACAAACATAGAATATCTTCCATGGGAGGTAAATTTAGTCAACTATTTTATATTGCAGTATGCAAAGTGGGCTAGGATTAATGGGTCACTCAAAGAATAATTAAAAATCAAAGCCCTTTATGTGAGCAGATAAATCAATACAATCCTAAAGGGAGAACTGGAAGAAGTAGATACAAACTCCCAAGAGACATATGCTTGCTGAATGCAAGAAAAATCATCAAAGCAATTATTGATATGAAGCATTAGAAAAGATAGCATAGGCGAGCAAATGAGTTCCCTAACCCTATGGATGTATGAAAGCAGAAGGTGGACTATTCATGATGGAGATTGTTATAACTGAATTGTGTCCTCCCCCAAATTCCTATGTTGAAACCTGATTTTCCAATGTGACCATATTTGGAGAAGAGGATTATGAAGGAGTCACAGAGTAAATGAGTTCATAAGAATTGGGCCTTAATTCGATAGAGCTGTACCCTTATAAGAAGAGGAAAAGAAACAAAACTCTCTCTCTCTCTCTCTTTCTCTCTCCACACACACACTAACTCTCCCATGTAAGAAAGGGAACTTTCTATAAGCTAGAAAGGTAACGCTCACCAGAAATTGAACCTGGATCTGGGACTTTCCTACTTACGGAGCTATGAGAAAATCAATTTCTGTTAAGTTACCCAGTCTATGGTATTCTGTTATGGCAGCCTGAATGGTATGTACCAAATAGCTAGCTTGTGCAAGCACACCTTGATTGTTCCCTGTTACTCTTGAGAAGGTAGAGATCTTGCACTCCCTATATTCCTATCAATCAGAACGTGTAGAAGAATGTGCTGTTCAGTCTTCAAGGTCAGAGGTTCCAGGTGTGGCCAACCCAGAACATCTCCTTTATAATGAAGAATGTCCTGATGGCAAGCCTTGATCTCCTTGAAACACTGGTTGTGCAAGGAGGGGAAAGGCTACAGATAGTTGCTAGGCTACTCTATAAAATCTTGCTTCATGTCAAACCCAGTAGCAGATATTTTGTCCCAATGGCTGCCCCTAAACTCCTTGTATGTAAGTTACCTGATAAACATATACTGCAATCACTGCCTCCAGGTCTTTTCTTGGGCTTCACCAAAGTACCACCCACTTTCATTTAGAATCTGCTGAGGTACAGGTACACACATCCTGAGCAGATTAAAACAGGAATATTGCAGAATAAATTTAAGCAAAGGAAGAAAAGATTCTACAGTAAAGATTCTAAAATTGTTCAAAAAAGCCCTGGGAGATCTGCAAAGGCAGGTAACAACAACTTCAGGACAAAAAAAATTTTAGGGATAAATGGCTTTCCTGGCTGCTTTTATGATTTTCTTTTTAACTTTGGCCCCTAATATTTTGACCATGTGTCTGTTTGTAAACATCTTTGTGTCAATACAATTTTGAAAGTTTTTAAAATTTCTTGAATGTGAAGCTAAGTGTTTTTCACCAAATTGATAAAATTTATGACCATCACTTCTTTATTTTTCTGTCCCTTTATTCCATTTCTTTTAATTATTTTCTTATGCAAGTGTTAGTCTACTTCATCTTGTCTCACATTTCTCTAAGACTATTCATTTATCTTCACTCCTATTTATGTCCTTCGGGTTGCATAATATATATTGATCTATCTTTAAATTTGCTGATTCTTTGTTTTGAAAACTACATGTACTCTTGAACCTTTCAACTGAATTTTTCACTTTGCTTTTTTAAAAATATTTTGCTTATTTATTCATGCAACATACACACAGAGAAGCAGAGACATAGGCAGAGGGAGAAGGAAGCTCCCTGTAGGGAGCCTGAGGCAGGACTCAGTCCCAGGAACCCAGGATTATGACCTGAGCCTAAAGCAGATGCTCAACCACTGAGCCATCCATGTGCCCCTCCACTGAATTTTTCACTTTGCTTGTTGTATTTTCTATTTCCAGAATTTCCATTTTTATCATCTTTATTGATATTTACTTGATAATATACCATTTATGTGTCTTCATTTAAGTCATTAAACATAGTTTCATTCAGTTTTTTTTAAATTTTTATTTATTTATGATAGTCACAGACAGAGAGAGAGGCAGAGACACAGGGAGAGGGGGAAGCAGGCTCCATGGACCGGGAGCCCGACGTGGGATTCGATCCCGAGTCTCCAGGATCGCGCCCTGGGCCAAAGGCAGGCGCCAAACCGCTGCGCCACCCAGGGATCCCTCATTCAGTTTTTATACATATTTATAATAACTGTTTTGGAATCTTTGTCTATTAAGTCAGACATCTGGACCCTCTCAAAGGTCCTTTCTTTTCTATTGCTTGCTTCTTTTCCCCAGTATAGGTTACATTTTACTGTTTCTCTACATATCTTACATTTTTATTGATAGCTGTATAAATGGCATATTGTAGGAACTTAATACTGAGTCTCCTTTCTTGTTGGAACTTGTTTTTGATGCTTATTTGATGATTTGTTTGTTTAATTACTTGAGTGGACTACTGTGAAGTTTACTTCTTTTGTCACTGTATAGCCTCTGATGTCCATTCTCAGATTTTCATTTTCTTAAAAAATCTTTTAGTCTGGCTTCTCTTGTTCACCTCTTGTTTATTATAAGTCACTTATTGGGCAAAACTTATACTTAAGGTCACTAAACCAGTTAGATCATTGGATGTGTGTGTTTCTATGGTTCAGGAAACTTGGATTTTGCTTCAATCTCATCCTGGGATAAATGGCTCAGAAGATCCCTCTATGGCTGCCCTTGTGAGAAATTCCTTCTTTTGTTACATGACCTTATGTGCAGTCTTCTAGACCACCAGAGTTTAATGTGATCTTATTTTTCTGACTAGAATCTTAGGAGTCATCCTGGGGTCAGAATAGTTTATGATTTTATTCTGCTGTTGCTTCCTCAGAGGTTGTACTTAAACCCCTTAAGCCAATAAGGCTTCTACTTATTGCTGAGTGATTTGAAAGTGGCTTGGAGAATGTTTTTAAGCCTGTCCCATAGCCTGCTATTACTGTTCATGAATAGTAGTGCACATAACCTTCCCAACTTCAACAGTTGTGTGTGATCCCAGGAGAGTTCTTACCTGTCTTTCTCTAGTTATCTCAACTAAACATCTGGCTGCTCTGCTGTTTTGCTTATATCAGAGCTATAGGCTGCCTCTTAACTGCCCTCCACCAAAATCTCCATTGTTTTTATATGGCCCTTAGACATGGAGTTCTCTAGTCTGTATGCCAAAAGGTCAGTCTGTCCTCTCAGGCAGAGGTGTCATTGTGGTTTGTTTCTCTTCTTGGGAAGATCTATGCCATTGCACAGAAGCTAAAGGTGGAAAGAGCATACCACTTCTCTTGGAGTGAAAACCTTGCTCTACCAGTGGGTTCTGGTGTGGAAAGAAGTGTAGTAGTCCTTGACTGTTATTCAGCTTGCTTCTCCTAGAGTGAAACTTCTGCCCTGTGAGGAAATTGGGGTGTGGCCAATCAGGCTGCAGTATTCTATGTCACTCTTGGGGAAAAGCCCTAGCCTATGAGTAGGATTGGGGTGGAAGGAAGGACTTTCAGTCCTCTTATTCATATCTTCTGGGAATAGAGCTTGCAAAACACAGATATGGGGGAGGGCATGAGATTCACATATATCCTGCCCATGTGATGTTCAACTATACAGTTCCCAGAGTAAAACTTCCTTAACATAGAGGTGGGGATGGCAGATAATGGGAGAGGTTCATAGCCCAAATTACACAGACTATAATTCATATTGCTGAGATTTACTATGTTTAGCAGATTTTCTTGGACAAATATTTCACCATGTACTGCTTAGATCACTTTTCAGATAATTTAAATCATTGTGTTGGATAATTTTCACCACTTAAATGTTTATTGCTCTGCATAGAGAGCCTACTGTGCTCCTCCAACTAACAATCTGTCTTCATAAAAGAAGTCCTATCAAAATAGAGCTATCTTCATTCATGTATGAGCTCATTCATGAATGTATGTATGTCTATGCCTGCTTTTATTTTTTTTTTATTTTTTTTTATAAATTAATTTTTATTGGTGTTCAATTTACCAACATACAGAATAACACCCAGTGCTCATCCCGTCAAGTGTCCCCCTCCGTGCCCGTCACCCATTCACCCCCACCCCCCGCCCTCCTCCCCTTCTACCACCTCTAGTTCATTTCCCAGAGTTAGAAGTCTTTATGTTCTGTGTCCCTTTCTGATATCTCCCACACATTTCTTCTCCCTTCCCTTATATTCCCCTTCATTATTATTCACCTGCTTTTAAACTCAAAGGTGTGGCTGCTTTTAAACTCAAAGGCAAAAAAAATAAAAATAAAGTCAAAGACAGAGTTGAGTAGTTGCAACAGGGACCATACAGCCTGCAAAGCCTAAAGTATGCACTATCTGGCCCTTTACATAAAATGTTAGCCAAATTCTTACTTAGACATTCTTTCAGAAGACTTATCTTTTAAGAGGCAGATGATCTTAGTTAACTGTGGGAATACAGTTGACCTGATCAGTGATTCAACTCATGTTACAAATTTATATGATTAGCTGCTTCAAGAGAATGGGAATTCCAATTTGGAAGCTGATGGCTATGATCTGAGAAGTATCTAGAGGTTCTGGAGATTTTAGAGAAGGGCAAGCATAGGGAGAGGGTTGAGGAAAGGAATTTTCACTAGTGAAAGGACAAAATGAAGCTACAGAGCGTGAGTAGAGAGATGGAAGAAAAGACTCACAGAAATGCTAAAAGAGTGTTGAGAGGTACCTGCAACCAGTTTTTCTTGATGCAATTTGAATCACTCTTGCTTTCTGACCTGTATTTTCAACATTATACTTCCTGCCTTTACAAGAAAAAAATTCACATTTTAAATTATCAGACTTATAAAATATCAAACACTGCAGAAGCAGATATTTATTACCTTTATTACCTTTTTGGAAAGTACTATCCTCCCAAGCTTCTAGCCCTCTTTTCCTTGAAGCTTCAGGCATACAGGGGTACATGTTTCTCATGCTTTACTCATTGTTCCCAAGTTTTCCAGATTTGGCCTAAAGCTGTGAAATTCCAAGCATGACTTGTAATGTTTCTATTATTTCACAGCTGTGCACAGCTGTTTTCCTTGCTATGCAAATCTCTCTTGGGCACCTGGGTGGCTCAAGTGGTTGAGCTTCTGCCTTCTGCTCAGGTTGTGATCCCGGGTCTGGGGATCAAGTCCCACATATGGCTTCCTGCGAGGAGCCTGCTTCTCCCTCTGTCTATGTCTCTGCCTCTCTATGTCTCTCAGGAATAAATACTTAAAGTCTTTTAAAAAAGGAAAATCTCTCTTTTTTTCCTCCTAGGTACTTTTTACTCTGTCCATTACTGAATCCCTTCTGCACACAGAAAACCTGTATTATTCACTTTTCAGGCTCCCCAGGTAACTGGACAGTAGGGATGCATAATTTTAGGTAATCCATAAAGCTGAAATTAGGAGCCTTTTCTAATGGAGTCCCCCTTCAACCACAAGGTGCCTATGCTCATACTACTGTGTTCTTGTTACAAGACTAAAAACTGTCTCTGAAGTACAGAGAAATAGAAAAACAACTACAGACAAGGAATGCTAAGCTGTCCTTTCACTCTAGCCCTCTCACTAATTCAGTGTGTAACCTACTTATTCCTACCTCCATTCACCCCTACTTATTTCTTCCTCTATAAAAAGTAGGTGTTAGATTGGATAATTTCTTAAGCCACTTACAACCCCACAAATTTCTGAAATCTGCTAAGTCTGATATTTTTTCCCAGTTGTGTCCTTTGGGTTGGAAGAGTTTCCTACTGGGGGGCAGGGGGTGGGTTTTTCCAGCAGTACATAGAACCCAAAACATACATTCCCCATGTTCCACTCATATCACACAGTTTGGGCCAGTCTCTGGAATTTGGGCAGAGGCCTGTGAATTCCAAGCTTGTTGCATAACACTGCATTTCCCTAACAGCTGTGAGTTGCTGTCTGTCTCAATTTTTGCAAGCCCTTATAGGCCCTTCCTTTGCACTTGAGGATTTACACCCTTTGGAGGATGAAAGCCTCACATATACCGGTAGATAAGCACTTTTTTTCCTTCAACTGTACAGCAAGCATTCCCATAACGCAAAGTACATGTGGTTTTGAGGTCTTGCAAATTAAGCAATGCAATAACTATAGATGATACACACAATTATTTCTAATTATTTCTACACAGTATGTAAAGGTCCAAGCTATTGAGCTATGTGTAATAGCCTCAGAAACATTACTTATTTAATTCCTAGAACTCAAAAAGTATATGAGATCCTCTGGACTTTTTCCTCATCTGTTAAGTGAAGATAATAATGCTTGTTTCATTCAATCCATAGTTATAGGTGCTCATCTTCATTAATGATGTGAGTGAAAATGCTTGCAACATATTTTTCAATAGTAAATAAACAAATTGTCACTATTGTATAAAAATATATTAAAGGGATTGTATTGACACATACTATATATATAGCATATCTCTGACAAACTAAAATTATTACTTTAATTAATTGATGATGGAGAGAGGGGTTTCTTTCATCTGGAGAAGCCAGTTAATTTTTTTTAATTAATTTT
Source organism: Nyctereutes procyonoides (assembly GCF_905146905.1). Lineage (NCBI taxonomy): Eukaryota > Metazoa > Chordata > Mammalia > Carnivora > Canidae > Nyctereutes > Nyctereutes procyonoides. Next base: position 59,951,230 of record NW_026575125.1, on the reverse strand, counting down.
TATTGGTGTTAAATTTACCAACATACAGAATAACACCCAGTGCTCATCCCGTCAAGTGTCCCCCTCCGTGCCCGTCACCCATTCACCCCCACCCCCCGCCCTCCTCCCCTTCCACCACCCCTAGTGCATTTCCCAGAGTTAGAAGTCTTTATGTTCTGTCTCCCTTTCTGATATCTCCCACGCATTTCTTCTCCCTTCCCTTATATTCCCCTTCACTATTATTCATATTCCCCAAATGAATGAGAACATACACTGTTTGTCCTTCTCCGATTGACTTACTTCACTCAGCCAGTTAATTTATCAGTACAAACAAAGGGCTTATTTTGGGATCTCAAAACAGCCTCACAGTAAATAATGAGAGGAAAACTTTGATTTTCAGAAACACAAATATTGGATTTTCAATCTTTGTAATGCAAATCTCTTTTAGAACCACCAAGGTATATGGTCAGATTCACAAAAAAGTCCCATAACAAACATTTCTTCTACTTTCCTTAAGTACTTAAAATATCCCCAATCAAGATGTGTGTGTATCTATGTGTATGCCCACATATGTGCCTATGTGCATGTGCACACATATACCTACATATGTGCCTTTGTTTAAAGCCTTCATCTAAGTTCAAATGAAACAAGAAAACACACATGAATAGATGTTAAACAGAGATATGTTGAGTGTATTGAAATGACAGTCCATTTGAAGGGAAAGCTTTCCCTAGCATCTTAGAGGAAAGAGTGGAAGATAAGTGAAAACAGGTGGGAAAGAATAGCTTAATGGGGAGAGGAAAGAAAGGATAAAAAGCTAAAAAGAAACCATGTATTAAGGGAATGACTCCTTAATTTCTCTTTCTTCAGTCTCATTGTTAGTGTATAGAAATGCGACTGAATTCTGGGCATTGATTTTGTATCCTGCCACGCTACCAAACTGCTGTATGAGTTCTAGCAATCTTGGGGTGGAGGCTTTTGGGTTTTCTATGTGCAGTATCATGTCAATTGCACCCAAAAGCATAAGATACCTAGGAATAAACCTAACCAAAGAGTAAAGGATCTATACCCTAAAAACTATAGAACACTTCTGAAAGAAATTGAGGAAGACACAAAGAGATGGAAAAATATTCCATGCACATGGATTGGCGGAATCAATATTGTGAAAATGTCAATGTTACCCAGGGCAATTGACACGTTTAATGCAATCCCTATCAAAATACCATGGACTTTCTTCAGAGAGTTAGAACAAATTATTTTAAGATTTGTGTGGAATCAGAAAGGACCCCGAATAGCCAGGGGAATATTAAAAAAGAAAACCATTTCTGGGGGCATCACAATGCCAGATTTCAGGTTGTACTACAAAGCTGTGGTCATCAAGACAGTGTGGTAGTGGCACAAAAACAGACACATAGATCAATGGAACAGAATAGAGAATCCAGAAGTGGACCCTCAACTTTATGGTCAACTAATAATTGATAAAGGAGGAAAGACTAGCTACTGGAAGAAAGACAGTCTCTTCAATAAATGGTGCTGGGAAAATTGGACATCCACATGCAGAAGAATGAAACTACACCATTCTCTTGCACCATACACAAAGATAAACTCAAAATGGATGAAAGATCTAAATGTGGGACAAGATTCCATAAAAATCCTAGAGGAGAACACAAGCAACACTCTTTTTGAACTCGGCCATAGTAACTTCTTGCAAGATACATCCAGGAAGGCAAAAGAAACAAAAGCAAAAATGAACTATTGGGACTTCATCAAGATAAGAAGCTTTTGCACAACAAAGGATACAATCAACAAAACTCAAAGACAACCTACAGAATGGGAGAAGATATTTGCAAATGACCTATCAGATAAAGGGCTGGTTTCCAAGATTTATAAAGAGCTTATTAAACTCAACAGCAAAGAAACAAAGAATCCAATAATGAAACGGGCAAAAGACATGAAGAGAAATCTCACAGAGGAAGACATAGACATGGCCAACATGCACATGAGAAAATGCTCTGCATCACTTGCCATCAGGGAAATACAAATCAAAACCACAATGAGATACCACCTCACACCAGTGAGAATGGGGAAAATTAACAAGGCAGGAAACAACAAATGTTGGAGAGGATGCGGAGAAAACGGAACCCTCTTACACTGTTGGTGGGAATGTGAACTGGTGCAGCCAGTCTGGAAAACTGTGTGGAGGTTCCTCAAAGAGTTAAAAATAGGTCTGCCCTACGACCCAGCAATTGCACTGTTGGGGATTTACCCCAAAGATACAGATGCAATGAAACGCCGGGACTCCTGCACCCCGATGTTTCTAGCAGCAATGTCCACAATAGCCAAACTGTGGAAGGAGCCTCAGTGTCCATCGAAAGATGAATGGATAAAGAAGATGTGGTTTATGTATACAATGGAATATTACTCAGCCATTAGAAATGACAAATACCCACCATTTGCTTCAACGTGGATGGAACTGGAGGGTATTATGCTGAGTGAAATAAGTCAATCGGAGAAGGACAAACATTATATGTTCTCATTTATTTGGGGAATATAAATAATAGTGAAAGATAATAGAAGGGAAGGGAGAAGAAATGGGTAGGAAATATCAGAAAGGGAGACAAAACATAAAGACTCCTAACTCTGGAAAGAGAACTAGGGGTGGTGGAAGGGGAGGAGGGCAGGGGGTGGGGGTGAATGGGTGACTTGCACTGAGGGGGGCACTTGACGGGATGAGCACTGGGTGTTATTCTGTATGTTGGCAAATTGAACACCAATAAAAAATATATTTATTATTAAAAAAAAGAAACCATGTATTAATCCATATATTTGCATGGTTTTCTCTAGGATTGGCCAGAACAAATATATAAATGTAGCTTTCTAAAATAAGGCTTGTAGTGACCGAGAATATAACATGCTTCCATTGTCAGGTTTTTTGCATTTGGACAAAATAGAGTTAATATAAATGCTTATTTGGGGGGGGTATTTTTTAATTTTTAAATTTTTTTTAGAAATGAGGTGGGGTTAAAAGAAATGGCCCTAACTTTTTTCCTAAAATTTCCTTCCAGTTTTATGATGGCTCATTGAGAGAAATGGAATTCTGGTCAGTGTAATGATAATTATTCGGATCTTTCTTCTTGGATTTCTTAAACTTAATTTTGAGAAATTTCCATAAAAGTCCATCATTGTGGAATTTACATGATTTATCTTTATTACCCTGACATAAAATTTCCCTTTGTGATGCCACAACTGAAATTTTAATATTTTAAATTGATATTTAAGGGACTTATTTGGTTTAATATTAGAGCCTGAACTGTCATATTCTCTCTTAGAATGCTCAGTTGGTTGATAGCTCAGAGTTCTCTAATTGTAGGCTTGCATCTCTGGGAAACAGAGTTTGAAACTTGAATCTTCTCAAATTGAAATCATGTCTTCAAGTGCTCAATCTATTGTTCTGTGTTTATTCTGTCTGCCAAGGTTGAAGATTATCTAGTGGAGTGCCAGGCTGTACTTGAGGAAGAGACTGATATAAATGCAGATGATGAAGATTGCTACAGAGAGCATATTCAAGGGGTATTATATCAAAAATTAAAACATAAGTCAAATTGATTGGAGTAAGAGATCCAGATTTTTTTGTTTAGTTTTGTATGTGTTTGGAGTTATATTTCAGCATAAGTGTAGTTCATGAAGTTTTGTGGCTTAGAAAATAACAACTTCCTTTATTAGGCTTTTTCCTTAGATTCATGCAGTGTGTAGAAGTTAAGTGAAGAGACAAGTAGAAAGAATAAGTTAGTTTATGCTCACCACTAATCCTAATAGAATACCAAAATAGCCTGTGAGATGGAAAAAATATATGCCTTTCTAACCACACGAATCAAAACTGTCCTTTATCCTTCAAAGGCCCTTGCAAATATTTACAATTATCAATATCCTAGGCCTTAGGATTATATTATCCTCATTTACAATGATTTTAATATTTACTACTTTTTTCTTGGTCTACTCCCCTAAATTAAGTGATAAGTAAACTCCTGGAGAACACAGTCCATAATAAACTCACTTAGAGCCTATAAATTAAATACACAACTGAACAAATTAATGTGGTCTTAGAAGTGAGTAAAAATCAAGGAGGAAATTAATTTTGTGAGGTTAAAGGACCCAAACAGCATGGTATATGTTTATCCCATTGGTCTGCATGTCAACCTACATGTTTTAAGATTTGATGTGTATAGCAGGGATTTTTTTTTTGCCATCCCTGTTCTGTGTCTGTTAGAAGTGGGATTAAAGTCTCATTTCGAATAAGGCAGGTTGGCTCAATAGGATAGAATGGAGATATCTGGATAACCTCTTCATGATGACATGCCTATATGGTAAATTTACTCTCCAGTGAGTTCCAAAATCTGTACTTTTTTTCATTAACAGATAAAAACTAATGAGTTTTAAGTGTTTGATCTCACATATTCACTTTGATCATAATAGTTACTCTTGTAGGGGATTTTTGTTTTAAACCCAAGGAAGTGATGTTATATCCTGTTTTTGCCAGTGGTTTATGAATAGCAACCAAAGTTCATTTCTCAGCAAAGTAATGAGTCTGTAAACTGAAACAAACAAAAAAAAATAATTGATTCAGAACCTCTTCCGTATAGTACCACTGACTTAATATAAGAAATGCAGGATGAGGAACATCCTGAAGCCAAGAGTTTTGAAATAATGTGAAGTAAAATATTTCTATGCTTACCACTGTTCAAGGACAGGCTGCTATCCTAACGATGAATATTAATGATCCACACTAATAATAACATAAGAATACAGAGAAATAAGGAATCTTTGCCTCAAAACATTCAAAAGACTACATTAATATCTTAGAGTACTTGGATTAATCAATCATGTATTAATTGATAACTGAAATTTATACTAATACTACTAGTTAGCTCCATTTTTGAACATTTATGTGTTAAACACTGTCTTTGATACTTTGTATGCATTCTGACATTTGACCTATGAGATATGTGTCATGCCATTCACTCCATATTAAAAAATAGGAAAAAAACTCAGGAATGTTAAGTGATCTGCTTAAAATCATACAGTCAACAAATATAGTAGCAGTACTATTATGCCTTATTTTCAATCCTGCACCAAACTTCAGATAGAATTCAAAGAGGCAAAAGACAAGATTCCTGCTCTCTAGGAGTTTATAGATAAGTTGGTAAGGCATGACTCATGGCACTATACATTTCAGAGGCACTATAAGTTTTCAGTTTCAGGGCTCTAGCTTTAAGTGCTATAAAGGTGCTAAAAGGTGCTATATAAAGCACCTATATATTCCAACTTGGTCCAAGGCACTTCTCAAAAGCATGTGAATGGAATTTGAGTTGGTTTGCTGCACTTAAAAGTCACCTAGGGGAAGGAGGGGCAAGATGGCCGAAGAGTAGGGTCCCCAAATCACCTGTCTCCACCAATTTACCTAGATAACCTACAAATCATCCTGAAAATCTAAGAATTCGGCCTGACATTTAAAGAGAGACCAGCTGGAATGCTACAGTGAGAAGAGTTCGTGCTTCTATCAAGGTAGGAAGATGGGGGGGAAAAGAAATAAAGAAACAAAAGGCCTCCAAGGGGGAGGGGCCCCGCAAGGAGCCAGGCTAAGGCCAGGAGCGAGTGTCCCCAGGACAGGAAAGCTCCGTCCGGAGAAGCAGGTGCTTCACCAATCATCCCGGGCGGAAAGGAGCTCGCAGGGAGTTAGAGCAGGACCCCAGGAGGGGCGGGGATGCCCTCGGGCTCCCTGGGACACTAACAGACACCTGTGCGCCCAGGAGAGTGCGCCGAGCTCCCTAAGGGCTGCAGCGTGCACGGCGGGACCCGGAGCAGCTCGGAGGGGCTCGGGCACGGCTCTGCGCGGAGGGGGCTGCGCGGCTCCGGGAGCAGCTCGGAGGGGCTCGGGCGGCGGCCGAATCCAACAGCGCAGGCCCCGGAGCACAGGGCGCTGGGACACAGCCCAGGATCCGGCCTCCCCCCGGGACAGGCAGAGGCCAGGAGGGCCCAGGACAGCAAGGACGCTCCTGCCCCGAGCTGAGCAGATCAGCGGCCCGCCTCCGGAGCTTCAAGGCCCCGCAGGCGGAGAGCTCCAGAGTTCCTGCGGGGGCTGAATCAGGTTCCAGAGCTGGCCCCGCCACTGGGGTTGTTCCTGCTGGGGCCTCACGGGGTAAACAACCCCCACCGAGCCCTGCTCCGGGGGGGACAGAGCAGTTCCCCCAAGTGCTAACACCTGAAAATCAGCACAAAAGGCCCCTCACCCAGAAGACCAGCTAGACGGAAAAGTTCCAGGGGAAGTCAAGGGACTTAAAGTATACAAAATCAGAAGATACTCCCCCATGTTTTGCTGTTGTTGTTGTTGTTGTTGTTTTTGCTTTTTGATTTCTGTTTGCATCCCCCACGCTTTTTTCCCTTTCTTTCTTTTTCTTTCTCTTTTTCTTCTTATTTTTCTTTTTTCTTCCTTTTTACATTTTTCTTTAACTCTTTTCTTTCCTTCTTTCTCTCTCTTTTTCTCCTTTTCCCAATACAACTTGTTTTTGGCCATTCTGCACTGAGCAAAAAGACTAGAAGAAAAACCTCACCTCAAAAGAAAGAATCAGAAACAGTCCTCTCTCCCACAGAGTTACAAAATCTGGATTACAATTCAATGTCAGAAAGCCAATTCAGAAGCACTATTATACAGCTACTGGTGACTCTAGAAAAAAGCATAAAGGACTCAAGAGACTTCATGACTGCAGAATTTAGATCCAATCAGGCAAAAATTAAAAATCAATTGAATGAGATGCAATCCAAACTAGAAGTCCTAATGACGAGGGTTAACGAGGTGGAAAAAGGAGTGAGTGACATAGAAGACAAGATGATGGCAAAGAGGGAAACTGAGGAAAAAAGAGACACACAATTAAAAGACCATGAGGTTAGATTAAGGGATATAAACGACAGCCTGAGGAAGAAAAACCTACGGTTAATTGGGGTTCCTGAGGGCACCAAAAGGGACAGAGGGCCAGAATATGTATTTGAGCAAATCCGAGCTGAAAACTTTCCTAATCTGGGAAGGGAAACAGGCATTCAGATCCAGGAAATAGAGAGATCCCCCCCCCCTAAAATCAATAAAAAGGGTTCGACACCTCGACATCTAATAGTTAAGCTTGCAAATTCCAAATAAAGAGAAGATCCTTAAAGCAGCAAGAGACAAGAAATCCCTGACTTTTATGGGGAGGAGTATTAAGGTAACAGCAGACCTCTCCACAGAGACCTGGCAGGCGAGAAAGGGCTGGCAGGATATATTCAGGGTCCTAAATGAGAAAAACATGCAACCAAGAATACTTTATCCAGCAAGGCTCTCACTCAAAATGGAAGGAGAGATAAAGAGCTTCCAAGAGAGGCAGGAACTGAAAGAATATGTGACCTCCAAACCAGCTCTGCAAGAAATTTTAAGGGGGACTCTTAAAATTCCCCTTTAAGAAGAAGTTCAGTGGAACAATCCACAAAAACAAGGACTGAATAGACATCATGATGACACTAAACTCATATCTGTCAATAGTAACTCTGAACGTGAACGGGCTTAATGACCCCATCAAAACGTGCAAAAGGTGTTTCAGACTGGTTAAAAAAAACAGGACCCCCCAAAAAAACACAAAAAACCAGGACCCATCTATTTGCTGTCTACAAGAGACTCATTTTAGACAGAAGGACACCTACAGCCTGAAAATAAAAGGTTGGAAAACCATTTACCATTTGAATGGTCCTCAAAAGAAAGCAGGGGTAGCCATCCTCATATCAGATAAACTAAAATTTACCCCGAAGTCTGTAGTGAGAGATGAAGAGGGACACTATATCATACTTAAAGGATCTATCCAACAAGAGGACTTAACAATCCTGAATACATATGCCCCGAATGTGGGAGCTCCAAAATATTTAAATCAATTAATAACCAAAATGAAGAAATACTTAGATAATAATACACTTATACTTGGTGACTTCAATGTAGCTCTTTCTATACTCGATAGGTCTTCTAAGCACAACATCTCCAAACAAACAAGAGCTTTAAATGATACACTGGACCAGATAGATTTCACAGATATCTACAGAACTTTACATCCAAACTCAACTGAATACACATTCTTCTCAAGTGCACATGGAACATTCTCAGGAATAGACCACATACTGGGTCACAAATTGGGTCTGAACCAATACCAAAATATTCGGATCGTCCCCTGCATATTCTCAGACCACAACGCCTTGATATTAGAAGTCAATCACAAGAAGAAGTTTGGAAGGACACCAAACACGTGGAGGTTAAGGATCATCCTGCTACAAGATAAAAGGGTCAACCAGGAAATTAAGGAAGCATTAAAAAGATTCATGGAAACTAATGAAAATGAAGATACAACCGTTCAAAATCTTTGGGATGCAGCAAAAGCAGTCCTGGGGGGGAAATACATCGCAATACAAGCATCCATTCAAAAACTGGAAAGAACTCAAATACAAAAGCTAACCTTACACATAAAGGAGCTAGTGAAAAAAAAGCAAATGGACCCGACGCCCAGCAGAAGAAGAGAGTTAATTAAAATTCAAGCAGAACTCAATGAAATTGAGACCAGAGGAACTGTGGAACAGATCAATAGAACCAGGAGTTGGTTCCTTGAAAGAATTAATAAGATAGATAAACCATTAGCCAACCTTATTAAAAAGAGGAGAGAGAAGACTCAAATTAATAAAATATGAATGAGAAAGGAGAGATCACTACCAACCCCAAGGAAATAAAAACGATTTTAAAAACATATTATGAACAGCTCTACGCCAATAAATTAGGCAATCTAGAAGAAATGGACGCATTCCTGGAAAGCCACAAACTACCAAAACTGGAGCAGGAAGAAATAGAAAACCTGAACAGGCCAATAACCAGGGAGGAAATTGAAGAAGTCATCAAAAACCTCCCAAGACACAAAAGTCCAGGGCGACATGTCTTCCCAGGGGAATTCTATTAAACGTTTAAGGAAGAAACCATACCTATTCTACTAAAGCTGTTTGGAAAGATAGAAAGAGATGGAGTACTTCCAAATTCGTTCTATGAGGCCAGCATCACCTTAATTCCAAAACCAGACAAAGACCCCACCGAAAAGGAGAATTACAGACCAATATCCCTGATGAACATGGATGCAAATATTCTCAACAAGATACTAGCCAATCAGATCCAAGAGTACATTAAGAAAATTATTCACCATGACCAAGTGGGATTTATCCCTGGGACATAAGGCTGGTTCAACACTCGTAAGACAATCAATGTGATTCATCATATCAGCAAGAGAAAAACCAAGAACCATATGATCCTCTCATTAGACACAGAGAAAGAATTTGACAAAATAGAGCATCCATTCGTGATCAAATCTCTTCAGAGTGTAGGGATAGAGGGAACATTCCTCAACATCTTAAAAGCCATCTACGAAATGCCCACAGGAAATATCATTCTCAATGGGGAAGCTCTGGGAGCCTTTCCCCTAAGATCGGGAACAAGACAGGGATGTCCACTCTCACCACTGCTATTCAACATAGTACTAGAAGTCCTAACCTCAGCAGACAACAAAAACTAATAAAAGGCATTAAAATTGGGAAAGAAGAAGTCAAATTCTCCCTCTTCGCCAATGACATGATACTCTACATAGAAAACCCAAAAGCCTCCACCCAAAGATTGCTAAAACTCATACAGCAATTGAGCATCGTGGCAGGATACATAATCAATGCCCAGAAATCGATGGCAATTCTATACACTAACAATGAGACTGAAGAAAGATAAATTAAGGAGTCAATCCCATTTACAATTGCACCCAAAAGCATAAGAAACTTAGGAATAAACCTAACCAAAGAGGTAAAGGATCTATACCCTAAAAACTATAGAACACTTCTGAAAGAAATTGAGGAAGACACAAAGAAATGGAAAAATATTCCATGCTCATGGATTGGCAGAATCAATATTGTGAAAATGTCAATGTTACCCAGGGCAATTGGCACGTTTAATGCAATCCCTATCAAAATACCATGGACTTTCTTCAGAGAGTTAGAAAAAATATTTTAAGATTTGTGTGGAATCAGAAAAGACCCCGAATAGCCAGCAGAATATTAAGAAAGAAAACCATAGCTAAGGGCATGACAATGCCAGATTTCAGGTTGTACTACAAAGCTGTGGTCATCACGACAGTGTGGTACTGGCACAAAAACAGACACATAGATCAATGGAACAGAATAGAGAACCCAGAAGTGGACCCTCAACTTTATGGTCAACTAATATTCAATAAAGGGGGAAAGACTATCCACTGGAGGAAAGACAGTCTCTTCAATAAATGGTGCTGGGAAAATTGGTCATCCACATGCAGAAGAATGAAACTAGACCATTCTCTTGCACCATACACAAAGATAAACTCAAAATGGATGAAAGATCTAAATGTGAGACAAGATGCCATCAAAATCCTAGAGGAGAACACAGGCAACACCCTTTTTGAACTCAGCCACAGTAACTTCTTGCAAGATACATCCATGAAGGTAAAAGAAACAAAAGCAAAAATGAACTATTGGGACTTCATCAAGATATGAAGCTTTTGCACAGCAAAGGATACAGTCAACAAAACTAAAAGACAACCTACAGAATGGGAGAAGATATTTGCAAATGACCTATCAGATAAAGGGCTAGTTTCCAAGATCTATAAAGAACTTCTTAAACTCAACACCAAAAAACAAAAAATCCAATCATTAAATGGGCAAATACATGAAGAGAAATCTCACAGAGGAATACATAGACATGGCCAACAAGCACATGAGAAAATGCTCCGCCTCGCTTGCCATCAGGGAAATACAAATCAAAACCACAATGAGATACTACCTCACACCAGTGAGAATGGGGAAAATTAACAAGGCAGGAAACCACAAATGTTGGAGAGGATGCAGAGAAAAGGGAACCCTCTTACACTGTTGGTGGGAATGTGAACTGATGCAGCCACTCTGGAAAACCGTGTGGAGGTTCCTCAAAGAGTTAAAAATAGACCTGCCCTAAGACCCAGCATTTTCACTATTGGGGATTTACCCCAAAGATTCAGATGCAATGAAACGCCAGGACACCTGCACCCCGATGTTTCTAGCAGCAATGTCCACAATAGCCACACTGTGGAAGGATCCTCGGTGTCCATCGAAAGATGAATGGATAAAGAAGATGTGGTTTATGTATACAATGGAATATTACTCAGCCATTAGAAACGACAAATACCCACCATTTGCTTCAATGTAGATCGAACTGGAGGGTATTATGCTGAGTGAAGTAAGTCAGTCGGAGAAGGACAGTGTATGTTCTCATTCATTTGGGGAATATAAATAATAGTGAAAGGGAATATAAGGGAACGGAGAAGAAATGTGTGGGAAATATCAGAAAGGGAGACAGAACATGAAGACTCCTGACTTTGGGAAACGAACTAGGGGTAATGGAGGCGGAGGAGGGCGGAGGTGGGGTTGAATTGGTGACGGGCACTGAGGGGAGCACTTGACGGGATGAGTACTGAGTGTTATTCTGTATATTGGTAAATTGAACACCAATAAAAATAAATTTAATTAAAAATTGAATTGTACATATTATAATAATTATTTTATATTACATGATCTCTTTTAAACCAATTCAAAAAGCTTATTACTGGGTTCCATCAAGGTTGTTTAAATCATAATACCTGGGTCACATCTCAATTAAAGAAACAAAACTTAACAGTTTACCAAATAATTCTAAAGGTACAGTTAACAACCATTTTGACTAACAGAGCTGAGAAAAAAATGGATCTTTAGATGATAGCCATAGGCAATTGTAAAGTTGACCTATAATTAATTCCTTTTTATCTCTACCTTAGGATCTTTCTCCATATGAGGAGAAGTTACATCAAAACAAACATTGTGATAGAGGAAATTTAAAACAAATTAATACTAGACTTGTTCTCCTTAGAAAGGGGTTCAAGAGCAGAGTGTAGGAAGATCTTGAGTTCACCTCCTACCACAAACACACTGAAGTTACAACTACATATAGAACAATTTTCTCCAAAAAAGACCTGAAGATGAGAAAAGTTCTTCCACAACAATGGACAGAAAAAGCCACGTTGAAATGGCTGGTAAGGGCAGAGAAGTAGTCTTGCCAGTACCCCCAGTCTCAGTGCAGCAGCCCACAAGTATGAGGGATATCACACAATAAGGAACAAGCGGTTCAAGCCCTACCTTGGATATTTCATCCCATGGAACCTACACTAGAATGGCAAGATCCCAAAATGAGTGGTTTTGAAAACAAGTGGGACTGATATTTGGGAAAGCCAGCAGGTTGAGGGAAATAAAGACTCCACTCTTCCTGGGCTTGCACAGTTTTATTTACTAAGAGATATAAAATACAGGCATTGGGTTAAGAAATGCCTGGGTAGTATGGGATGGAGTTTTGTTAAATTGTCTCACCAGGGGAGCAGTGCCCTGTTGAAGATCTCTTCAGGAACAGAAGCACTGGCAGACAACATTGTTTTTTACTGTCTTTATTCCTTGCTAGCCTAGTGTTGATGGGTGCCAATTTTGGCAATCTTAATCTTCCTTGCTAGCATTGCTCCCTTGCCCCAACATTACCCTGCAGCCCCCACCATGCTGGAATTGGCACAGAGGGTCACCTTTGTCTTGGCTTGTTCACCATGGCCTCACCGCACAAGATCTGGTAGGCAGGCTTGCCCCAATTCAACATCCTTCCAGTACCAATGTTGCATACGCAGGCATGGGCTTTCCTTGACCCAATGCTCCTCCACTGTGACTCTCTCCTCCTCTTCCCCAGAAGGCACATGCTCTCAACAAAAAGGACCACCTCCCACCCCATGAATGCCTGGTACTTCTTGCTAAGGGTGTTTGCATTTCTGGGCCTGTTGGACTGAAAGAAATGGAGAAACAGAGTTTGGCAGGTTCTCATCACCATAGCACTGCACACCACTACTGACCATTCCATGGAAACTGGGAGTGTAGAAACTGCTGCTTTATCCAACACATAGAAATAAATACAGAAAGTCAAGAAAAAAAGAAGACATAGGGATATGTTCTGAATGAAAGAATAAGACAAAAGTTCAGAAAAAGTCATTAATGGAATAGAGATAGGATATCTACTTAATAAATATTTCAAAGTAATGGTTATAAAGAAGCTCACTAAACTTGGGAGAAGATATGAACATAGTGAAATCTTCAACAAAGGGATACAAAACATAAGAAAACTCCAAATAGAACTTAGTTGAAAAACACAATAATCAAACATTAAAATATACTACAAGGGTTCATTCAACACCAGACTGGATGAAGCAGAAAAATGGATTAGTGAGTTGGAAGAAAAAGCAATGGAAATCACCAAAACAGAGCAGCAATAATAAAAAAAACAAAGTAAATATTCCTTAAGATCTCCAAGTCAACAACAAATGGAATAACATTCACACTATATGGCTCTCACAAGAAGAGAGAAAAAAGACCAGAAAAATTATATGAATAAATAATGCTTGAAAACGTTCCTAACCCGAGGAAGAAAACAGACATTTGGATTCAGGAAGCTCAGAGAATCCCAAATAATATGATCAAATGAATCTATACAAAGCAAATGTGTAAAATGCAAAAGTTAAAGATAAAGACAGAATCTTAAAGGCAGAAAGAAGAGAAAAACATTTCAGCAAGAGAAAAACATCTTATGTACAGAGGAAACCCCATTAGGAAATGAACAGATGTCTCAGCAGAATTTATGCAGACCAGAAGGGAGTAACACAATATATTCAGAGTGCTGAAATGAAAAGAGCTACAAATAAGAATTTTCTACCCAGCAAGGATAACTTTCAGAATCAAGGGATTATGAATTTCTCAGATAAGCAAAAGTTGAAGAAATTCATCACCATAAATACAGTCTTACAAGAAATATTAAAAGGACTTCTTTGACTTGAAAATAAATAGCCTTAAATAATAGCAAAAACATATAAATAAAAATCTCTCTGGAAAAGATAAATATACAGTAAGTAAAGCAAATAAGAAACAACTCATTTGGGGAATAAAAATAATAGTGAAAGGGAATAGAAGGGAAGGGAGAAGAAATGGGTAGGAAATATCAGAAAGGGAGACAGAACATGAAGACTCTTAAATCTGGGAAACGAACTAGGGGTGGTGGAAGGGGAGGAGGGCGGGGGGTGGGGGTGAATGGGTGATGGGCACGGAGGGGGACACTTGACGGGATGAGCACTGGGTGTTATTCTGTATGCTGGCAAATTGAACACCAATAAAAAATAAATTTATTATTTAAAAAAAGTAGTAAAAATAACTAAAGTGGCAATAATTAGTCAAAGGATGCATAAAATAAAGAGAAGAGGAGTAAAAATAAGCTTTTGGAATGTGTTCAAATTTAAGTTGCTATCAGCTTAAAAGAGACTGCTATTTATGTATATACTTAGGTTGCTATATGTGAACCTCATGATAAACACAAAGCAAAAACTCATAGTAAACACATAAAAGAACATGTGATAGGAATCTAAACATAACACTAAAAAAATCCATCAAAATACAAAGGAAGAGTGAAAAAGAAGTAATGAAGAGAGGCACCATGAACACAGCCAAGCAATAATAAAGAAAATAGCATTAAGTACATACTTGTTAATAATTACTTTAAATATAAATGGACAAAACTATTTTTTTCTTTTTTTATAATAAATTTATTTTTTATTGGTGTTCAATTTGCCAACATACAGAATAACACCCAGTGCTCAACCCGTCAAGTGCCCCTCTCAGTGCCCGTCACCCATTCACCCCCACCCCCCGCCCTCCTCCCCTTCCACCACCCCTAGTTCATTTCCCAGAGTTAGGAGTCTTTATGTTCTGTCTCCCTTTCTGATTTTTCCCACACATGTCTTCTCCCTTCCCTTATATTCTCTTTCACTATTACTTATATTCCTCAAATGAATAAGAACATATAATGTTTGTCTTTATCCATTCATCAATGAAATGCAGGGACTCCTGCACCCCGATGTTTCTAGCAGCAATGTCCACAATAGCCACACTGTGGAAGGAGCCTCAGTGTCCATCGAAAGATGAATGGATAAAGAGTATGTGGTTTATGTATACAATGGAATATTACTCAGCCATTAGAAATGACAAATACCCACCATTTGCTTCAACGTGGATGGAACTGGAGGGTATTATGCTGAGTGAAGTAAGTCAATCGGAGAAGGACAACCATTATATGTTCTCATTCATTTGGGGAATATAAATATTAGTGGACAAAACTCTTTAATAAAAAGATATAAATTGTCTGAATAGTTTTTTTTGAAAAAAGGAACACTCACCTATATACTGCCTATAAGATAATCACTTGAGAAGCAAGGACACTCAGACTGAAAGTTAAGGGATGAAAAAAGATATTTCATACAAATGGAAACAAAAAGAAAGCAGTTGTAGCTGTTCTCATATCAAAGTTGATTTTAAAACAAAGACTGTAATTAAAGACAAAGTAAGTTAGCACATAATAATAAAACAGACAATCCAGCAAAAAGATATATTATTTATAAATATATGTATGTATCCAACATAGGAGCATGAAAATATATAAAACATTGGTGGGATGTCCACTCTCACCACTGCTATTCAACATAGTACTAGAAGTTCTAGCCTCAGCAATCAGACAACAAAAAGAAATAAAAGGCATTCAAATTGGCAAAGAAGAAGTCAAACTCTCCCTCTTCCCCGATGACGTGATACTCTACATAGAAAACCCAAGAGCCTCCACCACAAGATTGCTAGAACTCATACAGCAATTTGGCAGTGTGGCAGGATACAAAATCAATGCCCAGAAGTCAGTGGCATTTCTATACACTAACAATGAGACTGAAGAAAGAGAAATGAAGGAATCAATCTCTTTCACAATTGCACCCAAAAGCATAAGATACCAAGGAATAAAGCTAACAAAAGAGGTAAAGGATCTATACCCTAAAAACTACAGAACTCTTCTGAAAGAAATTGAGGAAGACACAAAGAGATGGAAAAATATTCCATGCTCATGGATTGACAGAATTAATATTGTGAAAATGTCAATGTTACCCAGGGCAATTGACACGTTTAATGCAATCCCTATCAAAATACCATGGACTTTCTTCAGAGATTTGGAACTAATTATTTTACGATTTGTGTGGAATCAGAAAAGACCCCGAATAGCCAGCAGAATATTAAGAAAGAAAACCATAGCTAAGGGCATGACAATGCCAGATTTCAGGTTGTACTACAAAGCTGTGGTCATCAAGACAGTGTGGTACTGGCACAAAAACAGACACATAGATCAACGGAACAGAATAGAGAATCCAGAAGTGGACCCTCAACTTTATGGTCAAGTAATATTCGACAAAGGAGGAAAGGCTATCCACTGGAAAAAAGGCAGTCTCTTCAATAAATGGGGCTGGGAAAATTGGACATCCATAGGCAGAAGAATGAAACTAGACCACTCTCTTGCACCATACACAAAGATAAACTCAAAATGGATGAAAGATCTAAATGTGAGACAAGATGCCATCAAAATCCTAGAGGAGAACACAGGCAACACCCTTTTTGAACTTGGCCACAGTAACTTCTTGCAAGATACATCCATGAAGGCAAGAGAAACAAAAGCAAAAATGAACTATTGGGACTTCATCAAGATAAGAAGCTTTTGCACAGCAAAAGAAACAGTCAACAAAACTAAAAGAGAACCTACAGAATGGGAGAAGATATTTGCAAATAACCTATCAGATGAAGGGCTAGTTTCCAAGATCTATAAAGAACTTATTAAACTCAACACCAAAGAAACAAAGAATCCAATAATGAAATGGGGAAAAGACATGAACAGAAATCTTACAGAGGAAGACACAGACATGGCCAACAAGCACATGAGAAAATGCTCCGCATCACTTGGCATCAGGGAAATACAAATCAAAACCACAATACTACCTCACACCAGTGAGAATGGGGAAAATTAACAAGGCAGGAAACCACAGATGTTGGAGGGGATGTGGGAAAGGGGAACCCTCTTACACTGTTGGTGGGAATGTGAACTGGTGCAGCCACTCTGGAAAACTGTGTGGAGGTTCCTCAAAGAGTTAAAAATAGACCTGCCCTATGACCCAGCAATTGCACTGTTGGAGATTTACCCCAAAAGTATAGATGGAGTGAAATGCAGGGACACCTTCACCCCAATGTTTATAGCAGCAATGTCCATAATAGCTAAAATGTGAAAGGACCCTCGGTGTTCATGAAAAGATGATTGGATAAACAAAATGTTGTCTATGTATACAATGGAATTTTACTCAGCCATTCGAAACGACAAATACCCACCATTTGCTTCAAGATGGAGGGACCTGGAGGGTATTATATTATGTTGAGCGAAATAAGTCAATCAGAAAAGGACAAACATTATATGGTCTCATTCATTTGGTGAATATAAAAATTAGTGAAAGGGAATAAAGGGAAAGGAGATAAAATGAGTGAAAATATCAGTGAGGGTGATAATACATGAGAGACACCTAATCCTGTGAAATGAACAAGGGGTGTGGAAGGGTAGGTGGGCAGGAGGTTGGGGTGACTTGGTGATGGGTACTGATGGGGGCACTTGGTGGGATGAGCACTGGGTGTTATGTTGGCAAATTGAACTCCAATAAAAAAATTTTTAAAAATTTGGCTAAGGGTAAAACTAATCCTTCTTGTGTGTCATGGCACTTTTCAAAAGCTTCTGTAAATCTGAAGATCTGTGCTTATTAACAGATTTATGGTAACTTCAGATATTCACCTTTATTGAGACTATCCTTTCCCCCATTTTAAACAACTATCAGAGTGTGTCAAAAACTAGAAGGTATCTGGTGGTAGTTGCAGCAAAAGGGCTTACCTACACTTCAGCTCTTGAGGTAAGTTTAGTGAAAAGTTATTAATTTTGAATGGTTACACTTTTAACAGTCATAATTGTTAGAAAATTTTTCCTTCCAGTGAGTTAAAATCTGTATCCCTGTCATTTCAACCTAGTTCTGCCTACCAACGTCAAATACAATAAAGTTTACCCCCTGTTGCACATGAAACTCTTCGAATTTCTGAAGGCAGCAATCTTGTCTCTCTCAAATCTTCCTTTATTCAGGTTAAACATTCACTCCTAAAATGTAGATTCCCTGTACTTGGATTCCTTTTGGATTATATCATTGTTGCTTTTGTCCCCAAAACCACTACAATACAGCTTATTTTAGCCCTTGAAAATGACAGTTTACCTAAATGTTTGATATTCTCAGGAAGTATAACATGCTTTTAATTGTAAAAGGATAAATAGAATTTTAATATTCCCTTCTATTTTGTATTGCTTGCAAAAGCAATTACTTTGTTTTACATTTCATGGAATTAAAGGGAAATTGAGGCACACTTAACTATTGAAAGCAATATAAAGTCTAAGACAGTGCGTATTTAACCCAAAATACAACCAACTGAAAATTGTAAAAATTCAGTTAACACACACAGCTCATACAGTGCTGATCCATCTATTTGATGCCTTTGTACTGACTACATGGTGTTTTCAGATATGCTATATTTACTGAAAGTTCATTGCAGTCAAACAGCAAGATTATTCAGGTAAACAACTACTTTGAATGGTTTTTTTTCTACTGAGTTGACTATTTTAGTAAATCAGCCAGTTAGTCTAGCAAACTGTAAATAAAAGCAACACCTAGGATCTGTTTGTTTACCCACTGAACTAAAATAATTGATCTTGCGTTCTGTATACTCAGTTTAAATGAAAAGCTGTGTAAACTTTAACCAGAATTATTCTTTTCTTTGAATCAGTATTATTCTTGAAATAAAATTTAGAAAACTGTTAACATGCATGAAGTCTTCCCTGATCATCTATGGTTTTATTAAAATAATTATTAAAAATCACTGAACGCCTACTTTGGATGAGGCACTATAGTAAGTACTTTCTATACATGCTCTCATTCTGTCTCTCACAGCAATCTTATGCAACAGTATAACATTACCACTGTTTTACAGCTGTGGAAACTGAGGTTCCAAGAAAAGGATGTATCACCTGCTTCAAGAAGCCTTCCTTGACCTCTCCAAGCCAGAGGTCACTTCTATGGCCTCACAGTATTCATAGTACTGATCATTTTTGGGGGGAGAGTACATTTAATACACTTAACATGCTGTGGTAATTGCCTTTGATGGAGTCTCTTTTGTACCTCTATATAGATTGTGATCTCCTACATATAAAAGACTCATTCTCTTACTGCTTTCTTTCCTCCATAGTAAAGTTTTTCCTAAAGTGTTTTGAACATACAAGGGATTCACTGTGTGTTTGTGGAGTGAATGACTTGAATTCATGATGGGTGGATAAATCAGGGGGAGGAAAAAATCGCACAGAGAAAGACAATGAGTACTCCCGGGAATTACTATTTAGATATGATATTTGATTTGACCACCAGGTGTCAGAAGTATACCAATGTTCAAATATTTTTAAAAATTTGACACATTTGTCTTAAAATTGCATTAAGGGAGAAATTATACTAAAGGATGAATCACCAACAACCTGTATAACATCAAAAGAAGAATCCTTTAGAAGGCATTTTAGAAGTTTTACTTTAATTTTTTAGCCTCCATACTTCCTCATATAGATCCCTGAAAATAGTTTGGCTTCTAAACACATTAGAAATTCCTAGAATATTAGGGCAGTTACAGCCGTCAAGATCTTCTCCACCCCAAGATTGCTAGAACTCATACAGCAATTTGGCAGTGTGGCAGGATACAAAATCAATGTGCAGAAGTCAGAGGCATTTCTATACACTAACAATGAGACTGAAGAAAGAAAAATTAAGGAGTCAATCCCATTGACCATTGCACCCAAAAGCATAAGATACCTAGGAATAAACCTAACCAAAGAGGTAAAAGATCTATCCCCCAAAAACTACAGAACACTTCTGAAATAAATTGAGGATGGCACAAAGAGATGGAAAAATATTCCATGCTCATGGATTGACAGAAATAATATTGTGAAAATGTAAATGTTACCCAGGGAAATTGACACGTTTAATGCAATCCCTATCAAAATAGCATGGACTTTATTCAGAGAGTTGGAACAAATCATCCTAAGATTTGTGTGAAATCAGAAAAGACCCCGAAAAGCCAGCGGAATATTAAGAAAGAAAACCATATCTGGGAGCATCACAATGCCAGAGTTCCAGTTGTACCACAAAGCTGTGGTCATCAAGACAGTGTGGTACTGGCACAAAAACAGACACATAGATCAACGGAACAGAATAGAGAATCCAGAAGTGGACCCTCAACTTTATGGTCAAGTAATATTCGACAAAGGAGGAAAGGCTATCCACTGGAAAAAAGGCAGTCTCTTCAATAAATGGGGCTGGGAAAATTGGACATCCATAGGCAGAAGAATGAAACTAGACCACTCTCTTGCACCATACACAAAGATAAACTCAAAATGGATGAAAGATCTAAATGTGAGACAAGATGCCATCAAAATCCTAGAGGAGAACACAGGCAACACCCTTTTTGAACTTGGCCACAGTAACTTCTTGCAAGATACATCCATGAAGGCAAGAGAAACAAAAGCAAAAATGAACTATTGGGACTTCATCAAGATAAGAAGCTTTTGCACAGCAAAAGAAACAGTCAACAAAACTAAAAGAGAACCTACAGAATGGGAGAAGATATTTGCAAATAACCTATCAGATGAAGGGCTAGTTTCCAAGATCTATAAAGAACTTATTAAACTCAACACCAAAGAAACAAAGAATCCAATAATGAAATGGGGAAAAGACATGAACAGAAATCTTACAGAGGAAGACACAGACATGGCCAACAAGCACATGAGAAAATGCTCCGCATCACTTGGCATCAGGGAAATACAAATCAAAACCACAATGAGATACCACCTCACACCAGTGAGAATGGGGGAAATTAACAAGGCAGGAAACCACAGATGTTGGAGGGGATGTGGGAAAGGGGAACCCTCTTACACTGTTGGTGGGAATGTGAACTGGTGCAGCCACTCTGGAAAACTGTGTGGAGGTTCCTCAAAGAGTTAGAAGTAGATCTGCCCTACGACCCAGCAAATGTACTGTTGGGGATTTACCCCAAAGATACAGATGCAATGCAACGCCGGGACACCTGCACCCTGATGTTTATAGCACCAATGTCCACAATAGCCAAACTGTGGAAGGTACCTCTGTGTTCATCAAAAGATGAATGGATAAAGAAGATGTGATTTATGTATACAATGGAATATTACTCAGCCATTAGAAAAGACAAATACCCACTATTTGCTTTGACGTGTACGGAATGGGAGTGTTTTGCTGAATGAAATAAGTCAGTCGGAGAAGGACCGACATTATATGGTCACATTCATTTGGGGAATATAAAAAATAGTAAAAGGGAATAAAGGGGAAAGGAGAAAAAATGGTTGGGAAATATCAGAAAGTGGACAGAACATGAGAGACTCGTAATTCTGGGAAAGGAACTAGGGCTGGTGGTAGGGGAGGTGGGCGGGGGTTGGGGGTGACTGGGTGACAGGCACTAAGAAGGTGCTTGATGGGATGAGCACTGGGTGTTATTCTATATGTTGGCAAATTGGACACCAATAAAAAATAAATTTATTAAAAAAAAGGATCTTATCCTGATGGATTCCACTGGCGCAGGCCCCTGAGCTCAAAGTGCCAGGGGACACAGTCCAGAATCTGGCACTCCTCTTAGGACAGGCAGAGGCCAGGAGGACACAGGACAGCAAGGACACTCTTGCCGCTAGGTGGCCCTGAGCTGTGCAGGTCAGGGCCCTCTGCCCCAGGAGCATCCAGGCCCATGCCCATTGGGAGCTGCAGTAGTTACTGCTAGAGCTGACTCCAGGGCTGCAGAGCTGGCCACGCCAGTCTTCTTGTTCCTCCCTGTGTCACCTTGTGCCTGGGACAGATCGGGGCCGCCATAGAACAGGTGGCTCACAGGATAAACAGCTCCCACTGAGGCTTGCACCTGGCAGCGAGCAGGGCACCTCCCCTAGGTGCACACACCTGATAATCTGCACAGCAGGCACCAGCCCAAGAATACCAGCTGGAAGGACAGGGAAAGAGCAAGTTCTGGACTGACCAGTGCTGGAAAGCTTCAGGAGAAGTTGAGGGATTTACAGTATATAGAATCAGAGGATACCCTTCCTTGTCTGTTTTTTGCTCTTTTTGTTTTGTTTTTTCCTTATTTTATATTGATTTCTTTTGTTTTGGTTTTGCTTTTTGTTTTTTCCTTGTTTGTTTTCTCCCTTTTCTCTCTTTTTTAATTCCTTTTTCCAATACAACTTGTTTTTAGCCACTCTGCATTGAGCAAAATGACTAGAAGGAAGAACTCAACACAAAAGAAAGGATCAGAAACAGTAGTCTCTCCCACAGAGTTACAAAATTTGGATTAAAATTCAAAGTCAGAAAGCCAATTCAGAAGCACAATTATGAAGCTACTGGTGGCTCTAGAAAAAAGCATAAAAGATTCAAGAGACTTAATGACTGCAGAATTTAGGTCTAATCAGGCAGAAATTAAAAATCAATTAAATGAGATGCAATCCAAGCTAGAGGTCCTAACGACGAGGGTTAATGAGGTAGAACGAGTGAGACACATAGAGGACAAGTTGATGGCAAGGAAGGAAGCTGAGGTAAAAAGAGAAAAACAAAAGATCATGAGGAAAGGTTAAGGGAAATAAATGACAGCCTCAGAAGGAAAAATCTACATTTAATAGTCTTCCATAGGACGCCAAAAGGGACAGAGGATCAGAAAGTGTATTGAACAAATCATAGCTGAAGACTTCCCTAACTTGGGGAGGGTAACAGGCATTCAGATCCAGGGGATAGAGAGATTTCCCCCCTCCCTAAAATCAATAAAAACTGCTCAACACATCAACATTTAATAGTGAAACTTGCAAATTCCAAAGATAAAGAGAAGATCCTTAAAGCAGCAAAAGACAAGAAATCCTCAAGCTTTATGGGGAGAAGTATTAACAGCAGACCTCTCCACAGAGATGTGGCAGGCCAGAAAGGTTGGCAGGATATATTCAGGGTCCTAAATGAGAAGAATATGCAGTCAAGAATGCTATTTCCAGCAAGGCTTTCATTCAGAATAGAAGGAGAGATAAAGAGCTTC
This sequence comes from Nyctereutes procyonoides, assembly GCF_905146905.1. Lineage (NCBI taxonomy): Eukaryota > Metazoa > Chordata > Mammalia > Carnivora > Canidae > Nyctereutes > Nyctereutes procyonoides. Next base: position 59,928,037 of record NW_026575125.1, on the reverse strand, counting down.
CAAGATAGGCAGAAACTGAAAGAATATGAGACCACCAAGCCGGCTCTGCAAAAAAATATTAAGGGGAACTCTTTAAAAGAAAGAGGAAGTCCAAGGAAACAATCCACAAAAACAGGGACTGAATAGATATCATGATGACGCTAAATTCATATCTTTCAATAGTAACTCTGAACGTGAATGGACTTAATAAACCCATCAAAAGGCACAGGGTTTCAGACTGGATAAAAAAGCAAGACCCATCTATTTGCTGTCTACAAGAGACTCATTTTAGACCTCAGGACACCTGCAGCCTGAAAACAAAAGGTTGGAGAAACATTTACCATTCAAATTGTCCTTAAGGGCAGCCCGGGTGCCTCAGCGGTTTAGCTGAGGGCGTGATCCTGGAGACCCGGAATCGAATCCTGTGTCGGGCTCCCTGCATGGAGCCTGCTTTTCCCTCTGCCTGTGTCTCTGCCCCTCTCTCTCTCTCTCTCTCTCTCTCTCTCTCTCTCTCTCTGTCTCTCATGGATGAATAAATAAAATCTTTAAAAAAGAAAAGTGTGTGCTAAAGTTCTGTATTCATTATAGATATAGCCCTTATTAAAAAAAAGTCAATTCCATACTAAAAATAAGCATGAAAGTGAGATATTTTTAAATATTAGCAAAAGTGAATCTTATTTTTTCCTTTGAATATAATAGTGGGAAGAATTATAGAAATCTGTCATTTTACCTGAAACACACAGGCCTGTGTACTATGAACACTTTCAAGCTTTCCTTTTGAATATGCTCAGAAATGAATTTAGAATTATCTTTGTTTTTCTATTGTTGTAAATTTGGATTTTGGAATTGAGATTTGGTGGTTTGGACAATGTTCACAATTGGCCAGAACTCCTTGTGCGGAAGGATTTTGAGGTTAAGGAACACCTATTTAACCTCCCTTTTATGTCTTGGTTCTATTCTTCATTCCATGTTGAATAATATATATTTTTTAATTTTGGTTGTTTTTGTTTTAGTTGATGCTTTGGCAATCTCAGTACCCTTTAATCTCAATTGTCAAATTTTAATAAAATATGTGCCATTTTCTTTGGTAAGTAAAGTAGTTCTTAATGTCTGCCAGGACACAACTTACATGCCTTATTGCCTCCTTTAAAATGTTTAAAAACTTAAAAAAAAGACTTAAGAAAGATTAGCCTAAAAAATAATATATCCAGAAAAACTATCCTTCAAAATGAAGGAAAAATTAAGACAATCCCAAATTTTAAAAAAATAGAAATAATTGTTTGATAGTAGCATTCTTCAATAAAAATTCTACAAAGAGCTTCTTCAGATGAACTTTAAGGAAATAAACAGTGACTAGAACATAAAGAAAGAAGCAAATATCACCATTACAGGTAACTACATAAGCAAATATAAAAGAAAGCATAAACATATATTTTTAAAGGACTTTTCTTCTACTCTATGATTTAAAGGAAAATTGTATAAAACATCTATTACCAGGGCACTGGGTGGCACAGGTGGTTAATGAACTGACTCTTGGTTTTGGGCTCAGGTTGTGATCTCAGGGCTATGAGATCGAGCCCCCATCTGGCTCTGTACTCAGCACAGAGTTGACTTGAGACTCTCTCTCTTTCTGCCCTTCCTTCTCTCTAAAATAAATAAATTTATAAATTAAAAAAATAAAATATCTATTACCAATAATTATAAAAATGTGTTGGTTGATTTATAATGTATAAAGATATAATACGTAGGGCAAAGATAGAAGAAAAGCTAATAATGGAGCTATATTGAAGCAAGGTTTTTATATTTATCGTAATCAAGTTTACATTAATCTGTATTAAATTGTTTTAAGGTAAGTTGTTAGTTGAAATCCGCAAGGAAACTGCTCAGAAAATAAATCTGAAACTAAAGTAAAATAAACAACAAAGGAATTGAAATGGTATACAATACCTTGCTTATGTAGCGCAAATGAATGATTAGATATCAAAAGACATTAAGAAAACAAATAGTAAAATAGCAAATCCATAAATACATTATATATTACATTGAATGTAAATGGATTAAACACTCCAATAGCAAAGCAGAGATTGGTAGAGTGTATTAAAATAAATGATTGTATACAAACATATACTATCTACAGAGACACACATTAGATTCAAAGACACAAATAGGTTGAAAATAAAAAGAAGATAAAAGATATACAATGCAAACAGTAATTAAAAGAGAGCTTGAAGAGCTATATTAATATCAGAAAAAATAGATTTTATATACCAATTGCTATTAGAGACAGAAAAGATATGACATAACAATTAAAGAGAAATTGTATCAGGGAGACCTAGCAATTAAAACATATATGCACCTAAAATTATAGCACATAGACAAATGGACAAAATCTATCATCTATCTATCTATCTATCATCTATCTATTCAACCATCATCTATATTTATCTAACAGTGTGTTGCTTAGCCACAAAGAAGAAGGAAATCCTACTATTTGACAAATGGATCATCCTTTGGGGCATTATGCTAAATGAAATGTCCTACACAGAGGGACAAATAATGTACATTCTCACTTATTAGTGGAATCTATAAAAGCCAAAGTGATAGAAACAGCTATAAAAAGTGGTTGCCAGGGACTAGGGGCTGGGCAAACTGAGAATATGTCAGCCAAAAGTTACAAAATTCCAGCTATAAGATAGGTAATTTGTGGAAAACTATGTACAAAACATGTCTATAAGTAACAGTCCTACATTATATATTTCAAAGTTCTTAGTAGAGTAAACCTTAAATATTATCACTGCACATACACAAAATACACACAATTATTTAAAGGGATGGAGGAATTAACTAAATTTATTGTGGTAATCACCTATATTCACCACATCATATGACTTAAATAATTTACATACATGTCAATAATATATCAATGCATTTGGAAAAAAATAAAAAATTCACAACAACAATATGGGGGGAAAACACAAAGATTAAAGCTAGCAAGCACAGTATGAATCCCAACTGCTAAAAATGTGAAATTTACTAGTAAGTTCAGGTGGACAATTTGTGGTTATATCAATTTTTATTTAAAAATAGACATCATCATTTCATGATTGGATTGTTTCTTTGGTGTTGAGTTTAATAAGTTCCTTATAGATCTTGGAAACTAGCCCTTTATCTGATACATCATTTGCAAATGTCTTTTAGTTTTGTTGACTGTATCCTTTGCTGTGCAAAAGCTTCTTATAAACACCAAAGAAACAAACAATCCAATCATGAAATGGGCAAAAGACATGAACAGAAATCTCACAGAGGAAGAGATAGACCTGGCCAACGTGCACATGAGAAAATGCTCTGCATCACTTGCCATCAGGGAAATACAAATCAAAACCACAATAAGATACCACCTCACACCAGTGAGAATGGGGAAAATTAACAAGGCAGGAAACCACAAATGATGGAGAGGATGTGGAGAAAAGGGAACACTCTTACACTGTTGGTGGGAATGTGAACTGGTGCAGCCACTCTGCCAAACTGTGTGGAGGTTCCTCAAAGAGTTAAAAATAGACCTGCCCTACGACCCAGCAATTGCACTGTTGGGGATTTACCCCAAAGATTCAGATGCAATGAAACGCCGGGACACATGCACCCCGATGTTTCTAGCAGCAATGTCCACAATAGCCACACTGTGGAAGGATCCTCGGTGTCCATCGAAAGATGAATGGATAAAGAAGATGTGGTTTATGTATACAATGGAATATTACTCAGCCATTAGAAATGACAAATACCCACCTTTTGCTTCGACGTGGATGGACCTGGAGGGTATTATGCTGAGTGAAATAAGTCCATCAGAAAAGGACAAACATTATATAGTTTCATTCATTTGGGGAATATAAAAAATAGTGAAAGGGAATAAAGGGGAAAGAGGAGAAAATGAGTGGGAAATATCAGAGGGGGTTACAAAACATGAGAGACACCTAATTCTGGGAAATGAACAAGGGGTAGTGGTAGGGGAGGTGGGCAGGGGGTTGGGGAGACTGGGTGATGGGCACTAAGGGGGGCACTTGGTGGGATGAGCACTGGGTGTTATGCTATATGTTGGCAAATTCAACTCCAATAAAAAGAAATTTTAAGAAAATAAAAATAAATAAACCTAGTGCTCATTATCAATTTCCCTCCTTAATGCCCATCACCCAATTCTCTTCCCTCCACCCACCTTCTTATTAAATTATTAACACCATATTGGCAACGTGTTGTTTGGGAAATCTTATGCATGTGTCAAAAATGAATAAAATGTGTAAACATGGAGAAAGCTGCTCAGGAAGGAGTATTAAGGATTTCAAAGACAAACATTCAGGATTTCACGACCTTGACATTGACTGATCCCATTAGAAGGATACACTAATAGCCATTCCACAGCATTTGGTCTGAAAAACATAACTAAATCCAGAAAGAACAGAGCATTGAAACCAAAAAGTGGGTGAGATATTTGGAATAAGTCTCATTGATTCCTCTCAAAATGTTACTTTTTACTACTGATGCAGTTATAGTTTGAGAGTACAAGATTTTAAGTGGCTGTCTGGGACCTTCTTGTACTTTTGGCTCTTTTCCTTTCCAGACTATTTTGGACCTGCCTATATGGAAGAGAAATCAAATGATTATGATATTTATTAGAAGTCATGGGGGCCTCAATAAATGTTTATCATGGAAGAATAATGTAAAGAAAGGAAGAAACACTGCATATAATTGTGCAGTGCAGAAGAGTGACTATACAAGATGTTCATGAGAGCTGAAATCTAAGTGAAATAGTAATCCTAAGCACAGCGCTGATTCACCTGGAGGAAGATGTGTAATTTTCTAATTAAAAAAATACAAGTCTTTTAACGAGAGGACAATATTAGATTGAAAGTGTCACTTTTAAAGTAATTTTATAAAGGAATTAGATGGACTAGACATGACCATGATCAAATATATCATCTCTAAAAATCTTCTGAAGATAGTGTACAAACAAATTGTGGAGGAAGTGAGTCTGAAGGCAAGGAAACCATTCAGGAGTATTGTAATAATCCAAGCATGAGTTGATAAAAACTTGGAGTTGGACTGTATCATGAACAGGCCATGAGAAATTGAAAATTGGGAGTGAAAAAGAAACACTAAATAGGAAGATAGGTTGCTGCAAAGGAATAGACTGAATTCCTATCCCATCAATAGGAGGTAGTCAGAAAAAAAAATAGGAGGTAGTCAGAAGATCAGCTGCTTTAAAGGGTACTGTGAAGATCATAGAGTAGTGCTGCCTGGCAATGAGACAGTGTAGCCACCTACATTTGTTTTTTCTCCACTCCAGTTTCTAGGACATTCAGAGCTGAAGTTACTCTTATGAATTCCTTGTTCCATGTCCCTACCACAATTATCTTCTGTTCTCCCCCCTAATCAGATTTTAATCTTGAAACCATGGATAGATCTCAGTACACACATAAAACCCTTGAAATTGCGGGCAAATTTTTGATAGATTTTTATTGCTAATTCAATATTTATTTTAACTCATATTTTACAATTGCTTCCATTGTAAACTACTTTCAATTTTGTTTTGGAGAAAATCAGTAGGAAACATAAAGAGATGAATAGATATAGATAGAAGATAAAAATAAAAACATGAAAATTATTAGAGAGCTATATATACAGATGTATATAGATGATAAAAATTATGAAAATTCTAAAAAAAAATATAAAGTTTCATAAGCAATCATAGGGGAGTAATTCCATATAAGTAACACAGGAAAATTTTAACCAATATTCTGAGAAGAAAGAATTCCTGAACTCTTATAACCTATTATGTGTAAGTGAACAAGATTTGGCAAGGTATGTACAAAAGATACACAGAGGAACAAGGAGAGCCACTTCACTGTGTCTCTGAAGACTGTGGCAGATAAGATTGGTGGTTACAATAAGAATAAATGGATGTGAGAGATGTTACAAAGGAAGTAACGGGGGGGGCAAGATGGCTGAGGAGTAGGGTCCCCAAGTCACCTGTCCCCACCAACTTACCTACATAACTTTCAGATTATCCTGAAAACCTACAAATTCGACCTGAGATTTAAAGAGAAAACAGCTGGAATGCTACAGAGAGAAGAGTACACGGCCTTCATGATCAGCCGTGAAACGGAGAATGTTAAATCCAGTGAGGAGATTGAGAGCACCTTCCGGGCCCTGAGCTCCGAGGGAAAGCCCTACGTGACCAAGGAGGAGCTGTATCAGAACCTGACTAGAGAACAAGCCAACTACTGCGTCTCCCACATGAAGCCCTACGTGGATGGCAGGGGCCGCGAACTCCCCACTGCCTTCAACTACGTGGAGTTCACCCGCTCGCTCTTTGTGAACTGATCCTGCTCCCAGCCTAGCCTTGCCTGCGCTGCCTGCCCCGCCGTCACCTTGCACCTCCTCTCTGTGCTCAAGTATTCCAGTGTCACCTCCCACTGTAAGCTTATGTCTGCTTAGCTTGGGATAAGACTTAGTAGAAATGTACTTCACTAAGCCACTTCCGGTCCAGTGGCACTTGCCCTGTGGTTGTGGGGACCCAGATTCCTGTTGTGAAGCCAGCTGCCCCATTCCGACTCAAGAAATCTAAACAGCTGGCTATTTCCCTTCTTGTTCTCCCCCCTCCATTTTGTTTTCATGTAAAAGACAAATAAAGCAAATAAAGGACTCTTCCCCCTGTAAAAAAAAAAAAAAAAAAAAAAAAAAAAAAAGGTAGGAAAGCAGAAAAAAAGAATTTTTGCCCAGTCCCAGAGAAGCAGGAACTTTAAAAATCCACATGGGATTCGTCCCAGATGAAAAGGCACTTAACAGGGAACTCGGGCAAAACCGCAGGAAGGTCAGTGGAGCCTTCAGTCTCCTGGAGTCACTAACAGAGGAAGTGTGCCCCAGGGAGAGCGCACCCCAGACTGTGGGCCAATCTCGATAAAGGGCTGGAGCGCACACTTGGCGGGGCTTCAGGAGAAGCTCAGGCGGTGGCTTGGACAGAGGGGGCTGCACCTTGCTGCTTTTGGGAGCCACGGCTCCAAGAGTGCAATTCTAGCAGCATAAGCCCCGGATCCCAGGGTACCAAGCAGACACAGCCCGGGATCCTGCACTTTCCCTGGGACAGGCAGAGGCGGGGAGGGCACAGGACAGTGAGGGCTCTTCTGCCACCAGGAGCCCCCAAGCTGAGTAGGACAGCACCCCTTGTCCTGGAGCATCCAGTCCAGTGCAGACTGGGAGACTACAGTAGTTACTGTGGGAGCTGACTGACTGCAGAGCTGGAGAGCTGGCCGCCTCCAATGTTATTGTTCCTCCTTGTGTCACCCTGTGCCTGGGATGGAGCGGGGCTGCCAGGGAACAGGGGCCTCACAGGGTAAACAGCTTCCCGGAGCCCACACCTCGTGGAGACGGTGCAGCTCTCCCAGGTACAGACACTTAAGAATCTGCACATAGGCCCCTCCCCCAGAAGACCAGCGGGAAGGGTGGGGGAAGAGCAAGTTCTTGACCAAGCAGCAACGGAAAGCTCCAGGGAAGTCAAGGGATTTACAGTAAATAGAACCAGAGGATACCCCTCTTTGTTTTTTTTTTCTTTTTTTTCTTCCTTTATCCAGTACAACTCCTTTTAGCCACTCTGCACTGAGCAAAATGACTAGAAAGAACAACACACCACAAAAGAAAGAAACAGAAACAGTACTCTCTCCTACAGAGTTACAGAATTTGGAATACAGTTAGATGTCAGAAAGCCAATTCAGAAGCACAATTACAAAGCTACTGATGGCTCTGGAAAAAAAGAATAAAGGATTCAAGAGACTTCATGACTGCAGACTGATTAGACTGATTAGATCTAATCAGGCAAAAATTAAAAATCAATTAAATGAGATGCAATCCAAAGTGGAGGTCCTAACGATGAGGGTTAATAAGGTATAATACAGAGTGAGTGACATAGAAGACAAGTTTATGGCAAGGAAGGAAGCTGAGGAAAAAAGAGAAAAACAATTGAAAGACATGAGGAAAGGTTAAGGGAAATAAATGACAGCCTCAGAAGGAAAAATTTACGTTCACTTGGGGTTCCAGAGGGCGCTGTGAGGGACAGAGGACCAGACAGCATATTTGAAAAAATCACAGCTGAGAACTTCCCTAATTTGGGGAGAGAAATGGGCATTCAGATCCAGGAAACAGAGAGGTCCCCCCCTAAAATAATTAAAAACCTTTCAACACATCGACATTTAATAGTGAAACTTGCAAATTCCAAAGATAAAGAGAAGATCCTTAGAGCAGCAAGAGACAAGAGATCCCTAACTTATATGGGGAGAACTACGAGATTAACAGCAGACCTCTTCACAGAGACCTGGCAGGCCAGAAAGGTTGGCAGGATATATTCAAGGTCCTAAATGAGAGGAATATGCAGCCAAGAAAACTCTATCCAGCAAGGCTTATGCAGAATTTAAGGAATGATAAAGAGCTTCCAAGATAGGCAGAAACTGAAAGAATATGGGACCACCAAACCAGCTCTGCAAGAAATATTAAGGGGGACTCTGTAAAAGAAAAAGGAAGAACAAAGAAACAATCCAAAAAAACAGGGACTGTATAGGTATTATGATGACACTAAATTCATATCTTTCAATAGTACTCTGAATGTGAATGGATTTAATGATCTCATCAAAAGACCCAGGGTTTCAGACTGGATAAAAAAGCAAGACCCATCTATTTGCTGTCTACAAGAGACTCATTTTAGACCTAAGGACACCTACAGCCTGAAAATGAAAGGTTGGAGAACCATTTACCATTTAAATGGTCCTCAAAAGAAAGCTCTGGTAGCAATCCTCATATCAGATACATTGAAGTTTATCCCAAAGACTGTAGTAAGAGATGAAAAGGGACACTATATCATACTTAAAGGATCTATCCAACAAGTGGACCTAACAATCATGAATATTTATGCTCCTAACGTGGGAGCTCCAAGTATATAAATCAATTAATAACCAAAATAAAGACATTCTTCGGTAATAACATACTTCTAAAGGGAGACTTCAACATGGTACTTTCTGCAAATCACAGATTTTCTAAGCACAACATCTCCAAAGAAACAAGAGCTTGAAATTATACACTGGACCAAATGGATTTCACAGATATTTACAGAACTTTACATCCAAATGCAACTGAATACACATTCTTCTCAAGTGCACATGGAACTTTCTCCAGAATAGACCACATACTGGGACACAAATCAAGTCTTAACTGATACCAAAAGATTAGGATTGTCCCCTGCATATTTTCAGATCATAATGCTTTGAAACTAGAACTCAATCACAAGAAGAAATTTGGAAGAAACTCAAACACGTGGAGGATAAAGAGCATACAGCTAAAAGATGAAAGGGTCAACCAGGACATTAGAGGAGAATTAAAAAGATTCATGGAAATTAATGAGAATGAAGATACAACCATTCAAAATCTTTGGGATACAGCAAAAGCAGTCCTGGGAAGGAAGTACATTGCAATACAAGCATCCTTCAAAAAATTGGAAAGAACTCAAATACACAAACTAACCTTGCACCTAAAGGAACTGGAGAAAGAACAGCAAATAAAACCTACACCAGGCAGAAGAATAGAGATAATAAAGATTCGAGCATAACTCAATGAAATGGAGACCAGAAGAACTGTAGAACAGATCAAGAAAACCACGAGGTGGTTCATTGAAGGAATTAATAAGATAGATAAACCATTAGCCAGCCTTATTAAAAAGAAAAGAGAAGATACTCAAATTAATAAAGTCACAAATCAAAGAGGAGAGTTCACAATCAATACCAAGGAAATACAAACGATTTTTAAAACATATTATGAGCAGCTATATGCCAACAATTTAGGCAATCTAGAAGAAATGGATGCATTTCTGGAAAACCACAAACTACCAAAACTGGAAGAGGAAGAAATTAGAAAACCTGTACAGGCCAATAACCAGGGAGGAAATTGGAGCAATCATCAATAACCTCCCAAAATACAAAAGTCCAGGGCCAGATAGCTTCCCAGGGGAATTCTATCAAACCTTTAAAGAAGAAACAATACCTATTCTACTAAAGGTTTTTTGAAAGATAGAAAGACATGGAATACTTACAAACTCATTCTATGAGGCCAGCATCACCTTAATTCCAAAACCAGACAAAGACCCCAGGAAAAAGATTTATAGACCAATATCCCTGATGAACAGGGATTCAAAAATTCTCAAGATACTAGCCAATAGGATCTAACAGTACATTAAGAAGATTTTTCACCATGACCAAGTGGGATTTATCCCCAGAATGCAAAACTGGTTCAACACTTGTAAACAAAGAAAGTAACAACTGAATTTTGTGTAATTGATTTGAGGGCTGAAGGACAAGGGGGAAAAACAGTTATTATATTTTGAGCCTTGGTCAATACTTACTCTATTTTGAGCTGAGTGATGTTATCACATAAAAGGAAAAAGGGCATCTTTTATCTATTCAAGTATTTATTTAAATACTAGTACTTACAAGGCACTGTGATTACTTGTACATTAATGAATAAGCCATGACCCCTGTTCTCAAGGATTCTGTTTTCTTAAAAATATATTGAGTTTTTTGTTTCTACTTAAAGGAATACCAGTAGAGAGACATTCTATCACTTAATTGCGAGAGTAGACAAAGAAGAAAGAAGGAAAAAAGCTCAAGGATATTTTGCCTAATAATCAAAAGTTAATCTGTCCATACAAAGGCATTAGACACATAAGAATTGATTTGTTAGGATGATCATTTTTCCTTTAATTTGTATAAGTTTGCCCCCTACTACACCTTTTTCTGACCTCAACCTGTCTTTTCCTTCACAGATTTAAATGACCAAAACATATCTCATTTCTGAAAACGAGTATAACAAATTACAGTGTTATCCATCTATTTGAGGGTGAGTGAGAGAGGCAACTTCTAGCCCCATTTAAATGATATTAGTTGTTTTGGTGCCATTAAATAATAAAAATTACTGAGCAAATAAATTTGTAGTATTGTAATATTACATTCACTAAAAATAAACAATTGGGTTAGCTTTATTGGTATTTTAACCCAACCAGAACAAGCTAATCTACTTCAAGCTTTTTCAAATCTTTATATTGAAATTTAACTGTGAGGATGCTGTTTTTACACTCCTTACAATTTTTTTTATAAATTAATTTTTATTGGTGTTCAATTTACCAACATTCAGAATAACACCCAGTGCTCATCCCGTCAAGTGTACCCCTCAGTGCCCGTCACCCATTCACCCCCACCCCCCACCCTCCTCCCCCTCCACCACCCCTAGTTCATTTCCCAGAGTTAGAAGTCTTTATGTTCTGTCTCCCTTTCTGATATTTCTCACACATTTCTTCTCCCTTCCCTTATATTCCCTTTCGCTATTATTCATATTCCCCAAATGAATGAGAACATACACTGTTTGTCCTTCTCCGGTTACTGTGGCCAAGTTAAAAAAGGGTGTTGCCTGAGTTCTTCTCTGGGATTTTGATGGAATCTTGTCTCACATTTAGATCTTTCATCTATTTTGAGTTTATCTTTGTGTATGGTGCAAGAGAGTGGTCCAGTTTCATTCTTCTGCATGTGGATGTCCAATTTTCCCAGCACCATTTATTGAAGAGACTGTCTTTCTTCTAGTGGATCGTCTTTCCTCCTTTATCGTATATTAGTTGAGCATAAAGTTCAGGGTCCACTTCTGGGTTCTCTGTTCTGTTCCATTGATCTATATGTCTGTTTTTGTGCCAGTACCACACTGTCTTGATGAACACAGCTTTGTAGTACAACCTGAAATCTGGCATTGTGATGCCCCCAGATATGGTTTTCTTTTTTTAAAATTCCCCTGGCTGTTTGGGGTCTTTTCTGATTCCACACAAATCTTAAAATAATTTGTTCTAAGTCTCTGAAGAAAGTCCATGGTATTTTGATAGGGATTGCATTATACGTGTAAATTGCCCTGGGTAACATTGACATTTTCACAATATTAATTCTGCCAATCCATGAGCATGGAATATTTTTCCATCTCTTTGTGTCTTCCTCAATTTCTTTCAGAAGTGTTCTGTAGTTTTTAGGGTATATTTTGAGAACCATTTGAATGGTAAATGGTTCTCCAACCTTTTATTTTCAGGTTGTAGGTGTCCTTCTGTCTAAAATGAGTCTCTTATAGACAGCAAATAGATGGGTCCTGTTTTTTTATCCAGTCTGAAACTCTGCGCCTTTTGATGGGGTCATTAAGCCCATTCACGTTCAGAGTTACTTGAACTTCTTCTTAAAGGGGAGTTTTAAGAGTCCCCCTTAAAATTTCTTGCAGAGCTGGTTTGGAGGTCACATATTCTTTCAGTTCCTGCCTGTCTTGGAAGCTCTTTATCTCTCCTTCCATTTTGAATGAGAGCCTTGCTGGATAAAGTATTCTTGGTTGCATGTTCTTCTCATTTAGGACCCTGAATATATCCTGCCAGCCCTTTCTGGCCTGCCAGGTCTCTGTGGAGAGGTCTGCTGTTACCCTAATATTCCTCCCCATGAAAGTCAGGGACTTCTTGTCTCTTGCTGCTTTAAGGATCTTCTCTTTATCTTTGGAATTTGCAAGCTTCACTATTAGATGTCGAGGTGTTGAACGGTTTTTACTGATTTTAGGGGGGGATCTCTCTATTTCCTGGATCTGAATGCCTGTTTCCCTTCCCAGATTAGGAAAGTTTTCAGCTAGGATTTGTTCAAATACATATTCTGGCCCTCTGTCCCTTTCGGCGCCCTCGGGAACCCCAATTAAACGTAGGTTTTTCTTCCTTAGAGTGTCATTTATTTGCCTTAATCTGTCTTCATGGTTCTTTAATTGTTTATCTCTTTTTTCCTCAGTTTCCCTCTTTGCCATTAACTTGTCTTCTATGTCACTCACTCGTTCTTCCACCTCGTTAACCCTCGTCGTTAGGACTTCTAGTTTGGATTGCATCTCATTCAATTGATTTTTAATTTCTGCCTGATTGGATCTAAATTCTGCAGTCATGAAGTCTCGTGAGGCCTTAATGCTTTTTTCTAGAGCCACCAGTAGCTGTAGAATAGTGCTTCTGAATTGGCTTTCTGACATTGAAGTGTAATCCAGATTTTGTAACTCTGTGGGAGAGAGGGCTGTTTCTGATTCTTTCTTTTGAAGTGAGGTTTTCCTTCTAGTCATTTTGCTCAGTGCAGAGTGGCCAAAAACAAGTTGTATTGGAACACGGGGGAGTATCACTGGTCCCTCTAGCTGGTCTTCTGGGGGAGGGGCCTGTTGTGCTGATTCTCAGGTGTTAGCACTTGGGGGAGCTGCTCTGCCCCTGCCTGCTCCCGTGGGGCCCCAGGAGGAACAGTCGCAGTTGCTATGGCAACTCTGGAAGCCTGGATTCAGCCTCCGCAGGAACTACGGGGCTCGGGCTCGGGGCTCTCGGCTCTCCGTCCGCAGGGCCTGGAGGCTCCGGGGCGGGGCCACTGATCTGCTCAGCTCGAGGCAGGAGCGTCCTCGCTGTCTCGGGCCCTCCCGGCCTCTGCCTGTCCCGGGGGAGGCCGGATCCTGGGCTGTGTCCCGGCGCCCTGTGCTCCGGGGCCTGCGCTGTGGGATTCGCGCTCCCGCCCCGCAGCTCCCTCCCTGGAGCCGCTCCCGAGCCCCTCCGAGCTGCTCCGGTGGGTCCCCGCCGTGTGCGCTGCAGCCCTTAGGGAGCTCGGAGCACTCTCCTGCGCTCGCAGGTGTCTGTTAGTGTCCCCGGGAGCCTGAGGGCATCCCCGCCCTCCTGGGTCCTGCTCCAACTCCCTGCGAGCCCCTTTCCGCCCGGGAAGGTTGGTGCAGCTCCTGCTCCTCCGGGACGGGGCTCTCCTGTCCTGGGGACACTCGCCCCGGCCTCAGCCCGGCTCCTCGCGGGGCCCCTCCCCCTCGGAGGCCTTTTGTTTCTTTATTTCTTTTCCCCCGTCTTCCTACCTTGATAGAAGCGCGAACTTTTCTCACTGTAGCATTCCAGCTGGTCTCTCTTTACATCTCAAGCCAAATTCGTAAATTTTCAGGATGGTTTGAAGGTTATCTAGGTAATGTGGTGGGGACAGGTGATTTGGAGACCCTGCTCTTCCGCCATCTTGCCCCTCCCTCACACTCCTTACAATTTGTGATGAGCTTCCAAGGCACTTACACTTGTTTTTCAGATTTATAGCATTGGCTCAGAAACATTTTTTTTCTTTTATCTTAAGTAACTTCAAAGCCATTTTGAAAACTAAGTTATAGTTTCTTTTTTTAAAGATTTTATTTATTTATGAGAGAGAGAGAGAGAGAGAGAGAGAGAGAGAGAGAGAGAGAAGTAGGCTCCACGCAGGGAGCCTGATGTGGGGGATGAGTAAATAGGTAATGGGGATTAAGGAATGCCCTTGTGATGATCACAGGGTGAGGTATGGAAGTGTTAAATCACTATATTGTATACCTGAAACTAATATAACAGTCTATGTTAACTACCTGGAATGCAAATAAAAACTTAAAAAAAGAAGATAAAAGTAAAAAGATGATTGGGTGGTTCAGTCAGCTGGGCATCTGCCTTTGGCTCAGGCCATGATCCCTGGGGCCTGGGACCAAGCATCACATTGGGCCCTCTGCTGGGTGGGGACTCTGTTTCTCCATCTGCTCTTCCCCCTAATCATGCTCTTTCTCTCTCTCTCTCTCTCTCTCTCTCTCTCTCTTTCTTTCTCTCTCTCTCTAAAATAAATAAATAAAATCTTTAAAAAATAAAAATAGATGAGTGGCAAAAAAATCAAATGTTATAGAGATTTGTCTTCTTTCTAGGCTCCCTGGTGTGATAGTATTTCATCCTTCTGTGAACCACTGGATCCCATCCAACTGGACAACCTTTGATCTTCCTACCTTCTTTGATGTGACCTTTTCTCTATCTTTAGTTGTGTTTGTTCTGCCAGTATGAAGGTCATTTTCTGTGTTATTTACACCAATATAAATGCTACCAGTTGTATCAGTGAGACAAAGTGAGCTTAGAGTCCCCCTACTCTGCCATCTTCCTGGCTGCCAATGTATGCATTTTAAATTCTGATTGTAGAGTTAGACTTCGAGAGTCTTTAAAGACTTTGTAAATTTTAGCTATGTATTCATGACCCTACCAATTTTTTTGGTATATTGTAGGTGTTTGATAAGTGTTTGCAGAATTAACAAATTGAGTTCATTTGTGCAGAAACAAATTCCTCTCAGCCAATTTTGCAAGGAACAAAGAGAAAACAAATTAAAAGCTTCTGCATTTTTCAAAGATCTGTTTTGTTTTTAAATTTTACATATGAAATAAATCATATGATATTTATCTTTTTCTAACTTATTTTGCTTAGCATAATATACTCTAGCTCCATCTGCATCATTTCAAGTGGTAGATTTCATTCTTTTAATGGATGAGTAATATTCCATTATGTATCTATGTCATCTATATATCTATATATCTATATCTATATCTATATCACCTCTTTATCCATTCATCAGTTGATGGACATTGGGCTTCTCTCCATAGTTTGCCTATTATTGATAATGCTGCCATAAAAATTAGGATATATGTACCCCTTCAAATCTGTATTTTTGTAGCCTTTGGGTAAATACCTAGTAGTGCAATTACTGGATCATAGGGTAGTTCTATATTTAACCTTTTGAGGAACCTCCAAATTGTTCCCCAGATTGGCTGTACCAGTTTACATTCCTACCAACTATGCAAGAGGGTTCCCTCTTCTCCAGCCCCTTGCCAATGTCTATTGTTTCTTGTGTTGGTAATTGTAGCCATTCTGACAAGTATAAGATAGTATCTCATTGTGGTTTTGATTTGTATTTCCCTGATTTTGAATGATGCTGAGCATCTTTTCTATATGTCTTCTATGGAAAAATATCTATTCATGTGTTCTGCACATTTTTTAAAGGAATTATTCTTTTTCTGAGTGTTGATTTATATAAGTTCTTTATTTTTTTGGATACTAACCCTTTATCAGATATATCATTTCCATATACCTCCTTCCATTCAGCAGGCTTTTAGTTTTGTTGACTGTTTCCTACACTGTGCAGAATTTTTTATCTTTTTATCTTGACAAAGTCCTAATAAATTATTTTTGCTTCCCCCCCCCCTTGCCTCACTCAGGAAACATATCTAGAAAGTGTTGCTATGGCTGATGTCAAAGAAGTTACTGTGTTCTCCTCTAGGATTTTGATGGTTTCATTTAGGTCTTTCATTCATTTTGAATTTATTTTTGTCTATAGTGTAAGAAACCAGTCTAGTTTCATTCTTTTATATCTTCCTATCCAGTTTTTCTTAGATCATTTATTGAAGAGACTGTCTTTTTTCCCCACTGGATATCATTTGCTGCTTTGTTGAAGATTAATTGACCATATAGGTATGGGTCCATTTCTGGGTTTTCTATTCTGTTCCATTGATCTGTGTGTCTATTTTTATGTCAGAGCCATACTATTTTGATCACTACAACTTTGGAATTTAACTCTAAGTCTGGAATTTTGATGCCTCCAGTTTTGCTTTTCTTTTTCCAGATTGCTTTGGCTATTCAGATTCTTCTGTGGTTTCATATGCATTTTAGGATTGTTCTAATTCTATGAAAAATTCTGTTAGTCTTTGAAAGGAATTTCATTAAATGTGTAGATTGCCTTGAGTAGTATAGACATTTCAACAGTATTTGTTCTTCCATCCATGAAGATGGAATTTTTTTCTATTTCTTTGTGTCGTCTTCAATTTCTTTCCTTTTTAAAAAGGTTTTATTTATTTATTCATGACACACACACACACACACACACACACACACTCACAGAGGCAGAGACACAGGCAGAGGGAACAGCAGGCTCCCTGCAAAGAGCCCAAGGCAGGACTCAATCCCAGATCCCCAGATCATGCCCTGAGATGAGGGCAGATGCTCAATGGCTGAGCCACCCAGGCATCCCATCTTCGATTTCTTTCATAAGTATTTTATAGTTTTCAGAGTATAGGTTTTTTAACTCTTTGGTTACATTTCTTCCTACATATCTTATTGTTTTTTGGTTCAATTATAAATGAGAATGTTTCCTAATTTATCTTTCTGATGCTTCATTATTGGTGTATAGAAATGGAATCTATTTGTATGTTGATTTTGTATCCTGTGACATTACTGAATTTGTTTATCAGTTCTAGCAGTCTTTTTGTAGAGTTTTTTGTTTTCTGTATGTAGTATAATGTCATCTGTAAATAGTGAAAACTTTACTTCTTCCTTGCCATTTAGATGCCTTTTACTTCTTTTTGTTGTCTGATTACGTTTAATTAAATTTAATTACATTTAAATTAAACTAAAATTACGTTTAATTAAAATAGTGAGAATGGGTATTCCTCTATTGTTCCTGACTGTAGAGGAAAAGCTCTCAGTGTTTCCCCATTCAAGTTGACATTAGCTGTGGGGTTTTCATATATGACCTTTATTATGTTGAGGTGTTTTACTTAAAACCCACTTTCTTAAAAAAATAAAAAAAAAACCACTTTCTTGAAAGATTTTTTATTGTACTTCATCAAATGCTATTCTGCATCTATTGAAATGATCATGTGGTTCTTATGATTTGTCTTATTAATGTGATATATCACACTGAATTATTTGCCAATATAGAACTGCTCTTGCAAGTTGGGAATAAATTTCACTTGATCATACTGAATGATTTTTTAATGTACTACTGGATTCAGTTTCCTAGTATTTTGTGAGAATTTTTGTATATATGCTCATCAGAGTTATTGGTCTGTGTAGTTCTCCTTTTGTGGTGTCTTTATCTGGTTTTGGTATCATGGTAAAGCTGGCCTCATAGAATGAATTTGGAAGCTTTCCTTCCATTTTGGGGGAATAATTTGAGAAGAATAGGTGTTAACTCTTCTTTAAATATTTTGTAGAATTCACCTGTGAAGCCACGTGGCCCTGGGCTTTTGTTGTTTGGGATTTCTTTTTATTACTGATTCAATTTCTTTGCAGGTTATTAGTCCATTCAAACTTTCTAATTCCTCCTATTTTGGTTTTGGTAATTTATATATTTCTAGGAATTTATCCATTTCCTCTAAGTTGTCCAGATGGTGTCATACAGCTTTTCATAATATTCTTCTATAACTCTGTATTTCTGTGGTGTAGGTTCTTATTTCTCCTCCCACATATGTGAGTTGTTTTAGGTCCTTTCAACTTTTTTTTTTTTTGAGAAGCCTGGCAAGAAGATGATCAGTTTTACTGATTTTTTTTTCTCAAAGAAACAGATCCTGGGTTCACTGATCTGTTCCATTTTTTGTTTTGTTTTTTAGTTTTTCTATTATCTATTTCTGCCCTACCCTTTATAATTTTCTTCCTTCTGCTGGCTTTATGCCTTATTTGTTGTTCTTTTTCTAGTTCTTCTAGGTGTAGGATTAAGTTGTTTATATTATATTTTTCTTCATTCTTAAAGGTTTTCTTTATTTATTCATAAAAGAAAAAGAGAGAGAGAGGCAGAGACATAGGCAGAGGGAAAAGCAGGCTCCATGCAGGAAGCCCAATGTGGGACTTGATCCCAGGACTCTGGGATGATGCCCTGAAACAAAGGCAGATGCTCAACCACTGAACCACCCAGGCGTCCTAACTTACTTCATTTTTTAAAAAAACATTTTATTTATTTATTTAAGAGAGAGAATGGAGAAAATAGCAGAAGGAGAAGGAGAGGGAAAGGGAAGGAATCTCAAACAGATTCTATACTGAGTGTGGAACCTAATGTGAGGCTCAATCTCACAACCCTGAGATAATGACCTGAGCTGAAATTGAGTAGGGCATTTAACTGACTGAGCCACATGGGTGCCCCAGATTTTTTGTGCTTCCTGTATTGCTATATACTTCCCCCTTTGGACCTTTTTTGGTGCATCTCACAGGCTTTGGACCACTGTTTTCATTTTCATTTGTTTCCATTAAATGTTTTATTTCTTCTTTTATTTGCTGGTTGACCCACTCATTGTTTAGTAGCATGGTTTTTGAGCTCCATGTATTTGTGATCTTTCCAGATTTTTTTTTCAACTTCTACTTCCATAGTACTGTGGTGAGAAAAGGTGCATGTTGACTTCAATCTTCTTGTATTTGTTGAGGCTTGTTTTGTGGCCTAATGTGTGAACTATTCTGAAGAATGTTCCATGTGGACTTGAAAACTTGAAATGAATGTGTATTCTGTTATTTTAGGATGAAATGTTCTAAATATATCTATTACATCCATATGTTCCAATGTGTCATTCAAAGCTATTTTTCCTGGTTAATTTTCTGTTTAGATGATATGTTCATTTATGTGAGTGGGTGTTAAAGCCCCTACTATTATTGTATTAGTATACATCAGTTACTTTAGGTTTGTTATTTATTTTCTTTTTTTTATTTATTTATGATAGTCACAGAGAGAGAGAGAGGGGGGCAGAGACATAGGCAGAGGGAGAAGCAGGCTCCATGCACCGGGAGCCCGACGTGGGATTCGATCCCGGGTCTCCAGGATCGCGCCCTGGGCCAAAGGCAGGCGCTAAACCATTGCGCCACCCAGGGATCCCTGTTATTTATTTTCTTATATATTTGGGTGATCCCATGTTGGGTGCAAAAATATTTATAATTTTTACATCTTCTTGTTGGAGTGTTCCCTTTATTATTTTTTAATGTTTTATTTATTTATTCATTAGAGACACACAGAGAGACAGAGACATAGGCAGAGGGAGAAGCAGGCTCCCCACAGGAAATCTGATGCAGGACTCAATCCCAGGACCCCAGGATCATGACCTGAGCCAAAGTCAGATGCTCAACCACTGAGCTACCCAGATGCCCCTGTCTCATTTATTATTATATAGTTTCCTTATTTC
This sequence comes from Nyctereutes procyonoides, assembly GCF_905146905.1. NCBI lineage: Eukaryota > Metazoa > Chordata > Mammalia > Carnivora > Canidae > Nyctereutes > Nyctereutes procyonoides. The sequence goes on along the minus strand of NW_026575125.1, from coordinate 59,908,197 downwards.
TCTCTTCTTAGTCTTTGTTTTAAATATCATTTCTCCAATAGAAGTATTTCTACTCTGGTTTCTTTTGACATCCATTCACATGGTAAATATTTCTCCTTCACCTCAGTTTCAATATTCAGGTGTCTTTATGTCTAAAATGAGTCTCTTATAGATAGCATATCCATGGGTCTTGTTCTTTTTATACATTCGGACACCCTATGTGTCTTTTTAAAATACTTATTTGTTTATGTCAGAGAGAGAGAGAGAAAGCACAAGTGGTAGTGGCAGAAGGAAAGGGAGAGAGAATCTTAAGCAGACTCCACGCTGAGTGCAGTCAATATCAGAACCCCGAGATCATGAACTGAGTCAAAATCAAGAGTTAGACACTTAACTGACTGAACTGCTCAGGTGTCTCTCTAAAATGGGTGTATTACAGGTAGCATATACATAGATTTTATTATTTTAACCCATTTTGATACCCTCTGTGTGTCTTGATTGGAGCTTTTTGTCCATTTACATTAAAAGTTATTATTGATATATTTTTATTGCCATTTTATTACTCATTTTGTGGTTGTTGTTTCTGGAAGTTTTTTCTGATCTTGTCTCTCTTTCATGTTTTGTTGACTTTCTTTATTGACATATTTGCATTTATTTCTTTTTATTCTATGCATGTTTATTAGTGGTTTCTGATGTATGGTTACCATTAGGGTTGTATATAACCTCTTCTGCATAGAATAGTCTGTACTAAGTTGATGGTTGTTTAATTTTAAACTCATTATTTTCTCCTCCCCATAGTTTATGTATATATTATTATATTTTATATCTGTTTTGCATTTATGTGTGTGAGTTCTTTAATTGACTTTTTACAGAAATATTCATTTTTACTGGTTTTGTGTTTCTTGCCTTTAAATTGTAATTGTTGGTCTCTCCTTTACACTCAAGGAGTTCCCTTTAATATTTGTTGCAGGGCTGAATTCGTGGTCATGACTCCTTTGGTTTTTGCTTGCCTAGGGAACTCTATCTCTCCTTCTGAGTGAGAACCTTGCTTGATAGCATATCTGTGGTTATAATTTTCTCCCAATCAGCACTTTGAATATATCATGCCCCTCCCTTCTGTCTTGCCAAGTTTCTATTGAAAAATTTCCTGCTATTCCTATGGCTTATCCCTTGTAAGTTAAGGATATCTTTTGTTTTGCTACCTTTAAAATATTTTTTTATCAGTGTCTGTTGCAAATTTAATTTTAATATTTCTTGGTGTGGGCCTGCTGTTTTTGTTTTTGTTTTTGTTAGGAGTTATCTGCCTTCCAGATCTCCATGCCTGTTTTCCACTTCACAGTATGTATATTTTACATTATTATTTCTTTTTTTAAAATTTTATTTATTTATTCATGAGAAACACAGAAAGAGAGGCAGAGACATAGGCAGAGGGAGAAGCAGGCTCCCTGCAGGGAGTCTGATGTGAGACTCGATCGCAGGATCCCAGGATCACGACTTGAGCAAAAGGCAGATGCTCAACCACTGAGCCACCCAGATGTCCCTCAACTATTATTTCTTCAAATAAAATTTCTGCTCCCTTCTCTCTCTCTTCTTTTTCTGAGTCCTCTATAATAGGAATATTAGTACATTTGATGGAGTCATTGAGTCCTAAGTGTCTTCTCATGTTGCATAATTCTGTCTTTCTTTAGTTCAGCTTCATTATTTTCCATTACTTTTCTTCTTGGTCAATAATTTGTTCCACTGCTTCTTACACCTTGCTGTTCATTGAATCAAGCCTATTTCTGATATAATTTATTGCATCCTTCATCTCTGATTGATTCTTTTTTAACTCTTTATATCTGTGGTAAGGGTCTCAATGATGTCTCACATTCTTTCCTAAAGTTCAGTGAGTATCTATAATCATTGCTTTCAATTCTCCTTCAGGCATGTTTCTTATATCTGTTTTGCTTAGATCTTTAGCTATGATGTTATCTTGTTCTTTCATCTGAGTAAATTCTTTTGTCTTTTCATTTTGTCTAAGTCTCTACTTACTTCTCTGTGTCAGAAAAGCCCGTTATGTCTCCTGCTTCTCAATATAACGGTCTTATGAAGAAGATGTCATGTACTGCTCAGGGCTTGGCACTTCAGGGAGTGTCTCCAGAATGCGTATTGCATGATGTCTGCTGCTGTGTTCTTGCTTCTCTGTCCTCAGATCAGTTATCAACAGAGGCTTTTTTTCCCTACTGTGGGTTGTGTTTTGTCCTTGGCATGAATGTGACAAGTTTTAATTAGGTGTGCTTTGGTCTGTCTGCTTGTGAAATGAGATCTGATACCACCTCCAATAGAAAAACTCTCTAGTAGAGAGACATGATGTGGGCAGGAGTTGGTGCTTCTCTTCTATAGGAAGGGTCCTCCACAGTGGAACTGAGATAAGTGTGATTGGCAAAGGAAGTTCCACTGGAGCACAGGGGCATGAGGCTTAGTGTAAACAAAGTAGGTAGTCAGTGCACCATTATGATGCTTTCCACAGATGATTCTGTGTTTATGCTGAGTGACGGGGAGGGAAATGGTGTCAGTCAGCTCCTTTAATCTTGGAGCAGTCTCTCTACAATTGCTGCCTCTTTGAGACACGATGTGAGAAGAGCAAATTATCTCCCTACTTTGTGCCCAAGACGCTCTTCAGATCCCTTTTTTTCCATGTTGTTTGTCTGTCTTTTCAAAAGCAGCACCGTACCCCAGGCTCTATCCCAGACAAGCCCACTGACCTTTAAAATTCCAGGCTTTCAGCTCTGCTGGGTTGCAAATTCATGAAATTCAAGGGCCCCAGGGTGGCTCAGTGGTTGAGAATCTGCCTTTGGCTCAGGTCGTGATCCCAGGGTACTGGGATTGAGTCCCACATCAGGCTCCCTGTGGGGAGCCTGCTTCTCCATCTCCCTATATCTCTGCCTCCCTCTGTGTGTCTTTCATGAATAAATAAAATATTTTTTAAAAAATATTTTAAAGTATTTTTTTTTAAAATTAAAGAATTCATGAAATTCATTCTTTCTCATTTTCTAAGCCAATGGCTATGGGGAAACTTTCTCTGTGTGCATTCTCCAATGTGCTCTTCTCTCTTTCCCTTCTCCATAACCATATCTCCCCCACCTCCATAGTGGCCAGGATCCTTTTCTCTCCTAAACTAGTTCTCTGCACTTCCTACCTTTTTTTTTTAAGTTTGATTTGTCAACATATTGTATAACACCCAATGCTCATCCCATCAAGTGCCCTCCTCAGGGCCCCTCACCCAGTTACCCCAACCTCCTGCCCACCTCCCTTTCTGCAACCCTTTGTTTGATTCCCAGAGTTAAGAGTGTCTCATGGTTTGTCTCCCTCTCTAATGTTTTCCCACTCAGTTCCCCATCTCTCCCTTATAATTCCTTTCACTATTTCTTATATTCTCCATATGAGTGAAACCATGTGATGATTGTCCTTCTCCAATTGACTTACTTCACTCAGCATAATATAAAGACCCCACCAGAAAGGAGAATTATAGACCAATATCCCTGATGAACATGGGTGCAAAAATTCTTAACAAGATACTAGCCAATAGGATCCAATAGTACATTAAGAAGATTATTCACCATGACCAAGTGGGATTTATCCCTGGGATGCAAGAATGGTTCAATACTCGTAAAACAATCAACATGATAGATCACATCAATGAGAGAAAAATCAAGAACCATATGATCCTCTCAATAGATGCAGAGAAAGCATTTGACAAAATACAGCATCCATTCCTGGTAAAAGCTGTTCAGAGTGAATAGATAGAGGGAACATTCCTCAATATCTTAAAAGCCATTTATGAAAAGCCACAATGAATATCATTCTCAATGGGGAAAAACTGAGAGCCTTTCCCCTAAGATCAGGAACACAACAGAGATGTCCACTCTCACCACTGCTATTCAACAGAGTACTAGAAGTCCCAGCCTCAGCAATCAGACAACAAAAAGAAATAAAAGGCATTCAAATCAACAAAGAAGTCAAACTCTCCCTCTTCGCAGATGGCATGATAATGTGTATAGAAAACCCAAAAGCCTCCACCCCAAGATTCCTAGAACTCATACAGCAATTCAGGAATGTGGCAGGATACAAAATTAATGCCCAGAAATCAGTGTCATTTGTATACACTAACAATGAGACTAAAGAAAGAGAAGTTAAGGAACCAATCCCATTTACAATTGCACCCAAAAGCATAAGATACCTAGAAATAAACCTAACCAAAGAGGTAAAGGGTATATACCCTAAAAAATACAGAACACTTCTGAAAGAAATTGAGGAAGACACAAAGAGATGGAAAAATATTCCATGCTCATGGATTGGCAGAATAAATATTGTGAAAATCTCAATGTTACACAGGGGAATTTACAGGTTCAATGCAATCCCTATCAAAATACTGTGGACTTCTTACCTTCTTTGATGTGACCTCTTCTCTCCTTTTATTCATGGATTTTTTTTTCTGTCAGTCTTCAGATTGATTTTGGGGGCATTTAAGATGATTTGATAGTTATCTAGTTGTATTCATGGGATTAAGTGAACCTAAGGTCCTCGTACTCCACCATCATCTTCCTGTCTTCTATTTTGCATGTTTTGAGGAAACTCCATACTGTTTTTCACAGTGGGTACATCAGTTTGCATTCCAACCAATCTTCCACAAAGGTTCCTTTTCCCCCATATTCTTGCCAATGATTGTCTATTGTGTTGTTTATTTTACCCATTCATACAGGTGGGAGGTGATATCCTATGGTTTTCATTTGCATTCACCTGATGATTAGTGATGTTGAGCATTTTTTTAATGTGTCCATTGGCCATCTGTATAATTTCTTTGGAGAAAATATTTGCTTTTATATAGATCAGTGCTCTAATGTTGGGTGCTTAATTATTTATAATTCTTAGATTTCGTTAGTATGTTGACCACTTTATCATTATATAATGACCTACTTTGACTCTTTTTAACATTCTTATGTTAAAGATTATTTTGTCTGATAAAAGTATGGTTACCCATGCTTTTTCCCCAAAATATCTTATTTCCAGTTTTTCACTATGTGTATCTCTAATGCTAAAATAAGTCTCTTTTAGGCAGTATATTTGATCATATTTCAGACGTTCTACTTCTTAGAATTCGAGAATTAATCTGTTTATGTTTTAAGTCATTATTGATAGTAAGGACTTACTATTGCAATTTTGATATTTGTTTTCTGGGTGTTTTATAGATTTGTTTTTCTTTGCCTCTTATTCTGCTGTGTGTGTGTGTGTGTGTGTGTGTGTGTTCATGTCTTTTGGGTTCAGTATACTTTGACTCATTCATTGTGTTATTTTGTGTAACTTTTATAGGATTTTCATTTGTGGTTATGATGAGGCTAATATAAATTATATTAAACTTATAATACCCTATTTAGAACTCACCAACATCTTAAATTCAATAGAATTAGTAAATTTTAGGGCAGCCTGGGTGGCTCAGCAGTTTAGTGTCGCCTTCAGCGCAGGGCCTGATCCTGGAGCCCTGGGATCGTGTCCCACATCAGGCTCCATGCATGGAGCCTGCTTCTCCCTCTGCCTGCATCCCTGCCTCTTTCTCTCTCTGTATCTCTCATGAATGAATGAATGAATGAATGAATGAATAAATAAATAAATAAATAAATAAATAAATAAATAAAATTTAAAAAATAATTCATAAATTTTATATTTTACTTCTCTTCCCCCTCACATTTTGGGCTATTGCTGTTATAATTTACAAGGATTTTTTTTGTGTGTGTGATGAACAGCAGATTGCTGTAATTATGGTTATTTTAATTGTTTGCTTTAGTTTTTAACTCTTAAACTAGAGTTGTAACTAAATTATGCACCACTCTTAACCATATTGAAGAATATATCTGGGACTAGATATTCACTATTACCAGTGAGATTTACAGTGAAGTTTTATATTTTTATGTTAATTAGTGTTTTTTATTTCCACTCAAAATACCATATCATGTTTTGTAGAACAGGTGTGTTGGTAATGAATACCCTCAGGTTTTGCTTCTTAGGGAAAGTCTTTATCCCTCTTTTGTCTAAAAGACTACTTTGCCAGGCATGGAAATCTTGTTTGACAATTATTTTCTTTCAATATTTTGAATATTTCACACTATTCTCTACTATCCTAAAATGTTTCCTGTGAAATATATTAATAGTCTCATAGGGATTCCTTAGTATGTAACTTATCTCTTTCCTTTTTCTGTTTTTAAAATTATTTCTTTCTCTTTAACTTTGACAATATAATTATAATGTGTCTAGCTGTAGCTCTACTTAGTTTAAAATAATATGGTTATACTTAGGGCTTCATGGATATGAATGTCCATTTTTCCTCATGTTTGTTCATTTTTTAGACATTATCACTTTAAAAAATACTTTCTTCCTTTTTCTCATTCTCTTTTCTTTCTAAAATCCTCAAAATGTGATTGTTGTTTCTTTTCATTGTGTTCCACAATTCCCCTAGGCTTTCTTTACTCCTTTTTGTCTTCTCCTACTAGGTGAATTTCAATGCCTTATCCTTTCTTCTGCATGATCAAATCGGCTTTATAAAACACTTGAATTCTTCTGTTGTTATATTTTTCAACCCTAGGATTTCTGAATTTTTGTGTTTCTTTCCCCCTCCTGGATGATTGCTATCTCCTTGTTGAACTTCTTTTTTTTTAATAAATTAATTTTTATTGGTGTTCAATTTACCAACATACAGAATAACACCCAGTGCTCATCCCGTCAAGTGTCCTCCTCAGTGCCCGTCACCCATTCACCCCCACCCCCCGCCAACCTCCCCTTCCACCACCCCTAGTTCGTTTCCCAGAGTTATGAACTTCTTTTTTAATTTATACATTGGTTTCCTAAATTCATTTGGTTTTCTTTCTGCATTTTATTGTATTTCAATAACCTTTCCTTTTTTCATTTTTTACTTAAATTCAATTAGCCAACATAATAGTACATCATTAGTTTCAGACATAGTTTTCAATAATTCATCACTTGCATATAATAGCCAGTGCTCCTTCCATCTGTGCCATGCTTAATGCTCATCACCAGTTACCCCATCCACCTACCCACCTGCCCTTCAGCAACCCTCACTTTCTTTTTTCAGAGTTAGGAGACACTCATAGTTTGTCTTCTTCTCTGATTTTTCCCCATTCAGTTTTTCCTCCCTTCCCTTATGTTCCTCTGCACCATTTCTTATATTCTGCATATGAGTGAAATGATATAATTGTATTACTATGATTGACTTATTCCACTTTAGCATAATACCCTCCAATTCCATCCATGTCCAAGTAAATGTAAATGTAAATCCTTTCTGATGGCTGAGTAATATTCCATTATCACATTTTCTTTATCCATTCTTCTGTCAAAGGACATCGTGGCTCCTTCCACAGTTTGGCTATTGTGGACATAGCTGCTCTGAACATTGGGGTGCAGGTGTCCCTTTGTTTCACCACATCTGTATTTTTGGGGTAAATACCCAGTAGTGCAATTCCTGGGTACTAAGGTAGCTCTATTTTTAACTTCTTGAGGAATTTCCATACTGTTTTCCAGGGACTGTAACAGCTTGCATTCCGACCAACAATGTAAGAGAGTTCTCCTTTCTCCACATCTTCAACGACATTTATTATTTCCTGTCTTGCAAATTTTAGCCCTTCTGACTGGTGTGATGTGGTATTTCATTGTGGTTTTGATTTGTATTTCCCTGATGACAAGTGACATGGAGCATTTTTTTCTCCATTTGTCTGTTAGCCATATGTAGATTTTTGGAGAAATGACTGTCCATGTCTTCTGCCCATTTCTTGATTGGATTGTTTGGTTTTGGGGTGTTGAGTTTGATGAGTTTTTTATAGATCTTGGATATTAGCCCTTTGTCTGATATATTATTTGCAAATATCTTCTCTCATTCTGTAGGTTTCCTTTTAGTTTTGTTGAATGTTTCCTTTGCTATGCAGAAGCTTTTTATCTTGATGAAGCCTCAATAGTTCATTTTTGCTATTGTTTCCAATGTCTTTGGAGACAAGTCTATCAAGATGTTGCTGCAGCCAAGGGCAAAGATGTTGCTACCTCTGTTCTCCTCTAGGATTTTGATGAATTTCTGTCTCACATTCATCTACTTTGAGTTTATCGTTGTGTATGGTGTCAGAGAATCATCTAGTTTCATTCTTCTGCATGTGGCTGTCCAATTTTTCCAACACTATTTTTTGATGAGACTATCATTTTTCCATTGGATATTATTTCCTGCTTTGTCAAAGATTAGTTGAACATAGAGTTAAGGGTCCATTTCTGTGTTCTCTATTCTGTTCTACTGATCTATGTGTCTGTTTTTGTGCCAATACCATGCTGTCTTGATGATCACAGATTTGTAATATAGCTTGAAGTCAGGCATTGTGATACACCCAGATTTAGGTTTCTTCAACATTCCTCTGGCCATTCGAGGTCTTTTCTGGTTCCATACAAATTTTAGGATGACTTTTTCTAGCTCTGTGAAAAATATCTATGGTATTTTGATAGGGATTGCTTTGAATGTGTGTAGATTTTTCTGGGTAGCATAGACATTTTCACAATATTTATTCTTCCAATCCATGAGCATGGAATGTTTTTCCATTTCTTTGTGTTTTCCTCAATTTCTTTCATAAATATTCTGTGGGTTTTAGAGTACAGATAATTTACCTCTTTAGTTATGTTTATTCCTGGGTAGCTTATGATATTGGAGCATTTATAAATGGGGTTGATTCCTGAATTTCTTTTTCTTCAGTCTTAGTGTATAGAAATGCAACTGATTTCTGGGCATTGATTTTTGTATCCTACCACATTGCTGAATTGCTGTATGAGTTCTAGCAATTTTGGGGTGGAGTATTTTGGGTTTCCCACATGCAGTATCATGTTATCTGCAAAGAGAGACAGTTTGAGTACTTTTTTGCCAATTTGAATGCTTTTTATTTCTTTCTGTTGTCTGATTGCTGAGACTAGGACTTCTAGTAATATGTTTATCCACATAATGGTGAGAGTGGGCATCCCTGCTGTGTTCCTGACCTTAGGGGAAAGCTCTCAGTTTTTCCTCTGTTGAAAATGGTATTCACTGTGGGTTTTTCATAGATAGCTTTTATAATTTTGAGGTATGTTCCCTCTATCCTTATCCATTGAAGAGCTTTAATCAAGAAAGAATGCTGTAGGGATCCCTGGGTGGCGCAGCGGTTTGGCGCCTGCCTTTGGCCCGGGGCGCGATCCTGGAGACCCGGGATCGAATCCCATATCGGGCTCCCGGTGCATGGAGTCTGCTTCTCCCTCTGCCTGTGTCTCTGCCTCTCTCTCTCTGTGACTATCATAAAATAAAAATAAAATTAAAAAAAATTAGAAAAAAAAAAGAAAGAATGCTGTATTTTGTCAACTGCTTTCCCTGGATCAGTTGAGAGGATCATATGGTTCTTGACTTTTCTTTTATTATCTATCATGTTGATTGTTTACGAGTGTTGAACCACACTTTCATCCTAGAAATAAATCCCACTTGATTGTGGTGAATAATCCTTTTAATGTACAATTGGATCCTATTGACTAGTATATTGGTTAGTATTTTGACATTCATATTCATCAGGGATACTGGTTTGCATTTCTCCTTTTTGATTGTTTCTTTGTCTGATTTTGGGGTCAAGGTAATGCTGGCCTCATAGAATGAGTTTGGAAGTTTTCTTTCCATTTATATTTTTTGAAAGAGCTTCAGTGGAATAAGTATTATTTTTTCTTTAAATATTTGGTAGAATTCCCCTGGGAAGCCATTTGATCTTCGGCTCTTGTTTTTTGGGGGATATTTTTTTTAACATTTATTTATTTATTCATGAGAGACACAGACTGAGAGAGAGACTGAGACATAGGGAGAGGGAGAAGCAGGCTCCTTGCAGGCAGCCCAGTGCAGGACTCGATCCCAGATTCTGGGATCATGACTTGAGCTGAATGCAGGTGCCCAACCGCTGAGCCACCCAGGGTTCCCCCTTTTTTAATTTATATTTAATTTCCTTGCAGACTCATAAAATATGGATTTGTTAAGGTTTTATATTCCTTCCTGTTTCAGTTTTGGTAACTGATATGTTTCCAGGAATCCATCCATTTCTTCCAGATGGTCTAATTTGATAGCATATACTACATAATACATTAGTAAAATTGTATTTCCTTGGTGTTGGTAGTGACCTGTCTGCTCTCATTCATGATTTTATTAATATGGGTCCTTTCTATTACCATTTTTTATAATAAATTTATTTTTTATTGGTGTTCAATTTGCCAACATACAGAAAAACACCCAGTGCTCATCCCGTCAAGTGCCCTCCTCAGTACCCGTCACCCATTCACCCCCACCCCCCGCCCTCCTCCTATTCCACCACCCCTAGTACGTTTCCCAGAGTTAGGAGTCTTATGTTCTATCCCCCTTTCTGAAATATCCCACACAGTTCTTCTCCCTTCCCTTATATTCCCTTTCAATATTATTTATATTCCCCAAATGAATTAGAACATATAATGTTTGCCCTTCTCCGATTGACTTACATCACTCAGCATAATACCATCCAGTTCCATCCACGTTGAAGCAAATGGTGGGTATTTGTCGTTCCTAATGGCTGACTAATATTCGATTGTATACATAAACCACATCTTCTTTATCCATTCATCTTTCGATGGACACCGAGTCTCCTTCAACAGTTTGGCTATTGTGGACATTGCTGCTAGAAACATCGGGGTGCAGGTGTCCCAGCGTTTCTTTGCATCTGTACCTTTGGGGTAAATCCCCAACAATGCAATTGCTGGGTCGTAGGACAGGTCTATTATTAACACTTTGAGGAACCTCCACACAGTTTGGCAGAGAGGCTGCACCAGTTCACATTCCCACCAACAGTGTAAGGGGGTTCCCTCTTCTCCACATCCTCTCCAACATTTGTGGTTTCCTGCCTTGTTAATTTTCCCCATTCTCCCTGGTGTGAGGTGGTATCTCATTGTGGTTTTGATTTGTATTTCCCTGATGGCAAGTGATGCAGAGCATTTTCTCATGTGTATGTTGGCCATGTCTATGTCTTCCTCTGTGAGATTTCTCTTCATGTCTTTTGGCCATTTCATGATTGGATTGTTTGTTTCTTTGGTGTTGAGTTTAATAAGTTCTTTATCGATCTTGGAAACTAGTCCTTTATCTGATAGGTTATTTGCAAACATCTCCCATTCTGTAGGTTGTCTTTTATATAAGGGAAGGGAGAAGAAATGTGTGGGAAATATCAGAAAGGGACACAGAACATAAAGACTCCTAACTCTGGGAAACGAACTAGGGGTGGTGGAAGGGGAGGAGGGCGGGGGGTGGGGGTGAATGGGTGACGGGCACTGAGGGGGACACTTGACGGGATGAGCACTGGGTGTTATTCTGTAGGTTGGTAAATTGAACACCAATAAAAATTAATTTATTAAAAAATAATAATAAAAAATAAAAAATAAATAAAAAGGGAAAGGAAAGTAAGAATATAAGAAAATAAAATAAAAGGTGTTGTACATCAACTTTAGTAGGCCTGAGGGAGAGTAGAAATATGCTGTCCACTTGTCTCTTTGCCTAAATATTATTAAGAGTATTTCTGCAGACACCTGACCCTCAGACCAATGTGCTAAAGTTTGCAAATTATTCTGTCTCACATAAAGTCTATGCACTTTTTCAAGGGGTTTCTTCTATACTGAGCCTTAAAATGAATCACTGTGCAAAGGAGGCCTTTATTTGCCACAGCATCATGGGTTCATGGGGTTAAGACTTATTGGTCTTCAAAGTTAGATGTTTTTGAGTCTTGTCTCTCACATATCAGTCTTAAAAATGGAGTGCCCAATTTGGGGTATAAAAACTCTGTTCCTCAAGTTGAAGCTCCGGATTTTTATTTCCCCACCACCACGTGCAATTGTGGATCACTGAGCCAGGGGAGAAGTTTATGGTGAGATTGCATCTCTGCTTTCCTTATGCAGGAGGTGGTTTCCTTCTCATTTTCAAATGCAAAGGAGTCATTCTGTCAGTGTTTAGTTTTTTGCTTTGTTTTTCCCAAATAAAATTGTTTGATATATAGCTCTAGATTTGATGTGTTCTTAGGAGGAGGTGAGTTCAGGTTCTTTCAGTGTCCCCATTTTGAACTGGAACCAGATCTCTAACTGTTACCGTCTCATTACTTCCTGCTCTCCTGTATATTTCTAGCCAAACTATAGTATTCGGTATTAGTCACCTCCCAATATTTTTCCCCTTTCTACTTTTGGTTCAAGAGAGTTTCCAATAAAGATGCTTACTCTTCCTCTATATTTGGCAACAACTTGAAAACATTGCCATCATGTAAGACTCAATTCAGATGGAAATTGAGGTCATGGAAGCTTACTCCCAACACCAGAAGATCAGAAAATCTACTAGTATATAATAAAAGCTACTGGAATTTTGCCACTTTCTTTCCTGATAGTAGCCAATTTGAAATTCATCTTCTGTAAACTGGTTGTTCCTTTTCTACTTTATCAATTCTGTACGTTGAAAATTCTCAAAATACCTTAATTATTCATGTGTGGTGAATTTTGAGACCTGGGAGATTAATTCACTTTTTCAGAGCCTTAGGGGATAATAGCACACTTCTACATGTAACTATATATTGAATTCGTAATGCACCTAAAGACTTAGTATTTGGTCCAAATAATTAATATGACACCTAAACTACTTACTACTTAAAAGTGGAATGTAGTTTTAAGTTTATATTAAAAGCACTAAGTTTACTTTTATGGTGGGTTATATTACTGTAAAATGTGCAAAAGAATGTAAGGAAAAACCGATTTACTTCCAGTAGCAATTTAATAGCAAGAAAGTTAAATTTTCAAATAAGAGTATTATGCTTAACATTTTTATAGAAATGACTACAAGCTACATAAGAATAATTTATTTAATCTATGAAAATTGTTATATCTGTACTCTATGCTCATCTTTAAATCTTTGTAAAGATAAACAGCATAGCAAATCATGCATAAACTGCATTTAAGGTCATATACATTGTTGTTCAAAGTTATTTTATCTCTCAAAACTGCTTCCTTCTTTTTACTGAAACTATCAGTTTAAAGAGTCTTTTATCAGTATTATAAGATTCTGAACTGTATCTAAGGGGATTTTGGCAAGTATCTTGCAGGCATATAGAGGCAAATATATACATTTTTTTGGTGACATTTTGAAAAGCCTGTTCAAGGAGATATGTTTTCCTGTCTTATTTGTCCTGCATCATGTCTCTGTAATAAGTATACAGATAAGCGTTAAAATTGTTGTTTGTTGTAATAAAGCAATCTTACCAATTTACTGAGCTGTTATCTCATAAGATCAAACATTTTCATCTTTCTGCCAGCATTGTATAAGGCATCTCAGCCTTTAAAATTCAAGAACCAGCCATTACTTACTTTGATGTTGTATTTTTCTCTCATTACAACAAGGATTCATATGTCAAAAAGTCCAAAGATTCCACTTTAATGGTGGCCAAATGAAAGGTACGTATATTAATTAGCCCACTAATATACAAATCCTATGTTCAAAGCACTATCTCTAGGCAATGACTTCAAAGTAGATGTGAGTATTTTCCTCTGCAAACAGCAGGAAGTGTAGTTGCAAGTAGTTGTCTTTCAAAATTATGTCTTTAGAGTGGGCCATCTAGGCAGTCATTCTAATAATGCTTCCATTGACTCTAAACATACCTGGAAACCTTCTTTAAGCAGTGCTTTCAGGTGTAGGTTAATAAAGCACAAGAAAATCAATTTCATTAATTTACAATTACAGAAATCTCTTCCTCTCCAGAAACCTTGTTCTTTTTTTTTTTAATTTCTTCTTTTTAGTTTTTGCTCCTTCCTCCTCCTCCTCAGCCAGGCTGTTCAAATGGATATTCTGAAGACAATCACTTCCCTTCTCCTTCCTGCATGCAAAGTGTCTGTGCTATTTAAATTTCAGGCATAAATGATGACAGTAATGTATTGAGCTTCATAAAGGCCAACTTGAGAAGCTGAGGATTGCTTATATTCAAATCCTCCATAAAGTCTCTGTAATAATAGACATAACCACTAGAAAAATTAAGATAAGGAATTGCCAGAAGGAGCACATATGTTTTTATCCCATTCATTTATGATTTGGTAATGTTTTCTATTTCCAATGAAATTCTGTGAGCTCTATTGACAGAACTTTTTCAATAAACACAAATTTGTTCACAGTGATGTATAGTAATGTTTAAAAAGAAAGAAGTTGGGCAAGCTCCAAAAAAAATCTAGACTTCACAGAATGTTCATCTCTCAGATTTTTTTTTTGCTCATTCCCCCATAGCAATATTAGATTAGTCAACTAAGTCAAGGGAAACAAAAACAAAAATAAAATCTTGGGACTACATCAAAATAAAAGAGGTTTTGCACACTGAAGGAAACCATTTACAAAACAAAAAAAAAAGCAATCTACTGAACAGAAGATATTTGCAATGATATATCCAATAAGGGGTTAATATCCAAAATATATAAGGAACTTCTACATCTGTCAGCTTTATAGTCTTCTTTCTTTCATCTAATCATGGGTTTTGTATGACCTATGTTAAGCCCTAAAATATATTTGGTATGAAATAATGAACTCTTTGGGTCGTCTATATCCCTGATCCTTAAGACTGTAGATTGGGACAGCATTAGAAAAAACTAACTATTTATTATTTGATACTTTATAGCCTGAAGCCTGATGTGCCGTCTGCATAACTCAGACTTTTCAGATAATCTCAAGCAAATTGTGTAGAAATGGTCTTGGTCTCATGCAGCTTAGCTTTGGTCTGTGTCTTCACCATTTAAGTCAAGTATAATATTGATCTAGTAAAAGTAACAACACATATAAAAGGAATAACTTAAGCATATCTGGTGTATACAGGACAGATTTTAGCTCACCACTATTTATCCTCAGGCAAGTTACTTCACTTCTCTGAGATTCTACTTACTCATTTGTATTGGAAACTTCCACAAGTTTATTAGAAGGGCCAGATGAGATGTTTGCTCTATTGTGAAAGTACCCAAGAAATTGGTAACCCAGAATACAATAGGCATCCAATACATTTTCAGTGAATGAACAAATTTCCATGCCCTTTATTAAGTATTAGGTTTGTGGCCCTGAAATTTATGCACACATTACTTCAATTGCCATTCCCCTTTTATCTCTTAGAAAGGCTAAAGAATGTAACTGTCATTCACAAATAAAAGTCTTCATATAAAAAATATTTACTTTTACAGTTTAGAAAAAGATTCACTATTGTTTTAAAAACTTTATTTATTTTTTCTTGAGAGACACAGAGAGCGCGCGCGAGAGAGAGGCAGAGACACAGGCAAAGGGAGAAACAGGCTCCATGCAGGGAGCCTGATGTGGGACTCGATCCCAGGTCTCCAGGATCACACCCTGGGCTGAAGGCGGCGCTAAGCCACTGGGCCACCAGGGCTGCCCAAGATTTATGTATTTATTCTATCTTAGTAACAATATATTTACTAAATAAATGTTTAAGATAAAATATCCAGTTTTCATTTGGATGAAAATATCTGTAAAAACTTGAGCTAGGTCTCTTAAGAAAGTATCTTGAATTTCAAAGAGGAAACAGGCAAATTCTATCTTCCCTACCTCTCCCACATTTCTTACACACTGCCTCTCCCGTTACATCCCTTTGACCACACCTATCACCCAAGAAGATTTCCATTGTTCCCAAATTTCCATTAAACAAATTGTCTGGCTGGTCACTATATCTTTTGGGAAAAGCTAGGAAACATAGTTTAAGTCATAATTGAAAAGTTACTTTATTTTTAGCTAATCATTGATGAACCACTTTCCCTGCTCATAAGGCGGGAACGGGTCACAGAGCTTCCATGGCGAGATATTTGGTCACGAAACTCTGAGGCCATGAAATAATAAAGAATTGGATCCAAAAGACAGCAGATACTTGCAAGGCATAGACAAAAAGGGTGGAAATACAGTGTGCTTTGGACAATGGGACAACTACTAATGATGGTTTCCTTCACCATAGTGTAAAAAATAAAGTTAATATGATATGGAGTAAAGCAGATGAAAAAGACTGCAGCACACATAAAAACCATCCGCAGTGCTTTCTGCCTCTCACTGATTCCTTGGAAAGCCATTGGTGGCTGTCTCAAGGATATAGTAGTTTTCCAAGTACACCATGCGATGATTACTACTGGGACCACAAATCCTGCCAGCTCAGCAACTGTAATCATTCCAACCAAAGCCACTACATTCATTTTCTTATAACCAAGATCAGCAAAACAGGACTCAGTCTTGTTGCCCAAGTATGTGCTTCTCACAAGGGGAAATGGCAAGCAGGCAGTTCCCACGATGATCCAGATGGCAGCACTGATGCCCACATCATACCTACGCTTCCAGTTTCTGGCCCTAAAGGGCTTGAGGAGAAAGAAACATCTCTGAAGGCTGATGCATGTCAGGAAACAAATGCTGGCATACATGTTGAGATACTTCAGGTAGAAGCACAGCAAGCAAAGGGCCTTTGGGAAGGGCCAGTGGTGGCTGATGTAATAGTAAATCCGGAGGGGTAAGGACAGCACATGAGCAAGGTCAGCCACGGAGAGGTTGATCATGAAAATGATGGCTTTATTTTTCTTGCTGATGAAGCGGCACAGAACCCACAAGGCTGCACTGTTGGCCAGAAGACCAGGGATGAATATGAGGATGTAGGTGGTTGCATAGAGGGAGTTCTGAAATGTCACATTAGTAGCACTGCAGTCAGTCTCAACATTGCTGGTACTGTTGCTATACATCTTGAATATTTCAGTATACTCATCAAGGTAGGCTGTGGATTTATAATCCCTGTTTAATCAAAGAAAAAAAGAGGATAATTACTAACCAGTTCTATAGCCAACACCCAGTTTCCTTTTTATATTGAAAGTAACAATATTAAAATTAGAAAAGGCCTATTTCCAGATGAAGCAGCAGATGCTAAAGGAAGATATACTACTGATCCAAGGTCACCTAATGAATCAGGCAACCATGGAATTGTTCCCAAACTGCCCTCTCAAATTGTTAAACTCATGTCTTATAGGCAAGGATGTCATGAAATATTTAGCTTATTGTTCTTACCACAACAAAAAGGGTATGGCATTTCAGTCTGTTCCTTTTGCCTCCAAATTTTCCTTGCCTCAAGCTCTGCTCATTTACAATTGCAATAATAGAAATCCAGCCTCACCTTTTACAACCCCTTTCTTATCCTTTGGGCTCTGACTTCCTACCTTGAGTACTATAGCACTTGGAAAATGGCCCTGAGTTTTTAGCCAGCATTCCCAATATACTGGCTGAGTTTCAGGACTTGGGAACACTACCTTCTTATGATTCTATTACATTAGCATAAGTGCACTTTGTCTTTCTCTCTCAGCTTAGGTCTTATTCCAATTTATATGAAAAAAATCTATTAATATGAGAATATAGAAGCTGAACTAGGAATTTCCCTTAGTGAACTTCAAGGGAAGAGATTAATTTTTCCCTAAGAATTCAGTACTGGTGTGACACCACAGACATGGCAGATTATCCAACAGTCACAGTAAACATTGATTAGAGCACCAGTAAAATAGGTCACAAAATATTTTTTGGAAACAATTTAATGCTTAATACTTTTTCACTAAAACAATCATCATAAGAAGAAAAACATTATGAATGTCATTAATCTTATTTTATGCTTCAGTGTGTTTTTCATTATGTAATATATAGAGAACATGGTGAATATAAAGTAATCTTTAGGACTCCTCAAGTTCTGGTTAAGTATTTACACATATTGCATGCAAATAAGAAAGCAACAACTTCATTATTTTACTTTAACACTCCTGTAGAATTTTACACTGGAAAGAACCTTTAAAAAATCATTTAATTCAGCCTTCACATAGCGCATATAGAAGAAGTAAGGCCAAAAGAGAGGTTTATTAAGGCCACAAAACTACTAAACAGAAGATGTGGGGCTTCAAAGGGGAGTACAAGGTGGCTAATCCTCATACACACCCTTCTTTTCATTTGTTTTCCTTCCCAAAACAAATTTTACAAGCATAGCTTCTGTTCATATTGCAAGAATGTGTCCTGCTAGGTTGTTCTTAAGTGAAATAACATTTTAGCTGCTTTAACTGTTTCTGTTTTGTATTGTTTTAAATAAGTTTATAAAACAAAGAAGTGATTTTCTTTTAGATTCTCCTCATATGTAGCAGAATGATTTCATATACCATTTTCAGTTCTATTCCAGGTAATAGTAGTGTGAATTTCCATACACAAAGATAAACTCAAAATGGATGAAAGATCTAAATGTGAGACAAGATTCCATCAAAATCCTAGAGGAGAACACAGGCAACACCCTTTTTGAACTTGGCCACAGCAACTTCTTGCAAGATACATCTATGAGGGCAAGGGAAACAAAAACAAAAATGAACTACTGGGACTTCATCAAGATAAAAAGCTTCTGCACAGCAAAAGAAACAGTCAACAAAACTAAAAGACAACCTACAGAATGGGAGAAGAGATTTCCAAATGACCTACTAAAGGGCCAGTATCCAAGATCTATAAAGAACTTAATAAACTCAACAGCAAAAAACAACAACAACAACAACAACAACAACAACAACAAAAACAATCCAATCATGAAATGGGCAAAAGGCATGAACAGAGATCTCACAGAGGAAGACATAGACATGGCCAACAAGCACATGAGAAAATGCTCTACATCACTGGCCATCAGGGAAATACAAATCAAAACCACACTGAGATACTACCTCACACCAGTGAGAATGGGGAAAATTAACAAGACAGGAAACAACAAATGTTGGAAAGGATGTGGAGAAAGGGGAGCCGTCTTACACTTTTGGTGAGAATGTGAACTGGTACAGCCACTCTGGAACACTGTGTGGAGGTTCCTCAAAGAGTTAAAAATAGAACTGCCCTATGAGCCAGCAATTGCACTGCTGAGGATTTACCCCAAAGATACAGATGCAGTGAAATGCCGGGACACTTGCACCCTAATGTTTATAATAGCAGCAATGTCCACAATAGCCAAACTGTGAAAGGAGCTTCGGGGTCCATCAAAAGAAGGATGGGTAAAGAAGATGTGGTCCATATATACAATGGAATATTACTCAGCCATCAGAAATGATGAATACCCACCATTTGCTTCAACATGGATAGAACTGGAGGGTATTATGCTGAGTGAAGTAAGTCAATCGGAGAAGGCCAAACATTATATGGTCTCATTCATTTGGGGAATATAAAAAATAGTGAAAGGGATTAAAAGGGAAAGGAAAGAAAATGAGTGGGAAATGTCAGAGAGGGTGACAGATCATGAGAGACTCCTAACTCTGGGAAATGACCAAGGGGTAGTGGAAGGGGAGGTGGGCTGGGGACAGGGTGTTTGGGTGATAGGCACTGAGGGGGGCACTTGACGGGATGAGCACTGGGTGTTATACTATATGTTGACAAATCTAACTCCATTAAAAAATTAAAAAATAATATAATAAAATAAATAATAGTAGTGTGAATTAAAAGCAGAACCCCATATGATTAATTCACATATAGAAGAGTCAGCATTCTGACCTCCCATTATTCTAAAGAGTATTTTCACTTCCCCTCCTCTAATATTTCATCCTTGGTATTTGGCTTGTGATATGTCCTAAAAAATCATGCAGTCATCTTGCTTATGTATGTATGACTTTGAACTGAAGGTGGAGATTTATTCACAGGTGAAAAGATAAATTATCATAGTGTGACTATCAGCAATACACCTTAGAATCTGCAATGAAATTTTTCACATGCATTATCCAATTTCATTCTTACAGCCATCACCAGAGGTTGGTACTATTATTACTCTTGTAGTGCAGATAAGGTTACTGAGGTTCAGAGAGATGTAGTATGTTTTCTGGAATAACAAACCTAGAAAATAAAAAATGGGAGATACTCTTATGCTTTATTTTCTCCAAAGTGTATGCTATTTCCACTACACCACTTGTTTCTCTCTGCTTAGGAGGAACTACTTGACAAAATGGAGCTTATCATATCTGGAGGTCACATTATAGAAGAAACTTTCTATCCCATATTAGGACTTTATAATGTTATAACACTAGGATTAATCTATTTAGGCTGTTATGATATAACTAAACACCTGTCCCCACACATGCCATCTATACCTCCTTAAAACCCACTTGGACTTCATTATTGGCGATGTTCCTGCATTGTATATTATCCATGCAAAAACTGTGAGAAAGCAAGGGAAGATGTGTCAAGTGCACTACAATTCCAAGAACTGAGAACATCTCACACCCACCCAAATCACACTTCCACTTTTGTACTTTATAGACATGGGTATTTGTTCCTGCTTCACTGGTGCAGAAAGTTTCACTTACTAAAGAGGGATGTTCCATTCACACCTCTGTGTTAAATAACAGAAACCTATTAAACCAGAACAGCAAGCTAGAGATCAAGTTCATACCTTTTTTTCCTGTCAGTTTTTATGCCTCTCCAATTCGGTTTATTGTGAGCTTAGAGATTTGCAAGGTCTGCTTTCCAAAATCTCTTCTCCACACTGAAGGGAAAATAGGATGAGTTTGCCCCAAATCTGGTAACAAATGTAAAATCCCCATGGTAGGGTGGAGATGGGGGAATTTGTTTTCAGTAGGGGAGAAATATAAGTTATCTCAGGAAATATTTAGCTTGCTGTGGACAATCTGTGACATTTCTGAATTTTAAGAAAGGAGAACAACCTAAGAAGCCACTAACAGAAAAATGCTGAATCGAAGAGCTAAAGTCGGAGTACATTCCTTCTCTGTCTCTGCTTCTGCCCCTGTCTCTGTTTCTCTTTGCCTGTAGTTGGGTTGTTGACTATTTCTAGTTGGCTTATGCCACCTATGTTGCCAATTTTTCTCATCTTCAACCTACATATACCTTTGGTTCCTGTCTCAGAAAAATGTGGAAGATTGATGATTCGCTCTGGAGTCTGAACTCCCCTTCTCATTAAGTGCCATGACTCTCTCCCTGACACTCAAGCAGGAAACTAGGGATTCATCTAACCTTATCACTACATTTATTCCATATCCAATCTTTAACCAGGTGATTCTCCTTCCTAAGAATCTCCCCAATCCATCTGTACTTCCACTATTGCCATCTGAATCTAGGGCACTGTCAACTTTCCTCTTGACTTTTGAAACAGATCCCTATTAAAACAGATTGATTTACCATACTCTCTGCACACTAGTCTCATCCTCTGCAGTGTATTCTCCATACTGTGTCTAACACTAACATTTTTTGCTACCATTTATTGAGGACTACTATTTATTTACAAGCTAAACACTCTTCATATATTATCTCATTAATCCTCATAGCAGCCATATGATTATTTTCATACCACTGATGAGGAAACTGAGACCAAAAGAGGTTAAATAAGTTGCAACAGAATCACAAAACTTGCATTGTGTAGAGGATTAATATTAGAATTCTAACCTATGCTTGGTTCCATACTCTCTTACCTTTGATGTGGCACTTACTAACCCCTTCTAGCACTTTCTATATTGTGGTCCTAATAATCTTTCTTTTAAATATATCATTCTCCTCCATAAAATCCTTTGGTGGCTCTCTATTGTTTGAAGGCCAAATTTTCCACCACTGCTTAAAAGCGATCACTAATATGTCTCCTGTGCCCTTCAACATCACCTCATTCCGTTCTCTTCTTCATTCTCTATGTTTCAACTACACTGAGATGTTTTCAGTTTCTAGAACAAGCCAAGCTTTTTTCCTGACAAAGGCCTCGGCATATATTTTCACTGTCTGGAATTACCTCCTTTCAGGTCTTCACATGTCTGGTCCCTTTTAATCTCAGTTTGCACGTCAGAGAGACTTTCATTGCCAAAACTATCCAGGTACACCTACATATCAGTATATACTCTCATAGCATCAACATTTGTAATTTAAGTGTTTGTTTACTTGTCTGTTGGCTTTTTCACCCACTGTGCCATTAGCTTCATTAGTGCCATAACAACATTTCTTACATAAATCGCCATATAACCAGGACAGCCTGCTACTTATGAAGCACTCACAGAGAAGTGGCATAATTTTTTTAAATTTTTTTTATTTATTTACGATAGTCAGAGAGAGAGAGAGAGAGAGAGAGAGAGAGAGAGAGAGAGAGGCAGAGACACAGGCAGAGGGAGAAGCAGGCTCCATGCACCGGGAGCCTGACGTGGGATTCGATCCCGGGTCTCCAGGATCGCGCCCTGGGCCAAAGGCAGGCGCCAAACCGCTGCGCCACCCAGGGATCCCAGAAGTGGCATAATTAGATTGAACTGCAGACAGTAGTTTAAAGTCCCTATTGGAAGTATGAAGCAAATACACAAACTTGATTATGTCAACTAATGCATTTCTGTTGCTTGCTATTTCCCTATGATGTTGTCTTCTGATTTGGGCTATTATCATCAGTATTACTTGTACCTACCCTTTTGAACTTAGAAAATTCCTACCTGTAGAAGCTTGAGAGAAATGTAAAATAATTAACTTGGAAATCACAAGTGGTCAGACATATCCTATGGGTAGAAGTCAGCACCACCCAAGGTCTCAGAGTATCATTAAGACTATTGTCTGGACCTCAGAAAGAAGCTATTCCTTGTGGTCTAGTTGTTCTTTTTTTAAAAGAGTTTTTTAAAGATTTTTATTTATTTATTCTTAAGATAGAGAGAGAGAGAGAGTCAGTCACAGACACAGGCAGAGGGAGAAGCAGGCTCCATCCTGGGAGCCCGACGTGGGACTCGATCCCAGGTCTCCAGGATCATGCCCCGGGCCGAAGGCAGGCGCTAAACCACTGAGCCACCCCGGGATCCCCTTTGTGGTCTACTTCTTTTTTTTATTTATTTTTTTAAAATTTTTATTTATTTATGATAGTCACAGAGAGAGAGAGAGAGGCAGAGACACAGGCAGAGAGAGAAGCAGGCTCCATGCACCGGGAGCCCGATATGGGATTCGATCCCGGGTCTCCAGGATCGCGCCCTGGGCCAAAGGCAGGCGCCAAACCGCTGCGCCACCCAGGGATCCCTGTGGTCTACTTCTAAAGGCATCTCAACACTTTATTTTTCTTGGCTGCCATTCTGTAAAGGGTAAAACTGCCTCATCTCACCAGCAAATTACTTCTTACCCACCTAAGCATAGGAACTGAAAGGAGAGTGAGAAGGCTGCATCTGTAGTCCCCAAAGTGGTCCACATATTAAAAGTAAGCATAAAGGAAAAATAAATCTATTTAGGCTTTTTTTCCATGGCTTTTTGATGACTCTGGCTGCCTTAATCAACATATATTTAATACACACAATCCTATAAGTTCTGTGCTATGTCCTGTGGAAAATACAGAACCATCTGCCATAATCTCTGTCCCTGAGAAGCTTCTATCCTGGTGGAGGAAATATTTTTTAAATCTCCAACATCATAATCAGTGCATGACAAGAACTGTGGTCAATAGCATAGGTGATAAGAAATCCTCATATTACCATAGCATCATCCCTGTAAGTGAGACAATAACAGTAATATCCCTATCATAGCATTTAACTGACAAAGAGATGCATTCACGAACAATTGAATACCTTGTTCAAGGTTATCTAGTAAGAATATGATGGAACTGAGACCAGAAGTCAGACTTGTAGGCCTCTTAATGCTCCTTTTACAGTGTCAGGCTGTTTCCATTGAATTCTGAGCCAGAAGAGATGGCACTTGTGCCAAGCCATCTGCATTTTCTTATTGGTCCCCATATGGACAGGGTTAGAAGGAAAAATAGAGATGGTGGTTGAGGCAGAGAAAAACTTAACTTACTATGCCTGATATATACACTATTGTATTTAACTCCTAATAGCCCTTTAAAGTTTTGATCAAGTTTTATCTCTTCAAGAAAGCCTGCATTATGTATTACCAATACCATTCATCTGGGATTCAGCAGATTAGGATTTCATAGAGAAAATTAAAATTCTGCTACTACTGTATCCAGTATGCTGATTGCTAAGAATGATGGAGTGAGGTGGGAAATATCAGAGTAGAATAATGCATGATTGTTGTCCTCAAAATGTTTATAGTCATTTAAGAGAGATAGATATAAAAATAACTAACCATAATAGATTTTTGAAACGTCATGAGAGAGATAACAAAGAGGTCTCTATGGGAGTAGAAATGAATCCTGCACAGAAGAGGAGGATTGGAAGTTCAACTTAAAGATAAATGCATTTTCTTTTTTTTTTTTTATAAATTAATTTTTATTGGTGTTCAATTTACCAACATACAGAATAACCCCCAGTGCTCATCCCGTCAAGTGTACCCCTCAGTACCCATCACCCATTCATCCCCACCCCCCACCCTCCTCCCCCTCCACCACCCCTAGTTCATTTCCCAGAGTTAGAAGTCTTTATGTTCTGTCTCCCTTTCTGATATTTCTCACACATTTCTTCTCCCTTCCCTTATATTCCCTTTCGCTATTATTCATATTCCCCAAATGAATGAGAACATACACTGTTTGTCCTTCTCCGGTTACTGTGGCCAAGTTCAAAAAGGGTGTTGCCTGAGTTCTTCTCTGGGATTTTGATGGAATCTTGTCTCACATTTAGATCTTTCATCTATTTTGAGTTTATCTTTGTGTATGGTGCAAGAGTGGTCCAGTTTCATTCTTCTGCATGTGGATGTCCAATTTTCCCAGCACCATTTATTGAAGAGACTGTCTTTCTTCCAGTAGCTAGTCTTTCCTCCTTTATCAATTATTAGTTGACCATAAAGTTGAGGGTCCACTTCTGGATTCTCTGTTCTGTTCCATTGATCTATATGTCTGTTTTTGTGCCAGTACCACACTGTCTTGATGAACACAGCTTTGTAGTACAACCTGAAATCTGGCATTGTGATGCCCCCAGATATGGTTTTCTTTTTTTAAAATTCCCCTGGCTGTTTGGGGTCTTTTCTGATTCCACACAAATCTTAAAATAATTTGTTCTAAGTCTCTGAAGAAAGTCCATGGTATTTTGATAGGGATTGCATTATACGTGTAAATTGCCCTGGGTAACATTGACATTTTCACAATATTAATTCTGCCAATCCATGAGCATGGAATATTTTTCCATCTCTTTGTGTCTTCCTCAATTTCTTTCAGAAGTGTTCTGTAGTTTTTAGGGTATATTTTGAGAACCATTTGAATGGTAAATGGTTCTCCAACCTTTTATTTTCAGGTTGTAGGTGTCCTTCTGTCTAAAATGAGTCTCTTGTAGACAGCAAATAGATGGGTCCTGTTTTTTTATCCAGTCTGAAACTCTGTGCCTTTTGATGGGGTCATTAAGCCCATTCACGTTCAGAGTTACTTGAACTTCTTCTTAAAGGGGAGTTTTAAGAGTCCCCCTTAAAATTTCTTGCAGAGCTGGTTTGGAGGTCACATATTCTTTCAGTTCCTGCCTGTCTTGGAAGCTCTTTATCTCTCCTTCCATTTTGAATGAGAGCCTTGCTGGATAAAGTATTCTTGGTTGCATGTTCTTCTCATTTAGGACCCTGAATATATCCTGCCAGCCCTTTCTGGCCTGCCAGGTCTCTGTGGAGAGGTCTGCTGTTACCCTAATATTCCTCCCCATGAAAGTCAGGGACTTCTTGTCTCTTGCTGCTTTAAGGATCTTCTCTTTATCTTTGGAATTTGCAAGCTTCACTATTAGATGTCGAGGTGTTGAACGGTTTTTATTGATTTTAGGGGGGGATCTCTCTATTTCCTGGATCTGAATGCCTGTTTCCCTTCCCAGATTGGGAAAGTTTTCAGCTAGGATTTGTTCAAATACATATTCTGGCCCTCTGGCCCTTTCGGCGCCCTCGGGAACCCCAATTAAACGTAGGTTTTTCTTCCTCAGACTGTCATTTATTTCCCTTAATCTGTCTTCATGGTCCCTTAATTGATTGTCTCTTTTTTCCTCAGTTTCCCTCTTTGCCATTAACTTGTCTTCTATGTCACTCACTCGTTCTTCCACCTCGTTAACCCTCGTCGTTAGGACTTCTAGTTTGGATTGCATCTCATTCAATTGATTTTTAATTTCTGCCTGATTGGATCTAAATTCTGCAGTCATGAAGTCTCGTGAGTCCTTAATGCTTTTTTCTAGAGCCACCAGTAGCTGTAGAATAGTGCTTCTGAATTGGCTTTCTGACATTGAAGTGTAATACAGATTTTGTAACTCTGTGGGAGAGAGGGCTGTTTCTGATTCTTTCTTTTGAGGTGAGGTTTTCCTTCTAGTCATTTTGCTCAGTGCAGAGGGGCCAAAAACAAGTTGTATTGGAACACGGGGGAGTATCACTGGTCCGTCTAGCTGGTTTTCTGGGGGAGGGGCCTGCTGTGCTGATTTTCAGGTGTTAGCACTTGGGGGAGCTGCTCTGCCCCTGCCTGCTGCAGGGCTCAGCGGGGGTTGTTTACCCCGTGGGGCCCCAGGAGGAACAGCAGCAGTTGCTATGGCAACTCTGGAAGCCTGGATTCAGCCTCCGCAGGAACTACGGGCTCGGGGCTCTAGGTTCTCCGTCTGCAGGGCCTGGAGGCTCCGGGGCGGGGCCGCTGATCTGCTCAGCTCGGGGCAGGAGTGTCCTCACTGTCCTGGGCCCTCCCGGCCTCTGCCTGTCCCGGGGGAGGCCGGATCCTGGGCTGTGTCCCGGCGCCCTGTGCTCCGGGGCCTGCGCTGGTGGATTCGCGCTCCTGCCCTGCAGCTCCCTCCCTGGAGCCGCTCCTGAGCCCCTCCGAGCTGCTCCGGTCGGTCCCTCCGTGCGCGCTGCAGCCCTTAGGGAGCTCGGAGCACTCTCCTGCGCTCGCAGGTGTCTGTTAGTGTCCCAGGGAGCCTGAGGGCATCCCCGCTCTCCTGGGTCCTGCTCCAACTCCCTGGGAGCCCCTTTCCGCCCGCCCGGGAAGGTTGGTGCAGCTCCTGCTTCTCCGGGACGGGGCTCTCCTGTCCTGGGGACACTCGCCCCGGCCTCAGCCCGGCTCCTCGCGGGGCCCCTCCCCCTCGGAGGCCTTTTGTTTCTTTATTTCTTTTCCCCCGTCTTCCTACCTTGATAGAAGCGCGGACTCTTCTCACTGTAGCATTCCAGCTGGTCTCTCTTTACATCTCAGGCCGAATTCGTAAGTTTTCAGGATGGTTTGAAGGTTATCTAGGTAATTTGGTGGGGACAGGTGATTTGGGGACCCTGCTCTTCCGCCATCTTGCCCCTCCCTGATAAATGCATTTTCAACGTGCAGTTCGGGTGGGTAGGGTACAGGAGAATAAAGGGTGGGAGAAAAATGACAGCAATGAATAAATAGCATTCAAACATCCTGAAGTTAATAAATGACCTATAGATAGCAATAAAAGGTGTTCTAGTCTAGCTGGAAAACAGAGTAAGATGGTGGGGAAGGTGGAATGAGAGATAAGAATGGGAGAAGATAGTCGAAGGAAAAAGAAAATAAAAAGGTAGAGGCAACAGGATCATGGAAGGTTTTAGGGGGAATCATTGAATGATTCTGGGAAGATATGTCATATTATCATACTGGTGGGTTTTAAAAAATATTTTATTTATTTATTTGACAGAGAGAGAGAGAGAGAGAGAGAGAGAGAGAGCATGAGCACAAGCAAGGGGAGTAACAGAGGGAGAGGAAGAAGCAGGCTCCCAACTGAAAGAGGAGACCAGACATGGGGCTCAATCCCAGGACCCTGGGATTATGACCTGTGCTGAAAGCAGATGCTTAACTGACTGAGCCACCCAGTATGAGTACCCCCATACTGATGTTTTAAAACAATCACTTTGACAGAAGTGTAGAAGATCAATTGGAAAGATGGGACATGAAAGATAGGAAGTCCATATCAGCTGGGAGTTCGTAGTGTGATCAACAGTTTTGTTTGCCTAAAACTAACGGTTTCCTGAGATATCGGATTTTCAGAGCTAAACCTGTGAAAGTTCAAGGCAAACAGTATATTTGGTAACCCTACTGGTGCAACAATTGAGATAAAAACAACTCTGAACTTGCTATGGCAGGAATATTAGAATTTCAAGTAAAAATTATGTATGGAATTAGCCAGTTTGGGACATCATTTGACTGAGGTGTCAGATACATTCTGTTATAGAATGTGTGAAATATTTAAAAAAGATATCACAATTTTGCACTTTTCCAAAGCCTTTTCAGATTATCCTTATTATAGGATTTTTCAAATTTGTACTCTCTGCCAAGACTCATGAATTCTTGACTCTCTAATATCATAATTATTAAGTTTCACTTCAAGTTGTACTATACTAGCTTGCATCATGCACTCCTGGAGACTTTAAATATTTAAATCCCTCCATTTCTGATGGTTCAACCCAGCACCCTCCTTTATCCTACTTCCTCCCTTACTCAGCCTACATTAAATGTCAAACCAACTACTCTCTCACAAGAAACCTTAACTTCGTTGTTCGCCATTCTTTTGCTGTTACCAGACTGGCAACACCTTAATCCCAGGTCAGGTCCACAGTGCATTTTTTTTTACTATCCAAACTGCTGAATTATCCTATTAAAAATACTAGGATTCATTTGGAATGCCAAAAACAGAAATTTATGATCTCAAGCCTAAGATTTTATTCTCAAGCCTCTCTTTGCATATCCTTGATTAGTACATTCTTCCATTTCCATGGTGGCCATTCAGTATCTTTATAACCCTACTAAAGCTTCTTCTCTTCTACTCTCCCATCCCCTACCTTTCCCAGCATAGACTGTTTTTTAAGGCTTTTATTTAAATGCTTGTTGGTTAACATAAAATATATTAGTTTCACGTGTACGATATAATGACTCAACACTTACACACAATACCTATGGCTCATCACACAAAGTCCACTCCTTAATCTCCATCGATTATTTTACCCATCTCCCCACCTACCTCCATTCTATAACCATCAGTTTGTTCTCTATACAGTTAAGAGTCTGTTTCTTGGCTTGTCTCTTTTGTTCCTTTTGTTCATTTGTTTGCTTTCTTAAATAATACATGTGAGTGAAATCATATTGTATTTGTCTCTCTCTGATTGACTTATTTTGCTTAGCATTATACTCTGTAGCTCCATCCATGTCATTGCAAATGGCAAGATTTCATTCTTTTTATGTCTGAGTAATATTCCATTGTATATATACATATACTGCATCTACTTCATCCATTAGTGAGTCAGTGGATTTTTGCACAATTTCCATAATTTGGCTGTGGTAGTTAATGTTGCTATAAACATCTGGGTGCATGCATCACCTTGAATTAGTATTTTTGTATTCTTTGGGCAAATACCTAGTAGTGAAATTGCTGGGTCATAGGGTAGTTCTAGTCATACCTTTTTGAGAAACCTCCATACTATTTTCCAGAATGGCTGCACTAGTTTGCATTCCCACCAACTCTTCAACAAAAAGTCTTAACTTCTTAAATCATAGAGAAAATTGAGGTTATTGGGTGAGAAGCAACTCAATTTCATCTACTGTCTCCCCCCAACACATATACTCTTATGTACAACTACATCTTACTTCCCAACACAGCTGCCTTTCCTGTTGCTCAAGATGAATTCCCATGCTCTTAATTCATTTTATTTCTCTCAGGATCCTCTTTCATTAGTTGTTCCCTTTTACTCTAGATCATCATGCTCTCCTTTCTCATGAGATCTTTGTCATCAAGTCTCACCAACACCCAAAATAATTATTTTCTTTTTTATGCATCTTAGTCTATCTGTTACTTTCTCTTCTTAAATAAACTTCTCAAAGTAGTTATGTTCATTGATCATTTCATTTTCTTCACTTTGTATATATTCTTTATGCACTTCAAGGTAGTGTATATACTCTCATAACCTCACTGAGACTGCTTCACCAAAAGTAACAAGTGACCATCATGTTGCTAAATCATGCAAGGCTTCTTTGCTGCCCTAGATACAGTCTGACCACTTCCATCTTTTTGCAAAGTTATCTTCCTTTGGCTTTCAAACAAGAATTTCTTAATTATCCTCTTAACTATTTGTCCATTTGTACCAAGTTTCTCTCTTGGTTTCTTTTAGTTTTTTCATATCTTTTAAATCTTTGTTTTCCCTAGGTCTGTGTCTTCTTTTTATTCATCATCTTCATGCTGAGTAACATCACCCACTTTAGTGGCATCAGTTACCACCCATATTCTGATGACTTTCATATCTCTAAGTCCAGGCCTAGTCTCTCCTAAGATATTAAACCCATTTGTCCAGCATCCAACTGAAATTTCACATATGAATGTCTCCAGGCATCTCAAAATGAGTATTTCCAAAACAAAAGTAATCATATGCCCTGACCTTTTACTTACCCATCACTATCTATCAGAATTCTTAGAATAATCCTAGACTCCTCTTCTCTCATTCAATCAACCAAATTTTCTCTCCCTCCCTCACTATCACACTCTCTCTTTCCTCTCTGAATTATTGAAACACTTGTTAACTGGCCCATTTTCCTTGAGGTTTGCCTTGTTAAAATCTATTATCTAGTCTTCTATAAAAATGATGTAAAAAATGCAAGTTAGGTTCAGGTCCCCATAGGAATTACTTTAACAATACACTAATGAATTATATCAAATGTTCCTATTTATGTCTGTATTTCTAACTAAACCATGAGCAGTTTGAAGACAAAAACCACATCTCACTCATTTTTAAATCTCTAGACTCTAGCAGAATGACTGGCACGTAGTCATTCAGTAGATATTTTTAACTTAAAAATACTTTGCTTTATGACAACTCATATAGTTCAATTATTTATAGATCTCTCCACACTGGGTTGTGAAGTCAGAGGTTGCAATCTAAATTTCTTTAGC
The DNA here is from genome assembly GCF_905146905.1 of Nyctereutes procyonoides. NCBI lineage: Eukaryota > Metazoa > Chordata > Mammalia > Carnivora > Canidae > Nyctereutes > Nyctereutes procyonoides. The sequence continues at coordinate 59,877,369 of NW_026575125.1, read as the reverse complement.
TCTTTCCCTCTAAATCTAGAACAAGGTTAAACATACAGCACTATTAAAACAATTATTGTGTGTTGCCTGAGTAGCTCAGTCAGCTAAGCATCTGCCTTCAGCTTGGGTCATGATCTCAGGGTCCTGGGATCTAGCCCCATATTGGGGGGGGTTACTGCTCAGCAGGGAGTTTGCTTTTCCCTCTCCTCCTGCTACTCCCCCCACTATTACTCTCTCTCAAAATAAATAAACTCTTTAAAAAATAAAACAAAATAAAATAAAACAATTAATGTTAACTGGTCCATGTAGGGATTAATTCCAAGGACTTAATCTCATTGTTGCATAATCAACTCAGCTAACCAAAACCATACTGACAATAAAGTCCAGGCAAAATTATAACCTGTGAAAATGCTGCATCTTCAGTATATACTTCAGTCCTTAGCTCTGTAGATGTGAACCACCTATGTAGAGATAAGAGGAGAATTTCCAGTGCCTCCAACACCACCCTGACAGGAGTAAATGCCTCTTGGTCGCTCCAGCATGCAGTGCTCTGTCAAGGGTACGTGCGGCTTACATCAAAGGCCAGAACCATGATGAGAGATGCCTCTTCTCTTGAAAGAGGGATCTGATGACAGAAATCAACCCCTAAAGGGAACTTACTTCCTGGATCCTATCTCAGAGGCCAATATTTTGCTCTTTTTCAGGGTTCTCTCTCAAATCTCATATTTTCCTTCCACTGGGAAATTCTATTCTGACCTCCTTCTTCTTTGTACACTTATAGTATTTTATATAGATTTATAGCCCACACTCTAACAATACAGTTTCTCTGAGGGAGGACTCTGTATATTAGACTTCTATTTTTTTCACTTTGCTTAGCAGAGGGTTAAGCATGCAGTAAGTGCTTAGTTTATATACATTGGTTTGTAAAAACAAGAATATGGAAAATAAGCACATACTGGTAGAGCTTTAGGCTGCTTTATTTCTAATATCTCTCCCACGAATTACTCTCACCATCAAAAATCATAGTCTCCTTTGATACTGAATACATGGTCAAGCCAAGGATAATAAGGTTGGAGACTAATAAATCTGGATATGTAATATTTCCAAAGCATGCCATTCCAGATTTTTATTTAAAATCCGATAGGAGGGCATCCCTGGGTGGCTCAGCGGTTTAGCACCTGCCTTTGGCCCAGGGTGTGATCCTGGAGACCCTGGATCGAGTCCCGCGTCGGGCTCCCTACATGGAGCCTGTTTCTTCCTCTTCCTGTGTCTCTGCCTCTCTCTCTCTCTCTCACGAATAAATAAATAAAATCTTTAAAATAAAATAAAATCCGATAGGAACCCAAAAGCTCAAATAGGAATATGGTCATTAAACATTAACTTTATGGAAATAACTAAATTTTGTCTCAGAACATAAAGTTATGTCAGGTCTTTAAACATAACTCAGTGGCATTGAGTCCAAAAACTTAGGAGGTACCAATAACATCTAGCCCAAGATAGTTTTTCTTTTCAATAAACAACCTAAATGCTGTGATTTCACAAAGGTACAACCAACATGAAATTATATTATTATTTTTTATCTTTCGTTTTCTTTTTAAATTAATTTTTTAATTTAAATTCAATTTGCCAACATATAGTATAACACCCAGTGCTCATCCCATCAACTGCCCTCCTTAGTGCCCATCACCCAGATACCCCATGCCCCCGCCCACCTCCTCTTCCTCAACCCTTTGTTTCCCAAAGTTAGGAGTGTCTCATGGTTCGTCTCTCTCTCTAATTTTTTTCTGCTTAGTTCCCCTCCTTTCCCTTATAATCCCTTTCACTATTATTATGTCATCAGAATTTATACCAGACTTCTAAGTTTCAGGGAAATGCTAAGTCCAAGAAGTTTCCACATGCATCCTGTCAGTCACTGTCCAAGTGCTATTCATGTCTTTACTTCTTGTAAGAGCTTTGAGTAAATTATTATACTCCTGTTACAAATCAGAAAATGGAGACTCAGCAGAATAAAGTTTCTTTCTCAAAGTCATAGCTATTATGATTTCAGTTGTAATAAGGCTGTTTATGAGCAGAGAAAGCTAAAATTCGTCTTATAAAAGCAACTTTTTGCACAAACAAAAAGATATTTTAAAGTAGCATTACCATGGATAAGACTGTTCATCAAAGATGAAGCTATTATTCTCAGTTCTAGTTCTAGCACTTTTATATCTATGCATATATGGCAAATGACTGCCCATCAGGTTTCAGAGTAGGATTGCATCAAACCCAAGGATTTTTAGGAAGTTTTGCCTATGACCTCAAACCATAATAGATCTGTAAATAGAGTACTGGGTTAATTTTTTAAATAACAATAGTGAGCTGACTGTGACAATATTTGCTGTGGGCTGGAGAGGACTTAAAAACTGTAGGATATATTGAAAAGAGTACTGAATTCTGAGCTAAGACATTTTGGATTCTAGCAACTATTAGATTATTCTTTGTGTTTCCCTGCTAAACCTCTTCCTTTCTGTGGTTTTCATTTCCCTCATTATTAAAACAAAACAGATTAAACTGGATGATTATTTTTAACTCCCTTCCAGCCCTAACTTGTCATGACTGTATGGACGTGGCCCTTCTCATCCCCTTCCTCTAAATAATACTGCCAGCATTGCCACTGTCATCATTAAGGCAGCAACCACTATCTCAACTCATCTACTGATTTATACTTTACAAACCTTTATTATACCCATAATTGCTGTTAATCACTAGTAAAGGTATATGTTATGAATAATCAGGCCAGAGAAAATCATCCCCATCTCACAGATCAGAAAATTGAGGCTCAAAGAGTGACTTTATTTACCTAACGATATAAAGCTAGCAAGTGGCAGAATGAGGAGAGTGATACTTAGGCTTCTAGTATCAAGGTGACTACTCTTTTCCTGTATAATTCCACAAATCTTCACTCTCTCAATCCTCCCTCTCTTTTCACCTCTTATCATGAAGTCATTAATGACATTATGTGAACATGTTTATCAAATTTGCTTCTATTATTTTGTTTGATAATAGGGCCAGTATGTGGGGTTGTCATCTTTGGAGAAGAAGGGAAAATTAAATAGGGAAAGATTTATGAGGGAGGCCTTCCCATTCTCTACAACCTTTACAGGCCTTTTGAGAACCTATCTTGATTTGTCTTACTTGATCTTTTTCTTCTTTAAACCATGAAAGTCTTGCATGTATTACCCAAGCCCATCAGATCTACATGACCATGGTGTCCTTCATTCAATCACTCACAATCACAGATGAAAAAGAACAACTGGAATTTGGAATTCCATTATTTCCTAAATTGATTGGAATCAACCCTAAATCACCTACTTGACATCACAAACACTAAGATTTGGATATATTTGTAAGTCTAAATATTTTTTCTATAAATTAGAGGAGATGAGAATTACTTTTATCATGAAAATGAATTAAAGCAATTAGGCTATTCACAAACAAAATCTTAAATGGAATTAAATTTCCATGCATGCATCTTGATTAGGTTTTTAATCATTTAAGAAAGAGACCTAATTAGATATCTTTTTTTTTTTTTCAGTTGGGGCAGTATTTTGGAGGTGGAAAGAATTAGATTCTTTGGGCAGTACTGAGGTCATATCTTAACTATCAGCTGACTAGCCTGAAGTAACTTACTTCATATCTCTGGCCTTTAGTTTCCTCATTAAAAAAAATAACATCATAGTCCCTGAAATATAGATTGTTGTGAAGATTAAATGGAAAATGTATAAGAAATGACCTATTTTCATGTCTGGCACACAGTGACATTAAGTAAATGTTAGTTCACTTCCTCTTTACTTGTATAGAAAACAGTCTTCATGGGTTTTTGGTTGGATCCTGTACTTTTCTGAATTTAGAAAATCTCCCAAAATGTGTAAATGTAAAACTAAAATAATAATTCTTTAAGTGAAAGGCTGAAAAGTATGTGTTACTTGAAAAAAAAGAATTTCCTTATTAAAGTAAACTTATTTGGGAATCAAAATCATTGTTTCTATAATACAAACAGATGGGATCCTTGGATGGCTCAGCGGTTTAGCGCCTGCCTTGGCCCAGGGCATGATCCTGGAGTCCTGGGATTGAGCCCACATCAGGATTCCTGTATGGAGCCTGCTTCTCCCTCTGCCTGTGTCTCTGCCTCTCGCTCTCTCTCATGAATAAATAAAATATTTTTAAAAATGCAAATAGTTGAAAATACAGATCCAGAAAATCTTTGTAGCTGATGAGCACATGTACTCAGAAAATGTCAATTCAATGGGTAAGTTTTCTTAGGAGTCCAGGTTTTGGTTCCTAGGGAAGCAAGTCCACAATAACCTTGTAGTGACATTTTTATGTTTCTCAAAGGGAACTTTGGCTTAAAATATTGAGAAATAGTGATTGGGTGACACTGTCATTGTGGAAATCAGATTTCAGAGCTATTTCCCTTGTTTGTTGCTTGTGTTTTTTATTAAAAAAGGAAATTACTTGTAAAAAAACTGGTCTAATAGTTGAGTTCTCATGATAACATTATTCTGAAACAAATATAATGGCCTTTATTTTAAAAAAAAGTTTACTGAGTTCCATTTATGATCTAGATTATATTTCTAGAAAGTCCCCTCTAGTTGGATTTTCATCTTATGACCCTATTATTTACCACTTAATGGTATATAACTCTTCTCAGGTACCTAGGACCCTAGAGTCAAATTATTGCATTGTCATAAAGGAAAGTAAAGACCATCTATTTTAAGCTCCTGCAACTTATTGCAGGTGAGAATATTGATACCTGTAGAAATATAACAGTTTGCCTAAGGCCACACAATGACTCACTAGCAGAACTTGAACTAAGACCAAAACTTTTTGATTCTGTGTTTATTGAACTACTTCATCACTCTGCCTGTAATGCATGCAAACCAATACTCAATAAAAATTCCCCTGCAAAATATCCCGACCTGGATGCAAGTAGATTCTTGACCAAAAGTTTTTACAAATAAAGCAGACTCTCTACCAGTCATTGCCCTGACTACTAGAACTTTTAGAGTGGTTTCACAACAGACAGCTCTGTCCTCTTTGCTCAAACTCTGACTGAACGGTATATACTGGTATATTAGGATGCCATTTGGCTTACCTTAAATACAAATGGTCACGAAATCCACCTCAAATCACACAGAAGTATTCTCACTCATTTTTTAGTCTTATGCTCCACCATTGCCAGGGTTTGAGCAATCTGTACAACATGATCTCAACAACTTTCCCAGATAAGCTCAAATAGGAACTTCTTTTAATCAAAGAAGGACCTGTGTCAACCTTTGTGTGCAAAGACAATTGCCCTGAATATATTATCTGATTCTTGGTACAGTGCAAGCCACTGCCTACCTCAGTATACCAGGATACCACCTATTTCAGCAGTAAATAATTTTACTGTGTCACAATTACTAAACTTTTCAATTAATGGAAAAGACAGTGGCATCTTGCAACCATGTAAACAAAAAATAAAAATGTCCCCACTAGCAGGATATTTGGGACTGAGACCACTCCCCACCAAAATCACAACAAAGCTTATTACTTTATTATTTTATTCAGAATTATCTTGTGACCAGCAGGCATGGCACAGTCCAAATTTAAGGATTTCCCAACAGAAGTCTCCTTGGTTCAGAACCAGAGAGGTTCCTAGTATTCAGAGTAATAAGAACAATAATCACTTGAAAGATAGGTGCCTCTTTGAAGCTAAACTTGAGTCAACAAAACAACTTTTAAAGCATCAAGAAACACCTCTGAACACACTCTTAATCATTTGTCTTTACTTTTGCATTTGTCCGAAACCAAGTGTCCTTACTTCACTGGCTCGCAGTTTCCCCATATGTATTATGAGGGATTTGAATCTCTAAGAGTTCTTTCAACTCCAAAATCTATGATCTGATTCCTTCTATCCTGAAAGAGGTTATTGTTTCTGTATATGTGAAAAGTAAACTTACCAAAGCAAGAAACTTATATGTAAACTTTCCCTTCATTATGAAACTAGATAAATTATAGAGAGCAAAAATTCAAATGCTCTTTTTTTCTGGCTGAATATGCCATTTTTTCCCCAATAAGTCTCACAAATACAGCTTTCTTAATATTTTGTGTCCTCCTCTCTGGTTGATGGAGAAACAAAGAGCCCTCAGCAAAGAGGGAGCTGCATCACATACTTCATGCTCCTTAAGTAATGGTTTTGGGACTGATGGCATTAACCTGAATTTGTGGTACTCTAGTTAGGCTCAAGGGCAGTCACCATTGATTCAACTGTAAGAAGTCTAAGATGAGAAACCAGGGACCATTTTCACTTTGGACAATGGTCCCACATCTGCCTCTATCTTGGATCTTCATGTCCCCACCAATCTTTCCACATGGAACCACCAATTCCCAGACACTAGTCTGTAACTTACCCTGGAGCCTTGTCACGATTAGCAGTCTTGTTTCTTTGCAGGGAGCTGATGGCAAAAAAGCTTAACTCTGGGTGGCACAGATCCTGCTGATAACTGACAAATTTGTTGTTGAAAGAGGAAGTTGAGTTCATTTGGTCTCTCACCACAGAAACCTTATTTGCACAAACCAAAGGTAAGTCCCTTGAGCAGATGACAGTACTCAAGTTTTATTTCAATTGTACAAAAAAAAATGCAGAATATGGAACCAAAGACTGTGCAAAATCAAACAAAAACTGCATACCAGTCGTTTGTACTGTTCCTCACCCTATCTCTTTCCACCAAAATTCACATGTCTGTCTGTCTCACTAGAATCTCCACAGCAAGATAAAACTTAAGGCAAAATATGAAGAAAGTTTACCTTAGAATAAGAAAGTTGCAACTCCTTCAAGCCTGAGGTCATAGAGTAAGAAAAATCTCAAAAATATAAGTCAGAACTAACAGCAATAGAGTTACCTTTGTTACACTCTTCCCTCCATATGGTGTGCTTTTCTCTCAACCTCTCATCACAAAAGGCATAATTTAATGTGTATTTTAGTAATTTTTGTTCACGGTTTATCCCCTATGTACACTGCAAACTAATTGAGGGCAAGTGTCTGACTCATCTCTATTCCCAACTATCTGGCACAAAGCCTTTATTGTGTTTGTTGAGTGAATAAATGAAGTAATGAATGAAAAAAAAAAAACACTGGGTGTTATACTATTGGAGTTCGATTTGCCAACATATAATACAACATCATATATTTTTATGAGAACACAAGAGTACTACCTGATTTAGTATTGGAACGAACTATATATTTCCTAATCAATTAGTTTGATTTGATTCTTATGGATACTAATAGTTGGGTCACTTGTCTTTTTTATATAATATGCTGAAAAACCTGAAACTAATTTACAGTATACTGGTAGAAAGTTTGGAGATTTTCTTATGGTATGTGTTATATACATATAAAACAAATGTTCAAATAATGCATAAATAAATAAATATTGCTGATTACAGAGCCTCTCTACAGTGTACTAAGATTTTGGTCTTTATGAATAATGTTTATGGGGCTTTATAAGTGTGCAAATTGAAAAATATATACACCTGGAGACTATAGTGTTGGCCAAATCTGAAAGTAGTTATGAAAAAAACAAGGCTTGCAAAGCATACAATCCTCTGTGGGCATGTAAGGGAACCACTTTCAGAAGCCAGGGCCAAGAACTGCAAAGAGCCTCTGGGTAATAGCCATAGCAAAGGGGAAAAAAGAAAGTACAGTGGGTTAGGTCAAACAGTAGCATTTTAATTTATGCACTAAACTAATTAGAGAAGAAAGTACAGGATAATATTTTTGTCGGAGGGCAATCTAGATCGGCAGCAAGCTCTTCTTATAAAACCAGAACCATTCAAGAACTAGATGAAACCATGCCTAACATTTATAGATCTCCTTTTTTTTCATTTATAGATCTCTTATACAAATTTCAAAGTTATCAAGAGTTGGAAAAAGGCACAATTTCAGCACTAAAAACTAAGAATTTGAATTGCTTTATCAAAAGACCATGACTTGTGAGAACTGGCAAAGGGAAAGGATAGCCAACCTGGCTGAGGTTTATCAAATGAAATATGCCTGATCTTGCAAATCCCCTCTTAATTCTTACTTCATATGTTTATCCAACTGTTTTTTATCTGTTGTTAATTTAACTTTCTGACTTGACCTCCTACTAAAAGGATAATACATTGACACTCTAACACACATTTCAGTCCATTTGGCAGTTATATTCTTCACTATAAATTATTAAATTGGCTTTTTCATAAAAATCCATCCTTTGTGAGTTTGGGCTCACAGTATGAGCCAGTTTTCCTAGGGTATGATTATTTTCTGGACAAATAAAGCTTCAGACCTGTTGAGCTTTAGAGCAAAACCCTGAAACAGAAGGAGGAAAAAGATGCTTTCCCTGATAATTAACTATTGTCACTACCTCCAACCTTCATGTCACAGGAAAATAAAAAACAATTTACTAAGAAAACCTGCCAACTTATGTCATTTCTCTTTTGCATGCAAGTATCCTCCGGTTTCATTGGTCCTAAAAAGGGAAGAAAAGTTGCTGAAAAGTGAGTGGCCCAGTTTAGGCAAAGAAAATTTCAACTCAGTAAAGTTTTCAGTATTAATTAAAAGGAGTAAATCTGTGGACAAACCAAAAAAGCTGATAACAGAATTATCACCAATTAACTTTTAGAAGAGAAGTTTTTTTTTTGGTTATTGAATAAAACTGACAGTGAAGGAATCAATAACAATTCAAACAAGTAATAAATATTTAATCATAAGAATCTAAAAATAGTACATATATCCTATTGTGCCCATAGTTCTGAGCTCCTCCCTTCAAAGTTTATTTTTAACAGATGCATCGTAATTTCTCTAGGTTGGGGTAAATTTAAGAATTGATGTTTAAAGACTTTGGATATTCTTTTTTCTTTTTTTAAATTTCTTTTTATTAGAGTTCAATTTGCCAACATATAGAATAACACCCAGGGCTCATATCATCAAGTGCCCCCCCTCAGTGCTCATCATGCAGTCACCCCAACGCCCTGCCCACCTCGTATTCCACCACCCCTTATTCGTTTCCCAGAGGTAGGAGTCTCTCATGCTCTGTCACCCTCTCTGATATTCCACTAATTTTGTCTCCCTTCCCCTTTATTCCCTTTCACGATTTTTTATATTCCACAAATGAATGAGACCATATCATGTTTGTCCTTCTCTGATTGACTTATTTCACTCAACAATAAAACCCTCCAGTTCCATCCACGTCAAAGCAAATGGTGGGTATTTGTCATTTCTAATGGCTGAGTAATCTTCCATTGTATACATTGAGCACATCTCCTTTATCCATTCATCTTTCGATGGACACCGAGGCTCCTTCCACAGTTTGGATACTGTGGACATTATTGCTATAAACATCAGGGTGCAGGTGTCCTGGTGTTTCACTGCATCTGTATCTTTGGGGTAAATTCCCAGCAAGCAGTGCAATTGCTGGGTCCTATGGCAGATGTATTTTTAACTCTTTGAGGAACCAAAGTTTTCCAGAGTGGCTGTACCAGTTGATATTTCCACCAACAGTGTAAGAGGGTTCCCCCTTCTCCACAACCACTTCTACATTTGTTGTTTCCTGTCTTGTTAATTTTCCCCATTCTCACTGGTGTGAGGTGGTATCTCAGTTGGTTTTGATTTGTATTTCCATGATGGGCAGTGATGCGGAGCAATTTCTCATGTGCTTGTTGGCCATGTCTATGTCTTCCTCTGTGAGACTTCTGTTCATGTCTTTTGCCCTTTTCATGATTGGATTGATTCTTTGCTGTTGAGTTTAAAAAGTTCTTTACAGATCTTGGATACTAGCCCTTTATCTGATAGGACATTTGGAAATATCTTCTCCCATTCTGTAGGTTGTCTTTTAGTTTTGTTGACTGTTTCTTTTGCTGTGCAGAAGCTTTTTATCTTGATAAAGTTCCAATAATTCATTTTTGCTTTTCTTTCTCTTGCCTTCGTGGATGTATCTTGCAAGAAGTTGTTGTGGCCAAGTTCAAAAAGGGTGTTGCCTGTATTCTCCTCTAGGATTTTGATGGAATTTTGTCTCACATTTAGATCTTTCATCCATTTTGAGTTTATATTTGTGTATGGTGCAAGAGAATGGCCCAGTTTCATTCTTCTGCATGAGGATGTCCAATTTTCCCAGCACCATTTATTGAAGAGACTGTCGTTTTTTCCAGTGGATAGTCTGTCCTGATTCTAGAATATAAGTTGACCATAAAGTTGAGGGTCCACTTCTGGATTTTCTATTCTGTTCCATTGATCTATGCGTCTGTTTTTGTGCCAGTACCACCCTGTCTTGATGACCACAGCTTTGTAGTACAACCAGAATTCTGGCAACGTGATGCCTCCAGCTATGGTTTTCTTTTTTAATATTCCTCTGGCTATTCGGGGTCTTTTCTGATTCCACACAAATCTTAAGATGATTTGTTCCAACTTTCTGAAGAAAGTGTGTGCTATTTTGATAGGGATTGCATTGAATATGTAAATTACCCTGGGTAGCATTGACATTTTCACAGTATTAATTCTTCCAATCCATGAGCATAGAATAATTTTCCATCTCTTTGTGTCTTCCTCAATTTCTTTCAGAAGTGTTCTATACTTTTTAGGGTATAGATCCTTTACCTCTTTGGTAAGTTTTATTCCTAGGTATCTTATGCTTTTGGGTGCAATTGTAAATGGGATTGACTCCTTAATTTTTCTTTCTTCAGTCTCATTGTTAGTGTATAGAAATACCACTGACTTCTGGGCATTGATTTTGTATCCTGCCACACTTCCAAATTGCTGTATGTGTTCTAGCAATCTTGGGGTGGAGTCTTGTGGGTTTTCTATGTAGAATATCATGTCATCTGCGAAGAGGGAGAGTTTGACTTCTTCTTTGCCAATTTGAATGCCTTTTATTTATTTTTGTTGCCTGATTGCTGAGACTAGGACTTCTAGTAGTACTATGTTGAATAGCAGTGGTGAGAGTAGACATCCCTGTTGTGTTCCTATCCTAGGGGAAAGGCTCGCAGTGTTTCCCCAGTGAGAATGATAGTTGCTGTGGGCTTTTCATAGGTGGCTTTTAAGATGCTGAGGAATGTTCCCTCTATCTCTACACTCTGAAGAGTTTTGATCAGGAATGGATGCTGTATTTTGTGAAATACTTTCTCTGCATCTATTGAGAGGATCATATGGTTCTTATTTTTTCTCTTGCTTATATGATCAGTTACATTGATTGATTTGCGAGTGTTGAACCAGCCTTGCATCCCATGGATAAATCCCACTTGGTCATTGTGAATAATCTTAATGTATTGTTGGATCCTTTTGGCTAGTATAGGATTCTTGTTGAGAATTTTTGCATCCATGTTCAACAGGGATGTTAGTCTATAATTCTCCTTTTTGGTGGGGTCTTTGTCTGGTTTCTGAAATAAGGTGATGCTGGCCTCATAGAATGAGTTTGGAAGTATTCCTTCTCTTTCTATCTTTCTGAACAGCTTTAGTAGAATACGTATGGTTTCGTCTTTAAATGTTTGATAGAATTCCCCAGGGAAGCCATCTGGCCCTGGACTTTGGTGTCTTGGGAAGTTTTTGATGACCCTTTCCATTTCCTCCCTGGTTATTGGCCTGTTCAGGTTTTCTATTTCTTCCTGTTCCAGTGTTGGTAGTTTGTAGTTTTCCATGAATGCGTCCATTTCTTCTAGAATGCCTAAATTATTGGCGTAAAGCTACTCATAATAAGTTTTTAAGATCTTTTGTATTTCCTTGGTATTGGCGGTGATCTCTCCTTTCTCATTCATGATTTTATTAATTTGAGTCTTTGCTCCCTTCTTTTTAATAAGGCTGGCTAATGGTTTATCTATCATATTAATTCTTTCAAAGAACCAACTCCTGTTTGTGTTGAGCTGTTCCACAGTTCTTTTGGTCTGTATTTCATGAGTGCTGCTTGAATCTTTATTAACTCTCTACTTCTGCTGGGTGTAGGATCTATTTGCTGTTTTTTTTTCTAGCTCATTTTGGTGCAAAGTTAGCTTTTGTTTTTGGGTTCTTTCCAGTTTTTTGGGTGACTACTTGTATAACGATGTATTTCCCCTTAGGACTGCTTTTGCTGTATCCCAAGGATTTTGAACGGTTGTATCTTCATTCTCATTAGTTTCCATGAATCTTTTTAATTCTCCCCGAATTTCCTGGTTGACCCCTTCATCTTTTAGCAGGATGGTCCTTCGCCTCCACGTGTTTTAAATCCTTCCAAACTTCTTCTTGTGATTTAGTTCTAATTTCAAAGCATTTTGGTCTGACAATATGCAGGAGTCAATCCCAATCTTTTGGTATCGGTGAAAACCTGATTTGTGACCCAGTATGTGGTTTATTCTGGAGAAAGTTCCATGTGCACTTGAGAGAATGTGTATTCAGTTGCGTTTGGATGTAAAGGTCTATAAATATCAGTGAAATCCATCTGACCCAGTGTATCATTTAAAGTTCTTGTTTCTTTGGAGATGTTGTGCTTTAAAGATCTCTCGATTGTAGAAAACTCTACATTCAAGTCGCCAAGTATAAGTGTATTATTATCTAAGTGTGTCTTAACTTTGGTTATTAATTGATTGATATACGTGGCAGCTCCCAAATTCGGGGCATAAATATTCATGATTGTTAGGTTCTCTTGTTGGATAGATCCTTTAAGTATGATATAGTGTCCCTCTTCATCTCTTACTACAATCTTTGGGATAAACTTTAATTAATCTGATATAAGGATGGCTACCCCTGCTTTCTTTTGAAGACCATTTGAATGATAAATGGTTCTCAAACCTTTTATTTTCAGGCTGTAGGTGTCCTTATCTAAAATGAGTCTCTTGTAGACAGCAAATAGATGTGTCTTGCTTTTTATCCAGTCTTAAACCCTGTGCCCTTTTATGAGGTCATTAAGGCCACTTACATTCAGAGTTACTATTGAAAGATATGAATTTAGTGTCATCATGATACCTATTCAGTCCCTGTTTTTGTAGATTGTTTCCGTTGACTTCCTCTTTTTATTACAGAGTCCCCCTTAGTATTTCTTGGAGAGCCGGTTTGGTGGTCTCATATTCTTTCAGTTTCTGCCTATCTTGGTAGCTCTTTATCTCTCCCTCTATTCTGCATGAGAGCCTTGCTGGATATAGTATCCTTGGCTGCAGTTTCTTGTCATTTAAGACCCTGAATATATCCTGCCTGTCCTTTCTTGCCTGCCAGGTCTGTGGAGAGGTCTGCTGTTATCCTAATGCTTTGCCCCATAAATGTTAAACATTTCTTGTCTCTTGCTGCTTTAAGGATTTTCTCTTTGTCTTTGGAATTTGCAAGTTTCACTATGAAATGTCGGGGTATTGAACGGTTTTTATTGATTTTAGGGGGAATCTGTCTATCCCCTGGATCTGAATGCCTATTTCCCTTCCCAAGTTAGGGACGTTCTCAGGTATGATTTGTTCAAATACATATTCTGGACCTCTGCCCCTTTCGGCACCCTTGGGAACCCCAATTTAACGTATTTTTTCCTTCTGAGGTTGTCATTTCTTTTCCTTAACCTATCCTCATGAGCTTTTAATAGTTTTTCTCCTTTTTCCTCAGTTTCCTTCCTTGCCATCAACTTGTCTTCTATGTCACTCACTCGTTCTTCCACCTCATTAACCCTCATCGTTAGGACTTCTAGTTTGGATTGCATCTCATTCAATTGATTTTTAATTTCTGCCTGATTGTATCTAAATTCTGCAGTCATAAAGTCTCGTGAGTCCTTAATGCTTTTTTCTAGAACCACCAGTAGCTGTATAATAGTGCTTCTGAATTGGCTTTCTGACATTGAATTGTAATCCAAATTTTGTAACTCTGTGGAGAGAGGACTGTTCCTGATTCTTTCTTTTGAGGTGAGTTTGCTTTCTAGTCATTTTGCTCAGTGCAGAGTGGCCAAAACAAGTTGTACCGGAAAAAGGAGAAAAAGAGAGAAAAAAAAAGAGGAAGAAAAAAATGAATAAAGGGGGAGTAACAAACAGAAAACAAAAATCAAGGGGGAGTATCCTCTGATTCTATATACTGTAAATCCCTCGACTTCCCCTGGAACTTTCAAGTGCTGCTTGGTCAATAACTTGCTTTTCCCCTGTCCTTCTAGCTGGTCTTTTGGGGGAGGGGTCGGGGAGGGGCTTGCTTTGTTGATTCTCAGGTGTGTGCACCTGGGGAAGCTGCCCCGCCTTTGCCAAGTGCAGGGCTCAGTGGGAGTTGTGTATCCTGTGAGGCCCCTGCTCAGTCCGAGGTACAAGGTGCCACCAGGAGGAACAACAACAGTGGCTGCGGCCAGCTGTCCAGCTTTTGAGACATCTTCCACAGTAACTACCGCAACTCTCAGTCCGCAGGGGCCTGGATGCTCCGGGGGAGGGGTCACCGATCTGCACAGCTTGGGGCCGCCCAGTGGCAGAAGCATCCTTGCTGTCTTGTGTCCTCCAGGCCTCTGCCTGTCCCGGGGGGAGCGCCAGATCTTGGGCTGTGTCCCCCAGCGCCCTGGGCTCCGGGGCATGCACTATGATATAGTGATACCGGGGAATAACTACCCTCGGCGGGTAGCCATCGCCGGAGCTCCATCCAAGCTGCTCCCGGTGCCATGAAGCTCCCTCCGCCAACTTTGGATATTCTTTAATAGTATGAGTAGATTAGGAGTTAGAGCTATTATTGAGGACATTATTCATTACAATATGCTGTGATTTTTAGGAGAACACAAGAGTACTACCTGATTTTTGTAATAGAACAAACTATATATGTCCTAATCAATTGGTTTGATTTGATTCTTATGGATACTAATAATTGGGTCACTTGTCTTTTTTATATAGTCTGCTGAAAAACCCAAAACTAATTTACAGTCTACTTGTAGAAAGTTTGGAGATTTTCTTACGGTAATTTTTTATTATCATCTTTCATGGCTCTATTTTTATGTCTTTGCTCATTTTCTCTTTCTTATTTTACAGCTAATATTTCTAATATTATCTTGCTACAGTATGCAGCATTTTATTTTTTAAAAAAATTTATTTTTTATTGGTGTTCAATTTGTCAACCTACAGAATAACACCCAGTGCTCATCCCATCAACTGCCCTCCTCAGTGCCCGCCACCGAGTCACCCCCACCCCCCGCCCACCTCCCCTTCCACCACCCCTAGTTCGTTTCCCAGAGTAAGGAATCTTTCATGTTCTGCCTCCCTTTCTGATATTTTCCACTTATTTTTTCTCCTTTCCCCTTTATTCCATTTCACAATTTTTTATATTCCCCAAATGAATGAAACCATATAAATTTTGTCCTTCTCCGATTGACTTATTTCACTCAGCATAATACCCTCCAGTTCGATCCACGTCGAAGTAAATGGTGGGTATTTGTCGCTTCTAATGGATGAGTAATATTCTATTATATACATAAACCACATCTTCTTTATCCATTCATCTTTCAATGGACCCCAAGGCTCCTTCCACAGTTTGGCTATTGTGGACATTGCTGCTATAAACATCAGGGTGTAGGTGTCCCGGCTTTTCATTGCATCTATATCTTTGGGGTAAATCCCCATCAATGCAATTGCTGGGTCGTAGGGCAGATCTGTTTTTATCTCTTTGAGGAACCTCCACACAGTCTTCCAGAGTGGCTGCACCAGTTCACATTCCCACCATCAACGAAAAGCCCACAGAAAATATAATTCTCAATGGGGAAGCACTCGGAGCCTTTCTCCTAAGATCAGGAACAAGACAGGGATGTCCACTCTCACCACTGCTATTCAACATAGTACTAGAAGTCCTAGCCTCAGCAATCAGACAACAAAAAGAAGTAAAGGCATTCAAACTGGCAAAGAAGAAGTCAAACTCTCCCTCTTCACTGATGACATGATACTCTACATAGAAAACCCAAAAGACTCCACCCCAAGATTGCTAGAACTCATAGAGCAATTTAGAAGTGTGGCAGGATACAAAATCAATGCCCAGAAGTCAGTGATATTTCTATACACTAACAATGAGCCTGAAGAAAGAGAAATTAAGGAGTCAATCCCATTTACAATTGCACCCAAAAGCATAAGATACCTAGGAATAAACCTAACCAAAGAGGTAAAGGATCTATACCCTAAAAAGTATAGAACACTTCTGAAAGAAATTGAGGAAGACAGAAAAAGATGGAAAAATATTCTATGCTCATGGATTGGAAGAATTAATACTGTGAAAATGTCAATGCTACCCAGGGCAATGTACACATTTAATGCAATCCCTATCAAAATACCATGGACTTTCTTCAGAGAGTTGGAACAAATCATCTTAAGATTTGTGTGGAATCAGAAAAGACCCCGAATAGCCAGGGGAATTTTAAAAAAGAAAACCATAGCTGGGGGCATCACAATGCCAGATTTCCGGTTGTACTACAAAGCCGTGGTCATCAAGACAGTGTGGTACTGGCACAGAAACAGACACATAGATCAATGGAACAGAATAGAGAATCCAGAAGTGGACCCTCAAATTTACGATCAACTAATATTCGACAAGGGAGGAAAGACTATCCACTGGAAAAAAAGACAGTCTCCTCATTAAATGGTGCTGGGAAAATTGGACATCCACATGCAGAAGAATGAAACTAGACCACTCTCTTGCACCATACACAAAGGTCAACTCAAAATGGATGAAAGATCTAAATGTGAGACAAGATTCCATCAAAATCCTAGAGGAGGGGGGGAGGGGCAAGATGGCGGAAGAGCAGGGTCCCCAAATCGCCTGTCCCCACCAAATTACCTAGATAACCTTCAAACCATCCTGAAAATCTACGAATTCGGCCTGAGATGTAAAGAGAGACCAGCTGGGACGCTACAGTGAGAAGAGTCCGCGCTTCTATCAAGGTAGGAAGACGGGGAAGAAGAAATAAAGGAACAAAAGGCCTCCAAGGGGGAGGGGCCCCGCGAGGAGCCGGGCTGAGGCCGGGGCGAGTGTCCCCAGGACAGGAGAGCCCCGTCCCGGAGGAGCAGGAGCTGCACCAACCTTCCCGGGCGGGCGGAAAGGGGCTCGCAGGGAGTTGGAGCAGGACCCAGGAGGGCGGGGATGCCCTCGGGCTCCCGGGGACACTAACAGACACCTGCGCCCCGGGAGAGTGCGCCGAGCTCCCTAAGGGCTGCAGCGCGCACGGCGGGGCCGGAGCAGCTCGGAGGGGCTCGGGCGGCGGCTCCGCGGAGGGGGCTGCGGGGCGGGAGCGCGAATCCCACAGCGCAGGCCCCGGAGCACAGGGCGCCAGGACACAGCCCAGGATCCGGCCTCCCCCGGGACAGGCAGAGGCCGGGAGGGCCCGAGACAGTGAGGACGCTCCTACCCCGAGCTGAGCAGATCAGCGGCCCCGCCCCGGAGCCTCCAGGCCCTGCGGACGGAGAACCGAGAGCCCCGAGCCCCGTAGTTCCTGCGGAGGCTGAATCCAGGCTTCCAGAGTTGCCGTAGCAACTGCTGCTGTTCCTCCTGGGGCCTGGCGGGGTAAACAACCCCCGCAGAGCCCTGCAGCAGGCAGGGGCAGAGCAGCTCCCCCAAGTGCTAACACCTGAAAATCAGCACAGCAGGCCCCTCCCCCAGAAGACCAGCTGGACGGACCAGTGATACTCCCCCGTGTTCCAATACAACTTGTTTTTGGCCACTCTGCACTGAGCAAAATGACTAGAAGGAAAACCTCACTTCAAAAGAAAGAATCAGAAACAGCCCTCTCTCCCACAGGGTTACAAAATCTGGATTACACTTCAATGTCAGAAAGCCAATTCAGAAGCACTATTCTACAGCTACTGGTGGCTCTAGAAAAAAGCATTAAGGCCTCACGAGACTTCATGACTGCAGAATTTAGATCCAATCAGGCAGAAATTAAAAATCAACTGAATGAGATGCAATCCAAACTAGAAGTCCTAACGACGAGGGTTAACGAGGTGGAAGAACGAGTGAGTGACATAGAAGACAAGTTAATGGCAAAGAGGGAAACTGAGGAAAAAAGAGATTAAACAATTAAAGAACCACGAAGACAGATTAAGGCAAATAAATGACACTCTGAGGAAGAAAAACCTACGTTTAATTGGGGTTCCCGAGGGCGCCGAAGGGGACAGAGGGCCAGAATATGTATTTGAACAAATCCTAGCTGAAAACTTTCCCAATCTGGGAAGGGAAACAGGCATTCAGATCCAGGAAATAGAGAGATCCCCCCCTAAAATCAATAAAAACCGTTCAACACCTCGACATCTAATAGTGAAGCTTGCAAATTCCAAAGATAAAGAGAAGATCCTTAAAGCAGCAAGAGACAAGAAGTCCCTGACTTTCATGGGGAGGAATATTAGGGTAACAGCAGACCTCTCCACAGAGACCTGGCAGGCCAGAAAGGGCTGGCAGGATATATTCAGGGTCCTAAATGAGAAGAACATGCAACCAAGAATACTTTATCCAGCAAGGCTCTCATTCAAAATGGAAGGAGAGATAAAGAGCTTCCAAGACAGGCAGGAACTGAAAGAATATGTGACCTCCAAACCAGCTCTGCAAGAAATTTTAAGGGGGACTCTTAAAACTCCCCTTTAAGAAGAAGGTCAGTGGAACAATCCACAAAAACAAGGACTAAATAGATATCATGATGACACTAAACTCATATCTGTCAATAGTAACTCTGAACGTGAATGGGCTTAATGACCCCATCAAAAGGCGCAGAGTACCATGGACTTTCTTCAGAGACTTAGAACAAATTATTTTAAGATTCGTGTGGAATCAGAAAAGACCCCAAACAGCCAGGGGAATTTTAAAAAAAGAAAACCATATCTGGGGGCATCACAATGCCAGATTTCAGGTTGTACTACAAAGCTGTGTTCATCAAGACAGTGTGGTACTGGCACAAAAACAGACATATAGATCAATGGAACAGAACAGAGAACCCAGAAGTGGACCCTGAACTTTATGCTCAACTAATATACGATAAAGGAGGAAAGACGATCCACTAGAAGAAAGACAGTCTCTTCAATAAATGGTGCTGGGAAAATTGGACATCCACATGCAGAAGAATGAAACTGGACCACTCTCTTGCACCATACACAAAGATAAACTCAAAATAGATGAAAGATCTAAATGTGAGACAAGATTCCATCAAAATCCCAGAGAAGAACTCAGGCAACACCCTTTTTGAACTTGGCCACAGTAACCGGAGAAGGACAAACAGTGTATGTTCTCATTCATTTGGGGAATAGGAATAATAGCGAAAGGGAATATAAGGGAAGGGAGAAGAAATGTGTGAGAAATATCAGAAAGGGAGACAGAACATAAAGACTTCTAACTCTGGGAAATGAACTAGGGGTGGTGGAGGGGGAGGAGGGCGGGGGGTGGGGGTGAATGGGTGACGGGCACTGAGGGGTACACTTGATGGGATGAGCACTGGGTGTTATTCTGTATGTTGGTAAATTGAACACCAATAAAAATTAATTTATAAAAAAAAATAAATAAATAAATAAAGTACCCAGAAAAAAAAAATAAAATAAAATAAACAAACAAAAAAAAAAATCCTAGAGGAGAACACAGGCAACACCCTTTTTGAACTCGGCCACAGGAACTTCTTGCAAGATACATCCACGAAGGCAAAAGAAACAAAAGCAAAAATGAACTATTGGGACTTCATCAAGATAAGAAGCTTTTGCACAGCAAAAGATACAGCCAACAAAACTAAAAGACAACCTCCAGAATGGGAGAAGATATTTGCAAATGACGTATCAGTATGGAGCATTTTAAATGATTTTCAATCCATTCTTGAGCAGTAGTGGAACAAAATAAATTAAAAAGAGTGAACTGTGACTTTAATTCCTTTTGTTTTACAACTATTAGATATTAATTGTTTTAGATAAGCAGTTTTCAACAGTTTCCCATATCTGGAGAGGAAATAATGGGGAAAATAGCAGAGTAGGGAGACCATAAGTTCACCTTATTCCATGGATACAGCTCAATAATAGTCACATCAGTGTAAATAACCCAGAAAATAATGCATAGCTTAGGGAAAAAAATCCACAAAGGATAGAGAAGAGGCCACATCAAAAAACAGTAGAAAATATAAAGATGTGGTTTGGGAGTGAAATCAGCCATGCCAGTCCATGCTCAAGAGGAAGATGGTGACACAGAGAAAGGTGAGAAAAACACTATCATACTGAGGAGCATGCATAGAGAAGACAAATCCCCAAAATATTTGGCCTGGAAAGCAAGAAAGCTAGAGGAGCCACATCATGAATTCTGAAGCAGGACTTAAAGCCTAGAATTTTAAAAGTCATCAGGGTTAGCTCTGGATGAGCCTGGAGGACATCAGGAGGCTGAGTCCCAACTCTTAAAGAGAGAGTGTGACAAACAACCAAGGAAGATAGAGCCTCGAAGTAAAGTTTGAAGAATTCCAGGAGCAGACAGGAAGGAGAGTTATTTACTCATCTTCAAGTGTGGCCCAGGAAGGCAGGGATCGGGGGGGAGATCTCTCCAGGAATAAGGTAGTTGGCAGGTGACATTTCTTTCCTCTGCACCTCAACATAAACCCATAGCCACCATAGAGAACAAGATCAATGCCAATAATCTCTACCTAATTTGCTTATGGCAAGCTCCATGCCCCCATACTTTAGCAGATCTGCTCTTCCCAGTCACTCTTACCTCAGTCCCAGTGCTGTAGGTTCCTTTCCCCCAAAGACCTGTATAAACCTCATAAACAACTTATGTCCCAACCCATGATTTTTGTGAAAACTCAGTTCTGGTGACAGTGGTGGCAGCAGGTCTCATTTTGCAAACAGACTGGTGCACACCCTCTTAAAACATGCTCCACCCAGATGGAGACGAAAGAACTGCCCACAACAGGCAAAGAAAGGCTCTGTAGACAACTGAACTGAAGGAAAACGTGACCAGGACTCAACAGGAGGGCACATGCAACATACATAGGGGATACTCCTTGAAGAGCCACATCCTGGGGAATAGTGGACTCTGCACCACAGGGAACTATAGGACCACTTCTTCATGAAGCCATTACCTTCAAGAATAGGAGTTGTAGTTGATTTCTTAACACACGGACACAGATACAGAGATTTAGACAAAATGAGGATACAGAGAAATATCTCCCAAATGAAAAAAAAGGACAAAACCACAGCAAAAGACCCACATGAAACAGATTTAAGCAATAAATGTGACAGAAAATTTGAAGTATACCATCATAAAAATACTTAATGGACTTGAGAAAAGAGTGGAGGACATCAGTGAGACCCTTGATAAAAAAATAAAATGAATCAATCACAGATGAACATAATAAATGAAATTAAAAATACACTGACTCCATCAAGCATACTAACATTCACATTATAGGCATCCCAGAAGAAGAGAAGGAAGAGAGGGAAGAAAATTAATTTGAAGTAATAATAGCTGAAAACTTCCCTAATCTGGGAAATCTAGGAGGCACAGAGATCCCTCCAAAAAGTCAAACCAAGGAGGTCCACACCAGAGACATGGTAATTAAAATATGAAAACCTAGTGATAAAAAAATTTAAAAGAAGCAAGAGAGAAGACAGTTACATATGTGAGGAACCTCATAAGGCTATGAGAAGATTTTTCAGCAGAAATTTTGCAAGCCAGAAGAGTGGCATGATATATTCTAAGCGCTGAAAGTGAAAAATCTGCAGGCAAGAATACTATACAGAGCAAGGCTACCATTCAGAATAGGAGGGATAAGAAGTTTCTCAAACAAAACTAAAGGAGTTCATGACTACTAAACCAGCCCTACAAGAAATAATAAATGATAAATGGAGAATGCCTGGGTGGCTCAGTTGGTTGAGCATCTGACTCTTGATCTTGGCTCAGGCTTCGATCTCACCATTGTGAGTTCAAGCCCTATGTTGGGTTGCTTGATGGGTATTGAGACTACTTTAAAAAAAGAAAGAATAAAAGGTACTCTGAGTGGAAAGTTTCACCATAAGTGAAAGCAGGAAAAGTAAAAAACACAAAAAAAGTAAAAATAATTATTTCTGTAAAAATCAAATTATGAATAAAATAAAACGATGTAAAATATGACACCATATATCTAAAATGTGAAGGGGAGTAGAGAAGTAAAGAATGAGTTCAAAGTTAAGTGGCCATCTTCTACATGTATACTGATATATGCAGAAAATATTATCTAGAACCTGAATTGTAACAATAAGTCAAAAATCAGTACTTGATATGCAAAGAATTAAGAGAAAGGAATAAAGGAATCCAAGTATACCACTTAAGAAAGCAAAAAAAAAAAAGACCCAAGAAAAGAAAGGATCAGAGGAAAACTACAAAAACAACCATAGAACAAGTAACAAAATGGCAATAAATACGTATCCATCAATACTTACTTTGAACATGAAGGAGGAAAATGATGGTGGAATGGGAGGACCCTAGGTTTACCTCATCTCACAAATGCAACTATATAACTATTGAATCATCCTCAATACTCCAGAAATTGGCCTGAAGACTAGCAGAATAAATACCACAACTGAAGGTAGAGAAGAAGCCACATCAAAGAAGGTAGGGACTGTGGAGACACAGTCTCAGAGAGAAGCAGATCCTGCAGTTGGGAGGGAGACACAGTTGTGGAGAGGGGGAGAGACATACTAACACACACACAGGGGACCACATGGGATAAATCCCCACGGTAACTCATTTGGGAAGTGAGAGGGGGTGAATTTCATGAATTTTGGCAACCAACAAAGCTTTGACCCTGGAGGTTGAAAGGTCAACAGACTTGTCTGGGATAGAGCCCAGAGGACATTGTGGTAAGAAGGCAGGCAAACCACCTGGGGACATATAGCATGGAATCTGCAATCTGAAGAGCACCTGGGTCACATGGTAGGGAGGTTATTCATTCATCTTGGAATACATCCCAGAGAGAGCATTCATAGACACATGCTCTGGGAACAAAGGAACTGGCTGGTGTCATTTCCCTCCCCTCATCATTTATAAATACTGGGTACCCAGCAAGAACCAACACAGTGCCAACACTGTTGACTAACTTGCTTACACCAAGCACCGATCCCTCCAGCAGAACCACCATTCCCAGTCACAATTGCCTCAGTTCCAGCACAGTAGGCCCACTCCCCAAAAAGACTAGGACAAACCCTTGCACATATTGCATCTCCTGATGTAGATTTGTGGGCTTTCAGTTCCACTGGCAGTGGGGATAGGTATTATTTCACAGAGAAGAGCACACTTAACTTAAAACACACCACACTTAGGTCATGAACAAAACACTGCCCCAATATGGCAAAGATAGTCTCTACAAATGAGTGGCCTGAAAGATAAAGCAGCCACAACAAAACATCAGAGCACAAGCAACACATATCAGAGACACTCGCAGAAATGCTAGGCCATGGGGACCACAAAACACTACAGAGCAGGGAACTACAGGACCTCTTTCTTCAGCAATTACCCTTAAGAACAGAAAAGTAGCTGACTTTCATAGTACACAGAGACTCAAAGAAAATGAGAGTACAGAGAAATTTATTCCAAATGATGAACAGAACAAGTCCACTGTCAGAGATATAAGGGAAAGAGATGTAAATAATATGCCTGATGGAGAATTTAAAGTAATGATCACAAGAATATTCACTGGACTTGAGAAAAGAGTGGAAGGCATCAGTGAGACATTTAACACAGAGATAATGAATAACATAACAGAGATAAAGGGCTTAATAAGCAAAGTGAGAAACAACATGCTTGATGTAATGAACAGAAGTCTGGAAGAAGCATAGGAATGAATTAATGACCTAGAAGAGAGTATAATGGAAAGTAATCAAACTGAACAAAATAAAGAAAACAGAATTATGTAACATAAGAATAGACTTAGAGAACTCAGTTGACTCTATAAATGTAATAACATTTATATTAATGGTATACTAGAAAAAGAAGAGAGAGAAAAGGGGGCAAAAGATACATTTGAAGGAATAATAGCTAAAATTTCTCTAATCTTGGGAAGAACACAAATATCCAGATACAGGAGGCACAGACTACCCCCATCAAAATCAATAAAACTTCATCAATACCAAACACATTGTAATTAAATTAGCAAAATATAGTGACAAAGAAAAAAATTTTTAAAGCAGCAAGACAGAACTCAAAAGAGAAAGCCCAAAAGGCTGGCAGGGGATTTTACAGAAGAAATTTTCCAAGCTAGAATAAAGTAGCATGATATATCCAAAGAGCTGAATGGGAAAAAATCTACAGGCAAAAATATTCAGGAAGGCTATCACTTTGAATAAAAGAGATAGCAAGTTTTCCAGATAGACAAAAACTAAAGGACTTTGTGATCACAAATAAGCCCTGCAGGAAATATTAAAGGAGATTCATTCAATGGAACAGAAAGACCAAAAGTGGTAGTATAAAGTAAAGAAACACAAAAGCAATAAAGATGATTTTTCTGTAAATAAAATCAGTCAAGAAACCCACAAAATTAAAGGGTGTAAAATATGACAATATTTACCTAAAATGTGGGAAGGAGAGTAGTAAAGATTGGGTTCAAACTTAAATGATCATTAGCTGCCTAGAGAATGCTATACGCAGATGATGTTTTATACAAAGCTAGTGGTAAATCATATATCAAAACCACTAATAAATATATGAAAAGTGTAAAGGCAAAGAAATCCAAATATATTACTAAAGAAAAGAAGATAAAGCATGCAAGGGAAAGATAAGAATGTATTAGGGAAAATCTTCAGAAACAACCCCAAAACAAATAATAAAATGACAATAAATACACATCTATCAATAATTACTTTGAATGCAAATGGACTAAATACTCCAATGAAAAGACATATGTCAGAATGGTTAAAAAAAAACAAGAAACCCATCTATATGCTGCCTATAAGAGGCATATTTTCCACCTAAAGACACCTTCAAATTGAAAGAGAGGGGATAAGGAATCATCTACCATGCAAATCATTGCCAAAAGAAAGCCAGGGTAGCAAAACCTACACAGACAAAATAAATGTTAAAAGAAAGACTATAACAGGAGGCAAAGAAAGAGTCTATATTACAATAAAGGGGACAATCAAAAAGAAGATATAACAATTATAAATATTTATAGACCCAACATAGGAACTCCCAAATACATAAAAAAGTTAATAAAAAGCATAAAAGAACTAATCAGTAATAATAGGAAACAATGACTTTGAATGACATTTTGGACCAGATGGATTTAACACATATATTCAGAATATTCTATTTTAAAACAGTAGAATATACATTCTTTTCAAGAGCACATGAAACATTCTCCAGAATAGATAACATTCAGCCCATAAAGCAAGCCTCAACAAACTCAGGAAGATTGAAATAATACCATGAAACTTTCCTGAATACAACACTATGAAACTAGAAGTCAACCACAAGAAAAAATCTGGAAAGCCCACAAATAATATGATGGTTAAATAACATGCTACTAAACAACAAATGTGTCAACCAGGAAATAAGAGAAATAAAAAAGTACATTGGTCCAAAATTTCTAGGATGCAGTAAAAGTTGTTCTAAGAGGGAAGTTATACCAATACAAGCCTACCCCCAAAAGAAAACAAATCTCAAATAAACAAGTTAACTTTACACCTAAAGAACTAGAAAAAGAGCAAACAAAACCTAAAACTTGCAGAAGGAAAAAAAATAAAGGTTAGAGCAGAAACAATCAACATAGAATATTTTAAAAAGAAAGGATCAATGAAACCAGGAGCTAGTACTTTGGAAAACTAAATAAAATTGATAAAACTCTAGCCAGGCTTATCAAAAAAAGAAAGAGAAAGAACTCTAATAAACAAAATCACAAATGAGAGAGAAAAAATAGCAATCAACACCACAGAAATACAAAAAATATAAGACAAATATAAGACCATATTATGAAAAAGTATATGCCAACAAATTGGACATTCCAGAATACATGGATAAATTCCTAGAGCCATATAAAGTATCAAAACCAAAACAGAAAGAGATAGAAAATATGAACAGACCAATAACCAGAAAAAATTCAATCAGTAATCCAAGAACCCCTCAAAACAAAAGTTCAGGACAATATAGCTTCACAAGTGAATTCTAACAAACATTTAAGGCAGAATTAATACCCATTATTTGGAAACTATTCCAAAAAATAGAAAAAAAAGGAAAACTTCCGAATTCATTCCTTTGGCCAGCATTACCCTGATACCAAAACTAAGTAAACACACCACTAGAAAAGAGAACTACAGGCCAATATCCCTGATGAACAAAAATCCCTGAACAAAACAAACACTGTCAAGCCAAATCCAACAATACATTAAAAATCATTCATCTGGATCAAGTGTTATTTATTTAAGTTTGAAATGATTGTTCAATATTCACAAATCAATTAACATGATATATTACATCGATAAGAAAAAGGGTAAGAGTCATATTATCATTTCAATAGATGCAGAAATAAAGGCATTTGAGAAAGTACAACCTTCATTCATGGTAAAATCTGTCAAAACAAACTAGGCTTGGAGGTAACATACCTCAACATATTTTTTTTTAATTTTTTTTTATTTATTTATGATAGTCACAGAGAGAGAGAGAGAGAGAGAGAGAGAGAGAGAGAGAGAGAGAGAGAGGCAGAGACATAGGCAGAGGGAGAAGCAGGCTCCATGCACTGGGAGCCCGACATGGGATTCAATCCTGGGTCTCCAGGATCGCGCCCTGGGCCAAAGACAGGCGCCAAACCGCTGAGCCACCCAGGGATCCCCATACCTCAACATATTAAAGACTATTATGAAGAAACCATAGCTAACATCATTCTTAACAGGAAAAAATTGGGAGCTTTTCCCATAAGGTCCAGAACAAGACAAAGATGTCCATGCTCACCACTTCTGTCTGACGTAGTATGGGACATCCTAACCACAGCAATCAGACATTTCCACAAGCAAGGGAAACAAATGCAAAAATTAACTATTGGGACTTCATCAAGATAAAAAGCTTTTGCACAGCAAAGGAAACATTCAACAAAGCTAAAAGGCAACTTACAGAAGGAGAGAAGATATTTGCAAATGACATATCAGACAAAGGGCTAGAATCCAAGATCTATGAAGAACTTATCAAACTCAAAACACATAAAACAAATAATCCAGTCAAGAAATGGACAGAAGACATGAACAGACATTTCTCCAAAGAAGACATACAAATGACCAACAGACACATGAAAATATGTTCAACATCATTTGTCATCAGGGAAATACAAATCAAAGCCACAATGAGGTACCACCTCACATCAGTCAGAATGGCTAAAATTAACAAGTCAGGGAACAACATATGTTGCCGAGGATGTGGAGAAAAAGGAACCCTCTTACACTATTGGTGGGCATGCAAGCTGGTGCAGCCACTCTGGGAAACAGTATGGAGGTTCCTCAAGAAGTTAAAAAGATCAGTTGACTATATTTTTGGTACATTTATAAGCTTTTCTATTTTGGTCCATTGATCTATGTGTCTGTTTTGTGCCAGTACCATACTGTCTTATTGATGACAGCTTTGTAACATAACTTAAATATGATGCCTCCAGCTCTGCCTTTATTTTTCAAGATTGCTTTGGCTATTTGGGGTCTTTTGTGGTTCTATCCTAATTTTAGTATTGTTTGTTCTAGCTCTGTGAAAAATGTTCTGTTATTTTGATAGGGATTGCATTAAAAGCACAAATTGCTTTGGACAGTATAGAAATGATCATGGACTTTTTTTTCCATTTCTTTGTGTCATCTTCAATTTCTTTCATCAGTGTTTTATAGTTTTTAGAGTATAGGTCTTTGGTTAGGTTAATTCCTAAGTATCTTACGGTTTTTGATGCAAATGTAAATGGGATTAATTCTTTGAATTCTCTTTCTGCTGCTCCATTATTGGTGTATAGAAATGAGCAGATTTCTGTACATTGATTTTTGTATCCTATGACTTTACTGAATTTGGGTATCAGTTCTAGCAGTTTTTTGGTGGAGTCTATTGAGTTTTCTACGTAGAGTATCATGTTGTCTACAAATAGTGAACGTTTGACTTTTTTCTGACTGATCCAGATGCCTTTTATTTCTTTTTGTTGTCTGATTGCTGAGGTTAGAGTTTCCAGTACTATATTAAGTAACAGTATTGAGAGTGGACACTCCTGTCTTGTTCCTGACCATAGAGGAGAACATTTCAATTTTTCCCCATTGAGGATGATATTACCTGTGAGATTTTTGTATATGGCCTTTTTGATGATGAAGTATGTTTCCTCTGAAACTACCTTGTTCGCAGCTTTTATCATGAGGGGATGTTGTAATTTGTCTAATGCTTTTTCTGTATCTGTTGAAATGATCATATGGTTCTTATCATTTCTTTTATTAATGTGGTGTATCAAATTGATTGATTTATGACTTGATCCACCCTTGCAGCCCAGCAATATATCCCACTACTCTTGGATTCAATTTGTTAGCATTTTGTTGAGAATCTTTGCATCTATGTTCATAAGGGAAATTAGCCTATATTCTCTTTTTCAATGGCATCGTCTGGTTTTGAAATCATGATATTACAGATCTCATAGGATGACTTTGGAAGTTTTCTTCCATTTCTATTTTTTGAATGATTTGAGAATTATAGGTATTAACTCTTCTTTAAATACGTGGTAGAATTCACCTATGATGCTATCTGTCCATAGACTTTTGTTTATTGGGAGTTTTTTTATTATTGATTCAATTACTTTGCTGATTATCAGTCTGGTCAAGTTTTCCATTTCTTCCTGTTTAAGTTTTGGTAGTGTATATGTTTATAGGAATTTATCCATTAATTTTGGATCATGCAAGTTGTTGGCATATAATTTTTCATGAAATTCTCTTATAATTTTTTGTATCTCTATAATTATTGTGATCCCTCTTCATTCAGAATTTATTTATTTGTGTCCTTTCTCTTTTCTTTTTGATAAGTCTGACTAGATGTTTATCAGTTTTATTAATCTTTCAAATAACTAACTCCTGGTTTCATTGATCTGTTCAACTGGTGTCTTCTTTCTTTCGTATCATTTATTTCTGCTCTAATATTTATTAGATATTCCCTTCTTTTGCTGGCTTTAGGAATAATTTGTTGTTCTTTTTCTAACTCTTTTAGTGTGAAGTTAGGTTGTATATTTGAAATTTTCTTGTTTCTTGAGGAAGGGCTCTATTAGTATGTACTTCCCTTTCAGAAACACTTCTGCTGCATCCCAAAGTGTTGGATTATTGTGTTTTCATTTTCATTTCTTTTCATGTATTTTTTCTATTTCTTGTTTAATTTTCTGGTTTACTCATTCATTCTTTAATAGGATGTTCCTTAAACTCCATGTATTTTTGGTATTTCCAATATCTTTCTTATAGTTGACTCTAACTTTCTTAGTGTTGTGGTAGGAAAACATGAGTAGAATGATCACAGGATTTCTGTACTTGTTCAGTCCTGATTTGTCCCGAGTATATGATCTATACTGAAGAATGTCCCATATGCACATGAAAAGAATGTCTATTCCACTGCTTTAGGAGGAAATGCTCAAAATATATCTGTTAAATCCATCCAGTCCGGTTGTAATTCAAAGCCATTGTGCCCTGGTTGATTTTCTGCCTAGATGATCTGTCCTTTGTTGTAAGTGGGGTATTAAAATCCCCTACTATTATTGTATTATAAATGAATTGCTTTATGTTCATTATTATTTCTTTATATATTTGGGTGCTCCCAAGTTGGTGGCATAAATATTTGCAATTGTTAGAACTTCTTCTTGGATAGACCCTTTATTATGATGCAGTGTCCTTTTTCAATTCTTGTTAATAGTTTCTGCTTTAAAATCTAGTTTTTCTGATATAAGTATGGCTACTCTGGTTTTCTTCTGACTTCTATTTGCATGATAAATATTTCTCTATCCCCTAACTTTTAATCTGTAGGTGTCTCAGGGCTAAATTGAATCCCTTGGAGGTAACATATAGATGAGTCTTGTTCTTTTATCCATTCTGACACTATATATCTTTTGATTGGCATACTTGTTCCATGTACATTCAGAGTAATTATTGACAGAAATGTATTTAGTGCCATTTTATTATTTCTTTTGTCATTGTTCCTGAGGATTTTCTATGCTCCTTTCTAATCTTTATTGCTTTTGGTCTTTCTTCCCCACTCAAAGAGTTCCCATTTAATATTTCTCACAGGATTAGTTAGGTGATCATGAACTCCTTTAGTTTTTATTTGTCTGGGGAACTCTTTATCTCTCCTTGTTCTCTGACTGATTCCCTTGCCATATAGAGTATTAATGGCTCTAGACTTTTCACATTCAGCAGATTAAATATGTCATGCCACTGTTTTCTGGATTGTTAAATTTCTGTGGAAAGTTGTGCTGCTAACCTATTGATCTTCCCTTTTAAGTTAGGGACTTCTTTTGACTTGGTGCTTTAAGATTTATTCTTTATCTCTGTATATTTCAAATGTAACTACAATATGTCTTGGTGTTGGCCTGCTTTTGTTGATTTTGATGGAAGTTCTCTGTGCCTCCTAGATTTGGATGTCTGTTTCTTTCCCCATATTAGGGAAGTTTTCAGGTATAATATCCCCAAACATAACTCCTGTCCCCGTTTCTCTCTCTTCTTCTGGGGCTCATATGACATAAATACTATTACATTTTATGGAGTCACAGAGTCCCTAATTCTACTTTCATAATCCAAGATTTTCCTTTCCATCTCTTGTTCAGCTTCATTATTTTCCATAATTCTATCTTTTAAATCACTTATCCATTCCCCTGCTTCTTGTTTCCTTGTGGTTATTATTTTCAATTGGTTTTTGTTTCTCAGTTATTGTATTTTTCATTTCAGCCTGATTGGTTTTTAGCTCTTGTATCACTGTCGTAAGGGACTTTCTGATGTCTTCTATGCTTTTTTCAATCCCATCTACTATCATCATGCTTGCTGCTCTAAATTCTGAATCAGGTACATTACTTATATCTGTTTCAATTAATCCCTGGCTGTAACCTTTTCTTATTCTTTTGTTTGGGATGAATTCCTCCATCTTCACATTTTTTCTAGGTATCTGAGTTCTTCTCTACGTTAATAAAGCCTGTTACATTTCCTGCTCCCAAGAGTAACGACTTATTAAGAAGAGATCATTTAATGTCTAGGGCCTGGAGCTTCAAGAAGTGTCTCTGGTGTGTACTGCATGCACTTTGCTGCTGTTTTGGGTGCTCTGTCCCTCGTTAGTCATCTACAGAGTTTTCCCTTGCCTGCAGTGGAGAGTGTTTTGACCTTGGCCAGAGTTTGGTGAGTTTTAACTAGTCGTGCTCTGGTCTTCTTGTTAAACGAGACATGATACTATTTCCACTAAAACTGAGACTTTGCAGAGCTCCATGATCAGTAGACATGGTGTATGCAGGGATTTTTGCTGTTCTTCTGCAGGAGAGACCCTCTGTGCTGTTCCTAAGGCACAGTTGATCTACAAAAGCAGTATCAGCAAAGCACAGGGAAGCAGGATTTGGTAAAGGCAGGTTAGACAGCCAGTGTTGACCTCATACTGTTTACTGATGTTGGTTTATGCTGAGGACTGGGGAAAGGAAATGGTGCTAGCCCTCTCCTGTGTCTCTGAAAAAGGGTGTCTGTTTTTTCTGTTCTCAGGGAAACACTTCCAGAAAGGTGAATAATTTCTCCTTTTGTGTCACAGGTGTTTTTCAGATTGCTGATTTCACTTTCTTTCTCTGGGTCACTAGTCTTCCTGGAGCAGCAAAGTGTACTTTGCTCTTTACTCTAGGCAGGCATGCTTACTTTTAGGATAACAAACATCAGGGGTCTGGTCTGTTGGAGACCTACACTGGTCCTCTGGCAAAGGGTCTTGCCACACTGAGACTGGTGCAGATTTGACCTAGAAGGAAAAAATGTGCCAGAACACAAGGGCGTGTGATTTGGGGCAAGTAGGCTAAACACTCAGTGTCCTGGTTAGCTGCTCTCATCAGATGTGTCTCTTCCATGGTGAATGTTAGAGGAGGAAAATGGAATATGCAGGTTCTTTTTTCCCCAGAGTGTCAATGCCACCTCTCACAGATGCACTCTGAAAAGAATGGACAGTGTATCCTTGCGCCACTAGTCAATCTTCAGATCACACAGTCTGCCCTGGGGTTGTTTGTCTGCCTCTACTCCAGGAATAGGGCAGTGTCCTCATGTCTCTATCTCAGCCAAGCCCAAGGGCCTCTGAAATTCTAGTCTTTGAGCCATGCTGGTTGCAAAAGCACATAAAATTCAGCCCCTCTCACTTCCCAGCCAATGGCATTGGGAAATTTTTCTTCTGGTACATATCTTTTTGGATTCCACTTTTCACTGTTTTCCATGACCAGGGCTCCCTCCTCTCGGTAGCACCTGCAATCCATTTCTCCATCAAACCATGTTTCCACACTTCCTACCTTCCTCAAAGTGACCTCTTCTCTCCCTCTAGTTGTGCAGTTAGTTTTATCAGTCCTCAGGTCGATTTCTTTGAGTATTCAGAGTGAATCAATAATTATCTACCTGTGATTTTTTTTCTACCTGTGATTAAGGGATGAGGCAATCTTAGAGTCCTATTACACCACCATCATAGCTCCCTAAAGGGGTCTAATGTTTTGCATATTTTTCACTAAAACTTTTTTGAGTCATACACTGAAGTATCTTTCTTCAATTAGAAAAAAATACTTTGTAGAATAGTTAAGATGACAGAAGATTAGGGGGGTCCTAATCTTTTCTTGTCCCTCAAACACAACTTGATAGTTACCAAATCTTTTGGAACACCCAAGAAATCAATTGGATGCTTGAGAGAGCAAAAACTGCAAGTCTACAAGTAGAAAAAGCTACCAACTTTTGGAAGGTAGGAGGTGTAGAGATTTGAATTGGGGGATATTTTGCTGTGGAAATGGCAGCAGGGAGGGAACCTGCTTACAGAGACTACCACAAAGTATTATAAAAAACAGAGTGCAAAATCTGGATTTGTAAAAGTCTGCTACAGTCAGGGACTTGCCTGGCTTATACGTTCTCAGGTGGCAAAGTGGAATGGAATCCTAGGTCGGAGGATCCCCTGGGTTGCAAGAAGAATGGGTGGCAACTAAATGTTACACTGTTCTCAAACACAAGAGCTCAGAAGCTGGGTGAGAACAATGATTCCTGGTGCCAGCTTTCTGTTCTGTTTTGCCATAAACCGTGAACTGCTGTGAAATTGTGTGACCACTTTCCTGGAATGGCAAATGGCAAAATCTTGGCAAGAACATCCCCTGGAGGAACAGTTGCAGGTCTGTACATCTGAATTCTCTAATATTTGGAATTTTGAAACTCTGTCATGCACCTGAGATTAAAACAAAACAAAACAAAACAAAAGCAAAAACAAAAACAAAAAAAAACCTTCGTCACAGGCAGAGTAAATGCAGGGTTCTGACAGCAATCAGAAACACAAGAGTGATTGATTTATCTTCTATAATGGCTCACTGCACTACAGGGGATGAATTTTCAGCTCTGAGACTTTAGGGCACTACCATATATATCCCACCTTTCAGTGACTCGTCTTCAACGAACAAAATAATGCCACCTAGTGGAGGCTGGAGCTGCTTACACCAAGTCTCAACCCCCTGTGCCCTGGAGGCACATATCCACTAGGACAAGACCACCCGAAAAAATCAGCCCAACAGGCTCCTCCCTTAGAAGACCTGCAAAAAAAAAAAAAAAAAAAAAACCACCTTACTTGTGGGCAGCCCAGGTGGCTCAGCAGTTTAGTGCTGCCTTCAGCCCAGGGTGTGATCCTGGAGACCCAGGATCCGGTCCCATATAGGGCTCCCTGAACAGAGCCTGCTTCTCCCTCTGCCTGTGTCTCTGCCTCTCTCTCTGTGTCTCTCATGAATAAATAAATAAAATCTTTAAAAAAAGAAAAAAAAACTTACTTGCACCAATTTACTGATCTTAGAGTGCCGCAAAGCTTCAACTCTAGGGGAAAAGAAGATCTAGCTTCCTCTTCTCTTTTATTTTTTATTTATTATTATTTTTTCACTTACTTTCTTAGTTTTTCAATTCCTCCTTTTAATTTTTATTACAATTTTAAAATTTTTGTTTATATATACTTATATGTTTTAATTATTTTTATTGGAGTTCAATTTGCCAATATATAGCCTAACAACCAGTGCTCATCCCATCAAGTGCCTCCGTCAGTGTCCATAACCCAGTCACCCTAAAACCCTGCCCACCTCCCTTTCCATCACCCCTTGTTCATTTCCCAGAGTTAGGAGTCTCTCATGTTCTCTCTCCCTCTCTGATATTTCCCACTCATTTTCTCTCCTTTCCCTTTATTCCCTTTCACTATTTTTATATTCCCCAAAAGAATGAGACCATATAATGCTTCTCCTTCTCTGATTGACTTATTTCACTCAGCATAATACCCTCCAGGTCCCTCCATGTCGAAGCAAAAGGTGGGTATTTATTGTTTCTAATGGCTGAGTAATATTCCATTGTATACATAGACCACATCTTCTTTATCCATTCATCTTTCGATGGACACCGAGACTCCTTCCACAGTTTGTCTATTGTGGACATTGCTGCTAGAAACATTGGGGTGCAGGTGTCCCGGAGTTTCACTACGTCTGCATCTTTGGGGTAAATTCCCAGCAGTGCAATTGCTGGGTGGTAGGGCAGATGTATT
Source organism: Nyctereutes procyonoides (assembly GCF_905146905.1). Lineage (NCBI taxonomy): Eukaryota > Metazoa > Chordata > Mammalia > Carnivora > Canidae > Nyctereutes > Nyctereutes procyonoides. Next base: position 59,842,733 of record NW_026575125.1, on the reverse strand, counting down.
TTTAACTCTTTGAGGAACCTCCACACAGTTTTTCAGAGTGGCTATAGCAGTCCACATTCCCATCAACAGTGCAAGAGGGTTCCCTTTATCCACAGCTTCTCCAACATTTGTTGTTTCCTCTCTTGTTAATTATACCCAATCTCACTGGTGTGAGGTGTTATCTCAGTGTGGTTTTGATTTGTATTTCCATGATGGGCAGTGATGCGGAGCATTTTCTCATGTGCTTGTTGGCCATGTCTATGTCTTCCTCTGTGAGATTTCTATTCATGTCTTTTGCCCATTTCATGATTGGATTGTTTGTTTCTTTGGTGTTGAGTTTAATAAGTTCTTTAGAGATCTTGGATACTAGTCCTTTATCTGATACGTCATTTGCAAATATCCTCTCCAATTATTTAGGTTGTCTTTTAGTTTTGTTGACTCTTTCTTTTGCTGTGCAAAAGCTTCTTATCTTGATGAAGTCCCAATAGTTCATTTTTGCTTTTGTTTCTCTTGCCTTCATGGATATATCTTGCAAGAAGTTACTGTGGCCAAGTTCAAAAAGGGTGTTGCCTGTGTTCTCCTCTAGGATTTTGATGGAATCTTGTCTCACATTTAGATCTTTCATCCATTTTGAGTTTATATTTGTGTATGGTGCAAGAGAATGGTCTAGTTTCATTCTTCTGCATGCGGATGTCCAATTTTCCCAGCACCATTTAATGAGGAGACTGTCTTTTTTCCAGTGGATAGTCTTTCCTCCTTTGTCGAATATTAGTTGACCATAAAGTTGAGGGTCCAGTTCTGGATTCTCAATTCTGTTCCATTGATCAGTGAGTCTGTTTTTGTGCCAGTACCACACTGCTGATGACCACAGCTTTGTAGTACAACCTGAAATGTGGGATTGTGATGCCCTCAGCTATGGTTTTCTGTTTTAATATTCCCCTGGCTATTCGGAGTCTTTTCTGATTCCACACAAATCTTAAGACGGTTTGTTCCAACTCTCTGAAGAAAGTCCATGCTATTTTGATAGGGATTGCATTAAATGTGTACATTGCCCTGGGTAGCATTGACATTTACACACTATTAATTCTTCCAATCCATGAGCATGGAATAATTTTCCATCTCTTTGTGTCTTCCTCAATTTCTTTCAGAAGTGTTCTATAGTTTTTAGAGTATAAATCCTTTACCTTTTTGTTAGGTTTATGCCTAGGTATCTTATGCTTTTGGGTGCAATTGTCAATGGGATTGACTCCTTAATTTCTCTTTCTTCAGTCTCATTGTTAGTGTATAGAAATGCCACTGACTTCTGGGCATTGATTTTGTATCCTATCACACTGCCAATTGCTGTATGAGTTCTAGCAATCTTGGGGTGGAGGCTTTTGGGTTTACAATGGACAGTATCATTCATCTGCGAAGAGGGAGAGTTTGGCTTCTTCTTTACCAATTTGAATGTCTTTTATTTCTTTTTGTTGCCTGATTGCTGAGGCTAGGACTTCTAGTACTATGTTGAATAGCAGTGGTGAGAGTGGACATCCCTGTCTTGTTCCTGATCTTAGGGGAAAGGTTCCCAGTGCTTCCCCATTGAGAATGATATTTGCTGTGGGCTTTTCATATATGGCTTTAAGATGCTGAGGAATGTTCCCTCTATCCCTACACTCTGAAGAGTTTTGATCAGGAATGGATGCTGTATTTTGTCAAATACTTTCTCTGTATCTATTGAGAGGATCATATGCTTCTTGTTTTTTCTCTTGCTGATATGATGAATCACATTGATTGCTTTACAAGTGTTGAACCAGCCTTCCATCCCAGAGATAAATCCCATTTGGTCATGCTGAATAATCTTCTTAATGTATTTTTGGATCCTATTGGCTGGTATCTTGTTGAGAATTTTTGCATCCATGTTCATCAGGGGTATTGGTCTATAATTCTCCTTTTGGTGGGGTCTTTGTCTGGTTTTGGAATTCAGGGCATTTTGGCCTCATAGAATGAGTTTGGAATTATTCCATCTCTTTCTATCTTTCTGAACAGCTTTAGTAGAATAGGTACATTTTCTTCTGTAAACATTTCAAAGAATTCCCCTGGGAAGACATGTGGCCCTGGACTTTTGTGTCTTGGGAGGTTTTGGATGACTGCTTCAATTTCCTCCCGGTTATTGGCCTGTTCAGGTTTTCTATTTTTTCCTGTTCCAATTTTGGTAATTTGTGATTTTCTAGAAATGCGTCCTTTTCTTCTAGATTGCCTAATTTATTGACATATAGCTGCTTAATATAAGTTTTTAAGATCGTTTGTATTTCCTTGGTATTGCTGGTGATCTCTCCTTTCTCATTCATGATTTTATTAATTTGAGTCTTTTCTCTCTTCTTTTTAATAAGGCTGTATAATAGTTATCTATCTTATTAATTCTTTCAAAGAACCAACTCCTGGTTTTGTTGATCTGTTCCACAATTCTCCTGGTCTCTCATTGAGTTCTGCTCGAATCTTCATTAACTCTCTTCTTTTGCTGGGTGTAAGATCTATTTGCTGTTTTTCCTCTGCTCCTTTAGGTGCAAGTTTAGCTTTGGTATTTGATTCTTTCCATTTTTTGGATGTATGCTTGTATTGCAATTTATTTCGCCCTCAGGACTGCTTTGTTGTACCCCAAACATGTTAAACGGTTGTATCTCATTCTCATTAGTTTCCATGAATCTTTTTAATTCTTCCCTAATTTCCTGGTTGACCCTTTCATCTTTTAGCAGGATGGTCCTTCACCTCCACGTGTTTGAAATCCTTCAAAACTTCTGCTTGTGATTTACTTCTAATTTCCAAGCATTATTGTCTGAAAATATGCAGGGGATGATCCCAATCTTTTGGTATCAGTTAAGACCTGATTTGTGACCCATAAAGTGGTCTATTCTGGAGAAAGTTCCATGTGTACTTGAGAAGAATGTGTATTCAGTTGCGTTTGGATGTAAAGGTCTGTAAATATCAGTGAAATCCATCCGGTCCAGTGTATCATTTGAAGCTTTGTTTCTTTGGAGATGTTGTGCTTAGAAGATATCTCGAATGTAGAAAGTGCTACATTCAAGTCACCAAGTATAAGTCTATTATTATCTAAGTATGTCTTAACTTTGGTTATTAATTGATTGATATACTTGGCAGCTCCCACATTCGGGGTATAAATATTCATGATTGTTAGGTCCTCTTGTTGGATAGATCCTTTAAGTATGGTATAGTGTCCCTCTTCATCTCTTACTAGAATCTTTGGGATAAACTTTAATTCATCTGATATAAGGATGGCTACCCCTGCTTTCTTTTGAGGACCATTTGCATGGTAAATGGTCCTCCAATCCTTTATTTTCAGGCTGCAGGTGTCCTTATGTCTAAAATGAGTCTCTTGTAGACAGCAAATAAATGGGTTCTGCTTTTTTATCCAGTCTGAAACCCTGAGCTTTTTGATGGGATCATTACGCCCATTCACGTTCAGAGTTACTATTGAAAGATAGGAATTTAGCGTTATCATGACACTTATTCACTCCCTGTTTTGTGGATTGTTCCCTTTGACTTCCTCTTTCTACTACAGAGTCTCCCTTAGTACTTCTTGCAGAGCTGGCTTCGTGGTCACATATTCTTTCAGTTTCTTCCTATCCTGGAAGCTCTTTGTCTCTCCTTCTATTGTGAATGAGAGCCTTGCTGGATAAAGTATTCTTGGCTGCAGGTTCTTCTCATTTAGGATCCTGAATATATCCTGCCAGCCCTTTCTGGTCTGCCAGGTCTCTGTGGAGAGGTCTGCTGTTAATCTAATATTTCTCCCCATAAATTTAGAAAATTCTTGTCTCTTGCTGCTTTAAGGACCTTCTCTTTCTTTGGAATTTGCAAGTTTCACTATTAAATGTCGAGGTGTTGAGCGGTTTTTATTGATCTTAGGGGGGATCTCTCTATTTCGTGGATCTGAATGCCTGTTTCCCTTCCCAGGTTAGGAAAGTTTTCAGCTATGATTTGTTCAAATACATATTCTGGACCTCTGTCCCTTTCTGTGCCCACGGGAACCCCAATAAAACAGAGATTTTTCCTTCTGATGCTGTCATTTATTTCCCTTAACCTATCCTCATGATCTTTTAATTGTTTTTCTTTTTTCTCAGTCTCCCTCCTTGCCATCAACTTGTCTTCTATGTCACACACTCGTTCTTCTATCTCGTTAACCCTTGTCGTTAGGACCTCTTGTTTGTATTGCATCTCATTTAATTGATTTTTAATTTCTGCCTAATTAGATCTAAATTCTGCAGTCACGAAGTCTCTTTAATCCTTTATGCTTTTTTTCTAGGGCCACCAGTAGCTTTATAATTGTGCTTCTGAATTCACTTTCTGACATTGAATTGTAATCCAAATTTTGTAACTCTATGGGAGAGAGGATTGTTTCTGATTCTTTCTTTTGAGGTGAGTTTTCCCTTCTAGTCATTTTGCTCAGTGCAGAGTGGCCAAAAACAAGTTGTACTGGAAAAAGGAGAAAAAGAGAGAAGAGAAAAAAGAAAAAAAAAGAAAAAAGAAAAGAATAAAGGGGGAAGAAATAAAACAAAAACAAGGGGGAGTATCCTCTGATTCTATATACTGTAAATCCCTCGACTTCCCCTGGAACTTTCCAGTGCTGCTTGGTCAATAACTTGCTTTTCCCCTGTCCTTCTAGCTGGTCTTCTGGCCGAGGGGCCTGCTGTGCTAATTCTCAGGTGTGTGCACCTGGGGGAGCTTCTCAGCCCCCTGTCTGGTGCAGGTCTCAGTGGGAATTGTTTATCCTGTTTATCCTGTGAGGCAACTGAGGCTCACTGGGGGTTGTTTATCCTGTGAGGCCCCATGAGGAACAACAACAGTGGTGGCGGCCAGCTCTCCAGCCCTGGAGTCAGCTCCCATAGTATCTACCACATCTCCCAGTCAGCAGAGGCCTGGATGCTCCAGGGGCGCGGGCCGCTGATCTGCACAGCTCAGACCGCCCAGTGGCAGGAGCGTCCTTGATGTCCTGTGTCCTCCCCGCCTCTGCCTGTCCTAGGGGGAGCGTGGGATCTTGGGCTGTGTCCCCCAGCGCCCTGGGCTCTGGGGCCTGCACTGCTGGAATTGTGTTCCCGGGGCCACCAGTACCCTCTGCGCAGAGCTGCTGCTGGGGCTTCTCCCGGGTCTCACCGTGTCCGTACTGCAACCCTTTAGGGAGCTCGGCTGAGGTGTGTGGCGCTCTCCCCCAGGGCGCAGGTCCTGTGTTAGTGCCCCTGGGAGCTTGAGGGCATCCCCGCCCCTCCTGGGCTCCTGCCTCAACTCCCTGGGAGGGCCTTTCAGTCCGGGAAGATTGGTGATGCTACTGCTTCTCTGGGACTGGGCTTTCCTGTCCTGGGGGCACTTGTTGCAGGGCCTTAGCCCAGCTCCTCGCGGGGCCCCTCCCCCTTGGATGCTTTTTTATTTCTTTATGTTTTTTTTCCCCTCGTCTTCCTACCTTGATAGAAGCGGAACTCTTCTCACTGTAGCATTCCAGGCTGTTATCTCTACAAATCTCAGACCGAATTTGTAGGTTTTCAGGATGATTTGAAAGTTATCTAGGTAATTTAGGGGGGACAGGTGACTTGGGGACCCTACTCTTCTGCCCTCTTGCCCTCCCCCCCTATTTTTTTTACTTTCAACTTTTGTATTTTATTTTATTTTATTTTATTTTATTTTATTTTATTTTATTGGGTATCTAGTTTCTTTTAACAAGCAGCATCTAGTCTGTTTGCTTTTTTTTGTTTCTTTGTTTTGATTGGGTTGTTTGTGTGTGTTATTTTGTTTTCTTTTTTTTCTTTTCTTTTCTTTTCTGGACAAAAAGACAAGATGGAGAATTTCACCCTGAAAGAAAGAAAGGGAAATAGAACTCATGGCCAGGAATTTAATTGATACAGATACAAGTAAGAATCTTAACTAGAATTTAAATTGATTATTATAAGGATACTAGCTGGGCTTTAAAAAATTATAGAATACAATAGAGAATCCTTGGATGTACAGATTAAAGAACTAGAATCTAATCAGGAAAAAAATTAAAATGCTATGGGGCACCTGAGTGGCTCCGTGGTTGAACAATTGCCTTCAGCTCAGGTCGTGATCCCAGGGTCCTGGGATAGAATCCTGCATCAGGCTCCATGCAAGGAGCCTGCTTCTCCCTCTGCCTATGTCTCTGCCTCTCTCTCTTTCTGTTATAAATAAATAAATAAATAGATAAATAAATAAATAAATAAATAATTTTAAAAATAATAAAAAAATTCCAAGACACAATCCCAAGTGCAGAACATAAAAACAAGTATGGATGAAGCAGAGGAGCCAACCAGTGACTTAGAAGATAAAATGGAATATAATAAAGCAGAATAAAAGAGGGAGAGAAAGGTTTGGACCATGAAGGTAGACTTAGGGAACTCAGCAACTTGTTAAAATGTAACAACATTCACATGTTTGGAGTCACAGAAGATAAAGAGAAAGAAAAGGGGGCAGAAGGTTTGTGTAAACAAATTATAGCTGAAAACTTCTCTAATCTGGGAAGAACACAGACATTAAAATCTAAGAACTCCCGTTAAATTTAACAAAAGCCAAACACAGCCAAGACATATCATAGTCAAATTCACAAAATATACAGACAAGGAAAGAATCAAGAAAGTAGCAAGGGGATAAAAGTTCTTAACCTACAAGGGAATACCGACCAAATTCAAAGTAGATCTGTCCACAAAAATGTGGCAGGCCAGAAAGTAGTGGCAGGAAATATTCAACATACTGAATGGCAAAAATATGCAGTCAAGAATTTTTTATCAGCAAGACTGTCATTCAAAATTAAAGGAGTGATAAAGGATTTCCCACACAATCAAAAACTAAAGGACTTCCTGACCATTAAACCAGCCCTGTAAGAATATTTAAGGGGAGTACTTTGAATGGAGGAAAAGATCAAAAGCAACAAAGACTAGAAAGGACCAGAGAACACCATGAGAAACATCAAATTTACAGTAACAGAATAGCACTAGAGTCATATGTTTCAATAATCACTCTGAATGTAAATGGAATAAATGCTCCAGTCAAAATACATAGGGTATACAAGAGACTCATTTTAGACATAAAGATATCTACAGATTGAAAGTGATAGGATGGAGAAATATCTATAATGCTAATAGACATCAAGAAAAAAAGAGTACCATACTTATATCAGAAAAACTATATTTTATTTATTTTTTTTCTTTTTTTTGAAAAACTATATTTTAAAACAAAGACTAATAAAAGATGAAGAAGGGCACTATATCATAATTAAGGAGTCTATCCATGAAGAGGATCTGACAATTATAAATATTTTTGCCCCCAGCTTGGGAGCACCCAAAAATATAAATCAATTAACAATAACCATAAAGAAAGTCATTGATAATAATACAATAATAGTAAGTGACCTTAACACCCCACTGACAGCAATGGACATATCATCTAAGGAGGAAATCAATCAGGATACAATGGCTTTGAATGACACACTGGACCAGAAGGACTTAACAGATATATTCAGGGCATTTCATCTTAAAATAGCAGAATACATATTCTTCTTGAGTGCACATGGAACATTCTCCTGAGTAGATCACATACTGGGTCACAAATCAACCCTCAACAAGTACAAAAAATTCAGATCATACCAAGCATATTTTCAGACCACAACATTAGGAAACCAGAAGTCAACCACAAGAAAAAAATGGGAAAGACCACAAATACATGGAAGTTAAAGAATATCCTACTACATAATAACTGGCTTAACCAGTAAATTAAATAAGAAATTTAAAAAAATACATGGAAGCAAATGAAAATAAAAATAGGACAGTCCAAAACTTTTGCGATGGAGCAAAGGCAGTCCTAAGAGGGAAGTATATTGCAATAGGCCTACCTCAAGAAGCAAGAAGAGTCTCATATATATAACCTAACCTTAGGCCTAAAGGAGCTAGTAAAGGAACAGAAAATGAAGCCTAAAGCCAGCAGCAGAAGACAAATAATGAAGATTAGAGTAGAAATAAATGATATAGGGATTACATTGAACGTGTAAATTGCCCTGGGTAACATCGACATTTTCACAATATTAATTCTGCCAATCCATGAGCATGGAATATTTTTCCATCTCTTTGTGTCTTCCTCAATTTCTTTCAGAAGTGTTCTGTAGTTTTTAGGGTATAGATCCTTTACCTCTTTGGTTAGGTTTATTCCTAGGTATCTTATGCTTTTGGGTGCAATTGTAAATGGGATTGACTCCTTAATTTCTCTTTCTTCAGTCTCATTGTTAGTGTATAGGAATGCCATTGATTTCTGGGCATTGATTTTGTATCCTGCCACGCTACCAAATTGCTGTATGAGTTCTAGCAATCTTGGGGTGGAGGCTTTTGGGTTTTCTATGTAGAGTATCATGTCATCGGCGAAGAGGGAGAGTTTGACTTCTTCTTTGCCAATTTGAATGCCTTTAATGTCTTTTTGTTGTCTGATTGCTGAGGCTAGGACTTCCAATACTATGTTGAATAGCAGTGGTGAGAGTGGACATCCCTGTCTTGTTCCTGATCTTAGGGGAAAGGCTCCCAGTGCTTCCCCATTGAGAATGATATTTGCTGTGGGCTTTTCGTAGATGGCTTTTAAGATGTCGAGGAAAGTTCCCTCTATCCCTACACTCTGAAGAGTTTTGATCAGGAATGGATGCTGTATTTTGTCAAATGCTTTCTCTGCATCTAATGAGAGGATCATATGGTTCTTGGTTTTTCTCTTGCTGATATGATGAATCACATTGATTGTTTTACGAGTGTTGAACCAGCCTTGTGTCCCGGGGATAAATCCTACTTGGTCATGGTGAATAATTTTCTTAATGTGTTGTTGGATCCTATTGGCTAGTATCTTGTTGAGAATTTTTGCATCCATGTTCATCAGGGATATTGGTCTGTAATTCTCCTTTTTGGTGGGGTCTTTGTCTGGTTTTGGAATTAAGGTGATGCTGGCCTCATAGAATGAATTTGGAAGTACTCCATCTCTTTCTATCTTTCCAAACAGCTTTAGTAGAATAGGTATGATTTCTTCTTTAAACGTTTGATAGAATTCCCCTGGGAAGCCATCTGGCCCTGGACTCTTGTGTCTTGGGAGGTTTTTGATGACTGCTTCAATTTCCTCCCTGGTTATTGGCCTGTTCAGGTTTTCTATTTCTTCCTGCTCCAGTTTTGGTAGTTTGTGGCTTTCCAGGAATGCGTCCATTTCTTCTAGATTGCCTAATTTATTGGCGTAGAGCTGTTCATAATATGTTTTTAAAATCGTTTGTATTTCCTTGGTGTTGGTAGTGATCTCTCCTTTCTCATTCATGATTTTATTAATTTGAGTCTTCTCTCTCTTCTTTTTAATAAGGTTGGCTAATGGTTTATCTATCTTATTAATTCTTTCAAAGAACCAACTCCTGGTTCTATTGATCTGTTCCACAGTTCTTCTGGTCTCAATTTCATTGAGTTCTGCTCGAATTTTAATTAACTCTCTTCTTCTGCTGGTCGTCGGGTCGATTTGCTGCTTCTTCTCTAGCTCCTTTATGTGTAAGGTTAGCTTTTGTATTTGAGTTCTTTCCAGTTTTTGAATGGATGCTTGTATTGCGATGTATTTCCCCCTCAGGACTGCTTTTGCTGCATCCCAAAGATTTTGAACGGTTGTATCTTCATTCTCATTAGTTTCCATGAATCTTTTTAATTCTTCCTTAATTTCCTGGTTGACCCTTTTATCTTTTAGCAGGATGGTCCTTAACCTCCACGTGTTTGAGGTCCTTCCAAACTTCTTCTTGTGATTGAGTTCTAATTTCAAGGCGTTATGGTCTGAGAATATGCAGGGGACGATCCCAATCTTTTGGTATCGGTTCAGACCCGATTTGTGACCCAGTATGTGGTCTATTCTGGAGAAAGTTCCATGTGCACTTGAGAAGAATGTGTATTCAGTTGAGTTTGGATGTAAAGTTCTGTAGATATCTGTGAAATCTATCTGGTCCAGTGTATCATTTAAAGCTCTCGTTTCTTTGGAGATGTTGTGCTTAGAAGACCTATCAAGGGTAGAAAGAGCTAGATTGAAGTCACCAAGTATAAGTGTATTATTATCTAAGTATTTCTTCACTTTGGTTAATAATTCGTTTAAGTATTTGGCAGCTCCCACATTCGGGGCATATATATTGAGGATTGTTAAGTCCTCTTGTTGGATAGATCCTTTAAGTATGATATAGTGTCCCTCTTCGTCTCTCACTACAGTCTTCGGGGTAAATTTTAGTTTATCTGATATAAGGATGGCTACCCCTGCTTTCTTTTGAGAACCATTTGAATGGTAAATGGTTCTCCAACCTTTTATTTTCAGGTTGTAGGTGTCCTTCTGTCTAAAATGAGTCTCTTGTAGACAGCAAATAGATGGGTCCTGCTTTTTTATCCAGTCTGAAACCCTGCGCCTTTTGATGGGGTCATTGAGCCCGTTCACGTTCAGAGTTACTATTGACAGATATGAGTTTAGTGTCATCATGATATCTATTTAGTCCTTGTTTTTGTGGATTGTTCCACTGAACTTCTTCTTAAAGGGGAATTTTAAGAGTCCCCTTAAAATTTCTTGCAGAGCTGGTTTGGAGGTCACATATTCTTTCAGTTCCTGCCTGTCTTGGAAGCTCTTTATCTCTCCTTCCATTTTGAATGAGAGCCTTGCTGGATAAAGTATTCTTGGTTGCATGTTCTTCTCATTTAGGACCCTGAATATATCCTGCCAGCCCTTTCTGGCCTGCCAGGTCTCTGTGGAGAGGTCTGCTGTTACCCTAATATTCCTCCCCATGAAAGTCAGGGACTTCTTGTCTCTTGCTGCTTTAAGGATCTTCTCTTTATCTTTGGAATTTGCAAGCTTCACTATTAGATGTCGAGGTGTTGAACGGTTTTTATTGATTTTAGGGGGGGATCTCTCTATTTCCTGGATCTGAATGCCTGTTTCCCTTCCCAGATTGGGAAAGTTTTCAGCTAGGATTTGTTCAAATACATATTCTGGCCCTCTGTCCCTTTCGGCGCCCTCGGGAACCCCAATTAAACGTAGGTTTTTCTTCCTTAGGCTGTCATTTATTTCCCTTAATCTGTCTTCATGGTCTTTTAATTGTCTGTCTCTTTTTTCCTCAGTTTCCCTCTTTGCCATTAACTTGTCTTCTATGTCACTCACTCGTTCTTCCACCTCGTTAACCCTCGTCGTTAGGACTTCTAGTTTGGATTGCATCTCATTCAATTGATTTTTAATTTCTGCCTGATTGGATCTAAATTCTGCAGTCATGAAGTCTCGTGAGTCCTTAATGCTTTTTTCTAGAGCCACCAGTAGCTGTATAATAGTGCTTCTGAATTGGCTTTCTGACATTGAATTGTAATCCAGATTATGTAACTCTGTGGGAGAGAGGGCTGTTTCTGATTCTTTCTTTTGAGGTGAGGTTTTCCTTGTAGTCATTTTGCTCAGTGCAGAGTGGCGAAATACAAGTTGTATTGGGAAAAGGAGAGAAAAAAAGAGAGTGAAGGAAAGAAAAGAGGAAAAGAAAAAAGAAAAAAAAAGGAAAAAAGGGAAGAAAAAGAGAAAGAAAAAGAAAGAAAGGTGAAAAAAAGCGGGGGTGGGGGGGAAAGCAATCAGAAATCAAAATGAAAGAAAAAAGAAAAAGAAAACAAACAAACAAACAAACAAAAAACACGGGGGAGTATCTTCTGATTCTGTAGACTTTAAGTCCCTTGACTTCCCCTGGAACTGGTCCATCCAGCTGGTCTTCTGGGGGAGGGGCCTGTTGTGCTGATTTTGAGGTGTTAGCACTTGGGGGAGCTGCTCTGCCCCTGCCTGCTGCAGGGCTCAGTGGGGGTTGTTTATCCCGTGAGGCCCCAGGAGGAACAGCCTCAGTGGCTATGGCCACTCTGGAAACCTGCATTCAGCTCCCACAGTAACTATGGGGCTCTCTGTCTGCAGGGCCTGGAGGCTCCGGTGCAGGGACCGCTGATCTGCTCAGCTCGGGGCAGGAGCGTCGTTGCTGTCCTGGGCCCTCCCGGCCTCTGCCTGTCCCGGGGGGAGGCCGGATCCTGGGCTGTTTCCCGGCGCCCTGTGCTCCGGGGCCTGCGCTGTTGGATTCGCGCTCCGGTAGCGCAGCCCCCTCCGCCGAGCCGCCGCCCGAGCCCCTCCTATCTGCTCCCGGTCGCGCAGCCCCCTCAGCACGGAGCCTCTTCCTCTGCCGGAGCCGCCGCCACCGCCGAGCTTCTCCCAGCCGCGCAGCCCCCTCCCCGCAGAGCCGCGCCCGAGCCCCTCCGAGCTGCTTCGGGTCCTGCCGTGCGCGCTGCAGCCCTTAGGGAGCTCGGCACACTCTCCTGCGCGCGCAGGTGTCTGTTAGTGTCCCCGGGAGCCCGAGGGCATCCCCGCCCTCCTGGGTCCTGCTCCAACTCCCTGCGAGCCCCTTTCCGCCCGCCCGGGAAGGTTGGTGCAGCTCCTGCTTCTCCGGGACGGGGCTCTCCTGTCCTGGGGACACTCGCCCTGGCCTCAGCCCGGCTCCTCGCGGAGCCCCTCCCCCTTGGAGGCCTTTTGTTTCTTTATTTCTTTTTCCCCGTCTTCCTACTTTGATAGAAGTGCGAACTCTTCTCACTGTAGCATTCCAGCTGTTCTCTCTTTAAATCTCAGGCCGAATTCGTAGATTTTCAGTATTATTTGAAGGTTATCTAGGTAATTTGTTGGGGACAGGTGATTTGGGGACCCTACTCTTCCGCCATCTTGCCCCCTCCCCTTTTTACTTATTTTGTATTTTTTTCTATAGATTTTCTCCGATCCTTTCTTCTCTTGATCTTCTTCACAGTTTGTTGGCTTTCTTTAGAAATATACTTGGAATCCTTCCTCTTTATTCTTTGCATATTTATTAATGGTTTTAGTTTTGTGGTTGCCCATAGGTTTGTATATAACATTTTCTGTATATAGTAGTCCATATGAAGTTGATGGTCACTTAAGATTAAATCACATTCTTTACTCATCTTCCTCCCATGTTTTAGATACGTGGTGCCATATTTTATGTCCTTTTGTTTTATGAATCCCTTGACTTATTTTTACAGAAATATTCACTTACTACCTTTGTGGGTTTTTTTTTTAATTTTCATACTCTCACTTATCGTCTTTCTTTTCACTCAAAGAGCCCCTTTTGATATTTCCTCTAGGGCTGATTTAGTAGTCAACTCTTAGTCTTTGTTTAAGAAACTCTATCTCTCTTTTTATTTTGAATCATAGCTTTGCTAGATAGAGTATTCTTGGCTGTAGGTTTTTCCTTTCAGCATTTTGAATATATCATGGAACTCTCTTCTGGCCTGTCAAATTTCTGCTGAAAAATCTGCTCATAGCCTTATGTTATTTCCTTTGTATGTAACTGTCTTTTTACTGTTTTTAAGGTTGTTTTCTTTGTTGCTACTTTTTGACATTTTAATTTCTATGTGTCTTGGTGTGATCCTTCTTGGGTTGAATTCTTGAGAGTATCTCTGTGTTTCTTTCCTCAGATTAGGGAGGTTACAGCTATTATTTCTTCAAATAAATTTTCTGCCCACTTATTGCTCTCTTCTTTAAAATCTCTATACTATAAATGTTACTACCCTTGATGGAGTCACTGATTTTCCTAAGACTGTCCTCAGTTTGCATAATTTTCTTTCCCCTCCTTCACTCATCTCAGTTCCTTTCCATTATTTTCTCTTTCTTAATTCATTAATTTTTTCCTCTACTACATAGCACCTATTTATTATATCCAGTGTATTTTTAATTTCTTTTATTGTGCTCTTGATATCTGATTTGTTCTTTACCCTTGTTAAGGGTCTCACTAAGGTCCTCCACTTTTTTCTCCAACCCAGTTAGTATCTTTATGATCATTACTTTAAATTCTCTATAAAGCATTTTAACTATATCCATTTTATTTTGGTCTTCTGCTGTGGTTTTGCCCTTTTCTTTCATTTGGAAAAGATTTTTCTGTGTCTTCATTTTGTCTGACATTCTGTGTCTGTTTCTGTATGTTAGAAAAGTTCAGATGCTTCTCTTGCTCTTAAGGATAATAGCCTTATGGAGAAGAGCTTATACAGTGTTCTGCCATGCAATGCCCCTGTTTCCCAGGGCCTGGCATTTCAGTGAGTGTCTCCTTTGTTGTGTGTGCTCTGCTGTTGAGTCTTGGCCTCTTTTTCTTTTAGTCCAGTTGTATGCAGAGCCTCTCTTTGCCTATTGTGCACAGCACTTGTTTATGAAACAAGACCTGCCCTTCAACACTGCCAGAACTGAGGTCTCACAAAATGCATGATTCAGGAGATGTGATGTTGCTGGGTTTGCACAGGTCTTCTGGTGGAGGGGCCTGTATCATGTAGACTCAGACATTTGTAACTGGGAAGGGCTGATCTGCTGAAGCATGGGGTGACAGGTTTGGTGCAAGCAAGTTAGGAAAGGAGTATTGGCACCATACTGGTTCTTATAGTCAGCCATTGTTTATGCTGTGGCAGGGGAGGAAATTGGCACCTGACAGCTCCTATTTTTCCTGGAGTGGCCCCCCCATGGTCCCTGTCTTTCTAGGCCATGCTCTAAGATGAGCAAATATGTCTCCTCTCTCTCTATCTCTATCTCTCTCTCTCTATCTCCCTCTCTATCTCCCTCTCTCTCTCTCTCATCTGCCCCTGCTGTTTTTCAAACTGCTGGTTCTATGCTGTATCTGCAAGGGCTGTTTGTGGTGCTGTATCTTAAGAGTAGGGTCTCCACTTCATAATGCCTTCCATGCTCTTCCAGAGCCAAGCACTGATTTTTTTTTTAAATTCCAGGGTTTAAATCCTACTGGTTTTAATAACTTATGAAATTTGCCACCCTCAGCTATGAAGGCAAATATCATGGGAATATATGCTCTGTGTTCATGGCTTCTTTATGTGAAAGACTTTTCTTCACTTCTGTGCACCACTTGCTCCTTCTCCACTGCAGAGAGCCATAGCCCATTTCATTGCCCTTCCTAACTTCTTCAGTGTGCTTTCTTATCTGCCTTTAGTTGTGAAGTGTGTCCTGCCCATCTTCAGGTCACTGCCTGAGTTATTTACACTGTTATGGATGTTATCTAGTTGCATCCATGGATGAGGTGAGCTTAGGTTCCTCCTACTCTGCCATCTTTCCAGATGACCTTTCTGTTTTATTTTTTCTTAGTAGCCCCCAGGAATCTACAGTATGTTTTTTTTTGTTTTTGTTTTTTGTTTTTTTGTTTGTTTTATTTTGTTTTTTTTGGCACTGTGAGACTTGAAAATGAGCTAATATATCAGGAAAGTGCCAAAGAAGATGGATTGTTGGACACAAGGTACAAGTCTTTCTGTCACCTGATGGAAGTTGGAAAGAGACTCTTTTGTCTGTTCACTCTGTGCTGAGCCAGGAGGAGTGGCTCTGGCAATTGACAGTCCAATCTTCCTTGAGTTCCCACTGGCCCAAGAGTGGCTAGATTACACCATATACCATCAGGCCTCTAGTATACCAGAGTGTGAATCCCATTAGCTGGACAGTAATCAGTATCCTGAGTACCCAGAAGAAGTCAGGATATTAGTCATACAGTGCACCTTTTTTCCCTTTTTCCTTCAAGGGCAGTTGAGAGCTGAAGAGTTTTGGTTCACTTGCTCCCTGTTGAACCTAGTGGTAGGCACTGCCCTTCTGTACTTTTCTCATTGTCGATAGCTGGCTTGGGTATGCTATGTCTCTTGTCCTGTCAGAACTCTGAGACAAGGTAGACAGAATTCATAACTCTGGATAACCCCCAGAAAAGTTGAGACACTGATATGTGATGCACCTCCATCTCTCCCCATGTAAAAACTGGCATCTGACATTTTTCAACTGCTGTCTCTGTGCTTATCTTGGGGAAGTGGCTATGGCAACTGCAAATCTGAATTTCAGTCTTGGTTTTCACTGGCTTCAAATAGCTGAAACATGCTATGCCCCATGTTCCATTAGTGTTCTAAGACAATATATACATAAACTAGTCTTCTCTGTAGCCCCTGGAAATATTTAGGAATTGTATATGCAGTGCTTCACTTTTCCACCCCAGGAATAAGCTGGTTGCCAGGAATTTTCAACTGCTAGTTCTGTGCTGGGATGGGAGAAGGAGTTATGACTACTGCCATTTCTAGCAACGTAGTATGTCATGTCCCATCAGCCATCCACGACAAGCTAGACAGACGTCAGTCCTCTGCATAGACCCCAGAAACTTTGGGGTACAGATGGACATATAGTACATCTCTTTCCCCTCCCAGTGAGAAGTTGGAAAGTATTGCCATGATTATATGGTGCTGTTCTGGAGGTAAGGATTATGGCAAGAAATATTTCGAATGTCCCTACTGGCTTTGATTTATCTGGTTTCAAACTTACCCTGGGTTCAGGAACTTTTTTACTAGTTTCTGAACTTCTTGCAGAGAGAATATTCCCCAGAATTGTTTAATTGGTGTGCTCATAAGGGAAATATGGTCCAGGGATTCCAATTTTGCCATCTTGCTGAACAGCATTGATCAATTTTAAAGAGGAGGTTTCCTAACAACACATTCTTTCTTCTCCCTTTATTTGCATCAATTTTCCTTCATTTCTGAAGATCTCTGATAGTTTCTCTAGATACAGAATTCATCATTGCCAGTTCTTTGATTTCATTACTTGAAAATGCTGCACCACTTTCTTCTGAATGTAATCCATTTATATTGGGGAGGGCAATCTTCTTTACTGAATCTACCAATTCAAATGTTAATCTCATTGAGAAATACTTACACAGACACACCCTGAATTATATTTTACCAAATGTCTGGGCATCCTAGACATAACAATATTTTAATTGAGTATAGAGTGATATGTTATCTACTTCATTTCTTAAATTTATTGAACACCTAATATGTGCCACATGCCTTACATATATTATGGAATATAATTCATAAACTAAACCAATAAGGTAGGTATTATCATTATTCTAATATTTACAGGATGTTACTTATTTAGTCCCTATATTCCTACAACACTTGAGGATTTTATCATACTGTATTGTAATTGTTTATTTATAAAATTATTCCTTCACTTAAACCAAGGATCAAGACAGCTCTAAGTCTTTAATATGCTTTTGCACAGAATCATTCAGGATTATTTAAAATGCTGAATTTCATTGGCCAAATGTCTCTTGATTATTTTAAAAACAATAATGATAATAATAGTATTAATAAAACTTAGCATTTAGCATAATGCCCTTAAAATCCATTCATGTTGTCACAAATGGCAAGAATTCCTTCTTGTGGCTGATTATCACATTTTATGCCCATAAACTTCTTTATCCATTTCTCCATTTATGGACACAAGTTGTTTTTATATTTTGGCTATTGTGAGTAGTGATGCAATAACTATGTGAACTCGTATATTTACTTGATTTCTTTTTTTCACTTCCTTGAATATATATCCAAATGTGGAAACTTTGGATCATAAAATATTTCTATTTTAATTTGTTGAGAATCATCTTTACTCTTTTCTATAGTCACCGAACTAATTTACATTTCCAGATAGAAATAGACAAATACATATAGTATCACTTATATGTGGGATATAAAAGAAACTCATAAGAACAGAGGATATTGCTAGTTACCAGAGGCTGGGGAATTGGAACATTGAGGAAAGAATTTTTAAGGGTCCAAACTGCAAACTAATACAGGAGTCCTGGGAGCTAATGCATAGTATGGTAATTATAGTCAATAATACTCTATTATAGACTTCAAAGTTGTTAAGACACTAGATCTTAATTGTTTCTACCACCAAAAATGAAATAATTATGTATCATAATAGAGGTGTAAGCTAGTGCTATCTTGGCAATCATATTGCAATATATAAATGTGTCAAAGTCAACATATTGTACACCATAAATTTGCACAATATTATACATCAATTATATTTCAATTAAAAATAGTTGTCATTATTCAATTCCTACTATGTTTCTCTTTATAATGCTAATCCATTTATTTCACATAGTCAGATATGGAGCAATTTAATTATATGGAAGTAGAAGCTTAGAAAGAGACAAAAATCCTTACTTCATCTTGTAATGACTTTTTAATCATACAAAGTACTCTTATTCTTTGCCAAATAGGCAACAGTTGTCAAAAAGCACTAATATGTATATTCTGAAAACTGATGTGAGTTAATATTTGTTGGCTTTGAACAGAGAATCCAAATGGGTTCTAGAGTTTGAACATGTTATTTGATGTAATTACAACAATCAACACTGATTCACAAGTACATGAAATTTTCATATGACTGAAACACACAGAATTTTAACATCAATAATGTATTCACAATGACATTTGATAGCTACATCAGGCACAACATATGTACAATGCAGTTAAATATGAGAAGAATAAGTGAATTTTTTTTCAAAAATCTTAAGAACTTTCCATAAAAATGACTTTAGTTCTTTGTGAAGATAGAAGGCTTTATTGCTGTCAATAATTTCAAGTTAAAGTTAGGTATGCAGAAATACCACATGGAATATCTAATCAAAGCTAAGTTTGGTGATGATTAAATACCTTATTGCAAAGTGTTTCAAATTTTTGGCTCAAATTTAACATATAAATTGTAATTAAGCATTATTTTCTTAATTAGATTATGACATACTTTTACCAATCATGAATAAAGTTGCTTGTCTATACTAGCTATCAATATAAGCCACAAAAGAAAAGGTGTGCTCTAGAAATCAGCATTATTCCCCTGGGCATTAAAAGGGAAGACATATTATAAAGACAGACCTATTGTCAAAGTAATAGTCACATTGCATGTAAATCATTTGCTTCATAACAATACCTATCTCAATGAGTTATGACTCAAAGGGCAAATTCACTCAATTCAATCACTGATTATCAAAATGTTGGATGAAATAATAACTTTCTTCATTATTTTAGAAATTGATCAATTTGATCAATTGATCAAAGCAGTTAAAAAATAGCTTAGAAATCAACTGCATTAATTCTCAACTCAGCGTGAATTTACACAATCTGCACTCTCTTGCTCAGCATATTATTAGTATATTGGTCTTGACATTTGAATTGAACGGGCACTGAGGGGGGCACTTGACGGGATGAGCACTGGGTGTTATTCTGTATGTTGGTAAATTGAACACCAATAAAAAACAAATTTATTTAAAAATATTATATATATCATAGTATTTAATCAAGGTGAAGGTAAGTTTCAGTGATAAAATGTTTCCCTTCCACCCATACCCACACCTAACATAGTGCCTGAAACTTAGTAGGTACTAATAAAATGGAGAGTAAGCATGTGGATCCATGTTTTATTCTTCTAGATTTAGTGATATCCCCAGTATAATATGCCATTATCTTCAGAAGATGATATATCCTACACCTCTTTGGAAACTCATCACCTAGATCAGAGCATTGTACATAGTAGGAACTCAATAAATGCTGTTAGTGAAGCATATAAAAATCAATGGCCTTCCTCAGTCATCATGCTGTTTGATCGCTAGAGGAGTTGATTGTGATATCCATCATCTCCTTTAATGTTTCTCTATGTGATCAATTCGACGCAACAGATGTATTAAATATATATTGAGTGCAATACACCATACATAGGCATGAGAAAGAACAAGAGAAAAACACATAATGTGCAGTCCTTACTTTCAGAGTGGGTAAGATAAATAAATACATAAATCATTCTAGCATAAGACTAGATGCATGGGCTTGCTAAGACACAAAGTGTTATGTAGGTTGTAACTAGTAGCATCTTTTTCTTTTATTTGTAAGACATATATGGTTTCTAAGATCCATTTGGATACAAACCATTCACTGCAGAAACTTAGGGCAACCTACAGAATGGGGAGAAGATATTTGCAAATAACATATCAGATAAAGGGCTAGTTTCCAAAATCTATAAAGAACTTCTTAAACTCAACACCAAAGAAACAAACAATCCAATCATGAAATGGGCAAAAGACATGAAGAGAAATCTCACAGAGGAAGACATAGACATGGCCAACATGCACATGAGAAAATGCTCTGCATCACTTGCCATCAGGGAAATACAAATCAAAACCACAATGAGATACCACCTCACACCAGTGAGAATGGGGAAAATTAATAAGGCAGGAAACAACAAATGTTGGAGAGGATGTGGAAAAAAGGGAACCCTCTTACACTGTTGGTGGGAATGTGAACTGGTGCAGCCACTCTGGAAAACTGTGTGGAGGTTCCTCAAAGAATTAAAAATAGACCTGCCCTACGACCCAGCAATTGCACTGTTAGGGATTTACCCCGAAGATTCAGATGCAATGAAACGCCGGGGCACCTGCACCCCGATGTTTCTAGCAGCAATGTCCACAATAGCCAAACTGTGGAAGGAGCCTCGGTGCCCATCGAAAGATGAATGGATAAAGAAGATGTGGTTTATGTATACAATGGAATATTACTCAGCCATTAGAAACGACAAATACCCACCATTTGCTTCAACGTGGATGGAACTGGAGGGTATTATGCTGAGTGAAGTAAGTCAATCGGAGAAGGACAAACAGTGTATGTCCTCACTCATTTGGGGAATATGAATAATAGTGAAGGGGAATATAAGGGAAGGGAGAAGAAATGTGTGGGAGATATCAGAAAGGGACACAGAACATAAAGACTCCTAACTCTGGGAAACGAACTAGGGGTGGTGGAAGGGGAGGAGGGCGGGGGGTGGGGGTGAATGGGTGACGGGCACGGAGGGGGACACTTGACGGGATGAGCACTGGGTGTTATTCTGTATGTTGGTAAATTGAACACCAATAAAAATTAATGTATTAAAAAAAAAAGAAACTTAGGGCAAACATAACATTAATCTCTTTTGGACACTTAAAAGCCATTTTGCTTCTTTCTTAGCAATATACTACAGAACTCAGTGTCTGCAAATATGAGTAATATTTGTTTTAAGAAGGAAAATAGTACAATACAATACTCTTTGGCTTCTGAGAAGGAGCACATCCAGAAGGATTGCTATTGCTATTTGCTGGAGATAAAGAGAAAGAATTGATGTTTTTCCCCTAGTAGGTAGGAGGATTTTCTCTAAAAATTTTAAACTTGTATATTGTGCAAAACAATTCCTACCCTTCATGGAACAGTTTTATGGTAAGCATAAGAAGAAGCACTATCCTCTATCATTTTTCTCTATCTTTAGTAATAGACATTTCTGAAAAAACTTTCATTAATACAAGTCCTAAAAATCTTTATTACAACAAGGAGTAAAGTGAACATTATCCCATACACTAAAATATCAATATAAGTTACTCCAGGGAGAAGGATATGCCCTGAAATAAAAATGTCAGTCCAGCTAAGAAAAGATGAATACAGCCAGCCAAATTGACCAGATTAAAAAGAAGTGATTGGAGAATTGTGTAGAAATAGCCATGATATAGAGCAATAAAGCAGAAATAATTAACAAAACACACTCTCCATGCATAAGATTTTGCATAAGGTTTAACAAATATGATTTCTGAATCAGTGAAGTGAGGAATAAAAGGAAATGGACATAATCCAAAAAGGAACACTTAAGGATTAAGAAGTGAAAATATTAATGGATGCCAGAATGTAAGTGTCAGTGGACTTGTCTTTGAGGCCTCATTTTAAGGAAATTTTTTCAACTACGTGTTGCAGGAAATACCACTAATGTTCTTTCTTCTTAGAGATTTGGAATGCACAGCTCCCTGAACATGGTGGTAGCATATGTGTGCTAGATGTGGCTTTCTGAATAAGCAAACGTGAATAAAAGCTTTAGTTTTAAATCCAAACAAACTAAACAAGAGTTCTAAAGTTTTCTCATAACTTTATTATCTTCAATTTTATTCATCACGGACACATTTGTTTAACCCATTTCCTCTGAAGCTGAACCTCAACCAGGACCCTCAACTCGTATTTACAATAAAATTCTGTCAACCCAGACATGAAAAACCACAAGTGTAAGATCACCAAACTGTCATTCACTACCCTGTTCAAGGATGATTGATCTTCATAATGATGCTTTATTTCAGTAAATCTTGAACTCCATTTTAAAAACTTAAAAAATTTTACTCTGTTGTACCTCTCATAAAATCATATATTTCATATGATAGTATCAAACAACTACAGAATATGAAAAAAATATTGGAGAAAAACAGAAAATGCAGTTGAATAGATAAATGGGTGAAGGAAATCTACATTTACCAAATACTATATTTGTCATTCATGGAGAAAATACCTCATGGAAATCTTATTACAGTGTATGAGGTACATGTTATTATCCCTATTGGGAATCAAAGAGGTCAAAGTTTACTTTGTCCCAAATTCCAGTTAGTAAATGGTAGAATGATATATGACTCATGTCTGTCACTAAAACTGAGTCTTAACCATTCTGGTTCAGTTAGAGAAACTTATGAAATAGGTACTAAAATCCTTTAAAACAGCTTAAATATGTAAATTACAAAATATAAGCAGTGCATTAGGTAGATTAGAGTGGTAATTGGAGCAAGAAATAAAAGGAAGGAAAATATAAAAATAAGAAAGAGCCAGGTGACAGATGTGAGATACAGATATCTGTTTTGACAAAAATAATGTGTTATCCAATAAATACATGAACTAAGAGAATGGTAGCAGGATTAGAAAGGAGGGAATGTTAATGAGATATGAAAGAAATGATTGGGTGTAGAAGGTAAGATAGATATATAAAAGAGGAGTAACCCAAACCAGGGTGTCTTGTCTGAAGAGCTTCCATCCCTTTAGGACATATTCCAAGAGGATCTATTCTGTGGAAGTATCACATCTATTTATATCACCCAAAAACCTATGAATAAAGTTGAGTGAAACGTTTTAAGAAGGAACAAAATAATGCCTGTCGGGAAGATAGGAAGAGAGCATGTTCATAGTGTCTGTGAAGGAAACAAAACAGTGATATTTTGTCCTCATTTATTACAAGATCCCTAACAATTACACCTCAAGCATTTTTTTTTAGCTGGAAGAAAGTCATCATCTAAATCACAGGAGGTGGCATGGTTTAAAAAGAATTTTGGGCAGCTGAGAGGTAATTTTAAGCAGAGACAAAAGTTGTAACTTGTAAGCTGACTGGTAGAAAATGAGAACATCACTTCATGAAGTTGGCTGGATTTTTTTTCTGCCTCTGATTCTCTTCTTCTTCTAAATTAACCATTTCCTTTTCTTCTTCAGTTATTGTCTTTTCCTGGTACTGCACTGGATAGCAAATTAATATTCATTCAAGTAAACATTTAACTAGAAATGGTGAAATTGTGATAGGAAGACTTCTGATTACTGGTTCAGCATGTAAGGAGCTTAGAAGTCATCACTTTCATCCTCACAACAAGAAAAAAGCTAAACACACTGAAAACTAATAGCTCTTCTTAGATTAATGAGCAAATTGAAATGACATGGAGGGATCCCTGGGTGGCGCAGCGGTTTGGCGCCTGCCTTTGGCCCAGGGCTCGATCCTGGAGACCCGGGATCGAATCCCACGTCGGGCTCCCAGTGCATGGAGCCTGCTTCTCCCTCTGCCTGTGTCTCTGCCTCTCTCTCTCTCTGTGACTATCATAACTAAATAAAAAAATTGAAATGACATGGAAAACAGTGCCTTCAAAATTGAAGACACACATGGAGTCACAGAATACCCTAACAGATACTACAATTGGTGCCAATACTAGAGTAGGAAATTTTAAACAATACTTGACAAACACCTGGAGACCAGGTATGGAAAACCTTGAGAGGTAAAATCTCTGAGGGCGGTGACTAGTTTTAGAGGAGCCCTTCACATTTTTATGTATTTTGCCATCAGGAGCCCTATCACATTCTTTTTTTTATTATTTATTTATTTATTTATTTATTTATTTATTTATTTATTTATGATAGTCACAGAGAAAGAGAGAGAGAGAGAGAGAGAGAGAGAGAGAGAGAGAGAGGCAGAGACACAGGCAGAGGGAGAAGCAGGCTCCATGCACTGGGAGCCCGATGTGGGATTCGATCCTGGATCTCCAGGATCGGCCCTGGGCCAAAGGCAGGCGCTAAACCGCTGTGCCACCCAGGGATCCCCACCCTATCACATTCTTAAAGAGAGGTTGCAAAACTGGTGCAGCCACTCTGGAAAACAGTATTGAAATTCCTCAAAAAAGTTAAAAATAGAACTACTCTTTGACTCAGCAATTGCACTACTAGATATTTATCCAAAGGATACAAAAATACTGATTTGAAGGGGCACATGCTCTCCAATGTTTTCAGCAGCAATGTTCACAACAGCCAAACTATGGAAAGATCCCAAATGTCTATTGACTGATGAATGGATAAAGAAGATGTGATCTATATCTATATCTATCTTCACCTTATGTGAAAATCTCTTTATATAGATAGATAGATAGATAGATAGATAGATATAGATATAGATAGATATAGATATCTCAGCCATCAAAAAGAATGAAATCTTGTAATTTGTGATAATGTGGATAGAAATAGAAAGTATTATGGTAAGTGAAATAAATCAAAGAAAGACAAATACCACATGGTTTCATTCATATATGGAATTTAAGAAACAAAACAGAAAATAGGGGAAAGGAAGGAAAAATAAAAATAAAAATAAAATAAGACGAAGACAGAAAGAGAGATGAACCATAAGAGACTCTTAACTAAAGGAAACAAACTGAGGGTTGCTGGAGAAAAGGGGGATGCGGGATAGGGTAATGAAGTGAAGGGAATTAAGAAGGATACCTAATGATATAATGAGCACTGGGTATAAGATGCAACTGATGAAACAACAAATTCTATCCCAAAATTAATAATAGACTATATTTTAACTAACTTGAATTTAAATAAAACCAAAAACAGAGGTTACAAGAAAAATCTCCCCATGCTTCTGGCAGTGGCAAAAGAAAAGAACAAATTTTGAAATATGCCAAAAGCATTATTTTCTTCTTAACAAGGCTTGCCATCAGGGGAAAATATTCTACCAGAATCCAACTAATTGGGGTTATTCCAGAGTCTAACCAACATACAGTAAGGGAATTATCTAATTCTAGCCTCCTCTGTTATTCCTATCAAACCTACAGGGGAGAAAAATAGAAGCATTTACAAAATCCATAGTCCAGACACATCAGCTCACTAAAAGATTGAAATCTAATCATAGTACTAAAGGATGCTTCTCCTGTGCCACACATTACCACCAAATCTATAGGGCTCCTTGGTAATAAAGGAATTAAACAGAAAGAACTGCACCTCTTACACCTTATTTAAAAAAAAATTGTAAGGAAACCCAAAGACAATAAAGAAGATAAAATCAAAGACACCAAATAAGATTCTAGCTTTTTGCATCTACAGCTATAGCAAGCAGGAAATACAGCCTAACTTCTAGCCAAACAGACCCTTATGTGAAAAGCCTCTTTACCTCAGTTCTCTTTACCTAGTATATGGTGTCCAACTTTCAAGGCATACAAAAACCACACATATATACACAAAGAGTTTGAAGAAACAGAAAAAAACACTAAAACAAAATGAAGACATGCAGAGATGTTTAAAGTATAAGACTAGAAATTTCAAAAAGCTACAATTTAAAAAAAGCTACAATTAATATGCTAAGGGTTGTAAAGAACAAAGTGGACAACATGCAAGAACAGATGGAAACTCCAAGAAAGAACCAAAATTAAGCACAAGAAATCAAAAACACTGTAACATAAATAAGGAATGTCTAATCAATTGATGGATAGAGCTGAGGAAAAAACAGTGAGTTTGAAGGCATGTCAATAGAAATTTCTCAACCAGAAATGCAAAGATAAAAATTGAAAAAAAAGGGCAAAACTGAATATCCTAGCACCATAGGAAAATTGCAAGTGATGTAACACTTTATAATGGGAATATCAGAAAGAGAAGAAAGAAGGAAAAAAAGGAGAAGAAATTGTTGAAATAATTACTGAGAATTTAACAAAATTAATGACAGAAATCAAAGCACAGACATAGGAATCTCAAAGAACACCAAGCAGGAAAAATACCAAAAAAATCTACATTTATCCATATCGCAAACTGCAGGAAATTAAAGACAAAGAAAAAAATCTAGAAAGAAGCCAGAGGGACAAAAACCTTACTTATAAGAAGAACAAATATACTAATTAAATTGGAATTTTCATCAGAATCCATGCAAGCAAGAAAATAGTGAAATATTTAAATTATTTAAAGAAAAAAATCCCTACTAACCTAGAATCTGTAATCAGTGAAGTTTTCCTTCAAAAGTGGAAGAGAACTAGAGTTTCTCAGACAAATGACAATTAAGGGACGTTTTTGCCAGTATATCTGTCATACAAGACTTATTAAATATTCTTTTTAGAAAAAGATTTTATTTATTTATTTGAGAGAGAGAGAGAGAGCATGAATAAGGGGGGGAGGGGCAGAGGGAGAGGTAGAAGCAGACTCCCCGCTGAGCAGGGAGCCCAAGGTGGGGTTCAATCTCAGAACTCCAGGATTATGGCCTGAGCAAAAGACAGATACTCAACTAATTGAGACACTTAGGTGCCCCAATATTTAATATTCTTAAGGAAAGGGGAAAATGATATAGATCAGAAACTTTGATTTACATGAAGAAAGGAAGGGCACTAGAGAAGTAATAAACAAAGGTAAATAAATGTTATTTTTCTTTTTTTTGTTTTTTTTTTCATTTTTTAATAAATTAATTTTTATTGCTGTTCAATTTACCAACATACAGAATAACACCCAGTGCTCATCCCATCAAGTGTCCCCCTCAGTGCCCGTCACCCTTTCACCCCCACCCCCCGCCGTCCTCCCCCTCCACCACCCCTAGTTCGTTTCCCAGAGTCAGGAGTCTTTATGTTCTGTGTCCCTTTCTGATATTTCCCACACATTTCTTCTCCCTTCCCTTACATTCCCTTTCACCATCATTCATATTCCCCAGATGAATGAGAACATACACTGTCTGTCCTTCTCCGATTGACTTACTTCACTCAGCATAATACCGTCCAGTTCCATCCACGTTGAACCAAATGGTAGGTATTTGTCATTTCTAATGGCTGAGTAATATTCCATTGTATACACAAACCACATCTTCTTTATCCATTCATCTTTCGATGGACACCAAGGCTCCTTCCACAGTTTGGCTACTGTGGACATTGCTGCTAGAAACATCGGGGTGCAGGTGTCCCGGCGTTTCATTGCATATGAATCTTTGGGGTAAATCCCTAACGGTGCAATTGCTGGGTTGTAGGGCAGGTCTATTTTTAACTGTTTGAGGAACCCCCACACAGTTTTCCAGAGTGGCTGCACCAGTTCACATTACCAAAAACAGTGCAAGACGGTTCCCTTTTCTCTGCATCCTGTCCAACATTTGTTTCCTGCCTTGTTAATTTTCCCCATTCTCACTGGTGTGAGTTGGTATCTCATTGTGGTTTTGATTTGTATTTCCCTGATGGCAAGTGATGCAGAGCATTTTCTCATGTGCATGTTGGCCATGTCTATGTCTTCCTCTGTGAGATTTCTCTTCATGTCTTTTGCCCATTTCATGATTGGAATGTTTGTTTCTTTGGTGTTGAGTTTAATAAGTTCTTTATAGATTTTGGAAACTAGCCCTTTATCTGATATGTTATTTGCAAATATATTCTCCCATTTTGTAGGTTGTCTTTTAGTTCTGTTGACTGTATCCTTTGCTATGCAAAAGCTTCTTATCTTGATGAAGTCCCAATAGTTCATTTTTGCTTTTGTTTCTTTTGCTTTCGTGGATGTATCTTGCAAGAAGTTACTGTGGCCAAGTTGAAAAAGGGTGTTGCCTGTGTTCTCCTCTAGAATTTTGATGGAATCTTGTCTCACATTTAGATCTTTCCTCCATTTTGAGTTTATCTTTGTGTATGGTGCAAGAGAGTGGTCTAGTTTCATTCTTCTGCATGTGGATGACCAATTTTCCCAGCACCATTTATTGAAGAGACTGTCTTTCTTCCAGTGGATAGTCTTTCCTCCTTTATCAAATATTACTTGACCATAAAGTTCAAGGTCCACTTCTGGGTTCTCTATTCTGTTCCATTGATCTATGTGTCTGTTTTTGTGCCAGTACCACACTGTCGTGATGACCACAGCTTTGTAGTACAACCTGAAATCTGGCATTGTGATGCCCCCAGCTATGGTTTTCTTTTTTAAAATTCCCCTGGCTATTCGGGGTCTTTTCTGATTCCACACAAATCTTAAAATAATTTGTTCCAACTCTCTGAAGAAAGTCCATGTTATTTTGATAGGGATTGCATTAAACGTGTAAATTGCCCTGGGTAACATTGACATTTTCACAATATTAATTCTGCCAATCCATGAGCATGGAATATTTTTCCATCTCTTTGTGTCTTCCTCAATTTCTTTCAGAAGTGTTCTATAGTTTTTAGGGTATAGATCCTTTACCTCTTTGGTTAGGTTTATTCCTAGGTATCTTATGCTTTTGGGTGCAATTGTCAATGGGATTGACTCCTTAATTTCTCTTTCTTCAGTCTCATTGTTAGTGGATAGAAATGCCATTGATTTCTGGGCATTGATTTTGTATCCTGCCACGCTACCAAATTGCTGTATGAGTTCTAGCAATCTTGGGGTGGAGGCTTTTGGGTTTTCTATGTAGAGTATCATGTCATCGGCGAAGAGGGAGAGTTGGACTTCTTCTTTGCCAATTTGAATGCCTTTAATGTCTTTTTGTTGTCTGATTGCTGAGGCTAGGACTTCCAATACTATGTTGAATAGCAGTGGTGGGAGTGGACATTCCTGTCTTGTTCCTGATCTTAGGGGAAAGGCTCCCAGTGCTTCCCCATTGAGAATGATATTTGCTGTGGGCTTTTCGTAGATGGCTTTTAAGATGTCGAGGAAAGTTCCCTCTATCCCTACACTCTGAAGAGTTTTGATCAGGAATGGATGCTGTATTTTGTCAAATGCTTTCTCTGCATCTAATGAGAAGATCATATGGTTCTTGGTTTTTCTCTTGCTGATATAATGAATCACATTGATTGTTTTACAAGTGTTGAACCAGCCTTGCATCCCGGGGATTAATCCTACTTGGTCATGGTGAATTATTTTCTTAATGTGTTGTTGGGTCTTATTGGCTAGTCTCTTGTTGAGAATTTTTGCATCCATGTTCATCAGGGATATTGGTCTGTAATTCTCCTTTTTGGTGGGGTCTTTGTCTGGTTTTGGAATTAAGGTGATGCTGGCCTCATAGAATGAATTTGGAAGTACTCCATCTCTTTCTATCTTTGCAAACAGCTTTAGTAGAATAGGTATGATTTCTTCTTTAAACGTTTGATAGAATTCCCCTGGGAAGCCATCTGGCCCTGGACTCTTGTGTCTTGGGAGGTTTTTGATGACTGCTTCAATTTCCTCCCTGGTTATTGGCCTGTTCAGGTTTTCTATTTCTTCCTGTTCCAGTTTTGGTAGTTTGTGGCTTTCCAGGAATGCGTTCATTTCTTCTAGATTGCCTAATTTATTGGCATAGAGCTGTTCATAATATGTTTTTAAAATCGTTTGTATTTCCTTGGTGTTGGTAGTGATCTCTCCTTTCTCGTTCATGATTTTATTAATTCGAGTCTTCTCTCTCTTCTTTTTAATAAGGTTGGCTAATGGTTTAGCTATCTTATTAATTCTTTCAAAGAACCAACTCCTGGTTCTATTGATCTGTTCCACAGTTCTTCTGGTCTCAATTTCATTGAGTTCTGCTCGAATTTTAATTAACACTCTTCTTCTGCTGGGTGTCGGGTCGATTTGCTGTTTTTTCTCTAGCTCCTTTATGTGTAAGGTTAGCTTTTGTATTTGAGTTCTTTCCATTTTTTGAATGGATGCTTGTATTGCGATGTATTTCCCCCTCAGGACTGCTTTTGCTTCATCCCAAAGATTTTGAACGGTTGTATCTTCATTCTCATTAGTTTCCATGAATCTTTTTAATTCTTCCTTAATTTCCTGGTTGACCCTTTTATCTTTTAGCAGGATGGTCCTTCACCTCCACGTGTTTGAGGTCCTTCCAAACTTCTTGTTGTGATTTAGTTCTAATTTCAAGGCGTTGTGGTCTGAGAATATGCAGGGGACGATCCCAATCTTTTGGTATCCCTTCAGACCCGATTTGTGACCCAGTATGTGGTCTATTCTGGAGGAAGTTCCATGTGCACTTGAGAAGAATGTGTATTCAGTTGCATTTGGATGTAAAGTTCTGTAAATATCTGTGAAATCCATCTGGGGTCCTGCTCCAACTCCCTGCCAGCGCCTTTCCGCCCGGGAAGGTTGGTGCAGCTTCTGCTTCTCCAGGACGGGGCTCTCCTGTCCTGGGGACACTCGCCCCGGCCCAAGACCAGCTCCTCGCGGGGCCCCTCCCCCTTGGAGGCCTTTTGTTTCTTTATTTCTTTTTCCCCGTCTTCTTACCTTGATAGAAGTGCGAACTCTTCTCACTGTAGCATTCCAGCTGGTCTCTCTTTAAACCTCAGGCCGAATTCGTAGATTTTCAGGATGATTTGAAGGTTATCTAGGTAGTTTGGTGGGGACAGGTGACTTGGGGACTCTACTCTTCCGCCATCTTGCCCCTCCTCCTTCAAATGTTATTTTTCTTTTCTCAAATGATTTGATAAATAACAGTTTGTTCAAAAAAGTAACAGCAATAAACTGAAATGAATGAGATAAGTTTTAAGAGATGGATGAGAAAATTGGAATGATTCTGTTATAAGATACTTGCACTACCTGTGAAGCAGTACAGTGTTATTTGAAAATGGACGTGGCTTAGTTGCAAATATATACTACAAATTGTGGGGCAATCACTAAAAACAAAACCTTTTTTAAAAGTATATTGATATGTTAAGAGAGGAAAGAAAATATTATTTAAAATGCTGAATTAGAACCAGGAAGCCATTGTCACCATTTCTTTTAGCATTGAAAAATGACTTGCTCAAAACAGTAAGGCAAGAAAATAAAAGGCAAACTGGAAAAGAAAAAAATGTGAGGATAAAGGAACACTCATTTACTATTGTTGGGAATTCAAACTCCTGCAGCCACTGTTGAAAACAATATGGGGGATGCTCAAAAAATTAAAAGTAGAAATACCATATTATCCAGTATTCCACTATTGGGTATTTCTCCAAAAAAAATGAAAACTCTAATTCAAAAAGATATATGCACCCTTATATTTATTGTAGTGTTATTTATATTAGCAGATATACGGAAACAACTGAAGTGTCTATCAATAGATGAATGGATAGTGAAGAAGTGGTATGTATAAATAATGAAATATTACTCAACCACAAAAACGTAGATCTTGCTGTTTGTGACAACATAGATGGAAACAGAGGGTATTATACTAAATGAAATAAGTCATATAAAGACAAATATTATATGATTTCATTGTATGTGAAGTAAAAAAAGTAAACAAATGATAAAAGTAGAAACAGACAAATAAATACAAAGAACTAGTAGTTGCCAGAAGAGAAGAAAAGGGAGGGATGGGCAATATGGATAAAGGGGAGAGAGAGGCACAGACTCCCAGTTATAAAATAAACAATTCATAGGGATTCCTGGGTGGCTCTGCGGTTGGGCACCTGCCTTCAGCTCAAGTCGTGATCCCGGGATCCAGGATCAAGGCCTGCATCGGGCTCCCTGTGAGGAGCATGCTTCTTCCTCTGCCTATGTCCCTGCCTTTGTCTCTCAGTCTGTGTCTCTCATGAATAAATAAATAATCTTTAAAAAAATAAAACAATTCACAAAGATGAAATGTACAATATAAGGAATAAAAGTCAATGGAATTGTAATAGGTTATATGGTGACAGATATTAGTTACACTTGGGGTGAAAATAACCTAACATATTGACTTCTTAATCACTGTATTGTACACCTGAAACTAATGTAACATTGTATGTCAGCTATATACTTCAATAAAAAATGAAGTAAAATGATCTCTACTTAGACAATAGAGTATATGCAGAACTCTTAAAGTTCCATTTAAACATATTAAAATACACAAATACAGCACTGTTGTAAGATAAAACTTAATAAATAAAATGTAGTTGTGTTTCTCTATATGAATAATAAAAAATCTGAGAAAGAAATTAAGAAAGAAATTCCATTTACAAATGCAATAAAAAATACTATAATAAATTTAACAAAAAAAAGGCACATGACTTGACAATGAAAACTACAAAATGTTGCTGAAATAAATTTTTAAAAATAACAATAAAGAAAAAGATATCCATGTTCATGGGTTGAAGACTTAATAATGTTAAAATACAAATACTAACCAAAATTATATACATATTTGTTGCAGGAATAGAAAAATCCATTAAAAAATTTACATGGAATATCCATGGATTCTGAGTAGTGAAAACAAGACTGAAAAAGAAGAAAAAAGTTGAAAAGTCACACTTCTTGAATTCAAAGTTGCAGAAATCAAAATAGTGTGAAACAAAATGGAAATGTAAGAGGTTTTTACAAATTCCTCACCAATTTTGACAATCGCACATAAATGAGAGTGCCTTTGTAGAAGTCCAGGAGTCCAGTGAAGAAGTTTCAGCACAACATTGTAACAACAACAAAAACAACACAAATTAATAACTATTAAAATTGAAATAATTGAACAGGATAAGAGAAAGTTTCATTTTACCTTCATCACCTGTCCCTCAATGAAGCATAGCTAAGGGCTAAGGGAGACCTTGTTGGCCCATGATTTCTTTCATGGAGAAACATTAGAGAGTAGGAGTGAGTGCCTCCTGCCCTCAGCTGTGCATAAAGCTGTCAAAGAGGCCTATTTCCTTCTTAATCCATCCAGAATACTGAGCCATGAACTGGACAAATGGAGTGGATTAAGCAGTTTAGGCAAAAGCAGTGAGTGCTCAGAATTTTAAAATGGATCAAAGGGATGTGGATCCTAGTAACTCCTTTGCAAACTCCATCAGGAAGCATGCCAACTAAATTCTGGGGGACACCTAACCTACAATTTCCCCAACTGGCCCATGAACACCCCTGATGCTCTGTGCTCCTCACCCACATGAACCTCTACCTTATGACTTACTCCTTATGCTTATTCTCAAGTTCATGAAGAGAAACATTTTGCAAATGACTACAGAGCATGCTTAGAAATCCTGTCCAATTCTTCAGGATTGGGAGAAAGTAGAGAAGCTTAAGCATTCAGCATTGCCCTAAGGAAAGAAAATGGGAGGCTGCCAGCACCTAATCTGGCTTTGCATGATAGAGAGAAGGCATACAATAGGCTTTTTTAAGTTTTTACTTAAATTCCAGTTAGTTAACATAAAATTCCAGTGAAATATTGGTTTCAGTTGTACAATTTAGTGATTCAACATTTTCTTTTTTTTCACATTTTTTTAAATAATAAATTTATTTTTTATTGGTGTTCAATTTACCAACGTACAGAATAACACCCAGTGCTCATGCCGTCAAGTGCCCCCCTCAGTGCCCATCACCCATTCACCCCCACCCTCTGCCCTCCTCCCCTTCCACCACCCCTAGTTCGTTTCCCAGAGTTAGGAGTCTTTATGTTCTGTCTCCCTTTCTGATTCAATATTTTCATACAACCTCCAGTCTTTTTTTTTTAATTTTTTTTAATTTTTTATTTATTTATGATAGTCACACACACACACACAGAGAGAGAGAGAGAGAGAGAGAGAGAGGCAGAGACACAGGCAGAGGGAGAAGCAGGCTCCATACACTGGGACCCCGACGTGGGATTCGATCCCGGGTCTCCAGGATCGCGCCCTGGGCCAAAGGCGGGCGCTAAACCACTGCGCCACCCAGAGTTCCCACAACCTCCAGTCTTTATCACAAATGCACGTCTTAATCCCCACCACATGTTTAACGCATCCCCACACTCCCCTTCCCTCTGGTAACCATCAGTTTGTTCTCTACAGTTGAGTATTTTTTTTATTAGCTTCTCTCTCTCTTTCCTCCCCCATGATCATTTGTTTTGTTTCTTAAATTCTACATATAGGTGAAATTATATGGTATTTGCCTTTCTCTGACTTACTGATTTCACTTAGCATAATACTCTCAGCCCTACCCATGTCATCATACCACCCTGAAAGTGCTTATCTCTTCTGATCTCAGAAGCTAATCAGGGTTGGGCCTAGTTAGTACTAGGATGGGGAAGGCATAGAATCCTATGAATTCTCACTCAAGAGGGAAAAGTGGTTAAGCAAGTTTATCCATTAGAAAGGGCTAAGAAAGTCTCAGAATCATTAGCAGTCTGAAAGAAGGTATTACTTTCCCAAAGCCAGACTATAAAGGCTGGAGAAGATGACTACTTCTTCAAATTCAGACAGTAGTGCAAGACTTCAAAGAACATGAAAAATCAAGAAACATGATACCACCAAATGAACACAATATTTTTCAGTAACTGACCACAAAAAAATGAGATTTGCTCAATAAATAATACAAAATAGTTATTTTAAGGAAAATCAATGAGTTACAAGAAAATACAAAATTGACTAAAGAATTGACTAAAATTGACTAAAGAAAAGAATTGACTAAAATTTAAAAGCAATACATGAGCAAAGAAATTTAACAGGGATAAAATCTTTAAAAAAAAGACCACATAGAAATTTTGGAGCTAAAGAATATAATATATAAAATAGAAAATGCAGTTATAAGTAACAATAGTAGACTGGATCAAGCCAAAGAACAAATTTGTGAAGCTACTGACAGGACACTTAAAACTAGTTAGAAGAGAATGAAGCAAAATGACTATAAAAGAATTCAGGTAAAGAAAGCCTACACAATTAAAACATACCATAAAAAGAAAAAAAAAACACCTATGTATTTTTGGAATCCCAGGTGGAGAAAAAAAAAGAGACAAATGGGCAGAAAACTTAAATAAAGAAATAAGGCCTACAACTTCAAATATCTCAAAAGAGATTTGGACATCCAAATTCATAAAGCTCACTCAAAAAATTCTGACCCAAAAATATATTCTCCAGAAACCTTGGTATAGTGCAACTGTCTAAAAGCAAAAACAAAAAGAGTTTTTTAAAAGCAGCAAAAGAAAAAATAATCCTCACATACAAGAAAACCCCCATAAAGCTATGAATAAATTTCTCAACAGAAAATTTGTGGGCCACGAGTGAGTGGAATAATATATTCAAAGAACTGTAAAACAAAACACAAAAATAAAAACAACAAAACCCTGCCAACCAAGAATACTTCACCTGACAAAATTTCTTATCAGAAATGAAGGAGAGACAAAGATTTTCCTAGCCAAAAAAAAAGGGGGGGGGACTGAAAGAGTTCATTGCCAATAGACCTGCCTTACAAAAATGCTTTTAAAAATGAGTCAGAAAAATCAGAGAGGGTGACAGAACATGAAAGACTCCTAACTCTGGGAAACAAACAAGGGGTAGTGGAAGGAGAGGTGGGTGAGGCAATGGGGTGACTGGGTGATGGGCACTGAGAGGGGCACTTGACAGGATGAGCACTGGGTGTTACACTATATGTTGGCAAATAGAACTCCATTAAAAATATTTAAAAATAAATAAAAATAAATAAAAATTCTCCAAACTTAAAAAAAAGAATGCTAATTAGTATGAAAACATAAAGCACTGCAGTAGAGGTAAGTATATAGTCAAATCAAGGATACACTATTGCATTAATATGATGGTGTGCAGATCACTTAACTCTAACATAAAGGTTAAAGGACAAAAGTATTAAAAGTAACTATAGTTATAGTAATTTGTTAGTAGATGCCCAATGTGAAAAGATATAAATTATGACCTCAAAAAACAAAAAAAGTGGGTGACAAATAAAAGAGTAAAGTTTTTGTATGTGATAAAATTAAGTAGTTGTAAGTTTAAAGTAGACTATATATATAGTGCTTTATTTAAGCTTTCTGGTAACTACAAGCCAAATAACTACAGTAGATACGCAAAAATATAAAGAAAAGGGAATAAAAATGTACCACTATGGAAAATCACCAATTTAAGAAGAAAGGCAGTAAGAGAGAAATGAAGAGACACATGACTTACAAAATAATCAGAAAACTATTAATAACATTTGTAAGTTTTTACCTATCAATAATAACTTTAAAAATAAGAATATTAAATTATCCAATCAAAAAGTATAGACTGGCAGAATGGGAATAAGACCCAATTATATTCTGACTGCAAAAGATACACTTTTTTAAAATAAATTTATTTTTTATTGGTGTTCAATTTACCAACATACAGAATAACACCCAGTGCTCATCCCATCAAGTGCCCCCCTCAGTGCCCGTCACCCATTCACCCCCAACCCCCACCCTCCTCCCCTTTCACCACCCCTAGTTCGTTTCCCAGAGTTAGGAGTCTTTATGTTCTGTCTCCCTTTCTGATATTTCCCACACATTTCTTCTCCCTTCCCTTATATTCCCTTTCACTATTATTTGTATTCCCCAAATGAATGAGAACATATAATGTTTGTCCTTCTCCGATTGACTTATTTCACTCAGCATAATACCCTCTAGTTCCATCCACGTTGAAATGCTGGGACACCTGCACCCCAATGTTTATAGCAGCAATGTCCACAATAGCCAAACTGTGGAAGGAGCCTCGGTGTCCATTGAAAGATGAATGGATAAAGAAGATGTGGTTTATGTATACAATGGAATATTACTCAGCCATTAGAAAAGATACACTTTAAGTAAAAGAACTCACATAAGCTGAAAGTGAAGGGATAAAGAATGATATTCTATGCAAGTAGAAACCAAAAGAGATCACAGGTAGTTATACTTGAAGCAGTCAAAATACACTTTAAGTGAAAAACTGTTACAAAAGAGGAAGAAAGGTGTACCTTGGTGGCTCAGTTGGTTAAAGTGTCTGCCTTTGGCTCAGGTCATGATCCCAGGGTCTTAGGATCAAGCCTCATGTTGGGCTCTCTGCTCATTGGGGAGACTGCTTCTCCATCTTCCTCTGCCTGCCACTGTCTCTGCTGGTTCTCTATCTCTCTCTCTCTCTCTCTCTCTCTCTCTCTCTCTCTCTCTCAAACAAATAAAATCTTTAAAAAGACCAAAGAGGGCAGCCTGGGTAGCTCAGCAGTTTAGCGCTGCCTTCAGCCCAGGGCATGATCCTGGAGAACCCAGGATGGAGTCCCACATCAGGCTCCTTGCATGAAGCCTGCTTCTCCCTCTGCCTGGGTCACTGCCTCTCTCTCTCTCTCTCTCTTTCTCTCTCTCTTTCATAAATAAATAAAAATAAATAAAATCTTTAAAAAAATAAAAAGTCATTATATAATTATAAAGCAGTAAATTCATCAAAAGGACAGAAAAATTATGAATGTATATCCGTCAATATCCAAGCACCTAAATATATTAACCAAATAGTAACAGAATTGAAGAAATAAATACACAGCATTCCAATAATAGTAGAAGACTTTATACCCAATTTTCAATGATATATAGATTTCCTAGACAGAAAGTCAATAAGAAAACATTGAAAGATGAATGGATAAAGAAGATGTGGTTTATGTATACAATGGAATATTACTCAGCCATTAGAAACAACAAATACCCACCATTTGCTTCAACGTGGATGGAACTGGAGGGTATTATGCTGAGTGAAGTAAGTCAATCGGAGAAGGACAAAAAGTGTATGTTCTCACTCATTTGGGGAATATGAATAATAGTGAAGGGGAATATAAGGGAAGGGAGAAGAAATGTGTGCGAGATATCAGAAAGGGACACAGAACATAAAGACTTCTAACTCTGGGAAATGAACTAGGGGTGGTGGAAGGGGAGGAGGGCGGGGGGTGGGGGTGAATGGGTGACGGGCACGGAGGGGGACACTTGACGGGATGAGCACTGGGTGTTATTCTGTATGTTGGTAAATTGAACACCAATAAAAATTAATTTATAATAAAAAAAAAAGAAAACATTGGGCCTGAACTGTAATTTACAATAAATGGACTTAACATGCATATACAGTACATTCCATTTAACAGCAGTAGGATGTATATTATTTTTTCCAATGAAGTAAAATTAACAATGTTATATTAAAGTTGTATAAAATATTGATTTGACAATTCCACACATTACTCAGAATATATATTCTTCTAAAGCACACATTGAACATTCTCTAGGATAGATTATACATTAGATCACAAAATAAGTCTTAGCAAATTTTAAAAGTTGAAGGGACACCTGGGTGACTCAGTGGTTAATCATCTGCCTCCCACATCAGGCTCCTCAAAGGGAGCCTGCTTCTCCCTCTGCCTGTGTCTCTGCCTCTCTCTCTCACTGTGTGCCTATCATAAATAAATAAAAATTTAAAAAAAAATATTTAAAAATTTTTAAAAGAAAAAAGAAATTACATCTATTGTCTTTTATAACTACAATGGTATAAAACTAGAAAATCATTAACAGTAGGCAAATACACAAATATTGGAAAATTAAGCAACATACTACTGAACAGTCAATGAGTCAAAGAAAGAAAATCAAAAAGAAAATAAAAAATCTTGACACAAAAAAAGAAACACAAAATTTATGGGTTGTAGCAAAAGCAGTTCTAAGAGGGAAGTTTACAGTGATAAACACCTACATTAAGAAAAAAGAGTGATCTCAAATAGACAATCTAATTTTATACCTCATGGAACAATAAAAAGAGGAACAAACTCAGTTTAAAGTTAGCAGAAGGAAGGAAATGACAATAATTGTAGCAGAAATAAATTAAACAGTAACCAGAAAAATAACAGAAGATAAAAACAAAATTAAAAGAGCTAGCTTCTTGAAAAGATAAGCAAAACTGACCAATCTTTAGCCAGCCAACCTAAGAGGAAAAAAAAATAACCAAGAAGATTCAAAATCAGTAAAGAGGACACAATACACTTGTTACCACAGAAATTCTGAACAATTATACATCACAAACTGTGTAACCCAGAAAAAAATGGATAAATTTCTAGAGACACATAAACTATCAAGATCGAATTGGGAAGAAAGAAAATCTTTAAAAAAGACAATAACAACTAAGGATTTTGAAGAACAAATGAACAACCTCTCAATAAAGAATAGCTCAGGAACAGTTGGTTTATCCGGTGAATTATACCAAAATAATGAATAATACCAAAATAATGAATTAATGTCAATCTTTACCAAACTTTTCCAAAAAATTGAAAAGGAAGAACACCTGAAAAATCATTTCATGAGTCCAGCAGTACCCTGATAATATAGTTGCAAAAATTCTCAATATTAACAAATTGAATTCAACTGCACATTAAAAGCATCACACAATGATCAAATGGAACTTATTCCTGGGTACAAAGATGGTTCGCATACACACATGAATAATATAATTTATCATATTAATATAATAAAAGATTAAAATCATATAATAATTTCAATAAATGCAGAAAAGGCATTTCACAAAATTCAGTATCCTTCATGATAGAAAACTCAACAAATTTGGTAAAGAAGAAACATATTTAAATATAACAAAGTTCATACATGACAAACCCACAGCTAACATCATACTCAATGATAAATATCTGAAAACATTTTCTTTAATATCAAGAAGAAGACAGATTTGCCCACTTTCACCACTTCTATTTAACATAGTAATGGAATTCTTGGCCAGAGCAAGTAGGAGAAAAAAGAAAGGAAAAAAGGAAGAAAGAAAAAAGAAAGAAAGAAAGAAAGAAGAAAGAAAGAAAGAAAGAAAGAAAGAAAGAGAGAGAGAGAAAGAAGAAAGAAAGAAAGAAAGAAAGAAAGAAAGAAAGAAGAAAGAAGAAAGAAAGAAAGAAAGAAAGAAAGAAAGAAAGAAAGAAAGGAGGGAAGGAAGGAAGGAAGGAAGGAAGGAAGGAAGGAAGGAAGGAAGGAAGGAAGGAAGACATCCAAAGCAGATAAGTAGAAGTAAAATGAACTTTATTTGAAATTTATATGATCATAGCTATAGAAAATACTAAAGACGCCACTCCATTAGTTATAACTAATAAATGAATTCAGTAAAGTGAAGGCTAAAAATATATGAAAACCAATAGCATTTTTATATACTAATAACAAACTATCTAAAAAAGAGAGAAAAAATCCCATGTACAATAGTATAAAAAACAATAGCATATATAGAAATAAATTTAACTGAAGAGGTAAAAGATCTGCATACTGAAAACCATAAGACATTGATGATAGAATGTGAAGCTACAGGGATTCCTGGGTGGCTCAGCAGTTTGGCCCTTGCCTTCAGCCCAGGGCATGATCCTGGAGTCCCAGGATTGAGTCCTACATCAGGCTCCCTGCATGGAGCCTGCTTCTCCCTCTGCCTATGTCTCTGCCTCTATGTGTGTGTTTTTCATGAATAAATAAATAAAATCTTTTAAAAAAACAAGAATATGAAGCTACAAAGTAATGGAAATATCTCATGTTCATGAATTTGAAAAAATTAATGCTGTTAAAATATTCATAACACTCAAAGCCATCCTGGATTCACTTCAATCTCTACCAAAATTCCAATGGCATTTTTTTCATAAAGTAGATAAAACAATACTAGGATATACATGAAAACAAGCAAATAGAATAGCTGAGTAGCCAAAATGATTCTGAGAAAGAAAAACAAAACTGGAGGCATCACACTTTCTTATTTCAAACTATATTCTGAAGCTATAGTTATCAAAACAATAATGGTGTTGGCATAAAAACAGACACGAAGACCAACATAACAAAATCAAGATGCCAGAAATTGACTCATGCATTTGCAGCAAACTGACATTTAATAAGTGAGCAAAAAATACTGAATGGAGAAAGAAGAGTCATTTCAATAAATGTAGAGAAAACGGAATATTCACTCATGGAGAAAAAAATAAAATTGGACCCTTATCTTATACCACTCAAAAAATTAACTCAAAATGGATTAAAAGCTTAAATATAAGATGTAAAACTGTCAAACTTTTAGAAGAAAACAGAGGAAAACTTCCTTGACATTGGTCTTGGTAACAATATTTTTCACATCACACCAAAAGCAC
Organism: Nyctereutes procyonoides; assembly: GCF_905146905.1. NCBI lineage: Eukaryota > Metazoa > Chordata > Mammalia > Carnivora > Canidae > Nyctereutes > Nyctereutes procyonoides. The sequence continues at coordinate 59,801,802 of NW_026575125.1, read as the reverse complement.
AAGCAACAAAAGTAAAAATAAATTGGACTACATCAAAATAAAAATTTTCTGCCCAGAAAAAAAAAACACACACACACAAAATGAAAAGGTATCCTATAGAATGGAAGAAAATATTGGCAAACCATATAATTAACAAGAAGTTAATATTCAAAATATGTAAAGACCTCAAGCAACTCAATAACAATTATAATTAATAATTAATAATAATAATAAAAGTAATTTAAAAATGGACAAAGGATCTGACCAGATAATTTTGCAAAGAAAACATACAAATGGCCAACCAGTATATGAAAACATACTCACCATGACTGACCAGGTAAATGCAAATCAAAATCACAAGATGTGGGATCCCTGGGTGGCGCAGCGGTTTGGCGCCTGCCTTTGGCCCAGGGCGCGATCCTGGAGACCCGGGATCGAATCCCACATCGGGCTCCCGGTTCATGGAGCCTGCTTCTCCCTCTGCCTGTGTCTCTGCCTCTCTCTCTTTTTCTCTCTGTGACTATCATAAATAAATAAAAAAAAATAAAAAAAAATCACAAGATGTCACCTCATACCTGTTAGTATGGCTACCATGAAAAATACAAGAGATTACATTTGAGGACCATTTGAATGGTAAATGGTTCTCCAACCTTTTATTTTCAGGATGTAGGTCTCCATCTGTCTAAAATGAGTCTCTTGTAGACAGCAAATAGATTGGTCCTGCTTTTTTATCCAGTCTGACACCCTGTGCCTTTTGATGGGGTCATTAAGCCAATTCACGTTCAAAGTTACTATTGAAAGATATGAGTTTAGTGTCATCATGATATCTATTCAATCCTTGTTTTTGTGGATTGTTCCACTGAACTTCTTCTTAAAGGTGAATTTTGAGAGTCCCCCTTAAAATTTCTTGCAGAGCTGGTTTGGAGGTCACATATTCTTTCAGTTCCTGCCTGTCTTGGAAGCTCTTTATCTCTGCTTCTATTCTGAATGAGAGCCTTGTGGATAAAGTATTCTTGGCTGCAGTTTCTTATCATTTAAGACCCTGAATATATCCTGCCAGCCCTATCTGGCCTGCCAGGTCTCTGTGGAGTGGTCTGCTGTTAATCTGATATTTCTCCCCATATAAGTTAAGGATCTTTGTCTCTTGCTGCTTTAAGGATCTTCTCTTTATCTTTGGAATTTGCAAGTTTCACTATAAAATGTCGAGGTGTTAAACGGTTTTTATTTTTTATTTTTTAATAAATTAATTTTTATTGGTGTTTAATTTACCAACATACAGAATAACACCCAGTGCTCATCCCGACAAGTGTCCCCCTCAGTGCCCGTCACCCATTCACCCCCACCCCCCGCCCTCCTCCCCTTCCACCACCCCTAGTTCGTTTCGCAGAGTTAGGAGTCTTTATGTTCTGTGTCCTTTTCTGATATTTCCCACACATTTCTTCTCCCTTCCCTTATATTCCCGTTCACTATTATTCATATTCCCCAAATGAATGAGAACATACACTGTTTGTCCTTCTCCGATTGACTTACTTCACTCAGCGTAATACCCTCCAGTTCCATCCACGTTGAAGCAAATGGTGGGTATTTGTCGTTTCTAATGGCTGAGTAATATTCCATTGTATACATAAACCACATCTTCTTTATCCATGCATCTTTCGATGGACACTGAGGCTCCTTCCACAGTTTGGCTATTGTGGACATGGCTGCTAGAAACATCGGGGTGCAGGTGTCCCGGCGTTTCATTGCATCTGAATCTTTGGGGTAAATCCCTAACAGTGCAATTGCTGGGTCGTAGGGCAGGTCTATTTTTAACTCTTTGAGGAACCTCCACACAGTTTTCCAGAGTGGCTGCACCAGTTCACATTACCAAAAACAGTGCAAGAGGGTTCCCCTTCTCCGCATCGTCTCCAACATTTGTGGTTTCCTGCCTTGTTAATTTTCCCCATTCTCACTGGTGTGAGTTGGTATCTCACTGTGGTTTTGATTTGTATTTCCCTGATGGCAAGTGATGCAGAGCATTTTCTCATGTGCATGTTGGCCATGTCTATGTCTTCCTATGTGAGATTTCTCTTCATGTCCTTTGCCCATTTCATGATTGGATTGTTTGTTTCTTTGCTGTTGAGTTTAAGAAGATCTTTTTTTTATTATAAATTAATTTTTATTGGTGTTCAATTTACCAACATACAGAATAACACCCAGTGCTCATCCCGTCAAGTGTCCCCCTCCGTGCCCGTCACCCATTCACCCCCACCCCCCGCCCTCCTCCCCTTCCACCACCCCTAGTTCATTTCCCAGAGTTAGAAGTCTTTATGTTCTGTGTCCCTTTCTGATATCTCCCACACATTTCTTCTCCCTTCCCTTATATTCCCCTTCACTATTATTCATATTCCCCAAATGAGTGAGAACATACACTGTTTGTCCTTCTCCGATTGACTTACTTCACTCAGCATAATACCCTCCAGTTCCATCCACGTTGAAGCAAATGGTGGGTATTTGTCGTTTCTAATGGCTGAGTAATATTCCATTGTATACATAAACCACATCTTCTTTATCCATTCATCTTTCGATGGGCACCGAGGCTCCTTCCACAGTTTGGCTATTGTGGACATGGCTGCTAGAAACATCGGGGTGCAGGTGCCCCGGCGTTTCATTGCATCTGAATCTTCGGGGTAAATCCCTAACAGTGCAATTGCTGGGTCGTAGGGCAGGTCTATTTTTAATTCTTTGAGGAACCTCCATACAGTTTTCCAGAGTGGCTGCACCAGTTCACATTCCCACCAACAGTGTAAGAGGGTTCCCTTTTCTCCACATCCTCTCCAACATTTGTTGTTTCCTGCCTTATTAATTTTCCCCATTCTCACTGGTGTGAGGTGGTATCTCATTGTGGTTTTGATTTGTATTTCCCTGATGGCAAGTGATGCAGAGCATTTTCTCATGTGCATGTTGGCCATGTCTATGTCTTCCTCTGTGAGATTTCTCTTCATGTCTTTTGCCCATTTCATGATTGGATTGTTTGTTTCTTTGGTGTTAAGTTTAATAAGTTCTTTATAGATTTTGGAAACTAGCCCTTTATCTGATATGTTATTTGCAAATATATTCTCCCATTCTGTAGGTTGTCTTTGAGTTTTGTTGACTGTATCCTTTGCTGTGCAAAAGCTTCTAATCTTGATGAAGTCCCAATAGTTCATTTTTGCTTTTGTTTCTTTTGCTTTCGTGGATGTATCTTGCAAGAAGTTACTGTGGCCAAGTTCAAAAAGGGTGTTGCCTGTGTTCTCCTCTAGGATTTTGAAGGAATCTTGTCTCACATTTAGATCTTTCATCCATTTTGAGTTTATCTTTGTGTATGGTGCAAGAGAGTGGTCTAGTTTCATTCTTCTGCATGTGGATGTCCAATTTTCCCAGCACCATTTATTGAAGAGACTGTCTTTCTTCCAGTGGATCGTCTTTCCTCCTTTGTTGAATATTAGTTGACCATAAAGTTCAGGGTCCATTTCTGGGTTCTCTATTCTGTTCCACTGGTCTACGTGTCTGGTTTTGTGCCAGTACCACACTGTCTTGATGAACACTGCTTTGTAGTACAACCTGAAATCTGGCATTGTGATGCCCCCAGCTATGGTTTTCTTTTTTAAAATTCCCCTGGCTATTCGGGGTCTTTTCTGATTCCACACAAATCTTAAAATAATTTGTTCTAAGTCTCTGAAGAAAGTCCATGGTATTTTGATAGGGATTGCATTGAACGTGTAAATTGCCCTGGGTAACATTGACATTTTCACAATATTAATTCTGCCAATCCATGAGCATGGAATATTTTTCCATCTCTTTGTGTCTTCCTCAATTTCTTTCAGAAGTGTTCTATAGTTTTTAGGGTATAGATCCTTTACCTCTTTGGTTAGGTTTATTCCTAGGTATCTTATGCTTTTGGGTGCAATTGTAAATGGGATTGACTCCTTAATTTCTCTTTCTTCAGTCTCATTGTTAGTGGATAGGAATGCCATTGATTTCTGGGCATTGATTTTGTATCCTGCCACGCTACCAAATTGCTGTATGAGTTCTAGCAATCTTGGGGTGGAGGCCTTTGGGTTTTCTATGTAGAATATCATGTCATCGGCGAAGAGGGAGAGTTTGACTTCTTCTTTGCCAATTTGAATGCCTTTAATGTCTTTTTGTTGTCTGATTGCTGAGGCTAGGACTTCCAATACTATGTTGAATAGCAGTGGTGAGAGTGGACATCCCTGTCTGGTTCCTGATCTTAGGGGAAAGGCTCCCAGTGCTTCCCCATTGAGAATGATATTTGCTGTGGGCTTTTCGTAGATGGCTTTTAAGATATCGAGGAAAGTTCCTTCTATCCCTACACTCTGAAGAGTTTTGATCAGGAATGGATGCTGTATTTTGTCAAATGCTTTCTCTGCATCTAATGAGAGGATCATATGGTTCTTGGTTTTTCTCTTGCTGATATGATGAATCACATTGATTGTTTTACAAGTGTTGAACCAGCCTTGTGTCCCGGGGATAAATCCTACTTGGTCATGGTGAATAATTTTCTTAATGTGTTGTTGGATCCTATTGGCTAGTATCTTGTTGAGAATTTTTGCATCTATGTTCATCAGGGATATTGGTCTGTAATTCTCCTTTTTGGTGGGGTCTTTGTCTGGTTTTGGAATTAAGGTGATGCTGGCCTCATAGAATGAATTTGGAAGTACTCCATCTCTTTCTATCTTTGCAAACAGCTTTAGTAGAATAGGTATGATTTCTTCTTTAAACGTTTGATAGAATTCCCCTGGGAAGCCATCTGGCCCTGGACTCTTGTGTCTTGGGATGTTTTTGATGACTTCTTCAATTTCCTCCCTGGTTATTGGCCTGTTCAGCTTTTCTATTCCTTCCTGCTCCAGTTTTGGCAGTTTGTGGCTTTCCAGGAATGCGTTCATTTCTTCTAGATTGCCTAATTTATTGGCGTAGAGCTGTTCATAATATGTTTTTAAAATCGTTTGTATTTCCTTGGGGTTGGTAGTGATCTCTCCTTTCTCATTCATGATTTTATTAATTTGAGTCTTCTCTCTCTTCTTTTTAATAAGGTTGGCTAATGGTTTATCTATCTTATTAATTCTTTCAAAGAACCAACTCCTGGTTCTATTGATCCACAGTTCTTCTGGTCTCAATTTCGTTGATTTCTGCTCGAATTTTAATTAACTCTCTTCTTCTGCTGGGCGTCGGGTCGATTTGCTGCTTCTTCTCTAGCTCCTTTATGTGTAAGGTTAGCTTTTGTATTTGAGTTCTTTCCAGTTTTTGAATGGATGCTTGTATTGCGATGTATTTCCCCCTCAGGACTGCTTTTGCTGCATCCCAAAGATTTTGAACAGTTGTATCTTCATTCTCATTAGTTTCCATGAATCTTTTTAATTCTTCCTTAATTTCCTGGTTGACCCTTTTATCTTTTAACAGGATGGTCCTTAACCTCCACGTGTTTGAGGTCCTTCCAAACTTCTTGTTGTGATTTAGTTCTAATTTCAAGGCGTTGTGGTCTGAGAATATTCAGGGGACGATCCCAAACTTTTGGTATCCGTTCAGACCCGATTTGTGACCCAGTATGTGGTCTATTCTGGAGAAAGTTCCATGTGCACTTGAGAAGAATGTGTATTCAGTTGAGTTTGGATGTAAAGTTCTGTAGATATCTGTGAAATCTATCTGGTCCAGTGTATCATTTAAAGCTCTCGTTTCTTTGGAGATGTTGTGCTTAGAATACCTATCTAGTATAGAAAGAGCTAGATTGAAGTCACCAAGTATAAGTGTATTATTATCTAAGTATTTCTTCGCTTTGGTTAATAATTCGTTTAAGTATTTGGCAGCTCCCACATTCGGGGCATATATATTGAAGTTTGTTATGTCCTCTTATTGGATAGATCCTTTAATTATGATATAGTGTCCCTCTTCATCTCTCACTACAGTCTTCGGGGTAAATTTTAGTTTATCTAATATAAGGATGGCTACCCCTGCTTTCTTTTGAGAACCATTTGAATGGTAAATGGTTCTCCAACCTTTTATTTTCAGGTTGTAGGTGTCCTTCTGTCTAAAATGAGTCTCTTGTAGACAGCAAATAGATGGTTCCTGCTTTTTTATCCAGGCTGAAACCCTGCGCCTTTTGATGGGGTCATTAAGCCCGTTCACGTTCAGAGTTACTATTGACAGATATGAGTTTAGTGTCATCATGATATCTATTTAGTCCTTGTTTTTGTGGATTGTTCCACTGAACTTCTTCTTAAAGGGGAATTTTAAGAATCCCCCTTAAAATTTCTTGCAGAGCTGGTTTGGAGGTCACATATTCTTTCAGTTCCTGCCTGTCTTGGAAGCTCTTGATCTCTCCTTCCATTTTGAATGAGAGCCTTGCTGGATAAAGTATTCTTGGTTGCATGTTCTTCTCATTTAGGACCCTGAATATATCCTGCCAGCCCTTTCTGGCATGCCACATCTCTGTGGAGAGGTCTGCTGTTACCCTAATATTCCTCCCCATGAAAATCGGGGACTTCTTGTCTCTTGCTGCTTTAAGGATCTTCTCTTTATCTTTGGAATTTGCAAGCTTCACTATTAAATGTCGAGGTGTTGAACGGTTTTTATTGATTTTAGGGGGGGATCTCTCTATTTCCTGGATCTGAATGCCTGTTTCCCTTCCCAGATTGGGAAAGCTTTCAGCTAGGTTTTGTTCAAATACATATTCTGGCCCTCTGTCCCTTTCGGCGCCCTCGGGAACCCCAATTAAACGTAGGTTTTTCTTCCTTAGGCTGTCATTTATTTCCCTTAATCTGTCTTCATGGTCTTTTAATTGTCTGTCTCTTTTTTCCTCAGTTTCCCTCTTTGCCATTAACTTTTCTTCTATGTCACTCACTCGTTCTTCCACCTCGTTAACCCTAGTCGTTAGGGCTTCTAGTTTGGATTGCATCTCATTCAATTGATTTTTAATTTATGCCTGATTGGATCTAAATTCTGCAGTCATGAAGTCTCGTGAGTCCTTAATGCTTTTTTCTAGAGCCACCAGTAGCTGTATAATAGTGCTTCTGAATTGGCTTTCTGACATTGAATTGTAATCCAGATTTTGTAACTCTGTGGGAGAGAGGACTGTTTCTGATTCTTTCTTTTGAGGTGAGGTTTTCCTTCTAGTCATTTTGCTCAGTGCAGAGTGGCCAAAAACAAGTTGTATTGGGAAAAGGAGAGAAAGAGAGAGAAGGAAAGAAAAGAGAAAGAGAAAAAAGAAAAAAGAAAAAAAAGGAAAAAAAGAGAAAGAAAAAGAAAGGTGAAAAAAAAAAGGTGGTGGGGCAAGCAATCAGAAATCAAAAAGAAAAGAAAAAAGAAACAAAACCAAAAAACACGGGGGAGTATCTTCTGATTCTGTATACTTTAAGTCCCTTGACTTCCCCTGGAACTGGTCCATCTAGCTGGTCTTCCGGGGGAGGGGCCTGCTGTGCTGATTTTCAGGTGTTAGCACTTGGGGGAGCTGCTCTGCCCCTGCCTGCTGCAGGGCTCAGTGGGAGTTGTTTACCCCGTGAGGCCCCAGGAGGAACAGCCACAGTGGCTATGGCAGCTCTGGAAGCCTGGAGTCAGCCCCTGCAGGAACTACGGGGCTCTCCGTCCTGTCCTCAGTGCCTGGAGGCTCCGGGGCGGGGCCGCTGATCTGCTCAGCTCAGGGCAGGAGTGTCCTTGCTGTCCTGGGCCCTCCCGGCCTCTGCCTGTCCCGGGGGAGGCCGGATCCTGGGGTGTGTCCCGGCGTCCTGTGCTCCGGGGCCTGTGCTGTTGGATTCGCGCTCCCGGTCGTGCAGCCGCCGCTCTGTGGAGCCGCTCGAGCCCCTCCGAGCTGCTCCCGGCCGTAAACGGTTTTTATTGATTTTTGGGTGCTAATCTCTCTATTTCCTGGATCTAAATACCTGTTTCCCTTCCCAGATTAGGAAAGTTTTCAGCTATGATTTATTCAAATACATATTCTGGCCCTCTGTCCCTTTCGGCGCCCTCGGGAACCCCAATTAAATGTAGATTTTTCTTCCTCAGGCTGTCACTTATTTCTCTTAATCTATCCTCGTGATCTTTTAATTATTTTTTTTAATTTTTTCATTTATGATAGTCACACAGAGAGAGAGAGGCAGAGACACAGGCAGAGGGTGAAGCAGGCTCCATGCACCGGGAGCCCGACGTGGGATTCGATCCCGGGTCTCCAGGATCGCGCCCTGGGCCAAAGGCAGGTGCCAAACCGCTGCACCACCCAGGGATCCCCCTCATGATCTTTTAATTGTTTGTCTCTGTTTTCCTCACTTTCCCTCTTTGCCATCAACTTGTCTTCTATGTCACTCACTCGTTCTTCTACCTCGTTAACCCTCGTCGTTACCCCAAAGATACAGATACAATGAAACGCTGGGACACCTGCACCACAATGTTTATAGCAACAATGTCCACAATAGCTAAACTGTGGAAGGAGCCTCGGTGTCCATTGAAAGATGAATGGATAAACAAGATGTGGTTTATGTATACAATGGAATATTATTCAGCCATTAGAAATGACAAATACCCAGCATTTGCTTCGACGTGGATGGAACTGGAGGGTATTATGCTGAGTGAAATAATTCAATCAGAGAAGGACAACATTATATGGTCTCATTCATTTGGGGAATATAAAAATAGTGAAAGGGAATAAAGGGGAAAGGAGAAAACATGAGTGGGAAATATCAGAAAGGGAGACAGAACATGAGAGACTCCTAACTCTGTCTGGGAAACGAACTAGGGGTGGTGGAAGGGGAGGAGAGCGGGGGGGGGGTGACTGGGTGATGGGCACTGAGGGGGGCACTTGATGGGATGAGCACTGGGTGTTATTATATATGTTGGCAAATTGAACACCAATTAAAAATTTACAAAAAAAATGCAAGAGATTACAAATGCTGGTGGTGATGTGGAGAAGAGAACACTCATGCACTGTTGGTGGGAATATAAATTGGTACAACAACTTTAGAAAATGTTATTGAAGTTTTTAAAAATTAAAAATAAAACTATCGGGGATCCCTGGGTGGCACAGCAGTTTAGCGCCTGCCTTTGGCCCCGGGCGCGATCCTGGAGATCCGGGATCGAATCCCACGTCAGGCTCCCGGTGCATGGAGCCTGCTTCTCCCTCTGCCTGTGTCTCTGCCTCTCTCTCTCTCTCTCTCTCTCTCTCTCTCTCTCTGTGTGTGTGTGTGTGACTATCATAAATAAATTAAAAAAATAAAATAAAATAAAACTATCATATGATTCAGTATTCTCAGTTCTGGGTATACTAAAAAGATTAGAGTCACTACTTCGAGGAGATATCTGAACTCTAATCTTCACTGCAGCATTATTCACAATAACCAAGACATAGAAACAACCTGTTTATATCCATGAATGGATAAATAAAATGTAAATATATATAATATTATTCAGTCATAACATAAAGGGAAATTCTCCTATTTGTGACAACATGGATGGATCTTGAGAGTATCATGTTAAGTGAAGTTAGACAGAAAAAGACAAATACTGTATGATTTTACTTACACATGAAATGTAAAGCACCAAACTCATAGAAACACAGTATAGAGTGCTGGTTCCTAGGTATTTTGGGGTGGGGGAATTGAGATGTTGGTCAAGGGGAAAAAACTTCCAATTTTAAGATCATTTCTGGGGGAACTAATACACATCAGGATGACTACAGTTAACAGAACTTGTATTATACATTCTTAAAATTCACTAGAGAGTAGATCTTAAAAGTTCCTATGCACACACACAAAAAAACAATTATGAGAGATGACAGCTGTGTTGAGTATCTTTATTGTGGTAATTATTTCACAACATTTATACATACCAAATCATCACATTGCGCACCTTAAACTTAGACAATGTTATATGTCAAGTATGTCTCAATAAAGTTGGGAAATAAAAATGCAATAGTGTGGCACTGGCATAAACATAGGCATACAGAACAGTGGAATAAAATGGAGACCTGGAAATAAAACTTCATATGTATAACCAAATGATTTTTGATGAGGTGTCAAGACTACACAGTACAGAAAATAAATGGTTCTGGGAAAGCTATATATCTATAAGCAAATGAATAAATCTGGACCCTTACTTTACACCATATATAAAAATTAATTCTAAATGGATTAAAGACCTAAATATCCAAGCTAAAACTATAAAGTTTTTAAAAGAAAACATAGATGACCACCTGGGTGGCTCAGTGGTTGAGCATCTGCCTTTTGCTCAGGTCATGATCCTGGGGTCCTGGGATGGAGTCCCACATCAGACTCCCCACAAGGAGTCTGCTTCTCCCTCTCCCTATGTCTCTGCTGTGTGTGTGTCTCTCTTAAATAAATAAATGAAATCTTAAAAAAGAAATGAAAACAGAAAACATCTTCATGAAATTTATTTGACAATGATTTATTTTATATGATACCAAAAGCACAGTAAACAATAAATAATAGATAAATTAAGCTCCACCAAAATTTAAAACTTCTGTACATCAAAGGATACAATGAACAGAGTGAAAAGGCAACCCATCAAGGGGGAGAAATATTTGCGCACTATATATTTGATAAAGGGTTAATGCTTATACACACACACACACACACATATTAGGTTAATGCCTATCCACAAAAAAAGCAAACACAATTTTAAAAATGGGCTAAGGACTGAATACACATATCTCAAAGGAAAAATACAAAATACAAATGGTGATAAGCACGTGTACAGATGATCAACATTAATGATCAGGAAAATGCAAATCAAAGCTACAATGAAAACCAATTCACATCCATTAGAATGGCTACTATGAAAAAAATAACAAGTGTTGGCAAGACCACGATGTTTTTTTTTTTATTTATGATAGTCACACACACACACACACACACACACACACACACAGAGAGAGAGAGAGAGGCAGAGACACAGGCAGAGGGAGAAGCAGGCTCCATGCAGGGAGCCCGACGTGGGATTCGATGCCGAAGACCCCGATGTTTATAGCAGCAATGTCCACAAGAGCCAAACTGTGTGGAAGGAGCCTTGGTGTCCATTGAAAGATGAATGGATAAAGAAGATGTGGCATATGTGCACAATGGAATATTACTCAGCCATTAGAAACGACAAATACCCACCATTTGTTTCAACATGGATGGATCTGTAGGGTATTATGCTGAGTGAAATAAGTCAATCGGAAAAGGACAAACATTATATGGTCTCATTCATTTGGGGAATATAAAAATTAGTGAAAGGGAATAACAGGAAAGAAGAGAAAATGAGTGAAAATATCAGTGAGGGTGACAAAACATGAGAGACACCTAACTCTGGGAAACAACAAGGGGTAGTGGAAGGGGAGGTGGGCGGGGGGTTGGGTTGACTGGGTGATGGGCACTGAGGAGGGCACTTGGCGGGATGAGCACTGGGTGTTATGCTATATGTTGGCAAATTGAACTCCAATAAAAAAATAAATATCTTTAGGGGAAAAAAAAACAAGTGTTGGCAGGGAAGTGGAGAAACTGGAGTACTTGGTTACTGTTAGTAGGAATATAAAATGCCTCAGCTTCTGTGAAAATAGTATGATAGTTCCTCAAAAAATTAAAAATAGAATTACCATGCAATCCAACAATTCCACTTATGGGCATAAACACAAAAGAATTAAAAACAGAAACTCAGAGAGATATTTGTATGTCCATATTTATAGCAGAATTATTCACAATAGCCAAAAAAGTGGAAGCAACCCAAACATTTAACAACAGATGAAAAAAACAAAATACGGTCTATAAATACAGTGGAATATTTTTCAGTCTTAAAACAGGGAATTTCTGACACATGCTACAACATGGATGAAACGTTAAGATGTTATACTAAGTGAAATAATCCTGTAACAAAAGAACAAATACTGTATGATTCCACATTGGATGAATTAACAAAAATAGTCAAATTCACAAAGAAAGAAACTAAAATGTTAGTCATCAAGGTCTTGGGGACAGAAAGCAATTGGAAGGTGTTTAGTGTGTATCTTGCTTCAGTTTTATGAGATGAAAAGAGTTCTAGAAATGGATTGTGATGATGCTTGCACAAAAATTTGGGCTTAATGCCATTAAAATGTACACTTAAAATGGTTAAGATAGTGATTTTATCACAAATTTAAATATTTTTTAAATATAAAAAGAAGCTGAAGAAAGCAAAGAGTAGGAAAAAAGAACAAAGTCAAATAATAGATAATAGTAACAAGTATAGTAGACATTAACTCTAATATATCAATAATCACTTTAAACATGAATAGTCGAAATACAAATAAAAGACAGAGACTATCAAAGTAGATAAAAGAAGACCCAACTGTGTTTTGTCTAAAAGGAACATGCTTGAATATAAAAGCACAGATACATCAAAATTAAAGGAATGGAAAAAGATATACCATGTCAATTCTTATTCAAAGAAAGCTAGAGTAGTTATATTAATTTTACCCAAAGCAGACTTTGGAGCAAGGAAACATATCAGGGATAAAGAGGAGCACTACCTAATGATAATAGGTTCAATCCTTCAAAAAGATTTAACAAATCCTTAATGTATATTTGCCTAACAACAGAGTGTCAAAATATGCAAAAAAAAACTAATAGTATTGCAAGGACAAATGAATTAATTCATTGTTAAAGTTGGAGACCTAAGCATCCTTCTATCAGTAGTTGACAGATCCAATATGTAGAAAATCAGTAAGGACATAACTGACCAGCACCATCTATCAACTGGTTTATAGAATACTTCATCCAACAGTAGTAAAATATACATTCTTGTGAAGTTCATATGGAATGTTTACCAAGACTGACTATATTCTAAACCAAAAACACATCTTAAATTTAAAAGATAAAAAGTGATACAAAGTATATTCTCAGACCACAGTCACATTTAATAATAAATAACAGAAATATAGCAGAGAAATCTCAAAATACTTGGAGATTAAACACTTCTGAATAACATATGGATCAAAATTGTCTCAAGAGAAATTTTATTGATTTTAGGGGGGGATCTCTCTATTTCCTGGATCTGAATGCCTGTTTCCCTTCCCAGATTAGGAAAGTTTTCAGCTATGATTTGTTCAAATACATATTCTGGCCCTCTGTCCCTTTTGGCGCCCTCGGGAACCCCAATTAAGCGTAGGTTTTTCTTCCTCAGGCTGTTTTTCCTATGTCACTCACTCGTTCTTCCACCTCGTTAACCCTTGTCATTAGGACTTCTAGTTTGGATTGCATCTCATTCAATAGATTTTTAATTTCTGCCTGATTGGATCTAAATTCTGCAGTCACGAAGTCTCTTGAGTCCTTTATGCTTTTTTCTAGAGCCACCAGTAGCTGTATAATAGTGCTTCTGAATTGGCTTTCTGACATTGAATTGTAATCCAGATTTTGTAACTGTGGGAGAGAGGACTATTTCTGATTCTTTCTTTTGAGGTGAGGTTTTCCTTCTAGTCATTTTGCTCAGTGCAGAGTAGCCAAAAACAAGTTGTATTGGGAAAAGGAGAAAAAGAGAGGAGAGAAAGAAGGAAAGAAAAGAGAAAAAGAAAAAATAAAAAAAGGAAGAAAAAAAGGAAAAAGACGAAAAAGAGAAAGAAAAAGAAAGAAAGGGGAAAAAAGGGTGGGGGAAGCAATCAGAAATCAAAAAGAAAAAAAAAAACACGGGGGAGTATCTTCTGTTTCTGTATACTTTAAGTCCCTTGACTTCCCCTGGAATTAACAAGGCAGGAAACCACAAATGTTGGAGAGGATATGGAGAAAAGGGAATCCTCTTACACTGTTGGTGGGAATGTGAACTGGTGCAGCCACTCCGGAAAACTGTGTGGAGGTTCCTCAAAGACTAGGACCTGCCCTACGACCTAGCAATTGCACTGTTGGGGATTTACCCCAAAGATTCAGATGCAATGAAACGCTGGTACACCTGCACCCCGATGTTTCTAGCAGCCATGTCCACAATAGCCAAACTGTGGAAGGAGCCTCGGTGTCCACAGAAAGATGAATGGGTAAAGAAGATGTGGCTTATGTATACAATGGAATATTACTCAGCCATTAGAAATGACAAATACCCACCATTTGCTTCAATGTGAATAGAACTGGAGGGTATTATGCTGAGTGAAGTAAGTCAGTCGGAGAAGGACAAACATTATATGGTCTCATTCATTTGGGGAATATAAATAATAGTGAAAGGGAATATAAGGGAAGGGAGAAGAAATGTGTGGGAAATATCAGAAAGGGAGACAGAACATAAAGACTCCTAACTCTGGGAAACGAACTAGGGGTGGTGGAAGGGGAGGAGGGTGGGGGTTGGGGGTGAATGGGTGACGGGCACTGAGGGGGGCACTTGACGGGATGAGCACTGGGTGTTATTCTGTATGTTGGTAAATTGAACACCAATAAAAAATAAATTAAAAAAATAAATACAACAAAAAAGAAATTTTAAATATTTTGAACTAAAGAGTGAAAATACAACTCAAAATTGTAAGATGAAATAAAAGGACTATTTGAGGAGAAATTTATAGAATTTAATACACGTGTTTGAAAACAAAAAAAGATATAATAGATCAAAAAATGATGATTCAATCTGTTCCTCTTTCTGATCCTGAGTGTTGAGGAGGCAAGTTGAAATGGTATCATTTTCTTCAGTGCTTGCTATATTTATTTTTTTGAAGTATAACTAAATACAATGTTATATTAGTTTCAACTGTAAGATATATTAATTTGACAATTCTATACATTACTCAGTGTTCACCATAACAAGTGTAGTCATCATCTGTCACTATACAATGCTATTACAATATTTTTGACTATATTTCCTATGCTGTACTTTTCATCTCTATGATTTACTTATCTTTAATTTTTTCTAATTTTTATTTAAATTCTAGTTAGCATATAGTGTAATATTTTTTCAGGAGTGGTATTCAGTGATTCATCATTTACATATAACACCCAATGCTAAACACAAGTGCTCTCCTTAATACCCATCACCTGTTCAGGCCATCTTCCAGGCAAACTCCCTTCCACAAATCCTCAGTTTGTTCTCTATTGTTAAGAGTCTCTTATGGTTTGTTTCTCTCTCTTTTTTCCCCTTCCCCTATGTGTTCATCTATTTTGTTTCTTAAATTCCTCCTATGGGTGAAATTATGCTATTTATCTTTCTAAGTGAATTATTTCTTGTAGCATTATACTCTCTTGGTCCATCCATGACATTGCAAACGGCAAGATTTCAATTTTTTGATGACTAATATTCCAGTGTATGTATGTGTATATATATATGTATATATATACATATATATAGTATATATGTAGAAAATCAGTATAAAGTTATATATATATATATATATATATATATATATATATATATATGCCACATCTTTTCCATTCATCAATCAATGGACATTTGGGGTCTTTCCATAACTTGGCTATTGTTCATAATGTTGCTATAAATATTGGGGTACGTGTACCCCTTCAAATCAGTATTTTTGTATTCTTTGGGAAAATAACCAGTAATGCAATTTCTGGGTCATAGGGTAGTTCTATTTTTAACTTTTTAAAAACCTCCATACTATTTTCCATAGTGGCTGCACCAATTTGCATTTCCTTCAAAAGGTAAGAGGCTTCTCCTTTCTCTACATTCTCACCAACATCTGTATTTCCTGTGTTACTAATGTGAGCCATTCTGATAGGTGTGAGGTGGTATCTCATTATGGTTTTGATTTGTATTTCCCTGATGATGAGTGATGGTGAACATCTTTTCATGAGTCTGTTAGCCATCTGGATGCCTTCTTTGGGAAAACATCTATTCATTTCTTCTGCCCATTTTTAAATTGGATTATTTGATTTGAGGTTCTGGATTTGATAATTTCTTTATATATTTTTGATACTATCCCTTTAATAGGTATGTCATTTGCAAATATCTTCTCCCATTCAATAGGATGCCTTTTAGTTTTGTTGATTGTTTCCTTTGCCGTGCAGAAGCTTTTTATTTTGATGAAGTTCCAATAGTTCATTTTTGCTTTATTTTCCCTTGCTTATGGAAATATGTCCAATAAGAAGAAGCTTTGGCTGTGGTTGAAGAAGTTCCTGCCTGTGTTCTTCTCTAGAATGTGGATGGCTTGCTGTTTCACATTTAGGTTTTTCATTCATTTTGAATTTATTTTTGTGTATGTTCTAGGAAAGTGGTTCGTGTTCATTTTTTTTACTGTTACTGTCCAGTTTTCCCAATACCATTTGTTGAAGACACTGTCTTTTTCCCACTGGATATACTTTCCTGCTTTGTTGAACATTAGTTGACCATATAGTTTCTGGGTTTCCTATTCTGTTTCATTGATATATGTGTCTGTTTTTGTACCAGGACCATAGTGTCTTGATGACTATAACTTTGTAATATAGCTTGAAGTCCAGAATTGTGATGCCTCTAGCTTTATTTTTCTTTTTCAAGGTTGCTTTGGCCATTTGAGGTCTTTTGTGGTTCCGTACAAATTTGATGATTGTTTGTTCTAGCTCTGTGAAAAATGCTGGTGGTATTTTGATAGAGATTGCATTAAATGTGTAGATTGCTTTGGTTACTGTAGATATTTTAACAGTAATTGTTCTTCTATGAACATGGAATGTCTTTCCATTTTTTTGTGTCATCTTCAATTTATTCCATAAGTGTTCTATAGTTTTCAGAGTGCAGATCTGTTATCCCTTTGTGAGGTTTATTCCTAGGTATCTTATGGCTTTGGGTGCAAATGTAAATGGGATCAATTCCTTTATTTCTCTTTCTAATGCTTCATTATTGGTGTACAGAAATGTAGCAAGTTTCTGTACATTGATTTTATAAGCTGTGACTTTACTGAATTCATGTATCAGTTCTAGTAAGTTTTTGGTGGAGTCTTTTGGGTTTTCTACATAAAATATCATGTCTGCAAATAGAGAAAGTTTGACTACTTTCTTGCCCATTTGGATGCTTATTTTTTTTTCTTATCTGATTGTTGAGGCTTGGTCTTTCAATACTATGCTAAATAACAATGGTGAGAGTGGATGTCCCTGTCTTATTCCTGACCATAGAGGAAAAGCTCTTAGCTTTTCCGCACTGAGAATGCTATTAGCTGTGGGTTTTTCAGATATGGCTTGCACAATGTTGAGGTATGTTCCCTCTAAACCTACTTTGTTGAGAATTTTTATCAAGAATGGATGTTATACTTTGTTAAATGCTTCTTCTGCATCATTGAGAGGATCATATGGTTCTTTTCTTTCTTTTTTAATGTGATGTATCATGTTAATTGTTTGGGGAATATTGAACCACACTTGCAGCTCAAGGATAAATCCCAATTGATTGTACTGAAAAATTCTTCTAATATATGGTTGGAATCAATTTGCTAGTATCTTCTTGAGAAATTTTGCATTTAACTGGAAGTTTGTACCTCTTAACCCCTTTATCTATTTCATCAATTTCCCCCTCCTACCTCCCCTCTGGGGACTATGCTTTATATTGTGAATTGCAAACTGTTCCACAAGTTCCCAGTATTCCACTACAGTATTTTAGTGGATACTGACAAAACAACAACAACAAACAAACAAGAGGCAGCTCCAGTTTTATCTTTTTATATATTGGTACTGAATAATTTAAGTAAAAGAAAAAATCCCTGACTTGAAATTTTTTTGAAAACCACTGTTTTTTTTAAGATTTTATTTATTCATTTGAGACAGAGGGAGAGAGAGAGAGAGAGAGAGAGAGAGAGAGAGAGAGAAGAGAGCATGAGCAGTGGTAGAGGAGGAGTGAGGAAAAGCAGACTCCCCCCTGAGCTGGAAGCCTGCCCGAGACTCAATCCCAGGATCCAGATATCAGGATTTGAGCCAAAGTTAGATGCTTAACCATCTGAGCCACCCAGGTGCCCCTGAAAACCACTGTTTTAGATCAGAATGACAAACTTTCTGTAGAGAGCTAAATAGTAAATATTTTAGGCTCTGCAGGTCTAAAATATCTATCACAACTACTAATATTCTATCACAACTACTATCATGACAATCCCACTCTGCTGTGGTAGCATGATAGCAGGCAAAGAAAAATACTTAAATAAATGGGTGTGATGTGTTCCAATAAAACTTTATATGGATAACTGAAATTTGGATTTCATATGATTTTCATATGTAACAAAATATTCTTTTCTTGACTTATTTTCAACAGTATATAAACATGAATATGTAAAATGTAAATATAAGAGCCATCCTTACCTTGAAGGCTATACAAAACAAAGCAAAACAAACAAACAAACAAAACAGGTAGTGGGCTTGATTTGGTACAGAATTGAAGGGGCAGATGTTTCCTACATTAAACAAAATGATGTGTTTTTTAGACAAGATCCACAATCTAATAAGTATTTCTACATTTTTGTTCTAAAGTACCTCTCAAATGAACAATATACTTCATGTCAAAAGCTTGACAAACTAGCTATTAAAATTCCATATTGTCCCTGGTGATATTGGGCCATGTAGAGTAGTAAGTTTACACATCAGCATTATTGTTGGAAAACATGAAAGAATCAGATGTTTAGCTTGCAAAGATAAAATTGTAGATTTGGTAAGACCGCACGAGAACTGAATGGACTGTAAAGATGATTTATATATAATTTCATATGTCTAAAAGCTTAAAGGCCTGTCATCCACAATTGGGGCATGGACAAATACTCTTAATTCAAGACTGATGAAACTAAGCAAAGCAGTTCTCATAGACACAAAGACAAGATTGAGAAAGGAGTCAATAAAACATTTTAAAATGGTTACTATCATGGCTTAAGACTGCACCTGATGAACTTCCCTGGAGTGTGGGTGAAACTTGGTACCTGCTTCTAGTCAATAGAATATAGTAAAACTGAAGGGATTTTTTAAAGAAATATAGAATTTATTTATATTCATGGTAAGACAGTTTCACATTTTGTACATGGTTACCAGAAGAGATATAACACTCTCAGAGTTTAACATGGCATTATATTGCTATCAAACATTGCTTATGCTGTGTGAGTTGGGAAACACTTATTTCTCCCTTTAAAATATTTAAGGCTCAGTTTCCAAAAGGTAATTTTACCACTTATTTTTCTGTTTAAGAAACTGGGAACATTCTGAAATAAACCTCAAAGGGGTGGAGGGTGAGGGGAAGCACACACACCTGGCTCATTCATACTCCCGCTGAAGACACTGTGATTTTTTTGTTGTTGTTAAAGGCTCTCCTGTTTGAAAATACGTTTCAGTACAAAATCAAATCAGTAGATAGGAGAGGCACTGGATATAAATCTTTAGTGTACAAACAAGGAAAACGTAAAACTTTATCACCAATTGCCAGCTAGAGTGTTCATTCAAAATTCGCCTACATAAAAGTGCACACACACAGAAACCTGCACTTCCTTTTCTTTGGTAAAGTTTACCAAATAGTAGTTCTCTTCTAACACACTAGTAAAAAAAATATATTTATACTTGCTTTCAACTTTCAGATCAAGTGGCCACAAATTCCTTCTTCTCTCCTAAATACCATCCTTCATTTTTTTTCCCGAACTTGCAGTAGAACATAAGTGTGGTGGTAACCTTGAACAGATGTTTAATCCTGCTGTTTAAGTGATTGAAGGGGGAGAGGGAGCAGTGAGAAAGTTAATCATGAAAAGAGCTTAGGGTTTTTTTTGAGAATTACCATATCAACAAAGTCCTAAACACAGTGAGTTTTGAAGTTGTAATTAAAATTTCAAGTGAGTTGATGCTAAGTTAATCAAAAATAGATTATTTTGGCTGGGCTTGACTTAATCAGGTGAAAGCTCTAAAAAGATCATCTGGATCCTCCCTAAAGGAAGAGACAATCTGCAGCAAGATAGTGGAAGAGTAGGGTCCCCAAGTCACCTGTCCCCACCAACTTACCTAGATAACTTTCAAATCATCCTGAAAACCTAGGAATTCGGCCTGAGATTTAAAGGGAGAACAGCTGGAACGCTACAGAGAGGAGTTTCCACTTCTAACAAGGTAGGAAGACGGAAAACAAGAATACATGCATACATACATACATACATACATACATACATACATAAGAATCAAGTGGGAGAGGGACCCCCCCCCCCCCCGCAAGGGGCCAGGCTAAGAGGATCAGCAAAAGCCTCCAGGACAGGAAAGACCAGTCCCAGAGAAGCAGGAACTTTAAATTCCGCAGAGGAAAAAGTGCTTGCAGGGAACTTGGGCAGTATCCCAGGAGGGGCAGTGGAGCCTCCAGGTTCCTGGGGTCACTAACAAAGGAAGTGCACCCCGGGGGAGAGCGCCCCACTGACCGTGGGCCTAGGGCGGCAAAGGGCTGGATTGCGCACCCGGTGGAGTCTCGGGAGCAGCTCAGGCAGGGGCTCCAGAAGAAGGAAGCTTCACGGCCCCAGGAACGCGATTCATGTTGCAGGACCTGGATCCCAGGGAGCCAGGGTACACAGCCCAGAAAACTGCGCTCCTCTCGGGACAGGTGGAGGCCGAGATGGCACAGGACAGTGAGGACTCTCCAGCCACTCTGTGCCCCAAGATGTGCATGCAGATCAGTGCCTCCTACTGCTGGAGCATCCAGGCCAGTGCAGACTGGGAGCTGCAGTAGTTACTGCGAAAGCTGACTCCTGGGCTGGAGAGCTGGGCGCCAACAGTGGGATTGTTCCTCCTGGTGTCACCCTGTGCCTGGGACGGAACAGGGCCGCCAGGGAACACAGGCCTCATGGGGTAAACAGCTCCCACTGAGCCGTGTACCTGGCAGGGGGCGGGGCAGCTCCCTCAGGTGAACACACCTGAGAATCAGCACAGCAGGCCTCTGCCCCAGAAGACCACCTGGAAAGACAGGGGAACAGCAGGTTCTTGACCAAGCGACGCTGGAGAGCTCCAGGGGAAGTTGAGGGATTTACAGTGTATAGAACCAGAGGATACCCTGCCTTGTTTCTTTGTTTCTCTGTTTTTGTGTCTTTGTTTTTTCTTTTTTTTCTTTGCTTGAACTGCATATAGTGAATGGGGTATTATATATTACATGAACATCAAAGACAGTAAAGAGTCAAGGATAATCTTTAAAAAAAAGGTAATCTGAATAATCCTAACCTAAGGGCTGTGAAAATTATGAAAAATTTAAGAAGAGAAGCTGATTTAAGAAAAAAAAGCTATCAACTTCAGTTGTAAATCTGCTTATTATTTATTCAAGTAGAAATGGTATATATAGGCCACCGTGAACAGATCAATGGTTATGACTAGATATGGAAATTTTGACGTTTTCAGTAAAGGTGGATTATCTGAAGCCATTTTATTTATTGGATTATTTATTTATTTATGAGATTATTTAATTTTTGGGATTATCGAGAATTCAAGAGAATAAAGGCAGCTGAAAAAAAAGAGTGGTGAAAAAGCAGCATCAAGATAAGGTCTATATATATTGATGGGATGATGAGAAGTTAAAAAAGAAAAATAAGAAGTTACAGTCATAGGAAAAGAGGAGAAATAAGAATGTATGATTTGTAAGAAATATAAGAAAGAAGGAGATTTCATAAAGATAAGGGTAATCAGCTTTGTAAAATAAAATACAAAGGTCAAAAAGTGTAAAGAACAAAAATGATTAGAATCAGCATAAAAGACATGAAGGAAAACCTCAAGGAAGTGATTAGGACAAAAACGACATGGGCTTTTAAGAATAGTATGTGTGGTGAAGAAATGAAAGTAATAGCTATAGACTTTGCTATCTGAACAGTGAAGAAGAAAAAGCATGTTAAGAGGAATAAACCACAGATTCATGTGTTTATTCTTGTAAATAAAAGATTTATGTGTACTGAAAGATGTAAAATAGGGGAATAATGACTTTTAGAATGATGAGATAATCTCGCTTACTTTCAAATAAAATTGAGTATAAAGCTAAAAGCAAAACCAAAGCACATTTTGGCTTCCCATTTTGAACAGGTATGATTTACTTCAAAATCCTGGGTTACCCTGAAAGAAACCATCCTTGAACTGGAAGCCCCCCTCACCAATTCTCTAACACACCAGTTAAGCTAAGTCTGTTCTCCCTTATAACATTGGACCTAAATATGAGAAGATCCAAAGTCTGTGAGGTTTTTTACTGCACCATATAGTTAACATGATGTTAATAAATTTATAAATATTTTAAATTTATTAGTTATATATTTAAAATGCCTTTTTCAGGGAGCCTGGGTGGCTCAGTCGTTTCAGCATCTGCCTTTGGCTCAGGTCATGATCCCAGGGTCCTGGGATCAAGTCCCTCATCAGGCTCTTTGCTTAATGAGGAGCCTGCTTCTCCCTCTCCCTCTTCTGCAGCTCCTCATGCTTGTGCTCTCCTTCTCTCTCTCTGTCAAATAAATAAAATCTTTTTTAAAAATGCCTTTTTGATGTCATGTTCTTATTTCACTTACTCCTCCCACTTTCTCTAACTTGCTCACTCCTGCACCTCCACCAATTTCCAATAAAAGTAGAATATATGTTACCCATTAGGGAAGAAGATGATTCAAAGAGGCTTTATGGGTCAAAAATATGTTTGCCACCAATTTTAGTGTCATCCAAACTTTCAACATTAGACATTCATTTTTTGGACCTCAAAAAGTTTTTATTTTCTTGGAAACTCTCAAATAGTGAATATATTAAATTATTTTCCTTTTACAGCAAGAAGTTAAATGAGTCTCTCTTTGGGTAGTACTGATGCCTGGGGAAAAAATGGGACACAGGATTTATGAGATGGAAAATATCCCTGGGGGAGAAAGGCAAGAAAATATTGGAAAATCTGAGATATAATCTATCCAGCTCTGTCCTCAGTATTCCATAAATACACGTGCTTGTAATTTTTATTTTCTTAAACTCGTTCCTCCTTACAGCCTCATTCTATATCGTTTATATACACAAGGTGCAGTGCAATGATAGAAGACTCCAGAAAGTGAAAAGGACTGTAATAAAGATCCCATATTTGGGCATTTTCATTTTAACAAAAGAAACTGGGGTCCTATTAAGGGGTCTCCACTCTCTTCAGCCCCTTAGACCCTCCCTCCATCTCTTCCAGTCCATCTTCAAAGTTTCACTTCCTTCCCCACCCTGCCCAATCCTCTTTGTTGCCAACGCCCTCTAATCTCTGAATCCCTCAAGTTCTGCTCCACCATCTCTTTTCAGCACCTACATTAGGTCAACTTAAAACATCTCCTAAACCTAGAGAAAATCACTTAGAGTACAAATGTTTGCTGTTAAAAAATGTGCTTCCTTCAATTTTACCTGGACACTCATTGCTAATTTGGTTTTCCTTCATTGTTTCATGTCAGTTCCCACTTTACTTCTTCACAATGGGAACCAACAAGTACTCCCAAAGCCCAGTGTCCTTGCTATCTGCAGACAATCTGACCTCATATTTCACAGGGAAAAATAATACTACCATGAAAAAACTACTATATACGCATTTGCTTATCTGTAACTACAACTCATCTTCTTTCCCTCAATCCAAAATAAATAGCTTTCTTTCTATTCACAGTTATTCTTCCAGTTGTGCTATTAACTCATTCCCCTTAAATCCTCCACCAGAAATTGGACCTTACTTTATCAGTATTTCTCATTTACACTCTCTTCTCAATCTTTCATCTTTTTCTACCATGTTGCCTATAAACCCACTCAACTTCCTGTAGCTACTTTGTTAGGCATTTTTATCATGAATGGATATTGTACTATGTCAAATGCTTTTTCTACATCTATTGAGAGGATCATATGGTTCCTATCCTTTCTTTTATTAATGTGGTGTATCACATTGACTTATTTGTGAATATTGTAATATCCTTGCATCACAGAGATAAATCCCACTTGATCTTAGTGAATGATGCTTTTAATGTACTGTTGGATTCCATTTGGTAGTATTTTATTGAGAATGTTTGCATACATGTTCATTAGAGATATTAGCCCGTTCTCCTTTTTAGTGAAGTCTTAATCTGCTTTTTTGTATTGGTGTAATGCTGCCCTCATAGAATGAATTTGGAAATTTCCTTCCATTTCTTTTTTTTTTTTTGAATAGTTTGAGAATAATAGGTATTAACTCTTTAAATATTCAGTATAATTCCCCTATGAAGCCATCTGGCCCTGGACTTCCATTTGTTGGAATATTTTTAATTAATGATTTAATTTCTTTGCTGGTTAATGACCTGTTCAAGTTTTCAATTTCTTCCTGTTTCAGTTTGGTGGCTCATATCTTTCTAGGATTTTATGTACTTCTTCCAGTATTTCCAGTTTTTTAGTATATCATTTTTCATAAGATTTTCTTGTAATTGTTTGTATTTCTGTGGCGTTGGTGGTTCTTTCTTCTTTCTCACTTATGACTTTCTTTATTTAGGCCCTTCCTCTTTTCTTTTTGATAGGTCTGGCAAGGGAGTTAACAATTTTATTTTATTTTTTTTTCAAAGAAACAACTCCTGGTTTCATAGATCTGTTTTGTTTTTAGTTTCTCTATCATTGATTTCTGTTGGTTTAGGCTTCATTTGTTGTTCTTTATGTAGCTTCTTTAGGTGTAAGGTTAGGTTTTTACTTGAGATTTTCCTTCCTTCTTGAGATAGGCCTGTATTGCAGTATACTTCCCTCTTAGTACTGATTTAGTTGCATCCCAGAGGTTTTGTACTGCTGAGCTTTCAATTTCATTTTGTCCCAAGTATTTTGTTAAATTTCTTCTTTGATTTAGATAACCCATTCATTGTTTAGCAGCATTTTTTTGTTGTTGTTTAGCAGCATATTGTTTAAACTACATGTATTTGTGGTCTTTCCAAATTTTTTTCTTGTGGTTGAATTGAAGTTTCATAGTGTGTGGTCAGAAAAGATGCATGGTATTATCTCCATCATTCTATACTTGCTGAGGCCTGATTTGCATCCTAGCATGTGATCTCTTCTGGAGAATTTCCATGTGCACTTGAAAAGAATTTGTATTCTGCTGTTTCAGGATGGATTGTTATGAATACATCTATTAGGTCTATCTGGTCTAGTGTGTCATTCCAAGCCTTTGTTTCCTTGTTGATTTTCTGCTTAGATGATCTCCCCACTGATATAAGTGGGGTGTTAATGTCCCTACTATTGATGTATTATTATCAAGGACTTCCTTATATTTGTTATTCATTGTTTTATATATTTGGGTGGTCCAATGTTGGGGACATAAATATTTACAGTTATTAGATAGTCTTGTCAAATAGTTCTCTTTATTATGATACAGTGCCTTTCTTCATCTCTTATTATAGTCTTTGGTTTAAAGTCTAGTTCATCTCATAGAAGTGTGTTACTCCAGCTTTCTTTTGACATCCATTTAGGTGATAAATCTTTCTCAACCTCACCACTTTCAATCTTCAAGTGTCTTTTGACCTAAAATGAGTCTCTTGTAGACAGCAGATAAACGAGACTTGTTTTTATATCCATTCTGACACCCTGTGTCTTTTTTTGGTGGGGGGGGAGTTTAGTGCATTTACATTCTGAGTAATTACTGATAGATATGGATGTAGTGCCATTTTATTACTTTTTTTTCATTGTTTTTGGAGACTTTCTCTGTTTCTTTCATATTGCTTTCCACCTAAAGAGTCCTCTTTAATATTTCTTGCGGGGCTGGTTTAACAGTCAAAACTCATTTCTCTTTTGTCTGTGAAACTCTTCATCTCTCCTTCTATTCTGAATGATAGCCTTGCTGGATAGGATATTTTTCGCTGCATAATCTCCCTGCTCATCACGTTGAATATATCATGCAACTCCCTTCTGGCTTGTCAAATTTCTGTTCAGAAGTCTTCAGCTAGCCTTGTGGGTGCTCCCTTATAAGTGGGGGACTTCTTTTGTCATGCTCCTTTTCAGATTTTTTTCTTTATCACTATATTTTGCAAATTTAACTACAACATGCCTTGATGTTGGCCTTCTTTCAGATTCTGCTGGGAGTTCTCTGTGCCCCTTGGATCAAGAGGTCTGTTTCCTTCTCCAGAATAGGAATGTTTTCAACATTATTTCCTCAAATACATTTTTGCTCCCTTTTTTCTCTCTTCTGGGACTCCTATAATATGAATTTTATTTCATTTGATGGAGTCACTGAATTCCCTAAGTGTATTCTCATGCCATGTCTCATGTTTTTCTTTCTCTCTTCCTTTCAGTTTCATTACTTTCCATTACTTTGTCTTCTATATCACATATTTGTTCCTTTGCTTCCTCTGTCTTTGTGTTCATGCATCAACTCTGTTTCAAATCTTAGTTATTGCATTTTTCATTTCTGGATGATTGCTTTCTAACTCTTTTCTCTCTGCAGTAAGGACCTTCCTGTTGCCTTCCATTCCTTTCTCAAGCCCAGTGAGTATCCTTTTGATTGTTTCTTTAAATTCTCCTTCAGGCATGTTATTTATACATACTTCACTTAGATCTCTGGCCATGTTCTTGGTTCATTCAGGATGAATTCTTCCATCTTTGAATTTTGTCTAAGTATCTGTCTTCTTTTCTCTATTGGAAAAACCTGTTACATTTTCTGCTTCTGAAAATAATGGCCTCACGAAGAAAAGATCATGCAGTTCCCGGACCTGGCACTTCAGGGACTGTCTCTGGTCTATGTTGTGTACACTCTCCTTATATGTTTTGGCTACTCTGTCCTTCAGGCGAGTCATGTGCAAAAGGTCTTCTTCTCTGCAGTGGCCCTTAGCCAAAGTGCAACAAGTTTTAACTAGGTGTGTTTTGATTTGTTTGCTGAATGAAGCCTGATGCTAGTTCTACTATAACTGAAGCCTTGCAGAACTCTCTGGTTGCGAAACATGGTTTGGGCAGTCATTTCTGCTGCATTCTGGGAAGAGTCCTGTCACTCTGGAACTGAGGCAAATGTGACCAAAAAGAGCAGTACCAGCAGAGTATAAGTTTGTGCTGTGCTGTTTAACCACAGGTGGCTCTGTGTTTATGTTGAGGGATAGGGGAAGGAAATGACACCAGACAGCTCCTTTGTCCCCGTAGAAGGGTCTCTGTGCCCACTACAATCAGAGAAGCACTCTGGGAAGAGTGAATAATCTACCTGTGTGTCCCAGGTATTTTTCAGATTATTGTCAGCCTCCAGGTTGTTTTTCTAGCTTCTCTGCAGGAGCAATGCAGTGTGCTCCACAATCTACCTCAGCCAGGTGTGTTGAGTTTTAAGTCTCCAGGCTTTAGGGACATGGTGTGGGCAGAGGCCTGCATTAGTCTTCTCAGGAGAGTCTTACTGTGCTGGGACTGAGGCAGGTTTGACCAGCTGTGGGACTTGGAACAAGTAGGCTAGGCAGTCAGTATGTGGTCAGGCTGCCCTCTGTAGGTGGTTCTGGGTTCATGCTGAGGGGTGAGGGAGGTAAGTGGTGCTAACCAGCTCCTTTGTCCTTGGATAGGTGTCTCTATGCCCACTAGCTCTCAGGGATAGTCTCCAAAAAGAGCAAACAATCTCTCCTCTGTGTGCCCCAGGTGTTCCTCAGATCACTGCTTACACCCTATACCCCCAGGTTGTTTCCCTGACTTATCTCTAAGAACAGAGCATCACCCTCAGAGTTCTAGCCCAACCAAGCCCACCAACCTTTGAAATCCTAGTCTTCAAGCCCCACTGGTTGCAAGAAATCACAAAAACCAGCCCTTATTTTCCCTGTCAATGACCTTGGGGAACTGTTCTTCTTGTACATTCTGTTGTGTGCTTTTTTCTTCCCCACCTTTCTCCAAGACCAGGGCTCCCTCCCCTCCAAAAGACCCTCAATCCATTTCTCCCCCAAACTGCACATCTGTACTTCCTACCTTCTTTGATGAAACCTCTTCTGTCCCTCTAGTTGTAGAGTTTGTTCTTTCAGTCCTCAGGTTGATTTCTGGGGTATTCCATATCATTTGATAGTTATCTAGCTGTGTTCAAGGGATGAGACAAGCCTGGGGTCCTCCTACTATACTGCCATGTTAGCTCTGCCTCCCTCACCAATATAAGTTTTGAAGTGAGAGACTCAGCTGCATTTCTATGGCCTAGCACTGTTCAATTTCAGAATAAAGAAGCTCCTTAGAAAAGAGCTCAAGTAACGTGTGGATAAAGATACACAGATGAGGGTAGAATAATCAGTAGAGGTCACCATTATTTGTGGAGGTGGCTGTTTTATATAATCCAGTTCAAGCACATGACAAGAAGAGTCAGCTGAAAAACAGTCAGAAAGTTACCAAATGATTCTGCTTTGTCAGTGGTAGGTAGTATGTCTGACAACAGTGAGACAAATTATGGCCTGGAAAGGTTCAGATAAGAGAACCGTTGATAGCAAAAGCCATCTGGGTTTTGTTTCTCTGTTTGAGCTCAAAACATAATGTTCCCAAGAATTTGGGATGAGTCTGCCAGATGTATGGGGCTCTTTCAGATTTTTATGTAAAATAGCGAACTGGGGTAAGGAATGCAACATTTGTTACTCTGTGCTGTAGCAGTTTTGGTTAACTAAGAGGAGAAAATCCAGCACATTGCTGATGTGGCATTGTCACCAGTGACAGTACAATACACAGTGCTTCTCATATGTGATGAATGTGGCTGGCTGAGATCATCGAAGAGCTTTACTATGGCCATTATTTATTTCTTAGCCTTGAAAAAATGATGCCTTGGCTGGGCTACTTTGGATAGCTAAAGCTTAAGTATGCATAGTGGCAGCTCAAGCAGTTGAGCTTCCAAGAGAACCTCATCCAAAGCATAGGCAGAGAAAAATAAATTGTTGGGGGATGCAAACAAGATAGAATAAGGGTATCATAAAAGAGTAATTACCTCCAGGTAGTATTCAAGGTAAGGAGGACATATCATAGAGGAGGTGCCTGTTGAAGGTAACTCATTAAAATAGATGACCCATAAGTCCAGGGAATAAAGTTTAGAGGTTAAGCAGATACGGATTTGAATCCTGCCCCTTTCATTTAATGGCTGTGTGGCTTTGGACAAGTCAATTAATCACACTGAGGTTCTGTGATCTTACCTGTGAGATGGGAATAATAGTAATTACTTTCACACATGCTAGTTCTCTGTGTTTTCAACTCTAAACATTTAGGACTCTATGCAGTTAATTGATCCAAATTTATTCCTTCCATCTCCAGGCTTATAATGGAGATCATACTCCACACATATAAGACATAAACATTTAACAGAGTGGGCACATGAACTGAGTTTTATTTTATTTTATTTTTAGGTTTTTAAAGCTTTATCTGGATGCTCTTTGTCGATTTTTTAAAAATTTAAATTGAATTAACATATAGTGTATTACTAGTTTCAGAGGTAGAGTTTAGTAATTCATTAGTTGCTATAACATCCAGTGCTTGTAATCAGGTGTAAATGAGAGCCATTCCTCATTCCTAAGAGTAGGTTTAAATGGGAGGCAGAAATAAGGGCTCATAATATATTTATGGAGCAGTTATGACAAATAAGCACTGTGCTAATATATATATATATATATATATATATATATATATATATATATATTCATCAGCCTCCCCCAAGCTTTACTAAATAAAGGGAATTGTGCCTTTTTTTACAGACTAGAAAGTGAAAGTTCAGACAATTTCATCTGGAGAATGAACTGAGATTCAAACCTAGGAATGAGTGGTGTCCTAATCTGAGTTTTTTCTTTCTCCTTCAAAACAAATTTATTGGATCCTGAAAACAAATCTGTGAGGTAGGCATGTAGAGACCATTTTCTTTTAATGTCTGCATTTTTGGAGGAGGAAAAGTAAAACCCAGAAAAGTTTAGTGACATAATACAGTGAGTTTCAAAGCTAAAAATAGAATTTTGAATGATTCTTCTTACTATTCATCTCCCTCACAATAATTGGTTCTCCTTCCCAGTAAATTGGTAATGTTATCAAATATTCAAGCATAGAGCTTATCGGTATATTCCCAGGGTACATGCTCTGGCAGATGCTAGTGTAAACATTTAGTAGAAGGAAATAAAACTCACAAAAAATAGCTTGAGAATCCATATTTTGAGATTTTAAGTTGTGATTATCCACCTTTCTGAGTCATGCACTCTTACAAGGAAATACTGGAAGTAGTGGATTTTCTTTTTTTTTTTTATGGTGGTTGATTACAATATTTGACATTCATTTATGCATTTATTTTTTTTAAATTAATTTTTATTGGTGTTCAATTTACCAACATACAGAATAACACCCAGTGCTCATCCCGTCAAGTGTCCCCCTCCGTGCCCGTCACCCATTCACCCCCACCCCCCGCCCTCCTCCCCTTCCACCACCCCTAGTTCATTTCCCAGAGTTAGAAGTCTTTATGTTCTGTGTCCCTTTCTGATATCTCCCACACATTTCTTCTCCCTTCCCTTATATTCCCCTTCACTATTATTCATATTCCCCAAATGAATGAGAACATAACACTGTTTGTCCTTCTCCGATTGACTTACTTCACTCAGCATAATACCCTCCAGTTCCATCCACGTTGAAGCAAATGGTGGGTATTTGTCGTTTCTAATGGCTGAGTAATATTCCATTGTATACATAAACCACATCTTCTTTATAGTGGATTTTCCTACAAAAAAAATATACATGCTTGGGACACCTAGGTGGCCTGGCAGTTGACCATCTGCTTTTGGCTCAAGGCATGATCCCAGGGTCCTCAATCGAGTCCCATGTTGGGCTTCCCACAGGGAGCCTGCTTTACCCTCTGCCTATGTCTCTGCCTCTCTCTGTGTGTCTCTCATCAATAAATAAATAAATAAAATATGTAAAATATATATGCATGCTTAACATTCCAAAAATGATTTCAGGGGTTTAACAAACATTCTGAGAAAATCTATTTTATAAATTGTTATCTTAAAGAAAGAAAAATTAACAGGACAACAAAGATACAGTCCACAAAGTATTATATCACCCAGGAAGCTGTCTCAGAGTCATCCTGCCTTTATTGATCTCCATTTCTTCCTAACACCTAAAATATCATTTTTTCTATAGAGTTTAGCAATAATGGATGGTATTATGTACTCAGTTCTTATTATTTATAACATGCAGACATTTCTTAGATCCCTTGCTTGACTGTGAGTGTCTTAAAAGTCAAGCCCTCATCAAAACCATCTTTGCATTACCTGATATCAATCTTCTGTAGCCTAAACTAGCATAACACTCTAGCTGAGTGATATGTGTACATATTTGAACTAAATTTACCACTCAGATCTTTTCTAAAGGAAAAACACTTTTCTATAGAAAAATAATTCAGAAGAACTTTCCTCACATTGACATATGAACTTATTTCTGTGTGCATAATTATGAAATAGCCTGGCAAAAATGGACAACTCTAAGAAATTTTGTATGGTTGTAATATATACTAGTAAAGAGAAAGCTTAATTTGTAACAAAAAAAATCCTATCCTGATTATCTCAAAAAAGTCTAAGGTTGAGGAGATTTCAAGAAAAAAAATTTAAAATGTTCTTGTCTTATTTCTGGTGGATTTCTCTACAAGGGCTATAGTATTGGTTGGTAGTCAGATAATTAAGCCTAAATCCTGCATGCTACTTGTGTATAATACTGATCTCTGAAGTTCAGGTTTGCAAATTATAAAACAAGATACATATATTTTAGCTGAGGTGACTACAAGCTAATAGTTCTCTGACATTGAGAAAAGTTGTTTAAGAACAAAATAGGCTAAAACCTATTTTGAGTAAAACCATATGTTACTAAATTGATAGAATTTATTAAAACAAGTTAGCATGGATATGAAATACAAGAGATGTAAAGAGTTGGCAAGACTTGGCCACCAACATCATTTAGTAGGAATGTAAAGTAACAGGATAGATTGAGCATAAATGAAGTTTTTGGCTTGTGTTACTAGCTGCTATTTATGAATATTTGTAATACAGAAGGA
Organism: Nyctereutes procyonoides; assembly: GCF_905146905.1. Lineage (NCBI taxonomy): Eukaryota > Metazoa > Chordata > Mammalia > Carnivora > Canidae > Nyctereutes > Nyctereutes procyonoides. Next base: position 59,769,993 of record NW_026575125.1, on the reverse strand, counting down.
GGACCAGGCTACTCAGTGGATAGCCAGAATTATGTATACTGTTTTGGACTTGTTGATTTGTAAATGCCTATGGGATGGTCAGACACAAATATCTGGGCCTGGAACTCAAAAAGAAAAGCCATATTTATTTTTTTAATAAATTTATTTTTTATTGGTGTTCAATTTACCAACATAAGCTATAAATGGTAAATGACTGGCATAGAAGATGTAGCAGAGCCAATAAGTATAAATGAGATAAGGATAGTGATGATGATTGATGACAGTAGTGATGACGGTGGTGGTGGTGGTGATAGCAACAATAAAAACTAATACTCTTTGATCATCTTCTATATATCAGTCACTTTGTGTATTTTATATGCATTGTATAATTTGTTTCTCACAATATCTCTATGAGAGGAAGCAATTTGCTCAGGGCAATGAAGTTGGTTAATGATAGAACTTTAAATTCAAGACTTCTCAATTCCAGAACATCAGGAAACACAGATAACAGGACAGCAAAGAGTGCAGACATGGACAGAGGAGAAACAAACAAACAAACAAACAAAAATCTAGAGCATATAAGATGGTGGTGGACTAGTAGGAACCTAGGCTTGCCTTGTCCCACAAATACTACTAAATAGCCGTCAAATCATCCTAAATACCCCAAGAATTTGATCTGAAGTCAGGCAGAACAAACTCCACAACTAAAGGTAGAGAAGAAGTCACTTTGAAGGTGGTGGAAAGTAAAGACAGTTTGGGAGATAAATAGATCATGGCCTTTGTAGAAGGGAGGGACATGTGGTCATGGAAAAGGACAAGATACAGGGGATCCTTGGGTGGCGCAGTGGTTTGGCCCCTGCCTTTGGCCCAGGGCGCGATCCTGGAGACCCGGGATCGAATCCCACATCGGGTTCCTGGTGCATGGAGCCTGCTTCTCCCTCTGCCTGTGTCTCTGCCTCTCTCTCTCTGTGACTATGATAAATAAATAAAAAAAGTTTAAAAAAATGAAAATTGAAAAAAAAAGAAAAGGACAAGATACAGACTTATATTCAGGGGAGCACATGCAGAAAATGAATCCCCATAGCAATTGGCTTTGAAAGCAAGAGGGGATGAATTTGGCACCAATTGGGCTTAAACCCTAAAGTTTATGACCCCCCCCCTTTATAAGGGATCAGTGGGCTTGGCTCCAGGAGATCATGAAGATCATTGGGCTGCTCTTGGAAAGAAAGCAAGGTGAAACATTGACAAACATACAGCATGGAAACAGCAATCTGAAGAGTACCTGGGGCACACAATGAGTAGGTTATTTGTTCATCTCAGAGTGCATTCCATCAAGGCAGAGTTTATGGAGGGATGCGTTCGGGACCAAAGAAACAGACAAGTTCAATTTCCTTTCCCTGCCCTTAAGCATAAGCACAGGGCCACCTGCAGAAACTGCACAGGTCTAACACTTGCTACCTAACTTGATTAGACAAACCCTGACCCCCTGCACTCTGATGGAATTGCTCTTCTCTGACTTGCTTGCCTCAGACCTGGAATGTGGCATCTCCCCCAGAAGCCTGGCTCAAACTCCTGCTCATATGTGTCTCCTGACTCAGGAGTTTGGTGGTGCCTCAGTTCCGGCAGTGGTGGCAACAGGTCTCATGTCACAAGCAGAGCAGAGTACACCAGTTAAAATGCATCACATTGAGGCCAGGGACTAAATGCTGCCCACAACAGGCAAAGAAAGCCTCTGCAGACAGCTAGCCTGAAGGATAAAATGGTCAGGGCAAAACAACAGAGCACAAGGAGCATACACTGGAGACACTCCCAAAAAGTGCCAGGCCCTGGAAATCAGGGCAGAAGACATCACATCACAGAGCAGGAAATCTCACATCAAACTCCAGGAAATCTTCTTCATAAGGCCATTACCCTTAAGAACAGGAGATGGGGACACCTGGGTGGCTCAGTGGTTGAGTGTCTGCCTTCAGCCTAGGGCATGATCCTAGGGTCCCGGGATTGAGTACCATGTTGAGCTCCCTGCATGGAGCCCACTTCTCTCTCTGCCTATGTCTCTGCCTCTCTGTGTGTGTGTGTGTGTCTCCTAAATAAGTAAATAAAATCTAAAAAAAGAGAGAACAGGAGATGTACCTGATATCCCTAACAGATAAAAACAGGCACAGAGAGTTAGACAAAATAAGAAGACAGAGAAATTTAGTCCAAATGAAAGAAGACAAGGCCATAACCAGAGATCAAAGTGAAACAGATATAAGAAACATAACTGATGGAGTATATAAGCAATGACCAAAAAATATTCACTGGGCTTAAGAGAAGAGGGAAAGACATCAGTGAGACCCTTAATACAGAGATAAGGAATACCGTAGCAGAGATAAAGTTTCCAAAAATGAAATGAGAAATACACTTGGAGGAAGGAAGAGCAAGCTGTAAAAACAGAGAAATGGATTAACAGTCTAAAAGAGTAATAGAAAGTAATCAGGCTGAACAAAAGAGAGAAAAAAGAATCATGCAAAATGAGAATAGACAAACAGCAGGGCTTAAGCCTTAGAATATTAAAGGTCAGCAGGGTAGGCTGGGATAGAGCCCTGAGGGTGCTGCCCTGTTCCCAGGGAAAAGGCAGGCAAACAACATGGGAGCAGACAGTGTGGGAACAGCAATCTGAAGAGCACCTAGGTCACAAAGTGGGGAGATTATACATTCTTATCATAGCAAGTCCCTGAGAAGTAACATTTATAGAGGCCCCTCTAAGGAACAAAGCAGCTGGCTGGGACAATTTCCCTACCCCATCCTCAGTATAAACACAGAGCCACAGGAAGCAGCTCAGTACCCACACTCGCTATTTTGCATACACCAAGCTTCACCCCGCTGTACTCTGTTGGGACTTCTTTTCTCAGTCACACTTCAGTTGCAGTGTGGCAGGCTCCTCCCTCAGAAGACAAACACAAATCAATGCCCACACCAAGTCTCCTTATCAGAAATTTTAGCAGGGCCTCAATTCCAGTGGACATGTTGACAGGTCTCATTTCACAAGCAGACCAGAGCACTGCTAGTAAAAACTCACCACATTCGGGCCAATGACCAAACACTGCTTACAGCAAGCAAGGAGAACCTCTGCAGATGATTGTCCTGAAGCACAGTGCAGCCAAAACATAACAGCAGAGCATGAGGAGATGGCACACACTTCCTGAAGTACCAGGCCCTGGGCACTACGTGACCTCTACTCTTTAAGACATTACTTTTAGAAGCAAAAGAAATAACTGGTTTTTCTAACACATGGAAGAAGACAGAGACTGAGGCAAAATGAAAAGACAGAGGAATTTGTCCCAAATATAATAAGGTCATGGACAGAGATATAAGCAAAACAGGTAAAAATAACATTTCTGATGGAGAATTAAAAGGAACAATCACAAGGATACTCACTGGGCTTAAGAAAGGATAGAAGACATTACCACAGAAATACATGAGTTATAAAAGAATCAATAAGAGATGAAGAATATAAAAAACAAGACGAGAAACATATCAATGCAATGAATAGCAGGCTGGAAGGAGCAGAGGCATGAATTAAGGAATGACCAGGGCCAGATGGCTTCACAAGGGAATTTAAAGAGTTAATACCTATTACTTAAAGAGTTAATATCTATTCTTCTCAAACTATTTTAAAAAAAGAAATGGAAGGAAATTTCCCAATTCATTCTTCATGAGGACAGCATTACCCCAATACAAAAAAAGGAGATTAAGACTCCACTAAAAAGGAGAACAGGCTAAGGCCTCTGATGAACATGTATGCAAACATTCTCAATAAAACACTAGCAAGTGGAATTCAATAGTACATTAAAAGAATCATTCACCATGATCAAGTGGGATTTATTCCTGTGATGCAAGGATATTACAATATTCACAAATCAGTCAATGTGATACACCACATAAATAAAGGAAAGAATAAGAACCACATGATCCTGTCAATAGATCCTGTCAATAGATTCAGATAAAGCATTTGACAAAGTACAGCGTTAAAATGACAATTAGGTATCACCTCATGACAGACAGAATGGCTAAAATTACCAATACAAGAAACAACAGATTTGCAGTGATTGCAATAGATTGCAGAGAAAGAGGAACCCTGTTACACTGTTGATGGAAATGCAAACTTGGTGCAGCCACTCTGGAATAAAAGAGTGTGGAGTTTCCTCAAAATATTAAAAATAGAAATACCCTATTATCCAGCAATTGCATTACTAGATATTTACCCCAAGGATACAAAAATACTAAATCAAAGGGACACATGCACCCTTATGTTTGTATAAGCATTATCGGTAATGGAAACAATCCAATGTCCATCAACTGATGAATGGATAAATAAGATATATATATATATATATATATATATATATATATATATATATATATATATAATGGAATATTACTCAAAAAATGAAACCTTGCCATTTGAACAACATGGATGGAGCTAGAGTGTATTATGCTAAGCAAAATATGTCAGTCAGGGAAAGACAAATATATTATTTCACTCATATTTGGAGTTTAAGAAACAAAACTGATGAACAAAGGGGAGAAAAGAGAGAGGCAAATCATAAAACAGACTCTTAACCATAGAGAATAAACTGAGGATTGCTGGAGGGAAGGAGGGTGGGGGTGGGTTAAATGGGTTAAGTAGGACACTTCTGATGAGCATTGGGTGTTGTATGTAACTGATGAATCACTAAATACTACACCTGAAAGTAATATTATATTGTATCTTAAATAACTGGAATTGAAATAAAAACTTGGAAAAAAAAAACCAGGTTCTTTTGACATCCATGTAAGTTCTCCCCCAACTATTCTACTTGGCCACTCTCCTAATATAAATTGGCAAGTTTCCTGGGGACATAGAGGGTGAGGTGAGGTTAAATGCTGCTGTTATTATATATAAATGCCATGATCTACATTCCTAAATAACATATACATTTAAATGACTTAATTCTCTCTTCTAGATTGCATCCATCCTCCCCAAGCAGCAGGATTCCAATCTTCAACAGTTGGAGAAATTTTGTTGTTGTTTTATTTCTCAGATAAATCTTTTCTTAAAGATTTTATTTATTTATTCATGAGAGACACACACACACACAGAGAGAGGCAGAGACACAGGCAGAGGGAGAAGCAGGCTCCATGCAGGGAGCCTGATGTGGGACTCGATCCCAGGTCTCCAGGATCAGGCCCTGGACTGAAGGCAGGCACTAAACTGCTGAGTCACCCGGGCTGCCCTATTTCTCAGATAAATCTTGATCAGAAACCACCTCTGTCATTATGGTCTGCAGATATAGGACTCTGACCAGATTTTTCTGTCACAGATTGGAGCAGAAGGATGGCTTTACTGTTGTTGACATGTAAGGTAACTAGGAAAAGTCACTATTCTCCTCAACCTTATGCCTAGGATAACGTGGGACATTCAATTCAGCCTAAGCCTTCCAATCCAGTTACCCAGAAATCCACTGTTCTCAATATTCTTTCACAGTCCCTGATTTTTACAGTCTGCTTACAAAAGATCCTGGTTTAGACTGATACATATAAAACCCTAAGTGGAATTGACCTAGGCCCTTCTCACTCCACTGGTGAGCCCTTCCTTGCCATTGTTCTTCACAAAATCTGAATACTTTGGAGGAATTTATATATTTCTAGGTGGGGAATGAAAAGGAAAGAAAGGGAGAAGCTATGGAAAGCCAGGAAAGCTCAAGGGAGTTTAGTGGGGCTCACTCCTAAGATAGGGAAACTGAAGGGACTCCATGTAGAAATGCTTTCTTGCTCCTCTTCCTGATTTTATTCTTGCAAGGACCTGCACCTTACCCTACACATGCCTTATAGTACAAATAATGTATGTCCATCTTCTAAGAATCAAGGTGTTAATGATTTTTAAGAGTTTATTTATTTATTTGAGAGAGTGGGAGAGATCATGGAGGGAATGGAAGAAAGAGAAGCAGATTTGCCACTGAACAGGGAGCCCAATGCAGGGCTCAATTTCAGGACCCAGAGATCACTACCTGAGCCAAAGGCAGACACTTAACTGGCTGTACCATCAGACTTTTTGGAGTCTTCAAGCACAATAGATAACATCTAAGGAGTGACTGGATGAGGTCACCATGTATGTTTTCCAAATCAGTGACTCCATATACCTTGATGTCAAGACCCCTAGCCCCAGGGCATAAGTGACATATAGAGGATATCTGGGCACTCATTTTTGCTTTGAGCAGTTTCTGGATGCCTGAGTAAACACATATACCAGATCACAATCCCCAACAAAACCTCAGACCTCAAGCAAAGATAAGAATCAGGAGAAAAACACAGTATGTAAGCTGGTGATTTGGACTGTGGGCTACACAATAAATATACAAAATTGCTTCAAAATTGTATCAAATTGCAACTTTTAAAGTCAAAAGCATGTCTTAGTTTCAACCCTGTCATGGGAGTGACAACTCCTTCAATAACAACAATTCTTTTTCATTAGATTCAGGAGCCCCATTAAAGAAGACCAAAGCAGAGGTGCTTGGGTGGCTCAGTAAATTAAGCATCTAACTCTTGGTTTCAGTTCATGTCAAGATCTCAGAGTCATGAGATTGAGCCCTATGTGAGGGGTCAGTGCTCAACAGGGAATCTGCTTGAGATTCTTCTCCTCTCCCTCTCCCCCTGTCCCTCCCTTGCCCACACTCCTTCTCTCATTTCTATAAATAAATAAATAAATAAATAAATAAATAAATAAATACATACATACATACATAAATAAATCTATCTTTAAAAATAAAAAGAATTCCAAAGCAGCAAACAGTACAGGCACACACACCCATTTGAATTTTCTCCACCTAAAGTGTATAAGTCATTTGTCAAGATCAGTCATTCCTGGATTTCTGAAGTGGAAAATAAAAATTGGCAGCTTGGGGAGATCCAAGTCTAGATCACAGAATCAAAAGGGTCACAACAATCACCATTAGCTATAAGATGAGGTTGAGTGGGCAGCTATATTATTTGATTATAATTGAAATTATATATTGGGCTCAGGTGAGGGTTCATCCATCTATTCCAATAATAAATATTTATTGACTGCTTTTAATACCCAAGCTGCATTCAAGTTGCTGATGATTTACTAGTAAAGAAAACAGAAATCTACCATCAAAGAATTTATATTTTATATATATATTCTGTATCTTCCTTTTCAATTCAACATCAAGGGACACATGTGTTGCCTCCATATTTTGGCTATTGTGTATAATGCAGCAATAAGCATAGGGATGTGTATATATCTTTTCAACTTAGTGTTTTTATATTATTTAGGGTAGACACCCAGTAGTAGAATTACTAAATCATATAGTAATTCTACTTTTAATTTTTGAGGAGTCCCCATACTGTTTTCCATAGTGGCTGCAGTGGTTTCCATTCCCACAAAGAATATACAAAGGTTCCTTTTTCTCCACATCCTCACTACAACTTATTGTTTCTTGAGTTTTTGATACTAGCCATTCACACAGGTGCGAAAAGATACCTTTAGATTTTGATTTGCATTTCCTTGATAATTAGTGATGTTCAGTAGCTTTCTGTGTGCCTGTTGCCTGTCTGTATGTCTTCTTTGGAGAAATGTCTGTTCATGTCTTCTGAAAATTTTTCAGTTGGATTATTTGTGTTTTACTGTTGAGTTGTATAATTTATTTATACGATTTGAATATAATCTCTCTTTTTAAAAGATTTTATTTATTTATTCATGAGAGAGAGAGAGAGAGGGGCAGAGACATATGCTGAGGGAGAAGCAGGCTCCATTCAGGGAGCCTGATGTGGGACTGGATCCCATGACTCCAGGATCATGCCCTGAGACGAAGGCAGATGTTCAACCACTGAGCCACCCAGGCATCTGTGAATATAATCTTTTATCAGACATATTATTTGAAATATCTTCTCCCATTCAGTAGGCTGCCTTCCAGTTTTGTTGGTTGTTTCCTTTACTGTGCAGAAGCATTTCCATTTTGATGTAACCCCAAACGTTGATTTTTGCTTTTGTTTTCCTTACTTCAGGACACATATCCGGAAAAAAAGTTGCTACTACTATATATTCATTAGCCTTTGCTCTCTTCTAGGATTTCTATGATTTCAGATCTCAAAATTAGGCGATTAATCATTTTTAGTTTACTTTTTTATAAGATATAAGAAAGTAGTCCAGTTTCATTCTTTTCCATGTGGCTGACCAATTTTCCCAACATGCATTGAAGGGAATGTCTTTTTCCTGTTGCATATTTTTGCCTCCTTTGTCATGGATTAACTGACCATGTATTTCTGGGTTTATTTCTGGGGTCTATATTCTGTTTCATGAATATATATATATTTCTATATCAGTGTAAGTACTATACTCTTTTGATTATTACAGCTTTGTACTTAATCTTGAAATCTAGGATTGTAATACATCTAGTTATAGTCTTCTACTTCAAGATTGCTTTGACTATTTGAGGCCTTTTGTGGTTTCATACAGAGTTTTGTTTTTCATACAGAATTTAAAATTATTTGTTCTGGTTAGGTGAATAATGCTATTAGAATTTTTATGAGTATTGCACTATATTTGTATATGTATTGGGTAGTAAGGGTGTTTTAGCAATATTTACTCTTACAATCCATGAGCAGGAAATATCTTTCCACTTTTTTCTGTCATGTTCAAATTCTTTCATCAATGTTTTATCATTTTTCAGAGTATAGGTCTTTTACCTCCTTGCTGAAGTTTATTCTTAGGTATTTTATTATTTTTGTGCAATTTTCAATGGGATTGTTTTCAGTTTCACTTTCTGCTACTTCATTACGGGTGTACAGACATGCAATAAATTTCTATACAATGACTTTGTATCCTGTAACTTTACTGAATTCATTTAAGAGTTCTAGTAGTATTTTGGTGGTGTATTTAGAGTTTTATATATATAGTTTCATGTAATTTGCAAACAAATGTTTTACTTCCTTACCAATCTGAATGTCTTTTATTTGTTTTTGTTGTCTGATTGCTGTGGTTATGTCTTCCAGTACTATGTTTAATATAAGCAGTGAGAGTGGGGATCTTTATCTTGTTCATGATCTTAGGAGTAAAGCTCTTAGTATTTTTGCATTAAGTATGATATTCACTGTGGATTTTTCATAAACAGACTTTTATTATGTTGAAGTATGTTTCCTCTAAGCCTACTTTGTTGAGAGTTTTTATCAAGAATGGATGTTTACTTTGTCAAATGCTTTTCCTGTGTCTAGTAAAAGGATCATATGGTTCTCATCCCTTCTCTAATTGATGTGATATATCATGTCGATCAATTTGTGACTATTGAACCAACGATTCAATCTAGGAATAAATCTTACTTGATCATGGTAATGATGTTTTTAATGTATTGTTGCCTTCTGTTTGCTTGTAATTTATTGAGGATTTTTGTATCAATGTCCATCAGGGATATTGGCCTATAGTTTTCTTTTTTGTGGTCTCTTTTCTGGTTTTGGTATCAGGATAATGCTGGTTTCATAGAATGAATTTGGAATTTTACTTCATTTTTTGTGTTTTGGAATAGTTTGATATGAATAGGTATTAAATTTTCTTTAAAAGTATAGTAGAAAGTTAAGGAGGTGGGGCAAGATGGCAGAAGAATAGGATCCCCAAGTCACCTGTCCCTACCAACTTTCCTAGATAACTTTCAAATCATCCTGAAAACATATGAATTCGGCCTGAGATTTAAAGAGAGAACAGCTAGAATGCTACAATGAGAAGAGTTCATGCTTCTATCAAGGTAGGAAGACAGAAAAAAATAAATAAAAAAGCATCCCAGGGGGAGGGCCCCCCCCACAAGGAGCCGGGCTAAGGCCAGGCGGCGAGTGCCCCCAGAACAGGAAAGCCCAGTCCCAGATACGTAGGAACTTTACCAATCTTCCTGGACTGAAAGGCGCTGGCAGGGAACTCTGGCAGGATTCCAGGAGTGGCAGTGATGGCCTCAGGCTCCCAGAGTCACTAACAGAGGAGATGCGCCCTGAGGAAGAGGGCACCACACAGCGTGGGCCGAGCACCCTAAAAGACTGGATCGCGTGCCCAGCAGGGCCCCAGGAGCAGCTCAGGCACAGAAGGGACTGCACAGCCCTGAGAGTGTGATTCCAGTCACAGAGGCACCAGAGCCCAAGGTACGGGGAGACACAGCCCAAGGTCCAGTGCTCCGCCGGGGACAGACGGAGGCCAGGAGGACACGGCAGCAAAGACTCTCCTACCACCAGGCAGACCGAGCTGTGCAGGTCAGTGCACCCCCGCCCCTGGAGCATCCAGGCCCCTGCAGACTGGGAGACTGTGATAGGTACTGCTGGAGCTGAGTCCAGGGCTGGTGAACTGGCCACCACCAGTGTTGTTCCTACTGATGTCACCTTGTACCTGAGACTGAGCAGGGCCATCAGGGAACAGAGGCATCACAGGATAAACAGCTCCCACTGAGCCGTGCACCTGGCAGGAGGCGGGTCAGCTAACCCAGGTGGACACACCTGAGAATCAGCACAGCGGCCCCTTCCCAGAAGATCAGCTGGAAGGACAGGGGAAGAGCAAGTTCTTGACCAAGCATGGCAGGAAAGTTCCAGGGGAAGTCTAGGGACTAACATTATATAAAATCAGAGGATAACCCTCTGTGTTTTTATTTTTTGTCCCCCCCCCCAATTTTTTTCCCTCTTTATTTGCATTTTCCAGGACTTGATTTTAGCCACTCTGCACTGATAAAATGACTAGAAGGAAGAACTCACCTCAAAAGAAAAAATCAGAAACAGTACTCTCTGCCACAGAGTTACAGAATTTGGACTATAATTCAATGTCAGAAAGCCAATTCAGAAGCACAATTATAAAGGTACTGGTGGCTCTAGAAAAAAGCATAAAGGATTCAAGAGACTTCATGACTGCAGAATTTAGATCTAATCGGACAGAAATTAAAAATCATTTAAATGAGATGCAATCCAAACTGGAGGTCCTAACCACAAGGGTTAATGAGGTAGAAGAATGAGTGAGTGACATAAAAGACAAGTTGATGGCAAGGAAGGAAGCTGAGGAAAAAGGAGAAAAACAATTAAAAGATCACTGGGAAATGTTAAGGGAAATAAATGTTAGCCTCAGAAGGAAAAATCTACGTTTAATTGGGGTTCCAGGGGGCGCCAAAAGAGACACAAGACCAGAAAGTGTATTTGAACCAATCATAGCTGACAGCTTCCCTAACCTGGGAAGGGAAACAGCCATTCAGATGCAGGAGATAGAGAGATCCCCCCCACTAAAATCAATAAAAACCGTTCAACACCTTGAATTTTAATAGTGAAACTTGCAAATTCCAAAGACAAAGAGAAGATCCTTAAAGAGCAAGAGACACAAAATCCCTAACCTATATTGGGAGAAGTACTAGGTTAAAAGCAGACCTCTCCAGAAACCTGGCAGGCCAGAAAGGGCTGGCAGGATATATTGAGGGTCCTAAATGACAAGAACCTGCAGCCAAGAATACTTTATCCAGCAAGGCTCTCATTCAGAATAGAAGGAGAGATAAAGAGCTTGCAAGATAGGCAGAAACTGAAAGAATATGTGACCTCCAAACCAGCTCTGCAAGAAATATAAAAGAGGACTCTGTAAAAGAAAGAGGACGTCCAAGGAAACAATCCACAGAAACAGGGACTGAATAGGTATTATGATGACACTAAATTCATATCTTTCAATAGTAACTCTGAACGTGAATGGGCTTAAAGATTGCATCGAAAGGCGCAGGATTTCAGAGGGGTTAAAAAAGCAAGACCAATCTATTTGCTGTCTACAAGAGACTCATTTTAGACCTAAGGACACGTACTGCCTAAAAAAGAAAGGTTGGAGAACCATTTACCATTCAAATGGTCCTCAAAAGAAAGCAGGGGTAGCCATCCTCATATCAGGTAAATTAAAGTTTATCCCAAAGACTGTAGTAAGAGATGAAGACGGACACTATATCACACTTAAAGAATCAATCCAACAAGAGCACCTAACAATCACGAATATTTATGCCCTGAATGCGGGAGGTGCCAAGTATGTCCATCAATTAATAACCAAAGTTAAGACATACTTAGATAATAATACACTTTTACTTGGATACTTGAACATGGAGCTTTGTACAATTGATAGATCTTCTAAGCACAACATCTCCAAAGAAACAAAAGCTTTAAGTGATACACTGGACCAGATGGATTTCACTGATATTTATAGAACGTTACATCCACATGCAACTGAAAATACATTCTTCTCAAATGCAGATGGAACTTTCTCCAGAATAGACCATATACTGGGTCACAAATCAGGTCATAACAATTACCAAAAGATTGGAATTGTCAACTGCACATTTTCAGACCATAATGCTTTGAAACTAGAACTAAATCACAAGAAGAAGTTTGGAAGGATTTGAAACACATGGAGGTTAAGGACTATCCTGCTAAAAGATGAAAGGGTCAACCAGGAAATTAGGGAAGAATTAAAAAGATTCACGGAAACTAATGAGAATGAAGATACAACCATTAAAAACTTTGGGACACACCAAAAGCAGTGCTGAGGGGGAAATACATCACAATAAAAGCATCCATCCAAAAACTGGAAAGAATTCAAATACAAAAGCTAACCTTGGACCTAAAGAGCTAGAGAAGGGACAGCAAATAAAACCTTCACCCAGCAGAGGAAAAGAGTTAATAAAGACTTGAGCAGAACTCAATGAAATAGAGACCAGAAGAACTGTGGAACAGAAAAACAAAAGCAGGAGTTGGTTCTTTGAAGGAATTAATAAGATAGTTAAACCATTAGCCAGCCTCATTATAAAGAAGAAGAAAAGACTCAAATTAATAAAACCATGACTGAGAAAGGAGAGATCGCCACCAATATCAAGGAAATACAAACAATTATAAAAACTTATTATAAACAGCTATATGCAAATAAATTAGGCAATCTAGAAGAAATGGATGCATTTCCGGACCCACAAACTACCAACACTGGAACAGGAAGAACTAGAAAACCTGAATAGGCCGATAACCAGGGAGAAAATTGAAGCAGTCATCAGAAACCTCCCAAGACACAAAGTCCAGGGCCAGGTGGCCTCCCAGGGGAATTCTATCAAACCTTTAAAGAAGAAACCATACCTATTCTACAAAAGCTGTTTGGAAAGATAGAAAGAGATGGAGTACTTCCAAATTCATTCTATGAGGCCACCATCACCTTAATTCCAAAACCAGACAAAGACCCTACCAAAAAGGAGAATTCTAGACCAAAATCCCTGATGAACACAATGCAAAACTTCTCAACAAGATACTAGCCAGTAGGATCCAACAGTACATTAAGAAGATTATTCACCACGACCAAGTTGGATTTATCTCCAGGATGCAGGGTGGTTCAACACTCGTAAGGCAATCAATATGATAGATCATATCAACAAGAGAAAAAACAAGAAACACATGATCCTCTCAGCAGATGCAGATAAAGCATTTGAAAAAAAATACAGCATCCATTCCTGATCAAAACTCTTCAGAGCGTAGGGATAGAGGGAACATTCCTCAGCTCCTTAAAAGCCATCTACAAAAAGCCCACAGCAAATATCATTCTCAATGGGGAAACACTGAGAGCCCTTCCACTAAGATCAGGAACAAGACAGGGATGTCCATTACCACTACTGCTATTCAACATAGTACTAGAAGTCCTAGCCTCGGCAGACAACAAAAAGAAATAAAAGACATTGAAATTGGCAAAGAAGAGGTCAAACTCTCCCTCTTCACAAATGACATGATACTGTACCTAGAAGACCCAAAAGACTCCACCCCAAGATTGCTAGAAGTCATACAGCAATTCGGCAGTGTGACAGGATACAAAATCAATGCCCAGAAATCAGTGGCATTTCTATACACTAACAATGAGACTGAAGAAAGAGAAATTAAGGAGTCATTCCTATTGACAATTGCACCCAAAACCATAAGATACCTGTGAGTAAACCTAACCAAAGAGGTAAATTATCTATACCCTAAAAATTGCAAAACACCTCTGAAAGAAATTGAGGAAGACACAAAGAGATGGAAAAATATTCCATGCTCGTGGATTGGAAGAATTAATATGGTGAAAATGTCTATGTTATCCAGGGTAATTTACACATTCAATGTAATCCCTATCAAAATACCATGGACTTTCTTCAGAGAGTTGGGTCAAATCATCCTAAGATTTGTGTGGAATCAGAAAAGACCCCGAATAGCCAGGGAAATTAAAAAGAAAAAAAAAACAGAGCTGGGGACATCACAATGCCAGATTTCAGGTTGTACTACAAAGCTGTGATCATCAAGACTTGTGGTACTGGCACAAAAACAGACACATACATCAATGGAACAGAATAGAGAATCCAGAATTGGACCCTCAACTCTATGCCCAATTAATATTCGACAAAGGAGGAAAGACTATCCACTGCACAAAAGACAGTGTCTTCAATAAACGGTGCTGGGAAGATCAGACAGCCACATGCAGAAGAATGAAGCTAGACCATTCTCTTACACCATACACAAAGATAAACTCAAAATGGATGAAAGATATCAATGTGGGACAATATTCCGTCGAAACTGTAGAGGAGAACACAAGCAACACCCTCTTTGAACTTGGCCACAGCAACTTCTTGCAAGATACATCCATGAAGTTAAGAAAAACAAAAGCAAAAATGAATTACTGGGACTTCATCAAGATAAAAAGCTTCTGCACAGCAAAAGAAACAGTCCACAAAACTAAAAGACAACCTACAGAATGGGAGAAGATATTTGCAAATGATGTATCAGATAAAGGGCTAGCATACAAGATCTATAAATAACTTATGAAACTCAACAGCAAAGAAGCAAACAATCCAATCATGAAATGGGCAAAAGGCATGAACGTAAATTTCACAGAGGAAGACATAGACATGGCTAATAAGCACATGAGAAAATGCTCCGCATCACTGGCCAGCAGGGAAATACACATCAAAACCAGAATTTGATACCACCTCACACCAATGAGAATGGTGAAAATTAACAAGACAGGAAACAATAGATGTTGGAGAGGATGTGGAGAAGGGAGAACCCTCTTGCACTGTTGGTGGGAATGTGAACTGGTGCAGCCACTCTGGAAAATTGTGTGGATGTTCCTCAAAGAGTTAAAAATAGATCTGCCCTACAACCTAGCAATTTCACTGCTGAGGATTTACCCCAACGATACAGATGCAGTGAAATGCCAGGACCCCTACACCCCAATGTTTATAGCAGTAATGTCTACAATTAGCCAAACTGGATAGAGCCTCGGTGTCCATTGAAAGATGAATGGATAAAGAAGCTGTGTTATATGTATACAATGGAATCTTTTCAGCCATTAGAAACAACAAATATCCACCATTTGTTTTGACGTGGGTGGAACTGGAGGGTATTATGCTGAGTGAAATAAGTCAGTCAGAGAAGGACAAACATTATATGGTCTCATTCATTTGGGAAATATAAAAATTTGTGAAAGGGAATGAAGGCTAAGGATAGAAAATAAGAGAAAATATCAGTGAGTGTGACCTAACATGAGAGACACCTAACTCTGGGAAATGAACATGGAGTGGTGGAAGGGGAGGTGGGCACGGTTTTGGGGTGACTGGGTGATGGGCACTGAGGTGGGCGCTTGGCAGGATGATCACTGGGTGTTATGCTATATGTTGGCAAATTGAACTCCCATAAAAAATTAAAAATAAAAATAAAATAAATGAAATAAATTGAAAAAATAAAAGTATGGTAGAATTCGCCGATAAGACTAGAATCTGTTTCTATTCTATTTGGGATATTTTGGGATATTTTTATTGGAATATTTTTATTATTGATTTCATTTCATTGCTAGTAATCTGGCTGATAAAATTTTGCATTGCTTTTTGATTCAGTTTTGCAAGATTATATGTTTCTAGGAATTTATCTGTTTCTTCTAGGCAGTCCAATTTGTTGGCATATAAGTTTCCATAATATTCTCTTATATTCCGTGGTATTTTGGTGGTGGTTATTTCTCCACTTCTATTTTTTATTTTGTTAATTTTAGTCTTCACTATCTCTCAGCTTCCCTCCCACCTTCCCTCCCTCTCTTTTTCCTTTGATGACTGGCTACAGTTTCTTTTTTTCCCCCCAATTTTGTTCATCTACTCAAAGAATCCGCTTCTGATTTCATTGAAATGTTCTATTGGGGTTTTCTGTTCTTTTGTATTTTGTTTTGTTTTTATTTTTTATTTTGTTTATATCTGCTCTAATCTTCATTATTTCCTTCTTTCCACTTGTTTTGGTGATTTTTGTTCTTCTATTTTCTAACTTCTTTACGTGTAAATTTCATTTGTTTATTTGAGGTTTTTCCTGCTTTTTGAGATATTGCTATAAACTTCACTGTCAGAACAGCTTTTGCTGCATCCCAATGATTTTGGAATTCTGTATTTTCACTTTCCTCATATATTTATCTTCATGTATGTTTTAATTTAAATTTTGTTTTTTTCAAATTTAAATTTAATCAACATGTAGTACATCATTAGTTTCAGTTATAGTGTTCAATAATTTGTCAGTTGTGTATAACGCCCAGTGTTCATCACATCATGGGCCCTCCTTAATGCCCATCATCCAAATATCCTATCTGCTCCCAACGACCTCCCCTCCAGCAACCCTCAGTTTGTTTCCAATAGTTAAGAGTCTCTCATAGTTTGTCTGACCTCTGATTTCCTCCCATTAAACTTTCCCTCCCTTCCTTTATGATCCCCTGCAATGGTTCTTATATTCCACATATGAGTAAAATCATATCAAAATTGTCTTTCTCCATTTGACTTGCTTCATAGCTTAATACCCTCTAGTTCCATCTGTAACAAAGCAAATGGTAAGTATTCATTCTATCTGATGGTTGACTAATATTCCATTGTATGTATGAATAAAATCCATTGTATGTATATGTATATCTTATTACAATATACTATATATATTACACAGTATGTATATATATGAAATATATACAATATATAATGGAATAAATACAAACAATATATTCCATTGTAATAGAATATATTATAAGCAGTAATGTACATATCATAATGTGTATATATGCATATATATGTATGACATATTGGAATATATTCCAATGTATATGGAATATACATATATGTGTGTATATGTGTATATATGTACATATATGTGTGTGTATATATGTATGTATATAGAGAGAAAGAAGTCACACACACACACATTTCTTTATTCATTCTCTGTCAATGGAAAAGTTTCTTCCACAGTTTGGCCATTGTGGACATTGCTGTTAGAAACATTGTGGTGCAGGTGTCCCTTTGTTTCAACACATCCATATCTTTGGGGCAAATACCCATTAGTGGAATTGCTGGGTTATAAGGTAGCTCTATTTTTAACTTTGAAGAATCTCCATATGGTTTTCCAGAGTGGCTGCTGTACCAGACTGCATCCTCACCAACAGTGGAAGAGGATTCCCCATTTTCCACATCCTTGCCAAAATTTATTCTATCCTGTCTTGATGATTTTACACATCCTGAATGGTGTAAGGTGGAATTTCACTGTGGTTTTGATGACAAGTGATGTGGAGTATTTTTTTCAATTTACCTCTTGGCCATATGTATGTCTTCCTTGGAGAAATGTCTCTTCAGGTCTTATGGCAATTTCTTGACTGGGTTGTTTGGTTTTTTGGGTGTTGAGTTTGATAAGTTCTTTATAGATAATGGAAACTAGCCCTTTATCTGACAGGACATTTGGAAATATCTTCTCCCATTCTGTAGTTGCGTTTTATTTTTGTTAACTGTTTCCTTTGCTGTGCAGAAACTTTCTATCTTGATGAAGTCCCAATAGCATATTTTTGCTTTTGTTTCCCTCACCTTTAGAGATGTGTTTAGCAGAAATTTCCTTGGATGGCAGTTGGAGAGATTGCTGCCTGCATTCTCCTCTAGGATTTTGATGGACTCCTGTCTCACATTTACATCTTTCATCCATTTTGAGTTTATCTTTGTGTATAAGAGAATGGTCCAGTTTCATTCTTCTGCATGTGAATGTCCAATTTTTTCCAGTACGATTTATTGAAGAAGCTGTGCTTTTTCCATTAATTTTTCTTTCCTGCTTTGTTAAAGATTAGTTGACCATAGGTTTAAGGATCCATTTCTTTGTTCTTCATTCTGTTCTATTGATCTATGTGTCTGATTTTTACCAGTACTTTACAGTCTTAATGATCACAGCTCGTAATATAGCTTAAAGTCAGGCATTGTGGTGCCACCATCTTTTCAACATTCCTTTGGCTATACCGAATCCACTCTGGTTGCATGCAAATTTTAGGATTATTTCTTCCACTTCTGTGAAAGATGTTGGTGGTATTTTGATAGGGATTGCATTGAATGTGTAGATTGCTCTTGGGAGCAAAGACATGTTAACAATATTTATCCTTCCAATCCATGAGCATGGAATGTTGTCCCACCTCTTTGTGTCTGCCTTAATTTCTTTCATAAGTGTTTTGTAGTTAATAGAGTAAAGATTCTTTACCTTTTGGTTATGTTTATTCCTAGGTATCTTATGGGATTTGGTGCAATTGTAAGTGGGTTTGACTTCTTAATTTCTCTTTCTTCAGCCTTACTGTTATCATATAGATATGCAACTGATTTCTGTGTATTGATTTTGCATCCTGACATGGTGCTGAAATGCTATATGAATTTTGGAAAATTTGGGGTAAAGTCTCTTGGATTTTCCACATAGAGTATCATGTCACCTGCAAAGACTGAGAGTTTGACTTCTTTACCAATTTGAATGTCTTTTATTTCTTTTTTTTTTTTGTCTGATTACTAAGGGTAGGTGTTCTAGTACTACGTTGGACAACAGTGGTGACAGGGGACATCCATGTCAAGTTCCTGACATTAAGGTAAAAGTTCTTAGTTGTACCTCACTGAGAATGATATTCACTGTGGACTTTTCATACGTGACTTTTATGATGTTGTGGTATGTTTCCTCACCCCTACACTATGAAGAGTTTTAATCAAAAAAGGATGGTACATTTTGTCAAATACTTTTTCTGGACCAATTGAGAGGATCATCTGGTTCTTGTCCTTTCATTTATTAATGTGATGTACACAGTTTTTATTGATTTGCCAGTATTGAACCAACCTTGCATCCCAGGAATAAATGCCACTTGACGGTGATGAATAATCTTTAATTTACTTATTTATTCTATTTATTTTACTAGAGTTCTATTTGCCAACATATAGTATAACACCCAGTGTTTATCCCATCAACTGCCTCCCTCAGTGCCTGTCACCCCATCCCCCTGCCCACCTCCCCTTACAATACCCCTTGTTTATTTCCCAGAGTTAGGAGTCTCTCGTGTTCCGTCACCCTCTATGATATGTCCCACTCATTTTCTCTCCTTTTCCCTTTAATCCCTTTCAATATTTTTTGTATTCCATGTATGAATGAAACCATATAATGTTTGTCCTTCTCTGATTGACTTCACTCAGCATAATACCCTCCAGTTCTACCCACGTTGAAGCAAATGGTGTGTATTCATCGTTTCTAATGGCTGAGTAATATTCCATTGTGTGTGTGTGTGTATATATATATATACCAATCTTGTTTAACCATTCATCTTTTGATGCACACCGAGGCTCTGTCCAGTTTAGCTATTGTGGAATTGCTGCTATAAATATTGGGGTACAGCTATCTCGGTTTTTCACTGCATCTGTATCTTTGGGTAAATCCCCAGCAGTGCAATTTCTGGCTCATAGGGGAATTCTATTTTTAACACTTTGAGGAACCTCCATACATTCCAGAGTGGCTGTACCAGTTCACATTACCACCAACAGTGCAAGAGGGCTCCCTTTTCTCCACATTCTCTCCAACATCTATTGTTTCCTGTCTTGTTAATTTTCATCATTCTCACTGGTGTGAGTGAGATTTTATCTCACTGTGGTCTCATGTGCTTGTTGGCCATGTGTATGTCTTTTCTGGTGAAGTGTTTGTTCATGTCTTCTGCCCATTTCATGATTGGAATTTTTGTTTCTTGGCTGTTCAGTTTAATAAGTTCTTTATAGATCTTGTATACTAGCCCTTTATCTGATATGTCATTTGCAAATATCTTCTCCCATTCTGTAGGTTGCATTTTAGAATTGTTGACAGTTTCTTCAGCTGTACAAAAGATTTTATCTTGATGAAGTCCAAATAGTTCATATTTGCTTTTGTTTCCCTTGCCTTCATAGATGTATCTTGCAAGAAGCTGCTGTGGCCAAGTTCAAAAAGGGTGTTGCCTGTGTTCTTCTCAAGAATTTTGGTGGATTCTTGTCTCACAATTAGATCTTTTTAACATTTTGACTTTATCTTTGTGTGTGATGTAAGAGAATGGTAGTTTCATTCTTCTGCAAGTGGTTGTTGAATGTTCCCAGCATGATTTATTGAAGAGAATGTCTTTTTTCCAGTGGACACTTTTTCCTGCTTTGTCGAATATTAGATGGCCGTAGAGTTGAGGGCCCATTTCTGGGTTTTATATTATCTTCCATTGATCTATGTGTCTGTTTTTGTGCCAGTACCACACTGTCTAGATTATCACAGCTTTGTAGTACAACATGCAATATGGCATTTTGATGCCCTCGGTTCTGGATTTCTTTTTCAATATTCCTCAGCTCTTCAGAGTCTTTTCTGATTCCAAACAAATTGTAAGATTATTTGTTCCAACTCTCTGAAAAAAAAAAAGTCCATGGTATTTTCATAGGGATTGCATTGAATGTGTAAATTGCCTTGGGTAGCATTGACATTTTCACAATATTAATTCTTCCAATCCATGAGCATGGAACACTTTTCCATGCCTTTGTGTCTTCCTCAATTTCTTTCAGAAGTGTTCTGTTGTTCTTAGGGTATAGATCATTTACCTAGTTGCTTAGGTTTATTCCTAGGTATCCTACGGTTTTGGGTGCAATTGTCAATGGGATTGATTCCTTAATTTCTCTTTCTTCAATCTCATTTTACTGTAAAAAATGCCACTGATTTCTGGGCATTGATTTTTGTATCCTGCCACATTGCCGAATTGCTGCATGAGTTCTAGAAATCTTGGGGTAGAGTTTTTTGGATTTTCTGCATACAGTATTGTGTCATTTACAAAGAGGGACAGTTTGATTTCTTCTTGGCCAATGTGAATGCCTTCTATTTCTTTTTGTTGTCTGATTGCTGAGGCTAGGACTTCTAGTACTATGTTGAATAGCAGTGGTGAGAGTGGAAATTTCTGTCGTGTTCCTGATCTTAGAGGAAAGGCTCCCAGTATTTCACCATTGAGAATGGTATTTGCTGTGGGATTTTCTTAAGTCTCATTTTTAGTGTATAGAAATGTCACTTATATCTGGGTACAGATTTTGTATCCTTTTTTTTTTTTATAAGTTTTTATTTTTTTTTTATATTTTTTTTTAAATTTTTTTATTTATTTATGATAGTCACAGACAGAGAGAGAGAGAGAGGCAGAGACACAGGCAGAGGGAGAAGCAGGCTCCATGCACCGGGAGCCCGATGTGGGATTCGATCCTGGGTCTCCAGGATCACGCCCTGGGTCAAAGGCAGGCGCCAAACCGCTGCGCCACCCAGGGATCCCCAGATTTTGTATCCTGTCACATTGTCGAGTTGCTGTATGAGTTCAAGCAATCTTGGGGAGGAGTCTTTTGGGTTTTCTATGTACAGTATTCTGTAATCTGCAAAAAGGGAGAGTTTGACTTCTTTGCCAATTTGAATGCCTTTTATTTCTTTTTGTTCCCTGATTGCCGAGGCTAGGACTTCTAGTACTATGTTGAATAGCAGTGGTGAGAGTGGACATCCCTGTTGTGTTCCTGATCTTAGGGGAAAGGCTCCCAATGTTTCCCCACTGAGAATGATATTTGCTGTGGGCTTTTCGTAGATGGCTTTAAGACGCTGAGAATTTCTCCCTCTCTCGATAATCTCTCAAGAGTTTTGATCAGGAATGGATGCTGTATTTTGTCAATTACTTTCTCTGCATCTATTGAGAGGATCATAAGGTTCTTGTGTTTTCTCTTGTTGATGTGATCTATCATGTTGATTTTTTAAGGAATGGTGAAACAACCTTGTATCACAGAGATAAATCCCACTTTGTCATGGTGAATCTTAGTGTACTGTTGGATCCTATCGGCTAGTATCTTGTTAAGAAATTTTGCATCTGTGTTCATCAGGGATATTGGTCTACAATTCTTCTTTTTGGTGGGGTCTTCCTCTGGTTTTGGAATTAAGGTGATGCTGGTCTCATAATACGAGTCTGGAAGTGGTCTGTCCATCTTTCATAAAAGCTTTAGTAGAATAGGTATTGTTTCTTGTTTAAACATTTGATAGAATTCCCCTGGGAAGCCATCTGGCCCAGGACTTTTGTGTCTTGAGAGGATTTTGATGACTGCTTCAATTTCCTCCCTGGTTATTGGCCTGTTCAGGTTTTCTATTTCTTCCTATTCCAGTTTTGATAGTTTGTGGTTTTCCAGAAATGTGTCCATTTCTTCTAGATTGCCTAATTTATTGGCAGATAGCTGCTCATAATAAGTTTTTAAAATTGTTTGTATTTCCTTGGTATTGGTGGTGATCTCTCCTTTCTCATTCATGATTTTATTAATTTGAGTCTTCCCTCTCTTCGTTTTAATAAGGCTGGCTAATGGTTTTTCTATCTTATTAATTCTTTCAAAGAACCAACTCCTGGTTTTGTTAATCTGTTCCACAGTTCTTCTGGTCTCTCATTCAGTTCTGCTCGAATCTTTATTAATTCTCTTCTTCTGCTGGGTGTAGGCTCTATTTGCTGTTTTATCTCCAGTTCCTTTAGGTGCAAGGTTAGCTTTTGTATTTGAGTTCTTTCCAGATTTTGGATGGATGCTTGTATTGCGATGTATTTCCCCCTCAGCACTTCTTTTGTTGTATCCCAAAGTTTTTCAACAGTTATATCTTCATTCTCATTAGTTTCCATGAATCTTTTTAATTCTTCTCTAATTCTTAGACCCTTTCGTCTAAAAAGCAGGATGCTCTTTAACCTCTACCTGTACGAGTTTCTTCCAAATTTCTTCTTGTGATTAAGTTCTAGTTTCGAAGCATTATGCTCTGAAAATATGCAGGGTAGAATCCGAGTCTTCTGGCATCAGTTGACACCTGAATTGTGACCCAGTATGTGGTCTATTCTGGAGACAGTTTCATGTGCACTTGAGAAGAATATGTATTGAGTTGTGTTTGGATGCAAAGTTCTGTATATATCTGTGAAATCCATCTGATCCAGTGTATTATTTAAAGCTCTTGTTTCTTTGGAAATGTTGTGCTTAGAATATCTGTCATTTGCAGAAAATACCATATTGAAGTCTCCTAATATTAGTGTATTATTATCTAAGTATGTCTTTCCTTTGGTTATTAATTTATATACTGGGCAACTCCCACATTAGAGGCATAAATATTTATGATTGTTAGGTCCTCTTCTTGGATAGAGCCTTTAAGTATGATGTAGTTTCCCTCTTCATCTCTTACTACAGTCTTTAGGATAAAGTTGAAATTTTCTTTTTTTTTTAAAGTTGAAATTTTCTGATGTGAGGATTGCCATCCCTTCTTTCTTTTGAGGACTATTTGAATGATAAATTGTTCTCCACCCTTTCATATTCATGCTCTAGTTGTCCTTAGGTCTAAAATGAGTCTCTTGTAGACAGCAAATAGATGGGTCTTGCTTTTTTATCCAGTCGGAAACCCTGTGTCTTTTGATGGGATCATTTATCCCTTTCATGTGCAGAGCAACTATTGAAACATACGAATTTAGTGTCATCGTATTACCTATTCAGTTTCTGGTTTTGTGGATTTTTTCTTTCAGCTTCCTCTTTCTATTAAAGGGTCCCCATTAATATTTCTTGCAGAGGTGGTTTGGTGGTCACATATTCTTTCAGTTTCTGACTATCTTGGAAGCTCTTTATGTCTCCTTATATTCTGAATGAGATCCCTGATGGATAAAGTATTCTTGGCTGCATGTTCATCTCATGTACTACCCTTTATGTATCTTGCCAGCCCTTTCTGGCCTGACAGTTCTCTGTGGAGAGGTTTACTGTTAATCTGATATTTCTCCCCATGTAAGTTAGGGATCTCTTCTCTCTTGCTGCTTTAAAGATTTTCTCTTTATCTTAGGAATTTGCAAGTTTCACTATTAAATGTTGAGGTGTTGAACAGTTCTTATTGATTTTGGGGTGGACCTCTCTATCTCCTGGATCTAAATGACTGTTTTTCTCCCCCAATTAGAGAAGTTCTCAGCTATGATTTGTTCAAATTGCTTGTTCAAATATTCTTTTTGGCCCTCTGGCCCTCTTGGTGCTCTCTGGTACCCCAAATATACGTAGATTTTTCCTTCTGAGTCTCTCATGTATTTCCCTTAACCTTTCCTCGTGGTCTTGTAATTGTTTTTATCTTTTTTTCCTCAGCTTCCTTCCTTACCATCAACTTGTCTTCTCCGTCACTCACTGTTTCTTCTACCTCATTAACCCTCGTCTTTTGGACCTCCAGTTGTTTTTTTTTTTTTAATTTTGTTTATATATTCATGAGAGACACACAGAGAGAGAGAGGCAGAGACAGGCAAAAGGAGGAGAAGCAGGCTCCATGCAATAAGCCTGATATGGCACTAGATCCTGGGAATCCGGGATTACACCCTAAGCCAAAGGCAGACACTCAACTGCTGAGCTACTCAGGTGTCTCAGGACTTCCAGTTTGGATTGCATCTCATTTAATTGATTTTTTAATTTCGGCCTGATTTTATCTAAATTCTGCAGTCATGAATTCTCTTGAATCCTTTATGTTTTTTTCCAGAGCCACCAGTAGCTTAATAATTGTGCTTCTATTGTAATCCAAATTCTGTAACTCTGTGGCAGAGAGTACTGTTTCTGATTCTTTTTTTGTTTTGTTTTTGGTGGTGAGATCTTTCTAGTCATTTTGCTCATTGCACAGTGGTTGTTTAAGTTGGCTGATTCAGAATATCAACCACGACGTAAGTAAATTTCACCCTAGATGCCTCTGCTGACATCAGAGACCAGAAATTGAAAACAAAGATCAGGACAAAATAAAATAAAAGGACCACTAAAGTGAAAAACAAATTTGAAAATGAAGTAGTAAAAAATAAAAGGCCAAGGATCCCAAAGAAGAAGAGAAAAAAAGGAGAAGAAAAAAAAAACGGGGAGACAGGGAGATGGTGGTGGTGACAAAGTTGTAGTGCAGGGAGAATGTAGGCTACCTGATGGGTTCTAGAGGGTGAACCAGAAATACGTGTAAAAGGCCTCAACATTGACCATGAAAACATAAATGTGATAAAAAGGGGTCAGAATGGGAATGAGGAATGTCACAGAATGAACCAGCATGGTATACCGCTTGGTTCTGGGTGCATGCTGGTCATGTTTTAGAAGGTATTAACTTCAGCCATTGTAGAACAAAATGAGGCAGAGATAACAAAACACACACACAAAAAACATATCTTGTATATCTCCCAAAATTAAGTTGAGTATGTTGAAGGGAATCTAGAAGTGGAAAATATATCTAGGACCTGTAATTGTAGAAATATGAAAGTCAAAAAGGAAGGATCTGAAAAATGAAGAGGTGGTAAAATACTGTAGTTAAGTTGGTAAAAGAATTTTAAAAAATTTGAAATTTACTGTCTGATATAAAAACGAGTTGTACTGGAAAAACGAAGAATAAAAATAGGAGGGGTATCCTCTAGTTCTGAATGCTATAAATCCCTCAACTTCCCCTGGAGCTTTCTAGCACTCCTTGGTCTAGATCTTGCTCTTCCCCAGTTCTTCCAGCTGGTCTTCTGGGGGAGGCGTCTGCTGTGCTGATTCTCAGGTGTGTGCACCTGATGGAGCTGCCTCACCACCTACCACGTGCTGGACTCAATGGGAGCTATTTACCTTGTGAGGCCTCTGTTCCCTGGTATTCCTGCCTCTCCCAGTCACACAGTGACACAAGGAGCAACAACACTGGCAGCAGCCAGGTTTCTAGCTCTGGAGTCAGCTCCCTACAATAAATACTGCAGTCTCCCAGTCCATACTTGCCTAGATGCTCCTGGGACGTTGCATCGGCGCTGATTTGCACAGCCTGGGGGCGCCAGGTGCGAGGAGAGTCCTCGCTGTCCTGTGCCCTCCCTGCCTCTGCCTGTCCAGGGAGAAGTGCAGGATCACTGGCTGTGTCTGCTCGATGCCCTAGAATCCGGGGCCTGTGCTGCTGGAATCACGCTCCCGGGGCCAGGGCTCCTGAAGGCAGCAGGGTTCAGACTCCTTGGTCCGGAGTACCTGCCTGACCAACGGGCTTCTCCCAAATGCCACGCAGGGTGCGCGCCCCAGCCCTTTACCAGGATATGCCCACAGTCTGTGGCATACTTTACCCTGGGGCACACTTCTCTATTAGTGACTCCGGGAAACTAGAGTCTCCAGTTTCCCTCCTGCAATTCTGCTCAATTTCCCTGCTAAGCACCTTTCTCTCCGGAAAGAATCCAGTCCGGAGTTTTTAAATTTCCTTCTTCCCCGGGGCTGGGCCTTCCAGTCCCAGAGGCTCTCGCCACCAGTCTTCTCCAGGCTTCTGACAGGGCCCCTCTCCCACTTGATTCTTTTTTATTTTTTCCGCCCTCCTGTCTTGTTAGAAGCGAAAACCCTTCTCTCTGTAGCGTTCCACCTGTTCTCTCTTTAAATATCAGGTCAAATTCTTAAGTTTTCAGGATGGTTTGAAAGTAATCTCGGTAAGTTGGTGGGGACAGGTGAGTTGAGGACCCATACTCCTCTGCCATCTACCCCACCCTGAATAATCCTTTTAATATCCTGTTGGATCCTATTGGCTACTATATTGGTGAGATTTTTGTCATTCATATGCATCAGGGATATTGGTCTGTAATTCTTTTTGGAGCAGAATTTGTATCGTTTTCGGATCAAGATAATGCTGGCCTCATAAAAAGAGTTTGGAAGTTGTCCTTCCATTTATACATTTTGGAAGAGACTCAGAAGAATACGTACTAGTTCTTTAAATATTCAGTGGAATTCCCCTGGAAAAGCACCTGGACTTAGACTCTTGTTTGTGAATAGAATGTAATTACTGTTTCAAATTCCTTACTGGCAATTGGTCTGTTCAGGTTTTATTTATTTATTTATTTATTTATTTATTTATTTATTTATTTATTTATTTCCAATTTCCCAATATATAGCATAACACCAAGTGCTCATCCCATCAAGTGCCCCCTGAGTGCCCGTCACTCAGTCACGCCCACCCCCCGCCCACCTCCCTTTCCACCACCCCTTGTTCATTTCGCAGAGTTAGGAGTCTCTCATGTTCTGTCTCCCTCTCTGATATTTCCCACTCATTTTTTCTCTTTCCCCTTTATTCCCTTTCCCTATTTTTTATATTTCCCATATGAATGAGACCATATAATGATTCTCCTTCTCTGATTGACTTATTTCACTCAGCGTAATACCCTCCAGTTCCATCCATGTCGAAGCAAATGTCGGGTATTTGTCGTTTCTAATGGCTGAGTAATATTCCATTGTATACACAAACCACATCTCCTTTATCCATTCATCTTTTGATGGACACCAAGGCTTGTTCCACAGTTTGGCTAATGTGGAGATTGCTGCTATAAACATTGGGGTGCAGGTGTCCCGACGTGTCACTGCATCTGTACCTTTGGGGTAAATCCCCAGTAGTGCAATTGCTGGGTCACAAGGCAAATCTATTTTTAACTCTTTGAGAAACGTCCACACACCTTTCCACAATGGCTGCAATTCACATTCCCACCAACAGTGCAAGAGGGTTCCCCTTTCTCCGCATCCTCTCCACCATTTGTGGTTTCTGCCTTGTTAATATTCCCCATTCTCACTGGTGTGAGGTGATATCTCATTGTGGTTTTGATTTGTATTTCCCTGATGGTAAGTGATGCGGAGCATTTTCTCCTGTGCTTGTTGGCCATGTCTATGTATTCCTCTGTGAGATTTCTGTTCATGTCTTTTGCCCATTTCATGATTGGATTGTTTGCTTCTTTGCTGTTGAGTTTAATAAGTTCTTTATAGATCTTGGATACTAGCCCTTTATCTGATATGTTATTTGCAAATATCTTCTCCCATTCTGTAGGTTGTCTTTTAGTTTTGTTGACTGTATCTTTTGCTGTGCAACAGCTTCTTATCTTGGAGAAGTCCCAATACTTCATTTTTCCTTTTGTTTCTCTTACCTTCATGGATGTATCTTGCAAGAAGTTTCTGTGGCCAAGTTCAAAAAGGGGGTAGCCTGTGTTCTACTCTAGGATTTTGATTGAATCTTGTCTCACATTTAGATCTTTCATTCATTTTGAGTTTATCCTTGTGTATGGTGTAAGAGAATGGTCTAGTTTCTTTCTTCTGGATGTGGTTGTCCAATGTTCCTAGCATTCCTAGCACCATTTATTGAAGAGACTGTCTTTTTGCCAGTGGATAGTCTTTCCTCCTTTGTCGAATATTAGTTGACTATAGAGTTGAGGGTGCACTTCTGGATTCCCTATTCTGTTCCATTGATCAGTGTGCCTGTTTTTGTGCCAGTACCACACTATCTTGATGACCACAGCTTTGTAGTACAACCTGAAATCTGGCATTGTGATGCCCCTAGCTCTGGTTTTCTTTTTTAATATTCCCCTGGATATTTGTGGTCTTTTTTGATTGCACACAAAAAAAATTTTTTTTGATTGCACACAAAACTTAAAATAATTTTTCCAACTCTCTGAAGAAAGTCCACGGTATTTTGATAGGGATTGCATTAATTTTTTTAAATTTATTTATTTATGATAGTCACAGAGAGAGAGAGAGGCAGAGACAGAGGCAGAGGAAGAAGCAGGCTCCATGCACCGGGAGCCCGACATGGGATTCGATCCCAGATCTCCAGGATCGCGCCCTGGGCCAAAGGCAGGCGCCAAACCGTTGCGCCACCCAGGGATCCCGATAGGGATTGCATTAAATGTGTAAATTTCCCCAGGTAACATTGACATTTTTACAATATTAATTCTATGAATCCATGAGCAAGGAATATTTTTCCATCTCTTTGTGTCCTCCTCAATTTCTTTCAGAAGTGTTCTGTAGTTTTTAATGTATAGATCCTTAACCTCCTTGGTTAGCTTTATTCCTAGGTATCTTATATTTCTGGGTACAATTTAAATGGGATTGAGTTCTTAATTTCTCTTTCTTCAGTCTCATTGTTAGTGTATAGAAAGGCCACTGACTTCTGGGCATTTATTTTGTATCCTGCCACACTACCAAATTGCTGCATGAGTTCTAGCAATCTTGCGATGGAGTCTTTTGGGTTTTCTATGGACACTATCATGTCATCTGCGAACAGGGACATTTTGACTTCCTCTTTGCCAATTTGAATGCTTTTTGTTTCTTTTTGTTGCCTGATTGCTGAGACTAGGATTTCTAGTACTATACTATGTTGAATAGCAGTGGTGAGAGTGGACAACCCTGTCTTGTTCCTGATCTTGGGGGAAAGGCTCCGAGTGTTTCCCCATTGAGGATGATATTGGCTGTGGGCTTTTCATAGATGGCTTTTAAGATCTGAGGAATATTCCCTCTATCCCTACACTCTGAAGGCTTTTGATCCATTCCTATGGATGCTGTATTTTATCAAATGCTTTCTTTGCATCTATTAAGAGGATCATATGGTTCTTGTTTCTTCTCTTGCTGATATGATCAATCACATTGATTGCATTACGAGTGTTGAACCAGCCTTGCATCCCAGGGATGAATCCCATTTGGTCATAGTGAATAATCATCTTAATGTATTGTTGGATCCTATTGGCTAGTATCTTGTTGAGAATTTTTGCATCCATGTTCATTAGGAATATTGGTCTATAATTCTCCTTTTTGGTGGGGTGTTTGTCTGGTATTGGAATTAAGGTGATGCTGGGCTCATAGAAAAGTTTGGAAGTATTCCATCTCTTTCTATCTTTCCAAAAAGCTTTAGTAGAATAGGTATGGTTTCTTCCTTAAACGTTTGAGAGAATTCCCCTGGGAAGCCATCTGGCCTTGGACTTTTGTGTCTTGGGAGGTTTTTGATGACTGCTTCGATTTCCTCCTTGGCTGAGGAGCAAGATGGCGAAAAGTAGGATCCCCAAATCACCTGTCCCCACCAAATTACCTACATAACATTCAAATCATCCTGAAAATCTACGAATTCGGCCTGAGATTTAAAGAGACCAGCTGGAATGCTACAGTGAGAAGAGTTCGTGCTTCTATCAAGGTAGGAAGACGGGGAAAAAGAAATAAAGAAACAAAAGGCCTCCAAGGGGGAGGGGCCCCACGAGGAGCCTGGCTGAGGCCGGGGCAAGTGTCCCCAGGACAGAAGAGCCCTGTCCCGGAGAAGCAGGAGCTGCACCAACCTTCCCGGGCGGAAAGACGCCCGCAGGGAGTTAGAGCAGGACCCAGGAGGGCGGGGATGCCCTCAGGCTCCCTGGGACACTAACAGACACCTGCACCCCGGGAGAGTGCCCGAGCTCCCTAAGGGCTGCAGGGCGCACGGCGGGACCCGGAGCAGCTCGGAGGGGCTAGGGCGCGGCTCCGCGGAGGGGGCTGCGCGGCTCCGAGAGCAGCTCGGCAGCGGCGGCTCGGGCAGAGGAAGAGGCTCCGTGCGGAGGGGGCTGCGCGGCCGGGAGCAGCTCGGAGGTGCTCGGGCGGCGGCTCGGGCAGAGGAAGAGGCTCCGTGCGGAGCGGGCTGCGCGACCGGGAACAGCTCGGAGGGGCTCGAGGGGCTCTGCAGAGAGGCGGCTGGACGACCGGGAGCGCGAATCCAACAGCACAGGCCCCGGAGCACAGGGCGCCGGGACACAGCCCAGGATCTGGCCTCCCCTGGGACAGGCAGAGGCCGGGAGGGCCGAGGACAGCAAGGACGCTCCTGCCCTGAGCTGAGCAGATCAGCGGCCCCGCCCCGGAGCCTCCAGGCCCTGCGGACAGAGAGCCCCGTAGTTACTGTGGGAGCTGAATCCAGGTTTCCAGAGCTGCCATAGCCACTGAGGCTGTTCCTCCTGGGGCCTCACTGGATAAACAACCCCCACTGAGCCCTGCAGCAGGCAGGGGGCAGAGCAGCTCCCGCAAGTGCTAACACCTGAAAATCAGCACAGCAGGCCCCTCCCCCAGAAGACCACCTAGACGGACCAGTTCCGGGGGAAGTCAAGGGACTTAAAGTATACAGAATCAGAAGATACTCCCCCGTGGTTTTTGTTTTTTTTCTTTTTGATTTCTGATTGCTTCCCCCACCCCCCTTTTTTTTCACCTTTCTTTATTTTTCTTTCTCTTTTTCTTCTCTTTTTTCCTTTTTCTTCTGCTTTTTCTTTTTTCTTTTCCTCTTTTCTTTCCTTCTCTCTCTCTTTTTTTTTCTCCTTTTTCCAATACAACTTGTTTTTGGCCACTCTGCACTGAGTAAAGTGACTAGAAGGAAAACCTCACCTCAAAAGAAAAAATCAGAAACAGTCCTCTCTCCCACAGAGTTACAAAATCTGGATTACAATTCAATGTCAGAAAGCCAATTCAGAAGCACTATTATACAGCTACTGGTGGCTCTAGAAAAAAGCATTAAGGACTCACGAGACTTCATGACTGCAGAATTTAGATCCAATCAGGCAGAAATTAAAAATCAATTGAATGAGATTCAATCCAAACTAGAAGTCCTAACGACGAGGGTTAACGAGGTGGAGGAACGAGTGAGTTACATAGAAGACAAGTTAATGGCAAAGAGGGAAACTGAGGAAAAAAGAGACAGACAATTAAAAGACCATGAAGACAGATTAAGGGAAATAAATGACAGCCTAAGGAAGAAAAACCTACATTTAATTGGGGTTCCCAAGGGCGCCGAAAGGGACAGAGGGCCAGAATATGTATTTGAATAAATCATAGCTGAAAGCTTTCCCAACCTGGGAAGGGAAACAGGCATTCAGATCCAGGAAATAGAGAGATCCCCCCTAAAATCAATAAAAACCGTTCAACACCTCGACATTTAATAGTGAATCTTGCAAATTCCAGAGATAAAGAGAAGATCCTTAAAGCAGCAAGAGACAAGAAGTCCCTGACTTTCATGGGGAGGAATATTAGGGTAACAGCAGACCTCTCCACAGAGACGTGGCAGGCCAGAAAGGGCTGGCAGGATATATTCAGGGTCCTAAATGAGAAGAACATGCAACCAAGAATACTTTATCCAGCAAGGCTCTCATTCAAAATGGAAGGAGAGATCAAGAGCTTCCAAGACAGGCAGGAACTGAAAGAATATGTGACCTCCAAACCAGCTCTGCAAGAAATTTTAAGGGGGACTCTTAAAATTCCCCTTTAAGAAGAAGTTCAGTGAAACAATCCACAAAAACAAGGATTGAATAAATAGCATGATGACACTAAACTCATATCTGTCAATAGTAACTCTGAACGTGAACGGGCTCAATGACCCCATCAAAAGGCGCAGGATTTCAGACTGGATAAAAAAGCAGGACCCATCTATTTGCTGTCTACAAGAGACTCATTTTAGACAGAAGGACACCTACAACCTGAAAATAAAAGGTTGGAGAACCATTTACCATTCAAATGGTCCTCAAAAGAAAGCAGGTGTAGCTATCCTTATATCAGAAAAACTAAAATTTACCCCGAGACGGTAGTGAGAGATGAAGAGAGACACTATCTCATACTTAAAGGATCTATCCAACAAGAGGACTTACCAATCCTCAATATATATGCCCCGCATGTGGGAGCTGCCAAATACTTAAACCAATTATTAACCAAAGTGAAGAAATACTTAGATAATAATACACTTATACTTGGTGACTTCAATGTAGCTCTTTCTACCCTCGATAGGTCTTCTAAACACAACATCTCCAAAGAAACGAGAGCTTTAAATGATACACTGGACCAGATAGATTTCACAGATATCTACAGAACTTTACATCCAAACTCAACTGAATACACATTCTTCTCAAGTGCACATGGAACTTTCTCCAGAATAGACCACATACTGGGTCACAAATCAGGTCTGAACCAATATCAAAAGATTGGGATCATCCCCTGCATATTCCCAGACCATAATGCCTTGAAATTAGAACTAAATCACAACAAGAAGTTTGGAAGGACCTCAAATACGTGGAGGTTAAGGCCCATCCTGCTAAAAGATGAAAGGGTCAACCAGGAAATTAAGGAAGAATTAAAAAGATTCATGGAAACTAATGAGAATGAAGATACAACTGTTCGAAATCTTTGGGATGCAGCAAAAGCAGTCCTGAGGGGGAAATACATCGCAATACAAGCATCCATTCAAAAACTGGAAAGAACTCAAATACAAAAGCTAACCTTACACATAAAGGAGCTAGAGAAAAAACAGGAAATGGACCCTATGCCCAGCAGAAGAAGAGAGTTAATTAAAATTCGAGCAGAACTCAACGAAATTGAGACCAGAAGAACTGTGGAACAGATATACAAAACCAGGAGTTGGTTCTTTGAAAGAATTAATAAGATAGATAAACCATTAGCCTACCTTATTAAAAAGAAGAGAAGACTCAAATTAATAAAATCATGAATGAGAAAGGAGAGATCACTCCCAACAACAAGGAAATACAAACGATTTTAAAAACATATTATGAACAGCTCTATGCCAATAAATTAGGCAATCTAGAAGAAATGGATGCATTTCTGGAAAGTCACAAACTACCAAAACTGGAACAGGAAGAAATAGAAACCTGAACAGCCAATAACCAGGGAGGAAATTGAAGCAGTCATCAAAAACCTCCCAAGACACAAGAGTCCAGGGCCAGATGACTTCCCAGGGGAATTCTTTCAAACATTTAAAGAAGAAATCATACCTATTCTACTAAAGCTGTTTGGAAAGATAGAAAGAGATGGCGTACTTCCAAATTCGTTCTATGAGGCCAGCATCACCTTAATTCCCAAACCAGACAAAGTCCCCACCAAAAAGGAGAATTATAGACCTATATCCTTGATGAACATGGATGCAAAAATTCTCAACAACCTACTAGCCAATAGGATCCAACAGTACATTAAGAAAATTATTCACCATGACCAAGTAGGATTTATTCCCGGGACACAAGGCTGGTTCAACACTCATAAAACAATTAATGTAATTCATCATATCAGCAAGAGAAAAACCAAGAACCATATAATCCTCTTAATTGATGCAGAGAAAGCATTTGAAAAAATACAGCATCCATTCCTGATCAAAACTCTTCAGAGTGTAGGGATAGAGGGAACCTTCCTCGACATCTTAAAAGCCATCTACGAAAAGCCCACAGCACATATCATTCTCAATGGGGAAGCACTGGGAGCCTTTCCCCTAAGATCAGGAACAAGACAGGCATGTCCACTCTCACCACTGCTATTCAATATAGTACTAGAGTCCTAGACTCAGCAATCAGACAACAAAAAGACATTAAAGGCATTCGAATTGGCAAAGAAGAAGTCAAACTTTCCCTCTTCACTGATGACATGAAAAACCCAAAAGACTCCACCCCAGGATTGCTAGAACTCATACAGGAATTCGGCACTGTGGCAGATACAAAATAAATGCCCAGATGTCAGTGTCATTTTATACACTGAGACTGAAAAACGATAAATTAAGGAGTCAATCCCATTTACATTTGCACCCAAAATCATAAGATACCTCGGAATAAACTTATCCAAAGAGGCAAAGGATCTATACCCTAAAAACTATAGAAGTCTTTTGAAAGAAATTGAGGAAGACACAAAGCGATGGAAAAATATCCATGCTCATGGATTGGCAGAATTACCATTGTGAAAATGTCAATGTTCCCCAGGGCAATTTACACATTTAATGCAATCCCTATTTTTTATTCCTGTTTCAGTTTCAGTTGTTTGTAATTTTCCAGGAATGCATCTATTTCTTCCACGTTGCCTAGTTTGTTGGCATATAGTTGCTTATAATATGGTCTTTAAATTATTTTTATTTCCTTGGTGTTAGTCATGATTTCTCCTCTTTCTTTTATACTTTTGTTAAATTGCTTCCTTTCTCTCTCTCTGTGTCTCTGTCTTTTTGATAAATCTGGATAGGGATTTATCAATTCTATCAATTCTTTCAAAGAACCAGCTTCTATTTACATTAGTCTGTTCTACTATTATAGTGTCTATTTCATTGGATTCTGCTCTGATCTTTATTATTTCTCTTCTACTGCTTTGCTTAGGCTTTATTTGCTTTATTTTTCCGGCCCCTTTTAGGTGTTAAGTTTAGCTTGTGTATTTGAAACTTTTCTAACTTTTTGAGAGAAACTGGTATTTCTATGTATTTCTTAGAACCGCATTTGTTGTATCCAAAATGTTTTGAATAATTGTGTTTTCATTTTTAGTAGTTTGCATGAATTGTCATTCATCTTTAATTATCTGGTTGACTCATTCATTCTTTAGTAGGATGCTCTTTAACCTGCAAGTGTTTGAGTTCCTTCCATATTTCCTCTTGTGAATGATTTCAATTTTCACCATATTTTGGTCTGAAAGTATGCAGGGAATAATCACATTCTTTTGGTTTCAATTGAGACCTTATTTGTGATCCAGAATGTGATATATTCTGGAGAATGTTCCTTGTGCACTCAAAAAGAATGTATATTCTATTGCCTTTGTATGGAATGCTCTGTATATATCTGTGAATTCCATCTGTTCCAGTGTATCTATCAAAGTCCTTGTTTCCTTGTTAATCTGCTTTGATAATCTTTTCATTGTTGTGAGTGGAGTGATGAAGTCCCCTAGAATTATTGTGTTATCAATGTGTTTCTTTAATTTTGTTATTAATTGGCTTATGTAATTGGCTGCTCCCAAATTAGAAAAAGAATATTTATAATCGTTGGATCTTCTAGTTGAAGAGACCCTTTAAGTATAATATAGTGTCTCCCTTCAGCCCTTACTACAATCTTTGGTTTAAAATCTAATGCATCTGATCTGAGGATTGTTACCTCAGCTTTCTTTTGGGGTCCATTACCACGATATATTATTCCCCACCTGCTCATTTTCAATCTGGAAGTGTCTGTAGGTCTAAATACAGTCTCTTGTAGAAAGCATATGGATGAGTCTTGCTTTTTTATCCAGTCTGAATATCTGTGTCTTTTAATTGGAGCATTTATCCCATTTTCATTCAGAGTAACTATTGAAAGACATGAATTTAGTGCCACTGTATTACCTGTAAAGTCCCTTTTTCTAGAGGCACCTGAGTGGCTTGGTGGTTGAGCGTCTACCTTTGAGTGAGGTTATGATACCAGGATCCTGTGATCAAGTCCTGCATCAGGCTCCCTGCAGGGAGCCTGTTTTTCCATCTGCCTATATCTCTGCCTCTCTCTATGTATCTCTCATGAATAAATAAATAAAATATTTTTTTAAAGTCCTCTTTTCTGAGATGCCAGTAGCTCAGTGATTGAGCTTCTGCCTTTGGTTCAGGGCATGATCCCAGAGTCCCAGGATAGAGTTCCACATCGAGCTTCCTGTTTGGAGCCTGCTTTTCTCTCTCCCTATGTCTCTGCCTCTCTGTTTCTCTGTGTCTCTCATGAATAAATAAATAAAATCTTTTATTTTTTTAAAGTCCCCTTTTCTGCAGATAGTCTCTGTTCCTTTCTGGTCCCAGTTACTTTTGAACTCTCTCTTCACTTACAGGTTCCCCCTTAATATCTCTTGCAGGAGAGGTTTAATGGTCAGAACGTCTTTCACTTTCTCTCTGTCCTGGAAGCTCTTTAAATTTCCTTACATTCTGAATGAAAGCCCTGTGAGATAAAGTATTCTTGGCTGCATATTTTTTTCATTTAGTACCCTGAAAATATCATGCCACCTCTTTCTGGCCTGCTAGATCTCTGTGGATAGGTCTTCTGCCAGTCTAACATTGCTGCTCCTGTAGGTTAACAAATGCTTGTCTTGAGCTGCTTTCAGGATTTTCTCTGTATCTCTGAAATTTTCAAGCTTCACTATTATATGTTAAGGTGTAAATATATTTTTCTGATTTTA
This sequence comes from Nyctereutes procyonoides, assembly GCF_905146905.1. Taxonomy (NCBI): domain Eukaryota; kingdom Metazoa; phylum Chordata; class Mammalia; order Carnivora; family Canidae; genus Nyctereutes; species Nyctereutes procyonoides. Next base: position 59,733,001 of record NW_026575125.1, on the reverse strand, counting down.
GAAGTGGTCCTCTCGGGATCCCTGGGTGGCGCAGTGGTTTGGCGCCTGTCTTTGGCCCGGGGCGCGATCCTGGAGACCCGGGATCGAATCCCACGTCAGGCTCCCGGTGCATGGAGCCTGCTTCTCCCTCTGCCTGTGTCTCTGCCTCTCTCTCTGTGTGTGACTGTCATAAAAAAAAATTAGAAGTGGTCCTCTCTACCTCTTGGACTTAAATGCTTGTTTCCTCTTCCAGTTTATAGAAGTTTTCTGCTATGATTTGCTCAAATAGCCCTTCTGTCTCTCTTTCTTCTCCCTCAGGGACCCAAATAATTCTAATATTGATTTGTTTAATAGCCTCATTAATTTTTCAAAGTCTCCTCTCATGGTCTTTTCTTGTTTTCTCTCTTGTCCTCAGTTACTTTCCTTATTTTCATCTTCTCTTCTATGTCACTTACTCACTCTTCTGCCTCATTTACCCTAGCTGTTAGAGCATCCAGTTTAGACTGCATCTCACGTAGAGCATTTTAAATTTTGGCCTGATTATATTTCATTTCTTCACTAAGAGATACTCCAGTGTCTTTTATGATTTTTTCAAGCCCAGCTAGTAACTGTGTCATTGTTATCCTGAATTCTAACTCTGACATCTTACTTATATCCATATTGATTACCTCTGTGTTGGAAAGTATTACCTCTAGTTCATCCTTTTATTTTGAATTCCTTCTTCTAGTCATTTTGCCCAAAGAAGAATGTTTGAATGAGTGAACAAAATAAAAAATATTAACAATGTCCCAACAAAATACACACTAGACAAGTCCTAAGAGGCCAAAAAGCAAAAAAAGAAAAGGAAAAGAAAAAAAACAAGGGAAAAGAGAATATAATATCATTGGATGGCAAAACAGTGTGATCCATTTGGTCTTGACTGTATTTTGGCCTCTGTGTTAAAAGACACTAAATCCCAAAACTGAAAAGAAAACAAATATAAAGTTGAATAGAGTGAAAGGAAGCCAAATATGAATAACATATCCATAAAATGTAAATGTAACAAGTGAAAGTTAAAAAAGACTTAAAAACAAAGAGTTGATAAAATAAGAAAAAAATTGGAAAGGGAAAAAAGACATGGGAAATTTTAACTGAATTATAAATGAATCATGTGGGGAAAAAACCCTCAAATTATACATACTTTTTTCCCACTAGCCCTGGAGTTTTGTAGTCCAGTGTCTTCCTGGGCAGAGTTGCACCACACCTTGCCTGGTGGCTGGTCTCAGTGTAACTTGGTTGTTCTGTGTGACTTTTGTTCCCTGAAGGCTTTCTGCACCTCTTTATAGAGTGAAAATAAAAAATGGTCACACCCTGATCTCCAGCCCTGGAGCTGAAAGATCTAATATGTGCCAAACTCTGCAGACTCCTTCAGTGTGTTTTGTCTTTGGCTGCTACAATTTGGGTGAATAAATATTTAAAATTGTTATATTTTCATATTCACTTGTTTTTTCATTTCAACACGTTGAGTACATTGTGCCACTTCCTTCTTTCCTGTAAAGTTTCTGCTAAAAAAAATCTGCTCATATCCTTTTGGGGCTTCCCTCACATGTCTGCTATGTTTTTGCTTGCAACTTTAAAATTTTTCTCTTTATTACTATTTTTCTTTGCCATTTTAATTCACTATATGTCTCTGTTTGGACCTCCTTGGGTTGCTTTTGTGGGAAGATCTCTGTACCTTTTCTATCTGGATTTCTTTTCCCTTCCCTTGATCAGGGTATTTTTCAGCTATTATTTCTTCAAATATATTTCCTGCCCCACTTTATCTTTCTTCTCTTTCTGGGATCCCTATAATGTGAAAATTTTGTCCTGATGTTGTCATTAAGTTCTCCATTTTCATTTTTTTTATTATTTTCCTTCTTTTGTTCAACTTGATTGTTTTCCTTTACTCTATCTGCTAGGTGGCTTAGTTCTTCTGTTTCATTTAGTCTACTTTTGAGGCCCTCTAGTGTATTTTTAATTTCAGTTAATTATTGAGATCTTTGTCTCTGATTGATTCCTTTTTATTATTTCTCTTTGTTGAAGGTTTCACTGAGATCCTTCACTCTTTTCTCAAGTACAGTATCTTTATCACCATTACTTTAAATTCTCTATCAGACATATTGCTTATCTTCATTTCATTTAGTTCTCTCTGTGATTTTGTCTTGTTCTTTCATTTGGAATGTATCTCTCTGATTCTTCATTTTCTCTAACTCTCTTTTTCAATGTGTTGGGAAAATCAGCTATGTCTCCTGCTTTTGAAAGTAGTGGTCTTATAAATGACAGGCCCTGTGCTGTCCTTTGGCACAATATTCCCGGTTCACCAGAACCTAGCACTTTAGGGGTGTCTCCTATGTGCATTTCATGCACCATACTGTTGTGGTTGAGATGTGTATCCAGTCATCTTTAGTGGTTCTCTTCACCTGTTGTGGGCAGGGTTTGGTCCCTTTATTGTTAATGGACCAGTCTGGGACTGCTTTGGACTTGACTTGGGTCAGACTAGGTGTTTTCCAGAACTGCATACCCTGTCCTGCAGTGTGCTTTCCCTGTTTTGTTTACTGAAAGGCTTCCATTGGTAAGTAGGGCTTGCAGTCAGGCCAGATGTCTGCACCCAGCTCACTGCTGGGGCTGCTATCAAACTAGTGTGTGTATGTGGTTATCCTCTCCGCTCCCCAGGGCAGAAGTTGCTTTGGAGTGGTGCTGGTCACTGTTGGGTCTGATTGCACAATGCAAAGTTCATGACATTCTTCGGAGAACTCCTCCCTAGAGTGGTTTGGTGGGGGCAGGTCTGCAGGAGAACTTGGGGGTGGGGCACAGTGTTAGTAAGCTATGTGGAGGTGTTTGTGCTGGTCCCTGAAGGTGTCTGAGTATCTCTGTTGGGGACCACAAATGGTGCCTCTCAGGTCTTTTGTTCTTAGAGAATTCTCCTAAAGATCCCTGCTCCTCCAGCACATGTTCTGAAATTAGTAAATAAATCTCCTTCCCAAATACCTGAGTCATTTTTTCAAACTGCTACTTCTATGCTGTATCCCAGACGTTTTTGTCATGCTTACTCTTTAAGGATGGAGGCATAGTTCCCTATTGTCCTCCAGCTCTCTCAGGGCTAGGCCTGCTGATATTTAAAGTTTCAGGTGTTGGGACACCTGGCTGACTCAGTAGTTGAGCGTCTGCCTTCAACTCATGGTGTGATCCCAGGGTCCTGGGATAGAGTCCCACATCCGGCTCCCTGCATAGAGCCTGCTTCTCCCTCTGCCTGTGTCTCTGCCTCTCTCTCTCTCTCTCTCTGTATCTCATAAATAAATTAATAAAATCTTTAAAAAAATAAAATAAAGTTCCAGGTGTTAAGCCCTCTGATTAAAAGAACTCATGAGGGATCCCTGGGTGGCGCAGCGGTTTGGCGCCTGCCTTTGGCCCAGGGCGCGATCCTGGAGACCCGGGATCGAATCCCATATCGGGCTCCCAGTGCATGGAGCCTGCTTCTCCCTCTGCCTGTGTCTCTGCCTCTCTCTCTCTGTGACTATCATAAATAAATAAAAATTTATTAAAAAATAAAATAAAAGAACTCATGAAATTAAGCTTCTCTTGTTTTCAAAGTCAAGTGCTATGGGGATTCATCTTCCTAGTGCATGTGGGTCCATCCCATCATGACTAGGGTTCCTAGGTTGGAGTCTGCTCCTCTTTTTATTCTGTGCTTGTGGTATCCCTCCCTCCCATGGGCAGTGTCACAAGTCACATTGGTTCCTGACTGCATCTCTGCCCTTCCTACTTTTTTTTGATGTGGACTCTTCTCTAAGAGTGGAGAATCTGTTATGCCAGTCTCTGGGTTATTTTCTGGGTTATTTACACTGATACGGGTGTTGTCTATGTGTATCCATGGGATGGGGTGTGCTTAGGATCCTCCTACTCCATCATTTTGCCCCAAAGTCTAATATATTTACTTTTAATGCAATTAATGATAACATAGAAATTTTGTTTGTCAATTTGCTGTTTTTATATGTTTGATGTATTTTTTATTCAACTATTCCTCCATTACTGCTCTCTTTTTTGTTTCATAGATATTTTCTAGGCTATCATTTTGAAATATTTATTATTTCTCTATTATATATTTATAATGTGTTATATTTGTCCTAGGAATTATAATTAACATGGCACTTTATAACTATCTAGTTTAAGTCAATACAAATTTGGGGAAGCCTGGGTGGCTCAGCAGTTTAGAGCCTGGCTTTCGCCCAGGGCATGGTCCTGGAGTCCCGGGATTGAGTCCCACACCAGGCTCACTGCATGGAGCCTGCTTCTCCCTCTACCTATGTCTCTGCCTTTCTCTGTGTCTCTCATGAATAAACAAATAAAACCCTTAAAATAATAAATAAATAAATAAATAAATAAATAAATAAATAAATAAAATCTGGTTTCAATAGTATACAAAAATTTTATTCCTACATTACTCCATTCCCCTGACTTTTATGTTAGCATTGTGACAAATTACATTTCTATACATTGTGTGCTATCTCTGTAGATTAGTAATTATTATTTAATGCAATTTTTAATTATTTAGGAAAAATAGTAAAATAAAATAATAAATTTAAACTGACTTATATTTACATATGCAGTCACTTTTACCAGTACTTTTTGTTTGTTTGTGTGTGTGTGTGTGTAGATTTGAGGTATTTTTTGGTGTCCTTTCATTTCAGAATAAAGACTCTCTTTAGCATTTTTTGTAGATAAATTCTACTAGTGATACACTTTCTCAGCTTTTGCTTCTCTGGAAATGTCCTAATTTCTCCTTTTGAAGGATAAATGTCTAATTTCTCCTTTTGAAGGATAGTTTTATCAGATATAGAATTTTCAGTTCAGGGATGCGTGGGTGGCTCAGTCAGGTAAGTATCTGACTCTTGGGTTCAGCTCAGGTCATGATCTCAGGGTCCTGGAATCAAGTTCCATATCAGGCTCTACACTTAGTGTAGAGTTTGCTTGTCCCTCCCCCCACCCTGATTCTTCCCCCACTCACACTCTCCCTCAAATAAATTAATAAAATTGTTAAAATAAAAAATAAAATAATCTTCAGTTTATAGTTTGCGTTCTGTTTTCTTTCAGCTTTTTAAATATGCTATCTCAATACTTTTGGGCTTCCATGATTTCTGATGTTATTTGTATTGATAATTACTGTTTATCATATTGAGAATTACATGTACAGAACAAGTTGCTTCTCTCTTGCTGTGGTAAAAATATGTGGCCATCTTTTTTTTTTTATTTTTGACCAAATGACCCCATGGAAAAATCATTTTGCATTAAACAAACTCTTCATGAGGCCAAATAAAGGCAAGCTGTGTAAGTGAGCAATTCCAGGGAAAGACCAGCATGGCCAAATGATGGTTCACTTGGAATGAGACTTGGCAGGATCTCCAAGCCTAATCTGTTTCCTAAAGTGGCTGCCAAGATGCTTGTTTTCACCTCAGCAGCAGGTAGTATTATCTCAAGGCTACTGAGGTGATTGGGAGAGAAGATGGGAGTAGTTTAAGTTAAAATGCCACAGAATTCATTGTTACTACTAAGATATATTATTGTCTTTCTGGATTTCTGGAAAAAAATAATTTCCACAGTTTGAAAATGTCAATTCTGACATATTTTGTCTCTGATCTCACTGCTCTACGGAGAAGAGAAATTTTGGAGGTTGTTACATCATCATTCCATCTGATATCACTAAATTAAATTTTATTTTACAGTGGTCTACTTATAGTCCCAACATCTGGATCATGTCTGTGTCTTATTCTGTAGATTTATCTCTTCATTGTGGTGGAATTTTTTTGCTTCCTTCTCTGTATTATAATTTTTAATAGACTTCTAGATTAATGGTATATAAATTTGTGGAGATTGAAGTAAATACATTTTGCACAAAGAAATGGTCCCACTTCTCTTAGGTCATTGCATTTAGAGTTTGAGACAATCAAGTCTGTAGTTAATCTGTATTTGGGTTTTGTGACTACTGCCATTATCTTCAGTGCACCATAGGTATCAAATTATTTCAAATTATCCAGCAATGGGCTATCATAACTTTGTATTTAGTGTTTATCTCTGGCTCCAGAGGCTTTTTCTCATTGTTCCTATTATCTTGACATCTGTTATTACTACCTGTTACTATTACCTGTGTGCCTATGCTATGGAGGGGGTCCCTCTCCATGGTTTTTATTCTCTCCAAGTAGCAGACCTTAGCTTCTTATTACTTGGAACTCTATTCTTGATGGATGTAGTAAGGGTTCCTTATGCTCTTGAACTTCAGGGTGAGGAATTCTCAGAATCCCAACTTCTTCTCCCATGATAGTCTATTATGCCTTGTATCTATGGTAGGTATTTGGTAGAAAAAAATTTTCTTAATCTTCTCATGATAGCAGTGGTAGTGTATTTGGAGCTTGTGATGTTTTCCTGTCTTTACTCCAGGATCAGGATGGCTTTTGATTGTACCCTTCCTCCAAATGCAGTATATCTTTGCTTAATTCCTGGGGGTGAGAAGAAAGACTTTTAGTCACTCTTTCAGAATTCAATGGCTTTCAAACTGTGGAAGGAGACTCGATGGCCATCAACAGATGAATGGATAAAGAAAATGTGGTATATATATATATATATATATACAATGGAATATTACTCAGACATTAGAAAGGAAGAATGCCTATCATTTTCTTTGATGCGGATGGAATTGGAGGGTATTATTCTGAGTGAAGTAAGTCAGTCGGAGAAGGACAATCATTGTATGGTTTCACTCATACGGGAATATAAGAAATAGCGAAAGGAGATTATAGGGGAAAGGAGGGAAAATGAGTGGGAAAAATTAGAGAGGGAGACAAAACATGAGAGACTCCTAACTCTGGGAAACAAACAAAGGTTAGTAGAAGGGAAGGCGGGTTGAGGATGGGGTGACTGGGTGATGGGCACTGAGGAGGGCACTTGACAGGATGAGCACTGGGTGTTATACCATATGTTGGCAAATCGAACTTCAATAAAAAATTTTTAAAGATTCAGTAGCTTTTTATTCTATACCTCTTCAAGCAGCGTAAGGCTTATACTTTGTATAAAAGAAGGGACCAAAAAATACAGGTAATTTTTGTTGTTATCACAAGTGATTGTCAATTGTTTTCTTCTCTTCCTTTTCTTTCTCTCCTCTTTCTCAGTCCCCAAATTTTCTCGTTTATTTTATGAATAGCCCTGGGGAAAAGTTTGTGAGATATTTTAGAATTCCTTTGTATCTGAGGGCCCCCATTTCTTCTAAACTGATACACAAACTCATATTAGTCCTTTATGATTTAAACTTTTATGATCTTTTCTTTCCCACTTTTCTGATACTTACCTTTTCCTCTTTATGCTTTGTCAAAGATGGAGCAATTCATGTTTCTCATCTCTCCTTAAAGGGGATTGAAATCATTTGGTATTCAGGTCCTTTTTAATTTTTTTTAATTTTTAAATTTAAGTTCAAGTTAATGTACAGTGTAATACAATACAGTGATTCAACACTTCCATACTCACCAGGTGCCCATCACAAGTGCATTCCTTAATCCCTATCACATATTTAACCTATCACCCCACCCATTTTGCTTCTGGTAACTATCAGTTTGTTCTCTATAAATAAGTGTCTGTTTCTTGGTTTGTGCTTCTCACTGCTTTCCCCCTTTTGCTTTTGTTTTTGACTTGTAAACTCAACTCTTTGATGGGTTAAAATAATTGATTTGGAAGTTCCAGTTCAAGATGGGAATGCAGGAGAATCCTGAACCCATCTCTTTCCACAGAAAATATATACAGTACAATTTCTTCTTAAAAAAATAAAATTTTGCTTCGACGTGGATGGACCTGGAGGGTATTATGCTGAGTGAAATAAGTCAATGGAAAAGGACAAACATTATATGGTCTCATTCATATGGGGAATATAAAAATTAGTGAAAGGGAAAGGAGAGAAAATGAGTGAATATCAGTGAGGGTGACAAAACATGAGAGACACCTAACTCTGGGAAATGAACAAGGGGTAGTGGAAGGGGAGGTGGGCGCGGGGTTGGGGTGACTGGGTGATGGGCACTCTGGGGGGCACTTGGTGGGATGAGCGCTGGGTGTTATGCTATATGTTGGCAAATTGAACTCCAATAAAAAAAACTTAAAAAAAATAAAATAAAATTACTTGAGTGACTCCAACACAGTTGGTGAGTGAGAAAAAAAAATCACACCAAAACAAATAGGAGAGGTTGAGACAAAATCTCACCATTAACCTCACCCATACAGCAGTGACCAAAAATTGGTAGTAAACTCAAAACCCCAAGCTTCTTCCTAAGGAAAAAAGGCTTGGTTCCACATTTCCCATTCCAACATTTAAGTCCTACACTTAAGAGATGAGCCTGCAAAACTTCTATCTTTGAAAGCCAGTGGAGCTTGCATCCATAAGACTCATAAGTCTGAGAGAAATGGTTTGTAAATGGCCCATGTTTGTGGATCCACCCATCCTGGCCCAATGCAGAAGCAGTTGACTGAAAAGCTCCAACACTCTCTATGAAAGAGATTAATTTATTTATTTTAAAGCATTTTCTAGGGCAGCCCAGGTGGCTCAGTGGTTTAGCACCGCCTTCAGTCCAGGTTGTGATCCTGAAAACCAGGGATTGAGTCCCACATCAGGCTCCCTGCATAGAGCCTGTTTCTCCCTCTACCTGTGTCTCTGCACCTCTCTCTCTCTCTCTCTCTCTCTCTCTCTCTCTCTGTGTATGTCATGACTAAGTAAATAAAAATTTTTTATTTTTTTTTAAATAAAGCATTTTCTATGAGGCAGGCATATACTTTAGCACACATCTAGTGGTCTACCAAAATATTCTGCAAAGACAGAGGCCAGGAGCTACCATATTTGCACTCTTGTTGTGTCTTGCTCCAGGTCACCAGTATCCTCTGGAGAGTAAGTTGTATAATGGTCATGAATCTTAATTATTGTGGCTGGCATCCATAAGATATCTGTAGAACACCTGGCTCTATGGGCCATATTAGCTTATCTTCATATATGTGCCCTAAGGGGAAGATTTCCAATTAAATACATATCTAGGGGCTAAATTCTATATTCTTCAGATATCAAGCAAGATAGCAGGTGCCATCTTCATGATCTCCCTTTGCCACACCCCAGGTCACTGTTATCTCTAAGAAAAGAGCTCATGTAAACATCTGGAATCCTTGTTTTGTGGGTTTTTTTTTTTTGGTATCTGTCAACCAGAGGACATATGTCTTGATAACTTGTCTCAGATCACTAGTGAGGTTTCTGTTGATGAGTTCAACAGGATGGTAACAAATAAAAAAAAAAAGAGTGCTTAATTAGTTATCATCTCAAGAATTGGCACAAAGATAGCAGAGAGAAACATACATTCTCCAAGTTTCCTTTGAAAGAGGTATATTACTATACTTTAAAAGTTGATGTCTGACAATTAGCCTGAATCTAAGTACTAATTGAGATCCTCCCTCTTTGGGATAATGACAGGTCTTGGCATACCTTCAACTACTGGGAGCCACTAAATATAACATAGGCTGGGGGCACCTGGGTGGCTCAGTTAACACTCTGACATCAGCTCAGGTCATGATCTCAGGATCCTGGGATCAAGCCCTGCATCAGGTTCCCTGTTCAGTGGGGACCTGCTTGTCCCTCTCCCTCTGCTCCTCCCCCGATTCATGCTTTCTCTGCTCTCTCTCAAAGAAAGAAGTAAGATCTTTAAAACAAAACAAAACAAACAAAAAAACAAGAATAAAATAAAAAATAAAATAATAATAAAATAAAATAAAAAATAAAAAATAAAATAAAATAAATAAGATAAAATAAAATAAGCTGCTTGGAAATCACAAAGGTTGGAGAGACAAGCAAGACCTAGGGCAAGATTGAGCAATAAGGTTTATTTCCTACATAGCCCCACTCTTTCAAGCTGGAAGTGGCTGTTTTATCTAATGCATTGAAACCAGAAGAGAGAGTCAAGGAGAATAAACAAAGGAATACACTCTAAATGAAATAGCAACATAAAAGTTTAGAAAAATCAATCAATGAAATGGAGATAAGGGAAACACTTGATAAAGAGTTCAAAATAATGGTCAGGAGGTGGGGCAAGATGGCGGAGGAGTCACCTGTCCCCACCAACTTATACCTAGATAACTCTCAAATCATCCTGAAAACCTATGAATTTGGTCTGAGATTTAAAGAGAGAGAGCAGCTGGAATGCTACAGTGAGAAGAATTTGCACTTCTATCAAGGTAGGAAGACGGAAAAAAAATTTAAAAAGCATCCAATGGGGAGGAGCCCCAGCGAGCAGCTGGGCTAAGGCCACGCAGCAAGTGCCCCCAGGACAGGAAAGCCCAGGCCCCGAAAAGCAGGAGCTTTACCAACTTCCCGGATGGAAAGGCGCTCTCAGGGAGCTCCTGCAGGATCCCAGGAGGGGCTGGGATGCCCTCAGGCTCCCAGGGGCACTAACAGAGGAACTGTGCCCTGGGGGAGAGTGTGCCACACACTGTGGGCCAAGAGGGGACACAGTGCACGCCCCACAGGGTGGGGGAACAGGTCAGAAGGCAGCTCAGGCAGTGGCTCCACGCAGAGGGGGCGGCGTGGCCCCGGGAGCAGCTCCGGCGGGCGGATCAGACAGCGGCTCCTCGCGGAAGGGGCTGCACAGCACCGGGAAAGCGATTCCAACAGTACAGACCCCAGAGCCCAGGGCGCTGGGGGACACAGCCCAAAATTGGGCGCTCCCCCTGGGACAGGCAGAGGCCAGGAGGACACAGGATAGCAAGGACACTCCTGCCGCTGGGCGGCCCCAAGCTGTGCAGATCAGCGCCCCCTGCCCCCAGAGCATCCGGGCCCCTGTAAACTGGGAGCTGCGGTACTTACTGCTGGAGCTGACTCTAGATTTGGAGAGCTGGCCGCTGCCACTGTTATTGTTCCTCCTGGTGTCACCTTGTAACTGGGACTGAGCAGGGGCATCATAGGATAAACAGCTCCCACTGAGCCATGCACCTGGCAGAGGGCTGGGCAGCTCCCCCAGGTGCACGCACCTGAGAATCAGCACAGTAGGCCCCTCCCCCAGAAGACCAGCTAGAAGGATAAGGGAAAAGCAAATTATTGACCAAGCATCCCTGGAAAATTCCAGGGAAAGTCTAGAGATTTACAGTATATAGAATCAGAGGATACTCCCCCTTGTTTTTTTTATTTTCTGTTTGTCCCCCCCCCTTTTTTATCTTTTTTTTTCTCTCTTTTTCTCCCTTTTCCAGTACAACTTGTTTTTGGCCACTCTGCACTGAGCAAAATGACTAGAAGGAAGAACTCACCACAAAAGAAAGAATCAGAAACAGTACTCCCTCCCACAGAGTTACAAAATTTGGATCGCAATTCAATGTCATAAAGCCAATTCAGAGGCACAATTATAAAGCTACTGGTGGCTCAAGAAAAAACATAAAGGATTCAAGAGACTTCATGACTGTGGGATTTAGATATCATCCACAATTCAATGTCGGAAAGCCAATTGAGAAGCACAATTATAAAGCTACTGGTGACTCTAGAAAAATGCATAAAGGATTCAAGAGCCTTCATGACTGCAAATTTAGATCTCATCAGCCCGGAATTAAAATTACATTAAGTGAGATGCAATTCAACTGGAGGTCCTAATGATGAGGATTAACGAGGTAGAAGAATGAGTGAGTGACATAGAAGAAAAGTTGATGGCAAGGAAGGAAACTGAGGAAAAAAGAAAAAAACAATTAAAAGATCCTGAGGATAAGTTAAGGGAAATAAATGACAGCCTCAGAAGGAAAAAAAAATCTATTATGTTTAATTGGGGTTCCAGAGGGTGCAGAAAGGGACAGAGGTCGAGAAAGTGTATTTGAACAAATCATAGCTGAGACCTTCCTTAACTTGCAGAGGGAAACAGGCACACGGATCCAGGAGATAGAGAGATACCCCCCTAAAATCAATCATAACCACTCAACACCATTACCTTTAATAGTGAAGCTTGCAAATTCCAAAGATAAAGACAAGATCCTTAAAGCAGCAAGAGACAAGAGATCCATAACCCTTATGGGGAGGAATATTAGGTTAACAACAGACCTCTCCAGAGAGACTTGGCGGGCCAGAAAGGGCTGGCAATATACATTCAGGGTCCTAAATGAGAAGAACCTGTAGCCAAGAATATTCTATCCAGCAAGGCTCTCATTCAATAGAGAAGGAGAGATAAAGAGCTTCCAAGATAGGCAGAAACTGAAAGAATCTGTGACCACCAAACCAGCTCTGCAAGAAATATTAAGGGGGTCTCTGCAAAAGAAAGAGAAAATTCAATGAAACAATCCACAAAAAAGGGACTGAATAGGTATGATGATGACACTAAATTCATATCTTTTGATAGTAACTCTGAATGTTAATAGGCATAAGGACCCCATCAAAAGGCACGGGGTTTCAAACTGGATAAAAAAGCAAAACCCCTCTATTTGCTGTCTACAAGAAACTCATTTTAGACATAAGGACACCTACAGCCTGAAAATAAAAGGTTGGAGAACCATGTACTATTCAAATGGTCCTCAAAAGAAAGCAGGGGTAGCTATCCTCATCTCAGATTTAAAGTTTATCCCAAAGACTGTAGTGAGAGAGGGACACTATATCATACTTAAAGGATCTATCCAACAAGAGGACCTAACAATCATGAATATTTATGCCCCGAATGTGGGAGGTGCCAAATATATCAACCAATTAATAACCAAAGTTAAGACATACTGAGAAATAACACACTTACACTTGGTGAACTGAATATAGTGCTTTCTACAATCGACAGATTTTCTAGGCACAACATCTCCTAAGAAACAAGAGCTTTAAAGGATAAACTGGACCAGATGGATTTCACAGATATTTAGAGAACTTTACATACAAACACACCTGAATACACATTCTTCTCTGGCGCACATGGAACTTTCTCCAGAAGAGACCACATACTGGGTCACAAATCAGGTCTTAACCCATACCAAGAGATCGGGATCGTCCCCTGCATATTTTCAGACCATAATGCTTTGAAACTGGAACACAATCACAAGAAGAAGTTTGGAAGGACTTCAAACAGCACCTTCCTGCTAAAAGATGAAAGGGTCAACCAGGAAATTAAGGAATAATAAAAAAGAATAAAAAAGATTCAAGGAAACTAATGAGAATGAAGATATAACTGTTCAAAATCTTTGGGATGTAGCAAAAGTAGTCCTGAGGGGGAAATATTTCTCAATACAAGCATCCATCCAAAAACTGGAAAGAACTCAAATACAAAAGCTAACCTTGCACCTAAAGGAGCTGTACAAAAAAACAGCAAATAGATCCTACACCCAGCAGAAGAAGAGAATTAATAAAGATTTGAGCAGAACTCAATGAAATAGAGACCAGAAGAATTGTGGAAAAAAAAAACCAAACTGTGGAACAGATTAACTTTTGTCAGCAAGAGAAAAAATAAGAACCCTATGATCCTCTCAATAGATGCAGAGAAAGCATTTGACAAAATACAGCATCCATTCCTGATCAAAACTCTTGAGAGATTATCGAGAGAGGGAGAAATTCTCAGCATCTTAAAGCCATCTACGAAAATCCCACAGCAAATATCATTCTCAGTGGGGAAACATTGGGAGCCTTTCCCCTAAGATCAGGAACACAACAGGGATGTCCACTCTCACCACTGCTATTCAACATAGTACTAGAAGTCCTAGCCTCGGCAATCAGGGAACAAAAAGAAATAAAAGGCATTCAAATTGGCAAAGAAGTCAAACTCTCCCTCTTCGCAGATGACATGATAGTGTCCATAGAAAACCCAAAAGACTCCACCCCAAGATTGCTAGAACTCATATAGCAATTTGGCAGTGTGTCAGGATACAAAATCAATGCCCAGAAGTCAGTGGCCTTTCTATACACTAACAATGAGGCTGAAGAAAGAAATTAAGAAAGCAATCCCACTGGAAATTGCACCCAAAAGCATAAGATACCTAAAAATAAACCTAATCAAAGAGGTTAAGGATCTATAGCCTAAAAACTACAGAACAATTCTGAAAGAAATTGAGGAGGACACAAAGAGATGGAAAAATATTCCATGCTTATGGATTCATAGAATTAAAATTGTGAAAATGTCAATGTTACCCAGGGCAATTTACACATATAATGCAACCCCTATCAAAATAGCATGGACTTTCTTCAGAGAGTTGGATCAAATCATCTTAAGATTTGTGTGGAATCAGAAAAGACCCGAAAAGTCAGGGGAATTTTAAAAAAGAAAACCAGAGCTAGGGGCATCACAATGCCAGTTTTCCGGTTGTACTACAAAGCTGTGGTCATCAAGACACTGTGGTCCTAGCACAAAAACAGACACATACATCAATGGAACAGAATAGAGAATCCAGAAGTGGACCCTCAACTTTATGGTCAACTAATATTCGACAAAGGAAGAAAGACTATCCACTGGAAAAAAGACAGTCTCTTCAATAAATGTTGCTGGGAAAATTGGACATCCACATGTAGACGAATGAAACTGGACCATTATCTTACACCATACACAAAGATAAACTCAAAATGGTTGAAAGATCTTAATGTGAGACAATATTCCATCAAAATCCTAGAGGAGAACACAGGTAACAACTTTTTTGAACTTGGCCATGGCAACTTCTTGCAAGGCACCCATATGAAGGCAAGGGAAAGAAAAGCAAAAATGATCTATTGAGGCTTTATCAAGATAAAAAGCTTCTGCACAGCAAAAGAAACAACAAAACTAAAATACAACCTACAGAATGGGAGAAGATATTTGCAATTGACATATCAGATAAAGGGCTAGTATCCAATATCTATAAAGAGCTTATTAAACTCAACACTCAAGAAACAAAAAATCCAACGTTGAAATGGGCAGAAGATGTGAACCTAAATTTTGCCTAAGAAGATATACATACACATGGCCAACAAGCACATGATAAATGCTCTGCATCATTTGCCATCAGGGAAATACAAATCAAAACCACAATGAGATACCATCTCACACCAGTGAGAATGGTGAAAATTAACAAGACTGGAAACAACAAATGTTGGAGGTGATGTGGAGAAAAGGGAACCATCTTGCACCATCGGTGGGAATGCAAACTGGTGTTGAAAACAGTGTGGAGGTTCCTCAGAGTTAAAAATAGACCTGCCCTACGACCCAGCAATTGCACTGTTGGGGATTTACCCCAAAGATACAGATGCAATGAAACCCCGGGACACCTGCACCCCGATGTTTATAACAGCAATGTCCACAGTAGCCAAACTGTGGAAGGAGCCTTGGTGTCCTTCGTAAGATGAATGGATAAAGATGTGGTTTATGTATACAATGGAATATTTCTCAGCCATTAGAAACGACAATACCCACCATTTGCTTCGATGTGGATGGAACTGGAGGGTATTATGCTGAGTAAAATAAGTCCATCAGAGAAGGACAAACATGATTTGGTCTCATTCATTTGGGGAATATAAAAATAGTGAAAGGGAATAAAGGGGAAAGGAGAAAAATGAGTGGGAAATTCCGAAAGGGAGACAGAACATAAAGACTCCTAACTCTGGGAAACGAACTAGGGATGTTCAAAGGGGAGGTGGGTGGGGGGTGGGGGTGACTGGGTGGCGTGCACTGAGGTGGGCACTTGATGGGGTGAGCACTGGGTGTTATTCTATATGTTGGTAAATTGAACACCAATAAAAAATAAATTTATAAACATAAAAAAATAGATGTTCCCTATGATGCGACAATTGCACTAGTGGGTATTTACCCCAAAGATACTGATCTAGTGAAATGCCAGGACACTTGCACCCCAAAGTTCATAGAAGCAACGTCCACAATTTCCGACTGTCGAAGGAGCCACGATGTCCTTCGACAGAGAAGTGGATAAAGATAATGTGGTGTATGTATTGATTGGAATATTACTCAGCCATCAGAAGAGACAAATACCCACCATTTTTCTTCAATGTGAATGGAACTGGAGGGTATTATGCTGAGTGAAGTAAGTCAATCGTAGAAGGACAATCATCATATGGTTTCACTCCTACAGGGAATATAAAAAATAGTGAAAGAGATTAGAAGGGAAAGGATGGAAACTGAGTGGGAGAAATTAGAGAGGATGAGAAACTATGAGAGACTCTTAATTCTGGGAAAGAAACAAAGGGTTGCAGAAGAGGAGTTGGTTTGGGTGATGGGATAACTAGACGATGAGCACTTGATGGGATGAGTACTGGGTTTTATAGTATATGTTACCAAATTGAATTTAAATTAAAAAATGTAAAAAAGAGAAATGAACCTTCTACTCTATGGTCATCTAATCTTTGACAAAGGAAGAAAGAACATCCAATGGAAAAAAAGACATCCTATCCTCTTCAACAAATGGTGTGAAATTCAACAGCAACATCCTGGAGCAATGAAACTAGAACACTTTCTTACACCATATACAAAAATAAATTCAAAAAGTGTGAAAGACCTAAATGTGAGATAAGAATCCATCAAAATACTAGAGGAAAACACATGCAGCAATCTCTTTGACCTCATCCAGAGCAACTTCTTACTAGACACCTCTCTGGAGGGGGAAACAAAAGCAAGAATAAATTGTTGGGATCTCAAGATAAAAAGCATGGCAATGGAAACAATCAACAAAACTTAATGGCAACTCACAGAATAGGAGAAGATATTTACAAATGACTTATCAGGTAATGGCCTTGTATCCAAAATCTATAAAGTACTCACCAAACTCAACACTGCCAAATTTAAAAAAAATACAGTTAAGAAATGTGCAGAAGACTTTTCTCCAAAGAAGACATATAAATCGCTAACAGACACATGAAAAAATGTTCTACATCACTTATCATCAGGAAAATATAAATCAAAAGCACAATGAGATATCACCTCACACCAGTCAGTGTGGCTAAAATTAACAACTCAGGAAACAATAGATGTTGGCAAGGATGTAGAGAAAGGAGAACCCTCTTACATCTTTGGTGGTAATACAAACTGTTGTAGCTACTTTGGAAAACAGTATAGAGGTTCTTAAGAAAGTTAAAAATAGAACTACCCTATGTCCCAACAATTGCACTACTAAGTATTTATCCAAAGGATACAAAAATAGTGATCCAAAGGACACATGCACTCTAATGTTTACAGCAGCACTATCCCACAATAGCCATAACAATGAGAGAGCCCAAATTTACATTTACTGATGAATGGATAAAGAATATGTGGGATATAGATGATAGAGATATAGATTAGATATAGATATAGATATAGATATAGATATAGATATAGATATAGATATAATCTCCAATTGAATATCACTCAACCATCAAAAAGAATGAAACCTTGCCATTTAAAAAATATTTTATTTATTTATTCATGAGAGACACACACAGATAGTGAAACAGAGACACAGGCAGAAGGAGAAGCAAGCTCCACGCAGGGAGCCTGATGTGGAACTCAATCCAGGGATCCCAGGGTCATGCCCTGGGCCGAAGGCAGGCACTAAACCTCTGAGCCACCCAGGGCTCCCCCTTGCCATTTTTAATGTTGTGGATGGAACTAGAGGGTATTATGCTAAGCAAAAAGTTGGAGAAAGACAAATACCATATCATTTCACTTATATGTGGAACTTAGAAAACCATACAGATGAACGTAGGGGAAGGGAAAGAAAAATAAAGACAGAGAGGGAGGCAAACGATAAGAGACTCTTAAATATACAGAACATACTGAAGATTGCTAGAGGGGAGATAGGTGGAGGTATAGGGTAATTGGGTAAAGGACATTAAGGAGGGCACTGGATGAAATGAGCACTGGTGTTATATGCAACTGATGAATCACTAAATTCTACCCCAGAAACTAATAATACACTATATGTTAACGAAATTGAATTTAAAATAAACTCTTATGAAATAAAAGCAATACTATTGCATCAAAAAGTAAATACTTGGAAAAATTTTTCCAGAATTTGAGAAATCTCTATGCTGAAAATTCTAAGGCACTGATGAAAATAATTGAAAATGACACAAATAACTGGAAAGAATTTTATGTGCATGGATGGAAATAATTAATTTGTTACAATGTCCATATTACCTAAAGCAATCTACCAATTTAATACATACCTAGCAAAATCCTAATGACTTTTTTTTACAGAAATTGAACAATTCTAAAATCTGTATGAAACCACCAAAGACCCTGAATTTACAAAGCAATTTTGAGAAAAAAAAAAAGTGAAAGCCATCACACTTCCTGATTTCAAGCTATAGAACAAAGCTATACTGGTCAAAACCATAAAAGCATCAAAGGAGACACTCCATCAATGGAATAGAGTGGAGAGCCTAGAAATAAACCCATACAAGTTTATGGTTAATTTAGCAGAGCCAAGAATATTCAAATAGAAAAAGGACAGTCTATTCAATAAATGTTGTTGGAAAAACTGGATGGTCAAATGCAAAATAAAATATGGAACAATGCTATTATCTTACACCGTACATAAATAATAACTCAAAATGGGTTAACATCTTGAATTTAAGACCTGAAACCATAAAAAATATCAAGGGAAACAGGTGGTAAACCTCTTGACATGATACCTGACAATTACTTCTTACTGAACTTCACAACAAAAGCAAAGGTAACAAAAAGAAAAATAAATGGGTGGGACTACATAAATCTAAAAGGCACCTGTACAGCAAAGGAAACTATGAACAAAATTAAAAAGCAACTTACCAAATAAGAAAAAAATATTTGCAAATCATATATCTAATAAGAAGTTACTATCCAAAGTATATAAATAACTTATACAACTCAATAGCAAAAATAATGTGAAATCTGAAAAAAAAATAGCAGAAGATATGGATAGATTTTTTTTCCAGTGAAGACATACAGATGGCCGACAGGTACATGAAAAAGTGTTAACATTACTCATCACCATGGAAATGTAAATCAAAACCACAGTGTGATATTACCTCAGACTTGTTATAATGGCTATTATCAAAAGGAAAAGAAATAATAATTGTTGATGAGGATGTGGAGAGAAGTGAATTCTTGTGTATTGTTGGTAGGAAAGTAAATTGATGAAGCTACTATGGAAAACAATATTGAATTTCCCCTAAAATGTAAAAATATAACTATGGTCCAGACATTCTGCTTCCGTGTATTTGTCCAAAGGAAACAAAAACATCAACTTGAAATATATCTGCATCCCCATGGTTATTGAAACATTACTCAAGACATGGAAACAACCTATGTGCTCATCAGTGGATAAATGGATAAAGAAAATGTCATAGATAGATGATAGATGATAGATAGATAGATAGATAGATAGATAGATAGATAGATAGATGATAGATAGAAGATAGATAGATGATAGATAGATGATAGATAGATAGATAGATAGATAGATAGATAGATGATAGATAATAGATAGAAGATAGATAGATGATAGATAGATAGATAGATAGATAGATAGATAGATATAAACAGATTGATAGATGATAGATAGATAGATAGATAGATGATAGATAGATAGATAGATAGATAGATAGATAGATAGATAGATGATAGATGATAATACAGATATAGACATAGATGCATATGCATGCAGTGGAATATTAGTCAAACATAAAAATAAGAATAAAATCTTTCGGTTTGCTACAACTTGGATGGACATTGAAGACATTAGACTAAGTGAAATGACTCAGACAGAAAAAGATAAATACCATATGTACTTACTGATATTTGGAATCTAAAAACAAAACAAAAAAAAGTTAATGCATATAGAGAACATATTGGGGTATTATAGGGGAAAGGAGAGAAAACGAGTGGGAAAAATCAGAGAGGGTGACAGAACATGAGAGAATCCTAACTCTGGGAAACAAACAAGAGGCAGTGGAAGGGGAGGTGGGAGAGGCGAAGTGTCATTGGGTAATGGGCACTGAGGAGGGCACTTGACGGGATGAGCACTGGGTGTTATACTATATGTTGGCAAATTGAACTCCAAAAATATATATACAAATTTTTTTTTAAAAAAAGGGAGGGGGGAGGGATCCCTGGGTGGCTCAGTGGTTTTGTGCCTGCATTCGGCCCAGCGCGTGATCCTGGAATCCCCGGATTTAGTCCCACATCAGGCTCCCTGCATGGAGCCTGCTTCTCCCCCTGCCTGTGTCTCTGCCAATCTCTCTCTCTCTCTTTCTGTGTGTGTCTCTCATGAATAAATAAATAAAAAATCTTTTTAAAAAAAGGAGGGGGGAGAGAATATATTGGTGGTTGGTTGCCTGGAGCAGGGATTGGGGTTAGGAAAATTCATGAAGGGGGGTCAAAAAATGCAGATATTTACTTACAAAATGAGTAAGTCATGCAGATGTAATGTACAGCATGGGTACTACAGTTAATAACACCATATCTTATATTTGAAAGTTGCTAGGATATTAGATCTTAAAAGTTCTTATAAGAATAGAAAATTGATAACTATGTGTGGGGATGGGATTTCAGGACTTACTGTGGTAATCATTTCACAATATATATAAGTATTTAATAATTATGTTGTACACCTGAAGTTAATATGTTATGTGTCACTTATATCTCAATAAAATAACAGCGATTTGTAGATTATCAAGACTTTTCTAACTTTTTGAAGGGAATATTCTCCTGTAGCTTTCTTTTTTTATTTTTTTATTTATTTATGATAGTCACAGAGAGAGAGAGAGAGGCAGAGACACAGGCAGAGGGAGAAGCAGGCTCCATGCGCCGGGAGCCTGACGTGGGATTCGATCCCGGGTCTCCAGGATCGCGCCTTGGGCCAAAGGCAGGCACCAAACCACTGCGCCACCCAGGGACCCCTCCTGTAGCTTTCTGTAGCATAAGTAGAAGCAAAGTCACAATTAAATTTTATGAAAACCAAATATTTTCCTCTTTTTTTCTCATTTTGTTGCTGATCAGCATTAATGAACCATGGAGGGATCCCTGGGTAGCTCAGCGGTTTAGTGCCTGCCTTCAGCCCAGGGCGTAATCCTGGAGTCCTGGGATTGAGTCCCACATCAGGCTCCCTTCATGGAGCCTGCTTCTCCTTCTGCCTGTGTCTCTGCCTCTCTCTCTCTCTCTCTCTCTCTCTCTCTCTCTCTCTCTGACTCTCATGAATGAATAGATAAAATATTTTTTTAAAAATGAACCATCGATTGTTGGGGCAAGATGGCGGAAGAGCAGGGTCCCCAAATCACCTGTCCCCACCAAATTACCTAGATAACCTTCAAATCATCCTGAAAATCTACGAATTCGGCCTGAGATGTAAAGAGAGACCAGCTGGAACGCTACAGTGAGAAGAGTTCGCGCTTCTATCAAGGTAGGAAGACGGGGAAAAAGAAATAAAGGAACAAAAGGCCTCGGAGGGGGAGGGGCACCGCGAGGAGCCGGGCTGAGGTCGGGACGAGTGTCCCCAGGACAGGAGAGCCCCGTCCCGGAGGAGCAGGAGCTGCACCAATCTTCCCGGGTGGAAAGGGGCCCTCAGGGAGTGAGAGCAGGACCCAGGAGGGCGGGGATGCCCTCGGGCTCCCGGGGACACTAACAGACACCTGCGAGCGCAGGAGAGTGCGCTGAGCTCCCTAAGGGCTGCAGCGCACGCACAGCGGACCGGAGCCCGGAGCAGCTCGGAGGGGCTCGGGAGCCGCTCCAGGGAGGGAGCTGCAGGGCGGGAGCGCGAATCCAACAGCGCAGGCCCCGGAGCACAGGGCGCCGGGACACAGCCCAGGATCCCGCCTCCCCCTGGGACAGGCAGAGGCCGGGAGGGCCCAGGACAGCGAGGACGCTCCTGCCCCGAGCTGAGCAGATCAGCGGCCCCGCCCCGGAGCCTCCAGGCCCTGCAGACGGAGAACCGAGAGCCCCGAGCCCCGTAGTTCCTGCGGAGGCTGAATCCAGGCTTCCAGAGTTGCCATAGCAACTGCGGCTGAGCCTCCCGGGGCCCCACGGGGTGAACAACCCCCGCTGAGCCCGGCAGCAGGCAGGGGCAGAGCAGCTCCCCCAAGTGCTAACACCTGAGAATCAGCACAGCAGGCCCCTCCCCCAGAAGACCAGCTGGACGGACCAGTGATACTCCCCCGTGTTCCAATACAACTTGTTTTTGGCCACTCTGCACTGAGCAAAATGACTAGAAGGAAAACCTCACCTCAAAAGAAAGAATCAGAAACAGCCCTCTCTCCCACAGAGTTACAGAATCTGGATTACACTTCAATGTCAGAAAGCCAATTCAGAAGCACCATTATACAGCTACTGGTGGCTCTAGAAAAAAGCATTAAGGACTCACGAGACTTCATGACTGCAGAATTTAGATCCAATCAGGCAGAAATTAAAAATCAATTGAATGAGATGCAATCCAAGCTAGAAGTCCTAACGACGAGGGTTAACGAGGTGGAAGAACGAGTGAGTGACATAGAAGACAAGTTGATGGCAAGGAGGGAAACTGAGGAAAAAAGAGATAAACAATTAAAGAACCATGAAGACAGATTAAGGCAAATAAATGACACTCTAAGGAGGAAAAACCTACGTTTAATTGGGGTTCCCGAGGGCGCCGAAAGGGACAGAGGGCCAGAATATGTATTTGAACAAATCCTAGCTGAAAACTTTCCCAATCTGGGAAGGGAAACTGGCATTCAGATCCAGGAAATAGAGAGATCCCCCCCTAAAATCAATAAAAACCGTTCAACACCTCGACATCTAATAGTGAAGCTTGCAAATTCCAAAGATAAAGAGAAGATCCTTAAAGCAGCAAGAGACAAGAAGTCCCTGACTTTCATGGGGAGGAATATTAGGGTAACAGCAGACCTCTCCACAGAGACCTGGCAGGCCAGAAAGGGCTGGCAGGATATATTCAGGGTCCTAAATGAGAAGAACCTGCAACCAAGAATACTCTATCCAGCAAGGCTCTCATTCAAAATGGAAGGAGAGATAAAGAGCTTCCAAGACAGGCAGGAACTGAAAGAATATGTGACCTCCAAACCAGCTCTGCAAGAAATTTTAAGGGGGACTCTTAAAACTCCCCTTTAAGAAGAAGTTCAGTGGAACAATCCACAAAAACAAGGACTAAATAGATATCATGATGACACTAAACTCATATCTGTCAATAGTAACTCTGAACGTGAATGGGCTTAATGACCCCATCAAAAGGCGCAGGGTTTCAGACTGGATAAAAAAGCAGGACCCATCTATTTGCTGTCTACAAGAGACTCATTTTAGACAGAAGGACACCTACAACCTGAAAATAAAAGGTTAGAGAACCATTTACCATTCAAATGGTTCTCAAAAAATACCCTAAAAACTATAGAACACTTCTGAAAGAAATTGAGGAAGACACAAAGAGATGGAAAAATATTCCATGCTCATGGATTGGCAGAATTAATATTGTGAAAATGTCAATGTTACCCAGGGCAATTTACACGTATAATGCAATCCCTATCAAAATACCATGGACTTTCTTCAGAGACTTAGAACAAATTATTTTAAGATTTGTGTGGAATCAGAAAAAACCCCAAACAGCCAGGGGAATTTTAAAAAAGAAAACCGTATCTGGGGGCATCACAATGCCAGATTTCAGGTTGTACTACAAAGCTGTGTTCATCAAGACAGTGTGGTACTGGCACAAAAACAGACATATAGATCAACGGAACAGAACAGAGAACCCAGAAGTGGACCCTGAACTTTATGGTCAACTAATATACGATAAAGGAGGAAAGACGATCCACTGGAAGAAAGACAGTCTCTTCAATAAATGGTGCTGGGAAAATTGGACATCCACATGCAGAAGAATGAAACTGGACCACTCTCTTGCACCATACACAAAGATAAACTCAAAATAGATGAAAGATCTAAATGTGAGACAAGATTCCATCAAAATCCCAGAGGAGAACTCAGGCAACACCCTTTTTGAACTTGGCCACAGTAACCGGAGAAGGACAAACAGTGTATGTTCTCATTCATTTGGGGAATATGAATAATAGTGAAAGGGAATATAAGGGAAGGGAGAAGAAATGTGTGAGAAATATCAGAAAGGGAGACAGAACATAAAGACTTCTAACTCTGGGAAATGAACTAGGGGTGGTGGAGGGGGAGGAGGGCGGGGGGTGGGGGTGAATGGGTGACGGGCACGGAGGGGGACACTTGACGGGATGAGCACTGGGTGTTATTCTGTATGTTGGTAAATTGAACACCAATAAAAATTAATTTATAAAAAAATAAATAAATAAAACTTTTCCCAAAGCTAAAAAAAAAAAAAATGAACCATCGAGATATTGTATGTGAAATATTGAGTTTATTGCATGATATATACTGACTTCTTGGTTAGGGAGAGTCATTATTCTTGCTAGCATCATCATTATCTTCTTCATTATTGTCTATTTACTTATAGGCTCAATCAAACAAATTATGACCGATTACTTAGGATTTTTCTCTCCAACATGCCAAAGGGGAAAATCGTTTTTATTTTATTTTTTTAAGTTTTAATTTTAATATGAGTTAGTTAACATACAGTGTTATATTAGTTTCAAATGTACAATATAATGATTCAACACGTCCATACATCGTCCTGTGCTCATATCGACAAGTGCATTCCTTATTCTCTATACTTAAGAGTTTGTTTCTTGGGATGCCTGAATGGCTCAGAGGTTTAGCGCCTGCCTTCGACCCTGGCCATCATCCTGAGTTCCTGGGATCGAGCCCCGCATCAGTCTCCCTGCATGCAGCTTGCTTCTCCCTCTGCCTGTCTCTCTGCTTCTCTCTCTGTGTGTGTCTCTCATGAATAAATACACAAAATCTTTTTTTAAAAAAAAGAGTTTGTTTCTTGCTTAATTTCTCTCTCTCTCTCTCTCTCTCTCTCTCTCTCTCTCTCTCTCTCTTTTCTACCCCTTTGCTCTGTTGTTTTATTTATTAAATTCCACATATGAGTAAAATCATAAGGTATTTTTCTTTCTCTGGTTGACTAATTTTTCTTAGTTTGACTTCTTCCTTGCTGATTTGGATGTCTTTCATTTCTTTCTGTTGCCTAATTGCTATAGCTAGTTTCTCCAATATTATGTTAAATAGTGATGAGAGTGGACATCCCTGTCTTATTCCTGACTGTAAAGGAAAAGCTCTCTGTTTTTCCTCATTGAAGATGACATTAGCTGTAGGATTCTTGTATATGGCATTTATTATGTTGAGGTATGTTCCTTCTAACACCATTTTGTTCAGGATCGTTATCATGAATGGATGTTGTACTTTGTGAAATGGTTTTTCAGCATCTATTGAAAGGATCTTATGGTTCTTATCCTTTCTTTTATTAAAGTGGTGTATATCATTGATTGATTTATGAATATTGAGCCACCCTTGCAGCCCAGGAATAAATCCCACTTGATTATAATCAATGATTCTTTTCATATACTATTAGGTTCAATTTGCCAATATTTTGTTGAGACTTTTGCATCCATGTTTATGAGGGATTTTGGCCTGCAGTTCTCTTCTTTTTTAGTGCAGTCTTTATCTGGTTTTGGAATCAGGATAATCCTGGCCTCATAGAATGAATTTGGAAATTTTCCTTCCATTTCTTTTTATTTTTTTGCAATAATTTAAGAACAGGTATTAACTCTTCTTTAAATGTTTGGTAGAATTTACTGTGGGGCACCTGGGTGGCTCAGAAGGTGAAGCAGCTACCTTCAGCTCAGGGTCCAGATCTCCAGTTCCTGAGATCAAGCCCCATGTCAGGCACCCTGCTCAGCAGAAAGTCCACTTCCCTCTCTCCCTCTGACTTTCCCCTTCGCCCTGCTCATCCTCTCTTTTTCTTCCAAAAAAAAAAAGATGAATTAATAATAATAATAATAATAATAATAATAGCAAAAAGAATTTACTGGTCCTGGTATTTTGTTTGTTGGCTGATTTTTTATCATACATCCAATAAAGAAATTGCTTTGGTCTGTTCAAAGCAATTCAATTGGTCTGTTCAAATTTTCCATTTCTTCCTGTTTCTGTTTGGTAGTTTATATATTTCTAGGAATTTATCTATTTCTTCTAGATTGTCCAATTTTTGGCATATAGTTATTCATAATATTCTCTTATACTTGTTTGTATTTCTGTGGTGTTGATTGTTATTTCTCCTCTCTCATTTGTGATTTTATTTATTTTAATCCCTTTACTTTTTGATATGTCTGCCTAGGAGCTTATCAATTTTATTAATTTTTCAAAAGTTTCTATTATTTTATTTCAATATAAATTATTTTTCTTCTAATCCTTTTTTTAAAAAAATATTCATTTATTTGAGAAAAAGAGAGAGAGAGAGAACACAGCAGGGAGGAGCAGAGGGAGAGGGAGAATCAGGCTCTTGGCTTGAGCCATGCAGGGGTCGATCCAGGGACTCCAGGATCATGACCTGAACCAAAGTCATATGCTTAGCCAACTAAGCCTCCCAGGCACCCCTGTCTAATCTTTATTAGTTCTTTTCTTCTGCAGGCTTTAGATTTCATTCATTGATTTTGTAGTTTCTTTAGGTGTAATCTTAGGTTGCTTATTTGATATTTTTCTTGAGTCATGATTAATTGCTATATACTTCCCTCTTAGGACAGCTTTTGCTGCATCCCAGAGGTTTAGTACCATTGTGTTTTCACTTACATCTGTTTCCATGTATTTTTTTTAAATTTCTGCTTTAATTTTCTGGTTGACCTATTCATTTTTTAGAAGGATGATGTTTAACTTCCATGTATTTGTGGTCTTTATAAAATTCTTTCTTGTGGTTGATTCAAGTTTCACAGTGTTGTGGTCAGAAAGAATGCATGGTATGATTTCAATTTTTTTGTATTTGTTGAGCCCTGATTTGTGACCTATTATGTAATCTATTCTGGAGAATTTCCCATGTGCACTTGAAAAGAATATGTATTCTGTGGCGTTAGGATAGAATATTCTGAATATATGCTAAGTTGTCACATATGCCATTCAAAGCCACTGTTCCCTTGTTGATTTTCTGCTTATATGGCCTGTCCATTGATGTAAGTGGGGTATTAAAGTCCTCTACTCACATTATTGCCAATAAATTCTGTTCTTTTTGCCAATTGTTGTATATATTTAGGTGTTCTCATTCTGGGAGCATAAGTATTTATAATTGTTAGATCTTTTGTTGGATAGTCCCCATTATTATTATGATACAGTGCTCTTCCTCTTCTTATAGTCATTGGCTTAAAATCTAGCTTATGTAAGTATTGCTTCTCCAACTCTCTTTTGATGTCCATTTGCATGATAAATATTTCCCCATCCACTCACCTTCAATCTGCTGTTGTCTTTAGGTCTAAAATGATTATCTTGTAGGCAGCATATAGATGGGTCTTTTTTCCCCATTTTTATGCCCTATGTATTTTGATTTGAGCATTTAGTGCATTCACATTCAGAATAATTACCGATAGATATGTATTTAGTGCCATTTTAGTATTTGCTTTTTATTGTTGCCAGTGAATTTTTCTATTCCTTCTGTGTCTTTACCACTTTTAGTCTTTCCTTTCCACTCACAGAGTCCCCTTTAATATTTCTTTCAAGGCTGATTTATTTTATCCCTGTATTTTTCAGACGTAATTACAACATGTTGTAGTGTTTGCCTGCTTTTATTGATTTTGATGGTAATTCTGTGCCTCCCAAATTTGGATATCTGTTTCCTTCCCCGGATTAAGGAAATTTTCAGATATTATTTCCTCAAACTACCTTTTGTACCCTTTTCTCTCTCTTTTTTTTCTGGAACTACTATCAGATGAATGTTATCACATTTGGTGTAGTCATCGAGTTCCCTAAATCTATTGTTCCACAATACTTCTTTCTCAATTTTGTTTAGCTTCATTACTATTTGTCATTATCTTTTATGTCACTTATTCCTTCCTTTGCTTCATCCATCCTTGAGTTCATTGCATCAATCTGTTTTGAATCTCAGTTATTGCATTTTTTTTGTTTCTGGCTGATTGTTTTTTAGTTCTTTTATATCTACAGTTAAGGTCTCCTTGAAGTCTTTCTTTTCTCAGGCTCAGATTGTATCCTTATGATTGTTGTTTTATCTTTTTTAATTTTTTTATTTATTCATGAGAGACAGAGAGAGAGAGAGAGGCAGAGACACAGGCAGAGGGAGAAACAGGCTCCATGCAGGGAGCCTGATGTGGGACTTGATCCCAGGACCCCAGGATCACGTCCTGGGCTGAAGGCAGGCACTAAATCACTGAGCCACCCAGGCATCCCAGATTGTTGTTTTAAAACTCTCCTTTAGACATGTTTCTTATATCTGTTTCACTTAGATGTCTGGTCATGACATTATCTTGTTTCATTTGGGATGAATTCCTCCATCTTGGCATTTTGCCTAAATCTCTGTCTTCTTTGTGTTTGTTTCCTACTTCTGAGAGTAATGGGTTTCTGAATAAGAGATCATATAGTGTCCAGGCCTGTTCCTTCAAATAATGTCTAATGTGTGCTTTCTGTGCTCTGCTACTATGTTTTAGCTGATCTAGTCTTTAGTCCAGTTGTTTGCAGAGGGTCTCCTTGCCTGCAGTGAGTAGTATTTGATCGTGGGGCAGAGTGTAGTTAGTTTTAATTAGATTTTTTTCTGGTCTACTTATTGAATGAACCTAATCTATTTGCAATAGAACTGAAGCGTGCAGAACTATCTGGTCAGGAGACATGGTGTGGGCAGCGTTTTCTGCTGGTCTTCTGGGGAAGGGGTCTGCTGCACTGGGATTGAGGTACACTTGTCAAGAAGGGCAGTACTAGCAGAACACAGGAGGTAGAACTTGGTTTAAGTACATTAGGCAGCCAGTGTTGGTGCTGTTTTTTACTGAAGGTAGATCTTATGCTGAGGAGCTGGGAAGGGAAATGGTGCCAGCCAGCTTCATTTTCCCTGGAGATAGGTAGCGGTGCTTGCTTCTCTCAAGACAATCATCCCAGAAGAATGAATAATCAATCTCCCACCTGCATTTCCCGGGCATTTTTCTTAATGCCATTTCCATACTGTCTCCATCCAAGTCATTTGCCTGCCTTCTCTTTAGGAGCAGTGCATTGCCTTCCAGACTATATTCCATCAGCCTGCTTTTTTTTTTTTTTAACACTCCAGGCTTTAGGGACATGTTGTGGGCAGGCACCTAGTTTGGTCTTCTGAGGGAGTCTTCCCACAGCAAGAATGAGGTAAATTTGACCAAGTAGGGCAGTGGTGCCAGAATGCAGGAGCAAGTAGGCTAGGCAGCCTGTGTTGCACCCAGCTTCCCTTGGCAGGTGGCTCTGTGCCTATGCTAATGGTGGGGGATGGAAATGGCACTCACCAGCTCTTCTGTCCATGGAAAAGTAACTGTAAATGCTGCCTCTCAGGGTCACACTCCAAGAGGAGCAATTTCCTCCCTGTGTGTTACAGGCATTCCTCAGATCATGTCATTTGCCCTGGATTGTTTGCCTGACTTCTTTCCATGAGTAAGACAGCACCCTGAGGGCTCTAATCCAGCCAAGCCCACCAATTATTAAAACTCCAGTCTTAGAGCTCTGCTGGTTGCAAAAACTCATGAACATCAGCCTTCTCATTTCCCCAGTCAATTGCTTTGGGGAGGTGTTCTTGTGCATTCCCCTGTATGCTTCTCTCTCTCTCTCTCCTTTCTTGGAGACCAGGTTTCTGTCCTCTCAAAAGTACTCACAATTCATTTATCCCCAAACCACCTCTCTGCACTTCCTACCTTCCTCATTGTGGCCTCTTTTCTCACTTTAGTTGTGGATTTTGTTCTCTTAGTCTTCAGGTCAATTTGTTAGGTATTCAGAATGATTTGATAATTATCTACTTGTGTTGGAGGGATGAGATAAGCTTAGAGTCTTCCTACTACGCCACCATCTTATTTCCATCATCTATTTGGATTTTTTGATTGCTCACTCAATTTCTTTACTAGTTATCAGTCTGTTAAAAATTCTGTTTCTTCCTGTTTCAGTTTTTGTAGTTTATATGTTTCTAGACATGTATGCATTTCTTCTAGTTTGTCCAACTTTGGCATACACTGGTTCATGATATTTACTTACATTTATTTGAATTTCTGTGGTGTTGGTCATTATTTCTCCTCTCTCATTTGTGATTTTGTGATTTTATTTATATGAGTACTTTTCTTTTTTCCTTGGTAAATGTGGCTAGAGTTTTATCAATTATATTTGTTTTTGAAGCAACCATCTCCCGATTTCAAAGATATGATCTATTGTTTTTTAAAATTTCTGTATCATTTATTTCTATTGCAATCTTTATTATTTCCTTCCTTCTGCTGGTTTTAGGTTGTATTCATTAATTTTCTAGCTCTTTCAGTGCAAGATTAAGTTGCTTATTTGAGATTTTGCTCACTTCTTAAGGTAGACTAGTATTGCTATAAAATTCCCTCTTAGAACCATTTTTCCTGTATTCCAGAGTTTTGGAACATTGTGTTTTCATCAAGAAATATATATGTATATATAAATATATAAAGAAATATAGTATTTATTTAATATTTAAAGTTAATTTTAAATATATATTTATATATATATAATTTAAATTTATACATTTTATATATATAAAATATTATATATTTGAAATATATATATCACCTTTTATAGTTACCATTATATGTGTTTATAACCTCTTCTGTATTAGAAGGCTATATTAATTTGATGGTCATTTACATTTCAACCAATTATTCTCTCCTTTCCTCCCCAAATTTTTAGGCATATTATAAGTCATTTCCATTTTTTTGTGAGTTCCTTGACCGATTCTTTTACAGAAATATTCATTTTTTACTGTATTTGTGTTTCCTAACATTATATTGTTTAATGTTTGTGAACACTTTTGGTTTTTATTTTTCTGGGAAACTCCTCATCATTCCTATTCTGAATGATTTTGCCCTGCTGGATAGTGTATTTTAGGCTGAAGATTTTCCCCAACCAACACTTTGACTATATCATGACACTCTAGTGTGACTTTCAACATTTAAGTTAAAAAATATCCTGATCTGTTTATGAGTTTTCCCTTGCAAGTCATTGGCATCTTTTGTCTTGCTACTTTTTAAGATTTTTTTTTCCTTTGTTAATTTTGTTTGGGTTTCCCTACCTCCTGGATCTGAATATCTATTTTTTCCCCTTAGTAGGGAAGTTTTCAGCTATTCCTTTTTTCTTTTCTTTTCTTTTTTATTTAAATTCAATTTAGTTAACATATAGGATATTATCACTTTCAGGGTAGAATTTAGTGATTCACTGGTTGCATATAACACCCAGTGCTCAGTACATCAAGTTCCCTCCTTAATGCCTTTCACCCAATTACTCCATCCTCTCACTCATCTCCCCTCCAGCAAACCTCAGTTTGTTCCCTGTAGTTAAGATTCTTTTGTGTTTTGCCTTTCTCTCCGGTTTCATTTTATTTTATTTTTCCTTCCCTTCCCCTATATTCATCTGCTTTATTTCTTAAATTCCACATATGACTGAGATCATATGGTATTTGTCTTTCTCTGACTGTTTTGCTTAGCATAATGCCCTCTAGTTCCATCCATGTAATTGCAAGTGGCAAGAGTTCATTCTCTTTGATGGCTGAGTAATATTCCATTGTATAAATGTACCATTTCTTCTTTATATATTAATTTCTTGTATATCTGGGCTTTTTCCATATTTTGGGTAATGTGGACATTACTACTATAAACACTGGGGGGCATGTTGCCCTTCAAATCACTATTTTCTTTTTTATTCTTTGGATAAAAACCTAGTAATGCAACTGCTGAGTCATAAGATAGCTCTATTTTAAACTTTTTGAGAAACTTCCATAGTTTTCCGGAGTGGCTGCACCAGTTCACATTCCCATCAACAGTGCAAGAGGGTACCCCTTTCTCCACACCCTTGCCAACATTTGTCATTTCCTAAGTCGTTCATTTTGGTCATTCTAACTGGTGTGAGGTGGTATCTCATTATGGTTTTGATTTATATTTCCCTGATAATAAGTGATGTTGAGCATTTTTTTCGTGTGTCCATTAGTCATTTTTACATTTTCTTTTGAAAAATGTTTTTTTCTGTCTTCTTTCCATTGCTTGACTGGATTTTTTTTGTTTTTAGGTATTGAATTTGATAAGTTTGTTATAGATTTCAGGTAATAACTCTTAATATGATGTCATTTGTGAATATCTTCTCCTATTCTATAGGTTGCCTTTTAGTTTTGTTGATTGTTTCCTTTGCTGTGCAAAAGCTTTTTATTTTTCTTCATCATTATTATAGTCTTTGGATTAAAATATATTTTTTCTGACAAAAAAGTCAGCTTTGTTTTGACATCATTAGCATGATAAATTGTTCTCCAACCCCTCACTTTCAATCTAGAAGTGTCTTTGAGTCTAAAATGAGTCTCTTTTAACCAACATATCTATGAGTGTTGTGGGGTTTTTTTCATTTGGATAACCTTTATCTTTTTATTAGAGCATTTAGTCCATTTACATTCAGAGTAATTATTGAAAGATATGCATTTAGTGCCATTGTACTACCTGTGAAGTCTGTTCCTGTAGATTGTCTCTGTTCTTTTCTGGTCTTTGTTACTTTTGTGCTCTCTCTCTGGTCAGAGTTCCACTTTAATATTTCTTGCAAGGCTGATTTAGTGTTCATGAATTCTTTTAGTTTTATGTTGTAAACTGTCTCGCCTTCTATTCCAAATGATAGCCTTACTAGATAAAGTATTATTCAAAGCATATTTTTCCCATTTAGCACATTGAATATATCATGCCAGTCCTTTTTGGCTTACCAGGTCTCTTTGGACAAGTCTGCTGCCATTCTCGTGCATATATCCTTGTAGATTAGAGACCCCTTGTTGCATGCTCTTTCAGGATTTTCTCTTTATCCTTGTAATTTGCAAATTTCACTGTAATATGTCAAGGTGTTGTCCAATTTTTATTGTTTTTTAGAGGATTTCTCTATGCCTTTTTGATTTGAATACCTGTTTCCATCCCCAGATTAGGGTATTTCTTAGCTATAATTTATTCAAACACACCTTCTGCCACTTTCTCTGACTTTTGTTCTGAGACCCCTATAAAACAGGTATTATTTTGCTTTATGGAATTGCTAAATTCCCTAAGTCTACCTTAATCTATTAGTTTTCTATCCCTCTTCTTTTCAGCTTCATAGTTTTCCATAATTTTATCTTCTATATCACTTAATGGCTCTTCCGTTTCATTCATGGCCTCCACGTGGGAATGCATCTTGATTATAGCATTGTAAAATTCAGACTGACTGGATTTTAGTGTTTTTTTATCTGTATGGTAAGGGATTCTCTGGTGTCTACTATATGTTTTTCAAGCACAGCTAGTATTGTTATAATCTTTGGGTTTTAAAAAAATATTTGTTTATTTATTCATGAGAGACAGGGCGGGGGGAGAGAGAGAAAGGCACAGACACAGACAGAGGGAGAAGCAGGCTCCATTCCATGCAGGGAGTCTGATGTGGGACTCGATGCGGGGTCTCCAGGACCACACCCTGGGCTGAAGGCAGCGCTAAACCACTGAGCCATCCAGGGATTCCCCAGACATCTTATTTATATATGTATTGATTAAATCACTAGCTGTGAGTACTACCTCTTGTTCATTCTTTGGGGATGAATTTCTCCATCTTATCATTTGGCCAGAAAAGAAAAAGAAGAAAGACAAAGAAAATAAACAAGAAAAACAACTACAAGAACAATAGACTTCACGAAGTGTTTCTGTTGTATGTCGAGTACACTCTGCAGTTGTGTTTCGACTGCTCTTTCCCTTGGTCACCTCTACAGAGTTCCTCCTGGCTTGTAACAGGGAGTGTTTGAACCTTAAACTAGGTGTGCTTTTATTTTTTTTCTTAATATAAAGCCTGGAGAATTAAAAAAAAAAAAGCCTGATCCAAGTTTTTTTTTTTTTGTAAATAAACAATTTTATCGTTCTCTTCACATATGTGAGAGATATCACTACAGCATCCAGTACTCTCAAGTTACAAAGTTATAAACAAAGATTTTAAAACTTAAATCAGTATCTTGATAAGGTGCTTAACTTCTAAACAAGGACAAATTAACATTTTAAAAAACTTACTGAATTATACGCATCTAATGCAGGTTTATCCAAAAGTAAATGTAACATGATAATTCCCTAATACAATTAAATAGTTTATAATTAACATCTGAGGGATCCCTGGGTGGCGAAGCGGTTTGGCGCCTGCCTTTGGCCCAGGGCGCGATCCTGAAGACCCAGGATCGAATCCCACATCGGGCTTCCGGTGCATGGAGCCTGCTTGTGTCTCTGCCCCTCTCTCTCTCTGTGACTATCATAAATAAATTTAAAAAAAATTAATTAACATCTGAGAATTGGGGTTGAAAACCACAGTTTGAATTTTTTTAAGAAAAATGTAATGTAAAGGAAATCCATTAGCACAGTAAATTCTGGCTATAAGCCTGTTATCAATCTATGTCATGAATGACATTATTTTACTCATTAAGACAAGAAAGGTTAGTGACAATCAATAGGGACAAAAATGTAAACAAACAAACAAAAATCTGTAAGCCTGATTCCAAAGAATAAGAAAGAAGGAAAAAAGAGTAAGAAAAAATAAAAGAAAAAAATAAGAAGCCTGATTTGAGAAATAAGAGAAGGAAACAAATCAATAGATGATAGAAAAACTATAAGCCTAATACAAAGAAAGGTAAAGGCTATATATATAATATATATAAGACCATATAATCATATATATATGATTAAAAACTCAAAAATAAGAAATAGAAAAATAAAGAACTAATATTTTAAAAATTAAAGAAAAAAAAGTAGCAAGCCTGGTCTTGTTTCTACCAGAAGCTGCTGTTTAATCAGTAGTTTCAGGCAACCACTTGGTCGGTTGGTATCAGTTGGTACATGTGGTGAGCCTGTGTTGGTCTTCTGAGGGAAAGAGATCTGCTGGATGGTTCACAAGCTGACTTGCCCTCCTAAAAATGCCCCTGCCAAGAGCAGGGTGACAGGGTTTACTGCAAGGGACTCCAGACTCCACTGGAGGTTCTGTGTTTCTCTCTGAAGTCCTACTCTGCTGGTGGGAAGTTGGGAGGAGGGAGAAGTGGTGGGGGAGGAGTATGGCATTACTCTGCCCTCTGGTCCCTGGGGAGGGAAACTCCTGGCCCACTGCTATTCAGCAGGCCCTCTCAGAAAAGCAAAGAACCTCTTGTGTCCCAGGCTTTCATCAGTTCCCTGATCTAAACTTGTCTGTTCCCAGACCATTGTCATGCCCAGCACCACAGATCTGTATTTTATCTTTGGCCAGTGGCTGGGATTCAAAACTCAGTTTTAAAGGGCCTGGTAAAGGGTGGACCCATTCCCTTTCCCTGGATGAGGGCCTTACAGAGCACCCAGCACTGTTCTGTCCCAGAAAAGCAGCTGGACAGTGTGTGCATGATGACTAGAATTTGTTGGGATACACATCAAAAAGCTGCAACAATATTAACTGCCTTCTGTGTACAACTCAGTCCCCTACTCCATTCTGTCCCAGAAAAGCTGTTGCAGAGGATTGAATATATTGTGGCAAACAGGGAAAAGCAGCAGGTAGGTTATCTGCAGTCTACCCATGTCTTTGCTTTCTGCTTGCTTCTGTCCTAGAAAAGCAGCCACTGGGCATTCCCATGATGGTTTAAGCCTATCGTGGTTCACAGCAAAAAGCTTTTTACAAGTTTACCTGCCTTTTGCTCACACCTCTGTCCCAGCTGTTGAGCACGGCTCAATGGCTCCCAGGTGGCCTCTTGTTCTTGGAGCAGTAAGATACACTCTTCCAAAAGCAGTCTGGGAAGGGGTGAGATTTGTCCCAGTGAAGCCCAGGGGATCTCCTCACTGTGGTATAATGTGCACTCCTACTGACTGTACTCTCTCCTGTTCTGTCCCTGACTTTGCTCCTCAGAAAGGGTCTCTCCCCTTCATGGCCCTGTGGCTCTCCTCTCCCTCAGCTCACAGCTCTGATCATCACATCTGCCACACTTTCTCCCTCCAAATGTGCAGATTATTTCTTAATCCTCAGATCATATTCCTAGTTGTTCAAAATCGCTGGATGTTGATCCAGCTGTGTTTCAGGGGAAGAGGCAAGCTCAGGGTCCCCCTACTACTCCACCATCTTAACTCCTTCCCCTTACAGCTATTATTTCTTCAAATACATTTTCTTTCTCCTTTGTTCTCTCTTCTTCTTCAGGGACCCCTATTATATGAAAGTTATATTTGATGGAGTCACCGAGTTCCTAGAGTTTATTCTAGTTTTGTCTAATTATTTTCTTTCTCTTTTGTCCTGTTTGATTGCTTTCCATTAGTCTGTCTTCTAGCTCTCTAATTTGTTTTTCTGCTTCTTCCAACGTGCTGTTCATTACATCACATGCATTTCTCATTTCGTTTTGTGTATATTTTATCTGTGCTATGTCATTCCTTATCTCTGTGTAATTGGTCTCACTTATGTCTTCCTTCCTTTTTTTTTGGAGTCCAGTGGGTATCCATATGATCATTGCTTCACATTCTGTCCTGTTTTTTTTTCTTTTTAGATTTTATTTATTTATTCATGAGAGACACAGAGAAAGGCAAAGACATAGGCAGAAGGAGGAGAAGCAGGCTCCATGCAGAAGCTTGATGGGGAACCCGATCCTGGAACCCCAGGATCACATCCCAAGCCAAAGGTGGACACTCAACCTCTGAGCCACCCAGGAGTCCCTGTTCTGTTGTTTCATTTGGGATAAATTTATCTATCTTCTCATTTTGTCTGCCTCTCTGTATTTGTTTCTGTGTGTGAAGAAAGTCAGCTGTGTCTACTGCTTTTGCGTAATGACTTATGGAGAAGAGGTTCTGAAGTGCTCTGCAATGCTATGTCCCCTGTTCACCAGAACATGGCACTTAAGAGGTTTATTCTATGTGTGTTGGATAGTTTCCTTTCAGTGCAGTTGTCTGCAGTGACTCTGCCTATTGTGGCCTGGGCTTGCTTTATGTGGATTTGGGGTGCTCAGGCAAGCCAAGTGTGAGGTGACATGCCTGCCAGGGAAATTGAGATTAGCGCAACAAAATTAGTAAAAATGGCACTGAGCCAATATCCTATCCTGTGTCCCTCGAGATGCTGTGGGGCCTGCGGGCTGTGTGCCAGGGCTGCTGGGGTGTGAAGCTGGACACAGCTGGGTCCAGTGCACAAAGGTGGCTTGGGGTACACTGCTGGGCACCAGGGTGGTTGTGCATGGTGCACTGCAGTAGCTGTGCAACCAGCAGCTGGTCAGCATGCATATGAGGCTTTAACAAAATTTGGCCTTGGCCCAAAATTTTGGACTGGGCTCATCCTCAGGAAAACTCATGGGCATGTGCAGCATTGCCTTTAGCTTGTGGCTTTATGTTTATGCTGAGAGCAAGGGAGGAAAATGGCTCCTGCCAGCTCCCTCATTTTTGGAGAAGTTCCTCAGCACACTCCAAAATTATATTAAAATTCTATCTCCCATTTGGCCCTACCATTGTGTAAATTGCCATTTTTATGTTTCCTCTTTGAGCAGGCTGCTGTCTCTCTTTTTTAAAAATAAATTTTATTTAAATTCAATTAATTAACATATAATGTATTATTTTTTTAATTTTTTTTAATTTATTTATTTATGATAGTCACAGAGAGAGAGAGAGAGAGAGAGAGAGAGAGAGAGAGGCAGAGACATAGGCAGAGGGAGAAGCAGGCTCCATGCACCGGGAGCCCGATATGGGATTCGATCCCGGGTCTCCAGGATCGCGCCCTGAGCCAAAGGCAGGCGCCAAACCGCTGCGCCACCCAGGGATCCCAACATATAATGTATTATTGTTTTCGGAGTTAAGCTCAGTGATTCATCAGTCTTATATTATATCCAGTGTTCATTACATCATATGCCCTCCTTAATATTCATCACCCAGTTAGCCTGTCCCCCCTCCCTCCCCTCCAGTGACTCTCTGCTTCATATGATTGAGATAATCTTATGGTTTGTCTCCCTCTCTGATTTCATCTTGGTTTATTCTTTTCCTCTCTTCCCTTATGATTCTGTTTGTTTCTTAAATTCCACATGAGTGAGATCATATGATAATTGTCTTACTCTGATTGACTTATTTCACTTATAATATCCTTTAGCTCCATCCACATCATTGCAAATGGCAAGATTTCTTTTTTGATGGCTGAGTAGTATTCTATTGTGTGTGTGTGTGTGTGTGTGTGTGTGTGTATCTCCATCCGTCAATGGACATCTGGGCTCTTTCCATGGTTTAGCTATTGTGGCTATTGCTGCTATAAACATTATGGTGCAGGTGACCCTTTGGATCACTACATTTGTATCTTTGGGGTAAATACCCAGTGGTGCAATTACTGGGTCATAGGGTAGCTCTATTTCCAACTTTTTGAGGAACCTCTATACTGTTTCCCAGAGTGGCTCCACCAGTTCACATTCCCACCAATAGTGTAAGAGGGTTATGCTTTCTTCACATCTTCACCAACATCTGTCATTTCCTGACTTATTCATTTTAGCCATTCTGACTGGTATGAGGTGATATTTTGTTGTGGTTTTGATTTGTATTTCCCTGATGCTGATTGATGTTGAACATTTTTTTCATGTGTCTGTTGGCACTCTCTGAAATAAATTGATGGTATTTTGACAGGAATTACATTGAATGCATAGATTGCTCTAGGTAGCATAGACATTTTAATATTATTCATTCTTGCAGTCCATGAGAATGGAACATTTTTTCATTTCTTAGTGTCTTCCTCAATTTCTTTCATGAATGCTCTATAATTTTCTGAGTACAGATCCTTTGCCCCTTTGGTTAGGTTTATTCCTAGGTATGTTACAATTTTGAGTGCAATTGTAAATGGGATTGACTCCTTAATTTCTCTTTCTTCTGTCTCATTGTTAGTGTGTAGAAATGCAGCTGATTTTTGTGCATTGGTATGATATCCTGCCACTTTGCTGAATTCCTGTATGAGTTCTAGCAATTTGGGGGTGGAGTCTTTTCTGTTTTCCATGTAAAGTATCCTGTCATCTGCAAAGAGTGAGAGTTTGACCTCTTCTTTGCTGATTCAGATGCCTTTTATTTCTTTGTGTTGTCTGATTGCTGAAGCTAGGACTGGTAGGACTATGTTGAACAGCAGTGGTGATAGTTGACATTCCTGTCATGTTCTTGACCTTAGGGGAAAAGCTCTCAGTTTTCCACATTGAGAATGATATTTGCTGTGGGCTTTATATGGCTTATATGATATTGAGGCATGTCCCCTCTATCTCTACACTGTGAAGAGGTTTAATCAAGAAAGGATGCTGTACTTTGTCAAATGTTTTTTCTCCATCTATTGAGAGGATCATATGATTTTGTCCTATATTTTATTCATATAATGTATCATATTGATAGATTTGTGAATGTTGAACTATGCTTGCAGCCCAGGCTCATTTCTCTGCCTTTTCCACATGCATAGTTCCTTCCCTCCCTCTCTCCCTCCCTCCCTTCCTCCTATAAGTATCTTGCTTCTGTCTTTCTGATCTTCCTAATCTTTCAGACGCAGCTTTTTTTCCTGTTTAGTTCTGTAGTTTGTTCTGCCAGTCTTCAGATCATTCTCTGTTTTTTTTTTACTTAGATGTGTATGATATCTAGTTGAAAACATGGGATGAGGTAAATTCATGTTTTCCTACTTCACCATCTTCCCAAGCTCCCTCTCTTATTTCTCATTCTCTCGTGACATATTCTAAGCTCAAAGAATGTACTAGAAAATCCATGTCAGTATAATGGAAAATCCCAGTGTTTTTAAGTATTTCTCTTAAAATCAGAGTTATTGAAAGACAAGAGGGGTGTCAGAAGATGGGGGAAGCACAGTAAAGTATCCTTCAGACTGAGAATACAGTTTGAGACTGAAAACTGAGGTCAGCCACTCCATACCATTTTCACAATTTTAGTCAAGGTAACTTACTGATGGGAAGATCAGGCAGACGTATGATCCAGGCGCTATACAGCTCTTCTCTGCCTCCCCCACACACATTTGGACCTCGATCCACATCATTTATAGAGAGAGGGCTATTGTGGTGAGGTCTAAGGATATTTATTTAAAGTGGTAAAGCCTGTTCAGTCATTTCTACTAGTTATCTAGAGTTGTGCCATCTGTGTACTACTTTAGGAATCATCAGAACAAGCCTTTCCATATTCCATTCAGGGCATACATTTACCTCCAAGTGGTGTGGAACATATAGTCCCGAGGGAGGTCAGTGTTTTAGCATGAATAATACGGAGGGCCAAAGATGTATTCGATATTGTCAGGACTCCTACACTCCACCCCTGACATCTTTACAGCTTGTGGTCTTTATATGCCATTTTCCCACAATGACCCTAGAGCCAGATATTGGGGAGATGACTTGCATCCATATGCCACAGTTGCAATATTAATATATGTATAAGACAAAATAAAATACTTAGAATTATGGTTTCCCCAAAAACCTGATAAAGAGATAATTTCCACAGACCCAAGAGTTGGAGAGATTGTGAACTTCAAAATAAGTGGTGACCCATGACAGGAAGATGTATCCTGATGCAACAGGAAAGAGTATCAGCTAGTGGTGATAAGACAAATGTGTTATATAAGCAGCAGATATGGAAAATCTTATTTAGTAATGATATGGTGGTGGTTTGGTTCCATGAGCCAATACCAACCTTTGCTG
The DNA here is from genome assembly GCF_905146905.1 of Nyctereutes procyonoides. Lineage (NCBI taxonomy): Eukaryota > Metazoa > Chordata > Mammalia > Carnivora > Canidae > Nyctereutes > Nyctereutes procyonoides. The sequence continues at coordinate 59,692,348 of NW_026575125.1, read as the reverse complement.
ATATTACCATATATCTGCCCCTTGATATCATCAGAGAATCTGCCTATATTGTACATAGGCATTTAAGCTGGCACCCATACTAACAATGCTGCCTCAGTATGAAGTGTCAGAGGTTCAAAAGCCGTTATTTGCATGTGTGTTGGGCCCTGACCAATGTAGAACAATAGGTTAAAAATAATAGTGGATATGAGCCCTTGACCCCAAGGGATTAGTATCTCAGGCCACAGGGGTGGGGTGGTACTCCAAGCTAATTTCAAATGAGCAAAAGTCTCACCATGTGTGAGGTCTTGTGGCAGTTGGAAAATGAGACCCTCCTTCAGCCAGATAGGTCTCAACCTCCTAACAATACTATACCTGCAGTGCCTGAACTTCAGGGGCATTGTTGATTGGAAATTCATAGGCTGATATCTGTCCTGCTGTAGGTGTGTCATTAAGGAATTGAATTGCCTCTGTTAGTCATGGAGACCATTCTGTGAAAGAGCCATCTGGTGACAAAGTCATTAAAAAAAAAAGATTTATTTATTTTAGAGAGGTGGGGAGGGGAAGAGGTAAAAAGAGAGAGAGAAAATCTTAAGCAGGCTGCCCGCCCAGCATGGAGCTCAATGCAGGACTTGATATCATGACCCTGAGATCAGGACCCAAGTGAAAATCAAGTCAGAAGCCCAATCAACGGAGTCTTTCAGATGCCCCTGGTGACAAAGTCTTCAATGTGGTTTTTTATTAGTCCATGTATCCTTTCACACAGGTTCAGAGCAGTAGGATTGTATGGCAGGTGGAAAGTTCACAATAGGGATGCCTGGGTGGCTCACCGAGCATCTGCCTTCGGCTCAGGGCATGATCCTGGGGTTCTGGAATCCATTCCCACATCAGGCTCCCTGCGTGGAGCCTGCTTCTCCCTCTGCCTATGTCTCTTCCCCTCTCTTCCCGTGTTTCTCATGAATAAATAAATAAAATCTTTTTTAAAAAAAGAAAGTCCATAATATATCCTTGACCTCTTCCTATTTTTGGACCTCAAGGCCAGTAAAATGTTATGCTTAATCCCTATCTAAGTCAATGTCCCATTTATGCTCTCTAATTTTGTTAATCCCTTTGTAGTTGCACCCTGATTGGCTCTTTAATAGGCAAATACTTGTAAAAGTCCTGTGGAAGTGTCTCTACATACCAGCATATATCTGTGCTGTTCCAATACTGGCAAAGGGCTTATGTAATCCATTTACCTGCAAGTAACAGGGTATGTAGTCCATCCAATATACCCTGGGGTATGATGCAATGGACATTGCCTGAGGTAGCACTGGGGGCAATACTTGTCAGAAGCATGTAGATAAGAATATTTTAAAGGAAAATGTTCTTTTGCTTGGAAAATATTTCCAAGTAGCTTTGGGACCTTTGTGTCTCAATTTATGGACACATTCTTTCACATCAGATGAGACCAGAATGTCCTCCAGAAGAAAGATTTATGCCTGGGATAGAGCATCTGCCTCATGATTTCTGGCAGTATGGATGAGGTGTGATTGGACACACATCATATTTGGAAGGATGCATTGAGTTTGGTGCATACTTCCCAAATATCTATCTATTGTGCCGCTCATCACAGGGGTTTATTTAGTATAACCCAGCCTTCTATGTGCCATTGTGGCATCCATGTTGTTAACCCTTTCCATACTGCCCAGCTGTCAGGGGCCAAATCAATGGGCATGGGCTCATGCATCAACACAATCCTTATCAACCTCATTCTGCATATTACTACTTTTAGTTTCTTCTTCAGCTAAAGTACATCAAAATCCAGTAGGACAGCAGAGGAACACCAAGTCGAAAGGTTTCCCTGCCAGCTGCCATCAGTGTACTATGTATCTGAAAGCAAGCCTAACTTTTCCTTTACTTGGGGAGGAAAGACACAATATTGGTCACTTCCAGAAGTTGGGCTGGTTTGACATAAGTGACAAACTCTAGTAACCAGTGCAGTTCATGAGATAGTAGGCTTGTATTGTAAGTGCTCTTCTGCTGTAGGTAAACATGCAATTTCTGTAAGGTGCTTACCTAGGCACAGGCACTCTTAGGTTTGCTGAGCATGTCCTTAATCAAATCTACTGACAGAAAAGTTTGTATCATCATGGGCAGGTCAGCAGCAAGTCTTTTCATTTGTTGCAGTGCAAGGTATACAGCTAAAAGTTGTTTCTCAATGCTACCATACCCAGCTTCTGTGTTTTTCGATAACTGAGAACAGAATCCTAAAGGGATTTTTCATTTTGTCATTGTCACAAACCCCAGCCAAACCTTTATGGATATGAAATTATATCTAATTCACAATTCAGGGCAGCCCTTGGTGGCTCAGCAGTTTAGTGCCACCTTCAGCCCAGAGTGTGATCCTGGAGACCCAGGATCAAGTCCCACATCAGGCTCCCTGCATGGAGCCTGCTTCTCCCTCTGCCTGTGTCTCCACCTCTCTCTCTGTGTGTCTCATGAATAAATAAATAAAATCTTTAAAAAAATTCACAATTCATATCTGGAATTAATATCCCCAGGCCCTGTATTTGTTTTACTAGCATTTTTTTACTTTAAGAAAGCCTCTTGTTACCTAATACCTCAATCCCATTGTCTTCCTTTTTTAACTAAGGCATATGAAGATCTTAATATCTGTACTAGATGGGGAATAAAAGGTCTCCAGTAAATCAATAAATCAACAAAAGCCTGTAATCCCTTTACAATTTTAGAGTTTCGGAAGGCTTATATTGCCTTATACCATGACTGCTTCTGGCATTACTTTTGTCTTACCCAACCACCTGATGCCCAGGAACTTTACTGATTGATCCAGGTCTTGGACCTCATCAGTATTTACTTCCCAGTCTTGTGACTGTAAGGATGCCTGTAATGACATGATTGCTTGAGACAGGGAGGATAAATCTTGAACATGGGGGATAAATCATCACCAGTTAACATAGCATCATCTAATGATAAAGTGCCATCTCCTCTGGCAATATCCATTTCTCCAAATCTCTGGTTACCATCCTGTGACAAACTGTAGGACTATGGAAATACCCCTGGGGTAATGCCTGGAAGTTCCATGGTCTCTCTTTCCATTTGAAGGAAAATTGGTCTTGGGATTCAGGTCTTAATGAAATGCTGAAAAAGGCGTTAGATAGATTCAGTGCATAATGATATCTCTTAATGGATGCCATGATATTTTCTATTAAAAAGACCATGTTAGGCACCATGGCAAAAATAAGCACATAATGTTATTAAGTTCCTTATACTCTATTGTCATTCATTGGGCCTCATTATATGTTTTTATAGGCCAACTTGGATTGAATGGGCTTTGAGCAGGCCTGATTACCCCCTCCTTTTCTAATACTCTAGTGATAGCAATGATCTTATTATGCCCCCTAGGTAGTTTATACTCTTTTTTCATTTATTACTCTCTGGGGAACCAGCAGCTGTATGGCTCTCCATTTTGCATCACCCATCATGATGGGTTTCTCTACTGGGATATGCAACTTGAATTTGTCTATCATTGTAGTTAGATACAGGTTCTGTAAAATATCCACATTCAAAATATACTCAGGAATGGGGACAATATGCACTAGAAAGATTTATAGATAAAGTCTAGTTTCTCAGACCTTGATAATTTCCCTTCAAAACATTAATACCTTTTATTTCTCCCCAAAATTGCTAGGGATTTCCATAGATAATGTGCATTCAGCCTCAGTGTCTATTAGACCTTGTACAGTCTGTTAGTGCAAGACCAATAAATGGTTAATTTAACACTGGACCTCCAGTTGCTTCCTATTGCACACACTAGAGTGCAACATTGGCCTAACCCCTAGTGCCAAGGAGTAATTAATAAAAACCCCTAAAATACCTCCATTAGCAAAGAAGTACTCAATGACATACCAGGATTTTTTCAGCCTTCTTTCAAAGGAGTAAACTTCTTTCATTCAGGCAGTACCTTCTATAGGCTTAACAAAACAGAATTAGATTGTCTATATTTTCTCCAAGGATGCTAGATAATCTTATATATTGCCACAATTGTTTACAAAAGACCTTGATGGGCCCTTTTCCCACCATTTTATCATTGGCATGAAACATATTTTTCCTAGTTTCTCAATCCATCTACTCTTATAACAGATTCTTTAAATTTGATGTAAATCAGTCACCACTGTGACTACTGTAGCAATGGGTTAATTAACCATAGGTGTAAGGACAGATACTAAGGTTCTGTATCATGTCTATGGGGCTTACTGAAAGATACAGTCTTTCAAACCATGGAAAATATTTCTTCATCTGGGCCTTTAAAATACTGGGCATAGAGTTAAGATGGTAGAGGAATAGGAAGGTAGTAAGTTTGACTCATGCCTCAAACAAAGCAAGATAAATATGAAATTATTCTGAACATCCCCAAAATCAATCTAAGTACTGAGAAAACAAACTTAACAACTACAGGTGGGGATCCCTGGGTGGCGCAGCGGTTTGGCGCCTGCCTTTGGCCCAGGGCGCGATCCTGGAGACCCGAGATCGAGTCCCACATCGGGCTCCCGGTGCATGGAGCCTGCTTCTCCCTCTGCCTGTGTCTCTGCCTCTCTCTCCCTCTCTGTGTGACTATCATAAATAAATAATAAAAAAATTAAAAAAAAACAACTACAGGTAAAAAATAAATAAATCCACCTCAATGGAAGGATCTGACTTCTTTAAAAAGCAGAGTGAAACACACCAATTTAAAACTTGCCAGAGTGGACAAGGTCCAAATGCCCCACCCCGACTTCAGGCAAGGAGAAACTCTACAGACAAACTCTACAGAATATTGACCTGAGGGAAGAAAAATCAAAACACAACAGCAGAGTATACACTCTAAAACATCTCTTAAGCATCAGGCCCAAGACAATATAGGACATTTTCTTAATATAGCCTTTACACTCAGGAATAGGGAATATAACAGGCTTTTCTAAAAATCACACACAAAAATGTAACCTGAACAAAATGACAAGATTGAGGAATTCACCCCATAAGAAAGAACAGTTAGAAGTAATGGACAGCGATTTCATCAAAACTGATATAAGTAAGGTGCCTGAGCCAACAACAATCATAAGGATATTATCTGGCCTTGAGAAAAGAATAGAAGATACTAGAGAATGACTTACTGCAGAGATAAAAAAAGTAAAAACTAGTTAGACTGAAATAAAAAGCCTTATAACTGAGATGCAAAACTGACTGTATGCAAAGACAATAAGGATGGATGAAACAGAGGAACAAAATGGTGATAGAGAAGATAAAATTATGGAAACTGATGAAGCAGAAAAGAGAGGAAAAGAAAAGTATTGGATCACAAATGTAAACCTACAGAACTCAGTGATCCTTAAAGTGTCATAACATGGTATCACAGGAGTTCCAGAAGAAGAAAAGAAGACAAAGGGGGCAGATGGTTTATTTGAGCAAATTATAACTGAAAACTTGTATCACCTGGGGAAGGATACAGACATCAAAATTAAAGAGGCACAGACAACTTCCATCAAATTCAAGAAACGCTAACCTTCAGCACAACAATTCATAATAAAATTCATGAAACACACAGACAAGGAAAGAATCCTAAATGCAGCAAAGGAAAAAAGTCCTTAACCAAGAGCACACAAATCAGGTTTGCAGGAGACCTGTCCACAGAAACTTGGCAGGCAGAAAGTGAGTGCTATGATATAGTCAACATGCTGAATGGGGAAAATGTAGAACCAAGAATATTGTATCCAGCAACACTGTCATTCAGAATATAAGGAGAGATAAAGTGTCCCAGACAAAGAAAAACTAAAGGAGTTTGTGACCACTAAATCAGTCCTGCAAGAAATATTAAAAGGGAGGGGTGCTTGGGTGGCTCAGTCACTTAAATGCCCAGCTCTTGATTTCAGCTCAGGTCATGATCTTAGGGTAGTTCTATCAAATTCTTCATTGGGTTCCCCACTCACTGTAGAGTTGGCTTGAGATTCTCACCCTCTCTATTTGCCCCTCTCCCTGCTTGTGCTCTCTTTCTCTCTCTCTAACATAAATAAACAAATGTTAAAAAGAAAAAAATAAGAAATATTAAAAGGGAATCTTTCAGTGGAAAGAAAGACAAAAAAGCAACAAAGATTAGAAAGGAATACAGAATATCACCAGAAACATCAACCTTACGGGTAACACAATGGCTCTAAATTCATATCTATCAAAAATCATTCTGAATGTTAATGAACAAATGCTCCAATCAAAAGACATGAGGTATTAGAATGAATAAAACAAGATCCATCCATATGCCACCTACAAGAGATTCATTTTAGACATAGAAAACATCAGCAGAAAAAAAAAGAAAGAAAATATCAGCAGATTGAAAGTGAGGGGATGAATAACAATCTGTCATGCTAATGGTTGGGAAAAGAGAGCTGGAGTATCCACATTTATATCAGACAAAGTATATTTAAACCAATAACTGTTATGAGAGATGAGGAAGAGCGTCGAGTCATATTTAAGGGGTCTATCTATTAGGAAGAACTAACAATCATAAATATAAATTCCCCCAACTTAGGAGTACCCAAATACATAAATCAATTAATAACAAATATACAGAAACCCATTGATAATAATACAATAATCCTAGGGGACATTAACATCTAACATACAATAATTGATAGATCATCTAAGCAGAAAATCAATAATGAAATAATGGCTTTGAATGACAAACTGGACCAGATGGTTTAACAGATATATTCAGAACATTTCATTCGGAGGCAGGGCAAGATGGTGGAAGAGTAGGATCCACAAGTCACCTGTCCCCACCAACTTACCTAGATAACTTTCAAATCATCCTGAAAACCTACGAATTTGGCCTGAGATTTAAAGAGAGAACAGCTGGAATACTACAATGAGAAGAGTTCAAGCTTCTATCAAGGTAGGAAGACAGAAAAAAAATAAAGAAATAAAAAAGCATCCAAAGGGGAGGAGCCCCCGTGAGAAGCCTGGCTAAGGCCGGGCGGCGAGAGCCTCCAGGACAGGAAAGGCCAGTCCCGGAGAAGCGGAAACTTTACCAATCTTCCCGGATGGAAAGGCGCTTGCAGAGAACTCAGGCAGGATCCCAGGAGGGGCAGTGATGCCCTCAGGCTCCTAAGGGGCACTAACAGAGGAAGTGCGTCCCGGGGGAGAGCATGCCACACACCTGGAGCCCAGCTCAGTAAAGGGCTGGAGCACATGCCCAGCGGGGACCTGGGAGCAGCTCAGGTGGTGGCTCAGGCAGCGGGCCTGTGCGGCCCCAAGAGCGTGATTCCAGCCGTGCAGGCCCTAGAGCGCAAGGCGCCAGGGACAAAGCCCAAGATCTGGCGATCCCCCCAGGACAGGCAGAGACCAAGAGGACACAGGGCAGCAAGGACACTCCTGCCACTAGGTGGCCCGAGCTGTGCAGATCAGCGCCCACTGCCCCCGGAGCATCCATGGCTCTGCAGACTGGGAGACTGCAGTAGTTACTGCGGGAGCTGACTCTAGGGCTGGAGAACTGGCCGCAGACACTGTTGTTGTTCCTGTGGTGTCACCTTGTGCCTGGGACTGAGCAGGGCCTCCAGGGAGCAGGGGCCTCACAGGATAAACAGCTTCCACTGAGCCACGTCCCTGGCAGGGGAGGGGCAGCTCCCCCATGTGCACACACCTGAGAATCAGCACAGCAGGCCCCTCCCCCAGAAGACCAGCTAGAAGGACAGGGGAAGAGCAAGTTATTGACCAAGCAGCACTGGAAAGTTCCAAGGGAAGTCTAGGGACTTAAATTATATAGAATCAGAGGATACCCCTCCGTGTTTTTTATTTTTTGTTTGTACCCCCCATTTTTTCTCGTTTTCTCCTTTTTCAAGTACAACTTCTTTTTAGCCACTCTGCACTGAGCAAAATGACTAGAAGGAAGAACTCACCACAAAAAAAAGAATCAGAAACAGTACTCTCTCCCAGAGAGTTACAGAATTTGGATTACAATTCGATGTGAGAAAGCCAATTCAGAAGCAGAATTATAAAGCTACTGGTGGCTATTGAAAAAAGCATAAAGAATTCAAGAGACTTCATGACTGCAGAATTTAGATCTAATCAGGACAAAACTAAAAATCAATTAAATGAGATGCAATCCAAACTGGAGATCCTAACAACGAGAGTTAATAAAGTAGAAGAAAGAGTGAGTGACATAGAAGAAAAGTTGATGGCAAGGAAGGAAAATGAGGAAAAAAGAGAAAAACAATTAAAAGATCATGAGGAGGGCAACCCTGGTGGCACAGCAGTTCAGTGCTGCCTGCAGCCTAGGGTGTAATTCTGGAGTCCCGGGATCGAGTCCCACGTCGGTCTCCCTGCATGGAGCCTGCTTCTCCCTCTGCCTGTGTCTCTGTCTCTCTCTCTCTCTCTCTTTCTCTCTGTGTGTGTGTCTCTCATGAATAAATAAATAAAATCTTTAAAAAAAATAAAAAATAAAAGATCATGAGGATAGGTTAAGGGAAATAAATGAAAGCCTCAGAAGGAAAAATCTACGTTTAATTCGGGTTCCAGAGGGTGCCAAAAGGGACAGAGGACCAGAATATGTATTTGAACAAACACAGCTGAAAACTTCCCTAACTTGGGAAGGGAAAGAGGCATTCAGATCCAGGAGATAGAGAGATCACCTCCCTAAAATCAATAAAAACCATTCAACACCCCAACATTTAATAGTGAAACTTGCAAATTCCAAAGATAAAGAGAAGACCCTTAAAGCAGCAAGAGACAGAAGACCCATAACCTTTATGGGGAGAAGTGTGAGGTTAACAGCAGACCTCTCCACAGAGACCTGGCAGGACAGAAAGGGCTGGCAGGATATATTTAGGGTCCTAAAGGAGAAGAACCTGCAGCCAAAAATACTTTAACCAGCAAAGCTCTCATTCAGAATAGAAGGAGAGATAAAGAGCTTCCAAGATAGGCAGAAACTGAAAGAATCTGTGACCACCAAACCAGCTCTGCAGGAAATATTAAGGGGGACTCTGTAAAAGAAAGAGGAAGTCTAGGAAACAATCCACAGAACAGGGACTGAATAGGTATTATGATGACACTAAATGCATATATTTCAATAGTCACTCTGAACGTGAATGGGCTTAACGATCTCATCAAAAGGCGCAGGGTTTCAGACTGGATAAAAAAGCAAGAGCAGTCTATTTGCTGTCTACAAGAAACTCATTTTAGACATAAGGACACCTACAGCCTGAAAATAAAAGGTTGGAGAACCATTTACCATTCAAATGGTCCTCAAAAGGAAGCAGGAGTAGCCATTCTCATATCAGATAAATTAAAGATTATCCCAAAGACTGTAATAAGAGATGAAGACAGACACTATATCATACTTAAAGGATCTTTCCAACAAGAGGACCTACCAATCATGAATATTTATCCCCCGAATCTGGGAGCTGAAAGTATATCAATCAATTAATAACCAAAGTTATGACATACTTAGATAATAATACACTTATACATGGATACTTGAACACGGCGCTTTCTACAATTGAAAGATCTTGTAAGCACATCTCCAAAGAAAGAAGAGCATTAAAGGATAAACTGGACCAGATGGATTTCACAGATATTTACAGAGCTTTACATCCAAACACAAATGATTACACATTCTTCTCAAATGCACATGGAACTTTCTCCAGAATAGACCACATACTGGGTCACATCATACCCTGCATATTTTCAGACCATAATGCTTTGAAACTAGAACTAATTCACAAGAAGAAGTTTGAAAGGATTTCAAACACATGGAGCTTAAAGACCATCCAGCTAAAAGATGAAAGGGTCAACCAGGAAATTAGAGAAAATTAAAAAGATTCATGGAAACTAATGGGAAGGAGGATACAACTGTACTAAATCTTTGGGATACGGCAAAAGCAGACCTGAAGGGGAAATACATTACAAAACAAGCATCCATCCAAAATCTGTAAAGAACTCAAAAAAATGCTAAGCTTGTGCCTAAAGGAGCTGGAGAAAGAACAGCAAATAAAACCTTCAGCCAGGAGAAGAAGACACTTAATAATGATTTGAGCAGAACTCAATGAAATAGAGACAACTGTGGAAAAGATCAATAAAACCAGGAGTTGGTTCTTTGAAAGAATTAATAAGGTAGGTAAACCATTAGCCAGCCTTATTAAAAACAAGAGAGAAAAGACTCAAATTAATAAAATCATGAATGAGAAAGGGGAGATCACCACCAATACCAAGGAAATACAAATGATTTTAAAAACATATTATGAGCAGCTATATGCCAAAAAATTAGGCAATCTAGAAGAAATTGATGTTTTTCTGGAAAACCACAAACTACCAACACTGGAACTGAAAGAAATAGAAAACCTGAACAGGCCGATAACCAGGAAGGAAATTGAAGCAGTCATCAAAAACCTCCCAAGACACAAAAGTCTAGGGCCAGATGGCTTCCAAAGGGAATTCTATCAAACGTTTAAAGAAGAAACCATACCTATTCTACTAAAGCTATTCCGAAAGAGAGTAAGAGATGGAATACACCCATACTCGTTCTATGAGGCCAGCATCACTTTAATTCCAAAACCAAAGACCCCACCAAAAGGAGAATTATAGACCAATATCCCTGATGAACACAGATGCAAAAATTCTCATCAAGATACTAGCTGATAGAATCCAAAAGTACATGAAGAATATTATTCACCAAGACCAAGTGGGATTTATCGCTGGGATGCAAGGCTGGTTCAACACTCGTGAACCAATCAATGAGACAGATCATATCAAAAAGAGAAAAAACAAGAACCACATGATCCTCTCAATAGATGCAGATAAAGCATTTGACAAAACATAGCATCCATTCCTGATCAAAAGTCTTGAGAGTGTAGGGATAGAGGGAACATTCCTCAGCATCTTAAAAGCCATCTATGAAAAGCCCACAGCAAATCTCATTCTCAGTGGGGAAACACTGGGAGCCTTTCCCCTAAGATCAGGAACACTACAGGGATGGCCGTTCTCACTACTGCTATTCAACATAGTACTAGAAGTCCTAGCCTCAGCAATCAGGCAACAAAAAAGAAAATAAAATAAAAGACATTCAAATTGGCAAAGAAGAAGTCAAACTCTCCCTATTCGCAGATGACATGATATTCTACATAGAAAACCCACAAGACTCCACCCCAAGATTGCTAGAACTCATAGAGCAATTCGGCAGTTTGGCAGGATACAACATCAATGCCCAGAAGTCAGTGGCATTTCTATACACTAACAATGAGACTGAAGAAAGAGAAATTAAGGAGTCAATCCCTTTCACAATTGCACCCAAAAGCATAAGATACCAAGGAATAAAGCTAACAAAAGAGGTAAAGGATCAATACCCTAAAAACTACAGAACTCTTCTGAAAGAAATTGAGGAAGACACAAAGAGATGGAAAAATATTCCATGCTCATGAATTGGCAGAATTAATATTCTGAAAATGTCAATGATACCCAGGGCAATTTACACGTTTAATGCAATCCCTATCAAAATACCATGGACTTTCTTCAGAGAGTTGGAACAAATCATCTTAAGATTTGTGTGGAATCAGAAAAGACCCCGAATAGCCAGGGGAATATTAAAAAAGAAAACCATAGCTGGGGGCAACACAATGCCAGATTTCAGGTTGTACTACAAAGCTGTGGTCAACAAGACAGTGTGGTACTGGCACAAAAACAGACACATAGATCAATGGAACAGAATAGAGAACCCAGAAGTGGACCCTGAACTTTATGGTCAACTAATATTCGACAAAGGAGGAAAGACTATCCACTGGCAAAAAGACAGTCTCTTCAATAAATGGTGCTGGGAAAATTGGTCATCCACATGCAGAAGAATGAAACTAGACCACTCTCTTGCACCATTCACAAAGATAAACTCAAAATGGATGAAAGATTTAAATGTGAGACAAGACTCCATCAAAATCCTAGAGGAGAACACAGGCAACACCCTTTTTGAACTTGGCCACAGAAACTCCTTGCAACATACATCCATGAAGGCAAAAGAAACAAAAGCAAAAATGAACTATTGGGACTTCATCAAGATAAGAAGCTTTTGCACAGCAAAGGATACAGTCAACAAAACTCAAAGACAACCTTCAGAATGGGAGAAGATATTTGCAAATGACGGATCAGATAAAGGGTTAGTTTCCAAGATCTATAAAGAACTTATTAACTCAACAGCAAAGAAACAAACAATCCAATCATGAAATGGGCAAAAGTCATGAACAGAAATATCTCAGAGGAAGACATAGACATGGTCAACACACACACGAGAAAATGCTCTGCATCACTTGCCATCAGGGAAATCCAAATCAAAACCACAATGAGATGCCACCTCACACCAGTGAGAATGGGGAAAAGTAATAAGGCAGGAAACCCCAAATGTTGGAGAGGATGTGGAGAAAAGGGAACCTTCTTACACTGTTGGTGGGAATGTGAAATGGTGCAGCCACTCTGGAAAACTGTGTGGAGGTTCCTCAAAGAGTTAAAAATAGATCTGCCCTACACCCAGCAATGGCACTGCTGAGGATTTACCCCAAAGATACATATGCAATGAAATGCCGGGACACCTGCACCCCGATGTTTATAGCAGCAATGTCCACAATAGCCAAAGTGTGGAAGGAGCCTTGGTGTCCATCGAAAGTTGAATGGATAAAGAAGATGTGGTTTATGTATACAATGGAATATTACTCAGCCATTAGAAATGACAAATACCCACCATTTGCTTCGACGTGGATGGAACTGGAGGGTATTATGCTGAGTGAAATAAGTCAATCGGAGAAGGACAAACATTGTGTGGTCTCATTCATTTGGGGAATATAAATAATAGTGAAAGGGAATAGAGGGGAAGGGAGATGAAATGGGTAGGAAATATCAGAAAGGGAGACAGAACATGGAAGACTCCTAACTTTTGGAAACCAACTAGGGGTGGTGGAAGGGGAGAAGGGCGTGGGTGGGGGTGACTGGGTGGCAGGCACTGACGGGGGCACTTGTCGGGATGAGCACTGGGTGTTATTCTGTATGTTGGCAAATTGAACACCAATAAAAAATAAATTTATTATTAAAAAATAAAAAAACAAAAAGAAATTAAAAAAAGAGTTAAAAGTAGATCTGCCCTATGACCCAGCAATTGCACTGCTGGGGATTTACCCCAAAGATACAGGTGCATTGATAAGCTGTAACACCTGCACCCCAATGTTTATAGCAGCAATGTCCACAATAGCCAAACTGTGGAAGGAGCTTCAGTGTCCATCGAAAGATGAAAGATGAATGGATCAAGAAAATATGGTATATGTATACAATGAAATATTGTGTGGAATCAGAAAAGACCCCGAATAGCCAGGGGAATTTTAAAAAAGAAAACCATAGCTGGGGGCAACACAATGCCAGATTTCAGGTTGTACTACAAAGCTGTGGTCATCAAGACAGTGTGGTACTGGCACAAAAACAGACACATAGACCAATGGAACAGAATAGAGAATCCAGAAATGGACCCTGAACTTTATGGTCAACTAATATTCGACAAAGGAGGAAAGACGATCCACTGGAAGAAAGACAGTCTCTTCAATAAATGGTGCTGGGAAAATTGGTCATCCACATGCAGAAGAATGAAACTAGACCACTCTCTTGCACCATTCACAAAGATAAACTCAAAATGGATGAAAGATTTAAATGTGAGACAAGACTCCATCAAAATCCTAGAGGAGAACACAGGCAACACCCTTTTTGAACTTGGCCACAGTAACTTCTTGCAAGATACATCCACGAAAACAAAAGAAACAAAAGCAAAAATGAACTATTGGGACTTCATCAAGATAAGAAGCTTTTGCACAGCAAAGGATACAGTCAACAAAACTCAAAGACAACCTACAGAATGGGAGAAGATATTTGCAAATAACATATCAGATAAAGGGCTAGTTTCCAAAATCTATAAAGAACTTATTAAACTTAACACCAAAGAAACAAACAATCCAATCATGAAATGGGCAAAAGACATGAAGAGAAATCTCACAGAGGAAGACATAGACATGGCCAACATGCACATGAGAAAATGCTCTGCATCACTTGCCATCAGGGAAATACAAATCAAAACCACAATGAGATACCACCTCACACCAGTGAGAATGGGGAAAATTAATAAGGCAGGAAACAACAAATGTTGGAGAGGATGTGGAGAAAAGGGAACCCTCTTACACTGTTGGTGGGAATGTGAACTGGTGCAGCCACTCTGGAAAACTGTGTGGAGGTTCCTCAAAGAATTAAAAATAGACCTGCCCTACGACCCAGCAATTGCACTGTTAGGGATTTACCCCGAAGATTCAGATGCAATGAAACGCCGGAGCACCTGCACCCCGATGTTTCTAGCAGCCATGTCCACAATAGCCAAACTGTGGAAGGAGCCTCGGTGCCCATCGAAAGATGAATGGATAAAGAAGATGTGGTTTATGTATACAATGGAATATTACTCAGCCATTAGAAACAACAAATACCCACCATTTGCTTCAACGTGGATGGAACTGGAGGGTATTATGCTGAGTGAAGTAAGTCAATCGGAGAAGGACAAACAGTGTATGTTCTCACTCATTTGGGGAATATGAATAATAGTGAAGGGGAATATAAGGGAAGGGAGAAGAAATGTGTGGGAGATATCAGAAAGGGACACAGAACATAAAGACTTCTAACTCTGGGAAATGAACTAGGGGTGGTGGAAGGGGAGGAGGGCGGGGGGTGGGGGTGAATGGGTGACGGGCACGGAGGGGGACACTTGACGGGATGAGCACTGGGTGTTATTCTGTATGTTGGTAAATTGAACACCAATAAAAATTAATTTATAAAAAAAAAAGAAATATTACTTAGCCAATAGAAACGACAAATACCCACCATTTGCTTCGACGTGGATGGACCTTGAGGGTATTATGCTGAGAGAAATAAGTCAATCGGAAAAGGACAAGCATTATATGGTCTCATTCATTTGGGGAATATAAAAATTAGTGAAACAGAATAACGGGAAAGGAGAGAAAATGACTGAAAACATCAGTGAAGGTGAGAAAACATGAGAGACACCTAAGTCTGGGAAACGAACAAGGCGTATTGGAAGGGGAGGTGGGCGGGGGGTTGGGGTGACTGGGTGATGGGCACTGAGTGGGGCACTCGGTGGATGAGCACTGGGTGTTATGCTATATGTTGATAAATTGAACTCCAATAAAAAATAAAAAAAGAACTTTTCATCCTAATGCAGCAGAATACACATTCAAGTGCACATGGTCCATTCTCCAAAATAGATCACATACTGGTTCATAAATCAGTCCTCAACAGGTACAAAATCATTGAGATCATTTCATACATATTTCAAAGCACAATGGCATGAAACTTGAAGTCAACCAGAAGAAAAACATTGAAAAGACCACTAATACATGGATGGCAAAGAACATCTTACTAAAAATTAAAGGCTAAACCAGAAAATTAAAGAAGAAATTTTTAAAATACATAGAAACAAATGAAAATGAAAACAATACAGTCCAAAACTTTTGGCATGCAGCAAAAGTGGTCCTAAGAGGGAAGTATATTGTAATGCAGACCTACCTCAAGAAGCAAGAAGTCCCAAATACAAAACCTAACGTTACACCCGAAGGAGCTACAAATGAACAGTAAATAAAGCATAAAGCCAGCAGAAGATGGGAAATAATAAAGATAAAAGAAAAAATAAATTATATACAAACAAATAAAAAAACAATAGAACAGAGCAACTAAACTAACAACTGGTCTTTTTTTTTTTTTTCCAGAGGGACTGGTTCTTTTTTCAAAAGACACTTGTCAATTTTCAGTATCAAAACAGTTTGCACTATTGGTTTCTTTCTCCCAATCAGCCCCCAAGAGAGACCACCAAAGAAGAGTGCATTTTAAGCCAATAATCTGCAGGATGCATACCTAACAGACCTCATGGAAATCTCACCTAAAAGGGGAGTTGGGGAGGGAAAGAAACTTTTAAAAGATCAGCACACTGTCAGCCTACACACTGTAGAGTTTTCAGCCAGACGGGGTGGTCAATGTGCCCCATCCCTAAAGAAGCAAAGTTTCAAATTAATATAAAATTTAAAAACAGTTTTGTACATAAGCTATTCAAGATTTCTCCAGCACTAACTGATACAAAGCACAATGAGTTGGCACATTTAGAGGCAGCAGCTTTGGACCCAGAAAAGGGTGATGAGATGAGTTTGTTTCATGTGACTAAATCAGTGGCAAACATAATTTTCTTTTTTCTTTCAAGGAGGCAGGAGAGCAAATAAGTGGTCACCTCGACATAAGGGGAACATGATCCATTCTGTAAGCAGTTAGGGCAAAGATAGAACAAGAATTTGGTTTCATATCGAGGTCTCACCATCTTAATTTTTGTTTGGTCACATCTGATGGGAAAAAGAAAAACATTATGTTGCTCAAAGATACTTTAGGCTGAAACCCTGAGCCACACTTTTTTGGCCAACTTCTGGAATCACCTTTCTAATTTGGCTGGTATTTTGGACAGAGCAACGAGGCTCCCAGAGTGGGTCTCTTTCTGGGCCCTGGCTCTCAGTAAGGCAGGGCCCCGTCCACTCCCTCCTCTGTGGAGAGGGCAGTATTCATTAGGCTGAAAAGTTAATTCCAAATGGGAAGGATCCCTGGGTGGCGCAGCGGTTTGGCACTTGCCTTTGGCCCAGGGCGCGATCCTGGAGACCCGGGATCGAATCCCACGTCGGGCTCCTGGTGCATGGAGCCTGCTTCTCCCTCTGCCTGTGTCTCTGCCTCTCTCTCTCTCTCTCTCTCTCTCTCTCTCTCTCTCTATCATAAATAAATAAAAATTTAAAAAAAAGACCAAATGGGAGGAAGGGGTTAGACTGATGCTTCAGAACTATGGAATTATTTGGAATGTTTTACAAATGTCGCTACATCTAACTCTGGGAAATGAACTAGGGGAGGTGGAAGGGGAGGGGGGGTGGGGGTGAATGGGTGACGGGCACGGAGGGGGACACTTGACGGGATGAGCACTGGGTGTTATTCTGTATGTTGGTAAATTGAACACCAATAAAAATTAATTTATTAAAAAAATGTCGCTACATCAACTACAACAAAAAAGGTAATTACAAAATGTGTACATCACAACATGCTTTTAAAGACACTTTGCATTGTGCTCACATTCCCTTAAACATTGTTCCCAAAGTGCTCAGCCTCAAGCCCAACTGGAATTTCTAGGGAGAGGCAGAGACAGTTTGGTGAGAAAGACACATGGGTAGGGGTGGGAGAGGCAGCAAAAGGAGAAAGCAGCCTTCTAGTTAAAGATCAGCCCACAGTTTCAAGGCCAGTTTTGGGCACGCTGGGCCTCAGGCAGAGTCAGGTTCAGAGCGAGGAGCACGGCAGGGTGGGACTGGGGTGCCCTACATCTCATTCAGGTCAAGCAGTCTGGTCCAGCATCCTTTGTGTACACAGGTGCTCTTTGGTGCATTTCAGCTTATCTTCCAAATCATCAATTGTCTTCTCGAGCTTGGCTACCGATCTCTCAGCAAACTCAGCACGGGTCTCTGCCTCCTTCAGTTTATCCATGAGAATCTTTATCTCTTCCTCGTATTTGTCTTCCTTTTGAGAGTACTTTTCCTCAGCAGCACTCAGACACTTCAGTTTCTGGTCCATCAGCCTGATCTGCTCATCCATCTCCCGGCAACGGGACTCTGCCAGTTCAGCTCGTTCCTCTGTACGTTCCAAGTCCCCCTCAATGATCACCAACTTCCTAGCCACCTCTTCATACTTCTGGTCTGCCTCTTCTGCAATGTGTTTGGCCTCTTTGAGTTGGATTTCCTGGAGTTCCATCTTTTCTTCATCATTTAAGGCTCGGTTCTCAATAACCTTCATACCGCTCTCACTCTCATCAGCAGCTTTCTCCGCTTCCTCCAGCTTTTGCAGGGCAGTGGCCAGGTGCTCCTGGGCGTGGTCCAGCTCCTTTTCAACCAGCTGGATCCTACGGTTCAAGGAGGCCACCTCAGCCTCACGCTCCTCCCGGGCCCACCTTTCCCCTTCCACTTCCCACTGCAGGCGCTCAGCCCTCTCCTCTGCATCAACGGCTTGCTGCTGCAGAACTTGGATATGGCGCTTCACCACCTCCACGATGGTGATCCCAGCCATGGTGCCCACCCAGCCCCTGCTCGCGCTTGGCTTCTTGCCTCCTCCACTCGGCGCTGCAGCCGCTTCTCCTAACATCTGGTTCTTTGAAAGAACCAATGAAATTGATAACTCCCTAGCCAGACTTATCAAAAAGAAAAGAAAAAGGAAGGCAGCCCCTGTGGCTCAGTGGCTTAGCGCCACCTTCGGCCCAGGGCGTGATCCTGGAGTCCCAAGATCGAGTCCCACGTCGGACTCCCTGCATAGGGCCTGCTTCTCCCTTTGCCTGTATCTCTGTGTCTCTCATGAATAAATAAATAAATCTTAAAAAAATAAAAGAAAAAGGGCCCATGTAAATGAAATCACAAATGAAAAAGGAAACATCACAGCAACACTACAGAAATACAAACATTCATAAAAGAACATTATGAAAAATTACATGCCAACAAACAGGACAATCTGGAAGAAATGGATAAATTCCTACAAACAACAAATTACCAACATTAAAACAGGAAGAAATAGAAAATTTAAACAGATCCATAACCAGCAAATAAAATGAAATGAGAAATCAAAAATCCCCCAACTAACAAAAATCCAGGGCCAGGTGGCTTCCCAGGGATTTTCCTACAGATAATTAAGAAAGTGTTAATACCCATTCTTCTGAAACTCTTCCAAAAATAGAAATAGAAGGAAAATTTCCAAACTCATTTCATAAGGCTAGGATTTCATTATTTCTGACCGTTTCTTTTGTTGTACAAAAGCTTCTTTTCTTGATGAAGTCCCAATAGTTCATTTTTGCTTTTGTTTCTCTTGCCTTCATGAATGTATCTTGCAAGAAGTTTCTGTGGCCAAGTTCAAAAAGGGTGTTGCCTGTGTTCTCCTCTAGGATTTTGATGGAATCTTGTCTCACATTTAGATCTTTCATCCATTTTGAGTTTATCTTTGGGTATGGTGCAAGAGAGTGGTCTAGTTTCATTCGTCTGCATGTGTATGTCCAATTTTCCCAGCACCATTTATTGAAGAGACTGTCATTCTTCCAGTGGATAGTCTTTCCTCCTTTGTCGAATATTAGTTGACCATAAAGTTCAGGGTCCACTTCTGGGTTCTCTTCTGTTCCATTGATCATGTGTCTCTTTTTGTGCCAGTACCACACTGTCTTGATGACCACAGCTTTGTAGTACAACCTGAAATCTGGCATTGTGTTGCCCCCAGCTATGGTTTTCTTTTTTAATATTCCCCTGGCTATTCGGGGTCTTTTCTGATTCCACACAAATCTTAAGATGATTTGTTCCAACTCTCTGAAGAAAGTCCATGGTATTTTGATAGAGATTGCATTAAATGTGTAAATTGCCCTGGGTAACATTGACGTTTTCACAATATTAATTCTTCCACTCCATGAGCATGGAATATTTTTCCATCTCTTTGTGTCTTCCTCAATTTCTTTCAGAAGTGTTCTGTAGTTTTTAGGGTATAGATAGCCTCTTTTGTTAGCTTTATTCCTTGGTATCTTATGCTTTTGGGTGCAATTGTGAAAGGGATTGACTCCTTAATTTCTCTTTCTTCAGTCTCACTGTTAGTGTATAGAAATGCCACTGACTTCTGGGCACTGATGTTGTATCCTGCCAAACTGCCGAATTGCTGTATGAGTTCTAGCAATCTTGGGGTGGAGTCTTGTGGGTTTTCTATGTAGAATATCATGTCATCTGCGAATAGGGAGAGTTTGACTTCTTCTTTGCCAGTTTGAATGTCTTTTATTTCTTTTTGTTACCTGATTGCTGAGGCTAGGACTTCTAGTACTATGTTGAATAGCAGTGGTGAGAGTGGACTTCCCTGTCTTGTTCCTGATCTTAGGGGAAAGGCTTCCAGTGTTTCTCCACTGAGAATGATATTTGCTATGGGCTTTCTGTAGATGGCTTTTAAGATACTGAGGAATGTTCCCTCTATCCATACACTCTGAAAAGTTTTGATCAGGAATGGATGCTTATATCAGATAAAGTTTATCCTGAAGATTGTAGTAAGAAATGAAGAGGGACACTATATCATACTTAAAGGATCTATCCAACAAGAGGACTTAACAATCATCAATATTTATGTCCCAAATGTGGGAGCTGCCAAGTATATCAATCAATTAGTAACCAAAGTTAAGACATACTTAGATAATAATACACTTATACTTGGTGACTTGAATATAGCGCTTTCTACAATTGACAGGTATTCTAAGCACAACATCTCCAAAGAAACAAGAGTTTTCAATGATACACTGGACCAGATGGATTTCACAGATATTTACAGAACTTTACATCCAACGCAACTGAATACACATTCTTCTCAAATGCACATGGAATTTTCTCCAGAATAGACCACATACTGGGTCATAAATCACGTCTTAACCCATACCAAAAGATTGGGATCATACCCTACATATTTTCAGACCATAATGCTTTGAAATTAGAACTAAATCACAAGAAGAAGTTTGGAAGGATTTCAAATACATGGAGGTTAAGGACCATCCTGCTAAAAGATGAAAGGGTCAACCAGGAAATTAAGGAAGAATTAAAAAGATTCATGGAAACTAATGAGAATGAAGATACAAGCCTTCAAAATATTTGGGATACAGCAAAAGCAGTCCTGAGGGGGAAATACTTCGCAATACAAGCATCCATCCAAAAACTGGAAAGAACTCAAATAACCTATGCAAGCAAACCTTGCATCTAAAGGAGCTGGAGAAAAAACAGCAAATAGATCCTACAACCACTAGAAGAAGAGAGCTAATGAAGATTTGAGCAGAACTCAATGAAATAGAGACCAGAAGAACTGTGGAACAGATTAACAAAACCAGGAGTTGGTTCTTTGAAAGAATGAATAAGATAGATAAACCATTAACCAGTCTTATTAAAAAGAGGAGAGAAAAGACTCAGTTAATAAAATCATGAATGAGAAAAGAGAGATCATCACCAACACAAGGAAATATAAACGATTTGAAAAACTTATTATGAGCAGCTATACGCCAATAAATTAGGCAACCTAGAAGAAATGGACGCATTTCTGGAAAACCACAAACTACCAAAACTGGAACAGGAAGAAATAGAAAATCTGAACAGGCTGATAACCAGGAAGGAAATGGAAGCAGTCATCAAAAACCTCCCAAGACACAAAAGTCCAGGGCCAGATGGCTTCCCAGGGGAATTCTATCAAACGTTTAAGAAAGAAACCATACCTATTCTACTAAAACTGTTTGGAAAGATAGAAAGAGATGGAATACTTCCAAGCAGGATTTCCTTAATTCTGAAACCAAAGACACAACTAAAAAGGAGAATTACAGGCCAATAACCCTCATGAACATGGATGCAAAAATTCTCAACAAGTTAGTTGCAAATCAAATCTAACAGATATTAAAGTATTATTCACCACAATCAATTGGGATTTATTCCTGTAATGCAGTGGTGGTTCAATATTCACAAATCAATCAGTGTGAAACACCACATTAATAAAAGAAAAAGAACCAGATGACTCTCTCAATAGATGCTGAAAAGCATTTGGCAAAATACGGCAACCACTCTTGATAAAAACCCTCAACAAAGTAGGGATAGAGGGAACATACCTCAACATCATAAAGACCATATATGAAAGACCCACAGCTAATATCATCCTCAGTGGATAAAAATTGAAGCCTTTTCCTCTGCAATCAGGAACAGTGATGTCCACTCTCACCATTACTGTTTAACGTAATGCTAGAAGACTTCGCCTCACCAATCCAACAACAACAAAAAATAAATAAAAGACATCCAGATCAGCAAGGAATAAATCAAATTTTCACTATTTGCAGATGACAGGATACTCTATGTAGAAAATAGAAAAACTCCACCAAACTATTGTTAGAATTAATATATGAATTCAGAAAACTAATAGAATACAAAATCAATGTACAGAACTCTGTTGCATTTCTATACACCAATAATGAAGCAGCAGAAAGAGAAATCAAGCAATTGATCCCATTTACAATTGCACCAAACATCATAAGATATCTAGGAATAAACCTAACCAAAGAGGCAAAGATCTCTACACTGAAAATTATAAAACACTTATGAAATAAAGAGGACACAAAGAAATGGAAAAATAATCCATGTTTATGGATTGGAAGAACAAACATTGTTAAAATGTATATACTACCTGAAGCAATCTATATATTTAATGTAATACCTATCAAAATACCACAAACATTTTTCACAGAGCTAGAACAAACAATCCTCAAACTTGTATGGATCCACAAAAGACTATGAATAGCCAATGAAACTCTGAAAAACAGAGCTTGAGGCATCATAATTCCATACTTCAAACTATATTACAAAGTTGCAGTCATCAAGACATTATGATACTGGCACAAAAACAGACACATAGATCAATAGAACAGAACAGAAAACCCAGAAGTGAATCCACATCCTTATGCTCAAATTATCTTTGACAAAAAGGAAAGAATATCCAATGTAAAAAAAGACAGTCTCCTCAATAAATGGTGTTGCAAAAATTGGACAGCAACAAAGAAAAGAATGAAACTGGACCATTCTCTTACACCATACACAAAAACAAATTCAAAATTGGTGAAAGATATTAATGTTAGACAGGAAACCATCAAAATCCTAGAGAACAGGCAGCAACCTCTTGGATGTCAGCCACAACAATTTCTTACCAGACATGTAACTGGCGGCAAGGAAAATAAAAGCAAATATTAACTATGGGGATTTCATCAATATAAAGTTTCTGCACATTGGAGGAAACAATAAAAACTAAAAGGCAATATTCAGAATGGGAGAAGATATTTGCAAATAATATATCTGATAAAGAGTTAGTACCAAACTTAATAACTTATCAAAGTCAAAAGCCCCAAACACCCAAATAATCCAATTAAGAACTAGGCAGACAATGGAATATTATTCAGCCATCCAAAGAATGAAATCTTGCCATTTGCAACAAGGTGGATGGAGCTAGAATGTATTATGCTATGAGAAATAAGCCAGCCAGAAAAAGACAAATACCATATGATCTCATTCACATGTGGAATTTATGAAAGAAAACATACGGGAAGGGGGAAAAAGAACAAAAAAGAAGAGAGGGGGAAAAAGCCATAAGAGACTCTTAAGGATAGAAAACAATCTGGGGTTTGATGGAGAACAAATTGATGGAGAACAAACTGAGGGAAGTGAGTGGAGGATGAGCTAGATGGGTGATGGGTATTAACGAGGCATTTGGGATGAGCACTGGGTATTGTATGTAAGTGTTGAATCACTGAATTCTACTCCAGAAACCAATACTTCACTGTCCCCCCCGTGTCTCTATGAATAAATAAATAAAATCTTAAAAAAAAAACTGGCTTAAATATAGTGTGCATGTAGAGGACTGATAATGACGGAAAATTAGGAACCCCTAGTAGGCGTTTAATATTCTCTCTCTTTCTCTCTCTCTCTCTCTCTCTCTCTCTCTCTCTCTCTTTCCCTTTATTATTTCCTTTTTCCATTTCTCTGTCTTTTCTGTAATCTGATTTCTCTTTGCCTCTTCACTATTTTCTCCAGTTACTCCTCAAAACATACTCTTTGCTCTAGACAGACTGGTCTCTTCATTACCTTCAAATGTCTTATAACAATTTCTGTTCCTAGGATGCCTGGTGGCTCAGCAGTTGAGCATCTGCCTTCGGCTAACAGCGTGATTTCGGGCTAGGGATCGAGTCCCACATCGGGCTCCCTGTAGGGAGCCTGCTTCTCACTCTGCCTATGTCTCTGACTCTCTCTCTCTCTGTGTCTCTCATGAATAAATAAATTAAATAACTTTTAAAAGTTTAATAAAAATAACAATTTCTGCTCCTGTGTCTTTGCTCACACTATTTACCCTACTTAAAGTGACCCTCTCTGCTTATGCCTATCAGAGATGGCAAGCTCAAATGTCTACAAAGATCAGATAGGTAATGTAGAAGAGTCAAGCTGTTCAGGCATGATACAATAGTTTATGCTAGGGGTTATGGGAAACTTCAGTTTTCTCATATAAAAATGGGATTTAAAAATCAAACAATCTTGTTAAGAATCAAACGAAGTTTTGAAGATAAAGCAAGTGATTCTGTACAATAGTACACAATTAACAACTGGTGATACTCTCATTTTTTTCCTGAGATTTTCTGTACTTTTTTTTTACTGTAATTTGTTATTGCTTTTATTTTATTTTTTTAATAAATTAATTTTTTAGTGGTGTTCAATTTACCAACATACAGAATAACACCCAGTGCTCGTCCCGTCAAGTGTCCCCCTCAGTGCCCGTCACCCACTCACCCCCACCCCCCACCTTCCTCCCCTTCCACCACCCCTAGTTCGTTTCCCAGAGTCAGGAGTCTTTATGTTCTGTCTCCCTTTCTGATATTTCCCACACATTTCTTCTCCCTTCCCTTATATTCCCTTTCACTATTTATAGTGAAATATATTTCACTATTTATATTCCCCAAATGAATGAGAACATACACTGTTTGTCTTTCTCCAATTGACTCTAGAATCATAGTATCACAGCTTCTTTAAAATCATTGTTTATGAGATCCAACATTTGACTCATCTTGGTGTTGCTGTCCGTTGATGGTCTTATTCAGTTTGTGACTCAGTGTATCATCCACACATTTAGTTACCATGGACATTTTGTCTATTATTGTATGATACTCTAAGCCCTATTAAACTCTTTAATTTTAGCAGGAAGTAACCTGTGTAAGTTTATCATGCATATACCAGGTCCTGGTATAACTTTGTGGGCTGTAATTTTGATGGCAGTTTAATTTTCATAGCTTTCTCTGGGTTATTTTGGTCTGCTTGGTTTAGTTGGTGCTGCTGGGACTCTCATTGGTTCTCACCTGCGCTTTCTGAGAAGATGGAAGAGGATTACCCAGGCTGTCTGTCTGGGTGGGGCATATCTCCATGAGTGTGTTTGTGGTGGAGTCTCTCTATTGTCTGATCCCTTTTGAGATGTCTAGTTTCTGTGGGTGAGAGAAGAAGACTATTGGCCTGAGAGTACAAAGAGAATTCTGAGGCAGTAACTTATTAATGATGCATCCCTCCTAATAGTTCTGGTTCCCAGCCCTGGTGTCTGGATTCAGGAAGAGAATCTCATGATTAGGGGAACAAAGAGACTTCCTGGACCAGGTCACCTATGTATAGCTGGGTCTCTCCTGCCATCTCTGTCTATCAACCTTAATATCTCATGGAGGGAGGACAGTCTCAGACCTGGCATGAGTGCCTCTCCTGGCTCTTTATTTTTGTCCAAGCTCCCACTTGATACCTCTTTCTGGAAATGTCAGGCCTATTTTATGTTGTCAGATGGATTTTGATTTGGTCCAGTTAGGGAATGCACCTATTTTGGCTGCCTTGTCACTATGCCATAGGAACAGAAAGACTGGATCTAAGTCACCTTCTTCTTGCAAGTGGTCGACACTACATGTACTTCACCTTATTCCTACGGTCTTTCAGTTCTCTTTTGGTTTATCTTGGGCCATTTCCAGGGTTTATGTTTTTGCTTAATGAAGAGAAAGGGGAAATGGGTCTATAACATGCTGTTTTGACAGGAAGTCTCTGCATTTCTTTTTAATAAAAATGATTTTAAAAAAGGAAGAAAAAAGTAGTATAGACTGGGTGTAGAATTAATGATGACATTTACTTTATTTTTCTATTTAAGTAAAACTAAAAATAAAATTAATCATCCATGGGATAATACAGTGTAATTGAATAAATATGGCTTGCTAATCTTGAGTTTGATTACCAGCTCTATAACTTCTTCGTGGAGTGATATTGGGCAAATGACGTAATTCATTTTAGCTTTACTATCCTAGGCTTAGAATAACTCTAATATCTCCCTTTTAGAATTTTGTGAGGATTAAGTGAGCTAATGTATAAATTATATTTAGCACAGTGTCTGGCCATTGTTCATGAGACAGCAGTTATCTTTATGTATTATTAGCATCTTTCTTCTAGAACTCTATTCCCTTCTATGTCAAAGGTCAACCCTCTGACCACTAACTCATTTTTAGAGTACTTTCTCTACTCTTGGAGATAAAAATAAGTAGCTTCCTTCTAAAAATGGCCAACTTCCAGTTTATGGGCTCTCTCTGGCAAAGAACCCTACATGCTGTGCTGTACACATCTGTACAAATACTTACTTTTTCTCCTTTGTCTTTCAAAATCAGGAATCCCCATTTCAGAGTTCCAGCAGATGTTACTTTATTTAAACTCTATTAAGTAAGAGGAAGGAAAGAGAGACAGACATGCACAAGAAGGAAAGAGGTCTGGGTCATAGCACCACGTTTACTCAGAGGCCACAGTGCCAGGAAAAATGTGTACACCAATTGTAATTTGTTTTTTCCGTTGTATTTGATTTTTTTCAAACAGGAATTTCTTGTTTCCTTAGACACAAATTAAATCTCAGTGAGAACCAGCCAGCAGACTTTCAATGCAATTATGGATGGCCAAATGCTGTATTTATTATAGTCCCTTAACAGGAAATTTGGTAGGGTATTTTGGTTTCAATGCAGTAGTTGGTTTTGTCTACATGTGTATGTGTTTTGTATGCAATGGACTCAGAAACATAGATCAAGGGAGGAATTACATTTAGAGTACTTTGGTATTTTCAGATTTGAGCCTTTCTTTTATTTTATAAGCTTCTTATACATCAAGTTGATTGAGAGTTTTGTTGATCTAGAGAGCTGTTACTCTTTAGAGTATATAACTACTCCAGCTAACCCATTATCCCAACCAATTGCTTTATTTTAGATTCAAATTTTCTCATTGTTCTCATCCACAAATCCTAACTCCAGGTGCTTCAGCACTATGCAAGAAAATACTTATTGAAACATAAAAACTCAAACTAGTGATTAGTTATCAAATGGAACAAACGCCCATTCTAAACTGTCTGCCTGAATTCAGTTGTTTTTGCAACTGAACTCAATCACTCTGGTCAGAAGGAAACAAGTCTGTGAAGAAAACTGTTAAAGAAAAGTCCTAGAGGACTAACCAGAAAGTTAATTGTGACCAGCATCGAATTCAAGTCCCTTTATTTTTTTTTAAAGATTTTGTTTATTTATTCATGAGAGACCCACAGAGAGACAGAGAGAGGCAGAGACACAGGCAAAGGGAGAAGCAGGATCCAGACAGGGAGTCTGATGTGGGACTCCATCTCAGGTCTCCAGGATCATGCCCTGGGCTGAAGGTGGCGCTAAACCACTGAGCCACCCAGACTGCCCTCAAGTCCCTTTCTTTGGGTGTTTGGGCTCTAGAGGAGTCCAGGAATAATATGGATTATCCTGGTTAAATTCGCAGGAACACAGGCTTTGATATGTAGGGAGATGATGGATTGTGGAAATATTTATTAAGCAGGAAGCTGAGTTAGACAACTCCATTGACCTTCATTAGCAAAGACAACTATCTTGAAAGGAGACATGGCATAGTAGAAAAGAACAGGCCTTTAGAATGAGAATTAGGATACTTCAAATTACATTTATTGTGTATGTGATCTTGAGGAGGTTATATAGTCTCTCTGGGTCTCAGTTTCCTCATCTGCAAAATGGAGCTAATGAAACATATCTTAACTCAACTAATAAGGAAAGCACTAATAACCTCAAAGGAAAATGAACAAAGAGACCAAGAAACTTATAGAACCAAATATAAATGATTGAAAAATATGAAAAATTTCCAACCTCACCAACAATAAAGAAAAACATACTAAATGTGATACCATGTTTCTTTTTTCAAATTATCAAAAATTACAAAAATAATAATCTAGTGTTGGTAAGGGTGTGGTAAAATTAGCATCCTCCTACACTGATGGAATGTAAATTGGCACAACTTTTCTGGAAACCACACCAAAAACTTCAAATAGTTTATAACCCATAAACTTTAGTACAAGGATTTCCATTCTAAGGAATTGGCCCAAGAGATTAGTCAGAAATCCAACAGTATTAATTTGCAAAACCACTTATCTCAATATCATTTGTAATAACAACTTTGGAAACCTAAAGGACCAACAATAAGAAGCTCAAATAAATTATGATGTATTCCTTTAATGGAATATTCTGTTAACATTTAAAATGATATTTTAAATAATTTACCTTAAGAGAAAACACTCATAATGTGAAGAAAAAGAAAACATATATATTATATATTTATGTATGTATGTGTGTATATATATATATATATATATATATATATATATATACAGTGTTGTCCCAATTTACAGATACACATATATACTGTACGTATGAGTTTATAAAACACATCTTTCAAGTCTTTCATTTTGTTTTATCATTTTTTACTTGACTCATATAACCACAGTGAGAGAGTCCTGATATCCTCCTCACCTTTGCTTCCAATTCCAAATCCTGCACATTTTTGTGATTCAGGCTCAGAATTCACTACACTCAAAACTCACCTTTACTCTGATATTTTTCTCTTCTAGATTCCTTCAAAATGTATACACATATGAGAATATGTTCAAAATCATTAGGGATCAGGTAAATGCAAATTAAAACCACAATGAGATATCACATGCCTATCAGAGTAACTAAAATTTGAAAATAATGACAATACCAAATGTTGCCAAAAATGCAGAAAAATTAGATCTCTCATACATTGCTGGTGGGAATGTAAAATTGGACAGTCACACTGGAAAACAGCTGAGCACATTCTTATTTTAAAAACATGCAATGAGTATACTACACAAATATTGCACTCTGGAGCATTTATCTCAGAGGAATCAAGACTCCTGTCCACAGAAAAAAAATATCTGTAAATGAATGTTCAGAGCAGGTCTATTTATAATATCCCCAAACTGGAAATAGCCCAGCTGACCTTCAATGGGTGAATTAAACAAAATATGTATATCCTTCATACATAGATACTACTCAAAAATTAAAAAAGAATGAACTATCGGGAGGAGGGGCAAGATGGCGGAGGAGTAGGGTCCCCAAATCACCTGTCCCCAACAAATTACCTAGATAACCTTCAAACCATCCTGAAAATCTACGAATTCGGCCTGAGATTTAAAGAGAGACCAGCTGGAACGCTACAGTGAGAGGAGTTCACGCTTCTATCAAGGTAGGAAGACGGGGAAAGAGAAATAAAGGAACAAAAGGCCTCCGAGGGGGAGGGGCCCCGCGAGGAGCCGGGCTGAGGCCGGGGCGAGTGTCCCCAGGACAGGAGAGCCCCGTCCCGGAGGAGCAGGAGCTGCACCAACCTTCCCGGGCGGGCGGAAAGGGGCTCGCAGGGAGTTGGAGCAGGACCCAGGAGGGCGGGGATGCCCTCGGGCTCCCGGGGACACTAACAGACACCTGCGAGCACAGGAGAGTGCTCCGAGCTCCCTAAGGGCTGCAGCACGCACCGGAGCAGTTCGGAGGGGCTCGGGAGCGGCTCCAGGGAGGGAGCTGCGGGGCGGGAGCGCAAATCCAACAACACAGGCCTGGGAGCACAGGGCGCCGGGACACAGCCCAGGATCCGGCCTCCCCCCGGGACAGGCAGAGGCCGGGAGGGCCCAGGACAGCAAGGACGCTCCTGCCCGGAGCTGAGCAGATCAGCGGCCCCGCCCCGGAGCCTCCAGGCCCTGCAGACTGAGACGGGGCTCCTCGTAGTTCCTGCGGAGGCTGAATCCAGGCTTCCAGAGTTGCCATAGCAACTGCCGCTGATCCTCCTGAGACCTCACGGGGTAAACAACCCCCGCTGAGCCCTGCAGCAGGCAGGGGCAGAGCAGCTCCCCCAAGTGCTAACACCTGAAAATCAGCGCAACAGGCCCCTCCCCCAGAAGACCAGCTGGACGGACCAGTTCCAGGGGAAGTCAAGGGACTTAAACTCTACAGAAATACTCCCCCGTGTTTTTTTTTTTTCTTTTCTTTTTTCTTTTCTTTTTGATTTCTGATTGCTTCCCCCACCCCCTTTTTTTTTTCACCTTTCTTTCTTTTTCTTTCCCTTTTTCTTCTCTTCTTTCCTTTTTCTTTTCTTTTTCTTTTTTCTTTTTCTCTTTTCTTTCCTTCTCTCTCTTTCTCTCATTCTCCCAATACAACTTGTTTTTGGCCACTCCGCACTGAGCAAAATGACTAGAAGGAAAACCTCACCTCAAAAGAAAGAATCAGAAACAGCCCTCTCTCCCACAAAGCTACAAAATCTGGATTACAATTCAATGTCAGAAAGCCAATTCAGAAGCACTATTATACAGCTACTGGTGGCTCTAGAAAAAAGCATTAAGGACTCACGAGACTTCATGACTGCAGAATTTAGATCCAATCAGGCAGAAATTAAAAATCAACTGAATGAGATGCAATCCAAACTAGAAGTCCTAACGACGAGGGTTAACGAGGTGGAAGAACGAGTGAGTGACATAGAAGACAAGTTAATGGCAAAGAGGGAAACTGAGGAAAAAAGAGATAAACAATTAAAGAACCATGAAGACAGATTAAGGGAAATAAATGACACTCTAAGGAAGAAAAATCTACGTTTAATTGGGGTTCCCGAGGGCGCCGAAAGGGACAGAGGGCCAGAATATGTATTTGAACAAATCCTAGCTGAAAACTTTCCCAATCTGGGAAGGGAAACAGGCATTCAGATCCAGGAAATAGAGAGATCCCCCCCTAAAATCAATAAAAACCGTTCAACACCTCGACATCTAATAGTGAAGCTTGCAAATTCCAAAGATAAAGAGAAGATCCTTAAAGCAGCAAGAGACAAGAAGTCCCTGACTTTCATGGGGAGGAATATTAGGGTAACAGCAGACCTCTCCACAGAGACCTGGCAGGCCAGAAAGGGCTGGCAGGATATATTCAGGGTCCTAAATGAGAAGAACATGCAACCAAGAATACTTTATCCAACAAGGCTCTCATTCAAAATGGAAGGAGAGATAAAGAGCTTCCAAGACAGGCAGGAACTGAAAGAATATGTGACCTCCAAACCAGCTCTGCAAGAAATTTTAAGGGGGACTCTTAAAATTCCCCTTTAAGAAGAAGTTCAGTGGAACAATCCACAAAAACAAGGACTAAATAGATATCATGATGACACTAAACTCATATCTGTCAATAGTAACTCTGAACGTGAACGGGCTTAATGACCCCATCAAAAGGCGCAGGGTTTCAGACTGGATAAAAAAGCAGGACCCATCTATTTGCTGTCTACAAGAGACTCATTTTAGACAGAAGGACACCTACAACCTGAAAATAAAAGGTTGGAGAACAATTTACCATTCAAATGGTTCTCAAAAGAAAGCAGGGGTAGCCATCCTTATATCAGATAAACTAAAATTCACTCCGAAGACAGTAGTGAGAGACGAAGAGGGACACTATATCATACTTAAAGGATCTATCCAACAAGAGGACTTAACAATCCTCAATATATATGCCCCGAATGTGGGAGCTGCCAAATACTTAAACGAATTATTAACCAAAGTAAAGAAATACTTAGATAATAATACACTTATACTTGGTGACTTCAATCTAGCTCTCTCTACCCTTGATAGGTCTTCTAAACACAACATCTCCAAAGAAACGAGAGCTTTAAATGATACACTGGACCAGATAGATTTCACAGATATCTACAGAACTTTACATCCAAACTCAACTGAATACACATTCTTCTCAAGTGCACATGGAACTTTTTCCAGAATAGACCACATACTGGGTCACAAATCGGGTCTGAACCGATACCAAAAGATTGGGATCGTCCCCTGCATATTCTCAGACCATAACGCCTTGAAATTAGAACTCAATCACAAGAAGAAGTTTGGAAGGACCTCAAACACGTGGAGGTTAAGGACCATCCTGCTAAAAGATAAAAGGGTCAACCAGGAAATTAAGGAAGAATTAAAAAGATTCATGGAAACTAATGAGAATGAAGATACAACTGTTCAAAATCTTTGGGATGCAGCAAAAGCAGTCCTGAGGGGGAAATACATCGCAATACAAGCATCCATTCAAAAACTGGAAAGAACTCAAATACAAAAGCTAACCTTACACATAAAGGAGCTAGAGAAGAAGCAGCAAATCGACCCGACGCCCAGCAGAAGAAGAGAGTTAATTAAAATTCGAGCAGAACTCAACGAAATTGAGACCAGAAGAACTGTGGAACAGATCAATAGAACCAGGAGTTGGTTCTTTGAAAGAATTAATAAGATAGATAAACCATTAGCCAACCTTATTAAAAAGAAGAGAGAGAAGACTCAAATTAATAAAATCATGAATGAGAAAGGAGAGATCACTACCAACACCAAGGAAATACAAACGATTTTAAAAACATATTATGAACAGCTCTACGCCAATAAATTAGGCAATCTACAAGAAATGGACGCATTCCTGGAAAGCCACAAACTACCAAAACTGGAGCAGGAAGAAATAGAAAACCTGAACAGGCCAATAACCAGGGAGGAAATTGAAGCAGTCATCAAAAACCTCCCAAGACACAAGAGTCCAGGGCCAGATGGCTTCCCAGGGGAATTCTATCAAACGTTTAAAGAAGAAATCATACCTATTCTACTAAAGCTGTTTGGAAAGATAGAAAGAGATGGAGTACTTCCAAACTCATTCTATGAGGCCAGCATCACCTTAATTCCAAAACCAGACAAAGACCCCACCAAAAAGGAGAATTACAGACCAATATCCCTGATGAACATGGATGCAAAAATTCTCAACAAGATACTAGCCAATAGGATCCAACAACACATTAAGAAAATTATTCACCATGACCAAGTAGGATTTATCCCCGGGATGCAAGGCTGGTTCAACACTCGTAAAACAATCAATGTGATTCATCATATCAGCAAGAGAAAAACCAAGAACCATATGATCCTCTCATTAGATGCAGAGAAAGCATTTGACAAAATACAGCATCCATTCCTGATCAAAACTCTTCAGAGTGTAGGGATAGAGGGAACTTTCCTCGATATCTTAAAAGCCATCTACGAAAAGCCCACAGCAAATATCATTCTCAATGGGGAAGCACTGGGAGCCTTTCCCCTAAGATCAGGAACCAGACAGGGATGTCCACTCTCACCACTGCTATTCAACATAGTATTGGAAGTCCTAGCCTCAGCAATCAGACAACAAAAAGACATTAAAGGCATTCAAATTGGCAAAGAAGAAGTCAAACTCTCCCTCTTCGCCGATGACATGATACTCTACATAGAAAACCCAAAAGCCTCCACCCCAAGATTGCTAGAACTCATACAGCAATTTGGTAGCGTGGCAGGATACAAAACCAATGCCCAGAAATCAATGGCACTCCTATACACTAACAATGAGACTGAAGAAAGAGAAATTAAGGAGTCAATCCCATTTACAATTGCACCCAAAAGCATAAGATACCTAGGAATAAACCTAACCAAAGAGGTAAAGGATCTATACCCTAAAAACTATAGAACACTTCTGAAAGAAATTGAGGAAGACACAAAGAGATGGAAAAATATTCCATGCTCATGGATTGGCAGAATTAATATTGTGAAAATGTCAATGCTACCCAGGGCAATTTACACGTTCAATGCAATCCCTATCAAAATACCATGGACTTTTTTCAGAGACTTAGAACAAATTATTTTAAGATTTGTGTGGAATCAGAAAAGACCCCGAATAGCCAGGGGAATTTTAAAAAAGAAAACCATAGCTGGGGGCATCACAATGCCAGATTTCAGGTTGTACTACAAAGCTGTGGTCATCAAGACAGTGTGGTACTGGCACAAAAACAGACACATAGACCAATGGAACAGAATAGAGAATCCAGAAATGGACCCTGAACTTTATGGTCAACTAATATTCGACAAAGGAGGAAAGACGATCCACTGGAAGAAAGACAGTCTCTTCAATAAATGGTGCTGGGAAAATTGGTCATCCACATGCAGAAGAATGAAACTAGACCACTCTCTTGCACCATTCACAAAGATAAACTCAAAATGGATGAAAGATCTAAATGTGAGACAAGATTCCATCAAAATCCTAGAGGAGAACACAGGCAACACCCCTTTTGAAGTCGGCCACAGTAACTTCTTGCAAGATACATCCACGAAAACAAAAGAAACAAAAGCAAAAATGAACTATTGGGACTTCATCAAGATAAGAAGCTTTTGCACAGCAAAGGATACAGTCAACAAAACTCAAAGACAACCTACAGAATGGGAGAAGATATTTGCAAATAACATATCAGATAAAGGGCTAGTTTCCAAGATCTATAAAGAACTTATTAAACTCAACACCAAAGAAACAAACAATCCAATCATGAAATGGGCAAAAGACATGAAGAGAAATCTCACAGAGGAAGACATAGACATGGCCAACATGCACATGAGAAAATGCTCTGCATCACTTGCCATCAGGGAAATACAAATCAAAACCACAATGAGATACCACCTCACACCAGTGAGAATGGGGAAAATTAACAAGGCAGGAAACAACAAATGTTGGAGAGGATGCGGAGAAAAGGGAACCCTCTTACACTGTTGGTGGGAATGTGAACTGGTGCAGCCACTCTGGAAAACTGTGTGGAGGTTCCTCAAAGAATTAAAAATAGACCTGCCCTACGACCCAGCAATTGCACTGTTAGGGATTTACCCCGAAGATTCAGATGCAATGAAACGCCGGGGCACCTGCACCCCGATGTTTCTAGCAGCCATGTCCACAATAGCCAAACTGTGGAAGGAGCCTCGGTGCCCATCGAAAGATGAATGGATAAAGAAGATGTGGTTTATGTATACAATGGAATATTACTCAGCCATTAGAAACAACAAATACCCACCATTTGCTTCAACGTGGATGGAACTGGAGGGTATTATGCTGAGTGAAGTAAGTCAATCGGAGAAGGACAAACAGTGTATGTTCTCACTTATTTGGGGAATATGAATAATAGTGAAGGGGAATATAAGGGAAGGGAGAAGAAATGTGTGGGAGATATCAGAAAGGGACACAGAACATAAAGACTTCTAACTCTGGGAAATGAACTAGGGGTGGTGGAAGGGGAGGAGGGCGGGGGGTGGGGGTGAATGGGTGACGGGCACGGAGGGGGACACTTGACGGGATGAACACTGGGTGTTATTCTGTATGTTGGTATATTGAACACCAATAAAAATTAATTTATAAAAAAAAAAAAAAGAATGAACTATCAATACCTGTAACAATTTAAATTAATCTCTAGGAAATTATGCTGAGCGGAAAAAAATAATATCAAAAAGTGATACACTATATGACTACATTTACATAAAATTTTTGAAATTACAAAATTATAGAGAACACATTAGTAGTTGTCAGGAATTAGAAATTTAAACTGGTGTTGAAAGGGGAGGCAGTCTGTGTGGCTATAAAGAGGTAACATGAGGCAGTCTCTAGATATCCCAAATAGAATAGTTCTGTATTTTGATTTTGGTGGTTAATATAAAAACCCACACAGGTAATAAAACTGTAGTGAACTTACAATGCATACACATACATACACAAATGAATACAAGTTAAACTGGGAACTTTGAAAAAGATTGGTGGATTGTATTAATGTCAGTTTTCTGGCTGTGAAAATATACTAAACTTTTGCAATATTTTACCACTGGCAGAAAGTGGACAAATTATACAAGGGATTATTTTGTGTTATTTCTTAAAACTTTATGTGAATCTATAATTATCTCCATAAAAATTTCAATTGAAGAAAATATGTATATAGGCAATAGACCCTGTACTACCTCATATACTCCATGCTCTTGTAGACATTGATACCTGGTCACCAAACTCCCTGTGAGAATACAATGTCTATTGCTTTTGTATCACTAGGATGCCTAACACATAGTTGAGCCCACCAATTTTTATTGAATTGGAAAATAATACCCTCACCCCCCCAAAAAATAATTTTAAGATAGTGGTAGAACTTGATGTGTTTTATTTTTCTTTATTTTCTAATTATTTAGTAATGTTATTATACAATATTTTTGTATATTCTTTTATTGGAGTTCGATTTGCCAACGTATAACATCCAGTGCTCATCCCGTCAAGTGCCTCCCTCAGTGTCTGTCACCCAGTCACCCCATCCTCCCGCCCACCTCCCCCTCCACTACCCCTTGTTCATTTCCCAGAGTTAGGAGTCTCTCATGTTTTGTCACTCTGATTTTTCCCACTCATTTTTTCTCCTTTCCCCTATAATCCCTTTCACTATTTTTTATATTCCCCATATGAGTGAAACCATATGATGATTGTCTTTCTCCAATTGACTTACTTCACCCATTATGAGACCCTCTAGTTCCATCCATGTTGAAGCAAATGGTGGGTATTCATCCTTTCTAATGGTTGAGTAATATTCCGTTGTCTTCTTTATCCATCCATCTTTCGATGGACACCAAGGCTCCTTCCACAGTTTGGCTATTGTGGACATCGCTGCTATAAACATCGGGGTGCAGGTGTCTTGGATTTTCACTGCATCTGCATCTTTGGGGTAAATCCCCAGTAGTACAATTGCTGGGTTGGAAGGTAGCTCTATTTTTAACTCTTTGAGGAACCTCCACACAGTTTTCCAGAGTGGCTGCACCAGTTCACATTCCCACCAACAATGCAAGAGGGTTCCCCTTTCTCCACGTCCTCTCCAACATTTGTTGTTTCCTGTCTTGTGAATTTTTACCATTCTCACTGGTGTGAGGTGGTATCTCATTGTGGTTTTGATTTGCATTTCCCTGATGGCCAGTGATGCAGAGCATTTTCTCATGTGCTTATTGGCCATGTCTATGTCTTCCTCTGTGAAATTTCTGTTCATGTCTTTTGCCCATTTCATGATTGGATTGTTTGTTTCTTTACTGTTGAGTTTAATAAGTTCTTTAGAGATCTTGGATACTAGCCCTTTTTCTGATAAGTCATATCTTCTCCCATTCTGTAGGTTGTCTTTTAGTTTTGTTGACGTTTCTTTTGCTGTGCAGAAGCTTTTTATCTTGATTAAGTCCCAAAATTTCATTTTTGCTTTTGCTTCCCTTGCCTTCAAAGATGTATCTTGCAAGAAGTTGCTGTGGCCAAGTTCAAAAAGGGTGTTGCCTGTGTTCTCCTCTAGGATTTTGATGGATTCAAATGTTTTAACCATTTACCATTTTCTGAAAACTGCTAGAATATGGGGCGAACAACAAAAGACCAATTCCCTACCTTCTGGCATTACTGAAAGCACTTTAGCATAATGATTTAAAGTGAGTCTAATCTTTGGGTAAATTCTTTAACCTCAGTTTCTCATTATAGAAAATGAGGATGATAATAGTACCTACATCATATGGTTGTTGTGAAAATTAAGTGAACATGCAAAATGATTAGTACAGTACCCGGAACAGCATAAGTGCTCAGTAATGTTACCCTCTTTTCTTTACTGTTGATATTCCTCTGGTGAGCTCCATTATAGATGCTACTTAAGTGTTAAACCACGTAATACAGACAAGTGATATGTTAATATATGTTTCCTAGGGATGCCATGATAAAGTATCACAAAGTTGGTGGCTTGAAGCAAACTTGATTTCAAGCAGATTTAGAGGCTACAAGTCTGAAATCAAGGTGTTGGCAAGGTTGATTTCTTCTGAACACTCTGAGGGAGAATCTGTTCCATGTTTCTCTACTAGCTTCTAGTTATTGCTGGCAATCAGTGCTTGGTTTTCCTTGGTTTGTAGACTCATCACTTTAGTATTTTTCTCCATCTTCACATGTCATTCTCCCCCATATATCTCTGCCCCTGTGCTCATATCTCCCTCTTCTTATAAGGACACTAACCATATTATATCTAGGGCCCACCATACTCCAGGATGACCTCATCTTAACTTGCTTATATCTGCAAAGACCATGTTTTCTTTGTTCTTTTTTTTAAGAGAAACAGAGAGAAAGAGAGAGAGAACAAGTGAGGGGGGGCAAAGGGAGAGATAATCTTTTTTTAAAATATTTTATTTATTCATGAGAGACACAGAGAAAGAGAGAGGCAGAGACACAGGCAGAGGGAGAAGCAGGCCCCATGCAGGGAGCCTGACGTAGGACTCGATCCCGGGTCTCCACGATCACGCCCTGGGCCGAAGGTGGCGCTAAACCGCTGAGCCACCCAGGGATCCCGGGAGAGAGAACCTTAATTAAGCAGGCTCCATGTCCAGCACAGAGCTCAATACAGGGCTTGATTTCATAACCCTGAGATCATGACCTGAACTGAAAGCAAAAGTCAGACCCTCAAATGAGCCACCTAGGAGCCTAAAAGAACCTGTTTTCAAATAAAGTCACATTCACAGGTTCCTGGAGTTAGGACTTTGGCATAACTTTTTGGAGGACACAATTCAACCCATAACCGTTAGAAATTAGGAGTGAGGGTAATAGCTGAAGAATGAAATAATTATTAAAAGATTTTGGAGGAAGTGGGATTAGTGGTCTTAATTTGAGTAGGTAAATAAGAGTGAACAAGGGAAGAAGAACAATGTCCGTAGACACAGGCATAATTAGAAACAGTAGCTGATGAATAAATTTACGTATTTATCTCTTTCTATATTTAGTCTCTGAGACTCACATTAGGCTTGTATTAACCTAAAACTCCTTACTAGATTGAGAGATTTTGGTGGATGGGGAAAGATATTTCTTACATGTCTGTCTCCCATAGATTGTCTTCCTCAGGGTTTGGCATAAATCCTGTACTCAATAAGAGCTTTCTGAAATTAACTAAATTTAGCAACTATTAGCAAGGAGTTGATGATTGAGGCAGTCTTCCAATTAATGCATTTTCCCCTCTGTAAATATTTCCCAAAGA
This sequence comes from Nyctereutes procyonoides, assembly GCF_905146905.1. Taxonomy (NCBI): domain Eukaryota; kingdom Metazoa; phylum Chordata; class Mammalia; order Carnivora; family Canidae; genus Nyctereutes; species Nyctereutes procyonoides. The sequence continues at coordinate 59,653,466 of NW_026575125.1, read as the reverse complement.
TAAATTTGTTTCAAAGATCCTTATATTATGCCTTTTGTGAATGCAGTATAAAGGTATCTAAGAGGCCGTACTCCTATCGTATTTACAAGTTCTCTCTTCTACAGGTGGCTGCCAAACTTTGCTTGAATGCTTTTGGGAATAGCCAACTTAATACTTTCTAGAACTCTAATTGTTAGAAAGTCTTTGTTTCCCTGCTTGCTTGATTAAATATTTAGTCAAATGTATTTTTAAAATTTAGACATATTGGCCTTAGTCCTGCCCTCTGGGAATACATAAATTAAGCACTATTACAAAACCACAGTCCAAGAGTGATATTCAGTGGTGAAAGCCAACTTGGAAGAAGGGCAGTGGTACAATCAACACTGCTAAGGAAAACTGTTTCCTTTTATATCTCTGATTGCTGCACACAGCAATTGACCTACTCTGTCCTTGTAACTTCTCTGAATGTTATTTGAAAGCACAGCAGACAAGATATCGGTTTGATTCAAGTCCAGGACCTAAGCTGCACAAATACATTTTTACTCCTAAGATGGTTAACTAGGTCAGTAGTTTACCATTGGAAAGTGCCTGCTTCTCTCTTCCTCTCTCCCAGGGCCTCTGAACCTAATGTATGACAGGAAACAGGTTTGAGTTCCTTCCTGGGGGTGTGTGAACATGTAATTTGTGTAATTTCTTTCCAAGGGAGTCCAGACAGCCTTATTTGCACTACCTGTTATTGGAGTGAGTACCTATTACAGATGAGGAAACTCAGGCTCAAATGGGTGAAATGAGGTGCTAAAATCACAAAACTGTTCTTTTATAAAGTCCTGAATTCCCTTTAAATGACCAAGGAAATGGACAGGAATTCTACAACATGAGAAAAGAAAGTCACATATGCAATTTTACAGTGGATCAGACATAATCAACAAGCTACTGGTAACAGAAAATAAAGACATTAACCTTAAAAGTTTGACACAGGAAATTTATCTAGTCTCTGGTACTCTTAGTGCTTCAAATTCATTAAGCCTGAGAAGAATTAGAGTCCCAGCAAGTTAACATTGGTCAGTTTACCTTTGTTTCTACAGCCATCACCCCAGAGCTTTCCCTATCAGAAGTTGTGTGTTTCATGTTGTACACTTTATCTTAGCCTGCCAGCCCACTATTTCTTTTCCTTCAAGGAATACTGTATCAGAAGGGAATTAAAGGTCTGTTCCTTTGGCCACCTGCTTACTTGTAGTTATGGTGGTCACTAACAGAGTTGAAATTCTGGGGCACCTACTGTCCAAGCTATCTTAGCCATTTTCTTTTAAAAATACATAATTATATTACATAGCATCACTATGTTTCTGTGACAACAAAATAGCTTGGGTTTGGCTGGGTATGCAATAATGGAATCACATTCTTTGGTTATTTAAAAAAAAACTTAATTTCCTGCCTGGAAAGTGAACTATCTGATTACAAAGATTTCGTTGCTCCCACAAGAAGAGAGATTTAGTTCTTGCTTCCTAGTGGAAACTGTCCTTCCCTTTCCCTAGTTATATTCCCATTTCATTTGTAAGTTCTCTGTGGGTTTTACCAACAAAATGTAAAGAAGAAACTTCTTTTTATTGAATATTGATTGACATACATTACATTTGTTTCAGGTTGTGCAACATAGTGATTTGATAGCTCTATGTTTTTCTATATTCATCACATGTGTAGTTACCATCTGTCACTCTACATTGCTATTACAATATTATTGACTACATTCCCTATGCTGTACCTCTCATTGTTGTGACTTATTCATATCATAATTGAAAGCCTATATCATAAAAGAGAAACTTTTTAAAATCAGTATTACATGATATCCAAGGGAAATTTTATAAATAGTACAGAAGCCAATATTAAGTTTTCCATATAACTTTTATCTCATTTGACTTTATATGAAATGTATTTTTATTACTTCATGAAATAAGAATCACAGAGCTGGGTACAATCAGAATACCCATCCCAGGAATAATGACACACCAAGTCAGGCCATCAGAGCTACTTTCTGTAGGAGGATTTGATTGTGACTAGTGAGAAAAAAAATGTGGTAAGGAGAACAGTGACACTGTTAGACCATAGCACACTGAAATTTTAACTGTAGGATGAAAAGGAGAACAAGATACTCTTAATACCTCAGGAGGTTATTGTTGTCTGCATGGGACAATTTGTCACTTAAAAGTCCCAGGAATGGAGGTGCTTGTCTTAACTTTCTCAAGAGATAGTTGTATACAAAATGAAGACAGAAAAAACATTCTTTATGAGAGCCCAATAAAAGAACTTCCCTCCTGGGATGATATAATGATCTGAGAGAAAATTTCTCCTCACACTTTTAGAAAGCCTAGTAAAATCTTTAATTCTGATGGAAAGTTACTCTTACTCCTCCTGAGAGGAATGATCATCTGAGGCAACACAGCCAGAAACAACAAGGAAGGCATGGGCAGGGGCCATCAATATGGACAGGAATAATAAGGTTAAACCCTAGTAACAGTGTAAAGGTATACCTATCAGTTAGACATATCATAATCAAGAAAAGCCACAGGGCAACAGAGCAGAGATAGCAGCAACAGACATAGCAGGAGAACTTGGGCCATCATGAGATATATTTGATTCATTTGAGGCATTGCCATGGGATGGACTTGAAAGCTTTGGACACCCAGAAAATCCTAAGTGGGAACTTAACAGGAGAGATAGCTTTGGGTCCCATTAACATAGATACCAACATCTCTTGGTTATTCTTCCCCAGGGCTTCAGTCCATTTCAGTGAATATGCAGACATATAAATATACCTCTGAATAGCAACCCGTATTCCAATTACAGCTCTTTTTTATTGGAGTTCAATTTGCCAACATATAGCATAACACCCAGTGCTCATCCCATCAAGTGCCCCGCTCAGTGCCCATCACCCAGTCACCCCCACACCCTGCCCACCTCCCTTTCCACCACCCCTTGTTCATTTCCCAGAGTTAGGAGTCTCTCATGTTCTGTCTCCCTCTCTGATATTTCCCACTCATTTTCTCTCCTTTCCCCTTTATTCCCTTTCATTATTTTTTATATTCCCCAAATGAATAAGACCATATAATGTTTGTCTTTCTCTGATTGACTTAGCTCTTTTCCAAGAGATCACTTTGTGACTCTTCATACCAAATGGTATAACACCACGGTATAAGACCATTTAAAACCTGAGGCAATTCTTCAAGAATGACTTCACAGGACAAGAGTGAAACGGTCAATTCCATAATTTTTCAAGCAAATCATCTCCATTTGATCTACTTTTTACACTTAGTTCTATGTAAGTTTTGTTTAAACAAAGAATTGTGCTTTTAAAACTTGAAAAACACTAGACTAGTAAAACATCTGGGCATCAGTCTCTTTTCTGACAAAACTGGGATAATAATAACATTTACTACATAATCTATAATAGTCCATTACATATTTGCACTAGTCTATCTCTCACCAGGAAAATTGGAGCTCTCTGAGAGTAAGTAACTGTCATTCATTCATAAATGTCTTTTTGTAGCAGGCACTGGAAATCGGCAACTAAGTATTTATGGGAAGCAAAGTAGACATGGCCCTTTCCTTCCTGGAACTTACTTTCCAATCATTTAAAGATCCTTACAACAGCCCACACAAAGCGCTATATGACAGGGTCTACTCAATCCCTCTGACTTCATTTTTTGCTACTCAATCCCATGTTCCTTATATTCCAGCAACATTGACCTTTTTACTCTTTCTTGAACAAGCCAGGCATGATGTAGTCCTAGGACCAATACACTAGCTGTACCTTCACCTGGAATTCTTTTTGCCTAGATAAGGGTATGGTTAATTTCCTACTCCCTTTAAGTTTGTTCTAGTGTCACTTTCTCAAATGAAATTCATCCTGATCAACCTATTTACAACAATTGCAACTCATATTCCCAGCATTCCTTATCCATTTTAATATATTATAATTATTTTTCCTCAACAATAATTATTACTTTCTATAAATTATACATTTTAGCTGTCTATTATGTTTATTATCTCTCTCTCTTACCCTATAAAAATAATAGCTCCATAAGGCAGAGCAGAATTTCTATCTGGTTTGTTCATTTAATGGCCTAGAACAATGCTTGGAACTGAGTAGGTACTCAATATTTGTTAAATATTTGTTAAATTTCTGGAGACATTTTCCATATTGCCCCTCCTTCATGTGACAGATTTCCTTATTCTGGCGTCCTCAATAAAGTACTTTTTTTCTTTCCTGTTCTTTCTCTTTCCCTCCTTTTCAGAAAAACAAACAAAAAAACTGTCTTGTATTTCATCCATTCAAGGCCCTGTTTTCTGTTAGGTAACTAAGCAATGCCTTAGAATCTAATAACTGAAGAAACTTTGAGGATATCTTGACTACAAACCCAAATATATTAGGATAGTAGGGGAGATTTCAGAAACCCTACAAAGCTGGTGTGGGAGTTTAGGGCCAAGTAAACCCTTTTTTTTCTGGCCACGGGTTCTATCCCATACCATCAACGGGAAGCAGAAAGACAGCCTGGCATAATGGAAAGATTCTTGGACTTGGAAGCTTTGGGTTTGTCTTACTTTGCCCCTTGTTTGTGATTAGGGAAACTTATTTAATCTTTTTGATTCTCAATTTACTTATCTCAAAATTTGAGAGGGATAGTAGTAATTGTTTTTAAGAGTTGCTAGGATGAAAAAACAAGATCATATAACTAATGCAGTAAGCCTATATTAATCTCTTAATAAATTGTAGCTACCACTTCCAGCACACTTTCTTGCCATATAATTTGTGCACATTAAATATTAGTTCTCCCTCTCACAATGTTGTGATTATTAAATAACATAATGCATCAAGAAACTATAGAATGTCAAACAAAGATTAACTGGTTGGTTAGGATATACATATAAAATTAACTGAAAAGGTAAAAATGTCAATATTTAAATATCTGCAAGTATGATAGTACTGTGAAAGCCAGTTACTAGTTAGGTCTGTATTTTAGAATAGAATGTGTTGTAAGAAAGGAACTATTATCTGATTGACATCTCAAGCTGCTTCTGAAAAAAATGAACTGATTTTGAACTGCTAATCACATTCTGATTAACTGATAGAATCATTTGCCAAAATATTTTCTTTTAATAAATGCCCCATGTTAAATTATTTAGAACCACTTCAGAGTGAACTATAGGGATGGGTAAAAGCCTTCAAAAGAGTCACAGCAACATTGAGACCATGCCCATTTAGCTCTCTGGAACAGTCATATACTCTCTTAATGCCCTATATCTTCCATTGTCTGTGAATTCCTGCTTCATTTGATCTCCAATTTACCCATAGATTGTGAATCTTACCCTTCATTTTATTATGCTTAAATTTTATTCATTTACTTATTCATTTAGCAAGCATTTTTTGGGTACTATATGTCATGTAGCAAGGATGAAAAGACAAATAAGATTCAATTATTAACAAATGGATAAGCAGTTTGCATGAGATTTCCAGATTAAAGCACTAGCAGATACAAAGGCTCAGAAGGCATAAAAACTCAGGTATTTCTAAAACAAAAAGCAAATGCTCAGGCTGAATGATGCAGGAGAGTTAGATGGAAAGACACCTGGGTGGCCCAGTGGTTGAGCATCTGCCTTTGGCTTGGGGAATGATCCCCTGGTCAGAGGATAGAGTCCTGCATCAGGCTTTCTGCAGGGAGCCTGCTTCTCCTTCTGCCTATGTCTCTGCCTGTGTGTGTGTGTGTGTGTGTGTGTGTGTGTCTCATGAATAAGTAAGTAAGTAAATAAATAAATAAATAAATAATCTTTTAAAAAAGAGAGTTGGATGGAGGTTTATGTAAGCCATAATAACCTGGAGCCTGCAGTTACTTAAAGTCATAAGAAATTTCTTATTGCTGGTATACATTATCCAATTGGATAATATTAGAAGCAACCCAAACTGAACACAAAACAAAATGTTGGCTTATATTCACTTCAGTACTATCACTAATTATAGTGAATCTCTAACAAAATTATTACACTGATTCCTTTGCTTCACATTATTTTATTTTATTTTATTTTATTTTATTTTTCTTCTATATTCATTAACCCCTTCTCTCTCCTCTTACTCACTTTCCATGGGAAATGAATAGTCCTCATTTTTTTCATCTTATCTTAATTTTCACTGAAAGCCAGGAAAGTTAAAAGGCAGCTGTTTGCTGAATAAAAGAAAATGTTAGAAGTTGCTCATTTAAAGTACTTTTCTTACAAGAAACAAGTTTTTGTATTTTTTTTTCTTGATAGAAGACAAAAATAGCACCAAAATTCTAAAACATTATCAATTTTAAGCAAACATTTTTTAATGCTCCTACTACCTGTAAAAGTATAATTGAGCATTTTAAAATATCCCCCTGGCTATTTGGGGTCTTTTCTGATTCCACACAAATCTTGAGATTATTTGTTCCAACTCTCTGAAGAAAGTCCATGGTATTTTGAGAGGGATTGCATTAAATGTTCCATTAATGCAATTTAATTGAATTACATTGCCCTGGGTAGCATTGACATTTTCACAATATTAATTCATCTAATCCATGAGCATGGAATGTTTTTCCATCTCTTTGTGTCTTTCTCAGTTTTCTTTCAGAAATGTCTGTAGTTTTTAGGGTATCGCTCCTTTACCTCTTTGGTTACGTTTATTCCTAGGTATCTTATGCTTTTGGGTGCAATTGGAAATGGGATTGACTCCTTAATTTATCTTTCTTCAGTCTCATTGTTAGTGTATAGAAATGCCACTGATTTCTGGGCATTGATTTTGTATCCTGCCACACTGCCAAATTGCTGTATGAGTTCTAGCAATCGTAGGGTGGAGTCTTGTGGGTTTTCTATGGACAGTATCATGTCATCTGCGAAGAAGGAGAGTTTGACTTCTTCTTTGCCAATTTGAATGCCTTTTATTTCTTTTTGTCCCCTGATTGCTGAGGCTAGAACTTCTAGTCCTATGTTGAATAGCAGTAGTGAGAGTGGACATCCCTGTCGTGTTTCTGATCTTAGAGGAAAGGCTCTCAGTGTCTCCCCACTGATAATGACATTTGCTGTGGGCTTTTCATAGATGGCTTTTAAGATGCTGGGAATTTTCCCTCTATCCCTACACTCTGAAGAGTTTTGATCAGGAATGGATGCTGTATTTTGTCAAATGCTTTATCTGCATCTATTGAGAGTATCATATAGTTCATGAGTTCATCATTTTTAAAATAAGATATTTGCCAATGACCTCTAAAGAAAAAGAATATACTCCAGTAGGGAGGTCCAAGATGTTAATGTAGGAAGACTCTGAATTCACCTCCTCCATGAACATACCAAATATATTCCTATTTATAGAACAATTCCTTGTAAAGAAGAACTGAACCACTTCTGCAAAAACAATAGAAAGACCAGATAGAAAACATCCAGAGAGATGGAGACATTATAATGAAGGGAAATCCCATCTCTAATGCTGCAAACTGCAGTGGAGAGCAATAGTACTGAGGAACCATGAGCAGATTCATCTCCCTAGAGGCACAGAAAAAAGCTGCAAATTAAAAGTGCAACGAGAAAATAGAGGAATCAGTCTTAGAATCCTGCCAAATGGTGCAAGAGCTTCTGGAACTCTCTCCAGGTTCAGGGGCTAGCAAGCTTCATGAATTATATTCCCCTCCACCTTGATAGCACAGTCAGGAGCAGGTCTGGACAACCTAGCCATCCTGCCACTGCAGTTAGTCCCAGACCCCTAGTCCAGACCAATCCCAGCCAACCAACCAAGACAGCACCAGCATGGTACACATCAGGAAAGCCCTGGCCAGCATTCACTGTAGCTCCAGCCAACCCACCAAAGTGGTACAGATGCAAAACAGCCTATAACAATCCAGGCTCACATGACTTTGACTCCCCTGTGTAGAGCACCCCAGACCCAATAGCCTGTGTTTGTCTCACTCCAGTCACTCTGCCAAGAGTTCCCCTTGCACAGGGAACCCCAAGACCCACCACCATGCCCACTGCAGCTTAAGTTGTCATTCCAGAACTGATTTGTTTAAAGAGGCCCAGGACTAACCAGCTTGCACCCAATTCAGCTTCAGCTATCTGATCATGGTAACTTCGGCATGGAGAGCCCTGGAACAACCCCAGCCCACACCCACTTCGGCTGTCTGTCCAAGGTTCTCTCTCTCTGGAGAGCCCCAAGACCAACACAACCTGCACCAACTTCACCTTCAGCCATTTTACTAGAACAGCTCCAGTAGAGTGCCTCAGGACCCCAAGGCCCTACCAGACACAGCCCCAACCAGTTTCCCAACGTTACTAGGTGTACATAGTCTATAAAGGGGACAACCATACACAATACCATTCCTTCAAGATTAGAAGTAGCTACTCTACGTAATTCATAAAAACAAACACATAAAGTCAATCAAAATGAGGAGCAAAGGGAATATGCTGCAAATGAAAGAAAAAGACAAAACCTCAGGAAAATAAATAAATAAAATGGAGATGAGCAGACTACCTGATAAAGAGTTCACAGTAATAATTATAAAGATGCTCAGCAGGGACACGGGGGGTGGCTCAGCAGTTGAACATCTGCCTTTGGCTCAGGGCATGATCCTCAGTCCGAGGATTGAGTCCCCCATTGAGCTTCCTGCGGGGAACCTGCTTCTACTTCTACTTATGTCTCTGCCTCTCTCTGTGTGTCTCTCATGAATAAATAAATAAAATCTTTTTTAAAAGATGCACAGCATTATTCATATTCCCCAAATGAGTGAGAACATACACTGTTTGTCCTTCTCCGATTGACTTACTTCACTCAGCATAATACCCTCCAGTTCCATCCACGTTGAAGCAAATGGTGGGTATTTGTTGTTTCTAATGGCTGAGTAATATTCCATTGTATACATAAACCACATCTTCTTTATCCATTCATCTTTCGATGGGCACCGAGGCTCCTTCCACAGTTTGGCTATTGTGGACATGGCTGCTAGAAACATCGGGGTGCAGGTGCCCCGGCGTTTCATTGCATCTGAATCTTCGGGGTAAATCCCTAACAGTGCAATTGCTGGGTCGTAGGGCAGGTCTATTTTTAATTCTTTGAGGAACCTCCACACAGTTTTCCAGAGTGGCTGCACCAGTTCACATTCCCACCAACAGTGTAAGAGGGTTCCCTTTTCTCCGCATCCTCTCCAACATTTGTTGTTTCCTGCCTTGTTAATATAAGGGAAGGGAGAAGAAATGTGTGGGAGATATCAGAAAGGGACACAGAACATAAAGACTTCTAACTCTGGGAAATGAACTAGGGGTGGTGGAAGGGGTTGAGGGCGGGGGGTGGGGGTGAATGGGTGACGGGCACGGAGGGGGACACTTGACGGGATGAGCACTGGGTGTTATTCTGTATGTTGGTAAATTGAACACCAATAAAAATTAATTTATATAAAAAAAAATAAAATAAAATAAAATCTAAAAAAAAAAAAAAAAAAAAAAAGATGCACAGCAGACTGGACATAAGAGTAGATGAACTCAGTGAGAACTTCAAATAGAACAATAAAAGTTAAATAATCAGAATTGAAGAATACAACTGAAATGAAAAATACACTAGAGGGAATCAAGAGTAGATTAGAAAATGCAGAATAGATAAGTGATCTGGAAGACAAGCTCATGGAAAGCATCCAAGCTGAACAGCATAAATAAAAAAAATAAGTGAGGGAAGATTAAAGGATATCTTGGGGAGGAGGGGCAAGATGGCGGAGGAGTAGGGTCCCCAAATCACCTGTCCCCAACAAATTACCTAGATAACCTTCAAATCATCCTGAAAATCTATGAATTTGGTCTGAGATTTAAAGAGAGAACAGCTGGAATGCTACAGTGAGAAGAGTTCACGCTTCTATCAAGTTAGGAAGACGGGGAAAAAAGAAATAAAGAAACAAAAGGCATCCAAGGGGGAGGGGCCCCGCGAGGAGCCGGGCTGAGGACGGGGCAAGTGTCCCCAGGACAGGAGAGCTCCGTCCCGGAGAAGCAGGAGATTCACCAACCTTCCCGGGTGGAAGGGCGCCCGCAGGGAGTTGGAGCAGGACCCCAGGAGGGCGGGGATGCCCTCAGGCTCCCTGGGACACTAACAGACACCAGCGCGCCCAGGGGAGTGCGCCGAGCTCCCTAAGCGCTGCAGCTCACAGCATTGACCCGGGAGCAGCTCGGTGGTGGCTCCCGCAGAGGAAGTGGTTCCCTGCGGAGGTGGCTGCGCGGCTCCGGGAGCACCTCGGGGGGGCTCAGGCGGCGGTTCCGGGGAGGGGGCTGCCCGGCCAGAGCGCGAATCCAACAACGCAGGCCCGGGAGCACAGGGCACCCAGGACACAGCCCAGGATCCGACCTCCCCCCGGGACAGGCAAAGTCCGGGAGGACACAGGACACCAAGGACACCCCTGCCTCGAGCTGAGCAGATCAGAGGCCCTGCCCCGGAGCCTCCAGGCCCTGCAGGCTGAGAGCTCTGTAGTTACTGCGGGAGCTGAATCCAGGGCTCCAGAGCTGGCCCCGCCACTGTGATTGTTCCTCCTGTGGCCTCACGAGGTAAACAACCCCCACTGAGCCCTGCACCAGGCAGGGAGCAGAGCAGCTCCCCCAAGTGCTAACACCTGAAAATCAGCACAGCAGGCCGCTCCCCCAGAAGACCAGCTAGACGGACCAGTTCCAGGGGAAGTCAAGGGACTTAAAGTATACAGAATCAGAAGATACTCCCCCGTGTTTTTGTTTTTTTTTCTGTTTTTTTTTTTTTTTTTTTTTTTTTTTGGTTTCTGGTTTCGGTTTGCTTCCCCCACCTTTTTTTTTCCTTTCTTTCTTTTCTTTCTCTTTTTCTTCTTTTCTTTCTTTTTTCTTCCTTTTTTCTTTTACTTTTTCTCTTTTCTTTCCTTCTTTCTCTCCTCTCTTTTTCTCCTTTTCCCAATACAACTTCTATTTCGCCACTCTGCACTGAGCAAAATGACTAGAAGGAAAACCTCACCTCAAAAGAAAGAATCAGAAACACTCCTCTCTCCCACAGAGTTACAAAATCTGGATTACAATTCAATGTCAGAAAGCCAATTCAGAAGCACTATTATACAGCTACTGGTGGCTCTAGAAAAAAGCATTAAGGACTCACGAGACTTCATGACTGCAGAATTTAGATCCAATCAGGCAGAAATTAAAAATCAATTGAATAAGATGCAATCCAAACTAGAAGTCCTGGGATCCCTGGGTGGCGCAGCAGTTTGGCGCCTGCCTTTGGCCCAGGACGCGATCCTGGAGACCCGGGATCGAGTCCCACGTCGGGCTCCCGGTGCATGGAGCCTGCTTCTCCCTCTGCCTGTGTCTCTGCATCACTCTCTCTGTATGACTATCATAAATAAATAAAAAATAAATAATAAATAAATAAAATAAAATCCATCCCTTTAAAAAAAAAAACGAGAAGTCCTAACGATGAGGGTTAACGAGGTGGAAGAACGAGTGAGTGACATAGAAGACAAGTTGATGGCAAAGAGAGAAACTGAGGAAAAAAGAGACAGACAATTAAAAGACCATGAAGACAGATTAAGGGAAATAAATGACAGCCTAAGGAAGAAAAACCTACGTTTAATTGGGGTTCCCAAGGGCGCCGAAAGGGACAGAAGGTCAGAATATGTATTTGAACAAATCCTAGCTGAAAACTTTCCCAATCTGGGAAGGGAAACAGGCATTCAGATCCAGGAAATAGAGAGATCCCCCCCTAAAATCAATAAAAACCGTTCAACACCTCGACATTTAATAGTGAAGCTTGCAAATTCCAGAGATAAAGAGAAGATCCTTAAAGCAGCAAGAGACAAGAAGTCCCTGACTTTCATGGGGAGGAATATTAGGGTAACAGCAGACCTCTCCACAGAGACGTGGCATGCCAGAAAGGGCTGGCAGGATATATTCAGGGTCCTAAATGAGAAGAACATGCAACCAAGAATACTTTATCCAGCAAGGCTCTCATTCAAAATGGAAGGAGAGATAAAGAGCTTCCAAGACAGGCAGGAACTGAAAGAATATGTGATCTCCAAACCAGCTCTGCAAGAAATTTTAAGGGGGACTCTTAAAATTCCCCTTTAAGAAGAAGTTCAGTGGAACAATCCACAAAAACAAGGACTGAATAGATACCATGATGACACTAAACTCATATCTGTCAATAGTAACTCTGAATGTGAACAGGCTCAATGACCCCATCAAAAGGCACAGGGTTTCAGACTGGATAAAAAAGCAGGACCCATCTATTTGCTGTCTACAAGAGACTCATTTTAGACAGAAGGACACCTACACCCTGAAAAGAAAAGGTTGGAGAACCATTTACCATTAGAATGGTCCTCAAAAGAAAGCAGGGGTAGCCATCCTTATATCAGATAAACTAAAATTTACCCCGAAGACTGTAGTGAGAGATGAAGAGGGACACTATATCATACTTAAAGGATCTATTCAACAAGAGGACTTAACAATCCTCAATATATATGCCCCAAATGTGGGAACTGCCAAATATTTAAATCAATTAATAACCAAAGTTAAGGCATACTTAGATATTAATACACTTATAATTGGTGACTTCAATCTAGCTCTTTCTATACTCTATAGATCTTCTAAGCACCACATCTCCAAAGAAACGAGAGCTTTAAATGATACACTGCACCAGATGGATTTCACAGATATCTACAGAACTTTACATCCAAACTCAACTGAATACACATTCTTCTCAAGTGCACATGGAACTTTCTCCAGAATAGACCACATACTGGGTCACAAATCGAATCTGAATGGATACCAAAAGATTGGGATCGTCCCCTGCATATTCTCAGACCATAATGCCTTGAAATTAGAACTAAATCACAACAGGAAGTTTGGAAGGACCTCAAACACGTGGAGGTTAAGGACCATCCTGCTAAAAGATGAAAGGGTCAAGCAGGAAATTAAGGAAGAATTAAAAAGATTCATGGAAACTAATGAGAATGAAGATACAACTTTCAAAAACTTTGGGTTGCAGCAAAAGCAGACCTGAGGAGGAAATACATCGCAATGCAAGCATCCATCCAAAAACTGGAAAGAACTCAAATACAAAAGCTAACCTTACACCTAAAGGAGCTAGAGAAAAAGCAGCAAATAGTTCCTACACCCAGCAGAAGAAAAGAGTTAATAAAGATTTGAGCAGAACTCAACGAAATCGAGACCAGAAGACTGTGGAACCAATCAACAAAACCAGGAGTTGGTTCTTTGAAAGAATTAATAAGATAGATAAACCATGAACCAGCCTTATTAAAAAGAAGAAAGAGAAAATTCAAATTAATAAAATCATGAATGAGTAAGGAGAGATCACTACCAACACCAAGGAAATACATACGATTTTAAAAACATATTATAAACAGCTATAACACAATAAATTAGGCAATCTAGAAGAAACGGACGCATTCCTGGAAAGCCACAAACTACCAAAACTGGAACAGGAAGAAATAGAAAACCTGAACAGGCCAATGACCAGCGAGGAAATTGAAGCAGTCATCCCAAACCTCCCAAGACACAAAAGTCCAGGGTGAGATGGCTTCCCAGGGGAATTCTATCAAACGTTTAAAGAAGAAACCATACGTATTCTACTAAAGCTGTTTGGAAAGATAGAAAGAGATGGAGTACTTCCAAATTCGTTCTATGAGGCCAGCCTCACCTTAATTCCAAAACCAGACAAAGACCCCACCAAAAAGGAGAATTACAGACCTGATGAACATGCATGCAAAAATTCTCAACAAGATACTAGCCAATAGGTTCCAACAATACATTAAGAAAATTATTCACCATGACCAAGTCGGATTTATCCCCGGGACACAAGGCTGGTTGAACACTTGTAAAACAATCAACGTGATTCATCATATCAGCAAGAGAAAAACCAAGAACCATATGATCCTCTCATTAGATGCAGAGAAAGCATTTGACAAAATACAGCATCCATTCCTCATCAAAACTCTTCAGAGTGTAGGGATAGAGGGAACATTCCTCAACATCTTAAAAGCCATCTATGAAAAGCCCACAGCAAATAGAATTCTCAGTGGGGAAGCACTGGGAGCCTTTCCCCTAAGATCAGGAACAAGACAGGGATGTTCACTCTCACCACTGCAATTCAACATAGTACTGGAAGTCCTAGCCTCAGCAATCAGACAACAAAAAGACATTAAAGGCATTCGGATTGGCAAAGAAGAAGTCACACTCTCCCTCTTCGCCGATGACATGATACTCTACATAGAAAACCCAAAGGCCTCCACCCCAAGATTGCTAGAACTCATACAGCAATTTGGTAGCGTGGCAGGATACAAAATCAATGCCCAGAAATCAATGGCATTCCTATACACTAACAATGAGACTGAAGAAAGAGAAATTAAGGAGTCAATCCCATTTACAATTGCACCCAAAAGCATAAGATACCTAGGAATAAACCTAACCAAAGAGGTAAAGGATCTATACCCTAAAAACTATAGAACACTTCTGAAAGAAATTGAGGAAGACACAAAGAGATGGAAAAATATTCCATGCTCATGGATTGGCAGAATTACCATTGTGAAAATGTCAATGTTACCCAGGGCAATTTACACGTTTAATGCAATCCCTATCAAAATACCATGGACTTTCTTCAGAGAGTTAGAACAAATTATTTTAAGATTTGTGTAGAATCAGAAAGGACCCCGAATAGCCAGGGGAATATTAAAAAAGAAAACCATAGCTGAGGGCATCACAATGCCAGATTTCAGGTTGTACTACAAAGCTGTGGTCATCAAGCCAGTGTGGTACTGGCACAAAAACAGACACATAGATCAATGGAACAGAATAGAGAACCCAGAAGTGGACCCTGAACTTTATGGTCAACTAATATTCGATAAAGGAGGAAAGACTATCCACTGGAAGAAAGACAGTCTCTTCAATAAATGGTGCTGGGAAAATTGGACATCCACATGCAGAAGAATGAAACTAGACCACTCTCTTGCACCATACCCAAAGATAAACTCAAAATGGATGAAAGATCTAAATGTGAGACAAGATTCCATCAAAATCCTAGAGGAGAACTCAGGCAACACCCTTTTTGAAATTGGCCACAGGAACTTCTTGCAAGATACATCCACGAAAGCAAAAGAAACAAAAGCAAAAATGAACTATTGGGACTTCATCAAGATAAGAAGCTTTTGCACAGCAAAGGATACAGTCAACAAAACTCAAAGACAACCTACAGAATGGGAGAAGATATTTGCAAATAACATATCAGATAAAGGGCTAGTTTCCAAAATCTATAAAGAACTTTAAATCTCAACAGCAAAGAAACAAACAATCCAATCATGAAATGGGCAAAAGACATGAAGAGAAATCTCACAGAGGAAGACATAGACATGGCCAACATGCACATGAGAAAATGCTCTGCATCACTTGCCATCAGGGAAATACAAATCAAAACCACAATGAGATACCACCTCACACCAGTGAGAATGGGGAAAATTAATAAGGCAGGAAACAACAAATGTTGGAGAGGATGCGGAGAAAAGGGAACCCTCTTACACTGTTGGTGGGAATGTGAACTGGTGCAGCCACTCTGGAAAACTGTGTGGAGGTTCCTCAAAGAATTAAAAATAGACCTGCCCTACGACCCAGCAATTGCACTCTTAGGGATTTACCCCAAAGATTCAGATGCAATGAGACGCCGGGACACCTGCATCCCGATGTTTCTAGCAGCCATGTCCACAATAGCCAAACTGTGGAAGGAGCCTCGGTGCCCATCGAAAGATGAATGGATAAAGAAGATGTGGTTTATGTATACAATGGAATATTACTCAGCCATTAGAAACGACAAATACCCACCATTTGCTTCAACGTGGATGGAACTGGAGGGTATTATGCTGAGTGAAGTAAGTCAATCGGAGAAGGACAAACAGTGTATGTTCTCATTCATTTGGGGAATATGAATAATAGTGAAAGGGAATAAAAGGGAAGGGAGAAGAAATGTGTGGGAAATATCAGAAAGGGAGACAGAACATAAAGACTCCTAACTCTGGGAAATGAACTAGGGGTGGTGGAAAGGGAGGAGGGCGGGGGGGTGGGGGTGAATGGGTGATGGGCACTGAGGGGGACACTTGACGGGATGAGCACTGGGTGTTATTCTGTATGTTGGTAAATTGGAAACCAATAAAAATTAATTTATTAAAAAATTGCTATTCCTTTATTAGCTAGTTTTTATTATGCCCAATGATTTAAATTAAACTATTCATTTTCCTAATAGCCCTATCAAATAGGTATTCATAGCTCCACTTTACAGAAGTAGAAAATGAGGAACACAGAGCTTGAATGACTTGCTTGTTTACATAATTACAAAATGCTAGATTAGGAATTCCAGTCCAAGCAGTCTGACTTCAGAGTACATGCACTTAATTCTTATTTTATACTGATTTACCTTATAAACTTTCTTCTTTGTTAATCTATTCAGGCCTATTAATGCAGAGTTGTAGTTTGGAATAACTAAGAAGATGGACCTTATAGTCACACAGACCTGTATTTGAATCCCAGCTCTACCACTTACTAGCTGTGTGACCTTAGTCATTTTACTTAATTTTTCTGATCTTACCTTCTTTTGCTTCAGTAAAATATGCTTAATAACAAACAGTTGACAGAATTGGTGTGAGGATTAAATTGGCATGACCAATGTCACATATCTTGCACACAGTAGATGCTCAGTTCCTTATCCTCTTTCCTCAAAGCAGCCTCCTAAATAGCTACCCATTGACCACCATGGATAGCCTTTGGATATGTAGTCTGTTTGCTTCCCCACTCTTATTCTCACCACTATCACCAAAACTACACAACTCGGCCTGTCCTTCCTTTGCCACTCAGCCTGGTAACACCTCACGTTCATGGTCACATTTGTGTTCATGCTCCAGAACACTTTTGTCTTTTCCCAAGCTTTAAGTTATACAATTCTGTACTCCATGAGTGATAACTTATTATAAGTATGTTACTTTCCCAAAGTTCAATGTTTATTTGCATTTTTCCAGGGCTACCTAAAGATACACTACCTTATCCCAAGCTTAGGACCTGCTTTCCCCTGCCCAAGGCCTTCGATCCATAGAACAAAACAATTAGGGTAAGTTAATTTAAAAAGGTACAAAATTAAGACTCATTGTAATAGCTTAAGAGTGACAAAATTGGAGGAGGCATTGGAGGTATTATGGTAAAATCACCAGAAAATGGAAGACAATTTTCCAAGATCACACAATGTCAGAGCCAAGACTAGAATTTAGATCCATGAATTCTAGTCAAATTATCTTTCCAAAATCCCACACTTCCTCAAAGTGTTTGTGTTTGTTTCATTCTAAGAACAAAACAAAATACCTGTTTTATCCTTGTATAAAGACAAAAACAGAGAAAAGTAAATTTTAATCAACAAATACCACAAATAATAGAGGTAAAGATCAAATCTTGAGATAATTAACAAATCCTGAGTTAGCTGGTTCTCTTGCATTTTTGTCAAATAGTGGCTTTGGTTCTCCCATGATCCACATATCTCCAGAGGTGGCATTAGCAGTCTCTTTTCTCCCATTGCCACTTCCAGACTCAAACATTCCTCCTCTAATGTACCAAAATGTTTATCCTTTGAAGTACATGCCATTTAGCTCTACCACTCTTTCCTTCCACTTTGATGCCGTCTGTTGACCACTACCCCAGTCTTTTAATGAGGCTCTAGTTCCAAGCTATTTTGCTATTTCAAATCATGACATCATCTAGAAAGACTTCAATGTCCATGTAAATAATCCATCTATTACCTACGTTAAATTGCTTTTTTAGCTTTGTAACTACAATATTTTTTTATAAACTCTGCTCCCCTGGCCACATTTGAACATTAATATAAGGTAAAACTGCTTCATCTAAAAATGTAAATACAAATATCTCACGAATGGACTCTAAGATAATCTCCCTCCAGTTCTCTTACTTCTTTCTGTATTCTTATTCTCTGACCTATAGTCATTTAACCCTTCCTTTTTTCCCAGTGTTCCACATGTCACTCTTCATTCATTATATGGTTTGGACGCCGTGGACCTCAATTTTTCCATTTGCCAGGAACCTCAACTTCCTTTTCCTTTTATCCAAATCATATCTTCCTTGTGAAACTTCAGTCCTGAGGCAATATAAGCACACTCCTTCTCTGCTATTGAATCCAAGCACCTAAGTGCAGCAAGGGAGAAGATTGCACAACCATACAGTGATCACTACAAATACTGCCTAACAGGGCTTCAGTGTAGTTTGGAAATTCTTCTAGTCAACTCCTTGACTCATGAGTAATTTCATGAGTAATTTCAAATCTCTTTTCTGAACCCCATTCACAATTGTCCCTTTCAAGAAAATTCTATCATCTCCTCCTTAATGAGAAAATAGATGCCATCAGGTAAGAACTTCCTTGACTTACTGTCCTCAGCCCTACAAATGGGTCTGCATCTGTAGCCATCCTTAATTCCTTTCCTCCTGACATCTCAATGGGAAGAAGTATTATCCCTTCTCCTGTTTATCACTTACCACATCCTTTCCTGCTTTCTTGACAACCTTGCTATTTCCTTCCTATTGTCTCTCTCCCTTCAGTATATGAACTTGTTCAAGTATCTCCACTTTATAAACAACCACAACAATGTCAACAATGATAATTCCCTGGGCCCTATTTTTCTCCTCTAATTTTCTCTATCTCTACTTCACATACAACTTTGTAAAAATAAAACAAAAAGATGAGTCTTTCTCCACTTCCTCACCATCAATTCACTCCTCAATGTGAGTAATTTGGCTTCTATTCCAACCACCACTTTTACAAGGACCACTGTTGACTTGCTAGTTCCTCAGGTCACAGAATCATTTTAAACCATGAGTGTACTTAATTTCTCTGGTCATTTACAAAACTAAATGAAATATATCTTCTTCTTTTGAAACTATATCCTTCCAACTCTATAAAATATTTACTTTCCTTCAATGGCTCTTCCTTCTTTTGCCCCCTTACATTATTTTATTATAACATTAAAAACACATGTTCAAACAAGATGTAACTTCTTTACCTTTTTGCCATATGATACACTGTGAAGCCAAACCAAACTTACAAATTAAACATTTACAATATTACAAAACTCACGAAACTCAAAATAACTACATTAATGGGATAGATGCCATCAATTGTTGTGACAGCTATTATCCTTGTGTCATTTAGTAATACAAAGCTGCATTTGTTTGTTTTATGCTCGACTGGCCAATTTTATCCACTTGATTGTGAGCATAATGGATTATCATGTGAGTCACTATAATTATCACCTGTTCATTTTTCTTTTTAACAATTGACAAATAAAAAATCCACTATATGCTATTCTGATGAGTCAAATGAATGCTCTCTCAAAGGTTCCAAAAATATAATTTTCCCCTACTTCTAGATCAAACTCAATTATCTTTCAATGTTACCTATCTTTGTAATAGCACAATCATCCACCCAATTACCTAAGTCAGAAATTTTGGTATCCTCCTAGAAAACTCTATCTCCCCTCTCTTCTAATAGGATATAATGTAATTGGTTATAAACAGAATTCATTTGTTCCCTTCTTCTCATTCCCTTTGCCTTAAGTCAATACCTCAGAATTGGTTATTTGGATTAAAAAGAGCCCTCAAGTATTTTGTCTCTCTCCTTTTTCCATTTCTAATCCATTCTTCATAGAGCATTTAATCTTCCTAAAGTAATCTTCCTGATGTCCCAAAATTATCACGTCAGTGTATTGCTCAAAACCTTTCAGTTATTTGTGGGTTAGGTACAGAATAATTTCAAAGCCCTTAATATGGAACATGAGGCCATATTATATGTCAAAATCATATTCATCTATCTCCTACAATGTGCACCTCTTTATAAGTACTCAGAGAATTATTTTTGAATTGTATCCTTAAAGAAAGACAAATCATTTCACCAAGTACATTTCTTCTGAAAGACATTAATAACATGTAAATGCCAGCTATTTCAGGATAGAATCTCCTAAGATATGATCCATTTCATCATTCATGGATGTCCAGGTCAAAAGCACAATATTGTCTGGGAATTTTTAGCAAATGAATGAATGTAAATAAGATTCTAAGCTCCAGATTTTTTTTTATTTTTTTCTTTTTAAGCTCCAGATTTTTTTAATTTTTATTTATTTATGATAGTCAGACACAGAGAGAGAGAGAGAGGCAGAGACATAGGCAGAGGGAGAAGCAGGCTCCATGCACCGGGAGCCCGACATGGGATTCGATCCCGGGTCTCCAGGATCGCGCCCTGGGCCAAAGGCAGGCGCTAAACCGCTGCGCCACCCAGGGATCCCCTAAGCTCCAGATTTTTAAAGCTGTGGATGGACGTGACACATATGTCATGCTCCTGGCTTTTACTGTCTTTGAAAACACTTATAAAATCAAGTTTTGTACTTGATTTTTTTTTCTTCACTGTGCATTAGCTTTCTATTTTGATGCAGTACCTCCCAATAGTTTATTTTTGCTATTGTTTCCCTTCCCTCAGGAAACATATCTAGAAAAATTTGCTATAGCCGATGTCAAAGAAGTTACTGCCTGTGTCCTCTTCTAGTTTTATGGTTTCAGGTCTCATCTTTAGGTCTTTAGTCCATTTTGAGTTTATTTTTGTATATGGGGTAAAAAAAAGTGGTCCAGTTTATTTCTTTCAAATGTTGATGTCCATTTTTTCCAACACTATTTGTTGAAGCAATTGTCTTTCCCATTGGGAATATTCCTTCCTGCTTTGTTAAAGATTAATTGACCATATAATTGTGGGTTTATTTTTGGGTTCTCTATTCTGTTCTATTGATTTATGTGTCTATCTTTATGCCTGTACTATACTGTCTTGATCACTACAGCTTTGTAATATAACTTGAAGTCTGGAAGTGTGATGCCTCCAGCTTTGCTTTTCTTTTTCAAAATTGCTTTGGCTATTCATGGTCTTTTGTGATTCCATACAAATTTGAAAATTGTTCTAGTTCAATGAAAAAAAAAGCTGTGTTTTGACAGAGATTGCATTAAATCTGTAGACTGCTTTGGGTAGTATAGGCATTTTACCATTATTTGTCCTAACATATGAGCATGGAATGCCTTTCTATTTCTTTGTGTCATCTTTAATTTCTTTCATCAGTGTTGTATAGTTTTCAAAGTACAGGCCTTTCACCTCTTTGGGTACGTTTATTCCAAGGTATCTTATTTTTTGGTGCAATTACAAATGGAATTGTTTGCTTAATTTCTCTTTCTGCTGTTTCATTATTGGTGTACAGAAATGCAACAAATTTCTGTACATTGATTTTGTATCCTGTGACTTTACTGATTTTGTTAATCAGTTCTAGCAGTTCTTTTGGTGAATTGTTTCATATTTTCCATATATAGTATTAAGTAGTCTGCAAATAGTGAAAATTTTACTTCTTTGTTACAGATTTAAATGCCTTTTGTTTATTTTCATTGTCTAGTTGTTGGGGCTAGGACTTCCAGTACTATGTTGAATAAAAAGGTAAAAGTAGACATCCTTGTCTTATTCCCAAGTTTTGGGGAAAATCTATCAGTATTTCCCCATTAAGGATATTGTTAGCTGTGGAATTTTTTTGTTTTTTGTTTTGTTTTGTTTGTTTGTTTTTGGCCTTTATACTGTTGAGGTATGTTCTCTCTATTCCTACTTAGTTGACATGTTTTTTTTAATTTTTATTTATTTATGATAGTCAGAGAGAGAGAGAGAGAGAGAGAGAGAGAGGTAGAGACACAGGCAGAGGGAGAAGCAGGCTCCATGCACCGGGAGCCCGACGTGGGATTCGATCCTGGGTCTCCAGGATGGTGCCCTGGGCCAAAGGCAGGCACTAAACCGCTGCGCCACCCAGGGATCCCCCTACTTAGTTGACGGTTTTTATCACGAATCAATTTGTTTTGTTTTGTTTTTTGTTGTTTTTTAAAATATTTTATTTATTTATTCATGAGAGATGTGGGGGGGGGAGCGCGGGGCAGAGACACAGGCAGAGGGCGAAGCAGGCTCCACGCAGGGAGCCCAACTGGGGACTCGATCCCGGGTCTCCAGGATCATACCCTAGGCTGAAGGCGGCGCTAAACCACTGAGCCACCTGGGCTGCCCTAAAGTTTTTTCTGCATATATTGAAATGATCATATGGTCCTTATACTTTCTCTTATTAATGTGATGTACCACATTGATTTGCGAATATTGAACCAGGCTTGAAACCCAGGATTAAAAGTCACAATTGATCATAGATAATTATTTTTAATGTATTGTTGAATTCAGTTTGCTAGTACTTTGATTAGGAATTTTGCATCTATGTTCATTAGGGATATTGGCCTGTAGTTCTCTTTTATAGTGTTGTCTTTATCTGGTTTTGGTGTCAGGGTCATTCTGGCCTCATATATTGAATTTGGAAACTTTCCTTCCTTTTCAACTTTTGTGAATAGTTTAAGAATAGATATTATCTCTAAATGTCTGGCAAAATTCACCTGTGAAGGCATCTTATCTTGGACTGTCATTTGGTGGGAATTTTTTGATTACTGATTCAATTTCTTTGCAGGATATTAGTCTGTTCAAATTTTCTATTACTTCCTGTTTCTGTTTTGTTTATATGTTTCTAGGAATTTATCCATTTCTCCTAGATTGTCCAATTTTTCAGCATAGAGATTTTTATAATATTCTCTCACAATTATATTTCTATGGTGTTGATTGTTATTTGTCCTCTCTCATTTGTGATTTTATTTGAGTTCTTTCTCTGTTTTCTTAGTAAATCTTGCTAGAGGATTATAAATTTTATTGATTTCTTCAAAAAATCAGCTGCTACTTTCATTGATAAGTTCTACTGATTTTTTTTTTTTAGTTTCTACATCATTTATTCTGTCTCTAATCTTTATTATTTCTTTCCTTCTGCTGGTCTTACGTTTTGTTCATTGTTCTTTTTCTAGCTCCTTTGGGTGTAAGGTTAGGTTGTTTTAATATTTTTCTTGTTTTTTCAGAAAGTCCTGTACTGCTATAAACTTCCCTCTTAGAACTACTTTTGATGATGGGACACCTGGGTGGTTCAGCCATTGAGCTTCTGTCTTCAGCTCAGGGGTGATCCCAGGGTCCATGATGGAGTCCCACATCAGGGTCCTTGTGGGGGAGTCTGCTTCTTCCTCTGACTATGCCTCTCTCTCTGGGTCTTCTGCTCTTCTCTCCATGCTCACTCTCTCAAATAAATAAATAAAATGTTTTTTTTAAATGAAGTAAGTTGGGACACCTGGGTGGCTCAGTGTTTGAGCATCTTCCTTTGGCTCAGGTCATGATCCCAGGGTCCTGGGATCAAGTTCCACATCAGGCTCACCACAGGGAGCCTGCTTTTCCCTCTGCCTGTGTGTCTCTCTCTGTCTCTCATGAATAAATAAATAAAATCATTTTTAAAAACCCTACTTTTGCTGAATCCCAAAGGTTGTAGACCATTCTACTTTCACTTTCTTTTGTTTCCATGTAAATTTTTTTCTTTTATTTCCTATTTCACCCTTTCATTGTTTAGTAGCATGTTATTTAACCTCCATGTATTTGTGCTCTTTCCAGATTTTTAATTGTGATTGACTTCTAGTTTCATAGTGTTGTGTTCAGAAAAGGTACATGACAACTTTGGTCTTCTTGGATTTCTTGAGGCTTGTTTTACATATCTGGGTGCTCCCATGTTGTCATAAATATTTACAATTGTTATATATTCTGGTTGCATAATCACAATATGATTATGTAGTGTCCTTCTTTGTCTCTTGTTACAGTCTGTTTTAAAGACTATTTTATCTAAGCATTGCTACTCCAGCTTTCTTTGACAGCCATTTGCATGATAAGTGTTTCTCCATCCCCTGACTTTCAATCTTCAGGTATCTCTAGGTCTAAAATGAGTCTCTTTTAGGCAGCATATAGATGGGTCTTATTTTCTGTATCCATTCAATCACCTTATGCCTTTTGATAGGAACATTTAGTCCAATTAAATTCAAAGCAATGATTGATAGTCTTTATTGCCATTTTATTACCTGTTTTGTGATTGTTTCTGAAGATTTTCCCTGATTTTTTATTGTCTTTTTCTCTTTCAGTTTGTTGGTTTTCTTTACTTATATATATTTGGATTTATTTTTCTTTACTCTTTGCATATTTATTAGTGGTTTTTGATCTATGGTTACCATTAGGTTTGTATATGACATTAAAGATGCCCATTTTTCTTAGCTTTCATTGTTGTACACTGTTTTTCAACTTATTGAAAGAGTTTTTTATTCATCTTTTTTTCCCCTTCTATAGCCTCTGCCCCTGCTCACTTTCTAAGAAAGGCATGCCATTTGTGACAGGCAAAGACATCAACCAGTTCATTCAAAATCTATTTTGGGGGAACAGCAAATCCCCAGGCATGCTGGGAGGGAGATGTATCAAGAATTTCACATATGAAGACCTGAACACAAAGCCAATAATGGCCTAGAACAAACCAAATCTGTGGACAGAAACTTAACTGAAAGTGTTTTAGCAGGAAACAAGCAGGTGAACTAACAGTAAAATAAATGTCTTCATAACCAACCAGACACCATCATTGGTTTCACAACTTTCATTTTATTCTCCTTGATATAAGTCTGGGAGCAAATGGGATACATTGGTCAGAAACTAGATAATTTCTGGTCAGTGTTCAAAAGCAAAGCACATTCTCTGGTCTGCAGAGACAGCCAATATGGAACTGAGAAAAGCCTCTGAAAACACATTCAGTTCTGCTTAAACAAGATAGAATTTTTCTCTCCTTCAAGCCCTGACTAGCTCACAATTCACCTCTGTTAAGGAACAGGCAGCTATACATTTTCCTTATAAATTCCAAATAGCTACTTCTTCAAATCCAGCCATCCCAGTTCTTCTGAGGTCAGCTGCCCAAAGCTAAGAAGAAATGTTTTCTCTGTCAATGCATAATTGGTCATTGATGAAGAAACAGGCACTTACTCAGTCTTACCTGACCTAGGAAAAAAGTTTCTGACCATCTTTCCAGATGTCCGTGTCAGTCAACACAATCTCCATATAATTTATAAGGTATTAAATATCAAAAATAATGGATCTTTTCAGTTAGCATCTTGGCAGATGATGATAGTAGTACATTTTATTTGAGAAGCCAGCACAGACTTCTCCCAGTAAAACTGCAAAGAGAAAACTGTGAGTATTGGCTCCAGATCCTACTAGAAAAAGGCTGCCATTATGCTCCATTACAGCTAAAGCTATGTATGTACCTCCTGGATGACATCCAATCACATAGAACTTTTCCCTCCCCCTTTTTTTCTTTTTTATTAAAAACATGTCCTTTCAATGGCTAGACAGTGGTTTCTAATAAAGAAATAGACTGAAAACCAACCAGGGGAATGTGTGTTGAAAGTAATAGGAGATTTTTCAGAATCACGAGTAATAAGACATTTCTGTGTAGTCAACTTTCTGTGCTATGTGACATGCCATAGGGACTGAACACTCAAATCTAATGTATAACTTAAAAGTGCCAGCAAAGTGCCAGGAGGTACAAATTAAATGAGGGGAAACTGCAAAGGAAAGGTGGAGTTATTTACTTAGGACTTGAATATAGCTTAAGAGTTTTAAATATGCTCAAGATTTGTTTTCTTTCTCTGAGCTCTTCTTTGAATATCTGGAAAGATATTTGAGCATCTCTACATTCTATAAAAAAAAATAGGGATCCCTGGGTGGCGCAGCGGTTTACCGCCTGCCTTTGGCCCGGGCGCGATCCTGGAGACCGGGGATCGAATCCCACGTCGGGCTCCCGGTGCATGGAGCTTGCTTCTCCCTCTGCCTGTGTCTCTGCCTCTCTCTCTCTGTGTGTGTGTGTGTGTGACTATCATAAATAAAAAAAATAAAAAATAAACCTCAAAAGTAAAAGATGATAAGGTAATTAAAGTAGCCTCCTTAAGAAAATAGGTATTATTTTGCCAATTGTAATCTAAAAGTAAGACATTTAACTCTTCAAAGTTCAGGTTCTAATGAAAGTCAGCATGAAGCATTGGAAAAGATGTTGCACTTTAGGGAAAAGAGAAGTCTCAAAGGATAAATGGAAGGTCAGTATAGAGCAAAGGTCCTAAAGTCATACAGACTTGGTTTCCCACTTCAGATCAACCACTTCTGTTTATTCAACAAATATTACTTAAGTGTCTACTATATGCTAGGTATGGTACTGAAATAGAATAACGTTATTGCTGCCTTCATGGAGCATACATGTTACAGAGAGTGATATAGACTGACACTGAACAAATACATTAAAAAGAATAATATCATAGAGTGCCTATAATAGGGTAAAGTGACAATAGTGTAGTGGCATATCTATTTTAGATTGGATGATCAGGGATGGCCTCTCTGAAGAGGTGACATCTGAACCTAAATGATGACAAAGAGCCAGCCACATGATGCCCTAGTGGAAAACTATTCTAAGTGAAGATAACATCAAAGATGAAGGCCCTAAAACAAAAATGAATTTCACTTATTAAACAAATGGAAAGAAGACCAATGTACCTGGAGTTCAAGTATGAAAAAGAGTAGTAAGAGATGAGGTTGGGCAATAGATAAGAGCCTGATGTTGGGCAGTCTTACCATGGTTAGGCGTTGAATTTCATAAAGACTCACTTAATAAGTATGAGACTTTCAGCAAGTTGCTTAACTCTGTATCTCATTTCCTTCACTTGTAAAAAAAAAAGATAGTAATAGTGCCTACCTCTTATGATTGTTGCAAAGATTAAAAGAGAAAATATATGCAAAGCACAGTGCCTGACATAAACATTCAATAAATGTAGTTATTATTATATATTAGAACAAGTCTCTCTGTAATTGGGGGCTTAGAATCAGGCTGTATGCAAGCCCTGGTTCTTCCACTGATTGGCTGTATGACTTTGGGCAAGTTACTTAAGTTTCCTAAACCTCAGTTTTATCATCTTAAAAACAAGGTTAGGAGATTTTGCGTGCTACTTCCTGACAGATATTGAGTATTTGAAATGTATTAATTAATATTGTTATTGTTATTATTCAAACTCCTTCTGGTCTCACTTATAAGAGGGAGCAAGCAGCCACTTTTGTGGAATGTTTTGAAAAAAAAAAAAACTTAGAAGGATTTCTTCTCCCCAAAGCCTCCCTATTCTTCTCTTTAATGGCAGAAGTTCCACCATTAAAAATGTGTTCCTTGTGTTCTGGGGGTACCTGGATGGCTTGGTGGTTGAGCATGTGCCTTTGGCTCAAGTCATGATCCTAGAATCCTGGGTTGGAGTTCTGCATCAGGCTCCCCACAGGGAACCTGCTTCTCCCTCTGCCTGTGTCTCTGCCTCTCTCTCTGTGTGTCTCTCATGAATAAATAAATAAAATCTTTAAAACAAAATAAAAAAATAAACATTTTATTTTTATTTATTCATGAGAGACACACACAGAGAGGCAGAGACATAGGCAGAGGGAGAAACAGGCTCCATGCAGGAAGCCCAATGTGGGACTTGATCCTGGGACTGCGGGATCATGCCCTGAGCCAAAGGCAGACGCTCAACCACTGAGCCACCCAGGTGTCCCAAAATAAAATGTTTTTTTTTTTAAAATACTCAATCCTGCTTGGACAAAGCAGTACTGGTTAAGAACACAGTCTTTTTTTAGATTTTATTTATTTATTCATGAGCAACACAAAGAGAGAGAGAGGCAGAGACATAGGCAGAGGCAGAAGCAGGCTTCCTGCAAGGAGCCTGAGATGGGACTTGATCCCAGATCCTGGGATCATGCCCTGAGCCAAAGGCAGACGCTCAACCGCTGAGCCACTCAGGCATCCTAAAACACAGTTTTTAATGACATACAGAACTGGGATCAAGTCAGACTGCCACTTATAGCTCCATGACTATTTTTTCTTCAGCTTGTTGAGCCTCAGTTTTCTTATCTGTAGAATGTGGCTAATCACAAAGTCATGTTACTGTTGTGAAATAATGTGTTTAAATTTCTTAGTACAGTATCTGACACTCAGTAAGCACCATAATTTATAGCAGCATTAATAATAAGTACTTTTAGTTCTGGTTGAGCATTAATGACTTTAAAGTTCCAGCTTTAGAACTATCAGACCTCAGAGATACTGAGAACAATCTGCTTATTTTACTAAGAGGGGAATTTAGGCATAGAGAGAGAAAGGTACTTGCCCACGTTTGCACAGTGAGTAGAAAAGCTTAGAATGAAAACCATGTTTGGGCTTCCAGCCCCAACCTCTTTATTTCAACACAGAGTTAGCATTCAGATCTTATTCAGGGAGCACGTTTTGCTGAAAGGAATAGTGGAGAAAGAAACAGAAACAGAGAGAAAGCAAGTGAATCTCTTGCTGCAGGATGAAGTCAGAGGTCTTGACATGATCAGCTTTGCTGACTGAAGTTGCCTAGGCTTGGGTCTTCATTAGGTTTTTGAGGACTTTGTGGCTTGGACAAAAGCATAAATACCCAAAGGTAGACAGACTAAGCAGAGAATTTGGACAATTCAGGGCTTTATGACTCCCTTAAAAATAAAGAAATGTGATGTTTTAAAATGAGAATTTTCTTATACTTCCTTATATGCATTGATAAGTATAGCATGAACTTAATCGAAATAGTTGTATTTATTTAGAGAGAGGCATCCTTCTTTTTTCCATGCTTATTATCTTTAAAGTTTCAATCCAGTCCTACCATGGAGTCTGAAATGTGGTTTCAAGTATGTGTTCCCCTTTATTTGGCTCTCTCTCTTCTATAACACTTATTATCGTCTGTCATTACTTTTTAACTTAGTTATATGTTTGTTTTTGGCTTTCCCTGCTCTGACTCTAGAACATAACCTTTAAAATAGCTTTTTATCTGTATCGTCACCATTGCACCCTCAATAATTAGAAGGTGTCTGGCACATCATAGTTGATGTTCAAGAAATTTGTTGAATAAATAAATAATGAATTCTGGGTCCCTAAGAATTCTGCCAAACTGAATTCCAAGAACTTCAAACTGCCTTGAACTGATGCTAGTCCAGAAATCTCAGGATCTGCACTGAGGAAAGTGACCTGTATTTCCAACCTTGATACCACCAACCTGAGTGAGGAAGGTAACAAGCTGAGCAGTTTACCCTGGACTAGCAAATGGGAGAGTGAAGGCTTTCTGTTACTTAAGTCTTCACCTATATAGTTGGAGCTTATCCATGATCAGAAAGAAAGCTATGCTATGGCCATAAAAGTCATCCCAGTCTTTGAGCCTGCCTGACTTCTCTCACTGACAGATTTTATGCCTCACTCTGGCTCTATTCCTCTATACTCCTGAACTCAGTACCTCTATGGATGTTTGAGAAAGAAGAGCTTCATTCTCAGATACTCAGAGAGGGTAAGAAGTGAAGCAGTGGGAAAAACATAGCTATTAAAAAATCAGTAGTTTGTGCTTTGGCTTCCTCGTTGAAACAAATTGATTCATATTTTAAGAAGCATTTCACTAAGTCCTCCAGAATGAAGTCATTTGGGGGAAAAAAAATCCAAGCATGTATGAAATGAGAACATAGGAGGATCCCTGGGTGGCTCAGCAGTTTAGCATCTGCCTTTGGCCCAGGGCATGGTCCTGGAGTCCCAGGATCGAGTCCCACATCAGACTCCCTGCATGGAGCCTGCTTCTCCCTCTGCTTCTCCCTCTGCCTGTGTCTCTGCCCCTCTTCCCTCTCTCTCTCTCTTTCTGTGTATCTCATGAATAAATAAATAAAATATTTAGAAAAAAGAAATGAGAACATAGAATTCCAGTTACTCTAGGCAGTTTTGGAAAAGAGGGATATTTGACAAAAGGTAGTGTATGTTTTAGACTCAGTGGTACATAGGGTAATGTTGAGAGTGGGACAAGAAAGTTACAGTTGTAGAGGCCCTACCATGAGTTGAAGGATGCTGAGGCTCAAGAGGACAGTCATGTCTCCCTATTCCAACCCTGTTTCAGTTATTTTAATTAACCAGACTCCTTTCATAAGATGCAAACACCAATGGGAGGAGTAAAAGCCGTGGGTGGAGGGATCAGTCATTTCCACTTTAGTGTAAATCTATTCAACATGTCATTTTGACAGAGGTTTATGTATTGTTTTTGATCCACAAAAAGCAATATTTCTGAAGAAGTGAAGAGAGATGTTGGAAAGGGTCCCAGGAAAGACAGAGAGTTTGGGAAACCATAGCAAACATAAGGTACAGAAGTTCAGGGGTGGAAACGTAGATGGAAGAAGGTTAATGGAGATATAAAACAACCAACTTCTGCCTACATTTTTTCTGAAGACCTGGCCTAGAAAGTCATGAATGACAAATTTCCTATAATTTTAAACATGACCTAGGGCTGATCACTCTGGTCATGCCTTTAGAAAAGGTAGTGCTTGCTGTCATTTCATGGGGAACCACAAACCATAATACGGTTTATGAAATGTTGGCATTGTTTTCCCTGAGAGTTAGAAGGTATGAGGATGATAAGTGGGAATTCCTTGTGCTGCCACCCTGGGACCACCAGCTCTTCTAGTTTTTGGTCAGTGAGCTATCCACCTCCAAAATCATCTCTTTGTCAGATGGTCTGTTTGCCTTGACTTTCTCCAAGACTCCTAGTTGTCCTAGGGAATTTAATCAAATCTGAGCGATCAGATTCAAGAGTCAGCTTAGCAAGAAGCCCCAAATAAATCAAAGCCAAATTGGACAAATCAGAGAAGGTAGCAGTTAATCTTTCAGCTTGATTCCTGAAAAGTCACCCAGGAATGCAAATGGTAAACCATTTGCAATTTGCAATTTTGTATTAGTCTAATCTTCAGACATCCTGAAAAACAAAGTATTGGAATTGACTTGAGTACAAATATATCTTAATAAGTTCTTTCTTGAAGGATGGAGGGAAAATAAAGGAAAAATGGCCCTGGGTGCCTTTATTGCCTTTATTTGTAAAGGCAAACTTTAATAAACAGTTGACCAAAGTATAACTGCTACATAATCCAAACGTATTTATTGCATTCAAGGAGCATTTGAAATCCAAGTTGTAATTAAAGCTGAATTATTGCTTTTGCCTTTAAATGTAAAATAAAAATCAATTTCGTATTTAGTTATACATTACCTATATTTGGTTACATTGTTTGCATGAAAAAAGTTTGTATTATTAACAAGCTATATTAACTATAATAATTGAAATCAATTAAAATAAATTGAAATATGAAATATTAAACAAAACTAAATATGGAAATTGCACAAAAGGAAACTGATTTATTGATATATTTTATGTCCACCTGGTTAACATATCCCATTAAAGTGTTTGGTGTCATAATCCTAAAATTTTATAATTTTGAGAGACAGAATAAACAAAAAGATACATATAGTTTATACTTTACAAATGGAAAGAAAGAATACTAAAAGAAAAATAAAAGATTGCTCATATTTTGGTTACTAATTTGATCTTACAATATAACCTAACAATCAAACTTAGCCTAACTTAACCTAATATCATTGAACTGAACCTAATGCTTATATATTCTATGTATAATGTTTTCACAAGAAAATAGAATGCATGATCATTATCTAGGACTTTAGGTCACAAGAAAAAAGTAATGCCATTTTTGAAAGTTCAGTTTTATTATTGTTCTATTGTTTTAGCATTTTTTTTCAATGAGCCCTAAATCCAGGGTCAAATTTAGCCATTGGTACCCTGGTAAGGAAACAAATTTTACAAAGAAACTAGGCAATTTACTGTATATCAAGCCTGGTCTTTCTTTCTTTCTTTCTTTCTTTCTTTCTTTCTTTCTTTCTTCTTTTTCTTTCATGTAAGACTCATCAACAAACATTATTAATTCAGGATTTGGTATTGAAGCATCCAAAAATGTTCTGGTCATGGATACTTTTGATTTATAGAAAGAATCACAATGAAGACATTCTCCTCATTCAGTAAGGGTTATAGAGTTGTTGGAGAATTTTACAACAGCAAACGTTAATAAAGAAGGAGAAAGTAGTAATTCATAATTAACCAATTGGTATAAAAATGTT
Source organism: Nyctereutes procyonoides (assembly GCF_905146905.1). Classification (NCBI taxonomy): domain Eukaryota; kingdom Metazoa; phylum Chordata; class Mammalia; order Carnivora; family Canidae; genus Nyctereutes; species Nyctereutes procyonoides. The sequence continues at coordinate 59,621,427 of NW_026575125.1, read as the reverse complement.
GGGTGGTTTCCATTAATAACAGGAATTTATACGTTTGGTAACTTGGTAAAGTACAGAACTATTGAATCAAATAAAAGGATTCATGTAAGAAAAAAATAAGATTACAAAAAAAATTTAAAAAATAAGATTACATTATGCTCATGTTGTAAACTTAAAAATCAATATTTTTAAATCATATATCATGAGAAAGAAAAAAAGGTTAGTGAGAATTTTAAGAATTGATCATTGTTTAAATTTTTACTTTCCTATTATTGTTTTATGGTGTTTGGGTGTTTTGTTTTGTTTTGTTTTTTTTCTGTTTTTTAAAATCACTTCCTAGCACAATTTCAGCAATTTATAAGATGTATTGTTCCTGGAAAATTTACTTTAAAAGTCTTAGTATTTTTAAGTTGCCATACACAAATATTTTAAAATTGATTAGTAAATATTTAAGAATGTTTTATTGTTTTGCAATGTTTTAATTGTTTTGTTTTGTGTGTGAGTGTGAAGAATGTAGATGAGGGAACTTATTTTCATTCCTTCTGAAATGAGCACAAATGTAGCACCTTTCAAGCTATATGTGCTCAGAATTTCTATCTACATGTCTTAATATTCTTATATCTACATTTCATTCAGTACATGGTAAAATGTTTTAAAGATTACTTTCTTTTATTGTTTGAGTATAAAAAAGTTTTTCCTTTGTATATTTATAAATATTGATTCTAATTGCTCCTGAACTAGGCACCAGTTTACCAGCTTTTTTTTTTTGAGATTTTATTTATTTATTCATGAGACACACAGACAGAGAGAGACAGAGACATAGGCAGAGGGAGAAGCAGGCTCCATGCCCAGAGCCTGATGTGGGACTCGATCCTGGGACTCCAGGATCATGCCCTGGGCTGAAGGAAGGCACTCAACCACTGAGCCACCCAGGGGTCCCAGTTTAGCAGCTTTCTAACTGCATTTTGATCCAAAGCATCATATGAAAGTCATGGTATTTTGAAAGTTTTACAAATGCTCAAAAAAATACATGTTCTAAACTTTTATGTGTTTTGTTTTTTGGGGGGTTGTTTTATGGGTTTTTCCCCTCAATTTGATCCTGATGTGGGCACAAATTTAGCAGATTTCTACCTGTATTGTACTCCAAAATTTTACATAAATGATACAGTATTTTTAAATTTACAGAAACTCAAAAATTAAATAAAATATAAATGCAAGCATTAGGAATTATTGTTCATTGTTTTTATGGTTTTATTGTTTTTTTTTCCTGAGTTTTGTTGTATTGGTTTGGGTTGATTTATGTATTTTTTTCAATATGCTCCTAACCTGGACACAAATTCAGCAGCAATTTGGTTATGTTTGCTCCAAAATTTAATATGAAAGAATAAGTGATTTAAAGTTACAGATGTCTACTCTCACCGCCCAAAATAGTATTAAGAACATTTTAATTAAGATTTTTAAATGTGTTCTATTTTTTGTTATTATTTTGTTTAACAAAATAATTGTTTTGCTCCTGAGCAGGGCATAAATGCAGCTGTATTCTGGCTGCATTGTGCTACAAAATTTCATATGAACAATATTTTATAAAATCAGTCTGTCAAAAGAAAGATAATTGGAAATTTTAAGAAAAAATATTGGTGTTGCTAATTTTTAAATGGACACATGCTGTTTTATGTGATTTTCTATTTTGTATTTATTTCAGACATGTATTTAGCAGCTTTCTGGATTTGAAGTTTTATATGAAAATCTTAATGTAGTGTAAAAAAAGGAAGAACCAAAAAAAAAAAAAAAACCTGACACTGCTGGGAACTACAAATGTATAAATCCAGCTAATTTTGTTTCTTCCCATCCATATTCAGGCAAACACAATTTATGCTTCTACTTTCAAAATATATACAATAAATTCTGCTAGCTCTTTTAAATTTGATACATTTCTTATTAATAATGTTAGGCTAAAATATGTTCTTGTGCTAAAATATATTCTATGACAATACAAAAAAGGAAAAAAAAGACTAACGTATCAGTAGTTAACACAAACTTTTTTTAATAATCCCTGAATTTGTTCTATATTTATAGGCCCAACCTAATTACCAAATATTATCAGAGTGGAAATATCTTCTTAAAAATTTTTAAAATAATCTCCAGATCACTAAAGTCAAGGCCACTGGCTACCTACATAATGTGATAAATGAAATTAAAAACCAGCAGAAGAGTTTGGCAATCTCTTTTGGTTGTTGTAATTAGACCTGACCTATAATTATTGAACAAAACAGCATATGCACAATAAACATTCAAATAAATGTATCTGACTATTCAGTACATTAATCCATTTTCAGTATCATTAGCTTCAAACTGTTTGTCTTGTTCATAGCATAGGAAAAATCATAGGAACAACTATATCTGAACCTAAAGACAGTTCTCATTACCTAAAAGGTGGATTCTAGCATCAATTCACCACCATTATGTGTTGTTTGATCACTAACTTCTTCTTGAATAGCTGGAAGGGAAGGCTTTGTGGTCAGAGGTGTTTCAGTCTTAAACAAGGACTCCATCTTGAGGTGGGTATTGATGTAGAAGGACTTCTGAAAAGACTCAAGGGTGAAGTAATAGATAAAAGGGTCAAAGCAACAGTTCAGAGTTGCAAGGCACAAGGTGATTGGGTACATAATCTTTGCAAATCTTTCCAATAAGCAATTGGTAATGGCTTGGGAGCGCACTAGGGCATACAGGAAGAGGACAGAATTATAGGGTACAAAGCATACCACAAAGACTGCCATATGCACTGTGATCATCTTCAGCACTTTTTTCTTATTGGTCCCAATTTGAGACAGTGTAGCAGGCTTGCGTAGGGTTCTTAGCACCACAGAAGAGCAAGAGACATTCAATATCAGAGGAATGATGAAACCAACAACTTCAATAAATATGGTGATCTTGGACAGATAAGTCTTCCAGACACGTTTGGAGAAGCCCTCAAAGCAGGTGGTAGTTGCATTGTTAACATTAGTGGCGGAGAACAAAGAGGCTGAAATACCACCACTGAGGACTAGGATCCAGACTCCAGCACACACAATGGCAGAATTCCTCCTTGTCCTAATGGTACGAGATCGGAAGGGATAGACAATGGCCAGGAAACGATCCACACTAATACAGGTGAGGAACAGCATGCTCCCATAGATGTTGGTGAGGAATGCAGTCCCAGAGATCTTGCAAAGGGTGTCACCAAAAGGCCAGTGACGGTTGAAATTGTAAAATATTTTGAAAGGTAGAGTGCAAACAAAGAGCAAATCAGAAAGGGCTAGATTGGTGATGAAAATAGCAGTCTCACTTCTCTTTTTCATGCGGAAGCAGAAGACAAACAGAGAGGCACTGTTGGTTATCAGACCCAGGATGAATACAACACTGTAGACAGCACCATTCAGATTATACTTGAAGGAATCATCAACAATGCAAGTATTATTGGCAGTAGCATTGCCCAACCTGAATCTGAAGCTTGAATTTAAATCTTGAAACTGAAAGTCAATGAATCTTCTGTCACCCATGGATTTTTTTTTCAGAAGGCCTGCTGGCTGCAGGTTTCACCACTTTGAGACTAGAGACTGGTAAGAAATATTTTCCTCCTATGGGAGACAAGATGGAATGAATAATCAAATCTGCCTTCCATTCATTTCTGTGGACTAAAAGATATCCTGTCCACTCAGATTGGAAACAATACACACATTCAATTTGGTTTCACAAGTACACTTTGAGCACCAACCATATGTTAAAAGGTACTACAAGAGTATGTTGCAGGATTGGGAGAGATCACACTCAGTATTAAAAATGCAATACTACATGTAGCACTGCAATGAACAAGAATAAGATATTGGGTACTTAAGAACCCAAGCAGGGATAGGGAATGAGGATGGGGAAATAGACTTCTAATAATCAAAATGACACTAATAGTTTAAAATTCATATGGAATTATTTAACTTTCAAAAATGTGTTTTATTTGATTCCCACAAGAACACCATAAGTAGGCAAGACAGGAATGTATCACCATATTTCAGAAGAAGAAACTGAAGCTTATGTAATTTAGAATTACAATGTCAAAATTAGAAGAATGTGTAAATGGTATCATCAGAATCAGAATTCAGGTTTTTTATTCCTAACCAAAGGATTGTTAAACTAATCTAAATTATAGAGTCTCTCTTCCAATACTAGTAAACTTCATTGTCTAAGTACTAGTTCCATTGCACAAGACTACAGGTCAATATGGGACCTCCAGGACATGCTCTTAAAGAAGTTATAATTAAACTTCTGAAGTAAATTATTAACTCACCTTTTCTTCTAAAACATGAGTTCAGAGAGCAAGAATCCCTCCATTAATTAAAGCTTCTGGCAAAAAGATTTTTCACTGTATTACATAGACTTTCTAGGGTGATAATTCAAATAATAATCTCGGATATTCCCTCTTGCAGATTGTAGTTCACTTTTCATGTTTTTCTCTTGCTAGATACTTAGCCTAGGATGTCTTCTCCCCTTCCCATTGCCCATTCCATTAGTTGTCTTCATGCTTTCAGCTCCTAAAATGACCCTAATCTATAAAACCTTTTCTGGCTGAATACAGGTGAAATATGAAAGGTAGATTTGACATAAATGCCCATCTCCCTGCCCCACACTTTGATCAAAAGTTACCTGCCATTTGCTTGCCACTGCTTATACATGTAGCAGTCATTAACTTAATCATCTTTGTTGGGTATCTGGGCCAACATTGTTCTAAGGTGCATATAGAAATCTTACTAACTTTCTAGGTTAACAGCTGCCATAGGAACTGTCTAATTCTCTGTAATACACTATGGACAAGTAACTGCTGAATGAATTATTTTCAATGAGGAGGATGTGGATTAAAAGTGGTCTTTGCAAAAAAAAGTGGTCTTTGCTCCTTGACATATCCAATAATGGATTTTCATATGATTATATTTTAAAATGTGAAATTAATTTTTCTGAAGTGATTCCTCCTTATATTACTCATTCTTTCCAACTCCAAGGGAACAGGTCAAAGGGCCACTCTATATAACAGAGAAGGGAGTGGAGGGAGAAAGCTGCCTAAGATATAGAGCTACTTTGGCCAGTCTTTGCATTGAGAAAAAAAACTGGCTTGAGGGAAAAAAAATTCACTCACTGCAGTGCCTAGAGGGAGAAATGACCTTGGAAAGATGACTCATTAGATTTAAATCAAAGAGTTGTCATTTTTAACAGCTAAAGTTCTCAAGATTGGAAACTTGCTATTCCTCAATTCTCATTCAAAAAATCTTTATGGAGTGCCTCCCCTGAGCCTAACACTGCACTAAGATCATATTCTTTCCTGGCCATTTCATCCCACAGGCCCAGCTCAACATTTGCCACAATCAACCTTGATAAATAAAAGCAATATATAGTAGGAACCTTGACCAAGTAAAGTCCAGGAGAGGAAAAAACAGAGAAGAAATAAAAATAGGTGAGAAGGGCAAAAGAGGAGATGGGAAAGACAGTAGCAAAGAAATTAAAACTGAAGAATTAGAGAATGAGAAGAAAAGGTGTAAGAAAGAGGACCTTGCTGGGGAGATGTCAGTGCTGCTAATTTTTATTTAGGGCCTTGGGAGGTATTTCTGGTTCATGATTCCTCAAATTTTATCCTCTCTGCTCCTTTACTTCATATCACTCTTTCCAGTTTTCTCAGAAAGAACAATATGCATTCACTATGTTTAAGGTCACTGAAGCTGATCAGCAAAAACAGGAAGAACCTGAAAACTCTCAGTTAGTGGGGCTCATATCTTACTTTGGGAACTGTAGACCCAGGTTTATGCAGATTGTTTCACCAATGCTATGGCAGAAGGAAAAAGAATGGCAAACTCCTCAATTGCTTAAACCACTTTATATACTATTTTTAATACCCACAACTCACTACCCATTAGTCTGGAGGCCATTTTTTTTCACTGTTGAAAAAAATCAAGAGAGTCAAAAATATTCCTGTAACATAATTACACAATCTAAAGAAATTGAGGGACTGGAAAATCCCTTATATTAAAGCCAAGTTTCATTCACTATAATCTGCTTGCACCTGCCTTCTACAATAAGTACTGCCAATAAGATTATTTGGAAAATGGTTTCATTAACAGATGCCTCTACACCTGTACCCAGAGGCCCTCCATTCTGCCCACTGATAACCTTTTTACACAGCCTGCTTCTAGTTCACTGGCTATTATTTTGTACTTCCCAAGACGGTGCATCTCAAATAGGTGAAGTTTGTCTCCCTTGTTTTCCATTCAGTTTTATGCATAAATTGAATGGAAAACATATATACTACACTAACGTATATTTATGTTGATGAACATATATATATATATATATATACTACACCAACAGTAGGCAGTCTGGCACTTCTGCTTTGCTACTTTGAGTAACCGAATCCTGTGGGAGAGAAAGGGCCACAGACAAGAAAGCATTACAGTCTCAATCCTGAAGACAGGGCATGGGGAACTGCCACTAAGGCCTTATTCATAGCTTTCCTTTGCTTGAACACATTAGCACCTTTGCTGTCTAGCAGTTAGGGTGTGGTGCTGGGACTTAACACAGCATTGGAAGCAAAGAGTTCTATTTCTGATTCAGACACTAGTTCACTCTGTAACTTGACTATACTGTTTCTCTTCCCTGTATAAACATACCTCTGAGCCTCACAGCTGAGGCAAGGAAGATTCAACGGGGCTTGTGAGTAATTTTATGAGCTTGCCTGTATTCAGTCCTACCTAATCACAAAGAAACATGATGGAAGATTTTCTTTCTTTTTTTTCCCTGACACAACTGGACACTTGTGTCGCTATCTTTCTTGATAAACTTATTTTACCAGCAACACATCTTTCTCCTAACACCATATATACCTTATGCCTCAGAAAGACCCCCTTAAATTTCAACCTTTACACAATTTTTCTCATAATAGAACAATCCAGGAGGGTGTCCTGAAAAGGTCTATCTCCCATTTGAGCTATGGTTAAAGAAAATCAGAGAAGCATTTGGCTCTCAAGCTGATTCTAGTGAAGAATCAATGGTATACAAAAAACAAAGTCTCTTCTGACTGGCTTCCTTTCTTTGGACTAAAAGAAACTGTTTTTTAACCACTAGATTTTCATAAATTGCCAATATACCATGCACTGAATGAAGACAAAGGGTAAACATGAGCTTCAGATGAGATGAAAAAGAAAAAATATAGGCTGCTTCAGCTAATTACATACTCCATTGAGGTAGTGTGAGACTATTGTAAAGACCTTTGCATGCAATAATTCCAATAATTAATCATCTAGGAGGTTCAGAATACTGGGTGGATGTATTTTCACCGACAACGGACAGGAAGCAGATCACCTGGAGGTTGACCAAAGGTAATCTGACTGTCAATGAATTTGTAACCTTGACCTACACATATGGACTCAATTTTAACAGTTCATAGTAGTGTTCACATTTTAAAAAAATTCTAATGATGAAATATGCCATGTTTGAAGTCTTTGGGGCTACTGGAGGAAGTGGAGCTAGCTTTTTGGCCCTATAAAGATGAATACCTAAATTACTTCACTAAATGCTAAACTTTCAGATGATAACATTGAAAACAAAGTTCTAACTCCTGGTATATTCCTAGTGGCCTAGAAAGGCTGGCTTTCTTTTTTTCCCCCACAAAAGACTGTCCAGAATTTAGGAAGACAAGGCCTTGAAGGCAGAGTATATTCAAATTCTTTTACCTTGCTCCATTTTTATTGAGCTTGGGTCAGATCAGAGCGCTTCTGATCCCCAGAGAATTTCCTCTTTCTACTCTGGTTGAAACTTAGGAACATCGACAATACTTTTTCAGAGGAAGCCAAAACTTATTGTGTCCTTGCCTATAAATATCTAGCAGTGAAGCAAACTAAAAAAATACGAAAAAGTTGCAAAAAATATACAGATTGAAACCATTCTGCTGGAATAATAGGGAATATGTCTAGACTGTTGCTTCTCAGATGAGAGTGACTGCTAACAGATAAGCCCAAGTTACAGGCACAGGTCACCATTATACACATGGTTCTAATTGATGTTCCTATGCATTGGTTGTTTCATAATAGTTTTTAAAATATAACTTAGTCTTATGATATTAATATGGAGGAAACCATAAGTAAATATTTTACTCCAGAAGTGAACAGGGAAGTTGATCTCTATCAGGTTTCATGCCAAGCAAGCCAAGTGGTGTGTCAAATGCTCAGATTGATAAGCTTCATTTATTTTTGATGCAAGAAATATCCTGTTAAAAATCATTTCTCTATGTTGATTTTGATTTGCATTGAGATTATAATGGCTGTTTTGTGTCCTCACTTTATTTGAAAAGATCAGGAAATTGACACAGGCCCTAATCTGAGCAGATCCTAACCTCAGTGATTAACTTGATTTTTTTTTTCACTAAAATAATCGTCTCCCACTAACCCTTCACCTGATGACACAGTCTAATCTTTGAAAAATAATATTTTTTAGTGCTCAAACATCATGAGGCCAAAGATTGCATCAACCCTACTAAAGTACAATTTTCTCTAACAATTATAAAGTAGGATAACTGCAGAGAAATTGCTTAACCTAATATTATGAAATTGTCTATTATCTCAGCAGATGCCCCAGAACTTTTGGGAAATATTTTGGTTGTTTGTAAAAGAGTTCATTTCCAAATTCTGTGTGGTTCATACATGCCAACTGAGAACTTGGATTTATTATTCCTATTTAAGCAGACAAATTAGTTATAAATTTTCATACCAATTCACCTGACATACTTGGATACTGATTTTGATAATATAAATAGAATAAAATAAAATAAAATAATATGTCTCCCATCTCTAAAGGTATATACCAATGGCACAGAGGGCTTAAATCAAAGGATCCATATACATCTACACCAAAAATGTCTGAGTTATAATAAACAATCACAATGCTTCCAATCATTCTGGAGTTCTGGGTCTTATTATCTACAATAAATTGGAGGTATTGGAGTATTGGTTACAAAAAAAAGTTGGAGAATGAAATTAAGAATTTTGAAGAAGGGATCCCTGGGTGGCGCAGTGGTTTGGCGCCTGCCTTTGGCCCAGGGCGCGATCCTGGAGACCCGGGATCGAATCCCACGTCGGGCTCCCGGTGCGTGGAGCCTGCTTTTCCCTCTGCCTGTGTCTCTGCCTCTCTCTCTCTCTCTCTCTCTCTCTCTCTCTCTCTCTCTCTGACTATCATAAATAAATAAAAAATTTAAAAAAAGAATTTTGAAGAAAGTTATTACCAGGAGAGTGGTACTCATCACATCAGTTTAATCATATTCTAGCACCGATTTTATCTAAGACTTGGGTAATCAATGAAGATTTCCCAAGACTTGGATAATTAATGAACTTTCTGGAGATACTATTTTTAGGGATTTCCTCCAATGATTGATATGGGATAGAATTAGTCACAATAGTGTCCCATAGAGAGACTTTCCCAATAACATGTATACTAAGATTATAAGATAAAGAAATGGGGCAGCCCGGGTGGCTCAGCGGTTTAGCGCCGCCTTCAGCCCGGGGCATGATCCTGGAGACCCAGAATCGAGTCCCACGTCGGGCTCCCTGCATGGAGCCTGCTTCACCCTCTGCCTGTGTCTCTGCCTCTCTCTCCTTCTGTGTCTCTCATGAATAAATAAATAAATAATCTTTAAAAAATAAGATAAAGAAAAGTATTATATGATATAAATCAGTAAATCAAAGCCAACATATTTTAAAATAGTACCTAAATATTTTGGATATTCTTATTACAGAGTTGCAGATAACATTTTATTTTTCAAACCTGTAACTGATGAGCCATCGTTTATAGCTTGTGTTGACAAACATAAAGTCCATGAGTCTGTATTATCTATTATCATTAAAGATAACTAATGACAAAGGCATAAAAATACCTCATCCTCTTCTGTAAGAAAATACATTACATTAAAAAATAATTGAACAAAGGAGATTTATATTTTTTGGCCTGAAATTATATTGGTTGTTTTTTTCTTTTCTCTTTCTCTGGCAAAATCTATTGAATAGGGACCTTGATAAGAGAAGAGGAAAGAAAAGAAGTCTGGAACAACAGGTGGAGACCGCACTGCCTTGGCCCTAATCTGCACCCCGACCCCAGCTGAATTTCTTTCTCACCTGAACTACAGTGATATTAGCAAGGCTTCAATTACTGGCTATTAGCACACTAACGATCACTGCTGCTTCTACTAGTATGTCCTAGGCCTAGCATGTTCTGTAACATCTTCAAATCACAGCTCTGCCCAAAGTACTGGCATAGAACTAGAAATACTCAGCAATGGAATTCTTACAAGTACCACCTGCATTTGAACACTATTCATTTACTGCCTGTAAAGAAGCATCATCTGCTAGTGCCAAACTTACACCATGGTCATATCTCACCATCTTCTGAACAAAAGTAGCCTAAACAAAGCAGACTGGTAAAAAAAAACAAAACCCTCCAACTCTTCTGAAAATTTTCTCCAATAGTTTTTCTCTAATCTAAGAGAACCAAAACAAAAAATAATGAGACAATCTAAAATATATTTGAAATCACCTTAATATTAAGGAGAATTGATATTCACACTCCTCTAGGAAGCAATATTTTTTAAATAAAATGAATATTATTTACTGGTTTATCTTAAGGTAAGACAAAAGCATTAACATTCTTTTATGGTCTTCACAATTGATACAGATTATGAAGAAAACTTCTTTTTATTTGGAATACAAGCAAACTAGGAAGTTCAAATACCCAGAGGTTTTCATATTTGGTATTAATTTAATTTGGCCACATCCAGCCCCATCACTAACTGTGTGAGAGCAATTCACAGTCCCTTTCTGGACCTCAGTTTCTATTCTCCTTCCACCTTCAGCTTTGATTGTCAGCAGCCTTCAACTGATGCTATGGCAGTGGCCTCACTGGCTATTCTCTCCTATCAGTTGTTTCCATCTGTTCCCATTTATTTCTGCAAAATAAAAATAATAATCCCTCAAAGTCTGAGATAAAGGAAATTAATTTTTATTAAACTCAATGAAACTATTGCTAGATTTATTTATTTTTAATTGAAGTATAATTGACATACAACAGTGTATTAGTTACAGGTGTACAACATAATGATTATGTATTTGTATATATTTCAAAATGATCACCACAATAAGTCTAACTAACATGTGTTACCATACATAGTTTAGATTTATTTTAATATCAGAAGCAAATATTATTAATTAGTGCCAGGAGCTAAGAATCACAGATCAAGACATTATATCCTAAGGTCTTCCTAATGACCTCTTTTTCCTCATCCCCTTTGTGCCCATATTAGCAGGTATATTGGCTTTAATGGTGTAAGGTTTTAATCCTTGACCTTTTCTACCTGTTCCCCAGTTACCTGTCTTCTCAAAATATAAGATTGCCAAAGTACTTCAGAACATAACTATATATAATCAGTAGACTACCTAGCCTATGCATTGTTCTAATAACCAATTATTTACCTACTAAAAGTAAGGCTGGATTCCCAGTGGTAGGTGGGAATCTATTAATCTCCTATTAAGCTCTCAATTTTCACTACTAATCTTCATAAATATATTATAGGGTTTTTTCCCTCCCCCTTAAGAAGGCCAAGATCAAAGTATACACATGATAACCATACACAGTAAAAAAGGACAACTACACAATTTGTCCCTGACCACACCACAGCAAGGGCAACAATTATCACTGTGTTTTCTCTCAAAGGAAATTGAATAGATGAAGCTTTAGCTAAGATTGGACTTAGTGTTCCTGTGAGGTATCTTCCCATTCCTCTCTTTAACTCACAAAGAGTACAAATTCTGGAAGATCAGGCTGATTTTTCCAGTTGGGCATTAATTCACATCTCTGATTGGTAGGAAATGCTTTAGAATATAAATGCCATCAAATGTATCAGCTGAACTCATCCTTTTTAGCAAGAGTGCAACTTTTTAACTATGACATGGCAAAAGGATTTACACTCTATGTTAATGGGATATGTTTGGAATTTTGTTCTGAAAAATAAACGTTTCTAATCCACGGGATAATCTGGAGTTTAGGACATTATTGTCTTCATGTTACTCAAATAAAAAGAAAAATGGTATAATTTGGTAAAGTGAATAATCCCACAAGCTCTAAATGTTAATCTTTAGATTCATCTGGTCTTTTCCATGCTGAAACAATGATGAATCACACTACTATAGTTCCTAAAGCAAAATAACTAAAACACAATATTTATCAATTCAACAAGATCTTGTTACTAAAAGTCTTTAAAATATCCAACATATACAAAAAGTTATAAATGTCACATTATTGCACTTGTATGGAAAACAGTGATTAATTTCAAATATAATATCAAATTCAACTTATGCCGGAATTAGTTTTGTATTTAAACATCTTTCTTCTTTTATGGTAAATTTCATGAATTATTCAGTATAGAAAATGTCACATTTTCCATAAATCAATTAAGCATCAAAGGCAAACTGCCACAGATAGTTTTACTAAAAGAAACCTCATAATAATAGAAACCACATTAGCTCAAATTAATTGCAAACCAAAGAAATACAAAGCTAGCCAGAAGAATTTCTAAATTACTCTGATTTAAAATGCGCTCTTTAGGACAACCGTGTTTACATGAAACAACAGCCTGAAAATCCAGTATCTCTTCCACTGAAATAATATTATTGCCAAAACAGTAGAAATTATTGTTTTTTTTAAACGATTCAACACGACGATCCCTCTTCAGCACTTCTATTGTAGTATAACTTCTTTCCCCAAACACTCAAAGCATCAGTGATTCTGCTGAAGTTTGTTATGCCGCTCCTCCACCCCCAAACACCCAAATCAAATCTTTCTCAAACAGACTTACCCCAAGAAAGAGTTTGCAAGATGAAAGAATGTGCTCATGCCTGTAGACAATTAACTAATAAACATGTAAATGGACAACTTGCACTTTAGAAGTGCATATTTTAATCCATTATTTTTTTACAGGGAAAGATTAGCCCAGCCCAAAGTAACAGGCTCTGGGCTGCCGAAGTTTCTTACAACAAACCGCTCATTCTGAAAATGTGAGCTTATTTACATTTATCTCTTTTCTTTGTTAAGGAATGGCTCTCTTGAATGCGGTAGCCGGCTGGCCTTTAACAAACAGGACACAAGAAAAGGCCCAAAGTCCGGGCCGTAGCGAGGGCTGAGGGAACTCTTGGGGGTCTCAATAGGAAATGCTTTTCATTGGACAAGGAGGCATTATTAGGAGCCGAGATCCCGCCCAATCCCCTGTGCTCCATCGTTTCCTTAGTCACCAATCACTGGACTGAAGAAGTTTTTCCTTAAAGAGCATTGCCCAGGAAAAGCAGTTTTCACAGTCAAGAATTAGCCGCTTAAGAGCCACTTAACAATATAAAAAGTTCCTGACCAATTAATCCACAGAGAAAGCCTGTGTCCCTGTTTTTGCTGCAGGACTGCTATCTCTCTACAGTTCTAATGGGTAGGAGACAAAATTCCAAACTGGGAGAAGTGTTTTAATTATGAGCCGCCCATGTTTGCTCCAGCTTGTTTAAAATAATAACAACAACAATATCGATGATAATACGTAAGGGGTCAGAGAAAAGCAAAAGTGGTTCCACTAATATATTCCTATTATACTATGCAAAATTAAACATCCCACCAACACATACACAAAAACAATACTATACTCACTTAAGTCAGTGAAGTGCCCTCAGTTGGAGATGTGCTGGGGTCCTAGAGCTCTAATACCCACCTTCCATGGACTTGAGAGTGTTCTGTGGCAAAAGGAGGGTCTGCATTTCTCTTAAGTAACTGCCTGGCAGGAAGTCTAATTACCATGAAATTTTCAGAGGTTTTCCTAAAACCAAAATAAATAGTACAGACGCAATCTGTTTATAATGTGGAGTTATCTTCAACTATATACCTCCTCCTCCCTCTGGGCAGGTTCTTTCCCTATAGGTTGCCTGCTTTGGTCACCTACTCTATTTTTTTTCCTCTTTATCCTCCTTCCTTTCTTCTCTCTGGTCTGAATTTGTTGCAGAAATTCACTCATCCATACCTAACTTCATTGCTAGCCTTTCCCCTCCACCAGCACCTCCCTTCTATCCTCTACCTCCATGCACTGCCAACATTACCACTAACAGCAACCCCTCCCCCCTCTCAGGAATGAAACTCTTGGGTCAGGGATAAGGTGCTTTCTATCTCTGTCAGAGCCATGCCCCTGGAGAATTGGGTGATCCTGTGCCTGATTCAAAGCCTCAGCCTGCATAATTAGCTGCCTCCCAAATAAGCCATGCTTCAAGTTTGTTTTTTTCTACATCTTTCTTCAGTTTAATTGTTTATTCTCACTAATAGTCAAGGCCAGTAACAAGTAAGTGTGAAGCTGATATAAGCCTTAATTTCTTGTGATTGATTCTAAAAAACACTTCTCTGTTCCTCCCCCTCTCCCCCACTCCTAGGTTCTGTTCTTTCTGTTCCCCTCTCCGCTTATCTCAGGTATGTCTATTTCTGTCAGTTGCTGACATTGGCTAAGTCTCCACAAGTGGTCATTCACCCACTCTGGGCTTAGACCCATTCTTGGTGCATTCGTCAATCTACAAGAGAAAGATATAGTCACTTCCCTCCAGTGCCTCACAGTCTAACTGGGGACAAAAGATACATTAAAGAGATACCAAAGGCAAATTTTGAAAAATACTAAAGTAGTTATATGGAGAGATTAAGTTCTATAAAGGTTCAGAGAATGGAGATAAAGTCCCAGGGATAAGGTCAGGAGGACTTCCTGCAGAGGAGGAGGTGGTGAGTTGGACCATGATGGATGATTACTATTTAAATAAGCCAAAAAAGGAAGAGGAAATCTTTCCAGGTGGCCAGACCCAAGTGGTCAAATGCAGAAGGTGTGAAGTGAGAGGAGGTGGATAGGAAGATTGCGAAGAAAAAAAAGGTTAAGAAGAGCTTTTGGGAAGAGTGCACAATTTTAGCAACTCAGTGAACAGTAGTGATTAAAGTAAACCTATAGTCATGGTCACTGTATGACCAGCTCACTATTTTTTTCCTGTCATCTGATTCATTTCTCCCTAAAGTACCTTTCTGATAATCTCACAAAGGACGAGATCTTTAACATATCAATGGGTTGCATGACCTAGCATCACTCTTCCTCTATCTGAGCTCCAGCCTCACTGATCTACTTTCAACTTCCTAGAATAAAATTGATCACTAATACCATGGACATTTCCACATGCTATTATCCCTGCCTGAAACTCTCCTTTCCCCTATCTTCCCTTTCACCAAGTTCTTATTCTTCCTTCAGAAATTATACCAGTAATCATGCATTCAGAAAACCCTTCCTTAATGCTTAGGTCAGGTCATATCCACTTTATTATATGCTCTTCCAGAATTGTGTGCCTCTGCTTTATTGCATTCATCACAGATATAATTTTACATACTATTGTATAATTTTTCATTTGTGTGATAATCTAATTGTCAGTTTCTCCCAACTGTAAACACCAAGAAGATAGGGTCTATATCTGCTTAATACAAAATTAATATTAATAGTGTTTACAAAAACTCTTTTTCCAGAACACTTCTCTCTTGCTTGAGCAAAGCAGCAGTGTGTGGAGTTTTTTTTCCTCCTCAGTGGAAAACACGTGCCATTAGATTCATTTACAAACAGGTCCACATCAAGGTGTTATTTTAGAACAAGGACTACACACATATTAAAAAAAGGCCCATGAACAAGAAATTACTGAAGTTTATTCACTACTATTCTCCTTTGTCCTCACCTCACTCCTCTTACTCCTCACTGCAAACACTCCAGTTTTACTTCCTCTAATATTTGGAAGGTAGAAGAGGGAAAATTAAAGCTTTTCCAGGGTGTTCTCCAGCCAGTTTATGGCCACACAACTTAACCCAAAAAGTCCTCAAACTTTTTCATTGAGTTGCTGATGTACTTGCCACTGGGGGCAGGGGGAATGAATATGCAGCTGAAAAAGTGCATTGGGAACTACCTGGGGGAGTGAGTACACATTTCCTCTTTATCTGTTTGAAATGAAAGTAACAAATATGACTAACTTCTAACTGGGAATTCACTTGAATAAGAACAGACAGATGATTGGAATCTTCACACTCCAAACTCAACTCATTTTTTACTTTTCTGCCAACAATATCAAAGTACTGGGTGAATTCACCTCAAGTACTAGGGACCCAACACTGTGCTAATTACCTTAGAAACATTACAAATGTAACTAAAGAATTTTCACTATGCCTATAGTTTAGGATCTAGTTTTGGTAAATCTCATTCTCTAAATGAACACAGTGCCTATATAAATCTGGGCAGTGTTCTAAGAAGAAAAACCATTTAGTTACTAACTTTGCATTAATTATCAAATGTCTTGAAGCCATTCAGTAAACAAAGGAACAACAACAACAACAACAACAACAACAACAACAAAAAAGGCACAAAAAAGGTTCAAGGTCCTGAACCTTACAGCCTTTCTTTTAAAATACAATCTTCTGGGAGACAGAACATAAAGACTTCTAACTCTGGGAAATGAACTAGGGGTGGTAGAGGGGGAGGAGGGCGGGGGGTGGGGGTGAATGGGTGACGGGCACTGAGGGGGACACTTGACGGGATGAGCACTGGATGTTATT
This sequence comes from Nyctereutes procyonoides, assembly GCF_905146905.1. Taxonomy (NCBI): domain Eukaryota; kingdom Metazoa; phylum Chordata; class Mammalia; order Carnivora; family Canidae; genus Nyctereutes; species Nyctereutes procyonoides. Next base: position 59,604,756 of record NW_026575125.1, on the reverse strand, counting down.
CTGTATGTTGGTAAATTGAACATCAATAAAATTAATTTATTAAAAAAAATAAAATACAATCTTCTTTTGCTTCAGTGGGAAGAAGGGACCACAAGGTGAGGCTCCAAATCAGTTCACAACACCAGACATTACATTTCTGAAAGGTCAGAAAACATGTTTTCAAGCACAGTCCCTGGAAGATTTTTAGCTCATCCTTCACACTAGAGCACCATCACCTCTAAGATGTTTCTCTAGCATCTGAAATTTCTTTCTCATTAACTAGTCTTGGATAATAGCAAGTTCCATTGCTACAGGCAAGGGTGGTAGAGAAAATGAATGTTTTCACCAAAGAGCTTTGTAAAGTGCTCAGAAGCCTTGAATTCTTGCTATAGGTTAGAAAAATATCAAAGTAATAATAACAACAATAAAAAATTGTCTTGAGCATTATATATGCCAGGCAATATTCTAAGTGCTTTGACTATATTTATTTACCTAAACTGTACAACTCCATGATGTAGATACTGTTATTACTCCTATTTTATAGTCAAGAAAAATAAGGCACAGAAAGGTTAGGTAACTTGCCCAAGTCATACAACTGATAATTCCTTCATTATTTCTGATAATTTCTGGACTAATAATTATAACTGCATCTTCTTTTGCTACAGGGCTTACAACTCTGTTCAAATTATCTTGTTTATGAGCAAATATAAGGATCTGCTTTTTCTAATGCAAACCACTCACTAGAAGCTAATAATTCCACTAATAAAATGTGTGGCTTTTGAACCATTCTAAGGCTTAAAAAATCTCTGGATCTGGATCTGTAAATACGAGGACTAAAGTCAGAAGCTAATTCTTACTAACTTTTTTATGCCTAATTCTTAAAGGCATAAGGATAAAGGGGCTTATCTAAGACAGCAAAGCTAATAAATAGCAAAAACAAAACAAATAAAAATGCCAGTGTTTTAGAATTATGTTAATACAAATCTGAAGTAAATTTTGATAAATTAAACTAAATATTGGAAACCCAAGAGCAACCAAGAAAAATACCTCAAAATAAGAAAAATACCTAAAAAATATAGTTTGAAATAATTACAGAAATAAAAAATGTACAATACAAAATAGGCACTCAAGAAAAAATGAGATCGTAAAAGAGGGCGTAAGACAAAAATAGACATGAAACATGTAGAAAACAAATAGTAAAATGGTATGAAAATCAGAACCATATCAGTAATAACATTAAATTGGATAGATAAAACAATTCAACCAAAAGGCACAAATTATAAAAGTTAATTTAATTTAATTTAATTTAATTTAATTTAATTTAATTTTTTTTCCTAGGTAAAGAACTTTATTAACTTTGTTTAAAACTTTATTCCCAGGATTCTTCAGCTTAATTAGCTGCAAAGAATGAATTGTGTATAAGCAAAAACTGAAAAGAGCTGCAGTGCCTAAGGGGCTTGGACTTAAAAATATTAGAGATCTAGATTTTATCAGATCCATGGACAAAATTTTAAAAAGCAGTAATAATATAAAATAGCAGCTCCCAGTAACTTCTTCAAGCTTTATCTTCTTCAGAAATTTTTTTTTAAGATTTTATTTATTTATTCATAAGACAGAGAGAGAGAGAGAGAGAGAGGCAGAGACACAGGCAGAGGGAGAAGCAGGCTCCATGCAGGGAGCCCCACGTGGGACTCGATCCAGGGTCTACAGGATCACACCCTGGGCTGAAGGCGGCGCTAAACCGCTGAGCCACCCAGGGATCCCAAGCCACCCAGGGATCCCTCTTCTTCAGAAGTTGACTCAATTCAGTTTGCTTCATTCTTGGAAGCTTCATCAAAATTCTCCACAAGATCTGGAACTTCATCATCATCATCCTCTCCGGTAGCAAGTGGTGCTTTTCCATCCACGGATTGTTTGGGCAGAGCTTCAGCCAGTCTTAAACTAGTCAGACTGTCTGCACCAAGCTGGTTTAAGATACTGGGTACCATTTCTGTCAGCTGCTTTGTCTCAGCAGGGCCTGTAATGGTGAAAGTGTTCGCTGCCAGGGATTCCTGAACTTTAGGGTTGTTAAAATGGATCACTGTTCCTTGGTTTGTGAACATATTCACTTCTTCAATACCAGAGATACTGTTTACCCCTAACTTCTTTAAGGAGAACTGAAGTTTTTTTATCATCTGCTGTAGCTGTTCTATGAACCACCTTCTTCTTTCTGCGAGCAGTTCCTTTTTCACCAATGCGCACTTGTCCTTGCAGTTTGGCTAGTTTCTCCTGGTTCACGATAGTTTCTTTCATCTTGTTGGAGCACAAATGGGACCGTGCAGGGTACTAGGGTTGGTGCTCAGGGGGTCTCGGGCAGACCAGCTGAGATTAGGTGCATACACTATAAAAGTTAATTTTTAAAAAAGATCCAGCAATATGATATCTATAAGGCATACACTTTAGATTCAGAAGTAATAATAGACTGAAAGCCAAAAAAAAAGAGAAAAAAAAGAAAAGATATGCCTTATATAAAATAACCAAAAAGGAGCAGGAATGGCTATATTAACATCAGACAAAATAGACTTAAGTACCTATTACTAAGGATAAAGGACACGATATAATAATAAAATAGTCAATTTATCAGGAATATTTTTATCCTTATAAACATGCAGGCATACATACACAAAGGCACAAAATATATAAAGTAATAACTTACATAATTGAAGGGAGAAGAAGATAATTCAAAAGTAATAGTTTGAGACATCAGTACCTCACTTTCAATAATGATAGAATGACTAGACGGAAGATCAAGAAAAATATTGAAAAATTGAAAAATGCTGTACATCAACTAGACCTAATAGATAGACCTAATAGTTCTATAAAACATTCCACTCAACAACAGTAGAATATACATTCATTTCAAGTGCACCTGGAATATTCTCCAGGAAAGATCACATACATGGCATAAAATATACCTCAATAGATTTAATAGGATTAAAATCATGCAAAATATGTTGATAGCCTACAACAGAATTAAATTAGAAATCACAAAGAGAAATATGAATAATAGCGAAAGGGAATATAAGGGAAGGGAGAAGAAATGTATGAGAAATATCAGAAAGGGAGACAGAATATAAAGACTTCTAACTCTGGGAAATGAACTAGGGGTGGTGGAGGGTGAGGAGGGCGGGGGGTGGGGGTGAATGGGTGACGGGCACTGAGGGGTACACTTGACGGGATGAGCACTGGGTGTTATTCTGTATATTGGTAAATTGAACACCAATAAAAATTAATTCATAAAAAAAAAAGAAATCACAAAGAGAAAGAAATTGATTTTTTAATGTGGAAATTAAACAATATACATGTGAATACCAGTGTGTCAAAGAAGAATCATAAGGTAAAACACAGTACTGTAAGATGAATAAACATGAAAACACAACATATCAAAACTATTGTAATGCAACGAAAGCTTCTCAGGGGGAAACTTACAGATGAAAAGAACTGTATGTAGAAAAGATTTAAAATCGCCAAACAATGTCCTATTATTTAACCTTAACAAAGAAGAAGAAAAGAGAAGAGGAAGAAGAAAGAAGAAGAAGAAGAAGAAAAGAAGAAGAAGAAGAAGAAGAAGAAGAAGAAGAAGAAGAAGAAGAAGAAGAAGAAGAAGAAGAAAGAAGGAGGAGGAGGAGGGCAATGTAAAGCTAAAGCAAACACAGGGAAGAAAATAATAATGAGGATAATATGATAATGATGATGATAATTAGATCAGACATTAATGAAGTACAAAATAGAAAAATAGCAAAAAGTTAATGAAACCAAAAGTTTGTTCTTTGACTAGATCAACTAATTTGGCTAATCTTTAACTAGATTGACCAAGAAAAATAAATAGAAGACTCAAATTACTAAAATTGGGAATGAAACAAGAAACCTTACAGAACTAAAAATTATTATGAGAATGATATGAATGATTTATGTTAACAAATTTAACAACCTAAATGAAATGGACAAATTCTTAGAAATATACAAACTGCCAAAATAGACTGAAGATAAATGGAAAATGTAAATATCATATAACAAGTAAAGAGACTGAATTAGTATTCAAATGCTTTCCACAAAGTAAATTCCAGGAGTAAATGACTTCACTGATGAATTTTGTCAAACGTTTAGGGAAGACCTATTACCAATCCTTTGGAAATATTTCCTAAAAACAGAAGAGAGCACTTCAAATTTTTTTCCATAAAGCCAATATTAAACTGATACTAAAATAGACAAAGACATCCCAGGAAAAGAAAAAAAAAGACTAATATCTCTTGTGGATACAAATGCAAAAATCCTTTAAAACTACTAGTGAACCAAATCCAGCAACATATAAAGAGGATTTATATACCATGACCAAGTGGGATTTGTCTTAGAAATATAAGGTTGAAAAAAAAAGAAATATAAGGTTGCCTAAACATATGAAAAATTAACTGACTACATCTCATATATGCTGCCAAAATCCAATACTCTTTCAAAATAAAACCAATGAATAAACTAGGACTAGAAGAAAAAAATCCTCATCATGATAAAGGATAGCTATAAAATATTCACTGCTGAAATCTTATTCAAGGTGAAAGACTGAAAGTTTTCCCACTAAGATTAAGTCAAATATGTCTCATTCCACCACTTTTATTCAGCATAGTACTAGAAATTCTATTCAGAGCTGTAAATAAATAAATAAATAAATAAATAAATAAATAAATAAATGGCATCTAAATTGGAAAGAAAGAAATAAAACTACATTGACAGGTAGCATAAAATTGTATATAAAAAATTACAAGGAGTCCACAAAATAACTATTAGATATAGTCAACAAGGTCAGCAAAGTTATAGGATATAAAATCAATATGCAAAAATCAGCTGAATTTCTATATACCAGTAATGAACAATCTGAAAATATATTTTTTTCTTTTTTAAGTTTTATTTCAAATTCCAGTTAGCATATTGTGTAATATTAGTTTCAGGTGTATAATTTAGTGATTCAACACTTACATACAACACTCTCTACTGATCATAATTATACTCCTTAATCCCCATCACCTATTTAACCCATCCCTATCCCCATCCCCATCCCTCTTCTGGCAACCATCAGTTTGTTCTCTATAGTTAAGAGTATGTTTTTCAGTGGGCCTCTTTTTCTCTTTTTTTCCCTATGCACATTTGATTTGTTTCTTAAATCCACATGTGAGTGAAATCATATGGTATTTGTCTTCCTTTGATATATTTTTTATTGATAATAATCAATATATTTGATTATTATACTAACTCCATCCATATTGTATAATATATATAAATGTATATATATTACCTCTTCTTTTTTCATTCATATATTTTATGTATATTATATATATTTGATATAGTCAAATATATTATCAATATATTTGATACATTTAGCTTATTATACTAACTCCATCCATATATATATGTATATGTGTATATATATATATATATATATATATATAACACCTATTCTTTTTTCATTCATCAGTCAATGGACATTTGGGCTATTTCCATAATTTGGATATTGTAGATAATGCTGCTATAAACATTGGGGTGCATGTCTCTCTTTGAATTAGTATTTTTGTATTCTTTGGGTAAATACCTAGTAGTGCAATTGCTGGATCATAGGTAGTTCTATCTTTAACTTTTTGAGGAAACTCCACACTGTTTTCCAGCATGGCTGCACCACTTTGCATTTCCACCAACACAGGAGGAGGGTTCCCCTTTCTCCACATCTTCACCAATACCTGTTGTTTCTTGTGTTGTTAATTTTAGCCATTCTGACTGGTATGAAGTGATATCTCATTGTAGTTTTGATGTGAATTTCTCTGATGATGAATGATATTGAGCATCTTTTCTTTTAAAATAATATTTTATTGTGGCACCTGGGTGGCTCAGTGGTTGAGCATCTGTCTTCAGCTCAGGTCATGATCCTGGGGTCCTGGGATTGAGCCCCACATTGGGCTCCCGGCAGGGAGCCCAACAATTGTGATGTGGAACTGGATCTCAGGACCCTGGGATCATGACCTGAGACAAAAGCAGATGCTTAATTAACTGAGCCACCCAGGGGTCCCTTGAGCATCTTCTCATTTGTCTATTGACAAGCTGTATGTCTTTGAAAAAGGGTCCATTAATGTTTCTGCAAATTTTTAACCTGATTATATGTTTTTTGGGTGTTGAGTTTGATAAATTCTTTATAGATTTTGGAGAGTAACCCTTTATCTGATATATCATTTGCAAATGTCTTCTACCAGTTCATACATTGCCTTTAAGTTTTATTGATTGTTTCCTTCACTGAACAGCTTTCTATTTTGCTGAGGCCCCGGTAGTTTATTTTTGCTTTTGTTTCCTTTGCCTCAGAAGACATATCTAGTAAGAAGTTGCTATGGCTGATAACAAAGAGATTATTGCCTGTGTTCTCCTCTAGGATTTTGATGGTTTCCTGTCTCACACTTAGTTCTTTACCCACTTTGAATTTATTTTTGTGTATGGTATAAGAAAGCGGTCCAGTTTTATTCTTTTGCATATTGATGTCCAGTTTTCCCAACACCATTTGTTGAAGAGACTGCCTATTTTTCATTGGACATTCTTTCTTGCTTTGTTGAATATTAATTGGCCAAAACCTTTTTTTAAAATTCCATTTGTAATAGTATCAAAATAAATTTTAAAAACACTTGAGAGTATACTTAACAGAGAAATGCAAAACTTGTATGCTGAAAACTACAAAGCATTGTTCAAAAAAATTTAAGAGTATCTAATAAACTGGAAAGGCAGCCTATGCTTATGGATTGGATGATACAATATTTTTAGAATAGCAATACTCCTCAAATTGATCTAGAGTTTCAAAAAATTTCCTATCAAATTCTCAGCTGGCTTCTTTGTAGAAAATGACAAGCTAAAATTCATATGTAAATGTTAAAGACCCAGAATAGCAAAGATAATCTTTAAAAGAAAAAACAAATTTGATAGACTCACCCTTAAACAATTTCAAAACATACTACAAAGTTATGGTAGTCAAAACTGTGCAGTACTGGCATAAGGATAGACAGATATAGACCAATGAAATAGAACTAAGAGTCCAGAAACAAACCTACACTTTTATACCAATTGATATTTGACAAGGGCACCAAAACAATTATTTGGGGAAAGATAATCTCTTCACAAATGGTCCTGGGCCAACTAGATATAAACATTCAAGGAATGATTTTGGATTTCTTTTTTTTAAGATTTTATTTATTCATTCATGAGAGACAGAGAGAGAGAGCCAGAGACACAGGCAGAGGGAGAAGCAGGCTCCATGCAGGGAGCCCGATATGGGACGGGATCCCGCGTCTCCAGGATCAGGCCTGGGCTGAGGGTGGCGCTAAACCGCTGAGCCACCTGGACTGCCCTGATTTTGGATTTCTACCTCAAACCACACACAATGCAAAAATTAACCTAAAGTGGATCATTTGCCTAAAATTAAGAGCCAAGATTATACACTCTTAGAATAAATCATCATAAATCTTAGAGATTTGGAGTTATGCAATGATTTCTTCAATACAACAAAGAACCCATATACTATAAAAAAGATTGAAAAGTTTCACTTCATCAAAGTTAAAACTTTTGTGAGCCATATAACACCATCGAGAAAGTGAAAAGATGGATGCCTGAGTGGATGAGCTTCTGTCTTCAGCTCAGGGCATGATCCTGGGGTCCTGGGATGGAGTCCCACATCAGGCTCCCTGCAGGGATCCTGCTTATCCTCCTGCCTATATCTTTGCCTTTCTGTGTTTCTCATGAATAAATAAATCTAAAAAAAGTGAAAAGACAAGACAATTTACAGAATAGAATAAAATATTTGTCAATCATATCTGTTGGGACTATTATCCACAGTATATAATGAACTCTTACAACTCAATAAAAGACAAATGCCCAATTTAAAAATGGGCAAATGACTGGAAACCTATATCTTCCACTCCCTTTCATCCATATTGCCCATTCCTCTGCCTCCTCCCCACTGGCAACCATCAGTTTTTCTGTTTTTATAGGTCTGATTCTGATTTTTGTTTATTTGCTTGTTTTATTCTTTTTAGACTCCACATAAGTGAAATCATATGGTATTTGTCTTTCTCTATCTGATTTATTTCACTTAGCACAATAACCTCTAGCTTCATCTATGTTGTTACAAATAGCAAAAGTCTTATCCTTTTTCATGGGTGAGTAATATTCTATCATATATATAAAAGATACACATAAGGAACATAGTCAATGGTATTGCAATAGCTTTATATGGTGACTGTGGCTATGCTTGAGTTGTGCATAAATATATAAACTCGTTAAAACTTTGTTGTACACTTGAAACATTGTGTAACATTGTGTGTCAACTATACCAAATTTTTTAAGTGACCAAATTATTAGAATAGATTTTCATCCAAAGAAGGTAAGTAAATGACCAATAAGTGCATGAAAAGGTTTCAACTTCACTAATTATCCAGGAAACACAAGTGAAAACCACAATGATATATTACCTTACAACTGTTAGGATGGCTATTATCCAAAAAAAGAAAAGTAATGAAGAAGATGTAGAGAGATTGAAAATTTTGTACATTGTTGTTGGAAATGAAAAATGGTGCAGCCACTATGAAAAATACTATACAAATTCCTCAAAAATTAAAAATAGAACTACCATAAGATTCAGCAATCCTACTTCTGCATATATGTCCAATAGAGAAGAGAATTGAAATCATAATCTGAAAGATATCTGGATCTTCATGTTTATTGCATCATTATTTAAAATAGCCAATATATGAAAATAACCCAAATGTTCATTAACAGAGATATAGATAGATAGATGATAGATGATAGATAGATAGATAGATAGATAGATGATAGATAGATAGATAATATATAGACTATGGCATTTTCTACAACCATAAAAAGAAGAAAATCCTACCATTTGCAACAACATGGATGAACCTGGAAGATGTTATGTTAAGTGAAGTAAGCCAATCACAGAAGCACAAATACTGCATGATTCCATTTATATTAGGTATCTGAAATAATTAAGCTTACAAAAGCAGAGGACAGAATGGTGATTACCAGGGATTTGGATGAGTTAAAAATAGAGTTGTTCGATGAACATAAAATTCATAAAATTTCGGTTATAAAAAATGAATACGGGGATCCCTGGGTGGCGCAGCCGTTTGGCGCCTGCCTTTGGCCCAGGGCGCGATCCTGGAGACTCGGGATCGAATCCCACATCGGGCTCCCGGTGCATGGAGCCTGCTTCTCCCTCTGCCTGTGTCTCTGCCTCTCTCTCTCTCTCTGTGACTATCATAAATAAATAAAAATTTAAAAAAAATTTAAAAAAAATGAATACGTTTTAGGGATCTGATGTACAACATTGTGCCTGCAATTAACAATATTGTACTGTGCACTTCAAAATTTGTTAAGAGAATAGATCTCATATAAAATCTTCTTTTTTATATAAATTTATTTTTTATTGGTGTTCAATTTGCCAACATATAGAATAACACTCGGTGCTCATCCCCTCAAGTGCCCCCCTCAGTGCCCGTCACTCAGTCACCCCCACCCTCCCGTCCACCTCCCCTTCCACCACCCCTAGTTCGTTTCCCAGAGTTAGGAGTCTCTCATGTTCTGTCTCTCTTTCTGATATTTCCCACTCATTTTTTCTCCTTTCCCCTTTATTCCCTTTCACTATTTTTTGTATTCCCCAAATAAAGGAGACCATATAATGTTTGTCCTTCTCTGATTGACTTATTTCACTCAGCAATAACTTCCATGTCGAAGCAAATGGTGGGTATTTGTCGTTTCTAATGGCTAATATTCCATTGTATACATAAACCACATCTTCTTTATCCATTCATTGTGGGTTTTTTTTTTCATTGTGGTTTTGATTTGTATTTTCCTGATGGCAACTGATGCGGAGCATTTTCTCATGTGCTTGTTGGCCATGTCTATGTCTTCTGCTGTGAGATAGAAATCTCACGTCTTTTACCCATTTCATGATTGGATTGTTTGTTTCTTTGCTGTTGAGTTTAATAAGTTCTTTATAGATCTTGGATACTAGCCCTTTATCTGATTCCTCATTTGCAAATATCTTCTCCCATTCTGTAGGTTGTCTTTTAGTTTTGTTGACTGTATCTTTTGCTGTGCAAAAGCTTCTTATCCTGATGATCATATAAAGTCTTCTTAACACACACAAAAGAGGTGCAAGTAAACTTTTGGTAATAATGAATATGTCTATTTTCTTGATTGTGGTGATAGGTTCATAAGCATATGCATACGTTTAAGCTCATCAGATTATATACATTAAATAAGTACAGTATTTTGCATATCAGTTGTACCTCAATAGGGCTGTTAAAGATAAAAAATATATTGGCTATAAAAATATTTATTGAAGGATAGTAATATTTTTAAAATTAGGTTATTGTGATGGTTGTATAACTCTTTGCATATACCAAAACCACTAATTATACATTTTAAGCAGGTGAAATTAGTGATATGTAAATTATATATCATTAAAAGTCTTTAAAGAGTTGAAATTGTTGAACAAAATGGTCTCAAAGATCCTTATAACTCTCACATTCTGGGACTCTATAATGTTAAATCTAATCTACTGTATCCATGTAACCACTTCCTGTTGTCTGCTTTCTTTATACACACTCTACTGGATTCCTTTCACCTCTGAACTCAAAATGAAAAGACTATTTTAAAATTCCATTACAGATTATATCAATAGTTATCAATAAATGCACTTATCAGGCATTTTAGAGACACTCTTTTTTTAAAAATATTTTATTTATTTATGAGAGACACAGAGAGAGAGACATAGACACAGGCAGAGAGAGAGAAGCAGGCTCCATGCAGGGAGCCCGATGTGGGACTCGATCCCAGGACTCCAGGATCAGGCCCTGAGCCGTAGGCAGATGCTTAACCACTGAGCCACCCAGGCCTTCCTAGAGACACTCTTAATGTACAAAGCACAGCACAAAGTGATGTAACTAATATAGAGATAATTATGTCTTAGCCCCTGCCTCCAAGCATCTGACAGATATGACCTCAAAGAGCTATAAACAAATGCAGAAGGAAGGCCTGCTGAATGTACCAGAGAAAGAAGTCTTGAAAAAGGACATCCCTGGTGGCTACCTACTGCCCAGGGCATGATCCCTGGAGACCTGGGATCGAGTCCCACATTGGGCCCCCTGCATGGAGCCTGTTTTTCCCTCTGCCTGTGTCTCTGCCTCTCTGTGTGTGTATGTGTGTGTGTCTCTCATGAATAAATAAATAAAATATTTTTTTTAAAAAAAGAAAGCTTGACAAAGTAGGAAGAACTCAAGCTTTAAATAATGAATATGCATTTAGTAGGTGGACACAAGGGTATCTAGGCTAGAAAATTATGTGACCCAAAGGGTACAAACAGGAGAGTCTGTTCTTAATGCCATTCCCCCTAGGACCTCATTTATGCAATACCCAAAGTTTTGTTATCATAAATATTTGAATGCCATTAATTACATTCCTTTTGAAGTATTCTATCATTCATACTGCTTACCTCTATCCTCCAACTAGTGTAAATTGGTAAGGCTTTACTGCATTCCTACCCGTATTGCTTCACTTAATGACTACAAAGGAGTTCAATTTTTTATGGTCTTCTGTGGATTAAGAAAGTAATACATTTATTTTCTTTGAAGTCAGAACTGGTACATGAGGCAGTCCAAAACTAAAATAAATAAATACTCATTCTTTTCATGACATCAATACAAATATGATTAATTAAAGATTCCCATGAGGATTTTGCAGTTGAAGATTTTTAAAAATTATTAGACATTATTTAGAGCAGTTTAGATTTACAGAAAAATTAAGCAAAAAGTACAGAATTCTCATCCACTCCTCCTGCTTTGCGCTCACACACAGTTTCCCTTACTATGAACATCTTGCATTAGTGTGTTATGTTTGTTAAAAGTGATAAACAAATATTGATGCATTAATATTAACAAAAAGTCATAGTTTACATAAGAGTTCACTCTGTATTATACAATTTCATATTTTTTCTCCAAGATTTTATTTGAATTCAAGTTAGTTAACATATAGTGTAATGTTGGTTTCAGTAGAAAAATGTAGTGATTCATTACTTACGTATAACACCCAGTGCTCATCACAACACATGCCCTCCTTAATGCCTATCACCCATTTAGCCCATTCCCCCACCCACAACCCCTCCAGCAACTCTCAGTTTGTACTCTATAGTTAAGAGTCTCTTATGGTTTGCCTCTCTCTCTGTTTTTATCTTATTTTATTTTTCTTTCTCCTCACCTGTGTTCATCTGTTCTGTTTCTTAAATTTCACATATGAGTGAAATCATATATACAATTCCATGGTTTTGACAAACACGTCTTTTGTCCACCATTACAGTATCATACAAAATAGTTTCCCTGTCTTAAAAACTTCTGTACTCCTTTTATTTATTCATCCCTCCCTTGTTGTCCCTGAACCCTTGGAAAATATCGATCTTTTTAGTGTCTCAATAGTTTTGCCTTTTCCAGAATGCCATATATAGTTAGCATCATACAGTATGCAGCCTTTAAAACTGACTACTATCACTTAACAACATGCTTTTTAAGGTTCCTGGATGTGTTTTTATAGCTTGATAACTTATTCCTTTTATGACTGAATAGTATTCCATAGTCTGGATGTACCACACTTTGTTCATCCATTTGCCTACAGAAGAATATCTTGACTGCTTCAAAGTTTGAAAATTATGAAAAAGGATGCTGTAAGTATTTATGTGAAGGTTTCTGTATGGACAAAAGTTTTCAACCCATTTAGGTAAATACCAAGGAGTGAGATTGCTAAATTGTATAGTAAAACAGTTTAACTTTGTGATAAACTGCCAAACTGTCTTCCAAAGTGACTATATCATTTTCCATTCCCACCAGCAAGATGTTGCTACCATTTCAAAATATTTTAATGAAAACTATTTTTAATTTTGAGTTATGTGAACTTCTTAGCCATTATGGTTAATTTCTGTATCTAGAAAATAGGTGATAAGAGGGAAAAACCAGAATGTAGATTCCAATTATCCATGTGGTTTTCTGAGATCACAATGATTCCTTTCAAAAACACAGATAGTACCAAAGCCCATCTAAATTGGAAAGGAAAATTTCTACAAGACTGGATTTTATGCAATGAAAATAAGCTTGAAAGTCTGTTTTCTAAAGGATAAATATGTACCATTTACATCAATGTGGAAGGAACTGGAGAGTATTATGCTGAGTGAAATAAGTCAACCAGAGAAAGACAAGACAATTATCAAATGATTTCACTCATATGTGGAATATAAGAAATAGTGAAAGGGACCATAGAGAAGGAGGGAGAATGGAATGGGGAAAAATTAGAAAGAAAGACAAACCATGAGAGACTCAACTCTGGGAAATAAACTGAGGGTTGCTGAAGAAGAAGTGGGTGGGGGGATGAGGTAACTGGGTGATGGGCATTAAGGAGAGTACATGATGTGATGACCACCGAATGTTATGCTATATGTTAGCAAATTGAATGTAAATAAAAATAAATAAATAAATAAATAAGTAAATAAATAAATAAATAAATAATAGATAAATATTGTGATGAAAGTAAAAATAGAAAGAAAAAATCTCTTTTCTTTTTTTTTAAAGATTTTATTTGTTTACTCATGAGAGACAGTGATAGAGGCAGAGACACAGGCAGAGGGAGAATCAGGTTCCACGCAGGGAGCCTGATGCAGGACTTGATCCTGGGTCTCCAGGATCACACCCTGGGCTGAAGTCTAAACCGCTGAGCCACTCGGGCTGCCCTGTTTTCTAATTCTGTTGAAACTTTCTCAGTGGGGTTTACCCACTGAAGAGCTTCAGACAGTCAAGGGTAGAGAAAACACACATGAACCTTCTATAATTTCTAGAACTTCAAGGTCAGTATTCCCAAATCAATCTTCACCCTTCATTGAGTATGCAAGGAGAGAGACTTAATAAATCCAACTCAAGTAAATGAGGAGGAGTGGGTTAAAAATATAAAGGAGTCCCAAAGAAAGTGAAGGATAAGAACTGATGTATAACAAGGCTTCATAGGAACTGGAACTGGGATAGAAGTGGAATTTTTATGAGTGCTAACTCTAAAGCCAGACTGCCTGGGGTCAAATCCTTATTAACTCTGTGACTTCATACAAGTCACTAGCCATTCTGTGCTTCAATTTCTTCATCTGTAAAATAGAATAATGATCATATTTACTTCATAGTAAGTATGTAAAGATTAAGAGAATTAGTATAGGTAAAGATTATGAAGAGTGACTGGCATATAGTAAGTAAATATCAAATATTATTATCAAGGACTAAGATCTCTCTCTCTCTCTCTTTCAGTCTTTTCCTTTACATCCCTGGCTTTATTTACAGACCATCCTTGCCCCTTTTTTTGTAAACCAAGTTCAACTGCCTCTATATTTTTTCTGCTCTCTCAGAATTTCAGGTTGATTGTTGGCTTCTATCTTATTTTCTTGGTCAATCTAGCTAAAGGTTTGTCCTTTTGCTTACTATACTTCAAAATGATGGCTATGTAGTGTAGTGGTTAAGAGCATAGACTCTGGATCCAAACTTCCTGGATTTTGATCTTAACTCTGCCACTTATTACCTGAGCATCCTTAAGCAAGCCTCTTTGTGATTCCATTTCCTAGTTTGTTTAAGGGTGATGATAGTAATAGAATCTACCCCATAGTCTGTTGGGAGGATTGAATGAGTTAAGATTTTGCCTGGTCTATATAACAAGTGCTGCATGAGTATTTGCTTTTGAGTTTTGTTTCTGCTGCTGACTGAATCAGAGTAAAGTTTGTTTGGCATAGCTCATTTTTGTAGGCCGGCGATTCTTGTATTATAAATTGGTGCTAAGGCTAGGAATAGATTTTCTTTGTTTAGGTACCCACATATGGTCCAGTCAGTCATGGCCAGGGCAAAAGGGACAAAGCATACAAAGAATACATCACTACTACCCTTGGTAGGACTGCATGGGTGGGCAGTTTACATTTCCTTTAGAGTGTGAGTGGGCAAGTGCTGTAAATATACCTAGGACACATAGAGTTCTCAGTAAATATTGCTAATTTTGAGTGAGCTGTATGTCAAAATCAGATATAGATTGGCCTGAGTATGCATGAGGTCCATCCAGATCTCTTCTCAGAAATATGTTTCAAACCATGGGACTCCTGGGTGACTCAGCAGTTGAGCATCTGCCTTTGGCTCAGGGCATGATCCTGGAGTCCTGGAATCGAGTCCCACATCAGGCTTTCTGAATGGGACCTGCTTCTCTCTCTATGTCTCTGCCTGTGTGTGTGTGTGTGTGTCTCATGAATAAATAAATAAATAAAATCTTTAAAAAAAAAACAAAAAAATATGTTTCAAACTAAATCTTAGAACCAGAGAATGTCATAACTGACTAAGATCCTAAAGAGATCTTCCAAGTACAAACTCCTTACCCATGATCTCTGGTCCACATTACAGCTTAGTAAACTAAAATCCATAAACTGTATACAATAATTCAAATCATACAGTAAATTACCAAGAAATCTCAGTTATGCTATAATTGCTGATGTACCATTTAATTCACCCCTTAATCCAAGTGCTTGTATGAAACTATTTTCTATAGATCTCTAACCATACATACGTTTCATCTAATTAGTCAGTTTTATGGCCAAGCCTTAAGCCAATGATTATTTTTATTTAGGTTCTTATATTCCTTCTCACTGGCTTCTACCTAAAGATAGCACCTCATAAATATGTTTTTGAATGACATTCCCACCTGATCCTCTGCCACATAAAAGAAATACAGTCAGAAATACTGAAAAAGAAAAACAACTTATAGCATGGTCTCATCCATAATCCAGCTTTACTGCATAAGGTACTTATATATAATATATTGTTATATCCACCAAAATATCAGTATTTTAAAGGAAAATATAAAATATCTATGTAATAAAAATGACTATATTTCAACAACAACAAAAAACAGCATGAGGTTTTATTATTTCAGGCATTACTCATAAAACAAGATATCTCCTGCTAGTTAACTCCTGATTGTCAAAGTCCAGAAGCCATGGCAAGCAATCTGTAAGACCTGAAGCAAAATGGAACCGTAAGCAATCAGGAACATAGATACTAACTGAAGACAAATTGTGGCAGACCAATTAATCACTTTACATTGGAACAAATTAGAATCATTTTCAAATGAACACCCTCATCAGACATCCCTGAAATTAAGTAAAGCAATCAGCAAGTGCTTTTTGGGTTGTTGGTGAGGATGGAATTGATCTCAGGGCTGATTAGCTCTGAAGACCATACGTATGCTTTGCAAAATGAGAAGAAAGGATATTCTGATAATGGTTTTAGGCAACACAGAGTCAAATAATGGACAAGGATCATGGTCCATTTATAAAGGAAAATAAAAACCCTTAGATGCACAAAAAAGATTTATCCAAATTCCAATCTGGCCATATTAGCAGACCCTAATAGCATATAAATCCATTAAAAGACGGCTACTGCCTGGGCCAGAACTTTGGAGTTGGCTCAGTTTGTATTCATTGGCCACACAATATTGTTTTTTGTGCTACATGTCCCTTCACAGTTCCCCCAAGTTCTGTATGGTTTCACACTCCCCCTTGGTGACCCAGGACCCCCTACTGTGAACCTCTCCTCCAATAGTGAGGGCTCTGAACTTCCCTTTTCTCCCTCTGAACTCAAAATTGCCCTGCCCTACCTTCTGTTCATCATAGCATTCAGTCCTCAAATGGCTCCACGGATTTGACAGTACACAAGAAGGGGCTGAGAATTTACAATATCATGAATTAGTTACTGCTTCCAAGATCAGTGTGTTAACACAAAATATTTAAATCCAAAAATTCAAACCCCTAATGGTGGTGGATTTTTTTTTCAGGCACGTCAGCAAGCTAGGAAAGAGTTTTTTTTCCTTTTAAAAGAAGAGAACTTAAGGCATGAGTGCCAGCGTTGGCTCTGCTACTAGTTGACAATGTGGCTTTGTACAACTCACTTGGTTTCTAGCAGTATCAGTTTTCCTCTCTGAAAAATGGAATGGATTATTTAGATTCTTTCCAGTTCTAATAATCTGTACTTAGTAAATCTCAGCACATTTATTACTTAACTTATTCTACCTCTGTATAAGGTTGGCGTTAGCTGTCACCAATCACGCTGATAGAGAAGGCCCTTTTTCCACATTTCATGCCACCAAATATATTTACAGTTAATTCAATAGAACTAATTCCTTTACAATGGACACTATGTAAAAGATGTTGGCTAAAGTGGCATGAGATTTCAAAGTACAATGGGAACATATGCTTACAAAAGGGTACATGTGGAATAAGATGTCTGTGACCTATAATGGGAAGAATATTGGATTAAAAGTCAAGTAACTTGAATTCAAACTTTAGGTCTACTACTTATTAGCTCCATGATTGGCTTTAGGCAAGTCTCTTAAATTCTTGAATATCCATTTATGTGTTTTCTAAAAGGAAGGCTAAATATTCCTAGTTTCTAAGTTTGAGGGACTGCTGTGAGGGTTAAATGAGAAATATATGTGAATTATTTAGAATGGAATCTGGAAACTAGTTGGAGACCCATTCACGTTACTGGAATCTGAATTGGAAATAAGAATTGCTCAAGCTTTTACCTGAGAAAAATCTTGATGCATATTGATGTTTGTAATATCCTCGAGGTTCACCTGTTGTCTTATATGTCAGGATTTCCTTTCTTTTGAGACTGAATAATATATACATATATATATATTATGTAATATGTATGATATATATGTATATATGTATATATCCACATTTCTTTATCTATTCATTTGTTGATGGAAATTTAGATTATTCCTGCATCTTGTCATGATTCCACATATATGAGATATCTGAAAAAGTCAAAATTATAGAAGGAGTAGAATGGTGGTAGCCAGGGGCTGGGTGGGGGGGGGAATGGAAAGTTGCTGTTCAATGGGTATATAGTTTCAGTTATGTAAGATGAAAAAATTCTAGAGATCTGCTGTACAATACTATGCTTATAACTAACATTACTGTATTGTACACTTAAAAACGTGTTAAAAGAGGGATCCCTGGGTGGCGCAGCGGTTTGGCGCCTGCCTTTGGCCCAGGGCGCAATCCTGGAGACCCAGGATCGAATCTCACATCGGGCTCCCGGTACATGGAGCCTGCTTCTCCCTCTGCCTGTGTCTCTGCGCCTCTCTCTCTCTCTCTCTCTGTGACTATCATAAATAAATAAAAATTTTAAAAAATGTGTTAAAAGAGTATAGGTCCCATCTTGAGTGTTCTCACAACAAATGAAACTTAGTTTTATATGATAGGCTGATCTGGAGAAATTGAGCTGTGAAAAAGATCCATAAACACATATTCTCCTCATAATATTATGAAAGTATAAGGAAGAATTTCAGCCATTGTGAAATTCAAAGAAATGTCACAAGGGCATTCATCTACAGATTTATTTCTTTCTGTTTAGAGACAGAGATGAAAAAGTGGGAAAGAGAACATTTTATTTTTGTGCATTATTTTTACTTTTCTACATGTCTCAGAATTTGTTACTATTGTTATTTTATATTTATCAAAATAAAGCTATGGGATGTTTCCTCAGAGAGGCAATAGAAAGCTGTATTGGAAATATCTGTGCTAGCTAATACTTGACTAGATTTTCTAAGGTAATAATTTCTGGTGCCGTTTTTTAAAAAAAGATTTTATTTATTTATTCATGAAAGACACACGCACAGAGAGGCAGAGACACAGGCAGAGGGAGAAGCAGGCTCCATTCAGAGAGCCTGATGTGAGACTCGATCCCAGGACTCCAGGATCATGCGCTGAGCCACCCAGGCATCCCTTTCTGGTGCCTTTTCAAGAAACTTTAAAAGTCCTTTAAAGTTACAAGACAAGGGATCCCTGGGTGGCGCAGTGGTTTGGCGCTTGCCTTTGGCCCAGGGCGCGATCCTGGAGACCCGGGATCGAATCCCACGTCGGGCTCCCGGTGCATGGAGCCTGCTTCTCCCTCTGCCTGTGTCTCTGCCTCTCTCTGTGACTATCATAAATAAAAATTAAAAAAATTTTAAAGTTACAAGACGATTTTATTTATTTTTATTTTTTTATAATAAATTTATTTTTTATTGGTGTTCAATTTGCCAACATACAGAATAACACCCAGTGCTCATTCTGTCAAGTGTTCCCCTCAGTGCCCGTCACCCATTCACCCCCACCCCTCGCCCTCCTCCCCTTCCACCACCTCTAGTTCATTTCCCAGAGTTAGGAATCTTTATGTTCTGTCCCCCTTTCTGATATTTCCCACACATTTCTTCTCCCTTCCCTTATATTCCCTTTCACTATTATTTATATTCCCCAAGTGAATGAGAACATATAATGTTTGTCCTTCTCCGATTGACTTATTTCACTCAGCATAATACCCTCCAGTTCCATCCACGTTGAAGCAAATGGTGGGTATTTGTCATTTCTAATGGCTGAGTAATATTCCATTGTATACATAAACCACATCTTCTTTATCCATTCATCTTTTGATGGACACCAAGGCTCCTTCCACAGTTTGGCTATTGTGGACATTGCTGCTAGAAACATCGGGGTGCAGGTGTCCCAGCGTTTCATTGCATCTGAAGCTTTGGGGTAAATCCCCAACAGTGCAATTGCTGGGTCGTAGGGCAGGTCTATTTTTACCTCTTTGAGGAACCTCCACACAGTTTTCCAGAGTGGCTGTACCAGTTCACATTCCCACCAACAGTGTAAGAGGGTTCCCTTTTCTACAAATCCTCTCCAACATTTGTGGTTTCCTGCCTTGTTAATGTTCCCCGTTCTCACTGGTGTGAGGGGGTATCTCATTGTGGTTTTGATTTGTCTTTCCCTGATGGCAAGTGATGCAGAGCATTTTCACATGTGCATGTTGGCCATGAAGAGAAATCTCACAGAGGAATACAAGACGATTTTAATCTCCAAACTGGGGTTTTACTTACAGAGATGTATAGAATAATGCAAAAGGTACACAATTGTTTCATTTCCATATAAGAACTGGACTTTTTTTAAAACAAGAGAGATGATTTCAATCATAGATAAATTATGCATACCTTAATCTTATGTCAAATAAGAATTTCATAAAATAAGCAATTTAACTACATATGAGCTAAATATAGTTATATGCTTATTTATCTGCGTGGTTAGTTTAGACTTGTCCCACATTTAGACACTAAAAGAAACTTCTCATCAATTTAATAAACTATAATGTGTCTACTCTTATTATTTGAGGAACTAGGTTAATGGTTTGGAAACTCAGAAATGAATGAGACATTATCTCTGCCTTTCAAGAAGCACGCAGATTCCTTGTTAGGAAGATGAATGAACATGACTCTGAGTATTCTAGCTTATGTGACTAAGTGACACCATTATCTAGGCAGGAGAGAAAACCAATTTGAATGGAAGAAATAAGTCTGATTTAGAACAGGTTGTGTTTGACATGACATTAGGACACCGGGTGAAGAAGTTTTGTATATAGGTAGATAGTCTGGGGCTCAGGAAAAATTTCAGAGCTGGAAATATAGATTATTGAATCATATTCATAAAGCACATAGTTGAAACCAAGGGACTGAACGTAATCACCTAGGAAGAACAGATATCATGTGAGAAAAGGACCTGAGAACAGTGTAATGAGAAATATTCTTAAGGAGCAAAGAGAATAATAAAAGCTGTGGAAAGAGAATGGCAGTTCCAAACAAATACTACTGATTGAACTCGTGTCTAATTTTATTCCCTCCTGAAACCTCATTAATACAACAAAATAGATTATTTAGAGTTATCAACCCACATAAACAAAGAACAAGAAAGGAGACAACATAATTTTGGAAGCTGGAAAGCAGGTGGCTGAGTGGTAACTAATTTAACAATTAGAAGAATCAAAGGTAATTGTTTCTGGAAACCGAAATAGACGGGAAATATGCAGGTGTAACTACTTATTTTTGTAACTGTTTTGTGACAGCCTATTAGAATGCTAGAGGCCAACATCTGAGTATAAATAGAGAAGCAAATCAAAGATTAATTGAAGACATCAAATATGAACTATGCCTTCCTTCAAGAGGTTTAGTTATAAAAGAAATGAGTTAGTTATAGCTTGAGGAATAAATATAAGAAATATATGTTTTGGTGTCTATAAAACATTTTAGACTGGAACAAATTTGTAGACTGTGAGGAAAGATAAGAAGAGTTAAAATGAAGTTCAGTGGTGTAAGAGAGGAGGAAGAAAAGGATGAATAACTACAGGGTCATTGGATGGAGAAGTAGGAGAGAATTATTATCTAGTGCATTTTTTAGTGAAATAGAAATGTAGGTCATCTGCTCAAAGTGAAGGGGTTTGAAGTAGGGGCTTGAGAAAAAGAATGAAGTTTTAGAACAGCTGCAGAGGGAAATGGAAGAGCCAACTATGGATTAAGAAAAGGATTAGGGGGACGCCTGGGAGGCTCAGTGGTTGAGTGGAATTCCAGGATAGAGTCCTGCCTCCAGAATTCTGGGATCCAGTCCTGCATCAGGCTCCTGCAGGGAAGCCTGCTTCTCCTCCCTCTGCCTGTGTCTCTGCCTCTCTGTCTCTCATGAATAAATAAATAAAATCTTAAAAAAAAGGATTAGGATGAGATTTAAGGATCTGAGTGATATTGGAAAGCATACATTTGTAGTGGAGCCAATGAACATTGAACATGCAATTTTCCCCAGATGAAACTTAAGCAGACTGGGAACAAGAATAAGCAAAGTGGACCACTGAAATGAACCAGGACTGGGCAAGCATTGCCAAAGTTATGATATGGAAGGTGAAGGAGTCAAAGAATGGAAAACATTTGTGAGTGTGTCATTGAAATGAGGTACAGAATAGGGTGGAAGGGAGAAGATAGGATGTGGCTGCTAGCCAAAGAAATTAAGTAATGAAGGTCACAATAAAAAGCAATTTGGTTGATCACAAAGCCATTCCTCAGCATTTCACATACAAGTTCAGATAACTATTGCCTCTGTGACCAAACCTCTAAACACTTTTAGTTTGATAGTTGTTGATTTTCCAGCAAGTGTGGTGTTAACGAAACTTAAATGACTGCTTTCTACAATGAGTTACTTCATTGTGGTGATTTTTATTCCAGTTTTCCATTGTTTTCAAGGTATTTCTCTCAATTAATTTTAGCCAATTCAGCTTGGGTTGGGGAGAGGGCTTAGGCAAAATGAAGAGAATTGTGTATTTAACAATCTCTTTTTGTGTATGGCTCTAGGTTTGGCTCTGCCTCAGAAACACTTAACTGTGGGGAACACAGAGAACATTTGGAAATTATCAATTTTCTGAAGGTCCCAAAGTGTTGCCTGTCCTAAACAGAAATTCTGGCAAATCCCCTTTCCCATCTTCCTCTAGAGGGCAGCTTCTTCCCTCATCAGTTTGGAAGCATGACTTCCCAGATAGCTGTTCACCATTTGCAGGTTCTGATTTTACAGCACTAGGGAAGTTGGGTATGAGTGGGGAGGGATATTTGTTTACCAGATAATGCAGAGGACTTAAGGATTGTCAATTCCCAAACCATGAATTCTTCCTTCAGCCTTCTGGATCATATCATGAATGTTCAGGAGAAATTTTTCTTTCTACCCACAAAACTATGGTAGATTCAGACATTTTTACAGTAGTAATAATTGCCCCTGACTAGCAAAAAGAATAGGAGTAACTCTTTCAGCGTCCCTCCAGTTATAGGAAAATGTCCCATAACTCTGATTCTATTTCTTCATTACTAAGTGGTTTACTTAAGATAAATACTTTTGAGGGAAAAATGTTTCCAATTATTTTAAGATTACCAACTCTGGTGTATGACAACATAACCTTTAATTAGTGTGCCTTATATTTTCAGGGACAAATGTTTATGCTCAAAGAAGCTATAAAATACTTATACTTCATCATGTTGGTTCCCTGCTCCTTACTGTTGGAAAACAGGAACTTACTGGAGTTACTCAAATAGGTACTAGATATTATGTTCTACCACACATTATTTTTTAAAGATTTTTTTATTTATTTGAGAGAGAGAAAGAGAGACTATGAGTGGGGGGACAAGCAGACAGAGAGGGAGAATCCCTGCTGAGCAGGGAGTCTGATGTGATGTGTTACTCCATTGATTGGCAGATGCTGAGATCATGATCTGAGCTGAAAGCAGATGCTTAACTGACTGAGCCACCCAGGCATCCCTCTATTGCACATTATTCATCAAATGAAAATCTCCACAGAATTTGATATCATATAATTTCTCTCAACACAGTCCTGCTATTTTTATGCACAAAGGCATAAAAGTTCTAAATGTCTGTCTGGCTATTCAATTACCATTGAAGCCTTTCAATCAGTCCTAAAAGTTGCAGTATAACTATTATTTATACAATTAAAAAGTAAAATCCAGTAAGATAGCCTTAAAATGCAACATCAATTGTTCATAGAACAAATATTCATGAGTTGTGCAAAATAGCTATTAAAGAAACAGACAAGTTAACACAGTTTTGACTATATCTTCTCAATCTTTGGAATATGAAGAACCAATTTTGGTACCAGTATATCAGTTTTGTTGACAAAAAATACTTTCAGAGAAAAACTTGAAAGAGTAATGCAGCTGTCTATAGACTATATAAGTGTGCTAGACATTTTTCAGAGTCTGTAATTAAAGAAGTAGAAATATGACTAAGTCTGCACAAAAGTAGCAATATTCGCAGTTTTATAAGTTTAAACAGACCAAAAATAATCTAGTCCTGTATAAAATTTTTAAAAAAGGCTTTGGCTGACCTTGAAGCTAAAGTATACTTGCTGAAAAAGCCCTTTTAAGATGTAATTTAATATCTTTCAGAAGAGAAGTCAAAGAACATGAGAGACTCCTAACTCTGGGAAACGAACAAGGAGTGGTAGAAAGGGAGGTGGGTAGGGGGTGGGAGTGACTGGGTGATGGGCACTGAGGGGGTCACTTGATGGGATGAGCACTGGGTGTTATGCTATATGTTGGCAAATTGAACACCAATAAAAAAAATTTAAAAAAGAAGTCAAGACTGTATATATGTATATACAAATATATAAATAATTCATAGAACTCAATAGCAAAATTCAAATATCCCAATTAAAAATGAGCAGAGGATATGAATAGACATTTCTCCAAATAAAACATACATATGGCCAACAGGCACATGAAAAAATGTTCAGCATCCTACTCATCAGGGAAATGCAAATCAAAACAACAATGAGATATTACTTCATACCTGTTAAAAGGGCTATTATAAAAAGTAAAACAAGAAATAACAAATGTTGGAGAGGATGTGGAGAAAAGAGAATGCTTGTACACTGTTGGTAGGAATGTAAACTGGTACAGCCACTGTAGAAAACAGCATGGAGTTTCTTTAGAAAATTAAAAATGGAACTTCTATGAGATCTAGAAATTCTAATTCTAGTTATTTATCCCCAAAAAAGCAAGACCATTAATTTAAAAAGATACATGCACTTGGCATGTTCAGTACAGAATTTTTTACAATAGCTATGATATGAAACAACCTAAGTGTTCACCAATCGATGGATGAATAAAGATGTGAGATACATAAAAAATACTACTCAGCCATAAAAAAGAAGGAAATCTTGCCATTTGTGACAACATGGATGGACCTTGAGGGCATTATGCCAATGAAATAAGTCATACAGAGAAAGACAAATGTGTATGATCTCCTTTATATGTGGAATCTAAAGAACACAACACAAGAAAAAAAAATATGCTCATACATACAGAACATATTGGTAGTTGCCAGAAGAGAGGGGAGTGGAAGTGGGAAAAATAGGTAAAGGGGGTCAAAATGTAACAAACTTTCAATTATAAAATAAATACATCATAGAGATACAATATACAGCATGGTGACTATGGTTAATAATACTGTATTGAAAGTTGCCAAGGGAGTAATCTTTGGAGTCTTTATGACAAGAAAAAAATTGTAACTATATATGTCATGAATGGTAACTAGATTGTTGTGATCATTTTACAATGTATACAGATATCAAATCATTATGTTGTACACTGGAAACTAATATAATGTTATATGTCAATTATACCTCAATTAAAAAAAAACTGTCCATGCAAATGACTTCAATCTACTACCTAGATTTTAGCTAATTCTATCTTGTATATATCTTCTAATGTCACTTTCACTTCACAAAAAAAGATCATGTAAACTGTTTGATGAATCTTAAATGTAAGACACTTGTTCTCCTTTAGGTTTAAGATGGAGGAAAAACATGTGCTTTTGCCATTCCTCTGGAATATTTTGGCTCTGACTTTAAGTGAATTCAGCCCACTAAAATCTATCCACAGCAACTTTTATTTCACTTTTGACTCCTATCCTGTTGCTTCTTTCAGGTAAATGACCTTGGCATCTCTCCATACCAGAGCCTTTGGTTTATTGGCTTTCATTCCTCAAAGTACAGCACACCAGGAAGAAAAAGGTCTTTCAAAAGTCTGGCATATATTATTTGACTATAGGGAGGCCCATTCTAGGATAGAGTCATTAAAAACAGTTTTCTCTATCATAAACCAAAACTTATTCTCAGTTGGGAGTGAGTGATAGAATATCCTCAGCTACAAATTTTATAAGAGTAAAGAAATAAAGGAGCACCTCAGTTGATCAAGCGTCTGTTTTTGGCTTGGGTCATGATCTCCAAGACCTAGGATTGAGCCCCACATTGGGCTCCCTGCTCAGCCTATTTCTCCTCTCTCTGTTCTCCACTCATGCTTGTTCTCTCTCTAGTGCTCTTTCTCTCTCAAATAAATAAATAAAAATCTTTTTTTAAAAAAAAGAAATAAATACATGGGTCACTTTTAGATACATGTGTGCATGTCTGCTTTTGTCAGGCTGACGTGATAGCTCAAAAAACTAATCAATATGTTTATTCTAATATGTTAGGGAGTGTACAAGACTACTACATTTAAAAATGTTTATAGGTTAGTTTGGCAGGAAGAAAGAACAACTTTATCTAAGCATCAAGGACATTTGCTGCAAAAGAAGCCAAGAAGTCTGTTTTTCAAAATATTTGTAGTAGGGATCCCTGGGTGGCGCAGCGGTTTAGCGCCTGCCTTTGGCCCAGGGCGCGATCCTGGAGACCCGGGATCGAATCCCACATCAGGCTCCCGGTGCATGGAGCCTGCTTCTCCCTCTGCCTGTGTCTCTGCCTCTCTCTCTCTCTCTCTCACTGTGTGCCTATCATAAATAAATAAAATAAAATAAAAAAAAACAAAATATTTGTAGTAGGAAAAAGTATCCTATAGACAGCCCTTTTTGTAGAAAGGCTTCAAATCTTTTCTGGGTGATTTAAACTGCTTTCCAGTGAACCATGGCCAACTTATGATTAAAAACATAAATAAAAACTAAAATAAAACTGTGAAGTATCCTTTTGGTAGGGTTTTATTTTCCAGAAATCTGTAACACGTATGATTTATGTATTATCCAAATCCAATGCACTAGTAAGTCACTGAAATTTTCTTTAAAGAGGAAATTTATGATTAAGGACTCAGGCCCTATGAGGCTACCATAAATGAAAACAAAATAACTGCCAATACTGTTAGTAGCGAGCCATTTTAATACCCCAAAAGTGGAGAAACCAGTATATCTTGACAAACAGCAACTCATTGCTTAGGCCAAGTAGGTACTCATACACATAGTATGATTTGGAGAAACCAATAAAGACTATCCTAACCCAAAATATCTCCCCTGAATCCTGATTTGATGACTGAAATATCTACCATAACAGTCTCTTTTTTGGGTTAAGGGTGCTGTTACAATAGATCTATGTTTGAGAGCTAACATATAACTTACTATGAACAAATTAATATGGCTTCATATAACTTACTATGAGCAAATTAATGTGGCTTCATTATCTACTCCCTAGCAGAAAGGAGAACTCTGACAATGATAAAGAAAAACTAAGGACTTGAAAATAAAACAATGGATAAGAGAAAGTTCTGAGTTTCTCATTGGGTTTCACTTGGAAAGGTAGTCTGAGTGTTAAGGACATGGGTGTTAAACTACTCTGAAAGAAAAGATGGAACACCAGAAACATCATAATGTGGCAGAAAGAGCACTAACCTAAGAGTTAACACATCTAGTCTAATTGTAGAAATTTGATCCTATGACTTTCAAAAAATCCTACCCTGAATTAAAATTTCTTCATTTATCAAAAGGAAATGGGGTTGATGGAATATGAGATCTCTGAAGTCCTATACAGCATCCTTCTAATCAGAAAGGGTATGGGCAGGAATGCATCTGAGTACAAACTGACTATTTCACTATTTTACCTAGCCCCAATCTTAGTCTTAGGCCCCAAATAACCTTCTGTGGAGAAACTATGGAAGCAGTAAGAAGCAAAATGTATTACCCTTTAAAGAAACCAAATTTCAATGAGTAACAACATTCTCTATCAAAGAAATTATTATTTCTCCTTTTGCTCCTTCTATTTTTGTCATTGTTTTGATTGTTAAAACTAGTTGGCTGCCTGCTAAAACTAGCTGGCTTCCTATTAACAAATTCCATGCCAGTTTTCTCCATATGACACAACAAATTAATTTTACTACATTTTATTTACTGAAGACCTAAAGCTTACCAAGCAAAATTATCTGTTTATTTTCCTAGGTGGGCTTTCAAATATGTATTGTAACAAAACAATAAAAACATGAAAGTGATCATAAGAGTGAGACACCATAGAAGAGATGGGAAACATTTTAAAAACTTCTTGACAGTATAGGATTGTTTTGTATGATTAGCTTTCAAAAACATCACACAGTTGGGGACACTTGGATGGCTCAGTCAAATAAATGTTTGACTCTAGATTTCTGCTCAGGTCATGATCTCAGATCATGAGACCTAGCCTCCCCATTGGGATTCCATGCTCAGTGGGGAATCTGCATGAGATTCTCTCACTCCCTCTCTCTCTGCCCCTCCCCCATTTTCATGAGCTATCTCTCTCTAAAATAAAATAAATCTTTTTTTAAAAGATTTTTTAAAAGATTCTAGTTATTTATTCATGAGAGACACAGAGAAAGAGAGAGAGGCAGAGACACAGGCAGAGGGAAAATCAGGCTCCATGCAGGGAGCCCAATGTGGGACTGGATCCTGGGTCTCCAGGATTATGCCCTGGACTGAAAATGGTGCTAAACCACTGAGCGACCTGGGCTGCACTTAAAATAAATTTTTAAAAAATATTGCACAAGTGATGTTGCAATTACTTAAGTGATGCTACTATATCATCTTGGAGACTATACCTTAGTCTAAAAAGATGTTACTGTAAAAAAATTTAACTGATAATAAATTCAAACCCTCTTTTTACTTCCATTCCTTCTCATTAAATATTAGGCAGTAAAAAGGAAGCACCCACATCACAACCACTTTCTTTTCTACAATTTCCACAGTTTCAAATCAAAACAAAACTGTTAAAACCACTTTCTTTAGTATGTATTGTTCCAGCTCTTTAGCCCAATCTTATTATGACCAACTTGTTTTACTTAAATTTGGGCCTCTCCTCTTAGAACAATAAGAAATTCCACTACTGAATATTTATCAAAAAAAGGAAGGGAGACACTTATTTGTTCCTTTTTCCAGTGGAAACTATAGTTCAGGTTCAGCAAAGGCATTCCTCAGGTTGAATCGCTAATTCTGTAAGTCTAATTGACCAAACTGTATAGGAAAGGCACTTAGAATTTCTCTTTATCAGAATGGACACTTGATGTTTTAAGAAAGACATATCTTTAAAAATTGTTTCATCCTTGATATCTTACTGTTATCTTAATATCATGGTATGTTTGGACTATTTTTTTAACATTTCTCTCCCTGTCTACATGCTAGGGTACTCTTTTTATTCTATTTTTAAAATATTTTATTTACTCATTCGAGAGAGAGAGAGAGAGAGAGAGACATGCAGAGACACAGGCAGAGGGAGAAGCAGGCTCCATGGAGGGAGCCCAACATGGGACTCCAGGATCATGCCCTGGGCTAAAGGCAGGCGCTAAACCGCTGAGCCACCCAGGGATCTCCTATTTGGACTATTTGAAATCTTGACTCTAATTACTCATATTGGTGAGGTCATAACTGTTCAACAAATTGGAAATTTGCTTTGAAAGTGTTATTTGTGTGAAGTACAAAACATTTACAAATGGCTAATTCTACTAAATATGGAATTCATGAGAAAATCATTCACCAAGTTATCTATCTGGCTGTATTTGATACAGTAACTCTTCTAGCATATTCTGGAAAGGATAAATCTGAAACAAGGGAAATAGGGAAGTTCTAGAGTTCCTTAAGGACATAGAGATTATCTAAAAATAGATACCAACTATGTTCAGGTCATTGTGAGGTAAATGAAGATAAATAAATGATCTCTGCCTTCAAAGTGCTTAAGAAAGATAATTTATTTTTCATTAGTCATAGTCCAAATATGGTAAATGCCATTAAAAAGATACAAACAAATTGCTGAAAGAATTAAAAGAACATTAAGTTGCTTCCAGCTGTAGAAATCTACAATAGCTAAGTAATAAAGTAATTAAATACCTTTTGATTGACTAAATGAATGGGTGGATGAAAGATTGCATTACAGGATATGGCAGGTTCATGAGCTGAACCTTGAAGAATATACAGGAGTCATGGCTGTGTTTCTACATGTTAATAACAAAATAGCAGAGAAATTAAGAAAACAATTTCATTTACAATTGAAAAAAAATAATAAAATATATAGGAGTAAAATTAATCAAGGTTGTAAAAATTCTATACTTGGAAACCATAAAGCACTGATAAAAGAAATTGGAGACAACAGAAACAAATGGTAAGATATACCATCGGATTGGATATACCTTTGCTTGAAAAAATTTAATATTATTAAATTGTCCATATTACCCAAAGCAATCTAGATTCAATGTAATATATATCACAATACAAATAGTATTTTTTAAAGAACTAAAAAAAATCCTAAAATTGCATGGAATCACAAAACACCCCAAATAGCCAAAGCAATCATGAGAAAGAAAAACAGAGCTGGTGGTTGTGTGATACACAATCCCAGATTTCAAGATATACTACAAAGCTATAACACAAACAGTACAATACTGGCAAAAAGGGACGCCTGGATTGCTCAGTGGCTAAGCATCTGCCTTTGCCTCAGGGCGTGATCCTGGAGTCCTGGGATCCAGTCACGCATCGGGCTCCCAGTGAGGGACCTGACTCTCCTTCTATCTATGTCTCTGCCTCTCTCTCTCTCTCTCTCTCTCTCTCTCTCTCTCTCTGTGTGTGTGTGTCTCATGCATAAATAAATAAAATCTTTTTTAAAATACTGGCAAAAAATAGACACATACATCAATGGAACAGAATTAAAAGCCCAGAAATAAACCCACAATTATATGGTCAGTTAATTTATGACAAAGGAAGCAAGAATATACAATGGGGAAAAGACAGTCTCTTTAGTAAATGGTGCTGGGGAAACTGGACAACTGCATGTATGAGAAAGAAATTTAATCACTTTCTTACATAACATACAAAAATAAACTCAAAGTAGATTTAAGAACTAAATGTGATACCTTAACCTATAAAACTCCTAGAAGAAAACATTAACAGTAATCCCTTTGACATCACCTAAGCAAAAATTTTTTTAAAGATTTTATTTATTTATTCATTAGAGACACACAGAGAGTGGCAGAGACACAGGCAGAGGGAGAAGCAAGCTCCACGCAGGAAGCCTGATGTGGGACCCGATCCCAGGAATCTAGGACCCATACCAGGGAAACACGAACTACACTAAACTACTAGAACTATACACAAAGCTTTTGCATAGCAAGGGAAACTTTTAACAAAATAAAAAAGCAATTTACTGAATGGGAGAAGATATTTGCAAATAATATGTCTGATATGGGGTTAATACCCAAAATATAGGGATCCCTGGGTGGCGCAGCGGTTTGGCGCCTGCCTTTGGCCCAGGGCGCGATTCTGGAGACCCCGGATCGAATCCCACGTCGGGCTCCCGGTGCATGGAGCCTGCTTCTCCCTCTGCCCATGTCTCTGCCTCTTTCTCTCTCTCTCTCTCTCTCTCTCTCTCTCTCTCTCTCTCTCTGTGACTATCATAAAATAAATAAAAATTAAAAAAAATACCCAAAATATACAATGAACTTATATAACTCAACACCAAAAAACCAAACTAAAAACACAAAACAATCTGATTAAGACATGGGCTAGGGGATCCCTGGGTGGCTCAGCGGTTTCGCGCCTGCCTTTGGCCCGGGGCACGATCCTGGAGTCCCGGGATCGAGTCTCGCGTCGGGCTCCCGGCATGGAGCCTGTTTCTCCCTCTGCCTGTGTCTCTGCCTCTCTCTCTCTCTCTCTCTCTCTCTCTCTCTCTCTCTCTCTCATAAATAAAAATAAATCTTAAAAAAAAAACACATGGGCTAAGGACTTGAACATTTTTCCAAAGACATGCAAATGGCCTATAGACCCATGTAAAGATGCTTAACATCACTAATCATCAGGGAAATGCTAAGCAAAATCATAATTAGATATTACCTTACACATATCAGAATGGCTAGTATCAAAGAGACATGAAACAACTATTGGTGAGGGTGTGGCAAAAAAGGAATCCTCATGCATTGATGGTAATGTAAATTGGTATAACTAGTGTGGAAAATAGTATAGAGATTCTTCAAAGATTAAAGATAAAAATACCATATGATCCAGTAATTCCACTACTGGGTATTTATCAAAAAAAGTGAAAACACTAATTAAAAAAGATATATGTCCCTCTATATTTATTGCAGCATTGTTTACAATGATCGATATACAGAAGGAACCTATGTGTCCATTAATAGATGAATGGATAAAGAAGATGTGAGATATATATTACATAAATACATACAGTGGTTGCCATTTGGGAGGGGGTGGGAACATGAGCAAAACATGTGAAAGGGAGTGGGAGGTACAAGTTTACATTTATGGAATGAATAAATCACTTACATGAAACGTACAGCATAGCAAATACAGTCAATGATATTGTAATACCATTGAACAAAGACATACAATAGCCACAGTGGATAGCATAATGCACAGAGTAATTGAATGACTATGTTGCACAGTCAAAATGAATGTAACGTTGTGTGTCAACCAGATTTCAATTAAATATATGGATATATATAAAGATATAGATATAGATGATATATATATTATATAGATAATATAGATATAGAATACAGATATAGATATAGATAGACACAGATAGATGGATTTAGATGGAAAAAGATGGTGATGGTACTTTCCGAAGAAAGGAAAAAGCTTGTTGAATGGAAAGTTAAGATCATACCATGGAGAGATGAAAATGCAATGGTAAATGCAGTCGGTCTGGAAAACAGTATGGAGGTTTCTGAAAAAGTTAAAAATATAATTGTCCTATGACCCAGCAATTGCACTACTAGGCATTTACTCAAAAGATACAAAAATACTGACTCAAAGGGAAACATGCACCCTGATGTCTATAGCAGCATTATCAACAATAGTCAAACTATGGAGAGAGCCCAAATTTCCATTCACTGATGGATGGATAAAAAGGATGTGGTAAAATATGGACAATGGAATATTACTCAGCAGCCAAAAAGAATGAAATCTTACCATTTGCAATGATGTGGATGGAGCTAAAGTGTATTGTGTTAGTGAAATAAGTCAGAGAAAGACAAATACCATATGATTTCACTCATATGTGGAATTTAAGAATCAAAACAGATGAACATATAGGAAGGTAAAAAGAGAGAGAGAGAAAGAGAGAGAGAGAGAGAGAGAGAGAGAAGCAAACCATGACTCTTAACTATAGAGAACATAGGTTTGAAGGAGGGAGGTGAGTAGGGGATGGGCTAAATATGTGATGGGTATTAAGGATAGCACTTGTTATGATGACCACAGGGTCATGTGTAAGTGATGAACCATTAAATTCTACTCCTGAACCAATATGACATTAACTAACTAGACTTTAAATAAAAATTTGAAATGAAAAAAAAAATGCAATGGTAAACTCTTCACTATGTGTGTGTAGGTGTGGGTCTTTTTTAAAAAAGTTTTACTTTTAATTCTAGTTGGTTGACAGTGTAATATTAGTTCCAGATATATAATATAGTATTCAAAAATTTTTTTAAAGATTTTATTTATTCATGAGAGACACACACACAGAGAAAGAGAGAAAGAAAGAGAGAGAGAGAGGCAGAGACACAGGCAGAGGGAGAAGCAGGCTCCATGCAGGGAGCCTAAAGTGGGATTCCATCCTGGGTCACCAGGATCACGCTCTGGGCTGAAGGCGGCGCTAAATCACTGAGCAACGCGGGCTGCCCAATTAAAAACTTTCTATACGCTCTGTCTCCCTTTCTGATATTTCCCACACATTTCTTCTTCTAACTCTGGGAAATGAACTAGGGGTGGTGGAGGGGGAGGAGGGCGGGGGGTGGGGGTGAATGGGTGACGGGCACTGAGGGGGACACTTGACGGGATGAGCACTGGGTGTTATTCTGTATGTTGGTAAACTGAACACCAATAAAAATTAATTTATTTTAAAAAAACTTTCTATACAACACCTGTGCTCTATATAAGCGCACTCCTAAATCCCCATCACCTATTTATTTCTTTTAATTTTTACTTTATTTTTTAAATGAATTTATTTTTTATTGGTGTTCAATTTGTCAACATACAGAATAACACCCAGTGCTCATCCCGTCAAGTGCCCACCTCAGTGACCAACACACAGTCACCCCCACCCCCCGACCCCTCCCCATCCACCACCCCTAGTTCGTTTCCCAAAGTTAGGAGTCTTTCATGTTCTGTCCTCCTTTCTGATATTTCCCACTTATTGTTTATCCTTTCCCCTTTATTTCCTTTCACTATTTTTTATATTCCCCAAATGAATGAGACCATATAATGTTTGTCCTTCTCTGATTGACTTATTTCACTCAGCATAATACTCTCCAGTTCCATCGACGTCAAAGCAAATGGTGGGTATTTGTCGTTTCTAATGGCTGAGTAATATTCCATTGTATACATAAAACACATCTTCTTTATCCATTCTTTCAATGGACACAGAGGCTCCTTCCACAGTTTGGCTATTGTGGACATTGCTGCTATAAACATCGGGGTGCAGGTGTCCCAACGTTTCATTGCATCTGTATCTTCGGAGTAAATCCCCAGCAGTGCAGTTGCTGGGTAGTAGGACATACCTATTTTTAACTCTGAGGAACCTCCACACAGTTTTCCAGAGTGGCCCTACCAGGTCACATTCCCACCAACAGTGCAAGGGGGTTGCCCCTTCTCCACATCCTCTCCAACATTTGTTGTTTCCTGCCTTATTAATTGTCCCCATTCTCACTGGTGTGAGGTGGCATCTCATTGTGGTTTTGATTTGTATTTCCCTGATGGCAAGTGATGCGGAGAATTTTCTCATGTGCTTTTTGGCCATGTCTATGTCTTCCTCTGTGAGATTTCTCTTCATGTCTTTTGCCCATTTCATGATTGGATTGTTTGTTTCTTTGCTGTTGAGTTTAATAAGTTCTTTATAGATCTTGGATACTAGCCCTTTATCTGATTCGTCATTTGCAAATATCTTCTCCCATTCTGTAGGATGTCTTTTAGTTTTGTTGACTGTATCCTTTGCTGTGCAAAAGCTTCTTATCTTGAAGAAGTCCCAATAGTTCATTTTTCCTTTTGTTTCTCTTGCCTTCATGCATGTATCTTGCAAGAAGTTACTGTGGCTGAGTACAAAAAGGGTGTTGCCTGTGTTGTCCTCTAGGATTTTGATGGAATCTTGTCTCACATTGAGATCTTTCATCCATTTGGACTTTATCTTTGTGAGTGGTGAAAGAGAGTGGTCTAGTTTCATTCTTCTGCATGTGGATGTCCAATTTTCCCAGCACCATTGATTGAAGAGACTGTCTTTTTTCCAATGGATAGACTTTCCTGCTTTGCCGAATATTAGTTAACCATAAAGTGGAGGGTCCACTTCTGGATTCTCTATTCTGTTCCATTGATGTATGTGTCTGATTCTGTGCCAGTACCACACTGTCTTGATGACCACAGCTTTGTAGTACAACCTGAAATCTGGCATTTGATGCCCCCAGTTATGGTTTTCTTTTTTAAAATTCCCCGGGCTATCCAGGGTCTTTTCTGATTCCACACAAAACATGAGATGATTCATTCCAAGTCTCTGAAGAAAGTCCATGGTATCTTGATAGGAATTGCATTAAACGTGTAAATTGCCCTGGGTAACATTGACATTTTCGCTATATTAATTCTTCCACACCATGAGCATGTTCCATCTCTTTGTGTCTTCCTCAATTTCTTTCAGAAGTGTTCTGTAGTTTTTAGTGTATAGATCCCTTACCTCTTTGGTTAGGTTTATTCCTAGGTATCTTATGCTTTTCGGTGCAATTGCCAATGGGATTGACTCCTTAATTTCTCTTTCTTCAGTCTCATTATTAGTGTATAGAAATGCCACTGACTTCTGGGCATTGATTTTGTATCCTGCCACTCTGCCGAATTGCTGTATGAGTTCTAGCAATCTTGGGGTGGAGGCATTTGGGTATTCTATATAGAGTATCATGTCATCGGCGAAGAGGGAGAGTTTGACTTCTTCTTTGCCCATTTGAATGCCTTTTATTTCTTTTTGTTGCCTGATTGTTGAGGCTAGGACTTCTAGTACTATGCTGAATAGCAGTGGTGAGAGTGGACATCCCTGTCTTGTTCCTGATCTTAGGGGATAGGCTCCCAGTGCTTCCCCATTGAGAATTATATTTGCTGTGGGCTTTTCGTAGATGGCTCTTAAGATTTTGAGGAACGTTCCCTCTATCCCCACACTCTGAAGAGTTTTGATCAGGAATGGATGCTGTATTTTGTCAAATACTTTCTCTGCATCTATTGAGAGGATCATAGGGTTCTTGTTTTTGCTCTTGCTAATATGATGAATCACATTGATTGTTTTACGAGTGTTGAACCAGCCTTGCATCCCGTGGATAAATCCCGCTTGGTCATTTTGAATAATTTTCTTAATGTATTGTTGGATCCTATTAGCTAGTATCTTGTTGAGAATTTTTGCATTCATGTTCATCAGGGATATTGATCTATAATTCTACTTTTTGGTGGGGTCTTTGGTTTTGGAATTAAGGTGATGCTGGCTTCAAAGAACACGTTTGGAAGTATTCCGTCTCTTTCTATCTTTTTGAACAGCCTGTTTAACCTATCTCTTCACCCACCCACCTCCCTTCTGATAACCATCAGTTTGCTCTCTATAGTTAAGAGTCTGTTTCTTTGTTTGTCTTTCCCTCTCTATTTTTTTCCCTTTGCTAATTTGTAAATACCTAGTAGTGGAATTGCTGGATCATTGGGTAGATCTATTTTTAACTATATAAGGAACCTACATACATTTCCAGAATGGCTACAGCAGTTTGTTTTCCCACCAACAGTGCAAAAAGGGTTTCCACTTCTCCATATCCTCACCAACACCTGATGTTACGATATTGTTGATTATATATTTTTTAAGATTTTATTTATTCATGAGAGACACTGAAAGAGACAGGAAGAGACATAGGCAGTGGGAGAAGCAAGCTCATTGAGGGGAGCCTAATATGGGAATTAATCCCTGCACTCCAGAACCATGCCCAGAGCTGGAGGCAGACACTCAAACACTGAGCCACCGAGACATGCCTGCATTGTTGATATAAGCCATTTTGAGAGGTGCAAGGCAGTATCTCATTGCAGCTTTGATATAAATTTCCCTGATAGCCTGTGATGATGAACATTTTTTTCATGAATCTGATGGCTATCTGGATGTCTTCTTTCGATATATATCTGTTCATGTCTTCTTTCCAATTTTAATTGGATTATATTTTTAAGTGTTGACTTTTTAAAAAATTTTTTATTGGAGTTCAATTTCCCAACATTTAGCATAACACCCAGTGTTCATGCCGCTAAGTGCCCCACTCCGTGCCCATCACCGAGTCAACCAAACTGCCCGTCAACCTCCCCGTCCACTACCCCTTGTTCATTTCCCAGAGTTAGGTGTCTCTCATGTATTGTCACCCGCACTGAGATTTTCACTCATTTTCTCTCCTTTGCCTTTATTCCCTTTCACAAATTTTTACATTCCCCAAAAGAATGAGACCACATAATATTTGTCCTTTTCCCATTGACTTATTTCACTCAGCATAATGCCCTCCAGTTCATCCACGTCAAAGCAAATGGTGGGTATTTGTATTTTCTAATGGCTAATATTCCATTTTATACATAAAACACATCTTCTTTATCCATTCATGTTTCGATGGACACAAAGGTTCCTTCCGGTTTGGCTACTGTGAACATTGTTACTATATACATCGGGGTGAAGGTGTCGCGGCGTTTCACTGCAACTGTATCTTTAGAGTAAATCCCCAGCAGTGCAATTGCTGGATCGTAGGGCAGATCTATTTTTAATTCTTTGAGGAACCTCGACACAGTGGCGGGAACAGTTCATATTCCCACCAAAGTGCAAGAGGGGTCCCATTTCTCCACATCCTCTCCAACATTTGTTGATTCCTGCCTTATTAATTTTCCTCATTCTCACTGGTGTGAGTTGGTATCTCATTGTGGTTTTGATTTGTATTTCCCTGATGACAAGTGATGCGGAGAATTTTCTCATGTGCTTTTTGGCTATGTCTGTCTTTCTCTGTGAGATTTCTCTTCATGTCTTTTGCCCATTTCATGATTGGATTGTTTGTTTCTTTGCTGTTGAGTTTAATAAGTTCTTTATAGATCTTGGATACTAGCCCTTTATCTGATTCGTCATTTGCAAATATCTTCTCCCATTCTGTAGGTTGTCTTTTAGTTTTGTTGACTGTATCT
This sequence comes from Nyctereutes procyonoides, assembly GCF_905146905.1. Taxonomy (NCBI): domain Eukaryota; kingdom Metazoa; phylum Chordata; class Mammalia; order Carnivora; family Canidae; genus Nyctereutes; species Nyctereutes procyonoides. The sequence continues at coordinate 59,566,790 of NW_026575125.1, read as the reverse complement.
TTTGCTGTGCAAAAGCTTCTTATCTTGAAGAAGTCCCAATAGTTCATTTTTCCTTTTGTTTCTCTTGCCTTCATGGATATATCTTGCAAGAAGTTACTGTGGCTGAGTACAAAAAGGGTGTTGCCTGTGTTGTCCTCTAGGATTTTGATGGAATCTTGTCTCACATTGAGATCTTTCATCCATTTGGACTTTATCTTTGTGTGTGGTGCAAGAGAGTGGTCTAGTTTCATTCTTCTGCATGTGGATGTCCAATTTTCCCAGCACCATTGATTGAAGAGACTGTCTTTTTTCCAGTGGATAGACTTTCCTGCTTTGTCAAATATTAGTTGACCATAAAGTGGAGGGTCCACTTCTGGATTCTCTATTCTGTTCCATTGATGTATGTGTCTGATTCTGTGCCAGTACCACACTGTCTTGATGACCACAGCTTTGTAGTACAACCTGAAATCTGGCATTGTGATACCCCGAGCTCTGGTTTTCTTTTTTAAAATTCCCCGGGCTATCCAGGGTCTTTTCTGATTCCACACAAAACATGAGATGATTCATTCCAAGTCTCTGAAGAAAGTCCATGGTATCTTGATAGGAATTGCATTAAACGTGTAAATTGCCCTCGGTAACATTGACATTTTCACTATATTAATTCTTCCACACCATGAGCATGGAATATTTTTCCATCTCTTTGTATCTTCCTCAATTTCTTTCAGAAGTGTTCTGTAGGTTTTAGGGTATAGATCCTTTACGTCTTTCGTTAGGTTTATTCCTAGGTATCTTGTGCTTTTGGGTGCAATTGTAAATGGGATTGACTCCTTAATTTATCTTTCTTCAGTCTCATTGTTAGTGTATAGAAATGCCACTGACTTCTGGGCATAGATTTCGTATCCTGGCACACTGCCAGATTGCTGTATGAGTTCTAGCAATCTTGGAGTGGAGTCTTTTGGGTTTTCTACGAACAGTATCATGTTATCTGCGAGGGAGTGTTTGACTTCTTCTTTGCCAATGTGAATGCCTTTTATTTCTTTTTGTTGTCTGATTGCTGAGGCTAGGACTTCCAGTACTATATTGAATAGCAGTGGTGAGGGGGGACATCCCTGTCTCGTTCCTATCTTAGGGGATAGGCTTCCAGTGTTTCCCCATTGAGAATGATATTGCTGTGGGCTTTTCGTAGATGACTTTTAAGATGCTGAGGAATGCTCCTTCTATGCCTACACTCTGAAGAGTTTTGATCAGGAATGGATGCTGTATTTTGTCAAATGCTTTCTCTTCATCTATTGAGAGGATCATAGGGCTCTTGTTTTTTCTCTTGCTGATATGATGAATCACATTGATTGTTTTACGAGTGTTGAACCAGCCTTGTATCCCGGGGATGAATCCTACTTCATCATGTTGAATAATATTCTTAATGTATTGTTGGATCTTATTCGCTAGCATCTTGTTGAGATGTTTTGCATTGTGTTCATCAGGGATATTGGTCTATAATTCTCCTTTTGGTGCTTCTTTTCTGGTTTTGGATAAGGTGATGCTGGTCTCATAGAACGAGTTTGGAAGTATTCCATGTCTTTCTATCTTTCCAAAAAGCTTTAGTAGAATAGGTATGGTTTTTTCTTTAAACATTTGATAAAATTCTCTTGGGATGCTATCTGGCCCTGGACTTTTGTTTCTGGGAGGTTTTTGATGACTGCTTCAATTTCCTCCCTCTTTATCAGTTTGTTCAACTTTTCTATTTCTTCCTGTTCCAGTTTTGATAGTTTTTGGTTTTCCCAGAAATGCGTCCATTTCGTCTAGATTGCCAAATTTATTGATGTTTAGGTGCTTATAATAAGGTTTCAAATCGTTTGTATTTCCTTGGTATTGGTGGTGATCTCTCTTTTTTCTTTCATGATTTTCTTAATTTGAGTCTTTTCTCTCTTCTTTTTAATAAGGCTGGCTAATGGTTTATCTATCTTATTAATTCTTTCTAGGAACCAACTCCTGGTTTTGTTGATCAGTTCTACAGTTCTTCTGGTCTCTATGTCATTGAGTTCTGCTCGAATATTTATTACTCCTCTTCTGCTGGGTGAAGGTTTCATTTGCTGTTCCTTCTCCAGATCCTTTAGGTGCATGGTTAGCTTTTGTATTTGAGTTCTTTCCAGTTTTTGGATGGATACTTGTATTGCGATTTATTTCCCTCTCAGGAATGCTTTTGCTGTGTCCTAAACATTTTGAATGGTTGTATCTTCATTCTCATTAGTTTCCATGAATCCTTTTAATTCTTCTCTAATTTCCTGGTTGAAATTTTAGCAGGATTTCATCCTTTCATCTTTTAGCAGGATGGTCTTTAACCTCCACATGTCTGAAATCCTTCCAAACTTCTTCTTGTGGTTTAGCTCTAGTTTCAAAGCATTATGATCTGAAAATATGCAGGGGAGAATCACAATCTTTTGGTATCAGTTGAGACCTGATTTGTGACCCAGTATGTGGTCTATTCTGGAGAAAGTTTGATGGGTACTTGAGAAGAATGTGTATTCAATTGCATTTGGATGTAAAGTTCTGTAAATACCCGTGAAATCGGAGGAGCCGGGCTAAGGCCGGGGCGAGTGTCCCCAGGACAGGAAAGCCCCGTCCCGGAAAAGCAGGAGCTGCACCAATCTTCCTGGGTGGAAAGGCGCCCGCAGGGAGTTAGAGCAGGACCCAGGAAGGCGGGGATGCCCTCGGGCTCCCTGGGACACTAACAGACACCTGCGCCCAGGTGAGTACGCGGAGCTCCCTAAGGGCTCCAGCGCACACGGCGGGACCTGGGAGCAGCTGGGAGGGGCTCGGGCGTGGCTCTGCGCGGAGGGGGCTGCGCAGCCGGGAGCAGCTCAGCAGCCTCGGTGGCTCGGGCAGAGGAAGAGGCTACGTGCGGAGGGGGCTGCGCGGCCGGGAGCAGCTCAGAGGGGCTCGAGCTGCTCCGCAGAGCGGCGGCTGCGCGACCGGGAGTGCGAATCCAACAGCGCAGGCTCCAGAGCACAGGGCGCCGGGACACAGCCCAGGATCCGGCCTCCCCCCAGGACAGGCAGAGGCCGGGAGGGCCCAGGACAGCAAGGACGCTCCTGCCCCGAGCTGAGCAGATCAGCGGCCCCGCCCCGGAGCCGCCAGGCCCTGCAGATGGAGAGCCCCATAGTTCCTGCGGAGGCTGAATCCAGGCTTCCAGAGCTGCCATAACAACTGCGGCTGTTCCTCCTGGGGCCTCACGGGGTAAACAACCCCCGCTGAGCCCTGCACCAGGCAGGGGCAGAGCAGCTTCCCCAAGTGCTAACACCTGAAAATCAGCAGAGCAGGCCCCTCCCCCAGAAGACCACCTAGACGGACCAGTTCCAGGGGAAGTCAAGGGACTTAAAGTATACAGAATCAGAAGATACTCCCCCGTGGTTTTTGTTTTTTTTTTTTCTTTTTTTTTCTTTTTGATTTCTAATTGCTTCCCCTACCCCCCTTTTTCTTTCACCTATCTTTCTTTTTCTTTTTCTTCTCTTTTTTCCTTTCTTCTTTTTCTTTTTTCTTTTTCTCTTTTCTTTCCTTCTCTCTCTTTTTCTCCTTTTCCCAATACAACTTGTTTTTGGCCACTCTGCACTGAGAAAAATGACTAGAAGGAAAACCTCACCTCAAAAGAAAGAATCAGGAACAGTCCTCTCTCCCACAGAGTTACAAAATCTCGATTACAATTCAATGTCAGAAAGCCAATTCAGAAGCACTATTATACAGCTACTGGTGGCTGTAGAAAAAAGCATTAAGGACTCAGGAGACTTCATGACTGCAGAATTTAGATCGAATCAGGCAGAAATTAAAAATCAATTGAATGAGATGCAATCCAAACTAGAAGTCCTAACGATGAAGGTTAACGAGGTGGAAGAAGGAGTGAGTGACATAGAAGACAAGTTAATGGCAAAGAGGGAAACTGAGGAAAAAAGAGACAGACAATTAAAAGACCATGAAGACAGATTAAGGGAAATAAATGCCAGCCTAAGGAAGAAAAACCTACATTTAATTGGGGTTCCCGAGGGCGCCGAAAGGGACAGAGGGCCAGAATATGTATTTGAACAAATCCTGTGTGGAGGTTCCTCAAAGAGTTAAAAATAGACCTGCCCTATGACCCAGCAATTGCACTGTTGGGGATTTACCCCAAAGATTCAGATGCAATGAAACGCCGGGACACCTGCACCCTGATGTTTCTAGCAGCAATGTTCACAGTAGCCAAACTGTGGAAGGAGCCTCGGTGTCCATCGAAAGTTGAACGGGTAAAGAAGATGTGGTTTATGTATACAATGGAATATTACTCAGCCATTAGAAACGACAAATACCCACCATTTGCTTCAACGTGGATGGAACTGGAGGGTATTATGCTGAGTGAAGTAAGTCAATCGGAGAAGGACAAACAGTGTATGTTCTCATTCATTTGAGGAATATGAATAATAGTGAAAGGGAATATCAGGGAAGGGAGAAGAAATGTGTGGGAGATATCAGAAAGGGGGACAGAACATAAAGACTCTTAACTCTGGGAAACGAACTATTGGTGGTGGAAGGGGAGGAGGGTGGGGGGGTGGGGGTGAATGGATGACGGGCACTGAGGGGGACACTTGACGGGATGAGCACTGGGTGTTATTCTGTATGTTGGTAAATTGAACACCAATAAAAATTAATTTATTAAAATAAATAAATAAATAAATAAATAGAAATAAAAAAAAGAAGTCCGTGGCATTTCTATACACTAACAATGTGACTGAAGAAAGAGAAATTAAGGAGTCAATCTCATTTACAATTGTACCAAAAAGCATAAGATACCTAGGAGTAAACCTAACCAATGTTTTAAAGGATCTATACAAAAAAAATAAATAAATAAAGGATCTATACACCTAAAAGTACAGAAGACTTCTGAAAGAAATTGAGGAAGCCACAAAGGGATGGAAAAATATTCCATGCTCATGGTGTGGAAGAATTCATATTGTGAAAATGTCAATGCTACTCAGGGCAATTTACACATTGAATGCAATCCCTATCAAAATACCATTGACTTTCTTCAGAGACTTGGAACAAACCATCTTAAGATTTGTGTGGAATCAGAAAAGACCACGAATAGCCAGGGGAATTTTAAAAAAGAAAACCAGAGCTCGGGGTATCACAATGCCAGATTTCAGGTTGTACTAAAAGCTGTGGTCATCAAGACAGTGTGGTACTGGCACAGAAACAGACACATAGATCAATGGAACAGAATAGAGAATCCAGAAGTGGACCCTGAACTTTATGGTCAACTAATATTCGATAAAGAAGGAAAGCCTATCCACTGGAAAAAAGACAGTCTCCTCAATCAATTGTGCTGAGAAAATTGGACATCCACATGCAGAAGAATGAAACTAGACCATTCTCTTACACCATACACAAAGATAAAGTCCAAATGGATGAAAGATCTCAATGTGAGACAAGATTCCATCAAAATCCTAGAGGAGAACACAAGCAACACCATTTTTGTACTCAGCCACAGTAACTTCTTGCAAGATACATCTACAAAATCAAGAGAAGCAAAAGCAAAAATGAACTATTGGGACTTCATCAATTTAAGAAGCTTTTGCACAGCAAAAGAAACAGTTCACAAAATGAAAAGACAACCTACAGAATGGGAGACGATATTTGCAAATGATGTATCAGACAAAGTGTTAGTATCCACGATTTGTAAAGAACTTATTAAACTCAACAGCAAAGAAACAAACAATCCAATCATGAAATGGGCAAAAGACATGAAGAGAAATCTCACAGAGGAAGACATAGACATGGCCAGCAAGTACCTGAGAAAATGCTCCGCATCAGTGGTCATCAGGGAAATACCAATCAATACCACAATGAGATACCAGGTCTCACCAGTGAAAATGGGGAACATTAACAAGGCAGAAAACAACAAATGTTGGAGAAGTATGTGGAGAAAGGGAAACTGTCTTGCACTGTTCTTGGGAATGTGAACTGGTGCATACCCTCTGGAAACTTTTGAGCTTCCTCAAAGAGTTAAAAATAGATTTGCCCTACGACCCAGCAATTGCACTACTGGGGTTTTACCCCAAAGATACAGATGCAGTGAAATGCCAGGACACCTGCACCCCAATGTTTATAGCAGCAATGTCCACAATAGCCAAACTGTGGAAGAAGATTCGGTGTCCATCAAAAGATAAATGGATAAAGAAGATGAGGTATATGTATACAATGGAATATTACTCAGCCATTAGAAAGGACTAATATCCACCCTTTGCTTCGATGTGGATGATCTGGACGGTATTATGCTGTGTGAAATAAATCAATCGGAGAAGGACAAACATTTTATGGTCTCATTCATTTGGGGAATATAAAATATAGTGAATGGGAATAAAGGGGAAAGGAGAAAAAATGAGTGGGAAATATCAGAAAGGGAGACAGAACATGAGAGACTCCTATCTCTGGGAAATGAACTAGGGGTGGTGGAACGGGAGGTGTGCAGTGGATGGGGGTGACTGGGTGATGGGCACTGAGGGGTGCACTTGATTGGATAAGCACTGGGTGTTATTCTATATGTTGGCAAATTGAACTCCAATAAAAAAAGACACTAGAGAATCTCTTAGTGAAGAAATGAATTCTAATCGGACTGAATTTAAAAATAATCTAATTGAGATGCAGTCTAAATTGTATGCTCTAACAGCTAGTGTAAATGACACAGAAGAAAGAATAAGTGACATAGAAGAGAAGTTAATGAAAGGAAGGAAGCTGTGGAAAATAGAGAAAAATAACTAGTCGACTAAAGGGAGGCTTTGAGAAATCAGAAATGCCATAAAATGAAATGATTTTATAATTATTGGGGTCCCTGAGGGAGAAGAAAGGGGGCATAGAAGGTATACTTCAATAAATCATAGCTGAGAATTTCACTGGTCTGCAGAAGGAAATAGATATTCAAGCCTGAGCGGTTGTGAGGTTCCCTTCCAAAATAAGTAAAAATAGATCAACACCCCAACATATAATAGTGCAACTTGCAAATTTCAGAGATAAAGATAAAAGCCTGAAAGCAGCTCAAGAGGTCCTTAACCTACAGAGTTACGATTAGACAAGTAACGGACCCACCAGAGAACTGGCAGGCCAGAAACAGTTGGCATGATATATTCAGTGTACTAAATAAGAAAAACAGCCAAGAATATGTCATCCAGCAAAGCTTTCATTCAGAAGGGAAAGCAAGATAAAGTGCTTTAAGGACAGAGTATTAGAGAATATGTCACCACCTAGCCAGCTCTCCAAGAAATATTAATGGGGGATCCTGTAAGTGAATAGAGCCCAAAAGTTACACAAACCAGAAAGAAACAGAGACAATTCACAGAAACAGGGATTTTACAGGAAATACAATGGCACTAAATTCATATCTTTCATTAGTTACTCTAAATGCAGATGGGCTAAATGCTCCAATCAAAAGATACAAGGTATCAGAATTATGAAAAAACAAGACCCATTAATATGCTGTCTACAATAGACTCATTTTAGACCTAAAGACACCTCCAGATTGAAAGTGAGGGGGTAGAACAATTTATCATAGTAAGAGACCTCAAAATAAATCTGGGGTTGCAATACTCATATCAGTCACATTAGACTTTAAATCAAAGTCTGTAGTAAGGGATGAAGTGGGACATTATACTTAAAGGGTCTATCCAACAAGAAGATCTAACAATTATAAATATTTATGCTCCTAACTTGGGAGCAGCCAATTGCAGAAACCAATTAATAATAAAATTAAGGAAAGAATTGATAATAAAACAATATTAGTAGGGGACTTAATAAATATTTATTTATTCATGAGAGACACAGAGAGAGGGATGGAGACATAGAGGGAGAAGTAGATTCCCTCTGGGGAGCCTGATCTGGAACTCAATCCCAGGACCCCAGGATCATGACCTAAGTCAAAGGAGGAAGCTCAGCTACTGAGCCATCCAGATGCCCCTAGTAAGGGATTTTAACACCCCACTCACAGCAATGGACAGATAATAAAAGCAGAAGATCAACCAGGAAACAAAGGCTTTGAATGACACACTGGACCAGATGGACTTCACAGATATATACAGAACAGTCCATCCTAAAGCAACAGAACACACATTGTTCTCACATGCCTATGGAACATTCTCCAGAATAGATCACATATTGTGTCATAAATCAGATCTAACTGGAACCAAAAGATTGGGATTATCCCCTGCATATTTTTGGACCACAATACTTTGAAACTTGAAATCACAAGAGGAAGGTTGGAAGGAACTCAAACACTTGGAAATTAAAGAGCATCATACTAAAGAATGAATGAGTCAACCAGGAAATTAAAGAAGAATTTAAAAATCTGTGGAGACAAATTAAAATGAAAATAAAATTATTCAAAACCTTTGGATTACAGCAAAAGTGGTACTAAAAGGGAAGTATATTGCAAGTATACTGAAAAATCTCAAATACACAAGCTAACCTTATGCCTAAAGGAGCTGGAGAAAGAACAGAAAATAAATCCCAAACTAAACAGGAGAATAGAAATAATAAATATTAGAGCAGAACTCAGTGAAATAGAAACTAGAACAACAGTGGAAGATATCAAAGAAACTTGAAGCTGGTTCTTTGAAAGAATAAGATCGATAAACCCCAATCCAGACTTATCGAAAAGAAAAGAGAAAGGGCCAAATTGTTAAAATCATGAATGAAGAAGGAGAGATCAAGACCAACATCAAGGAAATACAAATGATTTTAAGAACATATTATGAGCAACTGTATGCCAAGAAATTAGGCAATCTGGAAGAAATGGATGCATTCCTGAAAACTTATAAACTACCAAAACTGAAGCAGGAAGAAATAGTAAATCTGTATAGACTGATAACCAGCAAGTAGATTGAAGCAGTCATCGAAAACCTCCCAAAAAACAAGGGTTGAGGGCCAAATGGCTTCCCAGGAGAATTTTACCAAACATTTAAATAAGAGTTAATACCTTTTCTTTTCAATCTATTTTTTAAAAGAAATCTTCCAAATTCATTCTATGAGTCCAGCATTACCCTGATACCAAAACCTAATAAAGACACCACTAAAACAGTGAACTACTGGCCAATATCTCTGATGAACATAGATGCAAAAATCTTCAACAAAATACTAGCAAACCCAATCCAACAATACATTACAAAAATCATTACTACCATCAAGTGGAATTTATTCCTGTGTTGCAAAGTAGATCAATATTCATAAATAAATCAATATAATACATCACATCAACAAGAGAAAGGATAAGAATCATAGTATCATTTCAATAACAGCAGAAAAAGTATTTGACAAAGTACAACATCCATTCATGATAAAAGCCCTCAACAAAGTAGGTTTAGAGGGAACATACCTCAACATAATAAAGGCCATATATGAAAACCATACAACTAATATCATCTTCAATGGGGAACATTGAAAGTTTTTCCTTTACAACCAGGAACACTCAGGGTCGTCCACTTTCACCCCTGTTATTTAACAGCAGTACTGGAATTCTTAGCCATAGCAATCAGACAAGAAGAAATAAAAGCATCCAAATTAGAAAGGAAGAAGGAAAACTTTCATTGTTTTCAGGCAAAATGATTATATATAGAAAACCTTAAAAAACTCCACTAAATAACTGCTGGAACTAATAAACAAGTTCGGTAATGTCACAGGATACAAAACTAGCGGGCAGAAAACTGCTGCATTTCTATACAACAATAATGAAGCAGCAGAAAGAGAAATTAAGAAAACAATCCCATTTATAATTTCACAAAATAATAAGATATCTAGGAGTAAACCTAACGAAAGAGGTGAAAGATCTGTACTCTGAAAACACTGATGTAAGAAATTGAACACAACATGAAGAAATGGAAAGACATCCAATGCTCATGGATTGGAAGAACAAACATTGTTATAATGTCTATACTGCTCAAAGCAAGTATACATTTAATATAATCCCTGTCAAAATATCACCACCATTTTCCATAGAACTAGCACAAACAATCCCAAAATTTGTATAGAAACATAAAGACCTCAAATAGCCAATGTAATACTGAAAAAGGAAAGCAAAGCTGAAAGCATCATAATCCCACACTTCAAGTTATATTACAAAGCTGGAATGATCAAAATAGTATGGTAGTGGAATAAAAAGACACATAGGTCAATGGAAAAGAATATAAAATCAAGAAATAAACCCATATTTATATGGCCACTTAATCTTTAACAAAGCAGGAAATAATATCCAATGGGAAAAAGTCTCTTCAGCAAATGATGCTGGGAAAACTGGACAGCTACGTGCAAAAGGTAAAACAGAACCACTTTCTTACTCCATACACAAATGTAAACTCAAAATGGATTAAAGACCTAAATGTAAGACCTGAAACCATAAAAATCGTAGACAAGAGCACACACAGTTATTTCTCTGACATCAGCCATACCAACTTCTTTCTATATATGTCTCTTCAGGCAAGGGAAACAAAAGCAAAAATAAACTATTTGGACTACATTAAAATAAAAAGCTTCTGATTGCCTAGTGAAGTAGGCAATCAACAAAACTAAAAGGCAACCTACTGAATGGGAGAAGATATTTGTAAGGGTTTTCATAAAGGGTTAGTATCCAAAATATATAAAGAATTCAACACTCATTAAACTCAACACTCATTAAACAAATAATCCCAGTTTAAAAATGGCCAAAAGACATGAATAGACATTTCTCCAAAGACATGCAGATGGCTGACAAAAGTATGAAAAGATGCTCAACAGCACTCATCACCAGGGAAATGAAAATCCAGACTGCAATGAGGTATCACCTCACACCAGTCAGAATGGCTAAAATCAAAACTACAAGAAACAAGTGTTGGTAAGGATGCCAAGTAGAAGGAACACTTGTGCACTGTTGGTAGGAATGCAAACTGGGGCAGCCACTGTGGAAAATGGTATGGAGTTGCCTCAAAAAGTTAAAAATCCAGTAACTACACTAATCCAGTAACTAAATTACACTATTGGATATTACCCCAAAGATACAACACTAATTCAAAGGAATACATGAGCCCCTGTGATTATAGCAGTATTATTTTTAATTTCTTTAATTTTTATTTAAATTAATTTTAATTAACATATAGTGTATTCCTAGTTTCAGAGGTGGAATTTAGTGATTCACCAGTTGTATATAACACCCAGTGCTCATTACTTCAAGTGCCCTCCTTAATGCCTACCACTCAGTTACCCCATCCCCCAACCCACCTTCCCTCCAACAACTTTTAGTTTATTTCCTGCAGTTGAGTCTCTAATGATTCATTTCCCTAGATGTTTTCATCTTATTTTTCCTTCCTTTCCTCTGTTTCTCTGTTTTGTTTCTTAAATTCCACAAGTGAAATAATATATTTGTCTTTCTCTGACTTATTCCACTTAGCATAATACACTCTAGCTCTATCCATGTCCTTGCAAATGGTAAGATTTCATTCTTTTTGGTGGCTAAGTAATAATGATATATATATATGTATATATTTTAACCATATATATATAAATATTATTCATCCATGAAAATGAATGAAATCTTGCTTGGATGGAGTAGAGAATGCAATGTTAAGGGAAATAAGTTAATCAGAGAAAGACAACTATCATATGGTTTATTGCATATGTGGAACTTAAGAAAACAAAACAAAAGAGCAAAGGAAAAAAAGAGAAAGAGAGATAAACCAGGAAACAGACTCTTAACTATAGAGAATGAACTGGTGGTTACCAGAGGGGAAGTGGGTGAGGGAGATGGGTGAGGGATTAAGGGGTGCACTTAGGGTGATGAGCACTGGGTGCTATATGTTGGACATTTGAGAGTATTGTACACTTGACACTAATATAATATTGTATGTTAACTATATTGGGATAAAAAAATAAATTAACTCAGAAGGAAGGCATCATTTTGTAATATACAAGTATTGAGCATTAAGTTATGAAACTGAAACAAATTTAATGCTGTGCATCATGTATACCTCAATATTAATTAATTAACATCAATTAATTAGAGGTAATTTTAAGCCTTTTCTTCTGAAATCTTTTTTTAATTTAATTTAATTTTATTTATGATAGGCACACAGTGAGAGAGAGAGGCAGAGACACAGGCGGAGGGAGAAGCAGGCTCCATGCACCGGGAGCCTGACGTGGGACTCGATCCCAGGTCTCCAGGATCGCGCCCTGGGCCAAAGGCAGGCGCTAAACCGCTGCGCCACCCAGGGATCCCCCTTCTTCTGAAATCTTATTTAATTCCTTTAAAAATTATGTAAGTAGTGTATCATAAATTGTACACAATATAAAATATGTTTTCATAGAATATATTTTGTGGTTACCTAAACTAAGCCTGTTTTATTTGGGCCTCATTTTTGTACTTTCATGATTAATGTATATAACAAGTATGTTAAAAATGCAAAGTGTCTAAATATTTTCACTTTTCCCTGTTAATCATATATATATATATATATATATATATATATATATATCACAGCTTTTTGTTTAAATATTGCTTATATTTAGGAAACATTTTCTACCCATTCTTGATTACAAGCAGCAGCACTTTCAAAATGTTGTTTAACTTTTCTTGTCTTTTATAATGAACATATAGCTTTGTTTAGGACAAACTGAAGTTTCACATTAAGTATGTCTTGAATGTGTATGGGACATGTCTATTATCCACCAAGGTAACTAATTTCTGCGGCCCACAGTCATTTGTTTTTCTATGTACAGACTGCTGGATTCTGGTTTTTAGTGATTGGTTTTTGCAGCAAAGAAATTATCCCTTGTTTAAGTAGGCATTCTATCCATTGACACAGAAATGAGGTGAGAAGTTAAGTTTTGTCACTTCATAGATTATTCCAGTACAGTTAAGGAGTTTGCCTAGCATTTCCCAACACTTGTGTTACAAAGAACATACCAACACCCTTTGTGGGAATGAATTCACAGCCTGTTAATATACAACTAGAAGTATAAGCAGGTTAATTCTGTCAGATAACTTTTTTGGATTTTTGCGGAGAATCCCATTGATAAGGCAAGTAAACACACACACACATACACACAATTACATTACTAGGGAGCTTTATGATTATCAGTACCCCAGTTTCCATCTAAGTCTCTAATTCCCTTAACCAGTGTGCTCATGTCTTCAGTGAAATGAAAAGTAGTTTCTTCTCATGAAAACACCAGGGACCTTTGACCATAATGAGATTCATATAAGATTCATTAAAACCTTTTACAAGAAAAGGAGCTCCAATAGATTAGTGAGTCTTGTAATAAGCCTCAAGACTCCTCAGGATAAAAGATTCCACTAACCATCTACACTATTGCCTTTCTTTTTTTTATTTTATTTATTTATGATAGTCACAGAGAGAGAGAGAGAGAGAGAGAGAGAGAGAGAGAGAGGCAGAGACACAGGCAGAGGGAGAAGCAGGCTCCATGCACCAGGAGCCCGATGTGGGATTCGATCCCGGGTCTCCAGGATCGCGCCCTGGGCCAAAGGCAGGCGCCAAACCGCTGCGCCACCCAGGGATCCCACTATTGCCTTTCTAAAAAAAAATACCCCTCCCCAAAATTAATTGGAAGACGGGTCTGCTTTCTGATACAATGGTACTATACATAACTCTGATTTAACTGCTTAAGCATATTGAAAATCCATGACAGAAATAGGACAAATACCCTTATGATTTAGGCACAAACACTATAAAAGACTGACCCAAGGATTCCCATTGGAAAATAACTGATAAGGAGAAAGTTTCCAATGGTGTCCTACTATCCTGGAGATTAGTGATTAGTAACACAACTAGATAAATCAAATGAACAGAAGAACATATGAAGAAGGAAAAATTTGGCTTCTAAAGTTGTTAGAATTCAGGAAAAAGAAAGGCATGAAAATAGGTAACGAGCTTAAAATTTCTCAAAAGAAAAAAGATAGAAGAAATAGGAGGGATCCCTGGGTGGCGCAGTGGTTTGGCGCCTGCCTTTGGCCCAGGGCGCGATCCTGGAGACCCGGGATCGAATCCCACGTCGGGCTCCCGGTGCATGGAGCCTGCTTCTCCCTCTGCCTGTGTCTCTGCCTCTCTCTCTCTCTCTCTCTCTCTCTCTCACTGTGTGCTTATCATAAATAAAAAATAAAATAAAAAATTTAAAAAAAATTTAAAAATTAAAAAAAAAAGAAGAAATAGGAATGTGACTATGTTAGGTAGTGAAAGAAGAGAATAGGATACAGGAGTATTCACAGCTCCTTCTAAGGGACTTCTGAAATACAATCTTGCTTTCCTTTGTTCTTACTTTTGTCTTAGTGCCTACATAAGCAAGTGAAAATGTAAAGTCGAAACATAATAAAAGTAATTGCTATCACTAATGTAATGTGTATTATTTGCCAAACAGTGTTCCAAAGGATTTTTTAATTGGATCCTGCTTAAGATTATCTCTCTCCCTCTGCCCCTTCTCTCTCTCTCTCTTTCTTTCTTTCTTTCTTCTTTCTTTCTTTCTTTCTTTCTTTCTTTCTTTCTTTCTTTCTTTCTTCTTCTTTCTTTCTTTCTTTCTTTCTTTCTTTCTTTTCTCTTTCTTTCTTTCTTTCTTCTTTCTTTTTCTCTTTCTTCTTTCTTTCTCTTTCTCTTTCCTTCTCTCTCTTTTTGTCTCTAAAATATATAAAATATATAAAAGTACATATATTTGATATATTTTTCTCATCTAATTCTCAAAACAGTCCTATGAGGTAGAGATTATTATTACCATATCTATTTTACAGAAGAGGAAACACAGATATAAAGAGGATAAGTAATTTGTCCAAAATCACATAGTAAGTAAATGGTGGAACCAAAATTCCACTCTAGGTAGTCTTACTACAGAATTTCTCATCCCTGCTAATCAATTCTGCACTTTCTGAGAGGAACACATTGAGAAAGTCCAAACAAAGTTTAATAAGACTAAAAATCAGAAAGAATATTGAATACAAATGGAAATTATAGAGAACTCATCAGTTGGAGGCAGTGTTTTGCATACACAGATTAAGGAAACTTCCATTGCTTACAGGGAAAAAGAACTTTCTCAAACAGAAATCATATCTTTAACAAGTTATTCTTTTGACTTAGAACTTGAAACTTTAAGAAAATGTAAATTTATCCCAGAAGAGACAGTGCAAGACTTTTCCCTTAATTACATTTCAGTGCACATCCATTTATTAGATTCTTTACAAAAAGTCTTGATAATGGAACAAGAGAATATGGAGAGTATGAGATCACTGTGGACCTGAAAGTAAAAGCTGAACTGAGATCCAACTGTGCTGTTTTTACAAATTGGCCAAGGGCCCATCTTGGAAAAAGTGAAGAGGTAGAGTTTGGCACGTTATAGTTCAGCCATGAACATCAGTATTTGTTAAAGCAGAAAATTTTGGCAAAGAGTAAAGTTCTATAAAGCTAATGAGAGATGTTGACAGAGATTCAGACATATGCTAGGTCAATTGTCTTTAAAGAAAGAGGTGCAAAGTCTTACTTACAGGTGCTCCAAAACCGAAGAGGAAGAAAAATAAATCCATAGCTATAAAAAGAGAGGAAAGTAGTGGCAAGGCATGTAACCAGATTGCGAGTGTTACAGGGTAATGTTTTTTACATTATTTTATCCTTTATCTTTTTTCCTAGAAAAAGAAAATGTAGATCTGCATGTGGAAAAATAGAAAACTCCAGATTAAATGCCCAGTCATTTGCTTGTTCCTCCAAATCCAAAGCTGTAGTTTTGCAGGAAGAATACCTAACCTTCATTTGTATCAACCTTTCTTAGTTTAGCACATGAATAGCTACCACAGCTGGAAGACATTAGTGTTGTCTAAGTCAACAATTTTCCATAAGCCAGAGAGAAAAGGATTTCCAGTGTTTGTTGTGACAAATGAAAATTTGAGTCTTAAATTCTGCTTCAAATTGAAGCGACTTCAAATGAAAGGAAATGAGAAGAAAGAAATTTTGATGTGTTATAATAAGAACAATTACTGCTGGACCATATTGGAAACAGAATCAAGAAGAGAACCACTTCAGGTTTATAGGTAACTTGCTGTAAAGGGACATTGAAAGGCTAATGGTTTTAAAATTAGACCTAAAAGTTTGGTTTCGTTTGAAGAGTATATATGCCATTAGATCTTTCATTACGTTGCTGTCTGCCGTTCTGCTCAGATGCTTGCGTGCTTGCATGTGTCACCAGGGCAATTACTCTATGCAAAACAAGCTTTCTGCTAGATTTGCAAAGTAAGCCAAATCTTATATTCACAATTTTGGGTTTTTCTTTCTGGGTTTCTATTCTTATTTTTGACGGTCTCCCATTTTTGCTTGATTTAACCATACACAAACCAGAGCTGAGACTTGTTCCTGTGAACCACTGTATGCTAAGTGTTTTTTCATTCAACATTTAGTCAACAGAGCCTTCTTCAAGGAGAAAGAAGCATATGCTGGGGATGGTGAAATAATCCAGACCTGAATTTTACTCTTCAGTAGCTTATTGTCAATGATAATTGCATTCCTTTGCATACGTCTCTAAAATCAGGCACAATTGGGTATGATTTAATTGTTTCATTCAAATCACTGTAAAAAAGGAAACCTAACAAGTCAAAATTATATGTTCCATTCTTGGCATATCTCATTACAAATGGAAAGTCAGAAAGGTAAAATTAAAAATTTTCATTTTATGCTTCTTCAGGCTTTGTTCAAATATTTTGCTGAGGCATTATTATTATTGAAAGAATATGGAATGATGATTAATTACATTCTGCAGCTTAGAAGAATCACCTCAGAGAATCACAACTCCAATCAGAACACATTGGGGAATTTTAAACGTTTCCTCTTTAACAGCAAATGGTAAAATAGGGAGAGTTTGACTTCTTCTTTGCCAATTTGAATGCCTTTAATGTCTTTTTGTTGTCTGATTGCTGAGGCTAGGACTTCCAATACTATGTTGAATAGCAGTGGTGAGAGTGGACATCCCTGTCTGGTTCCTGATCTTAGGGGGAAGGCTCCCAGTGCTTAAAATAAAACTTAAAATTTATTGGCTCATGAAATAATTCAGAAAGAATTTATTGAGCCCATTATGTGTGCCAATATGGAACTAAATGGAGTTTTTTTATAAATTTATTTTTTACTGGTGTTCAATTTCCCAACATATACAATAACACCCAGTGCTCATCCCATCAAGTGCCCACCTCGGTGCCCATCACCCAGTCACCCCCACCCCCAGCCCACCTCCCCTTCCACCACCCCTAGTTCGTTTCCCAGAGTTAGGAGTCTTTCATGTTCTGTCTCCCTTTATGATATTTCCCACTCATTTTTTCTCCTTTCCCCTTTATTCCCGTTCACTATTTTTTATATTCCACAAATGAATGAGACCATATAATGTTTGTCCTTCTCTGATTGACTTATTTCACGCAGCATAATACCCTCCAATTCCATCCACGTCGAAGTAAATGGTGGGTATTTGTCGTTTATAATGGCTCAGTAATATTCCATTGTATACATAAACCACATCTTCTTTATCCATTCATCTTTTGATGGACACCAAGGCTCCTTCCACAGTTTGGCTATTGTGGACATTGCTGCTATAAACATCGGGGTGCAGGTGTCCCGGCGTTTCATTGCATCTATATCTTTGGGGTAAATCCCCAGCAGTGCAATTGCTGGGTCGTAGGGCAGATCTATTTTTAACTCTTTGAGGAACCTCCACACAGTTTTCCAGAGTGGCTGCACCAGTTCACATTCCAACCAACAGGGCAGGAGGGTTCCCCTTTCTCCACAACCTCTCCAACATTTGTTGTTTCCTGTCTTGTTAATGTTCACCATTCTCCCTGGCTTGAGGTGGTATCTCATTGTGGTTTGGATTTGCATTTCCCTGATAGCCAGTGATGTGGAGCATTTTCTCATGTGCTTGTTGGCCATGTGTATGTCTTCCTCTGTGAGATTTCTCTTCATGTCTTTTGCCCATTTCATGATTGGATTGTTTGTTTCTTTGCTGTTGAGTTTAATAAGGGCTTTATAGATCTTGGATACTAGCCCTTTATCAGATAGGTCATTTGCAAATATATTCTCCCATTCTTTATGTTGTCTTATAGTTTTGTTGACTGTATTCTTTGCTGTGCAAAATCTTCTTATCTTGATGAAGTCCCAATAGTTCATTTTTGCTTTTGTTTCTCTTCCCTTGATGGATGTGTCTTGCAAGAAATTGCTGTGGCCGAGATCAAAAAGTGTGTTGCCTGTGTTCTCCTCTAGGATTTTGATGAAATTTTGTCTCAAATTTAGATCTTTCATTCATTTTGAGCTTATCTTTGTGTGTGGTATAAGACAATGGTCTAGTTTCATTCTTCTGCACGTGGCTGTCCAATTTTCTCAGCACCGTTCACTGAAGAGACTGTCTTTTTTCCAGTGGATAGTCTTTCCTGCTTTGCTGAATATTAGTTGACCATAGAGTTGAGGGTCTATTTCTGGATTCTCTATTCTGTTCCATTGATCTATGTGTCTGTTTTTGTGCCAGTACCACACTGTCTTGATGACCACGGCTTTGTAGTACAACCTGAAATCTGGCATTGTGATGCCCCCAGCCATGGTATTCTTTTTTAATATTCCACTTGGTATTCAGGGTCTTTCTGATTCCACCCAAATTATAAGATGATTTGTTCCAAGTGTCTGAAGAAAGTCCATGGTTTTTTGATAGGGATTGCATTAAACGTGTAAATTGCCTGGCATAGCATAGACATTTTCACAATATGAATTCCTCCAATCCATAAGCATGGAATATTTTTCCATCTCTTTGTGTCTTCCTCAATTTCTTTCAGAAGTGTTCTGTAGTTTTTAGGATATCAATTCTTTACCTTTTTGGTTAGGTTTATTCCTAGGTATCTTGTGCTTTTCGGTGCAATTTTAAATGAGATTGACTCCTTAATTTCTCTTTCTTCAGTCTCATTGTGAGTGTATAGAAATGCTTCTGATTTCTGGCCATTGATTTTGTATCCTGCTACACTGCCGAATTGCTGTATGAGTTCTAGCAATCTTGGGGTGGAATCTTTTGGGTTTTCTATGGACAGTATCATGTCATCTGCGAAGAGGGAGAGTTTGACCTCTTCTTTACCAATGTGAATGCCTTTTATTCCTTTTTGTTGGCTGATTGCTGAGGCTAGGGCTTCTAGGACGATGTTGAGTAGCAGTGGTGAGAGTGGACATCCCTGTCTTGTTCCTGATCTTAGGGGAAAGTTTCCTAGCGTTTCCCCATTGAGAATGATATTTACTGTGGGCTTTTTGTAGATGGCTTTTAAGATGCTGAGGAATGCTCCCTCTATCCATACACTCTAAAGAATTTTGAACAGGAATGCATGCTGTATTTTGTCAAATGCTTTCTCTGCATTCATTGAGAGGATGGTAGGGTTCTTGTTTTTGCTCTTGCTGATATGGTCAATCACACTGATTGCTTTACGAGGGTTGATCCACATTCCCACCAACAGTGCAAGCTGGTTCCCCGGGGATAAATCCCACTTGGTCATGCTGAATAATCTTCTTAATGTATTGTTGGATCCTCTTGGCTAGTATCTTGTTGAGAAATGTTGCATCTGTGTTCATCAGGGAGATCGGTCTATAATTCTCCTTTTCGGTGACTTCTTTGTCTGGTTTTGGAATGAACGTGATGCTGGCCTCATAGAATGAGTTTGGAAGTACCCCATCTCTTTCTGTCTTTCCGAACAGCTTTAGTAGAATAGGTATGGTTTCTTCTTTAAACTTTTGATAGAATTCCCCTGGGAAGCTATTTGGCCCTGAACTTTAGTGTCTTGGGAGGTTTTTGATGACTGCTTCAATTTCCTCCCTGGTTACTGGCCTGTTCAGGTTTTCTATTTCTTCCAGTTCCAGTTTTGGTAGTTTGTGGTTTTCCAGAAATGCATCCATTTCTTCTAGGTTGCCTAATTTCTTGCTGTATAGCTGCTCATAATAAGTTTTTAAAATCGTTTGTATTTCCTTGGTATTGGTGGTGATCTTTCCTTTTTCTTTCATGATTTTCTTTTTTTTTTTTATAAATTAATTTTTATTGGTGTTCAATTTACCAACATACAGAATAACACCCAGTGCTCATCCTGTCAAGTGTCCCCCTCCGTGCCCGTCACCCATTCACCCCCACCCCCCGCCCTCCTCCCCTTCCACCACCCCTAGTTCATTTCCCAGAGTTAGAAGTCTTTATGTTCTGTGTCCCTTTCTGATATCTCCCACACATTTCTTCTCCCTTCCCTTATATTCCCCTTCACTATTATTCATATTCCCCAAATAAGTGAGAACATACACTGTTTGTCCTTCTCCGATTGACTTACTTCACTCAGCATAATACCCTCCAGTTCCATCCACGTTGAAGCAAATGGTGGGTATTTGTTGTTTCTAATGGCTGAGTAATATTCCATTGTATACATAAACCACATCTTCTTTATCCATTCATCTTTCGATGGGCACCGAGGCTCCTTCCACAGTTTGGCTATTGTGGACATGGCTGCTAGAAACATCGGGGTGCAGGTGCCCCGGCGTTTCATTGCATCTGAATCTTCGGGGTAAATCCCTAACAGTGCAATTGCTGGGTCGTAGGGCAGGTCTATTTTTAATTCTTTGAGGAACCTCCACACAGTTTTCCAGAGTGGCTGCACCAGTTCACATTCCCACCAACAGTGTAAGAGGGTTCCCTTTTCTCCGCATCCTCTCCAACATTTGTTGTTTCCTGCCTTGTTAATTTTCCCCATTCTCACTGGTGTGAGGTGGTATCTCATTGTGGTTTTGATTTGTATTTCCCTGATGGCAAGTGATGCAGAGCATTTTCTCATGTGCATGTTGGCCATGTCTATGTCTTCCTCTGCGAGATTTCTCTTCATGTCTTTTGCCCATTTCATGATTGGATTGTTTGTTTCTTTGGTGTTGAGTTTAATAAGTTCTTTATAGATTTTGGAAACTAGCCCTTTATCTGATATGTTATTTGCAAATATCTTCTCCCATTCTGTAGGTTGTCTTTGAGTTTTGTTGACTGTATCCTTTGCTGTGCAAAAGCTTCTTATCTTGATGAAGTCCCAATAGTTCATTTTTGCTTTTGTTTCTTTTGTTTTCGTGGATGTATCTTGCAAGAAGTTACTGTGGCCAAGTTCAAAAAGGGTGTTGCCTGTGTTCTCCTCTAGGATTTTGATGGAGTCTTGTCTCACATTTAAATCTTTCATCCATTTTGAGTTTATCTTTGTGTATGGTGCAAGAGAGTGGTCTAGTTTCATTCTTCTGCATGTGGATGACCAATTTTCCCAGCACCATTTATTGAAGAGACTGTCTTTCTTCCAGTGGATCGTCTTTCCTCCTTTGTCAAATATTAGTTGACCATAAAGTTCAGGGTCCATTTCTGGATTCTCTATTCTGTTCCATTGGTCTATGTGTCTGTTTTTGTGCCAGTACCACACTGTCTTGATGACCACAGCTTTGTAGTACAACCTGAAATCTGGCATTGTGATGCCCCCAGCTATGGTTTTCTTTTTTAAAATTCCCCTGGCTATTCGGGGTCTTTTCTGATTCCACACAAATCTTAAAATAATTTGTTCTAAGTCTCTGAAAAAAGTCCATGGTATTTTGATAGGGATTGCATTGAACGTGTAAATTGCCCTGGGTAGCATTGACATTTTCACAATATTAATTCTGCCAATCCATGAGCATGGAATATTTTTCCATCTCTTTGTGTCTTCCTCAATTTCTTTCAGAAGTGTTCTATAGTTTTTAGGGTATAGATCCTTTACCTCTTTGGTTAGGTTTATTCCTAGGTATCTTATGCTTTTGGGTGCAATTGTAAATGGGATTGACTCCTTAATTTCTCTTTCTTCAGTCTCATTGTTAGTGTATAGGAATGCCATTGATTTCTGGGCATTGATTTTGTATCCTGCCACGCTACCAAATTGCTGTATGAGTTCTAGCAATCTTGGGGTGGAGGCTTTTGGGTTTTCTATGTAGAGTATCATGTCATCGGCGAAGAGGGAGAGTTTGACTTCTTCTTTGCCAATTTGAATGCCTTTAATGTCTTTTTGTTGTCTGATTGCTGAGGCTAGGACTTCCAATACTATGTTGAATAGCAGTGGTGAGAGTGGACATCCCTGTCTGGTTCCTGATCTTAGGGGAAAGGCTCCCAGTGCTTCCCCATTGAGAATGATATTTGCTGTGGGCTTTTCGTAGATGGCTTTTAAGATATCGAGGAAAGTTCCCTCTATCCCTACACTCTGAAGAGTTTTAATCAGGAATGGATGCTGTATTTTGTCAAATGCTTTCTCTGCATCTAATGAGAGGATCATATGGTTCTTGGTTTTTCTCTTGCTGATATGATGAATCACATTGATTGTTTTACGAGTGTTGAACCAGCCTTGCATCCCGGGGATAAATCCTACTTGGTCATGGTGAATAATTTTCTTAATGTGTTGTTGGATCCTATTGGCTAGTATCTTGTTGAGAATTTTTGCATCCATGTTCATCAGGGATATTGGTCTGTAATTCTCCTTTTTGGTGGGGTCTTTGTCTGGTTTTGGAATTAAGGTGATGCTGGCCTCATAGAATGAGTTTGGAAGTACTCCATCTCTTTCTATCTTTCCAAACAGCTTTAGTAGAATAGGTATGATTTCTTCTTTAAACGTTTGATAGAATTCCCCTGGGAAGCCATCTGGCCCTGGACTCTTGTGTCTTGGGAGGTTTTTGATGACTGCTTCAATTTCCTCCCTGGTTATTGGCCTGTTCAGGTTTTCTATTTCTTCCTGCTCCTTTTCATGATTTTCTTAATTTGAGGTTTTTCTCTCTCCTTTTTAATAAGGCTGGCTAATGGTTTATCTATCTTATTAATTCTCTCAAAGAACAAACTCCTGGTTTTGTTGATCTGTTCCACAGTTCTTCTGGTCTCTATTTCATTGAGTTCTGCTCAAATCTTTATTAATTCTCTTCTTCTA
The DNA here is from genome assembly GCF_905146905.1 of Nyctereutes procyonoides. NCBI lineage: Eukaryota > Metazoa > Chordata > Mammalia > Carnivora > Canidae > Nyctereutes > Nyctereutes procyonoides. The sequence continues at coordinate 59,543,836 of NW_026575125.1, read as the reverse complement.
CTGGGTGTAGGTTCTATTTGCTGTTTTTTCTCCAGCTCCTTTAGGTGCAAGGTTAGCTTTTGTATTTGAGTTCTTTCCAGTTTTTTGATGGATGCTTGTATTGCGATGTATTTCCCCCTCAGGATTGCTTTTGCTGTATCAAAGATTTTGAATGTTTGTGTCTTCATTTTCATTAGTTTCCATGAATGTTTTTAATTCTTCTCTAATTTCCTGGTTGTTCCTTTCATCTTTTAGCCAGATGGTCCTTAACTTCCACGTGTTTGAAATCCTTCCAAACTTCTTCTTGTGATTTAGTTCTAATTTCAAAGCATTATGGTCTGAAAATATACAGGGGACGATCCCAATCTTTTGGTATTTATTAAGACCTGATTTTTGACCCAGTATGTGGTCTATTCTAGAGAAATGTCCATGTGCGCTTGAGAAGAATGTATATTCAGTTGCATTTGGATGTAAAGTTCTGTAAATATCTGTGAAATCCATCTGGTCCAGTGTATCATTTAAAGCTCTGGTTTCGTTGGAGATGTTGTGCTTAGAATACCTGTCCATTGTGGAAAGCACTATATTCAAGTCACCAAGTGTAAGTGTATTATTATCTAAGTATGTCCTAACTTTGGTTATTAGTTAGTTGATATACTAGGCAGCTCCCACATTCGGGGCATAAACATTCATGATTGTTAGGTCCTCTTGTTGGATAGGTCCTTGAAGTATTATAAAGTGTCCCTCTTCATCTCTTACTCTAGTCTTCGAGATAAACTTTAATTTATCTGATATATGAATGTCTGCTTTCTTTTGAGGACCATTTGAATGGTAAATGGTTCTCCACATTTTTATTTTCAGGCTGTAGGTGTCCTTAGGTCTGAAATGAGTCTCTTGTAAACGGCAAATAGATGGGTCTTGCTTTTTTATCCCGTCTGAAACCCTGCGTCTATTGATGGGGGTCATTAAGCCTATTCACGTTCAGTTACTATTAATAGACATGAATTTAGTGTCATCATGATACCTATTCACTCCCTGTTTTTGTGGATTGCTTCCTTGGACTTCCTCTTTCTTTTACAGAGTCCCCCCTTAATATTTCTTGGAGAGCTGGTTTTGTGGTCACATCTTCTTTCAGTTTCTGCCTATCTTGGTATCTCTTTATCTCTCCTTCTATTCTGAATGAGAGCCTTGCTGGATAAAGTATTCGTGACTGCAGGTTCTTCTCATTTAGGACCTTGAATATATCCTTCCAGCCCTTTGTGGCTTGCCAGGTCTTTGTCGAGAGGTCTGCTATTACCCTAATATTTCTCCCCATAAAGTTTAGAGATTTCTTGTCCCTTGCTGCTTTAAGGATCTTCTCTTTATCTTTGAAATTTGCAAGTTTCACTATTAAATATAGAGGTGTTGAGTGGTTTTTATTGATTTTACGGGGGGATCTCTCTATCTCCTGGATCTGAATGCCTGTTTCTCTCCCCAAGTGAGGGATGTTCTCAGCTATGATTTGTTCAAATATACTTTCTGATCCTCTGTCTCTTTCGGCGCCTTCGGGAACCCCAATTAAATGTAGATTTTTTTCCTTCTGAGGCTGTCATTTCTTTCCCTTTACCTATCCTCATGATCTTTTAATTGTTTTTCTCTTTTTTCCTCGGCTTCCTTCTTTGCCATCAACTTGTCTTCTATGTCACTCACTTGTTCTTCCTCATTAACCCTCGTCCTTAGGACCTCCATTAGGTTTGCATCTCATTTAATTGATTTTTAATTTTGGCCTGATTAGATCTAAATTCTGCAGTCATGATGTCTCTTGAGTCCTTTATGCTTTTTTCTAGAGCCACCAGTAGCTTTATAATTGTGCTTCTGAATTGGCTTTTTGACATTGAATTGTAATCCATTTTGTAACTCTGTGGGAGAGAGTACTGTTTCCTATTCTTTCTTTTGTGGTGAGATTTTACTTCTAGTTATTTTGCTCAGTGCAGAGTGGCCAAAACCAAGTTGTACTGGAAAAAAGGAGAAAAAGGGAGAAAAGGAATTCGGGGTGGGAACAAACATAAAACAAAAAACAAGGAGGAGTATCCTCTGATTCTATATACTATAAATCCCTCAACTTCCCTGGGAACTTTCCAGCACTGCTTGGTTAATAACTTGCTTTTCCCCTGTCCTTCCAGCTGGTCTTCTGGGGGAGGGGTCTACTGTGCTGATTCTCAGGTGTGTGCACCTGGGGGAGCTGCTCAGCCCCCTGCCCGGTGCATGGTTCAGTGAGAGCTGTTTATCATGTGAGGCCCCTGCTCAGTCCCAGGTACAAGGTGACACCAGAAGTAACAACAACAGTGGTAGCAGCCAGCTCTCCAGCTCTGGCGTCAGCTCCTGCAGTAACTGCTGCAGCTCCCAGTCTGCAGGGACCTGGATGCTCCAGGGGCGAGGGGCGCTGATCTGCATAGCCCAGGTCCGCTGGGCGACAGGTGCGTCCTTGTTACCCTGTGTCTTCCCAGCCTCTGCCTGTCCCGGAGGGAGTATCAGATATTGGGCTGTGTCCCCCAGTGCCCTGGGCTCCCAGGCCTGCACCACTGGATTCGTGCTCCCGGGGCTGCGCAGCCCCCTCTCGTGGGGAGCTGCTGCCTGAGCTGCTGCCTGAGCTGCTCCCGGGCCTGCCTCGTGCACTCCAGCCCCTTAGGGAGCTTGGCCTGCTGTGTGTGGTGTGCTCTCCCCTGGGGGCACAGTTCCTCTGTTAGTGCCCTTGGGAGCCTGAGGGTATCCCTGCCCCTCCTGGGATCTTGCCCGAGCTCCCTGCGAGCGCCTTTCCATCTGGGAAGATTGGTAAAGTTTCTGCTTCTCCGGGCTTGGGCTTTCCTCTCCTGGGGGGCACTCGCCCACGTCCTTAGTCTGGCTCCTCGTGGAGGCTCCCCCCTCCCATGCTTTTTTATTTCTTTATTTTTTTCCATCTTCCTACCTTGATAGAAGCGGGAACTCTTCTCACTGTAGCATTCCAGATGTTCTCTCTTTAAATCTTAGGCCGAATTCTGTTTATCACTTGTACTTTGTCAACTCTACTATTTGAAAGTGGAGCAATGACCATGAATTAGATTTAGTTTTAACAAGGCACACAGACTATCATCAGAGTGGGAATACTTCAAAATATAGTCATTGCTCCTACCTCTAATTATGAAGTAATTTTTCAGAAATAACTACTTGATTTTCTCTGCCTGCCAAATACTGTCATTGCTTTAAACAAGTTATTTTCTCCCATATGTTGATGACTTTTTAAATATACCCATGTCTATATACTTGAAGAGAAATGGTGAAATTATTGCCAAAACAGCAGTTTATGTATTTAAAATCCTATGATGGAAATATTGACACCAATAAAATTAAAGTCATTATGATATAAAGGAAGCAATGGATAACATGAAGCAGGGAGAATTTTAAGAATACATTATATGAGAGAATTATGATAAAAAGGTCTTCACAGACAGAAAGGGGCTTTGAATAAATAATTCAACAGGATCTACCTAAAAAATGAGTGGGATCTTAGTCTGCATTGAGAAGAGTTTCCATAAGTGGAACTGTTCAATTCTGGAATCTAGTTTGACACACACATACAAAAAGGTGAGGGAACTTGAAAGCTCACTGTGATCTGGTTCTGCCTAGTTGTACAATGTTATCTTTTATTTATGTATCCTCATAACACATTACAACAAAGACCCTTCTTTCCAATAATGTTGACCAAGTAACAATTGCCCCAAATGTTCCTAGTTTCACACACTTCTAACTCTGATTTTGTTTCTCAGGTGAAACACATTGTCAGCTTTTGTAAACATTTTCTAACATTCCTCACCCCATCTTAGGTTGTGGCTTGTTTCCATCAGCACCCTATGTTTACCTTCATCACAGCACTTACTATACAGATATTCACTTTTTTCTTTGTCTCCCTACCTAGAGCTCTTTGAGGGAAAGTATTAAATCTTATTTATCTTAATATCCTTAGCATCCAGCACAGTGCCTGATACATAGCAATTGCTGAGCAAACTACTCTTTTAAAAATAAAAATTATAAATGTATATCTAAAGAAAATTTAATATTATGCCTGAGAAATAGAAGAGGTTGGACAAAGTAGTTATCTTTAAATATTTAAAGGTTGTCACGGGAAAAGGAACTGAACTTATCTTCTTCAGGCTTGGAGAGCAGAACGAGAACTAGTATGTAGAACCTAAAAAAAGATATGGAGCTGGGACACCTGGTCAGCAGTTAAGCATCTGCCTTCGACCCAGGACATGATCCTGGAGTCCTGGGATTGAGCCCCATGTCGGTCTCCCAGCATGGAGCCTGCTTCTCTTTCTGCCTGTGTCTCTGCCTCTGTGTGTCTCCCATGAATAAATAATATCTTTAAAAAAAAAAGATATGGAGCTTTCACTTCTACATAAGTATTTTCCAACAAAAATGGAGAGTTTCCTTTATTATACTGATCAAACAAAGATTAAACTATTCAAGGACAAGGGAGAGTGTGCTAAATAAAGCATATGTAGAGTTAAAAGTTTAAGTTTCTAGAACTCTAAGATCTTAGAGTTCTATAGTAACAATTGAATCAATTGGTGTCTAGTTCTGGCTCTGTGACTTACTAGCTGGACAATCTTGTTAAGCATCTTTTCATGTGTCTGTTGGCTATCTGCATGCTTCTGTGGAAAAATACCTATTCATGTCTTCTGTCCATTTCTTAATTAGTTTATTCATTTTGGGGGAATTGAGTTTTATGAATTTTTTATATATTTTGGATACTAACCCTTTATTAGATGTCATTTTCAAAAAACTTCTCCCATTCTGTAGGTTATCTATTAGTTTTATTATTTCCTGGGCTATGCTGTGCACAAGTTTTTATCTTCAAGAAGTCCCAATAGTTCATTTTTGCTTTGTTTTCCCTTGCCTCTGGTGACATATTTAGTAAGAGGTTGCTACAGAGAGGTTGCTGCCTGTGTTCTCCTCTAAGATTTTAATGGCTTCCCGTCCCACATTTAGGTCGTTAATGCATTTTGAATTTATTTTTGTGTAGGGTGTAAGAAAGTGGTCCAATTTCATTCTTTTGCATGTTACTGTCCAATTTTCCCAACACCATTTATTGAAGAGACTGTAATTTTTCCATTAGATATTCTTTTCTACTTCATGAAGATTAATTGATCAAATAATTGTGGGTTCATTTCTGGGTTTTCTATTCCATTGATATGTGTCCAATTTTGTGGCAGTACCATACTGTTCTGATCATTATAGCTTTATAATATAACTTGAAGTATGGAATTGTGATGCCTCCAGCTTTGTTCTTCTTGTTCTAAGTTACTTCGGCTAGTCAGAGTTTTTGGTAATTCCATACAAATTTTAGGATTGTTTGTTCTAGTGCTGTGGAAAATGCTGTTGGTATTTTGATATGGATTGCATTCAATGTATAGGTTGCTTTGCATAGTGTAGACATTTAATAATATTTGTTCTTTTTTCCCATTTCTTTGTGTCTTCAATTTCTTTCATCAGAGTCTTGCAGTTTTCAGAGTACAAGTCTTTTACCCCTTTGTTAAGGTTTATTCCTTATTATCTCACCTTTCCTGGTACAATTGTAATGGGATTGATTCCTTGATTTCTCTTTCTTCTGCTTTGTTATTGGTGTATAGAAATGCAACAGATTTCTGTACATTGACTTTTGTATCTGGTGACTTTACTCTATTTGAGTATCATTCTAGCAATTTTTGGTACAGTCTTACAGGATTTCTATGTAGTGTTATGCCATCTGCAAGTAATTCCTTACCTATTTGGGTAACTTTTATTTTGTCGTCTGGTTGTGTGGCTAGCACTTCCAGCAGTATGTTAAATAACAGTAGTGAGAGTGGACATCCCTGTCTTATTCCTGGCCATAAAGGAAAAGCTCTCAGGTTTTTTGCCATTGAAGATTATGTTAGCTATGGGTTTTTCATATATGGTCTTTATTATGTTGGAGTACGTTCCCTCTATCACTGCTTTGTTGATAGTTTTTATCATGAATGAATGTTGTACTTTGTAAACCTTTTTCTGCATGTATTGAGAGAGGATCATATGGTTTTTATCCTTTCTTTTATTAATGTGGTGTATCACATTGATTGATTTGAAAATATTTAATAACACTTGGACACTTGATCAAATCCCACTTGATCACAGTGAATGATTCTTTTAATGTACTACTGGACTTGGTTTGCTATTATTTTATTGAGAATTTTTTTGCATCCAGGTTTATCAGGAATATTGGCCCGTAATTCTCTTTTCTGTCTGGTTTTGGTATCAGTAATGCTGGCCTAATAGAGTTAATGTAGAAGTTCTCCTTTCTTTCCTTTTTTTTTTTTTTTTTGGAATAGATTGAGAAGAATAGGTATTTACTCTTTAAATATTTGGTAGAATTTCCCTGGAAAGCCCTCTGTCCCTGGACTTTTGTTTTTTTTTTTTGTTTTGTTTTGTTTTTTTTGTTTTTTTGGTAGACTTTTTTTTTTGTTATTGATCCAATTTTTTTGTTGGTGTGTTGAAATTTTCTGTCTCTCCCTGTGCCAGTTTTGGTAGTTTATATATTTCTAGCAATCTATCCACTTCATAGAAGCTGTCCAATTTGGTGGCACATAGTTTTTCATAATATTCTCTTATATTGTTTGTATTTTTGTGGTGTTGTTTGCTATTTCTTCTCTCTCATTTGTGATTTTATTTATTTATATCCTTTCTCTTTTCTTTTGGATAGGTCTGGCTATGGGTTTATCAATTTTATTAATTCTTCGAATAATCAGCTCCTGGTTTCATTAATCTGTTTTATTGTTGTTTTAGTTTCTATATCATTTATTTCTGCTCCAATCTTTATTATTTCTTTCCTTCTGCTGGTTTTAGGTCCTGTTCTTTTGTGCCTTTTTCAGCTCCTTTAATTGTAAAGTTAGGTTGTTTATTTGAGATTTTTCTTGTTTCCTAAGGGAGGCCTGTCCTGCTATCTACTTCCCTCTTAGATCCACTTTTGCTTCATCCCAGAGGTTTTGGACCTTTGTGTTTTCATTTTTGTTAGATTCCATTCATTTTTGTATTTATTCTTTGATTTCCTGGCTGACCCATTCATTGTTTAGTAGCATATTGTTTAACCTCCATGTATGTGTGGTCTTTCCAATTTTTTTCTTGTGGTTGACTTCAAGTTTCAGGGTGTTGTGTTTAAAAAAAATACATGGTATGATTTCAATCCTTTTGTACTTATTGAGGCATGATTTGTGATTAGCATGTGATCTATTCTGGAGAATGTCCCATGTGCACTTGAAAAGAATGTGTATTTTGCTGCTTTGAGGATAAAATGTTTTGAATATATCTGTGAAGTCCATCTGATCCAGTGTGTCATTTAAAAGCCACTGTTTCCTTGTTGATTTTCTGGATGATCTGTCCATTAGTGCAAGCTGAGTGTTGAAGTCCTCTACTATTATTGCATTATTATCAATTAGTTCCTTAATTAATTAATTGTTTTAAATATTTAGGTACTCCCATGTTGGGTTCATAAATATTTACAATTAGACCTTGTTAGATTGCCCCATTTATTATAATATTATACTGCTCTTCATATCTTGTTACAGTCTTTGGTTTTAAGTCTAGTTTGTCTATTCTAAGTATTGCCACTCCAGCTTTTATTTTAAGATTTTTAATTTATTTGTTAATGAGAGACACAGAGAGAGAGAGAGAGAGAGAAAGAGGGAGAGAGGCAGAGACACAGGCAGAGGGAGAAGCAGGCTCCATGCAGGGAGCCCGACATGGGACTCAATCCCGGGACTCCAGGATCATGCCCTGGGCCACAGGCGGTGCTAAACAGCTGAGCCACCCAGACTGCCCTCCAGCTTTTTTTAAAAAATATCCATTTGCATAATAATAAATGTTTCTCCATTTCCTCACTTTCAATTTGTAGGTATATTTAAGTCTAAAATGAGTCTTTTGTAGGCAGCATATAGATGGGTCTTGTTTTGTTATCTATTCTGGCACCTTATGCCTTTTGTTTGCAGTGTTTAGTCCATTTACATTCACAGTAATTTTTGATAAATATGTACTATTGCCATTTCATTAGTTGTTTTGTCATTTTCTTTGATCCTTTCTTGTCTTTGTCACTTTTGGTTTTTCTAACTCACGGAGTCCACTTTATTATTTCTTATAAGGCTCTTTTGGGGTCATGAACTCCTTTAGTTTTTTGTTTGTCTGTGAAACTCTTTATCTCTTCTTCTATTCTGAATGATAGCCTTGCTGGATAGAGTATTCTTGGCTGCACATTTTTCCCATTCAGCATGTTGAATATATCATGCCACTCCCTTCTGATTTAACAAATTCCTCTTGAGAAATATGTAGCCAAACTTAGGGGTTTTCTCTTGTAAGTATAGGAATTCTTTTGTCTTGCTGTCTTTCAGATTTTTTTCTTTATCATGATATTTTGCAAATTTAATTAAAATGTATCTTGGTGTTCATATGCTTTTGTTGATTTTGATGGGAGTTCTCTGTCTCTTGGATCTTGATGTTTGTTTCCTTCCCCCAGAATAGGGATGTTTTCTGCTATTATCTGTTGAAATAAATTCCCTCAACCTTTCCTTTCTCTTCTTCTGGGTCTCCTATAATACATATGTTATTACCTTTGATGAAGTCACTGAGTCCCTAAGTCTGTTCTTGTGTTCCATAATTCTTCTCACTTTTTTTCAGTTTCATTATTTTTCATTATCCTGTCTTCTATATCACTTGCTCACTCCTCTGCTACCCCCAGCCTTGTGTTCATTGCCTTAAGCCTGTTTCTAAACTCAGTTATCATATCCTTTATTTCTGATTCGTTTTTAACTCTTTTATCTCTATGGGAAGGGCCTCCCTAAAGTCTTCCATTCCTTGCTCAAGCTGTGTGTATCTTTATGATTTTTGCTTCAAATTTTTCATCAAGCATGTTACTTGTATCTGTTTTGATTACATCCCTGGCTGCGACCTTTTTTTCTTTCTTTCTTTTCTTCCATCTTGAAATTTAATCTAAGTCTCTGTCTTCTTCTCCATGTTAGAAAAGCCCATTATATTTCCTGCTCTTGAGAGTAGTGGCTTTATGAAGAAGTCCTGTAGTGTCCAGGGGCTGGCACTTCGGGAAATGTCTCTAATGTGTGCTGTGTGTATTTTGCTTTTGTATTTTAGCTGCTCTATCCTTTAGGCCAGTGGTTTGCAAAGGCTCTCCTTGCCTGCAGTGGGTAGTGTTTAGTCCTTGGCCAGAGTGTGGTGAGTTTTAACTAGGTGTGCTCTAGTGTGCCTATTAAATGAGACCTGATACTACTTCCACTAGAATTGAAGCCTGCTGAACTCTCCAGTCAGGAGATGTGGTGTGGACAAGGGCTTCTGCTGGTCATCTGGGGCAGGGGCCCAGCACGCTGAGATCGAGGCAAATTTGACAGAGAAGGGCAGTCCCACCAGAGCACAGGGGTGTGGGGCTTGGTGCAAGCAGTTATTCTTCAAGTGTCTAATCTCTGTTGCTTCCCAAAGTGCCTCTGTGTTTATGTTGAGGGTCTGTGGAGGAAAATAATGCCAGCCAGTTCTTTTGTTCCTGGAAATGTGTCTATGCACAGTGCCTCTCAGGAAGCACTCTGAGAAGAGCAAATAATCTCCCCACTGTATGTCCCAGGTATTTCTCAGATCAGCATTTCCATACTGTCTGCCTCTGAGTTGTTTGCCTGACTTGTCTTCATGAGCAGTGCAGTGCCCTGCAGGCTCTATCCCAACCAATCATACTGGCTTACAACTACAGGGTTTAGGGATGTGGTGTGGTCAGGGACTTGCGCTGATATTATGGAGGAGGAGCCCACCACATTGGGAATAAAACAAGCTTAACTGAGGAGGGAAGTCCTTTCAGAGCGCAGGGACATGGGACTTGGTGTAAGCAATTTAGGCAACCAGTTCAGTGCAATACTGCTTCCTGCATTTGGCTCTGTGTTTATGCTGAGGGGCAGGAGAGGGAAATGGTGCCAGCCAGTTCCTTTGTCCCCAAAGAGGCATCTCCCTGAACTCTGCCTGTCAGAGATGTGCTTCAAGAAGAGCAAATAATATCCCCCCTGTGTTCTTAGATCAAGCATTCTTTAGATCACTGTTTCCGTGCCATCTGCCCCAGGGCTGTTTGCCTGACTTCTCTCCAGGAGTAAGGCAATGCCCTCAGGGCTCTATCCCTGCCAAGCCTGCTGACCTTTAAAATTCCATGCTTTAAGCCAGCTGGTTGCAAAAACAAAAATCAGCCCCTCTAATTTTCCCAACCAATGGCTTTGGGGAAATGTTCTCCTTGTGTGTTTCTTTCTGTGTGCTCCTCTTTCTCTTGCCTTTCTCCCCTCCCCTTCATAACATCTACAGGCCTTCCTTCCTTCTTCAAAGCAGATTTTCTCCATTTAGTTGTGGTCTGTTCTCCTAGTTTTCAGGTTGATGTCCAGAGTATTTAGAATTATTCTATAGTTATCTAGTTGTGTTTGTGGGACAAGACAAACCTAGGGTCTTTCTATTTTGCTGCCATCTTCTCAAACTCGTAAATCCTACATATTTTTTAAATATTGTATTTATTTATTTATTTTTAAATATTTTATTTATTTATTCATAACAGACACACACAGAGAGAGAGAGAAGCAGAGACACAGGCAGAGGGAAAAGCAGGCTCCATCTCAGGTCTCCGGGATCAGGCCCTGGGCCAAAGGCGGCACTAAACTGCTGAGCCACCCGGGCTGCCCAATCCTACATATTTTGAAGAAAGTCCTCCAATTAATTCCCTACCTTATGTGTCAAAAATATTTTTATGTCAAAGCAGTTAGCTAGAGGGAGTGTTTTCAGTTTTGTAATTATAGTAACTTTTAACCAGGATGACAAATTAAAATATAATGAAATCCATAGGTATGGAAAATCCATTTGTTTTCATTATATAGAAAACTGAGGATATAGTGATATAGTGAGTACTGAGCAAAAAAAGCACTACCTTAAGTCATCCATTGTTCATTGAACAGCTGAATTTTTCTCCATAATCAGCAGAGCATTTCTGGTATCCCATAAATAATGAAAGCCATGGATGCCATCAAAACTCAGCTGATAGAAGGACATTCAGTTTCTCCAACTGTTTTATTTTCAAAGGAGTATTTAATGTGCTGCCAACTTTTCTTTTTGATTGTCAGGACAAATGTTTTCTTTTGCTTACTCTAAATATCAAAAAGTAAGTTCCAATTCTATGAAATTTTTCCTGAATCTATGTTGTTGTGACAGGGGTCTGGGCATTGTCTTCAGTGAAGCAATACATTTTCTAAAGAAAACAAAAATGAATATCTCCTTAAGGAAGTAATAGCATTTGGGGCATGTCATCAATTGATTATAACAACTCATCTCTGAAAATATTGTTAACATTCTGTTAAATCTTATGCAATTCTCAGGACTCTCAGCAGTTTCTGAATTTTCAGATAGTGTCTGTTTCTTATTTGGCAGAGTCAAATCAAAAGACAGCTGTAATCCACTTTTAAATCAAGTTCTGTCTCCTTAGTGAATTCTCTGTAACATCTCAGTTTTAGTTTACTCCTTCTTTGGAATTATCAGCCATGGGAAAGAGTTATTGCAAAAGAGAACAGATAAATTCACAAATCTGAATCACTCTGGCTCTGGAAATGTCTCAGATAATGAATCTCCCATCTTTGATATATATTAAATGTAATTAAATGGGCTCAAATATGAAGCCTCTTTGGTTAAATGATACTGTATTTTTTATAAATATTTTTGTTCTTTTTGATTATGTAAGAATAACAAAGATATAAATTCTAACTAACTTAGATTGGTAAATCTTTGAAGTTCTATAGTAAGAGCTATAGAAAGAGATGTGGTTTTAAAACTCCCATTTATTTCATTGTCAAACATAATCCAAAGGCTGCATCTGTATAAGCGATGAGGTCATTTCGTGCTGTATACAATCCCAGAGAAATCTGGGATTCACTTGAAAAACTTGAATATTATTGACTTTTTACAATCCCCACTAACATGATTCCATTTATGCTGATTGTTGTTTTTTATGTATTGTGTTTGTTAGTTTTGCATGTGATCCTTTTAAGGTTTTCTTAAGGTCACAAAGCAATTAGAAATAAAGAAATTTGAGTGAAGGATATTTTTCCAGATTAAGTAAAAAATTATTGTCATAAAGTAATAGTGCATACAAGCCAATTTACCTTGAGAACTTAAAATTCAAATTCTTCTAAGTATTAGTTGGTAAAAAAAACTCTGCATTTGGTTTTAATCATTTCTTAACTCTTGGTGTTTGAGTACTATTGAACTTGTTAGAATCTAGCTTTTTGTAATAATTTTTATTCACATTTCCATGAAATATAAATGATAGCTTTGCTATAATTACCATAGTCTTCAACTATGTTAATGAACAAGATATTTTTGCAATACTAACAAAAGATGTCTTTTTCATATACAAGTATCACTCCATACCACACAGGACAATTCCTCTGAATTCATTTTTTATGAGAGATAATTTGTTTGCCAGCAAAGATCTGCTATTTTTATTGCTGAAAAAGGGGGAATTTGGGGTATCATATAGCCTTAAAGAAAGCAAGAGACCTTAGAAATTATCTTGTCCAATCTCATTGCACATATGAAAAAAAACAAGGCCTAATGAAGGAAAAGCATAATAATGAGGGACTAAAACAATGCGAATGGTCAAGAAATATTTAACAAATGAGCAAACAGATAGACAAATTGATTGATGGATAGATGAATGAATTGTGGGGATGGGTACATGAATTCATGGAATAATAGATGAAATTAGTGGCAGAGTCAGAGCTGGAGCATGATTGTCCTGGCACTTCATTGCACTTTTATTAAATAATGTTGCCTCTCTGAGGAAAAAAAACATATTTATGTATATTTCAAAAACAACTGATTTGGCAATGTAATCTAGTAGAAAAAGTACAAACTTTGAAGCCATGTAGACCCTAGTTTGGTTCAGTTCTGCCAGCTAATAGCTATGTGATTTAGGGAAAGTTAATCAACCTTGCCAAGTTTCTTTTTAATCTGAAAAAATGGGGTTAATGAAGTCTAAATGAAATTGAACAAGATATCTGTGTAAAGCATCTAGCAGTGCATCACACACAGAAGATGCTCAATAAAGATTTGTTCTTCTTTTCTGTTACTTTTAAGTAATAGTAAATGCTGGTGTTATCTCTTCTAAAGATGATGGAACTTCTATAACATATGTGGCTCTAATCCAATGTGTAGTCCTTCAGACCAGCATCAACAGCATCATCACCTGGGAAACTTGTTAGATTTGCAAATTTTCAGTCTTCACCCAGACCTACAGAGTCAGAAGCTCTGGGGATGAGGCCTAGAAATTTCTGTTTTATTTTTTATTTTTTTATTAATTTTATTTTTTATTTATTTATGATAGTCACAGAGAGAGAGAGGCAGAGACACAGGCAGAGGGAGAAGCAGGCTCCATGCACCGGGAGCCTGACGTGGGATTCGATCCCGGGTCTCCAGGATCTCGCCCTGGGCCAAAGGCAGGCGCCAAACCGCTGCGCCACCCAGGGATCCCTAGAAATTTCTGTTTTAATAAACACTCCAGGTGATTCTAATACACTTTGAAGTTCAAGAACCAGTAATATGTACCATTTTTCCTTTAGATTTATTGTTCAATCCTAATGACAATTAAAGGTGTGAAGAACTTTGTGTTTTTTTCTAAGGTCTCCTCTGAAATAGGACATTATATCTACCTGTCATGTTAATGTCAATCCATGATCCAGGAAGTGACAATGAAACTCCTGTGATATTTGTTAATAAAACATAATAAATGTTAGCTGCTCAGTACATTGTGAAGATGTTCCTTGTTTGTAATGACCCTTTTAAACAGTCTCAACAGATTTATAAGGAAGCCACAATACATCTTTGGTAAAAATCAAAACTTTTGTATTCTTGAAATCTTACTTTAAATTATGAATTACTCCTTATTATAGTAATTCAAGGCTAGTCAATAATCATACTGGTAATTCAGTGAAGAGTGTTGGTTGTTTTGTTTTGCTAAATTTGGTTTGGTTTAGAAACAGCAGAATTGAGCATAGACACATATACTCTAGGTTATTTGGTCATGCTTAAGGTCACTCTAGGTCAGATGGACACGCTTAAAGAAAGCCTAATAAGTTGATCTATACAGACTTAGCCACATGACTCTTCACATTATGTACATATGCCTAAAAGGAAACAAACATTTCCTGGAGGTGGAACTGCCTTTGCAAATTTAAACCTCCATAGTGATGATAATGCCATACTTCCCTTTGCTAATTTTTGGTCCAGGAGCTGAAAGACCAGTTGTACAGTGATCATTGTAAGAAAGATAGAATAGAACTGAACAGATTTGAAGGATCAGCATAAAGTCCTTAGGCCAATTAAAATTTAATCATTTATACTATAGGAATGAGAGATTTTCAACTGCACTGAAGTTTAGGACTATTCCAACTATATCCTTAATATTATTATTTCAGTGCAATAGTAAGTCAAAAATGGCAGCCAAAGACCAAGTCAGCTGATCCAGAAAACTAAAACAACTGAAGTTTCATATCAGCTTTAAGAAGAAAACTCATTTCACTTTGTTATGCTATTTACATGTTTCCATGTTTCTACCATGCTAAAATCCAAGCTTTTCAAGAGCAAAATGTAAAATCCAGCAAAGGAAAAGAAGAAAAATTCTTCAAGGCTGAAGAATAAAGAAAATTAGAAAAATGGTATAGAAGTGGAGGGGCAGGGAGAAATATAATCAGGAATCACAAACTCCTTCGTCTTGTCTCATCATCAATTCTTTCATCTGTCTATCCCACCAATGGATATAATACAGGTTAGTGTTGATCTAATTCCTGGCACTTATTATAATGAACATTTGGATTTCTGAATAAAATAATAAAATAAATTAAAAAAAACTATAGTCTGTTGAGCCAAGACTATAGAAGCCATTTCAGAAGGTCGACTATTTAGTTAGATATGTACACTAATGGTGATTTGTAGATATTTTTTAATGGTACATGGACCAATATTTTGTTTGTTTTTAACATTATCTAGCACATCAAGTCCCTGATTCCAAAAAGACTAATGTTTAGGATCATAATAAAATTGATACTTAAATTTAAAACAAAGTCAATGTTTTAAATAGTAAGCAATTAATAATAAAAGTGTTAAGAATATATCAGATATTAGGGAAGTGGTATAAAAATGACCATAAGGTAAGCTTAACGAAAATTTTCAGTAAAAGTCAAGCTTATGAGAGCAGGATATGTATCTATAACCTGAATCAATGCACCTTTATAGTTAAATAATAAAATATTCATTAGGTTTAATCTATATTTAATCAGAGTTTTCAAACTGCAGAGATCCTATTAATCAAAGTGGTAAATGACCTAGAAGGTAAAGATTTTTATTTGGAGCAAACACTGGGACATGGTTTGAAAGAGAGAGGGAAGGAGAGGATAAGGGGAATGAGAATAAGAGTGAAGGAGAGAGAGAATGACCCAAATTTTTATATTTCTAAAAATCCCTGCTTTTGGTAAATTCAAACATTTTATTTACTTTAGTGAAGGTCTCTTTTTATTTTTTAGATCAGGACTAGATGTTTAATTAATCTATGTCAGATACAAAAAAATATTTTATTTTTGCTTGTCTCAGAAAGACAGAAATATCCAAAGTGAACTTATACAATGTGATTTTATTCACTCACGCAATCAAAAGAATGTAGTGTTACCTAGAACAATAGAAGTTGAGTGGCAGGAAGCAAGTACCCTGAGCACAGAAGGTCTTCCTCCAGATTTCTGCAGACTACATTCTCTTGTATATATGTTCTACTGGAGAAAAAAAAAAAGAAGAAAGAAAAAATGTCTTTAATAATTGCTGTTTTGAAAAGAGAAGTTCTAAATAAGACCAGATGTACTCTGTGCCTGTGTAGTGACATAGTAAAATAATAGACCAAGGACAGTTTGCATTTATCCAACTCATTACATTAAATCACTGATTTAGAAGTCTAATTATAATAATTTACTGTCACTCCTGACAGTCTTAACTATTTCCCCACTGACTCTTCTACCAGAAATACAGAAAACACATACACCACACACACACACACACACACACACAAACACACACATCACATTCTCTCTATCTACCTATCTAGAGATATTATATTATAATATAATTTAAAATTATACTTTTTTATCGGAGTTCAATTTGCCAACATATAACATAGCTCCCAGTGCTCGTCCTGCCAAGTGCCTCCCTCAGTGCTCGTCACCCAGTCACCCCCACCTCCCGCCCACCTCCCTTTCCACCACCTCTTGTTCATTTCCCAGAGTTAGGAGTCTCTCATGTTGTCTCCCTTTCTGATATTTCCCACTCATTTTATGCTGAGTGAAATAAGTCAATCGGAGAAGGACAACGTTATATGGTTTCATTCATTTGGGGAATATAAAAAATAGTGAAAGGGAATAAAGGGGAAAATTACACTTTTTAATGTAATAGTTTTTTATAGTTCATAATATCAAATTATAATAACATTTTGCAGTTTCAAGTGTTTTACATTTTTAAATTTTTCTAACATTTTTGCATCAGTCATATCAAATGGATATGATCATTCAAAAGGGAAGCATGAAGGAGAGTTAAGATGGCAGAGTAGGGAAGCCCTATGTTTGCCTCCTCCCTTGAACACAGCTAGATAAATATCAAATCATCCTGAACAATCAAGAAATCAATCTGAGGACTGGAAGAACAAACTGCACAGCTAGAGGGAGAAAAGAAGCTACATCATGCAAGGTAGGAGGTGCGGAGATGTGATTGGGGGGCAAAAGATTCACAGGTGCTGTGGAGAGGAGGGAACCCTAATCACGAAGAGAGAGGAGAGAAACGGAGACAGAGAGTGACACAGAGGGAGTAGCCTCTGTGTCAAGACTGTACAAGACTGTACAAGAAAAACATGTACCCAAAACTACTGACCGGGAAAACAGGAGGAGCTAATTATAACAAGTTTTTGTAAGCAGTGGAGCTCAAAGACTGAAATTTTATAAGTCTGCACCATGGCAGGTGTGCAACCTGGAAGGCAGAGCAGTGCTCCTGTAGAGGAGGGCAGAGGCCTGAGAATTGACAGTGTGGTCTGAGAATTCCCTGGGTCACACTAGGAGAGACAGTTCTGTTTCTTGGAGTGCATTTGGGAGAGGTGGCACTGATTCTTAGGTGACCAAAGAGCCTGTGAGCACCATTGTGCTGCCCTGTTTATTAGTGTAGGGGCAGAGACACCTGCTGAGGACAGGTAACATGAACATTGGCTTTTTGATGCACTTTACTATAAACTTCAAGCCCCTGCACATTTCTGTAACTGCCCTGTTGAGACACATCAGAACCAGCCACAGTGCAGTGAAACCTTTCCCCCAGAGGATCAGCAGAGGGTTATTTCATGCTGGGTCTCAAAAATTTGGAGTTTTGAAACTCAGCCATCATGCCTGAGATAAAACACAGGAGCACTGCACTGTTGGGTGGGCAGACAGCCCAGACTCAGGCAGGGTGAAGGCAGGGATCTGAAGGATGACTGGGACACATGAGGGAAGATTGCTCTTCTGTGAAGGCTTCCTGGAAAGCAGTGAGTGCGAAATCCCCTCTCCAGGGATGACAGTGTGGTGATGCCAATGTTATCCCCCACCCATCAGCACAGACAGACTTCAAGGAACAGCACAGCACCCACAGTGAAGGCTTGAATTGCTTACACAAAACCATATTACCCCTCATTCTTCAGGTGTTTTTTTTTTTTAATAAGACCTGCCCTACGACCCAGCAATTGCACTGTTAGGGATTTACCCCGAAGATTCAGATGCAATGAAACGCCGGGGCACCTGCACCCCGATGTTTCTAGCAGCCATGTCCACAATAGCCAAACTGTGGAAGGAGCCTCGGTGCCCATCGAAAGATGAATGGATAAAGAAGATGTGGTTTATGTATACAATGGAATATTACTCAGCCATTAGAAACAACAAATACCCACCATTTGCTTCAACGTGGATGGAACTGGAGGGTATTATGCTGAGTGAAGTAAGTCAATCGGAGAAGGACAAACAGTGTATGTTCTCACTCATTTGGGGAATATGAATAACAGTGAAGGGGAATATAAGGGAAGGGAGAAGAAATGTGTGGGAGATATCAGAAAGGGACACAGAACATAAAGACTCCTAACTCTGGGAAACGAACTAGGGGTGGTGGAAGGGGAGGAGGGCGGGGGGTGGGGGTGAATGGGTGACGGGCACGGAGGGGGACACTTGACGGGATGAGCACTGGGTGTTATTCTATATGTTGGTAAATTGAACACCAATAAAAATTAATTTATAAAAAAAAAAGAATACAAAAGAATGTTAGATTGCCTTAAACCAAAAAAAAAAAAAATAAGGCAAGTGTGCCTAAGAGCTAGAGCAGCAACAGACTACTCCAACCAGAAGACCAGTACAAACCTCCAGCATACATCAAGACCACTGAATTAAGGATACTGCAAAGCTTCATCCTTAATCCACTTTTAACAAACAAGCCAAAGCACACATAGTTAAAACTCACACACACAGGCCAAGGTCCAAACACTCCCCACTGTAGGCAAAGAGAAACTTTAGAGGACTGACCTGAAGGAAAGAGCAGCTAAAACACAACAGCAGAGTGTACACAGGATATACCAAAAACACTTCTTGAGGTGCCAGGCCTTCAAAAGTACATGAGTTCTTAATAAAGCCATTACTCTCAGGAACAGGAAACCTGACAGGCTTCCCCAACACACAGAAGAAAACAGAGATCTAGACAAAAGGCCAAGATAGAAGAATTCATCCAAAAATAAAGAACAAGTAAAGGTCATGGCCTTTACCATGGTCTATTCAAAACCTGTTCTGGGTTTTAAAACAACAACCATAAGAATACTATCTGGACTTGAGAAAAGCATAAAAGACACTAGGAATTCCCTTACTGCAGAGATAAAGGAACTAAAAACTAGTCAGCCCCAAATTTAAAAAATGCTATAACCAAGATGTGAAACAAACTTGATGCAATGACCACAAAGATGCAAGCAACAGAAGAACAAATAAGTAATACAGAAGATAAAATTATGTAAAATAATGATGTTGAAAAGAAGAGGGAAAGAAAAACATTGGATACTGGAAGGAGACTTTGGGAACTCAGTGACTCCATGAAGCATAATAACATTCGTATCGTAGGAGTCCCAGAAGAAGAAGAGAGGGGAAAGGGGCCAGGGTCCATTTGAGCAAATGGTAGGTGAAAATTTCCCTAAGCTGGGGAAGGAACTAGACATGCAAATCCAGGAGGCACAGAGAACTCTCACCAAAATCAAAAAAGCAGGCTAACATACTGTGGTAAAAATTTGCAAAATGCAGAGATAAGGAAAATATCCTAAAAGTAGCAAGGGGAAGAAATACCTAACATACAAGGGAAGACAAGGTTAGCAGCAGATCTATCCACAGGAAATTAGCAGGCCAAAAGAGAGAGGCATGATGTATACAACATGCTGAATGGGAAAAATATGGAGCCAAGAATACTTTATCCAGTAATGCTGTCATCCAGAATAGAAAGAGAGATAAAGAGTTTCCCAAAACTAAAATAAAGGAGTTCATGACCACTAAACAAGTGCTGCAAGAAATATTAAAGGGGATTCTTTGAATAGGAAAGAAAGACCAAAAGTGACAAGGACTAGAAAGGAAAAGAGAAAATTTCCAGGAACAATGACTTACAAGTAATACAAGTAATACAATAGCACTAAAATCATATCCATCAATAATCACTCTGATTGTAAATGGACTAAATATTCAAATCAAAAGACATAGGATATCAGAATAGATTTTTAAAAAAACAGGATTCATCTATATTCTGCCTACAAAAGACTCTTTTGAGACCTAAAGGGAACGTTAACACCGCATTTACAGCAAAAGCCAGAAGATAGGAGGAGGAGAGGAGCAAGATGGCAGAAGAGTAGGGTTCCCAAATCACCTGTCCCCAACAAATTACCTATATAACCTTCAAATGATCCTGAAAATCTACGAATTCGGCCTGAGATTTAAAGAGAGAACAGCTAGAATGCTACAGTGAGAAAAGTTCGCGCATCTATCAAGGTAGGAAGACAGAAAAAGATATAAAGAAACAAAAGGCAGCCAAGGGGGAGGGGCCTTGCGAGGAGCCTGGCTAAGGCCGGGGGGGGGGGGGATGCCCCCAGGAGGAAAGCTCCGTCACGGAGAAGCAGGAGCTGCACCAATCTTCCCGGGCGGAAAGGCACTTGCAGGGAGTTAGAGCAGGACCCCAGGAGCGGCGGGGATGCCCTCAGGCTCCCTGGGACACTAACAGACACCTGCGCCCCGGGGAGAGTGCGCCGAGCTCCCTAAAGGGCTGCAGCACGCACGGCTGCAGCACGCACGGCTGGACCCAGGAGCAGCTCAGAGGGGCTCCGGTGGCGGCTCCGCAGAGAGGCCGCTGCGCGGCCAGGAGCGCAAATCCAACACCGCAGGCCCTGGAGCACAGGGCGCCCGGGACACAGCCCAGGATCCAACCTCCCCCTGGGACAGGCAGCGGCCAGGAGGGTCCAGGACCCCAAGGACGATCTTGCCCCGAGCCCCGCCCCATAGCATCCAGGCCCCTGCAGGCTGAGAGTTCAATAGTTACTGCGGGAGCTGAATCCAGGGCTCTACAGCTGGCCCCGCCACTGTGGTTGTTCCTCCTGGGGCCTCATGGGGTAAACCACCCCCACTGAGCCCTGCACCAGGCAGGGGACAGAGCAGCTCCCCCAAGTGCTAACACCTGAAAATCAGCACAACAAGCCCCTCCCCCAGAAGACAGGCTAGACGGACGGGTTCCAGGGGAAGTCAAGGGACTGAAAGTATATAGAAACAGAAGATACTCCCCGTGTTTTTTTTTTTTTTTTTTGCTATTTCATTTCTGTTTGCTTCCCCCAGCTTTTTTCCTTTCTTTCTTTTTCTTTCTCTTTTTCTTCTTTTTTTCTTTTCTTCTTCCTTTTTTCTTTTTTCTTTTTCTCTTTTCTTTCCTTCTTTCTCTCTTCTCTTTTTCTCCTTTTCCCAATACAACTTGTTTTTGCCACTCTGCACTGAGAAAAATGACTAGAAGGAAAACCTCACCTCAAAAGAAAGAATCAGAAACACTCCTCTCTCCCACAGAGTTACAAAATCTGCATTACAATTCAATGTCAGAAAGCCAATTCAGAAGCACTATTATACAGCTACTGGTGGCTCTAGAAAAAAGCATAAAGGACTCAAGAGACTTCATGACTGCAGAATTTAGATTAATCAGGCAGAAATTAAAAATCAATTGAATGAGATGCAATCCAAACTAGAAGTCCTAATTACGAGGGTTAACGAGGTGGAAGAACCAGTGAGCGACATAGAAGACAAGTTGATGGCAAAGAGGGAAACTGAGGAAAAAAGAGACAAACAATTAAAAGACCATGAGGATAGATTAAGGGAAATAAACGACAGCCTGAGGAAGAAAACCTACGGTTATTTGGGGTTCCCGAGGGTGCCAAAAGGGAAAGAGGGCCAGAATATGTATTTGAACAAATCATAGCTGAAAACTTTCCAAAACTAGGAAGGGAAACAGGCATTCAGATGCAGGAAATAGAGAGATCCCCCCCCCTAAAATCAATAAAAATCAATAAAAATAAAAAAAAATAAAATAACCGTTCAACACCTCGACATTTAATAGTGAAGCTTGCAAATTCCAAAGATAAAGAGAAGATCCTTAAAGCAGCAAGAGACAAGAAATCCCTGACCTTTATGGGAAGGACTATTAGGGTAACAGCAGACCTCTCCACAGAGACCTGGCAGGCCAGAAAGGGCTGGCAGGATATATTCAGGGTCCTAAATGAAAAAAACATGCAACAAAGAATACTTTATCCAGCAAGGCTCTCATTCAAAATGGAAGGAGAGATAAAGAGCTTCCAAGAGAGGCAGGAACTGAAAGAATATGTGACCTCCAAACCAGCTCTGCAAGAAATTTTAAGGGGGACTCTTAAAATTCCCCTTTAAGTGGAAGTCCAAAGGAACAATCCACAAAAACAGGGACTGAATAGGTATCATGATGACACTAAACTCATATCTTTCAATAGTAACTCTGAACGTGAATGGGCTTAATGACCCCATCAAAAGGCGCAGGGTTTCAGACTGGATAAAAAAGCAGGACCCATCTATTTGCTGTCTACAAGAGACTCATTTTAGACAGAAGGACACCTACAGCCTGAAAAGAAAAGGTTGGAGAACCATTTACCACTCAAATGGTCCTCAAAAGAAAGCAGGGGTAGCCATCGTTATATCAGATAACCTAAAATTTACCCCGAAGACTGTAGTGAGAGATGAAGAGGGACACTATCTCATACATAAAGGATCTATCCAACAAGAGGACTTAACAATCCTCACTATATATGCCCCAAATGTGAGAGCTGCCAAATATATAAATCAATTAATAACCAAAGTGAAGAAATACTTGGATAATAATACACTTACACTTGGAGACTTCAATATAGCTCTTTCTATAATCGATAGGTCTTCTAAGCACAAGATCTCCAAAGAAACGAGATTTTAAATGATACACTGGACCAGATGGATTTCACAGATGTCTACAGAACTTTATATCCAAACTCAACTGAATACACATTCTTCTCCAGTTGCACATGGAACTTTCTCCAGAATAGACCACATACTGGGTCACAAATCGGGTCTGAACTGATACCAAAAGATTGGGATTGTCCCCTGCATATTCTCAGACCATAACGCCTTGAAATTAGAATTAAATCACAAAAAGAAGTTTGGAAGGACTTCAAACACGTGGAGGTTAAGGACCATCCTGCTAAAAGATGAAAGGGTCAACGAGGAAATTAAGGAAGAATTAAAAAGATTCTTGGAAACTAATGAGAATGAAGATACAACCGTTCAAAATCTTTGGGATGCAGCAAAAGCAGTCCTCAGGGGGAAATACATTGCAATACAAGCATCCATTCAAAAACTGGAAAGAAATCAAATAAAAAATCTAAACTTACACCTAAAGGAGCTAGAGAAGAAACAGCAATAGATCCTACACCCAGCAGAAGAAGAGAGTTAATAAAGATTCGAGCAGAACTCAACGAATTCGAGACCAGAAGAACTGTGGAACCGATCAACAAAACCAGGAGTTGGTTCTTTGAAAGAATTAATAAGATAGAAAAACCATTAGCCAGCCTTATTAAAAAGAAGAGAGGGAAGACTCAAATTAATAAAATCATGAATGAGGGATCCCTTGGTGGCGCAGCGGTTTGGCGCCTGCCTTTGGCCCAGGGTGCGATCCTGGAGACCCGGGATGGAATCCCACATCGGGCTCCCGGTGCATGGAACCTGCTTCTCCCTCTGCCTGTGTCTCTGCCTCTCTCTCATTCTCTCTCTCTCTCTCTCTCTCTCTCTCTCTCTCTGTATGACTATCGTAAATAAATAAATAAATAAATAAATAAATAAATAAATAAATACATAAAATAAAATCATGAATGAGAAAGGAGAGATCACTACCAACACCAAGGAAATACAAACGATTTTAAAAACATATTATAAACAGCTCTACGCCAATAAATTAGGCAATCTAGAAGAAATGGACGCATTCCTGGAAAGCCACAAACTACCAAAACAAGAACAGGAAGAAACAGAAAACCTGAACAGGCCAATAACCAGGGAGGAAATTGAAGCAGTCATCAAAAACCTCCCAAGACACAAGAGTCCAGGGCCAGATGGCTTCCCAGGGGAATTCTATCAAACGTTTAAAGAAGAAACCATACCTATACTACTAAAGCTGTTTGGAAAGATAGAAAGAGATGGAGTACTTCCAAATTCGTTCTAAGAGGCGAGCATCACCTTAATTCCCAAACCAGACAAAGTCCCCACCAAAAAGTCCCCACCAAAAAACAGACCAATATCCCTGATGAACATGGATGCAAAAATTCTCAACAAGATATGAGCCAATAGGATCCAACAATACATTAAGAAAATTATTCACCATGACCAAGTAGGATTTATCCCCGGGACACAAGGCTGGTTCAACACTTGTAAAACAATCAATGTGATTCATCATATCAGCAAGAGAAAAACCAAGAACCATAGGATCCTCTCATTATATGCAGAGAAAGCATTTGACAAAATACACCATCCATTCCTGATCAAAACTCTTCAGAGTGTAGGGATAGAGGGAACATTCCTCAACATCTTAAAAGCCATCTATGAAAAGCCCACAGCAAATATCATTCTCAATGGGGAAGCACTGGGATCCTTTCCCCTAAAATCAGGAACAAGACAGAGATGTCCACTCTCACCACTGCTATTCAACATAGTACTGGAAGTCTTAGCCTCAGCAATCAGACAACAAAAAGACATTAAAGGCATTCAAATTGGCAAAGAAGAAGTCAAACTCTCCCTCTTTGCCATTGACATTATACTCTACATAGAAAACCCAAAAGCCTCCACCCCAAGATTGCTAGAACTCATACAGCAATTTGGTAGCATGGCAGGATGCAAAATCAATGCCCAGAAATCAATCGCATTTCTATACACTAACAATGAGACTGAGAAATTAAGGAGTCAATCCCATTTACAATTGCACCCAAAAGCATAAGATACCTAGGAATAAACCTAACCAAAGAGGTAAAGGATCTATACCCTAAAAACTATAGAACACTTCTTTTTTTTAATTTTTTTTATGATAGTCACAGAGAGAGAGAGAGAGGCAGAGACACAGGCAGAGGGAAAAGCAGGCTCCATGCACCGGGAGCCCGACATGGGATTCGATCCTGGGTCTCCAGGATCGCACCCTGGGCCAAAGGCAGGCGCCAAACCACTGCGCCACCCAGGGATCCCCTATAGAACACCTCTGAAAGAAATTCAGGAGGACACAAAGAGATGGAGAAATATTCCATGCACATGGATTGGCAGAATTAATATTGTGAAAATGTCAGTGTTACCCAGGGCAATATACACGTTTAATGCAATCCCTATCAAAATACCCTGGAGTTTCTTCAGAGAGTTAGAACAAATTATTTTAAGATTTGTGTGGAATCAGAAAAGACCCCGAATAGCCAGGGAAATTTTAAAAGAGAAAACCATAGCTGGGGGCATCACAATGCCAGATTTCAGGTTGTACTACAAAGCTGTGTTCATTAAGAGAGTGTGGTACTGGCACAAAAACAGACACATAGATCATTGGAACAGAATAGAGAATCCAGAAGTGGACCCTGAACTTTATGGTCAACTAATATTCGATAAAGGAGGAAAGACTATCCATTGGAGGAAAGACAGTCTCTTCAATCAATGGTCCTGGGAAAAGTGGACATCCATATGCAGAAGAATGAAACTAGACCCCTCTTTTTCACCATACACAAAGATAAACTCAAAATGGATGAAAGATCAAAATGTGAGACAAGATTCCATCAAAATCCTAGAGAAGAACACAGGGAACACCCTTTTTGAACTCAGCCACAGTCACTTCTTGCAAGATACATCCACAAAGGCAAAAGAAACAAAAGCAAAAATGAACTATTGGGACTTCATCAAGATAAGAAGCTTTTGCACAGCAAAGGATACAGTCAACAAAACTCAAAGACAACCTCCAGAATGGGAGAAGATATTTGTAAATGGCGTATCAGATTAAGGGCTAGTTTCCAAGATCTATAAAGAACTTATTCAACTCAACACCAAAGAAACAAACAATCCAATCATGAAATGGGCAAAAGACATGAAGAGAAATTTCACAGAGGAAGACACAGACATGGCCAACATGCACATGAGAAAATGCTCTGCATCACTTGCCATCAAGGAAATACAAATCAAAACCACAATGAGATACCACCTCACACCAGTGAGAATAGGGAAAATTAACCAGGCAGGAAACCACAAATGTTTGAGAGGATGCGGAGAAAAGGAACACTCTTACACTGTTGGTGGGAATGTGAACTGGTGCAGCCACTCTGGAAAGCTGTGTGGAGGTTCTTCAAAGAGTTAAAAATAGACCTTCCCTAGGACCCAGCAATTGCACTGTTGGGGATTTAGCCCAAAGATTCAGATGCAATGAAACGCCGGGACACCTGCACCCTGATGTTTATAGCAGCAATGTCCACAATAGCCAAACTGTGGAAGGAGCCTCAGTGTCCATCGAAAGATGAATGGATAAAGAAAATGTGGTTTATGTATACAATGGAATATTACTCAGCCTTTAGAAACGACAAATACCCATCATTTGCTTCGACGCGGATGGACCTGTAGGGTATTATGCTGAGTGAAATAAGTCAATCGGAGAAGGACAAACAGTGTATGTTCTCATTCATTTGGGGAATATGAATAATAGTGAAAGGGAATATAAGGGAAGGGAGAAGAAACGTGCGGGATATATCAGAAAGGGAGACAGAACATGAAGACTCCTAACTCTGGGAAACGAACTATTGGTGGTGGAAGGGGAGGAGGGTGGGGGGTGGGTTTAATGGGAAACGGGCACTGAGGGGTCACTTGATGGGATGAGCACTGGGTGTTATTCTGTATGTTGGTAAATTGAACACCAGTAAAAAATAAATTTATTATTTTTTAAAAAGCCAGAAAATATCAGCATAAAGTCAACAAGGAAACAATGGCTTTGAATGATCCACTGGACCAGATGGACTTAACAGATATATTTAGAACATTT
This sequence comes from Nyctereutes procyonoides, assembly GCF_905146905.1. Lineage (NCBI taxonomy): Eukaryota > Metazoa > Chordata > Mammalia > Carnivora > Canidae > Nyctereutes > Nyctereutes procyonoides. Next base: position 59,517,136 of record NW_026575125.1, on the reverse strand, counting down.
TATCATAAAGCAGCAGAATACACATTCTTTTCAAGGGCACATGGGACATTCTCCAGAATAGATCACAAACAGGGTCACAAATCAGCCCTCAACAAGTACAAAATGGACAGAGATCATATCATGCACACTTTCAGACCACAATGCTATGAAATTTAAATTCAACCACAAGAAAAAATTTGGAAAAACCATGAATACATGGAGGTTAAAGAACATCCTAGTAAAGAATGAATGGGTTAAAAAAGAAATAAAAATGCTTGGAAGCAAATGAAAATGAAAAGCAGTCCTAAGAGGACTAACAATACAGACCTACCTCAAGAAGGAAGAAAAGTATCATATACACAACTTAATCTTTAATCTAATGTAGCTAGAAAAGGAACAGTAAATAAAGACAATGCCAGCAGAAGATGGGAAATAAAGATTCGAGCAGAAATAAATGATACAGATACCACCAAATCAAAAAGAAAAAAATACAGTAAAACAGATCAATAAAAGTAGGAGGAAAGAATTAATAAAATTGATAAACCTCTAGTCAGACTTACCAGAAAGAAAGGAAAAGGGACCCAAGTAAATAAAATCATGAATGAAAGGGAGAGATCACAAACAACACCAGAGAAATACAAGCAATTATAAAAGAATATGATAAAAAATTGTCAATAAGCTAGGCAATATGGAAGAAATGGATAAATTGCTAAAAACATATAAATACAAAAAAATTAAACAGGAAGAAATAGAATATTTGATCATACCAATAACCAGCAATGAAATTGAATCATAATAAAAAATCTCCCAACAGATAAAAGACCAAGGCTAGAGGGCTTTCCAGGGGAAATCTACCAAATATTTAAAGAGGAGTTAACATCTATTTTTCTCAAGCTTTTCCAAGGAATAGAAATGGATGGATGGAAAACTTCCATTTTCATTCTATGAGGTTAGTATTACTTTGATTTCAAAACCAAACAAAACCTTGATGAAAAGGAGCATTACATACCAATATCTCTGAATAACATGAATGGAAAAATTCTCATCAAGATACTAGTAAATCAAATACAACAGTACATTAAATGAGTTAAAAGTGGAGTTTATTCCTGGCCTGTGGGGATGGTTCAATATTCACAAATCAATCGATGTGACACACCACATTAATAAAACAAAGAATAAGAACTATATGATCCTGTCAATAGATACAAAAAAAGCATTTGTCATAATACAGCATCAATTCTTGATAATACCCTCAACAAAGTTAGGGATAGAGGGAACACACCTCAACATCATAAAGGCCATACATGAAAGACCCACATCTAATATTATCCTCAATAGGGAAAAACTTAGAAATTTTCCTGTATGATCAGAAACAAGACAAAGATGTCCATTCTTACCATTGTTATTTATTAAGCATAGTATTGGAAGCCCTAGCCTCAGCAACTGGAAAACGAAAAGAAATAAAAGGCATCCAAATTGGTGAGAAAGCAGTCAAATTTTCCCTTGTTGTAGGTGATATTATACTCTTTGTAGAAAACCTGAAAGCCTCCAACAAAAAATTGTGAGACATCATCCATGAATTCAGTAAAGTCACAGAATAAATATCAATGTACAGAAATCTATTACATTTCTTCACAGCAATAATGAAGCAACAGAAGGAGAAAGCAAGGAATCAATCTCATGTACGATTGCACCAAAAACCATAGGAGACCTAGGAATAAACCTAGCCAAAGAGGTAGCAGATCAGTACTCCTAAACTATAGAACGGTTATGAAAGAAATGGAGGAGGACATAAAAAAATGGAAAATTTTTCCATGTTCACGATTGGAAGAACAAATATTAAAATAAACTTATCTAATAAAAACTTATCAAACTCAACACACAAAAACAAAAAGCCCAGTTCAGAAATGGGAAGAAGACATGAATATTTGCAAAAAAAAAAGACATACAGATGTCTAATAGACACATGAAAAGATGCGGAATACTAGTCATCATCAGGGAAATACAAATCAAAACCATAATGAGATACCACCTCACATCTGTCAGAATAGCTAAAATTAACAACACAGGAAACAGCAGATGTTGGAGAGGATGCATAAAAAGAGGAACATTTTTAAACTGTTGATGGTAATGCAAACTGGTGTAGTCATTTTGGAAAACAGTATGGAGATTACTCAAAAAGTTAAAATTGAACTACCCTACAATCCAGCAATTGCACTACTAGATATTTATCCAAGGTATACAAAAATACTAATTTAAAGGAAAACATGAACCGCATTGTTTATAGCAGCATTATCAACAATAGCCAAACTATGGAAAGAGCTCACATGTCCTTTGGCTGGTGAATTCATAAACAAGATGTGATATATAGTGACATCTTGCCATTTGCAATGATGTGGATGGAGTTAGAGTGTATTATGCTAAGTGAAATAAATCAGTCAGAGAAAGACTAATCCCATATTATTTCACTCATGTGGAATTTAAGAAATTAAACAGATGTACATAGATGAGGGATAAAAAGAGAGAGAGGGAAGCAAACCATAAGAGACTCTTATCTATAGGGAACAAACTCAGGGTTGATGGAGGAGTGGTGGGGGGGGGATGAACTAAATGGGTGATGAGTATTAAGAAGGGCACTTGTTATGATGAGCACTGGGTCTTATATGTATGTGATGAGTCACTAAATTCTACTCCTGAAACCAATATTACATCATATGTTAACTAACTACAATTAATAAAAACCTGAAACAATAAAAAGGGAAGCTTGAATAGCTATTGTTGCTATACTAAGCAAATGAACCTCGTTTCAGTTTTATATATATGGTTGCTATACTAGCAGATTAGTGGAAAGGTAGAGACCTAATATATCTTGACTTGTGCAAGTCATTTTACAAAATCTTTCATGATTTCCTTGTGTCAAAAATAACGAAACGTGGGATAAATTCTAAGACAGTTAAATATAGAATATGTTGAACACATATACCCATGAAATGTTAATGGATGTATTTCTATGTAACAACAGAAGCTAGTTGTATAACATTGAGCACCAGCCAGGCTATATATAGTATTGAAGCAGAAATAAGTAATCACAAAAGAGTACCAGGATGATGAGGGATTGTCAAGAGCATACCATATGAGAAATAGTTCAAGGAATTGAAGCTGTTTCACTTGTAGATTTGTGAATACTATTGGTTTTCACAAACCTGAAGAACCATTGTATTGAAAACTTAGAGTTTATTCAGTGTGGCTGCAAAAGGCAGGATAAAGAAAAAGTGGTAAAATTTTCGGTGAGATAGATTTGAACTCAATATAGGGAAGAACTCTCTGGCAATAGTAAAATAAGCTTTCTGGAAAGAGGGTGAGTTCCCTCTCCTGGAGAAGCTTAAGAAGGGACTGAATGAGTTTTGTCAAAGATATTGGAGAGGATGTTATGGAGTAAGAGACTGGGTTAGATGGCCTTTAAAGATTCCCTAACTCTAAGAGAATATGAGTCATTAACTTACTCATTCACACATTCCATAAATATTTATTGAGCTCCTACTGAGTGTCAGGCACCATTGTGGGAACTAGAGAGACAGTGGAGAATAAGAGAAATTTTCTATCCTAATAAGGTTACATTCTATTGGAAGAAACAGTCACTAAATAAGAAAACAAATAAATATTTAAGATAAAGTCAGACAGTGACAATGTTAAAAAGAAAATAACATCTTTGAATTATTTGCTCCTAATAACAACTGGAACTTGGATATTTTGATTTCAAGACCAGTACTATACTCATTAAAGTTACTTCTTTAAAGTTAGCCTGGGATTTGTCAGACCATAATGAGAGAGAAAAACTAACATTGGTGATTTCCTCTAAAATGTATTACAAGATTCTCATAAAAAGGGGAATTAACAGTGTGAAATTCACAGTCAATGAAAAATCATGCTTCTTGACTCCTCAACCCAATTAATTCCAGAAAAAAAACCCATAACTTTAGGATTCATAATCCAAATAAGGAGAGCAATGTATATTAAATCATGCTCTTCAATCATAGTATAAATGATCACTTCAAAAAAATAAAAATAAATGATCACTTCATAGAAAAAAGTGATAAGACCTAATTTAGCATGCAAATTAGTGCTGCTTTCAGGTCAATCACAGGCAAAATCTTTAAGTAAGTGTTGTGCCCAAGATTACATATCCGAGAAACCACCAAGGAGCTGACACCGATGCAAACACACGAGGGTTTATTTACAAGCTTGAGCTTGGGTTCAAGTACACCCGACACAGCAGAGCAGGGACTTGGACCCCGAGGTGGGTTCCAGCTTAGTTTTTATGGGCTGGTCTAGGGGACCTCCAGAAGGGGTGGAGGAATTTCTCAAGTTCTGTTTACATTCTGATATGGGGCTTTCAAGGGCATTAAGCTCTGTTCTCATTCTGATATGGGGCTTAACTGAAGTAGGATAAAGTTCAGGTCTTATTCACAGGGGCCTGAGATGGCTGTACTTGTGCTAACGCTGAACTTATGGTGGAATGGCCTTAACTTTCTTGGCCTCCACAGTAAGCAGGGTGTTTGTTTGTAGAGATAGGAAAGGGCATCTTTGCCAGACCCTTCAAATCATACTATGAATACCTCTATGTTACAAATCTCTACATTTTTTATATATCTGCCTCAGAAGCCATGCTCCAGGTCGACAAAGGTCTACACTGATGACAGGGGTAGCAAAATTACAACCTAAAATATTGAATGTAATCATCAGATACATGTCTCTACTTGTTACAGCTACCCACCTATGTTGAAGCTCAGACAAGATTGAGGCATTTGAGATGGGAAAAGACAAACAAATGGAAGGTCTTTCTCAGGAAGGCAAATTAGACCAAAATAAACTCTAATATGAATTGGAAACAGCCACCTTGCTCTTGCCCACTCAGAAAAATATGAAGCATAGTCTAAGCCCCCTGGTCACTCCCACTCCCCTGGGTGGTGAGTCAAAATAATACATCACCTGCTGCAGAAAACAAAGCCACGTTTATTTAAGCCTATATGGCCTTGCCAGAAAAGAGAGAAGTAAAACAAATAGCTAGATGAATTTTCAAAAAGGTAAACAACGAAAACAAATAAACAAATACAAAAGAATATTTTAAAGGATAAAAGCAAATTTCCCACTTCTGGTTGAGACTAAAGGCCACCACATAGGGTACATTGTCCTGTTTGTCAGCATCTTTATTACTCATGTAAAGTATCCTGAGGCAAGGCCACTCACAAGTGATGATTTCTGGGGAGGAAGAAGTTTGGGCAGAGCTCATGTCTCTAGGGTGTGAAAGCTGTTTTCAACTCCTAGTTCTTTAACACTTAACTAGGGCAACAACTGCTTATCATTGACTTCATACAGGTATAAGATAGAAAGCTGGCCTCAGTAGGGACATTTGAATGAGGCTTTGGAGATTACTTTTCACAAGACTGGTCTTTGATTATGTAATATGCAAAATATGGCCATCTTTCTTCTCCTCTTCCCGCTTCCAAAGGCTTTTTACAAAACCTTTCTAGTGGCTCCTACCCCTCAACCCAGTGCTCTCCACTGAAGTATCAATGACTTTACAAAATGACTCACTCTTCCAAGACTTAGTATAAGAGGTTGTATTGGTTTCCTAGGGCTGCCATAACATAAATAAAATAAATTGAGAAACTTATTTTCTCAAAGTTCTACAGGCCAGAAATCCAAACTTAAGGTGTTAGGACATGTGCCCTCTGAAGTTTCTAGGGAGTAATCTTTCCTTGTGTCTTCCAGCTTCTGCTGGCTCTTGGCACTCCTTGATTTGTTGATGTATCATCCCAAACCCTGTCTCCATCATTACATAGACTTCTTTCCTGCGTGTATCTCCATATCTTCACATAGTATTCTTATAAGGACACCAGTCATTGGATTTAGGGTCCCCCTTAATCCAGTGTGACCTCATCTTAAATAATCATATCTGCAAAAATTTTATTTCCAAAGAAGTTCACATTTTGAGGTTCCAGGTACATGGGGAAAATTTATGAACACAAAACTAAAGAGTGTTTAATGCATAATAATGTATTTTTCTTAGTGGATGAATGATGATAAGTAAAAAATGGCAAATTTTAAGACAGTGGAACTAAAGTAAAAGAGACAGTTTGGGAGACAGAATAGATATTCAAAGGCCCATAAACTCCTTATTAAACAGGTAAATATACAACTTGTGTTGATTTATTTTTGGCAACACACACAGAGCAGACTGAAGCTTCAGTTACTCTGTAAATGTTAGAATTCTAGAAATATCAAAATTGCATTATACATCTTCATATCTACCTTAGTGGATACCAAGGGTTCTAGGACAACACATGGCAGTTCCTACTCACTAGCATGTTGGTATCATGTATACACAATTACATCAAAGCTTGGGCATTTGGATTCCCAAATTTGGCATTCACTAGTCATGTGTCCTGGAGCAACGTTTCAGGACACAACAACTTGTTTTACAGATGAAGAAGCTGAGGTCCATTCTGAATACAAGTAAGCTCAAAGTGTAAAATCTTGACTGTTTCAACAAGGAGAATTTATTTTATGCTAAAATCTCTCTTCTGCTGGCCTACAGCTGCTATCTTGAAGCACCATCATCCAGAATTCACTTTGGGATTAAACCCTGAAAATATTCAGTGTTTCTGACTATTCATTTTAAATGTTAATTCTCCCATGAAGAGAAGCAGGAAAGGTCAGTGACCTATCCTAGTGAGGGTGAGTTTATGTTGGGGCAGAATAGGAGTTAAGGCTACTACCTAGGGAAAAAATAATCTAAAAGTAGGCAAGCAGAGTAGAGACACTTAAACATTGTGCTGAGGGCAGATCCTGTCACCAATTTTCAGAACCTAGAATGAGTGAAATATTTTGACCACACTCCCTGCTAGTCTCCAAATACTCTAGCTAATTTCATGGCATTTGTCCTAACACTTTTGAACACCTTTGGAAAAGCATTAAAATTAATCTTTCTTTAAAACTAGCATTATCACACCAGCCAATCTTCTACTCCTATTCCTCATACACACATATCTCCCCACCAACTACAAGCATAAACAGGCCAGAAATTAAAATCTTTTCTTAGAATAGTTTTGTTGGATTTGAGTTCCTTCTGCTCTCCTTATCCCAACTGCACACCAATAAATTAACTTATTCAGAGCTGAATTTAAAAATGACAGATGGAGAAACGGAACAAGAATTGCCATATCTGACTCCTTCCTGAAGTTCCTAGTACTTGTTAAAATATAGATTGCAAGGCTCTATTTCTAGAGATTTTGGAAAAGTAGGTCTTTGTTGGGTCCTGGAAATCCGCTTTTTTCTTTTTTAAAGATTTTATTTATTTATTCATGAGAGACACAGACTGAGAGAGAGAGAGAGAGAGAGAGAGAGCAAGAGCGAGAGAGAGAGAGAGAGAGAGGCCGAGACACAGGCAGAGGGAGAAGCAGGCTCCATGCAGGGAGCCCGATGTGGGATTTGATCCCAGGTCTCCAGGATCACGCCCTGGGCTGAAGGCGGCGCCAAACCGCTGAGCCACCAGGGCTGCCCTAGAAATCTGCTTTTAAGGAAAAAATCTCAGATTATTCTGAGGCCACCTTTTGAGGACTAGCATTTGAGAGCTACTGAACACCATTGTTTTATAAGTATCTTGTTTAAAATGCAATATACAATTCATATGACATGCAATGCATAAATCTCCAGTGACATTTTACATATGCATACACCCATGTGACCACCACTCTGTTCAATACATAGAAAGTTCCTTTGTACATCTTTCCATTAAATACCTCTTATCCCCAGTGGTAACTACTCTTCAGACTGGTACCACTACCTATTAAATTTGCCTGCTCTTGAACTTTAAAAAATAGTATCATTTACTCTTGTTTTTAGCTTCTTTTTTTAATATTTTATTTATTTATTCATGAGAGACACAGAGAGAGGCAGAGACACAGGCAGAGGGAGAAGCAGGCTCCGTGCAGGGAGCCCGATGTGGGATTTGATCCCAGGTCTCCAGGATCACGCCCTGGGCTGAAGGCGGCGCCAAACCGCTGAGCCACCAGGGCTGCCCCTGTTTTTAGCTTCTTTCACTCAACATGTCTTTGAGATCCATTCTATTCTTGTGTGCAACAATAGCAACTTCAGTACTTTTTTTTACATCACATAGAATTATTGAATGTCAAAGCTTGAATTGACTTTAAAGATCATGCATCAGGGATTAGAGGTGTAGCTTAAATGTCTATGAGAAACAAGGCAGAAAAAGTTTAAGAGTAAAGCAGGTATGTGTCATGCAATAGGGAGTGGTAGAGACTGCAGAAAACTAGAGTGTGTTCTCCATCTAAAGGAAGCAGCCAGTATTTACTCAGGTCCTGTTGGTGATTGCTACGTGGGAATGTGGACTTAGCATAGGTTTCATAATTTCCCAGGAGAAGTCAGAAATCTGTAATTTTGTAGAATCTTCTCATTTTTAATCAACTTTCAAATAAGTACAAACTAATCAAAGCAAATCTGCAGGCTATCTCTAGCCCAGAGATAGTCAGTTTGCAATCTCTGACTAATCTAGCCTTCTTAACTTTCAAATAAGGAAATAAGGCTCAGAAATGAGGGAACTTATTCATGGACATACAGAAAGTTGGGGGCAGAGATGAAGCAGCCCAGGATACTAGTTTAAATCATTTAGAGCACAGAGTATAAAGACAGATGCCTTGAAATGAAGTCCCATCTCTGCCAGTTATCAACAATATGGCCCCTTGATACATTATTTAACCATTCTGAGCCTCAGTCTGCAAATCTGTAAAATGGATAGGGGAAATGCCTTTCTTATAGAGTTGTTGTGGGAACAGAATGAGTTAATGTAAAGCTAATGTAAGCAGAGATAGTATAGTGCCTAATGCATAGTATGTACCATATAAATGTTTGTTGTTATTGTTCCCGTAGATAATGTATGAGAACATTAGTATTATCTACCAGTTTTGAGACGTTAGTTTCTCCAGGACAAACTATTAAATTATGACCCCAGGACATTTATAAATTTTCAAACTTCATGAAATCAAGCACCTAATGGGTTATGAATGTGAAATGGACGTTTAATCAAAATATATTCGAGTGATTTTTAGCTCAAGAATGAAAAGCATAAGGGCACCTGGGTGGACCAGTCAGTTAAGCATCCAGCTTTTGGTTTTGACTCAGGTCATAATCTCAGGGTCCTGAGATCAAGCCCTCTATTGGGCTCCATGCTCAGCCCGAAGTCTGCCTGTCTCTCTATCTCTGCTCCTCCTTCCTACCCTCTCTCTCATCAATCAATCAATCTTAAAAAATTAATGAAAGGTATAGCTGCCAATAGAAGAACAATGTTTAAATCAGTTTCCCTAATGTGAAGAATAGGCTTTCTGATGTTTTTGAAAGTTGGACTTTCACTGTTACTTAACTCTTAATTCTTATTCAACTCTTAGGCCTTTGTTAACCAAAGAAGTGGAATTTTTATTAAATTTTAAGATGATTTATACAAGCAATTTTTCAGAAATACAGCTATTTTATCTGGTAAATGTAAAAGCTGTGGGGAATTTTTAAAAAGTGTAATCCTAATACCATTCTCTATTATATAGTGCTTTAGAGTTTTTGAAAGCTTCTTTCACAAATATTAGAATCCTAGATTGTTAAAAATAGAAGGCACTTAGGAAATAATCTAATATCCTTCATTTTCTAGTTGAGGAAGCAGACCCAGAGAGCTTGCTATCCACCCAAAATCATTCAGCTAGGCTGTGACAGAACAAGAATCTTGATTCTCTAATCAAAGAAAACTAAGATAAAATATAATTAGATTCCAACTGAGAACTGCAATCAGTGTTGGCTGCATTTGTAACACTGGCACAGAGCAGAGAGAGGATGTATGGGCTGGGGAAATCAGCTAAAGCATTTTGGAGGAGGCAGCTTCTGAGCTGGGCCTAGAAAAAGGCTCAGATTTCTAGATGTAGAGAGCTAGTCAGAGGTCATAGACATGTAAACAAAGATAGAGTGAGTGTGCCAGGTGAGCGACACCATGTAGAGACTAACAAGGCTAGTAGGGTATAATGAAGGAAAAAGGAAGCACTGCTGGAGAAGTTGGGTAAAACTGCATCCTACAGGGTTTTGATACCAAATCAATAAACTTGGACAGAAGGCCACAGATAGGCAGTAAGTCTCTTTTTTTGTCATAAAAGGATTATCTGTTCTCACATTAAGTGTTCTTGCCACACAGACACACATACACACATATGTACAAAGGGACACAAGAAACTCTGAGAGGTGTTGGATATGTCTATTATCTTCATTGTGGTAATGGTGTCACGGGTGTTTGGATATGTCTAAACTCATCAAATTGTACACAAAAAATGCGTGCAATTTTAAAAATATGAATTATAACTCAATAAAGCTGTTTTAATAAAAATGATTCAAGAGAAATGTATACTCATATTTCAAAAATAACCCAAATTCTACAGAAAATGTAAAATGAAAACTAAAAATCCCCTCCATCTTCACTACCCAGAGTCACTTATAATTAACAGTTTCTTATGAAACTTACCAGGAATGCCCCAGTGGGGTTCTTTTTAAGTAACAGTCCTTACTTTTCAAACACTGTCTACTGCAGTTATCCTGATTGAGCACAGTGATTAGAGTGGGATACACAAATGTTGAAAGCAAAAAGTGGCCCTTAGTACCACCTAGATAGCCTGAAGACAGCTGGAAAAAGAAATCTCTAAATCTTCTTTAAAAATTAAGAAAACCAAAATGCCTTTTCAACCCTCTACAAATAATTCATCAGTGTAATCTTTCCCATTTGCACATGCTGGTAGACTCTGGCCTACGGGCATGTGGAGAAAATACATGTGTCCCAGGAATCTGATGTGACTCATCAGTAATAATATGTTCTGTTTTAGTATTTCAGCCAGGAGATAATCATACAATAAGATGGGGCCTAATTTTATGTCAGAAATATACACAAATAATTCAATTTTAGATAACCCAGCTGTGCTAGAAAAATCAAATACTGTAGTGACAAGAACAAAAGCATGGCAGAAATGAAATGGAAGGAAATGGGGAAATAGAATTTGATTATGTAAATATGATCCAAGAGGAAATAATTGAGATAAAATAGCTAAACCAAGAGGTCCATGCTGGGGTTAAGATGAGATAGTCCTGCTTGTTTAATATCCAGTTTAGAGGAGGAGGGGAATTTATCCTAAGCATGGAGTAAATCACAGGCAGGATTACAGAGTGTTAAGAAAACACATATTAAAAAGTTCTTGAAAATGTTACGAGAACTTGAAATATTAAAATCAGCTGATAGAGCCTATTCAAGACCTATCAGATATTTTTGAAGGGGGGAGCTAATGTAAGCCTATAGTTTAGTAAATTAAGAAAATACATAAGGCAGGGACACCTGGTTGGTTCAGTCAGTTACACATATAATTCTTGATTTCTGTTCAGATCATGATCTTGGGTCATGGGATTGAGCCCCACATCTGGATCTATGCTCAGCATGGAGTCTGCTTGTCCCTCTCCCTCTGCTCCTTGCTCTTTCTCTTTCTCTTTCTTTCTTTCTCTTTCTCTCTCTCTCAAGTAAATAAATAAAATATTTTTTAAAAAGCAGAAAATATATAGGAAAGTTACAAATTGCCAGGATCACATATTTCTTGACCATGTATATGTGATCGATACATGCTTTTTACTGTCATCTCTGTGCTAAATATCAACTTTCTCTTTGAATATCTATGTATCACATTATGCATCTGTGAATTATACACTTCTTTATATACCCTAGGCTTCGTTCAATTTATTTATTTATTTATAGGCTGCAATTCCTAAACTCTGTGCTTTTGTTTTTGCTGTTTACTCCACTGGGAATGTCTTTTTTTTTCATTCATTCTAATTTTGCTCTCACATTAGGATGATAAAATCGATAAAATCTTACCTTCCTTTCAAAGTCCAACCCAAAAACTCAGCTCAAAGGTTACCACTTTTTTTAAACCATCTCAGATTCTACCCTTCACTCTTTCTCTTCCTGCCTCACCACATTCACAAGCTCTCTCTTTTTTCCACTTTTCATAGGACTTTATCTGATTTTCTTATATGGCATTTAGCACTGGGAAATTTCTTAATTATTTATTCTAAAGTACCTATGTTGCCTGCTTTACTGGCCTGAACACTCTTCGAGAAAAATTCCATGTAGGTTACATCATACACACCCCCAAACACACACACACACACACACACACACACACACAGAGCACAGTGCCTTTAACTGCCTGGATGCTCAATAAATATTTGTGGTATAATTTTATTACTAATGGTGGGTTTATATACAAAAAGCTGAGAGGAATTTTGTTTGGATGCACTAGATAAGCTGATACATTAAATTTAGTGGTAATCTCTTTTACCATCAATATAATTTTATTATCAGCTACAACTCAGCAAATGCCTATTTTTAGGTATGAACGTTATTTTTAATCCTCACAACAACTAAGTAATTACCTATTATTACCCTCTACTTTCCAGATGAGGAAAATGAGTCTCAGAGAATTTAAGTAATTTGGCCAGGATCACACAGCTAGTAAAGACCAGAGCTAAGAATTGAACTTTAGGCTTGCCCTACTTCAAAGCCCGCTTTCTGGGACACCTGGGTAGCTCAGCAGTTGAGTGTCTGCCTTTAGCTCAGACATGATCCTGGATCCAGGGATGTAGTCCCACATCAGGCTCCCTATGAGAAACCTGCTTCTCACTCTGTGTCTCTGCCTTTTGTGTGTCTCTCATGAATAAATAAATAAAACTTAAAAAAATCACAAAGTCTGCTTTCTTTTTTTTAAGATTTTTATTTATTTATTCATGAGAGACAGACAGAGAGAGAGAGAGAGAGAGAGAGAGAGGCAGAGACACAGGCAGAGGGAAAACAGGCTCCATGCAGGGAGCCTGATGTGGGACTCGATCCCCGGTCTCCAGGATCAGGCCCTAGACTGAAGGCGGTGCTAAACCGCTGAGCCACGTGGGCTGCCCCTGCTTTCTTTCCACTAGCATATTTTTTTAAAAACATTTTTACAACTATTATCTCATTTGTACCACACAAAAATGTAAAGTTGGCAGGCTTGGGTATTTGCCCTCCTCAATGTCCCATTCACTGCTGCATCTCTCATCAGTACACTCTAATCTTCCTCTCTAGTCTTACTGAGGATCTATCACCATCCCTTTAGCAGTCTCTGACTCTATATAGACCATACTACTCCCATTCCCTGATTAAGACCTTTACAGGTAAGCCTAAGCACTAAAAAGTAGTCTCCTCCATGTGATATTTAGTATGCTAAACCATAAAATTGTTTTATTTAAGTTCAACTTAATTAACATATAGTGTATCATTAGTTTCAGAGGTAGAATTTAGAGATTCTCAGTTGCATATAACACCCAGTGCTCATTCCATCAAGTGCCTTCCTTAATGCTCATCACCCAGTTACCCCATCCCCCATCCACCTCCTCTCCAGCAACCCTCAGTTTGTTTCCTATATTTAAGAGTCTTTTATGGCTTGCCTCCCTCTGTTTTCATATTATTTTATTTTTCCTTCCTTTCCCTTATGTTCATCTGTTTTGTTTCCTAAATACCACATATGAGTGAAATCATGTTATTTGTCTTTCTCTGACTGTCTTATTTCACTTAGTATAATACCCTCTAGCTCCATCCACTTTGCTGCAAATGGCAAGATTTCATTCTGTTTGATGGCTGAGTAGTATTCCATGTGAGATATATATGTCTCACATCTTCTTTACCCATTCACCTGTTAATGGACATCTGGGCTCTTTCCATAGTTTGGCTATTGTGGACATTGCTTCTATAAACACATAAAATTAAATTTTATCTTTAAATGACCAAAATGTAGGGGCACCTGAATAGCTCATTCAGATAAATGGCCAACTCTTGATTTTGGCTCAGGTCATGATCTCAGTGTCATGAGACCAACCCCCACATCAGGCTCCATGCTCAGTGGGGAGTCTGCTTCTCTCCCTATCCCTCTGTCCCTCCTCCCACTTGTGCTTTCTCTCTATAATTAATTAATTAATTTAAAAAGACTAAATGACCAAAATGTACACATGCTCAGTTTTAAAGCTTCTTCCTAGATCTTCTGATATCTTTCCTTCTCCCTAACCCCACCTTCCTTATTCTACCCTCCTCTCCCCACTCCTCTCTCTTCTGCCTTGCTGATGACATCTGTTCTGACAGTGTGCTTTATGGATGAACCAGCATTGGCAAACCTAAAACACCAGGGATCCAGGAAGTAGATGAGAGAGCCAGATAACTACAAAAAAGATATCCTCACAAGTTGTATTATAGCAAAGTCCCTTAAGTCCCTTGTTATGCTGTGGTGGTGGTTCCTTCAGCCCTCAGCTAGAGTGGCCTGTTTAGCACATCAACAGGGTTCAGTGAAGCCAAAGTATTGAAATCATTAGGCAAATCTGCTAACACTAGAAGGCATACAGTCTTATAAGAAAATGAAATACAGAGGCAGTGAGTGGTATAATCTGAAAGATGTTAAAATGGTATCTCTGTCCCAGAGCATCTTTTCAAACAGAAAGGTTTCGAAGGGGTTGCAGCCTTTCAGAATATCCTATGAAAATGAAAATGCCCCAAGAAAATGTCTTTAGAAACCTAAGAGGTAATATCTCAGGAGGGATTCATTTCCCAAAATGACAGTACATCAAAGGGAAAAGGCCCCCTAAGTATGCATAGGAAAAGAAATAGAATGAGAAGATGGTACATGTCACAAAGGAAGATAAAAGGGTGACAAATTTCAACTCCTTCAGAGTTTTACTAAGATAGACCTTGTTCATACTACTTTACCAGGTTCTCTGGATCCCAGTCATATGTGTAAGAATTCTTGGAAAGATTTGGGAAGGAGCTGGGAACTCCAGCTGTCCTAGTGCTATAAAATGTTAATGACAATGAAAAGTTTCAATCTGTACTAAGCACATTATGGATCAAAATTACGAAAGTGCTGCAAGCTCTAATGCAAGCATAGAAATAACATATTGAACAAAATAGACAACATAGTAGGTCTGTCCCCAAGTGTAGCTGGGCATTGGGCTAGAGATCTGTCAAGTAACCTGTCCTATTGACTATTTCCAGGGTAGAAAGAAGGAGGGCAAAAGATTGATTGCTTGAAGATGCAGTTCAGCCAGCATTAGTAAGGAAGATTCTGACACACATGTGAAATGTTTTAGATTGTACATTTGCCTCCCCAAATTATGATCCTTAGTGCAGTGTACACAGTAGAATTTCAAATTATTCAATCTTTCTTTTATCCCTAAGCTAACAATCAGCATGTGTAATTTATTAACATAACTGAGCATAACTGTGCAGCTTTTTTATATCTGTTTAATGAACACATTTATCTTATGCTTCCCTAAAAATTAATTTGCCCAGTTAACAAAACCTCATTTATTTAAAATGTGTTTATAAGCATTTAAAGTCTCCACAAATCTCACAATGTGAGTGTAAGAAGGATTAAAGTGTAGGTGACACATGAGAATTTCAATGTGATTACTTTCCTATTCTTACTTTTACAAATTCAGGATATTAAAATTACTTTAGTCATTCTGATAAAAGTCAGTGTAGCTCTTTTTTTTTCTACTGAAAAGAAAATAATTCTATAAGTTTAGGCAGTTTGGAATTTGTACTTAAAGATGTTGCATTTGGTCTTTGGTCTTTAGCAGGAGGGTAGGGGTAAGGAGAAATGTCCCTATGCTTCCCATTGGGTAAAAATGCCTGTAGGCAAGGCACTGTTCACTGCTTTAGTTTATGGACTTTTAAAAGTCTGTCTTGGTTACTCCACAATCCCCTTGTTAATCAACTCATCTTCCTGCCTAAGTGCCTCCAGTTCTGATTCTAAAGAATTATTTGGTAAATCAATTAATTCATTCATAACTCAGCCAGGAAGGAAAAAAAAAAGCAAGCTTCTGAGTGGTGAAAAACCATGCCATAAAAGCCTTGCACTGTAGATTTCTTCATATGAGAGCTCCTACTCAGTCCCTACACAATTCCAGTAAGTTCACCTATCCAGTTTACAAATTCACAATTAAAAGTAATGGATTAAAATGAGGTTACTGCTGCTACAGCTTATTATTATTATTATTATTATTAACCTTTATTATATGTCACTAGCTAATATACACTGTGCTAAACATTTTAATAATAAACATCATTATTTCACTAAACCTTTGTAACTCTGTAGAGTTAAATATAATCAATAGCTACATTTTACAGTTTCATAGACTGAGTTTTAGATTAAATTTTAGAATTAATTTTTAAATTTGTCTATACTTAGTATAAACAAGCATATAGGTAACCATGTGAAGGGCTTTGAGACAGCCTGATAGCAAAAGATTAGAAAAAATACAAAGGAAAAATTATATGTAGTTGGAAACCATAGCAATTTAGAGGTTTTTAATTTGGAGACAGACCACTTTATACCTTAGCAGCTTTCAGGAGGTAATATAGTGTTACAACACAGTAAAGGAGCTTGTTTGTGTACTTATGACCCTCAAACCATTAAAAATAAATTATGTTCAGAATCGTTTACTTAAGAATGGAGAAAGAAGTGTAATGCATGCTATAATTATTTAAATTTTTTAATTAATAAGGTAAACTTCAATTGTGTGTTTTGGATTCTCAAAGGGAAAGCTTTAGTTATCTGAAAAATTCACATTAATAGAACACATCATTCCCAGATGATGTATTTTTTTATGTATGGTATGTTTCTAAAGACTAAAGCATTAAAAGGGAGGGAAAGAATATAACTTGATTTGCTAAAGATTTTACTTTCCTTTTTTTATAATCAATGTGAAGCTTTATTTTTATTTTTTAATATTTTATTGGACTTTGATGCCAATATATAGTATAACACCTAGTGCTCATCCCGTCAAGTGCCCCCTCAGTGCCCATCACCCAGTCACTCCAACCACCTGTCCACCTCCCCTTCCACTGCCCCTTGTTCATTTCCCAGAGTTAGGAGTCTCTCATGTTCTGTCACCCTCTCTGGTGTTTCCCGCTCATTTTCTCTCCTTTCCCCTATAATCCCTTTCACTATTTTTTAAATTCCCTGTATGAGTGAAAGAATATAATGTTTGTCCTTCTCTGATTGACTTACTTCATTCAGCATAATACCTTCGAGTTCCATCCACATTGAAGCAAATGGTGGGTATTCGTCCTTTCTAATGGCTAATATTCCAGTGTGTGTGTGTGTGTGTGTGTGTGTGTGTGTGTGTGTGTGTGTGATCTTTTCTTTTCAAAGCCTCTGGATTCTGATTCAGTTAGTCAAGTCAATTTGCTGTAGTTTGAGCATATTCCATCACCAGGGTTTATCCATTATGCTGACTAAGGTAGAGCTGAATGTTTTTAAAGGAGACTTGAGAACATCACTAACTAGATGTGTGATCTGAAGTTGCAAAAGACAATTCCCAGTCCCACTCTAGTAAAGAGACAAAAACAGCTCTCCCTTAGCCCTACCTAATTTGTGATTATAATTTGTCATGAGAAGAGAAGGTGAGATCTTGAGTGAGGTCACTTCTCAAGAGGCCAGCTCTTAGGGGGGTACCTGGAATTTGCTTATTGCACCTGAGTGGCTTAAGGAAGAATGAGAACCCTGGGCAAAGGCATTCAAAATAAGCCAGGGTCCCTGCAAGACTGCTACAAGTACCCTTCAACAAAATTCGCCTCACCCACGGTCTTACCATATTATACCTTGTCTAGATGTATTCATGATAATGATCCCAAGAAAACATTACCCGGAGGGACCCTAGGGACTGAGTAGGTGGGATGGGGAAGGGCCTGAGGGACTGCAGGCTGCACTCTCAGTGAGAATTAAACAAACACCCTAGTGTGGATGGAGTAAGGGGAGGTTACATGAGACAGACATAAAAAATAAAGTCCCAAACCACTGTGGTCGTTCAGAAATGTTTGCCAACTTTTTTTACAAGGGCAGTGGTATTATTTCTAATTTCCTAGCCAAATATTTATTAAATTAATCAAGGACTGAGTATATGAGCCTGCCTCACATCAGTGCATCATCTCACTTTCCCTGCAGTTTTAAACTATAAGGTACTGTCAACCCCCCCCAAAAAAAAACCCTCTTCCACACTCTAAATAGCTATGTTACAGAGGAAAGTTGGAATGTGTTCTGGGAGTGGGTGTGTTTGTTTGAGTTCAGTGTGTGCTGAAAAGGCAAGCCTCCACAGCCATTTACACATCTTCCTCCTCAACGATGGGTACACAGCTGACCTCCTGGACTAAGTCTCTGAATGGTAATGTACATTTATAAAGATTATTTTCTTAACTATTTTGAGGCATTTTATAAATAATACACATGTGTCTGCTGAGCACACATATATATTTAGTCAACTTTTGCTTATTTTCTTCTGAGGTTGGTCTTGTGTGGTTACTTTTGTGGTATGATTTCTGAGGTGTCAGAAAGAGTTTATACCTCAGTCACCCAAAAATATCTCTTGGGTTGACCCACCACAGAGCCTAAAATCTCCATATTGCTCAAACATTTTATTTAGTCATTGAAAGCATCTGTTAAAACCCAAATGTTACATTGGGATATTAAGCAGACATAAGCTATTAAAGACTATATAAACTAGAAAAAATAGGGATAAGTTGCTTCTAATGTTAAGTTTCAACAGAAAAAAGCAAAATGGCATACACAGTCTGGATCAGATGTTGTTTTTAAAATGAAATGGGGTCAGAACCAGCATATATGACTCATCTCATGAATGAGCCTATGGTAATAGAAACCCAGCATTGTTAGGCAGGATTTGTTCTAATTTATTTTAAACGAGTGATTTTCCACAGTTTCTGATCCTCAAATCCCACTCTCCTTACAGCGTATCTCATACCTCCCTTGCTGAGCTCCAGAAGCAACCAGTGACCTGGTAATCAACCTTGGTGGGACCCAAATCCCTATCTCTTGAAAAATTCACAGAGCCTGACATCTTTTTGAAAGGTGCTTTTTCTAAATGGAGCTTTTAGAAAAACCACCCAATCTCTCTATGTAGCTAACTGCCAAAGATGGTGGAGGACTTAGTAGCTTCCTATATTGTTCTGAAATTGGAGAATAAAATTTTGCAAGCCCAAGTGTAGTGGCTGATGGAAGAAACTGTTGCCCCACAGGCCCAGATACAGAGCTCCAGATGCCCCAAACAGCCAAAGAAGTTGAACCACTTCAGTAACCCTCAGAGTCCCAGGAGCCACAGAAATCCCTAGAAAACCTAGATTTCCCAAAATCCTGAAAGTGCCAAAAATTCCCAGAATTTGAGAATCTCCAAAATCTCAGAGAGCCCCAGGAGCTCCCAGCCTGGAAGCCCCCAGCAGCCCAAGAGCACCAGAAAACACCAATGGTCTAGGAAACCCAGAGGCCCTTGGAACCTCCAGCAGCCCCAGAGTCTCTGAAACTTCCAACAACCCATGAGCCCCAGCAACCTTCACTGGTCTGTAAGCTCTCAGAAGCCTGGAAATCCCCAAATCTCCCAGAAGTCAAGGAACTCCAGAGGCCCCCAGTGGCCCAGGAGGCCAACAAGCCTCCAGAAATTAAGCCCCAAAAGCCCCCAGATATCCAGGATGCCCTGGTGGCCCAGAAATCCTAGAATTTAGAGCACCAGGATCTCGCAAGTGCCCAGGAAACCCACAAGGCAGCAGATTGCCAGAATACCCCAACATACCTGGAACCCTTTAAGCTTCCAACTCTCCAGGAGTCCCTGGAACCTACAGTGCCCCACTAGACCCTGGATCCTTTAGATACCCAGGAGTTCCTATAGCCCTCAGCACCCCAGAAGTCCCTGGAAGGCCTAATAGCTTCTTTGACATCAGCAGCTTCAGAGTCCCAGTCCCCCAGTGGGTTAGAAGGGGAAGCTTTTTCCCTGGAATACTGTTTAGACTTCAGTGGAGATGCTCATAAACTTTCTGAGTTCTTGATTCAATTGAATAGTTACATAGGAGTCAGAGGGCACCTGCATCACACTGAAGCAGCTGTAGTGAGCTTTGTTGGCAACTGCTTCTCAGGTGAGGCAGGAATGTTTTTAGCCCTTACTAGATATCCAAAGTGCCCTGCTGGAGCAATTTGAAAGTTTCATAGAAGTGCTCCAGGATACTTTGACAGTCTGGAAAACATGTCAGTCACTGCATCAGTCAGCTGTGCCAACAGGAGGATCCTGCCCATCAGTATATGACCCACTTCCATCTCATTGCTCAAGAGCAAAACTGTGATGAAAGCACTCTCTGCATCCAGTTTCAGGAAGGGCTTTCCAGTTCTATCCCAGACTATCTGTCTCACAATAACCCATCAGCCACCAACCTATCTAATCTGATCACTCAGTGCCTAGAAGAGAAACTAAGTAGTAAGACTGATCCAAACCCACAAGAAGCAAGTCCTTCTGAGGAGGGAGGTGGGCCTGAGAATTCAATAGCTAAAAACCAGCCTGTGCAGGCTGAAAGAAATAGCCCACATCTCAGTGAAGCTGAACGGGCCGACTGTTGTGAAAGTCACTTGTGCCTCTCTTGTGGTTATCCTGGTCATTTTGCCAGAGATTGTTCTGTCAAGCCTCATCATGCACAGCAGGAAGGAAACATCAAGACCTGGTGGTAAGGGGGAATCCAGTCAGGCCAATCTACAAATATGTGCCCCCTTCACTTCCAATATCTATGTCTCATACCCTATGGCTTACTGTTGAAATCTGACTGGGAAGACAACAGTTCTTTTAGCGAGCAATGGTGGATTTGGGCTCCTACAGAAACAGCATTGACCATTCTGTGGTTCTTCAAGAGAATCTGTGCATCTGCAATAATATCTTACTTCTGAAGCTTGAGGTGATAGATGGTCATCCATTGATTAATGGATCCATAAATCAAGGAAACAACTCCTGTGGAAGTTAAAATTGGAAACCATGTTGCATAGTTCCAATGTGGGATTATTCATGTGCCACAAAGTACCCTCTGATTCTTGGAATTCACCGGTTTGAAGCACATGATCTAAACCTGGAGTGGAGTACACTCACTGTGTCCTTTCCATCCCGTTATTGTCACTACAATTGCTTCAAGGCACAGGTAGAATAGGAGATGTCATAATGAAATAATTGCTGAATAATGACTGTGCCTAAAAACCTGTTTTCTGTTACCTCAGCTGTCATCAACATTTGCTGCTCTCTGAATCTCCCACGAATGGGGCACCTGGGTGGCACAGTCAGCTGAACTTCCAATTCTTGGTTTCAGCTTAGGTCATGATCTCAGAGTCCTGAAATAGAGCCCATGTTGGGCTCCAGGCACAGTGCAAGTCTGCTTAAGGTTGTCTCTCCTGCCTCTCTCAGCTCCCCACATGAGTATATGCACTGGCAAGGAACGACAAGTACTTGTACAATGACCCTGCCTCTCAGATCATGCAATGATCTCTGATCAGGCAACGAACCTGATGACTTTTGAGTTGCTTTTTTTCACCACCTCTGTATGCCCCCACCTTGAACCCTGCATTAATGTGGAGCTGTCTTGATTACAATTTATACTAACAAGATCTATGAGTATACACATTAGAAACTAACATTGAAAAAGTGTAGTTGTTAGACTGACTTGACTTTTTATCAAGATTTTCGTTATCGCAACAAGTGCAACATTTTCTCAATAAAGAAGACAATTTTGCAAGTGATATTTTTAAAAAGTCAAACACTGGCAATTTCTAAAAGTGTTTGAATTATTTCATGGCTTAGATGAGAGAAGAGGAAAGGGACAAGTACATTGGAAGGAAGTTAATTGGGAGGAAGGGAATTGGAAAAGGCTTAAAGTTTGTGTGAGATCTTGAATATTCCGGGAGTTGTCAAGTCAGTGGGTGATGGAGGGAATGGTTGTGCTGGAGGGAAATTGGGTAAGGTATGAAGGGATGGGGGAAGGTAGAGTGAAGATTGAAAAGAGGGTTTGGGGAAGATTGGGAAGAAAGTTTGGGAAGGGTTTAGGCCAGGGCTAGGGGGTGCTGAGGGCAGGGATGAGAGAATGATAAATTCTTACAAAAATAAAGGGAGCAGCAACACAGATATTGGGCAGATTTAGAAGCAAACTTTTTGGACTTCATAAGTCTACCAAACAAAAGCATTGAAGAAGGTAATGAGACCCTTCAGTGACCCAACTTTCCCAGCAAAGTGACAAGGTCATATTTCCTGCACCAAGGATATTTGTCCTAAGGCTCATGCCTATTAATCTGATCTTGCTTGTGTATAGGAATGGGGTAACAGGAATCAACTTTTAATACATGCAGATTATTAGTAGCCAATTATACCTCTCCCACATATAGAGATTCCCATGTCCTGCTAGCCATGCTGCTTGCATGACATACAGAGTCAAGTCAATAAAAGGAACTTACAAAAAAAAATAAAATAAAAAAATAAAAGGAACTTACTTATGGACCTAAGAGGAGGTAGTGACTTGACTTAAATCACACATTCCCACTGGGGGGATGGAAGGGTAGGATCTTCAGGTAAGATATGATAAATGATCAAAATAAACTAATGCTTTTCCTCTCTTTTTTCAACACTCCTTTTGGAGTCTCCTTCTGAAGCCACTTGAAGGAGATTCTGCCTCTTAGACAAATAATCAAATATATAATCATAACCCTAGAAAGAGATAAGTGAGGAACCAATCATTCATTGAGCATCTAATATGTTCCAGCTCTAAAATCAGGCATGTTATATACATTAACTTATGCCTCAGAACAACCCAATGTAGTGGGTATGTTTGCTCCTATTTTATCAATGAGCAAATAGAGTCCCCGTGAGGTCAGTTCACTTGCCCAAAGTGACAGAATTAGTAAGTAGTGAAGTGTTTGGTCTTCACAGCCTGTGTCCTTTCTCCCTAAAGCAGTGGTAAGGGCCAAATGACATTGTGGTGGCAGAGAGCTAAGTGAGATAACCCTGAAAAGGGATGAGGGGACTCAAAATAAAAATTGCAGGGACCATTTGGGTGGTAGTTCTTTCTTGGGAGTTAGTAGTTCTGTTTCTCCAGTTTCCTTGATCTCACCTCTAACCCCCTCACCACCCCATTAACCTTCAAACTTTATTTCATCTCTTGGAAGATTTCCTTTTGTTAAACAATGGCACAGCCCCCTTTCACATAGTTGCATAAATAATAAAATGTGTGATGGTAACAAATATACCAAACTGACACATTATATGAGATGACAAAATTAACAGTAATAACTACCATTTAATGAGCACCTGGGTTTTGCCAGACATTGGGCTAAGTGATTCAGGTATTATTAGACCCTTTGTATAAATCAAAGAAGTGAAACCCCGCTGAGGTGAAGTCAATTGTCAAAGGTCATACTGCTAGGAATTGGTAGATGCTAAAAAACAAACCCTGATCTGTCTCATTTCAGAGCTGTAATTTTAGCCAATACACCACCCTGCTTCTAAGGCTGAATAAACATTATCTTTATTAACTGCTTTAACAGTATTTATTCACTAGACATGATTTATATTACTTTAGAAAAAATATTAATTTGTTAGTGCATTTATTTATTCTTTCATTTAAGAAGCATTTACTGAATGTCTTCAATGTGTCAGGCAAAGCATGGAGAAAGAGGAAGAGAGGTACAAAGATGTATAATATATGCCTCGTGGTTCTTGCTCTGATCACACTGAACAGGGGAAGCTGTTGTGCAACACAGCACTCCTGGTACACAGAGGAGGGGGCTAATTTTGCTATGGACCAAAAAAGTATGTTTTGAGCTGGGTCTTGAAGGAATCTCATTGGAAACAAAAGGGAGGGTGTGGTTTTCTAGATTGAATAGAGTGCCCAGAAAAAAAAAAAAGCAAGTTGGACGGGAAAATAACGGTGTCATTAGGAAAGATAGTTCTATTTCAATGGGGAGTAGTGATGTGTGTACACATGTGTAGGGTGAGTGGTGGGTGTTGGTGGGGAGATAAAACTTAACAATTTAAAGTTTCAGGATAAAGACCTATCTACCTGAATAAAGCATTTAAAATTTATCCTATGGGCAATTTGGATCTTTGTTTTTCTCCTGTGTTAGATTTGAGTGTGGTTTTTTTTTCTCTTTTGTTGCAAAATAATGCACACACACTGTAAAAAATTCATATATATCAGAAATTTATAGCAAAAAAGTAATATGCCACTTATCTCACAAAGTAGTTTTTTAAGTTGGAAGGAAAGATGATTCATTTATATTTTAGAAATTTGATAGCAATGTAGAAAATAAGAAACTGATAAAGGAACTCCATTATTTTTTACCTTCGTAGATTTTTATGAAGATAGGCTCAAATTATCAAAAGCAAAGATTAAAAGTAAAGTAAGCCCAATTTTCCTTAAACACTGTCTTTGAGTTCCTAATATGAGCAAGACATTAAAAGTATGCACACACATACACAGGATGTCCCAACCACCAAAAAATTTAAAACCTAATAATGGGTGAAAGCTCATGAATTATAAGAAACTGTCGTTCCATTTGGAGTTTTTTAGTTTCAAATGTTAAAGATTCTAACTGGAGGGGATTTTCTGAAATTATATATTCTGTAATACTGGCACAGGTACAAAGAAAACAGTTTCCTCTTTAGCTAACTTTTCTAAGTTTAAACTTTAATAGGAAAAGTATTCTATATATTTTGGTAGCCTCCCTTCCTGGTTTGTTTCCTTAAAAAATATTTCATATTTCAGAGGAGGGGCAAGATGGTGGAAGAGTAGGGTCCCCAAGTCACCTGTTCCCACCAAATTACCTAGATAACCTTCAAATCATCCTGAAAATCTACGAATTAGGCCTGAGATTTAAAGAGAGATCAGCTGGAATGCTACAATGAGAAGAGCTCACGCTTCTATCAAGGTAGGAAGACGGGGAAAAAAGAAATAAAGAAACAAAAGGCATCCAAGGGGGAGGGGACCCGCGAAGAGCCAGGATAAGGCCGGGGCGAGTGCCCCCAGGACAGGAAAGCCCATTCCCAGAGAAGCAGGAGCTTCACCAACCTTCCCGGCGGAAAGGTGTTCGCAGGGAGTTAGAGCAGGACCGAGGAGGGCGGGGATGCCCTCAGGCTCCCTGGGACACTAACAGACACCTGCGCCCCAGAGAGAGTGCCACACCCCGTGGCCAAGCTCCCTAAAGGGCTGCGGCCCACGCGCGGCTGGACCCGGGAGCAGCTAGGAGGGGCTCCGGTGGCGGCTCCGCCGAGGGGGCTGCGTGGCCGGGAGCACGAATCCAACAGCGCAGGCCTGGGAGCACAGGGCGCCGGGGAAACAGCCCAAGAACCGGCCTCCCCCCGGGACAGGCAGAGGCCGGGAGGGCCCAGGACAGCAAGGACGCTTCTGCCCCGAGCTGAGCAGATCAGCGGCCCCGCCACCAGAGCATCCAGGCCTCTGCAGGCTGAGAGCTCCATAGCTACTGCAGGAGCTGAATCCAGGGCTCCAGAGCTGGCCGCCACCACTGTGGTTGGTCCTCCTGAGGCCTCACAGGGTAAACAACCCCCACTAAGTCTCACAGTGGCCTCACAGGATAAACAGGATAAACATTACACACTGAGCCCTGCACCAGGCAGGGGGCTGAGCAGGTCCCCCAAGTGCTAACACTTCAAAAGCAGCACAACAGGCCCCTTCCCCAGAACACCAGCTAGACGGATAAATTCTAGGGGAAGTCAAGGGACTTAAAGTATACAGAATCAGAAGATACTCCACCTTTTTTTTTATTTGTTTGCTTCCCACACCCTTTTGTTCTTTCTCTTTTTCTTCTCCTTTTTTCTTTTTTCTTCCTTTTTTCCTTTTTCTTTTTCTCTTTTCCTTCCTTCTTTCTCTCCTTTTCCCAATACAACGTGTTTTTGGTCACTCTGCACTGAGCAAAATGACTACAAGGAAAACCTCACCTCAAAAGAAAGAATCAGAAACAGTCCTCTCTCCCACAGAGTTACAAAATCTGGATTACAATTCAATGTCAGAAAACCAATTCATAAGGACTATTATACAGCTACTGGTGGCTCTAGAAAAAAGCATAAAGGACTCAAGAGACTTCATGATTGCAGAATTTGGTCTAATCAGGCAGAAATTAAAAATCAATTGAATGAGATGCAATCCAAAAGAGAAGTTCTAATGACCAGGGTTAACCAGGTGGAAGAACGAGTGAATGACATAGAAAACAAGTTGATGACAAAGAGGGAAACAGGAAAAAAGAGACAATTAAAAGAACATGAGGATAGATTAAGGGAAATAAATGACAGCCTGAGGAAGAAAAACCTACGTTTAATTGGGGTTCCCGAGGGTGCTGAAAGGGACAGAATATGTATTTGAACAAACGAAGCTGAAAACTTTCCTAATCTGGGAAGAGAAACAGGCATTCAGATGCAGGAAATAGAGAGATCCCCCCCCCCTAAAATCAATAAAAACCGTTCAACACCTCGACATTTAATAGTTAAGCTTGCAAATTCCAAAGATAAAGAGAAGATCCTTAACAGCAAGAGACAAGAAATCCCTGACTTTTATGGGGAGGAGTATTAGGGTAACAGCAGACCTCTCCACAGAGACCTGGCAGGCCAGAAAGGGCTTGCAGGATATATTCAGGGTCCTAAATGAAAAAAACATGCAACCAAGAATACTTTCTCCACCAAGGCTCTCATTCAGAATGGAAGGAGAGATAAAGAGCTCCCAAGACAGGCAGGAACTGAAAGAATATGTGACCTCCAAACCAGCACTGAAAGAAACTTAAGGGGACTCTTAAAATTCCCCTTTAAGAAGAAGTCCAGTGGAACAATCCACAAAAACAAGGACTGAATAGATATCATGATGACACTGAACTCATATCTTTCAATAGTAACTCTGAACGTGAATGGGCTTAATGACCGCATCAAAGGCGCAGGGTTTCAGACTGGATAAAAAAGCAGGACCCATCTATTTGCTGTCTACAAGACACTCATTTTAGACAGAAGGACACCCACAGCCTGAAAATAAAAGGTTGGAGAACCACTTACCATTCAAATGATCCTCAAAAAAAGCAGGGGTAGCCGTCCTTATATCAGATAAACTAAAATTTACCCCAAGACTGTAGTGAAAGATGAAGAGGGACACTATATCATACTTAAAGGATTTATCTAACAAAAGGACTTAACAATCCTCAATATATATGCCCAGAATGTGGGAGCTGCCAAATATATCAATCAATTAATAACCAAAGTTAAGACATACTTAGATAATAATACACTTATACTTGGTGACTTCAATCTAGTGCTTTCTACACTCGATAAGTCTTCTAAACACATCTCCAAAGAAACAGGAGATTTAAATAATACACTGCACCAGATGGATTTCACAGATATCTACAGAACTTTACATCCAAACTCAACTGAATACACATTCTTCTCAAGTGCACATGGAACTTTCTCCAGAATAGACCATATACTGGGTCACAAACCGGGTCTGAACCGATACCAAAAGATTGGAATCGTCCCCTGCATATTCTCAGACAATAATGCCTTGAAATTAGAACTAAATCACAACAAGAAGTTTGGAAGGACCTCAAACACGTGGAGGTTAAGGCCCATCCTGCTAAAAGATGAAAGGAACAACCAGGAAATTAGAGAAGAATTAAAAAGATTCATGGAAACTAATGAGAATGAAGGTACAACCGTTCAAAATCTTTGGGATGCAGCAAAAGCAGTCCTCAGGGGGAAATACATCGCAATACAACCATCCATTCAAAAACTGGAAAGAACTCAAATACAAAAGCTAACCTTACACATAAAGGAGCTAGAGAAGAAACAGCAAATAGATCCTACACCCAGCAGAAGAAGAGAGTTAATAAAGATTCAAGCAGAACTCAACGAATTCGAGACCAGAAGAACTGTGGAACGGATCAACAAAACCAGGAGTTGGTTCTTTGAAAGAATTAATAAGAGAGAAAAACCATTAGCCAGCCTTATTAAAACAAAGAGAGGGAAGACCCAAATTAATAAAATCATGAATGAGAAAGGAGAGATCACTACCAACACCAAGGAAATACAAATGATTTTAAAAACATATTATGAACAGCTCTATGCCAATAAATTAGGCAATCTAGAAGAAATGGACGCATTCCTGGAAAGCCACAAACTACCAAAACTGGAACAGGAAGAAATAGAAAACCTGAACAGGCCAATAACCAGGGAGGAAATTGAGGCAGTCATCAAAAACCTCCCAAGACACAAGAGTCCAGGGCCAGATGGCTTCCCTGGGGAATTCTATCAAACGTTTAAAGAAGAAACCATACGTATTCTACTAAAGCTGTTTGGAAAGATAGAAAGAGATGGAGTACTTCCAAATTCGTTCTAAGAGGCGAGCATCACCTTAATTCCCAAACCAGACAAAGTCCCCACCAAAAAGGAGAATTATAGACCAATATCCCTGATGAACATGGATGCAAAAATTCTCCACAGGATACTGGCCAATAGGATTCAACAGTATATTAAGAAAAATTATTCACCATGACGAAGTAGGATTTATTCCCGGGACACAAGGCTGGTTCAACACTCGTAAAACAATCAATGTGATTCATCATATCAGCAAGAGAAAAACCAAGAACCATATGATCCTCTCATTAGATGCAGAGAAAGCATTTGACAAAATACAGCATCCATTCCTGATCAAAACTCTTCAGAGTGTAGGAATAGAGGGAACGTTCCTCAACATCTTAATAGCCATCTAAAAAAGCCCACAGCAAATATAATTCTCAATGGGGAAGCACTGGGAGCGTTTTCCCTAAGATCAGGAACAAGACAGGGATTTCCACTCTCACCACTGCTATTCAACATAGTACTGGTCGTCCTAGCCTCAACAATCAGACAACAAAAAGACATTAAAGACATTCGAATTGGCAAAGAAGAAGTCAAACTCTCCCTCTTTGCCGATGACATGATACTCTACATAGAAAACCCAAAAGCCTCCACCCCAAGATTGCTAGAACTCATACAGCAATTTGGAAGTGTGGCAGGATACAAAATCAATGCCCAGAAATCAATGGCATTTCTATACACTAACAATGACACTGAAGAAAGAGAAATTAAGGAGTCAATGCCATTTACAATTGTACCCAAAAGCATAAGATACCTAGGAATAAACCTAACCAAAGAGGTAAAGAATCTATACCCTAAAAACTATAGAACACTTCTGAAATTAATTGAGGAAGATGCAAAGAGATGGAAAAATATTCCATGCTCATGAATTGGCAGAATTAATATTGTGAAAATGTCGATGTTACCCAGGGCTATTTACACGTTTAATGCCATCCCTATCAAAATACCATGGACTTTCTTCAGAGAGTTAGAACAAATTATTTTAAGATTTGTGTGGAATCAGAAAAGACCCCAAATAGCCAGGGGAATTTTAAAAGAGAAAACCATATCTGGGGCATCAGAATGCCAGATTTCAGGTTGTACTACAAAGCTGTGGTCATCAAGACATTGTGGTACGGCACAAAATCAGATATATAGATCGATGAAACAGAATAGAGAATCCAGAAGTGGACCCTGAACTTTATGGTCAACTAATATTCGATAAAGGAGGAAAGAGTATCCATTGGAAGAAAGACAGCCTCTTCAATCAATGGTGCAGGGAAATTTGTACATCCACATGCAGAAGAATGAAACTAGACCACTCTCTTGCACCATACACAAAGATAAACTCAAAATGAATGAAAGATCTAAATGTGAGACAAGATTCCATCAAAATCCTAGGGGAGAACACAGGCAACACCCTTTTTGAACTTGGCCACAGTAACTTCTTGCAAGATACATCCACAAAAGCAAAAGAAACAAAAGCAAAAATGTACTATTGGGACTTCATCAAGATATGAAGCTTTTGTACAGCAAAGGATGCAGTCACCAAACTAAAGGACAACCTACAGAATGGGAGAAGATATTTGCAAATGACCTATCAGATAAAGGGCTAGTTTCCAAGATCTATAAAGAAGTTATCAAACTCACCCGCAAAGAAACAAACAATCCAATCATGAAATGGGCAAAAGACATGAACAGTAATCTCACAGAGGAAGACATAGACATGGCCAACACGCATATGAGAAAATGCTCTGCATCAGTTGCCATCAGGGAAATACAAATCAAAACCACAATGAGATACCACCTCACACCAGTGAGAATGGGGAAAATTAACAAGGCAGGTAACCACAAATGTTGGAGAGGATGCGGAGAAAAGGGAACCCTCTTACACTGTTGGTGGGAATGTGAACTGGTACAGCCACTCTGGAAAACTGTGTGGAGTTTCCTCAAAGAGGTAAAAATAGACCTTCCCTATGACCCAGCAATTGCACTGTTGGGGATTTACCCCATAGATACAGATGCAATGAAACGCTGGGACACCTTCACCCCGATGTTTATAGCAGCAATGTCCACAATAGCCAAACTGTGGTAGGAGCCTCGGTGTCCATCGAAAGATGAATGGAGGGGATCCCTGGGTGGTGCAGCGGTTTAGCGCCTGCCTTTCACCCAGGGCGCGATCCTGGAGACCCGGGATCGAATCCCACATCGGGATCCCGGTGCATGGAGCCTGCTTCTCCCTCTGCCTGTGTCTCTGCCTCTCTCTCTCTCATTCTATGTGACTATCATAAATAAATAAAAATTTAAAAAAAAGAAAAATGAATGGATAAATAACATGTGGTTTATGTATACAATGGAATATCACTCAGCCATTAGAAATGACAAATACCCACCATTTGCTTCAACGTGGATGGAACTGGAGGGTATTATGCTGAGTGAAATAAGTCAGTCTGGAAGGACAAATATTATATGGTCTCATTCATTTGGGGAATATAAATATTAGTGAAAGGGAATAGAAGGGAAGGGAGAAGAAATGGGTAGGAAATATCAGAAAGGGAGACAGAACATAAAGACTCCTAACTCTGGGAAAGGAACTAGGGGTGGTGGAAGGGGAAGATGCCTGGGGAATGGGGGTGAATGGGTGATGGTCACTGAGGGGGGGACTTGATGGGATGAGCACTGGGTTTTATTCTGTATGTTGGCAAATTGAACACCAGTAAAAAATAAATTTATTATTAAAAATATATTTAATATTTCATACTATCAAAGTACACCTGAAGTAGTCATTGTCATTTCACAGAAGGATTTATGTCTTTAAAATATCTTTATATTTCTCAAAGTATGTTTTTATATATTTCTAAGAGTATGTATATTTATTTCTAAAAACATGTCTTAAAGAATCTGTATATTTCTAAAAGTATGATTTTAAAAGATTTTGTAGGAATAGATGATTTTTAAAATTCCTAGTGTATAATCTTTGATATTTAGCATATTACTGTATATCAAATATTAAGTGACAAGAGTAATATAGGGGTCAGAAAAATTAGGGGTGAGGACATTAGGATTAAATTCCTGAGTTTGTTGCTGCTTACTGGCTGTATGACTTCTTTCATTTATGAAATGAGGATAATAATACTTTAACTACCCAATTAAGTTAGAGCAAGTACCAAATGCAAAATCTCATGCTAAAAAAGCATCATGAAAGTAGAAAATGCTGTTTAAATAAAAAATATTAAAAGTTGTGTTTGCAATAATGACACCAAGGACCTCCACGGTAGTAAAATGCCTGTTTCAGGCTTTCAGTTATGGGATGAATAAGTAATGGGAATAAAAGGTATGGCACAGGGCATCCCTGGGTGGCGCAGTGGTTTGGCGCCTGCCTTTGGCCCAGGGCGCGATCCTGGAGACCCGGGATTGAGTCCCACGTCGGGCTCCCGGTGCATGGAGCCTGCTTATCCCTCTGCCTGTGTCTCTGCCTCTCTCTCTCTGTGTGACTATCATAAATAATAAAAAAATAAGGAAAAAAAAGGTACGGCACAACGAATATAGTCAATGATAATGTAATAGCATTGAATGTTGACAGACAGTAGCTATCCTTGCTGTGACCATAGCCTAAAGTATAAAGAAGTTGAATCATTATGTTGTACACCTGAAACTAATGTAACATTGTGTATCAACTGTACTCAAACGAAAAAAATTAAATAAAGCAATCAACAGAATAATAATTTTAGTAAATATGACAAAAGTTTAATATTTAAATTATATAGAGTACATAATATTGTTAAGACAAACATTAAGACCTACCTCAATAAATGGATGTACAAAAGATCACTTACCATAGAAAGTGCTATTAGCAAATAAATATCATAAGATGCATTTGGTTCATAGTAATAAAAACATATATAATAATGACAAAAAATAAAATGCCTACTTAATTAATTTGAATTTTACAGACCTCTAGTATTTGTTATCTATAATTGTACTCTATATTGTCAATCAAAGCAAGATTCAATTAAGTTTGATATAATTGTTGTATTAAGTAGATTTTGGTATTATTATAATCAAATTACTTGAATATAGAAATAACACCTTTGTCATATATATATTATATACATATATATAATATTATATACATATATAATATTTTATATATATATGTATATCAGCACTCTATTTGACAGAATATTATATTATTTAAAATACTACTTCTTGGGCAGTCCGGGTGGCTCAGTGGTTTAGTGCCGCCTTCAGCCCAGGGCCTGATCCTGGAGACCCGGGATCGAGTCCCACCTCGGGCTTCCTGCATGGAGCCTGCTTCTTCCTCTACCTGTGTCTCTGCCTCTGTGTGTGTGTGTGTGTGTGTGTCTCTCATGAATAAATAAATAAAATCTTTAAAAAAATACTACTTCTTTCCTGAAGTATGTTACCTAAAAGATAACTTACTATAATTGGTCTGAACTTATTTCTTCATCTATTTAACCTAGAGAAAACACATTAGAAGAAATTAATCATGTTCTCACAAAAGAAAATTAAATTAAAAAGAGATTTATAAGACTGTCACATTTTCCATTTTGAATTTATTTATATGATTTCTATGTAAAAACAATTGAAAGTTAAAATGTCAAACTGTACTGGCCTCTGAGTAAGTCATAATGTCTACAGGAAACAACTGCCATCATTATTTAATATAACTTACAAAGTCCTCACTTTGGTTAGTATTCTGCCTCAAAATAATTCAAATACATGAGAAAGTGAAGAGTTTTAGTTTGGGTGTGACATATTCCAACCAGGTTGGTGGGGGGTGGGGAGCAAATGCCAAGAGTAGTCAAATGTGCCTGACTTGGCTCAAATGGGACAGCCATTATGTATTCTGATACATATGAAAATGGGATATGGCATAGAAACACAAAATAGTCATATGTACACAGGACATCTGACAACCTAAAATTTGCATAAGAAAAAGAAAGCATGAAATTTTACAACCACTACTGTAAATTCAGAACAGAATGTGTGAAACTCTATACCTGATCTCACTGTTTTTTCTTAGCCTTTCACATTGCTTTTTCTTGTCAGTTATACCACAAATACCACATAATAAGCAACAAATGAACCAGTTATATTGCCAGTGAAGCTCTTCTGATTATTAGAAGAAGAAGCAGCTGAACACCAATATTATTAAAGGCATTCCAAAAAAAAAGGCATTCCCCAAAAGGTAAATACCAAAGGGAATTTCTGTATTTCCATTTTTATATTTCTAACACTGACTTTTGTTGTAAAATTGGACACGTGTCTGAAGTAAAGGGAGAAAGACCAATTAGGGAGTAGGTAAAATAAAATCACACTTAAGAATTAACAATATTCACAGGACACCTGGGTGGCTCAGTGGTTGAGTGTCTGCCTTTGGCTCAGGTCATGATCAGGTCCTGGGATCAAGTCCTGCATCAGGCTCCCTCTGCCTATGTTTCTGCCTCTCTCTATGTATCTCTCATGAATAAATAAATAAAATCTAGAAAAAGAAGAAATAACAATATTCAATGGAAAATATTAATGTGTTCCAAAACATTTTATTTTTTTATTACTAAGTTTTTATTTATCCATTGTATTTTCCCAGGGTAAAGAGAGAAGTGAAAAGGGTCAGCATGTATGGTAAAAAAAAACAAAAGCAAGTGAAAAAGGAAGTATCCAGCACAGCAAAATCAACTGTCAAACAAACAATCCCCAGTAATGGAGTCACTAAAGCCCAAGGGGGCTGTCTCCTACAGTTCAGAAATGACAGGAGGAATGAGGGGAAGAAAAGATGATACAAGCTTTCATGTTCTCTCCTCTTCCCAACAAATTTCAAGATTCCACGTAAAATTTTGGTTTCTATCAGTTAACAAGGAGTTACATTCATCTCTCTCCTATTACACAATCTTGTGGCCACTTTGACATAAATTTCTTGCACCCACATAAAAGTTCTTGAGTGATTTGGATATACATTCATCTTCCCTTTCTTGGTTTATTGGCTCTAGTTTCTACATCGAAACCTTCCCTCATTGCTTCTGCTTCTCTCTACTCCAAGATTAGAAATTAAATTAAGTTTGATCCATCCAAATACAAGTATATTCATATGAATCACGTCAAGGAATGATCTTGAAAATGAAATTGAGAACAACGGTTGGAGTATTCTTAGCTTCTTCAGGATTTTTGCACAAATCACTTAAAAGTCAGGGAGACATCCCACAAATTAAATATAAATGTATGGGGGTGCTTTTTTTGAGAGGGGGGTGGAAGAGTGGATAGGGTAGGAGTCAAGTTTTTAGGACAGAATATCTGGCCCAAAATAGGAAATAGGGGAATGGGAACAAAAAATAAAGAATGGTTCAAGACAAGCACACCTCAAGAGAGGTCACCAAGCTGTGTTTCAGATACTTTTCCTTGTGTAGAACTTTACATTAAAAATGTTCTGGCTATTTCCCTCAACACAAAAAGAAGATTGTAAACAATAAAACCCCTGAAGAACATGGAGAAAACCAACACATTATACTTACACAAGCCTAACCTCATACCAATCACTCAATCAATTATTTGTGAAGTTCTACAAAGCCCAGACAAATGTGATAAGTAGACAGGGGCAGTGATTCCAGGAGACAAGAACCCAGGATCTGACACACATCACCCAACGCACTCTATTGCATTTGGCTTTTCAACACAGTGAGGTAGGTTTGTGGTGCTCTCACAGCATGTAAACAAAACCTTCTTTTCTCCTTTAGCTACCATGACACTAATCACTGCTGCAGCAAGACAGGACGCTGGCTCTGGGCACCACAAAAAAGTCATAGTGTATGGTCTATCTTGAGGCCTAGAAGAAAAGCCCAGAATTTATAAAGGCCAAGAAATTTAGTCTTTGCTTCATGCACCCACCCCTGGGCAGCTCAAGATGGGTTCACAGGTATTGTTCTTAAACCAATTCTTGCCAATTCATTCTACACACACACACACACACACACACACACTAATGTGCATGGTAGGCCAAGCCAATCCAGTGAATGAGGGATCTGGTATATAAAGTGAGTCCTGTACCCTGGGATTAGAGGTCCAGGACAGGAATCCTTTATTACACCTATAGACAACACTTACCTAATCTTAGCTTCTTCTCTGTACCTTTCACCTGGTCCAACCTCTTGTATTTGATGGAGTCTTGTCTCACATTTAGATCTTTCATCCATTTTGAGTTTATCTTTGTGTATAGTGTAAGGGAATGGTTTAGTTTCATTCTTCTGCATGTGGATGTCCAATTTTCCCAACACCATTTATTGAAGAGGCTGTCCTTTTTCCAGTGGATAGTATTTCCTGCTTTTTCAAATATTAGTTGACCATAGAATTCAGGGCCTATTTCGAGATTCTCTATTCTGTTCCATTGATCTATGTGTCTGTTTTCTGCCAGTACCACGCTGTCTTGGTGATCACAGCTTTGTAGTACAATCTGAAATCTGGCATTGTGATGCCCCCAGCTATGGTTTTCTTTTTTAAAATTCCCCTGGCTATTCGGGGTCTTTTCTGATTCCACACAAATATTAAGATGATTTGTTCCAACTCTCTGAAGAAAGTCCATGCTATTTTGATAGGGATTGCATTAAATGTGTAAATTGCCCTGGGTAGCATCGACATTTTCACAATATTAATTCTTCCACTCCATGAGCATGGAATATTTTTCCATCTCTTTGTGTCTTCCTCAATTTCTTTCAGAAGTGTTCTATAGCTTTTAGGGTATAGATCCTTTACCTCTTTGGTTAGGTTTATTCCTAGGTATCTTATGCTTTTGGGTGCAATTGTGAAAGGGATTGACTCCTTAATTTCTCTTTCTTCAGTCTCATTGTTAGTGCATAGAAAGGCCACTGACTTCTGGGCATTGATTTTGTATCCTGCCACACTGCCGAATTGCTGTATGAGTTCTAGCAATCTTGGGGTGGAGTCTTGTGGATTTTCTATGTAGAATATCATGTCATCGGCGAAGAGGGAGAGTTTGACTTCTTCTTTGCCAATTTGAATGCCTTTTATTTCTTTTTGTTGGCTGATTGCTGAGGCTAGGACTTCTAGTCCTACCTTGAATAATAGTGGTGAGAGTGGGGATCCCTGTCATGTTCCGTATCTTAGGGGAAAGGATCTTAGTGATTCCCCATTGAGAATGATATTTGCTGAGGGCTATTTGTAGATGTTTTTAAGATGTTGAGGAATGTTCGCTCTATCCCTACACTCTGAAGAGTTTTGATCAGGAATGGATGCTGTGTTTTGTCAAATGCTTTCTCTGCATCTATTGAGAGGATCATAGGGTTCTTCTTTTTTCTCTTGTTGATATCACGTTGATTGCTTTACGAGTATTGAACCAGCCTTGCATCCAGGGGATAAATCCCACTTGGTCATGGTGAATAACCTTCTTCATGTACTGTTGGATCCTACTGGCTAGTATCTTGTTGAGAAGTTTTGCATCTGTGTTCATCAGGCATATTGGTTTATAATTCTCCTTTTTGGAGGAGTCTTTGTGTGGTTTGGAATTAAGGTGACGCTGGACTCATAGCACGAGTTTGGAAGTATTCCGTCTCTTTCTATCTTTCTGAACAGCTTTAGTAGAATAGGTATGGTTTCTTCTTTAAAGCTTTGATAGAATTCCCCTGGAAGCCATCTGGCCCCGGACTTTTATGTCTTGGGAGGTTTTTGATTACTGCTTCAATTTCCTCCCTGGTTATCGGAGTGTTTGGATTTTCTATTTCTTCCTGTTCCAGTGTTGGTAGTATGTGGTGTTCCATAAATGCGTCCATTTCATCTAGACAGACTTATTTATTGGCATATAGATGCTCATACTATGATTTTTAAATTGTTTGTATTTCCTTGGTATTGGTGGTGATCTCTCCTTTCTCATTCATGGTTTTATTAATTTGAGTCTTTTATCTTTCATTTTAATAAGGCTGGCTAATGGTTTATCTATCTTATTAATTCTTCCAAAGAACCAACTCCTGGTTTTGTTGATCTGCTCTACAGTTCTTTTTGTCTCTATTTCATTGAGTTCTGCTCAAATATTTATTAACTCTCTTCTTCTGCTTGGTGTACATTTTATTTGCTGTTCCTTCTTCAGCCCCTTTAGGTGCAAGGTTAGCTTTTGTATTTGAGTTTTTTCCATGTTTTTGAAGGATGCTTGTATTGCCATGTATTTCCCCCTCAGGATTGCTTTTGCTGTATTCCAAAGATTTTGAACAGTTTTATCTTCATTCTCGTTATTTTCCATGGATGTTTTTAATTCTTCCTTAATTTCCTGGTTGACCCTTTCATCTTTTAGCAGGATCGTCTTTAACCTTCACTTGTTTAAATTTCTTCTTGTGATTAAGTTCAAGTTTCAAAGCATTATGGTCTGAAAATGTGTGGCAGACAATCCCAATTTTTTGCTATCATTTAAGACCTGATTTGTGACCCAGTATGTGGTCTATTCTGGAGATAGTTCCATGTGCACTTGAGAAGAATGTGAATTCAGTTGTGTTTCAATGTAAAGTTCTGTAATGTCTGTGAAACCCATCTGGTCCAGTGTATCATTTCAAGCTCTTCTTTCTTTGGAGATGTTGTGCTTAGAAGATCTGTGGTTTACAGAAAGTGCCGTGTTCAGGTCTCCCAGTATAAGTGTATCATTTTCTAAGTATGTCTTTTTTTATATAATAAATTTATTTTTTATTGGTGTTCAATTTGCCAACATACAGAATAGCACCCAGTGCTCATCCTGTCAAGTGCCCCCCTCAGTGCCCGTCACCCATTCACCTCCACCCCCACCCGCCTCCCCTTCCACCACCCCTAATTCATTTCCCAGAGTTAGGAGTCTTTATGTTCTGTCTCCCTTTCTGATATTTCCCACACATTTCTTCTCCCTTCCCTTATATTCCCTTTCACTATTATTTATATTCCCCAAATGAATGAGAACATATAATGTTTGTCCTTCTCCAATTGACTACTTCACTCAGCATAATACCCTCCAGTTCCATCCACGTTGAAGCAAATGGTGGGTATTTTTCATTTCTAACGGCTGAGTAATATTCCATTGTATACATAAACCACATCTTAACTTTGGTTATTAATTGATTGATCTACTTGGCAGCTCCCACATTAGGGGCATAAATATTCATGATTGTTAGGTCCTCTTGTTGGATAGATCCTTTAAGTATGGTGCCCCTCTTCATCTCTTAGTACAGTCTTTGGGAAAAACTCTATGGGATAATCTGATATGAGGATTGCTACCCCTGCTTTCTTTTGAGGACCATTTGAATGGTAAATGATTCTCCAAACTTTTCTTTTCAGGCTGTAGGTATCCTCAGGTCTAAAATGAGTCTCTTGTAGACAACAAATAGATGGGTCTTGCTTTTTTACCTAGTCTGAAACCCTTTGCCTTTTGATGGAATCATTAAGCCCATTCACGTTCAGGGTTACTATTGAACGATATGAATTTAGTGTCATCATGATACCTATTCAGTCCCTGTTTTTTTGGATTGTTTCCTTGGACTCCTATGTCTTTTACAGAGTCCCCCTTAATATTTCTTGCAGAACTGGTTTGATGGTCCCATATTCTTTCAGTTTCTGCCTATCTTGCAAGCTCTTTATCTCTCCTATTCTGAATGAGAGTGTTGCTGGATAAAGCATTCTTGGCTGCAGGTTCTTCTCATTTATGACCCTGAATATATCCTGCCATTCCTTTCTAGCCTGCCAGGTCTCTGTGGGGAGGTCTCCTGTTAACCTAATACTTCTCCCCATAAAGGTTAAGGATTTCTTGTCTCTTTATCTTTGGAATTTTCAAGTTTCACTATTAAATGTCAAGGTGTTGAACCATTTTTATTGATTTTGGGGGGGATTATCTCTCTCTCTCCTGGATCTGATGCCTGTTTCCCTCCCCCAGTTAGGGAAGTTCTCAGCTATGATTTGTTCAAATACACTTTCTGGTCCTCTGTCCCTTTCAGGACCCTCTGGAACCTCAATTACAGGTAGATTTTTCCTTCTGAGGCTGTCGTTTATTTCCCTTAACCTTTCCTCATGATCTTTTAATTGTTTTTCTCGTTTTTCCTCAGATTCCTTCCTTGCCTCACCGTGTCTTCTATGTCACTCACTCCATTCCTCTACCTCGTTAACCCTCGTCATTAGGTCCTCCAGTTTGGATTGCATCTCATTTAATTGATTTTTTTTCATTTAATTGATTTTTTAATTTTTATTTATTTATGAGAGTCAGAGAGAGAGAGAGAGAGAGAGAGAGAGAGAGAGGCAGAGACACAGGCAGAGGGAGTAGCAGGCTCCATTCACCGGGAGCCTGACATGGGATTCGATCCCGGTTCTCCAGGATCATGCCCTGGGCCAAAGGCAGGCGCTAAACTGCTGCGCCACCCAGGGATCCCCATTTAATTGATTTTTAATTTCGGCCTGATTAGATCTGAATTCTGCAGTCATGAAATCTCTTGAATCTTTTATGCTTTTCTCCAGAGCCACCAGCTTTACAATTGTGCTTCTGAATTGGCTTTACAATTGTGCTTTTGAATTGGCTCTCTGACACTGAATAGTAGTTCAAATTCTGTAACTCTGTGGTAGAGAGTAGTGTTTCTGGTTCTTTCTTTTGTGTTGAGTTCTCCGTTCTAGTCATTTTGCTCAGTGCAGAGTGGCTAAAAACAAGTTGTACTGGAAAAAGGAAGGGGGAAAAAAAGCAAAAAAAGCAAAAAAAAAAAAAAAAAGAAAGAAAGAAAGAAAGAAAATACCAAAGAACAAAAAAGAAAAAAAATAAAATAAAAACAAGGAGGGGTATCCTCCGGTTCTATATACTGTAAATCCCTCGAATTCCCCTGGAGCTCTCCAGCCCTGCTAGGTCACAAACTTGCTCTTCCCCTGTCCTTCCATATGGTCTTCTGGGGGAGGGTACTGCTGTGCTGATTCTCAGGTGTGTGCACCAGGAGGAGCTGCCCCGCCCCCTGCCAGGTGCACTGCTCAGTGGGAACTGTTTATCCTGTGAGGCCCCTCCTCCCTGGCGGCCCGGCTCTGTCCCAGGCACAAGGTGACACAGGGAGGAACAACCACACTGGTGGCGGCCAGCTCTCCAGGCCTGGAGTCCACTCCGACAGTAACTACCACAGTCTCCCAGTCCTCACTGGCCTGGATGTTCCGGGGGTGGGGGGCACTGATCTGCACAGCTGGGCAGCACCTGGCGGCAAGAGCATCCTCACTGTCCTGTGCCCTCCCCGCCTCCACCTGTCCCAGGGGGAATGCAGGATCCTGGGCTGTGTTCCCCGGCACCCTCGGTTCTGGGGCCTGTACTGCTGGAATCGTGCTCCTTCGGTCGCGCAGGCACATACTCCAGCCCTTTCTTGCCCTCGGGCCATGGTGTGTGGCATGCTCTCCCCTGGGGCACACTTCCTCTGTGAGGGACCCCGGGAACCTGGGGGCTCCACTGCCCCTCCTGGGATCCTGCCCGAGTTCCCTGCGGGCACCTTTTCCTCCGGAAAGATTTTCAAAATTTCTGCTTCTCTGGGACTGGGCTTTCCTCTCTGGGAGGCTCTCGCTGTCCTGCCTTAGCCCAGCTCCTCCCGGGGGCCCCTCCCCCACTGGATTCCTTTTTGTTTATTTATTTTTCCATCTTCCTACCTTGTTAGGAGCACAAACTCTTCTCTCTGTAGCATTCCAGCTGTTTTGTCTTTAAATCTCAGGCCAAATTCATCCGGTTTTAGGACGATTTGAAAATTATCTAGGTAAGTTGGTGGGCAGAGGTGATTTGGGGACCCTACTCTTCTGCCATACTGTCCGTATTGGGAGATTTTGATTACTAATCCATCTTCTTGGTGGTGTTCATTCTGTTCAAATTTTCTGTTTCTTCCTGTTTCAGTTTTGGTAGTTTATATATTTGTAGAAATATATCCATTTCTTCAAGATTGTCCAATTTGTTGCCATACATTTTTCAATAATGTTATCTTATAATCATGTTTCCGTGGCATTGGTTATTATTTCTCCTCTTTCCTTCATGATTTCATTTATTTGAGCACTTTTTAAATTTTTTTTAATAAGTATGGCTAGAGATTTCTCAATTTTATTCATTTTTTCAAAGAACCACCTCCTGGTTTCATTGATCTGTTCTGTTTGTTTGTTTGATTTTTAGGTTCTATATCATTTATTTCTGTTTTAATCTTTATTATTTCCTTCCTTCTGCTTGTTTTAAGTTTTGTTTGTTGTTCTTTCCCTAGTTCCTTTGAGTATAAGGTTATGTCTTTTGAGATTTTTCTTCTTTAAGTAGGCTTGTATTGCTACAGACTTTCTCTTAGAACAGCTCTTGTAGGGCACCTGGGTGCCCCAGTGGTTGAGTGTCTGCCTTTGGCTCAGGTCGTGATCCCGGGGTCCTGGAATTGAGGCCTGCATCAGGCTCCCCACTGGGAGCCTGCTTCTCCCTCTGCCTATGTCTCTGCCTCTCTCTCTGTGTCTCTTATGAATAAATAAAATATTTTTAAGTAGAACAGCTTTTGCTGCATCCCAGAGATTTTGTAACCTTGTGTTTTCATTTTTCTCCATGTAATTTTTTATTTATTCTTTAATTTCTTTATTGATCCATTCATTGCTTATTTACTACCATCTTATTTAATCTCCAGGCATTTTTTGTCCTTTAAGATTTTTCTTGTGGTTGATTTCTAGTTTCATAGTGTTGTGGTCAGAAAAGATGCATGGAATGGCTTCAATCGTTTTGAATATCTGAGACTGGGATCCCTGGGTGGCGCAGCGGTTTGGCGCCTGCCTTTGGCCCAGGGCGCGATCCTGGAGACCCGAGATCGAATCCCACGTCGGTCTCCCGGTGCATGGAGCCTGCTTCTCCCTCTGCCTGTGTCTCTGCCTCTCTCTCTCTCTCTGTATGACTATCATAAATAAAAAAAATTGAATATCTGAGACTTATTTTGTGGCCTATATGTGATATATTCTGGAGAATGTCCCACGTGCACTTGAAAAGAATGCGTATTCTGCTCTTTTTAGGACTGACCTGAATATATCTGTTAAATCCATCTGGTCTAGTGCATCATTCAAAGTCACTGTTTCCTTATTGATTTTATGTTTGGAGGATCTATTATTAATTGATGTAAGTGGGGTGTTAAAGTCCCTTACTACTATTGTATTATTATCAATTAATTATGTATTTCTGTGCTCCTATGTACTTGGGTGCTCCTATGTGGGTGCATAAGTATTTACAATTGTTTTATCTTCTTTTGGATTGTCTCCTTTATTATTATATACTGTCTGTCTCTTATTACAGTCTTTGCTTAAAGTCTATCTTGTCTGGGAATCCCTGGGTGGCTCAGCGGTTTAGCACCTGCCTTCGACCCAGGGCGTGATCCTGGAATCCCAGGACTGAATCGCACATCAGGCTCCCTGCATGGAGCCTGTTTCTTCCTCTGCCTGTCTCTGCCTCTCTCTTTCTCTCTCTGTGTCTCTCATGAATAAATAAATAAAATATTTTTTAAAGTCTATTTTATCTAATATAAGTACTGCTACCCTGGTTTTATTTTGACATTCATTTACATAATTAATGTTTCTCCATTACCTCACTTTCGGTCTATAGGTGTCTTACTTTTAAAGTTATTATTCATAAGTATGTATTTATTGATATTTTATTACTTGTCTGTGGTTGTTCTTGAAGTCCTTCTCTGATCCTTTCTTCTCTTGTTCTCTTTCATGGTTTGTGATATACTTGGATTCCTTTCTTTTTATTTATTTAATTTATTATTTTTATTTTTTCCTTTGTGGTTAACATTAGGTTTGTGTATAACATCTTCTGCACAAGGGAGGGGCAAGATGGCGGAAGAGTAGGGTCCCCAAATCACCTGTCCCCAAAAAATTACCTAGATAACCTTCACATCATCCTGAAAATCTACGAATTCTGCCTGAGATTTAAAGAGAGAACAGCTGGAATGCTACAGGGAGAAGAGTTCGCGCTTCTATCAAGGTAGGAAGACGGGGAAACAGAAATAAAGAAGCAAAAGGCCTCCGAGGGGGAGGGGCCCCGCGAGGAGCCGGGCTGAGGCCGGGGCGAGTGTCCCCAGGACAGGACAGCCCCGTCCCGGAGAAGCAGGAGCTGACCCAACCTTCCCGGGGGAAAGGGGCTCGCAGGGAGTTGGAGCAGGACCCAGGAGGGCGGGGATGCCCTCGGACTCCCTGGGACGCTAACAGGCACCTGCTCGCACAGGAGAGTGCGCCGAGCTCCCTAAGGGCTGCAGCGCGCACGGTGGGGCCGGAGCAGCTCGGAGAGACTCGGGAGCGGCTCCACGGAGGGAGCTGCGGGGCGGGAGCGCGAATCCAACAGCGCAGGCCGGGAGCACAGGGCGCCAGGACACAGCCCAGGATCCGGCCTCCCCCGGGACAGGCAGAGGCCGGGAGGGCCCAGGACAGCAAGGACACTCCTGCCCCGAGCTGAGAAGATCAGCGGCCCCGCCCCGGAGCCTCCAGGCCCTGCAGACGGAGACGGGGCTCTCGTAGTTCCTGCGGAGCTGATCCAGGCTTCCAGAGTTGCCATAGCAACTGCGGCTGTTCCTCCTGGGGCCTCATGGGGTAAACAACACCCACTGAGCCCTGCAGCAGGCAGGGGCAGAGCAGCTCCCCCAAGTGCTAACACCTGAAAATCAGCACAGCAAGCCCCTCCCCCAGAAGACCAGCTGGACGGACCAGTTCCAGGGAAAGTCAAGGGACTTAAAGTCTACAGATTCAGAAGATACTGCCCCGTGTTTTTTTTTTCTTTTCTTTTTGATTTCTGATTGCTTCCCCCACCCCACCCTCCTTTTTTTCACCTTTCTTTCTTTTTCTTTTTCTTTTTCTTTTTCTTCTTTTTTCCTTTTTTTATTTTTCTTTTCTCTCTTTCTCTTTTCTTTCCTTCTCTCTCTTTCTCTCCTTTTCCCAATACAACTTGTTTTTGGCCACTCTGCACTGAGCAAAATGACTAGAAGGAAAACCTCACCTCAAAAGAAAGAATCAGAAACAGCCCTCTCTCCCACAGAGTTACAAAATCTGGATTACAATTCAATGTCAGAAAGCCAATTCAGAAGCACTATTATACAGCTACTGGTGGCTCTAGAAAAAACCATTAAGGACTCACGAGATTTCATGACTGCAGAATTTAGATCCAATCAGGCAGAAATTAAAAATCAATTGAATGAGATGCAATCCAAACTAGAAGTCCTAACGACGAGGGTTAACGAGGTGGAAGAACGAGTGAGTGACATAGAAGACAAGTTAATGGCAAAGAGGGAAACTGAGGAAAAAAGAGACAGACAATTAAAAGACCATGAAGACAGATTAAGGGAAATAAATGACAGCCTGAGGAAGAAAAGCCTACGTTTAATTGGGGTTCCCGAGGGCGCCGAAAGGGCCAGAGGGCCAGAATATGTATTTGAACAAATCCTAGCTGAAAACTTTCCCAATCTGGGAAGGGAAACAGGCATTCAGATCCAGGAAATAGAGAGATCCCCCCTAAAATCAATAAAACCCGTTCAACACCTCGACATCTAATAGTAAAGCTTGCAAATTCCAAAGATAAAGAGAAGATCCTTAAAACTGCAAGAGACAAGAAGTCCCTGACTTTCATGGGGAGGAATATTAGGGTAACAGCAGAC
Source organism: Nyctereutes procyonoides (assembly GCF_905146905.1). NCBI lineage: Eukaryota > Metazoa > Chordata > Mammalia > Carnivora > Canidae > Nyctereutes > Nyctereutes procyonoides. The sequence continues at coordinate 59,472,173 of NW_026575125.1, read as the reverse complement.
CTCTCCACAGAGACCTGGCAGGCCAGAAAGGGCTGGCAGGATATATTCAGGGTCCTAAATGAGAAGAACATGCAACCAAGAATACTTTATCCAGCAAGGCTCTCATTCAAAATGGAAGGAGAGATAAAGAGCTTCCAAGACAGGCAGGAACTGAAAGAATATGTGACCTCCAAACCAGCTCTGCAAGAAATTTTAAGGGGGACTCTTAAAATTCCCCTTTAAGAAGAAGTTCAGTGGAACAATCCACAAAAACAAGGACTGAATAGATATCATGATGACACTAAACTCATATCTGTCAATAGTAACTCTGAACGTGAACGGGCTTAATGACCCCATCAAAAGGCGCAGGGTTTCAGACTGGATAAAAAAGCAGGACCCATCTATTTGCTGTCTACAAGAGACTCATTTTAGACAGAAGGACACCTACATCCTGAAAATAAAAGGTTGGAGAACCATTTACCATTGAAATGGTTCTCAAAAGAAAGCAGGGGTAGCCATCCTTATATCAGATAAACTAAAATTCACTCCGAAGACAGTAGTGAGAGACGAAGAGGGACACTATATCATACTTAAAGGATCTATCCAACAAGAGGACTTAACAATCCTCAATATATATGCCCCGAATGTGGGAGCTGCCAAATACTTAAACGAATTATTAACCAAAGTAAAGAAATACTTAGATAATAATACACTTATACTTGGTGACTTCAATCTAGCTCTCTCTACCCTTGATAGGTCTTCTAAACACAACATCTCCAAAGAAACGAGAGCTTTAAATGATACACTGGACCAGATAGATTTCACAGATATCTACAGAACTTTACATCCAAACTCAACTGAATACACATTCTTCTCAAGTGCACATGGAACTTTTTCCAGAATAGACCACATACTGGGTCACAAATCGGGTCTGAACCGATACCAAAAGATTGGGATCGTCCCCTGCATATTCTCAGACCATAACGCCTTGAAATTAGAACTCAATCACAAGAAGAAGTTTGGAAGGACCTCAAACACGTGGAGGTTAAGGACCATCCTGCTAAAAGATAAAAGGGTCAACCAGGAAATTAAGGAAGAATTAAAAAGATTCATGGAAACTAATGAGAATGAAGATACAACTGTTCAAAATCTTTGGGATGCAGCAAAAGCAGTCCTGAGGGGGAAATACATCGCAATACAAGCATCCATTCAAAAACTGGAAAGAACTCAAATACAAAAGCTAACCTTACACATAAAGGAGCTAGAGAAGAAGCAGCAAATCGACCCGACGCCCAGCAGAAGAAGAGAGTTAATTAAAATTCGAGCAGAACTCAACGAAATCGAGACCAGAAGAACTGTGGAACAGATCAATAGAACCAGGAGTTGGTTCTTTGAAAGAATTAATAAGATAGATAAACCATTAGCCAACCTTATTAAAAAGAAGAGAGAGAAGACTCAAATTAATAAAATCATGAATGAGAAAGGAGAGATCACTACCAACACCAAGGAAATACAAACGATTTTAAAAACATATTATGAACAGCTCTACGCCAATAAATTAGGCAATCTACAAGAAATGGACGCATTCCTGGAAAGCCACAAACTACCAAAACTGGAGCAGGAAGAAATAGAAAACCTGAACAGGCCAATAACCAGGGAGGAAATTGAAGCAGTCATCAAAAACCTCCCAAGACACAAGAGTCCAGGGCCAGATGGCTTCCCAGGGGAATTCTATCAAACGTTTAAAGAAGAAATCATACCTATTCTACTAAAGCTGTTTGGAAAGATAGAAAGAGATGGAGTACTTCCAAACTCATTCTATGAGGCCAGCATCACCTTAATTCCAAAACCAGACAAAGACCCCACCAAAAAGGAGAATTACAGACCAATATCCCTGATGAACATGGATGCAAAAATTCTCTTTCTTTTTCTTTCTTTCATCTTTCTTTCTTTCTTCTTTCTTTCTTTCTTTCTTCTTTCTTCTTTTTAAAGATTTTATTTATTTATTCATCAGAGACACAAACACAGAGAGAGGCAGCGACATAGGCAAAGGGAGAAGCAGAGAAGCAGACTCCATGCAGGGAGCACGATGTGGAACTCGATCCCCAGGACTCCAGGACCGTGCCCCTGGCCGAAGGGAGGTGCTAAATTGCTGAGCCATCCAGGTATCCCCAAGATATTGATACTTTTTTATTCACCTTGTAGGCAGTCTAGCATAAATTGGAAGTAACTTTCAACAAAACTATTTCAATATTTACTGATTTTAGAATTCCTGTTTGTTTTTGTGACGATTAGTTGATATAAACAATTATATATTATATTTCAGTTTTATTCTTTATTCCTTTTAATTTCTGTACTCTAATTTCTTTAAAACATGTCTTCTGACAAAACTACTCACATTACAGGCTTATGGTGTCTTCTCATTGTTTTAGCACAATGTATAAATTAAATAGCATATACAAAGTTGATTTAAAATATTTGTAGGAGGAGGGGCAAGATGGCGGAAGAGTAGGGTCCCCAAGTCACCTGTCCCCACCAAATTACCTAGACAACCTTCAAATCACCCTGAAAATCTATGAATTCGGCCTGAGATTTAAAGAGAGAACAGGGATCCCTGGGTGGCGCAACGGTTTGGCGCCTGCCTTTGGCCCAGGGCGCGATCCTGGGGACCCAGGATCGAATCCCACGTCGGTCTCCCGGTGCATGGAGCCTGCTTCTCCCTCTGCCTGTGTCTCTGCCTCTCTCTCTCTCTCTCTGTGTGTGACTGTCATAAAGAAATAAAAATTTAAAAACAAAAAAAAAATAAAGAGAGAAAAGCTCAAACACTACAGTGACAAGAGTTCACACTTCTATCAAGGTAGGAAGACGGGGAAAAAGAAATAAAGAAACAAAAGGCCTCCAAGGGGGAGGGGCCCCGCGAGGAGCTGGGCTAAGGCCCGGGCGAGTGTCCCCAGGACAGGAGAGCCCCGTCCCGGAGAAGCAGGAGCTGCACCAACCTTCCCGGGTGGTAAGGCGCTCACAGGGAGTTAGAGCAGGACCCAGGAGGGCAGGGAGGCCCTCAGGCTCCCGGGGACAGTAACAGACACCTACGCGCCCAGGAGAGTGCGCCGAGCTCCCTAAGGGCTGCAGCACGCACACATTGACCCGGGAGCAGATCCGAGGGGCTCAGCTGCCGGCTCTGCGCGGAGGGGGCTGCGCGGCCCGAGAGCAGCTCCACGACGGCGGCTCCGGCAGAGGAAGAGGCTCCGAGCAGAGGGGGCTGCGCGGCTCTGGGATCAGCTTGGAGGGCCTCGGGTGGAGGAAGAGGCTACGCGGAAGGGGCTGCGCGGCCGGGAGCGAATCCAACAGTGCAGGCCCGGGAGCACAGGGCGCCGGGACACAGCCCAGGATCCGGCCTCCCCCGGGACAGGCAGAGGCCGGGAGGGCCCAGGACAGCAAGGACGCTCCTGCCCTGAGCTGAGCAGATCAGCGGCCCCGCCCCAGAGCCTCCAGACCGGGCAGACAGAGAGCTCTGTAGTTACTGTGGGAGCTGAATCCAGGTTTCCAGAGCTGGCCCCGCCACTGGGGTTGTTCCTCCTGGGGCCTCACTGGTAAACAACCCCCACTGAGCCCTGCAGCAGGCAGGGACAGAGCAGCTCCCCCAAGTGCTAACACCTGAAAATCAGCACAACAGGCCCCTCCCCCAGAAGACCAGCTCAACGGACAACTTCCGGGGGAAGTCAAGGGACTTAAAGTATACAGAAACAGAAGATACTCCTCCGTGTTTTTTGTTTTTTTTTCTTTTTTCTTTTCTTTTTGATTTCTGATTGATTCCCCCACCCTTTTTTCCTTTTCGTTCTTTTTCTTTCTTTTTCTTCTCTTTTTTTCTTTTTTCTTACTTTTTTCTTTTTCTCTTTTCTTTCCTTCTTTCTCTCCTCTCTTTTTCTCCTTCTCCCAATACAAATTGCTTTTGCCCACTCTGCACTGAGCAAAATCATTAGAAGGAAAACCTCACCTCAAAAGAAAGAATCAGAAACACCCTCTCTCCCACAGAGTTACAAAATCTGCATTACAATTCAATGTCAGAAAGCCAATTCAGCAGCACTATTATACAGCTACTGGTGGCTCTAGAAAAAAGCATAAAGGACTCAAGAGACTTCAGGACTGCAGAATTTAGATCCAATCAGGCAGAAATTAAAAATTAATTGAATGAGATGCAATCCAAACTAGAAGTCCTAATAACGAGAGTTAACGAGATGGAAGAACGAGTGAGTGACATAGAAGACAAGTTGATGGCAAAGAGAGAAACTGAGGAAAAAAGAGACAGACAATTAAAAGACCATGAAGACAGATTAAGGGAAATAAACGACAGCCTGAGGAAGAAAAACCTACGTTTAATTGGGATTCCCGGGCGCCGAAAGGGACAGAGGGCCAGAATATGTATTTGAGCAAATCCGAGCTGAAAACTTTCCTAATCTGGGAAGGGAAACAGGCATTCAGATGCAGGAAATAGAGAGATCCCCCCCCTAAAATCAATAAAAAAACCATTAAACACCTCGACATTTAATAGTGAAGTTTGCAAATTCCAAAGATAAAGAGAAGATCCTTAAAGGAGCAAGAGACAAGAAATCCCTGACTTTCATCGGAAGAATATTAGGGTAATAGCAGGCCTCTCCACAGAGACCTGGCAGGCCAGAAAGGGCTGGCAGGATATATTCAGGGTCCTAAATGAGAAGAACATGCAACCAAGAATACTTTATCCAGCAAGGCTCTCATTCAAAATGGAAGGAGAGATAAAGAGCTTCCAAGACAGGCAGGAGTTGAAAGAACATGTGACCTCCAAACCAGCTCTGCAAGAAATTTTAAGGGGGACTCTTAAAATTCCCCTTTAAGAAGAAGTTCAGTGGAACAATCCACAAAAACAAGGACTGAATAGATATCATGATGACACTAAACTCATATCTGTCAATAGTAACTCTGAACGTGAACGGGCTTAATGACCCCATCAAAAGGCGCAGGGTTTCAGACTGGATAAAAAAGCAGGACCCATCTATTTGCTGTCTACAAGAGACTCATTTTAGACAGAAGGACACCTACAACCTGAAAATAAAAGGTTGGAGAACCATTTACCATTCAAATGGTCCTCAAAAGAAAGCAGGGGTAGCCATCCTTATATCAGATAAACTAAAATTTACCCCGAAGACGGTAGTGAGAGATGAAGAGGGACACTATCTCATACATAAAGGATCTATCCAACAAGAGAACTTAACAATCCTCAATATATATGCCCCAAATGTGGGAGCTGCCAAATATTTAAACCAATTAATAACTAAAGAGAAGAAATACTTAGATAATAATACACTTATACTTGGTGACTTCAATTTAGCTCTTTCTACCTTCGATAGGTCTTCTAAGCACAACATCTCCAAAGAAACGAGAGCTTTAAATGATACACTGGACCAGATGGATTTCACAGATATCTACAGAACTTTACAACCAAATGCAACTGAATACACATCCTTCTCAAGTACACATGGAACTTTCTCCAGAATAGACCACATACTGGGTCACAAATCGGGTCTGAAACGATACCAAAAGATTGGGATCATCCCCTGCATATTCTCAGCCCATAATGCCTTGAAATTAGAACTAAATCACAACAAGAAGTTTGGAAGGACCTCAAACACGTGGAGGTTAAGGACCATCCTGCTAAAAGATGAAAGGTCAACCAGGAAATTAAGGAAGAATTAAAAAGATTCTTGGAAACTAATGAGAATGAAGATACAACCGTTCAAAATCTTTGGGATGCAGCAAAAGCAGACCTGAGGGGGAAATACATCGCAATACAAGCATCCATTCAAAAACTGGAAAGAACTCAAACACAAAAGCTAACCTTACACATAAAGGAGCTAGAGAAAAAACAGATAGATCCCACACCCAGCAGAAGAAGAGAGTTAATTAAAATTCGAGCAGAACTCAACGAAATCGAGACCAGAAGAACTATGGAACAGATCAACAGAACCAGGAGTTGGTTCTTTGAAAGAATTAATAAGATAGATAAACCATTAGCCAACCTTATTAAAAAGAAGAGAGGGAAGACTCAAATTAATAAAATCATGAATGAGAAAGGAGAGATCACTACCAACGCCAAGGAAATACAAACGATTTTAAAAACATATTATGAACAGCTATACGCTAATAAATTAGGCAATCTAGAAGAAATGGACGCATTTCTGGAAGCCGCAAACTACCAAAACTGGAACAGGAAGAAATAGAAAACCTGAACAGGCCAATAACCAGGGAGGAAATTGAAGCAGTCATCAAAAACCTCCAAAGACACATAAGTCTAGGGCGAGATGGCTTCCCTGGGGAATTCTATCAAACGTTTAAAGAAGAACCCATACCTATTCTAATAAAGCTGTTCTGAAAGAAATTGATGGAATAATTCCAAATTTGTTCTATGATGCCAGCTTTGCCTTAATTCCAAACCCGACAAAGACCCCCCAAAAAGGAGAATTATAGACCAATATCCCTAATGAACAAGGATGCAAAAATTCTCAACAAGATACTAGCCAATAGGATCCAACAGTACATTAAGAAAATTATTCACCATGATCAAGTAGGATTTATTCCTGGGGTGCAAGTTTGGTTCAACACTCATAAAGCAGTCAATGTGATTGAACATATCAGCAAGAGAAAAAACAAAAACCATAGGATCCTCTCAATAGATGCAGAGAAAGCATTTGAGAAAATACAGCACTCATTCCTGATCAAAACTCTTCAGAATGTAGGGATAGAGGGAACATTCCTCAATATCTTAACAGACATTTATGAGAAGCCCACAGCAAATATCATTCTCAATGGGGAAATACCGGGAGCCTTTCCCCTAAGAAGAGGAACACGACAGGGAAGTCCACTTTCACCACTACTATTCAACATAGTAGTAGAAGTCCTAGCCTCAGCAGTCAGGCAACAAAAAAGAAATAAAAGGCATTCAAATTGGCAAAGAAGTCAAACTCTCCCTCTTCCCAGATGACATGATACTATACATAGAAAATCCAAAGACTCCACCCAAAGATTGCTAGAACTCATATAGCAATTTGGAAGTGTGGCAGGATACAAAATCAATGCCCAGAAGTCAGTGGCATTCTATACACTAACAATGAGACTGAAGAAAGAGAAATTAGGAGTCAATCCCATTTACAATTGCATCCAAAAGCATAAGATACCTAGGAATAAACCTAACCAAAGAGATAAAAGATATATACCTTAAACTTCAGAAGCCTTCTGAAAGAAATTCAGGAAGACACAAAGAGATGGGAAAATATTTCACGCTCATGGATTGGCAGAATTAATATTGTGAAAACGTCAATGTTACCCAGGGCAATTTACGTGTTTAATGCAATCCCTATCAAAATACTATGGACTTTCTTCAGAGAGTTGGAACAAATTATCTTAAGATTTGTGTGGAATCAGAAAAGGTCCCAAATACCCGGGGCAATATTAAACAAGAAAACCATATCTGGGGGCATCACAATGCCAGATTTCAGGTTGTACTACAAAGCTGTGGTCACCAAGACAGTGTGGTACTGGCACAAAAACAGACACAAATCAGTGGAACAGAATAGAGAACCCAGAAGTGGACCCTACACTTTATGGTCAACTAATATTCGACAAAGGAGGAAAGACTATCCACTGGAAGAAAGACAGTCTCTTCAATAAATGGTGCCGGGAAACTTGGACATCCACATGCAGAAGAATGAAACTAGACCACTCTCTTACATCATACACAAAGGTAAACTCAAAATGGATGAAAGATCTTAATGTGAGATAAGATTCTATCAAAATCCTAGAGGAGAACACAGGCAACACCCTTTTTGAACTTGACCACAGTAACTTCTTGCAAGATACATCCATGAAGGAAAGAGAAACAAAAGGAAAAATGAACTATTGGGACCTCATCAAGATAAGAAGCTTCTGCACAGCAAAGGATACAGTCAACAAAACTAAAAGACAACCTACAGAATGGGAGAAGATATTTTCAAATGACGTATCAGATAAAGGGCTAGTTTCCAAGATGTATAAAGAGCTTATTAAACTCAACAGCAAAGAAACAAACAATCCAATCATGAGTTGGGCAAAAGACATGAACAGAAATCTCACAGAGGAAGACATAGACATGGCCAACAAGCACATGAGAAAATGCTCTGCATCACTGGCCATCAGGGAAATACAAATCAAAACCACAATGAGATACCACCTCACACCAGTGAGAATGGGGAAAATTAACAAAGCAGGAAATAACAAAGGTTGGAGGGGATGTGGAGAAAGGGGAACGCTCTTGCACTGTTGGTGGGAATGTGAAATGGTACAGCCACACTGGAAAACTGTGTGCAGGTTCCTCAAAGAGTTAATAATAGAACTGCCCTACCACCCAGAAATTGCACTGCTGGGGATTTACCCAAGATACAGATGCAGTGAAACCCCGGGACACCAGCACCCCAATGTTTATAGCAGCAATGTCCACAATAGCCAAACTGTGGAAGGAACCTCGGTGTCCATCGAAAGATGAATGGATAAAGATGTGGTCTATGTATACAATGGAATATTTTTCAGCCATTAGAAGTGATAAATACCCACCATTTGCTTCGAAGTAGATGAAACAGGAGGGTATTATGCTGAGTGAAATAAGTCAATCAGAGAAGGACAAACATTATATGCTCTCATTCATTTGGGGAGTGTAAAAATTAGTGAAAGGAAATAAAGGGGAAAGGAGAGGAATCAGTGAAAATATTAGTGTGGGGGCCAAAACATGAGAGACACCTCACTCTAGGAAACGAATAAGGGGTAGTGGAAAGGGAGGTTTGGTTGACTGGGTGATGGGCACTGAAGGGTCACTTGGCAGGATGAGCACTGGGTGTTATGCTATATCTTGGCAAAGTGAACTCCAATTAAAGAAATTAATAATAAAATTAAATAAAGTAAATTATTTTCCCCTTTTATGGGGAGTTCTTAAGGAAATGAGTAGGAAAAAGAAAATCCTTTCATTTGCAAACAAGTGTACTGACTCAACCTATATCTGCTGTACATTTAAAATTACATGACTTTGTCCTTTTGCCATTTCTGTTTCCTTTTTCTCTGCTGAGTTGTTTCACAATAGTATAGTGTAAAAATAAAATACCTAGTTCCCTTCAAAAAATAATTGTCATTAATTTATATAATTTTTCTAATGTAACTTCATTAACATGTATTCTTTAGGTTAAACAAAATGTTTACTGGTATTGTAATTGCTAGTTATTAATGCAAAATTATCTAAGTTTATATGCAAGTAATAATATATTGGGTTGTTACATTTGTTCACCAAAACTTGGTGCCATTAAATTTAAATATTCAATTTTTGTTATTCCTTTTATATCATTTTATTATGCAATTTCATTAATATTTTCTTTTTTATTTATTTTTTATTGGTGTTCAATTTGCCAACATACGGAATAACCCCCATTGCCCGTCACCCATCACTCCCACCCCCCGCCCTCCTCCCCTTCTACCACCCCTAGTTCGTTTCCCAGAGTTAGGAATCTTTATGATCTGTCTCCCTTTCTGATATTTCCCACACATTTCTTCTCCTTTCCCTTTCACTATTATTTATATTCCCCAAATGAATGAGAACATATAATGTTTGTCCTTATCCGATTGACTTACTTCACTCAGCATAATACCCTCCAGTTCCATCCACGTTGAAGCAAATGGTGGGTATTTGTCATTTCTAATGGCTGAGTATTATTCCATTGTATACATAAACCACATCTTCTTTATCCATTCATCTTTCGATGGACACCGAGGCTCTTTCCACAGTTTGGCTATTATGGACATTGCTGCTAGAAACATTGGCTTCTAAGACGTTGAGGAATGTTCCCTCTTTCCCTACACTCTGAAGAGTTTTGATCAGAAATGGATGCTGTATTTTGTCAAATGCTTTCTTTGCATCTAATGAGAGGATCATATGGTTGTTGGTTTTTCTCTTGCTGATATGATGAATCACATTGATTGTTTTACGGGTGTTGAACCAGCCTTGTGTCCCGGGGATAAATCCTACTTGGTCATGGTGAATAATTTTCTTAATTTACTGTTGGATCCTATTGGCTCGTATCTTGTTGAGAATTTTTTGCATCCATGTTCATCAGGGATATTGGTCTGTAATTCTCCTTTTTGGTGGGGTCTTTGTCTGGTTTTGGAATTAAGGTGATGCTGGCCTCATAGAACAAATTTGGAAGTACTCCATCTCTTTCTATCTTTCCAAACAGCTTTAGTAGAATAGGTATAGTTTCTTCTTTAAATGTTTGTTAGAATTCCCCTGAGAAGCCATCTGGCCCTGGACTCTTGTGTCTTGGGAGGTTTTTGATGACTTCTTCAATTTCCTCCCTGGTTATTGGCCTGTTCAGGTTTTCTATTTCTTCCTGTTCCAGTTTTGGTAGTTTGTGGCTTTCCAGGAATGCGTCCATTTCTTCTAGATTGCCTAATTTATTGGCGTAGAGCTGTTCATAATATTTTTTTAAAATCGTTTGTATTTCCTTGGTGTTGGCAGTGATCTCTCTTTTCTCATTCATGATTTTATTAATTTGAGTCTTCTCTCTCTTCTTTTTAATAAGGCTGGCTAATGGTTTATCTATCTTATTAATTCTTTCAAAGAACCAACTCCTGGCTCTGTTGATCTGTTCCACAGTTCTTCTGGTCTCGATTTCGTTGAGTTCTGCTCAAATCTTTATTAACTCTCTTCTTCTGCTGGGTGTGGGATCTACCCTAATAGTACCCTAATACTACCCTAATACTCCTCCCCATAAAAGTCAGGGATTTCCTGTCTCTTGCTGCTTTAAGGATCTTTTCTTTCTTTGGAATTTGCAAGCTTAACTATTAAATGTCGATGTGTTGAACGGTTTTTATTGATTTTAGGGGGGGATCTCTCTATTTCCTGGATCTGAATGCCTTTTTCCCTTCCCAGATTAGGAAAGTTTTCAGCTAGGATTTGTTCAAATACATATTCTGGCCCTCTGTCCCTTTCAGCGCCCTCGGGAACCCTCATTAAACGTAGGTTTTTCTTCCTCAAGGTGTCGTTTATTTCCCTTAATCTATCTTCATGGTCTTTTAATTGTCTGTCTCATTTTTCCTCAGTTTCCCTCTTTGCCATCAACTTATCTTCTATGTCACTCACTCGTTCTTCCACCTCGTTAACCCTCGTCGTTAGGACTTCTAGTTTGGATTGCATCTCATTCAATTGATTTTTAATTTCTGTCTGATTAGCTCTAAATTCTGCAGTCATGAAGTCTCTTGAGTCCTTTATGCTTTTTTCTAGAGCCACCAGTAGCTGTATAATAGTGCTTCTGAATTGGCTTTCTGACATTGAATTGTAATGCAGATTTTGTAACTCTGTGGGAGAGAGGAGTGTTTCTGATTCTTTCTTTTGAGGTGAGGTTTTCCTTCTAATGATTTTGCTCAGTTCAGAGTGGGCAAAAGCAATTTGTATTGGGAGAAGGAGAAAAAGAGAGGAGAGAAAGAGGGAAAGAAAAGAGAAAAAGAAAAAAGGAAGAAAAAAAGAAGAAAGAGAAAGAGAAAGAAAAAGAAAGAAAGGAAAAAAAGGGTGGGGGAAGGAAACTTATCAAAAAGCAAAAAAAAAAAACTAACAAAGAAAACAAAACAAAACAAAACAAAACAAAAAAAAAAAAACCACGGGGGAGTATCTTCTGATTCTGTATACTTTTAAGTCCCTTGACTTCCCCTGAACTGGTCCGTCTAGCTGGTCTTCTGGGGGAGGGGCCTGTTGTGCTGATTTTCAGGTGTTAGCACTTGGGGGAGCTGCTCTGCCCCCTGCCTGGGGCAGGGCTCAGTGGGGGTTGTTTACCCCGTGAGGCCCCAGAAGGAACAACCACAGAGGCGGCGGCCAGCTCTGGAGCCCTGGATTCAGCTCCCACAGTAACTCCAGAGCTCTCAGTCTGCAGGGGCCTAGATGCTCTGGGGCGGGGCCGCTGATCTGCTCAGCTCGGGGCAGGAGCATCCTTGCTGTCCTGGGCCCTCCCGGCCTCTGCCTGTCCCGGGGGGGGGAGGTCGGATCCTGGGCTGTGTCCCCGGCACCCTGTGCTCCGGGCCTGCACTCTTGTATTCGCGCTCCTGGCGGCACAGCCCCCTCCTCCCGGAGCCGCCGCCCGAGCCCCTCTGAGTTGCTCCTGGGTCCAGCTGTGCGCGCTGCAGCCCTTTAGGGAGCTCGGCGCACTCTCCCGGTGCGCAGGTGTCTGTTAGTGTCCCAGGGAGCCTGAGGGCATCCCCGCCCTCCTGGGGGTCCTGCTCTAAATCCCTGCGAGTGCCTTTCTGCCCGGGAAGATTGGTGAAGCTCCTGCTTCTCTGGGATGGAGCTTTCCTGTCCTGGGGGCACTCGCCCCTCCCTGCCTTAGCCTGGCTCCTTGCGGGGCCCCTCCCCCTTGGATGCCTTTTGTTTCTTTATTTCTTTTTTCCCCTGTCTTCCTACCTTGATAGAACCACGAACTCTTCTCAATGTAGCATTCCAGCTGTTCTCTCTTTAAATCTCAGGCCGAATTCACAGGTTTTCATGATGATTTGAAGGTTATCTAGGTAATTTGGTGGGGACAGGGGATTTGGAGACCCTTCTCTTCTGCCATCTATGAAATATATTTAATCCATTTATGAATTTAACATCAACTGTCAAGGATGGAATGTTTAACTTGCTCTGTAGTGGAAGTTTAGGGATAGTATGAATTACCATTTCCCTTGGGATATTGGTTGAAGGAAGGGTTTACATGGACCCCTAGACCCCCATCAGCCTGGCGGCTTGAAATATTCAGGTTTTCTTTTTCAAGGTCTTAAAAACATGGAGTGGGAAGAAATGAGCCATCTCTAAAACAGTTGAAAGCATATCATTATAGATATTGTCCTCATTCTAATTTCAATAAACATTGTTGTATCTCAATAGAGTTAATCACATTTCATTTCCAAACATTCTTTTAGCTGCTCTCAGGATATCAAGAGGTTTGTGGGACTGAATAGGGGTTCAATTCAGGCTAAAGCTGGGAAGTAGTACTAGAACAACTAGGCAAGGATCCTGATAGAATGGTTACCTACAGGTCTTAAACCTCAAAATCCTTTTTTATTACTCTGAAAACAAGGAAGAACTAGGTTTGGAGAAAGCAGATTTTAAGGTATTAATTTTTTTTCAAAAATATTTAGTGAGTGGGGCATCTGAGCAGCTCAGTTTGTTAAGCATCTGACTCTTGATCTCAGCTCAGTTCTTGATCTCAGGGTCATGAGTTCAGGCCCCACATTGGGCTCCATGCTAGGCATGGAAACTACTTTTAAAAATTTACTGTCACAATATGCACAGCAACATACTAAGCATAATTATAGGGATTAGGTAAAGGGAATAAATGTTTATAAACAAAGTGGAGTTTATACCCTCTGGGAATTTATTTCTAAGAAAGGAAAATCTAAGACTAAAACAGCAATCACACACAAGAGGCAAGTTGTTGGAAGTGCTATGAAGGGTACAAGCAGAGCACTCCAATGATAGGAAACAGTGGAGAGACAGTTCATTTGACATATACCATGAAGAGTAAGCAGTGTTTTATTTGAAGTTTTTAAAAATTCATAAATTTTAATTATTAAATAAAAAACTCAAATATAGATGTTATATATAAAAATTAACATTGGAGTATAAGAGCACTTTAGCTTGTGATCATTTTATTAACTTTGTAATATGAATTAATTTAAATTTTGCATTTATAGTTTAGATTCATATGAATAAGGTGTGCTCTCCTTTTAAATTCTTAGTATAGAAATGTGTGAGAAATATCAGAAAGGGAGACAGAACATAAAGACTTCTAACTCTGGGAAATGAACTAGGGGTGGTGGAGGGTGAGGAGGGCGGGGGGTGGGGGTGAATGGGTGACGGGCACTGAGGGGGACACTTGACGGGATGAGCACTGGGTGTTATTCTGTATGTTGGTAAATTGAACACCAATAAAAATTAATTTATAAAAAAAATTCTTAGTATATATGCTGCCAAAGTGAGTATTCCTTTTGAATTCTTTATTGGAAAGCATCAATGTATAATATTTGATAATGGAATTCTTCTGATAATCATTTCCACAAACTATTAGGTATACTACTCCCACACATTTCTCTGCTTAATTATCACACATAGTTTTTCATTAGGGCTGCTATTCCTTCATCCCTCTTATCAGATCCCTTCATCTTCTCTTAAATATACATTTTACCACTCACCCATTTACCCTTTTATAACCAGTGTTACAGAGGTTCCATGATCCATTTCTTCAAATAAAACACTTTCCAGACCCTCTAAATCATTTTTGTGAGATATAAGAATCCACCAAACATACCTTAAGCCACTGGCTTAACAAGTACCTTTCCCTAGTGCAACTTACCATTTTACATGGGAATCTAAAGAAAAGTCTTTAAGAATTGAATGAATGAATGTTATTTTTAACTATGAAATATATTTAATCCATTTATAGATTTAACATCATGTAATGAGTAACATGAAAAGTCTATAATGTATAGCTTTAAAAAGAATCTTACTGAGCTGATGCATGTGTGATGAGTCACTTAATGCAGGACTGACCTTGAACCAAATTCTAGTGCCTCCTACCTGAACAGGCAGCCAATACATATTTAGTGATGAATGAACCAATAGTCCCTTCATTATTTTCTTCTGTTATATACACAATGCCTCTGGTGAAATGGTCTGAAAAACAAAAATTTATCAATATCCTAAGGTTTTGCTTCATGTTATAAGAATAATAATGTTGTATAAGGTTTTTGTGTGTTTAGAATTTATTTTACTAATTTTCTAGATGAATGTATAGAATCTTGTAAGAAGATAAATGGATCACTTCCATTTTTAAATATATGTTACTACATTCTGTGGAAAATATATATGTTTTGAAGAATTGGGTTATCTGGGGGTTTATGGAAAAGGACACAAACTAGAAAATGTCCAGATTCTACTCTAGTGTGGTAATAAAGGATTTTAATTTAAGTATTGTGAAACTGAATATTTCCTAATTATATTTGTGTTATTTAGAATATTGGGAAATAAAGCATGAAAAAATTAAATATATATATATAATTTACAATGCAGCATGATTATATTTTCAGCTTATAGCAATAATAAAGATATTAAAAAGTCTATTCATTATGTTCATTTAAAATGTGATCTAGAAAATCCCAGAAAGATGACAGAGTAAGAGGATTTTAGGTTCACCTTGTCCTACAGATACAACTAGATAACACATCAGTGTAAATGACCCAGAAAACAACCCAAAATCAGACAACATAAACTCCACAACTACATGTAAATATGAGACCACAATGAAGAGAGTATGATGGGTGCTATCATGTCACTGCTATCAAGAACTAAATGGATTTGCAGCACTGTCTGCAGGAGGTAAGGACACCATGAGCATGGAGAAAGGAGAGGAACAGAACCTCAAAGCAAGGATCCTGCATGGAAAAGATTAATTCCTGTAACATTTGGCTCTGAAAACTAGAGGGGAAGAATTTCATGAGTGCTTACAATCAGCAGGACTTAAAATCTGGAATTTCTTTCTTTTTCTTTTTAAATATTTTATTTATTTATTCATGAGAGACATACAGAGATGTGGGGGCAGAGACATAGGCAGAGGGAGAAGCAGGCTTCCTGCAAGGATCCCAGTAGGGGACTTGATCTCGGACCTGAGATCATGACCTGAGCTGAAGGCAGACGTTAAACTGCTGCGCCACACAGGCATCCCAAAATCTGGAATTTTAAAAAAATATATGTGCAGGCTTTGCACTTGGAGAGTCAGAGGGCAGCAAAAGGAAACTGAGTGCCTGTCCTTAAAGAGCCAGTATAAGAAACAGCCTATGGAGGGATCCCTGGGTGGCGCAGCGGTTTAGCGCCTGCCTTTGGCCCAGGGCGCGATCCTGGAGACCCGGGATCGAATCCCACGTCGGGCTCCCGGTGCATGGAGCCTGCTTCTCCCTCTGCCTGTGTCTCTGCCTCTCTCTCTCTCTCTCTCTCTCTCTCTCTCTCTCTGTGTGTGTGTGTGTGACTATCATAAATAAATAAAAATTAAACAAAAAAAATTAAAAAAAAAAAAGAAACAGCCTATGGAGATACAGCATAGAACCAGCAGTCTGAAAGGTGCTTGGGCTTATAGAATGGAATTATTTATTGATCTCAGAGTGTGTTTGAGGAGACAGATATTGCTCAAGAACTGCTCCAGGAAAAAAGGAACTGGCATATGCATTTTCCTTTACCATATCCCACTGGAAAAAACACACAGCCACCTGTGGGACGTGCTACCTAACTTGCTAGCCCTGCTGCCCTCCCCCTCCCCCACAATGCTATGTTTCTACCAATGCACCTTGGAGGCAGTCCACCTCAGTCCAGGGACTCTAGGGCTTCTCCTGCAGAGGATTACCAGAATTCAAAGCTTGCTGGCTATGCCACCCTGCTGCACCACCCCTGCACTATGCTTTGGGGATACACCTGCTCCAGTACACTCTTGGCCAAAACCCATATAGGATGGTACCACAAGCCTAGTAGTGTACAAACAACTCCTACAGTGGTAAGCAGTACTCAAAAGTGACTCTTGAGAGGGAAACAACCACACACAGCAGTCAGATGGAGGTCCCAGCAGTGAGCTGGAGGCAGACAGCTGGTCAGATTTCAGGGCCCACCTACCAATAAAATCTTTTCATGGGACAACACAAGGAAAGTGCCCTGTAATTCAGTGTTACTGCAAATGTGGCAAATGCCTGGTATGACTCAAATTCCAAGGAGTCCCCAAACTGGGCCACTAACACCATAGGGACAAAACACTACATACAACAAGCAAAGAGAGCCATTGAAGATGACTGGGCTGAAGGATAAAGGAGCTCAGTCACAATAGCAAGGCGCATACATCACACATAGGACTCACACTTGAAGGTGCAGGATTTGGAAAACAAGGGACACTGCATGACAGGGCACCACAGAACCTCTTATTCATAAGGCAATTACTTTCAAGTGAAACAGATGTAGCTATCTTTACTTACACAGAGAAACAGACACAAGAGAATTATATAAAATGAGGAGACAGAAGAATATGTCCCAAATGAAAGAAGGGGACAAAAACCACAGCCACGGATGTAAATGAAATGGATATAAGAAGTATGCCTGGGATCCCTGGGTGGCGCAGCAGTTTGGCGCCTGCCTTTGGCCCGGGGCACGATCCTGGAGACCCGGGATCGAGTCCCACGTCGGGCTCCCGGTGCATGGAGCCTGCTTCTCCCTCTGCCTGTGTCTCTGCGCCTCTCTCTCTCTCTCTCTCTGTGACTATCATAAAAAAAAGAAGTATGCCTGATAGAGAATTTAAAGTAATGATCATTAAAAAAATAATAAAGTAATGATCACGAAGACATTCACTAGACTTGAGAAAAGAATGAAGAACCTCAGTGAAACCCTTAACAATGAAATTAAAAAGAAGAAATAACAGATTTAAAAAGCTCAATAAATTTAATTAAAAGTACACTAGAAGGAATAAATAGTAAGCTAAATGGAACAGAAGGACAAATCAGTGACTTGGAGGACATGAGACGTGACATGAGAAGAAAGAAAGAGAGAAAAACTACAAGTGACTTGGAGGATGGAGAAATGGAAAGTAATCAAGCTGAATAGGAGAGAGGAAAAAATTATGCAAAATTAGAATAGATTTAAAGATCTCAGCAATACTATCCATCATAATAATATTTGCATTACAGGGATCCTAGGAGAAGAAAAGAAAGAAAAGGGAGAAGAAATGTTATTTGAAGAAATAATAGCTGAAAACTTCCCTAATCTGGAGAAGAAAACAGATATCTAGATCCAGGAGTCGCAGAGATCTCCAATGAAATCAACCTAGAGAAGTCCATAACAAGACACATAGCAATTAAAATATCAAAATGTAGTGATAAGGACATTTTAAAAGCAGCAAGAAAAATGAAAGCTGTTATATATGAGGGAAACCACATAAGAATACCAGATGATTTTCAGCAGAAACTTTATGGGTCAGAAGGCAGTGGCATGATACATTAAAGTGCTGAAAGGAAAAAAGCTACAGTGAAGAATACTCTAACCAGCAAAGTTATCATTCAGAGTAGAAGGAGAGCTGAAGGATTTTCCAGAAAAACAAAAGTTAAAAGAATTCATTATCACTAAACAAGAAATCTTAAAGGGACTTTTTGATTGGAAAGGAAAAACAACAAGCATGAGGAAGGAATGTAGGAAGCACAAATTAGCAAAAATAAATATACATGTAAAAATCAGTCAAGGGACACAAAAAATAAAAGGTTTTAAGAAATGACATTATAGGGCAGCCCGGGTGGCTCAGCGGTTTAGCACTGCCTTCAGCCCAGGGCGTGATCCTGGAGACCCAGAATCGAGCCCCACGTCAGGCTCCCTGCATGGAACCTGCTTCTCCCACTGCCGGTGTCTTGATCTCTCTATCTCTGTGTCTCTCATGAATAAATAAATAAAATCTAAAAAAAAGAAATGACATTATATACCTAAAACATGTGAAAGGGAGAAAAAAAGAGTGAGTTCAAACATAAGTGACAAATAACTTCACATAGACTGATATGCACAGAAGCTGTTGTATCCAAACCTAATGATAACTCCAAATCAGAGACCAGTAATAGGTATTCAAAAGATAAGGAAAAGGGAATCCAAGAATATCAGTAATTAAAACCAACTAATTGTGAGAGAAGAGATCATGACAAGAAAGGAAGAGAGAAAAACTACAAACTATACCACAAAACAAGTAACAAAATGACAATACATTCATACATATCAATAACTATTTCAAATATAAATGGACTAAGCACTGTAATAAAAAATATAGGGTCAACATCCATTAAACAAATAACCCAGTTAAGAATGGGCAAAAGACATGAATAGACACTTTTCTAAAGACATCTAGATGGCTGACAGACACAAGAAAAGATGATCAACATTGCTCATCATCAGGGAAATACAAATCAAAACCACAATGAGATACCATATCACACCTGTCAGGTTGTTAAAATTAACAACACAAGAAAAAACAGGCATTGGTGAAGATGCAGAGAAAGGGGAACACTCCTGCACTGTTGGTGGGAATGCAAACTGCTGCAGTACTCTGGAGAACAGAATGGAGTTTCCTCAAAAAGTGAAAAATAGAATGACCCTATGATCCAGCAAATTGCACTACAAGGTATTTACCCAAAGGATACAAAATTGTATTTTGTATTCAAAGTGATACATTATACCCTAATGTTTACAGCAGCAGCATCAACAATAGTCAAACTATGGAGAGATACCAAATGTTCATCAATTGATGAATGAATAAAGAGGTAGTATATATGTACAATGGAATGTAACTCAGTCTTCAGAAAGAATAAAATCTTGCCATTTGCAATGACATGGATGGAGGTACAATATATTACATTAAGTGAAATAAGTCAGTCAGAGAATGACAAATACCATAAGATCTCACTCATATGTGGAATTTAAGAAAGAAAACAGATGAACATATGGGAAGGTGGGAAAGGAAGAGGGAAACAAGCCATAAGATACTCTTAATGATAGAGAATGAATGAGGGTTGATGGAGGGAGGTGGGTGGGATGGGCTAGATGGATGATAGGTATTAAAGAGGGCACATTTTGTGGTGAGCATTGGGTGCTATATGTAAGTGATGAATCACTGAATTCTACTCCTGAAACCAACACTGCACTATATCTTAACTACCAAAACTTAAAATTTTTAAAAATATTAATAATAAAATAAAAATATATACCATGATGGAGTGCATACAAAAACAAGACCCATCTCTCGTTTCTTCTTTAATTGGAATTCAATTTGCCAACATAAAACATGTCACCCAGTGCTCCGGTCAGTGCTTGTCAACTGGTCACCCCAACCCCCCGCCCACCCCCCCTTCCACAACAGCCTGTTCATTTCCCTGAGTTAGGAGTCTCCCGTGTTCTGTCATCATCACTGATATTTTCACTCATTTTCTCTCCTTTCCCCTTTATTCCCCTTCACTATTTTCTACATTCCCCAAATGACTAAGACCATATAATGTTTATCCTTCTCTGATTGACTTACTCCACTCAGCATAACACTCTCCAGTTCCGTCCACATCGAAACAAATGGTGCGTATTTCTCGTTTCTAATGGCTGAGTAATATTCCATTGTATACATAAACCACAACTTCTTTATCCATTCATTTTTTGATGGACACCGAGGCTCCTTCCACAGTTTGCTTATTGTGGACAGGGCTGCTATGAACATTGGGGTGCAGGTGCTCTGGCGTTTCACAGCATCTGTATCTTTGTGGTAAATCCCCAGCAGTGCAATTGCTGGGGCGTAGGCAGTTCTATTTTTAACTCTTTGAGGAATCACCACACAGTTTTCCAGAATGGCTGTACCAGTTCACATTCTGACCAGCAGTGCAAGAGGGTTCCCCTTTCTCCACATCCTCTCCAACAGTTGTTGTTTCCTCTCTTGTTAATTTTCCGCATTCTCATTGGTGTGAGGTGGTATCTCAGTGTCGTTTGGATTTGTACTTCCCTGATAGCCAATGATGTGGCGCATTTTCTCATGGGCCATGAGAAATGACTATGTCCTTTTCTATGTCTTACTCTGTGAAATTTCTGTTCATGTCTTTTGCACATTTCATGATTGGATTCCTTACATCTTTGCTGTTGACTTCATTAGTTCTTTATAGATCTTGGATACTAGCTGTTTATCTAACATGTGATTTGCAAATATCTTCTCCCATTCTGTAGGTTGCATTTTAGAAGTGTTGACAGTTTCTTCTGATGTGCAGAAGCGTTTTATCATGATTAAGACCAAATAATTCATTTTGCTTTTGTTTTCCTTGCCTTCATAGATGTATCTTGCAAGAAGTTACGGTGGCCAAGTTCAAAAAAGGTATTGCCTGTGTTCTCCTCTAGGATTTTGATGGACTCTTGTCTCACATTGAGATCTTTCATCCATTTTGAGTTTATCTTTGTGTATGGTGAAAGAGAATGGTCTAGTTTCATTCTTCTGCAAGTGGATTCCAATTTTCCCAGCACCATTGATTGAAGAGACTGTCTTTTTTCCAGTGGATAGGCTTTCCTGCTTTGTCGAATATTCATTAACCATAAAGTGGAGGGTCCACTTCTGGATTCTCTATTCTGTTCCATTGATCTATGAGTCTGTTTATGTGCCAGTACCACACTGTCTTGATGACCACAGCTTTGTGGTGCAACCTGAAATCTGGCATTGTGATGCCCCCACCTCTGGTTTTCTTTTTTAATATTCTCCTGGCTATTCGGGGTCTTTTCTGATTCCACACAAATCTTAAGGTGATTCGTTCCAACTGTCTGAAGAAAGTCCATGGTATTTTCATAGGGATTGCATTAAATATGTACAATGCCCTGGGTAGCATTGTCATTTTCACAATTAATTCTTCCAATGCATGAGCATTGAATATTTTTCCATCTCTTTGTGTCTTCCTCAATTTCTTTCAGAAAAGTTCTATAGTTTTTAGGGTATAGATCCTTTACCTCTTTGGTTAGGTTTAAACTTAGGTATCTTATGCTTTTGGGTGCAATTGTAAATGGGATGGACTCATTAATTTCTCTCTCTTCAGTCCCATTGTTAGTGTATAGAAATGCCACTGATTTCTGGGCATTGATCTTGTATCCTGCCACACTGCCGCATTGCTGTATGAGTTCTGGCAATCCTGTGGTGTAGGCTTTTGAGTTTTTGATGTATAATATCATGTCATCTGCAAAGAGGGAGAGTTTCACTTCTTCTTTGCCAATTTAAATGCCTTTTCTTTTTGTAGTCTCATTGCTAAGGCTAGGACTTCTAGTACTATATTGAATAGCAGTGGTGAGAGTGGACATCCCTGTCATGTTCCTGAACTTAGGGGAAAGGCTCCCAGTGTTTCCCCATTGAGAATGATATTTGCTGTGGGCTTTTTGTAGATGGCTTTTAAGATTCTGAGGAATTTTCCCTCTATCCCTACACTCTGAAGAGTTTTGATCAGGAATGGATGCTGCATTTTGTCAAATGCTTTCTCTGAACCTATTGAGAAGATCATATGTCTCTGGATACTCTTGGTTTTTCTCTTGCTGATACGATGAATCACATTGATTGATTTACGGGTGTTGAACCAGCCTTGCATCCCGGGGATAAATCCCACTTGGTCATGATAAGTAATCTTCTTCATGTATTGTTGGATCCTATTGAGTAGTATCTTGTTGAGAATTTTTGCATATGTGTTCACCAAGGATATTGGTCCATAATTCTCCTTTTTGGTGGGGTTGTTGTCTGGTTTTGGAATTAAGGTCATGCTGGCCTCATAGAACAAGTTTGGAAGTATTCCATCTCTATCTTTTGGAACAGCTTTAGTAGAATAGGTATTGTTTCTTCTTTAAACATGTGATAGAATTCCCCTGGAGAGCGATCTGGCCCTGGACTTTTGTGTCTTGGGAGGTTTTTGATGACTGCTTCAATTTCCTCCCGGTTTATTGGTCTGTTCAGCTTTTCTATTTCTTCCTGTTCCAGTTTTAGTAGGCTGTTTTTTTTCCAGAAATGTGTCCATTTCTTCTAGATTGCATAATTTATTGGTATATAGCTGCTCATAATATGTTTTTAAAATCATTTGTATTTCCTTGGTATTAGTCATGATCTCTCCTTTTTCATTCGTGATTTGATTATTTGAGTCTTTTCTCTTTTGTTTTTTTTTAATAAATTAATTTTTATTGGTGTTCAATTTACCAACATACAGAATAACACCCAGTGCTCATCCCGTCAAGTGTCCCCCTCCGTGCCCGTCACCCATTCACCTCCACCCCCCGCCCTCCTCCCCTTCCACCACCCCTAGTTCATTTCCCAGAGTTACAAGTCTTTATGTTCTGTGTCCCTTTCTGATATCTCCCACACATTTCTTCTCCCTTCCCTTATATTCCCCTTCACTATTATTCATATTCCCCAAATGAATGAGAACATACACTGTTTGTCCTTCTCCGATTGACTTACTTCACTCAGCATAATACCCTCCAGTTCCATCCACGTTGAAGCAAATGGTGGGTATTTGTCGTTTCTAATGGCTGAGGAATATTCCATTGTATACATAAACCACATCTTCTTTATCCATTCATCTTTCGATGGGCACCGAGGCTCCTTCCACAGTTTGGCTATTGTGGACATGGCTGCTAGAAACATCGGGGTGCAGGTGTCCCGGCGTTTCATTGCATCTGAATCTTTGGGGTAAATCCCTAACAGTGCAATTGCTGGGTCGTAGGGCAGGTCTATTTTTAATTCTTTGAGGAACCTCCACACAGTTTTCCAGAGTGGCTGCACCAGTTCACATTCCCACCAACAGTGTAAGAGGGTTCCCTTTTCTCCGCATCCTCTCCAACATTTGTTGTTTCCTGCCTTGTTAATTTTCCCCATTCTCAATGGTGTGATTTGGTATCTCATTGTGGTTTTGATTTGTATTTCCCTGATGGCAAGTGATGCAGAGCATTTTCTCATGTGCATGTTGGCCATGTCTATGTCTTCCTCTGTGAGATTTCTCTTCATGTCCTTTGCCCATTTCATGATTGGATTGTTTGTTTCTTTGGTGTTGAGTTTAATAAGTTCTTTATAGATTTTGGAAACTAGCCCTTTATCTGATATGTTATTTGCAAAAATATTCCATGCTCATGGATTGGCAGAATTAATATTGTGAAAATGTCAATGTTACCCAGGGCAATTTACACGTTCAATGCAATCCCTATCAAAATACCATGGACTTTCTTCAGAGAGTTAGAACAAATTATTTTAAGATTTGTGTGGAATCAGAAAAGACCCCGAATAGCCAGGGGAATTTTAAAAAGGAAAACCATATCTGGGGGCATCACAATGCCAGATATCAGGTTGTACTACAAAGCTGTGGTCATCAATACAGTGTGGTACTGGCACAAAAACAGACACATAGACCAATGGAACAGAATAGAGAACCCAGAAATGGACCCTGAACTTTATGGTCAACTAATATTCGACAAAGGAGGAAAGATGATCCACTGGAAGAAAGACAGTCTCTTCAATAAATGTTGCTGGGAAAATTAGTCATCCACATGCAGAAGAATGAAACTAGACCACTCTCTTGCACCATACACAAAGATAAACTCAAAATGGATGAAAGATTTAAATGTGAGACAAGACTCCATCAAAATCCTAGAGGTGAACACAGGCAACACCCTTTTTGAACTTGGCCACAGTAACTTCTTGCAAGATACATCCACGAAAGCAAAGGAAACAAAAGCAAAAATGAACTATTGGGACTTCATCAAGATAAGAAGCTTTTGCACAGCAAAGGATACAGTCAACAAAACTCAAAGACAACCTACAGAATGGGAGAAGATATTTTCTCTTTTGTTTTTGTTTATCTGTTCTACAGTTCCTCTGGTCTCTATTTCAGTGAATCTGCTCAAATCTTTTTCTGGTCTCTATTTCATTAATTTCTGCTCGAATCTTTATTAACTCTCTTCTTCTGTTGGGTGTAGGATCTATTTGCTGTTTTTTCTCTAAATCCTGTATGTGTAAGGTTAGCTTTTGTATTTGACTGGTTTCCAGTTTTTGGATGGGTGCTGTATTGCGATGTATGTCCCCCTCAGGGCTGCTTTTGCTGTATCCGAAATATTTTGAATGGTTGTGTCTTCATTCTCATTAGTTTCCATGAAACTTTTTAATTTTTCCTTAATTTCCTGGTTGACCCTTTCATCTTTTAGCAGGATGGGCCTTAACCTCCACGTGTTTGAGGTCCTTCCAAACTTCTTCTTGTGATTGAGTTCTAATATCAAGGCATTATGGTCTGAGAATATGCAGGGGACGATCCCAATCTTTTGGTATCGGTTCAGACCCGATTTGTGACCCAGTATGTGGTCTATACTGGAGAAAGTTCCATGTGCACTTGAGAAGAATGTGTATTCAGTTGATTTTTGATGTAAAGTTCTGTAGATATCTGTGAAATCCATCTGGTCCAGTGTATCATTTAAAGCTCTGGTTTCTTTGGAGATGTTGTGTTTAGAAGACCTATCGAGTGTAGAAAGCGCTAGATTGAAGTCACCAAGTATAAGTGTATTATTATCTAAGTATTCTTAACTTTGGTTATTAATTGATATATTTGGCAGCTCCCACATTCGGGGCATATATATTGAGGATTGTTAAGCCCTCTTGTTGGATAGATCCTTTAAGTATGATATAGTGTCCCTCTTCATCTCTCACTACAGTCTTCAGGGTAAATTTTAGTTTATCTGATATAAGGATGGCTACCCCTGCTTTCTCTTGAGGACCATTTGAATGGTAAATGGTTCTCCAACCTTTTATTTTCAGGCTGTAGGTGTCCTTCTGTCTAAAATGAGTCTCTTGTAGACAACAAATAGATGGGTCTTGCTTTTTTAGCCATTCTGAAACCCTGCGCCTTTTGATGGGGTCATTAAGCCCATTCTCGTCCAGAGTGACTATTGAAAGATAGGAATTCAGTGTCATCATGATGCCTATTCCATCCTCGTTTTTGTGTATTGTTTCCTTGGACTTCTCCTTTCTTTTATAGAGTTCCCTTAATATTTCTTGCAGAGCCATTTTGGTGGTCCCGTATTCTTTCCATTTCTGCCTATCTTGGAAGCTCTTTATTGCTCCTTCTATTCTGAATGAGAGCCTTTCTGGGAAGAGTGTTCTTGGCTGCAGGTTCTTCTCATTTACGATCCTGAATATCCTGCCAGCCCTTTCTGGCCTTCCAGGTCTCTGTGGAGAGGTCTGCTGTTACCCTAATACTTCTCCCCATAAAGGTTAGGGATTTCTTGTCTCTTGGTGCTTTAAGGATCTTCTCTTTATCTTTGGAATTTGCAAGTTTCATTATTAAATGTCGAGGTGCTGAGCAGTTTTTATGTATTTTAGGGGGGGAATCTCTCCTATCTCCTGGATCTGCATGGCTGTTTCCCTCTCCATGTTAGGGTTGTTCTCAGCTGTGATTTGTTCAAAATACTTTCTGGTCCTCTGTCTCTTTCAGCATCCTCGGGAAACCCAATTAAACATAGATTTGTCCTTATGAGGCTGTCATTTATTTCCCTTAACCTATCCTCATGATGTTTTAATTGTTTTTCTTTTTTTCTCAGTTTCCCTCTTTGCCATCAACTTGTCTTCTATGTCACTCACTCATTCTTCTACCTCATTAACCCTCGTCGTTAGGACCTCCAGTTTGGATTGCATCTCATTTAATTGATTTTTAATTTCAGCCTGATTAGCTCTAAATTCTGCAGTCATGAAGTCTCTTGAATCCTTTATGCTTTTTTTAGAGCCACCAGTACCTTTATAATTGTGCTTCTGAATTGGCTTTCTGACACTGAATTGTAATCCAAATTTTGTAACTCTGTGGGAGAGAGTACTGTTTCTGATTCTTTCTTCAGAGGTGAGTTTTTCCTTCTAGTCATTTTGTTCAGTGTAGAGGGGCCAAAAACAAGTTGTAATGGAGAAGGAGAAAAAAGAGTGGAAAAAAAGAAAAAAGAAAAAAAAAGGTTGGGGGGAAGAAACAGAAAACAAAAAACAAGGGGGAGTTTCCTCTGATTCTATATACTGTAAATCCCTCGACTTCCCTGGAACTTTCCAGTGTTGCTTGGTCAGTAGCTTGCTCTTTCTGTGTCCTTCCAGCTGGTCTTCTGGGGAAGGGCCTGCTGTGCTGATTCTCAGGTGTGTGCATTGGGGATCTGCCCAGCCGCCTACCAGGTGTAGGGCTCAGTGGGAGCTGTTTATCCTGTGAGGCCCCTGCTCAGTCCCAGGTACAAGGTGACACCAAGAGGAACAACAATAATGGCGGTGGCCAGCTCTCCAGCTCTGGAGTCAGCTCCTGCAGTAACTACCACAGCTCTCAGTCTGCAGTGGCCTGGATGCTCTGGGGTAGGGGGCGCCGATCTGCACAGCTCCAGGCCACCTAGCGGCAGTAGCGTCCTTGCTGTCCTGTGTCCTCCCGGCCTCCGCCTGTGCCAGGGGAGTGCCAGGATTTTGGATGTGTCCCCCAGCGCCCTGGGCTCTGGGGCCTGCACCACTGGAATCAGGCTTCCGGGGCAGACAACCCCCTCTGTGCGGAGCAGCTGCCTGAGCTGCCGCCCAATCTGCTCCTGGAGCCCCCGCCCGGCGTGCCATCCAGGCCTTTAGGGAGCTTGGCCTGTGATGTGTGGCGTGCTCTCCCCCAGAACACAGTTCCTCTTTTAATGCCCCTGGGAGCCTGAGGGCATCCCTGCCCCTCCTGGGATCCTTCTGAGCTCCCTGGGAGCACCTTTCCGTCTGGGAAGATTGGTAAAGCTCCTCCTTCTCCGGGCCTGGGCTTTCCTGTCCTGGGGGCACTCATCGACTGGCCTTAGCCCAGGTCCTCGCTGGGCCCCCTCCCCTTTGGATGCTTTCTTATTTCTTTTTTTTTATTCCATCTTCCTACCTTGATAGAAGTGCAAAGTCTTCTCACTGTAGCATTCCAGCTGTTCTTTCTTTAAATCTCAGGCCGAATTTGTAGGTTTTCAGGATGATTTGAAAGTTATCTAGGTAAGTTGGTGGAGACAGGTGACTTGGGGACCCTACTCTTCCGCCCTCTTGCCTCGCCTCCCCCTGACTGAATTCCTGGTGTTATTTCTTCCACATTTCTCCATTATGGTTTCTCTTTTCTCCTTTTATGTAACACTATTAGGTGAATATTTAAATTTTCCAATTTCTTCGCATATGATTTTTCATGATGTTCTTTTATTATTCTTAAATTTCTTTGTTAACGGTTATGATTTTTCCTCCTTTTCTTGTCATTTTGCATAGTTGAGTCCTCTTTTTTGTTGTTATTGTTGATAAGTCTAGCTACAGTGAATCAATTTTACTGATCTTTTGAAAGAACTAGCTCCTGGTATCATTGATCTGTTCTATTGGTTTTTTATTCTCTATTTCTGCCCCCATCTCTATTATTTCCTTCCTTCAACTGGCTTTGGGCCTTTTTAAATTCTAGCTTCTTTAGGCACAAGGTTAGATTCTTTATTTGAGATTTTTCTGGCTTCTTGTTTTAAGACTGTATTGTTGATAACATTTCTCTTAGAACAGATTTTGCTTCATCCCAAATACCATTGCATTTTCATTTTCATTTGTGTCTATATATTTTTTTAATTTTTCTCCTTGATTTCTTGGCTGACTCATTCATTGTTTAGTAACATGTTATTTAGTCTCCATGTATTTGTGGGTTTCCCAGATTTTTTCTTGTGATTAATTTCTAGTTTCATATTGTTATGGTTAGAAAGGCTGCATAGTATAATTTTACTTTTTTGAATTTGTTGAGACTTGTTTTGGTGCCTAACAGGTGATGTATTCTGGAGAATGTTCTATGTCAACTTAAAAAGAATATGTAATGTACTGCCTTTGGATGGAATTACCTATTAGGTCCATCTGGTCTAATGTTTCATTCTAAGTCATTGCTTCTTTATTAATTCTCTGTCTGGATGATCTATCCATTAATGTAACTCTGGTGTTAAAGTCCCCAATTATTATTGTACTACTGTCAACTTTTTCCTTAATATTTGTTAATAACTTCATTATGCATTTTCGTGCTTTGGTGTTTGGTGCATTTCTATCTAAAATTGTTACATGTTCTTATTGGATTGTTCGAATGGATAAATGTTCAATTAAGAAATTTTAGATTAAAAAAGAAATTTTAGATAGTAGAAATTTTCAGAAAGTGTCGAAGACACTGAGTGTATTGTAAGTGACATGATTTAAAGAAGAATATCATATTAAATATTATAAATTTATATATAAAAATGAAAAATATCCTATTGCTTTATAATATAAAACACAAAAATAAATCCTAGAAAACTTTTCTAAGCTAGGAGGGAATATAAAGAAGATAGGACAAGGGCACTGGGTGGCTCAATTTGTTAAGCATCTGACTCTTGATTTGAGGGCAGGTCAAGATTTCAGGGTTCTGAGATAAAGAAGGGTTCTGGCTCTGCATTTAGCAGGGAATGTGCTTGAGATTCTCTCCTTCTGTCCATATCCTCCATTCTCTCTCTCTCTCTCTCTCTCTCTCTCTCTCTCTCTCTCTCTCATAAATAAATAAATCATAATAAAAGAAGATAGGAAATAATCTTAAAGCAAAGAGCAGTGCCCCACTTGGCAAAGTTGTATCAAAATTCTGGTGGGGACAGAAAAAAATTTATGTTCATCAACTAGAGATCTGGGATTCTGAAAGGATTAAACATTATTTTACAGTGTACAAAGTTCCTAAAACAATGGGAAAAAAACAAGGATAAACTCTTCGGACTTCATCAAAATAAAAAGCTTCTGCACTGTGAAGGAAACAATCAACACAACTAAAAAGCAACCTTCAGAATGGGAGAAAATATTTGCAACGACAATATATATAAGGAAATTATAAAACTCAACACCCATAAAATGAACAATCCAATTAAGAAATCGGCAGAAGACATGAATAGACATTTTTGCAAAGACATTCAGATGGACAAGGGACACATGAAAAGATGCTTAACATCACTCATCACCAGGGAAACACAAATAAAAACTACAATGAGATATCACCTTACACTTGTCAGAATTGCTAAAATCAACAACACAAGAAACAACAGGTATTGGTGAGGATGTGGAGAAAGGGGAACCCTCCTGCACTGTTGATGGGAATGGGAATGCAAACTGGTGCAGTCACTGTGGAAAACAGGACAGAAGTTCCTCAAAAAGTGAAAAATAGAACTACTCTATGAGCCAGCAATTGCACTACTAGATATTTTCCCAAAGAATACAAAACTACTAATTCAAAGGGATACATGCACCTCCTTGTTTATGGCAACATTATCTACAATAGCCAAATTATGGAAACATCCCACATGTCCATTGACTGATAAATGGATAAGAAAAATGTGGTATATGTTATACAATGGAATATTCCTTGGCCATAAAAGGAAATAAAATCTTGCCTTTTGCAACGATGGATGGAGCTAGAGAGGAGAGTATTATGTTAAGTGAAATAAGTCAGTCAGAGAAAGACAAATACCATATGATTTCACTCATATATGAAATTTAAGAAACAAAGCAAATGAGCACAGGGAAAAAAAGAGATACAAATCAAGAAACAGATTCAACTATAGAAAACAAACTGATAGTTATCACAGGGGATGTGGGTTGGGGTATGTATTAAATAGGTGATGGGGATTAAGGAGTGCAATTGTTATGAGCATGGAGTATTTTATGGGTGTTAAATCACTATATTGTACACTTGATACTATTTATTCCACTGTATATTAACCAACTAGAATTTAAATAAAAACTTAAAGGTATAAAAATAAACAAACAAAAAAGATGACAAAGACTCCAAATCTCTAATTTAATACAAACTTCTGTTTTATTTAAACTGAAGAGGAAATATGGACCTTAGTAATAGGTTTTACCACTAAAACAGAGGATCTTAATCTGTGACATGGATTCAGGGCATATTTAACACCCTTGAAAATATTCCATGTGCATACATGTACATTTTGGGGGAAAGAATGTCCAAAGATTTTGTCAAATTCACAAGATTTGTGCCTTCCCACCACAGAAAATAAAGGTTAAATACCACAGAACTGAAGGATCTCATCTTCAAGAATGCTGCATGGAGTTTCAGAGTGTGAAATTTGTGAAAACAAAGTAGAAGATTATTTGGAATGAGGTGAAATTTTATTAATGCAAAGGCATTAAATGATAAGGTTTCAAGAATCTTTTGGCTACATGATTGCAAAATGTCAAGATCCTAATTAACATGACATGTTTCTCTGCCCCTGAGAAAAGTGGTTTTTTGGGAGATGATTCTGGAAAAGACATATTCAGGGAACAAGTTTCTTTGGTGGAAGGGAAGGCTTAGATAAGAAGACAGATTGGGTGCTCCAGGAGCCCACTAAAGAAACTTCTTTAGAAAAAAAAACTGAGTCCGGGGCATCACAATGCTGGATTTCAAGTTGTACTACAAAGCTGTGATCATAAAGACAGTGTGGTACTGGCACAAAAACAGACTCATAGATCAGTGGAACAGAATAGAGAACCCAGAAATGGGCCCTCAACTCTATAGTCAACTAATATTCTACAAAGCAGGAAAGACTATCCCCTGGAAAAAGGACAGTCTCTTCAATAAATGGAGCTGGGAAAATTGGACAGACACGTGCAGAAGAATGAAACTGGACAATTCTTTTATACCATACACAAAGATACACTCAAAATGGATGAAAGATCTAAATGTGAGACAAGGTTCCATCAAAATCCTAGAGGAGAACACAGGCAACACCGTTTTTGACTTCTTGCAAGATACATCTATGAAGGCAAGTGAAACCAAAGCAAAAATGAATTATTGGGACTTCATCAAGATAAGAAGCTTCTGCACAGCAAAAGAAATACTCAACAAAACCCAAAGACAACCTACAGAATGGGAGAAGATATTTGCAAATGACCTATCAGATAAAGGGCTAGTATCCAAGATCTATAAAGAACTTATTAAACTCAACACCAAAGAAACAAACAATCCAATCATGAAATGGGCAAAAGACATGAACAGAAATTTCACAGAGGAAGACAGAGACATGGCCAACAAGCACATGAGAAAAAATGCTCCGCATCACTTGCCGTCAGGGAAATACAAATCCAAACCACAATGAGATACCACCTCACAGCAGTGAGAATGGGGAAAATTAACAAGTCAGGAAACCACAAATGATGGAGAGGATGTGGAGAAAGGGGAACCCTCTTGCACTGTTGGTGGGAATGTGAACTGGTGCAGCCACTCTGGAAAACTGTGTGGAGGTTCCTCAAAGAGTTAACAATAGAACTGCCTTAGACCCAGCAATTGCACTGCTGGAGATTTACTCCAAAGATACAGATGCAGTGAAATGGCGGGATACCTGCACCCCAATGTTTCTAGCAGCCATGTCCACAATAGCCCAACTGTGGAAGGAGCCTTGGTGTCCATCAGCAGAAGAATGGATAAAGAAGATGTGTTCTATGTATACAATGGAATATTAATCAGCCATTAGAAACAACAAATGCCCACTATTTGCTTCGACGTGGAGGGACCTGGAGGGTACTATGCTGAGTGAAATAAGTCAATCAGAAAAGGACAAGCATTATATGGTCTCATTTATTTGGGGAATATAAAAATTAGTGAAAGAAAATAAAGGGAAAGGAGAGAAAATGAGTGAAAATATCAGTGAGGGTGACAAAACATGAGAGACACCTAACTCTGGGAAATGAACAAGGGGTAGTGATAAAGGAGGTGGGCAGGGGGATGGGGTGACTGGGTGTTGGGCACTGAGGGGGGCATTTGATGGTGTGAGCACTGGGTGTTATACTATATGTTGTCAAATCGAACTCCAATTAAAAAATATACAAAAGGGGGATCCCTGGGTGGCGCAGCGGTTTGGCGCCTGCCTTTGGCCCAGGGCGCGATCCTGGAGACCCGGGATCGAATCCCACGTCGGGCTCCCGGTGCATGGAGCCTGCTTCTCCCTCTGCCTGAGTCTCTGCCTCTCTCTCTCTCTCTCTGTATGACTATCGTAAATAAAAAAATAAAAAAAATTAAAAAATATATACAAAAGGAAAAAAAAGAAAAAATGTAGCTACATTGGGTCCTGAAACTGACCAGATTTTTTTTAATTTTTTATTTATTTATGATAGTCACACAGATCGAGAGAGAGAGAGAGAGGCAGAGACACAGGCAGAGGGAGAAGCAGGCTCCATGCACCGGGAGCCCGATGTGGGATTCGATCCCGGGTCTTCAGGATCGCGCCCTGGGCCAAAGGCAGGCACTAAACCGCTGCACCACCCAGAGATCCCCAACTGACCAGATTTTTAAAATCAATTTTGATTCAAAATTTAGTTTTAAAAACAATTAGTTACTGATACACATTATAATAGCACCACCTTATGGAATATAGTAAAAATTCATGCATGTCCTTACATGGCTGCTCTGTCAGTGGTTCTCAAAGTGTTGTCTGTGTGTTGCTGGGGGTACCTGGGCCCATTCAGGGTATCCATAGGGTCAAAGCTATTTTTGTAATAATATCTAGATGTCATTTGCCTTTTTCATTGTGTTGGCATTTGCACTTATGGTGCAAAAGCAATATGGGTAAAACTATAAATACATCAGTATGAATCATGAAAATGGTCTAAAATTATATTATTTGTCCTTGTATTCTTCATTGCCACGAATATGAAGGTTACAAAAAGCTAGTTTACTTAAGAGTATTCTTATGAAGTAGCAAAAATAAAATAACTTGGGACGAAGCAATAGGAACTCATGCAGAGGAATTCACTTTGTTGTCAATTTTGCTTGCAAGAAATACCTCCAAGAACTAAGGAATCTCTGCCAGTAGCAGAGATTTGTGAGCAGAGAAGAAAGTTGTGTTTTAATCCTCACAGCTGCACTCACCAGCTTTAAGTTTTCTCAACTCATCTAAAAAAGAGATATTTCTAGGAATTGCTAAATTGAGAAATTGTGAATATCAAAACCTGATAATGATTGGCTCTTCTACTTGTCCTCTCTTTCTTCCACTGTCAAGAGCTAAAGCATTTAGTCCTCACAGAAACTCTATGAAGTTGATTTTTTCGTTTTTATTTAATTCTAGTACATTTTCTCCATTGGATATTCTTTCCTGCTTTGCCAAAGATTAGTTAACCATACTGTTGAGATCCGATTTCTGGGTTCTCTATTCTGTTCCATTGATCTATGTGTCTGTTTCTGTGCCAGTGCAATGCTGTCTTGATGATTACAACTTTGTAATACAGGTTGAAGTCCAGAATTGTGATGCCTCTAGCTTTGGTTTTCTTTTACAACATTACCTCGCTATTCAAGGTCTTCTCTGATTCCATACAAATTTTAGGATTGTTTGTTCCAGCTCTATGAAAAATGCTGATGGTATTTTGTTGGGATTGTGTTGAATGAGTAGTTGGAGTAGCATAGACATTTTGACAATATTTGTTCTTACAATCCATGAGCATGGAATGTTTTTCCATTTTTTGTGAACCATATGATCCTCTCAATAGATGCAGGAAAAGCATTTGAAAAAATACAGCATCCATTCTTGAAAAAAAACTGTGCAGTATAGGAGTAGAGGAATATATCTCAATATTATTAAAGCCATATACAAAAACCCTACAGCAAATATCATCATCAATGGGAAAAACTGAGAGCTTTCCTTCTAAGGTCAGGAACATGATAAGGATGTCCACTCTCATCACTATTGTTCAAAATAGTACTGGAAGTCCTAGCCTTAACAATCAGACAACAAAAAGAAATAAAAGGCATACAAGTCAGCAAAGAAGTCAAACCTCCACTCTTCACAAATGACATGATACTCTATATAGAAAACCCAAAAGACTCCACCCAAAAATTGCAAGAGCTGATACAGGAATTCAGAAAATCGGATGTTAAATCAATGCATAGAAATCATTTGAATTTACCATACACTAACAATGAGGTCCAGTGATGTTTCTAAGGGGCTTTTTGAGGTTAAAATTTTGTTTCTTATTAATTTTATTTAATAAATACATTTTTGGAATGCTTACCCTATGCAATGCTTTGGGTTAGGTTACATTTATGTGCAACATAAAATAAGAAAATACTACTTACCAACTTTTAGGGACTTACATTTAATTAGGATGAAGGGCTGTCACCTCTAAAAGTGCTCAGGATTGAAGATGAGTTCTGTGAATCCCAAATACTATAGCAGATTAAAGGAGCCTGAGAAGAGTATAAATAGGATAGTTAAGATGGGTAGGTAGAAGACATAGAACTCAGACCTACATTTTGAAATGGTAAGGTGTAGTTCAGTAGAAACAAAGTGAAAGAGGGAGTATTTCCATTTGTTTTATTTTTTATTGGAGTTCAATTTGCCAACATATAGCATAACACCCAGTGCTCATCCCGCCAAGTGCCCCCCTCAGTGCCCATAATCCAGTCACCAAAACGCCCTGCCCAACTCCCCTTCCACTACCTCTTCTTCAATTCCCAGAGTTAGGTGTCTCTCATGTTCTATTACCTTCACTGATGTTTTGACTCATTTTCTCTCCCTTCCATTTATTCTCTTTCACTGATTTCTAAATTCCCCAAATGAATGAGACCATATAATGTTTGTCCTTTTCCGACTGACTTCTTTCACTCAGCATAATACCCTGCAGGACCATCCACGTCGAAGCAAAAGGTGGGTATTTCTTGTTTATAACGGCTGACTAATATTCCATTGTATACATAGAACACATCGTCTTTATCCATTCCTCTTGAGATGGACACCAAGGCTCCTTCCACAATTTGGCTATTGTGGACATTGCTGCTATAAATATCTGGGTGCAGGTATCCTGGCATTTCACTGCATCTATATCTTTGGGGTAAATCCCCAGCAGTGCAATTACCGGGTCATATGGCAGATCTATTTTTAACTCTTTGAGGAACCTCCACACAGTTTTCCACAGTTGCTGTACCAGTTCACATTTCCAACAGTGCAAGAGGGTTACCCTTTCTCCACATCCTCTCCATCATTTGTTGTTTCCTGTCTTGTTAATTTTCACCATTTTCACTGGTGTGGAGTGGTATCTCATTGTGGTTTGGATTTGTATTTCCCTGATGGCCAGTGATGCAGAGCATTTTCTCATGTGCTTGTTGGCCATGTCTGTCTTCCTTTGTGAAATTTCTGTTCATGTCTTTTGCCTATTTCATGATTGGATTGTTTGTTTCTTTGCTGTTGAGTTTAATAAGTTCTTTATAGACTTTGGATACTAGCCCTTTACCTGATACGTCATTTGCAAATATCTTCTCCCATTCTGTAGGTTGTCTTTGAGTTTTGTTCACTGTTTCTCTGCTGTGCAGAAGCTTCTTATCTTGATGAAGTCCCAATAATTCATTTTTCTTTTGTTTCTCTTGCCTTCATGGAAGTATCTTGCAAGAAGTGGCTGTGGCCAAGTTCAAAAAAGGTGTTGCCTGTGTTCTCCTCTAGGATTTTGATGGAATCTTGTCTCACATTGAGATCTTTCATCTATTTTGAGTTTCTCTTTGTGTAGGGTGCAAGAGAATGGTCTAGTTTCATTCTTCTGCATGTGGATGTCCAATTTTCCCAGCACCATTGATTGAAGAGACTGTCTTTTTTTCAGTGGATAGTCTTTCCTGCTTTGTCGAATATTAGTTGACCATAAAGTGGAGGGTCCACTTCTGGATTCTCTATTCTGTTCCATTGATGTATGTGTCTGTTTATGTGCCAGTACCACACTGTCTTGATGACCACAGCTTTGTAGTACAACCTGAAATCTGGTATTCTGATGCCTCCACCTCTGATTTTCTTTTTTTTTTTAATTTTTTTTTTATTTATGATAGTCACAGAGAGAGAGAGAGGCAGAGACACAGGCAGAGGGAGAAGCAGGCTCCATGCACCGGGAGCCCGACGTGGGATTCGATCCCGGGTCTCCAGGATCGCGCCCTGGGCCAAAGGCAGGCGCTAAACCGCTGCGCCACCCAGGGATCCCTGATTTTCT
Organism: Nyctereutes procyonoides; assembly: GCF_905146905.1. NCBI lineage: Eukaryota > Metazoa > Chordata > Mammalia > Carnivora > Canidae > Nyctereutes > Nyctereutes procyonoides. The sequence continues at coordinate 59,435,589 of NW_026575125.1, read as the reverse complement.
TTTTTAATATTCTCCTGGCTATTCGGGGTCTTTTCTGATTCCTCACAAATCTTAAGATAATTTGTTCCAACTCTTTGAAGAAAGTCTGTGCTATTTTGACAGGGATTGCATTAAATGAGTAAATTACCCTGGTAAACATTGACATTTTCACAATATTAATTCTTGCAACCCATGAGCATGGCATATTTTTCCATCTCTTCGTGTCTTCCTCAATATCTTTCAAAAGTGTCCAGTATTTTTTAGGGTATAGATCCGTTACCTCTTCGGTTAAGTTTATTCCTAGGTATCTTAAGCTTTTGGGTGTAATTGTAAGTGGGATGGACTCCTTAAATTCTCTTTCTTCAGTCTCATCGTTAGTGTATAGAAATGCCACTGATTTCTGGCCATTGATTTTGTATCCTGCCACACTGCTGAATTGCTATGAGTTCCAGCAATCTTGGGGTGGAGTCTTTTGGGTTTTCAATGGACAGTATCATATCATCCGTGAAGAGGGAGAGTTTGACTTATTTGCCCATTTGAATGCCTTTTATTTCTTTTTGTTGCCTCATTGCTGAGGCTAGGAATTCTAGTACTATGAATAGCAGTAGTGAGAGTGGACATCCCTGTCATGTTCATGATTTTAGGGAAAAGGCACCCAGTGTTTCCTCATTGAGAATGAAATTTGCTGTGTCCTTTTTGTAAATGCTTTTAAGTTACTGAAGAATGTTTTCTCTATCCCTACAGTCTGAAGACTTTTAATCAGGAATGTCAATTGCTTTCTCTGCATCTATTGAGAGGATCATATGGTTCCTGTTTTTACTCTGGTTGATATGATCTATCATGTTGATTGCTTTATGAGTGTTGAACCAACCTTGCATCCCGTGGATAAATTCCACGTGGACATGGTGAGTAATATTAATATACTGTTGGATCCTATTGGCTAGTATCTTGTTGAGAATATTTGCATTTGTGTTCATCAGGGATATTGGTCTCTAATTCTGCTTTTTGGTGGGGTCTTTGTCTGGTTTTGGAATTAAGGTGCTGCTGACCTCATAGAACGAGTTTGAAGGACTCCATCTCTTTCTGAAGAGCTTTAGGACAATAGGTATGGTTTCTTCTTCATTTTTTTTTACAAATGTATTTTTTATTAGTGTTCAACTAACCAACATATAGAATAACACCCAGTGCTCATCCCAGCAAGTGTGGTTTCTTCTTTAAACAACTGATAGAATTCCCTGGGAAGCCATCTGGCCCTGGACTTTTGTGTCTTGGGAGGTTTTGGATGACTGCTTCCCTTTCCTCCCTGGTTATTGGCCTGTTCAGGTTTTCTTTTTCTTCCTGTTCCAGTTTTGGTAGTTTGTGGCTTTCCAGAAATTTGTCCATTTCTTCTAGATTGCCTAATTTCAGAGGAGGGACAAGATGGCAGAAGAGTAGAGTCCCCAAGTCACCAGTCCCCACCAAATTACCTAGATAACCTTCAAATCATCCTGAAAATCTACGAATTCGGCCTGAGATTTAAAGAGAGAACAGCTGGAATGGTATAGTGAGAAGAGTTCATGCTTCTATCAAGGTAGGAAGACGGGGGGCGGGGGGGTGGGGAAGAAATAAAGAAACAAAAGGCATCCAAGGGGGATGGGCCCCTGCGAGGAGCCTGGCTAAGGCCCAGGGGGAGTGTCTTCAGGACAGGAAAGCCCCGTCTGTCCGTCTGTCCGGGAGAAGCAGGAGCTTCACCAATCTTCCCAGGCAGAAAGGTACTCGCAGGGAGTTAGAGCAAGACCCCAGGTGGGGCGGGGATGCTGTCAGGCTCCCTGGGACACTAACAGAGCACCTGCACCCCGGGAAGAGCGTGCCACACCCCACGGCCAAGCTCCCTAAAGGGCTGCAGCACACGCCCCGCTGACCCAGGGGCAGCTCTGAGGCTGCTCGGCAGAGAGCCAACACTATGGTTGTTCCTCCTGGGGCCTCACAGGGTAAAAAACCCCCCACTGAGCCTCACAGTGGCCTCACCGGATAAGCAGCGTAAACATAACTCACTGAGCCTTGCACCAGGCAGGGGGCTGAGTAGCTCCCCCCAGGTGCTAACACCTGAAAATCAGCACAACAGGCCACTCCCCCAGAAGACAAGCTAGACGGACAAGCTCCAGGGGAAGTCAAGGGACTTAAGTATACAGAATCAGAAGATACTCTGTTTTTTTTTTTTTTCTGTTTCCTTCCCGCACCATTTTTCTTTCTCTTTTTCTTCTTCTTTTTTCTTTTTTTCTTCCTTTTTTCTTTCTTCTTTTTCTCTTTTCTTTCCTTCTTTCTCTACTCTCTTTTTCTCCTTTTCCCAATACAACTTGTTTTTGGCCACTCTGCACTGAGAAAAATGACTAGAAGGAAAACTTCACCTCAAAAGAAAGAATCAGAAACAGTCCTCTCTCCCACAGAGCTACAAAATCTGGATTACAATTCAATGTCAGAAAGCCAATTCAGAAGCACTATTATACAGCTACTGGTGGCTCTAGAAAAAAGCATAAAGGACTCAAGAGACTTCATGACTGCAGAATTTAGATCTAATCAGGCAGAAATAAAAAATTAATTGAATGAGGTACAATACAAACTAGGAGTCCTAACGACGAAGGTTAACAAGGTGGAAGAACGAGTGAGTGACATAGAAGACAAGTTGATGGCAAAGAGGGAAACTGAGGAAAAAAGAGACAGACAATTAAAAGACCATGAGGATAGATTAAGGGAAATAAGTCACAGTCTGAGGAAGAAAAACCTACATTTAATTGGGGTTCCAGAGGGTGCCGAAAGGGAGACAGGTCCAGAATATGTATTTGAACAAATCATTAAGAAAACTTTCCTAATCTAGGAAGGGAAACAGGCATTCAGATGCAGGAAATAGAGAGATCCCCCCTAAAATCAATAAAAAACCATTCAACACCTCGACATTTAATAGTGAAGCTTGCAAATTCCAAAGATAAAGAGAAGATCCTGAAAGCTGAGAGACAAGAAATCCCTAACCGTTATGGGAAGGAGTATTAGGGTAACAGCAGACCTCTCCACAGAGACCTGGCAAACCAGAAAGGGCTGGCAGGATATATTCAGGGTCCTAAATGAGAAAAACATGCAACCAAGAATATGTTATCCAGCAAGGCTCTCATTCAGAATGGAAGGAGAGATAAAGAGATTCCAAGACACACAGGAACTGAAAGAATAAGTGACCTCCAAACCAGCTCTGCAAGAAATTTTAAGGGGGACTCTTAAAATTCCCCTTGAAGAAGTAGTTCAGTGGAACAATCCACAAAAAACAAGGACTGAATAGATACCATGATGACACTAAACTCATATCTTTCAATAGTAACTTTGAACATGACCGGGCTTAATGACCCCATCAAAAGGCACAGGGTGTCAGACTGGATAAAAAAGAAGGACCCATCTATTTGGTGTCTACAAGAGACTCATTTTAGACAGAAGGACACCTACAGCCTGAATATAAATGGTTGGAGAACCATTTACCATTCAAATGGTCCTCAAAAGAAAGCAGGGGTATCCATCCTTATATCAGATAAACTAAAATTTACTCCGAAGACTGTAGTGAGAGATGAAGAGGGACACTATATCATACTTAAAGGATCTATCCAACAAGAGGACTTAACAATCCTCAATATATATATACCCTGAATGTGGGAGCTGCCAAATATATCAATCAATTAATAAGCAAAGTTAAGATATACTTAGATAATAATACACCTATACTTGGTGACTTCAATCTAGCACTTTCTACACTTGATATATCTTCTAAATACAACATCTCCAAAGAAACAAGAGCTTTAAAGGATACACTGGACCAGATAGATTTCACATATATCTACAAACTTTACATCCAAACTCAACTGAATACACATTCTTCTCAAGTGCACATGGAACTTTCTCCAGTATAGACCACATACTGGGTCACAAATCGGGTCTGAACTGATACCAAAAGATAGGGATCGTCCCCTGCATATTCTCAGACCATAATGCCTTGAAATTAGAACTAAATCACAACAAGAAGTTTGGACGGACTTCAAACACGTGGAGGTTAAGGACCATCCTGCTAAAAGATGAAAGGGTCAACCAGGAAATTAAAGAAGAATTAAAAAGATTCATGGAAACTAATGAGAATGAAGATACAACATTTCAAAATCTTTGGGATACAGCCAAAGCAGTCCTGACAGGGAAATACATCGCAATACAAGCATCCATCCAAAAACTGCAAAGCACTCAAATACAAACGCTAACCTTACACATAAAGGAGCTAGAGAAAAAAGAGCAAATAGATCCTACACCCAGCAGAAGAAGAAAGTTAATAAAGATTCGAGCAGAACTCAAAGATATTGGGACCAGAAGAACGGTGGAACAGATCAACAAAACCAGGAGTTGGTTCTTTGAAAGAATTAATAAGATAGATAAACCATTAGCCAGCCTTATTAAAAAGAAGAGAGAGGACTCAAATATCATGAATGAGAGAGATCACTACCAACACCAAGGAAATACAAACGATTTTAAAAACATATTATGAACAGCTATATGCCAATAAATTAGGCAATCTAGAAGAAATGGACAAATTTCTGGAAAGCCACAAACTACCAAAACTGGAACAGGAAGAAATAGAAAACCTGAACAGGCCAATAACCAGGGAGGAAATTGAAGCAGTCATCAAAAACCTCCCAAGACACAAAACTCCAGAGCCAGATGACTTCCCTGGGAAATTCTATCAAACGTTTAAAGAAGAAATCATACCTATTCTACTAAAGCTGTTTGGAAAGGTAGAAAGAGATGGAGTACTTCCAAACTCGTTCTATGAGGCCAGCATCACCTTAATTCCAAAACCAGACAAAGACCCCACCGAAAAGGAGAATTATAGACCAATATCCCTGATGAACATGGATGCAAAATTCTCAACAAGATATTAGCCAACAATACATTAAGAAAATTATTCACCATGACCAAGTAGGATTTATTCCCACAACACAAGGCTGGTTCAACACTCGTAAAACAATCAATGTGATTCATCATATCAACAAGAGAAAAACCAAGAACCATATGATCCTCTCATTAGATACAGAGAAAGTATTTGACAAAATACAGCATCCATAGGAATGGATCAAAAGCCTTCAGAGTGTAGGGATAAAGGGAACATTCCTCAACATCTTAAAAGCCATCTACGAAAAGCCCACAGCAAATATCATTCTCAATGGGGAAGCACTGGGAGCCTTTCCCCTAGGATCAGGAACAAGGCAGGGATGTCCACTCCCACCACTGCTACTCAACATACTACTAGAAGTCCTAACCTCTGCAATCAGGCAAAAAAAGAAATAAAAGACATTGAAATTGGCAAAGAAGAAGTCAAACTCTCCCTCTTCGCTGATGACATGATACTCTACATAGAAAACCCAAAAGACTCCACCCCAAGATTGCTAGAACTCATACAGCAATTTGGCAGTGTTGCAGGATACAAAATCAACGCCCAGAAGTCAGTGGCATTTCTATACATTAACAATGAGACTGAAGAAAGAGAAATTAAGGAGTCAATCCCATTTACAATTGCACCCAAAAGCATAAGATTCCTACGAATAAACCTAACCAAAGAGGTAAAGGATCTATACCCTAAAAACTATAGAAAACTTCTGAAAGAAATTGAGGAAGACACAAAGAGATGAAAAAATATTCCATGCTCATGGATTGGAAGAATTAATATTGTGAAAATGTCAATGTTACCCAGGGCAATTTACACGTTTAATGCAATCCCTAAAAAATACAATGGACTTTCTTCAGAGAGTTAGAACAAATTATTTTAAGATTTGAGTGGAATCAGAAAAGACCCCAAATAGCCAGGAGAATATTAAAAAAGAAAACCATAGCTGAGGGCATCACAATGGCAGATTTCAGGTTGTACTACAAAGCTGTGATCATAAAGACAGTGAGGTACTGGCACAAAAACAGACACATAGATCAATGGAACAGAATAGAGAACCCAGAAGTGGACCCTCCACTTTATGGTCAACTAATATTTGATAAAGGAGGAAAGACTATCCACTGGAAGAAAGACAGTCTCTTCAATCAATGGTGCTGGGAAAATTGGACATCCACATGTAGCAGAATGAAACTAGACCACTCTCTTTCACCATACACAAAATCAACTCAAAATGGATGAAAGATCTCAATGTGAGACAAGATTCTATCAAAATCCTAGAGGAGAACACAGGCAACACCCTTTTTGAATTTGGCCACAGTAACTTCTTGCAAAATACATCCACAGAGGCAAAAGTAACAAAAGCAAAAATAAACTCTTGGGACTTCATCAAGATAAGAAGCTTTTGCACAGCGAAGGATACAGTCAACAAAACTAAGAGACAACCTACAGAGTAGGAGAAGATATTTGCAAATGTCGTATCAGATAAAGGGCTAGTTTCCAATATCTATATGAACTTATTAAGCTCAACAGCAAAGAATCAAACAATCCAATCATGAAATCGGCAAATGACATGAACAGAAATCTCACAGAGGAAGACATATATATGGCCAACACGCACATGAGAAAATACTCTGCGTCACTTGCCAACAGGAAAATACAAATCCAAACCACAATGAAAATTAACGAGGCAGGAAACCACAAATGTTGGAGAGGATGCGGAGAAAAGTGAACTCTCTTACACTGTTGGTGGGAATGTGAACTGGTGCAGCCACTCTGGAAAACTGTGTGGAGGTTCCTCAAATAGTTAAAAATGTCCACAATAGCCAAACTGTGGAAGGAGCCTTAGTTTCCATCAAAACATGAATGGATAAAGAAGATGTGGTTTATGTATACAATGGAATATTACTCAGTCATTATAAACGACAAATACCCACCATTTGCTTCGATGTGGATGGAACTGGAGGGTATTATGCTGAGTGAAATAAGTCAATCGGAGAAGGACAAACATTATATGGTCTCATTCATTTGAGGAATATAAATAATAGCGAAAGGGAGAGAGGATAAGGGAGAAGAAATGGGTAGGAAGTATCAGAAAGGGAGACAGAACATGGAAGACTCCTAACTCTGGGAAACAAACTAGGGGTGGTTGAATAGGAGGAGGGCGGGGGGGGGGTGACTGAGTGGCGGGCACTTAGGTGGGCACTTTACGGGATGAGTACTGCATGTTATTCTGTATGTTAGCATATTGAACACCAATAAAAATAAATTTATTATTAAAAAATAGATTTCCTAATTTCTTGGCCTATATCTGCTCATAATAAGTTTTTATAATGTTTTGTATTTCCTTCATATTGGTGGTGATATCTCCTTTCTCATTCATATTTTATTAATTTGAGTCTTTTGTCTTTTCTTTTTAATAAGGCTGGCTAATGGTTTATCTATCTTATTAATTCTTTCAGTGAGCCATTCTTGATTATGTTGATCTGTTCCACAGTTCTTCTGGTCTCTACTTTATTGAGTTCTGCTGGAATCTTTATTAGTTCTCTTCTTCTGTTGGGTGTAGGATCTATTTGCTGTATTTTCTCCAGCTCCTTTAGGTACAAGGTTAGCTTTTGTATTTGAGTTCTTTCCAGTGTTTTGATGGATGCTTGTTTTGCAATGTATTTCCCCCTCAGGACTGCTTTTGCTGTATTGCAAAGATTTTGAATGGTTGTATCTTCATTCTCATTAGTTTCCATGAATCTTTCTAAATCTTCCCTAATTTCCTGGATTACCCTTTCATCTTTTAGCAAAATGGTCCTTAACCTCCACGTTAAATCCTTTGGAAGGATTTCAAACTTCTTGTGATTTTGTTCTAGTTTGAAAGCATTATGATCTGAAAATATGCAGGGGACAATCCCAGTCTTTTGGTTTCAGTTAAGATCTGATTTGTGACCCAGTATGTGGTCTTTTCTGGAGAAAGTTCTATGTGCAGTTGAGAAGAATGTGTATTCAGTTGCATTTGGATGTAAAGTTCTGTAAATATCTGTGAAATCCATCTGGTACAGTGTATCTTTTAAAGCTCTTGTTTTGTTTCTTTGGAGATGTTGTGCTTAGAATACCTGTCAATTACACAAATCGCTGTGTTGAAGTCACCAAGTATAAGTGTATTATTATCTAAGTATGTCTTAACTTTGGTTATTAATTGATTGATATACTTGGCATCTCCTACATTTGGGGCATAAATATTAATGATTGTTAGGTCCTCTTGTTGGATAGATCCTTTAAGTATGATATAGTGTACCTCTTCTTCTCTTACTGCACTCTGTGGGATAAACTTTAATTTATATGACATAAGGATGGCTACCCCTGCTTTCTTTTGAGGACCATTTTAATGGTAAATGGTTTTCCATGCTTTTATTTTCAGGCTGTAGGTGTCCTTATGTCTAAAATGAGTCTCGGGATCCCTGGGTGGCACAGCGATTTAGCGCCTGCCTTTGGCCCAGGGCGCGATCCTGGAGACCCGGGATCGAATCCCACGTCGGGCTCCTGGTGCATGGAGCCTGTTTTTCCCTCTGCCTATGTCTCTGCCTCTCTCTCTCTCTCTCTGTGTGTGTGACTATCATAAATAAATAAAATAAAATAAAATAAAATAAAATAAAATAAAATAAAATAAAATAAAATAAAATGAGTCTCTTGTAGACAGCAAATAGATGGGACTTGCTTTTTTATCCAGTCTGAAACTCCACGCCTTTTGATGGGATCATTAACCCCATTCACGTTCAGAGTGACTATTGAAAGATGTGAATTCAGTGTCATCGTAATACCTATTGATTCCCTGTTTTTGTGGATTGTTTCTTTGGACTTCCTCTTTCTTTCACAGAGTCCCCCTTAGTATTTCTTGCAGAGCCAGTTTGTTGGTCACATATTCTTTCAGTTTCTGCCTATCCTGTAAGCTATTTATCTCTCCTTCTTTTCTGAATGAGAGCCTTGCTGGATAAAGTATTTTTGGCTGCATGTTCTTCTCATTTTGGACCCGGAATATATCTTGCCAGCCTTGTCTAGACTTCCCGGTCTTTGTGGAGAGGTTTGCTGTTATCCTAATACTTCTCCCCATATAGGTTAGGAATCTCTTGTCTCTTGCTGCTTTAAGGATCTTCTCTTTATCTTTGGAATTTGGAAGTTTCACTATTAAATGTCGAGATGTTCAGCGGTTTTTATGTATTTTAGGGGGGGAATCTCTCTATCTTCTGGATCTGAATGCCTGTTTCCCTTCCGAAGTTATCGAAGTTCTCAGCTATGATTTGTTGAAATACACTTTCTGGTCCTCTGTCTCTTTCGGCGCCCTCGGGAACCGCAATTAAATGTAGTTTTTCTTTCCTTCTGAGGCTATTTATTTCCCTTAACCTTTCCTCATGATCTTTTAATTATTTTTATCTTTTTTCTTCAGTTTCCTTCCTGCCATCAACTTGTCTTCTATGTCACTCACTCATTCTTCTACCTCATTAACCCTTGTCGTTAGGACCTCTAGTTTGGATTGCTTCTCATTTACTTGATTTTTAATTTCTGCCTGATTAGATCTAAATTCTGCAGTCATGAAGTCTCTTGAATCCTTTATGCTTTTGTCTAGAGCCAGCAGTAGCTTTATAATTGTGCTTCTGAATTGGCTTTCTGACATTGAATTGTAATCCAAATTTTGTAACTCTTTGGGAGAGAGGAGTCTTTCTGATTGTTTCATTTGTGGTGAGTTTTTCCTTCTAGTCATTTTGCTCAGTGCAGAGTGGCCAAAAACAACTTATACTGGAAAATGGGAAAAAGAGAGGGAAAAAAAAGGTGTGTGGAGGGGGATAAACAGAAAACAAAAAACAAGGGGGCGTATTCTCTGATTCTATATATTGTAAATCCCTCGACTTCCTCTGGAACTTTCCAGTGCTGCTTGGTCAGTAACTTGCTTTTTCCCTGTCCTTCCAGCTTGTCTTCTCAGGGAGGAGTCTGCTGTGCTGATTCTCAGTTGTTTGCACCTGGGGGAGCTACCCATCTCCCTGCAAGGGTCAGTGGGAGCTATTTATCCTGCGAGGCCCCTGCTCATTCCCAGGTACAAGGCAACACCAGGAGTAGGAACAACAGTGGTGGCGGCCAGCTCTCCAGATCTAGAGTCAGCTCCTGCAGTAACTACCACAGCTCCCAGTCCGCAGGGGTCTAGATGCTCTGGGGCGGGGTGAGCCGATCTGCACATCTCAGGGCGCTCAGGAGCAGTAGCGTCCTTGCTGTCCTGTGTCCTCTCGGCCTCCGCCTGTACCAGGGGGAGCGCCAGATCTTGGGCTGTGTCCCCCAGTGCCCTTGGCTCTGGGGCCTACACCACTGGAATCATGCAACCGGGGCTGCGCAGCCCCCTCTGCATGGAGCTGCCACCTGAACCACCGCCGGAGCCACTCCCGAGACCCTTTAGGTAGCTTGGCCCACTGTGTGTGGCGCGCTCTCCCCCATGGCGCAGTTCCTCTGTTAGTGCCCCTGGGAGCCTGAGGGCATCCCTGCCCCTCCTGGGATCCTACCTGAGCTCCCTGCCAGTGCCTTACCGTCCAGGAAGTTTGGTAAAGTTTTTGCTTCTCCAGGCCTGGTATTTCCTGTCCTGGGGGCTCTCCCCGGGTGGCCTTAGCCTGACTCCTTGTGGGGGCCCCTCCCCCTTGGATGCTTTTTTATTTATTTTTTTCCATCTTCCTACCTTGATGGAAGCATGAACTCTTCTCACTGTAGCATTTTAGCTGTTCTCCTTTTAAATCTCAGACCAAATTCATAGGTTTTCAAGATGATTTGAAAGTTATCTAGGTAAGTTGGTGGGGACAGGTGACTTGGGGACCCTACTCTTCTGCCATCTTGTCCCTGAGTATTTCCATTTGGAAAGCAGAGTAGATAATGGCTTAGAAGCTAAAATAATCATGGTATGTTAGAGGAAGATAGGAACAGAGAATGGCCCAATTTGGATAGGAGGTTCCCCTGGACAAGCACCACCAACACAGCCATACCAGCTGTGTACTGAGCATCTCTAGAGGCTGTAATTCATGTAAATTCTTATCCAATCTGAGCTGGAAAGGTAAAGAGCAAAGAAGGTAGATGTAGTATCTTTGAAATTTCCTCTGCCCTTTTACTTATAGAGATGATCAACATTTTTGTCTTACACCTTTTGTTTGGCAAAGTGCTCATTTGAACATAGGTCTTTTTTTTGTCTACTTTGTACAAAGAGGTTTGAAGATGGTAATATTTAAGAAAATAGTAATGAGAGATTGAATAGGTAGAATGGGTCTACAACATTAATTACATTGATTCCAGTCTTGGTAATTTGGAATAAACCTTGAAGTGTAATATGGAGTCACAGGAGAACATGATTCAGGATCTTGTTCTTGCTGTCGAAATAAGAGAAGTTTGAACTAAGGATCTATGTATGTGCTGTTCCCTTGGGATTCAGGACATCACAAAGAAAAAGATACAGCAGCTGGCAAGAAAAGAAGCAAGCAGATAAAATCCCTAGGACCTTAGGGAAGAAATAAATGAGTGCCAGAGAAAGTAGCCACTGAATAAGAACAGGAGCCATGTGCTTGATCAATAATAAGGCATGTGTTTTCCATGACATTGGGTTAGAAGAATAAGATTAGGGTGGAAAATAACTGATGAGCAAAAGGGAAAAGTTATTAAGTTCTTTTTTAAAAAAGATTTTATTTATTTACTCATGACAGACACACACAGAGAGAAAGGCAGAGACACACAGGCAGAGGGATAAGCAGGCTCCCTGCAGGGAGCTCAATGTGGGATATTACTCAGCCATTAGAAATGACAAATACCCACCATTTGCTTCAACGTGGATGGAACTGGAGGGTATTATGCTGAGTGAAGTAAGTCAATCGGAGAAGGACAAACAGTGTATGTTCCCATTCATTTGGGGAATATGAATAATAGTGAAGGGGAATATAAGGGAAGGGAGAAGAAATGTGTGGGAGATATCAGAAAGGGAGACAGAACATAAAGACTTCTAACTCTGGGAAATGAACTAGGGGTGGTGGAAGGGGAGGAGGGCGGGGGGTGGGGGTGAATGGGTGACGGGCATGGAGGGGGACACTTGACGGGATGAGCACTGGGTGTTATTCTGTATGTTGGTAAATTGAACACCAATAAAAATTAATTTATTAAAAAAAATAAAAAGAAAAAAAAATGTGGGACTCGATCCTGGGTCTCCAGGATCACACCCTGGGCCAACGGCAGTACTAAGCCACTGAGCCACCCTGGCTGCCCGAAAAGTTAGTAACTTCTATACAAGAACATGGCAAAAGAAGTCTCTAAAAAAGAGGAAAGTATGGTTTCAAAAAAATAATAAAGCTCTGCTTCCTGACCTCACTAGGTACTGGTTATAAGAATCACTCCTAGCAAAGCAATGGTCAGGCTGTAAAAAAAATAGTGAAACCCATATGTAATAATACAAATGATTATTTGTGTTATAACCTGTAGACATACTGTGTAGCAGATGAGTACAGATAGTCATGACTCAGCCTCCAAGACACATGCAAGTCATGCACAGCAGCCAAAACTGCACCACTAGAGAAACTCAGAAGTTCATCAGGCAAGACCACCCAGAACAACCTGCCAAGCAGAAGACAGTAATAGATCATGGTCCATGTTGAAAGTGACATTATGTATGTACAGAGAATGAAGAAAGAACAGAAAGTCTACCATAGGGAAGGTCACAAATATTGTAACATAATCAATTTTTAAAATATACTGGGTGTCAATACAGAGTGCTTAAAAATGCAAGAGGCTGGATACTGTTAGTGAGGATATTTCTCTGATTGCTGAAGATATGATACATTACCAGGATGGCAACCAGCGGCTTCTTGTGGAGGCAATTCTGGCAATAGGATTAAAAGTATTAGATTAATTTATTTTTTATTTATCCTTTTTTAAATTGAAGTTAGATTTGCCAACATATAGTATAACACAAAGCGCTCATCTCACCAAGTACCCTCCTCAGTGCCTGTCACCCAGTTACCCATCCCCACCTGCCTCCCCTTCCACTACCCCTTGTTTGTTTCCCAGAGTTAGGAGTCTCTCATGTTTTGTCACCTTCTGTAATTTTTCCCGCTAATTTTCTCTGCTTTCGATTGTAATCCATTTCACTATTTCTTATATTTCCTGTATGGGTGAAACCATATGATGATTGTCCATCTTTGATTGACTTGTTTCACTGACCATAATATCCTCCAGGTCGATCCATCAAAGGCAGATATTCGTCTTTTCTAATGGCTGAGTAATATTCCATTGTATATTCTTTATCCATTCATCTGTTGAATGACATCCTGGCTCCCTCCACATTTGGCTATTGTGGACATTTCTTGTACAGGCAATGGGGTACAGATGTCCTGGCATTTCACTGCATCTGTATCTCTGGGGTAATACCCAGTAGTGCAATTGCTGGGTCATAGGGTAGCTCTATTTTTAACTCTTTGAGGAACCTTCACACAGTTTTCCAGGGTAACTGTACCATTTCACATTCCCAACAAAAGTGCAAGAGGGTTCCCCTTTCTCCACATCCTCTCCAACATTTGTTATTTCCTGTCTTGTTCATTTTCACCATTCTCACTGGTGTGAGGTGGTATCTCATTGTGGTTTTGATTTGTATTTCACTGATGACAAGTGATGCGGAGCATTTTTTTATGTGCTTGTTGGCAATGTGTATGGTTTTTTTGGTGAAATTCCTATTCATGTCTTTTGCCCATTTCATGATTGGATTGTTTGTTTCTTGGGTGTTGAGTTTCATAACTTCCTTATAGATCTTGATTACTAACCCTTTATCAGATCGGTCATTTGGAAAGATCTTCTCCCATTCTGAGGTTGTCTTTTAGTTTTTTTGACTGTTTCTTTTGCTGTGCAGAAACTTTTTATCTTGATTAAGTCCCTCAGATGAACTTGATTAAGTTCATTTTTGCTTTTGTTTCCCTTGCGTTCATAGATGTATCTTGGAAGAAGTTGCTGTGGCCAAGTTAAAAAAGGGTGTTGCCTGTGCTCTCCTCTAGGATTTTGATGGATGCTTGTCTCACATTTAGATCTTTCATCCATTTTGAGTTTATTTTTGTGTATGGTGTAAAAGAATGGTCTGGTTTCACTATTCTGCACGTGACTGTTCAATTTTTCCATACCATTTATTGAAGAGACTATCCTTTTTCCAGTGGATAGTCTTTCCTACTTTGTCGAGTATTAGTTGATCAGAGTTGAGGGCCCATTTCTGGGTTCTACATTCTGTTCCATTGATCTATGTGTCTGTTTTTGTGCCAATACCACACTGTCCTGATGATCACACAGCTTGAAATTCGGTATTGTTATTCTCCTGGCTTTGGTTTTCTTTTTCAATACTACCATGACTATTCAGGAACTTTTCTGATTCCAAACAATCTTAAGATTATTTGTTCCAACTCTGTGAAGAAACTCCATGGTATTTCATACGGATTGCATTGAATGTGAAAATTGCCCTGGGTACCATAAACATTTTCACAATATTTATTCTTCCAATCCATAAGCATGGAATGTTTCTCCATCTCTGTCTTCCTCAATTGCTTTCAGAAGTGTTCTGTAGTTTTTTAGGGTGTAGATCCTTTACCTCTTTGGTAAAGTTTATTCCTAGGTATCTTATGCTTTTGAGTATAATTTTAAATGCAATTAACTACTTAATTTCTCTTTCTTCAGGGATCCCTGGGTGGCGCAGCGGTTTGGCGCCTGCCTTTGGCCCAGGGCGCGATCCTGGAGACCCGGGATCGAATTCCACGTCGGGCTCCCGGCATGGAGCCTGCTTCTCCCTCTGCCTGTGCCTCGCCTCTCTCTCTCTCTCTCTGTGACTATCGTAAATAAATAAAAAAATTAAAACAAAAAAAGATTTAAAAAAAATTTCTCTTTCTTCAGTCTCATTGTTAGTGTATAGAAATGCCAATCATTTCTGGGCATTGATTTTTGTATCCTGCCACACTGCCGAATTGTTGTATGAGTTCTAGCAATCTTGGGGTGGAGTCTTGTGGGTTTTCGTTGTACAGTATCATGTCATCCGCAAAGACGGAGAGTTTGACTTCTTCTTTCTTTTTGAATGCATTTTATTTCCTTTTGTTGTCTGATTGCTGAGGCTAGGACTTCTAGTACTATGTTGAATGGCAGTGGTGAGAGTGGACATCCCTGTCATGTTCCTAATCTTAGGGGAAAGGCTTTCAGTTTTTCCGCATTGAGAATGATATTTGCTGTGGGATTTTGGTAGATGGCTTTTAAGTTACTGAAGAATGTTTCCTCTATCCCTACAGTCTGAAGAGTTTTGATCAGTAATGGATGCTGTATTTGGTCAAATGCTTTCTCTGCATCTATTGAGAGGATCATATGGTTTTTGTTTTTTTTTTCTGGTTGATATGATCTATCATGTTGATTGCTTTATAAGTGTTGAACCAACCTTGCATCCTGGGGATAAATCCCACTTGGTCATGATGAATAATACTCTTAATGTGCTCTTTGATCCTATTGGCTAGTATCTTGTTGAGAAACTTTGCATCCGTGTTCATCAGGGATATTGGTCTAATTCTCCTTTCCAGTGAGGTCTTTGGTTTTGAAATGATGCTGGCCTCATACCAGGAGTTTGGAAATATTCTGTCCCTTTTTACCCTTTGGAACAGCTTTAGTAGAAAGGTATTGTTTCTTCTTTAAACATTTGATAGAATTCCCCTGAGAAGCCATCTGGCCCTCGACTTTTGCGTCTTGGGAAGTTTTTGATGAGTGCTTAAATTTCCTCACTTGTTATTGCCCTGGTCAGGTTTTCTATTCCTTTCTGTTCCATTTTTGATAATTTGTGGTTTTTCAGAAATGCATCCATTTCTTCTAGATTGCCTAATTGGTTGGCATATACCTGCTCGTAATATGTTTTTAAAATCATTTGTATTTCCTTGCTATTTGTTGTGATCTCTCGTTTTTCATTCATGATTTTCCATCATCTTTTTCTTTTTAATAAGACTGGCTAATGGTTTACTTATATTATTAATTCTTTCAAAGAACCAACTCCTGGTTTTGTTGATCTGTTCTACAGTTCTTCTCTCTATTTCATTGAGTTCTGCTCATAACTTTATTATCCCTTTCTAGATGTAGCTAGATGTAGGCTTTACTTGTTGTTCTTTCTACAATTCCTTTAGGTTGGAGATTAGTTTGTGTATTTGAGTTTTTTTCAATTTTTTGAGGGAGGCTTGTATTGCAATGTATTTCCCTCTTAGGACTGCTTTTGCTGTATCACTAAGATGTTGAACAGTTGCATCTTCATTTTCATTAGTTTCCATGAATCTTTTTAATTCTTCTCTAATTTCCTGGTTGACACCTTCAACTTTTAGTAGCATACTCTGTAACGTCCATGTGTTTGAGTTTCTTCCAAATTTCTTCTTGTGATTGAGTTCTGGTTTCAAAGCATTGTGGTCTGAAAATATGCAGGGGATAATCCCAGTCTTTTCGTATTGGTTGAGACCTGATTTGTGACCCAGTATGTGGTCTTTTCAAGAAAAAGTTCCATGTGCACTTGAAAAGAATATGTATTCAGTTGCGTTTTGATGCAAAGTTCTGTATTTATCTGTGACATCCATCTGGTCCAGTGTATCATTTCAAGCCCTTATTTCTTTAGTGATCTTCTGCTTCCATCTATCATTTGCAGAATTTGCTGTGTTGAAGTCTCCCAGTATTAGTGTATTATTATCTAAGTATGTCTTTACTTTGGTTATTAATTGATTGATATACTTGGCAGTTCCCACATTAGGGGCATAAATATTCATGATTGTTAGGTCTTCTGATTGGATAAACCCTTTAAGTATGATATAGTGTCCCTCTTCATCTCTTACTACAGACTTTGGGATAAAATTTAATTTATCTGATATGAGGATGGCTACCCCTGATTTATTTTGAGGACCATTTGAATGGTAAATGGTTCTCCAAACTTCTATTTTCAAACTGGAGGTGTCACTAGGTCTATTTTTTTTTGGCTTGTAAATTTTTTATTTTGTAAAATAATAATTTAAAACAAACGTGATGAGATGAGCACTGGGCATTTTTTTAAACAAATTTATTTTTTATTGGTGTCAATTTGCCAACATATAGACTAACACCCAGTGCTCATCCCACCAAGTGACCCCCTCAGTGCCCGTCACCCAGTCACCCCCACCCCCCCACCCACCTCCCCTTCCTCCACCCCTAGTTGATTTCCCAGAGTTAGGAGTCTCTTATGTTCTGTCTCCCTTTCTGATATTTCCCATTCATTTTTTCTCCGTTCCCCTTTATTCCCTTTAACTATATTTTATATTCCCCAAATGAATGAGACCATATAATATTTGTCCTTCCAGATTGACTTATTTCACTCAGCATAATACCCTCCAGTTCCATCCACATTGAAGCAAATGGTGTGTATTTGTTGTTTCTAATGGCTGAGTAATACTCCATTGTATACATAAACCAGATCTTTTTTTTAAATAATAAATTTTTTATTGCTGTTCAATTTGCCAAAATACAGAATAACACCCAGTACTCATCCCATCAAGTGCCCCCCCTCAGTGCCCGCCACCCAGTCACACCCACCCCGCACCCTCCTCCCCTTCCACCACCCTTAGTTCATTTCCCAGAGTTAGGAGTCTCTCATGTTCCGTCTCCCTTTCTGATATTTCACACCCATTTCTTCTCCCTCCCCCTCTATTCCCTTTCACTATTATTTATATTCCCCAAATGAATGAGACGGATAATGTTTGTCCTTCTCCGATTGACTTATTTCACTCAGCATAACACCCTCCAGTTCCATCCACGTTGAAGCAAATGGCAGGTATTTGTCATTTCTAATGGCTGAGTAATATTCCACCGTATACATAGACCACATCTTCTTTATCCATTCATCTTTCGATGGACACCGAGGCTCCTTCCACAGTTTGACTATTGTGGACATTGCTGCTATAAATATCGGGGGGCGGGTGGTATAAATATCGGGGTTTCACTCTATCTGTATCTTTGGGGTAAATCCCCAGCAGTGCAATTGCTGGGTCGTAAGGCAGATATATTTTTAACTCTTTGAGGAACCTCCACAGTTTTCCAGAGTGGATGCATCAGTTCACATTCCCACCAGCAGTGCAGAAGGGTTCCCCTTTCTCCACATCCTCTCCAAAATTTGTGGTTTCCTGTATTCTTAATTTTCCCCATTCTCACTGGTGTGAGGTGGTATCTCATTGTGGTTTGGATTTGTATTTCCGTGATGGCCAGTGATGCGGAGCATTTTCTCATGTGCTTATTGGCCGTGTCTCTGTCTTCCTCTGTGAGATTTATGTTCATGTCTTTTGCCCATTTCATGATTGGATTGTTTGTTTCTTTGCTGTTGAGTTTAATAAGTTCTTTATAGATCTTGGATACTAGCCTTTTATGTGATAGTTCTGTCGCAAATATTTTCTCCCATTCGGTAGGTTGTCTTTTAGTTTTGTTGACTGTTTGTTTTGATATGCAATAGCTTCTTATCTTAATGAAGTCCCAATAGTTCATTTTTGCTTTTGTTTCTCTTGCCTTCATGGATATATCTTGCAAGTAGTTGCTGTGGCCAAGTTCAAAAAGGGTGTTGCCTGCGTCTCCTCTAGGATTTTGACGGAACCTAGTTTCACATTTAGATCTTTCATACATTTTGAGTTTATCTTTGTGTATGGTGAAAGAGAATGGTCCAGCTTCATTTTTCTGCATGTGGATGTCCAATTTTCCCAACACCATTTACTAAAGAGACTTTGTTCCAGTGAATAGTCTTTCCTGCTTTGTCGAACATTAGTTGACCGTAAAGTGCAGGGTCCACTTCTGGATTCTCTATTCTGTTCCATTGATCTATGTGTCTGTTTTTGTGCCAGTACCACACTGTCTTGATGACCACAGCTTTGTAGTACAACCTGAAATCTGGCATTGTGATGCCCCAAGCTATGGTTTTCTTTTTTTTTTCTTTTTTTTTTAATTTTATAAATTAATTTTTATTGGTGTTCAATTTACCAACATACAGAATAACACCCAGTGCTCATCCCGTCAAGTGTACCCCTCAGTGCCCATCACCCATTCACCCCCACCCCCCGCCCTCCTCCCCCTCCACCACCCCTAGTTCATTTCCCAGAGTTAGAAGTCTTTATGTTCTGTCTCCCTTTCTGATATTTCTCACATATTTCTTCTCCCTTCCCTTATATTCCCTTTCACTATTAATCATATTCCCCAAATGAATGAGAACATACACTGTCCTTCTCCAGTTACTGTGGCCAAGTTCAAAAAGGGTGTTGCCTGAGTTCTCCTCTGGGATTTTGATGGAATCTTGTCTCACATTTAGATCTTTCATCTATTTTGAGTTTATCTTTGTGTATGGTGCAAGAGAGTGGTCCAGTTTCATTCTTCTGCATGTGGATGTCCAATTTTCCCAGCACCATTTATTGAAGAGACTGTCTTTCTTCCAGGGGATCGTCTTTCCTCCTTTATCGTATATTAGTTGACCATAAAGTTCAGGGTCCACTTCTGGGTTCTCTGTTCTGTTCCATTGATCTATGTGTCTGTTTTTGTGCCAGTACCACACTGTCTTGATGAACATAGCTTTGAGGTATAACCTGAAATCTGGCATTGTGATGCCCCCAGATATGGTTTTCTTTTTTAAAATTCCCCTGGCTGTTTGGGGTCTTTTCTGATTCCACACAAATCTTAAAATAATTTGTTCTAAGTCTCTGAAGAAAGTCCATGGTATTTTGATAGGGATTGCATTATACGTGTAAAATGCCCTGGGTAACATTGACATTTTCACAATATTAATTCTGCCAATCCATGAGCATGGAATATTTTTCCATCTCTTTGTGTCTTCCTCAATTTCTTTCAGAAGTGTTCTATACTTTTTAGGGTATATTTTGAGAACCATTTGAATGGTAAATGGTTCTCCAACCTTTTATTTTCGGGTTGTAGGTGTCCTTAGGTCTAAAATGAGTCTCTTGTAGACAGCAAATAGATGGGTCCTGTTTTTTTATCCAGTCTGAAACCCTGCGCCTTTTGATGGGGTCATTAAGCCCATTCACGTTCAGAGTTACTATTGACAGATATGAGTTTAGTGTCATCATGATATCTATTTAGTCCTTGTTTTTGTGGATTGTTCCACTGAACTTCTTCTTAAAGGGGAGTTTTAAGAGTCCCCCTTAAAATTTCTTGCAGAGCTGGTTTGGAGGTCACATATTCTTTCAGTTCCTGCCTGTCTTGGAAGCTCTTTATCTCTCCTTCCATTTTGAATGAGAGCCTTGCTGGATAAAGTATTCTTGGTTGCATGTTCTTCTCATTTAGGACCCTGAATATATCCTGCCAGCCCTTTCTGGCCTGCCAGGTCTCTGTGGAGAGGTCTGCTGTTACCCTAATATTCCTCCCCATGAAAGTCAGGGACTTCTTGTCTCTTGCTGCTTTAAGGATCTTCTCTTTATCTTTGGAATTTGCAAGCTTCACTATTAAATGTCGAGGTGTTGAACGGTTTTTATTGATTTTAGGGGGGGATCTCTCTATTTCCTGGATCTGAATGCCTGTTTCCCTTCCCAGATTGGGAAAGTTTTCAGCTAGGATTTGTTCAAATACATATTCTGGCCCTCTGGCCCTTTAGGCGCCCTCGGGAACCCCAATTAAACGTAGGTTTTTCTTCCTTAGACTGTCATTTATTTGCCTTAATCTGTCTTCATGGTCCCTTAATTGTTTGTCTCTTTTTTCCTCAGTTTCCCTCTTTGCCATTAACTTGTCTTCTATGTCACTCACTCGTTCTTCCACCTCGTTAACCCTCGTCGTTAGGACTTCTAGTTTGGATTGCATCTCATTCAGTTGATTTTTAATTTCTGCCTGATTGGATCTAAATTCTGCAGTCATGAAGTCTCGTGAGTCCTTAATGCTTTTTTCTAGAGCCACCAGTAGCTGTAGAATAGTGCTTCTGAATTGGCTTTCTGACATTGAAGTGTAATCCAGATTTTGTAACTCTGTGGGAGCGAGGGCTGTTTCTGATTCTTTCTTTTGAGGTGAGGTTTTCCTTCTAGTCATTTTGCTCAGTGCAGAGTGGCCAAAAACAAGTTGTATTGGAACACGGGGGAGTATCACTGGTCCGTCCAGCTGGTCTTCTGGGGGAGGGGCCTGCTGCGCTGATTCTCAGGTGTTAGCACTTGGAGGAGCTGCTCTGCCCCTGCCTGCTGCCGGGCTCAGCGGGGGTTGTTCACCCCGTGGGGCCCCAGGAGGAACAGTCGCAGTTGCTATGGCAACTCTGGAAGCCTGGATTCAGCCTCCGCAGGAACTACGGGGCTCGGGGCTCTCGGTTCTCCGTCCGCAGGGCCTGGAGGCTCCGGGGCGGGGCCGCTGATCTGCTCAGCTCGGGGCAGGAGCGTCCTCGCTGTCCTGGGCCCTCCCGGCCTCTGCCTGTCCCGGGGGAGGCCGGATCCTGGGCTGTGTCCCGGCGCCCTGTGCTCCGGGGCCTGCGCTGTGGGATTCGCGCTCCCGCCCCGCAGCCCCCTCCGCGGAGCCGCCGCCCGAGCCCCTCCGAGCTGCTCCCGCCCCGCCGTGCGCGCTGCAGCCCTTAGGGTGCTCGGCGCACTCTCCCGGGGCGCAGGTGTCTGTTAGTGTCCCCGGGAGCCCGAGGGCATCCCCGCCCTCCTGGGTCCTGCTCCAACTCCCTGCGAGCCCCTTTCCGCCCGGGAAGGTTGGTGCAGCTCCTGCTTCTCCGGGACGGGGCTCTCCTGTCCTGGGGACACTCGCCCCGGCCTCAGCCCGGCTCCTCGCGGGGCCCCTCCCCCTCGGAGGCCTTTTGTTCCTTTATTTCTTTTTCCCCGTCTTCCTACCTTGATAGAAGCGCGGACTCTTCTCACTGTAGCGTTCCAGCTGGTCTCTCTTTACATCTCAGGCCGAATTCGTAGATTTTCAGGATGGTTTGAAAGTTATCTAGGTAATTTGGTGGGGACAGGTGACTCGGGGACCCTGCTCTTCCGCCATCTTGCCCCCTATGGTTTTCTTTTTTAAAATTCCCCTGGCTATTCGGAGTCTTTTCTGATTCCACACAAATCTTAAAATAGTTTGTTTCAGCTCTCTGAAGAAAGTCCATGGTATTTTGATAGGGATTGCATTAAATGTGTAAATTGCCCTGTGTAACATTGACATTTTCACAATATTAATTCTTCCAATCCATGAGCATGGAATATTTTTCCATATCTTTGTGTCTTCGTCCATTTATTTCAGAAGTGTTCTATAGTTTGTAGGGTATAGATCCTTTACCTCTTTGGTTAGGTTTATTCCTAGGAATCTTATGCTTTTGGTTGCAATTGTAAGTGGGATTGACTCCTTAATTTCTCTTCCTTTAGTCTCATTGTTAGTGTGTAGAAATGCCACATTCCTGGGCATTTTTTTGTATGCTGCCACACTTCCAAATTGCTGTATGAGTTCTAGCAATCTTGGGGTGGAGTCTTTTGGGTTCTATGGACAGTGTCATGTCATCTGTGAAGAGGGAGTGTTTGACTTCTCTTTGCCCATTTGAATGCCTTTAATTTTTTTTGTTGCCTGATTACTGAGGCTAGGACTTCTAGGACTATGTTGAATAGCAGTGATGATAATGGACATCCCTGTCTTGTTCCAGATCTTAAGGGAAAGGCTCCCAGTGTTTCCCCATTGAGGATGATATTTGCTTTGGGTGTTTCATAGATGGCTTTTAAGATGCTGAGGAATGTTCCCTCTATCCCTACACTCTGAAGAGTTTTGATCAGGAATCGATGCTGTAGTTTGTCAAATGCTTTCTGTGCATCTATTGAGAGGATCATATGGTCCTTGCAGAGCTGGTTTAGTGGTCATGAAATCCTTTATTCTTTGTTTGTGTAAGAAACACTTTATTTCTCCTTAGATTCTAAATGACAGTCTTTCTGGGTACTGTATTCCTGGTTGCATATCTTGGCCTTGTGGCATGTCGATATATGTGCCACCGTATTTGGCTTGCCAAGTTTATGTAGAGAAATCTGCAGCTTAATCTTATTTGTCTTCCATTGTAAGTTAAGGATTTCTTTTCCCTTGCTGTTTAAGGATTTTTTTCCTTATGTCTGTATTTTGCAAATTTTACTACCTGTCTTGGTGTTGGCCTACTTTTGTTGATTTTAAAAAAAAAAATTTTAATTTATGATAGTCACACAGAATGAGAGAGAGAGGCAGAGACATAGGCAGAGGGAGAAGCAGGTTCCATGCACCGGGAGCCTGACGTGGGATTCGATCCTGGGTCTCCAGGATCGCACCCTGGGCCAAAGGCAGGCGCTAAACCGCTGCGGCACCCAGGGATCCCCTTTTGTTGATTTTTAATGGGAGTCTTCTATGTATGTCTGTTTCAGTTCCCAGATAAGGGAAATTTTCAGCTATAATTCCCTCAAATAAACTTCTGGCCCCCTTTCCCTATCTTCTTCTTCTGGGACTCTATGATACAAATGTTATTATTATGATTCATGGAATCCCTGAATTCCCTAAGTCTATATTAATAATCCAGTATTTTTCTTTCCTTCATATTTTCAGCTTCATTATTTTCCATAATTTTATCTTCCATTTCACTTATTCATTCTTCTGATTCTTCCATCCTTGTGATCATTACATCCAGGTGATTTCCTATCTCAGTTATCACACTTTTCATTTTGACCTGACTAGTTTTAGGTCTTTTATCTCGGTGGTAAGGGATTCCCTGATGTCTTCCACGCTTTTCTTGAGCCCAGCTAGTATCCTTATGATTGTTGTTTTAAATTCTGGATCAGTCATATTATTTATATCTGTTTCAATTAGATGACATGACCTTTACTTGCTCTTTCTTTTGGGGTGAATTCCTCTATCTTGGCATTTTGTCTAGGTCTCTGTCTTCTTTGTGTGTTAGGAATGCCTTTATGTTTCTTGCTGCTGAAAGTAATGACTTTATTAAGAAGAGTTCTTATATTGTCCAGGGCCTTGGTGCTTCAGGAAGTGTCTCCGGTGCATGCTGCGTGCACTCTGCTACTGTGATTTGGTAGCTCTTTCCCCAGGTCAGTCCTGAGCAGAGTTTCTCCTTGCCTGGAGTGGTGAGTGTTTGGACCTTGGCCAGAGTGTGGTGAGTTTTCACTAGTTGTGCCCTTGTCTGCTTGTTAAATGAGACTTGGTCCTATTTCCACTGGAACTGAAGCTTGCAGCACTCTATAGTCAGGAAGTGTGATGCATACAGGAGATTTGTACTGGTCTTCTGAATGAGGAGCCTGTTGCTCTTGTTCTCAAGTACATTTGCCCTAGCAAAGAAGCACCCACCTAGTGTAGGGGTAGAGCTTGGAGTGAGCTTTTTAGGTCACCACTGTTGGCACTATGCTGCTCGCTGAAGTCAGCCGTGTTGTTGTGGGGGATAAAAGTGGTATCAGCCTGTTCTTTCATCCCCAGAGAGGGGTGTTTGCATGACTGCTGCCTGGGAAGCCATCACAGAAGAACAAATACTCTCTCCTCATGTGTACCAAGTGTCTCTCAGATCCCTGCCTTTACCCAGTCTGTGTCTAGGCTGTCTACCTGCCCAACAGTGCAGTGCTCCTAGTTTTATCTCAGGCACACTGGCTGAGTTTCATAACTCCAAGCTTTAGGAACTCTGCAGGATGCTGATCTATTTTGGCCCTCTGGAGGATGGGCTGGCGCTGGTATGTCCCTGAAGGGTAGTCACACCAATGGGCAAGAGCTTGGAGTTTAGAGTATGGTGCAGCAAAAAGCCTGAGCCCAGATTATCTGCCCTCAGCAGGTGTCTCTGCCCCTATGCTTAAGGGGCAAGGGAGTCCAATGGTGCCCACTCTCTCTCTTGTTTCCTGAGAGGCAATGTCACCTCTCCCAAATGCACTCTAAGAAAGGGTAACTGTTTCTCCCAGTGCATCCCAGGGTATCCTCTGATTACTCCATCCACTCCCAGGCCTCTCACCTCCTTCTACAAAAGAATACAAATCACCCACTGGGCTCAACACCTGCCATGGTGCAGACTTCTAAAACTCTAGTTTTTGAGCTCCACTGTTTATGAAAACTCACAATAATCAGCCCCTCTCATTTTCCCAGTGAATGGCTTTGAGAATGTATTTTTCTTGTGCAATCCTCCATGCTCTTCTCTCTCTCTCTCTTTCTCTCTCTCTCTCTCTCATTCTCTCTCCTCTTTCTCTGATCAGGTCTTCCTCCCCTCCCCAGCACCCATGATCCTTTTCTTCTCCAGATCATGTCTCTGCACCTCCTACCTTCCACAAGGTGGCTTCTTTTCTACCTCTAATTGTGTAATTTGTTCCATCAGTCCTCAGATTGATTTCTTGGGTGTTCAGAATGATTTGATATATATCTAGCTGTGTCCAAGGTACAACACAAGCACAAGTTCCTCCTACTATTCTGCCATCTTAACTCTCCCCTGCCTACAATGTATGTTAACTGACTGGAATTAAAATACAAACTTAAAAAATAACATAAAAATGAAAGTAAAGATAGAATTACCATATAATGCCATAATCTTTTGGGTATTTACCAAAAGAAAATTAAAACACTAATTTAAAAACATATATTCACCCCTATGTTATTGCAGCATTATATACAATAGCCAAAATATGGAAGTCACTCATGTGTATATCAATAGATTAATGATAAAGAAGATGTGATGTGTGTGTGTATATAATGAATATTATTCAGCCATAAAAATGAATGTAATCTTGCCATTTGTAAGAACCTAGTTGGATGTAGAGGGTATAACTTTAAGTGGAATGTCTGTCAGAAAGTCAAATACCATACAATATCACTCATGTGGAATTTAAAAAAAAAACAAAACAAACTACGGAAGAGAGAAACAGAAGGAGACTGTAAATGCAGAGAACAACCTGGTCATTTCCTGGGTGGAAGTGAGTGGGAATATGTGTGGAATAGATAAAGGGAATGCAGAGTGTACTTATCTTGATGAACACTGAGTGATGTATGGAATTGTTCAATCATTGTATTGTATACCCAAAACTAATATAACATTGTATTTCAATTATATTAAATTGAAATGGCAAATCCTATGCATGCTAATGTTTGAATAGCATTTTTTGTTTTGATATGCATTTAAAGTAAGAAATAATTTTAGTTTTGATATGCATTTCAAGTAAGAAATAATTTTAGTATAAAATAAAGAATAATAAATTAATAAATAATAATAGTTTTAGTATAAATATGTACCTTATATATGCTAAAGGAATCTTTATTGTTTATCTTAAATTCAAATTTAATTGGAAATCTTATATTTTATCTGACAACCCCAAATTGTTTCTCTCAATACATATCCTTTTACAAAAGATCACAATATGGCAGCCTGTATTCCTTAGCTCCCTTTTCTTCATCCCCAGACTCAGCTACCACTTAAGACAGTAGTAAGAAGCTCCATTGTCACATCCTCTGCATTTTATATAATAGAAGTAAATTACCTAATTTATCCATCACTGCCCATGAACAATACTTAACAAAAATTCTAAGGATTCTCAGATTTGTTTCACATTGTTTTTACTCTGATATTAGTTTCCTTTAAATCTGAGAGCTTTTTCACTAATGCCTCCTTTGGGAAACTTAAATTTCTGAAATGCAACCTCTTTCCTGGTAAGCAATGCCAATTGGGCCATTAATAAGGATTTCATTTTCAATTAAAAGTGCAGTGCCAAGTCTAACTTTCTGAAGGCACTTAAACATTATGCAATTTGTTCAGAAGCTATTATCTTTGGAAGTGGAACAGGAAGAAAATAATTCTCATTTGCATTTAGGTCTTCTAAAGTATCCTTGCCTAACTTTGGAAAGTTCTAGAATAACCTGTCACTTAAAGGGTGAAAAAAACTCTATTTCATAAATTTGAATTTGTGATTTTTTAAGATTTTGAATAGATAAGAATTATTAAAAGAATGAGAAACATCAGGAGTGAGTTTCCTCCACTTTTTTTTCCTTTAGTAATCTGGGGTCCTCAGACTTAATCGCATTTTTTCCTATTGAAAAATACTCTCACAATATTCTAACTTGATTCACTTATTATGAATAAGTGTAAGTCACCGTTACCTAGGATGGTTGGAGTCTGCACTCTAAGCCTGATCCTTCATTGCGGCATCAAAGGCTGTGGTTGTTATTAAAGCACATGCCATCAATGAACATGCAGAAAGGAGATACTATTGGGGTGATGGTGTTGGGGGCTTTCCCTAAGCTTCTAAAATCATACTGGACTGGTGCTATCCAGGCTACCAAAAATACGTTGACTCTAAGACCACTCTTATTCTTTTTTTACTCCTCCATACATCTTTTTAATAAGATTTTATTTACTTATCCATGAGAGTCACAGAAAGAGAAGCAGAGACATAGGCAGAGGGAGAAGCAGGCTCCCTGTAGGGAGCCTGATGTGGGACTTGATCCCAGAACCCTGGGATCAGGACCTGAGCCAAAGGCAAACACTCAACCACAGGGCCACCCAGGCACTCCTCCTCCATACAACTTCATTTTTCCTCAAATTGTATTTTGAAAACATTTCATCAAAATGTTGCAAGAATAGCATAACAAACGTGTATACATTTGATTCTTATAATTTGAAGATTCTGTATGGGTAAATCTGCCTATTATTTCTTGTTCAAGTAAATTAACACAGTATTATATTAGTTTCAAGTGTACAATTTAAAGATTCAACAATTCTATACATTTTTCAGTGCTCATAAAGATGAATGTTCTCTTAATCCTCTTTATTTCACCCATCCCCCCATTCACTCCCCTTTTGGCAACCACCAGTTTGTTCTCTGTATTTAAGAGTCTGGTTGTTTTATTGTAGCTTTCCATCTCTTTTCCTTTGTTTCCTAAATTCCATAGAAATGAAATCATATGGTATTTGTCTTTCTCTGGCTGACTTATTCCATCTAGCATTATACCCTCTACATCCTTCCAGGTTGCTTCAACTGGCAAGATTTCCGTCATTTTATGACTAAGTAATATAAAGATATATAAAATATCTTTTTTATCCATTCATCTACTGATGAATACTTGGGTTGCTTCCATAACTTGGCTATTGTTAGTAATGCTGCAATAACCATAGGGATGCATGTATCTTTTCAAATTAGTGTTTTCATTTCTTTGTATAAATACCTAGCAGCAGAATTTCTGGATCATATGATACTTCTATTTTTAATGTTTTGATGAAGCTCCATATTGTTTTCCACAGTGGCTGCACCAGCTTACTTTCCTGCCAAAAGTGCATGAGGGTTGCTTTTTCTCCACATCCTAGCCAACATTGTTTTATTTCTTCTCTTTTTGATTCTAGTAATTTGACAGGTGTAAGGTGATATCTCATTGTTGTTTTTGATGTGCATTTCCTTGATGATTAGTGGTGTTGAGCATTTCTTATGTGTCTATTGGCCATCTCTATGTTTTCTTTATAAAAATGTCTATTCCGTTTCCCTGCAAATTTTTTCTTTTTCAAGTTTTTATTTAAATTCAAGGTAGTTAGGACACCTGGGTACCTCAGTCAGTTAAGCATCTGACTCCACTCAGGTCATTATGTCAGGATCCTGGAACCAAGCCCCACTTTTAGAGGGTCCCCTCTCAGTGGGGAATCTATTTGTCCCTCTCCTTCTTCCCTTTCGCCCTCTTGAACTCTCTCTTTCTCTCTCTATCAAATAAATAAAATATTTTAAAAAATAAACTCCTGTTAACATACAGTGTAAGAATAGTTTCAAGTGTAGAATTTAATGATTCATCACTTACATACAACACCAGTGCTCATCACAAGGACTGTCCTTAATATCCATCGCACACTCAAGTCATTTCCTTGCCCATCTCCCCTCCAGTTACCCTCACTCTGTTCTCTACAGTTAAGAGTTTGTTTTCTGGTTTGCTCATCTCTCTTTCTTCATTCCCCTATGTTCATTTGTTTTGTTTCTTAAATTCCACATATGAGTGAAATCACATGATGTTTGTCTTTCTCTAACTAATTTACTTCACATAGAATAATAGTGTCTAGCTCTACCCACATCATTGCAAATGGCAAAATTTCATTCTTTTTTTATGGCTGAGTGGTGCATGTGAATATATGCTGAATATATAATATTCACAGCTGGGATAATATGTATATATTCTCACAACTTCTTTATCCATCCATCAGTCGATGGACGTTTGGCCTCTTCCCATAATTTGGCTATTGTTGATAGTGCTGCTATAAACATCAAGGTGCATGTGTTCCTTTAAATCAGTATTTTTCCATCTTTTGGGTAAAAACCAAGTAGTACAATTGCTGGCTCATAGGATAATTCTATTTTTCACTTTTTAAAGAACTTCCATACTGTTTTCCAGAGTACTGCACTAGTTTGCATTCCTACCAACACTGTAAGAGGATTCTCCTCTCTCCGCATCCTTGCCAACATCTATTGTTTCCTGTGCTGTAATTTTAGCCATTCTAACAGGTGTGAGGTAATATCTCATTGTAGTTTTGATTTGTATTTCCCTGATTTTGCCTATTTTTAGTAGCATTATATGTTTTTCAGGTGTTCAGTTGTATAAGTTCTTTCTATATTTTGGATATTAGCCTCTTATTGGGTTTATTATTTGCAGCTATCTTCTCCCATTCATTAGGTTATCATTTTGTTTTGTTGATTGTTTCCTTTACTGTGCAGAAGCTTTTTATTTTGGCAAAATCCCAATAGTTTAATTTTGCTCTTGTTGAACTCGCTTGAGGAGACATAGAAAAATGTATGGTTAATGTCAAAAAAATTACTAAAGTTTTTTCTAGGGATTGTATGGTTTCAAATCTTAGATTTAGATCTTTAATCTATATTGAGTTTACTTATGTGTATAGTTTTAAAAGGTAGTCCAGATTCATTTTTTTGCATCTAAACTGTACAGTTTTCCCAACACTACTTATTGAATAGAATAGATTTTTTCCCCATTGTATATTCTTGCTTCCTTTGTCGTAGATCAACTGATCATACAAGCATGGGTTTCCTTATGAGTTTTCTATTCTCTTCAATTCATGTATATTTCTATTTTAGTGCCAGTATCATATTATTTTGATTAGTACAGCTTTGTATTTTATGTTGAAATCTGGGATTGTAATACCTCCAGCTTTATTCTCTTTCAAGACTGCTTTGGCTATGCAGCTCCTCTTGTGGGTCCATATAAATTTTAGGATTATTTGTTCTACTTCTGGGAAAAGTATTAGTATCTTGATAGGGATTTTGCCTCCTTTCCTATAACCTTCAAATCAATAATTAGTGGAGATTTTATGGTCTTTGCTCACATGTACAGAGCTTACAAAAACTTTGAGTCACCTGATGTGCACGTTTCTACCTGAGGTTTCAGGCTTCATAGAGATCACTGGAAATTAGAGACAATATAGAGCAGTCCAGTGTGGTGCAAGAAATGCTGGCTCTGGGGCCAGCTGACTGGGTTTGAATCACAATTTGGGCACCTGAGGATGGCATTAACACTCTAACCTTTTTATTTTTTTATTTTTTTTACTCTAACCTTTTTTTTAAAAGTAAAGATTATAGGATCTTCCAGGGAGTGCTGTTTTTGAGATTTAAGTTTATCATCTATGTGAGGTATGCATATATTTCCTGTAGGAGCAATGGATCAATCAATATTCATTAGTTCAGTGCTTATGGCAACCTATAGATCATAAGAAATGACTACCATGAGTAACCAGAATTATTATTTTGTTTTCTGCAACATTTCAGAGTGTTGCAGACATGATGCATCATTTCTAGATACTTCAGTCTTAGTTACACTTTGATGATAAATGGGATTAAATTAATTGGACATCTAGGTCTTTTCCAAACAGGAAAAAGTGCTGAAATGTTGATTTGAATCTGTTGGTGAACACGCTTTGTACTTAACTGTATCATAAATTTGCCGTCTAAAGAGTTCTGGTGTGATAGTTCAAAATCGGTTACTCCTTAGTTTTCACTGGAGACTAAGGTTCCTAACAGTGAAAAACCTCTGCTAAAATAAGACTGATGGCAGTAAAGAAAGCAACTCTGTATATAGAAAGGAGATGTGTAAGAAAAATATAAGGAATGGGAATATATTTTTGTTCAAGGTAAAAGAAAGCAATTTTGTCCTAAATGAGACTGACTGGAAAGAAACGTCTTGGAACAAATTCTGAATGCAAAGGAAGGTGTAGAAGGGTTGTGAAGGGAAATCCTTGGAAAGGAATTTTAGATGTGGTCAGGACAGACTAAGATCGAAGTAAATGGATTTTAAAGTACAAGGGTATAAGATTAAAAGTCTACTTTCTGTTCAAAAGTTTCCTTGATTTGTTGGTCTGCTCTTGATGAGAGCAGCAGTTTTGTCTGAGATGGAATCAGAAATGCGGGGCAGCCGTAACCACGGAAACGGAGACCAGCTGGGCAGAGCCATTGACAGTTGGAACATCGGCTCAATGAGCAGAACTGATCGCACTGGCCAAAGCACTGACCATGGGAGAAGGTAAACGAATAAACATTTACACCGACAGCAGGTATGCCTTCACCACCGCTCATATCCACAGAGCCCTTTTAATAGAGAGAGAAGGCTTCTGACAGCAGAAGGAAAGACTATTAAAAACAAAATGGAGATTATTGAACTCCTGAGGGCCCTCTGGCTGCCCAAGGCCCTAGCCATCATCCACTGACACCCCAACTATACTGACAGTGATTTACACTGAATCAAATGCTTGCCTATGACCCAATGCTTGCGTGACTGGTGGAGGGCTGTAGACTCCAGTATCATCCTGCCAGAGGAACTAGAACGATGGGTCCTATCCAGAATGCATTGGAGTTCTCATATGGGAACAAAGAAGATGGAAGACCTCATAGGACTTGCAAAGATCACTATTAAAGACACTCGAGCAAAGATTGAGCAGATTGTGGCAAGCTGCCACGCATGCCAATTAACTAATGCCACTGCCCATGAATCTAACCTGGGTACCCGGCTCCAAGGGGTACCACCCAGGAGCCTACTGGAAAATGGACTTCACTGAGGTAAAACCTGGAAAATACGGATACAGGTATTTACTAGTGTTTGTAGATACTTTTTCAGGATGGACAGAGGCATTTCCCATCAAACATAAAACAGCACAGACCGTGACCAAGAAACTGCTGGAAGACATCTTACCGTGTGGAGGCCGAGAGAATTAGGGCCATTCAAGTTTAACATTGGCACAAGTACAGCCATTGTAGCTTCGGTAGCCATCTCAGGCCACTGTGACCAGGCCACTGTGACCAGGTACCGAACTCTACCTTACTCTGGCTAAAGAAAAAAAAACACAAAGCACGTCCTTATCGGAATAAGGAAGCAAGAGCTTGTGAGACCTCTTTACTGGAGATTCTCACAACCCCACCCTTACTTAAAAACCCCACCTTACCCCTAGACCAGCCCATAAAAACCCAGCTGTAACCCATCTCCAGGTCCAAGTCCATGCTCCGCTGTGTCGGGTATACTTGGACCCAAGTTCGAGCTTGCTAATAAACCCCCATGTGCTTGCATCGGTGTCAGCTCCTTGGTGGTTTCTCAGATTCGCAATCTTGGGCACAACAACTGAGGTATGGTTTTCCTATTAAGATTGGATCACACAACGGACCAGGATTCATCTCTAAGGTAACACAGGGAATGGCACTAGTTCTTGGGGCAGATTGGAAATTACATTGTACATATAGGCCCCAAAGCTCAGGACAGGTAGAGAGGATGAACAAAGCATTAAAGGAGACCTTAACTAAATTAGCCCTGGAGACTGGCAGGGACTGGGTGACTCTCCTCCCCTTTGCCCTATATAGGGTACAAAACTCCCCATATAAGATGGGACTTACCCCCTACAAGATCATGTTCAGTCTTCCTCCACCTATTATCCCCAATTTAAAACATGAGGTGCTGCTGAATTTGATGATCACCAACTCCTTTTCTTCCTCTGAATGTTACAACAAACCCATGAACAGGTATGGCCTAAGCTGAGGGCCCTCTACGAGACCGGACCACCCCCGGAACCCCATCGATGTGGGCTGGGTGACTGGGTGTACGTCCGGAGATACCAACACCAGACACTTCAACCACACTGGAAAGGACCCTACATCGTGATCCTGACCACTCCCACTGCTCTCAAGGTTGACGGGATTACTCCCTGGGTCCACTACACCCAAGTCTGGACAGCTGACCCACACGCCGTTCTCCAGGACTTTGTTCCAGAATAGAAAATCCAACCAGACAAAGACAATCCCCTAAAGCTAAGACTGCGTCCCTCCCAATTACCTCGCTAATATTATTTGCACTGTATCACCTCACGGCTGAAACTAACCCCTACCAACTACTTAAACTAACTTGGCAAATCCTTACCCCAAGTTCTATGGGGATAATAACCCAGCTGTCAAGGATACACCCTAGGGGGACCTGGTGGCCTAATCTGACCTTTGACTTATGCGACTCCAAACTCGTTGGGGCTTGCCAAGGCCCCTCAGCTCTCCTTGGCCGGGTACCCGGATGTGTAAGTAAATGAAGTTTAAGTTCCCTCAGTGCTACCTGCTTTTAAGCGTGCCCGGTCCCCTGTCTGTCTGACCATAATAAGGTCTCCAAATGTGATGGCTGGACGGATTACTTCTGTAAAACATGGGGTTGTGAACAAACTGGGACATGTCATTGGCTGTCACAGGATCCAGCTGGCCTTATAAAAATCCAACAAGATGCCACAGGCCCCGCATGCTCAGACACTAAGGGAACGAACTCCCATCTTCTCTGTAACCCAGTCACCATTTCCTTCACAGAGGCTGGGAAACAAAATACAAATTGGGGGATATGACTTCTGTGGGGGTTCTGACTTTACCAAAGCGGGTATGATAATGGAGTCCTATTCGTGATTAGACAACTCGAGAAGCCACAGGGTCAAACCCAAGGAATACGCCCCAACCCTGTGCTAGTGCCTCCCCAATCTTGGGCAATATTTACAGCACCCCCTTTAAAATCCTCCCACAACCCCTCCGGTTGGGACATCCCAGTCCTGACTTGCCTTCCCCTCGACCTTCTCAGCACCCTCTTTGGGCCCTGATGTCCCAGGCTTACAAATTCCTCAACACAACTTAACCCAGTCTTACCCGATCCTGCTGGCTGTGCTATGACATCCAGCCCCCCCCTTCTATGAAGGAATTGCAATAATGGGTCAATATAAAACAACCATGGACACTAATACTTGCAGATGGAACCAAAAGCCTGGTAATAAAAGCCTCACCTTGCAATCCATGTCAGGCCAGGGGCTCTGCATATGCACTCCTCCATGCCACTACCAGATTCTATGCAACGATACATGGCCTATAAACAGTATGGTATCATCTACCGCCCCAAGACAGTTGGTGGGCCTGTTTCGAGGGACTAACTCCCTGCGCTCATGGACAGGTTATAAACAGAAGTGGGGGATTCTGTATGCTGGTTCAACTACTCCCTAGAATCATCTACCATTCAGATGAGCAGGTACTTCAATGGATGGACCTGGGTACCCACAGGCGAAATAAACGGGAACCTATCTCTGCTGTCACCATTGCCACTATACTAGGAATTGGTTTAGCTGGCACAGGAACAGGTATTGCCTCACTAGCCACCCAGGATTCCCACTACAGGAGCCTTAGGGCTGCCAATGATATAGACCTAGATCGCATATAGACCTCCATTTCCCACCTCCAAGAATCCCTAACATCTTTATCTGAAATGGTGCTCCAAAACAAAGGGGGTTAGACCTAATTTTTCTACAACAAGGGGGAGTCTGTGCTGCCCTAAACGAAGAATGCTGTTTCTACACTGACCACTCAGGGATAGTCTGAGAATCTATGGCAAAGTTCAGGGAAGGTTTGGCTACACATAAATGGGAATGAACAGCAACAAGGGTGGTTCGAATCCTGGTTCAATCATTCCCCCTGGCTCACTACCTTGCTGTCTGCCCTAGCAGGGCCCCTCATTATCCTCCTTCTCCTCCTTACCCTCAGGCCCTACATTATCAATAAATTAGTTACTTTTGTCAAAGACAGAGTCAATACACTTCAGATCATGGTACTCAGACAGCAATACCAACCACTGGACCTTGTTACTGAGACCAGCCTGGACCCATGATTGGGTCTTTCCTTAGGTTCTTCTGAGAGGGGGAAATGTGGAGGCTGAGAAAATTAACGCCATTCCACCTCAAGTTTAGCGTTAGCACAAGTACAGCCATCTTAGCTTCGGCAGCCATCTCAGGCCCCTGTGAATAAGAGCTTAAGTTTACAGGAAATTTCCTGTAAACCCTGCAGAATGCCCTTGACAGAGCCAGAAAGTCCCGTATTGGAATGAAAACAGAACTTAAACTCCCCCACCATTTCCCCCATATCGGAATGAAGAAATTCCTCCATCCCTTCTGAAAATCCCCTAGACCAGCCCATTAAAAACCCAGCTATAACCCATTTCGGGGTCCAAGTCCCTGCTCCGCTGTGTCAGGTATCCTTGAACCCAAGCTCAAGCTTGTTAATAAAACCTCATGTACTTGCATCCATGTCAGCTCCTTGGTGGTTTCTCGGATTCGCAATCTTGGGCACAACACAAGTGCCCTTCCCTCCGGGAAGATTGGTAGGTAAAGTTTCTGCTTCTCCAGGCATGGGCTTTCTGGTCCTGCAGACACTCACTGCGCGGCCTTAGTCTGGCTCCTCTCAGGGGCCCCTATCCCTTGGATGCTTTTTTATTTATTTTTTTCCGTCTTCCTACCTTGGTAGAAGCGCGAACTCTTCTCACTATAGCATTCCAGCTGTTCTCTCTTTAAATCACAGGCTGAATTTGTAGGTTTTCAGGATAATTTGAAAGTTATCTAGGTAAGTTGGTGGGGACAGGTGACTTGGGGACCCTACTCTTCCGCCATCTTGCCTATTCCCCCTAATACAGTAGTTTAATACTTCCATACATCACCCTGTGCTCATCTCAACAAGTGCACTCCTGAATCATGGAAACCTATTTAACACATCCCTCCACTCACGTCTCCACTGTTAACAATATCTTCTCTATAGTGAAGTCTGTTCCTTGGTTTGCCACTCTTTCTCCCCCCTCCCAACAAATGCTCATTTGTTTTGTTTCATAAATTCCACATGAGTTAAATCATATGGTATTTCTTCTTCACTAACTGACTTATTTTACTTGGCATAAATACCTTGTAGTTCCATCCACATCATTGCAAATGACAAGATTTATTTTTTATTATTTATTTTTTTATTGGTGTTCAATTTGCCAACATATAGATTAACACCCAGTGCTCATCCCGTCAAGTGCCCCCCTCAGTGCCCTCACCCAGTCACCCCACCCCCCCATCTCCATTTCTACCACCCCGTGTTCGTTTCCCAGACTTAGGAGTCTCTCATGTTCTGTCTCCCATTCTGATATTTCCCACTCACTTTTTCTCCTTTCCCCTTTATTCCTTTCACTATTTTTTATATTCCCCAAATGAATGAGACCATATAATGTTTGTCCTTCTCCGATTGACTTATTTCACTCAGCATAATACCCTCCAGTTCCAACCATGTCGAAGAAAATGGTGGATATTGGTCGTTTCTAATGCCTGAGTAGTACTCCATTGTATACATATACCACATTTTCTTTATCCATTTATCTTTTGATGGACACTGAGGCTCCTTCCACAGTTTAGCTATTCCGGACATTGCTGCTATAAATATTGGGGTGAAGGTGTCCCGGCGTTTCACTGCATCTGTATCTTTGGGGTAAATCCCCAGCCGTGCAATTGCTGGGTCATAGGGCAGCTCTATTTTTAGCTCTTTGAGGAACCTCCACACAGTTTTCCAGAGTGGCTGTACCAGTTCACATTTCCAACAGTGAAAGAGGGTTTCCCTTTCTTCACATCCTCTCCAACAATTGTTGTTTTCTGTCTTGTTAATTTTCCCCATTCTCACTGGTGTGAGGTGGTATCTCACTGTGGTTTTGATTTGTATTTCCCTGACGGCAAGTGATGCGCAGCATTTTCTCATGTGCTTGTTGGCTATGTCTATATGTCTTCCACTGTGAGATTTCTGTTCATGTCTTTTGCCCATTTCATGACTGGATTGTTTGTTTCTTTGGTGTTGAGTTTAATAAGTTCTTTATAGATCTTGGAAACCAGCCCTTTATCTGATGCGTCATTTGCAAATATCTTCTCCAATTCTGTAGGTTGTCTTTGAGTTTTGTTGTCTGTTTCCTTTGCTGTGCAAAAGCTTCTTATCTTGATGAGGTCCCAATAATTCATTTTTGCTTTTGTTTCTCTTGCCTTCATGAATGTATCTTGCAAGAAGTTACTGTGGCTGAGTTCAAAAAGGGTGTTGTCTGTGTCCTCTTCTTGGATTTTGATGGAATCTTGCCTCACATTGGGATCTTTCATCCATTTTGAGTTTATCTTTGTGTCTGGTGTAAGAGAATTGTCTAGTTTCTTCTGCGTGTGGATGTCCAATTTTCCCAGCACCATTGATTGAAGAGACTGTCTTTTTTCCAGTGGATAGTCTTTTTTTTCCAGTGGATAGTCTTTCCTGCTTTGTTGAATATTAGTTGACAATAGAGTTAAGAGTCCACTTCTGGATTCTCTATTCTGTTCCATTGATCTATGTGTCTGTTTTTGTGCCAGTACCACACTGTCTTGATGAACACAGCTTTGTAGTACAACCTGAAATCTGGCATTGTGATGCCCCAAGCTATGGTTTTCTTTTTTAATATTCCCCTGACTATTCGAGGTCTTTTCTGATTCCACACAAATATTAAGATGATTTGTTCCAACTCTCTGAAGAAAGTCCATGCTATTTTGATAGGGATTGCATTAAATGTGTAAATTGCCCTGGGTAGCATTGACATTTTCACAATATTAATTCTTCCAATCCATGAGCATGGAATATTTTTCCATCTCTTGGTGTCTTCCTCAATTTCTTTCAGAAGTGTTCTATAGTTTTTAGGGTATAGATCCTTTACCTCTTTGGTTAGGTTTATTCCTATGAATCTTATGCTTTTGGGTGCAATTGTAAATGGAACTGACTCCTTAATTTCTCTTTCTTCAGTCTCATTGTTAGTGTATAGAAATGTCACTGACTTCTGGGCATTGATTTTGTATTCTGCCACACTGCCAAATTGCTGCATGAGTTCTAGCAATCTTGGGGTGGAGGCCTTTGGGTTTTCTATGTAGAGTATCATGTCATCGGCAAAGAGGGAGAGTTTGACTTCTTCTTTGCCCATTTGAATGCCTTTTATTTCTTTTTGTTGAATGATAAGATTTCATTCATTTTTATGGCTGATTAACACTCCACTGTGTTTTTGTGTGTGTGTATGCCACAACCTTTTTATATTTTAAATTTAAATTAAGTTTTAAATGTTATTTTGTTAATTTTATTTATTTTTATTTAAATTCAATTTGCCAACATATAGTAAAATACCCAGTTCTCCTCACGTCACATGCACTCCTTAATGACCATCACCTGGTTATCCCATCGTACCACCCAACTCCCCTTTAGCAGCCTTCAGTTTGTTTCCCAGACTTAAGAGTCTCTCATGGTTCTTCTTCCTTTGATTTTTCCCCATTCAGTTTCCCTCCTTCTCTTATAGTCTCTTGCAATATTTCTATGTTCCACATGCAAGTGAAACCATATGATAATTTTCTCTCTTCAACTGACTTACTTCACTCAGCATAATATCCCCCAATTCCACCCATGTCAGTGTAAATGATAGGTATTCATTCTTTCTGATGGTTGATATTCTTGTGTGTGTGTGTGTGTGTTTGTATCTCATATCTTCTTTATTCATTTATCTATCAAAGGACATCTCAGCTCCTTCCATAGTTTGACTATTGTGTATGTTGCTGCTATGAAAATTGGGGTGCAGAGGCCCCTTCATTTTATTATGTCTGTATCTTTGGGGTAAATACCCAGTAGTGCAATTATTGGGTTGTAGAGTAGCTCTATTTTAACTTCTTGAGGAACCTCCATACTATTTCTACAGTGGCTCTACCAGTTTGCATTTCCACCAACAGTGTAAGAGAGTTCCCCTTTTTCTACATCTTCTCCAACATTTGTTGTTTCCTGGCTTGTTAATTTTCACCATTCTCACTGGTATGAGGTGGTATCTCATTGTGGTTTTGATTTGTACTTCCCTGATGGCAAGTGATACGGAGCATTTTCTCATGTGCTTGTTGGCCATGTTTGTCTTCTTTGGCGAAATTTCTGTTCATGTCTTCCGCCCATTTCTTGACTGGATTGTTTGTTTCTTGGGTGTTAAGTTTAATAAGTTCTTTACAGATCTTGGATACTAACCCATTATCTGATGTCATCTGCAAATATCTTCTCCCATTCTGTAGGTTGTCATTTTGTTTTGTTGTTTCCTTTGCTTTGCAGAAGCTATTTATCTTGATGAAGTGCTGCTAATAGTTCATTTTTACTTTTATTTCCCCTGTCTTTAGAAACCTCTCTCACAAGAAGTTGCTGTGGCCAAGTTCAAAAAGTTGTTGCCTGTGTTCTCCTCTAGGATTTTGATAGGTTCCTATCTCACATTTAGGTCTTTCATCCATTTTGAGTATATATTTGCGTATGATGTAAAAAAAATGATCTAGTTTTATTCTTCTTTATGTGGCTGTCCAATTTTCCCAACACCATTAATTGAAAATACTTTTTTCCACTGGATATTATTTTCTGTTTTGTTGAAGATTAGTTGACAATAGAGTTGACGGTTCATTTCTGGGTTCTCTATTCTGTTCCATTGATCTATGTGCCTTTTTTGTGCCAGTACCATTCTATCTTGATGATCACAGCTTTGTAATATAGCTTGAAATCAGGCATTGTGATGCCACCAGTTTTGGTTTTCTTTTTCAACATTACACTGTGTATTCGGGGTCCTTTCTGGTTCCATACAAGTTTTAGGATTATTTTTTCCAACTCAGAAAAATATCCATGGTATTTTGATAAGGATTGCATTGAATGTGTAAATTGTTCTCAGCAGCATAGACATTTTCAACATATGAACTCTTCCAATCCATGAGAATGGAATGTTTTTCCATCTCTTTGTGTCTTCCTCAATTTATTTCAGAAGAGCACTGGGTGTTATGCTATATGTTGGCAAATTGAACTCAAATAAATAAATAAATAAAAATAAATAAATAAATAAAATTTTAAAAAAGAAAAATTGCAAATAGCAAAAAACATCTATTTTATTGATGCTTATGTATAATCAAGCCAGTAACAATATAAAAATAATACAATGATAAAAAATAAAATAATTACATTAAGGTACTATTTTTTAAAGAAGTGTTCTGTAGTTTTTAGAGTGCAAATCCTTTCCCTCTTTGGTTAGGTTTATTCCTAGGTGTATTACAGCTTTTAGTGTAATTTTAAGTAGGATCAATTCTTTAATTTCTCTTTCTTCAGTCTCATTGTTAGTGTATCAGAATGAAACTAATTTCTGTGCATTGATTTTATATCCTGTCATGTTGCTGAATTTCTCTATATGTTCTAGCAGTTTTGAGGTTGGAGTTTTCTGGGTGTCCATACACAATATCATGTAATCAATGAAGTGTGACAGTTTGACTTCTTCTTTGGCAATTTGAATGCCTTTTATTTCATTCTGTTGTGTAATTGCTGAGGCTAGGGTTTCTGGTACTATACTGAACAACAGTGGTGAGATGGAACCTCCAGTGGTGGGATGGAACCTCATCCCTGTTGTGTTCCTAACCTTAAAGGAATAGCTCTCAGTTTTTCCCCATTGGGAATGATATTCGCTGTGGGCTTTTCATAGATAGCTTTTATGACATTGAAGTATATTCCCTCTATTCCTACACTTCCAAAAGTTTTAATAAAGAAAGGTTGCTGTACTTTGTTAAATGCTTTATCTGCATCAATTGAGAGTGTCATATGGTTCTTGATTTTTCTTATTAATGTGATTTATCACGTTGATTGGTTTGCGAATGTTGAACCACCTTTGCAGCCCAGGAATAAATCCTACTTGTTCGTAGTGAATAATCCTTTTAATGTACTGTTGGATTCTATTGGATAGCATCTTGGTGAGTATTTTGAAACCTATGTTCATCAGGAATATTGGTTAGTAATTCTCCTTTTTTGATGGAGTCTTAGCCTGGTTTTCATATCAAGAAAATGGTCTCCTCATAGAATGAGATTGGAAATTTTCCTTCCATTTCTATTTGTTGAAACAGATGAGGAGGGAGAGGCAAGATGGTGAAAGAGTAGGGTCCCCAAATCACCTATCCCCACCAAATGACCTAGATAACCTTCAAATCATCATGAAAATCTACGAATTCGGCCTGAGATTTAAAGAGAGAACAAAGAACAGCTGGAATGCTGCAGTGAGAAGAGTTCGCGCTTCTATCAAGGTAGGAAGACGGGGGGGGGGGGGGAGGAGGAAATAAAGAAACAAAAGGCATACAAGGGGGAGGGGCCCCACGAGGAGCCGGGCTAAGGCCGGGGGGAGTGTCCCCAGGACAGGAAAGCCCTGTCCCGGAGAAGCAGGAGCTTTACCAATCTTCCCAGGCGGAAAGGCGCTCGCAGGGAGTTAGAGAAGGACCCAGGAGGGCGGGGATGCCCTCGGGCTCCCTGGGACACTAACAGACACCTGCGGGCTCAGGAGAGTGCGCCGAGCTCCCTAAAGGGCTGCAGCGTGGCACGCATTGACCCGGGAGCAGCTCGGAGGGGCTCGGCTGCAGCTGACAGAGGGGCTGCGCGCCACAGGAGCAGCTCGAGGCGCTCCGCAGAGGAGAGGCTCGGTACGGAGGGGCTGCGCGGCGGAGGGCGAAGCCAACAGCGCAGACCCCGGAGCACAGGGCGCCGGGGACACAGCCCAGGATCTGGCCTCCCCCCAGGGAGAGGCAGAGGCCGGGAGGGCCCAGGACAGCAAGGATGCTCCTGCCCCGAGCTGAGCAGATCAGTGGCCCTGCCCCCGGAGCCTCCAGGCCCTGCAGACAGAGAGCTCTGTAGTTACTGCGGGGGCTGAATCCAGGCTCCAGAGCTGGCCCAGCCACTGCGGTTGTCCTTCCTGGGGCCTCACAGGGTAAACAAGCCCCACTGAGCCCTGCACCAGGCAGGGGGCAGAGAAGCTCCCCCAAGTGCTAACACCTGAAAATCAGCACAACAGGCCCCTCCCCCAGAAGACCAGCTAGACGGACAAGTTCCAAGGGAAGTCAAGGGACTTAAAGTATACAGAATCAGAAGATACTCCCCGTGTTTTTTTTTTGTTTGTTTGTTTTTTGCTTTTTGATTTCTGATTGCTTCCCCCACCCTTTTTTTCACTTTCTTTCTTTTTCTTTCTTTTTCTTCTCTTTTTTCCTTTTTTTTCTTTTTTCTTTTTTCTTTTTCTCTTTTCTTGCCTTCTTTCTCTCTCTCTTTTTCTCCTTTTCCCAATACAACTTTTTGGCACTGCACTGAGCAAAATGACTAGAAGGAAAACCTCACCTGAAAAGAAAGAATCAGAAACAGCTCCTCTCTCCCACAGAGTTACAAAATCTGGATTACAATTCAATGTCAGAAAGCCAATTCAGAAGCACTATTATACAGCTACTGGTGGCTCTAGAAAAAAGCATAAAGGACTCAAGAGACTTCATGACTGCAGAATTTAGATCCAATCAGGCAGAAACTAAAAATCAATTGAATGAGATGCAATCCAAACTAGAAGTCCTAACGACGAGGGTTAACGAGGTGGAAGAACGAGTGAGTGACATAGAAGACAAGTTGATGGCAAAGAGGGAAACTGAGGAAAAAAGAGACAGACAATTAAAAGACCATGAAGACAGATTAAGGGAAATAAACGACAGCCTGAGGAAGAAAAACCTACGTTTAATTGGGGTTCCCGAGGGCGCCGAAAGGGACAGAGGGCCAGAAATATGTATTTGAACAAATCCTAGCTGAAAACTTTCCTAATCTGGGAAGGGAAACAGGCATTCAGATCCAGGAAATAGAGAGATCCCCCCACTAAAATCAATAAAAACCGTTCAACACCTCGACATTTAATAGTGAAGCATTGCAAATTCCAAAGATAAAGAGAAGATCCTTAAAGCAACAAGAGACAAGAAGTCCCTGACTTTTCATGGGGAGGAATATTAGGGTAACAGCAGACCTCTCCACAGAGATCTGGCAGGCCAGAAAGGGCTGGCAGGATATATTCAGGGTCCTAAATGAGAAGAACATGCAGCCAAGAATACTTTATCCAGCAAGGCTCTCATTCAAAATGGAAGGAGAGATAAAGAGCTTCCAAGACAGGCAGGAACTGAAAGAATATGTGACCTCCAAACCAGCTCTGCAAGAAATTTTAAGGGGGACTCTTAAAATTCCCCTTTAAGAAGAAGTTCAGTGGAACAATCCACAAAAACAAGGACTGAAAAGATATCATGATGACACTAAACTCATATCTCTCAATAGTAACTCTGAACGTGAAC
The DNA here is from genome assembly GCF_905146905.1 of Nyctereutes procyonoides. Lineage (NCBI taxonomy): Eukaryota > Metazoa > Chordata > Mammalia > Carnivora > Canidae > Nyctereutes > Nyctereutes procyonoides. The sequence goes on along the minus strand of NW_026575125.1, from coordinate 59,392,246 downwards.
GGGCTTAATGACCCCATCAAAAGGCGCAGGGTTTCAGACTGGATAAAAAAGCAGGACCCATCTATTTGCTGTCTACAAGAGACTCATTTTAGACAGAAGGACACCTACAACCTGAAAATAAAAGGTTGGAGAACCATTTACCATTCAAATGGTCCTCAAAAGAAAGCAAGGGTAGCCATCATTATATCAGATAAACTAAAATTTACCCTGAAGACTGTAGTGAGAGATGAAGAGGGACACTATATCATACTTAAAGGATCTATCCAACAAGAGGACTTAACAATCCTCAATATATATGCCCCGAATGTGGGAGCTGCCAAAAATATAAATCAATTAATAACCAAAGTGAAGAAATACTTAGATAATAATACACTTATACTTGGTGACTTCAATCTAGCTCTTTCTATACTTGATAGGTCTTCTAGGCACAACATCTCCAAAGAAACGAGAGCTTTAAATGATACACTGGACCAGATGGATTTGACAGATATCTACAGAACTTTACATCCAAACTCAACTGAATACACATTCTTCTCAAGTGCACATGGAACTTTCTCCAGAATAGACCACATACTGGGTCACAAATCGGGTCTGAACCGATACCAAAAGATTGGGATCGTCCCCTGCATATACTCAGACCATAATGCCTTGAAATTAGAACTAAATCACAACAAGAAGTTTGGAAGGACATCAAACACGTGGAGGTTAAGGACCATCCTGCTAAAAGATGAAAGGGTCAACCAGGAAATTAAGGAAGAATTAAAAAGATTCATGGAAACTAATGAGAATGAAGATACAACGTTCAAAATCTTTGGGATGCAGCAAAAGCAGTCCTGAGGGGGAAATACATCGCAATACAAGCATCCATTCAAAAACTGGAAAGAACTCAAATACAAAAGCTAACCTTACACATAAAGGAGCTAGAGAAGAAGCAGCAAATCGACCCGACGCCCAGCAGAAGAAGAGAGTTAATTAAAATTCGAGCAGAACTCAACGAAATTGAGACCAGAAGAACTGTGGAACATATCAATAGAACCAGGAGTTGGTTCTTTGAAAGAATTAATAAGATAGATAAACCATTAGCCAACCTTATTAAAAAGAAGAGAGAGAAGACTCAAATTAATAAAATCATGAATGAGAAAAGAGAGATCACTACCAACACCAAGGAAATACAAACGATTTTAAAAACATATTATGAACAGCTCTACGCCAATAAATTAGGCAATCTAGAAGAAATGGACACATTCCTGGAAAGCCACAAACTACCAAAACTGGAACAGGAAGAAATAGAAAACCTGAACAGGCCAATAACCAGGGAGGAAATTGAAGAAGTCATCAAAAACCTCCCAAGACACAAGAGTCCAGGGCCAGATGGCTTCCCAGGGGAATTCTATCAAACGTTTAAAGAAGAAATCATACCTATTCTACTAAAGCTGTTTGCAAAGATAGAAAGAGATGGAGTACTTCCAAATTCATTCTATGAGGCCAGCATCACCTTAATACCAAAACCAGACAAAGACCCCACCAAAAAGGAGAATTACAGACCAATATCCCTGATGAACATGGATGCAAAAATTCTCAACAAGATAATAGCCAATAGGATCCAACAACACATTAAGAAAATTATTCACCATGACCAAGTAGGATTTATCCCCAGGACACAAGGCTGGTTCAACACTCGTAAAACAATCAATGTGATTCATCATATCAGCAAGAGAAAAACCAAGAACCATATGATCCTCTCATTAGATGCAGAGAAAGCATTTGACAAAATACAGCATCCATTCCTGATCAAAACTCTTCAGAGTGTAGGGATAGAGGGAACTTTCCTCAACATCTTAAAAGCCATCTACGAAAAGCCCACAGCAAATATCATTCTCAATGGGGAAGCACTGGGAGCCTTTCCCCTAAGATCAGGAACAAGACAGGGATGTCCACTCTCACCACTGCTATTCAACATAGTATCTGGAAGTCCTAGCTTCAGCAATCAGACAACAAAAAGACATTAAAGGCATTCAAATTGGCAAAGAAGAAGTCAAACTCTCCCTCTTCGCCGATGACATGATACTCTACATAGAAAACCCAAAAGCCTCCACCCCAAGATTGCTAGAACTCATACAGCAATTTGGTAGCATGGCAGGATACAAAATCAATGCCCAGAAATCAATGGCATTCCTATACACTAACAATGAGACTGAAGAAAGAGAAATTAAGGAGTCAATCCCATTTACAATTGCACCCAAAAGCATGAGATACCTAGGAATAAACCTAACCAAAGAGGTAAAGGATCTATACCCTAAACACTATAGAACACTTCTGAAAGAAATTGAGGAAGACACAAAGAGATGGAAAAATATTCCATGCTCATGGATTGGCAGAATTAATATTGTGAAAATGTCAATGTTACCCAGGGCAATTTACACGTTCAGTGCAATCCCTATCAAAATACCATGGACTTTCTTCAGAGACTTAGAACAAATTATTTTAAGATTTGTGTGGAATCAGAAAAGACCCCGAATAGCCAGGGGAATTTTAAAAAAGAAAACCATATCTGGGGGCATCACAATGCCAGATTTCAGGTTGTACTACAAAGCTGTGGTCATCAAGACAGTGTGGTACTGGCACAAAAACAGACACATAGACCAATGGAACAGAATAGAGAATCCAGAAGTGGACCCTGAACTTTATGGTCAACTAATATTCGATAAAGGAGGAAAGACGATCCACTGGAAGAAAGACAGTCTCTTCAATAAATGGTGCTGGGAAAATTGGTCATCCACATGCAGAAGAATGAAACTAGACCACTCTCTTGCACCATACACAAAGATAAACTCAAAATGGATGAAAGATCTAAATGTGAGACAAGATTCCATCAAAATCCTAGAGGAGAACACAGGCAACACCCTTTTTGAACTTGGCCACAGTAACTTCTTGCAAGATACATCCACGAAGGCAAAAGAAACAAAAGCAAAAATGAACTATTGGGACTTCATCAAGATAAGAAGCTTTTGCACAGCAAAGGATACAGTCAACAAAACTCAAAGACAACCTACAGAATGGGAGAAGATATTTGCAAATGACATATCAGATAAAGGGCTAGTTTCCAAGATCTATAAAGAACTTATTCAACTCAACACCAAAGAAACAAACAATCCAATCATGAAATGGGCAAAAGACATGAAGAGAAATCTCACAGAGGAAGACATAGACATGGCCAACACACACATGAGAAAATGCTCTGCATCACTTGCCATCAGGGAAATACAAATCAAAACCACAATGAGATACCACCTCACACCAGTGAGAATGGGGAAAATTAACAAGGCAGGAAACCACAAATGTTGGAGAGGATGCGGAGAAAGGGAACACTCTTACACTGTTGGTGGGAATGTGAACTGGTGCAGCCACTCTGGAAAACTGTGTGGAGGTTCCTCAAAGAGTTAAAAATAGACCTGCCCTACGACCCAGCAATTGCACTGTTGGGATTTACCCCAAAGATACAGATGCAATGAAACGCCGGGACACCTGCACCCCGATGTTTCTAGCAGCCATGTCCACAATAGCCAAACTGTGGAAGGAGCCTCGATGTCCATCGAAAGATGAATGGATAAAGAAGATGTGGTTTATGTATACAATGGAATATTACTCAGCCATTAGAAATGACAAATACCCACCATTTGCTTCAACGTGGATGGAACTGGAGGGTATTATGCTGAGTGAAGTAAGTCAATCAGAGAAGGACAAACATGTATATGTTCTCATTCATTTGGGGAATATAAATAATAGTGAAAGGGAATATAAGGGAAGGGAGAAGAAATGTGTGGGAAATATCAGAAAGGGAGACAGAACATAAAGACTCCTAACTCTGGGAAATGAACTAGGGGTGGTGGAAGGGGAGGAGGGCGGGGGGTGGGGTGAATGGGTGAGGGCACTGAGGGGACACTGACGGTGAGCACTGGGTGTTATTCTGTATGTTGGTAAATTGAACACCAATAAAAAATAAATTAAAAAAAGAACTTATTAAACTCAACAGTAAAGAAACAAACAATCCAACGATTAAATGGGCAAAAGACATGAACAGAGATTTCACAAAGGAAGCCATAGACTTGGCCAAAAAGGACATGATAAAATCCTCCACTTCACTGGCCATCAGGGAAATACTAATCAAACCCACACTGAGATACCACCTCACACCAGTGAGTTTGGTGAACATTAATAAGACAGGAAACAAAAAAATAAAATAAAATAAATAAAAAATAAAAAAATAAAGACAGGAAACAACAAATGTTGGAGAGGATGTGGATGAAGGGGAACCCTCTTGCACTTTTGGTGGGAATATGAACTGCTACAGTCACTCTGGAAAACTGTGTGGAGGTTCCTCAGAGAATTAAAAATAAAACTGCCCTACGACCCAGCAATTGCACTGCTGGGGATTTACCCCAAAGATACAGATGCAGTGAAACACCGGGACACCCGCACCCCAATGCTTATAGCAGCAATGTCCACAATAGCCAAACTGTGATAGGAGTTTCAGTGTCCATCGAAAGATGAATGGATAAAGAAGATGTGGTATATGTATACAATGGAATATTAGCCATTAGAAACAACGAATATCCACCATTTTTTTTGACGTGGATGGAAATGGATGGTATACGTTGAGTGAAGTAAGTCAATCGGAGAAAGACAAAGATTATATGGTCTCATTATTTGGGGAATATAAAAATCAGGAAAGGTTTAAAGCAGAAAGGAGAGAAAATGAGTGGGAAATATCAGTGAAGGAGACATAACTTGAGAGATTCCTAACTATGGGAAATGAACAAGGGGTAGTGGAAAGAGAGGTAGGCGGGGGTTTGGGGTGACTGTGTGACAGGCACTGACGGGGGCACTTGAAGAGATGAGCGTTGGGTGATATACTTTATGTTAGCAAATTGAACATAAATAAATAAATAAATAAATAAATAAATAAATAAATAAATAAATAAGAAAAGACCTAGAGTAGCCAGGGGAATATTGAAAAAGAAAACCAGACCTGGAGGCATCACAAGTTGGATTTCAAGTTGTACTACAAAGCTATAAGCGTCAAGACAGTGTGGTACTGGCACAAAAACAGATCAATGGGACAGAATAGAGAACCCAGAAATGGGCTTTCAACTCTATGGTCAACTAATATTTGACAAAGCAGGAAAGACTATCCACTGGAAATAGGACAGTCTTTTCAATAAATGGTGCTGGGAAAGGTGGACAGCCACAGGCAGAAGAATGAAACTAGACCATTCTCTTACATCATACACAAAGATAAATTCAAAATGGTTGAAATATCTAAATGTAAAAATCGAATCCATCACAAATCTTGCAGAGAACAAAGCCAGCAATATAGCACCTCAAAATCTTTCTTTGATTCTGAGTCTTCTGCCTCCTTCTTCCACACTTGTAGGATGCTTGCGTTCTATTGAGCCCATCTTTTCATCAGAATAACTTTATCCTAGTATCAGCTGACTAACAATGTTAATACTATTTGTAACCTTAATTTTCCCTTGCCACGACACAGGGTGTACCCAAATATTCTATAGATTAAGATGTGGAGGGATCCCTGGGTGGCGCAGCGGTTTGGCGCCGCCTTTGGCCCAGGGCGCGATCCTGGAGACCCAGGATCGAATCCCACGTCGGGCTCCCAGTGCATGGAGCCTGCTTCTCCCTCTGCCTGTGTCTCTGTCTCTCTCTCTCTCTCTCTCTCTCTCTCTCTCTCTCTCTCTCTCTGTATGTGACTATCATAAATAAATAAAAATTAAAAAAAATTTAAAAAAAAGATGTGGAAATATTTTGGTGACATTATTTAGCCTAATAAAACTCTTTTTCAGAGGTATATTTGATGTCAACTCAGGGCCTTTCCCTTTGAAGAATCATAGATAGAATTTATGTCAGACTCTAAGATGGTACTTAGATTTTTTTCAAAAGCACACATGAGGAGAATCACATCGCTTATTTATTAAAAATAAGCTGTAAATGGCAAAGTAAATCATCAGCTAAATAAATTCAATATCATCTCAAGGTTAAGGTAAAGTACAAGGAGTTAGACTTCTGGAAAGCAGGGAAGTTCATGAGAATGATAAATGAAAACTGGTTTCACCTGACTTCTAATCTGTTCTCCCAGGAACAGAATACTAGCAGGAAGATTTTCCATTCTGTCAGACCAATGGCCCAGGGGGAATGAAGTATTTCCACTAACAATGGAAATATGTCTAATGAGTAGAGATAGGGAGCTGTAAATATCTCCTCTGCTGCAGAACTTTAGCATGTGAAGCCTTGGACTAGTCAAGGCATGGTTGTTATTTTTCCGTTCCTATGTCTGGATGGGGGACACATGCTTTACTTCTTCCTGCTGTCCTGTCTGGAAACAGAGCTTTGGTCTCCATCATTAACCATCTGGGAAGGAATTTGGACCTCCACACAGAGATCTTCAAGCAATAGACCCCTGCCAGGTGAGTCTGAGAGCTCAGCAGGTATTTCAGGAAAGGACAAGAGAGAATGAAAGCTGAGAACATTTCCTGTGGTCAAATGAGACTAGGTAGACTCATTTATAATTAATTTATGTAGTGTGTTCAAAAAAGAAGTGCCTATTGGTCTCAGCAATACAGGCATTATTGTTGACAGTACATGGTGGGAATGAAAGTCCAGTTGGATGAGATAAAGAAGGGATTGGAGTACATAAAATGGTTCTAGTGAAATTAGAATATATGAAATGAATTTTGCAGCTAAGGGGAGTAGGAAAATAATGTTAAGCTTGGAGATGGGTGTGGTGAACTTTTTAAGATGTGGTGTTTGTGAATATGTCCTGTATTTATAGAAAGCCCCAGACCCATGCAGGTGGCTAACAGCATCGTTCGTGAGGCATACATTTCTCAGCATCTTGTTTCACATTGAGAATTCACACAAGAAATTGCATTTAATATGCAAAAGGAGATATGCTAACTCCTTTAGTTTGTAATACTTCATTACCAAGAGATGTGGAGATGATGGAGACACTTGTGAGGTAGAAGAAGAAACTCAACCAAGTCACTTCACCAGTGATAATCACTGCTTTACTCACAGGAAGGAACTATATTGTAAGCTATCTACATGTACTGATGACCACTGTCTGCCACCCTAGGAGGATGGGTACTGCTGTCCTCACTACCTGAGTAAGGATATTCACATATGGAATGGATTGGTTTTCTCTCCCTAGTTCAAACAGCTTATTTGTGGTAAATCTGACATTCAAAACCTGCCTTTCTGATTCCAAAAGTTTTGCATTTAAAATCACTCAGAAAAGTTTATTATTTCATTTTCAAAAATACCTTCTATTGTCATACATTGTATATCTTCTGTTGTAAAATGTAGGTTTATTCCCTTTGCACATTTTTAGAGGGATATTCCATCAGTAAAATATCTTGACATAAAAAAGAAAATACTAGCAACTTATAACTAAAAGAGGCTTATATTAAATTTTTATTCAAATTTTATTTTTTATTTAAATTTTATTTAGTTAACATACAGAGCAATATTGATTTCTAGAGTAGAATTCAGTGATTAATTGCTTACATACAACAACCAGTGCTCATCACAGCAATACCCATTACCCATCTAGTCCATCTCTTACCCACCTCCTTCAATTGTTGTCTATTATTAACACTCTCATGGCTTTTTCCCCCCTCTCTCATTTCTCCCTTTCAATTATGTTCCTCTGTTTTCTGCCTTAAATTGCATATATGAGTGAGAGAACGTGGTATTTGCTTTTTCTCTGACTTATTTCACTTAGCATAATGCACTCTACTTCCATCCACATCGTTGGAAATATTTCATTTTTTATTATATAAATATATATGTAGAGATATATGTTCTTGCATAATATTCCATTGTGTGTGTGTGTATATATATATATATATATATATATATACATATATATTCTTAGCCATTCTGACAGGTGGAAATATTTCATTTTTATTATATAAATATATATGTAGAGATATATATTCTTGCATAATATTTCATTGTATATATATATATATATATATATATATATATATATATATATACTTAGCCATTCTGACAGGTGTGAGGTGATATCTCATCATGTTTTTTTTTCTCATCATGGTTTTGATTTGTATTTCCTTGATGATGAGTAATATAGAGAATCTTATCATGTGTCTGTAAGCCATCTGGATATCTTCTGTGGACATCTGTCTATTCATGTCTTCTGCCCATTTCTTAACTGGCTTCTTTGTTTTTGGGGTATTGAGTTTCATAAATTCCTTATAGATTTTTGTGAATGGTGTAAGATAGTGGTCTAGTTGTTCATTCTTCTGCATGTCGCAATCCAGGTTTCCAAACACCATTTGTTGAAGAGACTGTCTTTTCTCCATTGGATATTCTTTCCTGCTTTGTTGAAGATTAGTTAACCATATAGTTGTGGGTCAGTTTCTGGGTTCTCTATTCTGTTGCATTGATATATGTATCTATTTTTGTGCCAGTATGATACTGTCTTGATGACAGCAACTTTGTAATATAGCTTGAAATCTGGAATCATAATGCCTCTAGTTTTGTTTTACTTTTTCAGGATTGCTTTCACTCTTCAGGGTCTTTTGTGATTCCATACAAATTTTAGGATTGATTGTTCTAGCTCTGTGAAAAAATGTCAATGGTATTTTGATAGGAATTTCATTAAATGAGCAGATTGCTTTGGTTAGTATAGAATTTTAACAATATTTGTTCTTCTAATCCATGAGCATGGAATGTTTTTCCATTTCTTTGTGTCCTCTTCAATTTTATTCATAAGTGTTCTACAGTTTTCAGAGCACAGATCTTTTACCTCTTTGATAAGGTTTATTCCTAGGTATCTAGTTTTTGGCACAATTTCAGATGGGATTGATTCCTTGATTTCTTTTTTTGCTGGTGAGTTACTGTTGTATTGAAATGCAACATATTTCTACACATTAATTTCTATATCTTGCCACTTTGCTGAATTCATGTGTTAGATCTAGAAAATTTATGGTGGAGTCTTTTGTATATTCTACAGAATATCATGCCATCTGCAAATGGGAAAGTTTGACTTTTTTCTTGCCACTTCAGATGCTTTTTATTTCTTTTTGTTTTCAGATTGCTGAGGCTTAGTTTCCTACTGCTATGCTAAATAGTAATGACAGTGAACATCATTGTCTTGTTTCTGACTGTAGGGGAATGGTTCTCAGTTTTTCCCCATTGAGGATATTATCTGTGAGTCTTTCGTATATGGATTTTTTTTATTATAAATTAATTTTTATTGGTGTTCAATTTACCAACATACAGAATAACACCCAGTGCTCCTCCCGTCAAGTGTCCCCCTCCGTGCCCGTCACCCATTCACCCCCACCCCCCGCCCTCCTCCCCTTCCACCACCCCTAGTTCATTTCCCAGAGTTAGAAGTCTTTATGTTCTGTGTCCCTTTCTGATATCTCCCACACATTTCTTCTCCGTTCCCTTATATTCCCCTTCACTATTATTCATATTCCCCAAATGAGTGAGAACATACACTGTTTGTCCTTCTCCAATTGACTTACTTCACTCAGCATAATACCCTCCAGTTCCATCCACGTTGAAGCAAATGGTGGGTATTTGTTGTTTCTAATGGCTGAGTAATATTCCATTGTATACATAAACCACATCTTCTTTATCCATTCATCTTTCGATGGGCACCGAGGCTCCTTCCACAGTTTGGCTATTGTGGACATGGCTGCTAGAAACATCGGGGTGCAGGTGCCCCGGCATTTCATTGCATCTGAATCTTCGGGGTAAATCCCTAACAGTGCAATTGCTGGGTCGTAGGGCAGGTCTATTTTTAATTCTTTGAGGAACCTCCACACAGTTTTCCAGAGTGGCTGCACCAGTTCACATTCCCACCAAGAGTGTAAGAGGGTTCCCTTTTCTCCACATCCTCTCCAACATTTGTTGTTTCCTGCCTTATTAATTTTCCCCATTCTCACTGGTGTGAGGTGGTATCTCATTGTGGTTTTGATTTGTATTTCCCTGATGGCAAGTGATGCAGAGCATTTTCTCATGTGCATGTTGGCCATGTCTATGTCTTCCTCTGTGAGATTTCTCTTCATGTCTTTTGCCCATTTCATGATTGGATTGTTTGTTTCTTTGCTGTTGAGTTTAATAAGTTCTTTATAGATTTTGGAAACTAGCCCTTTATCTGATATGTTATTTGCAAATATCTTCTCCCATTCTGGAGGTTGTCTTTGAGTTTTGTTGACTGTATCCTTTGCTGTGCAAAAGCTTCTTATCTTGATGAAGTCCCAATAGTTCATTTTTGCTTTTGTTTCTTTTGTTTTCGTGGATGTATCTTGCAAGAAGTTACTGTGGCCAAGTTCAAAAAGGGTGTTGGCTGTGTTCTCCTCTAGGATTTTGATGGAATCTTGTCTCACATTTAAATCTTTCATCCATTTTGAGTTTATCTTTGTGTATGGTGCAAGAGAGTGGTCTAGTTTCATTCTTCTGCATGTGGATGACCAATTTTCCCAGCACCATTTATTGAAGAGACTGTCTTTCTTCCAGTGGATAGTCTTTCCTCCTTTGTCGAATATTAGTTGACCATAAAGTTCAGGGTCCATTTCTGGATTCTCTATTCTGTTCCATTGGTCTATGTGTCTGTTTTTGTGCCAGTACCACACTGTCTTGATGACCACAGCTTTGTAGTACAACCTGAAATCTGGCATTGTGATGCCCCCAGCTATGGTTTTCTTTTTTAAAATTCCCCTGGCTATTCGGGGTCTTTTCTGATTCCACACAAATCTTAAAATAATTTGTTCTAAGTCTCTGAAAAAAGTCCATGGTATTTTTTTTTAATTTTTTTTTATAAATTAATTTTTATTGGTGTTCAATTTACCAACATACAGAATAACACCCAGTGCTCATCCCGTCAAGTGTCCCCCTCCGTGCCCGTCACCCATTCACCCCCACCCCCCGCCCTCCTCCCCTTCTACCACCCCTAGTTCATTTCCCAGAGTTAGAAGTCTTTATGTTCTGTGTCCCTTTCTGATATCTCCCACACATTTCTTCTCCCTTCCCTTATATTCCCCTTCACTATTATTCATATTCCCCAAATAAGTGAGAACATACACTGTTTGTCCTTCTCCGATTGACTTACTTCACTCAGCATAATACCCTCCAGTTCCATCCACGTTGAAGCAAATGGTGGGTATTTGTTGTTTCTAATGGCTGAGTAATATTCCATTGTATACATAAACCACATCTTCTTTATCCATTCATCTTTCGATGGGCACCGAGGCTCCTTCCACAGTTTGGCTATTGTGGACATGGCTGCTAGAAACATCGGGGTGCAGGTGCCCCGGCGTTTCATTGCATCTGAATCTTCGGGGTAAATCCCTAACAGTGCAATTGCTGGGTCGTAGGGCAGGTCTATTTTTAATTCTTTGAGGAACCTCCACACAGTTTTCCAGAGTGGCTGCACCAGTTCACATTCCCACCAACAGTGTAAGAGGGTTCCCTTTTCTCCGCATCCTCTCCAACATTTGTTGTTTCCTGCCTTGTTAATTTTCCCCATTCTCACTGGTGTGAGGTGGTATCTCATTGTGGTTTTGATTTGTATTTCCCTGATGGCAAGTGATGCAGAGCATTTTCTCATGTGCATGTTGGCCATGTCTATGTCTTCCTCTGTGAGATTTCTCTTCATGTCTTTTGCCCATTTCATGATTGGATTGTTTGTTTCTTTGGTGTTGAGTTTAATAAGTTCTTTATAGATTTTGGAAACTAGCCCTTTATCTGATATGTTATTTGCAAATATCTTCTCCCATTCTGTAGGTTGTCTTTGAGTTTTGTTGACTGTATCCTTTGCTGTGCAAAAGCTTCTTATCTTGATGAAGTCCCAATAGTTCATTTTTGCTTTTGTTTCTTTTGTTTTCGTGGATGTATCTTGCAAGAAGTTACTGTGGCCAAGTTCAAAAAGGGTGTTGCCTGTGTTCTCCTCTAGGATTTTGATGGAGTCTTGTCTCACATTTAAATCTTTCATCCATTTTGAGTTTATCTTTGTGTATGGTGCAAGAGAGTGGTCTAGTTTCATTCTTCTGCATGTGGATGACCAATTTTCCCAGCACCATTTATTGAAGAGACTGTCTTTCTTCCAGTGGATCGTCTTTCCTCCTTTGTCGAATATTAGTTGACCATAAAGTTCAGGGTCCATTTCTGGATTCTCTATTCTGTTCCATTGGTCTATGTGTCTGTTTTTGTGCCAGTACCACACTGTCTTGATGACCACAGCTTTGTAGTACAACCTGAAATCTGGCATTGTGATGCCCCCAGCTATGGTTTTCTTTTTTAAAATTCCCCTGGCTATTCGGGGTCTTTTCTGATTCCACACAAATCTTAAAATAATTTGTTCTAAGTCTCTGAAAAAAGTCCATGGTATTTTGATAGGGATTGCATTGAACGTGTAAATTGCCCTGGGTAGCATTGACATTTTCACAATATTAATTCTGCCAATCCATGAGCATGGAATATTTTTCCATCTCTTTGTGTCTTCCTCAATTTCTTTCAGAAGTGTTCTATAGTTTTTAGGGTATAGATCCTTTACCTCTTTGGTTAGGTTTATTCCTAGGTATCTTATGCTTTTGGGTGCAATTGTAAATGGGATTGACTCCTTAATTTCTCTTTCTTCAGTCTCATTGTTAGTGTATAGGAATGCCATTGATTTCTGGGCATTGATTTTGTATCCTGCCACGCTACCAAATTGCTGTATGAGTTCTAGCAATCTTGGGGTGGAGGCTTTTGGGTTTTCTATGTAGAGTATCATGTCATCGGCGAAGAGGGAGAGTTTGACTTCTTCTTTGCCAATTTGAATGCCTTTAATGTCTTTTTGTTGTCTGATTGCTGAGGCTAGGACTTCCAATACTATGTTGAATAGCAGTGGTGAGAGTGGACATCCCTGTCTGGTTCCTGATCTTAGGGGAAAGGCTCCCAGTGCTTCCCCATTGAGAATGATATTTGCTGTGGGCTTTTCGTAGATGGCTTTTAAGATATCGAGGAAAGTTCCCTCTATCCCTACACTCTGAAGAGTTTTAATCAGGAATGGATGCTGTATTTTGTCAAATGCTTTCTCTGCATCTAATGAGAGGATCATATGGTTCTTGGTTTTTCTCTTGCTGATATGATGAATCACATTGATTGTTTTACGAGTGTTGAACCAGCCTTGCATCCCGGGGATAAATCCTACTTGGTCATGGTGAATAATTTTCTTAATGTGTTGTTGGATCCTATTGGCTAGTATCTTGTTGAGAATTTTTGCATCCATGTTCATCAGGGATATTGGTCTGTAATTCTCCTTTTTGGTGGGGTCTTTGTCTGGTTTTGGAATTAAGGTGATGCTGGCCTCATAGAATGAGTTTGGAAGTACTCCATCTCTTTCTATCTTTCCAAACAGCTTTAGTAGAATAGGTATGATTTCTTCTTTAAACGTTTGATAGAATTCCCCTGGGAAGCCATCTGGCCCTGGACTCTTGTGTCTTGGGAGGTTTTTGATGACTGCTTCAATTTCCTCCCTGGTTATTGGCCTGTTCAGGTTTTCTATTTCTTCCTGCTCCAGTTTTGGTAGTTTGTGGCTTTCCAGGAATGCGTCCATTTCTTCTAGATTGCCTAATTTATTGGCGTAGAGCTGTTCATAATATGTTTTTAAAATCGTTTGTATTTCCTTGGTGTTGGTAGTGATCTCTCCTTTCTCATTCATGATTTTATTAATTTGAGTCTTCTCTCTCTTCTTTTTAATAAGGTTGGCTAATGGTTTATCTATCTTATTAATTCTTTCAAAGAACCAACTCCTGGTTCTATTGATCTGTTCCACAGTTCTTCTGGTCTCAATTTCGTTGAGTTCTGCTCGAATTTTAATTAACTCTCTTCTTCTGCTGGGCGTCGGGTCGATTTGCTGCTTCTTCTCTAGCTCCTTTATGTGTAAGGTTAGCTTTTGTATTTGAGTTCTTTCCAGTTTTTGAATGGATGCTTGTATTGCGATGTATTTCCCCTCAGGACTGCTTTTGCTGCATCCCAAAGATTTTGAACAGTTGTATCTTCATTCTCATTAGTTTCCATGAATCTTTTTAATTCTTCCTTAATTTCCTGGTTGACCCTTTTATCTTTTAGCAGGATGGTCCTTAACCTCCACGTGTTTGAGGTCCTTCCAAACTTCTTCTTGTGATTGAGTTCTAATTTCAAGGCGTTATGGTCTGAGAATATGCAGGGGACGATCCCAATCTTTTGGTATCGGTTCAGACCCGATTTGTGACCCAGTATGTGGTCTATTCTGGAAAAAGTTCCATGTGCACTTGAGAAGAATGTGTATTCAGTTGAGTTTGGATGTAAAGTTCTGTAGATATCTGTGAAATCTATCTGGTCCAGTGTATCATTTAAAGCTCTCGTTTCTTTGGAGATGTTGTGTTTAGAAGACCTATCAAGGGTAGAGAGAGCTAGATTGAAGTCACCAAGTATAAGTGTATTATTATCTAAGTATTTCTTTACTTTGGTTAATAATTCGTTTAAGTATTTGGCAGCTCCCACATTCGGGGCATATATATTGAGGATTGTTAAGTCCTCTTGTTGGATAGATCCTTTAAGTATGATATAGTGTCCCTCTTCGTCTCTCACTACTGTCTTCGGAGTGAATTTTAGTTTATCTGATATAAGGATGGCTACCCCTGCTTTCTTTTGAGAACCATTTGAATGGTAAATGGTTCTCCAACCTTTTATTTTCAGGTTGTAGGTGTCCTTCTGTCTAAAATGAGTCTCTTGTAGACAGCAAATAGATGGGTCCTGCTTTTTTATCCAGTCTGAAACCCTGCGCCTTTTGATGGGGTCATTAAGCCCGTTCACGTTCAGAGTTACTATTGACAGATATGAGTTTAGTGTCATCATGATATCTATTTAGTCCTTGTTTTTGTGGATTGTTCCACTGAACTTCTTCTTAAAGGGGAATTTTAAGAGTCCCCCTTAAAATTTCTTGCAGAGCTGGTTTGGAGGTCACATATTCTTTCAGTTCCTGCCTGTCTTGGAAGCTCTTTATCTCTCCTTCCATTTTGAATGAGAGCCTTGCTGGATAAAGTATTCTTGGTTGCATGTTCTTCTCATTTAGGACCCTGAATATATCCTGCCAGCCCTTTCTGGCCTGCCAGGTCTCTGTGGAGAGGTCTGCTGTTACCCTAATATTCCTCCCCATGAAAGTCAGGGACTTCTTGTCTCTTGCTGCTTTAAGGATCTTCTCTTTATCTTTGGAATTTGCAAGCTTCACTATTAGATGTCGAGGTGTTGAACGGTTTTTATTGATTTTAGGGGGGGATCTCTCTATTTCCTGGATCTGAATGCCTGTTTCCCTTCCCAGATTGGGAAAGTTTTCAGCTAGGATTTGTTCAAATACATATTCTGGCCCTCTGTCCCTTTCGGCGCCCTCGGGAACCCCAATTAAACGTAGATTTTTCTTCCTTAGAGTGTCATTTATTTCCCTTAATCTGTCTTCATGGTTCTTTAATTGTTTATCTCTTTTTTCCTCAGTTTCCCTCTTTGCCATTAACTTGTCTTCTATGTCACTCACTCGTTCTTCCACCTCGTTAACCCTCGTCGTTAGGACTTCTAGTTTGGATTGCATCTCATTCAGTTGATTTTTAATTTCTGCCTGATTGGATCTAAATTCTGCAGTCATGAAGTCTCGTGAGTCCTTAATGCTTTTTTCTAGAGCCACCAGTAGCTGTATAATAGTGCTTCTGAATTGGCTTTCTGACATTGAATTGTAATCCAGATTTTGTAGCTCTGTGGGAGAGAGGGCTGTTTCTGATTCTTTCTTTTGAGGTGAGGTTTTCCTTCTAGTCATTTTGCTCAGTGCGGAGTGGCCAAAAACAAGTTGTATTGGGAGAATGAGAGAAAGAGAGAGAAGGAAAGAAAAGAGAAAAAGAAAAAAGAAAAAGAAAAGAAAAAGGAAAGAAGAGAAGAAAAAGGGAAAGAAAAAGAAAGAAAGGTGAAAAAAAAAGGGGGTGGGGGAAGCAATCAGAAATCAAAAAGAAAAGAAAAAAGAAAAGAAAAAAAAAACACGGGGGAGTATTTCTGTAGAGTTTAAGTCCCTTGACTTCCCCTGGAACTGGTCCGTCCAGCTGGTCTTCTGGGGGAGGGGCCTGTTGCGCTGATTTTCAGGTGTTAGCACTTGGGGGAGCTGCTCTGCCCCTGCCTGCTGCAGGGCTCAGCGGGGGTTGTTTACCCCGTGAGGTCTCAGGAGGATCAGCGGCAGTTGCTATGGCAACTCTGGAAGCCTGGATTCAGTCTCCGCAGGAACTACGGGGCTCGGGGCTCTCGGCTCTCCGTCCGCAGGGCCTGGAGGCTCCGGGGCGGGGCCGCTGATCTGCTCAGCTCGGGGCAGGAGCGTCCTTGCTGTCCTGGGCCCTCCCGGCCTCTGCCTGTCCCGGGGGGAGGCCGGATCCTGGGCTGTGTCCCGGCGCCCTGTGCTCCCGGGCCTGTGTTGTTGGATTTGCGCTCCCGCCCCGCAGCTCCCTCCCTGGAGCCGCTCCCGAGCCCCTCCGAACTGCTCCGGTGCGTGCTGCAGCCCTTAGGGAGCTCGGTGCACTCTCCTGCGCTTGCAGGTGCCTGTTAGTGTCCCCGGGAGCCCGAGGGCATCCCCGCCCTCCTGGGTCCTGCTCCAACTCCCTGCGAGCCCCTTTCCGCCCGCCCGGGAAGGTTGGTGCAGCTCCTGCTCCTCCGGGACGGGGCTCTCCTGTCCTGGGGACACTCGCCCCGGCCTCAGCCCGGCTCCTCCGGGGCCCCTCCCCCTCGGAGGCCTTTTGTTTCTTTATTTCTTTTCCCCGTCTTCCTACCTTGATAGAAGCGTGAACTCCTCTCACTGTAGCATTCCAGCTGGTCTCTCTTTAAATCTCAGGCCGAATTCGTAGATTTTCAGGATGGTTTGAAGGTTATCTAGGTAATTTGTTGGGGACAGGTGATTTGGGGACCCTACTCCTCCGCCATCTTGCCCCTCCTCTCAGTCCATGGTATTTTGATAGGGATTGCATTGAACGTGTAAATTGCCCTGGGTAGCATTGACATTTTCACAATATTAATTCTGCCAATCCATGAGCATGGAATATTTTTCCATCTCTTTGTGTCTTCCTCAATTTCTTTCAGAAGTGTTCTATAGTTTTTAGGGTATAGATCCTTTACCTCTTTGGTTAGGTTTATTCCTAGGTATCTTATGCTTTTGGGTGCAATTGTAAATGGGATTGACTCCTTAATTTCTCTTTCTTCAGTCTCATTGTTAGTGTATAGGAATGCCATTGATTTCTGGGCATTGATTTTGTATCCTGCCACGCTACCAAATTGCTGTATGAGTTCTAGCAATCTTGGGGTGGAGGCTTTTGGGTTTTCTATGTAGAGTATCATGTCATCGGCGAAGAGGGAGAGTTTGACTTCTTCTTTGCCAATTTGAATGCCTTTAATGTCTTTTTGTTGTCTGATTGCTGAGGCTAGGACTTCCAATACTATGTTGAATAGCAGTGGTGAGAGTGGACATCCCTGTCTGGTTCCTGATCTTAGGGGAAAGGCTCCCAGTGCTTCCCCATTGAGAATGATATTTGCTGTGGGCTTTTCGTAGATGGCTTTTAAGATATCGAGGAAAGTTCCCTCTATCCCTACACTCTGAAGAGTTTTGATCAGGAATGGATGCTGTATTTTGTCAAATGCTTTCTCTGCATCTAATGAGAGGATCATATGGTTCTTGGTTTTTCTCTTGCTGATATGATGAATCACATTGATTGTTTTACGAGTGTTGAACCAGCCTTGCATCCCGGGGATAAATCCTACTTGGTCATGGTGAATAATTTTCTTAATGTGTTGTTGGATCCTATTGGCTAGTATCTTGTTGAGAATTTTTGCATCCATGTTCATCAGGGATATTGGTCTGTAATTCTCCTTTTTGGTGGGGTCTTTGTCTGGTTTTGGAATTAAGGTGATGCTGGCCTCATAGAATGAGTTTGGAAGTACTCCATCTCTTTCTATCTTTCCAAACAGCTTTAGTAGAATAGGTATGATTTCTTCTTTAAACGTTTGATAGAATTCCCCTGGGAAGCCATCTGGCCCTGGACTCTTGTGTCTTGGGAGGTTTTTGATGACTGCTTCAATTTCCTCCCTGGTTATTGGCCTGTTCAGGTTTTCTATTTCTTCCTGCTCCAGTTTTGGTAGTTTGTGGCTTTCCAGGAATGCGTCCATTTCTTCTAGATTGCCTAATTTATTGGCGTAGAGCTGTTCATAATATGTTTTTAAAATCGTTTGTATTTCCTTGGTGTTGGTAGTGATCTCTCCTTTCTCATTCATGATTTTATTAATTTGAGTCTTCTCTCTCTTCTTTTTAATAAGGTTGGCTAATGGTTTATCTATCTTATTAATTCTTTCAAAGAACCAACTCCTGGTTCTATTGATCTGTTCCACAGTTCTTCTGGTCTCAATTTCGTTGAGTTCTGCTCGAATTTTAATTAACTCTCTTCTTCTGCTGGGCGTCGGGTCGATTTGCTGCTTCTTCTCTAGCTCCTTTATGTGTAAGGTTAGCTTTTGTATTTGAGTTCTTTCCAGTTTTTGAATGGATGCTTGTATTGCGATGTATTTCCCCCTCAGGACTGCTTTTGCTGCATCCCAAAGATTTTGAACAGTTGTATCTTCATTCTCATTAGTTTCCATGAATCTTTTTAATTCTTCCTTAATTTCCTGGTTGACCCTTTTATCTTTTAGCAGGATGGTCCTTAACCTCCACGTGTTTGAGGTCCTTCCAAACTTCTTCTTGTGATTGAGTTCTAATTTCAAGGCGTTATGGTCTGAGAATATGCAGGGGACGATCCCAATCTTTTGGTATCGGTTCAGACCCGATTTGTGACCCAGTATGTGGTCTATTCTGGAAAAAGTTCCATGTGCACTTGAGAAGAATGTGTATTCAGTTGAGTTTGGATGTAAAGTTCTGTAGATATCTGTGAAATCTATCTGGTCCAGTGTATCATTTAAAGCTCTCGTTTCTTTGGAGATGTTGTGTTTAGAAGACCTATCAAGGGTAGAGAGAGCTAGATTGAAGTCACCAAGTATAAGTGTATTATTATCTAAGTATTTCTTTACTTTGGTTAATAATTCGTTTAAGTATTTGGCAGCTCCCACATTCGGGGCATATATATTGAGGATTGTTAAGTCCTCTTGTTGGATAGATCCTTTAAGTATGATATAGTGTCCCTCTTCGTCTCTCACTACTGTCTTCGGAGTGAATTTTAGTTTATCTGATATAAGGATGGCTACCCCTGCTTTCTTTTGAGAACCATTTGAATGGTAAATGGTTCTCCAACCTTTTATTTTCAGGTTGTAGGTGTCCTTCTGTCTAAAATGAGTCTCTTGTAGACAGCAAATAGATGGGTCCTGCTTTTTTATCCAGTCTGAAACCCTGCGCCTTTTGATGGGGTCATTAAGCCCGTTCACGTTCAGAGTTACTATTGACAGATATGAGTTTAGTGTCATCATGATATCTATTTAGTCCTTGTTTTTGTGGATTGTTCCACTGAACTTCTTCTTAAAGGGGAATTTTAAGAGTCCCCCTTAAAATTTCTTGCAGAGCTGGTTTGGAGGTCACATATTCTTTCAGTTCCTGCCTGTCTTGGAAGCTCTTTATCTCTCCTTCCATTTTGAATGAGAGCCTTGCTGGATAAAGTATTCTTGGTTGCATGTTCTTCTCATTTAGGACCCTGAATATATCCTGCCAGCCCTTTCTGGCCTGCCACGTCTCTGTGGAGAGGTCTGCTGTTACCCTAATATTCCTCCCCATGAAAGTCAGGGACTTCTTGTCTCTTGCTGCTTTAAGGATCTTCTCTTTATCTTTGGAATTTGCAAGCTTCACTATTAGATGTCGAGGTGTTGAACGGTTTTTATTGATTTTAGGGGGGGATCTCTCTATTTCCTGGATCTGAATGCCTGTTTCCCTTCCCAGATTGGGAAAGTTTTCAGCTAGGATTTGTTCAAATACATATTCTGGCCCTCTGTCCCTTTCGGCGCCCTCGGGAACCCCAATTAAACGTAGGTTTTTCTTCCTTAGAGTGTCATTTATTTGCCTTAATCTGTCTTCATGGTCCTTTAATTGTTTGTCTCTTTTTTCCTCAGTTTCCCTCTTTGCCATTAACTTGTCTTCTATGTCACTCACTCGTTCTTCCACCTCGTTAACCCTCGTCGTTAGGACTTCTAGTTTGGATTGCATCTCATTCAGTTGATTTTTAATTTCTGCCTGATTGGATCTAAATTCTGCAGTCATGAAGTCTCGTGAGTCCTTAATGCTTTTTTCTAGAGCCACCAGTAGCTGTATAATAGTGCTTCTGAATTGGCTTTCTGACATTGAATTGTAATCCAGATTTTGTAGCTCTGTGGGAGAGAGGGCTGTTTCTGATTCTTTCTTTTGAGGTGAGGTTTTCCTTCTAGTCATTTTGCTCAGTGCGGAGTGGCCAAAAACAAGTTGTATTGGGAAAAGGAGAGAAAGAGAGAGAAGGAAAGAAAAGAGAAAAAGAAAAAAGAAAAAGAAAAGAAAAAGGAAAGAAGAGAAGAAAAAGGGAAAGAAAAAGAAAGAAAGGTGAAAAAAAAGGGGGGTGGGGGAAGCAATCAGAAATCAAAAAGAAAAGAAAAAAGAAAAGAAAAAAAAAACACGGGGGAGTATTTCTGTAGACTTTAAGTCCCTTGACTTCCCTGGAACTGGTCCGTCCAGCTGGTCTTCTGGGGGAGGGGCCTGCTGCGCTGATTTTCAGGTGTTAGCACTTGGGGGAGCTGCTCTGCCCCTGCCTGCTGCAGGGCTCAGCGGGGGTTGTTTACCCCGTGAGGTCTCAGGAGGAACAGTTGCAGTTGCTATGGCAACTCTAGAAGCCTGGATTCAGCCTCCGCAGGAACTACGGGGGCTCGGGGCTCTCGGCTTTCCATCTGCAGGGCCTGGAGGCTCCGGGGCGGGGCCGCTGATCTGCTCAGTTCGGGGCAGGAGCGTCCTTGCTGTCCTGGGCCCTCCCGGCCTCTGCCTGTCCCGGGGGGAGGCCGGATCCTGGGCTGTGTCCCGGCGCCCTGTGCTCCGGGGCCTGCGTTGTTGGATTTGCGCTCCCGCCCCGCAGCTCCCTCCCTGGAGCCGCTCCCGAGCCCCTCCGAACTGCTCCGGTGCGTGCTGCAGCCCTTAGGGAGCTCGGAGCACTCTCCTGCGCGCGCAGGTGTCTGTTAGTGTCCCCGGGAGCCCGAGGGCATCCCCGCCCTCCTGGGTCCTGCTCCAACTCCCTGCGAGCCCCTTTCCGCCCGTCCGGGAAGGTTGGTGCAGCTCCTGCTCCTCCGGGACGGGGCTTTCCTGTCCTGGGGACACTCGCCCCGGCCTCAGCCCGGCTCCTCCGGGGCCCCTCCCCCTCGGAGGCCTTTTGTTTCTTTATTTCTTTTTCCCCGTCTTCCTACCTTGATAGAAGCGTGAACTCCTCTCACTGTAGCATTCCAGCTGGTCTCTCTTTAAATCTCAGGCCGAATTCGTAGATTTTCAGGATGGTTTGAAGGTTATCTAGGTAATTTGTTGGGGACAGGTGATTTGGGGACCCTACTCTTCCGCCATCTTGCCCCTCCTCCCTCGTATATGGATTTTATGATGTTGAGGTATAGTCTCTCTATCCCTACTTCATTGAGGGTTTTTTCCAATAAACGATGTTGTATTTAGTAAAATGCTTTTTCTGCATCTATTGACAGGCTTATGTGGTTCCTATGCTTTCTTTAATTAAAGTGATGTATCACATTGATTGATTTGCAAATATTGAACCACCACTAAACCCAGGAATAAATACTTCACAATAGTAGTGAATAATTCTTTTAATGTACTCTTGAATTCAATTTTCTAGTATTTTATTGAGAATATCCACATTCATGTTCATCAGGGATATTAGCCTATAATTCTCTTTTTTAGTTGGGTCTTTATTTGGTTTTGGAATCGAGGTAATGCTGACTTTATAGAATGAGTTTAGAAATTCTTCCATTTCTATGTTTTTTTAACAGTTTAAGGAAGATGTGGTTTATGTATACAATGGAATATTACTCAGCCATTAGAAATGACAAATACCCACCATTTGCTTCAACGTGGATGGAACTGGAGGGTATTATGCTGAGTGAAGTAAGTCAATCGGAGAAGGACAAACAGTGTATGTTCTCATTCATTTGGGGAATATGAATAATAGTGAAACGGAATATAAGGGAAGGGAGAAGAAATGTGTGGGAAATATCAGAAAGGGAGACAGAACATGAAAGACTCCTAACTCTGGGAAACGAACTAGGGGTGGTGGAGGGGAGAGGGCAGGGGTGGGGGTGAATGGGTGGAGGCACTGAGGGGGACACTTGACGGGATGAGCACTGAGTGTTATTCTGTAGGTTGGTAAATTGAACACCAATAAAAATTAATTTATTAAAAAAAAGATAAAGGGCTAGTATCCAAGATCTATAAAGAACTTATTTAACTCAACAGCAAAGAAACAAACAATCCAATCATGAAATGGGCAAAAGACATGAACAGAAATCTCACGGAGGAAGACATAGTCATGGCCAACACGCACATGAGAAAATGCTCTGCATCACCTGCCATCAGGGAAATACAAATCAAAACCACAATGAGTTACCACCTCACACCAGTGAGAATGGGGAAAATGTAACAAGGGAGGAAACAACAAATGTTGGAGAGGATGTGGAGAAAAGGGAACCCTCTTACACTGTTGGTGGGAATGTGAACTGGTGCAGCCACTCTGGAAAACTGTGTTGAGGGTCCTCAAAGAGTTAAAAATAGACCTGCTGTACGACCCAGCAATTGCACTTCTGGGGATTTACCCCAAAGATACAGATGCAATGGAACGCCGGGACACCTGTTCCCTGATGTTTCTAGCAGCAATGTGCACAATAGCCAAACTGTGGAAGGAACCTCGGTGTCCATCAAAAGATGAATGGATAAAGAAGATGTGGTTTATATATACAATGGAGTATTACTCAGCCATTAGAAACGACAAATACCCACCATTTGCTTCAACGTGGATGGAACTGGAGGGTATTATGCTGAGTGAAGTAAGTCAATCGGAGAAGGACAAACATATATGGTCTCATTCATTTGGGGAATATAAAAATAGTGAAAGGGAATAAAGGGGAAAGGAGAAAAAATAAGTGGGAAATATCAGAAAGGGAGGCAGAACATGAAAGACTCCTAACTCTGGGAAACGAACTAGGGATTGTGGAAGGGGAGGTGGGTGGGGGTGACTGGGTGGCAGGCACTGAAGGGGGCACTTGACGGGATGAGCACTGAGTGTTATTCTGTATGTTGACAAATTGAACACCAAAAAAAATAAATTTAAAAAATGAAAAAAAAAACAGTTTAAGGAATATAGGTATTAGCTATTTTTTAAATGGCTAGTAGAATTCCCTTGGGAAGCCATGTGGCCCTGGACTTTTGTTTGTTGGGATATTTTTTATTAGTGATTCAATTTCCTTGCTGGTTATGGATCCATTTATATTTTCTCTTTCTTCTTGTTTCCATTTTTGTAGTTTGTAAGTTTCTAGGAATCTATTCATTTCTTCCAGGTTGCCTAGTTTCTTAGCATGTAATTTTCATAGTATTTTCTTATAAATGTTTGTATTTCTGTGGTGTTGGCTGTGGTCTCTCCTCTTTCATTTGTGATTTTATCTACTTGGGTTCTTTTATCTTTTTGATAAGTCTGGCTAAGGGGTTATCAATTTTATTAATTCTTACAAGGAACTATCTCTTAGTTTCACTAATTTATTCTCTTGGGGTTTTGTGTTGTTGTTTCTATATTAATTATTTCTGCTCTGGTATTTATTATTTCCCTTCCTCTGTTGGTTTTAGGCTTTATTTGCTGTTTACTTTCTAGTTCGTTTAGGTGTAAGTTTAGGTTGTGTATTTGAGATCTTTCTTGCTCCTTGAGGTGAGCCTGTATTGCTATATATTTCCATCTTATAACTGCTTTTGCTGAATCTGAAAGGTTTTGGATTGTCATGTTTTCATTTTCATTTGCTTCCATGTATTTTTTTACTTATTTAATTTCCTGGTTAATTAATTCATTCTTTAATAGGATGTTCTTTAACCTCCATGTATTTTTGGTCTTTCCAAATTCTTTCCTGTGGTTGAATTCATGTTTCATAATATTGTGGTCTGAAAATATGCATGGTATGATCTTGATGGTTTTGTACTTCTTGAGGGCTGATTTGTGATCCAGTATGTGATCTATTCTAAAGAATTATCCATGTGCACTAGAAAAGAATGTGTATTCTGCTGCTTTAGGATGAAATGTTCTGAATATATCTGTGAAGTCCATCTGATCTGGTGTGTCATTCAAAGCCATCGTTTCCTTGTTGATTTTCTGTTTAAATTATCTGTCCATTGCTGTAAGTGTGGTGTTAAGTCCACTACTATTATTGCAATTTTATCAATGAGTTTCTTTATGTTTATTATGAATTTATATATATGTTTATAAACATTTAGAAGTATATATTTATATATTATTTATATAATAAATGTATATAATATATAAATATTTATATATAAATATATTAGTAAATATATAAATAAATATATAGATTTAGAAGCTCCCAAGTCAGAGGCATAAATATTTACAATTGCTAGATCTTGATGGATAGACCCCTTAATTATGATATAGTGTCCTTTATCTCTTGTTACAATCTTTAGTTTAAAATCTAGTTTATCTGATATAAGTATGACCACTCTGTCTTTCTTTTTCATCCATTAGCATGACAGATGTTTCAACATTGCCTCACTTTCAATCTGCAGGTGGCTTTAGATCTAAAATGAGTCTCTGATAGGCAGCATTTAGATGTATAGATGGGTCTTCTTTTTTATGCATTCTGATACCCTATGTCTTTTGGACGGCACACTTAGCTTATTTGCCTTTAGAGTGATTACAAAAGATATTAATTTAGTGCCATTGTGTTATCTGTAGAGTTGGTGTTTCTGGTGATGTTTTTTGCTCTTTTTAAAGTTTGTTGCTTTGGGTCATTTTTTTCTTTTCTAAACTCAATGAATTCCCCTTAAATTTTCTTTTAGGATAGGTTTAGCTTTTGTTTTTCTGGAAAAACTCTTTTAGTTTTGTTTTTCTGGGACATTCTATCTCTTCTATTCAGAAGGACATCCTTGCTGGATAAAAAAATTCTTGATTCTGTATTTTTTCCATTCAGAATGTTGAATATTTCCCGCCACTATTTTCTGCCCTGCCAAGTTTCTGTGGAAGGATGTGCTATAATGTGATATGTCTTCCCTTGTAGGTTAAGGTTTTTTTTTTCACTTTCTGCCCTCATGATTCTTTCTTTGTCTCTGTGTTTTGTGAATCTGACTACGATATACCTTGGTGATGGTCAGCTTTTGTTGAATTTAATGGGAGTTGTCTGTGTTTCTTGGACTTTGATGTCTGTGTCCTTTCTCAGATTAAGAAAGTTTTCAGCTATGGTTTGTTTGAATAAACATTGCACCCCTTTCCTCTCTTCATCATCTGGAAATCCTATGATACAAATGTTATTACATTTCAATAAGTCATTGAGTTCCATAAGTCTACATTCATGATCCATTATCTTTGTTTCCCTCTTCTTTTCAGCTTCATTATTTTCTATAATTGTATCTTCTATTTCACTGATTCCTTCTGCTTCATCCATCCTCATTTTTATGACCTCCACTTGGGATTGCATTCCAGTTATAGCATTTTAAATTTTGGCCTCACTAGTTTTTAGTTTTTATCTCTGCAGTAATAGATTCTCTAATTTCTTCTATGCTTTTGTTCAAGCCCAGCTAGCATTCTTATAACCATTGTTTTGATTTCAGTTTCTGACATTTTACTTATATCTCTATTAATTAAATCCCTGGCATTGAGTTCCACTTCCCATTCGTTCTTTTAGGGTAAATTTCTCTGTCTTCTCATTTTTTTCCAGGAAAGAAA
The DNA here is from genome assembly GCF_905146905.1 of Nyctereutes procyonoides. Taxonomy (NCBI): domain Eukaryota; kingdom Metazoa; phylum Chordata; class Mammalia; order Carnivora; family Canidae; genus Nyctereutes; species Nyctereutes procyonoides. The sequence continues at coordinate 59,366,237 of NW_026575125.1, read as the reverse complement.
AAAAAAAGAAAAAGCATAAATACTAGATAGAAAAAAGAAAAAAACATAAATGAAAATTAGATATTGGAAGTGTTTGGTCTGATTGTTAAAATAATTAGATCCCAAAATTTGACAAATAAAATAAAAGTAAACTGAGAATAAAAATAATATATAAATTTTTAAAAATCACTAATAAAAGTAAAGAAGAAATTGAAAAAATACAAAAAAAGAAATAATAATAATAAATAAAGAATAAAATTTGAAAGAAGCCAGATCCTATTTGTTTCTAGAGCTGAAGTTTTGCAGTACACTAAGATCAGTAAACTTGGTGCAAGCTAATTGTGCTGGCCTTCTGGGGGAGAGGCCTGTTGCACTTCTTCTCAAGCAGATTTGCCCAAGTGGAAATGTACATCTAGGGTGCAGGGGGTGGGACTTGTAAGCTGCTCTAGCCTCCACTAGGTGGTCCTGTTTTGCTCCCTGAAGGCTTTAAGTGCTGATGGGTGGGATGAATGTGGCATCATCCCACTCTCTAGCCCCAGAGCTGAAAGTTCACACCCCCTACTCTTCAGTGAGCTATCACAGAAATCACTTTTGTGTCGCTGGTTTCCATCAGAAATCTGCATTCACCCTGCCTGTGTCCAATCTTTTTTATATCAGGCATACAAATAAGTTTCAAAACTTCAAATTTTAGAGACTCCTTCAGGGAAGACCCACATTCTTCCTTTCACCACACTTTTGCCATTTGCCAGGCCCATCCCAGGAAAGTGGTCATAGTACCACACAGTAATTTGCTGTTTATGGCAAAACAGCAGAAAGCCAACACCAACACTCACTGTTCTCAACTGACTTCCATGCTCCTATGCCTGCAAATAGTGCAGTAATTAGGCACTACCCATTCTTCTTGCAGCCCAGGTGATCCCCACATAATAATACCATGCTGGGGATTCTGTCCAACTTTGCCACTGAAGCACCTATAAGCCAAGTGCATCCCCCACTGTAGCAGATTTCTAAAAGTTCAGATTTTGGGCTCCACTGCTTATAATACTTTGAGGTAGCATCTGTAAGCAGGCTCTCTCCCTAGCACTGTATCCAAAGCTGTATCTTCCCCAGTTGAACTCTCCACACCTCACGCCTTCCAAAAGGTGGTCACTTTTCTACTTGTGGACTTGTAGTTTTTGTTCTCTCAGACCTCCAATTAATTTCATGGGTGTTCAGAATAATTTCATAACATTATAACTCTGTTCAAGAGATGAGACAAGTTTAGGATCCCTTTAATTCCTCCTCCATCTTAACTCCTCCCCAAGGCTTATATTCATAACATATAAATAACTTTTACAAGTGAACAACAACAAGAAAGCAATTTAAAGATGATCAACTTACTCAAATAGACATCTCTCCAGAGAAGGTATATAGATGACCAATAAACACATGAAAAGATATTCATTTTCATTAGCTGTTCTTGAAATGCAAATCACAACCACAATGAAGGACCAGTTTAGACTCACTGGAATGCCTATAATTAAAATTTAAAAATAGGGGTACCTGGATGACTCACTCAAGTAAGCATCCAACTATTGGTTTCAACTCAGGAAATGATCTCAGGGTCATGGGACTGAGCATCCCTTTGAGTTCCATGCTCAGCACAGTCTGCTTAGGATTCTCTCCCTCTCATTCCCCCAGTTGCCTCCCACTCTGCTCGCTCTCTCTCTCTCTCTCTCCCGCTCTCTCTCTCTCTCTGCAATGAACAAATCTATTAAAAATATAAAAAATAAGTGCTGGAGAGGTTGTGGAGAATATTGAAACTTTGAAAATTGCTGGCAAGAAAGTAAATGATTCTCCTGCTCAGGAAACCGTTTGCTGTCTTCTTAAAATGTTAAACATAAAATTAGCACATAACCCATCAACTCCACCACTAAGAATATACCAAAAGAATTGAAAACAATACTCAACAAATATATGTACACATATGTTTGTAGAAGCATTATTCATAATTGCAAAAAAGATAGAAATGGTACAAATGTCCATCAATGGATGAGTGGATAAGCAAACTGTACTACATACATATAATTGAATATTATTCAGCCATAAAAATAAATGAAAAACTGATAGATACTGAAACATAATAAACTTTCAAAACATGCTAAGTGAAAGACCAGAAACAAAGGTCATACATTGTATGTTTCCATTTATAGGAAATATTCAGAATAGGTAAATTCATAAAAACATAAGCAGCATTGCTTTTATCCAGGACCTGGGAGTTGAGGGAATTGGGAGAAACTGCATAATGAATAAAAAGTTTTCCTTGGGAGTACTGGAAATGTTTGAGAATGACATAGAGGTGGTAGGTGCACAACAATGTGAATGTACTAGATTCCAAAAACTTGTTCACTTTAAAAATGTTAACTTTATGTTATGTGACTTTGATTTTGTTTTTTTTTTTGTCAGTAAATTTTTTTAATTGAAGTTTACTTTGCTAACATATAGCATAACACCCAGGGCTCATCCCATCAAGTGCCCCACTCAGTGCCTGTCATACACTACCCCAACCCCCCGCCCACCTCCCTTTCCACTACTCCTTGTTCATTCCTAGAGATAGGTGTCTCTACTGTTCTGTTACACTCACTGATAATTCCACTCATTTTATCTCCTTTCCCCTTTATTCCCTTTCACTATTTTTCATATTCCACAAATGAATGAGTTCATCTAATGTTTGTATTTCTCTGACAGACTTATTTGACTCAGCATAATACCCTCCAATTCCATCAACACCGAAGCAAATGGGGGGTATTTGACGTTTCCAATAGCTGAGTAATATTCCATTGTATACATACACCACATCATCTTTATCCATTCAACTTTCAATGGACACTGAGGCTCCTTCCACAGTTTAGCTATTGTGGACATTGCTGTTATAAACATTGGGGTGCAGGTATTCTGGCTTTTCACTGCATCTGTATCTTTCAGGTAAACCTCAGCAGTGCAATTGCTGGGCAATAGGGCAGTTCTATTTTTAACTCTTTGAGGAACCTCCAAAGTTTTCCAGAGTGGCTGCACCAGTTCACATTCCCACCAACAGTGCAAGAGGGTTCCCCTTGCTCCACATCCTCTTCAACAGTTGTGGTTTCCTGTCTTGTTAATTTTCACCATTCTAACTGGTGTGAGGTGGTATTTCAATGTGGTTTTGATTTGTATTTCCCTGATAGCCAGTGATGCAGAGGATTTTCTCATGTCCTTGTTGGCCATGTGTATGTCTTCTTTGGTGAAATTTCTGTTCATGTCTTTTGCCCATTTCATGATTGGATTGTTAGTAGATCTTGGATACTAGCCCTTTACCTGATAGGTCATTCGCAAATACCTTCTCCCATACTGTAGGTTGTCTTGACTGTTTTTTTTCCATACAGAAGCTATTTATCTTCATTAACTACCAAAAATTGATTGTGCTTCTGTTTCACTTGCCTTTATGCATGTATTTTGTAAGAAGTTGCTGTGTCCAAGTTCAAATTTGAAACTAGAACTAAATCACAAGAATAAGTTTGGAAGAAATTCAAACATGTGGAGGTTAAACACCATCCTGCTAAAAGACAAAAGGGTCAACCAGGAAATTAAGAAGAATTAAAAAGATTCATGGAAACTAATGAGATTGAAGGTACAACCCTGCAAAATCTTTGGAATACAGCAAGAGCAGTCAAGAGGGGGAAATACATCGCAATACAAGCATCCATCAAAAAACTGGAAAAAAACTCAAATACAAAAGCTAACCTTGCACCTAAAGGAGCTGGAGAAAGAACAACATGTAGATCCTACACCTGCAGAAAAAGAGAGTTAATAATGATTTCAGCAGAAGTCAATGAAATAGAGAACAGAAGAAATGTGGAAGAGATCACCATAATCAGGAATGGTTCCTTGAAAGAAATAATAAAATACATAAACCATTAGCCAGCCTTATTAAAAAAAAGAGAAAAGACACAAATTAATAAAATCACAAATAAAAAGGGAGAGATCACCACCAAGACCAAGGAAATACAATCAATCTTAAAAACTCATTATGAGCAGCTATATGCCAATAAATTAGGCAATCTAGAAGAAATGGACACACTTCTGGAAAATCACAAACTACCAAAACTGGAACAGGAAGAAATAGAAAACCTGAATAGGCCAATAACCAGGGAGGAAATTGAAGCAGTCATCAAAAACCTCCCAAGACACAAAAGTCCAGGGCCAGATGGCTTCCCAGGTGAATTCAATGAAACATTTAAAGAAGAAACCATACCTATTCTACTAAAGCTGTTGGGAAAGATAGAAAAAGATGGTGTACTTCCAAACTTGTTGTATGAGGCCAGCAACACCTTAATTCCAAAAACAGACAAAGACTCCACCAAAAAGGAGAATTATACACGAATTTCCCTGCTAAACACAGATGCAAAACTTCTCAACAAGATACTAGCCAATATGATCTAACACTACATCAAAACATTATTTACCATGACCAAGTGGGATTTATCCCCGGGATGCAAGGCTGGTTCAACATTCGTAAAGGAAACAATGTGATTGATCATATAAACAAGAGAAAAAACAAGAACCATATGATCCCCTCAATAGATGCAGAGATAGCACTTGACAAAATATAGCATCCATTCCTGCTCAAAACTCCAGTGTGTAGGGATAGAGGGAACATTCCTTAGCATCTTAAAAGCCATCTACAAAAAGCTCACAGCAAATATCATTCTCAATGGGGAAACACTGGGAACCATTCCCCTAAGATCAGAAACCAGACAGGGATGTCCACTCTCACCACTGCTATACAACATAGTACTAGAAGTCCTAGCCTCAGGGATCAGGCAACAAAAAGAAATAAAAGGCATTCAAATTGGCAAAGAAGAAGTCAAACTCTCTCTCTTCACAGAAGACATAATACTGTACGGAGAAAACCCAAAAGACTCCACCCCAAGATTGCTAAAACTCATACAGCAATTTGGCAGTATGGAAGGATAAAAATCAATTGCCCAGAAGTCAGTGGTATTTCTATACACTGACAATGAGACTGAAGAAAGAAATTAAGGAGTCAATCCCATTTACAATTGCACCCAAAAGCAGATACCTAGGAATAAACCTAACCAGAAAGGTAAAGGATCTATACCGTAAAAACTACAGGACACTTCTGAAAGAAGTTTAGGAAGTCACAAAGAGATGGAAAAATATTCCATGCTCATGTATTGGAAGAATTAATATTGTGAAAATGTCAATGTTACCCAGTGCAATTCACACGTTCATTGCAACCCCTATCAAAATACCATGGACTTTCTTCAGAGTTGGAACAAATCATCCTGAGATTTGTCTGCAATCAGAAAAGACCTCGAATGGCCAGGGGATTATTAAAAAAGAAAACCATAGCTGGGGGCAGCACAATGCCAGATTTTATATTGTACTACAAAGCTGTGGTCATCAAGACAGTGTGGTAGTAAAAAAAAAAAAAAAGAAAGTGTGGTACTGGCATAAAAACAGACACATAGATCAATGGAACAGAATAGAGATTCCAGAAGTAGACCCTCAATTCTATGGTTAACTAATATCCCATAAAGCAGGAAAAACTATCCACTGGAACAAAAACAGTCTCTTAAATAAATGGTGCTGGGAAAATGGGATAGCCACATGTGGAAGAATGAAATTAGACCATTCTCTTGTTCCATACAAAAAGATAAACTCAAAATGGATGAAAGATCTAAATGTGAGACAAGAATCCATTGGAATCCTAGAGAAAAACACATGTAACACCTTGTTTGAATTTGGCCACAGCAACTTCTTGCAAGATACATCCATAAAGGCAAGGGAAACAAATGCAAAATTGAATTATTGGGACTTAATCAAGATAAAAAGCTTCTGCACAGCAAAAGAAACAGTCAACAAAACTAAAAGACAACTCAGAAAATGGGAGAAGATCTTTGCAAATCACCTATCAGATAAAGGGCTACTATCCAAGATCTGTAAAGAACTTATTAAACTCAACAGGAAAGAAACAAACAATCCAATCATGAAATGGGTTAAAAACATGAACAGAAATTTCACAAAGGAAGACATAGACATGGCCAACCTGGACATGAAAAAATGCTCCACATCACTGGCCATCAGTGAAATAGAAATCCAAACCACAATGAGATACCACCTCACACCAGTGAGAATGGAGAAAATTAACAAGACAGGAAACCACAACTGTTGAAGAGGATATGGAGAAAGGGGAACCTTCTTGCGCTATTGGTGGGAATGTGAACTGGTGCAGCCACTCTGGAAAACTTTATGGAGGTTCCTCAAAGAGTTAAAAATAGATCTGCCCTATGACCCAGCAATTGTACTGCTGGGGATTTATCCCAGAGATACAGATGCAGTGAAACGCTGAGACATCTGCACCCCAATGTTTATAGCAGCCATGTCCACAATAGCCAAACTGTGGAAGGAGTCTTGGTGTTCATCAAAAGATGAATGGATAAAGATGTGTTCTATGCATACAATGGAATATTACTCAGCCATTAGAAACGACAAATACCCACCATTTGCTTCAACATGGACTGAACTGGAGGGTATTATACTGAGTGAAATAAGTCAATTGGATAAGGGCAAGCATTATATGGTCTCATTCATTTGGGGAATATGAAAATAGTGAAAGCAAATAAAGGGGACAGGAGAGAAAATGAATGAAAATATCAGTGAGGATGGCAGAACATGAGAGACTCCTGACTCTGGGAAATGAACAAGGGGTAGTGGAAACTGAGGTGGGCGGGGTTTGGGGTGACTGGGTGATGGGCACTGAGGGGGGCACTTGGTGGGATTAGCACTGGGCGTTATGTTATATGTTGTCAAATTGAATTCCAATAAAAAAGAGAGGAAACAGAAAAGAAGATTATTCACCATGACCAAGTGGGATTTATCCCTGGGATGTTATGTGACTTTGACCTCAATAAATTATTTTGAAAAAAAAACCCAATAATATTTAGAATATTATAAAACTATTATTTTAGAACAGATGATTTTTATTCTCAATAGTGCTGAAACAAATGTTATGTGAAAATACATAATAGAGTAAAATTTTATCTTAGCTCTCATTTTATGCAAAATAAATTTCACATAGACTACAATGTGAAATGTAAAACACATAGGGATGTTGAAAGTACGTAAAAGAAAACTGATATACCATGCAAACACTAATTTTTTTAAGATTTATTTATTTATTTATTTATTTGAATTTGAGTGAGAAAGAGAGAGGAAGGACAGAGGTAGAGGGAAACAGAAATGTTAGGAGACTTCATGCTGAGGAAGGAGCCTGGTGTGGAGCTTGGTACATTGAACCTGAAAGAAATCAAGAGTTGACCCTTTAACTGGCTGTGCTACTCAGGGGACTCCAAGGAAACACTAATTTTTTAAAAGCAGAAGTGTCTATCAGGTAAACTATACTTAAGAGCAAATAAAACAACTACAAATAAGAGGGATGTTGCACACTGATAAAAAGCATAAAACCACCAGCAAAACCATGAATCTAAACACACATGTTCCAACAGAAGTTCAATATATATGCAGTAAAAACTGAAGTAAAAAGTAAAATTGCCAGGGGCACCTGGGTAGCTCAGTCAGTTAAGCATCTCCCTGGGCTCAGATGTCCTGGGATCAAGCCCCACTTTCGGTCTCTGCTCAGTGGGAAGCCTGCTTCTCCCTCTCCCTCTCCCTCTCCCTCTCCCTCTCTCTCTCCCTCTCCGTCTCCCTCTGCCTGCTGCTTTGCCTGATTCTGCTCTTTCCCTCACTCTCATTTTCTGTCAAATAAATAAACTCTTTAATAAAAAACAAAACACAAATTATCCAATTTAAAAATGGGCAAATGTCATGAACAGTCATTTCTCCAAATAAGATATCCAGGTGGCCAACAGACACATGAAAAAAAAATGTTCATTATCACTTACCATCAAGGAAATGCAAATCAAAGCTAAAATGAGATATCACCTTACACCTTTTAGAATGGCTAAAATCAACAACACAAGAAACAAGAGATGTTGATGAGGGTGTGGAGAAAAAGGAACCCTCTTGCATTTTTGGCAGGAATGCAAACTGGTATAGCCACTTTCTGAGGTTTCTCAGAAAGCTAAAGATAGAACTACCCTATTATCCAGCAATTGCATTACTAGGCATCTAGCGAAAAGGTACAAAAACACTACTTCATGCACCCCCATGTTTATAGCAGCATTATTTACAATAGCCAAGATATGGAAGTAGCCCAAATGTCCATGGAAGGATGAATGGAAAAGGAAATGTGCACACACACATTGGAATATTATTCAGCCATAAAAACTATGAAATCTTGCCATTCGAAATGACATGGATAGAGCTAGAGTATAATGCTAAGTGAAACGAGTCCGAGAAAGACATAACATATGATTTAATTAACATGTGGAATTTTAGGAATAAAACAAACAAATAATGGAAAAAAAGAGAACAAGAGAAGCCAAGAAACCCTCTTAACTATAGAGAACAAACTGATGGATACTGGAGGGGAAGTGGGTGGGGGGGGGTTTAAATATTCAATAGGTTTAAGGAGTGCATTTGTGACGAGCACTGGAATTGTTGTATCAGTATATTGTACACCCAAACCAATATAACACTATGTTAACTATATATAATACTACGTTAACTTTTTAAAATTTTAAAAGTTGGATAACCTGGATGGCTCAGTTGATAGAGCATGCGACTCTCCATCTCAGGGTAATGATTTCAAGCCACATTTTAGGGATGGAGCCTACTTAAAAATTTTATTTTATTTATTTTTCTTTTTTTAATAAATTAATTTTTATTGGTGTTCAATTTACCAACATACAGAATAACACCCAGTGCTCATCCCGTCAAGCATCCCCCTCAGTGCCCGTAACCCACTCACCCCCACCCCCCACCCTCCTCCCCTTCCACCACCCCTAGTTCGTTTCTCAGAGTTAGGAGTCTTTATATTCTGTGTCCCTTTCTGATATTTCCCACACATTTCTTCTCCCTTCCCTTATATTCCCTTTCACTATTATTCATATTCCCCAAATGAATGAGAACATACACTGTTTGTCCTTCTCCGATTGACTTACTTCACTCAGCATAATACCCTCCAGTTCCATCCACGTTGAAGCAAATGGTGGGTATTTGTCGTTTCTAATGGCTGAGTAATATTCCATTGTATACATAAACCACATCTTCTTTATCCATTCATCTTTCGATGGGCACCGAGGCTCCTTCCACAGTTTGGCTATTGTGGACATGGCTGCTAGAAACATCGGGGTGCAGATGTCCCGGCGTTTCATTGCATCTGTATCTTTGGGGTAAATCCCCAACAGTGCAATTGCTGGGTCATAGGGCAGGTCTATTTTTAACTCTTTGAGGAACCTCCACACAGTTTTCCAGAGTGGCTGCACCAGTTCACATTCCCACCAACAGTGTAAGAGGGTTCCCTTTTCTCCGCATCCTCTCCAACATTTGTGGTTTCCTGCTTTGTTAATTTTCCCCATTCTCACTGGTGTGAGGTGGTATCTCATTGTGGTTTTGATTTGTATTTCCCTGATGGCAAGTGATGCGGAGCACTTTCTCATGTGCATGTTTGCCATGTCTATGTCTTCCTCTGTGAGATTTCTCTTCATGTCTTTTGAGCATTTCATGATTGGATTGTTTGTTTCTTTGGTGTTGAGTTGAATAAGTTCTTTAAGGATCTTGGAAACTAGCCCTTTATCTGATACGTCATTTGAAAATATCTTCTCCCATTCTGTAGGTTGTCTTTTAGTTTTGTGGACTGTATCCTTTGCTGTGCAAAAGCTTCTTATCTTGATGAAGTCCCAATAGTTCATTTTTGCTTTTGTTTCTTTTGCTTTCGTGGATGTATCTTGCAAGAAGTTACTGTGGCCAAGTTCAAAAAGGGTGTTGCCTGTGTTCTCCTCTAGGATTTTGATGGAATCTTGTCTCACATTTAGATCTTTCATCCATTTTGAGTTTATCTTTGTGTATGGTGCAAGAGAGTGGTCTAGTTTCATTCTTCTGCATGTGGATGTCCAATTTTCCCAGCACCATTTATTGAAGAGACTGTCTTTCTTCCAGGGGATAGTCTTTCCTCCTTTATCAAATATTAGCTGTGGAAGCTTAAAGGAGTTTAAAGAACATGCTATTGAGAGGAATCTCACAGAGGAAGATACAGGTATGGCCAACAAGCACATGAGAAAGTGCTCCGCATCACTTGTCATCAGGGAAATACAAATCAAAACCACAATGAGATACCACCTCACGCCAGTGAGAATGGGGAAGATTAACAAAGCAGGAAACCACAAATGTTGGAGAGGATGCAGAGAAAAGGGAACCCTCTTACACTGTTGGTGGGAATGTGAACTGCTGCAGCCACTCTGGAAAACTGTGTGGAGGTTCCCTAAAGAGTTAAAAATAGACCTGCCCTATGACCCAGCAATTGCACTGTTGGGGATTTACCCCAAAGATTCAGATGCAATGAAACGCCGGGACACCTGCACCCCGATGTTTCTAGCAGCAATGTGCACAATAGCCAAACTGTGGAAGGAGCCTCGGTGTCCATCGAAAGATGAATGGATAAAGAAGATGTGGTTTATGTTTACAGTGGAATATTACTCAGCCATTAGAAACGACAAATACCCACCATTTGCTTCAACGTGGATGGAACTGGAGGGTATTATGCTGAGTGAAGTAAGTCAATCGGAGAAGGACAAACAGTGTAGGTTCTCATTCATTTGGGGAATATGAATAATAGTGAAAGGGAATATATGGGAAGGGAGAAGAAATGTGTGGGAAATATCAGAAAGGGAGACAGAGCATAAAGACTCCTAACTCTGGGAAACGAACTAGGGGTGGTGGAAGGGGAGGAGGGCGGGGGGTGGGGGTGAATGGGTTACGGGCACTGAGGGGGACACTTGACGGGATGAGCACTGGGTGTTATTCTGTATGTTGGTAAATTGAACACCAATAAAAATTAATTTATTAAAAAAAACAAAGTGGATCACTGGCTTAAATATAAAACATAAATCTGTGACATCTTTAGAAAAAATAGGAAATAATCTTGAGAATCTAGAGATAAGCAAAAAGTTTTTAACATTGATTGATGTCAAAAGCATGATCCATGAAAGGAAAAATTATAAATTAAGCCTTATTAAATTTAAAAACTTTTGCTTGAAAACGAGTGTTAAGGGGCTGACATTAAAAGCTACAGATTCATAGAAAATATTTGCAGATCATATGTCTGACAAAGAAGTAGCATCAAGAATATATAAAGGGCACTCCAAAAGCAATAATATAAAAATTCCAATAGAAAATGGGCAAAACACGTGAACAGACACTCCATTGAAGAGGGTATACAGGTGGTAAATTAGCATATGATAAAATATTCAAACAATTAGCTATTAATGAATGCAAATTTAAATAATGAAATGTCACTATGCACCTATTAGAATGGCTTAAAAAAGAGTGACAATACCAAATGCTGGTAAGGTCGCAGAGAAATGATCATTGCTACATTGTTTTGGGGAACATTAAATGGTGCAGCCGCTCTGGAAATAATTTTGCAATTTTTTTACTAAACAAAACATGCAACTACCATACAACTCAACCATTAGACCCTTAGTCATTTATCCAAGAGAAATGAAAACTTATGTTTACACAGAACACTGTATACAAATGTTTATAATATCCGTGTTCATTAAAACAACTGAAAACAATCAAAATATCCTCCAACATATGGATAATTAAAAACACAGTGGCAAATACACACCATTGAACACAACTCAGAAATAATTGAACTATTGATACATGCAACAACTTAAATGAAGTTCCAGGCAATTATACTGAATGAGAAATATACAATCCCAAAAGGATGCACACTATCTGATTCCATTTATATAAAATTATTGATATAACAAAATTAGAGATATGAAAAAGATTAACAGTTACATGAGATTGAGGGATGAGAGTAAGAACAAAGTTGTTGTGGCTATAAAAAAGCAAAATAAATCTTTGTGCTGATGGAAATGTTCTGTATCTGACTGAGTGTCAATTTCCTGGTTGTGATATAGTGCTATAATTTTTCGAGAAGTTACCATCGAGGGAAACAGGGTAAATAGTACTCAATATCACTTTGTAATAATACTTACAACCACATTTAAATCTAAACTTAGGGGTAAATAAATAAATAAATAAATAAATAAATAAATAATAAAATAAATAAACTTAGGGGTACCTGGGTGACTCAGTGGTTGAGCCTTAGACTCGGGGCATGATCCCGGGATCCTGAGATCAAGACCCACATCAGCATCCCTTCAGGGAGCCTGTTTTTCTCTCTGCCTTTGTCTCTGCCTCCTTCTGTGTCTCTCAGAATAAATAAATGGAATCATTTAAAATAAATAAATCTGCAATTATAAGAACATGTTTTTTAAAAAGAATATTAAATAAGAATATTTTAAAATATTTTAATTTCAATATAGTTAATACACAGAGTTATACTGGGTTCAGAGGTACAAAAGAGTGATTCAACAATTCCATATTAATTCTCAGCAAGAAAATTTCACTCTTTAATACCCATCCCACATTTAACCCTTCCCTCCACCCCTTGCCCCGCTTTGAAACCATCAGTTTGTTCTATATAATTAAGAGTTTGTTTCTTGGTTTGTCTCTCTCTTCTCTCACCCCTTGTAAATTTGTGTCTTTTCCTATACACTAACAATGAGTTTGAAGAAAGAGAAATTAAGGAGTCAATCCCATTTACAATTGCACCCAAAAGCATACGATAACTCAGAATAAACCTAACCAAAGAGGGAAAGGATCTATACCCTAAAAACTACAGAACACTTCTGAAAGGAATTGAGGAAGACAGAGATAAAAAATATTCTATGCTCATGGATTGGAAGAATTAATATTGTGAAAATGTCTATGCTACCCAGGGCAATTTACATGTTCAATGCAATCCTTATCAAAATACCATGGACTTTCTTCACAGAGTTGGAACAAATGATCTTAAGATTTGTGTGGAATCAGGGATCCCTGGGTGGCGCAGCGGTTTGGCGCCTGCCTTTGGCCCAGGGCGCGATCCTGGAGACCCGGGATCGAATCCCACATCGGGCTCCCGGTGCATGGAGCCTGCTTCTCCCTCTGCCTGTGTCTCTGCCTCTCTCTCTCTCTCTCTGTATGACTATAGTAAATAAAAAAAATTTTTTTAAAAAAAAGATTTGTGTGAAATCAGAAAAGATCCCAAATAGCCAGGGGAATATTAAAAAAAAAAAAAAACAGAGCCGGGGCATCACAATGCCAGATTTCAAGTTGTTTTACATAGCTGTGATCATCATAACAGTGTGGTATTAGCACAAAAACAAATACATAGACCAATGGAACAGAATAGAGAACCCAGAAATGGGCCCTCAACTCTATGGGCAACTAATATTTGACAAAGCAGGAAAGACTATTGCCTGGAAAAAGGACAGTCTCTTCAATAAATGGTGCTAGGAAAATTGGAAAGCCACAGGAAGAGGAATTAAACTAGACCATTCTCTTACACCATACACAAAGATAAACTCAAAACAGATGAAAGATCTAAATGTGAGACAAGAATCCATCAAAATCCTAGAAGAGAACAAAGGCAACACCTTTTTTAACTTGGCCACAGCAACTTCTTGCAAAATACATTGAATCAACGTAATGCTGGCCTCATAAAATGAGTTTGGAAATATTCCATCCCTTTCTATCCTTTGAAACAGCTTTAGTAGAATAGGTATTATTTTTTTAAACATTTGCTAGAATCCCCCTGGATAACCATCTGACCCTGGACTTTTGTTCTTGGGAGGCTTTTGATTCCTGCATTAATTTCCTCACAGCTAATGGCCTCTTCAGTTTTTCTATGTCTTCCTGGACCAGTATTAGTAATTTGTGGGTTAACAGAAATGCATCCATTTCTTCTAGATTGCTTAAGTTGGCATATAGATGCTCATAATACGTTTTTAAAATCATTTGAATTCCCTTTGTACTGGTTGTGATGTCTCCTCTTTCATTCATGATTTTATTAATTTGAGTCTTTTCTCTCTTCTTTTAAATAAGGCTAGATAAGAGTTTATCTATCTTATTAATTCTTTCCAAGAACCAACTCCTGGTTTTGATGATCTGTTCTACAGTTCTTCTGGTCTCCATTCATTAAGTTCAACTCAAAACTTTATTATCTCTCTTCTGCTTGGTGTAGGTTCTACGTGCTGTTCTTTCTCCAGTTCCTTTAGGTGTGAGGTTAGCTTGTGTACTTGAGGGGTTTTTTTCAGTTTTTTGAAGGAAAGTTGTATTGGGATGTATTTCCATCTTAGGACCGCTTTTGCTGTGTCCCAAAGACTTTGAATGGTTATATCTTCATTTTCATTAGTTTCCTTGAATCTTTTTAATTCTTCTCTAATTTCCTGATTACCTCATTCATCTTTTAGTAGGATGGTCTTTATCATCCAACTGTTAGAGTTTATTCCAAATGTCTTCTTCTGATTGAGTTCAACTTTCAAAGCATTGTGGTCTGAAAATATGCAGGGGACAATCCCAATCTTTTGGTATTGGTTGAGACCTGATTTGTGACCCAGTACATGGTCTATTCTGGAGAAAGTTCCATGTGCACTTGAGAAGAATGTGTATTCAAATGCATTTGGATGGAAACTTCTGTATATATCTGTGAAATCTGTTTGTTACATTGTATCATTTAGGCCCTTGTTTCTTAGTGATGTTCTGCTTAGGAAACCTGTCATTTGCAGAAAGTGCTATGTTGAAGTCTCCCAGTATTAGTGTATTATTATCTAACTATGTCTTAACTTTGGTTATTAATTGATTGATAGACTTGGCAGTTCCTACATTAAGGGAATGAATATTCATGATTTTAGGTCTTCTTGTTGCATAGACCCTTTAAGTATAGTCTAGTGTCCCCCTTGATCTCTTACCACAGGCTTTGGCATACACCTTAATCTATCTGATATGAGGATTGCTACCCCAGCTTTCATTTGAGGACCATTTGATGGTAAGTGGTTCTCCACCCCTTCATTTTGAGGCTGGAGGTGTCCTTAGATCTAAAGTGAGTATTGGGATCCCTGGGTTGCGCAGCGGTTTGGCGCCTGCCTTTGGCCCAGGGCGCGATCCTGGAGACCCGGGATTGAGTCCCACGTCGGGCTCCCGGTGCATGGAGCCTGCTTCTCCCTCTGCCTGTGTCTCTGCCTCTCTCTCTCTCTCTCTCTCTCTCTCTCTCTCTGTGACTATCATAAATAAAAAAAAATTTAAAGTGAGTATTTTGTAGACAGCATGTAGATGGTTGTTGCTTTTTCATCCAGACCATTACCCTATGTCTTTGGATGGGCTCTTTTATCCCATTCATGTTCAGAGTAACTATTAAAATATATGAATTTAGAATCATCATATTATCTATTGACTCCTGTTATTATGGATAGTTTCTTTGGGCTACCTCTTTCTTTTATGGAGTCCCTCTTAATATTTCTTGCAGAGCTGGTTTGATGGCCACATATTCTTTCAGTTTCTGTCTATCCTGGAAGTTCTTTATCTCTCCTATTCTGAATGACAGGCTTGCTGGATAAAGTATTCTTGGCTTCATATTATTCTCATTTAGTACCCTGTCTATATCATGCCAGCCATTTCTGACCTGCCAGGTCTCTGTGGAGAGGTCTTCTATTCATCTGATATTTCTCCCCATATAAGTTAGGACTCTCTTGTCGCTTGCTGCTTTAAGAATTTTCTCTTTTGGGCAGCCCTGGTGGCTCAACGGTTTAGCGCCGCCTTCATCCCAGGGCATGATCCTGGAGTCCTGGGATCGAGTCCCATGTCGGGCTCCCCGCATGGAGCCTACTTCTCCCTCTGCCTGTATCTCTGCCTCTCTCCCTTTCTCTGTGTGTGTGTCTCTCAAATAAATAAATAAATAAATAAATAAATAAATAAATAAATCTTTAAAAATATTTTCTCTTTAAATTTGGAATTTGCAAATTTCACTATTAAATATTGAGTTGCTAAACAGTTTTGATTGATTTTTTGGGGTGGTCCTCTTTTTCTCTTGGATCAGAACACCTGTTTCCTTCCCCCATATTTGAGAGGTTCTCAGCTATGCTATTTTCATATATACTTTGTGGTCCTCTCTCTCTCAGTCTATTCTGGAATCCCAGTTAGACATATATTCTTCCTTCTCAAACTATCATTTATTTCCCTAAGCCTTTCCTCATGGGCTCTTAGTTGTTTTTCTCTTTTTTACTTAGCTTCTTTCCTTACCTTCAACTTGTCTTCTGTGTCACTCACTCTCTCTTCCACATCATTAACCCTAGCTGTTAGACTATCCAGTTGGGATTGCATCTGATTTAATCCATTTTTAATTTTGGCCTGATTAAATCTCAGTTCTGCACTACTGAAGTCTCTAGAATCATTTGCACTTGTTTCCAGAGCCACCAGTAGCTTTATAATTGTACTTCTGAATTGACTTCCTGGCATCGTATTGAAATACAAATTATGTAACTCTGTAGCAGAGACTATTTTTTCTGGTTCTTTCTTTTGTGGTGAATTCTTCCTTCTAGTCATTTTCTCCAGTACAGAGTGGCTGTGTGAGTGGGCTGAGTCAACAATATCAACCACGACCTAAGTAAAATACACCCTAGATGATTCTAAAGAGGTCAGAGACCAGAAAATAAAAGAAAAGAGAAAAAAAGAACAAAATAAAACCAAAGGACCACTAAAGTGAGAAACAAATTTTAAAACAAATTAGTAGGAAAGTTGGCGGAAGAGTAGGGTCCCCAAATCACCTGTCCCCACCAAATTACCTAGATAACCTTCAAATCATCCTGAAAATCTACGAATTCAGCCTGAAATTTAAAGAGAGACCAGCTGGAATGCTACAGTGAGAAGAGTTCGCGCTTCTATAAAGAGTTACAAAATCTGGATTACAATTCAATGTCAGAAAGCCAATTCAGAAGCACTATTATACAGCTACTGGTGGCTCTAGAAAAAAGCATTAAGGACTCACGAGACTTCATGACTGCAGAATTTAGATCCAATCAGGCAGAAATTAAAAATCAATTGAATGAGATGCAATCCAAACTAGAAGTCCTAACGACGAGGGTTAACGAGGTGGAAGAACGAGTGAGTGACATAGAAGACAAGTTAATGGCAAAGAGGGAAACTGAGGAAAAAAGAGACAGACAATTAAAAGACCATGAAGACAGATTAAGGGAAATAAATGACAGCCTAAGGAAGAAAAACCTACGTTTAAATGGGGTTCCCGAGGGCGCCGAAAGGGACAGAGGGCCAGAATATGTATTTGAACAACTCCTAGCTGAAAACTTTCCCAATCTGGGAAGGGAAACAGGCATTCAGATCCAGGATATAGAGAGATCCCCCCTAAAATCAATAAAAACCATTCAACACCTCGACATTTAATAGTGAAGCTTGCAAATTCCAAAGATAAAGAGAAGATCCTTAAAGCAGCAAGAGACAAGAAGTCCCTGACTTTCATGGGGAGGAATATTAGGGTAACAGCAGACCTCTCCACAGAGACCTGGCAGGCCAGAAAGGGCTGGCAGGATATATTCAGGGTCCTAAATGAGAAGAACATGCAACCAAGAATACTTTATCCAGCAAGGCTCTCATTCAAAATGGAAGGAGAGATAAAGAGCTTCCAAGACAGGCAGGAAATGAAAGAATATGTGACCTCCAAACCAGCTCTGCAAGAAATTTCAAGGGGGACTCTTAAAATTCCCCTTTAAGAAGAAGTTCAGTGGAACAATCCACAAAAACAAGGACTAAATAGATATCATGATGACACTAAACTCATATCTGTCAATAGTAATTCTGAACGTGAACGGGCTTAATGACCCCATCAAAAGGCGCAGGGTTTCAGACTGGATAAAAAAGCAGGACCCATCTATTTGCTGTCTACAAGAGACTCATTTTAATTTTTTTTAATTTATTTACGATAGTCACACACACAGAGAGAGAGAGGCAGAGACACAGGCAGAGGGAGAAGCAGGCTCCATGCACCTGGAGCCTGACGTGGGATTCGATCCCGGGTCTCCAGGATCGCGCCCTGGGCCAAAGGCAGGCGCCAAACCACTGCGCCACCCAGGGATCCCCAAGAGACTCATTTTAGAGAGAAGGACACCTACAACCTGAAAATAAAAGGTTGGAGAACCATTTACCATTCAAATGGTTCTCAAAAGAAAGCAGGGGTAGCCATCCTTATATCAGATAAACTAAAATTTACCCCGAAGACTGTAGTGAGAGACGAAGAGGGACACTATATCATACTTAAAGGATCTATCCAGCAAGAGGACTTAACAATCCTCAATATATATGCCCCGAATGTGGGAGCTGCCAAATACTTAAACGAATTATTAACCAAAGTGAAGAAATACTTAGATAATAATACACTTATATTTGGTGACTTCAATCTAGCTCTTTCTACCCTCGATAGGTCTTCTAAGCGCAACATCTCTAAAGAAACGAGAGCTTTAAATGATACACTGGACCAGATAGATTTCACAGATATCCACAGAACTTTACATCCAAACTCAACTGAATACACATTCTTCTCAAGTGCACATGGAACTTTCTCCAGAATAGACCACATACTGGGTCACAAATCGGGTCTGAACTGATACCAAAAGATTGGGATCGTCCCCTGCATATTCTCAGACCATAACACCTTGAAATTAGAACTAAATCACAACAAGAAGTTTGGAAGGACCTCACCTCAAACACGTGGAGGTTAAGGACCATCGTGCTAAAAGATGAAAGGGTCAACCAGGAAATTAAGGAAGAATTAAAAATATTCATGGAAACTAATGAGAATGAAGATACAACCGTTCAAAATCTTTGGGATGCAGCAAAAGCAGTCCTGACAGGGAAATACATCGCAATACAACCATCCATTCAAAAACTGGAAAGAACTCAAATACAAAAGCTAACCTTACACATAAAGGAGCTAGAGAAAAAACAGGAAATGGACCCGACGCCCAGCAGAAGAAGAGAGTTAATTAAAATTCGAGCAGAACTCAACGAAATTGAGACCAGAAGTACTGTGGAACAGATCAATAGAACCAGGAGTTGGTTCTTTGAAAGAATTAATAAGATAGATAAGCCATTAGCCAACCTTATTAAAAAGAAGAGAGAGAAAACTCAAATTAATAAAATCATGAATGAAAAAGGAGAGATCACTACCAACACCAAGGAAATACAAACGATTTAAAAAACATATTATGAACAGCTCTACGCCAATAAATTAGGCAATCTAGAAGAAATGGACGCATTCCTGGAAAGCCACAAACTACCAAAACTGGAGCAGGAAGAAATAGAAAACCTGAACAGGCCAATAACCAGGGAGGAAATTGAAGAAGTCATCAAAAACCTCCCAAGACACAAGAGTCCAGGGCCAGATGGCTTCCCAGGGGAATTCTATCAAACGTTTAAAGAAGAAATCATACCTATTCTACTAAAGCTGTTTGCAAAGATAGAAAGAGATGGAGTACTTCCAAATCCATTCTATGAGGCCAGCATCACCTTAATTCCAAAACCAGACAAAGACCCCACCAAAAAGGAGAATTACAGACCAATATCCCTGATGAACATGGATGCAAAAATTCTCAACAAGATACTGGCCAATAGGATCCAACAACACATCAAGAAAATTATTCACCATGACCCCAGGACACAAGGCTGGTTCAACACTCATAAAACAATCAATGTGATTCATCATATCAGCAAGCGAAAAACCAAGAACCATATGATCCTCTCATTAGATGCAGAGAAAGCATTTGACAAAATACAGCATCCATTCCTGATCAAAACTCTTCAGAGTGTAGGGAGAGAGGGAACTTTCCTCGACATCTTAAAAGCCATCTACGAAAAGCCCACAGCAAATATCATTCTCAGTGGGGAAGCACTGGGAGCCTTTCCCCTAAGATCAGGAACAAGACAGGGATGTCCACTCTCACCACTGCTATTCAACATAGTATTGGAAGTCCTAGCCTCAGCAATCAGACAACAAAAAGACATTAAAGGCATTCAAATTGGCAAAGAAGAAGTCAAACTCTCCCTCTTCGCCGATGACATGATACTCTACATAGAAAACCCAAAAGCCTCCACCCCAAGATTGCTAGAACTCATACAGCAATTTGGTAGCGTGGCAGGATACAAAATCAATGCCCAGAAATCAATGGCATTCCTATACACTAACAATGAGACTGAAGAAAGAGAAATTAAGGAGTCAATCCCATTTACAATTGCACCCAAAAGCATAAGATACCTAGGAATAAACCTAACCAAAGAGGTAAAGGATCTATACCCTAAAAACTATTTCATTGAGTTCTGATCAAATCTTTATTAACTCTTTTCTTCTCTTGATGTACAGATTATTTTCTGTTCTTTCTCCAGTACCTGTAGGCACAAGAATAGCTTGAGTATTTCAGGTTTTTCCAATTTTTTGAGGGATGTTTGTATTTCGATGTATTTCCCTCTTAGGACTGCTTTTGCTATATCCCAAAGATTTTGAGCAGTTGTATCTTCATTTTTGTTTGTTTCCATGAATCTTCTTAATTCTTCTCTAATTTCCTGATCAACCCTTTCATCTTTTAGCAGGATGGTCTTTAACCTCTACGTGTTTGAGTTTCTTCCAAACTTCTGTGTTTGAGTTCAAGTTTCAAAGCATTGTGGTCTGAAAATATGCAGGGGACAACCCCAGTCTTTTGGTATTGGTTAATACCTGACTTGTGACCCAGTATGTGGCCTAGTCTGGAGAAAGCTCCACGTGCACTTGAGGAGAATGTGTATTTAGTTGCTTTCCAATGGAAAGTTCTGTATATATCTGTGAAATCCATCTGGTCCAATGTATCATTTCAAGCTCTTGTTTGTTTGGAGATGCTATGCTTAGATCTGTCATTTGCCAAAAGTGCCAAGTTGAATTTTCCTAGTATTAGTATACTATTATCTAAGTGTGTCTTTACTTTGGTTATTAACTGATTGACATACATGGAAGCTCCCACATTAGCGGCATAAATATTCATGATTGCTAGGTCCTCTTGTTGGATAGATCCTTTAAGTATGATATGGTGTCCCTCTTTATCTCTTACTACAGTCTCTGGTATAAACTTTAATAATTTCTGATATGCAGATTGCTATCCCAGCTTTCTTTTGAGGACCATTTGAATGGTAAATGATTCTCCAGCCTTTTATTTTCAGGCTGTAGGTGTCCTTCTGTCTAAAATGAGTCTCTTGTAGACAGCAAATAGGTCTTGCTTTTTATCCAATCTGAAACCCTGTGCCTTTTGATGGGATCATTTAGCCCATTCACGTTCAGAGTTACTATTGAAAGGTATGAATTTAGAGTCATCGTAATGCCTATTCATTCCCTGTTTTTGTGGATTGTTTCTTTGGGCTTCCTCCTTCTTTTATAGGGTCCCCCTTAATATTTCTTGCAAAGCTGGTTTGACTTGGCAATAATAAACTGATCACCTGTGGATAGTATCAGCCTAGTTAATCATTTATTAACTGGCTGCTCTTGGTTACTTTCATTTCCCACTCTTGTATAATTTGTAGATGCATGCATCTATGTATATAGCTATATAATATATTACACCAGTACTAAAGTTGAATTTAACTAACCTAAACCTTATTTTGGGTTACTAACATATGCATTCAATATTCAATATACTTTAGTTCTTTGACATTCCCTGAATTTTTTTCGTGTTTGCAGCACCAGCAATTTCTTTCCATTTTTTCTTGTTTTGAATGACAAATTTTTAATAAATGGTTATTTTGTGGGGTATTTTTCAATGAAATTATCTAAGAATTAATCATGTTTTTGTGAGTTACTCATTTCTGGAAGTTCATATACTTCCATTGATTTTTATATTGAACTATTTATTTCCTCATTATTAACCAGTATCTTAACCATTATTAATCATTATTAACCAACATTTAGATTCTAAGATATTTGAGCTACTTCATTTGATTAAAAAATCATAAATAATTAGTGGTATCTTGAATAGTGAGGAACTTATCATATTATATATTTTATATTAACCTCAAAAAGTACAAAAGGTCTATTAGCTCCAAAGATCAGGGGGGTTAAAAAAATCTTAGTTTTACTATCCATTTCTATTTTCCACTGCATTTTTTTTTACTTTCTGTTTTTAGATATTTTAAAATTTATTTATTCATGAGAGATACAGAGAGGCAGAGACATAGGCAGAGAGAGAAACAGGCTCGTGGAAGGGAGCCCCATGTGGGACTCGATCCCAGAATTCCGGGATCATGCCCTGAGCTGAAGTAGACACTCAACCACTGAGCCACCCAGGTGTCCCTCCACTGCATTTTCATACTAGATCTTAAAATTTTAGAATTTCAGGGTATTGTACACATATCCTTTATTGATTCTGCCTGATAACAAGATGATGACCATAATATACTCAGGGTAAGAATTAAGTGATCCATAATTTCCATATTATATACTAATTTCCATTAAGTTAATTATTTCTGAAATCCTTTCATATATTGGGTATAATTGTTAATTTGTGTGAATACACCTTTTCTTTAGTCCAAAAACACTACTCTGATTTAGTATTTCCATTGTATTTCTTGAGTTGGGATATTTTTCAAATTAATAAAATAATTAAAATGGGTAATATAAGTTGTTATCTTTTTTCTCCATGAATGTTTTCAGTTTGATAATGACATATTCTAAGTTTTAGCAATAAAATGTAGGTGAGAGAAATCAAGTGAAAGTTTAGAATACTTTAATAGGCTGTGTACAGTCAGGTGTATAAGGACCCAAAGAATATAAAAACACTAATTCAAGAGGATATATGCATCCCTATGTTTATTGCAGCATTATTTACAATAGCCAAATTATGGAAATACCCCAGGTGACCATCGATAGATGAATGGACAAAGAAGAGGTGGTGTGCATATAATTAAATAAATATATATATATATATATACATATATATTTATGAACATTTATGCATATATATGTATAAAGAAGATGTGAGGCATATGCACGCATGCATACACACACACACACACACACACACACACACACACACACACTGGAATATTACTCAGCCGTAGAAAAAGAATAGAATCCTTCTACATGTGAACATGGATGGACCTAGAAAGTATAAGGCTAAGAAAAAAAAGTCAGAGAAATACCAATGCCATATGATTTCACTCATATGTGGAATTTAAGAAATAAAACAAATGAAGAAAAAAGAGACAAACAGATTCTGCTCTATTAGTTTCAAGTGTACAATATAGTGATTCAATAATTCTGTATATTACTCAGTCCTTTTAAGAAGTGTACTCCTTAATCCCCGTTATCTATTTAACCTTTCCCCCAACCCACCCCCTTTGGATAAACCATCATCAATTTGTTCTTGATAGTTACTAATAGAACACTCTATGTTAACTACACTGGAAAAAAAAGAAGAAAAAAGAAGAAAGAAGAAAGAGAAAGAAAGAAAGAAAGAAAGAAAAGAAAGAAAGAAAAGAAGAAGAAGAAGAAGAAGAAGAAGAAGAAGAAAGAAAGAAAGAAAGAAAGAAAGAAAGAAAGAAAAAGAAGAAAAGAAAGAAAGGAATGGAAGAAGGAATGGAAGGAGGAAGTGAGGAAGCGTCTTGACATATAAGGTTCTTTCTCGCCCTGAGATCTTTAAAATAGAGGTGAGAATGTAAAAACAGGAGTGCATTCCCATTTGTGGAATACAAAAATAATAAAAAGGGGAAAACAGGGAGGGGCAAGATGGCGGAAGGGGAGGGGCAAGATGGCGGAAGAGTAGGGTCCCCAAATCACCTGTCCCCAACAAATTCCCTAGATAACCTTCAAATCATCCTGAAAATCTACGAATTCGGCCTGAGATTTAAAGAGAGAACAGCTGGAATGCTACAGTGAGAAGAGTTCGCGCTTCTATCAAGGTAGGAAGACGGGGGGAAAAAGAAATAAAGAAACAAAAGGCCTCCGAGGGGGAGGGGCCCCGCGAGGAGCCGGGCTGAGGCCGGGGCGAGTGTCCCCAGGACAGGAGAGCCCCGTCCCGGAGAAGCAGGAGCTGCACCAACCTTCCCGGGCGGAAAGGGGCCCGCAGGGAGTTGGAACAGGACCCAGGAGGGCGGGGATGCCCTCGGGCTCCCTGGGACACTAACAGACACCTGCGCCCCGGGAGAGTGCGCCGAGCTCCCTAAGGGATGCAGCGCGCACGGCGGGGCCGGTGCAGCTCAGAGGGGCTCGGGAGCGGCTCCACGGAGGGAGCTGCGGGGCGGGAGCGTGAATCCAACAGCGCAGGCCCCGGAGCACAGGGCGCCGGAACACAGCCCAGGATCCGGCCTCCCCCGGGACAGGCAGAGGCCGGAAGGGCCCAGGACAGCAAGGACACTCCTGCCCTGAGCTGAGCAGATCAGCGGCCCCGCCCCGGAGCCTCCAGGCCCTGCAGACAGAGAGCCCCATAGTTCCTGCAGAGGCTGAATCCAGGCTTCCAGAGTTGCCATAGCAACTGCGGCTGTTCCTCCTGGGGCCTCACGGGGTAAACAAACCCCACTGAGCCCTGCACCAGGCAGGGGCAGAGCAGCTCCCCCAAGTGCTAACACCTGAAAATCATAACAGCAGGCCCCTCCCCCAGAAGACCAGCTGAAAGGACCAGTTCCAGGGGAAGTCAAGGGACTTAAAGTCTACAGATTCAGAAGATACTCCCCCGTGTGTTTTTTTTTTTTTGGTTTTTTTTTTCTTTTCTTTTTGATTTCTGATTGCTTCCCCCACCCCGCTTTTTTTTCACCTTTCTTTCTTTTTCTTTCTCTTTTTCTTCTCTTTTTTCCTTTTTTTTCTTTTTCTTTTTTCTCTTTCCCTTTTCTTTACTTCTCTCTCTTTTTCTCCTTTTCCCAATACAACTTGTTTTTGGCCACTCTGCACTGAGCAAAATGACTAGAAGGAAAACCTCACTTCAAAAGAAAGAATCAAAAGCTTCTTATCTTGATGAAGTCCCAATAGTTCATTTTTGCTTTTGTTTCTTTTGCTTTCGTGGATGTATCTTGCAAGAAGTTACTGTGGCCAAGTTCAAAAAGGGTGTTGCCTGTGTTCTCCTCTAGGATTTTGATGGAGTCTTGTCTCACATTTAAATCTTTCATCCATTTTGAGTTTATCTTTGTGTATGGTGCAAGAGAGTGGTCTAGTTTCATTCTTCTGCATGTGGATGACCAATTTTCCCAGCACCATTTATTGAAGAGACTGTCTTTCTTCCAGTGGATCATCTTTCCTCCTTTGTCGAATATTAGTTGACCATAAAGTTCAGGGTCCACTTCTGGGTTCTCTATTCTGTTCCATTGGTCTATGTGTCTGTTTTTGTGCCAGTACCACACTGTCTTGATGACCACAGCTTTGTAGTACAACCTGAAAATGAACTATTGGGACTTCATCAAGATAAGAAGCTTTTGCACAGCAAAGGATACAGTCAATAAAACTCAAAGACAACCTACAGAATGGGAGAAGATATTTGCAAATAACATATCAGATAAAAGGCTAGTTTCCAAAATCTGTAAAGAACTTATTAAACTGAACACCAAAGAAACAAACAATCCAATCATGAAATGGGCAAAAGACATGAAGAGAAATCTCACAGAGGAAGACATAGACATGGCCAACATGCACATGAGAAAATGCTCTGCATCACTTGCCATCAGGGAAATACAAATCAAAACCACAATGAGATACCACCTCACACCAGTGAGAATGGGGAAAATTAAGAAGGCAGGAAACCACAAATGTTGGAGAGGATGCAGAGAAAAGGGAACCCTCTTACACTGTTGGTGGGAATGTGAACTGGTGCAGCCACTCTGGAAAACTGTGTGGAGGTTCCTCAAAGAATTAAAAATAGACCTGCCCTACGACCCAGCAATTGCACTGTTAGGGATTTACCCCAAAGATTCAGATGCAATGAAACGCCGGGACACCTGCACCCCGATGTTTCTAGCAGCCATGTCCACAATAGCCAAACTGTGGAAGGAGCCTCGGTGCCCATCGAAAGATGAATGGATAAAGAAGATGTGGTTTATGTATACTGTCGCGGCCGGCGCAAGAAGTTCCGGATTCAGGAACCGAGGGCAAGCGGATTAGAAAGAAACAAGAGACTAAAAGTTCATGGGATAGGAGGTTCCATGCAGCTGATGGCGGCAATGGACAAGCTTTATTTTTACATGTATAGTTTATATAGCCTCTATAAGCGGGTGACCTATTTCTCTAAGGAGAAATACATCTCATGGACGAACATACATTGTCTTTAAAACTAACAATAGCTAGAACACCGCAAATTCCTGTCACTTGTTCTTAAGCAGTAGAGCATGAATGCCACATTTAGAATAAACAATGAGGTTTGTTCATTAAGTAATGACTACCAAGGCAGTCATATGTCAAGCCACTTCCTTGCTCACTTTATGGGAACTTGTCCCAATAATATTTTAAAGGAGAAGCAAATATGTACTTTTACTTCGATAAGGGGGAAGAGCTAGGTGCAGTCCCAGCAGGTTGGCCAGGCATGACAAGGAGCCTTTGCTCAACCCGGAACCCTGCCTCGCACTGCAGGACTGCGGGTTGGCCAGGGACAACAGGGAGCTTTAGCTCAACTTGGAACCCTGCCTCGCACCGCAGGACTGCGGGTTGGCCAGGGACAACAAGGAGCTTTGGCTCAACTTGGAACCTTGCCTCACACCGCGGGACGGCTTCCGAC
The DNA here is from genome assembly GCF_905146905.1 of Nyctereutes procyonoides. Taxonomy (NCBI): domain Eukaryota; kingdom Metazoa; phylum Chordata; class Mammalia; order Carnivora; family Canidae; genus Nyctereutes; species Nyctereutes procyonoides. The sequence goes on along the minus strand of NW_026575125.1, from coordinate 59,339,484 downwards.
AGTGGTCAGTTTCTGCCTATCTTGGAAGCACTTTCTCTCTCCTAATCGGATGAGTGCCTTCCTGGGTAGAGTATTCTTGGCTGCATGTTCTTCTAATTTAGGACCCTGAATATATATCCTGCCAGTCCCTTCTGGCCTGCCAGATCTCTGTGGCCTGCTATTAATCTAATACTTATCCCCATAAAGGTTAGGGATGTCTTGTCTCCTGCTGCTTCAAGGATATTATCTTTATCTTTGAAATTTGCAAGTTTCACTATTAAATGTCCAGGTGTTGAACGGTTTGTATTGATTTTTGGGGTGACCTCTCTATCCCCTGGATCTGAATGCCTGTTTCCCTCCCCAAATTAGGGATGTTCTCAGCTATGATTTATTCAAATAAGCTTTTTGGCCCTCTGTCCCTCTTGGCATTCCCTAGAACCCCAATTAAACGTAGATTTTTCCTTCTGAAGCTGTCATTTAATTCCCTTAACATTTATTTATGGTCTTTTTATTGTTTTTCTCTTTTTCCTTATCTTCCTTCCCTCCCAACAATTTGTCCTCTATGTGAATCACCCTTTCTTCTACCTCATTAACCCTCATCGTTAGGACCTCTAGTTTAGATTGCATCTCATTTAATTGATTTTTAATTTCTGCCTGATTAGATCTATATTCTGCAGTCATGAAGTCTCTTGAATTCTTTATGCTTTATTCCAGAGCTACCAGTAGCTTAATAATTGTGCTTCTGAGTTGTCATTCTGACATCGAACTGTAATCCGTATTTTGTAACTCTGTGGCAGAGGGTACTCTTTCTGATTCTTTCTTTTGTGGTGAGTTCTTCTTTCTAGTCATTTTGCTCAGTGCAGAGTGGCTGTATGAGTGGGCTGAGTCAAGAATATCAACAACATAAGTCAACTTCACCCTAGATGATTCTTGTTAGAAGGGAAAACCCTTCTCTCTGTAAAGCTCCACCTGTATCCTGCCACGCTACCAAATTGCTGTATGAGTTCTAGCAATCATGGAGTGGAGTCTTTTGGGTTTTCTATGTAGAGTATCATGTCATCGGCGAAGAAGGAGAGTTGGTCAACATGCACATGAGAAAATGCTCCGCATCACTTGCCATCAGGGAAATACAAATCAAAACCACAATGAGATACCACCTCACACCAGTGAGAATGGGGAAAATTAACAAGGCAGGAAACAACAAATGTTGGAAAGGATGCGGAGAAAAGGGAACCCTCTTACACTGTTGGTGGGAATGTGAACTGGGGCAGCCACTCTGGAAAACTGTGTGGAGGTTCCTCAAAGAGTTAAAAATAGATCTGCCCTACGACCCAGCAATTGTACTGTTGGGGATTTAACCCAAAGATTCAGATGCAATGAAACGCCGGGACACCTGCACCCCAATGTTTCTAGCAGCAATGTCCACAGTAGCCAAACTGTGGAAGGATCCTCGGTGTCCATCAAGAGATGAATGGAGGGATCCCTGGGTGGCGCAGCGGTTTGGCGCCTGCCTTTGGCCCAAGGCGGGATCCTGGAGACCCGGGATCGAATCCCACGTCGGGCTCCCGATGCATGGAGCCTGCTTCTCCCTCTGCCTGTGTCTCTGCCTCTCTGTCTCTGTGACTATCATAAATTAAAATAAAAATAAAAATTAAAAAAAACAAAAGATGAATGGATAAAGAAGATGTGGTTTATGTATACAATGGAATGTTACTCAGCCATTAGAAACGACAAATACCCACCATTTGCTTCAACGTGGATGGAACTGGAGGGTATTATGCTGAGTGAAATAAGTCAGTCGGAGAAGGACAAACATTGTATGTTCTTGTTCATTTGGGGAATATAAATAATAGTGAAAGGGAATATAAGGGAAGGGAGAGGAAATGTGTGGGAAATGACAGAAAGGGAGACAGAACATAAAGACTCCTAACTCTGGGAAATGAACTAGGGGTGGTGGAAGGGGAGGAGGGCGGGGGATGGGGGTGAATGGGTGACGGGCACTGAGGGGGGCACTTGACGGGATGAGCACTGGGTGTTATTCTGTATGTTGGCAAATTGAACACCAATAAAAAATAAATTTATTATTAAAAAATAAAAATAATAAAAATAAATAAATAAATAAATAAATAAATAAATAAATAAATAAATATGGAATTGTGATACCTCCAACATTTCTTTTTGCAAATTTGCTGTAGTATTTGGGATCTTCTGTGGCTCCATACAAATTTTAGGACTTTTTTGGTAGTTCTGAGAAAAATGTTGTTGGTATTTTGATAGCGATTACATTGAATCTGTAAAGTGCTTTAGGCAGTATAGGCATTTTTAACAATATTTATTCTTCCAGTCCATGAGTATAGACTCATTTGTTTCTAACAAATAGACTATTTGTTTCTAACAAATAGACTATTTGTTTCTCTCATCTTCAATTTCTTTTATCAATGTTTTAGAGTTTTCAGAGTACAGGTCTTTCTTCCTCGATATTTTGTTATTTTGAGTGCAATTATAAATTGATTATTTTCTTAATTTATCTTTCTTCTGCCTCATCATTACTGTAGAGAAATTGAACAGATGTCTGTATATTGACTTTGTATGCCGTGACCTTGCTGAATTCATTTATCACTTCTAGTAGTGTTTTTGGTGGAGTCTTTAGGGTTTTCTACATATAGTATCATGTTATCTACATATAGTGAAAATTATGCTTCTTCCTTACCAATTTGGGTGCTTTTTATTTCTTTTTCTTTTCTGATTGCTATGGCTAGGACTTCCAGTACTATGCTGAATAAAAGTGGTGAGAGGAATTAGACCTGAGATTAAAAGAGAACAGCTGGAATGCTACAGAGAGAAAGGTTTTTGCTTCTCACAAGGTAGGAAGATGAAAAAAAAAAAAGAAAAAAGCAGGGTGGGGGAACTGTGACTAGCAGGGCTAAAGTGGAGCAGTAAGAGCCTCTGGGGCAGGAGTTTTCCCTGATGGAAAAGGGTTTAGCAGGAAAATCAGCGAAAATCACAGGAGGGGCAGTGAAGCCTCAAGATTCCTGGAGCCACTATAAGAGGAGGGGTGTCCAGGGGTAAGGTCACTGCAAACCACAGTCTGATATTGGTAAAGAGCTGGAGTGCCACAGCCCTCCTGGGTATTTGGGAGAAGCCAGTCAGGTAGGTGAGCCAGCTCTGGAGCTCCCTTTACCCTAGAGCTCGGCAATGGAAGGAGGTGGCTTCGCCCTGTTCCATTCAGGAGAGGTGGTGCCTGGGAGTGTGGGTCCAGCAGCACAGAGCCCCGGTTCCCAGGGCACCCAAGTGGACAAAGCCAGGGATCCTGCATTCTCCCTGGTACAGATAGAAGTGGGAAGGGCACAGGAAAGCAAGAACTCTCCTGCCGCTAGGTACCCCACAAGCTGTGCATGTCTGTGCACCCGCACCTGCCCCCAGAGCATCTAGGCCAGTGCATACTGGGAGACTATGGTTACTTACTTACAGGCAGCTAGGCTCCAGAGCTGAAAATCTGGCCACTGCCATTCTTTTTTCTTTCCTCTTTGTTTCACCTTGTGCCTCAGAGACGCTGGGCCTCTAGAGAAAAAAGGCATCACAGGATAAAAAGCCCAAACTGAGCCTATCTGGCAAGGGGCAGGGCATCTCCACCCAGGCAGAGATACCTGAGAAACAGTGCAGCAGATTACTACCCCAGAAGAACTGATGGAAGTACAAGGAAAAGCAAGTTTACTTAACAAGCAGCACTAAAAAGTTTCAGAATTGAGCAAAAATATTATATAGAATGAGGGTCCTTTTTTTAAATATTATGACTCATTTTTACATCACACTAAAAATTTCCAATATATTTTCTCTTTTCTCATGTTAAATACAATATTTGACCAGCTCTTCATTTTTAAGTTTCTTCCTTTTTGACTTTTATAGTTCTACAATTACATGTCTTAGATATATTTTACACTTATGAATTCCCTTCGATGTATTCGATTTCATTGTGGTAGATATACAAGATATGGGTATTTGTTTTTTCTTTTTTCTTTGTTCTGCCTCATTTTGTGTTACAATGCTGGACGTTAATAGCTTTTAAAACACAACCAACATACACCCAGAGCCAAGTGGAACACCGTGTTGGTTCACTCTGGAGATTATATTCTCTCTTCCTTCCTATTCTGCCCCCCTCTTTTATCTTGTTTATGTTTTGATGGTCAATGTTGGGGATTTATATAAGTATTGCTGATTTATATAAATTTGGTATGGAGCATCTTCTAACATACAGAACAAAATACCCCCAGAAACAAGAGGATCAACCACTAGGACCCCTCAGGTAGACTACATTCTCTCTCCACAACAACTTCCTCACCAACTCTACCCCCATCTTTTTTATCTTTCCTCTTTTCTTTACTTTTTTTCTTTTTTCTTCTTTGTTTTTGTTTTTTTGCTTTTTAGTTTTACTACTTTGTTTTAAAATTGATTTATCACTTTAGTGGTCCTTAAGTTTTATTTTGTTCTGTTCTTTTTTTAATTTTCTACTCTCTGACCTCTTCAGAATCATATAGGGTGTATTTGCTTAGGTCATGGTTGACATTTTTGACTCAGCCCCCTCATATAGCCACTCTGCACTGGACAAAATGACAAGGAAGAATTAAAAAAAAAAGAACTGGAAGTAATACTCTCTGCCACAGAGTTACAGAATTTGGATTTCAATATGATGTCAGAAAGTCAATTCAGAAGTACAATTATAAACCTACCAGATGGCTCTGGAAAAAAAAAACGCAAAGCACTCTAGAGACATCGTTACTGCAGAATTGAGATCTAAGTAGGCCGAAATTTAAAATGGATTAAATTAGATGCAACCCCAACTGGATGTTCTAATGGCTAAGGTTAATTAGGCAGAAGAGAGAATGAGTGACATAAAAGACAAGTTGATGGTAAGAAAGGAAGCTGAGTAAAAAGGGGAAAAATAATTAAGAACCCATGAGGAAAGACTTAGGGAAATAATTGATAGCTTGAGAAGGAAGAATATACATCTATGTGGGATTCCAGGAGAGGCTAGAAAGAGAGGACCACAAAGTATATTTGAAAATACCATAGGGAACTACCAATTCTGAGGAAGAAAACAGGCATTCAGTTCCATCAGAGAGGAGCCCTCAAAAAATCAAGAAAAAGCATTCAGCACGTCAACATTTAATAGTGAAACTTGCAAATTTCAAGCAGAAAGAGAAAATCCTTAAAGGAGCAAGAGACAAGAGATTCTTAGCTTATAAGGGGAGAATTATCAGATGAATAGAAGACCTCTCCACAGAGCCCTGGCAGGCCAGAAAGGGCTGGCATGATATAGACAGGGTAGTAAAAGAGAAAAATATGCAGCCACAAATACTTTATCTACCAAGGCTGTCATTCAGAATAGAAGGAGAGATAAAAACACTTCCAGAATAGACAGAAACTGAAAGAATATGTGTCCACCAAACTATCTCTGCAAGAAATATTAAGGGGACTCTGAAAAAGAAAGAGGGAGCTCAAAGAAATAATCCACAAAACAGGGACTAAACTGGTAATACGGTGACACTAAATTCATATCTTTCAATAGTTACTCTGAATGTGAAAGGGCTAAAGTATCCCATCAAAAGAGGAAGAGTATTGAACTGGATAAAAAGCAAGACCCATCTATATGCTGTGTACAAGAGACTCATTTTAGACTTGAGGACACTTCTAACCTCAAAATGAATGGGTGTAGAACTACTTACCATTCAATTGGTCCTCAAAAGAAAGCTGGGGTAGCCATCCTCATATCAGATATTTAAAGTTTATCCCAAAGACTGTAGTAAGAGATGAAGAGGGACACTATATCATACTTAAACGGTCTATCCCACAAGAAGATCTAACAATCATGAATATTTATGCCCCTAATGTGGGAGCTTTCAAATATGTCAATCAATTAATAACCAAAGAAAAGAGACACTTAAATAATAATACACTAAAAGTAGGAAACCTCAACACTGCACTATCATCAAATGACAGATTTTCTAAGCAGAATATTGCCAAAGAAATAAGGGCCTTAAATGGTACACTGGACCAAACAGATTTCACAGATATATACAGAACTTTCTATCCAAACACAAGTGAATACACATTTTGCTCAAGTGCAAATGGAACTTTCTCCAGAATACACCACATACTGGGTTACAAATAAGGTCTTAACAGATACCAAAAAATTGGGATTGTCCCCTGCATATTCTCAGACCACAATGCTTTGAAGCTAGGATTCAATCACAAGAAGAAATTTGGAAGAAACCCAAACACATGGAGGTTAAATCCTACTAAAAGATGCATGGGTCAACCAGGAAATTAGAGAATAATTTTAAACAATTCATGGAAACTAATGCAAATGAGGATACAACCATTCAAAAGCTTTGGGATATAGCAAAGGCGGTCCTACGTGGGAAATATATTGCAATACAAGCTTCCCTCAAGACATTGGAAAAAACTCAAATACACAAGCTAACCTCACACCTAAAGGAATTGGAGAAAGAACAGCAAGCAAAGCCTACACCAAATAGAAAGGAGATAATAAAGACTTGAGCAGAATTCAATGAAAAACAGACCAGAATAACTGTAGAACAGATCAACAAAATCAGGAAGTGATTCTTTGAAAGAATTAATAAGAGAGGCAAACCACTAGCCAGACTATGAAAACAAAATGTGAAAAACTCAAATTAATAATATCACAAATGAAAGAGGAGATATCACAACCAATACCAAGGAAATACAAATGATTTTAAAAACTTTATGAGCAGCTGTATGCTAACAAATTATGCAATCTAGAAGAAATGGATGTATTTCTGGAAAACCACAAATTACCAAAACTGGAACAGGAAGAAATAGAAAACCTGAACAGGCCGATAACCAGCGAGGAAATTAAAGCAGTCATCAAAAACCTCCCAAGACACAAAAGTCCAGGGCCAGATGGATTCTCAGGGGAAATCTATTAAACGTTTACAGAAGAAATATTACCTATGCTATTAAAGCAGTTTTGAAAGACTGAAAGGGACACAATACTTCCAAATTTGTTTTATGAGGCCAGCTTCACCTTGATTCCAAAACCAGACAAAGACTCCATTAAAAAGGAGAATTATAGACCAATACCCCAGATAAACAAGGATGCAAAAATTCTCAAGAAGATATTAGCCAATAGGATCCAACAATACATTAAGAAGATTATTCGCCATGACCAAGTGGGATTTATCCTCAGGATGCAAGGGAGGTTCAACACTGGTAAAACAATCAAAGTGATGGATCACATTAATAATAGAAGGTACAAAAAACATAAGATCCTCCCAATTGATGCAGAAAAAGAATTTGACAAAATACAGTATTGTTTCTTGATTAAAACTCTCCACAATATAGGGATAAAGGGAACATAGCTCAATATCCTAAAAGCCATCTATGAAAGCCCACAGTGAATATCATTCTTAATAGCGGAAAATTGAGAGCTTTTTCCCTTAAGGCCAAGGACACACCAGGGATGTCCACTTTTACCAGTGTTGTTCAACATAATATTAGAAATTCTAGCCTCAGAAATCAGACAACAAAAAGAAATAAAAGCATTCAAATTGGCAAAGAAGAAGTCAATCTCTCCCTCTTCACCGATGACATGATACTGTACATAGAAAACCCAAAAGACTCCACTCCAAGATTGCTATAACTCATACAGCAATTCAGGAATTGGCAAGATACAAAATAAATGCACAGAAATCAGTGGCATTTCTATATACTAACAATGAGACTGAACAAAGAGAAATTGAGGAGTCAGTCCCATTTACAATTGCATGCAAAACCATAAGATACCTAGGAATAAACTTAACCAAAGAGGTAAAGGATCTATACCCTAAAAACTACAGAACACTTCTGAAAGAAATTGAGGAAGACAGAGATGGAGAAACATTCCATGCTTATGGATTGGAAGAATAAATATTGTGAAAATGTCTAGGCTACCCAGGGCAATTTACATGTTTAATGCAATCCCTATCAATATACCATGGACTTTCTTCAGAGTTGGAACAAATAATCTTAAGATTTGTATGCAATCAAAAAGACCCCGAATAGCCAGAGGAACATTGAAAGAGAAAACCAATTCTGGGGGCATCACAGTGTCTGATTTCAAGCTGTATTACAAAGCTGTGATCCTTAAGACAGTGTGGTACAGGCACAAAAAAGACACAGATCAGTGGAACAGAATAGAGAACCCAGAAATGGTTCCTCAACTCTATGGTTAACTAATATTCGACAAAGCAGGAAAGACTATCCACTGGAAGGACAATCTCTTCAATAAATGGTGCTGGGAAAATTGAATAGCCACATGCAGAGGAATTAAACTAGATCATTCTCTTATACCATATACAAAGATAAACTCAAAATGGATGAAATATCTAAATGTGAGAGAAGAATCAATCAAAATCTTACATGAGTGGGAAATATCAGAGAGGGTGACAAACGTGAGAGACTCCTAACTCCAGGAAATGAACTAGGGGTAACAGAAGGGGAGGTGGGCCGGGGATGGGGTGACTGGGTGACAGGCACTGAGGGGGGCACTTGACGAGATGAGCACTGGGTGTTATGCTATATGTTGGCAAATTGAACTCCAATGAAAAAATATACAAAAAATAAATAATAAATAATAAATAAATAATAAATCCTAGAGGATTTTGAACCTTCCCCACAGTAACTTCTTGCAGGATACAGCTTTAAAGGCAAAGGAAACAAAAGCGAAAGTGAACAATTGGGACTTAATCAGGAGAAAAAGCTTCTGCACAGCAAGAGACATAGTCAATAATATTAAAAGACAGGATGGAAGAAGATATTTGCAAATGACATATCAGATAAAAGGCTAGTATCCAAGATCTATAAAGAATTTACTAAATTCAACACCCAAGAAACAAACAATCCAGTCATGAAATGTGAAGAAGACATGAGCAGACATTTCACCAAAGAAGACCTATGCATGGCCAACAAGCACATGAGAAAATGCTACACATCACTTGCCATCGGGGAAATACAAATCAAAACCATAATGAGATACCACCTCACACCAGTGAGAATGGTGAAAATTAACAAGACAGGAAACATCAAATGGTAGAGAGGATGTGGAGCAAGAAGAACCCTCTTGCATGTTGGTGGGAATGCAAATTGGTACAGCTACTCTGGAAAACAGTGTGGAGGTTCCTCAAAAACTTAAAAATAGAACTACCGTATGACCCAGCAATTGCACTACTGGGTATCTACCCCAAAGATACAGATGTAGTGAAATGCTAGGATACCTGCACCCCATTGTTCATAGCAGGAACGTCCACAATAGCCAAACTGTAGAAGGAACCATGATGCCCTTCGACAGATGAATGGATAAAGGACATGTGGTCTATGTATACAATGGAATATTACTCAGCCATTAGAAAGGATGAATATTCACCATTTGCTTTGATGTGGATAGAACTGAAGAGTATTATGCTGAATGAAATAAGTCAATCAGAGAAAGACCATCATCTTATGGTTTCACTCATACGGCTAATATAAGAAATAAAGGTATTATAATGGAAAGGAGGGGAACTGAGTGGGAAAAAATAGGGAGACAAAACATGAGAGACTCCTAACTCTGGGAAACAAAGGGTTGCAGAAGGGAAGGTAGGCAGGAGGTTGAGGTAACTGGTTGACGGGCACTAGGGAGGGCACTTGATGGGATGAGCACTGGGTGTTATACTACATGTTGGCAAATCGAAGTTAAATAAAATCGAATGAAAAAAAATAAATGAAAAAAATAAAAGTGGTGAGAGTAGACATCTTTATCTTGTTCTTAACTTTATGGGAGAAGGTCCCAGTTTGTCATCATTGATTATGATTAAAATCTATTTTAAATCCTTGATGTTGGGGATCCCTGGGTGGCGCAGCAGTTTGGCACCTGCCTTTGGCCCAGCGCACGATCCTGGAGACCCGGAATCAAGTCCCACGTCGGGCTCCCGGTGCATGGAGCCTGCTTATCCCTCTGCCTGTGTCTCTGCCTCTCTCTCTGTGTGTGTGTGTGTGACTATCATAAATAAATTTAAAAAAATTTTTAAAAAAATAAATAAATCCTTGATGTTCAATGCACTGGATAACATGTGGCCATGAGTAACTCGAAGGTGGCTAGTGTAATTGAAGGACAGAATTATTTTATTTTATTTTATTTTATTTTATTTTATTGTTTTATTAATTTACAGTTTATTTTAAATAACCACACATGGCTAGTGGCTACCATATTGAACAGCAAGAATAATGTAGGGATGTTGACTTCAATGATCTGTACAATCTGTCCTAGGTGGTCTATGCTATTCTGTTCAACAGGTTTCATTCAAACTTATCAGAAATTGTTAATGTACCCTGACCTCTCCAGAAATGATAATCCAGATTTCTTTATACTCATGGGGTAGACCTGAGGCAGGAAGAGGGAAAGTGTTCAAAGCCATATTTTCACAGCTAGATTGGTTTTTTATTTTTTATTTAATTTCAATTTAGTTAACATATAGTGTATTATTAATTTCAGAGGCAGAATTTAGTGATTCATCAATTGCATAGAACACCCAGTGCTTATTACATCAAGTTCCCCCTTTTTATTTACTTTTTTTATTTAAATTCAATTTGCCAACATACAGTATAACACCCAATGCTCATCCTATCAAGTGCCCTCCTCAGTGCCCATCACCCAGTTACCCCATCCTCCAACCCACCTCCCCTTCCACAACCATTTGTTTATTTCCCAGAGTTGCGAGTCTCTCATGGTTTGCCTCCCTCTCTAATTTTTCCCACTCACTTCCCCTCCTTTCCCTTATAATTGCTTTCATTATTTCTTATATTTCACATATGAGTGAAATCATATGGTATTTAGACTGATTTTTTATTGTATCTGAGTTTCCATAAGCTCAAATGAAAGGATGAATCAAGGGTATCCCAGTCTTTGTGAATGAACGTACATGTGTGTATATCAGTGTGATATGAGTATAGTAACACTTTATCTTCCCTTCAAAAGTGTCATTACTATTGATTGTGAAACAATTTCAGTTCTGGAAGGAAAAAAATATGATTCCTCTTGATTTAGTGGTAAAATGAATACATCTTGAGACAGTCTCTCTCTCTGGCTTCAGTTTCCTCATCTGAAATATAAGAGAGTTGGACTAGATTTATTTATTTGACATACCAAATAAGTCAGTAAGCTAACAGCTTGGGACAAAATCATTAATTAGACCTGTGATACCCTCAGGAATTCAATTGAATAAAAAGTCTGAACAAAATGATTTTAAGGTCAGTTTTCAGCTCTGTGAGCCCATGTAAGCTATGAATCTTCTGGCTCATAGTTAATGTATGAATGTCATATGAATGAAAATCCTTCTCCAAAGTCCTACTTCACTAAGAGAGAGCCCCCATCCAATTACATGTTATTTCCCCTCTTCCTTACCATTCCCTACTTGATCTTTTCCAACTCAGTAGTAAAGTAAGAACTGAAAGAGTCTGGGAAAATGGGAACTAATAGTGAGAAAGCAGCAGAGAGTCAACAGTTTGAGCATTTTACCATATCCTGAGATGACAGATGCTAGATTATGTGATGAAGATAACAGAAAGGAGGATAAAAGATGGAAATGTGAAGGAAGAAGATAAGTAATATGCTCTCAATTATATCAAACATGGTTATAAATTGATGCAGCTATACAGGGGAAAGACCCAAATGGGTATGGGTGGGGCACTGTCCTTCCCATCATTCAGGAAGCAGAGAAGGAGTTAAGGAAAGAGATAAGTAGGGGAGACACAGAATCAGCACAGGGTATCCCCTCTCTGTCACAGCTATTGTGGTCCTATCTTGAAGATCAAATATATAACCACTCTCTCTTTTCTTCCTTACCTGAGTATAAACTTCTTTTCCACCATAGCTCAAGATGACTGTAAAAGTCCAGTCTAGAAGGGAAGTGACAACTCATCCTCTGCCTCCCTTATTACCTTTTCCCTTGGTCTCTAAGAATCCAAACTCAGCTGAAGAAATTCCAGTTATACTGTCACTTTAGTTAGTAAAACTCCCCAGGGGAGGATTAAAGAGTCTGGTCATGGATCCAAATATTATCTCCCCCTTAAATTTACTTGGATGGCCTTTTCCTCCATCAACCACCAAAACTAAGAATTCTATGAAACAAAAAGAAGATTTCAAAATTCTTAGTTCCCTGGCCCCAGGTTTCCTGTAATATAATTCAGGTACCTACAGATGCAAAGTTTGGGTAAATGTCTTTGTTTCTGGAGCAAGTAGCAAGCCAATGGGCTATATTGCTGGGCTCATGTTTTACTGAGTACCTAATTAATTATTAATTAGTAGTTATGGGACCATGTTTAAAAGGTGTTAAAATGAACTTACTTATACCCATCCCCATATAGTCCACCTTTATTTAACTCTATATAATTGATGTAATCAACTCACACCAGGGTCTCATCCATTTTGTTCATCATAACATCAAGGTGCCACCCCAAGTTCCAATCAAGACCTAGCAGACTGCTATATCCTTATTCTCCAGAAGACAGAGCATCTCATTATTCCAACACCCCAGAGCCTAGTCAAAATCTGTGAGTATTTACTTGCCTTCCAAACTCCTAACACAGGACCACTGACAGCAAGCCCACTGATTCCAGGTCATTCCCGGTGTGACAGAAACAAAACTACCTTTAATCTAGTGGAGGCAATGTCTGTTATGGGGATTTTGTGAAATGAAACTCAAACTAAGAAAATTATTTTCCAGAACATAAGGCACCAAAAAGAAAAAGGCTCTTTAGAATGTGGATAGAGCCACAAGTGTAATAAAGGAAAGAGAGACAGAGAAAGGGGGCAGGGGGGAGTGAAATTTCTTTTGCCTAAAATCAAGTTTCACATAATGGCAATTAGATTAGCATATACTGGTAAGATTGTCTTTCTCCACCTACAAATACTCTAACCATAAAAATTAAAGAGAACTAAGCTGAACAGAGTATACTCATTCCTGCTTCCTATCTCAGAGCAGCTACAAGATTTCCTGAGGATTATGTTGCTGGAGCTAGGCATAAAAGCTTATTTATATACACAACAACTTGCAAGTCTCCAGTTTCTATTCTTCTTCCTTCCCTCTACCCTCCCCTCCCCCACTTTGCACCAGAAAAGTCAAACAGCCGTGCTTTACAGTTTGAGGACTAATCTGAAAAGCGGAAGAAGAATCTGTACACTGGCTAGCATATGTGCCCTGGCCTCTTTCTTCTTGAAAATTGCAGCAACTCATCTTTTCAAAGAAGCTTGCCTAAAGAACAGGCACTCTGTAAATGGAGTGTGCTTTGAGGCCCTTCAGGGTATTCAGATTCACTGTACAGCTCACCAAGAAGTTTAGCTCTACAAGGGACGGGTAGATTGGATTTAATGAAGACTTGGAGCTTGTTTCTCAGAATAAATGCAAAAGGACCCCAAACTCTCAATCTTGAAGGTAGCAGGTAAGATTTGATGTTTCAATTGCTATGACTAAAACAGTATGTAGTAAAATTCTGCTATTGGCAGATTTTAGCAAATTCCCAGAAGTTTAGGGATAACTAATCTGCCTTGCCTGCTTTCAATTAGGCTGCTACCGTGAATTCTCTCTCCTTTATTTATTGGCCAGATATTTGATAATCTAATCAGTCTGTCAACAATTATTGCTCAGTGCTTCTGCTAGGGGCTCGATGTGGCAAAATATAGAGGGGACACTACCCAAGCCTTCAGCACCTTCACAATTAAGTTAGAGATATAAGACATACTTTAGAATCCTATTTTAAGGGCTCAGTGAGATTTCTCTAATCTGTTGTGATGGTGTCCTTCATTGTGGAAAGAAAATAGTGACTGATAAAAGTTAAACAAATAGTGAAGAATGACCTGGTATATTTACAAAGTACTTTCACATTCATTATCCTACTTGAACCTCTCAACATCCTGCATTTTATACAGAGTAAGTATGACGATCCCTGTTTTGCAAATAAGGAAATAGAGGCATTAACAAATTTTCTAACAAACACCATACAACTAGAAATTGACAAGTTTTAACTAGCTACTGCAAATAGATAGCTCTCACAACTATAAATGAATATAAGGAAATTGCATGATCTATTTAATAACTTAGACATATCTGACATAGACCAGGTTTACGCAGAGCCAACACTTCATACATTTCGATCAAAATCTTTGGCCAGGAGCATAATTCTACTTAGCAGCAAAGCAGCTCTTTTCAAGGGTAAACAAATGGATTGGTAAGTACCATCCCTAGAGAAAAGGGGGAAAAATCCTTAAATTTAGTAGTTCTGCCCTTCAGTGCTCTGATTGATTTGAAAACTAGAAAGAGGCCATGACATCATGTATTTATGTACTGAGTATTCTAAAACAAAATGTAAGTAAACCAGGACTTGAGGCTGCATAGTTTTCAAATATATTAGCGAAATTTGTTTCTAGATAATTTTGTTTATAGTATCTATTGCAATCATTCAAAAATATTTTCTATTGTTTTACCCTTACTTGCCTAGTTAGAACTAAAAGTGGTCTCTGTTTATATAGAAAATAAATGACCTCAGGTACTACATTTATGTCTTTAATATACACTTAATATAAACTGCTCCCCAGATCCCCATAATATTTAAATGACTGCACTAGCTAATTAATTCCTGCAAATAGCATAAATCACCCTGGGAGTCAGTGAACCCAAACAGAATAGGTTAAAGAAAGTTTTCAGGTTGAGTCCAGTACAAACCCAGCATTTTAGTGTCTTCCTAGCCCAGAATCATCAATTTCATTTTTTCTACTTTCTCTCTCTTACCTTAATCAAACTTTTGATGTGTTTAAGAAGTACTTGTCTGGCATAAAAGCAAGATTCTACCATGGTACATAAAATTATAAATTTGCCTGTGCAGTATCACTGGCTAATAAGGGATTAAAAGGAGGGCACTGATCCTTAAAAAACATATCTAATCTTGTGGATTCGATGCCATGAAAGCTAATTATCATAATCCCTTAAATAATTTAGCTCTGCATAGACCTCTACTTTGATCCATTTTGTTATTTCTTATGTTCTTATTAAAAATCTCAAATCTGAAAAAAAAATATCAAATCTGTTGTAATCCAGTTAAGCAAGTGTCAGTTAAGCTCAACACATTATGTGGCACAAATGTAAAATGTAGTTCCTGCCGTTGGGGAATTTACAATATTGGTGGGCATACAAGACGCACAGAACATAAAAATATGAGACAGTAAACCAGTGTTATATTTGTAATGGTTAATGAGTTTAGAGAAGAAAGAGAGAAGTGGGCTGGGTTAAGTGGAGAAGGCTTCATAGAGGAGGAAAAATGAGATAGGCCTAAAAGAATATCTAGGATATGGAGAAGTTGGTGAGTGATTAGATATAGGCAGCATAGGAAAGTCAGGTCTGTCCCTGAAATTTTGAACCTGTGGTATCTGGGCAGTGTTGCTACTACTATTCATAGAATTAGGTAATTTGGGAATGGAAGTGTGGAGTGTAGGACATGATGAGTTCTGTTTTTGACCTATTGAGTTTAAGGAGATGGCAAAAATTCCAAGAAATAATGTCTTATGGGTGATTGGAAACAATGGCCCTGAATATGAAAGATGGGTAAATGGTAGAGGCCAAAGTTAAATCTGAGGAGTGTAACAGCCAATGCCATAAGATTGGCTTATCTTAGAGAAAACAAATCTAACAGATGACCAAGGGCTGAAACCTATACAGTTCATACACTTTTGGTTAAGAGAAAGAAGTCCTGAGAATTAAGAGCCACAGAAATATAATTCTTCTCTGCAAAATATACCAAGAGTTTTGGAAGAAAGTATTAGGTTATTTGTTCTTTTAAACTTCATCTCCCTAATAGTAACTAGCATAGTGCCTTAGACATACCATGAGCACCGAATAACTATTAAGTTTTTCTAATATAAATAAGCAAGGAGATATTTTGCTTCAAGTATCTTTCAAATTGGACTCTGTCATAAACTCTATATCTTTAAACTACCTTGCTGCATAGATTTCAATGGGAAGGAAACTGGGCCTGGATAACTGGGACTTCCTCCTAGATTTGCCTTTTTTTTTCTTTTTTTGTTTTAATTTTTATTTATTTACGATAGGCACAGAGAGAGAGAGAGAGAGGCGAGGCACAGGCAGAGGGAGAAGCAGGCTCCATGCCGGGAGCCCGACGTGGGATTCGATCCCGGGTCTCCAGGATCGCGCCCTGGGCCAAAGGCAGGCGCCAAACCGCTGCGCCACCCAGGGATCCCCTAGATTTGCCTTTTAATCAGCTGTATGTTCTCTAGCAAGTTATTTCTTGATTTCCTCATATATCCAATGCAATAATGAGCTTATAGAGATATTTTTCAGATCTGCTAAAATGATAAATATGAAAGCAACTTGAAAATGAAAACCATCCAAAAAGATTGTGTTTAAATTCCACTCTAGGAGAATAAGACACATAACAAGACTGATTGCATGTAGAGGGAGTAGACCCTGTTACTTTCTGCTCCCAATATTACACCTCTAAACAGGGACCTCACTCAAAGTAAGCATCAGCAATCTTATCCTACTTTTAAGATGTAAGTAGGAGCCAACCTTCTGATTACCACTAATTCTACCATACCTGTACAAGCCTCAATGTGAATGCCAATTTGTTCATTTGCATTGAGGAAATACAACTGCTAAGAAGTCTGATGTACTCATAGCAGGTGGTAGTACATCCTCATCCTTACAGAAAAGGCAACAAAGTAAGCCATTAACCTGATTCAATAAATCCAGACATCTTTGTTCTGTTAATTCATGTTACAGTACTGGTGCCGATTATAATTACTTTTGCTTTCAACTGGTAATTCTTCATAGTTTGGTAGAAAAGACCACTGTTTAAACACTACAGAACTCATCTATCCTGCTTCCTCATTTCATCCCATTCCACCCTATTCCATCATAATTCCTCTTTTTGGGGGGCCACCAGTTTTTCTTCTGTATTTAGGAGAGAAAAATAGAAAAATCTTTAAATGTTTGAGAAAAGTTAGTAAGAGAGGGGTCCTGGCAGAAATAAGGGGAAAGAGACAAAACAGAAGAGTAAACATAGACCCTTGAACACTTAAATAGAGTTGATTTTCCTTTTGATGAATAAAATGTCATTACCATATTTACAGTGTTTGTGTAATCAATACATCCCAGACATTTGAGCTTCTACTTAAATGTAGCTAATGGAAAAGGAAAAGGAGCTGAAGTCTAGACTCAGAATCCCCTGGAACATTCAGGCTTTCTTTTATTTTTTATCAATCCCTCCTTAAAAAGGAAATAAAAAATCCAATTTGGAATCACATTTTGAGATATCTAACATGTAAGACTTACTGAGATTTCTCCTCTGTCTCAGATTAACTTTGTTTTTACATATGGTTGTCCTTGTGTTGTCATGGATTTAGCATAAGTGGAATTAAGCTAACAACGACAACACTAAAACATCTCTGACACATCTTATATACTTATTGTAAAGTCCCTAGGAAGTTCAGGCCTCAGAAAATATAAAAAGCTTTTCATTCCAAATTAGTTACCTATTATGTTTAATCTGAATTTGAATTATTACTTAAGACAAAGGCCTTCAATACAAGGCAGTCCCCTAGAGAACAATTATCCTGCTTCTAAGATCCAGGCATTTAAATTCCAAGAAGTTAGATACAGGCCTCAGAATCAGCTGTGAGCAATGGCCTCAGAACTTAGGTGGATTCCAAGTTGCTGGTAATTCGGTAGAGACTTAACAAGTATCCCTGTCAGAAAGTAGACCCTCCAGTTAATGCTTTACAAAAAGTTCAAAAGCATATAAGCTGCCTGTAACATATTTCTATCACTCAGACTAAGGGTAGAACTATCTTCTACCACAAACACTCATGCACTCCTTAATACCTCTATTGCTATTTTGTGACTTGCATTTCCCTTCAAGTCTGTTTTCATGCATCACTTTATTCTGATTATACAGGATAAAACATTTGTGTCATAGTATTACGTAAAGGGACACACTGTGTCATTAGCTCTGAATGCCACAGTCCAGGTTCTTTTCAGGCTCAACTCTTTCTTTGGTTTGGAATCCAGCTGTCTGACAAGAGTGTCCCAATTTGATTGATATAATGTTCGCCCCTTATCAATAAATAAGCTATCTGAAAGAAAACATCTTTGAGTTGTCAACAATGCAGTATTGACTCCCCTGTACTTCCTAATACCAGTGCGAATGCTGCTAAGCATTTTCATAGAAATGCCAAGTTTAAAAGCTAATTATTGGATAATAAGGCTATTGTGATGACAGGTTGGTCTTTCTACTCCCTTCTCCAAAATTATTTATTGCCATGGAATAAAGCCACCAAAATTATTACTGCAAGCTTGGTTGTTTATAGATTAAAACCTGATAGAGGACATGTAGCTTTGCTCCAATTATGGCCATTCACTCAATAAACATTTATTGCACATTTTATATGTCCAAAACTTTGTGATAAGCTAGCTTATTGGTTCACAGAGCTTAAGGGAAAAAAAGGCTGGACTTTTTTTCCCCAACTCTATAGGAGTTTACAATCTACCTAGGGAAACAAGATTCTTACACATTACAAGCTACAAGATAGTAGAATACTGACTGACATATAATTGGTACAAGTGATAAACATAATTCAAGTTGAAAGAAGAGAGATATGAGTATAGAATGGGGTGGTCACCAATGTTTATAGCAGCAACGTCCACAATAGCCAAACTGTGGAAGGAGCCTCGGTGTCCATCGAAAGATGAATGGATAAAGAAAATGTGGTATATGTACACAATGGAATATTACTCAGCCATTAGAAACGACAAATACCCACCATTTGCTTTGACATGGATGGAACTGGAGGGTATTATGGTGAGTGAAATAAGTCAACCGGAGAAGGACAAACATTATATGGTCTCATGCATTTGGGGAATATAAAAATTAATGAAAGGAAATAAAGGGAAAGGAGAGAAAATGAGTGAAAATATCAGTGAGGGTGACAAAACATGAGAGACACCTAACTCTGGAAATAAACAAGGGGTAGTGGAAAGGGAGGTGGGTAGCGGGTTGGGGTGACTGGGTGATGGGCACTGAGGGGGGCACTTGGCGGGATGAGCACTGGGTGTTATACTATATGTTGGCAAATTGAACTCCAATAAAAAAATTAAAAATAAACAAATAAAAGAATGGGGTGGTCAAAGTAAGTGTCAGGAAGCGGAACCTGAGCTGAGCTTAGTATTAGTAGGAAACAGATTCATAAAAATTTACAGTTGTATACTGCTTTATATTTTACAGAACAGTTATATTTGCTCATTCTCCTATTTATTATGCATCTATTCAACAAACACTTGTTGTATCAAAACATTAATAAAACATTGTCCCCAGCTTATTAACTTGATTGGGGGGAAATCCCTTCGCAACGTGTGTGTGTATGTGTGTGTGTGTACTTTGATATCAAGTTGTACACTTTAAATATCTTGCAATTTTATTTGTCAATTACACCTCAATAAAGCTGGGGGAAAATTATCTCTCACCTCCCTGAGCTTACCTTTACAGGATAAACATCACAAATAACTTTCTCCATTTGACAATAAGATACATGGAAGATAGCAAAAAGGGCACTGGGGAGTTGGCCAAATAAAAGTAGGGCCCCTTTGAGCTGTAATTTCATGAAAATCAAGCTTCCTGCATCTTGCCACTGCTCAGCAGAAGTATCTGCTTTAGAAGACTGAGCCCCAAGTCACACCCTCCCCCACTTCCTCTTCTGCTTTAGCCCTGCCCTCATCTCCCCATCCCTGTTGGCAATCATCCAACAGATACAGACCATCCGGTACATGCTAGCATTTACTAGAAAGGTAAAGGAAGTCTTGGGGGAGGCATCAAATTTAGTACAATCATAAAATTCCATCCAAGTACTGATTTAATCTTTCAGTGGCTCCTGTTGGGTCAATTAAAAAACACTCATCATCAGTTTCACCCAAACCTTATAGTCAGACACATCCTTGGGTCTTTGGATTCTCATCAATCTCTGACCTACACCACTTTGAAACCAATACCACACAGTTATTCTTCCAAAGTTGCTTCAGCCCCAACAAACTACTTTTGCTTTTTTTTGTTTTAAGCCCTTTGCCTTCTTTAGTTTCTTAAATGTGTGGATTCATCTGCTTCACTCCCCTTACTTTCTTTTCCAGTGATTTGTAGTGTTCATCCAGAGGTCACGGTCCTCTATACTACACCTGATTTTTCAGATTTCTTTTTAATAAACTTTACCCTACTAGTGAAGTCTATATTTCACTCCCACTTTATGCCATTTTCTAGATGCCTGCACAATAGCACCAATGCTTCCACATCAAAAGCTTGTTTCTTCCTCCACCTCCCTAGACACACACCTTGGGAAATCAAATACTGTATTTCTCAAAAGCACCTACTACCACAATTATTCTTTCAAAGTTGCTCAATTATGAGAGGAAGAAAGCAGAACTGAATAAACTGACTCATTGTCATTAATAGGGCCACTGTCTAAATGGGTATGTCAGACATGCAATCAAAAAGAGTGATTACAGCCCTGTAATAAATAATAGAACCATGAACAAGGAACATTTGTAAAGAATAACAACTTCAACTTGAATCTTGGAGTATATGTAGAAATTTGCCAAGTTCACCCCTTTGACCATGTAAGGGTGAAAGAGGATACATAGTTTGAGTATCCTCAAGTAGACAAGGCATGATAAGGAACCTGATCTAAGTTGGTGGGAGAAGGCCAGGAGATACTGTAAAATAATAATCAACAGAACATTGAGTTCACACATGAGGAATGAAGTCAAAGAAGATCAAATATGTCTACCCTGATCATATTTGCTGAAGTAACTGGAAGACGTTTAATGTTAATGAAAAATAAATAAAAGTCAGTTGGAACAGTTTATTTGGGAGGGAAGATAATATATATGTCTTTAAGCATGTTAAAATTGAGAAAAAAGCCTAAGATCCAAGAAGAGCAATCTTATAGGCAGTTGAAAATGAGACTAAAGTTCAGGTGAGTAGTTTGTGGGTGAGACAGATATTTGAGTCATCCACATGAAAGTGGTCTTTTAAACCATGGGAGTTGATAGTTATTCAAGGGAAACAGAGAAACAAAGAGCTAAACACCAAACATTTGCATATCAGAGACCTTGGATACACTAACAACCTCAATTGTCTATCTGAAAAACCTATCACTGATGAAGGGAGACCAAAAAGAAAAGTAGCAGTGTGGTAGCAGAACTGGACTGAAGTTTGTAATGCCTGGGTTTTAGTTCCAGCCCTGCCATTAACCATATGCTCTTGAGCAAGTCATCACCACTCCACTCACATTCCCAGATTTTTCACATGTAGAAGTCCATTGGAACAGGATTTTAAAGATCACTTCTGCCTCGTACTACACTTCTTGGAATAACAAAAAGGCACATTCTACTGACATGGCTGAATAATATAATTTTTTAAAGAATGGCATAGAATCTCTCCAGACATTAATTATGTTCCTGCCATGTATGCAAAGTACTATGCTAACCACTCTAGAAGAAAACTGGGGAAGTATAAAATAGGAAGTAAAATGGGAAAAATAAAACATAAAGATATGGCCCCTGTTTTCAAGGAACTTGCAATCTAGGTGAACTTACTGGTCTCACTTTCAGTTGATTTACAGTAAATCATAATTCTGCTGCCAGACTTGTGTATCACTTTAGTTGGAGGAGAAACAATCAGTTTAAATTTAGCTCTCATACAAAGTTGTCCTTATTAATTTTTTGCTTTAGTAAAATATTCTGAGAAAAATTCCTGTTCCTATTTCAAAAGTTACACCAAAGGAAAAATAAGAAGTAATAAAATAAAAGAACTATACACTAAGGTGATTCAATAAAACAATTTTGAAATGAGTTTGTCTGATTCAACACATTCATTGAGCAAAAAGTGTAACGTTCCTTGCTAGGTTTTATAGAAACTATTCATATTAATTGGATCTGGTCTTTGTCCTCAAAAAAGTCTATAATTCAGTAGTAGAGATTATGTAAATATACAAAGTACTATAAGAAAAAATAAAAAGGGGCAGAAATACAAAGTTGAATACTCTAGTTGAACCATTGGCCACTGTGCTCAACTGCTCTCCAAGGTTCTAACATCCTGAGAATACCCTGTACTTACTTACCCCTCTTACTTCTTCCTTCCACATCTAACCTTTCTACTAACCCTCTCTTCACTGTGCCCTTGAGAGCCTCCTTTTTAAATATAAGTTCTCCTATATCCCAAATCTCTTCAAATAATTCTCCCACCACCTCATTGCCTTATGTGAAACCTGATCCTCCCCATCAAAAGTAAACTGCTTATTTTTCTACATCCCATCTACTGTGAGACCTCAAGAGACTGTTGGATGTCTTCCGGCTTTTGGTGCCAAGTTTAACCATTACTCTTCTACCATAATGCAAATGCCATTCACCTATGCCACCCTTTAATCTTCCTTATTAATATCACCATCTATTGACCTCCTAGTTATTTTTTCTTAATTCACTGAATAATTTAGCATTTGGCTTATAGTCTCCCTCTCTACCCTAAACCCTGCTATCACCTTTGTATCTTCACCTTTCATATAAACAACCAACCTAGTAAACTGACTTCAAATTTCTTGACCTCCTTATCTAGAACATCCATTCGCATTCCACCTTACCTACTCATTCTATGGCCACACTCAGAGCCTCATTTATTATCACATGACTGAAATCTTAAACTCCAGTGTACCACACTCTGTGATCATGTCTGGTTCCACATCCTCATGAAAGCCTAAAAACTAGGACACAGCTAAGTTACTCTTTGTCCTGTCATTTCATATGGTAAAGAGTGCCCAGATATCACCGGTAGAATTTTTCAAATAGGGGATCCCTGGGTGGCGCAGCGGTTTGGCGCCTGCCTTTGGCCTGGGGCGCGATTCTGGAGACCCGGGATCGAATCCCATATCGGGCTCCCGGTGCATGGAGCCTGCTTCTCCCTCTGCTTGTGTCTCTGCCTCTCTCTCTCTCTGTGACTATCATAAATAAATTAAAAAAAAGAATTTTTCAAATAATTGAATACACCTTAGAGAAGCAAATTTGATATTATGCTAACAGATTTACAGTAACAGAAGAGACTTTAAGAAGAAATTTAGTACAGACTAGTGGGAAGAAATTTATATTTGCTCCTCTAGGCAATCAGGAGACTCTGAGAATGGAGAATGCATGATCAAGATGGTGTTAGTGAGAGCCACTTCCTCACTGCTCATTTATGAACAAATTAAAGCTTGCTTTCCACACGTATACCTAGTCTGTTCTTTTTCTTTCTCTCTCTCTTCTTTTTTTCTTTCGTTCATTTGTTCATCCTTCCTTCCTTCCTTTTATCCTTTCCTTCTTTCTTTTTAGTTCTAAATTCAATAAAACAGTAGATTTCTTGACTCACATGTAAGAAACTACACAAACTTAGGAGCAGGAGCTAAGAGTAGGAGGACCCTAGGCTTGCCTCATCCCACAAACACAACTAGATAAATATCAAATCATTCTGAATACCCATGAAATCAATCTGAGGACTGACAGAACAAACTGAAAAAATAGAGGGAAAGTAGAGGTCACACTGTGGAAGGTAGGAGGTACAGAGATGTGACTTGACAGAGAAATAGATCACAGGTGCTGTGAAAGGAAGAGAGCCCTGGTCACAGGGGGAGGGTAAAGAGAAATAAAGAGAAAGAGAAAAAGAGAGAGTGAGGAGTATATAGGGGATCACACAAGGAAAACACTTCCTAAAAACCATTAACTGGGAAAACATGAGGGGCTGATTTTCATGAGATTTACAACCAGTAAGGTTCAAAGACTGGAGTTTTACAGATACATGGCATGGCTTGTGTGGAACCTTGAGGGCACTGCACTATTCCTGTGGAGTAGGAGGGCAGATAGCCCATAGCAGATGAAGAAATCTGAGAATCCCCTGGAACACACTGGGAAAGACAGTTCCCCCTTCTTGCAGTGCATCTTCGAGAGATGGCATTGCCTCTCTGGAGACAAAAGAGCAAGCAGGAGCCATTACCCTCCTCTGCCCCTTAGCATAGGAGCAGAAACACCTACTGAGGGCAGTTAACCTGAACACTGGGTCTTTGCTTTGCTTTATTCCAAACTCCAGGCCTCTGCACTTTGGTATCACTGCCCTTCTGGGACAAACGTGCATCACACACAGCATGGCAACACCCTCCCCCAGAGGACCAGTATGGGTCCCCATGATACTTAGTCCCTAAAGCTTGCAGTTTTAAAACTCAGCTTGCCTGCCTAGGGTAGAACGCATATACAATGTGCTGCCAGGTAGGCAGACAACCCAGACAAAAGAGAGGGTGAAGCCATCTGCTTCTGGAGTTTTGTTTCTTGGGAATTGATTACTGAATCAACTTCTTTGCTGATTTTCAGTCTCTTTAAGTTTTTCTAATTTTCATGTTTCAGTTTTGGCATTTTTATGTTTCCAGGAATTTATATACTTCTTTCAGACTGACCCAATTGTTGGCATACACTTCTCATGATATTCTGATTACATTTCTGTGATGATGGTTGTTATTTCTCCTCTAATTCTGATACATTTATTTACATACTTTCTCCTTTTTTTGATAAGTATGAGTAGAGGCTATTCAATTTTATTAATTATTTCAAAGAACCAGCTCCTGGTGTCATTGATCTGTTCTATCATTGCTTTAGTTTCCTTATAATTTATTTCTGCTCTAGTCTCTATTATGTCCTTCCTTCTGATGATTTTAAGCTTTGTGTGTTGTTCTTTTTCTAGAACCTTCAGACGTAAGGTTAGGTTACTTATGAGATATTATTCTACTTCTGTAAGTAGACCTATATGGCTACAAACTTTCCTCTGAGGACTGCTTTTGCTGCATTCTAAAGGTTTGCATCATTGTATTTTCATTTTCATATGTTTCCATGACCTTTTAATTTCCTCTTTGATTTGCTTGTTGATCCATTCATTATTTAGTGGCATATTGTTTCTTTCTATATTTCTATTTTTTGTATTTTTTTGGAGTTCAATTTGCCAACATATAGCACCACAATGAGTGCTCATCCAGACAAGAGACACCATCACTGCCCGTGACCCAGTCACCCCATCCCCTCGCCCACCTCCCTTTCCACCAGCCCTAGTTCGTTTCCCAGAGTTAGGAATCTTTATGTTCTGTCTCCCTTTCTGATATTTCCCACACATTTCTTCTCCCTTCCCTTATATTCCCTTTCACTATTATTCATATTCCCCAAATGAATGAGAACATACACTGTTTGTCCTTCTCCGATTGACTTACTTCACTCAGCATAATACTCTCGAGTTCCATCCACGTTGAAGCAAATGGTGGGTATTTGTCATTTCTAATGGCTGAGTAATATTCCATTGTATACATAAATCACATCTTCTTTATCCATTCATCTTTCGATGGACACTGAGGCTCCTTCCACAGTTTGGCTATTGTGGACATTGCTGCTATAAACATCGGGGTGCAAGTGTCCCAGGGTTTCATTGCATCTGTATCTTTGAGGTAAATCCCCAACAGTGCAATTGCTGGGTCGTAGGGCAGATCTATTTTTAACTCTTTGAGGAACCTCCACACAGTTTTCCAGAGTGGCTGCAACAGTTCACATTCCCACCAAAAGTGGGAGAGGGTTCCCTTTTCTCCGCATCCTCTCCAACATTTGTGGTTTCCTGCCTTGTTAATGTTCCCCATTCTCACTGGTGTGAGGTGGTACCTCACTGTGGTTTTGATTTGTATTTCCCTTATGGCAACTGATGCAGAGCATTTTCTCATGTGCATGTTGGCCATGTCTGTGTCTTCCTCTGTGAGATTTCTCTTCATGTCTTTTGAGCATTTCATGATTGGATTGTTTGTTTCTTTGCTGGTGAGTTTAATAAGTTCTTTAAGGATCTTGGAAACTAGCCCTTTATCTGATACGTCATTTGAAAATATCTTCTCCCATTCTGTAGGTTGTCTTTTAGTTTTGTTGACTGTATCCTTTGCTGTGCAAAAGCTTCTTATCTTGATGAAGTCCCAATAGTTCATTTTTGCTTTTGTTTCTCTTGCCTTCGTGGATGTATCTTGCAAGAAGTTACTGTGGCTGAGTTCAAAAAGGGAGTTGCCTGTGTTCTCCTCTAGGATTTTGATGGAATCTTGTCTCACATTTAGATCTTTCATCCATTTTGAGTTTATCTTTGTGTATGGTGCAAGAGAGTGGTCTAGTTTCATTCTTCTGCATGTGGATGTCCAATTTTCCCAGCACCATTTATTGAAGAGACTGTCTTTTTTCCAGTGGATGGTCTTTCCTCCTTTGTCGATATTAGTTAACCATAAAGTGGAGGGTCCACTTCTGGATTCTCTATTCTGTTCTATTGATGTATGTGTCTGTTTTTGTGCCAGTACCACACTGTCTTGATGACCACAGCTTTGTAGTACAACCTGAAATCTGGCATTGTGATGCCCCCAGATATGGTTTTCTTTTTTTAATAATTTTTTAATTTTTATTTATGATAGGCACACAGTGAGAGAGAGAGAGAGAGAGAGGCAGAGACATAGGCAGAGGGAGAAGCAGGTTCCATGCACCGGGAGCCTGACGTGGGATTTGATCCCGGGTCTCCAGGATCGCGCCCTGGGCCAAAGGCAGGCGCCAAACCGCTGCGCCACCCAGGGATCCCTGGTTTTCTTTTTTAAAATTCCCCTGGCTATTCGGGGTCTTTTCTGATTCCACACAAATCTTAAAATAATTTGTTCTAACTCTCTGAAGAAAGTCCATGGTATTTTGATAGGGATTGCATTAAACGTGTAAATTGCCCTCGGTAACATTGACATTTTCACAATATTAATTCTGCCAATCCATGAGCATGGAATATTTTTCCATCTCTTTGTGTCTTCCTCAATTTCTTTCAGAAGTGTTCTATAGTTTTTAGGGTATAGATCCTTTACCTCTTTGGTTAGGTTTATTCCTAGGTATCTTATGCTTTTGGCTGCAATTGTAAATGGGATGGACTCCTTAATTTCTCTTTCTTCAGTCTCATTGTTAGTGTATAGAAATGCCACTGATTTCTGGGCATTGATTTTGTATCCTGCCACGCTGCCAAATTGTTGTATGAGTTCTAGCAATCTTGGGGTGGAGGCTTTTGGGTTTTCTACGTAGAGTATCATGTCATCGGCGAAGAGGGAGAGTTTGACTTCTTCTTTGCCAATTTGAATGCCTTTAATGTCTTTTTGTTGTCTGATTGCTGAGGCTAGGACTTCCAGTACTATGTTGAATAGCAGTGGTGAGAGTAGATATCCCTGTCTTGTTCCTGATCTTAGGGGAAAGGCTCCCAGTGCTTCCCCACTGAGAATGATATTTGCTGTGGGCTTTTCGTAGATGGCTTTTAAGATGTTGAGGAATGTTCCCTCTATCCCTACACTCTGAAGAGTTTTGATCAGGAATGGATGCTGTATTTTGTCAAATGCTTTCTCTGCATCTAATGAGAGGATCATATGGTTCTTGGTTTTTCTCTTGCTGATATGATGAATCACATTGATTGTTTTACGAGTGTTGAACCAGCCTTGTGTCCCGGGGATAAATCCTACTTGGTCATGGTTAATAATCTTCTTAATGTGTTGTTGGATCCTATTGGCTAGTATCTTGTTGGGAATTTTTGCATCCATGTTCATCAGGGATATTGGTCTGTAATTCTCCTTTTTGGTGGGGTCTTTGTCTGGTTTTGGATAAGGTGATGCTGGCCTCATAGAATGAATTTGGAAGTACTCCATCTCTTTCTATCCTTCCAAACAGCTTTAGTGGAATAGGTATGGTTTCTTCTTTAAACGTTTGATAGAATTCCCCTGTGGAGCCATCTGTCCCTGGACTTTTGTGTCTTGGGAGGTTTTTGATAACTGTTTCATTTACTCCCTGGTTATTGGCTTATTCCGGTTTTCTGTTTCTTCCTATTCCAGTTTTGGTAGTTTGTGGTTTCCAGAAATGTGTCCATTTCTTCTAGATTGCCTAATTTACTGGCGTATAGCTGCTCATAATAAGTTTTTCAAATTGTTTGTATTTCTTTGGTATTGGTGGTGATCTTTCCTTTCTCATTCATGATTTTATTAATTTGAGTCTTTTCTCTCTTCTTTTTAATAAGGCTGGCTAATGGTTTATCTATCTTATTAATTCTTTCAAGGAATGAACTCCTGGTTTTGTTAATCTGTTCCACAGTTCGTCTGGTCTCTATTTTATTCAGTTCTGCTTGAATCTTTATTAACTCTCTTCTTCTGCTCGGTGTAGGATCTATTTGCTGTTTTTTCTCCAGCTCCTTTAGGCGCAAGGTTAGCTTTTGTATTTGAGTGCTTTCCAGTTTTTGGATGGATGCTTGTATTGCGATGTATTTTCCCCTCAGGACTGATTTTGCTGTATCCCAAAGATTTTGAACAGTTGTATCTTCTTTCTCATTAGTTTCCATGAGTCTTCTTAATTCTTCCCTAATTTCCTGGTTGACCCTTTCATCTTCAAGCAGGATGCTCTTTAAGTTCCACATGTTTGAAATCCTTCCACACTTCTTGTGATTTAGTTCTCATTTCAAAGCATTATGATCTGAAAATATGCAGGGGAAGACCCCAATCTTTTGGTATTAGTTAAGTCCTGATTTCTGACCAAGTATGTGGTCTATTCTGGAGAAAGTTCCATGTGCACTTGAGAAGAATGTGTATTCAATTGTGTTTGGATGTAAAGTCCTGTAAATATCTGTGAATTTCATCTGGCCCAGTGTATCGTTTAAAGCTGTTTCTTTGGAGATGTTTTTAGGATATCTGTCGATTGTAGAAAGCTCTATATTTAAGTCACCAAGTGTAAGTGTATTATTATTTAAGTATGTCTTAACTTTGATTATTGATTGATATACTTGTCAGCTCCCACATTAGCGGCATAAATATTCATGATTGTTATTATGTCCTCCCATTGGATAGATGCTTTAAGTATGATATAGTGTCCCTCTTCATCTCTTACTACAGTCTTTGGGATAAACTTTAATTTATCTGAAATGAGGATGGCCACCCCTGCTTTCTATTGAGCACCATTTGAATGGTAAATGGTTTTCCAACCTTTCATTTTCAGGCTGTATGTGTCCTCAGGTCTAAAATGAGTCTCTTGCAGACAGCAAAATGTGAGGTCTTGCTTTTTTATCCAGTCTGACACCCTGCATCTTTTGATGGGATCATTAAGACCATTCACGTTCAGAGTGACTATTAAAAGATATGAATTTAGTGCCATCATGATACCTATTCATAGTCCCTGTTTTTGTGGATTGTTTCCTTGGACTTCCTCTTTCTTTTTTTTTTTAAGTGTTTTTTATTTTTTTTTATTTTATTTACGATAGTCATACAGAGAGAGAGAGAGGCAGAGACACAGGCAAAGGGAGAAGCAGGCTCCATGCACCGGGAGCCTGATGTGGGATTCGATCCCGGGTCTCCAGGATCGCGCCCTGGGCCAAAGGCAGGCGTCAAACCGCTGCGCCACCCAGGGAGCCTGGACTTCCTCTTTCTTTTACAGAGTCCCCCTTACTATTTCTTGCAGAGCTGGGTGGTGTTCACAAATTCTTTCAGTTTCTGCCTACCTTGGAAGCTCTTTATCTATCCTTCTATTCTGAATGAGAGCCTTACTGGATAAAGTATTCTTGGCTGCATGTTCTTCTCATTTAGGACCCTGAATATATCCTGCCAGCCCTTTCTGGCCTGCCAGGTTTCTGTGGAGACGTCTGCTGTTATCCTAATACTTCTCCCCATAAAGGTTATGGATTTCTTGTCTCTTGCTGCTTTAAGGATCTTCTCTTTATCCTTGGAATTTTCAAGTTTCGCTATTAAATGTCAAGGTGTGGAGTGGTTTGTAGTGATTTTAGGGGGGGATCTCTCTATTTCCTGGATGTGAATGTCTGTTTCCCTTCCTATGTTAGGGAAGTTCTCAACTATGATTTGTTCAAATACATTTTCTGGACCTCTGTCCCTTTTGGCACCCTGTGGAACCCCAATTAAACGTAGATTTTTCCTTCTGAGACTGTCATTTATTTCCCTTAACCTATCCTCATGATCTTTTAATTGTTTTTCTCTTTTTTCCTCAACTTCCTTCCTTGCCATCAACGTGTCTTTTATGTCACTCACTCATTCTTCTACTTTGTTAATCCTCGTCGTTAAGACCTCCAGTTTGGATTGCATCTCATTTAATTGATTTTTTTATTTTGGCCTGATTAGATCTAAATTCTGCAGTCATGAAGTCTCTTGAATCCTTTATGCTTTTTTCTAGAGCCACCAGTGGGTTTATAATTGTGCTTCTGAATTGGCTTTCCGACATTGAATTGTAATCCTAATTTTGTAACTCTGTGGAAGAGAGGACTGTTTTTGATTCTTTCTTTTGTGGTGAGTTTTTCCTTCTAGTCAATTTGCTCAGTGCAGAGTGGTTAAAAACAAGTTGTACTGGAAAAAGGATAAAAAGAGAGGGAAAAAGGGGGAAAAAAGAAAAGAAAAGAAAAGGAAAGAAAAAAGGGGGGTAAACAAACTGAAAACAATAAGAAGGGGGAGTATCCTCTGATTCTATATTCTAGAAATCCCTCGACTTCCCCTGGAACTTTCCAGTGCTGCCTGGTCAATAACTTCCTTTTCCCCTGTCCTTCTAGCCGGTCTTCTAGGGGAGGGGCCTGCTTTGTTGATTCTCAGATGTGTGCACCTGGGGGAGCTGCCTAGCCCCCCTGCCAGGTGCAGCGCTCAGTGGGAGCTGTTTATCCTGTGTGGCCCCTGCTCAGTCCCAGGTACAAGGTGACACCAGGAGGAACAACAATATTGGCGATGTCCAGCTCTCCAGCTCTGGAGTCAGCTTCCGTAGTAACTACCACACCTCCCAGTCCGCAGGGGCCTGTATGCTCCGGGGGCGGGGGGTGCCGAAATGCACAGTTCGGGGCAGGAGCGTCCTGGCTGTCCTGCGTCCTCCGGGCCTCTGCCTGTCCTGGAGGAGTGCAGTATCCTGGGCTATGTCTCCCAGCGCCCTTGGCTCCAGGGCCTGCACCGCTGGAATCACACTCCCGGGGCCATGCAGCCCCCTTCATGTGGAGCCACTGCCTGAGCCACAGCCAGAGCTGCTCCCGGGGCCATGCAGCCCCCTCGGCCCAGAGCCGCCGCCTGAACCACCACCTGAGTTGCTTCCGGGGCCCGGTGCGCGCAGCAGACTTTTAGGGAGATTGACCCGTGGTGTGTGGCGCGCTCTCCCCCAGGGCGCAGTTTCTCTGTTAGTGCCCCTGGGACCCTGAGGGCATCCCTGCCCCTCCTGGGATCCTGCCTGAGCTCCCTGTGAGCACCTCTCCATCTGGGAAGATTGGTGAAGCTCCTGCTTTTCCGGGACTGGGCTTTTCTGTCCTGACGGCACGCGCTGCGCAGCCTTAGCCGGGCTCCTCCCGGGGGCCCAGCCCCCTTGGATGCGTTTTTATTTCTTTTTTTTTTTTCAGTCTTCCTACCTTGATAGAAGTGAAAACTCTTCTCACTGTAGCATTCTAGCTGTTCTCTCTAAATCTCAGACCGAATTCGTAGGTTTTCAGGATGATTTGGAAGTTATCTAGGTAAGTTGGTGGGGACAGGTGACTTGGGGACCCTACTCTTCCACCATCTTGCCCCGCCTTCCCCAAACGTAGAGCTTATATCAATGTAATAAACATCATATAAATAGGAAGCTATTATTGTCTTTCATCTTTTTTACTGATGTGCCACATGGGTCTCATTATGTCTCACTTCCAGAGCACCAGAACATGACAGAGGAAGAAGCAATGTTCTGGTCAGAGGGAGATCCTTATTCACCTTTGGCCCAAGAGTCATTGTGGCTCTGAATATTTTCCTAACATTGGGACATCATTTGATAACCTTTTCTGTATCTAGATTTTGTGGTTTCCAGACAACACTCCCCACTGAAAGAACTGAAGAGAAATGGCTGCTTCCAGATCTGTGGCAGGATATATACAAGATGAACCTGGGTAGCTCAGCGGTTGAGCATCTGCCTTTGGCTCAGGGTGTGATCCTGGGATCCAGGAACCAGTCCCACATCCGGCTCCTTGCAGGGAGCCTGCTTCTCCCCCCTCTGCCTGTGTCTCCGCCTCTCTCTCTCTCTCTCTCTCTCTCTCTCTCTCTCTCTCTCAAATAAATAAAATCTCTCAGCCCTCAGGGAAAGGGGTAGTAATGCTGAGGCACTCCCAGAGTTCCCCAGTGGGCTGTCCACGGTGCTAAAGGACTCATGAATGCCCCTCTGACTGTCTTTCTTTCCTTGCTTCACTTCTCCACTCTCTCACCAGTGCTTCATGGAGTCACCTTGCATATATACCACTTGCACCTGAATCCTTATCACCAGGTCTGCTTCTGCAGGCCAGCGATTGGAGGCAGGTGGAAGGGCTGCGGGGCCTGAATAAGACTGTGGCATGAGGCCGGAGACGAAAGAGTGAGTGGCGCAGTGGACTTTCCGGGAACGGGTACGTGCACGCGTCCCCAGTCCTCGCTCCCTCGGTAGACTCCAAGCCAAAGCCAACGGTGCTGCCCACCTTATGTCTTTTGATTAGAGTGCTTAGTCCACTTACATCAAAGTAA
Organism: Nyctereutes procyonoides; assembly: GCF_905146905.1. Classification (NCBI taxonomy): domain Eukaryota; kingdom Metazoa; phylum Chordata; class Mammalia; order Carnivora; family Canidae; genus Nyctereutes; species Nyctereutes procyonoides. Next base: position 59,306,825 of record NW_026575125.1, on the reverse strand, counting down.
TTATTGATAGATAGCCATTTATTGCCATTTTATTACTTTTGGGGGGCTTATTTCTAGAGATTTTCTATAATTCTTTCTTGTCTCTATTTCATATTTTGCTGATTTTCTTTAGTAATATATTTTCTTTCTCTTTGTTTTTTTCAGATTTATTAGTGGCTTTTGATATATGGTTACCATTATATGTGTAATAACCTCTTCTGCATATAGCGTCTATATTAAGTTGATGGTCATTCAAGTTTGAAACTATTCCATTTTCCTCTCCTTATCACATTTTTGGTGTATGTTATAGTATTTTACTACTTTTGTGATTCTTGCCTTTTATTTTTTTATTTTTTAATGGATTTCAATTTCCCAACATACAGCATAACAATGCCCATCACCCAGTCACCCCAAACCCCCGTCCACTTCCCTTTCCACTAACCCTTGTTCATTTCCCATAGTTAGGTGTCTCTCATGTTTTGTCACCCTCACTGATACTTTCATTTTCTCTCCTTTCCCTTTACTTCCTTTCACTAATTGTTATATTCCCCAAATGAATGGTACTCAATAGAAAGCACGGGTAGCCATCCTCATATCAGGTAAATTAAATTTTATCCCAGAGACTACACTAAGAGATGAAGAGGGACACTATAGCATACTTACAGGATCTATCCAATGGGAGGACATAACAATTATGTATATTTATGCCCCTAATGTGGGAGCTACCAAGTATATCAATCAATTAATAACCAAAGTTAAGACATACTTAGATAATAATATACTTATTAGACTTGAACACAGTGCTTTCTGTAATTGACAGATATTCTAAGCATAACATCTCCAAAGAAACAAGAGCTTTAAATGATACACTGGACCAGATGGATTTCACAGGTATCTACAGAACTTTACGTCCAAATGCAAATGAATACACATTCTTCTCAAGTGCACATGGAACTTTCTCCAGAATAGACCACATACTGGGTCACAAATCAGGTCTGAACCGATACCAAAAGATTGGGATCATCCCTTGCATATTCTCAGACCATAATGCTGTGAAATGAGAACTAAATCACAAGAAGAAGTTTAGAAGACATTCAAACATGTGGAGGTTAAAGACCATCCTGCTAAAAGATGAAAGGGTCAACCAGGAAATTAGAGAAGAATTTAAAAATTTCATGGAAACTAATGAGAATGAAGATACAACTGTTCAAAATCGTTGGAATACACCAAAGCAGTCCTGACAGGGAAAAATATCACAATACAAGCATCCATCCAAAAACTGGAAAGAACTCAAATACAAAAGCTAAACTTGCACTTAAAAGAGTTGGAAAAGAACAGCAAATAGATCCTACACCCATCAGAAGAAGAGGGTTAGTAAAGATTCAAGCAAAACTCAATGACATAGAAACCAGAAGAACTGTGGAACACATCAACAAAACCAGGAGCTGGTTCTTTGAAAGAATTAATAAGATATATAAAGCATTAGCCAGCCTTGTTTTTTTATATATATAAATTTATTTTTTATTGGTGTTCAATTTGCCAACATATAGAATAACACCCAGTGCTCATCCCATCAAGTGCCCCCCTCAGTGCCCGTCACCCAGTCACCCCCACCCCCCGCCCACCTCCCCTTCCAACACCCTGTAGTTCATTTCTCAGAGTTAGGAGTCTCTCATGTTCTCCCTTTGTGATATTTCCCACTCATTTTTTCTCCTTTCCCCTTTATTCCCTTTCACTATTTTTAATATTCCTCAAATGAATGAGACCATGTAATGTTTGTCCTTCTCTGATTGACTTATTTCACTCTGCATAATACACTCCAGGTCCATCCATGTCGAAGCAAATGGGGGGTATTTGCTGTTTCTAATATTAGCCAGGCTTGTTAAAAACAAAAGAGAAAAGACTCTAATTAATAAAATCACGAATGAAAAGGTGATTACCACCAATACCAAGGAAATACAAATGATTTTAAAAACTTATTATGAGCAGCTATATGCCAATAAACTAGGTAATCTAGAAGAAATGAACGCCATTTCTGGAAAACCACACACCACCAAAACTGGAACAGGAAGAAATAGAAAACCTGAACAGGCTGATAACCAGGGAGGAAATTGAAGCAGTCATCCAGAACCTCCCAAGACGCAAAACTCCAGGGCCAGATGGCTTCCCAGGGAATTCTATCAAACATTTAAAAGAGAAACCATACCTATTCTACTAAAGCTGTTCACAAAGATAGAAAGAGATGGAGTACTTCCAAACTCGTTCTATGAGGCCAGCATCACCTTAATTCCAAAACCAGACAAAGACCCCACCAAAAAGGAGAATTATAGACCAAAATCCCTGATGAACACAGATGCAAAAATTCTCAACAAAATACTAGCCAATAGGATCCAAGAGTACATTAAGAAGATTATTCACCATGACCAAGGGGGATTTATCCCTGTGATGAAAGGCTGGTCCAACATTGGAAAGCAATCAATGTGAAAGATCATATCATCAAGAGAAAAAACAAGAACCCTGTGATCCTCTCAATAGATGCAGAGAAAGCATTTGACAAAAATACAGCATCCATTCCTGATCAAAACTCTTCAGTGTGTAGGGATAGAGGGAACATTCCTCAGCATCTTAAAAGCCATCTATGAAAAGCCCACATCCAATATCATTCTCAGTGGGGAAACACTGGCAGCCTTTCCCCTAAGATCAGGAACAAGACAGGGATGTCCATTCCCACCACTGATATTCAACATAGTACTAGCAGTCCTAGCCTCATGAATCAGGCAACAAAAATAAATAAAAGGCATTCAAATTGGCAAAGAAGACGTTAAACTATCCCTCTTTGCAGATGACATGATACTCTACATAGAAAACCCAAAAGACTCCACCCCAAGATTGTGAGAACTCATACAACAATTTGGCAGCGTGGCAGGATACAAAATCAATGCCCAGAAGTCAGTGGCATTTCTGTACACTAACAATGAGACTGAAGAAAGAGAAATTAAGGACTCCATCCCATTTACAATTGCACCCAAAAGCATAAGATACCTAGGAATAAGCCTAACCAAAGAGGTAAAAGATATATACTCTAAAAACTACAGAAGACTTCTGAAAGAAATTGAGGCAAACAAAAGAAATGGAAAAATATCCCATGCTCTTGGATTGGAGCAATTAATATGGTGAAAATGTCAATGCTACCCAGGGCAATTTACACATTTAATGCAATCCCTATCAAAATACCATGGACTTTCTTCAGAGAGTTGAAACAAATCATCTTAAGATTTGTGTGAAATCAGAAAGGACCCCGAAGAGGCAGGGAAATATTGAAAAAGAAATCCAGAGCTGGGGCATCACAATGGCAGATTTCAGGTTGTACGACAAAGCTGTGGTCATCAAGACAGTGTGATACTGGCAGAAGAAGAGACACATAGATCAATGGAACAGAATAGAGAATTCAGTATGGACCCTCAACTCTATGGTCCACTAATATTCGACAAGGCAGGAAAGACTATCCACGGGAAAAAAACATAGCCTCTTCAATCAGTGGTGCTGGGAAAATTAGATAGCCACATGCAAAAGAATGAAACTAGACCATTCTCTTCCACCATACACAAAGATAAACTCAAAATGGATGAAAGATCTAAATGTGAGACAAGATTCCATCAAAATCGTAGAGGAGAACACAGGCAACACCCTTTTTGAACTTGGCCACAGCAACTTCTTGCAAGATACATCCATAAAGGCAAGGGATACAAAAGCAAAAATGAATTATTGGGATTTCATCAAGATAAAAAGCTTCTGCACAGAAAAAGAAACAGTCAATAAAACTCAAAGTCAGCCTACAGAATGGGAGAATATATTTGCAACAGACCTATCAGATAAAGGGCTAGTATCCAAGATTTATAAAGAATTTATTAAACTCAATGCAAAGAGACAAACAATCCAATTATGAAATCGGCAAAAGACACGAACAGAAATTTCACAGAGGAAGACATAAGCATGGCCAACAAGCACATGAGAAAATGCTCCACATCACTGGCCATCAGGGAAATACAACTCCAAACCACAATGAGATACCACCTCACACCAGTGAGAATGGGGAAAATTAACAGGATAGGAACCCTCAAATGTTGTAGAGGATGTGGAGAAAGGGGAACCCTCTTGCACTGTTGGTGGGAATGCGAACTGGTCCCACCACTCTGCAAAACTGTGTGGAGGTTCCTCAAAGAGTTAAAAATAGATCTGCCCTAGGACCCAGCAATTGCAGTGCTGGGGACTTACGTCAAAGATACAGAGGCAGTGAAACGCCGGGACACCTGCAGCCCAATGTTTATAGTACCAATGTCCACAATAGCCAAACTGTGGAAGGAGCCTCGGTGTCCATCGAAAGATGAATGGAGGGCAGCCCGGGTGGCTGAGTGGTTTAGTGCCTACCTTTAGCCCAGGGCATGATCCTGGAGACCCAGGATCGAGTCCCATGTCGGGCTCCCTGCATGGAGCCTACTTCTCCCTCTCCTTGTGTCTTGTGTCCTTGTGCCTCTCTCTCTGTCTCCCATGAAAAAGTAAGTAAAATCTTTTTATTTTATTTTTTTTAATTTGGCTTTTAAGTTTTTTATTTTTTTAATTTTTTTTAATTTTTTTAGTAAAATCTTTTTAAAAATTAAAAAACAGAGTGACTCGTGTGGCTGTAGTGTGTAAGATTATTTTGAGAAAAAAGCATAAAATTATTGGGGTATGAGAAACATCTCTAGGAATTACAAACAGTTCAGCATAGCTAAAATGCTAGGTACACGTAAGAAGTAGGTAATTATGTCATCTATGTATGAGGTAATGAGAGCCAGAAGTGATGAAGTAGTATTAGTAATGAAAGGGAATGAAGAGGAATCTGATACTAAGTATCAGATTGGATAAAGAGTAGCTGGAACTGGAGCCAAATTGAGATGGAGTTAGATCCCTCCCCCTTTTTCCCTGCCCCAACATCCCAGATCAGTGTTGTTTTCCCTATCTAAAATTTTAACTTCAGTGTCCTCAAGTTTCAGATTCCCAACACCTTTTTGCTATTTTCATCTTGTCCCTATCAGCTTTAGCAAAAGCTTTCCAGACTCTTTCCATTTAACTGAGATGACAGAATCTAATAAATTCGGGAATTGACTGATGTAAACATAAAGTCATTTTAACAGAATTTAAGGCTTGTCAGATACTCTGAAGGATAGATTTTAGGTATTAGCTAAGAAATGGATGGATGTATTGTTGGTCCTGGAACTCTTAACACTATATGATCAAGCATGGTGGGTATCTCATACAAAAGGAAACAACAAAGATGACTAGAGAAGTTTCTCTGTTAGAAGATCTGAAGAATGGTGATAATACTGACAGAACAAGAGATGTTGTAACTTGTTATTATATAACAAAAGGGGTAAGTCCAGTGAGAAAGAGGCCCTAGAAAGTGGGACAACTTCACATCATAAGATTAGCACTTAGTTTAAAAACCACTGTCAAAGCTAGAACTTCTGTGTTGCCTTTAGAAGGCTTGGCCAAATTTGTATCCTGAGAACAGCTAATATATTCAAAGAGTAAGTGAGTATATCTCTCAGATGTTCACCTAAAACTCAGGGTCACCTACTAGTCTTAAATCAAGCTTGCAACAACTTTTATCCATGTCCCTCTTCACTAAATCCATAGATTTCTCATACTACATGCTTTTTTTTCTAATACTTAACTAAACTAAAGAAAATGATACCATGACCATTACAGAATGGCAAACTAAATGGAAATTCAGAGATCACATAATATAAACCTATTGAATTGGAGATAAGAGATCACAGAAAGTGATTTACTCAAGATCGCACAATGAATCCAACATAGCCTGAGGTATGATCCAAGTCTTGTGCCTATCAGTCCTGCAAACTTTCCTCCATGTTCTTTTTTTTTATTTTTTTTATGATAGTCACAGAGAGAGAGAGAGAGAGAGAGGCAGAGACACAGGCAGAGGGAGAAGCAGGCTCCATGCACCGGGAGCCTGATGTGGGATTCGATCCCGGGTCTCCAGGATCGCGCCCTGGGCCAAAGGCAGGTGCCAAACCGCTGCGCCACCCAGGGATCCCTCCTCCATGTTCATTATCTTTTTCCATGCAAGGATTCCCACTAATTTTGATAAGACATTAATGAAAGTATATAATAAGTTGATTAATTCAAATCAGCCAATATTTAAAATACATTGAAGTGTGTACAGCATGAAATACAAAAAGAATAAGACTTGGTTATTCCTCTTTAAGTCTAGTGGAATTGGGGTAGGAATAATGAAAAAGTTTACATTGAAAAACCAGAGAGATGACTATGACACAAAACAATAAATGAAAACAATTATTAAGAAAGGTACAAACAAAACAGCAAGACTTCAATGAAGAACTGCACTAAATTGGATTAAGAGGAAAAGAATAGCTTTTTGTTTAACTGGAAATAAAAAAGAAGCACTATTGCTATCTTCATTTAAGAAGACACCAGGGACGCCTGAGTGGCTCAGTGGTTGAGCACTTGCCTTCAGCTCAGGGTGTGATCCTGCGGTCCTGGGATCGAGTCCCACATAGGGCTCCCTGCAGGGAGCCTGCTTCTCCCTCTGCCTAGGTATCTGCCTCTCTTTATGTTTGTTTCTCATAAATAAATAAAATAAAATCTTTTAAAAAATAGAAAGCACCACCCTGGGGATACTTGTAGATCACCAGCTGTACCCAGACCACACTTAGAAAGCACAAAGTGTCTAAGTCATCCTTGTTCATAGGTAGTTCTAATGCAGCAACAATAAAAAGTGTGTATGGTATATAAATTGGGACCTTGTATTCTCAGATTATCTCTGGATCTCATATTTGCCTCATTCACTGGGGCTTGACCAGGTTATTTATAAATTCAGTGGAGGCTAAGGGCTGAAGGAAAGAAGATAGATAGATGATAGATAGATGATAGATAGATAGATAGATAGATAGATAGATAGATAGATGATAGATAAGAATGGTAGAATCCAATTACGGCAGAAGCTGCTGTCAGAGACAAAAGTCCTCTAGGAAACTGGAAAAAAAGAAAGGCAAAGAGTGGAAGTATTGGGTGCCTGCTATGTGCAAAGATAATAGAATATACCCCAGAATCCCAAACTTGAGGAAACACTACACTGCTACCCAGTGTGACATGTAATCACTTGTGAACTAAACTATAATTGTTCAGCTACCAAGGATATGGATAACTAGTAATATTACACTTATCGTAGATGGGTCTTAGAAATTGATAAACTGAGGATCCCTGGGTGGCGCAGCGGTTTAGCGCCTGCCCTTGGCCCAGGGCACGATCCTGGAGACCCGGGATCGAATCCCACATCAGGCTCCCGGTGCATGGAGCCTGCTTCTCCCTCTGTCTGTGTCTCTGCCTCTCTCTCTCTCTCTCTCTCTCTCTCTCTCTCTCTCTCTCTCCCTCCCTGTGTGTGCGTGACTATCATAAAAAAATAAAAATTAAAAAAAAGAAAAAAAGAAATTGATAAACTTTGTCTTTCCACACTAGGAAAAAATATAAGCTTTGTCTAAACACAAAATTGTGACAGAGTCAAAGTTAATTTTCTTCATAGATGAGTGAAATAATGTAATTTTAGGCTCAGAGATTTTTTTTTCATTTGAAATTCAGTCAGTATACCTTATTGATTAAAGAGACTTAGGACAAGCTAAATAAAAAGAGTTTACTGAGTAAAAAAATATAAAAACCAGCTTAAATCATACTTTACCCAGCCTGCTAGTAGCAGGTTACCTATGTCAATTCCTTACTGGGGGAAGGAGGGAAATTCAGAAAGGGAAAAGAAATTGGAGAAGATCTAAAAAATGATTATCTGAATATAGAGTGGGATCACACAGCAATAATATAGCTATAGGTTCATATTCTTACTTTTAAAGCTTGTCTATATTTTATATTTTAATTTTATTTTTCTTTTGATTTCCTTTTATTTTTTATCCTATGTACTTCTTTTTTATTTTTTTAATAATAAATTTATTTTTATTGGTGTTCAATTTACCAACATACAGAATAACACCCAGTGCTCATCCCGTCAAGTGCCCCCCTCAGAGCCCGTCATCCATTCACCCCCACCCCCCGCCCACCTCCCCTTCCACCACCCCTAGTTCGTTTCCCAGAGTTAGGAGTTTTCATGTTCTGTCTCCCTTTCTGATATTTCCTACCCATTTCTTCTCCCTTCCCCTCTATTCCCTTTCACTATTATTTATATTCCCCAAATGAATGAGACCATATAATGTTTGTCCTCCGATTGACTTATTTCACTCAGCATAATACCCTCCAGTTCCATCCACGTCGAAGCAAATGGTGGGTATTTGTCATTTTTAATGGCTGAGTAATATTCCATTGTATACATAAACCACATCTTCTTTAACTTTTGATTTCCTTTTATTTTCAGCAGAGTTCCTTTAAAAAGCCCAGTGTGTTTAAACTTGCTAAGAATAAACTAGAAGGCGCTTATTTTTTTGGTACTTAGGCCACAACTAAATGTAAGTGGCCAGGCTGTGTCGCCCTTTCATATTTTTTTTATTTTATAAATTAATTTTTATTGGTGTTCAATTTACCAACATACAGAATAACACCCAGTGCTCATCCCGTCAAGTGTACCCCTCAGTGCCCGTCACCCATTCACCCCCACCCCCCGCCCTCCTCCCCCTCCACCACCCCTAGTTCATTTCCCAGAGTTAAAAGTCTTTATGTTCTGTCTCCCTTTCTGATATTTCTCACACATTTCTTCTCCCTTCCCTTATATTCCCTTTCACTATTATTCATATTCCCCAAATGAATGAGAACATACACTGTTTGTCCTTCTCCGGTTACTGTGGCCAAGTTCAAAAAGGGTGTTGCCTGAGTTCTCCTCTGGGATTTTGATGGAATCTTGTCTCACATTTAGATCTTTCATCTATTTTGAGTTTATCTTTGTGTATGGTGCAAGAGAGTGGTCTAGTTTCATTCTTCTGCATGTGGATGTCCAATTTTCCCAGCACCATTTATTGAAGAGACTGTCTTTCTTCCAGTGGATCGTCTTTCCTCCTTTATCGTATATTAGTTGACCATAAAGTTCAGGGTCCACTTCTGGGTTCTCTGTTCTGTTCCATCGATCTATGTGTCTGTTTTTGTGCCAGTACCACACTGTCTTGATGAACACAGCTTTGTAGTACAACCTGAAATCTGGCATTGTGATGCCCCCAGATATGCTTTTCTTTTTTAAAATTCCCCTGGCTGTTTGGGGTCTTTTCTGATTCCACACAAATCTTAAAATAATTTGTTCTAACTCTCTGAAGAAAGTCCAGGGTATTTTGATAGGGATTGCATTATACGTGTAAATTGCCCTGGGTAACATTGACATTTTCACAATATTAATTCTGCCAATCCATGAGCATGGAATATTTTTCCATCTCTTTGTGTCTTCCTCAATTTCTTTCAGAAGTGTTCTATAGTTTTTAGGGTATATTTTGAGAACCATTTGAATGGTAAATGGTTCTCCAACCTTTTATTTTCAGGTTGTAGGTGTCCTTCTGTCTAAAATGAGTCTCTTGTAGACAGCAAATAGATGGGTCCTGCTTTTTTATCCAGTCTGAAACCCTGCGCCTTTTGATGGGGTCATTAAGCCCATTCACGTTCAGAGTTACTATTGACAGATAAGAGTTTAGTGTCATCATGATATCTATTTAGTCCTTGTTTTTGTGGATTGTTCCACTGAACTTCTTCTTAAAGGGGAGTTTTAAGAGTCCCCCTTAAAATTTCTTGCAGAGCTGGTTTGGAGGTCACATATTCTTTCAGTTCCTGCCTGTCTTGGAAGCTCTTTATCTCTCCTTCCATTTTGAATGAGAGCCTTGCTGGATAAAGTATTCTTGGTTGCATGTTCTTCTCATTTAGGACCCTGAATATATCCTGCCAGCCCTTTCTGGCCTGCCAGGTCTCTGTGGAGAGGTCTGCTGTTACCCTAATACTCCTCCCCATAAAAGTCAGGGATTTCTTGTCTCTTGCTGCTTTAAGGATCTTCTCTTTATCTTTGGAATTCGCAAGCTTCACTATTAAATGTCGAGGTGTTGAACGGTTTTTATTGATTTTAGGGGGGAATCTCTCTATTTCCTGGATCTGAATGCCTGTTTCCCTTCCCAGATTGGGAAAGTTTTCAGCTAGGATTTGTTCAAATACATATTCTGGCCCTCTGTCCCTTTCGGCGCCCTCGGGAACCCCAATTAAACGTAGGTTTTTCTTCCTTAGACTGTCATTTATTTGCCTTAATCTGTCTTCATGGTCCCTTAATTGATTGTCTCTTTTTTCCTCAGTTTCCCTCTTTGCCATTAACTTGTCTTCTATGTCACTCACTCGTTCTTCCACCTCGTTAACCCTCGTCGTTAGGACTTCTAGTTTGGATTGCATCTCATTCAATTGATTTTTAATTTCTGCCTGATTGGATCTAAATTCTGCAGTCATGAAGTCTCGTGAGTCCTTAATGCTTTTTTCTAGAGCCACCAGTAGCTGTAGAATAGTGCTTCTGAATTGGCTTTCTGACATTGAAGTGTAATCCAGATTTTGTAACTCTGTGGGAGAGAGGGCTGTTTCTGATTCTTTCTTTTGAGGTGAGGTTTTCCTTCTAGTCATTTTGCTCAGTGCAGAGTGGCCAAAAACAAGTTGTATTGGAACACGGGGGAGTATCACTGGTCCGTCCAGCTGGTCTTCTGGGGGAGGGGCCTGCTGTGCTGATTTTCAGATGTTAGCACTTGGGGGAGCTGCTCTGCCCCTGCCTGCTGCCGGGCTCAGCGGGGGTTGTTTACCCCGTGGGGCCCCAGGAGGAACAGCAGCAGTTGCTATGGCAACTCTGGAAGCCTGGATTTAGCCTCCGCAGGAATGCCTGTCCCGGGGGAGGCCGGATCCTGGGCTGTGTCCCGGCGCCCTGTGCTCCGGGGCCTGCGCTGTTGGATTCGCGCTCCCGCCCTGCAGCTCCCTCCCTGGAGCCGCTCCCGAGCCCCTCCGAGCTGCTCCAGTTGGTCCCTCCGTGCGCGCTGCAGCCCTTAGGGAGCTCGGAGCACTCTCCTGCGCTCGCAGGTGTCTGTTAGTGTCCCAGGGAGCCCGAGGGCATCCCCGCCCTCCTGGGTCCTGCTCTAACTCCCTGCGAGCCCCTTTCCGCCCGCCCGAGAAGGTTGGTGCAGCTCCTGCTTCTCCGGGACGGGGCTCTCCTGTCCTGGGGACACTCGCCCCGGCCCTAGCCCGGCTCCTCGCGGGGCCCCTCCCCCTCGGAGGCCTTTTGTTCCTTTATTTCTTTTCCCCCATCTTCCTACCTTGATAGAAGCGCGGACTCTTCTCACTGTAGCATTCCAGCTGGTCTCTCTTTACATCTCAGGCCGAATTCGTAAATTTTCAGGATTGTTTGAAGGTTATCTAGGTAATTTGGTGGGGACAGGCGATTTGGGGACCCTGCTCTTCCGCCATCTTGCCCCTCCTGTGTCGCCCTTTCAAACAAGGATGAAAATTGCCAAACGGGAATACAAATTGGGGGAGGGCTCAGTGTTCAAGTTGCTACCATTTCACAAAATCCCTTCTTTGTTCATTTCTTTAAGATTTGTTACACTTTGTTAGATTTTCTGATACGGTTTAATTGAAGCATATACTTATGAAAAGTTAACAATACAAACTACAAGACAGTTGATTTCTGAAGGTATATAATATATGCCAAATTACTGATATAAACAATAACTGCTACTATGAGATTTTAGGGAGAAGAGTCTAAAGTCTTCTAATCCATCATTTCTTTTTTTTAAGATTTTATTTATTTATTCATGAAAGACACAAAGAGAGAGAGAGGCAGAGACACAGGCAGAGGGAGAAGCAGGCTCCATGCAGGGAGCCCGATGTGGGACTCAATCCCAGGACTCCAGGATCATGCCCTGGGCCGAAGGCAGGTGCTAAACCACTGAGCCACCCAGGGATCCCCTAATCTGTCATTTCTTCAAGGAGAACTGTCCTGAAGCCATTCCAGACAGATATTTTTGATATTTTTAATGTTCTAACTCTTCTTGCTAGGTCCTTCGATATGAACTTCCAAATTATTTCCCCTTTGAACTTAATAACAAACAGTTTAGAAGAGAAAATAGGGAAAATATGGTTACATAGAGGAGTATTTTTATAACACTGGGTTCATCTTTAGATACAGAAGCTTCCTGTAAAAAGCAACAAATATCTGTGATCAGCTCTGGTCAGTATTCCAAGTTCCCTTCCCTGGGAATTTAAAAATGAATGGAGGGGTAAAAAGGAGGCATAGAATCTAATAGCTAGCTCTAAATCTGTCAGTAAGGCTGTGATGTCCTATGACACACCCTGGATATGTACTTAAGGCCACTAAGCTCCCATGACCCTTCTGGATTGCTTCTAAGGTCATTGACTTCCTTTTTCAATCTTATGATTTCAGCTTAGGCTTCATCTGAAATTACATCATAAGAGCTGACCACCAACTAGGAAAATTCGTGAAAGGCACTGCAGTGTCAGAAAGAGGTATGGTTCCATTTTCTAAATCAATCTTGTTTCTTCAACTTGCAAATTATCCTAACAAAGTAACTTCCTTTGTCATCTGTACAAAAAAATAATCTTATGTGTGTTTATTGCTTGTTTATATTAACCAATTAATAGCCCATTTGCTTTGTTCTAAAATAGTTCTTACCATACTGTATTGTAAACTTTAATACTGCTGAGTTATCACTTCTCTCCCCTCACCAGACTATGAGCTGCTGGAAGGCAGGTAGGTGATCTTAGGTATCTCTGAATCCATATGGTTTGGGTCTTATTATTTGAGGATCACAAAAAAAATCTATAAAAATGAATTAAATGCTGTTTAAGACAAGCAAAGTCATCATTCATGAAATGAGTGGCTTGGACTAAGTGATCTCTATCCCTCTAGGATTCATTACTCGTTTGAAAGTTTTACAATTTTCTTTTTACGACCTAATATAAGTTATTGATTTGACTGAGTTATAAACAATTGAACCTAAATAACAACATTACTAGCAAAGCTTATTTTGACCTTTAAGGACTGGAAAGTTATTAATGTGACTAATGACCATCCATTTTCCATTAATTTATTTATCAGTTTTATTTCACATCTTTTATTCAAAGATCTGGGAAACGAACTAAGGGTGGTGGAGGGGGAGGAGGGCAGGGGGTGAGGGTGAATGGGTGGCAGGCACTGAGGGAGGCACTTGATGGGATGAGCACTGGGTATTATTCTGTATGTTGACAAATTGAACACCAATAAAAAATAAATTTATTATTAAAAAAAACAAAAAACAAAGATCTGGGAATGTCAAATTTATAATATTTAACAGAAAAATAAATAAGTGATTATTCTACATCAAGATACAAATGTTTTTTAATCTTATAGTTAGTATTATGATTTAGTTCCTTCCTTAATATTTTAGGAAGCAACTTTAGGGTCTGAGGCGGAAAGTTTTTAAATTATAATGGAGTGCAAACATAATTCTAAGTGGTTTTAAATGACAAATAATACTTTAAAATGACAAACTTCTTCATCATTCATTTATCCATTCACTCAGTTAACATTTATTGAGCATTTATGGTTAAAGTACATATGTGTTAACCCTGTGTGACATGCCTTCTTATATGTCAACTAGATAGTCTGTAAGGGAAGATAACATATGCATACAAATCATTGATCTGAAAGAGAAATTTAGAGTTCCCTAGAAGGGAAAATGATAGAAATTACTTTGGAAAGAGGATGAAAAAAGTCTTAGTCAAGAAGAGTGTAATTTGAGCTAAAGGGTAGGTAGTTTTTGCATACACATAGATGGAAGAAAGAATATTTCAGGAAAAATAAATACCATGAAAAGGGGCAGTCAAGTGAGAAAACATGTAGCACATGTCCCTAGCATAGTAAAATATCTGTTTCATTGAACTACAGGATGTGTAAAGGAGAAAAGTGAGAGAGAAGCTAGAAAAATTTAGTTGCAACCAGACTATAGAGAGCCTTAAATATCAGGCCAGGAAGTTTGCATTTTATTCTGAAAGCCCTCAAGGACCATTGAAGGCTTTAGAACAGAATATGACATAATTGGAAGCACCAATATATGGAAAATTATTCTATAGTTTTTAGAAGTATGTAGTGAGAATTGATGGTGGTAGGAATGCCAGATGGTAATTATCTCTCAAGAGTAGTTCTTTTTTTATAATAAATTTATTTTTTATTGGTGCTTAATTTACCAACATACAGAATAACACCCAGTGCTCATCCCGTCAAGTGCCCCCCTCAGTGCCCGTCACCCATTCATCCCCAACCCCCGCCCTCCTCCCCTTCCACCACCCCTAGTTCGTTTCCCAGAGTTAGGAGTCTTTATGTTCTGTCTCACTTTCTGATATTTCCCACACATTTCTTCTCCCTTCCCTTATATTCCCTTTATAAATAATAGTCAAGAGTAGTTCTTAAAACAAAGGTTTTATCAAAAATCTCAACAGCACCATCTAGTGCCTCATCATAAAACTGCCCAATTTGTGGAAAACCTTAGCTACAAGGTTAACAGAAAGACTTTAATCAGTTTAGGCAGTTTCCTTCTTTTCCACAATTGCATCTGTGTTCAGAGAATCAATGGTGAAAGGAAAGGAAACTGAGAAATAATGCAGAAGTTCAGAATAGTCAACTCATTTTTCTCTTTGATCTTGATATCCACCTTCAGAATGATTTCATCCTCATTTTTTTGTCATATACCAAGAGTTCTTGGCGAAAAATAATGACCTTTTTTAATTAAAGGGGAAATTGAAGCAACTAGTCAAGTTGTTAGCAGTAGTAAATGTGGAAGTTATATCCTACCTACAACCACTACGATAGTCATCTGTCTCTGTACCTATAAATCAGAGACAAGATCAGTCCCATCTATTGTTGGGATTTCTTCATGTTCAAGTAGTCTTTACACCTTAATAACCCCAACTCCCTCTTACTAGGGAGAAAGAGCTATGTAAAAACCCAAGAAATCAGATTTTGAACAAATATTATCCACAAAAAAAGATTATCCATCATATTCTACATTGGTGAGTTGCTCCCACTTTCTTAAAGAATAAAAGAATCTGGAGGAACACTAAATATCATTATTTCTATGTTGTCTCATCTCTAGATCTATCTGATCAGACCTTGGTTACTGCCTTAATTGACTGTCTTGATAAAGCTTAATTAAGCTACACCAAGTAACAGCCTCTTGGTGTAAGAGAAATGACCATGTATTGTTGAATAGCAAGACTTTGAGAGTGAGTCTAGGAAGAGAATAAGGATGAACATCTACAACAATATTTTTACCCAGAAAATATATTTAAACTATGTATGCTACATCTTTCCTCAGAAACTTAACTTATGGTGCAAATTTTATAAATGTGTTTTACTTCTTTGGAACTTTTCCCCTCATTAAAACAATCAGATAAGCATCAACCAACAGATGTTACCTAGGAAGCCCTCGTCTTGAAAAAAACAAGCATTTTCACATAGATTTTATTCCCCAAGAGAATTCAATGCTCTGCCAAATTAGATAGGTGATGATAGATAAATAGCTATAGATGGTTAGATGGCAGCTAGATGGATATTTATATTTATGGAACTACATCTTCAAAGTTTTGATCTAATAGAAAAACCCAATTCAATGGAAGATATAGGGGGCAGGGAAAGATGGCAGAAAAATAGGATCCCCAAGTCACCTATCCCCAACAACTTACCTAAATAACTTTCAAATCATCCTGAAAGCCTATGAATTCATCCTGAGATTTAAAGAAAGCACAGCTGTAATGCGACAGTGAGAAGAGTTCGTGCTTCTATCAAGGTAGGAAGACAGAAATAAATAAATAAATAAATAAATAATAAATAAATAAATAAAGCACCCAGTGTGTGTGTGGGGGGGGGGGGACCGCGAGGAGCCAGGCTAAGGCCAGGCTGCAAGAGCCTCCAGTACAGGAAAGCCCCGTCTAGAGACGCAGGAACTTTACCAATCTTCCCAGATGGAAAGGCACTCACAGGGAACTTAGGCAGGATCCCAGGAGTAGTGGAGCCCCCGGTTCCCGGGGTTACTAACATAGAAAGTGCGCCCGGGGGGAGAGCGTGCCACACACCATGGGCCGAGCTCCCTAAACGGCTGGAGTGCGCACGGGGCGGGGCCTTGGGGGCAGCTCAGGCAGTGGCTCAGGCGGCGGTTCCAAGGGGACAGGGCTGCACAGCCCCGGGAGAGCAATTCCAGCTGCGCAGACCCCGAAGCCCAAAGCACTGGGCGACACAGCCCAGGATCTGGCACTCCCCTTGGGACAGGCGGAGGTCAGGAGGACACAGGGCAGAAGGACGCTCTTGCCACCGGGCGGCCCCGAGCTGTGCAGATCCGCGTCTGCTGCCCCCGGAGCATCCAGGCAAGTGCGTACTGGGAGACTGCAGTAGTTACTGCTGGAACTGACTCTAGGGCTGGAGAGCTGGCCATCGCCACTGTTCCTTCTTCCTGGTGTCACCTTGTTCCTGGGACGGAGCGGGGCTACCAGGGAGCAAGGGCCTCACAGGATAAACAGTTCCCACTGAGTCATGCACCTGGCAGGGGACGGGGCAGCTTCCCCAGGTGCACAAACCTGAAAACCAGCACAGCAGGGCCCTCCCCCAGAACACCAGCTGGAAAGACAGGGGAAGAGCAAGTTCTTAACTAAGCAGTGCTGGAAAGCTCCAGGGGAAGCCCAGGAACTTACAGTATATGGAATCAGAGGATACCCTGCCTTGTTTTTTGTTTGTTGGCTTCGCCCTTTTTTGTTTCTCTTTTTCCTTCCTTTTTCCAATACAACTTGTTTTTAGCCACTCTGCACTGAGCAAAATGACTAGAAAGAAGAACTCACCACAAAAGAAAAAATCAGAAACACTACTCTCTCCCACGGAGTTACAGAATTTGGATTACAATTCGATGTCAGAAAACCAATTCAGAAGCATAATTATGAAGCTACTGGTGGCTCTGGAAAAAAGCATAAAGGATTCAAGAGGCTTCATGATTGCAGAATTTAGATCTAATCAGGCAGACATTAAAAATCAATTAAATGAGATGCAATCCAAACTGGAGGTCCTAACAATGAGGGTTAATGAGGTAGAAGAATGAGTGAGTGACATAGAAGACAAGTTGATGGCAAGGAAGGAAGCTGAGGAAAAAATAGAAAAACAATTAAAAGATCAAGAGGAAAGGTTAAGGGGAAAAAAATGACAGCCTCAAAAGGAAAAAATCTACGTATAATTGGGGTTCCACAGGGCGCCGAAAGGGACAGAGGACAAGAAAGTGTATTTGAACAAATCATAGCTGAGAACTTCCCTAATTTGGGGAGAGAAACAGGCATTCAGATCCAGGAGATAGAGAGATCCCCCTCCTAAAATCAATAAAAACCGTTTAACATTCCGACACAACATTTCATAGTGAATCTTGCAAATTTCAAAGATAAAGAGAAAATCTTTAAAGCAGCAAGAGACAAGAGATCCCTAACCTATATTGGGAGAACTGTTATATTAGCAGCAGACCTCTCCACAGAGAACTGGCAGGCCAGGAGGGGTGTCAGGATATATTCAGGGTCCTAAATGAGAAGAACATGCAGCCAAGACTACTTTATCCAGCAAGGCTCTCATTCAGAATAGAAGGAGAGATAAAGAGCTTCCAAGATAGGCAGAAACTAAAAAAATATGTGATCACCAAACCAGCTCTGCAAGAACTATTAAGGCAGACTCTGTAAAAGATAGAGGAAGTCCAAGGAAACAATCCACAAAAACAAGGACTGAATACGTATCATGATGACACTAAATTCATATCTTTCAATAGTCACTCTGAACGTGAATGGGCTTAATGAACCCATCAAAAGGCGCCGGGTTTCAGACTGGATAAAAAAGCAAGACCCATCTATTTGCTGTCTACAAGAGACTCATTTTAGACATGAGGACACCTACAGCCTGAAAATAAAAGGTTGGAGAACCCTTTACCATCCAAATGGTCCTCAAAAGAAAGCAGCGGTGGCCATCCATCTCATATCAGATAAATTAAAGTTTATCCCGAAGACTGTAGTAAGAGGTGAAGAGGGACACTATATCATCCTTAAAGTACCTATCCCACAAGAGGACCTAACAATCATGAATATTTATTCCCTTAATGTGGGAGCTGCCAAGTATACCCATCAATTAATAACCAAAATAAAGACATACTTGGATAATAATACACTAATACTGGGAGACTTCAACATGGTGCTTTCTGTAATTGACAGATCTTCTAAAAAGAACATCTCCAAAGAAACAAGAACTTTAAATGATAAACTGTACCAGATCAGTTTCGCAGACATTTACAGAACTTTACACCTAAATACAACTGAATACACATTCTTCTCAAATGCACGTGATACCTTCTCCAGAATAGACGACTTACTGGGTCACAAATCAGGTCTTAACCGAAACCAAAAGATTGGGGTTGTCCCCTGCATATTTTCAGACCATAATGCTTTGAAACTTGAACTCAATCACGAGAAGAAATTTGGAAGAAATTCAAACGTGTGGAGGTTAAAGACCATCCTGCTAAAAGATGAAAGGGTCAGCCAGGAAATTAAAGAAAAATTAAAAAGTTTCATGGAAACTAATGAGAATGAAGATACAACCATTCAAAATCTTTAGGATACAGCAAAAGGAGTTCTGACAGGGAAATACATCGCAACACAATCATCCATCCAAAAACTGGGGAAAAAAAAGCTAACCTTGAACCTAAAGAAGCTGGAGAAAAAACAGCAAAAAAAGCCTCCACCCAGCAGAAGAAGAGACTTAATAAAGATTCAAGCAGAGCTCAATGAAATAGAGACCAGAAGAACTGTGGAACAGATCAACAAAACGAGAGGTGGTTCTTTGAAAGAATTAATAAGATAAATAAACCATTAGCCAGCCTTATTAAAAAGAAGAGAGAAAAGACTCAAATTAATAAGATCATGAGTGAAAAAGGAGAGATCACCATCAATGCTAAGGAATTACAAACGATTTTAAAAACTTATTATGAGCAGCTATATGCCAATAATTTAGGCAATCTAGAAGAAATGGACACATTTCTGGAAAACCACAAACTACCAAAACTGGAACAGGAAGAAATAGAAATCCTGAACAGGCCTATCGATAACCAGGGAGGTAATTGAAGCATTCATCAAAAACCTCCCAAGACACAAAAGTCCAGGGCCAGATGGCATCCTAGGGCAATTCTATCAAACATATATAGAAGAAACATACTTATTCTACTAAAACTGTTCCAAAAGATAGGAAGAGATGGAATACTTCCAAACTCATTCTATGAGGCCAGCATCACCTTTATTCCAAAACCAGACAAAGACTCCACTAAAAAGGAGAATTATAGACCAGTGTCCCTAATGAACACACATGCAAAAATTCTCAACAAGATACTAGCCAATAGGATCCAACAGTATATTAAGAAGATTATTCAGCATGACCAATTGGGATTATCCCCAGGATGCAAGGCTGGTTCAACACTCATAAAGCAATCAATGTGATTGATCAAATCCAGAAGAGAAAAAAAACAAAAACGATGTGATCCTCTCAATAGATACAGAGAAAGCATTTGACAAAATACAGCATCCATTCCTGATCAAAACTCTTCAAAGTGTAGGGATAGAGGGAACATTCCTCAACATCTTAAAACCCATCTATGAAAAACCCACAGCAAATATCATTGTCAACGGGAAAACACTGGGAGCCTTTCCCCTAAGATCAGGAACAAGACAAGGATATCCACTCTCACCATTGCTATTCAACATAGTACTAGAAGTCCTAGCCTCAGCAATCAGGCAGCAAAAAGAAATAAAAGGCATTCAAATTGGCAAAGAAGAAGTCAAACTCTCCCTCTTCACAGCTGATATGATACTGTTCATAGAAAAGGCAAAAGACTCCACTCCACGATTGCTAGAACTCATATAGCAATTCGGCAGTGTAGCAGGACACAAAATCAATGCCCAGAAATCAGTGGCATTTCTATACACTAACAATGAGACTGAAGAAAGAGAAATTAAGGAGTCAATCCCATTGGCAATTGCACCCAATAGCATAAGATACCTAGGAATAAACCTAACCAAAGAGGTAAAGGATCTATACCCTAAAAACTATAGAACACTTCTGAAAGAAATTGGGGAAGACACAAAGAGATGGAAACATAGTCCATGCTCATGGATTGGAAGAATTAATATTGTGAAAATGTCAATGTTACCCAGGGCAATGTACACATTTAATGCAATCCCTATCAAAATAGCATGGACTTTCTTCAGAGAGTTGGAACAAATCATCTTAGGATTTGTGTGGAATCAGAAAAGACCCCAAATAGCCAGGGGAATATTAAAAAAGAAACCTAGAGCTGGAGCATCACAATGCCAGGTTTCAGGCTGTACTATAAAGCTGTGGTCATCAAGACAGTGTGGTACTGGCACAAAAACAGACACATAGATCAATGGAACAGAATAGAGAATCCAGAAGGGGACTCTCAACTCTATTGTCAACTAATATTCGACAAAGCAGGAAAGCCTATCCACTGGAAGAAAGACAGTCTCTTCAATCAATGGTGCTGGGAAAATTGGACATCCACATGCAGAAGAATGAAACTCGACCATTCTCGTACACCATACACAAAGATAAACTCAAAATGGATGAAAGATCTAAATGTGAGACAAGGATCCATCAGAATACTAGAGGAGAACACAGGTAACACCCTTTTTGAACTTGGCCACAGCAACTTCCTGCAAGATACATCCATGAAGGCAAAGGAAACAAAAGCAAAAATGAATTATTGCAACTTCATCAAGATAAAAAGCTTCTGCACAGCAAAAGAAACAGTCAACAAAACTAAAAGACAACCTACAGAAAGGGAGAAGATATTTGCAAATGACGTATCAGATAAAGGGCTAGTATCCAAGATCTATAAAGAACTTATGAAACTGAACAGCAAAGAAACAATCCAATCATGAAATGGGCAAAAGACATGAAGAAAAATCTCACAGAGGAAAACATAGACATGGCCAACAAGCACATGAGAAAATGCTCCGCATCACTTGCCATCAGGGAAATACAAATCAAAACCACAATGAGATACCACCTCACACCAGTAAGAATGGTGAAAATTAACAAGACTGGAAACAACAAATGTTGGAGAGGATGTGGAGAAAGAGGAACCTTCTTGCACTGTTGGTGGGAATGTGAACGGGTGCAGCCACTCTGGAAAACTGTGTGGAGGTTCCTCAAAGAGCTAAAAATAGATCTGCCCTATGACCCAGCAATTGCACTGCTGGGGGTTTCCCCCAAAGATACAGATGCAGTGAGACAGCAGGACACCTGCACCCTAATATTTATAGCAGCAATGTCTACAATAACCAAACTGTGGAAGGAGCCTCGGTGTCCATAGAAAGATGAATGAATAAAGAAGATGTGGTTTATGTATACAATGGAATATTAGTCAGCCATTAGAAATGACAAATACCCACCATTTGCTTCAACGTGGATGGAACTGGGGGGTATTATGCTGAGTGAAATAAGTCATTTGGAGAAGGACAAACATTATACAGTCTTATTCATTTCAGGAATATAAAAAATAGTAAAGGGAATGATGGGGAAAGGAGAGAAAATGAGTGGAAATATCAGTGAGAGTGACAGAATATGAGACACTCCTAACTCTGGGAAATGAAGAAGGCATAGTGGAAAGGGAGGTGGGCAGGGTGATGGGGTGACTGGGTGACGAGCACTGAGGGGGGCAGTTGATGGGATGAGCCCTGGGTGTTATGCTATATGTTGGCAAATTGAACTCCATATAAAAAATATGTAAAAATAATAATTAAAAAATAAAATAAAGTAAAATAAAAAAGGAAGATTTACAGAATAGTACTAGAGTAATATGACTTTAAAAAAGCAGAGCTAATATAAGTCTTGACGATTAACAGGAAGTTCGTTAGGTAAACTGGGTGGAAAAAGAAGGAAAAAGACTTTTCTTAATGCCTGTAAGATTCAAATCCTTCCCCTGTAAGCAAGATGCAGCTGAATCCCTCTTTATTGCCTCATCACCTGTGCTTCCTGCCATGATCAGAAAGTATATATAATGACAATATAAAGTGAAATCTTAGTACTTCCTGTATTTTTTTGTCTGGTAATAATTGACAAGAATTATATGTTTGTGTGTATATTGTAGGCACCAAGCAGATATTCCTAGAGAAACATGGATGGAGTCGGGAATCTGACAGTATCTTCTGCCAATAATAACAAGTGCAATGACACTATTGATGACTTCCGCAATCAAGTATATTCCACTTTGTACTCTATGATCTCCGTTGTGGGCTTCTTTGGCAATAGCTTTGTGCTCTATGTCCTCATAAAAACATATCATGAGAAGTCAGCTTTCCAAGTATACATGATTAATTTAGCAGTAGCAGATCTACTGTGTGTGTGTACATTGCCTCTCCGTGTGGTCTATTACGTTCACAAAGGCATTTGGCTTTTCGGTGACTTTTTGTGCCGCCTCAGCACCTATGCCTTGTATGTCAACCTCTATTGTAGTATCTTCTTTATGACAGCCATGAGCTTTTTCCGGTGTATTGCAATTGTTTTCCCAGTCCAGAGCATTAATTTGGTTACCCAGAAGAAAGCGAGGTTTGTGTGTCTTGGCATTTGGATTTTTGTGATTTTGGCCAGTTCTCCATTTTTGCTGTCCACATCTTACAAAGATGAGGAAAACATTACCAAGTGCTTTGAGCCTCCACAGGACAATCAGGCTAAAAATCATGTTTTGGTCTTGCATTATGTGTCATTGTTTGTAGGATTTATCATTCCTTTTGTTATTATAATTGCCTGTTATACAATGATCATTTTAACCTTACTTAAAAATTCCATGAAGAAAAATCTATCAAGTCGTAAAAAAGCTATAGGAATGATAATAGTTGTGACAGCTGCCTTTTTGATCAGCTTCATGCCATATCATATTCAACGCACCATCCACCTTCACTTTTTACACAATGAAACTAAACCCTGTGATTCTGTTCTTAGAATGCAAAAGTCAGTGGTCATAACCTTGTCTCTGGCTGCATCAAATTGTTGCTTTGACCCTCTCCTATATTTCTTTTCAGGGGGGAACTTTAGGAGAAGACTGTCTACATTTAGAAAGCATTCTTTGTCCAGTGTGACTTATGTACCCAAGAAAAAGGCCTCTTTGCCAGAAAAAGGAGAAGAAATATGTAAAGAGTAATTTAAACTCATTTCCAATGAAAAAAGTTTCCCAAATAAGTATTATCTCAAATTATCTACAATAAAAATGAGAATTTACATTAATAAATTGCAAATACTTAACTGAATGTGTGCCTATAAATATATTGCATTTATGAATCCACACTGTTACAGGTTCTAAAGATATTTAAGTGTTAAAAATTCAGTCCACAACTATGAACTAAATTATAAGTGGTTTTTTGATCATTCACTGAAAGGTGAAGAATAAAAGGGAGACAGAACATAAAGACTTCTAACTCTGGGAAATGAACTAGGGGTGGTGGAAGGGGAGGAGGGCGGGGGGTGGGGGTGAATGGGTTACGGGCACGGAGGGGGACACTTGACGGGATGAGCACTGGGTGTTATTCTGTATGTTGGTAAATTGAACACCAATAAAAATTAATTTATTAAAAAAATTAATTTATTAAAAAAAAAGAATATTTTTGTCTTGGCATTGTAAAAAATGGATCTGAGACCAAAGGTTTTCCTCTCAAAAGCTTCACAAAGGATAAGAACTAGCCCTTTAAGATACAAAATTAGCAATTATTTCCCAATCATCCTAATATATTCCTTTGCATGCATGCCACCAAATGAGAACTAGAATTACCCAGTTCATGAGCTACATAAAATGTCCTGTCACCCTCTTCCTTTGTAGTATTGACTGACTACGCAAAGTAGGGCCATTTCTTCCAAAACAGAATATGCAAGTGCTAGAACAGCCTAGTGTCCAGCCAAATGGCCCAAATGGTGTATTCTGGAAACTGAAGAATATGAACTTGGTCAAAAGCCAGTTTGTGTCTAATTTTCTTCTGCTCCTGACCCAGGCCCTCAAAAGAGAATGGTGGAGTTTTTGTTGCTTATTGAAGTTCTTACAGAGAATTCTCTCCCTACATGACATACAATTCTTCCTTAAAAACCAGACAACTGGCATTCCGATAAATGAACAGAAGTAATTTAAAATTTATCTAAAGAAGATGGAAAGGGTTCTACTTTTCTATGTGCTTATTATTGGGATCAAAACTAGCTATAGTGGTTTTTCTGAATAAAACTTTGAATGTTCATATTACAAGGTGTTTTAAGAAGTAATTATATTTGGGATCCCTGGGTGGCGCAGTGGTTTAGCGCCTGCCTTTGGCCCAGGGCGCGATCCTGGAGACCCGGGCTCGAATCCCACGTCGGGCTCCCGGTGCATGGAGCCTGCTTCTCTCTCTCTCTCTCTCTCTCTCTCTCTCTCTGTGTGTGTGTGTGTGTGTGTGTGTGTGTGTGTGTGTGTGTGACTATCATAAATAAATAAAAATTAAAAAAAAAGAAGTAATTATATTTATGTAAGTATGTCAGAGATTTTGCTCTATGATATGCATTTATGAGTGGAAGTTAATTATAAGTCTTATTATTATTTTATACTTTTTCTTCTCTATTGGCATGTTGACCGGAATATCAAGGATATGTTTACAGTGGGTTTTATATTACTGTGGAAGCTTTGTTATTAAAACACAACTTGATTATGGCTGAAATATAATATTCATGGGCAAGCTTTTGCTGAAGTATGGTCTGTTCCTTTATTCTCTGTTTCAAAAGGCATGTTACCTCAGAGGAAATAAATGATAATGGTGAAAAAAATAAAGCTATGAAAGGAGAAGTTCTATCTAAATCTGCCATGTGTATGTTACTTCTATTTCACTACTAATGTTGCAACCCCTTAGGAAAACACTCAAAACAGAAAGAAAGAGGACCTTGAAAGCATAGTATAACTAACTGGTTCCCATCTATTTTTAACATACCTATTGATTTGGCAGTATCAACATTTTTATCCTATACCATATTTTGCTCTTTTGAGACGAGGAGCATACATAATATCTATCAAAAAAACTCAGTCCTCATTTTTCATGTTCTAAGCTTTTTGCTATTCAGAAAGTATGATGTGGTAGAAGAGCACTAAATTGGAAGCTAGAAGACCTGGTTGTTAGGTCTCTATTACTTACTTGTGGTGTAACTTTAAGTGAGTGATATAAATTCTGATCCTCAGCTTCTTCATTTACAAAATGGGAACAATAATACTTGTCTTGCCTTTTTTTTATAAGGCACTTTTGAAACTCAAATGTAATCATAACATATATACATATGTTAAAGTTTTACCTTTAAATAATTTTAAAGTACTTATAGATGGTTTTGTTACTTAAATGTACTGATTAATATTTACAACATGGATTCTAAATTTTGAAAGATTTAGAACAAAATATGGGCATAGTTAAATTCTAACTCACATTTTTAAAAAAGGTTGTGTCTTACTTATTCCCACCTCTAGGTGTTCTCCTATGTTCTCACTTCTGCTAGCAATCCCACTTTCTCCCACACAGAAACATACTATAATTCAATCCCCATAAGCTAACCACTAATTTGTTATTCTTTATGTCATTTATATTTATATCTTATACAAAACTATTTAATACTTAATTATTTTCCAATTTTTCCATAGTTGTGTTTTCTCCAAAAGTGAAATCATCACTTTATGGACTTATCAATTCCTGGAGGTTGAAAAATATGCCTATAAGTCATGCTATCTGACAATTACTGAGCTTTTATTTTAAGTACTTTACCTATATCACCTCATTTAATGCTTACAATTGTCCTGTAATATATATACCATTCTTATCCCTGTTTTGCTGATTTAAAAACTGAGGCACTTGTCCATTGTCAGACAGCTAAGGATCAGAACAGGGTTCAAATCTAGACAGTCTGACTCCAGGGGGGGAGGGGCAAGATGGCGGAAGAGCAGGGTCCCCAAATCACCTGTCCCCACCAAATTACCTAGATAACCTTCAAACCATCCTGAAAATTTACGAATTCGGCCTGAGATGTAAAGAGAGACCAGCTGGAATGCTACAGTGAGAAAAGTTCGCGCTTCTATCAAGGTAGGAAGACGGGGAAAAAGAAATAAAGAAACAAAAGGCCTCCAAGGGGGAGGGGCCCTGCGAGGAGCCGGGCTGAGGCCGGGGCGAGTGTCCCCAGGACAGGAGAGCCCCGTCCCGGAGGAGCAGGAGCTGCACCAACCTTCCCGGGCGGGCGGAAAGGGGCTCGCAGGGAGTTGGAGCAGGACCCAGGAGGGCGGGGATGCCCTCGGGCTCCCGGGGACACTAACAGACACCTGCGAGCGCAGGAGAGTGCTCCGAGCTCCCTAAGGGCTGCAGCGCGCACGGCGGGGACCGACCGGAGCAGCTCGGAGGGGCTCGGGAGCGGCTCCAGGGAGGGAGCTGCGGGGCGGGAGCGCGAATCCACCAGCGCAGGCCCCGGAGCACAGGGCGCCGGGACACAGCCCAGGATCCGGCCTCCCCCGGGACAGGCAGAGGCCGGGAGGGCCCAGGACAGTGAGGACGCTCCTGCCCCGAGCTGAGCAGATCAGTGGCCCCGCCCCGGAGCCTCCAGGCCCTGCGGACGGAGAGCCGAGAGCCCCGAGCCCCGTAGTTCCTGCGGAGGCTGAATCCAGGCTTCCAGAGTTGCCATAGCAACTGCGACTGTTCCTCCTGGGGCCCCACGGGGTAAACAACCCCCGCTGAGCCCTGCAGCAGGCAGGGGCAGAGCAGCTCCCCCAAGTGCTAACACCTGAAAATCAGCGCAACAGGCCCCTCCCCCAGAAGACCAGCTAGAGGGACCAGTGATACTCCCCCGTGTTCCAATACAACTTGTTTTTGGCCACTCTGCCCTGAGCAAAATGACTAGAAGGAAAACCTCACCTCAAAAGAAAGAATCAGAAACAGCCCTCTCTCCCACAGAGTTACAAAATCTGGATTACACTTCAATGTCAGAAAGCCAATTCAGAAGCACTATTCTACAGCTACTGGTGGCTCTAGAAAAAAGCATTAAGGCCTCACGAGACTTCATGACTGCAGAATTTAGATCCAATCAGGCAGAAATTAAAAATCAATTGAATGAGATGCAATCCAAACTAGAAGTCCTAACGACGAGGGTTAACGAGGTGGAAGAACGAGTGAGTGACATAGAAGACAAGTTAATGGCAAAGAGGGAAACTGAGGAAAAAAGAGATAAACAATTAAAGAACCATGAAGACAGATTAAGGCAAATAAATGACACTCTAAGGAAGAAAAACCTACGTTTAATTGGGGTTCCCGAGGGCGCCGAAAGGGACAGAGGGCCAGAATATGTATTTGAACAAATCCTAGCTGAAAACTTTCCCAATCTGGGAAGGGAAACAGGCATTCAGATCCAGGAAATAGAGAGATCCCCCCCTAAAATCAATAAAAACCGTTCAACACCTCGACATCTAATAGTGAAGCTTGCAAATTCCAAAGATAAAGAGAAGATCCTTAAAGCAGCAAGAGACAAGAAGTCCCTGACTTTCATGGGGAGGAATATTAGGGTAACAGCAGACCTCTCCACAGAGACCTGGCAGGCCAGAAAGGGCTGGCAGGATATATTCAGGGTCCTAAATGAGAAGAACATGCAACCAAGAATACTTTATCCAGCAAGGCTCTCATTCAAAATGGAAGGAGAGATAAAGAGCTTCCAAGACAGGCAGGAACTGAAAGAATATGTGACCTCCAAACCAGCTCTGCAAGAAATTTTAAGGGGGACTCTTAAAACTCCCCTTTAAGAAGAAGTTCAAGTAACTCTGAACGTGAATGGGCTTAATGACCCCATCAAAAGGCGCAGAGTTTCAGACTGGATAAAAAAACAGGACCCATCTATTTGCTGTCTACAAGAGACCCATTTTAGACAGAAGGACACCTACAACCTGAAAATAAAAGGTTGGAGAATCATTTACCATTCAAATGGTTCTCAAAATATACCCTAAAAACTACAGAACACTTCTGAAAGAAATTGAGGAAGACACAAAGAGATGGAAAAATATTCCATGCTCATGGATTGGCAGAATTAATATTGTGAAAATGTCAATGTTACCCAGGGCAATTTACACGTATAATGCAATTCCTATCAAAATACCATGGACTTTCTTCAGAGACTTAGAACAAATTATTTTAAGATTTGTGTGGAATCAGAAAAGACCCCAAACAGCCAGGGGAATTTTAAAAAAAGAAAACCATATCTGGGGGCATCACAATGCCAGATTTCAGGTTGTACTACAAAGCTGTGTTCATCAAGACAGTGTGGTACTGGCACAAAAACAGACATATAGATCAATGGAACAGAACAGAGAACCCAGAAGTGGACCCTGAACTTTATGCTCAACTAATATACGATAAAGGAGGAAAGACGATCCACTAGAAGAAAGACAGTCTCTTCAATAAATGGTGCTGGGAAAATTGGACATCCACATGCAGAAGAATGAAACTGGACCACTCTCTTGCACCATACACAAAGATAAACTCAAAATAGATGAAAGATCTAAATGTGAGACAAGATTCCATCAAAATCCCAGAGAAGAACTCAGGCAACACCCTTTTTGAACTTGGCCACAGTAACCGGAGAAGGACAAACAGTGTATGTTCTCATTCATTTGGGGAATATGAATAATAGCGAAAGGGAATATAAGGGAAGGGAGAAGAAATGTGTGAGAAATATCAGAAAGGGAGACAGAACATAAAGACTTCTAACTCTGGGAAATGAACTAGGGGTGGTGGAGGGGGAGGAGGGGGGGGGTGGGGGTGAATGGGTGACGGGCACTGAGGGGTACACTTGACGGGATGAGCACTGGGTGTTATTCTGTATGTTGGTAAATTGAACACCAATAAAAATTAATTTATAAAAAAAAAATAGACAGTCTGACTCCAGAATTCAATTTCTTAATTTGCTGTGATACCCTGCTGGACAATTTTCTACCTGCAATATAAGGAGTAGAAGTGAAGGGGTTTTTTTCAGTGATTTATTAGTTTATTTTACAAAACACACTTAAATAAACTACATGCTTAATTTTTTTAACTACATGAACACATGAATCATGAACTAAAGCCTATGATTTTATTTGGAAGAACATCTTAAGAATATTATATTCTATCCTATAATATTTTTTTCTTTTTTTCTTAATAAATTAATTTTTATTGGTGTTCAATTTACCAATATACAGAATAACACCCAGTGCTCATCCCGTCAAGTGTCCCCCTCAGTGCCCGTCACCCATTCACCCCCACCCCCCGCCCTCCTCCCCTTCCACCACCCCTAGTTCATTTCCCAGAGTTAGAAGTCTTTATGTTCTGTGTCCCTTTCTGATATCTCCCACACATTTCTTCTCCCTTCCCTTATATTCCCCTTCACTATTATTCATATTCCCCAAATGAATGAGAACATACACTGTTTGTCCTTCTCCGATTGACTTACTTCACTCAGCATAATACCCTCCAGTTCCATCCACGTTGAAGCAAATGGTGGGTATTTGTCGTTTCTAATGGCTGAGTAATATTCCATTGTATACATAAACCACATCTTCTTTATCCATTCATCTTTCGATGGGCACCGAGGCTCCTTCCACAGTTTGGCTATTGTGGACATGGCTGCTAGAAACATCGGGGTGCAGGTGTCCCGGCGTTTCATTGCATCTGAATCTTCGGGGTAAATCCCTAACAGTGCAATTGCTGGGTCGTAGGGCAGGTCTATTTTTAATTCTTTGAGGAACCTCCACACAGTTTTCCAGAGTGGCTGCACCAGTTCACATTCCCACCAACAGTGTAAGAGGGTTCCCTTTTCTCCGCATCCTCTCCAACATTTGTTGTTTCCTGCCTTGTTAATTTTCCCCATTCTCACTGGTGTGAGGTGGTATCTCATTGTGGTTTTGATTTGTATTTCCCTGATGGCAAGTGATGCAGAGCATTTTCTCATGTGCATGTTGGCCATGTCTATGTCTTCCTCTGTGAGATTTCTCTTCATGTCTTTTGCCCATTTCATGATTGGATTGTTTGTTTCTTTGGTGTTGAGTTTAATAAGTTCTTTATAGATTTTGGAAACTAGCCCTTTATCTGATATGTTATTTGCAAATATCTTCTCCCATTCTGTAGGTTGTCTTTGAGTTTTGTTGACTGTATCCTTTGCTGTGCAAAAGCTTCTTATCTTGATGAAGTCCCAATAGTTCATTTTTGCTTTTGTTTCTTTTGCTTTTCGTGGATGTATCTTGCAAGAAGTTACTGTGGCCAAGTTCAAAAAGGGTGTTGCCTGTGTTCTCCTCTAGGATTTTGATGGAATCTTGTCTCACATTTAGATCTTTCATCCATTTTGAGTTTATCTTTGTGTATGGTGCAAGAGAGTGGTCTAGTTTCATTCTTCTGCATGTGGATGTCCAATTTTCCCAGCACCATTTATTGAAGA
Organism: Nyctereutes procyonoides; assembly: GCF_905146905.1. Taxonomy (NCBI): domain Eukaryota; kingdom Metazoa; phylum Chordata; class Mammalia; order Carnivora; family Canidae; genus Nyctereutes; species Nyctereutes procyonoides. The sequence continues at coordinate 59,276,269 of NW_026575125.1, read as the reverse complement.
GACTGTCTTTCTTCCAGTGGATCGTCTTTCCTCCTTTATCGAATATTAGTTGACCATAAAGTTCAGGGTCCACTTCTGGGTTCTCTATTCTGTTCCATTGATCTATGTGTCTGTTTTTGTGCCAGTACCACACTGTCTTGATGACCACAGCTTTGTAGTACAACCTGAAATCTGGCATTGTGATGCCCCCAGCTATGGTTTTCTTTTTTAAAATTCCCCTGGCTATTCGGGGTCTTTTCTGATTCCACACAAATCTTAAAATAATTTGTTCTAACTCTCTGAAGAAAGTCCATGGTATTTTGATAGGGATTGCATTAAACGTGTAAATTGCCCTGGGTAACATTGACATTTTCACAATATTAATTCTGCCAATCCATGAGCATGGAATATTTTTCCATCTCTTTGTGTCTTCCTCAATTTCTTTCAGAAGTGTTCTATAGTTTTTAGGGTATAGATCCTTTACCTCTTTGGTTAGGTTTATTCCTAGGTATCTTATGCTTTTGGGTGCAATTGTAAATGGGATTGACTCCTTAATTTCTCTTTCTTCAGTCTCATTGTTAGTGTATAGGAATGCCATTGATTTCTGGGCATTGATTTTGTATCCTGCCACGCTACCAAATTGCTGTATGAGTTCTAGCAATCTTGGGGTGGAGGCTTTTGGGTTTTCTATGTAGAGTATCATGTCATCGGCGAAGAGGGAGAGTTTGACTTCTTCTTTGCCAATTTGAATGCCTTTAATGTCTTTTTGTTGTCTGATTGCTGAGGCTAGGACTTCCAATACTATGTTGAATAGCAGTGGTGAGAGTGGACATCCCTGTCTTGTTCCTGATCTTAGGGGAAAGGCTCCCAGTGCTTCCCCATTGAGAATGATATTTGCTGTGGGCTTTTCGTAGATGGCTTTTAAGATGTCGAGGAAAGTTCCCTCTATCCCTACACTCTGAAGAGTTTTGATCAGGAATGGATGCTGTATTTTGTCAAATGCTTTCTCTGCATCTAATGAGAGGATCATATGGTTCTTGGTTTTTCTCTTGCTGATATGATGAATCACATTGATTGTTTTACGAGTGTTGAACCAGCCTTGTGTCCCGGGGATAAATCCTACTTGGTCATGGTGAATAATTTTCTTAATGTGTTGTTGGATCCTATTGGCTAGTATCTTGTTGAGAATTTTTGCATCCATGTTCATCAGGGATATTGGTCTGTAATTCTCCTTTTTGGTGGGGTCTTTGTCTGGTTTTGGAATTAAGGTGATGCTGGCCTCATAGAATGAATTTGGAAGTACTCCATCTCTTTCTATCTTTCCAAACAGCTTTATTAGAATAGGTATGATTTCTTCTTTAAACATTTGATAGAATTCCCCTGGGAAGCCATCTGGCCCTGGACTCTTGTGTCTTGGGAGGTTTTTGATGACTTCTTCAATTTCCTCCCTGGTTATTGGCCTGTTCAGGTTTTCTATTTCTTCCTGCTCCAGTTTTGGTAGTTTGTGGCTTTCCAGGAATGCGTCCATTTCTTCTAGATTGCCTAATTTATTGGCGTAGAGCTGTTCATAATATGTTTTTAAAATCGTTTGTATTTCCTTGGTGTTGGTAGTGATCTCTCCTTTCTCATTCATGATTTTATTAATTTGAGTCTTCTCTCTCTTCTTTTTAATAAGGTTGGCTAATGGTTTATCTATCTTATTAATTCTTTCAAAGAACCAACTCCTGGTTCTATTGATCTGTTCCACAGTTCTTCTGGTCTCAATTTCATTGAGTTCTGCTCGAATTTTAATTAACTCTCTCTTCTGCTGGGCGTCGGGTCGATTTGCTGCTTCTTCTCTAGCTCCTTTATGTGTAAGGTTAGCTTTTGTATTTGAGTTCTTTCCAGTTTTTGAATGGATGCTTGTATTGCGATGTATTTCCCCCTCAGGACTGCTTTTGCTGCATCCCAAAGATTTTGAACAGTTGTATCTTCATTCTCATTAGTTTCCATGAATATTTTTAATTCTTCCTTAATTTCCTGGTTGACCCTTTTATCTTTTAGCACGATGGTCCTTAACCTCCACGTGTTTGAGGTCCTTCCAAACTTCTTCTTGTGATTGAGTTCTAATTTCAAGGCATTATGGTCTGAGAATATGCAGGGGACGATCCCAATCTTTTGGTATCGGTTCAGACCCGATTTGTGACCCAGTATGTGGTCTATTCTGGAGAAAGTTCCATGTGCACTTGAGAAGAATGTGTATTCAGTTGAGTTTGGATGTAAAGTTCTGTAGATATCTGTGAAATCCATCTGGTCCAGTGTATCATTTAAAGCTCTCGTTTCTTTGGAGATGTTGTGCTTAGAAGACCTGTCGAGGGTAGAAAGAGCTAGATTGAAGTCACCAAGTATAAGTGTATTATTATCTAAGTATTTCTTCACTTTGGTTAATAATTCATTTAAGTATTTGGCAGCTCCCACATTCGGGGCATATATATTGAGGATTGTTAAGTCCTCTTGCTGGATAGATCCTTTAAGTATGATATAGTGTCCCTCTTCATCTCTCACTACTGTCTTCAAGGTAAATTTTAGTTTATCTGATATAAGGATGGCTACCCCTGCTTTCTTTTGAGAACCATTTGAATGGTAAATGGTTCTCCAACCTTTTATTTTCAGACTGGAGGTGTCCTTCTGTCTAAAATGAGTCTCTTGTAGACAGCAAATAGATGGGTCCTGCTTTTTTATCCAGTCTGAAACCCTGCGCCTTTTGATGGGGTCATTAAGCCCGTTCACGTTCAGAGTTACTATTGACAGATATGAGTTTAGTGTCATCATGATATCTATTTAGTCCTTGTTTTTGTGGATTGTTCCACTGAACTTCTTCTTAAAGGGGAATTTTAAGAGTCCCCCTTAAAATTTCTTGCAGAGCTGGTTTGGAGGTCACATATTCTTTCAGTTCCTGCCTGTCTTGGAAGCTCTTTATCTCTCCTTCCATTTTGAATGAGAGCCTTGCTGGATAAAGTATTCTTGGTTGCATGTTCTTCTCATTTAGGACCCTGAATATATCCTGCCAGCCCTTTCTGGCCTGCCAGGTCTCTGTGGAGAGGTCTGCTGTTACCCTAATATTCCTCCCCATGAAAGTCAGGGACTTCTTGTCTCTTGCTGCTTTAAGGATCTTCTCTTTATCTTTGGAATTTGCAAGCTTCACTATTAGATGTCGAGGTGTTGAACGGTTTTTATTGATTTTAGGGGGGGATCTCTCTATTTCCTGGATCTGAATGCCTGTTTCCCTTCCCAGATTGGGAAAGTTTTCAGCTAGGATTTGTTCAAATACATATTCTGGCCCTCTGTCCCTTTCGGCGCCCTCGGGAACCCCAATTAAACGTAGGTTTTTCTTCCTTAGGCTGTCATTTATTTCCCTTAATCTGTCTTCATGGTCTTTTAATTATCTGTCTCTTTTTTCCTCAGTTTCCCTCTTTGCCATTAACTTGTCTTCTATGTCACTCACTCGTTCTTCCACCTCGTTAACCCTCATCGTTAGGACTTCTACTTTGGATTGCATCTCATTCAATTGATTTTTAATTTCTGCCTGATTGGATCTAAATTCTGCAGTCATGAAGTCTCGTGAGTCCTTAATGCTTTTTTCTAGAGCCACCAGTAGCTGTATAATAGTGCTTCTGAATTGGCTTTCTGACATTGAATTGTAATCCAGATTTTGTAACTCTGTGGGAGAGAGGGCTGTTTCTGATTCTTTCTTTTGAGGTGAGGTTTTCCATCTAGTCATTTTGCTCAGTGCAGAGTGGCCAAAAACAAGTTGTATTGGGAAAAGGAGAGAAAGAGAGAGAAGGAAAGAAAAGAGAAAAAGAAAAAAGAAAAAGAAGAAAAAAAAGGAAAAAAGAGAAGAAAAAGAGAAAGAAAAAGAAAGAAAGGTGAAAAAAAGGGGGGGTGGGGGAGCAATCAGAAATCAAAAAGAAAAGAAAAAAGAAAAAAAACAAAAAAAAAACATGGGGGAGTATCTTCTGAATCTGTAGACTTTAAGTCCCTTGACTTCCCCTGGAACTGGTCCATCTAGCTGGTCTTCTGGGGGAGGGGCCTGCTGTGCTGATTTTCAGGTGTTAGCACTTGGGGGAGCTGCTCTGCCCCTGCCTGCTGCAGGGCTCAGCGGGGGTTGTTTACCCCGTGAGGCCCCAGGAGGAACAGCCGCAGTTGCTATGGCAACTCTGGAAGCCTGGATTCAGCCTCCGCAGGAACTATGGGGCTCTCCGTCTGCAGGGCCTGGAGGCTCCGGGGCGGGGCCGCTGATCTGCTCAGCTCAGGGCAGGAGTGTCCTTGCTGTCCTGGGCCCTCCCTGCCTCTGCCTGTCCCGGGGGAGGCCGGATTCTGGGCTGTGTCCTGGCGCCCTGTGCTCCGGGGCCTGCGCTGTTGGATTCGCGCTCCCGCCCCGCAGCTCCCTCCGTGGAGCCGCTCCTGAGTCCCTCCGAGCTGCTCCGGCTGCGTGCTGCAGCCCTTAGGGAGCTCGGTGCACTCTCCTGCGCGCGCAGGTGTCTGTTAGTGTCCCATGGAGCCCGAGGGCATCCCCGCCCTCCTGGGTCCTGTTCCAACTCCCTGAGAGCCCCTTTCCACCCGGGAAGGTTGGTGCAGCTCCTGCTTCTCGAAGATGGGGCTCTCCTGTCCTGGGGACACTCGCCCCAGCCTCAGCCCAGCCCCTCGGGGCCCCTCCCCCTCGGAGGCCTTTTGTTTCTTTATTTCTTTTTCCCCCCGTCTTCCTACCTTGATAGAAGCGCGAACTCTTCTCACTGTAGCATTCCAGCTGTTCTCTCTTTAAATCTCAGGCCGAATTCGTAGATTTTCAGGATGATTTGAAGGTTATCTAGGTAATTTGTTGGGGACAGGTGATTTGGGGACCCTACTCTTCCGCCATCTTGCCCCTCCCCCTCTATCCTATAATATTGATATTAGAAGGACTTTAATGTTTATAAATTCTAATGTCTATATAATACCTTGTGGCATCACCAAACCACCGTGTTCACATACATTCCTTTGGTTTCTAAGTCCTTTGGAAACTCAAAAGTTACTCAATCTCATTTTCATTATACACTTGACTTTTTACTTTGTTCAGCCAATATAGATTCGATATCTCAAAAAATAATAATTTCAATTAAGGCAATGCTTTGTATTTTATTATCCAGAACAAACATAAATGGTTTTGTATACTCATCTCAGACTGTAAACTTTGGTTTTCTTTGTTGTCAAAATCTCCTGGGTTTCACTCTACTAATATGACTTTTCATTTATAATTGACTTTTAAATGGTCTTTTGAGATAATTAAATAACTACCTCAATATCAAACTTTACTAACCCTCTAGTAAATCTAAGAGCAAATTCAGAAACTTGAAAGGCGAAATTAGATTTCAGAGCAATGTAAATTTGTGGGCCCTTTTTAGTAAGCACCACCACACTAGAGGTAGGAAAAGAAGCTCATTTATTCTATTATTCATATGCACAGCCTGGGCTGGATAGCCTTTGTCTAATACTAAAATAGCAAAATGGAGGAAAGCCTGGGAAAATAGCAAGGTAGGAGGTTCCTAAACTTACTTCTTCCCAGGGATACATGTAAATAACAGCCATGTCAGTGCAACTAACCCAGAAAATGTCCCAAAGGCTGGAAGAACAGACTCTCCACAGCTAACTGTAGAGAGGCAGCCACATAAAAAATGGTAGGAGAGGCAGAGATCCAGTTGGGAACCAAAATTCTGGTGAGACTTAACCACAAATGGGAGGGATAGGACAAGTACAAAGAAAGGAGAGGAACAGACCCCAAACCAGGCACCTCAGACATGAGGGACCTGCAATGGGAAGACAAGCCCACATAACATTTGGCTTTGTAAAAACAGTAGGACTTAACTTCATGAGTTGTTACAATCAGTGGGGCTTGACTTCAGGTACTTTCAAAACCAGCAGGCTGAGCTCTGGGAAAGCTGAAGGATGATAGGAAAATGAGTCCCTACTCTTAAAGAAACAGCATAATAAACAACTCTGGCAAGATACAGCATAGAAGCAGCAGGTTGAAAACCCCTGGGTATATGAAAAAGAGAGTTCTTATTAATCTGAGAACTTGTACTGGAAGGACAAGTATCTTTAGGAGATATATCCAAGAACAAAAAAGCTGGCAGGTGCCATTTCTGTAACCCACCCTCCAACTTAGATACCCAGACACCTTCAGGAACCAGCAAAAACACTTGCCACATAGCTTGCTAAATCTGAGCTCACCACATCCATAGTCTCCTACAGACCTGCCCCATTCAACCCAATCCACTTAGCAGGATTTCCTCCAAAGTGGCTCTGGCCAGTTCTCATTTTATAAGCCCCAACAGTGACTAGCACCACTCCAAAGTGATGCTTGCCCTGAAAAGAGGGGAAGATAACCCCCTACACCAGTTAAACTGCAGCCCCAGCAGCAGTCTGGGAGCAGATGTCTGAACTGACTGTCAGCCCTACCCACCAACAAAAGCCTCACAAAAGGAAACATAAGGAGAGAGCCCTGTCATTCGGGGTCACTGAAAACTCAACAGATGTACCGGGGCTAACAACAGGACCTGTCCACCAAAAAAGCCTCTCAGGAGACAACACAGCAATAGTACCCTGAAGTTCAATGCAACCCACGCCTCAGCAAATGGGCTGAGGGCAGACATCTAGTCTGATGCAAATACAAGTGCAAGGTGCCACAGACTGGCCTCTTAAAAGCACAGGAAACAGATAAGGAAGATGTGGTTTATGTATACAATGGAATTGTAGAAAAAACAAATACCCACCATTTGCTTCGACGTGGATGGAACTGGAGGGTATTATGCTGAGTGAAATAAGTCAATCGGAGAAGGACAAACATTATATGGTCTCATTCATTTGGGGAATATAAAAAATAGTGAAAGGGAATAAAGGGGAAAGGAGAAAAAATTAGTGGGAAATATTAGAAGGGGAAGCAGAACACGAGAGACTCGTAACTCTGGGAAACGAACTGGGGTGGTGGAAGGGGAGGAGGGCGGGGGTTGGGGGTGAATGGGTGACGGGACTGAGAGGGGCACTTGACTGGATGAGCACTGGGTGTTATTCTATATGTTGGCAAATTGAACACCAATAAAAATTTTAAAAATTTATATATATATATATTTAAAAACACAGGAAACAGACCATGCTTGCAATAGCAAAGAAGGCCACTGTATATGACTGAATGGAAAGCAAACACAACTTAGCCAAATAGAAGGGCACATGCAATACACACGGGAGACATCACTGAAGTACCTGGCTCTGATACACAGGGAACATGGCACTACAGGGCACTACAGGGCACTCTGATACACAGGGAACATGGCACAAACATCTTCTTCCTAAGGCCAAGAGTTTCAAGATTTGGAGACATGGCTGATTTTCCAAATACATAAAAACAAACAGAAAGTTAAACAAAATGAAGAGATAGAAGAATTTTTCCTAAATGAAAGAAGAGGTAAAAACCACAGCCAAAAATCTAAAGGTAACAGATAAACAATATACCTGAGAAAGAATTCAAAATAATGGTCATAAAGATACTCACTGGACTTGAGAAAAGAATGAAGATCTCTGTGAGACATTCAACAGAGATAGAAAATATAAAAAAGAGATAATCAGAGATGAAGAATAACAGAAATTAATATATTAGAAGGGATAAATAATAGACTAGAAAATGCACAGGAATGGATCAGCAAGAAGGAAGACAGAATAACGTAAAGCAATCTAACTGAACAGAGCAAAATAATAATAATAAATGAAAACAGGTTAAGGGAAGTCAGTGACATCAAGTGAAATAACATTTGCATTATAGAGATACAAGAAGAGAAAGAGAGAGAAAAGGGAGCAGATAATTTATTTGAAGAAATGATAGCTGAAAAATTCCTTTACCTGGGAAGGAAAACAGACATCCAGATTTAGGATGCACAGAGAGCCCCCAACAAAACCAACCCAAGAGAGTCCACACGAAGATACATAGTAATCAAAATGGCCAAAAGTAGTGATGAAGAGAGAATTTTAAAAGCAGCAAGAGAAAACAGTTACATACAAAGGAAATCCCCTAATTCTATCAGGTGATTTTTTTAGCAGAAAATTTGCAGGCCAGAAGAGAATGGCATGATATATTCAAAGCACTGAAAGGAAAAAACTGCAACCAAGAATACTCTACCAAGCAAAACTATCATTCAGAATAGGAGAGATAGGGTTTCCCAGACAAACAAAAACTAGAGGAGTTTATCACCACTAAACCAGCCTTACAAAAAACTTTAAAGATAATTCTTTGAATGGAAAATAAAGGTCATAATTAGGAGTAAGAAAATTAGGAAAGGAAAAAATTTCACAGATACAAACATAATAAAAAATAGTTGATTAATCAACTATAATGCTAGAAAGGACATTAAAGCACAAAAGCAGTAAAATAAATCATACCTATAAGAATAACTCTAGGGATTCACAAAATAAAAGAATGTAATATACAACATCATATACATAAAACATTGTGGGGGACAGTAAAAAAATGTAGTGCTATAGAATGAGTTCAAACTTAACTGACCATCAAACTAATATAGACTGCTATATGCATAGGATGTTACATATCAACCTAAAGGTAACCACAAATCAAAAACATGTAATAGAAATGCAAAAAATAAAGAAGAGTGAAAGAAATCATATCACTGAAGAAAACCATTAAACCATAAGGGAAGAGAGCAAGAGAAGAGTGGAACATAGAACTACAAACCATTCATAAAACAAGTAACAAAATGGCAATAATTACATACCTATCAAATAATTACTTTGAATGTAAATGGCTTAAATGTTCTAATCAAAAGTCATAGGGTGACTGAATGGATAAAAGAAAACACAAGCTATAATCTCTTTGCCATAAGCCATAGAAATATTTTTTCTAGATATGTCTTCTCTGGCAAGGGAAACAAGTTCAAGATTAAATTATTGGAACTATACCAAAATAAAAAGCTTTCCACAACAAAGGAAACCATTAACAAAACAAAAAGGTAATATGCTAATAGAAGATGATATATATAAATAATGTATTCAATAACAGATTACTATCAAAAATATAAAAAGAACTTACAGGGGCGCCTGAGTGGCTCAGTCAGTCAAGCATCTGCCTTCAGCTCAGGTCATGATCCCAGCCTGCTTCCCCCTCTCCTCCCCGCTTGTGCTGTCTCTTGTATCTGTTTCTTTCAAATGAAGAAATAAAGAATTTTTAAAAATTAAAAGAATTTATAGAACTCAACACCAAAAATAGAAAATTGTCCAATTAAAAAATAGGCATAAGAATTTCCAATGACGGGATCCCTGGGTGGCGCAGCAGTTTGGCACCTGCCTTTGGCCCAGGGCGTGATCCTGGAGACCCAGGATCGAATCCCACGTCGGGCTCCCGGTGCATGGGGCCTGCTTCTCCCTCTGCCTATGTCTCTGCCTCTCTCTCTCTCTCTCTGTATGACTATCGTAAATAAATAAATAAAAATAAAAAAAAGAATTTCCAATGACATGGTTGAAGCTAGAGTGTATAATGCTAAGCAAAACAAGTCAGTCAGAAAAAAGACAAATACCATAGGATTTCACTTATATGGGGAAATTAAGAAATAGAACAGGTGAGCATAGGGGAAGTGGGGGAAAAGAGAGGGAGGCAAGCCATAAGGGACTCTTAACTATAGAGAACAAACAGAGGGTTGATGGAGGGAAGGGGTGGGGAATGGGCTAAATGGGTGATAGGTATTAAGGAGAGTACTTGTGATAAACACAAGGTGTTATATTTAAGTGATGAATCACTAAATTCTACTCCTGAAACCAATATTACAGTATATGATAAATAATATAATTTAAATAAAAGCGTGAAACATAGAAAATAGAAGTCCCCTCCACTACTTCTCTGAATTATACTCATGCAGAATCTTGGAGAATAGATTTTTTAAAAGTAATTAAATAAATAAATTTATCTTAAATAGATTAATGTTATTCGTAATGGAGAGAAATTAAAAAGACTTTTTTTTCTTTCTTAAGGATTTATTTATTCATTTTAGAGAGAGAGCATGTGTGCCATGTAAGGGGAGGGGCAGAGGGAAAGAATCTCAAGCAGACTTTCCACTGAGCATGGAGCTAGTACAGTACTGGATCACACAGCTCCAAGATCACAAACTGAGCTGAAATCAAGAGTCAGACGTTCAACTAACTGAGCCACCCAGGTGCCCCTAAAAACACATTTTCTCCTTAATTCCCATCACCCAGTTACCCCATTCACCCCACCCACTGCTCCTTCAGGAACCCTCAGTTGGTTTCCCATCATTGAGCATCTCTCATGGTTTGTCTCCCTCTCTGATTTTTTCCCACTCAGTTTTCCCTCACTTCCCTTATGGTCCTCTGCACTATTTCTTATATTTGGCATTTGAGTGAAACCATAATGATAATTGTGTTTTTCTGACTGACTTATTTCACTTATCATAATACCCTCTGGTTCCATCCATATCAGTGTAAATGATAGGTATTCAACATTTCTGATGGCTAAGTAATATTCCATTGTACATCTATACCACATATTCTTTATCCACTCATCTGTTGAAGGACAATTCAGCTCCTTCCACAGTTTGGCTATTGTGGACATTGCTGCTATGAACATTGGGGTGCATGCACCCCTTCATTTCACTACATCTCTATCTTTGAGGTAAATATGCAGTAGTGCAATTGCTGGGTTGTAGGTTAGCTCTATTTTTAACTTCTTGAGGAAGCTCCATACTGGTTTCTACAGTGGCTATAGCAGCTTTCATTTCCATCAAGAATGAAAGAGGGTTCCCCTTTCTCCACATCCTTGCTAACATATGTTGTTTCCTGTGTTGTTAATTTTAGCCATTCTCACTGGTGTATAGCGGTATCTCATTGTGGTTTTATCTGTATTTCCCTGATGGCAAGTGATGTGGAGCATTTTTTCATGTGTCTGTTGATCATTTGTAGCCCTTTGAAGAAATGTCCATTCATGTTTTCTGCTCATTTCTTGACAGATTGTTTTTTGGGTGTTAAGTTTGATAAATTCTTTATAAAATCTTGGATATTAGCCCTTTATCTGATATGTCATTTGCAAATATTTTCTCCCATTCCATAGGCTGCCTTTTAGTTTTGTTGACTCTTTACTGTGCAGAAGTTTTCTATCTTCATGAAGTCTCAATAGTTTATTTTTGCTTTTGTTTCTCTTGCCTTTAGAGATGTGTCTTGCGAGATGTGTTGCTGTGGTGGAGTTCGAAGAGTGTGCTGCCTGTGTTCTCCTCTAGGATTTTGATGGATTCCTGTCTCACATTTAGGTCTTTCATCCATTTTGAGTTTATCATTGTGTATGGTGTTAAGAGAATGGTCTAGTTTTGTTCTTCTACATGTATCTGTCTAATTTTCCCAGCACCATTTATTCAAGAAACTGTCTTTTTTCCATTGGATATTCTTTCCTGCTTAGTCCAAGATTAGTTGACTATAGCATTGAGGGTACATTTCTGGCTTCTCTATTCTGTTCCATTGATCTATATGTCTGCTTTTGTGCCAGTACCATGCTGCCTTAATGATCACAGCTTTGTAATAGAGCTTGGAGTCAGGCATTGTGAGGTTCTCAGCTTTGTTTTCCTTTCCAACATTCCTCCAGCTATTCAGGGTCTTTCTGATTCCATAAAAATCTTAGAATTATTTGTTCTAGCTCTGTTATAAATGTCCATGGTATTTCTATAAGGATTTCACTGAACGTGTAGATTGCTTTGGATAGCATAGATATTTTAACAATGATTTTTCTTCCAATCCATCTCTTTGTGTCTTCGATGTCTTTTATAGGTGTTCTGTAGGGATTTTTAAAAGATGTTATTTATTTACTCAGGAGAGACACACAAAGGGAGGCAGAGATATAGGCAGACAAGGAACCTGATGCGGGACTTGATCCCAGATCCCAGGATCACAATCCGAGCCATAGGCAGATGTTCAACCACTGAGCCACCCAGGCGCCCCAGTGTTCTCTAGTTTTTAGAGTACAGATATTTTACCTCTTCAGTGAGGTTTATTTTTAATGGTATCTTATGGGTTCTGGTGCAGTTGTAAATGAGATCAATTCCTTAATTTATCTTTCTTCTCCCGCATTGTTGGTGTATAGAAATGCAACTGATTTCTTTGCATTGCTTTTGTATCCTTGCCATGTTGCTGAATTGCTGTATGAATTCCAGCAATTCTGGGATGGAGTTTTTTGGATTTTCCAAATGAAGTATCATGTCATCTGCAAAGAGTGAGAGTTTGACTTCTGTGCCAATTTGTATGCTTTTTATTTCTTTTTGTTGTCTGATTGCTGAGGTTAGGACTTCTAGTACTATTTTGAACAGCAGTAGTGAAAGTGGACATCCCTGGTGTGTTCCTGACCTTAAGGGAAAAGCTCTCAGTTTTTCCCCATTGAGAATGATACTTGCTGTGGGATTTTCATAGATGGCTTTTAGGATATTGAGGTATGTTCCCTCTATCCCTACATTGTGGAGAGTTTTAATCAAGAAAAGATACTGTATTTTGTCAAATGCTTTTTCTGCATCAATGCAGAGGATCATATGGCTCTTGTCCTTTCTTTTATTAATGTGATCCATCACATTGATTGACTTGTGAATGTTGAACCACCCTTGCATCCCAGGAATAAATCCCACTTGCTCCTGGTGAATAATCCTTTTAATATACTGTTGGATCCTATTGGTTAGTATCTTGGTGAGTATTTTGACATCCATATTTATCAGGGATATTGCTCTGTAATTCTCCTTTTCAGTGGGGTCTTTGGTTTTTGGATCAAGGTTATTCTGGCCTCATAGAACAAATTTGGAAGTTCTCCTTCCTTCTGTTTTTTTGAAGCAGCTTCAGTAGAATAGGTATTATTTCTTCTTTAAATATTTGGTAGAATTCCCCTGGGAAGCCATCCAGCCCTGGACTCTTGTTTGTTGGGAAGTTTGAGCATGGTTTTTTTTTAATATTTTACTTAAATTCAATTTGCCAACATATAACACCAAGTGCTCATCCCATCAAGTGCCCTCCTTACTGCCCATCACCCAGTTATCCCATCTCCCTCTCCCCTTCTGCAACCCTTTGTTTCAATTTCCTTGCTGGATATGGGCCTTTTCAGGTTTTCTATTACTTCCTGTTTCAGTTTTGGTAGTTTATTAGTTTCCAGGAATGCATCCATTTCTTCCAGATTGCCTAATTTGTTGGGATATAGTTGCTCTAAATATGCTGGGTATTATTTGCAACTTATGAATTATTGAAAACTACATCTGAACCTAATGATGTACTATATGTTAGCTATTTGAATTTAAATTTTAAGAATAAATAAATAAATAAATAAGTAGAAGAAAAAGTGTTAATTAATGGAATAATCCTTTCAGAATGAATACGTACATCAAATCATCAGGTATGTACTCTGACACTTTTTTCTATTATATCTCAACAAAACTAAAAAAATAAATTTAAAAAGCATTTTAAAAAGACATTTTTCTCAAGAGGACTTAAAAGTGGCCAAGAGACATGAAAATATGCTCAATATCACTAACCATCAGGGAAATGCAAATCAAAACCACAGTGAGAGGGGTGCCTGGGTGGTTCAGTGGTTGAGTGTCTGCCTTTTGCTCAGGTCATGATCCCAGGGTTCTGGGATTGAGAACCACATCAGGCTCCCTGCAGGGAGCTGCTGCTCCTTCTGACTATATCTACCTCTCTCTGTGTGTCTCTTATGAATAAATAAATAAAATCTGTTTTTAAAAACCACAGTGATACATCACCTCACACCTGTCAGAATGGATAAAATCAAAACCACAAGAAATAACAACTGTTGGTGAGAATGTGGATAAAAAGAAACACTCATGCACTATTGGTAGTAAACTGGTATAGCCACTATAGAAAATAGTATAGAGGTTCCTCAAGTAATTCAGTAATCCAGTAATTCCAATACTATAAATTTACCCAAAGAAAACATAAACACATATGCAAAAAGATGAATAAACATCTACATTTATTGAAAAATTATTTACAATAACCAAGATAGGAAAGAAATCGAAGTGTCCATCCATAAATGAATGGATAAAGAATATTGTACAATATAATGATTCAGTAATTGTATGCATTACTCAGTGCTCATCAACATAAGTGTACTCTTAAGCCTCATCACCTATTTCACCCATCCCTCCATCCAAATCCCCTATGTTAACCATCTGTTCTCTGTAATTAAGAATTTGTTTCTTCAGGCATTCAGATCCAGGAAATAGAGAGATCCCCCCCTAAAATCAATAAAACCCGTTCAACTCCTCGACATTTAATAGTGAAGCTTGCAAATTCCAAAGATAAAGAGAAGATCCTTAAAGCAGCAAGAGACAAGAAGTCCCTGACTTTCATGGGGAGGAATATTAGGGTAACAGCAGACCTCTCCACAGAGACCTGGCAGGCCAGAAAGGGCTGGCAGGATATATTCAGGGTCCTAAATGAGAAGAACATGCAACCAAGAATACTTTATCCAGCAAGGCTCTCATTCAAAATGGAAGGAGAGATAAAGAGCTTCCAAGACAGGCAGGAACTGAAAGAATATGTGACCTCCAAACCAGCTCTGCAAGAAATTTTAAGGGGGACTCTTAAAACTCCCCTTTAAGAAGAAGTTCAGTGGAACAATCCACAAAAACAAGGACTAAATAGATATCATGATGACACTAAACTCATATCTGTCAACAGTAACTCTGAACGTGAATGGGCTTAATGACCCCATCAAAAGGCGCAGGGTTTCAGACTGGATAAAAAAGCAGGACCCATCTATTTGCTATCTACAAGAGACTCATTTTAGACAGAAGGACACCTACAACCTGAAAATAAAAGGTTGGAGAACCATTTACCATTCAAATGGTTCTCAAAATATACCCTAAAAACTATAGAACACTTCTGAAAGAAATTGAGGAAGACACAAAGAGATGGAAAAATATTCCATGCTCATGGATTGGTAGAATTAATATTGTGAAAATGTCAATGTTACCCAGGGCAATTTACACGTATAATGCAATCCCTATCAAAATACCATGGACTTTCTTCAGAGACTTAGAACAAATTATTTTAAGATTTGTGTGGAATCAGAAAAGACCCCAAACAGCCAGGGGAATTTTAAAAAAGAAAACCATATCTGGGGGCATCACAATGCCAGATTTCAGGTTGTACTACAAAGCTGTGTTCATCAAGACAGTGTGGTACTGGCACAAAAACAGACATATAGATCAATGGAACAGAACAGAGAACCCAGAAGTGGACCCTGAACTTTATGGTCAACTAATATACGATAAAGGAGGAAAGACGATCCACTGGAAGAAAGACAGTCTCTTCAATAAATGGTGCTGGGAAAATTGGACATCCACATGCAGAAGAATGAAACTGGACCACTCTCTTGCACCATACACAAAGATAAACTCAAAATAGATGAAAGATCTAAATGTGAGACAAGATTCCATCAAAATCCCAGAGGAGAACTCAGGCAACACCCTTTTTGAACTTGGCCACAGTAACCGGAGAAGGACAAACAGTGTATGTTCTGATTCATTTGGGGAATATGAATAATAGTGAAAGGGAATATAAGGGAAGGGAGAAGAAATGTGTGAGAAATATCAGAAAGGGAGACAGAACATAAAGACTTCTAACTCTGGGAAATGAACTAGGGGTGGTGGAAGGGGAGGAGGGCGGGGGGTGGGGGTGAATGGGTGACGGGCATGGAGGGGGACACTTGACGGGATGAGCACTGGGTGTTATTCTGTATGTTGGTAAATTGAACACCAATAAAAATTAATTTATAAAAAAAAATAGATGAAAGATCTAAATGTGAGACAAGATTCCATCAAAATCCCAGAGGAGAACTCAGGCAACACCCTTTTTGAACTTGGCCACAGTAACCGGAGAAGGACAAACAGTGTATGTTCTCATTCATTTGGGGAATATGAATAATAGTGAAAGGGAATATAAGGGAAGGGAGAAGAAATGTGTGAGAAATATCAGAAAGGGAGACAGAACATAAAGACTTCTAACTCTGGGAAATGAACTAGGGGTGGTGGAGGGGGAGGAGGGCGGGGGGTGGGGGTGAATGGGTGACGGGCACGGAGGGGTACACTTGACGGGATGAGCACTGGGTGTTATTCTGTATGTTGGTAAATTCAACAGCAATAAAAATTAATTTATAAAATTAAAAAAAAGAATCTGTTTCTTCATTATATGGTCTCATTCATTTGGGGAATATAAAAATTAGTGAAAGGGAATAACGGGAAAGAAGAGAAAATGAGTGAAAATATCACTGAGGATGACAAAACATGAGAGACACCTAACTCTAGGAAACAAACAAGGGGTAGTGGAAAGGGAGGTGGGCAGGGGGTTGTGGTGACTGGGTGATGGGTACTGAGGGGGGCACATGGCGGGATTAGCACTGGGTGTATGCTATATGTTGGCAAGTTGAACTCCAATAAAAAAAATTTTTAAAAAAAGAATCAGAAGGGGGCAAGGTGGCGGAAGAGTAGGGTCCCCAAGTCACCTGTCCCCACCAACTTACCTAGATAACCTTCAAATCATCCTGAAAACCTACGAATTCAGCTTGAGATTTAAAGAGAGAACAGATGGAATGCTACAGTGAGAAGAGTTCGCACTTCTAACAAGGTAGGAAGATGGCGGGCGGGGGGGAGAAAGAAACAAAAGGCATCCAAGGGGGAGGGGCCCCACGAGGAGCCGGGCTAAGGCCACGGGGTGAGTCCCCCAGGACAGGAAAGCCCCGTGGAGAAGCAGGAGCTTTACCAATCTTCCCGGAGGGAAAGGTGCTAGCGGGGAGTTGGAGCAGGATCCCAGGAGGGGCGGGGATGCTCTCAGGCTCCCTGGGACACTAACAGAGCACCTGCGCCCCAGGGAGAGCTTGCCACATCCCGCGGCCGAGCTCCCTAAAGGACTGCAGCGAGCACCTGGCAGGGCCAAGGAGCAGCTCCGGGGCAGCTCCGGCAGAGGCTCCGTGCTGAGGGAGCTGCATGGCCCGGGAACCCGATTCCAGCAGTGCAGGCCCCGGAGCCAGGGCGCCAGGGTACACAGCCCAAGATCCAGCACTCCCCCAGGGACAGGCAGAGGCAGGGAGGGCACAGGACAGCAAGGACACTCCTGCCACCAGGCGGCCCCAAGCTGAGCAGATCAGCAGCCCCCGCCTGCGGAACATCCAGGCCCCTGCACACTGAGAGCTCCATAGTTACTGCAGGAGCTGACTCCATGGCTGGAGAGCTGGCCGCCGCCAATGTTATTCCTCCTGGGCCTCACAGGATAAACAACCCCCACTGAGCTTCATACTGGCCTCATAGGATAAACAGGATAAACAATTCCCACTGAGCCCTGCACCATGCAGGGTGCTGAGCAGCTCCCCCAAGTGCTCACACCTGAGAATCAGCACAGCAGGGCCCTGCCCCAGAAGACCAGCTAGACGGACAGGGAAAAAGCAAGTTATTGACCAAGCAGCGCTGGAAAGTTCCAGGGAAAGTCGAGGGATTTCCAGAATATAGAATCAGAGGATACTCCCCTTTTTTTGTTGTTGTTTTCTATTTGCTTCCCACTCCCTTTTTTTTTTCTTCTCTTCTCTTGTTTTTTTCTTCTTTTTTGTTCCTTTTTCTTTTCTTCTTTCTCTTCTCTCTTTTTCTCCTTTTCCCAATAAAACCTCTTTTTGGCCACTCTGCACAGAGCAAAATGACTACAAGGAAAAACTCACCTCAAAAGAAAGAATCAGAAACAGTACTCTCTCCCACAGAGTTACAAAATCTGGATTACAATTCAATGTCAGAAAGCCAATTCAGAAGCACTATTATAAAGCTACTGGTGGCTCTAGAAAAAAGCATATATGACTCAAGAGACTTCATGACTGCAGAATTTAGACCTAATCAGGCAGAAATTAAAAATCAATTGAAAGAGATGCAATCCAAACTAGAACTCCTAACAACGAGGGCTAACGAGGTGGAAGAACGACTGAGTGACATAGAAGACAAGTTGATGGCAAAGAGGGAAACAGGAAAAAAGAGACAAAAAATTAAAAGACCATGAGGATAGATTAAGGGAAATTTTAAAAAGGCGAAATAAATGACAGCCTGAGGAAGAAAAACCTACGTTTAATAGGGGTTCCCGAGGGCGCCAAAAGGGACAGAGGTCCAGAATATGTATTTGAACAAATCATAGCTGAAAACATTCCTAATCTGGGAAGGGAAACAGGCATTCAGATCCAGGAAATAGAGAGATTCCCCCCCTAAAATCAATAAAAACCGCTCAACACCTCGACATTGAATAGTGAAGCTTGCAAATTCCAAAGAGAAGATCCTTAAAGCAGCAAGAGACAAGAAATCTCTAACTTTTATGGGAAGAAATATTAGATTAACAGCAGACCTCTCCACAGAGACCTGGCAGGCCAGAAAGGGCTGGCAGAATATATTCAGGGTCCTAAATGAGAAGAACATGCAACCAAGAATACTTTATCCAGCAAGGCTCAAATTCAGAATAGAAAGAGAGATAAAGAGCTTCCAAGATAGGCAGAAACTTAAAGAATATGTGACCACGAAGCCAGCTCTGCAAAAAATACTAAGGGGGATTCTGTAATAGAGGAAGTGCAAGGGAACAATCCACAAAAACAGTGACTGAATAGGTATCATGATGACACTAAATTCATATCTTTCAATAGTAAATCTGAATCTGAATGAGCTTAATGACGCCATCAAATGACGTAGGGTTTCATACTGAATAAAAAAGCAAGACCCATCTATTTGCTGTCTACAAGAGACTCATTTTAGACCTAAGGACACCTACGGCCTGAAAATGAAAGGTTGGAGAACAATTTACCATTCAAGTGGTACTCAAAGAAAGCAGGGTTATCCATCCTTATATCAGATAAATTAAAGTTCATCTCAAAGACTGTAGTGAGAGATGAAGAGGGACACTCTTCATACTTAAAGCATCTATCCAACAAGAGGACTTAACAATCATCAATACATATGCCCCAAATGTGGGAGCTGCCAAGTATATCAATCAAAAATAACCAAAGTTAAGACATATTTAGATAATAATACACTTATTCTTTGTGACTTGAATGTACTGCTTTTCTACAATCGACAGGTCTCTGAGCACAACATCTCCAAAGAAACAAGAGCTTTAAATGATACACTGAACCAGATGGATTTCACAGATATTTACATAATTTTACATCCAAAAACAACTGAATACACATTCTTCTCAAGTGCACAAGGAACTTTCTCCAGAATAGACCACATACTAGGTCACAAATCAGGTCTTAACAGATACCAAAAGATTGGGATGGTCCCCTGCATATTTTGAGACCATAATGCTTTGAAATTAGAACTAAATCACAAGAAGAAGTTTGGAAGGACCTCAAACACATGGAGATTAAGGACCATTCTGCTAAAAGATGAAAGGGTCAACCAGGAAATTAGGGTAAAAGTAAAAAGATTCCTGGAAACTAATGAGAATAAAGACACAATCATTCAAAATCGTTGGGATACAGCAAAAGCAGTCCTGAGAGGGAAATACATCGCAATACAAGCGTCCATCCAAAAACTGGAAAGAACTCAAATACAAAAGCTACCTTGCACGTCAAGGAACTGGAGAAGGAAGAGCAAATAAACCCTTCACCCAGCAGAAGAAGAGAATTAATAAAGATTGGAGCAGAACTCAATGAAATAGACACCAAAAGAACTGTGGAACAACAAAACCAGGAGTTGGTTCTTTGAAAGAATTAATAAGATAGATAAACCATTAACCAGCCTTATTAAAAAGAAGAGAGAGAAGACTCAAATTAATAAAATCATGAATGAGAAAGGAGAGATCACCACCAATACCAAGGAAATACAATTTTAAAAACTTATTATGAACAGCTATATGCCAATAAATTAGGCAATCTAGAAGAAATGGACGCATTTCTGGAAAACCGCAAACTACCAAAACTGGAACAGGAAGAAGTAGAAAACCTGAACAGGTGGATAATGAAGGAGGAAATTGAAGCAGTCCTAAAAAACCTCCCAAGACAAAAAAGTCAAGGGCCAGATGCCTTCCCGAGGGAATTCTAACAAACGTTTAAAGAAAAAAACATACCTACTCTACTAAAGCTGTTCCGAAAGATATAAAGAGATGGAATGCTTCCAAACTCGTTCCATGAGGCCAGAATCACTTTAATTCCAAACCCAGACAAAGACCCCACCAAAAAGGAGAATGATAGACCAACATCCCGGATGAACACAGATGCAAAAATTCTCAACAAGATACTAGCCAATGGGATGCAACAATACATTAAGAAGAGTATTATTCAACCATGACCAAGTGAAATTTATCCCCGGGATGCAAGGCTGGTTCAACACTCATAATGCAATCAATGTGATTGATCATATCAGTAAGAGAAAAAACAAGAACAATATGATCCTCTCAATACATGCATAGAAAGCATTTGACAAAATACAGCATCCATTCCTGATCAAAACTCTTGAGAGTATAGGGATACAGGGAACATTACTCGGCATCTTAAAAGCCATCTATGAAAAGCCCACAGCAAACATCATTGTCAATGGGGAAACGCTGGGAGCCTTTCCCCTGAGATCAGTAACACGACAGGGATGTCCACTCTCACCAATACTATTCAACATAGTACTAGAAGTCCTAGCTCCAGCAATCAGGCAACAAAAAGAAATAAAAGGCATTCAAACAGGCAAAGAAGAAGTCAAACTCTCCCTCTTCGCAGATGACATGACACTGTCCATAGAAAACCCAAAAGAGGGGATCCCTGGGTGGCCCAGCGGTTTGGCGCCTGCCTTTGGCTCAGGGCGCGATCCTGGAGACCCGGGATCGAGTCCCATATCGGGCTCCCGGTGCATGGAGCCTGCTTCTCCCTCTGCCTATGTCTCTGCCTCTCTCTCTCTCTCTCTCTCTCTCTCTCTCTCTCTCTCTCTCTCTATCATAAATAAATAAATTTAAAAAAAAGAAAAGAAAACCCAAAAGACTCCACCCCCAAGATTGCTAGGACTCATACAGCAATTTGGTAGTGTGGCAGGATACAAAATCAGTGCCCAGAAGTCAGTGGCATTTCTATACACTAACAATGAGACTGAAGAAAGAGAAATTAAGGAATCAATCCCATTTCCAATTGCACCCAAAAGCATAAGATACCTAGGAATAAACCTAAACAAAGAGGTAAAGGATCTGTACCCTTAAAACTACAGAACACCTCTGAAGACAGAAAGAGATGGAAAAACACTCCATGCTCATGGATTGGAAGAATTAATATTGTGAAAATGTCAATGATACTCAGGGCAATATACACATTTAATGCAATTCCTATGAAACTTCCATGGACTTTCTTCAGAGAGTTGGAACAAATCATCTTAAGATTTGTGTGGAATCAGAAAAGACCCCGAATACCAGGGGAATTTTTAAAAAGAAAACCATAGCTGGGGGCATCACAATGCCAGATTTCAGGTTGTACTACAAACCTGTGGTCATCAAGACAGTGTGGTACGGGCACAAAAACAGACACATACATCAATGGAACAGAATAGAAAATCCAGAAGTGGACCCTCCACTTTATGGTCAACTAATATTCGATAAAGAAGGAAAGACTATCCACTGGAAGAAAGACAGTCTCTTCTATAAATGGTGCTGGGAAAATTGGACATCCACATGCAGAAGAATGAAACTAGACCACTCTCTTTCACCATACACAAAGATAAACTCAAAATGGATGAAAGATCTAAATGTGAGACAAGATTCCATCAAAATCCTAGAGGATAACACAGGCAACGCCCTTTTTGAACTTGGCCACAGCAACTTCTTGCAAGATACATCCACGGAGGCAAAAGAAACAAAAGCAAAAATGAATTATTGTGACATAACCAAGATAAAAAGCTTCTGTACAGCAAAAGAAACAATCAATAAAACTCAAAGTCAGCCTACAGAATGGGAGAATATATATACAACACACCTATCAGATAAAGGGCTAGTATCCAAGATCTATAAACAAATTATTAAACTCAACAGCAAAGAAAGAAACAATCCAATCATGAAATGGGCAAAAGACATGAACAGGAATCTCACAGAGGAAGACATAGACATGGCCAACATGCACATGAGAAAATGCTCCACATCACTGGCCATCAGTGAAATAGAAATCCAAACCACAATGAGATACCACCTCACACCAGTGATAATGGGGAAAATTAACCAGACAGGAAATAACAAATGCTGGAGAGGATGTGGAGAAAGGGGAACCCTCTTGCACTGTTGGTGGGAATGTGAACTGTTGCAGCCACTCTGGAAAACTGTGTGGAGGTTCCTCAAAGAGTTAAAAATAGATCTGCCCTATGACCCAGCAATTGCACTGTTGGGGATTTACCCCAAAATAGAGATGCAGTGAAACGCCGCGACACCTGCACCCCGATGTTTATAGCAGCAATGTCCACAATAGCCAAACTGTGGAAGGAGCCTCAGAGTCCATCGAAGGATGAATGGATAAACAAGATGTGGTTTATGTATACAATGGAATATTACTCAGCCATTAGAAATGACAAATACCCACCATTTGCTTCGACGTGGATGGAACTGGAAGGTATTATGCTGAGTGAAATGAGTCAATCGGAGAAGGGCAAACATTATATGGTCTCACTCATTTGGGGAATATAAAAAATAGTAAAAGGGAATTAAGGGGAAAGGAGAAAAAATGAGTGGGAAATATCAGAAAGGGAGACAGAACATGAGAGACTCCTAACTCTGGGAAATGAACTAGGTGTGTTAGAAAGGGAGGTGGGCGGGGGGTGGGGGTGAATGGGTGACGGGCACTGAGGGGGGCACTTGGTGGATGGCATGAGCACTGGGTGTTATTCTATATGTTGGCAAATTGAACACCAATAAAAAATAAATTTATTATAAAAAAATTGTTCTTCCCCTGTTCTTCCAGCATGTCTTCTAGGGGAAGGTCCTGTTGTGCTCATTCTCAGGTGTGTGCACCTGGCGGAGCTGCCCCACCCCCTGCCAGGTGCTCGGCTCAGTGGGTGCTGTATCCTGTAAGGCCCCTGTTCCCTGGAGGCCCCACTCTGTCCCAGCCACAAGGTGACACCAGGAGGAACAAAATCAGTGGCGGCCAGCTCTCCAGCCCTGGCGTCAGCTCCCAGTCTGCAGGGGCCTGAATGCTCCGTGGGGCAGAGGCTGCTGATCTGCACAGCTCGCGACCGCCTGGTGGCAGAAGCGTCCTTGCTGTCCTGTGTCCTCCCGGCCTCTGCCGGTCGCAAGGGGAGCGCCGGATCCTGGGCTGTGTCCCCTGGCGCCTTGGGCTCCGGGGCCTGTGCCGCTGGAAGTGTGCTCCCGGGCCATGCAGCCCCTTCTGCGTGGAGCCGCCGCCTGAGCTGCTCCTGGGGCCCCGCCGGCCGCACGCTTCAGCCCTTTAGGGAGCTCGGCCCGTGATGTGTGGCAGGCTCTCCCCTGGGGCGCACTTCCTCTATTAGTGACCCCGGGAACCTGGGGGCTCCAATGCCCCTCCTGGGATCCTGCCCGAGGTACCTGCGAGTGTCTTTCCGTCCGGGAAGATTTGTAAAGTTTCTGCTTCTTAGGGACTGGACTTTCCTGTCCTGGACGCTCTGGTCGACCCCTCCTTAACCCTGCACCTCACGAGGGCCCCTCCCCGACTGGATGCTTATTTATTTATTTATTATTTTATTTATTTATTTATTTATTTTCCGTCTTTCTACCTTGTTAGAAGTGCAAACTCTTCTCTCTGTAGCGTTCCAGCTCAGGAACCTGAGGCCAAATTGGTAGGTTTTCAGGATGATTTGCATGTTATCTAGGTAAGTTGGTGGGTACAGGTGACTTAGGGACCCTACTCTTCGGCCATCTTGCCCCGCACCCCCCCCAAGTTTCCTAAATTAAAAGCATAGCAAATAAATCTAAAACTTAGTAGAATAATGATAAATTTTTAAAATTCTAATACGTTTATATGATTCTGTCTTCCAACTCAGGTAGTGGAAGAACATTGCATTCGTAAAATTATCATTGTGCCTCAGACAATTGACTATCATCACACAACCATGCCTGCTCCTATACAACTATCACACTTCATTTCACCAATCTCTCCTAGGTATCCACGAGGTCCTCAACTCATGTATCCCCCAGCTCAAAGGGAATTTACACCACTTTACATCCAAGAGCCTGTGCCACAGCAGCTGCCACCACCACTGCTGCCACTACCAGCAACATTTATATACCAAGAGCAGCATGGTAGTACATAATTTTCTTAAACAGGAAATATTTTGAGTTTGTTAAGATTACCAGCTTTGAGAAATTATTAAAAGGAAAGAAGTAGAAAGTAGTAACATTTCCATGAATGATTGCATTTCATGCATGTATATTAGGATTAATGAAAATAAGTACTGGTTTTGGTCTTAGGCAGAATGCTCATAAACAGTTTTCTACATATTTTCTGTATTTTGTTATAACGTGATTTATGATATTTATTTTTATTTATTGGGTCTATAAAATCATATGGGAAAATTATAAAAGAATGTTTTATTAATGCCATACAAAGAGAATATAAAAGGCACTGAAGGGTCAACATTACAATCATCTTAGGACCCTAAAATTCAGAATTGGAGTTACTCCCTAGGAAAACACTATCTGTATTTGCTCATGATTTTCTTTCTGTACATATAAATATATTATAGAAATATACACATATCTAATATCTGTATTAACTCAAAATAGGAAAAATTTTAAAAATAAGACATGGTTTATCAGTGCTTTTTTGTTAGTTTTAAGAAAAGATTGAAAATATGGTTTCACTTATATGGGGACTATAAGAAATAGTAAAAGGGATTATAAGGAAAATGAGGGGAAATGAGTTGGAAAAATTAGAGACAGAGACAAACCATGAGAGAATCTAACTCTGGGAAATGAACAAAGGGTTGCAGAAGGGGAGGTCAGTGGGTGGGTTAACTGGGTGATGGGCACTGAGGAGGGCACTTGATGGTATGAGCAATGAGTGTTATACTATATGTTGGCAAATCGAACTTCAATAAAAACAAAACAAAAGATTGAAAAGACTTTGAGATATGTAGTTACTATAATTATTAAGCAGTATTCCATTGTCTGTTTTAGAAACTTACTCCCATGGAAGAACAAATTATAACCACTGTGATGAAAGGGCTGCTAACATAGGAGAACACATGAAGAAAAAAATGAGAGAAGGCCAACATGGCAGACACAAGAGTAGCTCTATAGTTACCAATATCTCTTTGCTTGTGAACAAAACCAATGATTTTTCCAGTATTCCTGCTACTCCAAGCACTTACTCTGTGGACTATGCTCCAAGTACCTACATTGTGGGCAACACTACAAGCACTTATGCTGTGGACAATGTTTCATGCACCTACACTGTGGAAAATGCTTTAAGAACAAAAACTGTTGAAAATACTTTGTGCACTTTTACTGTGAACAATGCTCCAAGTACCTACACTGTGAACAATGCTCAGAACAGTTACATTGATGACAATACTCTCAGTATTTACACTGTTGACAACCCTTCAAGCACTTACCTTGCTGACAATACTCCCAGCATTTCTTCCACTGACCATACCCCTAGTACTTTCACCACAGACAGTGGTCTTCCTTCCACCACTGATAGTGTTCCAAACCCTCCTGGCACATTAATTATGTCCCCAAGACTTTTACTTATGACAGTACTCCCAGACCATCACCTGTTGACAGCACTTCAAGTTCTTCCATTTCTGACTGTGCTTCCAGCACTCCCATCTCTGAAAGTGTTCCCAGCACTTCTGCCATTGATGGTGCTCTCAGTGCTTCCAGTGCTGCCAGTAATTCCAATACTGCCAGTGCTCAGGTTGAGATTAGTCATGGAAATAAAGGGAGTGCTGCAGGAAGTGGATATATCAAGCAGAAAACAGGTGGAAAACAAGGCAAGAGCCCATCATCAAATCCTGCAGAAAAAGGTAAGATCAGGAGTTTGGTTTTGGTTTTGTTGCCAATGAATAAACATCCTAATGTTCAGGAATCTCAGTGCATCTTAAATATTTAGGTGCCATTTTGCTTCCATTTCCTATTGTCTTCTTTGTACCCTTAAATCTAAATTCTTAACAAAACCACAGTAGGGCTGCCTTTTTAAATCATGGGGAAATGACCATCTTCATGCAAAATGTGTCATGTATCTTATGTGCATATCAGATAATTCTTTTCTCGTTGTCTGCAAGTGAAACATTGCAAATTACTCTACAGTCCTACTGAGTTCACATTATTTCACTTAAACTGGGGACTCTGTCTTTTGTTAGAGCTTGTTTAATAATATACACTTTTAGAATTCTCTCTTCTTTTAAAATTTTAATGTAAAATGCTACTAGGTGTTTAATAGCTACCCTGGCAATGATGTATTATATATGTAGTTAGATAACAGGCATCTAACGTCTTTCACTTGTTTTTACAAATGTAATATTTTATTTTGAGGTGTTTTCTTTTAGGACACATAAGAGAACATGGAGAGTCATGTGGTATTGGTACTGAAAAACCTGTAGTAAGTAAATAAGTGAATATTTAAGTATTTCTCTTGATTTAATTTTTTTAATCATAAATTTAATTTTTATTGGTGTTCAACTTGCCAACATACAGAATAACACCCAGTGTTCATCCCGTCAAGTGCCCCTCTCAGTGCCCGTCAGCCATTCACCCCCAACCCCTGCCCTCCTCCCCTTCCACCACCCCTAGTTTGTTTCCCAGAATTAGGAGTCTTCATGTTCTGTCTCCCTTTCTGATATTTCCTACCTATTTCCTCTCCCTTCCCTTCTATTCCCTTTCACTATTATTTATATTCCCCAAATGAACGAGAACATACAATGTTTGCCCTTCTCCGATTGACTCATTTCACTCAGCATAATACCTTCCAGTTCCATCCACGTTGAAGCAAATGGTGGGTATTTGTCATTTCTAATTGCTGAGTAATTTTCCTTTGTATAGATATACCACTTCTTTATCCATTCATCTTTCGATGGGCACCGAGGCTCCTTCCACAGTTTGGCTATTGTGGACATTGCTGCTAGAAACATCGGGGTGCAGATGTCGTGGTGTTTCATTGCATCTGTATCTTTGGGGTAAATCCCCAGCAGTGCAATTGCTGGGTCGTAGGGCAGGTCTATTTTTAACTCTTTGAGGAACCTCCACACAGTTTTCCAGAGTGGCTGCATCATTTCACATTCCCACCAACAGCATTCATATAAAATGGGCTAAAGTTATCTAAATTTCAAGGAAACTTGTGCTTTCTTTATCATTTGATTATTTAAGATTAAGGACTATTTCTTAGCTATTAAATATTTGTGAGATCATTTATAAACAAAGATTATGTTCACAGTGGTGATGGAGTTATATTTACTCTACTTGATTTACAACCATCTATGGCCTATTTTGCAAGGTAAGAATTCCATTCTACACAACCTCTACCCACACTGTAACCAGTCAGACTCCCCAGTCCGTATCAGTTTATTACTTATGATTTCTACAGTCAGAATTACTACTTGCCAGCAGAGTGGCCAATCCTTATGCTACAAAACAGCTCCCTCCAAAGCCAGCATTAGTTAACTTTCTTTCATTGAGAACTGGTGAGAGAGTGATTTGGGAGTCATGAAATGTAATGATACAACTTGGCTCTATTAGAAATTTTTTTAGAATTAGTTCCTAAGTTGTATCTGGAAACTCAAGTATCCATTTTAGTATGTGGAAGGATAAATATTTGAAAGCTTACAACAATTGTCATTACATTTTTAGAATTACAACCGTAAGAGGCTCAGTACACAGAACTATGTCTGAAGTGGTTAGCTTCACAACTCCAGGTTGTGAACCAGACCCTCCACTTGCACCCAAACTAATTAACTGATCTAAGAGCAGCCTGAATTTACAGTGGAAAGTATTTTACTTCCAAAGTCTCCACATGTTTTTTTTTATTTAAAAACATTTTTTCTACTTTGTCCTGAATTTTAAATATGAAATTATGCATGTCTTATCTGACCTATTTCCCTAGCATTTTTCCTTTTTCCATAATCATCTTTCTCGTCTATTTATATCAAGCATCAAGTAAATTGAGAAATGTCAATCAGAATTTCAATTATTAAAAGTCAAAGTGTTAATTTCTTCAATCTATATTTAGTAGTTACAAATAAATCTACCTCCTAATTTATTTAGGTATCAACTCTCTTTATTGAATAAATTTGGAAAACAAAACAAGACATAGAATTTGGGCATGTATTATAGACTGTAAAAAAAAGTGCATTTTAACTTTAAAATCTGGATTGCTTTAAAAACAAGATGTAAGCAGATTAATTTTACAGTAATTTCAATCACTTTATTTTTTTAAAGATTTTGTTTGTTTATTCATGAGAGACACACAGAGAGAGAGGCAGAGACACAGGCAGAGGGAGAAGCAAGCTCCATGCAGGGAGCCCAATGTGGGACTCCATCCTGGGACTCTGGGATCACGCCTTGAGCTAAAGGCATACACTCAACCACTGAGCCACCCAGGCATTCCTCAATCACTTTAATTACATAGTGTGTATGTACATATATTGTGTAAAAACAGACCATCATAATTTTATCTTTCTGATATATTTAGTGTTCCAATGATAATGGTTCCAAAATAAACAACTACCTTTTGGAATGGGATGAGGTAAACCATTTTATTTCTTAAAAGCACTTATTTATAAATGGTTATTAATGTCATGATGAATTTTCATATTTGCAGTATTTTATAATATTCTAACATTTTGTGTCTACTGTTAAAGGCAAAGGCAAAGACTTTAAGATTTGCTATATGGGTATCATGAAACAGCACAAGATCCTTAAACTTAATGCTTCTACAAAGTATTTATTTAGAGTAGCTGCCAAAAACAGCTTTGGCTTGAGGTACATTGAATTATTGCAACATTTAGAAGTCCAAACTTTAATAAGAACCTGAAAATAATTTTTCCATATTAATTTACTTTCCAGTGAGTTCAGTGAAATAGCAGTCTTCCATACATCAGGAAGTATGCCTCCAACACCTTCACCTCCTAAGCTAAAAGAAGCAGGAATCTGTAATTTATCACTAGAATGGTGTGCCCCAACTAATATAAACCCAAATGACAGTCTTACTTATGTACTAGAAATGGAAGAAGCAGGATCTGTAAGTTTTCTTTTCACCTGCTTTAATCTTCATCTTCAGTTTTAGGTACATTTTGTATACATTTTATACTAAAAATTTTTAGATTTAAGTTAATTTCTTAAGTTTTTATTTAAATTCCAGTTAGTTAACATACAGTGTAATATTAGTTTCAGGTGTACAAATTAGTGAGTCAACACTTGCATACAGCACTTGGTGCTCATCAGAAGTGTGCTCCTTAATCCCCATCACCTTATTTAACCCATCCACCCACCCACCTCCCCTCTGGTAACCATCAGTTTGCTCTCTATAGTTGAGTCTTTTTCTTGGTTTTCCTCTTATGATTAAGTTAATTTCGACTGAATAAAACTGCATGATACCCAAGACTCTGTGTTTTGGATGGGACCAATTCAGAGCCAAGGTTAGGCAAGCCAGCACAGGGAGATCTTAAGGTACCCAAGTCCCAGAAATTAGCTAAAATCAGCAGAAGCCATAACCACACAATAGGTACACAGTGAAATGTGTTAGCTCTTCAACTTTGGGCCTATCCCAGATGACCTTGCATTGCCACACAGATCCTCTACATACTTCTACCAGGGAATACAGTTTCCTCATCTCCCTGGATTCCTGATGTGGGTGGGCAAACTGTTTCACTCCATTCTGTACTTTCAAGTCTATACTAGACTATTCAACTTAAAATGCAGCTGTAAATCCTATGTTATGTATATTTTACCACATTTTATATAAAACAACTAACATTAAGAAGAGTTCTGTATAATTAACATCCTAAGTGCCTTCATATACATTACCTCATTACATCCTGAAAAAAAAGGAGCCCTTTAAAGTAGAAAGTATCTCCATTTTTTATAGAGAAACTAAAGTTCAGATAGACTAAGGGACTTCCTCAAGACCACCCAGATGGAAAATAAGTTGAAGTTGGAACTTGAACCCAGGCCTAATTTCTAAATTCATTGCCTTTCATTTCCAGGGGTTGGGTTTTAAACCTAAATATAATGGAGAAGACCTCTCACGCACTATAAGAAATCTTGAAAGAAGTACTACATACAAGTTTAGGGTATGTGGCTATAATTTATAAATTTGTATCATACTTTTAATACTAAATTATACTCTTTACTAGAGATAAAAATAAATGTCTTTTTTGGATGCAATTAAACATTATTTTGCATTTAGTTCTCAGAAACCTTCAAATAACATGCTTTATAATATTTGCAAACTATGTACATTTTCAAATCAGGTATTTATTTCCAGTGGTCAACCAAGTTATTCTCTTTTACTCAAACAGATCTTTGCCTACATTCTGGAAAGAAGGATTACTGCCAGTGGAGAAGTAAAATATACTACCTGTCCATATAAACCTGGATCCCCTAAAAAACCATATATAAAGGGAAAAATCTATGCACACAGAGTTAAAATTGGATGGGGTAATGATTTGAATTTAAAATATGTCCTTTCTGTCTTAATATTAACTATTGAGAAGAAATCTTCCTCTAATTGCCCTCAGCTTTATAAAATATTCTCTTAATTATTGGTATTTGAAATATTTCACCATGTAAATGAGTTCAGTTGTAAATGACATTTTTATAGTTCTCTACTGAATTCTCTATTGCTATATCATTAATTCACACATGAACAAATTACTAAACTTTATATGAGGCCTCAAAAACTATAGTTATTCCAAGTAAGATTATATCTAATATAGAGGCCAAAGTTTAAAAACACATCAAAGATAAATGTCAACTTCACAAGAAATGTTTTTACAAATTATTTTCCTCTAAACTGGCAAAATCTACTTCAAGGTACAGATACTTAGCATTTTAGTGTCTTCCAAGGAACTTTAAAATCTTACTCAAATGTTCTGTGTCCAATATTAATTTCGTATTAAGTTTCATGTTTGTTTTTTTCTCCATAAAAAATGTAATTTATAAGATAATATTCCAGTGAAATATTTTTAAGTTTATTCAAGAATAATTTTAATTTTATTTCTTTTTTCAGAACCACCCAAAGATAATGGTGGAACATACATTTCAAGTTACAGTTTAGAAGTTAGAGAAAATTCAGATGGTAAGACATCATGATTCTTTTCAAAATTAAATTACAGGGTTTTTAAAAAGTTTTTATTTAAATTCCAGTTAGTTAACATGCAATGTAATATGTTTCAGGTGTATAATATAGTGATTCAGCCTTCCATACAATAACTGGTGTTCATCACAACAACTGTGCATCATGGATTTTTTTTTTGTTTTTATTTTGAAATAGTTTTAGACTTGCCTGGAAGTTGCCAAAATAATACAGAGAATTCCTGTATATAACCTTCACTCAGCTTCACCTAATATTAATATCTTATATAACCATAGTACAATTATCAAAACCAGGAAATGCTATTAACTAATCCAAGACTTAGATTTCTCCATTTTTTAGTGGCAAATTATGTTTATTTACTGATCTTTTATTATTTTATGGCTAATTTTATAAGGAGTATAATTAATTAACTATTGTAAATAGGTCACTGGGCCACAGTTAATTTCCAAAATGCTTATTTCTTAGTATAAATAGGAGATAATAATGGGACCCATAAAATTTATAAGCTACCTATAAATAAAACTAGATAAATTTGATTTTATCCCTTCAGTGAATTCCTGGAACACAATCTACAATGCAACCACAAGGGAATTTCTATATGATCACCTGCAACCTGGTACTATATATAAACTGAGAGTCTTTTGTACTTCACCTATAGGCCAAAGCCAGGTGAGGAAACAGAAAGGGAGTTCTTAAATTGAGGTTTTAAATAGCTTATATAACTAAATATTTTTATTTTTTAACTAAATATTTTTAGAAACTGAATTTGAATTTAATATAATCATAAGGAATTTTGTATTTTTCTTAGCCTTCAGATATATTGACTTTTCTTTTTTTTTATTTATGGTAATCACACAGAGAGAGAAAGAGAGGCAGAGACACAGGCAGAGGGAGAAGCAGGCTCCATGCACCAGGAGCCCGAAGTGGGACTCGATCCCGGGTCTCCAGGATCGCGCCCTGGGCCAAAGGCAGGTGCTAAACCGCTGCGCCACCCAGGGATCCCTATATTGACTTTTCAAACACCTTCTTCTTCCCCGGGACACAAGGCTGGTTCAACACTCGTAAAACAATCAATGTGATTCATCATATCAGCAAGAGAAAAACCAAGAACCATATGATCCTCTCATTAGATGCAGAGAAAGCATTTGACAAAAAACAGCATCCATTCCTGATCGAAACTCTTCAGAGTGTAGGAATAGAGAGAACATTCCTCAACATCTTAAAAGCCATCTACGAAAAGCCCACAGCAAATATTCTCAATGGGGAAGCACTGGGAGCCTTTCCCCTAAGATCAGGAACAAGACAGGATGTCCACTCTCACCACTGCTATTCAGCATAGTTCTGGAAGTCCTAGCTTCAGCAATCAGACAACAAAAAGACATTAAAGGCATTCAAATTGGCAAAGAAGAAGTCAAACTCTCCCTCTTCGCCAATGACATGATACTCTACATAGAAAACCCAAAAGACTCCACCCCAAGATTGCTAGAACTCATACAGCAATTTGGTAGCGTGGCAGGATACAAAATCAATTCCCAGAAATCAATGGCATTCCTATACACTGAGACTGAAGAAAGAGAAATTAAGGAGTCAATCCCATTTACAATTGCACCCCCAAAAGCATAAGATACCTAGGAATAAACCTAACCAAAGAGGTAAAGGATCTATACCCTAAAAACTATAGAACACTTCTGAAAGAAATTGAGAAGGACACAAAGAGATGGAAAAATATTCCATGCTCATGGATTGGCAGAATTAATATTGTGAAAATGTCAATGTTACCCAGGGCAATTTACACGTTTAATGCAATCCCTATCAAAATACCATGGACTTTCTTCAGAGAGTTAGAACAAATTATTTTAAGATTTGTGTGGAATCAGAAAAGACCCCGAATAGCCAGGGGAATTTTAAAAAAGAAAACCATAGCTGGGGGCATCACAATGCCAGATTCAGGTTGTACTACAAAGCTGTGGTCATCAAGACAGTGTGGTACTGGCACCAGAACAGACACATAGATCAATGGAACAGAATAGAGAACCCAAAAGTGGACCCTGAACTTTATGGTCAACTAATATTCGATAAAGGAGGAAAGACTATCCATTGGAAAAAAGTCTCTTCAATAAATGGTGCTGGGAAAACTGGCCATCCACATGCAGAAGAATGAAACTAGACCACTCTCTTTCACCATACACAAAGATAAACTCAAAATGGATGAAAGATCTAAATGTGAGACAAGATGCCATCAAAATCCTAGAGGAGAACACAGGCAACACCCTTTTTGAACTCGGCCTCAGTAACTTCTTGCAAGATATATCCATGAAGGCAAAAAAAACAAAACCAAAAATGAACTATTGGGACTTCATCAAGATAAGAAGCTTTTGCACAGCAAAGGATACAGTCAACAAAACTAAAAGACAACCTACAGAATGGGAGAAGATATTTGCAAATGACGTATCAGATAAAGGGCTAGTTTCCCGGGTCTATAAAGAACTTATTAAACTCAACAGCAAAGAAACAAACAATCCAATCATGAAATAGGCAAAAGACATGAACAGAAATCTCACAGAGCAAGACATAGACATGGCCAACATGCACATGAGAAAACGCTCTGCATCACTTGCTATCAGGGAAATACAAATCAAAACCACAATGAGATACCACCTCACACCAGTGAGAATGGGGAAAATTAACCAGGCAGGAAACCACAAATGTTGGAGAGGATGGGGAGAAAAGGGCACCCTCTTCCATTGTTGGTGGGAATGTGAACTGTTACAGCAATTCTGGAAAACTGTGTGGAGGTTCCTCAAGGAGTTAAAAATAGACCTGCCCTACGACCCAACAATTGCACTGTTGGGGATTTACCCCAAAGATTCAGATGCAATGAAACGCCGGGACACCTGCACCCCGATGTTTCTAGCAGCAATGCCCACGATAGCCAAACTGTGGACGGAGCCTCGGTGTCCATCGAAAGATGAATGGATAAAGAAGATGTGGTTTATGTATACAATGGAATATTACTCAGCCATTAGAAATGACAAATACCCACCATTTGCTTCAACGTGGATGGAACTGGAGGGTATTATGCTGAGTGAAGTAAGTCAATCGGAGGACAAACAGTGTATGTTCTCACTCATTTGGGGAATATGAATAATAGTGAAGGGGAATATAAGGAAAGGGAGAAGAAATGTGTGGGAGATATCAGAAAGGGACACAGAACATAAAGACTTCTAACTCTGGGAAATGAACTAGGGGTGGTGGAAGGGGAGGAGGGCGGGGGGTGGGGGTGAATGGGTGGCGGGCACGGAGGGGGACACTTGACGGGATGAGCACTGGGTGTTATTCTGTATGTTGGTAAATTGAACACCAATAAAAATTAATTTATAAAAAAATGAAATAAAATTTATAGAAAACAACTGAAAATTATAGAACTAAAATATATAATAAAAAAATAAAAATAAAAATAAATAAAATATATAATAAACCAAAATAAAAACCTTACTGGATGGATTCAATAGTAGAGATGACAGGAAATAAAATCAGTGAACCTGAACACAGGTTAATAAAATCTGAATACGGGTTGAGTAACAGAAAAGATTTTAAAAGAAAAAAATGAACAAAGTTTCAGGGACATATAGAACAAAAATATCATTAACTCCCAGAAGCAGAGAAGAGAAAGAGTGGGAATGAAAAACTGTACAAAGAAACAATAAAAACTTCCCAACTTGGGGAAAAACATAAACCAAAAGATTCAAAGAACTGAGAAAATCTAAAATAGGATAAATCTGAATAAATCCACACTACAAAAACACATCATAATTAAAGTTCTGAAAATAAAATAAAAACAAACAAAAAATCTTGAATGCACCCATATAGAAATGGTACATTATTTATAGGTGAAAATCAACTCAAAAGACAAATATATCTCTTTTGAAACTATGAAGGCCAAAAATAAGTGGCATAACATTTTTCAAGTACTGAAAAAAACTGTCAACTGCAAATTATATTCAGCAAAATTATCCTTCAGAAATGAAAAGAAAATAAAGACATTCTCAGATGAAGAAAAACTAAGAGCTTGTAGCCAGTAAAATTCCCAATAAAAATTGGCTACAGAAAGCACTCTTTAAAAAAATGATAACAAAAGAAGGCTTAGAACTTCAGAAAATAAATGATATTGTGGTTCTGATCCAAGATGGTGACATAGGAGGCTCCTGAACTCATCTCCTCCCACAGATACCCTGAAACCATAGCCACACGTGAACAATTTCCTCTGAAAAGAAATACAGAAATTAACTGAGGGACTAAAAAACCAGACAAATGAGAGAAAAACTACATCAAAATGACTAAGAAAACCAGGGATATACTCTCAGAATAAACACCACAGCCCAGCAACATACAATGGGGAGGAAACTCCCAACTCCCAGTTTTTCCCTGAAAATTGAGGAATTTGGATCCAACAACTAGCATGCCAAGTTTGAAAACTTCCAAGTAATGGACAGGCCCCTGAAACCCCTAAACCTGAAAGCCAATGGGGTATGCATCCATGAGACCCACAACACTATACTTAACAAAGAAAAAGTCTTAATGGGTTTGTTAGGACTAACACTGGCTATCTCCTGAGGTCTCAATGCAGAGATGGTAGAAATACTCATCTTCCTAGCCTTTCCCTGAAAAGGGCCTATTTGAATATTTTTAAAACTATAACCTGAGGGTCAGTCTTCTAATTTAGCATACATCTAAGCGATTACTGCAATCACTGCCTGCCACACTCCAGATCCCTAGTATTTCCTTGAAAGGAGCTTGTGCACATATATGGCACCCCAGCATTGTGGTTGCCACCCAGAGGATGCAACAATTGATTTCCTGGCTCTAGTGTCCAGTGAAGCTTGCATTTGTATGTTTCAGAGTACTGTAGTAAACAAAGAAACAGTTCTTCACTGGCTATAACCCTAGGGCTCAGTACAGAGGCACAAGTCAGAAATAGCCATCTCCCAGTCTTCCCCTGAAAGAGTCTACTTTGCATATCTTACAAGCTGCAACTGAGAGTCCAGCTTCCAATAGGCTTGAATTTAGGTGATGACTGATAGCCTCCCCTTTGGGACACTGACAGATACTGGCATACCTTCAACTACTGGAACCACTAAGAAGAAACAAACTAGCTTACACAAGCACTAAAGTTTGAGAGAAAACAGAGGTAGGACTAGGCCAAATGATAATGTCCATCTTCTGAACAAGGCTACTCCTTCAAAACTGTGAGAGAGGTAGATGTTTTGTCGAATGCACAGAAAGGTAAAATGAGGAAACAGAGAATATATTCCAAACAAAAGAACAAGATAATTCTCCAGAAACAGCCCTTAATAAAATGCAGATAAGAGATTCACCTCAGAAGTTAAAAATAGTGGTCATAAAGATACTCACCAAGATCAGGAGAACAATGCATGAACAAAGTGAAAATTTCAACAAAGAGATAAAAAGTTAAAAAGTACCAAAGAGAGAGGAAGGACAAGATGGCGGAAGAGTAGGGGCCCCAAATCACCTGTCCCCACCAAATTACCTAGATAACCTTCAAATCATCCTGAAAATCTATGAATTCGGCCTGAGATTTAAAGAGAGAACACCTGGGACGCTACAGTGAGAAGAGTTCACACTTCTATCAAGGTAGGAAGACGGGGAAAAAGAAATAAAGAAACAAAAGGCCTCCGAGGGGGAGGGGCCCCGCGAGGAGCCGGGCTGAGGCCGGGGCGAGTGTCCCCAGGACAGGAGAGCCCCGTCCCGGAGAAGCAGGAGCTGCACCAACCTTCCCGGGTGGAAAAGGGCTCGCAGGGAGTTAGATTTTAAAAACATATTATGAACAGCTCTACGCCAATAAATTAGGCAATCTAGAAGAAATGGACGCATTCCTGGAAAGCCACAAACTACCAAAACTAGAACAGGAAGAAATAGAAAACCTGAACAGGCCAATAACCAGGGAGGAAATTGAAGAAGTCATCAAAAACCTCCCAAGACACAAGAGTCAAGGGCCAGATGGCTTCCCAGGGGAATTCTATCAAATGTTTAAAGAAGAAATCATACCTATTCTACTAAAGCTGTTTGGAAAGATAGAAAGAGATGGAGTACTTCCAAATTCGTTCTATGAGGCCAGCATCACCTTAATTCCAAAACCAGACAAAGACCCCACCAAAAAGGAGAATTACAGACCAATATCCCTGATGAACATGGATGCAAAAATTCTCAACAAGATACTAGCCAATAGGATCCAACAACACATTAAGAAAATTGTTCACCATGACCAAGTAGGATTTATCCCCGAGACACAAGGCTGGTTCAACACTCGTAAAACAATCAATGTGATTCATCATATCAGCAGGAGAAAAACCAAGAACCATATGATCCTCTCATTAAATGCAGAGAAAGCATTTGACAAAATACAGCATCCATTCCTGATCAAAATTCTTCAGAGTGTAGGGATAGAGGGAACTTTCCTCGACATCTTAAAAGCCATCTACGAAAAGCCCACAGCAAATATCATTCTCAATGGGGAAGCACTGGGAGCCTTTCCCCTAAGATCAGGAACAAGACAGGGATGTCCACTCTCACCACTGTTATTCAACATAGTATTGGAAGTCCTAGCCTCAGCAATCAGACAACAAAAAGACATTAAAGGCATTCAAATTGGCAAAGAAGAAGTCAAACTCTCCCTCTTCGCCAATGACATGATACTCTACATAGAAAACCCAAAAGACTCCACCCCAAGATTGCTAGAACTCATACAGCAATTTGGTAGCGTGGCAGGATACAAAATCAATTCCCAGAAATCAATGGCATTCCTATACACTGAGACTGAAGAAAGAGAAATTAAGGAGTCAATCCCATTTACATTTGCACCCCCAAAAGCATAAGATACCTAGGAATAAACCTAACCAAAGAGGTAAAGGATCTATACCCTAAAAACTATAGAACACTTCTGAAAGAAATTGAGGAAGACACAAAGAGATGGAAAAATATTCCATGCTCATGGATTGGCAGAATTAATATTGTGAAAATGTCAATGTTACCCAGGGCAATTTACACGTTTAATGCAATCCCTATCAAAATACCATGGACTTTCTTCAGAGAGTTAGAACAAATTATTTTAAGATTTGTGTGGAATCAGAAAAGACCCCGAAAAGCCAGGGGAATTTTAAAAAAGAAAACCATATCTGGGGGCATCACAATGCCAGATTTCAGTTTGTACTACAAAGCTGTGGTCATCAAGACAGTGTGGTACTGGCACCAGAACAGACACATAGATCAATGGAACAGAATAGAGAACCCAGAAGTGGACCCTCCACTTTATGGTCAACTAATATTCGATAAAGGAGGAAAGACGATCCACTGGAAGAAAGACAGTCTCTTCAATAAATGGTGCTGGGAAAATTGGACATCCACATGCAGAAGAATGAAACTAGACCACTCTCTTTCACCATACACAAAGATAAACTCAAAATGGATGAAAGATCTAAATGTGAGACAAGATGCCATCAAAATCCTAGAGGAGAACACAGGCAACAACCTTTTTGAACTTGGCCACAGTAACTTCTTGCAAGATACATCCACGAAAGCAAAAGAAACAAAACCAAAAATGAACTATTGGGACTTCATCAAGAAAAGAAGCTTTTGCACAGCAAAGG
Source organism: Nyctereutes procyonoides (assembly GCF_905146905.1). Classification (NCBI taxonomy): domain Eukaryota; kingdom Metazoa; phylum Chordata; class Mammalia; order Carnivora; family Canidae; genus Nyctereutes; species Nyctereutes procyonoides. Next base: position 59,237,296 of record NW_026575125.1, on the reverse strand, counting down.
ATACAGTCAACAAAACTCAAAGACAACCTACAGAATGGGAGAAGATATTTGCAAATAACATATCAGATAAAGGGCTAGTTTCCAAAATCTATGAAGAACTTATTAAATTCAACAGCAAAGAAACAAACAATCCAATCATGAAATGGGCAAAAGACATGAAGAGAAATCTCACAGAGGAAGACATAGACATGGCCAACATGCACATGAGATAATGCTCTGCATCACTTGCCATCAGGGAAATACAAATCAAAACCACAATGAGATACCACCTCACACCAGTGCGAATGGGGAAAATTAACCAGGCAGGAAACCACAAATGTTGGAGAGGATGCGGAGAAAAGGGAACACTCTTACAGTGTTGGTGGGAATGTGAACTGGTGCAGCCACTCTGGAAAACTGTGTGGAGGTTCCTCAAATAGTTAAAAATAGACCTTCCCTACGACCCAGCAATTACACTGTTAGGGATTTACCCCAAAGATTCAGATGCAATGAAACGCCGGGACATCTGCACCCCGATGTTTCTAGCAGCCATGTCCACAATAGCCAAACTGTGGAAGGAGCCTCGGTGTCCATTCAAAGATGAATGGATAAAGAAGATGTGGTTTATGTATACAATGGAATATTACTCAGCCATTAGAAAGGACAAATACCCTCCATTTGCTTCAACGTGGATGGAACTGGAGGGTATTATGCTGAGTGAAGTAAGTCAATCGGAGAAGGACAAACAGTGTATGTTCTCATTCACTTGGGGAATATGAATAATAGTGAAAGGGAATATAAGGGAAGGGAGAAGAAATGTGTAGGAAATATCAGAAAGGGAGACAGAACCTAATGACTCCTAACTCTGGGAAATGAACTAGGGGTGGTGGAAGGGGAGGAGGGCGGGGTGTGGGGATGAATGGGTGATGGGCACTGAGGGGGACACTTGACGGGATGAGCACTGGGTGTTATTCTGTATGTTGGTAAATTGAACACCAATAAAAATTAATTTATTAAATAAAATAAAATAAAAATTACCAAGGAGATATCAAATATATAAAATGTAACAATTGAACTGAAAAGAAAATCAATGAAAGAGTTGAACATCAGACAAGATCAAATGGAAGAAAGGATCAGCAAGCTTGAAGACAGGGCAGTGGAACTTATCCAATCATAGGAACAAAAAGAAAAAACAATGAAAAAGAGGGGACTTACAGAATACTTTTACATAAACCAATTTACAGGAATCCGAGAAGGAGGACAGAAAGAAAGGGGAAGAAAGCTTATTCAAAGAAACAGTGGCTAAAATATTGCCTAAACTAGGGAAAGAAATAGCCATCCAGATCCAAGAACCCAGAAAGTCCAACTAAAATAATCCATTACCCTGGAATATAAATAATAGTGAAAGGGAATATAAGGGAAGGGAGAAGAAATGTGTGGGAAATATCAGAAAGGGAGACAGAACATAAAGACCCCTAACTCTGGGAAACGAACTAGGGGTGGTGGAAGGGGAGGAGGGCGGGGGGCGGGGGTGAATGGGTGACGGGCACTGAGGGGGACAGTTGACGGGATGAGCACTGGGTGTTATTCTGTATGTTGGTAAATTGAACACCAATAAAAAATTAATTTATTAATAATAATAATAATAATCATTCATTTGGGGAATATGAATAATAGTGAAGGGGAATATAAGGGAAGGGAGAAGAAATGTGTGGGAGATATCAGAAAGGGACACAGAACATAAAGACTTCTAACTCTGGGAAATGAACTAGGGGTGGTGGAAGGGGAGGAGGGCGGGGGGTGGGGGTGAATGGGTGACGGGCACGGAAGGGGACACTTGACGGGATGAGCACTGGGTGTTATTCTGTATGTTGGTAAATTGAACACCAATAAAAATTAATTTAAAAAAAATAATAATCCATTACCCAGACACAATTAAATTGCCAAAAATTAAAGACAAGAAAAGAATCTCAAGCACAGCAAAAGGAAAACAATTTATTACATGCAAGAGAACCCCCATAACATTACCAGGAGATTTCACAGCAGAAACTTACAAGACAGAAGAAAGTGGCATGATATATTCAAAGAGATGAAAGAAAAAACTGCCAACAAGGCACCCTCTACCCAGAAAAGTCCTTCAAATTGAGGAGAAATCATAATTTCCCAGAGGCAAAACCTGGAGAGGATAATCACCAACAGATTGGCCTTAAAAAATGGTAAAGAGACTTTTAAAGCTGAATGAAAGGACAATAATTAATAACAGGAAAACATAAAAGTATAAATCTCATTGGCAAAGGTAATTATGTAGTTAAATTCTGAATACTATAATATAATATTGGCAGGTAAGACACTTATAAATCTTATTATGAAAGTTAAAAAATGGGATCCCTGGGTGGCTCAGCGGTTTCGCACCTGCTTATGGCCCAGGGCACGATCCTGGAGTCCCGGGATCGAGTCCCGCGTCAGGCCCCTGGCATGGAGCCTGTTTCTCCCTCTGCCTGTGTCTCTGCCTCTCTCTCTCTCTATGTCTATCATAAATAAATAAATAAAAATAAATCTTTAAAAAAAGAAAGTTAAAAAGTGAAAGTACTAAAAATAATTACAATAATTTAATGGTTAAGTAGTATTAAACGATATAAATTGTACCATTGAAGACATAAAATGGAGGGTAGAGTAAAAATACAGACCTTTAGTACACATTCAAACTTATGTTGCTGTCAGCTTAAAATAGACTGTTATAGATATGTTTTTTATAAGCCTCAAGATAATCACAAAGCAAGAACATATAACAGATACACAAGAGAGAAAGAGGGAGGAATCTAAGGATACCACTGTAGAAAATTATCAAATCACAAAGAGAGCAAGGGAAGGGAAAAAAGACAATTCTGGCAAAGCAGCCTGAAAACAATTAACAAAATTGTAGTAATAAGTCCAAACCTATCAATAATTACTTCAAATGCAAATGGATTCAATTCTACAGTCAAAAGGCACAGGGTGGCTGTTAAATTAACAATACCCAGCTATATAATGTCTACAAGGGATTCACTTCAGCTCTAAGGATGCACACAAACTGAAAGTGAAGGGATGGAAAAAGATATTCCATGCAAAAGGTAGAAGTAGATATATATTTATTTGACAAAATAGACTTTCAGCCAAGGACTGCAATAAGAGACAGATAAGATTACTAACTAGTGAAAAATGGCCCAAGAAGAGAATGTATCATTTATAAATATTGATTAACCCAACATAGGAGCATCTAAATATATAAGGCAGATACTCAGAGACCTGAAGGAAGCAATAAACAACAAATGCAATAATAGTAGGAAACTTCAACATTCTACTTTCAATAATGGATATATTGTTTGAGCCGAAAATGAAAAAGGAAACATGGGACTTAAACTGCAAGTTAGACCAGGTAGATTTTACAGACATTTACAGAACATTCCATCCAACAGCAGCATACACAGTCTTCTCAAGCACATATGGAATACTCTACAGGATGGATAATATGTTATGTCACAAAAAAAGCCTTAATAGAGATACCTGGGTGGCACAGTGTTTGGGCATCTGCCTTTGGCTCATGTCGTGATCCCAGGGTCCTGGGACTGAGTCATGCATCAGGCTCCCCACAGAGAGTATGCTTCTCCCTCTGCCTATGTCTCTGCCTCTCTCTCAGTGTCTCTCATGAATAAATAAAAATAAAATATTTTTAAGCCTTAATAAATCTAAGAAGATTGAAATGATATCAAGCATCTTTCCCAACCACAATGGTATGAAACTAGAAATGAATTATTAAGAAGAAAACTGGAAAATTCAAATATGTGGAGACTAAACACATGCCACTGAATAGCCAATGGATCAAAGAAGAAATCAAAAGAGAAATCAAAAAATATCTTGAGACAAATGAAAATGTAAATACAACATATTAAAACGTAATGGGATGTAGCAAAGGCAGTTCTAAGATGGGACTTCATAGTGATAAATGCCTATAATAAGTAAAAAGAAAGAGCTCAAATAAATGAACTAAATGTATATACCTTAAGGAACTAGAAAAACAAACTAAGCCTAGTAAAATGAGGGAAATAACACAATGAACTAACAATAAACTAGTAAAAGAAATGAAATAACAAAGATCAGAGTGGAAATATTTAGAGACTAAAAAATAGAGATTAACAGGAATGCCTGGATGGCTCAGTGGTTGAGGATCTTCCTTTGGCTCAGGGCGTGATCCCACATCTGGGGATCTAGTCCCACATCGGACTCCCTGCGAATAGCCTGCTTCTCCCTCTGCCTATGTCTCTGCCTCTCTCTGTGTGTCTCTCATGAATAAATAAATAAAATCTTTTTAAAAATAGAGATTAACAAAACTAAGACACGGGTGTTTTTCTTTCTTTTTCATTTTTTATAAATTTATTTTGTATTGGTGTTCAATTTGCCAACATATAGAATAACACCCAATGTTCATCCCATCAAGTGCCCGTCACCCAGTCACCCCCACCCCCTGCCCACCTCCCTTTCTACCAGACATGGGTGTTTTTCTTAAACAAAAAAGACAAACCCTTATCTAGACTTACCAAGAAAACAAGAATGAGGATTCTTTTTTTAAACATTTGTTTATGTATTTTAGAGAAAGAGACAGAGATAATGTGTGAACTGGGGGAGAGACAGAGAAAGAGGGAGAAAGCAGACTCCCCACTGATCAGGAAGCTTGACACAGGGCCCAATCTCAAGACTCTAATATCATGACCTGAGCCAAAACCAAGAGTCAAGTGCCTAAGCAACTGAGATACCCAGGCACTCCAAGACTCCAATATTATGACCTGAGCCAAAACCAAGAGTGAAATGCCTAAGCAACTGAGCCACCCAGGCACTCCAAGAGTTTTGTTTAACTATAAATGAAAAAGGAGACTTTCCATCTTATGCCACAGAAATATAAAACACCATAGGAGAGTGCTATCAATAATTATATGCCAAGTTGGAAAAGGTAGAAGAAATGGACACATGACTAGAAATATACAACCTACCCAGGCTGAATTATGAAGAAGTAGAGAATATGAACAGATCAATAATGAGTAAAGAAATTGAATCAGTAATAAAAAAAACCTTCCCAATGAAGAAAAGTCCAGGACTCAATCAGCTTTACTGGTGAATTATACCAAACATTTAAAGAATAACAATCCTTAAACTCTCAAAAAATAGAAAAGGAGTAAATACTTAAAACTAATTTTATGAGACAAACATTACAATACTAATCAGACAAATATAGTACAAGAAAAAAAATTAAAGGCCAATATCCCAAAAAAATATGCAAAAATATTCAACAAAATATTAGCAAACCAAATTCATTAATACATTAAAAGGACCACACACTATAATCAAGTGTAATTAATTCCAGAAATGCAAGAATGGTTCAACATCAGCACATCAATTGGTATGATATACCACATTAATGAAATGCATAAAAATCATATGATCAAAAAATTCATATGAGCATCTCAACAGATGTAGACAAAGCATTTGACAAAATGAGACATTCATTCACAGTAAAAAAAAAATACTCTCAACAAACTGGTTAAAGAATGAGCATACCCCAATATAATAAAGGCTATATATGACAAGCTCACAGCTAACACTATTCTCAACAGTAAAAAGCTGAAAGCTTTTCTACCAACATCACATACAAGACAAGGATGTCAATTCTTGCCACTTTTAGTCAACACAGTCCATGGACTACTGGCCAGAACAACTGGGGAAGAAAAAGAAAAGACATCCAAATCTTAATTAAAATCATCATGGAGGGAGGGGCAAAATGGTGGAAGAGTAGGAATCCTCAACTCACCTGGCCCCACAAACTTACCTAGATAACTTTCAAAATATCATGAACACCTATGGATTTGACCTGAAATTTAATGAGAGAACAGCCAGAATGCTACAGAGAGAAAAGTTTTCACTTCTAACAAGGTAGAAAGGGGGAAAAAATTAAAAAGAACAAAGTGGGGGATGGGCCCTTCAAGTAGGAATACTAAAGTGGAGTGGCAAAAGCCTCCTGGGCAGGAAAGCTCAGCCCTGGAGAAGCAGGAACTTTAAAAATCAGCGCCAGAGTTTTCCCTAAAGGAAAAGTGCTTAGCAGGGAAATCGGGCAGAATCCCAGGAGGGGCAGTGAAGCCTCCAGATTCCTGGAGTCACTATAAGAGGAGGGGTGCCTGGGAGAAACATCACCACAACCATGGTCCAATATTGGTAAAGGGCTGGAGCTCTGCAGCCATCCAGGGCATTTCAGAGAAGCAAGTGGGTTAGGTGGGCCAGCTTTGTATGGAGGTGGCTGTACCCCGTCCCCTTCAGGAGAGGTGGTCCTTAGGCACGTTGGTCAAGTGACACAGGGCCCTGGATCCAAAAGGTACCCAAGACAAAGCCAGCAATCCTTCATTCCCCCTGGACAAGGTGGAAGCAGAGAGGGCACAGGAAAGTGAGAACTCTACTGCCACTGGGCGCACTGCAAGCTGTGCAGAGCAGTGCACTCACACTTGCCCCCAGAAGCATCTAGATCAGTGTGGACTGGGAGCTGCGGTTTGTTGCTCCTGGGGAGTTCAACTGCAGAGTTGGAAATCTGGCTGCCACCATTGTTCCTTTTCCTCTTTGTTTCACCATGTGCCTGGGAGAGGCAGGGCCTCTAGGGAACAAGGGCTCACAGGATAAACAGCTCATACTGAGCACAGCACCTGACAAGGAGCAGGAAATTTCTGCCCAGGCACAGACACCTGAGAATCAGTACAGCAGACCCCTCCACCAGAACTGCTGGAAGAACAAAGGAAGAACAAGTTTACTCACCAAGCAGCACTGGAAAGCTCCAGGACTGAGGGAAAATAGTATATAGAACAAGAGGGTCCTATTTTTGTCTTTTTCTTTCTCTTTTTCCATTACAACTCATTTTTATCATATCAGACTAAAAATTTCCAATATTTTTTCTCTTTTCCCCCCATAACTACAATATTTTACCACCTCTTAATTTTTAAGATTTTTCCTTTTTGACTTTCATATTTCTACAATTACAAGTCTTAGATATATTTTTCAATTCTGGATTTCCTTCAATGTACTCAATTTAATTTTGATAGATATACAAGATATAGGTCTTTGGGGGTTTTTTTTTGGTTTTTGTTTATTCTGCTTCATTTTGTTTTACAATGGTGGAAATTAATACCTTTGAAAACATGACCAAAGTACACCCAGAACCAAGTGGAACACCAGGTTGGTTCATTCTGTGAGATTATATTCTCTCTTCCTTCCTATTCTGCCCCCCTCTTTTATCTTCTTTATGTTTCTGTGGTCAATATTGGGCATTTATATAAGTATTGCTGGTTTATATAAATTTGGGATTGAACATCCTCCAACATACAGAATAAAATACACTCAGAACCAAGATGATCACCCTCTAGGAATGCTCAGATAGACTATATTCTCTCTCCACTACCACTTCTTCACCATTACCATCCCCACTTTTTTTCCTTTTTCCTCTTTACTTTTTTTTCTTTTCCTCCTTTCATTTAAAAAATGTCAATACTGATTATGCAAATTCAAGATTTTGGCCTCAAAAATTTGTCTATAATAATTGGTATAATATTATAGTTAATATCCTTTCATAGGATAGGTAGGGACATAGTTTAAATGTAGAAATTTATTTCCCTTTGTAAATCCAAATTAATAGTTCAATTTTTTCTTACCACTAGAATCAGAATTCACGCTATCAATCATTATGGACTAAGCCCTTTTAGCCAATCAATAAGAACCAAAACCAAACCACTACCACTTGATCCTCCACATCTTGATTGTGTGGTCTATGGACACCAGAGCCTCAAACTCAAATGGGGTAGCTCTTCAAGCAAAAGATTACTTTATAACCTTATAAACTACAATCTGTTAATTGGAGATTGATCTGGAAGGTAAACTATCATACTATTTAATATGTATTCTAATAAAAATGTTTTTAAATTTCCTATCTTAAACCATAGTCTAAAGTGGTTTCAATGAACTGATAGATGTGAAAGCAGTACATTATCATGTTAGATATACTTCCTTTAATTCCTACTGATAATGTAGCTATTTTTGCTCTTCTAAAAGACTTCTTCCTTTATATAACACACATTAATACCAAGGAACAGAAGTTACCAAAGTACTATGAAAGACAGCAGCTTGCCATTATGATATTTACAACCTGATTTTTTTTCCTTTTGTGTTATACCCACCAGGCTTCAAGTTGATTTATTTAGGCTTTACTGAGGACCCAGTTTCAGGTCAGTTATATAGAGTTACTTGTACCTAAATAACTGTTGATTAATAATATTGCTTCTTCAATCTTGATTCCCACTCCCAGATTTTCTATCATTTACCACGGACCTTGTCAGACTCACAAAGTGCAGAGACTGAGTGAATATACTCAATACAAATTTAAAATCCAAGTATGTAATGAAGCTGGTGAGGGACCACTGTCTAGTATCTACACTTTCACCACAACCAAAACTCCACCAGCCATACTTAAAGGTAAGTATTATAAGCTAGATGATGAAGGTTTCATTAATATGAGCTCCAGTAACTCATATATGAAATTCTGTAGTACAGTTCATTTGAAATGTTGAACAATATAATAGCAAGAGACTCTAGTACTTAATTATGGATTCAAGGTACAATTTAGAATTTAATAAGACTCCAAAAACTATAATGTTTTACTTTTTAATAAGTTTTTATTTAAATTCATTAGTTAATGTACAGTATACTATTAGTTTCGGGTGTATAATATAGTGATTCAACACTTCTATACAGCACCTAGTGCTCATCACAAGAGCACTCCTTAATCCCCATGACCTATTTAATCCATCACTCCACCTACCTTCCCTCTGGTAACCATCAGTTTGTTCTCTATATTTAAGAGTCTTTCTTCATTTATTTATTTTTATAAAGATTTTATTTATTCATGAAAGACAGAGAGAGAGAGAGAGAGGAAGAGACATAGGCAGAGGGAGAAGCAGGCGTCCCTGTTTCTTCATTTAATTCTTACTCTTTTGGAACACGTGGGTGGCTCAGCAGTTGAGCAACTGCCTTCGGCTCAGGGTGTGATCCCGGGGTCCTGGGATCAAGTCCCACATCGGGCTCCCTGCATGGAGCCTGCTTCTCCCTCTGCCTATGTCTCTGCCTCTGTGTGTGTGTGTGTGTGTGTGTGTATCTCATGAATAAATAAATAAAATCTTTAAAAAATAATTCTCACTCTTTTTTGTTTTGTTTCTTAAATACCACATCTGAGTAAAATATGGTATTTCCCTTTCTCTGACCTATTTCACTTAGCATAGTACTCTCTAGCTCCATTCATATCCTTGCAAATGGCAAGATGTCATTCTTTTTGTGGCTAAGTAATATTCAACTGAATATATATCACTTTATCCATTCATCAATTGATGGACATCTGGATTGTTTTCATAATTAGGCTATTGTAGATAATGTCGCTATACACATCAGGATGCATGTATACTTTGAATGTGTATTTTTGTATTCCTTGCGCAAATACTGCAAATGCTGGATCATAATGCAGCTCTTTTTTTTCATTTTAAATTTTGTTAGTTGGTAAATGGATAAAGAAGATGTGGTATACATAATGGAATATAAAATATAATATTACCAGTCAATGGACATTTGGACCCTCTCCAAAGTTTGGCTGTTGTTGATAATGCTGCTATAAACAGTGGGTTGCATGTACCCCCTTTGAATCTATATTTTTGTATCCTTTGGGTAAATATCTACTAGTACAATTACTGGTTTGTAGGGTAGTTCTATTTTAACTTGTTGAGGAACCTCCAAACTGTTCTCCAGAGTGGTTGCACCAGCTTTGATTCCTACCAACAGTGTAAGAGTGTTCCCTTTTCTCCACATCTTCATCAACACCTATTGTTTTTTGTGTTAATTTTAGCCAATCTAAGTTGTTTCTTGTATTATTGATTTTACCCATTATGTCAGATGTGGTGTGATACCTCATTGTAGTTTTGATTTGAATTTCCCTGATGATCAGTGATGTTAACAATTTTCATATGCCTGCCTGTTGGCAATCTGTATGTCTTCTTTGAAAAAAAATGTCTACTCATATCTTCTGGCCATTTTTAATTAGATTATTTTTATATGTTGAGTTTCATAATGTATTCATTTTAGATATTAATGCTTCATCAAATATGTCATTTGCATATATCGTCTCCCATTCAGTAAGTTCCCTTTTAGTTTTGTTGATGGCTTCCTATATTCTGCAGAAGCTTTTTATCTTGGGACGCCTGGGTGGCTCAGCGGTTGAGCATCTGCCTTTAGGTCAGGATGTGATCCTGGAGTCTGGGGATCAAGTCGCATATCAGGCTCCATGCATGGGGCCTGCTTTTCCTGCTGCCTGTGTCTAAGCTTCTCTCTCTGTGTGTCTCTCATGAATAAATAAGTAAAATCTGAAGAAGAAGAAGAAGAAGAAGAAGAAGAAGAAGAAGAAGAAGAAGAAGAAGAAGAAGAAAGAAGAAGAAGAAGCAGCTTTTTATCTTGATGAAGTCTGAAGTTTCATTTGCCTCAGGACACATGTCTAGAATGAAGGTGCCACAGTTGATATCAAAGAGGATACTGCCTGCTTTTTCCTCGTGGATTTTTATAATCTACTCTCTCACATTTAGGTCTTTAAACCATTTTGAATTTAATTTTGTGTATGGTATATGAAAGTGGCCCAGTTTCATTCTTTTGCATGTTGCTGCCCAACAACATTTTTTTTAAATTTTTATTTATTTATGATAGTCACAGAGAGAGAGAGAGAGGCAGAGACACAGGCAGAGGGAGAAGCAGGCTCCATGCACCGGAGCCCGATGTGGGACTCGATCGCGGGTCCCCAGGATCGCGCCCTGGGCCAAAGGCAGGCGCCAAACCACTGCGCCACCCAGGGATCCCCCAACAACGTTTGTTGAAGAGACTTTTCCCACTGGATATTATTTCTTGCTTTATCAAAGATTAATTGACCAAATTTCATTTTGTTATTGACCAATTATCATTTCTGAGTTTTCTCTTCTGTTCCATTGATCTATGTGTTTGTATTTGTGCTAGTACCATACTGTTTTGATCACTACAGCTTTGTGTAATTTCAAATCTGGGATTATGATACCTCTAGCATTGCTTTTCTTTTTCAAAATTGCTTTGGAAATTCAGGGTCTTTTGTGGTTCCATACAAATTTTATTTACTTTATTTATTATAGTTTTTGGTGCAATTATAAATGGAACTGATTCCTTAATTTCTCTTTCTCCTACTTCATTATTGGTGTATAGAAATGCAACAGATTTCTGTCAATTGATTTTGTATCCTACAACATTTCTGAATTTGTGTATCAGTTCTAGGGTAATTTTTTGGTGGATTCTTTTGGATTTTCTATATGGAGTATCATGTCATCTGCAAACTGTAGGAGTCTGACTTTTTCCTTGTAGATTTGGATGCCTTTTATTTCTTTTTGTTGTCTGAGTGCTGAGGCTGGGAATTCCAGCACTATGTTAAATAACAATGGTGAGAGTGAACATCCTGTCTTGTTCCTGACCACAGAGGAAAAGCTCTCAGTTTTCCGGATTGAGAATATTAGCTGTGAGTTTTTCATATATAACATTTATTATGTTGAGGTATGTTCCCTCTAAACCTTTTCTCAGGGCTTTTATCACAAATAGATGTATTTTGTCAAATGCTTCTTATACATCCATTGAAATAATCATAAGGTGCTTATCCTTTCTTTGATTAATGTGGTGTATATCACAATGACTGATTGGGGAATATTGAACCATACTTAGAACCTGGGAATAAATCCAACTTAATCATACTGAATCATTTTTTAATGTGTACTTAGACTCAGTTTCCTAATATTTTTTGAGAATTTTTGTATCCATGTTGATGAGGGATATTGGCCTGTAGTTTTTTTAGTGGAGTCCTTCTCTGGTTTTGGTATCAGGATACTGCTGGCTTCACAGAAGGAGTATGGAAGTTTTCCTTCCTTCTCTTCTTCTTCTTCTTCTTCTTTTTTTTTTTTTGGAATAGTTTAAGAAGTATTAACTCTTCCCTAAATGTTTGGTAGAATTCATCTGTGAAGCCATCTGGCCTGGAGGTTGTTTGTTGGGTGTTTTTTGACTACTGATTCAATTTTATTACTGGTTACTGGTCTGCTCAAGTTCTCTATTTCTTCTTTCTGTTTCTGTTTCTAGGAATTTATCCATTTAGTTTATGTTTCTAGGAATTATTCATTTCATCCAGGTTATCCAATGTGCTGGAATAGTTTTTCATAATATTGTCTTACAGTTTATATTTCAATATTGTTGGTTATTTATCCTTTCTAGTTTGTGATTTTATGTATTTGGGTCTCTGTCTTTTCGTTTGATAAGTCTGGCTAGGATTTTATCAATTTTATTATTTTTTCAAAAAACCAGCTCCTGGTTTCATTGATCTATTCCATCATTTTTTAGACTCTATATTATTTTTTATCTAAACTTTATTATTTCCTTATTTTGGCTGGCTCTAGGCTTTGTGTGTTGTTCTTTTCCTAGTTTCTTTGGGTGTAAGGTTGGGTTGCTTATTTGCTTCTTGAGGTAGGCCTTATTGCTATATACTTTCTTCTCACCACCACTTTGCTGGATCCCAAAGGTTTTGGACCATTGTGTTTTCGTTTTCATTTGTTTCCATGTATTCTTTTATTTCTTCTTTGATCTCCTGTTTGACCCTTTCTTTGTTTAGTAGTATGTAGTTTAACCTCTAAAAATTTGTGATCTTTCCAAATATTTTCTTCTGAATGACTTAAAAATACTTAGCATTGTGGTCAGAAAATAAGCAGAGGATGATCTCAGTCTTTTTGCACTTATTGAGACCTGATTTGTGACCTAGTGTCCAATCTTCTGGCTAATATCCCATGTACACTTAAAAAGAATGTGTGTTCTCCTGAATTAGGATGGAATGTTCTGAGTATGTCTGTTATGTCCATCTGGTCCAGTGTGTTATTCAAAGCCACTGTTTCCTTGTTGATTTTCTGCTTAAATGATCTGCCCACTGACATACATGGGTGGTTAAAGTACCCTACGATGATTGTATTATTACCAATTCATTCTCTTTTTTTTAACCAATTCATTCTTTATGTTTTTTATTGATTTGTATTTTTGGGTGATCCCATGTTAGGGGCATAAATACCTCCAATTGTTAGAATTCTGTTGGACTAAAATAGCCAAACTGTGGAAGGAGCCTCGGTGTCCATCAACAGATGAATGGATAAAGAAGATGTGGTCTATGTATACAATGGAATATTACTCACCCATTAGAAACAACAAATAGGGATCCCTGGGTGGCGCAGCGGTTTAGCGCCTGCCTTTGGCCCAGGGCGCGATCCCGGAGACCCGGGATCGAGTCCCACGTCGGGCTCCTGGTGCATGGAGCCTGCTTCTCCCTCTGCCTGTGTCTCTGCCTCTCTCTCTCATTCTGTGTGACTATCATAAATAAAAAAAATTTAAAAAAGAAACAACAAATACCTACCATTTGCTTCAATGTGGATGGACCTAGAGGGTATTATGCTGAGTAAAATAACTCAATCAGAAAAGGACAAACATTATATGGTCTCATTTAATTGGGGGATATAAAAATTAGTGAAAGGGAATAAAGGGAAAGGAGTGAAAATATCAGTGAGGGTGACAAAACATGAGAGACACCAACTCTGGGAAATGAACAAGGGGTAATGGAAAGGGGTAGTGGAAAGGTAGTGGAACAAGGGGTGGGCGGGGGGTTGGGGTGACTGGGTGATGGTCACTGAGGGGGGCACTTGGTGGGATGAGCACTGGGTGTTACGCTATATGTTGGCAAATTGAACTCCAATTTAAAAAATTAAAAAATAGGGATCCCTGGGTGGCGCAGCAGTTTGGCGCCTGCCTTTTGCCCAGGGCGCGATCCTGAAGACCCGGGATCAAATCCCACGTCAGGCTCCCGGTGCATGGAGCCTGCTTCTCCCTCCGCCTGTGTCTCTGCCTCTGTGTGTGTGTGTGACTATCATAAATAAATAAAAAAAAATTTAAAAAAATAAATTAAAAAATAAATAAAAATAAAAGTATATAAAAAAAGAATTCTGTTGGACTATCTCCTTTATTATGATATACTGCTCTTCTTTCTTTGTATGCTTTTTACTGGAGTTCAATTTGCCAACCTACATCATCACACCCAGTGCACATCCTGCCGAGGTCCAGCCTCAGTGCATGTCACCAGTCACCCCAACCCCTAACACCTCCATTTCCACCACCCCTTGTTTGTTTCCCAGAGTTAGGTGTCTCTCATGTTGTCACCCTCACTGATATTTCAAACACATTTCCTCTCCTTTCCCCTTTATTCCCTTTCCCTATTTTTTATATTCCTCAAATGAATTAGACCATATAATGTTTGTCTTTCTCCAATTGACTTACTTCACTCAGCATAATACCCTCCAGTTCCATCCACCTTGAAGCAAATGGTGGCTATTTGTCGTTTCTAATGGCTAAGAAATATTCCATTGTATACGTAGTACACATCTTCTTTATCCATTCATCTTTCGATGGACACTGAGGCTCTTACCACAGTTTGGCTATTGTGGACATTGTTGCTATAAACATTGGGGTGCAGGTGTCCTGCCATTTCACTGCATTTGTATCTTTGGGGTAAATCTCCAGCAGTGCAATTGCTGGGTCTTAGGGCAGTTCTATTTCTAACTCTTTGAGGAACCTCCACACAGTTTTCCAGAATTGCTGTAACAGTTCACATTCCCACCAAAGTGCAAGAGGGTTCTCCTTTCTCCACATCCTCTCCAACATTTGTTGTTTCCTGCCTTAATAGTTTTCCCCATTCTCACTGATGTGAGGTGGTATCACATTGTGGTTTTGATTTGTATTTCCCTGATGGCAAGTGATGTGGAGCATTTTCTCATGTGCTTTTTGGCCATGACTATGTCTTCTTCCGTGAAATTTCTGTTCATGTCTTTTGCCCATTTCATGATTGGATTGTTTGTTTCTTTGCTGGTGAGTTTAATAAGTTCTTTATAAATCTTGGAAACTAACCCTTTATCTGATAGGTCATTTGCAAATATCTTCTCCCATTCTGTAGGTTGTCTTTTAGTTTTGCTGGCTGTTTCTTTTGCAGTGCAGAAGCTTTTTATCCTGATGAAGTCCCAATAATTCATTTTTTATTTTGTTTCCCTTGCATTCATAGAAATACCTTGCAAGAAGTTGCTGTGGCCAAGTTCAAAAAGGGTATTGCCTGTGTTCTCCTCTAGGATTTTGATGGAATCTTGTCTCACATTTAGATCATTCATCCATTTTGAGTTTATCTTTGTGTATGGTGTAAGAGAATGGTCTAGTTTCATTCTTCTTCATGTGGATGTCCAATTTTCCCAGCACCATTTATTGAAGAGGCTGTGCTTTTTCCAGTGGATAGTCTTTCCTCCTTTCTCGAATATTAGTTGACCATAAAGTAGAGGGTCCACTTCTGGATTCTCTATTCTGTTCCATTGATCTAATGTGTCTGTTTTTGTGTCAGTACCACACTGTCTTGATGACTACAGCTTTGTAGTACAAACTGAAATCTGGCATTGTGGTGCCCCCAGCTATGATTTTCTTTTTTAATATTCCCCTGGATATTCGGGGTCTTTTCTGATTCCATACAAATGCTAAGATGATTTGTTCCAACTCTCTGAAGAAAGTCCATGGTATTTTGATAGGGATTGCATTAAACATGTAAATTGCCCTGGGTAGCATTGACATTTTCACAATATTAATTCTTCCAATCCATGAACATGGAATATTTTTCCATCTCTTTGTATCTTCCTCAATGTCTTTCAGAAGTGTTCTGTAGTTTTTAGGGTATAGATCCTAAAGAGGTAACTCTTTGGATAGGTATATTCCTAGGTATCTAATGCTTTTGGGTGCAATTTTAAATGGGATTGACACCTTCATTTCTCTTTCTTCAGTCTCATTGTTAGTGTACAGAAATGCCACTGATATCTGGGCATTGATTTTGTATCCTGCCACGTTGCTAAACTGCTGTATGAGTTCTAGGAATCTTAGGGTGAAGTATTTGGAGTTTTCTCGGTACAGTATCATGTCATCTGCAAAGAAGGAGAGTTTGACTTCTTCTTTGCCAATTTGAAAGCCTTTTATTTCTTTTTATTGTCTGATTGCTGAGGCTAGGACTTCTAGTACTATGTTGAATAGCAGTGGTGAGAGTGGACATCCCTGTCGTGTTCCTGCTCTTGGGGAAAGGCTCTCAGTGTTTCCACATTGAGAACTATATTTGCTGTGGGTGGGGTTTTTTAGAAGGCTTTTAAAATGTTGAAGAATGTTCCCTCTATCCCTACATTCTGAAGAGTATTGATCAGGAATCGATGCTGTAATTTGTCAAATGCTTTCTCTGCATCTATTGAGAGGATTATATTTTTTTTAATTTTATGTTAAAAGTGAAAGTTTTTTTTTAATTTTTTGATTGGAGTTCAATTTGCCAACATATAGCATAACACCCAGTGCTCATCCCACCAAGTGCCCCCCTCAGTGCCCATCACCCAGTGGATCATACGGTTTTTGTTTTCTCTTATTGATATGCTCTATCACATTGATTGCTTTACGAGTGTGGAACCAGCCTTGCATCCCAGGGATAAATCCCACTTGGTCATGCTGAATAATCTTCTTAATGTACTATTGGATCCTATTGGCTAGTATCTTGTTGAGAATTTTTGCATCTGTGTTCATCAGGGATATTGGTCTATAATTCTCCTTTTTGGTGGGGTCTTTGGTTTTGGAATTAAAGTGATGCTGGCCTCATAGACCGAGTTTGGAAGTATTCCATCCTTTTCTATCTTTCAGTACAGCTTTAGTAGAATAGGTATTATTTCTTCTTTAAACGTTTGATAGAATCCCCATGGGAAGCCATCTGGCCCTGGACTTTTGTGGTTTTGGAGGTGTTTGATGAGTGCTTCGATTTCCTCCTTGGTTATTGGCCTGTTCAGGTTTTCTATTTCTTCCTGTTCCAGTTTTGGTAGTTTGTGGTTTTCCAGATATGCGTCCATTTCTTCTAGATTGCCTAATATTGGCGTATAGCTGCTCATAATAAGTTTTTTAAATCGTTTGTATTTCCTTGTATTGATTGTGATCTCTCCTTTTTCATTTCTGATTTTATTGAGTCTTTTTTTCTTTTTAATAAGGCTGGCTAATGGTTTATCTATCTTATTAATTCTTTCAAAGAACCAACTCCTGGTTTTGTTGCTCTGTTCCACAGTTCTGGTCTCTATTTCATTGAGTTCTGCTTGAATCTTTATTAACTCTCTTCTTCTGCTGAGTGTAGGTTTTATTTGCTGTTCCTTCTCCAGCTCCTCTAGGTGCAAAGTTAGCTTTTTTATTTGAGTTCTTTCCAGTTTTTGGATGGATGCTTGTGTTGCGATGTATTTCCCTCTCAGGACTCCTTTTGCTGTGTCACAATGATTTTGAATGGTTGTATCTTCATTCTCATTAGTTCCCATAAATCTTTTTAATTCTTCTCTATTTTCCTGGTTGACCCTTTCATCTTTTAGCAGGATGGTCTTTAACCTCCACGTGTTTGAATTTCTTCCAAATTTCTTTTCGTGATTGAGTTCAAGTTTCAAAGCATTATGGTCTGAAAATATGCAGGGGACAATCCCAATCTTTTGGTTTTGGTTAAGACCTGATTTGTGACCCAGTATGTGGCCTATTCTGGAAAAAGCTCCATGTGCATTTGAGAAGAATGTGTATTCAGTTGCATTTGGATGTAAAGTTCTGTAATTATCTATGAAATCCATCTGGTCCAGTGTATCATTTAAATCTCTTGTTTCTTTGGGAATGTTCTGCTTAGAATATCTGTCATTTGCGGAAAACCCCGTGTTGAAGTCTCCCAGTATTAGTGTATTATTATCTAAGTATATCTTTACTTTGGTTATTAATTGATTGATATACTTGGCAGCTCCCACATTCAGGGCATAAATCTTCATGATTGTTAGGTCCTCCTGTTGGATAGATCCTTTAAGTATGATAGTGTCCCTCTTCATCTCTTTCTACAGTCTTTGGGATAAACCTTAATTTATCTGATAAATAGCAGGATTGCCACCCCTGCTTTCTTTTGAGGACCATTTGAATGGTAAATGATTCTCCACCCTTTCATTTTCAGGCTGTAGGTGTCCTTATGTCTAAAATGAGTCTCTTGTAGAGAGCAATAGATGAGTCTTGCTCTTTTATCCAGTCCAAAACCCTGTGTCTTTTGATGGGATCATTAAGCCCATTCACGTTCAGAGTGACTATTGAAAGATATGAATTTAGTGTCATCATAATACCTATCCAGTCCCTGTTTTTTTTTTTTTTTTTTTTGGTTTACTTCTTTGAGCTTCCTCTTTCTTTTACAGAGTCCCCCTTAATAGTTCTTGCAGAGCTGGTTTGGTGGTCACATATTCTTTCCCTTTCTGCCTATCTTGGAAGCTCTTTATCTCTCCTTCTATTCTGAATGAGAGCCTTGCTGGATAGAGTATTCTTGGCTGCATGTTCTTCTCCTTTAGGACTCTAAATATATCCTGCCAGGCCTTTCTGGCCAGCCAGGTCTCTGTGTTAAGGTCTGCTGTTAATCTAATACTTCTCCCCATAAATTTTAGGGATCTCTTGCCTCTTGCTGCTTTAAGGATCTTCTCTTTGTCTTTGGAATTTGCAAGTTTCACTATTAAATTTTGAGGTGTTGAATGGTTTTTATTGATTTTAGGGGGGATCTCTCTCTCTCTCCTGGATCTGAATGCCTATTTCCCTCCAAATTAAGGAAGTTCTCAGCTATGATTTGTTCAAATATGCTTTCTGTTCCTCTGTCCCTCTCAGCATCCTCTGGAACCCCAATTAAACGTAGGTCTTTCCTTCTGAGGCTGTCATTTATTTCCCTTCACCTTTCCTTATGATCTTTTAATTGTTTTTCTCTTTTTTCCTCAGCTTCCTTCCTTGCCATAAACTTGTCTTGTATGTCACTCACTCGTTCTTCTACCTCATTAACCATCGTCATTAGGACCTCCAGTTTGGATTGCATCTCATTTCATTGATTTTTAATTTCTGCCTGATTAGATCTAAATTCTGCAGTCATGAAGTCTCTTGAATCCTTTATGCTTTTTTTCCAGAGCCACCAGTAGCTTTATAATTGTGCTTCTGAATTGGTTTTCTGACATTTAATTGTAATCCAGATTTTGTAACTCTGTGGGAGAGAGTACTGTTTCTGATTCTTTCTTTTGTGGTGAGTTCTTCTTTCTAGTAATTTTGTTCAGTGCAGAGTAGCTAGAAATGAGTTGTACAAGAAAAAAAACAAGGAGGGGTATCCTCTGGTTCTGTATACTGTAAATCCCTCGACTTCCCCTGGAGCTTTCCAGCACTGCTTGGTTAAGAACTTGCTCTTTCCCTGTCCTTCCAGCTGGTCTTCTGGGGGAGGGGCCTGCTGTGTTGATTCTCGGGTGTGTGCACCTAGGGGAGCTGCCCTGCCCCCCACCAGGTGCAGGGCTCAGTGGGAGAGGTTTATCCTGTGAGGCCCCTGCTCCCTGGCAGCCCCGCCCAGTCCTAGGTACAGGGTGACACCAGGAGGGACAACAAACACTGGCCTCGGCCAGCTCTCCAGGTCTGGAATCAGCCCCCGTAGTAACTACCGCAGCTCACAGCGGGCACTGGCCTGGATGCTTCCAGGGGCTGGGGCACTGGCCTGCACAGCTTGGAGCCCACGGCAGCAGGAGCCTCCTCACTGTCCTGTGCCCTCCCTGCCTCCATCTGTCCTGGGGGGATGCAGGACCCTGGGCTGTGTACCCCGGGGCCCTGGGATCCGGGATCTGTGCTGCTGGAATCACGTTCCCCGGTTGCGTGACTGTCAAAGGCAGCAGGGCACAGATCCCTGCCTGCGGGTCCACCGCCTGAGCTTTTCCCGAGTCCCCGCCGGGCGTGTGCTCCAGCCCTTTACTGAATTTGGCCCACGGTCTGTGGCACGCTGTCCCCTGGGGCGCACTTCCTCTGTTCATGACGCAGGAAACCTGGAGGCTCCACTGCCCCTCCGATGGTCCTGCCCGATTTCCCTGCTAAGCGCCTTTCTGTCCCGGAAGAATCCGGTGCGGATTTTTATTTATTATTTTTTTTTTATATTTAAACATGTTAGAACAGAATTTCCTTTATTGTTTCAGTCATTAATTTTTGAGCATGTACAGTGTTCAGGGTATTGCCTGTAAAAAGTTCTTTAGAGTTGGAAAGATGATTTAGACATAGATTCTTTCTTCGTGTTGATATAAGATGGTTTAATAATAAGTTTGGTTTTTTTTTATAAATTAATTTTTATTGGTGTTCAATTTACCAACATACAGAATAACACCCAGTGCTCATCCCGTCAAGTGTCCCCCTCCGTGCCCGTCACCCATTCACCCCCACCCCCCGCCCTCCTCCCCTTCCACCACCCCTAGTTCATTTCCCAGAGTTAGAAGTCTTTATGTTCTGTGTCCCTTTCTGATATCTCCCACACATTTCTTCTCCCTTCCCTTATATTCCCCTTCACTATTATTCATATTCCCCAAATGAATGAGAACATACACTGTTTGTCCTTCTCCGATTGACTTACTTCACTCAGCATAATACCCTCCAGTTCCATCCACGTTGAAGAAAATGGTGGGTATTTGTCGTTTCTAATGGCTGAGTAATATTCCATTGTATACATAAACCACATCTTCTTTATCCATTCATCTTTCGATGGGCACCGAGGCTCCTTCCACAGTTTGGCTATTGTGGACATGGCTGCTAGAAACATCGGGGTGCAGGTGCCCCGGCGTTTCATTGCATCTGAATCTTCGGGGTAAATCCCTAACAGTGCAATTGCTGGGTCGTAGGGCAGGTCTATTTTTAATTCTTTGAGGAACCTCCACACAGTTTTCCAGAGTGGCTGCACCAGTTCACATTCCCACCAACAGTGTAAGAGGGTTCCCTTTTCTCCGCATCCTCTCCAACATTTGTTGTTTCCTGCCTTATTAATTTTCCCCATTCTCACTGGTGTGAGGTGGTATCTCATTGTGGTTTTGATTTGTATTTCCCTGATGGCAAGTGATGCAGAGCATTTTCTCATGTGCATGTTGGCCATGTCTATGTCTTCCTCTGTGAGATTTCTCTTCATGTCTTTTGCCCATTTCATGATTGGATTGTTTGTTTCTTTGGTGTTGAGTTTAAGAAGTTCTTTATAGATTTTGGAAACTAGCCCTTTATCTGATATGTTATTTGCAAATATCTTCTCCCATTCTGTAGGTTGTCTTTGAGTTTTGTTGACTGTATCCTTTGCTGTGCAAAAGCTTCTTATCTTGATGAAGTCCCAATAGTTCATTTTTGCTTTTGTTTCTTTTGCTTTTCGTGGATGTATCTTGCAAGAAGTTACTGTGGCCAAGTTCAAAAAGGGTGTTGCCTGTGTTCTCCTCTAGGATTTTGATGGAGTCTTGTCTCACATTTAAATCTTTCATCCATTTTGAGTTTATCTTTGTGTATGGTGCAAGAGAGTGGTCTAGTTTCATTCTTCTGCATGTGGATGACCAATTTTCCCAGCACCATTTATTGAAGAGACTGTCTTTCTTCCAGTGGATCGTCTTTCCTCCTTTGTCGAATATTAGTTGACCATAAAGTTCAGGGTCCATTTCTGGGTTCTCTATTCTGTTCCATTGGTCTATGTGTCTGTTTTTGTGCCAGTACCACACTGTCTTGATGACCACAGCTTTGTAGTACAACCTGAAATCTGGCATTGTGATGCCCCCAGCTATGGTTTTCTTTTTTAAAATTCCCCTGGCTATTCGGGGTCTTTTCTGATTCCACACAAATCTTAAAATAATTTGTTCTAAGTCTCTGAAAAAAGTCCATGGTATTTTGATAGGGATTGCATTGAACGTGTAAATTGCCCTGGGTAGCATTGACATTTTCACAATATTAATTCTGCCAATCCATGAGCATGGAATATTTTTCCATCTCTTTGTGTCTTCCTCAATTTCTTTCAGAAGTGTTCTATAGTTTTTAGGGTATAGATCCTTTACCTCTTTGGTTAGGTTTATTCCTAGGTATCTTATGCTTTTGGGTGCAATTGTCAATGGGATTGACTCCTTAATTACTCTTTCTTCAGTCTCATTGTTAGTGTATAGGAATGCCATTGATTTCTGGGCATTGATTTTGTATCCTGCCACGCTACCAAATTGCTGTATGAGTTCTAGCAATCTTGGGGTGGAGGCTTTTGGGTTTTCTACGTAGAGGATCATGTCATCGGCGAAGAGGGAGAGTTTGACTTCTTCTTTGCCAATTTGAATGCCTTTAATGTCTTTTTGTTGTCTGATTGCTGAGGCTAGGACTTCCAATACTATGTTGAATAGCAGTGGTGAGAGTGGACATCCCTGTCTGGTTCCTGATCTTAGGGGAAAGGCTCCCAGTGCTTCCCCATTGAGAATGATATTTGCTGTGGGCTTTTCGTAGATGGCTTTTAAGATGTCGAGGAAAGTTCCCTCTATCCCTACACTCTGAAGAGTTTTGATCAGGAATGGATGCTGTATTTTGTCAAATGCTTTCTCTGCATCTAATGAGAGGATCATATGGTTCTTGGTTTTTCTCTTGCTGATATGATGAATCACATTGATTGTTTTACGAGTGTTGAACCAGCCTTGTGTCCCGGGGATAAATCCTACTTGGTCATGGTGAATAATTTTCTTAATGAGTTGTTGGATCCTATTGGCTAGTATCTTGTTGAGAATTTTTGCATCCATGTTCATCAGGGATATTGGTCTGTAATTCTCCTTTTTGGTGGGGTCTTTGTCTGGTTTTGGAATTAAGGTGATGCTGGCCTCATAGAATGAATTTGGAAGTACTCCATCTCTTTCTATCTTTCCAAACAGCTTTAGTAGAATAGGTATGATTTCTTCTTTAAACGTTTGATAGAATTCCCCTGGGAAGCCATCTGGCCCTGGACTCTTGTGTCTTGGGAGGTTTTTGATGACTTCTTCAATTTCCTCCCTGGTTATTGGCCTGTTCAGGTTTTCTATTTCTTCCTGCTCCAGTTTTGGTAGTTTGTGGCTTTCCAGGAATGCGTCCATTTCTTCTAGATTGCCTAATTTATTGGCGTAGAGCTGTTCATAATATGTTTTTAAAATCGTTTGTATTTCCTTGGTGTTGGTAGTGATCTCTCCTTTCTCATTCATGTTTTTATTAATTTGAGTCTTCTCTCTCTTCTTTTTAATAAGGTTGGCTAATGGTTTATCTATCTTATTAATTCTTTCAAAGAACCAACTCCTGGTTCTATTGATCTGTTCCACAGTTCTTCTGGTCTCAATTTCGTTGAGTTCTGCTCGAATTTTAATTAACTCTCTTCTTCTGCTGCGCGTCGGGTCGATTTGCTGCTTCTTCTCTAGCTCCTTTATGTGTAAGGTTAGCTTTTGTATTTGAGTTCTTTCCAGTTTTTGAATGGATGCTTGTATTGCGATGTATTTCCCCCTCAGGACTGCTTTTGCTGCATCCCAAAGATTTTGAACAGTTGTATCTTCATTCTCATTAGTTTCCATGAATCTTTTTAATTCTTCCTTAATTTCCTGGTTGACCCTTTTATCTTTTAGCAGGATGGTCCTTAACCTCCACGTGTTTGAGGTCCTTCCAAACTTCTTCTTGTGATTGAGTTCTAATTTCAAGGCGTTATGGTCTGAGAATATGCAGGGGACGATCCCAATCTTTTGGTATCGGTTCAGACCCGATTTGTGACCCAGTATGTGGTCTATTCTGGAAAAAGTTCCATGTGCACTTGAGAAGAATGTGTATTCAGTTGAGTTTGGATGTAAAGTTCTGTAGATATCTGTGAAATCTATCTGGTCCACTGTGTCATTTAAAGCTCTCGTTTCTTTGGAGATGTTGTGTTTAGAAGACCTATCAAGGGTAGAGAGAGCTAGATTGAAGTCACCAAGTATAAGTGTATTATTATCTAAGTATTTCTTTACTTTGGTTAATAATTCGTTTAAGTATTTGGCAGCTCCCACATTCGGGGCATATATATTGAGGATTGTTAAGTCCTCTTGTTGGATAGATCCTTTAAGTATGATATAGTGTCCCTCTTCGTCTCTCACTACTGTCTTCGGAGTGAATTTTAGTTTATCTGATATAAGGATGGCTACCCCTGCTTTCTTTTGAGAACCATTTGAATGGTAAATGGTTCTCCAACCTTTTATTTTCAGGTTGTAGGTGTCCTTCTGTCTAAAGTGAGTCTCTTGTAGACAGCAAATAGATGGGTCCTGCTTTTTTATCCAGTCTGAAACCCTGCGCCTTTTGATGGGGTCATTAAGCCCGTTCACGTTCAGAGTTACTATTGACAGATATGAGTTTAGTGTCATCATGATATCTATTTAGTCCTTGTTTTTGTGGATTGTTCCACTGAACTTCTTCTTAAAGGGGAATTTTAAGAGTCCCCCTTAAAATTTCTTGCAGAGCTGGTTTGGAGGTCACATATTCTTTCAGTTCCTGCCTGTCTTGGAAGCTCTTTATCTCTCCTTCCATTTTGAATGAGAGCCTTGCTGGATAAAGTATTCTTGGTTGCATGTTCTTCTCATTTAGGACCCTGAATATATCCTGCCAGCCCTTTCTGGCCTGCCACGTCTCTGTGGAGAGGTCTGCTGTTACCCTAATATTCCTCCCCATGAAAGTCAGGGACTTCTTGTCTCTTGCTGCTTTAAGGATCTTCTCTTTATCTTTGGAATTTGCAAGCTTCACTATTAGATGTCGAGGTGTTGAACGGTTTTTATTGATTTTAGGGGGGGATCTCTCTATTTCCTGGATCTGAATGCCTGTTTCCCTTCCCAGATTGGGAAAGTTTTCAGCTAGGATTTGTTCAAATACATATTCTGGCCCTCTGTCCCTTTCGGCGCCCTCGGGAACCCCAATTAAACGTAGGTTTTTCTTCCTTAGGTGTCATTTATTTCCCTTAATCTGTCTTCATGGTCCTTTAATTGTTTGTCTCTTTTTTCCTCAGTTTCCCTCTTTGCCATTAACTTGTCTTCTATGTCACTCACTCGTTCTTCCACCTCGTTAACCCTCGTCGTTAGGACTTCTAGTTTGGATTGCATCTCATTCAGTTGATTTTTAATTTCTGCCTGATTGGATCTAAATTCTGCAGTCATGAAGTCTCGTGAGTCCTTAATGCTTTTTTCTAGAGCCACCAGTAGCTGTATAATAGTGCTTCTGAATTGGCTTTCTGACATTGAATTGTAATCCAGATTTTGTAGCTCTGTGGGAGAGAGGACTGTTTCTGATTCTTTCTTTTGAGGTGAGGTTTTCCTTCTAGTCATTTTGCTCAGTGCGGAGTGGCCAAAAACAAGTTGTATTGGGAAAAGGAGAGAAAGAGAGAGAAGGAAAGAAAAGAGAAAAAGAAAAAAGAAAAAGAAAAAGGAAAGAAGAGAAGAAAAAGGGAAAGAAAAAGAAAGAAAGGTGAAAAAAAAAGGGGTGGGGGAAGCAATCAGAAATCAAAAAGAAAAGAAAAAAGAAAAAAAGAAAAAAAAAACACGGGGGAGTATTTCTGTAGAGTTTAAGTCCCTTGACTTCCCCTGGAACTGGTCCGTCCAGCTGGTCTTCTGGGGGAGGGGCCTGTTGCGCTGATTTTCAGGTGTTAGCACTTGGGGGAGCTGCTCTGCCCCTGCCTGCTGCAGGGCTCAGCGGGGGTTGTTTACCCCGTGAGGTCTCAGGAGGAACAGCTGCAGTTGCTATGGCAACTCTGGAAGCCTGGATTCAGCCTCCGCAGGAACTACGGGGCTCGGGCTCTCGGTCTCCGTCGCAGGGCCTGGAGGCTCCGGGGCGGGGCCGCTGATCTGCTCAGCTCGGGGCAGGAGCGTCCTTGCTGTCCTGGGCCCTCCCGGCCTCTGCCTGTCCCGGGGGAGGCCGGATCCTGGGCTGTGTCCCGGCGCCCTGTGCTCCGGGGCCTGCGTTGTTGGATTTGCGCTCCCGCCCCGCAGCTCCCTCCCTGGAGCCGCTCCCGAGCCCCTCCGAACTGCTCCTGGTGCGCGCTGCAGCCCTTAGGGAGCTCGGAGCACTCCCCTGCGCTCGCAGGTGTCTGTTAGTGTCCCCGGGAGCCCGAGGGCATCCCCGCTCTCCTGGGTCCTGCTCCAACTCCCTGCGAGCCCCTTTCCGCCCGCCCGGGAAGGTTGGTGCAGCTCCTGCTCCTCCGGGACGGGGCTCTCCTGTCCTGGGGACACTCGCCCCGGCCTCAGCCCGGCTCCTCGCGGGCCCCTCCCCCTCGGAGGCCTTTTGTTTCTTTATTTCTTTTTCCCCGTCTTCCTACCTTGATAGAAGCGTGAACTCCTCTCACTGTAGCATTCCAGCTGGTCTCTCTTTACATCTCAGGCCGAATTCGTAGATTTTCAGGATGATTTGAAGGTTATCTAGGTAATTTGTTGGGGACAGGTGATTTGGGGACCCTACTCTTCCGCCATCTTGCCCCTCCTCCAATAAGTTTGGTTTACAAAAAATATTTTATAGGCTTATCTGTTCATTTACTCATTTATTTAATAAAGTATCTGCTATGTTATAGGGATTTTTTAATAAATTAATTTTTTATTGGTGTTCAATTTACCAACATACAGAATAACACCCAGTGCTCATCCCGTCAAGTGCCCCCCTCAGTGCCCGTCACCCATTCACCCCCACCCCCCCGCCCTCCTCCCCTTCCACCACCCCTAGTTCATTTCCCAGAGTTAGAAGTCTTTATGTTCTGTCTCCCTTTCTGATATTTCCCACACATTTCTTCTCCCTTCCCTTATATTCCCTTTCACTATTATTCATATTCCCCAAATGAATGAGAACATACACTGTTTGTCCTTCTCCAATTGACTTACTTCACTCAGCATAATACCCTCCAGTTCCATCCACGTTGAAGCAAATGGTGGGTATTTGTCGTTTCTAATGGCTGAGTAATATTCCATTGTATACATAAACCACATCTTCTTTATCCATTCATCTTTCGATGGACACCGAGGATCCTTCCACAGTTTGGCTATTGTGGACTTTGCTGCTAGAAACATCGGGGGCAGGTGTCCTGGCATTTCATTGCATCTGAATCTTTGGGGTAAATCCCTAACAGTGCAATTGCTGGGTCATAGGACAGGTCTATTTTTAACTTTGAGGAACCTCCACACAGTTTTCCAGAGTGGCTGCACCAGTTCACATTCCCACCAACAGTGTAAGAGGGTTCCCTTTACTCCGCATCCTCTCCAACACTTGTTGTTTCCTGCCTTGTTAATTTTCCCCATTCTCACTGGTGTGAGGTGGTATCTCATTGCGGTGCGGATTTTTAAAGTTCCTGCTTCTCCGGGAGTGGGCTTTCTTGTCCCAGGAACAAGCTTTCACCAGCTGGCCTTAGCCTGGCTCCTTGTGGGTGCCCTCCCCAACTTGATTATTTTTTATTTTTTTTCTTCCATCTTCATACCTGTTACCTTGTTAGAAGTGCAAACTCCTCTCTGTAGTGTTCCTGCTGTTCTCTCTTTAAATCTCAGGTCGAATTTGTAGGTTTTCAGGATGATTTGAAAGTTATCTAGGTAAGTTTGTGGGGACAGGTGACTTGGGGACCCTACTCCCCCATCTTGCCCCACCCCTACTGCTCTTCTTTATCATTTCTTATAGTCTTTTTTTTAACATCTAGTTTGTCCAATATAATTATTGCAATTCTGGCTTTCCATTTTTTTTAAGATTTTATTTATTTATTCATGAGACACACAGAGAAAGGAAGAAACACAGGCAGAGGGAGAAGCAAGCTCCATGCAGGGAGCCCGATGCAGGACTCAATCCTGGCTCCGGGATCACGCCCTGAGTCATGGCAGAAGCTCAATTGCTGAGCAACACAAGCATTCCTCTGGCTTTCCTTTAACATACATTTCCTTGATAAATGTTTCTCCATCCCCTCACTTTCAATCTGCAGGTGTGGTAGGTCGAAAAGGAGTATCTTTTAGGCAGCACAAAAATGGGTCTTAGGTTTTTTATCCACTCTGACACCCTATGTCTTTTGATTAGAGCATTTAATGCATTCACATTCAAAGAAACTATTGATATTATTGCCATGTTTTTACTTGTTTTGTTGTTTCTGGAGATTCTTCTGTAATCCTTTCCTCTCTTTATCACTTTTGGTCTTTCCTTTCCACTCAGTGAGTGGAAAATATTTAGCATTTCTTGAAGGGCTGATTTAGTAGTCATGAACTCCTTAGTTTTGTTTGGGGCACTCTATCTCTCCTTTTATTCTATATAATAGCCTTGCTGGATAGAATATTCTTGCCTGTAGATTTTTCCATTCAGTTCTTTTTCCATGCCACTCCAGTCTCACGTGCCAAGCTTCTGTTGAGATCTCTCCAGCTAGACTTATGGGTCTTCTCTTTTAAGTTAAGACCTTCTTGGGATCCCTGGGTGGCGCAGCGGTTTGGCGCCTGCCTTTGGCCCAGGGCACGATCCTGAGCCCTGGGATCGAGTCCCACGTCGGGCTCCCGGTGCATGGAGCCTGCTTCTCCCTCTGCCTGTGTCTCTGCCTCTCTCTCTCATTCTGTGTGACTATCATAAATAAATAAAAATTAAAAAAAAGTAAGACCTTCTTTTATCTTCCTGGTTTTTTTTTCTTTATCACTATATTTTACAAATTTAAATACAGTATCTCTTGGTGTTGGCCTGTTTCTGTTTTTTTTGTTTTCTTGTTTTTTTGATGGGAGTTCTCTGTGCCTCCTGGATCTGGATATCTGTTTCTTTCCCCAGTTTAGGGATGTTTTCAACTATTATTCCTCAAATAAATTTTCTGTCCCCTTTTCTCTTCTTCTGGGGACTCTGCTCATACATATGTTACTACATTTGATGGAGTCAGTGAGTTCCCTAAGTCTATTTTCTTGTTCCATAATTCTCTCTTTTTTTCAGTTTCATTATTTTCTATTAGTTTGTCTTCTAGGTCATTAATTCATTCCTGTGCTTCTCGCAGCCTGCGATTCATTGCATTGAGCCTTTTTCCAATCTCATTTATTTCCTTCTTCATCTCTGATTTATTCTTTTTTAACTCTTATCTCTGTGATAAGGGTCTCCCAGATGTCATCTACTGTTTTCTCAAACCCAGTGAGTACCCTTATGATTGTTACTTTAAAAAATTTTTTTTGTTTCTTTAAATTCTCTATCAGCATGTTACTTATAACTGCTTCTCTTAGATCTCTTGCCATGGCCTTATCCTGATCTTTCACTGGGGATAAATTCCTCCATCATGGCATTTTGTTCAAGTCTCTTCCTTCTGTTCTGTGTTAGAAAAGCCACTATGCTTCTTGCTCCTGTAAGTAATGTCTTTATGAGGAAGAGGTCATGTGGTGTCCAGGACCTGGCAATTCAGGAAGTGTCTCTAGTGCATGCTGCATGTGCTCTGCTGTGGTGTTTTGTCTACTCTATCCTTCAGGCCAGTCATCTGCAGAAGCCTTCCTTGGCCTTCTCTGTGCAGTGTTTGGTCTCTGGCTTGAATGTGGCAAGTGTTAACTCAGTATATTCTGATCTTCTTCTAAAATGAGACTTGACACTAACTTCCACTAGAAATGAGGCCCTGCAGAACTCTCTGGTTGTGAGACATGGTGTGGGCAGAGGTTTGTCCTGGTCTTCTAGGGGAAGGGGCTGCCACACTAGAACTAAAACAAGCTGGACTGAGAAGAGCAGAAATGCCAAAGGACAAGGTTGTGGGACTTGGTATAAGCAAGTTAGGCAGCCATTGTAGGTGGCTCTGTGTTTATGCCTAATGGACAGGAAGGGAAATGGTGGCCAGCCAGTTGCTTTGTTCACTGAGAGGTATCTCCATAAATGCTGCCTCTCCAAGAAGTGAAAAGCACTCCAAGAAGAGTGAATAATCTTCCACCCATGTTCCCCAGGCATTCTTCATATCCTTGTTTTCTCACAGTATGCCCCTGGGCTGTTTGCCTGCATTCCCAGCCAAGCCCAATGACCTTTAAAACTCCAGGCTTTAAGCCCCAGAGGTTGTAAGAACTCACAAAATTCAGCCCCTCTTGTTTTACAACCCAATGTCTATGGTGAAACATTCTCCTTGTGCATTCCCCTTTGTGCTCCTCTCTCTCTCACCCTTCTCCACAACCAGGGCTCCCTCCTCTCCACAGCAGCCAGGATCCATTTCTCCCCTAAATCATGGCTCCAGACTTCCTATCTTCTTCAATGTAGCCTCTTCTCTCCCTTTAGTTTTGGAGTTTGTTCTGTCAGTCTTCAGGTTGATTTCTGGGGTATTTGGGGTGATTTCACAGATATCCAGTAGTGTTAGTAGGACATGACAAGCCTAGGGTCACACTACTCTTCCCCCCTCAAATCATAATATTTCAAAAACATCTTTGAAATCAATTAATCCAGACACTCTATCACCACAGCCATTTTTTAAGAGGAAGAAGCAAATTCCCTGAATGGTAAGTAACCTAACTAAAGAAAACTATGAGCCAGTAGCACAGCCAAAATTGGAATTATAGGCTCCAAAACCCCATCATAGTTCTCCTTTACTTTGTCATGATATCCATTCCTTGCTAGACCTCACGTTTTCTCAAATGGATGAATACACCAACAAATATCAGCTGATAGGTATCATACTGATTAAAGCTAAAAAAATGAACTTAGTATATGATACACATTTATACGTATTTAGTACAGATTTGTAACTTCATATTTGGTAATTAGTACATATTTAGTAATTTCTGGAACTCTGAATTTAATCTCCCTAATTGAAAAGTGAAATAAACTACTTTCTATAATAC
Source organism: Nyctereutes procyonoides (assembly GCF_905146905.1). Taxonomy (NCBI): domain Eukaryota; kingdom Metazoa; phylum Chordata; class Mammalia; order Carnivora; family Canidae; genus Nyctereutes; species Nyctereutes procyonoides. Next base: position 59,206,496 of record NW_026575125.1, on the reverse strand, counting down.
ATAACAAGGTCAATTAACAATCATGAAAGCTCAAGCTCTGAGCATTTTTTCCTTCACAGTTGTGAAATTCAGTTGTTCCAATGTTTCCACACAACTCCCATTACTATAATGAAGTAGTTTGTTTTCAGTGAAAAGCTAACTGGAACATACTGGAATTAAAAATGACTTAGACCGAGGAGGAGGGGCAAGATGACGGAAGAGTAGGGTCCCCAAATCACCTGTCCCCCAAAAATTACCTAGATAACCTTCAAATCATCCTGAAAATCTACGAATTCGGCCTGAGATTTAAAGAGAGAACAGCTGGAATGCTACAGTGAGAAGAGTTTGCGCTTCTATCAAGGGAGGAAGACGGGGAAAAAGAAATAAAGAAACAAAAGGCCTCCGAGGGGGAGGGGCCCCGCGAGGAGCCGGGCTGAGGCCGGGGCGAGTGTCCCCAGGACAGGAGAGCCCCGTCCCGGAGAAGCAGGAGCTGCACCAACCTTCCCGGGCGGAAACGGGCTCACAGGGAGTTGGAACAGGACCCAGGAGGGCGGGGATGCCCTTGGGCTCCCTGGGACACTAACAGACAACTGTGAGCACAGGAGAGTGCGCCGAGCTCCCTAAGGGCTACAGCGCGCACAGCTGGGCCGGAGCAGCTCGGAGGGACTCGGGCGGCGGCTCCACGGACGGAGCTGTGGGGCGAGAGCGCGAATCACACAGCGCAGGCCCCGGAGCACAGGGCGCCGGGACACAGCCCAGGATCCGGCCTCCCCCGGGACATGCAGAGGCCGGGAGGGCCCAGGACAACAAGGACACTCCTGCCCCGAGCTGAGCAGATCAGCGGCCCCGCCCCGGAGCCTCCAGGCCCTGCGGACTGAGAGCCGAGAGCCCCGAGCCCAGTAGTTCCTGCGGAGGCTGAATCCAGGCTTCCAGAGTTGCCATAGCAACTGCGGCTGTTCCTCCTGGGGCCTGACGGGGTAAACAACCCCCGCTGAGCCCGGCAGCAGGCAGGGGCAGAGCAGCTCCCCCAAGTGCTAACACCTGAAAATCAGCGCAACAGGCCCCTACCCCAGAAGACCAGCTGGACAGACCAGTGATACTCCCCCGTGTTCCAATACAACTTGTTTTTGGCCACTCTGCACTAAGCAAAATGACTAGAAGGAAAACCTCACTTCAAAAGAAAGAATCAGAAACAGCCCTCTTTCCCACAGAGTTACAAAATCTGGATTACAATTCAATGTCAGAAAGCCAATTCAGAAGTACCATTATACAGCTACTGGTGGCTCTAGAAAAAAGCATTAAGGCCTCACGAGACTTCATGACTGCAGAATTTAGATCCAATCAGGCAGAAATTAAAAATCAACTGAATGAGATGCAATCCAAACTAGAAGTCCTAACGACGAGGGTTAACGAGGTGGAAGAACGAGTGAGTGACATAGAAGACAAGTTAATGGCAAAGAGGGAAACTGAGGAAAAAAGATATAAACAATTAAAGAACCATGAAGAAAGATTAAGGGAAATAAATGACACTCTGAGGAAGAAAAACCTACGTTTAATTGGGGTTCCCGAGGGCGCCGAAAGGGACAGAGGGCCAGAATATGTATTTGAACAAATCCTAGCTGAAAACTTTCCCAATCTGGGAAGGGAAACAGGCATTCAGATCCAGGAAATAGAGAGATCCCCCCCTAAAATCAATAAAAACCGTTCAACACCTCGACATCTAATAGTGAAGCTTGCAAATTCCAAAGATAAAGAGAAGATCCTTAAAGCAGCAAGAGACAAGAAGTCCCTGACTTTCATGGGGAGGAATATTAGGGTAACAGCAGACCTCTCCACAGAGACGTGGCAGGCCAGAAAGGGCTGGCAGGATATATTCAGGGTCCTAAATGAGAAGAACATGCAACCAAGAATACTTTATCCAGCAAGGCTCTCATTCAAAATGGAAGGAGAGATAAAGAGCTTCCAAGACAGGCAGGAACTGAAAGAATATGTGACCTCCAAACCAGCTCTGCAAGAAATTTTAAGGGGGACTCTTAAAATTCCCCTTTAAGAAGAAGTTCAGTGGAACAATCCACAAAAACAAGGACTAAATAGATATCATGATGACACTAAACTCATATCTGTCAATAGTAACTCTGAACGTGAATGGGCTTAATGACCCCATCAAAAGGCGCAGGGTTTCAGACTGGATAAAAAAGCAGGACCCATCTATTTGCTGTCTACAAGAGACTCATTTTAGACAGAAAGACACCTACAACCTGAAAATAAAAGGTTGGAGAACCATTTACCATTCAAATGGTTCTCAAAATGTACCCTAAAAACTATAGAACACTTCTGAAAGAAATTGAGGAAGACACAAAGAGATGGAAAAATATTCCACGCTCATGGATTGGCAGAATTAATATTGTGAAAATGTCAATTTTACCCAGGGCAATTTACACGTATAATGCAATCCCTATCAAAATACCATGGACTTTCTTCAGAGACTTAGAACAAGTTATTTTAAGATTTGTGTGGAATCAGAAAAGACCCCGAACAGCCAGGGGAATTTTAAAAAAGAAAACCATATCTGGGGGCATCACAATGCCAGATTTCAGGCTGTACTACAAAGCTGTGTTCATCAAGACAGTGTGGTACTGGCACAAAAACAGACATATAGATCAATGGAACAGAACAGAGAACCCAGAAGTGGACCCTGAACTTTATGGTCAACTAATATACAATAAAGGAGGAAAGACGATCCACTGGAAGAAAGACAGTCTCTTCAATAAATGGTGCTGGGAAAATTGGACATCCACATGCAGAAGAATGAAACTGGACCACTCTCTTGCACCATACACAAAGATAAACTCAAAATAGATGAAAGATCTAAATGTGAGACAAGATTCCATCAAAATCCCAGAGGAGAACTCAGGCAACACCCTTTTTGAACTTGGCCACAGTAACCGGAGAAGGACAAACAGTGTATGTTCTCATTCATTTGGGGAATATGAATAATAGTGAAAGGGAATATAAGGGAAGGGAGAAGAAATGTGTGAGAAATATCAGAAAGGGAGACAAAACATAAAGACTTCTAACTCTGGGAAATGAACTAGGGGTGGTGGAGGGGGAGGAGGGCGGGGGGGGGTGAATGGGTGACGGGCACTGAGGGGGAAACTTGACGGGATGAGCACTGGGTGTTATTCTGTATGTTGGTAAATTGAACACCAATAAAAATTAATTTATATAAAAAAAAAACAAAAGCTAACCTTACAAATAAAGGAGCTAGAGAAGAAGCAGCAAATCGACCCGACGCCCAGCAGAAGAAGAGAGTTAATTAAAATTCGAGCAGAACTCAACGAAAATGAGACCAGAAGAACTGTGAAACAGATCAATAGAACCAGGAGTTGGTTCTTTGAAAGAATTAATAAGATAGATAAACCATTAGCCAATCTTATTAAAAAGAAGAGAGAGAAGACTCAAATTAATAAAATCATGAATGAGAAAGGAGAGATCACTACCAACACCAAGGAAATACAAACGATTTTAAAAACATATTATGAACAGCTCTACGCCAATAAATTAGGCAATCTAGAAGAAATGGACGCATTCCTGGAAAGCCACAAACTACCAAAACTGGAACAGGAAGAAATAGAAAACCTGAACAGGCCAATAACCAGGGAGGAAATTGAAGCAGTCATCAAAAACCTCCCAAGACACAAGAGTCCAGGGCCAGATGGCTTCCCAGGGGAACTCTATCAAACGTTTAAAGAAGAAATCATACCTATTCTACTAAAGCTGTTTGGAAAGATAGAAAGAGATGGAGTACTTCCAAATTCATTCTATGAGGCCAGCATCACCTTAATTCCAAAACCAGACAAAGACCCCACCAAAAAGGAGAATTATAGACCAATATCCCTGATGAACATGGATGCAAAAATTCTCAGCAAGATACTAGCCAATAGGATCCAACAACACATTAAGAAAATTATTCACCATGACCAAGTAGGATTTATCCCCTGGACACAAGGCTGGTCCAACACTCGTAAAACAATCAATGTGATTCATCATATCAGCAAGAGAAAAACCAAGAACCATATGATCCTCTCATTAGATGCAGAGAAAGCATTTGACAAAAAACAGCATCCATTCCTGATCAAAACTCTTCAGAGTGTAGGGATAGAGGGAACTTTCCTCGACATCTTAAAAGCCATCTACGAAAAGCCCACAGCAAATATCATTCTCAATGGGGAAGCACTGGGAGCATTTGCCCTAAGATCAGGAACAAGACAGGGATGTCCACTCTCACCACTGCTATTCAACATAGTATTGGAAGTCCTAGCCTCAGCAATCAGACAACAAAAAGACATTAAAGGCATTCAAATTGGCAAAGAAGAAGTCAAACTCTCCCTCTTTTCAGATGACATGATACTCTACATAGAAAACCCAAAAGCCTCCACCCCAAGATTGCTAGAACTCATACACCAATTTGGTAGCGTGGCAGGATACAAAATCAATGCCCAGAAATCAATGGCATTCCTATACACTAACAATGAGACTGAAGAAAGAGAAATTAAGGATTCAATCCCATTGACAATTGCACCCAAAAGCAGAAGATACCTAGGAATAAACCTAACCAAAGAGGTAAAGGATCTATACCCTAAAAACTATAGAACACTTCTGAAAGAAATTGAGGAAGACACAAAGAGATGGAAAAATATTCCATGCTCATGGATTGGCAGAATTAATATTGTGAAAATGTCAATGCTACCCAGGGCAATTTACACGTTCAATGCAATCCCTATCAAAATACCATGGACTTTTTTCAGAGACTTAGAACAAATTATTTTAAGATTTGTGTGGAATCAGAAAAGACCCCGAATAGCCAGGGGAATTTTAAAAAAGAAAACCATAGCTGGGGGCATCACAATGCCAGATTTCAGGTTGTACTACAAAGCTGTGGTCATCAAGACAGTGTGGTACTGGCACAAAAACAGACACATAGACCAATGGAACAGAAGAGAGAATCCAGAAATGGACCCTGAACTTTATGGTCAACTAATATTCGACAAAGGAGGAAAGACGATCCACTGGAAGAAAGACAGTCTCTTCAATAAATGGTGCTGGGAAAATTGGTCATCCACATGCAGAAGAATGAAACTAGACCACTCTCTTGCACCATACACAAAGATAAACTCAAAATGGATGAAAGATTTAAATGTGAGACAAGACTCCATCAAAATCCTAGAGGAGAACACAGGCAACACCCTTTTTGAACTTGGCCACAGTAACTTCTTGCAAGATACATCCACAAAAACAAAAGAAACAAAAGCAAAAATGAACTATTGGGACTTCATCAAGATAAGAAGCTTTTGCACAGCAAAGGATACAGTCAACAAAACTCAAAGACAACCTACAGAATGGGAGAAGATATTTGCAAATAACATATCAGATAAAGGGCTAGTTTCCAAAATCTATAAAGAACTTATTAAACTCAACACCAAAGAAACAAACAATCCAATCATGAAATGGGCAAAAGACATGAAGAGAAATCTCACAGAGGAAGACATAGACATGGCCAACATGCACATGAGAAAATGCTCTGCATCACTTGCCATCAGGGAAATACAAATCAAAACCACAATGAGATACCACCTCACACCAGTGAGAATGGGGAAAATTAACAAGGCAGGAAACAACAAATGTTGGAGAGGATGCGGAGAAAAGGGAACCCTCTTACACTGTTGGTGGGAATGTGAACTGGTGCAGCCACTCTGGAAAACTGTGTGGAGGTTCCTCAAAGAATTAAAAATAGACCTGCCCTACGACCCAGCAATTGCACTGTTAGGGATTTACCCCGAAGATTCAGATGCAATGAAACGCCGGGGCACCTGCACCCCGATGTTTCTAGCAGCCATGTCCACAATAGCCAAACTGTGGAAGGAGCCTCGGTGCCCATCGAAAGATGAATGGATAAAGAAGATGTGGTTTATGTATACAATGGAATATTACTCAGCCATTAGAAACAACAAATACCCACCATTTGCTTCAACGTGGATGGAACTGGAGGGTATTATGCTGAGTGAAGTAAGTCAATCGGAGAAGGACAAACAGTGTATGTTCTCACTTATTTGGGGAATATGAATAATAGTGAAGGGGAATATAAGGGAAGGGAGAATAAATGTGTGGGAGATATCAGAAAGGGACACAGAACATAAAGACTTCTAACTCTGGGAAATGAACTAGGGGTGGTGGAAGGGGAGGAGGGCGGGGGGTGGGGGTGAATGGGTGACGGGCACGGAGGGGGACACTTGACGGGATGAGCACTGGGTGTTATTCTGTATGTTGGTAAATTGAACACCAATAAAAATTAATTTATAAAAAAAAAAAACAATCAATGTGATTCATCATATCAGCAAGAGAAAAACCAAGAACCATATGATCCTCTCATTAGATGCAGAGAAAGCATTTGACAAAAAACAGCATCCATTCCTGATCAAAACTCTTCAGAGTGTAGGGATAGAGGGAACTTTCCTCGACATCTTAAAAGCCATCTACGAAAAGCCCACAGCAAATATCATTCTCAATGGGGAAGCACTGGGAGCATTTGCCCTAAGATCAGGAACAAGACGGGGATGTCCACTCTCACCACTGCTATTCAACATAGTATTGGAAGTCCTAGCCTCAGCAATCAGACAACAAAAAGACATTAAAGGCATTCAAATTGGCAAAGAAGAAGTCAAACTCTCCCTCTTTTCAGATGACATGATACTCTACATAGAAAACCCAAAAGCCTCCACCCCAAGATTGCTAGAACTCATACACCAATTTGGTAGCGTGGCAGGATACAAAATCAATGCCCAGAAATCAATGGCATTCCTATACACTAACAATGAGACTGAAGAAAGAGAAATTAAGGATTCAATCCCATTGACAATTGCACCCAAAAGCAGAAGATACCTAGGAATAAACCTAACCAAAGAGGTAAAGGATCTATACCCTAAAAACTATAGAACACTTCTGAAAGAAATTGAGGAAGACACAAAGAGATGGAAAAATATTCCATGCTCATGGATTGGCAGAATTAATATTGTGAAACTGTCAATGTTACCCAGGGCAATTTACACGTTTAATGCAATCCCTATCAAAATACCATGGACTTTCTTCAGAGAGTTAGAACAAATTATTTTAAGATTTGTGTGGAATCAGAAAAAACCCCGAATAGCCAGGGGAATTCTAAAAAAGAAAACCATATCTGGGGGCATCAAAATGCCAGATTTCAGGTTGTACTACAAAGCTGTGGTCATCAAGACAGTGTGGTACTGGCACAAAAACAGACACATAGATCAATGGAACAGAATAGAGAACCCAGAAGTGGACCCTCCACTTTATGGTCAACTAATATTCGATAAAGGAGGAAAGACGATCCACTGGAAGAAAGACAGTCTCTTCAATAAATGGTGCTGGGAAAATTGGACATCCACATGCAGAAGAATGAAACTAGACCACTCTCTTGCACCATACACAAAGATAAACTCAAAATGGATGAAAGATCTAAATGTGAGACAAGATGCCATCAAAATCCTAGAGGAGAACACAGGCAACACCCTTTTTGAACTCAGCCACAGTAAATTCTTGCAAGATACATCCACGAAAGCAAAAGAAACAAAAGCAAAAATGAACTATTGGGACTTCATCAAGATAAGAAGCTTTTGCACAGCAAAGGATACAGTCAACAAAACTCAAAGACAACCTACAGAATGGGAGAAGATATTTGCAAATAACATATCAGATAAAGGGCTAGTTTCCAAAATCTATAAAGAACTTATTAAACTCAACAGCAAAGAAACAAACAATCCAATCATGAAATGGGCAAAAGACATGAAGAGAAATCTCGCAGAGGAAGACATAGACATGGCCAACATGCACATGAGAAAATGCTCTGCATCACTTGCCATCAGGGAAATACAAATCAAAACCACAATGAGATACCACCTCATACCAGTGAGAATGGGGAAAATTAACAAGGCAGGAAACAACAAATGTTGGAGAGGATGCGGAGAAAAGGGAACCCTCTTACACTGTTGGTGGGAATGTGAACTGGTGCAGCCACTCTGGAAAACTGTGTGGAGGTTCCTCAAAGAATTAAAAATAGACCTGCCCTACGACCCAGCAATTGCACTGTTAGGGATTTACCCCAAAGATTCAGATGCAATGAAACGCCGGGACACCTGCACCCCGATGTTTCTAGCAGCCATGTCCACAATAGCCAAACTGTGGAAGGAGCCTCGGTGCCCATTGAAAGATGAATGGATAAAGAAGATGTGGTTTATGTATACAATGGAATATTACTCAGCCATTAGAAACGACAAATACCCACCATTTGCTTCAGCGTGGATGGAACTGGAGGGTATTATGCTGAGTGAAGTAAGTCAATCGGAGAAGGACAAACAGTGTATGTTCTCATTCATTTGGGGAATATGAATAATAGTGAAGGGGAATATAAGGGAAGGGAGAAGAAATGTGTGGGAGATATCAGAAAGGGACACAGAACATAAAGACTTCTAACTCTGGGAAATGAACTAGGGGTGGTGGAAGGGGAGGAGGGCGGGGTGTGGGGGCGAATGGGTGACGGGCACGGAGGGGGACACTTGACGGGATGGGCACTGGGTGTTATTCTGTATGTTGGTAAATTGAACACCAATAAAAATTAATTTATAATAAAAAAGAACTTATTAAACTCAACAGCAAAGAAACAAACAATCCAATCATGAAATGGGCATAAGACATGAACAGAAATCTCACAGAGCAAGACATAGACATGGCCAACATGCACATGAGAAAATGCTCTGCATCACTTGCCATCAGGGAAATACAAATCAAAACCACAATGAGATACCACCTCACACCAGTGAGAATGCGGAACATTAACCAGGCAGGAAACAACAAATGTTGGAGAGGATGCGGAGAAAAGGGAACACTCTTACACTGTTGGTGGGAATGTGAACTGGTGCAGCCACTCTGGAAAACTGTGTGGAGGTTCCTCAAAGAGTTAAAAATAGACCTGCCCTACGACCCAGCAATTGCACTGTTAGGGATTTACCCCAAAGATTCAGATGCAATGAAACGCCGGGACACCTGCCCCCCGATGTTTCTAGCAGCCATGTCCACAATAGCCAAACTGTGGAAGGAGCCTCGGTGCCTATCGAAAGATGAATGGATAAAGAAGATGTGGTTTATGTATACAATGGAATATTACTCAGCCATTAGAAACAACAAATACCCACCATTTGCTTCAACGTGGATGGAACTGGAGGGTATTATGCTGAGTGAAGTAAGTCAATCGGAGAAGGACAAACAGTGTATGTTCTCATTCATTTGGGGAATATGAATAATAGTGAAAGGGAATATAAGGGAAGGGAGAAGAAATGTGTGGGAAATATCAGAAAGGGAGACAGAGCATAAAGACTTCTAACTCTGGGAAATGAACTAGGGGTGGTGGAGGGGGAGGAGGGTGGGGTGTGGGGGTGAATGGGTGACGGGCACTGAGGGGGACACTTGACGGGATGAGCACTGGGTGTTATTCTGTATGTTGGTAAACTGAACACCAATAAATTTAATTTATTAAAAAAATGACTTAGACCACAACAATGCTTTGTTCTCTTCTTATATATTTAAGACCCATTTCTCTGAAATGTAGAGAGACAACATAAATAAAGATCCTGCTTTCCTTTCCTCACACAGTTGCTGTGATCCTAAAACAAAATTATTAACATATGTGGTGCGTTTGGGTGGCATAGTGTTTGAGGTGACAGACTCTTGCTTAGGTCATGATCTCAGGGTCATGGTATTGAGCCTCACATCTGGCTCCAAGCTTAGCCCAGAGTCTGCTTAGGATTCTCTCTCCCCTCTCCCATTGCCTCCCCTGCATGCTCTTAATCTCTGTCAAATAAATAAAATCTTTTAAAAATTGTTAATGTATGTGAAATGCTTTATTCATTGATAGTTTTAAGTTCTTAAAGTTTTTATTACAATCATTCAGATGCCTGATGTTGTTGCAAAAGGCTTTATAATAAGAACTATAACTATATATTTCTTAAACCAAGCCTGCGTGGGCTGCCTTTTACTCATCATGGAAAACTGTATCAGAATTCAACATATTCAAAATCATATAAGAAAACTTAAACCCTCTAAACTGAAATTCTCTTTTTCTAGCACCTAAATTACAGCATGTGAATAGCAATATTTGTGAGATTAAATGGGAGTCTTTGGAGCCAATAAAAGGAGATCCCATTGTTTACAATCTTCAACTAATCAGTCAAAAAGGAACTGATGTGGTAAATTCTTACAAATTTTTCTTTAAAATTTTATAATTTTGTATTCTACTGGGGATTGAGCTCTTGCTGAAGAGCAAGATATCCCTTTAGAAGGTTTAAAGTAACAAAATCTTATACAAAAGTCATACCTTTTATCTAAAGTTTTGTGTACATATGACTTATTTGGGGACAGTTTGCTTATTCACTTAGTTAATATATTACTATTGAATGATTTGATATTTCTAGGTTTCACTGATCACATGCACAACTCATTCCAAACCAAATCCAATTAAAGTTCAACAATTATAAGTCCTCGTTATTTCTTACACTGGATAAAATTATCTGAACAGTACTGGGTCCTCATGATATTAAAGACTGTAAGAATAAACTTTATTTTTGTTTTAAATGTGTTTATGAAGTTAATGGGTTAATTCATATTTTTCTTGTCAAAAACTATACCATATTATTTGGTAAGACAACATAATTTTCATTTTGTCTCATTTTTCTTTAGATATACAAAGGACCAAACACTTCATTCTCCTTTCCAACTTTGTCACAAATTCATATTATTGCTTCAAGGTCTGTGCTTGACGCCAATATCAGAATTCTGCTGGGATACAAGAGCCCTGGGGATCATATAGCCCCAGTGTTCTTCTCTCAACTCATAAGCAACATCCATGGCCTGGGAAAGGTGGTGGAGGAAAGAGAGGAAGTAGCACTGGTGAAGAGAAAGATGAAAAGCCCAGGACAGAAATGAGTGATGATACATTTGTTCTAACCATTGTGATAGGATTTGCACTAATTGTTATTTTGTGTGCTGTTATAATTCAACATTTTTTAATCAACTAATTTATTTTTATGCATTTTAACCTTTTTCAGAAGTTCCAAAAACAAATTACATCTCATGTAAAAATTGCTAGATACATCTCAATTCTTACTTACATGTAAATCTCATTTGGTAGAAATCCTTATAAACATTTATTTACCTGACAGTGAAAGAAAAGAACTTAGACTCAAGAAATTCATTGTGACAATAGAAGAGATTTTAAAAAGAAATAAATCTATTTTAAATTTGAGAATGTCAGCAACAAAACACTTCCACTATTATGTAGAACTATCTAGGACCTCTCATGAAAACTATTCTATTAATTTTTTAAAATAATATTTTGCAAATTTTTTTAGAATTATGAGAGGATAGCATTTTGGAATTTTATTCAGAAGTGAGAAAAATCAATTCTATATGTCAACTTACATTCATACGAAATAATAAAAACATATCTACCAACCGTCTGAACTGTAATTTTTTTGAAGTAATGTATTCAGCTGTTTGGCTTGTACCCTGATAATTACTTTGATACTAGCAAATAGTAACTTACAGACACTTGGTGAGTAGAAGTTGGAAAGTGGGGAGCCATTTTATACTATTCTAAACTCTTTAAAATACACCCAATGGTGGTTACCCTGTAATCAGAATCATTAAACATACATATGATGACTCATATCTGTATATAGTATATTAAAATGATTTCTTCTGGTGAGAGACAGACTAGCACACAGGGGAGCCCATGGGGAAAATGAATCCCCATAGCAACTGGCTTGGATAGTGAGAAGGGCCAAATTTTGTAGTTTCTTGCAACCATCAGGGCTTGAAGCCTAGAATGTTAAAGGTAGGTGGGCCTGGCTTGGGTAAAGCCCAGAAGGCAGTGTATTGCTCTGGAAATAAGGCAGGCAAACAGCCTGTGGACACAGAGTGTGGAAACAGCAATCTGAAGAGTGCCTGGGGCACACAGTGGGGAGACTAGTCACTCATTTCAGCACCCATCCAAGAGTGTTCACAGAGAGACCCCCTTCAGGAAAAAAAGGGATTGCCAGGCAACATTTTCCTATACCTGCCCCTCCCCCCAGCATAAACACAGGGCCACTTGTGGGAACCAGCGCAGCACTGATACTTGCTTACCTAACTTGCTTACTGAGCCCTGCCCCCCACATACACACACACACTCCCATGGAATTCCCCCCTCCTAGTCATGCTTGCCTTAGTCCAAGCACAGTAGGCTTCATCCCCTAGAAGACCAGCCAAACCTCTGCTCATACCACATCTCCCAACATGGGAGTTTTGCAGAGCATCAGTTCCAGCAGCAGTAGTAACATCTCATTTCACAAACAGACCAGAGCACATCTAGTAAAATGTGCCATATTCAGGCCAAGGAACAAACAATGCCCACAATAGGCAAAGAGAGACTCTGCAGATGACTGGCCTGAAGGATGAAGCAATTAAGACAAAACAGCAGAGCAAACACAGTACCCATTGGAGACACTCCCAAAGTGCCAGACCCTGGGGAATAGGGGACATTACACAGCAGGGCACTGCAAGACCTCTTCTTCATAAGCTCATTATCCTCCAAGAACAGGAGATATAGCTGACTTTCCTAACACAGAGAAAAAGGCACAAAAATTTAGAAAAAATGAGAATACAGAGAAACTTATCCCAAATGAAAAACCGGAACAAGGCCATGGCCACTGATCTAAATGAAACGGATATAAGTAACATGCCTGATACAGAATTTAAAGTAACTATCTTTTTTTATTTTAATTTATGATAGTCACAGAGAGAGAGAGAGAGAGGCAGAGACACAGGCAGAGGGAGAAGCAGGCTCCATGCATCGGGAGCCCGACGTGGGATTCGATCCCGGGACTCCAGGATCGCGCCCTGGGCCAAAGGCAGGTGCCAACCGCTGTGCCACCCAGGGATCCCTAAAGTAACTATCTTAAGGATACTCACTGGACTTGAGAAAAGAGTCGAAGACATGAATGAGACCTTTAACACAGTGATAAGAAGTAACATGGCAGAGATAAAGGGCTCAATAAACAAGATGAGAAACACACATTAGACAAAGCATCAGAGACTCTTAATCATAGGAAACAAACTGAGGTTTGCTGGAGGGGAGAGGGGTAAGGGGATGAAGTAACTGGGTGAAGGACATTAGAGAGGGCATGTGATATAATGAACACTGGGTATTATATGAGACTGAAGAATCACTGAACTCTACCTCTGAAACAAATAATACATTATATGTTAATTAATTGAATTTTAAAAATAATGAAGATAAGAAACAAACTTGATGGAATGAACAACAGGATGCAAGAAACAGGAAGATATTAGTAACCTAGGAGACAGAGTAATGAAAAGTAATCAAGCTGAACAAGAGAGAAAAAACAATTACACAACATGAAAATAGAATTCAATGACTCCATGAAATACAAATCATAACAGTACCAGAAGAAGAAAGAGAAAGGGGAACAAAAAAAAACTTATTTAAGACACAATAGCTGAATTCTCAATGGGGAAACACTGGGAGCCTTTCCACTAAGATTAGGAACATGACAGGGATGTCCAATCTCACCACTGCTATTCAACATCGTAATAAAAGTCCTAGCCTCAGCAATCAGACAATAAAAAGAAATAAAAGGCTTTCAAATTGGCAAAGAAGAAGTCAAACTCTCCCTCTTTGCAAATGACATGATACCATACATAGAAAACCCAAAAAAACTCCACCCCAAGATTGCTAGAACTCATACAGCAGTTCAGCAACGTGGCTGGATACAAAATCAATGCAAAGATTCCGTGGCATTTCTATACACTAACAGTGAGACTGAAGAAAGAGAAATTAAGGAGTCAACCCCATTTACAATTGCACCCAAAAGCAGAAGATACCTAGGAATAAACCTAACCAAAGAGGTAAAGGATCTATAACCTAAAAACTACAGAACACTTCTGAAAGAAATTGAAGAAGACACAAAGAGATGGAAATATACTCCATGCTCATGGAATGGAAGAATTAATATGTTGAAAATGTCAATACTACCCAGGGCAATTTACACATTTAATGCAATACCTATCAAAATACCATGGACTTTCTTGAGAGTTGGAACAAATCATCTTAAGATTTGTGTCGAGGGGGAGGGGCAAGATGGCGGAAGAGCAGGGTCCCCAAATCGCCTGTCCACACCAAATTACCTAAATCACCTTCAAACCATCCTGAAAATCTACGAATTCGGCCTGAGATGTAAAGAGAGACCAGCTGGAATGCTACAGTGAGAAGAGTTCGCGCTTCTATCAAGGTAGGAAGACGGGGAAAAAGAAATAAAGGAACAAAAGGCCTCCGAGGGGGAGGGGCCCCGCGAGGAGCCGGGCTGAGGCCGGGGCGAGTGTCCCCAGGACAGGAGAGCCCCGTCCCGGAGGAGCAGGAGCTGCACCAACCTTCCCGGGCGGAAAGGAGCCCGCAGGGAGGTGGAGCAGGACCCAGGAGAGCGGGGATGCCCTCGGACTCCCGGGGACACTAACAGACACCTGCGCCCCGGGAGAGTGCACCGAGCTCCCTAAGGGCTGCAGCGCTCACGCGCACGGCGGGGACCGACCGGAGCAGCTCGGAGGGGCTCGGGCGGCGGCTCCAGGGAGGGAGCTGCGGGGCGGGAGCGCGAATCCAACAGCGCAGGCCCCTGAGCACAGGGCGCCGGGACACAGCCCAGGATCCGGCCTCCCCCGGGAAAGGCAGAGGCCGGGAGGGCCCAGGACAGCGAGGACGCTCCTGCCCCGAGCTGAGCAGATCAGCGGCCCCGCCCCGGAGCCTCCAGGCCCTGCAGACGGAGAACCGAGAGCCCCGAGCCCCATAGTTCCTGCGGAGGCTAAATCCAGGCTTCCAGAGTTGCCATAGCAACTGCGACTGTTCCTCCTGAGACCTCACGGGGTAAACAACCCCCGCTGAGCCCGGCAGCAGGCAGGGGCAGAGCAGCTCCCCCAAGTGCTAACACCTGAAAACCAGCACAGCAGGCCGCTCCCCCAGAAGACCAGCTGGACGGACCAGTGATACTCCCCCGTGTTCCAATACAACTTGTTTTTGGCCACTCTGCACTAAGCAAAATGACTAGAAGGAAAACCTCACCTCAAAAGAAAGAATCAGAAACAGTCCTCCCTCCCACAGAGTTACAAAATCTGGATTACACTTCAATGTCAGAAAGCCAATTCAGAAGCACTATTATACAGCTACTGGTGGCTCTAGAAAAAAGCATTAAGGACTCACGAGACTTCATGACTGCAGAATTTAGATCCAATCAGGCAGAAATTAAAAATCAATTGAATGAGATGCAATCCAAACTAGAAGTCCTAACGACGAGGGTTAACGAGGTGGAAGAACGAGTGAGTGACATAGAAGACAAGTTAATGGCAAAGAGGGAAACTGAGGAAAAAAGAGACAAACAATTAAGGGACCATGAAGACAGATTAAGGCAAATAAATGACAGTCTAAGGAAGAAAAACCTACGTTTAATTGGGGTTCCCGAGGGCGCCGAAAGGGCCAGAGGGCCAGAATATGTATTTGAACAAATCCTAGCTGAAAACTTTCCCAATCTGGGAAGGGAAACAGGCATTCAGATCCAGGAAATAGAGAGATCCCCCCCTAAAATCAATAAAAACCGTTCAACACCTCGACATTTAATAGTGAAGCTTGCAAATTCCAAAGATAAAGAGAAGATCCTTAAAGCAGCAAGAGACAAGAAGTCCCTGACTTTCATGGGGAGGAATATTAGGGTAACAGCAGACCTCTCCACAGAGACGTGGCAGGCCAGAAAGGGCTGGCAGGATATATTCAGGGTCCGAAATGAGAAGAACATGCAACCAAGAATACTTTATCCAGCAAGGCTCTCATTCAAAATGGAAGGAGAGATAAAGAGCTTCCAAGACAGGCAGGAACTGAAAGAATATGTGACCTCCAAACCAGCTCTGCAAGAAATTTTAAGGGGGACTCTTAACACTCCCCTTTAAGAAGAAGTTCAGTGGAACAATCCACAAAAACAAGGACTAAATAGATATCATGATGACACTAAACTCATATCTGTCAATAGTAACTCTGAACGTGAATGGGCTTAATGACCCCATCAAAAGGCGCAGGGTTTCAGACTGGATAAAAAAGCAGGACCCATCTATTTGCTGTCTACAAGAGACTCATTTTAGACAGAAGGACACCTACAACCTGAAAATAAAAGGTTGGAGAACCGTTTACCATGCAAATGGTTCTCAAAATATACCCTAAAAACTATAGAACACTTCTGAAAGAAATTGAGGAAGACACAAAGAGATGGAAAAATATTCCATGCTCATGGATTGGCAGAATAATATTGTGAAAATGTCAATGTTACCCAGGGCAACTTACACGTATAATGCAATCCCTATCAAAATACCATGGACTTTCTTCAGAGAGTTAGAACAAATTATTTTAAGATTTGTGTGGAATCAGAAAAGACCCCAAACAGCCAGGGGAATTTTAAAAAAGAAAACCATATCTGGGGGCATCACAATGCCAGATTTCAGGTTGTACTACAAAGCTGTGTTCATCAAGACAGTGTGGTACTGGCACAAAAACAGACATATAGATCAATGGAACAGAACAGAGAACCCAGGAGTGGACCCTGAACTTTATGGTCAACTAATATACAATAAGGGAGGAAAGACGATCCACTGGAAGAAAGACACTCTCTTCAATAAATGGTGCTGGGAAAATTGGACATCCACATGCAGAAGAATGAAACTGGACCACTCTCTTGCACCATACACAAAGATAAACTCAAAATAGATGAAAGATCTAAATGTGAGACAAGATTACATCAAAATCCCAGAGGAGAACTCAGGCAACACCCTTTTTGAACTAGGCCACAGTAACCGGAGAAGGACAAACAGTGTATGTTCTCACTCATTTGGGGAATATGAATAATAGTGAAAGGGAATATAAGGGAAGGGAGAAGAAATGTGTGAGAAATATCAGAAAGGGAGACAGAACATAAAGACTTCTAACTCTGGGAAATGAACTAGGGGTGGTGGAGGGGGAGGAGGGCGGGGGGTGGGGGTGAATGGGTGACGGGCAGTGAGGGGTACACTTGACGGGATGAGCACTGGGTGTTATTCTGTATGTTGGTAAATTGAACACCAATAAAAATTAATTTATAAAAAAAAAAAAGATTTGTGTCGAATCAGAAAAGACCCCGAATAGCCAGGGGAATGTTGAAAAAGAAAACAATAACTGGGGGCAAAACAATGCCAGATTTCAGGTTGTACTACAAAGCTGTGGTCATCAAGACAGTGTGGTACTCGCACAAAAACAGACACATAGATCAATTAAACATAATACAGAATCCAGAAATGGGCCCTCAACTCTATGGTCGACTAATATTTGACATATTCACAGGAAAGACTATACACTGGAAAAACGACAGTCTCTTCAGTCAATGATGCTGGGAAAATTGGACATCCACATGAAGAAGAATGAAACTAGTCCATTCTCGTACACCATACACAAAGATAAACTCAAAATGGATGAAAGATCTAAATGTGAGACAAGGTTCCATCAAAATCCTAGAGGAGAACACAGGCAACACCCTTTTTGAACTTGACCACAGCAACTTCTTGCAAGATACATCCACGAAAAGAAAAGAAACAAAAGCAAAACTGAATTATTGGGATTTCATCAAGATAAAAAGCTTCTGCACAGCAAAAGAAACAGTCAACAAAACTAAAAGACAACCTACAGAATGGGAGAAGATATTTGCAAATGACGTATCAGATAAAGGGCTAGTTTCCAAGATCTATAAAGAACTTCTTAAACTCAACAGCAAAGAAACAAACAATCCAATCATGAAATGGGCAAAAGACATGAACAGAAATCTCACAGAGGAAGACATAGACATGGCCAAGAAGCACATGAGAAAATGCTCAACATCACTTGCCATCAGGAGAATACAAACCAAAACCACAATGAGATACCACCTCACATCAGTGAGAATGGTGAAAATTAACAAGACAGAAAACAACAAATGTTGGAGAGGATGTGAAGAAAGGGAAACCTTCTTGCACTGTTGGAAATGTGAACTGGTACAGCCACTCTGGAAAACTGTGTGGAGGTTCCTCAAAGAGTTAAAAATAGAACTGCCCAATGACCCAGCCATTGCACTGCTGGGGATTTACCGCAAAGATACAAATGCAGTGAAACACCAGGACACCTGCACCACAGTATTTATAGCAGCAATGTCCACAATAGCAAAACTGTGGAAGGAGCCTCAGGGTCCATCAAAAGATAAATGAATAGAGAAAATGTGGTCTACATATACAATGGAGTATTACTCAGCCATTAGAAACGACAAATATCCACCATTTGCTTCAATGTGGATGGAACTGGAGGGTATTATGCTGAGTGAAGTAACTCAGTCGGATGAGGACAAACATTATATGATCTCATTCATTTGGGGGATATAAAAATAGTTAAAGGGAATAAAGGGGAAAGGAGATAAAATCAGTGGGAAATATCGGGGAGGGTGACATAACATGAGAGACTCCTAACTCTGGGAAACGAACAAGGGGTGGTGGAAAGGGAGGTGGGCAGGGGGTTGGGTGACTGGTTGACAGGCACTGAGGGGGGCACTTGATGGGATGAGCACTGGGTGATATGTTTTATGTTGGCAGATTGAACTCCAATGAAAAAATTTTAATTTTTTTTTAAAAATAAAATAAAATTTAAAAAATAAATGAATAAATAAAAGTTCTGACTTCAGGAAAAAGAAAAGAAACAATAGCTGAAAACTTCCCTCATCTGGGGAAGGTAACATATCCTGACCCAGGAGGCACAAAGAACTCCCATCAAAATCAACAAATGCAGATGCATGCTACGACATACAATAAATTAGCAAAATATAGTGATGAAGAATTTAAAAGAGGAAGATAAAAGAAGACAATGAGTTACAAAACCTATAGGGTTAGCAAAGGATTTCTCAGCAGAAAATTTCCAAATCAGAGGGGAGTGACATGATGTAGTCACAGTGCTGAGCGGGAAAAATCTACACCCGAAAATATTCCATCCAGCAAGGCTATCATTCAGTTAGAAAAAATAAGGAGTTTCATACACAAACAAAAACTTTAAAAGTTCCTGATTACTAATACAGTCCTGCAGGAAATATTTAAGGTGATTCTTTGAGTGGAGAGACCAAAACTGATAGTATAAAGGTAGGAAACACAAAGATAGTGAAAATGAATATTTCTTCAACAAATCAATCAAGGAACTCACAAAATAAAATGATATAAAATATATTTTTTATTTTATTTATTTATGATAGTCACAGAGAGAGAGAGAGAGAGAGAGAGAGAGAGAGAGAGAGAGGCAGAGGCAGAGGAAGGCTCCATGCACCGGGAGCCCGACGTGGGATTCGATCCCGTGTCTCCAGGATCGCGCCCTGGGCCAAAGGCAGGCGCCAAACCGCTGCGCCACCCAGGGATCCCCAAATGATATAAAATATAACAACATATACGTAAAACGTGAGGAGAAGAGGAGTAAAGAATGAGTTCAAAACTTATATAACCATCACCTTAACAGATTGCTATATATAGAAGAGTTTATAGGCAAACCTAAAGGTAACCGTACATCAAAGTCCAAAAATATGCAAATAAACCAGAGAAAGTAATCCATATATATCACCAAAGAAAATCAGCAAACCATGAAAGACATAGGAAAGTGACAGACAAAATCTTCCGATACAACCACAAAACAAATAATAAAAAGAAAATAAATATATATCGATCAATAATTACTTTGAATGTAAAAGGACTAAACACTCCAATCAAAAGACATAGGGTGTCAGAATGGATTTAAAAAAAACAAGACCCTGGACACCTGGGTGGCTCAGTGGTTGAGCATCTGCCTTCGGCTCAAGGCATGGCTCAGGGCACGATCTCAAAGTCCAACATCGGGCTCTCTGCAGGGAGACTGCTTCTCTCTGTCCCTATATCTCAGCCTTTCCTGAATAAATAAAATCTTCTTTTAAAAATGTCCCATCTATATGTTACAAGTGATTCATTTTAGACATTATAACACCTGCATATTGAAAGTGACGGGGTGGAGAAACATTTATCATGCAAATGAATGTCAAAAGAAAGAGTAGCAATACTCATATTGGACAAGCTACACTTTTTGCTCTTTTTTTGTTTTGTTTTATAAAAAAATTATTTTTTATTGGTGTTCAATTTACCAACATACAGAATAACACCCGGTGCTCATCCCGTCAAGTGTCCCCCTCAGTCCTTGTCACCCATTCACCCCCACCCCCCGCCCTCCTCCCCTTCCACCACCCCTAGTTCATTTCCCAGAGTTAGGAGTCTTTATGTTCTGTCTCCCTTTCTGATATCTCCCACACATTTCTTCTCCCTTGCCTTATATTCCCTTTCACTATTATTTATATTCCCCAAATGAATGAGAACATACAATGTTTGTCCTTCTCCGATTGACTTATTTCACTCAGCATAATACCCTCCAGTTCCATCCACGTCGAAGCAAATGGTGGGTATTTGTCGTTTCTAATGACTGAGTAATATTCCATTGTATACATAAACCACATCTTCTTTATCCATTCATCTTTCGATGGACACCGAGGATCCTTCCACAGTTTGGCTATTGTGGACATGGCTGCTAGAAACATCGGGGGCAGGTGTCCCGGCAT
Organism: Nyctereutes procyonoides; assembly: GCF_905146905.1. Classification (NCBI taxonomy): domain Eukaryota; kingdom Metazoa; phylum Chordata; class Mammalia; order Carnivora; family Canidae; genus Nyctereutes; species Nyctereutes procyonoides. Next base: position 59,185,689 of record NW_026575125.1, on the reverse strand, counting down.
ATCATTGCATCTGAATCTTTGGGGTAAATCCCCAACATTGCAATTGCTGGGTCGTAGGGCAGGTCTATTTTGAACTCTTTGAGGAACCTCCACACCGTTTTCCAGAGTGGCTGTACCAGTTCACATTCCCACCAACAGTGTAAGAGTGTTCCCTTTTCTCCGCATCCTCTCCAACATTTGTGGTTTCCTGCCTGGTTAATGTTCCCCATTCTCACTGGTGTGAGGTGGTATCTCATTGTGGTTTTGATTTGTATTTCCCTGATGGCAAGTGATGCAGAGCATTTTCTCATGTGCATGTTGGTCATGTCTATGTCTTGCTCTGTGAGATTTCTGTTCATGTCTTATGCCCATTTCATGATTGGATTGTTTGTTTCTTTGCTGTTGAGTTTAATAAGTTCTTTATAGATGTTGGAAACTAGCACTTTATCTGATATGTTATTTGCAAATATCTTCTCCCATTCTGTAGGTTGTCTTTGAGTTTTGTTGACTGTATCCTTTGCTGTGCAAAAGCTTCTTATCTTGATGAAGTCCCAATAGTTCATTTTTGCTTTTGTTTCTTTTGCTTTCGTGGATGTATCTTGCAAGAATTTACTGTGGCTGAGTTCAAAAAGGGTGTTCCTGTGTTCTCCTCTAGGATTTTGATGGCATCTTGTCTCACATTTAGATCTTTCATCCATTTTGAGTTTATCTTTGTGTATGGTGCAAGAGAGTGGTCTAGTTTCATTCTTCTGCATGTGGATGTCCAATTTTCCCAGCACCATTTATTGAAGAGACTGTCTTTCTTCCAGTGGATCGTCTTTCCTCCTTTATCGAATATTAGTTGACCATAAAGCTCAGGGTCCACTTCTGGGTTCTCTATTCTGTTCCATTGATCTATGTGTCTGTTTTTGTGCCAGTACCACACTGTCTTGATGACCACAGCTTTGTAGTACAACCTGAAATCTGGCATTGTGATGCCCCCAGCTATGGTTTTCTTTTTTAGAATTCCCCTGGCTATTCGGGGTTTTTTCTGATTCCACACAAATCTTAAAATAATTTGTTCTAACTCTCTGAAGAAAGTCCATGGTATTTTGATAGGGATTGCATTAAACGTGTAAATTGCCCTGGGTAACATTGACATTTTCACAATATTAATTCTGCCAATCCATGAGCATGGAATATTTTTCCATCTCTTTGTGTCTTCCTCAATTTCTTTCAGAAGTGTTCTATAGTTTTTAGGGTATAGATCCTTTACCTCTTTAGTTAGGTTTATTCCTAGGTATCTTCTGCTTTTGGGTGCAATTGTAAATGGGATTGACTCCTTAATTTCTCTTTCTTCAGTCTCATTGTTAGTGTATAGAAATGCCATTGATTTCTGGGTATTGATTTTGTATCCTGCCACGCTACCAAGTTGCTGTATGAGTTCTAGCAATCTTGGGGTGGAGGCTTTTGGGTTTTCTATGTAGAGGATCATGTCATTGGCGAAGAGGGAGAGTTTGACTTCTTCTTTGCCAATTTGAATGCCTTTAATGTCTTTTTGTTGTCTGATTGTTGAGGCTAGGACTTCCAATACTATGTTGAATAGCAGTGGTGAGAGTGGACATCCCCGTCTTGTTCCTGATCTTAGGGGAAAGGCTCCCAGTGCTTCCCCACTGAGAATGATATTTGCTGTGGGCTTTTCATTGATGGCTTTTAAGATGTTGAGGAAAGTTCCCTCTATCCCTACACTCTGAAGAGTTTTGATCAGGAATGGATGCTGTTTTTTGTCAAATGCTTTCTCTGCATCTAATGAGAGGATCATATGGTTCTTGGTTTTTCTCTTGCTGATATGATGAATCACATTGATTGTTTTACGAGTGTTGAACCAGCCTTGTGTTCCGGGGATAAATCCTACTTGGCCATGGTGAATAATTTTCTTAATGTGTTGTTGGATCCTATTGGCTCGTATCTTGCTGAGAATTTTTGCATCCATGTTCATCAGGGATATTGGTCTATAATTCTCCTTTTTGGTGGGGTCTTTGTCTGGTTTTGGAATTAAGGTGATGCTGGCCTCATAGAATGAATTTGGAAGTACTCCATCTCTTTCTATCTTTCCAAACAGCTTTAGTAGAATAGGTATGGTTTCTTCTTTAAACGTTTGATAGAATTCCCCTGGGAAGCCATCTGGCCTAGGACTCTTGTGTCTTGGGAGGTGTTTGATGACTGCTTCAATTTCCTTCCTGGTTATTGGCCTGTTTGGTTTTCTATTTCTTCCTATTCCAGTTTTGGTAGTTTGTGGCTTTCCAGGAATGCGTCCATTTCTTCTAGATTGCCTAATTTATTGGCGTATACCTGTTCATAATATGTTTTTAAAATCGTTTGTTTTTCCTTGGTGTTGGTAGTGATCTCTCCTTTCTCATTCATGTTTTTATTAATTTGAGTCTTCTCTCTCTTCTTTTTAATAAGGCTGGCTAATGGTTTATCTATCTTATTAATTCTTTCAAAGAACCAACTCCTAGTTTTGTTGATCTGTTCCACAGTTCTTCTGGTCTCAATTTCGTTGAGTTCTGCTCGAAGCTTAATTCACTCTGTTCTTCTGCTGGGCATAGGATCTGTCTGCTGTTTTTTCTCTAGCTCCTTTATGTGTAAGGTTAGCTTTTGTATTTGAGTTCTTTCCAGTTTTTGAATGGATGCTTGTATTGCGATGCATTTCCCCCTCAGGACTGCTTTTGCTGCATCCCAAAGATTTTGAACGGTTGTATCTTCATTCTCATTAGTGTCCATGAATCTTTTTAATTCTTCCTTAATTTCCTGTTTGACCCTTTCATCTTTTAGCAGGATGGTCCTTAGCCTCCATGTATTTGAGGTCCTTCCAAACTTCTTGTTGTGATTTAGTTCTAATTTCAAGGCATTATGGTCTGAGAATATGCAGGGGACGATCCCAATCTTTTGGTATCGGTTCAGACCCGATTTGTGACCCAGTATGTGGTCTATTCTGGAGAAAGTTCCATGTGCACTTGAGAAGAATGTGTATTCATTTGAGTTTGGATGTAAAGTTCTGTAGATATCTGTGAAATCTATCTGGTCCAGTGTATCCTTTAAAGCTCTCGTTTCTTTGGAGATGTTGTGCTTAGAAGACCTATCGAGGGTAGAAAGAGCTAGATTGAAGTCACCAAGTATAAGTGCATTATTATCTAAGTATTTCTTCACTTTGGTTATTAATTGGTTTAAATATTTGGCAGCTCCCACATACGGGGCATATATATTGAGGATTTTAAGTCCTCTTGTGTATAGATCCTTTAAGAATGATATAGTGCCCCTCTTCATCTCTCACTACAGTCTTCGGGGTAAATTTTAGTTTATCTGATATATGATGGCTACCCCTGCTTTCTTTTGAGGACCATTTGAATGGTAAATGGTTCTCCAACCTTTTATTTTCAGGCTGTTGGTGTCCTTCTGTCTAAAATGAGTCTCTTGTAGACAGCAAATAGATGGGTCCTGCTTTTTTATCCAGTCTGAAACCCTGCGCCTTTTGATGGGGTCATTAAGCCAGTTCACGTTCAGAGTTACTATTGAAAGATATGAGTTTATTGTCATCATGATATCTATTTAGTCTTTGTTTTTGTGGATTGTTCCACTGGACTTCTTCTTAACGTGTAATTTTAAGAGTCCCGTTAAAATTTCTTGCAGAGCTGGTTTGGAGGTCACATGTTCTTTCAGTTCCTGCCTTTCTTGGAAGCTCTTTATCTCTCCTTCCATTCTGAATGAGAGCCTTGCTGGATAAAGTATTCTTGGTTGCATGTTTTTCTCATTTAGGACCCTGAATATATCCTGCCAGCCCTTTCTGGCCTGCCAGGTCTCTGTGGAGAGGTCTGCTGTTACCCTAATACTCCTCCCCATGAAAGTCAGGGATTTCTTGTCTCTTGCTGCTTTAAGGATCTTCTCTTTATCTTTGGAATTTTCAAGCTTCACTATTAAATGTCGAGGTGTTGAATGGTTTTTATTGATTTTAGGGGGGGGATATCTCTATTTCCTGGATCTGAATGCCTGTTTCCCTTCCCAGATTAGGAAAGTTTTCAGCTAGGATTTGCTCAAATACATATTCTGGATCTCTGTCCCTTTCGGCGCCCTCGGGAATCCCAATTAAACATAGGTTTTTCTTCTTCAGGCTGTAGTTTATTTCGCTTAATCTATCTTCATGGTCTTTTAATGTTTGTCTCTTTTTTCCTCAGTTTCCCTCTTTGCCATCAACTTGTCTTCTATGTCACTCACTTGTTCTTCCACCTCGTTAACCCTTGTCGTTAGGACTTCTAGTTTGGATTGCATCTCATTCAATTGATTTTTAATTTCTGCCTGATTAGCTCTAAATTCTGCAGTCATGAAGTCTCTTGAGTCCTTTATGCTTTTTTCTAGAGCCACCAGTAGCTTTATAATAGTGCTTCTGAATTGGCTTTCTGACATTGAATTGTAATCCAGATTTTGTAACTCTGTGGGAGAGAGGACTATTTCTGATTCTTTCTTTTGAGGTGAGGTTTTCCTTCTAGTCATTTTGCTCAGTGTAGAGTGGCCAAAAACAAGTTGTACTGGGAAAAGGAGAAAAAGAGAGGAGAGACAGAAGGAAAGAAAAGAGAAAAAGGAAAAAGAAAAAAGGAAGGAAAAAAGGAAAAAAAGAGAAGAAAAAGAAAGAAAGAAGGGAAAAATGGGTGAGGGAAGCAAACAGAAATCAAAAAGCAAGAAAAAACAAAAACAAACAAACAAACAAAAAAAAAAACCACGGGGGAGTATCTTCTGTTTCTGTATACTTTAAGTCCCTTGACTTCCCCTGGAACTTGTCCTTGGAGCTGGTCTTCGGGGGAGGGGCCTGTTGTGCTTATTTTCAGGTGTTAGCACTTGGGGGAGCTGCTCTGCCCCCTGCCTGCTGCAGGGCTCAGTGGGGGTTGTTTACCCCGTGAGACCTCAGGAGGAACAGCCACAGTGCCTATGGCAGCTCTGGAAACCTGGATTCAGCTCCCACAGTAACTACAGAGCTCTCAGTCTGCAGGGCCTGGAGGCTCCGGGTGCGGGGCCGCTGATCTGCTCAGCTCGGGGCAGGAGCATCCTCGCTGTCCTGGGCCCTCCCGGCCTCTGCCTGTCCCGGGGGGGAGGCCGGATCCTGGGCTGTGTCCCGGCGCCCTGTGCTCCCGGGCCTGCGTTGTTGGATTCGCGCTCCCGGCTGTGCAGCCGCCTCTCCGCGGAGCCGCCGCCCGAGCCCCTCCGAGCTGCTCCGGGTCCCGCCGTGCTCGCTGCAGCCGTTAGGGAGCTCCGCGCACTCTCCTGGGCGCGCAGGTGTCTGTTAGTGTCCCAGGGAGCCTGAGGGCATCCCCGCCCTCCTGGGATCTTGCTCTAACTCCCTGCGAGCCCTTTTCCACCCGGGAAGGTTGGTGCAGCTCCTGCTTCTCCGGGACGGGGCTCTCCTGTCCTGGGGACACTCGCCCTGGCCTCAGCCCGGCTCCTCGCGGGGCCCCTCCCCCTCGGAGTCCTTTTGTTTTTATTTCTTTTCCCCGTCTTCCTACCTTGATAGAAGCGCGAACTCTTCTCACTGTAGCATTCCAGCTGGTCTCTCTTTAAATCTCAGGCCGAATTCATAGATTTTCAGGATGATATGAAGGTTATCTAGGTAATTTGTTGGGGACAGGTGATTTGGGGACCCTACTCTTCCGCCATCTTGCCCCTCCTCCACTTTTTGTTCTTGTATTGTTTTAGTCCCGCTTCATTATCAGATTAGTACCAGCCTCATGGAATGATTTTGAATATGTTTCTTCTATTCCTTGTAAGATTTTGATAAAGACTGTAACTAATTACAGTTTTTTTAAAATGTTTGGTGGGGTTCACCAATGAAGCCATGTTGTCTTCGGTTTTTCTGCGCTGGGAGATTTTGTATTCCTTTTTTTAAAATTTTTATTTATTTATGATAGTCACACACACAGAGAGAGAGAGAGAGGCAGAGACACAGGCAGAGGGAGAAGCAGACTCCATGCACCGGGAGCCTGACGTGGGATTCGATCCCGGGTCTCCAGGATCGCGCCCTGGGCCAAAGGCAGGTGCCAAACCGCTGCGCCACCCAGGGATCCCAGAGTTTGTATTTCTAATTCAAATTTCATTCTTATTGTTGGTCTAAGAACATCCCCTATTTATTGGATTCATGATTCATGATTCAATCTTGGTAACTGGTGCATTTCTAGGAATTACCTGTATTTTTTTCGAAGTTAACTGACTTGTTAGTATATAATTGTTTATAGTAATCTTATCATACTATGTATTTCTGTGGTTATCTGTTGTATTCTTTCCTTTTCCATTTCTCATTTTTTTAAAAAAATATTTTATTTATTTATTCATGAGAAACAGAGAGAGAGGGGCAGAGACACAGGCACAGAGAGAAGCAGGCTCCGTGCAGGGAGCCTGACGTGGGACTCGATCCTGGGTCTCCAGGATCACGCCCTGGGCTGAAGGCAGATGCTCAACCGCTGAGCCACCCAGGTGTCCCATCCATTTCTCATTTTTGTTTTCAAGTCATCTCTTAATGTAGTTAAAGCATTTCTAAATTTTATTTATTTCTGGGGGGAGAAAACTGGTCATTAATTTCAATGTTATATAATTATATATCCTGGTCTCTATTTTATTTATTTCTGATTTTTCTCCATTATTTTCTTCTTCTACTAAATTTCAGCTTTCTTCTTTTTCTAGTTCCTTGTTGTAATGCTGTTTATTTGAAGCTTTTTTCTTAATAGTAGCTTTTAAGGCATAAATTTCACTCTGACATCTGCTTTGCTGCATCCCATAGGATTTGGAATATTATGTTTTCTTTTTCTCTGTTTTGTGATAAATTTTTATTTCTTATTTGGCCCATTGCTTATGCAGGAGTCTGTTTTTAATATTTACATATTAAATATTTAATATTTTTAAAAAGAAATCTATCTTGAAAATTAAAAAGACAATGACTGATTTAAAAAAAAAGACAAATTGAGTCAGAGTATCTCTTATTTGAAGCTGAGGACAATATAACCAATAAAATTTCCAAACATGGTGGAAGCAATCACATATTTTAATTTGACCCAAAATGTAGTCTTTATAAGCTCATCTACAAAAATCTTCATCATGCTTCTGAAAGTTAAAAAAAAAGTGTATTATTACCTAGAGGTGAGTTAACAGTTTCTGGCAAACCTTGACTTTCATTTGATGTCACAGTTAACAGCTTTGAAGTCACAATGGGGTCTAATTGTATCACAAGCAAATTGAACTATGCCCTATAGAGCAAAATCAGAGGAATTCTGAGTAAAAGAATATGATTCTATAGTTGAGTGATGAGAGGCAATAGCAGGAAAAAGAATAAGAAGTTTGTGTAATCTCATTGTATACTTGCTTTGTTAGTAATATTCTTCAATGCCAAGATTCAACCTAAAAAATTGAATGATCACAAAAGATATTACAATGCTTTGGTGAAGCTCCTTTCTTCTAATGGATTCATAATTTCTTTTAGAAGTCATTAGATACTACCTCATTCATCCTTACTCCATCCCTGTGATTATTTTTGTTGTACACATTGGTAAACTGAACTTTTTGTGGTCAATGGTAGTACCTTGTTTAAAACTATCCTTTGGCAAGGAAGAAAAATAAGCAAGTAAGGTTGTCTATTGCAGAGTGAAGGTAATGATACTAGCTGCCTGGAGTGGAACTAGAATCAACAAGGTAAAAGTAACAGGAACCACTTTCAATTCACAATAAAAAAAGTTATCATAGGGACTCCTGGGTGGCTCTGCGTTTGAGTGTCTGCCTTTGGCTCAGGGCATGATCCTGGAGTCCTGGGATTGAGTCCCACATCGGGCTTCCTGCATGGAGCCTTCTACTCCCTCTGTCTGTGTCTGTGCCTCTCTCTGTGTGTCTCTCATGAATAAATAAATAAAAACTTTAAAAAAAAGCTTATCCTAGCAAGTAAAGACCCAACCATGGAGTTGGCTGCTCCAAGGATTCCTGAATGTAACTTCTCATCATTACAAGTTTGGGAGCTACATCTGTCAGGAAGGCAATAGAAAGGATTCTCCCATTGTTGTCATATCCAAAATTCTATGAAAGTTAAGATTATATGATTCTACTCTCAAATACTATAAGAGAAATGACACTCTAGTGAGTATTGGTATGCATAAAAAGGTAAAATTATTAGAATAGCTAGAAGTTCAAGAAAATAAATTCTTATTTCTTTAATAATCATGACTGTAGGCCCAAGAGGGTAATCTGGGCACCAGTTCTTCCACATATTATTTATCTACTATGCTAACAATCCCATGAAAGGACCAGAGATGACTCCCCTACTTTCCTGGAAAAATGAAGAGATAGAAAGGTTTAGCACACCACTTATAAGTGCTGCTGACTAATGAGATAAGTGAATGTATTTATTTTTGAGAGTCTGAAATCAGTATTGATTTATTTTACCACTGGAACCCTATTATACTTGTCTCTCTGGACTGTTCACTCACTCTCCCTCTCTGGCTTGTCTGTCAACCTTCTCCATGTTGAGTGTGTACCCACATACTGTGTTTGGTGATTATATCACTGTTTGGCTGGACAGCAACTAAAAATCACCCTGGGTGGCCTGACTCCAAAAATAGTATCTACTCATTAGGCCAATGGTTCCTTGTCTATCTGGGAACAACTTTTCTCATTAAGGTTCTTTATCTACCCTATCCCATTTTTGTTGCCCTGTCTATGTTTGTCTACATACCATTCATGTACTCTTCTAAACAAAAGCTATTATAAGGCAGCTAGGGAAATCTCAACATCATGACATGCCAAAAACTCTTTGCATTATCCATTACAGCACTTATCGCATTCTATTTTTTTAGTATTCCTGTCTGGTTTTTCCCATTAAACTGTGAGCTTCAGGGAAAGAACTGTGGCTTCATCTTCATATCCTCACTGTGTAATTCAGTGTTTGGCATAGGGTAAGTTTTCAATGTGTACTTAAATGAACAAAACTACCAAAATGCTTACTATCAATATGTTTATAGTGAGTATACAATAACCTAGACAATATAGTTTTAGATTTGATCAAAAGCATTCTGACCAACATAATATGCCTGGAAAAGAACACAATGCCTTTTTTAAAAAGAAGGATGAAGCGTTTCTCAGTTCTGTTTTATTTTTTTTAATTTTTATTTATTTATGATAGTCACAGAGAGAGAGAGAGAGAGAGAGGCAGAGACATAGGCAGAGGGAGAAGCTGGCTCCATGCACCGGGAGCCTGACGTGGGATTCGATCCTGGGTCTCCAGGATCACGCCCTGGGCCAAAGGCAGGCGCCAAACCGCTGCGCCACCCAGGGATCCCTCAGTTCTGTTTTATAAACTTGCTTAGATACTTTGTTTTGTCACACTGTAAGAGTGAGTTTGTTAAAAATTTCCTAATCACACTGAGTTACTTTACTGTGAAAATCACAAAGGCTAAGGATTACATAGTCATTTATGGCTATAAAATACATGTACTTAGGTAAGTGTGTAAAATTCAAACTTCTAAAGGACTTCAAACTTTGAAAACAAGAGTGTTTGTTGGGCATAGTCTGGAGATAAATTAGGAGTGTTAGCAGATTTAGAATGAAGGCTGGAAACAAAAAGGATTCAAAATAATAATATAGATACAATAAGCAACATGAAGCAATTTTGTCTTTATTTTTATGATTTTTAAATTAATAGCATTGCGTTTTGTTTTTATATAAGGAATGTGTGCTTATAGGAAAAATTTAAATTCACCACTATAAAAACAAAAAATCACTTGTAGAACTATCATAAAAAATAATTACAATTGGCAATTTGGTGATGACTTTCTAGTCTTCCTTTGTTGAATATTATGAATAATTATAAAAGTAATGGTATGACTGATTAAATTTAATAGCTGCATTAAGGGGAGGAGCTAAGATGGTAGCATAGGCAGACCCTAGGCTCATCTCATCCCTCAAAAATCACTAGATAACCATCCATTCTAAATACCTCAGAAATCAACCTGAAGACTGACAGAATAAACTCTACAACTAGAGGGACAATGAAGCCACAATGAAGAAGGTTAGGAAGTGTAGAGATGTGGTTTGGGGGAGAAATGGATCATGGGTGCTGTAGAAGGGAGGGAGCCATGGTCATGGAGAAAGGCAAGAAAGAAGAACAAATGGAATGCATAAGGAGAACACTTCCCCAAAGTCATTGGTTGGGAAAAGCACAGGGGCTGATTTTTGTGAGTTCTTGGCAACCACCGGGGCATAAAGCCTGGAGTTTTATTTTTTTTTTATTTATGATAGTCACACAGAGAGAGAGAGAGAGAGAGAGAGAGAGAGAGGCAGAGACACAGGCAGAGGGAGAAGCAGGCTCCATGCACCGGGAGCCCGACGTGGGATTCGATCCCGGGTCTCCAGGATCGCACCCTGGGCCAAAGGCAGGCGCTAAACCGCTGAGCCACCCAGGGATCCCAAAACCTGGAGTTTTAAAAGTCAGTGAGTTTGGCTGAGGCCAAACCCTAAAGGTACTGCTAGGTCATAAATCAGGCCTCAACAAGTACAAAAAAAACTGAGATGAAAGCATGCATATTTTCTGACCACAATACCATGTAATCTGAAGTCAACCATAAGAAAAAATCTGGAAAGGCTACAAATACATGGAAGTAAAACAACATGCAATCGAACAGTGAATGGGTCAAGTTAGGAAGTCAAAAAAGAAAAATACAGGGAAAAAATGAAAATACTATGGTCCAAAACCATCCCATGGGGATGCAGCAAAAGTGGTCCTAAGGGGAAAGTATATAGCAATACAGGCCCACCTCCAACGGCAAGAAAAAAAATCTCAAATATACAACCTAACTTTACATCAAAAGGAACTAGAAAAAGAATAACAAAAGAAGCCTAGAGCCAACAGAAAAAGGAAAATAATAAAGATTAGAACAGAAATAAATGATATAAATAAGTAAAATCTTTTGGAAAAAAAGAAATAAATGATATAGAAACTAAAAAAAAAAAAGAACTGGTCAATGAAGCCAAGAGTTGGTTCTTTTTTTAAAAAAAAGATTTTATATATTTATTCACGAGAGAAACAGAAAGAGAGGCAGAGACACAGGCAGAGGGAGGAGAAGCAGGCTCCATGCAAGGAGCCCAATGCAAGACCCGATCCCAGGAATCTGGGATCATACCCTGAGCCAAAGGCAGATGCCCAACTGCTGAGCCACCCAGGCATCCCCAAGAGTCGGTTCTTTAAAAAAATTTTGATAAACCTCTAGCCAGACTCATCAAAAAGAAAAGAGAAAGGACAAAATAAACAAAATCACAAAGGAGACTGGGAAGTATCACCACAGAAGAAAAACAATTATAAGAGAATATTATATTTAAAAAAAACTATATGCCAACAAATTGGACAACCTGGAAGAAATGGATAAATTCTTAGAAACATATAAACTACAAAAACTGAAACAAGAAGAAATTCAAAACCTGAACAGACTGATCATCAGCAAGAAAACTGAGTCAATAATTAAAAATTTCCCAACATACAAGTCCAGGGCCAGATGGCTTCACTGGTGAATTCTACCAAATATTTAAAGAAGAATACCTGTTCTCCTCAAACTATTCCAAAAATAGAAATGAAAGGAAAACTACCAAATTCATTCTATGAGGGCAACATTACCCTGACACCAAAGCCAGATAAAGACTCCACTACAAAAGAGTACAACAGGAAAATATTTCTAATGAACACGGATCTAAAAATTCTCAACAAAATACTAGCCAATCAAATCCAACAATTATTAAAAGAATCATTCATCACAATCAAATGGGATTTATTCCTGGGCTGCAAGTATAGTTTAATATTCATAAATCCATCAATGTGATATACCACATTAATGAAAGAAAATATAAGAACCATATGATCCTCTCAATCTACGCAGAAAGAGCATTTCACAAAGTACAACATTCATTCACGATAAAAACCCGCAACAAAGTAGGTTTAGAGACAACAGGCCTCAACATAAGAAAGGCCATATATGAAAGGTTCACAGTCAATATCATCCTGAATAAGGAAAAACTGAGAGCTTTTCCTCTACAGTCAGGAACAAGACAGAGATGTCCACTCTCACCACTGCTATTCAACATAGTACTAGAAGTCCTAGCCTCAGCAATAAGGCAACAAAAAGAAATAAAAGGCATTCAAATTGGCAAAGAAGAAGTCAAACTCTCCCTCTTCACAAATGACATGAAAATGTACGGAGAAAACCCCAAAGACTCCACCCCAAGATTGCTAGAACTCATATAGCAATTCGGCAGTATGGCAGGATACAAAAATCAGTGCGCAGATATCAGTGGCATTTCTATACACTAACAGTGAGACTGAAGAAACAGAAATTAAGGAGTCACTCCCATTTACAATTTCACCCAAAAACATAAGATACCTAGGAATAAACCTAACCAAGAGGTAAAGGATCTATACCCTAAAAACTACAGAACACTTCTGAAAGACTTTGAGGAAAACACAAAGAGATGGAAAAATATTCCATGCTCATGGACTGGAATAATTAATATGTTGAAAATGTCAGTGCTACCCAGGGCAATTTACACATTTAATGCAATCCCTATCAAAATACCATAGACTTTCTTCAGAGAGTGGGACAAATCATCTTAACATTTGTGTGGAATCAGAAAAGACCCCGAATAGCCAGGGGAATATTGAAAAAGAAAACTATAGCTGGGGGCATCACAATACCAGATTTCAGGTTGTACTACAAAGCTGTGGTCACCAAGACAGTGTGGTACTGGCACAAAAACAGACACATAGATCAATGGAACAGAATAGAGGAACCAGAAGTGGACCCTGAACTTTATAGTCAACTAATATTCGATAAAGGAGGAAAGACACTGGAAGAAAGACAGCCTCTTCAGCAAATGGTGCTGGGAAAATTGGACATCCACATGCAGAAGAATGAAACTGGACCACTCTCTTTCACCATACACAAAGATAAACTCAAAATGGATGAAAAATCTAAATGTGAGACAAGATTCCATCAAAATCCTAGAGGAGAACACAGGCAACACCCTTTTTGAACTCAGCCACAGTAACTTCTTGCAAGATACATCCACGAAGGCAAAAGAAACAAAAGCAAAAATGAACTATTGGGACTTCATCAAGATAAGAAGCTTTTGCACAGCAAACGATACAGTCAACAAAACTAAAAGACAACCTACAGAATGGGAGAAGTTATTTGCAAATGACGTATCAGATAAAGGGCTAGTTTCCAAGATCTATAAAGAACTTACTAAACTCATCAGCAAAGAAACAAACAATCCAATCATGAAATAGGCAAAAGACATGAACAGAAATCTCACAGAGGAAGACATAGACATGGCCAACATGCACATGAGAAAATGCTCTGCATCACTTGCCATCAGGGAAATACAAATCAAAACCACAATGAGATACCACCTCACACCAGTGAGAATGGTGAACATTAACAAGGCAGGAAACCACAAATGTTGGAGAGGATGCGGAGAAAAGGGAACCCTCTTACACTGTTGGTGGGAATGTGAACTGGTGCAGCCACTCTGGAAAACTGTGTGGAGGTTCCTCAAAGAGTTAAAAATAGACCTGCCCTATGACTCAGCAATTGCACTTTTGGGGATTTACCCCAAAGATGCAGATGCAATGAAACGCCGGGACACCTGCACCCCGATGTTTCTAACAGCAATGTCCACAATAGCCAAACTGTGGAAGGATCCTCGGTATCCATCGAAAGATGAATGGATAAAGAAGATGTGGTTTATGTATACAATGGAATATTACTCAGTCATTAGAAACGACAAATACCCACCATTTGCTTCAACGTGGATGGAACTGGAGGGTATTATGCTGAGTGAAATAAGTCAATCGGAGAAGGACAAACATTATATGTTCTCATTCATTTGGGGAATATAAATAATAGTGAAAGGGAATAGAAGGGAAGGGAGAAGAAATGGGTAGGAAATATCAGAAAGGGAAACAGAATATAAAGACTCCTAACTCTAGGAAACGAACTAGGGGTGGTGGAAGGGGAGAAGGGCGGGGGGGGGGGTGTGTGAATGGGTGACGGGCACTGAGGAGGGCACGTGACAGTATGAGCACTGGGTGTTATTTTGTATGTTGGCAAATTGAACACCAATAAAAAAAATTGAACACCAATAAAAAATAAAGTTATTATTTAAAAAAATAAAAAATAAATAAAAAATAAAATAAAACAAAGCTGTGGTCATCAAGACAGTGTGGTACTGGCACAAAAACAGACACATAGATCAATGGAACAGAATAGAGAATCCAGAAGTGGACCCTCAACTTTATGGTCAACTAATATTCGACAAAGCAGGAAAGACTATCCACTGGAAAAAAGACAGTCTCTTCAATCAATGGTGCTGGGGAAATTGGACATCCACATGCAGAAGAATGAAACTAGACCATTCTCTTACACCATACACAAAGATAAATGGATAAAGAAGATGTGGTCTATGTATACAATGGAGTATTACTCAGCCATTAGAAATGACAAATACCCACTATTTGCTTTGACGTGGATGGAACTGGAGGGTATTATGCTGAGTGAAGTAAGTCAATCAGAGAAGGACAACATTATATGGTCTCATTCATTTGGGGAATATAAAAAGTAGTGAAAGGGAATAAAGGGGAAACAAGAGAAAATGAGTGAAAATATCAGTGAGGATGACAGAACATGAGAGACACCTAACGCTGGGAAATGAACAAGTGGTAGTGGAAGGAGGGTGGGCGGGGTGGCTGGGTGACGGGCATTGAGGGAGGCACTTGATAGGATGAGCACTGGGTGATATGCTATATGTTGGCAAATTGAACTCTAATAAAAAAAGATTGAAGCAGAAATAAATTATACAGAAACTAAAAAAAATAGAATAGATCAATGAAGATTACTGAAGTAAATAAAATCACATATGAGACAGGAGAAATAAACACTACCACAGAAACACTAATCATAAGAGATTACTGTGAAAAGTATATATGGGGCAGCCCCAGTGGCATAACGGTTTAGTGCCACCTGCAGCCCAGGGCATGATCCTGGAGACCCTCTCTGCATGGTGCCTGTTTCTCCCTCTGCCTGTGTCTCTGCCTCCCCCCCTCTCTCTATGTGTGTCTCTATGAATAAATAAATAAAGTCTTTTAAAAAAAAGAAAAAGTATATGGCAACAAATTGGACAACGTGGAAGAAATGGATAAGCTCCTGTAAACATAAACTACCAAACTGAAACAAGAAATAGAAAATTTGAAAAGATCAGTAACCAGCAAAGAAATTGAATCAGTAATCACAAGACCCCAAGAAACAAAAGTCCAGAGCCAGATGGCTTCACAGGCAAATTCTACCACACATTTAAAGAGTTAATACCTATTCTTCTCAAACTATTCCAAAAAATGAAAAAGGAATGAAAACTGCCAAAATTATTCTATGAGTCCAGCATTGCCCTGACACCATAACCAGATAAAGACATCACTAAAAAATGTACAGGCCAATATTCCTGATGAACATGGATGCATAAATTTTCAACAAAATACTAGCAAGACAAATTCAACAGTACATTCCCTCTGATCAAGTGACTTATTCATGGACTGCAGTGAGGTTCGATATTTGCAAATCAATCAACGTGATACATCACATCACTAAAAGAAAGGATAAGGACCATAAGGTCATTTCAATAGGTGAAGAAAAAGCATTTAACAAGGTACAACATTGATTCGTGATAAAAAAAAAAAGCTTCAACAAAGTAGGTTTAGAGGGAACTTACTTCAACATAATAAAAGCCATATACGAAAAACCCACAGCTAACATCATCCTAATTGGGAAAAAACACAGCCTTTCCCTAAGGTCAGGAGCCAGACCAGACAACTCTCACCACTTTTATATAACATAGTACTGGAAGTCCTAATTGCAGCAATCAACAACAATAAGAAATAAAAAGCAACAAAATCAGTAAGAAAAAAAGTAAACTTTCACTATTTGCAGATGACATACTATATACAGAATACCTGGAAGACTCTATGAAAAACCTCCTAGAAGTGATATACAAATTCAGTAAATCTTCAGGATACAAAATCAATATACAGAAATCTGTTGCATTTCTATATACCAATAGTGAAGCTGCAAAAAGAGAAATTAAGATAATCCCATGTACAATTGTACCCAAAATAATAAGGTACCTAGGAATAAACCTAACCAAAAGAGGTGAAAGATCTATATTCTGAACGCTATAAAACACTGATAAAAGAAATTGATGAAAACACAAAGAAACAGGAAGACATTCCATGTTCATGGATTGGAAGAACCAATATTGTTAAAATGTCCATACTACCAAAAGCAATCTACAGATCTAATGCAATCCCTATCAAAATAGCAAAAGAATTTTTCACAGAACTAGAGCAAATAATCCTGATATTTGTATGGATCTACAAAAGACTCCAAATAGCCAAAGAAATCATGAGAAGGGAGGGGGGGACAAAGCTGGATGTATCAAGCTCCCAGATTTCAACCTATACTACAAAGCTATAGTACTCAAAATAGTATGATACTGGCAGAAAAACACATGTGTCAATGAAAAAGAATAGGGAACCCAGATATAAAGTCACAATTATATGGTCAATATTCAATGACAAAGGAGGCAAGAATGCACAATGGGGAAAAGACAATCTCTTTCCAATAAATGGTATTGAAAAAACCAGACAACATGCAAAAGAATAAAAGCAGACCACTTTCGTACACCATACACAAATATAAACCAACTAGATTATGAAACCAAAAACTCCTAAAAGAAAATATAGGCAGTAAACTCTTAGACATCAGTCTTGGCAATATTCTTCTGGAACTGGCTCCTCAAGCAAAGTAAATAAAAGCAAAAATAAACAATTGGTACTAGATCAAACTAAAAAGCTTTGGCATGGCAAAAGAAGACACCAACAAAACAAAGGCAATCTGCTAAATAGGAAAAGATATTTGCCAACGATATATCTGATAATGGGTTAATATGTAAAGAATTCATACATCTCGGGGCACCTGGGTGGCACAGTTGGTTAAGCATCTAACTCTTGGTTTCAGCTCAGGTGGTGATCTCACCATCATGAGATTGAGTCCTGCATCAGGTTCCACACTCGGCAGGGAGTCTGATTGAGATTCATATTCTCTCTCTTTCTCTCTCAAATAAATAAATCATTAAAAGGTAAGAATTCATACAATTCAATGTCAAAAGACAATCATATTAAAAAATATATACCATGGTGAAAACAGTTTCCAAAAACTTAAAAGATATAAATACCATATGAGCCAGAAATTCCACTTCTGGGTATTTATCCAAAGAAAACAAAAACACTAATTTGATATATGCCACTATGTGTATTGCAGCATTATTTATAGTACCCATGATATGAAAGCAATCAAATGTCCATCAATAGATAAATGGATAAAGAAGATGTAATATATATGTGTGTGTGTGTGTATATATATATATATATATATATATATATATATATATACACACACAATAGACTATTATTCAGCCACAAACAAGAGTGAAGTCTTGCCATTTGTGAAAACATGGATGGACCTAGAGAGCACTATGCTAAATAAAATAAGACAAAGACAAATACCATATGATTTTACTTACATGTGGAATATTAAACAAAACAAACAAAACAGACTCATAAATACAGAGAACAAACTGGTGGTTTCCAGATGGAAGGGGTTGAGGGGGATGAGCAAAATAGATGCAGATTAAGAGGTACAAAATTCCAGCATAAAATAAATAACTGGGATATAAAGTACACCATAGGGAATATAGCCAATAATATTATAATAACTATGTATGATAACTAGATTTGTCATGTTGATCATTTCATAATGTATATATCTAATCACTATGCTGTATACCTGAAACTAATATAATATCGTATGTCAACTATACCTTAGTTTTAAAAATACTATTAAAAAAATAGAAGAATTTTTTAGGTGCAGGGAGGAGCAGAGGGAAAGAAAATCTTAAGCAGACTCCACATCCAGTGCAGAGCCTGATGCAGGGTTTGATCTCATAGCCCTGAGATCAGGGCCAAAGCTGAAATCAAGAGTTGGACACTCAACTGACTGAGCCACCCAGATGCCCTAAAACAAAAGAATATTGATATCTTGTCCAAATACATACTATATTTTGCTCATCCATGTTCATATTCAAGCAGATATTGTAAATATAAATTTTGACATATTCCATTCAGTCTATAAACTTTGAAACACAGAAAATGAAAAGATCTTATCTGCTTAGGGTACGTACATCTTATATACAATACTGCTTAAAAAAAAGGAATGTGATTTCTTACCTGGGCATTTGAGGCTTTCATAATGAAGTTTTCTTCACTTTTAAGTTTTCTCAAAATGTGTACAAGGGCCTAATGAGATTTTTTTCCTATACTGTAATGTAAGGAATAATCTCCATAAAACATGTGCCTTACATGATGGCTATTACTGTTACTGGCTGTAGAAAAGGTGTCAAAATGTTGGCCTGCAGGCGTCTGTGTGGCTCAGTGGTTGAGCATCTGCCTTTGGTTCAGGCTGTGGTCCCAGGGTCCTGGAATCAAGTCCCACATCAGGCTCCCCATGGGGAGCCTGCTTCTCCCTCTGCCTGTGTCTCTGCCTCTCTCTCTCTCTCTCATGAATAAATGGATAAAATCTTTAAAAAAATGTTGGCCTGCTGTAAACTTGGTTTCAAAATGTAGGACAAGGAAAATGGCCTTTAATTTATAAATACATTAAGGATGAGAATGGTGAAAGGATTACAGTAAAACAAAGATGTATATGTTGTCTCTCTAAAACTGCTTGATATTTGAAGAGGCCATATGGACACTAGAAAAGAACTGACTGTGCCCAAGTTGTCTAATGTTATGTGTAGACTATAACAAAAACTCATACAGAAAAAAAGACTCAGTTTTTGGAAATAAGTCTACCTCAGAACAACAAAAAACTCACCAGAAAGGCACCTAAGTTAAACAAGACTCTCTAATTTCTTCGCTAAAATTTTAACTTATTTGGAATTTAACTTCAATTTCACAAGTTGAAATTCCCTCTGCACTTTAAAATATTTTTCCCTGAAGGAAAAAAATTAATTTATGTTGACATCCAAATGCTTTGGAATGTTAAAAAATGATGAATGTTTTAGTCATGGACAGTTTAGTGAATGAATGTATAGCTGCAAAGGACCTAATTGACTGACAAATAGCTGGTCTACCAAGACAAGCCTCTAGTACTAAGTGAATAGACATTTCTAGAGAACTGAAAACTAACTCCTACACATCTAAAAACCTGCAATTCCTAATAAGTAATACTTAGGAATATTATTCAAACACTTTTTTTTTGAAAGGACACTTATGTTGATGAAACCATACTGGACTGACACCAAGAATCAGTCTAATGTGGGCTTGATAAGACCAGAGATGCATATCAACTGAATGTTATGTTAAACTACATTCAGTTTTACCACTACATAAAAGAAAAGAAGGGGGGATCCCTGGGTGGCGCAGCGGTTTGGCGCCTGCCTTTGGCCCAGGGCGCGATCCTGGAGACCCGGGATCGAATCCCACGTCGGGCTCCCAGTGCATGGAGTCGGCTTCTCCCTCTGCCTGTGTCTCTGCCTCTCTCTCTCTCTCTGTGACTATCATAAATAAATAAAAAAAAAAAAATTAAAAAAAAAAAAAAAAAAAGAAAAGAAGGGTGTCCTAATGGCTGCAGGCAGTTCAGAGAAACATTACTGGGAAAAAAAGACAGAGTAAAAGTATCCTACTGTACCACAAGGCCAAAAGAAACATTTGATTGTTATTTTTTACTAAATATAGGTGATAGATGATATGTCTAATTTGTCATATTGTATTTATATTCTCCTTTTAAAAATGTCTTATATTTATGTATGTTAAGCATATATACTACAGCCTATAAAATTTAAATATTTAAGAATTAAGATAAATTGCTGTAATGGGGACAGAAATATGAAAAATACTGTCATATTTTCTCACACAAAGTATTTACTTAGTCCTACTATTAATGCTAATTGCCACTGTTAACTAGTCCTATTGTTTTGTTTAAATAATAGCGTGTAAGTACAGAAAAGTAAATAATATGGAAAAACATTATTTTGAATATCTATTTTCATATTTTTATATTAAAGTAAGAACACTTTGTGCAATTATTTATTATATATCATAGGTCTTTTCATCTAGTCTAGCTGTGTCCTGTGTTGGCACTCTAGAGGTTGGTCACCCCAACAGTATAGTACCATTTGGACAGGGAATAGAATATAAAAATGGTAATATTTGTAAATTACATAGATAAGAAACTGGTAAACTGTGGTGCCTTCTGTGAAAGATAAATTAGTGTATGGAACATGCCAGAGAGAGTTTCTTTTTCTTATTTTTTAAATATATTTTTAGAACTGTGCACCTTGTGCATGTACTACCTAGTCCAAAGGGAGAAAATCATTATTAGCCTTAAACAGTAATTGCACACAGTGAACTGGGAAAGGTGCCGGTGGAAGCAGAGGGATCAGGGTTCCCGCTGGAAACAATGTGTTAAGAACACGTGGCTCTTGAGGACCTGGCCCCAAATTCAAGATGGCTGCCTGGTGGATGACTGATTCAGATGAGCCTGATGAGGTAAACTGGTGCTCAAAACTGAAGGGTCTTCTAACCCCCCAAAATCAGTATGAATTTGTTTTGTGAAGGAAGCCATTAGAGGGTTTTAAAGAAAGGAATATAATTACGTGATTTATGACTCAGAGATCACTTTGGTTGTGAGAAGAACGTGGGGTAGCTCAATTTTGAGGGCCTATTTCTGTAGTCTTGGTGAGTACCGCTGTTGGTTTGGACTGTTAGCATGGTAGCACTGAATGAGGATGTGGAGACACAGACATGGTGTGACCTTGGGAGTTAGCCCTGGTAAGACTTTCTATATAGATTGAGTGTGGATTGTGGAGAGAGGGATGCATAAGATGGCCAGCTGCTGTTTCTGACTTGGGTAGCACAGTGTGTCTTTTTGGGATGGAGAACACTAGGGCATTGGTGGATTGTGGAAGAATAAGGAAGAGTTCTCTTTGGGGCACTTTAAGCCAAAGATGGTTAACTAATGCATGGGTTTTTTTGGAAGTCACTCAGGTTATTGTGTGGAGACTGGAGAAGGGAGGGCATCTGTGAGGCAAAGTGACAGCCCTGAGTGGGCCTCAGCGGGGACAGAAAGAAAACTACTCGGGGCCAAGGGACAAAGCTAGAGGGGCTCTGGCAGGGATTCTTGCAGGCCCGCAAAGTCTTTAGCTTTTCATCAGTGTGAAATGGGTGAGAATGACAGGACTTTGAGCTTGATGAGAGTTGACCAAAGGCTTGCTGTGTAGAGGGCAGACTATAGGACAGAGTTGCCAGATTTAGCAAATAAAAATACAGAATGCCAAGTTAAATTTAAATGTGAGATCAACCACAAATAATTTTGCAGATAAGTATAGCCCATGTAGTATTTGGGATATACTTTAGCTAAAAATGTATTCGTTGTTGATCTGAGAAATTTAACTAGGTGTTACTTTACTCAAGCAACCCTATCACAGGGGCAGGTGGAGGGAGCCACTGCAGGCATTACAGGGAAATGAAAGGGGGCAGAGTAGCAGCAGGGAGGATGTGAGGAGGGGCCACAGAAAAGACAAAGGTGACCCATTTGGTACATTTTACCGGAGAACAACTCTAGGAAGACGAGCTTCTTGGCCCTTCCAAGTGTTGGCCAAGGGCTCCTCAGGGAAGGCTTAACTGTCTCTTCCAAACCTCCTGAGACCGCGGCTTCACTGCTAGCCCTGCTCCCCTCAGCCTCCACACGGTAGAGTAGCAGCTGAAAAGCAGCAGGCCGCGGGGCGGGCGCTGTAACCCCGCCTTCCGCACCCCGCAGGGGTGGAGCCTGAGCGAGGAGCCTGCGAGCTGCCCTCTCTCCCCGGATGACGGGTGGCAGGATAACATGGAGTCGGGCAAGATGGCGCCTCCCAAGAACGCTCCGAGAGATGCCTTGGTAAGTGCGAAGGATGAGAGGCGGGGCATGAAGCTCCGCGCTGCTAACATCTTGGGAGGCAGGCCCTGGCGGAGGGCCTCAGGCTGGGCGCGTGTGCCCGCTTCAACCCAGTCGGGGCGGCCGGAAGGAGTGGGATACCGGGGTGCCGTGGACCCCGGGGCGCTTCTCCGGTAGCCCCGCTAGGGGGAGGCTCGCGGCCCGCCAGAGTGCGCGCAGTCCAGCCACCCGGCTTTGTCTCCTGGGCCTTGGGCTCCAGACGCTATGTCGTCTCACCAGGTCTGTGAGCCCGGACTCTCACGTCCAGTATTCTGATGCTAGCTTCCCCCATCGCCACATCCGAAAATGACAACCAGCTGTAGCCTTCCCTGCCTTTTCAGGTGGGAAAGATAACCCAGGCCTTTTTCTTCTCCTTGCCCCCGCCCCCACCCCCGCCAAAAAAGTTTTCAGAGATTAGGACGGGGTTTGGTGTGATCCTGACACTCACTTGAGAGGAAAAGTATATGAGTACAAGTCTGGAGCCCAGAGAACGGGGACCTTTTATCTTAAACATAAATGCTACCTTCGGTCTAGTCTTAATTTCTAGTACCTAGATTATGCATCTGGCGTTTTTATTTGAATCCACAGGTGATGGCACAAATCCTGAAGGATATGGGAATTACGGAGTATGAACCAAGGGTTATAAATCAAATGTTGGAATTTGCTTTCCGTAAGTTAAAACACCAAAAATTTGCCTAACTTGTGAATTTGAAAACATTCTTTTATCGTAAGAATATTTTCAACTAAATCGTTTTAACAATTAATATCACAGAATTCAGCCTAAAGCAGTAAAAAGGAGCTCAACCTATGGAAACAGTAGTATTTGTACTGTGATATCATTTAAAATTAGTCATATTGCTAGGACAATTAGATACTAGAACCAAAATTCATAAATTTTCTAGAGGCTAGAAGAACCTTCCATTAACAAAAGTGACCATAAATATTAAGCTGTTTCATGTTTAATAATGTTTTGTTCTTAAAGGATATGTGACTACAATTCTGGATGATGCAAAAATTTATTCAAGTCATGCTAAGAAACCTAATGTTGATGCAGATGATGTAAGGCTGGCAATCCAGTGTCGTGCTGATCAATCTTTTACTTCTCCTCCCCCAAGAGATGTGAGCAAATTTATTTGAAGTTCATTTTACTTAAAATTTCCTAAATTGTAGTTCTTTTTTTAATAATAAATTTATTTTTTATTGGTGTTCAATTTGCCAACATACAGAATAACACCCAGTGCTCATCCCGTCAAGTGCCCCCCTCAGTGCCCGTCACCCAGTCACCCCCACCCCCCGCCCTCCTCCCCTTCCACCACCCCTAGTTCGTTTCCCAGAGTTAGGAGTCTTTATGTTCTGTCTCCCTTTCTGATATTTCCTTTTTTTAGTTTTTACTAGATATTGCAAGGCAGAAAAATCAAACCCCTTTACCACTGATTAAGCCATATGCAGGACCCAGACTGCCACCTGACAGATACTGCTTAACAGCTCCAAACTATAGACTGAAGTCCTTAATTAAAAAGGTAAGAATTTTTAGTCAACAGTTTTTTTTTAAGGTGAGATGTGTTAGGGGAATTTGTAAAAAAGCAGATCCTGTAGATAGATTATAGATTAAAGACTAAAATAATTTGCTAAGATTTTTTAAATTTATAGCCTTGAAAATACCATGTCTGCAATTAGCTACTACGTTAACATATAAGATCCAAGATTTTTAGAGCTAAAAGGAACTTTAGTGTTCATCTAATTCAGCAATTAGTGTTCATATCAAGGACTTGATCCTCAATTCATCTATGGAGTTAGTAGCAAAGCTCAGACTGATTCCCAGGTCTCATAACTGCCAGTATTTCCACTATATCAGTTCTTTGTGGCACCTGGTAACAGAGTAAATTATGTACCATCAGGAATTGGACTTGCTTTCTGAAATACAACCTAAGGCTCTCCCACCACTGAAAAAGTTCTCCCCATATATTCAGCTAGCTGCCTTTGTTGTCTGAAATTCTCCTACAAAAGAGTATCTTTCTTTTTAGGTTAAGATATTGACTAGTTAAGATTAAAAGTTGTTGTAAGGATGTTAACTGTTATCCCCAAATAAGACTCTACCCTAAACAAACTACATAGAATTTTATATGTGTGTGTTCATATCCATGTTCATATAGATATGTATTATGTTTATATATGTTTGTAAAGACCCTAGTTTAAAAGTTGAATTTAAAACACTGATGGGAAAAAATAAATAAATAAATAAATAAATAAATAAATAAATAAATAAATAAAAAATAAAAATAAAAATAAAAAAAAAAATAAAACACTGATGGGAGAGATCCCTGGGTGGCTCAGCGGTTTAGCGCCTGCCTTTGGCCCAGGGCGCGATCCTGGAGTCCCGGGATTGAGTCCCGGGATCGAGTCCCACGTCGGGCTGCCAGCATGGAGGCTGCTTCTCCCTCCTCCTGTGTCTCTGCCTCTCTCTCTCTCTGTCTATAATAAATAATAAATAAATAAACCTTTAAAAAATAAAAAAAAATAAAACACTGATGGGTTGGGCAGCCCGGGTGGCTCAGCAGTTTAGCACTGCCTTCAGCCCAGGGCGTGATCCTTGGGACCTGGGATCGAGTCCCACGTCGGGCTCCCTGCCCGTGTCTCTGCCTCTCTCTCTTTCTCTGTGTCTCTCATGAATAAATAAATAAATAAATAAAATCTTTAATAAAAAAACTCATTTTTTTAATCCCTTAGGGACCTAACCAAGGAAGACTAGTTCCACGGTTAAGTGTTGGTGCTATTAGTAGTAGACCTTCCACTCCTACTGTAGGTGAGTGAGAGAATAAAATGACTTTTCTATCTGGTAAAGAAGTGCCTCGGCACTTGATTTTGAACAATAATCCAAGTCAAAACCTGAGTCAGAAATTCCCAAATATGTGTTGTCATTGATACATTTACTCATCCTCTAATAAAACTATAAACATATATTTGACCAGATTTCAAAATGAGAAAGCCACAAGGAATATCTTGCCCAAATGAGTATAAAATTAGACATTACCCAACGTTGTCATTGGTATAGGCTGAGTACCAAAAACAGTTTAAGCTGTGTTCTGCCTCTGTACAAATCAGGCTGCCAGACACTCAGTGCAGTAGCCTACTTGTCAGAAATTGAAGGAATTTGAGTAAACTGGCAAGAGAATGCAACCAAAAGAAAGAACTTTAAAATGTGCAAGAAGCTTAAGTATATCAAATTTTAAAATCAGTATTTTTAATACTAATCTTTTCTAAAGTAGCACTGGCCATCCTATATTGCTCCTTCAAGCTGTCTCCTGTGTCCCTTGTGACAGGTCTCCCTCCCATCATTCTTAGAGCATTTCTTGCTTTCTTGCACATGTTCTAAGCTTCTTTACCCCAGTCCTGCAACCAGCCACTTTCTCCAAAGAGCCCTGGTTTCTTTTAGTAGAGAATGGTACTTAGAAACCATTGCTTCCTTTTAATGTCATTGTTTAGGTAATAAAACACAAATGGATTTGGATTTCCTGATTTCTTTGTCCTACATTCCTGCTGGATTTCTTTCAAAATTGAAGTATTTTCAGAAATTATCCTTCTCTTTGACCAGTATTGATTTCTTGGAATGCTCTTATGGTTTATAAATTTGAATCCTACAGATGTCATATAGCTCTAACATAAGTAGCATTTGATTTTTGCAGTGTGTAGACAATCTCTTCATATTTTCATTTTAACATTTTAAAACCAATCTGGTATATTATACACTTCTAATTTACCTTCATGTGAACTTTGTGGACAGAAATTTACATATATAATTTGTGCAACTTTTTGGTCATATATTATTTGTGGATTCATACTACTTCATTGAATACCAGGTTTAAAAACAAAACTCTAAGCTGTGGTAATCCGTTACACATGTTGGCAAGTTAACCAATTTTATTTTTTTTAAGATTTTATTTATTTATTCATGAGAGACACAGAGAGAGAGGCAGAGACACAGGCTGAGGGGAAGCAGGCTCCATGCAGGGAGCCCAATGCAGGATTTGATCCTGGGACTCCAGGATCACAATCTGAGCCGAAGGCGGCGCTAAACTGCTAAGCCACCCAGGCTATCCAAGTTAACCAATGTTAGTTATCAGTTGTGATTTTTATCCCACTTAGACATTTATTATACATGTTTTAGAGATTTTTAAATCTAGAATGAGGGAGCCACTAAAACCTAGATATAAGTTTTAAACTTTAAAAAAATTAATCTTATAAAGCATTCAAGATTTAAGCATCTACTGTGTTCAATTTTAAAGCCTAAATTCCATACTTAAATTGTTAACAAATCCTTATGGTAATGGCCAAGAAAACCTCTACCTATTGTGAATTTCCTTGACAAAATAAATACATAACACTGTTTCATTAAGCTTCACCAAATTCTTTGAACCAATCCTTCATCAGAAAACTTGACTAGGAATGAAGATATGTCAGAGTAAGGCCTCACATTCTGAGTTGGGGAGAGAAAGCACTAGAACCAGATTCCTGGGTACCTTTGAGCTTTCTTCCCCCATTTCCCCATTTAAACTTTCTTCCTCGTTGTCCCTGGGGAGGATAGTTGTAGCTTTTTCAGCAACTCTTCCCTGGGCAGACTGCTGGTTCCAGGGGAAAGGACGATGTATGGAAAGCCTGAATCCCCAAAGGAAAAACTAGGAACAGACATGTTTCTATAAATATATATTTTTAGAGAGCTATATTGTCAGTATATCTTTGAGTCTTGCAAAATTCATTCATTAAGCAAAAATTTGTTGAGTGCCTATTAGGAGTAAGGCACAAAAACCATATGCTCATAAGGATAAAAAAGTGTCAGCCAAGGCTTATAATCTTGAGAACAAGATAAGATACTAATAAAGGCTCCTATAACAAAGGAATTTCAGAGGCAGGCAATGACTTCTGAGCAAATCAAGGAAATCTTATAAAATAGGGTGGTATTTGAGTTGTACCTGGAATAATGGGTAGAATTAAGATGAGGGGAGTTTGGACTAAATTATCTCCAACATCCCTTTCTGCTTAAAAAAATACCTGGATATAGAAAAGGAATAGGACTGGGATGCCCGGGTGGCTCAGCAGTTGAAGGTCTGCCTTTGGCTCAGGGTGTGATTATGGGGTCCCAGGATGGAGTCCCACATCAGGCTCCCTGCAAGGAGCCTGCTTCTCCCTCCCTCTGCCTATGCCTCTTTCTCTGTGTCTCTCACAAATAAATAAAATCTTCAAAAAAAAAAATAAAAAAGGAATGACTTTCGTGCTCACCTGGGGACCCTAAGAGGTATATTTGATGGGCTTTTTGTTACTTGCATGTTGATTTAGCTTCACAAGCCTAGTAGACATCTTCTAATTCTCAGTGAAATAAATTAAAAATGCCACCTAAGGTAATGAATAGCAAAGTTGGGTCTTTATTCTGCTAGTTTTAGACATCCAATTTCACAACTTCATGTAGCTACAATTCAGTGTCAGATGCTGTTTGAAGAGCTTTAGGTAGATTATTTTAATTTTCACAAGAATTTTATGTAATAGGTACTGTTATCCCATTTAACAGATGAGAAAACTTAAGTACTAAAAGATTAAATAACTTGCCCAAAAACATTCAGCTAGTAGATGATAAAACTCGGATTCAAACTCAAGTAGGTAGGCTCCAAAGCCTACATTCTTTACCACTATACTATCCTCTGAATTTGTAGCATTTATAAACTATTGAGCTTGTACTTTGCTTATTTTGATGATTTTTCTCACCTTTATTAGTTCCCTGTGCTTTGAAGGTAGTTTCTGATATGCCAAAGAGTACAAAATAATGAAGTTATGTAACTAACATGGTATGTTAATTACAACTACAGCAACCCCACAAACAGCATCTGTCCCAAACAAAGTTGCACCTCCAGTGTCAGTGACAAGCCAAAGATTTACCGTGCAGATTCCGCCTTCTCAGTCTACACCTGTCAAATCAGGTAACATGATGGGCGGCAAGTGGGGGTAGGGGTGTTGATAGTGTTTTTCTTTTTTAAAGTTTTTCTGAATTTTAAAATTTGTGAATAATTTTTGATTATAGAACAGTTTATATTCCTATAGCAAGAGTTGTTTTAATATCATACCAGGAAGGTGGCAGTAATGCTACAAATCAGGGTTCTTCAGAAGGGCCTATGAGCCTACTAAAATTGTATGAAATTTTACATATATGTAATGTTTTGATAGGAGAGAGTATTCAGAGCAATCATCAGATTCTCAAAGAACAATGAATTAAAATAAGCTAGGGTCCACAAATCTAAGGCATTTTCAGGGAAAAGCACTAGGGTCAAAGCTCAAGAAAATAATATAACTTAGTGTATATCAAAAATTATACCTTTACTTCACGGAAGGATACATATAAAGTTGGAATAATATATAAGTAAAATTCTGCTATAGCATGATTTATTACTGCATATATTTAAAATTTACATCTTCTGAAACCTAGCTGTACATAGTAAACTACTTATATAAAATATTGGCATATAAGGGAAATGTGATTCCTAATCTTGAACATGGGCCTTTAGTATGTTCCATGAGAAGTCCAGTGCACTGCTTCCCATGGCTAAGTACTAACTAAAATTTTAGGTAGTTAAGTTTAAAAAAAAAGAACTTTAATGTTGTCCTAGATACTAGTTTAAGTACTTTAAAGTATTAAAAAATTATATCCAACTCTTAATGCAACATAAATACCCATTTCTTCTATGATGTAATTGCAATTCATGTTATTAAAGTTCTTATTAGAATTATATTTTGCCTTGTTGAATACTATTTACCAGGTTTCTGATTTGGGGTAATTCAGTTTGAGGGTGTTTTCTCCTGTTTACAGTTCCTGCAACAACTGCAGTTCAAAATGTTCTGATTAATCCTTCAATAATTGGGCCCAAAAATATTCTCATTACCACCAACATGGTTTCATCACAGAACATGGCCAATGAATCAAACCCATTGAAGAGAAAACACGAAGATGATGATGATGATGATGATAATGACACTATGTAAAGAATACAATCAAGATGTATTTCAAATGTTGGTTTGGAGCCCATTATACTAAACTAGAATATTCTATCTTCTCAAGTTTTATCTTAGAAAACTTAAAAGTAGCTGCAGTATTTTTCATATTAGCTTAAACTGTTAGATTTCTCTTTTTTAAACTGTTAGATATCTTAAGTAAGCATACCAATGCTTTTTCATTAGGCTTCAAGTAAAGAAGTATTTGTTTCTTAATATTTTGATTAATGTTGAATTCTATAACAATTTTATATTTGGAAGCAGTTTTCTGCCATGTATTATCACGGACAGTAGCACTCAAGTGTCAGCTTCTACAGCCTTATCAGTGGACATTAGTACAGCATAATTTCTAATTTACATTTAAATACTTTTGTAAGGTAAAATAGTCACAATTTTGGTTTTCACCAACTTTTTTGACCAAATCTCTAAATTTAGGAAATATTTTTTGGAAAGGATAGATTTAAAGGGATTCTAAATTCATTTTGAGTGTATTTGTTTCTTGGTATTCCCTAACTTCCCACCTCCTCAACCCAGTTTCTAGATCCCATTCATTTCTGTATCACCTCTTCCCCATAGGCCTAAGTTTCTACCAATACTCTTAGAAGGCCAAAACTTGAACTTAAAAAGTGTAATTCCTAATAGTACAGAGTTCAGTGTCATTTTCCTATTTTTAAAACCTGCTTTACATGCCTAAAGGTTTGCTTTGCTGTTTTTCTCTCCATATTAGAGCAGTTGAGTTTTATCCATTGCCTTTTATGCTGTTTGGGCTTTCCTCTGCTTTTAACAGGTAGTTTTGGGTCAGTTAGTTTGTCTTATATTGCAAATGGATAACACCACATATTTCATATTTCTAATGTTAACAGAGATGCCATAGCTTAAAATCTGCCTTGAAAAGTATATTTACACTGGACCTAGGCAGAAACCACTAAAGAGCAAGTGTTTTTTTCCTACCATACATACATGCTATGTTCACTACTGCTTGAACTCTTCTATTGATATAATTCATTTTTCTAGCTTGTTGCTGAGGATATCATACATGAGATGGCATCAGACCTGAAAATCCTCTAGAAGGCCAACAACAAAATCAAATCAGTGTAATGTGACCTGCATTTAGGTGTACTATGCATAGGTTTCCTGGTAATGTTGCTAAACACCTTTCATTATTTTCCACTTATACACATGTAAGCATCTTAGGGGAAAACATTGCAAAGCTTTCAAAAATATAAATAGGCTTGTTGTTTTTAAGTAAGTTTGACATATTCAATATAGGAATACTTTTGCAGTTTTCTAAAATAAATTTTCATATATCATAATTTAGAACTTACAGCCAAGGATCCTCAAACTTAAAGCACAAAGTTTCATGTTAGGATGGTGCTTGATACATTGAAGAGAAATAGTCCAGTGACAGAGAAGACCTGTCTTATCACAGTTTGAGTGTTTTTAGATACTAGGAAAAAGGTGGTATCAAACTTATAAAAACAGGTCCAATCATGATAGGAGAAAGATGTTCATTATATAGCATAGGATTATCATTACTTGAATGTTCTCAGGGAAGCAGCATGTCAAAAAGCCTAGGTTCTAGTCCTGGCTCCATCAATTACCAACTATGTGACCTTACTTCACCTCTGAACCTAGTTCTCAGTAATAGAAAAATAACACCAACCCTGCCTACCTCACAGGGATGTTGTGAGGGTTTAATTGGTATATGAGAAAATTCTGTCAAAATTGTAAAATGGTTTATAACACCAAGAAAGTGTTAATGTATTTGTTCTAAGATTATTAATAAAAAATTGAACTTACCATTTATCTTTTATTTCTGATTTAAGGGATTCAAAGATGAATAAGATCCAGTAATTCTGAGGTCCAACAGGCAATTAAGATTTAATGGGTGACTTAATCTTAAATCAGGGAATTGCTTGCTTTTATTTGTAATCAGCATGTAACTCATAGTGAAGCAAAATAAAAATGATGAGGCTTAAGTCTGTTAAAAACGTAACATGCTGTCATTGGTAGGAATTTGTACATATAATTGAGGCTATAGTCTGAATGTTCATCCACTTGCTAGGTCAGCCAGTCTTCAAATGAAGACTGCTTTATCTTGCAGAACTCCCTTCCCTAATTAGGTCTACCTAATATAGCTTCTAGAAGGACTTAAGGCAGTTCTTGTCCTCCAGCTTCCAGGTAGATTTTTTTTAAAAGGCATACTGATGATAAATGTGGTGAGGACATTGTTGTCCTTTTACAAGTTCTTCCTTTTAAAAATAGGAAACAAGTGTTTTTGATCTGAGTATGAATATAGGAATACAGCCAGTAGTGGGGAAAATAGAAAACATAATGCACACTGGTCCTAAGGAGTCCTGAGTGAAAGGAAGTACTCGAGAGTTAGGAAAGACAACACTAATCAGAACAGCAGGTACAAAGCAGTGTGTAATATATTAACTACCATGTTTTAATTCGTATGTATACATATACATGGAAATATGCTTTTATATGCATTAAGTAGCTCTAGACCAAAGGAAACCATTCTGAACAGTGGCTATTTCTAAAGAGGGAAACTGGTAGCTAAGGGACTAAGGTAAGAAGGTGTCTTTTCATTTTATACCCCTTTTTGACTTTTGTATCTTGTGCCAGAGGGGGGTTTGGGACATAAAAAGGAAAACAAGGGAAGCAGGAAACACTGAGCTTAAGAGCTTGAATTAGTTTCTGACACAAAGATTGTCATTTCTCTGTACAGGCATACACATCTATGCTACACTTATGCCTAAATCTTCACAATATTTTATCAAAAATTCCTAATTCTTTATCAAATCAGGAAGCATATCCTTATACTATTCTAGTTTATGTGCTTATAAGTTAATCTTCCTCAACGAGGTTGTAAATTCCTTCAGGACATAAATGCTATCTTAGATTTCCTCCATTATGTACTAAGCATATTGCAGGTACTCAAATATTTGGCTATTTATGTTTCCCCATCCATTCTCTGGATTAATGACCCAAATAAATGGGGAATGATCCTGAAAGCAGGGTCTAGTAGAAAGCACTTAAAAGGTACAATCAGGGATTGATGGATGGATGGATGAATTGGCAGTTGTGGAATCGAAGTGCTAGGTTTATTGGTATAAAATTATTTTAATCCCTCTGTACATATGAAATAATAAAATACTGAATCGAAGTGCTAGGTTTATTGGTATAAAATTATTTTAATCCCTCTGTACATATGAAATAATAAAATACTGAGGGAAAGGTGATCAGTAGGGGAGAAAAGTCATCGGTATGCTAGAGTTCTAGCCAGGCTGTGACATTAATTTGCTGGATCTATGTAGCACCTCTGGGCCTCCTCTACAAAAATAGATAGAATTCCTGCTTCTCATACTAGGGTATACTGTACCCTGTATGCAGAAACAAGGTACATTTTAAAATTAACTACAACTGTGGGGACAGTATTAAGATGCAAATGAAGTTTTAAAAATTTCAAGTCTTCAAAATGGTTTTGTTTAAAGCAACCACCAAAATTTTCTTCTGCTATTCTTTCCAGAGTTAAACAAATAATCCTAGGCTAGAAGTATCATTTCAAGGAGTGGGACACAATGAAAAAGCAGCCTTCAGAATCAGACAAACCTGGATTTGAATCCCTGCTGTTGCCTACCATCTCTGTGATCCTCCAAGAGTTTATTTCTCTTCATAAAGGTGAAATACACATCAATTATGTAAAATACTCAGCAGAGGAATTCTGATTAAACATGGCCTTTTGAAATCCCATGTTTACCTTTGCTCACTCCCAAAACTCTATTAAAATAGCAGGAAGAGAAAGGACGGGAAAGTTACAAGGACAAACGAATCAGAATGACATTAGAATCACTTCTCAAAGACAATTATCATATGGTGTCACTCATATGTGGAATATAAATAATAGTGAAAGGGACCAAAAGGGAAAGGAGGGAAATTGAGTAGGGAATAGAGAGGAAGACTCCTAACTCTGGGAAACAAAGGGTTGCAGAGGGGAGGTGGGTGAGGGGTTGGGGTAACTGGGTGACGGGCATTAAGGAGGGTACATGATGAGATGAGCACTGGGTGTTATACTATATGTTGACAAACTGAATTTAAATAAAAAGAGATGATTATATTTAAAAAATAAAAATCACTTCTCAGCCTTTTAGCTAAGATCAAATGCAGAATGTCATTAGATTTTAAGCAATGACAATAAAGCAAAGCCTTTAAGTCTGAGAAACTGATATGTAGGCGGACATTCTACATATAGCCAAACAAGCAAGTATTAGGGGGTTGAATAAAGATATGTTCAGACATAGGTCTCAAAAATTTTGCCTCCCAGGTATTCTTTCTCAGGAAGCTAGTAGTCTTGTGTGTCACAAAAAGGAAAATAAACCAAGAGGGTGGGGGAGGGATCCAGGAAAGGGGAGATCCAACACAGGAGGTAAAAGGAATCCCCAACAGGGTTACCCCAAAGGGATTTCTTCAGAAAGGAAATCCCAGAGCAACAGCTATACAGCAAACTTAGAAGGCAGCCAGGGCAAATTGGAGTGGAAGCACAAAGGACTCCAGGAGGGATTATCTCTAATAAAAATGAACAGACTTATAAATCTGAACACACTGGGAATGAATAAGTACATAGAAAAAAAAGAAAACTTAAAAACTTACTAACACCAAAGAAAATAAAAAGGTACATAACACAATCATAGCATACAACATAGCTCAGCTGTGAATACTTTTAATCACAATATACACTATTGATCTAATCTAAGATTGTAATAAGACTATACTGGGCAAATGAAGAAGGGCAAGTATATGTGGAACAGAGGCTATAAGAGCTAAATCTTCCCATGTGTTAAAGTAATAAATAGTTTTTTATAAAAATCAAATTAAAAGTATGTTACTTAGGAACATGGAAGTAAAAACCCGAAAATGCTAAGAGGTAAAAAGCAGTCATCTCTGGGGAATGGGAATCACAAATCGGAGGAATGGGCTGAAGCCTCCATTTTGTTGTTGTAAGCCTGAACTTTTTAAACTATGGTCATGTGTAACAGATAAAAATAAAACCTAAAATAAAGCACATGTCACATTATGTGCCATAAAGTAGGACCTCAGTAAAAGAGTAGAGGTTTATCTAATCTCCCCTACCACCCCCACCAATGCTGTCCCATTTCTTGCATTCAGAATGTAGCTGATTTGACAGATTTCTCGAGATTCTGTTCTCACCCTGACAAAGTATAACAGGAAAAAAAAATCCATTTCAGTGGATACTTTTATTGATTTAATAGATCACCAACTTTGTCTCCCTACCTACCTACAATTGGAATTTCATCTTATTTCCATGCTGAGTAGTGAAACAATGACACAGCTATAATGAGAATAAGCTACTTCAAAAAGAGAAGCCAACACAGCTCATTTTCTTCTAACAAGCAAAATATAAATATATGCACTCTAGAATGCACAATGGTTTAGTCACTAAGAAATTCAAATGGGATCCTGAAGAATGTAGGCAAATCCAGGGTGCAGTAAAGAGAAGCTGAGATGCTGTGCGCCTGTTTAAGGGTTCCTGGTACTGCATCTCTTGGCCACTAGCTGAATCTTGACATGAGGGAAGATTTTAGCTAATGCCAAGGAGAGATGCAGCAAGTGCTAGGTTGACTTAGGGGCTGTGCACAGGAACCAAAAGGCAGGAAAGTACTAAACACTGCTGAGAGCATCCACCCCAGGAAGGACTTTACCTGTTTTTGAGAGAGCACACATAGACAGCATTACTGTAAGACCCACTGAGCCAGATACGCCTATCTTCCCAATAATACATCCCTATAATATGTCTGCTCTTCCTTAGGATATATGACCAAGACTTGGGTGACTTTTACATCTTGTGTCCCAGGTCTACTTGAGTATAACCTCTCTGGAATAAGTCTTCTTCTCTGCCCCTCCCCACACAAAATTGATGCCAAGAAAATTATCTGAAGTTCCTCCATTTGTACTGCCCAGATAATAATGAACACTAATAATAATACCACGTACTATCTCCACTCCATTCTACCCACCTGTCACTGCATCACCCCAACCTTTCCCCCAACAAGTCCAATAACAGGAAGAATCTCACCTTCCAAGAGTTCTAAACTCGCACCACCCCCAGTGCTCACATGGCTGACTTTATCCTCTGTGTTCCATTTGGCACAGCAAGTGGCAGTGTCTCCACCACCTGTTGAATGAAAGCAAAGTTAAAAGGAGAGAAAAAAAAATTAAAAAGGACTGGCACCAAACTATAAGACAGTATGCTCTCTTTTTTAAAGATTGTATTTATTTATTCATGAGAGACAGAGAGAGAGGCAGAGACATAGGTAGAAGGAGAAGCAGGCTTCTCAAGGGGACCCCGATGTAGGACTTGATCCTGGGATTCCAGAACCATGCCCTGAGCTGAAGGCAGAGGCTCAACCATTGAACCACCCAAGCATCCCAAGGCAGTATGCTCTTAAGCCCAAAAGGTAGATGATGAATCCCCAACTCCATCTCATTAAGAAGGCCCTCCATGAATTGTACATCCGTTCAGCTCTTAAGATTCATCTGGCACCAAGAAACCCAATAAAAGTTGATTATCTCCCTTCAACTTTCCTCTGATCAGAATTCTGCCAGATTACACTGGCATTAACTTTGTAAAGGACCCTTTACCTATGATGGTGATGCAGCCCCTAGCAGTGGCTTTCACCACCTCATCCATGAGGGCTTTGGTTCCTTGAGCAAAAGCTTCCCATTCAAATACACCCACAGGTCCATTCCACACGATCTGCTTAGCCCGAGCAACTGCCTCAGCATATTTCTTGCTGCTCTCAGGACCACAGTCCAAGCCCTAAGGGGCAGAGTTAAAAAAGAAGATGAGCTACCAAGAAAAGCTTCTTAGAGGAGTAATCACCACGTCCACCAAGACCTGAACTCAAGGTTGAACACTAGAGTTTCTTGTAGAACCAAAAAATACCCCTCAGTCCTTAAAATTATAAACCTGCTCATGTCCGTTATGAACGATAAAATGGAAGGGAAAACCTCAGATTAAAACATTTTTAACCACACTATTTATGACTGTAAAGAACTAAGTCAGTAGTTTTCACCTAGGGTTAATTGTACCCCTCCCCAAGGGTCCCGTAGCAAAGTCTGGGGATATGGTGGTTGTCACAATTTGAGGAGGGAGGTCAAGTTCTACTGACATATAGGAGACAGAGTCAGGGATGCTGCTCAACATCCTGCAATGTGGAGGACGGCTCCCCACAACAACTATCTGAGACATCAACAGTGCCAAGGTTGAGAAACAATTATCTAGACTCAGTGGTTCTCAAACTTTGGCATGTGTCAGAATCACCAGAAGGGCTTGTTGTAGCAAAAAATTGCTGGGTCCAACACCCAGTTTCCAATTCAGTAAGACTGGGATAGGGCCCAGAAACCTATGTTTTTTAAGTTCCAAAATGCTGCTGATGCTCTTCTTGGAACCACACTTTGAGAAACACTGAACAAAATAATGCCCACATGCTTAATAAGAGGAAAATAAGCAAACTAGTATATCAACATGACAGTTTTATACAGTTATTAAAACGACAGTACGTAGATGACATTGCAGCCAAATATTTAGTCTTTATTATACACATACATTTTTTCCCTGTTTATAATCAGCATATTTCTGCTATCTTAAGGTTTTCATTAGAGTTCTTATACAGCTTTCTAGGTAACAACATAATCCAGAACAGCCCAAATCATGAAAGTACATAGCACCAACCCCAGCACATAGTTACGTACTTAACAAACATTAAATAAAAGAAACAAAAAATGGTTTTGCCCCCACATTACTGATGAAGACAGAGGCAATCATGCTTTTCCCCCTCAGATTCCCTCTTGAAGAAGGCCTCAATGCTACATCTGGAGCCCTCTCTGACAGAGATCTCCCATAGAGATTCTTTTAAAATCCTTGCTGGTTGGTTGAATGAAAGAATGAATGAAATAAAAATGTTTTTGTTCACTTGTACTACCAACCCACCCAAAGTGACTCACCATCCAGCCAGCAGGTATGCCAGAGGCCACAGTGGCTTGGCCAGTCTTGGCATGCTCATCAAACTTTTCAGCAGTGACAAAGTCAACTGGCAAGGTAATTTTCACACCATTCTTCTCAGCTTTGGACATCAGGTCTTTGACGATCTTGGCTCCCTCCTCATCAAACAGAGAAGTGCCAATCTATACAAGGGAGCCAAGATAAAGATCAGACTCTATACTAAGAACATGATTACCTCACAAAGGAGACAGGAGTAAGATACAACACAGTATAAAGGAAAAATTCCAAAACAAAAGATACCAACTTTCCAAAATAAGTAAGAATAGGAGTTTTGAGGGCTCACATCAGAAGCTGACTTTCTTTTTAAATTTACATAACCTGATATTTCTCATGGAGAGCCATTTCACATCCACTTGGCATCGGTTTCCTACCTCCATGTTGTTGAGCACCTTCAGGAAGGTAAAAGCCATTCCACCACCAATAATCATCTCATTGACTTTGTCCAGCATATTACTGATCAGCTGGATCTTGTCTGCAACTTTAGCTCTAGGAGGGAAAGCAATCAATAATCATCACCAAAAGAACAAATGATGTACTAAGGAAGTGATATTACATAGTGCCTGAGTTTTTACATCAAGGCATAGGAACAGAGAAATGTCCCACAAGTTACAAAAGTATTGGCTAACTACACAGGAAAATAGTATGGAAGTTCCTCAAAAAGTTAAAAATAGAACTACCCTATGATCCAGCAATTGTACTACTAGGTATTTACCCAAAGTACACAAAAATACTGATTCAAAGGGATACATGCACCCCAATATTTATAGCCACATTATCAATAGCCAAATTATGGAAAGAGCCCAATGTCCACTGACTGATGAATGGATAAAGTTGTGGTGTATTTATATGTGTGTATGAGTGTGTACACACACAGTGGAATATTACTTAGCCATAAAAAGTATGAAATCTTGCCATTTGCAATCATATGGATGGAGCTAGAAAGTACTATGCTAAATGAAATAAGTCAGATAAAGATAAATACAATATGATTTCACGTATATGTGGAATTTAAGAAAAACAAATGAACATAGGGGAAAAAAGAGAGACAAACCATAAAACAGACTCTTAACTACAGAGAACAAATGAGGGTTGCTAGAAGGGAAGTGGGTAAGGGGATGGATTGAGTGATGGGTATGAAGGAGGGCACACATGATGAGAACTGGGTGTTGTATGTAAGTGATGAATCATTAAATCCTACACCTGAAACTAATATTACACTGCATGTTAGCTAACTGGAATTTAAATAAAAACTTAGAAGAAAATAATGTTATTTTTTTTTAATTTTTTTTTATTTATTTATGATAGTCACAGAGAGAGAGAGAGGCAGAGACACAGGCAGAGGGAGAAGCAGGCTCCATGCACCGGGAGCCCGACGTGGGATTCGATCCCGGGTCTCCAGGATCGCGCCCTGGGCCAAAGGCAGGCGCTAAACCGCTGCGCCACCCAGGGATCCCGAAGAAAATAATTTTAAATAAAAGCTTGGAAGAAAAAAACATACTAACTTTGCCCCATGTTTCTTCAACCAAAAGGCCCATCTGTTTCTAAGAAAATCTGTTAGAGGTGTAATCCTAGACAAAAAGGACTTAGAAGACCTACTATTGTCTAAAGAAACTATGAGACCCAAATACATCTATTTTGCCCCTACTCTACACACAGAAACCACAGTCAAGACAGATAATTATACCTGAGCAAGACTGCTAATCATGGGATCCCTGAGCCCACTCAAAACTGTCCCACAACTAAGGGTGCCTGGGTGGCAGTCAGTTAAGTAGTCTTGGTTTTGGCTCAGGTCATGATCTCAGGGTCATGAGATCAAGTCCAGTGTTGGGCTCCACACTCAGCACAGTCTGCTTCAGATCTCTCTCCCTCTCCTTCTGACCCTCTTGCCTGTGCACATACTCATGCTCTAATAAATAAATAAATCTTTAAAAAATGTGGGATAGACATTCTACAGCTCACATGCCCTGCTTCTTCAACAAATCAATGGAATGAAAATAAGAAAAGGGGGACTATTACAGAATAGAAAATGCCTAACAACCAAATACAATGCATGAACTTCATCTGGATCCTTATTCAACCAAGCCAACTATGAAAAGACATTTCTGAGATGACAAAGAACTTCTGAGTACAGGCTAAATGTTAGATGACACTAACAAAATTGTTAAATTGTGTTAGATATAGCATGATAGTTATTTAAAAAGAATCTCTTTATCAGTTATGAGATACATACAGAACTACTAAGTGAAATTATATGTCTAAGACTTGCTTAAAAATACTCCTGATAGGGATCCCTGGGTGGCTCAGCGGTTTAGCGCCTGCCTTTGGCCCAGGGCGTGATCCTGGAGTCCCAGGATCGAGACCCATGTCAGGCTCCCTGCATGGAGCCTGCTTCTCCCTCTGCCTGTGTCTCTGCCTCTCTCTCTCTCTCTCTCTGTGTGTCTTTCATGAATAAATAAAAATCTTTTAAAAAAATACTCCTAATAGGGGACGCCTGGGTGGCTCAGCAGTTTAGCGCCTGCCTTTGGCCCAGGGCGTGATCCTGGAGTCCCAGGATCAAGTCCCACACCCGGCTTCCTGCATGGAGCCTGCTTCTACCTCTGCCTAAGTCTCTGCCTCTCTCTCTCTCTCTCTCTCTCTCTCTCTCTCTCTCTCTCTCTCTGTGTGTGTGTGTGTGTGTGTGTGTGTGTGTGTGTCTCATGAATAAATAAAGTACTCCTGACAAAAATGTCAGTAATTATTCAAACAGGGTTTAGGTATCTGGGGGCTTATACTGTTCTCTCAACTTCTGTACATGCTTCAGTGTTTCCACAGTAATGACTTAATAAAATGTAAAATTTCCCCCAAAACTGTTAAAGGTCTAAGAAGACTACACTGGAAGAAAGGGTTGGCAAAAAAATAAAGTAAAATAAAATAAAAAATAACCTCTACATCAACTTCTCCAAAACAGCTATTTTTCAGGCTGAGCCTAAAACCTAATCATAATCACTAAGTGGTACTCACTTCCATACTCCAGATCTACAAGAAAAATGGAAAACAAAAAGCAGCTCAAATCCTCATCTCCATAGAAGATGAGTGTGACCTTATTACACAGTACACAAGAGGAGTAATGCTTCTAGAATACAGATAACAACCTGTACCCACCTGAATTATTTTTAGAACCCTGAAACTGGACTCATGAAGTCTGAGGAACAACTATGCTACCTGAAATTGACACCCAACTCCAGAGTCAGATATCATAGGAAAATGCTGAGTGTGTTCAATCCCATGGGGGAAAAAAACATAATTATAGAAGGGTCAGTGGCATTCAGCCATAAAGAGGGTGCTACCTAGATAGCCAGGCCAAGTGACAAGAAGTTCTCTTATCCAAGCAGTACTAAGGTCCCTGTCCCCACTCTAAAATTTATCTTCCTAGGTTCTTAACCCACAATTTTCAAATTTCTACTCTAAGCCATTAGAGTACCGTTATCCACATGGTACACTTTCCCACAGGAAAAAATATAAAAAGATATATAATCTGGAGAAATAAGCTCTAAATGATATATTAAATACATGTGAGGAGATGTTCATAGTTACTCTTGCCAGACTTTATGTATGTGAAAGGCTCAAGTGCTTCAAAAATTTAGGTAAGCACCTATGGTGAATCTTTCCCATTATTCCTTCCAAAACCACTTACTATCCTTCTTGTCCCTGTTTTGTCCCAGGAGGCTGACCTGCATGGACTGCATCAAGGGACTCTTGTATCCCTGAACCCTACCCACACATTTATAGATAGTCCCTTTATTAAATTCTCCTCATTGGGCACCTGGGTGGCTCAATGGTTGAGCGTCTGCCTTTGGCTCAAGACCTGGGATTAAGTCCCACATCAGGTTCCCTGTAGGGAACCTGCTTCTCCTTTTACCTATGTCCCTGCCTATCTGTGTCTCTCAAGAAT
This sequence comes from Nyctereutes procyonoides, assembly GCF_905146905.1. Lineage (NCBI taxonomy): Eukaryota > Metazoa > Chordata > Mammalia > Carnivora > Canidae > Nyctereutes > Nyctereutes procyonoides. The sequence goes on along the minus strand of NW_026575125.1, from coordinate 59,144,537 downwards.
AAATAAATAAAATCTTAAAAGAAATAAAATCTCACTTACTCAGTTTGATTATGCTTTCTGACTATAATAAACCACCCAAGTCATAGGCTACTACCATGCAAATACACTAAAGCATGATCTTAAGAGTCCTTCATACCCGCCCAGGATGGCCAGGAAGGGTCGCTCTGGGCATTCCAAGGCCTTGGCAAAGTAGTTCAGCTCCTTCTTCATCAAGAAACCTCCAGCCTTCTGTGGCAGACTGACTCCCACCATGGAGCTAGGAAAGACCAGAGACATTTAAATTTTGGTAAATCCTTACCAATTCTCCCAATTCTAGAAGCCATCTCATCACTGAAATACTTTCACTTCTGAGATTCCAGGAGACCACAGTTTTCATCCGTAAACTGCAACAAAAACAGGTATAAGATGAGGTTTTTGACTAAAAGAGTAGGGACAAAAATAAACAAATAAATAAAATAAAAGAGTAGGGACAAGGGGAACAAGTAAAAAGCAACAATCTTAAGTAGAATTTAAGATACCCAATTAATAGTCTTCAAGTCTATATTAAACAATCAGCCAATTGATGACAACAGGAGAAGATTCCTCAACTTGCTTCCTAATGACAAGATTCTGATCCTACAATGTTAATAAAGGGAGGACTCTACCTGAAGTATCCTAAGAGCAATCTCTTCCTGAAGCTTGACAAAAAGCTCCACAATTCTCATCACATTTTACTTTTATTTCCTCAAAAAAATAAGGACCAAGCATACTCAAAAAGAATCACAGTCTAACTGGCAGCTCCAATTAGAGATAGAAGCTGAAAGGATGATGTTTCATATAATTCATCATTCTATATAATACAGAATTCTCCAAAAACAACCCAGAACTTGGGCTGCTTGAGTAAATAGAGGAATACTGCTCCTAGCTCAACATCAAAAGACTCTTGGTACCTGTGGGCTCGGTGAGCAGTGCCAAAAGCATCATTGACATAGACATCTCCTAGCTTGGAAAGTGAAGCTCGGAAGGCTTCTATTTTGGCTGACTCAGCTTTAACCTGCAGGAAAAAAAAATGGGGAAAAAAACACAGAAAATGTTGATGGCTCCAAAGACAATTGTAAAAACATTTCATACCAAGAGTCCTCTTTAATATCTCTAAAGACCCGGAGTTGGCAGGACAGCAATTTTCACAGCTAACAACAGGATCTATTTCTTCTTCCAAATATTCCAGGTCTTGAGGCGTGTGGGTGCCTCAGTGGTTGAGCGTCTGCCTTCAGCTCAGAGCATGACCCTGGGGGTCCTGGCATCGAGTCCGGCATCAGGTTCCCTATAGGGAACCTGCTTCTCCCTCTGCCTATGTCTGCCTCTCTCTCTGTGTCTCTCAGAAAAAAAAAAAATCTTCCAATATTCCAGGTCTTTTGGTCACTTCTGCATTCTTCTCTCCTTCATCTTGCCTCAAATTGCAAATTTAAGATTCCTAAACCATGGCTTAACCTCTAATCACATGAGGCTAATCATATCCCACCCACTGGCCTCTCCCAAACTCCTAAAATAAGATTCTGATTATCTTTTCCTTTCCTTACCTTGACTCATATCCTCATTTTAACATATTCTCCTTGCAAAAGTTGGAATTATACCTGACTCAAGCTTCTAGCTACCAAGGCCTTTCTATGGGAAAGGAAAAGAGGCCCTCACACACCTTCTTCATGAAGCTGGAACAGAGAAGGCAGGAAACATGACACAGAAAAGGACCTCAGAAGCATTTTACATATATTAAAAGAGAGTATTCTATATAACCTTCCCTAGAAGTTAGGCCTCTAAGAAAACAAGAAATGCCCTTCTACAAAAAAGAAACAAAAAGTAGAAGTAAAACATTATGGCTTTGACATAAGTAACATATCAGCTTATTATTCAGGATCCCCCCCCAACAAAACATAAAGTAGGATGGCAGGATGAACAAAGAATCTCCAGAAATAAACCAAGCATAGATGCACAGGGAGACACGGCACAGAAGAATACACAGTTCAGGACAGGTGTTCGTTCATTTTAGTCAACACCCACTCACATCCTCCTGTTTCAAGGTGAAGGAGACTGCCACAAAGAACAGGGGCTTTCCTCTAATGACCCAAAGAATGCAGGGGAACTAATACTAAAAATAAAACAACTACAGAACCCACAAAGTCTTTCTGGAATGGAATATCATCTGCCACTAGTGACTGGAAGATAATCTGTGTAGTAATGAAAATACTGCCCAAATGGCAGGACACCTGGATTCTAGGCCCAACTCTAACACTAATTTGCTGTGTAACGTTTGGCAAGTGATCTCTGTCCCCGAAATCTTCCCCATCTATTAAAAAGGCATGATAACCCCTAAGAATTTTCTAAGGAAAAAGGGAGCAAATTGAAGCTCTTTATGAAAAAGGCACTATAGGGGATCCCTGGGTGGCGCAGCGGTTTGGCGCCTGCCTTTGGCCCAGGGCGCGATCCTGGAGACCGGGGATCAAATCCCACGTCGGGCTCCCAGTGCATGGAGCCTGTTTCTCCCTCTGCCTATGTCTCTGCCTCTCTCTCTCTCTCTCTCTCTCTCTCTCTCTGTGTGTGTGTGTGTGTGACTATCATAAATAAATAAAAAATAAAACATTTAAAAAAAAAAAAAAAAAAAAAAAAAAAAAAAAAAAAAAAAAGAAAAAGGCACTATAGAAAGTAATAATCTGAACCCATTTTTCATTTCATAGCGTTTTTTCATTCAGATCTGTCAGTAACTAGAAGAAAATGTTCCTCAAAAACTAATGTGAGCACACTGGGAAAAGGAAAAACCTTATGTCCTTGTTTTTTTAAATTTTGAACTTATTACTGGCTCTTGAAATTTCATGCATCAAAAGTCACTGGATACTAAATGTAAAGTTAATTAACTAAAAAAGTCATAGACTAGCACTGTTAGTTCATCATTTCCTGAATAAGTTTTGCCTCAGTTTGCTACCATTTCTAAGTCCTAGAATATGTGCAAGTGAGTTTCACTCTAAAAGGGCACCAAATTTGATATCATTATTTGACTCCTACTGTACCAAGACTATGCCAAAGGCAAGATAAGGCAAAACTCGGCCCTGAGGTGCTAAGAAAAGAAACTGCTTGAAAGCAGGTACTCCAATGACCTTAAGAAACACCAGAAGTAGAAAAAAAAATGAGTGGGAAATATCAGGGAGGGAGACAGAACATGAGAGACTCCTAACTCTGGGAAACGAACTAGGGGAGGTGGGCGGGGGTGGGGGTGACTGGGTGACAGGCACTGAGAGAGGCACTTGATGGGATGAGCACTGGGTGTTATTCTATATGTTGGCAAATTGAACAGCAATAAAAAATAAATTTTAAAAATTTAAAAAAAAATTAAAAAAAGAAATGTAGATGAACAAATAAATGTGAGGTACTACTTCCAGACCTAGCCTCTGAACCTCACATGCTCCCTTCCGTTCTTTCCTCCCACTCCTTCACACACACACATGCACATGCACACACACACACAGAGAGATATTTCTGTCTATATTAGCAGGTGTGTAAATACTAGATGAAAGAAATGCAAATTAAAACCACAGTGACATACCATCTGGGGGAGTGCTATACATGAAAAATATTAAACACTGGCAATATGAAATACGGGGAAAAGGCCCTCTTATACTGCTAGTGGTAATATAACAGAAACACGTTTTGGGAGGCCTCATTTGTCTGTATTCATCAAAATCAAAATAAAATATACTTTCTCAAAAAAAAAAGGAAACACTAGAAGTACAACAGGAGACTGAGATACTAGCCTTAGAGAATCTTCTTCCCCCAAGACACTAAAACCTTAAGAGTGGAAAGTTCTAAAGGATAACTTCAGCTTCACTCTACCAATAGGCTACCAATAGGCAAATTCTAAATCATCCTCAAAGAGCCAGTTTTGTCATTTAATATTTGAATTCTGGTTGTCAGGTCACAGTAATCTATTTTGTAGATTATCTATGGTTGCTCTTTTTTATTTGTTTTGAGTGGTTTTTTTCGATGTTCACTTTTGCAGGACAATAGCAAAAGTTTAGGCGTTCCAACAGAGACCATCTACAGTTTGGACTGTATGGCCTACAAAGCCTAAAATATTTATTGTCTGGCCCATTATAGATAAAATTTGATCTAATGGACTGAGCTATATATAAAGCCAAGCAACAGCACCACTGCCTCTAATTTCAGTAAAATGACTGCCTTTCTGAGACTTACATTTCTTTACGAAATGATGACAATACCTGCACTTCCTTATCTTAAAGAGAATTCAAAAAAATGCTTTACACTTCATAAAAAAATGTCTTAAATCCAAGGCAATACCATCATGACCATCATTTACCCAACTACAATCAATTTTCCCATATAGTCCCCCTTTCCACTTGACTTAGGAAAGTACGTTTTCTGCTCATATAATTCTTTTATATGAAAATCCCAATTATATCACATTTCATCTACAGTTTTAAGAGTACCAGGGTCAACCATTAAGTTAATTCCCCTTCTAAATAATATTACTGTCCCTCCATAACAGACTAGGGTTTGTTGCTTAGAACAACTGTTCAGCCTTGACAAAACAATCTAACTGGCTCTGCTGGATGAACACCTGGTATAGCATGGACACACACAACTGCCTGTGAATGTCTGCTCTCAGCACTTGGAAATCATAGCCTACCCTTCAATAGGATTATCACACACTGTCAGAAAAAGAATTCTCATCTATTATAGGCCAAGTGGGTAACAAAGAAACAACTGCAAAGGCATGTCCACTGAATACTCATATCCAAATTGTATTCACTTATTTTTCAAAGATATTACAAAACACTTAAGCATGAGAAGGGCTTCTGGGATGTTAGCCAATATTCTATTCCTTGACCTAATTCATCAAGCTATGCATATATATATACAAAAGGGCACCAAATGTGAGAGCAATACTTGATTCCTACCTCTGCATCAAGACTATGCCAAAGGCAAGATAAGGCACGTGTGTGTGTGTGTGTGTGTGTGTGTGTGTTGTTATACTTTCAGTATAAAGGTGTCTAAGGAAAAAATAAACACAAACTACCTCTATTCTTCAGCCTCTTACAGACTCTGTCCTCCTCACCTCTAATAATGTAAAAGTCACAGGTCCTACCTTATTCCCAGAAGCATCTTTTCCCTTCCCTTCTTCCTCCACATGAAAGCGAAGGTTCTCCAGCAGGATGACAGACCCAGCAGCTGGGTCAGCACAAGCTTTCTCCACTTCTTGGCCCACACAGTCCTTTAAGAATAAAACATCCCTGGGGAAAGCAGTAGATGGAGATACTTGAGCAGTCTGAAAGAACCAGTAACAACGTGCTTCACAACATCTCCTGTCACAGAGTACACCAGCTTCAGAATCTGGCACTTACTTGCCCAGCAGAGACTTAAGTTCTACAGCAACTGGCCCCAAAGAATACTTGTCTGGCATGGGGACACCATCAGGCCGGCCCAGATGGCTCATAAGAACAACTGACTTGGCTCCATTGTCCAAGCAGAATTTGATACTTGGGATGGCAGCCTTGATTCTGCAACCAAAAAGAGACAGCAAGTAGATCAAAGTTAGGAATTAGTGGGAACTAATTTTACTTATGGCCTTGTAAAACATAAAGACCCTTTTGTCTCTAAACTCCTTCAAATCTATTGTGGGCAACTCAGTGATGGTCCTCAGGTTCATGTTCAGGGGAAGAAGTCCATTATGATGCCAACCTTCCACCTAGGATTATTCAATCCAATCGTGTTTTGCTCCTTATAAAGAAAAGAGTTACCCTAGCAGGACTGAAGCTGCTATGTTTAGAAGGACTTGCTTGCAAGGTTGGCCTTTGGCCAGTGTCTGAGAACCTGGCTTCCAAAGTGGTCCCTCAGTTCTCTGACACAGGCCATTCTAACTGACACTGCTCCTAGACTGTACAAACTATGTGATTTATGCTGAACATCTGCTTTCCTCTAATAGTCTGGAATTTTGTTGGTTGCTAGGCAGAGGGTACTCATATGACCCAGTAAAAATCTTGGGAGCCAAATCTCTTATGGGCTTCTCTGGGCAAAAACAATGCATACAACTACTGCAGTTTACACTACTGGAGGGAGAGCACTGGAGCCCATGAATGGATTCCAGATTTTGTGTTGTCTTTTTCCCTTGCTGATCTTGTCAGGCATCCTTTTGCTGTAATAATAAACTTTAGCGATGAGAACTATATGCTAAATCCCATGAGTCCTTTTAGTGAATCACCAAATATGTGGGTGTCTTGGGGAATCCCTGAAACATCCTCTTGTAAGACTGAGGAAGAAATTGAAAATTCCCAAATCTTGAGACCATTAAAGGAAATTTAGGAAAAACTTAAAAATATGTAGTAACTTTTGTGTACCTTATTGATCCTAAGGCACATTTTTTGTAGGAAAAAATAAATTCATTATATAGGTTTTTTTTTATTTTATTTATTAATTCATGAGAGATACAGAGAGAGAGAAAGAGAGGCAGAGACAAAGGCAGAGGGAGAAGCAGGCTCCATGCAGGGAGCCTGACGTGGGACTCAATCCCAGGTCTCCAGATCAGGCCCTGGGCTGAAGGTGGCACTAAACCTGAGCATGCTGAGCCACCTGGGCTGCCCTAGAACATAGTTTAAAGGTCATATTATCGGGATCCCTGGGTGGTGCAGCGGTTTGGCGCCTGCCTTTGGCCCAGGGCGCGATCCTGGAGACCCGGGATCGAATCCCACGTCGGGCTCCCGGTGCATGGAGCCTGCTTCTCCCTCTGCCTGTGTCTCTGCCTCTCTCTCTCTCTGTGTGACTATCATAAATAAATAAATAAATAAAATTTAAAGAAAAAAAAAAGGTCATATTATCTACATTATAGTTTAACCAAAAAATTATTAAACTTCCTTTAAACATGTCAAATTTTTGTTATGAACTTGATACTAACTTTCCATTTTTGCCGGTCTTTAAAAAATTAAAATTGATAATAAGGAAAATCATTCATCTACTCAACATATATTTATTGACTGCTTCTTATTATGCCAGGTACCTTTCCCAACTCTGAGAATACAACGCTAAATAAAACAGTCTTTAAAAAATAAAATAAAAAATAAATAAAAAATAAAACAGTCTTGGAATGCCTGGGTGGCTCAGCAGTTGAGCTTCTGCCTTCAGCTCAAGGCGTGATCCCAGGATCTGGGATCAAGTCCCACATCGGGCACCCTGCAAGGTGCCTGCTTCTCCCTCTGCCTCTCTCTTTCTCTGTCTCTCATGAATAAATAAATAAATCTTAAAAAAAAACTGTCTCTGCTCTCATGGAAGTGAAATTCTAATGGAGGAAGAAACAATAAACATATATATGTGTGTACACATATGAGTATGTGTGTGTGTGTACCCTGCAAGGTGCCTGCTTCTCCCTCTGCCTCTCTCTTTCTCTGTCTCTCATGAATAAATAAATAAATCTTAAAAAAACTGTCTCTGCTCTCATGGAAGTGAAATTCTAATGGAGGAAGAAACAATAAACATATATATGTGTGTACACATATGAGTATGTGTGTGTGTGTATCAGGTGGTAATAAGAGTATGGAAAAAATAAAGGTAGAGAGAGAAGAATGACTGAGGAATAGTGGTAAAGGGGATTTTAGAAAGGGTTGTCAGGAGTCTGATAAGGTGACAGATCAGCAGAGAATGGAATAATAAAAAACCAAGTTATCTTTCTAAAGTATCTTATGCTATTTGACATATACAATAACTCACTAATACCAAATTAAGAAGAAACCTTCATCAGGTCTGAAGTTTGCCCAAAGAAACCAAATTATTCTTCAGGCCTATCCCTTTTCAGCAATTTCTATTATTTCTAATGCTTCCTTTTGTTATGTCCATGGATTTCTGAAAATGGAAAAATGTGCTCAGACCCGCTTCTCTGCTTTTATTTATTTTTTTGCTTCTCTGCTTTTAATTCATAAAACACCTTGATAGGCATATTTCCAATCTTTTCTGCTGTGTGCTGCAGAAAATAATGAAAATCAAGAAGGATCGGCAATGTCTTGTACAAAACAAAGACCTTCCAGTATGGTGCAGCAGGGATGTACTTGGTAAAAATGCCAGACTCTACCCTGGGGCCAATATCTGAAAAAGTTCTGGGCCTAGAAGAATAATACCAAAAAAGTAAAATGCCCCTTTAATTTTTTATTGATTACATATTGAAATGATTATTTTGATTTTACTGGATTAAGTAAAATATACTACTTAAAATTAAGTTCACTCACAGTTCTTTTTATCTTTTTAATTTAACAACTAGAAAATTTTAAATTCTATGTGGCTCATATTATATTTCTATTAGACAACACTGCTCTAGATTATTGGAAAGCATACCTCTCCAGCTCAAACCCCTCATCTGAAATTTAAAGTTAAACCTTCTTTACAATCTAGTCCAAAGCAAAAGTAGTACTATCACTTAAAATTGTGGCTTCTGATTTTGAAGCCAAGGTATTTAGAACAGCCTTAACTAACAGAAAATATTACTTCTGAAATCTTTTCCCTTACATCAAAATTCTTAAAAACTGATTTTATCTGGGCCATCTTGAATAGGGGCTTGTAAAAATACATGTAAGCTTAAAAATTACTAGTATTAAAAAATCCTCTTGCACAGTTCTTCATTTTACAAGGGAAGCAAAGTAACCTTCAGCTTTGATATTATTTAAAAATGCATAACCCTAAATTCTTCAAATTTTCAAAAAATGGGGAGAAAAAAATCACTTTGTTAAGATGACTTTTTAAAATTTCTACATTCTCGTAAGAAAGCAGACCAGATAGTGGGTTTGTGGAAAACCAAAAACATACGGCTTAAGTCACCACAGTTCTGCAGTAAGAAAGGAAAACCATTCATCCTATATACCCACAGACATACACATCGTAAACAAAACTCAAGGTTTAGCAGAGACCTTACCTCTGGTTGTTTGTTATCTGGTTGTTCTTCATAGGAACGTTGAAGTCCACTCTAAAAAAGAAACAAAGTTTCAGATTCTCTCAAAGATTAGTAGAAGCACTTTTTAAAAAATTGTATTTATTTATTCATGAGAGACACAGAGACAGGCAGAGACTTAGGCAGAGGGAGGAACAGGCTCCATGCAGGGAGCCCCATGTGGGACTTGATCCCAGGACCGTAGGACCATGCCCTGAGCCAAAGGCAGACACTCAAACGCTGAGCCACCCAGGCGTTCCAGTAGAAGTACTTTTAATGAACCAGTCAAATAAGGTGGGAGTCCAAAATCCACCTTAAAAATAATCAGTGGTAAAAAAAAAATAATCAGTGGTATTAGAAGTCAAGATAGTGGTTAGCCATGGGGTGGGGGACTAGTGACTGGGGATAGGACATCAGAGAGTCCTTCTGGGGTTGTCGTGTATTTCTTGACCTGGGTGATTACAGAAATGTGTTTGTTTTGTGATAATTCCTTGAGCTTATGATTTGTGTCCTTTTAGGTATGTTTTTCATACTTTAGAGAAAAATTTAAAAATAAAAACAAACCTAACTAACATCATAAGAACTAGCCCTGAAGACCTGGGAAGCTAAAACCAGTTCCATCTAAAAAGATTTTTTTACTGGAGTTCAATTTGCCAACATACAGCATATCACCCAGTACTCATCCCACCAAGTGCCTGTCACCCAGTCACCCCAACCCCCCGCCCACCTCCCTTTCCACTACCCCTTGTTCGTTTCCCAGAGTTAGGAGTCTCTCATGTTCTGTCATCCTCACTGATATTTTCACTCATTTTCTCTCCTTTCTCTCCTTTCTCCTTTATTTCCTTTCACTATTTTTTATATTCCCCAAATGAATGAGACCACGACCAGCAATTGCACTGCTGGGGACTTACCCCAAAATACAGACGCAGTGAAACGCCGGGACACCTGCACCCCAATGTTTATAGCAGCAATGTCCACAATAGCCAAACTGTGGAAGGAGCCTCGGTGTCCATTGAAAGATGAATGGATAAAGAAGATGTGGTCCATGTATACAATGGAAAATACCCACCATTGCTTCGACACGGATAGAGCTGGAGGGTATTATGCTGAGTGAAGTAAGTCCATCGGAGAAGGACAAACATTATATGGTCTCATTCATTTGGGGAATATAAAAAGATTTTTATGTGGACCTAGCCATGATAGTAACTAATAATGGCAGCTGGATGGATAAGGGGTAATTAAGGAACACATTTTGATTCTGATTCCTTTGATACTGTTTCTGGGTCCTAGTGAAGCTCACCGAAATCACTCAAAAGAAAAAAAAATGACTGGAAAATAAAACAAATCAACAGAGCATCATTCCTTCTGGAGAAAGCCTGGAGCCTCCTGATCAGAAAAAACTCACCATCCAAGACCAAGTTCACACAGTACTCTTCAAGCAAAATACAGACAATAAAAATAAGATAGCTTCTTTCATGAAAACTGAAAGAGTAGAACACGTGATCCTGCCTACCTAACAAACAGGCAATTAGAAGAGAAGTGATCATGATGGCACAAGCAAATATTTTACTGCTGTCTCTCCTTTTTCACCTACCAGATAACTCCATCATTTTTTAAGAACCAATAATTCTTTCCCTTACCTCTGGTTGAACTTCTGAACTCATTGGAACCTCAGCCTATTTCAATCTGACTCAAAACAACAATGTGTGATAGCTAGTTGTTAGGTCTAAATGTTGCCTGCCAAGATCCTGTTTAAATGCTTTCTTTCTCATCTGCAGAATGGGGAGGACATCTATCTCACAGTTATTGTGAGAATTAAATGAGTTAGTGTTGATTTGTAAAGGGCTTAGAAGAGTACCTGCTACACAGTAAGTGCCATACAAATGGCAGCTATTATGATATATGTTAATGCTTCTCCAAAATCTAATTTGTGTTTTAAAAGGCAGATCAACCATTACAAAAGCAGCTAGCGTCACATGCTAAGGGACTACAGGGAAGATATGACCTAGTCGAGAAGACTGCTACCATGCTTGAGGCCTAGCAGACACTTAAAAAATCCTTAGGCCTATCAAGAAGACCACCAATGTCCTATATCCCCTAGGACTATACTCCAACCCCTACCTCATCAAAAACCTCACAGCCTTTCCAAATGTGGGTTGAGGAAATAATTCTATAGTCAAACATTTTAATTAAATATTCAAAAATAAAAGCAGTATGCCTCTGAAGAAATATATTCTATTCAGTTTCAGGTTACTTGATTCTGATTCTAAGCATCTTCTCTAAATATCCCGAACAAGGCTCCTGCCAGCTTTAAAAGTACATTCTGAAGAGGACAGAGTATCCCATTACCTGTGTCATTTTCCCTCTCGCAGCTTCCCAGAAAGGCCCATGGTCAAAAGGGCTAATGGCAACAGGCTGAACACAAGCCACCCTACTCCCAAGCCAGTACAGGAAGGAAATTCTTTGGGCTGAAATATTCAAGACTCTGTGTCATCTATCCCAGCTGCTATGACATAGCTTACTGATGAGAACTGGATGTCTCTCTGCCTGTGGTTTACTCCCCTTCATCACCTCCTAGACTCTCAAGAACAGCTTTGCTTTTTAGCTTCCCCTTTCTGAGGACTCTAACCCATTAACTGCTCTTGCCTACACATTCCATTTCTTCCAGTCTATGTAAAATATGCACCCCTTCCTTTTCCACTTTCCAGAAACACTCATGAGCTTAGCTTCAGGCATGAACTCAGGTATCATTACACACCTATCAGAATGGCTGAAATAAAAAATAATGACAACACCAAATACTGCTGAAGATGCAGAAAAACTGATCACTCATACTGCTGGTAGGAATATAAAGTAGTGTACCTGCTTTGGAAACCAGTCTAGGAATTCAATATATGACCCAGTGATTTACTCTCGATGTTTACCTAAGAGAAATGATAGCATATGTCCATAGAAAGACTTGTGCAGGACTATTCAATGTTCACAGCAGCTTTATTTAGAATAGCCCCAAACTGGAAATAAACTAGACGTCTTTCAATGAGTGAATGGCTAATCACACTGTGCAACATCCATACCATAAAGGACTACTCAACAATATAAAGAATGAACTACTAATGCATGCAACAACTTGGATAAGTCAAAGGTATTAAGCTGAATGGAAAAAAAAAGCCAATCCCAAAAGATTATATACTGTGATTCTACTTATGTAACATTTTTGAAATGACAAAATTTTAGGGGCAAGAAACAGATCAGTAGTTACCAGGGGCTGGAATGGAGGAGTGAGTTAGGGTGCCATGACTCTGAAGAGGTAGAATGAAGAAGGTCTTTGTAGTAATCAAACAGAACAGTTTTGTAACTTGTGGTGGGAGTTACACAGATCTATACCCATGATAACATAGCACAGAACTATACACATTATTCCAAAGTCAACTTCCTACTTTCAATATTGTACAGTAATTTTGTAAGATGTATCTTTTGGGGGAAATTGGGCGAACAAAGACTTCTCTGTACTAACTTTGCAACTTCCTGTGAATCTATAATTATTCTGAAATAAAATGTAAAAAAAATAGAGTTAGTCAAAATAAGAATATCAAGTCTGTCACCTGACATCTCAGGGGTCCAGGCCCAGTCCCATTAAAAGCTCTCAAAAGTACCATGCCCACCCTTGTGTCGCTGCCCGACTAGAAAATTGGGGAATTATGAGTGTCTTTAAGACTTTTTCTCTGCTCAGTTTTTCCTCTCCATATTTTCCACTACATCAGAGCTGTTGTTTAACAAGTTAGAACAGGTTAGAGAAAAACAGTGAGGTTTAAAACAAAACAGGGGTGGAGGGAGCAAGCAAAAGGGAAGTGCTTCACAAGTCCCCATAAAACTGGCAATCTGTGAGGAGAAGACCGGAAATGATACTGCAAATACAAGCGGGGAGATTACTCAAAAGGCTGTAAAGTCAACTGGAATCCTAAAAAAAAAAAAAAAAAAATGGAGGTAGAACCTGGTAATTATCCAGTCAGAGGTTTCTGGCTTTCTAAAGTTCCCTCAGCAAATCAGCCTGTTTCCCTTGGCAATTCAAAGCAGGAGCCACAGACTCAGCTAACAGGCTAACATCAGTTTTCTTTTGTAGGACAAAGAGAGGAGGCCAGTGAAGCAACCACTACTAGGGAGGCCCCATTTCTGAAACACTGCCAGCAACCACCATGTAAAGGCATTGAAACAAAAAGAAATTTGAGCTGACAAGGCATAGCTGACTAGGCTCTTCCAAAAAGTACTGCAAAATGTATTCAAAAGAGATACATTAATAATCAAGGAACAAAGTAACTTCCTGTCCACAGGCAAAATAAACACAATTTATCCAGATTGGAGGGGGGGGGTCAGATACTGATCTCAACCTTCAGCAGTCTTTTTTCAGCCTGTCTTTGTTTACAATGTTGCATATTTAGAGGATCTGGTTAGCAACCAAAGAGACCCAAATTCTAGGCCTAGCTAGCCACCAATTTGCTAGTTCAGTGACCTTGGACAGGTAATTTTCTATCAGCAAAACAGGACTAGCCAATCATTTCAAGGTTCAGGGTTAATCTGTGTTAAATGAAACTTTGAGCCCTTGGACAGCAAGTCGTTTCATGTTAGGTCCAGAGAGAGGAAAGATAAGCACCTCAAGTCCCACTCCTGGGCAGCCCAGTTAATTACTCAAATCAGTTTCCAGGAGAAGATAATCCCCAAGATGGCAATTGTAGGAAGGTGACCAGCATGATGCTCCACCCCTGGTCTTTTGGCTAGTGTTATGTATTTGGAAAGGTCAGTCAGCCTTGAGCCCAGTGAAGATGGGAGGAAATAAATAAAATCTAGCTGCATGCCAAAGTCCACTGCCAGGACTACTGTTTTTCGTAGAATCTATACTGTCTCTTAAGACCACCTAAAGAATAGGAAGGGCCCTTTTCTAATACTAGGATGGCTTTGAATCCTTTGTCCCAGATTGCAAATGCCTAGGTCATTTGGGAAAATGTAGACAACCAGGTGTTTCTCTTGGCTACTGAGTTCTTCTATTTCCACAAGGCAGAGGAGGCCACTTGCAAACTAATAGTGGCCATAATTAAATTAGAGAAAAGAGTAGAGCTGCATTTACTTTTATGGTACCCGGAGTACTGAAATTCAGCGTGCCCTCCTATGTTTAAGCCTTGGGTAAAGGGAGCTTACCTACTGCTTTATGTGTCTGTTAATATCTAAAAGATGCCCTCACTTGAACCAGCCCAAGTTGGAAAAGGGGCTGGATCACACCATTCACATGCCTGTCCATCAATCAATCACGTCCCAAAAAGGACAGGGCTGCAAAGGGCTATCAAGGCAAGCCCTATGACACAGAACGTACCACCCTTGGATCCTATATCAAGGTATATAAACAGTCATTCCATGAGTTACATACCTTACTGTCCTGCACTTTGCTCCTGAATTGCAAATATACCAGACATTACAAAAAGGATAAATATAAAAGCTCCATACACCATACTACTAATTTTGGCATATAAGGGAGAAGTCATGTGGGTAAGTGACCAGGGATCCACAGGTGCAAAGTAGAAGACCCCAAAGTCCATGGATAGCCATCCTCACTTCTAATATCCTGCTTCTCTAGCCATCTGAGAGGTGAGGTTGGAGAACAGCAAGAATGAGCACCCACACCCTGCTCTACCATTACCCAGCATGTGTCACAATTCTGATGAAAACCCCTATGGCCTGTAGTCCGACAGTGTCATGCAGAGGCCTGTTACATAAGCTCTGCAGGGCCTCCTTCAGTGTGCCCCACCCGTCCTCATCCTCCCATCCCCAATGTTTTAGGAGGTTCTACTCCTGAACATCTAAGTCAACATCTTCTGGGAAAATTACCCTTTTGTGCAGGGGCCTTTGAAATGTGTGCATTTTCTCATTTATCTGGGATGATCCAGGGCGGTGGAGGAAGGGAAACCAAATGACCTTTCAAGGTCCCTTCTTTGGGGCCTAGGGATTTGCTAGCTAAGCATTAGGTCCCACCTCGCCTGCTGGGAGCTGGAGGCGACGTAAGTGCATTCAGGAATAGGAAAGAGGGCAAAACTGGTCCCGGAATTGAGCCCTTCTTTGGTGAATCCACTTCCAAAGGGCAAAAACGGCTCCCTTTCTGCGCTGAGGCAAATGAGATTAGAAACCATAAAACTGGGGCAAAGCCTCAGCCACAATGGTGGGAAGCCTCATTCTGCAGGCCTAGAACCCATGGGGCCGAGCCAAGGACTAAAAGCAACTTTGGGCAGGGGAGGAAGCAAGCAACTTGGCTCTGGCCGAAGAGGGAGCAAGAGCAGATGTGTATAATTACCTCATGACGACCCGCTTGCCCTTCACGTCGAGCTTGTCCAGAGTGAGCTTGTTAGAAAGCGACATCTTGGCAATAGAAGGGTTGCGAGGCTGAGAGCTTAAACAGTGGAGAAGAAAGCAGCCTGCGCGCGCTACAACCTCGTGCGGAATGTAGAGAGCGGCCCGGGCCACCCCGCCCCACCTCCCGCCCCGCCCCTTCCTCAGCGCGCAGCGCTATTGGACGCGGCCGAAAGGCGCCAGCACCCTGCCATTGCTCCGAGGCACTGTCTGTCTGCGAGGACACTGGTGAGACGTGCGGTTTTCATTTGTCACGTCTGGCACGTAGCAAGCTGCCAAGACCTTTGTGACTCGAGGGCGGGAGCTGGAGTCGGTCCACGGAGTTGGCTGGGGGAGGAGAAGGGAACTGGGTGGTGCCTCCGGGCGGATGAGGAGGGAGTGAGAGGCCCAAGGCCTCCGCCTAGGTCCCTGCCGCTGCCAAGCCCAGAGCAGCTGCAACGCCCTGCAAAATCCACTAGGCCAGAGAAGCGCCGCCTCCCACCCTAGGGAATTCTTGGCAGCCGCACCGAGATAGATGCAAATGGCACTTCCCTTTGGAAAACTAATCTGGTTTCCTGGCTCCCCAAAATGGAATTCTAAAGTAAGGCTCTAATTGCCCTTGATAACTGAGACCGATCAGAATTCGGGAAAAGCCCAGGTCCCTCCTAGATACCCCTTTTTTATAATTAAAAAGTTCAATGTAATTGTTCTGATTTTGACACAATGCTAATGGCAAACAAATAGCATTTTTCATATATTAACTAGTAATGGCCACAAAACTCGGAAGTAGGTATTGCCTTCCTCATTTTACAGATGAAGTAAATGATGCAAAAAGAGGTTTAGTGACTTGCTTAAGATTTCAGATTTTTCTAAGTGGTGGACCCAAACCTAGGCAGTCCAGATGTAGAGTCCATACATGTAACTACACTGTAATACAGACAACATTGCCGGGAAATAGTTACTCCACGTCCCACATGTTTGTAGAGTTGGCTGGAATTGTAAGCATGATTTGGAGTTCCCGAGAAAAGAAAGAGATATAACGACGCCTACAGACCAGTCCGAGGACCCAGACAGAGTCCTGCAGGACCAACCAAGAGTGTCCTTGGCTTCACTCAGGATAGAAGTCAAATGTAAGCGCAGAATTTATTGAAGATAAAGACAAAACAGATTCAGATGAAGCATCTGGAAGACTTGGAAAGGAAAGAAGCATGTCTTCTTTTTGTTTGGGGCCTGGGGGGGTTTACTGAGGATGACTGTCTGGTATACGTGTCCCCTCAGGCATCCAGGAACCTGTTAGAACAAAGACCAGGTGTTATTCCTTGGAGCCAGAGGGCCTTAGCATCTAGATGTCTAGCACCAGTGGTCTGGAATATGCATATGATAGCGTCCTCCTTTCACTCTCCTTTCCTCAGATGTTATCTATTCTAGAGAAATCATTAACTCCCAGTCTTTTACAAGGAGAATATCTGCTATTTGCACTACAGGCCATGTGTAAAGTAGGTGGGAGTGCAGGGCCTAACAAGAATAGAAGCAGGAATGGGATCCCTGGGTGGCGCAGCGGTTTGGCGCCTGCCTTTGGCCTGGGGCGCGATCCCGGAATCCCACGTCTGGCTTCCAGTGCATGGAGCCTGCTTCTCCCTCTGCCTGTGTCTCTGCCTCTCTCTCTCTCTCTCTCTCTCTCTCTCTGACTATCATAAATAAATAAAAAATTTAAAAAAAAATAGAAGCAGGAAAAGGAGCAAGAGCAGATTCTTATGGAGTCCTTCAGTTTACCTGTGTCAATAGCTTTCTTGTCATATATGTAAGTGATGAATCACTGAATTCTACCCCTGAATCCAATATTACACTATATGTTAACAAATTAGAATTTTTAAAAAATCTGGAAAAAAATAAAATTATACTGACAAGGTAAGGTAAGCAGGGACCAGATCCTTTGGGCCTTATAACCATGAAAAAGATGCAACTTTTATCTTAAAAGCAATGAGAATCCATTTTTGAAGTCACTGTTGCCTACCCAACAGCCATTGCCATTCCCCAGCCACCATCTTCCTTGCTAACAGAAACCTGATTTGATTATTGGGCCCAAGACAAGTACTCAGGGAAGGCAGGTTTATCTCAAAGCCTCAAGAGATGAATCACAATTTACCTAAACTAAGCTTGGCAATCCCATTCCCCTTTGTCATGAGTTGGTCCGGGAATGGGCATTTACTGAATTTAGGCAAATGACATACAAAAAGTCAGGGGTGTTTGGAAGGTTCAGTGGTTAGAACACATGACTCTTTTTTTTTTTTTAATCTGAACATATGACTCTTGATCTCAGGTTGTGAATTCAAGTCCCATGTTGAGCAGTGGAGCCTACTTAAAAAAATAAGTCAGCTGACACTTTCTGGGAAGGACTTTGTTCTCTGATAAAAGAGAGAGGAGCTATAGAAGCAAGGTAGTTTTTTGCCCCTGCTCCCAACTTCTTGCTCGGAATGCTGTCCTATAAGAACATCATGTTTGCAATTCATGGTAGTCTTAAAATATGTCCACAAATTATTTGATACTCATCTTTTCAAAAGGCAGAGCCTGAGATGCTTGAATGGCTCAGCGGTTAACTGTCTGCCTTTGGCTCAGGTCGTGATCCCGGGGTCCTAGGATGGAGCCCTAGTCCCACATCGGGCTCCCTGCAGGGAACCTGCTTCTCCCTCTGCCTTTTCTCTACCTCTTTCTTTGTCTCTCATGAATAAATAAATAAAATATTTTTTAAAAAGGCAGAGCCTGATTCCTTGTCCTTGAATGTGGGCTATACTTACTGATTAACTTCTGACGACCATGGAAGAGGACTTAAACTATCTCCCTTTTGACCTCAGTCTGTGCTTTCTAACTGATTGAGTTCTTTCCAGCTTATCTCTCTCTCTCTTTTTAATATTTTTTTATTTATTCATGAGAGACACAAATTGAGAGGCAGAGACAAAGGCAGAGGGAGAAGCAGGCTCCCTGCGGGGGGCCTTATGTGGGACTCGATCCCAAGACTCTAGGATCACGACCTGAGCCAAAGGCAGACGCTCAATCACTGAGCCACCCAGGTGCCCCCTTCCAGCTTATCTCTTAACTCAGGCAAAAGACCTGTGGACAAAGTATCCCCTGATAGGAACTGAAACTACCCCTTAAGCAATAAGGACTGCCTTGAGCGAGCAAGCCCCCTTTTGATTGACTGGAAGGCAGTGATTTACCTGACCTTTACTGCCTACCTACATGTACCCACTGACCTTTGTCCCACATTTCCTTATATAAACCTAGAAGTATTTTCAGCACTTGGGAGGCAGTCTTTGAGATGTTAGTCTTCCCAGTGTTGACCTCACTTAAATAAGTTCCTTTCTTGTTTCACCACCACTTACCTCTCTGCCTTTGAATTTTGTCAGTGGTGAGTGGCCGAACCTGGTCTATTTGGAACCCCCAGAGCCAGGTGCTATTGTACCCCTGCACGCCAATTACAAACAATGTGATAGAAATGACTGTGTGTGACTTCTAAGAGTAGGTCTTAAAAGACATTGTGGATTTTTCCTTCCTCTTTCTTAGATCGTTCACTCTGGAGAAACCAGCTGCCATGTCATGAGGATATTCAAATAGCCTGTTGGAGAGGCCCCTGTGTTACAAACTGAGGCCTCTTGTCAACAGCCAAGAAAGAACTAGGGCTTCCTTCCCGTAGCCATGCAAATAAGCCATCTTGGAAATGGATCCTGCAGGCCCACTCAAGCCTTCAGATGCCTCAAGTTCTGTCCAACATCCTTACTACAATCTCACAAGAGACCTTGAACCAAAACTGTTTCCACATCATGACACATAAAAATTGTGAGATAATAAATATTTGGTTTTTTAATTAATTAATTATCTGTTGTTTTAAGGTACTAAGTTTTGAGGTATTTTGTTACTTAGCCTTTAAAAAGCTATTTCTTTTCCTTGCTCCTTTCCTTGCTTTTATTCTTGCTAGAACCTGAACTCCTACCTTATACATGCCTTGATATATATCCTCCTTGTAAAGGTCAAGTAGTTAATGATTTCTTTGGAGTCTTTCAGCACAATAGATAGCACCTAAGGAGTGACCAGGCAAAGTCTTCATGAACATTCTCCAAACACATTGGCACCAAGACTCCTTGCTCCAGGGCATAAGTGACTTATGGAGGACACCTAAGCACTGATCTTTGTTCAGCTAGTTCCTGGATGCCTGAAAGGACATGTACACAGACCATCATTCCTAGTAGAAAACCCCAGGCCCCGGGATCCCTGGGTGGCACAGCGGTTTGGCGCCTGCCTTTGGCCCAGGGCACGATCCTGGAGACCCGGGATCGAATCTCACGTCGGGCTCCCGGTGCGTGGAGCCTGCTTCTCCCTCTGCCTGTGTCTCTGCCTCTCTCTCTCTCTCTGTGACTATCATAAATAAATAAAAATTAAAAAAAAAAGAAAACCCCAGGCCCCAACAAAAACAAGACTCATGTTCTTTTCCTTTCCAAGTCTCCCAGATGTTTCATCTGTATCTGCTCTCTATCTTCAAAAAATTCTGCTCTCACTTCCTGCTGGCTCATATTCAATTTCTATCCTGAGCAAAGCCAAGGACCCTCTTGGCTGGTCCTGTGGTACCCACCCTGCATCTTTGGACCCAGCCTGCCTGCATCACTATTACCCAATTTCTTACCATTGAGATTAACAAACCTTATAATTTTTAAAAAGATTTTATTTATTTATTCATGAGAGAGACACACACACAGAGAGAGAGAGAGAGGCAGAGACATACACAGAGGGAGAATCAGGCTCCATGCAGGGAGCCCGATGTGGGACTCAATCCCAGGACTCCAGGATCACGCCCTGAGCTGAAGGCAGACGGTCAACCACTGAGCCACCCAGGCATCCCACAAACCTTATAATTTAAGCCACATTTCACTGAGTATACTGTTGCTTGTAGCTGAAAATATCTTTCTGCACTATCGAAGGGATTTAAGCAAGAGTGGTATAATCAAGTATACATTTTTAAAAGTTTGTTTCTGGGAGGGTTTCACCTCTGCTACTGGGGTAATCTTGGACTCAGTAATTAGAACTAATCCTCCTATTGAGAAATAGAAAATCTGGACAAATTTTTTTTGAACAAATTTTAAAAGCATCTATTCAAGGTATTAGAGAACTACCAAGGTCAGTAAAGTGTAATAAAGAATTATGAAGCTGTGATTCAAGAGAAAAATGAAAAAAAAAGAGAAAAATGAAACCCCGAGAAGTTAAGTCCATATCTGGGGCTCTTTTTCTTTCCCATAAGGACATGTACCAACTCCAGAAGAGGCAGAGGAGAGACCTAGCATAACTTTGGTTAGATTCAGGGAACTAAAGAGGAAAGATTATACTTCAGGGGCTACCAAGGAAACAGGGCTTTCATAAACCATCAGACTTGGGGTTGTGACCTTGAAGGCTACACCTTAGGAATAAGGGAGAATAGGAGTAGATCAGCTTTCATATGAAGCCCAGCTTCTTATCTCAATCCATATTGAATAAAGTGACCTGGAATTTCCTCTAGCTTAGTGGTCCACCAGAAAGAAACAAATATAAACACTTTCTGGAGGAAGACCACATTATCAAAAAGCCTCAAATTATTACTACACTTTTAATATACAAACAAAAGTTACAAAGTATAAGGGTGTCTGGGTGGCTTAGTTGGTTAGCAGTCAACTCGATCTCAGCTCAGGTCTCATTCTCAAGGTTGTGAATTCAAGCCCCATGTTGGACTTCACACTGGGTGTGGAGTCTACCTAAAAAAAATACAGGGATGCCTGGGTGGCTTGGTTAAGCATCTGCCTTCAGCTCAGGTCATGATCCTAGGGTCCTGGGATTAAGCCTTGCATCAGGTTCTCTGCTCAGTGGGGAGACTGCTTCTCCCTCTCCCTCTGCCTGCTTTCCCCCCTGCTTGTTCTCTCTCTCTCTCTCTCTCTCTCTCTCTCTCAAATAAATAAATAAATAAATAAATAAATAAATAAATAAATAAAATCCTTTAAAAAAATACAGGGGCACCTGGGTGGCTCACTCTATTAAGCATCCAACTCTTGATTTCGACTCAGGTCATGATCTCATGGATCACAAGACTGAGACAGGCCTGCATTGGGCTCCATCCTCAGGGAGGAGTTTGCTTGGATTCTCTCCCTCTGCCTCTTCTCTCACTCTTTCTGTCTCTCTCTCTAAAATACATAATAAATCTTTCTTAAAAATTATGAAGTATATCACTTATCTATTTCTATTTGTTCCAAAACTCAGCACCTTAAAACAACAACAAAAAATATCTCAGTTTCCGTGGGTCATGAATTCAAGAATAGCTTAGCTGGGTGGCTCTCACTCTGGGTCATTCATGACATTGCAACTATCTGAAGGCTTGACTGGGTCTGAAGGATCTGCTTCCAAGATGGTGCACTCACATGGTTGTTGTAAAGAAACCTCAGTTTCTCACCATATGGGCCTCTCTGTAGTGCTGTTTGAGTATCCTCATGACGAGGCAACTAGCCTCCTCCAGAATGAATGATTAAAGATAGGATGAGGAAGAATCCATCATGCCTTTTATGACCTAGTCTCAGAAGTCACACACCATCATTTCAGTCATATTCCATTCATTAGAAGTAACCACTGGGACGCCTGGGTGGCTCAGCAGTTGAGCCACCCTTTGGCTCAGGGCATGATCCCAGGATCCAGGATCGAGTCCCATAAACGGCTCCTTGCATGGAGCCTGCTTCTCCCTCTGCCTGTGTCTCTGCCTCTCTCTCTCTCTCTCTCTCTTTCTCTCTGTCTCTCATGAATAAATAAATAAAATCTTAAAAAAAAAGAAGTAACCACTAAATCCAGCCCCACATTTGGGGGTAGGAGTATTGGGTTTCACCTCTTGAAGGGAGAAAAATAGAGGAATTTGTGGACATATATTAAAACCCCCACATACATTTCACCTGGGTCCTAATTTTGCTGAGGCCTAGACCTGAAGATATCCTACAGCATATTCTTCAACCCATGAAGAGATGAACATAACAATTCTGAGGAATATTAAAGGCATATTTCAGCCACTGTGGCCACTGCCTACACTTATATCCATGTCTTGCTTATGCTTATATTTTCATGTAATTATAAAAATTTCACAGTTGGTAGCAATTTGAAAATACCACAGGTCCAAACTCTTACCTCCTATATTATAAAAATGCCTTTTAAACTTCTAGCTTCTATTTGAATATTGAATAATGGATATTACATTAAAGGGCATTTAGTTACATTGCTGGATATATATACAATTATTAGGATATCACATATACTGTAGTATTAGTTTTAGGGGTAGAATTTAGCAATTCTTCAGTTGCATATAATACCCAGTGCTCATTGCATCAAGTGCCCTCCTTAATGCTCATCATCCAATTACCCCATCTCCACACACACCTCTCCTACAGCAACGCTGTTTGTTCCCTACTGTTAAGAATCCCTTATGATTTTCCTCTGTCTTTATCTTATTTTATTTTTCCTTCCCTTCCTCTATGTTCATCTGTTTGTTTCTTAAATCCCACATATGAGTAAAATCGTATGGTATTTGTCTTTCTCTGGATGACCTATTTTGCTTAGTGTAATATACTCTAGTTCCATCCACATCATTACAAATGACAGCCCTATTTATTATAGAGAAATAAACATTCAAGATTAGAGAGATTGAATAAATTTTGATACTGCCATGTGATGGAATCTTATACTGATTGCAGCATTTAGCCCATTCACATTCAGAATAACTATTGAAAAATATGAATTTAGTGCCGTTGTATTACCTGTAAGGTCCCTGTTTCTGCAGATTGTCTCTCTTTCTTTCTGGTCTGTTACTCTTGAGCTCCCTCTTCACTTACAGGATCTCCCTTAATGTTTCTTTGCAGGGTTCTCTTGGTGGTCACATATTCTGTCAATCTCTGTCTGTCCTGGAAGCTCCCTATCTCTCCTTCCATTCTGATGACAGCCTTGCTGGATAAAACATTCTTGGCTGCATATTTTTCTCATTTACTACCCTGAATATATCTTGCCAGCCCTTTCTGGTCTACCAGGTCTCTCTGGATAGGTCTGCCATCATTTTCCCTCTGTATGTTAAGAATCTCTTGTCTCACATTGCTTTCAGGATTTTCTCTTTATTTTTGAAATTTTCAAGCTTCACTATTATATGTCGGGGTGTTGATCTATTTTTATTGATTTTGGGAGGGATCCTGTATACTTCTTGGATATGAATGCCTGTTTCCTTCCCCAGATTAGGAAGGTTCTCAGCTATTATTTGCTCAAATATACCTTCTGCCCCCAACACCCTCAGGAATTCCAATAATTCTTTTTTTTTTCACAGCATCATTTATCTCTCAGAGCGTCTCCTCATGGGCCCTTAGTTGTTCTTCCCTCCTTTCCTCAGCTTCCTTCCTTTCCATCAACTTGTCTTTTAATCCACTTACTCTCTCTTCTGCCTCATTCATCCTAGCTGTTAGAGCATCCAGTTTAGATTGCATCTCAGAGTATTTTTAATTTTGGCCTGATTAGATCTCATTTCTGCACTAAGAAATTCTCTAGAGTCTTTTATGCTTTTTTCAAGCCCAGCTAGTAACTTTATAATTGTTATCCTGAATTCCATCTCCGATATTTTACTTAAATCCATATCCATAGATCTGTGGCAGAGAGCATTACCTCTCTTTCTTTCTTGTGTTGTGAATTCCTCCTTCTAGTCATTTTGTCCAATAAAGAATGGCTGAATGAGTGAACAGAATCAATAATATCAATCATGACCCAAGCAAAATACACACTAGATAAATATGTAGAAGTCAGAAACCAGAAAAGAAAAAAGACCAAAGAAAGAAAGAAAGAAAGAAAAAGAAAAACAAGTGAAGAAAGAAAAAGGGGTAAAAGAAGGGGAGAGAGGACATAATCTCACAGAGTGAACAAAACAGGGTGATCCACTTGGACCTGAGTGTATTTTGGTATGTGTTAGAAGATACTAAATTCCAAAATTATAAAGAAAGCAAAATGTACTTATATATGTATATATATAATACAAAATGTATATATATCATACAAAAACATATACAAAATGTATATATATAATACAAAAATAAAATTGAATACAGTGATAGGAAGTCAAAAATTAAGAATATATCTCTAACATGTAATTGTAAAAAATGAAAGTTAAAAAAGACTTAAAACAGTTTTTTTAATAAATTTATTTTTTATTGGTGTTCAATTTGCCAACATACAGAATAACACCCAGTGCTCATCCCATCAAGTGCCCCCCTCAGTGCCCGTCACCCATTCACCCCCACCCCCCGCCCTCCTCCCCTTCCACCACCCCTAGTTCGTTTCCCAGAGTTAGGAGTCTTTATGTTCTGTCTCCCTTTCTGATATTTCCCACACATTTCTTCTCTCTTCCCTTATATTCCCTTTCACTATTATTTATATTCCCCAAATGAATGAGAACATATAATGTTTGTCCTTCTCCGATTGACTTACTTCACTCAGCAAAACAAAGAGTTGATAAAATCATCAACAAATTAAAATGGGAAAAAAGAAAAAAATGGAAAATTTTAAACAGAAAGATAAATGAAACATAAAAAAACCCCTAGGGTCCTATACACTATTTTCCCCTAGCACTGTAATTTTACAGTCCTATTTGGTCCATAAATGTTCTGTTCACCTGTTCTTCTAGGTGATCTTCTGGAGGAGAGGCCTGCTATGCTGATTCTCAGGTGTTTGTGCCTGTTGGGGGGAGGTGCCCCGCCCCTTGCCAGGGGGCCAGGCTCTATGTAACTGCTGTGTGTGGCAAGGCTTTCTGTGCCTCTTTGGAGGATGAAAATAAAAATGTCCATGCCCTAATCTCTGGCCCTGGAGCTGAAAGATGCCAGTGTGTGCCAAGCTCTGCAGATTACTACAGGTATTTTTACATGAAGCCATTCGAACTGTAATTTTTTTAAAAAAACATATTTGGAAATGTTTATGTAGTTAATTTCTCTGTCAACAAATCTGAAATAATAAGAGGTTTTAATTGGAACAGAAAAAAAAGGATTTAGATGAGGAAAAGAGAAATTTTCCTTTGCCGGTAAAGGTAGAAATAGATTAAGCTTATTTTATTAAAAATATCTGAAAAAAAATATCTGAAATTTTCTTCTTTACAGATACTGAAAAAAATGGATAGAAATCTCTCTGTTTAGAATTATCTATATGGGCCCACCTGGATGATATTCAAGCTCATCTTCCAAACCAGTTTCAGTACCAGCTCTTTATTTGTGGGAAAGGGACAATGTCTCCACTTACTTAATATATTTCATTGTAACCACATATTTGCTCTTAATAATAATATTAGTGATTGGGTTTAAAAGGCAGAGCCAAAATTATTCCTTGTCACTCACAGTGTGGTCTATAGATAAGAAACATGCACACCACTGGGAACTGTCAGAAATGCAGACACTCAGGCCCTGCCCCAGACCTACTGAACCAAAATATGCATCTTAACAAGATCCCTCGGAGATTATTATGGACATTAAACTTTTGAGAAGCACTGGGTTCTGAGAGACAGAGAAAGATAGAGAGGCAGAGACAGAGGCAGAGGGAGAAGCAGGCTCCATGCAGGGAGCCCGAGGCCAGGCTCCATGCAGGGAGCCCGAGGCCAGACTCCATCCCGGGACCCCAGGATCAGGCCCTGGACCGAAGGCGGCGCTAAACTGCGGAGCCACCCGAGCTGCCCCCAAAATTTAATCATTAAACATTCTTTGGATTTCTCTTCTTGTGATATTTATTTTAAAAATAATAGCAGTAATAATATAACTTAACATGTGTGTAGTTGATTACTGTTTCCAAAGACTTTCATATCTATGATCTCATTTGATATCTTTATGATGGGTAACTCATTAAACCAGTACACCCTAATCATTCTACCAATAAATATGAAGTTAGGGCAATACTGTATTGCTTTTTCCTAAGGACCACTGAAAACTTCAAGAATACTATGGTGCTAATCATTTTGCAATATATAAGTTTATCAGGGATCCCTGGGTGGCGCAGCAGTTTAGCGCCTGCCTTTGGTCCAGGGCACGATCCTGGAGACCCGGGATCGAATCCCACGTCGGGCTCCCGGTGTATGGAGCCTGCTTCTCCCTCTGCCTGTGTCTCTGCCTCTCTCTCTCTCCCTATCATAAATAATATATATATATATATATATATATATATATATATATATATATATATAAGTTTATCAGATCAACACATTGTATACCTTAAACTTTTACAATGTTGTATGTCAGTAATATTTCAGGAAACCTGGAAAAATACTAAGAATGAAATACTGGTACAGTGAGACTCAAATAAATTATGAATTCAAAGTAGACATAAGATATGAGTCGTGATAAAAAGTAATATAGTGAGGATAAATTTCTTTTTTTTTTTTTTAAAGATTCCATTCATTCATGAGACAGAGAAAGAGAGGCAGAGGCAGAGACACAGGCAGAGGTAGAAGCAGGCTCTGTGCAGGGGGCCCGATGTGGGTCTCGATCCCGGGACTCCAGAATCATGCCCTGGGCTGAAGGCAAGCGCTCAACCACTGAGCCACCCAGGCATCCTGTGAGGATAAATTTCTAAGCATAAAATGGTTCATTGAATCCCAGAAGGGATCTTCATGATTGGATAAATTTAATTTTTATGTCTAAAATAACATTCATTCTAATTGTTGAGGTTAAAAAAAAGGGGGTTCTGGAAGCTACATATGTGTTGATTTGAATCAATTGCAACTTAACTTGAGTGAGTTAGAATTAGCCTAAGAAAAGTGAAAACAGCTTAGAGGATCTATTCACTATGAAACTATAAAAACAGGTTTGTTGTAGATGTGTCTGGACACAAATGACTATAAAGGTTTGTTTGCAGATTAAGAAGGTGACACTGACCCAATGTCACTTACTACAATCATCTTTGATTTTACTATATAATACCTGCAGGAGGAATTTAAGCCTTTGATAAGTGGCCTATTGCATCCTACAGCATTTAGGA
This sequence comes from Nyctereutes procyonoides, assembly GCF_905146905.1. Taxonomy (NCBI): domain Eukaryota; kingdom Metazoa; phylum Chordata; class Mammalia; order Carnivora; family Canidae; genus Nyctereutes; species Nyctereutes procyonoides. The sequence continues at coordinate 59,117,182 of NW_026575125.1, read as the reverse complement.
AGAATAAGGATAAAGCTATTATGGATTATTGTAGTTCTGAATCCAGTCCTAACAATTTTTTGTTTTCAAATAAAGTTCTCAATAGAATCTTTCTAAATTGAAAATTATTAAATAGAGTAACAAGGACAGGATTCTTTTTTCAAAGATTTATTTATGTATTTATTTATTATTCATTCATGAAAGACAGAGAGAGAGAGGCACAGACACAGGCAGAGGGAGAAGCAGGCTTCCCATGGGGAGCTCTATCCGGGACTCCATCTCAGGACCCCGGGATCACACCCTGAGCTGAAGGCAGATGCTCAACCGCTGAGCTACCCAGGTGCCCCTGTAATAGCTTTTTTATGCTGCTTTAAGGGTTAAATATAATAATGTATAGAAGGACTTAGCAGGATGCTTGGCCCATAGATGTTAGCTAAGAAATGCACCTTCCTTATGATTGAAAGACCTAGGGCAGAAAGAGCAATGGGTGTAAAAGAGAAAGGGCTTTTACTGAAGAGAAGCAGCTAGAAATATAGAGGCCACTAGCTTTGACCACTTCACCATTTGACAAAAGACATCCCTAAAAGGAGACCTGGATTGCTTCCCCCCAAAATTACAGCTTTGTTGATACTTCAAACTTTGTAGAGTACTGAAAGACAGATTTTCTTTTTTTTTTTAAAAAAAAGATTTTCATTTCATTGCTTACCACCACTCGATATGCCCAACCTAATATCTATAATCTAAGCTACCTGTGGATATCCAAGGCCCAAGTCTACAGCTCTTCAGATCCAGAGAGAAGATTCCAAGTTAGTCAGATGGAGTCATGAAAGGCAAGTTAATATCCAAAGGGGAGAGGAAGTGAAGTAACTGGAGTTTCCTTGCTCTATCCTGCATAGCACTGCCACCTTTTGGTTATTTAATGAATCATACTATCACACACGCACTCCCCCCCCCATCAAGGGTCTTGTCTTAATGTGCAGCCTAGTGCTGAGTAACAAATTACTACAAAAATAGTGGCTTAAAACAACAGAAATTTATTCCCCCATAGTTCTGGAAGCCAGAATTCCAAAAATCAAGGTGTAGGCAGGGCATGATCCCTCCAGAAGCTCTGAGGGAGAATCTGTTCCTTGCTTTCTTCAGATTCCGGTGGCTGATGGCCAACATCCCTGAGCTTGTGGCCACGTTGCCTCAGTCTGTGCCTTCCTCTTCACATGGCCTTCTCCTCTTCTGTGTGTCTGATCTTCTCTCTCTTTCTTATAGGGACACTTGTAATGGCATTTAGGTCCCACAGTTTAAGATGCTTAATCCAATTAGCATCTGCAAAGACTCTTCCAATTAGGGTTACATTCATTGGTTCCAGGGATTTGATGTGGATATCTTTTGAGGACCCTTCTTTTGGCCTAACATTCATATCTGATCTTTATTATCTTTTTTTTTAATTTTTTTATTTATTTATGATAGTCACACAGAAAGAGAGAGAGAGAGGCAGAGACATAGGCAGAGGGAGAAGCAGGCTCCATGCACCGGAGCCCGACGTGGGATTCGATCCTGGGTCTCCAGGATCGCGCCCTGGGCCAAAGGCGGGCGCCAAACCGCTGCGCCACCCAGGGATCCCAATCTTTATTATCTTTTAATTAATTGTTGGTAGTTAATATATAAGATCTATTCGCTGTCCAGTGATCAAGGCATCACAGAGGACTCTGGGCAAATGGGTATAGAAGAGATATATCAAGGGCAAGAAAGGGCTGAGAGAATAGAGCCTATTTGGTTGTGGTGAATAATTAAGAATTAAGAATAATTCTTTTAATGTACTGTGGATTTGATTGGCCAATATCTTGTTGAGAATTTTTGCATCCATGTTCATCAGGGATATTGGTCTGTAATTCTCCTTTGTAGTGGGGTGTTTGTCTGGTTTTGGAATCAAGGTGATGCTGGCTTCGTAGAAGGAATTTGGAAGCTTTCCTTCCATTTCTATTTTTGGAACAGTTTGAGAAGAATAGGTATTAACTCTTCTGTAAATGTCTGGCAGAATTCCCCTGGGAAGCCCATTTGGCCCTGGGCTTTTTTTGATGACTGATTTTTGATGACTGATTCCATTTCTTTGTTGGTTATAGGTCTGTTCAAATTTTCTATTTTTTTCTGTTCCAGTTTGGGTAGTTTGTATGTTTCTAGGAATTTATCCATTTCTTCCAGATTGCCCAGTTTGTAGACATATAATGGTTCATAGTATTGTCATAATTGTTTATATTTCTATGGTGTTGTGATCTCTCCTCTTTCATTCATGATTTTCTTTATTTGGGTCCTTTCTCTTTTCTTTTTCATAAGTCTGTGTAGGGGTTTATCAATTTTATTAATTCTTTCAAAGAACCAGCTCCTAGTTTTATTGGTCTGTTCTACTGGGTTGTGTGTGTGTGTGTGTTAATATATCATTTATTTCTGCTCTGCTCTTTGTTTCCCTTCTCATACTGGCTTTAGGCTTTATTTGCTCTTCCATTTCTAGCTCCTTTAGGCCTAAGGTGGTTGTGCATTTGAGACTTTTATTTCTTGATACTTTCCTGTGATGCAATATACTTCCCTCTTAGGATAGCCTTTGCCACATCTCAAAGATTTTGGAATGTTGTGTTTAACGTTGTTGTGTAATTATCAGCAAATTGTCATTTGCTTCCATGTATTTTTTATGTCTTCTTTAATTTCCTGGTTAACCCATTCATTTTTCAGTAGGATGTTCTTTAATTTCCATGTATTTGTGGTCTTTCCTAATTTTTTGTGGTTGACTTCTAGTTGCATATCATTATGGTCTGAATATATGCATGGTATGATCTCAATATTTTGTACTTGAGGCCAGAGTGTGACCCCTATATGTGATCTATTCTGGAAACTGTCCTTTATGCAGTCAAAAAGAATGTGTATTCTGCTGCTTTAGGATGAAATGTTCTGAATATATCTGTTAGGCCCATCTGGTTCATGGGAGCCTGAAGTAGCTCAGTTGGTTAAGCGTCCAAATCTTGATTTGCCTCAGTCATGATCTTAGGGTTGTGAGATGGAGTCCTTCATAGGGTCCACTCTGGGCATGGAGCCTGCTTAAGATTATATCTTTCCCTCTTCCTCTGCCCCTCCCCTTTCTCTCTTTCCCTCTCCAAAACAAAACAAAGGAAACTGGATCCTATTTTCCCTAGGGCTGAAGCTTTGCAGCACTCTATGATCAGTAGACTTGTGGCTTGTGAGGGTTTCATACCGGTTTTCTGTGGAGTGGGACTTGGTACACATTGATTCTCAGGCTGACTTGCCCTAGCGTTAATGCACCTGCAGAGCACAGGAGGGCAAGGTTTGGTGTTAGCGGCTCTGGCCTCCACTTGTGGCGCTATTTTGCTCACTTAAGTTGGTCAGTGCTGAAGGGCGGCAGCGGAGGGGGGCCGGGACTCCAGCAGCAGGAATGGCGTTGTTCCTGCTACTTCCTGGAATGCCGGATGTCTACTTCCTGCAGTCGGATTTTTGCGGCTGCCAGCTTCGGGAAACCCTAACAGAAGAGCAATCACCCGTGTTGTGTCCCCGGCTTCCGCCAGATCCCTGCCTTCACTCTGCCTGTGTCTGAGCAGCACAGTACTCCTGTGTTGTTGCTCAGCCGTGTGGCTGGGTTTCAAAACCCCAAAATTTTATTGATCTGCATGTGGCACAGACCCGCACTGATCCTCTGGGAGAGCGTCTCGCTTCACTGTTGACAGGTGCTGGCACGTCCCAGAAAATGGACACGTGACAGCACAACAAAACGCAAGCATCATGTCTCTCGCCACCTTCAGCCAGCATCCCAGTGCCTGTTAGTGATCTGAGCAGCTCAAAGGAGCCTGCTGGGTCTTTTGTCCTCAGCGAGGCCGCGCCACCTCTCCCAAACGCACACTAACAAGGGGAACGTTTCTCCCCGAGAGACGCAGGGAATCCTCAGACCAGGCTGCCCACTCCTGGAGTCTGCCCTCCTTCCCCCTCAGGGAACCCCCTGAGCTTGCCAGTTGACACCCTGACCATGGCACTGACCTCTAAAACTTCAGACTTTGACTCGTCTTTCTAGCCCTATGCTCAGGCCAAGGAAACAGCAGCATTTACCACTGTGGTTTTGGTGTTTGGGAAATATTATCCCCAATACTAGCAAGTCTCACAATTGTGCAAGGTGGGTATTCGTATCTTCATTTTGCACTTGAAAAAACTGAGGTTTGGTTAGATTTAAGCAACTTGTCAGTGGTCACTGTTGTAGGCAGCATAACAGCCTCTCAAAGATGCCCAGGTCCCAATCTCCAGAACCTGTGGAAATGTTACTTTACATGGCAAGAAGAGACTTGGCAATACAATTACAGGCATTGTGATGAAGAAATTATTCTGGATCAGCAGCATAGACCCAAGGTAGTGACACAGGTCTTTGTAATATGGAGGCATAAGGATCAAAGGCAGTAGAAAATGTGATGATGGAAGGAAGGGGCCCTGAGCCAACAAATGTAGGCAGCCTCTAGAAGCTGAAAAAGGCAAGGAACTGGGTTCCTTCTAGAGCCTATAAAAATAATACAGACTTGCTGACACTTTGATTTTAGCCTCGAGACCCATTTCAGACTCTGACCTTCAGAACTCCAGAAAATAATTTTTTTCCAGAAAATAAATTTGTATTAAGACACAAAGTTTGCTGTAATTTGTTACGGCATTAAGAGGAAACTAATAGGGGCACCTGGGTGGCTCAGTGGTTGAGTGTCTGCCTTTGGCTCAGGGTGTGATCCCAGGGCCCTGGGATCAAGTCCCACATCGGGCTCCCCATAGGGAGCCTGCTTCTCCCTCTGCCTATGTCTCTGCCTCTCTCTGTGTGTCTCTCATGAATAAATAAGTAAAATCTTTTTTAAAAAGAGGAAACTAATAGTCACCCATGTGCTTATGGTTAAGTGGCAGAACTGGGATTTTGCAAATAGCTCCTGTGGGCTCCAAAATCAGTGTTTTTCCTATCACTATGGGGATGTGATGCTTTTTAAAGAAATGGTGGATAGAAAAGTGGAAGGTAAGGGCACCTGGCTCAGTTAAGTGGCTACCTTCAGCTCAGGTCATGATCCTGGGGTACTGTGACTGAGTCCTACATTGGGCTCCTTGCTCAACAGGGAGTCTGTCTCCCCCCTTAGTCTCCCTCATCCTCACTCACTCACTCTCAAATAAATAAATATCTTTAAAAAATTGGAAAGTAAAAAGCTGCAAAAAAGAGCCGAGGAGAGTCGATCCTGGGGTCTACTTTCCCCAAAACCTCTTCCACATGGCCAGAGGTTTTTCATTTCAGTAAAGTTATTTGGATTAAAAATAATCTTTCCGAATAACTGAAAATACTTCTGGCCATATTTAAAGGTCATTGGCATTTTTGGATGTGTGAAATTAATCTCAGTTTTTGTCCTATTACCTGGTGATGAAACTGGAATGAAAAAATCAAAGTTTTGTTTGGGTGAGGTAAAGCAAGTAATGTAGACGTAATAGTAGCACTTGAGTTTATTGGCAGGCCTGTGGGCATGGAACAGGCTGCTGACAATGAAAAGCTGGGGGCCACTCCAGGGCCATGGGTACATTATGCAAGACTACACAGCTTATTTCAAATTTATCCAGAGAGAAGGCTGTATGGGAGTTCTCAGATTTCTTAAATTGCAGGAGATCCTATTTATAATAGCATCGTCGGGATCCCTGGGTGGCGCAGCGGTTTGGCGCCTGCCTTTGGCTCAGGGCGCGATCCTGGAGACCCGGGATCGAATCCCATATCGGGCTCCCGGTGTATGGAGCCTGCTTCTCCCTCTGCCTGTGTCTCTGCCTCTCTCTCTCTCTGTGTGTGACTACCATAAATAAATAAATTAAAAAAATTATAATAGCATCGTCACTTAAACCTTGTCCTGGAGGACAAGGCCTCCATTCCTTTCATTCCTTTGAGGAATAGTTGAACTCTGCTCTTCATACGTTAAAGCATAAATGTTCACTTTTCCAAAGCATCAAAGCCATTGCCATAGTAAGTGAAAACTTGGACTTCCATTGGATTTTTATTAATTTTCTACATTTTGATTGTGTGCACTACCATTACTACATCAGTTTGATATCAGTGTTGAAAAACTACCAGTTATATTTGCTGTTTATAATCTATTTGTAGATTAGGATTAAAATGGATTTAATCCATTTTTAAAGCTGTGTGAATTTTTCTAAACAGGAACAACTATTTGCAATATGGGTTTTCATAGTGATTAAATCAGTTATAACTCTTATTAGCAGCTGAGAGCACATGTTCATATAGCAATGTAAAATATATTAATGAGTATTTGGTAAATTCCAACAGGCTTTTACCATTAGCATAATTTTGTGTTGTACAATTAAGTTACAATTACATCTATAATTTTGGATAACGTTCATTGGTTAACAATAAAGTGACAAAAGCTAAAAAAAAAATTTAGGGGATCCCTGGGTGGCGCAGCGGTTTGGCGCCTGCATTTGGCTCAGGGCGCGATCCTGGAGACCCGGGATCGAGTCCCACGTCGGGCTCCCGGTGCATGGAGCCTGCTTCTCTCTCTGCCTCTCTCTCTCTCTCTCTCTCTCCCTCTGCCTCTCTCTCTCTGTGTGACTATCATAAATAAATAAAAAAATTAAAAAAAATTTAGCAGGGATGTCGATGCCTAACATAGGAAGCATTCCCAATAGGAAGCTTTTCTGGTTTTTTGTTTTTTTGTCTGGAAGGTTTTGAAACCTTGCCCAGGATATTGCTATCCTGCACATCCTTCTGAGGTTAGTCAAGACACCAGTGGAAGAGAGAGTGACCAGCTCAGTGGATTGAGTTCAGTAAATCCACTGAGGGTCGGTAAACCCTGACCAGTTCAGGGATTTTACTCATGTTCCCATATAAGTAAAACCTATCTCATCAACCTGAATGGTCGCAAGACTAAGGGAGAGAAATGAAAATGAGTTTTTCCTTACAATAAGTTTAAAACCCTTTCCTTAACCCACAAAAGTGTTTGGTATAAGAATATATTTGGGGTGGGATCCGCACTGTATAGGGACCCCCAAATGCAAGAAAACCTCTTGTCTCCATTAAGCTCATTTGGGATAGACAATATCAAGAATGTATTAGAGACTACAGAATTCCTTTTGAGGACAACTATATTCTTCTCATTGTTTCTCATCCTCACTAAATGATATAGCAGGTAGAGTGGAAGTGAAGGAAAACAGTTTTCTTTCCTCCCACTCTTCGTGAATGTGTAGTGCTGCCTCCAATCCTACCCCACCATTGAGTAACAGTCAAAAAAACATAACTTAATCCAGGGTAGTTTGGGACTGCTGGAAGAAGAGTTGGATGGTTTAACAAAAGACACACTGACAAAAAACATTTCTCTACAATACTATAATTATAAATTTGAAGGCACATCCTTGGCAGAAATATAATCAATTACATGCTTATGGAAAAACAAACTACTAAATATCTTAACTGTAGTAGATGATTATTGCACAACATTGTCCACTGCTCTGTTGGGTACCAAACAATCAATGTTTAACAATGTTTAGTTAAACATTTAACTAAAACCACAAGGTTGAGACACCTGGTTTTGGCTACAGATGGTATCCATTATCAATGCCATTATAGAAGCACTTTAAATTGAAGAACAAGATTTCATACTTTTGTGTTTATTTGGTGATTCATACCAGATAAACTTTCGGAGGGACTATAGCAACTTAGTGTAAAAATAGTAATTTGGCATGAATTTATATTTTTTATATTTGGTAAAATAATATTTTTAAGTATAGAAAAGTAAGAAATAAACAAGCAAAAAATCCAAAGGGAGTGATTCCAGGAATGTTTTTATTCTTATTAAAATAACCAATAACCAGATGCCTCAGCCAAAGAAAATAACAAAGTAGAGTAGAATAAATATTAAGAAAAAATAATTTTAAAGCAAGATTCACCAGAAATGGGAAAAAAGTCTCAAAGAACATACATTCTTGATTTTAAGCTGTGTACATAAAAGATATGCACACTTAAATTTTCGGAAACACTTTGTCTACAGTGCTATTTTAAGCATTCTGAAGAAAGAAAACATTTGAAAAAAGAAAAAACTTGTACAAAGTTAAAGCACAATGTAAAATTTTTTGTTCACAAGGCATCAAATTTAACACCCTAAAATGCTGATACGAAGCTAGGAAAAAGAACATCTCTATTTTCACAACTGATAACATACTTCTTTAGACTACGAAACTAACTATCCTAGTTGTGTTTTAACCTTTGAAATTCAAAAGGCATCTTTGGATATTCAAGATGAAAGGTGCCCCATAGTTGAGTCAGAACCAGAACTGGATATCAAAACATCCTTTTTATCTTCAGACTGAGGGCATGGTTACTGAGTGAATAAAGAAGAGTGATAAAGGAACAACAAATAAAGAACTTCAAATATTCAAAAATCAAATTCAGATATAAATCCATTTTCCTTCTATATGGTAAACATGTATGTGTACATACACACATATCTATTTATAACGTTTGTTCTCACTAGTCACTAGTTATTTAAAGCTAGTTATTAACTGAAAGCAATGTTTTTGATCCAGATTCATCTTTCTCCCCTGGGAATACAGCTGCTCTATGAAGCTAATGGGAGTTCGGGATTACAAAAGAGACTTGGGGTAGAGAATTCAAAGGTGATTACAAATATTTAAAATAGGATTCTTTCTAAACAACATGTTTTCTGTTCTGATAGTAAGGGTTGAAATTAAATCCTTGATTTTTTCCCAGATTATAGGGTGCTCTTCTCACTGTCCTAGGACATGTGGGTCCCTTGGCAAGTGGGGGACAAAAGGACAACTCGAAAACACACATAGAAATAAAAGTAGTAACTGGCTATGTTCAAGTGTTTCAAAGACAGAGAAAGAGTAAGGGAGAAGGAGAGGTGCTTCTTTTTTCAAGAGTCTATTGTACATTTGTCATATTAGCTCTTTCTTCTAGAAGAAATAGGTTGTGGTATGAGGAACCACTAGAGTTAAAATAAAAAACAAATATTAAAATTCAAAGTGGAAGCATGGAAGATGGCATGTGTTTAAAGACCCTAGACATACAAACGCATCCATATTTCATTAAAATGGGTTTGCCTTTCTAGATTAATAGCACCTTCATCAATAGTTTCAATTCTCTAAGATAGTCGAGATAAAAATGAGATTTTTCCCCAAATCTGAAAAGCTAACATAGAATATGTTGTAAACTTTTTTGTGAGTGTATGAAAGGATAAAAGAAAAATGAAGTAGGAGAGGAAGAAACCCAATCCCCCACTCCCACCTGACTGTAGACTCTGTCCTAAAAAAATTGATTATTAATATTGATTACAGATCTCAAGGGGAGAAAAAAACTAACATTTACTGAGTACAAGTCCTAGGTGCTAGGCATCATGCTAACAGCTTTACGTATGGCAATGAGAACAAAATATTAGGTATTTATTTATTTTCACTTCCATATTCTATATATGAAATCTATCTGGCAATTAATGAAGAATTTCAATAGTGATACAAATACCAGATCTCTCAGCAGTGTATTAACTCCTAGGCACTCAGGGGGATTATTTCTAACTCTATATGGCACTGAGAACAGCCCCTGAATTTGTGAACTATGCTAACTAGTGAGGGCAAATGCTTTAAACTAGAGAAAAGTATAGAATTGGCTAAAAGGTATCACAACCTAGGGAGATTTTCATTTCTGTAGGACAATTTATTGTATTTTTTTGGTAAATGTGGCTTTGTGTAATAGCAGTATTTTAAAGTCATTTTGAGAAGTAATCTAAAATACTAAAATATAATTAAAATCTATTAAATTATATATACCAGCTAAAGTCTTATATTCTCTCCAAAAAAGGACACATTTAGTGAATCCAGGTAACTACATAGGACCCGTATAGGTTAAAGATGGTACTGTTAATCTTTGAAAAAGTCAACTGCAGAAGAGGCTCAAAATCTTAAGTTTTTGGACTAAGGCTGAAAAGACTAAGAACAATTTATAGTGGAACTCAGCAGGAGTGAATTGAAAGGGTTTTTTAAAAAAGATTTTATTTATTTATTCATGACAGACACAGAAAGAGAGAGGCAGAGACACAGGCAGGGAGGAGCAGGCTCCCTGCAGGGAGCCCAACATGGGACTCTGGGGTCACGACCTGAGCCATAGACAGATGCTCAACCACTGAACCACCCAGGCGTCCCACAAATTGAAAGTCTGTACAGAGCTAGGGAGTCAATGAAAGAAAAATCTGATGTATTTTTTACAAGAATGGAAAGATCGGAAACAGGGAACCCTATGGACCCTCAAGGTTTTTTGGGGCTACAAGACAAAGGAAAAAGATACTGGAAAAGTTGTCAGTTATTTTTATCAATCAAAAATCGCCTACACTTAGCTCACTTGAAAGAACAACAACAACAAAAAACTGTACTGGTGCATCTAAGAAAGCAACCACAAAGACAAAGATGCGGGGAGAATAAGGGGAGAAAAAAGCCACTAATAAATAAGGCACATCTATTTTTAAACAGTTTCTACTGTTTTCCTTCTAAAACCACATGCTTTATACAGTGTTTTAAAAGCCCTTGTTCCCCAACCTGGCAGGGATGAAAGTTCAAGAATGTCCTCAAGATCATGCTCTCAGATCTTCAAACTTTTAAGTATCCTTTTTCTTGAGCCTTTTCTTTTTGGTCAAATAAAAAAAGTATCTATCACTTTAGCAGCAATTCAGCAATCTTCAATTGTAGGGCTTGTTGTAAATCTTACTGGCCTACCTTCTCTGTTACTGGTGAAAACAAAAAGTATTGGAAATTCACTTTAAATAAAGCTAGGTTAAGAGCCAATGCTCTGAAAAACAATATTTTTGCCATTAGACAAATGTAATTCAAATAGATTCCCTAACATAAGGGCATGAGACCAATGGAAAATCCTTCCACAATATTTTGAAAAGTTAAGAAGACATCATTAATGCTGTATCAGTGCATAACATCATCAGCTGGGTGGCCTGTTACAATGTGGTGTCATCATCTTCCCTGTAGTCTCCCACCAGAAGTGAATGCTTGTCAGGTTCACTGGTACCAATGCTGTTTAGGGACCGTTTATCAGACAGTAGTGAATTTATGGAGGCTCTGCTGTAATTAACAATCCGGTCCAGCAAACCCAGTTTAGGAGAATTTCTTGAGGTATCATCTATTCCAACATGAACGCTGATTTCCGAAGGCCTTTTCTGTCCCATCTGGCTTCGCGCATGCAGTTCATAATTCTCATAAGTTGGTTTTCTGTAACTGAACACATACAAAGTTACCCTAGTTTGAAATAACCAAATGTGAACTAGAAACTTGTTATATTCAAAACTGGAAATATATTTGCCTGGTATGAAATCTACAAAGGTGGTTCCTGTTAGGAAAGTAGCTCAAAAAAATTTTATGGAGTCACAATCAGAAATTCTACTTCTCGGAGCCAATGCATTATATTCTTACCACACTCAGAGCTAGGTAGAGACTACATAAGATGATAATTACATAGCTAACATTCATTATTTTTAAAAGATTTTATTTATTTATTCATGAGAGACACGAGAAAGAGAGAGAGGCAGAGACACAGGCAGAGGAAGAAGCAGGCTCCATGCAGGCAGCCTGATGTGGGACTCGATCCTGGGTCTCCAGGATCACACCCTGGGCTGAAGGTGGCGCTGAGCCACCAGGGCTGCCCACTAACATTCATTATTAAGAACAGTTTGGGCCTATCACACAAGAATAAGACCTACCAAGACCGACTGTGGATGATAAAAGGAATATAAAATACGAACATGAGCAAGCCATCATACTTACAGTTTAAGGAAGAGAGAAGAAAGTACTACTGAAACAGATGAAGCAGCCATTGCAGCAGATCCCATCCAGGGCTGCAAAACCAAACCAAGAGGCATAAAAACTCCTAGGAAAGAAGTTTGGATTAGTTAGAGCAGACAGTACTAAACAGATTGTTAATGTTTTTCTAATACATAGATACAAATAATTTCCTTGTTTGATAGTTATTCAGCACTTTATAAGTGAAAAATCAGCAGTCACATAAATCTCCACCAACAGGAGGATAGAGTGTTGCTGTGAACATTTCTTGTACATGTCTCCCTGTGCATGTGTTTGAGAATTTCTCCAGAGTACATACCAGAGGTGAAACTGGATTATAACATGGGCACATCTTCTACTTTAGGTGGATATTTGTTAGTTGTTCTCCAAAGTGCTTTGGACCAGATCATAATCCCACCAATAGTGTATGAATTCATGTTCTACAAACTCATCCACTATTTTTAAAAAGATTTTATTTATTTGAGAGAGCAAGAGTGAGTGCATGAGTGGGGGGAGGAACAATGGGAGAGAAGCAGACCCCTCATTGAACGGGGAGCCCAACACAGGGCTTGATTCCAGGACCCTTAGATCATGATCTGAGCCAAAATCGTAAGTTGGATGCCCAACTGACTGAGCCATCCAGGCGCCCCTCCACACTTGGTTTTGATAGATATTTGAACATTTGGCTTATACGATAGGAATAAGATAGACTTACTGTCTTCTAATTTTTATGTGCTTATCTATATTTTTCATTTTTCTATAATGATCATATATTGCTTGCATAATTTTTTCTACTCTGCCCCTACTTACATAATTTTTTAAAAAATCATTTGCTACATGAATTAATCTTTCTGGATTTTGACTATTCTTTTATTTTTTGTTCCCTCAGCATTTGTGTCCTTGTTTATAAACAGGTTTGTAATTGTTCTAACATCATTTCACGTCCTTCTTTGGCTCTCAAACCAGAGAGAACAAGAAGAAAGTGATAACTATTTCTCTTCTGTTATTACTAACTCCTGGGGCGCCTGGGTAGCTCAGTTGGTTAAGCATACGATTCTTGGTTTCAGCTCAGGTCATGATCTCAGGATCTCAGGATCATGAGATCAGTCCCACATCAGGTTCTGCATTGGACATGGAGCCTGCTTAAGATTCTCTCCTCTCCCTTTCCTTCTGCCCCTCCCCCTGCATTCTCTTTCTCTTTCTCTCTCTAAAAAATTACAATGTATTACTTTTCCTACCAAATCCCTAAGTACAGGACATTTTCAAGTGTTTATTTAAAAATTCTAAATTGTTTTTTCTTGGTCATATTCCTTTATTCGCTCCATCAATCTCCCTCCCTCTCTTTTTCTCCTCCCCTTTCTCCCCCCCCCACCCCCTCCATCTCCCTCCCTCTCTGTCTCTATGTCTCTCCTGGAACACACATAAAAAACCCTGTTAAAAAAAATCCTGTTGGCTATTAGAATATAAAGTGAAGAGCAAACAATTCCCCATATGCTATAACTATGTAACAAAACAAAAACACTGATGCAAAGTAAAAAAAAAAAAAGACTGGAAGAAAATACACTAAAATGCTTACACAGTAAGATTAAAAGTAAATTCTGTTAAGCATTTGACTCTTGATTTCAGCTCAGGTCATGATCTCATTGAGATTGAGCCTCATGTTGGGCTCTATGCTTAGCGGGAGTCCACTATAGATTCTTTCTCCCTCTCTCTTTGCCCCTCCCCCACTCATGAGCTTTCTCTCTCTCTCTCTCTGATAAGTAAATCTATAAAAGTAAATTTGTTCTCTTCATCAAAAGATAAATAAATTAGTGATAGCATATGGAGAAAGAGATGAAATAATATGGCAAAGTATTAGTAATTGGTGAATCTAAATGAAGACTATACAGATTTTCATTGTACCTTTTTTCCTTGTTATACATAGCTTTGAAATTTCTCAAAATATAAAACTGGAGGGGAAAAGAAAGTAAATTAAAATAAACCTATCAGAATCCTTATACATTTTATGCCATAATGAACATTGCTCAAAATTACAATTATTGATTTTATTTTTTAAAGACTGTATTTATTTACTTGACAGAGAGACAGCACAAGCAGGGGGAGCAGCAGGCAGAGGGATAGGGAGAAGCAGGCTCCCTGCTGAACAAGGAGTCCAACGTGGGGCTCGATCCCAGGACCCTGGGATCATGACCAGAGCCAAAGGCAGACACTTAACTGGCTGAGCCACCCAGGTACCCGTACAATTTTTGATCTTTCACCATACCAGCAGACTACATATAAAAACTGAGCTTGAAGCAAATAATAAGATTAAAACTTCCAATATGATAGATCTCTAATGACTTCAGAGGAAAAGGTAATACTAGCCAATAGTCACATACCAGCAGCTATGGGAATTCCAACTAGATTATAAATGAGAGCAAAAACAAAATTTATCCGAATCCTCTTGACTGTCTTCCTTGATAAGTCAATACTTGCCACTACATCCAGAAGATCATTCTGAGAACAGAAAAATTTGTGATATTAGTGAGAGACTCTAACTTAATAAGTACTTTTGTATTTGATACTGTGATTTTGAAGGTGATGTGAACCTTAGGGTGGGTAATATGAATTAACTATAAATCTCAAATATTGCTAAAAATTTCAGTCAGCCTTGGAAAATGTTTTTTTGGAATTTTTCTCAGAGGTCTAGAAAACATTTTTTGGGTTATATGCTGGTATGTAGATTACATCACTTAAAATAATCACAGCAAGTGTTGTTGAAGATGATTTTATTATAAAGTATATTCCAATCTTATTCTATACTTCAGAAGCTTGGAATTCTCATTTGCTTTGCTGGATTGAAAAAGTCTGGAAGTAATTAGAATGACTTCTCATACTCCCACCTTGAATTCTCCTAATATCAAAGGCTGGGAGCATGTGAATTAGAAGGAAAGAACTGTTCTACTCAATATACTTTACAACATTATCTCTGACCATGTGGAGCAATGTCACAGACCTCAACATTCAGGACACAGGACTTACCCTTATCAAAACCACATCAGCTGCTTCAAGGGCTACATCTGTACCTGTGCCAATGGCAATTCCTACATTAGCCATAGCCAGAGCTGGAGAGTCATTGATTCCATCTCCTACCATTGCAACCCATTTCCCTTCTTCCTGAAGTTGCTTCACCTTAGCTACCTTATGAGAAGGAAGAACTTCAGCAAACACCTTTGTGATGCCAACCTATGTGAGGAAAAATAAATTCATTTCAAGAAATATTACTAGGACCTCAAATACAACACAGCAATAATAAGCATCATTTTTCCACCCATCAGATGTCCAAAATTTCAAAAATTTATAATATCCAGTGATAGTAAGGATATGGAGAAATGAGCTCTTATAGACTTTCAGTGGACATGTAAACTGTTATTGTCTTTTTGGAGGGCATTTGGCAGGATCTATCAAAGTGCACACATCATTTGATTGAGCAATTCCACTTCCAGCCATATTCTGGACATAATTATACAAGTATAAAAAGATGCATGTTTGACTTCCAGGAAAGATGGCAAAGTGGGGAGATCCTGGGTTCACCTCATCCCATAGATGTAACTGGATGCACCCATGTCAGTATGAATGGCCCAGAGAATGGTCTAAGGACAGGCGGAATAGACTATCTACAGTTAGGTATACAAAAGAGGCCATGTTGAGGAAGGTGTGGAAGGGAAGACACGGTCTGGAGCCAGGTGGACTTATGGGGAAGTCTGCGGGAAGGAAGGATGTGATGGGCCTGGAGAGGGGAGAGGAACAGATCCCTACACTGGGTGCCCCAGGTACGGGGCCTGCACAGGGAAGGCAAGTCCACATAGAATTTGGCTTTGAGAACCAGAGGGGCCTGCTTTGTGAGTTCTTACAATCAATGGGGCTTAACACCTGGAACTTTAAAAATCAGCTGGTTCAGCTCTGGGAGAGCCAGAGGATAAGAAACTCAGTCCCTCCTCCTCTCTCCTCACTTAGCACAACAAACAGCTTCTATGGCATAGAAGCAGCAGTTTGAAAAATGCCTGGGGTATACAGGAGGGAGATTTGTTTACTAATTTCAGAGTGTGTTCAGTAGGGGCAGGGATCTTTGGGAGACTTCTCCAAGAACCAAAGAACTGGCAGGTAGCATTTTTCTCCCCTGCCCCCAGCCTACATACACCAATACCTGTGGTAACTAACATAGTTCCAACTCTCTCCACATAGATTACTAACAGTGTGCCCTGCTGCCACGCAATTCTACAGATCCACCCCTTCCAACCCAGCCAGACTCAGCGGTTTTCCCTGATGACTACAGGTTCCCTCCCATAGCAGGCCAGTACAGACCTTGCTGGAACCCCATGCCCTGACCACACTTTCTCCTGTGGACCTGCCCCCTCCCCTTGGACAGAGCCCATCCAAAGCGGTGCCACAAGCCTGGCAGTGTACAAGCAGCCCTGACAAGGGTCAGAACCACTACAAAGTGGCTCTAGCCCCATGCATAGGGAAATATAATCATACACACAAGTCCACCTGGGGGCCCAACAGTGTGGTGGAAGTAGATATTGGGTCTGATGCCACGCTCTACCCACCAAAGAAAGCTTCTCAGGGGACAACACAGGTAGAGTGCTCTATAGTTTGGTGCTACTGAATCTCTTGCAAATACCTGGTCTGACTCAATTCATGCTCAAGGTGGCCCCAGAATGGTCCACTAACACCACTGGGACCAAACCTTGCTGCCAACAGGCAAAGAGAGACAGTGTAGACAACTGAACTGAAGGCAAAATGTGGCTCAGCCAAAATAGTCCAGTGCATGCAACACACATAGGAGACACCAGTAAACTGCCAGGATCTAGTGAACAGAGGAGACTGTACTACAGGGTAGTAAAGGACTCTCCTTCATAAGGACACTAGTTTCAAGAGCAGGAACTGCAGCTGACTTTTCTAACACATAGAAACAGACACAGAAACTTAGAAAGAGGAGATAAAGGAATATGTCCCAAGTGAAAGAAAGAACAGGACAAAATCATAGCAAGAGAGCTGAATGAAACGAAAATAAGTAAATATGCCTGATAGATAATGGTCATAAGGTCATAGTAATGGTCATAAGGATACTCCCTCGACTTAAGAAAAACAATGGAGACTTCAATGTTACCATCAAAAAAGAGACAGAAAGCATAAAAAAGTAGATATGAAGAACTCAATAGCTGAAATTAAAAATATATTAGAGAGAATAAACAGGAGACTAGAGGAAACAGAAGAATAGATCAACAACCTGGAGGAGAGAGTAATGGAAAGCAATCAACCTGAACCAGAGAGAGAAAAATAATAACAAAAAATGAAAGTAGACTAAGGTAACATAGCAACACTATCAAGAGTAATAACACTGACATTATAGGAATCCCAGAAAGACAAGAAAGGGAAAACGGGGCAGAAAATTTATTTGAAGAAATAATAGCTGAAAACTTCCCTAATCAGTGGAAGGAAATAGAAATCCAGATCCAGAAGGCACAAAAACTCCCAACAAAATTGACCCAAAGAGGTTCACACTAAGACACATAGTATTTAAAATGGTAAAAAGAGGTGATAATGAGAAAATTTTAAAAGCAGTAAGAGAGGGGCACTTGGGTGGCTCCGTTGGTTAAGCATCTACTTTCAACTCAGGTCATGATCCCAGAATCCTGGGATCAAGCCCCACATCGGGCTTCCTGCTCAGTGGGAGCCTGCTTCTCCCTCTGCCTCTGCCTGCCACTCCCCCTGCTTGTGTGTGCTCTCTCTCGCTCTCTCTCTCTATCAAAACAAACAAACAAACAAACAAACAAATCTTTTACAAAAAATTAAAAATAAAAGCAGCAAGAGAGAAAGGGGCGCCTGAGTGGCTCAGTCAAGCATCTGATTCTTTATTTTGGCTCAGGTCATGATCTCAGGGTCATGAGATCAAGCCCCATATAAGGCTCTGCACTCAGCATGGAGCCTGCTTAAGATTCTCTCTCTCTCTCTCTCTCTCTCTCTCTCTCTCTCTCTCTCGCTCCCCCTCTGCCCTCCCTCTACTCATGCTCCCTTTCTCAGAAGAAAGAAAGGAAAAAAAGAAAAGAAAGGCAAGAGAAAAGAAATCAGGTACATGCAAGAGGAACCCCATAAGACTACCCCATACCAAAAATACCAGAAGATATTTCAGAAGAAACTTTGCAGGACAGAAGGGGCTGGAATGACACAATCAAAGTACTAAAGGAAAAAACCTACAACCAAGAATACTCTCTTCAGCAATGCTATCATTCAGAATAAAAGGAAAAATAAAGAGTTCCCCCCAAAAGTTAAAGGAATTCATCACCACTAATCTAGCTTTACGAGAAATGTTACAGTGGACTCATTGAGTGAAAAAGAAAGACTGCTGTTTAAAAAAAAAAGGAAAGCTGTAAGTAGAAGTAAGAAGTAGGAAGCACAAAAGCTAAAATTAAATATATCTATAAAAGTCAGCTAAGAGATTCACAAAATCAAAGGATGTAAAGTGTGACACCACATACCTAAAAAAATAGGGGAGAGGAGTAAAAAACTGGCTTCAAACTTAAGTGACCATCAGCTTAATATAGATTGCTATAAGATGTTATATATAAACCTAATGGCAATCACAAATCAAAAACTGGTAATAGATACACAAGAAACAAAGGGAAAGGAATCCAAGTATATCACTAAAACAATCCAGCAAACCATAAGAGAAGAAAGCAAGACAAGAAAGAAGAAAGAAGAACTACACAAACAACCATAAAACAAGTAACAAGATGGCAAAAAAAAAAAAAACCATACTATCAGTATTTACTTTGAATGTAAATGGACTAAACATTTCAATCAAAAGACACTGGGTGACTGGATAAAAAAGCAAGACTCATTTCAGACCTAAAGACATATGCAGATCGAAAGTGAAGGTATGGAAACACATTTATCATAAAAAAAGGAAATGAAAATAAAGTCGGGATAGCAATACTTATATAGGACAAAATAGACTAAGAGACAAAGAAGGTATAATCACAAAAGGAACAATCCAGAAAGATGTAAGAATTGTAAATATTTATGCACCCAGGGTGGAAACACACAAATACATCAAGCAGCTAAGAATAAACATGAAGAAAGTAATCAATAGTAATACAATTATAGTAGGTGACTTTAACACCCCACTTGCCATCAATGGATAGATCATTCAAACAGAAACTCAACAAGGAAACAGTGGCTTTGGACACAATGGGACACAATGAAACAGATCTTTTTTTAAAAATTGTATTTATTTATTCATGAGAGACAGAGAGGCAGAGACATAGGCAGGGGGATAAGCAAGCTCCCTGAAGGAAACTCCATATGGGACTCGGTCCCTGGACCCCGGGATCACACCCTGAGCCGAAGGCAAACGCTCAACCACTGTGCCATCCAGGCATCCCCACAATGGGCCAGATTTAACAGATATATTCAGAACATTCCAACCTAAGACAGCAAAATACACATTCTTTTCATGTGCACATGGAACTTTCTCCAGAATAGATCACATGTTAGGCCACAAAACAAATCTCAACAAATTCAAAAAGACTGAAGTCATACCATGCACCTGTTCTAACCACAATACTATAAAGCTAGAAATCAACCACAACAAAAAAACCTGTAAAGAAAACAAGAACATGAAGGTTAGATACTAAACAGTGAATGGACCAATCCCAAAATTGAAGAGGAAATCAAAACATACATGGAGACAAACGAAAATGAAAATAAAATGGCTCAAAAACTTTGGGATGCAGCAAAAGCTGTTTTAAGAGGGAAAGTTAGGGACGCCTGGGTGGCTCAGCGGTTGAGCGAGATGCCTTTGGCTCAGGGCATGATCCCGGAGTCCTGGGATTGAGTCCCACATCAGGCTTCCTGCATGGAGCCTGCTTCTCCCTCTGCCTGTGTCTCTGCCTCTCTCTCTGTGTGTCTTTCATGAGTAAATAAATAAAATATTTTTTAAAAAATAAGGGAAGGTTATTGCAAAACAGGCCTACATCAAGAAGAAAAATCTTGGCTACAGTTAGGATGGTGGAGTAGGAGGGGGATCCTATGCTTGTCTTGTCCCTCAAACACAGCTAAATAAATATGAAATCATTCTGAACACCCAAGAAATGAATCTGAGGACTGAGAGAATAAACTTCACGTCTAGAGGGGTTAAAGTAGCCACACTGTGGAAGGTAGGAGCTATAGAGAGTTGATTTGGGGGAGAAAAGAGCTGTGGGTACTATGGAGAGGAGGAAGCTCTGATCACACAGAGAGGAAAGAGAAAGAGAGAGAGCAGTGTGCAGCGGACTGCACAAGAAAAACTCTTCCCCAACACCACTGACTGAGAAAAGGAGAGAGGCTAATTATCACAAATTTTTACAAGCATTGGAGCTCAAAGTCGAAAATTATAGCAGTCTGTGCCTTCACTGGGGTCATGCCTAGCAGGCTTAGTGGCATTCCTATGGGGAAGGAGAGCAGACGCCTGGGAGTGGACAGCATGATATTAGGATCTCCTGGATCACAACAAGACAAACAGTTCATCTCCTTGGAGTACATTTGGAAAAGGTGGCACTGCCTCACAGGGGACCAAAGAGATAGCAGACACCACTGAGAGACCCTGTTACTTAGCATAGCAGCAGAGACACCTGCTGAAGGCAACTAATCCGGAAGCTAGCTTTTGGCTCTGCTTTAACGTAAACTCCAAGCCCCTACATGGTCATGTGACTGCTTTTCTGGGACAAACTGGCACCACCTACAGCATAGTGAGACCCTCCCCCAGAATATCAGCATGGGTCCTTGCTGTACTGGATCCCTAAAATTTGGAGTTTTTGAAATCCAGCCACAAGCCTGAGATAAAAACAGAGGAGTACTGGCAGGCAGACAGATCAGACACGGACAGGATGAAAACAGGGTTCTGATGGAAGCCTGGGACACAAGAAGGGAGATTGTTCGCTCTTCTGTGGGGGATTCCTGAACAGCAGCGAATGCCAACTCCCCCCTCTAGGGAGGACAGGGCAGGGTGATGCCATCCCCACCTAGCACATCAGCATGTACAGACTTCAGTGAGCAACACAGCACTCCCCAGTGTTGGCTAGAGCCGCTTACAAGTTCTGCCCTCCTGTGCCTGCAGGTACATTTTTACCAGGGCTAGTCAGCCTGATAACCAGCCCAGTAGGGCCCTATCCCTGAAGACCAGCAGAAACCCACTGAACACACCAAGTATATTGATCATAGAGTGCTACAAAGCTTCAGCTCTAGTGGAAATAAGATTATGTTATTTTAACAAGCAGACCAAAGCACACCTTGTTAAAATGCCACACACTGGACAATATCCAAACACCTCACATGGCAGGCAAGGACAAATTCTGCAGAGGACTGACTTGAGAGAAAGAGCATCCAAAACACAATAGCAGAGTACACACTTGGAAAACACTTTCTGAAGCCTCAGGCCTCTTAATATAGCCATTATTCTAAGGAACAGAAAATATAACAGGCTTTCCTAACATAAACCAAAAAAACAGCGCCCTAGGCAAAATGCCAAGACAGGTATTCACCACAAAAGAAAGAACATGAAGAGGTGATGGCCAGAGATGTAAACAAAACAGATATACCTAATATACTTGGGCCAAAATTTAAAACAATAATCATAAGGATACTAGCTGGGCTTGAGAAAAGCATAGAAGACACTAGGGAATCCTTATTGCAGAGATAAAAGAACGAAAAACTAGTCAGGCCAAAATTTAAAAAGCTAATAACTGACATGCAAAACCAACTGGATGCAAAGACAATGAGGATGGATGAAAAAGAGGAATGAATCAGTGATACGGAAGATAAAACTATGGATGATAATGAAGCTGAAAAGAAGAGGGAAAGAAAAATACTGGATAAGGAATGTAAACTTAAGGAACTCAGCAACTCTATAAAGAATAATAACATTCATATCATAGCAGTCCCAGAAAAAGAAGGAAAAAAGGGTAAAAGGTTTATTTGAGCAAATTACAGCTAAAAACATCCCTAATCTGAGGAAGGGAACAGACATTGAAATCCAAGAGGCACAGAGAACTCCCATCAAACTCAACAAATGCTGGCCAACACCAAGATATACTGTAGTCAAATTCACAAAATACACAGAGACAAGGAAAGAATCCTGAAAGCAGGAAGGGAAAAATGTCCTTAACCTACAAGGGAAGAAAGATCAGGTTTGCAGCAGATCTGTCCACAGAGAAGATATCTGCAAATGACATATCTGACAAAGGGTTAGTATCCAAAATATATAAATACATATAAAATATATAAAGAACACACAAAACTCAACATCTATTAAAAATGGGCAGAAGACATGAACAGACATTTCTCCAAAGAAGACATACAGATGGCCAGCAGACATGTGAAAAGATGCCCAACATTTCTCATCAGGGAAATGCAAATCAAAACCATAATGAGATATCACCTCACATCTGTCCGAATGGCTAAAATAAACTCGAGAAACAGGTGCAGGTGAAGATGTAGAAAAAAGGGAATGCTTGTGCACTGTTGGTGGGAATGCAAACTGGTACAGCCACTGTGGAAGACAGTATGGAAGTTCCTTAAATAAATAAAAATAGAATTACCATATGATCCAGTAATTCTACTACTGGGTATTCACACAAAGAATGTGAAAACATTAATTCAAAAAGATATATGCTGAGTGAAATGAGTCAATCGGAGAAGGACAAACATTATATGTTCTCATTCATTTGGGGAATATAAATAATAGTGAAAGGGAATAGAAGGGAAGGGAGAAGAAATGGGTAGGAAATATCAGAAAGGGAGACAGAACATAGACTCCTAACTCTGGGAAACGAACTAGGGGTGGTGGAAGGGGAGGAGGGTGGGGGGTGGGGGTGAATGGGTGACAGGCACTGAGGGTGGCACTTGATGGGATGAGCACTGGGTGTTATTCTGTATGTTGGCAAATTGAACACCAATAAAAAATAAATTTATTATTAAAAAAACAAAAAGATATATGCAATGCTATGTTTATTGTAGCATTATTTATAATAACCAAGATATGGAAGCTGCCCAAGTGTCCACTGATAGATGAATGGATAAAGGATATGTAGTATACATAAATACAATGGAACATTATGCAGCCTTAAAAAAGAATGAACTCTTGCCATTTGCAATGATGTAGATGGAGTTAGAGACTATTATGTTAAGTGAAATAAGTCGGTCAGAGAAAAACAAATACCATATGATTTCACTCCTATGTGGAATTTAAGAAACAAAACAAATGAACAAGGAAAGACAGAGACAAGCCAAAAACCAGGCTCTTTACTATAGAGAACAAACTGATGGTTACTAGCGGGGAGTTAGGTGGGAGTACGGATAAAATTAGGTGAAGGGGATTAGGAGTACACTTATCATGATGAGTGCTGAGCAATGTATAGAACTATTGAATCACTACATTGTACATTTGAGTCTAATATAATACTGCATGTTAACTATACTGGAACTAAAATAAACTGTTAAAAAATAAAAAATGAAAGCACTGTGAAATCCTCCCCCTTAAAAAAAGATGTATGTCCAAGGATGTACATCATTATCTGTTTGTAACAAAATCTTCAAAACCACCTAAATATCCATCATTAGAGGAATGTTTAAGTAAATTATTATACATCCATACTATAGAATTCCATGTAGTAATGTTGAAAGAATAAAATAACTTTGTATGTTCAGGTATGGACAAAGCTCCAAAGCATATATGTTGTTATATAAAAAAAGAAAACTGCTGAGTAAACAATCTATAGAAAAAAGATGTAATTTATGTAGAAAATATCAGAATATACATTTGTATGTGAACACACATGCATACGAAATATTGGAAATAAGACTGGACAGGGAGATTGGGAGAAGAATGACTTAAACTTTTTACTTTATATCCTTCTGCATTTTTATATAAGAATGTATTCATATATTACTGTGTTATTTAGTTGAGGAGGAAGAAGGCATTTTGAAGTAGAAAAGACTAATATGAGAAAAGTTCTGTAGGTAAGCCAAATGTAGGGGGTCAGTAGCAGAAAAATATGTCAAAGTGGTGCATCAGGTGATGGTTCCACCAGTGATGTTCAGGATGGACTAGAGAGGAAAGTGCCTGGAGCTCTTGCTGTAATTTAGGCATGAGAGATTGGGTATCTGAGAGCCTGGCTTAGGCTTGCAGCACTGATAAAGAATATGAGCAACATTTCAAAGGAAGTATCAACAGACACTGGTGTATGGTGTAACTGAAGTATTTCATGAATTAAGTAAATGTTTCTTTAGTTATAATAGTAACACACAAAGTCCAAAGTCCTTCCCATACAGCATGCCTACTGTTCTTTAAAGAACCAGATATCAATACTCAGTGATACAGGAAAATAATAGGTAACGTGAATCTTTAGCACTTGAAAGCAAGAAAAAAACTGTATATGACAGAAGTAGAAGTTACCACATACCCTTCACCCCAACAACTAAGTAAACCAATTACCTGAGAAGCAATAGATCTAGCTGTTTTGCTGTTGTCTCCAGTCATCAGAACTACTTCCAAGCCCATAGATTTCAAAATATGGACAGCCAATTCTGCTTCAGGCTTCACTGTATCAGCAATAGCTATTAAACCACACAGCTCATCTAAACAGGAACACCAGAAAATAAGAGTTTGGAATATAATGAAAGCAGGAATAATATTCTAACTTAAAATTTAAGAAAGAAATTAATTTTGTTAAGCAAAGTTATTCAGGCCTTAGCTTAATTCAAAATGTCTCCAAACCCACACAGGCTGTATTCCACAAAATCTGTGACAACCTCCAAATTTAGTTATGAAACTTTCACAGAATGAGGTACCGATTATTAATGAAGGTAGTAATTAGAAAATGAAAAGAGACCTCATAGGATACTAAAAGACTCATTTTCTTTCCTTTGAGAAGTATTGGTTGATAGCACCTATCAACAGTGATAGTTCCTAGCACTTTGTAGTTCATTTTAAGGCAAATGACACTGAAAACTAATACTTTCTTTTTCTTTTTTTTCTTTTTAAGGTGAAGGGGGTGGATTGAGACAAAACTGACATTTTATACTGAGGGAAAGAAATCACTGCAAGTAGTTATTTTAAAAACAAAAGTGAATGGTAGTTTCTGCTTCTTCCTGGACCTAAAAATGTCATAGTTAAGATACTGCCTTCATACTTAGCAAGGATTTTAAATGTTGACTAATCTCATAGCTAGAAATTTACCCAAAAAATAATTTAACAAAAGAAAACACCTAAAACCTCATATATGTTTATCATAGTGTTTTTTATAATAAAGAAATATTACAAATAGCTTAAATTTCCAACAAGGGAATGATTATGTTAGTTACAGTATATGATAAATTATGCAGAATTAAAATAAAATTAGAAAATATTTATGAATATAGTAAATAAATGAATAAAGCAAAATATAAGGGTATGTGTACAAGGGAGTTTATTTTTTTAAAGATTTTATTTATTTATTCAAGAGAGACACACAGAGAGAGAGACAGAGACATAAGCAGAGAGAAAAGCAGGCTCCATGCAGAGAACCCAATGTGGGACTTGATCCCGGGACTCCAGGATCATGCCCTGGGCTGAAGGCAGGCGCCAAACTGCTGAGCCACCCAGGGATACCTGTACAAGGGATTTTACATTTAAAAATTTAAAATTTTATTCAACTGTATTGAGGTAAAATTTATATGCAAAATACACCCACTTAAAAACAATATGTTTGGGCAGCCCCTTAGCGCCACTGTCAGCCCGGGGTGTGATCCTGGAGACCCAGGACTGAGTCCCACATCGGGCTCCCTGCATGGAGCCTGCTTCTCCCTCTGCCTGTGTCTCTGCCTCTCTCTCTCTCTGTGTCTCTCATGAATAAATATATAAAATCTTTTTAAAAAACCAATATGTATACTGATATTGTAATTCTATATATGTATGTATTATATATTGTATATTATACATATACAATATACATATTTGGTACATTACATTTTTGGTATCAAAAAAACTAGAAATGGAATACATGTAATTAAAACTGACATTGAGTTAGGAGGATGAGATTATAGACATTATTTTATTTTGCTATTACTTTAATGTTATGTCATTTTTAGATTCTTTTTAAAGATTTTATTTATCCATTTGAGAGAAATTGAGTGAGAGAGAGCATGAATGGGGGGGCAAGGAGAGGGAGAAACAGGCTCTCAGCTGAGCAGGGAGCCCCACATGGGGCTCAATCCCAGTACTCTGGGATCATGACCTGAGCTGAAGGCAGATGCTTAACTGACTGAGCCACTCAGGTGCCCATGACTTTTAGGTTTTAAAAAAACCCTTGATTAGTTTGTTTGTTTTTTTAAAGAAAACCATAGGCTAGGGAGGAAAATAACAAAGCCAGGCAAATGTAAGAGAATTCTAAGTTAATCAGTAACAATTATGTATTGCTAACATTTTTACTTTGTATTCAGGCTGCTTTTTAAAAGCCCTTAAGTTCAGATGTCTTTCAAAAATATACATAAAATAATAACTGAGAGCACATCATTGAGTCATAGCATACTTATGGAAAACCTTACCATCAACTGCCACCAATACAGCAGTCCGACCTTTTCTTTCATGTTCAGTCATGGAATCATCTACATCGTTGTTAATAACAAGACCATTTCTAATCATCCACTCCCGGTTACCAATGAGGACTCTGTACTGCTGAGCATTAAGAGTATCTGAAATAAAGTACAGAAACAACATTTAGTGAGATCATTTAATACTTATAAAAACCCTGCGAGGCACATTCTTCCTGTCTAACCTTACTCAGTCAATATGTTGTATTTTTGGTAGACTGTAGTCCACAACAGTAATTTCCAAATTTTCAAGAAACACACTCTGCTCTTCTATGCCTTTGGGCCTTTGCACATTTTGCTTTGTCTCCACCTGGAATGTCCTTACCTTCCTCTCCACTTATCAAACTCCATCATATTCTTCAACAGCCAGTTCAAATGTTACTTTCTTGGTGAAGCTTTCCCTTTGATCTTCCACACAACTGAATTAAATTAAAAATATTTGCTATGCCTCAGTAGCTGAATATGGTTGGATGAAAACATACAACCATACTGATATCTAATTTTAAACATGTGACCACTAACTTTACACAATCCCTTAGAGTTGTCTGGCAATTTTACACTTCCCTAGTCCATTCATTCTCCATTCCTTCTAAAGGGCTATTTTATATCTTCCCTTCTCTAACCCTCATATATGGCCAGATGATGAATCGGCTTCCTACTTCAAAAAGAACTAAAAAGCAATCAAGAGAACTTCTGCAAGCTCTCACTGCCACATCTTTTTTTAAAATTTAAATTCAATTTGCCAACATATACTATAACACCCAGTGTTCATCCATCAAGTGCTCGCCTCAGTGCCCGTCACCCAGTTAGGTCATCCCCCAACCCACCTCCCTTTCTGCAACCCTTTGTTTCCCAGAGTTAGGAGTCTCTCATGGTTTGTCTCCCTAATTTTTCCCACTCAGTTCCCCTCCTTTTCCTTACAATCCCTTTCACTATTTCTTCTAGTCAACTACCTATGCCTATGTACACACAAATGTAGCTTCCCTTCTGTTATTATAAACTGCCCTTGCTCCTACTTAAGGCCAACTTCTCCACTTATGCACTAGACCTCTTTCCTTTGCTTATTCTAGAACATTTCTCCAATAATTTTCTTTTTCTACTGCATAATCACATTTTCTATCTTTGTTGCACATAGTCCTATCTTAAATAAAAAAAAACTCTCTTGATCTTACTTACCTCTTTACTACTGCCCTAATTTTCTGCTTCTGTACTGCAGAACTTGGAAGCGTTGTCTCTATTGACTATCTCCAATTCATATCTTCCCATTCTCTTGTGAACCCACTCCAATAAAGCTTTTGTCACACAAGGGACTCCTAACTCTGGGAGGCGAACTGGGGGTGGTGGAAGGGGAGGTGGGTGGGGGGTGAGAGTGACTGGGTGACGGGCGCTGAGGTGGGCACTTGACGGGATGAGCACTGGGTGTTGTTCTATATGTTGGCAAATTGAACACCAATAAAAAATTTATAAAAAAAATAAATTAAATAAAATCCAAAAAGGCCACCAAAAAAAAAAAAAAGCTTTTGTCTCTACTACTCCAAAGAATTGTTCACACAGTGTACCAGTGATCTTCACTTTCATAAATCTAATGGCTAATTCCTGTTCCTCATCTTACTTGCCCTATTAGCAGCATTTAACACAGTTGATCACTCCCTCCTTCCTGAAATACTTTCTTTCTTTGGCTTGCAGCACATTCTTATGAGTTACCTTCTCATTCACCACTTCTTCCATCTTCTTTGCTGATCTCCCTGACCTATTAACCTATCATATTGTAGGACTCAATCCTTTTTTTAAAAATATTTTATTCATTTATTCATGACAGATACAGAGAGAGAGAGAGAAGCAGAGACACAGGCAGAGGGAGAAGCAGGCTCCATGCAGGGAGCCTGATGTGGGACTCGATCCCAGGACTCTAGGATCATACCCTGGGCCAAAGGCAGGCACTAAACCACTGTGTAGGACTCAATCCTTAAATCATTTTCCCTCCTTCTTCTATCTATCTACTCTCACTCCTTGGTGATCTTATCCAGTCTCATAGCTTTAAATATAAGCTATACCAGCTTTGTCCAACAGAATTTGGAAATGTTCTTTTTCTACTGTTTAATACAGTAGCCATTAACAACATGTGGCTATTGAACAGTGAAATGTGGCTAGTATGACTGAAGGGCTGAATTTTAAATCAAAAAAATTTTAAGTTTATTTATGTATTTATTTTATGTAATCTGTACACTCAACATGGGACCCAGACTCATGACCCCAAGATCAAGAGTCACATACTCTTCTGGCTGAGCCAACCAGACAACCCTGAATTTTAAATTAAATACAAATAATTTAAGTTTAAATAGTCATATACAATGAATGGCTATCATATTGGATGACACAGATCTATAAGTGGATGACTCCCAAATCTACATCTCCAACCTACTCTGTTTCACTGAACTCCAGACTTGTATACCCAACTGGCTAGTTGTTATTTCCATTTATATGGCACCTCCAATTGAATATCTAGTAGGCACTCAAATTTAACATGTAAAAAACTGATCTCCTGATCAGTTCTCATCAATATTGCCCTTTCTTTTAAAAAAAAAGATTTTTAAAATTTATTTATTCATTAGAGACACAGAGGGAGAGAGGGGCAGAGAGACATAGGCAGAGGGAGAAGCAGACTGCATGCAGGGAGCCCGATGTTGGACTCAATCCCAGGACTCCAGAATCATGCCCTTAGCCGAAGGCAGGTGCTCAACTGTTGAGCCACCCAGAGATCCCCAATATTGCCCTTCCAATGGTCTTCCCCATTTTATTTAAATGGTAACTTCATCCTTCTAAATTGTTAGGCCACAAACCTTGACATAATTCTTGACTCATGTTTCTCTCACACCTCATATCCAATGTTAGAAAATCTGTCAGCTAGCTCTCCCTTCAAAACTCATTCATATTTTGATCACTTCTTATGACCTCTACTATTAACACATTGGCCCAAAACACTCTTATCTTTCACCTGGATTATGGCAACAGCCTAGTAACTCATCTCCCTGCTTCTGCCCTTCCCCTTATTCCTCCAACCATGTATTTTTATCAGAGCATCCAGGGTAATACTTTTGAAACATTAAGTTGGATTCTGTCACTCCTATACACAAAACTCTCCAATGACTTCCCATCTCAAGGGCAAAAGCCAAAATTCTTTCAATGTCCTTACATAATCTAGTGCTGTACTGCTCTCTAACCTCATCTCTTACCCACTTCCCACTCACTGACTCTGCTCTAGGCACAGTGTTCTCCTTGTTGTTCCTCAAACTAGTCAAGCACCCTGGACTTTGGTACTTAGCATCCCTCCTACCTGGAATGTTCTTGTCACAGATACTCACATAGGTTTCTCCTTCCCCCTTCTCAGGTTTTTGCTCCAGCACCAACATCTCAATGAGGCCTACCTTGATCATCCTATATAAAATGGGACACAATACTCACAGCATTCCCTATTCTCTACTTTACCTTCCTTTATTTTCCTCTACGCTACTATCTCTGTCAGACATATTATATTTTCTTATCTATTTGCTCACTGTTTTGTGTTCTCCCACCAGAAATACAAGTTCCAAAAGATAGTCACTTTGTCTATTCTGCTTAGCTGATTCTTTAGTGTCTTGAACAGTGTTTAACAAAAGGTGTCAAATGAACAAAATTACTGTGTCAGTATGCTTGATGCTGGAACTTCACAGACAAATAATAAAATATAGTTGGGTAGAATCAAGCAGGTAAATAAAGTATTATCATGCTAAAAACAGAGAGTAAGTACAATTGTGATTTAAAAAGAAGAGCAAATATCTCTACCTATACATGTCAGTCAGCAAAGGCTTCACTGAAGAAAGAGGTGAGCTGAATCTTGAAGGATGAAAATAAGTTCATGAGGTAGATGCCACTGTAGGAAAGGACATTATCCAGAGAAAACAGTAAATTAAATGATCTAATAGGCGTGAAATGACACAATGTAAAAAGGAACTGTAAGTAATTCCATATAAATGGAACACAGAATGCATGGAGGTCAGTGGAAAAAGACAAAATGGGTGGTGCAGGGAGGTAGGAGGCATAGCATGGGGAACAGACCTAGAACAAAGTCCAGAGAGACTGGTCTTTGTCCCACAGGAGACAACCAGCAAAGCCAGGATCCCTAATAGAACTGCATTGATAGGGTTTAGGATACATACAAATCTCCAAAACAAAAATTTTCTGAGGGGTAGGCATAACTTTCATTACATTCCTTCAAAGGTTCATTATTCAAAAAATAAGTTATAAAACACTATAATAAAAGGTATTAGTCAGAAAGTTATATAATCATATTTGCAGGTTAGCAAAATCACTCAAGCATAAATGGGTAGGGAGGTGCTATAACACTCAGGTGGGTATATTATGTTTGGGGGTAGATGGACAAACCAACCAGAAATTTAGGAAAACAGGTTTTGGCTAGAGATGTGGATTTTGGAGTGGTGGTAAAAGCCTAGAGGTGGCAGAACAAGCAATAGATACGAATGAGATTGTACACAGACTATATAAAATAAGAAAAAGACAAAGAACAAAACCCTGAGGATACCCAGTATTTGAGAGAAAGAGAAAAGAGGAATTAGAGGAGGATTGGAAGCAACAACCAGGTAAGTGACAGGATAATTTAGAGAAAGAATGGTCATGAAATTAAGAGAAGAAAGAACTTTAGTAAGAAAGAAATGGTCAATAGTTCTCAAATGCCTTAGGCATTTGAGCTCATGCAAGATGTGGACTTGAGAAGAAACCACTGGAGTAAGTATTGAATAAGGTCATCAATGCACTTAGAAAACGTAGTTTCAGTAGTATGGATGGGGCAGAAGACAGGCTGTGCAATGAATAAGTGAATTAAGTAAACCTAGACTACTCCTTCTAGTAGCTTAGATATAAAGGAAAATAAGAGACAGGATACAATCTAGACAGGATTACACTGATATTGATGGAAGAAATGTTTATATGTTTAGGAGAAGGAGCTAGCACAGAATTGGAAAACAAAGAAGCAAGGGGATGTAACAGAATAAGGTCCCTGAAGAATCAAGAGAGGGTGGGATCTAGAGCAAAGAGGAGGGATACCTCTTCCCCTGAAAAAGGAATCATTCTGAGCAAAAAGTTCAAAGAACAAATGTCTGAGAACCTTAATTTTCTATGTGAAAAATAAACGTG
Organism: Nyctereutes procyonoides; assembly: GCF_905146905.1. NCBI lineage: Eukaryota > Metazoa > Chordata > Mammalia > Carnivora > Canidae > Nyctereutes > Nyctereutes procyonoides. Next base: position 59,085,514 of record NW_026575125.1, on the reverse strand, counting down.
AAAATTTGCTTAGGGAACTAAGGAGAAGGCCACAGTATCTCGTGAAAGATATAAAAGGTTTAGAGTAGCTGTGATGAGAAATAAAAGAAAGATAGCTGAACTAATATGGAAGATCAGCTAAGACTAGTATTTGTCACCCTATGGTACAATCAAGGAGCACAGTTGGGAAATATTCTCAAGTAACTCAAGTGAAGTGATCAGAAGGCCTATGGTAAAATCATTTGAGAGAATGAAACCATGATGCCAATTTTTGTTTCTTATCTAACAGTTCAGGATTATAAAGTTAGACATCTGTTAATATTTGTCCCATAATTGGTACTATGAAGAAAATTAGCTTACTTGAGAGCTGGACATCAATAATCATGGAAGATGAAGTTGATGACTGTTCATTATTTGCACCAATTTGAACCAGGGATGCATTTTTAATATTATTTTCCTCTATCTTCCAGTTATCCTTATGTAGCAAGCCTTCAATATTGATGACTTTACAGCTAATACCACAGCCTGGCACAACCTGGAAATCTACGCAGGTACCCAAGGTTTCAGTGTCCAGCTCCTAACAAATAGAAACAGAAGGATTTCTTCTGCTGTTCTAATAATCCAAGATCGTCAATAGCACACTCAAAGATTACCACTGGTTAATTCTAAATGTTTAGACACATGCCACATGCCCAGTTAATTCTAAACGTTTAGAACAAAATATCATAATTGTTTATTTTAATCCCACTCTCTAAAATGTATACCAAGTTTAGAGAAAGAAAACAGGTAAGATTTACCAATATTCTCTGCCCTTTCCAGTAGAGAATTACAAGTTAAATTTTTAATTCTGTTGTCAAGTCAGATTTTCTATTCAGTACAGGGCAAAGGGTAACAAAGAACAGGGCCTTTAGTTACCAGAATGCCTCTCTAGTATGATTCTGTGTCCTTAGTAAGCCAAAGAATTTTGGTGGCCATCATTGTTTCCTGGCTCTTTATATCTTCATCCTCTCTGTTGTTTGGTTTGGGTGTAAAGAAGCCAGGTCAGTAATAGTAAATTGGTAAAAAGGAAAGAACACCAGTGATAGGAATTGCCATATCATAACTGTAAAATTATGAGATAATTTACAAAGAACTTATACAAATCAATGATAAAAAGATAAATAATCCTATGAAAAAAACAGGCAAAGGATACAAGCAGAAAGAAATTCAAATAGCCATTGAAAAGATGCTCAGCCTATTTACATAGTTATGTAAATACAAAGCAAACCACCAATGAGTAAATATTTTTTATTTATTAAATTGGAAAAAATAAAGTAAGAATGTGGGGAAATGAGCACTAATAACTTTTGGTGAAAGTATAAACTGGTACAACCCTTCATGTGGGTATCGGTAATATTTGCTATGTGGGCAATGGTCGTATTCATCAAAATTTAACTGCATGTATCCTTTGATCTAGCAATTGCACTCATGCATTTAACATAAAGATAAACTTGCAAAAGCTGACAAGAACATTAACTGTACATTATAAAAGACAAAAAACCAATCATACAGTAGAATACAATATAGCCATTAAACATAATGAGGCAGATCTATATGTCCTAATATGGAAAAATCATTCAATAAAATAAAACAAGGTACCAAAGATTGGTCACAGTGTGACCTTTCTACATAAAGTCTAAAAAGTAATAAATGCATATATTTTCAGATATGCATTAAAAATGGTTAACAAATGCACACTTTTGAGACTATACTAAAATTTACTGAATTATACAATTTACAATGAACTTTATAGTATGTGAATTGTATCTCAATAAAGCTGCATAGTTATGGTCTGGAAGCAGATTATCCTCTTTCTGACATTGTGACAGAAGGTCAATTGTAGCCTAATGCTATGTCACAATGCCGACATCATTCATCTCATTTAAACTCGTCACTCAGGCATTTTACCATCTCACATCATCCTAAGAAGGATTAGTATAGTACAAAAAGTAATTTTGAGGGAGAGAGAGAGACTACATTCACATAACTTTTATTACTGTATGTTGTTATAATTATTCTATTTTATTATTATTCTTATTAATCTCTTACTGTGAATAATTTATAAATTAAACTTTATCATAAGTATGTATGTATAGGAGGAAACACAGTATATTTGGGGTTCAGCACTCTGCAGTTTCAAGCATCCAATTGGGTCCTGGATTCCCTGTAGATAACGGGAGACCACTGTATTTTATCTTATTTTATTTTTTAAAGATTTTTATTTATTTATTCATGAGAGACAATAGAGAGAGGGAGAGAAGCAGAGACACAGGCAGAGGGAGAAGCAGGCTCCATGCAAGGAGCCCGATGTGGGACTTGATCCTGGGACTCTCTAGGCTCACGCCCCAGGCTGAAGGCAGGCGCTAAACTGCTGAGCCACCCAGGGATCCCAAGACCACTGTATTTTAAAAGACTGCTAATGAATTAACACTTGCTAAACTTTGGAAAGAAGAATTATAAAAGAGGGCAGGGAATGAGGCTATCCTTTTTCATTATGAAACTCTCTGAACTCTCTGAATTTTCCTACCATAAATAGGTACTATATTTTAATTTTTTAGTCAACAGGGGTCATCTGTGTGATAAAATTATAATTTCCTTTTCCATCTTTATAGTCTTCTGTATGAAGAAACTAACACATATTATAAAATAAAATGAGAAAATAGAAGTCTTTCTAGCCTCCTACCAACTATATATGTAAATCATAGTCAAACACTAGTTTAGATTTGGTCTGTATAATTTTTGTAGAGGACAACTACACTAATAAATAAAGGAAAAATTGTACCTGTTTGCAGTATTTGGTTATGGCTGCTCCTAGAGGGTGTTCACTATTACTTTCAGCAGTCCCCACGATGGCCAGGATCTTATTGCGTGATATTCTGTTACTTTCCACTAGAATCTTTACTTGATTCACTACTGGGGTTCCATGGGTAATGGTTCCAGTCTTATCAAATACCACTACCTTCACCTGTAAGAAAATTAAAATACACTGTACCTATATGACTTAATATCACTTTCCCAAAAATAAGAAAAAGGTTTATTTTACCATATGACTATTTTGTTTCTTAATAAATTAACCTTTCACTTAATTGGAGTTGAACTGTCTTTGAGTGAGCAAAAGTAATGGAGAATAAGGAAAAAAATACTCTTATTTATATCTAATAACCCTCCCTTGCAAATGTTTAACCATACTGTGAATATATGTTAAACAACTAGAACTAATTGTTAATTGTTGACTATTAGTAAGTAAAGAAGAGATGACTCTGCCTCCAGGGAAAGAGAAAGGCTTTCAATACTAACCAGTTCCAGAACTGGAGTGGAAATCTGGGCAGTAGGCATATGATTATAAAAGAAAGGTAACTGTAAGCACCAAATAAGACCTGCTGGCTTGCTATGACTTTATTGGGTCTAGATGAGAAGCCTGGTCTGAGAAGAGACAGCTCAGTGAACCCATGAGGGCAACTGAGCCCAGACTTCCTTAAAAGGAAGAATCTGGAATTAGAGAACACAGTCACTCCACAGTAAATTTGGAATATGAACCTTGAAAACTGAATAGCTTGAGGAAGCAGGATGAAAAGAGAAAGAACTAAATACAAAGCATAAATCTGAACATAATAAGAAATAGCTATAAAGAGTATTATGGAAACAGCTGAGGAAACTGGAATGTGGACTAAAGGTTAGATAACAGTATTATAGCAATGTCAACTTCTTGATTTTGATCTCTATATTATGATTATGTAAGAGAATGTCCTTGTTCTTAGGAAAGGAGCCTGACATCTGCAGTAAACGGAATACAAGATTTCTTTATACTGTTCTTTCAATTCTTAAGTTTGAAATTATATCAAAGTAAATAAAAAATCACTATAAAAACTAACAGCTTGTATTCACTGGTTATATGAGGTTCCAAGTCTGTTGTAAGCTGTGTTCTGTGTTTACTACATGCATCTGTATATAGTTTACATCCCCATAATAAGAACATATTAGAAGGAATACGGTTTTAGTTGAAGTCAAGCAGCCTTGATTGAAATTGTTGTGGAAATCCTAATATGAGAGAGATGAGGGATAAGATTATATTTCTGAAGTCATAGCTGCAAACTGTCAGCTAGTGGCAAAGGCAAAGAAACTACAATGTTACTACTATAAGCACTATCTTACCTTGAAGAACACAAGCAAAGACTTGCATTTTTCCAGGGCAAATATGCCTTCTATCATCCTTATCTAAAGACATTTTTAATCTAAGCTGAAATAGGACTCCCAAGTTTTTCACATCAGGGTCTGCTCTAAGAAAGAAGACCTGTAGTAGTTTTAGAGATCTTACAGAACTAAGACCAATCCAGAACAGAACCAAAAAAACACCTTTCCTACCTCAACCCTCAAGACAGTCCCAGAAGCAGCTCATGGGACCATGAGAAGAAGCTTCTGGACCATGTGGAAATAATTTTAGATTCTGTTTCTCAAAAGGGGTTCTACTGCCAGTTTGGATGGAACAGTTCTGGAGACTATCTTACCTTATGAGCCATCTCCAATGGCTCGCCACCTTTGATTAGTATGCCATTTTGAGCGCCTACTCCTGTACCCACCATCACAGCAGTTGGAGTGGCTAGTCCCAGTGAACAGGGGCATGCAATGCACAGAACTGTGATAGACGCTTGGAAAGCAAAGCGTATTATCGTTTCTGTTCGGGAGATACTTCTGTTATATCCCTTTAGAAGAAAGGCATGAATTTTGGTTATTGATCTAGAGCTGTATAAAACAAAAGGAACAAAGCTTAACTCTATTTAAATAAAACCACATTTTTCAAGTCACACATAACCTACTTAGCTGCCAACATATACATTTCAGTTACTAGTAAGAAAACACTTTTTTTTTCTTGTAGGAATATAAGAAATTGTGACATTACTGGTAAACAAGTCATAGTCCTAAAATTAAAAATTCAATTTTGCTGATTCCTGAGTTACAAACTACACAGTTAATCTAAAGAACATGAAAACACCTGGGTGACTCAGTGGTTGAGCGTCTGCCTTCAGCTAAGGGCATGATCCCAGATTCCTGGGATCGAGTCCCGCACTGGACTCCCTGGAGGGAGCCTGCTTCTCCCTTTGCCTGTGTCTATGCCTCTCTCTGTGTGTGTCTCATTAATAAATAAAACATTTTAAAAAAATCTAAAGAACATGGGCAACCCCAGTGGTTCAGTGGTTTAGCACCGCCTTCAGCCCAGGGCCTGATCCTGGAGACCCGGGATCGAGTCCCATGTCGGGCTCCCTGCATGGAGCCTGCTTCTGCCTCTGCCTGTGTCTCTGCCTCTCCCTGTCTCTCTCTGTGTCTCTCATGAATAAATAAATAAAATCTTTAAAAAAATCTAAAGAACAAAAGTCACCTTTTTCCCTCTATATTGAGAATAATTGCTTTTATTGGAGATTTTCAAAAATAGCTGCAAACATGGGACCTAATTCTTAGCAAATCTGATCCTGAACAAAAAGAATTCTGAATCTCTACATACTAAGACCATAAATCTGCCTTTCACACTATACTTTAAAGACAATGGAAAAATCACCCAGCATGCAAAGGAAGCTTAATCCTATTTCAGTAAAATTTTCTTGAACATAACAGTGTGAACTGAATATATCAGGTAGTATAGCTCTTAGTGACATTGAATATTTGCTTGTGTGAGTAAATACAATCGACAGCATTAGGGGAAATCTCCTAGACCCCCTTGAACTCATGAGAAAAATTCCTAAGGGATACACATTCCAAAATACTCAGCAATCTTCTTGTTCAATGTGTAATTAACCAATGTGAATCATTTAAAAAATTAAACTAATGAGCATATATCATGAAGTAGACATGTAGTTTTTATTATTCAACCTGTTCTATTTCTTTTTTACATTCAGAACCACAGTAATAGTATAATAGGAAATCCATTTGGAAATATTCACAATCTGGTCACTGAGAAATGGGAAAAGTTCCACCCTGCATTACAGCCAACCCACTGTGTTTGAGGAGCCAGAAGCACAGATGAGATTAGAAGTCACCTGTCCCAACAAAGCCCCATTCCATAGCTCTGTGAGTTTTTGTCCCAAGCTTCAACAACCAGAGGGAACAGTGAGAACTGGTAACTAAAATACTGGCATAGGTAAGGGTTTCGCTAAAGGCCCTGAAGAGCCTAAGCACCAAGGAGAGAAAGGGAGATCAAGTAACATATGAAAAGGGGAAGAGACAGTAACTATCATGGGGCCCAATTTCCATTTAAAAAAAATAGCAGGAAACTAGATGATTTGTGGAGGTGTCTGTCATCTGTGGCAAGAGTAAATCCCTCCACCTCATCTAACTCTCTGAAATGTTCCAGAGTTAAAAGTCTTCAGTTTGTTTTTTATCCCCTCTTCTCTCCCACCACTCCCCTCCATTGCTCCCAAGAAGCCACATGTCCTGATCTCACACTCTTCTTTCCGATTTCCACTGTCTGAGTCTAGAGTGAGACAGAGTCCCTCCTCCCTGAACCCAAGATTTAAGGAGTTCTTCCCCAACGCACCAAGGAAAAGTAGCCAGATGAGATGGAACACTAAAGTTTTGGAAAAAAGCACAGATGCAATTCCACAAAGTAGAGGCAGTGTTATTTATACACAGAGACAGGTTTAACACATTCTATCCAAAAAGGGGCTGTAGGAAGCTGTGGTCATCAAAACAAGCTGTGGTCATCAAAACAGTGTGGTACTGGCACAAAAACAGACACATAGATCATTGGAACAGAATACAGAATCCAGAAGTGGACCCTGAACTTTATGGTCAACTAACATTCGATAAAGGAGGAAAGACTATCCATTGGAAGAAAGACAGTCTCTTCAATAAATGGTGCTGGGAAAATTGGACATCCACATGCAGAAGAATGAAACTAGACCACTCTCTTGCACCATACACAAAGAGAAACTCAAAATGGATGAAAGATCTAAATGTGAGACAAGATTCCATCAAAATCCTAGAGGAGAACACAGGCAACACCCCTTTTGAACTCGGCCACAGTAACTTCTTGCAAGATAGATCCACGAAAGCAAAAGAAACAAAAGCAAAAATGAACTATTGGGACTTCATCAAGATGCGAAGCTTTTGCACAGCAAAGGATACAGTCAACAAAACTCAAAGACAACCTACAGAATGGGAGAAGATATTTGCAAATGACCTATCAGATAAAGGGCTAGTTTCCAAGATCTATAAAGAACTTATTAAACTCAACACCAAAGAAACAAACAATCCAATCATGAAATGGGCAAGAGACATGAACAGAAATCTCACAGAGGAAGACATAGACATGGCCAACACGCACATGAGAAAATGCTCTGCATCACTTGCCATCAGGGAAATACAAATCAAAACCACAATGAGATACCATCTCACACCAGTGAGAATGGTGAACATTAACAAGGCAGGATACCACAAATGTTGGAGAGGATGCGGAGAAAAGGGAACCCTCTTACACTGTTGGTGGGAATGTGAACTGGTACAGCCACTCTGGAAAACTGTGTGGAGGTTCCTCAAAGAGTTAAAAATAGATCTGCCCTACAACCCAGCAATTGCACTGTTGGGGATTTACCCCAAAGATGCAGATGCAAAGAAACGCCGGGACACCTGCACCCCGATGTTTATAGCAGCAATGTCCACAATAGCCAAACTGTGGAAGGAGCCTCGGTGTCCATCGAAAGACGAATGGATAAAGAAGATGTGGTTTATGTATACAATGGAATATTACTCAGCCATTAGAAATGACAAATACCTACCATTTGCTTCGACGTGGATGGAACTGGAGGGTATTATGCTGAGTGAAAAAAGTCAATCGGAGAAGGACAAACATTATATGGTCCCATTCATTTGGGGAATATAAATAATAGTGAAAGGGAATATAAGGGAAGAGAGAAGAAATGGGTAGGAAATATCAGAAAGGGAGACAGAACATGAAGACTGGTAACTCTGGGAAACGAACCAGGGGTGGTGGAAGGGGAGGTGGGTGGGGGGTGGGGGTGAATGGGTGATGGGCACTGAGGAGGGCACTTGACAGGATGAGCACTGGGTGTTATTCTGTATGTTGGCAAATTGAACACCAATAAAAAATAAATTTATTATTTAAAAAATATATTTAAAAAAGGGGCTGTAGGAACATAGAGGAAACAAGCTACTGATAAACTACTTCCAACTAGAGCAAAGTAACAGTGCATATAAATTCATACTCTCTTAAGTGCAGGCTACACTGCACGTTTACTCATACTATCTCAAACATATGGACCCCTAAAAGGGTACTTGACCTAATACAGTGGAAGTGTGGTAATAAGGGTAACATGACATGGTAATGGATGAACAAGCCTATGGTGATGCTAAAGCAACAACATACATCAACAAGATAATAATTGTTCAGGAAAAATCCTTTTCCATTGCTGAGGTTACAAATTCAAAGTTACCTATGAACATTCTCCTCTGAATTCTTTTTATTTTCTTTAACATTTTTTTCTTAATATTTTTATTTATTTATTCATGAAAGACACACACAGAGAGAGAGGCAAGAAACACAGGCAGAGGGAGAAGCAGGCTCCTCGCAAGGAGCCTGATGTGGGACTCGATCCCTCATCTCCAGGATCACACCCTAGGCTGAAGGTGGCACTAAACCGCTGAGCCACCCGGGATGCCCCCTCTGAATTCTTTTAAAGCTATGGCTTAAAGCAAAATAAAAATCCATATCAATAAGAGAAAGGATAAAAATCATGCGATCATTTCAATAGATGCAGAAAAAGCATTTGACAAAGTACAACAATCCATTCATGATAAAAACACTCAACAAAGTAGGTTTGAAGAGAATATAGCTAACATAATAAAGGCCATTTATGAAAAACCCATAGTTAACATCATCCTAGAGAAAAACAGAGAGCTTTTCCTCTAAGGTTGGGAACAGAACAAAGATGTCCACCCTAACCATTTTTATTCAACATAGTACTAGAAGTCCTAGCCACAGCAATCAGACAGCAATAATCAAAAATAAATAAAAGGCAAAATCTAAATCAGTAAGAAGTAAAACTTTTACTATTTGCATATTACATGATATTATATATAGAAAACCTGAAAGGTTCCACCAAAAAAACTAAACTCAGTAAAGTAGCAGGATACAAAAATCAATCTACTGAAATCTGTTGCATTTGGATACACCAATAATGAAGCAGGAGAAAGAGAAATTAAGAAAATAATCCCATTTATAATTTCACCTTAATAATAAGATAGCTGGGGATCCCTGGGTGGCTCAGTGGTTTAGCGCCTGCCTTTGGCCCAGGGCGTGATCCTGGAGTCCTGGGATCGAGTCCCACATCAGGCTCCCTGCATGGAGCCTGCTTCTCCCTCTGCCTGTGTCTCTGCCTGCCTGCCTCTCTCTCTCTCTCTCTCTCAAATAAATAAATAAATAAATAAATAAATAAATAAATAAATAAATTTTAAGAAAAGAACTGCTTTAAAAAAATAATAAGAGGATACCCAGGAATAAATCTAACTAAAGAAACGAAAGGCCTGTACTACGAAAACTAAAACACTGATGAAAAAAATTGAAGATGACACAAAGAAATGGAAAAATATGCCATGCTCATGGAATGGAAGAACAAATATTATTAAAATGTCTATACTGCCTTGGGCACCTGGATGGCTCAGTTGGTTGGGTGGCTAACTCTTGATTTCAGCTCAGGTCATGATCTCAGGGTCCTGGGATCAAGCCCTGTGTTGAGCTCCATGTTCAGCAGGGAATTTGCTTGAGGATTCTCTCCCTCTCCCTCTGCCCCTCCCCCAGCTCATGCTTGCTCTCTCTGTCTTGAAAATAAGTCTTTTTAAAAAGTCTATACTACCCAAAGCAATATAAACATTTAATGTAATCCTTATCAAAATACCAACAGCAGGGACACCTGGGTGGCTCAGTGGTTGAGCATCTGCCTTTGGCCCAGGGCATGATCCTGAAGACCCAGGATAGAGTCCCGCGTTGGGCTCCCTGCATGAGGTCTGCTTCTCCCTCTGCCTGTGTCTCTGCCTCTCTCTCTCTCTCATGAATAAACAAAATCTTTAAAAAAATACCAACAGCATTTTTCACAGAACTAGAACAATCCTAAAATTTATATAGACCCACAAAAGCAATCTTGAAAGAACAAAGCAAAGCTGCAGGTGTCACAATTCCAGACTTCAAGTTATATTACAAAGCTGTAGGAATGAAAACAATTATAATGGCATAAAAATACATAGGCCAATAGAACAGAATAGAAAACCCAGAAATAAACCCACAATTATATGGTCAATCAATCTTCAACAAAGTAGGAAAAAATATCCAATGGGAAAAAGACAGTCTCTTAACAAATGGTATTGGGAAAACTGGACAACTACATGCACAATGAGGAAACTAGACCACTTTCTTACACCATACAAATAAATAAATTCAAAATGGGCAAAAGACCTAAATATGAGACAGGAAACTATCAAAATCCTAGATGACAACACCGGCAGCAACCTTTTTGATCTCGGCTGCAGCAACTTCTTGCTAGATATGTCTCCAAAGGCAACAGAAATAAAAGCAAAAATGAACTATTGGGACTTCATCAAGATACAAAGCTTCTGCACAGCACAGGAAACAGTCAACAAAACTAAAAGGCAACCTATGGAATGGAAGAAGATATTTGCAAACAACATACTGATGAAGGGTTAGTATCCAAATTATATAAAGAACTTATACTCAACACCTCAAAAAAATCCGGTCAAGAAATAAGCAGAAGACATGAACAGACATTTCTCCAAAGGAGATATCCAGATGGCCAACAGACGCATGAAAAGATGCTCAACATTACTCATCAACAGGGAAATGCAAATCAAAACCACAATGATATATCACCTCATACCTGTCAGAATGGCTAAAATCAACAACACAAGATATAACAGGTATTTGTGAGTTTGTGGAAAAAAAACAACCCCTCTTATACCATTGGTGAGAACTGGTGCAGTGACTCTGGAAAACAGTATGGAAGTTCCTAAAAAGTTAAAAACAGAACTACCCTTCAATCCAGCATACTACTGAGTATTTACACAAAGAATACAAAAACACTAATTCAAAGGAATACATGCACCCCTATGTTTACGGCAGCATTATTTATAATAGCCAAGGTGGAATATTACTCAGCCATAAAAAAGAATAAAATCTTGCCATTTGCAACCACATGGATGGAGTTAGACAGTATGATGGTAAGCAAAATAAGTCAGTCAGAAAAAGACAAATACCATATAATTTCACTCATAGGTAGAATTTAAGAACTAAAACAAAGAGTAAAAAAACTAGAGAGAGAGAGAGAAAGAGACAGACAAACCAAGAAACAGACTCTTAACTACGGAGAATAAACTGACACTTACCAGAGGGGAGGTGATGGAGGGATGAGTTAAATAAGTGATAGGGATTAAGGAGTTAATTTGTCATGATGAGCACTGGGTGATATATGGAATTACTGAAACATTGTATTGTACACCTGAAACTAATATAACACTGTATGTTAACTAGCTGGAATTAAAATTAAAACTTTCTTTTTTTTTTTTTTTTTTTTTTTAAATTATTTATTTATGATAGTCACAGAGGGAGAGAGAGAGAGAGAGAGAGGCAGAGACACAGGCAGAGGGAGAAGCAGGCTCCATGCACCGGGAGCCCGACATGGGATTCGATCCCGGGTCTCCAGGATCGCGCCCTGAGCCAAAGGCAGGCGCCAAACCGCTGCGCCACCCAGGGATCCCCCAAATTAAAACTTTCAAAAAAATAAAAATCAACAGCTAAAATTTCCTAAAAACCAAAATTTGGTTGCTCATTGGGAAGGCTCCCTCACCAGATGGCTGGTTAGGAGTACTTTTTAAAAAAAGAAGTGAGACTGCTACATGGGGAAAAACTTGTTTGGTTCAGTAAAGGGAGAAAGGATTTCTAGAATTAATCTTCCCTTCTCTGTACTCCATCCAAAATTAGAATCCATCAACTATCATTAATTACGATGCCTATTTTTTTCTTTTGTATATTTTTATTGGAGTTCGATTTACCAACATATAGTATAACACTCAGTGCTCATCCTGTCAAGTGCCCCCGCAGTGCCCATCACCCAGTCACCCCATTCCCCCATCCACCTCCCCTTCCACTACCCCTTGTTCGTTTCCCGGAGTTAGGAGTCTCTCATGTTCTGTCACCTTCTCTGATATTTCCCACTCATTTTCTCTCCTTTCCCCTTTATTCCCTTTCACTATTTTTTATATTCCCCATATGAATAAAACCACATAATGTTTGTTCTTCTTGGATTGACTTACTTCACTCAGCGTAACACCCTGCAGTTCTATCCATGTTGAAGCAAATGGTGGATATTCATCATTTCTAATGGCTGAGTAATATTTCATTGTATACATAGACCACATCTTCTTTATCCATTCATCTTTTGATGGACACTGAGGCTCCTTCCACAGTTTGGCCACCGTGGACATTGCTGCTATAAACATTGGGGTGCAGGCATCTCAGTCTTTCATTGTATCTGTATCTTTGGGGTAAATCCCCAGCAGTGCAATTGCTGGGTCGTAGGGTAGCTCTATTTTTAACTCTTTGAGAAATCTCCACACAGTTTTCCAGAGTTATTGTACCAGTTCATATTCCCACCAACAGTTAAAATGCCTATTTTAGTAATCATCCTAGATTTCAAGTAATACTGCATATAATCTTCAACAAAGAAAGAAGTTCCAAAGGAAACCAGCAGCTTCTTAATATAGGCACATGACTTTCTAAGAAGTTAAACTTGAGTTTCCACCTGAAAGAAATTGTTAAGAGGCAACGTGCAAACCTTACAATCCACATATGTATGCTTCAATAACACTTTACATTTCTCTCTAAAGTCTTGTCTTCTTATTGCACCTTGACTTTTCCAGTATCAAATCTTCTACCCTATAACCTCTCTTTATGCACTTTCCTCTAACCTCAATTTCCTTATGTTCTCATTATTTGGTAAAATTGCTTTATACTTAAAGAACTATAAATATATAAATACTTATGTAATAAAACCAGAAGATAAAATAAATAAAACTCAAGTTAATTCTCTCTCCAGAGCTGTATGGAAGTGAGGAAGGTGCTCTCATTTATTCCCTCTCTACCCTCCACACTCATGTAGATCTGCTTCCTGTTAAGTCTGGGGTAGGGGAAACTACACCTAACTCTTATACTCCTATATGTCCTTGTGAGGTAATATTAGAACCCAAGGGAGGAAAAGCTGGCAAAGCTGTCATATGTCAAGCAATCAATTCTTCTTGAAATGAAGGAATGTTCACTTGGTCTCTCCTAAACAGAAGAGAATGTCCAAGAAATAAAATGTTTAAAAAACCATTGAAGGTCCAACTAACTCTAGTATTGGGTTCCTCTGAGTGCTCATGAAGTGTGTTGAGAGAAAGAAATCAAATAGCAGCATTCAGAAACAGTCCTGGGTAACAATCTGATGAGGTCTCTCTCTCTCTCTCTCTCATTCATTCAGGGAGAGGTTGCTTTTTTGTGTTGGTTAGGTAGGCAGGAAGGACGCATGGCTTAGACCTTGGTGGTAGTCTCCTTAACAGGTTGGATGCTGTTTATCTCCACAATGGGGCCTTTGTCAGCTCTACTGGCCTCTTTAACCTGCCCTTCAAAGGCTCATGTAATTTCCTCAAAAGTCCTGCTGTGGGTCTCAGGGATGGAAGACCAAGAAGATACCAAGCAAGCCAGTAAAGACAATAAAAATGAAAAATGTAGGCTCCTAAACAGAATGCAGCTGAGGGGGAAGAGTTGCCCAGTCAAAAAGTTGGAGGTCCAGTTGGAACAACCAGTCTCTGTCATTGCACCTGGATGGGGTCCCTGGTTAAAGAGTTTGGGCACAATAAACCATGGAATAGAGCCTGGGTCCATTTCAAAAAAGTGCATGAAGACCAAGACAACTGCAATACAGACAAAGCTCTTTCAGTTATACTTGTCCTTTAATAACAATGAAATAGTCATGAGGATGGAATAAAAATCCATCCCTCCAAAACCAATCAGATTAGAGTCTTCCTCCCTGTTCTTTCCACCAAAAACAAAGATACTACAGTGAAGACACTATTAACCACACCCACACCAATGGCTTCCCAACACCTGCATCTTTGAAGATTCCTATTGAGTAACAGAACACAGCACTGATTCCAGAGAGCTGCTAGGAGAGCTGGAGCATGGTGAAAATGATGATACACTGTCAGTAGCTGAGTACTTCTGAAGAGCTCCAGTACAGTGACCTGTTTTTCTTGTGCCATTCTAGCACTCTCATCTTTCATTTCCCCAATGTCTTGTCTGAGTCACATCCTGGGTGCCCCGTGATCACTAGAAGATCTCCTTAGCACTCACCTCTCCCTTTCTGTTAATGGCCAAGAATCTAGGACATTCAGGGCAAAATGGAAGGGCTAATTTGCAGGACAGCTAGAATGATGGTGAAGCCCAATAGCATGGGCCAAAGCTCTTCAGTCACCAAGATGACTTTCAGAACAAAAATCTGAGCCACCAGAATCCTGGTAACAATACCCAGCTGGTTAGGAATGCCAAAGGGCCCCCACTCCATCTGCTACCATAAAGCATGTAAGAGATACCTTTCCAATGCACATGGACACAAAATCTGTACAGTTATCTGATTATCTGGTCAATAATCTTTGGCCCAGGGTCAGTATTTCAATAGACTCTCCTAACTTGGAGGAACCCATAAGGCAGGTACCAGCAACAGCCAATAGGTTGACAATAAGCACTGAATTTCACCTGCCAAAACTATTGACAAAAAGCTCATTGGAAAAGGAGTCAATCAATACTAATGGAGAAGATGGCCCAGACAATGACCAGAGGGCCACAGGGACAAGACAAGGACCCTGAGTTGAGGGAGATTTCTAACCTCTCTTCCAAAGAATTGAGAAACTCCTTTATGACTGTCTCAGGAACACTGATGACTCCAAAGTTGTAGACAAACTAGAAAGAGTCTATTGTATCAATGGAGATAGCAAAGATCAGAAGTGCTATGACCTTCTGTGTCTCCAAGGGCCCTGATTTAATTTTTTTCCAATCTTCAATAAATACCTAGGAATGAGATCCCAGAGACACATCTTCTAGACAATAATATCTTCAAAATGTCCTTCCTGGCAGCAAGTTTTTCTTCAGGTCCCCAGTAAGGCTCTACATCTCACTCTCACTCCCCTGATTCTAATTGTTTTATCATCTATCTATCTATCTATCTATCTGTCTATCTCTTTATTTTTCTACTTGTTCTTTAATTAACAAATAACATGAAGGAGTGTATATCATGGCATTTTTAAAAATAAAGAAACACAACAAAGACTTTCTTAGTAGTAATGACTTTATGATGCTACGTTCTTTTTTTAATATTTTATTCATTTATTCATGAGACACACAGAGAGAGAGAGAGAGAGAGACACACAGGCAGAGGGAGAAGCAGGCTTCATGCAAGGAGCCCGATGTGGGACTCAATCCTGGGACTCCAGTATCACACTCTGAGCCAAAGGCAGATGCCCAAACACTGAGGCACCCAGGCGTTCCTATGGTGCTAGGTTCTTACAAAGTTCTCAAATACTTAAACTTAATGTTCACCTAAGAGGTATTTATCTGTATAGAAACAGCTGGAAGATACTCTCATAGACATGAAAGCTTATGCTCTTTTTTAAAAGATTTTATCCATTTATTCATGAGAGACACACACAGAGAGAGAGAGACAGAGAGACAGGCAGAGGGAAAGCAGGCTCCACACTAGGAGCCCGATGTGGGACTCGATCCTGGATCCCAGGCTCACGCCCTGAGCCGAAGGCAGATGCTCAACCACTGAACCACCCAGGCATCCCACTATGCTTTAATATATGTCATATGTGCATGTTTTCACCTATACTAATTCCAATCTTGCAATTTAGGTATTACAATCTCTATATTACAAGTGACAAAACTGAGGATAACAGAAGTGACTTAAAGGTTCTATCTCTAATATCAGGCACAATCCAGGTCTACTTTAACACTTTATAACACCATACTTTAGAGAGGAACAAGCACTAACATTACATTTATAAAGCATTTAACAAATTACAAAGTGTTTCCAATATATCATCTTATTTAACTTTCACAACTGTAAGTTATGCAGGATGGATATTACTAGAATCTCACTTTATAAATGAGGAAACTGAAGCTCAGAGAGAAATTAAGTTGACCAATTCCTTGGGCAAGATGGCGGAGGAGTAGGGTCCCCAAGTCACCTGTCCCCACCAACTTACCTACATAAATTTCAAATCATCCTGAAAACCTATTAATTCAGCCGGAGCTTTAAAGAGAGAACAGCTGGAACACTACAGAGAGAAGACTTAGCGCTTCTAACAAGGTAGGAAGACGGGGGAAAAAAAATAAAAAAGAATCAATTGGGGGAGGAGCCCCACGATGAGCTGGGCTAAGGCTGGGCAGCAAAAGCCTCCGCAGACAGGAAAGCCTGGTCCCAGAGAAACAGGAACTTCAAAAATATGCACAGATTCTTCCCAGACGGAAAGGCACTTAGCAGGGAACTCGGGAAGAACCGCAGAGGGGCAGTGGAGCCTCCAGGTTCCCAGGGTCACTAACAGAGGAAGTGAGCCTGGGGGCACAGAGCCACAGACTGTGGGCAGAGCTCAGTAAAGGGCTGGAGCGCACGCTCGGCGGGGACTCAGGAGAAGATCATGCGGCGGCTCCAGATGGAGGGGGCTGCGCCCTGCTGCCATCAGGAGCCACAGCCACGGGAGCACAATTCCAGCAGCACAGGCCCCAGATCCCAGGGCTCCAGGGGACACAGCCCAGGATCCTACATTCCCCCAGGACAGATGGATGCTCCTGCTGCCGGGCACACCAAGGTGTGCAGATCAACTCCCCCCACCCCAGGAGCATCTAAGCCAGGGCGGACTGAGAGACTGCGGTAGTTACCGCAGAAGCTGACTCCAGAGCTGGAGGGCTGGCCGCCGCCAGTGTTGTTGTTCCTCCTTATGTCACCCTGTGCCTGGGATGGAGCGGGGCCACCAGGGAACAAGGGCCTCACAGGATAAACAGCTACCAATGAGCACTGAACCTGGCAGGGGCGGGGCAGGTATCCCAGGTACACACACACATGAGAATCAGCACAGCAGGCCTCTTCCCCAGTAGACCAGCTAGAATGACAGGGGAGAGCTGGAAAGTTCCAGGGGAATTCAAGGGATTTACAGTATATAGAACCAGAAAATACCCCTCTCCTTTTTTTTCTTCCTTTCTCCGGTACAATTCGCTTTTAGCCACTCTGCACTAAGCAAAATTACTAGAAAGAACTCAGCACAAACGAAAGAATCAGAAACAGTACTCTTTCCCACAGAGTTACAGAATTTGGATTACAATTGGATGCCAGAAAGCCAATTCAGAAGCACAATTATAAAGTTACTGGTGGCTCTGGAAAAAAGCATAAAAGATTCAAGAGACTTCATGACTGTAGAATTTAGATCTAATCAGGGTGAAATTAAAAATCAATTAAATGAGATGCAATCTGAACTGGAAGTCTTAACGACAAGGGTTAATGAGGTAGAAGAACGAGTGAGTGACATAGAAGAAAAGTTGATGGCAAGGAAAGAAGTTGAAGAAAAAAGAGAAAAACAAAAGACCATGAGGAAAGGTTAAGGGAAACAAATAACAGCCTCAGATGGAAAAATCTACATTTAAATGGGGTTCCAGAGGGCGCTGAGAGGAAGAGAGGAACAGAAAGCATATTTGAACAAATCATAGCTGAGAACTTCCCTAACATAGGGAGCGGAAACAGGCATTCAAATCCAGGAGATAGAGAGATCCCCCCCCCTCTAAAATCAATAAAAACTGCTCAACACCTCGACATTTAATAGTGAAACTTGCAAATTCCAAAGATAAAGAGAAGATCCTTAAAGCAGCAAGAGACAAGAGATCCCTAACCTTTATGGGGAAAACTATTATATTAACAGCAAACCTATCCACAGAGAACTAGCAGGCCAGGAAAGGCTGGCAGGATATATTCAGGGTTCTCATTTAGGAAATGAGAAGAACATTCTGCCAAGAATACTTTATCCAGCAAGGCTCTCATTTAGAATAGGAGAGATAAAGAGCTTCCAAGATCTGCAGAAACTGAAAGAATATGTGACCACTAAGCCAGCTCTACAAGAAATATGAACGGGGACTCTGTAAAAGAAAGAGGATGCCCAAAGAAAAAATCCACAAAAACAATGACTGAATAGGTATTATGATGACACTAAATTCATATCTTTCAATAGTAACTCTGAATGTGAAAGGGCTTAATGATCCCATCAAAAGAGGTAGGGTTTCAGACTGGATAAAAAAGAAAGACCCAGGGATCCCTGGGTGGCTCACCAGTTTAGTGTCTGCCTTTGGCCCAGGGCATGATCCTGGAGTCCCAGATCGAGTCCCATATCAGGCAACTTGCATGGGGCCTGCATCTCATCTCCCTCTGCCTGTGTCTCTGCCTATCTCTCTCTCGCGCGCGCTCTCGCTCTCTCTATATATCTCATGAAAAAATAAATAAAATCTTAAAGAAAAAGAAAAAGCAAGACCCATCTATTTGTTGTCTACAAGAGACTCATATTAGACCTAAGGACACCTACAGCCTGAAAATGAAAGGGTGGAGAACTATTTACCATTCAAATGGTCCTCAAAAGAAAGCAGGGGTAGCAATCCTATTTATCAGATAAATTAAACTTTATCCCAAAGACGGTAGTAAGAGATGAAGAGGGACACTATATAATACTTAAAGGATCTATCCAACAAAAGGAAGTAACAACCATGAATATTCATGCCCCTAATGTGGCAGCTGCCAAGTCTATCAATCAATTAATAACCAAAGTTAAGAAATACTTATATAATAATACACTAATACTGGGAGACCAACACTGCGCTATCTGTAATTGACAGATCTAAGCACAACATCTCCAAAGAAACAAGAGCTTTAAATGATACACTGGACCAGATGGATTTCATAGATAATTACAGAACTTTACATCCAAACACAACTGAATACACATTCTTCTCAAGTGCACATGGAATTTTCTTCAGAATAGACCACATAGTGGGTCACAAATCAGATCTTAACCAAAACCAAAAGATTGGGATTGTCCCCTGCATATTTTCAGACCATAATGCTTTGAAACTAGAACTCAATCATGAGAAGAAGTTTGGAAGAAATTCAATAACGTGGAGGTTAAAGACCATCCTGCTAAAAGATGAAAGGGTCAACCAGGAAATTAGGGTAAAAGTAAAAAGATTCATGGAAACGAATGAGAATGAACATACAACCATTCAAAATCTTTGGGATACAGGAAAAGCAGTCCTGAGAGGGAAATACAACGCAATACAACCATCCATCCAAAAACTGGAAAGAACTCAAATACAAAAGCTAACCTTGCACCTAAAGGAACTGGAGAAAGAACAGCAAATAAAACCTACACCCACCAGAAGAGGAGAGTAAATAAAGATTCGAGCAGAAATCAATGAAATAGAGACCAGAAGAACTGTGGAACAGATCAACAAAACGAGCAGTTTGTTCTTTGAAAGAATTAATAAGATAGATAAACGATTAGCCAGCCTTATTAAAAAGAAAAAAGACTCAAATTAATAAAATCACAAATAAAAAGGAGAGATCACAACCAATACCAAGGAAATACAAACAACTTTTAAAAACCTATTAGGAGCGGCTATACGCCAATAAATTAGGCAATCTAGAAGAAATGGATGCATTTCTGGAAAACCAAAAAACTACCAAAAGTGGAACAGGAAGAAATAGAAAACCTGAACAGGCCAATAACCAGGGTGGAAATTGAAGCAGTCAACAAAAACCTCCCAAGACAAAAAAGTCCAGGGCCAGATGGCTTCCCAGGGGAATTCTGTCAAACGTTTGAAGAAGAAACAATACCTATTCTACTAAAGATGTTCCAAAAGATAGAAAGGGATGGAATACTTCCAACCTTGTTTTATGAAGCCAGCATAGCCTTGATTCCAAAACCAGACAATGATCCCACCAAAAATGAAAATTATACACCAATATCCCTGATGAACACAGATGTAAAAATTTTCAACAAGATACTAGACAAGACAAGAGAAAAAAAAGCAAAAATGAACTATTGGGACTTCATCAAGATAAGAAGCTTTTGCACAACAAAAGAAACAGTCAACAAAACTAAAAGACAACCTACAGAATGGGAGAAGATATTTGCAAATGACCTATCAGATAAAGGGCTAGTATCCAAGATCTATAAAGAACCTATTAAAACTCAACAGCAGAGAAACAATCCAATCATGAAATGGGCAAAAGACATGAACAGAAATCTCACAGAGGAAGACATAGACATGGCCAACAAGCACATGAGAAAATGCTCCACATCACTTGTTCAGGGAAATACAAATCAAAACCACAATGAGATACCACCTCACACCAGTGAGAATGGGGAAAATTAACCAGACAGGAAATAACAAACGTTAGAAAGGATGTGGAGAAAGGGGAACCCTCTTGCACTCTTGGTGGGAATGTGAACTGGTGCAGCCACTCTGGAAATCTGTGTGGAGGTTCCTCAAAGAGTTAAAAATAGATCTGCCCTACGACCCAGCAATTGCACGGCTGGGGATTTACCCCAAAATACAGATGCAGTGAATCGCCGGGACACCTGCACCCCAATGTTTACAGCAGAAATGTCCACAAAAGCCAAACTGTGGTAGGAGCTTTGGTGTCCATCGAAAGATGAATGGATAAAGAATATGTGGTCTATGTATACAATGGAATATTAGTCAGCCATTAGAAACGATACATACCCACCATTTGCTTCGATGTGGATGGAACTGGAGGGTATTATGCTGAGTGAAAAAAGTCAATCGGAGAAGGACAAACATTATATGGTCTCATTCATTTGGGGAATATAAAAATAGTGAAAGGGAATAAAGGGGAAAGGAGAAAAAATGAGTGGGAAATATCAGAAAGGGAGACAGAACATGAGAGACTCCTAACTCTGGGAAACGAACTAGGGGTGGTAGAAACGGAGGTGGGCGGGGGGTTGGGGTGACTGGGTGATGGTCACTGAGTGGGGCACTTGATGGTATGAGCACTGGGTGTTATTTATTCTATAAGTTGGCAAATTGAACACCAATAAAAAATAAATTTATAAAAAAAGATACTAGCCAATAGGATCCAACAGTACATAAAAAATATTATTCACCATGACCAAGTGGGATTTATCCCCAGGATGCAAGGCTGGTTCAACACTCATAAAACAATCAATGTGATTCATCATATCAGCAAGAGAAAGAACAAGAACCATAGGATCCTCTCAATAGATGCAGAGAAAGCATTTGACAAAATACAGCCTCCATTCCTGATCAAAACTCTTCAGAGTGTAGGGATAGAGGGAACATTCCTCAGCATCTTAAAAGCCATCTACAAAAAGCCCACAGCAAATATCATTCTCAATGGGGAAGCACTGGGAGCCTTTCCCCTAAGATCAGGAACACAACAGGGATGTCCACTCTCACCACTGCTATTCAACAGAGTACTAGAAGTCCTAGCCTCAGCAATCAAGCAACAGAAAGAAATAAAAGGCATTCAAATTGGCAAAGAAGAAGTCAAACTCTCCCTCTTTTCAGATGACATGATACTCTACATAGAAAACCCAAAAGACTCCACCCCAAGATTGCTAGAACTCAGACAGCATTTTGGCGTGTGGCAGGATATGAAATCAATGCCCAGAAATCAGTGGCATTTCTATACACTAACAATGAGACTGAAGAAATAGAAATGAAGGAGTCAATCCCATTGACAATTTCACCCAAAAGCATAAGATACCTAGGAATAAACCTAACCAAAGAGGTAAAGGATCTATACCCTAAAAACTACGGAACACCTCTAAAAGAAATTGAGGGAGACATAAAGAGATGGAAAAATATTCCATGCTCATGGAATGGAAGAATTAATATGTTGAAAATGTCAATGCTACCCAGGTCAATTTACACATTTAATGCACTCCCTATCAAGTACCATGGACTTTCTTCAGAGAGTTGGAACAAATCATCTTAAGATTTGTGTCGAATCAGAAAAGACCCCGAATAGCCAGGGGAATATTGAAAAAGAAAACCAGACCTGGGGGCATCACAATGCTGGATTTCAAGTTTTACTACAAAGCTGTGATCATCAAGACAGTATGGTATTGGCACAAAACAGACACACAGATAAATGGAACATAATACAGAACCCAGAAATGGGCCCTCAACTCTATGGTCAACTAATATTCGACAAAGCAGGAAAGACCATCCACTGGAAAAAGGACAGTCTCTTTAATAAATGGTGCTGGGAAAATTGGACAGCCACGTGCAGAAAAATGAAACTAGACCATTCTCTTACACCTTACACAAAGACAAACTCAAAATGGATGAAAGATCTCAATGTGAGACAAGAATCCATCAAAATCCTAGAGAAGAACACAGGCAACACCCTTTTTTAACCTGGCCTCAGCAACTTCTTGCAAGATACATCCATGAAGGCAAGAGAAACAAAAGCTAAAATGAACTATTGGGACTTACTCAGGATAAAAAGCTTCTGCACAGCAAAAGAAACAGTCAACAAAACTCAAAGACAACCTACAGAATGGGAGAAGATATTTGCAAATGACCTATCAGATAAAGGGCTAGTTTCCAAGATCTATAAAGAACTTATTAAACTCAACACCAAAGAAACAAACAATCCAATCATGAAATGGGCAAAAGACATGAACAGAAATCTCACAGAGAAGACATAGACATGGCCAACACCACATGAGAAAATGCTCTGCATCACTTGCCATCAGGGAAATACAAATCAAAACCACAATGAGATACCACCTCACACCAGTGAGAATGGGGAAAATTAACCAGACAGGAAATAACAAATGTTAGAAAGGACGTGGAGAAAGGGGAACCCTCTTGCACTGTTGGTGGGAATGTGAACTGGTGCAGCCACTCTGGAAATCTGTGTGGAGGTTCCTCAAAGAGTTAAAAATAGATCTGCCCTACAACCCAGCAATTGCACTTTTGGGGATTTACCCCAAAGATACAGATGCAATGAAACGCCGGGACACCTGCACCCCGATGTTTATAGCAGCAATATTCACAATAGCCAAACTGTGGTAGGAGCCTCGGTGTCCATCAAAAGATGAATGGTAAAGATGATGTGGTTTATATATACAATGGAATATTACTCAGCCATTAGAAATGACAAATACCCACCATCTGCTTCAACGTGGTTGGAACTGGAGGGTATTATGCTGAGTGAAGTAAGCCAATTGGAGAAGGACAAACATTATATGGTGTCATTCATTTGGGGAATATAAAAAATAGTGAAAGGGAATCAAGGGGAAAGGAGAGAAAATGATTGGGAAATATCAGTGGGGGTGACAGAACATGAGAGACACCTAAGTCTGGGAAACGAAGAAGGGGTAGTGGAAGGGAGGTGGGCGGGGCGTTGGGGTGACTGGGTGATGGGCACTAAGAGGGGGCACTTGATGGGATGAGCACTGGTGTTATGCTATATATGTTGGCAAATCGAACTCCAATAAAAAAATATCCAGAAAAAAAAATTAAGTTGACCTAAGGTCACACTGATGGCATATGACAGAGCTGAGATCCCATGGTTTTTCTCAATATTATCTACAGCCCTGTTAGAAAGCAAAGTCATGTTGGGAATGAGACTAGGTATAAAATATAAAAGTTCAGTACTTGCTTTGGGAAAATCATAATGAAAATAAGTTTAAAAATTAAAGAAAAAATTCCTTTCCTGAAGGAAATTTTTATATTTATAGAAATGCAAATGTTATTCTTATTACACTTCCATTCTAGGCCCTTAAAGATAATAGTAATTACTAAAGTTATTTTCCAACTAATAGTTTATACAAAAGATTCACAAATTGTTTTGCATATGGTAGAGTTGTTACAAGTCACTTACAGGAAAGTAGGTTTCCACAATTTCAAAATTCAGGAATCCAATTATAATCCAAACCAAAAGGGTAGCAATGGAAATAATAACAATAAAGGGAACAAAGTAGCCACTGAGTTTGTCTGCAAACTGCTGGATAGGAGCCTAGAATAATAACAACAACAACAACAATAATAATACATGTATAAAAGTTTCCTTTTTTGATAACGAATACTAGAGTTAAAGGAAAATAAAAAGCTAGGTCAAGATTTATACTGAGCAGTCTTTTAAAAAATACTTTGTTTTTCCTAGGGAATTAAGTTACCTTTGATGTTTGTGCCTCTTCCACAAGTTTAACAATTTGAGATAGTGTTGTTTCAGCTCCAACATGGGTTGCACGGATAAGTAGTGACCCATTCTGGTTAATGGAACCAGCAATTACTGTGCTGCCAGATTTCTTAGCCACAGGCATTGCCTCCCCTGCATAAGGAGTAAAGATAGATTTAGGGAACATAAATAAATACTATCTTGAAACATGTTGTTATTTATTAATTGTCAAAAATATGTGGAAAGTATATTCTTACTTCATGAAATAGAATCTGGATAAATGCCTAGGTCAAAGTTTTCCTCCCTTTTTTCTTATGTCAGTTCTGGGCCAAACCCAGGGATACATACCTTAAACTAGAAAAATCTATTAATTCAGCTCTTATATGCCGACACCTTTAAAGCTGCATCCTAGTCTTAGATCATTGGTTTTAAATATGTTCCCAAGGAGCATTTAGAAATGTGGGAGTTCTTGTTTATAATAACTATTAGAGCATGGAGTACTGCTATTCCAATTTAGTGGGCCAGTGTCAGGGATACTAAATGTATTACAATGTGCAAGCAGTCTCCCAGAAGAACTGTCCCACCTGAACTGGCAATAGAACCCTATTGAGAAACACAGATTCCTATATCATTTCCTCATAATCCGTAAACTGAGCCTTTTCTGGGACTATCCTGAGGGTTAAGGCAGGAAAGGTATTATGTTGGTTCTGTTCCAGATTGGCCTTAGTTATCTAAGATCTCCAAAACTACTCTAAAGCTTAATCTCTTAGACCAGACCCTGATGTGGAAAACCTGGCGTCATATTCCAGCTCAGACCAGCCCAGTCTTTAGGGCAGGAAAACAAAATAGGTATTTGCTCAGGAAAATCTACCAAAGTCTCTTGGACTCCACATTAGAATGAGACAACTTCCTTGGGTTACACATTGTAGTCATTAACAATCCTCAGTGAAAAAAGCTTTCAGTAGCATCATGGAAAACACAAAGTAAATCTACAGAAATTGAAATAATACAGTCTTACACAGAATTCATATTCTCTTTACTCATCATTTACTCATTCCATAGTTTCTACAAAAATCTCTCTACCTTTTGTTCCTTTTTTTTTTATTAACACTGTGGATTCACTTTACTTTCATGTCATGATCCTCTGAAAGAACATACCTGTAATGAGGGACTCATCTACCATAGAATGTCCTTCAATAACACGGCCATCCACCGGAAATTTGCCTCCTGGAACCACTTTAATGATGTCTCCACGTTGTACAAGTTCTACATCCACTTGTTCTTCACTGGATAGGAATTAAAATATTGGGAAAATATGCTTTTCAGCCTGATCTTTCTGTGCCAGCTTATTGGTTCAGGTCAAGCTTGTGGCTGCATAATTGCTATCAATGGAAACTAGAACTAACATGTAAGCTGGAGCTGCAATGTCAGTCCTGTTTACTATTGGGGAACAGCTCAGTACCCGGCACACAGTGGGTGCCCTGTATTTTTGTTGAATAGTGACTAAATGAATAAGTTAAATCTTTAGAAAATAATGTGAGAGGTTGTATTTAACTAAACTATTTATTGTGTAAATTTGCCTATATAATTGTATGAGTATACAAATAAGAAATCAAAAAGAATGAAATTTTTAAAAACAGAATGAAATCTTCTCACGTCTTTAGCTCTAACTTCCAGTTTACAGGTAACACAGGAGTTATAGAACAAGTTAGGTGACACCACAAGGAAGCAGAGTTTGATTCAGACTGCGTGATATTCTACAGGACAATTGATGCATGGTTCTTTAACAAGACACCTGCAAAGGGCGGCAGTGAGAGGGTGTGAATAGGAGGGAAGAGCTGTTCTAGATTAAAAGAAACATGTCAGTCAAATGCTTGACACATGGACCTTGTTTGATTTCAATTTCAAACAAAGAAACAAAACTTTTGGAGACAGAGGCACCTGGATAGTTCAGTCAGTTAAGCATCCGACTCTTGTTCTGCTCAGGTCATGATCTCAGGATGAGATCAAGCCCCACCTTGGGCTCTGTGCTCAGCAGAGTCTGCCTGAGATTCTTTCCCCCTCCCTTGCCCTCCTCATCTGCTCTTCCCTGTCTGCTCCTCCCCCAACTCACACATGTGCTCACTCATGCTCTCTCTCTCACCCCTCTCTAAATAAACAAATAAATAACTTTTTGGAGATAAAAGGAAAAATATTAGATGATATTACTACATATTAGATGATATGTAGTACTACATACTACATATTAGATGATACTAAAGTATTGTTAATCTTGTTAAATGCAATATGGTATTATAGTTACATAAGAATATGTCCTATTTTAATAGAGGTACTATAGGAATATTTAGCAATAAACCAATATGACTGTAATTTAAAATACTACTGCAACAATGTAAAGATAGGATGTATAAATGAAGTTTGATGAAATGTGAATAATTGTTAAATCTGGGAGATAGATTATGTGGGTTCATTATACTCTTCTCTCTACCTCTGGGTATATTCGACATTTTTCATAAGAAGTTAAAATGAGAAGGGGGAAGAATGAAAATAAATACCTTAGGAGAATATTATCAGAGTCAAGAGTTACAATAGTTGCTTCTGTAGCTTGTAGTGAAATTAGCTTGGCAAGTGCCTCTGATGTTTTGCCCTATAAATGAAAATAAACATGTTAACAATGCTAAGGCAAAAAAAAAAAAGCTCAGGTTTTACCTAAAATAAAGATATAATACTTAACATTTGCCAAAAAGGTAGCTTTAGGAATATTAATTAGTTCAAATTAGAATATGTTTCACTTCAGGGGATCCCTGGGTGGCGCAGTGGTTTGGCGCCTGCCTTTGGCCCAGGGCGCGATCCTGGAGACCCGGGATCAAATCCCACGTCGGGCTCCCGGTGCATGGAGCCTGCTTCTCCCTCTGCCTATGTCTCTGCCTCTCTCTCTCTCTCTCTCTCTCTCTCTCTCTCTCTCTGTGACTATCATAAATAAATAAAGAAAAAAAATTAAAAAAAAGAATATGTTTCACTTCAAAAATATGAAGTATACAAAATATAAAATGTATTATTAGGTATAGTTTATAAGTAAGTAATGTAAATTAACAGGGAAAACATCAAGAACTCAGATATATGAGCAAAGGACATCATCAGGCAATTCATTTAAGAAGAAATAAAATAACTGGTGTGTAGAAAAAGATTTGTTCCTGCTATTAATAGAAGAAATGCAAACAAAACAACTCTATGATACCATTTAATGCCTACTAACTTAGCAAGAATTTATACAGGAGTTAATCCTGATGAAGTTGTAAAACTAATTCACTAACATATTCTTACTGACAAAAAATTGTTACAACTTGTAGCATGAGCCAAAAAAAGATTTATGCCCTTTTACTCATATACTTTGTAATTTATCCTAAGATACTAATTCAATAGAAATTACTATTAAACACGAATATGTTTAATGCAGGATTATCTAAAATTTAAAACTGGGAACAATCTAATTGAGAACAAAACTGAAATGGTTTAGTGAATCACAGCACAATGATTTGACAGAATACTTAGAAAATACCAAATAATTATCTGGAATGAAAAATAGGGGAAAAACTTTCTAGTGTTAAGGATAAACTAGTATATATACTATGTTTACCACTTTCTAAAATATAAAGGTATATAGAACAGAATTAGAAAGTAATTTCCATTATAGCATGGGATTACAGGTGAATTTTTTTTAAAGATTTTATTTATTTATTTATTTATTTATTTATTTATTTATTTATTTATTTATTTATTTATGAGAGACACAGAGAGAGAGGCAGAGACACAGGTAGAGGGGGAAGCAGGCTCCATGCAGGGAGCCCAACATGGGACTCGATCCCAGGCCTCCAGGATCACACCGTGGGCCAAAGGGGGCGCTAAACCGCTGAGCCACCCAGGCTGCCCACAGGTGAATATTTTTTTCCATCATTATTTTAAATCTTGTGGTCACATCAATTTTTCCATTAGAAACATGATATAAATAAGTACTTAGGAAATATCTCTCTCTTAAAATAAATATGGATATACTGTACTATCTACAGTATTAATTCCATAAATTTGGTAAATCTTCTAAAGGAATATTTAACTTAAAATATTACCCAAATGGAAGTACTTCTTTTGTTAACTATATAAATCAATGTATATTTCCAATAACTGGTCTAGAAAATATGATCTCTTATCCACTCAAGATGTTAACAAATGTCATCCTTTCTTACTTTACCTTTGCTATATGTTCCAGCCACCGGCCTAGTGCAATAAACACAAATAGCATAGGAGGTGTATCAAAGAAAGTAATAGGGTTTACTTTTGCTCTTTCATACATTGCAACCAGAAGAATAACCAAAGAGTAGGCAAATGCAATGGTGGTTGCCAGCACAATCAGTACATCCATATTTGCTGTTTTATGCTTCAGTGCTTTGTAGGCCTGAATGTAGAAGTACCAGCCTCCAAAAAACTGTAATATAAACACAATAATTATTGCCTTTTAAAAAATGCTGAGATTCACATGTATAGCTCAACAACAAAGGTACAGTCACAATGTTAATTTCCTTTTGCTTTGATCTAATCCATAAACACTACAGAAAGGTTTTATTTTTTTAATAAATTAATTTTTTATTGGTGTTCAATTTACCAACATACAGAATAACACCCAGTGCTCATCCCGTCAAGTGTCCCCCTCAGTGCCCGTCACCCACTCACCCCCACCCCCCGCCCTCCTCCCCTTCCACCACCCCCAGTTCGTTTCCCAGAGTTAGGAGTCTTTATGTTCTGTCTCCCTTTCTGATATTTCCCACACATTTACAGAAAGATTTTAAGCTGAAACAATAATGTTTGTATTTTAGCAGGTTATGTGTGTACTGAGATTCAAATTGCTGTAGAAGTCCTTGGCAGCTGTCCTCTACAACCCAATGGATATTCCATAATACAAAGAAAGTTAAATGGTTCATGGATTTTTCTTTTAGATGCTAGCAAAAACAAGAACTAAGAAAATAATTACATTCTTTTGACAAGGGTATTTTTTATATAAAACTCAGCTCCCCTGCCTGAAATTCAACCTAAGTAGTATATCACAAGCTACTGGAACTGCTGGCTGTTTTCACTGGTAAACATAACTGAAAAGCTTATTTTTTCATTAGGACAGAGAAACATACTAAGTTGTTCTTAAAATCATCATTGCCTTTTATAAGGATCAGAAAAAGGAATAAATTAATTAGATGGAAGTGTTCCACAGTATAAGTTTATCTAAAAAGAAGAGTTGAAAACATACAAAAGTAATGTACTTGAGTACCAGGGAGAAATAATAAAAATAATAACATGGTATTATAATTATCACCATAATTTTATATAATAAATTACTAATTAATTAAATATATATTTATAACATGCTAATATGAATATAATTAATTTTAATATATTTAATATAGAATATAAAATACAAATGTAACTAAAATATAATCTATTTTATTATTATAACTTTAAAGATGAAGTTATATACAACAGCAGATATGAATTGAACTATTTCTCTGCTTTGTTATTAAACAATATCCTTAGGAATTAAATGGAATTCATTATCTATTCTAACCACTCAGTTTAAGATTGTTTTTATGAGACATCCAGCATAAAATGATCAAACTTCTGGTTAATATCTGTTTTGCAATTGAAAATAGCCTTGCCTGTCACATTTTGCTATTTTTCATTATTAACATATATACTTATTAACATTTCACTTGCCTGTACAGGTACACACAATAAAAAGGATAGCAAATTCATAATGGACAATCCTGGCAGGATCTGGCGCTCCAGGAACATAGAAGAATGAATGTTGATCATTTCTTCTTGACTCATGTTCTGATTATGGTGAAGAATGGCTAGATGGTGATCCATAACCATCATATATATCATCAGCCCCATCACAGGAATACAGAAAAAGAGGCTCACAAGGAAGGATCGTCTCCACCTTACATAGAAAAGAAAACTCATTTTAGTTAAGTAGCTAATGGTTAAAGATTCTATCTACTATAGGGAAACACAAATTGTGACCACTTCAACCAATATAAGGATGACATTGTAAAAACTGACATGTCAACAGAATGTTAAATTTTTAACAAAGAGGGCACCTGGGTGGCTCAGTCCGTTAAGCCTCCAACTTTTGATTTCAGCTCAGATCATGATTTCAGGGTCAAGGGATCAAGCCCCATGTCAGGCTCTGTGCTGAATGTGGAACCTACTTAAGATTCTCTCTTCCTCTTCCTCTGCCTCTCCCTCATTCTTTCCCTCTTAAAACAAATTTGTAACAAAGAGTCAAAATCTGTTTTTCACTGACACACCAAAAGTACTTACTGTCTTATTTCTCGTTTATGGTCCAAATGGCTTGCTGACCGATCCTTCTTGACCAAAGAAGCTTCAAAACCTAAGCTCTAAGGAAATTCACAAGAAAACAATTACTTTACTGAATGTAAAAATATTATATATAGAGAAATTCTAAGCCACTGTATTGTCATTAAGAACAACTCAGTTATTGAGTGTAAGTCAATAATTGTGAATTAAACCACTCCGGTGAATGCACAGATGAAGATGTGCTCCCTTTTCTTAAATAAAACAAAGTATTAAAGAAAACTACACATAAGTAAGATTCATATGCATATAGACAGTAACATATACTATATTTTCAACTGCTAGGGAAAATGCTGCCATCTTATATTTGTTAGCAGTGTAGCCCAGTGAAAAAAGCAAGGATGAGCTTTAAAGTCAGAAAGAATAGGCTCAAATCCCAGCTATGACACTTACTAGCTATGTGATTTTGGGTAAGTAACTTAACTTCTATTAACCTGAGTTTCATCACCTCCAAAATGAAGAGGACAACACTGTTGTGAGAATAAAATTAAGAGGTGAAGCTTTGCAATCTTGGTAACTGGCTCATAATAAATACTCGATAATGCTAGCTTCACAAAGATGTTAATGATATTATTATCTATACCAATAGGATCTTATTTGAACTATTAATATGCTCCAATTATTATAATACCAAGGCTATACTGCATTAAATCTTTTAAAGCATTTTCACATGTACTACCACTTCAGATTAACTGAAGAACACAAGATAAGTTTGTGACAAAAGGGTTTGTTCCTTTAAATTTCATACTTTTTTTTAATTTCATACTTAAAAACACATCTTTTTAAAGCAGCATCAGACCCATAAATACAAAGAACAATCTGATTACTGGCAGAGAGGAGGTAGATGGGAGATGGGTAAAATGGGTGAAGAGGAACAGGAGATACAGGCTTCCAGGTATGGAACGAGTAAGTCATGGGAAAAAAAACATACAACATAGGGAATGCAGTCAATGGTACTGTAATAGTGTTGTATGGTGACAGATGTGGTGTCACTACACTTGTGGTGAGCACAGCATAACTACTGAGTTATTGAATCACTATACTGTATACCTGAAACTAATATAACATTGCTGTGTCAACTATACACAAATTTAAAAAATTACATCATTTGCTTTGACCTAACAATAAAGGATCTAACATGATGCTGCTTGCTTTCTTAATGATTAAATAATCTTATAACAAGTTATACTTTATTGCCATTTTCTAAATATTTTTAAAGGATTTGTGGTTCTACCTTCAGTCTGCTCCTGATTAATAGTGCCAGTATGGTTTTGCCTAACTCTTCCTGACAAAGACCAAGAAAAAAACCATATTATGTTGTAAACAGATTTATGTTAAATTTGAGACATGTTAATTGAGAGTAATCAAAGGAACTAGATCTTTTTCATCATATCTGATACAAACCAGAAATGATTCAGCGGAGTGCTGACTGAACAGGCAAGAACACAGAAATGCAAAATCTTACCACTTACTTCAACCATATGGATAATATCCCTGGGACCAATAATTTCTGGGTCATATTTAATATGTGCTTTGTTGGTTGCCAGGGCCACAGAGCAGTAGAAGATCCCTCTGTGTTTTGTGAGGATAGACTCTATTTTATGTACACAGGAGGCACACGTCATTCCTCTCACCTGTTAAAGACAAAGGTTTTGTTACTCAGAAATCTACTTACCTCCATTAAACATTGATTGTAACATGGGATTAACACACAAGACCTTGTCTGCACTATTAATATCCTTCAGATATGTTCATTAGAATGCTGTTTTCATATAAAATTACATGGAACAAAGATATGGTCCCAGCTGCAATAGGTTAAACAAAAGAGGATCTCACTAAGTCAGTATCCCTCTTCCTGTCATTACTCTGTGATAGAGGATTTGACATCTATTGTTTCCTGTATTTTTTAAAAAGATTTTATTTATTTATTCATGACAGACACAGAGAGAGGCAGAGGGAGAAGCAGGCTTTATGCAGGGAGCCTGAGGTGGGACTCGATTCCGGG
Organism: Nyctereutes procyonoides; assembly: GCF_905146905.1. NCBI lineage: Eukaryota > Metazoa > Chordata > Mammalia > Carnivora > Canidae > Nyctereutes > Nyctereutes procyonoides. The sequence continues at coordinate 59,052,754 of NW_026575125.1, read as the reverse complement.
ACTCCAGGATTATGCCCTGCCAAAGGCAGACGCTCAACCGCTGAGCCACTCATGCATCCCTTGTTTCTTGTATTTAATATCTTGTTTCTGTCCAGAATTTTTAGTCTTTTTTTTATTACTTTTAAAAAGGTTAATGGATGACAAAAGTATCATACTTTTGTCTAAAAATGCATTTTGCCTTATGTCTTGGGTGAGGTTATAGTTCAGCTTGGTATTAAATTCTAAAATAGAATAGCAGAACTTCTGGAATGACTGTGTGTGAAGCTCAGCAAATCCTTTCCCCAAAAGCAATGATAAAATTGAACAAAAGTTTTAGGGCACCTGGATGGTTCAGTCGGTTAAACATCTGCCTTTGGCTCAGGGTCATGATCCCAGGGTCCTGGGATGCAGCCCTGAGTCGGGCTCCCTGCTCAGTGGGGAGACTGTTTCTCTCCCTCCTCCCTGCTCATGCTTTTCTCTCTTTCTCTAATAAATAAAATCATTTTTAAAAATTGGACAAAAGTTTCAAAAAACAACCATTTAAAGACTCTGGGAAGTGACTAACAAGTATACAACAAATTACAAAGCTTCTATTCAAGAATATCTACTGAGATGGGATGAGCACTGGGTGTTACATGTTGGCAAATTGAACTTCAATAAAAACAAGTAAAAAAAATATCTACTGAAAGAATATCAGTAATGGTGTAGTAAAGGCCTTTGAAAATTATTTCCTCCATAAAAGCAATGAGAAAACTGGCAAAAACTGTCAGAACCAACTTTTTTTTTTAAATTTGGAAATTAAACAGAAGGTTTCAGCAATCCAGGAAGCATTTATTCAAGAAAATCAGAGGGGCACCTGGGTGGCTCAGGTGGTTAAGCAGCCAACTCTTGATTTCAGCTCAGGTCATGACCTTGAGGTCCTGGGATTGAGCCGCCCCATGTCTGGCTATGTGCCTAGTAGGGAGTCTACTTGAGGATTCTTTCTCCCTCTCTCTCTCTGCCCCTCCCCCCACTCACATGCTCTCTAAAATAAATGAATAATTTTTAAAAAAGAATTAAAGGAAAATATGAGAATAATATCTCATCAAATAATATTGATAAATAGAGATTATTAAAAAGGCCCAATGGACAGTCTGGAATTGAAAAGTACAATAACTGAAATAAAAGCAGTACTTGGAAATGTGTAGCTGTAAATGTCAATATTAAAAAATAAGAAAGATCTCAAATAAATAACCTAACCTTCCATGTTGAGCTACTAGAAAAGAAAAGCAAACTAAACATAAAGTGAGCAAAAGGAAGGAAATTAGATTAGAATGGAAATTAATAAAAGAAAGAATAGAGAAAATCAATAAAACCAAAAATTATTTTTCTGAAAAAACTGACAAAATTGACAAACTTGGTAGACTGACCAAGGGAAAAAGAAAGAAGACACAAATGCTTAACATTAAGAATAAGGAGTAACTGCTAACAGGCAAGGCATTTCTTTCTTGGGTTAATGATAATCTCCTAAAATTAGATATGGTGAGGGCACCTGGGTGGCTCAGCAGGTGAGCGTCTGCGTCTGGCTCAGGTTGTGATCCCGGGGTCCTAAAATTAAGTCCCGCATCAGGCTCCCTGCAGAGAGCCTGCCTCTCCCTCTGCCTATATCTCTGCCTCTCTGTGTGTCTCTCATGAATAAATAAACATCTTTTTTAAAAAATTAGATATGGGAGGCAGGAGAAGATGGCGGAAGAGTAGGGTCCCCAAGTCACCTGTCCCCACCAACTTACCTAGATAACTTTCAAATCATCCTGAAAACCTACTAAGTCAGTCTGAGATTTAAAGAGAGAACAGCTGGAATGCTACAGTGAGAAGAGTTCGCGCTTCTATCAAGGTAGGAAGACGGAAAAAAATAAAGAAATAAAAAAGCATCCAAGGGGGAGGGGCCCTGCGAGGAGCCGGGCTAAGGCCGGTCGGCGAGAGCCCCCAGGACAGGAGAGTCCAGTCTCGGAGAAGCAGAAACTTTACCAATCTTCAGGAAGGAAAGGCGCTTGCAGGGAGCTTGGGCAGGATCCCAGGAGGGCAGGGATGCCCTCAGGCTCCCAGGGGCACTAACAGAGGAACTGCGCCCCAGGGGAGAACGCGCCCCACACCGCGGGCCGAGCTCCCTAAAGGGCTAGAGCGCGCGCCCGGCGTGCCCTGGAGCAGCCCAGGCGGCGGATGTGGATGGACCTGGAGGGTATTATGCTGAGTGAAATAAGTCAATTGGAGAAGGACAAACATTATATGGTCTCATTCATTTGGGGAATATAAAAATTAGTGAAAGGGAATAAATGGGAAAGGAGAGAAAATGAGTGAAAATATCAGTGAGGGTGACAAAACATGAGAGACACCTAACTCTGGGAGATGAACAAGGGATAGTGGAAGGGGAGGTGGGCGGGGGGTGGAGGGGTTGGGGTGACTGGGTGATGGGCATTGAGGGGGGCACTTGGCGGGATGAGCCCTGGGTGTTATGCTATATGTTGGCAAATTGAACTGCAATAAAGAAATTGTTTTTAAAAATTAGATATGGTGATACTTGCACAACTCTGAAGATATAAAAAAACAAACACTGAATTGTACACTTTAAAAGGGTGAGTTTTGTGGTATGTAAATTATATTTCAATAAAGCTATTATGTTTAGAAGTCTTTAAAAATAGGGGCGCCTGGGTGGTGCAGTCAGTTGGGCATCCCACTCTTGATTTTGGCTCAGGTAGTGATCTCCAGGTAGTGAGACTGAGCCCTGCATTAGGCTTTACACTAAGCATGGCATCTGCTTAAGATTTTCTCTCCCTCTCCTGCTGCCCCTCTCCCTACTCTCCCTTTCTCTAAAATAATGTCTTTTTAAAAATTTTTAAATAAATAATAAAAAATAAAAACCCATCCATTCTTTTTATTTATTTTTTTTTATTTTATTTATGATAGTCACACAGAATGAGAGAGAGAGGCAGAGACATAAGCAGAGGGAGAAGCAGGCTCCATGCACCGGGAGCCTGACGTGGGATTCGATCCTGGGTCTCCAGGATCGCGCCCCGGGCCAAAGGCAGGCGCCAAACCGCTGCGCCACCCAGGGATCCCCCATCCATTCTTTTTAATAGCTGCTTAGTATCCCACTATATGAATGTACTGTAATTTATGTAACTAGTCCCCAGTGATTCATTTAGGTTTTTTTCCTATCTTTTGCTATAATAAAAAATACTATAATGAATATATTTGCACTCATGTCATTTCATACATTTGCAACGATGACTGTTGGATAACTTCCTGTGAGTGGAACTTCCAAAGCAAAGGGTATGTGCAATTTTATTTTTAATAGACATTGACAAATTCCCTGAGAGCCTGTATCAATTAACTCTCCACCAGCAATACATGAGAGATCACAAACATAGTGTTACCAAAATTGTGTATGATCTTTACCAACCTAATAGGTGAAAAAGCATTTCAATGCAGTTTTTATTTGCTTTATTCTTATTACAAGTGAGGGTGAACATCTTTTCATATATTTAAAATGGTAATATTTTGGATTTTCTGTGAACTGACAGTTCATATCCTTTACTATCTCCCTTTTGGGTTGTTGGTTCTTTTATTATTATTATTGATACCTCTTTATATAATTAAGAAAATTAATCTTTATGATAAGAAATAAACTCAATTTACTTGTCTTTTGACTTTGTTTATGGTGTTTTCCTTCCAAAACAAAATTTTTATGTACATGAATTTATCAATCCTTCCTTTTATAGGTTTTGTATGATATTTAGAAAGGCCATTTCCACTCTAATACTATTTTTTAAGCGACAGATTAGATATTGTTATTGTGGAAAAGCTGGGTGGAAGCTTCATAGAAATTCTCTACTAGTTTTGCAACTTTGTGAGTCTAAAATTATTTACACAATGGATTAACAGACTTGCATATAGTAAAACAAATACACTAAAATATTATTGGGGAATCTAGGTGGAGTGTATAAGGGTGTCTGCTGTACAATGCTTTCGACTTTTCTGATATGTCAAGTTTTTATAATAAAATACTGGGAAGGGCAGCCCCGGTGGCGCAGCGGTTTTGGTGCCGCCTGCAGCCTGGGGTGTGATCCTGGAGGCCCGGGATCAAGTCCCGCGTCGGGCTTCCTGCATGGAGCCTGCTTCTCCCTCTCCCTCTGCCTGTGTCTCTGCCTCTCTCTCTCTCTGTGTGTCTATGAATAAATAAATAAGATCTTTAAAAAATAAATAAAAATAAAAAATATTTAAAAAATAAAATACTGGGAAAAGAGCTCTAAATATTTCTTCTAGTAATTTCATGTTTGTTTTTTTACATTCAAATTTCTGACTGAGCTGGAACTAATCTTGGTACAGTGTTAAGTTTTTTGTTTTAATTAAGTTATACAAATAAAATGCAACTTGTTGGATTGGAGAAAATGATCATTTTAAACCATTTTAAGCCTTAAACCTGGTTCTATGACTTCATTTATAAAATTTAAGTCTTCGGTGCATCTGAAATTTATTCTTTTCTATTCCTACTTGGTAGGAATCATACTATATTTAAAAGTTGATTTTTGGGATGCCTGGGCGGCTCAGTGGTTTAGCACCTGCCTTCCGCCCAGGGCGTGATCCTGGAGTCCTGAGATCAAGTCCCACATCAGGCTCCCTGTGTGGAGCCTGCTTCTCCCTCTGCCTATGCCTCTGCCTCTCCCTCTCTCTGTGTCTCTCATGAATAAATAAATAAAATCTTTTAAAAAATAAAATAAAAGTTGATTTTCATTTCTTTATTCAAACCTAAATCATCTTTTTTTTGGTTCTTAATAGAGATATGAGTATCTTTTACATTCCATGCTCAAAGGCCACCATTCCATTAAGTTATATCTTATCCTTCTATTTTCCATTTTCCTTAACTTTTCTTTTATGTCTTATTTTCCCAACCCTTAAATACCTTTGGAACTATTTTCTGAATCTTCCCTAAGTTTTCCTAGAAATTGTATTAATCACAAAAAAATAATTACTTACAACAAGTTCTAAAACACCATCTACTTCATCAGCATTTTCTATCATAGTGGCTCCAAATCCAAGCTCTCGGATGAACTCAGCTATCATTGGAGGTTGTATAACAGCAGGATTGTATCTTACTTCTGCCTTGCCAGCCATCAGAGCCACAAGTACAGAATATATTCCTAGAAGCATTGATAAGAAAAACAATTGAGATAATATCCTTATAAAAAGAGTAATACTATTAGTTTTTTTTCACTTGTAAAAGGATTAAAGTGAACCTAGAGACATTTGTTACTTAACTTTTATATAGTCTTGATCCCAAACAAAACTACTTTGAAAGGGGGCCACGACTTTTTATTATGGAAATTTTCAATTACATATACCTAAAACAGAGAACAACATAATAAACTTGATACAACCATTGCCCAGTTTCAACAATTATCAATAATACTAGGGCTAGGGACACCTGGGTGGCTCAGTCAGTTTTGTAGCTAACTCGATTTCAGCTCAAGTCAGGATCTCAGAGGTCCTGGGATCAAGCCCTACATTAGGCTCTGTGCTCAGTGGGGAGTCTGCTTGAGGATTCTCTCTCTCTCCCTCTCCCTCTCCCACAATTCTCTCTCTCAAATAAATAAATACATCTTTTTAAAAATTACAATTGTGGCTAATCTTGTTTCATCTATATTCCTATCCTTTTACTTCCTTCACTCTACCTCCAATTATTTTGAAGCAAAACCCAGATAACATTTCATATGTAAAAATCTAAATACATATCTCTAAAAGACTCTTCTCTTAAAAAATACCTATAATACCATTATCACATCTAAAATAATTCCTCAATATCACAAAATATCCAGGCAGAATTTACATTTCCAGAATTGTCTTGTAATTATTTATCTAACACAGTTTGTCTTTTTAAATTGGGATCCAAATAAGACCCATGAATTGCAATAGATTGAGACTTTATCATATAAATATAAAGCATTTGTAGAAACTAACTTAGAGACCTACAGAAAGGATCTCATGCACTTAAGGAAATCACTACAGTTACAGCAAAGAATCCAAGAATGTACCAACATGCACATTATAACATAAATAATAGTCATTTCTTACAATTATCAAATATGACTATCTGACACACACTAATATAAAGTATTTATTCATAGGGGTAAAAAGTGCCATACTACTTGTCAATAAAACAAAGGAGTTCATTTTATCACAGTTATCCTGTTCTGTAGCACAAGCCTTTTATTAACAACCATCCTACTTCTCTAGGCCAGCTATTGCTGTCATTGCCAGGAAGAAAATTAATTCTGCATAGCAGAAATGTCATCTCTTTCTGGTAATCTATGGCACTTGGTGACTGACAGGGAATGGGGATCAATAGTCCATAGGTCAACTCTGCAGTTTGATAAAAATAAAATAATAACTTAATAACTTAATATTAACTTAATAATAGTTTTAATAAGAAAATAAAGTACCTATATAATCTAAGTTTTCTATATAAAATTCTTGCATTCTGGGCTCTGTGGATACCAAATAATTCAGAGGATCAGTTCATAGGAAACCATCAGTAATAAGAGTAGGTTATAGAGAAAGTAGGAAAAATCTTTTTTGCTCCAATTGCATGTAATCTATAGCCTAACAGAAAGAGAAGGGAAAATCTGACTCTCAAAGATAGGTTTCATAAGTACATAAATTATGGATAATTTTTAAAACTCTTACTTCAAACTATAATTAGAATTCTATTCATTTTTAGAAATATAATGCAAATTAAACTGAGACAACCAGTGTTAGTTTTTTAAAAAGTAAATATAGTGACCCTAGCTAGGCCAATGGTATTCCTAATTGGGTAAAGAGGTGGTAAAGGGGATAATAAGGAGCAACTGGAAGAATCAATCAGCACAATGGATTTTTCTTAAGGGATTCATGATTGGCATAGGCATTGCTTATCTCATGAAAAGGGCTATTTCTGGATTGCCAAAAAAATAGTTGGTCCTAAAATTAAACAGGAACCTTACAAACTTCCTTTGCTTTCATTTGTTTGTAACCTCCCACCCTTCCTCTTTTAATCATTCAAAGGGCACCTGGGTGGCTCAGTGGTTGAATGTCTGCCTTTGGCTCAGGTCGTGATCCCGGGGTCCTGGGATCAAGTCCCACATCGGGCTCCCATGGGAAGCCTGCTTCTCCCTCTGCCTATGTCTCTGCCTCTCTCTCTCTCTCTCTCTCTCTCTGTCTCTCATGAATAAATAAATAAAATCTTTTTTAAAAAAGCATGATACAAGCTTCAGCCTCAAATGCATTTTAATTAGATAAAACGGAGACTGAAATGACAGGCAAAAATGACACAATGCAGATAAAGTAATAACTGTATAACATACACTTTGTTATAATTTTCTGGCCTTTATATATAAAGTAAGGTATGTGTGTATATGTGTGTATATATACACACATACATATATATATGGAATATATAAGGCCTTTATATATAAGGCCTGTGGACCACAAGCTTGTATTATTATTACACACTTTGAGTTATTTTCCCACAATGGAAGGGATAAGCTGATATTAATCTTACTTATTTGGCCCTTGTGACTAAGGGCACGTATTAAGACACTGGGGCTAGGGCTGCCAAAGTACCAACTTCAGTCTCATTAAACATAACTGTATATCTCTATATCTCTATAATTAACAAATCTTTTTTTTTAAGATTTTATGTATTCATGAAAGACACAGAGAGAGGCAGAGACATAGGCAGAGAGACAAGCAGGCTCCATACAGGGAGCCAGGACGCAGGACGTGATCCCAAAACTCTGGGATCACACCCTGGACCGAAGGCAGAGGCTCAACCGCTGAGCCACCCAGGCATCCCTAACAAATCTATTATGTCACAGTGTGAAGCCAATTAATATGAGTGCAAACTTATAACGCAAAACATTTGAGTTTGATTGAATAAAAAAAAAGGTTTGCTGTAAATTTTCTAAGACTTTGCAACCTAGAGTTAAAATTTGTAGAGAAGGGGATCCCTGGGTGGCGCAGCGGTTTAGCGCCTGCCTTTGGCCCAGAGCGCGAATCTGGAGACTCGGGATCAAGTCCCATGTCGGGCTCCCGGCGCATGGAGCCTGCTTCTGCCTCTGCCTGTGTCTCTGCCTCTCTCTCTCCCTCTGTGACTATCACAAATAAATAAAGAAAAATAAACTTCTCTGTAAAAAAAAAAAAAATTTGTAGAGAATATTAAGTAACTTTTTAAACATTTTTACTGCAAGCAATGATCAGTGATCAAACCGTTGGAAGAGAATAACATAATTCTAAACAAACTTGGTTCTGGTCTGGTTTTTGGTCCAAGTACATTAATATTGAAACTAATGGACTGTGGTTATTAGGTTTAAATGTAGTTTTATCAGAAAATTGGTATGTTTCTTAAAATCCATTGCAACCAAGGTCCATAGAGAATAGTAACCTTATATCTTTCCTTCTGCTATTTTCCTACAAATTTCATTGATATTAAAATGTGATCATGAGGTAAACAAGATAGGAACTTGGGAACTAAGGTAACAAAACACAAAAACTGGCTGTCAGAAAGTCAAAGTTGTCCTGCACATCACTCATATGCAGGACTTCATAAGGCCTTTTGTGGCAAGAACCACAAAAATGGTTACAAAACACCTAAGAGAACAAAAAGAACAGAGTCCTCAAATCAATACACAAAATGAGAGGCTTCAAGAGTGTCTCACCTTCTTCTCGTCTTAAATTCCGTTCAATGTTTGCTACACAGGAAGCACAAGTCATACCAGTGACCTGTATGTAACACTTAGATGAAGTCTTTGTCTCCACATCGTGAATTGGTGTCATCATCTTAGTATAAAATTCATTAGTTGAGGTCAAAAGCGGCATTTCCGATGAGGTCTGACCTATTATTACCAATGGCTCATTTATATCTGGTGGACAGGGAAAGATTATTTTCATTTGAGGTACTCTTCAGTTGCATCCTTGTCATTCATCACAATCCACACTTCTAGACACTGTCAATCCATTCCTTTAAAACCAGCATGGACCTAGAGCTCTCAGCACTGTTATCTTTTACACTTTCCAGAAAGTGACTTTGAATTCCAGTACTGCCCATCCCAGTTCTCTAGAAAACCTGAACCAACTGAATAAACAAAACATTGGTTATACCAAGTTCTTCGGGGCACCTGGGTGGCTCAGTGGATTGAGCGTCTGCCATCAGTTTGGGTCATGATCCCAGGGTCCTGGGATCGAGCCCCACATCAGGCTTCCTGGTCAGAGGGGAGTCTGCTTCACTCCTTCTCTCTGCCCCTCCTCTCTTATGCTGGCTCTCTCTCTCTCAAATAAATAAATAAAATCTTAAAAAATGAACCCAAGTTCTTCTAGCTATTATCTCTACTGCAAACCCCAGGTAGAGAGTAGTTTGTTGATGGATAGATCTTATTTTTATAATGAATTTTTATTATCATGTTAATGATTTACATACTGACATTAAAGTAACTCATGATATAGTAAGTAGAACAAAAAGCAATTTATAAAACAGCACTGCAGTATGATGTAATTTTAAAACTTTTTGTGTATATGTATATATGAGACCATACATAAGAAGGTCAAAATATTAATGGTGGCTATTTCTGAGGAATGGGGTTAAGGCAGGAATAGAATAACAGATGAGGGGCACCCGGGTGGCTCACTGGTTGGGCGTCTGCCTTTGGCTCAGGGCATGATCCCGGGGTCCTGGATCAAGTCCTGCATCAGGTTCCCCACAGGGAGCCAGCTTCTCCCAAAGCCTGTGTCCCTGCCTGTGTGTCTTTCATGAGCAAATAAATAAAATATTTTTAAAAAGAATGACAGACGAACACATTTTCTCTATAGACACTTCTGTATTATTTGAATTTTAAACACTAATATATAGTATTTTTTTACATTAAAATGTCTTTGTGGACAATAGAAGAAAAGGCAAGGAGTAAGTCTGCAGTAATCTTTGTTCTGTGCAAAGGAATATTTGGGGGGTGCCTTTGTGGCTTAGTCGGTTAAGTGTCCGACTCTTGATTTTGGCTCAGGTCGTGATATCAGGGTCGTGAGACTGAGCCCCATGTCAGACTCTGTATTGGATGTGGAGCCTGCCTAAGATTCTCTTTTCCCCTCTCCCTTCACCACCCCCCCACAGTGTGTGCAGGCACGCACACGCTCTCTCTCTCTAAAAAAAATATAAAGTATAATAAAATAAAAGTAATATTTGGAAAATCCCTCCATACAATGTTTATGCACTGTGGAACAATGGAAGCTCCTATCATCCAGAAGATCCCCCGCAGTCTCAGAAAATCTACCGTTCTGTTTGAGTTTATCCACAGCAGTATTAATCACCTCCAAGAAGGGAGAAGTTATTCTCTCTAGCACATCCATGCACTTCCAAAGCTAAAGATTTTATACTCTCTTGCAGAGACAAAGAGTAAAAGAGATGACATGGAAATTTTCAGGCACCTAACTTGTTCTTTCTTCCCCTTGGGCAAAAAAAACTGGTTCAGGTCTATTTGGCTAGCCCATAGAGGAATCCCTGCATCAGGGCTGGTTTTCAGGACGTTAAAGAAGGCATCTTTTGCAAAAACTTTAACCTAACCATTTAACTCATAAATAATGATATAGATTTCCCAAGTCAGTATAGTAATAGCTCTTAAATTTTAATGCACATATAATAACCTGGGGGTTTTGTTAAAATGCAGATTCTGGTTCAGTACATTTAAGATGGAACCTGAGATCCTGCATTTCCACCACTCTTCCAGGTGATGGCACTACAGCCAGTTGGGTTACAGCAAAGGACACTAATCACAATGGACTAGATACTCACAATCCCAAAACTAGTCAGTCTCTGGTCTTAAGAAAATCAATTTAGAAAATTATACTAATTCATTCAGATTATGAGAGCATTATTTAGAAGACAGATAGAAAAAGTTACCAAATACTATTGTTATCTTAAAGAATTCAAAAAGGAAGTTCATTTGCCCAAAGGAAATAGCTGTGGCTTTGAAAAAATACATGATTTTAATCCATCCAAGAGCTTACTCCATTCTCTCATAATTATTATAAAGACTTAATTTTGAACTTAGATACTGAAAAAAAAGTTTATACTGCTAATTACTTTAGGTCCTGTTCCAGAGTAATTCAGGTATTTCAGGTACCAGAGATAACCCATAATACAATCTGCAATTTTCATACTCTGGTAGTATAGTATTAAAATAAGTCATAGAGGTAGTTCCTTTTAGCTACCTTGGCATGACCTCTCAACAAAGATCCATAAAATTGGGCCCTTTACCCCAGTGAGTGTGGCAACCAGAAATGCAAAAGTTTTCATCTTCCACAGAAGCAGTGCAGGTGTTAAAAAGCCACACTGAAGTAAAGGACTACTTTTCTTCAATTAGATTTTCTATAGGCTCTAGCAACATGGCCTATGCTTAAGTGAATTCAAAAGGAAGGAAGGTTGACTTTCCTGCACTTGAGGCAACAATCAGAAAAGATTCCAAATATTTCAAGAAAGAGTTTCCAGGGATCCCTGGGTGGCGCAGTGGTTTAGCGCCTGCCTTTGGCCCAGGGCGTGATCCTGGAGACCCCGGATCGAATCCCACATCGGGCTCCCGGTGCATGGAGCCTGCTTCTCCCTCTGCCTGTGTCTCTACCTCTCTCTCTCTGTGTGTGACTATCATAAATAAATAAAAATAAAAATAAAAAAAAGAAAGAGTTTCCAATCTCATCCTCAAAACTGGTGGGATCAGTGTCTGAAGTAATATGAAAAACAAATACATAATCAAATAATAGATTAAAAAGAATTAAGAATATCATTTCTGCAACATACTCTCATATGATTCAGAAAAAGTGTGTGTGTCTATGTGTCTGTCAACAGATAATTATAAAACAAATGTGGTAAAATATTAAAAATGAGGGAATCTGAGAGAAATTGGTAAACAGGATTTTTTTTGTATTACTTTTGCAGCTTTTCTGTAAGTTTGAAATTAAAAATAAAAAGTTACAAAACAGGAAAAGAATTTGAGTATTTTTATGCTTTAATTGGTTAGTGAAGACTTAACTTCATATATTATATATCTTTTTAAGAGAATGATGAGATTAATGATCATGATAAAAAGAACCTCCCATGCAAGGGTGGTGCAGTATTTGCAAGTCAATCAATGTGATACATCACATCAACAAAAAAAGGACAAAAAACCCATATGATCATTTCAACAGATGCAGAAAAAGCATGACAAATTACAATATCCATTTATTATAAAATACTCTCAAAAATGTAAGTCTAGAGGGAACACACTGCAATGTAATAAATGCTTTATATGAAAAACCCACAGCTAACATCATACTCTATGGTGAAAAACTTGGGATCCCTGGGTGGCGCAGCGGTTTGGCGCCTGCCTTTGGCCCAGGGCGCGATCCTGGGGACCCGGGATCGAATCCCACGTCGGGCTCCCGGTGCATGGAGCCTGCTTCTCCCTCTGCCTGTGTCTCTGCCTCTCTCTCTCTCTCTGTGACTATCATAAATAAATAAAAATTAAAAAAAAAATTAAAAAAAAAAAAAAACTGAGTTTGTCCCCCTAAGATCAGGAACAAGGATGTCTGTTCTCACTACTTTTATTCAACATAGTACTGGAAGTCCTAGCCACAGCAATCAAACAATAAAAAGAAATAAAGGCATCCAAATTGTCAAGGAAGAAATAAAACTTTCACTGTTTGCAGATGACATGATGTTACAAAGAAAACCTAGAGTCCACCAAAAAACTACTCATAAATGAATTCAGTAAGGTTGCAGGATACAAAATCAAGGTACAGAAGTCTGTTGTATTTCTATGGAAAAAAAACCATATGATCATTTCAACAGATGCAGAAAAAGCATGACAAATTACAATATCCATTTATTATAAAATGAAGCAGCAGAAAAAGAAATTAAGAAAGCAATTCCATTTACAATTGCATCAAAAATAATAAAATACCTAGGAATACACTTAGCCAAAGAGGTAAAAGATCTGTACTCTGAAAACTATAAAACATTGATACTGATGAAAGATATTGAAAACAACACAAAAAAATGGAAAGACATTGCATGCTCATTGATTAAAAGGAAAAATAAGGGCAACCCGGGTAGCTCAGAGGTTTAGCGCCACCTTCAGCCCAGGGTGTGATCCTGGAGACCAGGAATCGAGCCCCAAGTCAGGCTCCCTGCATGGGGCCTGCTTTTCCCTCTGCCTGTGTCTCTGCCTCTGTGTGTGTGTGTGTGTGTCTCTCATGAATAAACAAATAAAATATTTTTAAAAAGGAAAAACAATATTAAATGTTTATTCTACACATCTAATCTAAGCAGTCTACACATTTAATGCAATCCCTACCAAAATGCCAATAGCATTTTTCACACAACTAGAACAAACAATCCTAAAATTTGTATAGAACCACAAAAGACCCTGAATAGCCAAAGCAATCTTGAAAAAGAAAAACAAAACTGGAGGTATCACAATACCAGACATCAAGTTATATTACAAAGTTGTAGAAATCAAAATATTATAGTACTGACACAAAACAAAGGAACAAAATAGAAAGCCCAAAAACAAATCCAGAATTTATGGTCAATTAATCTTTGACAAAGGCAGCAAGAATATGTAATGGAAAAAGTCTCTTCAACAAATGCTGTTGGGAAAACTGGATAGCTACATGCAAAATGAGGAAACTGGACCACTTTGTTACACCATACACAAAAATAAATTCAAAATGGATTAAAGACCTAAAAAAGATCTAAATGTGAGACAGGAAACCATCACAATCCTAGAAGAGAATACAGGCAGTAACTTCTTTGACACTGGGCATAGCAACTTTTTTCTAGATATGCCTCCTGAGGCAAGGGAAACAAAAGGAACAATAACTATTGGAAGGACATCAAAAGAAAAGCTTCTGCACAGCGAAGGAAATAACCAACAAAACTAAAAGGCAACCTACTGAATGGGAGAAGATATTTGCAAATGGCATATCCAATAAAGGATTAGTATCCAAAATACATAAAGAACTTATCAAATTCAACACCCAAAAACAAATAATCCAATTTAAAAATGGGCAGAAGACATGAACAGATATTTCTCCAAAGAAAACATACAGATGGCCAACAGACACATGAAAAGATGCTTAATATCTGTGATTATCAGAGAAATACAAATCAAAACTACAATGAGATATAACCTCACACCTGTCATGATGGCTAAAAACAAAAACTCAAGAAACAGCAAGTGTTGGCAAGGAGGTAGGAGAAAAGGAACCCTCTTGCATTGTTGGTGAGAAGGCAAACTAGTGCATCCACTGTGGAAAATATTATGGAGGTTCTTCAAAAAGTTAAATCTAGAACTACCCTATGATCCAGCAATCACACTACTGGTTATTTACCCAAAGAATATAAAAACACTAATTCAAAGGGATACATGCACCCCAATGTTTACAGCAGTATTATTTACAATAGCCAAATTATGGAAGCAGCCCAAGTGTCTATTGATTGATGAATGGACAGAGAAAGTGTCATACACACACACGTATATATACACACATATGTATATATACACATATACATATGCATACACACATGAACACAGAGAGGAATATTATTTAGCCACAAAAAAATGAAATATTGCCATTTGCAATAACACAGATGAAGCAAGAGAATATAATGATAAGGGAAATAAGTCAGAGAAAGACAAATACTGTATGATTTCACCAATATATGGAATTTAAGAAACAAATGAGCAAAGGGGCAAAAAAGAGAAAGAAATTAAGAAAGATTCTTAATTATAAAGGATAAACAGATGGTTACTAGAAGGAGGGTTGGGAGGATGGGTTAAACAGGTGATGGGGATTAAGGAGTGCACTTGTGATGAGCACCCAGTGATGTATGGAATTGTTGAATCACTATGTTGTACACCTGAAACTATTGTAACATTGTATGATAACTAAACCTGAATTAAAATTTTTTAAAATAAAATTAAAAAAATAATTCATCAATGAAAAAAAAAACACCTCATATTTCTCTATCTCCTTTAACTTTTACAGCCCACTCAGGATTAGTGTGTCATAAAGACAAATCATGCAGGGCCCTCTCTGTCTGGAAAAGGATTATGGTGATAGGTTGTGAGGCCAGGATCAGCATTGACACTGATATTCAGAAAATGGACAGCCACCATTCTGATGGCATCTTAAACTCTGAATGATCTCTAGCAGAAATACAGAATGCAATCACTTGATATCAACATTTTATCTCAATAATATGGGTCACTGTAGTCACAACTCTATCAGTTCTTTTATGATGACATTCACTGTGCCAAGTTTTTTGTTTGTTTGTTTTTACTTATTCATCATGACCATTAATGTGTTTGTTATGACCCCTAATGGATGTAGGGCACATAACAGGCTCCTGGTAATTATTTGTCAAACAATTAATTCCTGGGGCCCTTGACAATAGTTGGTTAAGGTAAAAGCCATTGTTAATGTTACTGAACATGCTGCATTCATGGATCCTGAGGACTAAGTAGATGACAGACATGGTACAAGAGACTATCAAGTACTCCTGAATTCCACTTATTAGTCTGACCAAAATTTCTCCTATTGCTAAAATATTACATATTTGAAGCCATAGGAGGTAGTTGGAAATTTACTTTTACTCTGCTCACATCTGTTATATAGAAACTCTTAAATGCCATCTTATATTATTTAATATTATCATTACATTAAATGAACAGTGTTAATATAGATTTAATTCAGAGAGTTTATTTATGGAGGTCACTGCGGCAAATTATTTATGCCAGTGCTTCTCAAACTTTAATGTGCATATGAATTACCTGGAGAGCTTATTAAAAAAATAAAATGTAGATTTTTAGTTAATGAGTATGCAGTGAGTCAGAGAGTATAGTTCTAAGAAGCTCCCAGTGATGGTGCTGCTACGGCTGATCTGTGAACAATACTTTAAGCTGCAAAAATACAGACTCAAATGAATAGGATAAATCCCTTTTTTTTTTAAGATTTTATTTATTTATTCATGAGAGACACAGAGAGAGAGAGGCAGAGACATAGGCAGAAAGAGAAGCAGGCTCCATGCAGGGAGTCCGATGTGAGACTTGATCCCAGGACTCCAGGATCACGCCCTGGGCCGAGGGCAGGCGCTCAACTGCTGATTCACCCAGGCATCCCAATAGGATAAATTCTAATTTGGGGGTCCAATCTGAAAGTCTGTAAGGTTCCTACTTACAATAATGCCAGATATTAGATTTTATTTTTTAAAAGTATATCACTTTTATACTATATGTGGTATAAGTTGATATGATTTGAGTTCCTAATTTAAGAAGCACAGGAATATCACAGTGTAAGTAACTTGTCTGTTTATTAAGGTAAACTAATTTATGTGGTGCCCATTATGCATCATGTATGCCAAATTATTTTAATATAAACTCTGAAGAATAATTCAACATTATGAGTTAGGAAAATGTGAATCAGTTTCAAATATTGTTATTTTGAAAATTTTAAAAATTATAAGCAATGGGGGCACCTGGGTGGCTCATTTGCTTAAGCACCTGACTCTTGATTTCCGCTCAGGTCATAATCTCAGGGTTGTGAGACTGAGCCCCGTGTTAAGCTCCACTCCAACTTCTCCCTCTCCTTCTGCCTCTCCTCTCTGCTCACACTCTCTAAATAAATAAAGTATTAAAAATTGTAAGGAATGATAGATACAACTAAATTTTGCTGAAACCAATTTTATTCATTTTTTATGGCTTCCTGATACAGTTTTGCTTCAGTATTTCCAACTAAAAATTTTCTTCTGGTTTCATAATTATTTTCTTTTGCAATTATGGATCTCCCAGGTACTTTGTTCAGACTTTTAGTACCGGAGGCTCTTTAACATTTCAGTATTCTATTTGGATTTTCTAATAAGGAATTATGTGTCTCTTTGTTAGAGCACAAAAACTTTGGTCTTTTGAGATTTTTCTTTATTAAAGTCAGAATTCTAGGTGACAGTGTGAAGTGGTTCAGCCACTTTGGAAATGTATGGAAATTCCTGAAAAAGTTAAACATTCACCCTTTGACCAAGAAATTACAACCCTAGGTATACACTCAAGAGAAAAAAATATATATTCATGTAAAAACTCATACACAAATGTCCTTAGCAGCATTATTCATTAAAAAAGAAGTGGAAACAACCCAAATTTCCATGAACTGATGGGGAAACAAAACAAGGTATATAAATACACATATTTATATATTTATATATACATATATATTAACTGTAGTTTTAAATTTAGACATTCATATATATATTATATATACTATTTAGCAATAAAAAGAAATGAAATATTGATATATGTTACAAACATAAGATAAACATTTGTGTACCTTGAAAACAATATACTAAATGAAAGAAGTTAGACACAAATGGACAAATATCCTATGGCTCCACTTATATGGTACCTAGAATTATCAAATTCATAAAGATAAAAAATTGAACAGTAGGGGGATCCCTGGGTGACTCAAGCGGTTTAGCGCCCGCCTTTGGCCCAGGGCATGATCCTGGAGTCCCAGGATCGAGTCCCACATCGGGCTCCCTGCATGGAGCCTGCTTCTCCCTCTACCTGTGTCTCTGCCTCTCTCTCTCTCTCTCTCTCTCTCTCTGTGTGTGTGTGTGTGTGTGTGTGTCTCATGAATAAATAAATAAAATCTTTAAAAAGTTGAACAGTAAATAACAAGGGCTAGGGGAGGAGTGGGGGAAATGAGGAGTGACTGCTAATGAGTATAGGTTTCTTCTGGGGTGATGAAAACATCATAAAATTAGATAGTGGTAACGGCTGCAAAACTCTGAATATACTAAGAACTACTGGATTGTATACTTTAAAAGGGTAAATTTTATGGAATGTAAACTACATGTTTACATTAAAAAGTGAGAATTCTATGATTTCCACCATTTGTCATGAATATGAAAAATAAGAATATTTAGTATGTTTCTGGGTCCTCTTCCAATGACATTTATCTACCACAATAATTTGAGCATGTGTTTGATATAATTTATTATGCTTCTCAGTTTTAGTGAGCTTGAAAAAAGAATATAGCTATTTAATATCCTTCATTCTGATCAGAATAGCAAAAGTTAATAACATTATCTGGAAATTAGTTATATTGTTTTTCTATTTTATTTACAGCAAGAAATTTCATTAGAGCATTTCCAATTTAATTCAAGCCTAGGTTCAATTCTAGTTCAAAATAACAAGTCAACATAGGCAAATTCATTGAATATTCATTTTTGGTTTCAGTTCAAGAGCTATCAGGAAATAAAAAAAAAGAGCTATCAGGAAATAGACTTTTAGGCAGTTCTAGAGTCAGTTTCATTTGAATGTCTAAATTTAAAACTAAGTTTAAATTCTATTATTTATATATACCTTTTTTCTTTTCAAAATAGCATTTGCTTCTCTAATAATACATGTATACATATATCCTTGTCACAAAAAACAAAACACATAGGAAAGAAAGTACAATGGAAATAAATATCACCTTTATCCTACTACTCATATAATAATCACTGTTAGGAATTCCTGTCAGGAATTTTATTCACTTATATACATAAACAATATACACATGGCATAAATCCTTATATATGTGTTTATAAAATTTCAATCATACTGAATATAAAGATTTTTAGCTTTTTTTTCATTTAACAAAATATCTCAGGCACTTTCCTGTGGCATTAAGTATCAGTATTAAAATACTGTCATTTTTTATAGTTTTATAACATTTCATCATATGGACATATCATGATTTAATGTTTATAGTTTTTAAATATTACAGATAATTATGCAAACATCCTTATGCATCTTTGTATATATACATTGCTGACTACCTCTAGAGGACTTACTTCGAAAAACTTGAATTGCAGTGCCTATTACTCACTTATTATTGATGAAAGCCAAAGAATCCAAAATAGGAAATACAAAACATTAGAGGAATCTGAGAAAAAAGTGATAATTACCTGACAAAGCAGCATCAAATCCCATGTCTTCTATTGCTTCTCTCAAGGTTTCTGGAGAGGTTAGTAGAGGATCATACTCAACAGTCCCATTGCCATTTGCAAGAGATACTCGTATGGATTTTACACCTTCCTTTTTTGATATGACACCCTCAATAGACTGCACACAAGAATTACAAGTCATGCCATCAATGTTTATTACAGTTTCTTGAGTCAGAGGATGGCTAACTATGTTCAAAGGAATCTTCTGAAGAGGTGAGCTGGAGGGAGAGTTTGAGGTACTCTCAACTTCACTAGCAATACTAACTCTGTATTGTCCTGGTGATATGGCCTCTATTGCTTTTCTCAGGGTTTCTGGAGTGACTAAGCTTGCATTGTACTTTACTATGGCAGATCTATTCTCTAAAGAAACTACCATGCTGCTTACATATTGGAGTGTAGATAAAGCACTTTCAATATTTAACACACATGATTTACAATGCATGCCATCTATAATGAAAGTGACTGTTGAATCACTGGTATAAGATGGACTCCTTTGCTGAGATCCTTCTGAGGATTTGACTGGTGTATTCTTTAGGCGTTCTATATCAATAGCTCCCAATTTCAGGTACTTGGGCTGTTTTTTGATGAAGGCTGGAAAGCCCACAGCTTCAATCTGCTTTTTTATTTCCTCTATTGTTATAAGTTGAGGTTGATAAACAATAGTAGCTTCTTGGTTGTCCAGGGAGACTAGTTAATAAAAAGAGAAATATTATATCAATATTATATCAATACCACACACAATTGTTTCTCTGTCTTTGTTATCATCATCCTTTAAGATATTTCAGTTCTTTTCAGAAAATGTTATTGACAACAGACTGGAAAAAAAGCAAAAAATATGACCACTCTATCTATAGTCTCCAAGTTTCCACATGCCTGAATAGAAATGCATTAGAGGTAGAGAGGACCACATGCATGTTGCAATAAAAACCCTGAAATCCAGGAATGCCTGGGTGGCTCAGTGGTTTAGTGCCTGCCCAGGGTGTGATCCTTGGAGTCCAGGGATTGAGTCCCATGTTGGGCTCCCTGCATGGAGCCTGCTTCTCCCTCTCCCTGTGTCTCTGCCTCTCTCTCTCTCTCTCTCTCTCTCTCTCTCTCTCTCTTTCTCTCATAAATAAATAAAATCTTAAAAAAAACCTGAACTCCATGAACTGCCACTCAAGCTACCTTTTTTACTTGTTTAATACTCATGTAATTTTTCATTATAATTATTAACTTTACCCACATCAACCCTGTGAATACCCACATTGTACCCAGACTTCAATGAAACAGTAAGTATTCTAGTCCACTGGGGCCAAAATCCATGCTTAGGTAAAGTAAAAACCTCAAAGACCAAAACAGAAAACTAAGCTCACCAGACAATTAAAAAAATAACACAAGATATATTACCTTTAATTCGCTGAACACCTTGCAGCTTCCCAATTTTTCCTTCAATGGTGCTGGTGCATGAATGGCAGGTCATCCCTTCAATTTTCATCTTCAGCATGACTTCACCTGCTTGAGCCATACTGTAATCTTCACAGGTTCCTGATTTTTTCTCCAGAGTTCTAATATCTAAACTGAGATCTGGAAGCAGCTCTATTATCTGATTGGCATTCACTATAAAAGGGATTAATGTCACCACTATAGTTCTTTGCTGAGGGGAAATTTTAATGTCTGTCACACCCTTGGTCTTGAGCAATGTGTTTTGGATATGATCCCATGGCAGAGCCAGTGAACCAGCAACAGTCAGAAACACAGTATCAGTTAAAACAGGGAGAGGATTAGGATTGTGGAGAACAGCATCAAAGCCCATGTCATCAATAGCTTCCAGTAGGGTCTTTGGAGTCTGTAGTTTAGGGTCATAAATAATAGTTGCATTTTTTTCTTCCAGTGAAACCTTTTGGAAGAAAATTTCAAAAGTCCGTTTAATTACATTTCATGGCCTAGAACTTTAAAAATTGCAATCATCATATCACATTCAAGAAGAATGCAACAAATAATTCAACCTGGGAGTTTCTCTATTAGTTCTCTTCTTTACTATTCTCTTTGGAAAGAAACAGAAAATGTCTCCTGTACTTATAGGAATAATAAAATTATATGTAGGTGTATGTGACTCAAGTACTAATTGTGCACTTGAAACATACACATCGACAAACACACCCTAGAATTTCACAACAGAGTATAAACTCCTTCTTACCATCTCCTTTCACAAATTATTCCAATACTTCACACTCTACCAATTCAAAAGATAATAAAAAAAACAGGATCAGTTGCAGAAAATAAAAGGTGATATGAAGTTTAAATTTTAAGATGTTCAATTAAGATAACTTTGGAAGAAAAGATATAAACATGCTAGTTTATGATTAAAGGTAGTACTGTAAGATTTTGTAGCATATATTCCTATAACTTTCTAAGGTACTACAGCCTAATATTACTTTTATTCAAAATAAGAACATGTTTATTGTTTTGCCTGATTCAATGATAAAAACAATGACTGGATTCCTAAAGCTGAGCTACTATATAATTTTACTACTACCATGACTGCATTGCATATCTTTGGCTGACAGCTTACAAAAGTTAATGATACAGTCATACACACAAACACATATGTACAAACACACAACTACTGGGCTGGGAGTCAGAAGATTTGAGTTCCATAAAAAATTCTCCACTTCGGGCACCTGGGTGGCTCAGTTGGTAGAGCATCTGCCTTTGGCTCAGGTCATGATCACAGGGTCCTGGGATCGAGCCCCATATCAGGCTCACTGCTCAGTGGGGAGTCTGCTTCACCCTCTCCCTCTGCCTCTCCTCCTGCTTGTGCTCTCTCTCACTCTCTGTCTCCATCAAATAAATAAATAAAAATCTTTTTAAAAATTCTCCACTTATTAGCCAACCACACTCATTAATTCTGACATCTGAAAAATGGGGAAATATGCCCTATAGTCTTCTAGGGTTGTTATAAGGATCATATGAGTAAATAAAAAGTAGTTCTTTGCAGCAGTGAGTTAAAGGTAAACACTGAACAACTAATATTTACCAAGCACTTATTATATGTGCCAGGAACCAGGATTCTCAAGACACAAAGCTGAGCGTGACACAGCACAGGGAACAAAACTAGAAAAGAAAATACAGAAAACAGACATGTATTCATCCCGGGAATATGGTTCAGAAAAGGCTCCTTATGGGAGCCTTTTATTATCTCCCTTAGGGGAGATAATATCTTCATGTAAAAGGACAAACAGAAATCAGCAAGGATGCATGAGGGAGGAATTCTAGACAAATGGAAAAAGTAGATAAAGATCATAAGCAAAAGAATTAGGCAACTAATTTATTATGGGGCCCCTTTTATGCCAATAATGGTTTGTATAGGGAGCTATGAAAAAGTTAAACAAGAGAATGACATGATTGTTTTAGCATTTTAGAGAAGAATCATTTTGGAGACACTATAGAAGATGTGTGTGGGTGGAATGGAGTGACAGGATGGAAGATCAGTTGAGAGACTACTGCAATTGTAATACTGATACAGAAAAGATGGATATTTTTTTAAATTTTTTTAAATTTTTATTTATTTATGATAGTCACAGAGAGATAGAGGCAGAGACACAGGCAGAGGGAGAAGCAGGCTCCATGCACCGGGAGCCCGATGTGGGATTCGATCCCGGGTCTCCAGGATCGCACCCTGGGCCAAAGGCAGGCGCCAAACCGCTGCGCCACCCAGGGATCCCGAGAAGATGGATATTAAGGCGTGAACACTGGGGACAAAGAAAAAGAAAAAGAAAAAGGGGGCATTTCCAACATATATTTGGTGCATTTGCAAGGGCAAGAACTAGTAAGGAGATTATAGAGAATAAAGGAGATGATTACGATGACTTATATGTTTATGGTTTGGGCCAATACATGGTGTTGTCATTAACTATTATCAGAGAGAAAGGAGGAAAACTGGAGGAAGTTAAAAGGAAAACTGGAGGAAGTTAAAAGTGAAGGGAAAAGAAAGATGACAAATTTAGTTTTAGATTCATTGATTTTGAGAGGCAAGAGGGTATTAATGTTCTAAAAGCAGTCAAAATATGGGCATTATTATTATTAATACTAAAATTTTGGATTCCTGGTGAAAACCTTTGTTCTATAAATAAAAGCAACCCCAAAATATAATTAAAAGTAATTAAGAGTCAGGGCGCCTGGGTGGCTCAGTCAGTTAAGTGTCCGACTCTTGATCTTGGCTTGGGTCTTCATCTCAGGATCATGAGTTGAAGCCCCGTATTAGGCTCCATGCTGGGTGTGGAGTCTACTTTAAAAAAAAAAGTAACTGAGAGTAGGAAATCTCACTTTAAACTGTCAAAAATAGGGATGCCTGGGTGGCTCAGTGGTTGAGCATCTGCCTTTGGCTCAGGTTGTGATCCCAGGGTCCAGGGATCAAGTCCCGCATCAGGCTCCTTGCAGTACCACAACAGTCTGCCTATGTCTCTGCTTCTCTCTCTGTGTCTCATGAATAAATACATAAATAAAAATGTAAACATTCAGGGGCACCTGGGTAGCTCAGTTGGTTAAGCACTTGCCTTTTGCTCAGGTCATGATCTCAGGATCCTGGGATTGAGCCCCAAATTGGGCTTCCTGCTCACCGGGAAGTCTGCTTTTCCCTCTCCCTTTACCCCTCCTCCCAACTCATGCCTGCTCTCTCTCTCTCTCTCAAATAAAGTCTTTAAAAAAATTAAACATTTGGGACACCTGGGTGGCTCAGCGGTTGGGCATCTGACTTTGGCTTGGGATGTGATCCCGGAACAAGATCAAGTCCCACATCAGGCTCCTACATGGAGCCTGCTTTTCCTCCCTCTGCCTGTGTCTCTGCCTCTCTGTGTCTCTCATGAATAAATAAATAAAATCTTTAAAAAATTTAAACTTTCAAGCTAAGGAAGAAGATGGTGAACAGATGAGGGGTAGGGAAGAAGGGGCAGCACAGGGGACTATAGTGTCATGGTTGTGGTGATAGTTAAATGAATCTATGTACATGTGTTAAAATTCACCAAACTAAAAAAAAATAATAGAACTGTATACCAAAGAAGTCAATTTTACTGTATGATAATGGTTTTAAACAAAAAAATTAAGATTAAAAAACTCATTAGTTGTATTAGCTAAATTTCAAGTGTTCAATGGCCAATGTACCTAAGAGGCTGCCATATGGTACTGGGTCTATATAGAACGTTTCCATCATTGCAGTACATTGCATTGGACCATACTGCTTCAGGCTCTAGTATATTTTATGATAAAGTACCAAACTTTTTTAAAAGGGTGGGAATTTTTCTCCTTATGTTTAAATACACATTATATGGTATTTTTTAAGATTTTATTTATTTAGGGATTCCTGGGTGGCGCAGCGGTTTGGCGCCTGCCTTTGGCCCAGGGCGCGATTCTGGAGACCCGGGATCGAATCCCACATCGGGCTCCCGGTGCATGGAGCCTGCTTCTCCCTCTGCCTGTGTCTCTGCCTCTCTCTCTCTCTCTCTCTGTGACTATCAAAAAATAAATTAAAAAAAAGATTTTATTTATTTATTCATGAGAGAGAGAGAGAGAGAGGCAGAGACACAAGCAGGCTCCATGGAGGGAGCCCAATGTGGGACTCAATCCCAGGACTCCAGGATCATGCCCTGGGTCAAAGGCAGGCGCTAAACCGCTGAGCCACCCAGGAAACCCTATATCATATCTTTTTAAAAAGATCTGGTTTCGAATAATTTCCACCCCCTCAAAAAATGCTAATTTACCAACATGCCCAATGAGAAACTATTCTTAAAACTGACTATATAAGCAAACCCACTTTCTCACTACATGGTTTGCTGTAATTTCTACTGCATTAGCTTATATTCTAATTATAATAGGCATAAGGAGATAAGGAAACTAAGTATATAAAATACTACATTAAAAAGTTATATTACCCTATGTTGTTTTCATGCTGTAGACTAAAAACATTTCCTCATTTAGTAACTTCTATTTGTGTGTTTTAAAGCTGGCCAACCACCCTTAGCACAAACAAAAATGTTCCCCTTTTGAGTAACGTCACTTAACTTTTCCTCTGAATGTTAGATATCTAAAGATATCTAAGAGTTAGATATCAAAAAGTCACAGAAGAGTTAGATATCAAAAAGACTTTTCAAGCCTAAAGTCTCAAAGGAAACAAAAACAAGCAGCACCTCTGTTTCTTTTAAGAGGAAATTCATATAGTGATTATCACAATACTGTTCTAGATACCAAATCCTTAGGCAGGAAGCTTAAAATAACATTTATTTATTCAACAAATATTTACTAGGTGCTTATTATGTGCCTGGCACTGTGCTAGCTGCTAGGATACAATGGTGAGCCTGGAAACTGCTGGTAGCAATATGATTCTGGGTCAGCTTAACCCTTTCACATTAACCCTACCAACAAATATCACCTCCACCTATTCACCACGTTATTCCAAAGTTTCATCAGCCTGTCTTGTTCTCTCAATCTTTCATTAAGAGCCAATGCTGTTAATTACACTACTAGGAATTTACCCCAAATATACAAATGTAGTGATCCAAAGGGGCACCTGCACCCCAATGTTTATAGCAGCAATGTCCACAATAGCCAAACTTTGGAAAGAACGGAGATGTCCATTAACAGATGAGTGGGAAAAAAAAACAGATGAGTGGATAAAGATGTGACATATATACACACATATATACACACACACAATGGAGTATTACTCAACCATCAGTAGGATAAGATCTTACCACTTACATCAACATGGATGGAACTGAGTATTATGCTGAGAAATTAAATAAGTCAATCAGAGAAAGACAATTATATAGTTTCTCTCATATGAAGAATATAAGAAACAGTGCAGAGGATGATAGGGAAAGGAAGGGAAAATGGAATGGAAAGAAATCAGACAGGGAGACAAACCATGAGACTCTTAACTATGGGAAAGAAATTGAAGGTTGCTGGAGGGGAGGTCATTGGGGGGATAGGGTAACTGGGTAATGGGCATTAAGGAGGGCATGTGATGTGATAAGCACTGGGTGTTATATGCAACTGATGAATACTGAACTCTATATCTGAAACTAATGATGTTCTATATGTTGGCTAATTGAATTTAAATAAAACAAAAAAAGAACCAATGCTGTTTTTTCTATTTTCATAAGAACTATTCTTCCATTAAATCAACAGTTCCTCTAAAAATAAACATGTAACAGGCTACAAATTATGAATGTGACTTGTAGGAAGGACAAAAAGAGGAAGACTATTTGCTGTATTTAGATGAAGGCAGAAGTGGAAGAGAAGAAATCAAAGATATTCTGTGGCCTCATAGCATTAACAGTGGAGTAAAGGGGTGCTAAATGCCCACAGGAATTGTAAAGATCCATTATTTTAATGAGTATGGTATTCTTTACTGAAATGTTTAAAACATTAAATTCAAGCACAGTATACTTTATCTGCATGTGATTTCTATATAATTTGCTCTCAAATAGGATGAAAGCTAGAACTTTGGACAAGTTACCTTAACTTAAAGGACTTCATTTTCCTAAGAGACCAGTTTAAAGCTTACTTTCTTACATTTTCATAACAACTCAACATAAAAGTAATCAGAGGTTTTTCAGACCTTGAAAGGATTCGGTCATTTTATATAGACCAAAGTCATTAAAGTGAAATGATTCATCAGTTATCTTGAATTTCTAATATATTTGATTCACCAACCACAAACAGTCTTGACTCAACTAAAAACTATTTAAAATACATAGGAGACACTGGTCATGCATGGTATCCTCCATCATGAGTCCCCGTAGTGTGGCCTGGCATATCCACAGCCCTGAGGGGAAACTTCTTCTGCCCTGCCCCAAGCCTGGCTCCCCATGGGCTCCGTGATTGCCCACCACCTCCCCACCTCACAGAAGCAGGTTATACAGACTCCTCTCCTCTCATGACCATTTGCAACTCTTCACCAGGGGTCTTCAGCTGACAGTAATGAAACCTGAAGGCCCATGCAAGAAAGGGTAACATTTTTATTTTGAAAGTGAGGTTTCCACCATTTGCTTCGACGTGGATGAAACTGGAGGGTATTATGCTGAGTGAAGTAAGTCAATCAGAGAAGGACAAACATTATATGGTTTCACTCATATGGGGAATATAAAAAATAGTGAAAAGGATTATAGGGGAAAGGAGAGAAAATTAGTGGGAAAAATTTCAAAACATGAAAGACTCCTAACTCTGGGAAATGAACAAGGGGTAGTGGAAGGGGAGGTGGGCGGGGGATGGGGTGACTGGGTGACAGGGAATGGGGGGGTACTTGGCGGGATGTGCATTGGGTGTTATACTATATGTTGGCAAATCAAACTCCAATAAATAAATAAATGAATAAATAAAACATAGGAGACACTGGGTGTTCTACTGTATGTTGGCAAATTTAATTTAAATAAAATATTTAAAAATGAATGAATGAATAAATAAACATAAAATATATAGGAGGAACCTGATATAAATTACACATTTTATAATACAAATTCTATTATTATTTGTTGAAAACAATAATATTAATCAAGCGACACTCTACTTTGATGCTTCAATATAGGGTACTGAAAACTAAAAGTCATATTATATTTATATTTATAAATTTATAAATATAAATTTATATTATATAAACTGTTCAGTACTAGCACAAAAATAGACACAAAGATCAATGGAACAGAATAGAAAACCCATAAATAAACCTATGCTTATATGGTCACTGAGTCTATGACAAAGGAGGCAAGAATATACAATGAGAAAGAGACAGTCTCTTCAATAAATGGTGCCAGGAAAACTGGACAACAACATATAAAAGAATGAAACTGGATCACTTTCTAACACCATACAGAAAAATAAGCTCAAAATGGATTAAAGACCTAAATGTGTGACCTGAAATCATAAAAATCTTAGAAAAGAACACAGGCAGTAATTTCTCTACATCAGCCATTGCAACATTTTTCTAGATATGTCTCATAAGGCAAGGGAAAGAAAAACGAAAATCAACTATTGGGATTACACCATAATGAGAAGCTTTTACATAGCAAAGGAAATAAACCAACAAAACAGAAAGGCAACCTACCAAACGGGAGAAGATATTTGCAGATAATATATCCAATAAAGGGTTAGAATGCAAAATATATAAAGAACTTATCAAACTCAACACCAAAAAAAAATCCAAATGAAAAATGGGCAGAAGACATGAATAGACCATTTTTCCAAAGAAGACATACAAATGGCCAATAGACACATGAAACGATGCTTCAAGATCAGTGATCATCAGAAAAATGCAAATCAAAACTACAGTGAGATATCACCTTACACCTGTCAGAATGGCTAAAATCAATAATACAAGAAACAACAGCTGTTGGCGAGGATGTGGAGAAAGGGGAAATCTCCTGCATTGTTGGTGGGAATCCAAACTGGTGCAGCCACTCAGGAAAATAGTACAGAGATTCCTCAAAAAGTTAAAAATAGAATTACCCTATGACCCAGCAATTGCACTAAGTATTTACCCAAACAATACAAAAATATTAATTCAAAGGGATTCATGTACCCTGATGCTTACAGCAGCATAATCTGTACTAGCTAAATTACAGAAATAGCCTAAGTGTCCACTATCTGATGAATGGATTAAAAAAATATGGAACAATGGAATATCACTCAGCCATAAAAAATGAAATCTTGCCATTTACAACAATATGGATGGAGCTAGAGAGTATTATGCTAAGTGAAGTAAGTCAGTCAGAAAATGATAAAAACCATATGATTTTACTCATATGTGGAATTTCAGAAACAAAACAAATGAGCAAAGAGGGAAAAAAGAGACAGAGACACAGAGAGGGCAGCCCCAGTGGCTCAATGGTTTAGCGCCGCCTTCAGCCCAGGGCCTGATCCTGAAGACCCGGGATCAAGTCCCATGTTGGGCTCCCTGCATGGAGCCTGCTTCTCCCTCTGCCTGTGTCTCTGCCTCTCTCTGTGTGTCTCTCATGAATAAATAAATAAAGTTTTTAAAAAAAGAGACAGAGAGAGAGGCAAACCAGGAAACAGACCCTTAACTATGAAAAATAAACATAATGGCTACCAGAGGGAGGTGGGTGGGAGGATGGTTTAAATAGTTGATGATGATTAAGGAGTGGACTTGTTGGGATTAGCACTAAATGTTGTATGGAAGTGCTGAATCACTATATTGTACACCTGAAAGTAATAATACACTGTATGTTAACTAACCAGAATTTACATAAAAAGCAGGAAAAAAAGAATATTGGACAGTACAGATTTCCCATAAAACTCTTCCTTTACAATATCCCCTATTATTGCTTAATGTATTACATTAGGTGTGATACATTTGTTAAAATTGATTAAAGTTTCTATTTTATGAAAAAAATTCAAAAACCAAATTTTATAATTTTTTAAGTTGTAGCATTGTTTTTTCATACACTAATCTGTAAACTGAGTGCATTAGCATAATTTTCATTGCTAATATATTATCATTTTGTTCAAAAATTATAACTAATGCATAGTTATTCATTATGAAATATTTAAATATAAAACCATACAAGGAAATAATGAAACTCTCCATCCATACCATTCCTCCACTGCTAGTTTTTTATATTGAATTTGACCTTTTTTTGAAATTTGGGATAAAGTTCAACTAAATCAGAAACCTAACCCTCTTCGAATAATCGAATAATTGACTCTACATCTTCATGGATGGATGATTATCACCTAGGAATTATATTAAGCAAAACGCCGGTTTTACTCTAATACAGTGTTTGAAAAACACAATGTTCAAAGCTCTATCATTTGTCATAGCAAAAGTTAGCAAATGAAGAAAGTTCCAAATTGAAATAAAGATTCAGCTCTATATGCTGATATGGCACAATCTTTTTTTTTTTATGGCACAATCTTTAAGATGTATTTGCTAAGTGAAAAAAGCAGGGCAGCCTGTGTGGCATAGCGGTTTGGCACCTGCCTTCAGCCCAAGGCGTGATCCTGGAGTCCTGGGATCAAGTCTCGCGTTGGGCTCCCTGCATGGAGTCTGCTTCTCCCTCTGCCTGTGTCTCTGCCAATCTCTCTCTCTCTCTCTCTCTCTCTCTCTGTGTGTGTGTGTGTGTGTGTGTGTCTCATGAATAAATAAATAAAAATCTTTTAAAAAAGAAAAAGAAAAAAGCAGGGCACAGATAATACATATGGTATACATGAAAAGTGAAAGAAAATGGAGTCATTTATGTCGAGGGGTTTTAAAATGGAGCCAGGAGGCCATTAAGGAGATGGGCCTTATACATATCCTCACCTGGTGGAACCATGAACTTCTAAACTGGGACAAACAACAAATATTCCAAGGACTCTCCACAAACATCAACAACTTACCATATTAACAGACTTTTGCTTAGTGATAGCCTTAGCAATCAATTATGTTTAGCTAAAATAAGTTTTCTGCCACCAATACCAATCAAAATTCTTTGTAAACAATGTGCACAAGCATTCCTCTTTGCCTTTAAAAACCACTGACTTGGGCAGCCCTGGTGGCTCGGCGGTTTAGCACAGCCTTCAGTCCAGGGTCTGATCCTGGAGACCCCAAATTAAGTCCCATGTCGGGCTCCCTGCATGGAGCCTGCTTCTCCTTCTGCCTGTGTCTCTGCCTCTCTCTCTCTCTCTCTCTGGGTGTGTCTCTAATAAATAAATAAAATATTTTTAAAAAACTAAAAATAAAAATAAAAAATAAAAAAATAAAAACTACTGACTTTTGTTCCCTAGAGGAACACAATTTGTGTTGCTATCTAAATCTGTGCTTCATGAATTGTAATCCTGAGACCCCAAATAAATGCTTTTATTTTAGTTCTTCCTCTTTTCTCAGTGGACATATGCTTTCATTTATATAAAAGGATATATATAGATAGATATAGATAGATACACATATATACATATAAACCATTTTACATTCATAATCTATTTCCAGAAGGATACATACATTAGCAAACTAATAACTGGTTTCCATTGGGAGGGGGATTTTACTCTGTGTTACTTTTTCTTTTTTTTTAATTTTTATTTTATTTTTTATTTATTTATGATAGTTACAGAGAGAGAGAGAGAGAGAGAGATGCAGAGACATAGGCAGAGGGAGAAGCAGGCTCCATGCACCGGGAGCCTGACGTGGGATTCGATCCCGGGTCTCCAGGATCGCGCCCTGGGCCAAAGGCAGGCGCCAAACCGCTGCGCCACCCAGGGATCCCTGTGTTACTTTTTCAATTAAAAAAAACTGTTGGCAAATCGAACTACAATAAAAGATATAAAAAATTTAAAAATAATAAAAAAAATTAAAAACCTGTTATGTATATCAACTATACTCAAATTTTTAAAAACCACTTAATTTTAAAGGGGGCAAGGAATGTATTGGTCCACAGGATGAATTTGGTAACTGCTAGCATCTAGGTGGCCATTTTTTAAAGGATAATCTAAATTAGGTGTATGGACTGCAGCCTTTACCTCAGTAAAGGGAAAAAGCACTCAAAATGTTACCGGTATCAATTTCAAGGACAAAAGTAATTTGGTAATAAGGCATTAATCTTTGGAGTCATCCAGTACTTATATCTAATTAAATTTGTTTTTACATTTCCACTTTCAAAAAGGCCAAATGATTCCAGAGAAAGACCTTCATATCATCTGCCCATTTTTACCCTGAACAGACCACTAGAGTGATTAAGTTAAACTTTGGGTTAATCTCTTTAAAGTCTCCAGTCTTCACACTGACAAGACAAACAAGAGTATTATACTCATTTATAAACTTCACAAGATAAGACCATTTCCCAAAATGTATTTAAATGCTGATGCTGCAAAGAGAAATAATCACATTACTTCTACTTATTACAAAATTAGAGACATCTTGACTATTCAACTCTCCTTGAATTCTGTTAAAGCTCTAATCTGTTCCACTGTAGCATTTTTTTCAATAAAACAACCCCACTCAATTTAAGATCACAATTACATTACCTCATATCGGGGTTTTATTCCAAACACAAGAGCTCCTTGATTTAGTTGAAAAAATGTCCTCTTTAAATCTGTTTTCTTTCTTTTTAAAAAGATTTCATTTATTTATTTTAGAGAGAACATAAGTGCATGCTCCCGTGCCCACCAGCCAGGAAAGGAGCAGAGGGGAGGAAGGGGGTTAGAGGAGAAAAAATTTCAAGCAGACTCCCCACCGAGTGGGAGCCTGAGACAGGGCTCTATCTCATGACCCTGAGATCATGACCTGAGCCAAAATCAAGAGTTGGACACTTAACCAACTGAGCCACCCAGGTGCCCCATCAAATCTGTTTTCTAAAGTGACTGCACATTAGTCTTAATGGTAATCTCAGCTATAACTATGATCCAGAAATTTGAAACCTTGAGTTCTTAAAAAGTAACCAATAGGGGCACCTGGGGGGGCTCAGTGGTTAAGTGATCCTGGGGTCCTGGGATTGAGTCCCTGTGGGGAGCCTCCATGCTCAGCAGGGAATCTGTTTCTCCCTCTGCCTCTCTCTGCCACTCTGTGTTTCTCATGAATAAAAAAAATAAATAAAATATTTTAAAAAGTGACCAATACTTATGTATTAACATGTTGAGTTGCATTCTGACTATAAATTATGTTTGCACAGGAAAATTTTCTATGTAATGCCTAGAAAGAAGTGAATCCACCTTTTTAAAAAAAAACTTTTATTTTTTAAAAGATTTTACTTATTTCTTCATGAGAGATACAGAGAGAGGCAGTGACATAGGAGCCTGATGCAGGACTTGATCCCAGGACCCCAGGATCAGAACCTGAGCCAAAGGCAGACACTTAACCACTGAGCCACCCAGGTGCCCCATAAATCCACCGTTTATGGCCTCTGAAATGCAAACATTTTAAGGGCTTTCCTTAAGAAAAATAACACAAAACTATAAATAACAAAATTCAGTACAAAAGTAAATATTTCAAATGAGTAACAAAATCACAAGTTACAAAGTTTAGAAAGCTGCCAAATACCATAAAATCCTGATATACCTATTTTCTTTTCCTATATTTTCATGTATATTCTCCTATTTCATTTCTTTTTTTAAAAAAAAATTATTTGAGAAAGAGAAAAAGAGAGAGCATGAGCGGGGGAAGAGGCAGATGGAGAGGGAGAAGCAGATTCCCTGCTGAGTATGGAGCCCAATGCAAGGCTGCATCCCAGGACCCTGGAATCATGACCTAAGCCAAAGGCTGGCGCTTAACCAACTTAGCCACCCAGGCACCCCTCTCCTGCTTCATTTAACAATAACTTTGTAAAGGCATTTTTCAAAAAGAGAAAAGAAAGATAATTTAGCTATTCCCTGTATGTCAAAATATATTTTATTAATGATAGCTTAGTAAAGTTCCTTTCAATATCACAACTAGGTATTAATAAATTTTTAGAGCTGTTGTCAAGTTTGGGAAAACTATCAAGTTTCTTTCATATGTGTACTAGAAAAGTTCAGAGAATTTCAGAGAAGTTTACTTGTGTACTGATTACTATTAAATACTCTTTGAATTGATAACAATCATTTACCATTTTTACACTGGACCCTACATTTTTTAAAGATTTTATTTATTTATTTTTATTTATTTATGAGAGAGAGAGAGATAAAGAGAAAGAGAGAGGCAGAGACATAGGCAGAGGGAGAAGCAGGCTCCATGCAGGAAGCCTGATGTGGGATTCGATCCCAGGACTCCAGGATCACACCCTGGGCCAAAGGCAGGCACTAAACCGCTAAGCCACCCAGGTGTCCCGGCCCTACATTTTTGTGTCATGATACTGAGTAAGTTGGTAATATGGGTGGTAGGAGTATTATTGGAAGACATTCCTACATCAGAATTCCTAGCAAAAATTTCACGATACACAGAAGTGACCAGCACATTTGGCCAAATATGCTACTAATCCCAAACCAAACATCCCCATCTCAACCTTTCCTTAGTCAGATCCCCAAAACACCCATGGCAAACCTAATACCACTCAACACAAAGGGAAAGTCTAACAGAGGACAAGTTTAAGTGGAAATAGACAATGGACTTAAATGCTTGTGGTTAAAATATTTTACTTTTGCAAAAACACATAACCATGTGAACAAACTGCTAAGACTCCCTCCAGAGTCTCAGAAGGGGTCAATACAAGTGAAAGGCTATGAAACTTAAACTTCACAATAAATCTGTCTCTTGGCCTAGAAGACTAGGCATTTAGTAAAATATTTTTAAAGGAAAGAAAAAAGAAGAAAGATTACTAATAATATATACTATATCATCTGGGCTTTTGACTGAAGGAGGAGAGGCAGAGCTAGGAAAAAAAGTATGTGTCTTTTTATTTTCAGCAAATTATGAATGTGCCCTGGAAAGTATAGCTTATCTATCACTGGACTCCACATAAATCACTGTTGATAACACAAAGTGCTTTCATATTATATTACTGCTACTTTTCCAAGTTAATCCAATTCAATTGTATTTTTCTGACCTTAAACAGACTGTATTAAGTACAGGGGAATCCTAGGAAGATGCAGGAAAAATAGCAGCCTTAAATATGAATGGGGTGCAACAGACTTTTTTGGAAAATCTATATAGGAATGTACTTGCAAATGTCAAGCAGAATCCCTTCCTTTAGTTATACATGAATATGTGGGAAAAACATATTAATCTAAAATAGTTGGCCATGCAAAGAGTTGGAGATTCTAGAAAATACACTAGCTGTTAGTGGACAGTAAGCACCTAAGTCATCTGAAAAAAAATTATGTGAACTAGTTTTTGGATGGTTAAAATAGCTTTACTGCAGTTAGCACAGACAATTAGTTAGATTCAGCTTCTATTTTGGCCCTCCAAGATCAGCTACCTTGGATCAAGTAGAGGAGGTTTAACTGCTTTCATTTGAAGATAAATCAAATGTAGGTGTCACACTTATTACTCAATGAAATTAACTCATTTTTAAAGATATGGGACTGAAGGGTGCAGAGCTACTTTTATCATCATTTTTTCTAATCAACAAACTGGAAAATATCCATCTAATTGTTGGATAGTTATGATCAGTGAAAAAATTACAAAATGTAATTGGGTAAAATCAATGTAGATGGGTAAAACTTAATGTTTTAGATTAATTAAAAGGCAGAGCTCTCTTAAGTATTTAGCTGATCTGGGGATACATCAGATATTCTAGTCCAAATTTAATGACTCATGTACTTAAAAATATAATGATCTTCTGATTATTAAAAGAATCCATTGATCTCTGAATTTAAATGTTGTGCTAAATCTGATTGTGCTAGGGCAGCTCAGGTGGCTCAGCAGTTTAGCGCCGCCTTCAGCCTAGGACCTGATCCTGGAGACCCAGGATTGATCCCACGTCAGGCTCCCTGCATGGAGCCTGCTTCCCCTCTGCCTGTGTCTCTGCCTCTCTCTCTCTCTCTCTTTCTCTCTGTGTGTGTCTCTCATGAATGAATAAATAAAATCTTTTTAAAAATCTGTGCTAAATGCAGCTGGACAAAATTCCCTTTAAAATATTAATATCTACTCTGGGGGATCCCTGGGTGACTCAGAGGTTTGGCCCCTGCCTTTGGCCCAGGGCGTGATCCTGGAGTCCCGGGATCAAGTCCCACGTCGGGCTCCCTACATGGAGCTGCTTCTCCCTCTGCCTGTGTCTCTGCCTCTCTCTCACACATCTCTGTGTTTCTCATGAATAAATAAATAAAATCTTTAAAATAATAATAATAATAATATCTACTCTGGGTAGTGTATCTAAAAATGTACCTTTTGTATATAGATCTGAACTACTCATAGGAAAACCACTTTAAGATTGATGCAATTGATCAAATTTCAAGGTTGCATTAATTTCCACCATCACTGTAACAAATATTGTATAAAAGCAAAATTATAGAAAACCTCCAGTAAATAGAACCACCACCAATACAAAGTTGTTTAATGATGTGAAAAACTCAAATAACACATTGAAATAATCAGTACATTACACAAATGAGGAAACAACTCAGTTAAAATGACATATCTGGGGATTGACTCATTAAGCTGCGATTGTGAAATAAGTTCAAGAGGCAGTAATTCATAGTATAATATTTAAGAAAAAGCAGCCATATGTTACTGTCATTATAGTAGAAATTCCTAAACTTCTGGCAAGAAAGCAATATTGTTCATTCCTTTGGACTCTTAGATACAAACTGGAGAGAAACAGGGGAGAACAGGAAAGGAACCAAACTGAATGAAGCATGAAAGAGTGCTGATATTAGCTACACTCCAAACAATGCTGAGAATCCTGAAGAGTAACAAGGAAAGAGGCAGGGGTGGGCAGCAAAAAAGTTTGGAAATGGTATTGAGATATACTAGGAAATTCCATGCACTAGTCAGGGACTTCTACCTTAACAAAGTACAATAGGCGTTAAGGCCTATATTAACTCTTAGAAGCATCAGCAAAATACATTACCAAACACAAATGATGAAAATAAACAGCAAGGATTCTCCTGAGGGTAGGTAGAGGGAGGTTCCTTGTACTAGGCTCTCCACTTTTGTGTATGTTTGAAATTTCTCATTAAAAGTTCTCAAAAAAAATAAAATAAAAAATAAAAAAATAAAAGTTAAGTACTCACACACAAAAAAATAAAGTTAAGTACTCAGGGTGTCTGGGTGGCTCAGTTGGTCAAGCATCTGACTCTTGATTTCAGTTAAGGTCATGATTTCAGAGTTGTGAGATTAAGCCCTACATGTGGATCTCTGCTCAGTGGGGAGTATGCCGCCCCCCTCACTCTCCCCCACCCCTCCCCTACTTATATACTCTCTCTCCCTAAAATAAATAAATATACCTTTAAATAAATAAGTAAAAGTTAAGAACTCAGTTGATGGACATTTGGGTTGCTTCCACAATTTGGCTATTATAGATATTGCTACTATGAACACTGGGGTGCATGTATTCCCCTAAATTAGTATTTTTGTATTCTTTGAGTAAATACAGATAGTAGTGCAATTGACTAATGAATGGATAAAGATGTGATATATATATATATTTTTATATATACATCTCACGTGTGTGTGTGTGTGTGTGTGTGTATACATAGACACACTATGGAATATTACTCGTCACCAAAAAGAATGAAATCTGGCCATTTGCAATGACATGGATGGAGCTAGAATGTATTATGCTAAGTGAAATAACTCAGAGAAAGACAAATACCATATGATTTCACTCATGTGGAATTTAAAAAACAAAACAAATGAGCAAAAGGACAAAAAAAAAAAGAGAAGTAGAGGCAAACCAAGGAACAAACTCTTAATACAGAGAACAAACAGATGGTTACTAGAAGGGAGGTGGGTGGGGAATGGGTTAAATACTAGATGGAGATTAAGGGATATGTTAGTTGTGATGAGCACCAAGTATTGTATGGAAGTGTTGTATATTGTACAAGTGAAATTAATATTACATTGTATATTAACTAACTGGAATTTAAATAAAAACTTTTTTAGGGATACCTGGGGAGCTCAGTGGTTGAGTGTCTGCCTTAGGCTCAGGTCATGATAATCCTGGGGTCCTGGGATCGAGTCCTACATCAGGCTCCCCAAAGGGAGCCTGAGTCTCCTACTGCCTATGTCTCTGCCTCTCTCTCTGTCTCTCATGAATAAATCATAAAATCTTTATTTTTTTAAAGATTTATTTATTTATGATAGACAGAGAGAGAGAGAGAGAGAGGCAGAGACACAGGCAGAGGGAGAAGCAGGCTCCATGCCTGGAGCCCGATGTGGGACTCAATCCCGGGACTCCAGGATCGTGCCCTGGGCCAAAGGCAGGCGCCAAACCACTGAGCCACCCAGGAATCCCCCACAAATCATAAAATCTTTAAAAAAAAACTTTTTTAAAAAAAAGTATGTACTCTGTGACCAAGTAGGCTTTACCATGTGAATGCATGGCTGGTATAACATTTGAAAATGAATCAATGTAATTCACCATATTAATACCCTAAAGAAGAAAAATAACATGGTCATCTCTACATGAAAAAAAGGCACTTGA
This sequence comes from Nyctereutes procyonoides, assembly GCF_905146905.1. NCBI lineage: Eukaryota > Metazoa > Chordata > Mammalia > Carnivora > Canidae > Nyctereutes > Nyctereutes procyonoides. Next base: position 59,014,678 of record NW_026575125.1, on the reverse strand, counting down.
AAAATTTCACCATCGGGGAATCCCTGGGTGGCTCAGCGGTTTGGTGCCTGCCTTTGGCCCAGGGCGCGATCCTGGAGACCCGGGATCGAGTCCCAAGTCGGGCTCCGGGCATGGAGCCTGCTTCTCCCTCCTCCTGTGTCTCTGCCTGCCTCTCTCTCTCTCTCTCTCTCTCTCTCTCTCTCTCTCTCTCTCATAAATAAATATATAAATCTTAAAAAAAAAGAAAAATTTCACCATCCATCCATTCATAATTAAAAACAAAAGCTCTTGGGACACCTGGGTGGCTCAGCAGTTGAGCATCTGCCTTCTGCTAAGGTCGTGATCCCAAGATCCGGGATCGAGTCCCACATCAGGCTCCTGCGAAGAGCCTACTTCTCCCTCTGCCTGTGTCTCTGCCTCTCTCTCTTTCTCTGTGTCTCTCATGAATAAATAAATAAATCTTTATAAACAAACAAACAAAAACAAAAAAAAAAACAAAAAGCTCTCAGAAAACTAGGAATGGAAAGAAACTTCCTTAACCTGATATACGGCATCTGCAAAAAACCCTACAACTAACATAATACTTAACGATGAATGACTGAATGCTTCTCCCCACCCCTGCCATGATCAGGAAAAAGACAAAGATGTTCATTCTTACCACTTTTTTTTAAAGAAAGGCAGGCTGCCAAATGCAGCACCCCGTTTGGATGTGTAAGGAGTCTTGGAAGCTTGACTATCCTACATTCTTCTATAAATGGACCTTGAGAGCTTGTTTGGAAGTTCAAGCTGGGGAGCACAGCTACTTGTATATCCTTGACCAAAGAACTGTCTTCCTTTATCAGGGAAGGTCATACTCTTCAACCAAACATGCAGCTTTGGGAAGGATGCACATGGAGTAGTGAGGCAGGAAGGTGATACCCGCCTAGCCAGCCAGATCAGCTGAATCAACCTTTGCAGTCAATGGGGTGACAGATGTTGCAGCCCGATCACCCTCACATTCCATTCTTACCACTTCTATTCAAAATTGTAATGGAGGGCAGCCCGGTGGTTCGTCGGTTTAGTGCCGCATTCGGCCCAGGGCGTGATCCTGGAGACCTGGGATAGAGTCCCATGTCAGGCTCTCTGTATGGAGCCGGCTTCTCCCTCTGCCTGTGTCTCTGCCTTTCTCTCTACGTGTTTCTCATGAATAAATAAATAAAATCTTAACAAAATTGTAATGGAGATTCTATCCAGTTCAATAAAGCAAGAAAAAGAAGCCATACAGACTAGAAGAAAATAAAATTCTTTATGCCCTGATGACATAATTACTTATGTAGAAAAATCCCAAGGAATCTACAAAAAAGCTAATTATTATGACAATTTAGCAAAGTTCAGAATACAAAGTCACCATACAAAAATGAATTGCATTTCTATATGCTTGTAATGAACAAATGAAACTAAAATTTAAGAAACAGTACCATTTAAATATCATTAAAAAACATGAATTACTTAAATATAAATCTAAAAAATATATTCAAGATCTATATGCTGAAAACTATAGATCTCTGATAAAAGAAACCAAGGAATACCTAAATACATGGAGATATATATCATATGTAGATTAGAAAACTCAATATTGTTAAGATATTAATCCCAGGGCAGCTGGGTGGCTCAGTTGGTTAAGCATCTGCCTTTGTCTCAGGTCATGATCCCAGGGTCCTGGGATGAAACTCCACATCAGTCTCCCTGCTCAGCAGGGAGTCTCTTTCTCCCTCTCCCTGTACCCCTCTTCCCTGTTTGTGCTGGCTATCTCTCAATTAAATAAATAAATAAATAAATAAATAAATAAATAAATAAATAAATAAAATCTTTATAAAACTTTTTTAAAAGATGTTAATACTATCCAAACAGATCTACCGAATCAACACAATCCCAATCAAAATCCTAGCAGATATTTTTATAGAAATGTATAAGCTGATTCAAAAACTTATATGGAAATGGAAAGGAACTTGCATAGTCAAAACAATTTTCAAAAGAAAAAAAAACAAAGTTGAGGAAACACAATATCTGATTTTAAGATTTATTATAAAGCTACAATAACCAAAACTGTGTGGTATTTATTGGCAAAAGGAGAGAAACACAGATCAATGGAACAGAACCGAGCATACAAAAATATACCCATAAATATGCGGTCAACTGATATTCAAAAAAGGTACAAAAGCAATTCAATGCATAAAGGATAGATTTTTCAACAAATGGTGTGTGTGGGAAAAACTGGACATTTGTATTAAAAAATTAACCTCAACCCATATATCAAATGTGTACACATTAATTCAAAATGAGGGGCACCTGGGTGGCTCAGTCAGTTAAGCATCTGACTCCTGATTTCAGCGCTGGTCATGATCTCAGGGTGGTGAGGTTGAGCCCCACATCAGGCTCCACAGTGAGCATGGAGGCTGCTTAAAATTCTCTCTCCCTCTGCCTCTGAACCCCCTTGTGTGCACTCATTTTCTCTCTCAAACAAAAACGAATCATAGACCTAAAATGATAGAATTTTAGATAACATAGAAGAAAATCTTTGTGACCCTGGGTGAGACTAAGATTTCTTACACACGACACCAGAAACATGACTCATAAAGGAAAAAAGTAGATAAACTAGAATTCACCAAAAGTAAAAACATCTGCTTTGGGAAAGATGCTTTTAAGAGATTGAAGACAGGGGGAGCAAAGATTGTGGTTTAGTAGGAGGACCCTAGGCTCATCTCGTTCGTCAAACACTAGATATCTATCAAATTATTCTGAATACCCAAGAAATTAACCCGAGGACTGAAAAAACAAATTCCACAAGTAGAGGGAGAGAAGAGACCACATCAAGGAAAGCGGGAAGTGTGGAGATGTGGTTTGGGGGAGAAATGGATTGCAGGTGCCACAAAGGTGCGGGAGCCCTGGTCAATGGAGAAAGGCAAATGAGAGAGGAACACACAGGGAAATGCACAAGGAGAACACTTCCCCAAAGCCATTGGCTGGGAAAATGAGAGGGGCTTATTTTCATTAATTCTTAGAACCAGCAGGGCTTAAAAGACCGGAGTTTTAAAGGTCACTGGCTTGGCTGGGATAGAGCTCTGAGGGCATTGTGCTGCTCCTGGAGAAATGGCAAGCAAACAACCCAGGGGCAGACACCATGATCTGAGGAACACCTGGGGCACACATGGGGGAGATTATCCACTCCTCTTGGAGCACATCTGTGAGAGGTAGTATTCATAGAGACATCTCTCCAAAAACAAAGGAGCTGGTGGGTCACTTTTCCATCCCCTGTCCCTCAGCATAAACACACAGCCACCCAAGCAGGGCTGTTTGGTCCCAACGCTGGCTGCCTAACCTGCTCGATCCCAGTCCCATGCCCCTGTGCTCTGGCACAACTGCCCCTCTCAGTCAAACCTCCTTCAGTCCCAGCACAGCAAAACCCTCTCCCAGAAGAACACTGCAGGCCCCTGCTCCCATCATATCCCTAAAGCCTGGAGTTTTAAAAGTTAGCAAGCATGGCTGACATAGAGCCCAGAGGCTACTGTGCTGTTCCTGGAGAGAAGGCAGGCAAACAATCCATAGGCAGACAGCCTGAGAACAGTGACTTAAAATGCCTAGGGCAACACAAGGGGGAGATTATTGGCTCTTCCGGGAGTGATTCCTTAGAGCAATAAGCACAGAGACCCCTCTCCAGGGGAAAAAGGACCTGTCTGGCACGATTTCCCTACCCAACCCCAATAGCATAAACACACAGCCACCTGCAGCAAATAGCACAGTGCTGACCCTGGCTGCCTAACCTGCTTACTTACACCAGGTCTCATACTGCTGTGCTCTGCCAGTACTGCCTTTCTCAGTCAAGTCTGCCTCAGTCCCAGCACGGCAAGCCCCCTTCCCCAGAAGACCAGTGGAAGCCCCTGCCCACTGCATGTCTCCTGACCAGACAGTTCTGCAAGGCTTCTATGCTAGTGTAAGTAGTATCAAGTCTCATTTAACAGCAGACCAGAAACTAATTAAAACTCTCCACACTCTGACCAAGGACCAAACACTGCCCACTGCAGGCAAGGAGACCCTCTCCAGACAATTGGCCTGAAGGACAGAGCAGCCAAAACACAGCAGCAGAGTGTACACAGCACACACCACAGACATTTCCTAAAGTGCCAGGCCCTGACAGTAAATGATCTCTTCCTCATAAAGCCATTATCTCAAGAGCACAAAACATAAAAGGTTTTCTAACACAAAAAAAGAAGACAGAGACTTAGACAAAATGCCAAGATAGAGGAATTCATCCTAAATGAAACAGCAAGATAAGGTCATGGCCAGAAATCTAAGCAAAACAGATATAAGTAATATGTCTGGTAGAGAATTTAAAGCAACAATCATAAGGATACTTGCTGGGCTTGAGGAAAAAATGGAAGAATTCAGAAAGGTCCTTGCTACCAGATAAGAGTTAAAAAAGAATCACTCAGAAATGAAAAATGTAGGGTGCCTGGTGGCAGCGTTGTCTGAGTGTCCAACTCTTGGTTTCAGCTCAGGTCATGATCCTAGGGTCCTGGGATCAAGCCCCATATTGGGTTCCCTGCTCAGCAGGGAGCCTGTTTCTCCCTCTCCCTCTCCCTGCCACTCCCCCATTTTGTGCATGTGTGCATGTGTGCTCTCTCTCTCTCTCTGTCAAATAAATAAATAAAATCTTAAAAAAGAAGAATTAATAAAATTGATAAACCTCTATCCGGACTTATCAAAAATAAAAGAGAAAGGACTCAAATAAACAAAATCACAAATAGGAGAGGAGAAATAACAACCAACACCACAGAAATACAATTAAAAGAGAGTATTACGAAAAACTAGATGCCAACAAATTGAACAACCTGGAAGAAATGGATAAATTCCTAGAAAAATATAAACTACCAAAACTGAAACAGGAAGAAATAGAAAATTTAGTAGACTGGTAATCAGCAAAGAAATTTGAATCAGTTATCAAAAATCTCACAAAAAAACAAAAGTCCAGGGCTAGATGGTTTTATGGGGAATTCTACCAAATGTTTAAAGAAGAGTTAATACCTTCTTCTCAAACTATTCCAGAAAAAATAGAAAAGAAAGGAAAACTTCCCAGTTCCTTTTATGAGGACCACAATACTTTGATACCAAACCCAGATAATGACACTACAATTAAAGAGAACTATAGGTCAAAATCTCTGATGAACACAGATGCAAAAGTCCTCAACAATATATTAGTAAATCAAATCCAAGAATATATTTTAAAAAATCATTTACCACAATCAAGTGGAATTTATTCCTGGGATGCAATGTGGTTCAATATTTGTAAATCAATCAATGTGATACATCACATCAACAAAAGAAAAGAACCATATGATCCTTTCAATAGATGCAGAAAAAGCATTTAACAAAGTACAACATCCATTCATGATAAGACCTCTCAACAAGTAGGGTTAAAAGGAACATACCTCAACATAATAAAGGTCATTTATGAAATACCCACAGGTAATACAATTCTCAATAGGGAAAAAACTGAGAGCTTTTTCTCTATGGTCAGGAACAAGACAGGGATGTCCACTCTTACCACTATTTAGCATAGTACTAGAAGTCCTAGCCTCAGCAATCAGACAACACAAACAAATAAAAGGTATCCAAATTGGCAAGGAAGAAGTAAAACCTTCACTATTTACAGATGACATGATACACTATATAGAAAACCTGAAAGACTAGACCAAAAAAAAAGCCATAATTGATACATGAATTCAGTGAAGTTGCAGGATACAAAATCAACATACAGAAATCTTTGCATTTATATACACCAATAATGAAGCAGCTGAAAGAGAAATCAAGGAATCAATCCCATTTGCAATTACACCAAAAACCATGAAATACCTAGGAATAAGCCTAACCAAAGAGGTAAAAGATCTGTACTCTGAAAACTATAGAACACTTAGGAAAAAAATTGAACAGGACACAAAAAAAAGGAAAAATATTCCATGCTCTTGGATTGGAAGAACAAGTACTGTTAAAATGTCTATATGACTCAAGCAATCGACACATTAAATGCAATGACTATATCAAAATACCGCCAGCATTTTTCAGAGCTGGAATCAACAATCCTAAAATGTGTATGGAACCAAAAAAGACCCCAAATAGCCAAAGCAATCTTGAAAAAGAAAAGCTAAGCTGGAGGCATCACAATTCCAGATCTCTAGTTATATTACAAAGCTGTAGTGATCAAAACAGTACGGATCTGGCACAAAAATAAACACATAGATCAGTAGAATAGAATAGAAAACCCAAAAATGAAAAATATATATATAAATAAAAAATTAAAAAATAAATTAAAAAAAAAGAAAACCCAAAAATGAACCCACAATTATATGGTCACTTAATCTTTGACAAAACAAGAAAGAATGTCCAACAGGAAAAAGACAGTCTCTTTGACAAATGATGTTGGGAAAGCTGGATAGCAACATGTAAAAGAATGAAACTGGACCACTTTCTTACACCATATATAAAAATAAATTCAAAATGGATTAAAGACCTAAATGTGAGACAGGACCATTAAAATCCTAGAGAAGAACACACGTATAACCTCTTTGACACCAGTCATAGCAACTTCTTACTAGATACGTCTCCTGATGCAAGGGGAAAAAAGGCAAAAATGAACTAATGGGACTTCATCAAGATAAAAAGCTTCTGAAAAGCAAAGGAAACTTTCCATCAACAAAATTAAAAGGCAATCTCTGGAATAGGAGAAGATATTTGCAAGTGACATAACTGCCAAAGGGTTAGTATCCAAAATATATAAAGAAGTTAAAAACTCAACACACACACACAAAAATCCAGTTAAGAAATAGGCAGAAGATAGGAACATTTTTCCAAAGGCTTACAGATGGCTAATAGATACATGGAAAGATGCTCAGTAATCATCAGGGAAATATAAATCACAATTACAATGAGCTATCACCTCACACCTGTCAGAATGGCTATAATGAACAACACAGGAAACGTGTGAGCAAGGATGCAAAGAAAGGGAAACCTTCTTATACTGTTGGTAGGAATGTAAGCTGGTGCAGCCACTATGGAAAAGAGTATGGAGATTCCTCAAAAATGTAAAAACAGAATTACCCTGAGGCACCAGGGTGGCTCAGGTCATGATTCTGGGGTTCTGAGACTGAGCCCCACATTGGGCTCCCTGCTTAGCAGGAAGCTTGCTTCTCCCTCCCCATCCGCTTGTGGAATCTCTAAAATAAATAAATAAAATCTTTCAAAAAATAGAACTACCCTACAATCCAGCAATTGCACTATTAGGTATTTACCCAAAGAATACAAAAATACTATTTCGAAGGGATACATGTTCCCCGATGTTTACAGCAGGATTATCAACAATAGCCAAATTTTGGAAAGAGCCCAAATGTCCATCCATTGATGAATGGATAAAGCAGATATAGTATACATATATATACAATGGAATATTACTCAGCCAAAAAAGAATGAAATCTTGCCATTTGTGATAACACAGATAGAGCTAGAAAGTATTATGCTAAACAAAATAAGTCAAAGATAAATATCATGATTTCACTCACATGCAGAATTTAAGAAACAGACAAACATGAGGAAAAAGAGAGGAAAACCAAGAAACAGATTTTTAATTATAGAGAACAAATTGATGGTTACCAGAGGGGGATGGGGTAAATAGGTGACAGGGATTAAGGAGAGCACTTGTGATGAGTACCAGGTGTTTGTTGTATGTAAATGTTGAATCACTAAATTGTACCCCTGAAACTAATATTATTACACTGTATGTTAACTAAATGGAATTTAAATAAAAACTTAATTTAAAAAAACAGAAGGGTGCTTGGATGGTTCAGTCAGTTAAGCACCAACTCCTGGTTTTTGGCTCAGGTCATGGTCTCATGTACCATGGGATCAAGCCCAGTGCTGGGCTCCATGCTCAGCAGGAAGTCTACTTGAAGATTCTGTGCCTCTGCCCCTCCCTACTGCTCATGTGCACACTCTCTAAAATAAGTAAATAAATCTGTTTTAAAAATAGAATGAAAAGACAAGCCATAGACTGAAAAGATATTTGCAAAAAAATCACATATCTAAAAGAAGATTTATTTGGAATATATAAAGAACAATCAAAATTGAATAAGAAAACAAAAGAAAAGCAGCAAAAAATTTTAAGAAAAGTTTTTACAGCCATTTGACCAAAGAAGGCATACAAATGCCTAACAAACACACGAAATGCTCAACAGCATTAGCCATTAAGGAAATGACAGTTAGTGTGATACCACTACACACCGACTAAAATGTCTATAACTAAAAAGACTGGTAATACAAAGTGTTGGAGAGAATCTGAAAAAGCAGAACTCACAAACATTGCTGGTGAAGATAAAATAGTACAGCCACTGTGGTAAATCATTTGCCAGTACCTCAACAAATGAAACACACACTTACCATACAATGGAATAAATCCAATCCTAGGAATTTTCCCAAGAGAAAACATATGTCCAAACAAAGACTTGTGTGAACACTCAGAGCATTGTTTTATATAATCACAAAAAAGTTGCAACAATCCATATGTCTTTCAATGAATGAATGGGCAAACAAATTTTGGCACATCCACAAAATGGAATACCACTCAGCAAGAAAAAGAAAAGAACCAGTGATACAAAAAATAATGTAAGTAGATCTCAAATGCAAGATGTTACATGAAGGAGGCTAGATTCAAAAGGCCATATGATTCCATTTATATGACAGTTTTTAAAAAGTAAAATGTGGGGCATCTGGGTGGCTCAGTTGGTTAAGCATCTGCCATCAGCCTAGGTCAAGATCCCAGGGTCCTGGGATCAAAAGAGCCCTGCATCGAGCTCCCTGCTCAGCAGGAGCCTGCTTCTCCCTCTCCTCTCCATTTGTTTTCTCTGTCACTATCTCTGTCTCTCTCTCTCTCTCTCAAATAAATAAATAAAATCTTTTTTAAAAAGTAAAATTTATAGAGACAAAAAAACAAATCAGTGGTTATGAGGGGCTGAAAGTAAGGAGGAGGAATGACTTCAAAGTAGGGTTACCAGATTTAGCAAATAAAAATACAAGATACCCATGGACACATAACTCTTGATCTTGGGGTCTTGAGTTCAAGCCCCATGTTGAACATAGAACTTAATTTTAAAAAATTAGAATAAAATAAAACATATAAATAAAATTTTTAATTAAAAAAACACAAGACACCAAGTTAAATTTAAGTTTCAAATAACAAATAATTTTTAGTGTAGGTATATCTCATGCAATATAATCATCCTAAATTGTGGTTCCAGGGCCAGCACCACTAGAATTAATTATTTGTTAGAAATACAAACTCTCAGGCCCCATCGGACCTACTAAAACAGAAACTCTGAGGGTAGGACCCAGCACTGTATGTTTTAGCAAGTCTTCTAGGTGATTCTCACAACTAACCAGGTTATGGTTTGAGGACCACTACTCACTGTATCTGTCACTGGCAATAAAGAACCATAAGAAGTGATTATGAAGAGAAGGTGGCACATGAACCTATTCAATAAATCAATTCATCATCATAAAATACTAACTAAACAGCCAAAATGTGTATAGTAGGTTCTCTGAGAAGGGACCACAGCAGTGAATCCCAACTGAGGGCAACTCTGCCCACAGAGGATATTTGGCAATGCCTAGAGACACTTCTGGTTGTCATAAGTGCAAGCAAGAAAAGGCTATTGGCACCCAGTGGGTAAGGCCAGGGGTGTTGCTAAACATTCTACAACGCACAGAGCAGCCCTCAGACAATAAAGAATTATCCAACCCAAGATGTCAACAGTGCTGAGATTGAGAAAGCTGGATGATAAAGATTAATCAAAACATTTTTTACCCCAAAAGCTTTAATTTCAAAGACATTTTTATGAACATGGAAATAGAAAGTTTAAAAAAGTAATGACAAAACATAATTTGAGGTTTCTCATACTAAAAATACTAGAATTATTCTGAGAAGAATTTATAGAGACTAGCAATACATAGCTAATACATCAATTGGTGGTAAGAGGCACCTTCATGATTAACTTTTTCAGAATTTATGTGAGAAAATAATTCAGAGACAACCAGTTTGAGAACATATGCAAATTAAAATGCATCTGTAGACACTGTATGACCAGAAAACACTGGCCCAGGAATCACAGAACTTGAGTTCTAGTTTTGCTTTCGTAATAGGTAACTGTAATTTAGCACAAGTCACCTCATTAATCTCAGCTTCCATTTGCTAATCTGTAAAATGAAGAGGTTAGATTATTGAATTCATTATGTAAGAGCCTTTGTAGCTTTAACATATATCTATGTCAAAAAAATGAACATGGGAAACATTCCAAGTTTTTTTTTTAAGATATGAGGGGTGATGGCATCATTATATTCCTTGTAGGGTAGTTTTATATTGACTTTTGGACTTTGGTTCTTGTGTTTATAAGGTGTAAAACAAAGCCATTTAGCTTATCTATTTATAATGGTTACAATTCAGGTTCATTATAGACAAATTAGAATATATAGTGTTAAGATGGTCTGACAAGGTCAATTTTATTTTTGCAATTAAAAATTGAAATGGGGGATCCCTGGGTGGCACAGCGGTTTAGCGCCTGCCTTTGGCCCAGGGCGCAATCCTGGAGACCCGGGATCGAATCCCACATTGGGCTCCCAGTGCATGGAGCCTGCTTCTCCCTCTGCCTGTGTCTCTACCTCAATCTCTCTCTCTCTGTGTGACTATCATAAATAAATTAAAAAAAAATTTTAAAAAAGTGAAATGAAGGGGTGCCTGAGTGGTGCAGTCAGTTAAGCATCTGACTCTTGGTTTCAGCTCAGGTCATGATCTCAGGGTCACAAAATGGAGCCCTGCATGGGGCTCCACATTCAGCATGGAGTCTGCTTGGGTTTCTCTCTCCCTCTCTCTCTCCCCATCCTCCCAACCCCTACCCACTCTCTAAAATAAAAAAATCTTTTTTAAAAAACTGAGTGAACTGGGCACCTGGCTGGCTCAGTTAGTATAGCATGTAACTATTAATCTTGGGGTTGTGAGTTCAAGTCCCATGTTGGGTGTATAGGTTACTTAAATAAATATATATACATATTTTTTAAAAACTAGAAACATTTAAAAAATTGAAGTAAAAAAGCTTAGAAAATTGCTGTTACACCTTGTATGCATGTACTTAAGGAAGACTACATTATTATTTCACATAATTGTCACGCTATATAAGAGAAGAAAGCCTACAACCCTTTACCTGAAAACATATATTTTAGTTCAGTATGAAATTAAGAGTAATAAAGAGTATATTAGCATCTATACACTTATAAAACATAAATCTATAAATATACAACCATAATAATGTCAAGATTCCATTTTCAGATGTTTTAAGTTGAAAAAATATATAATTTTGTATTTTTTATAAAAAGAAAAGTTAAAGGGGCAAAGAAAATATATTAATCTTCTCAGTTTTTATTATCAAACATGTCAGTGTGTCTGCTTCAATCTCAGTGTTAGAAGTAATTTTCTAGAATTCCAGTCAACATTTGACTTCACTGATTTCCAAAGACAAACTTACTTTAATATGATATACACCATTCAGATTTCCAATCCGCTGCTCAATGGTCCAAACACAGGAATCACATGTTATTCCCTCCACAGAGATGGTGACCGAATCCACACTCATACTTCGATCCATCTTGATTTCTTCTTTACATTCCTATTAGAAAAAATGAACTCACTAATTTCAGCCATGGAAATAATCCTTCCTCAACTTTTCCCCCACCTTCTCAACTGAAAATATTCTACTAATAAAATATGGTCAGCATTCTTGTCTCTCATCTCATTTTACTCTCACCTCAAGACCACTGATTTAGCTATTCCCTTGGAATAGACTTTCTTCCAGATACCTGCTTAGTTAACTTCCTCGTCTCTTTCAAGTCTTTACTCAAATCTAATCCCCTTAATGAGTTTTACACCGACGCCCTGCTTAAAATTGCCATACACATCCCTTCTACACAAATACACTCTGATTCCCCTTACATCTGCTCTATTTTGTCTTTTTATAGAACTTATTATCTTCTAATACAGTCTATAATTTAGTTACCATTTGTTGCTTATTATCTGTTTTCCTGTGGCAGTTTTAAAAGGTGCTCACAAAGTCTTCATTACTCCTTCTTTCAAGAGGTGGAATTTAAATCCTTTCCCCTTGAATGTGGCCTGTGTTCAGTAACTTGTTTCCAAACAGAATATGGTGGAATAGACAAGGTATGACTTCCAAGAGTAGGTTATGAAAGGCACTGGGGGAGGAGGGAGTCACTGTGGATTCCTCCTTGTCCTCTTCCCTGAATGACCCGATCTAGAGGAAGCCATCTTCTACATCATAAGGACACTCAAGTAGCCTTAGGGAGATGTTCATGTGGCAAGAAATTGAGGCCTCCTGCCAACAACCAGATGAGTGAACCATTTTAGAAGCTGATACTTCAGACTTAATTAAGCCTTTAGATGCCTGAAGCTCCAGTCCACATACTTACTACAATTTCATGAGATATCCTAAGCCAGAACCACTCAGCAAAACCACTCCCAAACTTATGACTCACAAAAACTATAAGATAATAAGTGTTTGTTCTTTCAAGCCATTACATTTTTAGGTAATTTGTTACACTGCAATAATTAACTAATATATGTCCCACTAGAATGAAAATTCCATGAATGCAGCAATCTTTTTTTCCCCACTGATGTTAGTTTGAACCATGTGAAGTTGCCATTGTTGTGTATCAAAATAGTCAAATACTGCCAATTTCATATAGATCAACCTAATATATCCCATGAAAACAGTGTTTTCCTCTGGTGAGGGGAACTAAGTGGCTAGGGGATAAGGATGGGAGAAAAAATTTCAGTATATGACCTTTTGCATCTCTTTTTAAAGTTGAGATATAATTGACAAAACATTGTGTAAGTTTAAGGTGTACAATGTGTTGGTTTGTAGGATTGTTGGTTTGTAGGATTAAAACCATTAGCTAACACCTCTATCATATCACTTAATCATCATTTCATTCTTTGTGGTGAGAACAATTAAGATCTAGTTTCTTCTGTATCTTCTAAATTTTGTACCATGAAGATGTATTATCTATTCAAACACACACACACACACATCACATCACACACACAAAGGAACAATGGACCTGAAATAATAAAAAATAATAGGGATGGGCGTTTATAGCTCAGGCATTCTGAGATCCCTGGTCTTGTTTGAAATGTATAAAAAGAAATAAACCTTGGATTTTGTTAACAACACATGTTAAAAATTTAAAGGTACTTAGTAGGAGAATAGAAATAGAATATATAGCTTCCAAAATAGTAGAGGGAGAAAGAGAATAAAGAAAATTAAGGGATCCTTGGGTGGCGCAGTGGTTTAGCGCCTGCCTTTGGCCCAGGGCGCGATCCTGGAGATCCGGGATCGAATCCCACGTCGGGCTTCCGGTGCATGGAGCCTGCTTCTCCCTCTGCCTGTGTCTCTGCCTCTCTCTCTCTGTGTGTGACTATCATAAATAAATAAAAATTAAAAAAAAAAGAAAATTAAATTATGCCAATAGAGAGCAAGGAAGATAAATGAAAATTACAAGAAAAGAAAAAAAAACTAAGAACATATTTCTTTAAAACTATTTTCTTGGGATCCCTGGGTGGCGCAGCGGTTTGGCGCCTGCCTTTGGCCCAGGGCGCGATCCTGGAGACCCGGGATCGAATCCCACATCGGGCTCCCGGTGCATGGAGCCTGCTTCTCCCTCTGCCTGTGTCTCTGCCTCTCTCTCTCTCTGTGACTATCATAAATAAATAAAAAAAAAAATTAAAACTATTTTCTTTAATGGATAATGTGAAATGATTATGATAAAAGCATCTAGAATCAGGCTTAAGAAATTATTCAAGAATAAAACCAGAGATTTCCCAATATAGATCTAGGGGCCTCTCTTAGAGCACTAGAAATTATTCATGTTTAGGTAAATTAGAGGGTTTAATTAGAAAATGTTTAATTACAGGACGCCTGGGTGGCTGAGCAGTTGGGTGTCTGCTTTTGGCTCAGGTCATGATCCGGGGTCCAGGGATTGAGTCCCACATCAGGCTCCCTGTGAGGAGTCTGCCTCTCCCTCTGTCTATGTCTCTGCCTCTCTCTCTGTGTCTCTCATGAATAAATAAATTCATGAGAATTTTTTAAAAAAGAAAGTGTTTAATTATGGGAGAAAAATTTTATTTGGAAGAATATATTAGCTCAATGTAAAGAACTTGCAAATTATATAGATTTGCAACAAAAAGTTTTGCAAAGATTATAAATTATGTAGAAAGGACCATTTTGTCTAAGAGGGAGAAGAGGGCAGCCCCGGTGGCGCAGCGGTTTAGCGCCGCCTGCAGCCCAGGGTGTGATCCTGGAGACCCGGGATCGAGTCCCACATCAGGTTCCCTGCATGGTGCCTGCTTCTTCCTCTGCCTGTGTCTCTGCCTCTCTCTCTCTCTCTCTAGCTGTGCCTCTATGAATAAATAAATAGAATCTTTAAAAAAATAAGAGGGAGAAGAGAAATACTGAAGTAAAACTTACCCAAACCAGTGATGAGGGAAAAGAAGAACAGGAAATAACCAGTTATCATGAGATGCTATCACCTAAAATTGAAGTACAAATAAAAAAAACAAGTCTTAGGTCCAATAAAATTATCCAATATTCATTAGGGTCTCCATGACCTGGGATAAAGATCTTGTTGTGTGACCATAATAAAAAATTAGAGACAAAGTATTTCTCTTAGACTTATTTGTCAAAATTAACAATGGCCAACTACAGAACTCAAAAGGTATTATACAAATACCATGATTTACATTGACTCTATTTTGCCCCAAAAGTAGTTTCTTTAAAAACACCAAACTACAAGAGGGCAGTAATTTTAAAAATCAAAACACTATGTAAAAGGATCTTTGGAAGGACTCATAAATATTATATCAGTAACATTAGTTAACTCCAGAGAGGGAAAGAGACTGGGTGGTTGGGGAATCTTTTGCATTTTGTATATTTATTCATGAGAGAGACAGAGAGAGAGGCAGAGACATAGGCAGAGAGAGAAGCAGGCTCCCTGTAGGGAGCCTGATGCAGGACTCGATCCCAGGACTCCAGGATCACGACCTGAGCCAAAGGCAGATGCTCAACCACCGAGCCACCCAGGTGCCCCTAGGAAAAACTATTTAAACTGAAACATCTCTTGCAATAAATTTATTCTGAGTGGTATAAAAACAATTACTACATCATCCTAGCTTTGCTAAGCTCAGAGAAACAAACAGAAACTGCTGCTGACCCACATCCTCTGCTCCTAACAAAGCAAGTTAAATGGACTCTTCTTATTTCTTTGATTGATTTCGTTGGAGCTTTGAACAACTGGACCAATATAATTTCCCAATATCTAAAACCACAGAAGTCCTTTGGGGATAATTTTTTTCAAATGTTAATTCATTTTCAGCACATATTTTTCATTATACATGTTCTTTTTTTGGAGATATAATTCGAACACTATAAAATTCACCCTAAGATGTACAATTCAGTGCTTTTTAGTAATTTCACAAGGATATGCAACAATAATGACTATGTAATTGCAGAACATTTTCATTACCTTCAAAAAAAACTCCATACCCATCAGCAGTCGCTCCTTGGTCCCCTTACAGCTACTGGCAAAAATGAATCTACTTCCTATCTCTATGGATTTGCCCATCCTGATAATTTCATAAAAAGGGATTAATTCAATATGTGGCTTTCTGTGTCTGGAACTCTTTCCCTTAGCATAATATTTTTAAGGTTTAACAATGTGTGGAATGTATCTGTACTTCATTGTTTTCACTTGCTTGATGGCATCTTTTGAAGCAAAAAATACTTATTTTTTGTGAAGCCAAATTTATCAATTTTGTCTTTTGTTGCTTGTGCTTTTGGTGTCCTATGTAAGAAACGACTGCTACACTGAAAGCCATGAATATTTACTTCTATGTTCTAAGAGTTTGGTAGTTTCAGCTCCTATATTTAAGTCTCTAAATCCTCTTTGAGTTAATTGTTGTACATGATGTATAGTAGGGATCCAAGTTACATTCTTTTACGTGTGGATGTCAAGTTCTCCCAGCACCATTTTTTTAAACAGCTTTACTGAAATAAAGTTCGCATATAATTCACACACTTAATGTGTAGAATTCAATAGGTGTTACATTCACAGATATTTGCAACCATCACTACAGTCAATTTTACAATATTTCTTTCACCTTAAAAAGCCCTATACCCTTTAATTATCACCCTCCCACCTCCTAAGCCTCTAACCCACTGCCAGG
Organism: Nyctereutes procyonoides; assembly: GCF_905146905.1. Taxonomy (NCBI): domain Eukaryota; kingdom Metazoa; phylum Chordata; class Mammalia; order Carnivora; family Canidae; genus Nyctereutes; species Nyctereutes procyonoides. Next base: position 58,998,336 of record NW_026575125.1, on the reverse strand, counting down.
CAACAATTAATCTTTGTGTTTGTATAGATTTTTCTCTTTTGGACATTTCATATGAATGAAATCATACAATATGTGACTGGCTTCTTTCACTTAGCATAATGTTTTCAAGGTTCATTCATGTCATAGCATGTATCAGTACTTCATTCCTTTTCATGGCTGAATTATATAAAGATATATCACATTTTGTTTATCCATTCACCAACTGATGGGAATTTAGGTTGTCCCTATCTTTTGGTTACCGAGAATAAGGCTGCTATAAATATTTATGTACAAATTTTTGTGTTTTCATTTCTCTTGGGTAAGAGTGGAATTGCTGGGTCCTATAACTATGTTTCAACTGAGGAACTGCCATATTGCTCTCCAAAGCAGCTGTACCATTTTACATTCCTACTAGCAGCATATAAGGGTCCTAATTTCTCTACCTCCTCATATAAAGACTTGTTATTATCTGGCTTTTTATTTTAGCCATTCTAGTAAATGTTAAGTGATATCTCATTGTGGTTTTGATTTGCATTTCCCTGATACTTAATATCTTTTCATGTGCTTATTGGCTATTTGTATATCTTTTTTGGAGAAATGTCTACATGAGTCCTTTACCCATTTTTTAATTGGGCTTTTATTTTTTTGTTGTTGTTGTTGAGTTGTAGGATTTCTTTATATATTCTAGATATTAATCTCTAATCACATATATGATTTCCAAATATTTGCCCCTATTCTGTGGGTTATCTTTTCACCTTCTTGATAGAGTCCTTTGGTGCCCAAAAGTTTTTAATTTTGATGAAGTCCAATGTATCTATTTTGTTGTTGTTGTTGTTGTTGTTGCCTCTAATCATTTTTTAACTGAGATATAGCTTATATATAGCATTATATTAGTTTTAGGTGTACAACAAAATGATTTGATATATGTGTATACTGTGAAATGATTACCACCATAAGTTTATTTAGCACTTATCACCATGTGATTAAATTTTTCTTCTTATGATAAAAACCTTTAAGATCTCTCTTAGCAACTTTCAAATACACAATGTAGTACTGTTAACTATAGTTACCATGTTGTACATCATATACCCAGAACTTATTTATCTTATAACTGAACATTTCTATCTTTTGACCACCTTCACCCATTTCACCCATCTCTAACACTCACCTCTGAAAACTCAACAATCTGTTCTGTAGGAGTTTGCTTTTTTCAGATTATACATATAAATGAGTTTAAATAGTAATTTGCCTTTCTCTGACTTACTTCATTTAGCATAATGCCCTCAATCCATATTGTTACAAGTGACAGAATTTCCTTCTTTTTAATGGCTGAATAATGTATGTACATATTACACCACATTTTCTTTGACCGTTTATCCATCGAAAGACACTTAGGTTGTTTCCATGCCTTAGCTATTGTAAACAGTGCTGCAATGAATATGGGTGCAGACATCTTTCAGACAGTGATTTCATTTTTTTTATAAATACCCAGAAATGGAAATGCTGGATACAAAACTAAACGACAACCTACAGAATGGGAGAAGATATTTGCAAATGAAGTATCAGATAAACGGCTAGTTTCCAAGATCTATAAAGAACTTATTAAACTCTACAGCAAAGAAACAAACAATCTAATCATGAAATGGGCAAAAGACATGAACAGAAATCTCACAGAGGAAGACATAGACATGGCCAACATATACATGAGAAAATGCTCTGCATCACTTGCCATCAGGGAAATACAAATCAAAACCACAATGAGATACCACCTCACACCAGTGAGAATGGTGAACATTAACAAGGCAGGAAACAACAAATGTTGGAGAGGATGCGGAGAAAAGGGAACACTCTTACAGTGTTGGTGGGAATGTGAACTGGTGCAGCCACTCTGGAAGACTGTGTGGAGGTTTCTCAAAGAGTTAAAAATAGACCTGCCCTATGACCCAGCAATTGCACTGCTGGGGATTTACCCCAAAGATGCAGATGCAAAGAAACGCCGGGACACCTGCACCCCGATGTTTATAGCAGCAATGTCCACAATAGCCAAACTGTGGAAGAAGCCTCGGTGTCCATCGAAAGATGAATGGATAAAGAAGATGTGGTTTATGTATACAATGGAATATTACTCAGCCATTAGAAATGACAAATACCGGGATCCCTGGGTGGCGCAGCGGTTTGGCGCCTGCCTTTGGCCCAGGGCGCGATCCTGGAGACCCGGGATCGAATCCCACGTCGGGCTCCCGGTGCATGGAGCCTGTTTCTCCCTCTGCCTATGTCTCTGCCTCTCTCTCTCTCTCTGTGTGACTATCATAAATAAATAAAAATTAAAAACATTTAAAAAAAAAAAAAAAGAAATGACAAATACCTACCATTTGCTTCGACGTGGATGGAACTGGAGGGTATTATGCTAAGTGAAATAAGTCAATCGGAGGACAAACATTATATGGTCTCATTCATTTGGGGAATATAAATAATAGCGAAAGAGAATAGAAGGGAAGGGAGAAGAAATGGGTAGGAAATATCAGAAAGGGAGACAGAACACGAAGACTCCTAACTCTGGGAAACGAACTAGGGGTGGTGGAAGGGGAAGTGGGCGGGGGGTGGGGGTGAATGGGTGACAGGCACTGAGGGGGGCACTTGACGGGATGAGCAATGGGTGTTATTCTGTATATTGGCAAATTGAACACCAATAAAAAATAAATTTATTATTTTAAAAAAAGGAAATGCTGGATAACATGGTAGTCCCATTTTTAATTTTTTGAGGAACCTTCATTCATACTATTTTCTATATATTCATTTTTAAAATGTAAAAACTTAGAAAAGCTGAAAGAGGGGTACCTGGGTGGCTCAGTTCGTTAAGCAACTGACTGTTGATTCAGCTCAGGTCATGATCTCAGGGTCATGAGATCAAGCCCTGCTTCGGGCTCCACACTCAGCAAGGAGTCTGCTTGAGATTCTCTTACCTTTCCTGTCCCTCTCTCCATCCCCGCACTTGTATGCTTTCCCTCTAAAGATAAATAAATAAATCTGTTTTCTAAAAAAGAAATACTGAAAGAAAAATTCATTACTAAGCTCACCATTCTGTCTTAATTTCATTCAACTAGCATTAATTATGGAATAATTATATGGTATGACTTAATCTGAAATTGATTCATAAATTAGTCTACTTGTGTTATTTTATTTTTTATATTTATTTTTATTGAAGTATAGTTAACACACAATGTTACATTAACTTCAGGTATACAATATAGTAATTCAACTGGTCTATGTATTATGCTATGCTCACCACAAGTGCAGCTACCATCTGTCACCATACAACACTATTCATACCATCGACTGTATTCCCTATACCTTATCTTTCATCACTATCACTTATTCATTCCATAACTGGAAGCCTTGTGTTATTTACTTTTATATTTTTAAGTTTATTTATTTTTCTTTTTGTAATCTCTACACCCAATGTGGGGCTCAAACTCAACCCTGATCAAGAGTCACATGCTCTACTGACTAAGCCAGCCAGGCCCCCCCATGTTATTCACTTTTAAAGTTATGGCTAGGGATCCCTGGGTGGCGCAGTGGTTTGGCGCCTGCCTTTGGCCCAGGTTGCGATCCTGGAGACCCGGGATCGAATCCCACGTCGGGCTCCCCGTGCATGGAGCCTACTTCTCTCTCTGCCTATGTCTCTCTCTGTGTGTCGCTCATGAATAAATAAAATAAAATAAAATAAAATAAAATAAAATAAAATAAAATAAAATAAAATAAAATACAAACTCCTCTTTGATAGTTTAAGAGACTCATAGCTAGAATTATATGCCCTAATACCTATGAAGCCCAGATGGGACAGGAAAAGCAGGTAATTGTGAACAAATGATACCTCAGATGAAGGGAATTCATGGACCCAGGTGAAACGTCCAAAGGTGAGGTACTTAAGGCCAACATAAAGGCATCAGGGGCTAGGGAGAGGGTCACTCTCCCTAGCAGTAATGGGTATAAAAAGGGAAGCAGAGTAACATCTAAAACAAATGATCCTATCAAAATGTTGTCTAGTGTCAGTCCTCTGCCTTATAAAGGAGACCCTTTATCTTTCCTCTTGTAGCACACGGATGCCTGCCTCTAGGACAGAACACTTAGACTTAGTACTATATAACTCAGATATGTTATGGGTCAAATGGGGTTTTTGAAGGTTGATCTAGGCATACTACCAAAACTAAATTGTTTTATGGGAAAATGTCAAGTTCAAACAGAATTGGTAACAAACTTTTAGACTATAATACATTCATCAGATGAAAGCTAGTTTATCTGGTTATTTAGAAATGTAACACTGAAATACGGTTTTCTAATAGGGTATGTCCCAGACCAAAGTACTGGAGCATCTCTCAGGCTTACTGAGGAACTGAGAGAAACTTAAATAGAAAGGCACTTTTAACGTAACTGGATAGGGACACCTGGGTGGCTCAGTGGTTGGGTGTTTGCCTTTGGTTCAGGTCATGATCCTGGGGTCCTAGGGTCCTGGAGTCAAGTCCCACCTCGGGCTCCGTGCAGGGAGCCTGCTTCTCCCTCTGCCTATGTCTCTGCCTCTCTCTCTCTGTGTCTCTCATGAATAAATAACTAAAATCTTAAAAAAAAATAAAGTAACTGGATAATTCACCTGGAAGTATGTATTGGGGAAGAGAGAATTTCTGAGCACAAATGAAAATTACATTAATATAGCCACATTTCTGCTTAAATCCTAATTCAAACATGTTAAATCATCTATGAAAATATGTATTTCCTCCTGCCTTCATAATTCACCTGCATTTTCTCTTCAAAATTCTACTCAAATTGTCCTTTACACACAAAAGCTCAGAAGAATTCCATCTCCCTCATACTACTCCTATATGTATAACTAATTGATTTTGTCACATATGCTACATCCCCCTTTTGAATTTTAAATGTCTCAATGATAGGTACAAAGTCAGGAACATCTTTTATAACCTCCTACTGTACTTAGCAAAATGACTCAGAAAACAGAGTAGGAACATAAACAATTTCATATGGTATGGAAAAACACATAGGCTTCTGGGAGATCACAATATCAAAGAACAAATCTGACATGCGGCTATTAGGAATGAAGTAACTCTTAGAACAGCATCCAACAACACTGAGGGAAATAACTTCTGGTTATTAAAATATTTTGAGCCACTCCCTAAACACACATGGTAATCACCATTAGAAACATTTTCTAAGAGGAAGAACAGCATTATGACTAGATCATCATCTCTGGTTTTAGAAACAGAAACTGAATGAGTTGAATACAAACATGATACATATATATGGAGTCTGCTCAAAACCACTTCTTAAAGCTGATCACAGAAGCTCAAATATCATTTTAAGCCCCCTAAAATAATTAGCCTTCATAATTTTGGAATGGTTTCTGCATTAATAAATTGTAATTAAGTAAATGCAAATTAAAACCACAATGAATATCATTTACATCCATCAGGTAGATAAAAATTTCAAAATCTGGCAATACCAAGTGTCAGTGAGGATGTGAAGCAACAAGATCTTTCCTATTCAGCTGATGGAGAATGTAAATTAGTACAACCATTAGGGAACCTGTTTGGTGATATCTGGTAGAGTTGAAGATATGCATATACTACAACTTAACATTTTCACTCCTAAGCGTATCACCCCACACATGTGCAGAGGAAACATGAACAAGAATGCTCATTGCAATAGTGTTCCTAATAGTTAAAACTTTGGAAATGTCTGTCAACTAGAAAATGGAAAAATAGGTGGTGGAATATATATATATATATATATATATATATATATATATATATATAATGGAGAATGATACAGTAGTTAAAATAATGAACTAAAACATGGTTCTTGCTGGGAGAAGGGGAGATTTTACCACGAAAAGGACATCTGGCAAAGTCTGGAGACACTTTTGGTTATCACAACTGGGGGATAGGAGAAGATGCTACTGGCATCTAGTGGGCAGTGGCCAGGGATACCACTAAACATCCTTAAAAAACAAGAAATCCATTCACAGGAGTGTCTGGGTGGCTCAGTCAGTTGGGTATCTGACTTGATCTCTGCTCAAGTCATGATCTCCGGGTCTTGAAACAGACCTCTGCATGGGGCTCTGTACTCAACAGGGAGTCTGCTTGAGATTATTTCTCCCTCTCCCCCTGCCCCTAACCCCTGCTCACACCTGCTCGCTCTCAAAAATAAATAAATCTTTTAAAAAAAGAAATCCACTAACAAAGAATTATCTAGTCCCAAATGTCAATACAACAGAGCTTGAGAAACTAGAAGTATAAGCAGCAGCGTGGATAAATCTAATTAACATAGTTGAGGCAATAAAAATTTTCACAAGGACACAAAAGTCTAGAAACATAAAACAATACCATATATTGTTTCTGTATGCATACATATGTAGTAATGTTAGTGAAAATATAAAAATGTGCATGGGAATAACAAATGTCAAATTCAGAAGTTTGGGGAGGGAGGAAGGGATGCAACTGGAGCACAAAGAGGAATTTCAACTATATATGTAATGTTTAACTTCTTAGGCTGTGTAGTAGACATACACTTATCTTACAGGGCTTTCTATACTCTGTTGACCTAAATTCTTTTATTGTAAGAATTTTTAAAAGGAAAATAAATGAATGAACTTGGCAGACATTATGCTAAGTAAAATAAGCCAGACACAGAGAAAAACTGCATGATCTTACTTATATGTGGAATCTAAAAAATGTCAAACTCATAAGTAGAGACTAGAAGGGTGATGACCAGGGCCTGGAGGGGGGGTGCAGTGGAGGAGATGAAGAAGTGTTGATCAACGGTACAAAGTTTCTCACTCATCATCAGGGAAATAGAAATCAAAACTACAATTTGATATCACCTCACACCAGTCAGAATGGCTAAAATTAACACAAGAAACAACAGGAGTTGGCAAGGATGTGGAGAATCTTTTGGCGGAAATGCAAACAATGCAGCCAATCTGGAAAACAGTATGGAGGTTTCTCAAAAACTTAAAAATAGGGACACCTGGGTGGCTGAGTGATTGAGCTTCTGCCTTCGGCTCAGGGCATTATCCTGGAGACCCGGGTTTGAGTACCACATCAGGCTCCCTGCATGGAGCCTGCTTCTCCCTCTGCCTATGTCTCTGCCTCTCTCTGTCTCTCATGAATAAATAAATAAAATCTTTAAAAAAAAAAACTTAAAAATAGAACTACCCAATGATGCAGCAACTGCACTACTGGGTATTTACCCAAAGAATACAAAAACACTAATTCAAAGGGATACATGCACCCAATGTTTATAGTAGCATTATCAACAATAGTCAAATTATGGAAAGAATGCAATGTCCATCGACTGATGAATAAAGAAGATATTATTCAGCCATAAAAAAAATGAAATCTTGCCATTTGCAATGACATGGATGGAGCTAGAGAGTATTATTCTAAGTGAAATAAGTCAGATAAAGACAAATGATTTCACTCATGTGTGAATTTAAGAAACAAAAAAAGAGGGGCAGCCTGGGTGGCTCAGCGGTTTAGCGCCGCCTTCAGCCCAGGGCGTGATCCTGGAGACCCAGGATCGAGTCCAGCGTTGGGCTCTCTGCATGGAGCCTGCTTCTCCCTCTGCCTATGTCTCTGCCTCTCTCTCTGTGTGTCTCTCATGAATAAATAAATAAAATCTTTAAAAAAAGGAACAGACTTTTTTTGTATATATTTTTATTGGAGTTCGATTTTCCAACATATAGTATAACACCCAGTGCTCATCCCATCAAGTGCCCCCCCTCAATGCCCCTCACCTAGTCACCCCAACCCCACCTCCCCTTCCACTACCCCTTGTTCGTTTCCCAGAGTTAGGAGTCTCTCATGGTCTGTCTCCCTTTCTGATATTTCCCACTCTAAATGAATAAATCTTTTTTTAAAAAGGGCACTTTACATAAAAGGGCAACATTTCTTTAAACAAAATTTAAAATAGTGGGTACTATAGAGAAAAACTGATGCTTACCAGAGTGGAACTAGGTGAAGGGATGGGTTAAACAGGTGACAGGGATTAAGAAGGGCACTTTTTGTAATGAGCGCTGGGTGTTATATATAAGTGTTGAATCTATATTGTACAGTTGAAATTAATATTACACTGTATGTTAACCAACTGGAATTTGAATAAAAACTCTTTTTAAAAGGTAGAAAGTTTAAGTTATATAGGATTAATATCTGGAGATTTACAGCATGGTAACTATGACTACAAATATTGTATACTTGAAATTTGCTAAGAGAGATCTTAATCTCAAAAAACAAAAAAGGTAACGGTGGGGTAATGATTAATTAGCTTGACTGTGGTAATCACAATGTATAGGTATATCAAAACATCATATTACACACTTTAAATATATATAATTTTTATTTGTCAATCATACCTCAATAAAGCTGAGGAAAAAACATTTCTAAAAAGCCAGCTTATTTTAGGGGGAAATAAAGAAGAAAAATAAAGGGAATATGCAGAAATTGAGAAGTGTTACTAAATTTGAAATAATTCAATGTGAGACTAATGATAAACATATAAACAGCCCAAATCCCCCTACTGTACCATTTTATAAAAACAATCTCAATGTTGTTAATCAAACTGATGATTTCTAGCTGTGCAAACATTAAACCAGCTGCCTTCAAGGTATCTATATAATATTTCCAAATCTAGGATCCCTGGGTGGCGCAGCGGTTTGGCGCCTGCCTTTGGCCCAGGGCGCGATCCTGGAGACCTGGGATCGAATCCCACGTCAGGCTCCTGGTGCATGGAGCCTGCTTCTCCCTCTGCCTGTGTCTCTGCCTCTCTCTCTCTGTATGACTATCGTAAATAAATAAAAAATGATAATATTTCCAAATCTATTTAATTGTTTCCTACCCATTTTCTTTTATTTAAAATCACTATCACCTCTAGGGGCACTTGGTTGCTTAGTCTACAGAGCATGCAACTGTTGATCTTGAGGTCATGAGTTCAAGCCTACAGCTTACTTACAACAAAAAAAAAACAGCAAGATAAAATTACTACCAACTCTAAATTGCAAACAAAAAGGGAAAACATTAACTTCTCTATTGTCTTATATAATGGTACCTCTTTCGTTTAAATTGTGTAAGCCTTTATGGGACACCTGGGTTGCTCAGTGGTTGAGCGTCTGCCTTTGGCTAAGGGCGTGATCCTGGAGTTCCGGGATCAAGTCCCACAGCGGGTTCCCTGCACGGAGCCTGCTTCTCCCTCTGCCTATGTCTCTGCCTCTCTCTGTGTCCCTCATGAATAAATAAATAAATCTTTAAAAAATTGTGTAAGCCTTTAAAATGAAAATTGATCTCACACTTTAACCTATTTTCAAAATACCAAGTACCTAATCTCTTCCATCAGACAACTGTCATTATATAAATAAAGGATGAATATTCTAGATGAAACTGCTGGAGTAGACAAGCACGTTTTCAAAACATAAGTTGACCATTCCCAAAAGATTAGGAGTCCATACTTAAGACATATTAATAAAGTCAAATAAAGAACAGAATAGAACATTCAAATTGAGAAAAGGTAATGTGTCTTGTTGGTCATTTTTGTGACTCCTGGGCTAATTATTGCCTTGCTACAAAAGAGCTGTCCTTATAATAACAATATAGATGTTTCAATTTCTTGTAATACTGAATAGTTGACAAAACCATCATATACATGAATTTCTCAATTCTGCCATAAAATAGAGTGGTAGTCTCCTTTTAAAATTAAGGGAGCTAACACTCAGGCTTATTCACCCTTATACAGACAATTCAGGGTGAAGTCCAGACCTAACAATAGCCTCAAATGAATTAATAAGGCAATGTTTGCAAAATGCATAAAATAAAACCAGCCAAAGGTTTGGGGGTAGGGTGGGGAAAATGCTTGAGAAGTACTGATATCCTTCAATGTACACAGGTAGGGACAGGTTCTAACCAAACTGAGAAATAGTCCTCAAGTTACTAGGTGCCTTTCCACCAGGGGATGAGCATCTGCTGCCATGTCAATAACAGACTAGAGGGAAAAACATGTTTTTAGTACAGATAAAAATTTTCATTGCCTCAGACAACACCACTGTTATCCCAGAAAAGTAGAGGGTAGCAGGATTCAACTATCTGACAATGAAATGTGTCAGATACTTTTCAACCATATTATAGTATAATATGGTATTGCTGTAGCACTCACTCAGATTCTAAGAAGACTGCTATGATTTTTCCCCCTGTCAAAATAATGATCTAACTCAAGCTTGTCAGATACAATCTGTAGGTAAATAACAGACTGCTTGCAATGACATCACTTTCTTCATAAGGAAAAATCCACCTTACAACTTTAGTTCTAAGACAAAACAGGGACACGTGGGTGGCTCAGCGGCTTAGCGCCTGCCTTTGGTCCAGGGCGTGATCTTGGAGTCCCGGGATCGAGTCCTACATCGGGCTTCCTGCATGTAGCCTGCATCTCTATCTATGTCTCTGCCTCTCTTTCTCTCTCTCTCTTTCTCTCTCTCTCATGAATAAATAAATAAAACCTGCAAAAAAAAGCAAGTGTTTTTAAAAAAAATAAGACAAAACAGTACTACAAACCATGATGAAGAAACATCAAATATCTATGAAAAATAAAAGCAACTGTCAGTATTTAACCATTATAGAGAGTAAGTAGAAAAAGCATTTATTTTATATTCGCTGTAACTGATTAAGAATAAGAAAACTGTAAATAATAAAAGTTTGGTGAGGCTGAAAATAACAACTCGGTTTGGCCAAACTTTTCAAGTGTATTATTAATTTTATAAAAAACATTACTAGGGGCACCTGGGTGGCTCAGTGGTTGAGCACCTGCCTTTGGCTCAGGTCGTGATCCCCAGGTTCTGCTCAGTGGGGAGCCTGCTTCTCCCTCTCCTCCTCCCTCCCACTCATGCACTCTCGCTCTTTCTCAAGTAAATAAATAAAATAAAATAAAATAAAATAAAATAAAATAAAATAAAATAAAAATAAAAAAAGAAAGAACAATGTATCTATTCAATATGGTCAAGGGTGCAGAAAAATATTCTACCATACTGTCAGTGAAGTGCAAATCATTATGGCCTTTTTTGGAGGGCAATTTTGCAATACCTATCAAGATATGACCCAGCAATTGTACACAAAAAAATCTAAACTACAAAATACACAGATGTAGAAGGCTATAGGATAAGTAGTTAAAACAGTCAAAACTTGGAGACTCTCTAAATGTCTGTCAATACAGAAATAAACTGTGATGTATTCATACTATAGAAGACTACACAGCTGTTAAAGAATGAGCTAAATCTGTCTTGATTCAACTGAAAATGATGAAAGCGTATCAATGAATAGAAAAAAAGTTTCGAAAGATACAAACTATTAAAAAATAATTACCCTTTGAAGGGGTGACTTTTTTTTTACTTTATATACTTCCATATTATTATAATTTCATGAAAATAAGCATGTAATACTTTAGTATTCAGAAAAATATAATAAATAAAAGGCTAAAATTTCCAAACATATTTTCTTTGCTGGAAACAGATGCATATATTTTTTTCCTAGAGCATAGACATTTGCAGATAGCTTTTTTTTTTTCAAATACAAAAGAGGAAGAAAGTCACATACAGTTCTTATTTTTAAAAACAAGCAAAGGTTAAGGATGACCAAAAAAAAGAGATTGCAAAAAATAAAGGAAATGAGGAAAAGAAGAATATGAGCAGACTGATAGAAAACCTACAGAAAGGAATTCTTTTAGTGCTGGGCATGAAAACAATGAGCAGAATATGATTCTGTAATCTTAAATTGGAAAGAGAAGTGAAAAGAAAAACTGAGATATACTTTCCTTAGTCACAGAAGGGGAGTTTAAAATAAACAGCAGCAATAAAAAAATTTCACTACAATTAGTTTTAAAAACCTAGGAAAATCCACCTATAATCAGGAAATTATACAAAGCCTCAAGAGAAAGATGAACAAACCAGTTTCTAAACTGCCTGATTGGAATCTTTGGAATAACTAGGAAAACACACAGCATCTCCTAATAATCTGACTTTAGGAATAAATTTGGGACAAAGGAATTTGCAAAATTTCTATAACCAAATTAATTGAATCTTCTCCAAAACTAGTAATATAGAAAGTCTATCAAATTAGGAATAAGACACATAAGTTACATTAAACCCTATGAATAGGGACACCTGGGTGGCTTAGCAGTTGAGTATCTGCCTTCAGCTCAGGGCATGATCCTGGGGTCCTGGGATCCAGTCCCGCATCAGGCTCCCCACCGGGAGCCTGCTTCTCCTTCTGCCTATGTCTCTGCCTCTCTCTGTGTGTCTTTCATGAATAAATAAAATCTTTTTTTTTAAAAAAAGCTCTGTGAATAAGCAATTATAGAGTCTTGCACGTTAAACGACGATTTTGACATTAGGAGATAATACGGTGGTTTGGAGTTCAGAGAGTCTCTTTTTCAGACTCAAAAACAACAAGCAACACCAATAAATCTGCCTTGGGCAAAATAACTTTAGAGTTATGCTGCCTTGATAATCAAGATATTATGCTCATTTCAACTTCCCTAAAAACAGTAAAACTGATAAATCACTTTTCTGACCATTCTTCCTACTCAAAAGGCTGAATGAAAGACCTGGATTGCTACCTTGTCACATCATTTCCAATCCTTGGACTTATAAATTGACATTGTTCTCAGAGAAACAAATTCTCTTAATAAAATATGCTTAATTAATAAGCAGAGAAATATAATAATTTATTCTCATAATCTTTAAGGTATCTAATATAAAGATGTTTTATATTTAGTTTAAAATAGCATGTAGGGCAGCCCGGGTTGCTCAGTGGTTTAGGGCCGCCTTCAGCCCAGGGTGTAATCCTGGAGACCCGGGATTGAGTCCCACATCGGGCTCCCTGCATGGAGCCTGCTTTTCCCTCTGCCTGTGTCTCTCCCTCTTTCTGTCTCTCATGAATGAATAAATAAAATCCTTTAAAAAAATCCTATTCATATAGCGCCTCAATATCTCCCTGAAAAAATATTTAAGACTTAGTAATAAACTTAATGCGTATGAAGATATTGTGAAAACAAGTTAATTCTACCCAAATTAATCTATACTTTAAGAGAATCAGTGGGATTTTGAGGTAAGTAAAATCTGACACAATGATCCTAAGGTTGATATGAAAGAATAAAGAATAAACATCTAAGAATGCACAAATTGTGAAAGAATGGTAAGGGGAAAGTATGTATATGTATATATTTACACACTAAAATATGACTTTCCATATATCACTGTATATAAAATAGAGACAGCATTTCCTTTTTTTATTAGGATTTTATTTTTTTAAGTAATCTCTACACCCAATATGGGGTTCAAACTCATAACCCTGAGATCAAGAGTCCCATGCTCCATGGACTGAGTCAGCCAGGTACCCCAAAACAGCATTTCAAGTAGGTGAAGAAACAGTGGCTCACTTAACAAATAGCATTGGGACAAGTGGTTAATCATTTTAGAAAAAAATAAAGTTAGTTCCCTGTTATATATCTAAATTTTAGATGCATTGCAAATTTAAATGTGAAATACAAAAGCTACTGAAAGAAATTATAAGCAAAAATTAGTATAACATTGTGATAGAGAAAGCCTTTTTTAAGCATGATACCAAAGGCAAGGACATAAAAAATAAAACCTGCATAAGGAAAAAAGCACAGATAAAAGATAAACAACAAATTATAAAAATGGAATAGCAATATATATGATAGGCAAGTGATTAATATCTTTAGTATACAAATATCTCTTACACATCTATAACAAAAAGATGAGCACCCAAAAGAAAAAATGCACAGTGGAAATAAGCAGGCAACTCATAAATGAAAAGATACAAATGGTCATAAAGTCTCACTCATCATGGAAGATAAATATAAGCAGATAATCTTTTTCACATAACAGACTAACAAAGCTTAAAAAGAATTTTAATAACATCTGGTGTAAGTGTGGTTAAATGGACACACTCCTACACTGTTAGTGGGAGCATGAAATGGTAGCTTTCTATTTTTTTTTAAAGATTTTATTTATTTATTCATGAGAGACACAGAGAGAGATGCAGAAACACAGGCAGAGGGAGAAGCAGGCTCCATGCAGGGAGCCCAACGTGGGACTCGATCCTCCTGGGTCTCCAGGATCATGCCCTGGGCTGAAGGCAGCGTTAAACCGCTGAGCCACCTGAGCTGCCCAAATGGTAGCTTTCTGAACAAAAGTTGGCAGTATGTTATCAAAAGTCTTAAAAACTATTAACCACTTTTTTTTTATTAACCACTTTTATATATGTTACTGGAAGTATATATTTGTACAACTTTTCTGGGGGCCATTTTGGCACTATTTATCAAAATATTTAATGTATATGCCCTATAACCTAGCAACTCCACTTCTAGTAATTTTATATAAAAGATATGCTCATAAAGATATTTATATAAGAAGGGAAACCTGGGTGGCTCAGTGGTTGAGCGTATGCCTTTGGCTCAGGTTGTGATCCTGGGGTCCTGGGATCGAGTCCCGCATTAGGCTCCCTGCAGAGAGCCTGCTCTCCCTCTGCCTATGTCTCTGCCTCTCTCTGTGTCTCTCATGAATAAAAAAATAAAATCTTTCTAAAAAAAAGATATAGGGACGCCTGGGTGGCTCAGCAGTTGAGCATCTGCCTTTGGTTCAGATTGTGATCCCGGGGTCCTGGGATCAATCCCTGCATCGGGCTCCTTGCACGGGTCCTCCTTCTCTCTCTGCCTCTCTCTGTGTGTCTCTCATGAATAAATAAATCAAATATTTTTAAAAAGATATATACACGTATATATATACATATATATATATATACACACAAGAATATTCATTGAAGCAGTTTATTATTATAACACAGAACCGAAAACAACCTAAATATTAATCAAAAAGGAATTAATTTAAATAAAATACAGCATATTCACACAATGGAATATCATACAACCATTTAAAAAAATAAGGTAGGTCAAATTTCTTGATATAAGATGTACAAGATATGTTAAATGGAAGATGGAAACTGCAAAATAGTGTGTACATACATATATAGTAATATACATATTATATATGCATATATATTATATTATGATCATACATAGTATGATCCCATGTGCAAAAGAGGAAAAAAAAAGAGGCATTACATAGGCTTGAAAATGCACTGAAAATTTTTGAGGAGTATACAAGAATCTACTAACAGTTTCTTAGAGAAGGGGGCTGGGAAGTCAGAAAATTTTACTTTTCACTTTTGTATTGTAACATTTTATCACTATGAACATACATATTACCTTTGATTTTAAAAATGAGCTTAGGGATGCCTGGGTGGTTGCCATTTGGGTGTCTGCCTTCGGCTCAGCGCGTGATCCTGGAGTCCCAGGATCGAGTCCCACATCGGGCTCTCTGCATGGGGCCTGCTTCTCCCTCCACCTCTGACTCTGTTTCTCTCTGTGTCTCTCATGAATAAATAAATAAAATCTTTTTTAAAAAAAATAAACTTAGAAAAAGTGCCACTCTCTGATCTGGAAGAGTTAGTTGTATGATACCTGATGTTTATGAGAAGATTTAAATTTATTTTTAAAACGGTATTAAAATAGGGGCACTTGGCTGGCTCAGTAGGAAGAGAGTGCAACTCTTGTCCTTGGGGTTGTGATTTCCAGCCCCATGTTGGATGTAGAGATTACTTAAATTTTTTTTAATATTTTTTAAAAGGCACTAAAAATGAATGAGCCTTTTGAAAATTTCAATGACATGGATGGAGCCAGAGAGTATTATGCTAAGCAAAATAAGAAAAACAAATACCACAGGATTTCACTTATATGTGGAATTTAAGAAACAAAACAGATGAACATATGGGAAAGAAAGAGAGCCAAACCAGAAAACAGACTCTTCTACAGAGAACAAACTGAGGGTTAGTGGAGGGGGAGGTGAGTGGGGGCATGAGTTAAATGGGTTATGGGTATTAAGGGTATTTGTGATGGGCACTGGCTGTTGTATTTAAGTGATGAATAACTAAACCCCCTACACCTGAAACTAATATTACAAAGTATGTTAACTGGAATTTAAATAAACTTGAAAAAAAGAAAACATTCTCTGGAAAAATATCTTGTTCCCTCTAACATTTAAACTTTAAGATACTTACAAAAGGAAAGCATTTACCTTATTTTAGCACCTTCCATCCTGGGCTGCCTGTACTACAAGATAAAAGCTTTTCTGTAACAATCTGAAGAGCTCAAGTAGTTTGCTTATAACACTTCAAGTAGTTTGCTTATAACATTTATCATTAACTTACCCATATGGTTTACTGAATGATCAAGCAGTAGTAAAAGTTCATCTGATATGATCAGCAAATTCCAATGAAATGAGAAGGCTTTTGGTTTTAACATAGAATTCCCCATTTTTTTTTAAATTTTATTTATTTATTCACGAGAGACACAGAGAGAGGCAGAGACACAGGCAGAGGGAGAAGCAGGCTCCATGCACCGGGAGCCCGACGTGGGATTTGATCCCGGGTCTCCAGGATCGCGCCCTGGGCCAAAGGCAGGCGCCAAACCGCTACGCCACCCAGGGATCCCTAGAATTCCCCATTTTTTAAATGAAAAAGGCACTTCCATGACTTTCCATATGACATTACAGTTAATAAAGTTGCATTTACTTTCATTAGGTGAACTGCACTTTATATGCTACCAAGTTGATAATACAGATTTCGGGGGAGAGGAATAATTAGTTGCCTTTATTTCTACTTATAAGAGTTGACAGACCAGAATGTATTTAACCCTCACTACATGCCTGTTACTTTGGTGAGAGTTGGCAACAGAGGTTGGGGGTGGGAAGGATGTGAGAACCACTTCCAAAATTCCCTCATGCTATCCCTTTATAGCCAACACTTCCCTACATCCCTAAATCCTGGCACCCACTGATCTGTTTTCTTCTTTACACTTTGGCTTTTTCAGATTGTCATATAAGTGGAATCACATAAGGCTACATAAGCCTTTTGAATCTGGCTTCTTTCACTTAAATACATACTAAGATTCACCTGATATTGCATGAATCAACAGGCAGTTCCTCTTTTGTCATGGGGTAGTATTTCACAGTATAGGTATAGAACAATCTGTTTATCCATCAGTTGAAATAACTGGGTTGCTTCTAGATTTTAGTGATTAGTACTTAATAATGCTGCTCTAAATACTCAGATATAGGTTTTTACGTGAACATAGGTTTCATTTCACTTAGATAGCTAGAAGAATTGCTGAATCATATGGCAAATATATGTTTAATTTCATTAAAAAACTAGCAAACTCTCTTCTAAAGTAGCTGTACTATTTTTCATTCCCACTAGCAATATCTGAAAGTTACAGTTGTTCTGTCTTGCTAACACTTGGTATTGCAGCTTTGTTTTGTTTTGACATAGGTGTATAATGGTATCTCACTATAATGTTTTAAAGTATTTTTTAAAGCACTGTTAGGTTCACAGCAAAATTGAACAGAAAGTATAAGATTTCCCATATACTCTTCCCCTCCCATGTACAATCAACCTTCTCCACTATCAACATCCTGAATCAGATTGTACATGTTACAATCATCACTGTGGATTTAATTTACATTTCTCTAACGGTTTTCATTTGCATCAGCCTAATTTGCATTTACTTTATTTGCTTATTTGTATGTCTTCTAGATGAAGTGTCTATTCAGAACTTTTGCCCATTTTGTTATCGGGTTATTTTTCTAATTGTTGAATTTTGAAATTTGAGGGTTTTAAATTTTAAAACCTACAATTTTTCATCAGAAATGTTATTTGCAAATATTTTCTCCCCATCTGTGACTTGTCTTTGCATTTTCTTTCATATGACAAAAAATTTTAATTTTAATAAAGTCCAAATAACCATTTTTTCATGTATGGATTATGCTTTTGGGATAATATAGATTTCTAATCACATTTCTTTGTTCATGTCTTTTTGCATGGAGTAACATTTCTCCTAATTAGCAGCCTCAGTCACAAAGGCTGAGAACAAATAAACAAAAACTGCCACTAATATTGTTTAATGGGTACAGAGTTTCAGTCTGGGAATACTAGAAAAGTTCAAGAGACAGATGGTGATGATGGTTGCATAACAACATGAATTTACTTAATGCTACTAACCTGACACTTAGAAAATGGTTAAAATGGTAAAATTTTGTTACCATGATAATATAACTTTACCATAATAAAAAGGAAAAACTGCAACCAAGCAACAATATGTCAGGGATGTCTATGTTCCAAAGCTCATACATATTTGTTAAAACACTTCAAGCAGTACTGAAACCAATGCAATGGAGCCAAAGATTCACTTTGGATCCATGGAAGATGAATGAAGATTCTTTTCCAAGATGAAAAATAGCCAGACAAAATGAGCCATGTAGAAAAGTTGTCTCTTTTAGTCCTCATACTCATAAGGCAGATAGTATACTACGCTTCTTTCTTTAAAAAAAAAAAAGATTTATTTATTCATTCATGAGAGACACAGGGAGAGAGAGGCAGAGACAGAGGCAGAGGGAGAGGCAGTCTCCTCGCAGGGAGACCAATGTGGGACTCGATCCTGGAACTCCGGGATCACACCTTGAGCCTGAGCCAAAGGCAGATGCTCAACCACCCGGGCATCCCCGCTTCTTTCACAATAAAAAGAGCTGAGGCTTGGAGGGCAAAGTTGCCTGTTCCAGGTCATACTTGAGTCAGTAAATCAAGGAGTGAAGATGAGTAGAAGCTACCAGACAATCCAAACCCAGAGCTCTAACTGTAGACCATTCCCCTGTACTACCTCTAAATCTCTGAAGAATAACTCTCTCTTCAGCTTTTATGTTTAAAATTTTTTAAGTTTTAAGAATTACAAATAATTTAACAAACATTCCTTGGGGATTGTTGAATGTAATTTCACTACATTGGTTTCCCACAATACATTGAACAAAGATAAGCTACATGTTATTTTACTTTGCAATGGAGTAGATAACAGCTCTAATCTAAAGTCAAATGACCTTATGTCAAATCCTGGCTCTGGCTTTGTGCTGAAATAACTTACGCATTTTAGTTCATATGAATGAAATTTCCAACTTGGGGTGATAAAATCATAGCACTAGAAACTTGTTCACTCAAATGTGCTGCTTTTCTCATCTTGAGGTTTCAAGATATAGGTAAGTTCACTGATACTGTGAAGACCTAGTAATGCTTAGAATACTTTGAATCTCTATAAAAGTTAGCTATTAATTGTAGGGTGGGTTTTTTTTGCTATTATTGTTTATAAAAAAGAGTTACCTTGGACAAATCTATAAAATATAAGTATTTAAGAGCACGTGTTCCAGAATCAGTCTACCTTGGTTTGAATCCTGGCTCTGTCATTTGCTGAATTTAAAGCCCTGGACCTGTTAATTTGTCTCTTTAAGCTTCATTTTTCCACAGCTGAAAAATAAAAATTATTAAAACATTGCTGTAAGAATAAAATGAAACAATCTATGCAAATTGCTTAGTACAGTCCTTCATATACAGTAAGCCATCAGTGCACATGAACTGGGTTTGGGGTTTTTTTTTAAGATTTCATTTATTTATTCATGAGAGACAAAGAGAGAAAGGCAGAGACATAGGCAGAGGGAGAAGCAGGTTCCCTGTGGGGAGCCAGATGTGGGACTCAATCCCCGGACCCCGGGATCACGCCCTGAGCAGAAGGCAGATGCTCAACCCCTGAGCCACCTAGGCATGCCGAACTGCTATTGTTTTTTTATTAGCAATGTCAAAATGTGCCTATAGCATTAGGAATCAAATCATAAAAAGGGCATTTTGCAAATCTGCAGAGACAGCAATACTCTAATCAATTCTTAGAGAACTAAAAAAAAAAAAAATTAAAAAAAAATTCTTAGAGAACTGTCACATCTCTTATTTGATACTCATAAACACTGACCTCTCCATTAAAAGCTACCCTTTGCCAGTCTCTTAATATCACAATCTTCTTGTTTTACACTTTACCATACTGTTTATCACTACTTGATATCTATGTACTTTAATTATCTACTATCTGTCTTCCCCTTCCAAAATGTAAGCTCCATAAAAGTAGGGAGGCATAATGTTTAAAAACAGACTTGAGGGGATCCCTGGGTGGCGCAGCGGTTTGGCGCCTGCCTTTGGCCCAGGGCGCGATCCTGGAGACCCGGGATCGAATCCCACGTCGGGCTCCCGGTGCATGGAGCCTGCTTCTCCCTCTGCCTGTGTCTCTGCCTCTCTCTCTCTCACTGTGTGCCTATCATAAATAAATAAAAAAAAAAACAGACTTGAGAGCCAGACTGTCTGATTCCTATCTCTGCCACTTGCTATGTGTCCTTGGGCATGTTACTTAAGTTCTGTGCCTCAGTTTCCTTATCTATAAAACAGAGATAACAACATCTGTTCCCACAGGGTTGTAATGAGAATTATAAGACTTAATATATATAAAGCACTTAGCAAAACAGTAAGCACTCAATAAATGCTATTATTATTGACCTGTCATTCCAGTAGCCTGAGTAGTCCTCAGCACAGAGCAGGCACCCAATAAATATTAACCTAGTAAAATAATAATGAGCTTAATGATCCAATTGGAGCCAGTCTTATAGCTCAAGACATCCCTAAAAGAGTTGGAAGCAAAGGAGAGGGACTGGGAAAGGTGCTTTCTGCAGGGTCAAAACCTCTGTTCTGACCCCATCTTCCACCCTAAGTATTAAAGCCTGCTAATCACCATGGGACATGATGTAAATTCTAGAGCTGCCTTTGACAACTAGGAAGTCCCTGGGCACCACATCTCCTTTCTCAACATTCATCAAGAGGTTACCATGAACAGTATTTTGCACATATTACCTCATTTAATCCTTACAACAATCTTGAGGTAAATACTATAATTACCTCCATCTTACAGATGGGAAAACTAAGGTAGAAATAGGTTAAATAACTTGTCCACAGCCACATTATTCCCCAGGGTAGGATGGGGAAACAAACAAGAGGATCACCTTAGTGTAGCAGGAAACAGAAGAGACCTGAGGGGTCCAACCCTGTTCTATCAGTTTTTATTTTTTTTAAAGATTTTTATTTATTCATGAGAGACAGAGAGAGAGGCAGAGATACAGGCAGAGAAAGAAGCAGGCCCCCTGCAGGGAGCCCGATGTGGAACTCAATCCTGGGATCCCAGGATCTTGCCTTGAGCCAAAGGCAGGCGCTCAACCACTGAGCCACCTAGGTGTCCCTGTTCTGTCAATTTTTAAAACATTTCCTTTATTTTCAGCCATGGGTCTCCTCCTCACCTTTCAGTAATAAATACTTACCTCCAAATTCTGAACCTCTCATGGGTACTATGATAAAAGACCTCACTTTCATTGATATCTCCCTCTGCAGGCAAGATTCCCCCTCTTCTGTTTCCTATGTTCCACTTATGTGTTTAAACCTTTCGTCTGCTGATGTTCCTCTTCTGTTCTCTTTGTCCTTGTGGGTTTAAGCCTTTTAAAATGTCTTTACTATCGGGATGCCTGGGTAGCTCAGTGGTTGAGCATCTGCCTTTGGCTCAAGGCATGATCCCAGAGTCCCGGGATCGAGTACATCGGGCTCTCTGCGTGGAGCCTGCTTCTCCTCCCTCTTCTTATGTCTCTGCCTCTCTCTGTGTGTCTCTCATGAATAAATAAAATATTTTTTAAAATTTGTTTACTATATCATATTAGTGGAGTTTGAGACAGACAAGAGCTAAACATGTGTGGTTGGGTGGCCATATTTAACTCCATATACTACTTTTATGATTTTTTTTCAAATAAAGATTTAAAAACTGGAAGATGATGCTGATAGTAGGTAGAAATATGGGTAAAGGGGAAGATAATAAAAGGGAAAAGTAATTAAAAGTTACTGAGTTACTATTATATGCCAAGGATTTTAAAATACTATAATCCTAACAACCATGTTAAACTGTCCTCCCTCCTTGGGCACTTGATGGGATGAGCACTGGGTATTATACTATATGTTGGCAAATCAAACTTCAATAAAAACAAATGGAAAAAATAAACTGCTCTCCTTTTGAATATGAAATTCAAGTTCAGAATAATGAGAGCTTCTTTGCCTAATGCCAAGAAGCTAATGAATGATAGAGTCTGATTCTAAGTCACATCTCTTAGACTCCCCAAAAGTATGTTCTTTCCTCTACTTGATTTGTCTAGAAACAACAGTTCAGGCAAAAGATGAGGGCCTGAACTAAGATAACAGTCATTAAAGTTGAAATAGGGAGTGGGTTCAAGAGATTCTTTGCATATACTATAGCAGCAGTATAGCACTGCTCTCAAGTACTCAACTATAAACAGAACACTAGTGATCAGCTTTGTACAGGTATTTGCAAATACTAATATTCACACATGGCATTTTGGTGACAAATACAATTTAACATGAATGTCCAACTTCACTCATTCTGAAAAGACACACAAACAGTATCCCCCCTCCCCAAACAAACATTAAACTTTCCAATTATTTCCATTTCTCCTACTTCCTTATCATTTCCTAGCTGTTTTTTCTTTCTGTTTCTTCTGAGTAGCTATTCTTTTGATTCTGGTCCCCAAAGTTCTATAGAATCCCCTCCCTCTGGTCCCCTACCTGGTGCAAACACATACATTCTAGCAACGTTTCCTCCCCAAGTTAAAACTGCAACTGGTTATCCTGTCCTGAAAGTGTTGACTAGGTGCCTTAACAGTGAATCAAGAAAAGAAATATCCATTGAGTGCCTATTTCTCTGAAACATATGATAGGTCTCAATAAGTATTTACTGAATTTAAAATGGGTTATTTATTTATTATTTTTCAATTTAAAAATGGGTTCCTTGAATGCAACTTACAGAACATGGAAACAGTGGGTTTTCTGTGTTTGGCAGCAGCAGTCCTAGCAAGGGGCTTCGTATGGGTTTGGGACTCCAGGGAACAAATGAAAAGTCAGGAGCTGGCTGGCATGCTAGGAGATGGAAGCAGGACCTTCCTGGTGATCCCGCACCTCAATGATAAAGCCATGTTCTTTACTCCCACTGTGCTATGCCCGGCCTGCCTAAAATACTGGCTGTCCTTGCTCTGCTTCTGTGCAGGGTTCTCTGTTGTAGGGCACTAAGTGAATATACCAAAGGCCCCTTCTCTGGGTGCTTCACTGAGAATCAGTGGCCCTAGCTTGTAGACTGTAGCAGCCAGCTTCCTAGGTGGATTGGGAGATGTCACCAGCTTGCGTACTTCATTGCCAGCAGGATTGGGGAGCATAAGAGAACTATTCACATTTTGTTCCATTTAATACCTATATTTCTGTTGGGAACTATGACTGTACTCATTCTGTGGAACTTTTTTATGTGAAAGGACCAAGAATAATGATCTTGGGACGCCTGGGTGGCTCAGCAGTTAGGCGTATCTGCTTTCGCCCCAGGATGTGATCCTGGAGTACCGGGATTGGATCCTGCGTCGGGCTCCCTGCATGGAGCCTGCTTGTGTCTCCCTCTGCCTCTGCCTATGTCTCTGCCTCTCTCTTTCTGTATGTCTCATGAACAAATAAATAAAAATCCTTAAAAAAAAGAATAATGATCTTACAATGGGACACCAAACAGAATCTAGACTGTATCATGCCTGCCTAACCCTTAAAATTTTACTACTAAAGATAGCAAAGGACCTTCCTGCTGCTTTTAAAATCCATTTTGTGGGGTGCCTGCGTGGCTCAGTTGGTTAAGCATCTGACTTCAGTTCAGGTCATGATCTCACAGTCCTGAGATGAAACTTCATATCCAGCTCCCTGCTTGTGGGGAGTCTGCTTCTCCCTCTCCCTCTGCTACTACCCTGTCTCTCCTGCATGCTTACATGCATGCACATGTGCACTCTCTCAAAATCTAAAAAAAGAAAAAAAAGAAAAAGAAAAAATCAATTAAAATAAAATAAAATCATTTGTGCTATTAAGATGCATATGTCAAATTGAAGAGAGAGACTCAGATCATTAGATTAGAAAATAATTTTAGAATCCAACATCCACCATCTTTCAATGAAGAGGCCTTTCATTTTTTTTGAAAAGGCCTTTCTTTTTTTTAAAGATTTCATTTATTTATTCATGAGACACACACACACACACAGAGAGAGAGAGAGAGAGAGAGAGAGAGAGAGAGAGGCAGAGACGCAGGCAGTGAGAGAACCAGGCTCCATGCAGGGAGCCTGATGTGGTACTCAATCCCAGGTCTCCAGGATCACACCCTGCACCAAAGGCAGGTGCTAAACCACTGAGCCACCCAGGGATCCCTGAAGAGGCCTTTCAAAGATGACTTTACCATACAGAAAAGATGGACTGAGAAAACAAAAATTGACCCTGACGCTGAATTACAATAATAATTGCACAACTGCATAAATGAACTATTCATAGACAATGGGTGAATTTTATGGTATGTAAAATTATACCTCAATAAGCTACTTTTAACCAAAAAATGGGTTCCTTGAACAGTTGTTTCTCAGTTGATTTTGAAGATGAACCATGTTTTCTCATAGAAAGAACATTATACATGATGGCTAGGTTCACATATTGATCTTCAGAAGTTTCTTGGCTAGGTTCACAGATTGATCTTCAGAAGTTTCTTGGCAATAATGAAGCTAGATTATATATTAATAGTATTTTAGCACTGACTTTTATGAAGAAATGCACAGTGAGTTCCAATTAGGAAATCAAGATGCCAACAGACACTTATCTCCTATTTACATTTTCAGCTCTAGAAAAGATGTCTCTGCCCCATGCAGGCAGTGATAAGGGTAAGTGATGCCTATCTTCAACAACAATAACAAGTGAACTCATGCCAGGTCTTTCATGGATAATTAAGTCAGGTCCTGGTATTCTGCTTAGGAAAGCAATATATTACTGAATGAAATACTTGATATATTTTACAAGGTCTTTTACACAAAATCTTCATTATAAAAATAGTTTTGGGGCACCCGGGTGGCTCAGTCAGTTAAGCATCGGACTCTTGATTTCAGCTCAGGTCCTAATCTCAGGGTCCTGGGATCGAGCCCCGTGTCAGACTCCTCACTCAGTAGGGTCGGCTTGTCTCCCTCTCCCTCTCCTCCTGTTCATGTGCTCCCTTGAATGCTCTATCCCTTGCTCTTAAATAAAACAATCTTAAAAAAATAGTTTTGAGTGAATTAATTCTGATGCACTGTGGATGGGAACACAAACTAAAACCCTGTAGGGTTTCTAAAAGATAATTTGGCAATATTTATCAAAGCCTGAAAATATGCATGCCCTTTTAACACAGAAATGCCAATTTTTTAATTTATTTATTTTACAGAGAAGGAGAGAGAGAGAGAGAGAGAGAGAGAAAGAACAAGTAGGAGGAGTGGCAGGCAGAAGGAGAGGGAAAAGCAGACTCCCCACTGAGCAGGGAGCCCAATGCAGTGCTCCATCCCAGGACCCTGGGATCAAGACCTGGGCCAAAGGCAGATGCTTACCTGAGTAAGCCACCCAGGTGCCCCACTTTTGGAAGAATTTATATCATAATCTTAACAGCTACTACTTAGATGATAGAATTAGGGTAATAATCACTTTCTTCATTCATTTAGTCACCAAATATTTATTAAATTCCTACTATATTTCAAGTACTATTCTAGATGCTGGTGATAGAGCAAGTGAAGAACATAGACACAGTTGACACCGTCATGGAGCTTACATTCTCATGTGGGAGATGGACAGTAAGCCAACAAAGTAATATATAAAATCAAGTAGTGATGTTATAAAGAAAAAAACAAAACCCTGTAAAGACAGATATCAAAATATTGCCTAGATTTTGTTTTTACATTGACCATTTACTAATTTTCTAATAAGAAAAAAAAGTATTTCTACTTTTAAAAAAGTTAATGTATTTCAATGATACATTTGGAGGATTCATACATTGATAAGGCACTGGACCAAGACACATTTAAGACCTCTGAATGACTAAAATTTAAAGGGTAGACTTCAGTTATCTGGAAAATTCACTTCTGTGAAATTCCTCATTCCTCACCAATGCTTAGTAAAAGGTACTACAGATCACAAAGACCCTGGACTGCACTGGAGGCTCAATTTCATGGGATCCTCAGAGGCTCACTTAAAACTTCTCTACAGATGAGCCTATTAAACCCCAAAAAAGCTATTTACTTTCAATTCCAAAACTGTAGATCTACAACTCCAGAGACATTTGTTGAGATCACTTTATGGAGATGAAAAAAAAAAACTATTACTTTTTACAAATGTATATAGTGAGCCAAGGCTTTCCTTGGTTCTCTGAAACCATGAAAGGTTTTGTTGTTGTTGTTGTTGTTGTTGTTGTTGCTTTAAAAAGATTTTACTGGGATGCTTGGGTGGCTCAGCGGTTGAGCTTCTGCCTGTGGCTTGGGTATGATCCTGGGTCTGGGGATGAGTCAGGGAGCCTGCTTCTCCCTCTGCCTATGGCTCTGCCTCTCTCTGTGTGTCTCTCATGAATAAATGGATAAAATCTTTAGAAATAAAAAATAAAAAGATTTTATTTACTTGTTTGAGAGGTGGAGAGTGAGAGCACATGAACGAGGGCAGGGGGCAGAGGGAGAGGGAGACTCCACACTGAGCAGGGAGCCCAAGATGTGTCTTGATCCCAGGATCCCAAGATCATGACCCAAACTCTAAGGCAGACGCTCAACGACTGAGCCACCCAAGGGTTCTTTTAAGGCAAAAGAGTCTAGAATAAAGGCAAAAGGGATCTAGAGTTGAAAGCACAGAGACATGAGCATAATATTCTGGAAGTCCAAAGGAGTAAGTTTCTAAGTGCAGCCTCCATTGATAAGTAAAAATATGTATAAAGTGTTTGAAATTACAAATACATCTAGGTATCATAGACCCTCCTATCAAAAGAAAAAAAAAGCATGGGAATTGATGATGACTATTTTAGTGACCTATCTCTTCTCTGGACAAGTCTTCCTCTTAACTAACAAACTACGCTCAGAAAACTGTGAAGCAGAGTTAGAGGTATAGCTAATGACACCAGAAGACAAGTACACACAGGGATGAGATATATAATTTTGGCTTCATTAATACTGTTAAATCAGCCAAACCATAAACGTATCAGGTAGATTTATATCACCAACACCATGCACACTAACATTTAACTTGTGTTGAAGGAAACTATAATACTCAGTACATGTGGTATATCTTGGTGACTCATCTTGCTGATTATGCAAAAATATCTCCCCTATCAGGTAAGAATATAATTAATCTTTCCAGGACTTAAAAAAAAAGTAGTTAAAATATTGGTAGAAAAACTATTTTGTCTTGGGGCACCTGGGTGGCTCAGTCAGTTAAGCATCTGCCTTCAGTTCAGGTCATGATTTCAGGGTCCTGGGATCGAGCTCCACAGGGAGCCTACTTCTCCCTCTCCCTCTGCCACTCGCCCTGCTTGTGCTCTGCCACTCTTTTACTCTCTCCCACAAATAAATGAAAAAAAAATTTTAACTGTTTTGTGAGGGATCCCTGGGTGGCTCAGCGGTTTAGCACCTGCCTTTGGCCCATGGCGTGATCCTGGAGTCCCAGATCCTGGAGGATCTAGTCCTGCGTCAGGCTCCTGGTATGGAGCCTGCTTCTCCCTCTGCCTGTGTTTCTGCCCACCCACCCCACTCTACGTCTATCATGAATAAGTGAATAAGATCTTTAAAAATAAATAAATAAAAAATAAATAAAAATAAAAATAAAAATAAATAAATAAAAATAAAAGGTTTTTTTAAAAAACTGTTTTTGTCTTAATTCTTAGAGATGGAATATTTGTATGCTATGACTAAAACATAAAAATATGTATCTATTTTTCAAAATAGTTTGACTACTCCTAACATCCATATTTTTCATATTTTTTTTATCAAACCAAGGTTCAAAGAACAATTTTCAGTATGAACCAAGCAGACACCCTGTAAATATAGTCCAGATCTATATCCCCACCCACACCCAACCCCTTAATTCCTTTAATGACCTGTTTAATACACTTCAGTTAAGGAAGGTGAAAATCTGATAACATTCTCTCCTGTTCAAAGTTCAATCACCATCAGAACATATAAGGATGAAAAACTATGTACTAGGAATGTACGGGGAGTTCAGCTTTTAAAAAGAGACTAGAAGTTCCAAATTGTCAAAAGCAACTGTTTAGCTGGGTATTTTTTGATACAGATAAATGAGAATGAATTCAGAAAAGGCCTATATTATTCCATACACTTTAGAGTTTTTAACTGGGAAGTTTCAACTGCTTTGTTTTTTTGTTTAGGCTCCACACCCAATATGGGGCTTGAACTCATGAAACCTGAGCCAGCCAGGCACCCCTCAAGTGCTTTG
Organism: Nyctereutes procyonoides; assembly: GCF_905146905.1. Lineage (NCBI taxonomy): Eukaryota > Metazoa > Chordata > Mammalia > Carnivora > Canidae > Nyctereutes > Nyctereutes procyonoides. The sequence goes on along the minus strand of NW_026575125.1, from coordinate 58,969,969 downwards.
TTATCACAAGCAAGCAGAAGCCATAATAACACACAATAATGAGTTTGATGGAAATGCATGGATTAACCTGAAAAGCTTCACATCATTATTAGAAACCAAGTTCATAAAAAGTGGATAGAGCATGAGCAATATAAAAAGACAAAAGAAAATAAAATGCCAGTTGAACAGAGAAGAAAAATTGTGTGTGGGAACAGGAAAACAGGTTTGCCGAGTCAAAATTGAGGGTGTAAGTGAAAACAGAATATCACAAAAGAAACAACAACAAGAATTTAGATCCAATCAGGCAGAAATTAAAAATCAATTGAATGAGATGCAATCCAAACTAGAAGTCCTAACGACGAGGGTTAACGAGGTGGAAGAACGAGTGAGTGACATAGAAGACAAGTTAATGGCAAAGAGGGAAACTGAGGAAAAAAGAGACAAACAATTAAAGGACAATGAAGACAGATTAAGGGAAATAAATGACAGCCTAAGGAAGAAAAACCTATGTTTAATTGGGATTCCCGAGGGCGCCAAAAGGGACAGAGGGCCAGAATATGTATTTGAACAAATCCTAGCTGAAAACTTTCCCAATCTGGGAAGGGAAACAGGCATTCAGATCCAGGAAATAGAGAGATCCCCCCCTAAAATCAATAAAAACCGTTCAACACCTCGACATTTAATAGTGAAGCTTGCAAATTCCAAAGATAAAGAGAAGATCCTTAAAACAACAAGAGACAAGAAGTCCCTGACTTTCATGGGGAGGAATATTAGGGTAACAGCAGACCTCTCCACAGAGACCTGGCAGGCCAGAAAGGGCTGGCAGGATGTATTCAGGGTCCTAAATGAGAAGAACATGCAACCAAGAATACTTTATCCAGCAAGGCTCTCATTCAAAGTGGAAGGAGAGATAAAGAGCTTCCAAGACAGGCAGGAACTGAAAGAATATGTGACCTCCAAACCAGCTCTGCAAGAAATTTTAAGGGGGACTCTTAAAACTCCCCTTTAAGAAGAAGTTCAGTGGAACAATCCACAAAAACAAGGACTAAATAGATATCATGATGACACTAAACTCATATCTGTCAATAGTAACTCTGAACGTGAACGGGCTTAATGACCCCATCAAAAGGCGCAGGGTTTCAGACTGGATAAAAAAGCAGGACCCATCTATTTGCTGTCTACAAGAGACTCATTTTAGACAGAAGGACACCTACAACCTGAAAATAAAAGGTTGGAGAACCATTTACCATTCAAATGGTTCTCAAAAGAAAGCAGGGGTGGCCATCCTTATATCAGATAAACTAAAATTTACCCCAAAGACAGTAGTGAGAGACGAAGAGGGACACTATATCATACTTAAAGGATCTATCCAACAAGAGGACTTAACAATCCTCAATATATATGCCCCGAATGTGGGAGCTGCCAAATACTTAAACGAATTATTAACCAAAGTGAAGAAATACTTAGATAATAATACACTTATACTTGGTGACTTCAATCTAGCTCTTTCTACCCTCGATAGGTCTTCTAAGCACAACATCTCCAAAGAAACGAGAGCTTTAAATGATACACTGGACCAGATAGATTTCACAGATATCTACAGAACTTTAGATCCAAACTCAACTGAATACACATTCTTCTCAAGTGCAAATGGAACTTTCTCCACAATAGACCACATACTGGGTCACAAATCGGGTCTGAACCGATAACAAAAGATTGGGATCGTCCCCTGCATATTCTCAGACCATAACGCCTTGAAATTAGAACTCAATCACAAGAAGTTTGGAAGGACCTCAAACACGTGGAGGTTAAGGACCATCCTGCTAAAAGATAAAAGGGTCAACCAGGAAATTAAGGAAGAATTAAAAAGATTCATGGAAACTAATGAGAATGAAGATACAACTGTTCAAAATCTTTGGGATGCAGCAAAAGCAGTCCTGAGGGGGAAATACATCGCAATACAAGCATCCATTCAAAAACTGGAAAGAACTCAAATACAAAAGCTAACATTACACATAAAGGAGCTAGAGAAGAAGCAGCAAATCGACCCGACGCCCAGCAGAAGAAGAGAGTTAATTAAAATTCGAGCAGAACTCAACGAAATTGAGACCAGAAGAACTGTGGAACAGATCAATAGAACCAGGAGTTGGTTCTTTGAAAGAATTAATAAGATAGATAAACCATTAGCCAACCTTATTAAAAAGAAGAGAGAGAAGACTCAAATTAATAAAATCATGAATGAGAAAGGAGAGATCACTACCAACACCAAGGAAATACAAACGATTTTAAAAACATATTATGAACAGCTCTACGCCAATAAATTAGGCAATCTACAAGAAATGGACGCATTCCTGGAAAGCCACAAACTACCAAAACTGGAGCAGGAAGAAATAGAAAACCTGAACAGGCCAATAACCAGGGAGGAAATTGAAGAAGTCATCAAAAACCTCCCAAGACACAAGAGTCCAGGGCCAGATGGCTTCCCAGGGGAATTCTATCAAACGTTTAAAGAAGAAATCACACCTATTCTACTAAAGCTGTTTGGAAAGATAGAAAGAGATGGAGTATTTCCAAATTCATTCTATGAGGCCAGCATCACCTTAATTCCAAAACCAGACAAAGACCCCACCAAAAAGGAGAATTACAGACCAATATTCCTGATGAACATGGATGCAAAAATTCTCAACAAGATACTAGCCAATAGGATCCAACAACACATTAAGAAAATTATTCACCATGACCAAGTAGGATTTATCCCCGGGACACAAGGCTGGTTCAACACTCGTAAAACAATCAATGTGATTCATCATATCAGCAAGAGAAAAACCAAGAACCATATGATCCTCTCATTAGATGCAGAGAAAGCATTTGACAAAATACAGCATCCATTCCTGATCAAAACTCTTCAGAGTGTAGGGATAGAGGGAACTTTCCTCGACATCTTAAAAGCCATCTACGAAAAGCCCACAGCAAATATCATTCTCAATGGGGAAGCACTGGGAGCCTTTCCCCTAAGATCAGGAACAAGACAGGGATGTCCACTCTCACCACTGCTATTCAACATAGTATTGGAAGTCCTAGCCTCAGCAATCAGACAACAAAAAGACATTAAAGGCATTCAAATTGGCAAAGAAGAAGTCAAACTCTCCCTCTTTTCAGATGACATGATACTCTACATAGAAAACCCAAAAGCCTCCACCCCAAGATTGCTAGAACTCATACAGCAACTTGGTAGCGTGGCAGGATACAAAATCAATACCCAGAAATCAATGGCATTTCTATACACTAACAATGAGACTGAAGAAAGAGAAATTAAGGAGTCAATCCCATTTACAATTGCACCCAAAAGCATAAGATACTTAGGAATAAACCTAACCAAAGAGGTAAAGGATCTATACCCTAAAAACTATAGAACACTTCTGAAAGAAATTGAGGAAGACACAAAGAGATGGAAAAATATTCCATGCTCATGGATTGGCAGAATTAATATTGTGAAAATGTCAACGTTACCCAGGGCAATTTACACGATTAATGCAATCCCTATCAAAATACCATGGACTTTCTTCAGAGACTTAGAACAAATTATTTTAAGATTTGTGTGGAATCAGAAAAGACCCTGAATAGCCAGGGGAATTTTAAAAAAGAAAACCATAGCTGGGGGCATCACAATGCCAGATTTCAGGTTGTACTACAAAGCTGTGGTCATCAAGACAGTGTGGTACTGGCACAAAAACAGACACATAGATCAATGGAACAGAATAGAGAACCCAGAAGTGGACCCTGAACTTTATGGTCAACTAATATTCGATAAAGGAGGAAAGACAATCCACTGGAAGAAAGACAGTCTCTTCAATAAATGGTGCTGGGAAAATTGGACATCCACATGCAGAAGAATGAAACTAGACCACTCTCTTTCACCAGACACAAAGATAAACTCAAAATGGATGAAAGATCTAAATGTGAGACAAGATTCCATCAAAATCCTAGAGGAGAACACAGGCAACACCCTTTTTGAACCTGGCCACAGTAACTTCTTGCAAGATACATCCACGAAAGCAAAAGAAACAAAAGCAAAATATGAACTATTGGGACTTCATCAAGATAAGAAGCTTTTGCACAGCAAAGGATACAGTCAACAAAACTCAAAGACAACCTACAGAATGGGAGAAGATATTTGCAAATAACATATCAGATAAAGGGCTAGTTTCCAAAATCTCTAAAGAACTTCTTAAACTCAACACCAAAGAAACAAACAATCCAATCATGAAATGGGCAAAAGACATGAAGAGAAATCTCACAGAGGAAGACATGGACATGGCCAACATGCACATGAGAAAATGCTCTGCATCACTTGCCATCAGGGAAATACAAATCAAAACCACAATGAGATACCACCTCACACCAGTGAGAATGGGGAAAATTAACAAGGCAGGAAACAACAAATGTTGGAGAGGATGCGGAGAAAAGGGAACCCTCTTACACTGTTGGTGGGAATGTGAACTGGTGCAGCCACTCTGGAAAACTGTGTGGAGGTTCCTCAAAGAACTAAAAATAGACCTGCCCTACGACCCAGCAATTGCACTGTTAGGGATTTACCCCAAAGATTCAGATGCAATGAAACGCCGGGACACCTGCACCCCGATGTTTCTAGCAGCCATGTCCACAATAGCCAAACTGTGGAAGGAGCCTCGGTGTCCATCGAAAGATGAATGGATAAAGAAGATGTGGTTTATGTATACAATGGAATATTACTCAGCCATTAGAAACGACAAATACCCTCCATTTGCTTCAACGTGGATGGAACTGGAGGGTATTATGCTGAGTGAAGTAAGTCAATCGGAGAAGGACAAACAGTGTATGTTCTCATTCATTTGGGGAATATGAATAATAGTGAAAGGGAATATAAGGGAAGGGAGAAGAAATGTGTGGGAAATATCAGAAAGGGAGACAGAACATAAAGACTTCTAACTCTGGGAAATGAACTAGGGGTGGTGGAGGGGGAGGAAGGCGGGGGGTGGGGGTGAATGGGTGACGGGCACTGAGGGGGACACTCGACGGGATGAGCACTGGGTGTTATTCTGTATGTTGTTAAATTGAACACCAATAAAAATTAATTAAAAAAAATAAAGTGCTTTTAATCATTTAAAAAAAAAAAGAAGCAACAACAACATATCCTTACATTCACACAGCACATTTCTGCTTACAAAGAAATGCTTCATAAATTATTTCATTAGAAACAGCAAGTATATTCATTAAGCAATTCATTAATTTGATATACATTAAAGAGAACATCTTTGGCACCAGAGTTGGACTTGAATCTAAGTTTTGAACCTTAGTAGCCGTATGACTTTCAGCAAATTGTTTGAGCTGTTTGATACACAATTTTCTCATTTAAAAACATAGATAACTTACTCATGGGACTGTTGAGAGAAACATTATGAGGTTATACATGTAAAGTGCCAAGCTCATAATTCCATTTCTTCTTCACCTTACTGATACTGCCAAGGTCCTAGTATCTTCTAGATTCTATACTAGGCCCAGCTGGGGATAAAAAAAGTGAATGAATACAACATAGGCTCTGCCTTCAAGGAGTCTAGCAATGCATGCTACACTGGTGATCTAAAAGATGAAGCAAGGGAGTTCAGTGAAGACTTCATAGAAGAGATACTTTGTATCTTTTTTTCCTTTAAAATATAACGAATAATAAAAAAATATATATATAAGGAATAAACATCAACTAGAGGAAAAATATAAAACATAGATAAGCAAATATAAAAATAAACAACAAATCAATCTACTACCAAGAGATAACTACATTAACATTTTGAGGTAGGGGTGTGTGTGTGTGTTGTGTTAGTTTAGGAGTTAAACACACAGTTTTAATAAAAATTATGTACTGTTTTTTATGACATGCTTCTTTTCATTCAAACTAAAATTTTTGTCAGTGAATAATAATAAATAATAGCACTTAATATTTTTGTCAATGAATAATAATAAATAATAGTACTTAATATTTTTTACTATTTTAATCTTCACAACTTAATGGGATAGGTACTAATATTATCTCCATTTACAGATAATGAAATTGAGACAGGTTAAGGAACTTTCCCAAGGTCACACAGCTAGTAAGTGACAACCAAAATCTGAACCCAGTAAGTTTGATCCAGAGTCTGTGCTTTTATTTTTGAGAGCGAGAAGAGAGCAGGAGGAGCAGAGGGAGAGGGACAAGCAGACTCCCCCAGTAAGCGTGGAGCCAAAGCAGGGTTAGATATCACAACCCTGAGATCAGGACCTGAGCTGAAACCAAGAGTCTGACACTTAACCCACTGTGCCACCCAGGTACCCCTACCATAAACTTTTAAAAGAGTATAGCCCAGAAAGGAAATGATTAGGGACTAAATGGAGATACAGAAGAGGGAGAAATATTGATAAATATCAAGAACTAGACAACAGGGGGGCCTGGCTAGTTCAGTTGGCTTAGCATGTGACTCTTCATCAATGGGGGTTGTAAATTCAAGCCCCATATTGAGCATAGGGCTTACTTAAAAGAAAAAAGTAACTAGACAACAGACTTGGTAACCTGACTCAATGTCGGGGCAAGGAAAAAAATAACTCTTGGGTTTCTAGGTAGAGAGGAGTGGCATTATTAGTTTCCTTTTATAGACAGAAACCAAGGCCCAGAAACACTAATTTGTCCAAGGTACAGTTTGTTAATAACAGAAATGGAACTTAAACTCTAGACTATCTCCAAAGTCAGTACTCTTTTTTTTAAGATTTCATTTATTTATTCATGAGAGATACAGAGAGAGAGGCAGAGACAGGCATAGGGAGAAGTAGGCTCCATGCAGGGAGCCTGATGTGGGACTCTATCAAGATCACACCCTGAGCCGAGGGCAGACGCCCAACCACTAAGCCACTCAGGCATCCCTCAAAGTGAGTACTCTTTCCACTACAAGACAACACATCAAGAAAGAATATTATGCTACATTTAATATAGCACTCTATAATCTATAAAGTGATTTCAACATTATTTCACTTGATACTCTTAACAACCTATGAGTGAGGGCAGGTATCACCATTTTACTGATGAGTACACTTAAATAGAGTAAGAAACATGATGTAACCCTTAAAATCCTCAAAGATCTAAATTTCATCTGTTGGATTACAGAAGAGCCTCGAGGTGGGAAGTGAGATTCAAGTGATGAGCTTGGGACTACCTGGGCTGCTGAATGTTGTAGGTATTGAGAAGAGAAAGGGGCTAGAAATAGAAATGGTTTGGGTAGGTTTCAAGACAGCCTATTGTATAAGTCCACATCATATTTATAGACTTACATATATTTATAATATTTATGGACTAACAATGTGATTGCTGCCCCCAGAGTTGTGTAAGACAATAGCCCTAGATGAAAAAAAGAAGTCTCCAACCTGCAGATCAGGATCTACTGGTAGGTCTAGGAATCTTGCTTCATGGAGCCCCAAGGTGGCTTCCAATAATGTTTTCTCCACTCTGCTACAACCCCTTTCTGCCACACATCCCAGCTAACATTCCCAGAGTGAAAGGGAGAACAGTACAGCCAGCAACTACTTCTCAGGAACTGCAATGATTGTATCTGCCCTAATCTCAAGACTCAGATTAAAAGAAGGTCCACCAGGAGCACTGGCTGGCTCACTCAGTAGAGCACATGACTCTTGATCTTAAGGTTGTGAGTTCAAGCCTCATTTTGGGCATGGAGCCTACTTTAAAGAGAGAGAGAGAGAGAAATAAAAAGAAGGCTTTCCATATAATAAGGTTGGAGATCACCTTGATAAAGGATTGGGAAGAGATGAAAATGGTCTGATGTAATCAATCATTTCTACTTATCTGGCAGGAAAAAATTCTAGAAAGTCCCAGAATAACAGTATTCTGTTAAACCTCCTTAGAATATGATCACACTTATATTAAATCCAAAGGTAACAAGAAACAAAAGGCAGATCATAACAAGCATTCATTTGGTAATCCACTCATGCCTTAAACCAATTGAGAGAACACTAACACAGATTATAGACAAAACTTACTATATCAGCTTCTGACCAAGTTATGTTTAGGTAAAATACAAAACTTGGACAGAATAATCTAGTCGGATGCTTCAAATATAGAAGATAATCTGAAACTGACCAGATGATTCAAATGTAGAATAAAACCTAAAATAACATTGGTAGTCCTCAAGTGGTCATGTCAAGTAACTGCAGTTAAGTTTCTTTTCCTCATATCTGGACAAAGAAAACACACTATTCTTAAAGGAACACAACTGAAAACAAAGGCGAAGCAAATGTACTCTGTAGTGCTTGAAGATATTTCTGATAGCATTCTACCAACCATCACAGAAAGTATTTCTTTCTCTTGCCTAACCTCCTTCTTGCACTTCCACTGACACATTGCTCTCTAGTGCTACTTGGTGCTACTAGGGTTACTAATCCCAGCTGCTCTGTGTAAATATTATTTTATTGCTTACATAGTCCTGTCACTAAGAGAACTTAATACAAAATTCTAAACTCAGGGGGCACTTGAGTGACTCAGTTAAGCATCTGACTCTTGATTTTGGCTCAGGTCATGATCTCAGGGTCATGAGCTGAGGCCTGCATGGGGCTCCAAGCTGAGCATGGAGCCTGCTTAAGATTCTTTCTCTCTCCCTCTCCCTCTCCCTCTGTCCTGCCCCTCACATGCGCTTTCTCTCTCTCAAAAAAAAAATTCTAAACTCAGGTAACAAATTAGAATGAAAATGGAATCAAATTGAGGCCTATGACTCCAAAGCCCATGCATGCTATAACCCTCTCCAAAACACCCTATCCAAGGAATTTACCACAGATTAAATAGCTGCTCAAAGCATTCAAAAGATGGCTGTATTAGAAAATCCTAGTCTTCCAGGCAGCCCGGGTGGCTCAGCGGTTTAGCGCCTGCCTTCAGCCCAGGGTGTGATCCTGGAATCCTGGGATCGAGTCCCACGCCAGGCTCCCTTGCGTGGAGCCTGCTTTTCCCTCTGCCTGTGTCTTTGCCTCTCTCTCTCTCTCTCTCTCTCTCTCTCTCTCTCATGAATAAATGAATAAAATCTTTAAAAAACAAAGAAAATCCTAGTCTTCCTTCTCATGTTTCTCCTAAACTCTCATACTACTACCACATTCACAACACTTCTGACACCAGATGTTTGGCAGTTTTCCCCTACCAAGTAATTCTCTGTAACACCAGCAGGGTATCCTACAATTTAACTCAATTCTTAGGCTATCCACATGGAGATAGAGTCAGATCCCACAGGTTAAGGGCTTAATCCCACAAGACTGTTCCCACCCCACTTTCCACAGACTTAAATAGCTATTCAAAGCATTCAAAAGATGGCTCTCACCTATCCCTTTCAAAACTCTTCCCCAACATAAAATCTCTACTACAATCAGGAAGTACCCTCACAGCCATATAGTCCACGCTTGCCATTTCTTTCTATGATTTTGTTTAGCTTGGTTCCCTCACCTGGAATGCTCTCTTCCATATCTTTAAATCCTATCACCTCACTCATCTGTAAACTCCAGAAAAGCAGGACCATATCTGCTGTACTGACAAGCATATCCCCAGTACCTTGCAAATCATAGCTACCCAAGTAACTACTGAGTTAATCAATGAACCCAAGTCCCACCTCCTCCATGAAAAACATGTCAAATAATCATACCCACTTCCTTTTTAAATTCTGAAGACCCTTGGAATCATCATCATAGTTTAGTACCTAATTACTCTGTAATTGTTTGGTATTAGATTTCTTTTTCTGGCTAGACATTGGAGCATATGCCTTATGCTTCTTTGCATATCTTACAGAACCCACATAAACCCTAGATATACAACAAGCACACAATAAACACGTATTCATTGGAGTGCTGACATAGGATCAGCACTATTTTGCAGAGTAGGTTAGACATACATAAAGCCTTCTCTTCTGCCTATATTTTGTATTTAATAAATCATTCAGAAGTATGTTTCAGCATTCAGCAATTAGAGAAATAATACAGAAAAGCTCAATGGCCCAAAGTCTGTAGCTCACTAATTATACAAGTAGATCATCATGAGTTTTCTCAGTAGAGAAGCAGGAAAAGTACATCAGGGTGATTTGACTTGATAACTGTCATAATGAGTTTTGAGATATGATGTTAGCTTACTGTAGGTGTACGTAGACTACTGTGCCCTCCTAATCTGAGTTTTCCATATTTCTGTGGTGTCATTTGGAAACTAAATATTGCCTGCAAGTACTGATTGATCAATATATTTCTCCTACAGTCCACTCAATTTGTATTACTGCAAAACTATAATTTACAATTTTATTATATAGGTAGGTTGCTAACATTACTTTAACAGTAAATAATTTTTTTAAAGATTTTATTTATTTATTCATGAAAGACACAGGGAGAGAGAGAGAAACTGGAGGGTATTATGCTGAGTGAAGTAAGTCAACCGGAGAAGGACCAACATGAAATAGTGAAAAAAATAGTGAAAGGGATTATAGAGGAAAGGAGAGAAAATGAGTGGGAAATATCAGTGAGGGTGACAGAACATGAGAGACTCCTAACTCTGGGAAATGAACAAGCGGTAGTGGAAAGGGAGGTGGGCGGGGGGATGGGGTGACTGGGTGACGGGCACTGAGGGGGCACTGATGAGCACTGGATGTTATGCTATATAGTTGGCAAACTGAACACCAATAAAAAAAATATACAAAAAATAAATAAAAGAAAGTTTTTTAAAAAGAGCCAAATCCTAAGACTGATTCTGAAATTTCTGAAATCTATTCATGGCTTTCTAACATTGCTATAGAGCATTCCAATAAAAATACAAAAACAGAGAAAAAAATAAAAAAAAGATTTTATTTATTTATTCATGAGAAACACAGAGAGTGGCAGAGACACAGGTGGAGGGAGAGGTAGGCTCCTCGAGGGGAGCCAGATAAGGGACTCAAATCTTGAATCTCGGGACTCTTAGGACCATGCCCTGAGCGGAAGGCAGACAATCAACCACTGAGCCACTCAGGCGTTCCTTTTTTTCTTTTTTTTTTTTTTTTGAATAAACATTCTTTCTTTTACAAAAAAGATAAAAATAAACACACAGACCATTTCTCTTTTCTTCATGGGAGACTTAGAAAATACAAAAAAAAAGACTAACCATTTTAAACGTTAGGTCTTTTAGCATATCTTTTTCTAAAAGATTTTATTTATTTATTCATGAGAGACACAGAAAGAGAGAGAGAGAGGCAGAGAGAGAAGCAGGCTCCATGCAGGGAGCCCAATGTGGGACCCGATCCCCAGATCCCGGGACTCCTGGACCATGCCCTGCGCCGAAGGCAGTCACTAAACCTCTGAGCCATCCAGGGATCCCCCTTTTTGCATATCTTTAAATAATGTAATTAGCTAAAAACAAAACTATGAGTCCTTACTTACGAATTTAGTTTGAATGTATCAAGGAAATTCTGAGCCGCCAATACTTTATTTTTTTTATCATCAAATCTATTTGCTCATTCATACTTTCAAAGAAGATAAATGAGTTATTTCTCCCTTTAGGACAAACAAGGAACTTAATTCCAATAGAGTTTATTTTGCACAAATGTCTACTTTAAAAAAAAAATACAGTTCCATTATGTAAGGTAAGAACATAGGTTCTGGGCAGCCCGGGTGGCTCAGCGGTTTAGCGCCTCCTTCGGCCCAGGTCATGATCCTCGAGACCTGGGATAGAGTCCCACGTCGGGCTCCCTGAATGGAGCCTGCTTCTCCCTCTGCCTGTGTCTCTGCCTCTCTCTGTGTGTCTCTCATGAATAAATAAATAAAATCTTTAAAAAAAAAAAAAAAAAGAACACAGGTTCTAAGACCAGACTGACTGGCTTTAAATCTCAGCCTAGCCACTTGCCAGGTCTAGAAATAAAATTTGGCCCTATGAAAGAATATGTCAACTCGTACCAAAGTGCAAACTATAGACAAAATACCAGATTCATTTTATCACACCAGAGGAGTGATCAGTTCTAGTCTCCTTCATTTCCGTGCACAAAAAAAAAAAAGAAAAAAGTTTCAAGATCCCATGACTTAATACTTCCCCCAAAGTTAAGAAACAGGCACTTGTGCGTTATTTTTGTAATAAACACAGTGGACACACTCTTATGCAATCCTAATCATACCTTAAATTCAAGGTCAAATAATATACTGCACTAAATAAATTATTTTTTTTTCTGTCATCATATAATGAGTTTAACGCTTTAAAACTATATGAAGGGATGCCTGGGTGGCTCAGTGGTTGAGCATCTGCCTTGAGCCCAGGGCGTGATACCAGGATCCCAAGATGGAGTTCCACATAGGGCTCCCTGCAGGGAGCCTGCTTCTTCCTCTGCCTACATCTCTGCCTCTTTCTCTCTGTGTCTCTCAATAAATAAAACCTTTAAAAAAAACTATATGAAGACTACAAAGGTTTTTTATGACTAAAAGTCATCCAATTACCACCTAGCTAGAAACAGAGAAGCCAGATAAAACACTTTGCTTTTGACAGACAATACTTGAAGACATATGACACCAATTTGATTGCTAATACATAAAAACCCACTTACAGCTGTGATTAGAAATTAATACCAAGATACTGCGGCTGTAAGTCTGAACTAAAAACTGATATTTAGAATTAATGGTGAAATGGCATAGTAAAAGAACAGAAAGCATTTGTTGGCCAAAATGAAATTGGTCGTATATAAATAATATTAATAGTAATGTTTTAATAATATATTTATTAATCAATACAATATACTTTATATTGATAGCATTATTTTTTTCCCATTTTTCTGATAGGTTGTTAGCCTTTTTTTTTTTTAAGTAGGCTCCATGCCCAGCATAGAGCCCAATGCAGGGCTTGAATTCACAACCCTGAGATCAAGGCCTGAGTTGAGATTGTGTCAGATGCTTAACCGAGTGAGCCACCCAGGCACCCCTTAATAGCATTATTATTAATTGATTTAATAATTCAATTAGATTTCTTAGAGCAAATAATCTTATTATCACAAAAAAAGATACCTTTTTTCCTTACCAATATAAGTGTAAAGATCAACAAAGGAGATAACACTTGGAACTACTTTACAACCAAGCTTTGTAACCTTTTGTTAGCTCAAGGATCAATTCTTAAGTATTCTCATGACACTAGAAGTCAGCTACAAATTAAATAGTCCTGAGAATTTTCTTTAAAGGGCTCTGCACTATGGAATTCTTTTTCTCTGTCCTTATATCTCTGTTGACAGTTTTTCAGGTCTTAACAGAACCCCTCTTAATGCTCTCCTCTCCTAAATGGCAGGTAGCACACTTAAATGAACACTCAAGAGAGTGGAAACCATCTTCTTCACAACTACAAGAATATACAATGCCCTGCAAACTCTCAGATCAGAGTAGAGGAGGGAAGTGATTCCAGTATTTTTCCCTCCCAATCTTTGGGACATCAATGCCCAAGCAGAATCAGCAACATAAAACAAAAACATTTCTTAAAAACAAAATGGCCAAGTTAAAACAATTCCCCTAAGATGTAAAATAACCTATTAATTTAAATTAGTATATTATGAAAATGTACTCCTGAGTATAGGTCTGGAAAATTGGATTTCTGCACTAGAGAATTAGAGTAAAAATAGGTTTAAAAAACATAGCTGTACAATTCTACATGTGGACAGAAAACATGAGACAAAGTACAATTAACTGGCTCAAAATGGGGATATTTTATCTTCATTTTCTTTAAGGAAAGAAATATTTGTGAAAACTAATGTAATCTACCAATATCCCACACATTTAATTCAACAAAGATATGGAAATCATTTCGATTTTCTAACAGTGCTGAAGAAGCTAGGAACATATTTATAAAACAAGAAACATCCTACCCTTACACTCTAATGAAACACATTCTTAAAGTATTGTGATACTTTTCTTGCCATACTGCTTCAGCAAGTAACCAAGCAAGTTATATCACATTAAATTGACCTGAAGACTGACCTGAAGATTTATAAGTAAAAAACATGATTGCTGGGATGGTAAATTGAACCAAAATAGGCTTGTTGCCTCTCTCTCCTGCCCACCACCCACCTCCACCCACACTTTGATTTATGTTTTAAGAAAGATCACAACTTAAAAACAAAACTCTGTAAAACCTTTAACAAAGATGAGTAGAGGGAATTTTAAAATTCCCAAATATTATTCTCACCTGTGCCAGTGCCTGTATCACCTCAGACAAATCTCTCTTCACAGTTTAATTTCCCAACTGGCAAATAAACATTATTTTCAGTCATTGGAATGTATCAAAATTCTTGATTAAAGTTTGTCAATATTGGGGCACCTGGGCGGCTCAGTCAGTTGAGCATCTGCCTTGGGCTCAGGTCATGATTTCTGGGTCCCAGGACCCAAACCCCGCCTCAGGCTCCCTACTCTGAGGAGAGTGTGCTCCTCCGCTTTTCCCATTCCCCCTGCCCCTCCCCTTGCTCCCACCACCCCCCTCCCCGCTCCTGCTCTTTCTCTCACTCTCACACTCTCTAAAATAAATAAAATCTTTTTAAAAAATAATAAATAAAAAGGATGAGATACGCAAAGTATTCAATCAGTGGGGCTGCTAGAACCCACTGTCTTCATAACTGAACTAAACCAACTTGATTGCATACTCATTTGAGGCCAGGGACTCCATCCTATTTATTGTGTATACCTCCTACCACCCCTACACCTTAATATCACCCAATTCAATGTTTTGCACACATTAAGACTCAATACAAAACCATATTTCTGTAGATGAACAGACTCTAAAACAAAAATCAGATGCTGAAAATACGAACTTGTGAACAACAAAAAGAGTTGTTGGTGCTTAGAATAACCTCAACGTCTACAACAAAAAGTGTCAAAGATAAAGATGCCACAGAGATGGAGAATAACTTTACTGAGAAAGAGGCGGAATGAACAAAATGAAATGGAAATAAGAGTGTTCTCTCAGTTTAGCTTATGCTTCCAGAGCGAGACAAGAAGAAAAATATTTTTTTTACATTATTAATCGTCATCATTCCATACGACTTCCAATACCGGGCACGGACCTTCTTGTACCTTCAACTAATTAGGTAACATAGGCCACTGAATAATCAAGACAGTTCCCCAGGAGGGTACAAGGAAAGTGACTTGGGTCTGGACTCAATCTCCCCTCGATTATCCCCTACTAGGAAGATAAAACGTGAGGGTGGTAAATACGAGAGTCGTGGAGAAGTGAGAGTTTGGAGACTGCCCCTGATTAAAATGACCCCACTACACTCCGTAGTAAAGACTGACAATACAGAACACCTCTCCAGTAGAAGGGGACTACAGGAAGACAATATAGGACTTACCTGGTTTTTCTTTACTATGGTTAAACCTCGCGAGCTATGCAGCCCGTGGCAGCCGCAAATCCACGCACAGGCTCCGATCTCACACACCGGGAGAAGAAACAGTAGTGGTGGCGTGGAAGGGGGGTTGCGGGGAGGGGGGGCAGCGGCGTCAGAGCCGCGGCGGCTGCGGCTGCAGTGGCGGCACTCCCATGGTTTCTCTTCCTCCACCCACCGCCGCCAGGGCCTGTGGCCTTTACGCGTCCTTTCCTCACTCCCCCCACTTCCGGGTGACGCCCAGGCCGGAAGCAAGGCCTGAGACGCAGAATGAGGGACGCAACACGTGAAGAGGGACAGGAGCCCCAGAGTTGAGCTTCTCCCGCCCCCTACTGCCCCTGGGTTGACACGCAGCCTGGGGCGGAAGTCTTTTTGGCGCGGCAGAGACCTCTCCTTCCCCCATCACCAAAAACAAAACAAAACAAAACAAAATCCCACCAAAACCTGTATCATCTGTAGTATCCTAACCCCAAGCCAAGAAGTACCATAGACCTGTTTGCAAATCATCTTCTGCATAGTTCAGCCCTTCCCAGCGTGAAATTAACATGCTTCTGTTACTGTGTAGCCTAACTCCAGTTGCAATTCCAAAACTATGAACTTGCACTCATCCCTCTATTAAAAAATGATCTCAAAAAATTTATGATTTTTTATTCATGCTTTTGAATTCATAACCTTTATGTGTGTGTTGGAGTTGGGGCAGGCGTCTCACCTCATGCCTACCTTCATATCACCAATCTAAAGCTTTGAACCACTTGCCCATTTATCCATTACTTGTCTATCATTCTAAAAACCTAGAGGATTCCAAGGATGCAAAGAATGTTAGAGTATCTACCACCATGAGTTTAGAAAGAAATGAGATGCATAAAATGTTGCAATATGATGCACTGTTACAGAAAGCGTTTGAGAAAAATGTATTCTTTTAATCCTGTTTTCCCATTTTCACATTTTAAGAAATGGTAAAATCCTAATTTTTTTTAAGATTTTATTTATTTGAGAGAGACCACAAGCAGGGGGCAGGGTAGAGGGAGAAGCAGACTCCCCGCTGAGCAAGGAGCCCCATGCAGAACTCAATCCCAGGACCCTGAAATCATGACCTGAGTCGAAAGCAGACACTTACAAAGCAGACACTTGGCCACCCAGGCGCCCTAAAATCCTAAGATTTTTAAAACAGTGAATATTAAGAGGGACAGGCTCCATCTCACTAAATTCGTAGTGAAGTGTGATCTTTTCCTATTTCCTTTAATATCTGTCATGAGATGTGTGGGGAAATTATTTTTTTTTTAATTTTTATTTATTTATGATAGTTACAAACAGAGAGAGGCAGAGACATAGGCAGAGGGAGAAGCAGGCTCCATGCACCGGGAGCCCAATGTGGGATTCGATCCTGGGTCTCCAGGATCGCGCCCTGGGCCAAAGGCAGGCGCCAAACCGCTGCGCCACCCAGGGATCCCGGAAATTATTTTTTCAACTGGAACCATTTGAACCCAGTTCCCCTAAGAAGAGTATCAGGTCTTTTTTTATATATATAGACTTTTTAAATTTGTTTGGGGGGAGGGGCAGAGCGCCCATGTACAAGCGGGGGGGAGGGGCAGAGGGAGCAGAAGCAACTCCCCACTGAGCTGAGCTGGATCCCAGAACCCTGAGGTCATGATCTGAGCCTAAGGCAGATGCCCCAGGCGCCCCTCCCCTAATAATGCCAAACCCAAAATAGTACACTAAGTATAATATTAAATTGGTATTTGTAAAAGGCTTAGGAAAGTGGCACACACCAAATATATTTAAGGGTTAAATAAACTAGGGACGCCTGGGTGGCTCAGTAGTTGGGATCCCTGAATCTGTCCCGTGTCAGGCTCTCTGTGGAAAGCCTGCTTCTCCCTGTCTATGTTTCTGACTCTCTGTGTCTCTCATGAATAAATAAATAAATAAATCTTTGGGGGAAAAGGGTTAAATAAACTAATTACATTCCACCTGTTGTGAAATCCCTATTAAGACTTGACAGGCAACATTTAAAATTGCCCACAGATCTAAATTTTAGGCCTACAATTAAATATTTAAGAAAGAAGTATTCCTTCCTCCTCTATACCCATCCACATAAATATCTTCAAGACTCCTAACCTTCGCAGCCATTAAGTTGTAATTGTCAATGTTCACAAACTTAAGTCATAAATTCAACCCCAAACTTAAAATCTTAAAAATCACATCACATGAAAGTAAGATGACTTTTAAATGGGCTTCCAATTATTAGCCGTCGTTTTTTTTTTTTAACATTTTATTTATTTATTCATGGAGACACAGAGAGAGAGAGAGAGTCAGAGACACAGACAAGAGGGAGAAGCAGGCTCCATGCAGGGAGCCGGACATGGGACTCGATCCCAGATCTCCAGGATCACACCCTGGGCTGCAGGCAGCACTAAACCACTAAGCCACCAGGGCTGCCCTAGCCAGTTGGTTTATAACTACAACATTATCAGTTAAGCTTACAAAGACACTCCTAAAAATGAGAAACCATTAATAAAGCCTTGTCAGAGTCTCAAATTCACCAGCTAATTTTTATGTAAAGTTTATCATTATGAGCTGCAAGACTATTATGTATATCCTTAGTCACTGAACTCTTCCCTCACTCTAAAACACCTCACATCTCTAAGTGCATCATCCCTAACCTCCCTTTATCAATGCATAAGCATACTAACAGTTTTATACATACTATTAACTAGTTTTCAAATAAAAGTGAATATCAAGTAATCAAGTTTTCTGGTGTTGAGCTGATAGTAGGTGCCCCCAAAATGATTATAAAGTGATATTAATATATCTCAAAAAAAGTTAATAGTCACAAGGGTGAGAACTCAATATCTGTTAGTATCTAGTTCTTAATAAGTTTAATGAATTTCTTTGATTAAAGATTTGAGAGAGTGAGTGCATGAGCAAGCTGAGAAGGGGCAGAGGAAGAGAATCCTCAAGCTGACTTCCCGCTGACCACAGAGCCTGACATGGGGCTTGATCTCATAATCTTGAGATCATGACCCAAGTGGAAACCAAGAGTCCGACACCCAACTGACTGAGCCACCCAGGTGCTCCAAGTTTAATGAATTTAAAAGAAAACATATGGTAACATAATTTACAATGAAATTAAGAATGGGATTTATGACATTTACCCTAATTTAAAAGAATACTTCACAGCACTCTAACAAATAACATTTAAAGGATTGGCAATGCTTCTGAAGTCACTTCCCTACATTCTTCAAATGTTCATATTTTTGATCGAAGACTAATTTGACAATCTTCCCACCCTAGATACTAAAACTCCTGGGACACCTGGGTGGCTCAGGGTGTGATCCTGGAGCCCCGGGATTGAGTCCCACATCGGGCTCCAGTCCCTCATCGGGCTCCCTGCATGGAGCCTGCTTCTCCCTCTGCCTGTGTCTCTGCCTCTGTGTGTCTCTCATTAATAAATAAAATATTACCAAAAAATAAAACTCCCACTGATGTGTTTTGGGATAAACTGAGTGCATTTGTGAAAGGATAAAGCTTTGACTCTCAGTACATTAGGAAAGCTGCAAGGTCAGAACATTGTGGACACTAATTTAGACCTGTATTACTGCTTCATTTCTAATAGTGGCCAAGACCGTTTTAGAATTACTCATCAGAACAAGATTAACTACAAAATTAAGCTTTAAGTCTGTTCAAAAATGTCACCTACCACCACCAGGTATTATCACACAAAGCAACATATATGCTGGCAGATGAACAGACATTTTTGAATGCCGTATTCTTTTGCCGGTAAGAATAGTTGACAATTATCACTTACCTGAAATTGGTACAAATCATATTGAAAATTATCTGTAGGGGTGCCTGGGTGGCTAAGTCAGTTAAGTGCCTGATTTGGCTGTCAGGATCCCAGAGTCCTAGATCAAGCCCCTCATCAGGCTCCTTGCTTAATGAAGAGCCTGCTCCCTCTCCCAGTGCACCTCTCCTCTCCCACTCGTGCATGCGGGTGCGTTTGCTCTCTAATAAAAATCTTAAGAAAAAAAAAGTTTCAGCAATGCCCCAACTTCCTCCCCAAATCTCCCAACTCCCAGCCCCCAGCAATGGTACAACTGTATTGTCCTCTTAAGCACCAAGTGATCCAGTCTACCGAGGCAAGAAAGATTCCATTCATGGGGGAAAAAAGCAAATTGGAAAAAAATAAATGTTCCTGCTCTCCAGAAGAAAAACGTAGACGGAGCCGCCAAGCTCCAAGCCTGCCTCGGGCTGCCCGGCTGGAGTTCCTGGCGGGGCATTTTGGCCGTTGGCTACATTGATGTGACCCCTCCTCCCCTTTTTGGAATGATGGGGATCTTTTTGGCATATGTTGGATTTGTTTTCTTTTCGGTTTTATATGTACAAGGACTGTCTTCTCAAGCAAAATTTACTGAGTTTCCGCGGAACGTGATGGCAACCGAGGGGCAGAATGTGGAGATGTCCTGCGCTTTCCAGAGTGGCTCTGCCTCGGTGAATCTGGAGACCCAGTGATGGTTCCTGCGAGGGCCCGAGGACCTAGAGCCTGGGGCCGAGGTGACTGGTGCCCAGGTAGCTGAGTCGTGCCACCCGCAATACCCCGTGCGTCTGTCCAGATCACCCCCTTAGTGCTCTTCGTGCTCTCAGCGGTCCTGGAAGTCCCTGGGGACCAGCCTGGCTCTTAGCGTGAGCGGTGTTGGGGATGCCAGGGAGTGAGCTGAAATGTGTCCTGGCGACATTACGTTAAAACCAAGGAGGTGGGACGCATGGGTGGCTCAGCGGTTTAGCGGTTTAGCGTCTGTCTTCGGCTCAGGGCGTGAGTGATCCTGGAGACCTGGGATGGAGTCCCACGTCGGGCTTTCTGCATGGAGCCTGCTTCTCCCTCTGCCTGTGTGTCTCTCTCTCTCTCTGTGTGTGTGTCTCTCTCATGAATAAATAAAATCTTTAAAAATTAATTAAAACCAAGGAGGTAGTCATGTTGTGGAGTCTTTCCCGATTAAAACTGAAGATAACCTCCTCCTCCTCGGAAGAAGAGGAAAGAAAAAAAGAAAATGACTACTATTACCTGTAGTCATTAGTAATCCTCAATGCCAAATCAGGAATAAAAAAGTAAATAATGGAATGTTGAAACTTCCTTAGCATTTATTTTGCTTAATCACATTTCAGGGTTACATGCAATTGAATACTTCAGTCCTATTTTAACATGCTTTCTAAATGATAGCAAGCGTTCGTTCAAGTTTTATCAAATACTGGCACTATCACGTAGTTACTAATTTTGCAAGCACTTATTTTGCAAGGACATTCAACTTTTCCTTCTCAATGAAATTACTTACTGGATTTGATTGATGCGTTTAATGAGAAAACAGAACATATTGCCAGGAGAGCATTCTTCTAGTATTTCATATAATTAAAAATCTTTCAAAGGTTTGGTTATGCATTATCTACATCAGGTTAAGTTTGGGGAATCCTAAAAGTCATTCATATGATAACTTATTGGATAGGTAAGTGAATTTAGGAATCTTTAATTTAGCTTACATAGATTACTCCACTCAAATTCCATTTTCTGCTTATTTGAGCACTATCAACAAACATGAGGCTTTTTACACCTTCAGCCAAGGAAGTAATGAAGTACATGGTACAGATGTTTTCTTCATTTAGCATCTTACATGCAAAATCTAAAGTCATACTGAATTCAGAATATATGCATCAAAAAGTTGGTATAATTACAGAAAGCCAACAGCAGGTCACCACTGATAGTAACTGGATAAGTGAAAATAAACTTTATTTGGCAGATCCTTTAATAGCATCATAAACATCTTATATATAATGAAAGTTTCAAAGCTCCAAGATAAATGTCAATGGAGCCAAGGAGCTACCTAATCTTCAGATGTCCTAGGAGTTCATATGATAGGACCACTCTTCCCTTGGTCTGGTGACACCCCAAGTTCTCTTGGCAGGAGTAAAAAGGACTTAACAATGCCAATTCCAAGTATAAACAAATTAGAGGTGAAAGTAGTAAGCATATTCAGTATCTACTCAAAGATGACCTAATATAACTCTGTGATCAGTTTTTCATGAACTATAATTTCAGCCTACTGTAAAGTTGACTTTCAGGTAACAGCCAAATTTTACTTTCATACTACTACCTCAGAAAGAAAAATTATTTAAGAACTTGTAAAGCATCTGACTTTAATAGTAACACTAAAGTTAAATAAATAAAAAGTGAGGGCAGCCTGGGTGGCTCAGTGGTTTGACGCCATCTTTGGCTCAGGGCATGATCCTGACACCCGGGATCGAGTCCCACGTCGGGCTCCCTGCATGGAGCCTGCTTCTATCTCTGCCTTTCTCTCTCTCTCTCTCTCTCTCTCTCTCTCTCTCTCTCTCTCTCTGTGTGTGTGTGTGTGTGTGTCTCATGAATAAATAAATAAAATCTTTAAAAAAAAAGAAAAGTGATCAAGCTTGGTTTCATTACAAAAGAAACAAACCAACAATGAAGGTTTCAAATGTACTTTATTTCTTAAATCATGCCATATTTTAGTAGGTGCACAGTGCTTTCACCTGGCATCAATTATGAGTTGGTTTTGAAACAATTCATTATTACACCAGCTGGGATTACTGATCCCTCCATTCCTTTGGGGTGACTCTGCCAACAGGGGACAGGTTCCATTCTATTCCAATTTGTGTTGCTGTCTGTAAGAATTAAAACACTATTAGTTATAAATGTTTAAGCCAGAATCCACTCTTCCTTGGAGACTATTTCTTAAAAGTGACAAAGCTACTCTACAGGTTAAAAACACACAGAAACTCAGCTGGGATGTAGTGCCCTCCACGTAGGCCAAAGCTAATTGCTGTCCTAATTCGTTAGAACAGTACTGTTTGATAGGGTGTCCTGAGATGCAAGAAATGTCTAGATCTTCACTAACACAATAGCCACATAAGGCTACTGAGCAAATGAAATATGGCTTGTATAACTGAACAATTGAATTTTTAATTAATTCAAATTTTTACTTCACATTTCTCTACTACCTCAAAACATTGCTTCACTCAACCAGAACTACCCAAATACTGCCAAACATTATTTTTATAATATCCTTTCATCAAGGAACACCACCTCCAAAAGTGCCCCTGATCACACATTTGTTCACCACCCATTTACTCTTCTAATTAAGTACACATATCTATTTTAACAATATATTTAAGGAAGGTTGAAAACAAGAATGAAAAGCCCCATTAATAAAAATCTTTGTTTATAAAGGCAAGGGTTGATAGGTATCTCTTAAGAACTGTATGTATGTATGTATTTATCCTACTTTTAACCAACAAGTAGAACTGGTAAGACTGTTAAATATAAGATTTAAAAAACTAAAATGAAAGCAAGTCACTTTACATCTCATCCATAATATGTTGTACTCAGTTCTGGGGTACAACAGTTTCTCTTCTAAAATTCTTTTAGAAGAGAAACTGATTAAGCAAAGGAAGGTGACCCAAAGATGGTGAAAACCCTGGAAATCATGTAACAAAAAGTGATTAACAGATCTAAGGATATTTAATCTAAAAGAGAAGATCCAGGAGACATGATAACAATCTTCTAATATCTAATGGTTGATACATGGAAACGGGATCAGAATTTGTTGCAAGAAAATGATGGGTAGAATATGAATGCTTAATGCTATGGAAGATATTCCTGCAGTGGGTGGGTAATTACATCAGGAAGTCTTTGAAGTCCCGCCTAACTAGAAATGTATACTGTGTGAAAACATTTTGAATACATAAATAGGAAGAGAAAAACATCTAACATAGAAAATTATCAATCGACAGTACTTACATATGCCCATACAGCAATACAGAAAGTGGCTCCACTAGCTAATACAGCATTACCATATTTATCATGGAAATCAGGTGCCCGTTTCTGGTGACTCTGCCTTGCCATTGTTTGTGGAATGCTTTGAACTTAAAAAAAAAATACAGAAGTGTATCAGTTACAAGGAAAAGAGAACGTGTAATTGATATTGCTAATCAGGAAAGCAAAGTTATCTTTATAGTATTATATTCAATAAAATGTTAAAACGCATTGTAGCTAAAAGCAAAGTAGTGAACTTTAAAATGCATCAAAAATATTTTGACAGATGTATAGATAATGTGAGAAAAATATGTCAAAATTTAATCGTACTTCTGCAGTGCATATGTATTTATCATACAATTCTTCCAGCTTTTCTCTGTCTGAAAGTTTTCATAATAAAATCTTAGGGGAGGGATTCCTGGGTGGCTCAGCGGTTGAGTGCCTGCCTTCAGCCCAGGGTGTGATCCTGGAGTCCCAGGATGGAATCCCACATCGGGCTCCCTGCATGGAGCCTGCTTCTCCTCTGCCTATGTCTCTGTCTCTCCGTGTCTCTCATGAATAAATAAATAAAATCTTTAAAATAAATAAAAAACAGCAAGGGTGCCTGGCTGGCTCAGTCATTTAAGTTTCTGTCTTTGACTCAGATCATAATCCCAGGGTCCTGGGATGGAGCCCAACATTGGGCTCCCTGCTCAACAGGGAGTCTGCTTCTCCCTCTGCCCTTCCCCCTGGCTTGTGATCTCTCGATCTCTCTCTCTCTCTCTCTCTCTCTCTCTCTAATAAATAAATAAATAAAATCTTTTTAAAAATTTAAAAACAGCAAGAAAAAAAGAAAAAAGAAACAGCAACGTTGCCCATTCGTTAGCATTTAAGAATATAACGGCTTCTATGTGATACAGTGGGTTATTTCAGGATAGTTACTTGGCCATTAATGAATTCTCCTCTTAACTGCCTTACAGGTTTTCTTTTCTTCTTTCATACATGGGATGAGCAAATTTAGAAACATTTCACAACATATTCTGCTCTAAAGCAGTTAAAAAGTGAATGTGTGAATTCTACATTGAAAAAAAAAAAAACAAAACAAAAAACTCCTTCTGAGGTACAAGGCCCTACCTACTCAAAGGGTAAATAAGTTAAAATTACCAAACAATTCTGCAACATCTCGTGACCTCAAAATTCAGGTCACCCAAGTGGATTTCTTTAGACCTCTCCTCTGTAATAAGAAATGGTTACTATTATCTATTGGTAATCTCATATAATCCTCAACAACTGTATGAGGTAGGAATAATTTACTAACCCCCTATTTTACAAAGGAGGAAAATGAGGTTCAGAGAAAAATCCCTTGTCCAAAGTGAAAGAAATAATAGATGTGGCTTTTGAAATATTGAAAAACAAGCTGAGCAACTCTTTTTTTGGTGATTGTCAAAGCTGTTTGAGTGTTTAGAACGCAGTCTCGTAATACCTTTAATGACTCTAAACTGAAAATAAAAGGATAGCTAAGTGGTAATTGCTTAAGGTCACTTTCAATATTAAATAACTGCTCACGTTACTCAAGGTCACCTTCACTGCAAGTCAAGTACGGAAATGAATTTTCTCTTTCCAATATAATGCATTCTCAATACACACGGCTGGTCTCAAAATTCCCTCGTACCTGCCTGTTAGAGGAGAAAAAAATTACAACTATTTTCCTATAAGCTAATAATAAACAACAAAAAAACATAAAAGCTGCAGGGTTGTCTCCTTACAATGAAACCAGAGAAAGAGCTAGATTTACAGTATCCTTCCATTACAGTTACAGGATTAGAAAAGGAGGTTCTTCTCTTTGAGGGTAAATGTATCCTCGTAGCTAAAATTTATGAAATTACTGAAGGAATGAGTAGTGTCCACCAAGAATCTCCTTCCCTGAAATCGTATTAAGTGAATTTTAAAAAACAAGAAACTATGCTATGACTCTGGTAACAGAAAATGAGCTGAGAACCAAAACGGAAACACCAGGCGATAAAGTTAAAGCTAAGGACAGCTTCCCAATTACTTGGGGCGAGGTCGGAGACCTCGCATTTTTAATTAGGAAATCGGGATGTAGGCGGAAGGAAAGGGCGCGAGAGACTACTAGGACAAATGCGTAAAAGGCGGTTGGAAATTATTTGCTCATAATTTTTGCTTACCTCGGAGACGACTTAGAGCGTTTCTGGCCACGGGAAACATCCTGAAGCTGAAGGCAGAACGGTGCAACTGCGGTGACTGCTTTGCTACAACTTCGTGCTAAGTACCCTTGCAAAGAGCCCTGAAAAACAAAATGGCTTCCGGCTGGGCTCTTTAATGAGATTTAGAGAAATCTCGCGAGACCTGTAAAAAAAAACCCAACGTTATGGAAATTTTAATCCTCTTTACAGGTAGGAAAGATAAAGGTTTTTTGGGAAATGTAGTTTCACGCTTCGTAGGTGAGAGATGATGGTATTCAGTGAAGAATGAGAGAAACTCCCCCCCCACCACCACCACCTTGGAGCCAGGTTTAAGGCTGTGCGTAGGAAAACTGAGATGCTGATCTTAGACTGAATAATCAAAGGCCCTAACTTCAAGATGGTGTTTCAGAGGTTTGAGCTTGTATTTCGCTCCACACTAGGAATTCTTTTGAGTCCCCCAAACTTTCTTCACTTCTCTAATTTTTTTTTATCTCCTATATACTATATACTATATATATACTATATACTCATATATATATACACATACTGATTTAACTTTTAATTTTGAAATGATTTCAAATTTAGAGAAAAGTTGCAAGAATAGTAAAAATAAATAAATAAATAAATAAATAGTAAAAAAATAATGTGGATAAATGTGTGATAAAGTAAATACAACAAATGGATTGTAGAATGGATATTCAGAGTACAATTATTTCACTTTTTCTGTTCTTTTTTTTAAGATTTTATCTAAAATCTTAACCTTTTTTTTAAATGACTTTATTGCACTGGATTTCCATGAATCAGAGACAACTTTTAACCATTAGGTGTCCTGACTTCCCATTTGTGAAGAGTGGCATGACTCTGATCAAGAAGTATGGTCCTTTTCATGGGTATTTTCAATTTTTATTCTTAAGTAGAAGCCCAATTAGAAGTTATTTATTTGTTGAATTGGTTGTTTATTGATTAGCAATAGTGCAGATCTCATGCTTATTGGGAGTTCAGAGCCAAACACAAGATCTGGCATGACGGCAAACACTTTATAAATATTTTCAATCAAGTGAATGAATTTCAGAGGTGTTTAGCAAATATAGTTTAATAATATATTAACTTCATTTCTGACTACAGATTGAGGTGGGTGCACACTCTTTGTACCATATGCAATTGTTATATCCCAGGCATCAATGATGCTCACAATAAGATCTTTTTTTTTTCACATTAAGATCTTGAAAAATTTCCTAAAGGGCAATATACTGGACGTAACCATGAAAGTCAGATAAATTCATGGGAGACACAGAGAGAGAGGCAGAGACATAGGCAGAGGGAGAAGCAGGCTCCACACAGGGAGCCCGATGTGAGACTCGACCCGAGACTCCAGGATCACGCCCTGAGCTGAAGGCAGATGCTCAACTGCTGAGCAACCCAGGTGTCCCCACTTTTTCTGTTCTGTTTCTGATATTTTCATAATAAAATATTGGTGGTGAGAGGAGAACACCTAAACACCAATTGCCAAGGTTCACCACTTGGATAATATTTTGCCGCATGTGCATTCTCTCTCTCTCTCTCTCTCATATATATATATAATTTAATATTGATACAATACAGCTCATATTCCAATTTCATCAACTGTTCCAGTGTCTCTACCCAGAATTCAATCCAGATCCCCATATTGAATTTAATTGTCATGTGTCTTTAGTCTCCTTTAAAATTGAATAGTTCCACAGCCTTTTCTTTTTCTCACTACAGGTAATCTTTATTCTCTCAGTTTTACATATGGAGGAAGTGAGGTGCAGAATCTAAATGACTAGTAGAAGATAAAATTATCAGGTGTAAGTGGAAGAACTGGTAACAGACCTTCTGACTCCACAGTTCTGTGTTCTCAGGCAATCAATATTTTTGAAGAGTATAGGCCAGTTATTTTATAAAAGTTCCACATATTGTGTGTGCTTGATATTTTCTCATAATTAAATTCAATTTATGGACTTCTGGCAGGAATACTACATAATAGATGTGTCTTCTTAGGGCATCTTTCAGGAAGCATAAAATGTTCCATTATTGTCTCATTATTGCCAACTTTAATCATTTGGTCCAAAGAGTGGCTTCTAAGTTCCCACACTAAAGTTACTGTTTTTTTCCTTTGTAATAAAACAAGTAGTGTGAAGAATACATCAAGACTATGTGAATATCCTGTTCTTCATCAAAATTTTACTCACTAGTTTTTGTATCCACTGATGAATTTGCCTAAATCAATTATTAGTATGAAAGTTTCATATGCTAATTTTTCTATCATTCCTTCTATATTTAATATTGAGTGATTTTTAAAAGATTTTATTTATTTATTCATGAGAGACACAAGAGAGAGGCAGAGCCATAGGCAGAGGGAGAAGCAGGCTCCCCATGGGAAACCCAATGCAGGACTGGATCCCAGGACCCCGGATCCAAGGGATCTGCCCCAGGGATCACACCCTGACCCAAAGGCAGACGCTCAACCGCTGAGCCACCCAGGCATCCATATAATGAGTGTTCCACTGTAGGGAGGAATTTTATCCCTTCTCCAATTTATTTGTTCATTATCGATATGGATTTGTAGATTCAGTAGTTTTAATCTATTGCTATTATGATTTATTTTAGTTACCAATAGTCTGAGATGTGATCAGTAGGATTCCCTTCAAGCTGTCTTATATATTTTTTTAATTATTTTACATGACTTCATTTTTTTTTTTGAGCACAGGTTTATTTTCTGACACAAGATGGTCCAAGTTCATTTGTAATTTTGCTACCCCAGCACTGGAACCAGCCATTTCTCTAAGAAGCCCTAATTTCTTTTAGAGATGGTATTTAGCAACATATATTTGGTATCAGGTGTGCTCATTGATATCAGAGTGTCATTGCTTCTAGTCCTTTCAGCAAATAGAGCTAGGAATATATATTATGAATGATAAATTTATACTAATAACTCGAGTTTCAGTTCAATCACAAAAGTTATTTTTTACTTTCCTTCATTTCGAATTTGTTTTTTTAAAGATTTATTTATTCATGAGACACAGATTGAGAGAGAGGCAGAGACATAGGCAGAGGGAGAAAGAAGCAGGTTCCTTGCAGGAGCCTGATGCGGGACCAGATCCCAGATCCCAGGATCACTACCTGAGCCAAAGGCAGCCGGCCAACCACTGAGCCACCCAGGGGTCCCCCTCATTTCATGTTTGTATCTCTCTTCTTCCATGTGAAAATCCTGGCTGTCAATAACATCAATGTTTATGCATATTATACATAATAAATTTTTTGGAATTGCTGTAGTCATATCACTATGAAAAACAAACCTACTTAGTAGAATTCAAGATTTGTTTGTAGTTTTTTTTTTCTTTAGTCTAGTAGGATATAATCAAAGTGGTGTGTTCACAAATTATTCAGATTAGTTTTTTTAAGACTTTATTTATTCATGAGAGACACATACAGAGAGAGAGACAGGCAGAGACACAGGCAGAGGGCAAAGCAAGCTCCATGCAGGGAGCCTGACATGGGACTCGATCCTGGGTCTCCAGGATCATGCCCTGGGCTGAAGGCAGCACTAAACCGCTAAGCCACCCGGGCTTCCCCAGATTAGTTTTTTTCTTTAGTGTGATTGTTTTTCATTTGAGATAATGTCAAGCTACCTTTTTCTGTTTGTATTCGATTTAAATTTTACTACATTCTGGGACGCCTGGGTGGCTCACTGGTTGAGCGTCTGCCTTTGGCTCAGAGTGTTGTCCTCTGGGTCCTGGAATCTAGTCCCTGCAATGAGCTCCCCTTGAGGAGACTGCTTTTCCCTCTGCCTATGTCTCTGCCTCTGTGTCTCTCATTAATAAATAAATAAATTTTAAAAAATCTTCACTTTGCATTTACAAATTTAAAAAATGAATTGTAAAATCACTGTCATATGCTTGAAACTAATGTAACATTGTATGTCAACTGTACTTCGAGAAGAAAAATAAAAATTTTAGGGGCTCCTGGGTGGTTTAGTCGGTTAAACGTCTGACTTTAGCTCAGGTCATGATCTCAGGGTCCTGGGACTGAGCCCCAAGTCAGGCTTTCCTCTCAGTGAGGAGTCTGCTTCTCCCTCTCCCTCCCTCTCCCTCTACCCTGCTTGTGCTCACATTCTCATGCTCATTCTCTCTAAAGTAAATAAATAAAATGTTTAAAAATTAAAAAAATTAAAAACCTATCAACCTAGAGTGTTCTGCCATGCTCTCTCCTTGGTCACTCCTTCCTCTGCATGTACAGGGGCCAGTTTGTAAACCAACAATGTGCCATAGTATATTCAATCAGTCTCCTGTATTTGAGCATTTGGGTAGTTTTGAGAGTATTTCAACTATAAATAGGGCTAAAGTGAATAATGTTTGCACATATATTCTTACTTTTTGGAGTAGTTGCCTAGAAATGGGATTGCTGGATCAGAGGATAATTGTGTATGTAGTTTTTCTGTCAGCTTACCCTCCATAAATATACCATTTTGCATTCCCACCAGCATTGTATAAGGGTATGTGCTTCCCTACAGCCTTGATGATGGCATGTATTGAATTTTTGCCAACATGATAGGTGAGATTTCTGTGTTCTTTGAAAACTTACCTTAAATTTTATTCATTCAACTTACATGCAGTAAAATTCATTCCTTTTTAGTGTACCAGTCTGTGAGTTTTGACAAATGCCTAGTGTTACCATCCCCAAAATAAAGGAAATAACAGTTCTACCACCACAAAAATCTCCTTGTGTGGCTCCTTTGTAGCCAACCTCTCTTTCCACATCCAGACCCAGATAGCCACTGATCTATTCTCTGTCTCTTTAAGTTTGTCTTTTCCTGAATGTCATATAAATGGAATCACACAGCTGTCTCCACATACTTTTAATTTTTATTATTCTTATGAGTGTCTGTTTATGTTTTAAAATGTTTTTCATATCTCCAGATCACATATATCTACTCTAGAACCAGTATTTTCCCTTCCATACGCATATCCTCGTCTCTCCAATATAAGGAAATTCCTTTTCTCTGTGCATACATGTGCATGTATTTCCCAGCAAGGCCTAAAAAAGTAGTTATAGGATTTTCACACCATGAAAATGAATCCAAATTACAGGCAACTGATTTTATTTTGTTGGTATTTTTCCTCTTGAGTATATTATTCTTCTCTAGTTAAATCATCCCAGTTTTACAACCCACTATGATAAACAGAACTGGACCAAATGAATGGAAACTTCTTCAGCTATGTAGGATTTTTATTATTTTTTACATAGGGGAATTGATATTTAATGAAAATAGACTATGACACAAAAACTAGAAAGAGACCGGCACTTGGGCGGCTCAGTGGTTGAACATCTGCCTTTGGCTTAGGGTGTGATCCCCAGGTCCTGGGATAAAGCCCCACATCAGGCTCCCCGCAGGGAGCCTGCTCCTCCCTCTGCCTCCGTCTCTGCCTCTCTCTGGGTCTTTCATGAATAAATAAATAAATAAAATCTTTTAAAAAATTAAAAAGACAGAAATACTTCCTTACAACCTTAGTTTCGTGCTCATCTCCCAAATAAAATAATAAAAAGATGGTATTTGCTGTCTATAACCTGAAAGTTAAGTCCTTGTCTTAGAGTAATAAAAGATTTAACTTTTAAAATGTCATGAAAAAACTTTGAAAAATAACTTTTGATGTCTGCTCTGTTCACTGCATATGGCACAGTTCCTGGGACACAGGAGGTATTCTACAATCTCTTGCCTGTTTACTTTTAAGAATATTCAGTAATATTGTGTATTTCTTTCCTGCTTTTACTTTTTTCATCTTGATTTGAAAAACTTTAGGGGCAGAATGAGGGTATAATATAGCTAACAATCACGTGGCTAGGTCCAAATTTTCTAGAATATTACACAAACAAGGTGGATTTCCAGGACTTCTAAATGACTGGGGGAAAAAAACTGTCTTAACAACTTTAAGCCATTTTGGACCAACCCGCAATGGTTTACAACTGCGCATGCGCATGCGCCCTTGCAGCCGCATTAAACGTTTCATATTTACATAAATGAAAGGGGCGGTTAATCAACCTTAGCGGACCAATGAAAAACCACCAGATTATCCTTTTTCTATTGGCTAACGGAGACCAATTAGAAGTGAACCATCTTTTAGCGTGCCTCTAGCAGTAGAGCGTCGTGACGTAACGTGAAGGGTCGCCCAGTAGGGCTGAGCTGGACCAATGAGGAGGGGTAGTGGGCTGGTTTGCCTGTTCTCACGCCCAATACACAGACACAGCCCGAGGCAAGTTTGGTTTCTCGGAGAGAGAGGAGCGAACATGGCAGCGCGTTGGTGGCTTTGGTGTGTCTCCGCGAACATGGCGGTGGCGCTGCTGCTCAGTTACGGGGTTCCCTCAGCCTCTGCTCAAAGAAAGAAGGAGGTGAGGACGATGTTTCCAACACGGCTTTCCCCAAAGAGTGGGGCTTGAGAGGGTCGGTACTCCTTCCCATCCCCTTTCCTCATTGGTTCCGTCTTTCGGTGGCTCCGGTTTCACCGTTTTTAAGAGTTATGGAGTTTGTGAGAGAAGAAACTGTAACTCCTTGTCTTCTAGGAAGGTAGAGTCTGAGAGGGTGGGGTAGGTGACAACCTGGTTTCTATAGGCCTGTGCATGCACATAGCTGAGAGTTTTGACACTACTTTGAGCTTGGGCCCCACCAGGTGGTAGGAGAAATTTGACTCTAGGTCCGGCGGGGGTCGGGTGGGGTAGAATATCTTGAATCTTTCTGCTGTCAGTAGATGCAACTCCCTTATAGACGTCTAAGAGTTCTATGTTTGTGACATTTTCGCTTCAGGAATGTGAGAGTTAAGCTGAAAAGCTAAAGTATGCTAGATTTATGACACTGTCCAAATAATTGATTCAAAGCAATTTACTGGGATGGAAGCTTTTTAGCCATTTTCAGTCATTTACCAATATCAAACATGCCAGGCACTATTGTAGGATCTTGGTATGCATAAGTGAACAAAAAACTAAGATTCCCTCTGTGGAATTTACCGGCTATGGCAAGTAGAAGAGATACAATATTCTTACCGTTAAGCGATCCAAACAAAGGTATTTTAACATTGTGTTTTGAAACATGACTTAGAGCTTTAGAGATTACTAACAACTATTTATATTATTTATGCTCCCTAATTTAATGGATGAAGAAAACTGAATCCTAAGCTTACACAGTTACTTGTTGCAGAACAAGGACTACAACCCTAGGTCGGTCAGTCTTATGCTAGTTCCCGTACATTTTGTACTTCCTCTAGTACACACCTGTACACGCACTTTTAAAATACCATTTAGGCATCTTGGGTGCTTGTCAACTTGAGCTGAACTTAAAGGAACCTATACTTTCTGTTTCTGAATATTTGTACTATAAGATAAGAAAAAAAAAAAGCCGGCAAATTAAAATGAGTTAATAAGTTGGAAGAGTAAAATAAAAACATACCGTTTGCAAAGGTATAGTGAAGTGAACAGGCTTTTTTTTCAGAGGATTCCAAGACATTTTTACATGGGTAACAAGATATAGAGCAATGCTTTATATTTTAGATGCCTTTTATGTAAACCCCCCCCCCACAAAACCACCTATATATAAGTTCATATGTATGTATAGAGAAACTTTTGTGAGGATACACAACAGTCTTAACAGTGGCTATCTCTGGGTAGTTGGGATTGTTCATTAGAACACTTTCACTTTTTACCTCATGTGATGGTGTTGTCTGAATTTCTACAGTAACCACTTTTTATAAATAAGAAAACTGAAGGTTTTTAAACAACTATTTCATCCAGTTTAATTACATTTATTCATTAAATCTTTCATTGGAATAGAAGCAGAAGGGCCTAGCAGAAGGTAGACTATTTTAAAAAGGAATCATCAATAAATTATATGCTTTAAAACAGTTGATTTTATGTTAGGTACACTTTATCTCAATAAAATAGTTTTAAAGAGAATCAGGGCAGCCCCGGTGGCTCAGCAGTTTAGCGCCGCCTTCAGCCCAGGACGTGATCCTGGAGACCCGGGATCGAGTCCCACATCGGGCTCCCTGCGTGGATCTTGCTTCTCCCTCTGCCTGTCTCTGCCTCTCTCTCTCTGTCTCTGTGTCTCTCATGAATGAATAAATAAAATCTTTAAAAAATTTTAAAAAAGGAATCAGATTCTAACTCCTTTCCCATGATGCCCACTTTTCAGACCTTTATCACTCTTACAAATCTATTGCAATACTGCCTAACTGGTCATCCTTGAACCAATCCTTCATAGTATTGCCAAAGATGCTAACATTAAAATCTGAAAACCTTTTAACCCATTTTTCAAAGGATAAAAGGGCTTCTGTAGCCTGACCCTTGTCTGCTTCTTCCAGGCTTATCTCAAGCTCCTTCCTGTACAAGTCATTCTGAATTACCTACCTTCCTTGATATTTCTATATTCTCTTGCAAGTGTCTGTATTTGCTGGACTTCTGCCAGAGTATTTTCCTTCTCTCTCACCCTACCCTCTCATTCACCTGAGGATTCCTACTCTTCAAGTCCTAGCTCAAATATTATCTTTTTCCTCAACCAAGCTTTTCCTAGTCTCCCCCCCAAGTGAATTGAGATGAATTCAGTACATCGTATTGATGAAATTTTGGGATATAGATGAGGTCCGGAACCGACAAACAAGAAAGAATTCTTGAGACGTCTTTGGTGCAAAATGGTGGTTTTATTAAAGCACGGGGACAGGACCCATGGGCAGGAAGAGCTGCTGCCCCGGGCCTGTGAGGGGTGGCTGATTATATACCTGGGAGTTTGGAGGGTTTTTATTTATTTATTTATTTATTTATTTATTTATTTATTTATTATAGTCACACAAAGAGAGAGAGAGAGAGAGAGACAGGCAGAGACACAGGCAGAGGGAGAAGCAGACTCCATGCACTGGGAGCCCGACGTGGGACTCGATCCCGGGTCTCCAGGATCGCGCCCTGGGCCAAAGGCAGGCGCCAAACCTCTGTGCCACCCAGGGATCCCCTGGAGGGGTTTGATGATAGCTGTACTAAGAAATTTTGGAAGCAAGGTTACCAGGACCTTTTTTAAAAAATATATTTTATTTATTTATTCATGAGACACACACAGAGAGAGGCAGAGAAACAGGCAGAGGGAGACGCAGACTCCACGCAGGGAGCCCAATGTGGGACTTGATCCCAGAACTCCAGGATCATGCCCTGAGCTGAAGGCGGACGCTCAATTGCTGAGCCAGGCATGCTGAGGTTTCCAGGACCTCGAGGGCCTAGCTATTGTTGGGAAAAGGTCACTTATTACCGTCTAATAAAACCTGAGTCATGAGACCCTTCAGATGTGTATCAGTGGGCCATGTGCTTGGAGGATGATTGCCAACACGTATCTTGGGGGTTTAGAGATAATGGAAATTTCTAAAGGAAATTTTATATGTTAAAGTAGGCTCCTGGGGGTTGGGCTAAGATTACATTTTGCCCTTAGCAAAGTATTAATGTCGAGGCAGTTGAGTCTGTAGAAGAATGTCCATGTCCCTCTGCCTGTTTCAAGGACTTATCAATGTGCTGCCCTGAGCTAGTCCTCTGTTCCTCATCAATATCATCATTGTTCATATATTAGTCTTCCTCATTAGACAGTGAACATCTCAAATATACTTTTCTTAAAATATAGATACCTTTAAGTTAATTTTTGTTTTCCTGGCATCCAGAAGTACCAAAAAGGTCTTGGATAAACACGAAATAATCTGTTCTTTCACTTGCAGTTTGTTTAGGTTACACAACCTAAAATTGGATTCTCATCAGTAAACAAGGAAATAATATAGATGATGTAGTTTTTATCCCTTTCCTCTGTAACCAAGGATGTTTTAGGCTATTTTTTTATTCATTCACGAGAGACAGAGAGTGGGAGAGACATAGTTAGAGGAAGAAGCAGACTCGCTGCAAGGAGCCCAATATGGGACTCAATTCAGGGATCCTGGGATCACTCCTTGAGCCAAAGGCAGATGCTCAACCACTGAACCGCCCAGGTGCTCCTGTTTTAGGCTATTTTTAAAATATTATTGTGGGGCACCAGGGTTGATCAGTCAGTTAAACGTCCAACTCTTGGTTTAGGCTCTGGTCATGATGCCATGGTCCTGGGATGACACAGCATCAGGCTCCCTGCTCAGCGGAGAGTCTGCTTCAGGATTCTCTCTGCCTCTCCCCCCCTCCACTGTTTTCGCATGCATGCATGTTTTCTCTCTGTCTCAAGTAAAAATAATTTTTTTAAAGAAAGATTACAGTGATACTACTAAGAGACAATTTTAAAATACAGGTGTTCTGTTGTAGAACACTTACAATTTTTGAAAGCATTATTTTTGAAATTCCACGTCTATCCACATAGTAGACATGGCTTTATTTTTTCCAAGATTTTATTTATTTACTAATGAGAGACACAGAGAGGGGGAGAGACATAGGCAGAGAGAGAAGTAGGCTCCCTGCGGGGAACCTGATGCAGGACTCATCCTAGGACCCCAGGATCATGCCCTGAGCTGAAGGCAGATGCTCAAACACTGAGCCATCCAGGTGCCCCTCTAAATATTCCTATTTAAAAAAGACACTTTTGGGGGCACTTGGGTGGTTCAGTCATTAAGCATTTGCCTGTGGCTCAGGTAATGAATGATCCCAGGGTCCTGAGGTCCAGCCCCATGTTGGGCTCCCTGCTCACGAGGAGACTGCTTTTCTCCCTCTCCTCCCTGCTTGTGCGCTCACTTTCTCTCAAATAAATAAATAAATAAACAAACAAACCATTTTTTCATAAATTACTATAATTAAAAATCACTCAAGTTCCTACTGGTTGTCTATTGTGAAATGTAATGCTATCCTACTTATCTGATTGTTTATACCTATAACAGTGTTTTCACCAGAACATTGACTTATTCTCTAATATTTATTCAATATCTTCTACATTGCAGTCACTATGGTTTATGTGCATTATCTATAATCCTCACAATAACCCTGCACAGTAAGTATTAACCCCTTTAGAAAGATGACAGAAGAGGGAACTCTAGAGGCTGAGCTGGGGTTCTATCCATGATCTGACTTTAAACCATATGCTCTCTGATAGCCTACAAAGGCTTCTTTTGCAATGACTTATTTTATTTCATTTTAAAGATTTTATTTATTCATGAGACACACACACACACACAGAGGCAGATACACAGGCAGAGGGAGAAGCAGGCTCCATGCAGGGAGCCTGACACAGGACTCCATCCCAGGTCTCCAGGATCAGGCCCTGGGCTGAAGGCGGTGCTAAACCGCTGAGCCACCCAGGCTGCCCGACGTATTTTATTTTTATAATGAACTATATCCCCCTGTGGTAGAAGGGAATTTGTCCTTGCATCTGGTGTCATTTTAGGAAGGCAGCATGATAAAAATGAAAAATTATGGCTTTTGATAAAATGATCCATGTATCTTGATCTACTTCTGGAAATCTGTAATAAAAAAATAAAATGAAATACGGAAAACAGTGAATGCACATATAATGAAACCTGTTAAAAATAATCATAATAATGCTAGGATGATAGATTCCCTTGCCTCTTCTGCTTTCAAAAAAATTTTTGTAAAGTCTTAAAGAGCATATGTATATATTTTTAAGTTTTTTTTATTATTGGAGTTCAATTTGCCAACATTTAGCATAACATCCAGACTCATCCCACCAAGTGCCTCGCTCAGTACCCATCACCCAGTCACCCCAACCCCCCGCCCACCTCCCTTTCCACTACCCCTTGTTAGTTTCCCTGAGTTAGGTGTCTCTCATGTTTTGTTACCCTCATTGATATTTTCACGCATTTTCTCTCCTTTCCCTTTATTCCCTTTCATTAATTTTTATAATCCCCAAAAGAATGAGACCATATAATGTTTGTCCTTTTCCGATTGACTTACTTCACTCAGCAGAATACCATCGAGGGCCATCCACGTCGAAGCAAATGGTGGGTATTTATCATTTCTAATGGCTGAGTAATATTCCATCGTATTCATAGAACATATCTTCTTGATCCATTCATCTTTTGAAGGACACCGAGGCTCCTTCCACAGTTTGGATATTGAGGACATTGCTGCTATAAACATCGAGGTGTAGGTGTTCCAGCTTTTCACTGCATCTGTATCTTTGGGGTAAATCCCCAGCAGTGCAATTGCTGGGTCATAGGGCATATCTATTTTTAATTCTTTGAGGAACCTTCACAGAGTTTTCCAGAGTGCTGCACCAGTTCACATTCCCACCAACAGTGCAAGAGGGTTCCCCTTTCTCCACAACCTTTCCAACATTTGCTGTTTCCTGTCTTGTTAATTTTCACCATTCTCACTGGTGTGAGGTGGTATCTCATTGTGGTTTTGATTTGTATTTTCTTGATGGACAGTGATGCGGAGCATTTTCTCATGTGCTTGTTGGCCATGTCTATGTCTTCCTCTGTGAGATTTCTGTTCATGTCTTTTGCCCATTTCATGATCGGATTGTTTCTTTGCTGGTTAGTTTCATAAGCTCTTTATACATACTGGATACTAGCCCTTTATCTGATAGGTCATTTGCAAATAACTTCTACCATTCTGTAGGTTGTCCTTCAGTTTTGTGGACTGTTTCTTTTGCTGTGCAGAAGCTTTTTATCTTGCTGAAGTTCCAATAATTCATTTTTGCTTTTTTTACTTTTGCCTTCATGGATGTATCTTGCAAGAAGTTGCTGTGGCCAGGTTCAAAAAGGGTGTTGCCTGTGTTCTCCTCTAGGATTTTGATGGAATCTTGTCTCACATTTAGATCTTTCATCCATTTTGAGTTTATCTTTGTGTATGGTGAAAGAGAGTGGACTACTTTCATTCTTCTGCATGTAGATGTCCCAATTTTCCCAGCACCATTTGTTGAAGAGACTGTCTTCTTTCCAGTGGATAGTCTTTCCTGCTTTGTCGAATATTCGTTGACCATAAAGTTGAGGGTCCACTTCGGGATTCTCTATTCTGTTCCATTGATCTATGTGTCTGTTTTTGTGCCAGTACCACACTGTCTTGATGAACACAGCTTTGTAGTACAAAAGCTGTGTTGTAGTACAACCTGAAATCTGGCATTGTGATGCCCCCAGCTATGGTTTTCTTTTTTAATATTCCCTTGGCTATTTGGGGTCTTTTCTGATTCCACACAAATCTTAAGATGATTTGTTCCAACTCTCTGAAGAAAGTCCATTGTAATGGAATATTACTCAGCCATTAGAAACGACAATACCCACCATTTGCTTCGACGTGGATGGACCTGCAGGGTATTCTGCTGAGTGAAATAAGTCAATTGGAAAAGGACAAACATTATATGGTCTCATTCACTTGGGGAATATAAAAATTAGTGAAAGGGAATAAAGGGAAAGGAGAGAAAATGAGTGAAAATATCAGTGAGGGTGACAAAACATGAGAGACACCTAACTCTGGGAAATAAACAAGGGGTAGAGGAAAGGGAGGTGGGTGGGGGGTTGGGATGACTGATGATGGGTACTGAGGGGGGAACTTAGTGGAATGATCACTGGATGTTATGCTAAATGTTGGCAAATTGAACTCCAATAAAAAAAAAGAAAAGAAAGTCCATGGTATTTTGATAGGGATTGCATTAAATGTGTAAATTACCCTGGATAGCATTGACATTTTCACAATATTAATTCTTCCAAACTATGAGCATGGAATGTTTTTCCATCTCTTTGTGTCTTCCTCACTTTCTTTCAGAAGTGTTCGGTAGTTTTTAGGGTATAGATCCTTTACCTCTTTGGTTAGGTTTATTCCTACTTTTCTTATGCTTTTGGGTGCAATTGTAAATGGGATTCTCTGCTTAATTTATCTTTCTTCAGTCTTGTTGTTAGTGTATAGAAATGCCACTGACTTACTTCTGGGCATTGATTTTGTATCCTGCCACAGTGCTGAATTGCTGTATGAGTTCTATCAATCTTGGGGTGGAGTCTTTTGGGTTTTCTATATATAGGATCATGTCATCTGTGAAGAGGGAGAGTTTTTCTTCTTCTTTGTCAATTTGAATGCCTTTCATTTCTTTTTGTTACCAGATTGCTGAGGCTAGGACTTCTAATACTATGTTGAATAGCAGTGGTGAGAGTGGACATCCCTGTCTTGTTCCTGATCTTAGGGGAAAGGCTCCCAGTGCTTCCCCATTGAGAATGATATTTGCTGTGGGCTTTTCATAGATGGCTTTTAAGAGGCTGAGGAATGTTCCCTCTAACCTTACATGCTGAAGAGCTTTGATCAGGAATGGATGCTGTCTTTTGTCAAATGCTTTCTCTGCATGTATTGAGAGGATCATATGGTTCTTGTTTTTTCTCTTGTTGATATGATCTATCACACTGATTGCTTTACAGTGTTGAACCAGCCTTGCATCCCAGGGATAAATCCCACTTGGTCATGGTGAATAATCTTTTTTTTTAATTAAAAAAAATTTTTTATTTATGATAGTCACACACACAGAGAGAGATTGAGGCAGAGACATAAGCAGAGGGAGAAGCAGGCTCCATGCACCGGGAGCCCGACATGGCATTCGATCCCGGGCCTCCAGGATCGCGCCCTGAGCCAAAGGCAGGAGCTAAACCGCTGCGCCACCCAGGGATCCCCATGGTGAATAATCTTAATGTACTGTTAGATCCTATTGGCTAGTATCTTTTTTTTTTTTTAATTTTTTATTTATTTATGATAGTCACATTGAATGAGAGAGAGAGAGAGGCAGAGACACAGGCAGAGGGAGAAGCAGGCTCCATGCACCGGGAGCCCGACGTGGGATTCGATCCCGGGTCTCCAGGATCGCGCCCTGGGCCAAAGGCAGGCGCCAAACCGCTGCGCCACCCAGGGATCCCTATTGGCTAGTATCTTGTTGAGAATTTTTGCATCCATGTTCATCAGGTATATTGATCTATAATTCTGCTTTTTCGTGGGGTCTTTGTCTGGTTTTGGAATCAAGGTGATGCTGGCCTCACTGAACGAGTTTGGAAGTACTCCATCTCTTTCTCTCTTTCTGAACAGCTTTAGTAGAATAGGTATGGTTTCTTCTTTAAACGTTTGATAGAATTCCCCTGGGAAGCCATCTGGGCCTGGACTTTTGTGTCTTGGGAGGTTTTTGAAGACTGCTTCAAAAAAAAAAAAAAAAAGGAAATGAAGACTGTGTCAGTTTCCTCCCTGGTTATTGGCCTGTTCAGGTTTTCTGTTTCTTCCTATTACAATTACAGTTTTGGTAGTTTGTGGTTTTCCCGAGATACATCGATTTCTTCTAGATTGCCTAATTTATTGGCGTATAGCTGCTCATAATAAGTTTTTAAAATTATTTGTGTTTCCTTGGTCTTGGTGGTGATCTCTCCTTTCTCTTTCATGATTTTATTAACTTGAGTCTTTTCTCTCTTCTTTTTAATAAGGTTGGCTAATGGTTTATCTATCTTAATAATTCTTTCAGAGAACCAACTGGTGGTTTTGTTGATCTGTTCCAGTTCTTCTGGTCTCTATTTCATTGAGTTCTGCTCCAATCTTTATTAACTGTCTTCTCCTGGGTGAAAGTTTATTTGCTGTTCCTTCTCCAGTTCTTTTAGGTGCAAGCTTAGCTTTTGTATTTGAGTTCTTTCCAGTTTTTGGATGGGTGCTTGTACTGCGATATATTTCCCCCTTAGGACTGCTTTTGCTGTATCCCAAAGATTTTGAATGGTTGTATCTTCATTCTCATTAGTTTCCATGAATCTTTTTAATACTTCTCTAATATCCTGGTTGATCCTTTCATCTTTTAGCAGGATGGCCTTTAACCTCCACATGTTTGAAATCCTTCCAAACTTCTTCTTATGGTTTAGTTATAGTTTCAAAGCATTATGGTCTGAAAATATGGAGGGTACAATCCCAGTCTTTTGGTATCAGTTAAGACGTGATTTGTGACCCAGTATGTGGTCTATTCTGGAGAAAGTTCCATGTGTATTCAGTTGTGTTTGAATGTAAAGTTCTGTAAATATCTGTGAAATCCATCTGGTCCAGTGTATCATTTAATGCTCTTGTTTCTTTGAAGATGTGTTTAGAAGATCTATCAATTGTAGAAAGCGCAGTATTCAAGTCTCCAAGTATAAGAGTATTATTATCTAAGTATGTCTTAACTTTGGTTATTAATTGTTTGATATACTTGGCAGTTCCCGCATTTGGGGCATTAATATTCATGATTGTTAGGTCCTCTTGTTGGATAGATCCTTTAAGTATGATATAGTGTCCCTCTTCATCTCTTACTACAGTCTTTGGGATAAACTTTAATTTATCTCATATGAAGATGGCTACCCCTGCTTTCTTTTGAGGACCATTTGAATGGTAAATTTTTCTCCAACCTTTTATTTTCAGGCTGTAGGTGTCTTCATGTCTAAAATGAGTCTCTTGTAGACAGCAAATAGATGGGTCTTGCTTTTTTATCCAGTCTGAAACCCTGCGCCTTTTGATGGGGTCATGAAGCCCATTCACGTTCAGGGTTTCTATTGAAAGATACCAGTTTAGTGTCATCATAATACCTATTCAGTCCCTTTTTTTGTGGATTGTTTCCTTGGACTTCCTCTTTCTTTTACAGAGTCCCCCTTAATATTTCTTGCAGAGCTGGTTTGGTGGTGACATATTCTTTCAGTTTCTGCCTATCGTGGAAGCTCTTTATCTCTCCTTCTATTCTGAATGCGAGCCTTGCTGGATAAAGTATTCTTGGCTGCATGCTCTTCTCATTTAGGACCCTGAATATAGGGATCCCTGGGTGGCGCAGCGGTTTGGCGCCTGCCTTTGGCCCAGGGCGCGATCCTGGAGACCCGGGATCAAATCCCACATCGGGCTCCCGGTGCATGGAGCCTGCTTCTCCCTCTGCCTGTGTCTCTTTTCTCTGCCTCTCTCTCTCTCTCTCTGTGTGTGTGACTATCATAAATAAATAAAAATTAAAAAAAAGGACCCTGAATATATCGTGCCAGCCCTTTCTGTCCTGCCAGGTCTCTGTGGAGAGGTCTGCTGTTAACCTAATAGTTCTCCCCATAAAGTTTAGGGATCTCTTGTCTCTTTTTGCTTTAAGAATCTTCTCTATCTTTGGAATTTGCAAGTTTATCTATTAAATGTCATGGTGTTGAACGGTTTTTATTGATTTTAGGGGGGGAATCTCTCCATCTCCTGGATCTGAATGCCTGTTTCCCTTCCCATGTTAGGGAAGTTCTCAACTATGATTTGTCCAAATACACTTTCTGGTCCTCTGTCTCTTTCGGTGCCCTCTGGAACCCCAAGTAAAGTAGATTTTTTTTTTCCTTCTGAGGCTGTCATTTATTTCCCTTAACCTATTTTCATGATCTTTTAATTGTTTTTCTCTTTTTTCCTCAATTTCCTTCCTTGCCATCAACTTGTTTTATGTCACTCAGTCACTCATTCTTCTACCTCGTTAACCCTTGTCGTTAGGAACTCCAGTTTGGATTGCATTTCGTTTAATTGATTTTTAATTTTGGCCTGATTAGATCTAAATTCTGCAGTCATGAAGTTTCTTGAATCCTTTATGCTTTTTTCTAGAGTCACCAGTAGCTTTATAATTGTGCTTCTGAATTGGCTTTCTGACATTGAATTGTAACCCAAATTCTGTAACTCTGTGGGAGAGAGTACTGTTTCTGATTCTCTCTTTTGTGGTGAGTTTTTCTTTCTAGTCATTTTGCTCAGTGCAGAGTGGCTAAAAACAAGTTGTACTGGAAAAAGGAGAAAAAGACAGAAAAAAGGGGGGGACAAACAAAAAAACAAGGAGGGGTATTCTCTGATTCTATGTACTTTAAGTCCTAGGCTTCCCCTGGAACTTTCCAGCGCTGCTTGGTCAAGAACTTGCTCTTCCCCTCTCCTTCCAGCTGGTCTTCTGGGGGAGGGGCCTGCGGTGCTGATTCTCAGGTGTGTGCACCTGGTGGTGCTACCCTGCGCCCTGTCAGTTGCACGGCTCAGTGGGAGCTGTTTATCCTGGGAGGCCCCTGCTCCCTGGCGACCCTGCTCAGTCCCAGGTACAAGGTGACACCAGGAGGAACAACAACAGTGGCGGCGGCCAGCTCTCCAGCCCTAGAGTCAGCTCCAGCAGTAACTACCGCAGTTCCAGTCCTTAGGGGCCTGGCTGCTCCAGGGGCGGGGGGCACTGATCTGAACAACTCAGGGCCGCCCAGTGGCCAGAATGTCCTTGCTGCCCTTTCTCCTCCTGGCCTCCACCTGTCCCAGGGGGAGCACTGGATCTTGGGCTGTGTCCCCGGGCGCCCTGGGCTCCAGGGTCTGTGCCACTGGAATAGTGCTTCTGGAGCTGCTCAGCCCCCTCTGTGCGGAGCAAGAGCATATATGTTAATGCAGCACAAGTGATCCTGAGCCAGTTGTTTACTGAGTCTCATTTTTCTTATCAGTAGAATGCAAAGATGCTTATTTTCATATTGTGAAAATTAAGTGAGGGCTGTGAAATGTCTAATGCCATAACTGGCAAGTAGAAGACATTAGATGAATATTAGAAAATATGATTGTGTTCCTCTGTGGTAGTAAGATATTTTTTGGTTGATCTTTTTGTGATGTTTTTATGAGCATTCAGAAAATAGAATTATTGCATATTTTGACAAGGCGGGTTATTGTTGGAAAAACTTCTACAGGGCAGCCCGGGTGGCTCAGCAGTTTAGCACCGCCTTCAGCCCGGGGTCTGATCCTGGAGACCCAGGATCAAGTCCCATGTCAGGCTCCCTGCATGGAGCCTGCTTCTCCTTCTCTCTCTCTCTCGTCTCTCATGAGTAAATAAATAAATAATCTTTAAAAAAAAAAGGTCTAAAGAAAAGAAGGAGAAAGTTCTACATTTTCTGACCTTGCTTTGAAAGCTGACAAATGAAATTGTGACATGTGCAAAATCTTTGTGATTCTTTTTTTTATGATTTATTTATTCATTAGAGATACCGAGAGAGAGGCAGAGACACAGGCAGAGGGAGAAGCAGGCTCCTGCAGGGAGCCTGATGCGGGACT
Source organism: Nyctereutes procyonoides (assembly GCF_905146905.1). Lineage (NCBI taxonomy): Eukaryota > Metazoa > Chordata > Mammalia > Carnivora > Canidae > Nyctereutes > Nyctereutes procyonoides. The sequence continues at coordinate 58,925,576 of NW_026575125.1, read as the reverse complement.
CGATTGCAGATCCTGGGATCATGCCCTGAGCCACAGGCAGACACCCAACCGCTGAGTCACCCAGGCATCCCAATCTCTGTGATTGTTTAGAAAATACCTTATTACTAAGAACCAAAAGTTTTGGTTCTTCATTAGGCAGTGACACAATAGTTTAATTTCATTCTTCCTGTTTGTATTATATGTATCTAAGTTAGCTCTAGCAAACTAGATTAAGTCAAAACAACGTAATAGCAGTTGCAAAACAAATTAAGATACCCCCTAAAACTAATGCATCCAGGAGAGGGGACAGAGTATATTTTAACCATGTCTGGAAAGTAGGTACACTGAGGATGGAGCAGCTAACATTTAAGGATTAAAAAGTGCACTCTTGGGATCCCTGGGTGGCGCAGCGGTTTGGCACCTGCCTTTGGCCCAGGGCACGATCCTGGAGACCTGGGATCGAATCCTACATCGGGCTCCCGGTGCATGGAGCCTGCTTCTCCCTCTGCCTGTGTCTCTGCCTCTCCCTCTCTGTGACTATCATAAATAAATAAAAATTTAAAAAAAGTGCACTCTTTTCTGCTATCGCCTTCAGTCATTATCTGCCAGAGGTTTCCATATCTGTTTAGTCTCTTAATTTGTCTCACTCTTTTTTTAAGATTTTTATTTATTATTTGACAGAGAGAGAGAGAACACACAAGTAGACAGAGTGACAGGCAGAGGGAGAGGGAGAAACAGACTCCACACTGAGCTGGGAGCCTGATGCGGGACTCGATCCCAGGACCCCAGGATCATGACCTCAGCTGAAGACAGATGCTTAACCTACTGAGACACCCAGGCACCCCAATTTGTCTCACTCTTAATTTAAGGATGGAGTTGGAAATGTATTACTTAAGAAAGAGTCTTATTTTACTAATGTCTGAAAACTAGTGGGTGATTAAGAAAGCTAAAAATTCCAAGAATTTTTTTTTTTATAAATAAATCCTGACAGTATAGAATACAGATACAATCAAATACGTTTGGGAGGGGGGAAGGAAGGTGCATTTTAGGGGAATTCAAACTGGTGATGTTTAGTTTATTACTTCTGAAATACAAAAGAAATCTTAATGGCAGATCAGATTTTAGCTTTAAATAATAATGGATTCCTGTATGCTATTTCATGAGAGATATTCAGAAGCAGTAGGAGAATTTGTAAGTATTAAGACTTAATCTGGTTTGCTAGAGCTAACTTAGATAAATAGCACGCAAGCAGGTAGAATGAAATTAAACTAGTGTGTCATTGCCTTTTCTTGGTCCTCTTAATCCTTCATAGGCCTAATATGCTAACAGAATTAGATATATTAATTGAATTCCTATTGGGATTATTTTGTGGTCATAATAATTAAAATGTTTCAAGAAAATGGAGAATTCAAGCTTACCTAACTTTGCTGGTATTTTAATTGTGAATAAGATTGCTCTTTATTTGGTTTTATTTGAATAGAAAATAAATAATGTAGTCCAAGAAAGGGGGAAATTGATTGTAAAAGTCCATCCTTATGTATTTAATGTTTTTCCATAGCAAGTCTATTTTGTTTTGAATAAGTATATCTAATGCAAATAAACTGGATGGATATATTTTCTTAAATGTTTAGTAAAATTATTATTGGAAAAAGTATTTGCAATAGGAGTTGTTTCCAAATCAGTTGCTTTTTTAGTTGCTGAATAATTCATTTGATAAACCTCTAACTTTTCTGTACTATAATCCTTTGTTGTTCTTACTAATTAAAGTATTAAATAATAAATAAAAGGACATGAAGGGTAATTGCAACATTTTATTCCTTTACTTTTGAAGGTTGTATCTTTGGAAGATAAAAGGATATCTGGGGAATGCATAGTGGGACTATGCAGAGTAGATACTGTAGAAAAACAAAATTTTTATTTCTCAGCCATAGCTTTCAGTACTCAAACAATGGGCTCTTGATAATGGATGAAAGCTTCTCTAAGGAAGAAGGTTTGTCAATACTAGAGATTTACTCCAATCAATAAAGCTTTCAACTGAAGAAAAGTGAAATTCCTTTATAAAACAATATACTAGTGAAGACAGAGGACTAATGAAAGAAGTGTCTAGGACCTGTACTCTAAAAACTATAAAATAGGGACGCCTGGGTGGCTCAGCGGTTGAGCGTCTGCCTTCAGCCCAGGGCGTGATCCTGGAGACCCAGGATTGAGTCTCACATCGGGCTCCTTGCAGGGAGCCTGCTTCTCCCTCTGCTTGTGTCTCTGCCTCTCTGTGTGTGTCTCTCATGAATAAATAAAATCTTTAAAAAAAAACTATAAAACATCGATGAATGAAATTGGAGACGACACAAACAGATGGAAAGATATTCCATGCTCATGGATTGAAAAAACAAATATTGTTAAGATGTCCATGCTACCCAAAGCAATCTATAGATTTAATGTAATCCCTATCAAACTACCAAGCATTTAGCACAGTGATATGTGTGTATATATATATATATGTGTGTGTGTGTCTATATATATGTATATATGAAATGTTATTCAGCCATAAGAAAAGAATAATCTTACCATTTGCAGCAACATGGATGGAGCTAAAGAGTATAATGCTATGTGAAGTAAGTCAGAGAAAGGCAAATACCATATGACTTCATTCATATGTGGAATTTAATAAACAAAACAAAGGAAAAAAAGACAAGCCAAAAAACAGACTATTGACTATAGAGAACAAAACAGATGGTTACCAAAGGGAAAGCGGAAAGTGGAAGGGGGAATGGGTGAAATAGGTGAAGGACATTAAGAATACACTTATCTTGATGAACACTGAGTAATGTATAGAATTGTTAAATCACTATATTGTACACCTGAAGCTAATATAACACCATACTGGAATTTTTAAAAAGTTACCTCAGAATTATTAAGATGTTATATTTGAGTTAACTGAAATATATCACATTCTTCAATCATTCCAGGAAGATCAGGTCGTGGTTTATTATTAGGAATGACGTATTTTTTTCTTCTTGTTCATCTTTTTTCTTTAAAGATTTTATTTTTATCATTCATGAGACACACACACACACACACACACACACACACACACGGAGAGAGAGAGAGAGGCGGGGGGGGGGGGGCATAGTCATATGCAGAGGGAAAAGCAGGCTCCATGCAGGGAGCCTGATGTGGGACTTGATCCTGGGACTCCAGGATCACGCCCTCGGCTGAAGGCAGGCACTAAACCCCTGAGCCACCCAGGCATCCCTTGTTCATCATTTGAATAGCTTAATGTTTACTTAATTTCCCTATGTTAGACATAGATATTTATTTAACATGTAGTCCCTCCCCATAAGAATGAGAATGTAGAGCAGTAGTTCTGAAACTTCAGTGTATTCCATAGTGTAGTGGTTATCACATTCGCCTCACACATGAAAGGTCCCTGGTTTGAAACTGGGCAGAAACAGCTTTCTTGGCGGCCTGGTTTCCGTAGTGAAACTTCAGTATATATAAAGAATCACTTGGTTTACCTGTTAAAATTTCATATTCTCAGAACCTACTCTAGACCTACTGAATCAGATTTACTGGAGGATGAAACCTGGAAGTCTTAACACGTAACTGGCTCCTTTATACCAACCACACTTGGAGAAACATGGGTCTAGAAAGTTTATTATGCTGGAAGCTTGCTCTGGGAAGTTTTGGTTTACTTTATTGCCACGCTTTTTTTTGTATTCTGATCAGTACTAAATTAAAAAATTGAATATATAATAAGATTATAAAAACTTAAATCATACTGTGAAAATTCTTTTAAGTGTACAACAGTGGTTCTCAATAAAGGAGGAGGGGAATTTTACTCCCTGGGCCTATCTGGCAATGTCTGGAGACATTTTTGGTTGTTGTAGCTGAAGGTAGAGGTACTACTGGTATCTGGTGGGTGGAGATCAGGGATGCTGCTCAACATCCTACAATGTGCAGGACAACTCCCAACAACAAAGAATTATCTGGCTCAAGATGTCAGTATTGCCACTATTGTAAAACCCTGGTTTAGAGTGATCTGTTTCCTCAGTATCATTGTTCCACAAATCTTGTTAATTACTTGCTATACCAATCTTTTGAGAGTGTATATCTTTCTCTATGGGCTTAGAGTTTATATTTGGTTTTCCATTTGTGCACATAATCATTTTATGGCTCTTACTGCAATTATTTTGTATCTACTACAAAACTAATTTTGGTTCTAGGTCTAAGAATTCTTTCCCTATCCCATGATCCTTAAATGTTCTCTCCTAATTGTTTTCCTAAAAAAAATTTTTTAAGTAAGCTGTACACCCAGTGTGGGACTTAAACTCATGACTCCAAGATCAAAAGTCACATGTACTACTGACTGAGCCAGCCAGCTGCCCGTTTTTCTTCTTTCCTAAAATTTTTATAGTTTTCATTTTTATGTTTAAGTATGTGATCCAGTTTGAGTTAATTTTTGAATAGAGTGTAAAGTTTAGTTCAAGATTCACATTTTTGACTATGGATGTCCAGTTGCTCCAGCACTGTTTGTTGAAAAGGCTATCCTTCCTTTAGTGAGTTTTTGCAACTTTATGAAATATCAATTGGCTCTACTTAATGGAGGTCTGTTTCTGGGTTCTCATTTCTGTGCCATTCATTCATGGGTCTATTCTTTCATCAGTACCACTCTGCATTGCTTATTAGAGCTACATAGTATGCCTTAAGATCAGGTAGAGTAATCCTCCCATTTTATTCTTTGTTTTCAAGATTGTTTTAACTATTTGTTTTTTTATATGTGCGCTTTTTTGGGTTTGGTTTGGTTTTTAGAAGCAAGATCTTATACAAAACTAGCTGATTGGTTTAACTCAACATTCTTTGTAATCTTTGGCAAATGAAAGGTTTTCTGACTTTATATTTTATTTATTAGTAAATAATAATTCATCTCAACAATATATCTGATTAAACTTAATCATGAAATGATATAATTTTAAGAATCATTATCATTATCAGGCTCAATTATCAGATTCTATTTTTAGGTCACTCACAGTTTCTGTTACCTCTGCTTGTTAGTCTTGGTTTAAGTAAGTTGCCTCGTTAAAAGGAACTTCAAATGCCATGCTGAGAGCATTAATGCTACGCTCCTTCCTTTTTTTAGATGGTGTTATCAGAAAAGGTTAGTCAACTGATGGAATGGACCAATAAAAGACCTGTAATAAGGATGAATGGAGACAAGTTCCGTCGCCTTGTTAAAGCCCCACCAAGAAACTACTCCGTTATTGTCATGTTCACTGCTCTCCAACTTCACAGACAGTGTGTCGTGTGCAAGTATGAACTTTCAACTACACTTTAAAATTAAATAACATAAACTTTTGACCGTTTCTCTATCCCAGAAGATCCGAATTAGTTCAGTGGGTACATAAACAATTATTGTATATACCTTACTTAGGATGACTGTAGTAACATATATTGCCCTTTTACAGTCATTTCTTGGTTGCCCACATTAGTAGGGGGAAGAAAGAACAAGGATAAAGTATTGTGGTAGCCATAATAGGAATAACTTAAAAAGTGAATAATCATCATACAAATTGGTATCAACTTACATAAATATATGCCAATGGGATTGATGTAGTATTTTATTATTTGTAAATGCTTTCAGTTTCATATTCTTATTTTATACAATAACCCCAGAAGGTAAGTAAAACAAATATTCTCTCATGAAGAAATAGGTTCCAAAACCTTTTAACTGGTTTACCCAAAGCTAGAAATAATTATTAATGCAAATGCAATAATGGTAGCTACATTACAGATTTGGAATTACAAGAGAACAGTTTTAGAAAATAAAGATGTGTGATTTTGAAATGTTTTCTTTTTTTATATTATTTTGTAGTGATTATAAAACTTGGAAATGGAGGCTAATCTCACTTAAACTTTCATCAGACCATGCTTTATTGATTTGATCTTACTGTTTCTGAATTATCTTAGGAACAGATTGATATTTCTTTAAAAAAAGGACTTTGGGGATGCCTGGGTGGCTCAGTTGTTGGGTGCCTGCCTTTGGGATCCAGGATCAAGTCCTGTATCAGGCTCCCTGCGAGCCTACTTCTCCCCCTGCCCATGTCTCTACCTCTCTTCCTCAGTCTGTGTCTGTCATGAATAAATGAATAAATCTTTTTTTATTATAAATTTATTTTTTATTGGTGTTCAATTTGCCAGCATATAGAATAACACCCAGTGCTCATCCCATCAAGCGCCCACCTCAGTGCCCGTCACCCAGTCACCCCCACCCCCCGCCCACCTCCCTTTCCACCACCCCTAGTTTGTTTCCCAGAGGTAGGAGTCTTTCATGTTTTGTCTCCCTTTCTGATATTTCCCACTCTAAATGAATAAATCTTTTTTTAAAAAAGGGCACTTTACATAAAAGGGCAACATTTCTTTAAACAAAATTTAAAATAGTGGGTACTAAAAAATAGAATAGCTTTTGCTTTTTGGTGTTTTTTTTAACTTACATCAATATGTGTGATCTGAGAATTCATTTTAAATGAAATGACGAAGCTACCCTGTGAAGAACTAATTTAATAAAATCTTGAAGTCTTTTCAAATTCTGACAGCCTGGGCCTATGTGAAGGAATAGACAATTTTTTTTTTTTAGAATATGCATTATGATACCCCAAGACTTGCTAACTTTCCATAAAGGATTTTCCCCTCAGAGGTAGAAGATAGTTAAGGTATTTGATCCCAGAGTACTTATTTTTGGGCACCTATGCTGGATAGCAGGTATTATGCATAAACTTAAAATCTAGAATTACTCTTAATTTAGTCTTTTCACTCAGCAATCAAGAATATACAAAAATGTTAGGGAACAAACACAAACTCCTTCATAATTCTGTATTAAATGCAAATTCATGATATTTTTATTGACCTAAGTTTTTATTAGTATCTTTATATAAGATGAAATTTAAAATTAGCTCATATTTTCCTAAACACACTCAAAAAATAAAAAATTGGGCAGCCCGGGTGGCCTTCGGTGCAGGGCGTGATCCTGGAGACCTGGGATTGAGTCCCACATCAGGCTCCCTGCATGGAGCCTGCTTCTCTCTCTGCCTGTGTCTCTGTCTCTCTCTTTTTTTCTCTCTCTCTCTCTGTCTCTCATAAATAAATAAAAATCTTTAAAAAATTAACAGTAATGTGTATAATACTATGTATTTGGTGCTATCAGGATGAGAAGTATAAGATGCCCTACCCTTATTATATGGCTAGTGAAATGAGTTCCACACATGAAAATTTAGCAATATAAAGCAATTTCAATTAAGTACCAAATGGATTATGTATATAATAAATACTACAAAATTTCAGGGAGAACATATAACAGGAAGATTAAGGTTGGCCTAATGGAAAAGAAAGGATTTGTATTAGGGCTAGACAGATGGATCAGATTTAGATAGAAGTATGATATTTTGGTTAGAAGTAAAGATGTGTGCAAGAATACAGAGATCATGGTAAATAAAGTGCTGGAATTAAAAGATCCTGTTTTATATTGATTAGTAGTAAGGCTACATAAAAGTTAGATGCCTTATTGGAACTAGGTGATAAAAAATACTTGAGGGACGCCTGGATGGCTCAGTGGTTGAGCGTCTGCCTTTAGCTCAGGGCAAGATCCCACAGTCCCGGGATCGAGTCCCACATTGGACTTCCTACATGGAGCCTGCTTCTCCCTCTGCCTATGTTTCTGCCCCTCTCTCTGTGTCGCTTATGAATAAGTAAATAAAATCTTTAAAAAAAAACTTGAATAACCAGTGAAAAGGCTTGGAGACTGTTCTGAAGGTGGTAGAAAAGCAACAATAGTTTTTGAGAAGAGTAGGAGTTTCAGGAAAGTAGTAATTATGAAGATTGTTGTATATTGCAGTGTAAGAAGGATTGGAAGAGGAGAAACTAGAGTCAGTATTTTAATATTCTAATGTCAGATATTAAGGATCTGACTTTAGCTGATAGCAATGAAAATAAATAGGAAGAGATGGAATTAAAAGATAATCACAAATGAAAAATTATCAGATCTTAGAAACTGAAAACATATGGGCAATAAGGGAAAAGTCAAACATGATTCGAGGTTTCAATCTCAATTCTCTAGATTCTTTCGCACTAAGAATTCATCTGACTGTATTTTCATTTACTAAATAATAGCATGTTATATGATAGATTTATAAAATGGATTACTCTTATAGTTTACTTTCTCTGGAAATACTTCAACCTTGTCTTTGAACACCTAGAAGTAATTTAAGGTATTAAAAAGCTGTTGTACAATTAACTGGATTTTTCCAGTGACTACTTAAAGAGCTTTGAAATAAGAAGCACAAAGTATGAAGCTGAGTCAAGTAACTACCTTCTGTTGGAATCCCCAACACTTAGGATATGGCTTCTTTTATGCCAAAACAATGACAGTGTTTTCCAGAGTTTGTCCTGACCCTTTCAGCAGAGCCTTACTGGTGTTTCTCTGTCTCTGTCTGTCTCTCTCTCTCAAAATATTTCTCCCGTTGGAAACACTGCTATTGCTTCTTTGGCTCTGTTTCACTGCTGATAAACTAGATTGCTGTTAAAAAATGTTTTATATGTTCATAAATCTGATTGTATCCAGGCAAGCTGATGAAGAATTCCAGATCCTGGCAAACTCGTGGCGATACTCCAGTGCATTTACCAACAGGATATTTTTTGCTATGGTGGATTTTGATGAAGGCTCTGATGTATTTCAGATGGTAAGATCTTTGGCTTATTTTACTAAGTAGGGATAAGTTAACTCTAGATAAAGTGGAATATATTTTTTTTCAGTGGTCACAAGAAGTTTTATTTATGTATTCCTTGTTATCTAAGTATACTGGGTATATAATTCATATTGCTTTCAGGTACACAGCATAGTGATTTGACACTTCCATACATTACTTAGTGCTCAACATGGTAAGAGTAGTCACTATCCATTACCACACAATATTATTACAATATTTGACTATATATCCAATGCTATATTTTACATTTTTGTAACTTATTTATTTTATAACCGGAAGTTTGTTCCTCTTAATCCCCTTCACCTATTTTGCCCAACCCCCCATTCTTTCTGGTAACCACAGGTTTTTTCTTTGTATTTCTGAGGCTGTTTGTGTGTTGTTTTTTAGATTCCACATATAAGTGAAATCATATAGTATTTGTCCTTCTCTGTCTGATGTATTTCACTTAGCATAATACCCTCTAGGTCCACCCATGTTGTCACAAATGACAAAATTTCATTCTTTTTTTATGGCTGAGTAAGAGAGAGAGAAAGGGGATCCCGGGTGGCTCAGCGGTTTGGCGCCTGCCTACGGCCCGGGGCATGATCCTGGGGTCCCGGGATCAGGTCCCACGTCAGGCTTCCTGCATGGAGCCTGCTTCTCCTTCTGCCTGTGTCTCTGCCTCTCTCTCCCTCTCTCTGTGTATCTCATGAATAAATTAATAAAATCTTTAAAAAAAAGAGAGAGTGTGGGCAGCTCGGGTGGCTCAGCGGTTTAGCATCGACTTTAGCCCAGGGCCTGATCCTGGGGACCTGGGATCGAGTCCCACAACAGGCTCCCTGCATGGAGCCTGCTTCTCCCTCTGCCTCTCTCTCTCTCTTTATCTCTCTCGAATAAATAAATAAAATCTTTAAAAAAGAGAGAGAGAGTGTGTGTGTGTGTGTGTGCACGTGCACACACATATATACACATATACGTGTACACCTTTTTTATCCATTCGTCTATAGATGGGCATGTGGTTGCTTCTGTATTTTGTCTGTTCTCTGCCATAAATCGGAATGCATATTTTTTCTAATTAGCATTTTCATTTTCTTTTTTTTAAAGATTTTATTTATTTATTCATGAGAGACACAGAGAGAGACAGACATAGGCAGAGGAAGAAGCAGCCTCCCCACAGGGATCCCGATGTGGGACTTGATCCCTGAATCCCAGGGGTCACGTGATCCCAGAATCACGCCCTGAGCCAAAGGCAGACGCCCAACTGCTGAGTCACCCTGGCGTCCCAGCATTTTCATTTTCTTTGGGTAAATACTCAGTAGTGGGCGGCCCTGGTGGCTCAGCGGTTTAGCGCCGCCTTCTGCCCAGGGCGCGATCCTGGAGACCCGGGATCAAGTCTCACATCCAGCTCCCTGCGTGGAGCCTGCTTCTCCCTCTGCCTGTGTCTCTGCCTCTCTCTCTCTCTCTCTCTCTCTCTCTTTCTGTGTGTGTGTGTGTGTGTGTGTCTCTCATGAATAAATAAATAAAATCTTTAAAAAATAGTAGTATAATTCCTGGGTGATGTTATATTTCCATTTTTAATGTTTTGAGGAAGTTCATACTGTTTTCCATACTGGTTGCACCAATTTATATTTCCACTAGCAGTGCACAAGGGTGCCCTTTTCACCACATCTTCACCAACATTTGTTATTTCTTTTCTTTTTGATTTGAGCCATTCTGACAGGTGTGAGGCAATATCTCATTGTGATTTTGATTTGCATTTCTTTGATGATTAGTGATGTTGAGCATCTTTTCATGTTTCTATTGGCCGTTTGTATGTCTTCTTTGGAAAAAATGTATTCAGGTTCACTGCCAATTTTTAATTGGATTGTTTGGTTCTTTTTGGTGTGGAGTTATGTAAGTTCTTTATGTATTTTGGATATTAACCCTTATTTTGGATATGTCTTTTGTAAATGTCTTCTCCTGTTCAGAAGGTTGCCTTTTCGGGGAGGGAGGGGCAAGATGGTGGAAGAGCAGGGTCCCCAAATCGCCTGTCCCCACCAAATTACCTAGATAACCTTCAAACAATCCTGAAAATTTACGAATTCGGCCTGAGATGTAAAGAGAGACCAGCTGGAATGCTACAGTGAGAAGAGTCCGCGCTTCTATCAAGGTAGGAAGACGGGGGAAAAGAAATAAAGAAACAAAAGGCCTCCGAGGGGGAGGGGCCCCGCGAGGAGCCGGGCTGAGGCCGGGGCGAGTGTCCCCAGGACAGGAGAGCCCCGTCCCGGAGAAGCAGGAGCTGCACCAACCTTCCCGGGCTGCGGAAAGGGGCTCGCAGGGAGGTGGAGCAGGACCCAGGAGGGCGGGGATGCCCTCGGGCTCCCGGGGACACTAACAGACACCTGCGAGCGCAGGAGAGTGCTCCGAGCTCCCTAAGGGCTGCAGCGCGCACGGAGGGACCGACCGGAGCAGCTCGGAGGGGCTCGGGAGCGGCTCCAGGGAGGGAGCTGCAGGGCGGGAGCGCGAATCCAACAGCGCAGGCCCCGGAGCACAGGGCGCCGGGACACAGCCCAGGATCCGGCCTCCCCCGGGACAGGCAGAGTCCGGGAGGGCCCAGGACAGCAAGGACGCTCCTGCCCCGAGCTGAGCAGATCAGCGGCCCCGCCCCGGAGCCTCCAGGCCCTGCGGACAGAGAACCGAGAGCCCGAGAGCCCGAGCCCCGTAGTTCCTGCGGAGGCTAAATCCAGGCTTCCAGAGTTGCCATAGCAACTGCTGCTGTTCCTCCTGGGGCCCCACGGGGTAAACAACCCCCGCTGAGCCCGGCAGCAGGCAGGGGCAGAGCAGCTCCCCCAAGTGCTAACACCTGAAAATCAGCACAGCAGGCCCCTCCCCCAGAAGACCAGCTGGACGGACCAGTGATACTCCCCTGTGTTCCAATACAACTTGTTTTTGGCCACTCTGCACTGAGCAAAATGACTAGAAGGAAAACCTCACCTCAAAAGAAAGAATCAGAAACAGCCCTCTCTCCCACAGAGCTACAAAATCTGCATTACAATTCAATGTCAGAAAGCCAATTCAGAAGCACTATTATACAGCTACTGGTGGCTCTAGAAAAAAGCATTAAGGACTCACGAGACTTCATGACTACAGAATTTAGATCCAATCAGGCAGAAATTAAAAATCAACTGAATGAGATGCAATCCAAACTAGAAGTCCTAACGACGAGGGTTAACGAGGTGGAAGAACGAGTGAGTGACATAGAAGACAAGTTAATGGCAAAGAGGGAAACTGAGGAAAAAAGAGACAAACAATTAAAGGACCATGAAGACAGATTAAGGCAAATAAATGACAGTCTAAGGAAGAAAAACCTACGTTTCATTGGGGTTCCCGAGGGCGCCGAAAGTGACAGAGGGCCAGAATATGTATTTGAGCAAATCCTAGCTGAAAACTTTCCCAATCTGGGAAGGGAAACAGGCATTCAGATCCAGGAAATAGAGAGATCCCCCCCTAAAATCAATAAAAACCGTTCAACACCTCGACATTTAATAGTGAAGCTTGCAAATTCCAAAGATAAAGAGAAGATCCTTAAAGCAGCAAGAGACAAGAAGTCCCTGACTTTCATGGGGAGGAATATTAGGGTAACAGCAGACCTCTCCACAGAGACGTGGCAGGCCAGAAAGGGCGGGCAGGATGTATTCAGGGTCCTAAATGAGAAGAACATGCAACCAAGAATACTTTATCCAGCAAGGCTCTCATTCAAAATGGAAGGAGAGATAAAGAGCTTCCAAGACAGGCAGGAACTGAAAGAATATGTGACCTCCAAACCAGCTCTGCAAGAAATTTTAAGGGGGACTCTTAAAACTCCCCTTTAAGAAGAAGTTCAGTGGAACAATCCACAAAAACAAGGACTAAATAGATATCATGATGACACTAAACTCATATCTGTCAATAGTAACTCTGAACGTGAATGGGCTTAATGACCCCATCAAAAGGCGCAGGGTTTCAGACTGGATAAAAAAGCAGGACCCATCTATTTGCTGTCTACAAGAGACTCATTTTAGACAGAAGGACACCTACAACCTGAAAATAAAAGGTTGGAGAACCATTTACCATTCAAATGGTTCTCAAAATATACCCTAAAAACTATAGAACACTTCTGAAAGAAATTGAGGAAGACACAAAGAGATGGAAAAATATTCCATGCTCATGGATTGGCAGAATTAATATTGTGAAAATGTCAATGTTACCCAGGGCAATTTACACGTTTAATGCAATCCCTATCAAAATACCATGGACTTTCTTCAGAGACTTAAAACAAATTATTTTAAGATTTGTGTGGAATCAGAAAAGACCCCAAACAGCCAGGGGAATTTTAAAAAAGAAAACCATATATGGGGGCATCACAATGCCAGATTTCAGGTTGTACTACAAAGCTGTGTTCATCAAGACAGTGTGGTACTGGCACAAAAACAGACATATAGATCAATGGAACAGAACAGAGAACCCAGAAGTGGACCCTGAACTTTATGGTCAACTAATATACGATAAAGGAGGAAAGACGATCCACTGGAAGAAAGACACTCTCTTCAATAAATGGTGCTGGGAAAATTGGACATCCACATGCAGAAGAATGAAACTGGACCACTCTCTTGCACCATACACAAAGATAAACTCAAAATAGATGAAAGATCTAAATGTGAGACAAGATTCCATCAAAATCCCAGAGGAGAACTCAGGCAACACCCTTTTTGAACTTGGCCACAGTAACCGGAGAAGGACAAACAGTGTATGTTCTCATTCATTTGGGGAATATGAATAATAGTGAAAGGGAATATAAGGGAAGGGAGAAGAAATGTGTGAGAAATATCAGAAAGGGAGACAGAACATAAAGACTTCTAACTCTGGGAAATGAACTAGGGGTGGTGGAGGGGGAGGAGGGCGGGGGGTGGGGGTGAATGGGTGACGGGCACTGAGGGGTACACTTGACGGGATGAGCACTGGGTGTTATTCTGTATGTTGGTAAATTGAACACCAATAAAAATTAATTTATAAAATAAAAAAAAAAGAAGGTTGCCTTTTCATTTTGTTGGTTTCTTTCACCATGCAAAAGCTTTTTATTTTGGTATAGTTCTAATAGTTTCTTTTTTAATAATTTCCTGAGGAGACATATGCATTATGTTGCTATGGCCAACATCCAAGAAATTACTGTATATGTTTTCCTTTAGTTTTATGGTTTCATATCTCACATTTACATCTTTTTTAAGATTTTATTTATTTATTCATGACAGACACAGGGAGAGAGAGGCAGAGACATAGGCCGAGGGAGGGGAGCCTGATGCAGGACTTGATCCCAGATCCCTAGGATCATGACCTGAGCAAAAGGCAGACACTAAAACACTGAGCCACTCAGGTGCCTGTCACATTTAGGTCTTTAATCCATTTTAGGTTTTTGTATGTGGTATAAGAAAGTGGTCTAGTGGTCTACAATGAAACTCATTCTTTTCATGTAGCTTTCCAGTTTTCCCAGCACCATTTGTTGAAGAGAATGTCTTTTCCCCTTCGTATATTCTAGCTTCCTTTGCAATAGACTCATTGATCGTATAAGCGTGGGTTTATTTCTAGGCTCTCTATTCTCTTCCGTTGATGTATGTGTCTGTATTTGTGCCAGTACCACAATGTTTTGATTACTTAGCCTTGTAGTATATCTTGAAATCTGGGATTGGTATACATCTGGCTTTGTTCTTTCTCAAGATTGCTTTGGCTGTTTGGGGTCTTTTGTGGTTCCATACAAATTTTAGGAGTATTTTTTCTAGTTCTGTGATAAATGCTGTTGGTATTGTGATAGAGATTGCATTGAATCTATAGATTGCTTTGGGTAGTATGGACATTTTAACATTACTCTTCCAATCAATGAGCATGGTATATTTTTCTATTTGTATTGTCTTCAGTTTCTTTTACCAATGTGTCACGGTTTTCAGAGTAAAGGTCTTTCATTTCTTTGGTTATAGTATTTCCTAGGTATTTTATTCTTTTTGGCATAATTGTAGATGGGATTGTTTTCTTAATTTTTCTTTCTGCTACTTAGCTACTGGTGTATAGAAATGCAATGGACTTCTGTATATTAATTTTGTATTCTAAAACATCACCGAATTCATTTACTAGTTCTAGTAGATTTTTGGTGGAGTCTTAAGTTTTTCTATAGATAGCATATTCTCTGCAAATAGTGACAATTTTACTTTTTCCTTACCAATTTGGGTATCTTTTATTTCTTTTTCATGTCTGAGTGGGACTTCTAGTACTATCTTGAATAAACATGGTGAAAGTGGATTTCCTTAACTTGTTGCTGATCTTAGAGGAAAAGCTTTCAGTTTTCTACCATGGGATATGTTAGCTGTGGTTTTCTCATATATGACCTTTATTATGCGGAGGTATATTCGCTCTAAAGCTACTTGGTTGAGTTTCTATCATGAACAGATGTTGTATATGGTCAGATGCTTTTTCTGCATCTGTTGAGGTGATCACATAGTTTTTATTCATCTTCCTGTTACGTGAGATATTACATTGATTTGTGAATGTGGAATATTCTTGCATCCCTAGAATAAATTCTCGTTCATTCTGGTGAATGATCCTTTTTAAAAAATTCTTATTTATATTCAATTTGCTAGCGTATAGTATAATACCCAGTGCTCATCTTATGTGCCCTCCTTAATGCCCTAATCCATTTATCCTGTTCCCCCCCCACACACACACACCTTCCCTTCTACAACCCTTTGTTTGTTTCCCAGAGTTAGGAGTCTCCTCATAGAGAGGAAGACATTCCTAATTTTTCACTACTCAATTTCCCCCCTTCCCTTTGGTCTCTTTCACTATTTCTTATATTCCACATATGAGTGAAACCATATGATGATTGTCTTTCTTCAATGGATTTATTTTGCTCAGCATAATACCCTCCAGTTCCATCGTGAATGATCCTTTTAATTTATTGTTGAATTCAGTTTGCTAATATTTTGTTGGAGATTTTTGCATCTGTATTCATCAGAGATACTGGCCTGCGGTTTTCTTTTTTTGTAGTGTCTTTAATCTGGTTTTGGTTCAGAGTAATGCTGGCTTTATAGAGTAAATTTAGAAGTTTTCCTTCCTCTTCTATTTTTTGGATATTTTAAGAATAGGTACTAATGCTTCTTTAAACATTTCATATAGAATTCACCTGTTAGCCATCTGGTCCTGGATTTCTGTTTGTTGGGAGGGAACTTTTTTTAAGATTTTATTTATTTGTGTGTGTGTGTGTGTGTGTGTGTGTGTGTGTGTGTGAGGGGGTGGGGGGAGGGCGCGTGTGTGTGTGTGTGTGTGTGTGTGTGTGTGTGTGTGTGTGTGAGGGGGTGGGGGGAGGGCGCATGCATGCACAAAAGGGAGAGGGAGAAGCAGACTTCTAGCTGAGCAGGGAGCCCAACATGGGGCTTGATCCCAGGACCATGGTATCGTGATTTGAGCCAAAGGCAGGCATGACCATTTTAATTTCATTACTAGTAATGAGTCAGTTTAAATTTTCTACTTTTTCCTGATGCACTTTGGAAGATTATACATTTCTATGAATTTAGCAGGTTTTTCGGTTGTCCAAATTGCTGACCTACAATTTTCAATAGTATTCTTTTATAATCCTTTGTCTTTCTGTGGAGTTGGTTTTTATTTCTCCTCTTTCATTTCTGATTTTATATATTTTCATCCTCTCTTTTTGTCTTGATGAGTCTGGATAAAGTTTTATAAATTTTTTTTCATCTTTTTAGAGAACCATCTCTTGGTTTCATTGATCTTTTCTATTTTTTTTAGTCTTTATATCTTTATTTCTGTTCCAATCATAATTGTTTACTTTCTTTTTTTAAAAGATTTTATTCATGAGAGACACACAGAGAGAAAGGCAGAGACACAGGCAGGGGGAGAAGCAGACTCTATGCAGGGAGCCTGATGCGGGCCTCCATCCCAGAACTCCAGGATCATGCCCTGGGCCAAAGACAGACGCTAAACCACTGAGCCACCCAGAGACCCCCCTATATACTTTCTTCTACTAACTTAGGGCTTTTTTTGCTCTTATTTTTCTAGTTCCTTTAAGTGAAGGTTAGATTGGGATTTTTGTTGTTGTTGTTTCTTGAGGTAGGACTGTATTGCTATAAATTTCCCTCTTAGAATTGCTTTTGCTGTGTCCCAAAGATTTTGGACTGTTATTTTTTTATTTTCATTTGTCTCCATGTATTCTTCAATTTCCTTTCCGACTTCTTTGTTGACCCATTGGTTGGTTGTTGGTGTATTTCTTTAGATTCCATGTTTTTATGTTTTTTCTAGGGTTTTTTCTTGTAATTAATTTCTACTTTCATACCATTGTGATTGAAAAGATGCTTGATATGATTCCAATTCTCTTAAATTTTGAGACTGGTTTGTAGCCTAATTTATATGATCTGTCTAGGAGAATATTCCATGTGCACTTGAAAAGAATGTGTATTCTGCTGGATTTTTGGATAATGTCTGTTAATCCCAGCTGTTTATGTGTCATTCAGATACTTCAGAGTTACTGTATTTTAATTGATTTTCTGTCTGGGTAGTCTATCCATTGATGTCAGTGGGATGTTTAAAGTCCCCTACTATTATTGCATTACTGTCAACTTTTCCCTTTATATCTGTTAATCTTTGTTTCATTTATTTAGGTGCTCCTATGTTGGGTGCATATTTACAATTGTTATATGGTCTTGTTAGATTGATCCCTTTATCATTATGTAATGTTCTTCTTCATCTTTTGCTAGTATTCTGTTTTAAGTCTATTTTCTCTGATATAAGTATACATGGATTTTTTTTCCTGCTTCCATTTTCATGGAATATCTTTTCTGTTCCTTTACTTCCAGTCTGTGTATGTTTTGGGGTCTGAAACGAGTCTCTTGTAGGCAGCACATAGGTTGTTCTTGTTTTTTCTATCCGTTCAGTTGCCATACGTTTTTTGATTAGAGCATTTAGTCTAGTTAAAGTAGTTATTGACAGGTATGTATTTATTGCCATTCATTAATTATTTTCTGGTTGTTTTTATAGTTCTCCTTTCCTTATTTTCTTCTTCACTTCCCTTGTGGTTTGATGGATTTGTCTAGTGTTATGCTTGAATTATGATGTCCTATTTTATATTTTTTTAAGTTTTTGTGTAATCCAAAACTAATTTTTGTAGATATAATTGATTTTACATCTTTTGTGTTTTAACCTCCATGCTGGCTTTATAAGTGAGTAATCTGCCTTTACTATATTTATGCTTTCACTATTGAAATTTACTCATTTCATGCTTTTCTTACTTCTAGTTAGAGCCTTTTTCCACTTAAAGAATTTACTTATCTTTGATTGTAAGTTTGATTTAGTTGTGATGAACCTCTAACTTTATCTGTACTTCAATTCTGTTGATAACCTTGCCTAGTATTTTTGGTTGCAGGTTTTTTTCCTTTAGCACTTTGAATATATCATGCCACTCCCTTCTAGCCTGCAAAGTCTCTGCTGAAATATCAGCTGATAGCTTTATTCAGCTTCCCTAGTATGTTACTGTTTTCTTTTCTCATGCTCCTTTTAAAATTATTATTAATTCCTGGCATTTTAATTATTATGTGTCTTTCTGTAGACTTACTTGCATTCATCTTGTTTGGGGGTTTCTATACTTCCTGGACATGGATGTTTTTATTTCCCTATAGTAGACAAATTTTCAGCTCTTATTTCTTTAAATAATTTTTCTGTCTCCTTCTCTCTTCTTCTGGGATCCCTGTAAGTGCAAATGTTATTACACTTGATAATGTTATAGAGATCCCTTAAGCTGTTCTCTTTCTTAATTACTTTTATCCTTCTGCTGTTCAGTTTTGTTGCTTTCTATTACCCTGTCTTCCAGATTGCTGATCCATCCTTGTGGCTGTTGATTCTCCCTACTGTATTTGTTTCACTCTTTTTCAGTGAGTTTGGCTTTTTCCTTTATTTGGGACACATTCCTCTATCTCCTCATTTTGTCTATTTCTCTGTGTTTGTTTCTGTGCATTAGGTAAGGCAACTATATCTCCTACTCTTGAAAGTAGTGGCCTTGTGTATAAGAGGCCTCATGGTGCTGTGTTGCACAACCACCCCTGTTCACCAGAACCAGGTGCTCAATATGTGAGCTGTGCTGTCCAGTTGCGAATGAGCTATGATTGCTGTGGCCATGCAGGTGGGCAGCATTGGCTGTCAGCTTAATTGGCTTTAGTGACCTCCTTCACCTACTGCAGCTGCCCTGGGCAGGGTTTGCTTCCAACACTGTAGAGAGGCCCTGCTACAGCACTCATTGTCTTGTTGTTGCATAGGTCTGGCCTTAACCCTGGTTGTCTACAGCTATGTGCTGCAATAGCTGGAGATGCAGGGAAGGGCAGGGCTGGCTCTTTGTATAGTCATCTAAGAGGCTCAGCTTTAAGAATTATAGGAATGCTGTTGTGTGTGGTTATCTCCTCCCCATCCCAGGACAGGAGTCACTTTGGAGGGGTGCCAGTTCCAACTGAGGCTGCCTGCCAGGTGCAGTGTGACAGGAGCCACTTTGGGGGGATCATCTTCCATGGCAGACGAGTTGAGTGGGGAAGGTCTACAGGGGAACACCAGGACCGGGAATGTGGGAGTAGCAAGGTAGATGGAGAATATTTGAACTGCCTCCCACAAGTGTCTGCCTATGTAGGCTAGGGGAGGGCAATATAAATAGTACTTGCCAGCCCTTTTGTTTCCAGAGAAATCTGCAGATCCCTGCCCCTCTAGCATGAATCCTAAAATTAGTGAATAAAATTCCTTCACGTATTCCCCAGGTGCTTTTCAAACTGCTGCTTGTATATTTCACACTGAGTTAGTGTGCTCTTTGAAGACAAGGATTCATTTTCCTTTTTCCTCTTACTCTCCTAGAATTAAACCCCACTAATTTTCAAAGCAAGATATTATGGGGACTTATCTTCCCAGTGTGGGCCCCCAGGGCCAGGGATGTGCCTTGTGGGATCTGATTGATTGCCTTGCTCCCCTGTTCTTGTGATGTCCCTTCTCTTTGTGGTTAGTTACACTGGGGGTTTGGTTTCCAATCGCATCTCCATTCCTCCTATCCTTTTGGTCTTCTATCTATGACCTGCTATGGAAGATCTGTTCTCTAGTCTTCAGAATATTTTCAGAGTTAGTTTCCAATACATGTAATTACCTACATGGGACAAAGTGAGTTTGGGATCTTCCTAGTCTACCATTTTCCTCTGACCACAAGAAGTTTTCTTTGTTTGCAATTTTATTAGTTTCAGAGGTAGAGTTTAGCGATTGATCAGTAATTGCTCATTACATCAAATGCCCTCCTTAATACCCATCACCCAGTTACCCCATTCCCCCAATCTGCCTCCCCTCCAGCAACCCTCAGTTTGTTCCCTGCAGTTAAGAGTATCTTATGGTTTGTATCCCTCTCTGATTTCTTCTTATTTTCTTTTTCCATCCATTCCCCTATGTACAAGTTTTGTTTCTTAAATTCCATATATGGGTGAAATCATATGATATTTGTCTTTCTCAAACTTATTTTGCATGGTGTAATATTCTATAGTTCCATCCATGTCACTGCAAATGCTAAGATTTTATTCTTCTTGATGACTGTGTAATATTCTATTGTATATATACCACCTTTTTTATCTATTCATCTGTAGATGGACATCTGGGCTCTTTACATAGTTTGGCAACTGTGGACATTGCTGCTATAAATATTAGGGTGCATGTGCTCCTTTGACCACTATGTTTGTATCCTTTGAAAAAATGCCTAGTAGTGCAATAACTTGGTCATACAGTTACTCTATTTTTAAATTTTTTGAGGAACCTCCATACTGTTTCCCAGAGTGGCTGTAGCAGTTGTGCATTCCTACAAACAGTGTAAGACGGTTCCTCTTTCTCTGCATTCTCACCAACATCTGTTGTTTCCTGAGTTGTTAAATTTAGTCATTCTCACTGGTGCAAGGTGGTATCTCATTGTGGTTTTGAATTGTATTTTTCTAACGCTGAATAGTGTTGAACATTTTTTTCATGTGTCTGGTGGCCATTTGTATGTTTTCTTTAGAGAAATGTTTGTTCATGTCTTCTGACCATTTCTTTGTTCTTTGGGTGTTGAGTTTGAAAAGTTCTTTGGAGATCTTGAATACTAGCCCTTTATCTGATACAACATTTGCATGTATCTTCTCCTGTTCTGTAGGGTGTCTTAGTTTTCTTGACTATTTCCTTTGCTGTGCAAAAGCTTTTTATCTTAACGAAGTCCTAATAGTTCATTTTTACTTTTGTTTCTCTTGACTTTGAAGATGTGTCTAGCAAGAAGTTGCTGCAGCCAAAGTCAAAAAGGTTGTTGCTGGGCAGCCCCGGTGGCGCAGCGGTTTAGCGCCGCCTGCAGCCCGGGGTGTGATCCTGGAGACCCGGGATCGAGTCCCACATCAGGCTTCCTGCATGGAGCCTGCTTTTTCCTCTGCTTGTGTCTCTGCCTCTCTCTCACTCTATGAATACATAAATAAATCTTAAAAAAAAAGGTTGTTGCCTGTGTTCACTGCTAGGATTGTGTTGGATTCCTGTCTTACATTTAGGTCTTTCATCCATTTTTTAGTTTATTTTGGTATATGGTATAAGAAAATGATACAGTTTTATTCCTCTGCAGGTGGCTATCCAATTTTCCCAGTACCATTTGTTGAACAGAGTGTGTTTTTTCCATTGGATGTTCTTTCCTGCTTTGTTGAAAATTAGTTGACCATAGAGTTGAGGATCCATTTTTGGGTTCTCTATTCTGTTGCAGTGATCTAGGTGTCTGTTTTTGTGCCAGTACCATACTTTCCTGATGATTAAAGATTTATCATACAGTTTATTTTTTTATTTTTATTTTTTTGTCATACAGTTTAAAGTCCAGAATTGTGATGCTATCAGCTTTAGTTTTCTTGTTCAACATTCTGTTGGCTATTTGGTGTCTTTTCTGGTTCCATACAGATTTTAGGATTATTTGATCCAGCTCTGTGAAAAATGTTGATGGTATTTTGATGGGGATTGCATTGAATGTGTAGATTGCTTGGGGTAGCATAGACATTTTAACAATATTTATTCTTCCAATCCTTGAGGATGGAATGTTTTCCATCACTTGTGTCTTCCTCAATTTCTTTCATGAGAGTTCTATACTTTTCAGAGTTCAAACACTTTAGCTTTTTGGTTAGGTTTGTTTCTAGATATCTTAAAGTTTTGGGTACAATTCTAAATGGGATCAATTCTTTGATTTCTCTTTCTTCTGACTCATTGTTAGTGAATGGAAATGCAACTGACTTCTGTTCATTGATGTTATATCCTAACGCTTTACTGAATTATTGTATGAGTTTTAGCAATTTTCAGGTGGAATCATTTGGGTTTTCAACAGAGTATCATGTAATGTGTGAAGAGTGAAAGTTTGATTACTACTTTGCCGATTTGGATGTCTTTTATTTCTTTTTTTTGTCTGATTGCTGAGACTAGGCCTTCCAGTACTATGTTGAACAACAGTGATGAGAGTGAACATCCTTGTTGTGTTCTTGACTTTAGGAGCAAAGCTCTCAGTTTTTCCTGTTGAGGATGATATTTACTAAGGGTTTTTTGTGTATGGATTTTATGATTTTAAGGTATGTCCCTCTATTCCTACACTGTGGAGAGTTTTTATAATAAAAGGATGCTGAATTTTGTCAAATGCTTTTTCTGCATCTGTTGAGAGGATCATATGGTTCTTGAACATTTTTTAATGTGTTGGATTATATTGATTGATTTGCAGATGTTATACCACCCTTGTAGGCTAGGAATAAATCCCACTTGGTTGTGATGAATAATCCTTTTAGTGTACTGTTGGATCCTTTTAGTTAGAATCTTGGTCAGAAATTTTGCATCCATGTTCATCCAGGATATTGGTCTCTAATTCTCATTTTCAGTAGGGTCCTTGGTTTTGAGATTAAGGTAATACTGCCCTCATTGAATAAGTTTGGAAGTTTTCATTTCTATTTTTTTGAAACAGCTTCAGAAGAATAGTAATTAATTCTTCTTTACTTTAAAAAATTTTTTTATTCATTTTTTGAGTCCTTTCTCTTTTCTTTTTGATAAGCCTGGTTCGGGTTTTATTGTTCTCATTCCTCAAAGAACCAGTCCTAGTTTCATTGATCTCTTCTACTTTTCTTTCAATTTCTGTTTCATTGCTCTAATCTTTATAATTTCTCTTCTCTTGCTGGTTTTAGGATTTATTTGCTATTCTTTTTCTAGCTCCTTTAGGTGTAAGATTAAGTTGTATATGTGAAACTTTTCTTGATTATTGAGAAAGGCATGTACTTGCTATATACTTACCCCTTAGGAGCACCTTTGCTGTATCCTAAAGATTCTGTACTGTTGTTTTCATTTTCATTTGTTTCCATCTATTTTTTAAATTCTTCCTTAATTTCCTGGGTGACCTGTTCATTCTTTAGTAGGATGCTCTTTTTAATTTTTTAAAAAAGATTTTATTTATTTATTCATGAGAGACACAGAGATAGAGAGAGAGGCAGAGACAGAAGCAGGCTCCATGCAGGGAGCCCAATGTGGGACTCGATCCCGGGACTCCAGGATCATGCCTCAGGCTGAAGGCAGGTGCCAAACCGCTGTGCCACCCAGGGATCCCCTAGTAGGATGCTCTTAATCTTCCATGTATTTGTGTTCCTTCCAAATTATCTCTTCTGGAGAATGTTCCATGTGCACTTGCGAAGAATGTGTATTGCCTCAGGATGAAATGCTCTGAAGATACCTATGAAGTCCATCTCGTTCAATGTGTCATTCAAAGCCCTTGTTTCCTTGTTGATCTTCTGCATAGGTGATCTGTCCATTGCTGTAAGTGGGGTGATAAAGTCCTTTACTCTTATTGTATTATTATCAATGTGTTTCTTAAATTTTGTTATTAATTGGTTTGTGTAATTGGCTGCTCCCAAGTTAGGAAGATAAATATTTATAATTGTTAGATCTTATTTTTGGATAGATGCTTTAATTTTGATATAGTGTCCTTCTTCATCTCTTATTACATTCTTCAGTTTAAAATTTAGTTTGTTGAATATAAGCTTTCTTTTGATATCCATTAGTATGTAAATGGTTCTCCACCCCCCTCACTTTCAATCTGGAGGTGTCTTTGCATCTAAAATGAGTCTCTTGGGATCTCTGGGTGGCGCAGCGGTTTAGTGCCTGCCTTTGGCCCAGGGCGCGATCCTGGAGACCCGGGATCGAATCCCACGTTGGGCTCCTGGTGCATGGAGCCTGCTTCTCCCTCTGCCTATGTCTCTGCCTCTCTCTCTCTCTCTCTCTCTCTCTCTCTCTCTCTCTCTCTGTGACTATCATAAATAAATAAAAATTATAAATAAATAAATAAATAAATAAAATGAGTCTTTTTTAGACAGCATTGTTTTTTAAAAATATTTTATTTGTTTATTCATGAGAGACACAGAGTGGGGGGGGGCAGAGACACAGGCAGAGAGAGAAGCAGGCTCTATGCAGGGAGCCTGATGTGGGACTTGATCCCGGGATCAGGCCCTGGGCTGAAGATGGCACTAAATCGTTGAGCCACCCAGGCTGCCCTGTTTTTTTTTTTTTTTATTCAATCTGATACCCTGTGTCTTTTGATCGGATCATTTTGTCCATTAAAATTTAGTGTAATAATTGAAAAATATGAATTTAGTGCCATTGTATTACCTATAAAGTCACAGTTTTTGTAGATTGTCTCTGATCCTTTTTTGGTCTTTGTTACTTTGGGGCTCTTTGCTTACTGAAATGATCTCCTTTAGTATTTCTTGCAGGGCTGGTGTAGTGTTTAGAAATTCCTTTAGTTTTTCTTTTTTCTGGAAACTATTTCTCCTTATATTCTGAATGATAGCCTGGTTATCATTGGTTAAAGTATTCTTGGCTGCATGTTTTTCTCATTTAGCACCTTGAATATATCATGCCAGTCCTTTCTGGCCTACTGGGTCTCTGTGGACAGGTCTGCTGCCAGCCTTATGTGCCTACTCTTGTAAATTACAGATCTCTTGTCCTGAATGCTTTCACGATTTCTCTTTCTCTCTGAAATTTGCAAGCTTCCCTAATATATGTTGGGATTTTGATCTGTTTTTTATTGATTTAAAAAATTATTTATTTATTCATGAGAGAGAGAGAAAGAGGCATAGACATAGGCAGAGTGAGAAGCAGGCTTCATGCAGAGAACCTGATGCGGGACTTGATCCCGGGACTCAGGGATCACGCCCTGAGCCAAAGGTAGATGCTCAACCTTTGAATCACCGAGGTGTCCCTATTTTTATTGATATTTGAGGGGAGTTCTCTGTTTCCTTGAATGCCTGTTTCCTTCCCCAGATTTTAGAAGTTCTTAGATATAATTTGTTCAAATAAACCTTCTGCCCTTACCTCCTCCTCTTCTGCAACCCCTGTTTTAATATTTCACTTTATGGTATTGATGATTTCTCAAATCCTCCCTTTGTGATCCATAGTTGTTTTTTCTTTCTTTTCTCTTTTTTTTTAAAGGATTTTATTTATTTATTCATGAGAAACAGAGAGAGAGAATGGCAGAGACAGAGGCCGAGGGAGAAGCAGGCTCCATGCAGGGAGCCTGATGTGGGACTCAATCCCGTGACCGCGGGATCATGCCCTGAGCCAACGCCAGATGCTCACTCGTTGAGCCATCCAGACATCACATTGTTTTTTCTTTCTATTTCTCTGCTTCTTTATTTGCTATAATTTTGTTTCTATATCACAGATTCTGTCTTCTGTCTTTTATCCTAGCAGAGCCTCCATTTTTTACTCCATCTTAGTAAAAGCATTTTTAATTTTGGCCTGATTAGTTTTTAGTTCTTTTACTTCTCCAGTAAAGGATTCCCTAGTGTCTTCTGTGCTTTTTTCAAGCCCAACTAGTATCTTTTTAATTGTTCTGAATTCTAGTTCCAACATCTTATATCCATATTGATTAAATTCCTGGGAGTGAGTACTGCTTCCTGTTCTTTCTTTTGAGGTGAGTTTCTCCATCTCATCTTTATGTCCAGAAAAGATTAGATGAAAGAGAGAGACAAGACAAAAAGAGCAGGGCAGCCCTGGTGGCTCAGTGGTTTAGCGCCGCTTTCAGCCCATGGTGTGATCCTGGAGACCTGGGATCGAGTCCCATGTTGGTCTCCCTGCATGGGGCCTGCTTCTCCCTCTGCCTGTGTCTGCCTCTCTCTGTGTGTCTCTCATGAATAAATAAAATCTTTTAAAAAAAGACAAAAAGAGCAAAAACAGTACCAGAAAAATACAAACAAATCAGAAGTAAACAAAAACAAAATCAGAAAAAATGAAACAAGAAGCAAAATTGAACAAAACAATGAACTAAATCCTGGCTGTATTTTGGTTTGTTTGTTAAACTAGATCCCAAAATAAGAAAAACTTACATATACATACACAAAAAAATAAAATATAATAGAAGGAAACCAAAAAATAATAAATAAGTAAATATAAACATAAAAGTTAAAGATTTAAAAAAGAATTAAATAAGAAAATAGCTGAAAAAATAATATAATTGAAAGACCAAAGAATAATAATAAGAAGAACCCATGAAAGCTATTTGCTCCACAGCTGAAGTTTTTCACTTCTCTTTGGTAAATTTGGTGGTAGCTGGTTGCTCCTGGTGATCTTCTGGGGGAGGGACCTGTTGCTCTGATTCTTAGGTGTCCCTGTTGGGTAGAATTGCCCCTTCCTTGCCAAGGGGCCAGGCTCAGTGTCAGCCCTTCCCAGATAGCACTCCGTAGCGCTGTTTTGCCCCCTTAAGCTTTCAGCACCAATGGGGGGATGAAAATAGTAGCACCCCAATTTCTGAAAGTTCATTCTTCCCATTCCAGTGAGCCCTCACAGAAAAGCAGTCAATCACTCTTGTCTCCCTGGTTTCTATGTGAATTCCCTGTTCACCCAGTCTATGACCAGTTATTTTTATCTCAGGCACCTGACCCTGTTTTGAGTCTTCAAACTTTATAGACAGACTCCTGTGATCCGGACCTCTACTGTTTCCCCCCCTTCTCCCACCCCAGGTGAAAGAGGGGTGTCTTTGCCTTTCATTTGCCTTTTTCTGGGCCCTTGCCCAGAGAGTTTGCCTAATCATGCACTGGTTTGAGTTTTATTCCAACACTGAGCAGAAAGCTGGCTCATAAGATCGCTGTTTGCAGCCAGCTTCCCTGCTCAGACACATGAGAATTCTACCACACTTAGGCATCTCCATTCTTTTTGTGACCCTAGAGATGCTGAGGCCATGCTGTGCCACCTGGTTTCTGCCCTGCTTTGCCACTTGAACACCTTTAAGGCAGGGAAATTCCCCACCAGAGCAGACTTCTGAAAGTTCTGATTCTACCTTCCACTACTCATAACACTTTCTGGTAGCTGACTTAAGGAAGGTCCCTCCACTCTGCAGTTTATCTTCTGATATATTGCCCTGAATTTACGTTTCTGCACCTCCTACCTTACAAAAAGTGATTGCTTTTCTATTTGTAGAATTACAGCAATTCTTTTCTTAGAGCTCTGGTTGATTTTGCAGGTGTTCAGAATGATCTGATAACTACTTTGCTAAATTCCAGGGACCAGAGAAAATTAGAGTCCCCTACTCCTCTGCCATCTTAACTCCCCCTGGCTATGAGAAGTTTTAAATAAGACTTGTCATATATGAGATCTAGAGTAATTAGTGAAATAAAAGCTAAACTTGAGCTAGCTTTGCAATGTCATGGTCAATGCTAACCTCTTAGAATATAGAAAATGGGTAGTAACCAAGTAGGTTTTGTATTTTTTTATTGTATTAAACTATGTATAATACAAATGTTACCATTTTAACCAGTTTTAACTCTACAATTTATCAAATAACTTTTTAAAAAAGATTTTATTTATTTATTTGAGAGAGAGAGGGTGCACAAGCAGGGGGACCAACAGGTAGAGGGAGAGGGCTAACAGGCTCCATGAGCAGGGAGCCCAGTGTGGGGCTCAATCCCAGGACCCTGGGACCGTGACCCAAGCCGAAGGCAGACACCTGACTGACTGAGCCACTCAGGCACCCTCAAGTAACTTTTTAAATCGCATTGTGAAGCCCACCATTATGCCACATTGTGCTTCTTAGTGTAACTAGGTCTGTCTGCCCTCTTGTTTCCTGACTTCGTGGAAAATCTTCTTGTGCATAGCTTAACCCTTTTCCTGTATTCTGGATTCCATACCCATTGGCTCCATCAATCATGACTTCTTGCACCTGTATTTTCAAAATTAAGGGGTTTTTTTAGAGCAGCTTAAGGTTCACAGAAGAATTTAGGGGCAGATATGATTTCTCTCATGCCCCCTGCCCCCACACATAGTGTCTCCCATTATCAACATTCACCACCAAAGTAGTACATTTGTTACAGTTGGTGAACCTGCATAGACACATCATAATAACTCAAAGTACATGGTTTACATCAGTATTCACTCTTGTATATTCTTTGGTTTAGACAAATGTATGATACACGTCCATCAGCATGGTATTATAAAGAGTATATTCACTGCCCTAAAAATCCTTCATACCCTGCCAATTCATCTCTCTCCCCAACCCTTTGTAACCACTGATGTTTTTACCATTTCCATGTTTTACCTTTTCTAGAATGTCATATGTTAGAATCATACAGTATATAGACTTTTCAGGTTGATTTCCTTCACTTAAAAATAGTATTTAGGGATCCCTGGGTGGCGCAGCGGTTTGGCGTCTGCCTTTGGCCCAGGGCGCGATCCTGGAGACCCGGGATCGAATCCCACGTCGGGCTCCCGGTGCATGGAGCCTGCTTCTCCCTCTGCCTGTGTCTCTGCCTCTCTCTCTCTCTCTCTCTGTGACTATCATAAATTTAAAAAAAAATAGTATTTAAAGGATTACCATGTCTTTTCATGACTTGATAGCTCATTTTTTTGTTTTGCTGAATCATATTCTATCATCTGGATGTATCAGAGTTTCTTTATACATTGCATGTATTGAAAGACATCCTGATTGCCTCCAAATTTTAGCAATTATGAATAAAGCTCCTCATAAACATCCATGTGTTGTTTTTGTGCAGACATAAGTTTCTAACTTCTTTGGGTAAATATCAAGGAGTATGATTGCTGGATCATATGGTAAGAGTATGTTTCATTTTGTAAGAAACTGCCAAACAGTATTCCAGAGTGCCTGTATCATTTCTCAATGAATGAGATTCTCAGTTGCTCCACATACTCAGCAGTGTTCTGCATTTTGACCATTTTAATAGTTGTATAATGGTATCTGATTACACATCATGTAGAGCATCTTTTTTAATAAATTAATTTTTATTGGTGTTCAATTTACCAACATACAGAATAACACCCAGTGCTCATCCCATCAAGTGTCCCCCTCAGTGCCCGTCACCCATTCACCCCACCCCCCGCCCTCCTCCCCTTCCACCACCCCTAGTTCATTTCCATCTTTTTTTAATAGGTAAAGAAGACTTTGTTCTTTTCAAAATTTTATTTAAATTCTAGTTAGTTAACATACAGTGAAATATTAGTTTCAGGAGTAGAATTCATTGATTCATCACTTATGTGCAACACCTAATGTTTCTCATATAACAAATGCCCTCCTTATACTCATCACCTATCTAACCCATCCCCCCTACCTCCTTCCATCAACCATCAGTTTATTCTCTCTCCTTTCTTAATATTTATTTGTTTATTTATGAGGGAAAGAGAGAGAAAGAGAGAGCACAAACACAGAGGGAGAGGGAGAAGCATTTAAAAATTTTTAAAAAGAGTTAATTGCTATACATCCTTATCATGGATCTATCCCTCAAACAAGGCTTCATATAAAAAGCAAATTGTAAAATAATATAGTTAATATGAGACCATCTGTGTTAAAGCAGACAGAAGGTTGGGACACCTGGGTGGCTCAGCAGTTGAGCATCTGCCTTCGGCTCAGGGCATGATCCTGGAGTCCCAGATCAAGTCCCGCATTGGGCTCCCTGCAGGGAGCCTGCTTCTCCCTCTGCCTGTGTCTCTGCCTCTCTCTCTCTGTCTCTCATGAATAAATAAATAAAATCTTTTAAAAAAAAGCAGACAGAAGGCAATATTGTGTTTTCTGTTGATGTACACACATTTAAATGAATAAATTAAAAAATCTAGAAATAATAATAGTGGCTGCTAGAATTGACTGCAGTTGGTCCTTATAACCCTGTAATTTTTAAAATTTCACAAGGGATATGGGTTCATATATTACCTAGATTTTTATACATTTTAAAAAAAATCTAAAAGTGGTATAGTTAAATATTGAAGATTTTGGCTTAGGGGCACCTGGCTGGCTCAGTTAGAAGAACATGTGACTTTTGATCTCAGGATCATGAGTTTGAGAGCCCCTACATTGGGTGTAGAGATTACATACATATATACATAAAAATTTTTTAAAAAGATTTCATCTTAAAATTTGGGCAGCAGTTTTGTGGAGTAAACACTGTCCACCATCTGATTCTTAACTTTTCATATTCAAAAATTGAATTTTTAACAATGTAGCCATAATTTATCTAGTTCTGGAGATCTTGTGTACACTCACCAAACTAAAAATCCGTGGACATTGGTAACTAAAGGACTCATTTATTAATTCATTAATTTGCCATATTATACTTCCAAGGAGACCTAAATAATCATATCCATTAATCACCATACCCTACTTCCTTATGGGAAAGTCTAAACAATTACTGTTAGAAGGTTCTATTATGAGTATAAAATCAAAGCAAGGGAGTTGGATTGTTTTATTGTTTGATGTCTTTAAATTATAATTGTCTTATACAAGCTAATCTCCTTTACAGGGTTACCTGTTGAAGGGACTTGAATATTTGCATCTGTTGGTCAGCATCTTTTCCCAGAGTTAGGCTTTCTATTTTCTGCAAGTGTTACAGTTATGTCAGGAAAGATATAATGCAGATAAATTAGTTATGGTTTCTTTTCTTTAAGATTTTATTTATTTATTCATAAGAGACACAGAAAGAGAGAGAAAGGCAGAGACACAGGCAGAGGGAGAAGTAGGCTCCTAGCAAGGAGCCCGATGCTGGACTCAATCACAGAACTCCGGGGTAATGCCCTGAACCAAAGGCAGATGCTCAACTGCTGAGCGACCCAGGCACCCCAGTTATGGTTTCTTTACCTTAGTAATTCCAGCGTTGTCTTCTTTAAGCATACTATGGTCTCATTGTAGAGAATTGAAAAATGTGATACTTAACCAATAAACACTTATTAATCTTTTAGAATTAACTGTTCCTGCATATGACTACCATTTTGTATTGATTTTCACTGCAATTTTAGAGAATTATGTTGTTTACTCAAAACAGAATGTACTCTATTTGGAGCTTACTTCAGCTACAAAAGGCAATTATAGTTCTTGCAAATGTATTCTTTTTGCATAATTTCTGAACAGATTACAATGTTTTTTATATGGGAGATTTTCCATTCTAAAGGAGTAAAGTGTAGGTTTCTTAGCTAGGAATAAATATTTGGTCAATAAAATGTACAAATTAAGGTCAGAGGCAGCCTTGGGTTTGAATCTTAACTTTACCACTTAACCACTTTCCTTAGGCAAATCTCTTAACCTGCCTAACCCTGAGCTTCCTCACCTTTCTAAAAAGCCTAAAATTCAAGTTAATATTTACTGTTGAGATTATTTTCTTGATAACTTATATTTTCATGGACTTCTTTTTTTTCCAGCTAAACATGAATTCAGCTCCAACTTTCATCAACTTCCCTGCCAAAGGGAAACCCAAGCGAGGTGATACATATGAGTTGCAGGTGCGTGGTTTTTCAGCTGAACAGATTGCTCGGTGGATTGCTGACAGAACTGATGTCAACGTAAGTTTCCCTACTTTGTAGAAAGTTACTTTTCCATTATCCACTTCCATTCTTACTAGGAGGTCCTAATTGGTCTCGTCCCCATATCACTGAGGTGGTAATAGTTTGGCAGACCCTTCATAAATAGCATTTAACAGAATCATGCTGATTATAAAACATCTTTTATTACCTTATTGAATTTAATATGGAAACCACTCCTTTGACCTTATTTATTAATAAG
Organism: Nyctereutes procyonoides; assembly: GCF_905146905.1. NCBI lineage: Eukaryota > Metazoa > Chordata > Mammalia > Carnivora > Canidae > Nyctereutes > Nyctereutes procyonoides. The sequence goes on along the minus strand of NW_026575125.1, from coordinate 58,893,773 downwards.
TCCACAGACTATCTAGGGGTACTTGGCAAATACTTATTAATCTAAAAGATTTTATGTTATAAACAAAATATTATATTTATCCCATCCCATTTTAGGATACATTATAGACTATTTTGATTAGGATGAAAAGAAAAAAACTAAAATTTTCCCTGAAAGTATAACCATACTAATTTTTTTGAAGTATTTATCTATTTATTTATTTTTAAAAGATTTCACTTGTTTATTCATGAGAGACACACAAGAGAGGCAGAGACACAGGCAGAGGGAGAAGCAGGCTCCTCGAGGGGAGCCTGATGTGGGACCCGATCCTGAGACTCCAGGACCACGCCCTGAGCCGAAGACAGACGCTCAACCACTGAGCCACCCAGGCGCCCCTGAGGTTTTTATTTAAATTTTAGTTAACATACAGTGTAATATTAGTTTCAGCTATAAAATATAATGATTTAACATTTCCCCAGTGCTCATCACAACAATAACCACACTAATTTTGATTACTTTCATTTCAAATTGGTTTGACCTATATAATTAATAAGTAAATTTTATACATAAAACATTTTTTTCTTTCCTTTCCATTAGATTAGAGTAATTAGACCTCCAAATTATGCTGGTCCTCTTATGTTGGGATTGCTTTTGGCTGTTATTGGTGGACTGGTGTATCTTCGAAGAAGCAGTATGGAATTTCTCTTTAATAAAACTGGATGGGCTTTTGCAGCTTTGGTGAGTGAATTTTTTTTCAATTTTTAAAAAGATTTTATTTATTTACTTGAGAGAGAGAGTATGTGCAGACAGAGGGAGAGGGAAGGGACATAGGGAGAGGGAGAAGCAGACTCACCATGATCAGGGAGCCTGATGCAGGGCTTGATTCTAGGACCCGGGGATCATGACCTGAACTGAAGGCAGATGTTTAACCTACTGAGCCACCTAGGTACCCGAGCATGTGAATTTTAATAACTTCTAAGATTTTATTTATTATTTGAGAGAGAGCAAGAGTGATAGAGCACAAGCAGGGGAGTGGCAGAGGGAGAGGGAGAAGCAGGCTCCCTGCTGAGCACAGAGCCTGATGTGGGGCTCTATCCTGGGACCCTGGGATCATGACCTGAGCCGAAGGCAGACATTTAACCAGCTGAGCCATCTGGATGCCCCATGAGTGAATTTTAGAACAAAAATTGTTTACATGTATATAATGTTGTATGTTAAATGTATATAAATTAACATTTTATAAGTTTAAAATAAATAAGATGTATTTTAAATAACAGCATCCCTATATTTGATTTTTTTCAATAAAATTTACACATTTCTCAGGAATACTGCCTTGTGTAAAGCAAGATAGAAGTGTTTCAAATACTGATACAGTAAACTATTTAGGAGATAATAAATTATTTAAAGAACTATGATAATTTAAATAATTCTGTATTTAGATAAGTAGTAAAAAAACAATGATTTTTAAATACTTTGAATGTAATATATTTAGAAAGATAACAAGCTCAGAAAATAAACCACCAAGGGCCTGGGTGGCTCAGAGGTTTGGCGCCTGCCTTCAGCTCAGGGCGTGATCCTGGAGTCCTGGGATCGGGTCCCGCGTCAGGCTCCCTGCATAGAGCCTGCTTCTCACTCTGCCTGTGTCTCTGCCTCTCTCTTGCTCTGTGTCTCATGAATGAATGAATGAATAAATAAATAAATAATTTGCATACAATATTGTACTGTTAGGTAATATTTTGTTTTATTTCTTACCTGTAAGAAGGGATTTTATATGTTTTTATTTCTTTTTTTTAAGATTTTATTTATTTATTCATGAGAGGCACACGAGAGAGAGAGAGAGAGAGAGAGAGAGAGAGAGAGAGAGAGAGAGAGAGAGAGAAAGAGAAAGGCAGAGACACAGGCAGAGGGAGAAGCAGGCTCCATGCAGGGAGCCTGATGTGGGGCTTGATCTTGGGTCTCCAGAATCACACCCTGGCTGAAGGCGGTGCTAAACCGCTGAGCCACTGGGGCTGCCCTATGTTTTTATTTCATGACTTAAAATCAGTCTGTTTCCTCCATTATTTTTTTAGGATGGCCAGAGTTTGGAGGAACTCGTTGTACTCCATTTTGGTTCAACCTAAATGATAGAATGTCACCCCTAAGAAAATAGGCAGTTCTTTTGAGAATAATCTTCTTAAAGGCTTTTCAGTTTTTAATTTTTAAACATCTGTCAGTTTATTTGTAATTTTAAAATAGGGTTTTCCTTTCAGAGTAAATACTACTGATTCTTGTGAAATATAAACCTTAATAAAAAATTATTCATCTGAAAAACATTTTGTTCATGTATTATTTGAACAGACGTACTTTTCATAAACTTGTTAGTCTAATCAGTATAGGAGTGGCTGAACCATGTCATATAAGTATTTCCTTATTTTTTGTGTCCTAGTGCTTTGTGCTTGCTATGACATCTGGTCAAATGTGGAACCATATAAGAGGACCACCATATGCTCATAAAAATCCCCACACAGGACATGTGGTAAGGAAAGTGTAGAATTTATTTCTATTATATTCCAAAGTTAACCTTAATAATTATTATTTTGTGACACCATTGCCAAGATATAAAGGATCTAGGTTTAGTTTTGACTTTTCAATCTCTCTTGGATAATGAGCTTCACTTACTGAAATGTGCTCTTAAAAGTGGAAGGTTCCTTACCTAAAGACTCACATTTGGTGAGTCCTTTTGACTAAGCTGGCTAAGAATGAAAGTCTGCCTTGAACTAAATAAAATAATTGCTCAAGTACTTGAGCATCTACTGTTTCTAGGCACAGAAAAATCTTTGTCTTCATGGACTTTACATTATTATACTTGTACACTGAAATACTAGGTTTCTCATTATATTCTGTTGTTGAAAACATAGTATAAATACAATGAAAAGATGAATAATAAATGATACAAGTAGTGTTTATTTTGTCCATTTTATTTATTGATGAATGCCACAGACCCAATGTCTATATATTTCAGGTTAATTAATAATTTACTAGGGCTTGAAAATAGCCCATTTTAGGATTTTGAATGAAATTCAAAATTTCATTCAAATTCAAATTTTTGAATACCAAAAGTTAATATGTATTTAAAGATTCAATTTTGTCTTTTTTCTTCCCTCCAGAATTATATCCATGGAAGCAGTCAAGCCCAGTTTGTAGCTGAAACACACATTGTTCTTCTGTTTAGTATCCTCTTTTTATAATAAGTCCTTAGTGCTGCATTTTAATTTGTTTTCTCACATTCTCATATTTTCTCTACAGTAATTGAGGCTGCTCTCTTATTAATGCAAGTTGTAGTATCTTTAGAATCATATTTCTGTGTCATCTATCTTAGTATAATCAGCTGAACACCACCAGAGACAAACCTGCAGTCTAATAAAGCCAGGTTTATTGATCATTTCTACAAGGAAGACTGCACACCAAAGAACCATGGGACATCTTACCTAAGGAAAGATAGAGTTATTATAAAATTTAGAGGAAGGGTGAAGCTTAGGTAAAATGTAAATGAAGCAATGTTTTGATAAACTTAAAGAAAAACCAGGCTAAGTGAAAAGGGATCAGCATTGGGTCTGGACTGAAGTGGACACAGGGTTCTGTTTCTTGAAAACTATACAAAATTCAAATGAATATGGGATTTTGTCTTCACAAACTTTATATGAAGCTCTGTACTTTAGTTGTAAATCAGGACTATTTAGAAATTGTACTTGCATGTTGAATGACTTAGATCCTCCAGGCAAGAATGGATTGTTTCCTTCTTAGTAATATAATTTGAATCAGTCTACAATTTTAGACATCTTACTCATTATTGAATAAGAAAACAGTAGTTACTCAAAGACAGGAGTTATTTTGACATTTTGCAGCTGCAGCATGTCCTAAGTAGAAATATTATTTCCTGTAAAATTTGTAGCTGCTTTTTATGTGTTGTCCCATTCTCTTGAATGGCAGGGCTGATTGTTACTTTCTCACGTTTGAAAACTGATGCCTCTGTAAGCTGCAAGGATAGTTAACAGTAACATCAGATAAGGAAGAGTCTAAATTTCATAATATTACTGAACACAGTTTATCTCTCCTCTCCCAAATATATAAGCAGTGATTCTGTAGAACAAACCAACAAGTTAAACAAATGTAACGTTTCTAGATTTCTAGAATTGTACTTCTTGCCAAGGGGTACTAACATTGACATATTGGAATTAGTTGTAGCCCAGGCTGTTTATTATTATTTATCTAATAATAAATAACTATTCCCTATGATGAGAAGTTAAACTGGAAGAAAAATATTCAACCATATGTTCTTTCAAATCCTAAAATTTCTTTCTTTTTTATTATTTATTTATTTATTTATTTATTTATTTATTTATTTATTTATTTATTTATGATAGTCACAGAGAGAGAGAGAGAGAGAGGCAGAGACACAGGCAGAGGGAGAAGCAGGCTCCATGCACTGGGAGCCCGACGTGGGACTCGATCCCGGGTCTCTAGGATCGCGCCCTGGGCCAAAGGCAGGCGCCAAACCGCTGCGCCACCCAGGGATCCCTAAAATTTATTTCTTATTCAGAATAGCTTATTTAAACTAAAAAAAAGTTCATCCACTTCTCCCATCCCTTACTGCTCTGCTCTGGCAACAGCCCATCTGTTATCTGTATGTATGAGTGTGTGTGTGTGTGTGTGTGTGTGTGTGTGTCTGTGAAATTTGTTTTCAGATTCCACATATAAGAGAGATCATACAAATTTGTCTTTCTCCATCTTATTTATTTCAAATTATTTCAAAATTTAAGTTGAAAAAGCTTATTTATTGTTTGGTGTATTAACTGCTATAACTTGGAAATTTTTCAGTGTCTGGAAATGGTCTCAATGGTTTGAAATCAAACAGTGTAGCAAAAGAGCAGATACAATTATAAAACAAGTTATCTGTGGTTTATTGTTCTGTAGCTTTGTCCTAATTTTTCCAAAAAAAACTTGTATTTCTCCTTCATTTTTAAGAATATTTTACCATGTATAGATTTCTAGATTTCTTTAAGCACTTTGGAATTGTTATTTCATTGTCTTTTACTTCCATAGTTTCTGGGAAAAATCAGATTTAATTCTTATTGTTCTTTGAAGGCAGTGTATCTTTTTTTCTCTGATGGATTTTAAGACTTTTTTGCTAATATTTTTATTTGTATTGCTTCTATTTTCTGGGTGGCAGAATTTCCTAAATCTGTGGGTCAGTACTCTTAATTCATTTTGGAAAATGTTTGGTTACTGTCTCTTCAGTATTGTTTTTCTCCTATTTTCTCCATCCTCCCCATCCATGGCTTTCAACTGAGAGCCACTGTATGAACCTTATCATTCTTTCTGGTAGAACCTGAACCTTAATCATGGTCTCCTTAACACTGTAGGACTGCCAAAATTCTCTCCTAAGTTTTGTCCTAAATTTTTAAGTATAATTATATAAGAAGTTTAAGAAATTGGAATATTCTTACTTTTTCCTTCTGTCTAAAGGTTAAACATTATTTAAGATTTCACATACATGGGATCCCTGTGTGGCACAGCGGTTTGGCGCCTGTCTTTGGCCCAGGGCGCAATCCTGGAGACCCAGGATCGAATCCCACATCGGGCTCCAGGTGCATGGAGTCTGCTTCTCCCTCTGCCTGTGTCTCTGCCTCTCTCTCTCTCTCTCTCTCTCTCTCTCTCTGTGACTATCATAAATAAATTAAAAATTTAAAAAAAAGATTTCACATACATGTGGAACAGATAACAAGCCTATTGAAATACAGCATTTCTGTCCTTTCCAAGTGTTAATTTAGATTCCAGTTAACATACAGTGTAAAGTTAGTTTCATGTGTAGAATTTAGTGATTCAACACTTATATTCAACACCCGGTGCTCATCACAAGTGCTCTCCTTAATACCCATCTCCTATTTCACCCATCCCCCCATCCACCTCCCTTCTGGTAACCATCGGTTTGTTCTCTATAGTTAAGAGCCTGCTTCTTGGTTTACCTCTCTTCCCCCCCCCATTTTCATTTCTTTTGTTTCTTAAATTCCATATATGAGTGAAATGATACGATATTTGTCTTTCTCTGGATAATGACTTATTTTGCTTGGTATAATACTCTCTAGGTCCATCCACATCATTGCAAATGGAAGATTTCATTTTTTTAATAACTGGAAAATATTCCATTATATATATAAGCTACTTCTATATCCATTCATTAGTCAATGAACATTTAGGTTCTTTCCACAGTTTGGCTATTGTTGATAATGCTGCTATAAATATTGGGGCACATATTTCCCTTCAAATCAATTTTTTTTTTATCCTTTGGGTAAATACCTAGTAATGCAATTGCTGCATCGTAGGGTAGTTATATTTATAGCTTTTTCAGGAACCTCCATACTATTTTCCAGAGTGGCTGCACCAATTTGCACTCTCACCAACAGTGTAGAAGGGTTCCCTTTTCTACATACCTCCATTCCCTTTCACCAACACCTGCTATTTCTTGTGTTGTTAATGTTAGCCATTCTGACTGGTGTAAGGTGTTATATTTCATTGTAGGGGTTTTTAAATTTATTTATTTATTTATTCATGAGAGACACACAGAGAGGCAGAGACACAGGCAGAGGGAGAAGCAGGCTCCCCTCAGTGAGCCTGATGTGGGACTCGATCCCAGGACCCCGGGATCATGACCCAAGCCAAAGACAGACACTCAACTGCTGAGCCATCCAGGCATCCCTGTTTCATTGTAGTTTTGTTGTTTTTTTTTCTTTTTTCTTTTTTTTTTTCATTGTAGTTTTGATGTGCATTTCCCTATGAGTGATGTTGAACATATTTTCATGTGTCTGCTGGCCATCTGTAGGTCTTCTTTGGAAAAATATCTATTTGTGTCTTCTGCCCATTTTTTAACTGGATTGTTTGATTTTGGATGTTGTGTTTTATAAATTCTTTATATATTTTGGATACTAACCCTTTATTAGATATGTCATTTGCAAGTATCTTCCCCCACTCCGTAAAGTACCCCTTTTTGAAAAGATTTATTTAGTTTTTAGAGAGAGAGCATGAGTGAGGGAGGGAGAGAGAGAAAGAGAAGCAACTCACTGCTAAGTACGAAGCCTGATGTGGGACTTGATCCCACGACAGAGATTATGACCTGAGCCAAAATCAGGAGTTGGACACTTAACAAACTGAGCCACCCAGCCACCCTTGTAGATTGCCTTTTAATTTTGTTGATTGTTTCTTTTGCTGTGCAAAAGCTTTTTATCTTGATAAAGTCCCAATAGTTTATTTTTGGAAATACAGCTTTTCTTGCAAGTTTGGTCAATCATATGCAAAATGGGGATTTTTTTTAGGGTGATATTTTTTCCCTTATTTTGTTTTTGCTTTCTTCGTAGTGGTTAGGAAGGCTTGCGTAATACTTTCTGAGCAATTATTTTGCTAGATTCTGTGAATGCATGATTTGTCTAAGGAGCTTATAGTATTGGGATAAATAGAGATTTACAAGTTATAAGACACTGCCTTAAATACTGTGTACTTGGGCAGCCTGGGTGGCTCAGCAGTTTAGCACCGCCTTCAGCCCAGGGCCTGATCCTGGAGACCCCGGATCGAGTCCCACGTCAGGCTCCCTGCATGGAGCCTGCTTCTCCCTCTACCTGTGTCTCTGCCTCTCTCTCTCTCTCTCTCTCTGTCTGTCTCATGAATAAATAAATAAAACCTTTAAAATAAATAAATACTGTGTACTGGGCATGATGGTGAGATAAATAAAGCGATTTAACTTTGTTAGAGGTAGGAAACTTTATGGAAGACTAAAAATCCCTTATTTTTTAAATGGTCACAAAGCCTAAAGACTCAAAACTCAAAAGTTACCATGTTGATAAGAACTAATAGAATGATACTGCTACTAGCTAGTAGTTATGAGTTTGGAAAATATCCACATATTTATCATTATTTTAACATTGTATAATTTACTACATGATTAATAAAGCAAATTATATGAGTTGCCTGATCCACTAAGCAACTTAAAATTATATTTTAAACATTTTCTTTGATTACTGTATTCATGCAAAAATGTTCACAATTCCTAAGTGCAGTGTATAGTTTGATAAATTTTCAGAAAGTGAACACAGGGATCCCTGGGTGGCTCAGCGGTTTAGCATCTGCCTTCAGCCCAGGGCATGATCCTGGAGTCCCGGGATCAAGTCCCACGTCGGGCTCCCTGCATGGAGCCTGCTTCTCCCTCTGCCTGTGTCTCTGCCTCTCTCTCTCTGTCTCTCATGAATAAATAAATAAAATCTTTAAAAAAAAAAGAAAGTGAACACAACTCTGTAACCAGCACTCAGTTGATGAAATAAAACTTTACTCATATCCCAAAGCATCCCCAATCTCATGACTCCCTCCTGATTGCTAACTTCCTACCCAAAGGTAACTACTTTCCTGATGGCTAATGATATGAATTAGTTTTACTTATTTTTTAACTTTACACAAATGAAATTATACATTAAATATATTTAAGTTAAAAAAATAAAACAGCAGATTAGGAAATTTTCACTCATGATCTAAAACCCTAATATTAAAATCTAGGTTTATTTTTGCATATTCGCTTCCATTTGCTTAGTTGTTTTGGAGGGGTGTTCCTTTGTTTGTAGTTATAGACATACTTAGTATACAGTTTGGTTTATTAATATAGGCATTTTCTTTTTCTTTTTTTAAAGATTTTATTTATTTGAGAGAGAGTGAGCACAAGCTGAGGGAGGGGCAGTGGAAGAGGAAACCTTACTCAGGGCTTGATCCCCGGACCCTGAGATTATGACCTGAGCTAAAGGCAGACACTTAACTGACTGATCCGCCCAGATCCCCCCTCATAAGCATTTTCTATGTAGTTGTATGGCCTTTATAGTTACAAAAGTTGCATGAGAATTACAGGTAAATAGAGGAAAAGGAAAAATAGTGATCATTCTTAATATTTATAGAATGGGTATATCATAATTCAATTATTTTATTGTTGAATGTTGCAAAGAATGTTTACTTGGATATAAAAGTAATTTGGCATATCTTCAAATTCCCAGAAGTAAGGTTTGAAGCAAAGTGTACAAATCTGTCAGTTTTTCTTGTTTTGTCCAAACTGTTTTCCAAAATGTTTTTGCTTTAAAAAAAAAAAAAAAAGGAGGGATCCCTGGGTGGCACAGCGGTTTGGCGCCTGCCTTTGGCCCAGGGCGCGATCCTGGAGACCCGGGATCGAATCCCACGTCGGGGTCCCGGTGCATGGAGCCTGCTTCTCCCTCTGCCTATGTCTCTGCCTCTCTCTCTCTCTCTCTCTCTCTCTCTCTCTCTCTCTGTGACTATCATAAATAAATAAAAAAATAAAATAAAAAGAATTTAAAAAAATAAATAAAAAAAGGAAGGAGGATTGCTGTCAAAATATGTGCACTGATAGCTCCAACAAATCTATCATTATGCATTCTCATTTTTTAAAACTAATTCAGTAGGCAAAGAAATTTTAGGTTGTTGTTTAAATTACTTTGGACAATAATAAAGTACATAATTGAAACATTTTCCCACAATTTTGGAATTATGCCTCATTTTATGCAATTATCTTTGCTTTCATCTTATTAAATATACTTTAATTCTACTAGCTCTTTTAATAGCATAGTTCTTATATGTAATAGAATACTACTTACTCTGGTTTCTATTCAGTTCTCCCATAGTAACATTTAATCATGATTAGGTATTTATTATTTATTTCATTACTGATATCCTTCACTAGATTGTAAATTTGTCCAAGGAAGTGTCTGTCTTTTGTACAGCTTTTAAATTCCAACAGCTAATAGCGCCTGCCAGGTAATAGTGTCAGTAAAAGTTTAGAGAGTCAGTAAGTGGGCACCTGGATGGCTCAGTCAATTAAGGGTCCAACTATTGCCTTTGGCTGAGGTTGTGATCTCATCTCAGGGTCCTGATATTGAGCCCTGTGTCGGGCTCCATGCTCAGCATGGAGTCTGCCTGAGGTCCTCCTCTTCTCCTTCTCCCACTGCCCACCCCCACTCTTTCTCTTCTCTCAAATAAATAAATAAAATCTTTTTTTTAAAGATTTTATTTATTCATTCATGATAGAAAGAGAGGCAGAGACACAGGCAGAGGGAGAAGCAGGCAGAGGGAGAAGCAGGCTCCATGTCAGGACCCCAACGTGGGATTTGATCCCGGGACTCCAGGATTGTGCCTTGGGCCAAAGGCTGGCACTAAACCACTGAGCCACCGAGGAATACCCTAAATAAAATCTTTTAAAAATAAAATGAAACAATGCATATGCTAGTAAATCACAGCTCTTGTTAACTGAGAACACACAAAGATATTGGTGGTATATTGCAGGATAGAAAGCTCATTCTAAGAAAATGTATATGGAGCACCTGGGTGGCTCCGTCTGTTAGGTGTCTGCCTTCAGCTCAGGTTGTGATCCTGGGGTCCTGGGATTGAGTCTTACATCGGGCTCCCTAATGAGAGCCTGCTTCTCTTTTTTTTTAATTTTTTTTTTTATTTATTATAGTCTCACAGAGAGAGAGAGAGAGAGGCAGAGACACAGGCAGAGGGAGAAGCAGGCTCCATGCACCAGGAGCCCGACGTGGGATTCGATACCGGATCTCCAGGATCGCACCCTGGGCCAAAGGCAGGCGCCAAACCGCTGCGCCACCCAGGGTTCCTGAGAGCCTGCTTCTCCCTCTGCCTGTGTCTCTGCCTCTCCCTCTCTCTCTGTCTCTCATGAATAAATAAAATCTTTAAAAAAATACCCTGTAACAAAAGCCTATAGAAATGATCAATCTTTACATGTATCTGGATATAAAGAACCTCAGTAAGAAAAAATAATCATTGGAGAAGACAACTTGTCTAAGCAACTAAAGGCATGATGAATGGGCATCATCCCTAAAAAATCGGCTATTGACAAGAGAGTGCAAGATGATAGTAAGGGATAAATAGACAAGCTATACAGCCAATTATAAGTTCAGGCCTTATCTGAATACCTATTTTTCCCTTTCTGTTTAATCATACTCACATGAAGTAGCCTACAATGTGCATGAGTGTATGCAGAATTGATTTGGGCATTTTTAACTGCTGTTTGTATTTGCTAAACTGCAGCATGAATCTCTTTTCTACTAGAACACATTATATTTACTTTAAAATTCAACTCTGCTTATTTTAGCATTCAACCATGCCATGTTTAACTTATTTGCATGAGCAGGTATGTTTTGTATTTTTAAAAAAGATTTTATTTATTTATTCATGAGAGACACAGGGAGAGAGGCAGAGACACAGGCAAAGAGAGAAGCAGGCTCCATGCAGGGAGCCCGACATGGGACTCCATCCCGGGTCTCCAGGATCAGGCCCTGGGCTGAAGGCTGCCTTAAACCCCTGAGCCACCCGGGCTGCCCTATTTTGTATTTATGTAGTTCCCATATTAAGGTGATTAAAAGTGAGGTAATGACATAATAGGATTCTCTTTTTTTATTAGAATAGGACAAACTTAGGTAGTTTAGTAGTAATTTGTGCTTTAGAGGTTGATTGTTGACATTTTGGAGAATTTTTGAAAAGTTACTTTTTTTTGAAAAGTTATTTTTAAAATAAAAATTAGTTGCTGTTCTTTCCAAATGGTACACATTTCAAGTGTATTATGGAGGGTGGTTGAATATTCAAAAAGGATGTTTTAAAATTTATTAGGGCACCTGGGTGATGGAGTTGGTTAAGTGTCCAACTCTTGATTTCTGCTCAGGTCTTGATCTCAGGGTTATAAGTTCAAGCCCCACTTTGGGTTCCATGCTGGGCATGGAATCTACTTAAAACAAAATAAAAAATAAATAAAAAATAAAAAAAAACAAAACAAAATAAAATAAAGTATATACAAGGCTGGAGCAATAGTTGAAAGAATGTCCAAGAAGGTTATTTCAAAGTACATGTCAGGAGAACTCATTTCATCTGTAAATTATAGTGGGGCATTTGTTTAAAATACTGATTTTCATTTGTATAAATGAAGTAATTTTCCAATCTTAATATTTTTTATTATACCTTCATAGTAAATAATTGTAATGCTGTATAGATACAAGATTCCCTATTTTATTTTTTTAATCACCCATTTTTATTAAAGTAAAATTCACATAACATACAATTGTTTTAAAGAGCAATCCAGTGACATTTAATGCATTCATAAGGATTCCTTATTTTAGTAATAGTTTTCTTATAATTGAAAGTTGAAGATTTATATATTCATTGTAATTTTCTAAATGAAAGAATAGGAATATTAAAGTGCTATGTCTTTTATGTCTGTGTGCATTTCTCCTTAAACAATTTTTCTAAGATGGTGGGGTTACTTTAGGGATGGTGCTGTTATGTGAAGCTGCTACATCTGACATGGACATTGGAAAGCGAAAAAGTAAGTTATGCTGAAATGTAACAATTCAACATTTTTTATTTAATTTTAATTTTTTATTGAAGTATAGTTGACAATGTTATATAACAGTTCTGCCTTTAATACAGAAAAAAGAATGTCCTCTTAATCATTTCCCCACCTTAGTTATTTCATATTCTTAAAAATGTTATTTTATATTCTTTATTATTTTAAGAATAATATATACTTATTGTAAAAAATGTGGGGGGAAGTCAACATGAAACATTTAGGGGGAGAGTTGCCCATTATTCCATCATTGAGAAGTAAAAATTTTATTATTTTTTAATATATTTTTTAAGATTTTATTTATTCATGAGAGGGGGGGGAGAGAGAGAGAGAGAGAGAGAGAGAGAAAAGCATAGGCATAGGCAGAGGGAGAAGCAGACTCCATGTAGGGAGCCCGACATGGGACTCGATCCGGGGTCTCCAGGATCATGCTCTGGGCTGAAGGCGGCACTAAACCGCTGAGCCACCCGGGCTGCCGAGAAGTAAAAATTTTAATGTTTTAATAGAGTTTCTCACATTTACAAAAACAAATGTAAAGCTTCTTATAAGATTTTGAATCTGGGGCATCTGGGTGGGTTGATTGTTGAGCATCTGCCTTTGGCGTGATCCTGGGGTCCTGAGATCAAGTCCCACATCAGGTTCCCCACAGGGAGCCTGCTTCTCCCTCTGCCTATGTCTCTCATGAGTAAATAAATAAAATCTTTAAAAAATAAAATAAGGGGATCCCTGGGTGGCTTGGTGGTTTGGCGCCTGCCTTTGGCCCAGGGCACGGTCCTGGAGTCGCCGGATCGAGTCCCGCATCGGGCTCACGGCATGGAGCCTGCTTCTCCCTCTGCTGCTCTGCCTCTCTCTGCTCTCTCTCTCTCTCTCTCTCTCTCTCTCTCTCTATCGTGAATAAATAAATAAAATCTTAAAAAATAAAATAAGATTTTGAATCTTGTACCCCCCCCTTGTAACTGGAGTTAAGTAATTCGCTGATAAATATTTCCCTACACATAATTTAAAAGTTGTACTTTGTATTGTAATTTACTTAACCATTCTGATTCTGCTAAACATTTAGGTTTATTCCCCTAACTTCCATTATAATAAATATTTCCTTAGGGACTTCCATAGTATATTAAGCTTTATTCTCATTTCAATTAATTCCCCAAGGTAGATTTCTAGAAGTAGAATCACTGTAAAGTCCTCTATATTCGTATTTTTAATCCCCTTGATGTTTTAAACTGATGATGCCAAATTGTTTCCCCAGATGTTATGATAGTTTAGATTCCTACTAGTGATATTTAAGAATTGTTTAAAAGAAAAAAAGAGGGACGCCTGGGTGGCTCAGTGGTTGAGCGTCTGCCTTTGGCCCAGGGCCTGATCCTGGAGTCCTGGGATCTAGTCCCACACTGGGCTCCCTGCATGGAGCCTTCTCTCTCTACCTGTGTCTCTGTGTCTCTCATGAATAAATAAATATTTATTTTAAAAAAAGAAGGGGATTCCTGGATGGCTTAGCGGTTTAGTGCCTGCCTTCGGCCCAGGGCGTGGTCCTGGAGTCCCGGGATCAAGTCCCACATCGGGCTCCCTGCGTGGAACCTGCTTCTCTCTCTCTGCCTATGTCTCTGCCTCTCTCTCTGTGTCTCTCTCATGAATAAATAAATAAAATCTTAAAAAAAGAATGCTCATTTTACAGTAATTTTGTCATGACTAGCTAAGCTCATTAAAAATGTGTGTACATATCTCCTAATCAGATAAGGGAAAATGCTCCATTTTTTTTGTACTTCTTTGGTTATTAATGAAGTTGAATGTTTTTTTTAGACATTTATCAAGCAGTTTGTGTTTTCCCTTCCATAACAAGTCTTTTTGTCTTTTGCCATTTATCTATTATTCTTAGCACTTTTTCTGTTGGTTTGGATGGACTCTTTATATATTTATTTTAAATATTTATACATAGGGGCAGCCCCGGTGGAGCAGCGGTTTAGCACCACCTGCAGCCTGGGGTGTGATCCTGGAGACCCGGGATCGGTCCCGCGTCAGGCTCCCTGCGCATGGAGCCTGCTTCTCCCTCTGCCTGTGTCTCTGCCTCTCTCTGTGTGTGTGTCTATGAATAAATAAATAAAGTCTTTAAAAAATATATTTATATATATTTATATATTAAAATATGTTTAAATCAGAGTTTTTCTTTTATGGCTAAAAAGGTAAATGTCATCAAATTAACCTAGCTAAATATAGTATATATACTTTTTCCTTTGAGAAAAGATGATGGCACTGGATTTCAAATTTGAGATATTCTTATTTTGCTGAACTGAAATGAATTTTTACATATTGCAAAAATAGAAGTAGTATATCAATTTTTTAATCTAGTCAACATCTTTTCATTGCCTAACTTTTAAAAACTTGCCTATTTCAGTATTCATTATTGGGAAAAGCCCCTTTGGATACTACACTGGTAGCATGAATTTAAATTATAAGACATTTTGGTGACATATATTAAAATAATCACAATTTGATCTACTCCTAAGATTCTAACCTAATAATCACAAATAATAATAATTACTTAACATTTATTATGTACTAGAAACTGCCCTAAATACTTTTAGATATATTATGTGAAAAACATAGAATACATATATATATACACACACACACACAGAGGGGTGTGTGTGTGCATATTAGATAATAAAGACTTCTTTTTTTAACATTGTATTTATTTATTCATGAGAGACATACAGAGAGAGAGGCAGAGACACAGGCAGAGGGAGAAGCAGGCCCCATGCAGGGAGCCTGATATGGGACTCGATCCCGGGACTCCAGGATCACACCCTGGGCTGAAGGCAGGTGGTCAACTGCTGAGCCACCCAGGGACCCCTGATAATAAAGACTTCTAACACAATGGTCATGTGTTAATACTCAGAAAGAATATATATTTAAAATTTACATTTTAACCCCTAATCATATTATGTGAAAATTTTAAAAGGAAAAAGAATTGTGCCTAAGTATAACAAGACTAAGAGTTGTTTTTAGTGTCAGCCAATAAGTATGTTTCCCTAGAACTTCCACTGTTGTAGCACACATGCTTTCCCACATCCCCACCTTTATGCTTCTTAGCCAGTCTTAGTCTTTAAGACTCGAAGAGCCTCTAGTTATGGGAATCACACTTGAGCACTGTGGGGTCAGCATCCAGAGTTAAGTTTTTTTTTTTTTAAGATTTCACCTATTTATTCATGAGAGACACAGAGAGAGTGAGGCAGAGACACAGGCAGAGAGAGAAGCAGGCCCCATGCAGGAAGCCTGACATGGGACTCCATCCCCCGACTCCAGGATCACAACCTGGACTGAAGGCGGCGCTAAACCGCTAAGCTACCCGGGATTGCCCCTAGAGTTAAGAGTATTAATTGCTATGCTAAATCACAGCACATGAGATTAATGGAAGGAGCTCTGAATTTAGGACTAGGATTCATGGTATTTTCCTCCTCATTATTCAAATGAGGAATCCATGTTGAATGAATTCCTTATATAGGCATTGTAGTTACCTATAAATAAAGTACTTTCAACTGAGGCTGTCAAGTGATATTGTCAGATGTCTTTAAGTCAATACAATAAGGCCACTTTTAAGATTTCCAAAGAAATTTAATAAGTGAGTGATTTATTGTCAGTAGTAAAACTTTCTAACATTAAATTCTTGTTTAAAGATTTATTTATTTATTAGAGACCAGGCGAGTGCTCACATGAGTTGGGGGAGAGGGAGAAAAGCAGACTGCTGAGCATGGAGGCTGACTCGAGGTTCAGTCTCACAACCCTGAGATCATGACCTGTGCTGAAATCAAGAGTTGGATGCTTAACTGAGTCACCAAGGCACATCTTTCACACTAAAGTCTTCACTGTAATGGCTTTAAAGGAATTTTTTATTTCATTTATTAGAAGATTTTATTTATTTGACAGCATAACCAGAGAGAGTGACAGGCAGAGGGAGAAGCAGGCTTCCAGCTGAGCAGGGAACCCGATGCAGGACTTGATCCCAAGACCCCAGGATCATTACCTGAGTCAAAGGCAGATGCTCATCCACTGAGCTACCCAGGCACCCCAGGAATTTATTATTTCATGCAATTAAATTGCACAAGTGTATAAATGGAACTACTCTATTATATTGTAATGGATCAAATTAAATGGAAAGACAGATTCCTGAAGATATAAGAATGGGCATGAATGGGACGCCTGGGTGGCTTAGCGATTTAGTGCCTGCCTTCCACCCAGGGTGTGATCCTGGAGTCCCAGGATCGAGTCCCACATTGGGTTCCCAGCATGGAGTCTGCTTCTCCCTCTGCCTGTTTCTCTGCCCCTCTCTCTCTCTCTCTCTCTCTCTCTCTGTCTTTCATGAATAAATAAAATCTTAAAAAAAAAGAATGGTCATGAAAATTTTTTGGAAAATTGAGGTTTACCACTAAATTATGTCCTTTGCTTTTCATTCTTGGAAGTGTAGACTAAAATTTACGCCGTAGTTCTTTATTATACTTAACATGCTCGTTTTACACTTCTTTTGTTTTTCTACAGTAATGTGTGTGGCTGGTATTGCACTTGTTGTATTATTCTTCAGTTGGATGCTCTCTATTTTCAGATCTAAATATCATGGATATCCATATAGGTATGATTATTTTACATTTATATAGTGACAATGATTAGAGTTGATGTTGCTCTTTTTGCTTTACCTCCAAAGTATCCTAGCTTCTAAAGCAGACATAGGCTTTAACTTAGGTATGTTGCATGTAAAAATTAACTCAAGATAAATAGTATATATTGGACAATAGTATGTGATTTCTCAGGAACATCTTTTTTTTTATTTTAAATATTTTATTTATTTATTCATGAGAGACACAGAGAGAAAGAGAGAGGTAGAGACACAGGCAGAGGGAGAAGCCGGCCCCATGCAGGGAGCCCGACGTGGGACTCGATCCCGGGTCTCCAGGATCGCGCCCTGGGCCAAAGGCAGGCGCTGAACCGCTGAGCCACCCAGGGATCCCTCTCAGGAACATCTTTGAGGGTCATTCTTACATCGTCTAATTTAATCTAGAAATCTAAAAAACACTTAATGATTAGAATATTTTATACTTTGCATACTCTACTTTCTCTTGAGCAAATGATTTTGAATGTATTTTAAAATTACTCACACCTCTACTTTTCAGGGCTCTTTATTTTTTTTTAATTTTTATTTACTTATAGTCAGAGAGAGAGAGAGAGAGGCAGAGACACAGGCAGAGGGAGAAGCAGGCTCCATGCACCGGGAGCCTGATGTGGGATTCGATCCCGGGTCTCCAGGATCGCCCCCTGGGCCAAAGACAGACGCCAAACCGCTGCGCCACCCAGGGATCCCTTCTACTTTTCAGGGCTCTTTAGAGCATAAACAGAACATTTGATTAGAACCCAGTTTATAGAGAGTATAAGAAAGATTGTTTAAGAAGATCTAATTGGATCTTCATAGAGATCTCTAAGGCTCAGGAAAGAAATTACTCTCCTGATCATAAATTCTTGATTTTATTCTGTTAATAGCCACAAGAAAGGTACCTACATAATGGGGGATGTTGTGAGTTTTAAAATCTGAGTGCCAGGTACCATAATTCATGTTCTTTTAATATAACAATGTCCTGTTGTATAAAGGATTATGAACAATAAAGATAAAGTATATCAAGTGATACTTTTGAAAGAATTCATTCTTCATATTACCTTTAACATGTTTTTAATAGATAATTTTTAAAATCTACTTATTTAGAGAGCAAGTGTGTGTACAAGGGGAGGGGCAGAGGTAGAGGGAGAATCTCAAGCAGGTTCCATGCCCAGTGCAGGGCCTGACTTAGGGCTGAATCTCACAATCCTGAGATGATGACCTGAACAAAAGCAAGAGTCAGGTGTTTAACCAACTAAGCCATGCAGGCGCCCCCTTAGTGGACAATTTTGAACAACTCCCTGATTGATTCATTTTGACATTACTGCATGTCTTTTGATAAATGAACAATATAAATTAATCTTCTTTAGCATTTTTCTTGCAAAATTAATTTTATTTCAATTTTTTATTTAAATTCCAGTTAGTTAATATATAGTGTAATATTAATTTCAGGTGTACAATATAGTGATTCAACACTTCCTTATAATACCTGATGCTTATCAAAAGTATATTATTTAATACCCATCACCTATTTAAGCTATCTCCCCTCCCTCACCTCCATTCTGGTAACCCTCAGTTTGTTCTCTATAGTTAAGAGTCTGTTTCTTGGTTTGCCTCTCTTTTTTTCCTTTTGCTTGTTTTATTCCTTAAATTCCACTTATGAATGAAATCATATAGTATCTGTCTTTTTCCAACTGACTTATTTCACTTAGCATAATACTCTCTGGCTCATCCATGTCATTGCAAATGGCAAGATTTCATTCTTTTTATGGTTGAGTAATATTCTGTGTATATATGCCGTATCTTCTTTACCCATTTGTCAGTTGATGGACCCTTGAGCTGGCAAATGTAACTTAATTGTAAGAACAAAACCTATCAGAACTTTTGATTCTTGATTTATTCTTCTATGTATGTATATTTTAAAATAACTTCTCCTCTATAGATATAATACAACCTGGATACAAGGGTAATCTTGCTGGGATTTCTGTTGTTTATTTTATCACCATGGTTGATCCAATTATTAATCAGTATCTCTTCATGAGATATTTTAACAAGTTAATGTCTATTTCCTTCTCTCATAAGATTATCTTAATATCTTGGTGTTTCTCACTTTTTGTTATTAATACACAGTTTATTAAATGTGCACCCAAATGCTGTTTTGTCTAAAATCAAGATATTTATTAGAAATAAAGCCTTTTGTTTGTTCAGAAACTAATAGATTCTTTAATATTTTTGTTTCAGCTTTCTGATGAGTTAAAGAGGATCCTAGAGATATGTAGACACTGGAGTAATGGAAATTGAAAAATGTATGTGTGTTTGAAAAGAAGAATGCAATTTGTGTATTTTGTATTACCTCTTTTTTTTTCAAGTGTTTTTAAATAGTTAATCATTTAACCAAAGAAGATTTGTAGTGCCTTAACAAGCAATTTCTTGTCAAAATCATGAAGTATTTGGATACAGTTCTCTTAACCTTCCCTTCCTGATGAACTTTATGTAACATTTAATTTAGTAGAATTAAGTACATTATAAAAATTTTATAACTACATTTTAATTAGAACAGGGTTCAAAACTGCTTTAGTTAACTATTTGCCACTTGATTTTATATAATCTTATCCAAAGATAGAGGGAAAAAAGTCCTGACCAGGTGTTCCTACATATGCCTATTACAAATGAATGCATCAGGATGCATTCTTAGCTGTTCCATCTTTGCATGGATGTGTATACTTTGTACATCTTTCCTTTTGGACAGAGAAACTGTATGTGCTATGTGATCTTCTGATACTTCTAGCCTGTAGAAAAGAAGACTAGCCAGTCCTCCCCATCCTTCATGTTTCCTACTGAAATACAGTGTTGGCTATGCTTCTTGGTAACTGTAGACATTAAAAAGTCTAAGTACAGAAAAAAAAAAGTCTAAGTACAGGATTATGATTTTTGCATGAGTGTGGTGTTAACTACTTATATTTGGAAAGATTTCAGGTTCATTCTGTCTCCTTAGTTTATTTAAGGTAGGCCTCTATTAAAAACGTAGCTTAGTGCTAAAATCAGTGTAACTTCAAAATGGTCTAAAGTGTTTCTACAAATTAGAGATTGTCACTTACTTCATTTGTACCTCATCAAAAAAATAGGTTCATCTAGTTAAGCATATTTCATTAACCCTTGTATTTAGGAAAAGGACTAGGTTTGGAAAAGCATATCCTGATATACTGAGTTGTTGCCTATGAATAGAAAGTAAATTGTTTCCTGAAAGTTATGTTTTTGCTATTATTTTAGCCTTCATTCTTTCACTTTAAGTGGAGAAACAGTAAACATTTGAAGAGGTTTTGAGTTTTGTCTTTTTTTTGTCAGTGGAAATAACCATAGATGCTAACAAAATATCTGTGAAGAATGAAAGTTGATGGTTATCATTAGATCTAGCCATAACCTCCCCCATAGTTATGAAAAGTATCCTGAAATTTCACTATTATAAAAATATGATAATTACGGTTGTGAAAATTTTTTAAAGAAATCAAAGAAATATTACATTAAAGTGATATTTTGCCTACTATTCACCATCTAATAACTCTCCTATGTGGTCTAGAAGTCTTGTATAATAGAGATTTGCAGAAAAGATGAATTGCCTAAGAAGAAATGTTTTACATGGGTTTTTTGTTTTTGTTCCAATATTTGTTGGGTCAGGGCATATACTTGACCTTTTACTCTTTAGTGGATCCACTTTTGTCAAATACTTCCCTATACATTGTGTGATTCTGGATTCCTTATCTGCTGTTCTTGCAATTGTCTCAGGCCAAATAAATTTATGCTGTGATTCTTATGAGATTTGTATGAAGATGCCCTGATTTGTACAGACTGACCAGGGTAATACTACTGCCACGTAATCTGTATAGCTTTAGATATGTGCCATGAGCATTGAAAGAATGACACTTTTTTGTATTTGCTTTTTCTCCCTTAAGAGCACATTTTTCTTGTGCAAGGAGAAGAATTGCATTCTGGCTAAAATCTGTAGAAAGCAGATTTACTAAACTTAGAGTTACTTTTGTGGAAATTTTGAAATTCACTTTCATCTGAAGTGCCTTAAGTAGACTCTTAATTTACTTTTCTAGTAATGTTTTAGATATTTGTTATGCATCGTAAAAATACTTTTCAAAATTACACATTGTAGTAGCAAAGATAATCAAGTGTCTGGCTGTTTGCTTTTTGACCATATCAATAAAATTTTACAATCTAAATTCTTAAGTTTATTTATTAACATGTAAAGAGGGGTAAATTTAAAACACTAAATTAGGATTGTAATATTAGGTTATTTCATTTTTTAAAAAAACGTTTATTTAAGTAAGAGAGAAAGCGCATGAGCAGGGGGTGGAGCAGAGGGAGAGAGAATCTCAAGCAGATTCCCCCTAAATGCGGAGCCCGATGGTTGGTCACTTAACAGACTGAGCCACCCAGGTGCGCCTAGGTTATTTCATTTTGAGGTTATAATTAAGTTTCTTACTGTCCTGGGATGCCTGGGTAGCTCAGCGGTTGAGCATCTGCCTTCAGCCCAGGGCATGATCCCAGGTCTGGGGATCGAGTCCCACATCAAGCTTGCCGCAAGGAGCCTGCTTCTCCCTCTGCCTATGTCTCTGCTTCTCTCTGTCTCTCATGAATAAATAAAATCTTTTTAAAAAGTTTCTTACTGTCCTAAAGACAGTAAACTTGATAGGCCAATTTCCTTAAGTATTTCTAAATTGAGATACATTCTTCCAGGATTCCATGTTATCTTTCATTAATGTTGTTGCCCATTAGGTTAGTCAAAACAGCCAAGATAAGTAGATGAATAGCTGTCTTCAATGATTGGTCTTGTTCTGTACCTGTCAGTGAACATTGTGACTAGGTAATTACCTTTTTGTACTAAATAATTGATTTGAAACAGTTACTCAGATTTTCAAGTTATGTGAGACTGGACAATAGTACATTTCCAAACATAGAATGGGAACACTGGACAGGAAGTAGCGAGATCTGGCTTTTAAACAGCTTTTAGTCTTTCTGTCTAGCTATATGACCATAGGCAAGTCACTTGAAATAGGTTCTCTCAGGACCTATTTCCTTAATGTGAGTGTATTGGATTAGTTACTTCAGTGTTCTTCTAGCACCACTGTTTTAGGCACA
Source organism: Nyctereutes procyonoides (assembly GCF_905146905.1). Lineage (NCBI taxonomy): Eukaryota > Metazoa > Chordata > Mammalia > Carnivora > Canidae > Nyctereutes > Nyctereutes procyonoides. The sequence continues at coordinate 58,871,580 of NW_026575125.1, read as the reverse complement.
AAATATTAAAAATATATTTAAATTTGAATTGAAATTCAAATATCATTTGTGATATTTGGGTTTGGTATTGAATTAAATCCGTTGAAGTGTAGGATGTTTTGTAATCAGACTTCTGAAGAAGCCCTGAAATGTTTGTAGAGGCCATTATAGCTGCAAGTTGTTTAATATACATTGAAATTTTTTAGAAAGGATATACTTGAAACCAGTATGTTAATATCAGATCTTGATTCAAATGACCAGGTATAAGCAAGAATGAAATCAATAACTGTATGCTAATATTGACTTACAGCTGGAAAAAACTTATGATGCCAATTTATGATGCCTGGCCATGGCTCTGCAGCCAGCAGTTGCAGGTAGAGAACTTCAGGTCTGAAGTTCTTTTTGTGACCTTCAATTAAAATTAATGAAATGTTTTTCCCCCTCAAACACAGCTCAAACATAATTTCTGGGAAGTTTTCCTGACCTCCCACTTTGGGTTCTTTACCCTTCCTCTTTTACTTAGTGCATGCTGATCTCTGTTATTCTATCTTGTAATTACCAGTTTTCTCCCATAATCTGTAATTTCCTTGAGAACAAGATTATTGTCTTATTCATCTTTGTATGCTCATTTTCTAAGATGCCTGCATAGTACATGCTCAGTAAATTTTCAGATGGAATAAAGAAAAAAAGATCTTTGTTCTTGAGTTCTTTACACTTTGTGGTGGAAATAAACATATAAACAAATGCAATCCTATGTGCTGGTAGGAGAATATGTGTTATGGTTCTAGAGAAAGGTTTCATTACTTTCTTGGGGTTGGGGTGGGAGGCAAAGGGAGAGGTTTCTGTGACAGAAATTGAAATTTTATTTTATTTTTTTGAAAGATTTTATTTATTCATGAGAGAGGGAGAGAGAGATAGGCAGAGACACAGGCAGAGGGAGAAGCAGGCTCCATGCAGGGAGCCCGATGTGGGACTCCATCCCGGGACTCCAGGACCACACCTGGAGAGGCCTAAGGCAGGCGCTAAAACGCTGAGCTACCCAGGGATCCCCAGAAATCGAAATTTTAAAGGATGATTAGTCCACAAGATAGATTTTTATGGTACTGAAATGCCAAAATATTCTTGCTAGTATTACTTTAGTACTTAAAATCTGAAGTCAGAGTCTTTCACATCCTGAGTCATGCCCAAGGAGTTACATGGTACTTGAAAACTACTAAATGAACAAAATGCACACTTAAAAATATTACCACCTTCATCCCTTTTCTTGTTTTAAAATTCTTTCAACATATCTCATTTTAATTACCTGTTCCCAAGTTATTTGTAACTCTGAACATCTTTTTTTAAAATTTATTTATTTATGATAGTCACAGAGGGGGGGGCAGAGACACAGGCAGAGGGAGAAGCAGGCTCCATGCACCGGGAGCCCGACGTGGGATTCGATCCCGGGTCTCTAGGATCGCGCCCTGGGCCAAAGGCAGGCGCCAAACCACTGCGCCACCCAGGGATCCCTGAACATCTTTTCTTATATTTATTAGCCACTTGTATTTCCCTTGCAAATAATTTGGGTCTCTATCAGATTCTCATGGAGTCTTCTTAGAACTGAATTGGGGAAACTTTAGGGAAACAGAAAGAGAGGAGAGTAGGGAAATCTGAGGAGAAAAGGAAAAAGAGGGAGGGAGGTCTCCAGGACTCCTGAAAACCCAACTTATTCTCTTTCTCCATGGTTAGATTTTTCTCCTCTCTCCTCCCTGCTTTTCCCCACCAGATGTAAAATTCATTCTCACAAGGCTGACCTCTTTTCTTTTGAGATTTTCTTTCTTTTTATTTATTTATTAGAGCGCGTGTGCAAGGGGGAAGGGGCAGAAGGAGAGGGAGAAGAGTCTTAAGCATACTCCCTGCTGAGCATGGAGCCCAGATGCACAGCTTGATAGCATCACTCTGAGATCACGACCTGAGCCAAAACCTAGAGGCAGAACCTTAATGACTAAAAAAAAAAAAAAAAAAAAGAACCTTAATGACTGTACCTGTACCACCCAGGTGCCCTGATACTTTCTTAATCATTCCATTTGGAAAGATTCAAGCCAGAAGTACAAAGAATTCTTAATCCTTCTTTCTGGCCCTTTTTTGGGGGTAACATTGAGAATAACATGTAGATAGATGACTGTGACAATTTAATCTCAGATTTTTATAAAATACCAATGTTTTGGTAATATAAAAAATACTGAGGTATCAGTATTATCATTTTGCTATAATATCATACATAATAGGTTCAAGTCCCAATAGCTAAGCAGAAGAAAGGAAGATAGAATTCCCTAATAGTGACTAGCTCGCTAGTTCTGTCAAATGTAAATGCACATTACGATAGTATTATGAATAAATGGCTGGAGGAGTTAAGATAGTGGATGACCCTAAGCTTGTCCCTTGAACACAGCTAGATATCAAATCATTCTAAACACCCAAGAAATCAAAGGTCTGAGAGAACAAACCTGCAAATCAACAAGTACAAAAGCGACCACCTTTTGGAAGGTAGGAAGTGCAGAGAGAATTGACTTGGGGGTGATAGAACTGTGGGTACGAGAGCGGGGAGGGAGCCTGCTTATGGAGGCCACTGCAAAGTAGTATAAGCAGAGGAGCACACAATTTGAACTTTTAGAAGTCTGCTACAGTGGGGGACATCCCTAGCTTAAAGGTGTTCAGGTGGCAAAAGGGGGCAGAATCCCAGGAGTGACAGCAGGGTCTGAGGATTCCCTGGGTTACAAGAACAGGTGGTGCCAATGTGCTGCACTGTTTCCAGGCAGAGAAGGAGGAAAGCCAGCTGAGAGCAGCGGGTCTTGGCTTTCTGCTATGTTTTGCCATAAACCGTGTACTGCTGTGTGGTTGTTCAACTGCTTCCTGGGACTGGCTGGCAAACAGCAAAAGGGCGGCAAGATCCTCCATCAGAGGAACAGTGCAGGTCCATGCCATGGGAATCCCCAAAATTTGGAATTTTGAAACTAATTTGCATGCCTGAGATAAAAATCCTTGGACACAGGCAGGGTGAATGCAGGGTTCAGACAGAAACCAGGGACACAAGAGGGGTGACTGAATGTTCTCCTGTGAGAGCTCACTGAAAAATAAGGTGGCAGGAACTGTCCACTTGGGATAGAAAGCAGGGTGCTGGCATATTCATCCCTCCCATCAGAGTTGAAACCTCTCAGGGATCAAAAGAGTGCCACCTAGCAGAGGATGGAGCCTCTTACACAATCCACTCACCCTTGCACCCTGAAGCCACACTTCCACTTGAAAGGAGTGTCTGAAAATCAGCCCAGCAGGCTCTTCTTGGAAAAGACCAGCACAAACAGCTCACTCCCACCAAGTCAGATTGCTACAAAGCTTCAGCTCTATAAGAAATGGGATCTAGGGATCCCTGGGTGGTGCAGCGGTTTGGCGCCTGCCTTTGGCCCAGGGCGTGATCCTGGAGTCCCAGGATCGAATCCCACATCGGGCTCCCGGTGCATGGAGCCTGCTTCTCCCTCTGCCTATGTCTCTGCGCCTCTCTCTCTCTCTCTCTGTGACTATCATAAATAATAAAAAAAAAGAAATGGGATCTAGTGTCCTTTTTACATTTATTCTTTCTTTTTTATTTTTTCATTTATTTCCTTATTTTGAAAATTCGTTTTACTTTGAAAATTCCTTTTATTTTTAATTTTGTAAAAAATATTTTGTTTAATTATTTATGAGAGACACAGAAATAGAGGCAGAGACACAGGCAGAGGGAGAAGCAGGCTCCATGCAGGAAGCCTGATGTGGGACTCATCCAGGGACTCCAAGATCATACTCTGGGCTGAAGGAAGGTGTTAAACCGCTGAGCCACCCAGGCAATCCAACTAGTTTATTTTCTGTTGTTTTTTGTTTCATTTTGTATCTTCTTTTGTTTTCTAGACAAAATGATGAGATGAAGAAATTCACCCCAAAAGAAAGAACAGTAATTAGAACTCATAGTCAGGGCTTTAATCAATACAGATATAAGGAAAATGTCTGAACTAAAATTTAAAAGAAAGATTATAAGGATACAATCTGGACTTGAAAAAGCATAAAAGACACTGGAGAATCCCTTACTGCAGAGATTCTAGTCCGACCAAAATTGAAAATTCTATAAGCAAGATGCAAACCCAAATGGAGGACATAAAAGTGAGGATGGATGAAAGAGAGAAGTGGGGGGATCCCTGGGTGGCTCAGCAGTTTGGTGCCTGTGGCCCAGGGCATGATCCTGGAGGCCCAGGATCGAGTCCTGCGTCAGGCTCCCGGCATGGAGCCTGCTTCTCCCTCTGCCTGTGTCTCTGCGCCACCCCCCTCTCTGTCTATCATGAATGAATGAATGAATGAATGAATAATAAATAAATAAATAATAAAGAAGTGAATCAGTGATACAGAAGATAAAATTATGTGGGGCACCTGGGTGGCTCAGTCAGCTAAGCATCTGCCTTTGGCTCAGGTCATGATCCCAAGGTCCAGGGATCGAACCCCATGTCAGGCTCCCTCCTGAGCAGAGAACCTGCTTTTCACTCTTCCCTCTGCTCATGCTCTCTTTCACTATCTCTCTCAAATAAATAAATAAAATATTTTTAAAAAGAAGATAAAATTATGGAAAATAATGAAGCTGATAAAAAGGAGGGAAGAGGTAATGGATCACAAAGGTAGACTTAGGGAATTTAGTGACCTATTACAAGAATAGCATTTGTATCATACAAGTCCCATAAGGTGAAGAGAGAGAAAAGGGAGCAGAAGGTTTATTTGAACAAATTATAGCTGAAAATTTCCCTAGTCTGGGGAAGGACACAGACATCAAAATCTAAGAAGAGGGGTAGCCCCGGTGGCTTAGTGGTTTAGCGTCGCCTTCAGCCCAGGGCGTGATCCTGGAGACCCGGGATCAAGTCCCACGTCAGGCTCCCTGAGTGGAGCCTGCTTCTCCCTCTGCCCCCCCGCTCTGTCTCTGTCTCTAATAAGTAAATTTTTTAAAAATCTTTAAAAAAATCTAAGAAGAACAGAGAATTCCCATTATATTTAACAAAACCCAACTATCACTAAGGCATATTATAGTCAAATTCACAAAATACACAGACAAAGAAAGAATTCTGAAAGCAGCAAGGGAAAAAAAGTCCTTAACCTACAAGGGAAGACAGATCAGGTTTACAGCAGATATGTCTACAAAAACATGGCAGACCAGAAGACAGTGGTAGGAAATATTCAACATGCTTAATGTGAAAAATATCCAGCAAGGCTGTCATTCAGAATAGAAGGAAAGATAGAGTTCCTCAGACAAACCAAAACTAGAGTTTATGACCACTAAGCCATCCTTGGAAGAAATTTTTGGGGGGACTCTCTTTTTTTTAGATTTTATTTATTTATTTGAGAGGGGAATGAGGGGAAAGACAGAGAAAGAATTCCAAGCAGACACAGAGCACAGAGCCCAATGCAGGGCTTGATCTTATAACCCTGATATCATGACCTAAGCTGAAAGCAGTAGTAGGACACTTATTCAACTGTGCCACCCAGGCATCCTGAGGAATCTATGAATGGAAAAAAAAAAACCCAAAAGCGATGAAGACTAGAAAGGAACAAAGACCATGACCAGAAACACCAACTCTACAGGAAACACAATGGCCCTAAATGTGTTTCTTTCAATAATCACTCTGCATGTAAATGAACTAAATTCTCCAATCAAAACATACAGGGTATCAGAATGGATTTAAAAAAAACAAGACCCAATTATATTCTGCCGACAAGAGACTCATTTTAGACCTAAAGACACCTGCAGATAGAAAGTAAGGAGATGGAGAAACATCTATCATACTGATGGACATAAAAAGAAAGTCAGATTGGTCATACTTACATAAGACAGACTAGATTTTAAAACAAAGACTGTAATGAGATAAAGAAGGGCACTATATCATAATGAAGAAGTCTATCCATCAAGAACAATTAACAATTATGCCCCCAACTTGGGAGCATCCAAATATATAAATCAATTAATAATAAACATAAACACATTGATAATAATACAACAATAGTAGGGGATTTTTAACATCCCACTAACAGCAAACGAACAGAACATATAAATAGAAAATCAACAAGGAAACAATGGCTTTGAATGACACACTGGATCAGGTGAACATAATACATATATTCAGAACATTTCATCCAAAAGTAGCAGAATAAACATTCTTCTTGAGTGCACATGAAACATTCTCCAGAATAGATCACATACTGGGTTACAAATCAGGCCTCAACTGGTACAAAAAGATTGGGATCATACCATGCATATTTTCAGATCATAAGACTATAAAACTTGAAGTCAACCACAAGAAAAAATTTGGAAAGAACTCAAATACATGGAGGTTAAATAACATCCTACTAAAGAATGAATGGGTTAGCCAGTAAATTAAAGAAGTTTTTAAGAATACGTAGAAGCAAAAAAAAAAAAAAAAATTGAAAGCAGGGTAGTCCAAAATGTTTGGGATGCAGCAAAGGTAGTCCTAAGAGGGAAGTTTATAGCAATACAGGCCTATCTCAAGAAGCAAGGAAAATCTCAAATACACGAACTAAACTTACATCTAAAGGAGCTAGAAAAGGAATTGCAAATAAAGTCTGAATACAGCAGAAGGGAAATAATAATGATTAGAGCAGAAATAAATGATATAGGAACAAAAAAAAACCAAAACAGATTACAAAACTAAGAGTTGGTTCAAGGGGCCCCTGTGTGGCTCAGTTGGTTAAGCATCAAACTGTTGACTTTGGCTCAGGTCATGATCTCAGGGTCATGAGAATGAGCCCCACGTGGGGCTCCACTCAGCAGGGAGTCTGTTTCTCTTTCTCTCTCCCTCTCCCAATCACCTCTCCCTGCCCCCTACTCTCATACTCTCTCTTTCAAATAAATAAATCTTAAACATAAAATAAAATACTAGCAAATCAATCAGTACATTTAAAAATTTATTCACCATGATCAAGTGGGATTTATTCCTGGACTGTAGATGTAGTTCAAAATTTGCAAATCAAACAAGGTGATACACTACATTAAACAAATGAAAGCATAAGAACCATTTTATCCTTTCAATAAATGCAGAAATAGCATTTGACAAAATACAGCATTCTTTCTTGATAAAAATCCCTCATCAAAGTAGGGATAGATGGAACAAACCCCAATATCATAAAGGCCATATAGTGAAGACACATAACGAATATTATCCTCAATGGGAAAAAACTGAGAGCCTTTATCTTATGGTCAGGAACAGGATAAGGATATCCACACTAACTATTGCTATTTAACATAGTACTGGAAGTCTTAGCCTCAGTAATCAGACAACAAAAAGAAAGAAAAAGCATGGGCAAGGAAGAAATCAAACTTTCACTTTTTGCAGATGACATTATATTCTATATAGAAAACTAAAAAGACTCCACCAAAAAAGTGCTAAAAGTAATACATGAATTCAGCAAAGTTGGAGACTATAAAATCAATCTGCAGAAATCTGTTGCATTTTTATACACCAAAAATGAGTAGCAGAGAAATAAATCAAGGAATCATTAGCATTTACAATTGCACCAAAAAACAAAACAAAACAAAAAAAACAGGAGATATCTAGGATGAAACCAAACTAAAGAGGTAAAAGATTTGTACTCTGAAAACTACAGAACACTTATGAAAGAAATTGAAGAGGATACAAAGAAATTGAAAAACATTCCATGCTCACAGGTTGGAAGAACAAACATTGTTAAAATGTCTATATTAATGAAAGCAATCTACACATTTAATGCAATCTCTACCAAAATACCACCAGAATTTTTCACAGAGCTAGAACAAACAATCCTCAAATTTGTATGAGACCACAGAATACCCCAAGTAGCCAAAGCATTCTGAAAAAGAAAAACAAAACTGGAGGCATCACGATTCCATATTTCAAGCTATATTATAAAGATGTAGTCATCACAACAGTATGATACTGGCACATACACAAAAAAAGACACAGATCAATGGAATAGAATAGAGAGCCCAGAAATCGACCTACAGCTATACAGTCAACTGATCAACAAAGCAAGAAAGAATACCCAATGGGGAAAAAAAACAGTATCTTCAAATGGTGTTAGGAAAACTGGAGAGCAACATGCAGAAGAATGAAACTGGACCACTTTCTTCCACCATATACAAAAAAAATTCAAAATGTATGAAAGACTTAAATGCGAGACAGGAAACCATCAAAATCCTAGAGGAGAATACAGGCAGAAACCTCTTTGACCTCAGCCATAACAATGTCTTACTAGACATGTCTCTGGAGGCAAGGGAAGTGAAAGCAAAAAGGAACTATTGGGAATTTATCAATATGAAAAGCTTCTGCAGAGTGAAGGAAACAAAACTAAAAGGCAACCTGCAGAATGGGAGATGGTATTTGAAAAATGACATATGTGATAAAGGGTTAGTATCCAAGATCTATAAAGAGCTTGTCAAACTCAATGCCCAGAAAACAAATAATCCAGTTAAGAAATGGGGAGAAGACATGAATAGACATTTTACCAAAGAAGACATCCAGATGGCTAACAGATAGATGGAAATATAATCAATATCACTCATTATCAAGGATATACAAATCAAAACCATAATGAGATACCTCACACTCATCAGAATGGCCAAAATTAACAACTCAGGAAACAACAGATGGTGAGAATGTGGAGAAAGGGGACCTTTCTTCTACTATTGGTGGGAATGCAAACTGATGTAGCTGCTCTGGCAAACAGTATGGAGGTTCCCCAAAAAGTTAAAAATAGAACTACCTTATGATCAAGCATTTGCACTAGTAGGTATTTACCCAAAGTACACAAATATACGATTCAAAAGGGTACATGTACCCCGATATTTATAGCAGCATTATCAACAATAGCCAAACATGGAGAGAGCGCAAATGTCCATCAACTGATGAAAGGAGAAAAAAGGTTATATAGATATACAATGGAATATTATTTACCCAGTTCAGTTTTTGAAACTGAAATCTTGCCATTCGCAACAACATGGAGAGCTACAGTGTATTATCCTAAGTGACATAAGTCAATCAGAGAAAGAAAAATGCCATATGATCTCACCCATATGTTGAATTTAAGAAAGAAAACAGATGAACATATAGGAAGAGGACAAGAAAAAAATGGAGAGAGGGAAAAAAGCCCTAATTCTTAACAATAGAGAACAAACTGAGGGGGATGCTTGGGTGGCTTAGCGGTTGAGCATCTGCCTTGTGCTTAGGGCGTGATCCTGGAGACCTGGGATCGAGTCCCACGTTGGGCTTCCTGCATGGAGCCTGCTTCTCCCTCTGCCTGTGTCTCTGCCTCTCTCTCTCTCTCTCTCTCTCTCTCTCTCTCTCTCTCTCTGTCTCTCATGAATAAATAAATAAATAAATAAAATCTCAAAAAAAAAAAGAACAAACTGAGGGTTGATGGAGGGAGGTGGGTGGGGGATGGGATAGATGGGTGATGATTATTAAAAAGAACACTTGTGATGAGCACTGGGTGTTGTATGTTAATTAATCACTGAATTCTACTCCATAAGCCAATATTGCACTGTATGCTAACTAAAATTTGAATTAAAAAATAAAATTACGGGGATCCCTGGGTGGCGCAGCGGTTTGGCGCCTGCCTTTGGCCCAGGGTGTGATCCTGGAGACCCAGGATCGAATCCCACGTCGGGCTCCCGGTGCATGGAGCCTGCTTCTCCCTCTGCCTGTCTCTCTCTCTCTCTCTCTCTCTCTCTCTCTGACCCATAAATAAATAAAAATTAAAAAAATAAAATCTTTAAAAATAAATAAATAAAATAAAATTATGACGTGAAAAAGGGAATAAATGTAATAAAAGATGTGCAAGGCATGGGCAGCCCGTTGGCTTAGCGGTCTAGCACTACCTTCGGCCCAGGGCGTGATCCTGGAGACCTGGGATGGAGTCCCACGTTGGGCTTCCTGCATGTAGCCTGCTTCTCCCTCTGCTTGTGTCTCTGCCTCTCTCTCTCGTGAATAAATAAAATCTTTAAAAAAAAGATTTGCAAGACATATACTGAAAAGTACAAAACTTTGTACTTTTATTGTGTGGGTAGCTGGTGGCAAAAACAGCAGAGCGGACTTTGTTCCCAAAACAATGTGTTTATCTATTTTGACCTGTCCCTTGGTTCCTGGAAGGAATGGCACAAGGGGCTTGCTTTAGTTTCACCTAATTCAGAAGTCTCTCAGAGCAGAAAACGAACAATGAACAGAGTATTCCTTGAAAATATTTTTTTAAAAGATTTTATTTATTTATCCATGAGAGACACATACAGAGAGAGAGAGGCAGAGACACAGGCAGGGGGAGAAGTAGGCTCCATGCAGGGAGCCTGACATGGGACTCCATCCTAGGTCTCCAGGATCATGCCGCAGGCTGAAGGCGGCACTAAACCACTGAGCCACCCGGGCTGCCCTGTTCCTTGAAAATATTGAAAGACAAATGAACAAGCACCTGCTGCCTGGGTCAAAACATTGCAGTTGTGACAAACAATAGATGCACCAAAAATCTGGGGAAGACAAGCTGAGAAGCCACTTCCTTTGAGAAACAAAAGTTTTATATACCCCAAACAGGATACGTACTCAGAAAAGATGTAAGAATTCTCTAAGCTTTCACCCTTGGCAGATATTTATGCTCAGTGTAAGCAGGAATTAAAGACTAAGGCAGAGTTGTAAACAGACTAAGTATGCTCCAGTGGCACAACTGGTTCATACATACTACTTACACATAAATAGTTTAGAAAGCTCACTAAGCAAAACTGCAACCCATAGTGCACGACAACAAACTGGGAAAGGAGGAGAATCTGGTTTCCAAAATTATCACATTATGATATTCAAAATATCCAGTTTTCAGTTGGAAAAAAATTGTGAGACACATAAAGAAATAAGAAAGTATGGCCCATTCATAGGGAAAAAAAGAAATGAACAGAAATTATACTTCAGGAAACCTGGAAAGACTCCCAGGTTCCAGGTACTTCCTGGAAAAAGACTAATTTTTTAAAGATTTTATTTATTCATTTGAGAGAGAGAGAGTGCACAAATTAGTAGTAGGGGCAGAGGGAGATAGAGAAGCAGACACCAGGCTGAGCAGGGAGCCTGATGCAGGGCTCAATTCCAGGCCCCTGGGACCATGACCTGAGCTGATGGCAGACACTTAAGCAACTGAGCCACCCAGGTGTCACCTACAAAAAAGACTTTAAATCAGCTATTCAAATTATGGTCAGAGAGGAAAAGGAAACCATGTTCAAAGAACTAAAGAAAAGCAGGTGAGCAATGTCTTGCCAGACAGAGAATATCAATAAAGAGATAGGTCATAACAACAATAAAATGGTAATAATATGAGTATGGGATGATGTGTTAACCTTTATTGTGGTAAACATTTCACAATGTATATCAAATCATCATGTATATCTTTTTTTTAAAGATTTTATTTATTTATTTATTTATTTTTTAAAGATTTTATTTATTTATTCATGATAGTCACACACACACACACACACACACAGAGAGAGAGGCAGAGACACAGGCAGAGGGAGAAGCAGGCTCCACGCAGGGAGCCCGACGTGGGACTCGATCCCGGGACTCCAGGATTGCGCCCTGGGCCAAAGGCAGGCGCCAAACCAATGCGCCACCCAGGGATCCCAGATTTTATTTATTTATTTATTTGACAGAAAGAAAGAGAGAACAAACAGGCATGGAGAGTGGCAGAGGGAGAGGGAAGAGCAGACTCCCTGCTGAAAACAGAGCCTGATGTGGGGCTCCATCTCAGGACCCTGGGATTGTGACCTGAACTGAAGGCAGTCACTTAACCAATTGAGTCACCCCCAGTGCCCCTTATGTTGCATATCTTAAATGTATATGATGTTATATGCCAATCATGTCTCAATAAAGCTGGTAAAATAAAACACATTAGTCTTGGGGAAGAATAAAAAAATAGATATCAGAAAAAGGAACCAAATAGAAATTCTTGAGCTGAAAGATACAGTAATGGAAATGATTTAGTACTTCAAAAACACATTTGGGCAGGCAGAAGAAATAGTAATCAGGAAGATAAGTCAAATGATACTCAACATAGAAAACCCAAAAGCGGGATCCCTGGGTGGCGCAGCGGTTTGGCGCCTGCCTTTGGCTCAGGGCGCGATCCTGGAGACCCGGGATCGAATCCCATGTCGGGCTCCCGGTGCATGGAGCCTGCTTCTCCCTCTGCCTGTGTCTCTGCCTCTCTCTCTCTCTCTCTCTCTCTGTGACTATCATTAATAAATAAAAAATAATAAATTAAAAAAAAGAAAACCCAAAAGCCTCCACCCCAAGATTGCTAGAAATCATACAGCAATTTGGTAGCGTGGCAGGATACAAAATCAATGCCCAGAAATCAATGGCATTTCTATACACTAACAATGAGACTGAAGAAAGAGAAATTAAGGAGTCAATCCCATTGACAATTGCACCCAAAAGCATAAGATACCTAGGAATTAAACCTAACCAAAGAGGTACAGGATCTATACCCTAAAATCTACAGAACACTTCTGAAAGAAACTGAGGAAGACACAAAGAGATGGAAAAATATTCCATGCTCATGGATAGGCAGAATTAATATTGTGAAAATGTCAATGTTACCCAGGGCAATTTACACGTTTAATGCAATCCCTATAAAAATACGATGGAGTTTCTTCAGAGAGTTAGAACAAATTATTTTAAGATTTGTGTGGAATCAGAAAAGACCCCAAATAGCCAGGGGAATTTTAAAAAAGAAAACCATAGCTGGGGGCATTACGATGCCAGATTTCAGGTTGTACTACAAAGCTGTGGTCATCACGACAGTGTGGTACTGGCACAAAAACAGACACATAGATCAATGGAACAGAATAGAGAACCCAGAAGTGGACCCTCCACTTTATGGTCAACTAATATTCGATAAAGGAGGAAAGACTATCCCCTGGAAGAAAGACAGTCTCTTCAGTAAGTGGTACTGGGAAAATTGGACAGCCACATGCAGAAGAATGAAACTGGACCACTCTCTTGCACCATACACAAAGATAAACTCAAAATGGAGGAAAGATCTAAATGTGAGACAAGATGCCATCAAAATCCTAGAGGAGAACACAGGCAACACCCTTTTTGAACTCGGCCACAGTAACTTCTTGCAAGATACATCCACAAAGGCAAAAGAAACAAAAGCAAAAATGAACTATTGGGACTTCATCAAGATAAGAAGCTTTTGCACAGCAAAGGATACAGTCAACAAAACTCAAAGACAACCTACAGAATGGGAGAAGATATTTGCAAATGACCTATCAGATAAAGGGCTAGTATCCAAGATCTATAAAGAACTAATTAAACTCAACACCAAAGAAACAAACAATCCAATCATGAAATTGGCAAAAGACATGAACAGAAATCTCACAAAGGAAGTCATAGACATGGCAAACGCGCACATGAGAAAATGCTCTGCATCACTTGCCATCAGGGAAATACAAATCAAAACCACAATGAGATACCACCTCACACCAGTGAGAATGGGGAAAATTAACAAGGCAGGAAACCACAAATGTTGGAGAGGATGCGGAGAAAAGGGAACCCTCTTACACTGTTGGTGGGAATGTGAACTGGTACAGCCACTCTGGAAAACTGTGTGGAGGTTCCTCAAGGAGTTAAAAATAGACCTGCCCTACAACCCAGCAATTGCACTGTTGGGGATTTACCCCAAAGATACGGATGCAATGAAATGCCGGGACACCTGCACCCCGATGTTTCTAGCAGCAATGTCCACCATAGCCAAACTGTGGAAGGAGCCTCGGTGTCCATCGAAAGATGAATGGATAAAGAAGATGTGGTTTATGTATACAATGGAATATTACTCAGCCATTAGAAACGACAAATACCCACCATTTGCTTCAACGTGGATGGAACTGGAGGGTATTATGCTGAGTGAAGTAAGTCAATCGGAGAAGGACAGACAGTGTATGTTCTCATTCATTTGGGGAATATAAATAATAGTGAAAGGGAATATAAGGGAAGGGAGAAGAAATGTGTGGGAAATATCAGAAAGGGAGACAGAACACGAAGACTCCTAACTCTGGGAAACGAACTAGGGGTGGTGGAAGGGGAGGAGGGCGGGGGGTGGGGGTGAATGTGTGACCTGTACTGAGAGGGGCACTTGACGGGATGAGCACTGGGTGTTATTCTGTTTGTTGGTAAATTGAACACCAATAAAAAATAAATTTATTATGAAAAAAGGAAGATAAGTCAATTACAACTATCCAGCTGGAGACACACAAAGAAAAAAAGAATAAAGAAAATTAGCAGAATCTAAGAGACATGCGTGACAGAATCAAGCACACCAATATACACATAATAAGAGTCCCAGCAAAGGAGCAGAGAGAGAATAGGCAGAAAGAATATATATATATATATATATATATATATATATATATATATACTGAAAATGTACCAAATTTGATGGGAGACATGAATCTACACATTTAAGAAGTTCACCAAACTCCAAGTAAAATAACACAAAGAAATCCATACCAAGGGATGCCTGGGTGGCTCAGTAGTTGAGTGTCTCTGCCTTTGGCTCAGGGCGTGATCCTGCAGTCCTGGAATAAGAGTCCCGCATCTGACTCCCAGCAGGTAGCTTGCTTCTCCCTCTGCCTCTGTCTTTGCCTCTCTTTGTGTCTTTCACAAATAAATAAAATCTTTAAAAGAAAGAAATCCATACCAAGATAGGCAGACATGCAGAGAATAATGAAAGTACCAAGAGAAAACTGACTTGACACTTAAAAGAGATCCTCAATAAGATTAGCAGGCAATTTTTCACTAAAAACCAAGGTCGAAAAGCCCTGGGATGATATATATATATATATATATATATATATATATATATATATATATTTACCGAATTAAAAAAAATATATGGGGATGCCTGGGGTGGCTCAGCGGTTGAGCATCTGCCTTTGGCTCAGGTTGTGATCCTGGGGTCCTGGGATTAAGTCTCACATCGGGGTCCTTACTGGGAGCCTGCTTCTCCCTCTTCCTGTGTCTCTGTGTCTCTTATGAATAAATAAATGAAATCTTTTTTAAAAAGAAAGAAAATATGAACTAAGAATGTTAGATATGAGAGGTAAAACAATCCTTTGAAAATGAAGGAAAAAATAAGACTTTTGCAGATAAACAATAGCACAGAGAATTTGCCTTTAGTAGATCTGCCCAACAAGAAATACTAAATGAAGGTGCGGGCACAGCGGGGTTGGGCTGCCTGTTCTTTTTTTTTTTTTTAATTTTTATTAACTTATGATAGTCAGAGAGAGAGGGACAGAGAGAGAGAGGCAGAGACACAGGCAGAGGGAGAAGCAGACTCCATGCACCGGGAGCCTGACGTGGGATTCGATCCCAGATCTCCAGGATGGCACCCCGGGCTAAAGGCAGGCGCCAAACCGCTGCGCCACCCAGGGATCCCAGGACTGCCAGTTCTGAGGACGCATAGGCCCCCACCGTGAGGCCCGCCCCCCGGAGGCCGCGGGGGGAGGGGTCTCTGTTCTGCACAGTTCGTGGAACAGTCGGCCTGAGTCCGCGCATGTGCGTGTTCCTGGCCCTTCCACCCGTCTGCTTGGAGGTGCACCTGTGCTGCCCCGTGGAGGGGAGACTGTCCACTTGTAGGCCCCCCAGCTCCGTGCCAAATGGCTTCCCCGGGGTCGGCAGGGCCATGTTCCACACCGCATAGCTTCCACAGTAGCAGGTCAGGTACGTTTGAGCTTGAGGGAAGTTGGGCTGGGCAACCAAGCCACTGGTAGGTGCGACCATGAAACAGGGAGGCCTCCAGGAGGAAACCCGCCGCTCAAAATCAGTTACCGACCCCCGACAGGGAAGGATATGAGGCTTACTTGGGTAACTCAGCCCGTTAAGAAGCCGTCCTCAACCTGGACTCTGGTTCAAAAAAAACTTTCGACTTTCTCTCGACTTTCTCCGTGAAATAAAATTTCTTTCCTTTGTTAGTTGGGCTTGCTTATGGTTTTGCCATTGCTTGCATGTCCTGTATTGCAATTCTGTTATTCCCAAATAAACCAGTTTTTGCCAGTGGGGGAAAAAAAAAGAAAAAATAAAAAAAGACATACTAAAGGAAGATCTTTAGATTGAAATTAAAGTACACTAGAGAGTATCTCAAAACCATATGAAGAATTCAAGATCACTAGTAAATGTAAACATGGATAAATATAAAAACCAGTATTATTGCATTTTTTAAAAGATTTTATTTATTTATTCATAGAGAGAGAGAGAGAGAGAAGGAGAGAGAGAGAGACAGGCAGAGGGAGAAGCAGGCTCCACGCAGGGAGCCCGACGTGGGACTCCATCTCAGGTCTCCAGGATCACACCCCGGGCTGCAGACGGCGCCAAACCGCTGCATCACTGGGGCTGCCCAGTATTACTGTGGTTTTTGTTTACAACTCCTCTTTATTTTCCCATAGATTTAAATAATAATCATAAAGCAATAATTATAAATGTATGTTAAAAGCATGCAATGCATAAATCTGTATTTGATAACTATATAGGAGAGGATTAAAAGTATTAAAAGGACAAGGATGAAGCTGTATAGAATCACTATTTACTATTGAAGTTAAGTTGGCATTAATTCACACTATAGTGTTGCAAGTTTAAGGTATTTATTGTAGTTCTCAGGATAACCATTAAGAAAATAATGTAAAAATAGGGACCCCTGGGTGGCGCAGCGGTTTGGCGCCTGCCTTTGGCCCAGGGCGCGATCCTGGAGACCTGGGATTGAATCTCACATCAGGCTCCCAGTGCATGGAGCCTGCTTCTCCCTCTGCCTATGTCTCTGCCTCTATCTCTCTCTCTCTCTCTCTCTATCATAAATAAAGATTTAAAAAAAAGAAAAGAATGTAAAAATATACAGAAAAGGAAATGAGAAGGGAATCAAAATGATATAGTCCAAAAAAATCAAACACAAAAGTGAGTAGTAATGGAGTACATGACAAAGAAAGTATATATGACACATAGAAAATAAATAGCAAAATAGCAGAAGTAAATTCTTCTTTATCACTAATTATTTAAATATAAATGTATTGATTTCTCCACTTAGAAGGCTGAAAATAGCAAAGTAGGTTTTTAAAAGCTCATAATCCAACTATAGGCTGTCTACAAGAGACACACTGTAAATTCAAAGACACAAATAAGTCAAGAACAAAGGGATAGATAGAAAAATTATTCCATGCAAATAGAAAGCTGGGATTGTTGTACTAAGACCTGAATTTAAGTCAAAAATTATTACAAGTGACAAAAAAGACATTGTGTACTTATAAAGTATATATTGATAGAATTGAAGGAAGAAGCAGGCAGTTTTACAATAATGGTTGGAAACTTCAGTATTTCATTCTCAATGATTAATAAAACAAGAGGAATCCCTGGGTGGCTCAGCGGTTTGGCGCCTGCCTTTGGTTCAGGGCATGATCCTGGAGTCCTGGGATTGAGTCCTGCGTCGGGCTCCCTGCATGGAGCCTGCTTCTCTCTCATGAATAAATAAATAAAACCTTTAAAATTTTTTATTTATTTATGATAGTCACACACAGAGAGAGAAAGGCAGAGACATAGACAGAGGGAGAAGCAGGCTCCATGCACGGGGAGCCTGACGTGGGATTCGATCCCGGGTCTCCAGGATTGCGCCCTGGGCCAAAGGCAGGCGCTAAACCACTGCACCACCCAGGGATCCCTAAATAAAATCTTTAAAAGAAAAAAATTAATAAAACAATAAGGAAGATCTCTAAGGAAATAGAAGCCTTGAACAACATTATAAACCAACTACAATGACAGACTTATACAGAACACTCCACCCAACAATATCTTCTCTGACTACAATGGGACAAAACCAGAAATCAATAAAAGATGGAAAATTGGAAAATTCATAAGTATGTGGGAATTAAACAGCATAATCTAATTAAACAATTGATGGGTCAAAGAAGAAAACACAAGGGAAGTTAGAAAATTATATGAGATGAATGAAAACAAGAACATAACATACAAAAACATGGGATATAGGGAAAGTATTGCTCAGAGGGAAAGTTGTACCTGTAAATGCCTAAATTAAAAAGAAGAAAGAACTCAAATCAATAACCTAATTTTACAACTTAAGTAACTAGAAAATAAGAAATTATATGTATAAAATAACCTAAATAATATAGAAAATATATAGAAGTAATACTAAAGTATTAGATTAGAAGGAAGACACACAAAATAGAGAATAGAAAAAAAAGAATACAGAAATAGAAAAAAGAAAAGACAGATGTTGTTTTTTTGAAAAGGTCAACATAAATCACAAATGTTTAGTTGCAGTAAGAAAATTAAATTGCTAATATTAGAAATGAAACTGAGGATATTATTACTAACATCACAAAAATTAAAAGGATTATAATGCGATATTATGAATCATTGTATGCTAAAAATTACATAATCTAAATTAAATGGACAAATTTCTGAAAACAAACACACTACCAAGGCAGCCTTGAATAGAAATAGAAAATCTAGGAGTGTATGGGTGGTGCAGTCCTTTAAGCATCCAACTCTTTTTTTTTTTTAAGCATCCAACTCTTGATTTCTGTTTTAGGTCACGATCTCAGGGTCCTGAGATCAAGCCTCACATCAGCCTCTATGCTCAGCATGGAGTCTGCTTAAGATTCTCTCTCCCTCTCCTTCTGACCCTCCCCCCCAAGTGTGTGCACGCTCTCTCTCTCTCTCAAATAAATAAATAAATCTTATAAAAAAGAAAATCTGAACATATCTTATAAAAAGTAAGATCGACTCAGTAATCAAAAACCTTCTCCCCGAACCCTCTAGAACCGATAGTTTCACTGAATTCTATAAACATTTAATGAAGAATTATCACCAATCCCTCTCACAACCTTCCCAAAAATAGAAGAGGAGGAAGCACTTTCTAATTTATTTTATGAGGTTACCATCACCCTGATAACACACTCAGACAAAGATAACACAAAAAAGATAACTACAGTTAACAATACTCTTTGGGGGCACCTTGGTGGCTCAGTGGTTGAGCGCCTGCCTTTGGCCCAAGGTGTGATCCCAGGATTCAGGATGGGTCCCAGGATGGGCTCCCTGCATGGAGCCTGCTTCTCCCTCTGCCTGTGTCTCTGCCTCTCTCTCTCTGTGTCTCTCATGAATAAATAAATAAAATCTTTTAAAAAATTTTGCCTGTGTCTATCAGATTGTCAAAATTTTCCATTGAAAAAAGGCTCACTATTTGCGATTTCAGTGGAAAGCAGTAACTCTTTCACCTAAATACAATGGGAGCATTTTCAAATTTCAAGAAAATTAAATGAACTAAATCATATATGTCAGAATAAATTTGGAAATAAAATTAGAAACTATTCAATTTTAGAGAACTAATTTGTGACTTGCAGACATTAGTAGTGGACAATTAAATTAGAGAACATGAAAACTGGAAAGGCTTTTTAGAGATCATTCAGCCAAACCTCTGTAATGAGGAGAAAATAGACCTTGATTGGTTGGTTTGTAAGCTAAACTTTACATCAGATTCGGAAAATGATCGTGTGTGTTTCAGTTGGCAGTTTCGATTTTATTCAATATTGGAAGAACTGCATGAAGATTTCAAGTTGGTTTTATATATATTTTTGTAAGCATGCTGGCTAGAAAAGTAAAGAACTTGATCATAATCTAGAACATAGAAAAGAAAATATATAGGATGGTCATACAGATTAGTGTTTAAGAATGTGGTTTCCGGTCTGAATCTTGGCTCTACTACTGTGAGACTTTGTGTTTTGGTTTCCTCATCTGGAAAATGTAGTTAACAAGGGTCTGTGTGCCTCAAAGAGAATAGGGATTACATGAGATAATCCGGATAAAGGATTAGCATAGTGCTGGGTATATACTACACTCTCAGTAAATGTAAATTGCTGTTATTGTTTCGTCATTATGTCAAAGAAAAGCGAATGGATCAAAAAGCATTTTCAGAATAAAGTCAGAATACGTCACTAGCACTTTCAGGTCACTGGGATTGAATCGGAGCCCCTATGAAAAGGTGCAGGGGATCAAATGACGTAGACCGCCTTAGCAACAGGCCCCCGAAGAAGGTGAATTTCAGTAGCCAATAAGAGTCTGAGCTGTGGAAGAGGTAGCCAATGGGTAACGGAAAGAAGAAGAGGGAGGACGCGCCAATTCTTCTGCCTGAGCCTCGGCCCAACAAAATGGCGGCGGCGGCAGCGTCGCTTTGTTTCCGCGGCTCCTGCGGCGGGGGCAGTGGTAGCGGCCTTTGAGCTGTGGGGAGGATCCAGCACCAGCTATAGTGACGACTAAGAAGAGTCCATTGCATTTCTGTTGTAACCCAGGGCCGGAGAGCGCAAAGCGGCGCTCCTACGGTCGTTGAAGCTACAAGGCGTTGAAGTGAAAACATGACTGCTGAGCCCATGAGGTAAAATACAACCTCGTCTCACGGGTCCTAGGCCTACGCGCTTTCTGAGTAGTGTGTTTGGGAAAGCTTTGGCTTGGTGAGTTAGGCTTGTGTGTTGCTTAGCGGAAAGACATTGTTTTCTCTTTTAGGAGAGAAGGGTTTCGGAGTTTCGGCGGTAGGCTCTAACCCGGGGTGGGGGTGGGGGGGGCGCGGCCTGGGGTGTTGGGCTCTTCCTTCAACCTCCCCGAACCGGTGAAGCTTAGTTGCCCTCATGTAGTTTATTCTTTGGTGCCTGTGGAATTGAGACCCGTAAATCGGAGGCGGATTTGGTATCCCGGTCGTTCTTCCTAATCTTTAGGCCTGGAAACTGCGTTGGGAAGGAGAGGAGGTTGGGGGGGGGGGTAGAGGGGGAGGGGCGGGAGGGAGGCTGTGAGATTCTGGGACGATTTAGTGGCGTTTGGATAGCAGGAGAAGGGAAATACCTCAGCTTTGCGGATTTTTTTTTTTCTGCAGCCCCTGGGGACAAGCTCTTTTTTTGGGTTGAACAAGTGGGTCTCGCTAGCTTTTCACGTTCCTTCTCTACTACCGATCCTAAAGGGTATCCTTGGATTTATCTCTAGGCAAGGCGGTACTATGCAGGGTATACCCCAGTATACTTTTTGTGAAGTCCAATGTTAGTTGGTGGTAAGGCAGATCTCAAATGTTTCTCCACTTTCTGGGCAAATTTCTAGCAAAAGTAATTAGACCTTACTTTTAAAAAATTTATTCCGTTAGGAATGAGGAGCAGGTTAATGTGGGTCGATGGGAAGATTTATTGCAAGGGAAGCTGTGCCTGCCTGGCAGGCCTCTTACCAATCAAGCACGTTTATTAGGTTGAGGTTGTTTTTCTCTTGCGCTTCTGATTTGCCTCTTGATAGTGTCTAAAAATATAAGTTGTTAATATGAAATGTGTACTACTTTTACACAGGTGGCTGGCTGGCTTGCTTTTCAGGCTGACATCTGACTTTTCATCCCTTGTGAATTAAGTAATTTTTCTGCTCAGAAACGTATCCTTGGTGCCTAGTGGCAAAATAAAGAAAACTACAGGGAGCATGGATCAGAATTGCATTGGTAGTTGGCAAAATTTGCCTTTGAGTGAGTATTGTGACAGTTTAAGCTTTTAGTGCACTTTACCTAGCATGTAGAATTTGGGTATGAGCCTGTGACACTTACGCCTATTTTTCTACATTAATAAGCAGTAGATAGAAGATGTTTTCCTTCCCCTGAAGAGAAAATATACTTTAGTTCTTAGGTTCTAGGTTCCTACCTGTGTAAAGATTCTAGTCTTTGGTTTCTGAATTTATGTTAATTGGTCCAACTACAGTAAATCTTTATTTATAGGGTTTTGGGTACTAAGAAGTAGCCAGTACAACTTGTTGGCTGGGTGCTCAAGTTTGTTTACGTGAAAGATGTACCTTACAGTTAAATTTAACCTCTAGATTTTACTGAAAGTCATTCATTTTATGCCAGGAACAGTTTTTTTTTTTTTTTAATTGGTCTTGAAGAGTGCGTGCTGTTGACCTTCACCTGTATAATTCTAATTCTCAAAACAACCCTATCAGTTAGGTACTTAAGGTGTTTCTCATTTTAAAGCTGAGGAGTAAACTGAGGCATAGAGAGATCAAAGAACTTGACTAAAGCTATATGGCTTGTAACTTGTGGAGCTAGAATTGAACCTAGTCTTGACTATAGAATTTATGTTCTTTTTTTTTTAAAGATTTTATTTTTTATTTATCCATGAGAGACACAGGCAAGAGGGAGGCAGAGACACAGGCAGAGGGAGAAGCAGGCCCCATGCAGGGAGCCGGATGTGGGACTCATCCAGGGTCTCCAAGATCACACCCCGGCCTGCAGGCGGCACTAAACAGCTGCGCCACCAGGGCTGCCCTAGAATTTATGTTCTTAACCACAAGGCATTAATGCCCCCTTGAGCTTCCATGACTAATGTGATTATGATCATTTTAATTTAGCCCAAGTATTACAATGGAAGAACTTCATGTTAGCTGCTATTGTGGTTATTTGTTGTAGGTCTTAGAGTTTGTAGCTGTTACAATATTTTGCATTGTATGTATAGATGAGATAATAAGAATAACTGAAACCTTAATTCCAGTAGAGTCATAAACTGCATGAAAAACCCCTGTAAAGGGCCACATATATAAATGTGAATTTAAAAATGTATGATGCTCCCTGATTATTTACTGTGAAAGAGCTCCAAGTGGGTGTTCAGAACTGTCTCAGGCTGAGGTGTCCTTCATCCCAAGTCATAATCATAGTCAAAGGATAATATGACAGGTAGTGAGTTGAACCCACAATACTGAATCACTCTTGATTCTCTCCTAATGTGAGATAGAAATAATAAGAGCAATTCTATACATTGTCATTAATTTTATTTTGCACAGTAGTTCAGATTTTTTCTGTATCAGAATTTTTGTTGAGCACTTAAAAATAAGAGCAAAGATTTGTTCTGATTTTTACTAGTGTTCCTAAAAAAAGAAATTTTCTATGATTCTGTGGTCAAAAAGTAGCCAAAAGGCAAAAAGAGAAGGAAATAAACTGATGACCTGGCTAAACATATGCTGAAAAATCAGTGGCTCAGTCTTTAAAAGGTTTTATTATTATTTATTTATGTTTTTAAAGAGTTATGTATTTTATTTTTTTATTTTTATTTATTTATTTTTTAATTTTTATTTATTTATGATAGTCACACACAGAGAGAGAGAGAGAGACAGAGACACAGGCAGAGGGAGAAGCAGGCTCCATGCACCGGGAGCCCGACATGGGACTCGATCCCGGGTCTCCAGGATCGCGCCCTGGGCCAAAGGCAGGTGCCAAACCGCTGCGCCACCCAGGGATCCCTATTTTATTTTTTTTAAAGATTTTATTTATTTATTCATGAGATAGAGGCAGAGACATAGGTAGAGGGAGAAGCAGGCTCCATGCGGGGAGCCCGATGTGGGACTCTATCCTAGGACCCCGGGATCATGCCCTGAGCCGAAGGCAGATGCTCAACTGCTGAGCCACCCAGGTGTCCCTGTGTATTTTATTTTAAATAAGATTGGCTTATGTCTTGAAATATTTGTCATTATGAAAGATGAGCTTATTATTGACAGATAAACTTCATTTTTGTATAAAGGTCAGAGATTTGAGGGGACTTGACATTCTTTTTTTATGATTTTGAGATAGAGCACACAAGCGTGGGGGTGGCAGAGGGAGAGGGAGAAGCAGATTCCCCACTAAGCAGGGAGCCCAATGCAGACTTCATCCCAGGACCTCGGGATAGTGACCTGAGCCAAAGGCAGACACTTAACTGACTAAGCCACCCAGGCATCCCAGGACTTGTCATTCTAATCCTTATGGCAGCTGATTATTTGAAAAGCTGAAAGCAGTATAACTTGTAATTGGTCTTAAATTTTATTTATTTATTTATTTATTTATTTATTTATTTATAAATATTTTTATTCATTCATTCATTCATGAAAGAGAGAGAGAGAGGCAGAGACACAGGCAGAGAGAGAAGCAGGCTCCCTGCAGGGAGCCCAACATGGGACTCGATCCTGGGTCTCCAGGACCCTGGGCCAAAGGCGGCGCCAATCCACTGAGCACCCATGCTGCCCCTATTTTATTTTTTAATTAATTTATTCGTTTTTAAGTAAAGTCTGTGCCCAATGTGGGGCTTGAACTCACAACCCTGAGATAAAGAGTCACATGTTCCACCAACCGAGCCAGTCAGGCACCCCAAAGGCTTAAATTTTATTTTATTTTATTTTATTTTATTTTATTTTATTTTATTTTATTTTATTTTATTTTATTTTATTTTATTTTATTTTATTTTATTTTATTATTTTTTATAGGCTTAAATTTTAAAAGGCAGAAGTTATCTAAATGGAGAGATGCTGGGAAAATGTTTTAGAAAATATCTGTTAGGTTAGTAATTCACAATCATTGCATACTAACCTAATTGTGAAATTTTGAAAAATGTTATCTGTGAAATATTTGCATTCCTACTAAGTGGAAAGTATTAAAGCCAGGCTGTGGAGGGGGAGTACATGCAGTTTTTATAAAGGGTTTTGAAAGCATTTAAATACCAGTTGTTTGGTTATGTTGCTGATTGGGTGAAAAGAAAGATGTTTGTGACTTTAATTTTGATCATGCCAATTCTCATTATTGGCAACCTTTGGTATTAGTTGACCATAAGCTTTC
The DNA here is from genome assembly GCF_905146905.1 of Nyctereutes procyonoides. NCBI lineage: Eukaryota > Metazoa > Chordata > Mammalia > Carnivora > Canidae > Nyctereutes > Nyctereutes procyonoides. Next base: position 58,846,884 of record NW_026575125.1, on the reverse strand, counting down.
AGTTATATAATGTATTTCTAGAGAGATTAATGTAGTACTTACAGGAATTTCTGTGTAGAAGCAGGTGTATGAAATAATTTTTTGTGCAAGAAATTGTATTTATGTGTCTGTTTCACTTTTGGAGTCTGAATAAATTTATGGATTGTATCAGACAGTTCTTGGGTTTACATGAAGTCCTTTGCTCCAGAACTTGAATGTTCTCTTGAACATTGGCAAAAAACAGTTCAAATGGTTTAAGCCATTGGAAAATGATGTTTAGATCTTCTTTTAGGAATGTTGAATATAGTAGGACAGTAAAAGGAGCATTTAAGATTTCTCTGTACCTGTATGCTAACGTTTATCTTATGATTGGCTTGATAGCTGACATGGAAGATATTTATTCTCCATTTCTCCATGTGTAAAATGGGAGTAAGTTTGATATTGATAAAGCTTGCAGTTATAGAGGAAGGAAGAACATGGTTATAACAGTGGTTCCTAAAAGGCAATAAACTAAAGCTCTTTGTGGTCTTTGCTAATTTTTAACTGTTTTAAGAGTGTAAAGAAGTCCTGAGATTAAAAGTTTGAGAACTATTCGTGTAGAGGAATGAACACTGAACTCTGAGCCCAACCTAGGTTTTCTAGGTATAGGGTAGAACCTTGGACAAATTTACCCTTTCCAGGCTTCAGCTTTGTCATTTACACAATGAACCTGTACTAGATGTTCTTTTTTTTATTTTATTTTATTTATTTTTATTTATTCATGAGAGACACAGAGTGAGAGAGAGAGAGAGGCAGAGACACAGGCAGAGGGAGAAGCAGGCCCCATGCAGGGAGCCCGATGTGGGACTTGATCCTGGGTCCCCAGGATCACACCCCGGGCTGCAGGCGGCACTAAACCACTGCGCCACCAGGGCTGCCCTGTACTAGATGTTCTATAAGGTTATTTAAAAAAAAAATGGGGGCACCTGGCTGGCTCAGTCAGTAGAGCACATCAGTCTTGATCTTAGGGTTGTGAGTTTGAGCCCCATGTTGGGCATGGAATTTAAAAAAAATAAAAAGTAGTCTGCTTATGTGAATGTTGATCACTTTTTATTTTACTTTGGGAGGTAGGAAGAAGGGTATTGATGAAGGGAAGTTTCTTTAGCCACGTACGCATTTTTTTTTGTCTTAAAATTTCCATCGTAAGGATACAGGCGTTTTGTTGATGATATATTCTGTCATAGTATCATGTGCAAATATTTGTGCAAATACTGGAAACAAAACAGTTTTTGCTGAGAAGTTTGTTAATAATTGTGGCTCAGAATATGTTCTATTTTGAAATATTATATCCAGTATATTATATTCCTGCCCTTTTTCTTTTCTTTTTAAAGATTTCATTTATTTATTCATGAGAGACACAGAGGGAGAGGCACAGAGGGAGAAGCAGGCTCCCCATCGGGAGCCTGATATGGAACTCCATCTAGGACCCCGGGATCATGACCTGAGCTGAAGGGAGACGCTCAACCACTGAGCCACCCAGGAGCCCCTGCCCCTTTTTGTTTAAAGATTTATTTACTTATTTTAGAGAGCATGGGGGAGGAGGGACAGAGTGAGAGGGAGGGAGTCTCAGGTGGAGCTTGTGGGGCTTGATCTCACAATCCTGAGATCACAGCCTGAGCTGAAACCAAGAGTTGGATGCTCAACTGGCTGTACCATCCAGGCACCTACTACTGAAAAAACCTTTATTCTGGCCAATTGTGCTTTTTGCCCTGGGAAAAGATTCTTTGAATTGTGCGCTATAGCCATATTTTCAGATCCTGTGTCTTGAGACTTTGTCTTCTTTCAGGTTTTTTTTTAAGATTTTTATTTATTTATTCATGAGAGGCAGAGGCAGAGGCAGAGGCATAGGCAGAGGGAGAAGCAGGCTCCATGCGGGGAGCCCGATGCGGAACTCGATCCCAGGACTCTAGGATCACGTCCTGGGCTGAAGGCAGGCCCTAAACCGCTGAGCCACCCAAGCGTCTGTGTCTTTCAGTTTTGGCTTGAAGTAGCCACTCTTGGTATCTATAGTCCAGCTTTCTTGTTAACTGTTCTGTACAATATTTGCTTAAGAAATTATTGGAATGGCAGTGATGTTCATGTATTTATATCCTATACTTAATATTTTGGGAGAATGTGTTATTAGTTGATCAAATACTTGAGTATCAACTAGGGGCCAGCACTGTGCTAGGGTATACAAAGTTTAATAGGAAAATTCCCACCTTCTTTTTTTTATCCTTTTTTTTAATTTTAAATTTTTTTTTATTTACGATAGTCAGAAAGAGAGAGAGAGAGAGAGAGGCAGAGACACAGGCAGAGGGAGAAGCAGGCTCCATGCACCGGGAGCCCGACGTGGGATTCGATCCCTGGTCTCCAGGATCGCGCCCTGGGCCAAAGGCAGGTGCCAAACCACTGCACCACCCAGGGATCCCAAATTCCCACCTTCTTATGGCATTCTTAAATCTAGAGGGAGACACTAGGTAAATAAGCAGGTAAAAAACAGTGCTAAAGTGGAAGTATATTGATTTTACTGGGTATCAGAAATGAAAGAAAGCCTAATTTTGGGGATGTCTAGGAAAGTTTTACAGAGGATTTTGGATCTTGAAGATGGAGTTAGCAGTGAAGGGTTGGCTGTTTTGAAAAAGAGCTGCCCAGGGAGAGGGATTAGTATGGCTGAAGATTAGTCTTATTTTCCATATAGCAGAGGAAATTAGACATGTACACAAATAATTTTGAAGCAGAATATAAAGTGATAAATGATATAGTAGGTAAAAACTAAATTCAGAGTAGGAGGATATTTCTGATGGAGTCCAGGGAGGGCTTTATAGAGAAAGTATTTGAATCTGGCCCTTGTAGGATGGGTTTTGACAAAGAATCCTGGGGGAGATTCTAGATGTGAGATAGAGCAGCTTGAGCAAAGGATTGTTGTATATATTAGTGTTTTCTCTTTGGAAGCAGGTCAACTTAAAACTTTTAACTCAATTCCTGGGAAAATATTGTATAATTATTGTGCAATTAGTATATTTTCCCCAGCTTTATTGATATATAATTGGCATACAAAATTATGTAAGCTTAAGGTGTACAATATGATGATTTGATACATGTATATATTTTGAAATGTTTACCACAATAAGGTTAGTTAACACATTCCTTACCTCATAACCATTTTTTTGTTTTTATGGTGAGAATATTTAAAATCTACTCTCTAGCAACTTTCAAGTATGCATCGTGCTATACATTAGATGTCCAGAACTTATACATCTTCTGGTGTTAACTTTGTGGTTTGATGATCTTATAAAAGCCACATATGCCCTTTGTAAATGAGCCTGATAATTTCATTTTAGAAGAACTGTCAAAAGTATTTTCTACTTTTTAAAAAAATTTCATTTATTCATGAGAGACACACAGAGGCAGAGACATAGGCACAGGGAGAAGCAGGTTCCCAGGAGGGAGCCCGATGCGAGACTTGATCCCAGGATCCTGGGATCATGACCTGAGCCAAAGGCAGACACACAACCGCTGAGCCACCCAGGTGCTCCTATTTTCCACTTTTCTTAAAGCTTGTGTAGAATTTAATGCACAGATTTTGATAGACTATGATTGTTTGAAGTCTGTCCTTATTTGTCTTATTTTGGTCATTTGACCAAATGACTTTTGGAAAATCAGTTGACTGATTTTGGTCAGTTGACTTTTGGAAAATAATTGATTTATAAGGTCCAAAATAAAAAATAATTTATTTTCATGTAATACTAGATTTGTTATTTTGCTTATTTGAATTATATTATTTTTGGTTTATATGATAGCATTCCAAACATAGTTCTACTGTAATGTTTGTTTTGAAAATGCATCTTTGTTCCAACAAGATTGATACATTGGGGAACAACTTGAGCATAAGACAAATTTTGCATTTTCTTATGCAGGATTTTGCCTGCAGGGCCAGGGATCAGCCAATTATGACCATCAACCAGTGGCCTGTTTTTGTAAATAAAATTCTGTTGGAACACACCCAAGCCCATTTATTTATATTGTCTGTGGCTGCTTTTGTACCACAATCTCAGAGTTGGATAGTTGCAACAAAGACCTCTGGGCCCACAGAGCCTAAAATATTTACTATCGGGTCTTTATAGAAAGTTTTCCCTAGGTGAATGCAGGAAACTATACCCAGCTGAACTGAACTGCATTAAATATATGCATATACATGCACACAACTCACACCTCAAACATCTGTTGGCTAGCTCAGTGCACCCCTTGTGTTATAAGTCACTCCTATCCACATCTTTTGTTAAAGTTTTCCACCCGATTTCCGATAACCCTCCTTCCATCATTTCACAGTAATTCATGAGTTGCAGTCCTTATGATGTACTTCCACAAGCAAACTTCAGGTCTTTTTCAAGGTAAAGTGCTATATTTATTGTTGTTTGTGTATTTCTTAATCTCATGTGTAAACTGTGTAAAATTATGCTGTCATTTTTGTTAGGTTTCTTTTTAAAAATTGTGTCACTGGGGACACCTGGGTGGCTCAGCGGTTTAGCGTCTGCCTTTGGCTCAGGGCAGGATCTTGGGATCCGGGATTGAGTCCTGCATTGGGCTCCCTGTGAGGAGTCTGCTTTTCCCTCTGCCTATGTCTCTACCTCTTTCTCTGTGTATCTCTCATGAATAAATAAATAAAATCTTAAAAAAAAATTGTATCAGTGATGAAGTTTTTTGAGTGTTGTGCTTCTAACCCCATTTTCCCTGTGAATCCTATGGCGTTTATTGCACAATTTTGCATAACCTGGTGATTTGTAGGAACTCGTGGTATGTGATTTCAGAACTGACTGTAACTGTCATCCTGCAAAAAGAACTAATTCATTCACCAAATATTTCTTGGGCTGTGTGAAGTTTTTTTTTTTTTTTTTTTGGCTGTGTGAAGTTTAAATGAGTCAGAGGACACAAAGCACTTAGATTAGTGTCTGGGACATACTGATTATTCACATATTAGTTATTACTGATTACTATTGTCATGTGCCAAGAACTGTTCTCAAAGTACTGCTTAGATGAACAAGACAAATTAAATCCTTGTCCCCATGGAGCTTATATTATACTTCAAAAAAATTTGTATTAATATACATTTTGGTTAGTAAATTAGTCCTATTCCCATAAAAATACATTTGGTATTTTTTAAAAAAAGATTTTATTTATTTATTCATGAGAGACAAAGAGAGAGAGGCAGAGACATAGGCAGAGGGAGAAGCAAGCTCCATGCAGGGAGCCTGATATGGGACTCGATCCTGGGACTCTAGGATCATGTCCTGAGCCGAAGGCAGACGCTCAACTGCTGAGCCACCCAGGTGTCCCCAAAGACATTTACTTAAAACAACTTTCTACTCAGTGTCTCATTGATCTCATGCAATATTTTATTGAATGATTTTTAAAAATGTTTTTAATAACTGTAACCTCAGGAGATGAATCTGATCTAACTTCAAGGAGATAATCATCTTCTTCTTACTATATTTCAAAATAAAAAGTTAAAAAATATAAACTCAGACTTAATTTGCAAAAATGGTATGCAGATTCTCATAGGCCGTTCACCCAGATTCAGCAAATAGTAATTTTTTACATTTGATTTATCATTATGTCTATATTATTATTATTATTATTATTATTACTTTTAAGATTTCATTTATTTATTCGTGAGATGCACAGAGAGAGAGGAAGAGACATATAGGCAGAGGGAGAAGCAGGCTCACCGTAGGGAGCCCAGTGTGGGACTTGATCCCAGGACCAGGATCACGCCCTGGGGCAAAGGCAGATGCTCAACCACTGAGCTACCTAGGTGTCCCTTTCTATATTATTTTTGAGTCATTTGAGATTAAATTGCAGACATGCTCCTTTACCCCTGAACACTTCATTCATTCATTCATTTATTTATTTATTTATTTATTCATTCATTCATTCATTCATTTATTTTTTGAATACTTTAATACAGTATGTATTTCCCAAAATAGAAATATTCTCTTACATAGCCTCAGTATAGTTAGCAAAATTAGAAATTAATATTGATACATTTCATTTTTTTAAAAAATTTTTTAAAAAAGATTTTATTTGAGAAAGAGAGAGAGCAAGCACATGTGCACACTAGTGGGGGAAAGGGGCAGAGGGAGAGGGAGAAGCAGCCTCCCTGCTGAGCAGGGAGACCAATGCAGGGCTTGATCCCAGGACCCCGAGATCATGACCTGAGCTGAAGGCAGCTGTTTCACTGACTAAGCTACCCAGGTTTCCTAAGATTTTATTTTTAAGCAATCTCTATATCCAACTTGGGGCTTTAATTCAGTAACCCTGAGATCAAGACTCACATACTCCACAGACTAAGCCAGGGACCTTCTTACAATACTGTTTCTAATCTACAGACATTACTTATATTTTGCCAGTTGCTTCATAATGTCCTTTCTAGTGAAAGACAAAAATTTATTTTATTCTTACCCAGCATCTAATTCTGGAGCATGCATTGCAATTCATTGTCATGTCTCTTTAATCTTTTCTTTGGAGCACTGCGCCTTGTTTTTTTTTTCCCCCTTACATATTTTTGAAGAACATAAGGTAGTTAATTTGGGTTTGTCTGATATTTCCTTGTAGTCATGTATTTTGCTAGAAATACAATGAAGTGATGTTGTGTCTTTCTCAGCACATTTTATCAGGAGGCATACAGTATCTTTGCTTTTACTATATTTTAAAATGTATTTTCTTTTAATATGATTATCAATCAGCTCATTCTCTGTCATTTAACTTAGATATTTGAAGCTAGGTTTGGTTAATTTGTATAGAATTGGAGAGAATTTGCCCACCTCTTACTTTTTTTTTTTTTGCTTTTCCCTTTTTCCACCATCTTCATACAGCCCCAAAATTCAAAACCATAAAACACCCTATTTATGAATTTTCATTGTGTATTGAGTGCCTGCTAAAAATAGAGAATCAAGGGTGAATGTTTCATATTAAAGTGACCACACTTGTTACTTGTTAAGTATATGAAATAATACATTTCTTTCAAAGGCTGACTATATCAATACATCCAATACAGCTTATTGAATATCTCAACTTAGACACTGAGGAGAAGATATTGGAGGGTACTACATGACTTCAGGGTTGCTTTGTGTTTTTTTTTTTCAGGGTTATATTTTTAATGCTCAGCAAATCGCCACTCTTTTCTTTTAAGGAATGCCTGAGCAGACATTATCTTCATTTTAATAAACATTTATTATTTCTCTGTACAAGGCAATTTGTTATTTCCTACATGGGAAGATGATGAACCCAGACCAAATTCCTTCTTTGAAGAGCTTATACTACAGTAGAGAGTACTCGGAGTTTTATTTTTTTTAAAGATTTTATTTATTTATTCATGAGAGACACAGAGAGAGAGGCAGAGACACAGGCAGAGGGAGAAGCAGGCTCCATGCAGGGAAACTGCATGAGCATTTTCTCATTTGCATGTTGGCCATGTCTATGTCTTCCTCTGTGAGATTTCTCTTCATGTCTTTTGCCCATTTCATGATTGGATTGTTTGTTTCTTTGCTGTTGAGTTTAATAAGTTATTTATAGATTTTGGAAACTAGCCCTTTATCTGATACGTCATTTGCAAATATCTTCTCCCATTCTGTAGGTTGTCTTTGAGTTTTGTTGACTGTATCCTTTGCTGTGTAAAAGCTTCTTATCTTGATGAAGTCCCAATAGTTCATTTTTGCTTTTGTTTCTTTTGCTTTCGTGGATGTATCTTGCAAGAAGTTACTGTGGCCAAGTTCAAAAAGGGTGTTGCCTGAGTTCTCCTCTAGGATTTTGATGGAATCTTGTCTCACATTTAGATCTTTCATCCACATGCAGAAGAATGAAACTAGACCACTCTCTTGCACCATACACAAGGATGTCAATTATTGAAAATACTAAGAGCATTTATTTATTTATTCATTATTTATGTAGTCCTTTAGACAAGGAATATATTTAGGAGAATATAGACGTACATATGTTTAACTCCCATACCCTCTAAAAGTATAGTAGCAGATGCTAAGTACCAGCAGAGTGCTATTGATATCTGGTATAAGAACACAGTAGTTTAGTATTTGAATCAGGTAGAATGAACTTGGGTAAAAGAAGGAATTTCAAGGCCGGAAAGGATGACTTTTGGGAACTTCTTCCTTCTTCCCCATTCCAGTAGATATTAAAAAAATTAAATGACTTGTGTTCCTAAATATTGCCACCCACTTATTAGTGTATTCCATGATGTCTCTGACATCTGAATTCTAAGCAATAACCTGATTATTCTGGATGGGAGCTAGGGTTACCTGCCTAACTTGAAGGATGAATTGTGGAAATAGGTGCTGTTTTCTGTCTCTAAAATCTAAATGTCTTTTAAAATTGTATTTTTTTTCTGCAGAGAAAGAGAACCACTGTTCTCACCTAAAGACCCTTTTCTTTCTTTCTTTTTTTTTTAAAGACCCTTTTCTTATAACTCCTTACAACAGGAATAAAATTTTGCTTTGCTTTCTTGATGTTGCCAGATTCTTTGCCTCTTGCTTTTTTTTTTTTTTAAAAGATTTATTTATTTATTCATTCAGATTGAGCGAGAGAGAGGCAGAGACACAGGCAGAGGGAGAAGCAGGCTCCATGCAGGAATCCCGACGTGGGACTCTATCCCAGGTCCCCAGGACCACACCCCGGGCTGCAGGCAGCGCTAAACTGCTGCGCCACCAGGGCTGCCCACCTCTTGCTTTTTGAACAGTGCCTTTGGGGAAGGATGGGTTGTGGTATATGGTTGGAATGAACTGTATTTATTAAAGCAGAAATCAGTGTATGAGGTAAGATGAAACATTTCTCGAAGGGTTTATTTTTTTATTTTTTAAAATTTTTTAGGGATCCCTGGGTGGCGCAGCGGTTTGGCGCCTGCCTTTGGCCCAGGGCGCGATCCTGGAGATCCGGGATCGAATTCCACGTCGGGCTTCCGGTGCATGGAGCCTGCTTCTCCCTCTGCCTGTGTCTCTGCCTCTCTCTCTCTCTCTCTCTCTCTCTCTCTCTCTCTATCAAAATTAAAAAAAAATTTTTTTTAAAGATTTTTTATTTATTTATTCATAGACACACACACACACCCACACACACAGAGGCAGAGACACAGGCAGAGGGAGAAGCAGGCTCCATGCAGGGAGCCCAATGTGGGTCTCGATCCCGAGTCTCCAGGATCACACCCCAGGCTGCAGGCGGCGCTGAACCGCTGTGCCACCGGGGCTGCCCTGTTGAAGGGTTTAGTAATTAGACCTTACATGAACATGGTGGCCTTTATTGCAATTTAATTTTTATTTAAAATATTACATAGAAAAAAAAAGAATATTACATAGAGACCACTATTTAAACATAATAAGGCAAAATACTGACCTTATTCAAATATTGCTGCTTTATTACAAATTATAATTTATCTCCATTAGAGCATGTATACTTCTATTATATATATATATTAGAAGTATACATGCTCTAATGGATATATATATATATATATATATATATATATATATAGATTTTATTTCTTTATTTATGAGAGACACAGAGAGAGAGGGGGCAGAGACAGGCAGAGGGAGAAGCAGGCTCTTTCCAGGGAGCCTGATGTGGGACTTGATCCCAGGACCCTGGATCATGACCTGTGCCAAAGGCAGATACTCAAATACTGTGCCACCCAGGTGCCTCTTTACTTTTATATTAAAGAAAAAAAAAAGACTGGAATGTTCTTAGTCCTCCATTGTGTCTTTTTTTTTCTTTTCAATTTTTTATTTGAATTCTAGTTAACATAAAGTGTAATATTGCTTTCAGGAAGTCTTCATTGTTTCTTTTTTTTAAAAGATATTATTTATATATTTGAGAAAGAGACAGAGGAGTAGGGTCAGGGACAGAGGAAGAGGGAGAGGCAGACTCCCTGCTGAGCAGGGGGTCTGACGTGGTGCTTGATCCCAGGACCCTGAGATCATGACTTGAACCAAAGTCAGATGCTTAACTGACTGAGCCACCCAGGTGCCCCCTTCTTTGTTTCTTAAATGTTTTGGAAAGGTTGACATTTTTTTTTTTAAGGTTGACATTTTTATACAAATTCTGAATAGTGTTTATTTGCCCAAGTAGGTATTCTTGGTACTGAGCCTAATAAAACCAGAAAAATTTAGATTCTGCCCTTAAGTGCATTTATTTATTTATTAATTTATTATTTTATTTTATTTTATTATTTTATTTATTTTATTTTATTTTTTATTTTATTTATTTTATTTAAAAAAATATTTTATCCACGAGAGAGAGAGAGAGAGAGAGAGAGAGAGAGAGAGAGAGAGAGGCAGAGACACAGGCAGAGGGAGAAGCAGATTCCATGCAGGGAGCCCGACGCGGGACTTGATCCCGGGTCTCCAGGATCACACCCTAGGCCAAAGGCGGCGCTAAACCCCTGAGCCACCCGGGCTGCCCCCTTAAATGCTTTTAGACTAAAAATAACACGAAGATAATTAATAAATCACAGAAATATATTTTTCTGGCAACAAATATGGCAAATATGGAGTTAGCTTTTACACTTGCATGCTTATGAACTCTTAAAACAGATTTTAGAGATTTTTCTTATGCTCACAGGGAGAATGGTAATGGACAAATATTACTGTTTCCGACCTTGTTATTTGTATATCTCTTTTTTTAGTTAAAATACAAAATCTAGTATCTTAACCACTTGAAAGTGTACAATTCAGGGGCATTAAGTGCATTAAATATATTCACCATCATTGCTCTCTGATTTTGGAACATTTTTCCTTTACCCCAAAAAGAATCCCTGTATCTCATCTGTCCAACTCTAGAACTTTTTTGTCATCTCAAACTGAAACTCAACCTGTTAAAGAGTAACTTTCCATTCCCCTCTCCCCTATGTCCCTGGTAACTACCATTTCACTTTCTGTCTCTAATTTTAACTATCTTAGATATTTCTTTTTTTATTTATTTATTTATGATAGTCACACACACACACACAGAGAGAGAGAGAGAGAGAGAGAGGCAGAAACACAGGCAGAGGGAGAAGCAGGCTCCATGCACCGGGAGCCCGACGTGGGATTCGATCCCAGGTCTCCAGGATCGCGCCCTGAGCCAAAGGCAGGCGCCAAACCGCTGCGCCACCCAGGGATCCCAGATATTTCTTTTTTTTTTTTAAAGATTTTATTTATTTATTCATGAGAGACACACACACACAGAGAGAGAGAGAGAGAGGGGCAGAGACACGGGTGGAGGGAGAAGCAGGTTCCATGCAGGGAGCCTGACGTGGGACTCAATCCTGGGTCTCCAGGATCACGCCCTGGGCTGAAGGCGCGGCGCTAAACCCCTGAGCCACCAGGGTTGCCCAGATATTTCTATATAAGTGGAATTCTACAATATTTGTCCTTATGTGTTTGGCTTATTTCATTTAGCATAAAGTCCTCAACGTTCATCCATTTTGGAGCATGTATCAGAATTTCATTCCTTTTTAAGGCTGAATAATATTCCATTCATTATGTATGTATGTACCATATCTAGTTAATCCATTCATCTGATGATGGACATTTAGGTTGTTTTTATCTCTGCTATTGTGAATAGTGCAATATTGGTGAACAAATATCTGTTCAAGGCTCTGCTTTCCGTTCTTTTGGGTATGTTTCTAGAAGTGGAATTCTAGCTTTAATCTTTTGATGAACCACTAAACTGTTTTCCATGGTGGCCATACTATTTTACATTCCAAGTTGCATTGTATAAGAGCAAGAATTTTTCTACATTCTTGGTCAACAAAGCTTTTTGTTTTGTTTTGTCTTTCAGAAAAGTGAGCTCATACAGTTTATTTTAGAGTTAATTTAAAAAATGTAGTTGACTATGTCAACTACACTCAAAATTTTAAAAAATGAGTTGACAAATAAGAAATAGAAAGGATTACAAGGTACAAAGTTCCGGTTATAAGATAAATAAGTCATGGAGATGCAAAGTACAGCATAGAGAATATAGTCAGTAAGATTGTAATAATATTGTTTGGTATAGATGATAACTACACTTATCATGGTGAGCACTGCATAACATATAGAATTGTTAAGTCATTATGTTGTATACCTGAAACTAAGATGACAGTATATATTATTTATACTTAAGTATTTAATTTTTTTAATAGTCATACTAACAGGTGTAAAGTGTTATTGTAGTTTTTATTTGCATTTCCCTAAAGACTAGTGATGTAAAGCCTCTTTTCATGTGTTTATTGGTATATCTTCTTTGGAAAAAATGAAGTCTTTTGCCCAGTCTTAAATTGGGTTTATTTATTTTTTTGTTGTAGGAGTCATTTAATAATTCTGGATATTGGTGCGCCTGGGTGACTCAGTCAGTTAAGCATACAACTCTTGATCTTACCTCAGGTCTTGATGTCAGGAATGTGAGTTCAAGCCCCACATTGGGCTCCATGCTGGGCTTGGAACCTACTTAAAAAATTCTGGATCGTAATCCCTTATGAAATAATATTATTTGTGAATATTTTTCCTATTTTCTGGGTTGTTTTTTTTATTCTTTTGTGAGTATTCTTTGATGCATGAGTTTTCAGTTTGGATGAAGTCCAAGGTAATTGATTTTTTTCTTCTTTGTATGACTGTTTCGTGCCATCCAAGAAATTATTGCCAAATCTAAAGTCATGAAAATTTATTCCCCTATTTTCTTCCAAGAATTTATAGTTTTAGCTCATATGTAGGTCTTTGATCCAATTTTTTGTTTTTTTTTCCTTTGATCCAATTTGAATTAATTTTTTAAAATAGCTTTTTATTTACTTATGATAGTCACAGAGAGAGAGACAGAGAGAGAGAGGGAGAGAGAGAGAGAGAGAGAGAGGGGCAGAGACACAGGCAGAGGGAGAAGCAGGCTCCATGCACCAGGAGCTCGACATGGGATTCGATCCCGAATCTTCAGGACTGTGCCCTGGGCCAAAGGCAGGCGCCAAACCGCTGCACCACCCAGGGATCCCTAATTTGAATTAATTTTTAAAAAGGATTTTATGGGGGATCCCTGGGCGGCTCAGTGGTTTCGCGCCTGCCTTTGGCCCAGGGCGCAATCCTGGAGTCCCGGGATCGAGTCCCAAGTCGGGCTCCCGGCATGGAGCCTGCTTCTCTGCCTGTGTCTCTGCCTCTCTCTCTATATATATGTCTATCATGAATAACTAAAAATAAATCTTTGAAAAAGGATTTTATGTATGTATGTATGTTAGAGAAGGAGTGGGGAGGGGCAGGGGGCGAGAGAGAATCTCAAGCAGGTTCCATGCCCAATGTGGAGCCCTGTGTGGTTGGGGCTTGATCTCACAACCCTGAGATCATGACCTGAGCCAAAATTAAGAAGAGTTGGATATTTAACCGACTGAGCCATCCGGGTGCCTCAAGATTTTATTTTTAAGTAATCTGTATGACCAATGTGGGGCTTGAACTCAAAACCCCAAGATCAAGAGTCACATACTCCTCACTGAGCCAACCACAAGCCCCTTAAATTATTTTTGTATATGGTATAATATAGGGGTCCAACTTCATTTTTTTTTGCATGTGGATATCTAGTTATCCTAGCACAATTTGTTGAAGAGACTGATCTTTCTCCACTCAGCATTCTTGGCATCCTTGTCTGATATCAGTTGACCATAGATGTATGGATTTATTTCTGGGCTTTTTGTTCTCCTCCATTGGTCTATATGTCTATCCTTATGCCAATACCACGCTGTTTTGATTACTTGAGCTTTGTAGCAAGTTTTGAAATTGGCAAGTGATAGTATTCCAAGTTTGTCTTTTTTTCAAGATTGGTTTAGCTCTTTGAGGTCCCTTGAATTTGCATATGAGTTTTAGTATTGATTGTCCAATTTTTGCAGTAGTGACTATTGCAGTTTAATAGAGATAACATCAAATCTGTATCATTTTGGGGAGTATTGCTCTCAACAATATTAAATCTTTTAGAACATGAGATATTCCATTTAATTGGAATTGTTTAATTTCTTTTTTTGGTTTATTTATTTTTTGTAGTAATCTCTATACCCAATGTGGGGCTTGAACTCATGACCTTGAAATCAAGGGTTGCAAGCTCTTCTGACTGAGCCAGTCAGGAGTCCCTGGAATTGTTTAATTTCTTTTTTTTTTTTAAAGATTTTATTTATTTATTCATGAGAGAGAGGCAAAGAGAGAGGCAGGCTCCATGCAGGGCGCCCGATGTGGGACTCAATCCCGGGACTCCAGGATCATGCCCTGACCCAAAGGCAGATGCTCAACTAGTGAGCCACCCACGTGTCCCTAATTTCTTTTTTTTTCATTAATTAATTAAAAAATATTTGCTTATTTATTCTTGAGAGACATAGAGAGTGAGAGAGGCAGAGGGAGAAGCAGGCCTCCTGCAGGGAGCCCAATGTGGGACTCAATCCGAGATCCCAGAATCATGCCCCGAGCCAAAGGCAGATGCCAAACTGCTGAGCCACCCAGGTTTCCCTGTTTAATTTATCTTAAGCAATGTTTTGTAGTGTTCATTTTACAAGTTTTGAACCTCTTTGATTAAATTCATTCCTGTATACTTGATGCTGTTGTAAATGAGAGGTGTTGCATTGTTCATTGCTAGTGTTTAGGAATATAACTGCTTTTCTGTGTGTTGATCTTTTATCCTGCAAGTGTGCTGAATCCATCTATTAAATAGTTTTGTGTGGATTTTTTTTAGGATTTTCTTTTTTTAAAAAGATTTTGTTTATCCATTTGACAGAGATAGAGCACCAGAGAGCACAAGTAGGGAGAACAGCAGAGAGAGAGAGGGAGAAGCAGGCTCCCCACCAAGCTGGGAGCCTGACATGGGGCTCGATCCCAGGACCCTGGGATCCCTACCTGAGCTGAAGGCAGATGCCTCACTGATTGAGCCACCCTGGTGCCCTAGGTGTTGAATTTTGTAAGATGATTTTTCTGTATCAATTTAGATGATTATGTGATTTTCCCCTCTTTATTTTATTCTATTTATGTGGTAATTTATACTGATATATTTTCATGTCACACTTTGCATTCCTGGGATAAATCCCACTTGGTCATGGTCTATGATTCTTTGATGTGTTAATGAATTCTATTTACTAAGGTTCTGTTTAGGATTTTTCCACCACTAGCTAGCATTTTGTTTAGGACTTTTGCATCAATATTCATAAGGGATGTTGGCCTGTAGTGTGATGTCTTTGTCTGATTGTGGTATCAGGGTAATGCTGGTTTTGTTGAATGAGTAAAGTGTTCCTTCCTCTACTGTTTTTGGGAAGAATTTGAGAGGGGATAATTATTCATTAAATATTTGGTGGAATTTACTAGTGAAGCCACCAATCATCCTGAGTTTTTCTTTTTTGGGATGTTTTTGATTATCAACTCAAGTAAAGAGTTTGAATAGTTACAAATCAAAAAAAGAAAGAAAGAAAAAAGTAGCATTTGTATTTACCCAATGTGATTGCTTTTACCATTATTCTTTATTTTATAATATAGCCCCACTTTACACTGTGGTGGTGTTTCATTTGAGCCTTTGGTCTCCCTTGAGCATTTCTTTTTTTTTTAAGATTTTATTTCTTTATTCATGAGAGACACAGAAAGGCAGAGACATAGGCAGAGGGAGAAGCAGACTCCCTGTGGGGAGCCCAGTGTGGGACTCAGTCCCAGGACCCCGGGATTACACCCTGAAGGCAGACACTCAACTACTGAGCCACCCATGCATCTCAAGAGGGAGATAGTCTTAAGCAAACTCCATTCTCAGGACCCTGAGATCATGACCTGTGCCAAAACCAGGCCAGTGTCAGATGCTTAACTAACTTTGCTACCCAGGTGCCCCTTTTTCCAGCATTCTAGATTTGTCATCTCACTTTTCTGGTTTCCATGGTGTTCAGCTGTTAATCTTAATTAGAATCCATTGTACTTGTCAGTTCTCACTGATTTTGAGATTTTCTTTGTCTTTGACAGTTTAATTATATTTTGTCTTACTGTGCTATTTATCATTCTTGGAATTCATTGACCTTGGATATTTAGATTCATGTATTTCATGAATTTGGGATGCTTTGACTATTAAATAGTCTTTCTGCTCCTTTATCTTCTCTTCTGTTACTGTCATTATGCATGTGTTATCTCACAGGTCTCTGATGCTCTGTTCATTTTTCATCATTTTTTTTTACTTTCTGCTTCTCATATTGGGTAATCTCAATTGGTGTTATCTTTAAGTTTACTTATTCTTATCCTTGGTCAGATCTTCTGTTGAACCTCTGTAGTGAATTTTTCATGGCTGCTATTTTATTTTTCAGCTCTAAAATTTTATTTGGTTCCTTTTTATACTTTATTTCTTTGTATATTCTTACCTTGGTAAGATATGCCAGTTTCTTTAGCTCTTTGAATGTATTTAAAACAGTTGATTTAAAGTCCTTGCTTACTAATTCCAACATCTGGGTCTCCTCAGGAACAGTTGTGTTAATTTTTCTTTTTTTCCCTGGAAATAGACCATACTTTTTTCTTTGCATACTTCTAATTTTTTGTTGAAAACAGATACTTTGAATATTGTAATATGGCAGTCCTGGAAAACCTTTTCCCCCCATTCCCAGGGTCTGTTGTTGCTTCTTGCTGTGGTTTTTGCTTAGTGAACTTTCTAACCTATTTTCACAAAGGCTATATTTGTTATGTGTGGATACTGAAGTGTTTGTTCTGGTAGCTTATTGGCCAGTTATTTGACAGAGCTTTCCTTAAATACATACAAGTAAAAAACAGCCCCCAAACAAACAAAAACCCATACCAAAGCAAACGAACTCTCTTTGCAGATTGTCTTAGTGTTGGGCTACTTTGCCCAACTCTCTCTCTTTGCAGATTGTCTTAGTGTTGGGCTACTTTGCAGTGCTTAGTTCATTTAAAACTTTTGTAACTCTCACTTTCTGATTAGGTAGAGTCTAAAGGTCAGCTAAAGGTGAAAGTTTATGGCCTTTTCTTTTCTGAGCATGTGTCCAGCCTTGGGCATAGGTGTGGCCTTCCAAATTCCTAGGTATGTGTTGGATATATCAAATATCTATCTATATATATATATGATATATATATGATATATATATATAGATATATATGATATATATATGAGTTCGATTTGCCAACATATAGTATAACACCCAGTGCTCATCCCGTCAAGTGCCCCCCTCAGTGAAGCTCTTTGGAGCTCTTATTCCCTTCTGTATTTGTATCTGGCTTCTTTCTTCCCATCCTTTTATATCTGTCAAGTGCCTGGCCCACTTGTTATCCCTTGCCCTGGTAGCTGTGGATATTATATTTGCCTTTACATGCTTTAGACAAATCTTGTTCGTCTTAGGAACTTGCTCCTCCTGAGAAAGTTCTGAGGTGGGTGAAAGAAAGCCCCAATCCCAGTCTGCCAGATAATTATTGAACAGGTCAAAAGATACCACCACAATTCTTTAAGAATAAGATCCACATCAGTACCTTTGGCACCTGGTTCACTAGGAATGTGGGCCACTATCTTCATGGCTGCCATCTAGCCAGGGAGTGGGCATGGTAGGTGCATACAGTTAAAACACCACAGTACTCTTGTACTGAAGTTCAGCACCTTTTTCTATTAACTATTTCCTGTTGGTTGTAGGCTTTTTTAAAAATAGATTTTATTTATTTATTCATGAGAGACACAGGGAGAGAGAGGCAGAGACACAGGCAGAGGGAGAAGCAGGCTCCATGCAGGGAACCTGACGTGGGACTCGATCCTGGGTCTCAAGGATTAGGCCCTGGGCTGAAGGTGGTGCTAAACCGCTGAGCCACCTGGGCTACCTTGGTTGTAGGTTTTGGATGAGATTCTATAGCTCCAAAAAAGTAGAAATTTTATGCTAGTGTAGTCGCCTTAGTGGAGAGACAGAATTTTGGAGTTACTTGTTCCATCATTGTATATGACATCATTCCTGGTATGTTTGTTGTAATCCCTATGCCAGTGCCACATTTTCTTAATAACTAGAGCTTTTATGAAATCTGCTAGGGCATGAATGCCCACATTGCTCTTCTTTGTACTGTCTTGGCAATTCTTGAGCCTGTACTGTTCTATATTATAGATCTCTTTTTATGTTTCTAAATTCTTTGATAAATTTTTTATTCTATTTTCATAAACATTTTATAGGCCTAATGTGAGCCAAGGATTGTTTTAGGTCAGGGTTTTTCAGTCTTGGGAATACAGACATTTTGGTCCAGATAATTCTTTGCTGTGGGAGACTGTTCTATGTATGCATTGTATTCCTGGCCTCTGCCCAGTAGATACTAGTAACACCCCCCCCCCACCAGTTTTGAAAACTGGAAATGTTTAAAGACACTGTCAGATGTTTCCCATGGGTAGTGATGATGTGGGAGTGGTACAGTCCTCCTGTTTGATAACCACAATTCTAGATGATAGGGATTCATAGATAATTAATATTAAGCTAAGGGGAGGAATAAATGACTGAAATACACTGTGATGTGGTTAAGTACACTTACAAAGATACAAACCAAGAAATGTGGAAGAATAGCAAAAAATTGCCTTGGAGTGTTAATGGCAATATTTTCCAGAGAGAGTTGGCAGTTTTGAGTTGAGACTTAAGGGAAGGTGGTAGTGTTGGCAAGGAGAGGAGATATTCTAGGTGGTGCAAAGGTCATGTCTAGGGACTTGATAGAAGGGCCCTTTTGTGCCTTGAGAACAGTGAGACTGGGATGCCTGGGTGGCTCAGCAGTTGAGTAGATGCCTGGGTGGCTCAGCAGTTGAGTAGACCTGCCTTTGGCCCAGGGTGTGATCCTGGAGTCCCGGGACTGAGTCCCACATCCTGCTCCCTGCATGGAGCCTGCTTCTTCCTCTTCCTCTCTCTCTCTGTCTGTCTCTCTCATGAATAAATAAATAAAATCTTAAAAAAAGAATAGTGAGACATTAAGTGTAATTGGAGAGAGTATGGGAGGTAGAGGTGAAAAAAGGAAGGTTATTTGGGTCAGATTTGAAAAGAGTTTTTTAAAGTTTTGAAGAAGGCTTTTTATGCTTTATTAATATGATCACTTTATGCCTTTTTATATTGTAGGCAATAAAATAATATAAAAGTCTGTAGAGTAATATGATCAACTTTTTAAATGAACAATAATGATTTAGTGAATGATTAAAATTACATAGTAAATATCACACTCAAGAAAATAGCTGTGATCTATAAGGTAGGAAAATAGGAAGGGATGGTGATTTATAAAAACTAAAACTGGATGTTGGATATTATTCTTAAATCCAACCACCCTTTGGGTAAACTGTTTTCATCCTGTATTTGTCAAGTTCTTAAATATTATCATCACTGATGGTGATCCTTGGTATTTAAATAGAGGAATGAAGTGGGAAAATGTACAAGGTTGTATACTTTTTCCTTTTTTTTTAGAGATGTTATTTATTTATTCATGAGAGACACACAGAGAGAGGCAGAGTCACAGGCAGAGGGAGAAGCAAGCTTCCTGCAAGGAGCCTGAAACAGAACTCGATCCCAAGACCCTGGGATCATGCCCTGAGCCAAAGGCAGACGCTCAACCGCTGAGCCACCCAGGTGTCCTAAGTTTATATATATATATATATTTTTAAAGATTTATTTATTTATTCATGAGAGAGACAGACACTGAGAGAGAGGGGCAGAGACATAGGCAGAGGGAGAAGCAGGCTCCATGCAGGAAGCCGGATGTGGGACCCGATCCTGGATGAGGGGATCACGACCTGAGCCAAAGGCAGGTGCCCAACCGATAAACCACTCAGGCATCCCAGATTATATATTTTTCTTTTTTTTCTTTTTTAAAAGATTTTATTTATTCATTCATGAAAGACACAGAAAGAGAAGCAGAGACACAAGCAGAGGGAGAAACAGGCTTCATACGAGGAGCCCGATGTGGGACTCGATCCCAGTACACCAGAATCATGCCCTGGGCTGAAGGCAGGCGCTAAACCACTGAGGCACCCAGGGATCCCAGATTATATATTTTTCAAGCAGATTATCAGTGATATATTTTAAATTGTTTTTTTTTATTTTTTATTTATTTTTTTTATTTTTTTTATTTATGATAGTCACAGAGAGAGAGAGAGGCAGAGACACAGGCAGAGGGAGAAGCAGGCTCCATGCACCGGAAGCCCGATGTGGGATTCGATCCCGGGTCTCCAGGATCGCGCCCTGGGCCAAAGGCAGGCGCCAAACCGCTGCGCCACCCAGGGATCCCATATTTTAAATTGTTATCTGCTTGCTCAGATTGGATATGGAGTCAGCTTAACTGAAACTGGTCTCCTATAATAGTTGGGTCTTTAGATACTTGAAAATGCTACAAAATTTTTTATAACTTATTTTGATATTATTTCAAATTTACAGGAGTGTTGTAAGTACAAAGAACTCCTGTTTACCCTTTTTCTGGAGTTACCATTGTTAACATTTTGTTTCAACTGCATTATCATTTGTATATTCTCTGGTTATATTTGTTTTTTTTCCTGAGGCTTTTGAGAGTAAGTTGCATAATTATGTGCCTTTCTCCCTAAATGTTTCAGAATTTCCAAAGGACAAGAGTATTCGTTTACACAATTACAGGGCAATTATTACATCACAAAATTTTAAATATATACAATTCTCTTATCTAAAATCCATATTCAAAGTGACAAGTTGCCCTAGTAATATCCTTTAGTTTAGAGATTCTTCCACTTCTCATTGTCTTTTTTGACCTTGGCAGTTTTTAAAAGTTTTTATTTAAATTCCAGTTAGGTAACACATAGTGTAATATTAGTTTCAGGTGTACAACATAGAGGTTCAACATTTCTCTACTACACCGAGTGCTCTTCACAACAAGTTCACTCCTTAATCCCTATCAACTATTTTATTTTTTACAAATATTTTTTTAAAGATTTTATTTATTCATGAGAGAGAGAGAGAGAGAGAGAGAGAGAGAGAGAGAGAGAGAGAGAGAGAGAAAGGCAGAGACACAGGCAGAGGGAGAAGCAGGCTCCATGCAGGGAGCCCGATGCAGGACTCCATCCCGGGTCTCCAGGATCACGCCCTGGGCTGAAGGCAGCGCTAAACTGCTGCGCCACCGGGGCTGCCCTACAAAGATTTTTTTTATTTATTACACACACACAATGTGCACGAGCCGGGGGGAGAGAGGAAGAATCTCAAGCAGATTGTGTGCTAATGGGACTCAATCTCATGACCTGAGATCACAACCCAAGATGAAACTAAGAGTTGAAAAAACAACAACAAAAAATGACACCAAGAATTGGATGCTTAAGTGTACCACCCAGACATCCCTCCTTAACGCATCTCCCCCTACACTTCTGATAACTGTCAGCTTGTTCTCTATAGTTAAGAATCTGTTTCTTGGTTTGCCTCTTTTCCCCCTAGGCTAGTTTGTTTTGTTTCTTAAATTCCACATATGAGTGAAATCATATGGTGTTTCTTTTCTGACCTTGACATTTTTCTTTGAGGGAAAGAGGGGCAGAGGGAGAGAAAGAATCCCATGGAGCCCAACGTGTGGCTTGATCTCACAACCCTGAGATTATGACCTGAGTCGAAATCAAGAGTTGGACTGACCTGCCCAGGCACCCCTGTATTTTTGAAAAATACAGTCTAGGTGTTATTTTATTTTATTTTTATTTTTTTAAGATTTTATTTACTTACTCATGAGAGACATAGAGAGAGAGATGCAGAGACATAGGCAGAGGGAGAAATAGGCTCCCCATGGGGAGCCCGATGTGGGACTTGATCCCAGGACAGTATAAACATTCTCACCTACAATTATTAATGACCTCCAAACACCAAAAACACTATCACTTAAAAGAAATCAAGAAGGTAGGGGTGCTTGAGTGGCTCGGGCAGTTAAGTATCCAACTCTTGATTTTCAGCGTAGGTCATGTTGTCAGAGTTGTGAGATCCAGCCACATACCAGATTCCCAGCTGGGTGGGGAGCCTGCTTAAGATTCTCTCTCTGCCCTTTCACCTCCTCTCTCTCTCTCTCTCTCTCTCTCTCTCTCTCTCTCTCTCTCTCTCTCTCTCCCCCCTGCCCCCTCTCTCTCCCTCCCTCCCTCTATTAAAAAAAAAAGAAATCAAGAAGGCAACTTTCTTTTAGTATTGAAAACAAGAAAAAAATCAACTTTTTTACAAATACTTCAGCTTAGGCAAACACCACACAGTATGGTTTGTTTTACAATAACAAAAATTACCATGAGATATCACCTCACACATGTCAAATGGCTAAAATCAACAACACAAGAAACAGGTGTTGGCAAGGATGCAGAGGAAAAGGAAAACTTTTACACTGTTAGTGGGAATGCAAACAGGTGCAGCCACTCTGGTAAACAGTATACAGGTTCCTCAAGAAATTAAAAATAGAACTACCCTATAATCCAGCAATTGTATTACTAGATGTTTACACAAAGAATACAAAAATACTAATTCATAGAGATACATGCATCCCAATGTTTATAGCAGCATTATCTACAATAGCAAAATTACGGAAGTTGCCCAAATGTCCATCAACTGATGAACGGATAAAGATGTTCTCTCGCGCGCTCGCTCTCTCTCACTCTCTCTCTCTCTCTCACTCACTCACACACACACACACACACACACGGAATATTACTCACCCATAAAAAAGAATGAAATTTTGCCATTTGAGACAAGGAGGATGGAGCTAGATAGTATTAGAGTAAGCAAAAATATGTCAGAGAAGAACAAGTACCATATGATTTGCTATGATTTGTTTTATACAAAACAAGAAATCTCATAACACCCTGATTGAAAAGGCGACATTAAAAAACTGAACTTCAGTTATACTAATCTCTGCAATTTACTTTGAAATAAGAAAACAGGATAGACTGCTGCATCAATAGAGATGGATAAATGCATAATAAAACACATACAACATGGGCAGCCTGGGTGGCTCAGCAGTTTAGTGCTGCCTTCAGCCCAGGGCCTGATCCTGGAGACCCAGGATCGAGTCCCATGTTGGGCTCCCTACATGGAGCCTGCTTCTCCCTCTGCCTCTGTCTCTGCCCCCCCTCCCCCCGTGAGTCTCTCTCATGAATAAATAAAATCATTTAAATAAATAAAAATAAATAAATAATAAAACAAATACAATAAAATGTTAAAGGTTAGATCCAGGTGTTGAGCATATGTAAAATTCTTTCAAATTTGGCATCAGTTTGAAAATTTTCATAACAAAAAGTTGAAAAATTTACACTTCAATAATATGACAGTATAAACATTCTCACCTACAATTATTAATGACCTCCAAACACCAAAAACACTATCACTTAAAAGAAATCAAGAAGGTAGCGGTGCTTGATCATAACTCTGGGGACGCCTGGGTGGCTCAGTGGTTTAGCATCTGCCTTCAGCCCAGGGCCTGATCCTGGAGACCCGGGATCGAGTCCCGCGTCAGGCTCCCTGCATGGAGCCTGCTTCTCCTTCTGTCTGTGTCTCTGCCTCTCTCATGAGTAAATAAATAAAATCTTAAAAAAAATCATAACTCTGTGATCAAGAGTTTCATGCTCTTCTGACTGAACTAGCCAGGTGTCCCCAAGTTACTTTTTGAAAATGATGACTTTATTGATATAAATCACATACCATACAGCTTATCCCTTTAAAGAGTACAGTTCAGTGTTTTTAGTATATTCATAAACCTGTGCAGCCATCACTACAATATTCATTATTCCAGTAAGAAACTCCATACCAATTAGTGCTCATTCCTCATTTCCCCCCACATCCCCTACCCCAGTTCTTAACAACCACTATTTTACTTCCTGTTGTTATGTATTCTGAACATTTTGTATGAAAAGGATCATACAGTATGTGGTATTTTGTGACTGGCTACATTCATTTAGGATGTTTTCACAGTACATCCATGTTGTAGAATGACTCAGAACTTCATTCCTTTTTATCACTGAGTAATATTCCATTCATAATTCAATGGATATTTGGTTTGTTTCTACTATTTGGTTATTATTTATCGTGCTGCTGTGAATATTCATTAATAAATTTTTGTGTGAGCATGTATTTTTATTTACCTATTATACTGAGGAGTAGGAGTGCTCTTTAATATGATAATACTGTATTTAACTGGTTTTTAAGGTGGCTGTACAATTCCCATTCATAACAGCTGTGTATAAAAGTTCCAATTTTGGAGGTCCCTGGATGGCTCAGTCAGTTGAACATTTGACTCTTGATTTCGGCTCAGGTTATGATCTTGGTTGGAATCATGAGAGAGAGCTGCGCATGGGGCTCTGTCCTGGGAATGGAACCTGCTTGGGATTCTCTCTCTCCTCCCTCTGATCTACCTCCCCTCCCCCACTTATGCTTGATCACTCTCCCTCTCTCTTAAAAAAAAAGGTTCCAATTTCTACATCCTCACCATCACATTCTATTATAATGTTTTTGATTATACACATTCTTGTGGCTGTGAAGCAGCAGTATATTGCAATTATTTTTATATTGGTAAGTTATATACAATATTTATCATCTTAACTCTTTCAAAATGTGCAATTTGGTGATATTAAATACGTTTACAACATGTAATAATCACATATGCTCCAAATTCTTGTTATTCCAAACAAAAACGGTTTTTTTGGTATATTTTTTTAAATGGAGTTCGATTTGCCAACATATATTATAACACCCAGTGCCTGTCATCCAGTCACCCATCCCCTTGCACACCTTCCCTTCCACTACCCCTTGTTCCTTTCCCAGAGTCAGGAGGGTCTCATGTTATGTCACTCCCTCTGATATTTCCCACTCATTTTCTCTCCTTTCCCTTTATTCCTTTTCACTAATTTTTATATTCCCAGTTTTAATGAAACCATATATTTGTCCTTCTCCGATTGACTTACTTCACTCAGCACAATACTATCGAATTCCATGCACGTAGAAGCAAATGGTGGGTATTCGTTGTTTCTAATGGCTGAGTAATATTCCATTGTATACATAGACCACATCTTCTTCATCCATCCATCTTTCGATGGACACCAAGGCTCCATCCACAGATTGACTACTGGGTACATTGCTGATACAAACATCGGGGTGCAGGTGTCCCAGCGTTTCACTGCATCTGTATCTCTGGGGTAAATCCCCAGCAGTGCAATAGCTGGGTCTTGGGTAGCTCTATTTTTAACTCTTTGAAGAACCTGCACACAGTTTTCCAGAGTGTGTACCAGTACCAGTTCACATTCCCACCAACAGTGCAAGAGGCTTCCCCTATCTCCATATCCTCTCCAACATTTGTTGTTTCCTGTCTTGTTAATGTTCACCATTCTCACTGGTGTGAGGTGGTATCTCATTGTGGTTTTGATTTGTATTTCCCTGATGACAAGTGATGTGGTGCATTTTCTCATGTGATTGTTGGCCATGTGTAGGTCGTCTACTGTGAAATTTCTGTTTATGTCTTGTGTCCATTTCATGATTGGCTTGTTTGTTTCTTTACTGTTGAGTTCAATAAGTTTTTTATAGATCTTTGATACGAGCCCTTTATCTGATTGGTCATTTGCAAATATCTTCTTCCATTCTGTAGGTTGTCTTTTAGTTTTGTTGACTGTTTCTTTTGCTGTGCAGAAGCTTCTTATCTTGATGAAGTCCCAATAATTCATTTTTGCTTTTCTTTTCCTTGCCTTTATGAATGTATCTTGCAAGAAGTTGCTGTGGCCAAGTTCAAAAAGGGTGTTGCCTGTGTTCTCCTCTAGGATTTTGATGGAATCTTGTCTCACATTTAGATCTTTCACCCATTTTGAGTTTTATCTTTGTGTATGGTGTAAGAGAATGGTCTAGTTTCATTCTTCTGCATGTGGATGTCCAGTTTTCCCAGCACCATTGATTGAAGAGACTTTTTTTCCAGTGGATAGTCTTTCCTCCTTTGTCGAATATTAGTTGACCATAACGTTGAGGGTCCACTTCTGGATTCTCTATTCTGTTCCATTGATCTATGTGTCTGTTTCTTTGCCAGTACCACACTGTCTTGATTACCACAGCTTTGTAGTACAACCTGAAATCTGGCATTGTGATGCCCTTAGCTATGGTTTTCTTTCTTAATATTCTGCTGCTATTCAGGGTCTTTTCTGATTCCACAGAAATCTTAAGATGATTTGTTCCAATTCTCTGAAGAAAGTCCATGGTATTTTGACAGGCATTGCATTAAATGTGTAAGTTGCCCTGGGTAACGTTGACATTTTCACAATATTAATTCTGCCAATCCATGAGCATGGAATATTTTTCCATCTCTTTGTGTCTTCCTCAATTTCTTTCAGAAGTGTTCTATAGTTTTTAGGGTATAGATCCTTTACCTCTTTGGTTAGGTTTATTCCTAGGTATCTTCTGCTTTTGGGTGCAATTGTAAATGGGATTGACTCCTTAATTTCTCTTTCTTCAGTCTCATTGTTAGTATATAGAAATGCCAGTGATTTCTGGGCATTGATTTTGTATCCTGCCACACTGCCGAGTTGCTGTATGAGTTCTAGCAATCTTGGGGTGGAGTCTTTTGGGTTTTCTATGTACAATATCATGTTATCTGCAAAGAGGGAGAGTTTGACTTCTTCGTTGTCAATTTGAATGCCTTTTATTTCTTTCTGTTGGTGATTGCTGAGGCTAGGACTTCCAGTACTATGTTGAATAGCAGTGGTGAGAGTGGGCATCCCTGTTGTGTTCCTGATCTTAGGGGAAAGGCTCCTATTGTTTTCCCATTGAGAATGATATTTGCTGTGGGCTTTTTGTAGGTGGCTTTTAAGATGCTGAGGAATGTTCGCTTTATCCCCACACTCTGAAGAGTTTTGATCAGGAATGGATGCTGGGTTTTGTCAAATGCTTTCTCTGCATGTATTGAGAGAATCATATGGTTCTTGTTTTTTCTCTTGCTGATATGATCAATCACATTGATTGCTTTCTGAGTGTTGAACCAGCCTTGCATCCCGGGGTAAATCCCACTTGGTCATGTTGAATAATGTTTTTGATGTACTGTTGGATCCTATTGGCTAGTATCTTGTTGATAATTTTCCATCTGTGTTCATCAGGGATATTGGTCTATAATTCTGCTTTTTGGTGGTCTTTGTCTGGTTTTGGAATTCAGGTGATGCTGACCTCATAAAATGAGTTTGGAAGTATTCCATCTCTTTATGTTTTTGAACAGCTTTAGTTGAATGTGTATTGTTTCTTCTTAGACGTTTGATAGATTTCCCCTGGGAAGCTATCTGGACCTGGACTTTTGTGTTCTGGGAGGTTTTTGATGACTGCTTTAATTTCCTCCCTGGTTTTTGGTCTGTTCAGGTTTTCTATTTCTTCCTGTTCCAGTTTTCGTAAATTGTAGTTTCTTAGGTATGCATCCATTTCTTATAGATTGTTTAGTTTATTGGCGTATAGCTGTTCATAGTACGTTTTTTATTCATAATACGTTTTTAAAATTGTATTTCCTTGGTATTGGTTGTGATCTCTCCTTTTTCATTCGTGATTAATTTGAGTCTTTTTTAAATAAGGCTGCCTAATGGTTTATGTATCTTATTAATACTTTCAAAGAAACAGCTCCTCCTTTAGTTGATCAGTTTTGCAATTCTTCTCGTCTCTATTTTCATTGAGTTCTGGTCGAATCTTTATTAACTTTCTTCTTCTCCTGGGTGTAGGTTTTATTTGCTCTTCTTTCTCTAGTTCCTTTAGGTGGGAGGTTAGCTTTGTGTATTTGCGTTTTTTCTAGCTTTTTTAGGGAGGCTTGTATTGTGATGTATTTCCATTTTAGGACTGCTTTTGGCATATCCCAAAGATTTTGAACGGTGGTATCTTCATTTTCATTGGTTTCCATGAATCTTTTATGTCTTCTCAAATTTCCTGGTTGAACCATTCATCTTCTAGCAGGATGCTCTTTAAACTCCATGTGCTTGAGTTTCTTCCAAATTTTTTTCTTGTGATTGAGTTCTAGTTTCAAAGCCTTGTGGTCTGAAAATATGCAGGGAAGAATTCCAGTCTTTTTGCATCAGTTGAGACCTGATTTGTGACCCAGTATGTAGTCTATTCTGGAGAAAGTTCCATGTGCACTTAAGAAGAATGTGTTATTCATTTGCTTTCGGATGCAGAGTTCTGTATATATCTGTAAAATACATCTGGTCCAGTGTATCATTTAAGGCTTTTCTTTGGTAATTTTGTACTTAGAAGATCTGTCATTTGCAGAAAGTGCCATGTTGAAGTCTCCCAGTATTATTGCATTATTATCTGAGTATGTCTTTACTTTTGTTACTAATTGATTGTTATACCTGGCAGCTCCCACATTAGGGGTATAAATATTCATAATTGTTTGGTCTTTTGTTGGATAGACCCTTTTAGTATGATATAGTGTCACACTTCATCTCTTACTACAGTCTTTGGGATAAACATTAATTTATCTGATAGGAAAAAAAAATTATCTGATAGAGCATGGCTACCTCAGCTTTATTTGAGGATCATTTGAATGGTAAATGGATCCCCCCCCCTTTTAAAAAAAGATTTATTTATTTATTTATTCTTAGAAACAGAGAGAGAGAGGCAGAGAGACAGGCAGAGGGAGAAGCAGGCATCATACAGAGAGCCTGACGTGGGACTCAATTCAGGGTCTCCAGGATCACGCCCTGGGCTGCAGGCGGCGCTAAACCGCTGCGCCCCCGGGGCTGCCTATTCTCCCCCCTTTCATTTTCATGCTGTAGTTGTCCTTAGGTCTAAAATGAGTCTCTTGTATAGACATAGCCAACAAGCACATGAGAAAATGCTCCACATCACTTGGCATCAGGGAAGTACAAATCAGAACCACAATGAGATACCACCTCACAGCAGTAGGGGTAGTGGAAGGGGAGGTGGGTGTGGTGGTGGGGTGACTGGGTGATGGGCACTGACGGGGGCACTTGGCAGGATGAGCACTGGGTGTTATGCTATATGTTGGCAAATTGAACTCCAATAAAAAATATATAAATAAAAAAATAAAGAAAAATGAGTCTCTTGTAGACAGCAGATAGATGGGTCTTGCTTTTTTTATTCAGTCTGAAACGCTCTGTCTTTTGATGGGATCATTTAGCCCTTTCACGTTCAGAGTTAATATTGAAAGATACGAATTTAGTGTCATTGTAATACCTATTCATATCCTGTTTTTGTGGATTATTTCTTTGTGCATCCTCTTTCTTTTACATGGTCCCCCTTAATATTTCTCGACGAGCCGGCTTGGTGGTCACATATTCTTTCAGTTTCTGCCTATCTTGGGAGCTCTTTCTCTCCTTCTATTCTGAATGAGAGCCTTGCTGTATATAGTATTCTTGGTCGCATTTCCTTCTCATTTAGTACCCTGAATATATCCTGCCAGCCCTTTCTGGCCTGCGAGGTCTCTGTGGAGAGGTCTGCTGCTAATCTATTTCTCCCCATATAAGTTAGGAATCTCTTGTCTCTCACAGCTTTAAAGATTTTCTCTTTATCTTTGGAATTTGCAAGTTTCACTATTAAATGTCGAGGTTTTGAACGTTTTTTATTGATTTTGGGGGGGACCTCTCTATCTCCTGGATCTGAATGCTTGTTTCCCTCCCTAAATTAGGGAAATTCTCCTCTATGATTGGTTCAAATATGCTTTCTGCCTCTCTTTCCCTCTCGGTGCTCTCTGGAACCCCAAGTCTACATATATTTTTCCTTTTGAGCCTATCATTTATTTCCCTTAACTTTTCCTCATGGTCTTTTAATTGTTTTTCTCTTTTTTCCTTTGTGTCTTTCCTTGCCATAGACTTGTCTTCTATTATGCTAATTTTTTCTTCTACCTGATTAACCGTTTTCGTTAGGACCTCCATTTTAGATTGCATCTCATTTAATTGTTTTTTTTAAAGATTTTATTTATTTATTCATGAGAGACATACAGAGAGAGAGAGGGAGGCAGAGACACAGGCCGAGGGAGAAGCAGGCTCCATGCAGGGAGCTCGACGTGGGACTCGATTCTGGGTCTGCAGGATCACACTCTGGGCTGCAGGCGGCGCTAAATCGCTGTGCCACCTGGGCTACTCTCATTTAATTGATTTTTATTTTATTTATTTTTATTTTATTAAAAAAAATTTTTTTAAATTATTTATTTATTTATTATAGTCACACAGAGGGAGAGAGAGAGAAGCAGAGACACAGGCAGAGGGAGAAGCAGGCTACATGCACCGGGAGCCCGACGTGGGATTTGATCCCGGGTCTCCAGGATCGCGCCCTGGGCCAAAGGCAGGCGCTAAACCGTTGCGCCACCCAGGGATCCCCTCATGTAATTGATTTTTAATTTCGGCCTGATCAGATATAAATTTTGCATTCATGAAGTCTCTTAAGTCCTTTATGCTTTTTTCCAGAGCCACCAATAGCTTTATAATTGTGCTTGTCAATTGGCTTTCTGACATCAAATTGTAGTTCATATTCTGTAACTTTGTTGCAGAGAGAGTAGTGTTTTTGCTTCTTTCTTTTGTGGTTAGTTCTTCCTTCTAGTCATTTTGCTCAGTGCAGAGTGGCTGTATGATTGGGCTCAGTCAAGAATATCAACCACGACCTTAGTAAATTTCACCCTAGATAATTCTGAGGAGGTCGGAGACCAGAAATTGAAATCAAAGATCAGAATGAAATAAAACATAAGGCCACTAAGGTGAAAAAGAAGATTTAAAACTATGTTGTAAAAAATAAAAGGCCAAGAATCCCAAAGAAAAAGAAAATGGGATAAAAAGAAGAGAAAAAAAGCAAAAGTAAAGAAAAAAAGGAAAAAAGAATAAAAGGAGGAGCACTGGGAGATGGTAGTGGTGACGAAGTTGTTGTGGACGGAGAATATAGTCTCTTTGACGGGTCCTAGAGGGTGATTGTCTTGGTTCTGAGTTATTAAGTTCTGTTTGTTAGAAGATGCTCAAATTTATATAAACCAGAAGTACTTAGCCCAAACATTGAAAGGAGAAAAAATGAGTGGGAAATGTCAGAGAGGGAGACAGAACATGAGAGACTCCTAACTCTGGGAAACGAACTAGGGGTGGCCGAAGGGGAGGTGGGCAGGGATGGTGGTGACTGGGTGACGGGCACTGAGGGTGGCACTTGATGGGATGAGCACTGGGTGTTATTCTATATGTCAGCAAATTGAATACCAATAAAAAATAAATTTATAAATAAAAAAAAGCTCCAACATTGACTACCAAAACACAAATGACATAAAAGAGGGGTTCAGAATGGGAATGAGGAATCTGGGCATCCCTGAATGGGTCAGTGGTTTAGTACCTGCCCCTTCCTCCCAGGTAGTGATCCTGGAGTCCTGGGATCAAGTTCCACATCAGGCTTCCTTCATGGAGCCTGCGTCTTCCTCTCCCTGTGTCCCTGCCTCTCTCTTTCTCTCTGTGTCTTTCCTGAATAAATAAATAAGATCTTTAAAAATGAAAGGAATCTTACAGAATAAACCAGCATGGTATACCACTGGGTTCTGGGTACATTCTCGTCATGTTTTAGAAGGTATTAACTTCTGCCATTGTAGACCAAAATGATGCAGAGAAAATGAAAAACACAAAACAACAAAAATTATCTTATATATCTCCCAAAATTGAGTATGTTGAAGGGAATCTAGAAATGGAAAATATATCTAAGACCTATAATTATAGAAATATGGAAGGCAAAAAAAGAAGCCTAAAATTGCAGAGGTGGTAAAATAATGTATTTAAGGTGGGGAAAAAAGAAAAAAAAAGGAAATTTACAGCCTGATATAAAAATTAGGGATCCCTGGGTGGTGCAGCGGTTTGGCGCCTGCCTTTGGCCCGGGGCGCGATCCTGGAGACCCAGGATCGAATCCCACATCGGGCTCCCGGTGCATGGAGCCTGCTTCTCCCTCTGCCTGTGTCTCTGCCTCTCTCTCTCTCTCTCTGTGACTATCATAAAAAAAAAAAACAATTAGTTGTACTGGAAAAAGGAAGAAAAAAAATAGGGGTGTTCCCTCTGGTTCTATATACTATAAATCCCTCTGACTTTCCCTGGAGCTTTCCAGCGCTGCTTGGTCAAGAACTTGCTCTTCTCTTGTCCTTCCAGCTGGTGTTCTGGGGGAGGGGTCTGCCGTGCTGATTCTCAGGTGTCTGCATCTGGGGGAGTTGTCCTGCTCCCTGCCGGGTGGGGGTCTCCGGGTGCGGGTCTCCGTGTGAGCTGTTTATCCCGTGAGGCCTTTGTTCCTTGGCGGTCCCTGGCACTCCTCCCAGGCACAGAGTGACACCAGGAGAAACAACAACACTGGCAGCGGCCAGGTCTCCAGCTCTGGAGTCAGATCCCCACGGTAATTAATGCAGTCTTCCCGTCCGCACTGGCCTAGATTCCCCAGGCTGGTGCAGGTGTGGTGATCTGCACAGCTTGGGGGCACCCAGCCAGGAGAGTCCTCGCTGTCCTGTGCCCTCCCTGCCTCTGCGTGTCCTGGGTGGAAACGCAGGATCGTGGGCTGTGTTTGCTCAGCACCCTGGGATCCGGGGCCTGTGTTGCTGGAATCGCATTCTGGGGGACCACGGCTCCCGACGGCAGCAGGGCGCAGACACCTCCTTCAAGATCCACTCGCCTGACCGACTGGCTTCTCCCAGATGCCTCACCGGTTGCATGCATGCTCTAACCCTTTGAGATCGGCCCAGTTTGTGGCGTGCTTTCCCCCGGTTCGCATTTCCTCCTAGAAACTGGAGGCTCCACTGCCTCTCCTGTGAGTCTGCCCAGTTTCCCTGCTTTCTGTCCAGGAAGAATGCAGTGTGGATTTTTTAATGTTCCTGCTTCTCCGTGGCTGGGCTTTCCTGTCCCAGAGGCTTTAGCTTCGGATCTTAGCCCTGCTCCTAGTGGGGCCCCTCCCTCACTTGATTCTTTTTTATTTTTTTCCACCTTCCTCCCTTGTTAGAAGGGAAAACCCTTCTCTCTGTAGCGTTCCGGCTAGTCTCTCTTTAAATATCAGGTTGAATTCATAGGTTTTCAGGATGGTTTCATAGTTATCTAGGTAAGTTGGTGGGGCCAGTTGAGTTGAGGACACTACTCCTCTGCCATCATGCCCCGCCTCTCCCAAACAAAAACTCCGTATCGACATGGATAATTTTTTAATTAAATGGTGCTGAGTTAACTGGATATCCACATGCCAAAGACTGAAGGCTGGACTCTTAATCCCATCATATATAACAACTCAAAATGGAGCAAATAGCTAAATTTGGGAGCTGAAACTATTAACACCTCTTACGGGAAAACATAGGGGGCTAATCCTCATGGCCTTGGACTTTTCAGTGATCTCTTAAATAAGATGTAAAAAACTCAGGCAACAAAGAATAGATCATTTGAACTTCATGAAAATGAAGAACATTGTGCATTAAAGGATGCTGTCAAGAGAGTGAAAAGACAACCACAGAATGGGAGAAAATATTTGCAGATCATATATCTGATAAGGCTTTGATATCTAGAATACATAAAATACTGTTACAACTCAGTAACAGAAAACTAAAAAATGGACAAGGTACTTGAATAGACATTCCTTTAAAAAATTGTGGTAAAATAACATAAAATTTACCATCTTTTAAAAGTTTGTTTAATTAATTAATTAATTTATGACAGACACAGAGAGAGGCAGAGACATAGGTAGAAGGAGAAGCAGACTCCCTCCAGGGAGCCAGATGTGGAACTTGATCCCAGAACCCTGGGATCACGCCCTCAGTCAAAGGCAGACGTTCAACCACTGAGCCACCCAGGTGTCTCAAATTTACCATCTTAACCTTTTTTCAGGTGTATATTTTGTAGTGTTAAGTACATTTCCATTGTTGTGTAACTAATCTCGAGAACATTTTCATCTCGAAAAACTGAAACTCAGAAAAGAAAAACAAAAAATGGATACTTTTTCCATTAAACAACAACTCCGCTTTTTCACTGCCATCCCTTTACTTGTAATCAGTATCTTTGTATTTAAAGTGTGTTTCCTGAAGACAGCATATAATTGGGTCTAGTTTTTTAATCCATGCTGACACCTGACTATATCTACACTGATAATATGACACACTCTCTTAGTTGATATATTTATTTATTTATTGATATATTTAGATCACGTTTAAAGTGGAATTTGATATATATTTGGATCAATATCTGTCATTGCACTTGTTTCCTTTTTTATATTCCCCTTTTTCATCTTTGGTTTTAATTGAACATTTTATATTCATTTATTTTCCTCTTTTAAATTATAAATTATGCTTCTTTTTTAAAAAAAGATTTTATTTTTTCATGGGAGACACACAGAGAAAGAGAGGCAGAGACACAGGCAGAGGGAGAAGCAGGCTCCATTCAGGGAGCCTGTTGTGGGACTCGATCCCAGGTCTCCAGGATCAGGCCCTGGGCTGAAGGCGGCACTAAACCACTGAGCCACCCAGGCTGCCCTAAATTATGCTTCTTATTGTTTACCTTTAGTTGCAGTATACATTAGTATCTCGTTTAAGTCTACTTTTAAATAACAGTACAGGTTTCCCCTGCTATCTTAACATAGAGTGTTCCTATGAAACCTTCCATAATCTGAAATAGCTTACAATGAAGAAGCAATTGCCATACATGGAAATGATTTTGAGCATTCCCAGATCTGAGAAATAACCTCTTTTAGACTTTTCTGATACAAAATGTAGTAATCATTTTGCTATTGAATTCACAAGATAAATTGAGATAAAGCACAAATGCTCACAGAGACATTTAAAAGTTGAGAAGCTCTGTGTGGTTCCCTGGGAAATGAGCTTGGCAGTGCCACTATTCCTGGTTAGGTTGTGCATTGTATCTGTAATAGCCTGCTGCAAAACAAATGCTAATTGCTCTTTTCACTTTTGTCTTTTTTCATAAAAGTGAAAATCCTCTTTGAAAATTATTGAAAACAAATACTAATGTAGGTGTTTCATAAAAGTGGCAGGGCACCTGAGTGACTTAGTTGGTTAGGCATCTGACTCTTGATTTTAGCTCTGGTGATGATTTCAGGATTGTAAGGTAGTGCCCCAAGTAGGCACTGAGCATGGAGCCTGCTTAAGATTCTCTCTCCCTGGCTCTGTTTCCTTCCTTTGACCCTCCCTCTCACATGTGCATGCGTACTCTCGCTCTCTCTCAAAAAAAAGTGGCATACCATAAACTTTAGAAAAGCAGGGTATAGCTGTACATTACTTCACAAGCTGAATAGGTACCTGTAACAGAATATTCTCAATTCCTCTCCTTACTGATAAGCTATTATAATCACCCAATACATTTTTGCTATTATTAGCTTGTACAGTTACCTATTGGGTCAGTTAAAAATAAGAAACAGAAAAGATGTTAATATCACTTTAGTTTATTCCTTCTCTAGTGCTCTTCTTTTTTAAGTGTAGGTCTGTTTTTGACGTGTATAATTTTTTTTCTATCTGAATAACTTTTAACATTTCTTGCAAGGCAAGTCTGCCAGTGACAAATGACTTCAGTTTTTCGTTGAGAAAGACTAGTTTGTTTTCATTTTTGAGGGAACGTTTTGCTGGATACATTATTCTAGCTTGGTATGTATTTTTTTTCTTTCAACATTTAAAATGTTTTATTCCATTCTCTTCCTGCTTGTGTGGTTTCTGACAACAGATCAGATAGGATGCTTATCTTTGTTCCTCTACTGATAAGATGTCTTATTCTTCTGGCTTCTTTTAATATTTTTGTCTGTCTTTGGTTTTCTGTTGTTTATATATGATATAGCTATGTGTAGATACCTGGTATTTATCCTGGTTTGATATTCTGTGTGCTTCCTGCATTTATGGTATCTGTTACTAATTTTGGAAGATTTTCCCACCATTATTATTTCAAATATTTCTTCTGCTCCTGTCTTTTTTTGTATTCCCATTACATGTATGTTACAACTTCAGTAATTGTCCCACAGTTATTAGGTTTTCTGTTCCCTTTTATTTTTTTTCCTTCTTTGTACTTCAGCTGGAAAGTTTCTATTTCTTTTTTCTTTCTTTCCTCTTTCCTTTTCTTTTCCTTTCCCTTTTCCTTCCTTCATTTTTGGAAAGTTTCTGTTGACCTATCATCAACCTTCACTGTTTCTTCCCTCTGCAGGCTCCTTGATTCTTTCCTTCCCTATGTCCAGTCTCCTAAAGAGCACATCACAGGCATTCTTTATTTCTTTCACAATGTTATAGATTTGTAGCATTTCCTTTTGTTTATTTATTACAATTTTCCTCTCTCCGCTTACATTATCTGTTCTTGCATGTTGTCTATTTCTTATTTCTTTCATTGGATTTCTTACCATATTAGTCATAGTTATTTTAGATTCCCCTATCTGATAATTCCAAAGGTCTGTGTCTTAAGTCTACTTTTGATGCTTTGTTTCTTTAGATTCTGCATTTTCTTTTCTTTTTTTGTTTGTTTGTTTTGCCTTCTGGCGTGACTTGTAATTTTTTGGAAAGCCAAATACGGTGTTTCTGGTAATGGGAGTTTAGGTTATTAGGCTTTTAATGTGAGCCTTTATGTTAATCTGGATAGTAACTGGGTTATGTGGTATTTGCTGTAGCTGTAGGTACCAGAGGATTCATTTTCTTATAATTCCTTTGTTTTAATTATTTTTCTCCCCAATTGTCTTTTAGTTTTGCTAAGAATTCATTCCTTTTTTTTAATGTAGGCTTCATGTCCAGTGTGGATCCCAGTGTAGGGCTTAAAGCATGACCCTGAGATCAAGTCCTGAGCTGAGATCAAGAGTTGGATACTTAACAAACTGAGCCACCAGGCACCCTGCTAAGAATTCCTTTTTATTTTTTATTTTATTTTATTTTTAAAGATTTTATTTATTTATTCATGAGAGACACACACAGAGAGAGGCAGAGACACAGGCAGAGGGAGAAGCAGGCTCCACGCAGGGAGCCCGATGTGGGACTCGATCCCAGGTCTCCAGGATCATGCCCTGGGCCAAAGACAGACGCTCAACCGCTGAGCCACCCAGGCATCCAAGAATTCCTTTTTAAACAGAGTCTATATTGTGCTTTCTCGTTTGAAATTCGGTTATTATACTGAATCTGTGTTGATGTGGTGATAAGGAGTTGATGAGGGATAATATTTTATAATCTTATGAATAAATCTTCATTAATTTTAGTGGTTCTGAGTCCCTAGACTAAGGCGTTCAGAAGCGTTTCTTAGCTATGCCCCACCCTTAGGTGAGACAGCCACACTAGAGGAGGCTGAGGTCGTCCAGTTGCTCTCCCTCTAGGTAGATTTTGTCCTATTAAAGTAGTTTGCTTTGTGCTTGCTTCAGCAGCACATATACTAAAGTAGTTTGCCTTGAAGGCATGACTTTGGTAAGAGGCTGCTTTGGATATATTCCAGTATGGCTACTTCCCTCTCCTGCTCAGGGGCACAAGAAGATTTACTGCAAATCTAAACTGTGAAAATCTGAAAATCTTCTGGGGGCTCCTGGAAGTAAAACCCAGGAAAGTTCATTCCCCCTGCCCAAATTGGGACCCCTTGATTTTTTTAACTCTCAAATTAATTAATACTTGGCCTCTAACAATTCATCAGTTACCATAAAGTGTTCCTACACAGATAAGCTGTATCAGCCTACCTGCCTGGTTTTCTTGTTGATTTGCCCTGTGATTTCAGTTCTCTAGAGGATGTATGATAATTTATTGCTTTTCAGTTTGTTCATCTTTTTTCTTGTTAGCCTAAGAGTAAGGACTTCTAAGCCCCTTACATGTTGTAGCTGACTGGCTATTTTTTTTTTTCCCCCTTAAATAAATGGACCTATATAAAATGGCATAATTGTCTGCGGCTTTAATTTTGGTGCTCTCTTTTGTTTTAAATGCTTGTATTATACCTTTCAGGTCTTGGCCATTATGAGGATCAGGTTCTAATTTTAGTTGAAAGTTTTAGGAATTGATTTTATAATGATTTGCTTCTCTAATCTTTGTTGTTGGTGCATCCATGTGAAGATTGTGTGGTAAGTGCAGTAAGCATGAGTAGTAAAACCAGAGAACTCAGGTAATTTTATGTGTCCATGAAGTGCTTTATTAAAAAAATTAAACCCAAACCAGTAAATATATATGAAATAAATATGAGTATATGAATTAATATGAAATAAAGATGACAATGTAGAAAGATGGAAATACTTTGGAAAAGTACGCTGTAGTAACTGAAAGTACTTTTGTGAACATCTTAATATATCCTTAGTCCTTTTAAGTATTTTCAGTTTTGAGGATTATCCATTAGGATAACTTGCTTTCTGTTTACTAAATTTTATTAGTCACTGTTGCTTGAATTCCCCTAAGGGATTCGGTGTAGGGTAGGCTTTGGAGAATAGAGTTCCTGATTTTCTATTTAGTAGTTGCAAGTGAAAATTATTTAACTCCCTCATTGCAGTCAGCAGATATGTGCCTTTCTGAGCCTCAGTTTCCTGAGTAATAAAATTCTCATGCAGTTTAAATCAGGCCAGTGTATAAAATATCAAATATTAAAATTTGGTAAGGTTATGTACAGAAACCCAAGACATATGGACCCACTAAGAAAAATTCCACCATTTACCCTAACAGCTGCTCTTCTGGTAGTTGATGTTCAGTGGCCTGGTAGAAACCTGCATGGGACTATATCACATTTGGGAATAAACTCAAGGCATAACAATTTTATAGACAATTAGACTATTTCATAGGCTTATATATTTAATATTTGATAGCTTTTTAAAAATTATTTTATTATTTTTAAAATTTTTTTAAATTTATTCATGAGAGACACAGAGAGAGGCAGAGACACAGGCAGAGGGAGAAGCAGGCTCCATGCAGGAAGCCCGATGCGGGCTTGATCCTGGGACCCTGGGATCACGCCCTGAGCCAAAGGCAGACACTCTCAGCTGCTGAGCCACCCAGGTGTCCGTTCATTTTCCTTTGTTTCCATGTCCCTTTTTATTTCTTCTTTGATTTCCTGGTTGACACATTCATTGTTTACTTGCATGTTATTTAACCTCAATTTATTTGTGGTCTTTCCAGATTTTTTCTTATGTTTGACTTCTAGTTTTATAGTGTGGTTAGAAATTATGTATAGAAAAAAAAAGAAATTATGTATAGTATGACTTCAGTATTTGTGAATTTGTTGGGGTTTGTGGGCTAACGTGAAGATAAGTTTTATTATTCCAATAATATGGCAATTAAAATTTAATGGTATTTCCTTCAGAGTTTTAAATTCTTAGAATTTTGTAGATGAAGTCCCATTTGAACTATTTTTAGTCTGTATATTGATTCATGTGGCTCAAATTCACTCATTTAACTGCTATATATAGTATTCTGTTATGTGAACAGATAGTATATTCATTGTTTTTGTTTGTGAATAATTGAGTTATTTCCAGATTTTCTCTAGTGTAAGCAGTGCTGCAATTTGTACATTCTTTTTTCATATCTTTAGCGACCATGTGCAACACAAACCTCTTTCTTTTCCTAAAGATTTCTGTATCTGAGTGTGAGAGAGCCGAGGTGGGGGAGAGGGGAGTATGAGGGGGGGACAGAGGAAGAAGGAGAAGCAGACTCCCTGCTGTGCAGGGAGCCTGATGCAGGGCTCCATCCCATGACCCTGGGATCATGACCTGAGCTGAAGGCAGACACTTAACTGAATGAGCCACCCAGGTGCTGTGCCCCCCCCAACACAAACTTTCTAAGTAACTTTATAATATTTGCCTGATATATCAGACATTTAAAAAATATTTACTGTTTTTAAGTGTATGATTCATTGCCTTTAAGTACATACATTGGCATTCTTGTGCAACTGTTCTCCATTTCCAGAACTTTTTCATCATTTGCAACACAAAACTTTACCCATTAAATAGTAATTGTGTATTTCCTCCCCTTTCCAGCCCTCTAATGTGCTGTCTCTATGAATTTGACTATTTTAGGAACCTTAACTAAGTGGAATTATACAATATTTGTCCTTTGTTGTGTTTGACTTAATCATTTAGTATAATGTTTTCAAAGTTAATTTATATTATAGCATGTGTCAGTATTTCACTTCTTTTTGGGGAATATTATTCCTTTTATTTCATGTATTGTATTTTGTTTTTCCATTCATCTGTCTTTGATGGATGTTGGTTATTTGTACCTTTTGGCTCTTGTAAATAATGCTGGTATGAATGTTCTTGTGTAAATATCTGAGTCCCAGCTTTCATTTCTTTTGGATATATACTTGGGGTTTTAATTGCTGGGTCATATGGTAATTCCATGTTTAACTTTTTGAAGTATTACCATACTGTTTTTCTACCAGCAAACCATTCAGTATTCCTACCAGCAGTACATTCAAGGTTCCAATTTCTCCACTTCTTCATCAACACTTGTTATTTAAAAAAACAAAAAAAAAAAAACAAAAAAAACCACTTGTTATTTTTCATTTTTTTTGTAATACAAATGGATGTGAAATGGTATATCATTTGGTTTTGATTTGCTTTTCTCTAATGATAATGATTGGCAATGTAGAGGCTCTTTTTGTGTGCTCATTGTGTATTTGTACCTCTTTTCTTCTTGAGAAATATTTAAGTCATTTGCTTATTTTTAATTTTTCTTTGTTGTTGAGTTCTAGGATTTTCTTATATCCTGTGGATATTAATACCATTTCAGATATATGATTTGGAAATATTTTCTCATACTCTGTGGGTTGTCTTTTCACTCTATTGATGGTATTCTTTTTTTTTTAAATTTTTTTAAAATTTATTTATGATAGTCACAGAGAGAGATTGAGAGAGAGGCAGAGACACAGGCAGAGGGAGAAGCAGGCTCCATGCACCGGGAGCCTGACGTGGGACTCGATCCCGGGTCTCCAGGATCTCACCCTGGGCCAAAGGCAGGCGCCAAACTGCTGCGCCGCCCAGGGATCCCGATGGTATTCTTTGATGCACAAAAGGTTTTCATTTTTTTCTTTTGTTGCCTTGTAGTTTTGGTGTCCCATTTAAGAAATCATCATGAAATCCAATGTCATGAAGATTTTTTCCCCATGTTTTCTTCCAGTAATTTAATACTTTCAGCTACTGTGTTTAGTTCTTTGATGCATTTTGTGTTAATTTTTATATGTGATGTCAGGCAAGGGTCCAGCTTAATTCTTTGGCATGTCTATATCCAGTTTTCCCAGCACTATTTGTTGAAAGAACTGCCCTTTCTCAGTTGAATGATCTTGACACCCTTGTTGAAAATCACTGGCCATATCTACACAAGGGTTTAGTTTTGAAATTTCTGTTCCATTGGTCTGTATGTTTGTTTTTAAGGCAGTACCACAGTGTTTCAGTTACTTTAGCTCTGCTGTTAGTTTTGAAATAAAGAAGTGTGAGTTCTTGAACTTTTGTTTTTCATGATTGTTTTGGTTTTCAGGATTCATTGAGCTTCTCCATGAATTTTAGGATGGGTTTTTCTGCTTTTGCAAAAAATACTGTTGGGATTTTGATAGGAGTTGAAATGAATATCTACGTCATTTGTGTAGTATTTTCATTTTAATAATATGAACTTTTTTCTAATCCATCAACACAGGGTATCTTTCCATTTATTTGTGTCTTTAGTTTCTTTCAGCAGTAAAAATACTGCTGTTTTGCAATTTTCAGTGTACTAATCTTTTGCCTCCTTGGTCAAATTAATTCTAAAATATTTAATTGTTTTCAATGCTATTGTAAATGGAATTGTTTTCATAGTTTCCATTTTGGACTGTTCAGTGTTAATGTATAGAAATGCAACTGGGGGATCCCTGGGTGGCCCCTGGGTGGCGCAGCGGTTTAGCGCCTGCCTTTGGCCCAGGGCGTGATCCTGGAGACCCAGGATCAAATCCCACATCGGGCTCCCTGCATGGAGCCTGCTTCTCCCTCTGCCTGTGTCTCTGCCTCTCTCTCCCTCTCTGTGTGTGACTATCATAAATAAATAAAAATTAAAAAAAAATGCAACTGGTTTTTGTGTGTTGATTTTGTATCTACTAACTGTACTGAATTTTGTTATTAACTCTCTCAGAAATTTTTTGTGATTTATTTAAGGTTTTCTTCATTTAAGATTCCATGTGTGAACAGAGATAATATAACTCTTTCCAGGCTGGATAATAATATTTTTATCTATGCTATTTTAAACAGTCATGAAGTGAACAAAAATTTTTAAGTATTTACTGTTCATTTTTCTATGACAAAACCATTTTGGTCATTATGATCATACCCATGATCATTTAACCGAATTTCAGAGACTGTATGGTCCATTGTTGTGTCTTAAACACAGCAGCTCATTTATGGGAACAGGTAGATGAATGAGATGAAAGTGAAAAATAGTTTTGTAAGGCATTATTATTGAATGAAAGTGGGTAATAAATACACAGACTTTTTCTTAAAACTGCATATGAATATATATTTATCTCATAATAAAAAATATAACATAAGTGACTAGTTCTTCTAAACATATATATCTCCAAAATAATAGTACAGAAGAGTACACATATAATATCTGGAATTCCACAGTTTATCATGGAAATAAAGTAGTAAGACTTTAAAGGGAAAGAACACAGCTTATAGTTAAGAATACTGACATCAGGACTCAATTTGTTTAAATTTAGTTATTCATGATATGGTTAGCTTACAGGAAGAATTAAATTTTTTTTGATCTGCTTGCAGATAGGTCAGATTTCGCAAATCATCAGTATCAGGCCAGTATTGAAATTGTGTGACTGTCAGCCTGAAGGCTGAATACATTGTTCCTCAATGGAGATTTTTAACTACTCTTAAAGGATGGTTTTAAGGACTTACTTAGCACCTACAGTTAAGTAATGTACATAGTATTGATTGAGTCAGCTATACATTTGGTAAAGGCCTGAGGAAGAGTGTGACAGCCATGTCTGGATTTAATAAAAAATATCATTTTAATAAAGTTCACAATTATAAAACTGGTAAGTTAACGTTTATGGTTTTTGCCATAGGAATATGGGCAGCCTGGGTGGCTCCGCAGTTTAGTGCCGCCTTTGGCCCAGGGCCTGATACTGGAGACCCGGGATTGAGCCCTACGTCGGGCTCCCTGCGTGGAGCCTGCTTCTCCTTCTGCCTGTGTCTCTGCCTCTCTCTCTGCATCTCTCATGAATAAATAAAAAAATAAAAGGAATATTATGTAGTTTACAAAAGGTTTGATAAATGTTGCCTTTTTAAACAGTTGGTTTGATGTGTTTATTTTTTTATTTTATTTTATTTTATTTTTTTAAAGATTTTATTTATTTAAAGATTTATTTATTCATGAGACAGAGAGAGAGAGAGAGAGAGAGAGAGAGAGAGGCGGAAAAGCAGGCTCCACGCAGGGATCCTGACGTGGGACCCAATCCCGGGTCTCCAGGATCATACCCCGGGCTGAAGGTTGCTCTAAACCGCTGGGCCAATGGGGCTGCCCGTTTGATGTGTTTAAAATACCATCTCCACAAATGAGACTTACACAATTACAAGGATCATCTGTCAACTGTGATTCTAGAAATGAGGCAGATTTTGGAAACTAACATCAGAGTTTTTATATGCAGATGAGTATTTTTCTTCTAAGTGTTCGCTGTAGGAGACCATGCTGATGTCAGTGATGTCATTCCTGAGGACATTTTTTGAGAACCCTCCTATTGTAACCCATTTAGATGTCGTGCAAGAAAATAAATCTTTAGATATACTTCAGATTTTGGCAAAAAGTAATTTGAACCAACTTGATAACTTGCCATATTTGACTCTAAATGACATTTGGCTATTTGTAAAAAAAAATCACAAATCACAACCACCCTCAAAGAGGGAAAATTTTTCAAATAAATGGGCAAAATTTTTTAGGTATCAAAACATTTTTTTTTTACTATTTGGCTTCTACCCGGTCTCGTAATTTATAATATTGCACAAATATGTTTTTATAAAAGTGCTATCCTTCACAGAAGGAAAGATTTCTACTGATTGTATACAGTTTTAATTTTTTGCATTTGGTGGTTATATATCAGTGGATTACACTGATTTATCCATAGTCCTGACCTTGGCCAGCTGCAGCACGAATTCTTGTGGTTGGATTTCTGTGAATTCTAGGAATGAGTGAGAAAATGATTATTCTGCTAGTTTGCTGTACTCCTTCCTAAAGAATAACTTTTTGCTCTTTGTAATCTATTGATGGGACCAGATGTAGAATGACATTCATTCTTATTTTTGAATTTTCGTTACAAAGACTATTGGGTAGGGCAGCCGGGGGG
Source organism: Nyctereutes procyonoides (assembly GCF_905146905.1). Taxonomy (NCBI): domain Eukaryota; kingdom Metazoa; phylum Chordata; class Mammalia; order Carnivora; family Canidae; genus Nyctereutes; species Nyctereutes procyonoides. The sequence goes on along the minus strand of NW_026575125.1, from coordinate 58,802,726 downwards.
GGGGGGGGTCGGTGGCTCAGCGGTTTAGTGCTGCGTTCAGCCCAGGGTGTGATCCCTGGAGACCCAAGATCGAGTCCCATGTTGGGTCCCTGCATGGAGCCTGCTTCTCCCTCTGCCTATGTCTCTACCTCTCTGCCCCCCCCTTCTCTCTCTCTCTCTCTGTGTGTCTCTCATGAATAAATAAAAATCTTAAAAAAAAACAAGGACACTTGGGTAGATCTTTTGCTCTGGTTCCATTTTCTAATTTAAGATTAAGGGCTCTGAGTAACTCAGTAACTTTTCATACATTTAAGTGTTTTCAAAAGCAAGATTATGGCAAAAAGAAATTAGACCAAGTCTTGGTACCTTTATTTTAGAAGCAAGTTTGTTTCAAAGGTTTGTAAAACAAAAAAATAAAACAAACTCTCTTCATCAAAACAAAACAACCAAAATCCCACACAATAGCATGTCTTTTATATCTCGTTTCTTTTTCTTTCCCTTCATATCCTGGGTTCTCCCTAGCCAAACATAGGACAGTGGTGCAGAAGGGACTATTGGAGTTGGGGTGGGCCCAGTGCACTGCTTGAATGGGGATGGTTCCTGGCCCAGTAACCAATAACATAGCTCTTAGCTGATTCAGTGTTTTAATTTTCATTCTGTTTATTATTAGTGAGATTGCAGTGCTTTTTCTGCCAATTTTTTTTACATGTGTATTCCCTTTTAAAAAATTATTTCTGTTTTTTATTCATTATCTACTGTGACTTCAGTAGCTTTAAACATATAATGAGGATGTCTTTATCTCCTTATTTTCAAGTTATTTGCCTTTTACATTTTAGTTATGGATATTTTTGGAAGTGTATGCACAAGTTTTATTTTTTTATGTAAATGTGTAGGTATATTCTTGAATTTCTACCCCCTGCATTTTTATTGAACAAATACACTATTTAAACCAATTTAGTTTATAATTCAACTTTATTTTTATAATTCAACTTTTTTAAAGAAAATTTATAAACAAAATTTATAATATTAAAAAAAGAAAATTTATAATATTGTATGCATTTGTCACACTTTGTAATTCTAGAACATTTTCATTGCTCCAAAAAGTAGCCTGTACCTCCCAATACTACACTTACTTAATCCCCTGGAAATCACTGATCTTCATGTCTCTTTAGAATTGCCTAATCTGGGGGGATCCCTGGGTGGCGCAGCGGTTTGGCGCCTGCCTTTGGCCCAGGGCACGATCCTGGAGACCCAGGATCAAATCCCATATCTGGCTCCCGGTGCATGGAGCCTGCTTCTCCCTCTGCCTGTGTCTCTGTGTCTGTCTGTCTCTCTCTCTCTCTCTCTCTCTCATAAATAAATAAATAAAAATTGAAAAAAGAAAAAAAAAGAATTGCCTAATCTGGACATTTCAAATATGTACATGGAATCATCCAATATGTGGCATTGTGCACTTGCCTTTTGTAGCATAATATTTGCAAGTGTTATCTCTGTGTTAACATGGATGGATATTTTACTGCTGTTATCAGGACATAAAATTCCATTGCTTATTTATCAGTTGGTAAACACATAGGTACTTTTTACTTTTTTGCCTATTATGAATATTACTGCCATTTGTGTACAGTAGTTTTTGAGTGGACATAGGATTTAATTCTTTTGGATATATATCTAGGAATGGAATTACTGAGTCATTTGGTAACTGTGTTTATTAACTTTTTGAAGTACTACTAAATTGTTTTTCAGAATGACTGCACCAAGTTACATCTCCATCAGGAATGTCTGTGGATTCCAGTTTCTCTACACTCATGCCAGCCCTTATTTTTCATTTTGAAAATTATTATATCCACATTACTTAGTGTGAAATAGTGTCTTGTAGTTTTGATTTGCATTTTTCTAATGATTAATAATCTTGAACATTTTCCATTTGTTTACTAGTGCTTTGTATATCTTCTTGGAGAAGTGCTTATCTATATCCTTTGCCCATTTGTAAATTGGGTTCTTTCTATTTATTCAGTTATAAAAATTCTTTATTAAAAGAAAAAGGTGCTTTTAAAGGAGATATATCATCTTATTGAAGAATATATATATTATGTAAAAGGATAGTAATACCTTTTCAGATATATGATTTGGATTTTTTATATATATGTATATATATATTTTTTATTGAAGTTTGATTTGTCAACATATAGTATAACACCCAGTGTTCATCCCAAAAAGTAGCCTCCTCAGTGCCCGTCACCCAGTCACCCCATTCCACTGCCCACCTCCCCTTCCACTTCCCCTTGTTAATTTCCCAGAGTTAGGAGTCTCTCATGTATTTCATCCCCTCTAATTTTTCCCCACTCATTTCCCCTTTTCCTTATAATCCCTTTCACTATTTCTTACATTCCCCATATGAATGAAACCATATGATGATTGTCCTTCTCTGATTGACTTATTTCACTCAGCATAATACCCTCCAGTTCCATTCACATCGAAGCAAGTAGCTCTACTTTTAACTCTTTGAGGAACCTCCACACAGTTTTCCAGAGTGGTTGTACCAGTTGACATTCCCACCAACAGTGCAAGAGGGTTCCCCTTTCTCTACATCCTCTCCAACATCTGTTGTTTCCTGTCTTAATTGTCACCATTCTAACTGCTGTGAGGTGGTATCCTATTGTGGTTTTGATTTGTATTTCCCTGATGACAAGTGATGCAGAGCATTTTCTCATGGTCACGTGTATGTTGTGTCTTTGGTGAAATTCCTGGTCATGTCTTCTGCCCATTTCATAATTGGATTTTTGGTTTTTTGGGTGTTGAGTTTAATAAGTTCTTTATAGATCTTGGATACTAGCCCCTTATTTGATATGTCATTTGCAAACATATTCTCCCATTCTGTAGGTTGTCTTTTAGTTTTGTTGACTGTATCTTTCCTGTGCAAAAGCTTCTTATCTTGATGAAGTCCCAATAGTTCATTTTTGCTTTTGTTTCTTTTGCCTTTGTGGATGTATCTTGCAAGAAGTTACTGTGGCTGAGTTCAAAAAGGGTGTTGCCTGTGTTCTCCTCTAGGATTTTGATGGAATCTTGTCTCACATTTAGATCTTTCATCCATTTTGAGTTTCTCTTTGTGTATGGTGAAAGAGAGTGGTCTAGTTTCATTCTTCTGCATGTGGATGTCCAATTTTCCCAGCACCATTTATTGAAGAGACTTTCTTCCAATGGATAGTCTTTCCTCCTTTATCGAATATTAGTTGACCATAAAGTTCAGGGTCCACCTCTGGGTTCTCTGTTCTGTTCCACTGATCTATGTGTCTGTTTTTGTGCCAGTATCATTGTCTTGATGATCACAGGTTTGTAGTACAGCTTGAAATCCAGCATTGTGATGCCCCCGGATCTGGTTTTCTTTTTCAATATTCCCCTGGCTATTTGGGGTCTTTTCTGATTCCGTACAAATCTTAAGATTATTTGTTCCAACTCTGTGAAGGAAGTCCATGGTACTGTGATAGGGATTGCATTGAACGTGTAAATTGCCCTGGATAGCGTAGACATTTTCACAATATTCATTCTTCCAATCCATGAACATGGATGTTTTTCCATCTCTTTGTGTCTTCCTCATTTTCTTTCAGAAATGTTCTGTAGTTTTTAGGGTATAGATCCTTTACCTCTTTGGTTAGGTTTATTCCTAGGTATCTCATGCTTTTGGGTGCAATTGTCAATGGGATTGACTCCTTAATTTTTCTTTCTTCAGTCTCATTGTTAGTGTATAGAAATGCCACTGATTTTTGGGCATTGATTTTGTATCCTGCCACACTGTCGAATTGCTGTAGGAGTCCTCGCAATCTTGGGTTGGAGACTTTTGGGTTTTTTGCATATGGTATTGTGTTATTTGTGAAGAGGGAAACATCTTTGCCAGTTTGAATGCATTTTATTTCTTTTGGTTGCCTGATCGCTGAGGCGAGTACTATGTTGAATAGCAGTGGTAAGAGTGGACCTCCCTGTCGTCTTCCTGATCTTAGGAGAAAGGCTCCCAGTGTTTCCCCATTGAGAATGATATTTGCTGTGGGCTTTTTGTAGATGGCTTTTAAGATGCTGAGGAATGTTCCCTCTGTCCCTACACTCTGAAGAGTTTTGATCAGGAATGGATGCAGTGTTTTGTCAAATGCTTTCTCTGCATCTTTTGAGAAGATCATATGGTTCTTGTTTTTTCTTTTGTTGATAAGATCTATCATGTTGATTATTTTACAAGTGTTGAATCAACTTTGCATCCCAGCGAGAAGTCCCACTTGGTCATGGTGAATAACATTTCTAATGCACTGTTGAATCCTATTGGCTAGTGTCTTGTTGAGAATTTTTGCATCTGTGTTCATCAGGGATATTGGTCTATAATTCTCATTTTTGGTGGAGTCTTTGTCTGGTTTTGGAATCAAGGTGATGCTGGCCTCATAAAGTGATTTTGGACGTATTCTGTCCCTTTCTGTCTTTCGGAACAGCTTTAGTAGAGTAGGTATTATTTCTTCTTTAAAAGTTTGATAGAATTCCCCTGGGAAGCCATCTGGCCCTGGACTTTTGTGTCTTCGGAGGTTTTTGATAACTGCTTCAATTTTCTCTCTGGTTATTGGCCTGTTCAGGTTTTCTCTTTCTTCCTGTTTCTGTTTTGGTAATTTGTGGGTTTCCAGAACTGCATGCATTCCTCTAGATTGCCTTATTTATTGGCATATAGCTGCTCACATATGTTTTTAAAATCCTTTGTATTTCTTTGGTATTGGTTGTGATCTCTCCTGTTTCATTCATGATTTTATTAATTTGAGTATTTTTTAATAAGGCTGGGTAATGGTTTATTTTATCTTATAATACTTTTAAAGAATCAGCTCCTGGTTTAGTTGATCCGTTCTGCAGTTCTTCTGGTCCCTATTTCATTGATTTCTGATCAAATATTTATTATCTCTCGGCCTCTGCTTGGTGTAGGTTTTATTTGCTGTTATTTCTTCATTCTTTTGAGTGTGAGGTTAGCTTGTGTATTTGAGTTTTTTCCAATTTTTACGGAGGCTTGTATTGCGATGTATTTCCCTCTTAGGACCATTTTTGCTGTATCCCAAAGATTATGAATGGTGTATCTTCATTTTCATTAGTTTCCATGAGTCTTTTTAATTCTTCTTTGATTTCCTTGGTTGACCCATTCATCCTTTAGTGGGATGCTCTTTAACCTCCATGTATTTGAGTTTCTTCCAAATTTTTTCTTGTGATTGAGTTCTAGTTTCAAAGCACTGTGGTCTGAAAATATGCAGGGGGAGCATCCCAATGTTTTGGTATCAGTTGAGACCTGATTTGTGACCCAGTATGTGGTCTATTCTGGAGAAAGTTCCATGTGCACTTGAGAAGAATGTGTATTCAGTTGCATTTGGATGTAAAGTTCTGTAGATATCTGTGAAATCCATCTGGTCCAGTGTATCATTTAAAGCTCTTGTTTCTTTGGGGATGTGCTTAGAATATCTGTCATTTGTAGAAAGCGCCATGTTGAAGTCTCCTACTATTTGTGTATTATTATCTATGTCTTTACTTTGGTTATTAATTGATACACTTGGCAGCTCCCACATTAGGGGTATAAATCTTCATGATTGTTTGGTCTTCTTGTTGGATAGACCCTTTAAGTATAGTATAGTGTCCCTTTTCATCTCTTTCTACCGTCTTTAGGATAAACTTTAATTTATCTGGTATGAGGATTGCTACCCCAGTTTTCTTTTGAGGACCATTTCAGTGGTAAATGGTTCTCCCTCCTTTCATTTTCAGGCTGGAGGTGTCCTGAGGTATCAAATGAGTCTTTAGTAGATAACAAATTGTTGGTCTTGCTTTTTTATCCCGTCTGAAACCTTTCATCTTTTGATGGGATTATTTAGCTCATTCATGTTCAGAGTAACTATTGAAAGATACAAATTTAGTGTCATCATAATACTCTTCAGAATCTGTTTTTGTTGATTATTTCTTTGGGACTCCTCTTTCTTTTACAGGGTCCCCCTTAATTTTTCTTGCAGAGTTGGTTTGGGGGTCACATATTCTTTCAGTTTTTGCCTTTATCTTTATCTCTCCTTCTATTTTGAATGTCAGTCTTTCTGGATAATGTGTTCTTGCCTGCATGTTCTTCTTGTTTAGTACCTTAAATATATCATACCAGCCCTTTTTGCCCTGCCAGGTCTCTGTTTAGAAGTCTTTGGTTAATCTGATATTTCTCCCCATATAAGTTAAGAATTTCTGGTCTCTTGCTGCTTTCAGGATTTTCTCTTTATCTTTGGAATTTGCAAGTTACACTATTAAATATCGAGGTATTGAACGGTTTTTATTGATTTTGTGCTGATTTCTCCTGGATCAGAATTTTTGTTTCCCTCCCCCAATTAGGGAAGTTCTCCTCTATGATTTGTTCAAATATACATTTTGGCCCTCGTCCCTCTTGGCATTTTCTACAACCCCACTTATACGTATATTCTTTCTTCTGAGGCTATCATTTATTTTCCTTAACCTTTCCTCATGGTTTTTTAATTGTTTTTCTCTTTTTTTCCTCGCCCTCCTTTAGTACCATCAAGTTGTCTTGTATGTCACTCACTATTTCTTTCACTTCATTAACTCTAGCTGTTAGGACATCCAGTTTGGATTGCATCTCATTTAATTGATTTTCAATTTCAGCATGATTAGATATAAATTCTGCACTAAGAAAATCTCTAGAGTCCTTTATGCTTTTTTTTTCCAGAGCCACCTGTAGCTTTATAATTGTGTTCCTGAATTGGCTTTCTGACATCGAATTGTAATCCATATTGTGTAACTCCGTGGCAGAGAGTACTGGTTTTGCTTCTTTATTTTGTGGTGAATTCTTCCTTCTAGTCATTTTGTTCAGTGCAGAGTGACTGTGTATGAGTGGGCTGAGTCAAGAATATCAACCACAACCTAAGTAAATTTCACCATAGGTTATTCTGACAAAGTCAGAGACCAGAAAATGAAAACAAAGATCATGAGCAAATAAAACAAAAAGGACTGCTAAAGTGAAAAACAAATTTGAAAACCAAGTATTAAAAAATAAATGTCCAGAAATCCCATAGAAGAAGAAAAAAAAAGAAAAGAAAAGAAAAAACCAAAAGTATAGAGGAAAATGGGAAGAGGGGGGACTGGGAGATGGTGGTGGTGAAGAATTTGTGGTGGAGTGAGAATGTTGTCCTCTTGAGGGGTCCTAGAAGGTGATCCTCTAGGTTCTTAGTGTATTAAATTCTGTATGTTAGAAGATGGTGAATCCCGAATTTATATAAACCAGCAATACTGGGCAGCCTGGGTGGCTCAGCGGGCAGCCTGCTTGGCTCAGCGGTTTAAGCGCCTGTCTTCAGCCTAGGGCGTGATCCTGGAGACCCGGGATTGAGTCCCACATCGGGCTCCCTGCATGGAGCTCTGCCTGTGTCTCTGTGTCTCTCTGTGTCTATCATGAATAAATAAATAAAATCTTAAAAAAAATATACCAGCAATACTTGTAGAAAGCCCCAACAATGACCACCAAAACATAATCGAGATACAAAAGGGGGGCAGAATGGGAAGGAAGAGAGAATATAATCTCACAGAATGAACCAGCATGGTATTCCACTTTATTCTGGGTTGCATGCTGGTCATATTTTAGAAGATACTATCTTCTTCCATTGTAGATCAAAAGTAGGAGAGAAAAGAAAAAAACACCAAACAAAATCCCATATCTCATATATCCTAAAATTTAGTTGAGTATGTTGACAGGAATCTAGAAGTGAAAAATGTATCTGAGACATGTGATTATAGATATGTGAAAGTCAAAATGGAAGAAACTTAAAAATGAAGAGCTGGTAAAATATTGTAGTTAAGGTGGGAAAAGTGAAAAAATATTGGAAATTTTTAGTCTGATATAAAAATGAGTTGTCATGGAAAAAGGAAAGAAAAGAGGGGGAGACCCTCTAGTTCTATATATTATGTGCCCTCGATATTCCATTGGTCCAGAGCTTTCTAATTTTGGTTGGCCAAGAACTTGCTCTTGCCCTGTTCTTCAGCATGTCTTCTGGGGGAGGGGCCTGCTGTGCTGATTCTCATTTGTGTGTGCCTGGGTGGTGATGCTCAACCAGGGTGCTGGCTCAGTGGGAGCTGTTTATCCTGTGAGGTCTTTGTTTTCTGGCGGCCCCACCTGTCCCAGGTACCAGGTGAAACAAGGATGAAAAACAATGGATGTGGCCAGATTTCCAGATGTGGAGTCAGCTCCCAGCAGTAACTACCTCATTCTCCCTGTCTGTACTGGCTTTGATGCTCCCAGGCGACGCAGGTGCACTGATCTGCACAGCTTGGCAGTGCCCAGTGACAGCAGAGTTTTCGCTGTCCTGTGCCTTCCCTGCTTCAGCCTGTCCCAGAGGGAGAGCAGGATCCCAGGCTTTGTCTGCCTGGGCACAGTGGCAGCCAGGGCCCTTTGCTGGTGAAACCACACTCCTGGGGCCGGGGCTCCCGACGGCAATGGAGCACAGTGAGCTCCCTCCGGAGCCTTCCCACCTAACCACCTGGCTTCTCCCAAATACCCCGAGGGCTGCAGCGCTGGAGTCCTTTACCGAGATTGGTCCCAGGTTTCCAGTGAGCTTTCCCCTGGTGCACTTCCTCTAATAGTGACCTCAGGAATCTGGACGCTTCACTGCCCCTCATGAGATTCTGCCCGATTTCCCTGCTAAGCACTTTCCACCTGGGAAAACTCCAGTGCAGATTTTTAAAGTTCCCGCTTCTCCAGGGCTTGGCTTTCCTGTCCCAGATGCTTTCCCCTCTTGCTTTAGCCCAGCTCCTCATGTGACCCCTCCTTCACTTTATTTATTTTTCTTTCTTTCTTTTTTTTCCGGCTTCCTACCATGCTAAAAGGGAAAACTTTTCTCTCTGTAGCATTCCATCTGTTCTCTCTTTAAATCTCAGGTCTAGGGCAGCCCCGGTGGTCCAGTGGTTTGGTGCCGCCAGCAGCCCGGGGTGTGGTCCTGGAGACCCGGGATCCAGTCCCACGTTGGGCTCTCTGTGTGGAGCCTGCTTCTCCCTCTGCCTGTGTCTCTGCCTCTCTCTTTCCCTGTGTCTCTCATGAATAAATTGATAAAATCTTTAAAAAAAAATCTCAGGTCTAATTCGTAGGTGTTCAGGATGTTTTGAAAGTTATCTAGGTAATTTGGTGGGACCAGGTGAGTTGAGGACTCCTACTCCTCCGCCATCTTGCCCTGCCCTCCTATATGATTTGAAAATAGTTTTCAGTTGTATGGCTTGTCTCTTCACGTGCTTTATGGTATCTTTTGGTACACAAAGATTTGAATTTCAATGAAGTTAGTTTTATGTATTTTTCCTCTTTTCAATTTAGGAAATCCTGTATTAGAAATGGGATACATATTTATTTTTTGCATTCTTTTGAGCTTTTAACTTTCAATACTCTATTGGATTACAGATGTACTTATTATGTAACTTAGCAGATATGCTGTAAGAATTTAGTTACATAAATATTTCCCTGGGAATCTGTGTGCTCTTCTAAGTCCTATTTTAGATTTTCTTCATCTTTCTGTCATTTATACAATTATTCTGTGAAAAGCTGAAGGTGGAGTGATAAAAAAACTACAGAGGCCTTCCAGGGAGTGTTTAATAAATATACTCGATACATTACTTAATTATTATTTTATTTTTTTATTATTTTTTTAAAACGGCACAAACCCTTTAATTTTTTTTTATGATAGTCAGAGAGAGAGAGAGAGAGAGAGAGAGAGAGAGAGAGAGAGAGAGGGGGCAGAGGCATAGGCAGAGGGAGAAGCAGGCTCCATGCACCGGGAGCCCAACGTGGGATTTGATCCTGGGTCTCCAGGATCACGCCCTGGGCCAAAGGCAGGCGCTAAACCGCTGCGGCACCCAGGGATCCCCTTAATTATTATTTTAAATGATATAAAGCAAAATCTCATGAATAATTTACTCATGTTTTCAGATCCTTAGTGAAATTGTGAAAATTCATTTTTTAACTTATTTTGAATATGCATTCTTTCAGATCACTTCCAATATAGATATGTTTGCAGTTTGTTAGAACTTTTCATTTGATTAAATACGTGACAGGCTAATTAAGGAAGTTCTTTAAATTTTTGTTTTGATAGTGAAAGCAAATTGAATACGTTGGTACAGAAGCTTCATGACTTCCTGGCACACTCATCAGAAGAATCTGAAGAAACAAATTCTCCTCCAAGACTTGTGATGAACCAAAGCACAGGTAAATTGAAGAATAATATGCAATATCTTCTGGTTTCTTTCCTATTTATTTTTGGGAGGGAACAGATATTGAAGGCTTTATTAGCCCTTCTGAATCTAGTGTTTAGCTAATATCTGGTATTGGAGATTTTAATTTAGATAAGTAAAATGGCAGGTTGTTTGGTTATAGGTGCTTAGAGAAGGATGCACTATAGTTTTATTCATAATGGAGATATAGAGTGGGTGATAAATGTTCAGTATAAAAAATAGGTAGTAGAAGAGGTGGAAGCAGTATAGAAATGTGTTATTTTAGTTATTTATGTATTATGAGTTACATTTTTACATTGATAGCTTCTCCGAGTAGAATTGGTGCATATTTTTTTTAAATAAAAAGAATAATTCCTTTATGTTTCCTTTTCTCCTTTTTAAAAGTATCCTGTATCATGTGATGATCATTTGTTTTGAGGTTTTCAAGGGTAGCTACATATACAAGTTGAATACACTCATATGTACACATACGCATCACAAATGCAGTATGTACAAGAAGTATAAGAGGGGTAGACTGCAGTGAGAAGTGGCTGCACAGTTTGTATTCCCAGGAACAGTGCACAGGGGTTCCTTTTTCTTTATATCCTTGCCAACACTTGTGGTTTGTCTTTCTTTCTTTCTTTCTTTCTTTCTTTCTTTCTTTCTTTCTTTCTTTCTTTCTTTCATTCTTTTTTCTTTCTTTCTTTCTTTCAACACTTGTGGTTTCTTGTGTTTTAAATTCATCCATTCTGACAGGTGTGAGATGATATCTCAATGTGGTTTTTAAAAAATACTTTATTTATTTATTTATGAGAGAGACAGAGATAGAGGCCAGAGATGTAGGCAGAGGGAGAATCAGGCTTCCTGCAGGGAGCCCAATGCAGGACCCAATCCCAAGACCCCAGGGTCACGATCTGGGCTGAAGGCAGATGCTCAATTAACTGGGCCACCCAGGCGTCCCGCATTTTGGTTTTGATTTGCATTTCCCCTAATGATGAGCAATGTTGAGCACCTTTTCCTGTTGGCCATCTGTAGGTATTCTTTGGAAAAATGTCTGTTCATGTCTTTTGCCCATTTTTAAATTGGATTCTCTGTTTTTTTTTGGTGTTGTATAAGTTCATTTTTAAAAATATTTTATTTATTCATGAGAGACACAGAGAGCCAGAGACAGAAGGCAGAGGGAGAAGCAGGTTCCCTGGGGGAGATCCTGATCCTGATGTGGGACTCATTTAGTCCATTTAGCATTTAGTCCATTTGCATTCAAAGTAGTTAATAATTATTGCCATTTTAAAAAATTTTTATGGTTTTTGTAGTACTTCTGTCTTGCTCTCCTCATTGTTTCATTCTGTTCATTGGTGATTCCTTTCTTATATGTTTTGCATATCTATTACCAGTTTTTGACTTGTAGTTATCATTATGCTTATATATATTATCTTCTGCGTATAGCAATCTATTTTAAGCTGGTGGTTGATTAAGTTTGATTGGTTGGTTCTGAACGCACTAAAGTTTTACTCCCTCCTGACATGTTTTCCATATATGGTATCTTATTTTTCATCCTTTTATTTTGTGAATTCTTTTAAAAAATTTTTCAGATGTATTCTTTTTAAATTTAATTTAATTTAATTTTTAATTTGAATTCAATCTGCCATCATAAAGTCCATCATTAGTTTTGGGTGTAGTTTTCAATTATTGATCAGTTTCATATAACACCCGTTGCTCATCACATCATGTGGTCTTCTTAATGCCTGTCACCCAATTACCCCCTATCTCCCCTTCAGCAACCTTTAGTTTGTTTCCTAGAGTTAAGAGTTTCTTATGATTTGTTTTCCTTTCTAATCTTTCTCCCCATTCAGTTTCCTCCCTTTCCCTTATGATCCCTTGCACTATTTCTCATATTCCACATATGTGTGAAATCATATGCTAATTCTCTTTTCTCCAATTGACTTATTTCTTTTAGCATTTTTTTAAAGATTTTATTTATTTATTCATGAGAGACCCAGAGAGAGGCAGAGACACAGGCAGAGGGAGAAGAAGCAGGCTTCATGCAGGAACCTGATGCGGGACTTAATCCCAGAACTCCAGGATCACACCCTGAGCCCAAGGCAGACGCTCAGCCACTGAGCCACTTAGGCATCCCATAAGGCTAGTTTTGTAGTGACAAATTCTTTTAAGTTTTGTCTGTCTGGGAGCTCTTAATCTATTGCTCTACTGTGACTTGTAGCGTTGTTGGTAGAATACTCTTTTTTTTTCTTCAAATTTTTTTTTTCTTCAAATTTTTATTTAACTTTTAGTTAACATATAATGTAGTGTTGGTTTAAAGTGTAGAATTTAGTGATTCTTTACTTACATATAGCACCTATTGCTCATAACAAGTACCCTCCTAAATACCTATGACTCATTCAGGCCATCCTGTAACCACCTCCATCCATCAACCCTCAGTTTGTTCTCTGTCATTAAGAGAGATGGTTTATTTTCCTCTCCCACTTTCCCCTTTCCCATATATTCATCTGTGTTGTTTTTAAATTCTACATATGAGTGAAATAATACAGTATTTGTCTTTCTTTGACTTATTTCACTTAGCATAATATACTTCAGCTCTAGCCATCTCAGTGAAATGGAAGATTTCATTCTTTTTGAAGGCTGAGTAATAATTCCACTGTATAAATAACATATCTTCTTTATCCATTCATCAGTGGATGACATTTGGGTACCCAGTAGTGCAATTGCTAGGTCATAGGGTAGGTGTATTTTTCTCTTTTTGAGTAACCTTAATACTGTTTCCAAAGCAGCTGTACCAGTTTGCATTCTCTTCAACATTGTAAGAGTACCTTTTTTCTGCATCCTTGCCACCATCTATTGTTTCCTGTGTTAATTTTAGCCATTCTGACAGGTGTGAGGTGGTATCTCATCATGGTTTTGATTTGTATTTCTGTGATGAGTGATGTTGAGCATCTTTTCATGTGTCTGTTAGCCATCTAGATGTCGTCTTTGGAAAAATGTCTTTTCATCCCTTCTGCCCATTTCTTTTTTTTTTTCTTCTGCCCATTTCTTAACAGGGTTATTTGTTTTTTGGGGTGTTGAGTTTGATTAAGTTCTTTATGGATTTTGGCTACTAACCCTTTATCACATATGTCGTTTGCAGATATCCCTCTTTTTCCATAGGCTGCCTTTAAATTTTATTGTTTCCTTTGCTGTGCAGGAAGGTTTTATTTTGATGAAGTCCCAGTAGTTCATTTTTCCTTTTGTTTCCTTTGTCTCTAGTCAACATGTCTAGGAAGAAGTTGCTACAACCGACTTGAAAGAGATTGCTGTTTGTGTTCTCCACTAGGAATTTGTTGGTTTCCTGTTTCATCTTTAAGTCTCACACATTTTGAATTTCTTTTTTGAGTATGGTGTAAGAAAGTTGTTTTTCTGCATGTTACCTTCCAGTTTCCCCAACATCATTTGTTGAAGAGACTGTCTTTTTTCCATTGGATATTCTTTCCTGCTTTGTTGAGATTACACAAAGAGTTGTGCGTCCATTTCTGGGTTTTTTATTCTGTTTCATTGATATGTGTCTGTTTTTGCACCAGTACCGTACTGCCTTGATCACTACAGCTTTGTAAACATACAGCTTGATGTCTGGAATGTGATGCCTCCAGGTTTCGGTTTCTTTTTCAAGATTGCTTTGGCTATTCGGGGTCTTTTCTGATTCCATACAAATTTTTAGGATTGTGTTTTTAGTGTTGTGAAGACTGCTGCTGGTATTGTGATAAGGATTGCATTAAATGTGTAGATTGCTGTAGGTAATAAAGATATTTTAACAGTGTCCTCCAGTCCCTGAGTATGGAATGTTTTTCCATTTCTTTGTGTCCTTTTAATTTTTATTCATCAGTGTTTTATAGTTTAGAGAGTATAGATCTTTTACCTCTTTGTTTAGGTTTATTCCTAGGTATCTTAGGGTTTTTGGTGCAGTGTAAACAGCAACGATTCTTTTTTTGTTCCTGCTACTTGATTATTGGTGTATAGAAATTATTATAGAAATTAAATTGTTTTTATATTCTACTCCTTTGCTGAATTCACGTATTCTGGCATTTTTTTTTTTGTGTGTGTGAAATCTTTCTGGTTTTCTACATAATCATCTCACCTGCAAATAGTGACAGTTTGACCTCTTTGTTGCCGATTTGGATGCTTTTTCTTTCTTTATTGTGTCCCAATTGCTGAGACTAGGACTTCCAATAGTATGTTAAATAGTAATGGGAAGAGTGGATATCCTTGTCTTGATCCTGACTGTTGGGAAAAAGCTGTCAGTTTTTCTCATTTGAGGATGATACTAGTTGTGGGTCTTTCACACGTGGTCTTTATGATGTTGAGGTATGTTCTATCTATACCTTTTCTGTTGAGCAAAAATGGTTGCTGTATTTTGTCAAATGCCTTTTCTGCCATCTTTTGAGAAGGATCATGTTTCTTATCCTTTCTTTTATTAACATGGTGTATCACATTGATTTGCATATATTGTACCACTCTTGCAGCCCAGGAGTAAATCCCATGTGATCATAGTAAATAGTCGTCTTAATGTATATGATTAAATTTGCTATTGTCTTGAGAATTTTTGCATCCATGTTCATCAGGGGCATTGGCTTCCTTTTTAGTGGAGGTCTTTGTTTGGTTTTGAAATGAAAGTGATCCTGGTTTCAGTAGAAGGACCTTGGAAGTTTTCCTTCCGTTTCTACTTTTAGAGCAGTTTGAGAAGAATAGGCATTAACTCTTCCTTAGATATGTGTGAAAATTCTCCTGGGAAGCCATCTGGCTCTGAACTTTTGTTTTTTGGGAGATTTTTGTTAATTGATTCAGTTTCTTTGCTGGTTCTCAGTCTGTTCAAATTTTCTATTCCTCTTTAAGTAATTTGTATGTTTCCTGGAATTGATCCATTTCTACCAGTGTGCCTGGTTTGTTGGCAAGTAATTTTTCATAACATTCTGTTATAATTGTTTGTGTTTTTATGACGTTGGTGGTCATTTCTCCTCTTTCATTGGTAATTTCATTTATTTGGATCCTTTCTCTTTTTTTTGAAGGGTTTTTATTTATTTATTGATGAGACACAGAGAGAGGCAGAGACATAGGCAGAGGCAGAAGCAGGGTCCTTCTGGAGAGCCTGATGCAGTACTTGATCCCACATCCTCAGGATCACACCCTGAGCCTGAAGGCAGAGGCTCAACGACTGGGACACCCAGGCGTCCCTCCTTTCTCTTTTTTAAAGTCTGGCGAGTGGTTCATCAATCTTTAATTCTTTCAGTGAACCAGCTCTCAGTTTCCTTTTGTCTTATTCTCTTGGTTTTTTTTTTTTTTTTTTTGTTGTTGTTGTTGTTTGTAAATCCCTTGTTTCGACTCCAATATTTATTATTTCCCTTCATTTGCTGTCTTAGGATTTTTTGCTGTTCCTTTTCCAGCTCCTTGAGGTATAAGTTTAGATTTTTTTTTAAAGATTTCTTTATTTATTCATGAGAGACAGAGAGAGGCAGAGACACAGGCAGAGGGAGAAGCAGGCTCCAAGCAGGGAGCCCTACGTGACACCCGATCCTGAGTCCCCATGATCACACCCTGGGCTGAAGGTGCCACTAAACTGCTGAGCCACCCGGGCTGCCCAAGTTTAGGTTTTTATTTGAGACTTTACATCCGTCCGTCCTTCCTTCCTTCATTTATTTATTTTTAAAAGATTTTTATTTGTTTATTCATGAGAGGCACACAGAGAGAGAGGCAGAGACACAGGCAGAGGGAGAAGCAGGCTCCATGCAGGGAGCCTGACGTGGGACTCGATCCCGGGTCTCCAGGATCACACCCCCAGCTGAAGGCGGCGCTAAACCGCTGAGCCACCGGGGCTGTTCATGTGCTTCCTTTTTTTAAAAATTTTTTTTTATTGGAGTTCAGTTTGCCAACATTTAGCATGATACCCAGTGCTCATCCCGCCAAGTGCCCCCCTCAGTGCCTATCACCCAGTCACCCCAACCCCCTGCCCACCTCCCCCTCCACCACCCCTTGTTCGTTTCCCAGAGTTAGGTGTCTCTCGTGTTTTGTCACCCTCACTGATATTTTCACTCCTTTCCCTTTATTCCCTTTCACTAATTTTTATATTTCCCAAATGAATGAGACCATATAATTTTTGTCCTTTTCCGATTGACTTATTTCACTCAGCATAATACCCTCCAGGTCTATCCACGTGGAAGCAAATGGTGGGTATTTGTCGTTTCTAATGGCTGAGTAATATTCCATTGTATACATAGACCACATCTTCTTTATGCATTCATCTTTTGATGGACACCGAGGCTCCTTCCACAGGTTGGCTATTATGGACATTGATGCTATAAACATCGGGGTGCAGGTGTTCCGGCTTTTCACTGCATCTGTATCTTTGGGGTAAATCCCCAGCAGTGCTATTGCTGGGTCGTAGGGCAGATCAATTTTTAACTCTTTCAAGAACCTCCACACAGTTTTCCAGAGTGGCTGTACCAGTTCACATTCCCACCAACAGTGCAAGAGGGTTCCCCTTTCTCCACATCCTTTTCAACATTTGTTGTTTCCTGTCTTGTTAATTTTCCCCATTCTCACTGACGTGAGGTGGTATCTCATTGAGGTTTTGATTTGTATTTCGTTGATGGCCAATGATGCAGAGCATTTTCTCATGTGCTTGTTGGCCATGTCTATGTCTTCCTCTGTGAGATCTCTGTTCATGTCTTTTGCCCATTTCATGACTG
Source organism: Nyctereutes procyonoides (assembly GCF_905146905.1). Classification (NCBI taxonomy): domain Eukaryota; kingdom Metazoa; phylum Chordata; class Mammalia; order Carnivora; family Canidae; genus Nyctereutes; species Nyctereutes procyonoides. The sequence goes on along the minus strand of NW_026575125.1, from coordinate 58,785,783 downwards.
GACTGTTTCTTTGCTGTGGAGTTGAATAAGTTCTTTATAGATCTTGGATACTAGCCCTTTTATCTGATAGGTCATTTGCAAACATATTCTCCCATTCTGTAGGTTGTCTTTTAGTTTTGTTGACTGTTTCTTTTGCTGTGCAGAAGCTTTTTATCTTAAGTCCCAGTAGTTCATTTTTGCTTTTATTTCCTTTGCTTTCATAGATGTATCTTGCAAGAAGTTGCTGTGACCAAGTTCAAAAAGGGCATCCTGTGCTCTCCTCTTGGAGTTTGATGGATTCTTGTCTCACATTTAGATCTTTCATCCATTTTGAGTTTATCTTTGTGTATGGTGTAAGAGAATGGTCTTGTTTCATTCTTCTGTGTGAGAGTGTCCAATTTTCCCAGCAGCATTTGTTGAGGGAGACTGTCCTTTTTTCCAGTGGATAGTCTTTCCTCCTTTGTCGAATATTAGTTGACCATAGAGTTGAGGGCCCATTTGTGGGTTCTCTATTCTGTTCCATTGATCTATGTGTCTGTTTTTGTGCCAGTACAAGTAAGCTTTCTGCCCTGTTTTGTCTTCTCTTTTTGAGATCCCTATTATGTAAATATTCTGACGCTTGGTTGTGTTGCTGTATTCCTTAAATCTGTTCTCATTTTTTATTCTTTTCTTTCTCTTGTGTATCTTAATTACCTTCCAGTACTCTTTCTTCAAGTTCACTGATGTGTTTTTTTGCTTCGTCTAATCTACTACTTATTCCCTTTAATATATTTTTAATTTCAGTTATGGAGTTCTTCATCTTTGCTTGGTTCTTTTTTTTAACGTTTTTTTAAAATTTTTATTTATTTATGATAGTCACACACACACACATACACACACACACACACACACACAGAGAGAGAGAGAGAGAGAGAGAGAGAGAGAGAGAGAGAGAGAGAGAGGTAGAGACATAGGCAGAGGGAGAAGCAGGCTCCATGCACCCGGAGCCCGACGTGGGATTCGATCCCGGGTCTCCAGGATCGCTCCCTGGGCCAAAGGCAGGCGCTAAACCGCTGCACCACCCAGGGATCCCTGCTTGGTTCTTTTATATATTTTATATCTCTTTTTGGGGGTTCTCAGATCCTCCACTCTTCTCAATTCTAATGAGTATCTATATCTAGGACTATTATGTTAAATTTTCTCTCAGGTATGTTGCTCATCTGTGTTTTCCTTCTCTTCCTGTCATTTTTTGATTTTTTTCATTTGGGGCATAATCTTCTGTCTCCTTGTTTTGTCTAACGCTCTGTTTCAATTTGTGTGTGTTAGGAAAGACATTTCTGTCTTCTGTACTTGTTATTAGTGGTCTTATGAATAAGACGTCCTCTAGTTCCCTACAGTGAAATGTTCCCTATTCACCAGAACCTTACACTTCAGGGCTGTCTCCTGCACGTGTTGTGTGTACCATACTGTTATGACTGAGCCACATTTTGTTTCAGTGCAGTCGGATCCAGTGTGTCTCATTGCCCAATATGGGTAGAGTTTGGTCTCTTCATTGTTCCTAGGTCAGTGTGGGGATTGCTTGTGCTTGTGTTGGCTTATATGAGAAAATTTGCAGGACACACTCTTAACTACAGTGTTCTTGTATTGTCGCCTGAGACTTGCATAAATGAGAGGGGCCTGCCATCATACCATTTGTCTGCCCTCAGCCGTCTGTGGGACTGCATTTCAACTAGTCTGTGTGCTTATTTGTCTATTCTCCCAGGGCATGAGTCACTTTGGATTGGTTCTGGCCACTTTCAGGTTTGCTTGCATAATTCCAGGTTTTTTTTGGTGCCTCTTTAGGTGGACCCTTGCTGGGGTTGGTTTTCAATGGGGCAGATTGGAAGAGGTAGGTGAGTAGGCCAGGCCTGTGGTATTAACAAGGCATGCACTAATATGCTCCGGATGGGACCTGGAGCTGCTTTGGAGAATTCTTTTGGTGGGCATGGTGTGCTGTTTGCAAGCTAGATGGAAAGTGTTCACTGGTTCCCAAAAGTGCCATGATATCTGGACTGGAGATTGGGGAGGTAAGTGGTACCTGCCCACTCTTGTTATTGGAGTAGTCTCCTAAAGTTCCCTTCCCTTCCTGTGCAGGTTCTGAGATTAGTAAATAAACCAGTTTCCTTACTATATACCTTAGGTGCTTTTCAAACTACTGCTTCTATGTGGTATCTCACCAGGGTGATGTCTCGTGCAGGCTCTTTAAAGGAGAGACTCAGTTTCTTCTTGCCCTGTGGTTTTCCCAGAGCCCAGCCTAGATGATTTTTAACATTCAAAATGTTGAACCCCACTGATTTTAAAAATTTTCAATGTTGAGTTCCTCTTATTTTCAAAGTGAAATGTTATTAAGATTCATCTTTCCAGCGCAGGGCCTGCGTGGTTGGAGAGCCTGATGTGGGGTCTGCTCCTCTTCCTTCTCTGTGCTTGCAGTTTCCCTTCCTCCTGCAGCGAGTCTCTTGGGTCAGTTTTTTTCCTAATCGTGTCTATGACCTTTCTACCATTTTCTTTGTGGCCTCTTCTCTATGAGTGCTGTGGAGAATCAGTTTTGCCAGTTTTTGGCTTGTTTTCTGTGTTATTTACACTGATACAGGTGTCATCTAGGTGTTTCCATGGGTGGAGGGGAGCTTAGGACCTACCTACTCTATCATCTTCTCCTAAAGATGATATTGATACTTTTAATTCTAATTTGTTACCACAGATTTAATGGTAATCTTCTTCTTTTTGTATTTTAACTTCTCTCTGTAACAGAGAGATCTGGTCCTCTTATCCTCAATTTTTGTACTCATTTGCTCCGTCCTCATGGTATCTACCTAGTTTCAAATTTGCTAACCATACAATTACAACAAAGAAACCTAACTAGCATTAAGTATTTGTTTTAAGCTTTCTTTGTCTTTAGCATGATGTTATATTGTCAGGGTTCTGCGTCAAGTAGGTTGTTAGGAGAATTCTGCCTCTGGTTGTGGCAGACTAGCTTCATTTGCTTCCACAGGCAGATTATCTCCCACAAACACCATTTACAAACTTTGGCCAAAATACTGAAAACAGTTATGTGAAGGAACTGTAAAATGACAAAAAGCAGACACAGTTGGGAGGGGAGTTGACACATGGAAAAAGGAAATACTATTAGTGAAGTCCCAGTTGTTGTGCTTTTTTTTCTTTAAGGAAAGTGCTGGTTAGCTCAGTGAGTAGCTGTTAAGACTTGGATAGAAATCTCCATTCATATTGGATTAAGTATGAAGAAATTTAAGGGGACCCTAGTAGCTTTTGTAAAATGAGGGAGAAGATTCCTTTCAGAAGAGAGCTATAAGTTAGGAACTCCAAAAGCTGCAAAAACTCTGACTGTATCTGTGATTTAAATGTTCAAGTGTAGTCCAGAATCCAGGCAGCTCAGTTAGTGGTAAAAAAAAAAAACAGTAGAAACCTTTTAGTTGCTTCCAATACAGGGTAAATAGTTTTTGGTTTGATTTCAGCTCAGTTAACTATCTCCTCATAACAGAAATATCAAACTCTTTGGAAGAATATAATGGGCTACAGCATCTTCACTTTATCTTTCTAAATGACCAGTACCAATCCAAAATACTAGATAGATGAAGAAAGAAGAAATGTGACCTGTGCTCAAAAGGAAAGACAGTCAATTGAGACCAATCTACAGGTGACTCAAGTGTTAAGATTCTCAGACAAGAACATTAAAGCAGCAGCTACAACTGAGCTCAAGCACAAAAAGGCAAATACATTTATGATGGACAGAGAGATAGGAAATCTTATCATAGACATAAAAAACTGTAAAAACCCATTTTTAAACTCTAGAACTAAAAATTATAATTTTTGAGTAACAAATTATTGTACTTAATGGGAGATTAAAGGCAGCAGTATAAGTGTCAGTGAATTTGATGACGGACTAATAGAATTTATCCATCTGAAAACAGAAATCATTAAAAAAGAAAGTGTACTAGGGTAGCCCAGTGGCTCAGCGGTTTAGCGTTGCTTTCGGCCCAGGGCGTGATCCTGGAGACCCAGAATCGAGTCCCCCGTCCGGCTTCCTGCATGGAGCCTGCTTCTCCCTCTGCTTGCATCTCTGCCTCTCTCTCTGTGTGTCTCTCAGGAATAAATAAAATCTTGAAAAAATAAAAAAAAAGTGTACTGAGCACTTGTTCTTCATAGCCTTTCCCCAATAAAACTGTATAGTCCTCAAACACATGAAAAGAATAAGAATGTGTAACCCGTGCTCAGGGAAAAAAAAATCAATAGAAATTGTCAATGGGCCCAGTGTTTTGTTGTTACCTATATACTAATCTTGCATATTTCGTTAGATTTTTAGCTAAATTACTTCTGGTATTTGGGGTGCTACTTTAAATTCTGTTGCTATTTGTATTTTAAATTTTATTTGCTTAATGCAGATATGTAGGAATTCTCTTTATGTTGACCTTGAATCCTGTGGACTTGCTGGAGGGAGGATTTTTGTTCTCTTTTTTTGTCTTGTAGATTCCTTGGAATTTTCTACTTAATCTTGTCTGAAAATAGGGACAGTTTTATTTTTTCCTTTCATCTGTGTGCATTTTATTTTATTTTATTTTTATTTATTTTTTTTCTGTGTGCATTTTAATTCCTTTTCTTGCCTCATTATGCTGGGCAGGAGTTTTTGTATTTTCCATTTTTATCTTGAAGAAGAATGGTGATGGTAGACCTTCTCTTGATGTTTCTGAATTTGGTGGTAAAGTATTCACTTTTTTACCATTAAGTATGATCGTTTCTCTATAAGTAGTTTTTATAAATACTCTATCAAGTTGAGAATGTTTCCTTCTTTTCCTAGTTTTCTGGCAGTTTTTTTACAGCGACATATATATTTATATATATTCAGATAATTATAGATTCACATGCAGTTGTAACAACTAATATAGAGGTCTTATATATACTTTGTCCATTTTCACCAAAATGATAACATTTTATAAAACTATAATATATTACTGTAATCAAGTTATTGGTATCTACCAGTCAGACTCAGACTTTCTACGTTTCCCTTGTACTTGTGTGGGTTTACTAAGTTTTATACAATTTTATTACTTGAGTTGATTCACATACCCACCTTCACAGTCACATATCCACCCTCACAGATTACTCATCTTGCCCTTTCATAATCATACTCACCTCCTTAGCCTGACTCCTACCCAGGCCTAAATCCTGGCAATCACTAATCTGTCCTCCATTTCTAAAGTTTTATCATTTCAAACATGTTACATAAATGGAGTAATATGAATGTACATATTAGGATTTGGTTTTTTCACTTCACGTAATTCTGTAGAGATTCATCTTGATTTGCAGCATGTACCAGTAGTTATTTCCTTTTTATTGCAGTGTAGTAGTGTTCCACGGTATGGATATACCACAGTTTCTTTAAAGGATGTCTGGGCTGATAACATATTTGAGCTATTACAAATACAGCTGCTCGTGAACATTTGCGTGAACATTTTCATTTCTCTAGGATAAATGCCTGGGAGTGCTGTTGGTGGGTCATACGATGGTAGCTTGTTTAAGATACTTGTAAACTGTAAAGTGAGTTTTAGAGAGGACACACTACTTTTATATTCTCAAAGCAATGTATGAGAGATGCAGTTTCTCTGCATCTATACCGGCATTTGGTATTACCACTATTTCCTTTTTAATTTAATATATTCTGATAGTGCTATCTTGTGATTTTAATTGGCATTTCCCTAATGACTAATAACACTTTTAACACTGTTATTGAGATATGATTTATATAGCATAAAATTCACCCATTCACAGTATACAATTAAGTAGTTTTTGTATTTTACAGATATGTGTAACCATCACCATAGTTAATGATATAACATTTTTATCACCTCAAAAGAACCCCCTCCCCCAGTCCCAAGCACCCTCGCAAATCTACTTTCTTGGCTTTATGGATTTCCCTGTTTTGGACTTTTCTTATGAGTGGAATTGTGTAATACGTGATCCTCTGTGACTGGCTTCTTTCACTTAGTGTAATGTGCTCAAAGTTTATCTATGTTGTAGCATGTTTTAATACTTCATTCCTTTTATGGCCAAATAACATTCTCTCATATTACATTTGTTTAATCTGTTCATGGATATTTGTCTGGTTTCCCCTTTTGGCTATTATGAATAATCCTATAAACATTTGTGAACAAGCTTGTGTATGGCAGTATATTTTCATTTTTCTTGGGTATATACTTAGGAGTAGAATTGCTGGGTTATACGGTACTTATGTTAAGTCTTTTGAGGAAATGCCAAAATGTTTTCCAAAGTTGCTGCAACTTTTTATATTCCCACTAGCAATGTATGAGGATTCTGATTTCTCTGTATCCATGCCAACAATTATTATCCAACTTTTTGATTTTAGCCTTCCTAGTGCATGTGAAGTAGCATCTCATTTTGGATTTGGTTTTCATTTACCTCATGGCTAATGATATTGAGCATCTTGTCATGTGCTTGTTGGTAATTTGTGTATATTTTCCTTGGACAATTGTCTATTTAGATCCTTTGCCCAAATTTTATTTGGGTATTTGTTTTTATTATTGATTTTTAGAATTCTTTATATATTCTAAACTTTTTATTATGATTAAATATACCATTTTAATCAATTTTGAGTATACAGTTCTCTAGCATTAAGTACATTCTTAACATTGTGCAAACATCACCGCCTCCTATCTCTAGAAATTTTTAAAAATAATTTTAAAAGATTTTAATTGCAATATAGTTAACCTACAGCATTATGCTACTTTATGGTATACAATATAGTGATTCAACGTTTTTGTACATTGAATAATGTGATAAGTGTACTCTTTATTTTCCCTTTTGAATTTAAAAAAATTTTTTTATTGGAGTTCAATTTGCCAACATATAGCATAACACCCAGTGCTCATCCCGCCAAGTGCCCCCCTCAGTGCCCATCATCCAGTAACCCCATCCCCCTGCCTACTTCCCTTTCCATTACCCCTTGTTCATTTCCCAGAGTTAGGTGTCTCTCATGTTTTATCACCCTCACTGATCTTTTCACTCATTTTCTCTCCTTTCCCTTTATTCCCTTTCTCTATTTTTTATATTCCCCAAATGAATGAGAACATATAATGTTTGTCCTTCTCCGATTGACTTATTTCGCTCAGCGTAATACCTTCCAGGTCCATCCACATCGAAGCAAATGGTGGGTATTTGTCGTTTCTAATGGCTGAGTAATATTCCATTGTATTCATAGAACACATCTTCTTTTTTTTTAAATAAATTTATTTTTTGTTGGTGTTCAATTTGTCAACATACAGAATAATACCCAGTGCTCATCCCGTCAAGTGTCCAACTCAGTGTCCGCCGCCCAGTCACCCCCACCCCCCGCCCACCTCCCCTCCCACCCCCCTAGTTCGTTTCCCAGAATTAGGAGTCTTTCATGTTCTGTCTCCCTTTCTGATATTTCCCATTTATTTTTTCTCCTTTCCCCTTTACTCCCTTTCACTATTTTTTATATTCCCCAAATGAATGAGACCATATAATTTTTGTCCTTCTCCGATTGACTTATTTCACTCAGCATACTACCCTCCAGTTCCATCCACGTCAAAGCACATGGTGGGTATTTGTCCTTTCTAATGGCTGAGTAATATTCCATTGTATACATAAACCACATCTTCTTTATCCATTCATCTTTCAATGGACACCGAGGCTCCTTCCACAGTTTGGCTATGGTGGACATTGCTGCTATAAACATCGGGGTGCAGGTGTCCCGGCGTTTCATTGCATCTGTATCTTTGGGGTAAATCCCCAGCAGTGCAACTGCTGGGTCGTAGGGCAGGTCTATTTTTAACTCTTTGAGGAACCTCCACACCGTCTTCCAGAGTGGCTGTTATCAGTTCACATTCCCACCAACAGTGCAAGAGGCTTCCCCTTTCTCCATATCCTCTCCAACATTTGTTGTTTCCTGTCTTGTTAATTTTCACCATTCTCATTCTCTGGTGTGAGGTGGTATCTCATTGAGGTCTTGATTTGTATTTCCCTGATGGCCAGTGATGTGGAACATCTTCTCCTGTGCTTGTTGCCCATGTCTATGTCTTCCTCTGTGAGATTTCTGTTCATCTCTTCTGCCCATTTCATGATTGGATTGTTTATTTCTTTGCTGTGGAGTTTAATAAGTTTTTTATAGATCTTGGATATGAGGCTTTTATCTGATAGGTCATTTGCAAGTATCTTCTCCCACTCTGTAGGTTGTCTTTTAGTTTTGTTGACTGTTTCTTTTGCTGTGCAGAAGCTTCTTATCTTGATGAAGTCGCAATAATTCATTTTTGCTTTTGTTTCTCTTGCCTTCATGGATGTACCTTACAAGAAGTTGTTGTGGCCAAGTTCAAAAAGGGTGTTGCCTGTGTTCTCCTCTAGGATTTTGATGGAATCTTGTCTCACATTTAGATCTTTCATCCATTTTAAGTTTATCTTTGTGTATGGTGTAAGAGAATGGTCAAGTTTCATTCTTCTGCATGTAGATGTCCAATTTTCCGAACACCATTTATTGCAGAGACTGTCTTTTTTCCAGGGGATAGTTTTTCCTGCTTTGTCGAATATTAGTTGACCATAAAGTTGAGGGTCCACTTCTGGATTCTCTATTCTGTTCCATTGATCTATGTGTCTGTTTTTGTGCCAGTACCACACTGTCTTGATGAGCACAGCTTTGTAGTACAACCTGAAATCTGGCATTGTGATGCCCCTAGCTCTGGTTTTCTTTTTTAATATTCCCCTGGCTATTTGGGGTCTTTTCTGATTCCACAGAAATCTTAAGATCATTTGTTCCAACTCTCTGAAGAAAGCCCATGGTATTTTGATAGGGATTGCATTAAATGTGTAAATTGCCTTGGGTAGCATTGACATTTTCAGAATATTAATTCTTCCAATCCATGAGCATGGAATATTTTTCCATCTCTTTGTGTCTTCCTCAATTTCTTTCAGAAATGTTCTGTAGTTTTTAGGGTATAGGTGCTTTACTTCTTTGGTTAGGTTTATTCCTATTGCGGTTTTCTTTTTCTTAAAGATTTATTTATTTATTTATTTACTTACTTACTTACTTATTTATTTATTTATTTATGACAGAGAGAGAGAGAGAGAGAGAGAGAGAGAGAGAGAGAGAGACAGGCAGGCAGAGACACAGGAGGAGGGAGAAGCAAGCTCCATGCCGGGATCCCGACGTGGGACTCGATCCCGGGACTCCAGCATCAGGCGCTAGGACAAAGGCAGGCGCTAAACCGCTGAGCCACCCACGGATCCGCTCTTGGGGATTTTCTTTGTACAGTGTCATGTTATATGCGAAGAGGGAGAGTTTGATGTCATCTTTGTGAATTTGAATGCCTTATTTCTTTTTGTTGCCTGATTGCTGATGCTAGGACTCTAGTTCTATGTTGAATAGCAGTGGTGAGAGAGGACATCCCTGTCGTGTTCCTGATCTTAGGGGAAGGGCTCCCAATGTTTCCCCATTGAGAATGTTATTTGTTGTGGGCTTTTTGTAGATGGCTTTTAACATGCTGAGGAGTGTTCCCTCTATCCCTACACTCTGAAGAGTTTTGATCAGGAATGGACGCTGTATTTTGTCAAATGCTTTCTTCGCGTGTATTGAGAGGATCATATGGTTCTTGTTTTTTCTCTTGCCGATACGATCAATCACATTGATTTCTTTACGAGTGTTGAACCAGCTTTGCATACCGGGAATAAATCCCACTTGGTCATGGTGAATAATCTTGTTAATGTACTGTTGGATCCTATTGGCTAGTATCTTGTTGAGAATTTTTGCATGTGTGTTCCTCAGGGATATTGGTCAGTCATTTTCCTTTTTGTTGGGGTCTTTGTCTGGTTTTCAAATTAAGGTGATGCTGGCCTCGTAGAACGAGTTGGAAGTATTCCATCTCTTTCTGTCTTTCCAAACAGCTTTAGTAGAATAGGTATGGTTTCTTCTTTAAACGTTTGATAGAATTCCCCTGGGAAGCCATCTGGCCCTGGAGTTTTGTGTCTTGGGAGGTTTTTGATGACTCTTTCCATTTCCTCCCTGGTTATTGACCTGTTCAGGTTTTCTATTTCTTCCTGTTCCAGTTTTGGTAGTTTGTGGTTTTCCAGAAATGCATTCATTTCTTCTAGATTGCCTAATTTATTGGTGTATAGCCGCTCATAATAAGTTTTTAAAATCATTTGTGTTTCCTTGGTATTGGTGGTGACCTCTCCTTTCTCATTCATGATTTTATTAATTTGAGTCTTTCCTCTTTTCTTTTTAATACGGCTGGCTAATGTTTTATTTATCTTATTAATTCTTTCAAAGAACCAACTCCTGGTTTTGTTGATCTGTTCCACAGTTCTTCTGGTCTCTATTTCATTGAGTTCTGCTCGAATCTTTATTAATTCTCTTCTTCTGCTAGGTGTAGGATCTTTTTTTTAAAAAATTATTTTTTCATAGAGACCCAGAGAGGCAGATACACAGGCAGAGGGAGAAGCAGGTTCCATGCAGGGAGTCTGACACAGGACTAGATCCTGGGTCTCCAGGATCACACCCCATGCTGCAGGTGGCGCTAAACCACTGCATCACCCAGGCTGCCCTAGGTGTAGGATCTTTTTGCTGTTTTTTCTCCAGCTCCTTTAGGTGCAAGATTAGCTTTTGTATTTGAGTTCTTTCCAGTTTTTAGATGGATGCTTGTATTGCAATGTATTTTCCCCTCCGGACTGCTTTTGCTGTATTCCAAGGATTTTGAACGGTTGTATCTTCATTCTCATTAGTTTCCATGTATCTTTTTAATTCTTCTCTAATTTCCCGGTTGACCCTTTCATCTTTTAGCAAGATGGTCCTCAACTTCCTCGTGTTTGAAATCCTTCCAAACTTCTTCTTGTGGTTTAGTTCTTGTTCTGTGCAGAGCCTCCGCCTGAGCCTCTGCCTGAGCTACTCCTGGGGTCCCTCTAGTCGTGTGCTCCAGCCTTTAGGGAGCTCGGCTGGTGTGTGGTTCACTCTCCCGCGGGGCGCAGTTCCTCTCTTAGTGACCCTGGGAGCCTGTGGGCATCAGTGCCCCTCCTGGGATCCTGCTCGAGTTCCCTGGGAGCGACTTTCCATCTGGGAAGATTTGTAAAGTTTCTGCTTCTCCAGGACTGGGCTTTACTGTCCTGGGGGCACTTGCCGCCCGACGTTAGCCGGGCTCTTCACGGGGGCCCCTCCCCCTTGGATGCTATTTTATTTCTTTATTTTTTTCTGTCTTCCTACCTTGATAGAAGCGTGAACTCATCTCACTGTAGCATTCCAGCTGTTTTTTCTTTAAATCTCAGGCCGAATTTGTAGGCTTTTAGGATGATTTGAAAGTTATCTAGGTAAGTTGATGGGAGACAGGTGACTTGGGGACCCTATTCTTCCACCATCTTGCCCTGCTTGATCTCTCTAGAACTTTTTATCTTCAAGTGAAACTCTGTACTCATTAAGCACTAACTTCAATCCTCTTTTCCTCAGCCCCTGGCAACTGCCATTCTACATTATGTGTGTATAATCTTGACTAGTTCAGAATACTCCTATAAGTCGGAGGTGTAAAATAGTTTTGTCCTTTTGTGTCTGGCTTATTTTACCTAGCATAATGCCTTCAAGGTTCATCAGTTTTGTGGCATGTATCAAAATGTCCTTCCTTTTTAAGGCTGAATAGTATTCCGTTGTATGTATATAGCATATTTAGTTTGTTATTCATCTGTCAGTGGGAACTTGGGTCAGACATATGATTTGGAAATATTTTCTTCCATTTTATTGGTTGTCTTTCATCTTCTTCATGGTGTCCTTTGAGGCACAAAAGTTTTAATTTTGATAAAGTAATCTGATTGTATTGCTTATTTGTGGTGTCATATTTCAGAATTCATTACTAAATCTGAGGTCACAACAATTTACCCTTTATTTTCTTTTTTTTAATTTTTTTTAGTTTCTTTTTTTAAAGATTTATTTATTTATTCATGAGACACACACACACACACACACACACACACAGAGACGCAGACACACAAGCAGAGGGAGAAACAGGCTTCCCGCAGGGAGCCCGATGTGTGACTCATCCTGCATCCCAGGATTATGCCCTGAGCTGAAGACAGATGCTCAACCCCTGAGCAATCCAGGCGTCCCTCTTTATTTTCTCCTAAGAGTTTTATAGTTTTAACTCTTTAGGTCTTTTATGCATTTGGAGTTAACTTTTATATGTGGTGTGAGGCAGGGCTCCAAGTTCACTTTTTGCATATGGATACACAATTATATTAGCATCACTTGTTGAAAAGACTATTTCCCCACTGAATATTCTTGGCATGTTTATTGAAAATCAGTTGGGAGAAAAAAAAAGAAAACCAGTCAGTTGTAGTCAATGTGGTTTTATTTCTACACTTTCAATTTTCTTGACTGATCTGTATGTTTATCCTTTGCCAGTAATACACTGTATTAATTACATTTGTTTTGTAGTAATAATTACAGTTGTTTTATAGTCAGTTTTGATATCATGAAGTGTGAATCTTCCTATTTTGTTTTTTGTTTTGAAGGCTGCTCTGGCTATTCCCGTTTCATTCTTTACAAATATTATAATGAGCTTGTCAATTTCTAGAAAGAAGTTAGCTGTGATTCTCAAAGGGAATTGCATTGTATTGGTAGATGAGTTTGGGGAGTATTGCCATCTTAATGTTATGTTGGATTGTTTTCTTTATTTTCAGGTCATTCTTTACAAGTAAGTAGAAATACAATTGATTTTTTTATATTCTTGTGTTTTTCAATTTTTCTATACTCTTATTAGTTCTAATCATTATTTAGTGGGTTCCATAGATTTTTATATATATATTAGATAATTTCATCCCTAAAGAGAGATAGTTTTACTTCATTCTTTTCATTCTTGATACCTTTGTTTTCTTTCTCTTGACTACTTAGTCTAGCTAGAATTTCCATTACAATATTGAATAGAAGTGGCAAGAGTGGGAAAAAAAAAAGTGGCAAGAGTGGATTTCCTTTCTTGTTTCTGATCTTGCGGAGGAAAGCATTCACTCTTTCGCCGTTTTGTATGATGTTAACCTGTCAGTATTTTGTAGATAGTTGAGGATGTTCCCTTTTTTCCCCAAGTTTTTTTAAAATTAAAAAAAAAATTTTATTGAAGTTTGATTTGCCAATATATAGTATAACACCCAGTGCCCATCCCATCAAGTGCCCTCCTCAGTGCTTGTCACCTAGTTACCCCATCCCCATGTCTGCCTCCCCTTTCACTACCCTTTGTTCGTTTCCCAGAGTTTGGAGTCTTTCATCTTTTGTCACTCTAATTTTTCCCACTCATTTTCCCTCCTTTCCCTTATAATTCCTTTCACTATTTCTTATATTCTCTGCTTGAGTTAAACCGTATAATGATTGTCCTTGTCCATTTGACTGTCTTCACTCAGCATAATACCCTCCAGTTCCACCCATGTGAAAGCAAATGGTGGGTATTCGTCTGTAATGGCTGAGGAATATTCCATTGTGTGTGTGTGTGTGTGTGTGTGTGTGTATGTATATATATATCTCACATCTTCTTTATCCACTCATCTGTCAAGGACATTGTGGCTATTTCTACAGTTTGGCTATTGTGGACATTGCTGCTATGAACATTGGGGTGCAGGTGTCACAACGTTTCACTACATCTGTCTATTTTTGGGGTAAATCCACAGTAGTGAAATTGCTGGGTTGTAGAGTAGCTCTATTTTTACCTTTTTGGGGAACCTCTACACAGTTTTCCACAGTGGCTGCACCAGTCTGCGTTCCCACCAATAGTGCAATAGAGTTCCCCTTTCTCCACATCCTCTCCAACATTTGTTTTTTCCTGGTCTTGTTAATTTTCGCCATTCTCACTGGTGTGAGGTGGTATCTCATTGTGGTTTTGATTAGTATTTCCCTGACGGCAAGAGATGTGGAGCATTTTCTCATCTGCTTGTTGGCCACTTGTATGTCTTCTTTAGTGAAATTCCTGTTCATGTCTTCTGCCCATTTCATGATTGGATTTTTGGTTTCTTGGGTATTGAGTTTGATATGTTCTTTATAGATCTTGAATACTTGCCCCTTATTTGATATATCATTTGCAAATATTTTCTCCCATTCTCTAGGTTGTCTTTTAGTTTTGTTGACTGTTTCTTTTGCTGTGTAGAAGCTTTTTATCTTAAGTCCCAGTAGTTCATTTCTGCTTTTATTTTCTTTGCTTTCATAGATGTATCTTGCAAGAAGTTACTGTGTCCAAGTTCAAAAAGGTTGTTTTCTGTGTTCTCCTCTAGGTTTTTGAGAGATTCTTGTGTCACATTTAGATCTTTCATCCATTTTGAGTTTATCTTTGTGTATGGTGTAAGAGAATGCCCAGTTTTATTCTTCTGCGTATGGCTGTCCAATATTCCCAGTACCGTTTATTGAAGAGACTGTCGTTTATTCCAGTGGATATTCTTTCCTGCATTGTTGAATATTAGTTGACAGTAGAATTGAGAGCTCATTTCTGGGTTCTCTATTCTGTTCCATTGATTTATGTGTCTGTTTTTGTGCCAGTACCATACTGTATTGATGATCACAGGTTTGTAGTACAGCTTGAAATCTGGCATTGTGATGCCCCTGGCTCTGTTTTTTTTTTTTTTCAATATTCCCCTGGCTATTCAGGGTCTTTTCTGATTCCATACAAATCTTAAGATGATTTGTTCCAACTCTGTGAAGAAAGTCCACGATACTTTGATAGGGATTGCATGGAACGTGTAAATTGCCCTGGATAACGTAGACATTTTCACAGTATTAATTCTTCCAATGCATGAGTATGGAATATTTTTCCATCTCTTTGTGTTTTTCTCAAATTCTTTCTGGAGTGTTCTGTAGTTCTTAGGGTATAGATCCTTTGTCTCTGGTTAGGTTTATTCCTAGGTACCTTATGGTTTTGGGTGCAATTGTAAATGGGATTGATTATTTAATTTCTTCTTCTTCAGTCTCATTGTTAGTGTATAGAAATGCCACTGATTTCTGGGCATTGATTTTGTATCCTGCCACACTGTCGAATTGCTGTTTGAATTCTAGCAATCTTGGGGTGGAGTCTTTGCGGTTTTCTATGTACGGTATCCTGTCATCTGTGAAGAAGGAGAGTTTGACTTCTTCTTAGCCCGTTTGAATGCCTCTTGTTTCTTGTTGTTCTTTTGCTGAGGCTAGGACTTCCAGTACTATGTTGAATAGCAGTGTTGAGAGGGGACATCCCTTTCGTGTTCCTCATCTTAGAGGAAAGGCTCTCAGTTTTTACTTATTGAGAATGATATTTATTGTAGGCTTTTCTCAGATGGCTTTTAAGATAGTGGGGGAAAGTTCCCTCTATCCCTACACTCTGAAGAGTTTTGATCAGGAATGGATGCTGTCTTTTGTCAAATGCTTCCTCTGCATCTATTAAGAGGATCATTTGATTCTTGTTTTGTCTCCTGTTGTTGTGATCTATCACGTTGATTATTTGATTATTTAACGAGTGTTGAACCATCCTTTTATCGGGAGGATAAAGTCCACTTGGTCATGATGAATAATCCTCTTCATGTAGTGTTCTATCTTATTGGCTAGTATCTTGTTGAGAATTTGTGCATCTGTGTTCATCAGGGATATTGTTCTGTAATTCTCCTTTTTGGTCGGATCTTTGTCTGGTTTTGGAATCAAGGTGATGCTGGCCTCATAAAACGAGTTGGGAAGTATCTGTCCCTTTCTGTCCTTCAGAACAGCTTTACTATAATAGCTATTATTTCTTCTTAAACGTTGGATAGAATTCCCCTGAGAAGCCATCTGACCCTGGACTTTTGTGTCTTGGGAGGTTTTTGATGACTGCTTTAATTTCCTCGCTGGTTATTTTCTTGTTCAAGTTTTCTCTTTCTTCCTGTTCCAGTTTTGGTAATTTGTGCTTTTCCAGAAGTGCATCCATTTCTTCTAGATTGCCTAATTTGTTGGCATATAGCTGCTCATAGTACGTTTTTAAAATCGTTTGCATTTCCTTGGTATTGTTTGTCATCTCTCTTGTTTCATTTGTGATTTTATTAATTTGTGTCTTTTTTTTAATAAGGCTAAGGATTTATCTTTCTTATTAATTCTTTCAAAGAACCAACTCCTGGTTTTTTTAATTTGTTCCACAGTTGTTCTGTTCTCTATTTCATTGAGTTCTGCTAGAATCTTTATTAATTCTCTTCTTCTGCTGGGTGTAGGATCTATTTGCTGTTTTTTCTCCAGCTCATTTAGGTGCAATGTTAGCTTTTGTATTTGAGTTCTTTCCAGTTTTTGGATAGATGCTTGTATTGCGATGAATTTCCCCATCAGGACTGCTTTTGCTGTATCCCAAAGATTTTTAATGGTTGTATCTTCATTCTCATTCGTTTCTACGAATCTTTTTAATTCTTTTCTAATTTCCTGGTTGACCCTTTCATCTTTTAGCAGGATGGTCCTTAACCTCCACGTGTTTGAAATCCTTCCAAACTTCTTGTGATTTCGTTCTAGTTTCAAAGCATTATGGTCTGAAAATATGCAGGGGACGATCCCAAACTTTTGGTATCAGTTAAGACCTGATTTGTGACCCAGTATGTGGTCTGTTCTGGAGAATGTTCCATGTGCACTTGAGAAGAATGTATATTCAGTTGAGTTTGGATGTAAAGTTCTGTAAATATCTGTGAAATCCATCTGGTCCAGTGTATCATTTAAAGCTCTTGTTTCTTTGGAGATGTTGTGCTTAGAAGTTCTGTGATTTGTAGAAAGCGCCATGTTGAAGTCTCCTACTATTTGTGTATTATTATCTAAGTATGTCTTTACTTTGTTTATTCATTGATATACTTGGCAGCTCCCACATTAGGGGTATAAATCTTCATGATTGTTTGATCTTCTTGTTGGATATTCCCTTTAAGTATGATATAGTGTCTTTCTTCATCTCTTTCTACAGTCTTTCGTATAAACTTTAGTTTTTCTGATATGAAGATTGCTACCCCAGCTCACTTTTGAGTACCAATTTGAATGGTAAATGGTTCTCTGCCCCTTTTATTTTCAGGCTAGGTGTCCCTGGGTCTAAAATGAGTGTCTTGTAGATAGCAGATAGATGGATTTTCCTTTTTTTATCCATTCTGGTACCCTGTGTCTTTTCATGGGATCATATTTCCATTTACATTCAGATTAACTATTGAAATACATGAATTTAGTGTCGTCATAATACGTATTTGGTCCCTGTTTTTTGGATTTATTTCTCTGCACTTACTCTTTCTTTTACAGGTTCCCTCTTAATCTTTATTGCAGAGCCAGTTTAGTGGTCACATATTCTTTCAGTTTCTGCCTATCTTGGAATCTCTTTTTTTTCTTTTTTTTTTCTTGCAATCTCTTTCTCCTTCTATTGTGAATGACAGCCTTGCTGCATAAAGTATTCTTGGCTTCATGTTCTTCTCATTTATTACCCTGAATATATCATGCCAGCCCTCTCTCGCCTGCCAGTCTGTGTGTAGAGGTCTTCTGTTAATCGGATATTTCTTCCCATATATGTTACGAATATATTTTCTCTTGCTCCTTTCAGGATTGTCTGTTTATCTTTGGAATGTGCACGTTTCACTATTAAATGTCAAGTTGTCATTCTCCTTTTTTAAAATTTATTCGTAAATATTTTATTCTTTTTGATGCTAGTATATATTGAATTGTTTTTTTAACTTCATTTTTTATGTGGTTATTTGTAAGTACATAAAAATAGAATAGATTTAATAAAAATGTTTAGGGTGAACGTTTTCTATTGATTTTTTTGGGGTGTCCTCTCTGTTTGATTTGAAAGATAGTCCCTTTTGTTAAGAGTCTTTTAAAATATACTTGTTTTTTAAAAACCGGTTTAGGTTCTCAGAAAAGTTGAATGAAAAGTACAAGGATTTCCTATATCTTCCTCCCCACACATGCATAGCATCTACCACCTTCCATAGGTTGCACCACTGCTGTATATTTGTTACCAATGATGACTGTACACTGAGAAGTCATTATCACACAGAACCCACATTTTGCCTTAGATTTCACTGTTGGTGTCCTACATTTTAAGGATTTTGACAAATGTATCATGATATGGATCTTCTGTTATTTTATCATATAGTTTCACTGCAGTAAAAATTCCATGTATCCATTCTTCCTGACCCCTTAGTTCCTGGCAACTACTGATGCTTTTAGTGTTCATGTAGTTTTGTCGTTTCCAAAATAATGTCATAATAGGTTTCCTTTCTCAGATTGGGTTCTTGGTAATATGTATTCAAGGTTCCTCAGTCTCTCTTCATTGCTTATGTTTTTTTAGTATTGAATAATACTACATTGTCTGGATGTACCAGGGTTACTTTATCCCATTCACCTTCTGAAGATACGGTGGTTGTTTTCATATTTTGGCAGTTATGAATAAAGGTACTTATGAAAACGTTTATATAAATAAAAAAGGTGTTTATGTAAAATTAAAGTGTTCAGAAGCATCTGTGTACAGGCTTTTTAATGGATTTAGTTTTAATCTTTGTGTAAATATCAAAGAATGTGATTGCTGGATCATATGGTAAGAGAATGGTTAATTTTGTAAGAACCTGCTGAAATGTCTTTCAAAGTGGTTGTACCATTTTCCATTTTCAAAAACAGCTGAGTGAGAGTTCTTTTGGTCCACATCCTCACCAACATTTGGTGTTGTCATTGTTCTGCATTTGTCCATTGATTGTGTAGTGTTACCTGATTGTTTTAACTTCCAGTTCCATCATGACATGCATCTTCTCCTATGTTATCTGTGTATTTCTGGTAAGATGTTTTCAGGTATTTTGCCCATTTCTAATCATGTTGTTTATTATTATTGAGTTCTTTGTATCTTTTAGATAATAGTCCTTTATCAGATATGTCTTTTGTAGATATTTTCTCCCAGTCGGGGATAAAGACTTGTCTTTTATTCTGTTGAAGTTTGCTAGTATTTTGTTGAGGATTTCTCTGTCCATATTTGTGATTGAGTTCTTTAGATTTCTCTGTGGTTCCTTTACTGCTTTTGGTATGATATTGGTCTCAAAAATGTTAATTGGTGAATATCTCTCCTTTTTATAATAGAAGAGCTTGTGAAGAATTCTTTTTTTTGAATTTTGGTACATTTCATTGGTGAAGCCATCTGGTCTTTTGCTTTTCTTTGTGGGTAGTTTTTTGATTACTAATTCAGTCTCTTCAGTTATAGATCTGTTCTCACTGTGTACTTATTGTTTAGTCAGTTTTGTTAGAGTGTGTTTATTAATTTGTCCGTATTTTGTTATCTAATATTTTAGCATATAATTTTTCATGGTATTCCTTTACAATCCATTTTTTTCTTTAGCTAATAAAGTCCCCTTTTTAATTTCTGATTCTAGTAATTTGAATTTCGCTCTTTATTTTCTTGTCAGTCTAGCTTAAGGTTTGTCAATGTAATTCATCTTTTTAAAGAACTTTTAGTTTCAGTGATTTTTCTTTGTTTTTCTATTCTGTTTCATTAAATTTAGGTCTAATCTTAATTATTTCTTTCCCTCTGCTTCCTTTATGTTTAGTTTGCTATTATCTTTCTAGTGTCTTAGGTGAAGGTAATAAAATTTATTAATATTATGATTGGATTGTTAGGCTAAATTTTCTTTTGAGAGAAAATATCTTAGAAAATTACAATAGGAAATATTTTGATACCTAACTACTATTTTTAGCAACTTAGTACTTTTGAAGAAGGGGGTTAGTGTGTCAAGGGAGAAAATTCTAAGAATATTTTAATGTGAGTAATGTATTATGAGTAGTTGTACTTCATAGACTGAAAAATGGATTCATGGAGTTGTTGTTATTGGTGTTCTGTTTGATAATGTTTTGAAAAGATATATTTTTTATTTCTTCTCTTTTAAGAAAAAGTCGGTGGTTCTGGAAATAACTCAGATATGATGGAAAACAGCAAGGAAGAGGTAAGATTAATGTGAAACATTTAAAAGATTTATTAATTGCTAATAACCAACTAGAGTGTATGTTATCAGATTTTTTTAAGATTTATTTATTGTTTTAAGAGAGCAAGTGAGTGCAGCAGGGAGGAGCAGAGAGAGAGGGAGAGAGCAGAAGCTGAGCATGGAGCCCAACTCTGGGCTCAGTCTCATGACCTTGAAATCATGACCTGAAACCAAAACCAAGACATGGACACTGAACTGACTGTACCACCCAGGCACCCCAGATTGCTTCTCTTTAATACATGCATGTGTTTAAGTTTACTGTTATGTCAAAACATTATGACACTTCATTTTGGGTAGGTGTTTTTTTTTTTAGAAAGTGTTCATTGTTTTTATTATTGTGTGGTTCACTTTAGCAATATACCTAAAGTCAGACAATTGAAGGCTTGCTAACAGATATCTGTTTCAACATAATTATATTGCTATAGTGGTGCCCAGGGTGATTGTTATGGGCATGACTCCATGCTTCTGAGATCTCTCAAAACTGGATATTTAGAGTATGTTAAGCATCATTATAGGAATCCATTCTAGTGTCCTTCACCTATGATACCCAGGCCTATGGTATGGTTTTGTGATTCTTTCCACCTAGTGTAGAAATTTTAATCCAGAAAATATACTGAGTATATTGGCAAAATGAAGTTAAACATAGTATTTAAAAGCAAAGTGTAGAAGGTACTTTGTACTATATGTTAGGATAGAGAAAAAGACAGTTTTTAGATCCTTAAAACTCCCTACATCCATTAGGATTAGATTACTTCTATACCTTTGTTTTATATTTGTTGCCTTGGACCAAGATATTGAAATAGCAGTGCATCCTATCCTATACCACAAAATTCAATGGTAACAATTTAATTAAAAAAAACAGGAAATTAATCTTAAATCAAGGAAGCCTGAGAATAAATGAGAATTGGTTTTTTTGAAGCTTCTTTTAAAAAACATTTTAGACATAAAAGTGATATCCCATTATATTACTATATCAAAGATATTGGTATAGGGAAATAGTTAATTGTAGGGATGTTTCTTTGAGAGCTGTATTAATTTTTTTATTTATTTTTCACATTTAGGGAGCTAGCTCTTCGGAAAAATCCAAATCATCAGGATCATCACGATCAAAAAGGTTGGTTGATGTTGAAGGGAAAACATTTTCAGGTTGTTTTTTTTCTAAGAATAATAATCTTTTATAAAATTCAAGCACCCTTGTTCTAACTAAGTAAACTATTTTATACAAACATACACATTAAAAACTGGACTATAAGTATAGTATAATGAATCCTCTTATATTCATCAGTTAACTTCAACAATTATTTATTCATTCTGACTTTGAATTTTACTGGAATTTTCCAAGGAGGATTTATTGTGCCTTAGTGTCCCTTGCAATATGTAGATCATTTCTTTTAGATCATATATATTCTCACAAAACGGACGGAGGGGAAAATGAAATGAATGCTTCCTGAGGCAATATGGGTTTTTAAGGATTATGTCAAATTGTCCAGGATGATGAGGAGGGGTAGCCATTTTACTTATGAGGAAGTTATAAGGAGATCATAGCATGGTAAAAATACTTCTCTTTGTTAGAATGTCAAAATGAATTGTACATAAGCACTGAAATGACTTCTAATCATACTTACAAAGCATAATATACTGTGAAGTATAGATTTTATTAGAAGTTTGCAGTTTATTCTATTGGGCATTTTTAAAAATTTTTATGTAGGCTCCACACTCAGTTTGGGGCTTGAACTCACAACCTGGAGATTTAAGAGTCGGATGTTCTATTGACTGAGCCAGCCAGGTGCCCTGGACATTTGTTGTTTCTTACCAGTGGGAATGTCTCGTAATAAACACAGCTTGCTTTATATTAACATCTCTAAAGTGGTGATTCTTAGGAGATCCCTTCATGATCCCTCACAGTAGCTTTTTCAGAGTGAAAATACCCTGGTCCTACCCCATACCTCCTGAGACATAATTTTCAGTAATACGATACAGAAATATGTGTTTCTGTAGGTGAGTCTGATATGTATCTCTGGTTAAGAGCAACCATTCAATTTAAATATGTTCTTTGGTTCCTATTCCAATTGTCAGAAATGTCCATAATTCTATGAACTTAATTCTTTCATAGGAAACCATCAGTTGTAACAAAGTATGTTGAATCTGATGATGAAAAACCTTTGGATGAAACTGTAAATGAAGATGCTTCTAATGAAAATTCAGAAAATGATATTACTATGCAAAGCTTGCCAAAAGGTAATGTGTGTTGATTTTTCATAGGAAGTTAAAGTTGAAATGTATTTTTAAATGTCATTATAAAATTGGAACTTGATTACTGTTAGCTGTGTGTAAAGGAACAAAACTAGCATTTTAATTGTAGTTGTCTGAAAATGTATTAGAATGGTAATGATAATGTGTGTTAGGAGGTTAAAAACTTAGTATATTTGCAGTCAGCTTTGATAAAGAACAAAACTTACTTTCTTTTTCCATTGCGTTTTAGAAAAGGGATTTAAGTTTCCAAATTATATTTGAATGTGGAAGTTTAGTATAAATGTTTATATTAAGTTTTGGTTCAGCAAATTTAAATATGCTTATTTTAGAGGAAAATATGATGAATATTCTGAAAACTTAAAAAAATTCAAATTCTGGTTTAATCTTATTGCATTCTTAAATTCTTTAAGACTAAAAGCTGACGTTAATTAACAAAGATAGATTTAGATGTACTTCTTGTAATTATCTCTTTAAAATACCTTGTCACATGCCCTTCAACTGTTGTAGTTCTATCCTTAACCTCGTTAATTAGATTGGAGGGAAAAAAGTCAAATTAAAATCTTTGACGTTTCATAGCCCAAGTCTGTGAGCAGTCTGATGATATGATAAGAGTAGTGATAAAAGTCTTTGTAATATCATGGTGTTTCAGAGTCAAAAGTTAAATTCTTTCTTTATTAATAATATATATGGAAGTATCTTAGCAGAATTTTCAAATTTATCCTTATAGATCATTTATAGTTAGTATTTACTAAACTTGGTTCTCTGTCTACACTTATATTTTTTGACACATTTTGGAATATGAAAGTTTAAAAAAATGGTGGGAAGGAGCTTAAGACATTGCTTGACTAGGACCAATTAGGAGTTTTAGTAGATGAAATATGAAATGAGGAAAAGGGATGAATGAGAGAAAGCAGAAAGATAAAAGGAAAATCAACGGGCCCACCATTTACTTGGCTTTTCAAATAATCTGTGACAATTTTATGCAATGGTTGGTGGCCAGGGGCAGAATCAACTATAATAATAAGGGAATGTGAGTCCTGTAGGAAGTGACTCATTTTGGATTGTTACATTCTCAGTGGTTGTCACTGCAAGTCCTTATGATGGTCACTGGGTGAGGCAAGATACAGGAATTCAGATCTTTCTTTTAATGAAACTGGAGAAAAGTAAGGGATGTTTCTAACCTGAATTAGTCATAACTCTCCCACCAAACCAAGAATAAACCCACTTCATAAGGTAGAATTTGGGTGATTATTATTACTATAATACTATCTTGAGTATATATAGGTACCAGGCTCTTAGAGAACTAACTCATTTAATTGTCAAAGCAATACTGTAAGGTAGTTACTGTTTCTACTTGTAGAGATAAAGGAACAGATTCAGACCTCAAGGCACTTTTCCAAGCTTTAAATTGAGAAACTAGGTCTGCCTGAATCCAAAGCCAGTGAGTGCTCTTTCCACTCTACTGCTTTGCTTCCATTTGGAGAAGAATCTTCAGAAATAATTCTTTTTGTTAATTATAAATCTTGAGCTTTCTCAAATGCTATGGCTTCTCTGAGAGTATATATGTGAAATGGTTGTTGTAAATAAAGTTTTTTTTTTTTTTGTGTGTGTAGGTTATCTAAATTCGCCAGTTTGTAAAAACTCAGTCCTCTATATGCCTGCTTTCCCCTCCTTTTTTTCAGAGTCTCAGAAATACTTATAATTAGATGCTATACCTTGCCAAAAATCTGCTTGCTGAATAACATAGGCCCATGTTTCAGGGAGACCACCCCTGAAAACTATCAGGTTTTACTTTCTTAAGTGTTGCCAATAATGCCCAATTACTAAGCCCAGCAATGTAGGTAAATGTAAGACCTGGGTTCTTTTTACTATGCTCCTGCTTTATTTGCTCATGAGAGATTATAATGAAAAATTAATAACCTGTCTTCTCAGTTCACATGTTTTATAACTAAGAAAGTAAATTCTTTCTACATTTTTCCATAGAGACCGATAATCGATCTCATTCTGCAGTTTATTGTTAGAGCAGTTGGGCTTACATAGGCAATCTTTTGTTTAAGACTCTTTAAGGACTTTTCAGGTACTAAAAATTTGACACACTAGTTGGGAAATGCCTCAGAATAGGTATAGCATTAATAGCAGAATTAACTTCTCACATTGCCTCCCACTGTCTTCCCCCAAAGCAATATAAAAAACCCTTAAAAACCTTTTTATGAGCTTTGATTTGGATTATGATACGAATAGGATGTCTTTTAAAAATTTTCCTTCAGGTACTTCTATTTTATAAACTTCTGGAACTTAGCATGGGTGTTCATACTCAAAACAGTTTTTGTGATAGGCACTATAAAAATTCATAACTGGGCTGAGGCTTTCTACTTTATTCACACATTTCTGTTATAATCAGTTCATAATACCCCTATCCTATTTTTATTAGTTATATTTGAACAAGTAATCTGATTGTTGACACCTGGCCCTTTTATTATTTCCCTGTTTTATTTATTCTTGAGAGGTCCTTATACAAGTAGTGAAAACTTGAAAGAAACAAAATTATGTACCAGCAATGTTGGCTTTATCTGAACTGAAGTCTTGTACTTCATTTGCACATTTAATATGTGTAATGGTTTTTTAAATGAAATCATTCTAGGTACAGTGATTGTACAACCAGAGCCAGTGCTGAATGAAGACAAAGATGATTTTAAAGGGCCTGAATTTAGAAGCAGAAGTAAAATGAAAACTGAAAATCTCAAAAAACGCGGAGGTAAATACAAGTGAAAATGAAAACATGAGTTTAAATTGCTGTTTATGACCATATTGGAAAATCTGATGTGCTTATTAAAAATACCTCCAGTTTTCTGCCCATTGTTTATTAAAAGCACTAGTTAAAAATAACTTCTGTTTCTTTCTGAGCTCTGAAGCAGAAAAGGTTAAACTCTGTTTATCAAAATACCTTTGCCTTCAGTGGCTATAAAGTTATCTCAAGAAGCTTAGCATTTCCTTCTTGCATATTAGTTCTGTAATGCTTATATAATGCCAAAATACCATGTGTTCCTTCTCACCCCAAAAGAATTTCAGATTTGGACAAAATCTTGCCTGTGGCCTTGGGTAACTTTATATATACCTAATGCATTGTTTCACAGAGTTACCTGTGCATTAGTGTTATTTGGGGTGCTTGTTAAAAATGCAAGTCCCTTAACTCCACTAACAAATTAGAGTTTTTGGGGATGATGTTAAGAATGAGCCCCATTTTGTTCTTTTGTATGTTAAAGTTGGAGATCTACTGATGTAAGGATAACAACATAAAAATGAATAGGAAGGAGAAGGGAGCTAGAGCTAGTAACCTTCCTTCCACCTGTCTCAGCCATCTCTTCTTTTGTCTGTCTACCCCACTTATACACACACTGTGTTGACTAATCATCTGTGGAAAGTTTGCATAAGGAGGATTCATTTAGAAATTTATAACAATGGAGTATATTTCCCATTTGTTTGTGTGTGATTTTTAAATAGTGCCTGTATATTTTCTGGGCAGATTTCCAGAGCCATAATCCATGACTATAAAAGGAACAGATCTCTAAAAAATAGAACATGCCACTAAATTTTAAAGTAGAAGTGTAATGGAAGCATGTCTATTTAATATTTATCAGGTTACCTGTGTTTTATAGCATAGTACTTATATCAGTGAAATTTTGTGCAGATTTTTATTTCAGTGCTATATGATTGTCTTGATGGAAATAGAATATATCTGTATTTGTTATATATATATTTTTGGATTAAATAACTCATTAGGTTGTTGGAGAAAAATCAAAGAAATGTTGTTTAGTCTTTTGTCCACAAGGGGGTGCTCTGCTCCTTTCAAGCATATGGAAGATTTATGGAGAATGTAGTTCATACTAGGGAAACTGCCATTGCAGCAACAGAGCTCACCAAAGTTACACAGTTCTCTTAAAAACAAGAGAATTAGCAAGTAGAAAGTGATGGTAGGGATCAATAGCAAGAGTCTGGAGAATAGATCACTAAGTGTACTACATTGTATCAACATTAATATCTAAATGGTGTCTTTTGGAGAGGGACTCTGGTGCAGTCAGTGTCTAGAATATGTATAAGGGCCAAAAGGAGAATGAAAAAAGAACCACAGTTGTTGGGGAAGGTACTCTTAGTGCCACTTAACTATGCTACTGGTATTTGGTCTGAGCTGATATATTTGGAACATTTTATTGAGTGTTTTGTGTAAGAATGTTTATATTGTGGTTAATGAGATATGTTTGTCATAGCCATATAGTAGCACCTAAAATCTCTCATGTTAATCTTTGTTCTAATGATTTGCTACATCTTTAAACTGTCAGAAATCACACAGGAAATTTAACTGTCTTCTATATACATGTATGAATAAATTAGTGATCTGAGGTACTGAATTGCTAGTTAATATTCAAACTTCCTAGGAAAGTTAGTTCTTTTTTTAAAATTTAAATTCAGTTAGCCAACATATAGTACCTCATTAGTTTCACATGTAGTGTTCAATAATTTATCAGTTGCGTATAACACTCAGTGCTCACTCATCACATCACTTGCCCTCCTTAATGCCCATCACCCCAGGAAAGTTAGTTCTGTATTTGAAGTTCTGTAATTTAGGAAACTACTAAGAAAGTAAACTGTATATAAAATAATCTTGTATTGACTTAAAACAAAATTAAACATAAAGATACAGCTATATGCACCAATTCAGGAGCTACTTTTTAAAAAACACCACAGCCTATATGTATACAATGGAATATTACTCAGCCATTAGAAACAACAAATACCCACCATTTGCTTTGATATGGATGGAAGTGGAGGGTATTATGCTGAGTGAAATAAGTCAATCGGAGAAGGACAAACTTTATACGGTCTCATTCATTTGGGGAATATAAAAAATAGTGAAAGGGAATGAAGGGGAAAGGAGAGAAAATGAGTGGGAAATATCGGAGAGGGAGACAGAACATGAGAGACTCCTAACTGGGAAATAAACAAGGGGTGGTAGAAAGGGAGGTGGGCGGGGGGTGGGGGTGACGGGCACTGAGGGGGGCACTTGATGGGATGAGCACTGGGTGTTATGCTATATGTTGGTAAATTGAACTCCAATAAAAAAAAGAAACAAAAAAAAACACCACAGCCTTTTGACAACCTTTTCCCCAGTTTGTTAGGAAGTGTATTTTACATCTAATTTTTCTATCTGGCACAATAATTTTATTTTAAATTCCAGTATAGCTAACAAACTGGGTTGTATTAGATTTAAGTGTACAGTTTAGTGATTCAACAATTCCATACATCACACAGTGCTTATTGTGACAAGTGTGCTCCTTTATTCCCATTACTTATTTTACCCATCCCTGTACCCACCTCCCTCTGGTAACCATCAGTTTTGTTATCTATAGCTAAGAGTCTGTTTCTTGGTTTATGTATCCCTTTTTTCTTTTGCTCATTTTTTCCCCTTAAATTCCACATATGAGTGAAATCATATGCTATTTGTTTTTCTCTGACTTATCCTTAGTATTATACTCTATAGCTCTAGCCATGTTGTTGCAAATGGCAAGATTTCATTATTTTTTATGGCTGATAATATTCCATTGTGTATATATACACCATATCTTCTTTATCCATTCATCTTTCAGTGAATACTTGGGATGCTTACATAATTTGGCTGTTGTTGTAAATATTGCTTCTATAAACATGTGCATGTGTCCCTTTGAATTAGTGTTTTTGTATTTTGGGGGCTAATACCCAGTAGTGCAATTCCTAGATCATACCTCTATTTTTTTACTTTTTGAGTAATCTCCATACTATTGTCCAGAGTGGCTACATCAGTTGACATCCCCACCGATAGTGCAAGAGGGTTCCTTTTTTCTCCACGTCTTTGTCAATACTTGTATTTCATTTTCTTGGTTTTTTTTAATATTTTATCTGACAGAGAGGAGTGTGTACAAGCACAAACAGGGATAGTGGCAGGAAGAGGGAGAGGGTGAAGCAGAACCCCTGCTGAACAGGGAGCCTGCCATGTGGCTCAATCCCAGGACCCTGGGGTCATGATCTGAGCTGAAGGCAGACACTTAACCAACTAGCCACTCAGGCACCCCATCAACACTTGTTTTTCTTACTTTAGCTGTTCTGATAGGTGTGATGTGATATCTCTTTGTGAGGTGATATCTCTTGTATTTATGATTTGCATTTCCCTGATAATGGCTGTTATTGGGATCTTTTCATGTGTCTGTTGGCCATCTGTATGTTTTCTTTGGAGGAATGTCTGTTTATGTTCTCTGCCCATTTTTAATTGGATTGTTCAGTTTTTAAGTGTTGGATTCTATCAATTCTTTATATATTTTCGATACTGACCCTTTATCAGATATCATTTGCAAATATCTTCTTCCATTCTGTAGGTTGCCTTTTAGTTTTGTTGATTGTTTTCTTCACTGTGCAGGGAAGCCTTTTATTTTGGTGTTATCCCAATAGTTTATTTTTGCTTTTATTTCCCTTGCCAGGCGACATATCTAGAAAAGTGTTATGATAGCTGGTGTCAGAGACATTACTGCCTGTGCTCTCTTCTAGAATTTTCTTTATTAAAGATTTTATTTTTAAGTAAGCTTTACACCCAACACAGGGCTCAAACTCACAATTCTGAGATTGAGGGTCACATGCTCCACTGGCTGAGCCAATCAGGTGTCCCTCTTCTAGGATTTTTATGGTTTTAGGTCTCACATTTAGGCATTTAATCCATTTTGAGTTTATTTTTGTGTACAGTGAAATAAAGTGGTCTAGTTTCATTCTTTTGGATATAGCTATCACGTTTTCCCAGCACCATTAGTTGAAGAGACTCTTCTCTTCTTTTCTTTTCTTTTCTTTTCTTTTCTTTTCTTTTCTTTTCTTTTCTTTTCTTTTCTTTTCTTTTCCTTTTCTTTTCTTTCTTTTCTTTTCTTTCTTTCTTTCTTTCTTTCTTTCTTTCTTTCTCTCTCTCTCTCTCTCTTTCTTTCTTTTCTTTTCTTTTCTTTTCTTTTCTTTTCTTTTCTTTTCTTTTCTTTTCTTTTCTTTTCTTTTCTTTTCTTTCTTTTCTTTGTTGAGACTGTCTTTTTCCCCCACTAGATAGTGTTTCTTGCTTTGTCAAAGATTGACTATATAATTATGGTCTTACTTCTGGGTTTTCTCTTTTCTTCTATTGATCTTTGTATCTGTTTTTCTGCCAGTACCATGCTGTTTTGATTACCACAGCTTTGTAAATAATTTAAGTCTGGAATTGTGTTACCTTCAGCTTTGGTTTTCATTTTCAAGATTGGTTTGGCTATTTGGGGGTCTTTGTGATTCCATATCAACTTTAGGATTGTTCTAGCTCTGTGAAAAAATGCTGTTTGTATTTTTTAAGGATTGCATTAAATGTGTAAATTGCTTTGAGTAGTTATAGACATTTTAACAATACTTGTTCTTGGAATCCATTAGAATGGAATGTCTTCATTTCTTTGTGTCATCTTCAGTTTTTTATATTAATATTTTATGGAATTTTCTCTTTGGATCTGTTAAAAGGTGTTGAACTCCTATGAAGATGCCTCTTTTCCATTTATACACTATATTATAATCATTAAGATATCTCATAACTAAAAATAAAAATGTAAAGTGTATATATGTAGAAACAAGTACATAAAATAACATTTCACCATTATTCAATATTGGCTTCACATCCCACTTAAGTGAAATATTGGTTCAGTCTTACTTCTCCATTTCCTCCTCCTCCTCCCCCTCTATTTTTTAAAAATTTATTTATTTATTCATGAGAGACACAGAGAGAGAAGCAGAGACATAGGCAGAGAGAGAAGCAGGCTCCATGCAGGGAGCCGGATGCGGAACTTGATCCCGGGACTCCAGGATCACGCCCTGGGCCAAAGGCAGGCACCCATTCGCTAAGCCACCTAGGCATTCCCTCCTATCCCTCTAATAATGAATATTTTGAAGTTTCTGTGCATGTGTATGCTTTTATATTTTTCTTACACATGTTTATTCATAAAGCATTTATTGTTCACTTAAAATATACAAAGTAGTATCCTGTGTTTATTCTTTTCAACAGTTCACATTCAGCATTGCTTTTGAAGTGTGTCCATCTCAGTGAAGGTACATCTGGTTTTTTATTTTCCACTGCTATGTAGAATTTTGTTAAATGAGTAAACTACTGTCCATTTCCCAAATGGAAGTTATTTCCAATTTTTTGTTTTCAAAGTTTTGTTTTCCTACTTAGTGTGCAATGAATACCATGTATATGATTTTTTGTGCATACGTGGGAGAAATTCTCCAAAGGATCACTTAGTTTTGTTTAGTTTTTGATATATTGCAAAAGCACATAAAATAAGCTTAATATTTATTATGTTAACATTGGATGAACATTCAGAGTCTAGCTTTTGTCTTGTTAGTGTATCTTAATGCAGTCACTATTGAAATGAAGCACACTATGCATTTGTTTCTGTTAAAACACATACAGAATATATGAGTACTCAAGATCAAACATTAATATGGGACAGTATAATAATAAAATACTAGAAACTTATATAATGAATCTTCAAATTCTCCATATTGTCCTGAAAAGTATGATGGTGCTGTTAAAACTCGTTAAATTTTTTTAACTTCTGCAAATAGGAATATTTGTCATAATGTTTGGGTCCGTGGTGCTTTGGACCTTAAAGAATAAGAAAAAAACAAAATAGAAAATTGAAAGGGGGCAGCCCCGGTGGCTCAGCGGTTTAGCGCCGCCTACAGCTCAGGGCGTGATCCTGGAGACCCGGGATTGAGTCCCACGTCAGGCTCCCTGCATGGAGCCTGCTTCTTCCTCTACCTGTCTCTGCCTCTCTCTCTCTCCTCTCTGTGTATTCTCATGAATAAATAAATAAAATCTTTAAAAAAAAGAAAATTGAAAGGTTAGAAATGTGTGTATTGTTTTGTCTTTTATTTAGAGATAGATATAGCTTATTCTTTTAATTGTCTCTCCTTTTTACTTGTGAATGCAGGCATTTTCATTGGCCTGTTTGGAATCATAATCTACCATTTTACTTGTATCAAGATCTTGGTTGCACATCAGAATCTCTGTAAAACTAAAAAAAATAATGTTTAGGAGATTCTCATTCAGTAGATCAGGGGTGGGAATGGCTGTCTCTGCTTTTAAAAAGTTTCTTCAGATGATTCTGATATTTAGGTCAGATTGTGAAGCACTGCTCTAAGCAGGACTAGGGGTGAGAGTGAGGTAGGAGAGATTTCCTCTTTGTTGCATTGGGTCATCTTCAGACTGTTTTCCTGTAGACACTGTGGAATGGGGCTCTTCCTCCCTCATCTTCCAAGTCATTTTCAGGTTTTGCTCTCAGGATGGATAGATATTTCTGCAAGTCTTATTTGTCCTTAATTGGAAATAGTAGACAGTGCTGACATTGAATGGATAGTGAAATACACATATAAGACAGGGTAGTGGGGATTATGGATAGTATTGAAGTCAATCTGAGGTAAGAAATTGGTAATTTAAAATTATCAGGTTTTCACATACTATATTGGAAGAGTCTGTGCTGACATATTCATTTTGAGGGTAAAAAATTAATGGCATACCTAACTTTTAAGTATAAGGAAAAGACTGTTCCACATATGTCACTGGCTTCCCCATTCTTTAAGAACTGATAATTTATTTGCAAGGCAATAGCAAAGTGAAAAGAGCTCTTGACCCTATTTTTAGAACTTCTCTTATGGAGTCTCTTCATGTTTTATCAAGTTATTGTGAGAAATAGGATTTGCATCTGTAAAAGGAGACAGATTAGGATTTGTAGTTCTGGAATTTGCCATGATTGTCATGTTTTTAGTAAGTCCATAAAATTATTAACCTTTTGTGTCCACAATGTCAACTTTTCTAGGGATTATCAAGTATTTAATTTCCAATATGAAAATTGCAAAATGCTGACTAAAGTAAATATCTTTTTTTATGTGTGTGTGTATGTCTCAATAATGGTGACTCCTTTCTCCTAGAAGATGGGCTTCATGGGATTGTGAGCTGCACAGCTTGTGGACAACAGGTCAATCATTTTCAGAAAGATTCCATTTATAGACATCCTTCACTGCAAGTACTTATTTGTAAGGTATGTAATGATCTGTTTATAATTCATTCCACAAATATCTGAATGTTTACTATGTGTTAGACTTTTGGTTTATGGTGTCAAACTTTTGGTGCATAGTGATGAAGGAGATGGAAATGGTCTCTGTTTTTGGAGGGCTTATATTGTAGTGGAGAGGACAGACATTACAAAAAGCCCAGTGCCATGGTAGGGGAAGTATTGTGGAGTATGGGGACATTCAGGAAGCCTGTGTACTTTGGAGTTGGGTAGGGAGGTCTTTATAATGTAGATAATATAAGCTGGTATCTAAATATAAATAGGAATTAGCCTGGTGAAGTGAGATTGGCTCAGCATATTGTAAACAGAGGCAACTTGGTATCCAAAGGCTAGTGAGTGAAGGAGAGCATGGTGTGTTGGCAAATCTTAAGAGTATATGTGTATGCACATGTATGTTGTATAACCTTCCCTCTTTTTTATTTAAAGATTTTATTTATTTATTCATGAGATAGAGAGAGAGAGAGATTGAGAGGCAGAGACACAGGCAGAGGGAGTAGCAGGCTCCATGCAGGAAGCCTGATGTATGGGTCCAGATCTTGGGACTCTGAGATCACGCCCTGAGCCACAGGAAGAAGCTCAACCGCTGAGCCATCCAGGCATCCCTATAACCTTCCCTCTTATGTATTCTAATTACCCAAATCTAAACTTTCTGCATGGGGCAGGGTTTTGGCGTGAGTTGGAGATGATAGAGTTAAAAATGTCTCTTATGTGTTGAAGATAGTTTTAACAGTCTATGTATACTCTTTTATTAGTAATATCTTGGAGTTAATTTTAAAATATCTATAATATTAAGGTTATGATTTCCCTAACTCATTACTGCTAAGATTAATTCTGTGTTAGTTTGTTTCCCAACAGAATGCCTCCTTGAAATGCAGGGGCAAACCAGATTTTCCTGAGTTGCAGTTCTATCTAGGTCTTCTATTGTATGAATTTTTGATACAGACCTA
The DNA here is from genome assembly GCF_905146905.1 of Nyctereutes procyonoides. NCBI lineage: Eukaryota > Metazoa > Chordata > Mammalia > Carnivora > Canidae > Nyctereutes > Nyctereutes procyonoides. The sequence goes on along the minus strand of NW_026575125.1, from coordinate 58,752,476 downwards.
CTTAAGTGGACTAAATTTACTTTTTCCACTAGCAATTTGTGTCCCTCCATTCTTTGAATTCAGCCAGAAGCCTATTTAGGGGACATGTTGTAACTTCTAGTTTTAAAATGGGATAGCTGACTTTCATATTGCTAGATTTGTAATGTGTATTTCCTTTTTCTTCAAATATATATAATTGGGTTTTTCCAAGGACCAATCTGTTGAACCTAATATGTTTTGGTAATCAGTACTTTCCTCAGTGGGCATGGAACCTTCCCTTTCTTCAGACTTAGTGAAAATGATTTTAAAGTCAGTCAGACTTGGATTTGAATACCAGCTTTGCCTGTCACCTAATTGTATGACTGGAGGAAATTTACTTATGTATTAGCCTTTTCTCTCAAGTTGGGTGTAATACTTCCCTATCTTGCCTATGTTTTGAGATTTAAAGAGAATGCATCTTTTTTTGAGGATTTTATTTATTTATTCATGAGAGACAGAGAGAGAGAGAGAGAGAGAGAGAGAGAGAGAGAGAGGCAGAGACACAGGCAGAGGGAGAAGCAGGCTCCATGCAGGGAGCCTGACGTGGGACTTGATCCCAGTCTCCAGGATCACGCCCTGGGCTGAAGGCGGCACTAAACTGCTGAGCCACCCGGGCTGCCCAAAGAGAATGTATCTTAATGTAGGATAATGTTTCTTAGCTGTACGCATGGTAGCTGTCTATATATGAAGGCTACTAAATACGTTAAGTAGCAGCAACACCTAATACATCTTTATGTAGAGGTTTAGTAGCTAGTAATATGAAATCAGAAACTTGCTTTACCAAAATCTTTTATAAACTTTATATAAGGAATAGTGATACTTGATGATATGGGAATATATTTCAAGGGATTAATTTACTGAGATATTCCTATGTCTGTAAAATACTAGTATTGGATAAGGTAGTAGTTTGCTTTGATTCTCTAAAACATATAAATACACACACACTTTGCCTTTACTTTTTTTAATGACTTAAAAATAAAGTTTTTGTCATTTATGAATGCTATCCATTTTGAATATAAAATTTCCCCTTCCCCTTTTCTTTTAATAGAATTGCTTTAAATATTACATGAGTGATGATATTAGCCGAGACTCTGATGGAATGGATGAACAATGTAGGTAGGTAATAAATCAAGATGAACTAAAACTCAGTATTGCCTGCTTCTTATGGGGGAAATTCTTACATAGTATGTTATTAGATCCATTTTTTGTAGTATGATCATTGATGTCTTTAATGGATGGTTATTCTTTTTCACAAAACCTTAGGTTTATGTCTGTTTTAGGTTTCCGGTAAAGAATAAGCAGGTGACCCAAAGTACTTTACTATTAAAGTTCCTGGCAGGAAAATTTAAATTTCTTTAATAATGGAAAAATTTAAAGTGAGTTTCATTTTAGAATAATATTTTCATCTTTTAAATAATTTCAGGTGGTGTGCAGAAGGTGGAAACTTGATTTGTTGTGACTTTTGCCATAATGCCTTCTGCAAGAAATGCATTCTGCGCAACCTTGGTCGAAAAGAACTCTCTACAATAATGGATGAAAACAACCAGTGGTATTGCTATATTTGTCACCCAGAACCTTTGTTGGACTTGGTCACTGCATGTAATAGCGTATTTGAAAATTTAGAACAGTTGTTGCAACAAAATAAGAAGAAGATAAAAGTTGACAATGAAAAGAGTAATAAAGTATATGACCATACACCCAGATTCTCTCCAAAGAAAAATAATTCCAATTGTAATGGAGAAGAAAAGAAATTAGATGATTCATGTTCTGGTTCAGTAACCTACTCTTATTCAGCACTAATTGTGCCCAAAGAGATGATTAAGAAGGCAAAAAAACTGATTGAGACTACAACTAACATGAACTCCAGTTACGTGAAATTTTTGAAGCAGGCAGCAGATAATTCAGAAATCAATTCTGCTACAAAGTTACGTCAGCTTAAGGCTTTTAAATCTGTGTTGGCTGATATCAGGAAAGCTCATCTTGCATTAGAAGAAGATTTGAATTCAGAGATTCGAGCTTTGGATGCTGTAAACAAAGAGAAAAATACCAAAGAGCATAAGGTCATAGATGCTAAGTCTGAAACAAAAGTACGAAAAGGAGAAAAGCCCTGTGCTTTGGAAAGGAAGGATATTTCAAAATCAGAAGTTAAACTGTCAAGAAAGCAGGTGGATAGTGAGCACATGGATCAGAGTAATACAGTACAGGAACAAAGAGCAAATAAAAGTGTCAGTGGTGAACATAAGAAATCTGATAAAAAAGAAGAACCTCAATATGAACCTGCTAACACTTCTGAAGATTTAGACATGGATATTGTTTCTGTTCCTTCCTCAGTTCCAGAAGACATTTTTGAGAATCTTGAGACAGCTATGGAAGTTCAGAGTTCAACAGATAATCAGGGAGATGGCAATAGTGGAACTGAGCAAGAACTGGAGAATTCTTCTGTAAAATTAAATATTACTTCCAAAGACAACAGAGGAGGTATTAAATCAAAAACTACAGCTAAAGTAACTAAAGAATTATATGTTAAACTCACTCCTGTTTCCCTTTCTAATTCTCCAATTAAAGGTGCTGATTGTCAGGAAATACCACAAGATAAAGATGGCTATAAAAGTTCTGGTCTGAACCCTAAGCCAGAGAACTGTGGACTTGGACAGGAAAAGAATGATAATGAGCATTTGTTTGAAAGTGAAGTTCCATTACTCTCAGAAGAATCTGATCTTCGAAGATCTCCACGTGTAAAGACCACACCCTTGAGGCGACAGACAGAAACCAATCCTCCAACATCTAATTCAGATGAAGAAAGTAATGAAATAGTTAAGGAGAAACAAAACCTATCAGTTCCAATGAGAAAAAAGGATAAGCGAAATTCTTCTGACAGTGCTATAAATAATCCTAAACCTAATAAATTGCCTAAATCTAAGCAGTCAGAGATTGTGGATCAGAATTCAGATTCTGATGAAATGTTAGCAATCCTCAAAGAGGTATCCAGGATGAGTCACAGTTCTTCTTCAGATACTGATATTAATGAAACTCATACAAATCACGAGAAGACTTTATATGATTTAAAGACCCAAACAGGGAAAGACGATAAAGGAAAAAGGAAACGAAAAAGTTCTACTTCTGGTTCAGATTATGACATTAAAAAAGGCAAATCAGCTAAAAGATCTATAATTTCTAAAAAGAAACGACAAAACCAGTCTGAATCGTCCAATTATGACTCAGAATTAGAAAAAGAGATAAAAAGCATGAGTAAAATTGGGGCTGCCAGAACAACCAAAAAAAGAGTTCCAAATAAAGAAGACTATGATTCTTCTGAAGATGAAAAACACAGAAAAAAAGGAATGGATAATCAAGGGCAGAAAAATTTGAAGACTGCCCATGAAGGATCATCTGATGATGCTGAAAGGAAACAAGAGAGAGAGAATTTCTCTTCAGCTGAAGGCACAATTGATAAAGACAGAACCAACAGGGACTTAAGAGATCAAATCTCTAAGAATCAACAGTCAGGTGTTTCTTCTGATGGTGCTGATAAGCCGCCTTCAGGAAATGAGGCTAGTTTTAATTCTCCAGAAGACAAAAAGGTTGCTGAAACTAAAGAAAAGAGTAAGCATTTGAAAACTAAAATGTGTAAGAAAGTACAGGCAGGCTTATCTGACATTCTTGAGAATTTCCCAAAGAAAGAGCAGAGTGATGAATCCTCTGAAGATGATAAAAAGCAGAGTAAAAAGGGAACTGAAGTAAAAGAAAAGAAAACTACAGACTTGAAGAAAAGTACAATTAAGATGGAACAACAGTATGAATCATCATCTGATAGCACTGAGAAACTACCCGAGGGAGAAGTTGTTTCTCCTTTTCCTAAAGGTATACAACAAAATAAGAATGATACAACTTATGGAGAAAAGAAAAGTAAAAAAACAAAAGATAAAAGTTCTAAAAAGAAAGGTGAAGTATCTGATAATGCTGAGAAACTACAGGGAAAAAGAGATAGTTGTGATTCTTCAGAAGATAAAAAGAGTAAGAATGGGGCATCCAATAGAGTGAAGAAAAGATGTAACTTGTCTGAAAAGAGTTCAAGGAAGAGACAAGATTGTTCATCATCTGATACTGAGAAATATTCCATGAAAGAAGACGGTTGTGATTCTTCTGATAAGAGACTGAATAGAATAGAACTGAATGAAAGAAGAAATTTAAATTCAAAGAGAAGTACCAAGGAAGTACATATTGGCTCATCATCTTCTGATGGTGAGGAAAGTTCTGAAGACAATAAAAAGCTAAAGAAACAGAGAACTTCAGCAAAAAAGAAGACAGTCAATGTCAAGGAGAAAATGAGAAACTCCCTAAGAACAAGCACTAAAAGGAAGCAAGCTGACATTACATCATCATCTTCTTCTGATATAGGAGATGATGATCAGAATTCTGTAGGCGAGGGAAGCAGTGATGAGCAGAAAATTAAGCCTGTGACTGAAAATTTAGTGCTGTCTTCACATACTGGATTTTGCCAATCTTCAGGTATGCAAAAATACATAAATTCATAATTTGTACTTTTATCCTCTTGAATACCTACATTGTTTTCCTTGAAGCCAATCAAATGCAAGGTTACTGTTTAGGCAAAGGCCGTTTAAAAATTCTTTAAAGATTTGCTAGAAAGCCTGCCTTCATTTATTTTTATGCCATTATTGGAAAGTATTTCAAATATTGTTGGTATTCTGTATCTGATATACTAGGTTTGTTGGGTAGATAACAGAATTTCTTTACTAATGTTTAGTGATTTTTCTGGAGTAATAAACAGTAGTTTATGAAGGAAAATCAGACCTCTGTCAGTCGTTCAGTAAGTATATATTCATGTAACGGAGATGTGTGCTTGGTGCTGGTATAACATAGTGTGTGCAAATTTTAACTGCCTTGCCATGCATATGACTTTTTATGTAATCTCTGCACCCAGTGTGGGGCTCAAACTCACAACCCCAAGATCAAGAGTTGCATGCTCTTCCAGCTGAGACAGCCAGGCACCCCTGCATATATGACTTTTTAAATTGGACAGATTAACTTTTTGTCTAGTGAATTCTCTGAAAACTAAATTTACATCATTAAACCCATTGCTGATGCTTGTCAATTTTTTCTAATCACATGAACAGATGTTTCTGTCTATAACAATAACAAAATAAAAATCCAAAAAATAGATGAATTACCTTACCTTGAGGAGATAGAGACTAGGACAGTTAGGGTTTGGGTCAACCAGTTAGTAATACCCCCCCAAAATTAGAATTATAAAAATAATTTTTATCACTGTTGCAGTTCCTAAAAATCAGTTGTATAATAAATGTGCATGTGTCACTTCATTTTTTTTTTAAGTCAGTAAACCTGTCAGTTAACCAGGGACATGTTAAGCAAACTTATTCATTCATTCATTCATTAAAAAAATTATTTATATTCTAAAGGATTTATTTATATTCTAACTCCAGCATGCTTGCTTAATTAATTAATTTAAATTCCAATACATGTAGCATACAGTGTTATATTAATGTCAGGTTGTACTATATATAGTGGCTCAGCAAGTCTGTATATTAGTACTCATTGCAATAAGTGTACTCTTAATCCCCTTCACCTGTTTCAACCATCTTGTCCCTTCCCTTTGGTAACCATCAGTTTGTTCTCTATAGTTAAGTGTCTGTTTTTTTGTTTGTCTTTTTTCTTTGTTCATTTGTTTTGTTTCTTAAATTCTACGTATAAGTAAAATCATAAGGTATTTGTCTTTCTCTGACTTACTTAGCATTATGCTCTCTTGATCCATACATGTTGCAAATAGTAAGATTTCATTCATTTTTATGGCTGAGCAATACTCCACTGTGTACATACATGCCACATCTTTATCCATCTATCACTGGACACTTGAGTTGCTTCTATAATTTAGGTATTGTAAATAATGCTGCAATAAGCATATGCATGCTTACATCTTCATGAATTAGTGGATTTCTATTCTTTGGTTAAATACTGGCAGAATTACTGGATCATATGTTAATTTTGTTTTTAATTTTTGAGGAATGTTCATACTATGTTCCACAGGGGCTGCACCAGTTTGCATTTCTACCAACAGATTCCTTTTTCTCCACATCCTCACCAACACTTTTTATTTCTTTTGTCTTTGATTTCAGGCATTCTGACAGATGTGAGGTGATATTTCATTGTGGTTTTGATTTACATTTCCCTGATGATGAGAGTGATGTTGAGCATCTTTTCATATGTCTATTGGTCATTTTTATGTCGTCTTTGGAAAGATGCCTGTTTATGTCTTTTGTCCATTTTTAATTGGGTTATTTGTGGAGTTTCTTGGTGCTGAGTTGTAGAAGTTTTTTATGTATTGTGGATACTAATCCTTTATTGGATATATCGTTTGCAAGTATCTTCTCCTATTCTGTAGGTTGTCTCTTAGTTTTGTTGTTTCCTTTGCTGTGCAGAAGCATTTTATTTTAATGTAGTTCCAGTAGTTTATTTTTGCTTTTGTTTACCTTGCCTCAGAAGACATATCTAGAAAAATTGTTGCTACCGTGGTTGTCAGAGAAATAACTGCCTATGCTCTCTCCTAGGATTTTTATGGTTTCAGGTCTCACATTTAGGTCTTTAATCCATTTTGATTTATTTTTGTGTATGGTTTCAGAAAGTGGTCCAGTTCCATTCCTTTGTATGTTGCTGTCCAATTTTCTCCACAGTATTTGTTGAAGAGACTTTTTCCTGTTGCATATTCTTGCCTCTGTTGAAAAAAATTAATTTTGTTGAAAATTAATTAACCATATAATGTTGAGCTTAATTCTGGTCTTTCTTTCCTGTTCTCTTGAGCTATGTGTCTGTATTGTGCCAGTACCATACTCTTCTGATTACTCCAGCTTTGTAGTATATCTTGAAATCTGGGATTGTGATACCTCAAGTTTTGCTCTTCTTTTTTGAGATTGTTTTGGCTATTCAGAGTGTTTTTTTTATTCCATGCAAATGTTAAGATTATTCTAGTTCTGTGAAAAATGCTGTTGGTATTTTGACAGGGATTGCATTAAATCTGTAGATTTTAATTTTAACAATATTTGTTCTCCCAGTCCACGAGCATGGAATATCTTTCCATTTGTTTGTGTCATCTTCCATTTCTTTCATCAGTATTTTATGGTTTTCAAAGTATAGTTCTTTTACCTCCTTGGTTAACTTTATTCCTAGGTATTTTATTATTTTGGTGCAAATGTCAGTAGGACAGTTTTCTTATATTTCATTATTAGTGTATAGAAATGCAGTGATTTTCTGTACATTGATTTTGTATCATGTGACCTTAATTAATCTATCAGTTCTAGTAGTTTTTTGATGGAGTCTTTAGGGTTTTCTATGTATGGTATTATGTCATCTGCAAATTATGAGAGTTTTAGTTCTTCCTTACCAATTCGGATGCCTTTTGTTTTTTTGTTGTCTGATTGCTGTGGTTAGGACTTCCAGTACCATGTTGAATAAAAGTGGTTTGAATGGATATCCTTGTCTTGTTTCTGATATTAGGGGGAAAGCTCTTAGTTTTCATCATGGAGTATGACATTAGCTTTTAGTTTTTCATATATGGCCATTATTGTGTTGTGGTATATTCCTTCTAAATCTATTTTTTGAGAGAGTTTTTTTTTTAAAATCATGAATGGATTTTATACTTTGTCAAATGCTATTTTTGCATCTATTGAAACGATCATATGATTCTTTTTTTTAATATTTTATTTATTTATTCATGAGAGACAGAGAGGCAGAGACACAGGAAGAGGGAGAAGCAGGCTCCCTGCAGGGAGCCTGATGTGGCATTTGATCCTGGGTCTCCAGGATCAGGCCCTGGGTTGAAGGCGGCTCTAAACCACTGAGCCACCTAGGCTGCCTCGATCATATGATTCTTAGCTTTCTCTTATTGATGTGACGTATCACATTGGTTGATTTGCAAATACGAATCTCACTTGCAACCCAGGAATAAATCTTACCTGATTGTGTGAATGGTTTTTTTAATGTATTGTTGGAGTCTGTTTGCTAGTATTTTCTGGAGGATTTTTGCATCTATGTTCTTCAGAGATACTGGCCTGTAGTCCCCCCACCCTTTTTTTTTTAAGATTTCATTTATTTATCCATGAGACACACACACACACACACACACAGACACACACACACACAGGCAGAGACACAGACAGAGGAGAAGTAGACTCCATGCAAGGAGCCTGATGTGGGACTTGATCCCGGGTCTCCAGGATCACAACCTGGGCTGCAGGTGGCACTAAACCGCTGCGCCACCGGGGCTGCCCCCGTAGTTCCCTTTTTATTTTATTTTATTTTTTTTTAATTTTTTTTTATTTATTTATGACAGTCACACACAGAGAGAGAGAGAGGCAGAGACACAGGCAGAGGGAGAAGCAGGCTCCATGAACCGGGAGCCCGACGTGGGATTCGATCCCTGGTCTCCAGGATCGCGCCCTGGGCCAAAGTCAGGCGCTAAACTGCTGTGCCACCCAGGGATCCCCGTAGTTCCCTTTTTAAATCAGGTTTTTGTATCAGAGTAATGCTGGCCTCTTAGAATGAATTTGGAACCTTTCCTTCATCTTCCATTTTTTTGGAATAATTTGAGGGGAATTGGGTATTAATTTCTTAAAATATTTAGAATTCACCTGTGAAGCCACGTGGTCCTGGACTTTAGTTTGCTGGGAGTTTTTTGCTTACTTATTCAGTTTCACTGTTGGCAGTCGATCTGTTCAAATGTTCAATTTCTTTGCAGTGAAGGTTTGGGAAGTTAAATGTTCCTAGAAATTACTCAATTTCTTCTGTTTTGTTCAATTTGTTAGCATATAGTTTTTCATAATATCCTCTTACAATCCTTTCTATTTCTGTGTTGTCCGTTATTGTTTCTCCTCTTTCATTTTTGATTTTCATTTGAGCCCTCTCATTTTTTTAAAGATTTTATTTATTTATTCATGAGAGACACACACACACACACACACACACAGAGAGGCAGAGACACAGGCAGAGGGAGAAGCAGGCTCCCTGCAGGGAGCCCGACATGGGACTCGATCCGGATCGCGCCCTGGGCTGAAGGCGGCGCTAAACTGCTGAACCACCCCAGCTGCCCGAGCCCTCTCATTTTTTTGATGTGTCTGGCTGAAGGTTTATCAGTTTTGTGATACTTTCAAAGAACCAGCTTCTGGTTTCATTGATCCATTGTTTTTTTGTTTGTTTGTTTGTTTGCTTTTTTTGGTTTGTATTTTATTTATGCTCTAAACTTTATTGGTTCTTCCTACCACAGGTTTTGGGTTTCATCTGTTATTTTTTTTTTTTTTTTGGTAGCTTTTTTAGGTATAAGGTTATGTTGTTTATTTGAGTTTTTTCATGTTTCTTAAGATAGGCTTGTATTGTTATAAACTTTCCTCTTGCTGCATGCCAAAGTTTTTGGAGCCTTCTGGTTTCATTTTCATTTGTATCCTTGCATTTTTTTGATTTCCTCTTTGATATCTTGGTTGACACATTCATTGTTTAGTAGCGTGTATTTAACCTCCATGTATTTGTGTTTATTTTAGATTTTTTCTTGTGGTTGATTTCTAGTTTCATAGCATTGTGGTTGGAAAAGATGCATGGTATGACTTCGATCTTTTCGAATTTGTTAAGATTTGTTTTGTGGCCTGACGTGATCTATTCTGGAGAATGTTCCATGTGCATGTGCAAAGAATTGTGTTCTTTTTTAGGATGGAATATTCTGAATAAATCTGTTAGATCCATCTTGTCCAATGTGTCCTTTAAAGCCACTGTTTTCATGTTGATTTCTCTTTGAATGACTACGCATTGATGTAAATGGGGAGTTAAAGTCCTCTGCTATTATTGTGTAGCTATTGAATACTTCTGTTTGTTATTAGCTGTTTTATGTTTTTGGGTGCTCCAATGTTGGGTTCATAAACATTTATGATTATACCTTATTTTTGGGTTGTACTGTTTATGATTAAATGGTATCCTTTTTTGTCTCGTTAAAATCTTTGTTTTAAAGTCTAGTTTTTCCATTACAAGTATTGCTACTTGGTTTTCTTTTAACATCTATTTGTATGATGAATGTTTTTCCATCCCTTCCCTTTCAGTCTACCTGTGTTTTTATGTCAGATGTGAGTCTCTTGGTATCATATAGATGCGTCTTCTCCATTTTAGTCGTTTTGCATCTTTTGATTGGAATATTTAGTCCATTTACATTCAAAGTAGTTATTGGGGGATCCCTGGGTGGCGCAGCGGTTTGGCGCCTGCCTTTGGCCCAGGGCGCGATCCTGGAGACCCGGGATCGAATCCCACGTTGGGCTCCCGGCATGGAGCCTGCTTCTCCCTCTGCCTGTGTCTCTGCCTTTCTCTCTTTCTCTCTCTGTGACTATCATAAATAAATAAAAATTAAAAAAAATAAAAAACAAAGTAGTTATTGGTAGGCATGTATTGCAATTTTGTTGTTTTATGCTTGTTTTTGTAGTTTTTATCTGTTCCTTTTTTCTCTTGATCTCTTCTCTAATTGTTTGGTGGCTTTCATTAGTGATGTGCTTGGATTTCTTTCTCTTTGTTTTCTTGCACATCAGTGGTTTTTTGTTTGTGGTTGTCATTAGTTTTATATATAACATCTGCGTGTAGCAGTCTATATTAAGTTAATGGTTGCGTAAGTTTGAATCCATTCTAAAAGCACTAAATTGTTACTCTGTCTCCCCTACCCCATGTTTTAGATATATGGTGTTTTTATATTTCCTTCTGTTTTGCAAATCCCTTGACTGATTTTTATTGACATACTTTTTACTGCTTTAGTGTTGCCTACTTTTCTTATTATGATCTTACCTTTCCACTCAGAGAATTCCCTTTAATATTTCTTGTATGGCTGATTTAGATGATGAATTCATTTAATGTTATTTGTCTATGAAACTCTATCTCTCCTATTCTAAATGATTGTCTTGCTGGAGAGATTATTCTTGGTTGCAGTTTTGTTTTCCTTCAGCACCTTGAATTTGTCATGCCAGTCTCTTCTAGCCTTCAAAGTTTCTTCTGAAAACTGTTCATATCTTTATGGAATTTCCCTTGCATGTACCTTTTTTCTCCCATTCCTTTTAAAATTCTCTTTTTATCACTACATTTTGCTGTTTTAATTACTGTATGCCTTGGTGTGGACCTTCTTGGGTTGATTTTATTGGGGACTCTGTGTCTGCTGAATCTGGATGTATGTTTTCCTCCCCGGATTTCTGAAGTTTTTTTCAGTTATTATTACTTCAAGTAATTTTTCTGTCCCTTTTTCTTTTTCATGTCTTTCTGGGGTCCTTAGAATGTTCCTCTTACCATGCTTGTTGTGTTACTTCGTGGCCTAAATCTATTTTCATTTTTTATTATTTTTTTCTCCCTTCTGTTCAGCTTGATTGCTTTCCATTACCCTGTCCTGTAGGTCAGTGGTCTATTCTTCCACTTTCTCTGTTCTATTATTTATTCCTTCTAGTGTATATTCAGTTTCAGTTATTGAATTCTTCATTTCTGATTGGTTCTTGTTTATGTTTTTTACCTCTTTGTTGAGCATCTCTGTGAAATTCTCTACTCTTTTCTCAATTCCAGTGAGTATCTCTATGACCATTACATTAAATTTTCCCTTAGGCATATTACTTCTCTCTGTTTTGTTTAGCTCTCTTGCTGTGATTTTTGTCATTTTCTTTCATTTGGGATATATTCCTTTTTCTTATTTTGTTCAGTTCTCTGTGTCTCTTTCTACATGTTAGACACGTGCTCTTGTAAGTAGTGGTCTTCTGAAGAACAGGTCCTGTAGTGCAATGTCCTTTGTTCACCAGAACTTGACACTTCTGGAATGTCTCCTGTCTTTGTTGCACGTACCCTAATTTTATGGCTGAGCCTCATTTGTCTTCATTCCAGTCATCTACAATGGCTCTGTTTAACTCTAGTGGGCAGAGTTTGGTCCTTGTGTTGTTATGGGCCTGTCTGGTATTTGCCTTGGGCTTGAGTTGAGTCAAGCCCATATCTTGGGTCCACAGCTCAGAACTGAAGGGTATTCTCCCCATGTTGTCTCCTGTGAAATTTTTGTTGGTAGGCTGAGCTTGCTGTCAGACCAGATGTCTGCCCTCAGCTCCCTGCTGGGGCTGCAGTTGAACTCATATGTATGCTTATCTTTCCTTCTGCCCCAGGGTGGGAGTCATTTTGGAATGGTGCTGGCTATTCTTGGGGCTGTAAGCACACTGCCAGGTTTGTGTTACTTCTTTGGGTAATCCCCTGGCAAGGGTGTGTTGGTGGGGACTGTCTGTAGAGGAACATGGAGGCAGCAGGGTGTGTGTGGTGCCAGCAAGGTTCATACCAGTCCTCTGTGGAAGGTGTCTTGCAGCCACCTGAGAAAACTGTCTAAAGGCCATGTTGGTGTGGAAGGGGTAAGTCTACAGAAGACATAGTGGGGTGGGGCACACTTTTAGCAAGGTATATGGAGAGTGTTGGTGCTGTGTTGGTTCCTGCAGGTGTATGTATTTGTATCTAGGCTGGGGAGTGGGAAGGGAAATGATACCTGCCAGCTTTGTGGTCTTGCCGAAGTCTCCCAAAGATCCTTGTCCTTCCAGCACATGCTCTGAGGTTAATAAAGAAACCTCCTTCTTGTATACCCTAAGTGTTTTTCAAACTGCTGTTTGTATGCTATATCTCAGTGGAGTTGTTTGTTGTGTTAGCTCTTAAGGATGGGGACTCAATTTTCTATTGTTCCCTGGTTCTTCCAGAGTTGAGCCTGTTGAGTTTTAAAATTTCATGTGTGAAGCCCCACCAGTTTTAAGTTCTTGGGAAGTTAGATCCCTCTGGTTTTCAAAGCCAGGTGTTACTTAGATTTGTCTTCCCGGTGTGTGGGTCTTTCATGCCTGGGGTGCATAGCTTGGGGTCTGCTCTCTTTCCCTGTATATGCCTGTGGCATCCTTCCTTTCCTCTGACAGACCCACAGGTCACTTTGGCTCCCGCTGCGTCTTTGCCCTTTCTACCCTCTTCATGTGGAGAGTCTGTTTTGTCAGTCTTTAGAACATTTTCTTTTTTATTTATACTGATATGGCTGTTACGTAGATGTAACCATAAGATGAGGTGAGCCTGGGATCCTCCTACTCTGCCATCTTCACCAGAAGTCCACCTGAACATTACTTCAAAATTTTTATAAAGGAGATTTTAGGTTTAACTGTGTTCCAGCATAGGCAGAATGCTTAAATTTTTCCTTTCATTCCTTGAGTTAGGATTTTCCATTTATCCCAATTGTATTTTGTGCAATTAACTCGAATATTGCTTTTTAAATTTTTTATTTTAAAATACTTTAGTTACCATTGACTGGAAGCCTTACCAATAATATAAATAGTTGATTAACACATATTTTGTATGTATTATATACTGTATTCTTAAAGTAAGCTACAGAAAAGGGAATAAAATCATAAGGGAGAGAAAATATAGTGTATTACAAAAACTACATGTACAAGTGGACTTGTGTAGTTCAAAGCTGTGTTGTTCAAGTCTCAACTGTATGGTAGTATAAGAGATTGTATTCAATCTAGTACTTACTTAGATATCATATCAATGTTTTGTTACCAGGTTAGTTGGGAAAACTCTTATTACAGATTAGAGTGTAAGAATAATAAATTGTGAGTAGTTACATGGAGTATTATCAGTGGCAAAGTGTAGGTGATTGAATTAATCTTAAACTTCAGAAAACTGGTTTCCATGATTAAACATCTTCCCTAATGAAATCAGCATGTTTGATTTCAATTGCTAGTTTTCATTTCCCAAAATGTAACTTGATTTGACACATATGAGAGGTTTCTATGATATACCTCTCATGTTTGGAACTATTAATATCTAGTGTAATAAGTAATATGTATTCATTAGATCTTAAGAGATGGCAATGTATGGCAAATATTTGTAGGGTGCATTTCCCGAGAATTCCTTACTTGCGCATTAGTCTAGATCACTGTGTTCCATTTTGATCATTGTGTTTCATGTAACTTTGTTCTGAAGGACCATTGTGCTGATCAGGAGGTGGTCCTTTTTCATGTATGTATCTACGGAAGCCTTGAGAATTGAGCTCTTCTGCAGATGACAATCTCTCAACTATTTGGTGGAATAAGCCTTATTGGCATTTTCTTTACCCTGAGTATTTCTTAAGAACTGATTACTTTAGGGATGCCTAGGTGGTTCAGTGTTTGAGTGTCTGCCTTCAGCTTAGGGCATGATCCTGGAGTCTGGGGTCCAGAGATCGAGTCCCACATTGGGCTCCCCACGGGGACCCTGCTTCTCCCTCTGCCTATGTCTCTGCCTCTCTCTCTTTGTATCTCTCATGAATAAATAAATAAATAAAATCTTTAAAAAATACATCTTTAAAAAACTGATTACTTTAGGTAAAAAAAAAAAAGATAATTTTGCTTGGGAATTAACACATCTAAAAATTGGCCTTTGTAAAAATGCCTAAGCAGAAAAAAATATGAAGGGTGTTAAAATAAGCACTATAAAAAGTACTGTGTTTCAAGATAAGTTTGTATGTGAGTCAATGACAGGTGACATTCCTTGATAATTTGTATGCATTTATGAGCATAGTATATTTTCCTAATATGTCCAACTTAAAGGAACAATATTTTTGAACTTTTAAAATGCCTCCCCTGCTCTCATATATTTAGATGATTCCAATTTATTCAGCCATAGTTGGATATTCTGTTATGAGGCCAGTAGTTTACTTGAAAAATTGGGACTTAAGAATGGCATGAGCAACCAAAATGAAGCACTTGGTCCTAGGAGTTTGAGGAGTTCGCAGTCCAGTGAACAAGATAGACATAGATAAGTCATTATTTAAAAAAATACCAGAAGACATATATAAAACAAAAATGGGTGTGTGCGCTTAATATAGCAAGTGAGCCATTTAATCTAAATATTAGAAGAAGACTTAGAAGAACAGGTAGCATTTGAACTCAACTTTGAAGGATGTGTCAGATTTTGAAAAGTATAATAGAGGAATAACAGTAGTATTCCTAGTAATATTTCATTTGCAGATTGGTCTGCCTGAGGTATTTATTGTGAGTTTGGTAGGATATTCTAAGATTTATTTTTGCCTTTCTATATTCACCATATTTCTATCCTGAACCTATAGTTGTCAGTGTTCTTTATGGATTTTTTTCTTCAACATTTTCTCCCTATTTTTAATTATAAAGCAATTTCATTTTATTTTTAAAAAGATTTATTTATTTATTTTAGAGAACAAGACCGAGAGGGAGAGAGAGAGTGATTGTGGGAGCAGGAGCTTGAGTTGGGGCGGGGAAAGGGAGAGAGAATCTCAAGAGGGTTCCACACTCAGCATAGAGCTGGATGTGGGGCTCGATTTCATGGCCTTGAGATCATGACTTGAGCCAAAATCAAGAGTCAGAGACTTAACCAAATTCAACCACCCAGGTGCCCTCAAAGCAATTTTAAATAAACAGAAAAGTTTCTGTCATTAACGTTGTACTATGTTTGCTTTATCACATATCTATTTATATATCCTTCTTTTTATCCATCAATGTACCTATTGTTTTGCCTTTTTAACTGTTCATTTATATGAATTATTATATTATTTATATGAATTATAATTATTCATATATTATTTATATATGAATTATAATTATTCATATATTTATATGAATTATTAATTATTTATATGAATTATAAATTCACAGGATATTGCAAAACAGAACAAAACTATACAGGGAGGTATTGAACAATACTCTTCATTCAGTTTCTCTCAATGGTGACATCTTATATAACTGTAGTACAATGTCAAAACCAGGGAGCTGAAGATTTATTGCAATTTCACCAGTTTTTCATGCACTGATTTGTTTGTACTTGTATGTATTTGTAAGTATAGTTCTATGCAATTGCATCACATGTAGCTTTTTATAACCACTACAACCAAGATACTGAATGATTTATCACAAGATTCCCTTGTGCTAGCTTATACATATCCCCTTGCTTGTCCCCATTCTTAACCCCTGGCAAGTGTTAATTTCATTTTCATCTCTAATTTTGTTATTTTGGGGTGGAATCATGAAGTGATTGGCTTTTTTCATCAGTGGCTTTTTTCACTCAATGTAATGCTCTTGAAATCCTTGCTACATTTCAATATAAATGGTAAACATCAGCATACCACTCCCTAGTTACTTCAGCTTTATTATTTAGTATTAGTAATTTAGTATTTAGCATTAATTTAATATTCAGTATTATTTAGAGGTCACTATAAGTTTGTTTTTGAGGTAAAATTTACAGTGAAATGCACAAATCTTGCCTTTAGATTTTTAATCAAAAGGATAGCAATGTAGCTTTTTTATAAGGAAATCAATTTTACTGTTCTTGAATATTTCTCTTGGTAATTCTGGTCATGACTATGATACAGATTTAAGTATATTTTACTTACTTGCTACTACTAAAATATTTATAGTAATTTTGCTATTCTTTAACAGGATAAATTAAAGATCTCTTTATTTTTTTTAAAGTTCTCTTAACTTTAAACTTAAAATGGATCACTAAAATGCTTACTTATTTCAGCAAGAAAGTTATTGTACTGTGATGACAGATGATAAAGACTTGTTACTGGGAAGGATTAGCTTTAGAACTGTTGTATTCTGGGAAGGAACTTTGAAATATATAAAACCCAACTATTGTTTTACTGCTGGTACTTAATAAATTCCCTATTGTGCTTTCCCTATAAATTTTTTTTCTCATGTTTTAGATCCAGAGTACAGTTTAGAACCCACTAGTTGTGTTAAAATTTTTGGCTTTCAGTTATATTTTACATGATTTTACTTATATAGATAATTTAAAGCTAATTTTAAGTACACTTTTTTCCCCTCAAGGAGATGAAGCCTTATCTAAATCAGTTCCTGTCACAGTGGATGATGATGATGACGACAATGATCCTGAGAATAGGTATGATTCCATCTATAAGGACTTTAAAAAGATTATAACACACCCTAGGCGTGGGCAGAAACAGCAGCAACGGAACTGCAAGCCGGTTGTAAAAACCAGGAGTGCCCGCCTTAGAAAGACTCGCTCACAGTCTTCCTGCAAGTTTGAAAGAAAGCCCAGAAAATGGGCTAAAGCTCAGAAACCTTAAAAGAAAGTAAATATAAATATCAACACACCTAGCATAGGGTGTGTTATAAATACAGCACTGTCAATTTTACGTTCCCATGTAAATTGTGATATTTTTTTGAGAATATTTTAATTTTGGCAGTTTATTTTATTGATGAAAGTAAATCATATCTCAGTAAATTGGTGATAACAGACTTCTCTTTCCTCAGTATTTGATTATTGTTTTTAATTGCCATCTAATATAGTGGTCCGATTTATTATGACCCATTCAAAGTGAAAAAAAAAAAGGAGATTGCTCAGATATGTAAGATTAAGAAATTCTTTTCAAAATAAGTATCAATTTACAAAATATCCAGACTGATGTGGATTTTAAACATTTTTCAGATAAAATAGTATGATAGTATGATAGTATTAACTTTAATAAGACTAAAATAGTGGGTTAGAAGTAAACAGTGGAGCCTGTCAGATAGATTCACTTAACCTTAGGGGTGGCTGGGAAAAGAAAAGAATACAAAGCACACCCATATCCTAAGGGTAAAGAATAATGAAAATAAATGTATTAAAGAATACAACCCTAATTTTTTTTTACCTTTTAAACCATTCCTGAAATACAGTGTATCCCACACTTATATTTTCAACAAGATTGTGTGATATAGTAGATGGAATTTTGGAATAGTGGGGATAAGAGTATCTGATTTCTAGTTCTAACTTCTCTGTGTAATTGTGCACAAGTGACTTAACTACTCTGCAAAAATTTTTTGATTTCTAAAATGAAAAGGTTGGATGAAATTTTCTCTGATAAATTCTAACACCAATTATCCATGATAGACTTAATGGTTTTACTAAAGAATATTATATTAACCATTTATTCCTAATAAGTTATAATATTAAAAAAACATGAAAATATGCATGCAATTGTTATGTCATAATTTTGTAAGAAATTGAGTTAGTAATGCTGTGGGCTGGCTGTTATTCTAGCTCTGTTTTCTTTATCTTTTTGATGCTGATAGGGTTTTCTGTTTCTAAGATCAGCATTCTTCTAATAGAAAGTTTTTATTAAGGTAAATGAACAATTTTATTTTGTACTTTAAAATAGAGATTCATGGGCACAGTGATTCAGATGCTGCTTACCTACTTTGTTATTAAAAACAAATCTATGTATTCAGTTATTTTATGAGATGGGGTGGGGCCCAGAATGGAATGGTAAATAAAAGCCTACATTTTATTCATCAGCAATTTTTATAATACACGATTATAGCAAGATTATGAAAGCATTTAAAAATTCTCTTTTAAAAAAATTCTCTTTTAAAATGCTTTAATTCCTCTTTATTTAGACTAATTTGTTTTCCTGTAAACCACGAGGACTCAAATTTTTTTTTACTCAAATGTTATTAAAAGGCTAATAATGCTTAAAACATGATATATTCTAATTTAACTATATGAGTGATGAATCTTAATCTCATATTTAGCCACCAAATGGAAGTATCATTAAGGTATGATAATTTTATATTTGTGTTAGATCTTGTCAAAATATAAATATCATTTTCATCTTTTAAGTTGCTTTATTATACCTCTCTGTAACTGGCAAGTATTTTATTGGAAGATATATTTAATTCCATCTTGTATTTGTGATTAAAAAATACAACCCTATTCAGTAGTTTGGAGAAGAACTGAATTTTATCTTGGACATGTTTTTCTTTATACTTATTTTAATGTGCCTGTATAAAACATATCATTAATAACTTGTTTCATTTTCAACATACCAAAGAGGTATTTAATACCCACGATGGGAATACAGATTACCTTCTGGAACTATTTTAGCATAGATGATGTATTTGAGCATATTTGAATATGCACTAGGCAACTTTTAAAAATTTATTTTGTGGATCATGATTAAGTCTTGGAGTTATTTTTACCAATTTCACAGTTTTTGAGTAGGATGTATTTTAGTACACAGTATATTGTAATTGTGTGTAAATTTGTACACAATTGTGGAATTGTGTATAAATTATGTATACATTTCATATGCCTTGATTATTTAGCAGTGTTAATACATTTTCAGTGTTGACATTTATGGAGAGGTAAATAGTGTATTGATGCCACTGCTTAAGTGTTTGGATGCAATAAATTTCTATAAAACTTTTTTCTTGTTCAAGAATTTAATTTTAATTATAATATATCTTTTCATGAAAGGTGAAAAAAATTTGATAAGATCAAGATATGGAGGGTAGTTTTTAGCCAAAGAAGTTGTGATATTTCTGAAATTGAGGCAGTGAATACTTAGACTTTTCTAAACATGTATACTTATATATGAAATATATACTTATATATATATTTATAGGAAAGTTTTATAGTGGATTTTAGTACTGTTTGTATCTTTTCTATTTTTAAAGCGATGATAGTTTTTGAGGTCATTTAAAATACTTAGCCATGTCCTGAATATTTTAGTAGGTGTGAATATATAAATTTGTTATTTTAGCATACTGTTTTGTAGCATTCATATTTGAAAGTAAATGTATGCTATTGTGAGATAAAATATTCTAACTTGTAAATTTTGTGTTTAATTGCATTTATTTAATAAACAATGAAAAAATAGGTTGATAGTTTAACTTTTTCTTTTGGTTGAGCATTTTAGAAAGAAATGTAAATAGTAGACTAACTTTATAGTTTGAATTTTGTATAATTGAGAATTTACGTAGATTTTTATAGTTTAGACTTTACTTTTTGAAAGGGAGAATAATGTGAAACAGTTTGTCAGGTTATATAAATGATACATGTAATTTTAAAGTCAGTTATTTGAATATGCCATTACATTAATGTTGCCTTTTAAATACCTATTGTGTTTTAAGTTGGTTCTTTCATTGAAAATACATTCATGTAATTTTTTTATTGTTGCATATCTACATTCAGCTGGCATTGAAAATACATTATGATTCTTAAAAGGGATATTAAGACCAAACATTTTCTGATGTCCTATATTTGAATTACCTGCACTGTGAATTAGCCCCAGTGATAAGATGGTAGTTTATTCAACTTTGAATTAGCCTCAGTGATAAGATGGGAGTTGGTTCAAGTTTAACAGCGTTAATGATGAGGATCATTAAACTGGGCTTGTCTTTAGAAGTTGCATACTAATAAACCAATGAAGAGTCCGTTCTCTCAGAAAAAGAATTATTTTTAGTATGTTCTTTATAGATTTTTTTCTAAGCAAATATTTTTTTATTCCCATTTTGACTAAAAGATGAGATTTTTATATAGATACCCTCCCCTGACACACACATACAAATATTTACCTTATAATTGAAGAATGTTTAATTGAGTCTAGTAGTACTCCATAGTTTTTCTCATAATTTCTTTCTCGTTGGGGCTAAATACTTACTACATGGAAGCAAAATTTGATATGGAGATTGCTTAAAGGAATTGCCCATTATTATTGTTTTTTAAAGGTTTTATTTATTTATTCATGAGAGACACAGAAAGGCAGAGACATAGGCAGAGGGAGAACATGCTCCCCGTGGGGAGCCTGATGCAAGACTTGATCCCGGGACCCCAGGATCACGACCTGAGCTGAAGGCACACACTCAACCACTGAGCCACCCAGGTGCCCTGGAATTGCCCATTATTAATAGAAGTTCTCCTTAATTATAGTGGGACTACACTGTAGCTTTAAACATTTCCAATTATTTTGTTATTTGGTGATAACTTACTTTTCAACTGGAAAATATACAAATGATTGTTTTATCCTTACTAGCTTGGTGGGGTATTCTGTTGGTGAAGGTTCTGTACTATTAATTCAGCATATTTTCAGAAGTAATTAATTGTTCCTGGATGTTGTTCATGCTAATGAAGATATTTAATGACTGGTTTACCTGATTTCAGCAATGTTTAATGCTGGCTTGAATATATCTCAAGTCCCTTCAGCAAAAGCCTTTTCATTTGGTTTCCATTTTTAATCACTTTTCAGAATATTCATCTTCTACACTTGTCTTTATCTAGTCTTTATACGAATTTGCTAAATCTGGAATAATTTTTTTCTCTGTGAAATGTTCTTTTATTCATGGTTGTCCTGTTTGGTCACCAGAATTGCTTTGGTTCCCCTTTATTGTTTTGAAAAACAAAGCTAGTATTTTAAATGAAGCATTTATTTATTTTTATGTTTGAGTAAGGGTTTTAAATTCCAGCCATTTTAAGGTAACTCCTTTTCAGTTTACTTTGTTTTTATAGTGCAGGTAAGTATTGTAAGTCATTTAAGTATATATAGATGTTTAGTCAGTAGGTAGGATCCGTTTGTAGATAACTGGTTGCAGTTGCCATAAGATCTTTTTTTATGCTAGAATTTTTAGCAAGGAAAGAAATATGGTCAGTAGTGGTGATATTTCTGCTTAAGATTTAAACATTATATTTAGCCTTCCTTTCCTGTTCTCTGATCTTTGGTGATATTGTAAGTTTTAGAGAGCGGAAAATAGCCCCCTCCTCCCCCAAGAGAGTTTGCATTTTCTAGTGTTAGCAAAAATGATTCCTTTTTTTGACAATTTGTGTCTCCTTTGTCTTTAGCTTTGAAGTTTTAGGTAAAAATGAGATGAATCAATTTTGTTGTTACCTTTCTTTTTTATTTATTTATTTATTTATTTATTTATTTATTTATTTATTTATTTTTTGTTGTTGTTACCTTTCAAGTATAAGAAAATATTAAACTAGTTCTTTAAGATGATCAAATTTTCTAAATTTATATCAATGTTAATACAATTTTTCTTGTTAAAATTTCCTCTGAAACTGCCTTAGATTTTTCATAAAATCAGGAAATGTACATTTTGTGATTTGAGTTTATTCAAACATAATAGCCTTTGTATAAATTGTTAATAAGCTATGGGTTCTTAATTTCATACAGCTTTTATATTTCTACTTCCAAGATTTTTTTAAAAAGTTATTTGATACTAATTTTCCTGGTACCCTCACTAAAAAGAGAACGGTGCTGTTTTTTCATTAACTGCAAACATTATAGGACATATGACTAAAATGTGTTTCAAACCATTTTTTAGCTTTTTGATTATTTAGTTACATCATTATGTCATAAACCACCATTTTTGAGTATAGATCATTACTTTTTATAGAAAGGTTCATATCAAGAATACTAATTTTGAACTAAGGAGTTAAAAATACTAATACAGATTTTGAAGATGAGGAATTCCATGATAATTCATGTTTTAGTTTATATTCTTAATCCTGAAGCATATAACATTTGTTACTGCCTCACACTTTATTAGAAGAAGAAGGCTCACCACCTTGTTCTCACAAAAAATTTTCAACATTCTTTGGCTGTAGTCATTTGAATTATTTTATATATTACCATTTTGAATATGCTATGGTATTTTAGCATAGCATATACTTAGGTACTTGTTTTATGTCTCTAAAGGGTATGCTTTTAAACCTATAATCTTATTCAGAATTCTCAGTTTAAACTAATTTTATTGTGATCTTGTGCACAAATGTAAACCAAAAATTTTTTTTCCATCTTTGTGTTTGGATGCACTGTAGTTTTTGGCCTTCTAAAAGTATATTTTTCATTTAGCCATTTTCTTCAAACCTGTTTTCAGAACTTTTTAAAAGATAAAAGCGTAGATTTTAGGGATGTATCTGAGATGGCCTATTAAGTGCATTTTAGAAATGGAGCATGCTGGACTAAAGATTTTTAGAACTCTTATTTTTAAAAATTGAAGCTTCAGTTCTTTCATTTCTAAGTACGTATTTGGAAATCAATGAAATACAGATATCTTTAGGAATGTGATTATAGTAAATTCACCAAGTGCTCATAAGCATAGTAGTAGTGAATGAGTAGAGAATATAGCACTGGCATAGTAAAATTAGAGAATATTGGGATTCAGGATCTTACGTGCCACTTCTGGCTTTGCCACTAACTAGCTTTGTTTCTATGACCATGTCATTTTCCCTTTCTAAGCCTGTTTCCTCATCTGTAAAATGACAGAATTGGATTCTAAGGTCCTTTTCTCTAGCTCTAACATTTTGTGTTGCTTTTGTAATGGCTGTTTCTTTAAAACCTCCATGGTGCAACAGATTCCTCTCTTGATTGCTCCTAATTTAGAAATTTAATGTTTTGAATTAGTGATTTATGTATCAGCAAGAGGTAGTTTACTTTCTTTCCCTGTTTGAGTGCTTTTGTGAAGAACATTATGTGTTTTCTTTCTTTCTAGATAGGATCAGAATAACTTAAGGCTTTCTTGGCTTCCTTCTTTCTCTCTCTTTCCTGCTTGCTTGTTCGTCTTTGCATTGTTGGGCTTATTCCTTATTTTATTATTGCTTTCTTTTAATAGATGAAGATATAAGGGGTAATAAGACATTATCGTGGTATTATATGATTTAGAAGCCTTAGCTTGTTTGGGTTTTGGGGTTCTATTATTCTCTCATGCACCAGTTCCGATCATTGTTTTTTTTTTTTTTTTTTGTGGGTTTTTACCCTTCCTCCCATATTGTTTTGCTTTCTCCCCTTCTCCCTTCCCTTCCTTTCAGGAAAATGGAGGAGTGGCTCCATTACTTCCAGCTCTGCCCAGGTTTTCTGCCACAGAGTGGCACAGCCTGTTCCTCTAATGCTTCTGATAGAGTCGTGACTGCTTTGGATGCTACACCTGCCCCAAGATGTAATATTGAGCATTGAGATTCCAGGGGGGCAGTACCTTGTTGCCTGGATGATTTTCTCAGAAACGTCCTGGAAAGCCTCAAGAAAGGAAACTTCAGAGCAAACAAATCAACTAGGGATCATGACTATACATCCATCACATGTATACCAGCATGGGTCCAGCCGAGGCCTCCAAAATGATGCTTTGCCAGCCTCAGCTGGTTCTCAAGTGATGATGTCCTTGAAGTCTCTGTGGCCCGTGACTCAAGAGTTAAGGTAGTGGAGTTTCCCTTAAAGCATCTCACAGCAGGCTTTGTAGATGGGACACATCTCACCTCAACATGTTTGCTGACTACTCAGGTTGAAGTTCATCCTCAGCCCTTAGGTCCTTCAAATTAAGTTCTAACTTTGAGGTGTAGGTTACGGGATAGTCTAGGTTTATGATATAGTGTGTCTTTGACATAGTGGACTTGAGCCATCAGTCATGCAAAATGATTTAATTTCATTCTTTTTTTAGAGCTTAATATACATGGCTATACATTAGGATTTCCATTGGTCAAAAGGTGTTAGAAGGTAAATCTAAAGTATCTTAGGGAGATAAAGCTAAGGGAATCTCCATCACTCTGTATGTAACTTTTCAGTTTGGAGAAAAATGAACATTCTCTGAATTTTGTATTATTTTTCTGCTTCTAAAGTGATTGTGATTGTTCTTAAATTATATTCTTAATGAAGGTTGTTGATTGATAAATCATGTAATTTTTCATTGTATGGATCTCATTTAATTTTCCATGATTTATTATGTAATTTCACAGTTGATATAAAATTGTATTTTATTATCTCATGTGTATATTTCTCAGTTATTTCATGACAGTCTAGAACTTGAGTATGAATTAGGTAGTTTTTTTATATATTTTGATTTTCCATTTAGTAGACCTATTCTTAGGAGGCTAGAGTTTGAAAGAAGAATTTTATGGTTTCTTAAAATTAACCAAGTTTTACAGATCATATAGAATTTTAGACCTTTTTTTGAACTTGTAAATACAAACAAACCAGATAATAGAAGTAACCATTAGTGTAACTAGATTAGTATTTGTATTTTTATTGGTTATTATTGTACTGCCCAAATGGTGATATGAGGTCTTGTAACTGCAAGTGAACTATGTTTTCCTACTTGCAATTTATTATTCAACATTTTACATTTATGTGTGTGAGTGTGTGTGTGTGTTTGTATACACACACATTCATTCCAAAACATTGTTTTTACCCAAATTGGTTCAAGAAAGTTTTTCCTTGTCCATTGGAAATGACAAATGTAGTACGTATTTTTTTTAAAGATTTATTTATTTATTTATTTATTTATTTATTTATTTATTTATTTATTTATTTATGAGAGACACAGAGACATAGGCAGGGGTGAGAAGCAGGCTCCCTGTAAGGAGCCCGATGTGGGACTCAGTCCCGGATCTTGGGATCACACCCTGAGCTGAAGGCAAATGCTCAACTGCTGAGCCACCCAGGCGTCCCTGTAGTATGTATTAAAGATGATTTTAGAAAGGTTTTCTAAACAGATGCTTGTATTAAGTTTAAAGAACTACCCTTTATTCTGAAACTGTTTCCTAATTTGTGGAGGGTGTGTTAAAATAGTCTTTATTTTATAAAATGATGAAAATGAACAGTATTTGGCTTTAAATTTTTAATTTTGGCAAAGTGAAAAGTTGACAGCCCTATATTATTATCCATTTTAAAAAGTTTACTGTGTACAATCCAAGTCAGCGAACCACTGATACAGAAGTGTAATAACAACACTTTATAACTCAACTCCAGTAAGATTTATATTGGAGTGATCTAATCTTCACTTTATTGAAACACAAATCAGATTAAAAAAAACCCTCAAGAAAGCAAAATCATCAGTTGTTTCATTTAGCACTTGCTAACACTCTGTGTTATATAAATATTTCGGATCTGTCTCATTAGGGAAGAAAGTACCAAAAGGCCAATAATAAGTACTTAAGAAGTGATTACCTATTTTACTTCAGTCTGTTTTGGTGCCTTTGCTATATATCTTTGAATAAAACTAGTAATAAGGAGTTTCAAATCCAAAAATAACAAGTGCAAAACTATAATTCCAGCTGCAAATTTTTGACTGAGCTAGAGAGTTAATCTTGATTGTAGAGTGGTTGTTTATCCCGTAAGAGTTATTGTTATTTCATGCAAAACTGAGAATCATGCTACCTTCCTTTTGAACCTTTCTGTAAGGTATTCTGTGACTTACAAATTTATATCACAAAGATACTGCAGGTGCAAAACACCTCATTGTATACAAAAGCCGCATGATTGCTTTTATCTTTTATTTTCAGATGTTTTCCTTAGGGTAAACATGGAAATTTATTAGGAATATATTTTATTTTAACATAATATGGCATTAAAGAAGTATTTTTTCATACTTTTAGTAGTAGATTTTTCTATTAACAAATTGGTCTTTGAGGAACATCTTGAGAAATTTCTTGAGAAATTTTGGTATGAGTGAGGCTATTGCACTGACTACTTTTTTTGGAAAGTGAAAACTCATTTATGTTGTTTTGTGTTCTTTTACCATGTATATAATTAATAGCACTCATGCCCCTTATCTGCCCTAGTTTGAATATTATTAGGGATTTCTGATTGCTTCAATACTTAGTATATGGTATTTGCTTTCATTTCATTAACAGAATTTATGAAGTAAATTGAAATTTAAGTGCCAAAAATATTATCCTCCAGTTTGAGGCACTGTTTCATAAGAAAGTGGTTTATTACACGTTGATTTTCTAAGAGTATGTTTTGCTGTCGAATAATATTCTCATGTGGAGTTTTGTCTTGGAATGCCATTTGTCTGAATAAGTTGATTAATTGTTGTGGGCTTGTCTGATATTATAGTTGGATGATGGCAGCAGCATAAATATAGGATTGGAAGATTATGCAGCATCCAATTGCAATTGTTCAAAATAGTGGAAATGTCCCTCAGATTTTTAAATATATCGCAGAACTATTTATAATTGGAAAAACAATAAGTGCTAAGAGATTTTCAAAAGTTTTGTTTGGTAGCTTAGGTTAAAACATGGTTTTGGTAGTCTTTTAATGACAGTATAAAATCTTTTTACATGTTTATTTCTATTTCGATACTGAGAATTTTTTTTTGAATTTGTTACACTTCACCACCAAATATATAGTTTTTTTTTTTACTGTCTTTTTACTCAAGAATTGCCAAGAAGATGCTTTTAGAAGAAATTAAAGCCAATCTTTCCTCAGATGAGGATGGATCTTCAGATGATGAACCAGAAGAAGGGAAAAAAAGAACTGGAAAACACAGTGAAGAAAACCCAGGAGATGAAGGTCAGCTCCAAAGAGAAGTACAGAATGTCATAACTTGATTGCTTGACCAGTTCAGTCTTTGAGGACTATGAAATTTCATAATATATGCATTTGGAGTTTAATAAAACATTTAGAACCTTACCATTACCTTACTCCTTTTGAGTGGTAATAATTGTACATGTTTTGTTAGTTATTGCCAATAAACAGATGATTTTTAAAGCAAAATAATTTTTACCTTTTAAAAAATCTACAAGTGTCTATTGGTGATATTTAATTAATAAATATGAAGGGTTTACTGATTTATTTTCTCCATTTAGGAACAAAAAATCAAGTCAGTTATGAATCAGATTCAGATTCTGAAGAATCTAAGAAGCCAAGATACAGACATAGGCTTTTGAGGCACAAACTCACTGTGAGTGATGGAGAATCTGGAGAAGAAAAAAAGATGAAGCCTAAAGAGCACAAAGAAGCCAAAGGCAGAAATAGAAGGAAAGGTAAGACATTTTAATTCTGAGTGTAAAGAACATAGCATATTTTTTTTAAAGGTAAGAAGGGAGAGAGAAAGAGGAGGGCAAAGGGAAAAGGAGAAAGAAAACCCCAAGTAGGCTCCATGCTCAGCAATGAGCCCGATGTGGGGCTTGATCTCATGACCCTGGGATTATGACCTGAGCTGAAATCAAGAGTCAAACACTTAACTGACTGAGCTACGCAGGTGCCCCAGTAATACACTGGTTTTATAACTAATTATAGTAATGAAATTTAAATATATCTGAACCACCTGTATTGAGTATCAGCACACTGGTAAAAGCTATTCTCTTACATGGGAGTGAAATAAGAACTTAGAGAAGAGAACCCAGAAATTTGAGAGATGACACAAGGAATATTGATTGCCTGTAACTGCAGGAAGAAATAATGCTTTCCTAAGGAAGAATAGAAGATGTAATTAATTTGGATAGATTTATTATATGCAAAGCTTGTACGTAGTCAATTTGAATTTTCATTACATTAAAAGTCTGAATCCTTCTGCATTGAGTGCTTGCATATTTCTAGCGTCATGGTAAATATTGAGAATATAAAAATGAATAAGGAAATCATTGTCTTCTGTGATGGTTTTCAGCCTGGTTACACATCTGGACTACTTTGGGGATTTTGAAATATACATATGACAAGACTCCATCCCAAGCCAATTATAGCATAATTGGTGGTGGTGAGACCTAGGTATCTGCATATTTTATAAAGCATCTCTGATATGTAGCCAGAGTTTGGTGTCAGTAGTTTAGTAAGAATTTTTGACATTAATATTACATGAAATTATAGCACTATGAGAGATGTTTTTTATGATAGAGGTGTTGTATAATGTGGCACAAAGGAAGATTCACAACCCGAGCTGAAGGCAGATGCTCAAGCACTGAGCCACTTGGATGTCCCTCAGGTTTTAATTTCAGTCCCCAATCTCCCTGCTGTTGTTTCCTTTTCAGAGTGCTTAGGTCATTTCTTTATGTATTCTCTTCATAGTTTCTAGTTGTTATAAATGGTAGAAGAGTCTGTATTTGCCCTTACTCCATCTTGGCCAGCCTACTTTGCTTCTTTTGAATAACCAGAATTCTTTTTATTTTATTCACTTTTGGTAATAATGAATTTATTTTACTGATGGTTAAGTTCTTTTGTTAATTCATATACAGTTAATACTTATATTTTAATATAGAACCATAGTTTTATAACTGTAGTTGGAATACATTTGAATTATTTTTATAAATATTATTTGAGTTATTAACTGGTCTAAGCTATATGATGTGCGGTATCCACAAATGTATATGCTATGGATATTCTCATAGTGATTCATGTTTTAAATATGATGGTATTGACAAAATAAATGAATTGCATTTCTCTTGGAAAATATTTAATAACTTAAATTTTTTTTATTTAAGTAAGCAGTGAAGATTCTGAAGATTCTGATTTCCAAGAATCAGGAGTTAGTGAAGAAGTTAGTGAATCCGAAGATGAACAACGGCCCAGAACAAGGTAAGTATTGTATCACAGTTTCAAAAATTGTAGGAATCTTTTCTTTTTAAAGATTTTATTTATTTATTCATGAGAGACACAGAGAGAGAGAAGCAGAGACATAGGCAGAGGGAGAAGCAGGCTCCATGCAGGGAGCTGGTTGTGCGACTTGATCCCAGGACCCCAGGATCATGCCCTGGGCCAAAGGCAGACGCTCAACCACTGAGCCAACCAGGCATCCCAAATTGTAGGAATTAATATGAATAACCATGCTTCAAGTTATCTGTAGAAAGGTTGCTGTTACTAACAAAGTAAAATATGTAATACTTTGATTTGAAACCAATTGTGAAAATTATTAATTTAAAAAGAGTTGAACATATAAACATTTCTGGTTGATTATGTTATAAACCAAGTGGGCTTTCAGTGTGCAAAAACACTCTTGCCTGTAATTTTTGGTTGTTATGGGAGGATGCTATAGTGTAGTAGATTAGAGATTCTGTAGACAAAACTACCTTCTGGCTTTGCTATTTGTTATTTGTATGAATACTCTGTGCTTCAGTGTCCTCGTCCTTAAATTGGGGGATTACAATAGTACTTACCTTATTGATTATTATGGGCATTGAATGGGCTTATAATATGCCTACTTGGCAAATAATAAATATCCCCTGAATGCTAATTACTAGTCTTGGTAGCATACTAGTATTATAGTATTTAAGATTTGTTTGTTCTCTTAATACACATAGCTACTGATGTAAATTAGTAGCTATTTAAAATTCTGCTTACTTTTTAGTATAGTATTTTAGATAATACTAACCATTCTAAGAATTTTTTATTTCCTCCAGAATATTGCACCTTGGCCTTTTGGCTAAAATCAAGTGTATTTTCCCCAGAACAATATTATCCATTTATAATTTATCGAATGGGCTGTTTGAATTTGTGTAAATGTGATATGTGTGTCTGCATAGGTGTCAATACTTGTAAATTTTAAAACATTTGAGATCTTTTTAGATTTATTACATACGAGGTTGTGCCTGAAGTATAGCAACATATTACATTAGGGAAATAATAGGATACAAAGAGAGTTTTAAAACTGAGAATTCACATAACACAAAACACACCATTTTAAAGTGTAGAATTCAGTGGTTTTTAGAGTATTCACAAAGTTTTTCAGCCACCACCACTATCTAGTTTGAGAACATTTTCATCACCATAGAAAGAAACCCTGTACCCATTTCCCATTCTTCCTGCCCTCCATTCCCTGGCAAAAGCTAATCTACTTTTTTTATGGATTTACCTTCTGGACATTTTATGTGATCAGTTTCATATAGTGTAAGTATTTTTTTAATGAATGGATTCTTTCAGTTTGCACAATGTTTTCAAACTTCATCCATGTTTAGCTTTAGTACTTTTATCTTTAAAATTCTTTTTAGATGACCGTAAAATACACGTGACATAAACTTCACTATCTTACCCATTAAGTGTATATTTCAGTAGTGTAAAGTATATTCACATTGTTCTGAAACTAGTCTCTTAGCTTTTTAAATCTTGATAAACTCTTCACATAAAACAATAACTCCCCTTTCCCCCATATCCTCAAGCAACTACCATTCTACCTTGTTCTGTCTCTGTGAATTTGACTCTTGTCAAACCTTATATAAGTGGAATCATATAGTATCTGTTATATTGTTGTGGCTGGCTTATTTCACTTAGTACAATAGCCTCAAGTGTCATCTATGTTGTAACATGTATCACGGTATCCTTCCTTTTTAAGGCTAAATAATGTACCACCATGTGCATTTACCACATTTTGTTTATCTTTTCATACATCATTCAACAATTGTCTTACTTGTACCCTTTGCTATTGTGAATAATGCTGCTGTGAACGTGAGTGTACAAATATCTCTTCAGTCCCTGCTTTCAGTTCTTTTGGTTTTATACAGCCAGGAGTAGAATTGCTGGATCATATTTGATAGTTCTAAGTTTAACTTTTGAGGAACAGCCACATTGTTTTTTGTAGTAGCTGTACCATTTTACATTCTTACCAACAGCATATAAAGATTCTACTCTCTATATATCCTCACAAACACTTGTTCTTTTCTGTTATTTTGGGGGGGGGGGTTGGGAGGGGAAACTAACCATCCTAATGATTGTGAGGTCATTGTGGTTTTAATACGTATTTTCCATAATGGTTAGTGATGTTGAGCCTCTTTTCATGTGGTTTTGTGTGCTCTGGGTTAGATGAGACAGAATTCTGTCCCTTGGTCATCTGCCAGAAAAGCCAGAACGTTGGGAGCAAGGACCTGTGAATTGGGCAGGTTCCTGCTGACCTCACTGAACTGAGCAGGAAAGTGGGTACAGCAAGTATGAGTAGAGATGCTACAAAATATCCAACCATTTTAAGTGTGACTCTTGGTTAGGGTGTTCACTTGGTTGCTAAAGATTCTTAACTGATTTATAGAGTTCTCATAAAGTTAGTTTTTAGCATATGTTGTTTATTTTGGCTTTCTGTGGGAGAAAAAGAGCCTGGAGTTTACTAGTTGCCATCTTTCCTGTGGTCACCTGATTATTTTATTACTTTTAACGGCTGAATAATATTCCATTGTATAGATAATAACACATTTTATTTATCCATTCATCATCTGTTGATAGACATTTTTTGGCTATAATGAATACTGCTGTGAACATTTGTATATTATTTTTGCATAGTCATATGTTTTCTTTTTTTTTTGTCATATGTTTTCATATTAATTCATAGGAATATACCTATTAATGGAATTGCTGGGTCACATTGTGCTCAGCTTTCTAAGGGAACCATCAAATTGTTTTGCATACTGGCCTGGCCCATCATTTTACATTTCCACCAGCAATGCACCAGAGTTCTAATTTCTGCACATCTTCACAAACATTTACTATTTCTGATTTTTTTGATGATAGCCAAACTAGTGGGCATGTGGTAGCATCTCATTGTGATTTTGATATACTTTTCCCAAATGATTATTAATGTTGAACATTTTTGCATGTGTTAACTAGCCATTTGTATGGCTAGTGTTAACTAGCCACCTCTATCTAAATTCTTTTACTAATTTTTAATTGTGTTGTCTTATTATTGATTCACAACAGTGCTTTATATGCTGGATATAAGACCCATATCAGAATCCATTGCCTAATCCAAAGTCATAAGGATTTATGGCTCTTCATTGATGAATTTTATAGCTTTATCTATTATATGTAGGACTTTGATCATTTTTACCCTATAATCTTTATGAAATTTTATGAAAATAAGCTTCTAGGTTTGTATGTTTAGATGGTTTTCAGTATTTTCTAGTATAAATACTTTTCATAAAAATATTTGTAGGGGCGGCGCAGTCAGTTAAGTGTCCAACTCTCGGTTTCAGCTCAGTTCCTGATCTCAGGGTTGTGAGATTGAGCCCCACATTGGGCTCCATACACAGGGCAGAGTCTACTTGGGACTCTCTGTCTTCCTCTGCTCTTTTCTTCTGAAATAAATAAATCTTAAAAAATATTTGTATACTCATACATCTAGAGATATAGAAATATTTTTATTAGGCATTGTTATATATACACACATGTGGGTATATTGAGACACTTGTTAGATTACTTCACTCAGTAAATTACTGAAATAACACTGTTGAGTCCAAATTGTATAATTTTAAGACTTTTGTCATGCATATTTTCATCTTTTTTCCTAAGTTTTTAAAAAAATATTAATTCATGAAAGAGAGAGAGAGAGCGATTGAGAGAGAGAGAGAGAGACATAGGCAGAGGGAGAAGCAAGCTCCTTGCAGGGAGCCCGATGTGAGACTCGATCCTGGATCCTGGAATCATACCTTGAGTCGAAGGCAGACACTCAACCACTGAGACACCCAGGCATCACTTTCCCTAAGTTTTTATTTAAATTCCAGTTAATATGCAGCGTAACATTAGTTTGAGATGTAGAATTTAATGATTCATCACTTACATATAATAACCAGTGCTCATCATAACAAATGCTTTCCTTAATACCCATTACCCATTTAACCAATTCTCCCGCCCACCTCCCCTCCAGTAACTGTCAGTCTGTTATCTATAGGCCAGAGTCTGTTTTCTGGTTTGCCTCTCTCTTTATTCTCCCTATGTTCATCTGTTTTGTTTCTTAAATTCCACATATGAGTGAAATTATATTTGTCTTTCTCTGACTGACTTATTTCGCTGAGCATAATACTGTAGCTCCAACCATGTCATTGCAAATGGCAAGATTTCATTCTTTTTGATGACTATTATTCCTTCACATGTATGTAAATGTACATACAAACACCAAATCTTTATCCATTCATCAGACAAGGAACATTTGGGTTCTTTACATAATTTGGCTATTATTGATAATGCTGCAATAAACTACAGGGTGCATGTATCCTTTCAAATTGGTATTTTTGTATCCTTTGGGTAAATACCTAGTAGTGCAAATGCTGGATCATAGGGTAGCTCTGTTTTCAACTTTTTGAGGACCCTCCATACTCTTCTCCAGAATGGCTGCACCTACCAGAATGGCTCTTCTCCAGAATGGTTAGCATTCCTACCAACAATGTAAGACAGTTTGCCTTTCTTCACATCCTTGCAAATACCTCTATTTTCCTGTGTTGTTAATGTTAGCCATTCTGACTAGTGTGAGGTGATATCTCATTGTAGATTTGTGTATTTTGCTGATGATGAGTCATGTTGATTATTTTTTCATTTGTCTAAGGCCATGTGTATGTCTTCTTTGGAAAAATGTCTTTTTGTCTCTTCTGCCCATTTTTTAACTAGATTATTTGGTTTTTTGGTTGTTGAGTTTTATACATTCTTTAATATATTTTGGATACTAACCTTTATCAGATGCCATTTACATATATCTTCTCCCATTCCTAAGGTTGCCTTTTAGTACTGTTGTTGGTTTCTTTCACTGTGCAGAAATTTTTTATCTTGATGAAATCCCAATATTTTATTTTTGTTTTTGTTTCCCTTTCCTCAGGGTACATATCTAGTAAGAAGTTGCTATGGCCAATGGCAAGGTTACTGCCTGAGTTATCCTCTCCTGTCTGATATTTAGGTCTTTAATCCACTTTGAATTTGTTTTTGTGCATGGTATAAGAAAGTGGTATAGTTTCATTCTTCTACATGTTGCTGTCCAGTTTTCCCAAAATCATTTGTTGAAGAGACTTTTTTTCCATTGGACATTTGTTCGTGCTTTGTTGAAGGTGAGCTGACCATATACTTGTAGGTCCATTTCTGGTTTTTTTATTCTATTCCATTGATCTTTGTTTCTGTTTTTGTGCTAGTACCATACTGTCTTGATTACTACAGCTTTGTAATACAGCTTGATGTCTGGAATCATGATGCCTCCAGCTTTGCTTCTCTTTTTCAGGATTGCTTGGGCTGTTCAGGGACTTTAGTGGTTCCATACAAATTTTAGGATTGTTTTAGCTCTGTGAAAACTGCTGGTGGTATTTTGGTAGGGATTCCATTAAATGTGTAGTTTGCTTTAGGTAGTATAGACATTTAAGAATGTTTATTCTTTGCATCCATGAGCATTGAATGTTTTTCCATTTCTTTTTGACATCTTCGATTTCTTTCCTCAGTGTTATACTTATCAGAGTTCAGGTCTTTTACATCTTTGGTTACATTCATTCCTAGGTATCTACTATTTTTAGTTTGGTTGTAATGGAATTGACTCCGTGATTATTCTTTCTCCCTCTTCATACTGTTTGTGTAGAAATGCGAAGAATTCTGTATGGTGATTTTGTATCCCAAGACTTTATTCAAGTTGCATATCAGTTCTAGCAAGTTTTTGGTGGAGTTTTTCAGTTTTTCTCTATAGAGTATCATGTTATCTACAGATAGTGCAATTTTCACCTCTTTTTGTTGATTTGGATGTCTTCATTCTTTTTGTTGTCTGATTGCTGAGGCTAGGACTTCCAGTATAGTTTTAAATACCAGCAGTGAGAGTGGACGTCCATGTTTTGTTCCTGACTATAGAGGATAAGCTCTCAGTTTTTTTTCTCGCTGAAGATGATATTAGATGTAATTTTTTCTTTTGTGGTTGATTTTGGGTATTTATATAAGTATTTTTTTTCTAATTGTTTTTGTTGAAGTTTGATTTGCCACCATATAGTATAATACCCAGTGTTCCTTCTATCCCTACACTCTGAAGAGTTTTGATCAGAAATGGATGCTGTATTTTGTCAAATGCTTTTTCTTCATCTATTGAGAGGATCTTATGGTTCTTGTTTTGTCTCTTGTTGATGTGATCTATCATGTTGATTATTTAACAAGTGTTGAACCATCCTTTCATCCCGAAGATAAAGCCCACTTGGTCATGATGAATAATCCTCTTCATGTAGTGTTGGATCCTATTGGCTAGTATCTTGTTGAGAATTTTTGCATCTGTGTTCATCAGGGATATTGGTCTGTAATTCCCCTTTTAGGTGGGGTCTTTGGTTTTGGAATCAAGGTGATGCTGGCCTCATAGAACGAGTTTGGAAGTATTCTGTTCCTTTCTGTCCTTCGGAGCAGCTTTAGTATAATAGGTATTATTTCTTCTTTAAACGTTTGATAGAATTCCCCTGGGAAGCCATCTGACCCTGGACTCTTGTGTCTTGGGAGGTTTTTGATGACTGCTTCAATTTCCTCACTGGTTATTGGCCTGTTCAGGTTTTCTCTTTTTTCCTGTTCCAGTTTTGGTAATTTGTGGTTTTCCAGAAGTGCATCCATTTCTTTTAGATTGCCTAATTTGTTGGCATATAGCTGCTCATAATACGTTTTTAAAATCATTTGTATTTCCTTGGTATTGGTTGTGATCTCTCTTGTTTCATTCATGATTCTATTAATTTGTGTCTTTTTTCTTTTTAATAAGGCTGGCTAAGGATTTATCTTTCTTATTAATTCTTTCAAAGAGCCAACTCCTGGTTTTGTTGATCTGTTCCACAGTTCTTTTGGTCTCTATTTCATTGAGTTCTGCTCGAATCTATTTTTTCTCTTCTTCTGCCTGGTGTAGGCTTACTGCTATCCTTTCTCCCAATTTGTTTAGGTGGGAGGTTAGCTTGTGTATTTGAGTTTTTTTTTCAAGGTTTTGAAGGAAGCTTGTTTTGTAATCTATTACCCTCTTAGAACTACTTTTGCTGCATCTCAAAGATTATGAACAGTTGTATCCTCATTTTCATTAGTTTCCATGAATCTTTTTAATTCTTCTTTGATTTCCTGGTTGACCCATTCATCTTTTAGTGGGATGCTCTTCAAGCTCCATGTGTTTGAGTTTCTTCCAAATGTCTTCTTGTGATTGAGTTCTATTTTCAAAGCACTGTGGTCCAAAAATATGCAGGGGAGAATCCCAATGTTTTGGTATCAGTTGAGACCTGATTTGTGACCCAGTATGTGGCCTATTCTGGAGAAAGTTCCCGTTCACTTGAGAAGAAGGTGTATTCAGTTGCGTTTGGATGGAAAGTTCTGTAAGTATATGTGAAATCCATCTGGTCCAGTGTATCATTTAAGGCCCTTGTTTCTTTGGTGGTGATGTGTTTAGAATATCTGTCATTTGCAGAGAGCGCTGTGTTGAAGTCTCCTACTATTTGTGTATTATTATCTAAGTATGTCTTTATTTTGGTTATTAATTGATTGATATACTTGGCAGCTCCCACATTAGGGGCATAAATATTTATGATCTTTAAGTCTTCTTGTTTAAATATCCTTTAAGTATGATATAGTGTCCCTTTTCATCTCTTATTACAGTCTTTGGGATAAACTTTATCTGATATGAGGATTGCTACCCCAACTTTCTTTTGAGGACCATTTGAATGGTAAATGGTTCCAGCCCTTCATTTTCAGGCTGGAGGTGTCCTTAGGTCTAAATTGAATTCTTGACGACGGTATATAGATGGGTCTTGCTTTTTTATCCATTATACCCTTCATCTTTTGATTGGGTCATTTAGCCCATTCATGTTTAGAGTAACTATTGAAATATTGAATTTAGTGTCATTGTATTATGTATTCAGCCCCTTTTCTGTGGATTGTTTCTTTGGACTCCCTCTTTCTTTTACAGGGTCCCCGCTAATATTTCTTTTATTTATTTATTTTTTTTTTTTAAATTTTTTTTTATTTATTTATGATAGTCACACACAGAGAGAGAGAGAGAGAGAGAGAGAGAGAGAGAGAGGCAGAGACATAGGCAGAGGGAGAGGGAGAAGCAGGCTCCATGCACCGGGAGCCGGACGTGGGATTCGATCCTGGGTCTCCAGGATCGGGCCCTGGGCCAAAGGCAGGCGCTAAACCGCTGCGCCACCCAGGGATCCCTAATATTTCTTTTAAAGCTGGTTTGGTGGTCACTTATTCTTTCAGTTTCTCCGTATCCTGGAAGCTCTTTTTCTCTTCTTCTATTCTGAATGAAAGACTTGCTGGATAAAGTATTCTTGGCTGCATATTCTTCTCATTGATTACCCTGTATATATCATGCCAGCCCCTTCTGGCCTTGCAGGTCTCTGGAGAGGTCTGCTGTTAATCTCATATTTCTTCCCATTTAAGAATCTCTTGTCTCGCACAAGTTCAAGAATTTTCTCTGTATCTTTGAAATTTGCAAGTTTCACTATTAAATGTTGAGGTGTTGTACGGTTTTTATTGATTTTTTGGGGGGGTCTTCTCTATCTCTTGGATCTGAATGCCTGTTTCTTTCCCATGATTTGGGAAGTTCTCAGCTATGATTTGTTTAAATATACTTTGTGGTCCCTCCTCTCTCTCTCAGCCTCTTCTGGAATCCCATTTAGATGTATATTCTTCCTTTTCAAGCTGTCATTTATTTCCCTAAGCCTTTCCTCATGTGCTCTTATTTGTTTTTGTCTTTTTTCCTAACCTTTCTTCCTTACCATCAACTTGTCTTCTATGTGACTCATTCTCTTTTCCACTTCATTAACCGTAGTAATTAGAACATCCAGTTTGGATTGCATCTCATTTAATCTGTTTTTAATTACAGCCTGATTAGATCTCAATTCTGAAGTAAAGAAGTTTCTGGAGTCCTTTATGTTTTTTTTTCCACAGCCACCAGGAATTTATAATTGTACTTCTGAATTGAATTTCTGACATTGTATTTATTTATTTATCTATCTATCTATTTATTTATTTATTTATTTATTCTGACATTGTATTTAAATCAAAGTTCTGTTACTGTGTGATAGAGAGTACTGTTTCCGTTTCTTTCTTTTGTGGTGAATTTTTCCTTCTAGTCATTTTGTCCAATATAGAGTATGTGTATGAGTGGGCTGAGTCAAAAATATCAACCAAGACCTTAGTAAAGTACACCCTAGATGATTTCAAAGAGGTCAGATACCAGAAAATAAAAAAGGAGAACAGAAGAAAATAAAATAATAGGACCACTAAAGTGAAAAATGTTAAAACAAAGTAGTAAAAATAAAAAGCCAAGAACCAAAAACATAGGAGAAGAAAAAAGAAAAATATTAAAAAAGGAAAGAAAAGAGGAAATAGAAGAAAAAGGGGGGGGATGGTGGTGGTGAGGAAGTGGTAGTGGAGAGAGAATGTAGTCTACCTGAGAGGTCTTAGAGGGTGATCCTTTCGGTTCTGATTGTATTTTGTTTTGTATGTTAGAAGATGCTCAATCCCAAATTTATATAAACCAGCAATACTTATATAAAGCTCCAACATTGACCACCAAAAGATAAAAGAGGGGAGCAGAATGGGAAGGAAGAGAGATTATAAGATCACAGAATGAACCATCATGGTATTCCACTTGTTTCTGGATGTATGTTGGTCGTGTGTTAGAAGGTACTAACTTCCACCATTGCAATTGAAAATGAGGGAGAAAAAACAAAAAACACAAAAACAAATATGCATATCTTGTATATCTAATTGAATACATTGAAGGGAATCTAGAAGTGAAAAATATGTCTAAGACAGGTAATTGTGGAAATATGGAAGTGAAAATGGAAAAAAAAACTTTGAAAATGAAGACCTAGTATAATATTGTAGTTAAGGTGAGAAAACAGGAAGAATATCGGAAATTTTCTTCTGATACAAAAATAGTTGTAATGGAAAAAAAAACCCCACAAAACCACACAAAACAGAAAGGATCCTGTTGTTGTATATAGTATTTTCCCTGAGTCCTGGAGCTTTCCAGTGCTGCTTGGTCAATAAACCTGCTCTTCCCTTGTTCTTCCAGCAGTTCTTCTGGGGGAGGGCTCTGTTGTGCTGATTCTCAGGTGTCTGTGCCTGGGTGGAGATGCCCTGTCCTTTGCCATATGCTGGGTTCAGTGTGAGCTTTCTATCCTGTGAGTCCTTTTTTCCCTAGAGGCCCCACCTCTTACAGGCACAAGGTGAAACAAAGAGGAAAAACAATGGCGGCAGCCAGATTTCTAGCTCTGGAGTTGAGCTCCCCAGGAGTAACTAACAGCAGTATCCCAGTTCTCACTGGCCTAGGTGCTCTTGGGGGCAGGTTCAGGTGCAGTTGCACTGATCTACATAGCCTGTAAGGCACCCAGTGGCAGGAAAGTTCTTGCTTTCCTGTGCCCTCCCACTTCTGCCTTTCCCAGGTGTAAAGAAGGATCGCTGGTTTTATCCACTTGGGCAGCTTGGAATCCGGGTCTTGTGCTGCTGTATCTGCACTCCCGCGTATGTCTTTCCATAAGGGAACGGGGTACAGCCATCTCCATCTGGAGCTGGTCCGCCTAAGCAACTCGCTTCTCCCAAAAGCCCCAGAGGGCTGCAGCTCTCCAGCCCTTTACCAACACTGGACCGTGGTTTGCAGTGAGCTTTCCCCCAGGTACTCCATCTCTTACAGTGACTCCGGGAATTTTGAGGCTTCACTACCCCTCCTGCTATTTTGCCCAATTTCCCTGCTAAACACTTTTCCATCAGGGAAAACTCCAGCGTGGATTTTAAAGTTCCTACATCTCCTGGGCTGGGCTTTCCTGCCCCTGAGGTTTTGATGCTCCACTTTAGCCCGGCTACTCCAGGTTCCTTTCTCCCACCTTATTCTTTTTAGATTTTTTTTTCGCCTTCCTACCTTGTTAGAAGTGAAAACTTTTCTCTCTGTAGCATTCTAGCTGTTCTCTCTTTAAATCTTAGGTTGAGTTCATAAGTGTACAGGATGTTTTGAAAGTTATCTAGGTAAGTTTTTGGGGCCAGGTGAGTTGAGGACCTGTACTCTTCTGCCATCTTACCCCTCCCTCTTAGATGTAGGTTTTTCATTTATGGCCTTTATAATATTCAAGTATGTTCCCTGTATCTCTACTTTGTGGAGGGTTTTTATCATGAGTGGATGCCGTAATTTGTCAAATGCTGTTTCTCCATCTATTTAGAGGATTATATAGTTCTTATCCTTTCTTTTATTAATGTGGTTTATCATGTTGATTTGTGAATATTGAATTGCCCTGGTAGACAAGGAATAATAAATTCCACTTGATCATGGTCATTGAATCTTTTAATGTACTGTTGAATTAGATTTGCTAGTAGTTTGTTGAGAATTTTTGCATCCATGGGTCATCAGGGATATTGGCCTACTTGTAATTCTCTCTTTTTTAGTGGAGCCTCTTTGGTTTTGATATCAGATTAATACTGGCCTCCTAGAATCAATTTGGTAGTTTTTCTTCCAGTTCTATATTTTGGAATGGTTTGAGAAGAATACATATTAACTCTTCCTTAAACATGGTAAAATTCCCCTGTCAAGCCATCTGCCCCAAGATTTTGTGTTTTGGGAGATTTTTGATTACTCATTCAATTTCTTTGGTGCTTATTGGTCTGTCCAAGTTTTCTCTTTCTTCCTGTTTCAGTTTTAATAGTTTATATGTTTCTAGGAATTTATCCCTTTCTTCCAGATTGCCCAGATTGTTGGCACAGAATATTTCATAACTTTCTCTTACAGTTGTATTTTCTGTGATCGTTATTTCTCCTCTCTCATTTGTGATTTTGTTTATTTGGATCCTTTCCCTTTTGTTTTCGATAAGTCTGGCTCGAGGTTTATAAATTTTGGGATGAATTTCTCTGTCTTGGCATTCGTCTAGGTCTTTTTCTTTGTGTTAGAAAAGCTTGTCACGTTTCTTGCTTCTGAGAGAAATGGCTTTATAAAAAAGAATCATATACTGTCCAGGGCCTGCTACTTCAGGAAGTACCTCTTATGTGTCTGTGCCTATGCTGAGGTGTGCCGTTTATGGGGATTGTCTCCTGCTGGTTCTTTTCTCCCCAAACATCCAATGCCACATCTCATAAATGCACTCTCCCAAGAGGGAACAATCTCTCCCAGTGCACTTTAGGCGATCCTCAGATCATGCCATCTGCCTGTGAGTTGCTTTCCTGTCTTCTAAGAGCAGGGCAGCACTTTCAAGTCTATTTCAGCCAAGCCCAGGGACCTTAAAACTCCAGTCTTTGAGCTCCCTGCTTCCAAAAACTCATGAAAATCAGCTCCTTTCATTTTCCCAGCCTATGGCTTTTGGGACTATCCTCTTTGCACATCCTTGTATGCTCTACCCTCTCTCACCTTTCTCTCTGACCAGGGCTCCCTCCCCTCTGCATCACCCATGATCCATTTCTCCCCTAAACCACCTGCACTTTATTCTTGGATGTGCCCTCTTCTCTCCCTCTAATTGTGCTGTTCGTCCTTTCAGTCTTCAGGTCTTTCCTTGGGTCTTCAGAACGATTTGATAATTATTTACCTGTGTTTGAGGGGCGATACAATCCCCTAGGGTCCTTTTACTATTCCGCTATGGTAACTCCCTTTTGTCATACCTATTTTCAAACTGTCTTATAAAAGTCATTTTTTTCCTTCCTGCAGCATAATATGTAATTAACCATTTTCTCACTTTTTCAACAATGAAATAGTGAGTAGTCTGTTGCATAGAACATGTATCTTAAGGAGTATTTTGGTCCATTTTTAGCTAATTTTTATATATTATGTTAGGGGTCCAACTTCATTCCTGTGCATGTAGATAACTAGTTGTCTCAGTACTACTTATTAAAAAGATGTTTTTTTTTTACCTCTTGCATTTTCTTGACATCCTTGTGGAAGATCAGTTGATCACAAATATAATGTTTTATTTCTGGACTCATATTTCTCTTTCATTGATCTGTATGT
Source organism: Nyctereutes procyonoides (assembly GCF_905146905.1). Lineage (NCBI taxonomy): Eukaryota > Metazoa > Chordata > Mammalia > Carnivora > Canidae > Nyctereutes > Nyctereutes procyonoides. Next base: position 58,710,261 of record NW_026575125.1, on the reverse strand, counting down.
CTGTTATTTATGCCTGGAATGTGCTGTCTTGATATATGTAACTGTTTAGCAGCCTCTAAGCCCAGAAGTACTTTTTTGCCAACGGCTGTTGTTACTGTTTTCTTTTTTTAATATATGTGCACTTATATGAAGAAAATAGTATCTAGCCCTTATAATCTGCCTTTTTTTAAGGAATGGTGAATATTTTTCATTTGTATATTGGTTATTAATATTTCTAAAGACCCTCCATCCATCTTTAAAAAAATTTTAGAGAATGAGTGGGGGGAAGGGGAGAGGGAGAGAGAAAATTTAACGTAGACTCTACATGGTTCTGGATCCCATGACTCTGGGATCTTGACTTGAGCCTAAATCAAGAGTTGGACGCTTAACTGACTGAGCCACCTAGGTATCCTCATCCATCTTTTAATTGATGCTAAACCTCCCATCTGAAAAACTTAAAATGTTGATCATTGGATTAAAATTAAGGGTTATCAAGTGAAGATTTTTTTGCTTTTTGTTTTCCTTGTCTTTTTAAGGAATGTACTCAAAGGTAAATTAGCTGTAGAATAGTATGTAATTAATTTAAGGAAATTTGTCATAAGGTATTTCATTTTGCATTTTAAATGTTCTTTAGATCTGCAAAGAAAGCAGAATTGGAAGAGAATCAGCGGAGTTATAAACAGAAAAAGAAAAGGCGACGCATTAAGGTTCAAGAAGACTCATCCAGTGAAAACAAGGTAATGACGTTTATTATGTGCTTGAGTTACAACTACAGTAGAGTAGAAGTAAATATGTTACTACTTTTTCTGCATTCCATTCCTTAGTTTAACTTTGCTGGTTTATTTATATTTTAACACCTTTGTGGAAGGATTGACTTATTGAATGTATAAATATGCAAAAATAGTATGACACATTATTGATTTTTTTTCTGTTCCTTAACTAAATCTGATGGAAATTTTAAGTTGCTCTTATTCATTATTTTACACTCTTGGTGCTATAGAATTGATGAGAATTATTTTATTTTCTGAAGACATAAAACATTTTATTCCGAATAATGATTCATGTGTGAATAAATTTCTTTCAGAAATGATGCTAGCAAATTCATTTCATATATATGAATAAGATTATGTAAAGTAGAATTTCTCTGTAATGTTTCATTCTGACATGTTCTCCTTGTGGGGAGGGAAGATTCATTTTTTTAAACGATCCTTTTAACAATTTCTAAGTGTACATTTCAGGGGTCTTTATTAAATTCAAAATTTATTTATTTATTTATTTTAAATTCAAAATTTAAAACTCTGTACCAGACCCTTGTAAGCTCATCCAGTTTCTTTATTTATGAATTTGCCTATTTTAAGTACTTCATATTAAGTGGCGTCATACAATATTTGTCCTTTTGTGTCTGGCTTATTTCACTGACAGTGTTTTCAAGGTTCACCCATGTTGTAGACTGTATCACAATTTCCTTTCTTTTCAGTGCTAAATAATATTCCATTATATGTATATATTGCATTGTGTTTATTCATTCATTTTATATATATATTTATTCATTCATTCATTCATTCATTCATTTGTTGATGGGACATTTGGGTTGTTTCCATCTTAGGGTATTTTGAATAATGGTATTGTGAATGTGGGTGTAGAAATATTTTAGTCCCTGCTTTTAAATATTTTGGTTATAACCTGACTTATGGCATTGGTAATCATTTGGTAATTTTGTGTTTAACTTTTTGAGGCACCATCACTTTGTTTTCCCAGTGTACCAGGCTTCCAGTTTTTCTACATTGTCACCAAAACTTATTATTATTTTTTTATTTTTCTAATAGCCATCCTAATGGGTGCATGATAGTATCTCATTTGTGGTTTTGATTTAAATTTCCCTAATGATAAGTAATGTTGAACATCTTTTCACATGATTATTGGATATTTCTGTATCTTCTTTGAAGACATATCTGCCTGTTCCTTTGCACCCTTTTCTGGGTTGTTTTTTAATGTTCTTTTTTATTGCAAAGTATAATCCTAAAGCTTTTAATTATGTTTTCTTTTACCTTTTCTTGGTATATTAATTATTGGAATATGAAGTGGGTAAATTAGACAACTTTGTGGTATTTACCTCTGGTCATGTAAATTCCATAGAGTAATTCTGAAGAAGATAAAGAAGATGAGGAAGAGGAAGAGGAAGAAGAAGAAGATGAAAATGATGATTCCAAGTCTCCTGGAAAAGGCAGAAAGAAAATTAGAAAGATTCTTAAAGATGATAAACTAAGAACTGAGACACAAAATGCTCTTAAGGAAGAGGAAGAGAGGCGAAAACGTATTGCTGAGAGGGAGCGTGAGCGGGAAAAGTTGAGAGAGGTAAACCAGTTTTTTAGAATTTCAAAAAATGTGTCTTTCATAGATTCACACACACACACAGATATTAGTATTTTAAGAATAGCATGTTGTAATCACATTTTTAATTATAGTTGCTTTTCCCTATTAGTATTTTATGCAGCTTTTCTTTTTAAAGATTATATTTATTTATTTAAAAATAGAGAGAGTGTGTGTGCATATGCATGCCACGAGGGAGCAAATGGAGAGGGACAAGCAGATTCTGCACTGAGCATAGAGCCCAGCTTGGGGCTTGATCCCATGAGCCTGAGATCATGACCTGAGCTAAAATAAAGAATGGTTGCTTAACTGACTGGGCCATCCAGGTACCCCTATTTTATGCAACTTAGAAATCTTCATTAGGCTATATTAATATAATTAGATACTTGAAAAGGCTTGAGATTCTTGAGTGATCACCAAAGTGTGTTTTTTCTGGGGTAGAAAATGTTTAAATATTATTGCTTAAATTCATAAAATATTTTGATTTATTTAAACTTTTTTATTGTGGTAGATGTCAAGCACATGTACAAGCAGAGTATTATAAATCTCCATGTACCATATAACTCAGCTTCAACAGTTACCAATACATGGCCAGTCTTGTTTTATCTATTCTCTTCAGATTATTTTAGAGAAGTCTAAGAAATCATGCATTCTGTCTATATATAGTCAGAATATATTGTCAAAAGATAAGGACCCTTTCAACATTATTATAGTACCGTTTTACACTTAAAATTATTATTAATTTCATAGTATCATCAAATATCTATAATATTCCAAATTCCTTCATTTTCCTCACAAACATATTAGTGGTTTTTAAAGATTTATTATTTATTTGAGAGAGACAGGGCAGGGGTGGGGGAGGAGAGCTAGAGGGAGAGGGAACGAGAGAATCCCAAGCAGACTCTCCGCTGAGCATAGAGCTGGTGCAGCTGCTGCAGGGCTCCATGTCATGACCCTGAGATCATGACCTGAGCCAAAACCAAGAGTTGAATGCTCAACCAACTGAGCCACCCAGGTACCCACATATTAGTGGTTTTTAAAAATAGTTGGTATGAATTAGGATAATAAGAAAGTCTTGCTATAGGTCATGTTGCTTTTAGATGTTATACCTCATAAGTCTATTTTTATTTTGAATATAAAGATTTCCGTTTTGCATTTTTTCTTTCTTTTTATTTTTTTTTTAAGATTTTATTTATTTATTCATGATAGTCACACAGAGAGAGACAGAGAGGCAGAGACACAGGCAGAGGGAGAAGCAGGCTCCATGCAGGGAGCCTGATGTGGGATTCAACCCCGGGTCTCCAGGATCGCGCCCCGGGCCAAAGGCAGGCGCCAAACCGCTGCACCACCCAGGGATCCCAGCATTTTTTCTTTCTTATAGTACATGTGTTTAAAAAGCTGGATTATTTGTGTAGAATTTCCTGTATTTTGAGCTTTGTTGGTCACATTCCTGTGGTGTATTTTCACTGGCTCTCCAATATGTCCTATAAACTGTTGGATATAGAGTTCTGATCAGATTTAGATTTAGTTCTTTTTTGGCAACAAAACTCATGGGTAGTAATATATACCTCTTGCGTCTTACCTAGAGGTACTTCTAAAAGAGGTTGTCTCTCTTTGTGATGTTATTTAAATTTTATTTTTAAAATTTAAACAGTAGCATTTGATAAATAGACATTAAAGTTCTATTTATCATTTTCTTCTTCTGATCCTATCACTATACATACATGCGTTTCATATAACTGCTGTCACTGGATGTGGTATATGCTGTATTTTCCTCTCCCTTTTATTTCACATAATTTACATATATATTAACATGTTTCAGGTACTTTTAGTTTTTTTATAATGTTTATTTTCTAATTAATTTTTTTGTTTACTAAATTGAGTATATGTGCTTTCTAAAAATCAAGTATTACCATAAGGCTACATTGAAAAAAAAACAATAGTCTTCTGTTTTACCCAGACTCTTCTCACAGGTCATGACTCAGTTCTAGCTATTCTTTGCATTTATTTATATATTTTTGTTTATTATGCTTATAATGCTATTTCTTTATTTCTGTTTTAGATAATACCATTATTATATGATAGTTATGGATTTAGTTTTCATATACTGCCTGCCAGACCCTTTCCTCCTCTCATTCTCTTAGTATGGTTATTCCACAGTTCTGGTGCAATCATTTGTTGCTGTTTGCATGACTGTAACTATGTAAATATTCACAGCAGGGCTACATAGTGTATATTGCATGTATATTGCATGTATATCTCATACACACACGTACGTGTGTATATAGTATATAATGATTACATTCCTATGTATATTCTTTTTTTTTTCTTTCCCTAGAGTTAATAATGTTTTGGATTTTTTTGTCTTATTTTCCGTATATCTTTGACTACTGAATTTCCTATTTAGTAAAATCCTAAAATTCCTCAGTAACTTCAATACATCAGATGATTGATCAGTTTAGTTTTTTTCTGAAATGACACCTGGAGCCTTTTCCCCCCATTCTAATCTGGTCTGTTTTATCTACTTTTACTATTCTGGGAATTTCTTCACCCACCTCTTGTTTTGGATCTCTTATTTCCTAGATACTTACTTTCCCATGCACCTTACTTCCCAGAATTTTTCAAGTGGATTAGTCACCTCACTTTAATAACGGACTAATTTGATGATCTGGTAGGTCTGACTGTTCAACCAATTTTCCTGCTTTCACTCCACACTTCTCCTGAACTATTTGTGTTAACTGGTGCCTCCTTTTCCTTAACCATCTGAGGAATATAAAATATGTGATTCTTGTTGGTTTTCTTCACTATAGGAATATAAGTTTCAGCCTTATTTTGTTATGTCATTTGACATTTGTCCATAGGCCTTTTAGCTTTCACAGCTCTGTTGATATTTCGTTTCTGCCAGGATCTTCCTTTTTTTTTAACCTGTGGGATTATAACGTTTCTGTTCTGTTATATCATTTCAGTAAAGAACTGTTTCATTCCACCATTTTGAGCCACTTGCAATGGTTTTGCTTAAGTAAACTTTCCCAAGAAATTTAATATAGTTTTGTATAGCCACCAATTATGTATGATGTATTTCCTGTATCAAGTTCGCAACCGGAGAACTTTATCAAAGGTATATTTCCAAGTAGCCATTACCACAATTAAGATGTAGAAAACTTTAATCAGTATTTCTTGGTCAGTCCTCAACCCCATATACCTAGCTGTAGGGAATCTGTGATCTATTTTTATCACTGTAGATTATATTTGCCTTTTTAAAAGTTTCATATCAATGAAATCACATAGTATATTATGTAATTTTCAGTTTAACAATTTTGAGATTTATCTATGTGTTTCAGGTACTTTGTTGAGTACTATTCCAATGTATGGATAGGCTACAGGTTATTCACTAATTGATGAACATTTGGGTTATTTTTGGCTTATGGATCAATTTGTTATAAATATCTTTATACAAGTCTTTTTGTAGAAAGATGTTTTTGTTTCCCTTGGGAAAATACCTTTGAGTGGTATTACTGGGCCATATGGTATGTGCATGTTTAATTTCAAATTCCATTTGTTTGTTGCTGGTGTATAGGAAAATAATTATCTTTTGTATATTAACCTTATATTCTGCATCCTTGCTGTAATCATTAGTTCTAGATTGTTTTCATCAGTTCTTTGGATGAAAGATTTTCTCTATATGAGATTTTCTCTATATGAGATCATTTCATCTGTGAACAAAGAGTTTTATTTCTTCCTTCCCAATCTGTGTACTTTTTTAAATTGCTTTTTTTTGTTGCATTAGCTAAAATTTCTGGTACAGTGTTCAAAAGGAATAGTGAGAGGATATCCTTGCCTTTACTTGACCTTAGTGTGAAAGATTATAGTTCTCACCATTTAGTATTATGTTAGCTGTTGGATTTTTGTAGGTACTCTTTATCAAGTTGTGTAAGTTCTCCTCTATTTCTCATTTACTGTGAATTTTTATCATGAATGGGTGCTGGATTTTTGCTGCATCTATTGTTAGGATCATGTGATTTTTAAAGCCTGTTGATAATGATGCATTATGTAAATATTAGAATGTTGAACCAGTGCATATCTGGGATAAATCCTACTTGGTTATGGTGTATAATTCTTTTAATACATTTTTGGATTTTATTTGGTAACAGTTTGTTGGGGGTTTTTGCACCTATGATTATGGGAGATACCAATTTGTAGTTTCGCATCATGTCTTGGTATTAGGGTAGTGATGGCCTGATATATTAAATTAGGAAGTGTTCTCTCTGATTTATCCTCTAAAAAAGATTGTAGAAAATTGGTATAATGTCTTCCTTAAATGTTTGTTGAATTTACCTGTAAACCCACCAGTGGTGCTGTTTTGGAAGGTTATTAATTATTGACTTAATTTCTATAACATATATAATCCTATTTAGATTGATGATTGGCTTTGTTTTCTGGTGTGGCTATAACAATTTGAATTATCATCAGCAATATATAGGAATTCAATTTCTCCATGTCCTACCAATATTAGTTATTGGCAGTTTTGAAAATTTCAGCCATTTTATTTTATTTTATTTTATTTTTAAATTTCAGCCATTTTAATAGATGTGTAGTGTTATTTCATTGTTACTTTAATTTGCATTTTTTCTGATGACTAATGAGGTTAAACATCTTTTCATGGGGTTAATGGCCATTTATATATCCTTGTGATGTGTTCATTCAGATATTTTGTTCTTTTTTTGTGTGCAAGGAGTTTTTGTGTTTTTATTTAGTCATGATCTTTATTTTGTATACAAGTCATTTTTCAGATTTATATATATTTTTCCTTTGTGGCTTCTCTCTTTATTTCTTTAGTGGTATCTTTCAAAACTTTAAAAAGCAGAACTTTGATGAAGTCTTACTTATCAGTTTTAATTTTTCTTTCCTTTCTGTTGCACACGTGTGTGTCCCATTTAAGAAATCTTGGTTTACCCCAAAGTTGCAAATATTTTCCTCTCTGATTTCTTCTCAAAATCATATACTTTTCAGTTTAAGTTTGTGATTTCTTTCATGTTAATTTTAGCATGTTAATTATATGTGACATATAGGTGAAGATTTATATTTTATTTTAGTAAGTTATTCTAGCATTATTTGTTTTAAGACTTATTTCTCCATGTAATTACTTTGGATCTTTGTAAAAAATCAACTTATCACATATTTGTGAATCAGTTCCTCTATATGTCTATCCTTAAACTAAAACCACACATACTTTGATAATATAACTTTATATTTTATAGTAAATCTTGATATCAGATACTGTTACTCCTACAACTTTGTTCTACTTTTTTTTAAGATTTTATTTATTCATGAAAGACACACAGAGAGAAAGGCAGAGACATAGGCAAAGGGAGAAGCAGGCTCTCCATGGGGAGCCTGATGTGAGACTCGATCCTGAGACCGTGGATCACGCCCCGAGCTAGGGGCAGGTGCTCAACTGCTGAGCCACCCAGGCCGTTCCTTGTTATACTTTTTCAGAATTGTTTTGGCTATTAACTGTTATTTCCATTTCCATATAAATTATATTTTAGTATCATGTTGCCAATTTTCATAAGAATCCTTCTGGAACTTTTATTGGGATTGTGTTGGATCTTTATATCAGTGACCTCTTAGCAGTATTTGTCTCTTGTTACATGAATATAGTATGTCTCTTCATTTATTTAGTTTTCCTTTGATTTCTCTTAGCAATGTTTGATACTTTTCATTGTACATATATTTTGCTAAATTTATCCCTAAGTAGTTCATGTTTTCTGTTGTCCTGATAAATGAAATGTCAAGTGATTTAATGACTTTGTATTCTGTGATTTAGCTAAATTCTCTTAACTAGTTCTGGTAGCCCTTTTATAGATTCTTGATAATTTTCCACCTTTATAGTCATGTCCATACATAAATAATCACTAGTTTACTAATTTCTTTCAAATCTATTGATAATTTCTGTTTTATTTATTTATTAAAGATTTTATTTATTTATTCACGAGAAACACAGAGAGAGAGGCAGAGACAGAGGCAGAGGGAGAAATAGGCTCCATGCACTGAGCCCGATGTGGGACTTGATCCCGGACCCTGGGATCATGCTCTGAGCTGAAGGCAGATGCTCAACCACTGAGCCACCTAGGCATCCCCAATAATTTCTGTTATAAAATTATGAATGGATGTAATTTCTCTCTTGCTCTTTTTTTTTTTTTAAGAGAGAGAAAGAGTATGTGTGACCGGTTGGGGGTGTGTGCAAAGGGAGAAGGAGAGAGAACATCTGAAGCAGGCTCTGTGCTCAGTGCAGTGCCCAACACAGGGCTTGATCTCACAACCTTGAGATCATGACCTGAGCTGAAATCAAGAGTCAGATGCTTAATTGACTGAGCCACAGGCACCCCTAAGTTTCTCTTTTTTAATTGAAGTATAGTTGACATACAATATTATGTTAGTTTTAAGTGAACAACATATTTGGCATTTATATACATTATGAAATGATCAGCAGTGTAATTCTAGTTGCCATCTGTTCACCAGAGTTTTATTACAATATTATTTATAATATTCCCTATATTGTACTTTAATTACCTGTGACTTATTTATTTTATAACTGGAAGTTTGTACCTCTTGATTGCTTTCACTTCACTCATCCACTCTACCTCCCTCCCCTCTGGCAACCACCGGTTTGTTCTCTGTGTTTGAGTGTGTTCCTATTTTATTTTGTGTATAGATTCTACATATAAGTGAAATCATATGGTATTTGTCTTTCTCTAAATTATTTCGCTTTGCATAATACCCTCTAAGTCCATTCATATTGTTGCAAATGGCAAGGTTTTATTCTTTCCTTATCGCTGACTAATGCACACATAGCACATCTTTATTCATTTGTCTATCGATGGACACTTAGGTTGTTTCCATATCTTGGCTATTGTGTAAATAATACTGCATTGACCATAGAGGTGCATATATCTTTTTTTGGAATTAGTGTTTTCAGTTTCTTTGGATAAATACCGAGAAGTGAAATGTGGAATAGCTGGATTGTATGGTAGTTGTATTTGATTATTTTGAGGAACTTCCATACTGTTTCTCATAGTAGTTGTACCAATTTTTATTTTCACATAGTAGTGCACAAGTCATCCCTTATTTCCACATCCTCACCAACACTTGTTATTTCTTGTCTTTTTGATACTAGCCATTCTGATTGGTGTAAGGTGATATCAAATTTTTGCTTTGATTTGCATTTCCCTGATGATGAGTGATGTTGAGCATTTTTTTCATGCATATATCTTCTTTGTAAAATGTCTGTTCTGGTTCAGGTTCTCTCCATTTTGTAATCGGATCGATTCTGTGTGTATGTTGTATAAGTTCTTTATATATTATTTATATATATTCTTTATATATTTTAGATGTTAACCCCTTTTCAGGTATATCATTTGTAAATATCTTCTCCCATTGAGTAGGTTGCCTATTCATTTTGTTGCTATCTTCCTTCGCTGTGCATAAGCTTTTTAGTTTGATGTAATCCCAGTTCTTTCTTTTTACTTTTTGTTACCCTTTCTTGAGGAGATAGATTCAAAAAGGTATTTATAAGACTTATGTCTTGCAGTTACTGCCTATGTTTTCTTTTAGGAATCTTATTGTTTGATGTTTTACATTTAGAACTTTATTTTGAGCCTGTTTTTGTGCAGGGTATAAGAAAGTAGTTTAGTTTTATTGTTTCTCATGTAGCTATCTAGTTTTCCCAATAACATTTATTGAACAGCACATCTTTTTCCCATTGTATAGTCTTATATCCTTCATAGTAGATTAATTGTATAAGTGTGGATTTACTTCTGAGTTCTCACTTTTTTGTTTTTTTTTTTAAGATTTTATTTATTCACGAGACACACACACACACACACAGAGAGAGAGAGAGAGAGAGAGAGAGGCAGAGACACAGGCAGAGGGAGAAGCAGGCTCCATGCAGGGAACCCAATGTGGGACTTGATCTTGGGGCTCCAGGATCACACCCTGGGCTGAAGGCAGCGTTAAAACTGCTGAGCCACCCGGGCTGCCCTGAGTTCTCACTTCTGTTCCAATGATATATATATCTGTTTCTTTTTGTGTGTGCTAGTACCATACTGTTTTGAGTACTCTAGCTTAGTAGTATAGTTTGAAATCTGGTACTTGCAGGTACTTCTAGTTTTGTTGTTTTTTTCCTCAGGATTAGTTTGGCTATCTTTTGTGATTATATACACATTTTAGTATTCCTTGTTTTAGTTCTATAGAAAATGCTTTTGGTATTTTGATAGAGATTGCATTAAGTCTTTAGATCACTTTTGGTAGCATGGACATTTTAACCATATTCTTCCAATCCATGAGCATGGTATATCTTTTTGTATATTTATATCATCTTCAATTTTTTCATCAAATAGACAATAATAGTTATTGTATTATTTTGCTCTGACTGGTTTTTACAAAATACTTTCTTTCTTTTGAAGTTCTACTGTATCTATTCTTTTCCTGAGTTTGATGAGCATTTTTATGACCATTATTTTGAACTTCTTATCAGCTAGATTGCTTATCTGTTTTGTTCTTTTTTCTGAGGTTTTGTCTTTTTATTTTGTTTGGAACACATTCTTCTGTCTCCTCTTTTTCCTCTTTGGTTTTATTTTTATGTATTAGGTAAAATAGCTCCTGCTCTTGATCTTGAAGGAGTGGTTTTATGTAGAAGGCATCCTCTGGGGCCCAGAAGTGCAGTCCTCACTATTTACCTGAACTAGCCCCTCCGGGGCTGTTTCTTGAAAGGGCTGCCTTTGTATGTCTTCCTGTTGTGGCCAGGTTGAGGCTGTTGTAGATGTGCTGGTGGTTGAGGTTAGCCACCATTGTCCCCAGGAGCCATCACTCTCAGGAGCCACTTTGGAGGGGCATCAATTCCAGTTGAGGTGTCCTGTTAAGTGTGGTGTGGTAGGAACTTGGTTGCCTGTCTCCTTGGTCTCCCTCCACACTCTGTGCTCACACAACCTGTGACCTAGCATTTCTATCTCAGGTATGTGTCCCCGTTTGGACTCCCTACCCTTTCAGACTCCTGTGGTATGCTGCCACACCACTGCTCCAGGAGGAAGAAGAGGGGGTCTTCCCAGTTCTGCCACTTTTGGGCCCCTGCTTGGCTAGTGGTTGCACTGACTAGGCCACCGTTCATGGTTTAAGGGAACTCCACGGTGAGAATCCACTCCTGGGCTCATTGATTATAGCTGATTTTCTCACACCAATGCTTGGGAACTCTGCCACATTCAGCACTCCCACACCCTGGTCTTCCTGTGATCCCAAGGATCCTGAGACCGCACTGTCCCGCCTAGGATTCTGCCCCTGCTTCACCACCTGAGTGCCTTTAAGGACTTCTAAAATTTCTGATTTTGTGGTCCACTACTATATCACTTTCTGGTAGCTGGCTGACAAGGCTCCCTGCCTGTCCAGTTTATCTAGCTTATATCATATCAGATTCACTTCTCCACACCTCCTACCTAGCCAAAAGTAGTTGCTTTTCTATTTGTAGTGTTGCAGCTATTCTTTTCTTAGATCTCTGGTTGAGTTTGCAGGTGTTCAGAATGATTTAATAGCTATCTAGCTGAATTGCTGGGACCAGATGAAACTAAGATCTCCTACACCTCTGCCATCTTGGACTCTGGGTAGTATAAACATTTTAACAATGTTTGCTCTTCCAGTCCATGATCATGCAATGTTTTCCCATTTCTTTGTGTACTATTCAATGTCTTTCATTAGTTTTCTTAGTTTACATATTACAAATCTTTTACCTCTTTTTTTTTTTGATTTATTCCTAGGTATCCTATGGTTTTGGATGCAGTTGTAAAAAGGCATTATTCCTTGATTTCTTTTTTTGCTGCTTCATTATTGGTATATAGAAATGCAACAGATTTTTGTACATTGACTTTATGTCCTGTAACTTTGCCGAATTCATGTATTCTAGCAATTTTTTGATGTCTTTTGGGTTTCCTATATAGAGTATCATGTCATCTGCAAATAGTGAAAGTTTGACTTTGATGATTTAAATGCCTTTTGATTATTCTTTGTTGTGTGATTGCTGTGGCTAAGTCTTCTAGTACTATGTTAAATAGTAATGGTGAGTGTGGACATCCCTGTCTTGTTCCTGACCATAGAAAAAAGGCTCTCAGCTTTTCCTCATTGAAGATGATATTAGCTGTGGGTCTTTCATATATGGCCTTTTTTGATGTTGAGGTATGTTCCCTCTATCCCTGCTTTGTTGAGGATTTTTATCAAGAATGGACACTGTAATTTGTCAGATGCTTTTTCTGCATCTGTTGAGAGCATCATATGGTTCTTATCCTTTCTTTTATTAATGTAGTGTAGCACTTTGATTGGTTTATGAATATTGAACCACCCTTGTAGCTCAGGAATTAATCCCACCTGATTGTGGTGAATGTTCCTTTTCATAAGCTGTTGAATTTGATTTGCTAGTATCCTATTGAACATTTTTACATCCATGTTCATTAGGGGTATTGGCTCCTGATTCTCCTTTTTAGTGGAATCTTTGATTTTTGGAATCAAGGTAATGCTGCCTTTGTAGAATGAGATTGGTAATTTTCCTTCTGTTTCTATTTCTTGGAACAGTTTGATAAAAATATTATTAATTATATATTGTATATAATGTTACATTATAATAGCTTTAAGAATAAAACATCAATATTATTATTTACTATTAGTGTTAATATTAACTAATAAGAATAGTTTATTTTTTATTTTTTTAATAAGAATAGTTTATATAGGGGATCCCTGGGTGGCGCAGCGGCTTGGCGCCTGCCTTTGGCCCAGGGCGCGATCCTGGAGACCCGGGATCGAATCCCACGTCAGGCTCCTGGTGCGTGGAGCCTGCTTCTCCCTCTGCCTATGTCTCTGCCTCTCTCTCTCTCTCTCTGTGACTATCATAAAAAAAAAAAAGAATAGTTTATATAATATAGATATAGTACTAGTATAGTAATAGTATTAATTCTTCTTTAATTATCTGTTAGAATTCCTTTGGGAAGCCATCTGGCCCTGGACTTTGGTTTACTGGGGGAGTTTCAATTACTGATTCATTTTCTTTGGTTATAATTCTGTTCAAATTTTCTTTATCTTCCTGTTTCTGTTTTGATAGTTTGTATGTTTATAGGAATTTGCCCATTTCTTCCAGATTGCACAGTTTGTTGGCAAATAATTATTTATAATATTCTCTTAGAATTATTAGTATTTCTGTGGTGTTGATTGTTTTCTTTCCCCTTTCATTTGTGATTTTATGTATTTGGGTCTTTTCTCTTTTTGATAATTCTGGCTAGGGATTTATCAATTTCTTCTTTCCAAGAACCAGCTTTTAGTTTCATTTATCTGTTGTACTGGTTTTGTTTGTATCTATATTATTTATTTTTGCTCTAATCTTTATTATTTCCCTTCTTTTGATGGCTTTATGCTTTATTTGCTGTTCTTTTTCCTTTAGTGTAAGGTTAGGTTGTGCATTTGAGGCTTTTCTTGCTTCTTGAGGTTGCCTTATATTGCCATGTAGTTCCCTGTTAGGAATGCCTTTGCCGCATCCCAAAGGTTTTTGGGCTGTTGTGCTTTCAATTTCATTTGCTTTCATGTAGTTTTTAATTTCTTCTTTTATTTCCTCCTTAAACCAATATTCATTCTTTAGTAGGATGTTTTAACCTCCATGTATTTGTCATCTTTCCAATTTTTTTCTTGTGGTTCACTTCAAAATTCATAGTACTGTGGTCTGAAAATATGCATGGTATGATCTCCGTTTTTTTTTGTACTTGTTTAGGGTTGATTGTGACCCAGTATGTGATCTATTGTGGAGAATGTTCTGTGTGCTCTTAAAAAGAATGTGTTCTGTTGCTTTAGAATGGAATGTTCTGAATAAATCTGTTAAGTCCATCTGGTCCTGTGTGTCATTGAAAGCCATGATTTCCTTGTTGATTTTCTGCTTAGATGACCTTTCTGTTGCTGTATGTGTGGTACTATAATCCGCTACTACTTTTGTATTATTATCAATGATTTTTTATGTTATTAATTGATTTATATATTTGGGTGCTCCCAAGTTGAGTATTTAAATATTTACAATTTTTTTGATCTTCTTGATTGATAGAGCCCTTCACTATGATATAATGCCCTTCTTCTCTTTTTACATTCTTTAGCTTATAATCTAGTTTGTTTGATGTAAGTATGTCTACTCTTGCTTTTTTTGGTGTCCATTCAGATGATTGATGGTTGTTTATCCCCTCGCTTTCAATCTGCAGATGTCTTTTTTTTTTAAAAGATTTTATTTATTTATTTATTCATGAGAGACACAGAGAGAGGGAAGCAGAGACACAGAGAGAGGGAGAAGCAGGCTCCATGCAGGGAGCCCGATGTGGGACTCGATCCAAGGTCTCCAGAATCAGGCCCTGGACTAAAGGTGGCACTAAACCGCTGAGCTACCGGGGCTGCCCTGCAGATGTCTTTAAATCGAAAATGAGTATCTACATACAAACAGTATGTAGATGGGTCTTGCTTTTTTAAAAAGATTTTATTTATTTATTCATGAGAGACAGAGAGAGAGAGAGAGAGAGAGAGAGAGAGAGAGAGGCAGAGGAGGAAGCAGGCCCCATGCAGGGAACCCAATGTGGGACTCAATCCTGGGACTCCAGTATCACGCTCTGGGCTGAAGGCAGGTGCCAAGCCGCTGAGCCACCCAGGGATCCTAGGGTCGTGTTTTTTTTTTTTTTAATACATTCCCATATCATATGTGTTTTGTTTGTCCATTTACCTTCAGAGTGATTATTGAAAGATACCAACATAGTGCTGATTTGTTACCTGTAAAGTTGATGTTTCTCAGGATACTTTTTTTTTTTTAAGATTTCATTTATTTATTTAACAGAGAGAATGCACACATAAGCAGGGGGAGAGGGAGGCAAAGGGAGAAGCAGATTTCCCCACTGAGCAGGGAGCCTGATGCAGGCTCAATTTCAGGACCTTGGGATCGTGGCCTGAGCCAAAAAGGCTGACGCTTAACCCACTGAGCCACCCAGGCACCCCTTTCATGATAATTTTTGTTCCTTTCTAGTCTTTGTTGCTTTTGGTCCCCCCTTCCCCCCATTTAAAGAATTACTGTTAATATTTGTTCCAGGGCTGGTTTAGTGGTCATGAACTCCTTTAGATTTTGTTTGGCTGGGAAACTCTCTTTGTCTCCTTGTATTCTGAATGACAGGCTTGCTGGTTAAAGAATCCTTGGCTTCATGTTTTCTCCATTCACTGCAATGAGTGTCCTACCACTCTCTTTTGGCCTGCCAAGTTTCTTTGTATGGATCTGCTCTGAACCTGGTCTGTCTTCCCATATTGGTTAAGGATTTTTTTTTCCTTGCTGCTTTCAGGATTCTTTCCTTGTCTGTGCATTTTGTTAATTTGACTATGATACATACAAAGCCTTTGCAAAGGTTGGGTTTTGTTGAAAATAATGAGAATTCTCTGTTTTTCTTGGATATTGATGTTTGTTTCTTTCCCCAGATTGGAGAAGTTTTCAGCTGTAATTTTCTCAAATAAACCTTCCTCTTTTTCTCTGTCCTTTCCCAAGTTAGGGACGTTTTCAGGTATAATTTACTCAAATGAATCTTTTGCCCGTTTTTTTCTGTCTTTATCTTCTTGGACTCCTATGATAGGAATCTTACTCTGTTTTAATAAGTTGCTGAGTTCCCTACGTCTACCTTCATGATCCCTCACCTTTGTTTTCCTCTTCTTTTTATCTTTGTTGTTTTCCATGATTTCATCTTCTATATCACTGATTTATTTCTCAACTTTGTTCAACCTTATTGTTATGGTATCCATTCATATTTGCACCTCGGTTACAGCATTTTTTATTTCAGCTTGATCTTCTTTTAGCTCTTTTATCTCGGAAGTAAGATATTCTTTAGTGTCTTGTATGCTTTTTGTTTAATTCCAGCTATAATCCTTATAATTGTTATTTTAAATTCTACTCTCACTTATATATGTATTTATTAAATCCCTGCCTGCCATTTCTTTTTGCTCTTTCCTTTTGGGTGAATTCCTCTATCTTGTCATTTTGGATATCAAAAACAAAAAAAGTAAAAAAAAATTGAAAATTAAAAAAATAGATGAAGCTATGTATGTTTTGGTCTGCTTGTTAAGAGAGGCTTGGTTGGAATAAGAAAGGAAAAAAAGATAAACATTTAAGAAATTATTATTTTTTTTAAAGATTTATTTTTATTTATTTATGATAGACATAGAGAGGCAGAGACACAGGCAGAGGGAGCCCGACGCGGGACTGGATTCTGGGACTCAGGATCGCACCCCAGGCCAAAGGCAGGCGCGAAACCACTGAGCCACCCAGGGATCCCCAACATTTAAGAAATTAAATAAAAAATTTGTTCTTTCTATATCCAAAAAAACCCAGAAAGAAAACCAAAGCAAAGCAAAACAAAAAAAAAAAAAAAAGGAAACCCAAAGGAAGCTAGATTCTGTTTCCCCTGCATCCGAAGCCTCAAGCACTCTTTGATCAGTAGATTTGCTGAGGAGAGGTTTGTGTTAATATGCTTGGGGAAGGGCCTGCTGCTCTGGTTTTTAGGTGGATTTACTTTAGTGGAGATCAACCTGCAGGGTGCAGTGGGCCGGGGTTCATATGGCAGCTCTCTTACGGATTTGGTGGCACTGTTTAGCTCGTTGAGGTCATAATTGTGTGTGGGTGTGGAGTGAAAATGGCTTCCTCCTATTTTTCTTGTTTGAGGAGTGGAAAATTTGCCCCTGCCATTCTTCAGGAAGCCTTCACATATGCTCAGACACCCCTGTTTTGTCCCTGGCTTCTCTCAGGTCCTCATCTTCACCCTTTCCTTGACTGAGCTGTTTGCCTGCAAGGCGGTACAGGACTCCTGTGTTTTGTTACAGGCACAGCTGTGTTTCAAAGTCCCACACTTCATAGACCCCCATGGCATGGATTCACGCTAGTCCTCTATGGGAGGGTCTCTGCACTGTGTCTAGTGCCAGCTTGTCCCAGAAAACAGTCATATGATGGCACATTTGTTCTTTTTATATTCTGGATATTAATCCCTTATCATATATGTGATTTGCAAATATTTCTCCCATTTTGTGGATTACCTTTAAATTTATTGATAAGTGTGTCCATAGCATAAAAGTCATAAAATTTGATGAAGTCCAATTTATCTATTTTTTGCTTTCATTGCCTGTGGTTTTGGTGTCTTACTGAAGACATCATTTCCAAATCCTGTCATGAAGGTTTTTCCTTTTGTTACTTGGGCAATCATGGTAATATGCTGCTGAATTTGGTTTGCTAGAATTTTCTTGAGGATTTTTTAATCTGTATTCATACAGAATCTGTAGTTTTCTTAGTTTATCACGATTTCAAATTAGTTTATTGCTGATTTTACTTAGTGAATTCCAAAGTGTTCACTCCTTTTCCGTTTCATTGAACAGTTTGAAAAAGATTGGCATTATTTTTAAAATATTTGGTAGAATTCATCAGTGAAGCTATCTGGTCTTATTCTTTGTTGAAAAGAATAAGACCAGATAGAATAGGGACTCCTGGATTCTTTTCTTTTCTTTTCTTTGTTTCTTTATTACAGATTGAATGTTCTTACTGGTTTAGTGGTCTGTATAGATTTTGCCCTCTTTCATGAGTTTCTTCTGGTAGATTGTGTTTCTAGAAGTTTTTCTATTTCGTCTAGGTTATTTATTTTGTATTTTTCATAACTCTTTTTCTATAAAATTGTGCTAGTAATGTCCCAGTTTTATTTCAGATTATAGTAATTTCCATCCTCTCTTTTTGTCTTAGTCAATCTAAGGTTTATGAATATTTTACTTTTTGAAGAACCAACTTTTGATTATATTGATTTTCTTTTTTCCCCTAGTGTCTGTTTTACTTGTCTACTCTAATCTTTTTTATTTCCTATCATTCACTAGTTTGGGTTTAGTTTGCTCTTCTTTTTCTACTTCTTTCAGTTGTGAGTAGAAAAGATACTTTTTATGATTTCAGTCCTTTAAAATTTTTAAGGCTTGTTCTGTGCCCCATCATGTGGTCTGTCCTTCAGAATGTTTCACATGCACTTGGTGAGAATCTGTAACCTGTTGTGTGAGTGTTACATATATGTCTGTTTTGGTAGATTGTTTTATAGTGTTGTTCAGGTTTTCTATTTTCTTATTGATCTTTTTTCTCTTGCTTTATGCATTTTTGAAAGTAGAGTGTTGATGTCTCCAAACTATTATTATAGAACTCCTTTTAATTCTGTCAGTATTTGTTTCATATATCCTAGGGCTCTGTTGTTGGTGCCTATATGTTTATGAGTGTTATATCTTCTTGATTGACTCTTTTATCAATATACAGTATCTTTTTGACAGTTATAATAGTTTCTTGACTTAAAGTCAAGATTTGTCTGATGTCTACATAGTCACCCATGCCTTCTTAGTTATGGTTTTCATGGAATATCTTTTATCATTCTTTCATTTTCAGCCTGTTTCTGTCTTTTGATCCATATTGAGTCTTTTGTAGATAACCAGTATTTACTTCATCTTTTAATTCATGCCTTTTAATTGAGAATTTAATCCATTTCTATTTTAAGCAATAGATGAGTAATAATTTACTTCTACCACTTTGATACCTTTTGTATGGCTTACTGCTTTTTTTCCATCATTTTCTCCACTGATGCCTTCTGTTTTTGTTGACTTTTTAAAACAGAGATGTTTTGATTCCCATCTCATTTTTGTATATAATCATTAGATACTTTCTTTGTGGTTACCATGGGGTTAAATACAACATCCTAAAGTCATAGTGATATAGTTTGAATTGATATGAAATTAATTAAATCATATACAAAATAATACAGCTCTATTCCCCGCTTGTATATTATTCATGTCACAAATTACATTTTGATATATTTTATGCCCAATAACATATATTTCTAATTATCTTTTATGCTTTTGTCTTTTTAAATGCATAGAGAGCAAGCCTAGAGTTACAAGCCAAAATTGCAACAATAGTGGGTTTCATATTTGCCCTTTCCATATTTCTTTCTTTCTTTTTTTTAAGGATTTTATTTATTTACTCATGAGAAACACACACAGAGAGAGAGAGAGGCAGAGACACAGGCAGAGGGAGTAGCAGGCCCCATGCAGGGAACCCAATGTGGGACTTGATCCCGGGACTCCAGGATTACACCCTGGGCCAAAGGCAGTGCTAAACCGCTGAGCCACCCAGGCTGCCCTTTATTTATTTCTTTATACATCTTTGAGTTACTATATAACATCATTTCATTTTAATTGAACACTTTCCTTTAGTATTTCTTGTTTAGTTTTAATGAACTCCCTCAATTTAGGAGTATTTCCATTTTTTTCCTCTTTTTTGAAGGATATTTTGTTTGATATAAATTTCTCAGCTGACAGTTATTTTATTTGAAAACTTTAAAATATATTACTGGGTTGCCTGGATGGCAAAGTCGGTTAAATGTCTGATTATTGGTTTTGGCTCAGGTTGTGACCTAAGGGTCGTGAAATTGAGTCCTACATTGGGCTCTGTGCTCTGCAGGCAGTCTGCTTAAGACTATTCCTTCCTCTGCCCCTCCCCTCTGCACTCTTTCTCTCACTTTTGTGCTCTCCCTCCCATTCAAATAAATAAATAAATCTTTAAAAAAATTATCACACTACCTTTTAGCCTCCAAGTGTCTTACGCAGAGTCAGCTGATAATGTTTTTGATGATCCTTGTATCTGACAAGTTACTTCTCGCTCGCTACTTTCAAGATTCTCCTTGCTGTGCCTTCAAAACTTTGATTATAATGTGCTCAGTCTGGGTCTCTTTTAGTTTATCTCATTTCTAGTTTGTTGCATTCCTTGGATTTGCAGATTCTAGTCTTTACTCACTTTTGTGGAGCTTTGGGCCAGTATTTCCTCAAGTAAACTTTCTGCCCCTTTCACATTCTCTTCTTTGACTCTCATGTATATGTCAGTCCACTTGATGTTATTCCACTAGTCCCTTAGTCTTTTATTTTTCTTCATTTTTTTTCTTTCTGCTCCATAGGTTGATAATTTCAGTTGCCACCTTCATGTTTGTTGATTATTCCATATGCTCATACTATTGTTAAATCCCTTTTGTATTTTTATTTAAGTATAGTTGATATACAGTGTTTTAATTTAGTTTCAGGTATACAGTGCAGTGATTGAATAACTTTACATGATAGTATTCTCAACATCAATAATCATCAGGAAAATGTACATTAAAAACTACAATGAGATACCACCTCACACCTGTCAGAATGGCTAAAATGAAAAACACAAGAAACAATAAGTGTTCATGAGAATGTGGAGAATAATGAACCTCCTTGTGCTGTTTGTTGGTGGGAATGCAAATTGGTGAAGCCATTTTGAAAAACAGTATGGAAATTCCTCAAAAAATAAAAAATAGAGCTACCCTATGATCTAGGAATCACACTACTGGATATTTACCCCCAAAATATAAAAGCACTAATTGAGAGGGATACATGCACCCCTATGTTTATAGCAGCATTATTTATAGTAGCCAAACTATGGAAGCAGCTCAAGTGTCCATCGACAGATGAATGGATAAGGCAAATTATTTTATATATACATATATAAAATTCAGCCATAAAAAGAATGAAATCTTGCCATTTGCAACAACATGGCTAGGGATAGAGAGTATAATGCTGATCGAAATAAGTCATTTAGAGGCCAATACTATATGATCTCATGCATATGTCAAATTTAAGAAACAAAACAAATGAGCAAAGAAAAAAAGAGACAAATCAAGAAACAGACTGGTAACTATAGAGAACAAACTGATGGTTACCATAGGGGAGGTGAGCAGGGGGGTTTGGGGAAGTAAGGGATGAGGAATAAAGACTACAATTTTGATGGTGAAAAAAATAAAATGGTAAAAAAAGATAGATTTTCTCCTCCTGCATTCAGGATGAAGATTCACGAATCCCCAATCCAAGGACAGTACTTAAAAATATGCAAATCATTAATGAACATAGTGATTCAAAGTTTTTTTTTAAAGGTCATTTGGAACTTGACGTGCCAAGGACAAATAACCCCAAGATTTTATTTATTTATGCATGAGAGAGGCAGAGACTTAGGCAGAAGGAGAAGCAGGCTCTCTGCAAGGAGCCTGCAGAACTCAATCCCAGGACTCTGGGATCACAACCTGAGCCAAAGGCAGGTGCTCAACTACTGAGCCACCCCAGGTGCCTGTTTCCAAAGTCTTAATTAAAACTTTGTGTATTAATTTTCTAGTTATATGTTAAAATATTACCACAAACTTAGCCTCTTAAGACAATATTATTATCTCATAGTCCTGTAAATCAAGAATTTCAGAGTGGCTTAACTGAGTATGGCTCTACTGGGTCACCTGCTCAGTGTCTGAGTAGAAATTAAGTTGTTAGAGCTCAGATTTTCATATAAGACTTTGTGTACTTTTTAAGGTCTCTTCTTGTCAGAATTCAATTTTTTGTAGTTGTAGCATTGACGTCCTTAGCTCCTAGATACTTCTCTCCACAACATGGCTTTGAGACTAGTAAGAGAGTATTTCTTACACTTCAGTCTATTAAAGGGCTCATCTTGATTAGGTCAGGCCCTACTAGGAGAATCCTATTTTTTTAAAAAAAAATTTTTTTTAATTTATTTATGATAGTCACACAGAGAGAAAGAGAGAGAGAGAGAGAGGCAGAGACACAGGCAGAGGGAGAAGCAGGCTCCATGCACCGGGAGCCCGATGTGGGATTCGATCCCGGGTCTTCAGGATCGCGCCTTGGGCCAAAGGCAGGCGCTAAACCGCTGCGCCACCCAGGGATCCCGGAGAATCCTATTTTTGATTAAAACAAACCGAACTGATTACTAACTCAATTATGGGAATGACACCCTATCATATTTACAGATCTCAACCGTACTCAAAGCGATCAGACAATACAGGATGTTTACTCCAGAGGATGGGATCTTAGAGACCATTTTAGGATTGCAGGTGCTACACCTTGCCAAAAGGACAAGACATTCAGGGAATTTTCCATTTTGAATTATGGATTTGACCCAGTGATAAGAATCTTGGACACATCCACGGAAGGGTATAATAAAAACTTAATGAATAGTTAGTCTGTGTCAGTTACTTTGCATGCATTGTCTTATTCAATCTCCACAACAACTTAATGAGGGCTGTTTATAATCTTTCCCAGTTAGTAGATGAAAAAAAACTGAAGCTAAGAGGGTTTAAGTAACTTGTGAAAATGGAGTTTGAATCTAAATGGCCTGTGGTACTTATACTCCACTATGGTGTCACCTATTATTAATCTTGATTTGTCTATTTTACATTTTTATGTAAGTGCAGTATCTATTCAGGTAATTTATCACAGATTTGTGACTTATGTTTTATTTTTTTGCATGCAATAATGATAATGAAGTTATGGTTTAAAAAGAGAATTTCCTTTTAAAGAGACGTTGAAAACATTTAAGATGGAACTCCATGCTTTCTCAGGTTTGCTTCAAAATCACTTGTGGGGTCTGAGGAGTTGGATGATGAGTAGGAAGCTGTCAGTGAAAACAAATTGACCAGAAGTTGATAATATTTGAACCTGGATAATGGGTAGCAGGGTTTATTATGCTATTCTGTCTACTACTTTTTTACATTTGAAAATTTCCATGGTGAATAGTTTCAGTTGTAAATAAGAAAGAAAATACTTGGTAAATTTTATTCCTTCATTATTGTAATGTCTGTAATATTAAAATCATGAATCTTATAAAAAATAAAATCATGAATCTTTATTGATTTTCATGGAACCATAAAAATATTTGTTTATACAAGCATTTCCTTCATTAAAGTAGTAGTGTGTAGTGGTTAAGATCAAGGACTCCATAGTGCCTGACACTCTGGGTATCTTAGTTATTGTGATATTTAATCGTTGTATGTCCTTGTGTAAGTTATTTAACTTCTGTGTCTTTGACTTTTTATTTGTAAAATGGGAATATTTGTACCTATCTTATACAGTTCTTGGGTGTAGTATGTAATGGATAGACATAGGGATAAGACAGTAAAAAAAGTACACAGATATGTATATTCATATCTTATTTATTATCTTTTTAAACTTTATTTTTTATTTTGTTTTATTTTGTTTTTATAATACATTTATTTTTTATTGGTGTTCAATTTACCAACATACAGAATAACACCCAGTGCTCATCCCGTCAAGTGCCCCCCTCAGTGCCCGTCACCCATTCACCCCCACCCCCCGCCCTCCTCCCTTTCCACCACCCCTAGTTCGTTTCCCAGAGTTAGGAGTCTTTATGTTCTGTCTCCCTTTCTGATATTTCCCACACATTTCTTCTCCCTTCCCTTCTATTCCCTTTCACTATTATTTATATTGCCCAAATGCATGAGAACATATAATGTTTGTCCTTCTCCGATTGACTTACTTCACTCAGCATAATACCCTCCAGTTCCATCCACGTTGAAGCAAATGGTGGGTATTTGTCATTTCTAATGGCTGAGTAATATTCCATTGTATACATAAACCACATCTTCTTTATCTATTCTTCTTTCAATGGACATCGAGGCTCCTTCCACAGTTTGGCTATGGTGGACATTGCTGCTATAAACATCGGGGTGCAGATGTCCCGGCGTTTCATTGCATCTGTATCTTTGGGGTAAATCCTCAACAGTGCAATTGCTGGGTCGCAGGGCAGATCTATTTTTAACTCTTTGAGGAACCTCCACACACTTTTCCAGAGTGGCTGCACCAGTTCACATTCCCACCAACAGTGTAAGAGGGTTCCCTTTTCTCCACATCCTCTCCAACATTTGTGGTTTCCTGCCTTGTTAATTTTCCCCATTCTCACTGGTGTGAGGTGGTATCTCATTGTGGTTTCGATTTGTATTTCCCTGATGGCAAGTGATGCAGAGCATTTTCTCATGTGCATGTTGGCCATGTCTATGTCTTCCTCTGTGAGATTTCTCTTCATGTCTTTTTTTTTTTTTATAAATTAATTTTTATTGGTGTTCAATTTACCAACATACAGAATAACACCCAGTGCTCATCCCGTCAGGTGTCCCCCTCCGTGCCCGTCACCCATTCACCCCCACCCCCCGCCCTCCTCCCCTTCCACCACCCCTAGTTCATTTCCCAGAGTTAGAAGTCTTTATGTTCTGTGTCCCTTTCTGATATCTCCCACACATTTCTTCTCCCTTCCCTTATATTCCCCTTCACTATTATTCATATTCCCCAAATGAGTGAGAACATACACTGTTTGTCCTTCTCTGATTGACTTACTTCACTCAGCATAATACCCTCCAGTTCCATCCACGTTGAAGCAAATGGTGGGTATTTGTTGTTTCTAATGGCTGAGTAATATTCCATTGTATACATAAACCACATCTTCTTTATCCATTCATCTTTCGATGGGCACCGAGGCTCCTTCCACAGTTTGGCTATTGTGGACATGGCTGCTAGAAACATCGGGGTGCAGGTGCCCCGGCGTTTCATTGCATCTGAATCTTCGGGGTAAATCCCTAACAGTGCAATTGCTGGGTCGTAGGGCAGGTCTATTTTTAATTCTTTGAGGAACCTCCACACAGTTTTCCAGAGTGGCTGCACCAGTTCACATTCCCACCAACAGTGTAAGAGTGTTCCCTTTTCTCCGCATCCTCTCCAACATTTGTTGTTTCCTGCCTTATTAATTTTCCCCATTCTCACTGGTGTGAGGTGGTATCTCATTGTGGTTTTGATTTGTATTTCCCTGATGGCAAGTGATGCAGAGCATTATCTCATGTGCATGTTGGCCATGTCTATGTCTTCCTCTGTGAGATTTCTCTTCATGTCTTTTGCCCATTTCATGATTGGATTGTTTGTTTCTTTGGTGTTGAGTTTAAAAAGTTCTTTATAGATCTTGGAAACTAGCCCTGTATCTGATAGGTCATTTTGCATCCATGTTCATCAGGAATATTGGTCTGTAATTCTCCTTTTTGGTGGGGTCTTTGTCTGGTTTTGGAATTAAGGTGATGCTGGCCTCATAGAACGAATTTGGAAGTACTCCATCTCTTTCTGTCTTTCCGAACAGCTTTAGTAGAATAGGTATGGTTTCTTCTTAAACGTTTGATAGAATTCCCCTGGGAAGCCATCTGGCCCTGGACTTTTGTGTCTTGGGAGGTTTTTGATGACCACTTCAATTTCCTCTCTGGTTATTGGCCTGTTCAGGTTTTCTATTTCTTCCTGTTCCAGTTTTGGTAGTTTGTGGCTTTCCAGGAATGCGTCCATTTCTTCTAGATTGCCTAAACTTTCTTTTAAATAAGAAACTAAATTTAGATAATTGTTTCCCTTTTGCAGTTAGAAGATATTGTATGTTGTCGTGTTTTTTGAGTCTCTGTTTCTCAAACCAGTGTTTCTGAAAATTTTTCCTTTTCACAACACATATTTACACTGTTTTACAGTGGGAGTCATTTGGCATTTTGGGTGGAACAGTTCTTGTTTGAGATTGTCTTTTATATTATTGAACATCTGTATTTACCTTCCTTTCTGCTTACATTAAATATCAGTCCTGATGAGTCTTTCTGAGAACCTTAAAGTGCCCTTGCACATTTTCAGATGTCTTCTAGAAAAATAGAAACATCCTTGTTTGGGATCCATTTGTTCATTCATATT
Source organism: Nyctereutes procyonoides (assembly GCF_905146905.1). NCBI lineage: Eukaryota > Metazoa > Chordata > Mammalia > Carnivora > Canidae > Nyctereutes > Nyctereutes procyonoides. The sequence continues at coordinate 58,684,242 of NW_026575125.1, read as the reverse complement.
TGTAGGATTGTACTAAAGGTTATTTTAGTGCACTGTTTTTTTTCCACAGCTTTTCCTATCATGTGTGTTAGTATATATTGGATGAGAACTAATGAACTAAATTATTGATATTTCCACAGTGGCTCAAAGTCTTGTAGAAGTATTTAATTTTGAAAAACATGTGTTAACCTGTGATCTATTGTGATCTTATTGAGCCAAAGTATTGGATATATGGTGTGTTAGTAGATGTGTCTCTATTTTGGAAAATTTCCCTTAGTAATAGTACTACTTCAACATTGCTTGAAAGATTTCTGTGAGTTAGCTAACTGTAATTCCCTTTATTGTAGGTGATAGAAATTGAAGATGCTTCACCCACCAAGTGTCCAATAACAACCAAGTTGGTTTTAGATGAAGATGAAGAAACCAAAGAACCTTTAGTGCAGGTTCATAGAAATATGGTCATCAAATTGAAACCACATCAAGTAGATGGTAAGAAACAATTGTATAATTAAACCATTTTTAAAGTAGGCACCATGCCCAGTGTAGAACTCAGTGGGGCTTGAACTCACAACCGTAAGATCAAAACTAGAGCTGACATCAAGAGTCAGAAGCTTAACCGAGTCAGGTGCACCATGATTAAATCATTTTTAATTAAGTTTTACCAATATTTGGTGATTCCTGTGTGCCTCTCATTCTGCTAAGCACTAGAGGCACATTTGTGAGCAAAACAAACGTGAACCCAGCCCCCTATAGAGCTCATAAATTAATGAGGAGACACAATTCAGTGCAAAGAAAATGAGTGTTACAGAAGGGAAAATAAGTAAGTGTCCTTTACAAATGGGTATATATAGCAAGCGCATTTCACATAGTCTACAATGATTGGGTAAGGGCAGCTGCAGGGCAGGTAGAGGTACCACCATTAGCTAAAAGCCTTCTTTAGGAAATCCTTTTTCAACATTTTTGAGTATGCTTGTTAATAGTATTCTAACATTGGTATTTGGGAGGATACCAAATTATCCCTATTCTTGTTTCGTTAAAGTGGAATCAGTAAGTCAGTTTTGAGTGTGTATGTGAATGAATTCCAAAGGGAAGTTCTACAGCTCTACTCCTTGGGTAGTGAGCCCCTTTTCTTGTTTAGTCTTTACTGTTGAATAAAGGGAGAGATAATAAATTATTTCCTGGATAAACTTTAAAGAATATTTGATAGGAATCTTTAAATTAGATAAAATTATAGATCATGTTTCTATTTTAGATTATTCAGGTTTCTTTGGATTGTCCCAGGGAATGAAGGTTTGCTGTAATAGATAAGATGAATGAAAGAAAGTCACCCTGTTGTATACTTCAGTTTACTGTCTTTTTTTTTTTGGCAGTTAACCTTAGTCAGTAATCTCATATGTATTTATGAGATTCTTTATCTCATTGTTAAATTCTATTTCTTAAAGTTTTAGTTAAGTTTTTGATATATTTATGAAGGAATATTTTTAACTTGGATCTTTAAACTTAATGAATATGTCATTTTTAGGTGTTCAGTTTATGTGGGATTGCTGCTGTGAGTCTGTAAAAAAAACAAAGAAATCTCCAGGTTCGGGATGCATTCTAGCACACTGCATGGGCCTTGGTAAGACATTACAGGTAAGAACATGAAGATATTGTCTTCTTACGCATTCATGAATTCAAGAATTTATATTGGATTGTATTCTGTGTCTGAGGCAGACTTAATGGGGTTTGGAGACACAGCAGCAGTAAACAAGAATAACAAGATCCCTCTCTCAGGAAGCTTATATTACAGTACAGTTGAGAAATTTTAATCAAATATGAAATATGTACTTTCAGGTAGTAAGTAAGAGAATAAATAGGGAGTGCAAATTTAAGAAGGTGATCTATGAGGAAGGATTCTAATTAAGTGAAGGAATGGGGTTATAAGGCAGAAGCAGTAAAAAACTGTGAAGAATTTGAGGTGGAAATGAACGTCTTTATGATTTCTAATACACTGTGATCCTATAGTAATGAGAATGTAAAGTATTTTTCACTATTAAAAACACTTTATTTATTTAAATTCAGTTTGTCAACATACAGTATATAACACCCAGTGCTCATCACATCACGGTGCCCTCCTTAATGCCTGTCACCCAGTTACCCAATCCTCCCCCACCTCCCCTTTAGCAACCTTCAGTTTGTTTCCCAGAGTTAATAGTCTCTCATGGTTTGTCTCCCTCTCTGATTTTCCCCATTCAGTCTCCTCTCCTTCTCTTATGGTCTCTTGCACTATTTCTTATATTCCACATATGAGAGAAACTGTTTGATACTTGTCTTCCTCCAATTGACTTATTTCACTTAGCATAATGCCCTCCAGAACCATCCATGTCGATATAAATGGTAGGTATTCATCCTTCCTTATGGCTGAGTAATATTTGATTGCATATGTATACCACATCTTCTTTATCCATTCATCTGTCGAGGGATGTCTCGTCTCGGCTCCTTCTACAGTTTGGCTATTATGGACATTGCTGCTATGAACATTGGAGTGCGGGTGCCACTTTGTTTCACTATATCTGTATCTTTGGGGTAAATCCCCAGTAGTGCAATTGCTACGTGATAGGATGGCTCTATTTTTAACTTCTTGGAGAAACCTCCGTACTGTTTTCCAGAGTAGCTGTACAATTTTGTATTCCCTACAGTGGAAGAGGGTTCCCTTTTCTCCACATCCTTGCCAACATTTGTTGTTTCCTGTCTTGTTAATTTTCCCCATTCTCACTGGTGTGAGGTGGTATCTCATTGTGGTTTTGATTTGTATTTCCCTGATGGCAAGTGATGCAGAGCATTTTCTCATGTGCTTGTTGGCCACGTGTAGGTCTTCTTTGGAGAAATGTCTTTTCATGTCTTCTGCCCATTTCTTGACTGGACTGTGTTTTTTGGGTGTTGAGTTTGGTAAGTTCCTTATAGATTTTGGATGCTAGCCCTTTATCTGATATGTCATTTGGAAATATCTTTTCCCATTGTGTAGGTTGCCTTTTAGTTGTGTTGAGAGTTTCCTTTGCTGTGCAGAAGCTTTTTATCTTGATGAAGTCCCAATAATTAATTTTTACTTTTGTTTCCCTTTCCTTTGAAGACGTGAAAACTCTGTGAAAAATGTCCATGGTATTTGACAGGGATTACATTGAATGTGGCATGTTTTTTCATTTCTTTGTGTCTTCTTCATTTTCTTTCATAAGTGTCCTATATAGTTTTTAGAGTACAGATCCTTTACCTCTTTGGTGAGGTTTATTCCTAGATATATTATGGTTTTTGGTGCAATTGTAATTAGGATCGATTCCTTGATTTCTCTTTTGACTCATTGTTAGTCTATAGAAATGCAGCTGAGTTCTTGCATTGGTTTTGTATTCTGCCATGTTGCTGAATTGCTGTATGAGTTTTAGCAATTTTGGAGTGCAATCTTTTGGGTTTTCCACATAGAGTATCATGTTATATGCAAAGAGTGGAAGTTTGCCTTCTTCTTTTCCAGTTTGGATGCCTCTTATTTCTTTATGTTGTCTGATTGCTGAGTCTATGACTTCTAGTACTGTGTTGAACAATAGTGGTGAGAGTGGGCATCCCTGTCATGTTCTTGACCCTAGGGAAAAAGGTCTCAGTTTTTCCCATTGATAATGATACTCGCTGTGGGCTTTTCATAGATAGCTTTTATGATATTGAGGTATGTTCCCTTTATCCTTACACTGTGGATAGTTTTAATCAAGAAAGGATACTGTATTTTATCAAATGCTTACTCTGTGCTAATTTAGAGGATCATATGGTTCTTGTGTTTTCTTTTATTAATGTAATCTATCATGCTGATTGACTTGAGAGTATTGAACTACCGTTGAATCCCAGAAATAAATCCTACTTGGTCATCGGGAGTAATCCTATTAATGTACTGTTGGACCCTACTGGCTAGTATCTTGGTGAGAATTTTGACATGACATCCATGTTCATCAGGGATTTTGGTCTGTAATTCTTTTTTATGGAGTATTTGTCTGGTTTTGTGATCAAGGTAATGCAGACCTCATAGAATGAGTTTGAAAGTTTCCCTTCCATTTCTATGTTTTGAAACAGCTTCAGAAGAATAGTACTAATTCTTCAAATATTTGGAATTCCCCTGGGAAACCATCTGGCTCTGGACCCTTGTTTCCTTGGAGGTTTTTGATGACTGCTTCCATTTCCTTGCTGGTTATTGGTCTGTTCACATTTTCTATTTTTTCCTGTTTCAGTTTTGGTAATTTATCAGTTTCCAGGAATGCATCTATTTCTTCCAGATTGTCTAATTTGATGGCATATAGTTGCTCATAATGTGTTCTTAAAATCATCTGTATATCCTTTGTGTTGGTCATAACTGTCCATGTTTCATTCATGATTTTGTTAATTTGAATCCTTTCTCTTCTCTTTTTGATAAGTATGGATAGGGGTTTATCTCTTATTTTTTCAAGGAACCAGCTCCTAGTTTTGTTGACCTGTTCTACTGTTCTGCTTTCTGTTTCATTGATTTTTGCTCTAATCTTTATTATTTCTCTTCTCCTTGGTTTAGGCCTTGCTAATCTTTTTTTTTTTTTTTTGGCCTTGCTATTCTTCAGCTCTTTTAGGTGTAAGGTTAGATTGTATATTTGAGATTTTTCTAATTTTTTTGAGAGTGGCTAATATTGAAATGTATTTCCCTCTTAAGACTACCTTTGATGTGTCCCATAGACTTCGAATAGTTGTGCTTTCATTTTCATTAGTTTGCGTGAATCTTTTTCATTCTTCTCTAGGTTGACCCATTCATTCTTTAGAAGGATGCTCTTTAACCTCCAAATGTTTTAGTTCCTTCAGAATTTCCTCTTGTGTTTGTGTTCCAATTTTGAAGCCTTGTCATCTGATAAAATGCAGGAAATGATCCTGGTCTTTTCGTATCAGTTGAGACCTGATTTGTGACCCAGTATGTGGTCTGTTATTGAGAAAGTTACATGTGCACTGGAGAAGAATATGTATTCTGTTGCATTAGGTTCAAATGTTCTGAATATATAACCCGTGAAGTCCATCTGGTTCCATGTGTCATTCAAAGTCCTTGTTTCCTTGTTGATCTTCTGTTTAGGTGATCTGTCTATTGCTGTGAGTGATGTGAGTGATGTGTTGAAGTCCTTTACTATTAATGTATTATTATCAGTGTATTTCTTTACCTTGGTTATTAATTGGTTGATATAATTGGCTGCTCCCAAATTAGCATAAATACTTACAATTGTTAGATCTTCTTGTTGGATAGCCCCTTTAAGTGTGATATAGTATCCCTCTTCATCTCTTACAACTGTCTTTGGTTTAAAATTTAATTTATCTAAAAAAAAATTTAATTTATCTGATATGAGAATTGCTACCCTAGGTTTCTTTTGAAGTCTATTTGCATGGTAAGTGGTTGTCTACCCTCTCATTTTCAGTTTGAAGGTGTCTTTAGGTCTAAAATGAGTTATTTTTTTGAATATAGTGAAAGGAAGCCAGAAGTGGAGAATATATCTATAAAATATAAATGTAAAAAATAAAAGTTTACAGATACTTAAAAGAGCTGATAAGAAACCAGTTGCAACAGGAAAAAAGAAAAAATGGAAAATTTTAAACTGAAAGATAAGTCATAAGAAAAAACCCCCTCGAATTCTATATAGTATTTTCTCCTAGCACTGGAGTGTTCCAGTCCTTTTCGGTCAAATAAACTTGCTATTCACTTGTTCTTCCAGCTAATCTGTGGAGGAGGGGCCTATTGCACTGATACTAAGGTTTCCCTGCCTGGGTGGAGTTTCACCGTCCTTTGCCCAGAGGCCAGGCTCTGTGTATGCTGTTTGCTGTGTGTGGCTTTTGTTCTTTGAAGGCTTTCTGTACCTCCTTAGAAGGTGAAAATAAAAATGGCCGCACCCGGATCTCCAGCCCAGGAGCTGAAGATCATGATAATGTGTCAAACTCTGCAGACTCCTTTGGTACATGCTCACTCATATCTTCCCCAGGGGAAGATAGAGGGACACTGATTTGTGCAACATGCAGGGCTCTGGCAGTGATGATTCTCACCCATTCATGTGTTCACCTGCTCCACCCCTCCTGGAGGAAGCTGAAAGTTGCCTCGTTTCTGACTATTCCAAGGCTCTGGGACAGAGAGTGTTCACCTGTTTGCACACCTGCTTCTCCTCTCCCAGAGGAAAGCAGAGGATTGCTGTATTCCACTCCTTTAAAGGGACACAACATGAAGAGTGGTTGCCCAGTCTGTTGGTGGTTCAGGGTTTATTACAAAACAAGTTGAGAACCCTCTCCTGGGCTCACTGACCTAAACCTGTTTCCCTCTCAATGCTTGGAAACTGCCAGCTCAGGCACCCCTGTTCTTTCTGTGCCTCGGGATTTTGAGACCCCATAGTCCCACCTGCCATTTTGTCCTGATTCACTACTGAGCATCTTTCGGGCCAGGAAGTCTCTCACAGAAGTAGATTTCTAAAGTTCTTGATTTTGAGCCCCACATCTCTATCATTTTCTCGTATCCAACTTACAAAGACTCCCTCTGCCTGCTGTTTATCTTCTCATATATCCACTCCATTTTTCTTCTCCCCACTCCTACCTTACAAAAAGTGGTCACTTTTTCATTTGTATAGTTCCAACCATTCTTTCCTTATATCACACATTGAATTCATAGGTGTTCCGGATGATTTGAGAGCTAGCTAAATTAAGGGGACCAGATAAAACAATGACTTCTATTCTTCCTCCATCTTGCCTCAAGTAGAACACTTTTTTTTAACCATTTTAAACATTGTTCTTGCCTTTTAAGATTTTTTTTTTTGTTCCAAGACTTTATTTAAATTCAAATTTCTTAATATGTAGTTTAGTATTGGTTTCAGGAGTAGAATTTATTGATTCATCACTTACATGTAACACATAGTGCTTATCACAGGTGCCCTCCTTAATGCCCATCACCCCATTTAGCCCATCCTTCCACCCCACCTCCCATCACCATCCATCCTACCACCATACTACTACCATCTTTTACGGTTTGCTTCCCTCTCAGTTTTTAATCCTATTTTTTCTTTCCCTTCCCCTATGTTCATCTATTTTGTTTCTTAAATTCCACTCAACAGTGAAATTACTTAGATTTATCTTTCTCTGACTGACTTATTTCACTTAGCATAAACACTCTAGTTCCATCCATGTCCTTGCTCATGCCAACAGTTCATTCTTTTTGTTGGCAGAGTAATATTCCACTGTATATATTTAGCATATTTAAATTTTCCACTCATCAATTAGTGGACATTGGGCTTTTTCCATAATTTGGCTGTTGTTGATAGTGCTGCTATAAACATAGGGGTTAATTTGCCCCTTCTAATCACTAGTTTTGTTATCCATTGTGTAACAGTAGAGTTGCTGGATCATAGTGTAGTTCTATTTTTAACTCTTTGAGGAACCTCCGTATTGTTTTCCACAGTGGCTGCAGAAGCTGCATTCCCAGGAAAAATTTAAGAGCTTCCCCTTTGTCCACATCCTTGCCAACATCTCGTTTCCAAAATTGTTAATTGTAGCCATTCTGACTGGTAAGAAGTGGTATCTCATTGTGGTTTTGATCTTTATTTTCCTGAAGATGAGTGATAAACATTTTTTCATGTTTTAGCCATATGTATGTCTTCTTTGGAGAAATTTCTATTCATGTCTTTCTCCCATTTCTTGCCTGGATTATTTATTTTTTGTGTATTCATTTTGATAAGTTCTTTATAGATAATGGATGCTAGACCTTTATCCAGTATGTCATTTGCAAGTATCTTCTCCTATTCCATAATTTGCCTTTTAGTTTTGTTGATTGTTTCCTTTGCTTATGCAGAAACCTTTTATCTCAAGTCACAATAGTTCATTTTTCCTTTACTTTCTCTTACCTCTGTATACGTGTCTAGTAAGAAGTTGCCATGACCAAGGTCAAAGAGTTTGCTGCTTGTGTTCTCCTCTAAGATTATGATGATTTCCAGTCTCACATTTATGTCTTTCATACATCTGGAATTTATTTTTGTGTATAGTAGAAAAAGTGATCCATTGTCATTCTTTTGCATGTTGTTTTCAAGTTTTCCTGGCACCATCTGTTGAAGAGACTGTATTTTTTCCATTGGATATTCTTTCCTGCTTTGTCAAAGATGAGTTGATCATATAATTGTGGGTCCATTTCTGGGTTCTTGATTCTATTCCATTGATCTTTGTGTCCTTTTTTTGTGCTAGTACCATGCTGTCTGGATGATTATAGTTTTGTAATATAGCTTGAAGTTTGAAATCATGATGCCTCCAGCTTTGTTTTTCTTTTTTCAAGATTGCTCTGGTTATTTGGAGTCTTTGTGTTTGCATACACATTTCAGGATTGTTCTAGCTCTATGAAAATGCTAGTGGTATTTTGATAGGGATTACTTTAAATGTGTAGATTGCTTTTGGTAGTATAGACATTTAAACAATACTTGTTCTTCCTATCCTTTTTTATTTAAGATTTTTTATTTATTCATGAGAGAGACACACACAGAGAGAGAGAGAGAGAGAGAAAGAGAGGCAGAGAAAGAGAGAGACAGAGACACAGGCAGAGGGAGGAGCAGGCTCCATGCTGGGAGCCCGACATGGGGCTTGATCCCAGGTCTCCAGGATCACACCCTAGGCTGAAGGTGGCGCTAAACCGCTGAGCCACCTGGGCTGCCCTGTTCTTCCTCTTCTTGAGAATGGAATGTTTTTTCATTTCTTTCTCTTCAATTTCTTTCATAAGTGTTCCATATTTTTCAGAATACAAATCATTTACAAAACTCTTTAGGCTATTCTTAGGTATCTTATGTTTTTTGGTGCACTTACTGTAAATAGGAAGGATTCCTTGATTTCTTTTTGTTGCTTAATTATTCGTGTATAGACATGCAGTTGATTTTTCTAAGTTGATTTTATATCCTGTGACTTTGCTGAATTCATATATCAGCTCTATCAATTTTTGATGAGTCTTTCCAGTTTTCTACAGAGTAAGTAACATGTTGTGTGTGAAGACTGAAAGTTTGAAAACTTCCTTGCCTATTTAGATACCTTTTACTTGTTTTTGTTGTCTGATTGCTGAGGCTAGAACTTCTGGTACTAGGTTGAACAGTAGTCATTAGAGTGGACATCCCTGTTATGTCCCTCACCTTAGGGGAAAACTCAGTTTTTCCCCATTGTGAATGATATTAGCTGTCAGTCTTTTTTTTAAAAAGTATTTTATTTATTTATTCATGAGAGACACACAGAGAGAGAGAGGCACAGACACAGGCAGAGGGAGAAGCAGGCTCCATGCAGGGAGCCCGATGTGGGACTCGATCCTGGGACTCTAGGATCACACCCTGGGCTGAAGGCGGTACTAAACTGCTGAGCCACCCAGGCTGCCCTGTCAGTCTTTCATATATTGCCTTTATGATGTGTAGGTTGGTTCTGTTCTATTCCTATTTTTTAGTGGTTTTTATGAAGACAGGATGCTGTAATTTGTCACATCCTCTTACTACATCTATTGAGAGGATCATATGGTTCTTTTCTGTGCTTTTATTAATGTGGTATATCACGTTGATAGATTTGTTGTATTGAACGCCCCCAAATTGGCTTTTAAGTTTTTAATTCCAGTTAGTTTATGTACAGTGTTATATTAGTTTCATGTGTCCACTTTAGTGATTCAGTAATTCCATGTATCACCTGGTACTCATCATGACAGGTGCAGTACTTAATCTGCATCATCTATTTAATTCATCCCCCTTACCACACTCCCCTCTCATAACCATCAGTTTGTTCTTTAAATTAAGGACTTGTTTCTTGATTTGTCTTTCTGTTTTTCCTTGTGTTCATTTTAGTGTTTCTTAAATTCTACATGTGAGTGAAATCCTGTGGTATTTTTCTTACTCTGACTGACTTACTACAGTTAGTATTTTGTTCTCTAGCTTTTCCTATGTTGTAGTAAATGGGAAGATTTCATTCTTTTTTATGGCTAAATAATATTCCTGTGTATGTGTGTGTCTCTCACATCTTTATCCGTTCATCTATGGATGGACACTTGGGCTGCTTCTATAATATGTGTTGTAAATCCTGCTTTTTTAAACATAGGGGTACATATATGCCTCTGAATTCGTGTTTTCCTGTTTTTTGGGTAAATACCCTGTAGTGTGATTGTTGAATCATAGGGCAGTTCTGTTTTTAATTTTTTCATGAATCTCCATTCTGTTTTCCACTATGGCTGTACCAGTTTGTTTTCCCACACATAGTGCAGGAGGGTTCCTTTTTTCCACATTCTAGCCATTACTCATTTAACTTGTGTTTTTGATTTTAGCCATTTTGACAGGGGTAAGGTGATATGTCATTGTTGTTTTGATTTGCATTTCCTTGTTGATGATTGATGTTGATCTTTTTTTTTTCTTGCTTGAAATAATATTTTTAAATTTTAAAAAGTTTTTTTTATAATAAATTTATTTTTTATTGGTGTTCAATTTACCAAAATACAGAGTAACACCCAGTGTTCATCCCGTCAAGTGCCCCCCCTCAGTGCCTGTCACCCATTCACCCCCATCCCCCGCCCTCCTCCCTTTCCACCACCCCTAGTTCGTTTCCCAGAGTTAGGAGGAGTCTTTATGTTCTGTCTCCCTTTCTGATATTTCCCACACATTTCTTCTCGCTTCCCTTATATTCCCCAAATGAATGAGAACATACACTGTTTGTCCTTCTCCGATTGACTTACTTCACTCAGCATAATACCCTCCAGCCCCATGCACGTCGAAGCAAATGGTGGGTATTTGTCATTTCTAATGGCTGAATAATATTCCATTGTATACATAAACCACATCTTTTTTATCCATTCATCTTTCGATGGACACCGAGGCTCCTTCCACAGTTTGGCTATGGTGGACATTGCTGCTATAAACATCGGGGTGCAGATGTCCCGGCGTTTCATTGCATCTGTATCTTTGGGGTAAATCCCCAACAGTGCAATTGCTGGGTCGTAGGGCAGGTCTATTTTTAACTCTTTGAGGAACCTCCACACACTTTTCCAGAGTGGCTGCACCAGTTCACATTCCCACCAACAGTGTAAAAGGGTTCCCTTTTCTCCGCATCCTCTCCAACATTTGTGGTTTCCTGCCTTGTTAATTTTCCCCATTCTCACTGGTGTGAGGTGGTATCTCATTGTGGTTTCGATTTGTATTTCCCTGATGGCAAGTGATGCAGAGCATTTTCTCATGTGCATGTTGGCCATGTCTATGTCTTCCTCTGTGAGATTTCTCTTCATGTCTTTTGCCCATTTCATGATTGGATTGTTTGTTTCTTTGGTGTTGAGTTTAATAAGTTCTTTATAGATCTTGGAAACTAGCCCTTTATCTGATACATCATTTGCAAATATCTTTTCCCATTCTGTAGGTTTTTAGTTTTGTTGACTGTATCCTTTGCTATGCAAAAGCTTCTTATCTTGAAAGATATTGAGGAAGACACAAAGAGATGGAAAAATATTCCATGCTCATGGATTGGCAGAATTAATATTGTGAAAATGTGAATGTTACCCAGGGCAATTTACAAGTTTAATGCAATCCCTATCAAAATACCATGGACTTTCTTCAGAGAGTTAGAACAAATTATTTTAAGATTTGTGTGGAATCAGAAAAGACCCCGAATAGCCAGGGGAATTTTAAAAAAGAAAACCATATCTGGGGGCATCACAATGCCAGATTTCAGGTTGTACTACAAAGCTGTGGTCATCACGACAGTGTGGTACTGGCACAAAAACAGACACATAGATCAATGGAACAGAATAGAGAACCCAGAAGTGGACCCTGAACTTTATGGTCAACTAATATTCGATAAAGGAGGAAAAACTATCCATTGGAAGACAGACAGTCTCTTCAATAAATGGTGCTGGGAAAATTGGACATCCACATGCAGAAGAATGAAACTAGACCACTCTCTTTCACCAGACACAAAGATAAACTCAAAATGGATGAAAGATCTAAATGTAAGACAGGATTCCATCAAAATCCTAGAGGAGAACACAGGCAACACCCTTTTTTGAACTCAGCCACAGTAACTTCTTGCAAGATACATCTACGAAGGCAAAAGAAACAAAAGCAAAAATGAACTATTGGGACTTCATCAAGATAAGAAGCTTTTGCACAGCAAATGATTCTGATCTTTTCTGTGTTTCTTTGCTGTTTATCTTCTTTGGAAAAATTTCTATTTCTGCCTTACATACATTTTTTAAACTGGAGTATTTGGTTTTTTTTGGTGTTGTGTTTTATTTTATTTTATTTTATAATATTTTATTCTTTTATTCCTGAGAGGCACAGGGAGAGGCAGAGACCTAGGCAGAGGGAGAAGCAGGCTCCTCTTGGGGAGCCTGATGTGGGACTCAAACCCAGGACTCCTGTATTAGGACCTGAGCCACCCAGGTGTCCCTGGTATTGAGTTTTTAATATTCTTTCTATATTTTGGATACTTAACTCTTTATCAGATATGTCATTTGCAAATACCTTCTCCCATTCTGAAGGTTACCTTTTAGTTTGACTGATTTCTTTGCTTTTTGGAAGCTTTCTATTTTGATAAAGTCCAGTAGTTTATCGTTTTGTTTCCTTTGCTTCAGGAGCCATATATCTTAAATGTTCCCATAGCCGATGTCAGAGAACGCACTGCCTGTGCTCTCTTCAAATATTTTTATGTGTTTAGTCTCACATTAGGGTCTTTCATCCTTTTTTTTTCTTTCATTCATTTTGAACTTATCTTTTTGCGTTGTATAAGAATGTGGCCCAGTTTCATTCTTTTGCATGTCACTGTCCAGTATTCTCAACACTGTTTCTTCAAGAGACTGTTATTTTCCCATTGAGTATCCTTTCCTCTTTTATCAGAGATTAATTGACCATATAATTGCAGGTCTATTTCTGGGTTTCTTTTTTGTTCCATTGATCTGTGTGTGTATTTTCGTGCTAGTACCCTGCTATTTTGATTACTACAGCTTTGTAATATACCTTGATGTTTGGAATTGTTAATACTTTTGTTTATTAAAAAAAGTTTATTTATTTATTTTAGAAAGAATGACAGCATGCATAAGCAGGGGGAGGGGTGGAGGGACAAGTGGAGAGAGAATTTGAAGCAGACTCTGCTGAGTGTGGAGCCTGTCACAGGGCTCAGTTCCATGACCTTGAGATCATGACCTGAGCTGAAACCAAGAGTCATACACTCAACCGACTGAGCCACCCAGGTGCTCTTTAATGTTTTGCATTTATATTTTCACGATTGCTTTTGCTATTTAGGATCCTTGTGGTTCCATACAGGTTTTAGGATTGTTTGTTCTAGCTATGTGAAAAATGCTGGTGGTATTTTGATAGGGGATTGCATTAAATGTGTAGATTGCTTTGGGTAATGCAGACATTTTAGCTGTATATGTTCTTCCAATCCATGTACATGGGATGTCTTTCCATTTCTTTGTTTCATCTTCGATTTCTTTTATCAGTCTTTTTACTTTTCAGAGTACAGGTCTTTCACCTCTTTGGTTAGGTTTATTCCTAGGTATCTTACTATTTTTGGTGCAAATTTAAATGGTATTGTTTTCTCAATTTCTGTTTCTGCCTCTTCATTATTGATGTATAGAAATGGAACAGATTTCTGCTTGTTGGTCATTTTGTCCTGACTGTCCTGAATTTGTTTATCGGTTATAGCAGTTTTTTGGTGGAGTCTTTTGAGTTTTATAAAGTATTATGTCATCTCAAATAGTATAAGTTTTACCTCTTCTTTGCTGATTTCAGTGCCTTTTGTTTTTTTGTTGTCTTATTCCTATGGCTAGTGCTTTTAGTACTATGTTGAATAAAAGTTGTGGGAATGGACATCCTTGTTTTGTTCCTGAAGTTATGGGAGATGTTTTTAGTTTTACTCAATTTACGATGATGGAAGCTATGGGTTTTCCATGTATGGTCTTGTGTTATGTTCAGTTATGGCTTCCTCTGAACCTACTTTGTTGAAGGTTTTTATCCTGACTGGATGTTGTAGTTTGTCAAATCCTTGTTCTGCTTCTATTGAAATGATTATATGGTATTTATCTGTTCTTTTATTGTGATGTATCGCATTGATCGATTTGCCAGTATTGACTGACTCTTGCAGCCCAAGTAAATTGTACTTGATCGTGGTGTATGATTTTTGAAATTGCATTATTGGATTTGGTTTACTAGTATTTTGTTGAGCATTTTTATATCAGTGTTTACCAGGGATATTAGCCTGTGGTTTTCCTTTTTGGTGATGTCTTTTTTTTTCAGAATCAGAGTAATGCTGGCCTCATAGAATGAATTTGGACGTTGTATTCCTCTTTTGTATTTTGGAATAGTTCAAGAAGAATAGATGTCCACTCTTTAAAATGTTTGGTAGAATTCACCTTATAAAATCATCTTTTCCTGGTCTTGTGTTTCTTATGGCTTTTTGACTTATTCAATTTCTTTGCTGGTTATGGTTCTCATCAAATTTTCTATTTCTTCCTGTTTCAGTTTTGTCAATTTATATTTTTTAGAAATTTATCCATTTCTTCTATTTTGTCCTTTTTTTAGTATATTGTTTTTCATACTATTATAATTATTTGTATTTTTGTAACATCAGTTCTTATTTCTCTCTCATTTGTAATTTTAGTTACTTTAGTACTTTCTCTTTTTTTATTTCTCTGTGTAGGTAGAGGTTATCTGTTTTATTGCTTTTTTTGCTCCTTGTTTTGTTGATCTTTTCTGTTGTTTTTTTTTTTTTTGCTCCTTGTTTTGTTGTAATTTGCTCCTTGTTTTGTTGATCTTTTCTGTTGTTTTTTTTTTTTTTTTTGTCTTTCTGAATCATTTAGTTCTACTGTAATCTTAATTATCTTCTTCCTTCTGCTGGTTTTAGGTTTTGTTTGTTCTTTTTCTAGCTTCTTTAGGCATAAAGATTGGTTATTTATTTCAGATTTTTCTTGCTTAAGGTAGGTAGTATTGGTATAAACTTCCCTTTTAGAACTGTTTTTGCTCTAACCCAGAAATTTTTGATTATTGTGGTTTCATTTACATTTGTTTCCATGTAGTTTTTTATTTCTTCTATTTCCTGATTGATCCATTAATTGTTTAGTATCATGTTACGTAATTTCCATGTATTTGTTATTTTCTAATTTTTTTCTTGTGGTTGACTTTTAGTTTAATAACATTTTTGGTCAGAAAAGATTTATGCTGTGACTTCTGTCTTCTTGAGTTTGTTGAGGCTTGTTTGTGGACTAATATTTCATATTCTGTAGAATGTTTCATGTGCACTTTAAAGAATGTGTGTTCTGCTGTTTTATGATGGAATGTTTTGCATATATCTATTAAATCCATCTGTTCCCATGTGTCATTCAAAGCCAATGGTTCCTTGTTGGTTTTCTGTTTAGATGATCTGTCCATTGATGTAAGTTGGGTGTTAATATCCCCAGTATTATTGTATTATCTTCAAAGAGTTCCTTTATTTTTGTTATTGATTGTTTTATGTATTTGAGTTCTCCCCTGTTGGATGCTTTTTAAAATTTCCCTTTTATTATATACTGTCCTACTTTGTCCCTTGTTCCATCTTTGTTTTAAAGTCTGTTTTGTCTCATATAGGTCTTGCTACTCTGGCTGTTTTTTGTTCATCCTTTTGAGTGGTTGATATTTCTGTATCCCCTCATTTTTAATCTTTAGGTTTGTTTAGGTCTCAGATGAGTTTGTTGTATGTAGCTTAGGGATGGGTCTTTTTTTTTTATCCATTCTGTCACCCTATGTCCTTTTTGGGAGCACTTAGTCCAGTTACATTTAAAGTAATTACTGATAGTTATTTTATTATTCATTTTGTGTTGTTTCTGAAGATTTTCTTTGATATTTTCTTGTCTTTTTCATGTTTTGCTGATTTTCTTTAGTGATATATTTCAATTTAGTTCTCTTCATTCTTTGCATATTTATTCATGGGTTTTTGATATATGGTTACCATTAGAGTTGCATATAGCAGTCCATATTAAGTTGATTTTTGTTTAAGTTTGAACCCATTCTTTACTCCTTTCTTCCACATGTTTTCAGTGCACAGTATCATGTTTTACATCCTTTTATTTGTTTCTTTACTGATTTTTCACAGAAATATTCATTTTTAATCCTTTTGTTGTTTCTTCCTTTATCCTGCTACTTTTAGTCTCTCCTTTCAACTGAAAGAGTTCCCTTTAATATCTCTTACTTCTTTAGTTTTTCTTTGTAAGGGGATCTCTTTATTTCACCTTCTGTTTTGAATGATAATCTTTCTGGATAGAGTATTCTTGGACACAGATTTTTCCCATTCAGCACTGTGAATATATGGTGCCACTTTATTTTTGCTTTAAAAGCTGCTGGTGCAGTGTGGGTTTTCCCTTGTATGTTACTTCTTTTATCTTGCTTATTTAAAAATTTTTTTCGCTATATTTTGCCAGTTTAATTATAGGATGTCTTGGTGTGTGTGTGTTTCTGTTGATTTTATTGGGAGTTCTCTGTGCTTCCTGGATCTGGATATCTGCTTCCTTCCCCAAATTAGGAAAGTTTTCAGCTATTATTTTTTCAAATTTTCTGTCTTCTTTTCTCTCTCATCTTCCTTTGGTAGTCCTATAAGAGAAACATTATTGTGTTTTTTGTTTTGTTTTTAAAGATTTTATTTATTCATGAGAGACACAAAGAGAGAGGTAGAGACAGAAAGGGAGAAGCAGGCTCCTTGCAGGAAGCCCAATGTGGGACTCTATCCTGGGACTTTGGGATCACACCCTGAGCCAAAGGTAGACACTCGACTGATGTGCCATCCAGGCACCTCACATTATTATGTTTGATGGAGTCACTCAATTCCATAAGTCTTTTCTTGTTTTGCATATTATTTTTTCTCTCTTTTGTTTAGCTTGATTACTTTCCATTACTCTGTCACCCGGGTCATTAATTTGTTTCTGTGCTTCTTCTGGCCTGCTTTTCATTTCATCTAACTTGTTTTTCATTTTGTTTATTGAGCCCTTTTTTGTAAAAAAAAAGATTTTACTTATACTTGAGGGGAGGATAAAGGGGAGAGGAGAAGAAGGCCCCACCCCTTACTGAGCAGGCAGCCCAAAACAAGGCTTAACCCCAGGTCCCTGGGATCATGACCTGAGCCCAGGGCAGATACACTTGACTGACTGATCTGCCAGGGAGCCCATCATTTTGTTTATTGAGCTTTTTATCTCTGATATGTTATTTGTTATCTCTCTGTTAAGGATCTCACTCTTGTATTCCTCTCTTTTCACATGTCCAGTGGGTATCCTTATGATTATTCCCTTAAATTATATATCAAGCATATTAGTTATATCTATTTCACTTAGATCTGTGGCCATGGCCTTGATGTGTTCTTTTATTTGGATAGATTTCTCTGTCTTCTCATTTTGTTTATGTCTTGATGTGTGTTTCTTTGTGTTGGAAATTTGAGCTCTGTTTCCTGTTCTTTAGGGTAATGGCCTTATGAAGTAAAGGTCTTGTAGTACTGTGTCATGTAGTGTCCCCTGTTTCCTAGGGTCTGATGCTTGTGGGAGTGTCTACAGTGTTTGCTGTGTGTACCTTGTTTTGTTCTGGCCACTTTATACCTTATAGCAGCTTTCTGCAAAGGTTCTCTTTGCCTGTTGTTGACATTTTTGGTTCCTCACCTGAATGTGGTATATTTTAAGTAGATGTGCTCAGGTCTGCTTGTGAAATGAAAAGTGTTGCAACTGCTGCTGAACTGAGATCCTGAAAACCCATTGGGGAGACATGGTGTGAGCAGGGATTTGGGTGAGCCTTCTGGGGTAGAGGGCTTTCTGTCCTGACTAAGGGAAGCATAACCCTCAGGAATGCTTCTGCTGGAATGCTGGCAGTTAAGGCTTAGTCTAACCAAGTTAGTTAATGAGTGTTGATGCTCTTCCACTTCCCACAGGTGGCTTTGTGCTTATGCTGAAGGGAGGAGATGGGGAAATGATGTTGACCAGTTTCTTCATTCCTGGAGGGGTCTCTTTGTGAATGCTGTTTCCCTGGGATGTGGTCTGAGATGAGCGAATATCCGCCCCTCTGTGTGCCTCAGGCACTCTTCATTTCGCTATTTTCACTGTTTCATTTGTATGTCCATGCACTGCTTGTTTTCTTTCCAAGAGCAGCACAGTGTCCTCTAGGCTATATCCCAGCCATGCCCTCTGACGTCAGGCCCCACTGTTTGCACAAACTCACCAAATTTGGCCCCCTCACTTTCTAAGCCAGTTGCTTTGGGGATTCATTTTCCCTGTATCCTCCCCTGTGTGGTAATCTGTCTCTCCTTCTCCACAACCACATCTTTCCTCCTCACCCTGGTGGCTATGATCCATTTCTGTCCTAGACCACATCTCCATACTTTCTACCTTCTTTGATGTGGCCTCTTCTCTACCTTTAGTTGTGGAGTTTGTTCTGCCAGTCTTGAGGTCAATTTCTGGGGTATTTATATTGATTTTATAGTTATTTTACTGTATTTGTGGGATGGAGTGAGCCTAGGGTCCTTGTACTTTACCTCCATCTTCCCGAGTTATCAATTCAGAATACTTTAAAATGGAAAAATACTGTATGACACCATTCTCTTCTAAATGGTCAATAGCAGTTTCTGAAAATTTGTGGGAAGGGGCATTGTGTTCGACTTAGTTGAAGTTTTGGTATGGTTATTTTTTTATTTCATTATTATTATTGATCATAGGATCATGGAGCTTTGGAGTTGGAAGAACCTTATACATCATGTAATCAAACTCCATCTTTTTATATATTATATTTCTTTCCTCATACTTTGCCTGGTTAGGAACTTGTGACCTTTGGTTGGTTGCTTTATTGTTTGAAGGTAAAAGAAAACAAAACTAGTAAATTGTAAGATTGTTTTATTTTAACTTTTCTGGAGATATTTTAGTTGAAGATGGTAACTTAATTTGTTTTCTTGTAGGTGGTAAGTTTTCTTCATACAGTTCTTTTGTGTGACAAATTGGATTTCAGCACAGCTTTAGTGGTTTGTCCTCTTAATACTGCTTTGAATTGGATGAATGAATTTGAGAAGTGGCAGGAAGGATTAAAAGATGATGAGAAGCTTGAGGTATTATATTTTAAATATTTTCTTTGACTAAAATAACTGCATGAAATTCATACAGTAAACAAAAAGATTAATTGCCAGTTATGCATATTTCCATGGTAATGTGCAGTATTCCTACATTCCTAATAGTTACCTTTAAAAATCTTTATTTTCCCACAAAAGGTCTCTGAATTAGCAACTGTGAAACGTCCTCAGGAGAGAAGCTACATGCTGCAGAGGTGGCAAGAAGATGGTGGTGTTATGATCATAGGCTATGAGATGTACAGAAACCTTGCTCAAGGAAGGAATGTGAAGAGTAGGAAACTTAAGGAAATCTTTAACAAAGCTTTGGTTGATCCAGGTAATATTATTAACAGACACTGAGATAAATTAGCAAGTTGAATAAAAAATATGCTGATGTTATGTTTAACAAGCAACATACTAAGTATCTGGTTTTTGTTTCATTTGTCCTGGTTTTTTCCTTCTTTCTGTTTCTTCTATAATTTTATTATAGTAAAAGCTCTCTTAATGTTGCCAGTTTTTCAGAATTCAGTTGCTGAGTCTGGAAGTATTTGAGGTTTTTAGGGGAGATCTTGTAAACAACACAAAATGCATCAGGTGCCTAAGTCACAATTGCAGTTTCTTCCAATTGTCTGAATATTAGATGGAAACAAGACATCTCTCCTACTCTTAAAACAATTAAGTTTCTTTCCCAAGTTTATGTAATTAGAATTGCTGCATGGTTTTTCCCTTTGTTTTAAAGCATCATTACTATAGAAGGTTGATATTTGTAATAACTGTCTATCCTTATGACAGTAATCCTCATGATGCAGGATCCAAATATTTAATTTTTACTTGGCACTTCAGCAAGTTGTATTATTTGCAAAACTAATTTTAAATTATTTGTATCTTTTTTCTTTTTATTTAAACTTTATCATTTAAGTATTTTATGAAACATTTATTGAGGCTTTAGATGTGTGTTAAAGTCTGATTTTCACTGTCAAAATAACAATATTCTTTAGAATCCATCAGTTTGCCTTTTTTAATTAAATTTTCTTTATTTTCAGGTTTGTTCAGGTATAATGAACAAAGGTGTAAGATACTTTAAGTGTGCAATGTGATGATTTTGATATGGGCAATACATTTTGGAAGTGTTATTGAGAGTTAGATGGAAAAGGAAAGAAGTCTCAGTTACTTTCACTGCCTACATTAAAGAATTACAGGAGAGCAAAATGAAAGAAAAGCAGTTTTATTAAAGTACTCCAGGGAGAGGTGGGCCACTCAAGAGAGACAGAAGCCCAGAAACTCCTGGGTATGGGCTTATATCAATTTTTGGGGGTTGGGTTCTAGGATCATAACATTTGAGTGACAGACCTGGATTATATAATAATTAGCTAGCTATCCATGTCTATTCCCAAGATATATTTGAAATGCCTCAATGGGGTAGAAAACCACAACATTATTTCTATTCTAGAGACATAGATCAAATAACGGTAAGTGGCTGCTTTCTGCACAAGTGCAATAAGCACAACAAACTTAACTCTTCCTCTTTTGGGATGTTGTAACCACATACCAACTGCTAGATAGGTGGAATGAGGTAGTCCCTGGGTGGTCTGTGGTTAGGGTTCTCCATCAGGATACCTAAGGTCCATTCTCTTGTTGTTTAGGCCTGGCTTCCAGTCTAACAGAAGGATTCACCCCTTTGAGTAACATCCATGACCTCACATATTGTCTCCTCCCATTTTTTTTTTTTTGATGAGAGCATTTAAGTTTTGCTCTTCTAGCAAATTTTAATTACACAGTACTGTGTTATCTATCAGCTATACTTACCACTTTATAAATTAGATTCTTTTTTTTTCTTTTTTTTATAAATTAGATTCTCAGACTTTATTCATCTTATAACTGAATATTTATACCGTTTTGCCTCTTTTTTAAGATAATGATGTAATTAACATGTACCAAAGTAACACTGCCATTGTAAATCTAAGGCTCAGTAAGTTTATCTTTTTTCCGTGATTAAAGTATTTGTCTGAAAGTTCTTTGGTTATTTTATCATCAGAAAACTTTAAGCTAGTGAATATTGCAACAGATTTTTAAGAAATTGCTTTGGAGTAGTTAAAACAACAGTTTAAGATGCTTAATATTGTGATTTGTTTATGAGGAAGTAAATTTTTAAGACCTTAAATCTTGTGACATGAATAAGACTTGTTATTTCCATGTAAATTAGTGACATCTTAAAAATGTTTTACTTTGGAATAATTTTTTACAGAAAATTTGAAATGATAGTAAAAATGCTCCCATATACCATGCACCCAGATTCCACACTGTTTACATGTTACATTGCCATGGTAGATTTGCCGAAACTAAGAAATTGATACATTGGTGGCATATATTAACTAAACTCCAAACTATATTTGAATTTCACCATTTTTTATGTCCACATTTTGTTTCAGGATCTGATCTAGGGTATACCACAATGCATTTAATTGTCGTGTTTCAACAGTCTTGTTTAGTCTATGACAACTTTTCAGTCTTTAGTTTTCATTATCTTCTCAGTCCTTTAGAAAGTTCACCCTAGTGTGTGTTGTTTTCCTTATAATTAGACTCTGGGGTTATAGGTTTTTGAAAAAATTTACCAGAGGTGAAATACCTTTCTCATCACATCATATCAAGGGTACATTAGATCTACATGACATTACTGGCTCTACTATTTTCACTTGTCTCTACTCTGTTCTTGGAAGTCAGTCACTAAGTCTAGCTTACCCAGGGTGGGAGAAGGCAGGAATTAAGCTCTGTCTCCCTTAGTGAGCATTATTTGTACATAAAATTTGGAGTTTTCTGTGAGAAAGATTTGCCCTTTCCTACTTAGTTATATAATAAGTCATTGATGTGTATCAGCATAAACTAATCATATATTATTAGTTTATATGTTAAGATTATAAACTAATGCCTTGTTATTTTGTTGTTCAAAGTGTTCCAAATTGGCCATTTAGGAGCTCTTTGAGGTTTGTAGATTGGTTCCTGTATTCTTTTGATACTTCATACTTGTTGTTGTTTTAAGACCTTCATTATTTTCTGGTACTTTAAGGTACTCCAGGCTTATGTTGTATTATCTCTGTCCCCTGCTCCAGAATTCACCATTTCAGTAATGTGCCATGGTTCCTTTTATTGAAAAATGGTATTTACAAACCAAGATCTGAGTGTTTGGGGGTGTTTCTTGCTACTGGAGTATCATTGCTTCTAGGTTCTCTCAGCAGACAGAACTAGGTGGTATGTGTACAAATCTACATCTATACACAAATCTATCCCTTTGTGTGTGTGTGTGTGTGTGTGTGTGTGTGTGTATAGAGATAAACTTGATTTCATAATGGTGTCTTTGACTCCAATCCATTATCACAGTGTTCATTTTCATCTCTGTTAATCTGTTACTTACCTTTTCAACTATGAGAATCCTGGCTCCAGCTATCTGCCATCCATTTATTTATTTGTTCAGAGTCATTATACATGTAAAGTAATTTCAGAATTGTTAACTTGTACCTCTATGAAAAGGAAGTTTACCAACTATAGTACAGTGTTTATGTGATTGTTTTTGTCTATAGCTTTATAATTTATGGTTAAAATA
The DNA here is from genome assembly GCF_905146905.1 of Nyctereutes procyonoides. Classification (NCBI taxonomy): domain Eukaryota; kingdom Metazoa; phylum Chordata; class Mammalia; order Carnivora; family Canidae; genus Nyctereutes; species Nyctereutes procyonoides. Next base: position 58,661,585 of record NW_026575125.1, on the reverse strand, counting down.
TTCTCTAAGTCACTTAGATCAGTTCCTTTGTTTTCTTATTTGTATAAAGTTTATTCTTTGTAATGTAGACTTTATTGGGTTTTGACAAATGAATAATCTGTTGATAACCTCATTACTATACTTGCCTCTTTTGTTTAATTCATAGCACCATTTCTTTAAGCCATGCTAAGCATTTATTCATCATGGTAGCTTGAGTATTAATCTACATTATCCCACATTTTAATTTAATGACTAGAGTTTATTGCAGTAAAAACACACATAACATAAAATCCATTTAACCATTTTAAATTTTGCAATTCAATGACATTTAGTATATTCACAATGTTATATAACTATCACAACTATTTTCTTGAACTCATTTTCAAGAACAACTCTTCTTGAACAGTATTTTTCATCACTTCAAAGAGAAATTCAGTATCCATTAGCAGTTACTTCCAAATGCCCTGTCCTCCAGAAACTACCAATGTACTTTTTGTCTCAGTGGACTTGCCTTTTCTGGACATCTTGTAAAAATATTTCCAGACATTTTGTAAAAGTGAAATCATACAATATCTGACTTTTTTACTTAGCATAAGGCTTTCAAGCTTTATTTGTATTGTAGCATGTTACCAGTACTTCAATCCTTTAAACACACACACAATGTTAATTCAAGGTACTGTTTAATTTAAACAATAAAATAGACCTATGTAATTATGTAAAATAATGACAAATTTCCATGGTTTATTGAACTATCTTTCAGTCAGGCTTAATTTTTGAGCAGGAGAACTTTTCTCCAAGCCTCTCGCTAAGACCCTTTTCTTTTACTCTCCAGAGCCTCATGACTGCATTCTCCCTGTACTTTCTCTAGAATGATTTTTACTATGGCTATTTTCAAATCCTACCATCTCATTAGAATGAGGTTTTCCAGAAGATATATTTCTAAGCTTATTATTAAAACTTATTTCTTGTAAACATTAAATATTTTAAAACTTTTTAATGTTATAATGTTATATACATCCCTATCTTAGTAAACAATATGAATAACATCTTTTAGCATTTTTTGTTGACTCAGGGTTATTCATGAGTATATTTACTTTTATTGTTTCTTCTTACTTTTATTCTTTCAGATATCCTTACTAAGGGTAGGGCCTCCTTTCCTTTCATTGCCACACTAATAAATAGTTCTTTTTAAGTTAAATTATAAAAGCAATACATATTCTTGAGCAAAATACAAACAGAAGGAAAAGGTGTATATTAAAAAGTAAAAGTTCCCAGCCTCCTGTCTCACTGTTGTTTCATGTATATCCTTCCAGAAATTTTTTTGTGTTTATGCAAGCAAGCATGTATTTTTTTGAGATACACTTGACATATAGCATTATAGTAGTTTCAGGTATAGAACATAATGATTCAATATATGTATATATTGCAGAATGTAATAAGTCTAGTTACCATCCAGTCACTGCATAATTTTATTTTTTTTTCTTGTGATGAGAATGTTTAAGATTTGCTCTCTCAGCAACTTTTGAGTATATACTACAGTATTGTTTTTTTTTTAAAGATTATTTATTTATTTATTCATGAGAACACAGAGAGAGAGAGAGGCAGAGACACAGAGGGAGAAGCAGGCTCCATGCAGGGAGAGCCAGACGTGGGACTAGATCCTGGGTCTCCAGGATCACACCCTGGGCTGAAGGCAGCGCTAAACCACTGAGCTACCTGGGCTGCCCTGTACTACAGTATTGTTAATTATGATTATCATGCTGTATATTACATCCCCAGGACTTATTTATCTTGTAACTGGAAGTTTGTAACTTGACCATCTTTACCCATTTCACTCATCCCTATCACCTGCTTCTGGCAACCACCAATTTATTCTCTGTATCAATGAGTTTATTTTGTTTTGATTTTAGATTCCAAAAAAGTGAGATCATACAGGTTTTGCCTTTTTTTGTCTGATTTATTTCACTTGATGTAATGCCTTAAAGATACATTCATGTTGTCACAAGTGGTAGGACTTCCTTTTTTATGGCTGAATAATATACTATTATACACACACACACACACACATATATCTGTCTGTTTATCTATCTATCTCCCACATTTTCTTTATCCATTCATCTGTCAGTGGACACTTAGGTTGTTTCCATGTCTTGGCTATTGTAAATAATGCTGCGGTAAGTATGGTAGCACAGATACTTCTTTGAGATAATGATTTTGTTTCCTTGGCTATATACCCAGAAATAGAACTGCTGGTTCATATGGTAGTTCTACTTTTCAATTTTTGAGGAACCTTCATAGTGCCTGCACCAGTTTATATTCTTAGAATAATGCACTAGAGTTCCCTTCTCTCCACATCATCACCAACACTTGTTATTTCTTGTCCTTTGAGAATAGCCATTCTAACAGATGTGAGGCGATATCTCATTGTGGTTTTGATTTGTATTTTCCTGATCATTAGTGATGTTGAGGTCTTTTTCATGTACCTGTTGCCCTTTTATAAGTCTTCTTTTGAAGAATCTCTAATCAAATCCTCTGCCCATTTTTAAATCAGATTGTGTGGATTTTTTTTTTCAAGCATGTATTTTACATTGCAGTGTTTAGAGGCCCAAGACTACTTTCAGGTTCAGTAATTTACTAGGACTCATAGAACTCAGAAAAGCTGTTATACTCATGGTTATGGGTTATTATAGTGAAAGAATACAAATTAAAATCAGCAACAGGAAAAGGCGTATAAGACAGGGTCCAGGAGAGTACTAAGGCTGATCTGGCAATGGAATTCTGCAGCCAGCAGTTACTTCTCCCAGCAATGATACATAACAGTGAGTACAAAGTTTTGCTAACCAAGTACACTTATACAAGCCTTGTTTAGAGTTTGTGCTTGGTCACGTACACATGTTTGACCACCCATGTGAGTGATCTTGATCCCTCCAAAGGTCAGGAAGATGCCACATGGCCCAAAGACCCCCCTACCCCCATAAATCACCTCATTAGGCTATCTGGTGTGTGTCCCGAGCCATCCAGGTAAATAAAGACCATTTTCTTAGACAGGACATTTCCAAGTTTACAGGATACTTCCCAGGTGCTGAAGGCAAAGGCCTAACCTTTCTTTGGGCAGGATTAATCCTTTGCTACATCTGTCTATATGCAGATAAAATTACCCTGTTTGAGGTGGTTGTTTAAATACAAGTAGTATCATAATATAGATTCTGCAACTTGCTTCTTTTTATTTAATAATGTATTTGGCATATCTTTCCAGGTTAGTACATAGAAATCTATATCATTAATTTTAGTTCTGTAACATTCCATTATAGTTTTATTAATGCCTTTTGAATAGCTTTTGGGTTTTTTCAATTTTCCACCAAAACAAACAATGCTTCAGGGAATATTTTATGTATCTTTGGGTGTGTGTGGAAGTATACCTTTAGGATAAATTCCCAGAAATTGAACTGTGAGTCAAAGGGTACATACATTTTACATTTTAATAGATACTGTAAAGTTGTCTTCCAAAATGTCAGATAGTAATTTATTCTCTCACAAAGATTGTATGAGAGTACTTGTTTTACCATGTCCTCATGAACACTGAATATGGTCGTGAAAATCATTTAAGTCATGTGTAAAAGGCAATTTTTTTCTTCAGAAGAATTTTAGGATTCAAAAAAACGAACATGTAGTCTTAATACAAAGTTAGGTATAGATTTTAGTTTTTAAGTAAAGTAAGTAATTTAAAAATGTCAATATTTGTGTAGCTCCATGTGAAAACCGATTAATAATTACATATATTTTTTGATTAACAATTATATTATTTGATCAGTCATACTGAAGCATTTACTTTTGAAATCATGTAGAAGATAAATTTCCCCTAATGCCTAACAGATGGAGAGTAATTTGACAAAATAAGTATTTAAGTAGTATGTATGTTAGCCAGCAAGCAAATTGTGTATAAATGATACTTTAGAAAACAATAATACATTATTTTAATAAAGCATATGTATTTCTTTGAAAGAGTTACTCTCAGCTGTAAGATCTTTTATAGCTTAGAAAGTGTTCTTCCCACCTGCCCCTCCCACCCTATAGCCTTGTAACAATCAATTTAGCTATCTTTTATCAGGTAAATTTTCCGTTCTGCAAATATTGTTAGTTATTTGGAATAAATTAAATGGAAGATACTCCAGAGTCTATCGTGATTTATTTTTAAAAAATATTTTATTATTTATTAGAAAGAGAGAGATTGAGAGAGAGAGAGCACGAGTTGGGGCAGAGTGGAGGACAAAGGGAGAGGAAAAAGCAGACTCCCCACTGAACAGGGAGCCCGATGTATGTATGGCTCCTCTATCCAAGGACCCTTAGATCATGACCTGAACCGAAGGCAGACACTTAACCACTGAGCCACCCAGGTGCCCCTCTGTTTTGATTTATGTAGTATTTCTTACAATGTAACTTTTGAAATTTGTCTTTTCATGTATATATAAATTGCTAGTAGTCTTAGGCATTTGTGTTCACTTGATACACTAGTGCTGAAATATATCTTTAGATACTGTTTTCCAATTAAAAAAGATTTTATTTTTTCAAATACCTTAAATCTGTTGGGAGAATCTTCTCACTTTTTTTAAATTATTTTTGTTTATTTTTGTATTCTTAAAGAATCTTAAGTACCATCTATACTAGTACTTTAATACTCTACTCTTGGGATGTAATTAATACTAGTTAATGCCACATTACAAAATACAATAAATACAGCAGAGTTAAAATGTGACAATTCTTGGGGCATCTGAGTGGGTCAGTTGGTTAAGCATCTGCTTTTGGCTCAGGTCATGATCTCAGGGTCCTGGGGTTGAGCCCCATTTCAGGCCCCTTACTCAGTGGGGAGTCTGCTTCCTCCTCTCCTTCTACACCTCAGCCTTGCTTGTGCGCTCTCTCTCTCTGGGCTCTTTCTCTCAAATAAAATCTTTTTTTTTTTAAAAAAAAGATTTATTTATTCATGAAGGATAGAGAGAGAGAGGCAGAGACACAGGCAGAGGGAGAAGCAGGCCTCATGCAGGGAGCCCGACGTGGGACTCGATCCCCAGACTCCAGGATCACGCCCTGGGCCGAAGAGAGGAGCTCAACCACTGAGCCACCCAGGCATCCCTCAAATAAAATCTTTTAAAAAATGACTATTCTTATGAGGATATTGTTTTATCTTCCCATAAGAGCAGCACTTTACAGAGTTAACTTATTGGGATGCCTGGGTGGCTCAGTGGTTGAGCTTCTGCCTTTGGCTCAGGACGTGATCCCAGAGTTCTGAGATAGAGTCCCACATTGGGCTCCTGTATGGAGCCTGCTTTTCCTCCCTCTGCCTATGTCTCTGCCTCTCTCGGTGTCTCTCATGAATACATAAATAAAAATCTTAAAAAAAAAGAGTTAACTTATTTGCTTAAACGAATTAATTACGTATTCAATTTTAATTACATTTTAAATTTTATTATATACTAATTAAATGTTGTTTTTCTATACATTTTTATAGGCCCAGACTTTGTTGTTTGTGATGAAGGCCATATTCTGAAAAATGAAGCATCTGCAGTTTCAAAAGCTATGAATTCTATACGGTCAAGGAGGAGGATTATTTTAACAGGAACACCACTTCAAAATAACCTAATTGAGTGTGAGTTAATATCTCCAGTTATGCTGTAGAGTTGGCATGGCCTCAGATACATTTTTGCCACTTTACCATTTGCCTTTCTTCTGTCGAATATAGTCTCTGACTATGATCAGGGTAGGTTCATCTTAGTCTGCTGTGAAAGAATACCATACATTTCAAGTGGAATGCTTTATAAATCAACAGGTGTGCCATTTTGAATGTTCAAATATAAACATAGCATTTAAAATCTATAACAATTTTCAGAAGTCTTAATGATTGCTTTGAATGCAACCAATGAATGCATTGGTGACTATCCAGGAGATATTGTAACAAAATACATCTTTTTTTTTTACATTTTTAAAATTTAAATTTAGTTTGTCAACATATAGTATAACACCCATTGCTCATCCCATCGAGTGCCCTCCCTTTCACCCAGTTACCCCATCCTCCCCTTCCGCAATCCTTTCTTTGTTTCCCAGAGTTAGGAGTCCCCCATGGTTTGTCTCCCCCTCTAATTTTTTCCCACTCAGTTCACCTCCTTTCCCTTATAATCCCTTTCACTATTTCTTATATTCCACATATGAGTGAAACCATATGATGATTGTCCTTTTCTGACTGACTTATTTCACTCAGCATCTTATTTGAGAGGAGATACTATAGGAAAATGAAAAGAAATGCCAAGTATGAATGTTTTAGGAATGTGGAGATGGGAGAAGAACTGTGTTGAATCTGTGTCAGCATAGAATTTGTTGAGACTGAGGACAGATGATATGAAACTAGATAACTTGTGAATTTCTCTTATTTTCATATGTGTGGTGATACTTAAGAGGGAACATGAATTATTCAGCAAATAACAAATTAAAATTTCCTATTATAATCCATTGTAATAGCTTTTTTATTTTTATGTTATTTCCATTCCTTTAGTGTATAGTAACTTTTTTTATTATTTGTAAAACTGTTTATTATTTCACTGTAACCTATATTTTATCTTTATCTGTTCCAGTTTCACCTTTTTCTGTTACTCCATTTGTAGAAATGCTGCTTCACATTGCAAAGAAAATAAAATATTTGTTAGAAGAGTATTAGGATACAGTGAAGAAAGCAAACCAGTGGTGTTTGCCAATGAAATTCACATCCATATAAGTATTTTCCCATGGAACTTTGCTTTAAAAGTGTCACTCTAAGTGACACTGCATATAGAGTTCATTTCTAGTTCTTTTTAAATTGTTTTTAAAGATTTTTTATTTATTCATGAGAGACAGAGACAGAGAGGCAGAGACACAGGCAGAGGGAGAAGCAGGCACCACGCAGGGAGCCCCATGTGGAACTGTATCCCAGGATCCCAGGTCTCTGGGATCATACCCTGGACTGAAGGTGGCGCAAAACCGCTGATCCACCCGGGCTACCCTAGTTCTTTTTTTTTAATATATTTTTTATTGAGGTTTGATTTGCCAACATATAGTATAACACCCAGTGCTCATCCTGTTACGTGCCCTCCTCAGTGCCCATCACCCAGTCACCCCATCCCCCTGCCCACCTCCCCTTCCATTTCCCCTTGTTCGTTTCCCCGTGTTAGGAGTTAGAGAGGGTAACAAAACATGAGAATTCATTTCATTCTTGATTGAACTGCCCTTAATTCTCAGTATTATTCATGACTTTTTAAGGGCTGTGCTATAATGAGAATAAGGTCTAGCTTACTGTTAAAATCTAATTGTGTTCTTTAGAATTTTCTAAGACAGTCCTTTTGATCCTATAAATATCAATTTTGATGTAATAACTGCTAATAAAATTGTATTGAAACAGTGAAAAGAAATGCCATTTCACATTGGGGTCCTATGTAGTATAGGGCAGCTGATAACTCTATTAAGGGTTTTTGGAACTAGATCAGTTAATATAAAGTTGGATACGGTGGCTTATTACCTGATTTTATTATTTTGATTCAGTATCTATGTATTTTCCATAAGATACCTTTGCTGACCATAAAATAATGGTTAGAATTATAGGACACTTGTTATATCTGTTATAAAGAATAGTGAATAAGAATAAAATGTTCTTAAGTGTTGTTTTTAAACATTCACGTCTAGAATTTAGGGATGGTTTTTATTTGAATATCTCATCTGGCCTAGGTAATCCAATTCTAGATTAGGTTTATAACCAATGTTTAGTCTATACTCAGTTTGCTGTTCTTTCTTTTAGCCTAATTCTAATAATTCCATGCCTGTATTTTTGACATGAACATTTTATTAATTTTTTAGTCTCTTTTAGCCATTATTATTGTTAGTGAACTAATGTCTTCTCTCTTAGATCATTGCATGGTTAACTTTATCAAGGAAAATTTGCTGGGATCCATTAAGGAGTTCAGGAATCGATTTATAAATCCAATCCAAAACGGTCAATGTGCAGATTCTACCATGGTAGATGTCAGAGTAATGAAAAAGCGTGCTCACATTCTCTATGAGATGTTAGCTGGATGTGTTCAGGTACAAATACATTCCATATAAGAAAATATTGTTACTTTGTTATATTATAATCCCACAGTGTTTTCTGAATTTAATTATTTTGTGTTTTTCCCCCTTTTTTCAGTCTGTAGTTTTATAGTTAAATCTCCTTGCATTGTCTTCAAAACTGAAATTTGTACTTTCAAAAAAAGTTCCATTTAGAGCATAATTGATTAATTCATTTGCCATGTATATAGTTTCATATTTTAATATATTAATGTTTAGATTCCTTGTCTTTAAGATAGGGAGTACGTAAAAGGAACATAGCTGTTATGATTAAAAAATTCCTACGCTTATTCTAATTTTATAGTAGAGTGGCTTGAACCTCACTTATTTGAAAGAGAGTAGGAAAGGCAATTATGAATTGTGAGGGGATCCATTTTTAATATAATTCTGAAGAACCAGTTTCATTACTTTGAAGTCGTACATTATCCTAAGTGAGTTAATACTGTTTACATACAGGTATTTAGTGAACCTGTTTTAATGAGTATATAAGTATACAGAGATTGAGCCAGTAGTTAGTAGATCCCAGAGTCTGCACTTTTTCTTCAGATGCTAGGTTTAATTGTCGCTACAAAGATGTAACAAATGAGCTAGACTGTCCTTCTCGCTGGATATTCTACCATCATATAAGGCAGTCATCCTTTTTGTTCAGGTTAGCCACAACTAGCAAGTCCTTTGTTTCTGTATTGCTGCTACTATCTAGGCAGTATATTCCTGGTCTGGGTAGTCATTTGTACCTAGCACATTAGTGTTCTTTCTTTCTCGTTTCTATACTTAAACGGTAATAAGAGTTATACATTGCTTGCTTTCTCAACTGGGTAAACAGTTCCCCTAAAGTTGTGTTATCCTCTGGCATACTGGCACAACTTACTCTAAAGGACAAACCAGACTGCATCAGACATTGATTCATTGCTTTTAATGTTTGATTAAAGTAGGTCAAAGTAGGTGATTTTCTTAACACTGCTTACTATACTCCTACCCACTTTTTTTTCTATATAGAGGAGACAATTTGAAAAAAATACTCACATGACCATTTCTGTTTAAAACCTGCCTGGTATGTTGTAGTATCTTTATCATATTGTGTAGCCATATGAAATATATTAACTACAATCATATAATGAGGATTATGTGATTAAAAAGGGTAAATATGTTTAAGAAAATGTTTTCTTATATGTTCAGTACCTATTTATTTATATGTATCTTTGAGTTGTAAGTAGTGATGATTCTTGGAGCAGTCAATTCCCAACATATATTTAGGTTAACTAATTTCATTCTCTTCCTTGTTAATTACAGAGGAAAGATTATACAGCATTAACAAAGTTCTTGCCTCCAAAACATGAATATGTGTTAGCTGTGAGAATGACTCCTATTCAGTGCAAGCTCTATCAGTACTATTTAGATCACTTAACAGGTAACAAATAAACTTACTGTTTTTATCTTCTAAGGACATTCTTTTTCTGATGAATGATGTTGTCTTATTAATTTTACCATGTAAATGGTTATTTTTCAGTTGTGCATTTAAATAAAATGGATATGTTTGTTTTGTAAAAGCATAAAATATTTCTAATTTTAAAAACACCAAATTGTAAACCAAGGAACAAACTGGTGAAAAAACATACACAGTGTATTGGAATAATGCCTTTAATTTGTAAAGAGCTTTTATTTTAGGAATATTATTAATATGAGTAAATCCATAAAAGAAAATATATAGAATTCCAGTGTATTATTTAAAAAATTGAACCACAATAATGAGGCATATAATTCAAATCTATGATATCATTTGTCATTTATCAAATTGACAAGAGTTGAAGGAAAAGAAGCAAAATGAAAAGCAGGGTATATGTTATGCTCTTAATGTTAGAGTAAAAAAATATACAAATGCCAAAAATATGCCAAAATGTTAACAAATCTTTTGATGGATTCATTATGAGGATCTTTTAGATTGTTTCTTATTATTTTCTATGGGCTTTTAAAAAATACAGTGAATAGTTATTATTTTATCATCAATAAATTCATGTGTCTGTATGTGTATGTCTGTGACTGTATGCCAAAGATTGTCACTGTTCACAGAGCAAAACCTAGTCTCTTTTTGGTCTGGAGTGGGATTTCTTACTTGTAAGTCATCTTATTCTGGTACTTTGTCCAAGTGATATGTGAAGTTTATTTAGGGGATACAGGTTAGAAAGTACCCATTAGCCATTATGGATAAAATAAATTACCAAAAAAATCATAGGGGATGGAAGTGTGTACAGAGATCTTAAAATAATACCTTATTTCATATCATTACTATTTACAGTGATATACCTTGCAACAGCAGTGCATTTAATTTTAATTTCATTAATTTTTTAAACAGCAGTGCATTTTGTTTTTATTTTTATTTTTTTAAAGATTTTTTTAAAAAGATTTTATTTATTTATTCATGAGAAACATAAAGAGAGGCAAAGGGAGAAGCAGGCTCCCGGTAGGGAGCCCAATGTGGGACTTGATCCCAGGATCCTGAGGTCACAACATGAGCCAAAGGCAGATGCCCAACCACTGAGTCACTGAGTTCCCCAAAGATTGTTTTATTTATTTATTCATGAGAGACAGGCAGAGACATAGGTGGAGGGAGAAACAGGCTCCCTATGGGGAGCCTGATGTGGGACTTGATCCCAGGAACCCGGGATCATTCCCTGAGCAGATACTCAACCACTGAGCCACCCAGGTGTCCCAACAGCCATGCATTTTAGATAACAGAATAATATTGATTGTCCTCAAGAATTTGCTTTGGGGAAAACAATTTGAGGGCAGCCCAGGGGGCTCAGCGGTTTAGCGCCGCATTCAACCCAGGGCGTGGTCCTGGAGACGCAGGATCAAGTCCCATATCGGGCTCCCTGCATGGAGCCTGCTTCTCCCTCTGCCTGTGTCTCTGCCTCTCTCTCTCTCTCTGTCTCTCACGAATAAATAAATAAAATCTTTAAGAAAAAAAATTGAATGTTAGTATTTTACAGAACTCCTTTTATTGCTGTTTTATAAACACAGATTTTTAGTGACTTTTGGAAGAAAATCACTATAATTAGGCATACATTTTCATTTGTACATCAGTCAGAAGCTGTTATATTTATTGTACCATCATGTTTTGAATGACAAAAATTGGAGACATAATTAAGTAACCAAATGTAGTTATCCCAATAAGAAAGCTACTGTGTTGTTAAACAGAGAGATGTCCAGACCTATCTTTCATTAATATCTGAGTAATAAAGTATACTAGCTTTGGTCATTTAATATTTTTTCCATTTAAAATTTTGTTTTATCATAGAGAAAATACCAGCTATAGTGTTTTCAAATATTAGAGAATCACTTGTCTTTAATAACCAATAGTAAAATATTAATAGCTCATGTATAGATCTTAAAGTGTACAGTTCTGAAGCAAGTGCAATATTTAAGAATTAAGGAGGCCTCATTCTTTGTGATTTTATTTGATATCAAATGTCTAAAGTACTAATTATTAAAAGCTTCTAAACTCTGAAAAATATAATTGTTTTAAAAAGTTTTTATATAAATTCTAGTTAGTTAACATATACTAGAATATTGGTTTCAGAAGTAGAACTTAGTGTAATATCCAGTGCTCATCAAAACAAGTGCTCTCCTTAGTACTCAATCACCCATTTAGCCCTTCCCTCAATCACCTCCCCTCCAGGAACCCTCAGTTTCTTCTCTGTAGTTAAGAGTCTCTTATTGTTTGCCTTCCTCTGTTTTTTTATTCTTTCCCTGCCCCATGTTCACCTATTTTATTTTGTAAGTTCCACATGAATAAAATCATAGTATTTATTTTTCTCTAACTTATTTCGCTTAGCACAATACACTCTAGCTGAATCCACATCCTTGAAGATGGTAAAATTTTATTCTTTATTATGGGTAAGTAATACCATTGTATATGGACACTGTCTCTTCTTTATCCATTCATCAATTGATGGATGTTTGGCTACCAGTGATAATGCTGCTATAAAGATCGAGGTGCACGTGCCCCCTTCGAATTAATATTTTGTATCCTTTGGGTAAATACATAGTAGTTTAATTGCTAGGTTATAGGATAGTTCTACCTTCATACTGTTTTCTAGTCACTGCACCAGCTGACAATCCCACCAGCAGTGTAAGAGGGGTCCCCTTTCTCTGCATCCTTGCCAACATCTGTTGTTGCCTGAGTTGTTAATTTTAGTCATTCTGACAGGTGTAAGGTAGAATTTCATTGTGGTTTTGATTTGTATTTCTCTAATGATGTGTGATATTAAGCATCTTTTCATGTGTCTGTTAGCCATTTAGGTGTCTTCTTGGGAAAAATATTTATTCATTCGTTCTGCCCATTTCTTCACAGAGTTATTTGTCTTTTGGGGTGTTGAGTTTGATTGTAAGTTCTTTATAGATTTTGGATACTACCCCTTTATCAGATATGTCATTTGCAGATATTTTTTCCCATTCCATAGGCAGCCTTTTTTTTAGATTTGTTGATTGTTTCCTTCACTGTGCAGAAACTTTTAATCTTTTTTTTAAACAAGATTTCTTTATTTTCGAGAGAAAGAGAGAAAACTTGAGCAGGGGGAGGGGCCAAGGGAGAGGAAGAGAGAAAATCCCAAGCAGACTCCATGCTGAGTGTGGAGCCTGACACAAAGCTTCATCTCATGATCCTGAGATCATGACCTGAGCCAAAACCCAGAGTTGAACACATAGCTGACTGAGCCATCCAGATGCCCAGAAAGCTTTTTATCTTCATGAAGTCCCAATAGTTCATGTTTGCTTTTGTTTCCCTTATGTCCAGAGACATGTCTAGTAAGAAGTTGCCAGAGCCAAGGTCACATAGGTTGCTGCCTGTGTTCTTTCCTAGTATTGTAATAGTTTCCTGTCTCACATTTAGGTCTTTCATCCTTTGTGAATTTACTTGTGTACATGGTATAGGAAAGTGGTCTAGGTTCATTCTTCTGCATGTTGCTGTCCAGTTTTCCCAACACCATTTGTGGATGAGACTGTCTTTTTTTCATTGGATGTTCTTTCTGGCTTTGTCTAAGATTACTTGAACATACAGTTTTGGCTCCATTTGTAGGTTTTCTATTCTGTTCCATTGATCTTTGTATCTTTTTTTATGCCAGTACCATGTCGTCTTGTTGACTTCAGCTTTGTCATATAGCTTGAAGTCCAGAATTGTGATACCTCTAGCCTTGCTTTTCTTTTCCAGGATTGTTTTGGCTGTTCAGGGTCTTTTGTGGTTCCATACACATTTTAGGATTATTTATTCTAGTTTAGTGAAAACCGCTGGTGGTATTTCAATAGGGATTGCACTAAATGTGTAGATCACTTTTGGTAGTACAGAAATTTTATTTTATCATTATTAATTTTTAAGATTTTATTTATGTTTTGAGAGAGAGAGAGAGTGCACACAAGCAGAGGAGGGGCAGAGAGTGAAGCTGATTTCTCGCTGAGCAGGGAGCCCAGTGTGGTGCTCCATCCCAGGACTCTGGGGTCATGACCTGAGCCTAAGGCAGACACTTAATTGACTGAGCCACCCAGATGCCCCAGTATAGACATTTTAACGATGTTTGTTCTTCTAATGCATAAGCATGGAATATTTATCTGTTTATCTTTGTGTCCTCTTCAATTTCTTTCGTAAGTCCTATAGTTTTCAGAGTACAGTGCAGTGTATCTTTTACCTCTTTGCTTAGGTTTATTCCTAGGTTTTTTCTTTTGCTCATTCATCACTGGGATTGATTTCTTGATTTCTCTTTCTGCTGCTTCATTATTGTTGTATAGAAATGCAACAGATTTCTGTATGTTGATTTTGTATCCTGTGACTTTGCTGAATTCATGTATTAGTTCTAGCAATTTTTTGGTGGAGTCTTTTGGATTTTCTCTTAGAGTATCATGATATCTGTGAACAGTGAAAGTTTGACTTCTTGCCAGTTTCGTTGCCTTTTATTTCTTTTTGTTGTCTCATTTGGAGGCTACGTCTTCCAGTACTTTGTTAATGGTAAGAGTGCACATCCCTCTCATTCCCAAACTTAGAGGAAAAGCTCTCAGTATTTCCTATTTGAAGATGATATGAGCTGTAAGTCTTTCCTATATGGCCTTTATGATGTTGAAGTATGTTTCCTGTATCCCTCCTTTGCTTTTTTAAAAATATTTTATTTATTTATTTATTCATGAGAGATACACTGAGAGAGGCAGAGACATAGGCAGAGGGAGAAGCAGGCTCCCTGTGGAGCAGGGATGTGGAGCCCGATGTGGGTCTTGATCCCATGACCCTGGGATCACACCCTGAGCTGAAGGCTGACTCTCAACCACTGAGCCACTCAGGCACCCCTGTATCCCTCCTTTGTTGAGGGTTTTTATCAAGAATGTATGCTGTATTGTGTCAAATGCTTCTTGTGCATCTATTGAGAGAATCACGTGGTTCCTATCATTTCTTTTATTGTGTTGTATCACATTGATTGATTCAAATCCATCAGTGAATATTGAACCACTCTTGTAGCTCAGGAATAAATCCCACTTGATCATTGTGAATGATTCTTTGAATGTACTGTTGGATTCCATATGCTAGTATTTTGCTGAGAATTTTTATATCCGTGTTCATCAGGGATATTGGCTTGTACATTTTTCTTTAGTGGAGTCTGTCTTGTTTTGGAAGCAGGGTAATGTGGGACTCCTAGAATGGGTTTGGAAGTTTTCCTTCCATTTCTGTTTTTTGGACTAGTTTCAGAAGAATAGGTATTGATTTTCCTTAAATGTTTAGTAGAATTCCCTTGGGAAGCCATCTGACCCTAGACTTTTTTGGAGGGTGGAGTTCTTTGATTACTGATTGAATTTTTATTTATTTATTTTTATTTTTATTTTATTAATTTATTCAGGAGATACACAGGCAGGGACACAGGCAGAGGGAGAAGCAGGCTCCATGCAGGGAGCCCAATGTGGGACTCGATCCCGGGTCTCCAGGATTGTGCCCTGGGCTGAAGGCAGGCGCTAAACCGCTGAGCCCCAAGGATCCCCACTGATTGGATTTCTTTGCTATGTTTGATCTGTTCAAATTTTCTATTTGTTCCTGTTTTGGTTTTGATAGTTTATGTTCCTAGGAACTTATTCATTTCTTCCAGATTGCCCAATTTCTGGCATATACTTTTTTTTATAATATTCTCTTATAATTTTATTATTGTAGTAGTGGTTGTAATTTCTCCTTTCTCACTTGTAATTTTGTTTATTTGGGTCCTTTATCTTTTCTTTTTGATAATTCTGGCTAGGGATTTATGAATTTTATTAATTTTTTCAGATATATCCTGGTCTAATTCATCTGTTCTTTTTTGTTTCTATATCATTTATTTCTGCTCTAGTATTTATCATTTCCCTGCTACTGGCTTTATGTTTAATTTGCTGTTTCTTTTCTAGGTCTTTTAGGTACAAGGTTAGGTTTTGTACTTGAGACTTTTCTTGCTTCTTCAGGTAGGCCTGTTTTGGTGTATACTTCCCTTCTATGACTGTTTTTACTGCATCTGAAAGATTTTGGACTGTCATGTTTTCATTTTCATTTGCTTCCGTGTATTTCTTTTTTCTTAATTTCCTGGTATACTCATTCATTCTTTAGTAGCATGTTCTTTAATCTCCATGTATTTGTAGTCTTTCCAAATATTTTCTTGTGTTTGATTTCAAGTTTCATAGCATTGTGAGCAGAAAATATGTGCGGTATGATCTTAATCTTTTGTACTTCTTGAGGCCTGATTTGTGACCTAGCATGTGTTCTATTCTGGATGATGTTCCGTGTGCACTGAATAGAATGTATATTCCCCTGCTTTAGGATGAAATGTTCTGAATACATCTAAGTCCATCTGGTCCAGTGTGTCATTTAGAGCCATTGTTTCCTTCATTTTCTGCTCAGGTGATCTGTCCATTGCTGTCAGTGGGGTTTTATTTATTTTATTTTATTTTTTTTAATAATAAATTTATTTTTTATTGGTGTTCAATTTACCAACATACAGAATAACACTCAGTGCTCATCCCATCAAGTGCCCCCCTCAGTGCCTGTCACCCATTCACCCCCACCCTCCTCCCTCCTCCCCTTCCACCACCCCTAGTTCGTTTCCCAGAGTTAGGAGTCTTTATGTTCTGTCTCCCTTTCTGATATTTCCCACACATTTCTTCTCCCTTCCCTTATATTCCCTTTTACTATTATTTATATTCCCCAAATGAATGAGACCATACAATGTTTGTCCTTCTCCGATTGACTTACTTCACTCAGCATAATACCCTCCAGTTCCATCCACGTTGAAGCAAATGGTGGGTATTTGTCGTTTCTAATGGCTGAGTAATATTCCATTGTATACATAAACCACATCTTCTTTATCCATTCATCTTTCGATGGACACCGAGGCTCCTTCTCAGTGGGGTTTTAAAGCCCCTTACTATTATCGTATTTTTATCAATGAGTTTCTTTATGTTTGTTACTGATTTTTATATTTGGATTCTCCCAGATTGGGGACATAAATACTTAAAATTGTTATATCTCCTTGTTGGATATACCCCTTTATCATGATACATTGCCCCTCTTCATCTCTTGTTGCATTCTTTGGTTTAAAATCTAGTTTGTCTGATGTAAGTATTGCTACTCTGGCTTCCTTTTGACATCCATTTGCATGGTAAATATTTTTTAATCCCCTCAATTTCAATCTTCAGGTGTCTTTAGGTCTACAGTGAGTCTCCTGTAGGCAGCCTATAGATGGATCTTGGATTTTTTAAAATCCATTCTGACAGGGCAGCCCCGGTGGCGCAGCCGTGTAGCACCGCCTGCAGCCCAGGGCATGATCCTGGAGACCCTGGATCGAGTCCCACGTCGGGCTGTCTGCATGGAGCCTGCTTCTAACCTCTGCCTGTGTCTCTGCCTCTCATTCTCTCTCTGTGTCTCTATGAATAAATAAATAAAATCTTTAAAAAGAAATCCATTCTGACATCATGTGTCTTTGGATTGGAGCATTTTGCCTATTTACATTCACAGTGATTATTGATAGATGCTAATTTAGTGCCATTGTATTAAATGTAGTTCTGTGTCTCTGGAGATTTTCTCTGTTC
The DNA here is from genome assembly GCF_905146905.1 of Nyctereutes procyonoides. Taxonomy (NCBI): domain Eukaryota; kingdom Metazoa; phylum Chordata; class Mammalia; order Carnivora; family Canidae; genus Nyctereutes; species Nyctereutes procyonoides. Next base: position 58,644,407 of record NW_026575125.1, on the reverse strand, counting down.
CATTGTAGTCTTTGTTGCTTTTAGTTTTTCTTCCTCAAAGTATCCCTTTTAATATTTCTTGCAAGGCTGATGTAGTAGTCTTAAACCCCCTTTAACTTTGGGAAAGTTTTTATCTCTCCTTTTGTTCTGAATGAAAGCCTTGCTAGATAAAGTATATTTGGTTGCATATTTTTACTATTCAACACGTTGAATGTATTATGCCAGTATCTTCTAGCCTGCCAAATTTCTGTGGATGGATGTGCTGCTCCCTTTGTCTTCCCTTTTTACATTAGGGATTTCTTTTTCTTTTTTAAAAAAAGTTTATTTATCTGAGAGAGAGAGTGGAGGTAGGCGGAGAGGGAGAGAGAAAGAAAAAATATCAAGTAGATTCTCCATTGAAGTGCAGAGCTCAATGTCTGTTGAGATCATGAACCAATCCAAAATCAAGTTTTGGATGCTCAACTAACTGAGCCACTTAAGCATCCTGAAGATTTCTTTTCTGCTACTATATTTTAGGATTTTTTTCCTTACTCACTCTATTTTATTTTGCAAATTTTACTATGATATGTCTTCGTGTTGGTTTGCTTTTGTTGATTTTTTATAGGAGTTCTCTGTGCCTTTTGCATATGGATGTCTCTTTCCTTCCCCAGGTTAGGGAAATTTTTAGCTATAATTTGCTTAAATAAACCTACTCCTGTTTCTCTTTCTTCTTCTTATGGAACTCCTATGATACTATTGTTATTATGCTTTATGGAGTTTAACATTTCCCTATGTGTACATTCATGATTTCTTTCCCTCTTCAGCTTCATTATTTTCATAATTTTATTTTCTGTATCACTTATTTGTTCTTTTTCCATCCTTCTGGTCATTATGTCCAGTTGGTTTTGCATTTCAGTTATAGCATTTTTTATTTTGACATGGCTAATTTTTAGGTCTTTTATCTCTGTGTTAGGGGACTCCATGGTGTCTTCTATTCTTTTCTCAAGCCCAGTTAGTATTCTTATAATTGTTGGTTTAAATTCTGGTTCAGGCATATTACTTATATCTGTTTTAATTAGATCCCTACCTGTGACCTCTTCTTTTTCTTTTAGGATGAATTCTTCACTTTGACATTTTGTCTCAGTCTTTATCTTCTCTGTGTTAGGAAAGCCTATTCTGTTGCCCACTCTTGAGAGTAATGGCTTTGTTATGAAGCATTCATATATTGTCCAGGGCCTGGTGCTTCAGGAAGTGTTTCTGGTCCACACTGCTATTATGTTTTGGCTGCTCTTTCCCTCAGGTCTAAAATGAGAAACTGCAGAGTTTTGTCCTTGCCTGCAATAGGGAGTGTTTGGACCTTGTCCAGTGTGTGGTGAGTTTTAACTAGTTTTTTTTTTTTTTTTGGTTTACTTGTTCAAAAACTCTAGTTCCTATTTCCCCTAGAGCTGAAGCTTTGCAGTATTCTATGGCCAAGAGACTTGGTGCATTTGGAGGGTTTGTGCTGGGTTTCTGGTGGTGGTGGTGGAGGGGTGACGCTCTTGCTCTGAGTCTTAGGTACACTTGTCCTAGCAAAGAAAAAAAAGAAAGAAAAACCACCTGCAGAACGCAGAAATCTGGGGTTTGGTGTAAGCAGTTTAAGCCTACACTGTTGTCACTATTGCTCACTGAAATTTGTTTGTGCTGGTGGTCAGGGGTAAAAGTAAAAATATTTTCAGTCATTTCTCTCATCCCCAGAGAGGGAAGTTCACACCTCCCAATGTTCAGGAAGCCCTTGTAGTAGAGTGAACAATCTCCCCTCGTTTGTCCCATGTTTTCCTGAGATGTATGCCTTCACCCTGTCTGTGTCTGAGCGTCTGCCCACCTGGTAGTGCCATGCTCCTGTGTTTTATCACAGGCACACAGACTGGGTTTCAATATTTCAAAATTTTAAGTACCCCAGGATGCATGGACCTGCACTGATCTTCTAGGAAAAGGTCTTACTGCACTGTGGCTGATGCTGCTTTGTCACAGAAGGGTAGTTACAGGAATACGCAGGGGCTTAGAGTTTATCTTAAAGCACAGCAAGAAGCAGGTTAGCTGCCCTCAGCAGATGTCTCTATTCCTATGATAAATAATGTGGCAACACATTGGCACCTGCCTGCTCCTCTTTTGTCCACATAGAAGCAGTTCCATTCTCCCAAATGCTCTCCAAGAAAGAGAACTGTTTCCTACTTGCAAGCCGGGGGATCCTCAGATTACACTTCTGCTCCCTGGCTTCTGCCTTCCTTCTCCACAAGAACACCTTTTTGCTAGCCAGTTTCCACCCCAATGATGGCACAGACTTTCTAAACTTCAGACTTTGTGCTCCTCTACCACTTGTAAATACTTGTGATAATTAACCCCTCTCATTTTCCGTATCAGTGGTTTTGGGGAAGTGTTTTTCTTGTCTCTTAAAGTCTGTCTCTCTTTCTTTTTCTCTTTTCCTGATCTGGGCTTCCTCCCCTCTGCAGCACCAGCAGTTCTTTTCTCCTCTAAATCACGTCTCCTTACCTCCTAATGTCCATGATGTGGGTGGCCTCTTTTCTCTCTAGTTTTGCAGTTTATTCTCTCAGTCCTCAGATCGATTTCCTCAGTGTTCAGAATGGTTTCATATTTATCTAGCTGTTTTCATTGGAGGAGGCAAGCATAGGATCCCCCTATTACTCTGCCTTTTAACTCTTTCTAAAAAGTATATCTGTCAAATTATCATCTGGTGTCATGAATCTTTTAGTAGTGAAAATGTTTGGGGTTCCACCCAATTAAATGTGTTTTAGTTTCCTTAAAGTAGCATAACCTGATTTAATAATCCTTTTGAAAAAAAACTTCCATAAAAGGCCAGGTCGGTTATGTTAAAGGTTACAGTTTTTCTCCTGAAATGTCACCTGCATATTTCTCTTGCATTTAAAATGCTTGGTGTTTTTCTGTTACACATTGTAAAATTTCTTTTGTTTCTGTATTTGTCTCTTTCTAGATTCTATTTGGTTTTAAGAAGTTCCCTTAAATTTTGCTTTTTATATTAGGAACAGTTTATGTTAATATTAGTAGTAATAATTTATAATATATTTAATATTTATAGAATTAATGTCATAAGAAGCTGAGTTTTCATGAATTTTAAAGTCCTCTTAATTTTCCTTTGTTCCTTTTTTCAGTATAATCCTGCAGTCTTCCATTTACCATCAGTTATCAGAAGTTTATATTTACATGTAAGCCTCTGCCTTCAGTAAACACTTCATGTTTTAAAATTTGGATACTTAGTTTTTATAAGTTTTTATTTAAATTTCAGTTAGTTATAATATAGTGTAATATTTTTAATACAGTATGGTGTATGATATAGTGATTCAATGCTTCCATACAACACCTGGAGCTCATCACAAGTATACTCCTTAGTGCCCATAAGCTATTTTAACCTATCCCCCCCAATATTCATTAGTTTGTTATTTAATTTTTTAATCAGTAAACATTAGTTTGATTTTAACATAAGTCAATATTAAAGTCCATATAGTGTTTTAAGGCATGTAAAAATGGAGTACATGAAAAGACAGAAAATATTTTGAAATCCTGTATCTGCGAAGGGATTAATAACCAGAATATATAAAGAACTTCCACAACTCAGGAACAGTATAACTCAACACAATTGGAAAACGGGTGAAGGACTTAAATAGACTTTCTCCAAAGAATATATACAAATGGCCAAAAGCACATGAAAAGATGCTCTACATCATCACTGTTTATTATGGAAATGCCAACATCAAAGCACAAGATACCATTTCACACTTAATAAGATTCCTATTATCAAAAACAAGAGAAAAAGCAAGTATTGGCAAGGAAGTGGAGAAATTATAACCCTGGAGCATTGCTGGTGGTAGTGTAAAATGGTACAGCTGCTATGGGTAAAGCAGTGTGGCCATTCCTCAGAGTTAAACAGAACTATTTCCATAATGATCCATCAACTCCACTTCTAGATGTATACGCCAAATAATTGAAAGCAGGAACTTAAACATACTTGCACACTCATGTTTGCGTAGCAGAATTATTCCCAATAGCTGTAAAGGTAGAAGTAATCCCAATGTCCATTAATGAATTAATTAATAGATGAATACAATGTTATTATATATACACACACACGTACATACATACATACATACCATGGGATATTAGTCTTAAAAAGAAAGGAAATGCTGACAGTTTACAATATTAATGAATCCCAAAGATAACATGATAAGTGAAATAAGCCAGACACAAAATGAATACTGTTTGATTCTACTTAGAGATACCCGGCATAGACAGATTCATAGACGCAGACAGTAGTAGTTACCAAGTTTTGGCATAAAGGGAAATACAGAATTATTTTTAGTGTGTACAGAATTTCTTTCTAGGATCATAAAAAAGTTTTAGGAATGGAGTCTTGATGTTTGTACAACATTGTAATTATACTCAATGCCAATGAATTGTACTCATAGAGAACATTAATATGCATGGGTTTCCAAGTTTATAAGCCCTACTGGTGACTATAAATCATGAAAACCACTGGTCTAAATGATAGTCAACATCATTGGAAATGTAAATCAAAACCACAGTGGGATATTACTCACTAGGATTACTATAATCCCAGAAATAGAAAAATAGGAAGTGATGAGGATGTGGAGGAATTGGAACCCTGTTTTGCTGATACTGAATGTCAAATGGTGTAATTTATGTGGAGCAAAATTTGGTAATCAAAGGTTCAGTATAGAATTACCATATAATCCAGCAATTATACTTCTGGGTGTATACTCAATAGAAAGGAAGACACACAAAGATTTGTACACCAATGTACATAGCATCATTATTCCTAATAGTTAACAGCTAGAAACAACCTATATGCCCATCAACTGGTGAAGTGTTAAACGTATTTGATATATGGATATCATAGAACATTATTCAGCAATGAAAAGGAAGCAAATGCTGAGAAACGGTACAACACAGAGCAACCTTGAAAATATATGACAAGTGAAAGAAGCCAGTCACAAATGACCAGGTGTTGTATGATTCTATTTATATGAAATGTCCAGAGTAGGCAAATCTATAGAAGCAAAGTAGATTAGTGGTTTCCTAGGGATGTAAGAAAAATGAAGTTGAGGGATAATGGCTTTAGGGGTATAGGGTTTTTGTGGAGGTGATGAAAATGTTTTAAAAACTGGATTTTGGAGATGGTTGCACAACTCTGAATACACTAGTGAATTGTAAATGGTAAATTGTGAACTATATTTGAATTAAACTTTAAAAAAGCTCAGTGGCTTTTTTATCTATAGAAGTTGTATTCAGTTAGCTTCCAGCTAATTGTTTGTTCTTTATGACTTCCTTTTTTTTAATTTTTATTTATTTATGATAGTCACACACACACACACACAGAGAGAGAGAGAGAGAGAGAGAGAGAGAGAGAGAGAGAGAGAGGCAGAGACACAGGCAGAGGGAGAAGCAGGTTCCTTGCACCGGGAGCCCGATGTGGAATTCGATCCGGGGTCTCCAGGATCACGCCCTGGGCCAAAGGCAGGCACTAAACCGCTGCACCACCCAGGGATCCCTCTTTATGACTTCCTGTGTCTTGCATATACTCTCAAGATTGTCCTTAACATTTCTTTAAACAAAGTAAATAGAGTCTATGTCTGATTATTCCAGTTTCTAAAATCCTTATAGATTTCTTTCATCTCTTTAATTAATGTCAGTTTTGGGGATCCCTGGGTGGCTCAGTGGTTTGGCACCTGCCTTCGGCCCAGGGCATGATGCTGGAGTCCTGGGATTGAGTCCACATCAGGCTCCCTGCATGGAGCCTACTTCTTCCTCTGCCTGTGTCTCTGCCCCTCTCTCTATGTGTGTCTCTCATGAATAAATAAATAAAATCTTTTTTAAAAGATTCTGTCTGTTTTCAGGCATGCTGCATTGTTTCCATGTGTGTTTAAGTACTTTTGACCACAAGGTCCTTATATCCCTTGGAGTATGTCATAGTTATTTGAGGCCTAGGATAAAGTTTGATTACTCCAAAAAGGATTTGCTGTTGTTTCTGCTAGGCATCTGGGGATATTATTAGTCTGAGATCCTTAATATTACAATTTGTGCTTGAAGCACTCTTAAGTTAGTAGGATTTGGGGCAAATGATGGGGTATTTGATGATATGAACTGGGGTCTCCCTGGTACTTAAAATATTCATTACTTTGTTTCTTCTACTTTCTGCATAAATAAAATAAGCATACTGCAAGGAATGTTAACCAGTTGTAGTGGTCTTTGCATGATAGTTCAAGGGTGGTAGTTTTTATATGAGATTCCTATACTGTGTGACTAATTAGAAGGTGGTATTACTATAAGATTTAGATTTAGACTTCAGCAGATAAAACAAATATTTAAACATCAAAACTAAGCCATTTGCTTAAAGTCAACTTATAGGACCTGCATTGATGTATTGAGGCAATGAAAGAACTGATATTAATGAGATACTGTTTTCTTCACTTATTGTTCATTATATGTAGAATTCTTGGTACCTCTTGGTAGTTATTGTTTGGGTTTTAGGCTTTTCTAAGTCCTTCTTATGTTTAATAATGGCCTTGAGTCCTACAAGTTAATTGAAGGACCACTGGAGGAAAAGAAGTCAGATTTCTGAGATAGTGTAAAGGAATTATTTGATTAGTAAGGATTTTATGGTGCAACTGTGGAATTTCAAAATGTGTTTCCAAATTCTTTAGAGGCCAAACCACTCCCAAAGTTCTTTAGATCAACCCTTTTTAATCATTTACGTGGAAAATTCTTTGAAGTAGTTTTCAGGACTTGGAGAAACTATAAAATTTATTGACATATCCGTGGTATTTTATTATGATCCTCTCCAATTCCTGCTTTATTATAGATGTATTGATCATCAGAATACTGCAGTGAGACTGGCTTTTATAATAGTATAATTATAATTTGTAAAGAGTCAAAAGGGGAATCGAATATAAAAAGCTTTTTAGTCTTGTATTTTTGGAAAGTTTGCTTTAGCTCTTTTGTCTTCATCCTTGAATAGCCTTCAAGGGGACTTAAGGCAGTGTGGTAGGCTGAACGATGGCTACTTTGAGATGTCAGATCTACGTAGGTTCTGGAAATTGTGATACCTTATAAGAAAAGGGGATATTTTTTTTAGAGGTGATTAAACTAGGGATTTTGAGATGAGCAGATTGTCCTGGATTATCCAGATGGCTCCTAATTCCATTTGCAGGTAACTTTGCAGGAGAGAGGCTAAGGGTGATTAGATATACACAGAACAGGAGGAATTGTGACCACAGAGGCAAAGATTGATGTGGCTGCAAGTCAGGGAATGCCAGCAGCCACCATATGCCTGAGGAGGCAAGGAACAAATTCCTGGAACTTCCAGAGGGAATTTGGGTGGCCCTGAGAACACTTTGATTTTGGCTCAGTAGGACAGATTTTGGATTTCTGATTTTCCAAACTATGAAGGAATATATTTCTATGGTCTTAAGATTTTGGGTTTGTGGTAATTTGCTGTAGCAACAAACTATTTGAAGCAGTGAGTTTTCCCCAACCATTCTTTTTATGACTTGTATTCTAGTTTGCAGCACAAGCATCTGAGAAGCTTCTTAGAAAGTTTAGATTTCTGTGTCTCATCACATATCTAGAAAATCAGAATTTCTAGGATTTGACTCCAAGGATGTGTATAACACATTGCCCAAATGATTCTGATGTGTACCAAGTTTGATAAACATTTCATTAGGATGCCGAATTGATTTCCTCTTCCTGTTGTAGAAAATTGCCACTAATTTAATGGCTTAGAACAACACAAATTTATTCTCTCACGGTTCTAGGGGTTTGAGGTTCAAGGTTAGTGTTACTGGGCTAAAGTAAACAGGGCTGGTTCCTTCTGGCTGCTCTAGGAAGGGAAAGCGTTTCCTTGTCTTTTTCAGCTTCTGGTGGCCACCTATATTCTCCATATTCAAAGTATATCGCTCTAGTCTGTATACATGTTATCACATCACTTTCTCCAACTCTCCCTTCTAGATCCCTCTTATAGGGACTATTGTTGCATTGGACCTTCCTGAATAAAATTAAGAGGGTCTTCAATTTTGGGTCCTTATCCTGACTGTATCTGCACATTTCCTTTTTCCATATACAATAACTCATGAGTGGTTTGGAATGTAGATATATTTGGGACACCATTATTCAGTTTACCACAGAACCCATGATAAAATCTCATGTAAAAACTAGATGTAAGTAAGGTTCAATAACAGATTGTCATGATTGATTATGTATTCACCTATACTTTTTGGGTATATTTTCCAGATAAAGTGATTTGAGTCAGAGAATGATTCAATAATAATTATCAATGCTCTTTTGAGTAGAGAACATTTTTCTATGGATATTTATTTGGCTAGCTTATTAACATATCCTTTTTTATGTGGTTCCCATTTCCCACAGAGAATATCAACTCTAATATAAATCAGTGATGTAGGTAAAAGAAACTGTGTTTTTTCTCCCTTTTAGGTAGAAGTTTTTTTCCCTTTAAAAATGTCCTCCCTTTTCTTATCTTAGCCAGTTGGCTTAAAAGTCTTACGAAGTTTTTCTATAATAGAAAATATTTATGATATGTGCAAGAGTAACTTTTGCCCCCACAAAACAAAAATTGGCTTTTAAGTTTTTCTTGGAGTATAAAATGATAAAGTTTAGATTACCTTAAAAAAACTCTCTTTAATTTTTTTAAGAGAGAGAAAAGGGGGGGAGGACACTGGGAGAGGAAGAGAGAATCTTAAGCAGACCCCAGTGTGGAGTCTGACAGAGGCTGAATCTTATGACCCTGAGAGCATGACCTGAATCAAAATCAAGAGTCACACACTTAACCAGCTGAACCATCCAGGTGACCCTCCTTTACATCAATTTTAAAAACTCATAAGGTGTTCAGTGATAGAACAGCTGGGTACAAGATCAACAAGAAAGTAGAGGACTTGGAAAACACTATAAACCAACAGACTTAGTAGACCACTAAAAGAATACTCCATTCAGTTACAGTAGAATACAGTTTCCTTTCAAGTGCATATGGAATATTCTTCAACATAGACCATATCTTAGACTTAAGATAGAATTAACATAAAAGGATAAAATCACACAAAATGTTTTCTTTAACCACATGGGAATTAAATTACAAAGCAGTAACAGAAGGAAAGTTAGAATATTCACAAATGTATATAAATAACACACTTCCAAATATCCAGTAGATCAAAGAAGAAATCACAAGGGAAATTAAAATATATTTAGACATGGATGAAAAACAAAAGCACAAGGTACTAAGATATGGGATGCAGGTAAAGCATGCTTAAGGTGGGAAAATTACAACTGTAAATACCTATAATTTAAAAATAAGAAAGATTCCAAATTTATAATCTAACCATTTACCTTAAGGAACTAAAGTAAGAGCAAACTAAACCTGAAGCAAGTAGAAGGAGGAAAAAACACAGATAATCCCTGAAACCAAAATTTGGTTCTTTGAAAAGATCAACATGATTGGTATCTTTTTGGTTGTACTTGCAAAGTAATAGAGGAGACCACTAAACTCAGGAATGTGAAAGAGCATCATTACTGATATTACAGAAATAAAAAATTATAAGGGAATGCTATGAACAGTCGTGTATCAAGAAGTTAGATACCTCATTTTCACAGCAATGATTTCTATCCTACACAGTGGAAATACCTCTTAATAAGGCAAAATAATCACTATCAGATTTTCATGAATTTTTATTAGTGTTTTATATCATTAAATTTTCTCTTGCCATGAGAGGAGGCAAGACTTACCAATGATTGGTGAATTTACATCTTTTAAAACTGTGACCAGAAAAAGGTTATTGCTTAAATGCTGCCTTTTTCATTTAATCAGCTTTGTTTTGCATTTTACCCCCTTGATAAGTGTCTTATAAATGAAATTTGCATTCATTTCTTTTTTATTTTGCTTTTATAGAAAAAATTAATTTTGTTGAAATGACTGGGCCGAAGAAATGTAATGTTTTCAAAATGAAAAACAATTTTTAGTATATTTTGTGTAAGAATAATTGGAGAAGAGTTCCTAAAAGATTGCATATAAACAGGCTTTATTGAAAACAAGAGCTTTTAAATTTTTATTTAAATTCCAGTAGTTAGGGGTGCCTGGGTGGTGCAGTTGGTTAAGTGTCCAAGTCAGCTCAGGTTGTAATTTCAAGCCCCACCTTGGGCTCCTCACTCAAGGCAGAGTCTGCTTCAGTTTCTCTCTGCCCCTCACTTTAATAAAATAAATTTTAAAATTCCAGTTAACATACAGTGTAAGTTTAGTTTCAGGTGTACAATATAATGATTCAACACTTCGATATATCACCCTGTGTTCATCATGTCAGGTGCGCTCCTTAATTCCTATCACCTCTTTAACCCATCCCCCCACTCACCTCCCCTTTGTTAACCTTCAATTTTAAAAGAGGAGTTTGTAATCTATAGTCCACAGATGGACTATATGGGGGGTATGTGAACCTGAATAAGAAAAAATTCACATTAGTTTTACTAACCTCTAATGAAAATTAGCATTTTTTCCAATTATAATGTGGGCAATAAACCATAGTAGTATTAGTGATAACTTTGTTGCCAATTGAAATCAACTAGTTTTGTTGTTACCGATATCTCAAAATTATTTATCTTTATCAAGACTTCAGAATTTCAGATAGTTATTAGACTTGCTGCTATATTTTGTTTAATGCATTAACAAACTACACATATTACTGTATCACAAATGTTTAATATTTTGATAATTTATATATAATTGGTTTCTTCTCTATTTTATGTTTCAAAACATGCAAAGAAAGATGTCTGTAAGCTTCTCTATATTGCCAAAGGAGTCTATGGCGCAGATACAGTTAGAATCTCTAATTTTGAAACATTTTCATATAGAGAATTCTTCTTTTTTCTAAGTTTTTATTTAAATTTCATTTATTTAACATACAGTATAATTAGTTTTAGGTGTACAGTTTGGTGAATCAGTACTTCATACAACACCCGGTGCTCATCACAAGTGTACTCCTTAATCCTCATCATCTATTTAACCCATCCCTCCATCCACCTCTCCTGACATAGAGAAGTCTTATAACATTAACTGCTTTTTTTTTGATTAGGTGTAGGGAATAGCAATGAAGGTGGACGAGGAAAGGCAGGTGCAAAACTTTTCCAAGATTTTCAGATGTTAAGTAGAATCTGGACTCATCCTTGGTGTTTACAGCTGGACTACATTAGCAAAGAAAATAAGGTAACCTAAAATTGATTAAAATTTATCTGTTGGAAACATAATAACTTTAGGAAAAAAGGTTGATCTATATAGACTTACTGTATATTGGAATTTTCCTTTGCTTTGTGGTATAGTAATTCAGCCTATTTTATTTCTAGTTAATTTCTATGTTAGAATGTAGTACAATTATGGAAGGAGCATTAAATGTTGTTCTTAACATCTTGCATAACCATGGTAAAATGTTCAAAATTTAAAACTTAATATTAGGTCAATAGTATTAACCAAACCAGAGACTTTCATTGAATTTCATCACTTTTTATGTACCTCTGACCTTTTTCTTTTCCATGTTTCAATCCAAGACCTCACAATGCATTTAGTAATCATATTTGTGATGTCTCCTTTATTTTTTCTAATCTGTGGTAGTTCCTCAGATCTTTCTTATCCCTTAACAATTAACTTATCCTCAGGTAAAGTAAACATCATTATAATTTCCAATATAAGTTGAAATAAACTATTAAAACATTCATCATTTTTTTTCTTCTAGGGATACTTTGATGAAGACAGTATGGATGAATTTATAGCTTCAGATTCCGATGAAACCTCCATGAGTTTAAGCTCCGATGATTATACAAAGTAAATTGAATAATTTTTGTGTCCTATGTTGACACATTTAAAGTCCCTAATTGCTAATTGTCCTCTCTTACTTGGCATTTGTATCTTTACTGTGCTTTCCTAACAGTTTGGATTTGTTCCTTTTATAGAAAGAAGAAAACAAAGGGGAAAAAAGGGAAAAAAGATAGTAGCTCAAGTGGAAGTGGCAGTGACAATGATGTTGAAGTGATTAAAGTCTGGAATTCACGATCTCGAGGAGGTGGTGAAGGAAATGTGGATGAAATAGGAAGCAATCCTTCAGTTTCATTAAAGCTGGAAGAAAGTGAGTCTAATGAATGTTGGCTTTATAATGGAACATTGATTTAGAAAATATCATGTCTATGGTTTTTTCAAGTATTAATTTAACCTTATTATTTCACTCAAGGGAGTATTTTCCTAGATGCTTTTAGTAAGCATCTAGGATAATCAGGTCATATAATAACAAATATCTGCTGAATGTTTAATTACAAGCAAGCCATTGTGTTCTGATATTTGAGAGAAAAGGAAGAAAGAAAAACTAATGTTTATTTACATGTATATAAACTAAATGCTGTATTTTCATTCCATGTATTAACTAACTTAATTCCTGAGCAGACATGCAATGCTGTTGATATCTTTATTTTTATAAATGATTAGTAGAAGTGAGATTTAGACCTAGATACATCCAGTTTCAGAGTCCCAGTGGTATTTTCACTTAACTACATAGAAATAACTGGAAACATTTCATGTAATTGAGTATGTAATTAACTTTATACAATGAAACTAGTGTTGATGTTTCAGCCTTTGTAATTCTTCATAATCTATAATTGTACACTTTAAATTTTCCCCTTTTCATGTACAATTTAACACCTCTTTTTAAAATTATTTTTATTTATTTTTTAAATTTAAATTTTAGGTAGTTAACATATAGTGCAATATTTCTTTCTATAGTAGTTTCTGGAGTAGAATTCAATGATTCATCACTTAAATATAACACCCAGTACTCATCACAAAAAGTGTTCTCCTTAATACCCATAACCCATTTAGCCCATCCCCCACCCACCTACCTCCATAAACCCTCAGTTTGTTCTCTATCCTTAAAAGTCGCTTCTGGCTGGAAGGGAGATGGGTGAGGGGATGGGGTAATTGGGGGATGGGCATTAAGAAGGGCACTTAATGTAATGAGTACTAAGTATTATATGCAACTGATGAATCACTAAATTCTATCCCTGAAACTAAACACACTATATGTTAACTAAATTGAATTTAAATTAAAAAAACTTTTTAAAAAGAGTCTTTTATGGATTGTTTCCCTCTCCTTTTTTTCTTTTCCCCCTTCCCATATGTTCATCTGTTCTCTTTCTTAAATTCCGCATATGAGTGAGATCATATGGTATTTGTCTTTCTCTGACTGGCCTATTTCACTTAGCATAATACACTCTAGCTCCATCCGTGACATTGAGAATGACAAGATTTTATTCTATTTTATGGCTGAGGAATATTCCATTTATTTATATATATACCACACCTTCTATAGCAGTTTGTATTCCCATCAACAGTGCAAGAGGGTTCCCATTCTCCACATCCTTACCAACACGTATTGTTTCTTTTATTGTTAATTTTAGCTGTCCTGACCAGTGTAAGATGGTATTTCATCATGGTTTTGATTTGTATTTCCCTGATGAGTGATATTGAGCATCTTTTCATGTGTCTGTTAGTCATCTGTATGTCCCTTTGGGCAAAGTATCTATTCATGTCTTCTGCCCATTTCTTAACTGGATTATTTGTTTTTTTACATGTTGATTTTGATAAGTTTTTTGTAAATTTTACATACTAACCCTTTATCAGATTTGTCATTTACAAATATCTTGTTCCGTAGACTGCCTTTTAGTTTTGATTATTTCATTTTCTGTGCAGAAGCTTTTTATCTTAATGAAGTTCCAGTAATTCATTTTTGCATTTGTTTCCCTTGCCTGTGGTGACATTTCTAGTAAGAAGTTGCTATGGCTGAGGTCAAAGAGGTTTCTGCCTATATTCTCCTCTATCACTTCTTTAATTTTGCCTTTCTCTCCTTTCCTTGTTCATGAGTGTACAAACAAGTGAAAGTATGAATTTTCTAATGTTGTCTTGACCTGTATCTACACTTGAAGGATTTGTGTTGAGGCTCCATATACTCATAGGGCAGCCTAACTGGGTATCTAGGAACTCCACTCCAAAGCTGGGAACCTGAATATTTGAAATATTATATATCTAAAGACAAAGCAGTGTAAATAGCTCTAAATATTTGTAATTTGAGAGTCATATAGCAGAGCAATTCACTGTGAAGAAAAGAAAGATATGGAAGCCAGCTAGGTGAGTGACCCTGAATTCAAACAAACATGGCTGGTTGTAGGCCTACACCTGAAATAATTTGGTGATTTCTTAATAAACATCTCTTTTCAAGAGAATAGGGGGCAGAAAACGTATGTGGAAAATAATAGCTGAAAACTTCCTTACTCTCGGGAGTGAAACACTTATCCAGATCCAGGACACACAGAAAACTCCCCCCATCAAAATCAACAAAAGCAGACAAACATCAAGACATATTGTAATTAGCTTTGTATAATATAGTGATAAAAATATCTTAAAAACAGCAAGAGAAAAGAAGCCCTTAACTTACAAGGGAAAACCCATAAGGCCAGCTGGAGAATTCTCAAAAGAAATTTGACAAGCCAGAAGAGAGTGACATGATATATTCAATGTGCTGAATGGAAAAATATGCAACCGTGAATACTTTATCCAGCAAGGCTGTCATTCAGAATAGAAGGAGAGTTTCCCAGACAAACAAAAAATAAAGGAGTTTGTATCCACTAAACTAGCCCTGCAAGAAATATTGAAGGGGACTCTTTGAATGGGAAAGAAAGACCAAAAGTGACAAAGTCCAGAAAGGAACAGAAAATCTCCAGAAACAACGACAAAACAACTAACACAATGGCCCTAAATTCATGTCTATCAATAATCATTCTGAATGTAAATGGACTAAATGCTCCAATCAAAAGACCTAGGATGTCAGAATGGATTAACAAAAAACAAACAAACAAAACCATCAATATCCATGTATATGCTGCCTACAGGAGACTCACTTTAGACCTACAGACACCTGCATATTGAAAGTGAGGTGATAAAGAAATATTTATCTTGCAAACAGATGTCAAAAGAAAGTTGGGAGTAGCCATACTTATATCAGACAAATTAGATTTTAACCAGACTGTAACAAGAGGTGAAGAAGGGCACTATATCATAATAAAGGGGTCTATCCAACAAGGAAATATAACGATTGTAAATATTTCTGCTCCTCAACTTGGGAAAACCTAAATATATAATAGAATTAATAACAAATATATAGGAATCCATTGATAATAATACAGTAATAGTAGGTGACATTAAACCCCACTTACATCGGTGGACAGATCATCTAAGCAGAAAATCAAAAAGGAGACAATGGCTTTGAATGACACACTGGACCAGACGGACTTAACAGATATATTCAGAACATTTCATCCTAATGCAATAGAACACACTTTCTTTTCAAGTGCACATGGAACATTCTCCAGAAAAGATCACATACTAGGTCACAAACCAGGGCTCAAGAAGTACAGAAAGATTGAGATCATACCATACGTATTTTCTGACAACAATGCTATGAAACTTGATGTCAGTCACAAGAAAAAATTTGGAAAGACCAAATACATGGAGGTTAAAGAAGATGCTACTGAAGAGTGAATGAATTAACCAGGAAATTAAAGAAGAAATAAAGGAATATATGGAAGAAAATGAAAATGAAAATATTACAGTCCAAAACCTTTTGGATGCAGCAAAAACAGTCCTAAGATGCAAGTATATAGCAATATAGGCCTACCTCAAGTGGCAAGAAAATTTTCAAAAACACAACTTAACCTTACACCTAAAGGAACTAGAGATAAAAGAACAGATGAAGCCTAAAGCCAAGAAAAGAAGGCAAATAATAAAGATTAGAGCAAATAAATGAAATAGAAACCGAAAAAATCCACTAGAAGAGGTCACTGAAACTAGGAGCTGGTTCTTTGAAAAAATTAATAAAATTGATAAACCCATAGCCAGACTTAACAAAAAGCAAAAAGAAAGGACCCAAATAAATAAATTCACTAATGAGAGAGGAGAGATCACAACAAAGACCACAGAAATAAAAAGAAGGTAGTATTATGAAAAATTGTATACCAACAAATTGGACAACTGTAAGAAATGGATAAATTCTCAGAAACTTATAAATTTCCAAAACTGAAACAGGAGCAAATAGAAAATTTAAACAGATTGATAACTTGCAATGAAATTGAAGTAGTGATCAAAAAATGCCCAACAAACAGATGTCCTTGGTCAGATGGCTTCCCAAGGGAATTCTACCAAACATACAGAAGAGTTCATACCTAATCCTCTCAGACTATCCAAATACAGAAAAGGAAGGAAAAATTCCCAATTCATTTTATGAGGCCAGCATTACCTTGACAGCAAAACCAGATAAAGAGTCCCCTAAAAAAGAGAACTGTAGGCTAATATTAAAGATGGACATAGATGCAAAATTCTCAATAAAATTCTAGCAAACTAAATTCAACAATACATTTTCAAAAATCTTTTCACAGTGATCAAGTGGGACTTATTACTGCGTTGCAAGGGTGGATCAGCATTCACAGATCAATCA
Organism: Nyctereutes procyonoides; assembly: GCF_905146905.1. Classification (NCBI taxonomy): domain Eukaryota; kingdom Metazoa; phylum Chordata; class Mammalia; order Carnivora; family Canidae; genus Nyctereutes; species Nyctereutes procyonoides. The sequence continues at coordinate 58,627,836 of NW_026575125.1, read as the reverse complement.
ACACAATACACTATATTAATGAAAGAAAGGATAAGAACCATACAGTCATTTCAGTAGATGAAGAAAAAGGATTTGGCATCGTTTCAGATGCCAAACAGATCCATTCATGATAAAAAACCTCAACAGTATAAGTTTAGAGGGAACATACCTCATCATCATAAAGGCCATACATAAAAAACCCCACAGGTAATATCATGCCCTATGGGGGAAAACTGATTGCTTTTCCTCTGTGGTCAGAAGCAAGATAAGGATGTCCATTCTCACAACAGTTATTTTTTTTTTAATTTGTATTTATGATAGTCACAGAGAGAGAGAGAGAGGCAGAGACACAGGCAGAGGGAGAAGCAGGCTCCATGCACCGGGAGCCCGACGTGGGACTCGATCCCGGGTCTCCAGGATCACGCCCTGGGCCAAAGGCAGGCGCTAAACCGCTGCGCCACCCAGGGATCCCCACAACAGTTATTTAACCTAGGACTAGAAGTCCTGTCCACAGCAGTCAGACAACAAAATGAAAGAAAAGGCATCCACACTGGCAAGGAAGAAGTAAAACTTTCACTATTTGCAGATGGCATGATACTCTAAATAGAAAACCCAAAGGCTCAACCAAAAAGCTGCTGGAACCGATACATGAATTCAATAACATGGCAGGATACAAAGTCAATGTAGAGGAATCGGTTTGGATTTCTATACATCAATAATGAAGCAGCATAGACAGATATTAAGAAATCAGTCTCATTTATAATTTTAGCCAAAGTCAAGATAGGTAGGAATAAACTCAACCAAGAAGGTGAAATACCTGTACTCTGAAAAGTATAAAACACTGATGAAGGAAGTTGAAGAGGACACAAAGAAACAAAAAGACATTCCGTGCTCATGGATTGAAAGAACAAACATTTTCACAACGTCTATACCACCTAAAGCAATCTACAAATATAATGCTATCCCTATCAAACTACCCAGAGCAGTTTTCACAGAGCTATAACAAACAATCCTAAAATTTGCTTGGAACCACCAAATACCCCACATATCCAAAGCAACCTTAAAAAGAAACAAAAGCTGGAGGCATCACAATTTCTGTCTTCAAGTTATATCATAAAGCTGTATTAATCAAAATAGTATGGTTTAGTGCAAAAATACATAGATTAACGGAACAGAAAAAAAAAACCCTAAAAGCGAACCTTCAACTCTATGGACAATCTTTGACAAAGCAGGAAAGGATATCTAAAGGGGAAAACAGTGTTTCTTCAACAAATGGTGTTAATTGTGAAAACTGGACAGCAACATGCAAAAGAATGCAATTGGACCGCTTTATTACATTTTCCACAAATAGAAATTCAAAATGGATTAAAGACCTAACTGTGAGATTTGAAACCATAAAAATCCTAGAAGAGAACACATTCAGTAATGTCTCAGACATTGGGCATAGCAAGCTGTTTCTAGATATATGTCTCTTGAGGCAAGGGAAATAAAAGCAAAAATAAACTATTGGAACATCATCAAAATAAACAGCTTCTGCACAGTGAAGGAAACAGTCAACTAAAAGGCAATCTTCAGAATGGGAGAAGATATTTGCAAATTATATATCTCAGAAAGCATTTGTTTCCAGAATATATAAAGAACCTCTAAAACTCAACACTCAAAAAGTGAACAGTCCAATTAAAAATGCGCAGCAGATGTGAATAGACATTTTTCCAAAGAAGACATACATATGGCCAACAGAGACATGAATAGATGCTCATCATTGATCATCAGGGAAATAACAAATCAAAATGACAGATATCACCACACTTGTCAGAATGGCTATGATCAATAGAAGAAACAATAGGAGCTGGTGAGGGTATAGAAAAAAGGAACACTTGGGCACCATTGGTGGGAATGCATACTGGTAGAGTCACTCTGGAAAACAATATGTAGACTGATCAGAAAGTTAAAAATAGAACTACCCTATGATCCCATAATTGCACTATTGGATATTTAACCAATAAAATACAAAAAAAAAAAATTTAAAGGGATATACGCATCTCTATGTGTATAGCAGCAATTATCAACAATAGCCAAATTATGGAACAAGTCCTCAAATCCATCTGTAGACAGATAAAGAAGAGATGATACACACACACACACACACACACACACACACACACACTATGGAGTATTAATCACTCAACCATCAAAAAGAATGAAATTTTGACTTTTGAAACGACATGGACTAGAGAGTATTATGCTAAGCAAAATAAGTCAGTCTAAGAATAATAAATATTATGATTTCACTTATATGGTAGAATTTAAGAAACAAATTGTACCAGGAAAGGGACAAAAAGAAAGATACAAACTAAGAAACAGACTCATAACTATAGAGAACAAAGTGATGGTTACCAGAGGGGAGATGGGTGGGGGAATAGGTTAAATAGGTGATGGAAATTGAGGAGTGCACTTGTTATTAGCATAGGATGTTATATGAAAGTGTTGAATCACTATACTGTACACCTGAAATTGATACTACACTGTATGTTAAATAACTGGAATTAAAATAAAAACTTAAAAAAATACAACATTTCTCTCTTCATTACCTCATTGGAATAGGTAGATAGCAGCCTAACTCCAAACCTTGGCTTATTTCTCTTAGAAATCAGGGGGATAATAAAAATCAAACTACCAAATTTTCCTCCTTGTTCTTTGCTGTTGTCCCATAGAGACAGTTTATTATTAGTGTTAATTTTCCAATTGGTTTTGAAGAGTAGTTTTCTAAGAATTGTAAAGGAATGGTTCTAGTTTAATAAGAAGCCCTCTGTTACCTCCTTCTCTGCTCTCCCTGTCTGACTTTTCATTTAAATTTCTCCTTAGTCATCTCAGAATTGGAAATAAATAGCTTAAGATTTATGTGTTCCTGCAGATGGTTTTCTTAAAATATTCTTGTTGAAATTTTTTTGGTAACTTATAGTTAGAAAGAGAGGGAGAGTAGCCTAACCAATATATCTCATCCTGTACTATAAATGGGTTAAATAAAAGTATGCTGAGGTCTTCATCCCTTCATCACTTACAAGTGCAAGTGGGGTCTAAGGCAGCTGGGGCATCTCCCGAAATGAATAGCCTCTTCCATTTCCTCCTGGTATGTTATGTCAGCATTACCATGTATGTCATAATGTGATGAAAATGTTTGGAAAGAATTGGGGTAGAGATCAGTTGGCTATGTGTTATGAACTTAAAAGCAGATAGGGAAGGCTGTGGGTTCCAAATGACAAATTTTGACTACCTGTCTGAGGTCTTTGTTTCATTTTAGGTGTGTGCAGTCAAATAGAGATCATTCATATATAGGTGTATTTTATGTTTTCTTCAGCTGTGTACATTCATAGCTTATCAGAAATATTTTCCAGAACAAATGATAAAAATCTATTTTGGGGATGCCTGGGAGGCTCAGCAGTTAAACACCTGCCTTCGGCTCAGAGCATGATCCTGGAATCCAGGATCGAGTCCCACATCGGGCTCCCTGCATGGAGCCTGCTTCTTCCTCTGCTTATGTCTCTGCCTTCTCTCTCTCTCTCTCTCTCTCTCTCTCTCTCTCTCTCTCTCATGAGTAAATAAATACAATCTTTTTTAAAAATTTTATTTTTGTTTTTTAGATCTAGATTAACTCCAAGTAGGGCTGAGAAGATCATAGTATATGGACATATATAGCTGGTACTCTGTAACTTTTTAAAAACATAATTACTTTCTTATAGGAACTGTAAGAAAACCCAGATAGAAAGTATTTAAGGGCCAAACTGTTTTATTTGAAATTTGAAATAGATATTAAATAAGTAGATGGCTATAATTGAGCTATAATAATATTCTCACTGCGTATTTCATTTTTACTTCTAAGAGTTGCTATTTAACTTTTTTTATAGTAGCTTTCTAAATGTTTACAGAAACAACATCTTGAATAAGTCTTTTTTTTAAAAATTATTTTACTTATTTATACATGAGAGACACAGAGAGGCAGAGACTTAGGAAGAGGGAGAAGCAGGCTTCCTGCAGGTAGCCCAATGCAGGACTCCCATCCCAGGACCCTGGGATCATGACCTGAGCCAAAGGCAGATGCTCAACCACTGAGCCACCCAGTTGCCCCTTGAAGAACTCTTTTAAGTTAATTTTATATTATCCCCATTTCTGTGTTTTGGTATTTTATTTAGGACAGTTTTTAAATTAAGAAAATGAGTATAAAAACTACTTCAAAGTATTCAATTTATAGCAATCAATTGTACTACTAGGTATTTATACCCCAAAGACACAAATGTGATCTGAAGGTGCACCTACACCCTAGTGTTTATAGCAGCAATGTCCACGATAGCCAAACTATGGAAAGAGACCAGGTGTCCATGGACAGATGAATGGATAAAGATGTGGGGTGTGTGTGTGTTTGTATATATAATGAAATACTAGTCAGCCATCAAAAAATGAACTCTTGCCATTTGCAATGATGTGGATGGAACTAGAGGGTATTATGCTAAGTGAAATAAGTCAATGAAAGAATTATATGTTCTCACTCATATGTGTAATTTAAAAAACAAAACATCATAGGGGAGGGGGGGAGAAAAATAAAACAAGATGAAATCAGGGAGACAAACCGTAAGAGGCTCTTAATCATAGGAAACAAACAGGGTTGCTGGAGGAAAGGGGAGTGGGGGATGGGGGAATTAGGTGATGGATGTTAAACGGGGCATGTGATATAATGAGCACTGGATGCTATAAAGGACTGATAAATTATAAACTCTACTTCTGAAACTAATGAAATATGCTATATATCAATTAATTGAATTTAAATTAAATAAAAACCAAAGTATTCAATTATTATTTTGCCATTTTTAGATTAAGCCTTATTGATGAGCATTCACGCTTTAAAATGTATATAATTCATTATATGGATATAAACTTTTGTGACAGAGTCCTATATTATGTAGGACCATAGTATTGGCACTAATATACCACATTTATTCATTCAACAAATATTTATTTGAATGTTTAATATAGTCTAGGCACTGCTATAGAAGCTTGGGTGATCTCTGTCAACAAACTGCACTCATGGATGACTTAATGATATCTTATCATATGAATGATATCATAAGTTATTAATATGAATGTTATGATATGTACTAATTTCTCCAGAAATAAGTTATGATATGTGAAGTGTCACCTACCACAGAAGCTCATTAGGGACCAAATGTCTATGTTTCTTATGTGTTTTAAACACACTGCCTTATTTTTATCAAGTCTCAGAATCCAAGAAGAAAAAACAAACAGGTGTTCAGAACACTTGTTTGCACGTTGTACAAACAATCTGGGCATAGTGAGCCATTCTTATCAGGGAAACTTTTAAAGTAGGAGCTATGTACCATTCAAGTGCCCAGCCCATAGCCTAGGGCCAGCCTTGCAAAGGAGGCTTTTCCAGATGAAATTTCAGTTGGTTTGTGAAGGATAGTGAAGCATAAAATGTTTGCCAGGCAAAGAAAAGAAGAAAATAATATAAGACATTCAAGGAAAGGTATGGATTCTTGCAAATATGTGACATGTTTAGTGAGTAGCTCATTGTAGTTTGAATATCAATACATAATGAACTCTTTATAAGTAATGGAAACCGCCAGGACCCAGGCACTGGTAATTTAAATAGTAATTTCAAGAAGATAGGCTATGGAAGCCTTAGGGATATGCTAGTCTTAGAAACTAGTACCTTTGGTTTTCACCTACTCAGGGATAGGATACAAGGCCTTGAGCCCTTTATAAGGTGGAGAGTTCTTCGAACCCAGATTAAAGCTGAATCTCTTCAGTCTGAATCTAAGGCTGAACCTCTGTGTACCCTTCAAAGGATAAATAGTCCATTGAAGAATAGGATAGAAAAAAATTTTCCCATCAGTTCAGGGAGATGACAAGGAAGCATATCTGTTTCACCCTAGTCTCTGGGTTGAGAAAAATAGGTTTCTTGGATTCATAATCATCGGCTTACATAGCTTATGATTTGAATTTACATTAGTCTAAAAATCTCAAGCTGATGGGTTGCCTGGGTGGCTCAGTTGGTTGAATCACCAGCTCTTAATTTCAGCTCAGGTCATGATCTCAGGGGTGCAGGATTGAGCCCATGTCAGGCTTGTCCCTTAGAAGGGAGTCTGCTGAAGATTCTCTGTCTCCCTCTCCTTTTGTCCCTCTCCCCCATACTTGCACATGTGCATGCTCATGCTCTCTCTCGAAAAAAAAAAAAATCTTAAATAAATTAAAATCTCAAGCTGAAATACCTCAGAAATAATGTTGAGTTGTTGATCCCCTGGAGCACCTGGCATAAACAGATGTAGAATAAGTGTAGAGATGTATGACCTCTACCCAGGATTCTCACATATTACAGCTATACTGAAAGTGAAATGAAAAATTAAAATGAGAGAATACCTAAGAAAACAATGAACTAAGAAAAGTTAACAACAAAATATATTAGCAGTCAGCCTGTCAAAAGTTAATACATGAAATGAACAGCATATTTAGATTCTAAAGGGCCTCATATAATAGGAGTATTTGATAAAGACTACAATTAGAATTATGTTTAAAGTAATAATTTTAAGAAATCAAAAATATAGGTTTATGCCAGAAAATTTAAAACTTAGATGAAGCAGGCAATATTCTAGAAAAATATAACAAAATTGAGTATTCATTTGATAGTAGCCATAAATTAGAAATTATCTAAATATCTATGAGACTAGTGAGGAGATGTTTATAGTGCCTATGAGATGAGCTAATAAATGATGGTATATTCATGCAGTGGAATTCTACATAGCAGTTAGAATAATTGAATAAGTCTCACTTTGAGTGAAAAAATGAAAAACTACGTTTAGTGAAAAAGTAAGTCATAGAAGGATATAGTTTGTACTTTTACATGTACTGTGAAAACATGAAAGATAATGTACAGTTTAGGGATACATGTGTAGTGAAAATATAAAAACATACACAGAAATAGTAAATACATAATTTAGGATTTTATTTATTTTGATATATAATACATTTTATTCTGTTCTTTTACATATTTTTAGTATATTTGACAGACAGTATTACAGTAGTTCCAGGTGTACAACCACTTATTTGACAAATTTGTACATTATGCTATATTCACCACAATTGTGGTTACCATCTGTCTTGCTACATTGCTATTACAATATCATTGACTTTTATTGACACTATCATCTGCCTTTTATTTCCATGACTTAGTTTGTTCTCTGTATTTATAGGTTTGATCCTGCCTTTTGTTTGTTTATTCATTTGTGTTGCTTTGTTCTGTTTTTAGATTCCTATGACTTATTCCATAAAGGGAGGATTGTATCTCTCTCCCCTTTACCCATTTTGCCCAACCCCACTCCCTCTCCTCTGGCATCCCTCAGTTTTTTCTCTTTGTTTATAAGTCTGATCCTGCTTTTTGTTTATTCATTTTTTAAAATTACATTTACGAGTAGAATCATGGTATTTGTCTTTCTCAGTCTCATTTATTTCACATACCTTAATACCCTCAAAATCAAGAGAGTATTAGAATTTAGGATTTTAGAGACCTCTCAGAAAGAAGGTAGGGAAAGAAGAGAATGAGATTGGGTATGGTCATATAATAGGTGCCAACTGCATCGGAAATAGATTTAGCAAGTGGTAAGATATAATGAAGATGGGATATGGGAACATGGCTGTTCATTATATTCTATATACTTTTGTGAAAATGTATGATATATATAACAAAAATATGCAAAAATTTAAAATGCTTTAAAAAACAATTGAGGGACGGTACAAAAACACATAAACCTTGTGTTCCCAATTTTTTTTAAATTTTTATTTATTTATGATAGTCACACACACAGAGAGAGAGAGAGAGAGGCAGAGACACAGGCAGAGGGAGAAGCAGGCTCCATGCACCAGGAGCCCGACATGGGACTCGATCCTGGGTCTCCAGGATCGCGCCCTGGGCCAAAGACAGGCGCTAAACCGCTGCGCCACCCAGGGATCCCTTGTGTTCCCAATTTTGAATTGAATTGTTTATGTTTAGACACTTAATAAATTATTTTGTTTTACTTCCTTCTTAAATCTTTTATAATCAAAGTTTGTAGGGGAAAATAACAAAATGATTTAACATGATATGGTCATTCTGGGATCAATCCCTTTTTGTCTTCCAGAATTCTGTTAGGACCGTGAAATATTTCCTGCTCCTAAGATCATTTTTCTCTTGATCTCTCAGTCTGTTTTCTTCCGTCCCTCTTCTCCTCCCTACCTCTATCTGTCTCTCTTTGGTTCTTTTTCTCTCCTAGTCCCTGTCTTTGTGGGTTTGTATTGGGAGTTATACTCTCTCAGTGCCTGGAATGAGAGGGGGGGCTTTGTCTCTTTAGGGTCTCTGATTTTCTAGCCCCCCCCTACTCCCAGGCACTGTTTCTCATAGTTGTACTTTCTCAGAGTCTTTTGCTTACTCTCTCACTTGATTTGCCTGCCCCCTTCAGTGTTTTTCTTCCTTTGCATTCTTTTGTGCCTGTTTGTATGTTCCACTCCCTGTCTCTTTCTCTCCCTCTCCTAGGGTGGGTTTGTCCCCTCTACTCCACTCCCCACTTTTTGTCTTTTCCTCATAGTAAAGCTCTCTCTTTCCTGGGGTGGTATTTTTTTCTCTTTTTGCAAGAAGGTACCCTCCTTCTCCCTCATCCTCCTTTTCTGTCTTCTTCCTTCCCTCCTCCTCCCTTCTCTTTCCTCCCCACCTCTCCCCACCCCCTCCTATTTCTCTTGGTCTCTTTCTTAATCCTTCTCAGGATCTATGAGTTACTTTCCTTATTTGTCTACTTATTTATATTTCATTTATTTTATTTAGGTAAAGCTACTTCCTCTTCTAATCCAAGCAGTCCAGCTCCAGACTGGTACAAAGATTTTGTTACAGATGCTGATGCTGAGATTTTAGAACATTCTGGAAAAATGGTACTTCTTTTTGAAATTCTTCGAATGGCAGAAGAAATTGGGGATAAAGTGTAAGTTTCTCCTATTTTTATTATATAAATGAGCCTTTTTATAAACTTTCTATTATGTAAACAGTTTATTTGAAGAAATTTGTTTTCTCCCTTTCTGAAGATGTAATTTATTTAGTAGTGTATTGATAGACAACTACTTTCCTTCTAAGCCACTAGTTCTGAGTACATATTCTGGTTATTTCGTCAGTGCTGTTTTCCATTTCTGGCTATTGCCCCTTGAACTTATTTCTTTGAGCCAAGCCTCTAGTGAATATCTATATTTCACTATCTTTAAAATTATTTTTCAGTCCATGCAGTGTGGTTCCTACTTTATTGAGATTTTTTTCCCCTAAAGTCATTTAGTTACCTTTTAATCCCCAAATCTAGTGGATACCTCTCAACTTTATTTCACCTCTTTGATTATTCTCTTTCATTTCTCCTTTGTTTTTGTTCTTGTTTGTTTTACTTCAAGCATTTGAGTCCCCATTCACTTCCCTGCATTCCTGCGCTCCAATCTCATTGTTCAAATTATTATTCAAAAAACATACTTTTAAAGTTTTGAACCAGACTTACTGTTTAGGTTGTTATAAGGTCTCAACGTGATCATAAAATATTTTTAAAATATATCTGTGATTCTTTTAATAACAATTTAACATAAGGCTTAAAATAAACCTTTTATCTTAAATTTCAAACTAAAGAAACTAATCTTTAACTTTATTGGGAAGAGATAGACCCACTATTAATACTTCTATACCATCTTTTAATATACCTTTACTGTTAACACATTCTAATATACTTGTATGTCTTTTCACTGGATAGCGAATTATTTGAAGACAGACTGTTTTATTATTTTTTATTAACCACTATACCTTGCATTTAGTAAGTACTCACTAAAATTGGTTTTTTGTTGTATATTGCCTCTTTATTTATACAGAAACAAGTGGTTCAATAAGGGATGATGTTGGCCTGGAATGGAGTGGTAGTATTGGAGGTAAAGGTTATATTTTGAAATAGAAACAATAGGATTTGGTACATTAATGTAGGGCAATAAGAATAAGAGAGTAGTTAAATATGATTTCCAGACTAAGTGGCTGGTGGATTATGGTGTTGCTTACTAAAATGGAGAACAATAGTAAAGAACTAAGTTTATTAAAGGTAATAAAAAAAATTCTGCTCTGGCCATGTTTGAGAGGCCTATTAGATATCTGTGAGAGATGTAAGTAGAAAGTGGGTATTTGAATTCAGAGTTCCTAAAAGTTCAGGAGAGATTATTGCTGTGACATGCTCATGCTTTTTTCTGCTACCAACTTCTATATTTTAAAATTAATATTTGGGGGGTACTGTACAAGAATTCTAAGAGTGTGGAAGAGATTTTAGTGGTCTTTTAATTTCCTAACCACTATAAGAATCTCCTATACCATGTTCATCATAGCTGTTCTAACCTCTCCTGTGGTAGAACATTTGCCATTTTAGAAGGTATAGTTGAATACTTCAAATTTTTAGAAATTATATCCCTATATTTAGTTTGTACTTTATCCCTATATCTGTTTCCCTTGGTTTGGTTAAAAATTGAACATATCTGCTGCCTGTTTTTACACTCTTAGAGTGAAGTTTTAAAGTTATAAGCCCAACCAATAGACATTATCAGTGTCAAGGCTATAAAACTATGCATTTCCGTAACTGTGATTACCACTATTTTTTATTTGTCTATCATTTCCTTATGGAAATTTTCACACATAAAAATAGCAGAAAAAAATTTATAGTGAATACCCATATACCTGTCACCTAGAATCTATACTATATTCTATATTTTAGTGTACTTTCTTTATTACATATAAGTTTATCTATGCATCTTATTTTCCTGATGCCTTTTAGTGTAGGTTGCAGAACTACTGTTTGAATTGTCTCCTCTTCGAAACCTGTCTTGTCCCTTTTAGCTTCCTCTTCTGAGTTAATTGATCTTTTCTTTATATGGCATAATTTCAGGCCTGACCATATGGTCTTGAACATACTTGAATTTTTTAGCACCCATCTTAAAATACAGTCACAGTAAACAAAAATACTTCAGCTGAGTTTTGATTAACACAGAGTTATAGTGAAGCTCGTTCTTCTTTATTGTGGACTCTATACTTCCATTCATGGAATCCAATAGAGAGGTTCTCCCAACACCTAAATAACACTGGTGGCTCATATTAAACTTATGGCCAACTGAGACTCATTTTTTTTTAAAGAAAAACTCCAACACCTAAATAACACTGGTGGCTCATATTAAACTTATGGCCAACTGAAACTCATTTTTTTAAAAGAAAAACTTTAAAAAACTATTTGTGTAGTGGATCTTTTGACCCAAGTGAAAACTTGGTATTTCATAGGACAAGAGATAAGTGAATTTTTGTGATTCTTAGCCAGTGGTGTGTTGATAAATGTTTGACAACTGACTCTTCAAAAAATGATAACAATAGAGAATGCAAAGAAGGAAGAAAAGCTGATATCTATGATAAAAGACTCTTACCATGAACCAATTTTAAGCTACCAACAGTGGTGGGAAAAAATGCTAACAATGACTTTCTTGTTTTAAGCAAGTTACAGCTAACTCCAGTACACTACTGGTTTCAGTCCAGCTCTTCTGACTTGTTTTCCATGATTTAAACATGAAATTTTTATTGAATTTTAATTTCCAGATTTTTGATATGTATGAATTTGATTTGTAGTGCTTCTGTGTTTTCATATGGGCCATTAATAAAATAGATAAAGCCAGAATAGTTTGTATAAGTATGAAAATTATTACCAATCAGGGCAGTAGTTTATGTTATCTGCAACTAGAAAAAGTTAAGAGATAACCATTAGTATGTTGCCACTTAGTCCTAATAACACCTATTTCATAGTGAGATTTTTCTGAGCTCAGTTCCAGGTTCCCAGAACCAGCCTTAATGCGGACTCAAGTCAGCCCTTTTCCAGAATAGTAGCCCAGATTCCAGATTAATTTCAGTTAAATAAATAATTAGTATTTCTAAGAATTTAAGTTTCCCAGTTATAAGAACTGCCAAAAACTTAATTTGTTGTTCATTAGGAATTGATTCAATAAAGTTTTTGATTCTAGGAAAAATAATCAATCTACTGAGGGATCAAGACTGTTGGTCATTTACACTGAGTACTAGGAATACATTCATTTCCTTACCAGTATTCTGGGAGTACCAACTGGGAGACAGTAGACCCCTATTGTGCAGAGTTTAGGAAGTCATACAATAGCCAATTCACATGTTGTTAACTCCAACAGCTGTTTCATAACTGGAGTTGTTCTTTTTAGTTCTACTAAATCTGAAGACCTCTAGCAATGAGTGTTGAAGGATCTTCTGGAGTCATAAAAGCATATCTTTCCTATAGTACAGCTTTCAAAATCAAATAAAACCAAACAATATGCTCGAACAGGTGTCTAGTTCCTTGTATACTGACCTACTTTGCATATATAAGGGAGAGAACAAACCCTCCTTTATCCTTTATTCTCTTCCTAGACTTTTTCCATTTCCTGTATATAATTATGTCCACTTCTCACCAGTGGAATAGATGAGAGCAGTGGTTTTCAAACTATTTCTCAGAACCCATGAAAATTGGTGAAAAGAGGAGGCTAGAGCAGAGGCTGAGGAGCCAGTGACGCTTTTACCTTCTTCTCCCACCAAGGCCTAAAGCACCAAGCAGCTTGCTTGCTTGCTTGCTTTAAAAAGATTTATTTATTTGAGAAAGAGCATCAGTCGGGGGTGGGTGGGAGGTGGGGTTGAGGGAGAGAGAATCTCAAGCAACCTCCCAGCTGAGCATGGAGCCTGCTGTGGGGCTCAATCTGTTAACCTTGAGATCATGACCTGAGCCAAAGTCAGAGTCAGACATTTAACCAACTGAGCCACCCAGGCACTCTTACTTAATAATAATAAATTAAAGTCTTGATTTAAATTCCAGTTAGTTAACATACAGTGTAAGGTTAGTTTCGGGTTAAACGGATGATGGAGATTAAAGGATGCACTTGTGATGAGCACCAGATGTTGTATGGAAGTGTTAAATCACTATAATGTACACCTGAAATTATTTATTATATTTTGATACCACATAAGACTTCATGTGAACAAATAATTTCATGGCTAAAAATATGGGTTAGAAAATACTGGGATAGAGAATCAGGACTCTGCAGACATATTTGAGATGGAGCAACAAAGTGTTTTTAGACTGTGTACAAGTCTAAAATTACTTGAATACTTTTATTAGGAAGACTTTTTTCTTGTATTCTCTAAATAGTCTCTTTTGTATACTACAAATTTTTAATTTTGATGAAATCCATTTTATCAGCTTTTTTTCCCCATAGATCATACTTTTGGTGTTAGGTCTAAGAATTGTCTAATCCCAAGCTACTAGGATTTTCTTCCTTGTGTTTTTCTAAACATTCAACGGTTTTACATTTTAACATTAGATTTATACTCCATTTTGAATTACTTTTTGTATAAAGTGTGAAGTATAGGGCAAAATTCTTTTTTTTTTTTGCATATGGATGTTGAATTTTGCCAAGACCACTGTTGAAAAGATTATCCTTTTTCCACTGAATTGCCTTTACTTCTGCGAAACACTATTTAGCTAACTATATAGTGTGGCTCTATATTTGGATTCTGTATTCTGTTCCATCGACTAGCGCTTGTCCCTGAATCAGCACTACACCATTCTGATTACTCTAGCTTTGTAAGTGTTGAAATCATATAGTTATTAGGCCTCCGACTTTTTCAAAGTTGTTTTGGCTACTCTGTACACTCGTCATTCTTTAGAATCAGCTTGTTAATTTCTCAAAATTCCTACTGTGGCTTTGATTAGAATTGTGTCGAATTTATAGGTTAATTTAGGAAGAAGTGATATCTTTACTTTATGAACCTTCTAATCCATGAACACTAATCCATTTTTTTAGCCTTGTTTTCAGCCAGTCTCTCATATCTCTGGATCTGATTGAAGATTTTCTTGAATTGGCCAGTAGGGAAAAGACAGAAGATAAAGATAAACCTCTTATATATAAAGGTGAGTTACAAGCTTTTCTATATCATAATTTTGAAACCTTCATTTAAACATATTATACAATCATTTTAACAATAAAAGAAAAAATAATCTCTAGACACACAACTTTTACATATACATTTTTCCCTACACATTCTTCTTGTCCTTATCTATATAAATATGGTCATTATTATTGCAATTCTAACATGAAATAAGATTTTTGTTCTTATAAAGAGTTTTATTGACATAATTCAGATATCATTCAGTTCATCCATTTTAAGTGAACAGTTCAGTGGCTTTTAATCTTTTCGTAGAGTTGTGCAACTTAAAAAAAAAAAAGTTGTGCAACTATCACCATAATTATCAACTGTCTTAATCACCACCAAAGAAACCCTGTACTCTTTAGCTATTACCCTCCTACCCCTGCCTTCCACTTCTTTAAATCTTAAACAGTCACTAATCAATATACTTTCTGTTTCTACAGATTGACCTCTTCTGGAATTTTCATAGTAATAGATTCATACAATATGTGGTCTTTCGTGACTGGCTTCTTTCACGTAGAATGTTTTCAGGGTTCTTCCATGTGGTAGCATGTGTCAGTACTTCATTTATTAGGCCATAAAGATCTAATAATATTCCATTGTATGGATAATACCCACATTTTGATTGTACATTTATTCATTCATAGATATAGGGTTGTTTTCACCTTTTAACTATTGTGAATAGTGCTGTGATAAATATTTGTATGGAGGTTTTTATTTGAGCATCCATTTTCACTTCTTTTGGATATATTACTTAGGAATGGAATTATTGGGTCATATGGTAATTTTAACTTCTTGAGGAACCACCAAACTGTTTTCCACTGGCTGCACTATTTACATTTCCACAGGCAGTGTATAAGGGTTCCAGTTTCTCCACATCTTCACCAATACTTAGCTTCTGTTTTGTTTTATACCTCAGAGGTATTGTGGGTTTGGTTAAATACTATGCAATAATGTGAATACTTAAATAAAGGGAGTCAAATTGCATATAAAAGTTATGTTTACGTTATGCTGTAGCCTGTTAAATGTGCAATAGGATTATATCTTTTAAAATGTGCATACCTTAATTAAAAAATACTTTATTATTAAAAGTTGCCAACCATCATCTGAATTTTTCAGCAAGTTAGAATTTTTTGCTAGTGGAGAATTTTATTTATTTATTCATGAGAGATGCAGAGACATAGGCAGAGGGAGAAGCAGGCTACTATCAGGGAGCCTAATATGGGACTCAATCCCTGAACCCCAGCATCATGCCCTGAACCAAAAGCAGGGCTCAACCCTGAGCCATCCAGGCATCCTATCTGATCAGGGGTTTGATAGGGACTACATTGAACTTGTATTTCATTTTAGGAAATATAACCATCTTAATATTAAGTCTTCTGATCCATAAACATAGGATGTTTTAGCATTTGTTTAGATCTTTAATTTTCTTTCACCAGTATTTTGTAGTTTCTAGTGTATACATTTTACATGTCATGTGTTAAATTTATTCTTATTTATTTTATTCTTTTTGGTGGTATTGGTTTTTTTAAGATTTTATTTATTTATTCATGAGAGACACAGAGAGAGGCAAAGACATAGGCAGAGGGAGAAGCAGGCTCCCTGCAAGGAGCCCAGTGCAGGACTATCCCAGGACCCTGGGACCATGACCTGAGCCAAAGGCAGATGCTCAACCACTGAGCCACCCAGGTGCCCCATTTTTGGTGGTATTGTAAGTGGAATTTCCGTAATTATATTTTTGGATTGTTCCTTGCAAATGTTTAGAAAAATTGAGGTTGGTATATTAACTAATTTATTAATTCTAACAGTTTTTAAGTCAATATTTAAAGGATTTTTCCATATACAGGATTGTATTATTTGCAACTAGAGATGATTTTCTTTTTCCTTTCCAATGTGGATTACTTTTATTTCTTTCTCTTACCCAATTTCCCTGGTTAGAACCTCTAGTACAGTGTTGAAGTGGCAAGAGCAAACATCCTTTTCTTGTTCTTAATCTTGTGGGGAAAGTATCTGATCTTTCACCATTAGTATGATGTTGTAGTTTTTTTCATAATACTGTTTATCAAATTGAGGAAGTCCCCTTCTATTTCCAGAGTTTTAATTGGTTTTTTTAAAATCATGAATGGTGTTAGATATTGTCAAATGATTTCTCTGCATCTATTGAGATGATCATTTGGGTTTTTACAATTTTGTTTATCTGGTGCGCATTACTTTGAATTGCAGATGTTAAACCAGCCTTGCATACCTGGGATAAATCCCACTGGGTCATGATGTATAATTCTCTTTATATGTTGCTGGATTCTGTTCACCAGTATTTTGTTGAGGATTTGTGTATCCTTATTCATAAGACATAACTAGTTTTCAGTTTTGTTTTCTTTTAATATCTTTGTCTGGTTTTGATATGAGGCTAATACTGGCCTTGTTTAATGAGGTGGGAAGTATTCCTTTCCCTATTTTTTGATAGAGTTTGGGAATAATTGTTATGAGTTCTTTAAATGTTTGCCAGAATTCAGCAGTGAAGCCATCTGGACCTGGGTTTCTCTTAGGGGTAGTTATCATCATCATCATCATCATCAACAACAACATTATTAGAAAATATATTGAAACATAAAATTTATTAATATTTTGTCAGTAAAAAAGCAACCTATAGAATAGGAGAAAACATTTGCAAATCATGTCTTGTAAGGAGTTAATATTCATAATATATAAAAAACTACTGTAATTTAACAACAAACAGATAATCCTTTTCAAAAAAATGGGCAAAAGATTCAAATAGACTTTTCTCTAAAGATAATATACAAATGACCTACAAGCACATGAAAATATGCCCAACATCATTAATCATGAGAGAAATGCAAATCAAAACCACAATGAAATACAACCTCATACCTATTAGAATGGCTACTGTCAAAACAAAACAAAACAAAACACCAAAAAAACCCAGTAAATAAGAGGTTGGTGATGATGTGGAGAATTTGGAACATTTGTGCACGACTGACAGGAATGTAAAATGGTAACAGCCACTATGAAAAACAGTATGGCAGTTCCTCAAAAAATTAAAACTAGAATAAATATGATCCAACAATACTACTTCTGGGATATACCCAAAAGACTTGAAAGCGTGGTCTCAAAAGAGATATTTGTACAGCCATATTCATAGCCACATTATTCACGATAATGAAAAGGTAGAAACAAACCAAGTGTGTATTGGATACACATTATTCACAATAATGAAAAGGTAGAAACAATCCAAGTGTGGATGACTAGATAAACAAAATGTGGCATATACACACAATGGAACATTTTTCAGCTCTTGAAAAGAAGGAAATCTTGTCACATGCTACAACCCTGAAGACATTATATTAAGCGAAATAAGCCAGCACTAAAAAGATGAATACTGTATAATTCCATTTACTTCAAGTATCTAGTCAGACTCAAAGAGACAGAAAGTAGTAATGCTACTTACTGTGGGGGAAAGAGTGAATGGGGAGTTGTTGTTTAGTGGGTATAGAGTTTTAGTTTGCAAAATGAAATAGTTCTGGAGATCCATTAACACAACTGTGAACTATACACTTAAAATGGTTAAGATGGTAATTTTATGGTATGTGTGTGTGGGTTTTTTTTTTTTTTTGCCACAGCATGAGATGTTACATAGCCAAGTGCTAGCAGAGATTGGGTACTGAGTTTTGTTTTGTACCAAATCTTTCTGCTTTGTCTTTTGTTAAAAATGCTAATTTTAAAAAACTGGTAAGAAATAATGGGACAAGAAATTTAAAACTCTGTAATGATTTACTTACTAAGACAGATTTCTATCTAAAATCAGTGGACATTAAATTAAAAAAATTATGAGTATCTACCAGCTATTATGCCAATGATTAGGAAACACAGTTTTAGTCCCTTTCTTGAGGAGTTAATAGTCTAATGGTGAATACAGATACTAAAGACAAAAAAATTGAATGCACAGGAAATTGAGGGGAAAGTATTTCTGCGATTGATTTAAAAGATTTTATTTATTTATTCATGAGAGAGAGAGAGAGACAGACAGACAGACACAGGCAGAGGGAGAAGCAGCTCCATGCAGGGAGCCCAAGGTGGGACTCATCCTGGGTCTCCAGGATCACACTCTGGGCTGCAGGCGGCGCTAAACTGCGCCACCAGGGCTGCCCTATTTCTGTGATTTAAAAAGGGGTTGTTCTAATCCTCTGCCTTGAAATATTTCAGACAGTTCCTTAGTATGCCTTAACCATATTTTTCCAAATCAGTCTATTAATAGGAAAAAAGCCAAATTGGGAGGGGAGAGATAGGAAGAGAAAAAAGTTTTTACCATTTTGAGCACTTGTATGGCATTAAGTACACCCATAGTACTGTGCAACAGTCACCACCATTTTAAAATTTTACTTTTGCCGAGGAACAAGTCCATGAAGCTCTTATGTTGTCATAACCAGAAGTTCCTCTCCCTGCAAATTAAATTTTGATTTTTTTCACTGATCATTTCATAAACATTTTGATGTCACTACATATATGATGTTATGTATATTACTTTCAGCTCTACAACAGTCTGTCCAGTAAAATTGTAATTTACTTAACTATTTCTCCATTATTATATATCAAGATTATTCTATTGAATTTTTCACTGTTAATAGGTAGTCTACTGTAGGAACCTGATGATAGTAGATTTTTAAAATTTTCTTTGGGTTAAATTTCCATGTAAAATTAGAGACTTTAAGGTATACTATTTTTCTATTTGAGAATAATACAGTATATGTTATGAATACTATTTATGGTACTCCTATTTCTTTATCTAAATATTAAAGTTGAGGGACGCCTGGCTGGCTCAGTTGGAAGAGCATGCAACTTTTGATCTCGAGATTGTGAGTTCGATGCCCATGTTTTTTGTAGAAATTACTTAACTAATAAAACTTTAAAAATAAATACATAATAATGACAGTTATCAACAATATAAAGAATACATTTAGGTTTCCTTTCTAATAAAAGAGAACTTTTTATTATTTAAATCTTTTCTGCAGATAATTGTATAGTATTTGAATGATCAGAACCCTGTTTTTCATTTAACAGCTATTGAGATATAAGCCTATTTTTGATGAAGAAATATTTTCAAAAAGGTTATATTGTGGCCGTTTAAAAATTTGAAGTATAACTGACACACAGTACCCTGTTAGTTTCAAGTGTACATCATAGTGATTTGATATTATTATATATTATGAAATGACTTCCATGATGTCTAGTTACCATGTGTTCACTGCACAGTTATTACACTACTATTGACTATGTTCTTTATGTTGTACATTACATAACATGACTATTTGATAGCTGGAAGTTTGTACCTCTCAATTCTGTTCACTTTTTTTGCTCATCCCCTAGCCCCTTCCCACTCTGGTAACCAACAATTTGTTTCCTGTATCTATGAGTCTGTTTCTGTTTTTTTTTTGTTTGTTTGTTTGATTCCACATATGAGTAAAATCATATGATATTTGTCTTTCTCTGACTTATTTTGCTTAGCATAGTATCCTCTGGGTCCATCCATGTTGTCACCAAATGGCAAGATCTCATCCTCCTTTATGGCTGAGTAATATTCTAGTGTTTGTTTGTATGTGTGTGTGTATTTTCTTTTATCATTTTACTTTATTCTTTTAGGTTGCTTCCATATCTTAGCTATTGTAAATAATGCTGCAATGAACATAGGGGTGAATATATCTCATTGAATTGGTGTTTTCATTTTCCTTGGAAAAATACCCAGAAATGGAATGATGAATCATAGTGTAGTTCTATTTTAATTTTTTGAGGAACCTCCATAGTGGCCATACCAATTTTACATTCCCACTAACAGTGTGTAAGGATTCCCTTTTCTCAACATCTTTGCCAACACTTGTTATTTTTGTCCTTTTGATAATAGCCAGTCTAACCTGTGTGAAGTGATACCTTATTGTGATTTTGATTTGCACTTTACTGATGCCTAGTAATGTGCATCTTTTCATGTGCCTGCTGGCCATCTTTATGTCATCTTTGAAAAAAATGTCTGTTCAAGTCTTCTACCCATTTTTAAATCATTTTGTTTGGGTTTTTTGATATTAAGTTGTATAAGTTCTTTATATATTTTTGGAATTGAACTCCTTATTGGGTTTATGATTTGCAAATATCTTCTCCCATTCAGTAGATTGCCATTTCGTTTGTTGATGGTTTTCTTCACTGTGCAAAAACAAAAACTTTTTTGTCTGATGGTATCCTAAGTATACTTGGAATATAGTGCTGTTGTTTTTAATTTTAATTTTCTAGTTCTGTTGATAATATTGATAATGTTTTCTATTGTACTCATTTTAAATATATTTTTAGGAAATAAAACTCTAATAGCATCCTGTGCAAATTATAAGCAGATGGTATCTTTTAGACAGGTACATTGGTTGCTTAAGTCACTATAGTAAGTGAAAAGGAGCATTTGCTCTTTATTTGATACTATTCCACATTGTCATTGATTTACTAGGATATTTACCTAGTAAAAAAAGTAGAATTACTTTTTTCCCCCCAAGCAAAATCTTACGTGGAATATTAGTACATTGGGTCTGGATTGTTAAAGAAGTGAAGAGTTCTCTCCTCCTTCCCTAAGTGGGATTAAGAGTCACCACTAAGCCACTGCCTCATTAGCACACCTCAAATTAGCTATTTACAAAACCCATAAAGTATTCCAGGGTTCATTTTATTTTGTAAGTATAGCGTACCTACCATGTACAAGGCACAACCTAGGTGCTAAGAATAAAGAAATTTAAAAAAAAGAGAACATATCCCTAACCTCCTAAAGGCTACATTTTTGTTAGGGAATACCAATAAGAAACAAATACATAGTTTAAAAATGCAATGGAGCAATAATGAAATACTCTAACAGTGATAGGGAGTTTTGGGGGACAGTATATAAATTGATCAGGCAAGGCTTTACTGATGTCCAGCACAGAACTAGACTTGTGGTAGGTCCATAGTAAATATTTACTGAAGTGGCAGGGTAATACATTGCACTTATCTGGATATTCTTTCCATATAGAATTATGCTGTGGTGATGCATTTTTATGTGCCCATTACATTTAAGTGCTTGGTATATACTGGCACTTTTTAATCTTTATCATTACCCCCCTTCTTTGTTTCTAAGGCCTCTCCTTATTGATGTATCTTTAGCATATATGTATATGGGTAGTGTGTATTTGTATTCCTTGCTTTGACTATGGGTAAGTATAATGTTGGCTTAAATGGGAATTTCTGTTATTTGTTATTAGTTTTATTGGTTCAACTCTATGTTCTGGCAGTACTTTATTATCTGAAAGACAAAGTACCAGAAAAGTTATATCATTTTATTCTACTACCATGAATAAATAGAAAATGCCCATTTTACTATATACCTGTAATACTGGAATTGCCTTTTCCCCATATTTAGTGGATAAAAACAATTGTTATTGTAATTTGTATATTTCTGAAAACTGGCAAGATTGAATATTTTCCCACATGGTTGTTAGTTTATATTTCATTTAATAAATTATCTTCAACAAGCATTCGTTTTAACTACTAATCAGTTTATCTTTTGTATCACTGCTAGTACTACTACTGCTGCTGCTGCTGCTACTGTTACTACTGTGTACTGTACACTGAACTAGGTTCAAGAGGTATTACAGGAAATCATATGAGATGATCACATATAAATGTGCCATAGTAGAGATAGACATAATTTGATATGGGATTTATGGTGATTATATTAAGTATCCAATGAGCTTAATTACTGTGACAGATACTATTCTAAGGGTTTTTTTTATCAACTCATTTAAAAAACAGTAACCCTATGCAGTAGATGCTCAGCTATCTCCATTTTTAAACATAAACACATTTTCACATTTTCTAAATGAAAATGCTAGTAAATGGTGAGCCTGGGATTTTAAAAAAATTGATATCTCTGATGACTAACCTGTACTGACTTTATCACTTTTTATATGTTAGATTCACAGAAGTGGTAGTGCAGATTATTCATTTGTGTTATCAGAGAAAGGTATGTTGAAATACTTTAAAAATATTAATATATTTAATTTTTATGATTAGCATGTTAAATTTAATAATTACCCTGTTCAGGTGAACAATTTAGAAATTTGACTCCAGCCCCTTTTTCATCCATCTATTTCAAATTCTTTTTTTCCTTAGCTGCATATGCCTTTTTTTTTCCAATTGAAAGAAATAAAACTTCTAAATAAATAGACTTTCTTACCAATTACAAAATTTTCAGCAAGGGAATTCCAGATTTTCAGTGTAAGTAAAGATATGGATAAGTAATAAACATGTTGAAAGCACCTTTTAAACTAAGTACTAAATTTAAGTAAAAAGTTTGCTGAAAGGGATGCTTTGGTGGCTCAGTGGTTGAGTGTCTGCCTTTGGCTCAGTGCATGATCCTGGAGTTCCTGGGATCTAGTCCCACACTGGGCTTCCTGCAAGGAGCCTGCTTCTTCCCCCTGCCTGTGTCTCTGCCTCTCTGTGTGTGTGTCTTTCATGAATAAATAAATGAAATCTTTAAAAAAAAAACAAACAAACCTAGAATCCATTAAAAAAAAAAAAGTTTAGGGGAACCTGGGTGGCTCAGTGGTTTTGCGCCACCTTCAACCCAGGGTGTGATCCTGGGGACCCAGGATCGAGTCCCACATCCGGCTCTCTGCGTGGAGCCTGCTTCTCCCTCTGCCTGTGTCTCTACCTCATTCTCTCTCCATGTCACTCATGAATGAATGAATAAAATTTAAAAAAAAGTTTGCTGAAAGACATAAATCTCAGTTTTGTCGATTTGTTTTTATGTTAAGATTCTAGAATGTGACTCTGAAGGGGAAATTAGTAGTAGTATGTTTATAGGTAAAGAATTGGAATGGAAATCATGTATAATAAAGTATGAAAATATTATAGTACTTAATTTGGTATTTTAGTTTTAATGTAAGTCTTAGGTAAATTTTCACCTCACAGTCCAAAAGTTGATCAATATCAACTTGTTAAAAAGGAAGGAAACCTGGCCATTTACAGATTTAATCAAAAGCAAGCCTCATGAACATAATGCAGTTTAACCATTTTCTTTTGACAGTTTTAAAGGATTCTAATCAAGGAAATCTTTTAAGAAATTCACATGTAGATGAAATAATTTTTAAAAGTACCTTTGCTATTCAGTATCTATTGGAAATAATCTGTAGTGAATTAATTTGTAATATAGTGAATTATACTTTGATTTAAAAAATTATATTTTGCTATGCAAATAAAATACATATAACCAGATTTTAAATGGTGAGCAGGGAAGAAAATCTGTTATTACTAGCAGAACAATATATACCAAATCTCTCGTTCCTTTTGTTGTTAAATTTTCAGGTGAAGGGAAGTGGCTGCGAAACATTGACTATTACCGTTTAGATGGTTCTACTACTGCACAATCAAGGAAAAAATGGGCTGAAGAATTTAATGATGAAACTAATGTGAGGTAGGAAACTTTTGGTTTGTATAGATAATTTTTTAAAAATAATTGTAAATCTGAGACTCCTGGGTGGCTCAGTTGGTTAAGTGGCCCGCTCTTGATTTCTGCTCACAACATGATCTCAGAGTGGTAAGATGGAACCCCACATTGGGCTCTGTGCTCAGCTCAGAGTCTGTTTGTCTCTCTGCCCCCCGCCCCCATTTCACACTCTCTCACAGTCTCTTTCTCTCAAATAAATAAATAAAATATTTTTTAAATCCCCCCAAAATATTTAAATCTACATATAGTAAAATTCAGTCATTATAGTGTGTATTTTTACAATTTTTGACATGCAAAATAGTCAAGATATAAAATGGTTTCATCACATCTCAAGAAATTCACTCATGGAATCATAGAGTTGGAGCCTTTTGAGTCTCACTTCTTTCACATTACAAAATATTTGAGATTTACTCATTTTATTGCATATGTCAGTAGTTTCTTTTTATTGTTGAGTAGTACTCCATTGTATGGGTGTATTACAGTTTGTTTAGGCATATCCACTTGAGAGATATTTGAGTTGTTTCCAGATTTTGGAATTAAAATTGAAGCTCCAAACATTCATGTGTCAATTTTTGTGTGACCTATTGATATTTCTAGGAGTGCAATTGCTGGGTTGTATGGTAAGTTTGTGTTTAGCTTTGTAAGAAACTGCCAATTAGTTTTCCAAAGAAGTACAATTTTGCATTCCCATCAGCAGTGTATGAGAGTTCCAGTTGTTCTGCATCCTTTTCAGTGCTTGATATTATTGTGGGTTTTTTTTTCCCCATTCTAATAGCTATGTAATTGTATTTCATGTGATTTTAGTTTGCATTTCACCAATAATTGATACTGAGCATCTTTTCATGTGCTTATTGGCCATTTTTATATCATCTTTGGTGACAAATCTGATAGAGGCTTTCAGAATTGACAAAATATTCCTGATCTCTTTATCTTCTGCAGAAATTTGAATCTTATACTTTAAACCACTGTAGGCATGGCGTGTGTTATATATGTGTTGTTGATGCTGCTTTTTTTTAATTTTTTTTAATTTATTTATGATAGGCACACAGTGAGAGAGAGAGAGAGAGAGAGAGAGAGAGAGGCAGAGACACAGGCAGAGGGAGAAGCAGGCTCCATGCACCGGGAGCCTGATGTGGGATTCGATCCCGGGTCTCCAGGATTGCGCCCTGGGCCAAAGGCAGGTGCCAAGCCGCTGCGCCACCCAGGGATCCCTGATGCTGCTTTTAACTGTTAGCAATTAACAGGCTTGAACTGCATTTGGAAGAGAATATATATATATATACATTCATATAAACATATGCACACACCCATACATATGAAAGCATGGTCTTTAAAAAAACATTTTCTTAGTTTAATGACAAGAAGGCCAGAGTATGCCTTAGTAAATCTTTTAAAGCCTAAAAGATACCATGCTGTGTATGTAAAACATGTTTTAATTCTAGCAGAGTCCTGAGTTACACTTAGGGTTAATGCTAGAGAAATTCCAGGTAGACCATAGGAAGAATATATTCTATTAGGTATTTAAAATCCATATAGTCTGGGAGATCTTACAAAGGAATGGTTGAGTACAGTTAGGTTATACAAGCATATGATTAAATAACTGTTTAAAGAGTAAGTACATTTTTGTGTTCTGTTTGCCATGTTCCTAAAAATTATTTCTACATGAAGTAATTTTATTTTGTAATCCTCATGTAGTCTGTCAAACAAACTAAACCTTCAACTTACGCAGTTTCCTGAATTTGTAAATATCACAGAAACATGCCATTCATATTTGATGACCATTGGGGAACAACATTGAGATTTGGATGCTGTACTGTCATCTTGGTATACTTACTAGCATATTAACTGCCCTAAATATATGACTAAAAGTATCTGATTCAAATTCATCTTCTCCCTCTCCTTCCCCCCATGTATGTATGTGTATATGTATATATATTTGTGTATATATATGTGTGTGTATGTGTGTATATATACGTATATATTAGAAGAGTTACTCTTGAGTAGCTAAACCTGTCGAGATTAAGTCCACAAATGTTAGAGATTATATTTGTCTATCTATCTTCTGTTTTCTCATGACTCAGTAATTTTCAGAAAACATAATAAATATTATTACGGTAAAGTAGTTGGAAAGACACATTAAGATAAACTTTAAGATAATGACCATTTCTAATGCTGTCTTGTGAGACCAGGGAGCAGGTTTCAATAGTCTTGGGTCCCTAGTTATCTTTAATACTGTTCTTTTTAACTTTTTATTTAGAAATAGTTATAGATTCACAGGAACTTGTAGAGATAGGCAGTGAGGTCCTGTGAACACTTCATGTAATTTTCCTTTACATACCTATAATTTCAAAAGCAAGAAATTGACACTAGTTCAAAGTATATATCTATGCCTTTTTTTATCACATATATAGATATTCTTGTAACAACCCCTGAAATCAGGTATATAAACCATCACCACGGAGATTGCTTTCCTACTACCCTTATATAGTTTACACTTCTTTCCACTGAGTTCACCACTATCCCTAACTTCTGGCAATAACTAATTTGTTTTCCATGTTTATAATTTTTCACATCAAGACTGATATAAATGACATCCTACTATGTGTGATCTTTTGAGATTTTTTTTTCATTCAGTATAATGCCCTTTAGTTCCATTCAAATTGTCCTGTATATCAATAGTTCATTCCTTTTTATTACAGAGTAGTATTCATGGTATGGATGTATGGATTTGTTTAAGGCAACCTGTACATCTATTACAGAGCATTTTGGTTGTTTCGAGGTTTGGCTCTTACAAATAAAGCTGCTGTAGCTGGAGAGTACCTAGATGGCTTAGTCGGTTAAACATCTGGCTCTTGAGTTTTGCTCAGGTCATGATCTCAGGGTCCTGGGATTAAGTCCCATGTTGGGCTCCCCACTCAGCAAGGAGTCAGCTTGTCTTCCTCTCATTCTGTCCTTCCCTGCCTGCTCTCTTTCTCTCTCTCAAATAAATAAATCTTAAAAAAAAAGCTACTGTGAATGTTGTGTGTACAGATTTAGTGTAGACTTGAAATTTCATTTCTCTAGTATAAATGCCCAGTTTATAATAGCTAGATTTGCAATAGGTAAGTAACTTGTTTAAGAAACTGCCAAGCTGTTTTCCAGAGTAGCTGTACCTTTCTGCATTCCCACCAATAAAGTGTGAAAGATTAAGTTTTTCTGCATCCTCACCAGCATTTGGTATTATTTCTATTTTTTTTTATCTTGGCTGTTCTGATGGGTGTGTGGTGGTATCTCATTCTGTCTTAAATTTGCATTTCCCTGATAGCTGGTTATGTTGAACAGTCTTTTCATAAGTTTATCTGATATCTGTATATCCTCCTTAGTGAAATGTTTGTGTCTTTTGCCCATTTTGTTCAGTTTTCAAAATTTTTTTTTCTACAAAGTTGGAGTTTATTTTTTTAATTTTTTATTTAAATTCAATTTGCCAACATACAGTATAACACCCAGTGCTCGTCCCATCAAGTGTCCTCCTTAGTGCCTGTCACCCAGTCATCCCATCCCCATCCCCCCATCCTCCTCCTGTTCTGCAACCCTTTGTTTTCCCAGAGTTACGAGTCTCTCATGGTTTGTCTTCCTCTAATTTTTCCCCACTGAAAATTCTTCATATGAGTTAGATATGAGTCATTTGTCTGATAAGTGGTCTGCCAGTATTTTCTGCCAGTCTACAGCATGTCTTTTCATCCCCTTCACAAGGTTGTTCACAGAGCAAAAGTTTTTAGTTTTGATCAAGTCTACTTTGTTAATTTTTTATATCCTGTTTTTGGTGTCAAGTCTGTGAATTCTTCCACAAGCCCTAGGTCATACAGATTTTCTCTTGTGTTCTGGTTTTATAGTTTTACATTTTACAATTTATATTTTATGTTTAAGTCTGAGGTGCATTTTGAGGTATTCTTCTAGAAAATGTGAGATTTAGGTCAAATTCATTTTTTCTCTTTCTCTTTTTTATGTCCATGCATATCCAGTTGCTCTAGCATCATTTGTTAAAAAAAGCCATCCTTTCTCAACCAAATTGCTTTTGCACTTTTGTGAGAAATCAGTTGGCTATACTCGGATGGGATTATTTCTTGGTTCACTGTTCTATTCCATTGGTCTGTATGTATGTCATTCTGCCATTGCCACATAGTCTTGAATATTGTAGCTGTAGATTAAGCTTTAGTGACAGATTGAATGACATCTCCTACTTTATTCTACTTTTTCCAAATTGTTTTAGCTAGTCTAATATCTTTGCTTTCATATATAAATTTTAGAACATTCATATATCTGCAAATGTCTTGCAAGGCTTGTAATAGGAATTGCATTAAATATCTTAGCATTGCGGGGGGATTGATATTTTTAGTATATTGAACTTTCTGTGAACATATTTTTTTCTATTTATGTGGATCTTTTATTTCTTTCCTCAGTGTTTATAATTTTCAGCACATAAGTCCTATATTTGTTTTGTTAAGTTTACAGTTAGATTTTTTAATTTTCTGAATGACTATATATGATGTCATGTTTTTAATTTGGGGTTTTGCATGTTCATTGCTAGTATGAAGAGATGCAATTGACTTTTGTGTTGATCTTGTTACCTGAGATCGTGCTGAACTCACTTACTTGTTCTAGGAGTTTATTTTGTAGATTTTTTGAGATTTTTCTACTAGACCATTATGTCATCTGCAAGTAAGGATAGTTTTACTTTTTCTACCTTTCTGATCTGTATGCTGTTTATTTCCTTTCTTGTCATACTGCACTGGCTACAACTTCAATAATATGTTAAGTAGCCATGATGAGAGTGAACATTCTTGCATTCTTCATATTAAGAGCTTTCAATGTTGATTAACTATGTTAGCTGTATAACTTTTTTAGATATTCTTTATCAAGTTGAGGAATTTCCCTTCTGTTTCTAGTTTGCTGAGAGTTTTTATTTGAATGGGTATTTAATTTTGTCAGATGCTTTTTCTTTCTCATTTGATATTGATGTTTTCTTCTATAGTCTGTTATATGGTATATAAATTGATTTTCAAATATTGAACCAGCTTTGCATCCCTGGAATAAACCCCATTTGGACATGGTATATAATTATTTTTGTATACTAAAGGTTCTATTTGCTGATATTTTGCTGAGGGATGTTTATGAGATATTGGTCTGTATCCAGTTTTTTTTTTTTGTACTGTATCTGATTTTGGTATCAGGATAGTATTGGCTTCATAAAAGGAGTTGAAGTGTTTTTCCTTGTATTTTCTAAAAGAGACATAGAATTTGTGTTGATTAATCTTAAATTTTTGGTAGAATTTATCAGTGACATTTCCTAGCTTTGAATATTTTTTGGAAAATTTTTAAATCATTAATTCAATTTCCTTAATAGTTATAGGATCATTCAAATTATTTCATGTTTAATGAGTTGTGAAGTTTGTGCTTTTTGAGGAATTGTTTCAACTAAATTTCAAATTTATGTATAGAATTGTTCATAACATTCCCTTATTATTGTTTTTATATCTGCAGGGTCTTTTTTTCTTTCATTGTGATGGCCTTTCTTTCATTGATACCATTGGTAATTTATGTATTTGCTTGTTTGACATAAATTTGCTAGAGGTTTGTCAATTTTATTGGTCTTCAAAGAACCAGTGTTTTGGTTTACTGATTTTTCTGGTTTTTTTTTTCCTGCTTTCAGTTTCATCTTGCTTTGACTTTATTTTGCTCATCTTTTTTTACTTTGTTAAGGTAGAACTTTGGATTACAAATTTAAGACTTACCCTTTTTTCTAATGTAAATATTAAGTACTGTAAATTTCCCTCTCACCATTGCTTTAGCTGGGCCTTATATTGACATGTTGTATTTTCATTTCCATTCAATTTATTGTTATTGTTTTCTTGGCGACTTCCTTTTTGACTCATAGCTAGAAAGTATATTAATTTCCAGATATTTGAAGATTTGCATTATTTTGTTGTTACTCCAGTTTGATTCAGTTCTGTGCAGAGAACATGTTCTGTATGATTTTAGTTCCTTTAAATTTGTTGTTTTGTTGTATGGCTGAAGATATGGTATATCTTGGTATATTGTATATTAGCCCTTGAGAAGAATGTGTATTTTGCTGTTGTTGGGTGTTGTATTCTGTAAATATTGATCTGATCTTCTTTGATGGGGTTATGTTCTTCTTTATCCTTGCTGATTTTTGTCTAATTGGGTTATCGATTTTTGAGAGAGGGGGGTTGAAGCCTCCAACTATAATTGTGTATTTTTCTGTTTCTCCTTTCAGTTTTGCTTAAATTTTCAACTTGTTGTTTGGTGTGTACACATTTAGGGTTGCCGTGTTCCTCTCTATCCCTTGTTATTTTGTTTGCTCTGAGACCTACCTTATCTAATATTAATATAATCACTCCTACTTTATTTTGATTGCTGTTTATATGGTGTATCCTTTTTAATCTTTTTACTTTCAACCCACCTATTTCATTATATTTGAAGTGAGCTTCCTGTAGACAGCATATGTTTGAGTCATGTTTGTTTGCTTGTTTGTTTTACCTATTCTTTTGGTCTCTCTCTTTTTTTTTTTTAATTTTTATTTTATTTATTTATTTATGATAGTCACAGCGAGGAGAGAGAGAGAGAGAGAGAGAGAGAGAGGCAGAGACACAGGCAGAGGGAGAAGCAGGCTCCATGCACCGGGAGCCTGACGTGGGATTCGATCCCGGGTCTCCAGGATCGCGCCCTGGGCCAAAGGCAGGCGCCAAACTGCTGCGCCACCCAGGGATCCCGGTCTCTCTCTTTTTTAAAAATTTTATTTAAATTCAATTTGCCAACATATGGTATAACACCCAGTGCTCATCTCATCATGTGCCCTCCTTAATGCCCTCACCCAGTTACCCTGTACCCCCCACCTCCCCTTCTGCAACCATTTGTTTGTTTCCCAGAGTTAGGAATCTCTCATGGCTTGTCTTCCTCTCTAATTTTTCTCCACTTAATTTACCCCCTTCCTTTATGGTCCCTTTCACTATTTCTTATATTCCACATATGAGTGAAGCCATATGATAATTGTCTTTCTCCAATTGACTTATTTCACTCAGCAAAATACCCTCCAGTTCCATCCATGTCAGTGTAAATGGTAGGTATTCATCTTTTCTGATGGCTGACTAATATTTCATTGTGTATATATATGTTGGTCTCAGCTAAATGGTGTATATAAATCACTTAAATCTTTAATTGAAATATTGACAAAAAACATTATGTTAGTTTCAGGTATACAGCTATTTACAATTAATATAAGGCTTCAGGCTGCCATTTTATTTTTTGTTCAATTTATTCTCTTTCTTTTTTTCTGATTTCTTATTCTACCCTTCCTATGGGTTACTTTTACCTTTTATGAAATTGTATTTTTATTCATCTATAGTATTCTTTAGTACACTAAGTATCTTTGTGTAACTTTCATAGTGGTTGCTTTAAGTATTATATTATAGGGACATAATTTATCATAGTCTACTAATGTCATCAGTTTACCATTTTGATTGAAATGTAGAAATGTTATGCCCTTACATTTCTTTCTCTTCCCCATTTATAATTGTCTTAAGTATTTTCTCTACATAAATAGATTACCACATCTGAGAGTGTAATAATTTTTCTTCAATTATTAAACATAATTTAGAAAAATTAGAAGGAAAATCTATTTTATTCACTCAGTTTTCTTTTTATTGTTTCTTCCTAATGTGTCAGTGTTCCTTCCTAATGTTTCAGTATTTCTTCTTTATCATTTCCATTCTCTCTACAGAGAAATTTCTTTAGTCATTCTTTTAGGGCAGATCTGCTGGCAACAAATTTTCTGAGTACCTTCATATGAGAATTTCTTGATTTGCCCTTCATTTATTAAGATTATTTTATTTTAGATGGATATAGAATGATGGGTTGGCAGTTCTCTTCTTTCAGCACTTGAAAAATGTTATACGACTTCCTTCAGGATTTCATAATTTCTTATGAGAAACCTACTGTTTTACTGAGTTGGGTTTTTGAATTTCACATATAAGTGATACCATGCAGTATTTGTCTTTCTCTTATATCACTTAGTATAATGTGCTCAAGGTATATTCATGTTGCCATATGTGGCAGGGTGTCCTTTTTTTCTCATGACTGAATACTGTCCCATTGTATATATACCATATCTTTTTTATCCATTTATCTGTTGATGGGCCCTTAGGTTGTTTTTTATATCTTGGCTATTGTGGATAATGCTGCACTAAACAGGAGAGTGCGTATGTCTCTATGACATCTTACTTTCATTTTTTTTTGTATATATACCCAGAAATGGAATTACTGGATCATATGGTAGATTTATTTTTAATATTTTGAGGAAACTCCATATGTTTTTTCATAGTGGCTAAGCCAATAAGTGAATGTAGATTACAATATTTTATTATAATCTCTAAAATTCCTAAGGGACTAG
The DNA here is from genome assembly GCF_905146905.1 of Nyctereutes procyonoides. Taxonomy (NCBI): domain Eukaryota; kingdom Metazoa; phylum Chordata; class Mammalia; order Carnivora; family Canidae; genus Nyctereutes; species Nyctereutes procyonoides. Next base: position 58,595,826 of record NW_026575125.1, on the reverse strand, counting down.
AAATTATTCCAACCAGTTAAAAGAAATGATAATTATTTAACATGATAGAGGTGTTAACTGTTGCTACAGTGGCAACCATATAACAATTTATATGTATTGTACATATGTATAATTACAATATATAAATATCAAACTAACATTTTATGCACCTTAATTTTACACACTACTTTATGTTAAATGTATTTAATTTTTTAAAAACCTTCTGTTTTTCAAATTGTTTTTCTTTCCTGTCAGTAGGTCCCGTTTCTTGCTTCTTTCAAGATTTTTTTTTATCTTAGTTTCAGAAGTTTGACTATGGTGTGTCTTGGTATGAGTCCCTGTTTGTTTTTCATTCAACTTCTTGAATCTGTAAGTTTGTGTTTCATCCTAGATTTTGGTAATTGTCAGCCATTATTTCTTTCAAATACTATTTTAACTCCCTTTTAGGACTCCAAATGAGAAAAACGTTAGATCTTTTATTATAGTCCTATAGGTCCCTGAGCTGATGTTTTGTTTTTCCAGCTTTTTAAAATTTGATTTCTACCTGTTGTTTATTTTTTTATTTTTATTTTTAAAAATATTTATTTATTTGAGAGCTGGAGAGAGCACGAGCAGGAATGAATGGCAGAGGGAGAAGGAGAAGCAGAACTCCCCTCTGAGTGGGGAGTCTGACTTGAGTCTCAGGCCCGGGGCCTTAAGATCATGACCTGAGCCAAAGACAGATGCTTAACTGAGCTACCCAGATGCCCCTTTGCCTGTTGTTTAGATTGGGTCATTTCTATTGGTCTGTTTTCAAAGTTCCTAAATCTCTGTTCTTTATATTCTGTTTAGTCCATCTATTGAGTTTTTTATTGTATTTTTCAGTTCTAAAATTTCCATTTGATTGTTCTTTATGTCTTGTATTTCTCTGCTGAGGCTGTTTGTTTTTGTTTTTCATTTGTCTCAGGTGTGTTAATAATTGCTTAATGAAGCATTTTTTATATAGCTACTTTTTCCATCTTTGTCAGACAATTCTAACATTTATGTCATCTCAGTGTTGGTATCTCCTGCTTGTCTTTTCTCACTGAAGTTGAGATTTTACTGGTTCTTGTTATGACAGAGATCTATTTTATTTTTTTTATTTATTTTTAATTTATTTATTCATGAGAGACACAGAGAGAGAGGCAGAGACATAGGCAGAGGGAGAACCAGGCTTCCCTGCAGGGAGCCTGATGTGAGACTTGATCCCAGAATCCCGGGATCACAACTTGAACCAAAGGCAGACACTCAACCACTGCACCCGAGACAGAGATCTATTTTAACTGGACATTTTGTTTATTATGTCATGAGACTGGATCTTACTTCAATCTTCTGTTATAACAGACCTCTTTTGACACATGTTCTGATGGAAGATGAGGTCACCCGCCTCATTTACTGTCAGTAGAGAATGAGAGTTCAGTCTATCCACTAGGTTGCTGCTGATAATATCCTGGCTGGGAGGGTGTCTCTGACACCACTTTGGCAATGTTACAACTATGTGAGGGTAGCAGTCTGAACTCCCCCACTTAACCTTTAGTGACAAGGGTAGAAACATACCATATTTTTCTGTACTCTTTGACTGGAATTGAGTGGTTTTAATGTTTATTTTAAAGTTTTCTGTCTTTCTGGGTTGTCCCTTGTGTGGTCCTTTGGCTAGAGAGAGCAGGATTTTTCTTGGAGATATTTGGCAACATCTACTGGCATTTCCAGGTTGCTGGGTTCTTTAGCACTCATTCTGGGATGTATGAGACAAAAGGAAAGCCTGTGGAACTCAGTGCCATGTTGTTCCTTAGGACCCAAGGTCCCTAGCCAGTCTGTCTCTTTCTCCTCACTTTTCAGAAACTTTTTATGATTGTTTTATATATGATGTCCAGAGTCTTTAGCTTTACTTATTGTGAGGAATATAGAACAGTATGTCTACTCTCATCTTTCCAGAAGAGTAAGTCCAAAGGTTCAGCTTTTTAAAGATTGTTTTATCTGTCATTTGGCAAACATATGTATATGTGTTTCTGTTGTATATATGCCCAGTAGTGAGATTGCAGAATAATAGGTACGTGTATATTCAGCTTTAGCTTATATTGCCAAAACAGTTTTCCAAAAATGATTGTACCAATTTGGACTCTGTCCAGTAGCATATAGGTGTTTCAGTTGTTCTTTATCCTCATGATCACTTGACAATGTCTGTTTTTTTTTAAGATGTTGTGATAGATATGTACTGGTAAGGCTTGATTGTCTTAATCTGTACTTCCCTGATAACTAATTCCAAGTGGTTTATAGGTTTAAATGTGGAAGGTAAAACAAAAGTTTTAGAAGGAAACAGCAAAGAATATTTTCGTGATCTACATTAAGAAAGCTTTCATAGGGGTGCCTGGATGGCTCAGTCAGCTAAGAGTCCGACTCGTGATTTCAGTCCAGGTTATGATCTCAGGGTAGAGAGATTGAGTGCTGTGTTGGTGATTGGGAGAGAGGGGGGGCATCCACACTCAGCAGGGAGTCTGCTTGAGATTCTCCCTCTCTCCCTCTCTCTTCCTCCTTCCCTCTGCCCCTTCCCCCCTTACATGCTTGCTCTGTCTCCAACAAAAAAAAAAAGAGAAAAGAAAAATTTCATAAACAAGACACACAAAGTACTAACCATAAAAGGAAAATTGATAAGTTGAACTTCATTAAGAATTCTAGTCATCAAAGGAATTTCATATTAAAACCTAAAAGGCAAAGAGTGTCTGGGTGGCTCAGTCAGTTAAGTATCTGACTTTTGATCTCAGCTCAGGTCATGATCTCAGGGTCATGAGATTGAGCTCTGTATCAGACTCCATGCTCAGTGTGAAGTCTGCTTGTCTCTCTCCTTCTGTTCCTCCCCCTGCTCACTCTCTTCTCTCTCTCTCTTTCTCTCCTCTCTCTCAAATAAATAAATAAAATATATTTTTAAGAAAATGAAAAGGCAAGCCACAAAGTAGAAGCTATTTTCTCATTTTAAAAGATAATATGGAAAAACACACAGACAGTAAATGTTAATATTTGTAATTCAGTAGACCAGATATAACCATGGTTAGAGTTTCTGTGCTAATACAGGCATACCTTTTGTTTGTTTTGAGGTTTGTTTTCATTTTTTTTTATTGAAGTAAAATTAACATACAGTGTCACATTACTTTCAGGTATAGAATATGATTCAACAGTTCTATACATTCCTCAGTGCTCATCAAAATAAACATAGTCTTGATCCTCTTTATCTATTACACCCCTCCACCACCCACTTCCCCTCTGGCAACCATCAGTTCTCTGTATTTGTATTTAAGAGTCTGGTGTTTCGTCGTCTCTTTTTTGTTCATTTTTTCCCTTAATTTCCACATGAGTGAAATCATATGGTATTTGTCTTTCTCTGTCTGGCTTATTTCATTTAGCAGTAAACTCTCTAGGTCCATCCATGTTGTCTCAAGTGGCACGATCTTGTTCTTTTTTATAGCTGAGTAATATTCCATTGTGTGTGTGTGTGTGTGTGTGTATACACATACCACATCTTCTTTACCCATTCATTTATCAGTGGACACTTAGGTTGTTCTCATATCTTGGCTATTGTAAATAGTGCTATTATAATTAAACATAGGGGTGCATATCTTTTTTGTAGTAGTGTTTTTTCATTTTCTTTGGGTAAATGCCCAGTAGTGGAATTACTATCATATGGTAATTCTATTTTTAATTTTTTGAGAACTTCCATACTGTTTCCACAGTGACTGTACCAATTTGCATCCCCACCAACAATGCACAGGGGTTCTTTTTTTCTCTACATCCTTACTAACACTTGTTATTTCTTGTGTTTTTGGTTTAGTCATTCTGACAGGTGTGAGATAACTCATTGTGGTTTTGAATTGTAGCTCCCTGATGAATAGTGATGTTGAGCATCTTTTCATGTGTCTATTGATCATCTTTATGTCTTATTTAGAAAAATTTCTATTCAGATCCCCTGGGGAACCCCCTTGAGTTTTTTTGGTGTTGAGCTGTATAAGCTCTTTATATATTTTGGATATTAACCCCTTATTGGATATGTCATTTGCAAATACCTAGGGGAAGCTACTTTCAATACATAGATCCAAAAAGGACCCTTAGCCAGAATATACAAAGAATTCTTAAAAATGAGTAGGATAAACCATATATTCCCATAGAAAGATGAGAAAAGAACTTCAGAAGGACTTTATGGTATGCCGATGGCCAATAAACATGTGCAACAAAAAGGTACTTCTCTTTTTTTATCATCAGAGAAATGCAAGTTAAAAACATTTTTGAGGGATGCCTGGGTGGCTCAGTGGTTGAGCCATCTGCCTTTGGCTCAGTTCATGATCCTGGGGTCCTGGGATCAGTTCATGATCCTGGGGTCCTGGGATCGAGTTTCGCATCAGATTCCTGCAGGGAGTCTGCTTTGCCCTCTGCCTATGTCTCTGCCTCTCTCTCTGTGTCTCTCATGACTAAATAAATAAAATTTATTTAAAAAACTGTTTTGATAAACTGTGGGAAACTGTTTCAGTGAAGAGAGGGTAGTCTCTTCGACAAATGGAATTGAAACAATTGGATATTCGTAGACTTAAACAAACCTTGACCTAACCCTTACCCCTACTCAAAAATCAAGTCAAATGGGTCATAAATCTGAATGTGAAACATTATACTTGTTTATGAAAGCAGAGAGGAAAATCTTCAGGAACTAAATTTAGGCAAAGATTTTTTTTTAGTCATGACACCAAAGTGATACAATCTATTAAAGAAAAAAGTCAATAATTGGACAATCAAAATTAAAACCTTTTGTCTATGATGACCCTGTTAAGAAAAGAAAAAGACAAGCCACAGACTTAGAGAAAATATTTGCAAAATAGCATATTTAATAAAGGGATCATATTCAGAATGTATAAAAATTCTTTAAATGTAACAGTAAGAAAACCTGTAATTTTCAGTTAGAAAATTGACAAAGGACTGCAACTGACATTTCATTTAAAAGGATCTATGCACAGTAAATAAACGCTTGAAAAAATGTTCATCATTAGCCAATAGGGTAATGTAAACTGAAACCACAACAGGATGGCACTTCATATTTATCAGAATGGCTAAAATTAAAAATAGTAACACTACCAAATGCTGGTAAGGATGCAGAAAAAGTGGATCTCTCCTACAATGCTGATAAGAATGTAAAATGGCACAGCCACTCTTCCTGGAGAACAACTTGGTGGTTGTTTTTTTAAAAACTAAACAACCATATTCTTACCATTGAACCTTGCAATCACACTTTTGAAAATTTATGCCAGAGAAATGAAAACTTATTTTCATATAGAAACCTATACACAGGTAGGTGTCCATAGCAGCTTTATTTGCAATAGTCAAAAACTGGAAATAACCCAAGTGTCTTATGACATGTGAGTGGATAAACCAATTACGTTATATCTATATCTTGGAATAGTACTTCACAATAAAAAGGAATGAACTATTGGTACTGATCCATAGAGCTTGGATGAATCTCAAGGGCATTATGCTGAATGAAAAATGCCGCTTTCAAAAGATTACATACTATATAATTCCTTTCATATGGCATTCTTGATGTGACAAAATTATAGTGATGGAGAACAGATTGGTGGTTGTCAGGGATTAGGGTTGGTGGGGAGAAGGTGTAAATATTAAGGGATAACACGAAAGAGGATTTTTTTGTGGTGATGGAACAGTTCTATGTCATGCTTCTGATAATGGTTGCCTGATCCTACATATATGATGAATTTCATAAAGCTATACACCAAACAAAAAAGTACTTATAAGAACTGGTGAAATCAAATAAGCTTGAGTTAACAGTATTGTACCAACATTATTTCCTGGTTTTGACAATGTACTGTAGTTATATAAGTTGTTATCATTATCCTAATGAACTGGATGAAGGGTACATGTGAACTCTCTAAACTACTGTTACGAATTCTTGTGAACCTGAAGCTATTTTTTTTTAAGTTTACAATTAAAACAGGTAATATCATGAGTTATCAAGGATCTGGAACAATTGAAACTCTCACACACTGCTGGTGGTAATGTAAATTGGAGTAACCACTTTGGGGAACTATTTGTTCAGCTTTAACAGTGCTATATACATACCCCATGACCCAGCAATTCTACTCTTGGGTATATCAGAAATGCTTACATGTCCAAAGCATATACCCAGAAGGTTTATAGCAGCATTATTCAAATAGTTCATATTTTAATTGTTTGTATATTTTAATGCTGATGTATTAGTGTTAGGAAAATCTAAAAATATCCTGGTTAGTTTATCTCAGTATGGATTTACATATTCCATACTGAATAATATTAAAGGTTAAATAGATGTAAAATATTCTGAATACTTGTTCATTTACTTCACTTTATTTTTCATTGGGCATAAAATTACATAGTTTTGTTTCCCACGTACATGGTTTTATAAACCAGAATATGTCATTGATCACATCAATACCATGTAAATAAATGCCTCCATTATTGTAAATTAGACTGCAGATTTTTTTTTGTCTTGTAATTGCACTCCTTTAGTGCAGTGACTGGATATTTTTTCATCTTTTGTATTAGCAATCTAGCTCAGGGATGCATAGCAGCTTCATAAACATGCTTTTATTAAGCCCATTCAACTCTTAATTACTGGATAGATAACAAACAATTGTGAAGCTCTCTACGAGGTTTCCTGTTTTTTTCTGTGTGTGTTTGTGTGTGTTTTTAACCTACATAGTTTATGCCATTCTATATGCTTGATCCTTTCACTGGTATGGAATAGATGTAAACAACTGGAATAATAATGGAGACCCAGTTGTTCATAATCCCTTAAATATGTCCACTAACTAAAGAAAGCACAGTTTGTTCTCTATAATGAGTATTATAGAGAAATATAAAGAAGAAAATAAATATCATAATTCCACTGACCCAAGAGAACTATTAACATTGTAAGCATGTATGTTTTGATTTTTAGTGCAGATGCAATTATACTTGATAATATTCTATATCCTGCTTTTTTCACATAATATTATAGATTTTTATTTGTTATGTAACTCATTGAATAGGTAGAATGTAATCTAGTCCTCTTTGTGTACATATTCTTTATTTTCAACCTTATGATCTCATAAATAACTGTGAATAAATATATATTCTTATATTTCTGATCATTTCTATGGCCTATATTCTCAGATATGTGATAGCTCCAAATTAATATAAAACATGAATTGAGTGATCCCTGGGTGGCGCAGCAGTTTGGCGCCTGCCTTTGGCCCAGGGCGCGATCCTGGAGACCCGGGATCGAGTCCCACATCGGGCTCCCGGTGCATGGAGCCTGCTTCTCCCTCTGCCTATGTCTCTGCCTCTCTCTCTCTCTCTCTCTCTCTCTCTCTCTCTGTGTGACTATCATTTAAAAAAAAAAACATGAATTGAGTACCTGTGTTTATTTTGTACGGGATTTTTCTTAATTGTAAGCTCTTTCCTGTTATTTAAATTTTGAGCTTCACATTTTAGTTAGTTTGTTTGTTTATTTATTTATTTATTTATTTAGATTTATTTATTCATTCAGTCAGAGAGCGAGAGAGAGGCAGAGACACAGGCAGAGGGAGAAGCAGGCTCCATGCAGGAAACCCGATGGGACTCCATCCCGGGTCTCCAGGATCACACCCCGGGCTGCAGGCGGCGCTAAACCGCTGCGCCACCAGGGCTGCCCACATTTTCGTTTATAATGTATAAGCGTATGGCATTTTAGTCATTAATTTCCCTTCATGAAATTATAGAAAGTAAGGCTTGGTGTATAAAAGCATTTTATAGAGAATTTTGAGAGTTTATTATCTTCCAAGGGTTTTCTCACTCTTAAGTTGGCCAACAGTAAACAAATCATATAGTCATCCAATAGAATATTGTTTAGCTACCAAGCTTGATGTTTACCAAGAAATTGGAGGAAATGCTCATAATATGAACAAACTATATATTCTTAGAAAAAAGAAACCTGGGCAGCCCCGGTGGCACAGTGGTTTAGCACCGCCTGCAGCCCAGGGTGTAATCCCAGGATCGAGTCCCACGTCGGCCTCCCTGCATGGAGCCTGCTTCTCCCTTTGCCTGTGTCTCTGCCTCTCTCTTTCTCTCTGTGTGTCTATGAATAAAAAAAAGAAAAAGAAAAAAGAAACCTTAGGAAATACACCATAATTTGAATGGAGGTTGTTTCTGGGGATTGGAACTGAGTAGTTTTTTTCTTTAAATTTGTTTATATTTTCTTTTTTTTATTTTCAAAAAATGTTACATAAAATCTTTCTAAATTAAAGTTTTGTTTACATCAAAGTAATATATTTACATATTCTTAAAAAACCATTCTGTAAGGCTTGAGATCAAAACCAGTCCCTTGACCATCACCTTCCTACACGTGATGCTTGAATTACTGCAGGTAACTGGTTTCAACTCTTGGCAATTTTTCTGGTATTTACTTTCATATATCCTTTCTAAAATCTAAGGTGGGAATTTACCCACATGTACACACACACCTTTCCTTATTTTCTCAACATATTTTTTATAATATTGTCAAAATCAATTTGGGCAATTTTGACTATGTAAATAATCACATGTAAGCCATTTACAGTACTGTGATTACTTTTCTCTTTTTTATGCACATGTTTATTTTTGTTCAGGTAATGGTTTCTTTTTTTTTCTTCAGGTAATGGTTTCTTTTTTAACATTTGCTTAGTTTTCTGTGAACCTATCAACTAATTCATTCCCAAATTCTCAGATATATAAATTCTTGTGTTCCAACACAGAAGGTAATCTATCAGTTTTTCTTTTTTTATATTTATTTTTTATTCTTTGAGGTTTTTATTTAAATTCTAGTTTGTTAACATATAGTGTAATATTGGTTTCAGGAGTAGAATTTAGTGATTAATCACTTATATATAATATCCAATGCTCATCACAATTACCCTCCTTGATACCCATCTCCCATTTAACCCTTCCCCCACCCATGTCCCCTCCAGCAACCCTCACTTTGTTCTCTATAGTTAAGAGTCTCTTACAGTTTGCCTCCTTTTCTTTTTTCCCTTCCCTTTATGTTTATCTGTTTTGTTTCTTAAGTTGTACACATGAATGAAATCATTTGGTATTTGTCTTTCTCTGACTTATTTCGCTTAGCATAATATACTCTAATTCCATCTATATCATTGTAAATGGCAAGATTTCTTTCTTTTTGGTGGCTGAGTAATATTCTTGTGTGTGTGTGTGTGTGTATGTGCCTACCACATCTTCTTTATCCATTCATCAGTCCGTGGACATCTGGGCTCTTTCCTTAGTTTGGCTACTGTGGACATTCCTGCTATAAACATTGGGAGTACATGTGCCACTTTGAAACAGTATTGTTATATCCTTTGGCTAAATACCTAATAGTGTAATTGCTAGGTCATAAGGTAGTTTTATTTTTTACTTTTTGGGGAACTTCAATACTGTTTTCCAGAGTGGCTGCATCAGTTTGCATTGTGTAAGAGGGTTCCCCTTTCTCTACATGCTTGCCAACATCTGTCGTTTCCTTTGTTGTTAATTCTAGCTATTCTGACTGATATGAGATAGTATCTCATTGTGGTTTTCATTTATATTTCCCTGATGATGAGTATGTTGAGCATCTTTTCATGTATCTGTTAGCCATTTGTATGTCTTCTTTGGAAAAATGTGTATTCATGTCTTCTGCCTATTTCTTAACTAGATTATTTATGTTTTGGGTATTGAGTTTGTTAACTTCTTTATAGATTTTGGATACTAACCCTTTATCTGATATGCAAATATCCTCAATTCCGTAAGCTGCCTTTTAGTTTTGTTGATTGTTTCTTTCACTGTGCAGATTTGTATCTTGATGAAATCCCAGTAGGTCATGTTTGCTTTTGTTTCCCTTGCCTCAGGAGACATGTCTAGTAAGGAGTTGCTGTGGCCATTGTCAAGGAGGTTGCTGCCTGTGTTCTCCTCTAGGATTTTGATGGATTCCTGTCTCACATTTAGGTCTTTGATCCATTTTGATTTTATTTTGTGTTTGGTGTAAGAAAGTGGTCCAGTTTGATTCTCCTACATGTGGCTGTCCAGTTTTCCCAGCACTGTTTGTTGAAGAGACTTTTTTCCACTGGATATTCTTTTCCTGCTTTGTCAAAGATCAGTTGACCATAGAGTTGAGGGTCCATTTCTGGGTTTTTTATTCTGTTCCAATGATCTATGTCTGTTTTTGTGCCAGTGTCGTACTATCTTGATCACTATAGCTTAGTCATATAGCTTGAAGTCTGGAATTATGCCTCTAGCTTTACTTTTTTTTTTCAAGATTGCCTTGGCTATTTGGGGTCTTTTGTGGTTCCATACAAATTTTAGGATTGTTTGTTTAGCTTTGTGAAGAATTCTGGTCGTATTTTGATAGGGATTTCATTAACTATGTAGATTGCTTTGCATAGTATTGACATTTTAACAATATACTTCAAGTCCATGAGTATGAAATGTTTATCCATTTCTTTGTATCCTCTTCAATTTCTTTCATAAGTGTTCTATAGTTTCAGAGTACAGATCTTTTACTGCTTTGGTTGGGTTTATTCCTAGGTATCTTACAGTTTTTGGTATTTTTTTCTTTTTTGAACACATCCTTCTTGAAGCCCTCTGTCTTCTTGATTGGATTTTAGCTACTTTAGTAACTTGCATCTATCTAACTTCTCTCCCTATGTTTTTTACACTATATTATAATTGCATATCATTCACCACTACTACACTTAGGCCCTTGGGTATTGTCCTTCATTTTGATGTACTTAGTGCTTGCTCATAACAGTACTGTACAGAGTATGGACTTTTGAGTTATACATTGATTTTCTACATTTACTCAGAATCTATGAATACCTTGTAAACATGTGCTTTCCATATGTATGTTTATTCCTAAATCAGACTCTCATTTTCCAGCAATAAGATTCTTCCTGGGCATGTAAATCATCAACCTGACTCCTTAGACATGTCTTGTTTTCTTCAGTAAGTGAGAAAAGAATTCTTTGAATTCCTGATTGTTCAAAAAACTGCCTTTGGAATAAAAGGTCATATCATAATTAAAATATCTGTGAAGCACTTATTACTAAAGCATTTATGCATGTTTTTATTTTCAGAGGACGATTGTTTATCATTTCCACCAAAGCAGGATCTCTTGGAATTAATCTGGTAGCTGCTAATCGAGTGATTATATTTGATGCTTCTTGGAATCCATCTTATGACATCCAGAGTATATTCAGAGTTTATCGCTTTGGACAAACTAAACCTGTGTATGTATATAGGTTCTTAGCTCAGGTGGGTTTACAATTTACATTCTTTTTTTGTAGTGAAAGTTTGGGTGAAACTGATAATATTTTTGGAGTGCCAAACATACATGCATTATAGAGAAGCAAATGAAATTGAAAACAACAACCTTAACCTATACATAAATTAGTGGAAGTCAGTTTTGGCTTCTCATGATTTTCTGTTTTGTAGTTCATCCATGTCTATAATGTCAACGTTCCTAGATTGGGATGGATTTGCATGGGTAAACAGTTTTGGAATTTTCTTGCTTGTTCAGGAAAGTTAAAAGTTTATAGTTCTTTACTTAGCATACATAGAAAAGCAAGTAAGTTAATCTAATTTGCTTATAGATGTAAAGGTCAAATGATAATTGTTTTTAGTCCCTACCAGATACTCTCTTAATTTGAAGAATATGGGTAAATAGGAAGAACCAGTTAACTTATAATAACAAAGAATCATTACAAAGAATGCTTAATACTTTATAGAAAAGAATATTAAAGTAATTTCCTTTAAATATAAACTTAGATGTTAAAAAACAAATTGAAATTTAAGAAAAATGAGATAAAATCAAAGAGATGGATGCAATATAAGGTAATATAGATTTATAGAATCAAGTTGAATTTTTGCTGGTACATCTGTTTTGGGAATACATGCTATTCTTTTCACCTGCCTCCAACTCTGGGCTTTTGAACCAGAAACTGAATTTTATTGGTGGATCGATCCTTGCTCATTTGATCTTCTTTAGTACTTAATATAATTGGCAAGCTGTAGTGTAACCCCCTTCCTATCATTTAAGCTAAAAGCTCTTTATAGATAGAGCATTGTATTTGTTAATTTTCTGTCCTGGAATTCTAGAAAATAAGACTTGATAGAAAGACTATTTATAATGATTATTGAGAGTTTATTATGTTCCACTGAGAAGGAATTAAACTGCTCTCTTGAATTATTATTTTTATAACCCTCTAAAATCTTATTTCATGCACTTCTTTATTTCTGTTCACCTTGGTGACTACTCTTCTACTAAGTACAGAAATATATAAAGCAAGACCTGAATGCATATTGGTCAGGTAATAAAGAATGATTATCAGTAATGTAGTTTTCTTTTTTGTCAAGGTAAACTATGGTGAACAGATGAAATCTCTCATGAATTAAGCAGCATTGCTAATAAAACTTGCTTTATGGCAATGTATTACTATGAAGTTTTGCTGTTTTGTATTAACCAATAATTTCTCCTTAAGTTTCATGTGTACAAAATTTATTTATTTGTATATTGTTCCTTCTTTTTACAAAGGGCACCATGGAAGATAAGATTTATGATCGGCAAGTAACTAAGCAGTCACTATCTTTTCGAGTTGTTGATCAGCAGCAAGTTGAGCGTCATTTTACCATGAATGAGCTTACTGAACTTTATACTTTTGAGCCAGACTTATTAGATGACCCTAATTCAGAAAAAAAGAAGAAGAGGGATACTCCCATGCTGCCAAAGGTAAACATCTTTAGATTATTAGCGCAAACAAAACCTACCATGGACCAAAGATATTTTACTATTACAGTAAAAGTTAGTCATTTGGCTAAGGCTCAATTTCAGAATTTTCCAAAGAGAACAAAATCATATTTAAATCAGAGAGTGCTTGGTCAGTTCTCCACATAACACCACAAAAAGATAGTGTAATCTGAAATACATATTCTATACCAGTAAAAAGTTCAGCCTTATAGAAAAGTTTCTGAGTAGAAACCTTAAAGGAAACAGTATGTTTCTCTTTTAATAATCTCCAGTAGAGTGCATACATAATTTTAATATTTCTATATGAAATTCCTTAACATTTTTTGCTGTCATATAGCAGTTAAGAATCAGCAAAAAAAGTGTATCTTACTTGATATTTTTCACTGTCATAAAGCAACTAAGACTTTCACACTTGGAAAAGGATGCTTAGAAGTAATCTTGTCAAGCCCTCATATTTTATGTAAGTGGGGAAACTTAGGATCCGAGATATTCTGACTCGCTCATAGTTTCCAGCTAATAAGTGGCAGAGCCAGAAGTAGTATCTACATCTGTCTTCTGGCCAATTGTTCTTGGACTTTAAAAAAGACATTATTGGGCAGCCCGGGTGGCTCAGCGGTTTAGTGCCACCTTTAGCCCAGGGCGTGATCCTGGAGACCTGGGATTGAGTCCCACGTCAGGCTCCCTGCATGGAGCCTGCTCCTCCCTCTGCCTGTGTCTCCCCCCTCCCTCTGTCTCTCATGAATAAGTAAATAAAATTTTAAAAAAGACATTAGTTAGATTAGTATAGAAATTTATTATGATAGTACATATCATTTTAACCCTTTTGAACATAGAGAAAGCCATATATTCTCTGGTCTAAAATAATGATCTAAATATATTTAAACCTGTTTTACTTAATCTAAAAGGCCATTTTAGGGGGAATTGTTGGGGGGTTACTTTCCCCGTTGTGTTGGCTGCAAATTCAAGCACTTTATTTTAATAAATTAATTTTTTATTGGTGTTCAATTTGCCAACATACAGAATAACACCCAGTGCTCATCCCGTCAAGTGTCCCCCTCAGTGCCCGTCACCCACTCATCCCCATCCCCCGCCCTCCTCCCCTTCCACCACCCCTAGTTCGTTTCCCAGAGTTAGGAGTCTTTATGTTCTGTCTCCCTTTCTGATATTTCCCACACATTTCTTCTCCCTTCCCTTATATTCCCTTTCACTATTATTTATATCCCCCAAATGAGTGAGAACATACACTGTTTGTCCTTCTCCGATTGACTTACTTCACTCAGCATAATACCCTCCAGTTCCATCCACGTTGAAGCAAATGGTGGGTATTTGTCGTTTCTAATGGCTGAGTAATATTCCATTGTATACATAAACCACATCTTCTTTAAACATTCATCTTTCGATGGACACCGAGGCTCCTTCCACAGTTTGGCTATTGTGGACATTGCTGCTAGAAACATCGGGGTGCAGGTGTCCCGGCGTTTCATTCCATCTGAATCTTTGGGGTAAATCCCTAACAGTGCAATTGCTGGGTCGTAGGGCAGGTCTATTTTTAACTCTTTGAGGAACCTCCACACAGTTTTCCAGAGTGGCTGCACCAGTTCACATTCCCATCAACAGTGTAAGAGGGTTCCTTTTTCTCCGCATCAAATTCAAGCACTTAATATTCCTTGTAGCTGTTAAGAGAATTGGGAAAGTAGCTACCAGGTTATGGTGTTATTCTACCAAAGTCACTTTAGTCATTTGTTTAAAAACAAAACAAAACAAAAACCCAAAACCTCATATATCTTAGTTCTTCATATGATTGGATACATTTAATTAAAGCAAAAGGTAATTGTAATAAATAACTATCTAATGCTAATATAAATCAGTGATTTCTCCAGTTAACTTTTAATGTACATGTCAAAGTAATATGAACATTAAACGTTTGGAATTTTTTTAAATGTCTTTTTTCTATATTAAATTTTTTTTCTAATCAGTAAACTATTCTTCCATTTAAAGTTTACTAATAAAGCACCTAGGAAAGAGTTTTTTGTGACAACCTCTATCAGATCCCTTTTATAATGACCTAGGTCCACATGGGAGTTTAAATCTACTGTTTTTATGTTACATTTAAAACACTTCTTTAAAGAATACCATTTCATTTTAATGTTATGAAATACTAAATTGATGGTGATTTGGCTTTCTTAGTTATATCATTATAGAATGTGAGTGGGATCTTGAATAGTCTTTGGAAAATTTTCTGTATGTGAATTTGTTTGTATACCTTTAAAAACACAGAAACACAAATGGAATCATACAATATGTACTCTTCTGCAACTTGTTCTTTTCACCTAGGTGTTTCTTAAACATCTTTCCATATTGGTACATGTACTTCTGCTTTTTAAAAAGCAACTGCAATAGTGTTCATTTGCCTTGATTTGTTTAATTCTTATACCCCAGCAGCTTTCTTAGTTAACTTAATTCTGGTGTAAGAAGTATTCTTTTAAGGACTTGCATTTATGTTTATAATTTTAAAGATATCGATTTAAGTTTCCCTTTTCAATTTGAGAATGATTTTTATCTAATTAGCATATTTCCTAAAAAAGGGAATAATTTCTGATTTTAGGAATACTTGTTTAATTTGGTAAACATTTATTTACTGACTTTGAGGTGTACTGTGAAGGTATACTAAGAACAAGACATTGTGCTTTAAAGAAGTTTTTAAAAATCCAGCAGGAAAGAAATGCTATTTAATGTTATACGATGTCTGGGATAAAACATCTGTTTTATAACTTGGCACTCTGAGTTGTTAAAGGTGTCATGCATTTTCATTTATAGACTTTACTTACTATATTTTGCTTTTGGTGCTATAATTCTTTGCCCAAGAACAAAAAGGAAAAGGAATATTGAATGCTACATTAACACAAAGTGCTTCAACTCTCCCACAGCTCTTCCCAAAAGGAAAATAATAGTTGACTTTTAGTGATTTATTACTGGGTTTTATACTGTGTGCTGAACAGTTTGTTGAGATTATCTTCCTTAATCTAGCAGCAACTGAAAAGCTGGTAATGTTGTTTTCATTTTTAAGATGAGGAAATTAAGGTTTGAAGAGGTTATGTAACTTAGCCAAATTTACCCACCTACTTAGTGGTGAAGCTGGCCTTCAAACCAAGTCTGCCCAACTTGAAAGCATGTACTCTTAATCATTATGTACTTTTTTTTAAAAGATGTTATTCATTCATTCTTGAGAGAGAGAGAGCAGAGACATAGGCAGAGGGAGAAGCAGGGTGCCTCTAGGGAGCCTGATGCAGGACTCAATCCCAGGACCCCCGGGATCACGACCTGAACCAATGGCAGATACACAACCAGGTGCCCCAATCATTATGTACTTTATTGCTCCCCAAATAGAGATTAGAAAGTTAAGGTCAAATATAAGAAACAAGGCAGAGGACCTAGAATTCCTAGAATTGAATGGCTTTAGGATGCTTTATTTTATTTTAAATAAAACTGGGTTTTAAAATATAGAATGCCTTCACAGTTAATACCATTGTGTGATGTAACTTTTGAGATTGTATAATATAGCCAGTTTATCTCATGGCTTCTGATGTGGTAAAGTCCTCAAATTTATAGAAAACTTTAAAGTTTACACAGGACTTTCTCCTTCATATTCATTTACCTTAGGAAACTGAAGTTTAGAGAGTTTGTGACTACCAAAGTGTACATGACCAATAAGGGTTAGAGCTAGAACTTGAAGTTAACAGTTTTCAAATTGTATTCCAGGGAGCCTCCAGTAATTAGCAGAGGTACTCCAAGGCTACCATGTGGCTAAGCGAGTACTGGAAGGCCAGACAGGCAGCACTCCAAACACCACATCCTGTTTCAATCAGAGTCCTTCTCCTTTTATCTCTTTTATGCATTGGGCTGCAACATAAGATTTAATTTTTTTTAAAGATTTAATTTAAAGGGAGAATGTTAGTTCTTTTTTTTTTCCCTGTCTGCTTTTTATTCCCATAACTTATTCAGTACTGGTGCCTTTCTAACTATCACAGTAACTAAGAACTGTCAGGGATCTAAAAGGAAATACAAAGTATATTGTATGAGATTTACCTGAAAGAGGTGATACTCTATTTGGGGAGAGAAAAGTAACGTTCTTTAATAAAAAGAAGGAATTGCTGATGTAACTGGTACTGAATGTGTTTGCCATATACTATATGGTTAAAAAATGGAAGATGGAGCATTCAGGTATAGTTTTAGTGGAAAAAAAACACACTGGCCAATAAAATAGGTGGTTAGTATTTGGTTGGATTAGGAAAGAATGAGGTTTGAATGTAGGATGAAACAATTTGGGCAAAGAGAAAGATGATGATTTATGTACCAGACTCAAGGTATGATAAAGAAATTGACCAGATAAAGAGTTAAAATTGGATGTGTGAGTTGTGGGTAAGGTGAGGCCAGCTTATGGAGAGCCATAAAAGGTAAATGGAGGTATTTGGATTTAAAATAGTATTCATGGGGCACTTGGGTAGGTCCTTTGGTTAAGCTTTGTTCTAGGATTAAGCCCAATGGCAGGCTCCCTGCTCCCTGCTCCCTGCTCCGTGGAGAGCCTGCTTCTCCCTCTTCCCCTACTGCTCCTCCGGCTTGCGTGCTCGCTCGCTCTCTCTGTCTCTCTCTCAAATAAATAAATAAAATCTTAAAAAATAAAATAGTATCCACTATAAGTTCATAAACGGACTTGTTATATGATAAATGTGGGCTTTTAGAAAATTAGCCTGGTAGTAAAATGCAGGATGAGGACCTACATATAATAGGTGATGATTATGGAGTTAATCAAACGCTTCAAGAAAATAAGTGAGAGAACTCAATAACTGATGATAGACTAGATTTCAATAGATAGGCAGTGAAAAAATTTACCTAAATAATGAAGCTTATTTACCAATTCATTGATTAAAAACTTTTCAGGTACCTGCAAAGTACCAATCACTATGCTGGTTACTACAGATACATTGATAAATAAGACTAGGTTCTTGGGATCCCTAGGTGGCTCAGTGGTTTAGCGCCTGCCTTCAGCCCAGGGCGTGATCCTGGGGTCCCGGGATCAAGTCCCGCATTGGGCTCCCTGCATGGAGCCTACTTCTCCCTCTGCCTGTGTCTCTGCCCCTCTCTCTCTCTCTGTGTGTGTGTGTGTGTGTGTGTGTGTGTGTGTGTCTCATGAATAAATAAAGACTAGGTTCCTAATCCTAAGGAGTCTAATCAGTGTACTGTAAGCAAGTAAATAGAATTAAAGTTAAGGGTCCTATAATATAAATCAGTACAGACATTAAGGAAGGAATATTTAGCTCTTCCTTGGAAAAGTTGGAGATGGGGAGTTGACATTAGGAAGACTTAAACTGATGTTGAAAATGGAAGTGAGTAGCTGTTTGCATTGCTATAAGGGCCAAAGGTGAAGGCCCTTCAAGAGGAAGAGCAGGAAAAAGAAACATGCATCAAACAGCATGGCAAGTTTTAGGAGCCTCAAGTAGTTTAAAAATAAAAGAGTAAAAGAAGATAGTGGTAGAATAAGGAAGGGTAGGCATGGAGAAGAGGTAAGAGAAAAGACTGGAGAGACAGATAGGAATCAGATCATAGAAATTAGAGTTTGGACATTGTATTACAGGCTGTTGGATCAATTATAATGATTTTAAGAAAACCAAAATCAAATTTTTCATTTTAGAAAAATCACTTTGGGTATCAGTATTCAGGATTGATTGGAGAAAGGGAAGTAGATGCAAAGATACTTTTTAGGATGCTGTTTTTAATAGCATTTTATAGTCCAGATGAGAGTGGTAGTAATGCAGGCCTGAAGTAAGGTGATAGCAATAGGGATAGAGAAGTACCAAGGACAGTGTAAGTACTCAGTAAATTTATTTAACTTTGTTCCCTAGGCTTATATTTACAATTTTACTTAACTTTGCCCACTGCTGTTTGGTTTTGATTTCCTTTAATAAGTTGAAAATTAGTCCTCTCTGAAATAGGTACAAGTGGATATTTTGATATTCATAGTGAGAGATTTCTTGGTATTTGAACCTGTTCTTATTAGAGACATTTCAGAGTTGGTTCCTATTATTATAGTAAAATTGCAAATACCTTCCTTTTTTATACATCATGTTTAAGATGAAAGGCTGATAAAAATGATATATTTTCATTTCCCCTTCAAATTGTTTTTATCTAAATAATTAAATTGCATGCCTTTTTAAGATAATTTTCATTGTCCTTTGATAGTTATGAGAATGTTTATTTTCAACTTGGTATGTGATGATTATATTTTTTCCTACTTTACCACTTCCTCCTTAATTATTATATGATTCCTCTTCCTGTATTTCTGTTGTTTACTTTCTTTTACTTCTCTACTTTCTTTTTAAAAATTTTTTTAAAGTTAGATTTAATATCTCAGACTTAATTTATTAACCACTTGACAATTTTTCTTGTGTTTTTATTTTTGCAGCTCTTTAAAGGCAAGAACTATATCCTTTGTTCCTTTTCTTTCATTCATAGTGAATAATATAATGCTGGCACTTTTATATGGCCTTTTTTTTAAATTCAAGTAACCTTTGTAGTGATATTTAACTAAACTTTTTATTGTTCCTTAATGATTCATATGTCATTGAAAGGCAGTGTCAGACTTACTATTGCAGGTAGTAAAATTAAAATGAAGAGTGATTTGTCTGTCACAGCAGGTATGTGACAAAAAGAGAATTGGGAGCTTTAATTTGTATTTTCAGTTCTGTACTGAATTAGCTATCTTAGCTCTGTTTTCCACTCCACCTCAGAAATTATATTTTTAAATCCCCTCATTGGTTTCTTGCTGTTGTTGGTGCTGTTTTTCTTTTTTTGAAATGTAAGTCTTGTAGACCTGTGAACCCATTTTTAAATATATTGATTTTAGGGTCCCCTGAATCATGTCTACAAAGTGTTGTTACAGCTCTTTAGTTGTTCAAGGTAATAATGTTTTTCAGCCAGTTTGAAACTTCTAACATGATCTAAACTTAAAGTTTAACATAAGTTTCTAGTGATAAAGATTTATTGACTGATTATTTTTTTAACTGTTAAAGTAATAATTTGCTTCTGTTAACGTTTATGTAGAGACTGTGTTAGGGAAAGTATCTTTTCTGGTAAACTTATGAATTATACATATCAGAGATGAAAATCTTGGTCGGGGTCATGTTTCATAATATGCTTAAGTGAGTATGCAACCTAAGCTCTATACCCTTTATTAAGAAAACAAAAGTCAGTAACTTTGGTATAAAAGTTTTTTTATACTTCCTTTTCTAGCACTGTACTGCCTATGTCTTTTTAAAGGTATGCTGCATGTTGGTAATTACAGAGATAATAAAATGGGAGATTTAAACTAAAATATCCAAAGTGAGGCTTTAGATTTGCTTCCTCTACCCTGATCTTGTATATAATTTTTCCTTTTGTCTTTATTCCTTTATTAAAGTTTTAATATCTCAGAGCATAGTTTGTTGAACAGAAACGTTATTGGGCAGTGTTAATACATGGTTTTATCTTAGTCTTTTTTAACATTAGAGAGAAATATGCTCACTAAAATAATTTGATGTGAAGTCTAAAATTGCTGATCAGCCTATTTAGGGATCTTTCATACATTTACTTTTAGGAATAAAAGTTTAAAAGGACCTATTTAATTGTAGGGCACGTGTCAGTAACCTTTAGCATATGAACCACATGGTGGCACATAAACACAATTTTTGTTGACCTAGAAGGAGCCATGCTCATAATTGAAGCCTATATGAGGTTTGTTGTTATTGTTTCCTACTTTTCTGCCTCTTTTATCACAAGTTACATGTTTATTATTTAATAAAACAAGTTATAATATTGTTTCTTTTTATCCAGTGGCATAAAAATGATTATTCATCTGAATAAGCATAGACCACCAGAAATCATAATGTATTCTAGAGAAATTGTTTTAATTTTACAATTTCTTTGTAGGTTATAAAAGTCTCCTATTTAGTGTTTTTTTCGGATGGTTGATACCAAATAAAAAGAGCAAATGGTTTAAGCCTGTTACTTTTTCCATATCACTCATCAACTGTCCTTTTTAGGATGTAATCTTAGGCAAGCCACATAAGCTTTCCAAACCTCACTTCCCTCAAGAACATAAAAAGATAGTAGTACCTTTCTCACAGAGGACATAATCCACATAAAGTCCCGTGCCTAACACATAGTAAGTGCTCAAATGTTAGGTGCTATTTTTGTTTCCATAATTGTTGCTAATACTGCATTATACTGGGTACATTTCTCTGAAACCAGTATAGACATAAATTTTTGGAATTTCAGAGGAGTCATGAAGTCCTGATCCTTAGATTAAGCTTGACATATGGCAGATTAGTAAAGACTAAAAACATTTAAGAACCAGAGACCGTAATCTCAGCTAGACTGCAGAAGAGACAGTTTGAGTCTTGAATTCTTCTAGAGATCAATTATAATCAAGAGTGAATAATACTAAATATTAATAATCACTTTTAATGATATTAGCATGCATTTGACCATGAACTACAACCCTTTCTAACATTCAAGAATTTTCTTTCTTAAATAACACAATTGTAGAAGAATTGTCTGTTATGACCAGCTGATACCTCTGTAGTAATTTTTTATTCTTTCTTAAATAACACAGTTATAGAAGAATTGTCTATGTTATGACCAGCTGATACCACTGTAGTAATTTTTTAAAGTGAAGAAGTGCTTTCTAGTGTCCCTCCATATACCATTATACAGTAGACCATGTTTTATTTATTTATTTTAAAGATTTATTTATTTGAGAGAAAGAGACTGAGAGTGCATGAGAGGGAGAGGGAGGGAGGGAGAGCATGTTTGTAAAAGTTGGGGGAAGAGCAGAGGGAGAAGCAGACTCCCTGCTGAGCAGGGAGCCCAGTGCAGGACCCCTCGATCCCAAGACCCTGAGATCATGACTAAGCTGAAGCCAACTTAACCAACTGAGCCACTCAGGTGCCCCTGACCATACTTTTTTGCTGCTTTGTATCTTATTATATCCCCTTATAACACAGAAATTAAGGAGCCAGGGTTACCAAGTATTTTTTGGGAAAACATTTGGGTTAAAGGGACTTTGGTGCCAATGATGCTCCTGAATAGCAGCCTCCCTAACCCTGGCAAGATGCCTTGCAAATCACTGCTAATAGAAACATCAGCATCTATGAGGCCACTTTACTGGCAGAGTTGGGGATGCAATGCGAGCTTCCATTGGGGAGGATGTAAGGTAGCCTTCAGGAAATGTCTCCTTTTGAATGACTAAAAATATCTGCTACTCAAGATTCTGGAAATTCTTTTTTTTTTTTAAACTACTTTTTTTTTAAATTTATTTATTTATGATAGTCACAGAGAGAGAGAGAGAGAGGCAGAGACATAGGCAGAGGGAGAAGCAGGCTCCATGCACCGGGAGCCCGATATGGGATTCGATCCCGGGTCTCCAGGATCGCGCCCTGAGCCAAAGGCAGGCGCCAAACCGCTGCGCCACCCAGGGATCCCAGATTCTGGAAATTCTGAAATTTAAAATACCAGGTCTGTATTTAGTAAATGCTTACTGATTAAATAAAGTGGCAAGAACTTTTTTGGTTTTGTAGACAAATTAAAAGATATATCTGTTCTTGTAAGACTCCTAACTCTGGGAAACGAACTAGGGGTGGTAGAAAGGGAGGTGGGCGGGGGGGCGGTGACTGGGTGACGGGCACTGAGGGGGGCACTTGATGGGATGAGCACTGGGTGTTATTCTATATGTTGGCAAATTGAACACCAATAAAAAATAAATTTATTAAAAAAAAGATATGTCTGTTCTTTCTAGATTATAAGCTTCCTACTACTGGCCTGTTAGGGTAAGGATTGTGTCAGTGAATCTACATCACTATATTCCTAGCACCTGGCATAATACCTAGCACATAGCAAGTATTCATTTAAAATGTGGCAATTAAAAAAAAAGAAAAATACAAAAAAATGTGACAATTGAATAATGAATTTTTGTCCTATAATTGCACATCAACGATTGTAAGGCAGTGGTTGACATGCCTTTAAAATAGTGTCTTTTCTTGTGTGTAGTTCTTAACACTAAGAGTAATAGCATCTGAATAGCATCAGAATCACCTGGTGGCTTGATAAAAATTCAGATTCCTGGCTTTATGTAAGACCTACTGAATCAGTTTCTGGGAGTGGGCCCTGGGAATCTATATTTTTAACAAGGTCCACCCTGGTTTTATAGGTACAAGGTATGTAGTGGTGTGATTTGCCTTTATCGTTATTATCAGCTAAACCTTTGAATTAAGAATAACAATAAACAGTAGCTAACATTTATTGAGTGCTTTTTATGCCAGGCACTGTACAAAGGGCTTTACTAGTATTGAATTTTTTAATTCTTATAGCCACCTTACAAACCCTGTACAGTTTGTTTTTATCTTCTAGATGACAAAATTATAACAGAGAAATGGCGGCACCTGCATTTGATCTCAGTGTCATAACCAGACCTCATACCCTTTTTTTTAAAGCATTTTTAAAAATTTTATTTATTCATGAGAGACACAGAGAGAATGACAGTGAGAGGTAGAGACACAGGCAGAGGGAGAAGCAGGCTCCATGCAGGGTTCCCGACATGGGACTTGATCCTGGGTCTCCAGGACCACGACCTGGACCGAAGCCAGCGCTAAACCACTGAGCCACCCAGGCTGCCCAGACCTCATACTTTTTAACCGCTATACTCTACTATGCTGACATTAATTTGTTAGGTGATTAAACTTGTGGGAGAAGTAAACTGAGGCATTCTCCTTTGATATGACTTCAACTCAATTTTTTTTCATTTCCAGCTTTCTTTTTCATTGAGATTTAATTGATGTGTAATAGTTTTAGGTGTACAACATAATGATTCAGTATATTTATATATTGCTAAATGATCACTACAGTAAGTCTAGTTAACATACATTACCACACAGTTACAATTTTTTTCTTGTAATAAAAACTTTTAAGATCAACTCTCTTAGCAACTTTGAAATGTAGACTACAGTATTATTAACTACAGTTGCCATGCTATACATTACATCACCAGAACTTACTCATCTTATCCTTTGACAAACATCTTCCCATTTCACACACACCCTCAGTTCCTGGTAACCACCACTCTACTCTGTTTCTATGAATTCAGCTTTTTAGATTCCACATAGGTATTTGTAAACTTTCTCAGTCTGACTTATTTCACTTAGCATGATGCCCACAAGGTCCCTCCATGTTATTGCATTGACAGGATTTCCTTATTTTTTTATGACCAAATAATATTATTTTGTGTATATGTACCACATTTTCTTTATCCATTCATCCATCAGGGGAAACCTAGGTTGTTTCCATGTCTTGGCTATTGTAAATGATGCTGCAATGAATGTGGAGGTTCAGGTATTTTTTTGAGTGTTTTTCTTTTCTTCTGATTAATACCCACAAGTGGAATTACTAGCCCATAAGCTAGTTTTATCTGCAATTTTTTTGAGGAACCTCCATGCTATTTTCCATAGTGGTTTTACCAATTTGCATTCCCACCAACAGTGCACAAGTGTCCCCTTTCCTTCACATCCTTATACTTCTTTTTTTTATTTAAATTCAATTTGCCAACATATAGTATAATACCCAGTACTCCTGCCATCAAGTGTCCTCCTTAGTGCCTGTCACCCAGTTACCCCATCCCCCCACCTACCTCCCCTTCCACAACCCTTTGTTTGTTTCCCAAGGTTAGGAGTCTCTCATGGTTTGTCTCCCTCTCTAATTTTTCCCACTCAGTTCCCCTCCTTTCCCTTATGGTCCCTTTCACTATTTCTTATATTCCACATATGAGTGAAATATATCCTCATACATCCTGATCACTACTGTGACTTTATGAAAAAGCATTTTTAGTGCTATCAAGGTGTGTAATACTGAGGAATGTAGATTTCATCCTTTATTTTATTTTATTTTTTTTTAATTTATGATAGTCACACACAGAGAGAGAGAGGCAGAGACATAGGCAGAGGGAGAAGCAGGCTCCATGCACCGGGAGCCCGACGTGGGATTCGATCCCAGGTCTCCAGGATCGCGCCCTGGGCCAAAGGCAGGCGCCAAACCGCTGCGCCACCCAGGGATCCCCGATTTCATCCTTTAGTTACTACAAAATCATAGAGTAGCAAAGCTGATTCTAGTCCTCCTTAAGTATCTTGGATGCTGAACTCATCTCTAGGCCTGAGTCAGGTACAGCATAGTCATTAAGAACAGCAGCCCTTGGAAAAGACCACCTGGGTTTGAATCTTGACCATCAAATTATTTGACTTCTTTTGCTTGAAAGAAGCAAAGCAAAGCAAACTGTGCTTCAGTTTCTTGATCTGTAATTCTGAGAGATTTATGTTGTTATTCTTCAAAAATCTCATCCTCTTCGTTTTTATTTTCATCTCCTTCTGAGACTGTTAATAGTAAATGCCTGCCCTTCTGCTTTTATTTATTTTTAAATTTTATTTTTTCATGAGAGACACAGAGAGACAGAGACATAGGCAGAGAGAAAAGCAGGCTCCATGCAGGGAGCCTGATGAGGGACTTGATCCGAGGAGTCTAGGATCATGCCTTGGGCGGAAGGCAGTGCTCAACTGCTGAGCCACCCAGGTGTCCCTGCCCTTTTGCTTTTAGCTTCCATATCTTAGAGCTTTTCTTTTGCCTCATTCTGATCTCCCAACTCACTAAGTTAATTTTTAGCTATGTGTTTTCTGCTTTTTATATTGTCCATTGAATTATTTATTTCAGTGATTATTTTTTATCCCGAATATTTCATTTTTGGCTCTTTTTAGATAATTTTTGTTTGAATTTCATATTCATGATACCTTTGCTTATATCCTTGAGTATACTTTCATGCTTATTTTGAATTATTAGTACATTTTGTTAATAACTCTGCTTCAAATAGTATATGGTACCAGTTTGTTGTCACTGCAGGGATGGGGTGTATATATATCTGTGTGTTTGCTGTGAGTTCCTGGAATTCATGTTTCTTTTTCTTTTCTGTAGTTTCCGTGGGTTGATTGTGGTGGGAGAAAGCCAGCAGCCCATGCTGATTCATGATCTTAAAAATCTCAATTATATGGTGATAATAATAGTATGTACTTAATAGAGTTACTATGAAAATTAGGTATTCCATGTAAATTTCGTAAAATAATGTTAGCATGCAATTCTGTATTCAGTTTAGCTTTAAAGAAAATCTACAGATGTGACTTGAATTCAGATCCCAGCTTTAGAAAACTGTTTTGAAAAAAAAAATAGAAAACTGTTTTGATAGGCTAAAATATACAGCTAACTAGGGGTAAAAAGGAAAATGTGCCATCTTTCAGACTTTGTACTGTCCCAGAATTCTCTCACATTGTCTAGTGTTGTCAATCTCTATTATTGCAAATAAGATAAGGAAAAAAATGGTTAATTTAAAAATTTTTTCCTATTTTGAAAATTTCCAAATGAGAAAAATATAATGAGTACTCATGTCCATCACCTAGATTTAGTAATTGTTAATATTTTTGCCACATTTGCCTCCTCTATTTCTTTCTTTCTTTCTTTCTTTCTTTCTTTCTTTCTTTCTTTCTTTCTTTCTTTTTTTGTGTGAGTGGGGTGTGGGGAGGGGCAGAGGGACAGGGAGAGAGAGAAAATCTTAAGCAGGCTCCTTGCTGAGTGCAGAGCCTGATGCAGGGCTCGAACTCACAACCTGAAATCATGACCTGAGTTGAAATCAGGAGTTGGATGCTTAACCAACTGAGCCACCCCGGTGTCCCAAATTTTGTATAAATATATTATAAGATTATATTTTACTTGTAACTATTTCAGAAGTCTTTAAAATATAAAGATATTTCAAAAAATAGACATTCCAGGGATCCCTGGGTGGCGCAGCGGTTTGGCGCCTGCCTTTGGCCCAGGGCGCGATCCTGGAGACCCGGGATCGAATCCCACATCGGGCTCCCGGTGCATGGAGCCTGCTTCTCCCTCTGCCTGTGTCTCTGCCTCTCTCTCTCTCTCTGTGACTATCCTAAGTAAATAAAAATTAAAAAAAAAATAGACATTCCTTATATAATCACTATACCATAAAATTAATAACTTCTTAATTTCCTAATATCATCTATTACCATACTTGTATTCAAATTACTCCAGTTGTCTTGAAAATGTCTTTTATAGCTCCTTTGTTTAAATCAGATTCCAGGGACGCCTGGGTGGCTCAGCAGTTGAGTGTCTGCCTTTGGCCCAGGGCGTGATCCTGGGGTCCCATGATTGGGTCCCACGTCAGGCTCCTTGCAAGGAGCTTGCTTCTCTCTCTCTGCCTGTGTTTCTGCCTCTCTCTCTGTGTGTCTCTCATCAATAAATAAATAAAATCTTTTTTAAAAATCAGGTTCTGTTCAAGGTACACACACTATGTTTGATTGCTGTATCTTGTTATATTCCTTTTTTTAAATTTTTATTTATTTATGATAGTCACAGAGAGAGAGAGAGAGAGAGGCAGAGACACAGGCAGAGGGAGAAGCAGGCTCCATATACCGGGAGCCCGACGTGGGATTCGATCCCGGGTCTCCAGGATCGCGCCCTGGGCCAAAGGCAGGCGCCAAACCGCTGCGCCACCCAGGGATCCCAAGGATCTATTCCTTTTAATTTAGGGCAATCATCTCCCCTCCATTCTGGATTTATTTCCTCATGATGTGTTTGAACTTCCATCTTTTATATAGTCTGTAAACTGGAAGTTAGACCTAAAGGCTTGATTAAATTCATGGCAGGTTAATTTTGCCGAGAATGTTTATAGATGATGTAATAAAAGAGGTTAATATTTTTTAAAAATATGGGATAAGGCAAAGTGTGAATCAAAAGGAGTGATACATATTGAATACTTGTGCTATGTTCTTTTATACTATCTCATTTATTCCTTACAATAACCCCATAAGTTATCAATGGTATTATCCCTTTGCATTAAGGGAATTGGTTCCAGGAAATCACTGAACTATTAAATGGTAAAGTTAGAATTCAAAAAGAGAAAGAAACAAAAGTCAAATAAGGCCCTATATATAAACATAAAAAAAATTTACTGGTAAATCACTTGCTCTCTGTACCTTAGTCTCTGGTAAAATAAGAGCAACAAATTTACTTGACCTTCACATAAATAAATTGCTCCAGCTTACCATGCTGTCATTTTAGGCAATGAGAAGTATCCTTTAAGCATCAGCTAATTTTTTTTAACATATATACATTCACAGAACAGATAACTTATTGGTCCTTCTAGGACAGTCCTGTATCTAGGATTTTCTAGGACAATTCTGATATCCAATAATTTGTCCTATCAAATTAACTTTAACTTAGTTAAAGTGTAAAACCTCTCTGTACAGTAATACATTTTTTGTTTTTTAAAGTGAGAGGTCTGCTTTAGACCTCTAGAAAAGGTATTGGAAGTAAGAGAAAATAGTAAAAAACATCAGTAGAATTGTTCCAGTTAGCTGACCAAGAGAAGAAAATATTTTGGTGAAGAGAAAGATTAAATTCTTTCAGATGTTGCTAGTGGATCAGTAGGATCAGGTCTGAGAATTGACCGTCAGATTTAGCAATGCAAATGTCATCGGTAAACCTGGCACTCTGCTTAAGCACTTCATTTGTAATATTTAATCTCCACAGTAGATCTTGTGAAATAGATACTTATTAGGCCCATTTTACAGACCAGGAGACAGATTCAGAGATAAAATTGCTCAAGGACCTAGGGCCAGTAAGTGTTAGAACTAGAACTTAAACTCAGTAAGACTATAGATCTGTACTGTCCAATACAAGAGCCAGCTACATTTGCATTTGCATGTATTAAATTAAACTTTTAGCTCCTCAGTTGCACTAGTAGCATTCCAGGTGCTCTGAGGTCACGTGTAGCTCCCACTGGACAGCACAGAGATTGTTGCCATCATTGCCCAGAGTTTTATTGGATAGCAGGACTCTAGAGCCTGTGGTCTTTTTTTTTTTTAATTGAAGTTCGATTTGCCAACATATAGTATAACAGCTAGTGCTCATCCCAACAAGTGCCCTCCTCAGTGCCGGTCACCCAGTTACCCCATCCCCCGACCCACCTCCCCTTCCACTACTTTGTTCATTTCCCAGAGTTAGGAGTCTCTCATGTTTTTTCACCCTCTCTAATTTTTCCCACTCGTTTTCCCCTCCTTTCCCTTATAATCCCTTTCACTATTTCTTATATTCCCTGTATGAGTGAAACCATATGATGATTGTCCTTCTTCAGTTGACTTATTTCACTCAGCATAATACCCTCCAGTTCCATCCACGTCGAAGCAAATGGTGGGTATTCATTGTTTCTAATGGCTGAGTAATATTAGTGTGTGTATATATACATACACCACATCATCTTTATCCATTCATCTGTCAAAGGACATTGAGGTAGAGCCTGTGGTCTTAACCACTATACATAAAGTCTCCCAGTTTACAATAAACATATTAATTTAAGTCTTACCATTAAATTTTCCTCTGAAATTAAAAAGGCTGACACAGATCTCACAGGTCTTTTTATCTAATCAGTTGATTCCAGCAAAATTATATTGGTGTTTATATTTCAGGCAATCTTGTCATGAAATTGTCTGTTGTAGAGAGGTACCTGGAAAGCAAGGCTATATGTCCTTTCATTTTTTTCATTTTCATTTAGAGGAGTTTAGAAGGATATAACTAACGTGTTGGAATGATCATTGATTCTGAATTTCAACATAAGGTACTTAAAGTACCACAGGATCTGTATATTAATATCCTAAAGTATGTTACTCGTTTGGTTAGGTTGGGTCATTCAAATGTGTCATGTGACATTCTAGGAGTAGTGGAAAATTAAGCTGTGATACTTTTAGGGGGGGATTAAGTAGGTGAATGCCTCCTTCTGTCTCTTCAGTTACTGATGTTTTCATGACCAAGATTTTTACATCATACTCATTATTTTGGACCCATAAAAGAATATAAATTGCATGAGAGATTTGGTCAATATAAGAATCACTAGGTGACCTTATTTGTATATTATTATTTTACCTTTCTTCTTTTAATGTTTTCTTTCTTTAAGATGTAATTTGAACTGCTAAATATTTGTTTTCATTCCTATTTCATATGTTTTCTATCTATATCCTTTTTTATATGCTCTACATACCTATAGTTGAGTTAGGGGATGTTAACAGTATTTATGAAATAAAAAGGTAATATGAACTCCACATTGTATAGCGTGAGAATCAAGTTCTAATTCAAGCTCTACTTGGAAAGCTACAACCTCTAGAAAATCACTGCAGTCATATACAGTCTTCATTGACACTGTTTACCTCATAGTGAATGGCATGTGGCTTATGTACAAATTATAATGGATAACCAGTTTTTAAAGGTTAAATGCTGGGATCCCTGAGTGGCGCAGCGGTTTGGCACCTGCCTTTGGCCCAGGGTGCAATCCTGGAGATCCGGGATCAAATCCCATATTGGGCTCCCGGTGCATAGAGCCTGCTTCTCCCTCTGCCTGTGTCTCTGCCTCTCTCTCTCTCTGTGACTATCATAAATAAATAAATTTAAAAAATTTAAAAAAAGGTTAAATGCTAAATATATTATCTAGTTCTTTGAGAACATTCTTACCAAAGGAGACTTTGGCTCTTAAGTTCCACCAAAGTCAGAGTGGCAGGCCTGCTTTTTCCTTCCTTGAAACTGACAAGTTCTGTGGTTGTCACTATCTTATTTATACCTATAATTTGGGAATCTGGATATATTTTGAATGCTCTTTGGCAAAAGTTAGGCGACCTAAAAATATGATATGAGGTTTATGTGAACTTTATTCAGTATCTCTCTGGTTACTTATCAAATATGTTGCTTTTTTTTCCAATGTAGTTTGGGGAAAAACAGGCTTCAAATTTGAAAGTAGAAACTTTTTTTGTAAGATTTTATTTATTTATTCATGAGAGACACAGAGAAAGAGAGAGAGACACAGGCAGAGGGAGAAGCAGGTTCCATGCAGAGAGCCCAATGGGGGACTTAATCCTGGGACTCCAGAAACACGTCCTGGGCCGAAGGCAGGTGCTAAACTGCTGAGCCCCCCAGGCGTCCCAAAAGTAGAAGCTTTTTTTTTTTTACAAGGAATATTAAGTTTCTTTACTAAAAATCTAGACTTATTGAAGTAATAAAAGTTTTTTCATAGCTTTTTGAATGAGTCCTATGGCACTTAAGTATTCCTGTGGCATTTTATTTCCAGATATTACAGAACCCAAATTCAAAGTGATGGCAAGCAAAATATTTTGAAACCTGGCAAACCCCCACCCCCACCCTCAGGCAAAGACTTGATTGTTTTTAAAAATTTTATTTTCAAGGTTGTATTTCAGGATTGATTAGATAGGAATTTCTGTCAGCTTGCCAAATACTTTAAACTTCTAAATAAATTAACTTAAACATTTAATTTATCATTGATTTTGCTTTATTAATTAAACTAGTCATTTTTAAAGCTTAAACTAATGTAGCTGTTAGCTACCATGCTTTTTCTCAGCTTGTAAGCTTTTTCACTTATTGAAGGAAAAGTAAAGTTTAGACAAAGAAAAGGTACACATTTGGATATAATTTAAACCTCATTTTCACGACTGTTGGCCTAGTGATTGTAGATTCTGTTCCAGTATTGTTTTCAATAATAGTGTTGCTATAGCAACTAATAAATGCATGCTTCAAAGAGAAGAAACAAAAAGCCTCTCCACTGATTGTGTTGTATATTGGGATGAAATTTTTCTTTATTGTATGATTTGCTGTAGACTTTGCAAAACTGTTTTTCCCAAAAAAATATTCTGAGAATCCTGATACACATCTTTTTTTGCTGTCTTAATCTAATCATCTGTTTTCTTGTATTAACAATGCTACAGTTAATTTACAAAGGGAAAGATGTAGAAAGAATTTATATTAGAAATTCTGTATCTTCTTTCTGTTATTTGTGTCTTACACAGCACTCTAGAGGAAAGAAAGATTTTTGATCTCCTGTTTCTGAACTATGTAAATGAATTTTGTTCCTATAAAAGTCAGTTAGCTTAACACATGTAGTGTCTTTTCTTTGTTAAAATGAAGATTGTGGTAAACATACTTATTTAAGTCCTTGAGTATTATCAGCATAGTAATATCAACTATGTGTAAATACACTGAAATACACTAAAATTTGTCCGTTAACCTATTTTGTTGCAGATTTAGTAATAGTGAAGAATTGGAAGTGGCCTAAATATTAATAAACCCTTAAGTAGGAGAATAATTAAATAGATTATAAGGTATATCTATATAATTTATAAGCACCTTGCAGCCATTAAAAATGATGATTTGTATTTGAAGTAAAATAATGTCAATGAGGGAATCCCTGGGTGGCTCAATGGTTTAGCACCTGCCTGCAGCCCAGGGTGTGATCCTGGAGACCCAGGATCGAGTCCCACATCAGGCTCCTTGCATGGAGCCTGCTTCTCCCTCTGCCTGTGTCTCTGCCTCTTTCTCTCTCTCTGTGTTTCTCATGAATAAATAAATAAATAAATAAACCTTTAAAAAAAACTATAGTACAATCCCATTTTTATATAAAAGCATGTTTGAATGTAAGTGTAAAGTGTAAATGTGTGGAGAAATACATGACAGATAATACCATTAGTTATCTCTAGGTTTATAATAGGAAATTAGCATTGTTTCCTTAAATTTTTAAAAAAATTCTTTGAAAAGAAAGGAGCATCTGTGGCTAATAGAAATGATCTGAATGGTTTTTTGGTTTGATGTTAGGAGGGAACTAGTGTTTTAGGAAAAGGGTCCAAAATTCTTTAATGAATCAAAACAAAGTCACATGCACTTTTCCTCTGACTTGTTGGCATTTTAGTTGATTGTGGATCAAAATGAAAGTTATTGCATGGACAGAAGCTGAGCTTTTACCATAATCTGACCTTAATAAGGCAGTCATGTTTGACTGGAGAAGATAGATCTTAAAATCTGAAATTGGTGGGGAGAATACATTCAAATGTTTTGGAAGTGGAGTTTCCTAAGATGAGTATCTCCTAAAGATAAATGGTAAAATAGTTCATGTCAGGTTTATTGAAATTTTCGGATAATAAGGACTGACTTGATAAAACTCCCTGACAGTTAAGACATGTTTTAAAGAATATAAATGAGAGTGTGTGTGCACATGCCTGCACATGCACATTGCATACATGCATCTCTGGAAAGGCTTTCTTTCTAACCATAAGAAAGTAATTAATGTATGAACTGTTGTGTTTATAATTGAGAAATAAATACTACACTTAATTGACATACGATTTATTTCCACAGAATTGGGTGTTTAATCTAATTCTGCTATTCTTATAACATCCTGTTATACATGTGAGTGGAGAGGATTTCATTTTGTTTGAGAGTCATAGCTAGACTAAATTATTATTCATTATTACAGAGAGAATTAGTGGCACAGCTGAAAGTAAATTAAGTTCCTAGCACAATTTTCTTGGTCTTTCCCTTAGGAAAAGGGAAATTTTGTTTTCTTAGAGAAATTAAGTTATTTTGACTATTGCTAAGAACATCACTTATTGCTAGACAGAAGTAAAATTAGGAACTACTCATAGAACATTTCTACCTTATAATTTATTTGGTATTTTGTAGAATAGCTAACTTTTTTTTAAGATTTATTTATTTATTTATTTTTATGGTAGACACAGAGAGAGGCAGAGACACAGGAGGAGGGAGAAGCAGGCTCCATGTCGGGAGCCTGACGTGGGACTCGATCCTGGGACTCCAGGATCGCGCCCTGGGCCAAAGGCAGGCGCCAAACCACTGAGCCACCCAGGGATCCCCAAATAGCTAACTTTTCTAATTGTATTTGGCATGGTCACTTGCTAAAAATGAGTGTTATCTGGTTTTAATGTATACCTCTCTCTTGAGTCATAGTTGGGAGGTGATCATGGGAGACATACATCTGAAGAAGCACTGTCTTTTAATAGAATTTGATTTGTGTTGACCTATCTCCCTGCCTACCTGGTCAGTAACTGTGAACTTCGGAGATCTGTCTAGTGATGATAAACTTGTTTTATATGGCATAGGTATGGGAAGTCAGCTTTCATGACAGATTTATACACTGATGTAGAAAAGATACATTTAGCATTTCAAGAAAACTAAACCTGTTAGCATCTATGTTTTCCACCATTCAGCTTTCTTGAGACCTCTCATGTATGGTCTAATGTTCTTGACTTTCAACAAAAGAAATATCATATCATGTCAAAATGATGATAAAATCTCAATTACGGCTGTATTCATTAGTGAAGTAAATTTCTTTTGTCTCATGGAATGATGATATAATTATTTTAAGTGCTTAATTGGGGTAGCAAGATAAAGAGTTGTTTATATGATACAAATATTCTGATTATTTGGAATTAGTGTCAGCATTTCCTATTGTACAGGAAAAAAATCTTAAGGCCTCATGATCTGAATTTTTCATCTTAAGTTATGTAACAGACATTTGAGTTCCTACCATGTGTTGCACCCTCTACTCTGGGAGTAGATGAAGATGTAAGGACAATTATTTTCAAGTGTGAGATTTGTCTATGCTGAAACTTAGGAAGGCATTAAACATTACTAGATGTAGATTAAATTTAACAGACTATATACCTCTGCAACCTTTCCTTTGCTCTGTAATTACATTCCTTTCACTAGATTCATACTCAATTTAGAAAGTGTGTTCTAAGAGAACTTGCTGATAGAAGCTATGAAAAATGCTTTTATAAAGTGATTGCCTTTTATATATCTAGGTTTTCATCTGTGATTTCTTAATAAACAACTTGTGAGTATTTTAATTTTTTATTAGCGAGTAACATATCTGTGGTTCACTTTAATCCCTGCCTCCCAATCTCTTTTCGTCTCTCTCTCATAATCATAATTACACGGAGCAAGAGTTTGGTTGTTGTTACTAAGTATATAAATGATTCCAGTTTTTAAGCTTTTAAATTTTTAACCTTAAAAGACTGACTTAAAACACTGTGACTTAAAAAAAAAACACTGTGACAAGAAAATGATAAACAGTGTATATCAGTTTAAATTTGACCCATGGGTCTTTACAATATAATTTATATTTGACCTTTCTACAATTGAAATATAAGGACTGTATGTTCTATTGAAACTGTCTTGTAGCTATTTAGATTAATTTATATTTGCTTTTCATTAATATAGTGGTTGGTGGCCATAGTGATTGTGAAAATAAGGTTGTTACATATGTATAAAGAAGAGTTGCCATGATTTTTTAGCAGAAGCATTTAATGTAATCTCTGGTGTAAGCAGACTTATATTAACATTTATTATCAACTCAGAACAAATACAAAACAACACATATGAAAAAAATAGAAAAAAGTTGTAGAAAAAACACAGAAAAACCACATTTAAAAAATTGCGAACCCCTAAAACATGCTTATATAAACATTGTTATATAGAAGTTCTTACATAAGAGGCTGATGTTGCATGTATTGTGACTGTTTTCTAAGTAATTTATATCATATATATCAGAAATATGTGTAGCAGCCAGCCAGTGTCTAGTTTCTAGTCTGACAGTAGACCAAAGAACTGTGGAGATAGGATCCAGAGAGAAAAAAATAATTCTTTGTTATTTCAACCCCTCTAAACAGGACACCATACTTGCAGAACTTCTTCAAATACATAAAGAACACATTGTAGGATATCATGAACATGATTCTCTTTTGGACCACAAAGAAGAAGAAGAATTGACTGAAGAAGAAAGAAAAGCAGCTTGGGCTGAGTATGAAGCAGAGAAGAAGGTAGTTTATTCAAAATGCTTTTTGGTTTTGGTTTTTGTGTTAGTCATTTGAAAGAGCAGTAAGAAAAGGATCACATTTGGAACAGGTAATAATAATAGGGAGTCTTTAGGAACAGAATCCTAAATATGAGTTTGTTAATAGGCTTTGGCTACCTTTGGTAGTAGAGTGGGAGGAAAGGAAAGAAGAAAATAGTTTCCACTTAAAGAGTAGTAACCCCATTTCTGCTTAGCACTTGCTGAATTGAGAGATTACTGGGAAGCTATATATTTAGCATCACTTAACTGCTGTCAACACCCTCACTCTAGTAATAGATATATAGGAGCTTAGTGTTTGGAGGTAGGAGGAAATGTTTCTTTAGCCTATATACCATGAAATCGAAATTTTGACTGAATGTCAGAACACAAAAATATTACATTATTGGACATTAATGTTAGTCTCCAACAGCAACATTATTTTAAATAGTTCCATGTCTGTTTTAACACCAACTCACTTGAGCAAAAATGTGCCTGAGCATGGGAAACCTTATCCTAATACCTGAATTCTTTTTAAAGTCCTAACTCATTGTACCAAACTTCTTTAACGTTAATGTGATGTTAGGAGTCTCATTAGAATTCTCTGAGTTGCCCCATTCTGTGGGAATTATCAGAAAAAAATAATACACCTTTAGGGGTTAAAGCTTTCCGTGTAATAAGATCTTGGTTTCGAGTGAAAAGGGTGTTTTGTTTGTGTGTGGAAGAGTGTTAATAATTTCTTAGATCTGAGAATGTGGATTCTTTTCTAAACCAGTAGGTGATGTAGAATTTCAAGTTTTAAATCACAGTGTAGAAAGTGCATAATTTTTTGTTTTTAGGGACTGACCATGCGTTTCAACATACCAACTGGGACCAATTTACCCCCTGTCAGTTTCAACTCTCAAACTCCTTATATTCCTTTCAATTTGGGAGCCCTGTCAGCAATGAGTAATCAACAGCTGGAGGTAAGTTGTGAAGTACAAAAGTAGTTTAACTTGAGTTAAAGGCAATTTCAAGTGCCCTGTTGTTGAGGGTTCCCTGTGCAGGAATATCACATTCTCCAAAAGATTACCTCTGAATAGACCAAGAAATTTTTCTCTTATTTGTTGACCTTTTTGAACCAGCATAGTATAATAAAATGTGGTTTGTTCAGAGCACAAGAGAATTAGGCCTTGAATTAATGTTGTTTGAATTATTTTAATTGAGGAACAATAGGGCACCTGACTGACTAGGGAACTCGCACTTCTTCAGTTATAAAATATTTTGAATAAACAGATTAGCTTGCTTAATGTTTGAAAATAGGATAAATACATTTATATTCTGATGCAGTGTAGATACAGCATTAAATATATGATAATGTCCAGTATTATGAAATAAGCTATTTAAAACAAGAATTAATTATGAATTAAATAAGAAAGATTATGTTTTATTATACTAATAATGTAATAACTTAAGTGAATCTGTGATTTCCTTTTAAAAATGTACTTATGGAGTCCTTTAAATTGATAAACTATTGGTGCAGACCCAAACTTTTATCTTCTTAACAGGACCCTCACTGGTAAGTTTTGCCCACTTTATTGATGCTGCATTTTGCTGCTTTTTAATTATTTGAAGAGTTTTAATACCAAGTGCTATAAATTGACAGGAAGGATCCCTATACTTTACAACCATGTGTCTTTTTTATGTCCTATATAACATTCTTGCATTCTTCTAGGACCTCATTAACCAAGGAAGAGAAAAAGTTGTGGAAGCAACAAACAGTGTAACAGCGGTGAGGATTCAGCCTCTTGAAGATATAATTTCAGCTGTTGTAAGTTATTTGGCAGTTATCTTACTCCAACATGCTATTTTTGTTGTGTCATCCCCCACCCCAGCCCTTTTGTTTTAATTTTTAATTGTGGTTTGCTTCACTCTTTCTGTAGAGAAAACAGCATAATTCTTATAACTTGATTTGGAATGGGAAAATACTAGTAAACTGGATAATAGTGTCAAGCTATACTTTAGCCTTTTTACCTAAATGTTGGCACAAAAGTGGGTAATATCTAAGAATTGGGAAATCAACCAGAGAAATGTATGTGTTGTTTACATAAACATATTTTATCAGTTGCACAAATTAAATCCAAGTAGTTTCATTCCAGAGATAGCCAAACCTTGTACAACAGTGGATAACTTAGTACCATGTTTGTAAATCTTTATTTTCTTTAGAAAAAAGGAAAGGGGGAAATACCTTTTAAAATCCTGAATATTTTTGAATATCCTCAATTCTGCAATAAGAAGTAAATGGAACATTTTTCTTTTAGTGGAAGGAAAACATGAATCTCTCAGAGGCCCAAGTACAGGCATTAGCATTAAGTAGACAAGCCAGCCAGGAGCTTGATGTTAAAAGAAGAGAAGCAATCTACAATGACGTACTGACAAAACAGCAGATGGTAAGAGTTTGACTATCTCTAAGTTATGTCCAATTTTTGGAATTTATAATAATGCGTTTGTGTGACATCTGTGTCAATAACCATCTTCCCCTCATATAGATGTATGACCATTGGCTTTTCCTAGAAGAAATTTTGTCACAAAACTTAGTAATTCTTGAGTAAAGGTAATATCTTGGTTATAAGTTACAAAAGAGCAACAAATTCCTAAATGGGTCTCCTTGAAATTATATAGGCTCTTTTCCACATAATTTGAATTTCTGTGTATTGTGGATATCTAAAAAGGAATTTTTGCCAGGATTTAACCATATTTACTATTTTTTGTATTTTTTTTACTGGAGTTCAATTTGCCAACATATAACACCCAGTGCTCATCCGGTCAAGTGCCCCCCTCAGTGCCTGTCACCTATTCACCCCCACCCCCCGCCCACCTCCCTTTCTACCACGCCTTGTTCGTTTCCCAGAGTTAGGTGTCTCTCATGTTCTGTCACCCTCGCTGATTTTTTCTCACTAATTTTTTCTCCTCTCCCCTTTGATGCCATTCACTATTTTTTATACCCCCAAATGAATGAGACCATATAATGTTTGTCCTTCTCCAATTGACTTATTTCACTCAGCATAATATCCTCCAGTTCCATCCACGTTGAAGCAAACGGTGGGTATTTGTCTTTTCTAATGGCTGAGTAATATTCCATTGTATACATAAACCACATCTTCTTTATCCATTCATCTTTCGATGGACACCGAGGCTCCTTCCACAGTTTGGCTATTGTGGACATGGCTGCTAGAAACATCGGGGTGCAGGTGTCCCGGCGTTTCAGTGCATCTGTACCTTTGGGCTAAATCCCCAACAGTGCAATTGCTGGGTCTTAGGGCAGATCTATTTTTAACTCTTTGAGGAACCTCCACACAGTTTTCCAGAGTGGCTGTACCAGTTCACATTCCCACCAACAGTGCAAGAGGGTTCCCCTTTCTCCACATCCTCTCCAACATTTGTTGTTTCCTGCCTTGTTAATTTTCCCCATTCTCACTGGTGTGAGGTGGTATCTCATTGAGGTTTTGATTTGTATTTCCCTGATGGCAAGTGATGCGGAGCATTTTCTCATGTGCTTCTTGGCCTTGTCTATGTCTTCCTCTGTGAGATTTCTTTTCATGTCTTTTGCCCACTTCATGATTGGATTGTTTGTTTCTTTGCTGTTGAGTTTAATAAGTTCTTTATAGATCTTGGATACTAGCCCTTTATCTGATAGGTCATTTGCAAATATTTTCTCCCATTCTGTAGGTTGTCTTTTAGTTTTGTTAACTGTTTATTTTGCTGTGCAGAAGCTTTTTATCCTGAGTAAGTCCCAATAGTTCATTTTTGCTTTTGTTTCTCTTGCCTTCATGGATGTATCTTGCAAGAAGTTGCTGTGGCCAAGTTCAAAAAGGGTGTTGCCTGTGTTCTCCTCTAGGATTTTGATGGACTCTTGTCTCACCTTTAGAGCTTTCATCCATTTTGAGTTTATCTTTGTGTCTGGTGTAGGAGAATGGTCTAGTTTCATTCTTCTGCATGGACTGTCAAATATTCCCAACACCATTTATCGAAGAGACTGTCCTATTTCTAGTGGATAGTCTTTCCTGCTTTGTCAAATATTAGTTGACCATAGAGTTGAGGGCCCATTTCTGGCTTCTCTATTCTGTTCCATTCATCTGTGTGTCTGTTTTTGTGCTGGTACCACAGTGTCTTGATGATCACAGCTTTGTAGTACAACTTCAAATCCAGCATTGTGATGCCCCCGGCTTTGGTTTACTTTTTCAGTATTCCCCTGGCTATTCAGGGTCTTTTCTGATTCCTCACAAATCTTAAGATGATTTTTTCCAACTCACTGCAGAAAGTCCATGGTATGTATATAGGGATTGCATTAAATGTGTAAATTGCCCTGGGTAGCATTGAGATTTTCACAATATTAATTCTTCAATTCCATGAGCATGGAATATTTTTCCATCTCTTTGTGTCTTCCTCAATTTCTTTCAGAAGTGCTCTGTAGTTTTTAGGGTGTAGATCCTTTACTTCTTTGGTTAGGTTTATTCCCAGGTATCTTATGCTTTATGACATGCAGTTGTCAATGTGACTGACTCCTCAATTTCTCTTTCTTCAGTCTCATTGTTAGTGTATAGAAATGCCACTGACTTCTGGGCATTGATTTTATATCCTGCCACATTGCCAAATTGCTGTATGAGTTCTAGGAATCTTGGGGTGGAGTCTTTTGGGTTTTCCATGTACAGTATCATGTCATCTACAAAGAGGGGGAGGTTGACTTCTTCTTTGCCAATTTGAATGCCTTTTATTTCTTTTTGTTGTCTGATTGCTGAGGCTAGGACTTCTAGTACTGTATTGAATAGCAGTAGTGAGAGTGGACATCTCTGTCGTGTTCCTGATCTTAGGGGAAAGGCTCCCAGTGTTTCCTCGTTGAGAATGATATTTGCCGTGGCTTTTCATAGATGGCTTTTAAGATGCTAAGGAATGTTCCGTCTATCCCTACACTCTGAAGAGTATTGATCAGGAATGGATGCTGTCTTTTGTCAAATGATTTCTCTGCATCTATTGAAAGGATCATATGGTTCTTGCTTTTTCCCTAGTTGATATGATCATGTTGATTGCTTTATGAGTGTTGAACCAGCCTTGCGTCCCGGGGATAAATCCCAGTTGGTCATGGTGAATATTCTTAATGTACTGTTGGATCCTATTGGCTAGTATCTTCTTGAGAATTTTTGCATCTCTGTTCTTCAGGGAGATTGGTCTATAATTCTCCTTTTTGGTGGGGTCTTTGTCTGGTTTTGGAAATAAGGTGATGCCTCATAGAATGAGTTTGGAAGTATTCCATCCCTTTCTATCTTTCGGAAGAGCTTTAATAGAATAGGTATTGTTTCTTCTTTAAACATTTGACAGATTTCCCCTGGGAAGCCGTCTGGCCCTGGACTTTTGTGTCTTGGGAGGTTTTTGATGACTGCTTCAATTCCTTCCCTGGTTATTGGCCTGTTTAGGTTTTCTGATTCTTCCTGTTTGTTTTCGTAGTTTGTGGTTTTCCAGAAATGCATCCTTTTCTTCTAGATTGCCTAATTTATTGGTGTTTAGCTGCTCAAAATTTATTTTTAAAATCGTGTGTATTTCCTTGGTATTGGTGGTGATCTCTCCTTTTTCATTCATGATTTTATTAATTAGAGTCTTTTCTCTTTTGTTTTTAATAAGGCTGGCTAAATGTTTATCTGTCTTATTAATTCTTTCAAAGAATCAACTCCTGGTTTTGTTGATCTGTTTTACAGTTCTTCTGGTCTCTATTTCATTGAGTTCTGCTCGAATCTTTATTATTTCTCTTCTTCTTGGTGTAGGTTTTATTTGCTCTTCTTTCTCCAGTTCCTTTAGGTGCAAGGTTAGCTTGTGTATTTGAGTTTTTTCCCAGTTTTTTGAGAGATGCTTGTATTGCGATGTTTTTCCCTCTCAGGACTGCTTTTGCTGTATCCCAAAGAGTTTGAATGCTTGTATCTTCATTTTCATTAGTTTCATGAATCTTTTTAATTCTTCTCTAATTTCCTTGTTGACCCTTTCATCTTTTAGCAGGATGCTCTTTAACCTCCACGTGTTTGAATTTCTTCCAAATTTCTTCTTGTGATTGAGTTCAACTTTCAAAGCATTATGGTCTGAAAATATGCAGGGGACAATCCCAATCTTTTGGTATCAGTTAAGACCTGATCTGTGA
The DNA here is from genome assembly GCF_905146905.1 of Nyctereutes procyonoides. NCBI lineage: Eukaryota > Metazoa > Chordata > Mammalia > Carnivora > Canidae > Nyctereutes > Nyctereutes procyonoides. The sequence continues at coordinate 58,554,051 of NW_026575125.1, read as the reverse complement.
CCCAGTATGTAGTCTATTCTGGAGAAAGTTCCATGTGCACTTGAGAAGAATGTGTATTCAGTTGTGTTTGTATGTAAAGTTCTGTGAATATCTGTGAAATCCATCTGGTCAAGTGTATTATTTAAAGTTCCTATTTCTTTGAAGATGTTGTGCTTAGAAGATCTGTTATTTGCAGAAAGCGCCGTGTTGAAGTCTCCCAGTGTTAGTGTATTATTATCTAAGTATGTCTTAACTTTGGTTATTAATTGATTGATGTCTTGATTGGCAGCTCCCACATGAGGGTCATAAATATTCGTGATTGTTAGGTCCTCTTGTTGGATAGATCCTTTAATTATGATATAGCGTCCCTCTTTATCTCTTACTACAGTCTTTGGGATAAACTTTATCTGATAGAATTGCTACCCTTGCTTTCTTTTGAGGACCATTTGAATGGTAAATGGTTTTCCAACCTTTCATTTTCAGGCTGTACGTGTCCTTAGGTCTAAAATGAGTCTCTTGTAGACAGCAAATAGCTAGGTCTTTTTTATCCAGTCTGAAACCCTGTGTCTTTTGATGGGGTCATTAAGCCCATTCACGTTCAGAGTTACTATTGAAAGATATGAATTTAGTGTCATCATAATACCTATTCATTCCCTGTTTTTGTGGTTTATTTCTTTGAGTGTCCTCTTTCTTTTAGTGTCCCCCTTAATATTTCTTGCAGAGCTGATTTGGTGGTCGCATATTCTTTCAGTTTCTGCCTTCTTGGAAGCTCTTTATCTCTCCTTCTATTTTGAATGAGAGCCTTGCTGGATAAAGTATTCTTGGCTGCATGTTCTTCTAATTTAGGACCCTGAATATATCCTGCTAGCCCTTTCAGGCCTGCCAGGTCTCTGTGGAGAGGTCTGCTGTTAATCTAATATGTCCCCATAAAAGTTAGAGATCTCTTGTCTCTTGCTGCTTTAAGGATCTTCTCTTTATCTTTGGAAGTTTCACTATTAAATGTTGAGGTGTTGAATGGTTCTTATTGATTTTATGGGGGGGGGATCTCTCTATTTCCTGGATCTGAATGCCTGTTTCCCTCCCCAGTTTAGGGAAGTTCTCAGTTATGATTTGTTCAAATATGCTTTCTGGTCCTGTGTCCAGAAAGGTAGAACCCTTTCGGTGCCCTCTGGAACCCCAATGAAATGTAGATTTTTTTCCTTCTGAGGCTGTCATTTATTTCCCTTTACCTTTCCTCATGGTATTTTAAGTGTTTTTCTCTTTTTTCCTTAGCTTCCTTCCTGGCCATCAACTTGTCTTCTATGTCACTCCCTCTTTCTTCTACCTCATTAACCCTTGTCTTTAGGACCTCCAGTTTGGATTGCTTCTCATTTAATTGATTTTTAATTTCGTCCTGATTAGATCCAAATTCTGCAGTCATGAAATCTCTTGAATCCTTTTTGCTTTTTCCCCAGAGCCACCAGTCACTTTATAATTGTGCTTCTGAATTGGCTTTCTGACATCAAATTATAATCCAAATTCTGTAACTCTGTGGCAGAGAGTACTGTTCCTGATTTTTTTTTAAGATTTTATTTATTTATTCATAGAGATGCAGAGAGAGAGAGAGAGAGAGAGAGAGAGAGAGAGGCAGAAACACAGGCAGAGGGAGAAGCAGGCTTCATGTGACTCGATCCAGGGTCTCCAGGATCACGCCCTGGCCTGCAGGCGGCGCTAAACCGCTGCACCACTGGGGCTGCCGTGATTTTTTTTCTTTTGTGATGAGTTCTTCTTTATAGTCATTTTGCTCAGTGCAGAGTGGCTAAAAACGAGTTGTACTTTTTAGAAGCGCAAACTCTTCTCTGTAGGTTTCTAGTTGTTCTCTCTTTACATCTCATGTAGAATTTCTAGGTTTCTAGGATGATTTGAAAGTGATCTAGGTAAGTTCGTGGGGACAGGTGATTTGAGTACCTTCGTCCTCCACCATCTTTCCCTGCCCACCCATATTTATCATTTTTAAGCAACTTCCCAAACTAAGTATACTTTTTAATATATTTAACTTGAGAGTAAAAGAAAGTGGAACTATGATATATTTCACAAGTTCCTACTAAATTATACAACTCTTTTAAAAAACTAGCATATTCCAAGACCTTTGATTCTTTTCCCCAGCATAGTTGTTTGCCAGCCATCTCTGCCTTTCTTTTTTCTTTTTTAAATAATAAATTTATTTTTTATTGGTGTTCAATTTGCCAACATACAGAATAACACCCAGTGCTCATCCCGTCAAGCGCCCCCCTCAGTGCCCGTCACCCATTCACCCCCAACCCCCGCCCTTCTCCCCTTCCGCCACCCCTAGTTCGTTTCCCAGAGTTAGGAGTCTTTATGTTCTGTCTCCCTTTCTGATATTTCCTACCCATTTCTTCTCCCTTCCCTTCTGTTCCCTTTCACTATTATTTATATTCCGCAAATGAATGAGAACATATAATGTTTGTCCTTCTCCAATTGACTCATTTCACTCAGCATAATACCCTCCAGTTCCATCCACGTTGAAGCAAATGGTGGGTATTTGTCGTTTCTAATGACTGAGTAATATTCCATTGTATACATAAACCACATTTTCTTTATCCATTCATCTTTCGATGGACACCGAGGCTCCTTCCACAGTTTGGCTATTGTGGACATTGCTGCTAGAAACATCGGGGTGCAGGTGTTCCGGCGTTTCATTGCATCTGCATCTTTGGGGTAAATTCCCAGCAGTGCAATTGCTGGGTGGTAGGGCAGGTCTATTTTTAACTCTTTGAGGAACCTCCACACAGTTTTCCAGAGTGGCTGCACCAGTTCACATTCCCACCAACAGTGTAAGAGTGTTCCCTTTTCTCTGCATCCTCTCCAACATTTGTGGTTTCTTGCCTTGTTAATTTTCCCCATTCTCACTGGTGTGCGGTGGTATCTCATTTGTGGTTTTGATTTGCATTTCCCTGATGGCAAGTGATGCACAGCATTTTCTCATGTGCATGTTGGCCATGTCTGTGTCTTCCTCTGTGAGATTTCTGTTCATGTCTTTTGCCCACTTCATGATTAGATTGTTTGTTTCTTTGCTGTTGAGTTTAATTAGTTCTTTATAGATCTTGGAAACTAGTCCTTTTTCTGATACATCATTTGCAAATATCTTCTCCCATTCTGTAGGTTAAGACAAGGTAGTCTTAGTTTTGTTGACTATATCCTTTGCTGTGCAAAAGCTTCTTATCTTGATGAAGTCCCAGTAGTTAATTTTGCTTTTGTTTCTTTTGCCTTCCTGGATGTATCTTGCAAGAAGTTACTGTGGCAGAGTTCAAAAAGGGTGTTGCCTGTGTTCTCCTCTACGATTTTGATGGACTCTTGTCTCACATTTAGTTCTTTCATCCATTTTGAGTTTATCTTTGTGTATGGTACAAGGGAGTGGTCTAGTTTCATTCTTCTGCATGTGGATGTCCAATTTTCCCAGCACCATTTATTGAAGAGGCTGTCTTTCTTCCAGTGGATAGTCTTTCCTCCTTTATCGAACATTAGTTGACCATAAAGTTAAGGGTCCACTTCTGGATTCGCTATTCTGTTCCATTGATCTATGTGTCTGTTTTTGTGCCAGTACCACACTGTCTTGATGACCACAGCTTTGTAGTACAACCTGAAATCTGGCATTGTGATGCCCCAGCTATGGTTTTCTTTTTTAAAATTCCCCTGGCTATTCGGGGTCTTTTCTGATTCCACACCATCTCTGCCTTTCACTGGGAAATTTCAACTCTTGACTCCAGGGAATCAGTTTCCGTGGCATAAATTTTTACTTCGAAAACACTATAGATTTACTGATTTTAATTATCTTAGGAAATTTGAGACACTCCAGGTAGGAATTATTCCCAGATCAAGTGCTTTTTCCCCTTTGGTATTTGTCACTAAATATGTTTGTCATTATGTTCAATATTTAAAAGAATGAAGAAGAAATGAGATTTGACAAAAAGTGCTGTAAGTAATACTTGAAACTAATCATAGTGCAGGACAGGTTACTATGGCAACTAACCTAAATGCTACTTGCAATAGAATAGTCAAGTCATTAAGAGAATTTAGCCCTAAATGATGTTACTAGATGGCTTCTACAGTAATGTTCTTGTGAATGCCTCAAATTAGGAATGGTGATAACAATAGTATATTTTCCTTTTGGTATGGTACACCCTTACCAAACTGATTTTAACTTAAACTTGATACCTGAATCTTTGAGACAGGTCATGTACTCGTAACAGCTCCCGTTTGTCTCTCTAGTTAATCAGCTGTGTTCAGCGAATACTTATGAACCGAAGGCTCCAGCAGCAGTACAATCAGCAGCAACAGCAACAAATGACTTATCAACAAGCAACACTGGGTCACCTCATGATGCCAAAGCCTCCAAATTTAATCATGAATCCTTCTAACTACCAGCAAATTGATATGAGAGGAATGTATCAGTCAGTAGCTGGTGGTATGCAGCCACCACCCTTGCAGCGTGCACCACCCCCAATGAGAAGCAAAAATCCAGGACCTTCCCAAGGGAAATCAATGTGATTTTGCACTAAAAGCTCAAGATTGTTAAAATCATAGAAAGATCTTTTATTTTTTTAGGAATCAATGACTTAACAGAACTCAACTGTATAAATAGTGTGGTCCCCTTAAATGCCAATCTTCCATATTAGTTTTAATTTTTTAATAGGGCATACCATTTTTTCCTGACATTTGTCAGTGATGTTGCCTAGAATCTTCTTACACACATTTGAGTACAGAAGATATTTCAAATTGTTTTCAGTGAAAACAAGTCCTTCCATAACAGTAACAACTCCACAGATTTCCTCTCTAAATTTTTATGCCTGCTTTTAGCAACCATAAAATTGTCATAAAATTAATGAATTTAGGAAATAATACAGATTTATATATTCGTTCTTTACATATAAAAACACACAGCTGAGTTCTTAGAGTTGATTCCTCAAATTATGAAATACTTTTGTACTTAACCCATTTCTTTATTAAAGTGATTGAAATGGTTTTAATGTTCTTTTGACTGAAGTCTGCAACTGGGCTCCTGTTGTATCATCTCCGTGATTGAAAGTTAGAAACTACAGGTTATCTTTGACACAAAATTGTGTGCAATATTCTCAAATACTACTGCTCTAAAACTTGGAGGAGTCTTGGCAGTTATCTTTGCATTGTATAAACAGCCTTAAGTATAGCCTAAGAAGAGAATTCCTTTTTCTTCTTTAGTCTTTCTGCCATTTTTTATTTTCAGTTATATGTGCTGAAAAAATTACTGGTAAAATTTCAGGGTTGTGGTTTATCTTCCACACATGTATTTTCTCTCTTCTGGCACTCTTATAAAGCACATCTCTTAACTGCTTGGTGCCAGTGCTAGTGCTTCATCCTGTTGCTGGCAGTGGGATGTGGACTAACAAAATCAATTTACAGCATTTTAGGAGGTTAAGGATGGTGGTGTGGTTGTAGGGTCACACCCTGTTTTATAAACAATATCAAAATGGCAGAACCATTGCTGACTTTTTAAGTTCACATAAGGAATGTGCTTTAATAATTCCCAGTACTGTCAGTATTTGAAATAATTCCTCTGAAAGATAAGGATCACTGGCTTTTATGCTCTTCCTGTTTTCTGTCATCATCATGTTCTTTTTCCTCAACTCCCCTGTGTTATTTTAAATAAATTACATTTCAAAGTTCTTTTTTTTTTTTAGTTTAGATCTGTGAGGCAATTTTCTGATCAAATTAATTCATCTAATACCCTTTTTTGAAGTTTTACTAGAAAATCATTGCATTGTTGTTTTTCTTAATCCAGGCCTATAAAAAAGACCTGTAAGTTTATTCATGTACAATTTGGTTGCTTGAATTTCTTGAAGAAAAAGATTGTTAGACTATGGGAGTCAACTCAACATGGCAAAACCATTTTTGAGATGGTGTTGTAACAGGTAGTGAAAATAGCTAAGGAATTTCATTAAAAAAAGAAAGTTGGGTGGAGGAATTGCTCTGGGTATCACTGGATTAGAATGAGTTTAACATTAGCTAGAACAGCTTTGAGTTATTTGGGTGAATAGATTTCCATTTTTATCTTGAAAAAACATGTGGCAAACATCTAAAAGCACTAGGTTTATGATACAGAATTTGTGAGGTTAGGTGGATCCACTTAACACACATCCTCTCCCCCCCCACTCCTTCCCCCCATTTAACATGGTGAGTTATCACTAACAAATTCCATGTATTTGGATATTATGCCAAATTGGATATTTGATTATACATCAAATTTACTTAATTGGGGTGGAGGGGAGAGGTGTATTTACTCTAGAAGTGATGAAAAAGACAAGATTTATGAGATAAATATTTGAAGGCAATACACTCTGGCCAGCTGTTTTCAGTTGGTTTTTCTACAAGTCCAGAATACCTTAAACCTGATATACTAGACCTGGGAATTTTCAACATGGTCTGATTACTTGTTCAAAGACATGGATGTAAAAATTTTAGGCAACCTTCTAAACCTTTTTCACCATGGATGAAACTATGACTTAAGGAATAATACATAGAAAGGATTAATTGGAACTAAGAGAGTTTGAAATAAAACTTGGACCACTTTGCATACACTCTTCTCACTTGACATTTTAGCTACATAATATGTACTTTGAGTATAACATCAAGCTTTAACAAATATTTAAAGACAAAATCACATCAATAAGATACTAAAAGGCTCATTTTTATATTTGTTTTAGATGTTTTAAATAGTTGCAATGGCTTAAATGACGATTTAAAATGTTGCTTGTAATACAGTTTTGCCTGCTAAATTCTCCATATTTTGTAACCTGTTTTATTTCTTTGGGTGTAAAGCGTTTTTGCTTAGTACTGTGATATTGTATATGTTTTGTCCCAGTTGTATAGTAATGTTTCAGTCCATCATCAGCTTTGGCTGCTGAAATCATACAGCTGTGAAGACTTGCCTTTGTTTCTGTTAGACTGCTTTTCAGTTCCGTATTGAGTATCTTAAGTACTGTAGAAAAGATGTCACTTCTTCCTTTAAGGCTGTTTTGTAATATATATATGAGGACTGGAATTGTGTTTTTAAAGAAAAGCATTCAAGTATGACAATAATACTATCTGTGTTTTCACCATTCAAAGTGCTGTTTAGTAGTTGAAACTTAAACTATTTAATGTCATTTAATAAAGTGACCAAAATGTGTTGTGCTCTTTATTGCATTTTCACAGCTTTGAAAATCTGTGCACATATTGTTTCATAGAAAATGTATAGCTTTTGATGTCCTATTTAATGGTGATTCTTTTGCACATTTAGTTATTTAATATTGGGAGGTCAAAAAGTTTGGTTTTTGAATCTGTTATATACTAAATTCTGTAAAAGAAGATCTCTAACCTCAAAAATAATTTACATACCAGGAAGCCTATGTGTGTTTGTGTTAGTTTTGGTTGTCTCTTTGTAAATCCAGCACCATTTCCTGCTTTCCAAAAGCTGCATCACTCATTTAAATCGAGCAGGACTACCAATCCACACTTGATAGAAAAGCTGCTTACCCTCCTGAAGCCATAGCAAGTTGATGGAAGCCTTATTACCTGGCCTCCAAAGAAGCTGAATATTTTGTAGTCTTCCTTTAGCTATGCCCATTTTCCCTCTATCACAAAATCAGATACTTAATATCAGTGCCCCAAACAAAACTAAAATAATTACTTATCTCAGTACCCTTGTTTCCTTTGAGGGTGGCATGCTGTGAAGCTATATTTATTCTAACAGTAAATTAGGTAATTCTTTTACATGTTTATTTCACTTAAAATTATGTGCAGGTTATTACCCACCTTATTATACCACATTTAGTCTCAAGTGACTTAGCTATCTCCACATCAAATCTACCCTAAAAGATGAAAATTCTTCCACCATGGATTTTTTTCAAGTCTGTAACTTGTGCCAATCCCAAAGGAGTTACCAAATTTCAGAAATGCTTTTTGTTTGTGCAACATTTTATATATGCTGTTATATGGAGGTGAATAAAAATTTAAAACCCAAAATATATATTGTTTCTAAGCTCAATATCTGCTAGGTAACCAAACTCTTCCCACACTACTCCTGTTGGATATAATGAATGGCCCCACCCACCCCCACTTAAGAGTTTTACTCCCCAGAGTATGTACTGCCATAAACTTCCTTTACAATATATACTGCCACCCTCTCTATGGAATAATCTTCCTGTCACCATTGTGTAGGCTAACCAAGGCAGTCACCCTTCCTCTCCTCACTTGAGATCTCTGATAGTGACCACTACATATGTTCACCAGGAAAGCAAATAAATTGAGGCCTTTATTAAAGATAATGAAGATAAAGCTGTAATTGAAGGAATGAAAGAGTAAGACATATCCTAAAATACTGCAGGCCCTCTTTAATACTCAGAATGCCACATATTCCAAGCAATCTCTACCCTATAGCACTCCAAATTCATCTCACCATTTTGCCCTCACTTTCTCCCTGGTAGAAACATAGGGAGGGCAATTGGCTCCAATCTCCTTTAGTTAATCATGTCAGATGACTACCAAGAGATTTCTATCTGTTGAACAGACTCCGTGCTCTCCCTATAGTTCTTACATCAAATACATGTTAGTTTTCAAGAAAGGTGAAAAGATGGGCATCAGATGCAAGGACAGGATTTGTTTTCAGGTATATGAGGATCAAGTGTATTGAAAGAAAGGAATAAAGGTAGAGAGGAATCGAGAAAGACTAGATTGGAGTGGATTAATAGAGGACCTTGAAATCCTGAATAATTCAATACAGAGGATAACAAGTGTTTGAGATGGTTGATGTCTTCAAAGTAGCAGTAAAGATGGTGATTTGGACAGAGATAATTTGAATGCCTTAGAATGCAAAGTGAAGATCAGAGACAGGAAGATAATCCAGGAATTCAGTGATGAGACTATAGACAATTTTAAGGAAAAAAATCATTAGGGGTTGTGTAAGGGTGAACTTTTTAAATTGCAAGATAAAGCTGTTATTTCCTACTCTTACCCAAGAAGCCCACTTTTCTTCAGGATTTCTGATTTTATGTGCAAAATGTCACTCTTTTTGATTACCCTCTCAAGCCTAATGATAAAACCCTTAGTGGCATTCCTGTTGTTTTTTTATTACTCCTAATTACACCCTTAAATGTATATACAGAAAGTGAGTTTAGTTCACTTAACTAAACTGAGCGTAATTCTATTTCTTTCCTCAAGCTAGTTCTTTAAATGGCCAAATCCATTCCTTTTAGTTCTTGAGACCCATCCATTCCAAGTGCTAGTATCTATTATCACATTTAGAAGCTTTCTTTGGTATTTTCAAAGTGCCTTGTGGTTATTATGTTAACCTGTATATAACATATCTGTGAAGAAAGAATGGTTACATTCTTATGACAGTTAAAAGAACAAAGTAAAATCCATTGCACATAGGCAGGAAACGTTACTTATCTGGGTCTTTATGTTTCATTTGGAAAATAAGACTATAATAATTTTACTGAAGGCAGGAGCCTGGACCAGGTGATTTCCTGAGGTCCTTTTCAGCTCCAAGACTAACCGTGAGCAAAGCACAATTTGAAGCCAAAAGGCAATGAGTTTGTCTAAGGTTACGTGGTGAGTTTGTGAACAAAATTAGAAATCCCTTGCCTTTGGTTAACACTCTCCCAGACTAAGGGATACCTTTTCCTCAGTTTAGAAAAATGAGAGGTCTGACCGGCATTTAATGACAAAGGTAAATCAAGTTGTAATGGGCTCTAATTACCACTTCCACAACTGTAACCTCCTTTATCTTTTGCCCAGAGGCACTCCCAGTGCTTGTTTTTTACTGCCTCTGGAACTCAGAAAATGAAAAACCATGTTTAAGGATGATTCTTACATCTTTGTTGCCCGATTGGTTTATATACATGACAAAACATCAAGGTAAATATAAGCCCACTTCTGTAAAGTCAGCTTTTAATGATAACTTCCCATTGTATTCATAGCTATAAAGCCCAAAGTAGGCCAATGTTTAAACTGTCTGATCTGGATGAAGTTTATAGTAAGGCAATATTTGTTTATATTGACTCTTGTTGCAACACAAATAGCATACTTTTTGAAATGTGGATTTAATAAAGAATCAAATCTTGTGACAAACAAAAATAGAAGAGTGAAATAATAATCATTTTTTTTATGTAGCTGCTTGTCCTTAATGTCAGTAGCAAAGCAGGTAGAAGACTGTCTAGCTTCCTGAATATATTTCAGTGGAAACAAAACAAACTTAAGAAAAAAGAAACGTGGCTAATATAAATCATCTGAGGTCTGTTCATTCCCAGCTCTTGGTAGGCTTTCAACTATACAGCATGGAGGCTTTAGTGATACAGCCTTGCTTGAACACTTAGTAAACCTTTTAGCAAGTTTTCCTGCCCTCTCTTTCCTTATCTTGCACACCATACTGGATATGAAGCTCAAATGAAGTGTCTGCCAGCATTTTCCTTCGATTTTATTTATGCTTGAGAGACAGAGAGAGAGGCAGAGACACAGGCAGAGGGAGAAGCAGGCTCCGCTCCATGCAGGGAGCCTGACATGGGACTCGATTCCGGGTCTCCAGGATCCCACCCTGGGCTGAAGGTGGCGCTAAACCGCTGAGCCACCAGGGCTGCCCCAGAACTCATTTTAAATACAGTGGCTTCCTCACAAGTTCAGTTAGACACCAATTGAGAATACTAAAGGTACAAGTATTCTGAACAAAGTTTATTTTTTGTTTTTCTACCTGATAAAGTTTAAGTACCATTTGAGCAAGGTCTTAAAAGATAGCTAGAACGTGGATATGTAGAGATTAAGGAGGATAGAATCTCAAAGGAAACAGCAAACAAAAATATGTAGGCAGCAAAGAATAGAATTCACAATAGTATAGTTCCAGGAAATGCCATGCTTCTGTACTTGTGCACATAAGTTTATAGCCCCATTTAAGGCAATAGCTGTAATGCACAATTTGTAGTTAAATGGTGTGGTAGGAAGAACAATGGAACCCCAAAGATGTCCACATCTTAATCTCAAAACCTATGAACATGTTAGGTTATGGCATAGGACAATTAAGGTTGTAGGTATTAAGGTTGATAATCAGCTGACCTTAAAATGAGGAGCCACCTGTATCATCCAGGTGAGCGCAATATGATCACAAGAGCCCTTAACAGTGGAAGAGAGAGGCAGAGGGAATAATAAGTAAGTAAATAATTCTCACCTAGAACCTCCAAAAAGGAGTACAGTTCCATTGACACCTTCATTTCAGCCCAGTGAGACCCATCAGACTTCTACCTACAGAAGTAAAAGATCATAAATGGGTGTTGGTGTAGCCCACCAAGTTTGTGGTTATTTGTTATAACAGCAATAGGAAACTAATACAATGGTTATTTGTGTGAGTACTTGATCAATGTCCTGATCCCCTGCTAGATATGTGAGCTCCTTCAGTGCAGGGACCTATGTTCACTTTAATATCCTTGGCGCCTGACAGAGAAAAGGTGTGGGTAAAGTGATGAATTTATGTGTGAATGTCTTGGTAGTCATGTCTTTAAAAAAAAGATTTTATTTATTCATAAGAGACACAGAGAGAGATGCAGAGGCAGAGGGAGAGGCAGGCTCCTCAGGGAGCCCAATGTGGGACTCAATCCCGGGACCCCAGGATCACACTCTGAGCCGAAGGCAGACACTCAACCACTAAGCCACCCAGGCGTCCCTTGACAATCATATCTTATCTGAGAACATTATGGCAATTTCAATAGCATCAAAATCTGTTTCTGTGTGCCCACATGTATGTATGTATGCATGTATGTATGTATATGTACAAAGTGAACGAATATATATATACACACACACACATACACATATGTCTGTTCTCTTTCACTTTGGGTCTCTTTGTCTTCCTCCTTTCCTTTATTCTCTCTTCTCTCTTCCCTCTTCCTTACTTCTGTTCCTATTTCTTAATTGGCCATAACAAAGGATTGAAGTACACCTTGTAATTCTCCATCATGTTTATGGAATAGAGTTTTACATTTTATGTTCATAGTTTTTAAAAAGAAGTAATATCGTGTATTGCACTGAAAAAATGCTTTATCCTCAAGAGTCCCTTTATTTATTACCTATTTAATTTGTATCAGTAGGTAAGTGATCCTTGATAGAAGTTTCTCATTTCTGATAGGATAGTGTGTAGAACCCAGGGGCAGAAACATCCCATAGAAGCTGTCCTGTTATACCTTGCTATTAGGAACTTGTTCTCTGATTGCATGGTCCACGTTGTCTAAACAATATAATTTCGAGAGGAAATTGTTTGACGTTTACCCAGAAGAAATCAGATGCCCCATTAGGACCAGATTATTCAGTCTTTACCTTGGTTCCATCCTCTGTCTACTGAATTTTATCATAAAGATGTTTAATGTTTGAATGGGATGCACTGGAATCCTGGGGAAGGCATAAGACCTATTGTTACTACAGAGCTCGGCCCGTTCCACAAAACAGGATGACTTAACAAAAAGTAAAACTTTTGATGGGAAAGTTCTTGAAATTTCTAGTGATTAAGAACATTTAAGGAAATCTTCATTACTAAAATTGGAAGGACCTGAGCTAGGTCAGTGCTTCTCAAGCTTTAATATATGTGCAAGTCACCTGGGTTACTCATTAAACTTTAGATTTAGATTCTGATATGGTAGATCTGGGATGGGGCCTAAGAATTTGCATTTATAGCAAGCTCCCGAGTGATGTTGATGCAGCTGGTCCAGGGACCACACTTCAAGGAGCAAGGAGTTAACGGATCTAGGACAGTCAGAAATAGGGTATCTGCATTCTGCATGGAGGAACCAGAAAGTGGGTGTTTCTAGAACCAGAGTCTCAGAGAAGGTGTCTGAGCTTTCCTCTCCTCTCGGGGAGATACAGGGCATCCTGGTAGGTCTCTCATGTGTTAGGGTCCCCAGAACCAGGCACTGGGGAAGTTCCCTGGATATGTATCAGGGTAATTAACCCTAGCTGCCAAAACACAATTTGACACCAAAACACAATTTGAAAACAATTTTTGGATGAATAGAAAAAAGTCTCAGATGACATACACCACAATGTTAAAGATGATAGGGAATGAAAATACGGCTACTTTTGTTTTCTTTTTTGCCGATCTGTATTTTCTGATTTTTCTGTAGCAAAAGAAAAATCTCTGGAGACAAGAAAGAGGCAGAGACATAGAGGGAGAAGCAGGCTCCCCACAGGGAACCTGATGTGGGACTCGATCCCAGGACCCCGGGATTCATGCCCTGAGCCAAAGGCAGATGCTCAACAGCTGAGCCACCCAGGCATCCCAAAAACTACTCTTTTTTTTTAATTTATTTATGATAGTCACAGAGAGAGAGAGAGAGGCAGAGACACAGGCAGAGGGAGAAGCAGGCTCCACGCATCGCATCGGGAGCCCGACGTGGGATTCGATCCCGGGGAAGGCAGGCGCCAAACCACTGCGCCACCCAGGGATCCCTCAAAAACTACTCTTTAAAAAGGAATATGTATTACTTTTATAATAATAAGGAAAAAAGCTTGCCAAAATCAAAACAAATCCAATCATATCCTGCATGTAATTTTTGCTTGAATAACGATAATATCTAACACTCACCAGTTACTGTTTTATTTCACAAATATTATTTTATATATTACTTGCAACAATTCTGATGTAGGTACTATAATTTCCTCTAATTTGCCATTGGGAAAACAGGCAGAGAGAGGTTTAAGTGACTTATTAAATTTTAAGGTAAGTGGCAAAGCCAGAATTTGAGCCCAGGCACTGATGATTCCAGAGCACATGCTCTTAAACACTATTATATATTACCTCCATTAGAGTACATACAAAGCATATTTTTTAGGCCTCAAGGTCAATCCTAACCTAAAAACAACCGCTGAGTCTTTCCTCTGCTTTTCCCTTAAACCATAGCCCTATCTCCCCTTTCTCTTTTCTGTTAAACCTTTTGAAAATGTGGTCTATACTTGCTTCTTTCAGTTACCCTCACCCTACTCTTTACTCCTCAGGCCCAGCCATGTGCCTTCTCCAACTCTGTCACAGAAGATACTTTCTTGACAGAAACCCATGATATTCTAATCACCAAAGCCTATGACTTTTTCTCAAAGAAAATCCCACAACTCTGTGGATTAGAGTCACAACAAAATAATTATTTCTAAACCCAGCTGCCTAGAAACCCTTCTAAGCACCCTTAATAAGCTGCCTACTACCATCTTCTCCACACTCAGGAGATGGCCTTGCCTCCTAATTCACTGGGAATGACAAAAGCATCAGGTCAGAAGCTCTCAACCTCCTTTCACAACACCTCTTATGTTTCAGTGTCAGTGTCTTCCTTCTGGCAAGAAATGAATTCCTCAACCTGTGCTATGGGACCAAATTCCTCCCTTCTCCTTAGGAGATCTGACTGTATCCATCTTTCCATCTTTCCTACAATTTCAACCTCCATCTACCCAATCCTGATCTCTTCCTGACTGGATAACTGCAGTAGCCTCTTAATTGGTCTTCCCCTCTTCATCCAACCCATCTTTCACACTGCTTCCAGAGTGATAATAAAATGCAAATCTGATCATGTTACATTTCCTTAGATTGCTTCTCCACCATATAGCAGCTCATATAATAGGGAATGTAATGATATATTCTTCACTAAATTCCAAAAAGTCATCAAAACTGCCAGGGTGCTTGGCCTCTTTAGCTTAGGATTTCTATGCCCCACTCCCCAGATGTGCCTTGATGAGTAGTGTGGGAGGAACTAGTGGTTGTTTTCTCTGGCAGTTGGCTGCAGGGTTTTGAATCATTACTGTGCATGGGAGCAAAAAACTACAGGGTAAGAGACAGTGGGCTGCAGGGCAATAGGATTTCTCTGTTTTTGGAACTCTTCTATTATACAGTAAGTTTCACCTGAAGTGAAGTAAATGAATATTTGTTAACACCTACTGGGTTCCCTGCAGTGTGAAGGGTAAGATAAAGAAGTTATAGATAATTGCTATGGTCTGGATTCCGGCATTAAGAAGTTTGTGTATTTTTATGTATCTCTTATTTATGAATTATCTTCTGTGTGCCAGGCATTATCCTGTTATTTACAAACTCATTGTGTCATTTAGTCTTGTATTATGCTCCATTTTATAAATGAGAAAACTGAGACTTGCCAAAGGGTCACACACAGAACATGGAACATCCAGGTTTCAACCCAAGTTGGCCACCTACAAAGCCCCTTATTCTATTTTTTTAAGTGGGACTTCTTGCAACCTGTTTGGGAATATAGGGTTGCTGTTCTTGTTTTTTTAAAGATTTTTATTTATTTATTGATGAGAGAGAGAGAGAGAGAGAGAGAGGCAGAGACACAGGCAGAGGGAGAAGCACGCTCCGTGCAGGGAGCCCGATGTGGGACTTGATCCCGGGACTCCAGGATCACACCCTGAGTGGAAGGCAGGCGCTAAACTGCTGAGCCACCCAGGGATCCCCCAGGGCTGATGTTCTTGATATGAACACAGCACATTGGAGCAGTATATGATCAGGTGGTACTTGTGGTACTGATAAAGACAAAATGATGTGAAGAGTCTAGGATGGAAGTTTGGTAAACTCTGGAACCAATTTTGATTCTGCCACTAATTAGGTATGTACCCTTAAATATATTACCCTCTTCAGGCATCAGTCTCCCATTTTTTATTTTTATTTTTAAAATTTTAATTCCACTATAGTTAACATACAGTGCTATATTAGTTTCAAGTGTACAATATAGTGATTCAACAATTCTATATATTACTCAGTGCTCATCACAGTAAGTATACTCATAATCCCCTTCACCTATTTCACCCATCCCCTCACCCACCTCCCCTCTGGTAATCATCAGTTTGTTTGTTCTCTATAGTTAAGAATCTGTTTCTTGGTTTGTCTGTTTTATTTCTCTTTTTAAAAAGATTTTATTTATTTATTTGAGAGAAAGAGAGAGAAATCACAAGTGGTGGGGAGGGTCAGAAAGAGAGGGAGAAGACTCCCTGCTGAGCAGGGAGCCAGATGCAGGGCAGTCCCTTTTTTTCTTTGTTCATTTGTTGTTTCTTAAATTCCACATGTGACAGAAATCATATGGTATATTCCTTTCTTTGACTGACTTACTTTACTTATCATTATACACTCTAGATCTATCCATGTTGTTGCAAATGACAAGATTTAATCTTTTCATGGCTGAATAATATTCCATTGTGTATACATGTCTCTTCTTTTTAAATTTTTATTTTATTAAGTTTTTATTTTAATTCCAGTATAGTTACCATACAATGATATTAGTTTCAGGCATACAATGTAGTGATTCAAAAATTCTATCCATTACTCAGGATTCATCATGATAAGTGTACTTACTCTTTAATCCCCATCACCTATTTCACCCATCCCCTCCACCTCCCCTCTGATAACCATCCATTTTTTTCTATAGTTCAGTCTGTTTCTTGGTTTGCCTCTCTCTTTTTTTTGGCTTTTTCATTTTATTTCTATAAATCCATATATGAGAGAAATCAATTCATATTTGTTTTTCTCTGATTTATTTCACTTAGCATTATACCTAGCTTCATCCATGTTATTACAAATGGCAAGATTTCTTTTCTTATGGCTATGTAATATTCTATTGTGTGATACCATTTATCAATTCATCTATGAATAGGCAACTGTGCTATTTCCATAATTTGGCTATTATAAATAATGCTGCTATAATCATAAGGGTGCATTATGCCTTTGAATTAGTGTTTTTGTATCTGGGAGATAAATACCCAGTAGTGCAATTCCTGAATTGTAGGGTAGTTCTATTTTTAATTTTTTGAGGATCCTCAGTACTGTTTTACACAATGGCTGCACCAGTTTGCATTCCCACCAACAGTGCACAAGGATTCCTTTTTCTCCATCCTCAGCAACAATCATTGTGTCTTATAATTTTTATTTGAGCCATTCTGACAGGTGTGAGGTGATATCGTGGTTTTGAGTTGCATTTCCATGTTGATGAGTGATGTTGAACATCTTTTTAAGTGTCTGTTGGCCATCTGTTTATTTTCTTTGGAGAACTGTCTTTTGCCTATTTTTAATTAGATTATTCATTTTTTCGGTATTGAGTTTTATCAGTTCTTAATATATATTGGATACTAACCCTTATCAGATATATCATTTGCAAATATCCGATTCACTAGGTTGTATTTTGGTTTTGTTTATTGTTTCCTTTGCTATGCAGAAACTTTATTTTGGTGTAGTCACAATAGTTTATTTTTGCTTTTGTTTCCCTTGCTCAGGAGACATATGTAGAAAAAAGTTGGTAGGTCCAATGTCAGAGAAATTACTGCTTGTGTGTTCTCTTGTAAGATTTTTAGAGTTTCAGGTCTCATATATAGGTCCTTAATCTATTTTGAGTTTATCTTTCTGTATGGTGTAACCCAGTGGTCCAGTTTCATTCTTTTGCATGTAGCTGTCCAGTTTTCCCAACACTATTTGTTGAAGAGACTTTTTCCCATTGCATATTCTTGCCTCCTTTGTCAAAGATTAATTGACCATAAAATATAAGTTTATTTCTGGGCTTTCTTTTTTAAAAGATTTTATTTATTTATTCGTGAGAAACACAAAGAGAAGGCAGAGACATAGGCAGAGGGAGAAGCAGGCTCCCCATAGGGAGCCCAATGTGAGACTTGATCCCAGAACTCCGAGATCACACCTTGAGCTGAAGGCAGATGCTCAACCGCTGAGCCACCCAGGCATTCCATGGACTTTCTATTCTATTGATCTATGTGCCGATTTTTGTGCTAGTACAATACTGTTTTGATTACTAGAACTTTGTAGTATAACTTGAAGCCTGGAATTTTGATGCCTTCAGCTTTGTTTATCTTTTTCAAGATTGTTTTGGATATTTGGGGTCTTTTGGGTTTCCATACAAATTTTGGGATTGTTTGTTCTAATCTGGTGAAAAATGTTGGTATTTTGATGTGGATTGCATTAAATTTATAGAATTCTTTGGGTAGAATAGATATTTTAACAATATTAGTTCCTCCAATCCATGATCATGGAATATCTTTTCACTTGTTTGTGTTATTTTCAATTTCTTTCATCAATGTTTTATACTTTTCAGAGTACAGGTCTTTCACCTCCTTTTTTAAAAAAAGATTTTATTTATTTATTCATGAGAGATACAGAGAGAGGCAGAGACAAAGGTAGAGGCAGAGGGAGAAGCAGGCTCCATGCAGGGAGCCTGATGTGGGACTCGATCCCGGGAACACGGGATCATGACCTGAGCCCAAGGCAGATGCTCAACCACTGAACCACACAGGCATCCTGGTCTTTCACCTCCTTGATTAAGTTTATTCCTAGGTATTTTATTGTCTTTGGTGCAATTGTAAATGGGATAGAGTTCTTAATTTCTCTTTCTGTTGCTTCATCATTAGTATCTAAAAATGCCACAGATTTCTGTACATTGATTTTCGTTTTGTATCCTGTGACCTTACTGAACTCATTCATCAGTTCTAGCAGTTTCTTGGTGGAGTCTTTCGGGCTTTCTATATAAAGTATCATGTCTGCAAATAGTGAAAGTTTTAGTTCTTCCTTACCAATTTGGATGCTTTTTATTTCTTTTGTTGTCCGAGTACTGTCACTAGGACTTCCAGTTATTATGTTGAATAAAGGTGGTGAGAATGAACATCTCTGTCTTGTTCCTGACCTTAGCAGAAATACTTTCAATTTTTCACCATTGAGGATGATGTTAGCTTGGAGCTTTTTATATATGGCCTTTATTATGTTGAGGTTTTTCCCTCTAGTCCTACTTTGTTCACAGGTTTTATCATAAATGGATGTGTTACTTTGTCAAATGCTTTTTCTGCATATATTGAAATGATCATATAGTTTTTATCCCTTCTTTCATTGATGTGATCATCACATTGATTGACTTAAGAATATTGAACCATCCTTGCATCTTGTGAATAAATCCCACTTGATTGTGGTGAATGATTTTATAAATGTATCATTGGATTTGGTGGGTAATATTTTGTTGAGGATTTTTACATGTATATTCATCAGAGATATTGGCCTTTAGTTCTCTTTTTTGTAATGTCTTTGTCTGGTTTTGATATCAGTGTAATGCTGGTTTCATAGAAGGAAGTAGGAAGTTTTCTGTTCTCTTCTACTTTTTGGAATAGTTTGAGAAGAATAGGTGTTAACTCTTTAAATGTTTGGTAGATTTAACCTGAGAATCCATTTGGTCCTGGACTTTTGTTCACTGGGAATTTTTTGTTTAGTGATTCAATTTCATTGCTGGTAATTGATGTATTCAAATTTTCTATTTCTTTCTGATTCAATTTGGGGAGGTTATATGTTTCTAGGAATTTATTCAGTTCTTCTAGGTTGTCCAATTTGATGGCATATAGTTTATCTTACAATATTTTGTATTTCTGAGGTATTGATTATTATTTCTCCCCTTTCATTTCTGATTTTATTTTTATTTATTTGAGTGCTCTCTCTGTCTCTCTGATGGGTCTGGACAAAGGTTTATTGATTTTGTTTATCTTTCCAAAGTACAAGCGTCTTGTTTCACTTATCTGTTCTATTGTTTTTTTTAGTTCCTATTTTGTTTATTTTTGCTGTAATCTTTATTATTGCCTTTCTTCTGATGGTTTTTGGTTTTGTTATTTTTCTAGTTGCTTTAGATGTAAGGTCAGGCTGTATATTTGGGATTTTTATTTCTTCTTGAGGTAGGCCTATATTGTTATAAACTTCCCTCTTGGGATCCCTGGGTGGCGCAGCGGTTTGGCGCCTGCCTTTGGCCCAGGGCGTGATCCTGGAGACCCGGGATCGAATCCCACGTCGGGCTCCCGGTGCATGGAGCCTGCTTCTCCCTCTGCCTGTGTCTCTGCCTCTCTCTCTCTCTCTCTCTGTGACTATCATAAATAAATAAAAAAAAATAAACTTCCCTCTTAAGAACAGCTTTTGCTGTATCCCAAAGACTATGGACCATTGTGTTTCATTTTCCTTTATCTCCATGTATTATTTGATTTCCTCTTTGATTTCTTGGTTGACCCATTCATTGTTTAGTAACATGTTATATAACTTCCATGTGTTTGTGTGCTTTCCAGGTTTTTTCTTGTGGTTGATTTCTAGTTTCATAGCATTGTGGTTGGAAGAGATGAATGACTTCAATCCTTTTTTAATTTATTGAAATTTGTTTTGTGGCCTAATATGTGATCTATTCTGGAGAATGTTCTGTGTGTACTTGAAAAGAATATGTATTCTGCTGTTTTAGGATAGAATCTTCTGAATATGTCTGTTAGATTCATCTGATACAAATGTATCATTCAAAGTCACTGTTTCCTTGTTGATTTTCCATTTGGATGATCTATCCAATGATGTATGTAGGGTGTTAAATTCCCTACTATTATTTTATTATTACTTATTACTTTCTTTATGTTTATTATTAATTGCTTTATGTATTTGGGTGCTCCCATGTTGGGTGCATAAATATTTACATAAATGTTATATCTTCTTGTTGGATTGTTCTGTTTATGTATATATAGTGTCCATCTTTGTTTCCTGTTACAGCCTTTGTTTTAAAGTCTATTTTTTCCAGGGATGCCTGGGTGGCTCAGCAGTTGAGCATCTGCCTTCAGCTCAGGGTGTAATCCTGGAGTCCTGGGATTGAGTCCCACATCGGGCTCCCTGCATGGAGTCTGCTTTTCCTTCTGCCTGTGTCTCTGCCTCTCTCTATGTTTCTCTCATGAATAAATAAAATATTTTTTTAAAATGTCTATTTTGTCCAATACAAGTAGTGTTACTCCAGCTTTCTTTTCATATTCATTTGCATGAAAAGTGTTTCTCCATCCCCTCACTTTTAATCTGCATGTGTCTTTAGGTCTGAAATGAGTCTCTTGTAAGCAGCATATGGTTGAGTCTTGTTTTTTATCCATTCTGTCACCCTATGTCTTTTGATTGGAGCATTTAGTCCATTTACATTCAAAGTAATTATTGATATGGGTGTATTAATTGCCTTTGTTACTTGTTTTATGGGTTTTTTAAAAAAGATTTTATTTATTTGTTTGAGAGAGTGTAAGCATAATCAGGGGTGTGTGTGGGGAGAGATAGAGGGAAAGGAATAAGCAGACTCCCCACTGAGCAGATAGCCTGATGCTGGGCTCAGTCCCAGGACCCCAAGATGATAACCTGAGCCAAAGGCAGATGCTAAACTGACAGAACCACCTAGTTGCTCCATTTCTATGGTTGTTTTTGTAGTTCCTTTCTGTTCCTTTCTTTTCTTGCTCTCTTCACTCATGATTAGTTGATATTCTTTAGCAAAATACTTGGGTTTCTTACTTCTTAGTTTTTGCATATACGTTTTTTAAAAGATTTTATTTATTTGTTTGAGAGAGAGAGGGGGAGAGAGAGAAAACAAGGGTGGAAGGTGCAGAGGGAGAGAATATACAAGTAGACTCCCACTGAGCACAGAACCTGGCATGGGCTCAATCTCACAACCCATGAGATCAGGACCTGAGACAAAACCAAGAATTGGACACTTAACCAACTGAGCCACCCAAGCACCCCTTATTATGTTTTTTGACTTGTAGTTACCATTCAGTTTATATACAGCATCTTGTGCATATAATAGGCTATATTAAGCTAATGGTCGCTTAATTTTGAACTCATTCTTTACTCCTCTCCCCTCCATGTTTTAGATATTTGGTATTATATTTTACATCCTCTTATTTTGTGTTTCTTTTGATTGATTTTTACAGATATACTTAATTTTTTGCTCCTGTGCTTCCTATTTTTCTTACTCTTACTTATGGTTGTTTTTTTTTTCCCCGTTCACATTATGCCCTTTGGCATAAATGTTGTTTATCTGAGAAACTATTTTGTTTATCTGAGAAACTATTTATCGTTCCTTCTATTCTGAATGCTAGCCTTGCTGTACAGAATATTCTTGGCTGCAGACTTTTTCCCTTTCAGCAATCTGAATATATTGTGCTATGCTTTTCTGGACTGCAAAGTTTCTGCTGAAAAATCAGCTGACAGCCTTATGTGGTTTCCTTTGTATATAATTGTCTTTTGTTGCAACCTTTAAAATTCTTTATCACTATTTTTTGCCATTTTAATTACTATGTGTCTTGGTATGGACCTCCTTGGGTTCAATTCATTCAGGATTTCTGTGGCTCCTGAATCTGGATCCCTGTTTCTTTCCCTAGATTTGGGAATTTTTCAGCTGTTATTTCTTTGAAATTTTTTTAAATTTTTAAAGTTTTTATTTTAATTCCAGTTAGTTAACATACAGTTATATTAGTTTCATGTGTACAATATAGTAATTCAACACTTCCATATATCACCCTGTGCTCATCACAAGTGCACTCCTTAAACCCCATCAACTATTTAATCCATCATCCCAGCTATTATTTCTTAGATACATTTTCTCCTTCTGGGATCCCTGTAATATGAATGTTGTTACATTTGATGGTGTTATTGAGTTCTCTAAGTCTATTCTCATTATGCCACATTTGTCTCTCACCTGTTCATCCTATTCCTTTCCATTATTCTATCATCCAGGTCACTGATACATTCCTCTGCTTCCTATAGCCACTTTGTATTCCATCTATTGTATTTTTAATTTCACTTATTTAATTCTTCATCTATAATGTTATTTTTAATATTTTTTGTCAAGGGTCTCACTGATGTTCTTCACCCTTTCCTGAATTCCAGTGAGTATCTTTATGATCATTACTTTAAATACTCTATGAGGTATATTATTTCTGCTTTGCTTAGATGTACTGCTGTGATTTTGTCCTGTACTTTCATTTGGAACATATTTCTCTGTCTCTTTATTTTGTCTATCTCTCTGGGTCTGTTTCTGCATTAGGGAAGTCAGCTAAGTCTTCTACTTTGAAAGTAGTGGCTTTAAGCAGAAGAGTTCTGTCATCCACTATGGTGCAGTTCCCTGTTTACCAGATACTGGCATTTCAAGTTAGTCTCCTATATGTGTTTCTGTCATCTTCTGTTGTGTCTGAGTCACTTTTTCTTTCCATCCAGGTATCTGTACTGTGCTTGCTCTCTGTGGTGTTAGTGGGGCCCAGACAGGCTAGCTGTGAGGTGGCACTCACCACAGGAGGGCTGGAGGCAGGGTGGTGTTAGCAAAATTTGTGGTTATTCCAGGGCTGGGGCCAGTAGCCATGGAGTGGGTGAGTCCTTTGGTGAATGCGTGGTTGGGTGAGGGAGTCAAATGCTGCCTGCCATACCCTTTGTTCCTGGAGAAGTCCCCCATCACACTTTGAAATCCTTATAAACAGATCTTCCTCTCATTTGTCCCAGGTGTTGTGAAAACTGTCATTTCTATGTTGCCTCTCTGAGGGCAGCTGTCTCTTTAAGGGTGGGGACCCAGCTATCTCACCCTCTGGGCTTTCCCAGTGCTGAGTCAGCTGATTTTTTAAAGTTCTAGACTCCAAGTCTTGCTGGTTTCACAAACACAGAATTTAGCTCCTCTGATTTTCAAAGCCAGATATTATGGAGATTCATCTTCCATGTGGGTTCCCTGGTGAGAGGAACCATTTCTTTCTCCTGTCTGCATCCACAGCTCCCTCCCTTCTGCAGGCAGCTCCCAACCACTGTTTCTGCTCTTCCTAACCTCTCAGATACAGCTTATTTACATTTGGTTGTGGAGTTCATTCTGCAAATCTTCAGCTCACTCTCTGGTTTATTACATGGATGTGAGTGATAGCTAGTTGTAAATGTGGGACAAGGTGGACTTAGGGGCCTCCTACTCCACCATCTTCCCTATTCCACATCTCCCTCCCTCCCTTCCTCCATCCCTCTCTCTCCCTTTCTCTCTCTCCCTTTCTCTCTTTCTTTCTCTTTTTTCTTTCTTTTTCTTTTTTCCTTCCTTCCTTCCTTCCTTCTTTTCTTTTTTCTTTTCCAGTACAGTTAACATACAGTGTTAAATTAGCTTCAGTTGTACAATATAGTGATTGAAAAATTCTATATATTACTCAGTGCTCATCAAGATACGTGTACTCTTAATCCCCTTCACCTATTTTACCCACCCCCCATGCATCCTCACCCTGGTAACCATCAGTTTTTTCCCTATAATTAAGTTTGTTTCTTGGTTTCTCTCTCTCTCTCTTTTTGGTTTGTTTATTTGTTTTGTTTCTTAGATTCCACAAATGTGTCAAATCATATGGTATTTGTCTTACTGTGACTTACTGATTTTGCTTAACATTATACTTTCTGGATCCATCCATGTTGTTGCAAATGGCAAGATTTCATTATTTTATGACTGAATAATATTCCATTGTGTATATACACCATATTTTTTATCCAGTCATTTATTGATGAACACTTGGACTGCTTCCACAATTTGGCTATTATAAATAATACTGTAATAAACATAGGCATGCATATATCCTTTTGAATTAGTGTTTTCATATTATTTGGATAAATACTCAGTAGTACAATTACTGGATCATATGGTAGTTCCATTTTTAATTTTTTGAGGAACCTCCATACTGTTTTCCACAGTGGCTGCATCAGTTTGCATTCCCACCAATAGTGCATGAGGGTTCATTTTTTTTTTCCCCACATCCTCACCAACACTTGTTGTTTCTTGTGGTTTTGATTTTAGCCATTCTGACAGGTGTAAGGTAATATCTCATTGTGCTATGTCATTGTGGTTTTGATTTGCATTTCCCTGATGAGTAGTGATGTTATCAACCTCATTTTAAGTGATTCTTCAATTGTTGGAAAGTCAGGGTTTTTGGCCTTTATACATAATGTTGCAATGAGCATCTTTGTGTATAAATCTATTATTAGAAGTGAATCGGGTGCCTGAGTGGCTCAGTCAGTTAAGTGTCTAACTTCAGCTCAGATGATGATCCCAGGGTTCTGTGATTTAGCCTCATGTTGGGTTCCTTGCCCTGTGGGGAATCTGTTTCTCCCTCTTCTGTTCCCCCATCTTGTGCTCGATCTCTGTCAAAAAATAAATAATCTTAAAAAAAAGAAGTGAATTTACTGGGTCTAAAAGGCATGGGAATTTTTAAGATCTTGATTTATATTATGAAGTTATAACATCAGTATTCTCCCAATAACAGTATGCGATTGGGCCTAGTTCTCTATACCCTTACTGTGGTTTTGAGTATTATCATATTTTTTAAAACTTTGTCAATATGAAAGAAACCTTTCTTGTTTTACATTTCATTACTTTTTAAAAAGATTATTTATTTATTTGAGAGAGAGAGAGCAAGTGTGAGACAGAGAGAGCACGAGCCAGGATGAGGGGTAGAGAGAGAAGCAGACTCCCTGCTGAGCAGGGAGCCCGATGTGGAACTTCATCCCAGGACCCAAGGATCATGACCTGAGCAGAAAGCAGATGCCCAACTGACTGAGCCACCCAGGCACCCCAACATTAATTACTTTTAAAGTAGAAGTATGTTGCTTATGCGCTTTGCAGGTTGTATGTATTCTTTTGTGTTTTTTTTTAATTTTCTATTTGACTAACACAGTTCATACTTGCCATATGCCAAGTATTACTCCTGGTTCTTTATTTTGAAGATTTATTTATTCATGAGAGACACACAGAGATAGAGGCAGAGACATGGGCAGAAGGGGAAGCAGGCTCTCTGTAAGGAGCCCAATGCGGGACTCAGTCCCAGGCCCGGGATCACGCCCTGAGTGGAAGGGAGACGCTCAAACACTAAGCCACCCAAGCGTCCCATATATATTCTTTTGTAAAATGCCTAAGTTCTTGGGCCTTATTCTATTGGGGCTTGGTGTTTTTATTATATATTTGTGAGGATCCTATAGTCAGTGTATTTAAAGATTTATTCATCTATTTGAGAGAAAGAGAGAGTAGGGTGGGGAGGGGCAGGAAGAGAGGAAGAGAGTCTCAAGCAGACTCTGCAGAGTGTGAAGCCAATTCAGAGCTCAATCTCATGACCCTGACATCATGACCTGAGCCAAAACCAAGAGTCAGATGCTTAACTGACTGTACCACCCAGGCACCCCTAAAGGTAATAACTTTTTAATACAAAAGTATTAAAGAATACCTGTGACAAATGTTTCCTTAGGATTTTTTTAACCTTTTAATTATATTATTTTTTATATTTAGGAGTTTACAAACTTGCTGATATTTTCCTTAATAGTTTCATCCTTTACGTGTATGTTTAGGAAGTTCTTCAAGAAGTAGAGAAATCTGGACATGTTGCAAAGGCAAGGCTGTGTGGAGGAATTAGAATCAAATATGCAAAGAGAAAGTGGAACACTTTCTGAAAGAGGAGGAAAGGAAAAATGAATCTAAAGCTTGCTAGAAAGAAATTAAAGGAGGCCTAAATAAATGAAAAGACATCCTATGTTCCGGGACTGGAAAACTATAATGGTGATTCTAGAGACACCTGTGTGTGGCTTAGTGGTTGACTGTCTGCCTTTAGCTCGGGTTGTGATCCCAAGGTCCTGAGGTTGAGTCCTGCATCAGGCTCCCCAATGGGAAGCCTGCTTCTCCCTCTGCCTGTGTCTTTGCCTCTCTCTGTGTGTCTCTCATGAAAAAAAATGGAAAAAGTCTTTAAAATAAAATTTTAAATGGCAATTCTCCCCAAGTTGATCTAAAAGATTCAATGCAATCTCTATCAAAACCCGGAAAACTTCTTTGTATAAATTGACAAATTAATCCTAAAATCCATATGGAATTGCAAGTGATCCAAAATAACTAAAACAGTCTTGAACAAAGTTGGAGACTCCCACAGTCTGATTCAAACCTTACTCAAATCCATAGTAATCATGACTATGTGGTACCATCATGAGGATAGACATATAGATCAACATTTAAAACTGAGAATGCAGAAGTAAACCTATACAGCTATGGTCAAATGATTATCAATAAGAGTGCCAAGACTATTCAATGAGGAAAATACAGCTTTTTAAGCAAATGGTGCTAATGCAAAAACATCAGGGCATACAACATGCAAAAGCATGAAGTTGGAGCTCTACCTCACACCATATACTTGTGTCTGGAATATATAAAGGAATCTTATAATTCAAGAGGTTTTGTTTGGGACGATGAAAAGTTTTGGAAGTAGATAATGGGGATGGTTGCACAACATTGTGAATATAATTAATGCTAACTGAATTGTACACTCAAAAATGGTTAAAATGTTGGGACACCTGGGTGGCACAGTCAGTTGAGTGTCTGACTCTTGGTTTCAGCTCAGGTTGTGATTTCAGGGTCATAATATTGAGCCTTGCATCATGTTCCATGCTCAGTGTGGAGTCTGCTTGAAATTCTCTCTGAATCTCCTTCTGTCTCTCCCACTCACATGCTCTCTCTCTAATAAATAAATAAATAAATAAATAAATAAATAAATAAATAAATAAATAAATATTTTTAAAATGCCTAAAATGGCAAATTCTGTTATATATATTGAATCACAATAAAAGATTAAATTTTTTTAAAAGAAAAAATCAAAACCAAACATACCAAAAAATGATTGATAGGAAGCCACAATTAGATGGCTTGGGTCTTAGTAAAATGTTGAGAGTTTTCATCTACAGAGACCAGAGAGTGCCTGATCCAGAATAGGCTGGAGCTGAGAGCTAGAGACACATGGAAATTTATATTGTCTCACATGAATTAATGCGATGTTTACCACCTATTCTCATCACAAGAATTTCTTGGGAATTTGTTAAATATACAGATTAGTGATTCTTGAAGTTTGGTTAAGGACTCTGGGGGGTAGTTTGTGGTTCCTTCCCTTTCTAATTACAAGAGAAACCAAATTTTCTTCCTGTACTTCAGCCAAAAGAGCATATAGCAATAGATTGAATGCAGAAGCATATATAAGAATATAGCTGTCTTCTATTAAGGGAGATATGAAAGATTGGAAAATAATACCACTCACTAAATTTTTTAGAATATTGCTATTTTTCATTAAAATGTGACTTATATTGATGTTAATGTATTTATTATTTTAAATGAATTATTAGATAATAAACATTTTGAAATAAAAATTTTAGTTTCTAATATGTTAAATATCAATAGCTATAGCTCACATAAACAAAAGCTCTTGGAGGTCCTTGATAATTTCTAAGTATGTAAGGATTCCTCAGAATAAAAAGTCTGAGAACCATTGATATAGATAAGCCTCTCATCTGGAAATTCTGATTTAGGAAGTCCCAATAGAATCTGTATTTTTAGACAATTATAACAGTTGCTGAGCAGAGTTTGGTTAGCACTGAGTCAATATAAAGGCGTTTAAGTGTTAGGGACTTTTATGATAGCTACAGTGAATGCCAGACAGAATCAAAACTAAATGAATAAAATGATTGTCAAGCAGAAAAGGGCTGATCCACTTGAGGTTGACAAGACTATATTTGCAGTGGAACCATTTAATGAGCCAATTTTCTTAAGAAATGTTGGTACTGGGATCCCTGGATGGCGCAGCGGTTTGGCGCTTGCCTTTGGCCCGGGGCGTGATCCTGGAGACCCAGGATCGACTCCCACGTCAGGCTCCCTGCATGGAGCCTGCTTCTCCCTCATGCCTGTGTCTCTGCCTCTCTGTCTCTCTCTGTGTGACTATCATGAATAAATAAAATCTTAAAAAAAAAAAAAAAACTTTAAAAAAAAAAAAAAAGAAAAAAAAAGAAATGTTGGTACTTCAGGAGCAGAAGCAGAGAAAGTGGGCACTTTTTAAAAATTTTTATTTATTTATTCATGAGACACACACACACACAGAGAGAGAGAGAGAGAGAGAGAGGCAGAGACAGAGGGAGAAGCAGGCTCCACGCAGGGAGCCCAACGTGGGACTCCACCCGGGGTCTCCAGGATCACACCCTGGGCCAAAGGCAGGCGCCAAACCACTGAGCTACCCAGGGATCCTGAAAGCGGGCACTTTAAACTGAGTTGGATGGGGCTTTGGCTTGGGGCTAAGTTACCCTGTAACTAGCTAGATATATAAATCATACTCAGATTTTATATTGAAGAGGCTATACTCTGGGTTTATATTGCAGGAGAGTTCTGGAACCTATTGGGTGTGGTATAATAGTCTAAGAGGGATGCCTGGGGAAATCTATAGTGTTAAGTGAGGTTAGGATGGTGTGATGGGTTTTAGAAACTTAGAGCATTTGCAACTGGTGAGATACAGGAAAATTAGAAACCAACAAAGCAAGCATGCATCTGCCAACAGGGGTTTAGTGTGTGGAACGTTAGTCTGTGGGCTCAGAGGACACAACTATAAGGAAGAGAAATGAGGATAAGGGGTTCTGGATATGTGGAACTTGGGTGACACTGTTCATGGTATGGTTATGGGAACCTAAAGAAGGAAAGATCTTGGCACCCTAGGATGCCCTGCTAAAATATAACTAAAGTAGACGTTGAATAAAGGCTGAGAAATTCTGTTGATTTACTTCATACCAGGTTCATTCAAAGATGGAGTTTCCAAGTAGGTGCTCTCATTATATGTTCTTAGGAAGAGGCCAGCATTTGTAGGGCATGACTA
This sequence comes from Nyctereutes procyonoides, assembly GCF_905146905.1. Taxonomy (NCBI): domain Eukaryota; kingdom Metazoa; phylum Chordata; class Mammalia; order Carnivora; family Canidae; genus Nyctereutes; species Nyctereutes procyonoides. The sequence continues at coordinate 58,524,564 of NW_026575125.1, read as the reverse complement.
TCTCATGTACCACTTTGCTTTCTGGAACCTGTCTTCCTAACTAGACTATGTCATGAGGAGAGGAATGTTTGTCTTATTCTATAGCTTTAAAGACAGTAAGAGCTCAGTAAATATCTGTTACATGAATGAATGATGAATTTGGAGTCAAAGAGTTATAGGAAGTAAAGGAATCTGGATGTAAAACATGGTTGGTCTGATTCCAGGATCTGAAGAACATGCTATTTGTGTCTTTTGCTTCATTGCCAATGATAAAGAACAAGGCTGGTCCCACACCTTGTCTGGGAATTGGAAAGAGATGCAGAGGGGAAACAGCCTATGCTGGGATGGAGGAGTGGAGAGAGACTATTGAGGATTAAGGAGATAATTGGATATCTCTGCAATTGCCACCAGAGTCCTAATGTAGAAAGACCTATTAGAAAGGTCTTCCATTTTCTCTTAAGAATAGTGCGAGCTCTAGGAATGACAAACTAAATTATGTTCTGATTCTTCTGCAGAGCAAGGGAACTAAATAAACCGGGAACATATTGTTCCAAAGGAGAGGATCTCTTTTCTCTGGTTCCTTTCTCCCTAACCTCTCACATTCCTCTTCAACAGATCCCTATTCTTGAAGTGCTGGAAAAAGGCAATGTGGCTCCAACTACTCCACTGAGAAGGAAAGCAGTCCCCAAGGGCCAGCCTCTTCAGGAGAAGGAAGGTTAAGTCTGTACTCCAGGCAACTTGGACTGAATCCATGTGACCTATGGTCCCACTAGGACCCTGAGCCTGATGGATTTCTGACTATGCAGCCAAGGATTTGGTGGCTGAGCACTGCAGTGACTTGAAGGTAGATAAATTCAAGTTCTTTTATTATTTCAAGACTTTAAATTAGTTTTGGAAAGAGTCTGCTTTGATTGTTCTGATAAGCTCCTTGTGTCTGGGCCTGGTGGGTTCAGTCTCTGCTTGTTTTTTGAGCATGAGCGACATTCATCTGTGGCAGTGGGAATGAAAAGAGATGTGTAGGGAGGGGAAAGAGAGTCTGGTAGCTACTGAGAATATTGTAGGGGCTGGCCCTGGGTTGAGCTTTTTTCAGAACCATTGAAGCAGTAAAGCCATCCCTGTTCTTTACTCTCCTCACTCCCACCTCCCTGTCACCAAACTTGAAGCTATCTCTTAGAGGATAGGAGTAAAAGTCACATATAAAATCTACATCTTTGAAATACAAAACCTAAAGCCTCTGTCAAGGTTTTCATATAGGATCACAGTGGCCAATGGGCCACCAGTTCTTATACCAGATGCTTTGAGGCTGTGGAAACTCCTAGAGTAGTTGTTCCTAACATTTTGGGAGAAACTTTGAGAACCAGTGAAAGGTTAAATGTATATGCACATAAAAATTGATATATTATTTTGAGAATTTAGTTTCAGGGAAACTTCCATGGGTCTTTAAGGACATTGTGAACCCCAACCATGGGGGTATTTTTTTTCTTTTTGCCTGGAATAGCAGTTGGGTATCACTCTTAGCTGTCTTATATATTCTTTCTTGGAGTATTATTGGTGTTCAGGAAAAATCTGGGGGTCCCACAGAATATAGAATTAGTAAAATAATTTTTACTATTTACCATTTTGCCATTTTAATCAAATATTCACCCCAACCCCTCTATATGATACCATATTCTTGTCAAGGGGTTGTCTAACTTCTGCTTAAATACTTCCAGTGACAAGGAATTCATTATCTTTCCTGAGACATACTGTAGTTTGCCATTGTGCCATTGTGTCATTGTACTTAATAAAGTATACTTGGAACTTAACATTAGTTTAGATGATTCTTTTATATAATGTATTTGCTCTCTCTAGCCCGGCATTTGTATCATACACATATTTACAAAAGGTGTCTATGTCTGTCCTTTCATTCATTCATTTGCTCATTCATTCTTTCAACCAATCATGTGTCTATTTAAACCAACATTTCCTAAGTGTTTGTTTTGTTCTGGGAATACCCGAAACACTGGGAGGGGATGCAAAGATGAAATAGAAATGGTCTCTGAGCATATTTTCATCTAAAACCAAGGTTCCAGAGTTTACTATTCTAAAATTCCTTCCAGGTTAGCACAAATTACTTTTGTCCTTTAGGGATATGGTGTCAATCAGCTGTCAACTGATCTGGTGGTACTAGGTCATCCATCTTACATTTCCATTTCCAGAATTTACCTTTCTCATCTTTTTGAAAATGAGAACAGCTGCCCATTGACATTTTCTGTCCATGTGCCCCATTCATTGTTATTCCCAAGGTTCAATACCAAGAGTGCCTCCCCTATGAACTCCTGGACCCTGGGACCCTACACCATTCTATTCTTTGCCCTGTAATTTCACTCAGAGGAGAAAGGTAAGGCCTAACCCTAAGATTTGGGGCCTTTCCCTTTTTCATTACAGTGGCATTTTCCTTGTAAATCCTGCCCTGTAATGTCATCCTGTGGCCTTGCCAGGCTCATATCAAGTGACTTACTAGAGTAACACTGGCCTTACTCACAGGTAAGTGCCACTTCCTATTGGTTAAAACAGATTTGATTTCAGTCTTCAGAAGTGCTGTGAATCAAAAGTTATAGGTAGCTGACCATAGATAATACAGGTAAAATTTTGGTTTAAGATAAAAGTATGATGTTCATTAAAAATGTGCTAAAAAATGGCACACAGCTGATGTTTACTCTTATCCTAGAGACCTCTAGAGGACATGTCTCATCCCTGTAGCTTAACACAGATATTGTCATCAGCCTCTCTGCCTCTCCAAATTCTGTTGGTTCTTCACAATTGGCATTACCCTTTTCAGGAAACTTTTCCTACTCACCCTTGCCTTGTGAGATCTTCATCTTGGTGGATCCATTGGTGAGCATTCTAATCTATGATCATAATCATGCAACTTAGCACTTTTATCATATCATATTATCTTACTTGCTATCTCATGTATACATTCTTTTATGTGTGGTTTCTCTATTGAGTACTTAGATTTGGATGAGCTGACTTTTGGATTTTGATTTTTAAGTAAGCTGCTACCTAAGCTAGTTGTTTCATCCCTACAATCAGTTGGAAAAACAGTGGATGCCTACAAGATGTGACTGAGGAGCATCAGCAGGAACTAGCCTAAAAATTTTCCCACCTGCCCTTCATGGTGTGTGGGTACTCAATGAGACTTTTATTCCCTTGGTTGTTTTTTCCATGACAGCATATGCTTTGAAAATTCAATAACCCTATGCTCCTGAGTTAATATCAGTAAAGAGGCTAGGAATTTTAAACCAAGATATCTCAGGGGCTCCTCTGGAGAAGAAGGAGTTTCAGGAATGCCATCTCCACTTGAACTAGAGCAACTCTATTTTTGTTTTATGGACTAAAGTTATCCTAAAACTTTATTTATAAGCTATTCAGCTGCAAAAATAATTCTTTTTGAAAACCATTTCTTTTGGGCACTAGATTTCAACATGTATCCTGCACAGGAATCCTCTGGAAGGCTTATTAAGATGCAGATTGCTAGGCCCCACCCCACAGAGTTTCTGATTTTGGCAGGTCTAGGGTAGGGTGTGACAAATTACATTTCTAACCAGCTCTCAGCTACTGCTTCTGGTCAAGAGACTATACACTCTGAGAACTACCTCTTTAGGGAAATATGTTATCAGCTTCCCAAAACTCTAGGAGAAGCACTGGCAGGGGATGGGTGTTGGGGCTGGAGAGGGAGTGAGAGGATGCTTCCAAGAAGGGAAATTGGTTCAAAAACATAGTTGTCCCTACTGATTGTTCTTTATTTTGAGTCCCTTTATCTTCATATCTAAAGTAAGGCCTTCAGGCTTTGGTCCCTAACCAAATACCAAAAGAGGGCCCAAGTCTTGTCCTAAGCATAAATAGGGGCTTCTGTAAAAGCTATTGGTCCAGGCTTTCCTGAAGCTTTGATTCATCACTAAGTTTAAAGTTATAGGACCAGAAAGGACTTCAGATAAGTCCCCTAAATAATGCTAATGTTGTTGGTAATAGGTCATCTAGGCTAGGTAGTTTGATGCTGACATCAGGAGATTCTAATAAGTTGGAGAAAAAGAAGCTAACCAGCCTTCTAATCCTACTAAATATACAACTCAATAGAATTAGACAATGGTTACAATATAAAATTTTATTGCCAATAAAAGCCTTTAATAACTCATTTATCCTGTTTCAGTAGGACCTTATTCTTTCTGATGAAAATCCAGTCATAGCATCTCTCATTAAAAATAAAATTATTTTGAAATAAATAAATATATAAAATAAATAGCATATTCATTTCATAAATAGTTTGTCCTTATGCACAGTATCCATGCTTACATTTTAATATCATTTTCTCACAACCTACCCCATCTCCCACTTCCAATGGCAGGAAAACTGCATGTCAGGACAGATAAGAAATCTCCAAAGCCAATGCAGGGATGGCCTGCACCAGGGTCATAGCCCCAAGGATTTTAATGAGACTTTTCTAAAGCTCTGTATGTAGCATCTATGGCAGATTCCTTGGTCTTTCATTTACCCATTGTCAAAGTATTTGGGTAGATTGTGGGGCATGATATCCCTGGCCCTTGGGAGGGGCCCCCATTCTTTCTTGTGCCACCTCAGGGGAAAGAACATGAGTAAAGAAAAAATGTATATACAAGATTCCCTCCAGCCCACCCCTTCCACCCGTATCCCTCCCCCAAATAACCCAACTTTGATACACACTTTGAACAAGGGAATAGCTGGGTTGAGTTGAACAGGAAGTGCTTCTCTGTTATCTAAATTGATAGGTAAGAGGATTGAAAAGCTATGAGTATAGTGCTTGCAGAGACAACTGTGGACCTAGAGTATGGGGGTCACAGAGGTCATACTAGGGGTCCATTATCTATAGCGGAAGAGGTCTCTGGACATGGAGGGCAACTTAGAAGGATCTACTGGCCTGGGCAAAAAGTGAGTGAATTTCTGGTGTCGTTTAGTCCTGTATCCCTCCCGGGGTGAGCCGTCTTTATTCAAGGCCACATAATACTGTCTCTCCGAGTCCAAGTGTTTGTACAAGGTGGAAGCATAGGTGTTGTACCAGTTTTCTTCAAATTGTTCCCGGAAAACACATTCACGTGTGAGTTTCTTCTGTGAGGGTGAGAAAATAAAGCAGAGCCTATTAAATGACTATTTCTCCCATCCCAACTTGCTGAAATAGCAATAGCACATTGTTATAAGAAAAAGTCAGTCCTATCTCCCAGTATTCCTGAGGCATCTTCTTTCAAAATAGCACAAAACAGTCCTGTCTGTATTTCCTTCATCCTCTTTCATGAACCACACAGAAATATTTTAGGTGACATCTTTCCTGAAGGCAGGAGACTGAAGGACATGGCCTCGCCTGGCTCTTTGAACCTGAGAATTTCTGCTATGGCCTCCCAGTGCTCCTCTGGCATCCAAGTTTTCTCCCTACTTAGGGCATATAATGTCAAATCCATTGAGATTACAGTCAACCATGTCAACTAAGAGGCAAAGGCCTTGGGTCTATATAAAGCTCCATGGGAGGTGAGTTGTGATCTCTCCTAATGAAGGGTCTCAGGCTTGTCAGGTGGAAAGTTCAGAAAAGATCTCTTTGAAAAGTTCCTCCAATCCAGCTACTTCAAGCTAGCAGTTCCTGAGGCAGGTCTCTTGCCTCTGTCCCTTTTCACACTTGATTCAGCTGGCATACTACTTGCTGGGGTTGCCAAAACTGAGTGCTGGGGACAGGCCTATCTCTTAGGTGTCAGGGAAAAATTTGCTCTGATTTCATGGGGTGCAGGCAGCCAGAAAGCATGCTATAGGACTCAAAAGGCAAGCCCAGGAGTTGGGATCCCCTGAAAGGGTTAAGGTCAGCAAAGTCACTCACCATTCCCCAGCTCTGGGCTAGCTTCCAGAATAGAGAACATGTACTGCAGCCAACCCAGTCCTAGCTGGGGACTTAGGGCTGTCACCAGACCCTGGAACCCTCACTCTTCATTTGTTTGTTTCATTTGGCCTCTGGGATTCAGCTGAAGCAGCCTGGAAACCAGGGACTGTGTTTTTAATCTCAGAATCTCAATCTGAAGGCCAGCTCTTCCACTGCCTATTTTTTGTGCCAGCTATCTGCTACTCCTCTAGGTACCATTAAAATTCAGAGGTGCTCCTCAGGAGTATAAATGCCCCCAAACCATTACAAACTGTTGACAAACCAGCACAGCTTACTATTATCAATGAGACTAGCTGGCCCTCTAATGGAAAAGGTGAAAGCAAACGTACCACAGAAAAGCTTATGTTTTGATGGGAACTGAATGAGTGAAAGTGTTATATAGCAAGCTCTTAGGCAGCCAAGAAGCAACTAGATGACACTAATCCTTTGCAGTAGATAGAAGTATTTCAAGTGCTAGATAAACGTTTTTATACTTTTTCCTTACATAGTCCAAACACTGGTGGTAATAGCCTCTGATGAAAAGGAAACTTTCAACTTACCGACCCATACAGTTCTCCTCGCTCATTCATTCCTAAGTACAGGCCAGAGTCCACTCCCCGGATGCTGATCAACCCCACAGCCAGACTAATAAACTCCAGGATTCCTAGAGCAAAAGAATGAATGCCATTTCTATTATTGATGTCAAGCTAAGAGGAAGCTGTTCAGGTGACATGAGCTACTGGTCATTTATCCCCAACTGGAGGCCAGCCCTGTATGCCTTTGGTGAGTTACCTTATGAAATTATCTTTTGTAGCAAGAATGGAACCTCAGAAAAGTTGCTGAGTCTCTCTCTGGGCTTTCGTTTTTCCATATATAAGATGGGTGAAACAATTTCTTACTCAACACTCTTAGACAAATGAGGAAGAGACCATGAGAAGGTTTTGGCTATGAAAGCTCCATAATTACAAGGTACTATTGATGTTAAATACTGCCATTTCAAGAAATGAGAGAGTAGCTTTCTACATGGAAGAATGTGGCTAGATTTCTGTATTTCCCCAAAGTCACTTCCCTCCTCCCTAGCTCACACAGCATTACCTTGTTGTCCTCTAGGCTGAATTTCTTTTGCACCTTCTTAGCTCCCATGTCCTTAAAACCACATGAGGCTGTCAACTGCTTGTAGCTGACTCTAACAAAGGCCACGCAGTCCACTCACTAAACCTGTGTCTCCTGCCTATGGCACAAGGCAAAACATGGCCTGGTGAGAGGTTTTTCCTAAAGTTTGCTTTTAGCCAGTGCAGTCCCAGGCTGACAAGGCTGTCATTTTCCCCCTGTCTCTTTAGAATTTTAAGTTTATCCATGGCAAAGAGTTTGCAGGTAGTACTGGATTTGATCCTGACTTGATACTGATACAACTTTAAGGGGAAAGTTTGGAAGACATTCAGAAACATCCCTCTACCTGACAAAGTTAGAGATGAGGAATTGAAAATGTTTTAATTTACCCAGCAGCTGTTGGAGGAAAAAAGATATCAACTTCTAAGAGGGAAAAAGGACCCAGAACTTAAATCCCAATGATGCTGAAGACTACTATTTTGTCTTAAGATGGTATATCTGTTATTCTATGGATATAAACATAATGATCAAGTAGATTCCTCTTTGATATTCCTGTGTCTAACCATGTTTTTCAACATACAGACCAAACTTGATATGGTTGACTCACAGAGGCAACCAAAGGTATGAAATGAGCTCAGATCTGGCTGCTTTTCTTACCCCAAAATGCAATTCTTCAGGGTAATAATATTCTATGTACGCTACATAGGGAGTGTAATTGATTCCTTAAAGATTACTTAACAAATTAAGTGGTTAATTTTGAAATCAGATTCAAAACTCCAGTGGGAACTCTCCTTAAAAGCCCCAGTGACTTGTGCTGGTATATGGGTATGCAGGTGTGGCAGCTTTAGGGTACATGTTTCCATGGCCCAGTTGGAGCTCTTGGAAGAACGCAAAATTCTGCTGCCATTGTATTGCCTCTAATGCTGAAATCCTTTAAGTTTTATTTTCAGGTTGTTCTTAACTCTTATACTACAAGAAAGGAGTTTTGGGAAAGGAGATTGACCAAAGATGATAGGAAGAGAAGGGCAAATAGCTAGTGTCAAGTAGGGGTTTAGGAGGAAGTGATTTAAAGGATCAGAACCTTTAGCTGCAAAACATAAGTGTCTGATTTTGGCTCTGCTTTGTTTAACATTTTAATAAATGACTTGTAAGAGGACATAGGGGAACTGCCTACCTCAGTTCCAGAAGATGTATAGCTGAGAAGGTGACACAATCAAAATCCAAAGCAATTGCAAGAGGGTGGGAAAATGAGCTGACTCCAACCAAATAAGCTTTAATTAGAGTGAATGTAAAGTCCCAAACTTTGCTCCCCAAACTGATTACTCAAGAGGTATTGTGTTTGTGTTTTGTTGGAGGATGGTGAGCCTCAAGCACGGATAGTTGAGTTAATCATACTCCTTGTTTTATGTCCTATTTTCATAATTGGTCTGTATAAGGGCTTTTTATTTATCTATTTCTTTCTATTTCCATACTCTGCTCCTATCCTCTTCCCCACTTCAAGCAACCATGTATACTTTCTTGAAAACATGTAATATTCCTATGTGTTTCCATGCATTTTCATTAAATACAAGTCAGCCCACCTTTGGAATGAGGAGATGTGGCTTAGCAGAACATACACAATGATGACTAAGAGATTTGACTGGACAGGGTAAGCTTAGGATGGGTGATTCATGATATTAAAAAGTTCATGTACAACTAGTCATGTAAAAATGAAAATTTCTCACAAAACTAATGTGAAACAAAAAAAGCTGATGTGATCTAAGTCTGCACTGACAGAGGTCTAGTAACTGGCATAAGGGAGGAGACGGGATACCTGGGTGGCTCAGCAGTTGAGCATCTGCCTTTGGCTCAGGGCATGATCCTAGAGTCCTGGGATTGAGTACCGCATCGGGCTCCTTGCATGGAGCCTGCTTCTCCCTCTGCCTGTGTCTCTGCCTCTCTGTGTCTCATGAATAAATAAATAAAATTTTTAAAAAAGGGAGGAGACTTCCCCACTCTGTTCTGCCATAGACCACACTGAAAGTGCTGTTTTTAGTTCTTCTGTGTTTAAAGAGGTCTATGGAAAAACAGGAGTATGTTCAAAGGAGAGTGGCTAATATGGCGAGGAAGCAAGAAACCAGGTTATGGTTCAGTTCTGCGTGCTAAACTTTGAGGGATACCAACCTGCTGGAACCTTCAGTTATTTCCTTTGCTTAGACAAATTGCTTCTGAGCTTCAAGTCTTAGTTCCCTCATTCTCTAAGTATCTCATGGCTCTGATCGCCCTGAGCTCATTAAGTAGCAGAGGGCAGCTTGTGATCTCACCATCCAAGACCTGGTGTGAGAACAAATCATGAAACACAAAAGGTGTGGCCATTTGAGTCACCACAGTTTTTCTCCAACTCTCTGTTAACCCTGATGCCAAAGGACAGATCATACAGGAAGTCACTTGGGTTGTATCCAGTAACAGGGGTCTCCAACAGCTGGAATCATCCCTGTCCAGCTGTCTTTGGGCATCACTTTCCTTTGCCAACTTTCCTATTAGCTGGATTCAAACTGTGGGAACCCAGTGGCACATGATGATGGAACAGATATACCTAAACCTCCTGAATCCCAGCCAGCATGAAGGGAGAGAGAAAACAAGCCATTTTCACATTTTCCCAGTTACAGTTGGAGAGGGGGTATTAACAGCAAACTGTGGAGGTAAAATATTAAGTAGACAATGTTTGTCTCCAGTTCTCTCACCCCCTTCCAGGTCCACAACCTCCCTTCTATTCTGCTGCCTCATCTTGACCTGTCCATCTCAGGTTCTGGCCTTTGCTCCACAATTTCCAAACTCTTCTTACATCTTTTTCCCCATGGCCTCAGTCAAAACATATCTGTCCTGAGCCCCACCGCTTCAGAACCTAGCTAGATGGTGGGCTAATGTGTCATTGAATCTGGTTCCATAACTTGCCTGAATGCCCTTGGTCATCCTTTCAGGCCTTCTGGGCCAAGACAGTGCTGCTTTGGCATCGTGACAAATGAGAACCAGATTGCTCAAAACCCAAAGCAGCTGCATTAGCCTGCTCCATCAGCCTGGTGGGAGGCCTCTCCTCCAGGCTGACTCCCAAGCTCTGCTCTGCCAGTCTACAGGTGCCCCTTAGGAATGCCAGGATCCCCATGAAACTCATGGAAATGCCACCTCCTGACTACTGATTGCAGAATGGAGTGGGAGAGGGGGGAGCATAGGCTATGGCAGAAGGTTATTATTTGAAGTCGTGGCTGCTCTTGGGCTCAGCCTAACTTGTTCTGAACACATGGATTCCAGGGTAATGCTTGGGGGCCCTGCTCTCCAATTACAACAAATAGTTATTTACTTTACATGGCCTTTGGAGACTACCTCCTCCCCCCAAGCAGAAATCTATAATATTTTATATCTTAAGTCTGGCCTACTTTACCCTGCTGGAATGTTGACTGCTAAAGCACTTATGGAATGTTAAAGTTTCGATTTATTGAATACCCTGGCTGATTAACTCAAATGTGGAGGGAGGAGAATTAGCAAACTCAAACACCACCTCTTTCTTTGCCAAAAGCTAAACTGAGAAAGAAAGAGTAAATGTGTGTTTGAAAGTTGGCATTGGAGGTTACAAAGAGACAGCTTTGACTAGTTATCATTTCCTTTACAGGAAATACATGGAACGGCCAGGAAACCAGGGAAGGAGGAAAGGGAAAAAGGTGGTGCAGAGGTGGTCTCAGGCAGTGTTATTTTAAAAGGCAAAACCAAAAATGAAGCAGTCAGCTAAGCAGCAATGAAAACATCCCTTCCTCCTGCCAGTTTTATTTCTTTTGGTTTCTCCTTAAACTTACCCTTAGCAGGCCTGAGAGATGAAAAGAAATCAAGATGCGTCCTTAGGGAGGTAATTAAAGACCACTTATCCCAAGAGCCTATTACTAATTTATGGTGACCTTGTAGGTTATTGGGCTCAGCTTAGGCAGAGTCAGACGAATACTAGCTGCTGGAAGCCAAGCTCATAGTTTCCCCACCTCTGATGCCCCCACCCTACATTTCTCCATCATTTCATGATTTTTCTTTTTATATATCAGAAATGAGCTACTTCAATATCTTTAGGCCATTTCTGGGAGACTTTGGGAGGTTCTGAGGCCAGGGTGGGAGTCCCACTCCTGAAGAGGAACAAAAGGGAACTGCAAAGTCACAAGTGATGGAAGGGAAAGGAGCCAAGTTACGTCTCCCACTTCCCTGACCCCACCTATCACCCTTTTGAGGACCTGCTGCAAGTTTATACAGACACCTGCACCCCTCCATTACTCCCACCCACCCCACACACAACCCATTGTACGCCAGGTCGGTGAGTGCCTTTTTCCAAGATGACATAGACCTCATTAGAGTTCCTGTTTGCTCCCAGCAAGGAACACCAGCCCTGACCTTAAGTTGTTTGCTAGACTTGGCCTTGCCCAGGAACTGGCCTCTGGGAGCTGCCCCCCCCACCCCTCCCCGCCTTTCACTGTGCACTCCAGATGCAGCCCTAGCAAGGCAGGGGAATAGGAGGATGGGGAGGTTTGGGGGGGAAGACGGGGGAGGGTGGAATAAAGAAGGGAATGGGTATCATGCTTGAGGGGTGGCAAAGCCTCTTACTGGCTTAAGGATAGAAGGTGTCCTCGAGCCATAGGGTTCTTGGGAGGAAGTAGAGGGCACTGGGGGATGGGGCTCCCAGTAAAGGTAGCTGTCAGAGCACCTGATTTATGGTTTAGTAGTGATAGGAAATTGAAAATAAAAATGGCCAAGTTACTGAGGAATGAACACATTTGTTTAGAAACCTAATGATCTCCAATCCACATCAAGGTTTTACTAATTATGTTTTGTCTGTGAGACAGGCAGATGTGCCATTTAAACAATCTGCTGGGTGTTGGGCAGAGAAAATCCTGTTAGGTTGTACATTTCCTGTCCTGAGCTCCGGAGACACCTGTTTCTGGGTTTGGGAGTGGTCCCAGGACCACTTCCTCACTGTGAGGCAAGGAGTCCAGAGGTATATACAGGCAAAAGCTGACCTAGGGAGGTCCTCACACACTGGACAGTGGGAGGCTGTCCCAGTTTCTCCAATACCCAGCACGCCTTGCTGCCTGGATTGGCCTCCACCCCGGGCAGAGCAAGCCAGAGGCAGGCAGGTGCCACGGCTGCCCAGTCCCCGTCTCCGCCAAAAGCGACTCCGGCTGGGACCGCCTGCCCACCACATCCATAGCCCACAAAGGCGTCTGCTCCAGACAATCGGCCACGGCCACGACAACCCTGCTGCCCTCGAGACCCCGCGCTGCAGCCACGGTGCCTGGCGTCCTCGGCGAGTGCTCCCCTTCTCCAACTCCACCTGCTTTCATCCTAAGCGCAGCGTCCAGTGTCAGAACGATTCCCTCGCTATGGGGGAGGGAAGAAGGGTGGAGTGGGGAAAAGAGAGGCTGCACCTCAAGGTGCCCCCGCCTCTTCCTGAGAGCGTCTGAGGGTGCCAGGCGCCCTGACTCCGCGCTACTCAAGTTTGCACCATCCGATCCCGCCTGCCCCACGTCCCTAGCGGTCTCCCGCCTAGACGCGCCCGGACGGCACCGAGCTGGGGGCGGCACAGGGCCCCCAAGCCCAAGCCCCGAGCCGTTGGCTCCCCAGAGAGCCGTCTGCTGGCTTCCCGTCCCTCCCTGCCGCGTCCTCACCGAAACGACTGTGGTCGTGGCGGGTGCCATGCACTGTGCCGTTGGGGAAGATCTCCAGGTGGAAGCCGGTGCGGCAGTAGAGCTGGCGGCGCCGCAGGATCCCCTTCAGGTGGGCGAAGTCTGTGGGCGAGCCGCGCTGCAGCTTCCCCTCAATCTGGCCCAGGCGCTCGTTCAGGAAACCCGAGGAGTCAGCTATGGGCACGTTCCCCACAGACGAGGAGAAGCCGTGCAGATCCCAGTCCAAGGAGGCGAAGACCCCCCCCACCTCTGCCATGGCGGGGTGCGCTGGGCCGAGTGGGGGCCGCGGGGCGCGAACTACCTCTCCCCTCGGCGAGTGCAGGCGACTTAGCGGCGCTTGTTCTCTCCCTCTCTCGCTCAGCGTTCTGCCTAGCTGCAGTTGACGTCTGTTCGCGTCCAAGGAACTTCTCAGCGGCGGGGCAACGAGCTCCTGACCTTGCTCTCAGTCAAAGTGGCGCTTCCCCTACGCATCCATCTCCCTAGGCCTCTCATAGCTGACTTCGTCGAGCTATCAGATGCAAATGGCACTTTATATACATACGCACTCCCCTTACATTGACATATTGGATATTTAAATACAAGCCACACCTCACTGGCATCCCCTCGGAGATTGGAGTGTGGTTCCCCCCCCCTTTGTATCCATTTGGCTCTTTTTGGAAGGGAGGGGGTGAGGGAGGAGAGAGCGAGCGAGCTTCACTCCCTCTTTTATTGTGAAAAAATGGCAGGAAAAAGCTACACATTGCAGTGAGGCATAACTGCTTTTGGCAGGTTTTTCTGAAACTGCTGATGAAATAACGGAGCCCAGTGCGTGGAGACTGTTGGCGCCCACGGCCACTCAGGCTTGTTGAGTGGAGGTCTGTTGGCTGCGCGGGGGCAGTTCCCACCTCCCGCGCGTCTTCGGGCTTCTCGCATTTGGAAAGTGGCTTGAGACCAGGGCTGCTGGGAGTTCGCGCGTTCTTGAGCCCTTCTTGTTCCCTGGCTGCTCGAAAACTGCAGAAAGAGCGCCTGGCCTGGGACAGGAGCTCCCTGGTTTCTTTGTTCTGTTGCCCATCCCGTCCCCACTCCCCACCTGTAGGTGGGTGGGGGCTGAGGAAGTGAAAAATCCGGAAGCGAATAAAGTTGCAAAATTTGGGAATGGGGGTGGTAGCGGTCCCTGCCTGCACCTAGGCGGGGACTTTAAGGGGTCTGGGAGGAGCAGGAAACCCCACGGAGGAAAGAAGACTTTTTTTTTTTTTAAGGGACGTTTACAATTTAGGAAAAGTATGGGGGTTTCTATGTTTCTAAGAAATAGAAAGTGATCTTTTTGTAAAATGATCTCCACCGGCTTTCTGGGCGCGCCTTTACAAGGCTCTCGAGAGCAAACTCGGTGAGAGGCCATTGGAAGCCTAGTGGAGGCTTCCACCCACTTCTTTTCTTGTTGGAAACAGGTGTTTCCTTGCTGTGTCCTGTGCCCTGCTCCGAGATATTCTATTATGAAGAGCCGCAGTTGGAGCAAGATCTGGCGGCTTTCAAGGGCAACCCGTAACGTCATGAAGATTTGGGGAGCAGGTACCCAGACTGCCCAGCTCCCCCCCACCTCTGCCCCCACCTGAACCCTGGGGCTCCTCTCAGGCCCTGGTGCTCAGCGTCCTGCTCGCCTATTAAACTCCGTTGTTGCCTGCAGTTTGCACCGGCAGCGGGCTCTGGCTGACTTAACAGTCTCCGGCAGAAGCTGATCACAGCCAGCACCTCCACCTCCACCACACTCCTGTCTTTGCAGCGCCTCCTGCTGGAGAACCCATGTCTCATGGCCAGTTCGAACTCGGTCTCCAGGAAAGAAAACCGATTTAACTCAATTCAATTAGTGCAATCTGATTCCTGCTCCTGGGCACCCTCGTACACTGCAAGCTCACTTTCTGGAACTGCCTTCAGCAGTTCTTGGTTTGGAACATTGTGGCTTGGTTCTGGTGTGCCTCCTTAGCTTAGACAGAACCGCCTGAGCCAAGCACAATATCCTGCACATAGTAGGGGCTCAGAAATCATCTTCTGTATGCTCCCAGTAGTAGGGAACACAGATGAAAATGCTCTTCCCATTGTAGGGGACACAGAAATGCAAAAGATGGCATCCCTATTGGAGTATTGATGGATGAAATGACAGGCTATCTGGGATTTACTTTAATCCAGAGTGAGAAGACAGAAGGAGTGGAGGTATAGATGCAATAATACTATTCATATGTTACTAATTGTTGAAGCTGGCTAATGGATCCCTGGATGTTCATTATAAATTCCCTCTGCTTTATATAAAAACATACACATGTGAAATTTTTCCTAATAAAAAGCTTTCAAAAGCAGGACTGACATAAAATGAGGAAATCCTTCCTTCCTTCTTCCTTCTTCCCTTTGAAGAGTTCATGGATCTAGTGAGAAGGTAGGGCTGAGGGGAGGAGGTTAAGATAAATATATAAAAGACTAGAGGGCCTGGGTGGCTCAGTGTTAAACGTCTGCCTTCAGCGCAGGTCATCATCTCGAGGGTAGCACCCCCCACTTACCTGGGAATCCGCTTGTCCATTTCCCCTCCCCCACCTCAGGCTCTCTCTGTCTCTCTCTCTCAAATAAGTAAAATCTTTAAGCGACTAGAATACCAGGTAGTATAAGGTACACAGTGCTGTGTGAATTCAGAAAGTGAAAGAAGACCTATCTGGAGGGGTTTAGGGCTGGATTCTGGGCCAAAGTGTGGGCTTTGGTTTGGATGGACCGCCAAGGGAAAATGGGAAGGATTTTGCAAATTCCAGTGGGCCACTTCCAGGAAGGGGAAAAGAGTAACAAAGCAAATGGGACAATTTAAACAATAAAGACTAATTCTTGGGAGTTTCAGTGAATGTCACATGAAATGATGTGGATGAAACTGCTTTGAGAAGTATGTGATTGTAAAGGATTTAGATGTCTCTGTGATGATATAAATAACACACTGATAATGGTGAAAGGTCATTTCCTCAACAATTACTTCAGGGAATTTCTGTACTCTTTGTCACCCAACATTCCCAAAGTCACCAACCACAGTTGCAGATCTGGTGTCCTTGCTGATCTAAGGTCAGAGATATAAGCTTTCTATCTGCCTTCTGGTGCTTTTCTGAGATTAAGCTGACCAATGATTCTATTTTAAAGATTTAATTAATTAATTTATTTGTGAAAGAGAGCGAGTGGAGGAGGGGCAGAGGAAGAGGGAGAGAGAATCCCAAGCCGACTCCGTGCTGAATGGAGAGCTGATGCGGGCTGGATCTCACAAACCAGAGATCATGACCTGAGCGCAGACTGAGAGTGGATGCTTAACCGACTGAGCCACCCAGGTACCCCCTGATGATTCTATTTTAAACAATGTTTCCATAAAGTGGCCCAATTGAGAGCACTTTTATGAAAGTTATTTAATTTTCACAACATTGTGGGTAGGAAGTGCCACATCCCTATTTTAGAGGTGAGGTTAGGTGACTAGCACAGAGTTGTATAGCTAATAAGCAGAGTCATAATTTCATCTCAGATCCACTGGGGGCAAATTACTCTCAATTTATGGGCCTTGGGATTATACAAAGATCAATGTGTTGAGGACAGTGAGATTTCAGAATATTTTGGTTTCTAGAAAACCCTCAGCAGGACATAACCTCTGGCCAGGGTTGAATATATGGGATGAGAGGAAAATGTACATAAAAAAAGAAGCAACCCCACATTGGGTTCAGGACAACACTTTTGAAGTGAGGATAACTTCACAGTGGTATTGTGAGGATGAAATGAAATCACTGATGGTAAGTGTCCAGCATTCTGTCTGGTATAGAGAAGACACTCAACACATCTGAGATCCCATCCTCCTTCCCCGATATCTTGTAAGGTTGACATGAAAAATAAAGCAACCTATGTGAAAAGGACATAGAAAAAAACTCCTTAAGAAAAAAGAGTAACTGGGTGATGGGCACTGAGGAGGGCACTTAATAGGATGAGCACTGGGTGTTATACTATATGTTGACAAATTGAATTTCAATTAAAAAATGTAAAAAAAAGTGCAAACCATAACTGCAATTAAAGTTTCAAAAGAAAAAAGAAAAAAGAGAGTTCTGACTCAGGCTATAAGTGACCAGAAACTGAGGGCAGCCTGCTGAGATCTGTTCCTTGAGAAGGATATAATGAAGTTAATAATGCTCCTACTCACTCTCACCCCCCCACACTACCCTCCTCAGGAGGTGGGAAAGGTTGTCTGAATTTGTTGCTTAGCCCAGTTCTTAATTTTACCTACAGCATATGAATGTTTTCTCCTTTTTAACTTACTTTCCCGGAGAGGGGGCATGGGGAGCCTTATTGCTAGGCAAATCCTGCGGGGAGCATAGCTGATAACACCAATTGCTTCTATTTACTAAGCACTCACCTTGGGTTAAGCATTGCCTTAGGTGCTTTACATGCATTATCTTCCTAAGCCTTATCACAATTCCAAGAAATAGTTTTATTCCCATTTTACAGCTGAGGATGCTTGAGGCCCAAAGATATTCAATAATTAGTAGCAGAGGCTGGACTTAAACTGTTGATTTTAATTTAGGACCTAACCCTGACATTACACTGCCTCAATCTATTTACTTCAAAAAGAACTTATATTGCTCCTTTGTCCTTTGTTCCTGCTTTTCCTTTCCTGCTGCTTTCTTTGTGGATGGTAGTATATAGTATAGCCGTTGCACATTTCATCTTTGCTGTCAGACTGCCTAGGTTCAAATCCCAACCTAAAACCATTCTAGGTGTTGAAGCCTCAGTTTCCTCTTGCTGGATAATGGTGATGAAGAAGAAGATGATGATAATAATCATGACTGCCTAGGGTTGCTGTGAGGTTTTATTTATTTTTTTAAAGATTTTATTTATTTATTCATGAGAGACACACAGAAAGAGCGAGGCAGAGACACAGGCAGACGGAGAAGCAGGCTCCATGCAGGGAGCCTGACGTGGGACTCAATCCAGGGTCTCCAGGATCATGCCCTGGACTGAAGGCAGTGCTAAACCACTGAACCACCTGGGCTGCCCTGCTGTGAGGTTTTAAATGAAATAATACACAGAATGTACTTAAAACTGTGCCTGGCACGTATTAAGTGGTCATTGTTCTTAGTATTATTTACATCCTTCCTGGCCCCAGTCATATTTCCTCCCCAGCTTTCCTTAAGCCATGCTCATTTTTTCCTAAGGCAGAGATGAGAACACTGGCCGAGTCACCCCAAAGCAATCAGTTCCAATTCTATTATTCCTTCTCTGTGATATTGGGCCAGTCTTGTTCTCTCTGGGCTTTAGAGGCCTGTCTCAGAAATGAGGTGACCAAACTGTCACCTCTCTGTGGGTAGGCAAGTGATGAGAAAGTGGCAGTCTGAGAAAAACAGGAAATGGCTCTTCTGTAAATTCCATATACTGAGCATTCAAAGTGCCTGGCATTACCTAAGTGCCTTACATTTCAATCACATCATACCACCACCAGGTAGATGCTATTATTATTCTGATTTTCAACAGATGGCAAAACCAAGGCTGGAAAGATTAAGTAACTTGCTCCAGATGATGCAGATTATAGGTGCTGGGGCTGAAATTAAGACCCTGGAGAGTGGCTTCAGAGTCCATGCCGTTGGTCACTACACTACTCTGAAAAGTGTCGGAACCTTTTTCAAGAGACAGTGTTATGATGTTACCCCATCTTCTTCTGGACAAAGAAAGTCCAGGGTAAAAGAGCAGTCAGTTTTTTCTCCCCCGGTGGTTTATGGCTGAGTGTGAGAAGTCTACAAAAAGTCAGATGACATTCCAATGTCCCCATTCCAACTCTAGGGCCCAAAGAGGAAATGAAGTCTCTTTATCTGGAACAAGCCCCCATCTTACCTGTGTGGTTGGCTTCCTGCAGTGAGAGTCAAGTCTCAAGTCTCCTTTGTCTCAGCCATTATTCTCCCATGGGCCTACCTGCAATGGGGGTAGGTAATGAACCATTTATTCTGGATGTAACTTGCCATTAGTTGGCAGGTGATGACATCTTTGTGAAATGACCTGTTAGTTCTGTGAGAGGAATGGGACACTGTAGAATGTGGCTCTAACCCTGGCAAACTGGATCAGTTCTCAGCCTGGCATGTGTGACTGGGAATGTGAGTATCAATGGTAGATGTGTAGGTTCAGAGCTGGGTGTTGGGAGAGAAGTATGAGCAGACTCTGATTGTATTGGTTTTCCCAACACAAATACATGCTTATATTTGTATATGACACTAGAAAATTTGCTGTTATAGCAAGAATTGTGTGTTTAAGGTGTGAATAAGTGGATAAGAGTATATGAATCTACAGAGCTCTTGCTTATATGATATATAATATGATGGTTGATGAATATATATCATGGTTGTGAAGCTAAGTTTGAATCCAAAGTCACTTCTTTTTTTTTTTTTTTAAACCTGAGATGATTATTTTAGTCCTACAATCTGATGACAAGTTTATTTCAGGAGATGCAGAAGCCAGTTGGAGGGGGGCTTCTCTGAGGTCCCAGTTTCCTTGGAACCTTGCTGAGGTAGCCTTTTAGCATTTCTTTCTCACATAAATGAAGGGGAAAAGCAGGGTCTTCAGATCAGCTCTTTGCTTTCTGGCTATGGCCTACAATTAGCAAGACTGTCACTCTGCTTTGCTTCTCTGTCCCTAAAACTGGAGACTTTATCCAATTTCTGTGAGGGGTTTAAGTCTCATCAGTTACACTCTGATTTCTGGGAAATTCAGCATTTATTTGCTATGTTTGAAGCTATAGAAAGAGACTAAAGGTTCTGGTCTTCCCACAGAACTGCTGGTGCCACAGGCTTCCCTAAGGATAGGTTGAATAACCCTTTGCAAAGAAAATCACTGCAGGGTACAAGAGGGCAGAACAGAATTAGCAAGGAGTTATAAGTGTAGTTCATAGTCAATAGTTACTGGAGAAAGACACTAGGAAGAAATGTACATCTTGATTGGAGTGATTGTGGTCCTAGCTCTTGCTGCACTACTGTCTGGGACTTTGGCTAAACTATTTCTTATCTGTGGACGTCAGTTTTCCTAACTATGAAAAGAGGGGCTGGACTAGATCAGCCTACTCAAACTTTTATTTTTTAACTGAAGTAACCCTAATGACAGAGGAGTGGAAACATGAAATCCCCAGCATGAGTAGGGGAGAGGGGTGAATGCAGGTAACTCAAAGCAGCCTACTGTGAGCTTGAAGTATCTTTGAGGTCTTATCCTAAAAATGTGTAAACTTTGCATTTTCCTATATGATAGAGCCATGTTATTTTAATACAGAATTATTTTGAATTTCTTATATTCTAGCAAAATTGACACTCTAAGGAAGCATTCCATGTTTATTCTGTGGCTTTGTGGATCCCCTGGCACACTGCCATGGACCTCTAGAGGTGTGCATACCCCAGTTTAAAAGTTTGGAAGTAGGGATCCCTGGGTGGCGCAGCGGTTTAGTGCCTGCCTTTGGCCCAGGGCGCGATCCTGGAGACCCGGGATCGAATCCCACGTCGGGCTCCCGGTGCATGGAGCCTGCTTCTCCCTCTGCCTGTGTCTCTGCCTGTCTCTCTCTCTCTCTCTGTGACTATCATAAAAAAAAAATAAAAAAATAAAAGTTTGGAAGTAAATGATTAAGATTCCTTCCAACTCTGACACTCTGTGTTTCAGTGACCTGGGAATACCTTTGGTGTCTTTGATAGCTGCACCCTTGGATGCTGGAGGTTTTTTAATTTTTAAATTTTATTTTTTTTATGGCTGTGTCTGAACACTCTGTTTTCTAGCCAGTTATGCAAAAATAATGGAAACCCCTGATTTTGTTTCTAGAACAAGCATCTCCAGTGTTTCTTTGCTGAGCCCCAAATACAGGCTCAGGCTTATGCTAAGTGTCCTAAGGGAAGTCAAGAAGGACATTTATGATTCTATTATGGAACATAAATTAGGTTACATGAAGCAACAGAGGTTAAGAGTTTGATGAATTAAATACTAAATTGTGTGGTGTAGATTTTAAGTGCTGCAGAGGTTAAGAAGCAGAACACAGATGTGGGGATCCCTGGGTGGCGCAGTGGTTTAGCGCCTGCCTTTGGCCCAGGGCACGATCCTGGAGACCTGGGATCGAATCCCACGTCGGGCTCCTGGTGCATGGAGCCTGCTTCTCCCTCTCCCTGTGTCTCTGCCTCTCTCTCTCTCTCTCTCCCTCTCTCTGTGTGTGTGTGTGACTATCATAAATAAATAAAAATTAAAAAAAAAACACAGATGTGCTTCCTGGAAGAGGTAATAGAGCAAGAGAGGGGTTTTGAAGAATAAGTATGGTTCAGATAAATGGAGTGGAGGAAGACTGGCATGCCAGGTAGGAGGAGGGCATGAATAAAAGGCCTAGA
Source organism: Nyctereutes procyonoides (assembly GCF_905146905.1). NCBI lineage: Eukaryota > Metazoa > Chordata > Mammalia > Carnivora > Canidae > Nyctereutes > Nyctereutes procyonoides. The sequence goes on along the minus strand of NW_026575125.1, from coordinate 58,503,493 downwards.
GACTATCAGGATTGTGGCCTGCTTAGGTCTATCCCAGAGTCTTGCTCAGTAGCAGGAGGCATGGATGGCTGAAAGTCTTTTCCCCTCTGGGCATGAGTTATTAGCTACTTATCAGTCCACTGTCTTTTTTTTTTTTTTAATAGGAGGCTGTAACTAGGGTTGAATCCCTCTTCTGCAGGGAGTAGGAAATCCTTGGAAGAAAAAAAATGACTCTCAAAAAGGGATTTGGGAGAGAGAGTGGAGCATAAAAAATATCCAAATGACCTTTTGTACACTGTCATTCAATCCAATCTATTATTAGATATAGGTTTATTCTATACGCCATTAGATTTCTGGTCTTTTGGGTGCATGTTATTTCCTCTGGACTTCTTTTTTTTTAATTGAAGTGTAGTTGACATACAATATTATATTAGTTTTAAGTGTATAACAGTGATTCAATAATTATGTACATTATAAAATGCTCACCATGATAAGTGTAGTTACCATGTTAATGTACAAAATTACTACAATATTATTGGCTATGTTCTCTATGCTGTGCTTTTCATACCTGTGACTTATTTATTTTATAACTGAAAGTTTGTATCTCTTAACCCCATTCACCTATTTCACCCTCCTGCTCCTTCCCTCCAGCAGTCACCAGTATGTTCTCTGTATTTATGAGCGTGTTTCTGGTTTTTGTTTGTTTGTTCATGTGTTTTTTTTTTTTAGATTCCATATAAAAGTGAAATCGTATGGTATTTGTCTTTTTCTGTCTGACTCCCTTCACTTAGCATAATACCCTTGAGGTCTATCCATGTTGTCACAAAGGGCAAGATTTCATTCTTTTTAATGGCTGATTAATATTACACACACACACACACACACACACACACACACCCCACATCCCCACATCTTCTTTATCCATTCATCTATTGATGGACATCCTCTGGTTTTCTTTATATTGATAAAAATTCATTTTGAGGGACCCTGGATAGTGCCTGCACAGTTCATGTGGTTCAAGACAGCCTAGAGCACATGGGGGTTCAAAGCCTCTGTCCATGTCACCTCAGAACATAGTGTGTGGGCTAGAGTGAAGGGACCTGTTCAGGACCTGCTGGTGACTGGAGATGGTGATACCAGAACTGCCTCAGAGCATAACTTAAGGAGAGACACACCCAATTGGAGCAGATTCAGTGTTAAGGGGAGGTTTTGACAACAAGCCCAGGGAGGACTAGATTGTAGGTTGGCAGTTAGGACCAGGTTGCCTACAGCAGGCAGACATAGGTGTCTCTGCAGGGTGCAGAGCCAGCATCCAGGTAACCTGGTAGCAGACTTTGGATAAGAGTCTAGGTAGTGAGTTGTGTCAAGGAAGTGCAGTTGCAGGTGGCAGGGACACATTACCAATAGTTTAAAAATACAAACAAAGTGGAAATATTAATATGACTAACAAAAATAAGGAGGTGATGGGAGAGAAAACAGATGGAGATAAATAAGTGATGATTTTTAACTACTTTATTGAAGCATAATGACATATAAAAAGCTGTACATATTCAATATATACAACTTGATGTGTTTGGGGTAAATATATACCCTTGAAACTGTCACCACAATCTATGCCATAAACATATCCATCACCTGTGAAAGTTTCCTCTTATCCTCTTTATTTTTTTGATTATTATTGCTATTATTTTTGGTGATAACACTTAACAGATGATCTTCTCTCTTAGCCAAATTTTATGTATACAATATGATATTATTAACCATAAGTACTATAGTGTACAGTAGATCTCTAGGGCTTATTCATTTAGCATAACCGACTGCTGATTTATTTATCTTTTCTACCAGGGAATCAATTGATAACATCTAAAATTGAAATCTGTAAATTTTAAAGTACTCCAGGGGCACTTGGCTAGCTCAGTCAATAGAGTATGTGACTCTTTTTTATCTTTTTTTTTATTGGAGTTCAATTTGCCAACATTTATCATAACACCCAGTGCTCATCCCACCAAGTGCTCCCCTCAGTGCCCATCACCCAGTCACCCCAACCCCCCATCCACCTCCCTTTCCACTACCCCTTGTTCATTTCCCAGAGTTAGGTGTCTCTCATGTTTTGTCACCCTACTGATATTTTCACTCATTTTCTCTTCTTTCCCTTTATTCCCTTTCACTAATTTTTATATTCCCCAAATGAATGATACCATATAATGTTTGTCCTTTTCCGACTGACTTATTTCAAGTATGTGACTCTTGATTTTGGGGTCATCAGTTTGAGCCCCATGTTGAGCGTAGAGTTTACCTAAAATTTTTTTAAGGTACTCCAATTGTCAGAAAGGACCCAGGCTGGGTAAGGATTGGAGGGAGTGTCAAGGAAGCCCCTTCCCCCCTCAGTGCTAGAAGAATTTGGATACCTAGGGAATGACGGGGCCTCAGATGTTGAAGGAATAAGATAGGAGCTCAATCATAGGAACTAGGTATGAGGCAGGAACCTAGAAATCAGGGAAGGGACAAGAGCCTAGTTACTAGAACTGGAATTATGAGATCACAGCAGGGCCAGACACTACTTACTTGAGCCTCAGCTGGTGAGGTATGGATGGAAATGTCTTATATTTCCTCCTGATTCAGAATAGAATAAATCTTAGAATCCAAGCTTTGTAGAAATGGAGGGGAAATAAAACCTATCAGTGGGGGTTAGGTGGCATTGGAAGGGGCATGGAGCTGGACAGGTAATCACAGTGTGATCCAGACAAGATCACATGACCATATTACCACTCAAAATGCCTGCAGCAGGGTCTAGAAATTATGTTTCCTCATTTCCTGCACCCTCGATTCTCCTCACCTCCCCAAGAAAGGAGCACAAAATTGTTCTTTCATGGCATTGCTTTCACTGTCTGGACCTTTCCAAGACCAGGCTTTTCTTGATTAGCATCTCAGGCCCATAGTGGAGGATGAGGTCACCCTGGTATGAGATGAGATGACAGTATCATGACTTGACTGGCCATAAAACAACTGGTTAAAAGCTAAATTTTGTAATCTCATAGTTTACCAAGGGGTTGTGTAGTTCAAAGCAATAACCATGACATGAAACTATTTGTAAAATTCTGACTTTCTCCTGAACTGAGTGTGGATTAGGGGTTGGTTATGGTGGTGTAAGGGAAGGGAGAACTGAGAGCTGGGGAAGGCAAGCAAAGAAGGCCCAGATGGCTCAAGGGTGAGACCAGCACTCATGGTTTCTCTAAATGTGACAGGGGTCTCCTCTTCTGCAGATATAAAATGCTTTAAAATTTCCAAAGCAGAGGGTGCTTAACCTACTGACCCAACCTAGAAAAAAATAGTAATCCCAGTAGGAATTGCTTAGCTGCCTAAACCATAACTGGGTTTAGGGGCAGCTGTCTGCTTGTGTGGGGCAGGATGACTTGCCCTCCACCAACGGTTTGGAGCTGGGCCATTCTGGGGGCTGACAGCCTTGGGATTAGATACACACTGTAACTGGTGGGTCTCAGGCTTAGTCTCTGAGTCCAAGAGTGAATTTGTATAAGATATGAAATATCAGGTAAAGGACAGATATGCAGTGGAGAGTACTGGATGTGGAATCAGAACTGAGTTTGACTCCTGGCTTTATCACTGGCTGTGTGAATTTAGGCAAGGCATTTAATTCTCTTCAGTTCTGTTTCTTCCACTGTAAAACTGAAGCAATAATTGAATTTACCTTTTAGGTGATTGTGAGACTAAAATGTGATTTAATATGGGTATGTATATACATATTATAAAATTGTCCATGAAGGTCTCACTGAGCTAGTAACACTGTTACTAATGGTAACTAGTTAGTTGCACAGTGATATGTATGTCAGGGTCTCTGTGGTTCTACATTAGTGGGTCTTATGATTATTTTTCATTTCCATGACTGCTCAATACAGTGGTTTTTGAGAGGTGGGGAGGTGGGTTAAAGTAACTTTGCAGTAATAGAGGACTGTTTTATGAATGCATACTCCTTCATTGACTTTTCCCCTTTTTATCATTTTTTCAAAGGATGGGAGGCAGCATGGTATGGAGCCAAGTCAGACAAATGGGGTTTGAACACCAGGTGTATCACTCAATGGCCGTAGAACCCCAGATGAGTCATGTTAACTTCTCTGAGCTTTATTTTACCATTTTCAGAGTACAGTTCTTTCACCTTTTTGGCTAAGTTTATTCCTAGGTATTTTGTTGTTTTTGGTACAAATGTAAATGGCATTGTTTTCTCAATTTTTCTTTGTGCTGCTTCTACACTACTGTATAGAAATGTGACAAATTTTTGTACATCAATTGTACATCAATTCTGTATCCTGTGACTGAATGCATTTGTCAGTTTTATTGGTTTTTTTGTAGAATTTATGGTTTTCTCTATATAGTATCATGTCATCAGCAAATAGTGAAAATTTTACTTTTTTCCTTACCAATTTGGATGCCTTTTATTCCTTTTTTAAAAGATTTTATGTATTTATTCATGAGAGAGAGAGGGGGTGGGGTGGGGGAGAGACACAGGCAGAGGGAGAAGCAGGCTCCACTCAGGGAGCCCAACGTGGGACTTGATTTCTGGATCCTGGATTCCAGAATCACGCCCTGAGCCGAAGGCAAACGCTCAACCACTGAGCTACCCAGGTGTCCCTTATTCCTTTTTCTTATCTGGATTGCTGTGCTTAGGACTTCCTGTACCATGTTGAATAAAAATGGTGAGAATGGATATCCCTGTCTTGTTCCTGACCTAAGGGCAAATACTCTGTTTTTTTTTTCCTATTGTGTATAATGTTAACTGTTGGTGTTTCATATATGGCCTTTTTTATGTTGAGGTATGTTTCCTCTAAATCTGCTTTGTTGAGAGTTTTTATCATGAATGGATGTTGTACTTTGTCAAATGCTTTTTCTGTATCTACTGAAATGGCCATGTAATTCTTATCCTTTCTTTTATTGATGTGATGTATCATGTTGATTGACTTGTGAATATTGTACCACCCTTGCATCGTGTGAATAAATCCCACTTGATTGTGGTGAATGATTTTTAAAAATGTATTATTAGATTTGCTTTACTAGTATTTTGTTGAGAAATTTTGCATGCATGTTTATAAGAGATAATTGGCCAGTATTTCCCTTATTTTGTAATGTCTTTTCCTGGTTTTGGTATTAGGATAATGCTGCCTCATAGGATGGATGTGGAAGATTTCCTTCCTCTTCTATTTTTTGAAATAGTTTGAGAAGAATAGATATTAACTGTTCCTTAAATTTTTGGTAGAATTCACTCATGAAGCCATCTAGTCCTGGACTTTTGTTTTTTGTTTTGTTTTAAATATTTATGCCTGGATTTTCCCAGGGAATTTTATTTTATTATTTTATTTTTATTTTCTATTTAAATTCAATTTAGGTAACATAGTATATTATTAATTTCAGGGGTATAATTTAGTGATTCATCAGTTGCATATAACACCCAGTGCTCATTACATCAAATGCCCTCCTTAAAGGCCATCCCTCAATTACCCCATCCCACCACCCACTTCCCCTCCAGCAACCCTCAGTTTGTTTCCTAGAGCTAAGAGTCTCTCATGGTTTGCCTCTCTCTGTGTTTTCTTTTTTTTCAGTTTGTCTTTTAAAAAAATTTTTTTATTGGAGTTCAATTTGCCAACATATAGCATAACACTCAGTACTCAATCCATCAAGTGCCCCCCTCAGTGCCCATCACCCAGTTATCCCAACCCCCTGCCCACCTCCCTTTCCACCACCCCTTGTTTGCTTCCCAGAGTTAGGTGTCTCTCATGTTCTGTCACCCTCACTGATATTTCCCACTCATTTGTGTTTTCATCTTATTTTATTTTTCTTTATGTTCCCCTCTGTTCATCTGTTTTGTTTCTTAAATTCCACACATGAGTGAAATCATATGGTAGTTATCATTCTTTGACTTATTTCACTTGGCATAACGCCATCCGGTTCCATCCATGCTGTTGCAAATGGCAAGATTTCATTCTTTTAATGGCCAAGTAATATTCCATTGCATATATATACCACATTATCTTTCTATTCATTCATATGTTGATGGATATTTGGGCTCTTTCCATAATTTGGCTATTGTTGATAGGTGCTGCTATAAACACTGGGTTGCATGTGTCCCTTTGAATCAGCATTTTTGTATCCTTTGTACATATTTTCTTTCTTTCTTTCTTTCTTTCTTTCTTTCTTTCTTTCTTTCTTCTCTTTCTTTCTTTTCTTTCTTTCTTTCTTCCTTTCTTCCTTTCTTTTTTTCTTTTGAGAGACAGAAAGAGAGAGGGGAGGGGCAGAGGGAGAAGAAGAGAAATCCTCAAGTAGACTCTCCAGTGAGCATGGATCCTGGTGTGGGGCTCAATCCCAGGATCCTGAGATCATGACCTGAGCCAAAATCAGGAGTTAAACCCTTAACTGACTGAGCCACTCAGGCACCCCTGTATCCTTTGGATAAATACATAGTAGTGCAATTGCTGGGTTTTAGGGTAGTTCTATTTTTAACTTTTTGAGGAACCTCCATACTATTTTCCAGAGCCCCTTTCATGTAGTGGTCATGGTTCCTTTAGTTTTCATCTGAGAAACTTTTTATCTCTCCTTCTATTCTGAATGATAGCCTTGCTGGATAGAGTATTCTTGGTTGCATATTTTTCCCTTTCAGCACTTTGAATAAACCATGCCACTTTCTTTTGCCCTGCGAAGTTTCTGCTGAAAAAGCCACTAATAGCGTTATGGGGTTTCCTTTGTATGTAACTGTCTTCTTTAGTCTTGCTGCTTTAAAATTTTTTTCTTTGTCACTACTTATTGCCATTTTAATTATTATTTGTCTTTTTCTTAACAAAAAGATTTTATTTATTTGACACAGAGAGAGAGAGCACAATCAGGGGGAGTGGCAGGCAGAGGGAGCAAGAGAAGCAGACTCCCTGCCAAATAAGGATCCTGATACAGGGCTTGATCCCAGGACCCTGGGATCATGACCTGAACCAAAGGCAGATGTCCAACTGAGCCACCCAGGCACCCCAAGCATCTGACTCTTGATCTCAGCTCAGGTCTTGATCCTAGGCAGAGGGAGAGAGAGAAGCAGGCTCCCCACTGAGCAAGGAACCTGACATGGGGCTCAGTCTCAGGACCCTGGTATTATGACCTGAGCTGAAGGCAGATGGCTAACTGAGCCACCCAGACACCCCTTAATTACTATGTGTCTTAATGTGGACCTCCTTTGGTTGATACATATATTTTTTTTCTTTGGTTTATATTGTTGGGGGATCTCTGTGTCTCCTGGAGCTAGATATCTGTTTCCTTCCTTAAATTTGGGAAGTTTTCAGTTATTATTTCTTTAAATAAATTTTTTTTGCTCCCTTCTCTCTTTCTCCTCTTTCTGGGATCCCTATAATGCAAATGTTCTTATGTTTGATGATGTCACTGTGTTGCCTAAATATATTCTCATTTTGCATATTTTCTTCTCTTATCTGCTCAGCTGGATTACTTCTCATTACTCTGTCCTCCAGGTCTCTAATAATTCTTCTGCTTCCTGTAGCCTACTATTTATTCCATCTAGTGTATTTTTAATTTCATTTATTGTGTTCTTCATCTCTGATTGGCTCTTTTTTTTATCTCTTTGTTAAGGGTCTCACTGATATCCACCACTCTTTTTTCAAGTTCAGTGAGTGTCTTTATAACCATTACTTTATTTTTTTTTCAGGACACAGCTGGATACAGCTTTATTGTGGCAGTGGATGTGAGCAGGGGTTGGTGTGGTCAGCACTAGTGTGTGGAGGGAGTGGGAGGAAATGGAGGGAGTGTGGGGAAATGAAGGGGATGGGGCAGAGCCCAGGGAACCACAGGCTCAGGCCAGGAGTTGGGGTTGGGGTGACCTTTGCCAGCCCTATCCAGAAATCTGGGCCGATGACTCCAGAACTGGAGCTCCCTCTGGCTGGGCTGGATGAGGCAGCAGTGGACAGGAGGGGCTCACACATGGGAGAAGGCATGGCTCTTGCAGAGGGGCTTGTCCTTCTTAGAGTAGAAAGTCTTTCCTTCCAGGCTGATCTGGCATATCGCACACGTGCCAGCTGAAGCCCAGCGCCTCCAGGAAGCGGTCCCCAGCATCGATCTTGGTCACAGCCCTGGCCAAACATCTTCTCATAGTCTTGCTCGCAGTAGGGTGCCCCTTCTTCCATGTAGAAGGCCCTGTTCCAAATGGGTGTCTTGCAGGCCGCACAGGTGAAACAATGCACATGCCAGGTCATCTTTATGGCATGCATGATCTCGCCTGTGATCTTCTTGCACTTGGCACAGCTGGGTGCATAGCGCACATCATAGCAGGGTGGGCAGAAGATGGCACCCTTCTCCTCAAAGAAACCGCCCTCTTCCAGGACCTTCTCACGCTGGCTGCACACAAATTCCTCGGGGTGGTACGCATGGCCCAGCGCAACCAGGTATTGGCCCTGGATGACCTTGTGGCAGTGGTGTTACACGGGAGTCTTGCCATTGTTGTCACCACTTGCTCCCGTGCCCCCTCCAGCGGCTGCCTGCATGATGGAGGTGCGGTTCTGCAGAGGTGTGGGTGTGGCTGGCTGGCTGTGCCGGGTCAGCACCGTGCTGGTCTTGTCCGGAGCATAGAGCTCAGCAAATCCAGGATCCATGGCCCAGGGTGGGCGGCTGGTGGGGCTGAGGGTGGTAGGGCCAGGCCAGGGTTTCTAGGGTGTAGCTGAGGCTGGGGCTGGGGTTTCTGTCCTGGGCACCTGGCTTGATTTCTTCAGGTGTTCCTCATCCGGGTCTTGCATGAAGTCGTGCTCGTGAGGTGGGCAAGGATGCAGAAGGAACGAGACTGGCTTGTCCCGGGCCGAGGCCGCCAGTCCTCTGTGTCCTCCATCAGCCGCTGCTTGCTGGCATCTGGGACCAGCGGCTGGAGCAGCTGTCCATTCTGCTGCAGGGTGTTGTCAGCTGGCAGGGGTACCCCAAAGGGCAGGGCTGTCTTGTTGAGGGAGGCGCTGGGTGCAAAGGTGTACCACGGGGTGTCCGCGGCGGGGGCCAGGGCCTTCTGCAGTTTGTTCTGAGCTGGCTGGGCCCTGCTGAGACCCAGGCTCAGGTGCTCCCCGCAGGCACGAATCTTGTTCTGGGCTTCAATGTGCGTCAGGCCCCTCGCATTCTCGCCATCTATGCTCAGCACCCAGTCACCCACAGCCACACCGGCCTGTGCAGCTTTGCCTCCGGAGTGAGCCTGGAGATGGAGAGGGGCACATTGAAGTCCTTGCCCCTCTGCAGCTGAAAGCCCCAAGGTGCGGGCCCCTCCAGCACCAGCTTGAAGGAATCCATGGCGCCTGCCCCTGCTCGGCCCCGCGGAGGCGCTGCTCGGTGGCTGGCCCCAAAGAGCCGCGTTGGGATCCGCCACCGGTGTTCTCTAACCATTACTTTAAATTCTCTCTCAGGCATGTTATTTATCTCCATTTTACTTTGTTATCTTGCTGTGATTTTGTCATGTTCTTTCGTTTGGGACATATTCATCTCCCTCCTCATTTTGTCTCTCTGAGGAGACAGAGTGTTAGGAAAGTAATCTACATCTCCTATACTTGAAAGTAATGGACTAATGAAGAAGATATCCTGTAGTGCTCTTCAGTGCAGTGTCCTCTGTTCCCCAGAATCTGGTTATTCATGGGTACCTCCAATGTGTGTTATGTGCATCCTGCTGTTGTGAGCCACTTTTTCCTTCAGTCCTATCATCTGCAGTGGCTCTCTTTGCCTTTTGTGGGTAGTGTTTGGTCACTGTGATGTTAGTGGGCCTGTCTGGGGATGCCTTGGGCTTGAGTTGAGCCGAGTCAGGCATTTATCAGAGAAGGAATAGCACCAAACTGCTGGGTGCTTTCCCTGTGTTGTCCTCTGAGAGGCTTTCATTAGTGGGCAGGGCCTGCAATTGAGATCAGCCGTCTGTCTCCAGCCTATTGCTGGATGGTGTGTGTGTTGTTATCTTTCCTTCTCCCCAGGGAAAGAGTAACTTTGGAGTGGTGCTGGCCCCTGTTGGGGCTGCTTACACACTGCCAGGCCTGTGGCACCACTGTGGATGGGCTCCAGCTATGAATGTATTGGATTTGCAATGTGTTGAGGGGGGCTGGGTGGGGGTGTTAGCAAGTTCGGTAATGAGTATCTACGCCACACTGGTTCCCACAGGTGTCCATGTGTTTATGCTGGGGGATGGTGGAAGGAAATGGCACCTGCCAGTTCCTTTGTTCTTGGAAGAGTCTCCTAGTGATCTCTATCCTTCTGAGACAAGCTTTTAGTTGATTAAACTACTCTCCCTCTCATATGCCACAGGAGTTGTTGTTGGTTTTTCAAACTGCTGAACTGCTGCTTCTGTACTGTATTTCTATGGGGCTCTTTGTTGTGCTGTCTCTGTAAGGGTGGGGACTCGGCTTCCTCTTGCCCTTCTGGCTCTCCCAGAGTTGATCCCACTGATTTTTAAAATTCTAGGTTTTAAGTCCCACTGATTTTAAGAAATCACGAAATTCAGGCCCTCTAGTTTCCAAAGCCAAATATTATGGGGATTCATCATCTTGGCAGGGGCTCCCCAGGATGAGGGTCTGTTTTTTTCCCCTTTCTCCTGTGGCCAGGCCCAAGGGTTTGTTTAGCTCCCAAACTCGTCTTTCCCCTTCCTACTCTCTTCAATGTGGCCTCTTCTCTGCTTTTAGCTGTGGAGAGTTTGTTCTGTCAGTCTTTGGGTTGTTTTCTGGGTTATTTACACTGATGTGATTGTTATCTAGTTGTATCTGTTGGATAAGGTGAGTCTAGGTTCCTCCTACTCCACCATCTTCACCAGAAGTCCTGGGCTTCATAATTTTTGACAATGGTTTACCTTAGTTGGGCTTAAGGAGTTTGTTTGTTTGTTTGTTTGTTTGTTTATTTATTTATTTATTTATTTATTTATTTATTTATTTATTTATAAAGGAAACTTAGCTGAGCTATTGCCATCAGAACTTGTCACCCTTAAACAAATAGGCTGAAAGGATAGTCCAGAGATAATGAACAATGTCCTAATGGGGATATTCAGGTAAGACTGGCCATTAAGACTTGCCAAGTTTCTCTTTGCTTAGCAAGTTGCTCTATGTTAGACAACAGGAGTCAGTACTAGTGTATTATTAAGAGGAGAAAATCTTAAGGCTGATTACCATCTATATCTACATTCAACTGCCATTTCTGCTCTTCAGAATTTCTGTACTTTTGCCTCTTCATTATGTACTGTTTCTCATTTGTTGTGGCTATGAAAATAATAAATACACTTGCAAGGATTTAGTCTCAAGTCAAGTAAATTGGCTCCAGAAAGATTCTTTTGGGTAAAGCCTGCAAACTTTACTGTATAGATATTGACATCTATTCGGACTTCTTAAGATTTTTTTCCCCTTTTCTTTTCATTCTCTTCTTTGTTCCAGATATATAAGGTTGCTAGAGAAGTGACCTCTGGATGAATGAGGTATTATTCATTTGGATTCTGGAAGGTGGCTGTCATCTTGATTCAACAGTTTTCCTGTTGGCTTGGGCTCCCTTCTCCTCTGGGGCCAGTGAGATCCACTGCTATAGGTCAAAGGTGGCAGACAGATAGTAGAGGTGTATACATCATCTCAGTTCAACTGTCTAGGTAGACCTGCCCTAAGGGGGCAGTTTCTAGGGACATCAAGAAGAGGCCTTTTTCTGTGGTCATCAAGACAGTGTGGTACTGGCACAAAAACAGACACATAGATCAATGGAACAGAATAGAGAATCCAGAAGTGGACCCTCAACTTTATGGTCAACTAATATTCGACAAAGGAGGAAGACTATCCACTGGAAGAAAGACAGTCTCTTCAATAAATGGTGCTGGGAAAATTGGACATCCACATGCAGAAGAATGAAACTAGACCACTCTCTTTCACCATACACAAAGATAAACTCAAAATGGATGAAAGATCTAAATGTGAGACAAGATTCCATCAAAATCCTAGAGGAGAACACAGGCAACACCCTTTTTGAGCTCGGTCACAGTAACTTCTTGCAAGATACATCCACGAAGGCAAAAGAACAAAAGCAAAAATGAACTATTGGGACTTCATGAAGATAAGAAGCTTTTGCACAGCAAAGGATACAGTCAACAAAACTAAAAGACAACCTACAGAAAGGGAGAAGATATTTGCAAATGACGTATCAGATAAAGGGCTAGTTTCCAAGATCTATAAAGAACTTATTAAACTCTACAGCAGAGAAACAAACAATCTAATCATGAAATGGGCAAAAGACATGAACAGAAATCTCACAGAGGAAGACATAGACATGGCCAACATGCACATGGGAAAGTGTTCCGCATCACTTGCCATCAGGGAAATACAAATCCAAACCACAATGAGATACCACCTCACACCAGTGAGAATGGGGAAAATTAAGAAGGCAGGAAACCACAAATGTTGGAGAGGATGCGGAGAAAAGGGAACCCTCTTCCACTGTTGGTGGGAATGTGAACTGGTGCAGCCACTCTGGAAAAGTGTGTGGAGGTTCCTCAAAGAGTTAAAAATAGACCTGACCTACGACCCAGCAATTGCACTGTTGGGGATTTACCCCAAAGATACAGATGCAATGGAACACCGGGACACCTGTACCCCGATGTTTCTAGCAGCAATGTCCACAATAGCCAAACTGTGGAAGGAGCCTCGGTGTCCATTGAAAGATGAATGGGTAAAGAAGATGTGGTTTATGTATACAATGGAATATTACTCAGCCATTAGAAATGACAAATACCTACCATTTGCTTCGACGTGGATGGAACTGGAGGGTATTATGCTGAGTGAAGTAAGTCAATCGGAGAAGGACAATCATATGGTCTCATTCATTTGGGGAATATAAATAATAGTGAAAGGGAATAAGGGGAAGGGAGAAGAAATGGGTAGGAAATATCAGAAAGGGAGACAGAACATGGAAGACTCCTACTCTGGGAAAGGAACTAGGGGTGGTGGAAGGGGAGGAGGGCGGGGGGTGGGGGTGACTGGGTTGCGGGCACTGAGGGGGGCACTTGACGGGATGAGCACTGGGTGTTATTCTGTATGTTGGCAAATTGAACACCAATAAAAAATAAATTCATTATTAAAAAATAAAGAAGAGGCCTTTTTCTTTTGGTGGTATATGGGGGTTAAGAAATGTGACATTTTCCCCTTTGAATATAATAAGACCATTTGGAATAGATATTTTCCTTGCTAAACTATCTTTGCTCAGGCCCCTTGGGGAATGGCAGAAGGAGCTAACATCTGTGAAATATATAGGTCAAACAGCAAGTAGGCTGGGAAAGCCCAGCAATTCCTTCACAACAGTTGAAGCCCAAGGCTCCTGAGCCTGAGCCAACATGTCTGGGGAAGCAAAAGGGGCTGGCCCAGGGGAGACTAATGCATGTGTATGTACATGTATCTATGTGCGTATGTGTTCCCAAGACAGTGCAGAATGGGGGTTGGGGAGAGGAATAAGACAACCAATCTGTACTATAACTTAGGGCCCCAAAGCTTCCTGGGATTGCATGTTTTTCTTTTTCATTCATGCAGCCATCTTTTTTTCTTTCAAATCTTTCTCCAGGTTCTTTCCTTTTTTTCTCCTTCACTTTTTCCTTTCCTTCTCAATTTCTCCTTTGTTTTCTCCCCTCCTTCTCTCTTTCTAGGATGGCAAAGGACACCTGGACAGTTGGATGCTGGAGAAACATCTTTGAAAACAGGAGACTAAAAAAAGAAAACAGGAGATTGTCATCTTGCTGCCTTTCACCTCTATAATTCAGGGATTTCCAATTCATCCATTTAGGCTCTGTGTCTCTTCTTCTTGTTCATTTTGGGAGGCTGAATGAAAGCACATGAGCTGCAACTCTCTCCTCTGATAACCCCGTTTCTCTGCATTTTTCCTTGACTCTCTAGGGAGAATCACACATCTTTTTGGATGGAGCACTTGGCTGGAGGCAAAGGACCTGGCTCCTGTTCCCAAGCTCTACTCTATACTTTTGGTGTGACCCTGGGCAAGTTCCTGTACTCTTTGGGGCCTTAGCTTCCCTTTCAATAAGTATGATAAATGGAAAGGAAAATCTTTGGAGCCTGCACTCAAAAGTGATGCTAATTAGAATACTAGGGCTTCCAAAATCTTATTAGCCCTTGTCCCACCCCCTTCATTCTTACCTCTCTTCCTCCCAGGAAGCAGTTAGTTAAGTGAAAAGCCACACCCAAGGCTATGGTCTGAGTAGAACGGAGTTAAGTTTCACTTCTTAGTTTAAAATATATGATCAGAAAGAGTCCCCGAGCAAGAGGAGTGCAGGGGAAAGGTTCTGAAAGTGTAGGAATTTTATAGGAATAAAAACAAAGTTATCTCTCTGACCTTTTGTTCAAAGGTCCAGGATGAAGTGTTTGGATTGGTGTTAAACAGGAGGTTTAACTGAGAAGCAGGCCATTTTCCAGGTAGTATTTGGGGGTGAGGGAACTGTTGATCTGAACAGGACATAACTTGGCTGTACTGTGTGGGAATTTGTGAGCCCATTCTTCTTTCCTTATGACTGGGCACCTAGCAGCAGGGGTGTAGGTCTGCTTTGGTTTTTCTGTGAAAGAAGCAAGAACAGGAGCCTCCATGAAGGCTTACAGCTGCCTTCCAAGGAATTTCAGTGTATCTGGGAGCACAGAGGCTGAGTCATATTTTGGGAGAGGATTGTGTTTTTATACCCTCAATGCAGGGTGTTGCCATAATATTAATCATTATTATGGTTAAAAACAAATAAACTCATCCTGAAGTTATGACAAATCTGTGTTTTGACTCTTTCTTGCCCCTGCATTGTCCTTCTGTTAGCTTCTGCCTTAGAGAACCAGAGTTTAACTCCATATTGCCAGAATAGGCAACTGCCTTTCTAACATCATTTTCTGAGATTGCACATAAAGTACCTAATTTAAAAAATTCCACATCTATTAACTAATATCTACAATTCACTGTATCAAAATTATTTAAGATAAACTGTGCATATAAGTGCACAAATATTAAGTGTACAAATCAATGAGTTTTGACAAATGTTTACTTCTATGCAAGCTAAACATCTATCAAAATTCAGAAGATTACCATCACCCAAAATATTATTCCTTCTCAGTCAATCCCCAACTTACCCCATAGGCAACCATTGTAATTATTTTTTTCTACCATGGATTATTCTGCCTGCCCTTGGAGGGTGTGGATTTTTTTTTTATTTCACAGAAACCCTTATTTATTCAAATATACAACCCAGTTTTCTTCTCTTTCTAACAATCCAGAAAATTTCATTCAATATATGTAGAATGGAAATACCTGTCTTCAAGGGTATACTGTACTTTCCACATACATAATTATCACTAAAAATGAATCACATGCATTTTTAGAGTAAAGAATACACCAAAGGTAGTTCTATTCAGAGACTAAGACACAACCCTACTTACCCCCCTTCTGCCCCTCTTCTGCTCTCACCTTTATGGAGCCTATGAAAACCTAGTGGCTGGGGGCTGCTAGCACACTAGTTTGCCTGGGGTCAAAGCATCTGTTTTCTCTTTCTTCTGGAAACTTTACAAGGCTCTGTATGCATAAAGTACCCATCAAGGAAACTCTGGTTGAATAGGTGATGAAATTAACACTTATCAATTACTCATGATATATCAAGCCCTGCATTAGGCATTCTCCATATGTGATATCATCTAGCCCTCGAACCTCTGAATAAATTATCATTATCTTAATTTGACATGTCAAAACCCAGAGACTTCAGGTTAAATGATTTGCTTAAGGTCACAGTGCTACTTAATAGTGGTCTAGTGGAGTCCGAGTGACTTTTCTGCACTTTCCTACACTGAATGTACAGTCACGTGGAGTTAAAGTCCCAATTTCTCAAAATAAGTGATATGAAAGGATGGTACCATTGCCTAAATGGAGCACAAGTAATAAAATTTAGTTTTGGTAAAATCTGGTATACTTGTAGGAAAATTGTATTGCTTATCTCCAACTGAAAAAAAAATAATGTGTGAACTCTAATTGATGGTATGCATGCCGAAATGTTTATGGGTGAAATGTGCTGATGCCTACAATTTTTTTTTGAAATTTAAAATTATAATTTTTATTTCTTTGGTTTTTATATCTGTATCTATTTTTTCTTGGTTCCTAATGATATTAACAAAATTAATATATTCATTTTAATCCACAAATGTTGGCAAATTGAATTTAAATAAAAAGAACTGCAAATACATCTTAAGCCTTTTGCAGTAAAGGCACTGTTATAATTGTTAATACTGTAATTTATTTTTAAATGAGGAAATCAAATTAATCAAATGAATTAGGATTAAATGGGATTATGCTGATTATCTGAGATAATGTTGGTCAAACACTTAATGCAATGCCTGGCACACAGTGATTATATTTTTAGAATGACAGCTACTATTATCTGTGTAAGTATAAAAAATTATTAGGGAAGGTATTTAGTGCTAACTGCCATGCTAATATCTACTGTGGATACGTCTTGTAGACGGCCTTGCTGATCAGAGTTACGAGAGCTTGTTAAGTTGAGAATAAAGGAGGAAAAGCAAAGAAAGTACACATTCAGGATCTTTTGGTGGGGCAGTGCTGCCTTTGATACAGTTTTTGGTGGTTCTAGGACTAACTTGTCTTCTTTTTTTAGGTCCCTCCATTTCTGAAAGTCAGTACATAATGTGATTCCCTTGAGTTTTCTGGTTTTTATTCTCCTCTCCTTGAAGTAGTTCTTTCTTTAAGATGCCTTGGTTGTATTGTATATGACCAATATCATTTGTAGTATCAGTTTCCACTTTTTTGGTTTTTACTATTTTGGCAATCACCAGTGTGATGTATTGTCCCTGATGGCCAGTCCCCAAGAGTGCTACAGCTTATCTAGTCTACATTTATCTAAATATTACTTAAGACTAGGATCTTTTTTAATTACACTGTTCTCTCCCTTTTCTGGTCTTTATTGCTCTTACAGTTTGTAACACACCATTTAGCACATTATTTCCTGCTCGTACCACTCACGTTAGATGATGGTGAACAATTTGAAAGTGGGGCCATATCTTGGAGAAGCTTCATAGTTCATATCAATCTAATTTATGCTATTGCTTGTCACAGATCCTCTTCTCTGAGACACATTTCCCAGGTTCCTAAGCATATGTATTATTAGTTCATATAATTGTCAAAGTATAATATAGGTATTATAAAAATAAGTTGTGGAAGACTATGAATGCCTCTCTTCCCCCTTTATTAGGACTAGAAATACAATTTAAATTCTCTTAGTATTTTTCTCCACTCATTTGTTTTGTGCTAAGTGACATATATATTTTTTGGTAAATGATGAATGTAAACAAAGCAGCAGTTTATGCTACAAAATACATTTTCCTTCAAGCCAGAATATGGAAACTTGCCTACATTAATGAAAAAGAATCACTAGTTTTTATTTTTAATGTTTCTACTTTAAAGTTTATTGAGATTATCCCAGACAGCATTAAACTTGAGGCTTCCAGGTGAAAAAAAAGTTCAAATACTCCTTAAGCCTCATTATTTACTTTTATCTTAATATTAATGGACTTTTACTATTGTTTCCTGAGAGAGGAAGAGGTGAAAGGAGAGATCGTGAGGGTCCCAGACATTTGGCTAGGGAGAGATTGTCCTGAAGGGGAGAGAAGGGCACAGATAGGGGATATAGGGGCATTGCAGACAAATCACCAACCTGTTGGTTTTTCCATGGACTATTCGTAAACACAGGTCATGGCTATTGCTGCAGGGGTTTTGTGACTGTGGGGGAAGGCAAGGGAGGGGTAAAAGGAAGATCATTTAATTTAATGAACCGTTTTCCTAGTGTAGACCTCAAGCCCTGGCTCTAGGGCAACAGACTCAGGCCTCAAAAAAGGAGAGAGATAACTGTCTGCTTGTGTATTTGGGCCATTTTGGGCTGAGCCTACGGGCATTGGGCAATTTTTATGAGTCACGTCTTGGCTTTAGGGCCCCTGGTTCTCACAGAGTTGAGAAAGCTGAACCAGTTTGGGAACTGCTGAGTATCTGAGGAAAAAGGGAGAGTGTGCGAGGACTTGGGCATAGTGAAAGACATCAATGTTAGGGTAAAGTATGCCCTTAGATGTAATCCATTCTGTCAGGCTAAGCCCCCAAATTGATTTTACCCAGTGACCCAGAAACACATTTTGCCTTTTTCTAGACACCCCCCCATTTTTAACTGGCTCCTTGGAGTTTAGTTTCTATTTAGTGTAAGCCATATGGTTATAGGGTGTCAGGAAGGCTCACATGTGGCTTGGATAGTAAAGAGTGGGGTTCTCTCAACTATCTTTTTTGGTGTTTTGCTGTTTTGATATAAAAGAACACAATTGCTTCTGCTTTCTACAGCCTGCCTATTCTATGGGGAGAGGAGAAAGGGGTTCTGATGAGCTTAATGCCTTCTGAAACCTGGTGGCTTGTGGTAGCCACTCAGGACTGGGGCCTGGCATTGGCTTTGCCAGGCTGGCCAAAAGGTTGCTTTCTCACAGCTTTCAGAGCCAGTCACAGGTGATTGTACCTCTGGGGGTCTGGGGAGATAGCTCTCAGCCTATTTTGACCAAATTAAAAAAACAGAAACAACAGGCTCAATGCTGCCCTATATACATAGGCATAATGGCAAAAATGTGGCAAAAATGGTCCTTCACTTCAGAAGCTGTCCCTCACTTCCCTAGTTAGATAGCTCCTTCCAACCGCAGCCATATCACTGTTAATTGTCATCACAACACCTATCACTATCTCAAATTGTCATTTGATTATTTGGTGTTTATTGCCCCCTCCATCCCCCATCTCATGTATGTTCCATGAAAGCAGGGCCTGGCTGTGTTGGGTTCCCTACCATATCTCCAGAATCTGGCAGAATTGAGCAGGCCTCTTCTCTGTCTCCTGAACACACCCTACATATCCTCACTTTGTACCTTTGCTCAAAGTATTTCTCCTCTCTGGAAAGTATTTTTCCCTGTCCACTCAATCTGCAGTGTTCAACTTATTGTCCCATCTCCTCCAGAAAGGCTTCCCTGATCACTTCAGCCCACAGAAACCTTTTCTTCTCTGGCTGCTATAGTATTACTGTCTTTGCTATGTATTTGGCTAATTCTTTTTTCACTGTCATGTGTTCCTTCTCAAATGTTTCTTTTGCATTGGTCTTACTTCTCCAAGTAGATTGTATCCACAATAGTTTCCAGCTTTTGATCAGGGCCAGATCTTTCTCACTTCAGGGTAAAATGAATTTATGCTCATTCAGTGATACAGATAATGCATCTGGACATAGGAAACAGTTTCTTTGTGTGGTCTAAGGAGCATATGCTGCTTGTCGATTTTTTAAAAGATTTTATTATTTATTTATTTATTTATTTATTTATTTATTTATTTATTTATGAGAGACATAGAGAGAGGCAGAGACATAGGCAGAGGGAGAAGCAAGCTCCCTGTGGGGAACTCGATGTGGGACTCGACCCCAGGATCCCAAGATCACACCCTGAGCCGAAGGCAGATGCTCAACCACTGAACCACCTGGGTGTCCCATGCAGCTTGTCTTTAAATGCAGATTCCCAGGTACTACCTACAAAGTTTCAGAATGGATAGTTTGGAATGGGGCCCTGGAATCTTTGTTTGAAAGAAGATTCTTCTGATACACAAAGTTTGAGAGCTAGTAATTTGCAGAGACTGGTCCTGGCTCAGCTACTAACCAGCTATGTGACTCTGGGCAACTCACTTGTCCTCTCTGGGCTTCTTTTTCCTCATTATAGGATAAAGGGGTGAAGGGGTTGGGCAATGTGGCCTTTCAGTTCTGAAAATCGGCAAGTTTATGTTCTGTGAAATCCTGGAAGGTGAATTCTTTGGCTTACGTATCTTAGAATCTCAATTACAGCATATTCAAATATAGTACATTAAAGGTAGTAGGTGCCTAATAAACACCAATGAATGAATTAATGGAGAAAGTAGCTGGGAAACAGATATGAGGAAACTTGCAACAATCCAGGAACAATAGTGTAGTGGACTACATTACACAGGCCTGAGTTAGAATCTCCATCTCTGCCAAGTAAATTGTTTTTTCCAACACTCCATTTCCTCATCTGTAGATTTCGGAGGTGTTAATAGTACCTACTACATAAGGCTGTTCGAGGATGAAATGGGAAAATATCTACAAAAAGCTTAGCATAATGTCTGACATATAGTAAATACTTAATATCTTTGTTTTCAATTAGATCACCCCAAAGAGGAGCAAATGATTGCTTTTCAAGGAGGCAGAAACTGAATTTCAACCATATCCCAGACTGTTCAGGTCTCTACCTTTCCCACTAGCCTGCAAGTTGAAGGGGAAGAACAATGGATGGTGCGGGAAGCCCATAGAGGCCCTGACTATGAGGGCAGGACCTGGAAGCCTGGCATATCTGACAGCCACAGCTGTAAGGACCTGATTTAGAACTTGGGAGTGATTGGCTGGGGTCTTGGAGTGTGCTATATACCTTATCTGTGGGCTGGGAAAACCAAAGTGTCAGAGCATCATGATATTTATCATCAGGGGTACAGAGACAGTATGGGGTTTTGAACGAGAGTATTTGGGTTCAAGTTTTAGTTCTTGCAGGAAGCCTTCCTTAACCTTGTTGTACCCCCACATCCCTATATAGGTCAGGTGCCCCTTCTCTGTGTTTCCACAGTACCTACTATTTCCCTTATCATACTATTTGGCTGTGTCACTACCCCTGTCAGCTATAGTACACTGAGCTCCCTGAGAATGAAGTCAATGACTTGACATCTCTGTATCCTGGACAAAGAGCATATTGTTTGAATAGAGCAGATGTGTGGAAAATGTTTTGGAACTCAAGTCAAATGATTAGCTGATATACTGTTGATTAACTTTGGGCAAGTCAATTAACCTCTTTAAGCCTATAAGTGGTTGGATAAGAGATGGGATAAAAATTTATTAGGGTGAGAGAGAGAGACAGTGAGAGGCAAACCAAGAAACAGACTCTTAACTATAGAGAACAAACTGATGGTTACTAGAGGTGAAGTGGGTGGGGGTTAAATAGGTGACAGAGATTGATGCTTGTCATAAGCATCAGGTAATATATGGAACTGTTGAATTAATATATTTTACACCTGAAACTAATATAAAACTGTATGTTAACTAACTAAAATAAGAATTAAAACTGTAAAAAAGAACAACTTATCTGGAAGGAGGGGGCAAGATGGCGGAAAAGTAGGGTCCCCAAGTCACCTGCCCCCACCAAATTACCTAGATAACTATCAAATCATCGTGAAAACCTACGAAGTCAGCCTGAGATTTAAAGAGAGAACAGCTAGAATGCTACAGTGAGAAGAGTTCACACTTCTATCAAGAGTTATAAAATTTGGATTACAATTCAATGTCAGAAAGCCAATTCAGAAGCACAATTGTAAAGCTACTGCTGCCTCTAGAAAAAAGCATAAAAGATTCAAGAGACTTCATGACTGCAGAACTTAGATCTAATCAGGCAGAAAGTAAAAATCCATTAAATGAGACGCAATCCAAACTAGAGGTCCTAACCATGAGGGTTAGGGTTAATGAGGTAGAAGAACGAGTGAGTGACAAAGAACACAAGTTGATGGCAAGGAGGGAAAACGGGAAAAAAGAGAAAAACAATTACAAGCTCATGAGGATAGGTTAAGGGAAATAATGACAGCCTCAGAAGGAAAAATCTACGTTTAATTGGGGTTCCTGAGGACGCCGAAAGGGACAGAAATCCAGAATACGTATTTGAACAAATCATAGATGAGAACTTTCCTAACCTGGGAAAGGAAACAGACATTCAGATCCAGGAAATAGAGAGATCTCCCCCCCCCAAAAAAAATCAATAAAAACCGCTCAAACCTCGACATTTAATAGTGAAACTTGCAAATTCCAAAGATAAAGAGAAGATCCTTAAAGCAGCAAGAGACAAGAGATCTCTAACTTTTATGGGGAGATATTAGATTAACAGCAGACCTCTCCACAGAGACCTGGCAGGCCTGAAAGGGCTAGCAGGATATATTCAGGGTCCTAAATGAGAAGAACATGCAGCCAAGAATACTTTATCCAGCAAGGCTCTCATTCAGAATAGGAGAGATAAAGAGCTTCCAAGAGAGGCAGAAACTGAAAGAATATGGGACCACCAAACCAGTTCTGCAAGAAATATAAAGGGGGACTCTAAAAGAAAGAGAACGCTCAAAGAAATAATCCACAAAAACAGGTATGAATAGGTATCATGATGACACTAAATTCATATCTTTCAATAGTAACTCTGAACGTGAATGGGCTTAATGGTCCCATCAAAAGATCAGGGTTTCAGACTGGATAAAAAAGCAAGACCCATCTATTTGCTGTCTACAAGAGACTCATTTTAGACATAAGGACACCTACAGCCTGAAAATGAAAGGTTTGAGAACCATTTACCATTCAAATGGTCCTCAAAAGAGCGCAGGGATAGCTATTCTCCTATCAGATAAACTGAAGTTTATCCCGAAGACTGTAGTAAGAGATGAAGAGGGACACTATATCATACTTAAAGGATCTATCCAACAAGAAGACCTAACAATCATGAATATTTATGCCCTGAATGTGGGAACTGCCATGTATATCAATCAATTAATAACCAAAGTTAAGACATACTTAGATAATAATAAACTTATACTTGGTGACTTGAACGTAGCGCTTTCTACAATCGACAGATCTTCTAAGCACAACATCTCCAAAGAAACAAGAGCTTTAAATGATACACTGGACCAGATGGATTTCACAGATATTTACAGAACCTTACATCCAAACCCAACTGAATACACATTCTTCTCAAGTGCACATGGAACTTTCTCCAGAACAGACCACATACTGGGTCACCAATCAGGTTTTAACCGATGCCAAAAGATTGGGATCATCCCCTGCATATTTTCAGACCATAATGCTTTGAAAGTAGAACTAAATCACAAGAAGAAGTTTGGAAGGATTTGAAACACGTGGAGGTTAAGGACCATCCTGCTAAAAGATGAAAGGGTCAACCAAGAAATTAGAGAAGAATTAAAAAGATTCATGGAAACTAATGAGAATGAAGATACAACTGTTCAAAATCTTTGGGATACAGCAAAAGCAGTCCTCAGGGGGAAATACATTGCAATACAGCACCCATCCAAAAAATGGAAAGAACTCAAACACAAAAGCTAAACTTGCACCAAAAAGCAGCTGGAGAAAAAAACAGCCAATAGATCCTACACCCAGCAGAAGAAGAGAGCTAATAAAGATTGGACCAGAACTCAATGAAATAGAGCTGAAGAACTGTGGAACAGATTAACAAAACCAGGAGTTGGTTCTTTGAAAGAATTAATAAGATAGATAAACCATTAGCCAGCCTATTAAAAAGAAAAAAGACTCAAATTAATAAAATCATGAATGAGAAAAGAGAGATCACAACCAACAAGAAGGAAATACAAATGATTTTAAAAATAAATTTAAAAAAAATAAAAAAATAAAAATAAATTTTGAGCAGCTATACGCCAATAAATTAGACAATTTTGAAGAAATGGATGTATTTCTGGAAAACCACAAAGTACCGAAACTGGAACAGGAAGAAATAGAAAACCTGAACAGGCCAATAACCAGGGAGGAAATTGAAGCAGTTATCAAAAACCTCCCAAGACACAAAAGTCCAGGGCCAGATGGCTTCCCAGGGGAATTCTATCAAACGTTTAAAGAAGAAATCATACCTATTCTACTAAAGCTGTTTGGAAAGATAGAAAGAGATGGAATACTTCCAAACTCGTTCTATGAGGCCAGGATCACCTTAATTCCAAAAACCAGACAAAGACCCCACCAAAAAGGAGAATTATAGACCAATATCCCTGATGAACATGGATGCAAAAATTCTCAACAAGATACTAGCCAATAGGATCCATTAAGAAGATTATTAATTAAGAAGATTATTCACCATGACCAAGTGGGATTTATCCCTGGGATGCAAGGCTGGTTCAACACTCGTAAAACAATCGGTGTGATTCATCATATCAGCAAGAGAAAAACCAAGAATCATATGATCCTCTCATTAGATGCAGAGAAAGCATTTGACAAAATACAGCATCCATTCCTGATCAAAACTCTTCAGAGTGTAGGGATAGAGGGAGCATTCCTCAACATCTTAAAAGCCATCTACGAAAAGCCCACAGCAAATATCATTCTCAATGGGGAAACAATTGGAGCCTTTCGCCTAAGATCAGGAACAAGACAGGGATGTCCACTCTCACCACTGCTATTCAACATAGTACTAGAAGTCCTAGCCTCAGCAATCAGGCAACAAAAATAAATAAAAGGCATTCAAATTGGCAAGGAAGAAGTCAAACTCTCCCTCTTCACTGATGACATGATACTCTACACGGAAAACCCAAAAGACTCCACCCTAAGATTGCTAGAACTCATACAGCAATTTGGTAGCGTGGCAGGATACAAAATCAATGCCCAGAAATCAATGGCATTCCTATACACTAACAATGAGACTGAAGGAAGAGAAATTAAGGAGTCAATCCCATTTACAATTGCACCCAAAAGCATAAGATACCTAGGAATAAACCTAACCAAAGAGGTAAAGGATCTCGACCCTAAAAACTATAGAACACTTCTGAAAGAAATTGAGGAAGACACAAAGAGATGGAAAAATATTCCATGCTCATGGATTGGCAGAATTAATATTGTGAAAATGTCAACGTTACCCAGGGCAATTTACACGATTAATGCAATCCCTATCAAAATACCACGGACTGTCTTCAGAGAGTTGGAACAAATCATCTTAAGATTTGTGTGGAAAAAGAAAAGACCCCGAATAGCCAGGGGAATATTAAAAAAGAAAACCATAGCTGGAGCCATCACAATGCCAGATTTCAGGTTGTACTACAAACCTGTGGTCATCAGGACAGTGTGGTACTGGCACAAAAACAGACACATAGATCAATGGAACAGAATAGAGAATCCAGAAGTAGACCCTCCACTTTATGGTCAACTAATATTCATCAAAGCAAGATAGCCTATCCACTGGAAGAAAGACAGTCTCTTCAATAAATGGTGCTGGGAAAATTGGACATCCACATGCAGAAGAATGAAACTAGACCACTCTCTTACACCATACACAAAGATAAACTCAAAATGGATGAAAGATCTAAATGTGAGACAAGATTCCATCAAAATCCTAGAGGAGAACACAGGCAACTCCCTTTTTGAACTTGGCCACCGTAACTTCTTGCAAGATACATCCACGAAGGCAAGAGAAATAAAAGCAAAAATGAACTATTGGGACTTCATCAAGATAAGAAGCTTTTGCACAGCAAAAGAAACAGTCCACAAAACTAAAAGACAACCTACAGAATGGGAGAAAATATTTGCAAATGACCTATCAGATAAAGGGCTAGTATCCAAGATCTATAAAGAACTTATTAAACTCAACAGCAAAGAAACAAACAATCCAATCATGAAATGGGCAAAAGACATGAACAGAAATCTCACAGAGGAAGACATAGACATGGCCAACATGCACATGGGAAAATGCTCCGCATCACTTGCCTTCAGGGAAATACAAATCAAAACCCCAATGAGATACCACCTCACACCATTGAGAATGGGGAAAATTAACAAGGCAGGAAACCACAAATGTTGGAGAGGATGTGGAGAAAGGGGAACTCTCTTGCACTGTTGGTGGGAATGTGAACTGGTACAGCCACTCTGGAAACTGTGTGGAGGTTCCTCAAAGAGTTAAAAATAGATCTGCCCTGCGACCCAGCAATTGCACTGTTGGGGATTTACCCCAAAGATACAGATGCAATGAAACACCGGGACACCTGCATCCTGATGTTTATAGCAGCCATGTCCACAATAGCAAACTGTGGAAGGAGCCTCAGTGTCCATCGAAAGATGTATGGATAAAGAAGATGTGGTTTATGTATACAATGGAATATTACTCAGCCATTAGAAACGACAAATACCCACCATTTGCTTCAAGGTTGATGGAACTGGAGGGTATTATGCTGAGTGAAATAAGTCAATTGGAGAAGGACAAACAATATATGGTCTCATTCATTTGGGGAATATAAAAAGTAGTGAACGGAAATAAAGGGGAAAGGAGAAAAAATGAGGGAAAATATCAGAGAGGGAGACAGAATATGAGAGACTCCAAACTCCGGGAAACGAAGAAGGGGTGGTGGAAAGGGAGGTGGGCGGGGGGGTGGAGGTGACCTGTTGACGGGCACTGAAGGGGTCACTTGATGGGATGAGCTTTGGGTTTTTTGCTAGATGTTGGCAAATTGAACTCCAATAAAAAAAAAAAGGAACCACTTTTCTTCACTCAGCATATTACCCTCCAGTTCCATCCACGTCATAGAAAATGGTAGATATTTGTCGTTTCTAATGGCTGAGTAATATTCCATTGTGAAATAAGTCAATCGGAGAAGGACAAACATTATATGGTCTCATTCATTTGGGGAATATAAAAAATAGTGAAAGGGAATAAAGGGGAAAGGAGAAAAAATGAGTGGGAAATATCACAAAGGGAGACAGAACATGAGAGACTCCTAACTCTGGGAAACCAACAAGGGGTGATGGAGGGGGAGGTGGGCAGGGGGTGGGGGTGGCTGGGTGGTGGGCACTGAGGGGGGCACTTGATGGGATGAGCACTGGGTGTTATTCTATATGTTGACAAATTGAACACCAATAAAAAGTAAATTAAAAAATAAAAAAAAACTTAAAAAGAATAAGAAAAAAGAACAGCTTACCTTGCAAAAGATGCCTAAGGAGTCCTTTCATCCTTCGTGGAGCTGGTTTGCACCATTTATTGCGATGAACACTGGGTGTTGTGTGGAAGTGTTGAATCACCATATTGTATGCCTGAAACTAATATTACACTGTATGTTAACTAACTGAAATTTAAATAAAATCTTAAAAAACCCACAATTTACCAGGGTTATTGTGGGGCCCAAGCACTTTTAGACTTCTTTGTTGTCCTCCCTTTCCAACCCCCTAGCCTTTGTGACCTTTACCTAAATCTATTTACCACCCCCTTAAGGACTCTAGTTTCAGTTCTCTAGGCTCTTTAATCACAGAATCTGGGAAAGAAATTGATGCTAATGTGTTAATGGGTTTTAATTGGATGATATATTTACATTTCAACAGGGAGCTTTTCCTGCTTCAGGAGGAATGAGTAATGGTGGATTCCAGGTGCTTTGGGCAAGGGAAGGCTGGTTTTTGTTATCGTTAGGGGGGCCTTTTAAGCCATTTTTCTAACTGCCCTGGTAGGGCGCCACCCACTTTTTTTTGTCTACAAAGGGTCTGCCGCTGCAGTTTATACTATGTTCACATACAGAAAATGCCTAAGGCATCTAGGGCCAACCTTGGGGATTCTCTGTCTTTCTTTTTTTTTTAAGATTTATTTATTTACTTATTTATGATAGACATAGAGAGAGAGAGAGGCAGAGACACAGGCAGAGGGAGAAGCAGGCTCCATGCCGGGAGCCCGACGTGGGACTCATCCCGGGACTCCAGGATCACGCCCTGGGCCAAAGGCAGGCGCTAAACCGCTGAGCCACCCAGGGACCCCCTCTGTCTTTCTTTTTAAAGATTTTATTTATTTATTTGAAAGAGAGAGAGAGAGAGAAAACAAGGGGGGGAGGGTCAGAGGGAAAGGATAAGCAAACTCCCCATTGGGCAGGGAGCGAGGTAGGGGTTCCATACCAGGACCCCAGGATCATGACCTGAGCCAAAGGCAGACGCTTAACCAACTGAGCCACCCAGGCGCTGTGGTTGTTGTTGGTGGGGGTGTCGTTTGTTTCTTGTGAGGCTTCCGAGATCACACAGAACCATTCTCTAGCGATTTACCAGTGCCTCCTCTGATTTGAGTCACATTGAGAAAGCTTGATGATTTCTGTACTAGGCTTGGAGATGGGACCTGGGCTCCAGAAAAGCCACTTGTCTGGAAATATTATTTTCGCTAATCCCCCTAAGCAGCTCCTGAGGCTTTTCACATGCTCACAGAATAGCCTAGGTCTTCATTGGGGTCCAATGTTAAACTCCTTTGGAAAGAGGTATAATTCTTGGGTAAAAGTTCCTCTGGTACTATTAATATTGAGCAGAAATAAATTTTGTGCCTAAAATATCAATGCCAACAATTTCATGTGAATTGAGGACCAGGAAGGGAAGGTGTGGGGTTTACTGGCTGAGGGTAGTTTGAGTTTGTAGGTATGGGCAGGGCTGGGGTAAGGATGCCCTGTATGAACTGTGGGCATGGGTGTGTATTTTGAATGTGCATGCTCTGTATGCATATTCTATTAATTTGTCCTTTTGTTCTTTCCAGGATTCTAAAGTGCAAGATTTGGCAAAGAAAATAAATTGTTCTTCCTTCCTGCTTTATATGTGAATAAAACCACACCTAAGCTTCTTGGAGCATTGTTCTTCATTGTGTTGAGATCTGAAATACTGAGGGCATGATAGGTTGCCACTCTGGGATTCTGAGTTTTCCACTCAGAATGTGGAGTGAAGGCCTTGCATAAATTTTGGGAAAGTGATCCAGGAAACGTTGGACCAGAACTTGCTAGAGGCTAGCTGTCTTGTGGCTGATAGGTTATCACAGGGTTTGCCTGCCATTTCTACTCCTCTGCCTCTTGCCCACTTCTCCAGAGGAAGAGTGAAGAGGGAAAGAGCTGAACTTCACTTCCCTTCAATTGGAAAATACCTTGTTTCCCAGCATATGTGGGGTTAGTGCCCACTAGGTTGTCTCACACCTCAGCCCCTGCCAGGAGTGCTGATAAAGCCTCCACTCATATGTGTATTGGAATTGTATCCTTTCTGTATGATAGACTCCGATGACTCTATTTCTTAATGGGGCTGGCTTAATATGTAAATGTGGATACTAAATGTGTTCATGGGCCAAGTGGTGATTGACAGGTGATTTACTTTTATTGTAGTGGGATTATAAATCCTTATTGAGCCAAGGGCATCAGGAAAGGGGCTTGGAATTCTGTTGGCAGATAGGCTAGGAGCAGACTGAGAGGGGGAGAATCTCTTTGGGGATGAGAGTGGGAGTTGCCAAGTAGGAATCTGAAGGCCGAATCTAGCATTCACATTTTATGTGACTTGAACAGTGTTTTAAAACATTTTGAATTGGTTACCCACATTTAAAAATTCAGAAACCAAAATTAATAGGATCATATAACACTGGTGCAAGCTTGATAACAATTATATTGAGTAGTAGCTGCCACATTTGGGCAGGATCTGCACTTTCCAGTTTTCCACAGTCCCCCATTTTCTTACTGGATGCATTATATCTTGTGTGCTTCTCTTATTTAGACTGTCTGGCTCTTGTAGACCAATTTGTGATCCCTGGACTTTTAACACTCATCATGGTTGGATAGGTCTTATGGGGAGATTCTGCTGCAGGAGATGAGGAGTAGTAGGGCCTGAAAAAGAAAGCCTGAGAGAGGCAGCCTGGGTTCACCATTGAGCATTCTGTCAGGCAGAGGGATCACAGTATTAGGGAACCCAGAATCCAGCATCTTGTGAAGACCTGGGCAGGAAGTATTGAGGGAAGGGATATTCTGGAAGAGGACAAAGGAGGATAGAGCCAGACTGCCTGAGGTCAAGTGACCCTGCCTATAGTTCTACCTCAATGACTTCCTATTGTTCTTAGGATAAAGACAAACAGCTTTACAATGGTCAGCAAGATGTATGGTTCAGCCTGACAATGTTTAACTTTATCTTGAGCCCTGTGCTTCTAAAAAAAAATCCTTACCATAAGACCATCCTGGAACATTATAGACCAGACCCACCTCTACCCTTTCTGAATGACTCAGATAAGACCCACCCCAAGTTTTCTCCCTCTTCTTTCATACATTCTTTATTCACAAACACTCTCCCTATTACAATAGCCTGAATAAAATCATGTCCTTAATTGTGTGGATTTTGTCTTTCATGGTTTTGGCACTGTCGCAAGCATGCTATGAAGGCACACACATGCCATGTCTTTTCATAATGTCAGGTTTATTCAATCAAAAAGCAAGGTTAACATAATAAAAAAGGTTTAGGATTCCAAACTCAATGACATTTCATTATGCATTTATCTTGGTTTCATATATGGCACCTGAAGAAAAGCGCAACACAGAGTCACACAATAAACAAGATACAACAAGGGGTAAGGTGTTAACAAACCTAGTGCAAAGTCAGTCCTTGTGTGTGCAATTGAGATGAGGCCTTGGTTCTGTCCACGTCAGCTCTTGGCAGGTGCTGCTTATTATGTTTAAGCAATGGAGAATCACTGTTATGTTCAGAGATCAATTGGGCGGAACCTTTGGTGGCAGCTACCTTTTTGATGTGGTCAGATATGAAAGGGTTAGCATCTGGAGAGTCTGACAGTTTGCCGCAAAAATTCTCCCCTTTTAAAGGAGTTTAATCAGTCTTGCACCTCTGCAGACCCCTCTGGTTCTGCTGCTTGTCAGTTCAGGGTGTCAGCCTGTGCTGGTTTTGGCAATATCTCGTCTTAGTTCCAACACCCTTGGCTGCTTACATCACTATTTTGCATGTCACTGCTTGACCTGAATGACTCCATCTTGCTCTCTACTCAAATGGGATTGGACCTTACCTTCACATCCATATTTATTCAACCGAGGTAACAAGTCCTCTCAAAACCCTTTGTGTTCCTCTTCTGACCTGTGATCTGTGGACTCAACAGTGAGTCCAGCTCCAGATTCTGTGTTCCAGACTATTGTCCACTGCTAGAACTGTAAAGATTTGATTTTGATTATTTTCAAGGACTTACTTGATTTCTGGTGCTGGCTTCTTTTGGTTTCATGACCTGAGCATTCAGTGATCTCTCTGTAAATAGATTAATGGTTTGTAGATATCTTGTTTCTGTTGTATGAAAGAAGACAGTACCTGGTCAGTCTTTTCTATTTTGAACTCAGATCAATTAAGAATTCCATGCTCAGGGATCCCTGGGTGGCGCAGCGGTTTGGCGCCTGCCTTTGGCCCGGGGCGTGATTCCGGAGACCCGGAATCGAGTCCCGTGTCGGGTTCCCGGTGCATGGAGCCTGCTTCTCCCTCTGCCTGTGTCTCTGCGTCTCTCTCTCTCTGTATGACTATTGTAGATAAAAACAAAACAAAAAAAAGAATTCCATGCTCGCCAGGAAGAGAACAGCTCTTTGATATGGATCAGTGGGTTTTTAAATTCAGTGTTTACATTTGACTCATACTGAAATTTTAGAATTAAAGCTACAAGCTCTCTTTCTGTGTCTGTATGTTTATATATAATTTAGAAAGACCTCGATCTTTCAATGTGTGAATGTGTAATATTTTTCTACCTTTGGGTGGTATTATCAAATTATATTATAAAATCTCTTAAAAGGCATTCTATTCTGATTGGCTTAGAAATGAATAAGTGCTTGTATAAATTGAATGTTCTTAAAATTTCCAGAAATTAAGAAAATTGCATTGTATTGGATACTTATAATGTACTAAACAAAAGTGTTCTTATGGAAACCAATTCAAATATTTTAAGAATGCAAATTCTCATAATTTAGATAAATCTAGCAAATGACAGTAGTTTAATATTTTCTTTTTTTAATTTAAGTTCAAGTAGCCAACATATAGTACATACTTAGTTTCAGATGTAGTGTTCAATAATTTATCAGTTATCCATACCACCCTGTGCTCATGATATCATGTGCCCTCCTTGATGCTCATACCAAGTTACCCCATCTTCCCACTCATATCTCCTCCAGCAGCCCTTGGTTTGTTTCCTATAGTTAAGAGTCTCTCATGAATTGTCTTCCTCTCTGATTACTTCCCAGTTTTCCCTCCTTTCCCCTTATATTCCACATATTGGTGAAACCATGTGATAATTGTCTTTCTCTGACTTATTCTGCTCATCATAATACCCTCCAGTTCTATCCACATCAATGTAAATGATAAGTATTCATCGCTTCTGATGGCTAATATTCCATGGTATATATATATAGATACATTGTATGTATATACCACATTTTCTTTAAACACTCATCTGTCAATAGACATCTCGGCTCTTTCTACAGTTTGGCTATTGTGGACATTGTTTCTATGAATATTGCAGTGCAGATACCCCTTCAGACCACTACATTTGTACCGAGTAGTGCAGTTGTTGGGTCATAGGGTGGCTCTATTTTTAACTTCTTGAGGAACATCCACACTGTTTTCGACAGTGACTGTACCAGCTTACAGTCCCACCAACAGTGTAAGAGGGTTCCACTTTCTCCACATCCTCGCCAACATTTGTTGTTTCCTGTCTTCTTAATTCTAGCCATTCTGACTGGTGTAAGGTGGTAGCTCATTGTGCTTTTAATTTGTATTTCCCTGACAAAAAAGGATGTGGAGCATTTTTTTTCCATGTGTCTGTTGGCCATGAGTATGTCTTCTTTGAAGAAAAGTTTATTCATGTCTTATGCCCATTTTTTGACTAGATTATTTGCTTTTTTGGGGGGGGAGGGTGTTGAATTTGATAAGTTCTTTATAGATCTTGGACACTAACCCTTTATCTGATAAGTCATTTGCGAATATCTTCTCCCATTCTGTAGGTTGTCTTTTAGTTTTGTTGACTGTTTCCTTTGCTGTGCAGAAGCATTTTATTTTGACAAAGTCCCAATAGTTTGTTTTGCTTTTTTCCCCCTTGCCTTTAGAGACATGTCTCATAAGAAGTTGTTGTGGCCAAGGTTAAAAAAAAAAATTGCTGCCTGTGTTCTACTCTAGGATTTTGATGGATTCTTGTCTTACATTTATTTATTTATTTTTAAAAAGGTTTTATTTATTTATTCATGAGAGACAGAGAGAGAGAGAGAGGCAGAGACACGGACAGAGGGAGGAGAAACAGGCTTCATGCAAGGAGCCCAATGCGGGACTTGACCCAGGAACCCAGGATCATGCCTTGAGCCAAAGGCAAACACTCAGCCCCTGAGTCACCCAGGTGTCCCCTCAGCACCATTTATTGAATAAACAGTCTTTTTCTCCATTTATATTCCTCCCTGCTTTGTTGAAGATTAGTTGACCATAGAGTTGAGGTCCATTTCTGGTTTCTCTATTCTGTTCCATTGATCTGTGTGTCTGTTTTTGTGCCAGTCCCATACTGTTTTGATGATTACTGCTTTGTAATATAGCTTGAAGTCTGGCATTGTGATGCCCCCAGCTTTGGTTTTCTTTTTCAACATTCCTCTGGCTATTCAGGGTCTTTTCTTGTTCCATACAAATTTTAGGATTATTTGTTCCTACTCTGTGGAAAATGTTGATGGTATTTGATTGAGATCACATTGAATGTGTAGATTGCTCTGGGTAGCATACACATTTTAACAATATTTATTCTTCCAATCCATGAACATGGAATGTTTTTCCATTTCTTTGTATCTTCCTCAATTTCTTTCATAAGAGTTCTGTAGTCTTTTTTAGAGTACAGATCCTTTACTTTGGTGAGGTTTGGTGAAGTCCTAGGCATCTTATGGTTTTTGGTGCAATTATAAATGGGATCAATTTTTGATTTCTCTTTCTTCTCCCTTATTCTTAGTGTATAGAAATGCAACTGATTTCTGTGCATTGATTTTTGTATCCTGCCATATTGCTGAATTGCTATATGGGTTCTAACAATTTTGGGGTAGAGTCTTTTGGATTTTCCACATAAAGTATCATGTCATCTGCTAAGAGGGAGAGTTTGACTTCTTCTTTGCCAATCTGAATGCCTTTTATTTCTTTTTGTTGTCTGATTGCTGCGGCTAGGACTTCTAGCTCTATGTTGAACAACAGTGGTGAGAGTGCACATCCCTACACTGTTCCTGACCTTAAAGGAAAAGCTCTCAGTTTTTCCCCATTGACAATGAGATTTGCTGTGGGCCTTACATAGATGGCTTTTGTGATATTGAGTTATGATCCCTGTATCCCTACAGTGTGGAGAGTTTTAAACAAGAAAGGATGCTATGTTTAAGTCAAATGCTTTCTCTGCATCTATTGAGAGGATCATATGGTTCTTGTCCTTTCTTTTATTAATGGGATCTATCATGCTGATTGATTTGTGAATTTTGAACCAACCTTGCAGCCCAGGAATAAGTCTCACTTGATTGTGGTGAATAATCCTTTTAATGTACGGTTGGATCCTATTGGCTAGTATCTTGATGAGAATTTTGGCAACCACATTCATCAGGCACATTAGATGTAATTCTCCTTTTTGGTGCAATCTTTGGTTTTGGGATTGAAAAGAATGAGTTTCGAATTTTTCTTTCCATTTTCTTTTTTTTGAAACAGCTTCAGAAGAATAGGTATTACTTCTTTACATGTTTGGTAGAATTCCCCTGGGAAGTCATTTGTTGTTTTTTGGAAGGTTTTGATTACTGCTTCAATTTCCTTGCTGGTTGTGAGTCTATTTAGATTTTCTATTTCCTCCTGTTTCAGTTTTGGTAGCTTATGTGTTCTTAGGAATTTTTTCATTTCTTCCAGATTGCTTAATTTGTTGGCATATGTTGTCTCAGACTTAATATATTCTTAAAATTGTATTTCCTTGGTGTTGGTCATGGTCTCTCCTCTTTCATTCATGATTTTATTAATTTGGGTCCTTTCTCTTTTCTTTTTGATAAGTCTGGCTAGGGGTTTATTGATCTTATTAATTCTTTCAAAGAACCAGCTTCTAGTTTTGTTGATCCATCCTATAGTTCTTATGGTTTCGATTTCATTGATTTTTGCTCTTACCTTTTTATTTCTTGTCTCCTACTGGTTTGGGCTTTATTGGATGTTCTTTCTCCAGCTCGTTTTAGTATAAGGTTAGCTTGTGTATATGATATTTTTCTAATTTTTTGAGAAAGGCTTGTATTGTAATGTATTTTCCTTTTAGGACCGCCTTTGCTATATCCAAAAAGTTTTGAACAGTTGTGTTTTCATTTTCTTTTGTTTCCATGGATTTTTAAAGTTCTGATTTAATTTCCTGGTTGACTCATTTCTTCATTAGTAGGATGCTTTTTACCCTCCAATTGTTTGTGTTCCTTCTAACTTTCCTCTTGTAATTGAGCTCAATTTTCAAAGCATTGTGGTCTGAAAATATACAGGGAATAATCCCAATCTTTTTATACCAGTTCAGACCTGATGTGTGACCTGCTACATGATCTATTCTGGAGAATGTTCCATGTGAGAATAATGTGTATTCTGTTGCTTTGGATGGAATACATCTGTGAAGTCCATCTGGTCCAGTGTTTCATTCAAAGCTCTTGTTTCCTTGTTGATCTTCTGCTTAGATGATCTGTCCATTGCTGTGACTGGGGTATTAAAGTATCCTACTATTATTGTATTATTTTCAATGTTTTTCTTTAATTTTGTTATTGATTGGTTGATATAATTGGCTACTCCCAAGTTAGCAGCATAAATATTTATAATTGTTAGGTCTTCTTGTTAAATTGACCCTTTAAGTAGGATATAGTGTTCCTCTTCATCCCTTACTACAGTCGTTGGTTGAAAATCTAATTTTTCTGCTATGAGGATTGCTACCTCAGCTTTCTTTTGAGGTCCATCAGCATGACAAATGGTTCTACTCCCTCATTTTAAATCTGGAGGTGTTTTTAGGTCTAAAATGAGTCTCTTGTAGACAGCATATGCATGGGTCTTGCTTTTCTATTCAATCTGATACCCTCTGTCTTTTGATGGAAGCATTTATCCCATTTATATTCAGAGTAAACATTGAAAGATATGAATTTAGTGCCATTGTATTACCTGTAACGTTAGTGTATAGATTGTCTCTGTTCCTTTCTGGTCTGTTACTTTTGGGCTCTCTCCTAGCTTACAGGTTCCCCCTTAATATTTCTTGCAGGGCTGGTTTAGTGATCACAAATTATTTTAGTTTCTGTTTGTCCTGGAAGCTCTTCATCTCTCCTTCCATTCTGAATGACAGCCTTGCTAGATAAAGTATTATTGACTGCATGTTTTTCCTCATTTAGAGCCCTGAATATATCATACCAACTGTTTCTGGCCTGCTGCGTTTCTGTAGATAGGTTTACTGCCAGTCTAATGTTTCTACCCCTGTAGGTTAAGAGCCTCTTGTTTCAAGCTGCTTTCATCATTTTCTCTGTCTATGAAATTTGCAAACTTGACTATTATATGTCAGGGTATTGATCTATTTTTATTGGTTTTGGGAGAGGTCTTTCCTACCTCTTGGACTTTAATGCCTGTATCCTTCCCCAGAATAAGGGAGTTCTCAGCTATGATTTGCTCAAATATACTTTCTGTTCCTCTCTCTTTTTCCTCTGGGACTCCAATAATTCTAATATTCTTTCACTTTATGGCATCACTGATTTCTCGAACTCTCCCCTCATGGTCCATTAGTTGTTTTTCTCTTTTTTTCCTCAGCTTTATTCCTTTCCATTAACTTATCTTCTGTGTCACTTACTCTCTCTTCCACTTCATTTATCCTAGCTGTTAGAGCATCCAATTTAGGCTGTATCTCAGAGTATTTTTAATTTTGGCCTAATTAGATTTCATTTTTTGCACTAAGAGATTCTCTAGTGCCTTTTATGCTTTTATAAAGCCCAGCTAGTAATTTTATCATTGTTTTTTTAATTTTATCATTGTTATCCTGAATTCTAGCTCTCCCATCTTACTTATATTCATATCAATATGATCTGTGGCAGAGAGTATTACTCCTGGTTCTTTTTTTTTGTTGTTGTGAATTACTCCTTCTAGCTATTTTCCCAGAGAAGAATGGAGGAATGAGTGAACAAAGTTAAAAGTATCAACCATGATCCGAACCAAGTATACACTAGAGAAATCCAAAGAGGTCAAAAACCAAAACAGAAAAGGAAAAAAGACAAAAAAAGGATTGGGGGAGAGTATAATCTCCCAGGGTGGACAAGACAGAGTGATTCCCTTGATCCTGAATGTATTTTGGTCTCTATATTGGAAGGCACTAAATCTCAAAATTGTAAAGAAAACAAAAGTTATATCCACACAAAAGTTATATTGAATACAATGAAAGGAAGCCAAAAAAGAAGAACATATCTAAAACACTGGAAATGTAAAAAGTGAAAGTTAAAAAAAGACTTAAAAACACAGAGTTGATAAAATAAGAAACTAGTTGAAAAGAGGGAAAAAGAAAAAAAAAGGAAACTTTTAAAGTGAAATATAAACAAATCATAAGAAAAAACCTTGAATTCCAGATACTATTTTCCCCTAGTGCTTGAGTTTATGGTCCTGAGTGGCCCATAAACTTGCTGTTCACCTGTTCTTCCAGCTGGTCTTCTGGGGGAGGGTCCTGCTATGCTGATTCTCAAGTGTCTTTGCCTGGGCAGAGTTGTACTGCCCTTTTTCAGGGGGCTGGGATCAGTGTAAACTGGTTGCTCTTTATGGCTTTTGTTCCCTGAAGGGTTTACATACCTCTTTAGAGGGTGAAAATAAAAATGGCTGTGCTTCGATCTCTAGACCTAGAGCTGAAAGATCACTGTGTACACCAAACTCTGCAGACTCCTGTGATGTGTGCCTACACAGATCCTCCTGGGGGAAAGGTGGAGGGTTGCAGAGTTCCTGTGGTTTGCAGGTCCCCCACTCAGGGAGTGGTCTCCTAATTGGGCTGTGATTCCTGGTTTAGGGCAAACACTAAGCTGATAGCCCCGTCCAGGGCTTGCTGACTGTAACCTGTTTCCCTGCTCCAATGCTTGGGCACTCTGCTGGCTCAAGCACCCTCATTCTTTCTGTGACTCCAAAAATCTCAAGACCCCACTGTCCTACCTAAGATTTTGCCCTGCTTCACCATTGAGCACCTTTCAGGCAGGGACGTCTCTCAACGGAGCAGATTTCTAAACGTACTGATTTTGCACTCTGGGGCTATATCAGTTTCTGTGCCCAGCTTTTGGAGGCTCCCTTCCCCCTTCCCCCATTTATCTTTCAACATATCCTCTCAGTTTCACTTCTCTGCACTCCTATATTGCAAAAAGCAGTCACTTTTCTATTTGTAGAATTCCAGCCATTCTTTTCTGAATTCATAGGTGTTCAGAATGATTTAATAGTTATCTAGCTAAATTCAGGGGACCAGATCAAACGAGGTCCCCTACTCTTCTGCCATCTTGCCTCCTCCTACCTGGCTTGGTTTTTATGCAGATTTCTCCTGCTCTAGCTTCTTTCTGGTCTTCCAAATGACATGATTTCCTTCTGTGATGCTGGCTAAGTTTTCTGCTGTTGTTTGGTGTCCCAAATCCTTTGGTATTTAGAGCCAGGCTTTTGGGCTGGGTAGTGTCAGAACCCAATCTAGGGTTAGGGTTAGGGTCCAGGAGATTGGAGGGTCCTCTCTGCTAGCAGTGTCAATATTTGCATTTAATAAAAACAACCATGCTTTTAAAAAATTTATCAGTGTTGGGTATAATATAAGCATACATTTTTATTTTACTTGTGTATGGTCTTCTTAAATTTATACAAGTTTACTGATCACAGGAGCTAGCAACACTTCTAGTAAAGGTTTAAAATTAGGAAAAATCTAAATTTGTGTTTAACCAAATAAATCATTAATTTGACAAACTCTATTTCAAAAGTAATTATGTTTTGTAGCATGTTAGCTTGAAGATAATTTCCAAAGTCTTTAGGTAACTTACAACCTTGGACTATCACTAAATTGAGTGGATTAATGTATATTCATTATATATCTTAGAAAGCTTCTAAGATAGAATACTGAAACATTAATTATTAAGCATAATTTTAAGTTTATATACTTTGCATCTCATTTTTATATGCTACAGAGGCTATATATAGTTAGGCTGTTAATAAATGTATTCATTTTTACCATTTTAAAAAGTTGAACTGTAAGGGTTGTATACAGATATAGAAAGTTGTACAAGGTTTGTGGAAAGAGTTTAATTTGTTCAAGCTGGTTAAAGCCTGATTTGCTTATTTATAAGATTTTTAAAAAGAGCTTTAGTATCAACTATTATACTGATGCAAAACCAGAATTGGAGGGCTGCCTGAGTGACTCAGTCAGTAAAGTGTCTGCCTTGGGCTCAGGTCATGATCCCAGGACACTGGGATCAAGCCCTGCATCAGGCTCCCTCCTCAGTGGGGAGTCTGCTTCTCCCTCTGCTTCTCTTCCTCCACCCACTTCCTGTTTGTGCTTTCTCAAATAAATAAATAAATAAATAAATAAATAAATAAATAAAATCTTAAACCTAGAATTGGATTTTTTCTCTGTTAAAATGACAAATTTTTCTTGGATTATTGGTCTACTCTTAGTAAGAGGATATAAAATATTATTCTTTACTTTCTATTTCATTTGCCTAGAAGACAAAGTTTCTGCATCTTGCTAGAATAACCTTCTATGGTTTATATTGACTTTATGTCCTCAATTAAGAAAAGAGTGTCTTCTTACTTAGGAAAGAGATATGGTTCTTTATAACCATGTTACCTCTTATCTGTACTTTTCAAATCTTCTGTTGTTAAATTCATCAAATAGGTAGCCAAGTATCATTTCCTAGCAACCCATTATCCTATATTAATCAAGTGTTCAAATATCCTGACAACTTTTAATATTTTGGCTTCCCCAAATCTAATACTAAATATCGTTTGCACCTACAACTGTTTTTCAGATTTCTCAGAGGGCTTGTGGAAAATTTATAACAGAAAGGAGTTGTTCTTTTACTTGAAAAATTAGAACTGTTAGAGATAATTGAGTTTATTTGATATATGACTCTTGATGAGTTTTGCAAATTGAACTCCATTAAAAAATTTTAAAAAGCTAATAAGATTAAGAGACAAAAGTAGTAAAAATAACTATGATAACAACAATTAGTTAAGAGATACACAAGATAAAAATATGTAAAATATGACATCAAAAGCATAAAACATTGTGGGAGGAGAAAGTAAAAACAATGAGCTTTAGAATGGAATCAAATAAATGTAAGGTGTTATTAATTTAAAATAGACTGTTATGGATATGTTATATATAAGCCACATGGTAACCACAAAGCACAAACCTATAGAAGATACACAAAAGTTAAAGAAAAAGGACTATAAGCATACCACTAAAGAAAGTTATTAGAACCACAAAGGAAGAGAGAAAGTAAAAAGGAACAGGGAAAAAAACTACAAAAACAGCTAGAAGCTAATTAAAATGGCAATAGGCAAATACCTATTGATAATTATTTTAGTATTTAAATATAAATGGACTAACTTCTTTAGTTAAAAGAGAGACTGGCTGTATGGCTAAAAAAAAAAGCTCATCTATATGCTGAGACTCACTTTAGATATAAGGACACACAGAGACTGAAAGTGAAATGATGAAAGAAAATATCCCATGCAAATGGAAACCAAAAGAAAGCTGGAATAGCTATTAGAAAAAAGAGACTTTAAAACAAAAACTAGGGATGCCTGGGTGGCTTAGCGGTTGAGCATCTACCTTCAGCTCAGGGTGGGATCCCTCAGTCCTGGGATAGAGTCCCACATTAGGCTCCCTGCATGGAGCCTGCTTCTCCCTCTCCCTCTGTCTCTGTCTGCCTCTCTCTCTGTGTCTCTCATGAATAAATAAATAAAATCTTAAATAAAATAAAATAAAACAAAAGCTATAATAGGACAAAGAAAAGTGTTACATAATGATAAAGGGGTCAATCCAACAAGAGGATATAACATTTGCATATTATGATACAGAGGAGCACCTGAATATATAAAACAAATATTAATAGCTATAAAGAGAAAAATAGAGAGCAATACAATAATAGTAGGACTCTTTAATATCCCACTTACATCAATGGATACATCAACCAGACAGAATATCTGTCTGGCTGTTAAGAAAACATCAGTCTTAAACAGTATTTTAGACTAGATGGACTTAACAGATATTTATAGAACATTCTATCCCAGAGCAACAGGACACACATTCCCCTGAAGTGCAAATGGGACATTTTCCAATATAGATCATATGTTAAACCATAAAGCAAATATTAATAAATTTGAGGATTGAAATCATATGAAGCATCTTTTCTAATCACAATGGTATAAAAGTAGAAATTAATTTCATGATAAAAACCTAGAAAATCCCCAAATATGTGGAGATTAAACATCATGCTATCGAACGACGAATAGTCAAAGAAAAAATTTAATAAATCAAAAAATACCTTGAGACAGATGAAAATGGAAGTGTAACATATCAAAACTTATAGGATGCAGCAAAAGCAGTTCTAAGAGAGAAGTTCATGGCAATAGAAGCCTCCCTCCAGAAACATGAAAAGTCCAAAAAAAGACAACCTAATTTTACACCTCAAGGAACTAGAAAAAGAAGAAATAAAAAAGTTCAGAATTAGTAGAAGGAGGGAAATAACAAAGATCAGAGTGGAAATAAATGACATACAGACTAAAAAATAGAAAATTCAATGAAATTAAGAGCGGATACTTTGAAAAGATTAACAAAATTGACAAACTCTTGGCTTAACTCATCAAGAAAAAAGGAGAGGACTCAGATAAATAAAATAAGAAATGAAAGAGATGTTATAACTGGTATCACAGAAATACCAAGGATCATGAGATTACTGTGAACAATTATATGGCAACAAATTGGAGAACATAGAAGAAATGTATACATTCTTGGAAACATACAACCTACAGAGACTGAATCATGATGAAATAGAAAATGTGAACAGACCACTACTCATAAATAGAATAAATAAGTAATCCAAATTCTCCCAACAAATAAAAGTTCAGGACCAGATGGCTTCATTGATAAATTCTAATAAACATTCAAATAATTAATACCAATCTTTTTCAAAGTCTTCCAAAAAATAGAAGAGGGAAGATCTCTTCCAAACACATTTTTACAAGGCCAGCATTACCTTGATATCAAAACCAGACAAGGATGCCACCAAAAAACTTACAGGCCAATATTCCTGATAAACATAGATGCAAAAATCCTCAACAAAATATTAGCAAACCAAACCAAAAAAAATTAGCAAACCAAACTCAATGGTATAGTAAAAGGATCATTCACCACAATCAAGTAGGATTTATTCCAGGGATGCAAGGATGGTTCAACATCCATAAAACACTCAATGTGATACAGCACATTAGCAAAATGAAGGATAAAAATAATATGATTTTCTTAATCTAGGAATGTAGATTCATATATAAACCATAGCTAACCTCATATTCAACAGTGAAAAGCTGATAGATTTTCCTTTAAGATCAGGATCAAGACAAGACTGTCCGCTCTTACTACTTTTATTTAACATAATATTAGAGGTTCTAGTTATAGCAGTTAGGTAAGAAAAATAAATAAAAGACATCCAAATTGGAAAGGAAGAGGTAAAACTGTCACTACTTGTAGGTGACATGATATTATATATAGAAAACCCTAGACTCAATTCAAACAACTGTTAGAACTAATAAACTAATTGAGTAAAGTTGTAAGATACAAAATCAATACACAAAAATCTTTTGTGTGTCTTTATAATGAACAAATAACAAACTATCATAAGGAGAAACTAAGAAAATGATCTCATTTATAATTGTATCAAAATATCTAAGAATAAATTTAGCAAAGGGGGTGAAAGACCTATATATTGCAAACTACAAGACATGAATGAAAGAAATTGAAGAAGATGCAAAGAAATGGAAAAATATTTTATGTTTGTTCATTGGAAGAATTAATATTGTTAAATTGTCCATATTGCCCAAAGCAATCAACAGATTCAGTGCATTTCCTACGGGCACTGAGGGGGCACTTGACGGGATGAGCACTGGGTGTTATTCTGTATGTTGGTAAATTGAACACCAATAAAAAATAAATTTATTAAAAAAATTCTAATGGTATTTTCAGCAGAAATTCTAAAAAATCCTAACATTTGCATGGAACCACAAAAGACCTTAAAAAAACAAACAAACAAAGCAATCTTGAGAAAGAAGAACAAAGCTGGAGGCACCACGCCCTCTGATTTCAAACTATACTAGTAAGCTATAGTAATTAAAACAGTATGGTATACATACTGTTTTATTAAAAAAATGCAATTTTCAAATTAGAAAATTTGTAAGTGATATTTATCACCTTAACAAATTTGAAAGGGAAAAAAATTGATCAACTCACAAATACAGAGAATGTATTTAAAAAAAATAAAACAGTATGATATTGTCATGGAAACATACATATAATCAATAGAACAGAATAGGGAGTGTAGAAATAAACCCACACATATATGCTCAATTAATTTACAACAAAGAAGGCAATAGTATACAATGGTGAAAAGAGAGTCTTTTCAATAAATGGTCCTGGAAAAATTGGACAGCTGCATGCAAAAGAATGAAATTGGTCTGCTCTCTTACATCATATATAAAAATTAACTCAAAATGGTTTAAAGACATGCATGTAAGACATAAATCTGTAAAAATATGAGAAGAAAACAGGCAGTAAGCTCCTTGACATAGGTTTTAGTGATGATTTTTTGAATCTGATACCAAAGGCAAAAGCAATAAGAGTAAAAATAAACAGATGGGACTACATCAAGCTTAAAAGCTTCTACACAGTAAAGGAAACCATCAACAAAATGAAAAGATAACCTACTGAATGGGAGAATGTAATCATAAGTCATACATCTGAAAAAGGCTGGTATCTAAATATATAAAGAACCATACAACTCAAAAGCAAGAAAAGTCTGGTTTAAAAAAATGGTCAGAAGATCTGAATAGACATTTTTCCAAAGAAGACATGCAGATGGCCAATAAGCACATGAAAAGATGTCGACATCATTAATCATCAGGTAAATGCAAATCA
Organism: Nyctereutes procyonoides; assembly: GCF_905146905.1. NCBI lineage: Eukaryota > Metazoa > Chordata > Mammalia > Carnivora > Canidae > Nyctereutes > Nyctereutes procyonoides. Next base: position 58,459,727 of record NW_026575125.1, on the reverse strand, counting down.
AAACCACAGTGAAATATCACCTCACACCTGTTAGAGTGGCTATTGTCAAAACAACAAAAAATAAACGTATTGTCAAGGATGTGGTGAAAAGGGAGCCCTTATACACTGTTGGTGGGAATGTAGTTAGGTGCAATCACCATGGAAAACAATATGGAGGTTCCTCAAAAAATTAAAAATATAACTAGCATATGATCCAGCAATCCTACTTCTGATGAAAATGCTAATTCAACCAGAGGGGAGGCAGGCAGGGAGATGGGTTAAATGGGTGATGGAGATTAAGGAGTGCACTTGTCACAATGAGCACTGGGTGATGTTTGGAACGGTTGACTCACTATATTGTATACCTGAAACTAGTATAACATGATATGTTAACTAACTGGAATTAAAATAAAACTTAAACACTAATTCAGAAAAAGATATATGCACTCCCATGTTTGCTGCAGCATCATTTACCCTAGCTTAGATATGGAAACCACCTAAGTGGCCATCAATAGATGAATGGATAAAGAAACTGTGGTGTATATATACAGTGGAATATTATTCAGGCACAAAGAATGAAATCTTGCTGTTTGTGACAACATAGATAGATCTTGAGGGTGTTATACAAAGTGAAATAAGTCAGAGAAAGACAAATACCTTATGATCTCTCTTTTATGTGGAATCTAAAATAGACACACACACACACACACACACACCCCAAAACAAGCTCATAGATACAATGAACTGAATGGTGGTTTCATGAGGTAGGGATTGGGTTTGGAAGAAATAGGTGAACCGGATTTTTTTAGTTTAAATTAATTGAAGAAAAAGTTTAAAATTTCCTGATGGCACTTTAGCAATCAGGACAGGCACAAAACTGAATATTTTGAGTTTTTGCTGAGGTTGAAGAGGGCAGTACTCTGTATTCTTCTTTCAGCTCATATACTATAAACAAGAGTCCTTTTTGTGATATACTTAGTGCCACTTTTTTTTCAATTTTTTGTTCGTTTTGTTTGTACTTTGCTGCTTAAAATGGCCTCATATGTAGTACTGAAATACTATATAGTGTTCCTAAGCACAAGACTGTGATGTCTCTTACAGAGAAAATTTATGTGTTAGATAAGCTTCACTCAGGCCTGAGTTATAATGTTGCTGGCTGTGAGTTTAATATTAATGAATCAACAATATATATTAAATGAAGTGCCTTTAAACAGAGGCACACATTAAATACGTTTATGTATTGATTGGTTGATGAACATATTGTCACCAGAGACTCACAGGAACTTAACCCTGTATTTCCCTAGGAGTAATGATGCAAGATCATTAGTAGTTACACTACAGCAAATAATGAGAATCAACTGTACTTTGCTTTCTTCCTTCATAGCATTGATTACAGGTTTATGTTTATTCATGTAATTTTTAAATGTCTATCTCCTCCTCTAGCATTTAAGCTTCAGGAGGACAGAGAATAGGATTGTTTCATGTTATTAGATTTCCAGAACGTGATACAGTGCCTAATACAGAGCTAGTATCTGGTAAAAATTGTTGAAGAATAAGTGAGTGAATGAGTAAACAAAGTGCCCACAGCTATGTGGCACAGAAGGAGTCAGGGAGCCAGGCAGGTCATTATTATTATTATTTCTATTTCTTCCTGTTCCAGTTTTGGTAGTTTGTGGCTTCCAGGAATGTGTCCATTTCTTCTAGATTGCCTAATTTATTGGCGTATAGCTGTTCATAATATGTTTTTAAAAATCGTTTCTATTTCCTTGGTGTTGGTAGTGATCTCTCCTTTCTCATTCATGATTTTATTAATTTGAGTCTTCTCTCTCTTCTTTTTAATAAGGCTGGCTAATGGTTTATCTATCTTATTAATTCTTTCAAAGAACCAACTCCTGGTTCTGTTGATCTGTTCCACAGTTCTTCTCGTCTCGATTTCGTTGAGTTCTGCTCGAATCTTTATTAACTCTCTTCTTCTGCTGGGCATAGGATCTATCTGCTGTTTTTTCTCTAGCTCCTTTATGTGTAAGGTTAGCTTCTGAATTTGAGTTCTTTCCAGTTTTTAAATGGATGCTTGTATTACGATGTATTTCCCCCTTAGGACTGCTTTTGCTGCATCCCAAAGATTTTGAACGGTTGTATCTTCATTCTGATTAGTTTCCATGAATCTTTTTAATTCTTCCTTAATTTCCTGGTTGACCCTTTTATCTTTTAGCAGGATGGTCCTTAACCTCCACGTGTTTGAGGTCCTTCCAAACTTCTTCTTGTGATTGAGTTCTAATTTCAAGGCATTATGGTCTGAGAATATGCAGGGGACAATCCCAATCTTTTGGTATCGGTTCAGACCCGATTTGTGACCCAGTATGTGGTCTATTCTGGAGAAAGTTCCATGTGCACTTGAGAAGAATGTGTATTCAGTTGAGTTTGGATGTAAAGGTCTGTAGATATCTGTGAAATCCATCTGGTCCAGTGTATCATTTAAAGCTCTCGTTTCTTTGGAGATGTTGTGCTTAGAAGACCTATCAAGTATAGAAAGAGCTAGATTGAAGTCACCAAGTATAAGTGTATTATTATCTAAGTATTTCTTCACTTTGGTTATTAATTGGTTTAAATATTTGGCAGCTCCCACATTCGGGGCATATATATTGAGGATTGTTAAGTCCTCTTGTTGGATGGATCCTTTAAGTATGATATAGTGTCCCTCTTCATCTCTTACTACAGTCTTCAGGGTAAATTTTAGTTTATCTGATATAAGGATGGCTACCCTTGCTTTCTTTTGAGGACCATTTGAATGGTAAATGGTTCTCCAACCTTTTATTTTCAGGCTGTAGGTGTCCTTCTGTCTAAAATGAGTCTCTTGTAGACAGCAAATAGATGGGTCCTGCTTTTTTATCCAGTCTGAAACCCTGCGCCTTTTGATGGGGTCATTAAGCCCGTTCATGTTCAGAGTTACTATTGACAGATATGAGTTTAGTGTCATCATGATATCTATTCAGTCCTTGTTTTTGTGGATTGTTCCACTGAACTTCTTCTTAAAGGGGAATTTTAAGAGTCCCCCTTAAAATTTCTTGCAGAGCTGGTTTGGAGGTCACATATTCTTTCAGCTCCTGCCTGTCTTGGAAGCTCTTTATATCTCCTTCCATTTTGAATGAGAGCCTTGCTGGATAAAGTATTCTTGGTTGCATGTTCTTCTCATTTAGGACCCTGCATAGATCCTGCCAGCCCTTTCTGGCCTGCCAGGTCTCTGTGGGGAGGTCTGCTGTTACCCTAATACTCCTCCCCATAAAAGTCAGGGATTTCTTTTCTCTTGCTGCTTTAAGGATCTTCTCTTTATCTTTGGAATTTGCAAGCTTCAGTATTAAATGTCGAGGTGTTGAATGGTTTTTATTGATTTTAAGGGGGATCTCTCTATTTCCTGGATCTGAATGCCTGTTTCCCTTCCCAGTTTAGGAAAGTTTTCAGCTGTGATTTGTTCAAATACATATTCTGGCCCTCTGTCCCTTTCGGCGCCCTCTGGAACCCCAATTAAAATATAAGTTTTTCTTCCTTAGGCTGTCGTTTATTTCCCTTAATCTATCTTCATGGTCTTTTAATTGTTTGTCTCTTTTTTCCTCAGTTTCCCTCTTTGCCATCAACTTGTCTTCTATGTCACTCACTCGTTCTTCCACCTCGTTAACCCTCGTCGTTAGGACTTCTAGTTTGGATTGCATCTCATTCAATTGATTTTTAATTTCTGCCTGATTGGATCTAAATTCTGCAGTCATGAAGTCTCGTGACTTAATGCTTTTTTCTAGAGTCACCAGTAGCTGTATAATAGTGCTTCTGAATTGGCTTTCTGACATTGAATTGTAATCCAGATTTTGTAACTCTGTGGGAGAGAGGGTTGTTTCTGATTCTTTCTTTTGAGGTGAGGTTTTCCTTCTAGTCATTTTGCTCAGTGCAGAGTGGCCAAAAACAAGTTGTTTTGGGAAAAGGAGACAAAGAGAGAGAGAGAAGGAAAGAAAAGAGAAAAAGAAAAAAGGAAGAAAAAAGGAAAAAAGAGAAGAAAAAGAGAAAAAGAAAGAAAGGGAAAAAAAGGGGAGGGGGAAGCAATCAGAAATCAAAAAGAAAACAAAAAACAAAAAACACGGGGGAGTATCTTCTGATTCTGTACACTTTAAGTCCTTTGACTTCCCCTGGAACTTGTCCTTCTAGCTGGACTTCTGGGAGAGGGGCCTGTTGTGCTGGTTTTCAGGTGTTAGCACTTGGGGGAGCTCTCTGCACCCTGCCTGGTGCAGGGCTCAGTGGGGGTTGTTTACCCCGTGAGGCCCCAGCAGGAACAACCACAGTGGCTACGGCCCGCTCTGGAGCCCTGGATTCAGCTCCCACTGTAACTACAGAGCTCTCCGTCTGCAGGGGCCTGGAAGCTCCCAGGCGGGGCTGCTGATCTGCTCAGCTCGGGGCAGGAGCGTCCTTGCGGTCCTGGGCCCTCCTGACCTCTGCCTGTCCCGGGGGGGAGGTCGGATCCTGGGCTGTGTCCTGGCGCCCTGTGCTCCGGGGCCTGCGCTGTTGGATTCGAGGCAGCCTCTCTGCGGAGCCACCGCCCGAGCCCCTCTGAGGTGCTCCCGGAGGCGCGCAGCCCCCTCCACACGGAGCCTCTTCCTCTGCCGGAGCCGCTGCCGCCGAGCTGCTCCCGGAGCCGCGCAATCCCCTCCGCGGAGCCGCGCCCTAGCCCCTCCGAGGGGCTCCGGGTCCCGCCGTGCACGCTGCAGCCCTTAGGGAGCTCGGCGCACTCTCCTGCGCGCGCAGGTGTCTGTTAGTGTCCCAGGGAGCCCGAGGGCATCCCCGCCCTCCTGGGTCCTGCTCCAACTCCCTGCGAGCTCCTTTCCACCCGGGAAGGTTGGTGCAGCTCCTGCTTCTCCGGGACGGGGCTCTCCTGTCCTGGGGACACTCGCCCCGGCCTCAGCCCGGCTCCTCGCGGGGCCCCTCCCCCTCGGAGGCCTTTTGTTTCTTTATTTCTTTTTCCCCGTCTTCCTACCTTGATAGAAGCGCGAACTCTTCTCACTGTAGCGTTCCAGCTGGTCTCTCTTTAAATCTCAGGCCGAATTCGTAGATTTTCAGGATGATTGGAAGGTTATCTAGGTAATTTGGTGGGGACAGGTGATTTGGGGACCCTACTCTTCCGCCATCTTGCCCCTCCTTAATGGCTCATGTTTTTAGAATCATTTGTATTTCCTTGTTATTGGTGGTGATCTCTCATTTTTCATTCGTGATTTTATTAATTTGAGTCTTTTCTCTTTTGTTTTTATTTTTTTTATTTTTTTTTTAATTTTTTTTTAATTTATTTACGATAGTCATACAGAGAGAGAGAGGGGGGCAGAGACACAGGCAGAGGGAGAAGCAGGCTCCATGCACCTGGAGCCCGACGTGGGATTCGATCTGGGGTCTCCAGGATCGCGCCCTGGGCCAAAGGCAGGCGCCAAACCGCTGCGCCACCCAGGGATCCCTCTCTTTTGTTTTTAATAAGGCTGGCCAATGGATTATCTATATTACTAATTCTTTCAAAGAACCAACTCCTGGTTTTGTTGATCTGTTCCACAGTTCTTCTGGCCTCTATTTCATTGAGTTCTGCTTGAATCTTTATTAACTCTCTTCTGCTGCGTGTAGGTTTTATTTGCTGTTCTTTCTCCAGTTTCTTTAGGTGCAAGGTTAGCTTGTGTATTTGAGTTTTTTCCAGTTTTTTTTAGGAATGCTTGTATTTCGGTGTATTTCCCTCTCAGGACTGCTTTTACTGTATCCCAAAGATTTTGAACTGTTGTATCTTCATTCTCATTAGTTTCCACGAATATTTTTAATTCTTCTCTACTTTCCTGTTTGACCGTTTCATCTTTTAGCAGGATGCTCTTTTACCTCCACATGTATGAATTTCTTCCAAATTTCTTCTTGTGATTGCATTCAAGTTTCAAAGTATTATGGTCTGAAAATATGCAGGAGACAATCCCAGTCTTTTGGTGTAGTCAAGACCTGATTTGTGACCCAGTATGTGGTCTATTCTGGAGAAAATTCCATGTGCTCTTGAGAAGAATGTGTATTCAGTTGTGTTTGGATATAAGGTTTTGTAAATATCTGTGAAACCCATCTGGTCCAGTGTATCATTTAAAGCTCTTGTTTCTTTGGAGATGTTGTGCTTAGAAGATCTGTCGATTGTAGAAAGTGCTACGTTCACGTCGCCAAGTATATTATTATCTAAGTATGTCTTAACTTTGGTTATTAATTGATTGATATACTTGGCAGCTCCCACATTAGGGGCATAAATATTCATGATTGTTAGTTCCTCTTGTTGGATAGATCCTTTAAGTATGATATAGTGTCCCTCTTCATCTCTTACTACAGTCTTTGGGATAAACTTTAATTTATCTGATACGAGGATTGCTACCCCTGCTTTCTTTTGAGGACCATGGGAATGTTAAATGGTTCTCCAACCTTTCATTTTCAGGCTGTAGGTGTCCTTATGTCTAAAATGAGTCTCTTGTAGACAGCAAATAGCTAGGTCTTGCTTTTTTATCCAGTCTGAAACCCTGCGCCTTTTGATGGGATCATTAAGCCCATTCACATTCAGAGTGACTATTGAAATATATGAATTTAGTGTCATCATAATACCTATTCAGTCCCTGTTTTTGTGGATTGTTTCCTTGCACTTCTTCTTTCTTTTACAGAGTCCCCCTTAAAATTTCTTGCAGAGCTGGTTTGGTGGTCACTTATTGTTTCAGTTTCTGCCTCTCTTGGAAGCTCTTTATCTCTCCTTCTATTCTGAATGAGAGCTTTGCTGGATAAAGTATTCTTGGCTGCATGTTCTTCTCATTTAGGACCCTGAAAATATCCTGCCAGCCCTTTCTGGCCTGCTAGGTCTCTATGGAGAGGTAGGCTGTTAATCTAATACTTCTCCCTATATAAGTTAGAGATCTCTTGTCTTTTGTTGTTTTAAGATCTTCTCTTTATCTTTGGAATTTGCATGTTTCACTATTAAATGTTGGGTGTTAAATGGCTTTTATTGATTTTAGGGAAGGATCGCTCTATCTCCTGGATCTGAATGTCTCCTTCCCTCATCAGGTTAGGGAATTTCACAGCTATGGTTTGTTCAAATACACTTTCTGTTCCTGTGTCTCTTTCGGCGCCCTCTAGATCCCCAATTAAATGTAAATTTTTCCTTCTGAGGCTGTCATTTATTCCCCTTAACCTTTCCTCATGTTCTTTTAATTTTTTTTCTTTTTTACTCAGCTTCCTTCCTTGCCATCACCTTGTCTTCTATGTCACTCACTCTTTCTTCTACCTCATTAACCCTCGTCCTTAAGACCTCCAGTTTGGTTTGCATCTCATTTAATTGATTTTTAATATTGGCCTGATTAGATCTAAATTCTGCAGTCATGAAGTCTCTTGAGTCCTTTATGCTTTTTTCTAGAGCCACCAGTGGCTTTATAATTGTGCTTCTGAATTGGCTTTCTCTCATCGAATTGTAATCCAAATTCTGTAACTCTGTGGGAGAGAGTACTATTTCTGTTTCTTTCTCTTGTGGTGGGTTCTTCTTTCTAGTCCTTTTGCTTAGTGCAGAGTGGCTAAAAACAAGTTGTACTGGAAAAAGGAAGGAAAACGAGAAAACAAAGGGAAAACAAATAACAAAAAACAAAAAGAAAACCAAAAACGAACAAAACAAAACAACCAAACCAAACCAAACAAAACAAGGAAGGGTATCCTGTGATTCTATATACTGTAAGTCCCTCAACTGCCCCTGGAGCTTTCCAGCACTGCTTGGTCAAGAACTTGCTCTTCCCCTGTCCTTCCAGCTGATCTTCTGGGGGAGGGCCCTGCTGTGCTGATTCTTAGGTGTGTGTACCTGGGGGAGCTGTCCTGCCCCCTGCCAGGTCCACGGCTCAGTGGGAGCTGTTTATCCTATGAAGCCCCTGTTCCCTGGTGGCCCTGCTCCATCCCAGGCACAAGGTGACACAGGGAAGAACAACAAGACTGGCTGTGTCAAGCTCTCCAGCCCTGGAGTCAGCTCCATCAGTAACTACCGCAGCTCCCAGTCAGCACTTGCCTCGATGCTCCCGGGGGCGGGGCCGCTGATCTGCACAGCTTGGGGCCGCCCGGCAGCAGCAGTGTCCTTGCTGTCTCGTGTTCTCCCCCTCCTCCTGTGCCAAGGCGAGCGCCGGATTCTGGACTGTGTCCCCCGGAGCCTTGGGATCCGGGGCCTGCGCTACTGGAATCATGCTCCCAGGGCAGCGCAGCCCCCTCTGCATGGAGCCACTGCCTGAGCTGCTCCTGAGGCCCAGCTGGGCCGGTGCTTCAGTCCTTTACTGCGCTTGGCAGGAGGTGTGTGGCGTGCTCTCCCCCGGGGCGCCCTTCCTCTGCTAGTGACCCCGGGAACCTGGGGGCTTCACTGCCCCTCCTGGGATCCTGCCCAAATTCCCTGTGAGTGCCTTTCCATCTGGGAAGATTGGTAAAGTTCCTGCTTCTCCAGGACTGGGCTTTCTTGTCCTGGAGGCTCTCGCCGCTGGCCTTAGCTAGGCTCCTCACAGGGCCCCTCCCCCACTGGATGCTTTTTTATTTATTTTTTTCTCTCTTCCTACCTTGATAGAAGCGTGAACCTTTCTCATTGTAGCATTCCAGCTGTTCTCTCTTTAAATATCATGCCGAATTCATAGGTTTTCAGGATGATTTGAAAGTTATCTAGATAAGTTGGTGGGGACAGGTGACTTGGGGATCCTACTCTTCCACCATATTGCCCCGCCCCTCCCTTTTGGGTTTTAAAAATGTTAAGATACTCCAGGCAGAGGCCTGGAACACATCTCTCTATAAGATTTTTTGAAATTAAATCACTCAGGCCTTTGTAGGCATCCTGACATAACATGGCTAGACAGATATTCATTTTGTAATCCCAGATGGTAGGCAATGAAGCATAATCCATCTATCAGAAAGCCATCTTGAGGAGCCAGCCAGCTGGGCCATTGTGGAAAAGAATTGAAACTAGATCTAGGGCCAACTCAGGGAAAGCCATATCCATCTTAGTAAAGGAGTGTTTGAAAGCTGACCTTATGTGTAGGCAGAATATTAAATAACCTATGGTGTGGTCACCTGTGTAGAATGTTTTCAGGATTATCAGGAAGGGTCCTCTCACTCTTATTCCTTAATGAGATGTTTTTTTGCATTCAAACTTATAGTCATGCTTGTTCTATTCCCCTGGACAGATCTTCCTTTTTTGTTAAAGCCATGCTAAATCTTGCCTATCATTCAGGGCCCTGCTCCCATAAGAAGTCTTTTTGGATATTGGATCTTAGTGGTCTCTATGAAGTCCACTGTCTGGGCACCCTAGGATTGCTTTGCATGTATACTGCCTGCCTTTATCAGTGATAAACAGTGATATAACTAACATTAATGGCTCTGTTGATGTTTTTCTGAAGGACATTATATGCTATTGGAGGACAGGGATCATATCTAGCATTTCTTTTGTATTCTCAAGATTCCTAGGACAATCTTCTGCACAATTTTGGTTCTTAATGAAGATTTATTCAACAAATGGTGTCAGCCAGTCAATCTTTGTGAGGCCTTTTCTACCCACCTTATTTGGAAGGGACCTGTATTTCGCCAGGACATATTTGCCTTGAAAGTTGACTATATTGGAGAGACAACTCTGCAGAAAGGAAGTTTGAGTGGTAGGGGCTGATACAAATATGATTATTATCTGGGCTGTATCTTTACCAACGAAGCAAAAGTTGTTTTTGGCATCCACGGCCAGCAAGAACACACTTGTTCTGCAGATAGAGATCGTGTTTTTGTGCCCTCCATTATCTTTTTGGTTTCTTGTTTCCCGTGATATTCAGTACCCTCTTGTTCATGATCCCCCCACCCCTATTCCAGCTGTTCCCTTTAGCTGTGTTTATATAGCTCATATACATGCATATTGCTATTTCCCTCTTCATGTTTGCTACAGTCCAGACTTAGCTTCTTTCATCTATCTTAATCAATGATACCTGCTGATTCTCCAGTATCATATTTTAAGATCTTTTCTATAACTCTGCTGCCAGTCTGCCCAGATCAGGGTGTTTTTTCCTAATGATTAGGACCCTGGATAGGTGGCTGGATTTCCTTGTGCCTCAGTTGGCCCCTGGGACAGTCCAGGCACCCCCAAAATGACTTCTGCAACTCACCACAGGTTAAAGCCAACCCATGGATCATTGGTTAGTAGGGCCAGGTATCTTTCAGCTTTGATGTTCTTCAGCTTCCTCCTGTCTCAGAAATATTTGCCTTTTAGATTAATTTTTATCCCAGTTACATGATTTATTTTGTGAGTATCCAAATGCATACTTGGCTATTTCCTGTGCATATTTTGAAGCTTGTTCTTTTCTGCATGCTTTCCATGTCCCTGTTTCTCTGTTTTTTTTTTTCCTCTGTGTTCCTTTCTACTGACTCTTCTTTCCTTTATGAGGGTTAATTACTCTCACTCATAGTAAGTAGTGTGACTAGTGCTTCTAGAACTGTGATGGGAACTGTGATTGTAAAGTCCCCTTACAAAAGTCCCAGGCAAGGGAGAATTAGAGCATTGCCTTTAATTCTTGTCTTAATCAAAAGGCCCCCATGGCATGGGTGGACATTGTGGTGTTTGGGTCCTGTCATTCCTCCATTGCCTTACTTTCTACTTCATTCTCTATGTATAGCTAAAAGAAGCATATTCCCTCATCGTCAGCCAATTTCTTACATTCTATGTCAAACTTTCTCAACCTTGTACTCTTGATATTTTGGGCCATGTAGTTCTTTGGTGTGTGCGCGTGTATGTGTGTGTGTGCTGTACTGTGCATTGTAGGATGTCTAGCAGCATCCCTGGCATCTATCTACTAGATGTCACTATACCCTCTTAGTCAGTTGGGACTCTCACCCAGTTGTGACAACTTAAAATGTCTCCAGACATCAAATGTCCCCAGGGGGTGGGGGTGGGGGAGGCAAAATCATTCCAGGTTGAGAAACACTTCTCTAGGTTCCCTCTGCCTAGGTCCCTAGTCCTTGACAGATATTCTCCTTTTATTCTAGCCCTTTCCCCAGCCTCACTGGGAAGTCTCTGTCACTTGGCTAATAAAGTCATCATGGAAGTAGTAAAGGGAGTTCCCTCTAGACTTATGAGACTTGATTTTCATTGCTGGGTCCACCACTTACTATGTGATCCTGAACAAGTAACTTATTTCTCAGTTTACTCATCTATAAAATGGAGACTATAAAATAATCTTGCACCAGAGTTTTTCTGAGGGTTAAATACCTTTCTTCTTACTATTGTTAACCATTGCTTTTACCATTCACGGATTCAAAAACTAAAATGATGGTGAATAGAGCCAAGGGTAGAGCTGGCAGTCTTCACCAGCGCTCTAACCCACAGTGGTATAGGAGAAGAAATCATACGTACCTGGAAAGAAGAAAAATAGAAGCATTGGTTTCCAAATGTAGTTGAGCATCAGAATCATCTGGAGATATTTTGGACAGGACAGTCCTGAGCTATACCCTAGGTGTCTTGAATGGCAATATCTGGGTGTGAGACAAAGGATCTGTAACAAATGAGCTCCTCAGTAGATTCTGATGACAAACCATGTTTAGGTACCACAGAGTTAGATTATCTTTAAGGTTCCTTCTAGTTCCAAGAGTCAGTGATTGTATATTTCTTTTTATCCTGTCGAGTATTATACAAACTGAAATTGTACCTTCCAAGCATGATAGTAGGGAATTTTCATTAACTTTTTGGAGACTGGAGTTGACGAATGTCACCTTGTTCTAAGAGAATAGTTTCTGGAGGCACACCTGATCTTATAAGCAGGGAAGAAGGAGGCAGCCCCATGAAGCATCAATCAGTAGGTTTTTTTTTCACTTAATTAAGGAGCACAAAACTACAAACTGGCTGGTGAATAAACTTCAGTTAGTGGCCCAAAGACTGTAGGGCAGAGTGGGCCAGGAGAGAAGGTAAGATTTCCAGTGGCCAGAGTCCTTGAAAATCTCTCTGATTGGCTAGAGAAGTGACTGCAAGGTTGGTCCAAAAAGGTATGCAACCCCAATGGGTAAATCTCTGGGACAAAAAAGGAAAGGGCCTTTCTGTTCTAGAAGGTTAGGAAGGCTTTGGAGGTAAAACAGGACATAGTCTAGAACCTAGGGTTCCATTTCTTAGTGGCTTGCTTTAGCATTGACCCTCTCATCCCAGATAGTGCTAAAGTGTTTGGAATATCCAAATATGTTTGGCAATTTGAAAAAAGTGAATTGTCCAAGAAAAAGGAATGGGGATGGGATATCCCATTAACTATGTCAGGTCAACCTGTGGAACTACTTGAGTTACTTTAGGATTAGAATTCAATATTAAGTCAAATTAGCTGGGTCTGTGTTTGTGTCTGTTTTCTGATTTTCTTGGTTCCCTGGTAAAAACTCTTTTTTCTAACACTATATTTTTATTTTTTGTAATTTTAAAATAACTTTTATTTTAAAATATAGAATCATAATATGTTGCAAAAATAGCACAGAGAGTTCATGTTTGGCTTCCTCCAATGGTGATCTATTAATGATTATAGCACATTATTGAAGCCAAGAAATTAATTGGCACAATATTATCAACTACATCACAGATTTTGTAAGTCTTTGCGTTAAAAACTCTTTTTGACAAATACCAACTGTGTCTTCATCAAACTAACAGAAAAGAGATATTTTCCACACTATTAGTTTTCTATTGCTATGTAACAAATTGCCACAAATTCAGTGACTTAAAACAACATAAACTTACTATCTCACAGTTTCTGTGGGTCAGGGTCACAGTACAGATTAGCTGGTCTTCTGTTCAGAGTCTCACTAGGCTGAAATCAAGATGTCCATAAGGCTGCACTTTCATCTGAGGCTTCAGTCCTCTTCTAAGCTTGTTGATTTTTGGTTGTAGGACTTGCAGTTTCCCTGTGGTCATAGGACTGAGGTCTCCATTTTCTTTCTGGCTATTGGCATAGGACCACTCTCAGTGCTATGGGTTAACTTCAGATCCTTGCCATGTGGCCCCCTCCACTGGCAGTGTACAACATGATTTATTTGTCTCTCTGAGACCAATAGGAGAACCTCTGCTGATTTGAGTATCTCGAACTTATTTTAAGTGTACACTTGATTAGGTCAGGTCCACCTAGGATAATCTTTTTTTTTAAGATTTTATTTATTTATTCATGATAGACACACACAGAGAGAGACAGACACACACAGAGAGAGAGGCAGAGACACAGGCAGAGGGAGAAGCAGGCTCCATGCAGGGAGCCAATGTGGAACTCGATCCCAGGTCTCCAGGATCACACCCTGGGCTGAAGGCAGCACTAAACCACTGAGCCACCTGGGCTGCCCCACCTAGGATAATCTTAAAGTCAACTGATTAGGAACTTTAATAGCATCTGCAAAATCCCTTCACAAGAGCACCTAAATTAGTGTTTGATTGAATAAATGGGAGAAGATGTATATATCAGGGGCTAAAAGTCGCACATCTTAGATTCTGCTTACCATATACAACTTGGTCAAGAAGTATGGTGATGGGCCCCAGAGAGAAAATTGTCCAGGGCTATGGGCAGATTGTGTTTGGGTTAGGGCTTCCTCTACTTTGCTATGTGTAGTAACAGGGAGTGTTAGGCAAATCTTTTCAGCAACTTGGCTCCTCTTGGAGAGGGGAAGGATGTCTTTGGTCATGATCTATGCCATCTTCTCTTTCCTACCTTAAGTTGCTTATTTGGCTTAGAGGGCAAATATTCCAGTCAGTCTTTCCCCCACCTATGATTTTCAAGGAGATTGGACTGTGATTTGAAACAGAATCAAGGATCAAGTGTGGTACAGAAGAAAGGTACTTGACAGAGACTGCTGCTGCCCAGCATGCTCCTTGAGAGGGTGGCATGGGACCACTCCCGGTGGAACGAAGCAGAAATGACTATTGATGTGGTGAGATCGAGCCACCAGCTAAGTCCAGTTCATTTCAGTTTGTGTCAACTTTCAATATCTAATTCAGGGTCCCTTGAGATAATCCTAACAATTTGGGCTGTCTGTTAAGTTTTACATCTGATTGAACTTTTAATAGCACTGCAGAAACCTAAAAATAAATGTTTAATGGTTAAAAAAAAAGAAAGAAAGAATAGAAGAAAGGTACTTGACAGAGACTTTTCCAGCCCTTTGCAAGTGTTCTTTCTTCAGGTGAGAAAGGAGTCACATGACCATGAAGGAAGTGCTATAATTTCAGGCTAGGGTGACTGAATGCCTAAGAATGTGAAGGCTGGAGAAAATTGTCTCTTTTGGGAGAAAGAACAGACTCCTATTGGTGTGGGGACCTCAGAAAACCTAGGAGACAATCTATGAATTTGTGTGTATGTGGAGATAAGATAGGAAAGAGGAGATGCAATATTGGCCACTAGCCTACTTCTCTTAGGAGCAATGGAATGGGTGGGATTTGCTATAGTAACAATAATAATGATGAGCTTTTGGGACTATTTTCTATATGTAGGCACAATTCTAAGAGTTTACTTGTATTTTTTTTTAAAGATTTTATTTATTTATTTGAGAGAGAGAGAGAGTGCACAGGCAGGGGGGAGGGCCAGAGGGAGAGGGAGAAGCAGACTCCCCACTAAGTGGGGAGCCTAATGTGGGGCTTGATCCCAGGACCCTGAAATCATGACCTGAGCTGAAAGCAGCTGCTTAACCAACTGAGCCACCCAGGCACCCCTAAGTGTTTACAAGTATTAACCACCCCATGAATCTTCTGAGGTAGGTGCTATTATTTTGCCTCTTTTATAGATGAGGAAACTGAGACACAGAGAAGTTAAATGCAAATAATTCTAAAGTACAGTTAATAACATGCATGCTAAAGTAATGTTTATGGCAGCAATGTCCACAATAGCCAAACTGTGGAAGGAGCCTCGGTGTCCATCGAAAGATGAATGGATAAAGAAGATGTGGTATATGTATACAATGGAATATTGCTCAGCCATTAGAAACGACAAATATCCACCATTTGCTTCGACGTGGATGGAACTGGAGGGTATTATGCTGAGTGAAATGAGTCAATCGGAGAAGGACAAACGCTATATGGTCTCATTCATTTGTGGAATATAAAAAATAGTGAAAGGGAATAAAGGGGAAAAGGAGAAAAAATGAGTGGGAAATATCAGAAAGGCAGACAGAACATGAGAGACTCCTAACTCTGGGAAACGAACTAGGGGTGGTGGAAGGGGAGGTGGGCGGGGGGTGGGGGTGACTGGATGACGGGTACTGAGGGGGGCACTTGATGGGATGAGCACTGGGTGTTATTCTATATGTTGGCAAGTTGAACACCGATAAAAAATAAATTAAAAAAAACCCAGGAGAATAATAGGGAGGACAGAAAACTCAGCTATCCTTCCCCTTGAAAGTTCTATGCTTGATACTGCTATTCATGTAAGAATCTTACTGCTTCCTATATCCTGTCATTGGCCTGAAAACCCTCCAAACCTGAGTAATAGCTCTGGTAACCTGACCTTCAGGCCTTAGTTTTCTGGTATTTTGGGGCCCCATTTCTTAAAGTAATTGGGTCTGGGAGTTCATCTTTGGCTCTCTTCCAACTTCAGACAGGAGCTAAGTTGGGATCATAATGAGAAGAAGGGATCACCTCCTTGCATAAGCCCCAGCAGAAGGTAGTCTTTTTGGAGGACTGAATTAATAGCAGGTAGAAAAGAGCTAGGTGAAGATAGGCACCGATGTTCTTTGTATATGGGTGTTATTTACATACTTTGAGCACATTAGCCAGTATGCCTCTTGGCATCCCTAGTACCCCTGCTTCAGTGGTTGTTCATACAGATGTAGACTCACGCCCAGATCCTTCCTGTGCCTGCTGTGGAAGTTCCCTGCCCCTCTACACACACATACATTCTTCACATGCCACACCCATCAACCTTAATTTAGATAACCTTCAGACTCAGGGAAAAGAGTAGAGGATAGGGCCTGGAAAGGCAGTGTGTTTTAACTGCTCTGTTGTCCTTCTTGGAACATTCTTATCCACTAATCAAGGGCAAACTGTACCTTGGGTCTGGGGCTGAGGGATAGTGGGCTGAACAAGTTTATTTTATACTTTGTCATTTATTTTTAGATAAGGCTTTTCATTTTCTGTGCAAACCCCTATGGAGTCAGGCTAGGAAGCCACTATTATCTTTGCTTTCTAGTTTAGAAAACTCTGAAGTATCAAAATATCAGAAAAGGAGACAGAACATAAAGACTCCTAACTCTGGGAAATGAACTAGGGGTGGTGGAAGGGGAGGAGGGCGGGGGGTGGGGGTGAGTGGGTGACAGGCACTGAGGGGGACACTTGACGGGATGAGCACTGGGTGTTATTCTGTATGTTGGTAAATTGAACACCAATAAAAAATTAATTTATTAAAAAAAAAGAAAACTCTGAAGTGATTTGAGCTAGGTAGACTGAGGAGTTCTGGGATGCTCATTTTCTAGAGCACTTGCCAGTTACCCACACAACTAAACTCAATTCTTGGAGGTCCTGGTTCCTAATTCAGGTAAGCTTTTAGCACTTAAGGGAGACATTGCTAGGGCCAGGCTGAGCTTTGTTTGCTCAGGATTCTGTTTGCTTTGCTTAGGAGATGGTAGGGAGATCAGAGAGCTGGGGACTGGAGCCTCTGTGAGAAGGAAAGGAGGGGCTTGGGATTTGGGCCCAAGAATTCCCATCAGGAATGAAACACTTTCCACCTGCTGCCACATAAAGCGCCTAACTCCATCATGGAATTTGCATGCAGATAGTTAGATCAGACTTTGGAAACAGAGGATGAAAAATGAGTTTCCTTCTTTCTGTTCACAGAGGCCAGCCAAGAGCCAGAGCTAGAGCCAGGCCTCTGGTCATAAACTAAGCAACAGAACCAGTTATTGGTTTCAAGTCTGACTGCCTCCTCTTATAAGGACTTTGGAACTTGGAAAGACTCCCTTACCCTTTATAAATGAGCAGAAAGAAGTATGATTAAGACCCCAGATAGAATGGCAGGTATTCAAAGGTAGAGTGGGAGGCCAAAAGTGCTACTTAGAATGTATTTAGTAATTTTACTACTTTAATTTTCTTACTATGTCTATGAAAAACTTGCTGGGAAAGACCTGATTCGGGAGGGTGGAGGTAAGGATTAGGTAGGCAATATCAGGTATTAGGTAGGTACTGGGTGCCTTGGAATTATGGGCTGAGAGCTTAAAGAGATATAACTCCCTTAGGCACAGGGACAGCCCAAAGCTAACCATGACAAGAATGTACAAGGAGACTAACCCTCTAGTCAAGTCTTGACCAGATGGGAGTTGAATATATAACATGTGGCCTAATCAAGGTACCTGTCTTTGACTCTTGGCTCTTCTACCTACTAACTATAGGACAACAAACATGTCTGGTTACCCCTCTGGGTCTTAATTGCCTTTTATGTTAAATGGGGATAATGCTTATCTACATCACAAGATTGTTGAGAGGATTAAATAGATCTAATGAATGTGAAAAGGCCTTATAAACCATAAAGCCTGATGTAGATATGAAGGGTTTATGTCATTACTACCACATGGTCCTCTGGCTTTCCCTAATTAGTACCTCTAGGAGGGATTAAGGAAATCCTAGGATCAAGGGGTGACCTCTGAAGAGGAGAAATGCATGTTTGGGGAGGCTGAAGCTCTTTCAGTGATATCTGTTTCCTGGAGTGTATGTTCACTTTGTCCTCAGGGTGAAGGTGTCAAGTTGGGCCTTTTGGGCCATAACTCCCTTTTGGATGTCATCCTCAGTTGCCTCTCTGCCTGGTTGAAATTTAAGTTGGCAAATAAAACTAACTCTGGGAGTTAGAGTCCTAGCAAAGGCCAGTCAGCTTTATATCAAAATAAAGATTGGCTTCATAAACAATGGCTGGGCTAACAATCAGCCCAGCCAGAGAGGCAATGTAGAGTTAGGGAAGAGCACTTGACTAAGGAGTCAAGTAAGAGGTTCTGCTCTGGGTTTGCTCCTGACCAGCTGTGAGACTTTGCATGAGACTGAGAATTACGTGTACATTATAAAATGAGAGAGAGAATGTGAGAACTCCTTTTAAGCTGTAAGCATATAAATGGAAGCAGTTTTTATTACTTATGTGATATAGGGAATTATTATTTTATCCTCAGGTGTGATGTATTTGGTTGCAAAGGGGACCAGACATGTTGGATTGGTTATAATCTATTTCTGTTTATTAGATAAGAAATTGAAAATGCGGGATCTATTTTTTTTATCATCATTATCATATTTGAAGAACAGGTATATTCAATAGTGGAGGGGACCTTAAAGATCTCTGCCCAGATATGTGGTATATTTGGGGGATGTTGGAAATGTTCTGGAATTATAAGGGATGATGCTTGCATTACATTGTAAATATACTAAAAAAACCACCAAAATACTCTATGGCAAATTTTATTTCAATTTTTAGAATTGCAAAAAAAAAAAAAATCCCTGCCCAGAAATTATGAGGGTAATGAAGCCTAGATTTGAAGCAGTGAGAACAGGCCCAGAGCAGGTAAATTAAACATTGCTCTTTACTGTATGAACTGTATACTTGTGAGAGATAGGGGAGTCTTTCAGGTGGTGTGTGTAGAAGAGAGACTGATTACTTAGATATAAAAGCAATGCATCCCAGAAACAGGATGGAATAGCATTGATAGTGGGTGTGGAAATGATGGTCCCAGTGCAGTTTTTGGGAATCTCAACTGGAGGATCCCTAGTGGTTCCAGGGATGAATAGCCCACATTTACTTATCAGAGGGGTGGAGGTGTCAGTTACTGTCGTAAATGCAAATTTAGGTTGACCAACCATCTTGGTTTGCCCAGAACTAAGGAGTTTCCTGAAATCAGGGTCTTTCTTTCTTTTTTTATTTTCTACAAGACTATTTTTTCCAGCTTTAGTGAGGTATGATTGCCAAATTAAAATTGTATATATTTAGGTTGTAAATGTGTTTTTTATTTTATAACTGAAAATTTTTGTTTCTGACCAATAACCTAAGTATCCATCCCTGGATGAATAGATAAAGAAAATGTGTTATATTTATATAGTGGAATATTATTCAGCCATGAGAAGGAATTCCTTCCATTTGTGACAACATAGATGAACCTGGAGGACATTATACTGACTGAAATAAGCCAGACACAGAAAGACAAATAATGATATCTGATATCACTTGTATGTGGAATTACAAAAAGTTGAACTTATAGAACCAGAGAGTAGAACAGTGGTTTCCAGGGGCTGGGGATGAGGAAAATAGGGAGATAGGGGACTTTCAATGTTAAAAGTGGGAATGTCCTAGGCAAACCAGGTTGCCCTAAAACTGGTACCCCTTTTAGCAGAGAGAATGAAAGGGCCTGAGGAATACTTTACAACCCTCTGGTTTAGAAGAAAGTGAAATGTCATCTCTAGTTAGGGTAGGAGAAAACCACTCAGAAAAGAAACTAGAAGGAAAAAAAAATTCTGAGTGATACTGGGCAATGAAAGCCATTGTCAAGATGCTGGTAAATGAGAAACTATGTCAGAGATGACAAAGAAGGTCTTTTGGTGTACCTCTGGGCCTTAGAAGTAATAAAGGGTGCCATCCACAGAGGATAAAATTTGGGGGGAAGCAGCTCTTTTCCAGTTTTGCTACAAAGCATAAGGAATGTTTATATAGACCAGTAAACAGGGAAGAATTAGGTTCCTGGCTCTCGAGTCTAGAGCTAGATTGGTGGCTTGCTCTGTTTTGAAGCTGACAGAGGTTATCTCATTTAGCTCTCAAGCAGTCAGTTGAAGTTAGATTTCCTTTGGGACCTGAAGTTAAACTAAAGCATTAGTTTAAATGTTTACTGAATGCCTATAGTGAATTAGATCATATACTACAGTGTATTAGGGATAAAATGGTAAACAAGATTGACATGATCTCTGTCTCTGTGGCAGGTAATCATTTAAGTCCTTCAAGAGAAGTATGGAGCCTCAGAGGGAAAATAGGAGGGAAACCTAACATGGTCTCTGGAGTCAGGGAAAGCTATCCAGTGGAAATGAGATCTAAGCATAGGCCTAAAGGATAAATAAGGATTAGTTAGGGGGACAGGCATCCCAGCCACAGGGAACAGCATGGGCAAAGACAAGGGAGAGATCATGTGCATTTGAAGAATTATGGTGTGATCCAGTATAGCTGTGGTAGGCTGTAATTCTGCTGGTGTGGTCTACAAACCATCTGCATCAGAGTTACACAGATTGTTTTTTAAAACTCAGATTTCCAGACATACAGTAGTGGGGTCTATGAATCTGCATTTTAATTTGTTCCCTTGGTGATTCTGATGCATTGCAGTGTTCTATATAATCTAGATGGCAAGCATATATACATTCACCTATCAAGAAAAAGAATGTGTGTTTGTGTGTGTGTGTGTGTGTGTGTGTGTGTGTTTATATGTGTGTGCATTTAGGAACCAAATAGGTGGTTAGAGAGGGAGGGAAGCACCAATGTTTTGAAAGGCCTCTTTCTAACCTTGTTTGTAAGTCAAAAGACTTTTCTTCCTAAGGTCAAAGTCTCTGGGGATAAGCTACCCCAGGCCTCTCAACAGGGCCAAGTGGATCAATATCTGGGTATACCTGTAATGCATTTAGGGTACACTGGTTGGAAAGCTCTGCTGTTGGCCATGATAAGGAGTACAGATTTTGCCCAATAGGGAATGGGGATCCACTGAAAGGTTTTACAAAGGAAGTGACTTAAACTGACTTGTTGCTTATAAAAATCATTCAATTCAGAGAGGGAGATTGAATTAGAGTGGGACAAGATTAAAGATGGGAAGATTAGTTAGGATAATATTACAATAGTCAGGTTCTTTAACCCATTTGACCCAATATATAAGAATATATTGTTTTGCTCAAGGATTAGAGGTTAATAAAGTTCTCTTAATCTCCTTGTTTTCTTTATGTCTGATATAATCAGGCACTGTTATGAGTGTCAGGAGTTGCCAGGAAAAGATTCTGTCCCATAATTGAACTTATCTGATTATAATGGCAAAGATTCATCCTCCTACTTGAAATTTCTTAAATTGGAAATACGAGAAGCTGAAGGTGATGGAAGTCTTGCCTTATGGTTGGCTCTGGGTTTGGTTCATGGGATCTCCCGCACTGAATAGGAGGGATGAGATCAGAATCCCTGAGATGGAGTGCAAAACCAGAAGCCAGCAAGATGCCAATTGGTGCATAAACCTGAAAAAGTAGAAGTACCAGAAGGCAAAGGATAGCTGGCAGTGGAGAACAAAGTGCCCAAGGTGACTGAGGCATGTTCTGGCTGACCCATGTCCTATTCTGCCAGTTCCCTTGGGATCTGTGGACAGTGATTCATTGCATCAATGGATGGTAATCTTGAAAGTACAAAAGGATTTGAAGAGGACAATGGCATATGAGCTCAGGAATTTGAAAAGCTACTTGTATATGAAGCATTTCTCATTTGGGGAGGAACCTGGCTCCTGGAGATGTGTATTATAGTCTGACCTCCTGGAGCCAGCATGGCCTGCTCAGGGTCAGTCTTCCCACCCTAATTAAGACTTTTGCTGCACGTAAAAGAAACAGCTGCTGCTATCCATAGTAAATTAAGCACAAATAAACCTGCTCTTCATTCTGTCTCCTGGTTTCCCATAAATGCCTGAAGCCTAGCCTTAGAGTTGGTATGTACTTTTAATTATTTCAAGAGCTGGCATCGCTTGCCTCATAGTAAAAGTGTCATGAAATTACTGTAAGGTTGTATGAGTTTGGGCCATAAATCTTATTCACTTCAGCTACATCTCATACCTTAATTCACTGGAGTATAAAATGCCATTTACACTGGTTCTTAGTTCACTTAATCATAATTAAATGACCTCAGAGGGCAGTAATTCATTGAGGCTCTGGCTTTGATGTGACACAAATAACAAACTTTGTTTGCCATGTGGACAGGTTCCTCCACACTTTTACTTTGGCCACAGACCTCATGGAGCATATAATGTTGGCTTTTTGGTGTGGGCACGTGCTCTGGTTACACGGAACATCTGTGCCGCAGATGCGGTTGAAAGGACCAGCTAAATGGTCCCCTTTGGAATTTTGTTGCACCATCTTCAGGGCCTTCTAGGCCTTCCTTTGGTTCCTTTCAGTTCTCCAAAGAATGAATGTTTGCCCAGGTTAAGCCTAGATAAGAGGTGATGTGGGCACTTCCTTTTACAGCTTTTCATTCTTGTGTTATTCTCTTTCTAAAGTGACTAGAGGATCAGTGGCTCAAGGGCTTTAAGATTTTACCTCCAAGCGTAAAGCTCTCTAAGTGCTTGTCCCTATTCATGATGAGTTTCCTGGGATCTAGATCCTCAAGACCAACAGTTCTGGGGATCATTGCCATTTGGGCACTTCACTTACCTTTGTCTTCCCATCCAAATGAATTTCTCTCATTTTCTCCATCATCATCAGTGGCACTACCATCCTTTTGAGCTCCCAAGTTCTAATCCCTGAAGCTTGTGGCAGGCAAAATAGTACCCCCAAAGCCCCAAAGTTGTCCATATCCTAATCTCAGAACCAGTGAATATATTAGCTTACAGGACAAAGGAGAATTAAGGTTGCAAGGAATTAAGGAATTAGGGTTGCTCATCAACTGACCTTGAAATGGTGAGTCTACTGGATTATCCAGGTGAGCCCAATGTAATCACAAGGGTCCTTAAAAGTGGAAGAAGGAGGCAGAGGGAGAGTCACAGGCAGATGTGACTAGGAACGAAAGCCTCAGAGAGATGCAATGCTGTGCGCTGTGAAAGTGGGGGAAGAGAGTCACAAGGCAAAGAGTGTGAATGGCTTCTAGAAGCTGGAAAGGGCAAGGAAAATAATTCTCACCTTGAACCTCCAAAAAGGAGTACAGCTATGCTGACACCTTGATTTTAGCTCAGTGAGACCCGTATCAGACTTCTACCTACAAAACTGAAAAATCATAAATGAATGTTGTTGTAATTTGGCATAGCAGCAATAGAAAACCAATCTAAAGCCCATTTTGACTTTTCCTTTTCACCATATCTAATTAGACCGTAAATCTTGTGGATCCGTTTTCAGCCACATCTCTAAGATTCTTATTATCATTCCCCTTGATATTTTCCACCTGTCTTACAACTTGTCTTCTTTTTTTTTCTGTATTTTTTTTTATTGGAGTCAATTTGCCAACATATAGCATAACACCCAGTGCTCATCCCGTCAAGTGCCCCCCTTAGTGCCCATCACCCCCTCCCCCGCCCACCTCCTTTTCCACTACAACTTGTCTTCTTTCATGGACTCCAAGTTTCTTTGCTCTAAATGATCCTACATATGGATACTAGAAGAATTATTCTCAAATATGATTTTCATCATATTATTCTTGCTTAGGAATAAGCTATGGCCTTATATTGCATCAATTCCCAAATTCTCATTCTGGCCTTGACATTTTCACCAGTAGAATATGAGGTTCATAGGAAAGCGCTTTGCTATCTACAAATCATTTATATAAGTGTAAGGAATTACTATGAAAAATAAGGGACTTCTAATATCTATTGCTTGCTAACAAGGCCAATATCTTGCTTTGTTTCTTATTCAGAAAAGCTTGTTTTACACGGGAAAGAAACTAAGGTACAAATCTGTTCTCACATCCTACCATACTATTATTTTGTAAGTGCTATCAATAGCTCAGTTTTTCAAGAGGTTTTTTTTTTTTTTTAAGAAAGCTTCCTGTTTCAGTTACCTATTTCTGTACAACAAACTACCCCAAAAATTAGTGGCTTGAAACAACAACAATTTATTATTTCTCATGACATGAGTTTGGCGGATGGGTTCTTTTGTTTAAGGGATATTTGTTGGGATCAGTCTGTGCCTGAATTTAACTGGTGCTGAGCTGGGGTGCCTTGGTTCTCCTCCATGTGTTTTCTCTCTCTGCATGATATCTTTTCTTTCAGGGCCTAAATAGCCTATTCCCTTTTCCAGCAGGATTTAACCCAGGCTTTGTTATAGCATGGCAGCTGGGCTCCAAGAAGGAGCATTCCTAGAAAATAAGCCTCTATTTGTATCATGCTTGCTAATATTTCACTGGCCAAAACAGGTCACAAGATCAAGCCCTGAGTCAGTGTGGGAGGGAACTACAAAGAGCATAAACACTGGGAGCTACCAATATGTTTACCACAATTCCTTCTTTTTTTACCCTTTTTTTCTTAATCAGCAGGTTATTTTTTTAGAGCAGCTTTGGTTTACAGAAAAATTTAACAAACAGTGCAGAGTTCTCAAATCTTCTTCCGCTCACAATTTCTCTTATTTTTAATTTTTATTCTTAACAAATAAAAATTGTATAAATTTAAGGTATACAATGTGATGTTTTGATATATACTGTAAAATGATCATCACAGACTACTTGACATATCCATCACCTCCCCTAGTTATGATTTTTGTATAAAAATTTACTTTCAAAAAAAATTTACTTTCTTAGCAAATTTTAAGTGTGCAATACATTATTACTACCTATAACCACCATGCTGTATATTAGGTCTCTGGAATTTACTAATCTTATATTTGAGAGTTTGTACCTTTTGATCAATATCTCCCTTTTCTTTCACCTTCAGTCTCTGGTAACCACCATTCTCTGTTACTATAATTTTGACTTTTTTTTATATTCTACATGTAAATGAAATCATAGGATATTTGTCTTTCTGTGTCTAGCTTATTTCGCTTAGTATAATGTCTTCCAGGTTTTCACAAATGGCAAGATTTTCTTCTTTTTATAGGCTGAATAATATTGCATGAATGTGGTACCTGTGTTACATTGGATGAACCAATGTTGATACATTATTATTAGTTGAAATCCAGAGTTTACATTAAGGTTCACACTTTGTGTTATAGAGTTTTATGTTTTTTGACAAATGCACAGTCATATATTTAACATTATAGTATTATACAAAATAGTTTCAGTGTCCTAAGACTCTTGTGATCCACTTATTTATCTTTCCCTCCGTTTCCAATCCCTGGTCACTACTGAACTTTTTATTGTCTCCATAGTTTTTCCTTTTCCAAAATGTCATATAATTGGAATCATACAGTATGTATCCTTTCCAGAGTGGCTTCTTTCACTAGTAATATGTAATTAAGGTTCATTATTCCTTTTGTTGTTATTTGGTAGCACAAGCAGATCAGAGGTAGACCAGACTATAGCCTCAAGGCCTTCTCCCTCTTGGGATTTCTACCATGCATTGTTTTTGGAAGACATTCCAGACAGGATGGGAAAATAGGCAGACAATTTTTCTAGCCACTGGTGTGTCTGGCTAACTTCTGAATAACAGCTGTGGTAGATTGTTAAAGTAATTGTCCCTAATGAATCATGCCTCCCAGGATCTATGCACTTTTATGGTTCTCTTCCACATTGATGCTTGGCCAAGTAACTTTTGGATGTAGCAAATGTGATATAAACAGAAGCTTGAAAAACCCTTGTGATTTGTAGCTGCCTTCTCTTGCTCCTGGGATTTTTTCTGCCACTAAATGAAAAATACTAGGCTGACCATCTTGAGGATAAGAAACCACATTGAGAGGCTGAGTTGACAGATAGTACCAACTGCCACATATGTGAGTGAAGTCCTCTTAGACCATCCAGCCCTAGCTGAACTATCAGGTAGTTATAGCCAGTTATAGCCCAAGAGAGTCCAGTAGTGGAAGCACCCAAATTAGTCCATCCCAAACTCCTGATTCCCAATATTTGTGAGCATAATAAAATGATTGTTTTTGGCTACTAAGCTTTGAGGTGGTTTGTTACAAGCAATAAATAATTGCTTCAATAAATTTGAGTTACCATTATGGATCATTAGCTAAAACTGGCTTTCCTATACATATGCTGCCAGGACCTGAACAAATACAGATAAGAGTAATTAAATCTTGAGGGAACCAAAAATTTACATTCTTTTGAAACTAGAAAATGTTCTTAAAGAGGTCTCCTTTATTCCCCCATATCACTGACACTTATTAAGAAGTTAATTTTAACCAACATATAATAACTCCCTGGTGTCAGACTTAATTTTTTTCCTAAAAAACATTTATTTGAGGGGCATCTGGGTGGTGCAGTTAGTTAAGCATCCAACTCTTGGCTTCAGCTCAGATTGTGATCTCAGTGTTTTGGAATTGAGCCTTGCAAGTCAGGCTCTGTGCTTAGCATTGAGTCTGCTTAAGATTTTCCTTCTCCCTCTGCCCCTACCCCCGTGCTCTGTCTCTCTAAAATAAATAAATAAATCTTAAAAATTTATTTCCATATTGTTGGCACACAATGTTACATTAGTTTCAGGTGTACAACTTCATGATTCCACAACTCACAGGTTATGCTATGCTCACCACAAGTATACTCTCTTCTGTCACCATACAATGCTATTATAATATCATTGACTATTATGCTTTGCCTTTCATCCCTGCGACTTTTTCATCCTATAACTGGAAGTTTGTATCTCCCATTCTCCTTCACCCATTTTGCCTATTCTTTTCATTCTGGCAGCCATCAGTTTGTTCTCTGTAGATTATTTATTTATTTATTTATTTATTTATTTATTTATTTATTTTATTGTAGTTCAATTTGCCAACATATAGCATATCACCCAGTGCTCATTCCGTTAAGTGCCCCCTCAGTGCCCGTCACCCAGTTGTAGATTTTTTAAAAAGATTTTATTTATTCATGAGAGACACACAGGAGAGGCAGAGACATAGGAAGAGGGAGAGGTAGGCTCCCCATGGGGAGCCTGATGGAGGACTCGATCCCAGGCCCCCAGGGTCACGACCTGAGCCAAAGACAGATGCTCAACCACTGAGCCACCCAGGTGCCCCGTGTTCCCTGTATAATGGATTTTTATCATAGCTCTCCTACTTACTAGCTGTGTGACCTTAGATTGGTTACTTAACTTTATTGTGCTTCAGTTTCCTCATCTGTAAAATCAGCATTATAATCTGTCTCCTAAGTCTGAGATGATTAAAATGATATGATTCAAATAAAGCACTTATAATAGTGCCTATCACATATTCTCAAACAATATTAGCTTTTGTTATTATGTAATATGGACAGTATCTCAGACCCTGAAGACAGCTTCTTGTCAGACCAGGCCTCTCTTAGGACTTTAAAAAAGTCTTAAAAATAAACTCAAAATAAATTAAAGACATAAATGTGGGGCATGAAACTATAACATCCTAGAAGAGAACATGGACAGTAATTTTTATGACATCAGGTATAGCAACATTTTTCTAGACATGTCCCTTAAAACAAGGGAAACAAAAGCAAAAATAAACTATTGGTAATGCATCAAAGTAAAAGACTTTGCACAGTGAAGGAAACCATCAACAAAACAAAAGCCCAACCTACTGAATGGGAGAAAATATTTTTATTTATTTTTTCATACTCCAATTTTTTTATTGGTCACTTACATGCCTTGTGCCAGCATTCACAGAAATACAAAGGTCATGATTTTTCACTAAAATAATCTGTTGTCTTTCAGCCTACCTCGTCCAATAGTGTTTCTCTCCCAACTATGGATCCATAATCACAGACAAGGACAACTTTACTGGGAACAGATCTTGTCTAAAGGACAGCAACATCCTGGTATCCTCAGATTCTTCAGTAGCAGATGCTGCCAGGACACTTGGGGGCAGCCAGGTCCTGAGGTGGTTGTGTTCCATCAGTCATGACCCCAGAATCCTCACCAGAAAGCTTAGCTTCAAAGTCATCCTGGAATCTTCAGCCAGCACAGATAAAAGCCGCGCACTACTGCCCAACTGGAATTCATCTACTGAAATATACTGGAGACCAAATAAGAGATCAGATATCCTTGGGGTGCCTGGGGGAGCTCAGCTGGTTAAGGGTCTTGATCTTCCAGTCCTCAGTTCCAGCCAGGCAAAGACAACAAATAGCCTTTATTTTTTAAACTGTGCTTTAGGATTAACTCACAACCTTGAGATAAAGAGTCTCGTGCTCTGGGGTGCCTGGGTGGCTCAGTTGGCTAAGTGACTGCCTTTGGCTCAGGCCATGATCCCAGAGTCCTGGGATGGAGCCTCTGGTTGGGCAACCTGCGCTATCTCAAATAAAAATCTGTTCGTTTGTTTTGCTTCTTAAATTCCACATATGAATAATATCATATGGTACTTGTCTTTCTTTGATTGACCTATTTTGCTTAGCATAATACTCTTTAACTCCATCCACCTCATTGCAAATGGCAAGATTTCATTCTTTTTTATGGCTAATATGTATAGAGTTGGTATATATATACACACACATATATATGTATATATATCCTTATGCATTAATCAGTTGATGGACATTTGGGCTCTTTCCATAATTTGGCTATTGTTGATAACACTCCTATAAACATTGGGGTACATGTATCCTTTCCAATTATATTTTTGTATTACTACAATGTGATAACAAATGTTATGGCTAGGATGACCACATAGTTTATTTCCTAAACTGGGACACATCTGAGAGTGAGACTTCTATTAAATAATCAAATTAGGACAATAAGTATAAACTGAAACTGTCGAGGAGCAAATCCTAGTCATAATGCTCTTGAAAGTGACTACCAATGAATATCCAATTAATTCCTCATGAAGTGTTAAGTGCTAGCAGCTTCCAACATGTCTCTTTCTAGAAGGAATTGTATTTTCACTTGGGGCTTTAGGTGACCTAAGAACTTTTGGATTTAAAATAACACAGTTGTGACAATACTAGGGTTCATTAGCAGTGGAAAAAGAGCAGGAAGTACCTTTCTTGGTCTCCTCAAATTCTACTAGGCAGGTGGTTATCTTCTCTGCCAATCTTTTGGGGGAAGTCAGTAGTTTTGGGCTCCTATGAAACCCTTTGATGGCAACTCTCTTTTTTACACATGAATCATCAAAAGTGGCCATATGACTGAAACAGGTGAGTCACCTTGACTAATTAGTGCTAGATGTTCAGCTTATAAGTAAGGTAGGTAGTTGGCATTTGGTTTCCAGAGCTATTTTAACACCAGCAGATGGTGCTAAAATGTACAATTTCTTCCTCTTAAAATAAATACCTAAATTTTCCTTAAAATCATAAGCTAAATAAATGTAGGCATATTAACTAACTGTTCTGGAAAGTTCAGATGAGGATTATGCTCGTCACCATTTAATTCCCTTAAGCTGAACTCCACCTGAAATGTAGGGGCCCCTTATACATCCAGGTTCCTTTCAAACTAAATCACTTTTCTTTCAGTTGGAATGTCACCCACAGGGAGGCAATTAAAACACAGATTTTTATCTCATGCCCCAACTGGGAAACAAAACTTAACCAGAGATATATCTACATAGCTCAGTGAAGATGATTGCTACTTCTTGAGGTTTTTAGTATTATTTCCTCCCAGCAGAGTAACAGTCTCCCAAGGAAAAAACATTCTTCTTAATTTAGGACTCTTTTCTCATAGACATAAAGAACATCAGAGCTTATAGGGCACTTAGCAAGCATGCAAGCTATAGCTTTCCAACTATTAGCATTGCAACATTTTTTTTCCTACTGGAATCTTTCATGGAAGCTGATTTATAAAACAGATGAAAGGTGAACTGCTCTGTTGAAATGTGTGTTGGGGGTCTGGATTTGTGCTCTCTTGGCCTCTCCTTCACTTTCTCATCTATGAGGTAGCCATTGAGCCATGTGCTCAAGCTATGCCTTTGAGTTTGAACCCCAAGGCTCCACAGAACAGTTTGAAAACTACACTTGCATTCCAAGTTCATCATTACATAGTGGGAAACTGAATCCAGTGAGGGAAATGCTCTAGGGCATAAAAGATGGATGGAAAAGCCAGTTAGTCTGTTTGGCAGGGTTAGAGTTCATGCACATGTACAGAGCTGGTATTGACCTCTTGTTTCTCTGGAGGCTCCTGGAACCTGGAACCTCCAGGTTCTCTGGAGCCTCTTGTGAATGGATGTAGATGTGTACAAAGATCCTATTCTACTTATAACCATATTTGATATTTTAATAGTGCTCCTTCAGTTCATAACCCTGGGAGAAGTGTAATCTCCCCACCTTTGCCAAAGATACTCTTGGGTTAATACCTCATGACACTCTGATACACACCCTCAGTAGGTACACTCTTGTTTTAGCTCAAATAAATTTATGAAATCTTCCGCTTAACTTAAAGCATCCTAATGTTATCTTTTTGCAAATTTCTTCTCTCCTATGTACTTGGGCTTTGGTGCTAAGGAGAAAAAGACCTGCTGATCTTAGTCAAGACAAGATGCTTTATTCAGATGTATAATCTTCAACCACATTGAACCACTTTATTCCTTTTATATAATGCAAACTTTCCTTCCTTTGAACAGAAGTGTCACTCTCCATGGGCCGTATATTTTTGGGAAGGAGATTAAGGCAGATGTCTAGAGATATATGCCTTCTCAGTGAAGAGGGTACCTGAAGTTTTGGAGTGGGGAGCTCCTGTTCCAAAGGTTAATGAGAAAATAGGCTTTAAACCAGCAGGCATGGCCCAAGATATATATGCCATGGAAACATACTCAAAATGCCTTTTGTCAGCTTCTCTTAAACACGATGCCAGATGATCTCAGGGCCTCAGGTGAGTGGTATCCACCGCAATGTGAATGGTACTCCTGGAATTGTATGAGTCTGAGGTACTAAAGATGGTGTTATTTTTAATTTAATTTTTTTATTGGAGTTCATTTGCCAACATACAGCATAACACCCAGTGCTCATCCAATCAAGTGCCCCTGTTAGTGCCTGTCACCCAGTCACCCCAACCCCCCACCCACCTCCCTTTCCACCACCCCTTGTTTCATTAGCAGAGTTAGGTGTCTCTAATGTTCTGTCACCGTCACTGATATTTCCCACTCATTTTCTCTCCTTTCCCCTTTATTCCGTTTCACTATTTTTTATATTCCCCAAATGAATGAGACCATATAATGTTTGTCCTTCTTCGATTGACTTACTTCATTCAGCATAATACCCTCCAGTTCCAACCATGTTGAAGCAAATGATGGGTATTTGTCGTTTCCAATGGCGGAGTAATATTCCATTGTATACATAAACCACATCTTCTTTATCTATTCATCTTTCCATGGACACTGAGGCTCCTTCCACAGTTTGGCTATCGTGGACATTGTTGCTATAAACATCGGGGTGCAGGTGTCCCCGCGTTTCATTGCATCTGCATCTTTGGGCTAAATCCCCAGCAGTGCAGTTGCTGGGTCATAGGGCAGATCTATTTTTAACTCTTTGAGGAACCTCCACACAGTTTTCCAGAGTGGCTGCACCAGTTCACATTCCCACCAATAGTGCAAGAGGGTTCCCCTTTCTCTGCATCCTCTCCAACATTTGTTCTTTCCTGTCTTGTTAATTTTCCCCATTCTCACTGGTGTGAGGTGGTATCTCATTGTGGTTTGGATTTGTATTTCCCTGATGGCCAGTGATGTGGAGCATTTTCTCCTGTGCTTGTTGGCCATGTCTATGTCTTCCTCTGTGAGATTTCTGTTCATGTCTTTTGCCCATTTCATGATTGGATTGTTTGTTTCTTTGGTGTTGAGTTTAATAAGTTCTTTATAGATCTTGGATACTAGTCCTTTATCTGAGAGGTCATTTGCAAATATCTTCTCCCATTCTGTAGGTTGTCTTTGAGTTTTGTGGCCTGTTTCTTTTGCTGTACAGAAGCTTTTTATCTGGAGTAAGTCCCAATAGTTCATTTTTGCTTTTGTTTCCCTAGCCTTCATAGATGTATCTTGCAAGAAGTTACAGTGGCCAAGTTCAAAAAGGGAGTTGCCTGTGTTCTCCTCTAGGATTTTGATGGAATCTTGTCTCACATTTAGATCTTTCAACCAGTTTGAGTTTATCTTTGTGTATGGTGCAAGAGAGTGGTCTAGTTTCATTCTTCTGCATTTGGATGTCCAATTTTCCCAGCACCATTTATTGAAGAGACTGTCTTTCTTCCAATGGATCGTCTTTCCTCCTTTATCCGATATTAGTTGATCATAAAATCAATGCCCAGAAGTCAGTGGCATTTCTGCCATTTATTTTTTCAACAAAAATAAATTTGTTGCCTGATTGCTGAGGCTAGGATTTCTAGTACTATGTTGAATAGCAGTGGTGAGAGTGGACATCCCTGTCTTGTTCCTGATCTTAGGGGAAAGGCTCCCAGTGCTTCCCCATTGAGAATGATATTTGCTGTGGGCTTTTCATAGATGGCTTTTAAGCTGTTGAGGAATGCTCCCTCTATCCCTACACTCTGAAGAGTTTTGATCAGGAATGGATGCTGTATTTTGTCAAATGCTTTCTCTGCATCTAATGAGAGGATCATATGGTTCTTGTTTTTTCTCTTGCTGATATGATGAATCACATTGATTGTTTTACGAGTGTTGAACCAGCCTTGCATCCCGGGGATAAATCCCACTTGATAATTGTGAATAATCTGTTGGCTAGCCTATTGGTTAGTATCTTGTTGAGAATTTTTGCATCTGTGTTCCTCAGGGATATTGGTCTATAATTCTCCTTTTTGGTTGGGTGTTTGGTTTTCGAATTAAGGTGATGCTGGCCTCATAGAATGAGTTTGGAAGTATTCCCACCCTTTCTATCCTTCGGAACAGGTTTAGTAGAATAGGTATGGTTTCTTCTTTAAATGTTTGATAGAATTCCCCTGGGAAGCCATCTGGCCCTGGACTTTTGTGTCTTGGGAGGTTTTGGATGACTGCTTCAATTTCCATGCTGGTTATCAGCCTGTTCAGGTTTTCTGTTTCTTCCTGTTCCAGTTTTGGTAGTTTGTGTTTTTCCAGAAATACATCCATTTCTTCTAGATTGCCTAATTTATTGGCATATAGTTGCTCATAATATGTTTTTAAAATCGTTTGTATTTTCATGGTATTGGTGGTAATCTTTCTCATTCATGATTTTATTAATTTGAGTCTTTTCTCTCTTCTTTTTAATAAAGCTGGCTAATGGCTTATCTTTCTTATTAATTCTTTTTAAGAACCAACTCCTGGTTTTGTTGATCTGTTCTATAGTTCTTCTGGTCTCTGCTCGAATCTTATTAATTCTCTTCCTTTGCTGGGCATAGATTTTATTTGCCATTCTTTCTCTAGCTCCTTTAGGTGCAAAGTTAGCTTGTGTATTTGAGTTTTTCCAGTTTTTTGAGGGATGCTTGTATTGTGATGTATTTCCCTCTCAGGACTGCTTTTGCTGTATCCCAAAGATTTTGAACTGTTTTATCTTCATTTTCATTAGTTTCCATGAATCTTTTTAATTCTTCTCTAATTTCCTGGTTGACCCTTTCATCTTTTAACAGGATGGTCTTTAACCTCCACATGTTTGAAGTTCTTCAAAATTTCTCCTGTGATTTAGTTCTAGTTTCAAAGCATTATGGTCTGAAAATATGCCAGACAATCCCAATCTTTTGGTATTGGTTAAGACCTGATTTGTGAAGAATGTGTGTTCAGTTGCATTTAGATGTAAAGTTCTGTAAGTATTTGTGATATCCACCTGGTCCAGTGTATCATTTAAGGCTCTTGTTTCTTTGGAAATGTTGTGCTTAGAAAATCTGCCATTTACAGAAAGCGCTGTTTTAGGGTCTCCCAGTATTAGTGTATTATTATCAAAGTATGTCTTAAGTTTGGCTATTAATTGATTTATATACTTCGCAGCTCCCACATGAGGTGCATAAATAGTCATGATTGTTAGGTCCTCTTGTTGGGTAGATCCTTTAAATATGATATAGTGTTCCTCTTCATCTCTTACTACAGTCTTTGGGATAAACTTTAATTTATCTGATATAAGGATGGCTACCCCTGCTTTCTTTTGAGGACCATTTTAATGGTAAATGGTTTTCCATGCTTTTATTTTCAGGCTGTAGGTGTCCTTATGTCTAAAATGAGTCTCTTGTAGAGAGCAATAGATGGGTCTTGCTCTTTTATCCAGTCTGAAACCCCGGTCTTTTGATGGGATCATTAAGCCCATTCATATTCAGAGTGACTATTGAAAGATATATGTTTAGTGATATGAATAGATATGATATGAATTTAGTGTCATCCTAATACCTATTCATACCTGTTTTTGTGGATTGTTTCGTTGGACGTCCTCTTTCTTTTACAGAGTCCCCCTTAATATTTCTTGCAGAGCTGGTTTGGTGATCCCATATTCTTTCAGTTTCTGCCTATCTTGGAAGCTCTTTATCTCTCCTTCTATTCTGAATGAGAGCCTTGCTGGATAAAGTATTCTTGGCTGCATGTTCTTCTCATTTAGGACCCTGAATATATCCTGCCAGCCCTTTCTGGCCTGCCAGGTCTCTGTGGAGAGGTCTGCTGTTAATCGAATAGTTCTCCCTATATTAATTAGGGATCTGTTGTCTTTTGCTGCTTTAAGGATTTTCTCTTTATCTTTGGAGTTTGCAAGTTTCATCTATTAAATGTCAGGGTTTTGAATGGTTTTTATTGATTTTAGGGGGGGGGATCTCTCTATCTCCTGGTTCTGAATGCCTGTTTCCCTCCCCAAATTAGGGAAGTTCTCAGCTATGATTTGTTGAAATATGCTTTCTGGTCCTGTGTCCCTTTTGGCACCCTATGGAACCCCAATTTTAGATTTTTCCTTCTGAGGCTGTCATTTATTTCTCTTAATCTTTCCTCATGTTCTTTTAATTGTTTTTCTCTTTTTTCCTCAGCTTCCTTCCTTGCCATCATCTTGTATTCTATGTGACTCACTCTTTCTTCTACCTCATTAACCTTGGTCCTTAGGATCTCCAGTTTGTATTGCACCTCATTTAATTGATTTTTAATTTTGACATGATTAGATGTAAATTCTGCAGTCATGAAGTCTCCTGAACCCTTTATGCTTTTTTCTAGAGCCACCAGTTGCTTTATAATTGTGCTTCTGAATTGGCTTTCTGACATCGAATTTTTATCCCAATTCTGTAACTCTGTGGGAGGGAGTACTCTGATTCTTTGTTTTGTGGTGAGTTCTTTCAAGTGATTTTGCTCAGTGTAGGGTGGCTTAAAATGAGTTGTCCTGGAAAAAGGAAGGAAAAAAAAGAGAAAAAACAACAACCAAAAAAACAAACAAACAAAAAAACAAACCAAGGAGGGGTATTCTTTGATTGTACATACTGTAAGTCCCTTGTCTTTCCCTGGAGCTTTCCAGAGCTGCCTGGTCAAGAACTTGCTCTTCCTCTGTCCTTCTAGCAGTCTTCTGGGGGAGCGGCCTGCTGTGCTGATTCTCAGGTGTGTGCACTTAGGGGAGCTGCCCCTCCCCCTGCCAGGTGGATGGCTCAGTGGGAGGTGTTTATCCTGTGAGGTCTGTTCCTTGGCAGCCCTGCTCCAGCCCAGGCACAGGGTGACACCAGGAGGAACAACCTCACTGGCAGAGGCCAGCTCTCTAGCCCTGGAGTTAGCTCCTGCAGTAACTACCACAGCTCCCAGTCCTCACTGGCCTGGATGCTCCAGGGGTGGGGGGTGCTGATCTGCACAGCTCAGGGGTACCCAGCAGTGGGAGAGTCCTCACTGTCCTGTGCCCTCTCGGCCTCCACCTGTCCCAAGGTGAGCACTGGATACTGGGCTGTGTCCCCCGGCGCCCTGGAATCCAGGGCCTTTGCCCCTGGAATCACATTCTCGGGGCCTTACAGCCCCCTCCACCAGGAGCTGCTGCCTGAGCTTCCCCCAAAGTCCCATCAGGCATGTGCTCCAGCCCTTTACTGAGCTTGGCCCCCCGGTCTGTGGGGCACTCTCCCCTGGGGTGCACTTCCTCTGTTAGTGACTTTGGGAACCTGGAGGCTCCACTGCTCCTTCTGCAGTTCTGCCTGAGTTCCCTGCTAAGTGCTTTTCTGTCTGGGAAGAATCTGTTACAGATTTTTTAAAGTTGCTGCTTCTCTGGGACTGGGCTTTCCTGTCCTGGAGGCTTTCACCACCTGGCCTTAGTCCGACTCCTTGTGGGGGCCCCTCCCCAAGTTGATTCTTTTTAAAATTTTATTTTTTATTTATTTATTTATTTATTTATTTATTTATTCATTTATTTAATTTATTCCATCTTCCTACCTTGTTAGAAGTGCAAACTCTTCTCTCTGTAGCGTTCCAGCTGTTCTCTCTTTAAATCTTAGGCCAAATTCGTAGGTTTTCAGGATGATTTGAAAGTTATCTAGGTAAGTTGGTGGGGACAGGTGACTTGGGGACCCTACTCTTCCACCATCTTGCCCTGGCCTCTCAAGATGGTGTTCATTAAGTTTACAGCCCCAACTTCTGGGAGAGTACATTCTAACATGGATGTATTTGTGTGGACAAATCATAATTATTAGGACCAAAAGGATCCATAGAGATTATGTAGTTCAACCCTCTGATTTCACAGATGCATTTTTAAAAATAGTTTGCACACCCAGTGGGGAGCCCAACATAAGGCTTGAAGTCACGATCATGAGATCAAAACTTGAGCTGAGACCAAGAGTCAGATGCTTAACCAAGTGAACCATCCAGGTACCCCTTACAAATGAATTTTAAAAGCCCAAATAATATAAAGGGATTTCACAAGGCCACATACATGATGGAAGAATTTTGACCAGAAGTCAGGCTTCCTAAATCCCACTTGATTGATCTTACCAGTGCATGGTCCTTCATAAGTATAAGGATCATGAATCCAGTTCTCCAGTGGGAAGTGGAGCTCCATGAATGGCAATAAAGTATTTGTATTCTTCAGTTGTATTTTGAAGTGTGAAGAGCAAGATGCAGGTGTTGCTAGAGATGCTGGGGACCTGGAGGGTCTAAGGAACTGTATCTGGGTTCATCATAACAACCCGGGAAATCTCAGGCCCAGGTGAGTGCTAGAGCCTTTACTAATAGGCTCAAAAGCTTAATATAAAGCATGGGAGCATTAAAAAAAAGATATGCCTCATTACCCAGCAAACTCTAAGACCATCCTTAGTGATAGGGGATAAACCCCAAACACTGGCAGATTTTCTTATCGCAGTTAAACTTGAGAACCTAAGATAATTTAATATACAAAATAATACTATTAAACAGACTCCTCAGGCTCAGCTTCCAGTCTTGTTCATTTTTTAAAAAGTCATTTTTATTTTTTAAACTTAATTTCAATTAGACAACATATCATATATACCTAGTTTCTGACAGTCTCATTCACTTTAACAAATATAATTTAGGTAACAGTAACATCATGAAAAACAACATTCTTCTTGTGAATGGACGTAGACTGCAAGAAAAATGATCACATGACTTAGCCTTGGCAAGCAGAGAGAAAGTACTAAATTTGGCCCTTATGAAAATGGGTTCTATAAATGGCTGGTCATCACACAAGTAATAGGGCTTTTCAACTCTCTGTACGTGTGTGTGTGTGTGTGTGTGTGTGTGTGTGTGCATGCTTGCATGTTTAGGTTATAGATTTACAGATGTTGGCTCTCAAAATAACCTTATTTATCCCAAGCCTTTTCTTCTACAGATGGTAAACAGTGAGAATGATAAATGGGCAGTGACTTGTCCAAAGTCATGCAATGCATCAATGACAAAATTTAGGCTAGATCATAAGTCTCTTGACTGCCAGTCCTGTACTCCCCCCTTCCCACTTTACTTTGCACTGGGCTGATAGGATTGGGGCACTCCTCCCACAAGCCATCATAGTCAACCTTAGTTATACCTCTATCAAAATAAAACTTTGCTTTAAACAGTGGCTTTTGCCTGTTATCTTTGAAAAAATATCCTTTACTATAGCAACAGGATTATCTGGAGACTGGAACTGGCCTATATTAGGCTGCAAAACCCCCTACTGCTCTTAAGACAAATCCTCAGTGAAGCAAAAAGATAGGCAGGAGAGCAGTGTGCATATGGCTATAAAAGGCCATATGAAGAGTAACCCTAAATTGGAAGCCATATGATCCTTTGAAGTAGGTGACAGTGGCATTAAGGGAGTTTGGTGTGACCATTGTGATTGATTAAACATTTATTAAAGGCCAATTTTATATCAGATAATTTGGTATGGTAGAACAACATAGCTTTTAGCATCGGAATGTCCAAATTTTACTTAGACCACTTGCTAGAAGTGTGTTCTCAGGTCATCCTAGATTTCTTTCTTTTTTTTAAAGATTTATTTATTTATTTATTTATTTATTTATTTATTTATTTATGAGAGAGAGAGAGAGAGAGAGAGAGAGAGAGAGGCAGAGACACAGGAGGAGGGAGAAGCAGGCTCCACGCCGGGAGACTGACGTGGGACTCGTTCCCGGGACTCCAGGATTGCGCCCTGGGCGAAAGGCAGGCGCCAAACCACTGAGCAACCCAGGGATCCCCTCTTTCTTTTTTTAAAAAAGGATTTTATTTATTTGTTAGAGAGAGAGAGCATGAGCCAGGGGGACAGGCAGAGAGAGAGAGACAAGCAGAACTCTCCGCCCCCGCCCAAATAGGGAGACTGATGATGCAGGGCTTGATCCCAGGACTCTGGGATCATGACCTAAACTAAACGCAGATGCTTAACCAACTGAGTCACCCAGGCACCCTGGTCATCCCATATTTGTGAACCTTAGTTTTATCATTTATTAAATAGGAAGAGTAATAGTAGTTATCTTCCAGGGTTGTTGGGAGTTTAGATGAAGTAATATATGTAAGGTGCTTATTTAGCTTCTAGTATATAGTGAGCGTGGAATAAATACTCTTTATTTGCTATGTGGAATGAAGAAGTGAATATGTAAGAGCTAGCTTACCAGAGGAAATTGATTTTTTCTTTGGATTGATTAATGGACTTCCAAAGAGAATACATTAGTAATCATGTATATTGGCTTCTGTACATTTTTTGTGGCATCTTTGTGGATAAAATGAAGAAACATGGGCTGAGTGATGGAGTAGCATTTTAATCAATGATATGAATGTAGATATAGTGATATAAGCAGTGATATGATTAAATTGTAGTTGACAGAAAGCTGGGAGGAAGAGCTAATATGTTGGATGTCAGAATCAAGAGGTAAAAAAATTCTTGGATAGGCTAGAATAACATGTCAAAACAAACACAAATACATTAAATATGAACAAAATAGGTCCTGCTTTCACAACTACAAATGTCTAGGACAGGGAGATCTGACTGGATTACAAGTCTTATAGCTAACACTTGGGTGTTGCAATTGACGGAAAACACAGTAATGAGCTGAAATTATGACATGGCTGCTAAGAAAAGCTACTAAAACCACAGGCCACTTTATTGGTATGCAGATCAAAGGAAAGCTAGCTGCAGGGTACGGTAGACCTTAAGAGATTTTCTACCTTTTGTTTTCTTAGGGCACTGTACTCTGCTGGTTCTCATACTGATTCTTTGTTTATTCTCCAATGTCATTTGAGAACTCTTCCCCTGTCTCTATTTCTCCATACCTCTAACTTTATTGAGGTATGATTGATAAACAAAAATTATATACATTTAAGGTGTATAATTTGATATTTTGATATATGTATACATTGTGGAATGATTACCACAATCTAGCTAATTACCATAGTCTTCCATTAAGGAAAAAAATCTACTTATAATTGCACCAAAAGTCATAAAATACCTAGGAATAAACTTAACCAAAAAGGTGAAAGACCTGTACTCTGAAAACTATGAAACATTAAAGAGGACACAAAGAAATGGAAAGGCATTCCATGCCCATGGATTGGAAGAAAATATTTATTTATTTATTTATTTATTTATTTATTCATTCATTCATTTATTTTCAAGCCACATGTGTAACTTTATTTTTATTTATTTATTTATTTATTTATTTATTTATTTATTTATTTTTATTGATGTTCAATTTGCCAACATATAGTATGACACCCAGTGCTCATCCCGTCAAGTGCCCTCCTCAGTGCCCATCACCCAGTATCATTTACTTATTTTTAAAACATCTTATTTGTGGAAGAAAAAATATTGTTAAAAGATCTATACTACCCAAAGCAATCTACACATTTAATGCAATCCCTATCAAAATACACCAGCATTTTTCACCGAACTAGGAGAAACAATCCTAAAATTTGTCTGGAACTATGATAGACCCTGAATAATCAAAGGAATCTTGAAAATGAAAAGCAAAGCTGGAGGCATCATAATTTCACACTTCATGTTATATTACAAAGATACCGTGATCAAGACAATATGGTACTGGCACAAAAATAAATATATAGATCATTGGAACAGAATAGAAAGTCCAGAAATGAACTCACTACTATATGGTCAATTATTCTTCAACAAAGCAGGAAAGAATATCCAGTGGGAAAAAGATAGTCTCTACAACAAATGGTGTCAGGAAAACTGGAAAGCTACATGCAAAAGAATGAAACAGGACTACTTTCTTATACCATACACAAAAATAAATTCAAATGGATGAAAGGCCTAAATGTGAGACAGGAAACCATTAAAATTAGAGGAAAACACAGACAATAACCTCTTTGACATCCACTGTAGCAACCTATTACTAGATATCTCTCCTGAGGCAAGAGAAACGAAAGCAAAAATAAACTATTGGGGCTTCATCAAAACAAAAAGCTTCTGAACAGTGATGGAAACAATCAACAAAATAAAAGGCAAACTTTAGTGAGAGAAGATATTTGCAAATGACATATCTGATAAAGGGTTAGTATCCAAAAGATATAGAAATCTTACAAAACTTACCACCACAAAACCAAATAGTCCAAATAAAAAAATGGGCAGTAGACATAAATAGACATTTTTCCAAAGAAGACATACAGATGACCAACAGACATGAAAATATGCTCAACATCACTGATCATTAGGGAAATACAAATTAAAACTACAATATCACTTCACACCTGTCAGAATGGCTAAAATCAACAGCACAAGAAACAACATGTGTTGGTGAGGATGTAGAGGAAGGGGAACCCTCTTGCATTGTTGGTGGGAATGAAAACTAGTGCATCCACTGTGGAAAACAGAATAGAGGTTCTTCAAAAAAGTGAAAAATGGAACTACCCTATGATCCAGCAATTGCCCTACTAGGTATTTACCCAAAGGATACAAAAATACTAATTCCAAGGAATACATGCACTCTGATGTTTAGAGCAGCATTATCTACATTAGCCAAATTATGGAAATAGCCCAACTGTCCACTGACAGATGAATGGTTAAAGAAGATGTGGTATATATAGACAATGGGAATTTTATTCAGCCATCAAAAGGAATGAAATATTGCCATTTGCAATGA
Organism: Nyctereutes procyonoides; assembly: GCF_905146905.1. NCBI lineage: Eukaryota > Metazoa > Chordata > Mammalia > Carnivora > Canidae > Nyctereutes > Nyctereutes procyonoides. Next base: position 58,418,573 of record NW_026575125.1, on the reverse strand, counting down.
CATGGATGGAGCTAGAGAGTATAATGCTAAGCAAAATAGGTCAATCAGAGAAAGACAAATAGCACATGGTTTCATTCATATGTGGAATTTAAGAAACAAAACAAACAAACAAACGGAAAAGAGACAGAGAGAGAAACCAAGAAACAGACTCTTGACAATAGAGAACAACCTGATGTTTAGCAAAGGGAAGGTGGGGGGGGTGGGTTAGATAAGTGATGAGGATTAAAAAGTACACTTACCAGGAGGAAAATAAAATAAAATCTAATAAAATAACAAACCATCTGTATTCCATTTAATTGAATGTAGAATATTTTATTTAACAAGTTTCCTATTTTTTCTTTCAAGATTTCATTTAAATTCAAGTTACTTAACATATAGTTAGCATTTGGGGAATATAAATAATAGTGAAAGGGAATAGAAGGGAAGGGAGAAGAAGTGGGTAGGAAATATCAGAAAGGGAGACAGAACATAAAGACTCCTAACTCTGGGAAACGAACTAGGTGTGGTGGAAGGGGAGGAGGGCGGGGGGTGGGGGTGAATGGGTGACGGGCACTGAGGGGGGCACTTGACGGGATGAGAACTGGGTGTTATTCTGTATGTTAGTATTAATTTCAGGAGTAGAATTTAGTGATTCAGTACTTGCATATAACACCCATGCTCATAAAAACCATGCCCTTCTTAATGCCCATCACTCATTTACCCTATCCCCCCACCTCCCCTCAAGCAACCCACAGTATGTTCCCTATAGTTAAGAGTCTCATATGCTTTTCCGCTTTCTCTGTTATTTTATTTTTCCTCTCTTCCCCTATATTCATCTGTTTTGTTTCTTAAATTCCACATATCAGTGAAATCATATGGTATTTGTCTTTTTCTACTGACTTGCTTAGCATAATACACCCTAGTTCCAACCACATCATTGCAAATGGCAAGATTTCATTCTTTTTGATGGCTGAGTAATATTCCACTATATATATATATATATATATATATATATATATATATATATATATATAATCTCACATCTTCTTTATCCATTCATCAGTTGATGGACATATGGGCTCTCACTCATTATCAGGAAAATACAAATCAAAACTACCATCAGATACCACCTTGCACAAGCCAGGATGGCTAAAATTAACAACTCAGGACACAATAGATGTCAATGAAAATGTGGAGAAAGGGAAACCCTCTTACTCTGTTTGTGGGAATGCAAACTGGTACAGCCACTCTGGAAAACAGTGTGGAGGTTCCTCAAGGTAAAAACAGAGCTACCCTAAGATCCAGCAATTGCACTACTAGGTATTTACTCAAAGGATGCAAAAATAGTGAATTGAAGGAGCACATGTACCCCAATGTTTATAGCAACATTATCCACAATAGCCAAAATATGGAAATAACCAGTTCCTATTGATGGCATTTGATTTTTTTTTTAGCTTCTTGCTTTTACTAACAATTCTGAATGCAGAGTTTTATTCACTTTTTGCCCCACTTATTTATTCTTATAAACACATTTTGTTTTATTTGAGTATAGTTGACAGACAGTGCTACATTAGTTTCAGGAGTATGACGGTGATTTAACAACTCTATACATTATGCTGTGCTCACAAGTGTGTAGCTAGCATCTGTCACCATACAATGCTATTACAGTATCATTGACTATATTCCCTAAGTTGCATCTTTTATTCCCATGACTTATTCATTCCATAATTGGAAGCCTGAATCTCTCATTTACATTCACCCATTTTGCCCAAACCCCCACCTTTTCCCCTCTGGCAACCATTTGTTCTCTGTAGTTGTAGATCTTATTCTGGTTTTGAAAACATCTTACTTAAACACAGCTCAAATATCAATTTCTTGAAATAGCACTTGTCAAAGTAACTAAGTGCATAGTTTTTATACCTATATCTTTGCACAGTTCTCTGATTATCTTTTCCTTAGATCACATTCTCCTGATGAGAATTACTAAGTCAAAGAGTATGTATTTTTCAAATTTTAATACATTAACAAACTTTACTTCAGAAATGGTGCGAAGGGCAGCCCGGGTGGCTCAGTGGTTTGACACCATCTTCAGCCCAGGGCCTGATCCTGGAGACCCGGGATGGAATCCCACGTCAGGCTCCCTGCATGGAGCCTGCTTCTCCCTCTGCCTGTGTCTCTGCCTCTGTGTGTGTGTTTCATGAATAAATAAATAAAATCTTTAAAAAAAAGAAATGGTGTGAAGACCTTTTAATTGACAAGGTCTTATATCCACAGCTATCAACTTGTAAGGCCAGTCCCAGAATCCTGTGTATAAAACAGCATGCAGGACCATATGTGAATAGTGACAAAAGTAGGACAAATAAAAGAAAGTGCAAGGTTAGGAAAAAAAAGTCAAAGGGAACTACTGAAATGATGAAATCATTGGAATTTAGCCCCACCTCTTGCCATATAAAAACTAATTAAGAGAGAAAAATTAAATAAAATAATACCATTGTTGGTTTAGTATTGCTATGGTTGTAGGAAATATGCATTCATACATTGTTCATGGAGTAAGAATTGGTACAACTTTTATACGGGACAATTTGATAATATATTTTAAAAGCTTCAAAGTTCTTGTTCTGTAAACTACCAGTTCTACTTATAAGATTTTATCCTAAGAATCAATATGAACAAAGGTCTATGTGTATTGGTTATTTAAAAAATTGGTATGGGGGCAGCCATCTGTCAAATTTTAAGGAAATATATTCAGATATACAATTTGTACCATATGGAAAAAAATCAATAGAATTTGAGGTACAAATGTAAAAAGTAAACTATAAAGGTATTATAAGAGAAAATAGGATATTTGTATAGCTTCTCTTTGGTTTTCTAAATGTTTATTTTTTATAGCATCCTCTTTTTATTTCATGTTTCTTATAACTCTGAGAATAATAAAAGTTTCTTTCTGCTCTTTTCTTTCTTTCACTGACTTATTTGATTTGCTTGTTTTGTTCTTTAATATAGGAGGCTTTCCTACAGGGGCAAGGCTTACCAACTGGTGATCTTCAGTATAAGATGACTGAGAACCTGGCTAGTTTACTAGAGACCCCCCCTCCCCGCCAATGACATAATCTATATAGGTCTTTTCTCTGGGAGTAGTTCCAGTTTTTTCAGAGATGAAATCTCCAATTTCCGATCTGGAAAATACTTATCTGGTTGCTGGTGTTCTTGGAACTAAGGTATTTGAGGGTTGGGAAAATGATCTTTAAAAATTTTATCTAGTGCCCCCACTTTCAGTATGGTGCCCCTTTCCTACCTCTCACTCTACCTGGGACATCTGAATCTGGGGGCTTTTGTGGATCGATTTTTAAAAACAAACTTCTAGTCTCTTGCCAGAGCAGGGAAAATGTATTTTTCTGGCTGAACAGGATGAGGAAAGGAATCAGAGTGTTCTAATAGCATTTCTTACACACTTCTTACACCAAATTCTCTGTTTTCAGGCTCTTGATGCATCCTGTTTTCTTTGGTTCAGTGCTATATCTAATTTCTGAGCTTTCCAGGAATTCTGTGGTATGCATTGTCTTGCTTCTCATTTCATATCCCCACCTTCTGCCACAGGCACATGCTTTTCAGCTTTTTTCAGCTCTGCTAATGTGCATCTGCTTTCCATTTTTTAAAAATGTATTTACATATCTCATTGGTTGCTGCTTTTATTCCTGTTCTCTTTGTCTTTGTGGATTTGTATCCCTTAAAAAACTCATTTCCTTTTATTTTAGTGAAGTTTTAGAAGGGTTAATAAACTTGTATTTAATCTGTCATGTTTAATGGGAAGTCCTTAAAATGTATATATTAAAATGAAAAATTCACATGCCCTTTGACCTGGAAATCTCACTTATGATAGTTTAAATGTCAGAAATAAAAGTGCCAGTAAGTTTACAAGGGTGTTTACTGAATTTTATTTGTAATAGTAACTACCTGAATGTCCACTGATAGGGAACTAGTTATGTTACATTATGGTATGTCTATATTATGGATTATTGTGTAGTAGTTGAAAGGAATAAGGCAGATTGACTTGGAAGGCTGCCCACGACACATTACTGGGTAAAAGAGAAAGCTCTAATAACCCCATTTTTGTGAAAGAAAATAAACTCATACTGTATGTTTATATATTTGTATATGTGAAGGAAAATTGTGTAAAGATTCACACTAGATTTTCACAGTGGTTACATTAAGGGGATAACTTTGGAGAGGGAGTGAAAGAATATATTAATTTAACTTTAGGGACTTTTATATTGTCTTTGAATTGCTTCAGTTAACCTGTGTTTCTTTTGTCATACAAATGACAAAACATACATGTTTTAAAAAAGGTATGGATGCAAGAATGTTCACTGCAACATTGTCTATGATAGTAAGAAATTGGAAAATAATTGTTTAACAATAAAGACTGGTTGTATATGTTTGTAATATCTGTATGGCAGGATATTATATACCTATTACGATCTTTTAAAACAATGTTTAATGTTGCATTAAAATAACCACAAATAATGCAAGGTGAAAAAGTAGGATATGGAATAATATGTACTTTGTAATTACAATGCTGTGATTTATTATTTTTAATATATATATATTTAAAGTAATATCTACACCCAACATGGGACTTGAACTCACAACCCCGAGATCAAAAGCCGCAGGCTTCACCCACTATGGCCAGTCTAGTGCCCTTCCAATATTGTAATTTAAATGTATATGCATTTAAAAGGCTAGAAGGAAATTTGCTATATTGGTTATTTAACACTGTATAACAAACTTAGTAATGTAAAATGACAATCATTTATTTTTATCTCTCAAGAGTCTGAGGATAGACTGGGCTCAGTTACATAGTTCTTGCTCACAATCTTTCACACAGATGCAGTTAGACAACGGCTGGAACTAGAGAAATCTAAGGCTTCCTCCTTCACATGTCTGGAAGTTGATGCTAGTTGCTGGCTAGAAACTTGGCTGAGGCTTTCAGCTGGAACACTTACATATGGCTTCTCCATGTGTCCTAAGTTTCCTCATAGCATGATGGCTGAATTCCAAGAACAAGTATCTTGAGAGAAAGAGAGCAAGTGCTCCAGCATGAGCCAGATGTAAGCTATATTGACTTTATGACCTATCGTTAGGAGTTATGCAACATCACATTCACTGCATTCTATTTATTAGAAGCAAGTCACAAGCCTATATTCTAGAGGACAGGAACTAAATTTTACTTCTCGATGGGACAAATGTCAAAGAATTTTTGGACTTTTTAAAAACCACCATATATGTTAATATGCTTAGTCAGTGTTAATATTATAAAAGATTTGCATTTTATTCTTTATTCTTTTTTTGAGTTTTCCAAATTGTTTACAGAAAATATATATTATTTTTAAAATAAGAGGAGAAAAGATAATAAAGTGCCATAGAGTAAATAAGAACATGGGACAGTTAAAAGACCTAAATTTTAGTTTTAGCTCTGCCACTAACTCATTGTAAACCTTGGGCAAGTCCCTTCCCCTCTTGGGGCCTCACTTTCTTCATCTACCACAATTAAAGGTTTGGACTACACGATCCCAGAAGGCTTTCCAAATGCTGGAATTTTTAGGACTTTTTTTTGTGACACTAGTGGATTCTGGCTCTTCCTTCTCATTTACATTTGCATGATCCTCTTCTGTTTATTCTTTCTATTTTGGTGTTTCCCAGGCTCCCTTAAGCTTGGGAGCTTGACCTCATTCGTTCTCACCATATTTCCTTCTCCCTTTGCTACACTTGCCCTGTGGAGATGCAACCCAGGGTAAGTCCAAGTTCTCACCATTTCTTGGCTCAACACTCAGGCTGTTGGAAAACACACATGCACGTGTACATGTATACACACACACACATACACACATCAATTTGGAGCTAACAGAAATTTATGGTTTCCCATTCTCAGCTAGGCCCAACCAGCTGCACAGCATCCCTTCAGTATGTCATTTTTTACATTCTTAGGGGCTATTCTGTGTTTTCAATTTTCTTCTTAATCTCTTTTTCTATCCTTTCTCTTTTCATTTGTGGAAGTTGACTTCATTTCCCACTTGACTGTGAATGTGGAGATAGTCAGGCAAGACCTCTCTCAACTTCCTCTCTTACTACCTAAAATTTCTATTTTATCTGGACCTGTTATCTACTCCTTTCCTCTGTCTCACTGGTGGGGGTATAGCTTCTCCTGCTGTGTGTGTATCTCTCTCTCCAAGCTCTGTATCATTCTATCTTGCTTCCTCAGACATTTATGTGATTAATCACCTCCACCCATGTGCACATAATTTTGTATCTTCAACCATTCTACTAGCTCTCTTCAACTTATTGTTGGTTGAAATATTCTATAGATATCAATTATATCCAGTTGATTGAGTGCTATTGAATCCAATTATGTCTTTACTGATTTTCTGCCTGTTGGATCTGTCCATTTCTGAAAGAGGAATGTTGAAGTCTCAAATTATAATAGGGGATTTATCTATTTTTCCTTGCAGTTCTATCAGTGTTTATCTCATTTGTTGTTAGGTGCATGCATATTAAGGATTGTTATGTCTTTTTGGATAATTGACCCCTTTATCATCATGTAATGCTCCTCTTTAGCCCTGATATTTTTCCTTGGTCCGAAGTCTGCTTTGTCTGAAATTTATAGCTTTCTTTTAATTCAGCTTTCTTCAGCTGAAGAAAACTTTTTCAGCTTTCTTCAGCTGAAGAAAACTTTTTCAGCTTTCTTCAGCTGAAGAAAACTTTTTCAGCTTTCTTCAGCTTCATCTTTCTTTTGATTAGTGTTAGTGTGGTATATCTTGTTCCATTCTGTTCCTTTCTTTTTTGGGTGTGTGTGTGTGTGTGTGTGTGTGCTGTAACATGTCTAAAACACAGCTTACTTCTCTGCCCTCAGAATCTCCCACATCTCCATGGAGGTACAGAAATTTGCTAAGTATCCTGATTATACTTTAGGCCTGTGATTCTAGATTGCCTTGAGACTCCTGGATTTTAATCTATAATGCCGATTTTTGGCTCTGAAATGCTGCTGTAGAAGGAGGCTGAGACCACTGCTCCACATCCTGTGTTAGATAGAGCATGAGCTTTTAACACCCTGAGGCTGTTGCAGAGCTGATTTGAGGAGCATATGGGGTAATTGAGTATTGGTCAACAGACCTAATAAGGATAAGAGCTTCACATGGGGTGTATATTACTTACTGAGGTTTGTTCACCAGGAAGATTAATCTGTCACTATAATGCCCTGTGGAATGCTGAAATGTCTGGCCCTCAAGGAGAGTGACTCATAATTGATGATCTCTAAGCTAGCAATACCTCTTTTTTAAAACCTTTTTTTGTAACAATTTTATTTTATTATTATTATTATTTTGTGTTGAAAAGAGCCACATTGGTAGTTATCTATTTTTTAAAAGAAGATTTTATTTCAGAGAGAGAGAACATATAAGCAGGAGAGGGGGCAGAGGGAGAGGGATAAGCAGACTCCCTGCTGAGCAGGGAGCCTGATGTGAGGCTCAGTCCCAGGACCCTGAGATCATGACCTGAGCTGAAGGCAGACGCTTAACCAGGTGAGCCACCCAGGCACCGTGGTAGTTATCTGTCTTAAACTTTTTTTTATTGAAGTGTAATCCTTTTATTTTTAATCTCTATGTATATCTTTATATTTAGAATCACTGCATATCTATGTGTCTGTTTTTATGTCAGTACTACACTTAATCTCTTGGTAACCACAAAACAAAAACCTACAATAGATACACAAAAATAAAGAGAAAAGAGCCCAATCATTACACTAAATAACACCATCAAACCACAAGAGAAGAAACCAAGAGAATAAGAAAAGAATAGAGAAGAGCTACAAAACAACCAGAAAACAATTAAGAAAATGGCAAACAAGCATATACGTATCAATAATTACTTTAAATGTAAAAGGACTAAATTTTCCAATCAAAAGAAATAGGATAGAGGAATGGTTAAAAAATAATAAGATCCTTCTATATGTTGCCTACAAGAGACCTACTTTAAACTTTTTTTTAAAATTTTTATTTATTTATGATAGTCACAGATTGAGAGAGAGAGAGGCAGAGACACAGGCAGAGGGAGAAGCAGGCTCTATGCACCGGGAGCCCGATGTGGGATTCGATCCGGGGTCTCCAGGATCGCGCCCTGGGCCAAAGGCAGGCGCCAAACCGCTGCGCCACCCAGGGATCCCAAGAGACCTACTTTAAACTATTTTTTATTTATTTTTTATTTATTTATGATAGTCACAGAGAGAGAGAGAGAGAGAGGCAGAGACACAGGCAGAGGGAGAAGCAGGCTCCATGCACTGGGAGCCCGATATGGGATTCGATCCCGGGTCTCCAGGATCGCGCCCTGGGCCAAAGGCAGGCGCCAAACCGCTGCGCCACCCAGGGATCCCGAGACCTACTTTAGATCTAAAAACACACACAGACTGAAAGTGACCTGATAAAAAATATATACCATGCAAATGAAAACAAAAAGAAAGCTGGAGTAGCAATACTCATATAGAGGCAAGCTAGACTTTAAAACAAAGACTGTAACAAAAAACAAAGGTAATTATATAATGATAAAGGGGTCAATGCAAGAAGAAGATATAATATTCATAAGTATTTATGCACCAAACATAGGAACACCAAAATATATAAAGCAAATATTAACAGTCATAAGGGGAGGAGCTGACAGTAACACAATAATAGGTTACTTTAATACCCCACTTGCATTAATAGATAATTTGATCCAGGCAGAAAATCAATATGGAAACATCAACCTTACATGACATATTAGGCCAGATAGGTTTATTTTTTATTTTTATTTTTTAATATTTTTTTAAATTTTTATTTATTTATGATAGTCACACACACACACACACACACACACACACACACACACAGAGAGAGAGAGAGAGAGAGGCAGAGACAGGTAGAGGGAGAAGCAGGCTCCATGCACCGGGAGCCCGACGTGGGATTCGATCCCGGGTCTCCAGGATGGCGCCCTGGGCCAAAGGCAGGCGCTAAACCGGTGCGCCACCCAGGGATCCCTAGGCCAGATAGGTTTAATAGATAAATATAGAACATTTTATTCAAACATTGCAGAATATATATTCTTTTCAAGTGCACATGGAACATTCTCCAGAATAGTCACATTTCAGATCACAAAATGACTCTAAGTTTGAAGTCATGACAAGCATGTTTTCTGACCACAACAGTATGAAGTTAGAAATCAATTACAAGAAGAAAGTGGAAAATCATATGATATTTGTCTTTCTATGACTTCACTTAGCAGAATATCCTCTAGATCCACCCATGTTGTTACAAAAGGCAAGATCTCATCATTTTTAATAGCTATTTTGACTATTATAGCTTTGTAATATAGTTTAAAATCAGGAAGTGTGATGCCTTCAGTTTTGTTCTTTTTTTCTCAAGATTGATATTGCTATTTGGAATATTTTGTGGCTCCATACAAATTCTAAAATTGTTCTATTTCAGTGAAAAAGGTCATTGGACTTATAATAGGTATTACATTGAATCTCTAGATTGCTTTGTGTAGTATGGACATTTTAGCAGTATTCATTCTTCTAATCCATGGGCACAAAAGAACTTTCCATTTATTTGTACTTTCTTCAATTTTTTGCATCAATGCCTTACAATTTTAGTGTATAGATATTTGCCTCCATGGTTAAATTTATTCCTAGGAATTTACATTTAAAGTAATTATTGATGGGTATGTATTTGTTGCCATTTTATTGTTTTCTAGTTGTTTTTGTAGTTCTTCTCTGTTCTTTTACTATTCTTTTGGTTTCTTTCCTTGTGGTTTGATGGTTTTCTTTAGTGATATTTGGGGTCTTTTCTCTTTATTTTTGTGTATGTATTGTACGTTTTTATTTTGTGGTTATAAGATTCATATATATATATATGTCTATTTTAAGATTATAGTTGCTTAAGTTTGTATATATTATAAAAGCACTACATTTTTACTCCTACCACGTTTTAATATTTTTGGTGTCATATTTTACATCTTTTTATCTTGTGTAACATTTAAGTTCTTGTAGTTACAGCTAATTTGACCATTTTTGTCTGTTAACCTCCATGCTAGCTTTTTCAGTGGCTGATCCAAAGTCTTTCCAATATATTTGCTTTTTTATACCAGTGAGATTTTAAGATTTCATATATTTTCTTACTTCTAGTTATGGCTTTTTCTTTCCCATTCAGAGAAGACTCTTTAACATTTCTTACAACATTGGTTTATTGCTGATGAATTTCTTTAATTTTTGCTTGTTTGGGAAACCTCTGTCTTTCAACTGAGTGATAACCGTGCCAGATAGAGTATTCCTGGTTTTAAGTTTTTCCTTTTCAGCACTTTAAATATATTCTGCCACTCTCCTGTGGCCTGCAACATTTCTGCTGAAAGATCTTATGACTTTTCTCTTGTATGTCACTATTTGTTTTTCTTTTGCTGCCATTAACTTTCTTTTTTTTTAGCTTTAACTTTTACCATTTTAATTATAATATATCTTGGTGTGGATCTCTTTGAATTCATCTTGTTTTGGACTCTGTGCTTCTTGCATCTGGATATTTGTTTTCTTCCCTAGGTTAGGGAATCTTTTATCCATTATTTCTTCAAATAAGTTTTCTGCCCCTTTCTCTCATTTTCCTCCTTCTGGGACCTCTTTAAAGTGATTGTTAGTATTGCTTGCTGTTGTCTCAGAGGTCCCTCAAACTATCCTCATATTTTTTGAGGGAGAGAGAGAGAGAAGGAGTTAGGCAGGGGCAGAGGGAGAGGGAGAGAGAGAATCAAACAGGCTTCATGCTCAGTGTGGAGCCCAGTGTAGGGCTTGATTTCGACCCTGAGATCATGACCTGAGCCAAAATCAAGAGTTAGATGTTTAACCAACTGAGCCACCCAGGCACCACATCCTCATTTTAAAAAAAATTCTTTTTTTCCCTCTTCTGATTGAGTGATTTTTCACTATCCTATCTTGCAGATCACTGATCTGTTCTTCTGTATCATCTGATGAGCTATTTTCATTTAAGTTATTGTATTTAAGTTATTGTATTCTTCAGCTCTAATTGGTTTGTTATCATATTTTTAAAAAACCTTTGTTGATATTCTTTTTTTTTTAAAGATTTTATTTATTTATTTATTTATTTATTTATTTATTTATTTATTTGACAGAGAGATAGGGAGAGCCAGAGTCCACAAGAAGGGGGAATGGCAGAGGGAGAGGGAGAAGCAGGCTCCCTGCTGTTCAGGGAGCCCGATGTGGGGCTTGATCTCAGGACCCTGGGATTATGACCTGAGTTGAAGGCAGACTCTTAACTGACTGAGCCACCCAGGTGCCCTTATTTGTTGGTATTCTTACTATGTTCTTCCATCCTTATCCTGAGTTCAGTGAGCATCTTTATTACTTTACAGTGAAAACTTTATCAGTAAATTACTTATTTCTCTTTTGTTAGGTTTTCTTCCCTGGGGTTTTATCTTCTTCTTTCATTTGAAACATATTTCTCTGTTTCCTCATTTTGTTTTTCTTTGTGTTTGCTTCTATGAATTAAGCAGAACAGCTACCTTTCCTAGTCTTGAAAGAATGGTTTTCTGCAGAAACATCTGCTGTGCAGACTGCATGTGTCTGATGGCTTTGCTGGGATAGCTGGAGCTGGAGTGGCATGGACTAGGGAGTCCTAGAGCATACCACACTAGGGCCACCTTATAGGGATGGTTAGAGCTGGAGCAGGTACAGGCTGGGTAGTCTCTGATTGTGCCATTCTGGGGTTGCCTTGGTGGGATGGCTGAAGCTGGAGTGGACATGGGTGTTGGGAAGTGTTCTAGGCCATGCATGCTGAGAGTACCATAGGGGAGTGGCCAGATCTAGTGTAGATCAGGTAGTCTTGCATGTGTTGCATCATGGCTTCTTTGTCAGGGTAGCCTGGGCTGGAGTGGGCATGGGCTGGGACAGTCCCAGGGTATGCCATGCTGAGGCCATCTTGATGGGACAGCTGGAGCTTGGATGGACATGGATGAGTGGTGTTCTGGGTTGTGCTATATTGGGGCCACCTTACTGTGATGGATGGATGGGCATAGGCTAGGGAGGGTTCTAGAATGTGCTGCACAAGGACTTCCTTGGAAGGATGGCTAGAGCTGGGGGTGTTGTGTATAGGATGTGCTGTGCTGTGCCAACTAGGGGGCATGGCTGGAGTTGGTGTGGTCCAGGTGCCCAGGGTGAGCTGAAGCATCCCTAGCAGACAGGTTAATGAGCCTGGACCCTGCTTCCATCCATACTATCAAGATGGAGATGGGAGGATAAAAATGTCACTAACAAATGCCTTTGATACCAGGGAGAGTTACAACAGTTCTCTGCCTATTTGGCAGATGTTCTAGAGTTAGTAAATGGATTTTATTCACTTAGAGTTTAGTTGCTTTTTTAAACTGCTTTTTTTAGGTGCACCTCAGGGTATGTGAGTCTGTGCATAGGTCCTTCAGTGATATCTTTCTATACTGCAGGTTGTTGCAGTGGGAGTGAAGTTCCCTTTGTTACTGTGTCTCCATCTTTCCTACACTTCTCTATGTTGTCCCTATATCATTTTTGTGTGTGTGCACAGAAGTTGTTCAATAAGCCCTCAGTTCTTCTTCAGGAAGAATTGCTCTATATGTAGGTATAGATTCAATGTGTTTGTGGAAGGAGGTGAGTTCAGAGTCTTCCTATGTCACCATCTTAGAGCACTGTATTTTTTAAAAAAGATTTTATTTATTTATTCATGAGAGACACAGAGAGATAGAGGCAGAGACATAGGCAGAGGGAGAAGCAGGCTCCATGCAGGGAGCCCGATATGGGATTTGATCCCGGGTCCCCAGGATCACGCCCTGGGCTGAAGGCAGCACTAAGCCACTGGGCCACCGGGGCTGCCCTGACCACTGTATTTTTGCTTTCTTGATAATGTCCTTTGATGCACAAAAGTTTTTAACTTTGGTGAAATCCCCAGTTTATTTTTTCTTTTATTGCTTTCACTTTTGGTGTCATTTGTAAGAATCTGTTGCTAAATGCAAGGTCACAATAGTTGAGTTTTGCTAACACTATTTCTTTCCCCATTGAATGGACTAGCCACCCATGTATATAATCAATTAGTCATATGTGTATGGATTTATTGCTGGACTATCCTTTCCCCCCATTTATCTATATATCTCTTTTAAAAATATTTTATTTAAATTCAATTTGCAGATTTAGTATAACACCCAGTGCTCATTCTATATATGTTTCTATGCATTACTGCACTCTTTTGATTGCTGTAGCTTTTTAGTAAGTTTTGAAATCAGGAAGTATGAGTACTCCAAATTTGTTTCTTCTTTTTCAAGATTGAGTATTTTGGCCCCTTGTGCTTCCATATGAGTTTCAGAATCAGCTTTCCATTTCTGATAAAAAGCCTGTTGGATTGTTGATACTGATTGCATTGAATCTGTAGGTGGCTTTGGGTAGTACTGACATCGTACCAATAATGAGTCTAATAATCCATGAACATGAGATGTATTTTCATTTATTTACTTCTTTCATTACTCTCATCAATGTTTTGTAGTTTTCAGTGTATAAACTTTTACATCTTTCCTTAAATTTATTCCCGGGTATTTTATTCTATTTGATATTGTTGTAAATGGAATTGTTTTCTTAATTTCCTTTTGGATTGTTCATTACAAGTATATAAAGATACAACTGGTTTTTGTGGCCTAATCTTGTATTTTTTACTCTGCAACTTTGCTGAATTCATTTATTGGCTGTAGTAGACTTCTCATGGACTTTTTGGGATTTCCTATGTATAGGAGCATGTCATCTGCAAAAAGAGATATTTTTACTTCTTCTTTCCAATTTAGATGTGCTTTATTTCTTTATCTTGTCTGTTTGAACTGACTAGAACTTCCAGTACAATGTTGAATAGTGGTAATGAAAGCAGGCATCCTTATATTTTTCTTGATCATAAGGGAAAGATTTCAGTCTTTTACCACTGAGTATAATGTTAGCAGTGCATTTCTCATAAATACTCTTTATCATGTTAAAGAAGTTCCATTCTATTCCTAGTTTATTGAATGTTTTTTATCAGATCATCTATTGAGGTGGCCACGCATTTTTTCTTCAGTCTATTAATGTGATGAATTACATTGATTTTCATATCTTGAAGCACACTTGCATTCCTATTAGCAATAATCACACCCGGGTAAACCTTCTTGGCTACGATACTGCCACTGTGCAAAGCTCCACACTTGCATTCCTGAGATAAATCTCACTTGGTCATGGTGTATATTCCTTTTGATAAGTTGTTTTATTTAGTTAGTAGTACTTGTTGATTTTTGTGTTCTCTTCTCATAAGGGATATTGATCTATAGATTTCATGTGATGTCTTAAACATTTTTTAAATTAAGTTTTAGATTTTATTTCTAGTATAGTTGACACTCAGTGTTATACTAATTTTAAGTGTACAATATAGTGATTCAGCAATTCTATACATTACTCAGTGGTCATCATGATAAGTGTATAATTTAATCTCCATCACCTATTTAACCCACCCCCCACCTACCTCCCTCTGATAATCATTAGTTACTTCTTTGTAGTTAAGAGTTTATTTCTTGGTTTGTCTCCCTCTCTCTTTTTTTCCCTTTGCTCATTTGTTTTCTTTCTTAAATTCCACCTATGAGGGAAAACATGGTATTTGTCTTACTCTGACTGATTTATTTCACTTAGCATTATACTCTATAGCTCCATTCATGTTGTTGTAAATGGCAGGATTTTATTTGTTTTTATGGCTGAGTAGTATTATATATATATATATATACATATATATATATATGTATATATATATATGACATCTTCTTTATCCATTAATCATTTGATGGACATTTGGGCTTTTTCCACAATTTGGCTATTGTTGATAATACTACTATAAACACCAGTGTGCATGTATCCTTCCCAATTAGTATTTTTGTATCCTTTGGGTAAATACTTAGTAATGCAATTGCTGGCTCATAGGCTTAGTTCTACTTTTAAATTTTTGAGGAACTTCCATACTATTTTTCAAAGAAGCTGCACCAGTTTGTATTTCCACCAACAGTGCATGAAAGTTCCCCTTTCTCTGCATCCTGTTATTTCTTGTGTTGTTGATTTTAGCCATTCTGACAAGTGTGAGATGATATCTCATTGTAGTTTTGATTTGTATTTCCCTGATGATCAGTGATGTACAACATTTTTTCATGTGTCTATTGGCCATCTGTATGTATTCTTTGGAAAACTGTCAATCCATATCTTCTGCCCCTTTTTCAGTTTGATTATTTGTGTTTTGGGCATTGAGTTTTAAAAGTTCTTTATATTTTGTGGGTACTAACTACTTATAAGATATGTCATTTGTGGGCTGGGAGGAGGGAGAATGGTGAAAGAGTAAGGGACCCTCATTTTATCTGGTCCCTTGAATTCAGCTAGGTATCTATCAAATCATTGTAAACATTTGTGAATTCAACCTGAGATCTAAGAAAAGAATTGCTGTAATTTTACAAATAGAAAGGCAACCAGTTTTTGCAAGGCAGGAGGTGTGGAGAGTGAATCTAGGGGATATATCAGAAGATAAACCTTAGAGGAGGGAACCTCTGTATGATGGCTGCTGGAAAATGATATAGAAATGGAGTACAAAACTGTAACTTGTAGAAGGTTGCTTCTGTGAGGGACTTCCCTGCCTGAAAGGTATTCAGGTGGCAAAGTGGGGCAGAATCCTAGGTGGGAAGGTGAGACCTCAGGATGCCCAGGGACACAAAAGGAAAGAAGATGGCTGAGTGCAGCAGAGTTCCTAGACATTGGAGTGAGGAAGCCAGCTACAATTAGTGAGCCCTGGAGTGGGCTCTCAGCTAGGTCTTGCCAAACCATGAATCATGGCATGATCAGGGGACTGCTATTGAAGCAGGGCCCTGAAACGCAGTGGAGGCTTCCTCCTTCCCCCAGGAGGAGTGGCACAAGTATGCACAGGTTTGGGCAATCACTACAGAGCAGGACATAGTGAACAGCAAAGCCATGGTGAGGACCCCTCTCCCCCCACTGAGAGGATTGGTATGGCTGTGCATTGCAGGAGTCTACAGAGTTTGGGGCACATAAAAGTGATTACTTTTCTCTGAGGGTGCACTAAAGAGTGGGAACTGCAATTAGCTTGGGGGCTGGTGATTGTGGCCCTGCCATTTTAACTTTTATTTCATCCTCTAAAGCAGTGTTGAAAACCTTCAGGGAATGAAAGCCACATAGGGCAACCCAAAGCAGCTTAAACTGACCCCAGCCTCCTGGCAAGGGGTGGTGCAACTCTGCTCAGGCAAAGACACCTGAGAATCGGCAACAGGCCCATCCCCCAGAAGACCAGCAGAAACAGGTTTATGGATCACACAGAACTGAAAAACTCCTATGCTAGGGGAAAATAGTGTATAGAATTTGAGTTTTCTTTTCATGACTCTTTAGTCTTTCAGTTTAAATTTTTCTTCTCCTTTTTTCCTTTTCAACTAGTTTATTTTATCAACTCTTTTTTAGCCTTTTAAAAATTTTCATTTTTACATTTACATTTTAGAGATATATTCTTCATTTTTTTGCTTCCTTTCACTGTATTCGATTTTATTATTGTATATGTATTTTTTTTCTTCACAATTTTGGAATCTAGTATCCGTTAGCTTATATTTTCACTTCTCCCCCCCCTTTTTTTCTTTTTCAGTTTCTGATCTCTTCAGATTTGTCTAGTGTATACTTCGCTTGGATTGTGGCTGATATTTACGATATTGTTCTCTCATTAATCCATTGTTCTCTGGGAAAAATGACTAGAAGGAGAAAAATCACAACAAAAGAAAGAACCAGAGGTAATACTCTGCCATAAATTTAGTCAATATGGATATAAGTAAAATGTTGTACCTAGAATTGAGAAAAATGTATGTAAAGATACTAGCTGGCATTGAAGAAAGCATAAAAGACACTAGAGAATATTTTAGTCAGAAATAAAATAATTAAATCTAATCAGGTCAAAATTAAAAATATTTAACTAAGATGCAATCTAAAATGCACACTCTAATGGCTACAGTAATTGAGGCAGAAGGGAGAGTCGGTGATAGAAGACAAAGTGATGGAAAGTAAGGAAGCTGAGACAAAGAGAGAAAAACAGATCATGAGAGGAGGCTTCGAGAAATCAGTGATATCATAAAGTGAAAATATTAGAATTATTGGGCTTCCAGAGGAAAAATAGAGAGGGAGAGAAGGTATATTTGATCAAATAATAGCCGAGAACTTCCCTAATGTGGGGAAGGAAACAGGCATTCATGGCCAGGAGGCACAGAGAACACTACTCAAAATCAATAAAAATAGGTCAACAATTTAACATATAATAGTGAAGATTGCAAATTTCAGAGACAAAGAAAAGATCCTGAAAGCAGCTCAGAACAAGAGGTCCTTAACTTATAAGGGTGGAAATATTAGACTGGCAGCAGACCTATCTACAGAGACCTGGCAGGCCAGAAAGGGCTGGAATGATATTCAGGGCTCTAAATGAGAAAAACACGCAGCCAAGAATACTTTATCTAGCAAGGCTGTCATTCAGAAAGGAAGGAGAGATAAAGAGCTTCCAGGACAAGCAGAAACTAAAAGAATTTGTGATCAAATTCACAAATTTGACCAACCTTGCAAGAAATATTAAGGGGGAACATATAAGCTAAAAGAGAACCCAAAAGCAGGAGACCAGAAAGGAAGAGAGACATTCTATACAAACAGTGATGTTACAGGTAATACAATGGCACTAAATTCATATCTTTCATGGTTACTCTGAATGTAAATGCACTAAATGCCTCAATCAAAAGACACAGGGTATCAGATTGAATAGAAAAGCAAGACCCATGCATATATGCTGTCTGCAAGATACTCATTTTAGACCTAAAAACACCTCCAGGCTGAAAATGAGGAGGTGGAACCATTTGTCATGCTGATGGACTTCAAAAGAAAGCTGGAGTAGCAATCCTCATAGCAGACAAATTATATTTTTTTGGTATATTTTTTATTGGAGTTTGATTTGCCAACATATAGTATAACACCCAGTGTTCATCCTATCAAGTGCCCCCCTCAGGGCCCATCACCCAGTCACCCCATTCCCCCACCCACCTCCCCTTCCACTACCCCCTTGTTCGTTTCCCAGAGTTAGGTGTCTCTCATGTTCTGTCACCCTCTCTGATATTTCCCACTCATTTTCTCTCCTTTCTGCTTTAATCCCTTTCACTATTTTTTATATTCTCTGAATGAATGAAACCATATACTGTTTCTACTTCTCCGATTGACTTACTCCACTCAGCATAATACCCTGCAGTTAACAAATTAGATTTTATTTTATTTTATTTTTTTAACAAATTAGATTTTAAACCAAAGACTGCAGTAAGGGATGAGGAGGAAGACTATATCATACTTAAAGGGTCAATCTAGCAGGAAGATCTAACAATTATAAATATTTATGCTCCTAACTTGGGAGCAGTCAATTATATCAACCAATTAATAACCAAATTAAAGAAACACATTGATAATAATACAGCAATAGTAGGAGACTTTAACACCCCACTCATAGCAATGGACAGATCATCTAAGCAGAAGATCATCAAGGAAACAAGGGCTTTGAATGACACACTGGACCACATGGACTTCACAGATATATACAGAGTATTCCATCCTAAAGCAACAGAATACACATTCTTCTCACATGCACATGGGACATTCTCCAGAATAGATCACATAGTAGGTCATAAATCAGGTCTCAAAAAGTATGAAAAGGTTGGGATTATTCTCTGCATATTTTCAGACCACAATGCCTTGAAACTTGAATTCAATTGCAAGAGAAAATTTGTAAGGAACCAAAATACTTGGAGGTTAAAGAGCATCCCACTGAAGAAGGAATGGGTCAACAAGGCAGTAAATCAGAAATTAAAAATTCATGGAAACAAATGAAAATGAAAACACAGTTGTTCAAAACCTTTGAGATACAGCAAAGGTGGTCCTAAGAGGAAAGTACATAGCAATACAAGCATTTGTCAAGAATATAGAAAAGTCTCAAATACACAAGGTACCCTTACACTGAAAAGAGCTGGAGAAAGAACGGCAAATACAGTCTAAACCAAATAGGAGAAGAGAAATAATAAAGATTAGAGCAGAAATCAATGAAACAGAAAACGAACAATAGAACATATCAACAAAACTAGAAGTTGGTTCTTTGAAAGAATTAATAAAATTGATAAACCCCTAGCTAGACTTATAAAAAAGAAAAGAGAAAGGACATAAATAATAAATCATGAATGAAAGAGGAGAGATCATGACCAACACCAAGGAAATATAATTTTAAGAATATATTAAGAGACACTATATGCCAACAAATTAGGCAATCTGGAAAAAATGGAAAAATTCCTGGAGACATACAAACTACCAAAGCTGAAACAGGAAGAAATAGAATACCCAAAGAGACCCATAATCAGCAAGGAAATAGGAGTAATAATAAAAAGTCTCTCAAAGAACAAGAGTCCAGGCCCAGATAGCTTTCTAGGGGAATTCTACCAAACATTTAAAGAAGAACTAAAACCTATTCTTCTAAAGAAGTTTCAAAAAAAATAGAAAGGGAAAGAAAACTTTCAAACTCCCTTTGTGAGGCCAACATTACCTCAGTCCCAAAACGAGACAAAGATCCCACCAAAAAGGAGAATTGCATCCAATATCCCTGTTCACATGACACCAAAATTCTCACCAAGTTACTAGGCAATAGGATCCAACAGTATATTAAAAGGAATATTCACCACGACCAAGTAAGATTTATTTCTGGGCTTCAAGAGTGATTCAACACTCACAAATCAATCACTGTGATACATCACATTAATAAAAGAAAGAACAAGAATGATATGATCCTCTCAATTGATGCAGAAAAATCGTTTGATCGTTTGACAAAATACAACATCCTTTCTTGATTAAAACTCTCCACAGTGTAGGGATACAGGGATCATACCTTAATATCATAAAAACCATCTATGAAAAGCCCACAGTGAATATCATTCTCAATGGGGAAGAAATGAGAGCCTTTCCCATAAGGTAGGGAAGGAACACAGCAGGGATGCTTACTCTCACGATTGTTGTTCAACATAGTACTAGAAGTCCTAGCCTCAGCAATCAGACAACAAAAAGAAATAAAAGCCATTCACATGGCAAAGAAGTCTAATTCTCCCTCTATGCAGATGACATGATACTGTATATAGAAAACACAAAAGATGCCACCCTAAAATTGCTAGAACTCATACAGCAATTCAGTAACATGGCAGGATACAAAATCAATGCACAGAAAGCAGTTGTATTTCTATACAGTAGCAATGAGACTGAATAAAGAGAAATTAAGGAATCAGTCCCATTTATAATTGCTCCCCAAACCATAAAATGCCTAGGAATAAACCTAGCCAGAGAGGTAAAGGATCTATACTCTGATAACTACAGAACACTTATGAAACAAATTGAAGAGGACACAAAGAGATGTAAAAACATTCCATGCTCATGGATTGGAAGAACAAATATTGTTAAAATATTGCTCTCTGCTATCCAGGGTAATCTACATGCTTAATGTAATCCCTATCAAAATACCATCGACATTTTTTCACAGAGCTGGAAGAAGTATTCCTAAAATTTGTGTGGAACCAGAAAAAGCCCTGAATAACCGCAGAAATGCTGAAAAAGAAAACCAAGGCTGGTGGCATCATAACGCCAGACTTCAAACTATTAGAAAGCTGTAATCATCAAAACAGTATGGTACTGGCACAAAAACAGACATATATGGCAGCCCCGGTGGCTTAGCGGTTTAGTGCCACCTTCAGCCCAGGGCGTGATCCTGGAGAACACAGGATTGAGTCCCACATCAGGCTTCCTGCCTGGAGCCTGCTTCTCCCTCTGCTTGTGTCTCTGCCTCTCTCTCTCTCTCTCTCTCTCTTTCTTTAATAAATAAATAAAATCTTTAAAAACCAGACACATAGATCAGTGGAACAGATTAGAGAGCCCAGAAATGGACCCTCAACTCTATGGTCAACTAATCTTCTACAAAGAGGGAAACAATATCTAATGGAAAAAGGACAGTCTCTTAAAAAAAATGGTGCTGAGAAAATTGGACAGCCACATGCAGAAGCATGAACCTGGACCATTTTCTTACATGATACCTAAAGATAATCTCAAAATGGATGAAAGACCTAAATGTGAGACAGGAATCCATCAAAATCATAGAGGAGAACACAGGTGGCAACTTCTTCAACCTTGGCTGCAGCAACTTCTTGCAAGAGAGGTCTCCAAAGGCAAGGGAAACAAAAGCAAAAATGAATTATTGGGACTTCATCAAGATAAAAAGCTTCTGCACAGCAAAGAAAATAGTCAACAAACTAAAAGGCAATCTATGGAATGGGAGAAGATATTTGCAAATGACAAATCAGATGAAAGGCTAGTATCCAAGATCTATAAGGGAATATAAGGGAAGGGAGAAGAAATGTGTGGGAAATATCAGGAAGGGAGACAGAACATAAAGACTCCTAACTCTGGGAAACGAACTAGGGGTGGTGGAAGGGGAGGAGGGCGGGGGTGGGGGTGAATGGGTGACGGGCACTGAGGGGGGCACTTGACGCGATGAACACTGGGTGTTATTCTGTATGTTGGCAAATTGAACACCAATAAAAAATAAATTTATTATTTAAAAAAAGAACTTATCAAGCTCAACACCCAAGAAACAAAAAATCCAGTCAAGAAATGAGCTGAAGGCATGAACAGACATTTCTCCAAAGAAGACATACAAATGGCGAACATCAAAAATTGCTCAACATCACTTCACATCAGGGAAATGAAAATCAAAACTACAATGAATTATCATTTTATACTGGTTATAATGGCTAAAATTAACAAGTCATGAAACAACAAATTTTGGCAAGAATGCAGAGAAAGGAGAACCCTCTTACACTGTTGGCTGGAATTCAAACTGGTACAGTCACTCTGGAAAACAGTATGGAGGTTCCTCATGAAGTTAAAAATAGAGCTACCTACTGTATGACCCAGCAATTGCACTATTAGGTATTTACCCCAAAGATACATTTGTATTGATCTGAAGGAGCACCTGCATCCCAATGTTTATAGCAGTAATGTCCACAATAGCCAAAATATTGAGTCATGATATTCACCAACAGATGAATGGATAAAGAAGATGTGGTATATAATACAAGGAATATTACTCAGCCATCAGAAAGGATGAATACTTACCATTTATATCATCATGGATGGAACAGGCAGGTATTATGATGAGTAAAATAAGTCAATCAGTGAAAGGCACTTATCATATGGTTTCATTCACATGTGGAATATAAGAAACAGAGCATAGGATCATAGGCAAAGGGGGGAGAAAACTGAATGGGAAGTAATCAGAGAGGGACAGAAACTATGAGAGACTCAACTATAGGAAACAAACAGGATTGCTGGAGGGGCCATGGGTAAGAGGATGGGGTTTTATGGGTGATATAATAAGCACTTGGTGTTTTATCCAACCGACTAACTATTGAATTCCTACACCTGAAACTAATAGTGTACTTTATGTTGGCTAGTTGAATTAAAAAAAAAACAACAAAAAACCCCAGATATCTTATTTGCAAATATCTTCTCCCATTCCAAAGGTTGCCTTTTAGTTTGTTGATTGTTTCCTTCACTGTGCAAAAGCTTTCCATTTTGATGTAGTCCCAATAGTTAGTTTTAGTCTTGTTTCCTGTGCCTCAGGAGACACATCTCATAATAAGTTGTTATGGCCAATGTCAAAGAGGTTACTGCCTATGTTCCCTTCTAGGGTTTTGATGGTTTCCTGTTTCACATTTTAGGTCTTTTATCAATTTGAATTTATTTTTGTGTATGACATGAGAAAGTGGTCATGTTTCATTCTTCTGCACATTGCTGTCCAGTTTTCCCAGCATCATGTTTTTTTTAAAGATTATTTATTTATTATTATTTATTTATTTATTTATTTATTTATGATAGACATAGAGAGAGAGAGGCAGAGACAGGAGGAGGGAGAAGCAGGCTCCATGCTGGGAGCCTGATGTGGGACTCAATCCCGGGACCCTAGGATTGCGCCCTGGGCCAAAGGCAGGCACTAAACTGCTGAGCCACCCAGGGATCCCCCCAGCACCATGTTTTGAAGAGACTGTCTTTTTCCCATTGGATATTCTCTCCTGCTTTGTTGAAATTAATTTACCATATGGTTGTGAGTTCATTTCTGATTTTCAATTATGTTCAATTTATGCATGTGTCTATTTTTGTTCCAATACCGTACTGTCTTGATGACTAGCTTTGTCATATAACTTGCAGTCTAGAATTATGACGCCTTCAGCTTTTCTTTTTCAGGATTGCTTTGGCAAAAAAAAAATGTTTTGGCTCTTCGGGGTCTTTTGTGTTTCCATACATATTTTAGGTTTGTTTCAGTTATGTAAAAATTCTGTTGGTATTTTGATAGGGATTAAATTAAATGTGTAGATTGCTCTGAATAGTGTAGACATTTTATTTATTTATTTATTTATTTATTTATTTATTTATTTATTTATTTATTTATTGATTGATTTATTATAGTCACAGAGAGAGAGAGAGGCAGAGACACAGGCAGAGGGAGAAGCAGGCTCCATGCACCCACCGGGAGCCCGACATGGGATTCGATCCCGGGTCTCCAGGATCGTGCCCTGGGCCAAAGGCAGGTGCCAAACCACTGCGCCACCCAGGGATCCCTAGTGTAGACATTTTAACAATGTTTTCCAATCCATGTGCATTGTATATTTTTTCCTTTTTTTGTTTCCTCTTCAGTTTTTTTTTATTTATAGTTCTCTTGTGTTGTCATCTCTCTTCCTTCAATTTTTGGTTTCATTTATTTGGGTCCTTTCTCTTTTCTTTTTGATAAGACTGGCTAGGAGTTTATCAATTTCATTAATTCTTTCAAATAACCAGCTCTGGTTTCATTGATCTCTGCTACTGCTATTTTTTTCTATATCATTTGTTTCTGCTCTAATCTTTGTTATTTCCCTTCTTCTGATTTTAGGCTTCATTTGTTGTTCTTTTTCAAGTTCATTTGGAGTAAGATTAGGTAGTGTATTTGAGGTTTTTCTTGTATCTTGAGGTAGGCCTGTATTGCTATCTACCTCGGTCTTACAACCACTTTTGCCACATCTCAAGGATTTTGGACCACCATGTTTTCATTATCATTTTTTCGATGTATTTTTTCGTCTCTTCCTTAATTTTCTTGTTTACCATTCACTGTTTAGTAGGATGTTCTTTAATATCCATGTATTTGTGGTCTTTCCAAATTTTTTTCTTGTGGTTGACCTCAAGTTTCATAGTGTTATGGTCAGAAAATATGCATGGTATGACCTCAGTCTTTTTGTGCTTTGAGGCCTGATTTGTGACCTAGTATGTGATATATCCTTTGAATATCTCATGCGCATTTGAAAAGAATGGGTGTTCTGCTGTTTAGGATGAAATGTTCTGAATACATCTGTTAAGTTTATCTGGTCCAGCATGTCATTCAAAACCATTGTTTCCTTGTTGATTTTCTGCTTAGATGATCTGTCCATTGCTGTAAGTGGGCTGTTAACATCCTCTACTATTATTGTATTGTGATCAATGAATTCCTTTATGTTTGTTATTAATTGTTTTATATGTTTTTGTGTTCCCAAGTTGGGGGCATAAATATTTATAGTTGTTAGATATTCTTGTTGGATAGACCCCTTTGCTATATATAGACCCCTTCTTTGTCCCTTGTTGCAGCCTTTGGTTTAAAATCTCATTTGTCTAATATAAGTATGGCTACTATGGCTTTCTTTTTATTTCTATTAGCATGAAAGATGGTTCTCAATCCCCTTGCTTTCAATCTTATGTGTCTGTAGGTCTAAAGTAAGTCTCATGTAGCCTGCATATAGATAGGTCTTGTTTTTTAATCCATCTCCTGCCATCAAGTCTTTTGATTGGAGCATTTAGTCCAATTACATTCAGAGTAATTATTGATAGATATGAATTAGTGTCATTTTATTATTTGTTTTGTCATTGTTTTCCGAGATTTTCTCTGTTTCCTTCTAGTCTTTGTGGCTTTTGGTCTTTTTTTTTTTCCAGTCAAGGAGTCCCCTTTAACATTTCTTGCAGGGTTGATTTCGTGGTCATGAACTCCTTTATTTTTTTTTGTCTGGGAAACTCTTTAGCTAGCCTTCTATTCTTAATGACAGCCTTACCGGATAGAGTATTGCTGGCTGCATATTTTTTCCCATTCAGCATGTTGAATATATCATGGCATTCTTTTCTGGCCTGACATGTTTCTGTGTAGAGATCTGCTAATAACCTTGTTTGTCTTCCCTTGTAAGTTAGAGACTTCTTTTGTCTTGCTGCTTTTTGGAGTTCTTCTTTGTCTCTATATTTTGCAAATTTAACTGTGATATGTCTTGTTGGCTTGATTTTTGTTGTTTTTGATGGAAATTCTCTGTACCACCTGGATTTGGATGTCTGTTTCCTTCCCAAAGTAAGGGAAGTTTTTAGCTATAAGTTCTTTAAATAAACCTTCTGCCCCCTTTTCCCTCTCCTCTTCTTCTGGTAATCCTATGATATGAATGTTACTACACTTTATGGAGTCACTGAGTTCCCTAACTCTACATTCATGATCTAAAATTTTTCTTTCCTTCTTCTTTTAAAATTAACTATTTTCCATAATTTTGTCTTCTACATCACTTATTCTTTTCTCTGCTTCTTTACCCCTGTGGTCATTACATCCACTTGGTTTTGAATCTTGGTTAATGCATTTTTCAATTTGGTCTGACTAGTTTTTAGGTCTTTTATCTTTGGGGTAAGGGAATCCCTAGTGTCTTCTATGCTTTTCTCAAGCCCAGCTTATATACTTAGGGGTATTGCTTATAATTCTGGATCAGGGACACCTGGGTGGCTCAGCAGTTGAGCATCTGCCTTCAGCTCCTGGCATAATCCTGGGATCTGGGATTGAGTCCCACATTGGGCTCCTTGCAGGGAGCCTGCTTCTCTCTCTGCCTGTGTCTCTTCCTCTCTTTCTATCTGTGTCTCTCATGAATAAATAAATAAGACCTTAAAAAAAGAATTCTGATCAGGAATATTACTTATATTTGTTTCAATGAGATCCCTGGCCTTGACCTTTTCTTGTTCTTTCTGTTGGGATAAATTCATCTGTGTATGTCTCTGTTTTCTTCTCTGTGTTAGGGAAACCAGAACCTGTTATGCTTTCTGCTCCTCAGAAATAAATAAGAGGTCATATATACTCCAGGGCCTTGTGCTTCAGGAAGTGTCTCTGGTATATGCTGTGTGCACTTTGCCACTGCGTTTTGACTATTCTTTCACCCAGGTCAGTCTCTGTAGAGTTTCTCCTTGCCTGCAGTGGGAAGTGGTTGGACCTTGGCCAGAGTGTGGTGAGTTTTAACTAGGTGTGCTTTGGCTTGTTTGTTAAAGGAGACCTGATGTTATGTCAACTAGATGCTATTTGCAGAACCCTATGGTCAGTAGATAAGGGGGTGGTTCATGCTGGTTTTCTAGGGGTAGGGTTTCCTGGTTCTTAGACAAACATGTATGAGAAAAACAGCAACTGCAGAGTGCAGCAGGATGGGACTTGGTTTAAGCAGGTTAGGCTATTCGTATTGGCACTGTGCTATTTACTGAAGTTAGTTTATGCTGAGGGGTGGAAGAGGAAAATTGTGTTAGCCAGCTCCCTGTCTCTGGAGAAAGGATGCTCTATGCTAGTTGAGAAGACCTCCCAGAAGAGTAAACAATCTCCCTTCATGTGTCCCAGGCATCCCTCATATCACTGCTTTCACACTGTCTGTGTCCGGCAGCGCAGAGCACCTTGGACTCTATCCCAGCCAGGCTGGTTGAGTTTTATTTTATTTTTTATTTTTTAATTAATTAATTAATTAATTAATTTTTAAAATAAATTTATTTTTTATTGGTGTTCAATTTGTCAACATACAGAATAACACCCAGTGCTCATCCTGTTAAGTGCCCACCTCAGTGCCCACCACCCAGTCACCCTCACTCCCCGCCCACCTCCCCTTCCACCACTGCTAGTTCATTTCCCAGAGTTAGGAGCTGGTTGAGTTTTAAAACTTCAAGTTTTAGGGACATGGCATGGCTAGACTCCACCCTGGTCTTCTAGGGCAAGGTCTCCACTGCCTTGGGACTGATGCAGATTTGATCCAGAAGGACAGTCACACCAAAGTGCAAGAGCATAGGATTTGGAATAAAGTCAGCAAACAGCCAGTGTCCAGATAACCCTCCTTCAGCAGGTGACTTTGCACCTATGTTGAGGGGAAGAGGAAGGGAAGTGGTGCCCACCTGTTCCTTTGTCCCTGGAGAGGCAATGCCATCTCTTCCATATGGAGGCCAAGAAAATTAAGGCCATTGCACTTTAAGTTCAGCGTTAGCACAAGTACAGCCATCCCAGGCCCCTGTGAATAAGAGCTGAAATTTACATTACTTCAGTTACAGGAAAAAAACCCAGTTTACAGCTTAACGTCCTAGAAAGCCCCATATTAGAATAAGAACAGAGCCCAAGCCAAGGGCAGGAAACCCCATATTAGAATGAGAACAGAGCTCAATACCCTTGAAAGCCCCATATCAAAATGTAAACAGAACTTGAGAAATTCCTCCACCCCTTCTGGCAGTCCCCTAGACCAGCCCTTAAAACTAAGCTGAAACCCACCTCGGGGTCCAAGTCCCTGCTCCGCTGTGCTGGGTATACTTGGACCCAAGCTCGAGCTTGTAAATAAACCCTCGTGTGTTTGCATCGGTGTCGGCTCCTTGGTGGTTTCTCGGATTCGCAATCTTGGGCACGACATTCCAGATGTGCTCAAAGAGGGGGGAACCATCTTTCCTAGTGTGTCCCAGGATATCCTCAGATTGCTCTGTCTGCTCCTGGGTTTTGTACACTCCTTCTCCACAGGAGCACTGCAATGCCCTTAGGGCTTCACACTGGCCATGCTGTGGACCTCTAAAGCTCTAGTCTTTGAGCCCTGCTAGTTGTAAAAACTCAGAAAAATCAGACTCTTGTTTTCCCAGTCAATGGCTTTGGGGAAATGTTTTCCTTGTGCAATACTCTGTGACCAGGGCTCCCTCTCCTTCAAAGCACCTGCAATCTGTTTCTCCTCCAAATCATGTCTCTGTACCTCCTCTCTTTCATGATGTGGCCTCTTCTCTCTTCTAGTTGTGCAGTTTGTTCTGTCAGTCCTCAGACTGATTTCTTGGGTACTCAGAATGATTTGATATTTATCTAGCTGTTTTCAAAGGATGAGGCAAGCCTAGGGTCCTCCTACTGCTCTGCCATCTTTTCTCAACAATAGATAGCCTCCTCAAGGTCCTGGAAACCTTGCTTCCAAAATTCCTTAGAGATTTATGCTATCCCTAGCCCCCTCCCAACTTGAAAGTATATAATGAACCACTCTTCATGACCCCAGTACAGCTCTTTCTGCCCATGGGTCCTGTCCCTATGCTTTAATAAAATCACCTTTTTGCACCAAATATGTCTCAAGAATTCTTTCTCGGCCATCAGCTTTGAATCCTAACATCCTTCCTATATCATATACCCCACACTTTATGCCTGCAGGCCAAAGCACAGTCCCCATATCACCTGGCTCTTGTAGCCAATGGGGCTTCCATTCACAAGTTCCCCTAGGAATGTGGCAAACAAATAGTTATTTACCAACTATCCCCTCAGGGCTCAGCACCAAGAGAACGGACAAGAACACCCATTTACAACTCTTTCCTTGAAATGTGTTTGTCCACATACTTTACAAGCTAATGCCTGAAAGTCAGGCTTCTATCTTAATTCATATCTAGGGGCTGACTACAATCCGCCCCAGAGATGGGAAAGCCAGCAGACACCTCCCCCCACCTTCTCTCTCCAGGCCACTACAACAATAAAACGAAATTTCCAGTCTCTCCCTGGAATGAGCTTATACACACATCTAGTGACTTACATTTTGCAGCTTCCGCTTGAGGAATAAGTCCCTAGATCACATGGCTCTGATAGCCAACAGGGATGCTGTTTCATGAACTGAAATGAAGGGATGTTAATTAGTTACAGAAAACATATGGAAGTATAAAACTCACTAGGTAAAGTAAATTATAGTTAAATTCAGAATAATTTAATGTTGTAATGGTGCTGGGTAAATAATTTTTAACTGAAGTATAAAGGTTAGAAGACAAAAATATTAAAAATAAGTATAACTATAATACTTTTTAATGAATATGCAATGTAATAATATTTAAATTGTGACATCAAAAACAAAGTGGGAGAGAGGCACTTTTGTATGCATTCACAGTTAAATTCTTATAGCTTACAATAGATTGTTATAAATGTAAGATGTTTTCTATAACTCACACGGTAACCACAAAGCAAAAGTCTATCCTAGATATACAAAAAATAAAGAGAAAAAAATCAACGGATACCATTACAGAAAATCATCAAATCGAAAGGAATAGAGTAAGAGAGTAAAAAAAAATTGCAAAATAACCAAAAAACAATTTATGAAATGGCAATAGTAAGTCCGTACCTGTCAATAATGACTTTAAATGTAAAAGGACTAAATTCTCTAGTCAAAAAGCATGGAGTGAGGGATCCTTGGCTGGCGCAGCGGTTTGGCGTCTGCCTTTGGCCCAGGGCGCCATCCTAGAGACCCGGGATCGAATCCCACATCGGGCTCCCGGTGCATGGGGCCTGCTTCTCCCTCTGCCTATGTCTCTGCTTCTCTCTCTCTCTCTGTGTGTGTGTGACTATCATAAATAAAAATAAAAAATTAAAAAAAAGCATGGAGTGATTGGATAGATAAAAACAAAACAATACAAAAACAAGATCCAACTATATGCTGTCTACAAGAGACTCACTTCAGCTTTAGGGAAATACAGAAACTAAAAGTGAAAAGATGGAGAAAGATATTCCATGCAAATAGAAACTGAAAGAAAGTAGGAGTAAACTTATATATGACAAAATACGCTTTAGGATAAAGACTGTAACAAGATACAAAGAAGGTCATTATATAACGATAAAGGTGTCATAAACCAAGATGATATAACAAGTGTAAATATTTATGCACCCATATAGGAGCACCTAAATATATAAAGAATATATTAACAAATCTGAAGGGAGAAATAGACAGCAGTAAAATAACAACATCAGGGAACTTCAATACCCCACCTTCAACAATGGATAGATCATCCAGACTGAAAAGTAATTAGAAAATGTTGGACTTAAATTATATATTAGACCAGATGGATCTAACAAACATGTACATAACATTCCATTAAGCAGCAGCAGAATGCACATTCTTCCCAAATGTGCATGGAATATTCTCCAGGATAGATCATAAGTTAGGCCACAACAAGTCTTATAAATTTAAGAAGACTGGGACACCTGGGTGGCTCAGTGGTTGAGTGACTACCTTCAGCTCAGGGCGTGGTCCCAGGGTCCCACATCAGGCTTCCCTTGAGGAGCCTGCTTCTCCCTCTGCCTATGTCTCTGCTTCTCTTTCTCTTTCTCTCTCATGAATAAATACATAAAATCTTTAAAATATTTTAAGAAGACGGAAATCATATCAAGCATCTTTTCTGACCACAATGGTATGAAATGAATTCAATCACAAGAAGAAAACTAGAAAACTCACAAAAATGTGGAGATTAAACAACATGGTCCTGAACAATCAATGGGTCAAAGAAAAAATTAAAAGGGAAATAAAATATAACTTGAGGCAAAGGAAAATTAAAACACAGTGAATCAAAATTGCATCAAAAGCAGTTCTAAGAGGAAAATTTATAGTGATAAGTGCTTACCTTAAGAAAAAAAGAGAGGTTCTGATCTAAGATGGCAATGTAGGAAGACTCTGAACTCACCTCCTCCACAAAATGCACCATATTACACCTATTTATAAAACAATTCTCCTGAAGAACTGAGGGCTGACTGAAGAGCTTCTGCACAATAAAAGATAGAACTGCAAAAGAACAGCAAGACAGAGACATGGTAACAAAGGGAACCCCCCACTCCTGATGCTGCACACTAGAACGGGGACAGATAGTACCGAGGGACCATGAACAAATTCCTCTGTTCTCAGGCACAGAAAAAAAGGCCACAGTTTAAAAGAGCAACTAGTATTTAAAAGAAACAGCACCGGAACTCTGCCAAATGCAGAGAAAATCCCAGGATTCTCTCAGGGTCAGACAGACTGGGGAACAATACGGTTTACAATCCCTTCCACCTTAAAAGCACAGGCCAGAACAGGGTCCAGAGACACCATACCCTCCTTGCTGCCTCAGTGAGCCTTAGGTCAGTAAACCCACATCAGCTCTGGTCACAGTGGAGCACAGAAAATAAGCTGCAATTTAATACGTCAACTAGCATATAAAAGAGCCAGGCCTACTGCTACAAGTGCTAGAAATATATCAGTAAACACAAAAAATATTCCTGCCCTCATGAAGCACCTTTTAATGGCATCCTGATATCTGTTATGCCCTAAACTAACTCTTCCTGCAGTGTTCTTTCTCACAGTCAATTCTAGTACCATCCAATTAGTTCCATAGCAGGTTCAATCTGAAATCCAGGCTTCAAACAATACCTCCTCTTTATTTTTTTTAATACCTCCTCTTTAAAATTTCTCCCCTATAGGCAATTACCAAATCATACCTCTTACTCCCTACATAACTTCCAAACCTGACCTACTGCAGTATAGCTTTACTTGCCAACAACCCAGTCAAAGCATACCATTATTTGTCACTCAAAGACTAATAGCTTTCTACTTCGTCTATCCATATGCACATTTGTCTTCCCTTCAAACCATTTTGCACACTGTAGGAAGAGTGAACCAAAACAAATTTGTTGGTATGTCATTCCCTTTGAATGGATCACTAAGGCCTTCAAAGTAAAGTCCTAGTCCTTTATCGTGTTATATAACACCTTCTATTACCAGGTCCTGGTACCAGCCTCACTTCTTCCTTGTACTTTATTGCTTGTTATTTCCAAGACTCACTATACCCCTTCCTGATTCTAAGAAACTCATGTTCATGCCATTTGTTCCCTTAAACTGGAAGTCCTTCCTACTCTGCCTTTTATTCATATTTCAAGATTCAGTAGAGATATCATTTCATCTAAGAATTCTTACCTAAACCTAAGGAATGAGTAGCATTCTTTTGTTCTCTCATAATATTCTGTTTCTTTCTCTATCTCCCTTCTTCATACATTTTTAATGAAATTATGTTTTTAGACTTTCTTCTTAGTAATGCTTAGATGCTATTCAAAAGGAAGACATATGGCTCACTAATTTTTGCATTTTAACGTCTAGCATGGTTCCTAGTACTTTGTAAAACTCTATAAATGTTTGTGGGAATTCAATTGAATTACTTTTCTTCCAACTTCATATTTCTTTTATTTTAATGGTTGTATTCTTTTTTATTGAAGCTGCCAAAAAATAGTATAACACCCAGGGCTCATCCCATTAAGTGCCCTCCTCAGTGCCCATCACCCAGTTACCTCATCCCCTGCCGGCCTCCCCGTCCACTACCCTTTGTTCATTTCCCAGAGTTAGGACTCTCTCATGCTTTGTCACCCTCTCTAATTTTACCACTCATTTTCCCTCCTTTCCTTTATAATCCCTTTCAATATTTCTTATATTTCCCATATGAGTGAAACCATATGATGATTGTCCTTCTTCGATTGACTTCATTCAGCATAATACCCTAAAATTCCATCCACATCAAAGCAAATGGTGGATATTTGTCCTTTCTAATGGCTGAGTAATATTCCATTATCTATCTATCTATCTATCTATCTATCTATCTATCTATCTATACCACTCTTCTTTATCCAGTCATCTTTTGATGGACACCAAGGCTCCTACCACAGTTTGGCTATTGTGGATATTGCTGCTACAAACGTTGGGGTGTAGGTGTCCCAGAGTTTCACTGCATCTGTATCTTTGGGGTAAATACCCAGGAGTGCAATTGCTGGGTCATAGGGTAGCTCCATTTTTAATTTTTTGAGGAACCTCCACACTGTTTTCAGAGTGGTTGTACCAGATTGCATTCCCACCAACAGTGCAAGATGGTTCCCCCTTCTCCACATCCTCTCCAACATTTGCTGTTTCCTGTCTTCTTAATTTTCACCATTTTCACTGGTGTGAGGTGGTATCTCATTGTGGTTTTGATTTGTATTTCCCTGATGGCAAGTGATGCAGAGCATCTTCTCCTGTGCTTGTTGGCCATGTGTATGTCTTCTTTGGTGAAATTTGTTTATGTCTTCTGCCGATTTCATGATTACATTTTTGGTTTCTTCAGTGTAGAATTTAATAAGTTCTTCATAGATCTTGGACACTAGCCCTTTATCTGATATGTCATTTGCAAATATCCTTTTCCATTCTGTAGGTTGTCTTTTAGTTTTGTTGACTGTTTCTTTTGCTGTGCAGAAGCTTTTTATCTTGATTAAGTTCCAAAAGTTCATTTTTTGCTTTTGTTTCCCTTGCCTTCATAGATGTATCTTGCAAGAAGTTACTGTGGCCAAGTTCAAAAACGGTGTTGCTTGTGTTATCCTGTAGGATTTTTGGATGCTTTACTCACATTTAGATCTTTTAACGATTTTGAGTTGACTTTGTGTATGGTGTAAGAGAATGGTCCAATTTCACTCTTCTGCATGTGGCTGTCCAATTTTCCCAACACCATTTATTGAATGAGGACTCATTTCTGGGTTCTCTATTCTGTTCCATTGATCTATGTGTCTGTTTTTGTGCCAGTACCACACTGTCTTGATAATCATAGCTTTGTAGTACAGCTTGAAATCCAACATTGTGATGCCCCCAGCTTTGGTTTTCTTTTTCAATATTCCCCTGGCTATTCAGGGTCTTTTCTGATTCCACACAAATCTTAAGATGATTTGTTCCAACTCTCTGAAGAAAGTCCGTGGTATTTTGATAGGGAATGCATTGAATATGTAAATTGCCCTGGGTGGCATTGACATTATCACAATATTAATTCTTCCAATCCATGAGCATGGAATATTTTTCCATCTCGTTGTGTCTTCCTCAATTTCTTTCAGAAGTGTTCTGTAGTTTTGAGGGTATAGATCCTTTACCTCTTTGGTTAAGTTTATTGCTAGGTATCTTATTTTTGGGTGCAATTGTAAATGGGATTGACTCCTTAATTTCTCTTTCTTCAGTGTCATTGTTAGTGTATAGAAATGCCACTGATTTCTGGGCATTGATTTTGTATCTTGCTACACTGCTGAATTGCGTATGAGTTCTAGCAATCTTGAGGTGGAGTCTTTTGGGCTTTCTATGTACAGTATCAAGTCATCTGCAAAGAGGCAGTTTGACTTCTTTGCCATGTGAATGGCTTTTATTTCTTTTTGTTGCCTGGTTGCTGAGGCTAGGACTTCTAGTACTATGTTGAATAACAGTGGTGAGACTGGACATCCCTGTTGTGTTCCTGATCTTAGGGGTAAGGCTCTCAGAATTTTCCCATTGAGACTGATACTTGCTGTGGGCTTTTCATAGATGGCTTTTAAGATGCTGAGGAATGTTCCCTCTATCCCTACACTCTGAAGAGTTTTGATCAGGAATGGATGCTGTATTTTGTCAAATGCTTTCTCTGCATCTATTGAGAGGATCATATGGTTCTTGTTTTTCCTCTTGCTGATATGATGAATCGCATTGATTGCTTTACGAGGGTTGAACCAGCCTTGCATCCCAGGGATAAATCCCACTTGGTCATGATGAATAACCTTCTTAATGTATTGTTGAATCCTATTGGCTAGTATCTTGTTGAGAATTTTGCATCCATGTTCATCAGGTATATTGGTCTATAATTCTCCTTTTTTGTGGGGGTCTTTGTCTGGTTTTGGAATTAAGGTGATGCTGGCTCATAGAATGAGTTTGGAAGTATTCCATCTCTTTCTATGTTTCCAAACAGCTTTAGTAGAATAGGTATGGTTTCTTCTTTAAATGTTTGATAGAATTCCCCTGGGAAGCCATCTGGCCCTGGACTCTTGTGTCTTGGGAGGTTTTTGATGACTGCTTCAATTTCCTCCCTGGTTATCGGCCTGTTCAGGTTTTCTATTTCTTCCTGTTCCAGATTTGGTAGTTTGTGGTTTTCCAGAAATGCATTCATTTCTTCTAGATTGCCTAATTTATTGGCATAAAGCTGCTCATAATAAGTTTTTAAGATTGTTTGTATTTCTTTGGTATTGGTGGTGATCTCTCCTTTCTCATTCATGATTTTATTAATTTGAGTCTTCTTTCTCTTCTTTTTAATAAGGTTGGCTTATTAATGTCCATCCCACGACAAGAAGGATGTCTGTTTAGGAAACTTCTACAATAAACTGAAGTGAGTGTTCAGCATATTGTAGAAAGAATGTTGCACTTTAGGCTGAGGTTAGGCAGCTGTTTGTAGTAAGGACCGCGGAGGAAGCTATAGAACTGTACACTGGTGCTCACTTATAAAAGAACTTTGTTTATCTATCTTATTAATTCTTTCAAAGAACCAACCCCTGGTTTTGTTAATCTGTTCCACAGTTTTTCTGGTCTGTATTTCATAGAGTTCTGCTTGAATCTTTATTAACTCTCTTCTTCTGCTGAGCGTAGGTTTTATTTGCTGTTCTTTCTCCAGCTCCTTTAGGTGCAAGGTTAGTTGTGTAATTTGATTTTTTTCCAATTTTTTGAGGGATGCTGGTATTGTGATGTATTTCCCTCTCAGGACTGCTTTTGCTGTGTTTCAAAGATTTTGAACTGTTGTATCATCAATTTAATTACTTTCCATGAATATTTTTATTCTTCTCTAATTTCCTGGTTGACCGTTTCTCTTTTAGCAGAATGCTCTTTAACCTCCACATGTATGAATTTCTTCCAAATTTCTTCTTGTGATTGAATTCAAGTTTCAAAGCATTATGGTCTCAAAATATGCAGGGGACAGTCCTAATCTTTTGGTATCAGTTAAGACATGATTTGTGACCTAGTATGTGGTCTATTCTGGAGAAAGTTCCATGTGCACTTGAGAAGAATGCATATTCAGTTGGGTTTGGATGTAAAGTTCTGTAAATATCTGTGAAATCCATCTGGTCCAGTGTATCATTTAAAGCTCTTGTTTCTTTGGAGATGTTGTGTTTAGAAGATCTGTCATTTGCAGAAAGCACCATGTGGAAGTCTCCCAGTATTTGTGTATTATTATCTAAGTATGTCTTTACTTTGGTTATTAATTGATTTACATACATGTCAGCTCCCACATTAGGGGCATAAATATTCATGATTGTTAGGTCCTCTTGTTAGATAGATCCTTTAAATATGATATAGTGTCTCTCTTCATCTCTTACTACAGTCTTTGAGATAAACTTCAATTTATGTGATATGAAGATTACTATCCCTGGTTTCTTTTGAGGACAATTTGAATGATAAATGGTTCTCCATCCTTTCATTTTCAGGCTGCAGGTGTCCTTAGGTCTAAAATTAGTCTCTTGTACACAGCAAATAGTGGGGCTTGCTTTTTTATACAGTTTAAACCCTGCATCTTTTGATGGGATTATTAAGCCCATTCATGTTCACAGTTACTTTTGAAAGATATGAATTTAGTGTCATTGTATTACCTATTCAGTCCTTGTTTTTGTAGATTATTTCTTTGTGTGTCCTCTTTCTTTTACAGAGTCCCCCTTAATATTTCTTGCAGAGCTGGTTTGGTGGTCACATATTCTTTCAGTTTCTGCTTATCTTGGAAGCTCTTTTTCTCCTTCTATTCTGAACGAGAGCCTTGCTGGATAGAGTATTCTTGGCTGCATGTTTTTCTCATTTAGGACCCTGAAAATATCCTGCCAGCCCTTTGTGGCCTGCCAGGTCTCTGTGGAGAGGTCTGCTGTTAATCTAATAGTTCTCCCCATATTAACTAGGGATCTGTTGTCTCTTGTTGCTTTAAGGATTTTCTCTTTATCTTTGGAGTTTGCAAGTTTCACTATGAAACATCAGGGTTTTGAACGGTTTTTATTGATTTTTTTGGGGGTATCTTTATCTCCTGGATCTGAATGCCTGTTTCCCTCCCCAAATTGGGGAAGTTCTTAGTTATGATTTGTTGAAATATGCTTTCTGGTCCTGTGTCCCTTTTGGCACCCTCTGGAATCCTAATTAAACATAGATTTTTCCTTCTGAGGCTGTCATTTATTTCCCCTCACCTTTCCTCATATTCTTTTAATTTTTTTCTCTTTTTTCCTCAGCTTCCTTCCTTGCCATCAACTTGTCTTCTATGTCACTCACTCGTTCTACCTCGTTAACCCTCGTTGTTAGGACCTCCAGTTTGGATTGCTTCTCATTCAATTGAATTTTAATTTTGGCCTGATTAGATCTAAATTCTGCAGTCATGAATTCTCTTGAATCCTTTATGCTTTTTTCTAGAGCCACCAGTAGCTTTATAATTGTGCTTCTGATTTGGCTTACTGACATCGAATTGTTATCCCTATTATGTAACTCTGTGGGAGAGAGTACTATTTCTGATTCTTTCTTTTGTGGCGAGTTCTTCTTTCTATTCATTTTGTCTAGTGCAGAGTGGCTTAAAACGAGTTGTACTGGATAAAGGAAGAAAAAAAGAGAAAAACAAACAAACAAACAAAAAGCAAAAAACAAGGAGGTGTATCCTCTGGTTCTATATACTGTAAATCCCTCGACTTCCTCTGGAGCTTTCCAGCGCTGCTTGGTGAAGAACTTGCTTTTCTCCTGTCCTTCCAGCTGGTCTTCTGGGGGAGGGGCCTGCTCTGCTTATTCTCAGGTGTATGCGTGGCTCAGTGTGAGGTGTTTATCCTGTGAGGTGCCTGTTCCCTTGCGGCCCCGCTCTTTCCCAGGCACAGGGTGACACAAGTAGGGACAACACCACTGGTCGTGGCCAGCTCTCCAGCCCTGGAGTTAGCTCCTGCAGTAACTACCATAGTTCTGCGTCTGCACCGGCCTAGATGCTCCTGGACCCAGGGGTGATAACCTCCACAGCTTGCGGGTGCCCGGCAGCAGGAGAGTCCTCCCTGTCTTGTGCCCTCCCCATCCACCTGTCCCAGGGGAAAGCACTATGGTGGGTTGTGTCTGCTTGGTGCCCTGGGATCTGGGGCCTGTGCTACTGGAATCACGCTCCCGGGCCAGGGCTCCTATAGGCAGTGGGGCACAGCCCCCTCCTCTGGAGCGGCTGCCTGAGCTTCTCCTGAGGCCCTGCCGAGCACATGCTCCAGCCCTTTACCAAGCTCAGCCAACAGTCTGTGGTGTGCTCTCCCCCAGGGCACACTTCCTCTGTTAGTGACCCCGGGAAACTGCCCCTCCACTGCCCCTCCTGCAGTTTTCCCTGGTTTCCCTGCTAAGCACCTTTCTGTTTGGGAAGGATTTAGTGCAGATTTTTAAAGTTCCTGGTTCTCTGGGGCTGGACTTTCCTGTCCAGGAGGCTCCTGCCACCCGGCTTCATCCCAGTTCCTCAGGGGGCCCCTCCCCCACTTGACTCTTTTTTATTTTTTTTCCACCTTCCTACCTTGTTAGAAGCACAAACTCTTCTCTCTGTAGCGTTCCAGCTGTTCTCTCTTTAAATCTCAGGCCGTAGGTTTTCAGGATGATTTGAAAGTTATCTAGGTAAGTTGGTGGGGACAGGTGACTTGGGGACCCTACTCCTCCGCAATCTTGCCCCACCCACTGTAATAATAATATTTAACATAAGATCTGCCCTATTAGTAAATTTTCAAGTATAGAATACAGAATTGTTAACTATAGGCATTAAGCTACATAATGGATCACTAGGACTTATTCGTCTTCCATATTTGAATGTTCATACTCTTTCATTAGTACCTCCCCATTTTCTACCCTCTCCAGTTCCTGGCAACCACCATTATGCTTTCTGCTTCTATGAGTTTGCCTATTTTGGATTCCTCATATAAGTGGTGTCATATAGTGTTTGTCCTTCTGTGTCTGGTTTATTTCACTTAGGATAATGTCCTCCAGGTTCATACATGTTAAAATGGTAGATTTTCTTCTTTTTAAAGGCTGAATAATATTTCATTGTATGCATATTTTCTTTATCCGTTTGTCCATTTATGGACACTTAGGTTGATTCCTTGTTTTGGCTATTGTGCCTAATGCTTCAATAAACGTGGTAGTGAAGATACCTCCTTTTAATATCAACCCAGAAGTAGGATCATTGGTTTATATGGCAGTTCTATTTTAAATTTTATAGTACCTTCATACTGTTTCACATAGTGGTCGCACCAATTTACATTCCCATCAAGAGTGTAGATGGGTTCTTGTAGAACATTTTCAGTGAAGAATCAGAGAGGCTCAAATGATAAAATAACTCGTTCCAGATTGATCCTTCCTTCCTTCCTTCCTTCCTTCCTTCCTTCCTTCCTTCCCTCCCTTTTCTTTGCTGTCTCTGTGTGTGCTAAAACCCATGATTGAATAGATTCTTTCTTAAGTAAGGAAGATTTGAGATTGATAACCTTCAAGGATGAAAATGCTACAGTCCTGAATATCAGATCTAGTGCTTGAAACCTCTTAGGATTTCCTAGGTGCTTTTGTATCTGTTGCATTCCTTACAAAAGCCCATGAAGTCATTGGTGTGGGGATTATTATCCTTGTTTAACAGAGGAAGAAACTAAGGCTCAGAGATGTTAAATGATTTTCTTCTCAAGGTTACAGAACCAGTTAATAGGAATATGGGGTTCTTGACGGGATGAGCACTGGGTGTTATTCTGTATGTTGGTAAATTGAACACCAATAAAAAATAAATTTATTATTAAAAAATAGGAATATGGGGAATTGAACCTAGGTCCCCTGACTGCCAGTCCAATGCTGTTTTTGAAGGGGCCATGAATAGTTTCATATCATTTTATGGACCTGGGTCAGAGTCATGTAGAAATTTGGAAGGCAGATTTGGGCCAGCTTACTGAGGGCCTCACATTCAACACAGAGTAGTTTGGACTTTTCCTGGTAGGTAGTGGAAAGCCATAGAAAGATTTTGAACACTGAGTAGTTTGGCCTTTTCCTGGTAGGTAGTGGAAAGCCATAGAAAGATTTTCAACACTGATTTTGAGTCACTGAGAGTGACTATGCTCATTGATTGGTCTTCCTTGTCACTTCAGTACTCGCTATTTGGCATTTAAAATCAAGCTGACAAGTTAGTTCTACACCTCTATCAGCAAGTTAAGAATGTGGTAGTTTGTGGTCAAACTGTTTATGTACTTTCTTTTAACAGTTTTTCTCTCAGTTGTTTTCTGTTTTATTTAAGGGCATTCCAGTCATTTCCATCTGTCCTCCATTAGTGGCCAAACTTAAAGGAGGCCTTGTCTTCCTTCCACCCCCAACCCCATTCTGCTTATGAGAAAGCTGGTTTCTTTGATTCTGAAATCAGACCTAGCCAGGGAAGTAGACACAATCACTTTGGACATGGAACACTGAAATGGTGATTAATCTTCTTCCTGAACATTCTTGTCAAATACTTACTTCACCTCACACTTTCTTCATTTCTCAAAAACATCTGGCGTGCAGCTTTTCCCCCTCCTCCATTCTACATGTTGCCTAATCTCCCCCATTGTCTTCTATTTTTGCTACTTGGTAAAGAAAATGCTAAAAGCAAAATGAGGGTGTCAATGAGCCAGAAGCCTGATGCCACTATAGATCCCCACTACAGCTTTGGGGAGAGCAGGTTAGAGATCATCGCCATTTTACTGGAGGAAAAGAAGACATATTTCAAAAACTACCTAGAAATTAATGAGAGAAAATAATATGGAGCAAAGATCCAGAGCTCTTAATGCCCTGGGCAGTACTCTGCCCTGCATGCCATGCTTATTAAAGATGTAGACACTGGGGCTCAGAAAGCTGAGGTAAACTGGTGAAGGTTGCAGAGGCAGTAAGTTGTGAAGCCAAGATCTAACCTGTCTTGGTTGCCCTGTAGTATGGAAAAAGTCACGACAAGAACTACTACACACTACAGGACTTCAACTTTAATGTTTTAAACTTTTCATTTTGAAGTTATTTTAGACTCATTAAACATTGCAAATATAGCACAGAGAATTCTTGTGTATTATTTACCCAGCTTCCCCCAGTGATGTCATCTTACATCACCATGGTATGTTTTCAAAACCAAAATCAATATTGGTACAATACTATGAACCAAATTATATACATTTGTTATGGACTGAATTGTTTTCCCCCACCCCAATTCATATGTTAAAGCTTTAACCCCCAACATGGTTATATTTGGAGATAAGGCTTTTAGGATCCTTAATCCTTTTTAAGGGTTAAATGAGGTTATAAGGGTGAGGACCTAATCTGATAGAACTGGTGTCCTTATAAGAAGAGGAAGAAACATCAGTGCCCTCTCTACATGTGCATGCAGAGGAGAGGCCACATGAGGACACAGAGAGAAGGTGGCCATAGTCAAGCCAGGAAGAAGACTCAGAAGAAACCAATCTTGACACCTTGATCTTAGATTTTTAGTCTCCAGAACTGTGAGAAGATAAATTTCTAGTGTTTAATCTGCCCAATCTGTGCTGTTTTGTTATGGCAGCCCAAGCAGACTAATATAACCTTATTTTGTTTCATGAGTTTTTATATGCATTAGTTTCATTTTTGGTATATGGTATATGGTTTTCTAGGGTGGCCATAATGAAAATACCATAGACTGGGTGACTTAAATAGCAATTTATTTCTCACTGTTTTGAAGGCTATCCATATAAAATCAAGGTGTTTGTAGGGTTGATTTAAATATGAGGTCTCTTTCATTGGCTTGCAGATAGCTACCCTTTTGCTGACTGTTCACATGGTCATCATTCTGTGCACATGTGCTCCTAGTGTTACTCAGTGTGTCCTAATCTCATCTTCCTATAAAAACACCAATCAGATTGGACTGGGGGTACACCTTAAAGATCTCATTTACTTTAATCACCCCTTTAAAGGTCTTATTTACAAATACAGTCACATTCTATGGTACTGAGGGTTAGAACTTCCATATGAGATTTGAGGGCACATAATTCAGTCCACAGCAAGTGTATGACATTTTATTATATGTATAAGTTTGTTAAGAAATACCACAATTAGGATAAAGAACTATTTTACCAGCACAAAGAAATTTTACAGTGTTGCCACTTTATAGTTACACAGTCCCTCATCCCTAATAATTGATACCACTGATGTCTTAATCATCACTATAATTTTGTCATTTTAAGAATACTATCTAAATACAATCATACAGTATGTGACCTTTTGAGTTTTATTTCCACTCAGCAATCCATACATATATGAATCTCCCTTGAGATCTATACAAGTTATTACATGTGTTAATAGTTTGTTCATTTTTACTGCTAAATAGTATTCCATAGTATTGGGTGTACCAAGGTTTGTTTATATATTCATCAATTTAAGAATATTTGGGTTACTCCTAGTTTTTGGCTACTACAAATAAAGCTGCTATGAACATTCATGTACAGATTTTTGTGTAAATATAGGTTTACTTATCTCCAGAATATATACCCAGAAGTGTGATTGCTGTATGTTAGTTGCATTTTTAGTTTTTTTTAAGAAGGTGCCAAAATATTTTCCAGAGGGGCTACACCATTTTACATGCTTAAAATGATGTATGAAATATCCAGTTTTTCCACATCTTCATCAATATTTGGTGTTATCACTGTTTTTGATTTTATGCACTCCAACAAGTATGAAGTGGTATTACATTGTGTTTTTAACTTGCATTTCTTTAGTGGCTAGTGATATTGACCAAATATCTCTTCATGTTTCTTTTTACCCATTTTCTAATTGAAATTTTTGGTGTATATTTTACTGTTGAGTTTTAGAGTACTTCATTTATTCTAAATGAAAGTCCTTTCTCAGATAATGTGGTTTTCAAATATTGTCTCCAGTATGTGGCTTGTCTTTTCATTTTCTTAATGAGATCTTTCATAGGATGAGAATATTTTGTTTTGTTGAAGTAGAGTTTATTAAAGTTTTCATGGCTATTGCTTTGGGTGTCATGTCTAAGAACCCTTCACCAAATCCTAGGTCCTGGATATTTTCTCTTATGTTACCTTCTAAAAGTTTTATAGTTTTGTGTTTTATATTTAAGTGTGTGCCGTTTTGGGTTTTCATATAAGATATGAAGTTTAAGTTGAGGTTCATCCTATACTCAAAAACCTCTGAATGTTTCAACTTCTGGGGAATATGGCAGAGTAGGAGGACCCAAGCCTCATTTTAACTCATGGATACAACTAGATAACACTCTCATCAGAGTAAACAATCCAGAAAATGACCCAAAGGCTGGCAGAATAAACTCCATAACTAAGTGTACAGAAGAGGCCACACTGAAGAGATAAGAAGGGTGGAGACATAGTTGGGAACTGAACAGACTTGCAGGACTGTGTGTAGGAGGGAAGGATGCCTTGGGCATGGAGAGGAGAGAGAAACAGACACCACACCAGGGAGCCCAAATGGAGAAGACAAATCCCCATTAATGTTTGGCTTTGGAAACCAGAGAGGCTGAATTTTTTTTTATTTTAATTTTTTTTATATAAAGAGAGGCTGAATTTTATGGGTTCTAACAACCAGTGGGATTAAAACCTGGAATTAAAAAAAATCGGTAGGCTTGGCTCTGGGAGAGCTGTTGGGTGAGAGGAAACTGAGTCTCTGCCCTTACAGAGATAGCACAACAAACAGCCTGAGGAGATACAACATGGAAGCAGCAGTTTGAAAAGTGCATGGGGCTTATGAGAGGGAGAATTATTTACTAATTTCAGAGCACATCAAGAGATGATAGAAATCTCTGGGGAATTCCTCCAGGAACAAAGGAACTAGCAAGCACAATTTCCCTCTTCTAGCTCCCCAGTGTAAACACGCATGTCCACTTGTGAGACTTGCTATCTAAATTGCTAGCAATCCCACCCTGTACCCCCAGGCTGTGCTTCTACCAATTGATCCCTCATGATGGCTTGGCTCAGTCCAGGTGTGGCAGGACACCTCCCACAGAGGAACTACTGTGTGAAAAGCTTGTTAGCATTTCCTCCTGGCCACTGCAGGTGTAGGTTCTTGCCTACAGAAGACCATAGGGTGCAAAGCTTGCAAGCACCACTGCCCTGATGCCCTGTTTCCCCCTGGAATGTGCTTCAGCAGATCTGTTCTCTCCAATATCCTTTGTCCAGATCCCATACAGGACAGTGCCACATGTCTGGCAGTTTGCATGCAGTTCTTACAATGGCCAACACCACTCCAA
Source organism: Nyctereutes procyonoides (assembly GCF_905146905.1). Classification (NCBI taxonomy): domain Eukaryota; kingdom Metazoa; phylum Chordata; class Mammalia; order Carnivora; family Canidae; genus Nyctereutes; species Nyctereutes procyonoides. The sequence continues at coordinate 58,374,286 of NW_026575125.1, read as the reverse complement.
AGTGACTCCTGCCCAGAGAAAGTTAAACATAACCACACACAAGAGTCACATGGGTACCCCAGCCAGTGGATTGGAGGAAAACTGGTCTGACTGCAGGCACCACCCAAGAACAAAAGATATTCAGGGGATAATACAGGGAAAGTGCCCTGCAGTTTGGTGATATTGCATCTATGATAAACACCTGGTTGATTCAACTCAAGCCCAATGCATCTCCAAACTGGCTCACTAAAACTTCAGGGACCAAACAATCCCCACAAAAATCAAAGAAAGCCATTGCAGATGACTGGAATGAAGGAAAAATAAGCTCAGGCACAATAGCAGGGTAGATGCATCACATGTAGGAGACACTAATGACATGCAAGGTTTTGGTGAACAGGAAACACTGCATGGCAGGGCACTACAGGACCTCTTCTTCATAATGCCATTACTTTCAAATGCATACTATGTGGCTGCCTTTCCTAACACACAGAAACAGACATGGATCATTAGACAAAATGAGAAGAAAGAGGAATATGTTCCAAATGAAAGAACAGGATAAAATCACAGCAAGAGACTAAGCAAAACAGAGGCAAGTAATATACCTGATAGACAATTAAAATAATTAACATAAATATACTCTTTGGGTTTGAGAAGAGAGTGGAGGACATCAGTGAGAACCTTACCAATGATAAAAGCCAGTCAGAGATGAAGAACACAATGAACTAAATTAAAAGTACACTAGATGAAGCAGAAGAACAAATCAGTGACATGGAGGACAGAGTAATGGAAAGTAATCAAGTGAAGCAGATGAGAAAAAATTATGCAAAATGAGAGTAGACTTAGGGAAATCAGGAACAGCATCAAATGTAATAACATTTGAATTATAGGGATCCCAGAACAAAAAGAGAAAGAAAGGGGGTAGAAAATTTATTTGAAGAAATAATAGCTAAAAACTTCCCGAATCTGGGGAATGAAACAGAAATCTTGATCCAGGAGACACAGAGATCCCCCAACAAAATGAATCCAAGAAGTTCACACTAAGAGACATTGCAATTAAGATGACAAAAAGTAGTGACAAAGAGAGAATTTTAAAAGCATCAAGAGAAAAGAAAACAGTTATACACAAGGGAAACCCAATAAGGCTATGAGCTGATTTTGTAGCTTTGTAGGCCATAATGGAGTGGCATGATATATTAAAAGTGATGAAAAGGAAAAATTTGTAGCCAAGAATACTCTATACAGCAAGGCTATCATTCAGAATAGAAGGAGAGATAAAAAGTTTTCCAGAAAAACAAAAGTTGAAAAGAAAAATGAAAATAACACAACAGACCAAATCCTTGAGATGCAGCAACCAATTCCAATTCTGCAAAGGGTTACAATAGGGTTGTGCTGCACTGATGAGCTGGGAGAATGGGCTCGGTGGCACATTCAGATGGAGCTTAGTGACACGTGAGCATGGAATTTCACATGGACATTCTGGCTTTAGCATTGTCTATAATGACTAGCACATCTACAGTGGCTGCAAGGAAGAGTGTCAACTTTTAGTCTCAGGAACCACTCTGGTGAGAAATTCCCTGCACAAGGGCACAGCATCTTCTGGTTGGCAGGCTATGCCCTGGCATTGCTATAGACCTGGGTTTCCCCAAGCAGGCCAGGCCAGACTGAAGTTCAATCATGCACATAGACATCAGAGCTTGTGCCTTTAATCAACGTTATTGTGTATCACAGACCAGATTCTTACATAAGAACTAGGCCTCCCTTTCCCTGGCTGTCTTTGGTGGTGAGTGGGATCTAAGAGGTAAATCTCTCACCATGTAGGCCTTCCTCAAGAAGCAAGAAAAATCTCAAATAAACAACCTAACCTTGCATATAAAGGAACTAGACAAACAAGAACAAATAAAATCTAAAACCAGGAGAACGAAGAAAATAATAAAAATTAGGACAGAAACAAATGAAATTGAAACAAAAAATAATAGAACTATCAATGAAACCAGGAGCTAGTTCTTTGAAAAGATGAACAAAAGTGATAAACTTTAGTAGGCTCATCAAAAAAAAGAGTGGTATTCTAGGAGGGGGCAAGATGGTGGAAGAGTAGGGTCCCCAAGTTATCTGTCCCCACCAAATTACCTAGATAACTTTCAAATCATCCTGAAAACCTACAAATTCGGCCTGAGATTTAAAGAGAGAACAACTAGAATGCTACAGTGAGAAGAGTTTGCGCTTCTATCAAGGTAGGAAGATGGAAAAAAAAAGAGTGGTATCAAATAAACAAAATCAGAAATGAAAGAGGATAAATGATAACTAACACTAGAGAAATAAAAACAATTGTTAGAAAGTGTTTTGAAAAATTATATACCAACAAATTGGACAAGAAGAAATGGATAAATTCCTAGAAATATAATACCTCCCAAAACTGAAACAGGAAGAAGTAGAAAATTTGAACAGACTTATTACCAGCAATGAAATTGAATCAGAATTTTAAAAACTCACAACAAACGAAAGTCTAGGAAGAGATGGCTTCATAATTGAATTCTCCTAAACATTTAAAGAAGAGTTAATACCTATTCTTCTCAAACTATTTCAAAAAAATAGAAGAGGAGGAAAATTTCCAAATTTATTCTATGAGGTCAGGATTACCCTGATACCCAAACTAGATAAGGTTGCCACAAAACAAGAGATCTCCAGGCCTATATCTCTAATGAACATACATACAAAAATCCTCAACAAAATATTAGCAAACTAAATCCAACAAACACATTAAAAGAATCATTCACAATAGTCACGTGGGTTTTAATTCCTAGGATGAATGATTGGTTCAACCAATCAATGTGATACATCACATCAATGAGAGAAAGGATAAAAACCATATGATCATTTCAATAAATGTAGAAAAAGCAATTGACAAAGTACAACATTCATTCATGGTAAAAACATTCAACAAAGTAGATTTAGAGGGAAGATACCTCAACATACTAAAGTCCGTGCATGGAAAAACCACAGCTAACATACTCAATGATGAAAAACAGAGCTTCCCCCTAAGATGAGGAATAAGACACATATGTCCACTCTCACCACTTCTTTTCACATAGTACATAAAGTCTTAGCCACAGCATTCACTCAAGGAAAAGGAATAAAATGCAACCAAATTGGTAAGAAAGAAGCAAAACTTTCACTATTTGTAGATGACATGATTCTCTATATAGAAAAACCTAAAGACTCCACCAGAAAACTACTAGAATTGATAAATGAATCAAGTAAAATTGTAGGATAAAAAACAAATATACAGAAATCAATTGCATTTCTATACAGCAATAAGGAACTAGCAGAAAGAGAAATTAAGAAAATAATCCTATTTACAATTGTACCCAAAATAATAAAATACCTAGGAATAAACCTAGCCAAGGACGTAAAAGACCCATACTTTGAAAACTATAAAAATGTTGATGAAAGAAATTGAAGATGATGCACAGAAATGAAAAGACATTGCATGCTCATGGATTGGGTGAAAATTTTTGTTAAAATATCCATAATACCCAAAGCAATCTACAGATTTAATGCAATCCCTATAAAAATACCAACAGCATTTTTCACAGAGCTAAAACACACAATCCTAACATGTTTATGAAACCACAAAAGGCCTCAAACAACCAAAACAATCTTGAAGAAGAAGAAAAAAAGCTGGAGGTATCACAATTCTAGGTTTCAAGTTACACTACAAACCTGTAGTAAACAAAATGGTATGGTAGTGACACAAAAATAGATGCATGAATCAGTGCTACAGGATATAAATCCCAGAAAAAAAACCCAATAATTGTGTGATAAGTTAATCTTTTTCAAAAGAGGTAAAACTATGCAATGGAGAAAAGACAGTCTCTTCAACAAACGGTGTTGGGAAAACTAGATAGCTACAAGCAAAAGAATGAAACTAGACCACTTTTTTTAATACCATACAAAAAAGTGAACTCAAAGTGGATGAAAGATCTAAATGAATTATCTGAAACCATAAGAATCCTAGAAAAGAGAACAGGCAATAGTTTCTCTGACATTGGTCATAACAACATTTTTCTAGATATATCTCCTGAGGCAAATAAATAAAAGTGAAAATAAACTATTGGGACCAACTACATCAAAATAAAAGTATTTTTCTACAGTAAAGGGAACAATCAACAAAATTAAAAGACAACCCACTGAATGGGAGATGATACTGTCAAATTTCATATCCATTAAAAGCTTAGTATCCAAGTAAATAAAGAAGTGATACAACTCAACACCCAAAACCAAATAATCCAATTAAAACATGGGCAGAATATGTCAACATTCTACGAAAAAGATGTACAGATAGCCAACAGACACATCACAAGGTGATGAACATTAATCAGCATCAGGGAAATGCAAATAAAAACTATAATGAGATATCACCTTATACCTGTCAGAATGACCAAAATTAAAAATACAAGAATCAACAAATGTTTGCAAGGATGTGGAGAAAAAAAGAACCCTCCTACAGTGTTCGTGGGAATGCAAGCTGATGCAGCCACTGTGGCAGAAAGTATGGAGTTTCCTCAGAAAATTAAAAGTAGAATGAACCTATGATTCAGTGAGTGTGCTACTGGATATTCTACCCCACAGATTAAAAAAATAACACTAATTCAAAGGAATACGTGCACTACTATGTTCATAACAACATTACTTACAAAAGCCAAATTATGGAAGGAGCCCAAGTGTCCACCAATAGATGAAGGGATAATGAAGAGGTGGTATATACATATATATGTATATACCACCATACATACATATGTATGGAATATTACTTAGGCATAAAAAAGAATGAAATCTTGCCATTTGGACAACATAGATGGAGCTTGAGAGTATAATGCTAAGTGAAATAAGCCAGTCAGAGAAAGACAAATAGCATTTGATTTCACTCATATGTGCAATTTAAGAAACAAAAAAATTAACAAAGGAAAAAACAGAGAGAAACCAAGAAACAGACTTGACTATAGAGAACAAACTGATGATTACTAGAGGGGAGGTTGGTGGGTGATAGGTGAAGTAGGTGATGAGAATTAGAGTACACTTATCATGATGAACACTGAATAATGCGTAGAATTGTTGAATCACTATATTGTAAACCTGAAACTAATATAACACTGTGTTAAGTATGTTGAAATCAAAAGAAATATTTAATAAAAATGAAACACCCCCCCCATTTCCAATGCAATACAACAAACAAAAAAACCCTCTGAATATTTCCCTTGACCTAGAGGATAAGTCTAATTTCTTTACTCTGGCATTCCAGGTCCTCTAGGATCAGGACCTAGCTCAAAATTCCTTCTCTTTTCCTTTGTTTTCCTACCTTAGGCACTATGGCATGTTCTCTATGGCTCAGTTTTCTCATTTGTAAAATGAGGATACTAATAGTACCTACTTTATATTGTTGTTGTGAAGATAAAAATTGAGTTACTTCATTTAAGTAGCACAGTGACTTGCAAATAGTGCTCAACAAATGTTAGTTCTTACCGTTATAACACAAAATGTTTACTTCAGATAAATTTTCCATCTGTTAGCCTCATTACCTCATTTTCTCCTTTTAGAAATTGTTAGACTCCTCATCTTTCAAATTCCTACCTGTATTTGTGGTTGCCTCGTTGGTATAACAGTAAAGATTAACTGGAAAGGGGATAAAAGACATAAATACTAGCTAGGCTGAAATTGAAAATGCATAAAACAAAATTTGAAACCAACTGGATGTAATTATCAGAAGGATGGAAGAAGCAAAGGAATGACTAAGTAATATAGAAGACAAAATTATGGAAAGCAACAAAGCTGAAGAGAAGAGGGAAAGAAAAATATTAGAACATGAATGTAGATTTAGCGACTCCATAAAGAACAATAACATTTATATCAGAGGAGTCCCAGAAGAAGAGAGGGAAAAGGGGGCAGAAGGTTTATTTGAGGAAATTATAGCTGAAAATTTCCCTAATTGGGGAAGGAAACAGACATTTAAATCCAGGAAGCACAGAGACCTCCCATCAAAACCAACAAAAGCAGACCAACAGCAAGACATATCATAGTCAAATTTTCAAAGTATACGGATAAAGAAAAACTCTTAAAAGCAGCAAGATAAAAGAAGTCTCTAACTTACAAGGGAATACAAGCAAGGTTAGCAGCAGATCTCCACAGAAACATGGCAGGCCAGAAGGCAGTGGCATGACATATTCAATGTGCTGAATGGGAAAAAATATGCAGCAAAGTATACTCTATTTAGCAAGGTGGTCATTAAGAATAGAAGTAGTTTCCCAGACAAACAAAAACTGAAGGTGTTTGTGACCACTAAACCAGCCTTGCAAGAAATTTAAAAGGGAACTCCTTGATAGGAATAGAAAGACCAAAAGCAACAAAGACCAGAAAGGAATAGAGAAAATCTCAGGAAACCATGTCAAAACAAGTAATAAAATGACACTAAATTCATATCTATCAATAATTTCTCTGAATGTAAATAGAGTAAATGCCCCAATCAAAAGACATAGGGTGTCAAAATAGATAAAAACACAAGACACATCTATATGCTGCCTATAAGAAATTCATTTTAGACTTATAGACACCTGTAGTTTGAAAGTGAGGGGATGGAGGAACATTTATCATGCTAATGGGCATCAAAAGAAAGCTGGAGAAGCCATCCTTATAACAACCAAACTAGATTTTGAACCAAAGACTGTGTAAGAGATGAAGGACACTATAACATAATAAAGGAGTCTATCCAACAAGAGGATCTAATAATTGTAAATATTTATGTCCCTATCTTGGAAGTACCCAAACATATAAACCAATTAATAGAAAACTTAAAGAAACTCACTGATAATAATACAATAATAATAGGGGACCTTAATGCTCCACCCCCAGCAATGGACAGGTCATCTAAACATAAGATCAATAAGGAAGTATGTGCTTTGAATGACACACTGGACCAGATGGGCATCATAGATATATTCAGAGTATTTCATCCTAAAGCAGCAGAATATACATTATTTTCAACTGCATATGGAATATTCTCCAGAAAAGATCACATGCTTGGTCACAAATCAGGACTCATCCAGTATAAAAATATGGAGATCATACTGTGTATATTTTCAGAACACAAAACTAGGAAATATGAAGTCAACCACAAAAAGAAATTTGGAAAAATCACAATTGCATGGAGGTTAAAGAAGGGTCAACCAGGAAATTAAATAATAAAATATATGGAAGCAAATAAAAATGAATACATGACAGTTCAAAATGTTTGGGGTAAAGCAAAAGAAGTCCTAGGAGGGAAGTATATAGCAATGCAGGCCTTCCTCAAGAAATAAGAAATGTCTCAAATATACAACCTAACCTTACACCTAATGCAGCTGGAAAAAAAAAGAGTAAATAAAGCCTAAATGTAGCAAGAGAAGAGAAATAATAAAGATTAAAACATATCAGCAATATAGAAATCAAGAAAACAGAACAGATCAATGATACTAGGAGCTGATTCTTTGAAATAATTAATAAGATTGATAAACCCCTAGCCAGATTTCTCAAAAGTAAAAGATAAAGGACCCAAATAAATAAAATAATCAATTAAAGAGTAGAAATCACAGCCAACATCAAAGAAACACAAATAATTTTAAGAGAACATTATGAGCAACTATACACCAACAAATTAGGCAATCTGGAAGAAATGAATGCATTGCTAGAAATATATAAGCCACCAAAACTGAAAAAGAAGAAGTAGAAAATTTGAACAGACCAATAATCAGCCTAGAGCCAGATGACTTCCCAGGGGAATTCTACCAAACATTTAAAGAAGAATTAATAGCATTCTTCTGAATCTGTTCCAAAAAAATAGAAATAGAAAAAAACTACCAAACTCATTCTATGAAGCCAGCATTACCTCAATCCCCAAACTAGAAAAAGACCTCACCAAAAAGGAGAATTACAGACCCATATCGCTGATGAACATGGATGCAAAAATTCTCACTAAGATACTAGTTAATAGGATCCAACTATATTAAAAGGATTATTCACCATGACCAAGTGGGATTTATTTCTAGGCTGCAAGAGTGGCTCAACATCTGCAAATAAAACAATACGATACATCACGTTAATAAAAAGAAAGGACAATAATGATATGATCCTCTCAATAGAGGCAGAAAAAGCCTTTGACAAAATATAATATCCTTTCTTAATAAAAACCCTTCAAATGTAGGAATAGAGGGAACTTAACATCATGAAGGCTACATACAAAAGACCCACAGCTAATATTACTCTCAAAGGGGAAAAACTAAGAGCTTTTCCCCTAAGGTCAGGAACACGGCAGGAAAGTCCACTCTTATCACTGTTGTTTGACATAGTATTGGAAGTCCTAGCTTCAGCAATCAGACAACGAAAAGACAGAAAAGACATCCAAACTGGCAAAGAAGTCAAACTTTTACTTTCACAGACTACATGATACTCATTGTAGGAAACGCAAAAGAAGTGTGCCTGGGTGGCTCAGTTGGTTAAGCATCTGCTTTCGGCTCTTGTCATGATTCCAGGGTGCTGGGATCAAGCCCTGCATCTGGCTCCCTGCTCAGCAAGGAACATGCGTCTCCCTTCCTCTGCTGCTCCCCCTGCTTGTGCTCTCTTGCTCCTTCCCTCTCTCTCTAATAAATAAACTCTGTCTTGTCATTTTGGAGGAAAAAAGTAATGATAGAAATAATAAAAAAATTAAAGATTGAAAAAAATTAAAAATTAAAATAAAATAAGATAGAATAAATAAAGGAAGCTAGATCCTAGGTATATTTTGGTCTGCTTGTTATGAGAAGCCTGTTACAAAAAAGGTAGAAAGAGAAGAAAAAGAAAGAAAGAAAAAAATGAAAAATTAAAATATATATAAAATAAAAAATATAAAAAAACTTGTATTCAGAAAAGGAAATGAAAGACAAAAACAACAACAAAAAAAGGAAACAAATGACAAAATAACCCCAGAGGAAGCTAGATCCTGTTTCTCCTAGAATTGAAGCTTTCCAGCACTCTAAAATCAGCAGACTTGGGGCAGTCCAGATGGCTTAGTGGTTTAGCGCCACCTTCATCCCAGGGTGTGATCCTGGAGATTCCGGATCGAGTCCCACATCAGGCTCCTTGCATGGAGCCTGCTTCTCCCTCTGCCTGCGTCTCTGCCTCTCTCTCTCTCTCTCTCTCTCTCTCTGTCTGTCTCTCTGTCTCATAAATAAATAAAATCTTTAAAAAATAAATAAGTATGTAAGTAAATAAATAAGTAAAATCTTAAAAGAAAAGAAAACACAAAAGACTCCACCAAAGAATTGCTAGAACTGATACAGGAATTTAGCAAATTTGCAGAATATAAAATCAATGCACAAAAGATTGCTGCATTTCTATACACTAACAATGAAGCAGCAGCAGGAGAAATCAAGGAATTGATCCCATTTACAACTGCACCGCAAGTTGTAAGATATGCAGGAATAAACCTAAGCAAAGAGGTAAAGAAGCTATACTCTGAAAACTATAGAGCCCTTATAAAAGAAATTGAGGAAGACACAAAGAAATGGAAAAATATTCCATGCTCATGCATTGAAGGAACAAATATTGTTAAAATGTCAATGCTGCCCAAAGCAATCTATGCATTCAATGCAATCCCTATCAAAATACCATCAACATTTTTCACAGAGGTGGAAAAAATAATCTTAAAATTTGTATCAAACCAGAAAATACCCCAAATAGCCAAAGCATCTCGAAAAAGAAATTCAACGTTGGAGGCATCACAGTTCCAGACTTAAAGCTGTAATCATCAAGACACTATGGGACTGGCACAAGAACAGACACAGATCAATAGAACAGAATAGAGAACCCAGAAATGAACCCACAACTCTATGATCTTCAACAAAGCAAGAAAAAATATCCAATGGAAAAAAGACAGTCTCTTCCACAAATGGTGCTGGGAAAATTGGAGCCATGGGCAGAAGAATGAAACTGGACCCTTTCTTATACCATACAGAAAAATAAACTCAAAATGGATGAAAGACCTAAATGTGAGATAGGAATCCATCAAGATCCTAGAGGAGTACACAGGCAGCAAACTCTTTGAACTTGGCCACAGCAACTTCTTGCTAGACACATCTCCAGAGACAGGGAAATAAAAGCAAATATGAATCATTGGATCTTCATCAACATAAAAAGCTTTTGCACAGCAAAGGAAATAAAACTAAAAGGCAACCTATGGAATGAGGGAAGATATTTTCTCAGGATAAAAAGATTTTGTATAGCAAAGGAACCAGTCAACAAAATTAAAGGCAACCTATGAAATGAGAGAAGATATTTGCAAATGTTTTAACAGATAAAGGGCTAGTGTCCAAAATCTATAAAGAACTTATCAAACTCATCACCCAAAAAACAAAAAATCCAGTCAAGAAATGAGCAGAAGACATGCAGGCATTTCTCCAAAGAAGACATACAAATGGCTAACAGATACATGAACATCACTTGGCATCGGGGAAATACAAATCAGAACCACAACAGAATGCCACCTCACATCAGTCAGAATGGCTAAAATTAACAATGCAGGAAAGACGTTGGCAAGGATACAGAGGAAGGGGAATGCTCTTACACTGTTGTGGGAATGCAAACTGGTGCAGCCACTCTGGAAAACAGTACGAAGTTTCCTCAAAAAAGTAAAAATCGAACAACCCCATGACCCAGAAATTGCACTAGTAGGTATTTATCCAAACAATACAAATATAGTGATTCAGGGACTCCTGAGTGGCTCAATGGTTGAGCGTCCGCCTTTGGCTTGGGGCCTGGTCCTGGAGTCCCGGGATTAAGTCCCATATTGGGCTTCCTGCATGGAGCCTGCTTCTCCCTTGGTCTGTATCTCTGCCTCTCTCTGTCTCTGTCTCTCATGAATGAATAAATAAAATCTTAAAAACAGATTTAAAAAATAGTGATTCAAAGGAGCAAATGCACCCACAATGTTTATAGCAGCAACATCCACAATAGCCAAAATATGGAAAGAGCCCAACGTTCATCAACAGATGAATGGATAAAGAAGACATGATGTAAAAATACAATGGAATATTACTCAGCCATCCAAAAGATTGAAAACTTGTTGTTTGCAAGGATGCAATGCCTTGGATGGAACTAGAGGGTATCTTACAAAGGTAAATAAGTCAGTCAGTGAAAGACAAATACCATATGATTTCACTTATGTGTGGGGTTTAAAAAATAAAACAGGTGAACATTGGGCAAGGCAAGGAAAAATAAGATAAAAACAGAAAGGGAGGCAAACCATAAGAGACTTTTTTTTTCATTTTCTGTCAGTTTTTAAAATTTGTTTTTATTTAAGTTCAATTTGCCAACATATAGTATGACACCCAGTGTTCATCCCATCAAGTGTCCTCCTCCATGCCTGTCATCCAGTTATCCCAACCCCCCATGCACCTCCCCTTTGACAACCCTTTGTTTCCCAGAGTTAGGAGTCTCTAACTTTTCCCACTCAGTTCCCTTCCTTTCCCTTATGGTCTCTTTCACTATTTCTTATATTCCTTGTAGGAGTGAAACCATATGATGGTTGTCCTTCTCCAACTAACTTATTTCACTCAGCATAATATCCTTGTTGGCCATGTGTATGTCTTCCTCAGTTCCATCCACAGTGAAGCAAATGGTGGGCATTCATTGTTTGTAATGGCTCAGTAATATATATATATTACTGATATATATATATATATATCACGTCTTCTTTATCCAGTCATCTGTCCAAGGGCATTGTGGCTCCTTCCTTAGTTTGGCTATTGTGGACATTGCTACTATGAACATTGGGATGAAGGTGTCCCAGCATTTCACTACATCTATATCTTTGGGGCGGATATCCAGGAGTGCAATTGCTGGGTCATAGGGTAGCCCTATTTTTAACTCTTTGAGGAACCTCCACACTTCACCAAAACCTCTGGTGCACCAGGATGGCTGCACCAGTTTGCATTCCAACCAACAGTGCAAGAGGGTTCCCCCTTCTCCACATCCTCTCCAACAGTTGTTGTTTCCTGTCTAGTTAATTTTTGCTATTCTCACTGGTGTGACGTGGTATCTTATTGTGGTTTTGATTTGTATTTCCTGATGGCAAGTGATGCAGAGCATTTTCTCATGTGCTTGTTGGCCATGTCTATGTCTTCCTCTGTGAAATTTCTGTTCATGTCTTCTGCCCATTTCATGATTGGAGTTTTGGTTTCTTGGGTGTTGAGTTTGATAAGTTTTTTATAGATCTCAGATACTAGCCCTTTATCTGATAGGTCATTTGCAAATATCTTCTCCCATTCTGTAGGTTGTCTTTCAGTTTTGTTGACTATTTCTTTTGCTGTGCAGAAACTTTTTATCCTGATTAAGTCCCAAGAGTTCATTTTTTCTTTTGTTTCCCTTACCTTCATAGATGTATCTTGCAAGAAGTAGCTGTGGTCAAGTTCAAAGATGGTGTTGCCTCTGTGTTCTCCTCTAGGATTTTGATGGACTCTTGTCTAACATTTAGATCTTTCATCCATTTTGAGTTTATCTTTGTGTATGGCGTAAGAGAATGGTCTAGTTTCATTCTTCTGTACGTGGCTGTCCAATTTTCCCAACACCATTTATTGAAGAGACTGTCCTTTTTCCAATGGATATTGTTACCTGCTTTGTTGAATATTAGTTGACCATAGAGTTGAGGGCCCATTTCTAGGTTCTCTATTCTGTTCCGTTCATCTATGTGTCTGTTTTTGTGCCAGTACCATAATGTCTTGATGATCACAGCTTTGTAATACAGGTTGAAATCTGGCATTGTGATGCCCCCAGTATTGGTTTTCATATTCAATAGTTCCCTGGATATTTGGGGTATTTTCTGATTCTAACAAATCTTAAGATTATTTGTTCCAACTCTCTGAAGAAAGTCCATGGTATTTTGATAGGGATTGCATTGAATGTCTAAATTTCCCTGGGTAGCATTGACATTTTCATAATATTAATTCTTCCAATCTATGAGCATGGAATATTTTTCCATCTCTATGTATCTTCCTCAATTTCTTTCAGAAATGTTCTGTAGTTTTTGGGTATAGATACTTTACCTCTTTGGTTAGGTTTATTCCTAGGTATCTTATGCTTTGGGGTGCAATTGTAAATGGGATTGACTCCTTAATTTCTCTTTCTTCAGTCTCATTGTGAGTGTATAGAAATGCAACTGACTTCTGTGCATTGATTTTGTATCCTGCCACATTGCTGAATTGCTGTATGACTTCTAGCAATCTTACCTATAGTGAATAAAATGAGAATTTCTGGAGGGGAGTTGGGTAGGGGGATAGGTTAATTGGGGGAATGGGCATTAAGGAGGGCACATGATGTAATGAGCACTGGGTTTTATATGCAAGTGATGAATCACTAAATTCTACCCCTGAAACTAATAATACACTATACTTTAACTAAATTGAGTTTAAATTTAAATAAACAATATGGTACTGGCACAAAAATAGACACATAAATTAATGGAACAGGATAGAAATCCCAGAAACAAAGCCACCATTTTCTGGTCAATTGATCTTCCATAAAAGATGCAAGAATATGCCATGGGATAAAGACAGTCACCACCAATGTTGCTGGAAAAACTGGATAGCTACAAGCAAAAGAATAAAACTGGACCACTTTCTTACACCACAAACAAAAATAAATTCAAAATGTATTAAGGGCCTAACTGGGAGATCTGAAATCATAAAAATCCTAGAAGACAGCATAGATAGAAATGTGCTGTGGTTTTGGCAACATCCTTCTAGATATGTCTCTTCAGGTAAGGGAAATAAAAGCAAAAATGAACAATTGGTACTACATGAAAATAAAGATCTTCTACATAGTGAAGGAAACAGTCAACAAAACTATAAATTAACCTGCAGAATAGAAGAAGATATTTGCAAATAACATATATAATAAAGGGCTACCACTTGGTACTGCATCTCAGTAATAGCATTTTTAATTTCAACCTGTTTAGGTTTTAGTTCTCTTATCTCTCCGGTAAGGGATTCTCTAGTGTTTTCTACGCTTTTTTCAAGCTCAGTTACTAGGTTTATAATCATTGTTGTAAATTTTATTTCAGACATCTTACTTGTATCTGTGTTGATTCAGTCCCTTGCTATGAATATTACCTCTTGGTTCTTTCTTTTTGAGTGATTTTCTCCATCTTCTCGTTTTGTCCAAGAAAAAAAAAAGGAAGAGCACAAAAGAAGAAAAGAACAAAACCAACAATAACAACAACAAAACCCCAAAAAACTAGATCCTGTGTGTGTTTTGGTCTCCTTGTTAAAAGAAACTAGATCTCAAAATAAGAAAGAAGGAAAAAAATATATATGTATAAAACTAAAATAAAATGAAAGGAAGGAAAGAAAAAATAAAATATATTTATAAATTACAAAAAATTGAATAAATAAGAAAATAACTAGGAGGAGGGGCAAGATGGTGGAAAAGTAGGGTCTCCAAGTAACCTGTCCCCACCAAATTACCTAGATAACCTTCAAATCATCCTGAAAATCTACGAATTCGGCCTGAGATTTAAAGAGAGAACAGCTGGAATGCTACAGTGAGAAGAGTTTGCGCTTCTATCAAGGTAGGAAGATGGGGAAAAAAGAAAGAAACAAAAGGCATCCAAGGGGGAGGGGCCCCGCCTAGAGCCGGGTAAAGGCCGGGAAGAGTGCCCCCGGGAGAGGAAAGCACCGTCCTGGAGAAGGAGGAGCTTTACCAATCTTCCCAGACAGGAAGGGGCTCGCAGGGAGTTAGAGCAGGACCCCAGGAGGGCGGGGAGGCCCTCAGGCTCCCTGGGACACTAACAGACACCTGCGCCCCGGGGAGAGTGCACCGCGGAGCTCCCTAAAGGGCTGCAGCGGCACGGCTGGACCCGGGAGCAGCTCGGAGGGGCTCGGGTGAGGCTCAGTGGAGAGGGGGCTGTACTGCCCCGGGAGAAGCTCTGAAGGACTCAGGCGGTGCTCCGTGGAGAGGGGGCTGCCTGGCAGGGAGCACAAATCCAACAGCGCAGGCCCGGGAGCACAGGGCGCCAGGGACACAGCCCAGGATCCGACCTCTTCCAGGGACAGAAAGAGGCCAGGAGGGCCCAGGACAGCAAGGACGCTCCTGCCCAGAGCTGAGCAGATCAGTGGCCCCGCCCCTGGAGCATCCAGGCCCCTGCAGATGGAGAGCTCCATAGTTACGCAGGAGCTGAATCCAGGGCTCCAGAGCTGGCCGCCGCCACTGTGGTTGTTCCTGCTGGGGACTCACGGGGTAAACAACCCCCCCCCCATGTTTCTTTTCTTTTCTTTTCTTTTCTTTTCTTTTCTTTTCTTTTCTTTCTTTCTTTCTTTTTGTTTTTTGATTTCTGTTTGCTTCCCCACCTTTTTTTTCTTTCTTTTTATTCTTTTTTCTTTTTCTTTTTTCCTTCCTTCATTCTCTCCTCTCTTTTTCTCCTTTTCCCAATACAATGTGTTTTTGGCCACTCTGCACTGAGCAAAATGACTAGAAGGAAAACCTCACCTCAAAAGAAAGAATCAGAAACAACCCTCTCTCCCACAGTGTTACAAAATTTGGATTACAATTCAATGTCAGAAAGCCAATTCAGAAGCACTATTATAAAGCTACTGGTGGCTCTAGAAAAAAGCATAAAGGACTCAAGAGACTTCATG
This sequence comes from Nyctereutes procyonoides, assembly GCF_905146905.1. Classification (NCBI taxonomy): domain Eukaryota; kingdom Metazoa; phylum Chordata; class Mammalia; order Carnivora; family Canidae; genus Nyctereutes; species Nyctereutes procyonoides. The sequence continues at coordinate 58,358,615 of NW_026575125.1, read as the reverse complement.
ACTGCAGAATTTAGATCTAATCAGGCAGAAATTAAAAATCAATTGAATGAGATGCAATCCAAACTAGAAGTACTAACAACCAGGGTTAACGAGGTGGAAGAACAAGTGGGTGACATAGAAGACAAGTAGATGGCAAAGAGGGAAACTGAGGAAAAAAGAGACAAACAATTAAAAGACCATGAAGACAGATTAAGGGAAATAAATGACAGCCTGTGGAAGAAAGACCTATGTTTAATTTGGGTTCCTGAGGGCGCCGAAAGGGACAGAGGGCCAGAATATGTATTTGAACAAATCCTAGCTGAAAACTTTCCTAATCTGGGAAGGGAAACAGTCATTCAGATGCAGGAAATAGAGAGATCCCCCCTAAAATCAATAAAAACCGTTCAACACCTCGACATTTAATAGTGAAGCTTGCAAATTCCAAAGATAAAGAGAGGATCCTTAAATCAGCAAGAGACAAGAGATCCCTGACTTTTATGGGGAGGAGTATTAGGTAACATCAGACCTCTCCACAGAGACCTGGCAGGCCAGAAAGGGCTGGCAGGATATATTCAGGGTCCTAAATGAGAAAAACATGCAACCAAGATACTTTATCCAGCAAGGCTCTCATTCAAAATGGAAGGAGAGATAAAGAGCTTCCAAGACAGGCAGGAACTGAAAGAATATGTGACCTCCAAACCAGCTCTGCAAGAAATTTTAAGGGGGACTCTCAAAATTCCCTTTTAAGAAGAAGTCCAGTGGAACAATCCACAAAAACAAGGATTGAGTAGATATCATGATTACACTAAACTCATATCTTTCAATAGTAACTCTGAACGTGAAAGGGCTTAATGACCCCATCAAAAGGCGCAGGGTGTCAGACTGGATAAAAAAGCAGGACCCATCTATTTGCTGTCTACAAGAGACTCATTTTAGACAGAAGGACCCCTACAGTCTGAAAATAAACGGTTGGAGAACCATTTACCATTCAAATGGTCCTCAAAAGAAAGCAGGGTAGCCATCCTTATATCAGATAAACTAAAATTTACCCTGAAGACTGTAGTGAGAGATGAAGAGGGACACTATCTCATACTTAAAGGATCTATCCAACAAGAGGACTTAACAATCCTCAATATATATGCCCCGAATGTGGGAGCTGTCAAATATTTAAACCAATTAATAACCAAAGTGAAGAAATACTTAGATAATAATACACTTATACTTCGTGACTTCAATCTAGCGCTTTCTACACTCGACAGGTCTTCTAAGCACAACATCTCCAAAGAAACGAGTTTTAAATGATACACTGGACCAGATGGATTTCACAAATATCTACAGAACTTTACATCCAAACTCAACTGAATACACATTCTTCTCAAGTGCACATGGAACTTTCTCCAGAATAGACCACATACTGGGTCACAAATCGGGTCTGAACCGATACCAAAAGATTGGGATCGTCCCCTGCATATTCTCAGACCATAATGCCTTGAAATTAGAATAAATCACAACAAGAAGTTTGGAAGGACTTCAAACACATGGAGGTTAAGGACCATCCTGCTAAAAGATGAAAGGGTCAACCAAGAAATTAAGGAAGAATTTAAAAGATTCATGGAAACTAATGAGAATGAAGATACAACTGTTCAAAATCTTTGGGATGCAGCAAAAGCAGTCCTGAGGGGGAAACACGTCGCAATACAAGCATCCATTCAAAAACTGGAAAGAACTCCAATACAGAAGCTAACCTTACACCTCAAGGAGCTAGAGAAAAACAGCAAATACACCTAGCAGAAGAAGAGAGTTAATAAAGATTTGAGCAGAGCTCAACGAAATCGAGACCAGAAGAACCTACACCTAGCAGAAGAGAGTTAATAAAGATTTGAGCAGAGCTCAATGAAATCAAGACCAGAAGAACTGTGGAACAAATCAACAAAACCAGTAGTTGGTTCTTTGAAAGAATTAATAAGATAGATAAACCATTAGCCAGCCTTATTAAAAAGAAGAGAGAGAAGACTCAATTAATAAAATCATGAATGAGAAAGGAGAGATCACTACCAACACCAAGGAAATACAATCGATTTTAAAAACATATTATGGGGGATCCCTGGGTGGCGCAGCGGTTTGGCGCCTGCCTTTGGCCCAGGGCGCGATCCTGGAGACCCGGGATCGAATCCCACATCGGGCTCCCGGTGCATGGAGCCTGCTTCTCCCTCTGCCTGTGTCTCTGCCTCTCTCTCTCTCTCTCTCTCTCTGTGTGTGTGTGACTATCATAAATAAATAAAAGTTTAAAAAAAAACATATTATGGACAGCTATACACCAATAAATTAGGCAATCTAGAAGAAATGGACGCATTCCTGGAAAGCCACAAACTACCAAAACTGGAACACGAAGAAATAGAAAACCTAAACAGGCCAATAACCAGGGAGGAAATTGAAGCAGTCATCCAAAACCTCCCAAGACACAAAAGTCCAGGGCCAGATGGCTTCCCAGGGGAATTCTATCAAACGTTTAAAGAAGAAACCATACCTATTCTACTAAAGCTGTTTGGAAACATAGAAAGAGATGGAGTACTTCCAAATTCGTTCTATGAGGCCAGCATCACCCTAATTCCAAAACCAGACAAAGACCCCATCAAAAAGGAGAATTATAGATCAATATCCCTGATGAACATGGATGCAAAAATTCTCAACAAGATACTAGCCAATAGGATCCAACAACACATTAAGAAAATTATTCACCATGACCAAGTAGGATTTATCCCCGGGACACAAGGCTGGTTCAACACTTGTAAAACAATCAATGTGATTCATCATATCAGCAAGAGAAAAAGCAAGAACCGTATGATCCTCTCATTAGATGCAGAGAAAGCATTTGACAAAATACAGCATCCATTCCTGATCAAAACTCTTCAGAGTGTAGGGATAGAGGGACATTCCTCGACATCTTAAAAGCCATCTATGAAAAGCCTACAGCAAATATCATTCTCAATGGGGAAGCACTGGGAGCCTTTCCCCTCAGATCAGGAACAAGACAGGGATGTCCACTCTCACCACTGCTATTCAACATAGTACTGGAAGTCCTTGCCTCAGCAATCAGACAACAAAAGGACATTAAAGGCATTCAAATTGGCAAAGAAGACGTCAAACTCTCCCTCTTCGCCTCGATGACATGATACTCTACATAGAAAACCCAAAAGCCTCCACCCCAAGATTGCTAGAACTCATACAGCAATTTGGTAGGTGGCAGGATACAAAATCAATGCCCAGAAATCAGTGGCATTTCTATACACTAACAATGAGATGAAGAAAGAGAAATTAAGGAGTCAATCCCATTTACAATTGCACCCAAAAGCATAAGATACCTAGGAATAAACCTAACCAAAGAGGTAAAGGATCTATACCTAAAAACTATAGAACACTTCTGAAAGAAATTGAGGAAGACACAAAGAGATGGAAAAATATTCCATGCTATGGATTGGCAGAATTAATATTGTGAAAATGTCAATGTTACCCAGGGCAATTTACACGTTTAATGCAATCCCTATCAAAATACCATGGACTTTCTTCAGAGAGTTAGAACAAATTATTTTAAGATTTGTGTGGAATCAGAAAAGACCCCGAATAGCCAGGGGAATTTTAAAAAAGAAAACCATATCTGGGGGCATCACAATGCCAGATTTCAGGTTGTACTACAAAGCTGTGGTCATCAAGACAGTGTGGTACTGGCACAAAAACAGACACATAGATCAATGGAACAGAATAGAGAACCAGAAGTGGACCCTGAACTTTATGGTCAACTAATATTCGATAAAGGAGGAAAGACGATCCACTGGAAGAAAGACAGTCTCTTCAATAAATGGTGCTGGGAAAATTGGACATCCACATGCAGAAGAATGAAACTAGACCACTCTCTTGCACCATACACAAAGATAAACTCAAAATGGATGAAAGATCTAAATGTGAGACAAGATTCCATCAAAATCCTAGAGGAGAACACAGGCAACACCCTTTTTGAACTCGGCCACAGTAACTTCTTGCAAGATACATCCACGAAAGCAAAAGAAACAAAAGCAAAAATGAACTATTGGGACTTCATCAAGATAAGAAGCTTTTGCACAGCAAAGGATACAGTCAACAAAACTCAAAGACAACCTACAGAATGGGAGAAGATATTTGCAAATGACGTATCAGATAAAGGGCTAGTTTCCAAGATCTATGAAGAACTTATTATACTCAACACCAAGAAAAAACAATCAATGAAATGGGCAAAAGACATGAACAGAAATCTCACAGAGGAAGACATAGACATGGCCAACACACACATGAGAAAATGCTCTGCATCACTTGCCATCAGGGAAATACAAATCAAAACCACAATGAGATACCACCTCACACCAGTGAGAATGGGGAAAATTAACAAGGCAGGAAACCACAAATGTTGGAGAGGATGCGGAGAAAAGGGAACCGTCTTCCACTGTTGGTGAGAATGTGAAATGGTGCAGCCACTCTGGAAAACTGTGTGGAGGTTCCTCAAAGAGTTAAAAATAGACCTGCCTTATGATCCAGCAATTGCACTGTTGGGGATTTACCCCAAAGATACAGATGCAATGAAATGCCGGGACACCTGCACCCCGATGTTTCTAGCAGCAATGTCCACAATAGCCAAACTGTGGAAGGAGCCTCGGTGTCCATCGAAAGATGAATGGATAAAGAAGATGTGGTTTATGTATACAATAGAATATTTCTCAGCCATTAGAAACGACAAATACCCACCATTTGCTTCAACGTGGATGGAACTGGAGGGTATTATGCTGAGTGAAATGAGTCAATCGGAGAAGGACAAGCATTATATGTTCTTTTTTTTTAACTTTATTTATATATTGGTTTATTTATTTATTTAAGCAGATACCCGCAAGTTTGTCTATTTTTTTTTATAAATTAATTTTTATTGGTGTTCAATTTACCAACATACAGAATAACACCCAGTGCTCATTCCGTCAAGTGTCCCCCTCCGTGCCCGTCACTCATTCACCCCCACCCCCCGCCCTCCTCCCCTTCCACCACCCCTAGTTCATTTCCCAGAGTTAGAAGTCTTTATGTTCTGTGTCCCTTTCTGATATCTCCCACACATTTCTTCTCCCTTCCCTTATATTCCCCTTCACTATTATTCACATTCCCCAAATGAATGAGAACATACACTGTTTGTCCTTCTCCGATTGACTTACTTCACTCAGCATAATACCCTCCAGTTCCATCCACGTTGAAGCAAATGGTGGGTATTTGTCGTTTCTAATGGCTGAGTAATATTCCATTGTATACATAAACCACATTCCTCAAAGAATTAAAAATAGACCTGCCCTACGACCCAGCAATTGCACTGTTAGGGATTTACCCCAAAGAATCAGATGCAATGAAACGCCGGGGCACCTGCACCCCGATGTTTCTAGCAGCCATCTCCACAATAGCCAAACTGTGGAAGGAGCCTTATGCATTATATGTTCTCATTCATTTGGGGAATATAAATAATAGTGAAAGGGAATAGAAGGGCAGGGAGAAGAAATGTGTAGGAAATATCAGAAAGGGAGACAGAACATAAATACTCCTAACTCTGGGAAACGAACTAGGGGTGGTGGAAGGGGAAGAGGGCGGAGGCTGGTGGTGAATGGGTGACGGGCGCTGAGGGGGGCACTTGACGGGATGAGCACTGGGTGTTATTCTGTATGTTGGCAAATTGAACACCAATAAAAAATAAATTTAGTTTTAATAAAAAATTTAATAAAAAAGAAAATAACTAGAAAAATAATAAGATTAAAGAGTAAAAATAGAGCAATATATACTGTTTTCTCCTAGAGCTAAAGCTTTGCAAGCCCTCTGTGATCAGGAAACTCTGTGTGAGCAAGTTGTTTGTGCTGGTCTTCTGTGTAGGGTCCCCCTGTGCTATTTCTGATGTGGACTTGCCCCATTGGAAATGTGCCCCCAGTGCTCAGGGAGGTAGGGCTTGGCGTAAGTGCTATGGACTCCAGTAGGTGGCGCTGTTTTGCTCCCTGAAGACTTTTAGCATTGATGGGTGGGATGAATATGGTGGTATCCCACTCTTCAGCCCCTGAGCTGAAAATTCATACCCGGCACTCTTTAGTGAGCCGTTACAGAAGAGTAATCAGTCACTCTTGAATTCTTGGTTTTCATCCGAACTCTTTCACCCTGCCTTTGTCCAAGCATTTTTATCTCAGGCCCATAACTGAGTTTCAAAACTCAAAAATTTAGGGGCTCTCACTGACAGCCTATCGGTGTTTTCCTTGTGTGTTCCCCCCAGGGAGGGTCTCACCACGCTTATACCTTTTGCTGGACCTGTTCCAGGAAAATGGTCATATGACTGCTTCGGGGTTCAGAGTATATGACAACACAGAGCAGAAATGTGGCACCTAGACTCGCTGTTCTCAGCTCACTCTCACAGTCCTATGCCTGGGAACCATGTCACACTTAGGCACCACCCATTTTTCTTGTGACCTAGATGGGGTCCTCAGATAACAGTGTCACACCTGTGATCTTGTCCTGGTTTCCACCTGAATACCTTGAAGCCAGGCACTTCCCTGAGTGTGGCAGATTTCTAAAAGTTCTACTTTTGCATTCTCCTGCTTATAATACTTTGCAGTGACCTCTTTAAGCAGGCTTATTCCCTGCTGCCATATTGTCAGCTATATCACACCTGATTCAATTCTCTGCATCTCCTACCTTCCAAATGGTAGTAGCTTTTCTACCTGTAGACTTGCAGCATTTGTTTTCTCAGATCTCCAATTGATTTCTCGGGTTTTCCTTATTCTTTTTCTAGCTCCTTTAAGTGTAAGGTTAAAGTGTAGGTTGTTTATTTGAAAATTTTCTTACTCCTTGAAGTAGGCCTGTATTGTTATAAACTTCCTTCAGAACTGCTTTTGGTGAATCATAAAGATTTTGGACTGGTGTATTTTCATCTTCATTTCTCTCCATGTATTGTTTCCTCTTTGATTTCTAGTTTGAACTATTCATTGCTTGGTAGAATTTGTATTTAACCTCCATATGTTTGTGCTCTCCGTATTTTTTCTTGTTGATTTCCAGTTTCATAGCATTGTGGTCAGTATGACTTCAATCTTTTTGAATTTGTTTAGACTTATTTTGTGGCCTAGTATATGATCTATTTTGAAGAATGTTCCATATGCACTTGAAAAAAATGTGCATTCTGCTGTTTTAGGATGGCATGTTCTCAAATATATCTGTTAAATCCATCTGGTTCAATGTGTCATTCAATGCCACTGTTTCCTTATTGATTTTCTGTTTGTGTCATGTGTCATTCCATGTAAATGTGGTGTTAAATTCCCTAATATTAATCTATTCTGTTGATTAGTTCCTTGATTTTGTTTTTAATGGTTTTATGTATTTGTGTGCTTCCATGTTGGGTGCATAAATATTTATAATTGTATCTTCTTGTTGGATTTTCCATTTTGCTATTATGTAGTGTTATTCTTTGTTTCTTGTTATAGCTTTGTTTTAAAGTCTATTTGGTCTAATATAAATATTGCTACCCCAGCTTTTTCTTGACATCTGTTTGCATGATAAATGTTTCTACAACCCCTCACTTTCAATCTGTGTGTTTAGTTCTGAAATGAGTCTCTTGCAGGCAGCATATAAGTGGGACTTTTAAAAATCCACTTTGTCACACTTTTTCTTTTGATTGGAGCATTTAGTCCATTTACATTTGAAGTAATTATTAATAGATATGTATTTATTGTTATTTTGGTACTTCTTTTGTGATTGTTTTGTGTTTTTTCCCTCTGATCCTTTCTTCTCTGGGTCTTTTTCATGGTTTGTTGGCTTTCTTTAGTGATATACTTGGATTCCTTTCTCATTTTTTGCATATGTATTACCCATTTTTTATTGTGGTTACCATTATGTTTGCATATAACATCTTCTTCATGTAGCAGTATATATTAAGCTAATTTTTGCTTAGGTTTGAACCAATTTTTTAGTCCTCTTCCCCATATTTTAGGTATATGATGTCATTTTTTACATCCTTTTATTTTTTGAATTCCTTGTCTGTTTTTTACAATATATTTATTTTTATTGCTTTTATGTTTCAGACTTTTCTTATGCTTACTTAGTCTTCTCTTTCCATTCAGAGTCCCCTTTAACTTTTCTTGTATGACTTTTTAATTGTCATGCATGTCTTTAGCTTGTACTTGTCTGAGAAACTCTTTATCTCTCTTTCTGTTCTGAATGATAGCCTTGTTAAATAATGGATTCTTTGCTGCAGATTTTTTCCCTTTTGGTCCTTTCAATATATCATGCCTCTTTCTTCTGGCCTGCATAATGTCTGCTGAGTGAATTACTAGAATTAGATAGCCTATTGGGGTTTTCCTTGTGTGTAACTACTTTCTTTTCTTTTTCTGCCTAAAAATTCTCTCTTTATCACTACTTTTTGCATTTTAATTATATATTTTTGTGTGGACCTCCTTGGGTTGATTTTTTTGGGGGATGTCTGTGCCTTCTGGGTGTAGATATCTGTTTCCTTCCTCAGATTAGGGAAGTTTTCAGCTATTATTTTTTTGAATAATTTTTCTGCCCCCCCTTTCTCTCTCTTCTGGGATCCCTATAATGTGAAAATTTTCACACTTGAGTCACTGATTTCCTTGCCTATTCTTATTTTGCATATTTTTCTCTCTTCTCTGCTCTAGTTCACTAACTGGTTCCTCCTCTTCCTCTTGCTATTTATTCCATCTTGTGTATTTTAATTGCATTTATTGTGTTCATCTATAATTGGTTCTTTTAAAAAAAATCTCTTAGTTAATTGTCTCACTGATGTCCTCCACTCTTTTCTCAAGCTCAATGAGTATCTTTATGATTATTACTTTAAATTCTCTATCAGGTATATTAGTTATATCTGTTTTACCCAGGTCTCTTACTGTGATTTGATCTGGTTCTTTCATTTGGTACATATTCCTATGTCTCCTCATTTTGTCTAACTCTATCTGTCTCTGTGTCTTAGGAAAGTCGGCTATGTCTCCTACTCTTTATTTTCTATTTTTTTTAATTTTTATTTATTTATGATAGTCACACACACACACACACACACACACACACACAGAGAGAGAGAGAGAGAGAGAGAGAGGCAGAGACACAGGCAGAGGGAGAAGCAGGCTCCATGCACCGGGAGCCCGACGTGGGACTCAATCCCGGGTCTCCAGGATCACGCCCAGGCCAAAGGCAGGCGCCAAACCACTGCACCACCCAGGGATCCCTGTCTCCTACTCTTTAAAGTAATGGCCTTATGCAGAAGTCCTATGGTGGCCTACAGTGCATTGTCCCCTATTCACCAGAATATGGTGTCTTCACCATACAACTTCACGCTTCAGGGGTTGTCTCTCCAGCACCCTGCTGTTGTGTCCTGGCCACTTTTATATTCAGTCTAGTCATCTGCAATGGCTTTCTTTTCATGTTGTGGGTGCTGTTTGGTCCCTGGATGGGTTCGGGTGCATAGTTTTCACAAGGTGTGTGCTGGTCTGTTTGTGAAGTGAGGCCTGCCACTACCCCTGGTTCAGGCTAGCCTGAGCAGATCTACAAAATGCATAAAGAAGGTGGCTTATGCAATTTCTTTAATGGGACTAAGGCTCCACAAAACACATGGGTTGGGAGTTGCAGTGTTGGCAAAGTTTGCTCTGGTTTTCTTGGGGAGGAGACCCTCACACTGCCAGGACTGAGGCAAGTCCAGCTGGAGGGGGTAGTGTAGTGTACACCAGTAGTTAGTGAATACCAGCACTGCACTGTTTCTTTAGGTGTCCAAGTTTTTGTGCTGGGGTTAGAAGGGGAAATGGGGCCTGCCAGCTCCTCTGTTCCTGGAGAAGTCCTTCAATGTTCCTTGCACCTTCAGGATACACTAAAAAGTAAGTAAATTACTCTCCTTCCCATATGTCCCAGTTGTTCTATTCTGACTCTCCAGGCTGTTTTTTTTTGTGCTGACTCTTTAAGGGTGGACACTCAGTTTCCTAATGCCCTCTGGGCTCTCTAAGAACTGAATCTGCTAATTTTTAAAATTCCAGGTTGTATGTCTTGCTGGTTGTAAGAACTCATGAAATCTGGCCCCTCTCACTTTGAATGCAAAATATTATAGGGATTCATCTTCCCCATGTGGGCTCCCCCATTTTCCCCCCTTGTCCACACCCAAGGATCACTCCCTCTGGGGTACAGCCATGATCTGTTTCACTCCCTATTGCATTTCTGCCCTTCTTACTCTCTTTGATGTGATCTTTTCTTTGCCTTTAGTTGTAGGGTTTGTTCTGTCGTTCTTTGGGTAGTTTTCTAGGTTATTTATGCTGATGTATTATCTAGTTGTATCTGGGAAACAAGGTGAACTTAGATTTCTTTTACTCCACCATCTTCTTAGCCTCCTTATTTCATTTATGCCATTTTTCCATGTACAACACAGTGACATTTGAGGATGTGTATACACCATGTAGCCTTGTGCATGTAAGCTTGTAAGCTTGAACGAATGAGACTCTGCTTTATATATTTTTATTCTACGTGATACTTTACACATAGTAAGTAAATAATAGTGGTTGTCTGGATAAATAAGTGAATAATTGAGTGGGTGAATGAGGTAAGCATTATTTGTATTTCACTTCATGGCTCCTTCAGAATCAGCCATTTCTTTACACTTTTATTATAGGAAGATTTTCTACCATGCCTATGCAATAAAAAAATTTGAATGTGATAGAAGGTGGCACTAATACTGCTTTGGGACATCAACCAACCTTTTGATACCACTGTTCTCCCCTGCCTGTAGAATGTTTCTCTTTGATTTTTCTGACATTCCAAAGCTCTTGGACCTTTATCTGCCTTGCTCACTGGACTCAGTGTTTTTTGCCCAACCCAGAGGCCCACAAAACAGTTGGGTAATAGATAGACTGCTAAATGTGGGTTGAAGGCTCAACTCACAAAAGGCCTTAAAACTTCCCATCTGTACTAGATCCTTTTGTTTCCCACATCCATTGGAAGGTTGGAATTGGGAGTTGGGTGGGGAAGATGGCTTTGTTAAATTCAATGCTTGAGTCAGTGAGCCATGAACAATTCCATACCAACAGAAGAGTAGCCTGGGCCTTTGGAGATACTGCGATTTCCCTCTCTTTGCCACTGGCCATCAAACATTGTTGGCATTACAAACCAGTCTAGCCTCACTCCCTCCAGAGCCCACTGCCCAACCCTATTTTCCACTTTCACAAGCTCTGCTCATCACTTCTCAATAAATCAGGCAGAAATTTTCCAGCTGGGCTCAGTATTTGTTTCCACAAATGACACTTAAAAAGTTCAGATTTGAATCCATGGAATCTGCCTGAGCACAAGGCAGGCCTCCCACATCATCTGCTTACAAGGTTGGGGCCTTGGCATGGTGGGTGTTGATTTCTTTATGGATGGAAAATGTTAATTTTGCATTCTATCAGTAACTCCCACAGAGGTGATATTAGAATTTAGAGATCTTATCATTTGGAAAATGCTTGCTTGGAGCCAGGTCTAGTTTCATATACATTTTGGAAAGAAAAGAAAATGACCAGTACTACAAAAATGGCTTCCCATCCATTCTTGTCAGGTAAAGTATAGGAATGACCAAATTGGCAATGTTAGCTGAGAGGCAGTTCAATTAAGAGACCTAACAAAGGATCAGAAGCAGTAGTAGAAGAGCACTGGTCGGGAGTCAGCAGACCAGTTCTCTAGCTCTAGCTCTGTTACAAATTCCAAGGTGTCATATGGATGTACACCATAGGCACCATAAACCTAACATGTCCAAGGTGAAACTCATCATATTATCCCTGAAACAAAATTGTACTCTTGAGTTTTCAGTTTCATTTGGTAGCACCATTATTTATCCAGTCACTTGACCTAGAAAACTACAGTCATCCTTAAATCACCTCCTTCTCTTATCTGTCAGATCCATGTCCAGTGGCAAGTCTTATTGGTTTTTATCTTCTATTATTTTAAATTCATCCACTTCTATTTTCACTGCCTTAATTCAAGCACTCATCACTTCATATCCAAACAACCGTGATAATCTCCTAAATTATGTTCCTGCTTCCAAACTGTGGCCCCTCCGCTTCATCCTCTACACTGCTAAAATAATCTTAAAATATAATCCTGATTATGATATTGTGGGAACTTAAAACCCTTCAAAAGCTATCTATTGCCCATAAGATAAAGTTAAACTCCTTTGAAGACCCACAAGACCCTTCATGATTTTGGCCCTGCTTATTTCATAAGCCTTATTTTTTTCTACTCTTTGTCTTAATCTTTGTGCTCCAGTGACACTGAACTGCTTGAAGTCCTCTACAGACACTATTTTGTTTAAAGCATCTGCAGCTTTATTTGTGTTGTCCTCATCTTCTTGGATCAGGTATCCCTTACTCATTATTTTAACTGGATATTTACTTATTTATTCATTTTTATTCATTTATTTATTGTATTCTTTACCCCAAACATGGGGCTTGAACTCATGACCTGGAGATCAAGCATCATTAATTTTTCTTTTTTTAAATATTTTATTTATTTATTCATGAGAGAGAGACAGAGACAGAGGCAGGAGAAAGAAGCAGGTTCCATGCAGGGAGCCCAACATGGGACTCAATCCCAGGTCTCCAGGATCAGGCCCTGGGCTGAAGGCGGCACTAAACCGCTGAGCCACCGGGGCTGTCCAAGAGAAATCTTTCTAGACTGAATGAGCTGGTACACTTGTGTAATCCCACAGAATCCTAACAGTTTCTATATCATATTTCTTAATAACACTCTAATTTTATGTTTACTTGTCTCCCCCACTAGATTAGATGGCTTTTGAGAAGATCTAGTGGCTTACTTATCTGTGCATCCTCCGTGTCTAGCATACTGACATATAATTGTTCAACAATTACTTTCTGAACGAATGAAATGTGGTTATTTTTAATCCAGCTTGCCCTTTAAAATCAAGAGCTTTCCCACTCCTTGACTCATTCTGTTTCACTCAACAAGTCCATAAGGTTATGTGGGTATGTTTGTGTATATGCATCTTTTATAGAACTTTTTTTGTGGATGATTCTTCTGAAATGTTTTTATAAGGGCAACTAATTTTATACTTTTTAGTTTGAAAATACAAAAACTGGTACTCAAAAATACTATAAGACTTCCCCCAGCTCATGTAGCAAATTAATAGTGGAGTCAGAACACTGATATCTAGACTCTCAATCCAGAAATCTTTTCCCACCCTTCTGCTGTTTCTAAATCATGATCTTTCAACATTTGGAAATAACATCAGAGGTCTTTAGGATGACTGGGTTTCTATCAGATTTTGTTTTTCTGATGCTTTATTTTTCAAATGAAAGTAAAATTCATATAATATAAAGCTAACCATTTTAAAGGGTACAATTCAGTAGTATTTAGTAAATTTGCAATGCTGTGCAAACATCACTTCTATCTAGTTCCAAAATATTTCACCCTACAAAGAAAATACATACACATTATATAGTCACTTCTTATTCTCCCTTCCCCTCAGCTCCTGGCAATAACTAATTTGCTTTGTGTTAAAGGATTTGCCTATGCCATATATTTAATATAAATGGAATAATACAGTGTATGGCTTTATTTACATACCTTGTTTTATTTAGCATAATTTTTAAGTCAATTTAAAAAAATGTCAGTATAGTTAGCATACAGTGGTATATTAGTTTCGGTGTACAATATAGTGATTCCAAAATTCTATACATTATTCAGTGCTCATCATGGTAAGTGTACTCTTTAATGCCTATCACCTATCTCACCCATCTTCACACCCACCTACCCTCTACTAACCATCATTTTGTTCTCTGTAGTTAAGAGTCTGTTCCTTGTTTTCTCTCTCTCTCTCTTTTCCTTTGCTCTTTTGTTTTGTTTCTTAAATTCCACATGTGAGTTAAATAGTGTGGTATTTGTCTTTGGTATATTTCACTTAGCATTATACTTTCTAGCTCCATCCATGTTGTTTCAAATGACTCGATTTCATTGTTTTTTTATGGCTGAATAGTAACTATTGTAAATATATACTACATCTTTTCTATCCATTCATCTATTGAAAAATACTTGGGTTACTTCTATAATTTGTCTATTGTAAATAATGCTGCAAAAAAACATAGGGGTGTAGGTATCACTTTCAATTAGTGTTTTTGTATTTTTAGGGTAAATACCCAAGGTGTAATTACTGGATCATAGGGTAGTTCTATTTTTAAATTTTGAGGAACCTCCATACTGTTTTCCAGAGTGGTTGCACCAGTTTGCATTCCAACCAACAGTACACCAGGGTTCCTATTTCTCCACACCCTCTTCAACACATGTTGTTGATTTTAGCCATTCTTACAGGTGTGAAGTTATATTTAATTGTAGTTTTGATTTTTATTTTCCAGATAATCAGTGATGTTGACCATCTTTTCATGTGTCTGTTGGCCATTTGTAAGTCTTCTTTGGAGAAATTTCTTTTCATGCCTTCTGCCCATTTTAAATTGGATTATTCAGTTTTGGAGTGTTGAATTTTTAAAATTCTTCATATATTTTGGGTATTAACCATTTATTGGATATGTCATTTGAAAATACCTTCTCCCATTCTGTAGGTTGCCTTTTGGTTTTGTTGATTGTTTCCTTCACTCTGAAGAAGCTTTTTATTTTGATGCAGTCCCAATACTTTATTTGTGCCTTTATTGCCTTTGCTTTAGGAAACATATCTACAAACAAAAGTCCAGGGCCAGATGGCTTCACAAGGTAACTCTACCAAACATTTAAAGAAGAGTTAATATCTATTCTTTTCAATCTATGGTAAAACATAGAAAAGGAAGGAAAACTTCCAAATCCATTCTATGAGGCCAGCATTATCCTGATACCAGATAAAGACTTCATTTAAAAAGGGAACTACAGTCCAATAACCCTGATGAACATGGATGCAAAAATTCTCAACAAAATACAAGGAAGCCAAGCTCAATAATACATTAAAAAAATCATTCACTATGATCCAATGTGATTTATTCCTGGGTTGCAAGTGTGATTCAACATTTGCAAATCAATCAACATGATATACCACATTAACAAATTAAGGTTAATTGCTCTAGGGGTGCCTGGTGGTTCAGTCAGTTAGGTGTCCAACTCTTGATTTTGGCTCAGGTCATAGTATCAGGATCACAAGATTGAGCCCAGCATTGGGCTTGCACTCAGTGGGGAGTCTGCATGAGATTCTTTCTCTCTCTACTTCTGCATCCCCTCATTCTCTTTCTCTCTAAAATAAATAAATAAAACCTTAAAAGAAACAACCCCCTCCAAAACCAGTGTAGATTTAGAGGGACCATACTTAAACATCATAAAGTCCATGTATGAAAAACCCACAGCTAATATCATCTTCAATGGATAAGACAGCTTTTCCTCTAAGGTCAGGGACAAGACAAAGAAGTCTGTTCTCACCACTTTTATTCAACATAGTACTGGAAATCTTAGCCACAGCAATCATACAACAAAAAGAAATAAAATGCATACAAATTGGGGAGGAAGTAGTAAAACTTTCACTATTTGCAGATGACATGATACTATATATAGGAAACCCAAGATAGTCGAGTAAAAAGCTGCTAGAATGGATAGGTGAATTAAGTAAAGTAGCAAGATACAAAATCAACATACAGAATTCTGTTGCATTTCTATATACCAATAGTGAAGCAGTAGAAAAAGAAATTAATTAATCCCATTTACAGTGACATTAGAAGAATTAACTAGGAATAAACCTGACCAAGAGATGAAAGACCTATACTCTGAAAACTCTAGGATACTGATGAAAGAAAATTGAAGAATACACAAGAAATGGAAAGACATTCCATACTCATGGATTGGAAGAAAAAATAGTGTTAAAATGTCTATACTACCCAAAGCGATCTACACATTCAATGAAATCCCTATCAAAATATCAACAACATTTTTCACAGAGCTAGGACAAAGAAATCTCATATTTATATGGGAACACAAATGACCCTGAATAGCTAAGACAACCTTGTTGATTCCCTTTTGGGGGTTTATATAATTCTAGGAATTTATCTAGTTCTAGGTTGTTTAATTTGTTGGCATATAATTTTTCATAATATTCCCTCAAAATTGTTTGTATTTCTGTGTTGTCACTTGTTATTTCTCCCCTTTCATTTCTGATTTTTTAATTTGAGTCCTCTCTCTATTTTTTTTGATGAGTCTGAATAAAGGCTTATCAATTTTGTTGATCTTTTCAAGGAATCAGTTCCTGGTTTCATCAATCTGTTCTCTTGTTTTTTGTTTGTTTGGTTTTTTCTTTTTAGTTTTGATAGTGTTTATTTGTGCTCTAATCTTTATTATTTCCTTCCTTCTCTTTTTTTAGGTTTTGTCTGTTTTCCTAGTTCCTTTAGATGAAAGGTTAGGTTGTTTATTTGGAATTTTTATTGATTCTTGAGTTAAGCCTGCATTGTTATAAAATTCCCTCTTAGAAGTGGTTTTGCTAAATCCCAGAGATTTTGGATCATTGTATTTTTATTTTCATTTGCCTCCATTTGTCTTTTTATTTTGTCTTTCATTTCCTGGTTGCCCAATTCATTACTAAGTAGCATGTAATTTAGCCTCCATGTATGTGCATGCTCCAGTTTTTTTTTCTTATGGTTGAATTCTAGTTTCATAGCATTTTGGTCAGAAAAGTTGCATGATATGATATTTTGAATTTGTTGAAATTTGTTTTGTGAGCTCATCAGTGATCTATTATGGAGAATGTTTCATGTGCACTTGAAAAAATTGTGCATTCTGCTGTTTTAGCATGGAATGTTCTGATTAAGTATGTTAAATACATCTGGTCCAATGTGCCATTCAAAGCCACTGTTTTGTTATTGATTTTCCATTTAGATTACCTATCCAATGATGTAAGTGAGGTGTCAAAGTTCCCTTCTATTACTGTATTACTATCAATCATTTACTTTATGTTTGTTATTGACTGTTTTATGTATCTGAGTGCTCTCATGTTGGTTGCATTAACATTTATAATTGTTATATCTTCTTGTTGGATTTTCCCAGCAATGATTATGTAATGTCATAATCTTTGTCCCTTGTTTCAGCCTACATTTTAAATTTTATTTTGTCCAAAATAAGCATTGCTGGATTAGAGTTAAGATAGAAGAGTAGTAGAGTGACTCTATGCTTGCCTTGTCCCTCAAACACAGCCAGATAAATATCAAATAATCCTGAATACCCCAGAAATCAATTTGATGACTGAGAGAGCAAACTGCACATCTAGAGGGAGAAAAATGTCCATATCTTGGAGGAAAGGAGCTGCAGAGATTCGATTTGGGGGAGAAAAGAGTTGCAGGTGCTGTGGAGCAGAGGAGCCTGATCATGGAGACAGGAGTGAGAGGGTAAGAGAGAAAGAGTGAAACAGTGTGCAGGGGATTGCACTAGAAAAACTCTTCCCAAAACCACTGGATGGGAGAAGGATAGGGGATGATTTCCACAAGTCTTTACAAGCAGCAGAACTCAAAGTGTGATGGTTTTGGGGTTTATTCTGTTGCCCAGGTCCATGTTAGACAGGCTTAGTGGTGCTCCTTTGGGGAAGGAAGGTGAAGACCTGGGAGCAGACAGTGTGCTCTGAGGACCCACTGAGTCACACGGGTAGAAACAGCTCCTCTTCTTGAGTGCATTTGGGAGAGGTAGCATGGCTTCTCTAGGGACAAAATAGTTGGGGGGTGCCAACATGCTGCCCTGTTCATTAGCATAGGAACAGAGACACCTGCTGAGGGTAGCAAACCTCAATACTGGCTTCTGCTGTAGTTTTTCATAAACTCCAAAGAACTGTGCAATCATATGACTGCTTTCTGGGACTAACTGGCACCAGCCACAGCAAGACCCTCCACCAGAGGATCAGTGGAGGTCCACAATGCACTGGGTTTCTAAAATTTGGGGTTTTGAAACCAAGTTGCACACCTGAAGTAAAACACAGGAGGACTGTGCTACCTGGCAGGCAGATAGCTTGGGCACAGACAGGGTGAAAGCAGAAATCTGATGGAAGCTGGGAACACAAGAGAGGAGATTGTGCATTCTTCTGTGAGGGCTTCTTGAATAGCGATGGGTGTGAATTCCTTGCTCTGTGGACAAGAGAGCAGGGTGATGCCATTTTCCCATGCCTACAGCACTGACCTATTTCAGTGAACAGTACAGTGCCCCCATTGGAAGCTGGAGCCATGTACAACAAGCTGTCCCCCCTCTCTCCAGCAAGTGCCTTTTTACTAGGGATCTAGTAAATAGGATCTAGTTTCTTTTAACAAGTAGACCAAAACACATCTAGTTAAAACTTGCCACACAGTGGACAAGGTCCAAATACTCCCCACTGCAGGCAAGGAGAAACTCTGTGGAGGACTGACCTGAGGGAAGGAGCAGCCAAAACACAACAGCAGAGTGCACACTCTGAAACACTTCCTGAAACACGACCCAAGACAGTATGGGACTTATTCTTAATACAGCCATTACTCTTAGGAGCAGGTATATAACAGGGTTTCCTCGAACACACACACACACACACACACACACACAGTGACCTATACCAAATGACAAGACAGGGGAATTCAATCCAAAAGAAAGTACAGGAAGAAGTCATGGCCAGGGATTTACTTAAAACAGATAAGTAAGATACTTGAACCAGAATATAAAACACAGTCATAAGGATACTAACTGGACTTGAGAAAATCAGAGAAGACACTAAACAATCCCTTACTCAGAGATAAAAAAACTACAAATTGACAGGCCAAAAAAAAAATACTATAACTGAGATGCAAAACCAATAGCATGCAGTGACAATGAGGGTGGATGAAGCAGAGGAATGAATCAGTGATATAGAAGATTAAATTATGGAAAATAATGAAACTGAAAAGAAGAGGAAAGAAAAATATTTGATCATGAATGTAGACTTAGGGAACTCAGTGACACCTTGAAGCAGAATAATATTAATATCATAGGAGTGCCAGAAAACTGAGAGGGAAAAAGGGGTAAATTTGCTAGAACAAATTATAGCTGAAAACTTCCCTAATCTGGAGGAAGGAAATGGACATTGAATGCCAAAAACCACAGAAAATTCCTAACAAATTGGTCAGAAGCTGACCCACAGCAAGACATATTGTGGTCAAATTCATAAAATGCAGAGACAAGGAGGGAATCCATAAAGTAGGAAGGGGAAAAAGTCAACCTACAAGGAAAGATAGATTAGGTTCATAGCAGATTTGTCCACAGAAACTTAGTAAGCCAGAAGCAAGTGGAATGGTATGTTCAACATGTTGAATGGAAAACAATATGCAGCCAAGAATACTTTATCCAACAAGGCTGTCATTTAAAATAAGGGAGACAGAGTTTCCCAGACAAACAAAAACTAAAGGAGTTTATGACTGCTAGGCTAGCCCTGCAGGAAATATATATTTAAAATATTTTATTTATTTATTCATGAGAGACACACACAGAGAGAGGCAGAGACACAGGCAGAGGGAGAAGCAGGCTTCCTTCAGGGAACCTGATGCAGTACTTGATCTCAGAATCCCAGGATCACAACCTGAGTCAAAAGCAGATGTTCAACCACTGAGCTACCCAGGCACCCCAGCCCAGCAGGGAATATTAAGGGAACTCTTTGAGTGGGGAAGAATGATCAAAAGCAATAAAAACAACGGAAAAGAGAGCATCACCAGAAACACCAACTTTATATATAACACAATGGCACTAAATTCATATCAGTCAATAATCACTCAGAATGTACATGGAATAAATGATTCAATCAAAAGACACAGGGTATCAGAATGGCTAAAAAAAAAAGAAGACTGATCTATATGCTGCCTACAGGTGACTCATTTTAGACCTAAAGACACATGCAGATTGATAGTGAGAGGATGGAGAACAATCTATCATGATAATAGATGTCAAAAGAAACCCAGAATAGCCATCCTTATATCAGACAAACCAAAATTTGAACCAGAGTATAACAAGAGATGAAGCAGGGCACTATATAATAATTAAGGGGTTTATCTCTCAAAAAGATCTAAACATTGTAAACTTTATGTCTTCAACTTGGGAGAACTCAAATATATAAATCAATTAATAACAAACAAAAAGAAACTCATTGATGATAATACAATCATGGTAGGGGACTTTAACATTCCACTTGGAGCAATGGGCAGATTGCCAAAGTAAAAGATCAACAAGGAAACAAGGTCTATGAATGACACACTGGACCACATGGACTTAACAGATAGATTCAGAGCATTTCATCCTCCAGCAACAGAATGCACATTCTTTTCAAGTGCTCATAGGTCATTATCCAGAAGAGATCAAATATTAGGTCACAAATCAGCCCTCAACAATAACAAAAAGATTGAGCTCATACCGTATGTGTTTTCATACCACAATACTATGAAACCTGAATTCAACAACAAGAAAAAATTTGGAAGGACCACAAGTACATGAAGGCTAAATAATATGCTACTAAAGAAGGAATGGCCATCAGAAAGGATGAATACTTACCACTTACATCAACATAGATGGAACTGGAGAGTTTTATGCTGAGTGAAATAAGTCAATCAGAGAAAGACAATTATCATATGGTTTCATTCTTACATTCAATATAAGAAACAGTGCAGAAGATCATAAGGGAAGGGAGGGAAAACTGAATGGGAAGTCATCAGAGAGGGTGAAAAACCATGAGAGACTCTTAACTATAAGAAACAAACTGAGGGGTGATGAAGGGGAGGTGGAAGGGAGGATGGGATACTTGGATGATGGGTATGAAGGAAAGCAAATGGTGTGATGAGCATTGGGTGTTAAATATAAATTGTTGAACACTACATCTGAAATTAATGATGTACTGTATGTTGGCTAATTGAAATTTTTAACAAAAAAATGAATCAACTAGTAAATCAAAGAGGATATTGAAAACTACATGGAAAAAATGAAAATGAAAACACAATGGCACAAAACCTTTGGGATGAAGCAAAGCAAATATACATCCCTAAGATGGGAGTGTATTACAATAAAGACCTCAAAAAGCAAGAAAAATCTTGAATACACAAGGTAATCTTACAGCGAAAGGAGCAAGAAATGAACAGAAAATAAAGCTTAAAACCAGGAGAAGAAGGAAAATAATAAAGAGTAGAGCAGAAATCAATGATACAGAAACAAATCAACAAAAAAACTCAGTAGAACAGGCTGATGAAATTAAGAGCTGAATTTTGAAAGAAGTAATAAAATTGATAAACCCCTAGCCAGCCTTATGGAAAAGAAAAGAGAAAGGACACAAATAAATGAAATCACAAATGAAGGAGGAGAGATCATAGCCAACACCACAGAAAATCAAACAATTATAAGAGAATATTGAAAGATGAATGGATAAAGAAGATGTGGTTTATGTATACAATGGAATATTACTCAGCCATTAGAAACAATAAATACCCACCATTTGCTTCAACGTGGATGGAACTGGAGGGTATTATGCTGAGTGAAGTAAGTCAATCGGAGAAGGACAAACAGTGTATGTTCTCACTCATTTGGGGAATATGAATAATAGTGAAGGGGAATATAAGGGAAGGGAGAAGAAATGTGTGGGAGATATCAGAAAGGGACACAGAACATAAAGACTTCTAACTCTGGGAAATGAACTAGGGGTGGTGGAAGGGGAGGAGGGCGGGGGGTGGGGGTGAATGGGTGACGGGCACGGAGGGGGACACTTGACGGGATGAGCACTGGGTGTTATTCTGTATGTTGGTAAATTGAACACCAATAAAAATTAATTTATAATGAAAAAAAAGAAAAAAAAAGAGAATATTATGAAAAATTATATGCCAACAAATAGGACAACCTGGAAGAAATGGATAAATTCTTAGTAACACAGGAACTACCAAAGCTCAAACATGAAGTAATACAAATTTGAACAGAAATTAGAAAAGAAATTGAATGAGTAATCAAAAATCTCCCAATAAATTGAATGAGTTGTCAAAAGTCTCCCAATAAACAAGAATCCAGGGCCAGATGGCTTCCCAGGGGAATTTTACCAGATTTTTAAAGAAGAATTAATACTATTCTCAAACTATTCCAAAAAACAGAAATTAAAGGAAAACTTCCAAACTCACTCTATGAGGCCAGCATTACATTGATTCCAAAACCAAACACCCCACTAAAACGGGAATTATTGGCCAACATCCCTGATTAAAATGGAGGCAGAAATTCTCAGTAAGATATTAGCAAATCGAATCCAACAGTGTATTAAAAGAATTATTCATCACGGTCAATTGGGATTTATTCATGGGCTGCAAGGATGGTTTAATATTTGCAAATCAGTCAACATGATACAAAGCTTTAAAAAAAAGAAAAGAACTATATGATCCTCTCAATAGATGCAGAAGAAGCATTTGAGAAAATATAGCATACCTTCTTGATAAAATTGTCAACAATATAGGCATAGAGGGAACATACCTCAACATCATAAAGGCCACATACAAAAGACTGACAGCATGTTATACTATATGTTGGCAAATCGAACTCCAATAAAAAAAATACAAAAAAAATACCGACAGCTAATATCATCTTCAATGGGGAAACACTGAGAGACTTTTCTCTTGATTAGGAGCATAACAGGGACATCCATTCTCACCATTGTTGTTTAACATAGTACTAGAAGTCTTATCTTTAGCAATGAGACAATAAAAAGAAATAAGGCATCCAAACTAGCAAGGAAGAAGTAAAACTTTCACTCTTTCTAGATGAATTGGTACTCTATGTAGAAAACCCAAGAGACTCTACCAAAAAATTGCTAGAACTGATATAATATAAGAATTCAACAAAGTTTCAGGATATAAAATCAACATACAGAGCTCTGTTGCATTTCTTTAAACCAATAATGGAGCAGCAGAAAATGAAATCAAGGAATCAAACTAATTTACAACTGTACAAAACCATAAAATATAGAAATAAACATAACCAAAGAAGTAAAATATCTCTACTCTAAAAAGTATAGGACACTTGTAAAAGAAATTGAAGAGGACACAAAGAAATGGAGAAACATACCACGGTCATGGATTGGAAGAAAAAATATTTTTAAAATGTCTATACTACCCAGGGCAATCTACATATTCAATGGAAACCCTATCAAGATAACACTAGCATTCTTCACAGAGCTACAACAAACAATCCTAACAATCCTATAGTTCCATAATCCTAATAATCCTATCATTCCATACAAAGTATGTATGACCTGGAATGGCCTGGAATAGTCAAACAATTCTGAGAAAAGCAAAGATGGTGGCATCATGATTCCATATTTCAAGATATATGACGAAGCTATATTCATCAAGACAGTATGGTACTGGCATAAAAACAGAATAGAGAACCCAGAAATGGACCCACAACTATGGTCAACTAATCTTTGACAAAGCGAGAAAGAATATTCAATGGAAAAAATGACAGCCTATTCAACAAATGGTGTTGGGAAAACTGGAAAGCAACATGTAGAAGAATGAAACTGGACCACTTTCTTACACCCTACCAAAAATAAAATCAAAACGGATGAAAGATCTAAATGTGAAACAGGAATCAATCAAAATCCTGGAGGAAAGCATAGACAGTAACCTCTTTGACATTGGCTGCTGCAATTTCTTACTAGAAATATCTCTTGAGGCAAGGGAAACAAAAAAAATGAACTATTGGGACTTCATCAAGTAAGAAATCTTCTGCACAATAAAAGAAACATTCAACAAACATAAAAAGCAACCTAAGGAATGGGAGAAGATATTGGCAAATGATGTATCTGATAAAGGGTTAATATCTGAAATTTGTAAGAACTTCTCAAACTCAACATCCAAAAAATAAATAATCCATTTTTGACATGGGAAGAAGACATAGACATTTTTCCAAAGACATCCAGATGGCTAACAGATACATGAAAAGCTGTTCAACATCACTCATCATCAGGGAAATACAAATGAAAACCATGATAAGATACTTCCTTACACCTGTCAGAATGGCTAAAATTAACAACACACAACACAATAGATGTTGGTGAGGATGCAGAGAAAGGGGAACCTCTTGCACTGTGGGCGGAAATGCAGACTGGTGCAGCCACTATGGAAAACAGCATGAAGGTTCCTCAAAAAGTTAAAAATGGAACTCCCCTATAATCAAGGACTTGCACTATTAGGTATTTCCCCAAAGGATACAAAAATACAGATTTGAAGGGGCACATGCACCCCAATGTTTTTAGTAGAATTATCAAAAACCAGCCATAATATAGAAAGAGTCCAAATGTCCATCGAGTGATGAATGGATATTTAAGATATGATAAATATATACAATGGAATATTACCCAGCCATCAAAAAGTGAACTTTTATCATTTGCATTAATGTGGATGGAGCTATAGTATATTATGCTAAGCATAAAACTGCCAGTCAGAGGAAGGCCAATACCATATGATTTCATTCCTATGTGAAGTAATAAAACAAATGAGCATATGGGAAAGGTAGAAAAGAGAAAGAAGCAAATAATAAGAGAGTCTTAACTATAAAAAAAAAACAGAGGATTGATTGAGTGGGGTGGGTAAATGGGTGTTGGGTATTAAGGAAGGCACTTGTTACGATGAACACTGGGTATTGTATGTATTTGATGAATCACTAAATTATTCTTCTGAAGCTAATATTACACTATATGTTAACTAGAATTTAAGTAACAATTTGAAGGAAAACAAAACAAAAATATAAGCATTGCTACTCAGGCTTTCTCATCACTTCCATTTGCACTATAAATATTTTTTCCATCCCTTTACATTCAGTTTGTGTGTGTCTTTAAGTTCCAAAATGAATGTCTTATAGGCAGCATGTCGATAGGTCTTGTTCTTTTATCCATTCCATGACCCTATGTCTTTTGCTTGGAGCATTTACTGAATTTACATTGAAAGAAATTATTGATATGTCTAAATTCAGGCCCATTTTGTTACTTTTTAATGGTTATTTTTGTAGTTCCTGTCTGTTCCTTTTTTCTCTTGCTCTCTTCTCTCTTGGTTAGTTGGCATTCTTTGGCATAATTCTTGGCTTGCTCATTCTGAATATTTTTGCATTTCTATTACATTTTTTTGACGGGTGGCTACCATTTGGTTTATATAAAACATTTGCATATTGCAGTCTATATTAAATTGATGGTTGATTAATTTTGAACTCTTTCCTTACTCCACTCCTCATTTCAGGTATTTGGTATCATATGTTATATCCTTTTATTTCGTGCTTCTCTTGTTTGACTTTTGCAGATACACTT
Source organism: Nyctereutes procyonoides (assembly GCF_905146905.1). Lineage (NCBI taxonomy): Eukaryota > Metazoa > Chordata > Mammalia > Carnivora > Canidae > Nyctereutes > Nyctereutes procyonoides. The sequence goes on along the minus strand of NW_026575125.1, from coordinate 58,333,315 downwards.
AAATGTTTGCTTTTGTGCTTCCTATTTTTCTTATTCTTGCTTATGTTTTTGTTGTCCATTCACAGAGTCCCTCTTAACATTTCTTGTAGGACTGGTTTTGTGGTTATGAAGTCTTCTAACTTTTGTTTGTTGGGAAATTCTAACTCTCCTTCTATTCTTAATGGCAATCTCACTGGATAGAATATTCTTGGCATTCAGCACTTTGAGTATATCATGACACTTTCTTCTGGCCTGCTAAGTTTCTGCTGAAAACGCTACTGATAGACATATGAGATTTCCTTTGTATGTAACTGTGTTTGTTTGTTTGTTTTGCTTTAATTTTTTTCTTTATCACTACATTTGGCCATTTTCATTATTATGTATCTTGGTGTGGACATACTTGATTGACTCTTTTGGGGATCTCTGTGTCTCATGCATCTGGTATCTGTTTTCTTCATCAGATTAGGAAAGTTTTCAGCTATTATTTCTTTAAATAAACTTTCTGTCTCCTCTTCTCTTCTTCTGGCATCCCTATAGTGGGAATGTCATTATGCTTAATGGAGTCACCCAGTTCCCTAAGACAATTCACAGTTTACATACTTCCCCCCCCTCACTTTCTCAGTTTAATTTTTATTACTCTGTTTTTTAGGTCACTGATTTGTTCCTTTGCTTCATCTAGTCTGCTATTTATTCCATATAATGTATTTTTAATTACATTTATTGTGTTCTTCATCTCTGATTGGTTCTTTTTTTTCCCTCCACAACGTTATTTAATTCAAGTTAGTTCACATATGGTGTAGTATTAGTTTCAGGAGTAGAATCAAGTGATTCATCACTTACATGTAACACTGAGTGCTCATCACAAGTGCCCTCCTTAATGCCAATCACCCATTTAGCCCACCTTCCCACTGACTTCCCTCCAGCAACTTTGTTCCCTATATTTAAGTCTCTTATGGTTTGCCTCCCTCTCTGTTTTTGCTTCCTTTCCCCTATATTCATCTGTTTTGTTTTTTAAATTCCACATATCAGTGAAGTCATATGGTATTTGTCTTCCTCTGACTGGCTTATTTTGTGTAACATAATACACTATAGTTCCATCCATGTTATGGCAAGAGTTCAGTCTTTTTGATAGCTGAGAAATATTCCATTGTATATATGTTCCACATCTTCATCCATTCATCAGTCAGTGAACATTTGGGCTCTTTTCATGTGTTAGCTATTGTGTATAGTACTACTATAAACATTGGGAAGCCTGTGCCCACTTTGAATCACTATTTTTGTATCCGTTGGATAAATATCTAATATTTCAAGAAGATTTCTTATCTTTCCTCTCTTCTTTCTGGAGATACATAATGCTTGATGGTATCTCATAAGTCCCTTATATTTTCTTCACTTTTTTCATTATTTTTTCTTTTTCATTCATCTGACTGAATTATTTCCAATGACTTTTATTTGCATGTGCTGATCATTTCCTCTGGCTGATCTAGTCTGCTATTGAACCCCTGAAGTGAACTTTTCAGTTTGGTTATTGGGTTCTTCAGTTTCATGATTTCCCTTTGGTACTTTAAAATGTTTTCTATTTATTTATTTATTTATTTATTTATTTATTTATTTATATTTATTTAGTGGTTATTTTTTTAATAATAAATTTATTTTTTATTGGTGTTCAATTTACCAACATACAACACCCAGTGCTCATCCCGTCAAGTGCCCCTCTCAGAACCTGTCAACCATTCACCCCCAGCCTCCGCCCTCCTCCCCTTCCACCACCCCTAGTTCATTTCCCAGAGTTAGGAGTCTTTATGTTCTGTCTCCCTTTATGATATTTCCCACACATTTCTTCTCCCTTCCCTTATATTCCCTTTCACTATTATTCATATTCCCCAAATGAATGAGACCATACGATGTTTGTCCTTCTCCGATTGACTTACTTCACTCAGCATAATACCTTCCAGTTCCATCCACATTGAAGCAAATGGTGGGTATTTGTCGTTTCTAATGGCTGAGTAATATTCCATTGTATACATAAACCACATCTTATTTATCCATTCATCTTTCGATGGACACCGAGGCTCCTTCCACAGGTTGGCTATTGTGGACATTGCTGCTAGAAACATCGGGGTGCAGGTGTCCTGGTGTTTCATTCCATCTGTATCTTTGAGGTAAATCCCCAACAGTGCAATTGCTGGGTTGTAGGGCAGGTCTATTTTTAACTCTTTGAGGAACCTCCACACAGTTTTCCAGAGTGGCTGCACCAGTTCAAATTCCCACCAACACTGTAAGAGGGTTCCCTTTTCTCTGCATCCTCTCCAACATTTGTGGTTTCCTGCCTTGTTAATTTTCCCCATTCTCACTGGTGTGAGGTGGTATCTCTTTGTGGTTTTGATTTGTATTTCCCTGATGGCTAGTGATGCAGAGCATTTTCTCATGTGCATATTGGCCATGTCTATGTCTTCTTCTGTGAGATTTCTCTTCATGTCTTTTGCCCATTTCATGATTGGATTGTTTGTTTCTTTGGTGTTGAGTTTAATAAGTTCTTTATAGATTTTGGAAACTAGCCCTTTATCTGATATGTCATTTGCAAATATCTTCTCCCATTCTGTAGGTTGGTCTTTTAGTTTTATTGACTGTATCCTATTTATTTATTGAAATTCTCTGTTTATGGATTATTATCTTGACCTCAGTGAACATTTTTTCAATTGTCATTTTGAATTATCTATCAGTTGAATCACATAATTATATTTCATTAGGGTTGGCTTGTGGGGATTTATCTTACTTCTTTTGTTGGAAGATCTTTTCCTAATTTTTCATTGTCTTTTGCTCTTTGTGTTGGTGTCTATTATTAGACAAAGTAGGCACCTCTGCCAGTCTTCATAGACTTATACAAGAGAAGTGCCCCCTCCCAATAATCAACCTTGTTGGAGAATCTGAGTGCCTCTACCAACTCTTTCCCTCCTCAATAAGAATAAGGTAGCTCTGTTTTTTGTTTGCTCACTGTGTGCTGAATGGGGGTAAGAGGGTGAAGCTATGTCATCTACTCATTCCTAACCATCATCCCAATTTTCCCCAGGTGGCTAGACTGCACCAGACCTAACAGAGCTTCAAGGCTAGTTAGATACATGTCAGTCCTTTGGGCAGCCCTGAAGAAGGTAAGGTACTGAATACATGGATTAACTATTTTTCCTTACAAGGGGAAGCTGAGAGCTGGGATTTTATTCTGCTCACTCTAGGTTGAGTAAAGGGGAGGAACTATGGTGTCTAACTATTCAACCCAATGTCTCCATTCTCTCCATGGTGGCATGACTCTTCTAAACTTGTCAGATATCCATGATGGGCAAGGCAGAAATCAATACTCTGGGGACCCCAATGAAATATTGGATTTTGAACACAGGCTTCCAACCTTTCATTTCCCTGAGGGAATCTGGGAAGCAGCAGCTTTCTTTCTATGATAAGGTACTACAACAGGGGGAGGAACTACAGCAAGAAAATGTTCTAAATATTTCTTTAGGCTTTACTGAGACTGGCTTTACATTTGGCCAGGATGCAGGATCCTTTCAATTACATTCCAGATTTTTCACAAAGTGAATTTGTCCATGGATTGTTACTGAATCAGTGTTTGTAGTGGAATAGAGGCTCAAGGGGTTCCTGATGTACCATTTTTCTAATGTCACTCTTTTTGGTTATATTTTTAAGTCTTTTTTTGGTGGTTATTCTGGGAATTATAAGGAATACCTTATTTTCTCAGGAAGATGGCAGCAGAATAGGAGGACCCTAGGCTCACCTAATTCCGTGAATACAACTAGATAACTACCTAATCAGCCTGAAGGGCAAGAGACACACTAGCACACAGGGGAGCCCACAGGGGGAAGATGATATCCCACAGAAATTGGCTTGGAAAGTGAGAGGGGTCAAATTTTGTGAGTCTTTAGAACCAGGGGGGCTTAACCCTGGAGTTTTAAAGGTCAGTGGGCTTGGCTCAGGGAGAGGCCAGAGGGCATTGCTCTGCTCTTGGAAAGAAGGCAGGGCAAATAGCCCATGGACATACAGTTAGGAAAAAGCAATCTGAAGAGTGCCTGGGATACACAGTGGGGAGGTTATATGCTCTTCTTAGAGTGTTCCAGAGAAGCAGCATTACCTGAGAGACTTCTCCAGAAACAAAGGGACTAGCATGGGCCATTTCCCTCCCCTGTCCCTCAGCATAAGCACAGGGTCACCTGCAAGAACCAACACAGTGCATATACTTGCTACCTAATTTGCATGCACCAAGCCCTGCCCCCCACACTCTGATGTAAATATACTTCCAGGTCACATTTGATTCAGTTCCAGCATGTCCAGCCCCCTCCCTGTGAAGACTGGCCCAAACATGAGCCTAAACTACATCTCCCAACTGGGGAGTTTTTTGGGCCTTAGTTTTGGTGGCTGTGGCAACAGGTCTCATTTCACAAACAGATCAGAGTACACTTAGTTAAAACTCACCACATTCAGGCCAGAGTAAAAACACTATCCACAACACAGAAAGAGTCTCTGCAGATGACTGGCCTGAAAGATAAAAGGGACAGTACACAGGGACAGAGCATATATTGGAGAAGGTCCATGAAGTGCCAGACACTGGGTAGCAGGGGACACTAGCACTACAGGATCTCTTCCTCACAAGGCCATTCCCTTAGCAAAGATGTAGCTGAGTTTTCTAATACAGAGAAGCAGGCAAAGAGACTTAGACAAATGAGAAGGCAGAGAAATTTATCCTAAATGAAAGAAGAGAATAAGGTCACAGCCAGAGACCTAAGTGAAACGGATAGAAGTAACATACTTGATGGAGAATCTAATGATCATAAAGTACTCACTGGTATTCAGAAAATAGTGGAAGGCATCAGTGAGACCATTAACAAAGAAATAAAGAATAACACATTGGAGATAAAAGGCTCGATAAATGATGTCCCAGCGGAGCAAGATGGCAGAAGAGTAGGAATTCTCAACTCACCTGGTCCCACCAACTTACCTAGATAACTTTCAAAACACCCTGAACACCTATGAATTTGAACTGAGATTTAAAGGGACAACAGCTGGAACACTATAGAGAGAAGGGTTTTCTCTTCTACCAAGGTAGAAAGGTGGGAAAAAATAATATAAAAAAGAATCAAGTTGGGGAGGAGCACTGCAAGGAGCCAGGCTAAAGCTGGGGGGCAAAAACTTCTGAGACATGAAAGCCCAGCCCTGGAGAGGCGGGAGCTTTAAAAATCTGCAGAGGATTCTTCTTGGATGGAAAAGTGCTTAGCAGGGAAATTGGGCAGAATCGCAGGAGGGGCAGTGAAGCCTCCAGTTTCCTGGAGGCACTAATAGAGGAAGTGCGCCCAGGGTAAAGCTCACCACAAACCATGGACTGATCTTGGTAAAGGGCTGGAGCCCACAGCTGGCAGGGCTTTGGGAAAAGCCAGTCAGTTAGGCGGGCCAGCTCTTGCCAGAGGTGTCTGTGCCCTACTGCCTTTGGGAGCTGCGCCCCCCAGGAGTGTGATTCCAACAGCACAGGGCCCCAGATCCCAGGGTGCTGAGCGGACAAAGCCCATGATCCTGGTTCCCCCTGGGACAGGCAGGAGTGGGGAGGGCACAGGACAGTGAGAACTCTCCTGCCACTGGGCTCCCTGCAAGCTGTACAGATCAGTGGATCCACACAGCCCCAGGAGCATCTACGCCAGTGCAGACTGGGAGACTGCATTAGCTGTTAATGGGGAGCTGACTCCAGAGCTGGAAATCTGGACACCACCATTGTTGTTTTTCATCCTTGTTTCACCTAGTGACTGGGAGGGGCGGGGCTGCCAGGGAACAAAGGCCTCACAGGATAAACAGCTCACACTGAACCCGGGACCTGGCAGGGGACGGGGCATCACCGTCCAGGCACACACACCTGAGAATCAGCATGGCAGACCCCTCCCCCAGAAGACCAGCTGGAAGAACAGGGGAAGAGCAAGTTCTTGACCAAGCAGCACTGGAAAGCTCCAGGGGAAGTAGAGGGATTTATACTATATGGAACTAGAGGGTCCCTCCTTTTAAAAAATTTTTTCCCTTTTTCTATTACAACACATTTTTATATCAGACTAAATATTTCCAATATTTTTTCTCTTTTCTCACCTTAACTACAATATTTTACCAGCTCTTCATTTTTAAGTTTCTTCCTTTTTGACTTTCATATTTCTACAATTACATGTCTTAGATATATTTTCCACTTCTAAATTCCTTTCAACATACTCAATTTAATTTTGGGAGATATGTGAGATACGGTTTTTTGTTTTATCTTTTTTGTTTTGTCTGCCTCATTTTGTTCTACAATGGCAGAAGTTAAGAGCTTCTAAAACAGGACCAGCATGCACCCAGAACCAAGTGGAATACCATGCTGGTTCATTCTGTGAGATTATAGTCTCCCTTCATTCCCATTTTCCCCTCTCTTTTATCTTGTTTATGTTTTGGTGGTCAATGTTGGGGCTTTCTACAAGTATTGCTGGTTTATATAAATTTGGGACTGAGCATCTTCTAACATACAGAACTTAATACACTCAGATCCAAGAGGATCATCCTCTAGGACCCCTCAGGTAGACTACCTTCTCCCTCCTTTACAACTTCTTCACCACCACCATCTCCCAGTTTCCTCCCTTTTCTCTCTCTTTTTTTCTTTTCTCTCTTTACCTTTTTTTTCTCTTCTTTTTTTCTTCTTTGGGAATTTTGGCCTTAATTTTTCCTACTTTGTTTTAAAATTTGTTTTTCACTTTAGTGGCCCTTTTTGTTTTATGTTTCTGATCTTTGTTTTCATTTTCTGGTCTCAGACCTCATCAGAATCATCTAGGGTGAATTTACTTAGGTTGTGGTTGATATTCTTGACTCATCCTGCTCATACAGCCACTCTGCACTGAACAAAATGACTAGACAGAAGAATTCACCACAAAAGAAAGAATCAGAAACAGTACTCTCTGCCACAGAGTTACAGAATATGGATTACAATTAGATGTCAGAAAGCCAACTGACAAGCACAATTATAAAGCTAATTGTGCCTCTGGAAAAAAGCATAAAGGATTCTATAGACTTTGTTACTGCAGAATTCAGATCTAATCAGGCTGAAATTAAACGTCAGTTAAATGATATGCAATCCAAACCGGATGTCCTAACAACTAGGGATAATGAGGAGGAAGAAACAGTGACATAGAAGATAAGTTGATGGGAAGGAAGGAAGCTGTGTAAAAAAAGAGAGAAACAATTAAAAGACTATGATTAAAGGTTAAGGGAAATAAATGATAGCCTCAGAAGGAAAAATCTACATATAATTGGGGTTCCAGAAAACGCCGAGAGGCCGAGTGCCAGAAAGCATATTTGAACAAATCATAGCTGAAAACTTCCCTAACTTGGGGAGGGAAACAGGCTTTCAGATCCAGGAGATAGAAAGATTCCCCCAAAATCAATAAAACCGTTCAACACCTCAACATTTGATAGTGAAACTTGCAAATTCCAAAGACAAAGAGAAAATCTTTAAAGCAGCAAAAGACAAGAGATTCTTAACTTACATGGGGAGAAATATCAGATTAAGAGCAGATCTCACCACAGAGCCTGGCAGGCCATAAATGGCTGGCAGGATATATTCAGGGTACTAAATGAGAAGAACATGCAGCAAGAATACTATATCCAGCAAGACTCTCATTCAGAATAGGTGAGATAAAGAGCTTCCAAGATAGACAGAAACTGAAAGATTATGTGAGTATCAAACCAGCACTGCAAGAAATATTAAGGAGGACTCTATAAAAGAAAGAGGAAGCCCAAAGAAATAATTCACAAAAACAGGGACTGAACGGATATTATGATGAGACTAAATTCATATCTTTTTTTTTGGAACTTGGTGCTTTTTATTTACAAAAGAAAAATAATAAAGGAAAAGTCTGAAGCTAATCAGCTGGAGATGAAGGGGTAAAGGTGGAAACCCAAGGGGAAGAGGAGGGCAGCCTGCAAAGAGAGGAGGGGAGGGGATCTGGCTCTAAGGAAGCTGGAGGGTTCCAGCCTTCAGGGGCTTCCCAGGACCAGCCCTGCCCTACCAGAGGCTCAGATCAGTGGGCCCGCAGTTGGGTTTTCTCCTGCCTACTATGGCTTTTCCAGGAGCCTGAGTTCCAGCTCCAAGAGGCTGAAATGGCAGGGGAAACTGAGGCCACAGAGAGCATATGGGTCCTGCCACCACCCCTCACTGTAGCGTGATCTTGGCAGCCTTGGCATGAATAAGGGCAATGAGATCCTGGTTGATGAGGAAGATGAATCTCAGGTTGGCAATCTCCACCACAGAGTTGTTGCTGAAGTGCCACTTGGAGGCACACGGTACCCGCTGTCCATCAATGTAGATGGGCCGCCGACCCTCATTGGCAATGAAGAAATCACCATTATTTTTCAGCTTAATGACACCTTGCTTCTGGGAGATCTTCCAGGAAGGACCCTCCAGAGACAGGTCCACATCAATCTGGTTATCCTTGGTTGCTCTGCCCAGGGTGATCTCTTGGGAGCACATCAGGTACTGCACCATGTGGCCCTGCAGCACTGCCAGCATCTGGTTGTCAAAGTCAGGAGAGCTCATGCCTATGATGCTGTCTACCAGCACCTGCCACTTATGTAGCTCTTGTGCCAGCTGTTGGATCTCTCGTTTCTGGCGCCAGTCGGCCACTGTCAGCTCATGTTCCAGGACCTCATCTCGCATATCCTTGAGCTTACTGTCGTCAATCAGGTCCTCTGCATCTGAAAAGTTGAGCACTTGGTCCCCCTTAGGCTGTGGCTGCACTGTCTGGTCCTCCAGTAGGTAATACTGCTTCATGAGCTGCCAGTGGGCCTGCAAGGCCTTGGCAGTACAGGCCAGGTTGAAGGCATCAGGGTGTCTGTGGATCAGGTCCTGGAACATCTCCAAGGTGGGCTGGCTGGTTGATCCCACTTTGCTCAGCAGCTGTTCTCAGCCTTGCTAAACAAGGCCTTACTCTGGATGGCAGCAATGGCTTCTGGGTGCAGCTGTCTCATGGCTTGGCAGGCCAGCTTGGAGATGACAGGATCATAGAGCAGGCCATACCAGCACTTCTGAACCTCCCAAAGGGTGAAGTGGCAGCTGAACTTCACACCCAGCTGGACAGATGTCAGGTCATTGGTCTGCAGCACAGTGTTGACAACCAGGAGGTCATCTACAGGCTTCCAGCAGCCCAAATTCTTGGTCACCTGAAGTGGCTGTTTGCTCTTCTTCACACGCTTGGTGAGTCCAGGGGTTGTGGCTGGGCTGGGCGGCACGGGAGTGCTAGGGGCCTTGGACACCTTCTTCTTCTCACTAGAGGAAGGTTCACTCCCTGAACAGCACCCTGGCTCCACCCCACTGGCCCCCTTCACCGGGGTAGAGGACTTAGCCAGGCTGCTCTCCACCAGCTCATCATCAAACTTCTTCCTCTTGATGAATCTGGAGGAGCTTCTCCATTTAGGGATGGTGCCCAAGGCCTGAGAGGAAACTTGATTCTGCCCTGCCAGCGACTCTTCATCCTCTGAGTGGCTGGCAGTGCTGGAGGCCATCAGAGATGAATTTAGCAGCCCCTGAGAATCTTTGTCCACCCTCTTACAGTCTCAGAGCCACGGGTTCCAAACCACAGGGCTAGGAGGAAGAATTCCACAGGCTCATCCAAGGATTCTGACCAGGTGAGCTTAGAGGCTGAGAGGAGATTCATTCCTAGGCTGCCAGCTCCAACAATTTCTCCATGGTGAAGGCAGCAGATGCAGGGCCAAACCCAACTTCCATGAGGTACATCTACTTCCAGGTCTGCAAACTAGGGGCAGCGCTAATTCATATCTTTCAATAGTAACTCTGAATGTGAATGTGCTAAATGATACCATCAAAAGATGCAGGGGTTTGGACTGGATAAAAAAGCAAGAGTCATCTATTTGTTAGCTACAAGTGACTCATTTTAGACCTAAGGACACCCACAGCCTGAAAATGAAGGGGTGGAGAACCATTTACCATTCAAATGGTCCTCAAAAGAAAGCTGGGGTAGCAATCCTCATATCAGATAGATTAAAGTTTATCCCAAAGACTGTAGTGAGATGAAGAGGGACACTATATCATACTTAAAGGGTCTATCCAACAAGAAAACCTAATAATAATGAATATTTATACACCTAATGTGGGAGCAGCCAAGTATATCAATCAATTAATAACCCAATAAAGACATACTCAGATAATAATACACTAATAGTAGCAGACTTCAACATGGCACTTTCTGAAAATGACAGATAATCTAAGCACAACATCACCAAAGAAACAAGGACTATAAATGACACACTAGACTGGATGATTTCACAGATATAAACAGAAATTTCCATCCAAATGCTAATCAATACATATTCTTCTCAAGTGCACATGGAACTTTCTCCAGAAGAGACAACATACTGGGTCACAAATCAGGTCTCAACCAATATCAAAAGACTGGGATTATACCCTGCATATTTTCAGACCACAATGATTTGAAACTAGAATTCAATCACAAGAAGAAATTTGGAAGAAACTCAGACACGTGGAGGATAAAGAGCATCCTACTGAAAGATGAATGGGTAAAGCAGAAAATTAAAGAAGAATTAAAAAAATTTATGGAAACTAATGAAAATGAAGATACATCCACTCAAAATCCTTGGGATACAGCAAAAGCAGTACTAAGAGGGAAATACATCACAACACAAGCATCCCTCAAAAAATTGGGAAAAACTCAAATACATGAACTAACCTCACACCTAATGGAATAAGAGAAAGAACAGCAAATAAAACCTATGCCAGGCAGAATAAGAGAGTGAATAAAGATTCGAGCAGAACTCAATGAAATAGGGACCAGAAGAGTTGTAGAACAGATCAACAAATCCAGGAGGTGGTTCTTTGAAAGAATTAATAAGATAGATAAACCATTAGCCAGCCATATTAAAAAGAGAAAAGATTCAAATTAATAAAATCATGAATGAAGGAGGAGAGATCACAACCGATACCAAGGAAATACAAAGGATTTTAAAAACCTATTATGAGCATCTATAAGCCAATAAATTAGGCAATCTAGAAGAAAGGGATGCATTTCTTGAAAAACACAAATTACCAAAACTGGAGCAGGAAGAAAACTGGAGCTTATTGAACAGGCCAATAAGCAGGGAGGAAATTGAAGTAGTCATCAAAATTCTCTGAGGACACAAAAGTCCAGGGCCAGACAGCTTCCTAGGGGAATCCTATCAAACGTTTAAAGAAGAAACAATACCTATTCTGCTAAAGCTGTTCTGAAGGATAGAAAGGTACAGAATACTTCAAAACTTGTTTTATGAGGCCAGCATCACCTTAATTCTAAAACCAGAAAAAGACCCCACCAAAATAGAGAATTATAGACCAATATCCTTCATGAACACAGATGCAAAAATTTTAACAAGATACTAGCCAATGGGATCCAGTAGTACATTAAGAAGATTATTCACCATGACCAAGTGGGATTTATCTCTGTGATGCAAGGTTGGTTCAACACTCATAAAACAATCAATGTGATAGATCACATCAACAAGGGAAAAAACAAGAACCATATGATCCTCTCAACAGGTGCAGAGAAAGCATTTGACAAAATACAGCATTCATTCCTGATCAAAACTCTTCAGAGTGTAGGGATAGAAGGAACATTCCTCAGTATCTTAAAAGCCATCTATGAAAAGCCAACATAAAATATCGTTCTAAATGGGGAAAAAACTGAAAGCCTTTCCCCTAAGGTCAAGAGCACAACAGGGGAGCAGCCCGGGTGGCTCAGCGGTTTAGCACTGCCTTTGGCCCAGGGTGTGATCCTGGAGACCTAGGATCAAGTCCCATGTTGGGCTCCCTGCATGGAGCCTGTGTCTCTGCCTCTCTCTCTGTCTCTCATGAGTAAATGAATAAAATCGTTTAAAAAAAAAAAAAAGAACACGACAGGGATGTCCACTCTCACCACTGTTATTCAACATAGTACTAGAAGTCCTAGCCTCAGTAATCAGACAACAAAAAGATATAAAAGGCATTCAAATTGACAAAGAAGGGCAGCCCCAGTGGCCCAGCGGTTTAGCGCCGCCTTCAGCCCAGGGTGTGATCCTGGAGACCTGGGATCGAGTCCCACGTCGGGCTCCTTGCATGGAAGCTTGCTTCTCCCTCTGCCTGTGTCTCTGCCTCTCTCTCTCTCTTTCTTTCTCTCATGAATAAATAAAAAAAAATCTTTTAAAAATAGTATTTAAAAAAACAAATTGGCAAAGAAGTAGTCAAAATCTCCCACTTCACAGATGACATGATACTGTACATAGAAAACCCACAAGACTCCACTCCAAGATTGCTAGAACTTATTCAGCAATTCAGTAATGTGGCAGGATACAAAATCAATGCCCAGAAATCAGTGGCGTTTCTACACACTAACAATGAGACTGAAGAAAGAGAAATGAAGGAGTCAATCCCATTTACAATTGCACCCAAAAGTATAATACACCTAGAAATAAACCTAACCAAAAGAAGGAAAGGATCTATACCCTAAAAACTACTTAACACTTCTGAAAGAAATTGAGGAAGACTCAAAGAGATGAAAATATATTCCATACTCGTGGATTGGAAGAATTAATATTGTGAAAATGTCAATGTTACCCAGGGCAATTTACACATTTAATGAAATCCTTATAAAAATACCATGGACTTTCTTCAGAGAGTTGGAAAAAATCATCTTAAGATTTGTGTGGAATCAGAAAAGACCCCGAGAGACAGAACATGAGAGACTCCTAACTCTGGGAAATGAACAAGGGGTGGTGGAAAGGGAGGTGGGCAGGGGGTAGGGGTGACTGGGTGATGGGCACTGAGGGGGGCACTTGATGGGATGAGCACTGGGTGTTATGCTATATGTTGGCAAATTGAACTCCAATAAAAAAAAAAGTCCATGAATCAAACATGGCAAAATATTAAGGGTCATTAAATCTTAGTAGTGGGTACACAGAGTTCATTTTATGATTCTTTAGCCTTCCTATATGTTTAAAATATTTTAGAATAGAGTTAAAACACACACACACATGAACACACCAAAAGATCTTAAAGAAACCAGAGATTACTTTAGCCAACATTGAAATTCTACCACAGCACTAATGTCCTCTTTTCTCTTCTCTTCATTTGCACCTTAGGTAGCATTCAGCATCACCACAACCACCAACCCCCTACGAAATTCAGGATCCAGAGCCTATTATTCATGGTTTCTCTGCTCCCACAACTATTTTCTACTCCCTTATGAAAATATTTTTCAGTTTAGGGTCTTTGTATATGTGATTCTTAAGGTCCTCATATACATACAAAAAGTTATCTCTTTCCAGAGATCTTGAGGGTATGTCTTGGACCAGAACTCTTTTGGAATCATTTTAGGCCTTAGATACTCTTACATTTAAAAGCTTTATCTTGGAGGTGGGGCAAGATGGTGGAGGAGTAGGCTCCCCAAGTCACCTGTCCCCACCAACTTGCCTAGATAATTTTCAAATCATCCTGAAAACCTACGAATTCGGCTTGAGATTTAAAGAGAGAACAGCTGGAATGCTACAGTGAAAAGAGTTCACGATTGGCAAATTGAACTCCAATTTAAAAAATATGTAAAAAGAAACAAAAACAAAACAAAACAAAACAAAAACAAAAAACAAAAAAAAAAGAGAGAAAAGACCCTGAATAGCCAGGGAAATAATGAAAAAGAAAGGCAAAGCCAGGGACATCACAATGCTGGGTTTCAAGTTGTACTACAAAGCTCTGGTCATCAAGACAGTATTGTACTGGCACAAAAACAGACACAGAGATCAATGGAACATAACAGAAAACCCAGAAATGGGCCCTCAACTCTATGGTCAACTAATATTCGACAAAGCAGGAAAGACTAGCCACTGGAAAAAGGACAATCTCTTCAATAAATGGTGCTGGGAAAATTGGACAGCCACATGCAGAAGAATGACTCTAGACCATTCTCTTACACCAGACACAAAGATAAACTCAAAATGGATGAAAGATCTAAATGTGAGACAAGATTCCATTAAAATCCTAGAGGAGAACACAGGCAACACCCTTTTTGAATTTGACCACTGCAATTTCCTGTAAGATACATCTATGAAGGCAAGGGAAACAAAAGCAAAAATGAACTCTTGGGACTTAATCAAGATCAAAAGCTTATTTATGCACAGCAAAAGAAACAGTTAACAAAACTAAAAGACAACCTCTGGAATGGGAGATGATATTTGCAAATGACATATTAGATAAATGGCTAGTATCCAAGATCTATATTTAGAACTTATGAAACTCAACATCCAAGAAATAAAAATCCCATCATAAAATGGGCAGAAGACATGAACAAAAAATTCACCAAAGAAGACATACCCATGGCCAACAAGCACATGAGAAAGTGCTCCACATCACTTGCTATCAGGGAAGTACAAATCAAAACCACAGTGAGATACCACCTCACACCAGTGAGAATGGGGAAAATTAACAAGGCAGGAAACATCAAATGTTGGAGAGGATGTGGAGAAAGGGGAACGCTCTTTCACTGTTAGTGGGAATGTGAAGTGGTACAACCATCTGTAAAACTGTGTGGAAGTTCCTCAAAGAGTTAAAAATAGAGGTACCCAGGACTCAGCAATTGTACTACTAGCGGTTTACCCCAAAGATACAGAAAAAAAGAAAACTTCCAAATTCATTCTGTAATGCCAGTATTATGCTGATACCAAACCAGATAACACCACCATAAGAAAGAGAACTACAGGCCAATATCCTTGATTAATATGGATGCAAAAATTCTTAAGAAATTATTAACAAACTAAATCCAAACCCCTAGATCAACTGGGGTTTATTCCTGGGTTGCAAGTGTGATTCAGTATTCACAAATCAGTCAGCTTGATATATCACATTAGTAAAACAAATGATAAGAACAATGTTTCACTTCAATAGATGCAGAAAAAGTATTTGACAAAGTACAGCATCCATTCTTGATAAAAATCTTCAACAAAGTAGGTTTAGAGGGAATGCACCTCAACATAATTGCCATATGTGAAAAGCCCACAGCTTATAGCTTATATCATCCTACATGTAGAAATACTGAGAGCTTTTCCTCTATGGCAAGGAATGAGGCAGGGATGTCCACTCTCACCCCTTTCATTCAAGATAGTACTTGAAGTCCTGACAAAAAATAAATAAATAAATAAATAAATAAATAACATCCAAATGACAAGGAAGAAGTAAAACTTTCTCTATTTGCAGGTGACATACTATATATAGAAAAACCTGAAAGACTCTACCAAATACTGCTAGACTGATAAATGAATTCAGTAAAGTTGCAGGATACAAATCAACATACAGAAATCTGTTGCATTTCTATACAGCAATAATGAAGCAGCAGAAAGAGAAATTAATAGAATAATTTAAAACTTCAATAAAACCAATAGGATACGAAGAATAACCCTAACCAAGGAGGTGAAAGATCTGTATGCTGAAAATTATAAAACACTGATGAAAGCGATCGAAGACAATGCAAAGAAATGGAAAGATATTCCATGCTCATAGATTGGAAGAACAATTATTGTTAAAATGTCTGTACTCCCTAGAGCAATCTACATGTTTAATGCAATCCCTATTGAAACACCAGCAGCATTTTTCATGGAGCTAGTACAACCATTCTAAAATTTTATGGACCACAAAAGACACTGTAGCCAAAGCCACCTTGCAAACGAAAAACAAACTGGGAGGCATCATAATTCCTGACTTCAAGTTATATTACAAAGTTGAAGTAATCAAAACAGTATGGTACTGGCACAAAAATAAACATATAGATCAATAGAACAGAATAGAAAATCCAGAAATAAATCCACAATTATATGGTCAACTAATTTTCAACAAATCAGGAAAGAATATCCAATGGAAAAAACAGTATCTCTTCAACAAATGGTGTTGTGTAAACCAGACAGCTACATGCAAAAGAATGAAACTGGATCACCTTACACCATATACAAAAATAAATTCAGAATGGATTAGAGACCTAAATGTGAGACCTGAAACCATGAAAATCCTGGAGATTGAACATAACTTCTTAGATATCTCTCATAGTGACTTCCTTCTAGATATGCTTCCTGAGGCAAGGGAAACAAAAGCAAAAACAGACCCCTGGGACTTCTGCACAAAATAAAACAATCAAAACTAAAAGGTAATCTATGAAATAGGAGAAGATATTCGCAAATGTCATATCTGATAATGGGTTAGTATCCAAAATATATAACAATATATAAAATTCAACACCCCAAAAATGAATAATCCAATTAAAAATAGGCAGAAGACATGAAAAGACATTTCTCCAAAGAAGACATACTGATGGCTAACTGGTCCATTAATAGATTTTCAACATTAGTGAGGGAAATGCAAATCAAAACTACAATATCACCTCACACCTGTCAGAATGGCTAAAATTAACAACACAAAAAACAACAGGTATTAGCAAAGATGTGGCAAAAAAGGAACACTCTTACATTGTTGGTGGGAATGCAAACTGGTGCTGCCACTCCGGAAGAAAGTATGGGGGTTCCTCAAAAAGTTAAGAATAGAACTATCCTAAAAAAAAAAAAAGAATAGAACTATCCTATTGCCCAGCAGTTGCACTACTAGGTATTTACCTAAAAAATATAAAAATGCTTATTCAAAGGGATACTTGCACCTTGATGTTTATACCACCATTATCTATAGTATACAAACTGTGTAAGCACTGTGTGTCCATTGATAAATGGATAAAGAAGTGGTATATGTATATATGTACAATGGAAAATTACTTAGCCATAAAAAATGAAATCTTGCCCATTGCAGTGATATGGATGGAGCTAGTTGATATAATGTTAAGCAAAATTAATCAGAGAAAGACAAATACCATATTATTTCACTCATACATGGCATTTGAGAAACAAAATAAATGAGCTTAGGGAAAAAAAGAGAGTATAGCAAACCAAGAAATATACTCTCAACAATAGAGAACAAACTGGTGGTTACCAGAGGAGAGGTGGGTGGGAGGATTACTGAAATAGGTGATTGGGCTAAGGAGTGCACTTGTGATGAGCACCAGGTGATGTAAGAAAGTGTTGAATCACCATATTGTACACCTGAAACTAATATTACACCATATGATAAGTAACTGGAAATAAAATAAAAACTGAAAAAAGAAATAACTTAAAGTTATAACCATCTAGGTTGAAACAATATCAACTTTGCTTCAGTATTGTACAAATTATCTGCTTTTATGTAGGTTTATTACTCTTAACATAGATTTATAATCATTGTTTTATGTATTTGTCTTCTAAATGATATAGAAACAAAAAGGACAAAGAGTAAAATGTAATAATACTAGTATATATGTAATGACCTGTGTATTTATTTTTACCAGGATTCTTTATACAGTTGACATTTGAAAAACACAGGAGTTGGGCCACCAACTGCTGTGCAGTTGAAAATCTGCTACAACTTTTGACTCCCCTAAAACTTAACTTTAATAGCCTACTGTAGACTGGAAGCCTTACCAATAGCATAAATAATTCAATTAACATATTTTGTATGTTATTTGTGTTATATATTGCATTAGTACAATGAAGTTAGCAAAAATGTTATTAAGAAATCATAAGGAAGACACAATACATTTATAATACTGTGTGTATATTTATTGGAAATAATCCATGTATAGGCAGCTGAGAAAGAGGTGGCAGGCATCAGGAGTGGCTGCCAGATGGCAATGTTTCATAGCCTGGTGGTCTTGGCTCAGCAGCAGCAGCTGCCTAAAATGTTGGTGAGAAGCAGCAGCAACCTGGAGGTGAAGTACTGCTGTCCTTTCTGTCTAAAGGTGTACGGCCAGCCTGTGGCCATTGGCAGCTGTGGGCACACCTAAATGTACCAGCCTCTGGGAGGCAATGGGTCTAGGGCACTGCCATAGGAAGGAGTCTATGCCTGGCCTGGGAGGAGCCTAAGGCCAGAGGACTTGGAGGATGGGGAAACCATGGTGCAGGGCTCCCTTTGCAGCACTGTCCCTGCCCTCCAGGCCTGTTCCTTTGCTTCACCCCAACCTCCTGTTTGCTATCTCTGGGTGCTCTATCTGACCACCTTGTTGGCACATTGGGTGATCTGCAGCCCTCCCCAAGCCTAGGGCCCCTTGGGGCTGCTGATGGCCTCAGCAGACCTAGCTGGGTGCTCAGAAGCAGCAGGTATGGCCTCTGCACCAGTTGTTTTAAATTTGGTTTCATGGAATCTGGAGTGGGTACTTGTAAATAAATGCCTTGCAGCTTTTGCTGTCAACTCTTAAAAAATTCCAAGTATAAGTGGACCTGTGCAGTTAAAATCTGTGGTGTTCAAGGGCCAAGTGTATCTTCAAATGGCTTCAATCTCCTGTTGAGTGACATTTCATTTCAGTCTAAATGACTCCCTTTAGCATTTCTTGTAGGGCAGGCTTGCTAGCAATGAACTTTCTCAGGTTTGCCTATCTGAGAATGCCAAAATTTCTCCTGTTTTTTAAAGAATAGCTTTGCTGGATTTCAAATATTGGTTGACACATTTCTTCTTTCAGCATTTTAACTATGTCATCCCACCTCCTTCTGTTGTCCATGGTTTCTGTTAAGAAATCAGGTGCTATAACTGTTGACTATGCCTTGTACACGATTAATAACTTCCCTCTTGCTGCTTTCAAGATTCTTTGGCTTTCAACACTTTTATTATAATGTGTCTCAGTGTGGGTCTGGTGTTGTTGTTGTGGTTTGTATTATTGGGAGTTCATTGAGCATTTTATAGGTATATATCATGTATTCTATCAACTTTGGAAAGTTTTTAGCCATTATTTCTTCACATATTCTCTCCTTCCCTTTATTCTCTGTCTGGGACTCCCACTGTCACATTGTATGTTGGTACACTTGATGATGTCCCACAGTTCTCTTAGGGTCTGCTCATTTTTTTCATTTTTTTATTACAGATTCTCATATGGAATATTTTCAACTGCCCTGTCTTCCTGTCTGCTGATTATTTTCTGCTTGCTAAAATCTGTTGTTGAAATCTTCTAGTGAATTTTCCATTACATTTATTATAGTTTTCAGCTCCAGAATTTCTTTTTGAGTTCCTATTTATGATTTCTATCTCTTTATTGATATTCTCTATTTTTGGAACACCATTCTCCTGGTTTCCTTTAGATCTTTTTCTATGGTTTCTTTAGGCTCCTTTGGCATACTTAAGACAGTTGGTTTAAAGTCTTTCAGTAGTAAGTACTATCACAAAATAACTTGGTTTGCAAACAGACTTTGCGGGTGCTGGTCCTGATGCCCCAGAGAGAGATGTATCCCTGGCCAAACTGGGCCTGTTTCCTGCCAGCTGGCTCTGAAGCATCCCTCGGAGTGAGTGCAACCTGGAGCTCGTTGGGGCTGCGAGCACCAGGCACCAGTAAAAGCCAGGGAACATGGTGTGGGATGGAGGATTTTTTGAAACGAAAATCTCCTCTGTTGGGATCCCTGGGTGGCACAGCGGTTTAGCGCCTGCCTTTGGCCCAGGGCGCGATCCTGGAGACCCAGGATCGAGTCCCACGTCGGGCTCCCGGTTCATGGAGACTGCTTCTCCATCTGCCTGTGTCTCTGCCTCTCTCTCTCTCTCTCTGTCTCTCTGTGACTATCGTAAATAAATAAAAATTAAAAAAAAAGAAAAGAAAATCTCCTCTGTTAAGAATACAGAGTTACCAGGGTGCCTGGGTGGCTCATGGTTGAGTGTCTACCTTTGGTTCAGGTCATGATCCCGGGGTCATCTTGTCTAAACATTTGTGCTATCCTGGGAAAGCTCTTAGATTCCTTGTTAATATGAATAAATTTTGTTGCTTGATGTTCTTATTTCTCTTTGTCTTTCAGTTTAGATAATTCCTATTAATTTATCTTCAACTTCAGTAATACATTTTTCTCCTGTGCTCAATCCACTGGTAAGTCCATTTAGTTAATCTTTTATTAATTTTTTAAGTTAATAGAGATTATATTTTAGAGAAAATTTTGGTTTACAGAACATAACAGCTTTCTCACAATCCTTATTTCCCAAAGAAACTTCAGTTTTTCAAAAAAAAAATAAAGAAAGAAAGAAACTTCAGTTTTTCATGCCAGGATTTCATCATGTTATTGTTTGCATATCTGTACTATTTTTGCCTGAACTTGAAGCAGCTTGTTTATTTTCCTTTCTATCCTTTCAAAGAATGCCCTCCTCATGGCCACTTTCCTGCCCTGAAAGAGTGATTACATTAAAACATGAAGTGTCTTTGTGGCATTTCTTTAAGGAACCCCTAAAGAGGTTAAAAATGACAAACAATTCTTTTTTGTTATTTTACTTCCAGTGTATTTAACACACAGCATTATAGTAATTTCAGGTGTTCAATATAGTGATTCATCAATTCCATAAATTACTCAGCGCTCATCAAGATAAATGTGTTCTTGATCACCTTCACCTTTTTCACCCATACCCCCACCCATTTCCCCTCAGGTAACCATCTGTTTGTTCTCTACAATTAAGAATCTGGTTTGTTGAAGGCGGGGCAAGATGGCGGAAGAGTAGGGTCCCCAAGTCACCTGTCCCCACCAACTTACCTAGATAACTTTCAAATCATTCTGAAAACCTATGACTTCGGTCTGAGATTTAAAGAGAGAACAGCTGGAATGCTACAGTGAGAAGAGTTTGAGCTTCTATCAAGTTAGGAAGACGGAAAAAAAAATTAAAAAGCATCCAAGGGGGAGGGGCCCTGTGAGGAGCTGGGCTAAGGCCACGCAGCGGGTGATCCCTGGGTGGCTCAGCAGTTTGGCGCCTGCCTTTGGCCCGCGGCGGGATCCTGGAGTCCAGGATCGAGTCCCGCATCAGGCTCCCTGCGTGGAGCCTTGTCTCTGCCTCTCTCTCTCTCTCTCTCTCTCTCTGTCTATCATAAATAAATCTTAAAAAAAAAAAAGCTCCCAGGAAAGGAAAGCCCAGTCCCAGAGAAGCAGGAACTTCACCAATCTTCCCGGAAGGAAAGGTGCTCGAAGGGAGCTTGGGCAGGGATTCCCTCAGGTTCCCAGGGGCACTAACAAAGGACCTGCGCCCCGGGGAAGAGTGCGCCACACACTGCGGGCCAAGCTCCCTAAAGGGCTGCAGCATGAGCCCGGTGGGCCCTGGGAGCAGCTCCCGCGGCTCCGGTGGCAGCTCCGCACAGAGAGGGTTGTGCGGCCAGGGAGCCCGATTCCCGTGGTGCAGGTCCTGGAGCCCAGGGCACTGGGGGACACAGCCCAAGATCCAGCGCTCCCCCAGGGACAGGCAGAGGCCACGAGGACACAGGGGAGCAAGGACGCTCCTGCCACCAGGCGGCCTCCAGCTATGCAGATTGGCGACCCCCCCTCCCGGAGCATCAAGGCCCCTGCGGACTGGCAGCTGTGATAGTTACTGCCGGAGCTGACTTTAGTGCTGGAGAGCTGGCCGCCTCCACTGTTGTTGTTCCTCCTGGTGTCACCTTGGACCTGGGACTGAGCAGGGTCATCACATGATAAAGAGCTCCCACAGAGCCCTGCACCTGGCAGTGGGCTGGGCAGCTCCCCCAGGTGCACACACCTGAGAATCAGCACAACAGGCCCCTCCCCCAGAAGGCCAGCTAAAATGACAGGGGAAAAGCAAGTTATTGACCAAGCAGCACTGGAAAGTTCCAGGGGAAGTTGAGGGAACTACAGTATACAGAATCAGAAGATACTCCCCCTTGCTTTTTGTTTTCTGTTTGTTCCCCCCCCCTTTTTTTTCTTTTTTTCCTTTTTTTCTCCTTTTTCCAGTACAACGTGTTTTGGGCCACTCTGCACTGAGCAAAATGACTAGAAGGAAAAACTCACCACAAAAGAAAGAATCAGAAACAACCCTCTCTCCCACAGAGTTACAAAATTTGGATTACAATTCAATGTCAGAAAGCCAATTCAGAAGCACAATTATAAAGCTACTCGTGGCTCTAGAAAAAAACATAAAGGATTCAAGAGACGTCAGGGCTGCAGAATTTAGTTCTAATCAGGCTGAAATTAAAAATCAATTAAATGAGATGCAATCCAAACTGCAGTTCCTAATGACGAGGGTTAACGAGGTAGAAGAACGAGTGAGTGACATAGAAGACAAGTTGATGGCAAGGAGGGAAACTGAGGAAAAAAGAAAAACAATTAAAAGATCATGAGGCTAGGTTAAGGGAAATAAAAGACAGCCTCAGAAGGAAAAACCTATGTTTAATTGGGGTTCCCGAGGGCACCAAAAGGGACAGAGGTCCAGAAACTTTTTGAACAAATCATAGCGGAGAACTTTCCTAACTTGGAAAGGGAAACAGGCATTCAGATTCAGGAGATAGAGAAATCCTCACCTAAAATCAATAAAAACTGCTCAACATCTCAACATTAAATAGTGAAACTTGCAAATTCCAAAGATAAAGAGAAGATCCTTAAAGCAGCAAGAGAGACAAGAAATCCATAACCTTTATGGGGAGAAGTATCAGGATAACAGCAGACCTCTCCACAGAGACCTGGCAGGCCAGAAAGGGCTGGCAGGATATATTCAGGGTCCTAAATGAGAAGAACATGCAGCAAAGAATACTTTATCCAGCAAGACTCTCATTCAGAATAGAAGGAGAGATAAAGAGCTTCCAAGACAGGCAGAAACTGAAAGAATATGTGACCACCAAGCCGGCTCTGCAGGAAATATTAAGGGGGACTCTGTAAAAGAAAGAGGAAGTCCAAGGAAACAATCCACAAAAACAGGGACTGAATAGGTATCATGATGACACTAAATTCATATCCTTCAATAGTAACTCTGAACGTGAATGGGCTTAATGACCCCATCAAAAGGTGCAGGGTTTCAGACTGGAAAAAAAGTAAGGCCCATCGATTTGCTGTCTACAAGAGACTCATTTTAGACATAGGGACACCTACAGTCTGAAAATAAAAGGTTGGAGAACCACTTACCATTCAAAAAGTCCTCAAAAGAAAGCAAGGTAGCCATCCTTATATCATTTAAATTAAAGTTTATCCCAAAGACTATAGTAAGAGTTGAAGAGGGACACTATATCATACGTAAGGGATCAATCCAACAAGAGGACCTAACAATCAAAAATATTTATGCCCCGAATGTGGGAGCTGCCAATTATATCATTTAATAATCAAAGTTGTGACATACGTAGATAATAATACACTTATACTTGGTGACTTGAAAGTAGAGCTTTCTATAATTGACAGGTCTTCTAAGCACAACATCTCCAAAGAAACAAGAACTTTAAGTGATACACTGGACCAAATTGATTTCACTGATATTTATAGAACTTTACATCCAAACACAACTGAATACACATTCTTCTCAAGTGCACATGGAACTTTCTCCAGAATAGACCACATACTGGGTCACAAATCAGCTCTGAACTGATACCAAAAGATTGGGATCGTCCCCTGCATATATTCAGACCACAATGCTTTGAAATTAGAACTAAATCACAAGAAGAAGTTTGGAAGGATTTCAAACATGTGGAGGTTAAGGACCATCCTGCTAAAAGATGAAAAGGTCAACCAAGAAATTAGGGAAGAATTAAAAAGATTCATGGAAACTAATGAGAATGAAGATGCAACCATTCAAATCTATGGGATACAGCAAAAGCAGTCCTGAGGGGGAAATACATCACAATACAGGCATCCATCCAAAAACTGGAAAGAACCCAAATACAAAAGCTAACCTTGCACCCAAAATAGCTAGAGAAAAAACAGCAAATATATCCTACACCCAGCATAAGAAGAGAGTTAATAAATATTTGAGCAGAACTCAATGAAATACAGACCAGAACTGTGGAACAGATCAACAAAACCAGGAGTTGGTTCTTTGAAAGAATTAATAAGATAGATAAACCATTAGCCAGCCTTATTAAAAAGAAGAGAGAAAAGATTCTAATAAAATCATGAATGAGAAAGGAGAGATCAGCACCAACACTAAGGAAATATAAACGATTTAAAAAACTTATTATGAGTAGCTATATGCCAATAAACTAGGCAATCTAGAAGAAATGGATGCATTTCTGAAAAACCACAAACTACCAAAACTGGAACAGGAAGAAATAGAAAACCTGAACAGGCCAGTAACCAGGGAGGAAATTGAAGTAGTCATCAAAAACCTCCTAAGACACAAAGCCCAGGGCCAAATGGCTTCCCAGGGGAATCCTTTCAAACGTTTAAAGAAGAAACCATACCTATTCTACTAAAGCTGTTCCAAAAGATAGAAAGAGATGGAATACTTCCAAACTCGTTTTATGAGGCCAGCATCACCTTAATTTCCAAAACGAGACAAAGACCCCACCAAAAGGAGATTATAGACAAATATCCCTGATGAACACGGATGCAAATATTCTCAAGAAGATACTAGCCAATAGGATCCAACAGTACATTAAGAAGATTATTCACTATGACCAAGTGGGATTTATCCCTGGGATGAAAGGCTGGTTCAACACTCATAAAGCAATCAATGTGATTGATCATATCAGCAAGAGAAAAAACAAGAACCATATGATCCTCTCAATAGATGCAGGGAAAGCACTTGACAAAAGACAGCATCCATTCCTGATCAAAACTCTTGAGAGTGTAGAAATAGAGGGAACATTCCTCAACATCTTAAAAGCCATCTACGGAAAGCCCACAGCAAATATCATTCTCAATGGGGAAGCACTGGGAGCCTTTCCCCTAAGATCAGGAACAAGACAGGAATGTCCACTCTCACCACTGCTATTCAACATAGTACTAGAAGTCCTAGCCTCAGCAATCAGGCAACAAAAAGAAATAAATGGCATTCAAATTGGCAAAGAAGAAGTCAAACTCTCCCTCTTCACCGATGACATGATACTCTACATAGAAAACCCAAAAGACTCAGCCCCAAGATTGCTAGAACTAATACAGCAATTTGGCAGTGTGGCAGGATACAAAATCAATGTCCAGACATCAGTGGCATTTCTACACACTAACAATGAGACTGACGAAAGAGAAATGAAAGAGTAAATCCCATTTACAATTGCACTCAAAAGCATAAGATATCTAGGAATAAACCTAACCAAAAAAGTAAAGGATCTATACCCAAAAAAACTACAGAACACTTTTGAAAGAAATTGAGGAAGACACAAAGAGATGGAAAAATATTCCATACTCATGGATTGGCAGAATTAATATTGTGAAAATGTCAATGTTACCCAGGGCAATTTACACGTTTAATGCAATCTCTATCAAAATACTATGGACTTGCCTCAGAGAGTTGGAGCAAATCATCTTAAGATTTGTGTGGAATCAGTAAAGACCACGAATAACCAGGGGAATATTAACAAAGAAAACCAGAGCTGGGGGCATCACAATGCCAGATTTCAGGTTGTACTACAAAGCTGTGGTCATCAATACAGTGTGGTACTGGCACAAAAACAGACACATAGATCAATGGAACAGAATAGAGAATCCAGAAGTGGACCCTCAACTTTATGGTCAACTAATATTCGATGAAGCAGGAAAGACTATCCACTGGAAAAAAAGATGTCTCTTCAATAAATGGTGCTGGGAAAATTGGACATCCTCATACAGAAGAATAAAACTGGACCATTCTCTTGTACCATACACAAACATGAACTCAAAATGGATGAAAGATCTAAATGTGAGACAAGATTCCATCAAAATCCTAGAGGAGAACATAGGCAACCCCCTTTTTGAACTTGGCCACGTCAACTTCTTGCAAGATACATCCATGAAGGCAAGAGAAACAAAAGCAAAAATGAATTATTGGGACTTCATCAAGATAAGAAGCTTCTGCACAGCAAAAGAAACAGCCCAGAAAACTAAAAGTCCACCTACAGAATGGGAGAAGATATTTGCAAATGACATATCAGATAAAGGGCTAGTATCCAAGATCTATAAAGAACTTATTAAACTCAACACCAAAGAAAGAAACAATCCAAACATTAGATAGGCAAAAGACATTAACAGAAATCTCACAGCGGAAGACATAGACATGGTCAACAAGCACATGTGAAAATGCTCTGCATCACTGGACATCAGGGAAATACAAATAAAAACCACAATGAGGTAACATCTCAAACCAGTGAGAATGGGGAAAATTAACAAGAGAGGAAACAACAAATGATGGACTGGATGTGGAGAAAGGGGAACCCTCTTGCACTGTTGGTGGGAATGTGAACTGGTGCAGCCACTCTGGAAAACTGTGTGGGGGCTCCTCAAAGAGTTAAAAATGGATGTGCCCTACGACCCAGCAATTGCACTGTTGGGGATTTACCCCAAAGATACAGATGCAGTGAAACGCTGTGACACCTGCACCCTGATGTTTCTAGCAGCAATGTCCACAGTAGCCAACCTGTGGGTGGAGCCTCGGTGTCCATTAAAAGATGAATGGATACAGAAATCTCACAGAGGAAGACACAGACATTGCCAACACGCACATGAGAAAATGCTCTGCATCATTTGCCATCAGGGAAATACAAATCAAAACCACAATGAGATACCGCCTCACACCAGTGAGAATGGGGAATATTAACAAGGCAGGAAACCACAAATGTTGGACAGGATGTGGAGAAAAGGGAACCCTCTTACACTGTTGGTGGGAATGTGAACTGGTGCAGCCACTCTGGAAAACTGTGTGGAGGTTCCTCAAAGAGTTAAAAATAGACCCACCCTATGACCCAGCAATTGCACTGTTGGGGATTTACCCCAAAGATACAGATGCAATGAAATGCTGGGACACCTGCACCCCGATGTTTCTAGCAGCCATGTCCACAATAGCCAAACTGTGGAAGGAGCCTCGGTGTCCATCGAAAGATGAATGGATATAGAAGATGTGGTTTATGTATACAATGGAATATTACTCAGCCATTAGAAACGACAAATACCCACCATTTGCTTCAACGTGGATGGAACTGGCGGGTATTATGCTAAGTGAAATGAATCAATCAGAGGACAAACATTATATGTTCTTATTCATTTGGGGAATATAAATAATAGTGAAAGGGAATAGAAGGGAAGGGAGAAGAAATGGGTAGGAAATATCAGAAAGAGGGAAAGAACATAAAGACTCCTAACTTTGGGAAATGAACTAGGGGTGGTGTAAGGGGAGGAGGGTAGGGGGTGGGGGTGAATGTGTGACGGATCTAATGATGTAATGATCTCTTAGAATTCCTGAAAAGGTTCATGGGTAAACAGAAGAGGAACATAAAATATCTGGAATACCAGCATAGCTATCAGAAGGAGTTAGAAAGGCTGACTTTGAAGGAAGGCATCTCGGAACAGTTTGGTGAATCATCAGGGAGATAGGCTTAACATCTGAAGGCAACACAGCAAGTCTTCCATCGTAGTAGTTCCCAAAAGCAGCTACTTAAAAATCTGGATCTCTATTTGACAGAAGACTGCTTTACTTTTAATAGTATCCCAATCTTCATTATCATACATGGAAGTAAATTGGTTTTGCATTACAAAAAAAATTTTTTTAGAGAGAAAAATGAGTGAAAATATCAGTGTGGGCGACAAAGCATGAGGGACACCTTACTCTGGGAAATGAACAAGGGGTAGTGGAAGGGGATGTGGGCAGGGGGTTGGCGTGACTGGGTGATAGGCACTGAGGGGGGCACTTGATGGGATGAGCACTGGGTGTTATTCTGCATGTTGGCAAATTGAACACCAATAAAAAATAAATTTATTATTAAAAAAAAGAATCTGGTTTGTTATTGTTGGTTTGTCTCTTTTTCACATTATTATGTTCATTTGTTTTGTTTCTTAATCTCCACATATGAGTGAAATCATATGGTATTTGTCATATGGTTTATTTTTTAGCATTATATTCTCTAGGTCCATCCATGTTGTTGCAAAGTGGCAGGAGTTCATTTTTTTAATAATAAATTTATTTTTTATTGGTGTTCAATTTACCAACATACAGAATAACACCCAGTGCTCATCCCGTCAAGTGCCCCCTCAGTGCCCGTCAACCATTCACCCCCACCGCCCGCCCTCCTCCCCTTCCACCACCGCTAGTTCGTTTCCCAGAGTTAGGAGTCTTTATGTTCTGTCTCCCTTTATGATATTTCCCACACATTTCTTCTCCCTTCCCTTATATTCCCCTTTCACTATTTTTATGGCTGAATAATATTCCATCATAAATATAATATAATATAATATAATATAATATAATATAATATAATATATATGTAATTATATACATATAATCTTCTTTAGCCATTCATCTAACAACAGATACTTGGGCTGCTTCCATATCTTGACTATTATAAATAATGCTATGATAAATATAGAGGTGCATATATCATTTTGAAAGAGTGTTTTCATATTCTCTGGGTAAATACCCAGTAGTAATTACTGGATCATATTTAATTTTTAAAGAAACCTCCATACTGTTTTCCAGAGTGGCTGTACCAGTTTGCATTCCCACCAACATTGCATGAGAGCACCTTTTTCTCCACATCCTCACCAACACTTGTTCTTGTTGTTTCTTATTTTTGATTTTGGCCATTCTGACAGGTGTGAGGTGATATGTCATTGTGCTTTTGCATTACCCTGATGGTGAGTGATGTTGAGCATCTTTTCATGTATTTGTTTACCCTTTCTATGTCTTTTTTGGGTAAATGTCTGCTCATGTCTTCTGCCTATTTTTAAACTGGAATTGTGTGTGTGTGTGTGTGTGTGTGTGTGTGTGTGTTGAGTTGTATAAGTTCTTTGAACATGTTGGATATTAACTCTTTATCAGATTAGTCCTTTGCAAATATCTTCTCGCATTCAGTAGGTTGTCTTTTAGTTTTGTTGGCTGTCTCCTTTGCTGTTTAGAAAAGCAGAAACTTTTTATTTTGATGTAGTCCCAATAGTTTATTTTTCTTTTGTTTCTCTTGCCTCAGAAGACATATCTAGGAAGATGTTGATATGGCAGATGTCAGAGAAATTACTACTGTGCTCTCTTCTAAGATTTTTATGATTTTACATCCTACATTTAGATCTTTAATTCATTTTGAGTTTATATTGTGTGTGGTGTAAGAAAGTAGTCCAGTTTCATTCTTTTGCATGTTGCTTTCCAATATTTCTAATACCATTTTTTGAAGAGACTGTTTTTTTTCCAATTGGATATTCTTTCTTGCTTTGTTGAAGATTGATTGACCCTATAATTGTGAGTTTATTTCTGGGTTCTCTATTCTGTTCTATTGATCTATATGTCTATGTTTGTGCCAGTACTATATTATTTTGATTACTACAACTCTGTAATATAACTTGAAGTCTGGAGCCCTGATACCTCTAGCTTTGCTTTTCTTTTTCAAAGTTGCTTTGACTATTCTGGGTCTTTTGTGGTCCTATATGAATTTTAGAATTGTTTTTTTTTATTTCTTTGAAAAATGCTCTTGGTATTTTGATAGGAATTGCATTAAATCTGTAGATTGCTTTGGGTGGTAGTATGGATATTTTAACAGTATTTTTCCTCCAATCCATGAGCATGGAATGTCTTTCTATTTGTTTGTCTTGTCTTCAATTTCTTTCATCAGTCTTTTTAAAAAGGATTTTATTTATTTATTCATGAGAGACAGAGGGAGAGGCAGAGATATAGGCAGAGGGAGAAGCAGGCTCTTCATAGGGAACCCGATGCAGGACTCGATCCCAGACCTGGGATCATGCCCTGAGCCAAAGGCAGATGCTCAACCGCTGAGCCATCCAGGCATCCCTCGTTCAGCAGTCTTATAGTTTCTCAGAATACAGATATTTCACTTCCTTGTTTAAGTTTCTTCCTGTGTATTTTATTATTTTTGATATAGTGATAAATGGGATTGTTTTGTTAATTTCTCTTTCTACTGTTTCATTATTAGCATATAGAAATACAGTGGATTTTTGTACATCAATTTGATAAATACATTTTTTATGAAGAAGTTCTGCTGTGTCCTTCCAGAAACCAGGGTTCTACACCTGAATGCAGACTGATATCTTCAATACAGCCACTGCATTGGGAAGAGTGGTTGGACAAATTTAAAGTGCCTCAAAGTTCTCTTACCTTGTTCCAATCACCTTTTCCTTGATTCAGCATTCAGTTGTTTGCTATACACCTTTGATTATTTTCTAGAGTTCTAACAAAATTGATACTAACAGTTTCTATTCATATTTTTGTTTGTTTCTGTGAAGGAATGGGAACTTGGAACTCCCTACTCAGCCATTTTCACTAATGTCATCTCTTCTGATGCATTTCTACTAAGAGGGCATCCAAAACCCTCAAATACTATTACTTATTTTTATAACCTTATTTCCACTACTTCTATTTAAGCAGTGTATAATTCAGCCAAACTGTATTTACTGCTTTATCCATATACCTTATGTATCCTGTCTTAAGAGACTTGCTTCATGTTGTTTCTTTTGTTTAGAATCTATATTCAATGGAGTTTATGCATCAATGGAAGAGTGTCAAGGGGTCCATGAATATATAAAAATTCTCTGCAAAACTTCGTGAGTCTGGAAATATGTGGGTTTTTTTTTTCCCCTGGAGGAGAGAGTCCTTAGGTTTTCAAAAGATTTTGACTAAAAAAACAACAGGTGGTAATAATTACTGGCTTAGTCTATTCTTTTGCCTTATTTTCCCCTTTTCAATAAGCAAGACCTACCCTTTCTTTAGGGCCCAGCTTAAATGTTACTTCCTTTATGAACCTTTCCACTTTCTTTTAAATAATCTTTTCTTTGGCTTAATTTTCAAGACTCACTTTATCTCTAAGCTCTTAAGGTACTTTTCATTTTCTATCATGTATTATAGCTGTTATTTTTTTTATAAATTAATTTTTATTGGTGTTCAATTTACCAACATACAGAATAACACCCAGTGCTCATCCCGTCAAGTGTCCCCCTCCGTGCCCGTCACCCATTCACCCCCACCCCCCGCCCTCCTCCCCTTCCACCACCCCTAGTTCATTTCCCAGAGTTAGAAGTCTTTATGTTCTGTGTCCCTTTCTGATATCTCCCACACATTTCTTCTCCCTTCCCTTATATTCCCCTTCACTATTATTCATATTCCCCAAATGAATGAGAACATACACTGTTTGTCCTTCTCCGATTGACTTACTTCACTCAGCATAATACCCTCCAGTTCCATCCACGTTGAAGCAAATGGTGGGTATTTGTCGTTTCTAATGGCTGAGTAATATTCCATTGTATACATAAACCACATCTTCTTTATCCATTCATCTTTCGATGGGCACCGAGGCTCCTTCCACAGTTTGGCTATTGTGGACATGGCTGCTAGAAACATCGGGGTGCAGGTGCCCCGGTGTTTCATTGCATCTGAATCTTCGGGGTAAATCCCTAACAGTGCAATTGCTGGGTCGTAGGGCAGGTCTATTTTTAATTCTTTGAGGAACCTCCACACAGTTTTCCAGAGTGGCTGCACCAGTTCACATTCCCACCAACAGTGTAAGAGTGTTCCCTTTTCTCCGCATCCTCTCCAACATTTGTTGTTTCCTGCCTTATTAATTTTCCCCATTCTCACTGGTGTGAGGTGGTATCTCATTGTGGTTTTGATTTGTATTTCCCTGATGGCAAGTGATGCAGAGCATTTTCTCATGTGCATGTTGGCCATGTCTATGTCTTCCTCTGTGAGATTTCTCTTCATGTCTTTTGCCCATTTCATGATTGGATTGTTTGTTTCTTTGGTGTTGAGTTTAATAAGTTCTTTATAGATTTTGGAAACTAGCCCTTTATCTGATATGTTATTTGCAAATATCTTCTCCCATTCTGTAGGTTGTCTTTGAGTTTTGTTGACTGTATCCTTTGCTGTGCAAAAGCTTCTTATCTTGATGAAGTCCCAATAGTTCATTTTTGCTTTTGTTTCTTTTGTTTTCGTGGATGTATCTTGCAAGAAGTTACTGTGGCCAAGTTCAAAAAGGGTGTTGCCTGTGTTCTCCTCTAGGATTTTGATGGAGTCTTGTCTCACATTTAAATCTTTCATCCATTTTGAGTTTATCTTTGTATATGGTGCAAGAGAGTGGTCTAGTTTCATTCTTCTGCATGTGGATGACCAATTTTCCCAGCACCATTTATTGAAGAGACTGTCTTTCTTCCAGTGGATCGTCTTTCCTCCTTTGTCGAATATTAGTTGACCATAAAGTTCAGGGTCCACTTCTGGATTCTCTATTCTGTTCCATTGGTCTATGTGTCTGTTTTTGTGCCAGTACCACACTGTCTTGATGACCACAGCTTTGTAGTACAACCTGAAATCTGGCATTGTGATGCCCCCAGCTATGGTTTTCTTTTTTAAAATTCCCCTGGCTATTCGGGGTCTTCTCTGATTCCACACAAATCTTAAAATAATTTGTTCTAAGTCTCTGAAGAAAGTCCATGGTATTTTGATAGGGATTGCATTGAACGTGTAAATTGCCCTGGGTAGCATTGACATTTTCACAATATTAATTCTGCCAATCCATGAGCATGGAATATTTTTCCATCTCTTTGTGTCTTCCTCAATTTCTTTCAGAAGTGTTCTATAGTTTTTAGGGTATAGATCCTTTACATACAGCAATTTGGTAGCGTGGCAGGATACAAAATCAATGCCCAGAAATCAATGGCATTCCTATACACTAACAATGAGACTGAAGAAAGAGAAATTAAGGAGTCAATCCCATTTACAATTGCACCCAAAAGCATAAGATACCTAGGAATAAACCTAACCAAAGAGGTAAAGGATCTATACCCTAAAAACTATTTTTTTTTAGAAGAAAGATTTTTGGAGTTGGATGTATATGAGTTTGTATCTTGATTTTATCACCTGGTAGTTTTGTGGCCTTGGGCAATACACTGACCTCTGTTAACCTTAAGTGGTAAAAAAAAAAAAGTGATGATAACGTCTATCCCATGGTGGTGTTGTGAGGATTAAGTTAAATATGATAAAATATATTAAACATCATGTTCCTCTCGGCAGATAGTAGATGAACAATAAATGTCAATTCTTATCTTAGTAGTAATGCTTTCATCTGCAAGTAACATTACAAAAACCTAACTAACAGTTATTTAAACCATATGGAAATTTTTGTTTACTTACCAAGGAGGTTATTCAGTGGCTCAATGATGTCATTAAGGGCTTCAATTATTTCCATCCTGTTCCATCATTTTCCGTATGTGGCTTTTTGTCTTCATTCTTATTGCCTCATGGTTGTAAAATAGCTGCTGAAAGTGAAGGCATGGAATCTTTTCATGTATGTGAAAAAGGGCCAGAGTTTCAAGGTTTTCCCTTCATTAGGCTGGAGGAAGCCTTCCAAAAGACTTCCTGTGATAATGTAGGCAATGAAGTTTCTCATTGCTCTTTTATGTCTTATTTCTTCTTCCACTATGAGCTCCTAAAGGGTAGAATCCATGTTTTCTTTCTTTCCATAAACACAGCATGTGGTATAGTACGTGGCATATAGTGGGTGCTTCCTGGTTGCTCAATCAATACAAACCAACCTGGTTGTGGTAGTGAATTCTCTGAGTGGCCATTATGAATTTTGTTAGGAAAATAAGTATTAAGCACATGAAGTATATAAAAGTTTGCAGTTCTTAATTCCTGAAGAAATCTTTCAGAACATTGATCTCTGGGCAGAGAGGAAAACAGCATTGCCACGGTAGGCTACATCTTGTGTGTGATTTCCACACCTTGTTTGGATTTGGTAAAACATCTCTGTTTTGGTTTTGATCAGTGACATTTACATAAATGTGGTACTCTTGGTTGTTCTAAATGGCCTATTGATGTATTTGTAAGGGATTGATCTCCTGGGTCTTGATGAGGTCAGAATTTCCTTTCTCCTGAATGACTCCAAATGTTGGTTACACAACTCATTTGAGCACCAGGTGTGAGAGAGGCAAAGAAACATGACCTGTTTACCCTCTGGAAAAGGGAACCCATATATATTACATATGCAGTGAAGAAATTGTACTTTTGGGGACAGAGATAATCAGAGAGCCAGGGAGAACAGCTTTTTTTCTCCACTCTTTTCAAAGATTAAAAATTTCATCAATTTATGGGTTTAAATAATCTCTGCTCCCAATAACAGCTGGATTACAGTAAAGACTTCCTGCCTTGTCTCCCTACCTCAATTCTTTGCCCTATAGCCTGTTTTGTGAGATGCAATTTTTCTAAAAATAGCTTTTATCATGGCACTTCATTCTCAAAAATACTTTCTAGTACATATAGGCTAAACCCCAGAATTCTAGGCCCAGCAGTTGGGACTCTACAGTCTTGTCTCTACCTACCTTTTCAATCTTATCTCTCATGTATTCTTTAGACAAAACAGTCTCTTTACTAGTCCTCAGAGATGTCATTGTATTTTTGCTTACACTATCCCAGTATCCTCTTTTTTTGTATCCTCTTATTTTAATCCCACTCACTATTCAAATTCAACTTCTACCTCCTCCAGATCATCTTCAGACCATATAAACTCATACGCACTCCTTTAGCACTTATGGCCTTGATTTATTTTTTAAAGATTTTATTTATTTATTTGAGAGAGAAAGTGAGAGTGAGCACGAGTGGAGTGAGGAGCAGAAGGAGAAGCAGACTCCCTGCAGAGCAGAGAGCCTGACTTGGGGCTCGATCCTGGGACTTGATCCCAGGACTCTGGGATTATGACTTGAGCCAAAGACAGATGCCTAACTGATGGAGCCACCCAGGCTCCCTGTACTTATGGCCTTTATTACTAAAAAGTGTTTGGTACACTCTTTCCCATGTATCTGTTTCCATGTATCAGAGCCCTAACTTGACTATAAACTCCTCAAATGAAAGGCTTATATTCCTTTTTTTCTGTGTTCTTAGCACTCTGTCCTGATCACAATCTTTTCTATATCCTGCTGTATGTTCTTATTCTGTAAATATGTTGATTAATAGGAGGGTAAGGTAGCCCAGAAGGGTGCTAGAACCTGTCTGGAATTCTAAAATATGCCATTAAATCTTTGCATGTATAATTAAGGAGGCACTACTTTTAGTCTAACAATTTTTCTGCTATCCTCTTTATTGTCATCCCTTAACATCATATTAAAACATCTATGCTGTTACGCAGTCTTTATAAGTATCCTTTTTAATGGTTGCATAATAGCTCATTGAGCTCTTAATACTGCCTTATACCAGTGGTTCTCAAAGTGTGGACCCCAGATAAGCAGCATCAGCATCACCTGGAAACTTGTTGGAAATGAAAATTCTCAGGCCCACACCAGACTTACTGAATCAATGACTCTGGGGATAATGCCCAGAAATCTACATTTATTAAACATTCACTAAAGTCCTTCATATGATTCTGATGCATACTCAGATTCAAGAATCACTGATCTAAGTGGAGGATTAAACCCAATAATAATGCCCTTATGCCAACTCAAGGCATGTTATAGAAATAGCTCAAAAAAGTTTGAGGGCCTATACTCAAATTCCAGCTTTTTCCTATCAGCTGAGAAACTTTGGACCATCATTTCACCTTTTTGGGTCTCCATTTCTTCATCTGTTAAAAGGAACTAGTGGAAGAATTACCTACCTTAAAGGGTTATTATGATGATTAGATGAGACAATGTATGTGAATATTCTTTGTAGGTTATATAGTAGACTACAAATACTTTATATTTATTTTTCTCAGCTTTAGGCCTAGTACTTCTATGAAGTCAATCCCAACCCAGAGTGACTTTCCCCTTATAGAATAAGAGTGGCTCACACCACATAATAGAGTCTCTAACACCTCTTCAGAAATCTGGAATAAATCTAGTTGTTCTGGAAGCAGAAGAAAAAGAAAGACTGATGTGGGTTGAAAGCAATGTTTAGTTCTTTGAAATATCTATGGTGGTAGTCATCTTGAGCTTAAACCTTTACTTATGCAAGACTGGTCTTCACTGCTGTGCCAGGGCTTCAGGGAATTTGTTTTATTTTGCTGTTTAGGGAAGAATGAAGAGACAGCTTTATGCTGGGATCTAGGATTGGGAAGAAAACCACATAGCTCCTTGGACTCCAATTTACAGGTTGAAGGGGAAGATTTTTTTTTCTTTGAGAGAATTATTATTATTATTTTTAATAAATTAATTTTTATTGGTGTTCAATTTACCAACATACAGAATAACACCCAGTGCTCATCCCGTCAAGTGTCCCCCTCAGTGCCCGTTACCC
This sequence comes from Nyctereutes procyonoides, assembly GCF_905146905.1. Taxonomy (NCBI): domain Eukaryota; kingdom Metazoa; phylum Chordata; class Mammalia; order Carnivora; family Canidae; genus Nyctereutes; species Nyctereutes procyonoides. The sequence continues at coordinate 58,297,134 of NW_026575125.1, read as the reverse complement.
TTTCACCCCCACCCCCTGCCCTCCTCCCCTTCCACCACCCCTAGTTCATTTCCCAGAGTTAGGAGTCTTTATGTTCTGTCTCCCTTTCTGATATTTCCCACACATTTCTTCTCCCTTTGAAGGGGAAGATTAATTGTGGGAGTCTCAGAGGCACTGGGTCACAAAGTACAGGTGTTCAGAGCTGAAAAATCATGTGGCAATAAGTAGAGTTGTTTTCCCTATAACTGTGTGTAATAAAATATAATTTTGGTGCCCTGAGAATTCTAGAGAATCCAAAAATGCTTTGGGAAAAAGAAAGTTTACAGCTTTGGAGCACCTGCAAACAACTTCAACTCACAGTGGGCTCTGGAACAGTGACAGTGGGGAGGTGCTGCTTTCAAATAGCCTTAAAAGCAGTGGGCATTGCTTGTGGGTAGGGACATTTATAAATCTTTATAGGCCCTCAGGTTTGAATTTTCCATGCATCACTATATCAAATGTAATAAAATGCACTCATAGTACACATGAAATAAAATTTTTTGCAATAAAAAATTAGAAAAGATTTTTTAAGTGTTGCATTGAAATTATTTGGCTACAACAAACTCTAATTTACAATTGGCTATGATTTCTTTTTTTCTTTTTTTTGGCTATGATTTCTAAGCAATCATGATGTATACTTGGGAATTCTTATGAAGTGAGAAAATATAACCCACAAATTGTTTTCAAATGTAATACAACCTTTTATGAATATTAAAAGTAATGGTGATTGAAGTTTGCATATACATTAAGGATTTATTTCCACATTGCAGTTTTGTTTCATGTTTCAGAGCCAGCAAGGATAAAATGACTCTAATTATGGAATTGGATACCTAAAATGTGTGAGCACTAGTAGTAAACACATGTGAGATACCCCCAAAGACTCTCAGAAATGATTGGGAGAAGTTTTCAAAGGCCTGAGGTCTTGCATTATTCAGGTATGAACCAGATCTGATAAAATGTGAGGGGTTATTACTGTCAGGTGACCCCTATTATTATCTGTAAGCAGGTGAGACTTAAAGAAAAGTTATAGACCTAAAAATGGTGACAATGGTTTGGCCTAGGTGTAGGCAGTTACTAATCACCTCAAAAGGAATCCAGATAGTGAAAAAACAAATAAATAAAACAAATTTTAAAAAGATTGCGGCCTCTTACTGAGGACTATGGTAAATTCGTGCTCTTTCTCTTGGTCACATTGGCTCTTAGGGGAAATTCTGGGCTAAAGCTTCTCAAACCAGAAACCTGGAAGTCTTCCTTGACTCCTTCCCTTAATCCTTGTCTAATACCTCATTTAAGGTTTCTGGGTCTTACCTCTAAAATATGCTGAACCCATTAACTTTTTTCTACCTCTGCCAATAGAGGTCCAAGATACCATAATTTCTCCTGGACTATTGCAACAACTTCATGAACTGTATCCCTGCTTCCACACTTAGTTATCTACTTATATTTGCATACAGAAATCCATATACATTGTATCTACTGTCCATCTTGCACATGGCATCCACTGTTATTTAAAAATGTAATCCAGGTCATGTTATTTTTGTCTTAAAACCATCCAGTGGCTTTCTATCTCACTTGGAATAAAGTCCAAAAAGCCCCTATGTAACCTGGCCCCTGCCTATCTCACTAGCTTTATGCCCCACCACTTTCCTTGGGACCCACTGTGTTCCAGCCACATTAGCCTTATCTTAAATCACCAAGCTACTTCCTACCACAGGGCCTTTGTACATGAGTTTCTCTGCCTGGACTAGTCAACTTCATGTTTTACCCATGCCTGAATCTTTCTTATACTTTGGGTCTCAGTACAACTGTCACCTCTTTCAGAGTCCTCTAATGTAGCTCCTATATCATTCTCTTAGTATCTTGTTTACTTCATAGGACTTATAATAATTTACAGATGTTTTAGTCATAGTTTGGTTTACCCTTTTTTTTTTGGTTAGTCACTGAAGTAAACTCTATAACAGTGACTATGACTTTCTTGTTCACTTTTGGTCACATGCTAGGTGCTCAATAAATTCTTGTTGAATGAATTAATACAACATATTATATTGAGCCTGTTTACTAATTATTTTCATCTGTATGTCTTAGCTCCACCCCATGCATTAGAATACAATCAGCAAAAACTGACCTAGGTAATGTATGAGATCTTAATAAAAGAAACAGAGACCTTCTGGGAAGCCAGAAGGAGATGGAGTGGATGGAGTGGATGACTAGGGCTCCATCAACTGGCTCAATGAGTATCCCACAGAAGGCCTACCTTTCACCTGATTCTTCAGCAGTATTTGAGAAATTAGGCTGCAGAGAGTGGAGAAGAAGGGAAATTTTTCAGGTGTCAAACAGGATATCATCTCCAAAGGAAGATTTGACATCCATTTATAAACCCATCAAGGGAAATGGAGGCTCACTCACCCCACTTGATTTTTCACAAACTCAATCTGTCTTGAGTTTCCAGCTTGTATCTGACTTTGTCTGGTTTAGAAGTAAAAAATGAACATGATTATTCTTATTTTTGAAATTTCTTGAAATCTTCATTTCAAAACAAATTAATGATCCCATATCCCCCTCTCCTCATAGAAACTTAAAGCCACAGTGTATTTGATCTAGTGGGGCAATTTGGAGATCCTAGCATACCCTCTTTCATGTTATTGATGGAGAAATAGATCCAGGGGAGAGAAGTGATTTGAATAAAACCAAATCTGTTGACTCCTAAGCCAGTTTTCTTTCTATTATCTCTCAACCTACATTATAACTGCGTAAAGGAAAGTGATGGCATCTACATTTTATTTCCCTTAATGCCCAGCAGTGTATTCGATACACAGTAGATCCTTATGTATTTGTTTGTTATTTGTTATTTGTTTGTTATGTAGTAGGCTGTTGACACAAAATGACAAATCTTTTTTAAAAATTTAAAGAGAAAGGAAAAGAGTTTTATTTGAGCTTAAGTTGGGACAGCGGTCAGGGATACACGATATTCATAAAGAAGAGAGTACTCTTGGGAAGGAACATTTGGTGCAGGGTTATAGGTTGTTTTTTTTTTTTACATAAAGAGTTAAAAAATCATTATGATGAAGGACATTCCAAAAAGTTACAGATTTTTGTTACATTTTTAGTAGGTGTAAGGCTCTATGACTTTAATCTTATGGGAACCAGGAATGCTTCTGTGTTTTTCTTATGTTTTTGTTTAGAAAGTCCCCCTTCTTTTTTTTTTTTTTAACAAAGTGAAGCAGACATACAATGTGTGCTCAAGGCAGAAATGGAGCCCATGTTTTGCTGAGTCATTTTGACTTTGGTAAATGTCTTAAGATTATATATATATATATATATATATATATATATATGGAGAGAGAGAGAGAGAGAGAGAGAGAGACAGATAGACAGACAGACATAGTACATGTTCTTGGACCAGAATGTCTAGTTTTACGTTTGGTATGACATTTATAACAAAGGTACATGGTATTAAAGAATTCCAAGAAGTAAAATTTGAAGGAACCAGTGCAACATTGGAATAGATGGACAGGAGAGAAAAAAATCAAAAGAATCCTTTACATACGTCTTGATAAAAGGGTATAGAAATTTATGATTATTCATAAGAAAAGAGGGAGCATGCACACTGAGCAAACATATGCAGCATATAATCCCTTGTTTACTTTGAGGCATATAATCCTTTGTTTACTTTGAGATTTAACATAAGAACAAGGCACAGTTCAGTTCCTGATGTCAGGAGATTAATTTAGCACAAGGAGAAGGGGTTATGGGCATGCTCCAAGAGCAGGTATAACCTGGCTGGGCCTTAGGATTATTGTCTTGGGTAAGGAATGCAGGGCCTTGCTTGTTCCTAGGCTGGAACCATATCAGTTCACCTTGAGTCCACGCTTTTGCACAGAGAGCTAGTGAGTTTATTGGTGGGGTCTAAAAACACATAGTAGCTGATTAGGAAGGAATAGTTCTCTGAAAAACAAGCTTTAACTTTTCCACTAGTTTCAATCTCATTAACCCTATGGGGCACAATTTCAATACCCTCCCTGCCCATGGAGTTATGATCATTCCTCAATCTGAAGAATTGCAGGTCTCATTGTCAATCCTTTATTACATTTCTGTGGAACACGGATGGAGGTCTACCTTCTGTAACTGCTTCAAGCTGAATTAGGGTACAGTAGGGGCTGTGGAATGGAAGGATTTGACATGTCAAAGGTAGTTCCTTATCTGAGAACTTGGATATATTTTCTGCATAGTTTGACACTTTTTGATATTATTAGTTTTATCCCCAACTATATGCCAAGGAATAGTAACAATATAGTCAAACTCAGTTTTATCATTTCCTCTAAAATTGATTGATATTGATGTTATGTCCAAGAGACTAGATCAGTAAACCAGTCTCAGCCACCTGGAAAAGGGGAGTATGGTGGTCAAGGGCTTCTTGTAGCAAAATAGCTTTTTGTTTCATTTTATTTATGTTGATTCTTTTTTTTATTGGAGTTCAATTTGCCAACATATAGCATAACACCCAGTGCTCATCCCATCAAGTGCCCCCCTCAGTGCCCGTCACCCAGTCACCCCCACTCCCCGCCCACCTCCCTTTCCACCACCCCTTGTTCGTTTCCCAGAGTTAGAAGTCTCTCATGTTCTGTCTCCCTTTCTGATATTTCCCACTCATTTTTTCTTCTTTCCCCTTTATTCCCTTCTTATTTCTTTTTTTTAATATTTGATTTATTTATTCATGAGAGACACACAGAGAGAGATGCAGAGACAGGCAGAGGGATAAGCAGGCTTCATGCAGGGAGCCTGATGTGGGACTTGATCCCTGATCCCAGGATCACGCCCTGAGTCAAAGGCAAACACTCAACCGCTGAGCCACGAAGGCGTTCCTGATTCTTATTTCCCAGGAGAAGTTAATATAAGGGCTACAAGTGGTGTTAGTCACCATATAGTATGCTTTGTTCAGCAAGCAATCAGGTAATTAATAAGAGGCATTTCTATGGAAACAAAAGAAAAACACATGTTAATAGTTGTAGCAGATTATAAACCCAAGTTTGAGTCCTGAGTGATGCCAGTGAGAAGACTTCTAGATGTCAGGCTCAAAGCATCCTCAGATGAGTCTGGAGCAGTCAGAAGCAATCTGATGGATTTTCCAGTTTGTAGTTCAACATCTTTGGTAATACTTTTGAGTGACTCATATAGTAACAGGCATGAAGATTGTCTATATGTGAGCTATTGTGACGAATTCTCTGAGGTTTATTTCAAGTTGTCTAGCTTCATTTTGTAAGGCTTCAGTACAAAAGACAGTTTTAGTTCTTAATGATTTTAAGATAAGATAATGGGAGAAGATTGGAAGCCTTAGTTGAAAGTTATAGATATTTGAGAAAACCAGAAGAATTCAGTTTCCAGTCCAATTTTATAGGCAAGCAACAAATACTCAAAGATAATTAATCAGAACTAGAATCTAACATCCACAAAGGTGTGTTATTAAAATACAATATTTCTCTCTAAAGTCTCCTTCATTCCTGTCAAAGATAGCCAAATTAAGATAAATTTGATTATTAAATATATCTAGTTTTAATAATCTTGGCCTAATTATTTACTTATGTACAGCAAGAATAGTGATTGACCATATAGATTTTTAAAGGTCTACATTGCTAGAATTTTTCATAAGGAATTTCAGATTGAGACTTTAACAGCTTTTTAAGGCCAGAAGCCAAGACAAATGTTTGCCATTAGACTTTCCTGCAATACCTGTAGATTTGAGTGAATTCCTCTTCTTTTAAGGTCCCCCAAAGATCTTGAGGCTTCTGCACTAGCCAGGAAGTGACATTCATTACTCACCTGGTAGGGCTACAGGGAACTCTAAGCAAAGAATCAGACCAGTATTTTTGAAGGACTCTATTGGCTCCATAGAGTCAACTTTAGTTCTTTAAAGCTGTCTGGTCATAGCTGAGTTTATGTATGTCTCCCTCAAATATGACATTCCAGTGAAAGCCTTGGTAATATAACCAATGTTTCCAAAGATATCCTGTTGCAAGGAGAACAGATTATTTTTGAGCTTTTAAAAATAATTTTAATTGCCATGAAAAGAAGAATACTTGATGACAGTTTCTGAGTTCTGGAGGGTTCAGATAGGGAGAAAAGATAAATCCTTCAATTTAAGTGTTAAAGGACTATTTTACCAAGAGAAAAAGTTTCCTTAAATCTAGAAGAGCATACATTAGAGAATCAGCAATGTTTCAAACAAGCATTATAAAAAATTATAGTCATCTTCCTTAATTCATTTAGTCCCATGTTATTAATTACTGTTCTGTTTGAATGCAGCTTTTCCATTAGTTCTGGAAATTCTCAGTTTAGTTTTATGATCTTAAGGATATCAGGAGCCCGTTTTTGTCAAAAGTAACTTTCATAAAACTTCTTGAGGCTGAAACATATTTTGTGCATGCAGCAGAACAGTAACTGTGACAAAAGACTCAAAAATGGACATGGTTAACATCTGATGAGGATTCATTATAATGCAGGTGAAAAGGAAATTTGGTTATTTTTATTACACATAATGTTTTAATAATTAGGCCTTAAGTGATGATATTATACCAAGATATATTAACATTTTAGAAATTTTATATAGTGTCTGGAACAGTTACAACATTTACCACATAATAGAACCTAAAAAGATTTATCATTATTTGTTTGACATGCTTCCCATATAATTTAATGTACCAAATAAATAATCCTAATTAGTCAAAAAGACTTTATTCTGAATATTTCTGGAAGTCTGTTTTCTGGGACGTCTATTAAAAATATTAGAAAGTTTTGGGATCCCTGGGTGGCGCAGTGGTTTGGCGCCTGCCTTTGGCCCAGGGCGCGATCCTGGAGACCCGGGTGCATGGAGCCTGCTTATCCCTCTGCCTGTGTCTCTGCCTCTCTCTCTCTGTCTGTGTGACTATCATAAATAAAAATTAAAAAAAAAATAAAAATATTAGAAAGTTTCAAGGCACATGACTAAATAGGATCACAGATCATTGCAAAAAGTAAAAGTTGATTATCTGCTTAACCAAGGTGGCCATAAGAGATTCTACAATAGGATATATAGTTTGTTAGCAAACCTTACCTCCTTTAATATTAAAAAGATTTGTTTTATTGAGTAATTAAAGACCTGATGAAGACAAAATATTGAAACTTTGTTTTTTCTGGATAAGTAAAGAAAAAAACCTTGTTTAAAATTTCTAATCAAAAGCAGACCAACAATTATTCTCTTTTATTTTATAAAAGATTTTATTTTGATTCCAGTTAACATAATGTGTTATAATAGTTTCAGGTGTACAATATAGTGATGCAACAATTCCACACATCACACAGTGCTTATCATGACAAGTGCCCTCCTCAATCCCCATCACCTATTTCACCCATTCCCCAGCCCACCCCCTCTGGCAATCAATAGCTAGTTCTTTTTTTATAAATAAATTAATTTTTATTGGTGTTCAATTTACCAACATACAGAATAACACCCACTGCTCATATCGTCAAGTGTCCCCCTCAGTGCCCGTCACCCATTCACCCCCACCGCCTGCCCTCCTCCCCTTCCACCACCCCTAGTTCGTTTCCCAGAGTTAGGAGTCTTTATGTTCTGTGTCCCTTTCTGATATTTCCCACACATTTCTTCTCCCTTCCCTTATATTCCCTTTCACTATTATTCATATTCCACAAATGAATGAGAACATACACTGTTTGTCTTTCTCCAATTGACTTACTACACAGCATAATACCATCCAGTTCCATCCACGTTGAAGCAAATGGTGGGTATTTGTTGTTTCTAATGGCTGAGTAATATTCCATTGTATACATAAACCACATCTTCTTTATCCATTCATCTTTCGATGGACACCGAGGCTCCTTCCACAGTTTGGCTACTGTGGACATGGCTGCTAGAAACGTCGGGGTGCAGGTGTCCCGGCGTTTCATTGCATCTGAATCTTTGTGGTAAATCCCTAACAGTGCAATTGCTGGGTCATAGAGCAGGTCTATTTTTAACTCTTTGAGGAACCTCCACACAGTTTTCCAGAGTGGCTGCACCAGTTCACATTCCCACCAACAGTGTAAGAGTGTTCCCTTTTCTCCGCATCCTCTCCAACATTTGTGGTTTCCTGCCTTGTTAATGTTCCCCATTCTCACTGGTGTGAGGTGGTATCTCATTGTGGTTTTGATTTGTATTTCCCTGATGGCAAGTGATGCAGAGCATTTTCTCATGTGCATGTTGGCCATGTCTATGTCTTCCTCTGTGAGATTTCTCTTCATGTCCTTTGCCCATTTCATGATTGGATTGTTTGTTTCTTTGCTGTTGAGTTTAATAAGTTCTTTATAGATTTTGGAAACTAGCCCTTTATCTGATATGTTATTTGCAAATATCATCTCCCATTCTGTAGGTTGTGTTTTAGTTCTGTTGACTGTATCCTTTGCTGTGCAAAAGCTTCTTATCTTGATGAAGTCCCAATAGTTCATTTTTGCTTTTGTTTCTTTTGCTTTCATGGGTGTATCTTGCAAGAAGTTACTGTGGCCAAGTTCAAAAAGGGTGTTGCCTGTGTTCTCCTCTAGGATTTTGATGGAATCTTGTCTCACATTTAGATCTTTCATCCATTTTGAGTTTCTCTTTGTGTATGGTGCAAGAGAGTGGTCTAGTTTCATTCTTCTGCATGTGGATGTCTAATTTTCCCAGCACCATATATTGAAGAGACTGTCTTTCTTTCAGTGGATCGTCTTTCCTCCTTTATCGAATATTAGTTGACCATAAAGGTCAGAGTCCACGTCTGGGTTCTCTATTCTGTTCCATTGATCTATGTGTCTGTTTTTGTGCCAGTACCACACTGTATTGATGACCACAGCTTTGTAGTACAACCTGAAATCTGGCATTGTGATGCCCCCAGATATGGTTTTCTTTTTTAAAATTCCCCTGGCTATTCGGGGTCTTTTCTGATTCCACACAAATCTTAAAATAATTTGTTCTAACTCTCTGAAGAAAGTCCATGGTATTTCGATAGGGATTGCATTAAACGTGTAAATTACCCTGGGTAACATTGACATTTTCACAATATTAATTCTGCCAATCCATGAGCATGGAATATTTTTCCATCTCTTTGTGTCTTCCTCAATTTCTTTCAGAAGTGCTCTATAGTTTTTAGGGTATAGATCCTTTACCTCTTTGGTTAGGTTTATTCCTAGGTATCTTATGCTTTTGGGTGCAATTGTAAATGGGATTGACTCCTTAATTTCTCTTTCTTCAGTCTCATTGTTAGTGTATAGAAATGCCATTGATTTCTGGGCATTGATTTTGTATCCTGCCATGCTACCAAATTGCTGTATGAGTTCTAGCAATCTTGGGGTGGAGGCTTTTGGGTTTTCTATGTAGAGTATCATGTCATCGGCGAAGAGGGAGAGTTTGACTTCTTCTTTGCCAATTTGAATGCCTTTAATGTCTTTTTGTTGTCTGATTGCTGAGGCTAGGACTTCCAATACTATGTTGAATAGCAGTGGTGAGAGTGGACATCCCTGTCTTGTTCCTGATCTTAGGGGAAAGGCTCTCACTGCTTCCCCATTGAGAATGATATTTGCTGTGGGCTTTTCGTAGATGGCTTTTAAGAAGTTGAGGAAAGTTCCCTCTATCCCTACACTCTGAAGAGTTTTGATCAGGAATGGATGCTGTATTTTGTCAAATGCTTTCTCTGCATCTAATGAGAGGATCATATGGTTCTTGGTTTTTCTCTCGCTGATATGATGAATCACATTGATTGTTTTACGAGTGTTGAACCAGCCTTGTGTCCCGGGGATAAATCCTACTTGGTCATGGTGAATAATTTTCTTTTTTTTTTTATTATAAATTAATTTTTATTGGTGTTCAATTTACCAACATACAGAATAACACCCAGTGCTCATCCCGTCAAGTGTCCCCCTCCGTGCCCGTCACCCATTCACCCCCACCCCCCGCCCTCCTCCCCTTCCACCACCCCTAGTTCATTTCCCAGAGTTAGGAGTCTTTATGTTCTGTGTCCCTTTCTGATATCTCCCACACATTTCTTCTCCCTTCCCTTATATTCCCCTTCACTATTATTCATATTCCCCAAATAAGTGAGAACATACACTGTTTGTCCTTCTCCGATTGACTTACTTCACTCAGCATAATACCCTCCAGTTCCATCCACGTTGAAGCAAATGGTGGGTATTTGTTGTTTCTAATGGCTGAGTAATATTCCATCGAATAATTTTCTTAATGTGTTGTTGGATCCTATTGGCTAGTATCTTGTTGAGAATTTTTGCATCCATGTTCATCAGGGATATTGGTCTGTAATTTCTCCTTTTTGGTGGGGTCTTTGGTTTAGGAATTAAAGTGATGCTGGCCTCATAGAATGAATTTGGAAGTACTCCATCTCTTTCTATCTTTCCAAACAGCTTTAGTAGAATAGATATGATTTCTTCTTTAAACGTTTGATAGAATTCCCCTGGGAAGCCATCTGGCCCTGGACTCTTGTGTCTTGGGAGGTTTTTGATGACTGCTTCAATTTCCTCCCTGGTTATTGGCCTGTTCAGGTTTTCTATTTCGTCCTGTTCCAGTTTTGGTAGTTTGTGCCTTTCCAGGATTCTAGATTGCCTAATTTATTGGCGTAGAGCTGTTCATAATATGTTTTTAAACTCGTTTGTATTTCCTTGGTGTTGGTAGTGATCTCTCCTTTCTCATTCATGATTTTATTAATTTGAGTCTTCTCTCTCTTCTTTTTAATAAGGTTGGCTAATGGTTTATCTATCGTATTAATTCTTTCAAAGAACCAACTCCTGGTTCTGTTGATCTGTTCCACAGTTCTTCTGGTCTCAATTTCGTTGAGTTCTGCTCAAATTTTAATTAACTCTCTTCTTCTGTTGGGCGTCGGGTCAATTTCCTGTTTTTTCTCTAGCTCCTTTATGTGTAAGGTTAGCTTTTGTATTTGAGTTCTTTCCAGTTTTTGGATGGATGCTTGTATTGCGATGTATTTCTCCCTCAGGACTGCTTTTGCTGCATCCCAAAGATTTTGAACAGTTGTATCTTCATTCTCATTAGTTTCCATGAATCCTTTAATTCTTCCTTAATTTCCTGGTTGACCCTTTCATCTTTTAGCAGGATGGTCCTTAACGTCCACGTGTTTGATGTTCTTCCAAACTTCTTCTTGTGATTGAGTTCTAATTTCAAGGCGTTATGGTCTGAGAATATGCAGGGGACGATCCCAATCTTTTGGTATCGGTTCAGACCCGATTTGTGACCCAGTATGTGGTCTATTCTGGAGAAAGTTCCATGTGCACTTGAGAAGAATGTGTATTCAGTTGAGTTTGGATGTAAAGTTCTGTAGATATCTGTGAAATCTATCTGGTCTAGTGTATCATTTAAAGCTCTCGTTTCTTTGGAGATGTGCTTAGAAGACCTGTCGAGGGTAGAAAGAGCTAGATTGAAGTCACCAAGTATAAGTGTATTGTTATCTAAGTATTTCTTCACTTTGGTTAATAATTGGTTTAAGTATTTGGCAGCTCCCACATTCGGGGCATATATATTGAGGATTGTTAAGTCCTCTTGCTGGATAGATCCTTTAAGTATGATATAGTGTCCCTCTTCATCTCTCACTACAGTCCTGCGGTAAATTTTAGTTTATCTGATATAAGGATGGCTACCCCTGCTTTCTTTTGAGAACCATTTGAATGGTAAATGGTTCTCCAACCTTTTATTTTCAGGTTGTAGGTGTCCTTCTGTCTAAAATGAGTCTCTTGCAGACAGCAAATAGATGGGTCCTGCTTTTTTATCCAGTCTGAAACCCTGCGCCTTTTGATGGGGTCATTAAGCCCGTTCACGTTCAGAGTTACTATTGACAGATATGAGTTTAGTGTCATCATGATATCTATTTAGTCCTTGTTTTTGTGGATTGTTCCACTGAACTTCTTCTTAAAGGGGAATTTTAAGGGTCCCCCTTAAAATTTCTTGCAGAGCTGGTTTGGAGGTCACATGTTCTTTCAGTTCCTGCCTGTCTTGGAAGCTCTTTATCTCTCCTTCCATTTTGAATGAGAGCCTTGCTGGATAAAGTATTCTTGGTTGCATGTTCTTCTCATTTCGGACCCTGAATATATCCTGCCAGCCCTTTCTGGCCTGCCACGTCTCTGTGGAGAGGTCTGCTGTTACCCTAATATTCCTCCCCATGAAAGTCAGGGACTTCTTGTCTCTTGCTGCTTTAAGGATCTTCTCTTTATCTTTGGAATTTGCAAGCTTCACTATTAGATGTCGAGGTGTTGAACGGTTTTTATTGATTTTAGGGGGGGATCTCTCTATTTCCTGGATCTGAATGCCTGTTTCCCTTCCCAGATTGGGAAAGTTTTCAGCTAGGATTTGTTCAAATACATATTCTGGCTCTCTGTCCCTTTTGGCGCCCTCCGGAACCCCAATTAAACGTAGGTTTTTCTTCCTTAGGCTGTCATGTATTTCCCTTAATCTGTCTTCATGGTCTTTAAATTGTCTGTCTCTTTTTTCCTCAGTTTCCCTCTTTGCCATTAACTTGTCTTCTATGTCACTCACTCCTTCTTCCACCTCGTTAACCCTGGTCATTAGGACTTCTAGTTTGTATTGCATCTCATTCAATTGATTTTTAATTTCTGCCTGATTGGATCTGAATTCTGCAGTCATGAAGTCTCGTGAGTCCTTAATGCTTTTTTCTAGAGCCACCAGTAGCTGTATAATAGTGCTTCTGAATTGGCTTTCTGACGTTGAATTGTAATCCAGATTTTGTAACTCTGGGAGAGAGGGCTGTTTCTGATTCTTTCTTTTGAGGTGAGGTTTTCCTTCTAGTCATTTTGCTCAGTGCAGAGTGGCCATAAACAAGTTGTATTGGGAAAAGGAGAAAAAGAGAGGAGAGAAAGAAGGAAAGAAAAGAGAAAAAGAAAAAAGAAAAAGGAAGAAAAAAAGAAGAAAAAGAGAAATAAAAAGAAAGAAAGGGAATAAAAAGGGTGGGGAAGCAAACAAATCAAAAAGGAAAAAAAAAACATGGGGGAGTATCTTCTGATTCTGTATACTTTAAGTCCCTTGACTTCCCCTGGAACTGGTCGGTCTAGCTGGTCTTCTGGGGGGAGGGGTCTGTTGTGCTGATTTTCAGGTGTTAGCACTTGGGGGAGCTGCTCAGCCCCCTGCTTGGCGCAGGGCTCAGTGGGGGTTTGTTTACCCGGTGAGGCCCCAGGAGGAATAACCACAGTGGCAGCGGCCAGCTCTGGAGCCCTGGATTCAGCTCCCGCAGTAGCTACAGAGCTCTAGATCTGCAGGGGCCTGGATGCTCCAGGGGCGGGGCCGCTGATCTGCTCAGCTCGGGGCAGGAGCGTCCTTGCTGTCCTGGGCCCTCGCGGCCTCTGCCTGACCCGGGGGGAGGCCGGATCCTGGGCTGTGTCCCAGGCGCCCTGTGCTCTTGGGCCTGCGCTGTTGGATTCCCGCTCCCGACCGCGCAGCCCCCTCTGCAGAGCCGCTGCCCGAACCCCTCCGAGCTGCTCCTGGAGCCGCGCAGCCCCCTCCGCACGGAGCCTCTTCCTCTGCCAGGGCCGTCTCCGAGCTGCTCCCGGGTCAATGCGTGCTCCCCTTTAGAGTGCTCATCGCACTCTCCCTGGGTCGCAGGTGTCTGTTAGTGTCCTAGGGAGCCTGAGGCCATCCCCGCCCTCCTGGGTCCTGCTCTAACTCCCTGCAAGCACCTTTCTGCCTGGGAAGATTGGTGAATCTCCTGCTTCTCCAGGACGGTGCTTTCCTGTCCTGGGGGCACTCTCCCAGGCCTTAGCCCTGCTTCTCGCGGGGCCCCTCCCCCTTGGATGCCTTTTGTTTCTTTATTTCTTTTTTCCCCCGTCTTCCAACCTTGATAGAAGCGCGAACTCTTCTCACTGTAGCATTCCAGCTGTTCTCTCTTTAAAACTCAGTCCGAATTTGTAGATTTTCAGGATGATTTGAAAGTTTTCTGGGTCATTTGGTGGGGACCGGTGATTTGGGGACCCTACTCTTCCGCCATCTTGCCCCTCCTCCTATATAACCTTTTCTTTATGCATTCATCATTCGAGGGACACGTGGGCTCTTTCCATAGTTTGGCTATTGCTGACAATGCTGTTATAAACATTGAGGTGCACATGTCCCTTAGAATCTGTATTTCGTATCCTTGTGGTAAAAATCTAGCAGTGCAATTGCTGGATCATAGGTAGTTATATTTTTCACTTTTTGAGGAACCTCCAAACTGTTCTTCAGAGTGGCTGCACCAGTTTGCATTCCCGTCAAAAGTGCAAGAGTTTCCCCTTTATCTGCATCCTCACCAACATCTGTTGTTTCCAGAATGTTAGCCATTCTGACAGGTGTGAGGTAGTGTCTCACCATGGTTTTTATTTCTATTTCCCTGATGATGAGTGATGTTGAGGAGCTTTTCACATTTCTGTTAGCCATCTGGATATCTTCTTTGGAAAAATGTCTATTCAGGTCTTCTGCCCATTTCTTAACTGGATTATTTGATTTTTGGGTTTTGAATTTGATAAGTTCCTTATAGATTCTGGATACTAACCCTTTGTCAGATATGTCATTTACAAATATCTTCTCTCATTCTGGAGGTTGCTTTTTAGTTTTGTTGATTGTTTCCTTCACTGTGCGGAAGCTTTTTATCTTGATGAAGTCCTAGTAGTTCATTTTTGCATTTGTTTCCCTTACTGCTGGCAAAGAGTCTAGTAAGAAATTGTTATGGCTGATGTCAAAGAGGTTGCTGCCTGTGTTCTCCTCTAGGATTTTGATGGATTCTTGTCTCACATTTAGATATTTCATCCATTTTGAGTTTATCTTTGTGTATGATGTAAGAGAACGGTCTAGTTTCATTCTTCTACATATGGTTGTTCAATTTTCATAGCACCATTTATTGAAGAGACTTTTCCCCCTCATTGGATATTCCTTCTTGCTTTGTTGAAGATTAGTTGACCATATAGTTGTGGGTCCATTATTCTGTTCCATTCATCTATGTGTCTGTTTTTGTGCGATTATCATACCATCTTGATGACTACAGTTTTGTCATATAGTTGAAATCTGGTATCATATTGCCTACAGTTTTGTTTCTCTTTTTTCAGGATTGCTTTGGCTCTTCAGGATCTTTTCTAATTCCATACATATTTTAGGATTGTTTGTTCTGGCTCTGTGAAAAATGCTGGTCCTATTTTGATAAGTATTGCACTGAACGTATAGATTGTTTTGGGTAGTATAGACATTTTAACAAAGTTTGTTCTTCCAATCCATGAGCATGGAATGCCTTTCCATTCCTTTGTGTCCTCTTCAATTTCTTTCCTAAGTGTTCTAGTTTTCAGAGTACAGATCTTTTACCTCTTAGGTTAGGTGCATTCCTACATATCTTATGGGCTTTGGTGCAATTGTAAATGTGATTGATTCTTTGATATCTCTTTCTGATGCTTCATTATTGGTACATAGAAATGCAAAAGATTTATGTACATTTTTATTAATTAAATTTAAAAAAGAACATGCTAGTAAAGAATGAATGGGCCAACCAGGAAATTAAAGAAGAAATTAAAAAGCACATTGAAGCAAATGAAAAAGAAAACATGATAATCCAAAACTGTTGGGATGCAGCAAAGGCAGTTCTAACAGGGAAACAAAGGCCTACCTCAAGAAGAAAGAAAAGTCTCATATATACAAACTAACCTTACATTAAAGAAGCTAGAAAAGGAACATCTAATAAAGCCTAAAGCCAGCAGAATAAGGGAAACAATAAATATAAAAGTAGAAATAAATGATATGGAAACAAAAACCCCAGTAGAACAAATCAGGGAAACTAAGAGCTGGATCTCATACTTAAAGGATCTATCAAACAAGAGGACTTAACAATCCTCAATATATATGCCCCGAATGTGGGAGCTGCCAAATACTTAAACCAATTATTAACCAAAGTGAAGAAATACTTAGATAATAATACACTTATACTTGGTGACTTCAATCTAGCGCTTTCTACCCTCGACAGGTCTTCTAAGCACAACATCTCCAAAGAAACGAGAGCTTAAATGATACACTGGACAAGATGGATTTCACAGATATCTACAGAACTTTACATCCAAACTCAACTGAATACACATTCTTCTCAAGTGCACATGGAACTTTCTCCAGAATAGACCACATACTGGGTCACAAATCGGGTCTGAACCGATACCAAAAGATTGGGATCGTCCCCTGCATATTCTCAGACCATAACGCCTTGAAATTAGAACTCAATCACAAGAAGAAGTTTGGAAGAACATCAAACACGTGGACGTTAAGGACCATCATGCTAAAAGATGAAAGGGTCAACCAGGAAATTAAGGAAGAATTTAAAAGATTCATGGAAACTAATGAGAATGAAGATACAACCGTTCAAAATCTTTGGGATGCAGCAAAAGCAGTCCTAAGGGGGAAATACATCGCAATAGAGGCATCCATTTAAACACTGGCAAGAACTCAAATACAAAAGCTAACCTCACACATAAAGGAGCTAGAGAAAAAACAGGAAATTGACCCGACGCCCAACAGAAGAAGAGAGTTAATTAAAATTTGAGCAGAACTCAATGAAATTGAGACCAGAAGAACTGTGGAACAGATCAACAGAACCAGGAGTTGGTTCTTTGAAAGAATTAATAAGATAGATAAACCATTAGCCAACCTTATTAAAAAGAAGAGAGAGAAGACTCAAATTAATAAAATCATGAATGAGAAAGGAGAGATCACTACCAACACCAAGGAAATACAAACGATTTTAAAAACATATTATGAACAGCTCTACGCCAATAACTTAGGCAATCTAGAAGAAATGGACGCATTCCTGGAAAGCCACAAACTACCAAAACTGGAACAGGAAGAAAAAGAAAACCTGAACAGACCAATAACCAGGGAGGAAATTGAAGAAGTCATCAAAAACCTCCCAAGACACAAGAGTCCAGGGCCAGATGGCTTCCCAGGGGAATTCTATCAAACGTTTGAAGAAGAAATCATACCTATTCTACTAAAGCTGTTTGGAAATATAGAAAGAGATGGAGTACTTCCAAATTCATTCTATGAGGCCAGCATCACCTTAATTCCAAAACCAGACAAAGACCCCACCAAAAAGGAGTATTACAGACCAATATCCCTGATGAACATGGATGCAAAAATTCTCAACAAGATACTAGCCAATGGATCCAACAACACATTAAGAAAATTATCTACCATGACCAAGTAGGATTTATCCCCAGGACACAAGGCTGGTTCAACACTCATAAAACAATCAATGTGATTCATCATATCAGCAAGAGAAAAACCAAGAACCATATGATCCTCTCATTAGATGCAGAGAAAGCATTTGACAAAATACAGCATCCATTCCTGATCAAAACTCTTCAGAGTGGAGGGATAGAGGGAACTTTCCTCAACTTCTTAAAAGCCATCTATGAAAAGCCCACAGCAAATATCATTCTCAATGGGGAAGCAGTGGGATCCTTTCCCCTAAGATCAGGAACAAGACAGGAATGTCCACTCTCACCTCTGATATTCAACATATTACTGGAAATCCTAGCCTCAGCAATCAGACAACAAAAAGACATTAAAGGCATTCAAATTGGCAAAGAAGAAGTCAAACTCTCCCTCTTCGCCAATGACATGATACTGTACATAGAAAAGCCAAAAGCCTCCACTGCAAGATTGCTAGAACTCACACAGCAATTTGGTAGCGTGGCAGGATACAAAATCAATGCCCAGAAATCAATGGCATTTCTATACACTAACAATGAGACTGAAGAAAGAGAAATTAAGGAGTCAATCCCATTTACAATTGCACCCAAAAGCATAAGATACCTAGGAATAAACCTAACCAAAAAGGTAAGGGATCTATACCCTAAAAACTATAGAGCACTTCTGAAAGAAATTGAGGAAGACACAAAGAGATGGAAAAATATTCCATACTCATGGATTGGCAGAATTAATATTGTGAAAATGTCAACGTTACCCAGGGCAATTTACACGTTTAATGCAATCCCTATCAAAATACCATGGACTTTCTTCAGAGAGTTAGAACAAATTATTTTAAGATTTGTGTGGAATCAGAAAAGACCCCGAATAGCCAGGGGAATTTTAAAAAAGAAAACCATATCTGGGGGCATCACAATGCCAGATTTCAGGTTGTACTACAAAGCTGTGGTCATCAATACAGTGTGGTACTGGCACCAGAACAGACACATAGATCAATGGAACAGAATAGAGAACCCAGAAGTGGACCCTGAACTTTATGGTCAACTAATATTCGATAAAGGAGGAAAGACTATCCAGGTCAACTAATATTCGATAAAGTAGGAAAGACGATCCACTGGAAGAAAGACAGTCTCTTCAATAAATGGTGCTGGGAAAATTGGACATCCACATGCAGAGGAATGAAACTAGACCACTCTCTTGCACCATACACAAAGAGAAACTCAAAATGGATGAAAGATCTAAATGTGAGACAAGATTCCATCAAAATCCTACAGGAGAACACAGGCAACACCCTTTTTGAACTTGGCCACAGTAACTTCTTGCAAGATACATCCATGAAAGCAAAAGAAACAAAAGCAAAAATGAACTATTGGGACTTCATCAAGATAAGAAGCTTTTGCACAGCAAAGGATACAGTCAACAGAACTAAAACACAACCTACAGAATGGGAGATGACATTTGCAAATAACATATCAGATAAAGGGCTAGTTTCCAAAATCTATAAAGAACTTATTAAACTCAACAGCAAAGAAACAAACAATCCAATCATGAAATGGGCAAAAGACATGAAGAGAAATCTCACAGAGGAAGACATAGACATGGCCAACATGCACATGAGAAAATGCTCTGCATCACTTGCCATCAGGGAAATACAAATCAAAACCACAATGAGATACCACCTCACACCAGTGAGAATGGGGAACATTAACAAGGCAGGAAACCACAAATGTTGGAGAGGATGCGGAGAAAAGGGAACCCTCCTGCACTGTTGGTGGGAATGTGAACTGGTGCAGCCACTCTGGAAAACTGTGTGGAGGTTCCTCAAAGAGTTAAAAATAGACCTGCCCTATAACCCAGCAATTGCACTGTTGGGGATTTACCCCCAAAGATTCAGATGCAATGAAACGCCGGGACACCTGCACCCCGATGTTTCTAGCAGCCATGTCCACAGTAGCCAAACTGTGGAAGGAGCCTCGGTGTCCATCGAAAGATGAATGGATAAAGAAGATGTGGTTTATGTATACAATGGAATATTACTCAGCCATTAGAAACGACAAATACCCACCATTTGCTTCAACGTGGATGGAACTGGAGGGTATTATGCTGAGTGAAGTAAGTCAATCAGAGAAGGACAAACAGTGTATGTTCTCATTCATTTGGGGAATATGAATAATAGTGAAAGGGAATATAAGGGAAGGGAGAAGAAATGTGTGGGAAATATCAGAATGGGAGACAGAACATAAAGACTCCTAACTCTAGGAAACGACCTAGGGGTGGTGGAAGGGGAGGAGGGCGGGGTGGTGGGGGTGAATGGGTGACGGGCTCTGAGGGGGACACTTGACGGGATGAGCACTGGGTGTTATTCTGTATGTTGGTAAATTGAACACCAATAAAAATTAATTTCTTAAAAAAAATGACCAAAAAAAGTCACTCTGTGTAAATAAATTTTGCTCTATAGAAAAAAAAAAGAAACTAAGAGCTGGGTTCTCCCAAAGAATTAATAAAATTAATAAAGCCTTAGTCAGACTTATCAAAATGAGTAGAGAATTGAACAAAATAAATGAAATCATGAATGAAAGAGGAAAGATCAAAACAAACACCAAAGAGAAACAAATGATTTTAAGAAAATATTATGTAAATTATATGCCACAAACTGGTCAATCTGGAAGAAATGGACAAATTCCTAGAAACTTACTAGGATAAGGATATTATGAGGATATTTTAATTAATTTATTTATTATAATTTTTTTTTACTGGAGTTCAACTTCCCAACATATAGCATAACACCTCGTGCTCATCCTGCCAGTGCCCCCCTTAGTGCCCATCACCCAGTCACCCAAACCCCCGCCCACCTCCCTTTCTACCACCCCTTGTTCGTTTCCCAGAGTTAGGAGTTCTCATGTTCTGTCTCCCTTTCTGACATTTCCCACTCATTTTCTCACCTTTCACTATCTTTTATATTCCCCAAATGAATGAGACCATATAATGTTTGTCCTTCTCAGATTGACTTACTTCACTCAGCATAATACCCTCCAGTTCCATACACGTCGAAGCAAATGGTGGGTATTTGTCGTTTCTAATGGATGAGTAATATTCCATTGTATACATAAACCACATCTTCTTTATCCATTCATCTTTCGATGGACACCGAGGCTCCTTCCACAGGTTGGCTATTGTGGACATTGCTGCTAGAAACATCGGGGTGCAGGTGTCCCGGCATTTCATTGCATCTGTATCTTTGGGGTAAATCCCCAACAGTGCAATTGCTGGGTCATAGGGCAGATCTATTTTTAACTCTTTGAGGAACCTCCACACAGTTGTCCAGAGTGGTTGCACCAGTTCACATTCCCACCAACAGTGTAAGAGGGTTCCCCTTTGTCCACATCCTCTCCAATATTTGTTGTTTCCTGCCTTGTTAATTTTCCCCATTCTCACTGGTGTGGTTTTGATTTGTATTTCCCTGATGGCAAGTGATGGGGAGCATTTTCTCATGTGCTTGTTGGCCATGTCTATGTCTTCCTCTGTGAGATTCCTCTCAATAGCATGTTCTTTAAACTCCTTTAAGCTTCCACATTTTTTTTTCTTGTGGTTGAATTCAATTTTCATAGTGTTGTGGTCTGAAAATATGTATGGTATGATCTTGATCTTTTTGTACTTCTTGAGCCCTGATTTGTGACCCAGTACGTGATCTATTCTGGAGAATATTCCATGTGCACTTGAAAAGAATGTGTATTTTGCTGCTTTGAGGATGAAATCTTCTGAATATATCTTTAAGTCCATGTGGTCCAGTGTGTCATTCAAAGCCCTTTTGTCCTTGTTGATCTTTTGCTTAGATGATCTCTTTCCATTGCTGTGTGTGTGTGCGGGGGGGTTAAAGTCTGAAAATATACATCATATGATCTCAATCTCTTTGTACTTTTTGAGGGCTGATTTATTTTTTTTAATTTGTTTTTCTTGAAGTTCGATTTTCCAACATACAGTATAACACTCAGTGCTCATCCCATCAAGTGCGCTCCTCAGTGCCTGTCACCCAGTTACCCCAACCCCCCACCCACCTCCCTTTCTGCAACCGTTTGTTTGTTTCCCAGAGTTAGGAGTCTCTCATGGTTTGTCTCCTTGAGGGCTGATTTGTGACGCAGAATGTTATCTATTGTGGATAATGTTAAATGTGCTCTCGAAAAGAATATGTATTCTGCTGCTTGAGGATGAAGTGTTCTGAATATATCTGTTAAGTTCATCTGGTCCAGTGTGTCCTTCAAAGCCATTGTTTCTTTGTTGATTTTCTGCTTAGGTGATCTGGTCACTGCTGTAAGTGGGGTGTTAAAGTATCCTACTATTATTGTATTGTTATTAATGATTTTCTTTATATTTGTTATTTATTGTTTTATATATTTTGGTGATCTCTTGTTGGAGGCATAAATATGTACAATTGTTAGATCTTCTTGATGGATAAACCCTTATTTATGCTATAATGCCTTTCTTCATCTCTTGTACAGTCTTTGGTTTAAAATCTAGTTTGTCTCTTATAAGTATGGCTACATTTGCCCTTTCATAGAGTCTCCTTTAATATTTCTTTCAGGGCTGGTTTAGTGGTCATGAATTTCTTTAGTTTTTGTTTGGGAAACTCTATCTCTCCCTCTATTTTGAATGACAGCCTTGCTGGATGAAGTATTCTTGGGTGAATATTTTTGACCTATTAAGCACATTGAATATATCCTGTTACTTTCTTCTGACCTGCTATGTTTCTGTGGACAGGTGTGCTATGAACCTCATCTGTCTTCTTTTCTAGGTTAAGGACTTTTTTTTCTTTGTTGCTTTCAGGATTCTTTCCTTTTCTGTGTATTTTGTTAATTTGACTGTGGTATGTCTTGGTGATGATTGGCTTTTGTTGAATTTAATGGGAATTCTCTATGCATCTTGGATTTTGATGTCTGTTTCCTTCCCTAGACTGGGGAAATTTTCAATTATAATTTGCTCAAATAAAACTTTTGGTCCCTTTACTTTGTCTTCCTCTTCTGGGACTCCTATGATGCGAGTGTTATTCCACTTTAATAAGTCACTAGTTTCCCTAAGTCTACCTTCATTATCTATTAGCTTTGTTTCCCTCTTCTTTTTAGCTTCATTATTTTCCATAATTTTATCTTGTACATCACTGATTCATCCTTTGTCTTTTTCCATCCCTGTATTTATGGCTCCATTTGGGTTTGCATCTGTGTTACAGCATTTAAATTCTGGTCTGACTAGATTTTAATTTCTCTATCTCTGCAGTAAGGTATTCTCTACTGTCTTCTATACCTTTTTCAGGCCCAGTTAGTATCCTTATAATTATTGTTTTAAATTCTAGTCCTGATATCTTACTTATATCTGTTTGTATTAAATCTCTGCCCATCATTTCTTCCTGTTCTTTATTTTCTGCTGATTTCTTACATGTTTTCATTTTGGTGCAAAATAAAAATAAAAATAAATTAAATTAAAAATAAAATAAGATAAATAAAGGAAGGTGTTTTGGCCTGCTTCCTTGGGTCTTTTTTCCAGTTTGTAGATGTGAAGCTTTGTTCTATAAGACTTATGTTCAGTTTTTTGGATGTTCAGAATGAGTTCATATTTATCTAGCTGTGTTCAAGGGAGGAGGCAAGCTTAGGGTTGCCCTACTCCTCCACCATCTTACCTCTCTCTCCATATATTTTTTGTTTCCTCTTAATTTCTTGACTGACCCATTCATTGTTTAGTCACGTGTTATTTAGTCACCATGTATTTGTGACCTTTTAGATTTTTTTTTGTGGTTGATTTCTAGTTTCATATTGTTGTGGTTTAAAAAGATGAATATAAATATAAATATAATTTCAATCTCTTTGAATTTGATGGGTTTCATTTTTTTTTGCCTACCATGTGATCTATTTTGGAGAATGCTTCATGTGCACTTGAAAAGAATGTATATTTTGCTGTTTTTAGATAGAATATTCTGAATATATCTCTTAAATCTATCTTCCAACATGTTATTCAAATCCATTGTTGCTTTAATGATGTTCTGTTTAGATTATCTGTCAGTCGTTGTAAGTTGAGTGTTAAAGTCACCTACTATTATTATACTATTATCACTTAATTGCTTTATGTTTGTTATTAACTGTTTTATATATTTGGATACTCCCATATTGGGTACATAAATACTTATTGTTGGTATGTATTATTGGATTGTTCCCTTTATGATTATATAGTGTTCTTCTTGTCTCTTGTTACAGTCTTTGCTTTATTTATTTATTTATTTATTTATTTATTAATTATTTAAAATATTTTATTTATTTATTCATGAGAGACAGAGAGAGAGAGGGAGGCAGAGACACAGGCAGAGGGAGAAGCAGGCTTCATGCAGGGAGCCCTACATGGGACTCGATCCCAGGTCTCCAGGATCACACCCTGGGCCAAAGGTGGTGCCAAACTGCTGGGCCACCAGGGCTGCCCACAGTCTTTGTCTTAATGTTCATTTTGTTTGATATCAGTATTGCTATCCTAGCTTTCTTTCACTTCCATTTGTATGATAAATGTTTTTCTACCCCTTCACTTTAAATCTGCATTTTTCTTTAGGTCTAAACTGAGTCTTTTGTACATAGCATATAAATGTATATTACTTATTTATTTAACAATGTTTTTTTTTATTTAAATTCCAGTTAGTTAACATACAGTATAATGTTAGTTTCATACGTATTATATAGTGATTCAACAATTTCATACATCACCCTGTGCTCATCACAAGTGTATTCCTTAATCTCAATCACCTATTAACCCATGTCCCCACTGACCTCTCCTCTGGTAGCCATCAATCCATTTGTTTTCTATAATTAAACCTCTGTTTCTTGGTGTCCCTTTTTCTTTTTTTTCCCCTATGCTTGTTTATTTTGTTTCTTACATTCCACATATGAGTGAGATCATATGGCATGTGTTATTTTTGTGCAGTCAGTCATCCCATATCTTTTGATTGGAGCATTCAGTTCATTTACATTCAAAGTAACTCTTTTTTTTAAAGATTTTATTTATTTATTCACAAGAGACATACACAGAGAGAGAGGCAGAGACACAGGCAGAGGGAGAAGCAGGCTCCATGCATGAAGCCCAACGTGGGACTTGATCCTGGGACTCCAGGATCACGCCCTGGGCCAAAGGCAGGCCCTAAACCATTGAGCCACCCAGCGATCCCTAATCAAAGTAATTCTTGATAGATATCTAGTTATTGACATTTGTTACTTGTTTTTTGGTTGTTTTGTAGTTCTCTGTTCCTTTCTTTCTTGCTCTTTCTCCTGTGGTGTTATCATATTCTTTAGTGATATGGTTGAATTCCTCTCTTTTTATTTTTCCATATACATTATAGGCTTTTTATTTGTTGTTCTCATTAGGTTGATGTCCAACAACTTATGCATACAATTGTCTATGTTAAGTTGTTGGTTGTTTATGTTTGAACACATCATGAAAGCATTAAATTTTTACTCTTTCTCTCACATTTTATGTATATGATGTCATATTTACATCCTTTTATTTTGTGAATCCCTTGACTGATTATTATAGATACAATAGCTTTTACTGCTTTTGTGCTTTAACCTCTGTATGACTTCATATGTAATTTATCTACTACTTTTATTATGTTTCTATGTAACTGAAATTTTTTCCTTTCCTAATTTTCTTACTTCTGATTTTGGCCTTTTTTTCCACTCAAAGAATTTTCTTTACCATTTCTTGAAAGGCTGGTTTAGTGCTGACAAACTCCTGTAACTTTTCTTTGTCAGGGTAACTCTTTACTTCTCCTTCTAGTCTGAATGAGATAGCTTTGCTGGATAGAGTATTCTTGGTTGCTGACTTCTTTCTTTCAGCACTAAATATATCATGTCATTCTATTATGGCCTGCAAAGTTTCTGCTAAAAAAGTCAGCCAATTGTGTTATGTGGTTTCCCTTGTATGTAACTGTTTTCTTTTTCTTCCTGCTTTCAGAATTCTCTATCACTACTTTTTTGCCATTTTATTTTTATGTCTTGGTGTAGACTGCTTTGGTCTAATCTTGTTGTGGACTCTGTGTGTTCTGTATTTGGATGTCTGTTCCTTTTCCCAGATTAGGGACATTTTCAGCCCTAAGATTAGTACTTAATGATGAAAAACTGAGAGTATTCCCTCTAATATCAGGAACAAGACAAAGATGTCCACTCCAGTAGGTTTTGCTCAACATAGTACTGAAAGTCCTAGCCACAGAAATAATACAAGAAAAAGAAATAAGAGGCACCTATATTGTTAAAGAAGAAGCTAAATTGTCACTATTTGCAGATGACATATGATATACAGAAAATCCTGGACTCCACCAAAAAATTACTAGAAGTAATAGATGAATTCAGTAAAGTTGCAAGATACAAAATGAATACCCCAAAATACACAGTGTTTCTATACACTAATAACAAAGTAGCAGAAAGAAAAATTAAGAAAACAACTTCGTTTACAATTGCCTCCAAAAGAATAAAATACCTAGAAATAAGCAACCAAAAATGTGAAAGACCTATACTCTGAAATCTATAAAACACTAATGAAACAAATTGAAGATGACACAAACAAATGGAAAGATATTCCATGTTTATGGATTAGAAGAATTAATATTGTTAAAATATACCCAAAGCAATCTACACATTCAATGAAATCCCTATTGGCTTACTCTCTTTCTCTGCCATCCTCATTCTTCCTTCCTTGCACAAAATGTATGGTGAAGCCATAAAAACCATCCCTGTTACAGAGTAAGAGTTACCACAGCTCTAGGCTGAGACAGGGCCTGGAACAGAATATGCAGGTATAAATCAGTACCAGAGCTCAAGGAACAGGATTCCACACAGACGACCACACAACAAGCCCAGGTGGCAGCAGCAGCTGAAATTGATGAAGAACCAGTCAGAAAAGCAAAACAGAGCTGGAATGAAAAGAAGGCATGGAAAGCTATGTTCAAACTCAGTCTTCAACAGGTTATGAGAGTCACTATCTAGAAATATAAGAACATCCTCTTTGTCATCACAAAACCAGATGTCTACAATAGCCCAGCTTCTGATACCTACATAGTTTTTGTTTTTTGAGAAGCCAAGATGGAGGATTTATCTCAGCAGACACAACTAGCGGCTGCTGAGAAATTCAAAGTTCAATGTGAAGCTGTCTCAAACATTCAATAAACACACAGACTCCAACTGTACAAGAGGAAAATTAAGAGGAAGAGGTTGATGAAACAGATGTAGAGGTTAAGGACATAGAATTGGTCAAGTCACAAGCAAATGTATCAAGAGCAAAGGCAGCCCAAACCCTGAAGAACAACAGTAATGATATTGGAAATGCTATTATGGAATTAACAATGTAACCATATGAAAATGAGAACTGTCTTCTCGTGTTTCAAAAGAATAACTTAAGCTTGGTTTGAAATTTGTACTATTTCTATCATTAATAAAGTTATGGCTTCTTGTTGGATGAAAAAAAAAAAAAGAAATCCCCGCCAAAAAGCCAACAGCATTTTTCACAAAACTAGAACAAATATTAAAATTTGATGGAACTAAAAGACCTCAAATAGCCAAATCAATCTTGAGGAAGAAAAACAAATCTGTGGAGGTATCACAATTCTATATTTTAAGATATACTCCAAATCTGTAATAATCAAGACAGTATGATACTAGCACAAAAATAGATGCATATAACAGTGAAACAGAGCAGAAAGCCTAGAAATAAATGCACAATTATATGGTTAATCTCCAAAAAAGGAGGCAAGCATATGCAATGGGAAAAGGTAGTTTCTTTAACAAATGGTGTTGGGAAAACTGGTCATCTACATGCAAAAGAATGAAACCGGACCACTTTCTAACACCATATACAAACATAAACTCAAAATGGATTAAAAACCTAAATGTGAGACTTGAAAACATAAAAGTCCTGGAAGAGAACATAAGCAGTAATTTCTCTGACATCAGCAGTAGTAAAATTTTTCTTACCTCAAAGATACTGATGTAGTTAAACACTGGGACATCTGCACCCCAATGTTCATAGCAGCAATGTCCACAATAACCAAACTGTGGAAGAAGCCACGATGCCCTTCAATAGATGAATGGATGAAGAAGATGTGGTATATACATACAATGGAATATTACTCAGCTATTAGAATAGACGAATACCCACCATTTGTTTTGACATGAATGGAACTGGAGGGTATTATGCTGAGTGAGATAAGTCAATCAGAGAAGGGCAATCATCATATGGTTTCACTCATACATGGAATATAAGAAATAGTAAAAGGGATTATAAGGAAAAGGAGGGGAACTGAGTGGGAAAAATTAAGGAGGGAGAAAAACCATGAGAAACTCCTAACTCTGGGAAACAAACAAAGGGTTGTGGAAGGGGAGGTGGTTGGGGGATGGGGTAACTGGGTGATAGGCATGGAGGAGGGCACTTGATGGGATGAACACTGGGTATTATACTGGGTATTATATGTTGGCAAATTGAATTTAAAGTAAAAAAATAAAATAAAATTCTATATATATCTTCTCTGACAAGGGGAACAAAAGCAAAAATAAACTACTGGGAATACATCAAAATACAAAAGTTCTGTGCAGCAAAGGAACCATCAACAAAACAAAAAGGAAACCTACCAAATGGGTGAAGATATTTTCAAATGGCATATCTAAAAAGGAATAATAAAAAGGAATTATTATAAAAATATATAAAGAACTTATACAACTCAACAAAACAATTTGATTAAAAAATGGGCAAGAGTACCTGTATAGATATTCTCCCCAAGAAGATATACAGATAACCAACAGACATGAAAAGATGTTCAAGATCACTAATCATCAGGGAAATGCAAATCAAAACCATAAGGAAATATTACTTTACAACTGTTAGAATGGCTAAAGTAAAAAGAAGAAGAAATAACAGGTGTTGGTGAGGAAGTGGAGAAAAAGGAACCCTCATATACGGTTGGTGGAAATGTCCATTGATACAATGACTGTGGAAAACAATATGAAGGTTCCTCAAAAAATTAAAATAAAAGTACCATATGATCTGATAATTCCACTATTGGATATTTACTCAAAGAAAACAAAAGCACTCATTTAAAAATAGATGAATGGATAAAGAAGATATGGTAGTCAGCAATAAAACAGGTTGAGATCATGCTATCTGACACACGTAGATGGACCTAGAAGGTATTATGCTAAATGAAATAAGTCAGACTGAGAAAGACAAATACCATATGATTTTACTCATAAGTGGAATCTAAAAAAACCCATACAAATGAATAAACAGGAACCAGAATCAGATCTATGAAAGAGAAAAATTGATGGATGCCAGAAGGGAGGCTGGTGGGGGCCTGGGGAAAATGGGTGAAAGAAAGTGGGAGATACCAGCTTTCAGTATGGAATGAATAAACCATAGGAATAAAAGGCACAGCATAGGGTGGAAAAAAAGAGAGACCATGGCCAAATCTGTTAGCACTTCTTTGCATTTATCCTTTGCTAAGTTTCCTTTTATTGTTCTACTTCCATTACCTAGGCAACTGCAATTTTCATCCTAAGAATAGGGAAGTTCTGCTCTATAATGACTACTAGATGTGCAGTGTAATCTGTGTCTTTGACTTGCTTGACCCATTTTTTACTACTTCTAGTTTTACAAACCTGGTTCTTTGGGGGTAGCAGTGTTGTTTGCAGGCTTGTAAGAGAGCATGCTAAATCAGATACAGCCACTGTGGACATAGATTCATGACATCTGGTATCTATAATGTTCTACATATGTGTCTGTGACTTCAACTATATATTTTATGATCTAATAAAGAGATAATCATCTAGATGATAATTATAGTTACCATTTACTGGTTGCTTACCATGTGCCAAACACTGCATGAAATGTGTGTGTGTGTATGTGTGTGTGTGTGTGTGTGTGTGTGTAGTTTTATTAACCCTTACAACAAATTTATTAAGTTGGTAAACCATTATTTCCATAATACAGATTAGGAAACTTGGGTATAGAGAGAGGTTAAGCACCTTATACTGTGTCATACATTGAAGAAGCTTATGCCCAGGTTTGTGACTATGAAATTCATGCACTTAATCTTTGATATATACTGCTTGATTTATTCTAAGGAACTAAGCCCAGAACACTCATAACAATTCCAACCCTTAACTAAATCTGTAAAATGCAAATTGGATCAGGGCATATTTGAGGGTTTTGTACCTGCTATTTCCCCATGGGTTATTTTGATGGGCTCCAGACAAAGTCAACACATTTTAGAGATAGTATGCCAGCAAGGCCCAAGGACTTGCAACATTTCTCATATAATTTTGGAAAGATCACCTTATACTTCTTTAACATGGATAATATCCTCATCAAAGTTCTGTAGAAAATATATTGTCTTGTAGGTTGTCTCTTGAATCCCAGGACTCTGAAGAACTGGCCCCAGCTTAATTTCACATTTTTGGCTTTGAATAAATCATTTAAGTAAGCACTTAGCTGGCATTTCTTGGCTTTCTGATTGTTCACTTCAATCTTATACCATAGAGACTTCTATTTTGGCATCTATGTTGCCACCTCCTGGAATGAGGAAGCTGTCCCTCAGCTAGATAACTAAACATAACTAGCAGCTGGAGGGCAAAATCATTTTAGCAGCATAGAAGGCTGTTCACATAAGGTATGGACCAATAAGTAGCCTATTCTATTCTAGGTAAATCAGAAAACCCTCCTCACCTGAGTGGGTAGAAACATTTTTGGACTTTAGTTCTCTTTATTGCTCCAGCTATAAAGCTCACACTGAAGGGCTGTTGCCCATGAGCTATGCAGCTGAGTGGGGTCTCTAAGGCCCCATTATACTAGGAAGGCTGTTGAGGCAAGTGGTTGGTGGAGAGGAAACAAAGAGAACAGTCCAGTTAGTGAAGGAGTAAGTCATACATCATTTCCGGAGTTCAGATAAATGCTATGGCTCAAAAAGAAAGGCAGATTGAGTAAGGAGAATGAGGGAATAGAGGTTGTGGAAAATACTGAACAATGAATATTGATTGCTTTTCCCTCATTGTTAGACTTTAGGACGACCTCTGGGTAAGTCTGAACAAAAGTGGGCTATCAGAAAACTGGGCTTCCCTGATGTTTCTGTCCTCCTTCCCTTGCCTTGGTTGATTCTGTTCTCAGCCACCATGGGCTGGATGACCTCCAGTCCCTTGCCCTCAGGCTTAAGAGTCTTTGGGCAGACCAAATGGAACATTCATGTGCAAGGTTGGTGAAATAAATCAAATAGGGAAAAAATCCATTTTGGTGTGGTCATTGTGTCAACTTTTATTATTTCAGTTCAGCATGGCTGCATATATAAATCTCCTGTAAGGAACTAGAAAAGGGATACGTGAAATAACATTTCTAAGAGGCATGGTCACTTGCTTCTAATAATAATTACTACTTGCAAAGCCTGGAAGTGCTTAAGATGTTCATATTTTTTGAACGATTGACTGGTTCCCTTACTTATACATATAAGAAAAAAAAGGCAAGTAGGGAGAGGAAATTGTCTGTTGCTTCAGAAACGTGAAAGTCACATTTTTGGCACTGTTCCCTGGTTGATGTCATTCTGGGGAATGTGCTAAAGGCCATGGTTTTCCAGAGGGAAAAGTTTTTTTCCATAGCAGGCTGTTTGTGGGCACTTATTGCCCCCTCTGAAGTCAGGCTAAAACCAAACTAGGCCTTTTTCTGCCTTGTTTGGCAGTACTAGGTCAAGTCCACCTGAAGCAGGATTCCAAAATTTTTTCTGGTCACTGTGCCCAGGCATTCCCTGAATCCTCTTGTACTTTCTGAATCTTCTCTTCAGGGGCTTCTCAGCTGCTTGACCTTGCACAGGCTGCTGGTAAGGTTGGTTTTCCCCTGCTGTGTGAAAGCTATATGGGCTGCCAGGGGTATGTGTATATGTAAGGGTTGTCCCTGAGCTGACTCCTAAGGTAGATCACAGCATAATGTGGGTTGAGGCTTGGACCCATCTGCTCTCATTCCTTCTTACCTCCTAAAAGGTCCCAAAGCAAAATGGGATATAGATCCTACTGTCATATGATACTAGTCCTATCCCTACCCCCAATTTCCTTGTCCAGCCTGGTCTTCATGCTCCTATATGAAGATGTTTTGAGACCCTTTAAAAACCACTTGTCACAAGGGATGCCTGGGTGGTTCAGTGGTTGAACGTCTGCCTTCAGCTCAGGGTGTGATCCAGGGTCCCGGGATCAAGTCCTGCATCAGGCTTCCTGCAGGAAGCCTGCTTCTCCCTCTGCCTGTGTTTCTCTCTCTCTCTCTCTCTCTCTCTCTCTTTCTGTGTCTCTCATGAATAAATAAATAAAATCCTTTTTAAAAGCCACTTGCCATGGTTTAGAGGACTTTACTTGGGTCCATCTAGCATACAAGAAAGAGATCTTTGCATCATGAAATTGGCCAGTAGTTTCGTGTGGGCCACAAAAAGTCAGGCTTGGGTTCTCATTATTTTCCAACCCCGTCAGCATACAGGCAGACACTTGGACTCCAGGATCATTCCCACTTCTAAACTTTTATTCTCACCTTAATGGATACTGTTAGGTTTTTTGGTAACTAAATGGAAATGAGACCGCCAAGGCAAGCGAGGGTCCAAGAACAGATTTTATTGCAGGCACCCTCGGGCGAGGTTCCACGACTCACGGAGGGGAAGAGTGAGTCGGGGAAGTCGCGCCAAGACAAGGTGGCAGGGGGTTTACATAACGTTGTAAGGCAGAACGGTTTCCTATTGGTCGGCTCATATGCAAAGGAAGGATTGCAATCCAACCAGTCAGAGTGACCCTCACTATGCAAAGGAAGGATTGCAATTCGGTCAGTCAAAGGTGACTTCCTCCTCTGGGGTTTGAAGGGCATTGGGTCCGGTTGGGTAAGTCCAAAGGAGAGGTCTAAGGGTCTGCGTCAAGCTGTCAGCAGGTCATTGGTCCATTGGCGTCCCAGGTGGAGGTGGTGACAGGAACCTCAGCCATTTGGGGTATCCGCCATCTTGAGGAGTTTCTCTTCCCGCCTGGCCCCAACAGATACCTATTTCATCATGTGCCTTGCACAAAATTACTCTCACTACTGGCTCACCATTGTACCCTCATCTGGCTCAGGCCTCTGCTTAGCTTTTAAATCCTCTAACACTTAACTCCAGCTTTGATCTCCTATTCCCTCAAATTCATTCTTTACCATATTTATAGCCATTTCATTAATTTCATAAATGAAAGGCTACCTTAGAAAGATCAATGCTCTAATGGAGGCATTTATACAAAGCATAGTAATGGCCCCAAAAAAGCTGTTATTAGTTTTGCTTTGGGGGGGGGGTCAGAGAAGGCCTTGCAGATGAGCTGATGCTTAAAGCTGAATCTTTAAGGTTCAGAATGAGACCACCAGGAAAATATGTGATAAGGAGAAGATGATACCTAGAGACACCTCCAGGTGGCTATATATCAGGGCCTTATTATCTTCATATCCTGCTATAAGTTTCCTTGGGAATAATCACATCAGGAGCTCAAAATCAAAGAAAGGAGTTCAGCTCAGGATATCTCAGAGTATCAACAGTGGGACATAGATCTTTAGAGAATGTCTACTCCAACTCATTTATTTTACTGATAAGGAATCTGAAATCTAAAAGGTTGAAAGGACCCACCCACAAGCACACAGCTAGTTAGTGGCAGAGGTAGAACTGGAGTTAGAAGGATTCCTGAAGTGCCATTGCAGGGCTAATTCCAGGTTACTTCATGGCCTTATCATGTCCCAGTTGCCCCTTTGATCTTTTCTTATGAGAGCTCCCATCAACCACCCTTCACTCACAGAGGTTCCCTTTCAAGTCTGGGCAGCACTGTTGGTTGCCACTAACTCCCTTTGTGACTTTAGAAAAATTACATTTCTTTGTTGGCCCTTAGTTTCTTGTATCCCCATCTAGAAATGGGTGAGGGTTAACTAATAAGTTTCTATATCTAAACCTTATTGAGAGGGGGCACACAGCTAGTAGTTTGTACAGGAGCTTCGCTTTTTTGTATATTTGCTGGAGTGGAATACAGAGATCTGAACGGGGTTAACTAAAAGTAGTATAAAAATATAGTGGGGACTAATACCCTGGAGGTTTCTACAGGCTTGGATAAAAATCTATTTCTTTGAGTGTAGTCCTTTTATTTTTAATGATATAACCAAAGCCCAAGTTTGGAGTTGGGTAAGTTCTCATAGATGGTTAGTGGGCCTCAAACCCACATCTTCTGACTTAAAGTCCAGTACTTACTGCCTCATTGAGCTAGTTATGTCCTGTACAGGGCAGTGCTAAAAAGTCTAAGTGTTCAGCAGGAGTCTGTTACAAATAGAGTTCAGTTGCATCATGAGCAAGGGTATTTGCAGCTGCCCAGTATGAAGACAGGACATTCAGAGCTTTGAGAGCAGGGGAAGATACAGTTGTCTCCTTAGACCACATTTGGGAATTTTGGAGATTTCTTTGGGCCTGAACCTCAAGAGGTAGAGGGGTTCAGGGTATAGTTATCTCCCACTTTACTTCCTTCTAATTGCTTCTTGTTCACACTGTCTTTCCTTTTACCTCCATATGACTAGCCCACCCTCTTCTAGTCATAAACAGAGATAATCAATCTCTGAGTTACCTTACCTCCATTTTCCCATTACCTCTCATAGTAACTTTCAAAGGAGCAAAACATCTCACAAACCACTTTTGCATTTGCTTTTGCTTTGAATTTCATGCTGTTTGAGATTGTTTTTGTGTACTCCCAGAATGCTCTGGTGGGAAAAAAAGAGTTAAAGTCCAGCTTCTTCCTCTTCACAAACATGGCTTATACCATACAGTCAGTGTCTCACTCATAACTATACTTTATAATGCCTTTTATTCTTTGGGTTGGTTCAAGTGGTCTCTAAGCCATTGGTACTTCTTCACTGTGGGTGGGGCAGGTGCTCTTTTTGGAAGATGGGGGAGATGAGTTTAGTTCTGGACAAGTTGATTCTCAGAGGTTTATTCTGAAATGGATATGTTGAATAGGCAATTGGATATCTAAGTCTGGAATTTGAGAAACACTTTTGGCTGGAGATATAATTTGAGAGTTGTCAGCAAACAGATACCATTTTAAGACATCAGAATTGACGAGATGATTTAGGGACTAAGTGCAAGGAGAAAAGAGGTTCCATGAAAGTTCTCAGGCCACAGTTTATTAATGAGCTGGGAAGCTGTGGAAACTCATCTCCTGGGAGGAGGCAGCTTTGTTCTTTTACCCAGATTGGTATAATTGGGTTGCTAAGTGTGTTGCAGTAGAAAAAGTGAGCCCACTCGTTCATTGTATGCCTGAGGTAAGTCATCCACATGTTCTGGACCTCGGTTTTCTCACCTGTATAATGAGAGAGTTGAAAGGGATGATGTGATATTCTAGAATGGTTTATCACTTCTACTAATGGAATCAACAAAGTCCTGCTAAAATGTTATCTGTTGGAGTGACAAGCATGTGAAGGCATTTTGTAAAGTGACAAATCCTATGTAAATGATAATTGCCATGGTTATAGTTATGTTCTGCTTTATTTGTGGGATGTTGATGTGTAAAGATTATTGACCTGGGGAAACAAGCACACCTAGGTTTCTCTTCTGGCTCTGGCTCTGAGTTGTTATGTGAATATGTCCCTTTGAATATGACCCTTTCCTTCTCTGGTTCTGTTTTCACATGTGTAAAATGAGGGACTTTGGTTTATGCCAGTGATTTTCAATATTTTTAAAAGAAGAGAATCTCATTTTAAAAATGAAATCAGTGTAAGGATGCCTGGATGGCTCAGTTGGTTACGCATTCAACTCTTGATTTTAGCTCAGGTCATGATCTCAGGGTTGTGGGATTGAGCGCCCCCCCCCACTCCACCCCCCTGCCTTGGGCTCCATGCTCAGCATGGAGTCTGCTTGAGATTCTCTTTGTCCCTCTCCCTCTGCCCCTCCCTCCCCACTTGTACTCTGTTTCTCTAAAAATGGAAAAAAATGATATTTTAGCTTCTCTGATTGAAAAAGCAGGTTGGATAGGGGCTAGAGGCTCTAGTCATCTCAGAGACATACCTTGAGCTACTTCTAGGATCCAGGAATAATAAGAAATACAGACTGATCCTCAACTAACTGAGCTATCAAGGCCCTTTCAATTCTGACATCCTGTAGTTTGACGATTCCCTTAGTATCATATAAAGTTCAGAGGTCAGCAAAGTATTTCTGTAAAGGGTCAGATAGTATTTTAGGTGTTGTGGTCACTATGGTCTCTGCCTTCTCCTCTTCTTCCTCCCTCTCCCCCCTTGTCCCTCTGTCCTCTTCCTTCCTGCTCCTCCTTCTCTTCCTCCTCCTCCTCCTAGGACCTATGTACAGCCTGCAATATCCAGAATGCCCTTAACTGGGCCTAGGGAGGGTGGTAGAAGGTATAAATCATGGTGGAACATGAGCCTTAGGCTTATTCAGAACGCTGCTTGAAGCAAACCAGCTCCCCTCTTTCACAGTCCCCTTGGCTGAGCTGGCGCATTCTGTGTGCACACAGCCTCAGAGAAGGCACAGCTAGTAACAGTAGCCCAAGGAGGCTCTGGCCTAGAAAGTGTGGCTATTTGTTGCAGACACAGCTGGGGTGGGGGGCAAAGGGGATCATTCAAACATGAGTCCAGGCAGAGAGGAGGAGAGGCCTAATTGGAATCAGATGTCTCTGCAGAGCAATTACATTGCCACCTGGTTATGAGAATCTTAGCTTTGCAGAATCCAAAGGGCTTTTCCAGACAGCATTAATTCATCTTCACTGCTCCCTTGGGAATGAGAAAAGAAGGATAGAAGATATAGCTGTGGTTGTAAGGAGTTATGGCTTAGGAGTCAGGAGCCACAGCTTGGTTACTGACTTGTGAGGTAACCTTGGATAAGTCTCTTCTGCTTTCATTTGTAAAGTGGTAGCATTGGATCAGATCAGTGATTATCCCCAGACTAGAGCAGGAATATCACTTGGGAAATTTTTTAGAAATTCCATTTTTAAAGCTTCATCCCAGACATAGTGAATCAGATACTCTGGAATTGGGGCTCAGAAATGCATGTTTTAACAACACTTCCAGGACACCTGCACCCCGATGTTTATAGCAGCAATGTCCACAATAGCCAAACTGTGGAAGGAGCCTCAGTGTCCATCAAAAGATGAATGGATAAAGAAGATGTGGTTTATGTATACAATGGAATATTGCTCAGCCATTAGAAACGACAAATACCCACCATTTGCTTCGACGTGGATGGAACTGGAGGGTATTATGCTGAGTGAAATAAGTCAATCGGAGAAGGACAAACATTATATGGTCTCATTCATTTGGGGAATATAAAAATAGTGAAAGGGAATAAAGGGGAAAGGAGAAAAATGAGTGGGAAATATCAGAAAGGGAGACAGAACATAAAGATTCCTAACTCTGGGAAACGAACTAGGGGTGGTGGAAAGGGATGTGGGCAGGGGGTGGAGGTGACTGGGTGATGGGCACTGAGGGGGGCACTTGACGGGATGAGCACTGGGTGTTATTCTATATGTTGGCAAATTGAACACCAATAAAAAATAAATTTATTTAAAAAAAATAACAAGACTTCCAGGCAAGAGAACCATTGGACTAGAATAATCTATGGCCTTTCCAGCTTTGATCCTCTGATTACATGAGATAATGGATGTAAAAATACATTTTAAACTGTGCCTTACAAAGGAATGATGATAATGACAATGATAATGATGGTGATAACAATGATACTCCTGCTAACTTTAAGCCATACTTTGGCAGCCAGGTTCATTCTCTAAGCCAGGAACTTGCTACTCCACCCCTCTGGAGTTTCTCTCAAGGCCTATAAGACAGAGGTATGCCCTCCAGGGCATATATACCTACAAGAGTAGGTAAATTAGGTAAGGTAATTTGTTCCAGAGGGTTAATAGAGAAGAAATCCTAGGACAACTATTTTGAAGATCCAAAGAATAGGCATAGCTAGTATTAAAGATTGGTATGTGTGTATATGTGTCCGTGTGTGTGTGTGTGTGTGAGAGAGAGAGAGAGAGAGAGAGAGCGCTCACTGTGGGCTGGGGGGTTGTGGCTTTGGAAACAACTCGTCGTATTAGTGGTAGTAAGGTCTTGAAGGATGGAGAGGATTTAAACACTTTCCAGAAAGGTGGGAGGACATTATAAGGTATGAATGTAAAGGAGAGGCACAAATTTAAAAACATATGACTTCAGCTTGTTATAGCATTAATACTAGAAAGATCCTTATATTTATCCAGGGTTCTGGGTGATTTCCTGGGTGTTAGCTGTAACACCAGTCATTTTCTTCCCATTCCGGAAAACATATTGGAAAAAAGTGAATATGAATCACAGTATATGGAGGGACCTAGACTCTGTTCTAGAATATAAAAATTAAGTCATTCACAAACATTTATACTTTAGTGATAAACTTATTTTAACACACTTTCAGGTGATCTCAATATTCCATACATCCTGATTGAACAGATGACTTCTACAAGGTCATCCAAAAAGTTAATGGGACTGGAACGCAGTGTTCCTGACTTCTAGTTTGGGGTGTTTCCTCTGTAATCTGTATTTGCTCAGGGGCTTCTGGAATGGAGAAGTTTGAGCAAAATAAAGTTTAAAAAGCATGTGTTTGAAGTACAGCTAGAAGGAGGCTAAGATACAACTATTGAGAACTTGGAATGCCAAGCTGAAGCTTTTGAATTTTCTCTTGTAGGTAATGGGACACTGCTAAACCTTCTGGAACCGTGGTATAGCATCATTTGCAATTTAAGAAGGTTACTCCTAAATGGTTTAATGCAGGTCTAACTGGTGGATTGGAGTGGGAGAGCATTTGGAGGGAGCAAAACAACTAAGAAGTAGACCGAAATGCAGGTTGGAAATGCCATAGACCTACCCCCTCTTCCATGCCATGAGTACATTTGTATTTTTAACAGAAGAAACAATATAACTACAAGACCATAGTTTTTCTCCTGGGATTTCAACCACTAGTGACAGGGATATTTGGAAGCCTCAGGATTCCTGGCCCTGGAACATAACACTGTGGAGATCTCTTTCCTGGACTGCACTCAGACCAGGCCTTGCTAAAGCTCAGTGCTGCTCTCTGCTCTTGGTTTCATTTTGCACCCAGATTTCTATGTATTATGAGCCAGGGGCCCAGAGTTTAGGGGGTATTTAACTGTTCCTTTCACAAAGTCCCAGGCTCAGGGAAATTACTTATACACGTTACTATGCCAGTTGCATCACACAATCCCTTCCAGAGACCCTGGCTACAAGCTTCATAGTGTGTAGCCTCTAAAGTTCATTCATACCCATTATCTCAGTTCATTCTTATTAGGCTTTGTAAGGTGGGCAGTCTTATTATAATTTAATGGGATGAAGTTGAAGACCAGAGAGGGGAAAGTAGCTTGTCATTCAGCCAATGAGTAGTATAGCTTACTTATTCTGCCTTCTAGGCAACATTCTATGCTCTCACTTGCATTGTTGGGGCTGTGGTGGTCATTTTTATGAGTGTACTAAAAGCTCTCTCAGATCTCAGACAAGGCCCAGCATGGGGCAGAGAAGGAACAGAAGACCAAGAAACCAAATTTCTCTTCATTTCTTGTCCAGGGCCCCTCCCTCAAAACTATACTGCCTCCCTTGAATGTATTGACAGGCCTTAGTAGGAAAATACTTGGCTCTGCCTACTCATAGCCCTGTACCCCCTGTCTGTCTGATGCTAGTGATACTCTGCATGAAAATACGTCACCTTTGCCTGAAACCTGCCGTGTTTCCTTTCTGCCATTCTCTCTTTTAGCCCTGGCAGCTGGAACAAAGATGCAAACTAGGGACTGCCCTTCCGTCGGCTAACTCAAGTGGTGAGGCTCATAAATCCAGATCTTCCTTAGACACTACAAAAAGCCAATCATTGAGAGATCAAATCACCACTACACATAGAGACAGAGCCTTTAAAATATAGATGGCACAGGGTCTTCAGCTGAAGCTGCTTTGGCTAGACCTTTCCAGGACTCTGACTAGGTCTTCAGTATGAGCCAAAGGCAACACCAACCAGAGTAGCATTAGCCTTACTTTCAGAGTTCATACCATGTCATGCTGTCTAGATTTTCATCATGAATGTTCCGGAGACTCAAATGCAAAGGGAATTGGGTTGATTTCAACTGGAAAATATTCCTGCCATCTCAATGTTCTCTGGAATAGTCAGCTTGCAGCTGTCATGGGGTGGCCCCCTCCCTGTAATGCATGGCTTTTCCAAGGCTCAAGCTCCAGGGATCTGGAGGGGAAGAGAAAGAGGGGACCAGGGTTATGTACCCCTTCCCCCCAGTACATAACCAGTACATGGCCAGTGCTTGCATTTTTCAGGCCTGAAATTGGGTCTCTGGGGTTGGGGTTGGGGGTGAGGTAGAAGGGTTCATGGAACAGGTCCCTGTTGGGTGGATCCCTGCTTGCAACTTGTTGCATTTCTTTGACTGGCTTCCAACAGGAAGAATTCATCTCCTGATGAGGAAGCATATTCCCCTGGATAGAGAATGTAGTGGGCTGGGAGGCAAGAGACCTCAACTTCTTCCATTTAAAGTGGAACTATGAATACCTGCTGCTCACATATATGGAGTAAGAACAAGGTGTAGGGGACATTGATGAATGTGTGAGGGGAAATGAAGGGATGGTAAGAGTATTACCTCCCTCGGACTGAGGGAACTAAACTAACTGCTCTTATTTCCTTTCCCCTTGTCCTATGATGTTGGTAAAATGGCAGGGTATGGGAAAGTCCCCAAGACTTTAGACAGTGATGGGACAAAAGGAAAAATGGTGGTATACGCAGTAGCATAACCTAATATGCAAGTGGGTATACCCTAAAACCTTCTCAAGATGTTGACAGCCAAATGGAAGCAAAGTCTTGTGATAACGGGATATAAGATGTTGGGGTTAGGAGTGACACATAAGGTGCCAAGAAGAAGGAGGGTGCCCAAGACAAATTTTATTGCCTCTTACCATTATGTCTTGGACTGGTGCTAATTCTATCCAAAAACTGCCTTTATTGGCTGCATGGATTGTCAGGGCCTTGGCCTAGCTTTGGTATCTCCAATCCTCTTTTTCCCTTTGGGTGAGAGTCGTACTTGGGCTGCATACCTGGAAGGAGGTATCAGAGAATACAGAAAACAAACAGCCTCTGCCCTGGCATCAGAAGTCACTTTGGTTCTACCTGTGTTCTGGCACTCTTATCTTTGACATACTGGCTTATTGAGACCTAGACATGTGCTGTCTAGTATGGTAGCCACTAGCCAGATGAACAACACTGTATTGCTCATGAGAAGGCCTACATAATAGTATGGTTGCTTTGGCAGCAGCCCAGCAATGAGACCTCAGGGCTCATATCCTCCTGAGAGTAGAGTAA
Source organism: Nyctereutes procyonoides (assembly GCF_905146905.1). NCBI lineage: Eukaryota > Metazoa > Chordata > Mammalia > Carnivora > Canidae > Nyctereutes > Nyctereutes procyonoides. The sequence continues at coordinate 58,256,461 of NW_026575125.1, read as the reverse complement.
AATAACTTTTTTAAAATAAGAGCTCTTGTATGAGGCATTTTAAATAAAACAAAACAAAAAGAAAGAAAATCTGGGAAAGTAATTGGACTAGGAATTTTATTACCTGTTGATCATATACTTGCATTTGCAGTGAGCCTAAACGCATAAGTTATCCTCAGGCCTCCTGTTTCAAAGCTCTTTGTAGCCTGGAAAGAGTATTCACAGCCATTACTTCATTTGAGTCTCCTTAATAAGGTGGAGGCAAGTACAGGAGGACTTACTATATTCATCTAACACACAGAGACTGAAGCTCAGAAGACTGAAGTGATAACCAAGAACCAATAGTCATTAAGTGATAGTGCCAGGCTGAGAATTGAAAAATCTTGGGTAGCATCCTTGACTCCTTTCTATTTCTAGTCAACTGCCAAGCCTGAATTATTTTCTTCTTTACCTCATCCTTGATCAGTCCATTTTCTCTCCATTGTCTTTGTCACCACTACAGCTCAAGCCCTTCAATTCATTTTCCAGATAGGAGTCAGAATGGTCTTTCTAAAACCATTTTCTATAAAACCCTTTCTAATTGCTCTTAAGATAAAGAACAAGCTCTTGAATCTGGCCTACATAGTGCTGTATACTCTTTATCATTTAGCTGTCCATTATCTCTTTCTTTCTTCCCATTCCTTCCTTGCATTCTATCCTTTAATAGCTTTGAAATTTTTCAGGTCTTTGAAGATTCTGTCTCCAGTCTGTGCACATGCTATTTCCTCCGCCTGCCATACTCTATTACCCCACTCCTCTTCACTTGGTAAACCCCTGCTTATTTTTCAACCCCTAATTCTGATATTGCTTTCTCTAGGAGCCTTCCCCTCACCTCTCTCCACACTCAGGATACTTCTTCGCTGAATTCCTATGGCACTCCAGGCTTGCTTATTAATATAGCTGTTATTATATTATATTGTAATTATCTGTTTACTTGTCTATCTCATTTGGTAGATTATGAGTGCCATAAGATCAAGAACTATGCCAATTTTAACCTCCACTATGTCCCTAGCACATAGCACAAGGCATGGCACATAACAAATGCTTACAGATATTTCTTGACTAATTGAATGAATGAAGGGAAGAATAAATGAATGATGGATCCCAGGTAACCCACCCTGCAATACAGTGTTCTTTATACTTGGAAACAGCATATTTTAATAAGGTGGTCATTTAACCTTCAGAACACTGTTTACTAGTCATAGGACCTTAATATTGGAGGAAGGGGCTTGGCATATGCTATGTGCCAAACACACTGCTAAATGATCTATAATCAATACATGCATTCATTCATTTATCATTTGGAAGGAGGGGTAGATAAACATGATTAAGTAAGTAAAACATAGATGGTATTAAATGCTAAGGAGAAAAGTAAAACAGGAAGGAGGGATAGATTATGTGTGTGAGGATTATAATTTAAGATAGGGTTTGAGAATCAGAATGACATGATAAGAGCAGGAAAAACTGGAGGAATAAAGGATACGGGGGAGGCAGAAAAACTCCAGAGTTTTGAGCCTGGTGAAATAGTGATTCATAAAAAAAGAAAGAGTAACTTGATGTCTCAGGTGAGGTTTCCCAGCATGGAAACATTCCTTAAAAGGTATCCAAGTTGAAACGTAATGAGAGAATTCAAATGATGTCTGAGTTGTGGGCACATCCAGGACTCATAGGTATAAATGATGGTCATCTGAGAAAAGTGAATATGCAAACGTAGATGAAACAAGGTAGCTTCATTATAGCAGAAATGGCCTGGGGCAGAGAGTTAGGAAACCTGGGTTTAAGCTACCTCTACTGTGAACTCGGTTTGTGACTGGACATTTTTCCTCTCTCTGGACCCTAGTACCATCTATGAATGAGGATATATGGTGGGGTAGATGAGTGGCTTTTAAACTCTGTGCTATGTTACACCATGGGTGTGGAGAGTCCTGTCAGAGCCCATTGAAGTGGAGATGAGTGGATAAAAGCAGTCAGGTTTATTGGTCACCTTTGTGCTTCAACAGAGTCAGTCACTAGACTATATGGTATCTGAGGTACCTGCTAGATCAAATACTCTGTGACTGCTTGCTTGGTAACAGCATTGGAAACCCCTCCTCACAGCTTATTTAAGAATTTGTAGAGGTTTCCTGAGTCATATGAGTATTACAGGGATGTGGAAGGAGCAAAGGGAAAGACCCGTATGTAGTGTATGGCATTGATGATATTCTGAACAAGAAAGAGGAATCCTTCAGCTTGGGGGTTGGAGCAGCTTCTGTGGTGCTGGTCATCAAACATTGGTCCTTTCCAACAGGGCCAAACCTGACTGTAGATAATATTTTCCACTAGTATAGCTTTGGCTCTCAGACCCAAATGCTACAGAACTGCTGGGCTTTAGTTAACAACACAGGGCTTCCCTACCCATGGGAATAGGGCAACTCATAAAGACTACCATATATGCATATCTTTTTAGTTGATGGTTAATTTCTCAGTGGAATTTGTATATTCCTGGCTGTATAAAATTACAGAGTTACCGGTCTCCTCTCTCGGTTACTCATGAGAAGTAGGGGATAGTCAGGTCAAGGAGCAGAGGTGACAATTCCTCACCTCTGTAGGCTACATCCTGTTTTATGTAATTCTCTTCAGTTGAAGCTTTTGGCTGAGTTTCACATGAATCCTGTGGAGTTGGTAGTGCTTGGCTTCTTATTCTCATTTGATAGATCTCACCTTTTCATCTTTTAAGACCTAGCTTGAACTTTAACTTCCTCTATAGTAATTCCATTTTCATGCAGTCTCTCCACTGCCCGTTCACCATAGTACTTAAACTCTATATTAATTTCTGTGTAGTCATTTTATTGTTCTTGTTTAAATATCTGATTGTTTGATGTATAGATGTTTTTGTTCCTCCAATAAGCCATTATCACTTATAACAAAGCCTTCTGACTTGTCCCTGCTTCAACTTTTACTACCCTCCCTATAGTCTATTCTCAATATAGAAGCTAGAATGTTCTTTTAAGATACGAGTCAAATCATAACACTTCCTGTGTTCAAAACCTTGCAGTGGTTCCCAATCTCACCCAGAGTAAAATCCAAAGTCTTAACAATGGCCACATGATCCTTTCATGCCCTCATACTGCCTGTTACTTCTCTGACTTCCTCTCTTATTATTCTCCCTTTGTTTGCTCTGCTCTAGCCAAAGAGCTTCCTTGCAGTTTCTTGCATGCATCCAGTATATTTATTTCTCAGAGAAAAATGGATTTTTCTATTCTATATTTTCTGTTCCCTATGCCCGGAATTATCTTTGCCCAGATATATGGCTGGCCCCTTCACTTCCTTCATGTCTCTAAACAAATGTTACTATATAAAAAGAGGCCTTTCTTTAGTTTTCTGTGTAAACTATTAATGATATACCCTTGCACTCTCCTTCTTGCTTTACTTTATTTCTTATTGCATTCATTGACATATTATGATTTTGCTTACTTGATAATGATCTATCTCTCCTAGAATATTAGTTGCTTGAGAACAAGGATTTTTCTTCTGTCCCATGCTATGTTTTCAGTCTCTAGAACTGTCCTTGGCACATAGTAGATATTTTTAAAATTCTGCTGGATTAAGAAATAAATAAAACATAAAAAGCCTAGAGGCAGAAACTTTTTAATTCCCCCATTCATGTTCCTCATTATAAACACACTTGTCTTAATAGAGCAATTGAAGTTAGAGCAGAAAAGGCATTTAGAGACCTGCTTGTCTTTCTCCCTCATTTAATAGTTGGTAAGACTGAGGAGAGGAATCTTGCCCAAGGCCATACAGCAAGTTGTTGACAGTCTGAGGAAAAGTTCAAGTCATCTAAGCCTAAATCCACAACTTTTCCTGCTATACACCATGCTACACATATAAATTAGTCTTACTCTCCAACTACAGGGCAAAAGTAAGACATGAGAGAGAATGTCTTCTTCTTCTTCTTTTGAGAGAGAGAATCAGCAATAATTCATTTCAACCAATACTTTCTGAGTACCTACTCTGTTTTAGGCACTATACTAGGTCCATGGGATGCAGAGAAAACATAGTTCTTACCCTCAAGGAGCTCACAGAGTAGTGGGAAAGACAGATCCATATATAGATAATCAAGATAATAAGTGAAGTGATACTGGAAGAATATGTAAAGCACTCTGGGAGTTCAGAAAAGGGTGAACTACTGTACAGAGAGAAGAATTGGCAGTTGAAAGAGCCAAAGCCCCCAATCTACACAATTAACTTCCTATGTAATTGCAGACTTGGAGAGGGGACAGAGAGGAGAGAACTAAATGAGCAGATTTTTGACTCCTTCCTGAAAATGCCTTTGTGCTGCCCTGCTTGAAAAGTTGGTTGCATTTGTGGTGGCCATTACTGTGCTGCTAATGTCTGGGCAGATTAATATGGAGGTAGAAGAATTTGGCTTTTAAGTGAACAGGAGTTTCCCTGAACATTTTCCTCTCTGGTTTTGGAGGGCAATAACAACTGGGCCAAGTATTACATGAATACCTGACCAATTAAACCACAAATAACATTCAATAAATCATTCAATAAATCAAGTATCATTCAATAAAGCAAGCCTATTTTGAATACCTAACATGAACTTAGACTTGTACTGGAGATATGAAAGCATTCAGCCCGAATTCCTGCTTTCTAGGAGCAGTCTAGCAGTAAAGGCAAGACTCACCTATCTGAGACAAGCAGATACCAAATTGTGAGATATGACAATAAACACTGTTGGGACTAGCAGGAGACCACTGAGGGCTAAATTAGTTCAAGAATGCATCATGGAGGAAAGGAGACATCTTTGCACCTATTTCATTTTGCATTCCTGTCAGTGCTTTGTATTCCTTCATTTAGAAGTGTTTACTTTCACCCATGGACCTGACCCTGTCTCCATGGCTCTCCAAGGAAGGATGATATGTTTGATGTAGTTACCAGGTCTCTTGCTTCCTCCTCTTCTCACTTTTCCCAAATAGAATCTGCTTAGTTCAACACATATTTACTGAGTACCCTGTGGACACCAGGTACTGAGGCAGAGGCTTGGAATAAAAAGATAAATCATCTATGGTCATTTACTTGTAGTAGGCCAAAGTCCAATAGGTCAAATAGATATGCACAAAGGTTTACAAAGTAATTCAATATTGAAAAAACTAGTTTATTTATATTCTCCTTCATTAAAAAAAAAAGGTTTGAGGTCGCAAACATTGTAAGTTCTGCTTATGACCAAATTGTAATGAGAGCTCAGATGAGAGAAGAAATGAAGTAAAAGTGAGTCAGCCAGAGTTTTCCAGACTAGGTGATATTTGAATTGAACTCAGACAATGATTAGTTTTCTAGGGAATCAGGAATGGGAGGTAGGGGCAGAGGTACACATTCTAGACAAATGGAACATTACACAGAGGTGGACGTTGCCTGGCTTGTTGCTCTGTGTGTCTACAGCAAGTATGGTGTCTGGCATGATCATCCTATCAGCTCCTCCCATGCCCGTGGCATAAATTTTTTTAAAAGATTTTATTTATTTATTCATGAGAGACACACAGAGAGAGGCAGAGACACAGGCAGAAGGAGAAGCAGGCTCCATCCAGGGAGCCCAATGTGGGACTTGATCCCAGACTCCAGGATCACATCCTGAGCCAAAGGTAGAAACTCAACTGCTGAGCCAACCAGGTGTCCCCATAGCAGAAATTTTTAATCAGACATAAGTTCTTTCCCAGCAATCCTGAGTAAGGCTTAGAATCTTTCTGAACACAGTATTCCAAATGGCCACTTACAGTCAATTTAAATTGATTTATGAGATGAAACATATTTGCCATTCTTGGCTGAATTCAATGCCTTTAAAGTTACAGATTTTCAGGAAACAGTATCTCATTGGGAATCTAAACTTTTAACAATCTATTCTCCTTTTCCCTCTCCCTGCCATGATTCTGATGAGTTCATGGATCTGTATTTAGTAGCTATTATGTTACTGAATTTGGATTTTTCTCCTGCTATCAGATATTTTAAATCAGAAAAGAAAAGAAATTTTAAATCAGAGAAATGGTCTGCATTTCAGAAAGCTGCATTGGTAATAGCATATAGACTGAAGGAAAAACCAGTGGCAAGGAGACTGCTTACCATGCAACTGTAATATTTCAGGTAAGAGATGATGAATGCAGTGCCTAGGAGGAGAAGATAAATTGGAGAGATACTGAGACAGATAATAGAAAAGTAGTAAGTGCCAGAACCCAGGTGCTATGGAGGAATAGCAAAGAGGGAGAAACAATTTGCAGGTGAAGGGGGGGGAGGTGGTATATGGGGGAAGATTCATAAAGATGGGATTTGAGCCAGGCCTTGAAGGATAGTTATCACTTGGCATTGAGGAAGGGGTGGAAATAAGCCATTTCAGATCTTTGTAGCACAAGAGCAAAGATGTAAAGGTAGAAAAATCACAAGACATGTATGAGGAGCAGCATGTAGTTCAATTTGGCAGGCTTTAGTTTGGCGTTCAGAGGTGACATTTTCCCCATCCCCATCCCTGTTCTTAGATGGCTCTTCTTACCATCCAGCCCGCAGGTGCTCAGAAAACATATATTGATATTGGTGTTATTATTAACTAAAGTGTGATTGAATGTGGAAGGCCTCTCACCTTCAAGAATACCATTCTAATGCTGATTGTAAGAGCCAGATCTGGGTTGTCCCCACTGACGTTTGCTAGCCTTGAACACCACTGAGAAAGAATGGCTAAGGAAGGATGAAAGCTGCTTGTTATCTAATAGGGAGCTTGGAGAAGATGCCTATAGCCATAAAAAGCTCTCAGGGCACATCCAGCACACATGTAGTAGCAATCTCTGAAGCTCTCTGAAGGAACTGCCATGTATCCCGAGGCAAAAATAATTATGAAAAATATCCTCTTTTGATTAAATTATATCATATAATAACTTTTTCACAGCATATCACATTCACAAAGTGCTGCCTCAGATATTATATTTTCTCTTTATTACAACATTGTAAGGCATGTCTAAGCTTGCCCTAATTGTGAGGGTAAAGAAACTAAGGTTCAGAGAGGTTACAGGACTTGAACAAGGATATAGGGACATAGGATATAAAGATATAGGGCTAGTAATTGGCCACAACAGGCTCCAATCCATGTCTTCTGTCACCATCTTCAATTCCTAAACTTTCCCACTGCACAAGGAGGTATCTAGGATCAAAATAGCATCAAATCTAACCCATTAATCAAATCCATTCTTTTGAGAGAGAGAATCAGCAATAATTCATTTCAACCAATACTTTCTGAGTACCTACTCTGTTTTAGGCACTATGCTAGGTCCATGGGATGCAGAAAAAACATAGTTCTTACCCTCAAGGAGCTCACAGAGTAGTGGGAAAGACAGATCCATATATAGATAATCAAGATAATAAGTGAAGTGATACTGGAAGAATATGTAAAGCACTCTGGGAGTTCAGAAAAGGGTGAACTACTGTACAGAGAGAAGAATTGGCAGTTGAAAGAGCCAAAGCCCCCAGTCTACACAATTAACTTCCTATGTAATTGCAGACTTGGAGAGGGGACAGAGAGGAGAGAACTAAATGAGCAGATTTTTGACTCCTTCCTGAAAATGCCTTTGTGCTGCCCTGCTTGAAAAGTTGGTTGCATTTGTGGTGGCCATTACTGTGCTGCTAATGTCTGGGCTGGTTTCAGTGGGCCCATGGCTTGTCCCAGCCACCACTTGATTGACTTCTGCCAGGTCTGGTGCAAGGTGTTGGATGCTGGACATCAGACTGAGTATTGCCATTTGTAGTTTTTCTGCATATGTCTGGGGCTGGAGTGAGTCAGATGCATGAGCTCTCAGAGTTTACAATAAGAATAGGGCCTATCAGGCATCATTCTGCCTACCAGAGAAAGGATGATTTAACTAACCTTGATTGAATGCTTAGGACTGTGTTTCAGTTCAGCTCAAAACATGCCTATCGAGTGTCTCCTATGTGTTTGGCATTTTGTAAGCCACCACAGATTCATCTTACAGTAGAAGAGATAATAGGTAAAGAAGAACTGTAAATAAATAATTCAATATGGTGTGTTACACAGTAAAGTTCTGTATAGTGAGCTATGAGTACACAAAAGATTGAACAATAAATTCTGTTTGGAGGTTCAGAACAAGCTTCATTGAAGAACTGACATTGCACTGAGCTCTTATGGATGAATATACTAAGCACTGTACTAGGTGCTCTGGGAGAAAAATTATTACTCAAGATGATTTTGGTTGCAAAGTACAGAAAACCTAACTTAAACTGGCTGAAATAAACCAGAGACTTATTGGCTTATGTAACAGGAAAGTATAGAAGTAGGACAGGCTTTAAGCATAGTTTAGTCATGATTTTGCTTCTTTTCTTTATGATTCTCTTGACTCTGCCCTCTTCTGTATGTTGACTTTATCCTTAGGCTGGTTTCCCTTATAGTTACAAAAGGGAAACGAGTGGCAACCAGGGCTGATGCCTCTTCTTTTATACCCAGTGAGGTAGTGAGCATTGTTTCTCACACTATACAAAAGTGAACCTTAGTGGTTCAGGACAGGTAAAACTTAGAGTAAGATTATAGTAAGCATGGAAGGTCTCCCAAAAATTAGTTTATAAGCAACTGAACACTTCAATAGCTTGAGGGCATCCGATTTTCAGGTTATATTTATTTTTTGTTTAATTCTTGCTTTCTAAATGATATCCCTTGGGGTGCCTGTGTAGCTCAGCGGATTGAGCATCTGACTTGATTTTGGCTCAGGTCATGATCTCAGGGTCATGAAATCAAGCTCTGCATTGGGCTCCACTCTGGGTGTGGAGTCTGCTTATGATTCGCTTTCTCCCTCTCCCTCTGTGCCCACTCACTTGCACACACATTCTCTCTCTCAAAAAAAAAAAAAAAGAAAAGAAAAACCTTAAAATAATCAATGATGTCCTTTTTCTTATGCCTCTTATGTGTATTGATTTACAGACTACATTTTGGACTTCAGAATAGTAATACTATTTCTATGACACAAAGATCATTTGTCCTATCAAGGCATTTTTCACAGCCTGCATAAGCAATAAAAGTAGTAGGCAAAGTTAATTATGGGAAGGAAGTGTTTCAAAAGGTTTACAAGCAATCTCTGAAGTCTGCCACATCTAGGTTCTCAACTCTGCTTTGTCATCACTTATCTGGTGCCTTGGGCAAATTAATTCATCTGTTGGAGCTTTAGTTTCTTTATCCATAAAGTGGAAATAATATAAAGACCTACTTCATACAGTTTGAGGATTGCATGAGATAATCCATGTAATGTATATAGCAGAAGCTCCCCAAGTTTCTTGGTTCACTGTGCCTTTCCTGGGTCAGTAATTGTTTTCACAGCATCCCCAAGCCAAAAGAAGTATTTAAAATTTTGTTTATTAAGTAATTAAGTACAGTAGTAGTTCATGCTCTGCCTGACAGATGTCACTGTGTTTCTCTCAAAAAGTAAAATATAGTACCCCTTTGAGTTGGCTATGATACCCTGGTGTGCCTTGGCACACAGTTTGGGAATAGAACACTGCCAGACACACAGTTGGTGCGTGTACATGGTATTTATTAATATTATAAAATGTCTGCAATTATTACTAGAAGGGGCATTGGTACCAAAGAGGATGTTGACCTAATAGTTTGAGTAAGATGTTGAATTTCCCTGAGGAGGAATGCTTCCCTTTTTGGTAATCTCTTCTGGTCTCAGGGTTTTTTAAAGTCAGCATCAACTTACCCTAGCTTGAGAAAGGAGAGTAATTTCTACGTGCATAGAGAAGAAAACTTCATTCTCAAAGCAAGTGCCATTTTCTAGCTTGTAGTGGTTTCTAGTCAAAAATCACTCTTTCAAAAGATAGTTCTGTATGTTGGATTAAACAAATACTTTCCTATGTTTCTGCCTGGGCTCTCCTACCCTCCTTTTCCTTCTCCTTACTCCTCTACCTCTCTTCATATCCCTTTCAGCCAGTGTCTGAGACTTGGCCCCATCCCCATCATGATGAGAGGAGTCTGGATACTTAATTCAGGAAAAAATGATTGGTTGAATTGTTTTGAATCTCAGTTTGACCTGTGAGCCAGTAAGAATAGTGGGTACTGATAGTTTATTCCTATATACTTTTTTCCTTTCCCCTGAGGGAGCATAGGAAAGTAATTTAAACAGAGAGGGTCCAGAAGTTGGCCTGTGGGCTTGGACACTCTTGAGAGGCTGAGAGGTGTAAAGGTAAAGGCTGTACTGAATTTCCAATTCTTAGCAATCGAGGCCCATGAGGGATCTTTGACATTTTCTTAGAGGCTACAGCTGACTTTAGTTCTATTTGGTTGTTTAGATTAATTGAAGGGAATCTGATGTTGGAGGTATAAGAAGGAATGGAATAGCAGACCTGTCCATGAACTGTTGACTCTGGGCCTCTTTGGTGCTGGCCAGCAGAGGTCTGGAGTGGCTGGCTGGCTTTTAGCCCCAGCCAGCCTGCGGCGTTTGCTTTGGCCCTTGGGGGAAAGAGCACTTTGTGGAAAGCCAGCCTTCCCAGCCAAGGGCCTATTTTCATCTTGAATCGGTTGAGTCCAGTCTGAAGTCTGGGTCCAGGATCAACAGAGGCCATGGAAAATGGGACTGGATGCCTGGCAGCCAGAACTGTGGACTTTGTCTTCCTGACCAGGGTTTTTTGCTGTGAGCCTATGAAGGTAGGAATGATGGGAACCTGGGGTCCTTGTGGTATCAGGGCCAAAAAGAGCTCTTTGTATGGTCATTGAAGCCCAAGATTGACTATAATATATCACTAGGCCTCATCCCTTCTCAGGTCATCGAGTCTAGGAAGGTGGATGTGTAGCAAGAGCTAACATAGCTCCCAAAGTACCTGAGCTCCCTTAAATGGGGTCCTCCACACACTGTGGGACCACTAGACCACTAGATCAATATCCTTACCAACCAACCATATACCACGGGAACATAGAGAGGTATCAATTAGGATCCATTTTTTCTGAGGTCTTTCTGGAGAAACAAACCATTTTCATGAAGAGTTACTTTTAGTACTAGACAGGGTAGAGTGAGGCTCATGTGAGTAGCACAAAGAAGTGCTAAAGGAGTTCAGAGGAAGGCAAGAGTGCTAGGAGAGATATGGGTTTAGTTGGGTCCTGAAAAGTAAGAATGAGATAAAGATGTGATGGGAGTTTTCTTATGTTCCTAAGGGAGAAATCATTTGAAACTGACTCAAAATACATCTTTGATTTACTGTAGTATCCTAGTCTCAAATCAGATTATATTCATATTACGATACCAGCATTGAGATGGTTCTGAACCTGAGTGACCAAAAGGATGTGAACTTCTCAGTCACTACAACTTTTCTAGAGCTGGAATAGAACTAGAGTGATGTCTGGAAGCATGAATAATATTTCTCAAGTTCTTCCTTTACCCTGTTGCTCAACTGTATCCTGACCTGAAACTGAATACTGGCTCCTCCATTGCTTTCAGGATGGTCAAGCAACTGTATTTGGCATTCAAAGGCCTTTCACACTCTGATCTTAACCTTCCTTTCAAACTGTTCTCCCATTCTTTTTGGAGACTCCCAGCAATTTCTTATTGGCTAAATCTTCTTATCCCCTGAAGTCCATGAGAAGTGGCTTAAAGTTATTTATAGACTCAGAAGACTTTGGTACCAGTCCCCTTCATCTCTTTGAGAATTTGGGATTCTTTGTGAGGTCTCTTCATTCTCTCTCATATCTAACATTATCATTACATTCTTACTTAAGCAGAGTCCTATTAAAAACTGATTCTTTGTTTCTATAGATCAGGAGTCAGCACGCTTATTCTGTAAAGGGCCAGATAGTAAATGTTTTAGGCTCTGAGAGCCACAGTGTCTTGGATGCAGCTACTCAACTTTGCCATGGTAAGGAAAGCAGCCATGGATAATATGTACATAAATGAATATGGCTGTGTTCCAATAAAACTTTATTTATGGTCTGAAATTTGAATTTCATATAATTTTTCATATGTCACAAAATATTTTTCTTTTGATTTTTTCAACCATTTTAAACTGTAAAAACCATTCTTAGCTCACACTTTTTTTATAAATTAATTTTTATTGGTGTTCAATTTACCAACATACAGAATAACACCCAGTGCTCATCCCGTCAAGTGTCCCCCTCAGTGCCCGTCACCCATTCACCCCCACCCCCCGCCCTCCTCCCCCTCCACCACCCGTAGTTCATTTCCCAGAGTTAGAAGTCTTTATGTTCTGTCTCCCTTTCTGATATTTCTCACACATTTCTTCTCCCTTCCCTTATATTCCCTTTCACTATTATTCATATTCCCCAAATGAATGAGAACATACACTGTTTGTCCTTCTCCGGTTGCTGTGGCCAAGTTCAAAAAGGGTGTTGCCTGAGTTCTCCTCTGGGATTTTGATGGAATCTTGTCTCACATTTAGATCTTTCATTTATTTTGAGTTTATCTTTGTGTATGGTGCAAGAGAGTGGTCCAGTTTCATACTTCTGCATGTGGATGTCCAATTTTCCCAGCACCATTTATTGAAGAGAGTGTCTTTCTTCCAGTGGATCGTCTTTCCTCCTTTATCGTATATTAGTTGACCATAAAGTTCAGGGTCCACTTCTGGGTTCTCTATTCTGTTCCATTGATCTATATGTCTGTTTTTGTGCCAGTACCACACTGTCTTGATGACCACAGCTTTGTAGTACAACCTGAAATCTGGCATTGTGATTCCCCCAGATATGGTTTTCTTTTTTAAAATTCCCCTGGCTGTTCGGGGTCTTTTCTGATTCCACACAAATCTTAAAATAATTTGTTCTAAGTCTCTGAAGAAAGTCCATGGTATTTTGATAGGGATTGCATTATATGTGTAAATTGCCCTGGGTAACATTGACATTTTCACAATATTAACTCTGCCAATCCATGAGCATGGAATATTTTTCCATCTCTTTGTGTCTTCCTCAATTTCTTTCAGAAGTGTTCTATAGTTTTTAGGGTATATTTTGAGAACCATTTGAATGGTAAATGGTTCTCCAACCTTTTATTTTCAGGTTGTAGGTGTCCTTCTGTCTAAAATGAGTCTCTTGTAGACAGCAAATAGATGGGTCCTGCTTTTTTATCCAGTCTGAAACCCTGCGCCTTTTGATGGGGTCATTAAGCCCGTTCACGTTCAGAGTTACTATTGACAGATATGAGTTTAGTGTCATCATGATATCTATTTAGTCCTTGTTTTTGTGGATTGTTCCACTGAACTTCTTCTTAAAGGGGAATTTTAAGAGTCCCCCTTAAAATTTCTTGCAGAGTTGGTTTGGAGGTCACATATTCTTTCAGTTCCTGCCTGTTTCGGAAGCTCTTTATCTCTCCTTCCATTTTGAATGAGAGCCTTGCTGGATAAAGTATTCTTGGTTGCATGTTCTTCTCATTTAGGACCCTGAATATATCCTGCCAGCCCTTTCTGGCCTGCCAGGTCTCTGTGGAGAGGTCTGCTGTTACCCTAATATTCCTCCCCATGAAAGTCAGGGACTTCTTGTCTCTTGCTGCTTTAAGGATCTTCTCTTTATCTTTGGAATTTGCAAGCTTCACTATTAGATGTCGAGGTGTTGAACGGTTTTTATTGATTTTAGGGGGGGCAAAATGACTAGAAGGAAAACCGCACCTCAAAAGAAAGAATCAGAAACAGCCCTCTTTCCCACAGACTTACAAAATCTAGATTACACTTCAATGTCAGAAAGCCAATTCAGAAGCACTATTATACAGCTACTGGTGTCTCTAGAAAAAAGCATTAAGGACTCACGAGACTTCATGACTGAAGAATTTAGATCCAATCAGGCAGAAATTAAAAATCAATTGAATGAGATGCAATCCAAACTAGAAGTCCTAACGACGAGGGTTAATGAGGTGGAAGAACGAGTGAGTGACATAGAAGACAAGTTAATGGCAAAGAGGGAAACTGAGGAAAAAAGAGATAAACAATTGAAGGACCATGAAGACAGATTAAGGGAAATAAACGACAGCCTGAGGAAGGAAAACCTACGTTTAATTGGGGTTCCCGAGGGCGCCGAAAGGGACAGAGGGCCAGAATATATATTTGAACAAATCCTAGCTGAAAACTTTCCCAATCTGGGAAGGGAAACAGGCATTCAGATCTTAGCTCACACTCTTCACAAAATAGGTGATGGTTGGATATAGCTTGCAAGCTCTACTTTGTTTTTTGTTTGTTTGTAAAGATTTTATTTATTCACGAGAGATACAGAGAGAGAGAGAGAGAGAGAGAGAGAGAGAGAGAGGCAGAGACACAGGCAGAGGGAGAAGCAGGCCCCATGCAGGGACCCTGACGTGGGACTCGATCTGGGGTCTCCAGGATCACACCCTGGGCTGAAGGCAGCACTAAACCACTGAGCCACCAGGGCTGCCCAACAAGCCCTACTTTGATAACCTCCACTCTAGAAGACAAAACTTAGAATACTGGGTGGAAAATATGGGGGAGTGAGTTTGGCCCAAAAATTTTAAAAAGGATCAGAATTATAGCGAAATGTTATAAATTCCCTAAGAAGTTAAAACTACTATTTTTTTCACGGAAGATATTAAAGCACCACTGGTTAGGGATGTCATAGGAGGACTGAAAGGTTTTGTAGGCACTTGGACTTGATGTTTTTTTAAGTCTGCAGAACTGTGCTTTTGTGAGTTTTTCTTCCTCCACATAACCAGCATTTCCCAACTACTTGCTGTCTTCAAGTTTTGAACCTCTGTGTGGTTGTCTCCCACTTTTCCCCACCAAGCATTTGATGATACTGTTTCAATTTGCTCCCCATCGTTTTCATATGTGTGCATATTGTTTCCCTTCCAGAAACCCAGGAGTTAATGTCAAAAGGGCAAGGTTCTTCAGGCAGCAGATATACTGTTGCCTAGAAACCATCAGGGGCAGCTGCAAATTACTGCAGAGGCCTTTTGGGGAGGATGGTTTGACCCAACCTTCAGGGCAGAGTAAAGAGCAAAAGAGATAATAAATGCAAATGCCCTTTATTTATTATGTAAACGGAGTCCGATTCTATTTTAAAGAATATCATATCCCTTTTTTTACTTTACTAAAAGGAATCTAAATTTGCTTCAAGAAATTTCAGCTTCTTTTTTGCTTCCCTCCCTTCCACAGTGGTTTGATCCTGCTTCTTAGACTAGAATCTCCTTTCTGCCACTTCACAGTAGTCTGATCCTGTCTCAAATTCTACTAGGCCCTTTATGTTCTTACTTTGCTTTCTCCTTCTTTCTAACCCTAACCCGGAGTGGTTTGATGACACCTTATAGGATAACATCCCTGTTTTGCTTCCTATAGATCTCAGTGGTTTGATCCTGTCTGGAGAGCATCAGCATCTTTTCCCCTTCTGTCTCACACCAATAATTTGATCCTACGTCATTGAGCATCAATTTCTTTTAGCTCCTCCCCCGGGGTCTACAGTGGTTTGATCCTACCTCGTAGACTATTAAGTCCTCTCTGATTCCCCCTCTAGCATCGCCACCACAAATGGTATGGTCCTTAGCATCAGGTCCCTTTCATATCTTACACTGGTCTTCGAAGCAGATTGAAGCTGCTTCATCTCATTCCTGATTCAAATTGATCCCTTCAGTGGTTCGTTCTTGAATTAGCAACATAGAACTGGCCCAAATGGGTTTAAAGTGGTTAGAACTTGCTCATGACCAGTTACAATCTTTTCTCACAAAGAAAAATCAGTTCTGACCAGTTGAAATCTATTTTGACTAGTTTAAACTAATTCTGCAGAGCTGGAGCCTGAGTCGGTAAACTCAGAAAGATGGCTGAAGACGATGCTGATCTGAGCCAAAGCAAGGAATCAGGTACTTACAAAAGTTGAAATTGGGCTGAGAGCTAGGAAAGAAAATAGATCAAATGAGAGAGGAAAATACAGGAGTCAGGGTTGGTTGAGGAAGGCTCAAAAAAGATTAGTTGCTCCCAAACCTATTTTTTTTGAAAGGTGAGAGGCCATTTTGAGGAGGTAATGCAGGATTTTGGATTCTTCCTTTGTATGTCTGGGAAGCAGTCTGGAAGCTGATACAATCTAGCAGCCCCATCCAGCTGGAGCTGAGACTAGGTTGTATGTGGCCCCAGTAAAACCTGGTTCTGCTATTCTTTTTGTTTGGCTTCATCTCAAGTTGAAATTATTAGAGTCCCAAACCACAAATGACAGCCTTCTCACCAGTATAGCTGTGGATGATCATGATGATTTTTAGCTGTTTAAGGGTGCTATTTAGGTTAGAAGAAGGGATTGGTAAGCCTTGAAGAAAAAAAGCTAATTACAGTAGGTAACTCATGAAGTGAATAACTCAGTTAATTAGAATTGAGTTGAGGACTATACCTTGCAATTTTTTTAAAGGAATGTGTAAGAGAAGGTGATAGGTTGAAAATAGTATCTAATCTTTCACCTGTGGAACTGGTTATCTATCTCCTTATTGTTGACTGAAGTAAAAATTGGCCTGTGTTGTCTGAATTTCTCCCAGGTGGTTGTCCTGTCCTTTGCGAAGACTAAAGAAGGTATTGAACAAAATGAAAATTTTATAGATTGTAACATTTCCAGTTTGTGCAAAATTTCTGCAGTGGGACAGTAGGCAGAGGCCAGATGCTTTGATGATGAGTGACAGAATGCTGCAAGATTGAGGGTGGGGGTCTGGTTTGTTGCAGGATATCTTAACATCTTTGGAGATGGATGAGGCTTTATGGTTATTTACTTATAAGGTAAAAAAAAAAAAAGAAAGGTTTCTTAGAATGGCATCGGAATTTAGCTGCCAGGGAGGGAAATTGATCCTTTTGTGAAAGAATTTGACTTAGGATCCTGTAATTTGAAAGATGTCTTTTAAGAAGATAGATTCAACTAGCCACTGCCTATTTTTTGACATGGAAGAAAGGCGACCATTTTAGTTAAGGTAGTTGAATGGCACTTCCAAATGTCAAGGTAGAAAAAAAATCGGAAGATCTGGAGTCAGATAACCCAGGCTTTAAATCCTGTTTCTGCTATTTACTATATGGTTCTTGAGCAAATTATTTAAACTTCCAAAGACTTTCCTCATTTGTGGACTAAAGTTAATATCATCTGCCCTAAAAAAAAGAACCTTATTGTTTAATGCCTTTTGGAACAAAGTAACTGCCATTCAGCATTTTTGTATGAGTGAACTAAATTATGTGACATAGGTTATTTTTGTGTGTACATTGGGAAATAATACATATCTTAGCTTGATAAAGACAGTTTTAAAAAGGTTTTCAGCAATGTCACACCCAAATGAAGCTATTGAACTATTATGAGGAGCAAAAGAGAAATTATTCCTTGAAGTACTTTATAAAGTACAATATAGATGTTAGAAATTGTTATTTTTATACTAATATACTGATGATCATTAAAGTGACATTCAGAAAAGCCACAGAATAAAATGGGTTCCAGTGTTTCAGACTCATAGATACCTCTGGTTCTAGATTAAGTTCCCACTTCATCCTTGACCTATGGCCACTAGAAGCCCTGAGATGTGGTATGCACCATCATAAACTGTGGTGACACACATTGGAATAAGAGATGGGGGAATCATGTCAGAAATATAGGAGATAGATGTGGCCCCTTGTAAACAGGATGGGGTGTAAACAAACTGTCCTTTAGCCACAAACATCTTGAAATTATTTATTGCAAGGCAAGCCTGGATTACTTCACCTGGATTCTGTCACTTTCCCTGAAAACAGCAGGATTAGGTAAAGGGGCAACAGGAAGGGCAATAATGTGAACTTTCATGAGTGTGGATATCCTGCCATTCATAGGTGAGAGGGATGGGAGCCAGGTCAGGCAGTAGAGTTGAGCTGGAAAAAACATTAAATTTCAATATACTTTTGGCCCTAGGGAGCTGTGCCTTGTGTTCAGATTCGTGGGCTTGAAAATATGGCTTTTTTCCCCAAAGGTTTATTTATTTATTCATGAGAGACATAGAGAGAGAGGCAGAAGCAGGCAGGCTCCCTGCAGGAGCCTGATGCGGGACTCAATCCGTAATTCCAGTATCACACCCTGAACGGAAGGCAGACGCTCAACCGCTGAGCCACCCCGGTGTCCCTGAATGTGGCCTTTTGGATAAGGTTGTTTGACTAGTAGATGCAAGTATGTGATAGCTACACTGTCTCTGTATTACAGCAAAGGTGCATGACAAAGATTTTTATTTTTATGATATCCTGGTTAACAAGATAAAGAAAAGATGAGCTCTAACATTGTTCCTTTAGTTGGAATCTGAAAGTTTTTTTTAAAGTATACTATTTATTGAGCACTTACTATATACCAAGCATTGTGCTAAGTACTTTATGCATTAATCATTTAATCCTGACAACATAGATCATACACGTATGATCTATGTGTAATTAGCTCCATCATACAGATGGGGAAACTATTTACAAAGGGCACTAATAATTAATTCTATGTTTCTCTGGAGCAGAAATTCTTGAGAAGTGTGTGTGGAGTGAAAGGGAAGATGAAGGTACATTTTCTGAGAGGTTTAGCAGAATCACCTGGATGAAAGTTTTTCCAAACCACATAGGCCTTTCCCCCATTATAGTACTTCCCTTAGTAGGCCTGCCCCTCCTTGGATATTTTCGATGTTTTGTGAGTTACTAGAATTAATGTGAATGGGTGGTAGGAAGGGCCCTATGGTGTGTTGAAAGCAGGAAAAATGCTGAGCTTCAGAATTTCAAAGGGAGATCCTTGTTGGTAAGGTGTAGGGTTCTGTACCTGGTTGTGTCTTGGTTCAAGACATTTTAATTAATGATTGGATGGAGATGTAGAAAGTGCACTCATCAAATTTTAAGAAAGAGCTGCAGTGGGTGGGGAAGTACATATACTGGATACCAGAACCAGGAATCCAAGAAAAATTTATGAGATTGTAAGATGGTTCAAAAACAACAGAATTAATTTGATAAGAATAAATGTGATATCTTGCATAAATTTGATAAAATTAAAAAGTATAGTAATTCTATAGGATGGATATATGTTTAATATGGCTGCCAGAAAAGTTAATGCAAACTCAGTCTACATTAATAGTATAGTAGAAAGTCTACAATGAGGGAGCTTTTCTAGGTTTGTATGAACTACACCTCAAGTACTGTGCCTAGTAATGGTGGCTATCTTTTTAAAGAGGGACAAAG
The DNA here is from genome assembly GCF_905146905.1 of Nyctereutes procyonoides. NCBI lineage: Eukaryota > Metazoa > Chordata > Mammalia > Carnivora > Canidae > Nyctereutes > Nyctereutes procyonoides. Next base: position 58,237,297 of record NW_026575125.1, on the reverse strand, counting down.
ACAAAATAGAAGTTAAGAAGAGAAGCCTGAAGGGTGCAAGTGGGACCTGATTGCTGTCTTCCAGTATCTGCCAAGCTGTCATAAAAAGAGGATTTTATCTGTACAATGTGATCCTAAGGGACAGAATTAGGATTGTTAGGCGGAAGTTATGGCAGAGCCGACTAAAGATGAAATGGGCTGTGTTGGAAGGGAATAAGTTCCCTATCATAGGGAACATTTAGGCAGAAACTAGCTGACTACTTGCTAGGGATTTAAGTTTTATTACAAAACCTCAAATGCAGCCTTAATTGCTACAGTTCAGTGTATTGAGAGAATTGCCATGAGCATTTCTTGAATATTGTCTGGTTAATGGAGAGGGTGGTGATCAGAAAGGAGAGGTATAGGGTAACCCTGATAATATTCAGTTAATCTGAGGAAACCCTGGCATTAGCTGGTGTGGCTCAGCCAAGGATGATACTGAAGAAATAAAAGCACCTGGGGCTTTTTCACACATTATTTATTAATTTTCACAACAATCAGGTGAATTATATATCATTAACATTTCTTTTACAGATGAGAAAAAGGAGGCTTAGAAAGGCTAAGTGACTTACCCAAATTCATGCAGCTAGTAAGTGGCTTTGGGGGAGCATATTAGAACCCTGTACAGGGAAAGCTGTGACAGAATTTCTGCTTGTTACCTGATCACTTCTCCAGTTGAGTAAAGAGTTGGTATTGCCAGAGGCAAGTCAGAACTGTGTGGACAAGTGCGTCATGCTGGGCTGGGTGCCTGGAGTAGATGAGAATATCATAAAGATATACGATCAGCCTCTAGTCCAGCAGGTTCTGGAGGATGGTGTTGGAATGCAGCTGAGCTATTACACAGGCTAAATGGCATGACTGTTTATTCATAATGTCCGTACCTCATAAGGAACTGAATGGCATAGCTGTCAAAGGACATAAAGATCTTCAAAGTCCAGACAAGCCTATCTATTTTGAAGAAGAGAAAACTGATCCAGGGAGAGGAGGGACTTTTCAAACATGTTCCACTTAATGATTTTGCTCCTGATATTGCCAAGGAACTTATTTTTAAATATTTTATTTATTTTTTTAAAATTGTATTTTAGCAAATTTAGGATTAGAGCTTCTTAGAGCAGATTTGGTTTTCAGAAAGGACCAACCCCCCTGTGAAATGTGCTACTCTGCTTCAGAGCTACAAGATAGATATGTAATGTTCTGGTTTCTATCTGCCCTCTCCCTAATATAGAAATCAGCATCATAGAAGTTGAAAGAGCATAAGCTTTAGAATCAGACAAGTTGGATTTAATTCCTTTACTGGAATCCATGGGAAATTCTTTAGTTTCTTTGAGCCTCAGATTCATTATCTATGAGAATGGAAATAATAATAGCTTGATTTTAACCATGTGGAGTTTGAGGTGCTTGTGAAAAATCCAGGTGGAGAGATTAAGGAAGGGCTGAAGCTCAGGGAATGACAGGATCCTGAGATACAGATTTGAGAATCACCAGCTAAAGAAAGATACATAAAGCCACATGCATGGATGGCATTGCCTAGCAGAGGGATTTATTCTACAGGATGACTCTAGCTATTTGAGGTTGACAATCGTGTTATCCTAATTATTCAATTCTCTAGGCTTGATGACCCTAGATCAAAAATATTTCTAAATGTCTTTAACTCCAGCCTCTTTATCAGCCAAACTGTTCTTTTAAGGACATACCATAGTTTGGTTTTATCAGTCTTGAGGTATGGTGTTCTATAACTAAACAGTGCTACTGGTATGTGGAGTAAGAGCAAGACCCTTAACTTCTTCATTCTACGCACTATACTTTTTTGGTGACTCTGATGCAGGTTGTGCTTGACAGTATCCTGAGAAATACTGTCCTATGGCATAGAAAGAACTTCATTTGAACCATTCTAGTCCTTGGCATTGATTTGGCTTCTAGCTCCCTGCCTGGTCTTGCTTCACTGCAGAATGCAGGCTTGAAGTGTGGAATTCACCAGCCCCATCTCATTTCTTTATATCCAACACTTGGATTTAGTGGAAAAGATAAAACATTTTTTCCTTGCTTTTTCATTTTTTTGAAACTTCTTAGATACTCTGGAACTGGCTTACCTGTATTTAGAAGGGTACTTCATTAGGAGCCAGAATGACAGGGCTCAAAAGGTAAGGTTCATTGATGGGTGAGTAGTGGATTCTTACCAGCCTTCCTCCCCAATTTAACACACTATCCACCAAACTAGATTTCAGGTATTCTAAACAGTTTTATACATAATATTAAACACTTAAAAAATAGAAGATAATGTAGGTGAATAAATTATTTCCTTTTTGCATATGCTTAAAATAATATATGAGGTCATGAAGGAAGGGGTTATATATTTTCATATATAAAAAGGAAAATCTCTAAATATAAAACATGAAAAACATTGAAATACAAATGATAAATTGGAAAACTGCAACAAATATAACCATTGCAGTTGATACTCATTTGTGGATTCTATATTTTGAATTCATCTACTCACTAAAATTTATTTGTAATCCTGAAATCAATACCTGTGGTGCTTTTGTGGTCATTTGTGGATATACACAGTGATAACATTTGAATTGCCTGATGTGCCCAGTCCCAACTGAGGTCCAACAAGGTGATTCTCTTTCTTTTTGTCTTAGCTCTCATACTTTAAATAATCGTACTTTTCACAGTCTATTTAGTGCCATGTTTTTCACATTTTTGTGCTTTTTCTTGATGGTTTTGCTGTTTAAAATGCCCCCCAAGTGTGGTGCTAAAGTGCTGTATTGAGCACAAGACAGCTGTGATGTGCCTTACAGAGAAAATACATATGTTAGATTAGCTTACTTCAGGCAAGAGTTACAGTGCTATTGGCTGTGAGTTCAATGTTAATGAATCAACAATGCATGTTAAATAAAGTGTCTCTAAACATAAACACACATAAACAATGAATGTATTGATTTATTGACAAAAATGTTGTGATTGGGTCTCACAGGAGCCTAACTCTGTATTTCCCCAGGAACAATGGTTCAGGATTTACTTATTTAGTGTTTACAGTGATTTTATAAAACATAACTACTGTGAATAATGAGAAACAACTGCACATGATTATGATTACTATATAGCATGCTGTATATAATAATGAATGTAAATTGATAAAAAGAGCAAGATTCCAGTCGAAAAAATGGACAAAGGGAATATATAGAGAATTTGCAGACCAGGGAAAACATGTATAATAACATTATTGAAAAATAAACTCTTCCATTTTACTAGTAGTAACCAAGGAAATCAAATTGAAGCAATGATGTGTATCATCATCAAAATACACACCTTTTGAACTGTGTATCATATGCATGTGCTTTTGTTGCCTATCAAATTAGAAAGAAATATGAAAGGTAATACTCTATGCTGGCTGGTGAGAGTGTAGTGATATAGCGATTCTTGTATATTGCCAATGGAATAAATTGGTATGTCATTTGGGAAAGTAGTTTGATGATACATATCAACAGCTCTAAAAATCTTAATATCTTACAACTCAGAAATTAAACTTTTAAGAATTTTTCTGAGGAAATAGACATTCAGATAAAGATTTATTTACCTTCAGTATAACATTTGTAAAAATAAGAATGGGAATGAGAATTGAAATGTGCAAGAATAGGGGAATCAATATATTGTGGATAGAAACAGGATAGAAAACTTACAAAACTATTAAAAATATTTTTTATTAAAATTTTTATTAAATTTTAATTTTTTATTAAAAATATTTTTAAAGAAAATTTAATGAAATGGGAAAATGTTCATGATTTAATTGATATATGTATATTATGAAATATATGATAAAATTAAATTATGCTGAAATTATATATACAAAAACTAAATCAACCTGGAAATAATTAAGATTATTTAATAGTAGAGCATATTTTATTGTATGTGTCTTTAATATTTAACTACAAACTAGGGGTGGAGGGGATTGCCATACCTGCTGCCTGGTAACCATTATTTTAACCTTATTCATTTGGGCATATTTTAGGAGATGAGACAATGTTTTTTTGTTAGAAAGGAACTGGGAACCATTGTACTGTACTAGACCAGGGAAGGACAGAAGTTGGGCTCCTTCTCTCCCCAACTCCCTCTTTTTCTCTCCCTCTCTCTCCTTTCCCTCCTTCTACTTCTCTCCTTTTCTCTCCTTCCCTCCTTATTTCCCTTCCTCCACTTTTGGTAATGCAGAGAAAAGAAAGATTCATTCAGATTTGGGTAAAGAGGTAATGTGGGCAATATCTTGGAAGCTTCAAGAAGAAGGTGACATTTGAACTGAGTAATAAAGGATATGTATGATTTTTCTAGATAGAAAATGCAGGGAAGATCTTGACCTTCTTAGCTTCTAAATGTCAATGATACTACCATATATTGTAAAAGTAGTGCCTTTGAGAGTCACTTTTTTTATTGATTTTCCTTTGTTATAACTGCACCCAGAATTTTCTAGTACTTTTCCTCAGATTCCAGGTGAGTTGTCATATTCTGATGCCCTGATGTTGGGATCAATAGAGGATGGAAACAGAAAAAAATCAAGAATTCTACATCATTTTGATGAATCAGGTATGTAATGTGAAGAATGGATAAAGGATAGGAAGATATATTGGAGAAAGGAGAAAGGAACAGATTTTTTTTAGAATAAAAATTTGTTGTGGTGTTACAGTTCTTTAATTTTAATGATTGTACTCAACCCCATAAAGTAGGCAATTATTCCAATTTCACAAATGACAAGTAATGAGGACCTAAAAAAGGGTAAGATAGTGGAGGTGGTGAGAAATGGATGTGTGTAGCAGTAGCAAGGGTAGAGGAGTTATTAATCAGCTTAACTGTAATGTGCAGATAACCATTAGGGCTCTGCTTAGTTCATAGGATTGTGCCAAAGTTAGATGAAATAAGAGCTGTCACAATGATCTGTAAACTTCAGATCATTGTACCAGTGGGAGATGCTCAGAAGCTTTGAGCTTTGGCCACTTGGGAGATGGAAAGGCTATTAATGGAGGTGGGGACTGAGGAGGAAGAGTATTTTGGAGGGAAAATGATATTTGCTAATTCTTCAACATCTCTTCCTGTACTTGTCAGTTCACCTTTCTCATGGCAATTCCTATTGTTTTTTTTACCATTGTGTATAGAGACTCCATCTATGTAAATATATGTAAATGAATAGATTATCTCTGGAATGATACGCAAGAAACTTTTGACAGTGATTGCCCACAAACTGGGGACCTAGGCAGGAGTGGGAAAAACACTTTTCACTCTGTATCCTTTGTAATATTTTTTTTGTTTCTCAGTTTTATTTTGTATTTTTAAAATTTTTAAAAAATTTTATTTGCATTCAATTTCCCAACATATAGTATAAGACACAGTGCTCATCTGATCATGTACCCTTCTTAATGCCTTTGTACCTTTTGAACTGTGTATCATATGCATGTGCTATCTGCTTAAAAAATGAAAATTTTTAAAAAAGGAAAATTATAAAACAGATTAAAGACAAAATAAAAAAATGTCATACTGCCCCAATACATTTACATCTCCTATACTTTAATCCCAGAGTTTACTCTGTTGTCCTATGGTCTTACTTGTCCATGAAGCTTTTCTCTGCCAAACCTATATCCTATCCTTTCTGCTCACTTGATATGGAAGTTAGTGAGAAAAGGAAATTTGAGCTAGCAAGTATTGACTACTTTTGTAAAAGGTTAGTGGAGAAAGGAAGGGTATTAGATGAAGTGGGACTTTGGGGTTAAAAGAGCATTTCTAATTTAGATATTTCTTTATTTGCAGCTAGGAGTGACTTTAGTACCTGTTTATAGGTGGAGGGGAAGAAATTTGGAGAGAAGGGAGAGAAGTTGAAGATACAGGAAAGGGAGGGTTTGTAAACAGGCTATTAGCTTACTCAAGCTATCAGCAATATTGAGATAGAGTTGCAAATTAGTGTGTTTCTAGAGAACTGTTTAGAAATGGCTCTAAAAAGAAGCTCCTCTGAGGCCATTTACAATAGCAGCTCTTGGGTCTGCTGAGATCTGTCAGGTATTTCTTCATCAAATGTTAAGTGATTACTGTGAATAAGGCACAACATATAGCAAGGGTTGGGTGGCTTAATTAAATGTACTGGCTTGATAATCATTATAGGAGGAAAGTTTCTGTAAGAATAGGGATGTTTGAATATAATTCATGTGCTGTTGTGGATTCTAACAGAACCGCTACAGTGCTTGGTTTCTAGTAGGTGTTCAGTAAGTGTTTGTGACATAATTCGTTTATTGAGCACCTCCTATCAATCAAGCACTGTGCTAGGCTCTGGGACCACATAGATAAGTTAGGCAAAGTCTTGCTTTTTGAGGTGCTTAGGTTTAGCGGTGGTTACAATAAAGTGATGAGTTTTATGACAGAGGTACAAACAAGGGTAGGTGATCTACTCCACAAACAGAAGCAGATTGCAGCATGTTGAGGAATAGAAATGGATAAAGAAAGTGAAGACAGTGAATGTAGACTGTTCTTTTGAGAAACTTGGCTAAGAAGAAAAGGAGAGAGAGGGCAGTAAACAAGGAGTGTTCAGGGAAAATTCTTAAATAATGAGAGGTTTGAAGATATTGTTGTATAGAGAAGAAAGAAACAGCAGAGAGCGAAGGTGTAAAGATTCAGAAATAAGGGCAGTAATTGATGAAAAGAGATCACTATTAAGTGATAAAGCTGACCAGGAATTCTTGGAAAAGTTGTTGGTGTGGTACTGATAATTTCCTGAAGCAGAAGACCATGAGGTTTTGTGTCAAAATACGGTAAGTTAAGAATATATAAAAGATAGTGGATGAAATAATGGTTTTTGGACCCAGGCTAGCCAGGGAAGAAAATTAGGCTTCAGGGGACCAATAAGTTGGGAGGAAACAGGAGACCAAAGAATTGAAGTTGTAGGAATGAGAAAGTAAAAAATCTTTAATGAGAAAAATGTAGCTAGAGAGTGGGATATATGAATTTAAGATTTTAGAGGTGGAGCAGTTCTGAGTGGTAATAGAATCCTGGGTGTGGCCATGATTATGGACAACTGAAATGCAGGGGAAGGTCACTGGAATTGAATCAAGAAAGTGGTACTCATGGATTTATCTTCATGGATGTTAAAGTCCCTCCATGATGATACAAAGACTTTCATCACGAGCCAAACATTCAATTTATGTTTAGAAGAAACCAGGAAGTAGACAGATGCCAGTGATGAGACTAATTAGTAGGAAAAAGTTAGTGTTTCAGTTGTCATTCACTTACCCTTCCAGATAAGGAGATAAGTGAGAAAAAATGTGCTAAGCATATATAAGCTTGGTTTCCCTTCCTCCAAGAGCTGCTAAGGGAATGAGATGGTAGACTCAGATGTTTGACCTGTGACTGTGAAGTCTAACCTGTCACAGCAGCACCAGCTTCCTAAAGGTCTAGTCTGCAGGGTAAGCCAGTGTAGTGGCTAGCCAGAAACATGCAACTCCTCAGAAGCAGTGAGAGGTGTAGGGATGAGGAGGAACTGAATTACGCAAAGGATATGGAAACAATATGTTCTGGGCTGAGTAATTTCCCAGAAAGTGTGGTGGGCTGCCAGTCTGTCCATGCATTTCAAGGGTCTTTATAAGAACAGCAGTAAATTATAACATATAAAAGTTTATCTTGTGATGCCATGAAGGGAACATCAAGTAGTGAGGCTAAATTTTACTTATGTCCAGGACAGCTTTTGAGGTATAGTTTTGGTTATCAGTTGGCTCCAGAGTTTAGATCCTGGAGGGAGAGGTATCCCAGGGGAAGAGTAGTAACAAATATAGAGGCTCCCAACTTTGGAGGCACCTGAGAGGAAAACAGAGAAAATAGGAAATAGCTTCAAGAAACTCCAAGCTATCCTCTCCAAGTAACAATGGCAAACAATACAAATGATGACAGCAGCTAACACTTAGATAGCACTTACTCTATACCAGGCACTGTTTTAAGCACTTTGTGTATATTATTTTTTTTTGAGAATTACAACAATCCTGTGAGATAGGTACTAATGTCCTTTTCCTTAGGACAGAAGAAGGGGATACACATTGTTTTCCCAGGATTTATTTTCACTCTACCCCTACTGTGGGTCCTGGGTATGTACATTAAGGTAGAGATTGTTGTGTGGCTGAATCTTTGGAGATAGTTGGATATATAGTTTAGACCATGCTGTGGAAATCAGATGTTGCTCTGAAGCAAAGCTGACAGAAGCCTTCACAGAGGTTTTTATTACATCTAAAATTTTAATAATATGCATATATATCCTTATAAATATATAGATTATTTCTGGAAAGCAACACAGGAACTTTTAATAGTGTTTCCCTCTAGTGAGGTTAACTGTGTGCACCTATAACTGTGCACATGTTTATCATGTGCATGGATTATCTTTTTAAAATTAAAACTAGGGCAGCCTCGGTGGCGCAGCAGTTTAGCGCCGCCTGCAGCCCAGAGTGTGATCCTGGAGACCCGGGATTGAGTCCCATGTCAGGCTCCCTGCATGGAGCCTTCTTCTCCCTCTGCCTGTGTCTCTGCCGTTCTCTCTCTCTGTGTCGCTCATGAATAAATAAATAAAATCTTGAAAAAATTAAATTAAAACTAAAACAAAAATGCAGATGATAAATGAGAATAACTTTCCAAATACTCTTTACAAAATTCTATTTCTACTTTTCCATTTCCTCCTTTTTTAAAAAAAATTTTTATTTATTTATGATAGTCACAGAGAGAGAGAGAGAGGCAGAGACACAGGCAGAGGGAGAAGCAGGCTCCATGCACCGGGAGCCCGATGTGGGATTCGATCCCAGGTCTCCAGGATCGCGCCCTGGGCCAAAGGCAGGCGCCAAACCACTGCACCACCCAGGGATCCCTCCATTTCCTCCTAAATAACACTAACACTCCATGACAGAACTTAGGGTAGTGGAAGTAAATTTAACAGGAGTAGAGCTTGCTGCCACAATTTTCCCCATTTCTCTTCCTGAGAGGACTTCTTGTATCTTATAACATTCAAAATAGTTCTATAACAAATTTCAAAAATATACATTCTATATTTTATATTCCAAATAGAGAAAAATGTAGAAATTTGCCACCATTCTGACCTGTACCTTTATTTGAATGGGGTTATAACTAGGTCTGAGGTCTCCTGAGTGTTTCCTTTAATAGAAACATTCTATGTCAATTAGCCTGAGAGACGTAAACTAAAGAAAACCATCATGTAGCTGTCTGGCCATTCAAAAGAATTCTCTGCATCCTTGAAATTCATTACAGAGTCTTTTTAAGTATTAGACCTCGGAGATCCCTGGGTGACTCAGCGGTTTAGTGCCTGCCTTCAGCCCAGGGCGTGATCCTGGAGTCCCGGGATGGAGTCCCACATCAGGTGCCCTGCATGGAGCCTGCTTCTCCCTCTGCCTGTGTCTCTGCCTTTCTCTCTCATGAATAAATAAATAAAATCTTTAAAAAATATATTAGTCCTCAACATACTGTTGCCCCATATACACTGGCCTAGTTTTGCCTGTGCCTCTTCATTTTTCTTGGTGATATCTTGTCTCTTCTCTTCAAGGTCGTATACCAAACCCACTAAAAAATGAAAATACTTTTCTTGTTCAACCCTTCCTATACAACATAGAGCTTCTCTCTATTTCCAGTTCAGACCCTCAACCCATTTTAATTGTTAGCCTGAAGGAGCTGTTTATTATAGTTCAGTTTCAAGGTGAATTAAATTATCTCTAAGGTCACATCCACTCTAAGTCTTTGGTTCACTTAAAGCAAGTATTTCACATTCCAAAGGACAATCCTCCCTCCTGGATCCCTTTTCCACCTTTCTTAGTATTTATGGTGTTAGAGATTGAATGTACTTATTTTTCTCAGAGGCATCTCTGGGAATTCACATTGTTTAATTATAAATTGTTAATATTAATAGTGAAATATCTGGTCCTAAAGAGGCTGATGTTTGGGTAGAAGCCCTTCTAATATCACCATTGCTCTCATAAATGGTTATTCTTTACCAGCTGTAGGCAAGTAAAGAACCAACAAAACAGAAAGTCCATCATTATTCTAGAGCTTCCCTTGATACCTCTGCGCCCCCTCCCCCACCCCAACATTACTTTTGCTTTCTTGAAGTTGCCACCCAGAGCTGGTTTGCTCAATCTAGTCACTATGTAGATATAGCCACATTGTTGAAAAGGCCTTCAACATACATATCACTTAAAGCCACTATGTTGAACTAGTGGATTCTTCTGGTTCCAGGGCCTGAGTTAAAGGGTTCACCTCATGTGTTTGTATTGCCCCCAAACTAGTTTCTGCTGACCTCAGAAACAGGTTGAGAATTATGGGAAAACCAAACCCTATGCTTTACCCTAACGTAAAACTGTCCTTCTTGTTACCTTAAGTGCATTTTATTAGCCACTTTCTTTTTTTTCCTGGGGAAAATTAATACCATATTTAAGGAAGATAAAGTCACATGGTCTCAAGTCCCAAAGCCAATAACAGACCTTGACTGATACATAGTGAAAGCAAAAGAAAGGAAGAGCAGCTCTCTGACACTGTGGAATGGATATCTACTAGTCAGCAAGCTGCTCCAGGTTAGGGCCCTACACTGGGAACATCATTCCAAATCAGGCTGGGTTGGAAGGAATCCCTTCTTGGAAGGATATGACATGATTTTTAATGAAATTGTCTCTGGCTTCTCTTCTGAACAAAAGGCATGATAGTGAAAGGGAACAGTAGAAGGCTCTGGTAGGATCTATAATGATCTTCTCTCCTCTTCCTATCTCCAAAAGTGATCAAGCTTTACCCTAGCTTACAGAGTTTGCTTGACCCCTGTGGTCACCCTCAATTGACAGGAACTACAAAAGCCCTCAGATGACTGAGTTACATCATTAGAAGGAGACTCTAAAGGTCATTTATCACATCATTATTCTTCTAGCTACCATGCAGGATTATACCTTAAATAAGCTCTTAACTGCTGAACTTGTCAGGACTTGTAAGGAATGGCAGATTGTTATTTCCATTTCTACCCAGAGAAACTGGAGCACAACAAAACAAAGGAATTTGGGGGTCCAGCTTTATCTGACGATTTGGCTATACATGGGGTTAGGCTCAGAATCTAAACAGAGGAAACAGTTAAGATGAAAGCATGAGGACAGAATGGGGCCTTCAACTAAGCTACATCTGTTCTTCGTCTTGAGTTGTGTAACTTTCAGTGTCGTCCTGAGACCGTCTATCTACATGAATATCTCATAACATTTTTTTTAATAATAAATTTATTTTTTATTAGTGTTCAATTTGCCAACACACAGAATAACACCCAGGGCTCATCCCGTCAAGTGCCCCCATCAGTGCCCATCACCCATTCAGACCCACCCCCCGCCCTCCCCTTTTCACCTTTTCACCACCCCTAGTTCATTTCCCAGAGTTAGGAGACTTCAGGTTCTGTCTCCCTTTCTGATATTTCCTAAAAATTTCTTCTTCCTTCCCTTCTATTCCCTTTCACTATTATTTTTATTTCCCAAATGAATGAGAATATACAATGTTTGCCTTCTCCACTTGACTTATTTCACTGTTCATAATACCCTCCAGTTCCATCCACGTTGAAGCAAATAGTGGGAATTTGTGATTTCTAAAGGCTGAGTAATATTCCATTGTATACATAAACTACATCTTCTTTATCCGTTAATCTTTCGATGAACACCGAGGCTCCTTCCACAGTTTGGCTATTGTGGACATTGCTGCTATAAACATCAGGGTACAGGTGTCCCGCGTTTCATTGCATCTGTATCTTTGGGGTAAATCCCTAACAGTGCAATTGCTGGGTCGTAGGGTAGGTCTATTTTTAACTCTTTGAGGAACCTCCACACAGTTTTCCAGAGTGGCTGCACCAGTTCACATTCCCACCAACAGTGTAAGAGTGTTCCCTTTCTCCGCATCCTCTCCAAATTTGTGGTTTCCTGCCTTGTTAATTTTCCCCATTCTCACTGGTGTGAGGTGGTATCTCATTGTGGTTTTGATTTGTATTTCCCTGATGGCAAGTGAGGAAGAGCATTTTCTCATGTGCGTGTTGGCCATGTCTATGTCTTCCTCTGTGAGACTCCTCTTCATGTCTTTTGCCCATTTCATGATTGGATTGTTTGTTTCTTTGCTGTTGAGTTTAATAAGTTCTTTATAGATCTTGGACACTAGCCCTTTATATGATAGGTCATTTGCAAATATCTTCTCCCATTCTGTAGGTTGTCTTTTAGTTTTGTTGACTGTATCCTTTGCTGTGCAGAAGCTTCTTATCTTGATGAAGTCCCAATAGTTCATTTTGGCTTTTGTTTCTTTTGCCTTCATGGATGTATCTTGCAAGAAGTTACTGTGGCTGAGTTCAAAAAGGGTGTTGCTTGTGTTCTCCTCTAGGATTTTGATGGATGCTTGTCTCACATTTAGATCTTTCATCCATTTTGAGTTTATCTTTGTGTATGGTGCAAGAGAGTGGTCTAGTTTCATTTTTCTGCATGTGGATGTCCAATTTTCCCAGCACCATTTATTGAAGAGACTGTCTTTCTTCCAATGGATAGTCTTTCCTCCTTTATCGAATATTAGTTGACCATAAAGTTCAGGGTCCACTTCTGGGTTCTCTATTCTGTCCCATTGATTTTTGTGTCTGTTTTTGTGCCAGTACCACACTGTCTTGATGACCACAGCTTTGTAGTACAACCTGAAATCTGGCCTTGTGATGCCCCCAGATATGGTTTTCTTTTTTAAAATTCTCCTGGCTATTCGGGGTCTTTTCTGATTCACACAAATCTTAAAATAATTTGTTCTAAGTCTCTGAAGAAAGTCCATGGTATTTTGATAGGGATTGCATTAAAAGTGTAAATTGCCCTGGGTAACATTGACATTTTCACAATATTAATTCTGCCAATCCATGAGCATGGAATATTTTTCCATCTCTTTGTGTCTTCCTGAATTTCTTTCAGAAGTGTTCTATAGTTTTTAGGGTATAGATCCTTTACCTCTTTGGTTAGGTTTATTCCTAGGTATCTTATGCTTTTGGGTGCAATTGTAAATGGGATTGACTCCTTAATTTCTCTTCCTTCAGTCTCATTGTTAGTGTATAGGAATGCCATTGATTTCTGGGCATTGATTTTGTATCCTGCCATGCTACCAAATTGCTGTATGAGTTCTAGCAATCTTGGGGTGGAGGCTTTTGGGTTTTCTATGTAGAGTATCATGTCATCGGCGAAGAGGGAGAGTTTGACTTCTTCTTTACCAATTTGAATGCCTTTAATGTCTTTTTGTTGTCTGATTGCTGAGGCTAGGACTTCCAATACTATGTTGAATAGCAGTGGTGAGAGTGGACATCCCTGTCTTGTTCCTGATCTTAGGGGAAAGGCTCCCAGTGCTTCCCCATTGAGAATGATATTTGCTGTGGGCTTTTCGTAGATGGCTTTTAAGATGTCGAGGAATGTTCCCTCTATCCCTATACTCTGAAGAGTTTTGATCAGGAATGGATGCTGTATTTTGTCAAATGCTTTCTCTGCATCTAATGAGAGGATCATATGGTTCTTGGTTTTTCTCTTGCTGATATGATGAATCACATTCATTGTTTTACGAGTGTTGAACCAGCCTTGTGTCCCGGGGATAAATCCTACTTGGTCATGGTGAATAATTTTCTTAATGTGTTGTTGGATCCTATTGGCTAGTATCTTGTTGAGAATTTTTGCATCCATGTTCATCAGGGATATTGGTCTGTAATTCTCCTTTTTGGTGGGGTCTTTGTCTGGTTTTGGAATTAAGGTGATGCTGGCCTCATAGAATGAATTTGGAAGTACTCCATCTCTTTCTATCTTTCCAAACAGCTTTAGTAGAATAGGTATGATTTCTTCTTTAAATGTTTGATAGAATTCCCCTGGGAAGCCATCTGGCCCTGGACTCTTGTGTCTTGGGAGGTTTTTGATGACTTCTTCAAATTCCTCCCTGGTTATTGGCCTGTTCAGGTTTTCTATTTCTTCCTGTTCCAGTTTTGGTAGTTTGTGTTTTTTTAGAAGTGCGTCTATTTCTTCTAGATTGCCTAATTTTTTGGCAGATAGCTGCTCATTATATGTTTTTAAATCGTTTGTATTTCCTTCATATTGGTGGTGATCTCTTCTTCCCATTTATGATTTTATTAATTTGAGTCTTCTCTCTCTTCTTTTTAATAAGGTTGGCTAATGGTTTATCTATCTTATTTAGTCTTTCAAAGAACCAACTCCTGGTTTTGTTGATCTCTTCCACAATTCTTCTGGTCTCTATTTCATTGAGTTCTGCTCAAATCTTTATTAACTCTCTTCTTCTGTTGGGTGTAGGATCTATTTGCTGTTTTTTTCTCTAGCTCCTTTAGGTGTAAGGTTAGCTTTTGTATTGGAGTTCTTTCCAGTTTTTGGATGGATGCTTTTATTGTGATGTATTTCCCCGTCAGGACTGCTTTTGCTGTATCCCAAAGATTTTGAACGGTTGTATCTTCATTCTCATTAGTTTCCATGAATATTTTTAATTCTTCCTTAACTTCCTGGTTGACCCTGTCATCTTTTAGCAAGATGGTCCTTAACCTCCACGTGTTTGAATCCTTCCAAACTTCTTGTTGTGATTTAGTTCTAATTTCAAAGCATTATGGTCTGAGAATATGCAGGGGAGGATCCCAATGTTTTGGTATCGGTTAAGACCCAATTTGTGACCCAGTATGTGGTCTATTCCGGAGAAAGTTCCATGTATACTTGAGAGAATGTGTATTCAGTTGAGTTTGGATGTAAAGTCCTGTAGATATCTGTGAAATCCATCTGGTCCAGTGTATCATTTAAAGCTCTCGTTTCTTTGGAGATGTTGTGTTTAGAAGACCTATCGAGTATAGAAAGCGCTAGATTGAAGTCACCAAGTATAAGTGTATTATTATCTAAGTATGTCTTAATTCTGGTTATTAATTGATATATTTGGCAGCTCCCACATTCGGGGCATATATATTGAGGATTGTTAAGTCCTCTTGCTGGATAGATCCTTTAAGTATGATATAGTGTCCCTCTTCATCTCTCACTACCGTCTTCGGGGTAAATTTTAGTTTATCTGATATAAGGATGGCTACCCCTGCTTTCTTTTGAGGACCATTTGAATGGTAAATAGTTCTCCAACCTTTTATTTTCAGGTTGTAGGTGTCCTTCTGTCTAAAATGAGTCTCTTGTAGACAGCAAATAGATGGGTCCTGCTTTTTTATCCAGTCTGAAACCCTGCGCTTTTTGATGGGGTCATTAAGCCCGTTCACGTTCAGAGTTACTATTGAAAGATATGAGTTTATTGTCATCATGATACCTATTCAGACCTTTTTTTGTGGATTGTTCCATTGGACGTCCTCTTAAAGGGGAATTTTAAGAGTCCCCCTTCAAATTTCTTGCAGAGCTGGTTTGGAGGTCACATGTTCTTTCAGCTCCTGCCTGTCTTGGAAGCTCTTTATCTCTCCTTCCATTTTGAATGATAGCCTTGCTGGATAAAGTATTCTTGGTTGCATGTTTTTCTCATTTAGGACCCTAAATATATCCTGCCAGCCCTTTCTGGCCTGCCAGGTCTCTGTGGAGAGGTCTGCTGTTACCCTAATACCCTCCCCATAAAAGTCAGGGATTTCTTGTCTCTTGCTGCTTTAAGGATCTTCTCTTTATCTTTGGAATTTGCAAGCTTCACTATTAGATGTCGAGGTGTTGAACGGTTTTCATTGATTTTAGGGGGGGATCTCTCTATTTCCTGCCTCTGAATGCCTGTTTCCCTTCCCAGATTAGGAAATTTTTCAGCTGTGATTTGTTCAAATACATATTCTGGCCCTCTGTCCCTATCGGCGCCCTCGGGAACCCCAATTAAACATAGGTTTTTCTTCCTTAGGCTGTCATTTATTTCCCTTAATCTGTCTTCATGGTCTTTTAATTGTCTGTCTCTTTTTTCCTCAGTTTCCCTCTTTGCCATCAACTTGTCTTCTGTGTCACTCACTCGTTCTTCCACCTCGTTAACACTCATCGTTAGGACTTCTAGTTTGTATTGCATCTCATTCAATTGATTTTTAATTTCTGCCTGATTGGATCTAAATTCTGCAGTCACAAAGTCTCTTGAGTCCTTTATGCTTTTTTCTAGAGCCACCAGTAGCTGTATAATAGTGCTACTGAATTGGCTTTCTGACATTGTATTGTAATCCAGATTTTGTAACTCTGTGGGAGAGAGGACTGTTTCTGATACTTTCTTTTGAGGTGAGGTTTTCCTTCTAGTCATTTTGGTCAGTGCAGAGTGGCCAAAAACAAGTTGTATTGGGAAAAGGAGAAAAAGAGAGAAGAGAAAGAAGGAATGAAAAGAAAAAAAGAGAAGAAAAAGAGAAAAAAAGAAAGGAAAAAAAGGGGTGGGGGAAGCCAACAGAAATCAGAAAGCAAAAAAACAAAAAACAAAATACAGAAAACAAAAAAACAAGGGGGAGTATCCTCTGATTCTGTATACTGTAAGTCCCTTGACTTCCCTTGGAACGTTCTAGTGCTGCTTGGTCAATAATGTGTTTTTCCCCTGTCTGTCTAGCTGGTCTTCTGGGGGAGGGCCCTGCTGTGCTGATTTTCAGGTGTTAGCACTTGGGGGAGCTGCTCTGCCCCTGCCTGCTGCAGGGCTCAGCGGGGGTTGTTTACCCTGTGAGGCCCCAGGAGGAACAGCCGCAGTTGCTATGGCAGCCCTGGAAGCCTGGATTCAGCCTCTGCAGGAACTAAAGGGCTCTCCGTCTGCAGGGCCTGGAGGCTCCGGGGCGGGGCCGCTGATCTGCTCAGCTTGGGGCAGGAGTGTCTTTGCTGTCTTGGGCCCTCCGGGCCTCTGCCTGTCCCGGGGGAGGCCGGATCCTGGGCTGTGTCCCGGCGCCCTGTGCTCCCGGCCTGCGCTGTTGGATTCGCGCTCCTGCCCTGCAGCTCCCTCCGTGGAGTCGCTCCCGAGTCCCTCCGAGCTGCTCCGGCCCCGCAGTGCACGCTGCAGCCCTTCGGGAGCTCGGCGCACTCTCCTGTGCGTGCAGGTGTCTGTTAGTGTCCCAGGGATCCCGAGGGCATCCCCGCCCTCCTGGGTCCTGCTCCAACTCCCTGGGAGCCCCTTTCCGCCCGGGAAAGTTGGTGAAGCTACTGCTTCTCCGGGACGGGGCTCTCCTGTCCTGGGGACACTCGCCCCAGCCTCAGCCCAGCTCCTCGCGGGGCCCCTCCCCCTTGGAGGCCTTTTGTTTCTTTATTTCTTTTCCCCCGTCTTCCTACCTTGATAGAAGCAGGAACTCTTCTCACTGTAGCATTCCAGCTGTTCTCTCTTAAATCTCAGGCCGAGTTTGTAGATTTTCAGGATGATTTGAAGGTTATCTAGGTAACTTGTTGGGGACAGGTGATTTGGGGACCCTACTCTTCCGCCATCTTGCCCCTTAATTCTCAAATATCTCATTTCTAAAAGGCCTTTCTCCCTATGTTTTCTAGGCTCCCACTCACATCTTACTGCTGGTTCCAATAACCCCCTGAGTTTAGGGGCAGAGAGCATAAGAATACATGCATCTACATATACACACTCTCCTGATGCTAGGAATTAGAAGGTCCTAGATAAGAACTTTGTGGAACACTTCTCTAGTCATTGCCAGCCACAGTAATTTTAATGTGGATGTTTCTATATAAAAAAGATATTAAATATCTGATTACTGCTTTGATATTTCAACTAATCTTCAGTTTAATTGTTATGATTTTTGTAGGAATAAAATTCTCAAGGAAACTAGCAGACCCTCTGGAACTGCCATGCAGGGTCTTCTGATCATTCCTGTGAGGAAGCTCAGAGTTCTACAGGAGTGTTGTAAACTCTAGTAGATGACCAAGGATATTAGCAGTGAGGCTGAGAGGGTGGACCTAATGAAGGTATACTTTTCTTTTTGCATCTTATATTATTTTATTAGTTACAGTGAACTCATCATCATGTAGAATATATTTAAATTTTTATTAACAAAATTATATGTAAAAGGAAAAAAGATAAAAAGAATCATTGGAAAGGAAAAAATTATTTTAAAACAGTGGAACAGAAAATGGAGGAAAGGAGAAAATATTAAAAGCTAATAGAGGAGAAAAAGGGGAGGGAAAATGGGAGTAGAAGGACAATAGAAATGAAAAAGGAAACTGAAGCTATTGTAAAAAAATGGAGGAGGAAATAATTTTGAAAAGTTTAACAAGTGAAAAAAAAATAGGGCATGTCAGTAAAACACACAAGAATAGTCCTGAAGGAACATCCAGTAGCCAAAGCTGAAACAATGGAAGCAACAAAATAGATAATGCAATACTTAATTCCAAATCACTTATTTGTATACCTGCCCCCCACTTCCAGGAGATGGAGCTTAAGCTCTTCCATTCTAAATATAGACTAAGCTTAATGACTTGATTTCAAAAGGTACAGTATGGAAGGGGGAAAAAAGTAACTTTATAGTGGAGAAACTTCTCAATAGCGATAAGTCCTGTATTGCTATATACTTCCCTCTGATGACTGCATTTGCTGCGTTCCAAAAGTTTTGGACTATCATGTTACCATTATTTGTTTTTTTTGTATTTTTTATTTCTCCTTTAATTTCCTGGTTTACCCATTCATTCTTCAGTTGAATGTTCTTTAGCCTCCATGTATTTGTAGTCTTTCCAAATTTTTCCTTTTTTTTTCTTGTGATTGACTTCAAGTTTCATAGCATTGTGATTGGTAACTATGCATGGTATGAGCTCAACTTTTTGTACTTGTTGAGGCCTGATTTGTGACCAAGTATGTGATCTATTCTGGAGAATGTCCTGTGTGCACTCGAAAAGGATGTGTGTTCTGATACTTTAATATGAAATATACTGAATATATATATTAAGTCCATCTGGTCCAATGTATCATTCAAAGCCATTGTTTCCTTGTTTGTTTTCTGCTGAGATGATACATCCATTGCTGTAAGTGGGGTGTTATAGTCCTCTATTATTACTGTATTATTATCAATAAGTTCATTTATGTTTGTTTTTATTTTTTTTAAATATATTTGGGTATTCCCAAGTTGGGAGCATAAATATTTACAATTGTTAAATCTCCTTGTTGGATAGATCCCTTTATTGTGATATAGGAGCATTCTTCATCTCTTGTTACAGTCTTTGGTTTAAAATCTAGTTTGTCTGACCTAAGTATGGCTACTCTGGCTTTCTTTTGACATCCATTTGCATGGTAGATGATTCTTTATCCCTTCACATTCAATTTGCAGTGTCTTTAGGTCCAAAATGAGTATCTTATAGGCAGCACATATATAGATGAGTCTTGTTTTTTTTAATCCATCCTGACACCTTATGTCTTTTGATTGGAACATTTAGTCCATTTACATTCAGAGTAATTATTGATAGATATGAATTTAGTGCCAGTTTATTAATTGTTTTTGTTGTTGTTTCTGGACATTTTTGATGTTCTGTTCTAGTCTTTGTCACTTTTGTTGACACTCAGAGTCCCCTTTAATATTTCTTGCAGGACTGGTTTAGTGGTCATAAGCTCCTTTACTTTTTGTTTGTCTGGGAAACTCTATCTCTCTTTCTTTTTTTAAAAGATTTATTTATTTATTCATTCATTCATTCATAGAGAGCGAAGAGAGAGGCAGAGACATAGGCAGAGGGAGAAGCAGACTCCATGCAGGAAGCCCAATGTGGGACTCGATCCCGGGTCTCCAGGATCACACCCCAGGCTGCAGGCGGCGCTAAACCACTGCACCACCAGGGCTGCCTTCTATCTCTTTCTATTCGGAATGATAGCCTTGCTGGATAGAGTATCCCTGGCTGCATATTTTTTCCAATCAGGACATTGAATTTATAATGCCACTTTATTCTTGCCTATCTAGTTTCTGTGAACAGATCTGCTGCTAACCTTATTTGGCTTCCCTTATATATTAAGGGCTTCTTTTGTCTTGCTGCTTTTAGGATTTTTTTCTTTAGCTCTATATTTTGCAAATTTAACTATGATATGACTTGGTGTTGGTCTGCTTTTGTCGATTTCAATTGGAGGACACTGTGCCTCCTGGATTTGGATGTGTGTTTCTTTCTCCAGGTTAGGAAAGCTTTCACCTATAATTTCCTCAAATAAACCTTCTGCAAGAAAAATCTCAAAGACACCACCTAACCTTACATCTAAAGGAGCTAGGAAAAGAAGAGCAAATGAAGCCATGAAGCCTAAAGCAGGAGAAGAAGGGAAATAATAAAGAATGGGGCAGAAATACATAATATAGAAACAAACAAAGAAAAAAACAGTAAGGCAGACCAAAGAAACCAGGAGCTAACTCATTGAAATAATTAATAAAATTGAAAAACACCTAGCCAGACTTCTCAAAAAGAACACAGAAAGGACTCAAATAAATAAAATCACAAAAAAAGAGAGGATAGATTACAACCAATACAATGAAATACAAATATGATAATATGATGAAAAATTATATTCCAATAAATTGGACAAACTAAAAGAAATGGATAAATTCCTGGAAACATGTAAACTACCAAAACTGAAACAGGAAGAAACAGAAAATTTTAACAGACCCATATCCAGCAAAGAAATTGAATCAGTAATCAAAAATCTCCAATAAACAAAAGTCCAGAGCCAGATGGCTTGCAGAGGAATTCTACCAAATATTTAAAGAGGAGTTAATACCTATTATTCTCAAACTGTTCCAAAAAATAAAATTCAAGCACCATTAAAGCTTTGCAAAATAAAAAAAAAAAACAAAAAACACAAAATAGAAATGGAAGGAAAACTTCCAAACTTATTCTATGAAGCCAGCATCACATTGATTCCCAAACCAGACAAAGATCCTAGTAAAACAGAGAACTGCAGGCCAATATTGCTGATGGACACAGATGCAAAAGTTCTCAACAAAATACCAGCAAATTGAATCCAGCAGTACATTAAAAGAATCATTCACCATGGTCAAGTGGTTTAATATTCATAAAACAATCAACGTGATACACAACAATAATAAAAAATAATAATCATATGATCCTCTCAATAGATGCAGAAGAAGTATTTGACAGAGTACAGCATCTATTCTTGATAAAAATCCTCAGCAAAGTAGGAATAAAGGGAACATACCTCAACACCATAAAGGACATATATGAAAAACCTGCAGCTAATATCAGCCTTAGGGGAAAAAGTGAGAGCTTTACATCTATGATCAGTAGCAAGACAGGGGTGTCCACTCTCACCACTGTTATTTAACATAATACAGAAAGTCCTAATCTCAGCAATCAGACAATGACAGCAACAAAATTAAAGGCATCCAAATCAGCAAGGAAAAAGTCAAATTTTCTCTGTTTACAGATGATATGATACTCTATGTAGAAAACACAAAAGACTCACCAAAAAATTGCTAGAACTGATACATGAATTCAGTGAAGTTCCAGGATACAAAATGAACATATGCAAATCTGTGGCATTTCTATACATTAATAATGAAGCAGCAGAAAGAGAAATTAAGGAATCTATCCCACTTACATGGCACAAACTATATGATACCTAGCAATAAACCTACCAAGGAGGTAAATGTATACTCTGAAAGCTATACAACACTATGAAAAAAATTGAAAAGGACACAAAGAAATGGAAAAACATAACTGTGCTCATGGATTGGAAAAACAAATATTGTTAAAGTGTCTCTACTACCTAAAGAAATTGACACATTTAATGCAATCCCTATCAAGATACCACCAGCATTTTTCACAGAGCTAGAACAGAAAATCCTAAAATTTGTATGGAACCACAAAAGACCCTGCATAGCCAAAGCAATATTGAAAAAGGAGAGCAAAGCTGGAGGCATCACAATTCCATGCTTCAAGCTATATGACAAGCTATAGTCATTAAGATAGTATGTACTGACATAAAAACTGACACATAGATCAATGGAACAGAATAGAAAACCCAGAAATGAACCCACAACCTTATGGTCCACTCATCTTTGACAATCCAGGAAAGAATATCCAATGGTGGGAAAAAACACAATCTCTTTGACAAATGGTGCTGGGAAAACTGGACAGCAATATGCAGAAGAATGAAACTGGACCACTTTCTTACACCATACACAAAAAATAGACTCAAAATTAATGGGCACTTGACAGGATGAGCACGGGTGTTATACTATATGTTGGCAAATCAAACTCCAATAAAAAAAATCCCCCTCAAAAATGAATGGAAGACTTAAATGTGAGGCAGGAAACCATAAAAATCCTGTAGGAGAACACAGACAGTAACCTCTTTGACATTGGCCATAGCAACTTCTTATGAGACATGTAAAAATGAAATACTAGGACTTCATCAAAATAAAAAGCTTCTGCACGGTGAAGGAAACAACAAAACTAATAGGAAACCTTTGGAATGGCAGGAGATATTTGCAAATGATATATATGGCAAAGAGTTAGTATCCAAAACATACAAAGAACTTACAAAACTCAACACCCCCTACCAAAGAATCCAGTTAAAAAATGGGCAGAAGACATGAATAGACATTTTTCCAAAGAAGACATTCAGAAGGCTAAGAGATACATGAAAAGATGCTCAACATCACTCATTATCAGGGAAATACAAGTCAGAACTGCAATGAGGTATCACTTCACACCTGTCATAATGTTTAAAATTAACAACACAAGAAACAATAGAGGTTGACAAGGATGCAGAGAAAGACATACCCTTTTGCACTGTTGGTGGGAATGCAAACTGGTGCAGCCACTATGGAAAACAGTATAGAGGTTCCTCAAAAAGTGAAAAATGGAACTACTGTATGATACAGTAATTGCACTAGTAGGTATTTACCCAAAGGATACAGAAATACTGATTCAAAGGCATTCATGCACCCCAAGGTTATAGCAGCATTATCAACAATATCCAAGTTGCAGAAAGAGCCCAAATGTCCATTGACTGATGAACGGATAAAGAAGAAGTGATATCACACAAACTAAGGGTTGCTGGAGGGAAGGTGGGCAGGGGGATGGGTTAAATAGGTTGATGAATATTAAGGAGGGCATTTATTGTAATGAACACTGGGTGTTGTATGAAAGTGCTGAGTCATTAAATTCTAGACCTGAAACTAATATTACACTATATGTTAACCAATTGAAATTTATTTATTTTTTCCAGTTTTATTTTTTAATGTATACACACACACACACACACACATATAATTGAAGTTGGATTTGCCAACATATACTATTACACCCAGCGCTCATCCCATCAACTGTCCCCCATAGTGCCCATCACCCAGTCATCCCATCTCCCTGTCCACCTCCCCTTCCACTACCCCTTGCTCATTTCCCAGAGTTAGGAGTCTCTCATCTTTTGTCACTCTAATTTTTCCCACTCATTTTCTCTCCTTTCCCCTATAATCCCTTTCACTATTTTTTATATTCCCTGTATGAATGAAACCATATAATGATTGTCCTTCTCTGATTGACTTACTTCACTCAGCATAATACCCGCCCAGTTCCATCCACGTCGAAGCAAATGGTGGGTATTTGTCGTTTCCAATGACTGAGTACTATTCCATTGTATATATAGACCACATCTTTATCCATCCATCTTTCGTTGGACACCGAGGCTCCTTCCACAGTTTGGCTATTGTGGACATTGCTGCTAGAAACATGGGGTGCAGGTGTCTTGGTTTTCACTGCATCTGTATCTTTGGGGTAAATCCCCAACAGTGCAATTGCTGGGTCATAGGGCATATCTATTTTTAACTCTTTGAGGAGCCTCCACACACTTTTCGAGAGTGGCTGCACCAGTTCACATTCCCACCAACAGTGCAAGAGGGTTCCCCTTTCTCCACATCCTCTCCAACATTTGTTGTTTCCTGCCTTGTTAATTTTCCCCATTCTCACTGGTGTGAGGTGGTATCTCATTGTGGTTTTGATTTGTATTTCCCTGATGGCCAGTGATGCGGAGCATTTTCTCATGTGTTTGTTGGCCATGTCTATGTCTTCCTCTGTGAAATTTCTGTTCATGTCTTTTGCCCATTTCATGATTATATTGTTTGTTTCTTTGCCGTTGAGTTTAATGAGTTCTTTATAGATTTTGGATACTAGCCCTTTATCTAATAGGTAATTTGCAAATATCTTCTCCCATTCTGTAGGTTGTCTTTGAGTTTTGTTGACTGTTTCTTTTGCTGTGCAGAAGCTTCTTATCTTGATGAAGTCCCAATAGTTCATTTTTGCTTTTGTTTCTTTTGCTTTCGTGGATGTATCTTGCAAGAAGTTGCTGTGGCCGAGTTCAAAAAGGGTGTTACCTGCGTTCTCTAGGATTTTGATGGATACTTGTCTTGCATTTAGATCTTTCATCCATTTTGAGTTGATCTTTGTGTCTGTTGTAAGAGAATGGTCTAGTTTCATTCTT
The DNA here is from genome assembly GCF_905146905.1 of Nyctereutes procyonoides. Classification (NCBI taxonomy): domain Eukaryota; kingdom Metazoa; phylum Chordata; class Mammalia; order Carnivora; family Canidae; genus Nyctereutes; species Nyctereutes procyonoides. Next base: position 58,212,883 of record NW_026575125.1, on the reverse strand, counting down.
CTGCAGGTGGATGTCCAATTATCCCAGCACCATTTATTGTCCTTTTTCCAGTGGATAGTCTTTCCTGCTTTGTCTAATATTAGTTGACAATAGAGATGAGGCCCATTTCTGGGTTCTCTATTCTGTTCCATTGAACTGTGTGTCTGTTTTTGTGCTAGTACCACATTGTCTTGATGATCACAGCTTTGTAGTGCAACGTAAAATCTGACATTGTGATGCCCCTGGCTCTGGTTTTGTTTTCCAATATTCCCCTGGCTATTCGGGGTCTTCTCTGATTCCACACAAATCTTAAGATGATTTGTTCCAGCTCTCTGAGGCAAGTCCATGGTATTTTGATAGGGATTGCATTGAATGTGTAAATTGCCCTGAGTAGCATAGACATTTTCACGATATTAATTCTTCCAATCCATGATCATGGAATCTTTTTCCATCTTTTTGAGACTTCCTCAATTTCTTTCAGAAGTGTTCTGTAGTTTTTAGGATATAGATCCTTTACCTCTTTGGTTAGAAAATTTAAAGTAAAATGTGAAGCTAAAAAATATGAAAAAAATCAAAGCTATTACTGGCAAAAAACATAGTGATAAGGCAGATTGATAGTGAATACCCTCTTTTGATGGGATGAGAAGAACACTTCATGTCTGTGGTCTTCCTCTCCAACACCTTACCCAAGTCTAATTATGAAAGAAACTTTGGGAATATCCCAATTGTGGAGCATTCTATGAAATAACTGACTGATACTCCAGAACCATCAAGATCACTCAAAACAAGGAAAGTCTGAGAAACTAAGTCAAGAGGAGCCTAAGAAGATATGACAACTAATTGTAATATGATACCCCAGATGGAATGCTGAAATAGGAAAAGGACATTAGGTAAAAACTAAGGAAATCTGAATGAAATATGGACTTGAGTTAATGATAACATATTAGAATTTGTTCTTTTTTTGAAGATTGTATTTATTTATTCATGAGAGACACAGAGAGAGAGAGAGAGAGAGGCAGAGACGCAGGCAGAGGAAGAAGCAGGCTCCACGCAGGGAGCCTGACGTGGGACTGGATCCCGGGTCTCCAGGATCAGGCCCTGGGCTGAAGGCGGCACTAAACCACTGTGCCACCTGGGCTGCCCAGAATTTGTTCTTTAATTGTTAACACATGTACCATACTAATGAAAGATGTTAATATTGGGAAAACTGGGTGTTGGGTATATAGGAACCCTTTGCATTATCTTTGCAAGTTTCCTGTAAATCTAAAAGATTAAAGAAAAGGAGACAAAAAATGTTAAAGATGCCCTTAAATAAGAAAAGAGATAATTTTTTTAAATTAAAGAAACACAAAAAGGAGAAAACTGTAACAGAAAAATAAAAATCCTAAGTCAAAAAAAAAAAAAACCAAAACATTTTTAAGCCCCAAATATAAAGAAAAACAGAACAAAACTCCAGATCCAAAGAAAGGGAAAAAAGCATAGAAAAGAAAAACACAAAAAAGAAAAGAACCCAAGGAAACAAAAAAAAAAAAAAAGAAAGAAAAGAAAAAAGAAAAAAATACCCAGGAAAAAAGTTAAAATCTCAACAAAAAAGCAAGTAAACTAGAGTAAAACACCATAAAACAACAAACTGAACAAAAGAAAACAAAAACCCCATAAAACAAATATCTGAAAACACATAAAAGTAAAATAAATCTCCTAAACAGAAAAAGATATTCCCCAAATCACAACAAAAAAGGAAAAACAATGGGAAAGAGGAGAGAACAGCAGCAGCCGCAGCAGCAACAAAAGCAACAAAGGGAAATAAAATACTCAAGCACTAAAAAGGATAAACAGAAAAAAATCCAAAAGGGCAAAAAGCACAAAAGAAAAAGAAAACAAAAAGTAAAATCTTAAAGGAAAGAGGGAACCCCAATAACTATAAAAAACAAATTTGGGAGAGAGAAGTGATTTGCTTTCTGTGGGTAGGTTTGTAGAATGGAAGTATCCACAAAATGTGGATGTCCACAGCACCCTTTGGGAGCCACTGGTAGGAATGTAACATAGGCAGACAGGCATTTAGGTGGCTCATTACCACCATATTAACTTTTTTCCCAAGTTGAGTCTGAAAACCTGATTGTCTTACCCAAAGCCCTTGAGCCTTGTTTTATTTTACCAGGGTCTAAGAGATAAACATTTATTGATGGATCAGGTCTGAGATCTGTATTGGACTGTGACTGTCCAGATAAAGACACTGGTTTCTCTTTCAAGAGTTATTTATTATGATTGATGGCAGTTGCTGGCTGGGCCGCAGTGAAGTCAGTACTATGTAGTCCCTCTTGATACTCTGCTGAGTCAAGGCTCTGGAAATTACTAACCACTAACCTAACCAGGAACTAGAAGGCAGTCTTGGTTTTTATTTTTTTGTTTTTTCGTTTTTTTTAAACCAACATTTGATTCCACCCCATGTAAATGAATACAGAGATAGGGATTGTCCTGAACAGCTAGAATCCCAAATAGCAACAATCCCATCAGTGACCCTGGGTTTGGCATTAGAGTATATTATGTGGTAGTTTTGGTTAATATTATTTGCCCTACCTTTAAAATTCTGTTTGGCTTAAATTGATGTTAAAATATATTTGGATTATCAGATTGGATCTTGATTGAGTGGCAGAAGGTAATAGCTAGGATGAAACATTGAATTTAGTTAATTCTTAAGTCAAGTTATTTCAATGAGAATCATTGAAAATTTGATAATAATGATAATGATGATGATGCTTGTGTGTGCATTCTGATACACCAGTTCTCTCCTCTGGTCCTTATCTGGCTAGAAGTGGTAGCAACTGGTGGCTACAGTGATTGGGCTGTTGGGCCACCCTCACAAGTCATACCAGTGAGTGACCAGGAATCAGAGGCCTTTATATTCCCAGTGACCATGTAATCCTCCTGGGTCCTGGAGTCTGGTGCTACTTGAGCTTGGCACCTAGAATGGTCATGTTGGGCACTTTGGGGACAGGTCGTGCATACTGCAATGTCATTGACCGGCTGAAGGGTCATACCTAGAAACTGAGTTAAGATGTACAATGGATAGAAACATGAATAAAAGGAAGGATTATGATATCTAGAATGAAGGCTTTAGTCCTAGCTCAATCCCATGTGAACCAAATTGTCTTGGGCAAGTCACTTAACCTCTCTTAGCTTCTTCTATATAATATGTGTACTTCATAGAAATTGAATGTCTGTTTTTTCCCTCATGATGAAAATTTGAATTGAATCACAAATGAAAAATATATAGTGAAAAAGCTATTCTCTATTAAATCAGGGTAGTATGGTAACTTTAAGTTACCATAACAAAAAACAGGATGATGCATTGATTGCAAACCAGTTTTTTTTCCATCATGTTTTGCCATGTGCATTTTTTTTCTTAGTTTGTCTTCCACCCCACATCCTAGTCAAATCAGTTTCTTTCTGATACTTTGTTCAGTATATGACACTTCAGGGGCATATTCAGTGGTTACAAAACCTTTTGGGATCAGGAGAGACCTTGGATTGAGTGATGATATCTTGCCTGACACCAGGGGATTGGACTAGGCTAGTAGTCTTCTAGTTCTACTTATAGTTTTCACACACCAAATATTTTCCAAAAATATTAAGGCTTCACAGGAAGCTGCCAATTTATTATTTTGCCAGTTAAGTACATTATAAAATAACAAGTATTCTCTGTGCTTATCATCATTTCATAAAAGAAGGAATATTTTAACATCAAAAAGAATGGACATAGTCTCAAAATTGTAAAAATTTTAACTTTATACTTGTATTTCTCATATTTCCCTCGGACCAGTGATGTTTATTATCATCTGATATTTAGGAACTATGCCATTAGATCTTAGTTCTAGTTTTGACTCTGTCACTAATTTATTGTGTGACATTTGGCCATGTTTTTGCTCCATTTTCCTGTTTCTTCATTCCTAGAATGGAGACAATTAAAGTAGATGAGATCCAAGCTCCTTTCTAGCTCTAATGTTCGATATACTGGGATTTGTAAAGGTTCTTTCTAGTCCTTGGAGTCAGATTTTGTGTTGAAAAAAAAAAAGAAGAGTTTTAATTACAGAACCCCAAACCAAGTAGCAAGCAATTCACATTCCTGGCACGCAGATAACAGAACAAATGTTCTGTACCAGCCATGATGGAAGACATCAGGTCTTCCCCTTTTCATATTTTTTTATACTTGGTGGGGGGTTAAAGATTGTTTCTTTGATGTCAAACTGTTGCTCCTCTAACATTTCTTACAATCACTGTATTATCCTGTTTTGCTTCATTTTTACTTCTAAATAATACAAACTCAAAGCCTTCAGGTCTTCCTCTGGAATGCATTTCTGTTTGGTGTTGGTTGATACATAAAGTTTTTTTTAAACCTCTTATCTCCTTTTTTTTCCTCCCTTCTGCTCCTATCCCCTAATATGAACTTTCCATATTTATTTTTTCTTTCTTTTTCCTCTTTAGACAGAAAGCATGACCTTAGCTGTTGGCATGGTCCATAAATGGCATTATCTGAATTCTTGGCCAAATCCCAATTGAAGTATGTTGGGTTACAGTTGGTTCTAGGTAGCTAGAGGAACTATAAAATTAATTAGCAACATAATTTTGAGCTTTACCTGCCTTGTAAAAGTGTACTAGTATTTGTACTAGAAAGCACTTTCTGGCCCAAATCCTACTCTGCTGTTTTAAGAATATTTGGATTTTAAATGCAACATTTTGAGTAAAGTGGTCATTTTATTGGCAACCTCAACTTCACTAGTCCTGGGCAAGAAATACAAGAGCAAACTCAGGACTTCAAGGCTACTACTGTCTTGGAGTTTAAGGAGAGCTCAGTCTGTACTTGTCTTAAGAGATCCTAGGTCTCCAAAGATGATATTCTGTTTTCCTTCCTCCACTTCTGCCTCCAGTGCCTCTCTTCATAATATGTTTTCTTGGCATTTATCTGTGTGACATCTGAAGGGTGGGTCACTGAAAAAAAAAAACATGGCATTCAAGAGGCAACCCAAATTATGGTGGTTTCTTTTTATCAAATTTACTTAAAAATAAACCAAAATGATAATCCAAAATTCAATTTGGATTTAATTTCTTTAGTTGTTCATTATTGAGAGTGATGTGATTCATTGTTTTTTCTCTGGGAAGGCCTGAGCTGAGGCCATTTCTCTGTGATCCACAACCTGAGCACCCCCAACCACATCCGCTGCCTGTGTTCCCACCCTAGCCTTCTTTGCCCAAAAGCTGGGCCTTCACAGCCTGGGGTAGTGGATTATGGCATAGTGTACTTCTGGATTCTTCCAGCTGTACTCTCACTGGGGAAAATCAACTTTGAAGTGAAGCTGAGGCCCTGCCAGGAAACTGAAAATGGGTTATTAAAAATGATATTTTTCAAACCTTAAGTGATGTTTTGCTAACAGAGGGTAACAGGTTACTTGGAATCTGAACTGCTTTGGGTTTTGGATTAAATTGCAAAATTGGCTGAGATTTCAGACCCCAGGGGGTCCATCTTGAGGGCTGGAGGACACAATTGAAAGGATATTAAATGCTGGCTGCATCTACACAATACCAACCAACTAGTTAAAAAGGGAGAATTCACTAAAATCTGTTTATTTAGTGTTGTGGACAAAGAAACATTTGATTTTAGCCTTGTTCTTTTTTTAACTTAGTTTTATTTTGGATTTATTTATTTAGCTTTATTTTAATAAATTCAGGCTTAAATATTTTGAATATGGAAATAGCCTGTATTTCTCCTGTAAGCATCATATTGTTTAGAATTCCACTATATTCTCCCTCACATTTCTACTCCCAACAGCTTTCAATTGTGACGATTCTATCTTAAGAACAAAAAAGGAGCTCTATTGGATTCTTTACAACATCACTATCCCATTGCACTCTCCAACTGTTTCCCCTAACAAACTATGACAATATCTGAAATTTGATTATTAGCTTTAACTTTTTGTTCATTTAGGTCTTTAAAGGAGTTTTAGTTTCCAAGAGTCCTCATTTTAGTATTTGTGGCTTATCCAGGCCTTTGGGCCACTGCAGCACGAAAGGGCTTTCTGTCCTTATGTACTTCTGTTGGGTTCTTAGAAGTATTCCCTTCTATAGTTCTGTTCCACAAAACTTTCCCAGCCTTATGTTCTCTGATTCCCCCTGACTGGACCACTTGTTCTTCCTTTAACATTGTTGGAGTGTATTAGCTGCAGCCTCCATGTGAGCCTTGGCTATGGCATTGTTAAGCCATAGTCTCTAGGGTACCCCTTAGTCACCTGACAAGATTTGCTTGGTAAAATTTGTAGGGAAAAGTTGCTCTTACCTTATTATCAGCTTGTAACCTGGTATTTCTAGACTTGAAACCTGTGGTTTTGAGCTACTCTTACTTTGATCATGGCTACCCAGAATTTTGTTGTGGACCTGGCCTTGCATTGCCTCTCTTGCTCCCCATTCTTAGGCCCAGTAGGCTCCCCAAGAAAAATGACTTGAAGAACCATGGCCAAAACCCATTGGAGTTAGTGGATGTTGAGGATAGGGGTAGACGATAATTTCCAAGTATCTAATCCCACTTGGATATTTTCCAAATTCAGGATTTAAGAAGTACTTTAAACTCTTAGGATAGAAGAGGCCCTTAGAGATCTTCTTGTGCAACCTCCTCATTTTTATGATGAGGTGACCAAGGTTGGTGTAGGGATTTGGCCAACATCACAGAGCTAGTCAGTGGGAGAACTGGGATGAGAGTCTTGGTCTGTAAAATAAGTTGTCTAATGTTACAGTTAGTGAGGACTGATGCGGAGACTCAGTCCATAGCCATTTAAACTCTCAAGGAACTCTTTCCAGTTTTCTTCCCAGTCTAATTAATAAGAGAAAATAGCAAGTACACAGAAAATACCAAATCAAGTACACAGAAAGTACACAGAAAATACTTATTCAAGTATTAGAACTTTTTGATGTCCCAGATCTATCATCTTAGGTCCTGCTCTGACCCCCCTAGCCACCCCTCTCCATGGAATATCTGGGGTGGAAGTTCTCCTTTTGATTTCTAAGATAGTCTATGGAAGGAAGGTGAGGGAAGTTTTCTGCCTCTACAGAAGGCCAATGTTGGCCCAAGGCCAACTTTCCTGTTTCTCCCAGGCAGATTCCACAGTAAATGGGTGTAGGAGCAGGCACAATTGGCCCAGACTGTTTTTATTTGGTCTGCAGTGTGGGAGATCAGATGTTCTGAAGAGAATTGAAAACACTTCTTTCTTTGGATTCCTGGGGCTGTGTAGGGAGAGATTGGGCCCCACTTGGCACAGAGTTGATTACAACATTCAAAAAAACTCCAGTATTGTTGCTCAAGGCTAAATGGAAAGTTTTCCTTGCAGTCAGGGCCGACTCCTAAACCCCACACCTTCTTAAGCCTTTGATTAAAAGACACCTGCCGCCAAGGAGACCAGCAAACAATAAAGCTGTGAGGGGCTGCTCAGAAAATCCCTGAGGGTGAATCAGCAGTAGTGGAGCCTGGATGGGAAGAATACAATGATTTGACACCTCTTTTGGGTCCCAGCTTTTTTCCCCCTGAGATTTAAACAAAAACTTTCTTTGAATCACTAGAAGTAGAGTTTTTCTTTTCTTAACTCATTTATATGTACTAAGCTTATAAAAAATATCACTTTGCTGAATGCCACTCTGTCCAAAGAGTTAACTATCTCCTTTATTTTTCATTTGAGGTAAGAATGCCAGCCATCTCACCTTTTATCGTGTCTTCTTCAAAATGTTTTAAAAAGAAGAGACTAGAGGGGCACCTGGGTGGCTCAGTTTTTGACCTTTGGCTCAGGTCCCGTGGTCCTGATCCAGTCCCAGGTGTAGGAAGAAAGTTATAATTAGTGCTAAGGAAAAAATAATGCCTCACAAATAGAAGAACTTCAGACTTACTGAGGAGGAGAGGGCTTTTCAAGACCTCTTGAATGAATCTGCCTTCATATGAGACTATTTCTGGAGATAGCCTCCTGTTAATCAGTGTAAAGAATTATTTTTAAATGTTAATGATTATTTATAACCTCATGTACTTTCAAACAATATTTTCAATTGCTAGGAGTACAAATTTTCATCTGATGGGAAGTCATTGCAAAGAAACTCCTTCTGCAACTGTCCCTGATGAAGTATTTACCCAGAGCAAAGCACGTTGTCCTAGTTGTCTTGGTGATAGACAGCTTGGCAGTAAGAGCTGTCTGCAGAGCTCTGAGGTGGGGTTGAACTGTCTATAAAGTCTCCATTCAAGTTTGGCTAATTGAAATTAGGAAGAAAATTAATGTAGAAAGAAGGCAAAAAAATTATACCTCCAGTCAGGTTTTGCATGTCTGTCAATGTACTGGGTAAAAAAAAATTTGAGGAGTTCCTCTGTTATTTTTTCTGTTATTGTTATGTATTAACTGGCACATTAGCTTATAAGACAGGGTTACCAGTATTGGAAACAGACATTTTCCAAGGACCCCAAATGAAGCTGAACTGTGTCACTATTCACACTTCATCATAGTGATGAAGTTTTGGAATATAGATGAGGTCTGGAGCCAACAACCAAGAAAGAATTCTTGAAACATCTTTGGTGCAAAATGGTGGTTTTATTAAAGCACGGGGACAGGACCTGTGGGCAGGAAGAGCTGCTGGCCTGGTTCTGTGAGGGGTGGCTGATTATATACCTGGGAGTTGGGAGGGGTTTGAGGATAGCGTTCTCTAAGGAATTTTGGAAGCAAGGTTTTCAGGACCTTGAGGGGGCTAGCTATTGTTGGGGAAAGATCACTTATTACCGTCTAATAAAATCTGAGTCATGAGACCCTTCAGACGGATATCGGTGGGCCATGTGCTTGGGGAATGATTGCCAACACTTATCTTGGGGGTTTAGAAATAAAAGGAAATTTCTAAAGGAATTTTTATATGTTAAAGTAGACTTAAAGGCTCCTGGGAGTTGGGCTAAGATTTAAGATTGCCTTCAGCCCTTAGCAAAGTATGAACATCAAGACAGTTGAGTCTGTAGAGGAATGTCCTCTTGCCTGTTTCAAAAACCTGTCAATGTGCTGCCCTGGGCTCATGCTTTGTCCTCAGCTAGCCCTGTGTTCCCCCACCAATAGTACCCAAGGCACAGAGGAAGCAAGGAGCATGCCACTGGAAAGTGACCTTACTAGCATCCAGGTAAAAATGATATATCTTTAGCCAGGAAAGGAAGCACTGTGCTCAAGGCCAAAAGAAACCAAGAGAGATGCTTTTAACCTCAAGTCTATGAAACTCCAGTAGTTGTGCATAAAAAAATTTCATATGTGTATGCACATGTGCATTTTTCTGGAGTCTACCTTTTATCAGTGCTCTAAGAATCTCAAATCCTCCAAAAGTTAAGAAACATTGTTACATAGTTTCAGATTTATAGGCTTGGCCTGTAGTTAGTTTCTTTAGTATTTGGGTATTGAAGTGGCAGGGGAATGGTAGAATCTTATGTGTTCACCATATAGACACACTAACTAGACATGCTCTAGCTTAGAATCATTGGGTGTGGAGATCATTTAACATATTATTCTTTGGGTAAAGTAAAAACATAAAAAAATCTTTATTTTTCCTTAGATATGCCATAACTCATAATGTAGAATAACATTTACAGAACTACAAACACACACACATATATAAACATATATATAAATATATAAATATATATATAAATATAAATTAAAGCCTTTCTCATCTATTTTTGTGTCATTTAATTTCATTCTATCTTCATTGCTTTAAGTATTTCTCACTTCCATGGAGTATTGAAACACCCCTATTTCTTCATTTTATAAAGTCATTATTTATCTCTCTGTATGATGTTGGCATTAAGTAGAGTCTCAATTGGTGATAGTCTTACTCTGGTAAATGTTCTTAGTTATCATTAACTAATTAGTCTCTTTTATTCTGGTCCCCCATCTCTTCCAAATCACCTACCATCTCTACTGTCAAAAATCCAGAGCAAAACATTTTGACTTTTAGGGAAAAATCAGGTTATTTGAAGTGTCTATCAAGATATTAAATTCTTGGAAAGTGAGAAGATAGTTTATTGAGTATAATTGTTGGCTCTTTATGATATGACTACAGGTGGTCACCACACCATTCTTAGTATGTGAAAAACATAAATATGCCAAATTCCCACTCCATTTTTTAAAAAGATTTTATTTATTTATTCTTGAGAGACACACACAGAGAGAGAGGTAGAGACACCGGCAGAGGGAGAAGCAGGCTCCATGCAAGGAGCCTGACATGGGACTTGATCCTGGGTCTCCAGGATCACACCCTGGGCTGTAGGTGGCACTAAACCACTGAGCCACCCGGGCTGCCCTCCCACTCCATTTTGAACCTCCCTCTTTCCAGGGGTAGAGGCTGGCATTAGGATGAATGTCAGAATGGGGTAAGGTCATTTGTTTTACACATTACGTGGTAATTTATAAAACAGTTGAAAGTGTAATGGTGTGTTGTTTTAGGCCACATCAAAATGACAGGATTAAACTAGTTGGATCAAAAAGTTCCTGGTGTCAAAATGACTGAATAAAAATCTAAATTGATGCTCAAAGTGCTGCCTCTTTCAGAGGGCTTTCTCACAGTGAAGCTGAAAACTCTGAATCAACATGTCAAGATATGAATAATTTAAAAATCTTTTCACACTTATGGAATGGTCTATTAAGGATAAAACTGCTTCAACGTGGATGGAACTGGAGGGTATTATGCTGAGTGAAGTAAGTCCATCAGAGAAGGACAATTATCATATTGTTTCACTCATACGGGGAATATAAGCAATAGTGAAAGGGATTATAAGGGAAAGTAGGGGACATGAGTGGGAAAAATTAGAGAGGGAGACAAAACATGAGAGACTCCTAACTCTGGGAAATGAACAAAGGTTAGTGGAAGGGGAGGCAGGCGGGGGGATGGGATAACTGGGTGATGGGCACAATTTACATAAATTTACTCATTGAATCTTTTTTTTTTTTATTTATGACAGTCATACACACACAGAGAGAGAGGCAGAGACACAGGCAGAGGGAGAAGCAGGCTCCATGCACCGGGAGCCTGACTTGGGACTCGATCCCGGGTCTCCAGGATCGCGCCCTGGGCCAAAGGCAGGTGCTAAACCGCTGCGCCACCCAGGGATCTCTACTCATTGAATCTTTAACACAACCCTAAGAATAGGTACAATTATTATCTCTACTTTACAGACAACGAAAGTGATAAGCAGAGAACCCTTGATGACAGGTGGCTGAACCAAGGTTTGAATCCAGGCAATCTAGCTCCAGACTCAGTCAATCCATATAAATTGTTATAACATTACTACTTTGCATTAATATAATTAAATTATTTGTTTATTGCAACATTTGTGTATGTGGGTATTTATTTATACTCTATCATATTCTGGAAAGTATGTCAGCTTAGAATATCAAGTAAGGTAAAAAGTATAGGTGGTATTTTATTTCTTATTAGAGGAAATAGGCAGAGATAAATTCAGCTAAGTAGCAGTACAGTCAGGAGTGGAAGCAGAGTTACTTGATTCATAAGAAGGTATATGCAATTATTGTTTATTTGGCAAATTTTATAAGGGCTATGAAGCACAGTTAAATGAAAGGGAATATTTTTTTATTTTTTAATTTTAATTTAATTTAATTTTAATTTTTAAAAATTTATTGAAGTTCAATTTGCCAACATTTAGCATAACACCCAGTGCTCATCCCTCCAAGTGCCCCCCTCAGTGCCCATCACCCAGTCACCCTCCCACCCAGTGCCCAACCCCCTGCCCACCTCCCTTCCCACTACCCCTTGTTCATTTCCCAGAATTAGGTGTCTCATGTTTTATCACCCTCACTGATATTTTCACTCCTTTCCCTTTATTCAATGAAAGGGAATATTATAAATGAAAATGTGGTAACATCCCAGTGCCACTGGAAGGATCTGGTACATAGTGAATGTTTAGTAGGTATTAAGACACACTGTTTAAGGCAGTGGCACTATACAGATAAATATGACAAGGTTCTTACTCTCAAGGAACTTACAGTCTAGTTGGAGAGTCAACCATGGATACAATAGTATGGCCCATGCTATGGTGAGAGAAGAGGCAGCCAGGGCACATCTTTGATGGCCTTGTGCATGACACTTAGAGGGTTCAGTTTTTTTCCCCAAGCAATGTAGATCCTTTCAGCTATGGCAGTAATCTAATCAAATTTATGGGAAATTTTACACTGATAGAAATACAGAGAGTATATTGGATAAAGATGAGATTAGAAGCTTTCAACCTTGACCTGTTTCTAATTTTGTGTTGTATAATTCATTCGGTCTTATTTGCTAATTCCTTGATTCATTCAAACATTTTTCAAAGGCTACCTACTATCTTTGCTGGATATAAAACTGAAAAGAACTGCCCTCCAGGACCTCACAGCCCAGCTGGGGAGACATTCATTATGAACACAGAGATGACAAAAGAGTTTTAATAGTTATATGGATACAGTGATGGGGAGGCACAAACTGGAGTGTCTGGAGAGAGTCTACCCTGTTAGATTCTAAGAGCTCCTTGAGGATACAAGACTGTTTTATTTTCCTGTATCTCCAGAAATAGTGCAAATACATAGAAAATCTCAGTAAAAATATGTTTGTTTTGTTGTTATTGTTATTGTTATTTAGTGTCTGGCATTTCCACTGGCAATGAACACCATGATGGCAGCTCAGATCTTAGGTCTGCTGTTGTCTCCTCATCTCACCTAACCTTTTTCACTCGTTGGTAAAATTAATGTATGAGGGATCCCTGGGTGGCGCAGCGGTTTGGCGCTTGCCTTTGGCCCAGGGCGCGATCCTGGAGACCCGGGATCGAATCCCACGTCAGGCTCCCGGTGCATGGAGCCTGCTTCTCCCTCTGCCTGTGTCTCTGCCTCTCTCTCTCTCTCTCTCTCTCTCTGTGACTATCATAAATAAATAAAAAATTAAAAAAAATGTTAAAAAAAATTAATGTATGAAATCATTGATAAAAATACTTCAATCTTTCATGGATCATTCTTCTCTTCCTAACACAGTAATATACATAGTAGTTGGAAAAATTCACTCACTCATTAGATAAGGTCTCATAATAGATGCCCAAAGCTGTGATATTATTTCTTTTGGTTTTAAGAACATAGCTAGGTAGGATTTTATGCTGCATAAACTCAGAACCATTAAAAATAAAAAGAACAGGCTGTAAGAGTCAAGTTCATTTTTTTTCTACTATCAGGATAACATCCAGTAGAGGAATTGCTGCTGGACAGAGAGAGAACTGAGTTCACTATCTTAGACTTAGCAATAGCCTTTTGGGAAATCTTTGGAAAACTGACTCCTCAGGGAAATTTGCTCAAAATCTGTTTCAGAAGATTTTCAGTCGGGTTCAGTTCTGGAAAAAGATCATTGGATATAGACAGGACAACTGCTTTCATTTTGCCCTGATTTTGAGACTTTTACCACAGGCTGCAATTTGTAACTCCAGCTTGTTGCGAATTTATGTCCAACTGGTGATTTCTGACCCCAGATATTTTTTTCAAATCTTTAGATATGACAGTTGTGTTATATTCTTGGTTTCCTTGCAAGAGAATGAGGTTGATAAAAATGCAGTGTAGGTGAATGTAAATGGCAGAGACCTAGTTTGTTGTTGCTTTTTAAATTACTATTATATCAAGGCTCATTATTAGTGGGGGACTCTGAAGTTATTACACTGTGGTTGATCTTTTCTGAATTAATTTATGTTCAAGTAGTGGGAGTTATCCCCTATCTTTCATGTATAATTATAAAAGGAAGTTTGGTTGGTTGACCTGAACAGTGGTATTCTTATAATTTCAGTTGAGGGAAAGAGAGATAGAGACAGAGAGGAGGAGGAGGAGTGATGGGAGAGGTAGGGAAGGAGATTTTGGAAGGGAGGGAGTTTTGCACAGCTCATTCAAAAGCAAAAGAAGTAAAAACGAAGAAAAATTATGGAGAAGATCTGAATAGGATAATTCAATTAGGTTATGCTAAGCAAACTAAATTCTGGTGTTATTTCAAAAAACATTACAAATTCTCATCTTGTATTAACTAGTGACTTGCTCCTGATGTTTATTCCAGTTCCAGGTGATAGACCCTAACTAAACCAGATGGTGGAAGGGAAAAGAGATGAAACATGATATTTTTCTTAAGATCAATTCAGGCCCAATTCAAGCAATCTTCCTCCATCTAACTGTATAAATCAGAAGATCCATTTTATTAATATTTGTTTGATCATTATATTTACAGCTATGAAACTAGTTAGTCCTGCAGACAGGATGGGGACTCAGAGAGGAAATCAGAGGCTCTATCACCAAATATATTTCCCATAGATGTTTTATAACCAGGGTACAATGATTACCACATGCTGTAAATGTTTATTTTTCTTTGACAGTGCCCAATGGAACACACTAAGAGTGTTAAATTAAGTAAACACAACAGCATTATAAGATTTTTATAGTTCCCAAACTTCTGCAGTGATACCCTTGATATCTTTGATTTCACTTCAAGCAATGGAGGTCCATTTTTTTCTATAACATTTCTAAATTACTACAGTGATTGAATCAGCTATTATTTGTATATCCAGAGTACATACCAGACAGCCACTTTGCTTGCAGTAACTATGACAACCTGAATTTTGTCAGCAGGATCAACATTCCTGAGTAGAGGGTCCAATGATTTCTTTCAGAATAAAGCAAGACTTTTAAGAACTGGCATTTGCCAGTAAGAAAGCATTGTGAATGAGAACATTGGGAAGCTGATATATGTTCCAAGGAAGGATACTTGCAGGGGATTTTGCTGAGAAGGAAAAGTCATTTATAATACAATTAATGTGTGTGTCTGTATCTGTGTTTGTGTTTGTGTGTCTGTGCACCTACTCTGAAAGTATAAGAGTAAAAATTGCCCTTAAGACATTTAGACTAGATCAGAAATTCTCTGAGTTGGAGGGGATCTTTATATTTTTTCCTTTTCATTTTTTTCATAATATTATTTGATTTTCTTATTTTTTGTATTTTTTAAATTGGAGTTTGATTTCAAATTTTTATTTAAATTCTAGTTAGTTAACATATACTATAATATTGGTTTCAGGAGTAGAAATCAGTGATTCATCACTTACATATAACACCCAGTGCTCACCATAAAAGTGCCCTCCTTAATACACAACCCATTCCTCCACCCACCTCCCTCCATCAAGCCTCAGTTTATTCTCCATCATTAATGGTCTCTTACGGTTTATTTCCCCCCTCTCTTTTTTCCTTCTTTCCATATGTTCATCTGTTTTGTTTCATAAATTCCACATATGAGTGAAATCATATGGTATTTGTCTTTCGCTGACTTATTTCACTTAGCATAACACCCTCTAGTTCCATCTATATCATTGCAAATGGCAAAATTTAGTTATTTTTGATGGCTGAATAATATTCCATTATATATATATAATCAAATCTATATATAGATCAAATATATATATATATATATATGCCACATCTTCTTTATCCATTCATCAGTCAATGGACATTTGGGATCTCTTCATAGTTTAACTATTGTTGATAATGGTACTATAAATAACAGGCTGCATGTATGCCTTTGAATCTGTATTTTTGTATCTGTTGGGTAAATATCTAGTAGTGTAATTTCTGGGTCATGGAGTAGTTCTGTTTTAACCTTTTTGAAGAATCTTCATACTGTTTTCTAGAGTGGCTATACCAGTCTGCATTCCCACCAACAATGTAAGAGGGTTCCCCTTTTTCTGCATCCTCACCAACATCTGTTGTTTCCTGTGTTGTTAATTTTATACACTCTCACAGGTGTGAGGTGGTACCTCATCTTGCTTTTGATTTATATTTCCCTGTTGATGAGTGATGATAAGCATCTTTTCATGTATCCATTAGTCATTTGTACTTCTTTGGAAATATGTCTATTCATGTCTTCTGACCATTTTTTAACCGGATTATTTGTCTTTTGGGTGTTGAGTTTGATAAGCTCTTTATAGACTTTGGATACTAACTATCAGATATGTCACTTGCAAATATATTCTCCCATTCTGTAGGTTGCCTTTTAGTTTTGTTGATTATGTCCTTTGCTATGCAAAAGCTTTTTATTTTGGTGAAGTCCCAATAGTTCATTTTTGCTTTTGTTTCTCTTGCCTCTGGATATGTGTCTAGCAAGAATTCGCTGTAGCTGAGGTCAAAGAGGTTGCTGCCTATGTCCTCCTCTAGGATTTTGATGCATTCCTGTCTCACATTTAGGTCTTTCATCCATTTTGAATTTATTTTGGGGTATGGTGTGAGAAAGTGGTCTAGTTTCATTCTTCTGCATGTTTCTGTCCAGTTTTCTCAACACCATTTGTTGGAGAGAGTGTCTTTTTTTTCCATTGGATATTCTTTCATGGTTTATCAGAGATTAGTTGACCATACACTTGTGGGTCCATTTCTTGGTTTTCTATTCTGTTCCATTAATTTATATGTCTGGTTTAGTGCCAGTACCATACTGCTTTGTCATATAGCTTAAAGTCTGGAATTGTGATGCCTTCAGCACTGATTTTCCCTTTCAGGATTGCCTTGGCTATTTGGGATCTTTTCTGGTTCCATACAAATTTTAGGATTGTTTGTTCTAGCTCTGTGAAAAATGCTGGTCATATTTTGATAGGGATTGCATTAAATGTGTCAACTGCTTTTATTAGACATTTCATCAATGTTCTTTCAATCCATGAGCATGGTATGTTTTTCCATTTCTTTGTGTCCTCTTCAATTTCTTTCATAAGTATTCTATAGTATTCGGAGTACAGATCTTTTACCTCTTTAGTTAGGTGCATTCCTAGGTATCTTATGTCTTTGGTACAATTGTAAATGGGATAGATTCTTTGATTTCCCTTCCTGCTGTTTCACTATTGGTGTATAGAAATGCAGCAGATTTCTGTACATTGATTTTATATTCTGAGACTTTGCTGAACTCATACATTAGTTCTATAATTTTATGGGGAGCCTTTCAAGCTTTCTACATAGAGTATCATGTCCTTTGCAACAGTGAGAGTTTTACTTCTTCCATGCTGATTTGGATGCCTTTTATTTCTTTTTGTTGTCTGATTACTAAGGCTAAGACTTCCAGTCCTATGTTAAATATAATGGTGAGAGTGGACATCCCTGTATTGTTCCTGAACATAGAGGAAAACTTTCAGTTTTTTCCCATTGGGGATGATAATAGCTGTGGGTCTTTCATATGTGGCCTTTATGATATTGAGGTATGTTCCATCTATCCCTACTTTGTTGAGAGATTTCATCAAGAAAGGATGCTGTATTTTGTCAAATGCTTTTTCTGTATCTATTGAGAGGATCATTTGATTCTTGCCTTTTCTTTTATTAATGTTGATTGATTTGCCAATATTGAACCAATTCTGTAGTCCAGGAATAAATCCCATGTGATCATGGTGAATAGTTCTTTTAATGTACTGTTAGATTCAAGTTGCTAGTATCTTAGAATTTTTTTTGCAACCATGTTCATCAGGGATATCGGCATGTAATTCTCTTTTTTGGGGGATCTTTGGTTTTGGAGTCAAGGTAATGCCAACCTCATAGAGGGAGTTTGGAAGGTTTCCTTCCATTTCTATTTTTTGGAACAGTTTGAGAATAGGTATTAACTACTCTTTATTTTTTTTTAAATTTTTTATTTATTTTATGATAGTCACACACACACACAGAGAGAGGCGCAGAGACACAGGCAGAGGGAGAAGCAGGCTCCATGCACCGGGAGCCCGACGTGGGACTCGATCCCGGGTCTTCAGGATCGTGCCCTGGGCCAAAGGCAGGCGCCAAACCGCTGCGCCACCCAGGGATCCCTAACTACTCTTTAAATATCTGGTATAATTCCTCTCAGTAGCCATCTGGCCCTGGACTCTTGTTTTTGAGAGATTTTTGATTACTAATTCAATTGTTGTGCTTGTTATATGTCTGTTCAGTTTTTCAATTTCTTCCTGTTTTAGTATTGGTAGTTTGTATGCTCCTAGAAATTTTTCCTTTTCTTCTAGATTGCCCAGTCTGTTGGCATATAAGTATTCATAATATTTTCTTATTAAGATTGTATTTATTTGATACTGGCTGTGATCTCTCATTTATTTGTGATTTTTTAAAATTTAGGTCCTTTCTCTTTTCTTTTTTTTTTTCCTTTCTCTTTTCTTTTTGATAAATCTGGCTAGGGGTTTATCAATTTTATTAATTCTTTCAAAGAACCAGCCCTTAGTTTCCTCGTTCTCTTCTATTGTTTTTTTGTTTGTTTGTTTTTGGTTTGTTTTTGTATCATTTATTTTCTCCTCCTCTAACCTTTATTATTTTCCTTCTTTTGCTGGCTTTAGGCTTTTTTTTCCTGTTCCCCTTCTAGTGCCTTTAGGTGTAAAGTTAGGTTTTGTATTTGAGGCTTTTCTTGCTTTTTGAGGCAGGTCTGTATTGAATACTTCCCTCTTAGGACCACCTTTCTACATCCCAAAGGTTTTCGACTGTCCTGTCATTTTCATTTGCTTCCATGTGTTTTTAAAATTTAATCTTTAATTTCCAGGTTAGCCCATTCATTCTTTAGTAGGATGTTCTTTAACCTCTATGTATTTGTGGTCTTTCCACGTTTTTTCTTGTGGTTAATTCAAGTTTCAGAGCATTGTGGTCTAAAAATATGCATCATATGATCTCTATCCTTTTGTACTTTTTGAGGACTGATTTGTGACCCAGTATGTCATCTATTGTGGAGAATGTTCCATATGCTCTTGAAAAGATTGTCTCCTTTTATCTCTGCTGCTTGAGGATGAAATGTTCTGAATATATCTGTTAAAGTTCATCTGGTCCAGTGCATCCTTCAAAGCCATTGTTTCTTTGTTGATTTTGTGCTTAGGTGATCTGTCCACTGCTGTAAGTGGGATGTTAAAGTCTCCTACTATTATTGTATTTTTATTAGTAAGTTTCTTTATGTTTGTTATTTATTGTTTTATACATTTGGGTACTCTCTTGTTGGAGGCATAAATATGTACAATTGTTAGATCTTTTTGATAGATAAAAACCTTAATTATGATATAATGCCCTTCTTCATCTCTCGTATAGTCTTTGGTTTAAAATCTAGTTTGTCTCCTATAAGTATGGCTACTTCAGCTTCCTTTTGATGTCTATTAGGATGATTGATGATTCTACATCTCCTCACTTTCAATCTGCAGGTATCTTTAGGTGTCAAGTGAGTCTCTTGTGGGCAGCATATAGATGGGTCTTGTTTTTTTTTTTTTTAATCCATTCTGATGTCCTTTGTCTTTTGTTTGGAGCATTTAGTCCATTTACTTTGAAAGTAATTTTTGAAAGATGGACTTAGTGCCATTGTGTTACCGGTAAAGTTGATGTTTCTAGTGATGTTCTCTGTTCCTTTCTAGTCTTTGTTGCTTTTATTCTTTTGTCCCCCACTCAAAGCATCCCCTTTAATGTTTCTTGCAGTGCTGGTTTAGTGGTCATGAACTCCTTTAGTTTTTATTTGGGGAACTGTATCTCTCCTTCTATTTTGAATGATAGTCTTGCTGGATGAGATATTGTTGGCTGCATTTTTCCCCATTCAACACATTGAATATATCATGCTTCTTTATTTTGGTCCATGTTTCCTTGGACAGATCTGTTATTAACCTGATCTATCTTCTCTTGTGGCTTAAGGACTTTTTCCCCCTTGCTGCTTTCAGGATTCTTTCCTTGTCTGTATATTTTGTGTATTTGACTATGATATGTCTTGATGGCAGTTGGCTTTTGTTGAATTTAGTGGGAGTTCTCTGTCCTTGGATTTCAATGTTGTGTCCTACCCAGATTAGTGAAGTTTTTAGCTATAATTTGCTTACGTAAACCTGCCCCTGTTTTTTTTCTCTTCTTCTTCTGGGACTCTTGTAATAAGAATGTTACGCTTTAAGGAGTTGCTGAATTCCCTAAGTGTTCATCTGTGATACAATATCTTTCTTTCCCTCTTCTTTTTAGCTTTATTATTTTCCATAGTTTTATCTTCTGTATCACTGATTAGTTCTTTTACTTCTTCCATTTGTGTTATCATGGAATCCAGTTGGATTTGCATCTCAGTTATAGCATTTTTAATTTTTGTCTGACTGGCTTTTAGTTCTTTTACTTCTGTAGTAAGGGATTCTCTAGTGTTCACTATGCTTTTTTCCAAGCCAAGTTAATATCCTCATAATTGTTTTTCTGTATTCTGTTCCAGACATCTTACTTATATCTGTATTGATTAAATCTCTGACAGTGACTTTTTCCTGTTCTTTCTTTTGGGGTGTATTCCTCCACCTTATCGTTTTGTCTAGGTCACTGTTTTTTGTGTGATTGTTAGGAAAGCCTGCTATATTACTGCTCCTGAGAATAATGGCTATATTAAGAAGAGGTTCAAAAAAGGGGTGGTCCTATATGTACTCTGCTGTTGGTTTTGGCTGGTCCTACCCTCAAAACAGTCCTCTGCAGAGTTCCGTCTTGCCTGCAGTGGGGAGTGTTTGGACCCTGTCCACTGTGTGACAAGTTTTAATTAGGTATATTTTGATCTACTTGTTAAAGAAGGTAGATCAGAGAGAGAGAGAGAGAGAGAGAGAGAGGGATCCTATTTCCTACAGATCCTATTTCCTACAGAGCTGAAGCTTTGCAATACTCTATGATGGGTAGACTTGGTGCCTGTGAGGTTTTTGTGGCAGTCTTCTGGGGGAGGGGCCTGTTGCACTGATTCTCAAGAGGACTTGCTCTAGCGGAGATGCACCTCTGGGGTACATGGGAATGGGGCTTGTTGTAAATGGCTCTAGTCTCCACGGGGGGAGGGGAGAGCACTGTGTTACTCACTGAATTTGGTCAGTGCTGATGGACGGGGGGGGAAGTGGAGTTCCTTATTTCTTTCATTCCTGGAGTGAGGAGTTTAGGTTTGACACTCTTCAGGAAGCAAACAATTACCCCTCTTGTGTAGTTGGCTTCTGTCAAATCCCTGCCTTCATCTTGTCTATGTCTGAGTTGTCTTTCTGTCATGTGGTGAAGTACTGTGTTTTTTTTTAAAGATTTATTTATTTGTTTGTTCATGATAGACAGAGAGAGAGAGAGAGAGAGAGAGAGAGAGGCAGAGACACAGGAGGAGGGAGAAGCAGGCTCCATGCCGGGAGCCCTATATGAGACTCGATCCTGGGACTCCAGGATCGCGCCCTGGGCCAAAGGCAGGCGCTAAACCGCTGAGCCACCCAGGGATCCCCAGAGTACTGTGTTTTATCTCAGACACAGCTGGGTTTTAAAACTCCAAATTTTAGGGACCCATGTAGCACAGACCAATCCTGATCCTTTGGGTGAAGGTCTCACTGCGCTTTTGCCATTTGTCACTTTGTCCCAGAAAAATGGTCACATAACTGTACAGTGGTATGGAGTTTATAGTGAAATGCAACAAAAAGCCAGCACCAAGGTTTGTTTCCTTCAGCTGGTGTCTTTGTTCCTATACTAGGAAACAAATGGCACATTGGCACTGCCAGTTCTTTTGTTCCCAGGGAGGCTGTGACACCAGTCACAAATGCACTCCAAGAAGGGGAACTGTTTCTCCCTTTGTGATCCAGGAGATCCTTAAAGCATGCTGCTAACTCCTAGGTTTCCGCCGTTCTTTCCTGCAGGAGCATCTCTAAGCCTGCCAGGGATAACTTCATCAATGATGTGGACTTCTAAAACTTCATACTTTGTGCTCTGCTGCTTATAATAACTTGCAGTAGTTAGCCCTCCTCCTCTCTCCAGTCAATAGTTTTGAGGAAGTCTTTCTTGTGCACTCCTCTTCCTGCTGCTTCACTCTTTTTCTCTCTCTTTGTCTCTTACTCTTCTCTCCATGATCAGGGCTCCATACCCTTCCCAGCACCTGCAGTTCTTTTCTATCCCAAATCAACTCTCCACAGCTTCTACCTTCTACAGGTTGGTCATTTTTCTACTTGTAGATGTGCAGTCTTGTTCTCTCAGTCCTCATATTGATTTCTTGGATGTTCCAAATTATTTGATATTTATCTAGCTGTGTTTGAGGGATGAGGCAAGCTCAAGTCCGGTCCCCCTACTCCTCCACCATCTTAACTCCTCTTGGATCTTTAATAGTTAAACATAAAGTACACCCCATTCCTTAACTTCCATGTTTTAATCACTTCTGTGAAATTTTTCTGATAGTTATCCAGACTCTGGTTACACACTTGGAGGTCAAGGTGGTCAGTCACTTACAAGGTAGCCCATTCCATTTTTGGACTTCTCTTATTTAGACAAAATGCAGTGTTATTTACATAATATGATATTTTAAAGTTAGACATATCTGTATTTGAATTCTGGCTCTACATCGTACTGGGTGATACTGAAGAAGTTGCTTTATCTCTTCAAAATTCAGTTAACAAATTCTCCTACATATATGCCTCTCCCTGGGCCCACATAGGAACTTGAGATCTTCTCAATATCACAAAATATCTCCATGTAGCCATACTTAATCAATTCTGAAAAAAGCTAATATTTTCAAAACTTTCAAGTCACCCAAGCTTATCCCAATAACAGGTCTTAACAGCTGACAGAATATGTCCCTCAGAAGCGGATGTTTTTTTCTTAAACTGTCTCTGCACTTTTTCTCATGCTGTGCCCAAAATCTGAAATGCCATTTCATTCTCTCAATTGATATAAACCCTATTCATTCTTCAGGGCAAGATTTAATTTCAGCCTCCATCATGAAGCCTTTCTTGATCATCCCAAATATAAGGCTCTCTCCAAACACATGGAATTGATCATACACATTAGAGCATTTGCCTGACTCATTAGACAAATTCCTTTCAAAGAAATTTCCTATTTTTGGCATATCTACTATATGCCAAAATTTATAGGCAATACAAAAATATAAATAAACAAGGTCTTTGAATTAGTACACAGAAATAATTAATGGACTTGAAACAAAACCAATAATGGAGCAACATAAAATTTTTTATTACTTTCAGGTGAACAGCATAATGATGTAACAATTCTATACATTTCTTAGTCCACATCAAGTTAAGTGTATTCTTAATACCCTTTATCTATTTCACCCATCCCCACCCACCTCCACTCTGGCAACCACCAGTTTATTGTGCATATTGAAGAGTCTTTTTGTGTGTGTGTTTTTAATTTGTTTATTCTTTCCTTAAGTTCCTCGTATGAGTGAAATCATATGGTATTTGTCTTTCTTTAACCTATTTCATTTAGCATTTTAGCCTCTAGGTACATCTATGTTGTTGTAAATGACAGTATTTCATTATTTTTTATGGCTAATATTCCATTATACATATATATCACATCTTTATCCATTCATATGGATACTTGAGTTGATTCCATAATTTTGGTAGTGTAAATTATGCTGTGATAAACAGGGCTGCATATATCTTATATATTTTTGATTTAGTGTTTTCATTTTCTTTGGGTAAATACCCAACAAAGCAATACAAATATTTTAATTGTAGCTTCTAGTAGGTGGTAGATATTGATGGTAAAGCCTGGGCAGTTTTGATCTGAAAAAAAGATGAGATATAGAGTGAAGGGAGGTTAAAACTGAGCAGGATAGGCTTGAGGGTTTCTTGGGACTAGGGATTCCAAGAACAAACTAAAAAGCTCAGAGCTAAAAGTGGCTGGAACTGGAAAAATAGGATTTTGTATGTTGGGACAACATGAAACTTCTGGTGTCTCCTCTGGCATGTAAAGAGTGGGAGTCATCACTCCTGTTCTCATAACAAGAAAAAAGGAACAAGCTAAACATCAATAGCCCTTCTTGTATTCACTGGAGAATTAAGATCTCAGAGTAAACTGCTACCCCCCTCCTTGGATAGTCAGACAGGGGAATACAGAGAATTACAACTTATTAGAGCTAAGACCAGGAGCAGAAACTGCCACTGGAAGCGATACTGGGTTAGGAAAACAAACTGTAATTGACACATTGCTAGAGGCTCAGTGTGGACAAGCTTGTGAGTTAAAAACTCCTGAGGGGACCAGTTTTAGGGGAGCTCCCATATTTTCATTATTTTTATCTCTAGGAGCCCTACCACATTTTCACAGTGAGGATCCAAAAAAAAAATTGCCTTGTGCTTCCAGCAGAGGAAAGGGGAAAGTAACCATTTTAAACTATGCCCAGAAAATTCTGCTCTTTTTAACAAGGCCTGCCCTCAAGGGAAACTATTCTAACAGAGCCAAACTGACTGGGATTTTACCAGAGCCAGTGTGACCTGAGGGAAAGGAAATACCAAACTCCAGCCCCCCACCTCTAGCCTTCTTGTCTCACCTAAGGAGAGGTAAAAACTAAGAAGCACTTGTGAAGATTATGGCTTAGTAATGGAGGTTCACTAAAAGACTGAGCCTTAATCATAGGACTATAGAATGCTTCCCTTCTCCCCACACCTTACCATTACATCAATAGTGCATCTGTATAATAACAGAGGAATGCAGCTGAAAGAACTGTGTCTCAGGGCAGTCCCGGTGGCTTAGCAGTTTAGTGCCACTTTCATTCCAGGGCATGATCCCGGAGACCTGGGGTCAAGTCCCACGTCAGGCTCCCAGCATGGAGCCTGCTTCTCCCTCTGCCTGTGTCTCTGCCTCTCTCTCTCTGTCTCTCATGAATAAATAAATAAAATCTTTTAAAAAAAATAACTGTGTCTCAGATGTTATTTAAGAAGTATTAACAGAAGAGAGAAATAAAAAACAAATTGATCAGAAGAAATTTTAGTCTCTGAGATCTACAGCTAAAGCAAATGGTAAACACAGTCAAACATCTACCAGATAGACATAAAACCTCACACTAAAAGCCTATTTACCTAAGTTCCTTTTACTTAGTAAATCATGACTGACTATTAGTAAAAAGTCAGACATACAAAAAAACAAAAAACACAGTTGGAAGAGACAGAGCAAGCACCAGAACCAGACTCAAATATAACAGAGATGTTAGAATTATCATCCTGAAAATATAAAGCAACTATATTAATATGGTAAGTGCTGTAATGGAAAAAATGAACAGCATGCAAGAACAGATGTATATCAGCAAAGATATGGAAACTGTTTCTTAAAGAATTAAAAGGAAGTGCTAGAAATAAAAAAATGTAACAGAAATAAAGAATAATATTTGATAGATCAAAATATAGGCTGAAGAAAGAATCAATGAATTTGAAGGATTGTCAATAGGAACTTGTAAGAGTAAAATGTAAACAAGAAAAAGAATGATAAAGACAGAACAGAATGTGAAATCTGTGGGACAATTACAAAAGGTGTAAAATATACACAATGCAAATACTAGTAGAAGAGAGAAAAGAGCAGAAGAAATATTCAAACTAACAATGACTGCAAATTTTCTAAAACTAATGAGATATCAATCTGGAGATGCAGGAATCTCACAGAACACCAAACAAGGTAAATACCAAAAAATATATTCCTTGGCATATCATAATCAAACTGGAGAAAATGAAAGACAAAGGAAAATCCTGAAAGAAGACAGATGAACAAAACACCTTACCTATAGAGGAGCAAGGGTAAGAATTACATCAGATTTCTCTTCAAAAACTATGCTAACAAGAAGAATGGAATGAAATATTTCAAGTACTGAAAAATAAAGCCCACAAACCTAGAGTTCTGTATCCAGGGAAATTATTCCTCAAAATTGAAAGAGAAATAAAATCTTTCTAGATAAAAGCTGAGGAATGTATCACCAGTAGATACGCTCAGAAGTTCATCAGAAATAAGGAAAATTATCCAACAAAAACTTGGATCTCCATTAAGAAAGAGTAATAGAGAAGGAATAAATGGAGGTAAAATAGAATATATTATTTTTTATTCTTGATTTATCTGATATATAACTGTTCAAAATAATAAAGTAACTGCATTTGGTAATTATAGTTTATGCATAAGTGAAATTAATGACACCAATGTTATAAAAGATAGGGAGAATGAATTGAGAATGCTTTGTTTTAAGGTATTTGTACTACCTGTGAAGTGGTATAGCATTATTTGTGATTTTTTTTGGAGGGTGTGTATTTAAAAGATTTTTTTATTTTAGTTAACAAACTGTTATATTCATTGTGCTTGGATGTACTCTGTACTAGGATTAGTTATAAATGTAAATTGCAACTTCTAGGGCCACTACTAAAAAAAAGTAAAAGAAGTACAATTGATATGCTAAGAGGAGAGGAAATAGGATATGAAATATTTAAGACCAGAGAAGGCTTAAATAGCATAACAAAAAAGAAACAAAGAACCAAAGCAACACATAGAAAACAGTAACAAATATGGTAGATATTAATCCAACTATCTCATAATCACTTTATATGTCAATGGTCCAAATACCCCAATTAAAAGACAATCTTAACAGTAATTCAAAAAGATATATCCACCCCCTAAATTTGTTGCAGCATTGTTGATAATAGCCAAGAGATGGGAGCAACCTAAGTGTCCATCAATAGATGAATGGATAAAGTAGATGTGACATATGTATAAATGAATATTATACAGCCATGAAAGGGATGAGATCTTGACATTTGCAATAATATGTATGTACCTAGAGGGTATTATGATAAGTGAAGTGAGATCTGAAAAATAACACAAATGAATAAACAAACAAAAACAGAATCAGACCTATAAATACAGAGAATAAACTGATTATTGTCAGAGGGAAGGAGGAAATGGGCAAAATGGGTGAAAGAGAGTGGAAGATACAGGCTTCCAGTTATAGAATGAGTAAGTCATGAAATAAAAAGCACAACACAGGGAATATAGTCAATAATATTGTAATAGTATTGTATAGTGACAGATGACAGCCACACCGATTGTAAGCATAGCATAAGGTACAGAGAAATTAAATCACTGTGCAGTACACCTGAAACTAATGTAACATTGTGTATCAACTTTAGTCAAATAATAAAGTTTAAAGACAGTCTTTTAGAGTGGATTTAAAAAAAAAGACTCAACTGTATCTTGTTTACAGGAAACCCACTTTAAATATAAAGACAAAGATATAATAAAAGTAAAGGAATAGAGAAAGATATACCATGCCAACATAATCAAAAGAATGCTGGAAAAGCTATAATAAAATATATATTTATTAAAATAAAAAAGACAAAGATGACTTCAAAGTAACGGAAATTATCAGGGATAAACAGGGGCATTATATAATGATGAAGGGGTCAATACTCCAAGAACACATAAAATCCCTAATATGCACGCATCTCACAACAAAGCATCAAAATACATGAGACAAAAACTTACAGAACTATAAGGAAAAATAGAAGAATTCACTATTATAGTTGGAGATTTCAACTCCTGTCTATCCAACAGGATAGATAGATCCAACAGGCAGGAAATCCATAAGGACACAATTGAATTGAACAGCACTATCAATCAACTGGATTACCAAATTATATAAGGATTTTATAGGATACTTTATTCAGTAACAGAAGAATGTACATTCTTCTCTAGCTCATGCAGAACATTTTCCAAGATAAACCCACATCATGGGTCATAAAACATACCTTAACCAGGAATAAGTAAATATAAATAAAACATACCTTTTCCAGGAATAGAAATTAAAAAAGTATGTTCTCAGATCTCAGTGGAGTTAAACTAAAAATAACAGAAAAATGGTTGGAAAACCCTGAAATACTTGACTATTATACAACACATAGACCAAAGAATTTTTATGTACACAACACATAGACCAAAGAATTTTCATGAGACATTTTAAAATATTTCACATTACATGAAAAAGTATAACATCAAAATTTGTGAGATACAGCAAAAGCAGCACTCAGAGGAAAATTTATCCTAGTGAATTCATATCTTAGAAAAGAAGAAAGATCTAAAATCAATAATCTAAGTTTCCACCTTAGAAAACTAGGAAAAGTGCAAATTAAATACAATATGAGCTGAAGAAATGAAGTAATGAAAATTAAAGCAGAAATCAATGAAATTGAGAATAAGAAATAGATAGAGAAAACTAACAAAACTGAAAGCTATTTCTTTGAAAAAATAATAAATTTGATAAACTTCTACCCAGGCTAAGAAAATAGAAGACACAAATTACTAATATTTGAAATGAAAAAGTGATCATCACTACCAATCCCACAAATATTTAAAAGACAATAAGGGAATATTATGAACAACTCTGTGACCACAAATTTTATAAACTAGATGAGATGGACCTATTCCTTGAAAGACACAATCTACCAAAACTCACACAGGAAGAGAGAGAATCTGAATAAGCCTGTGTCTAGTAAAGAAATTGAACCAATAATAAACTTCCAAAACAGAAGGTCCCAGACAGAGATGGTTCCACCGGCGAATTCTACCAAATATTTTAAAAAAGAACATACACCAAATTTCTATAATAGACGATGGAGAAAGAATATCTCTTAATGAATAATGTAACATGATATAATAGAAAGGACACAAGACTAGAGTTTTAGTCTTGGCTTATATTACTTACTAGTACATACAAATCCCTAAACGTCTTTGAGTCTCAGTTTCTTCATTAGTACAGTGTGGTTAATAACACTATTGTGGACTGAAATGTATCCCTCCAAAATTCACATATTGATGTCCTAACCCATACCATGTGACTGTACTTGAAGATAGAACCTTAAGGGAGGTAATTAAGATTAAATGAGGCATAAATGCCTCCTAATATACTAGAGGATTGGTGACCTCATAAGAAGAGACACTGTAGGCTACTCTCTCTGCACAAGCACAAAGGAGAGGCCATGTGAGGACATAATAAGAAGGCAGCCATCTACAAGCCAGGAAGAAAGATCTCACCAGAAACCATCCCTGGCACCTTGCTCCTGGACTTCTATCTTTCACAACTGTGTGAAAATAAATTTGTGTTGCTTAAGCCACCCAGTCTGTGGTATTTATTTATTTATTTATTTAATTTATGAGAGAGAGACAGACAGAGACAGAGACACAGGCAGAGGGAGAAGCAGGCTCCATGCAGGGAACCCGATGTGGGACTCAATCTGGGGACTCCAGGATCACACCGTGGGCCGAAGGCAGGCGCTAAACCGCTGAGCCACCCAGGGATCCCCTGTGGTATTTTTTTTAATGGCAGGTCCAGCAGACTAATACAAATATCTACCTCTTAGTGTTGTGAACACCAATTAAAAAAAATGATCTTTGAGGATGGCAATAGTTTATATAAATGTTGATTATTCTTTTTTTTATATTTATGATAGTCACAGAGAGAGAGAGAGAGGCGCAGAGACACAGGCAGAGGGAGAAGCAGGCTCCATGCACCGGGAGCCCGAAGTGGGACTCGATCCCGGGACTCCAGGATCGTGCCCTGGGCCAAAGGCAGGCGCCAAACCGCTGCGCCACCCAGGGATCCCAATGTTGATTATTCTTATAAATGCTCTTCCTTTTCCTATAATGAGGACATTTAAAACTGTAATAGTTCACTATGCTATATGCCTGCAACTTACTTACCTTTAATCTTCACTGTTTAATTTTCAGCACTCTAGTAAATCAATTGTTTGACAGATATCATCTTGATAATAGACTACAGAAAATTTGGGATGTAGGAAAAAACAAGGACAAAGTACATAGTCCCAATATTTTAGTCTAAAGAACATTCTTTTTTTAAGTTTTTAATTCCAGTTTACATACAGTGTTATATTAGTTTCGGGTGTACCATATAGTAATTGGATACTTCATACTGTTACCAGTGGATTTTTCACAGATGGGCTTTATTATGTTGAGGCATATTCCCTCTAAGCCTATTTTGTAAATGAGTTTTATCATGAATGGATAGGTGCTCTTTTCTTCATTGTTCTTATCCTTTCTCTTATTGATGTGACATATCACATTGATTGATTTGCAAATATTTAACGACCTTTGCAACCTAGGAATAAATCCCATTTGATTGTGGTGAATGACTTTTTAAATGTATTGTTGAATTTGGCTTCCTAGTAACTTATTGAGAACTTTTGCATCTATGTTCATCAGGGATATTGAACTATAGTTTTCTTTTTCAGTGGTGTCTTTATCTGATTTTGGTATCAGGGTAATGCTGGCCTCATAGAATGAATTTGTATGTTTTCTTCCCTTTCTTATTTTTTGTAAAGGTTTGAGAAAAATAGGTATTAACTTTTCTTTAAATGTTTGATAGATTTGTATTTCCCTGATGGCAAGTGATGCAGAGCATTTTCTTTTCTTTTTTTTTTTTTATTTTATAAATTAATTTTTATTGGTGTTCAATTTACCAACATACAGAATAACACCCAGTGCTCATCCCGTCAAGTGTCCCCCTCCGTGCCCGTCACCCATTCACCCCCACCCCCCGCCCTCCTCCCCTTCCACCACCCCTAGTTCATTTCCCAGAGTTAGGAGTCTTTATGTTCTGTGTCCCTTTCTGATATCTCCCACACATTTATTCTCCCTTCCCTTATATTCCCCTTCACTATTATTCATATTCCCCAAATAAGTGAGAACATACACTGTTTGTCCTTCTCCGATTGACTTACTTCACTCAGCATAATACCCTCCAGTTCCATCCACGTTGAAGCAAATGGTGGGTATTTGTTGTTTCTAATGGCTGAGTAATATTCCATTGTATACATAAACCACATCTTCTTTATCCATTCATCTTTCGATGGGCACCGAGGCTCCTTCCACAGTTTGGCTATTGTGGACATGGCTGCTAGAAACATCGGGGTGCAGGTGCCCCGGCGTTTCATTGCATCTGAATCTTCGGGGTTCTCATGTGCGTGTTGGCCATGTCTATGTCTTCCTCTGTGAGATTTCTGTTCATGTCTTTTGCCCATTTCATGATTGGATTGTTTGTTTCTTTGCCATTGAGTTTAATAAGTTCTTTATAGATCTTGGAAACTAGCCCTTTATCTGAAATGTCATTTGCAAATATCTTCTCCCATTCTGTAGGTTGTCTTTTAGTTTTGTTGACTGTATCCTTTGCTGTGCAGAAGCTTCTTATCTTGATGAAGCCCAAAAGTTCATTTTTGCTTTTGTTTCTTTTGCCTTCTTGGATGTATCTTGCAAGAAGTTACTGTGGCCGAGCTCAAAAAGGGTGTTGCTTAAAAAAAAAAAAAAAGGTGTTGCTTGTGTTCTCCTCTAGGATTTAATGGAATCTTGTCTCACATTTAGATCTTTCATCCATTTTGAGTTTATCTTTGTGTATGGTGAAAGAGAGTGGTCTAGTTTCATTCTTCTGCATGTGGATGTCCATTTTTCACGGCACCATTTATTGAAGAGACTGTCTTCCAGTGGATAGTCTTTCCTCCTTTATCGAATATTAGTTGACCATAAAGTGGAGGGTCCACTTCTGGATTTTCTATTCTGTTCCATTGATCTATGTGTCTGTTCTGGTGCCAGTACCACACTGTCTTGATGACCACAGTTTTGTAGTACAACCTGAAATCTGGCATTGTGATGCCCCCAGCTATGATTTTCTTTTTTAAAATTCCCCTGGCTAAAAAAAATAAAAATAAAAAAAAATAAAATTCCCCTGGCTATTTGGGATCTTTTCTGATTCCACACAAATCTTAAAATAATTTGTTCTAACTCTCTGAAGAAACTCCATGGTATTTTGATAGGGATTGCATTAAATGTGTAAATTGCCCTGGGTAACATTGATATTTTCACAATATTAATTCTACCAATCCATGAGCATGGAATATTTTTCCATCTCTTTGTGTCTTCCTCAATTGCTTTCAGAAGGGTTCTATAGTTTTCAGGGTATAGATCCTTTACCTCTTTAGTTAGGTTTATTCCTAGGTATTCAGGAAAATACAAATCAAAACCACAATGAAATACCACTTCACACCAGTGAGAATGGGGAAAATTAACAAGGCAGGAAACCACAAATGTTGGAGAGGATGCGGAGAAAAGGGAACACTCTTACACTGTTGGTGGGAATGTGAACTGGTGCAGCCACTCTGGAAAACTGGGTGGAAGTTCCTCAAAGAGTTAAAAATAGACCTGCCCTACAACCCAGCAATTGCACTGCTGGGGATTTACCTCAAAGATTCAGATGCAATGAAATGCTGGGACACCTGCACCCCGATGTTTCTAGCAGCAATGTCCACAATAGCTAAACTGTGGAAGGAGCCTAGGTGCCCATCGAAAGATGAATGGATATAGAAGATGTGGTTTATGTATACAATGGAATATTACTCAGCCATTAGAAATGACAAATACCCACCATTTGCTTCAAGGTTGATGGAACTGGAGGGTATTATGCTGAGTGAAATGAGTCAATCGGAGAAGGACAAACATTATATGTTCTCATTCATTTGGGGAATATAAATAATAGTGAAAAGGAATAGAAGGGCAGGGAGAAGAAATGGGTAGGAAATATCAGAAAGGGAGACAGAACATGAAGACTCCTATCTCTGGGAAACAAACTAGGGGTGGTGGAAAGGGAGGAGGGTGGGGGGTGGAGTGAATGGGTGACGGGCACTGAGGGGGGCACTTGACGGGATGAGCACTGGGTGTTATTCTGTATGTTGGCTTATTATTTAAAAATAAATGTTTGATAGAATCCGCCTTTGAAGCTATCAGGCCCTGGACTTTTGTTTGTTTGGAATTTTTTGATTACTGGATCAATTTCTTTTTTTCTTTGTTTGTTTATTCACTAGAGACACACACACACACACACAGACAGAGACACAGGAAGAGGGAGGAGAAGCAGGCTCCGTGCAGGGAGCCCAAGGCAGGACTTGATTCCGGGACCCTGGGATCACGCCCCGAGCTGAAGGCAGACGTCCAACCACTGAGCCACCCAGGCATCCCACTGGCTCCATTTCTTTGCTGGCTATTAGTCTGTTCAACTTTTTTCTTTCCTCCTGTTTCAGTTTTGATGGTTTATATGTTTCTAGGAATTTATCCATTTCTTTTAAATTTTCCAATTTGTTAGCATGTAGATTTTCATAATATTCTCTTATGATCATTTGTATTTCTGTAGTTTTGGTTGTTATTTCTCCTCTCTCATTTGTACTTTTATTTGAGTCCTTTCTCTTTTTTTCTTGATAAACCTAGCTAGAATTTTGTCAATTTTATTGATTTTTTTTAAAGAAAGTAACCCCTGGTTTCATTGATCTATTATTTTTAAAGTTTCTATATCATTTATTTCGGCTCTAATCTTTATTACTTCCTTCTTTCTGCTGACTGTAGTTTTTGTTTGTTCTTTTTCTAGCTCCATGAGGTATAAAATTAGGTTATTTATTTGGGATTTTTTCTTGCTTCTTGAGGTAGACCTGTATTGCTATAAACTACTCTCTTAGAACCACTTTTGCTGCATCCTAGAGGACTTGGGCTGTTGTGTTTACATTTTGATTTTTTTCCGTGTATTGTTTAATTTCTTCTTTGATTTTCTGTTGGCCTGTTCATAATTCAGTAGCATGTTTTTTAAGCTCCATATATTTGTCATCTTTTCAGATTTTTTTCTTGTGGTTTACTTCTAGTTTCATGGTGATGTGGTCAGAGAATATGCAGGGTATGATTTTGATCTTTTTGAATTTGTTGAGGTTTGTTTTGTGGGTTAATATGTGATCTGTTCTGGAGAATATTCCATGTGCACTTGAGAAGAATGTGTATTCTGCTGTTTTAGGATGGAATGTTCTGAATACCTCTCATCTTACCTACCATCTCTTCCATTGTGTCAGTCAAAGCCATTGTTTCCTTGTTGATGTTCTGTTTAGATAATCTGTCCATTGATGTGAGGTAATAAAATCCTCTTTTATTGTATTATTAATTCCTTTATGTTTGTTATTAACTGTTTATGTATTTGAGTGCTCCTACGTTGAGTGCATAAATATTTATAATTGTCATATCTTCTTGTTGAAGTGTTCCCTTTATTATTATTATTATTCCTTCTTTGTCTCTTGTTACATTCTTTGTTTTTTTTAATTTTTTATTATTTTATTTTATTTTTATTTTTTTTAAGATTGTATTTATTTATGAGAGAGAGAGAGAGAGAGAGAGAGAGAGAGAGAGAGGCAGAGACACAGGCAGAGGGAGAAGCAGGCTCCATGCAGGGAGCCTGCTGCCGGACTCGATCCCAGGACTCTGGGATCACGCCCTAGGCTGAAAGCGGCACTAAACCACTGAGCCACCCGGGCTGCCCTCTTTTTTTTTTTTAAGATTTTATTTATTTATTCATGAGAGGCAGAGAGAGAGAGAGAGAGAGAGAGAGAGGCAGAGACACAGGCAGAGGGAGAAGCAGGCTCTGTGCAGGGAACCTGATGTGGGACTCGATCCCAGGACTCCAGGATTACGCTCTGGGCCGAATGCAGGCGCCAAACCGCTGAGCCTCCCAGGGATCCCCACATTCTTTGTTTTAAAGTCTATTTTGGGGGAGGAAGGGCAAGATGGCGGAAGAGTAGTGTCCCCAAATCACCTGTCCCCACCAAATTACCTAGATAACCTTCAAATCATCCTGAAAATCTACGAATTCGGCCTGAGATTTAAAGAGAGACCACCTGGAACGCTACAGTGAGAAGAGTTCGTGCTTCTATCAAGGTAGGAAGAAGGGGAAAAAGAAATAAAGAAACAAAAGGCCTCCGAGGGGGAGGGGCACCGCGAGGAGCCGGGCTGAGGCAGGGACGAGTGTCCCCAGGACAGGAGAGCCCCGTCCCGGAGAAGCAGGAGCTGCACCAACCTTCCCGGGCAGAAAGGGGCTCGCAGGGAGTTGGAACAGGACACAGGAGGGCGAGGATCCCCTCGGGATCCCTGGGACGCTAACAGACACCTGCTGGCACAGGAGAGTGCACCGAGCTCCCTAAGGGCTGCAGCGCGCACAGCGGACCCAAGCAGCTCCATGGGGCTCGGGAGCGGCTCCAGGGAGGGAGCTGTGGGGCGGGAGCGCGAATCCAACAGCGCAGGCCCCGGAGCAGAGGGCGCCGGGACACAGCCCAGGATCCGGCCTCCCCCGGGACAGGCAGAGGCCCGGAGGGCCCAGGACAGCAAGGACACTCCTGCCCCGAGCTGAGCAGATCAGCGGCCCCGCCCCGGAGCCTCCAGGCCCTGCAGACGGAGAGCCCCTTAGTTCCTGCTGAGGCTGAATCCAGGCTTCCAGAGTTGCCATAGCAACTGCGGCTGTTCCTCCTGGGGCCTCACGGGGTAAACAACCCCCACTGAGCCCTGCAGCAGGCAGGGGCAGAGCAGCTCCCCCAAGTGCTAACACCTGAAAATCAGCACAACAGGCCCCTCCCCCAGAAGACCAGCTAGACGGACCAGTTCCAGGGGAAGTCAAGGGACTTAAAGTCTACAGATTCAGAAGATACTCCCCCGTGTTTTTTGTTTTTTTTCTTTTTTCTTTTCATTTTGATTTCTGAATGCTTCCCCCACGCCCCTTTTTTTTTACCTTTCTTTCTTTTTCTTTCTCTTTTCTTCTCTTTTTCTCCTTTTTCTTTTCTTTTTCTTTTTTCTCTTTCTCTTTCCTTTTCTTCTCTGTCTCTCCTTTTCCCAATACAACTTGTTTTTGGCCACTCTGCACTGAGCAAAATGACTAGAAGGAAAACCTCACCTCAAAAGAAAGAATCAGAAACAGCCCTCTCTCCCACAGAGTTACAAAATCTGGATTACAATTCAATGTCAGAAAGCCAATTCAGAAGCACTATTATACAGATACTGGTGGCTCTAGAAAAAAGCATTAAGGACTCACGAGACTTCATGACTGCAGAATATAGATCCAATCAGGCAGAAATTAAAAATCAATTGAATGAGATGCAATCCAAACTAGAAGTCCTAACGACGAGGGTTAACGAGGTGGAAGAACGAGTGAGTGACATAGAAGACAAGTTAATGGCAAAGAGGGAAACTGAGGAAAAAAGAGACAGACAATTAAAAGACCTTGAAGACAGATTAAGGGAAATAAATGACAGCCTGAGGAAGAAAAACCTACATTTGCATTATAAATGTTTCTCCATCCTCTCATTTTCAATCTTTGGGTGTCTTTTGATCTATAATGCATCTCTTGTAGGCAGCATATACATGGGTCTTGTTTTTTCAATATTTTCTATCACCTTATGTCTTTTGTTTGGAGCATTTAGTTTATTTACTTTCAAAGTAATTGATACATATGTATTACTTTGAAAGTAAATAAAATTGATACATATGTATTTGAAAGTAAATAAAATTGATACATATGTATTTATTGCCATTTTGTTACTTGTTTTGTGCTTATTTCTGAAAATTTTCTCTTGTCTTTCCTTATCTTTCTCTAGAAAGCAGATATCCTAACCTAGGTTGTGACAATGGAACATACTGGCCTGTGGGATCCCCCAAATTTTAAAGTGTCCTTTGTAAGTTACTCTTAAGGTCTCAGTTGGGACCTGTATTAAAGACTAGAACATACCTCCAAGTCCTTTCCATTTTTTCTTTCTTCCCTCTGTAACTCCAAAGTATCAAAGCTACATGCTCTTTGTTTTTTTCTTCAAAGGCATTATCCAGGCACCAAAAACAGAAATGGAAAGAGACAGGTTTAGTCCAAAGTACCAGTTTCCATTACCTTTAGCTGCCTCAATGGTTTTTCTTAGGGGGTAGAGTTTCTCACACTTGGTCTCAAGCCCACAGTATATGCAATACTTCAAATTGCTTGCGACGTATTAGAGTGATTGCTTAGGAATTATGAGTTTCTCATATATTAAAAGAAGCCTGAATACTTCTTATAGAGGCACTGAACTAAAGAGGAGAATAGTTTTCAAAATTCCTACTTGTCATGGAGTTATACTGCAATGTTGAAAATGTTCTGTTTTACATGACACACAAAGATGCACAGTCACAGACTATATTGAAAATGATAGATTCCAAGAATGTTGTTCAAAGTCCTCCATACTCTGGTCCTGGCCTGTTTTTCTGTTCTAATCTCCTATTATGCTTACTCTTTCAGTTTAGTTCCATATATATTTATTTGAATGTTTGTGATATACTTACCGGACACATCCTAGGCCCTGTAGATAACTCAGAGACTTATATAGCCTATAGTCCCTTTCAAGAAGCACAAAAACTCATAATCTCAGAAGGGAAAATTCTAAAGTGTCTTGCATGGTTAATGGGATTATAGGAGCTTGCTCCATGTAAAGAAGTCATGCATGAGGGAGTGTGAGCCACCCCTGTTCCATTCTTGGCCACTGGTTTTTCTGACAGGCTTAGGCTCTCTATGGCTTAGGAGGCTATAGAGAATAAAGAGATCTTAGATATGTGGAGTGTAAGTTGTGGGTTCCAGCCCTGTTGTCCTGATTTTGGGTAAGTCACTTCTTGCAAGATATACAAAGTAATATTATTTTCCTGCTTACCCCTAGAGAAGAATTGAACAAACTTCAAAGAATGAGGTGTAACCATCAATGAATTTTTTCCCTATATTGAATATTTGTTCCTAAATAGGAGTTTTGGCCCTTCCAATAATTTTGAAAGAAGCTTGGAAAGCATGAAATGTGCTGACATTCCAGCAGTTTTGGTGTGTGCAACCTGTAATCATCTAGGAATGCAATTCTGGGTATATCAGGTATCCAAATTCCACCTGTGTTTCTCCTGGATGTCCCATTTGGCCCTAAGACATCTGCTATAACAGACGTGTGCGTGTTTTGCCTGATAGAAGGAAAGATGTCTGGGTGAGGGAAGGGGGTACTGCTGCTGTAGGTCAAAGTAATTTGAGATAGCAGGTATTGGAGGTTCTGCACTCTTAGCAGTGTGCCCCATTCCTTCAGGGATTTCCAAGGCAAAGGGTAGAGATGAGATGTAAAGAAGAAAGAATGGAAAACCTACTCCTCAAATCGAGCTTTGGTATTTGGAAAAAGGATGTTTGGGAGGTCGATACTTGGATTCTAGTCCCAGTTCTGTCATTGACTTGATGTGTGACCTTGGGAAATTAATTTCTTAGTTCTGACCTTAAGTTTTCTTATATTAAAAAAAGTAGTTGGGTGAACTGAATTCCAAGGTACCTTCTCACTCTGACCTTCAATACTTTGGGTCCTCAAAGTTCTTTAGAGAGTGAGAAATACCAAGACTGTCAGATATCATAAACAGAAAGTTAAGGAATATAAAAGAAAATAATTTTACAGTACAAAAGCAAAGTATGAATTGGTGCATTGTGTTATAAGTATTTTACTCTATGTACTTTCCATCTTTTCCAGGATAAATATCTTGTCCAATTTTTTCTAGAAACAATCCAAATATCCTGGTAATTGCAATGTTTCACTATTCGAATTAAATCTCCTAAACTGGGATCCCTGGGTGGCGCAGCGGTTTGGCGCCTGTCTTTGGCCCAGGGCGCAATCCTGGAGACCCGGGATCGAATCCCACATCGGGCTCCCGGTGCATGGAGCCTGCTTCTCCCTCTGCCTGTGTCTCTGCCTCTCTCTCTCTCTCTCTCTCTCTCTGTGTGACTATCATAAGTAAATAAAAAAAATAAATCTCCTAAACTGCCTCATTCAATCAGAAAGGATTTCAGAACATCTTTTTTTTTTCACTAGAAAATCAGAGAGGGAGACAAACCATAAGAGACTCAACTATAGGAAACAAACTGAGGGTTGCTGGAGAGGAGGTGAGGGAAATGGGGTAACTGGGTGATGGATTAAGAAGGGTACATGATATAATGAGCACTGGGTGTTATATGCAACTGATGAATAACTTAACTCTACCTCTAAAGCTAATGATACACTCTATATTAATTAATTTAAATAAAATAAAATTAAAAAGAAAAAAGCAATGCCTTATATTTTGCATCAGAAAACATGGTTGCCATAACTCTGTAGCACTCACCTTATCTTTCCTCTCTAGGCTTTTTTCTTATGCATATCAAGTTTTTCATTGGTATAAATAATATTCAAAGCAATTGAAACTTTCTATAAGTATAATCTGTTTGGATCACGTATTACTCACAAAAGACATGTGTTTGGAAATATAAAGAACCATGCTTAAAACTAAACATTTGTGGTGGATGCTTGGAATAGACAAAGAGGCAAACTAGACTTCTCTATTGTAAGATTCTAGACATAATTATAGGACAGAAGAATCTGAGGAGTGGGGAGGAATAGCAGCAGAAGCAGAGAGAAGGAAGTTTCAAATATCTTTTTTATATGGCCTCTCCTGGTGGAGATTAGGAGCCAGAAGTTTTGGACTAACATGAAGTAGAAGGTAAATGATGCCTGCCTGAATTTTTGTCTGTAGTGCAAACCTTTCCTGAGTCCCAGACTAGAATTTCAAACTGCCTGTTCCATCTCTCAATATGGCACCTCAAACTCATTTATCTTCCCTTTAAAACCTTTTTTTTTCTCCTGAATTCATTGTTTCTATTACTGGCACCACCATTTTTTTCCCAATCACTAAGACTTATAACTTTGGCAATATCTCTGATTTTTCCATTGCCTCACTAAATCCAGTCAGTTGCCACACTGTGTGGATATTCCTCCATAATCTCTCTCATGAGCAAAGATTCCTATGCATATTCGCTACCACCACCTTTATTTAGGCTTTCATAACTTCTCATTTCAAAGATTTTAATAACCCTTTTATCTGGTCCATTCCTTCTAAACCTTATCAACTTCAATCAATAAAAATCTAGAGAAAACTTCAGCTTAGTTTCTTTTCCCACCAGTAGCTCCACCAGTAGTGTTAGATTAAGTTTATGGGATTATGATATTCTCAATTTATATTGGTACATGCGCATTTTTTAATTGAGAGACATGAATAAAGAAGATGTGGTATGTGTATACAATGGAATATTACTTAGCCATTAGAAACAACAAATACCCACCATTTGCTTCGACGTGGATGGAACTGGAGGGTATTATGCTGAGTGAAATAAGTCAGTCGGAGAAGGACAAACATTATATGGTCTCATTCATTTGGGGAATATAAAAAATAGTGAAAGAGAATAAAGAGGAAAGGAGAAAAAATGAGTGGGAAATATCAGAAAGGGAAACAGAACATGAGAGACTCCTAACTCTGGGAAATGAACAAGGGGTGGTGGAAAGGGAGGTGGGCAGGGGGTGGGGGTGACTGGGTGCTGGCCCTGAGGGGGGCACTTGATGGGATGAGCACTGGGTGTTATGCTATATGTTGGCAAATTGAACTCCAACAAAAAAATAATAATTGTGAAACACACACACACACACAAAAGAATGAGAGACATGAATAAGGTATAGCATCAGTTTGTAGGACTTCCTGAAATAATAGATGGAGGAAATTTCAAGAGTTTTAAGTGGACTAAGATAGTTGCATAATTACATTTGTGTCTCACTCTGAAGCACTCCCATTGTATATTTTATCTCCTAATTTGGATGTTAAAATAGACCCAACATCTGTAGCTTTCCCCTTGGCCACAACATAAGATTTTATCTTCTTTGTTTCTTTTTTAATACATCTGTATCAGCTGAATGCTTTCTGTTGCTTTTTTGCTCTCTAGCCTCATCTGATCCATATCACAGATGTTGGGAGTTCAGGGATTCCCCTTAGGTTTTAGTGTCTCCTCATTACCAGCCTTGGCCTCTTACTACAGACATGTTTCCATCACTCACAATGTACTTGGCCATGTGGCAGCTTTGCTGATGGGCTCTGCAGCCATCTCCCACAAACAGGCCAAGAGGTGACATTCAATCTATCCAGAGTATACTTTTATCCTGCCAAAGCTGTAAAACTGTCTAGAATTGTAGTCCCTTCCAGTTATGTGCACCAAAGCACCTGCCAATATAATTAATCAGTTTCCTAATGATTTCATGGTACATCAGATAGAGCTCAGGTGACTTGTAGTAAGGAAAGTAAGGCCATAGCAGCACTGAGCTGGTTTGAGCTTAGAGATTCTGAAACTCTTAAGCACAATGCATAAGAAGTCCATTGAGTGTTTCTGGAATCTGTCCCAAAGACCAGAAAATATCTAGGCAGAGGCAAAATAAAGGTTAGGAGAACACAGATGTCCTAGCTCTCATGCAAAGGCTGCCTCCTCAGTGAGGGTTGTGGGGTGACCTAGCCCAGTCACCCCATGGCTGCCATTTAGTCAGTAGGCCTGCTTGTCGGGATCTAGGGGCAGCTCTAGAGGGCTCGCCAGTGTCTCAGGCATGTACAATGTTTTCACCTAACTCAAACCACATGCAGAAGGATCGTGTCATACTTGGCATATAACCATTCAAGAAAGGCATGAGAGGGTGTCCAGACCTTAACTTGTTTGAACAAATGTTCAAAAAACATTTCTAAGGGAATATTCCAGAAAAACATACTCAAGGTCTTAAAACAGATGTTCAGCCTCTAGGAGGATTGTGTTGCTTCACAGCCATTATTATTGAAAGCTGTAAGTAGAACGAAATCACGTCAGGGTTTGAACTATGGTGACTTTTCAGATCTTTTCTTGTAGCTTTCTTGTGGGCCAGGAGAAGGGTGGGTTAGATAACAGAGGCTAATGCTAAGGCGACAGCATTCTGTTGTCTTTTAGTGCCTTGGCTTCAGATTTAGGCAGGCAAGGGCATAGACCCCTGACTAGCTGACTTAATCTCTAAGAGCCTCAGTTTCCTCATTTGTAAAATGAGGACAATAACACTGCTCAGTTGGTAGGTTTCTGAAGAGGACTAAAAGGAAATATAATATATGAAGAGTTTGAATAGTGCACATCATGTATTAAGCACTCAACAAGTCCTAAATAATATTAACATTACTACTAGAAGTACTTTTACCTTTACCACTTCTTCTAATACTATAACTACTACAACTATGCAACAACTACGAGAACAACAACAACAACTACTACTACTACTACTACTACTACTATTGGTAATGAGGGTTTTTCCCAAATAAGTTGAGAAGTTGAATACCTCAAGATCATTATTTTCTAGCATGTGTAGAAGGTAGCAGTATCAAGGAAAATTGCAGGACTATAATTCTAGCTAGGAATAGAATAAATACCAGAACAGTGCAGGAACTTGGAATTATATTTCTCTTATCTCAAACCCAAACTCTTCCACTCTTCATTAGTTTGCTGTGTGATGTAGCCCAACCCACTTTAGATCTCTGGGTTTCAGTAACTACCCTTGAAATTAAAATGCCATTGACACTTATTTGCAAATCACCTGGCCTATACCAGAGGCCTAACCTGTGAATGGAATATGATATAAACAAACTGGTCCACATGGGGCATGGCACCAGCCTCTAAAATTTCACCAAGCTAACTGGCTCCTAATTCAGAGACAT
The DNA here is from genome assembly GCF_905146905.1 of Nyctereutes procyonoides. Taxonomy (NCBI): domain Eukaryota; kingdom Metazoa; phylum Chordata; class Mammalia; order Carnivora; family Canidae; genus Nyctereutes; species Nyctereutes procyonoides. Next base: position 58,170,707 of record NW_026575125.1, on the reverse strand, counting down.
GCTATAACCACTACCAGGATTTTTGTTAACCACTGCCAGTGATAGCTTGAACTCATTGTCACTGGGAGCCTAGTCTTACTTTCAATATAGCCATCCCTTGTTATTTCACATTTGCCCATCTACATTTGGTCATCCATAATGACTCTTAAAGAAATTTAATTCATCCATCCATCCATTCCACAAATAATTATTGGGCAACTACAACATAACAGACATTGTTCTCAGCACTGGGGATATAGCAGTGAATAAGGCAGACAAAAGTCCCTGGTATTATGAAGCTTATAGTCTAGCTACCTAGTCTGGCCAAATGCAATATTCCAAGAAACATTATTGAGGTAAGTTCAGTTTACCTTTTTGAAACAAATTATGGTCAATACTTTTCAATTGAACATGCTTTCTGGGAGGCAGGGTTGGGTGGAGAGGGAAGAGATGGCCTTGAATCTAGCCTGAGAAAAGGCTCAAGAGGGTGGTTTGGGAAAAGGCTTTAATAATAATATGACTATATTTTGATTTATCAGATGAATCTGGTTTATATCAATTATGTATCTAATATATATTGTATAGCTTATGTATATTGAATGCATCACCTTTTGAAATATGATAGAAAGTAATGTGAGTTTTTTAAGTAATGTGACTTTTAATTGTGTAGTTCATAAACTGACTCTGAAGGCAGCTCCAAAAACATTTCAAAAATATTCTGAACAATAACAGCATAATCATAAATAGGTAGATAGATAGATAGATAGATAGATAGATAGATAGATAGATAGATAGATCCATCCCCAAGGGGACTGCTTTGAAAGGTACAATATGCATTTGGATGTACAAGTTCTAGTATATTCTTAAAATAAATATTAAATTAGCAGTCAATTTGTCTAAAAAACATTGAAGTAAGGAAATGAGTTAGATTTTTATATGTATTTATTATGTTTGGACTTAAAGTCATACAATTCAGTAAGCAGTTATAAAATTAGCTTACTTTTAAAAACACTGAATCAAATTTTTCTTCTCACCTTGGTTCATTCAGTTGGTTTATTCATAGTTTTTTTGCATATGGGTCTTAAAAAGTACAAAATGGTTATTTGGCCACTACCTATGCTGTGTTACATTTTCAATATGCACATCAACTTTCTGGTTATATGACAAGTCTGAAGAAATACTGCCTTCTGATTTAATGCTAATGTGTGATCAAATTCCTTGTAATTTAACTGGTATTTATGTTACAGGCAGAATGTTAAATCAGGAATTGTAAACAATTCCTAGGCAATGTATATAATGTTTGTAAGTCATTCCTAGAAATTGTTCACAATGCCTGTAACATATATGCAACTAGCAACATGCCTGAAAAATATAAGAAAACTTCAAGATGCAAACTGGCCATCCCCGTGCCATCCCTGAATTATAACATTTGCTTTAATAATTCTAATTATTTATCTGTTTGTATATCTAGATGTTAATGATAACTCTAGTAATAATAGAGTTTATTTTCATAGCTCTCATGGATTACTAGATTTTTACTAGTTATTGGGTGATACAGAGCTTTGGACAGGCTCATTTTAAGAGGAACTAGGAATAAAAGAAACAAATAAATAAGAATAAAGGGAATCTTGTTTGCCAGGTATCCTATGGCCTCATCCAAATATTCTTATTCCTGTTCTCAAGCTCCCTTGCCTTTTTCCCCAGATCATTAGACTCTATCCAAGTAGTTTTTGATACCCTAATGCCGTCAAACTTTCCTAGGCCACTCAAAAGAAGTCTAATAACTTTACAAACCTCACTATGTTTACTTACTTACTTATTTTTTTAACCTCACTGTGTTTAAACATGAAACTTTTTGCCTGTTCCTGTTCACTTCCCACTAATGGGCCTCAGTGTCTCTCCATGGCATAATTGTTTCATTCTACATATTTGGTTCCTGTTTATTTTCATTTACATTTTGAAATTATCTACATTTTGGTTTATGTTAGCATTGTGTGCTATGGATTATATCTACCCAACTACCCCCAAACCAATTTGGAAGTGAAGAAAAAAAAGTTGAATTAGTCCAGCCTTTGAGTGTTAAGGTCATATTAGATCACTGATTGGAATTCTTTACCCTCTCTAATTGGAGCATTTCTAGTCCATTTAGACAACTAAACTGATTTGGTAAACTTCTGATTGACCAATGGAACTGGAACCCAGCAAGATGAGGCCAGGAAATGAATTGGCAAGATAGGATGTAGGATCAAGAAAGAAACTTCTGAGTGACAGAGCAAAGCCTTCTGATGATTGACCTCAGAATCTAGTATAGGTGCAAAGAAGTTGGTTGGTATGGAAGATGCTCCTAAGTAGGATTTGACAGCCATAAAAATGGGCCCTTTAATCTACTTAGATAATGACCATTATTCCATTTCTATCACCATTGTATCCAGATATGATCCATCTGTATCCAGATATGACCCATCTGTTCTAAACCCCACGCAGTCCTATCTCCTCTGTTGCAGTCCTGCTAGTTGCTTCAGGCCACACTGGTATGTCTTTTGCTTGAACTCCTCTAGCTCTTATTTAAGTTCATTTTGCCTCTAACACTGAGCTGCACTATATCTAAATATTTACTGTGTGATATTTTCATGTATGCCTTATACTTATGGTGACCATATTTTCCAAACCCAAAATTAAAGCACATCATTTTAAAATTTAGGTAGACTATTTGAAATTAATAGTAACCTAGAAAACAAATGCTTATTTCCTTCTATGTCACTTACCTATTAAATATTAGCTGCTATTGATGTATTGGCTGCTAAAGATAAAGAAGAACGTAAGTTGGCATCTACTAAGTTACAAATAAAGGACCCTGATATTCTTTGCAGTGTCCAATAGAGAAAGGTATTGTACAAATGCCTTATCACTGTGTGTGAGGAATGATATAAGAATCCTGAAAAAAAACAACAACAACAAAAAAAAGAATCCTGAAAAAGAAGAAAAAACTGGGAAATGAGAAGGGTAACAGAAAGTATCAGTAGCAAAAGATATTATATAAGGATCATATCATATAAAGATAGTCTAAAAAGATGGGAACTTGTTATTCAGAAAGACAGAAATGAAAGAGGTTTCACTGAAGTCTGTAAGGATGTGGATTAGGTGAATTGGATTCCCCAAATTCTAGAATTTGTTTGTTTACAAAACTCTAGAATCCTTCACTGGGCTGCCCATATTCCTGAATACCAAAATTTCAAGTAAATTTAGGAAAATAGGGTGATAAATGCATGGAACTTGCTATTATTTTAAGAGGTAGTACAGGATGAGAACATAGCTTAGAAATGAGTTTAGGTACATACAAGGCTGGCAGGTCCATAAGGGATATTAAACTATTTTTATCCATTAATTTTTAGCTCAATTAGTTATTGAGATAACTAGTTAATTCATTGTGAAGCAAAAAGAAGCCATTTTATCTATAGAGTCAGACATGCTGACAGCAACAAGAAGGGGTAGCTTACAATGAGGAGGAAGTAAAAGAATTATTTAAGACTAGTAATCTGGAATCAGTTTAGGGACTAATTTACTTACACACCTTAGCTTCACCTGAGAGTAACAAAGCATAGTTCAGAAATTCATGCTTTTAATATTCCTTTTGAGTCATTAAGATAAACAAATTATATTCTATCTACTTTATGTGGAATTCATGATTCTTACAAGTAAGGATCTAAGATCCTTATCCTAATCAAATTGGAAAGCCTCACCACAACACCTTGGATTTTTCTCATACTGAGAAAAAAGGTTATAAGATATAAATGATCTGCAAACATAAGAAGCAGTTATTTGGGGAAGTAATAGTCCAGATGATGAAAGGCAAGAGAGGATACTCTTGCTAATAAAGTTTATTGGCATTTTAAAGGTTACAAACAGAAACATGGTGATACAGTGCTCTTTTGTCCTTTCTGCCAAATGATAGTAGCATTTCTTGGCAATTCAGGGCAACTAGAGAGCTTTGAGGTCCAGCACAAAGAGAGTAATGGTTCTAGATATTCTTTATATTGAAATTTATCAACATATCCTGGAATCTTTAAGGAAGCATTTTAAAATTTAGTTTCTCTATACTGGACAATATACATGATTAAGGGCCAAGGAGAGAGTGGCATTTGGAGGCCATCCTTCACTATGATAGTCTGCAAACCAGACACAGAGTAAGTGGCAGTATGTTAACAAAAACTGAAATCAGGAGATAAACACTTTTCTTCTTGTGGTGAGCCACTGAGTAAATTTAGAAGATTTATTAGTGAAGTTGGTTTTGTCCCTTCTCATGAGGCTAAGCCATGTTCCTAATTATGCCCAACTTCGTAAATGATCTTGCACCAAATGGTTTATGTTGTATTTGGCACCAGTGATCTGGTCCTAGTAAATGTTAAGCTCATTGAGGGTAATGTCTATATCTCACTACCCTCTCTATCCCCATTCTGCCAACTTTCCTTCTCCTTGCTCAGCTGCAGCAATGCCCTGCACATAGTAGGAATTCAGTGAGTATTGCTAAAATAATGAATACTTTATATGTGGTCATTATTTGCTATTAATATATAAACAGTTTGCTATTTTTAAAAAAGATTTTATTTATTTACTTGACGGGGGGAGAGAGAGAGCGAGAGCACCAGAGAGCACAAGCAGGAGGAACAACAGAGGGAGAGGGAGAAGCAGGCTCCTCACTGCCCAATGTAGGACTCTGGGATCATGACCTAAGCCAAAGGCAGATGCTTAACCAACTCAGATGCCTAGGTGTCCCTAAACAGCTTGCTATTAAAGTGGAAAGTAAGAGTTTAAGAAGTACAAAGAACAAACTTTTGCATGCTCAAAATAGTTGCTTTGGCTTCAGAAAATAGGTACACGGTCATAAAATAACTAAACTCCTCTGCCCTTAGGTTCTGAATCTAGTTGCTTTGGGAAGTAGTGGGTAGTGCAACCTTGGGGAATTTTAGCAGCAAGTGCTGAGCTGGCTAATACTTGTCAGGGATATTATGGAGGGGGTCCCTGTATTAGTCTGGAATGGGGAGTAGTTAAACTTTAAGACATGATTTTTCCCCAAGTTTTTATTTAAATTCTATCTAGTTAACATACAATGCACTATTAGTTTCAGATGTAGAATCTAGTGATTCATCACTTATATACAACACCCTGTGCTCATCATAAGTGCCTTCCTTAATACCCATCACCATTTTAACCCATCCCCCTACCCACCTTCCCTCCAGTAACCATTAGTTTATAGTTAAGATTCTGTTTCTTTGTTTGACTCTCTTTTTCCCCCCATGTTCATTTGTTTTGTTTCTTAAATTCCACATATGAGCAAAATATTATGGTATTTGTTTTTCTCGGACTTATTTTGTGTAGCATAATACTTTCTAGCTCCATCCATATAATTATAAATAGCAAGATTTCATTATTTTTATGGCTCAGTAATATCCCATTGTATATATTCGCCACATTTTTATCCATTCATCAGTAGATGAACATTTGAGCTCTTTCCATAATTTGGCTATTGTTAGATAATGCTGTTTTAAACATCGGGTGCATGTATCCCCTTGAATTAGTATTTTTGTATCCTTTGGGTAAATAGCTAGGAAGGCAATTGCTGGACTGTAGTTTTTTTTTTTTTTTAACTTTTTGAGGAAACTCCATACTGTTTTCTAAAGTGGCTTCCTCAGTTTGCATTCCCAGCAACAGTGTAAGAGGGTTCCCCTTTCTCTTTATCCTCATTTAAGGCACAATTAAAAAAAGATTTATTTATTTATTCATGAGAGACACAGAGAGAAAGAGAGAGACAGAGACAGAGGCAGAGGGAGAAGCAGGCTCCATGCAGGCAGCCCCATGCAGGCAGCCCATGCAGGACTCAATCCCATGACCATGGGATCATTCCCTGAGCCAAAGGCAGATGCTCAGCCACTGAGCCACCCAGGCATCCCATAAGGTGCAATTTTTGATAAAAGTTACGAAAGGTAATATGGTCCAAGAAAGAAGGTTTCTAGTTGAAAGATGTAGAGTAATCTTTCAAGAAGGCCTTGCAAGCCTTTTTACTAAAGCCTAGTTCTGCCTTATTGATAGAGAACGTTAAATTAATCCTTTATCAAGAAAACAGGAACTTAAAGTTATCCAAACCAGACTTCTTGACTCACCTGGAGCATCTCTGTGTGGACTCCTCCATGTTTAATTCTGTGTTACCTAAAGTGAAAGTTAGCTTAGAAGGCTTAATAGAGCCATAACTTCCTGTGTCTTCAACTTTTGGGGATTAGTGTATCTTATGTCTGTTGTGAACCCAGCAGAGAACTAGGAGTTGTGGGGATGGAAAGGGGTGTAATGCTTTTTTTTTACCCCCTGGGTGAGCTGTATGGTGAATTTGATATACTTTCTCCAGAAGTACCACCCCATAACTTTTCTCATTCTCTCCTTAGAAAGAGAGATTCAGGCTCTCATCACCTTCTGTTTAATTTTTTCCAACAACAAGCCTCTCTGCTTCCAAGCTGCTCCCCTCCAATCCAAACATTACAGTATAGCCAGAGCTTTTGTCCTAAAGCACAGATGCAATCCTGCCACTCCCTTGTTTTGCAAATCCTCAGTGGCTACCTACTGAGAAGAACCCTATAGGAATTAATTCCTAACACTAACACATTAACTAACACTTGCATTCTAGACCATTCACAATCTGTACCTAATTTGGCTTAGGTCTAACTCCCACCATTATTCCTATATATCCTATTCTTCTGCCTTACCCGACTACTCCCTATTTCTTGGAATATAGCAAATGATACTGAATATTATTTCATATGCTTTGCCTGGAATCTCTTTATAATTTGCCACTTGAAAAAATCCTACTGTCCTCATGTGTTACCTTCTCTGTGAAGATTATTCTGAATCTCTCAGGCAGAATTCTCTTTCGCTGAATTCTTTTAGCTGGGGAAGATAATAGCTCATATTCATGACCAGATTTGCTCATACGTAATTAAAATAGCCTTCATGGCACAATTTGAGGCCTTTTGGAAGGTCTCCATCTTTGCCAATTCATAGAATTTAAGTGCCAGAAGAAATCTTAATGTCAACACATACAAATTCTTTCATACCAATGAATGTCTTTCAAGTTCCAGAAAAGATGAAATGATGTGTTCAAATTCATACTCAGTGCTGTCTTTAAGGGGTGATAGACCAAAGTTCTTTCCCAGAATTTTCAGTTTAGTCATATAGCCTACCTTTTGAATTTATCATTGCCTTCTCCTAACTTCTTTCAAAATGCAATATCTCATGAAAATATATCATTTTAAATCTTCAGTACTTCAATATAAATACATTTATCAGATCAATTTTCTTCTCAACAGGAGACAGTCACAGCAGTATTAGAGGATAGAGGATGAAATGGGAATGAAAAGCAAGTTGGACCAACTTCCCAATTTTGATCCTAAATCACATTTTCCTGAGAAATTGAGGAATGAATAGAGACATGGAAAGATTATAGGAATTTAAGAGATTAGATACGACATTTTTCATCAGTTCCTTAATTCTACTGTCATGGAAATACAGTATTCTGCTGGCACAGAGAAGCCTGGGGGAAGGGGGGGCAGGTGCATCCTGCTTTTAAACAGATTTCAGCAAATTGGAAAAATTTCAAGGGAGTTATTGAAAGACAACTGGGATCAGCTAAATAGAGTCAAGAACTTCCTGATGGATGGAAGCAGCTTGAAGGCTCTAGAAATAAGGATACTGGTTTATTGCCTGCTAAGGTTTTGTGAGAAAGGAGGGAAGCATAATAGCCCACAGATATTAGAAATTGGGAATAATTATTTGGACTGGTATCAGGAGAAAAAAGTAATATTAATGATATAAAATTAATAAGAGTGGTAGGATATATGCTGACAAGGTGGAAAATATCTTAGCAGACAAAACTAATGACTATGTCATCATCTTCTCAGGGGAGAAAGTAGTTCTGGAACCTGAAATGTGCTCAAGGACATAAAGCATAGGATAAGATAGTGTTGAGAATAAATATGAAGAATTTAGCTTGGGTGACAGGACAGATGTTTTTTAGGGTAGATCTTGAGGTCTCAGGAAGTCTGAGCACATTTGCTTTACAGTCTTTTATGATATCAAAGAAATAGCAACTAAAATGGGAGGCAAAAGGTGAATAGGAAGTGAAGGATATAATTATTGGTAAACATCATCTTTAGGTCAAAATTTTCCATACATGAAGTACAAAAGCCAGCAATGGTGACTGTGTTAGTATAGAATTACCCAGAACTTAATGTATTCTCTCTTTACTTTTTTATTTCAAAATTTTTTCTTTGCATTTTATTTGAAGAAATTTAATTATGATGTGCATTGTGGCATAGATTTCTTTGGTTTTATTCCATTTTTGGTTTACTTAGCTTCTTGAATATGTGCATTTATATTTTCAAAAAAGTTGAGAAGTTTTTGGCTCTCAAATGGGACTCAGTGACATGAATGTTGGATATTTTGCTATTGCCCCACATGTTTCTGAGACTCTGTACATTTTTTTCCAGTCTATTTCTTCTGTTGTTTAGGTTGGGCAAATTCTTTTTTAAAAATATTATTTATTTATTTATTCATGAGAGACACACAGAGAGAGAGAGAGAGAGGCAGAAACACAGGCAGAGGGAGAAGCAGGCTCCATGCAGGGAGACCAACTTGGTACTCGATCCTGGGACTCCAGGATCACGCACTGGGCTGAAGGCAGATGCTCAACCGCTGAGCCACCCAGGGATCCTCAAGTTGGGCAAATTCTACTGATATGTTTTAAAATCCACTGATTTTATCTTTTGTCATCTACACTTGACTATTGAGCCCATTAGTGAGCTTAAATAGTCTTTCCGTTATTGTAATTTTTAGTTCTGTAATTTTTGTCTTTTTATCATAACCTTCTTTGGTGAGATTTTTTTTAAGGTTTTATTTATTGATTCATGAGAGACACACACAGAGAGAGGGGCAGAGACACAGGCAGAGGGAGAAGCAGGCTCCATGCGGGGAGACCAACAGGGGACTCGTTCCTGGGTCTCCAGGATCACGCCCTTGGCCGAAGGCAGCGCTAAACCGCTGAGCCACTTGTGCTGCCCCCCCCCCTTTTCTCCTTTGGTGAGATTTCCTATGTCTTCATGTGTTTCAAAAGAATTTGTAATTCTTATTGACTTGTGATTTTCATTATTCTTGATATGACAAGTAATTTTTTGTTGTTTCCTGGGCATTTTTTCCTAATACATTAGCAGATTCTGGGTCTTATTTATTTATTTTTATTGTAGCGGGTAGTCACCCTATTTAGATTTATCATGCAGATCCTGGACTACTTTTGTGAGCTGTTGTTTCAAAGTGTAATTTTCAGAATCTGTTCTGAAATGAAATGCTATTCTCAACTGCTTGGTTTATCTTGTGCTGCTGGGACTCCACAGTCTCAATTGGTGCTGATTGAAGGAGCAGAAGAGGCTCACCAAACCAAGGCCATCTGGTGCTTTTAAGTGGAGGAAGGGAATTTCTAGTCTGTGGGGATAAGGAGTGCTTCCTACTCAGGTGATTGTTGTGTGGGATCTCTTTGTCATTGCCACCCAGCTGCCCAGTGTCTTTTGGTGAAGGAGGGAAGTTACATGCCCTCCAATAAAGGAGAGCACTTTTCCTAGACATTTTTGTCAGTGGGGATATCAATCTCCCTTGCCTGTGGTGCTGCCTGGTGTAGTAGGCAGAACTCCAAGTGATCTGGGAGAAGAATGACCATACTTGCATCGTTTTCTGTTAAGTTAGGGGTCAGGAAATGCCAGGCCTGGATTACTTTCTTCTGTTGACTGGCATGATAAAAGGCACCCTGTTGTTTATTTGGCTTGTGATTTTCATTGTTCTTGAAATGACAAGTGATTTTTTGTTGTTTCCTGGGCATTTTTTCTTAATACATCAGCAGATTCTGGGTCTTATTTATTTATTTTTATTGTAAATAAAATTTTCTTGCAATCATGAGGGTCCCTAAACAGTTCTACTTTTATAGTTTTTTTGTCACTTTTTAAAAATTAAAAAAAAAATTATTTATTTATTCATGAGAGACCCACAGAGAGAAGCAGAGACACAAGCAGAGGGAGAAGCAGGCTCCATGCAGGGAGCCTGACATGGGACTCGATCACGATCACGTGGGACTTGATCTCACTGAGCCACCCAGGCGTCCCAGTTTTTTTGTCACTTATAATTTGCACTTAGTGGGGGAAAGGGGTGGAGATGTGAATCTATACTATCTTGTCTGGGCAGGAAGTTCTACATATACATCTTTCTTTTACTTATACAAAAAATGGTATTTTGGATGGTGACTAGAGTGTGGGACTGACTTTAGCTGAGGAACAATGGTAGATGGAATAGATATTGAGAATATGTGACCAGAAGGCTATGGAATTTACTACACAAGGGACAAGAATTGGCTGAGCAGTGACATGTTATTTCTATGGTCATAAGATTCCTTTATGAGTACTATTTCCATCTGGTCATTTATATAAGTCCTTGAGCTACGGAAGGAATAATTGGAGGTCAGCCTATACTGATCTAAGTACCTAAGGTAATTGTACACAGTGTAGAAAGTTGTAGAAAGAGACAGTGCAGGAAATCCTTGGGATTTGGCCTGTAGTTTGTATGCAAAATAGTGTTTAAATGAAGTACATTGCAATATTGTCAAAGGCCTCTGTCCTAGTGAGGAAGGATACCTTGTTATCTTATAGGTAGATGGATTTGTTCAAGTGTGAAGTTTTGTGTGCTTTGCCTGGTTGTCAAAGCATGTTATGAACAAGTGTAATGAACACTGCAGAAAATAGTTTTCAAAGATAAAATAAACAAAAGATGGGCTCTAGGCCCTCTAAGATGCTTTCTAGCCTTAAGATTCCTTGACCACTTGGAGGCAGTGACCTTTATAGTTAGTTGTCATTTTGAATCAGCCTCTCAAAATGTTTCTATTTCTGAAAGAGTTTGCCATTGCTGTTCCTGGCCATGCCTACTATTTTTCTTTTGGCTCTCCTAACTGGATTTTTCTCTGCAACTACTATGTGCATTTATTTCTTTTTTGTTTTCCCAGTCATATTGTTTGGGACTCCACCTTGCTTTGCTCTTGCTTTTGTGCGTTCCCATTCTTCCTTTTTGGGCTCTTGAGTCTACTTTCATCTTCACCTTAATGTAATTGACAACTTTGACCATCAGCCTTCTGGGTCCTCAGATGATTCCTCTTTCTGCCAACTTACTGTGGCTTCTACACAATCATCATAGCCAATCAATTTAAAACTGATTTTAAGACTTATATGTTCTTGGAACCCCAGATTAGGGGGAAGGCCTCTGTTGCCTCCTGGCCCTGGTAGCTGGCTCTGTCCTTTCTTAGAGATCCACCCAGAAATCTTTGATGAGCTGCTCCAAGGGTTCAACTACTCCATCTCCCCTGACAAGCATAGGTGCCTCAGGCCTCCAACTACATCAAGTGCCAATCTGGGGTGAGAACAGGTCCACATTCATGTCCAATTTCAAGACCTAGAGATGATCAGGGAAACCCAGAACCCAGACTAGAAACAACTGGCTCCCCTGGGGCCTGCTGAGGAAGGTGGTTTTCCCATGACCCTTTCTCCCCATTTCAAGAACAGACCAAGCCACATCAGTTTAGGGGAAATGCAATGCAACCCATACTTTGGACAATTCTCAGGCCCAACGTATGTGATCTTGAGCAGCATTTAAGATTCTAACCCTCTGTGTTCTATTGGCTTGCGGATGTTAACTGATGACTCAATGGCATACTGGTCTTCATAAAAGCTATTAGTTGAGAGAAATGCTGTTGCTCAGCTAACAAAGTGTGTAGAAGTTACCAATGGTTTACCATGTCTCCCTTAAAACCAATTGTACTTTGAAAAAAAAAAGACTTATATGTTCTACTCTTATTTGTATTATGTAGGACGAATCTAATTTCAGTTTCCTATTGTATTTCTTAAAACAGATAAATCTATATATATGGAATATAAGAAATAGTGAAAGGGATTTTAAGGGAAAGGAGGGGAACTGAGTGGGAAAAATTAGAGAGGGAGACAAACCACGAGAGACTCCTAACTCTGGCAAACAAACAAAGGGTCGCATAAGGGGAGGTGAGTGGGGGGATGGGGTAACTGGGTGATGGGCACTGAGGAGGGCACCTGATGGGATGAGCACTGGGTGTTATACTATTTTCACCTTAAGTAGTTTTCAGGCTTCTCCTGCATTCACTGTTCTGGCTACTGGTTTGCAACATGATCTACTTTACCCATAACAGTCATAATATATGGTATCTAGCAGTAAAAAAGAAAACAAAGATATCTCAAGTGGTCTTACCAGCTCAGAATAAAGTGAAACTATCCTCTCCTTAACTATGAGCATTATGCTATTGTTGATGCAATCTAACTTTACAATTAGCATTTTTGACAGCTTGCTAGCTCATCCTGAACTTAGAATTAACTAACTGGGATCAAGTCTGCAAAGACTGTGCTCTTACAAAGTCATATCATCTAAATCCTATGTTTGTACTGTTGTGTTTTCTTTTGGAATCACATGTAGGCTCTGATATGCATGTGTATATTACAAATACACACACATATACACACCCCTTTTGGGGCAAAAATTTACCTCCCAGATGTAAAACTGTTTCTTGGGCTATCTCTTTGACATGCATACAATTAGTGAAAAGGTTTTTTAAAAGTTAGTTTTTTATCTTTGTTCCTAGTTGCCATACTTTCCTCCTCACTTCTAACCCCCCATATTGACTATGTTTATGCCATGAAGAATGTGGCAGGAATCCTCCATCTTCAGGTTCTCTGTACCTGTCTGCCATGATCCTTTGGTTTTCCTCACTGTTGATCTTGCTTAAAACCATGAAAAAATTATTGTAATTTCCAAGTTGGCCAAGAATAACAAGAGAAAATATGCCAGATAAGGCAAACTAATGGAGGCTTTGGCTCCAGGATATGGGTGGATTACCTAAGTGGTCAGTAGCGATAAGCATCTTGGAGCCATCCCCTTGCAAGCTTTTACTAGAGTCCTACCCCATCTCAAGGGTCATCAGAAGGATGAAGGGACTCCACTGTGGCATGATTTAATATTTCTGAACTCCAAACACAAAACCAGGCAGATAGACCATCTGAAGGGAATTGGGCTTTGTGGGTATCTATGAGAAATGTGGGTTTGATAAGAGGAAGAACTTGGACAAAATCTTCTTTTGTAAATATTTAGCAATTGGCTAACATTTGTACACATGACAGATATGATCTTTTCTAGTACTATCTAGATGGAAGGCAGGGGGAGGGAAGATACTACATCCTAGCTGATGATTCTGTGATGGATTAGTTTTATGGTGACTCCCATGGTGGAATATATCCAATAAGTCAAAATTCCTTGAAAAATTATCATCACATTCTTTGGTCCAGGAAAGAAGAGTTACAGGGATTTTCCTTCATTTCTCTCTATTCTTTTTTAAAATTTTAATTCCAATATAATTAACATATAGTGTTATATTAGTTTCAGGTATAAAATACAGTAACTCAACAATTCTACACACTACTCAGTACTCATCATGATATATATATTCTTAATCCCCTTCACCTATTTCACTCACCCCCACCCTCCTTCCTCTGGTAACCATCAGTTTGTTTTCTATAGCTAACATTCTGTTTTTTAGTTTGTCTCTTTTTTCCTTGTTTTTTTTTCCTTTTTGCTTTGTTTCTTAAATTCCACATCAGAGTGAAATCATGTGGTATTTGTTTTTCTCTGACTGATTTCACTTAGCATTTTACCCTTTACATCCATCTATGGTGCAAACAACAAGATTAAGTAAAAGCTCTCAAATGTTCCCATTGAGTATTATGTTTGCTGTGGGTTTTACATATATGGTCCTTATTATGTTGAGGTATGTTCCCTCTAAAACCTATTTTGTTGAGGGTTTTAAATTGATGTTGTACTTTGTCAAATGCCTTTTCTGCATATAATAAAATAGTCATATGCTTTTTATTCTTTCTCTTTTTGATGTGATATATCATGTTGATTGACTTGTGAATGTTGAACCACCCAGGCATCCTAGGAATAAATTACATTTGATCATGGGTAATGATTTTTTAATGCATTCTTGGGTTTAATTTGCTAGTACTTTGTTGAGGATTTTTGCATCTACGGTCATCAGAGATATTGGCTTGTATTTCTTTTTTCTTTATTTGGTTTTGGAATCAGGGAAATGTCAGTCTCATAGAATGATTTGGATGATTTATCTTCTATTTCTTAGAAAAGTTTGAGAAGGTTAAATGTTAAAACTCTTTTTATCCTTTAAAACTTTTTTTTAATTTAAATTCAATTTAATTAACATATATATTCTTTCTCGCTTTGTCGAATATTAGTTGAGCATAAAGTGGAGGGTCCACTTCTGGATTCTCTATTCTGTTCCATTGATCTATGTGTCTGTTTTTGTGCCAGTACCACAGTGTCTTGATGACTACAGCTTTGTAGTACAACCTGAAATCTGGCATTGTGATGCCCCCAGCTACGGTTTTCTTTTTTAAAATTCCCCTGGCAATTCGGGGTCTTTTCTGATTCCACACAAATCTTAAGATGATTTGTTCCAATTCTCTGAAGAAAGTCCATGGTATTTTGATAGGGATTGAATTAAACGTGTAAATTGCCCTTGATAACATTGACATTTTCATAATATTAATTCTTCCAATCCATGAGCATGGAATATTTTCCCATCTCTTTTTGTCTTCCTCAATTGCTTTCAGAAGTGTTCTATTTTTTAGGGTATAGATCCTTTACCTCTTTGGTTAGGTTTATTCCTAGGTATTCAGGGAAATACAAATCAAAACCACAATGAGATACAACCTCACACCAGTGAGAATGGGGAAAATTAACAAGGCAGGAAACCACAAATGTTGGAGAGGATGCGGAGAAAAGGGAACCCTCCTGCACTGTTCGTGGGAATGTGAACTGGTGCAGCCACTCTGGAAAACTGTGTGGAGGTTCCTCAAAGAGTTAAAAATAAACCTGCCCTCTGACCCAGCAATTGCACTGTTGGGGATTTACCCCAAAGATTCAAATGCAATGAAACGCCGGGACACCTGCACCCCGATGTTTCTAGCAGCCATGTCCACAATAGCCAAACTGTGGAAGGAGCCTCGGTGTCCATCAAAAGCTGAATGGATAAAGAAGATGTGGTTTATGTATACAATGGAATATTACTCAGCCATTATAAATGACAAATACCCACCATTTGCTTCAAGGTTGATGGAACTGGAGGGTATTATGCTGAGTGAAATGAGTCAATCAGAGAAGGACAAACATTATATGTTCTCATTCATTTGGGGAATATAAATAATAGTGAAAGGGAATAGAAGGGCAGGGGGAAGAAATGGGTAGGAAATATCAGAAAGGGACACAGAACATAAAGACTCCTAACACTGGGATACGAACTAGGGGTGGTGGAAGGGGAGGAGGGTGGGGGGTGGAGTGAATGGGTGACGGGCACTGAGGGGAGCACTTGATGGGAGGAGCACTGGGTGTTATTCCGTATGTTGGCAAATTGAAAACCAATAAAAAATGAATTAATTATTAAAAAAAAGAAGTGTTCCATAGTTTTTAGGGTATATATCCTTTGCCTCTTTGGTTAGGTTTATTCCTAGGTATCTTATGCTTTTGGGTGCAATTGTAAATGGGATTGACTCCTTGATTTCTCTTTCTTCAGCCTCATTGTGAGTGTATAGAAATGCCACTGACTTCTGGGCATTGATTTTGTATCCTGCCACAATGCTGAATTGCTGTATGAGTTCTAGCAATCTTGGGGTGGAGGCTTTTGGGTTTTCTATGTAGAGTATCATGTCATTGGCGAAGAGGGAGACATTGACTTCTTCACCAATTTGAATGCCTTTAATGTCTTTTTGTTGTCTGATTGCTGAGGCTAGGACTTCCAATACTATGTTGAATAGCAGTGGTGAGAGTGGACATCCCTGTCTTGTTCCTGATCTTAGGGGAAAGGCTCCCAGTGCTTCCCCATTGAGAATGATATTTGCTGTGGGCTTTTCGTAGATGGCTTTTAAGATGTTGAGGAATGTCCCTCTATCCCTACACTCTGAAGAGTTTTGGTCAGGAATGGATGCTGTATTTTGTCAAATGCTTTCTCTGCATCTATTGAAAGGATCATATGGTTCTTGTTTTTTCTCTTGCTGATATGATGAATCACATTGACTGTTTTACGAGTGTTCAACCAGCCTTGCATTCCACGGATAAATCTTACTTGGTAATGGTGAATAATTTTCTAATGTATTGTTGGATCCTATTGGCTAGTATCTTGTTGGGAATTTTTGCATCCATGTTCATCAGGGATATTGGTCTATAATTCTCCTTTTTGGTGGGGTCTTTGTCTGGTAGTGGAATTAAGGTGATGCTGGCTTCATAGAACAAGTTTGGAAGTACTCCATCTCTTTCTATTTTTCCAAACAGCTTTAGGAGAATTGGTATGGTTTCTTCTTTAAACGTTTGATAGAATTCCCATGGGAAGCCACCTGGCCCTGGACTCTTGTACCTTGGGAGGTTTTTGATGACTGCTTCAATTTCCTCCCTGGTTATTGGCCTGTTCAGAGTTTCTATTTCTTCCTGTTCCAGTTTTGGTAGTTTGTGGCTTTCCAGGAATGCGTCCATTTCTTCTAGATTTCCTAATTTATTGGCGTAGAGCTGTTCATAATATGTTTTTAAAATCGTTTATATTTCCTTGGTGTTGGTAGTGATCTCTTCTTTCTCATTCATGATTTTATTAATTTGAGTCTTCTCTCTCTTCTTTTCAATAAGGTTGGCTAATGGTTTATCTATCTTATTAAGTCTTTCAAAGAACCAACTCCTGGTTTTGTTGATCTCTTCCACAATTCTTCTGGTCTCTATTTCATTGAGTTATGCTCAAATCATTATTAACTCTCTTCTGCTGGGTGTAGGATCTATTTGCTGTTTTTTCTCTAGCTCCTTTACGTGTAAGGTTAGCTTTTGTAATTGAGTTCTTTCCAGTTTTTGGATGGATGCTTGTATTGCAATGTATTTGCCCCTCAGAACTGCTTTTGCTGCATCCCAAAGACTTTGAATAGTTGTATCTTCATTCTGATTAGTTTTCATGAATCTTTTTAATTCTTCCTTAATTTCCTGGTTGACCCTTTTATCTTTTAGTATGATGGTCCTTAACCTCCACGTGTTTGAGGTCCTTCCAAATTTCTTCTTGTGATTGAGTTCTAATTTCAATGCATTATGGTCTGAAAATATGCAGGGGACGATCCCAATCTTTTGGTATTGGTTCAGACCTGATTTGTGACCCAGTATGTGATCTATTCTGGAGAAAGTTCCATGTGCACTTGAGAAGAATGTGTATTCAGTTGAGTTTGGATGTAAAGTTCTGTAGATATCTGTGAAATCCATCTGGTCCAGGGTATCATTTAAAGCTCTCGTTTCTTTGGAGATGTTGTGCTTAGAATACCTATCGAGTGTAGAAAGCACTAGATTGAAGTCACCAAGTATAAGTGTATTATTATCTAAGTATGTCTTACTTTCGTTATTATTTATTGATATATTTGGCAGCTCCCACATTCGGGGCATATATATTGAGGATTGTTAAGTCCTCTTGTTGGATAGATCCTTTAAGTATGAGATAGTGTCCCTC
The DNA here is from genome assembly GCF_905146905.1 of Nyctereutes procyonoides. Taxonomy (NCBI): domain Eukaryota; kingdom Metazoa; phylum Chordata; class Mammalia; order Carnivora; family Canidae; genus Nyctereutes; species Nyctereutes procyonoides. Next base: position 58,153,042 of record NW_026575125.1, on the reverse strand, counting down.
TTCACCTCTCACTACAGTCTTCGGGGTAAATTTTAGTTTATCTGATATAAGGATGACTACCCCTGCTTTCTTTTGAGGACCATAATGGTAAATGGTTCTCCAACCTTTTATAGATGGGTCCTGCTTTTTTATCCAGTCTGAAACCCTGCACCTTTTGATGGGGTCATTAAGCCCGTTCACGTTCAGAGTTACTATTGAAAGATATGAGTTTAGTGTCATCATGATACCTCTTCAGTCCCTGGTTTTGTGGATTGTTCCATTGGATTTCTTCTTAAAGAGGAATTTTAAGAGTCCCCCTTCAAATTTCTTGCAGGGATGGTTTGGTGGTCACATATTCTTTCAGTTCCTGCCTGTCTTGGAAGCTCTTTATCTCTCCTGCTATTCTGAATGAGAGCCTTGCTGAATAAAGTATTTTTGGCTGCATGTTCTTCTCATTTAGGTCCCTGAATATATCCTGTCAGCCCTTTCTGGCCTTCCAGGTCTCTGTGGAGAGGTCTGATGTTAATCTGATATTTCTCCCCATATACGTTAGGGATGTCTTGTCTCTTGCTGCTTTAAGGATCTTCTCTTTATCTTTGGAATTTGCAAGCTTCACTATTAAATGTCGAGGTGTTGAACAGTTTTTATTGGTTTTAGGGGAGGATCTCTCTATTTCCTGGATCTGAATGCCAGTTTCCCTTCCCAGATTAGGAAGGTTTTCAGCTATGATTTGTTCAAATACATATTCTGGATCTCTGTCCCTTTTGGCGCCCTTGGGAACCCCAGTCAAACATAGATTTTTCTTCCACAGGCTGTCACTTATTTCCCTTAATCTATCCTCATGATCTTTTAATTGTTTGTCTCTTTTTCCTCAGTTTCCCTCTTTGCCATCAACATGTGTTCTATGTCACTCACTCGTTCTTCCACCTTGTTAACCCTCATCTTTAGAACCTCTAGTTTGGATTGCATCTCATTTAATTGATTTTTAATTTCTGCCTGATTAGATCTAAATTCTGCAAGTCATGAAGTCTCTTGAGTCCTTTATGCTTTTTTTCTAGAGCCACCAGTATCTTTATAATAGTGCTTCTGAATTGGCTTTCTGACATTGAATTGTAATCCAGATTTTGTAACTCTGTGGGAGAGAGGACTGTTTCTGGTTCTTTCTTTTGAGGTGAGGTTTTCCTTCTAGTCATTTTGCTCAGTGCAGAGTGGCCAAAAACAAGTTGTATTGGGAAAAGGAGAAAAAGAGAGAAGAGAAAGAAGAAAAGAAAAAAGGAAGAAAAAAAGAGAGAAAAAAAAGGAAAAAAAAAGAAGAAAAGGAAAAAAGAAAAAAGGGGGGGAACAAACAGAAATCAAAAAACAAAAAACAAGGGGGGAATAACCTCTGATTCTGTATACTGTAAATCCCTTGACTTCCCCTGGAACTTTCCAGTGCTGCTTGGTCAATAATTTGTTTTTCCCCTGTCCGTCTAGCTGGTCTTCTGGGGGAGGGGCCTGCTGTGCTGATTTTCAGGTGTTAGCACTTTGGGGAGCTGCTCTGTCCCCTGCCTAATGGAGGGCTCAGTGAGAGATGTTTAACCTGTTTTTCCGGTGAGGCCACTGTGAGGCTCAGTGCGGGTTGTTTATCCTGTGAGGCCCATGAGGAACAACAACAGTGACTGCAGCCAGGTCTCCAGCCCTGGACTCAGCTCCTGCAGTAACTATGGAGCTCTCAGTCTGCGGGGGCCGGGTTGCTCCGGGGGCGGGGCCGCTGATTGCTCAGCTGGGGACAGGAGTGTCCTTGCTGTCCTGGGCCCTCCTGGCCTCTGCCTGTCCCGGGGGGGGGGGGTGGGGGCGCTGGATCCTGGGCTGTGTCCTCGGCGCCCTGTGCTCTGGGGCCTGCGCTGTTGGATTTGCGCTACCAGCCGCGCAGCCCCTTCCATGTGGGGCCTCTGCCTGAGCCGCCTCTGAGCTACTCCCAGGTCCATCGGTGCGCGCGCTGCAGACCTTTAGGGAGCTAAGCCGTGGGGTGTGGCGCGCTCTCCCCGGAGCGCAAGTGCTCTGTTAGTGTCCCTGGGAGCCTGAGGGCATCCCAGCCCCTCCTGGGGTCCTGCTCTAACTCCCTGCGAGCCCCTTTCCGCCCGGGAAGATTGGTGAAGCTCCTGCTTCTCCGGGACGGTGCTTTCCTGTCCTGGGGACACTCGCCCCGGCCTTAGCCTGGCTCCCCGCGGGGCCCCTCCCTCTTGGATGCCTTTTGTTTCTTTATTTCTTTTTTCCCCCATCTTCCAACCTTGATAGAAGCGTGAACTCTTCTCACTGTAGCATTCCAGCTGTTCTCTCTTTAAATCTCAGGCTGAATTCGTAGATTTTCAGGATGATTTGAAGGTTATCTAGGTAATTTGGTGGGGACAGGTGAGCTGGGGACCCTACTGTTCCGCCATCTTGCCCCACCTCTCAATATTTAAGTTTTTAATAGCTGACTATTATTCCATGGTATGCATATACATGCATAGCATGTTTTCTTTATTCATTCATCTATTGATAGAACTTAGGTTTTTTCCATACTTTGGTTATTGTAAATGACACTGCACATATCTTTTTAAATTTAAATTATAGTTAATATATAGTGTGTTACTAATATCAGGGGTAGAATTCAGTGATTCATCAGTTACATATAACACACAGTGCTCATTATATCAAGTGCCCTCCTTACTCCCATCACCCATTTACATACCCCATCCACCTGCCCTCCAGCAACCCTCAGGTTGTTTCCTATAGTCAAGAATCTTTTATGGTATGCCTCTCTGTTTTTATCTTATTTTATTTTTCCTACCATTCCCCTATAATCATCAGTTTTGTTTTTAAATTCCACGTGTGAGTGAAATCATATGGTATTTGACTATCTCTGACTGACTCATTTCACTTAGCATAATACTGTCTAGTTCTATCCACATCATTGCACATGGTAAGATTTCATTCTTTTTGATGACTGAGTAATATTCCATTATATATATATATATATATGTATATACATATACACCACATCTTTATTGATTCATCTGTTGATGGACATCTGGGCTCTTTCCATATTTTGGCTATTTTGGACATTACTGCTAAAAATATAGGAATATATGTGCCCCTTTGAGTCAGTATATTTGTATTATTTAGATAAATACCTAATAGTGCAATTGTTGGTTCATTAAGATATTTCCATTTTTCGTTTTTTTTAAAGATTTATTTATTTATTTATTTATTTATTTATTTATTTATGAGAGAGAGAGAGAGAGAGAGAGAGAGAGAGAGAGGCATAGACACAGGCATAGGGAGAAGCAGGTTCCTCACAGAGAGCCCCATGTGGGACTTGGTCCCGGAATTGGGATCATGCCATGTGTCAAAGGCAGATGATCAACCGCTGAGCCACCCAAATGTCCTGAGGGTTCCCCTTTCTCTGCATCTTATCTGTACATATCTTTGTTTTTTAAAAAATATTTGTTTATTTTAGAGAGAGAGTGTGTTCCCACAAGCTGGGGGAGGGGCAGAGCAGAAGGAGAGAATCTCAAGAAAGCTCTGACTTCCTGTTGAGCACAGAGCCTGATGTGGGGCTCAATCTCACCACCCTGAGATCATGATCATGCAGAAATCCACACTTGGCTAATTATGTGACTGAGCCACTGGGTGACCCAATCTTTGAATTACCATTTGAAACATAGATATGCATAGATCTTTTCTTTTTTTTTGTATATATATTTTATTGGAGTTCGATATGACAACATATAGCATAACACCCAGTACTCATCCTGTCAAGTGCCCCCCTCAGTGCCCATCACCCAGTCACCTCAAGCCCCCACCCACCTTGCTTTCCACCAGCATTTGTTGGTTTTCCAGAGTTCTGTGTCTCTCATGTTCTGTCAAACTCACTGATTTTTCCCACTCATTTTCTCTCCTTTCCCATCTATTCCCTTTCACTATTTTTATATTCCACAAATGAATGAGACCATATAATGTTTGTCCTTCTCCAATTGACTTATTTCACTCATCATAACTCTCCAGTTCCATCCACGTTGAAGCAGATGGTGGGTATTTGTCATTTCTAATGGCTGAGTAATATACCATTGTATATATAGACCACATCTTCTTTGTCCATTCGTCTGTCGATGGACACTGAGGCTCCTTCCACAGTTAGTCTATTGTGGACATTGCTGCTATAAACATTGGGGTGCAGGTGTCCTACCGTTTCACTGCATCCATATCTTTGGGGTAAATGCCCAGTAGTGCAATTGCTGGTTTGTACTGCAGTTCTATTTTTAACTCTTTGAGGAACCTCCACAAGGTTCCAGAGTGGCTGTACCACATGCCTTCCCACCAACACTGCAAGAGGATTCCCCTTTCCCCACATCCTCTCCAACATTTGTAGTTCCCTGCCTTGTTACATTTCCCCATTCTCACTGGTCTGAGGTGGTATCTCAGTGTGGTTTTGATTTCTATTTCCCAGAGGCAAGTGATGTGGAGCATTTTCTCATGTGCCTGTTGGCCATGTCTATGTCTTCCTCTGTGAAATTTCTGTTCATGTCTTTTGCCCATTTCAGGACTGGATTGTTTGTTTCTTTGCTGTTGAGTTTAATATGTTCTTTATAGATCTTGGATACTAGCCCTTTATCTGATATATCAGTTGCAAAAATCTTCTCCCATTCTGTAGTTTGCCTTTGAGTTTTGTTGACTGCTTCTTTTCCTGGCAGAAGCTTTTTATCTCGATGAAGTCTCAATAATTTATTTTTGCTTTTGTTTCCCTTGCCTTCAAAGATGTACCTTGCAAGAATCAGCTGTGGCCACGTTCAGAAACGGTGTTTCCTGTGTTCTCCTCTAGGATTTTAATGAACTCTTGTCTCACATTTATATCTTTCATCCATTTTGAGTTTATCTTTGTGTATGGTGGAAGAGAATGGTCTAGTTTCATTCTTCTGCAGGTGACTGTTCAATTTTCCCAGCACCATCTTTTGAAGAGACTGTCCTTTTTCCAGTGGATAGTCTTTCCTGCGTAGTCGAATATTAGTTAACCATCAAGTGGAGGGCCTATTTCTGGGTTCTTTATTCTGTTCCATTGATCTATGTGTCTTTGTGCCAGTACCTCACTCTCTTGATGATCACAGCTTTATAGTACAACCTGAAATCCTACATTGTATTGCCCCTGCCTCAGGTTTTCTTTTTCAATATTCCCCTGGCTATTTGGGGTCTTTTCTGATTCCACACAAATCTTAAGATGATTTGTTTCAACTCTCTGAAGAAAGTCCATGGTATTTTCATAGAGATTGCATTAAATGTGTAAATTGCCCTGGCTAGCATTGACATTTTCACAATATTAATTCTGCCAATCCACGAGCATGGAGCATATTTCCATCTCTTTCTGTCTTCCTCAATTTCTTTCAGAAGTGTTCTGTAGTTTTTAGGTTATAGATCCTTTACCTCTTTGGTTAGGTTTATTCCTAGGTTTCTTATGCTTTTCAGTGCAAATGTAAATGGTATTGACTCCTTAATTTCTTTTTCTTCAGTCTCATTGTGAGTTTATAGAAATGCCACTGATTTCTGGGTATTGATTTTATATCCTGCTACACTACTGAATTGCTGTATGAGTTCTAGCAATCTTGGCGTGGAGACTTTGGGTTTTCTACGTACACTATCATGTCATCTGCAAAGAGGGAGAATTTGACTTCTTCTTTGCCAATTTGAATGCTTTTATTTTTTTTTTTTGTTGCTTGATTGGTAGGGCTGGGACTTCTAGTACTATGTTGAATAGTAGTGGTGAGAGTGGACATCCCTGTCTTGTTCCTGATCCTAGGGGAAAGGCTCCCAGTATTTCCCCACTGAGAATGATATTGGCTGTGGGCTTTTCATACATAGCTTCTAAGATGCTTTTAAGAATGTTCCCTACATCCCTACACTCTGACGACTTTTGATCAAGAATGGATGCTGTATTTTGTCAAATGCTTTCTTTGTATCTATTGACAAGACCATATGGTTCTTGTTTTTTGTCTTGTTGATATGATCTGTCACGTTGATTGCTTTACGAGTGTTGAACCAGCCTTGCATCCCAGGGTAAATCCCACAAGGTCAAGGTGAATAATATTCTTAATGTACTGTTGGATCCTATTGGCTAGTATCTTGTTGAGAATTTTTGCATCCATGTACATCAGGGATATTGGTCTATAATGCTCCTTTTTGGTGGAGTCTTTGTCTGGTTTGGAATTAAGGTGATGCTGGCCTCATATAACGAGTTGGGAAGTATTCTGTCCCTTTCTATCTTTCAGAACAGCTTTAGTAGAATAGGTATTATGTCTTCTTTAAGCGTTTGATAGAATTCCCCTGGGAAGCCATCTGGCCCTGGACTTTTGTGCCTTGGGAGGTTTTTGATAACTGCTTCAATTTCCTCCTGACTTATTGGCCAGTTCAGGTTTTCTATTTCTTCCTGTTCCAGTTTTGGTAGTTTGTGGTTTTCCAAAAATGCATCCAATTTTCTACATTGCATAATTTATTGGCGTATAGCTGCTCATAATATGTTTTTAATATCGTTTCTATTTTCTTGGTATTGGTGGTGATCTCTCCTTTTTCATTCGTGATTTTATTAATTAGAGTCCTTTCTCTTTTGTTTTTAATAAGGTTGTCTAAGAGTTTATCTATCTTATTGATTCTTTCAAAGAACCAACTCCACATTTTGTTGATTTTTTCTATAGTTCTTCTGGTCTATTTCATTGAGTTCTGCTTGAATCTTTATTAACTCTCTTCTGCTTGGTATAGCTTAGGACTGCTTGTGTTGTATACTAAAATTTTTTTAATAAATTAATTTTCATTGGTGTTCAATTTACCAACATACAGAATAACACCCAGTGCTCATCCCGTCAAGTGTCTCCCTCAGTGCCCATCACCCATTCACCCCCACCACCCCGCCCTTCCACCACCCCTAGTTCGTTTCCCAGAGTTAGGAGTCTTTATGTTCTGTGTCCCTTTCTGATATTCCCCACACATTTCTTCTCCCTTCCCTTATATTCCCTTTCACTATTATTCATATTCCCCAAATGAATGAGAACATACGCTGTTTGTCTTTCTCCTATTGACTTACTTCACTCAGCATAATACCCTCCAGTTCCATCCACGTTGAAGCAAATGGTGGGTATTTGTCGTTTCTAATGGCTGAGTAATATTCCATTGTATACATAAACCACATCTTCTTTATCCATTCATCTTTCGATGCACACCGAGGCTCCTTCCACAGTTTGGCTAATGTGGACATGGCTGCTAGAAACACTGGGGTGCAGGTGTCCCGGTGTTTCATTGCATCTGAATCTTTGAGGTAAATCCCCAGCAGTGCAATTGCTGGGTTGTAGGGCAGGTCTATTTTTAATTCTTTGAGGAACTTCCACCCAGTTTTCCAGAGTGGCTGCACCAGTTCACATTCCCACCAACAGTGGAAGAGGGTTCCCTTTTCTCCCCATCCTCTCCAATATTTGTTAATTTTCCTGCCTTGTTAATTTTCCCCATTCTCACTGGTGTGAGGTGGTATCTCATTGTGGTTTTGATTTGTATTTCCCTGATGGCAAGTGATGCAGAGCATTTTCTCATGTGCATGTTGGCCATGTCTATGTCTTCCTCTGTGAGATTTCTCTTCATGTCTTTTGCCCATTTCATGATTGGATTGTTTGTTTCTTTGGTGTTGAGTTTAATAAGTTCTTTATAGATTTTGGAAACTAGCCCTTTATCTGATATGTTATTTGCAAATATCTTCTCCCATTCTGTAGGTTGTCTTTGAGTTTTGTGGACTGTATCCTTTGCTGTGCAAAAGCTTCTTATCTTGATGAAGTCCCAATAGTTCATTTTTGCTTTTGTTTCTTTTGCTTTCGTGGGTGTATCTTGCAAGAAGTTACTGTGGCCAAGTTCAAAAAGGGTTTTTGCCTGTGTTCTCCTCTAGGATTTTGATGGAATCTTGTCTCACATTTAGATCTTTCATCCATTTTGAGTTTATCTTTGTGTATGGTGTAAGAGAGTGGTCTAGTTTCATTCTTCTGCATGTGGATGTCCAATTTTCCCAGCACCATTTATTGAAGAGACTGTCTTTCTTCCAGTGGATAGTCGTTCCTCCTTTATCGAATATTAGTTGACCATAAAGTTCAGGGTCCACTTCTGGGTTCTCTATTCTGTTCCATTGATCTATGTGTCTGTTTTTGTGCCAGTACCACACTGTCTTGATGACCACAGCTTTGTAGCACAACCTGAAATCTGGCATTGTGATGCCCCCAGATATGGTTTTCTTTTTTAAAATTCCCCTGGCTATTCGGGGTCTTTTCTGATTCCACACAAATCTTAAAATAATTTGTTCTAACTCTCTGAAGAAAGTCCATGGTATTTTGATAGGGATGGCATTGAACGTATACATTGCCCTGGGTAACATTGACATTTTCACAATATTAATTCTGCCAATCCATGGGCATGGAATATTTTTCCATCTCTTTGTGTCTTCCTCAATTTCTTTCAAAAGTGTTCTATAGTTTTTAGGGTATAGATCCTTTACCTCTTTGGTTAGGTTTATTCCTAGGTATCTTATGCTTTTGGGTGCAATTCTAAATGGGATTGACTCCTTGATTTCTCTTTCTTCAGTCTCATTGTTAGTGTATAGAAATGCCATTGATTTCTGGGCATTGATTTTGTATCCTGCCACGCTACCAAATTGCTGTATGGGTTCTAGCAATCTTGGGGTGGAGGCTTTTGGGTTTTCTATGTAGAGTATCATGTCATCAGTGAAGATGGAGAGTTTGACTTCTTCTTTGCCAATTTGAATGCCTTTAATGTCTTTTTGTTGTCTGATTGCTGACGCTAGGACTTCCAATACTATGTTGAATAGCAGTGATGAGAGTGGACATCCCTGTCTTGTTCCTGATCTTAGGGGAAAGGCTCCCCGTGCTTCCCCATTGAGAATGATATTTGCTGTGGGCTTTTCGTAGATGGCTTTTAAGATGTCGAGGAATGTTCCCTCTATCCCTACACTCTGAAGAGTTTTGATCAGGAATGGATGCTGTATTTTGTCAAATGCTTTCTCTGCATCTAATGAGAGGATCATATGGTTCTTGGTTTTTCTCTTGCTAATATGATGAATCACATTGATTGTTTTACGCGTGTTGAACCAGCCTTGTGTCCCGGGGATAAATCCTACTTGGTCATGGTGAATAATTTTTTTAATGTGTTGTTGGATCCTATTGGCTAGTATCTTGTTGAGAATTTTTGCATCCATGTTCATCAGGGATATTGGTCTGTAATTCTCCTTTTTGGTGGGGTCTTTGTCTGGATTTGGAATTAAGGTGATGCTGGCCTCATACAATGACTTTGGAAGTACTCCATCTCTTTCTATCTTTCCAAACAGCTTTAGTAGAATAGGTATGATTTCTTCTTTAAACGTTTGATAGAATTCCCCTGGGAACCCATCTGGCCCTGGACTCTTGTGTCTTGGGAGGTTTTGATGACTGCTTCAATTTCCTCCCTGGTTATGAGCCTGTTCAGGCTTTCTATTTCTTCCTGCTCCAGTTTTGGTAGTTTGTGGCTTTCCAGGAATGCGTCCGTTTCTTCTAGATTGCCTAATTTATTGGCGTAGAGCTGTTCATATATGTTTTTAAAATCGTTTGTATTTCCTTGGTGTTGGTAGTGATTTCTCCTTTCTCATTCATGATTTTATTAATTTGAGTCTTCTCTCTCTTCTTTTTAATAAGGTTGGCTAATGGTTTATCTATCTTATTAATTCTTTCAAAGAACCAACTCCTGGTTCTATTGATCTGTTCCACAGTTCTTGTGGTCTCAATTTCTTTGAGTTCTGCTCGAATTTTATTAACTCTCTTCTTCTGCCGGGCGTTGGATACATTTCCTGTTTTTTCTCTCGCTCCTTTATGTGTAAGGTTAGCTTTTGTATTTGAGTTCTTTCCAGTTTTTGGATGGATGCTTGTATTGCGATGTATTTCCCCCTCAGGACTGCTTTTGCTGCATCCCAAAGATTTTGAACGGTTGTATCTTCATTATGATTAGTTTCCACGAATCCTTTTAATTCTTCCTTAATTTCCTGGTTGACCCTTTTATCTTTTAGCAGAATGGTCCTTAACCTCCACATGTTTGATGTACTTCCAAACTTCTTCTTGTGATTGAGTTCTAATTTCAAGGCGTTATGGACTGAGAATATGCAGGGGACGATCCCAATCTTTTGGTATCGGTTCAGACCCGATTTGTGATGTGGTCTATTCTGGAGAAAGTTCCATGTGCACTTGAGAAGAATGTGTATTCAGTTGAGTTTGGATGTAAAGTTCTGTAGATATCTGTGAAATCTATCTGGTCCAGTGTATCATTTAAAGCTCTCGTTTCTTTGTAGATGTTGTGCTTAGAAGACCTGTCGAGTGTAGAAAGCGCTAGATTGAAGTCACCAAGTATAAGTGTATTATTATCTAAGTATTTCTTCACTTTGGTTAATAATTTGTTTAAGTATTTGGCATCTCCCACATTTGGGGCATATATATTGAGGATTGTTAAGTCCTCTTGTTGGATAGATCCTTTAAGTATGATATAGTGTCCGTCTTCGTCTCTCACTACAGTCTTCGGGGTAAATTTTAGTTTATCTGATATAAGGATGGCTACCCCTGCTTTCTTTTGAGAACCATTTGAATGGTAAATGGTTCTCCAATCTTTTATTTTCAGGTTGTAGGTGTCCTTCTGTCTAATATGAGTCTCTTGTAGACAGCAAGTAGATGGGTCCTGCTTTTTTATCCAGTCTGAAACCCTGCGCCTTTTGATGGGGTCATTAAGCCCGTTCACGTTCAGAGTTACTATTGACAGATATGAGTTTAGTGTCATCATGATATCTATTTAGTCCTTGTTTTTGTGGAATGTTCCACTGAACTTCTTCTTAAAGGGGAGTTTTAAGAGTCCCCCTTAAAATTTCTTGCAGAGCTGGTTTGGAGGTCACATATTCTTTCAGTTCCTGCCTGTCTTGGAAGCTCTTTATCTCTCCTTCCATTTTGAATGAGAGCCTTGCTGGATAAAGTATTCTTGGTTGCATGTTCTTCTCATTTAGGACCCTGAATAGATCCTGCCAGCCCTTTCTGGCCTGCCACCTCTCTGTGGAGAGGTCTGCTGTTACCCTAATATTCCTCCCCATGAAAGTCAGGGACTTCTTTGTCTCTTGCTGCTTTAAGGATCTTCTCTTTATCTTTGGAATTTGCAAGCTTCACTATTAGATGTCGAGGTGTTGAACGGTTTTTATTGATTTTAGGGGGGGATCTCTCTATTTCCTGGATCTGAATGCCTGTTTCCCCTCCCAGATTGGGAAAGTTTTCAGCTAGGATTTGTTCAAATACATATTCTGGCCCTCTGTCCCTTTCGGCGCCCTCGGGAACCCCAATTAAACGTAGATTTTTCTTCCTTAGAGTGTCATTTATTTCCCTTAATCTGTCTTCATGGTCTTTTAATTGTCTGTCTCTTTTTTCCTCAGTTTCCCTCTTTGCCATTAACTTGTCTTCTATGTCACTCACTCGTTCTTCCACCTCGTTAACCCTCGTCGTTAGGACTTCTAGTTTGGATTGCATCTCATTCAATTGATTTTTAATTTCTGCCTGATTGGATCTATATTCTGCAATCATGAAGTCTCGTGAGTCCTTAATGCTTTTTTTTAGAGCCACCAGTAGCTGTAGAATAGTGCTTCTGAATTGGCTTTCTGACATTGAATTGTAATCCAGATTTTGTAACTCTGTGGGAGAGAGGGCTGTTTCTGATTCTTTCTTTTGAGGTGAGGTTTTCCTTCTAGTCATTTTGCTCAGTGCAGATTGGCCAAAAACAAGTTGTATTGGGAAAAGGAGAGAATAAGAGAGATGGAAAGAAAAGAGAAAAAGAAAAAAGAAAAAGAAAAAAAAAGGAAAAAAGAGAAGAAAAAGAGAAAGAAAAAGAAAGAAAGGTGAAAAAAAGGGCGGGTGGGGGAAGCAATCAGAAATCAAAAAGAAAAGAAAAAAGAAAAAAAAAAAACAAAAAACACGGGGGAGTATCTTCTGATTCTGTAGACTTTAAGTCCCTTGACTTCCCCTGGAACTGGTCCGTCCAGCTGGTCTTCTGGGGGAGGGGCCTGCTATGCTGATTTTCAGGTGTTAGCACTTGCGGGAGCTGCTCTGCCCCTGCCTGCTGCAGGGCTCAGCGGGGGTTGTTTACCCCGTGAGGTCCCAGGAGGAACAGCCACAGTTGTTACGGCAGCTCTGGAAGCCTGGATTCAGCCTCCGCAGGAACTACGGGGCTCTCCGTCCCGTCGGCGGGGCCGCTGATCTGCTCAGCTCGGGGCAGGAGCGTCCTTGCTGTCCTGGGCCCTCCAGGCCCCTGCCTGTCCCGGGGGGAGGCCGGATCCTCTGCTGTGTCCCGGCGCCGTGTGCTTCGGGGCCTGCGCTGTTGGATTCGCGCTCCCGGTCGCGCAGCCCCCTCCGCGGAGCCACCGCCCGAGCTCCCCCGAAGTGCTCCTGGCCGCGCAGCCCCCTCCGCACGGAGCCTCTTCCTCTGCCCGAGCCGCCGCCGCCGCCGAGCTGCTCCCGGAGCCGCGCAGCCCCCTCCGCAGAGCCGCCGCCCGAGCTCCTCTGAGCTGCTCCGGGTCCCGCCGTGGGCGCTGCAGCCCTTAGGGAGCTCGGAGCACTCTCCTGCGCTGGCAGGTGTCTGTTAGTGTCCCAGGGAGCCTTAGGGCATCCCCGCCCTCCTGGGTTCTGCTCTAACTCCCTGTGGGCGCCTTTCCGCCCGGGAAGGTTGGTGCAGCTCCTGCTTCTCCGGGATGGGGCTCTCCTGTCCTGGGGACACTCGCCCCGGCCCTAGCCCGGCTCCTCGCGGGGCCCCTCCCCCTTGGAGGCCTTTTGTTTCTTTATTTCTTTTCCCCCGTCTTCCTACCTTGATAGAAGCGCGAACTCCTCTCACTGTAGCATTCCAGCTGGTCTCTCTTTAAATCTCAGGCCGAATTCGTAGATTTTCAGGATGATTTGAAGGTTATCTAGGTATTTTGGTGGGGACAGGTGATTTGGGGACCGTACTCTTCCGACATCTTGCCCCTCCTCCCTGTATACTAAAATTTTGAACGGTTTTATTTTCATTCTCATTAGTTTCCATGAATCTTTTTAATTCTTCTCTATTTTCCTCGTAGACCCTTTCATCTTTTACCAGGATGCTCTTTAACCTCCACGTATTTGAATGTCTTCAAAATTTCTTCTTGTGATTTAGTTCAAGATTCAAAGCATCATGATCTGAAAATATGCAGGGGACAATCCCAATCTTTTGGTATAAGTTAACATCTGATTTGTGACCCTCTATGTGGTTTATTCTGGAGAAGAGACGTATGTGTATTCAGTAGCGTTTTTTTGTAAAGTTCTGTCAATAGATGTGAAATCCATCTGGTCCAGTGTATTTTTTTAAAGCTCTTGTTTCCTGAGATGTTATGCTTAGAAGATATGTAATTTGCAGAATGTGCAGTGTTGAAGTCTCCCAGTATAAGTGTATTATTATCTATGTCTTTACTTTGGTTATTAATTGATTGATATACTTGTCACCTCCTGCATTAGGAGCATAAATATTCATGATTGTTAGGTCCTCTAGTCGGATAGATCCTTTAATTATGATATGATATAGTGTCCCTCTCCATCTCTTCCTACAGCCTTTGGAATAAGCTTTAATTTATTTGATATGAAGATTGCTATCCCTGCTTTCTTTTGAAGACCATTTGAATGATAAATGGCTCTCCAACCTTTCATTTTCAGGCTGTAGGTGTCCTTAGCTCTCAAATGAGTCTCTTCTCGACAGCAAATAGATGGGTCTTGCTTTTTTATCCAGTCTGAAACCCTGCATCTTTTGATGGGATCATTAAGCCCATTCACATTGAGTTACTATTGAAAGATATGAATTTAGTGTCATCATAATACCTCTTCAGTCCCTGTTTTGTGGATTATTTCTTTGGGCGTCCTCTTTCTTTTACAGAGTCCCCCTTAATATTTCTTATAGAGCTGGTTTGGTCATCCTATATTCTTTCAGTTTCTGCCTATCTTGGAAGCTTTTTATCTCTCCTTCCATTCTTAATGTGTGCCTTGCTGGATAAAGTATTCTTGGCTGCAGGTTCTTCTCATTTAGGACCTTGAATATATCCTGCCAGCCCTTTCTGGCCTGCCAGGTCGCTGTGGAGAGGTCTGCTGTTAATCTAATATTTCTCCCTATATAAGTTAGGGATCTCTAGTCTCTTGCTGCTTTAAGGATTTTTCTTTATCTTTTGAATTTGTAAGTTTCACTATTAAAAGTCCAGTTGTTGAGCAGTGTTTATTGATTTTAAGGGGGGAATCTCTCTATCTCCTGAATCTGAATGTCTGTTTCCCTCCCCAGATTATGGAAGTTCTCAGCAATGTTTTGTTCAAATGTGCTCTTTGGTCCTCTGTCCCTCTGGGTGCCCTTTGGAACCCCAATTCAACGTAGATTTTTCCTTCTGAGGCTGTCATTTATTTCCCTTAACCTTTCCGCATGGTCTTTTAATTATTTTTCCTCTTTTTTTTTTTATCAGCTTCCTTCCTTACTGTCAATTTGTCTTCTATGTCACCCCCTCTTTCTTCTACCTCATTAACTCTCATTGTTAGGATCTCCAGTTTGGATTGCATCTCATTTCATTGATTTTTGATTTTGGCCTGATTAGATCTAAATTCTGCAGTCATGAAGTCTCTTGAATCCTTTATGCTCTTTTCCAGAGCCATCAGTCACTTTATAATTGTGCTTCTGAATTGGCTTTCTGACATCAAGTTGTAATCCAAATTCTGTAACTCTGTTGCAGAGTACTGTTTCTGATTCTTTCTTTTGTGGTGAGTTCTTCTTTTTATTCATTTTTCTCAGTCAGAGTGGCTAAAAACGAGTTGTATTGAAAAACAGAAGAAAGAACAAAACAAAACAAATTAAAAAACAAGGAGGGGTGTCCTCTGGTTCTATATACTGTGCATCCCTGGACTTCCCCTGGAGCTTTCCAGTGCTGCTTGGTCAAGAACTTGTTCTTCCCCTTTCCTTCCAGCTGGTCTTCTGTGGGAGGGGCCTGCTGTGCTGTTTCTCAGGTGTGTGCAAGTGTCAGTGGGAGCTGCCCCGCCTCCTGCCAGGCTCCTGGCTCAGTGAGAGCTGTTTATCCTGTGAGGACCCTGTTCCCTGGTGGCCCTGCTCAGTCTCAGGCATAGTGTTTCACCAGCAGGAATAACAACACTGGCGGCACCCAACCTTCCAGCTCTGGAGTCAGCTCCTGCAGTAACTACCACAGTCTCCCAGTCCACACTGGCCTGGATGCTCCCTGGGACGGGAGGCCTGATCTGCACAGCTTGGGGGTGCCCGGTGCCAGGAGAGTCCTCGCTGTCCTGTGCCTTCCCGACTGTCCCTGGGAGAGTGCAGTATCCTGGGCTGTGTCTGCTTGGCGACCTGGGATCTCGGGCCTGTGCTGCTGGAATGTGCTCCCAGGGCCGCAGTTCCTGGGGCCGTTGCTCCTGAAGGCAGCAGGGCACAGCCCCCTCCGTCTGGAGCTGCTGCCTGAGCTTCTCCCGAGGCCCCCGCCAGGCACGCACTCCAGTCCTTTACTGAGCTTAGCCCACAGTCTGTGGCACGCCCTTCCCCAGGGCACATGTCCTCTGTCAGTGACTCCGGGAACGTGGAGGCTCCACTGTTCTCTTGTTGTTCTGCCTGGTTTGCCTGCTAAGCGCCTTTCTGTCCAGAAGTATCCAGTGCAGATTTTTAAATTTCCTGCTTCTCCAGCACTGGGCTTTCCTGTTCCGGGAGGCTTTAGCCGCTTGGCCTTAGCCCAGCTTCTGGCGGCGTCCCCTCACCCACTGGATTCTTTATTTTTCTGCCTTCCTACCTTGTTATAAGCACAAACTCCTCTCTCTGTAGCGTTCCAGCTGTTCTCTCTTTAAATCTCAGGTCGAATTCGTAGGTTTTCAGGATGGATTGAAAGTTATCTAGGTAAGTTGGTGGGGACAGGTGACTTGGGGACCCTACTCCTCTGCCATCTTGCCCCACCCCCCATATATCTTTTCAAAGTAGTGTATCTGTTTTCTTAGGATAAGTATCCAGTAGTGGATTCCTAGATCATATGATATTTTCATTTTAATTTTTATAGCAAGCTCAATACTGTTTTCCATATTAGATGCACCAATGTACATTCCTGCCAACAGTGCATGAGGGTTTCCTTTTTTCCACATCCTTTCCAACATTTTTATTTGAAGTATAATGGACAGACGTTGCATCTTTATCCATTCGTCTATGAATGTACACTTAAGTTGTTTCCATATTTTGGGTATTGTAAGTGATGCTGCAATGAACATAGTGGTGCATATATCTCTTCAAATTAGTACTTTCATTTACCTTTGATAGCTACCCAGAGGTGAAACTGCTGCATCACATGATAGTTCAATTTTTTAAAGGACTTCCATACTGTGTTCCAAAGCGATTACACCAATTTACATTCACAGAGTGTACAAGGGTTCTCTTTGTTCAACATCCTTGCCAACACTTAAGTCTTGTCTTTTTTGATAATAGCCATTCTGAGAGGTATGAGATGTTGTTTCATTGTGAATTTATTTGCATTTTTGTGTTGACTAGTAAAGTTGAGAACTTTTTTCATATATCTATTGGCCATCCAGATATCTTCCTTGGAAAAATGTCTATTCAGAAATTCTTCACATTTCAAAAATCAGATTATTTGTTTTGTTATTGATTATATGATTATTTATATATTTTGGATATTAACCTCATACAAGATAGATGATTTTCAAATATATTCTCCCATTCAATGGGTTGCCTTTTCATTTGGTTGTTTTCTTTTGGCAGTGCAAAAGCATTTTAGTTTGATTGTTTTTGCTTTTGTTTCCTTTGCTTTTGGAGTCAGTTCAAAAAAAAAAAAAACATCGCCAAGGTCAATGTCAAAGAGCTTACTAGATTGATTGTTTCAGGTCTTACATAAAGTCTTTAATCCATTTGAGTTAATTTTACGAATGATATATAATAATAGTCTACTTTCATTCCTTTGAATGTGATTGTCCAGTTTTCCAAACACCACTTATTAACTAGACTATCCTTTCTCCTTTTGTATATTCTTGCCTCTTTTGTGGTAAATTATTGATCATATATGTGTGGGAATATTTCTAGGCTCTCTATTCTGTTCCATGGATTTATGTGTCTGTTTTTATGCCAATACCATGCTGTTTTGATTACCTTAGCTGTGTAGTATAGCTTGAAATCAGGGAGCATAATGCCTTCAGCTTTGTCCTACTTTCCCATGATTACTTTGGCTATTGGGGGCCTTTTTGTGATTCCATACAAATTTTAGGAGTCTCTCTTCTATTTTAGAGAAAAATGACATTAGTTTTTTGATAAAGATTGCCTTGAATCTGTAGAGTAAAAAAAAAAGAATCTGTAGAGTACTTTAGGTAATATGGATATTTAAACAAGATTAATTATTCCATTCTGTGACCACTTACTATCTTTCCATTTATTTGTGTCTTCTTCAATTTGTTTCATCAGTATTTTATAGTTTTTTGTGTACAAGACTACATCCTAAGCCAAATGATTTCTAGGTATTTAATACCTTTTTGATATATTTATAAATAGGATAGTTTTGTTAATCTTTTTTTCTGATAGTTATTACTGTATAGAAACACAACAGATTTTCCTGTATTGATTTTGTACCATGCAACTTTACTGAATTCATTTATTTTAACAGTTTTCGGTTTAGGCTTTTCTATATGTAAAATTATGTCATCCATAAGCACTGACCATTTTACTTCTTCCTTTATAATTTGGGCACTTTTTATTTCTATTTCTTGCATAATTACTCTGGCTATGACTTCTAATTCTATGTTGAATAAAACTGGAGACAGTGCACATCTTCCTCTTACTACTGATTTTACAGAAAAAGAAATCAGCTTTTTTTGAGTATGATGTTATCTGTGAGCTTGTCATATATGGTCTTTATTATATTTAGGTAAGTTCTATCTATAACTTTTTTGTTGAGAATTAAAAAAAAATCATGAATGGATGGAGATGTCTGGGTGGCTCAGTGGTTGAACGTCTGCCTTCGGCTCAGGGTGTGATCCCGGGGTCTGGGGGTCGAGTCCTTCATCAGGCTTCCTGGGAGGAGCCTTCTTCTTCCTCTGCCTAAGTCTCTGCTTTTCTCTCTCTGTCTCTCATGAATAAATAAATAAAATCTTGTTAAAAATCGTGAATGGATGTCAAATTTTGCCAAATGATTTGCCTGCATCTACTGAGATGATCATACTACTTTATTTTTCCTTTTGTAAATATGGTGCATTATGTTGATGGAGTTGTGAATGTTGAACCATTCTGGAATAAATCCTACTTGATAATGGTGTATGATCTGCTTAACATCTTATTGTATTCTGCTTGTTAATATTTTATTGAGAAACTTGTGTTTATGTTGATCAATAATTTTGGCCTGTAATTAACTCTCTCTCTTTCTCTCTCTCTTTTTTTGGTATCCTTTTCTGGTTTTCATATCAGGGTAACACTGGCCTTATAGAATGAATTTGGAAGCATTTCTTTCTCTTCAGTTTTTGGAATAGTTACAGAAGGATAGGTATTAGCTCTTTAGATATTTGGCAACATTCACCAATGAAATCATTTAATCCTGGACTTTTATTTGCTAGGATATTTCTTTACTACTGAATCAATTTTATTCCTATTAATTGGTCTGTTCAAAGTTTTTATTTATTATTGATTCAGACTTCGAAGATTATGTGTTTCTAGGAATTTATCCATTTCTTCTAGGTTGTCCCATTTGTTGGGATGTAATTTTTCATACTAGTTTCTTAGAACCCTTTGTATCTCTGTGGTACTGGGTATAATTTCTTCTTTCATTTCTGATTTTATTTATTTGGGCTCTCTATATTTTCTTGATTGGTTTGGCTAACAGCTTATCAATTTTGCTCTTCTTTTCAAAGAACCAGTCCTTTGTTTCATTGATCTTTTATAGTTTTTGTGTCTATTTTATTAATCCCCTCTTATCTTTAACATCATGGAACTTCATTCATTCCTTTTGTATTTTTATTTTAAGTTTTCTCAAGGTAATTTTTGATTCCCTCTTCAATTTCCTCATTGACCCATTGGTTGTTTAGTAGTATGTTGTTTAGTCTTCATGTGTTTGTGTTTTATTTTTCTTCCGGTTTTCTTCTTGTAACTGATTTTCAATTTCATAATGTTGTGGTTGGAAAGGATGCTTGATATGATTTCAATCTTTTTAAATTTATTGTTAATTGTTCTGTGGCTTTACATGTGGTTTATGCTGGAGGTTGTATTATGTGCACTTGAGAAAAATGTATATTCTGCTGTTTTTTATGGATTGTTCTCTATATATCCATTCACTCTATCTAATCTAATGTGTGATTTAACACCAGTGTTTCCATATTGATTTTCTGTCTGGACAGTCTATTCATTGATGTAATTGAGGTGTTAAAGTCCCATACATAATATTTTTGTATTGATGTCTATTTCTCCCTTTATTGCTGTTAATATTTGCTTTATATATTTATGTGCTCCTACATTGGGTATATAAATATTTACAAGTGTTATATATTCTTGTTGGGTTGATCTTTTTATTCTTATAATGCCCTTCTTTGTCTCTTATTGCAGCCTTGTTTTTTAAAGTCTATATTTTCTGATGTAAGTACTGCTACCCTACCATTCTTTTTGTTTCCATTTACTTGGAATATCTTTTTCAAGGTCATCACTTTTAGTCTGTGTGTGCTTTTAGATTAGAAATGAGTTTATTATAGACATTATAATTATGGGTCTTGTTTTTTTTATTCCATTCAGTTACCCTGTGTATTTGATAGCAGCATTAGACTATTTACATTTAACATAATTATTGGACTGACTTCCAGGGAAGATGGCAGGGTAGGAGGATCCTAATCTCACTTCATGCCACAAATACATGTAGATAAGACTCATGTCAGTGTAGCTAACCTGGAAAATGACCCAAATATTTGCAGAGGACTCTCCAGAGTTAATCATTGAGAGGAGGCCACATCAAAAATAGTAGAAGGGTAGAGATGTGGTTGGGAACAAAACTACCCAGCATGGCTAACCACAAAAAGGAGAGACACCACAAACATATATAGGAAAGAGAGCCTGGCACCACAGACATGGGGGAACTGCAGTGAGAAAGTGAATCCCCATAACATTTGACTTTGAAAGCCAGAGGAGCTTAACATCTTGAATTTTCTAGTCTGTGGGGCTTAATATGGGGAAGTTTGAAAATCAGTGGAGTTAGCTGTGAGAGAGCTAGAGGGCAATAGGAAACAGTCCCTGCCCTTAAAGAGCATAACAAACAACCTCACTGAGATACAGCATATAAGCAGTAGTTTGAAAAGTGCCAGGGGTATATCCTAATGAGATTTATTTACTCATTAATAATATAATGGGGTAGGGATCTCATTAGTAGATAATGGGGTAGGGATCTTTAGGAGACTTCTCCAAGAACAAAAGAACTGGCAAGCAACATTTCTCTTCCCCATACCCCACCTTAGATACCTGGTCAACTACAGGAACTAGCACCAATTCTACCTAGCTTGCTAATAGCAGGCCCAGTCTCCTGTTCTCCTGTAGATCTACCTTATCCAACTAGTCTCACTTGGCAGGAGTTCCTCCAAGGTGGTTACAGGTCTATTCCCACAAGCAAACCAGTACATACTTTGCTAATGCTGAACCCGATGACCCTGCACTCTCTTACATACTGTGCCATCCACTGGGCAAGAGTCCATTCAAAGTAGTTCCGCAAGTGTGGCATCATGCAAGTAGTTCCAACAATGGCTAGTGCTACTCCAAAGTGACTTCTGCCACTTTGGGTAAAGAGGAAGATAATGACAAACCAATTCCATGGCAACCCAAGCAGTGGTATAGGGGCAGACAACTGATCTGACTGCCAGGCTTACCCACCAACAAAAACCTAACAAAAGGTAACACAAAGAGAGGTCCCAGTAATTTGGGGTTATTGCAACCCCAATAGATAGACCAGGGACAGACATCTAGTCTAACTGCAGACCCCACCCACCAATGAAAGCCTCTAGGACACAATTCAGGGTGCACTGTAGTTCCATATGACCACAACTTTGGCAAATAAGCTGAAGGAAGGCATCTGGTCTGACCAAATTCAACCCCAAGACAATCCCAGACTGGCCCCTTAACAGCACAGGGGCCAAACACTGCATACAACAGGTAAAGGAAGCCATTGCGGACAACTAGAGTAAGGGCAAACATGGCTCAGCCACAATAGTAGGGTGCAAGCAAGACACATAGGCAATGCACTTGAAGCACCAGATTCTGAGGAATGAGAATATTACATGGTACAGCACTAAAGGACCTCTTCTTCATGAGGCCACAACTTCCGAAAGCAGGCAACATAGCTGATTTTCCTAACACAGAGAAACAGATACAGAGTTATATAAAATGAGGGGACAGAAGAATATATTCTAAATGAAAGAACAGGACAAGTGAAATGGAAAAAAGTGATATGCTTAATAAAGAATTCAAAATAATGGTCATAAAGATATTCACTGAACTGGACTTGAGACAGGAGTGGAGGATCCCAGTGAAACACAAAAAAGAGAAAATATAAAAGGAGTCAATTTGATATGAAGAACTCAATAATTGAAATTAAAAACAGACTATATGAAATAAATAGTACACTAGAGGGAATACAAGAATGGGTCAGCAAACTGGAAGGTAGAGTAATGCAAACAACAAAGTGAAACAGGAAAAAGAAAAAAAAGAATCATAGAAATGAGAATTGGTTATGAAAACTCAGCAACACCATCAAGGATAATAACTCACATTATATAAATCATGGAAGGATAAGAGAGAGAAAAGTGGACAGAAAGTTTATTTGAAGAAATAAGAGCTGCAAACATTCCTAATCTGGGAAAGAAAAAGACATCCAAATTTAGGATGCACAGAGAACCCTAAACAAAATCAATCCAAGGAGGTCTGCACCAAGATACATATTAATTAAAATTGCTGAAGTAGTGATGAAGGGGAAGAGCTAAGATGGCAGAGTAGTAGGAAGACCCTAGGCTTGCTTTGTCCCTTGAACACAAATAGAAAACTCAAATCATTCTGGATACCCAAGAAATAAACCTAAGGACTGACATAACAAACTGCATAACTAGAGGGAGAGAGAAGGCCACATTGTGGAAGGTAGGAAGTGTGGAAACAACTTTTGGGGGAAAAATGGGTCATGGGTGCTGCAGAGGGAAGGGGACCCTGATCCCAGAAAGAGAGAGAGAGAGAAATTTGCAGAGAACACTTCCTTCAAGCCATTCACTGGGAAATAAGAGGGCAGATTTTCATGAGTTTTTGCAACCACTGTGGCTGAAAGACTGGAATTTTAGAGATCTACAAATGTGGCTGGCATAGAGCCCTAGGGGTGCTGCAGTACTACTGTAAAGAAGGCAGGCAGATGACCCAGGCACAGATAGCACAATTTGAAGAGCACCTAAGATGAACAAGGTGAGAATGTTCCCTCTTGAAGTATATTTGAGAGAGGTGGCATTGCCTCTCTGGGGACAAAAGAACCAGCAGCTGCCATTTCCCTCCCATGCCGCTCAGCATAGGTGTAGAGACACATGCTGAGGGTGGCTAAATTGCACACTGGCTATTTAGCCAGCTTTACTCCAATCCCAGCATGGTGACACAATCCCAGCATGATGAAATATTCTCCAGCATATGTCTGCCACACCAGATCCCTAAAGTTTGCAATTTTAAAACTCAGCTGGCCTGGCTGGGATAAAGCCCAAAGTGCACTGCACTGCTACAGGTAGGTAAGCAACCCAGACAACAATATTATGGAAACAGCAATCTGAAAAATACCTCAGATGCACGAAGGGAAAATGTTCACTCTTCTGAGATGGCTTCCCTGAGAGCAGCAAGCATAAACTCCCTTCTCCAGGGACAAATGAGCTGGTTTGCACCATGTCCCTCCTCTACTCCTCAGCATAAATCAACTTCAGGAATCAGCACAATGCTAATGCTGGCCATCTAACCTGCCTACACCAAGTCCCACCCCCCTACACTCTGCTAGTACTGCTTTTCTTGGTCAAGTGTGCTTAAGAATCAGCACAGTGTGCCCCTCCCCAAGAAAACCAAAACAAATCCCCGCATGTACCACATTTATTGACCATAGAGTTCTACAAAGCTTCAGTTCTAGTGGAAATAACATCAGGTTCCTTTTAACAAGCAGACCAGAGCAGTTGTAGTTAAAACTTGTCACATGCTGGTGGAAGTCCAAACACTCCCCACTGCAGGCAAGGAAAAACTCCGCAGAGGACTGACCTGACGGAAAGAGTAGCCATAACACAGCAACATAGTGCATGCAGCTCACACCAGAAATATTTCCTGAGACACCAGGCCCTGGGCATTATATGACCTCTTCTTCATAAAGCCATTACTCTCAGGATGATGAAACATATAATAGGCTTTCCTAACACAGAGAAGACAGAGACTAGACAAAATGCTAAGATGGAGGAATTTATCCCAAAGGAACGAACAAGAAAAGGTCGTGGCCAGGGATCAAATCAAAATAGAAATAAGTAATATGCCTGAGGCAGACTTTAAAGCAACAATCATAAGGATACTAGCTGGGCTTGAGAAAGCATAGAAGGCATCAGGGGTATCCTTACCACAGAGCTGAAAGATCTCAAAATCAACCAGGCCAAAATGAAAAATGCAGTAAACTAGATTTAAAGCCAAGATGGATAGAAGGAACAGAGGAATGAATAAGTGATACAGAAGATAGAAGTATGGAAAATAATGAAGCTGAACAAAAGAAGGAAAGAAAAATCTTGGATCGCAAAAGTAGATCGCAAAAGTAGACTTAGGGAACTCAGTGATTCCATTAAATGTAGTAAAATTCCTCTCATAGGAGCTCCAGAAGAAGAAGAATGAGAAGAGGATGCAGAAGGTATATTTGAGGAAATAATAGCTAAAAACTTCGCTCATCTGGGAAAGAATCAGACATCCAACTCCAGAAAGTACAGAAAATTCCCTTTAAAATTAAAAGCAGAAAAAAAACAAAAAAAATTAAATTAAATTAAAAGCAGGCCAACACCAATATATATCACAGTTAAATTTGGAAATTATAGAGATAAAGAAAAATTGTAAAATCGTCAAGACAAAATAAGCCCCTAACTTACAAAGGAGGACCAATAAGTATAGCAGCTGATGTCTCCAAAGAAACTTGACAGGCCAGAAAAGAGTGGCATGAAACACTCAAGGTAATGAATAGGAAAAATCTGCAGCCAAGAATATTCTATCCAGCAAGTCTATCACTCAGGATAGAAGGAGAGATAGTTTCCCACACAAACAAAAATAAAAGAAGTTTGTGGCCACTAAATGAGCCTTGCAAGAAATTTTAAAGGGGACTCCTTGAGTGGGAAAGAAAAATAAAAGTGACAAAGACTATAAAGGAGCACCAAAATTCTCCAGAAACAATGACAAAACACATAATGAAAAGGGCAATACATTCATACCTGTCAATAATCACTCTGAATATAAATGGACTACATTCTCCAAGCAAAAGACACAGAGTGTCAGAGTGGATAAAAAAATAAGACCCATCCATATGCCTCTTACAAGAAATTCACTTTGGACCTACGATTGAAAGCGAGAGGATGAAGAAGCACTTATCATGCAAATAGACATCAAAAGAAACAACAGAGGGATCCCTGGGTGGCGCAGCGGTTTGGCGCCTGCCTTTGGCCCAGGGCGCGATCCTGGAGACCCGGGATCGAGTCCCACATCGGGCTCCCGGTGCATGGAGCCTGCTTCTCCCTCTGCCTGTGTCTCTGCCCCTCTCTCTCTCTCTCTCTCTCTCTCTCTCTGTGTGACTATCATAAATAAATAAAAAAAAAAAGAAAAGAAACAACAGAATATGAATACCTATATAAAACAAACTAGATTTTAAATCAAAGCCTTTAACAAGACTAAGAGGGGCACTGTATCATAATAATTGGGCCTATCAGACAGGGAGATCTAACAATTATAAATATGCCCCCAATTTTTTTTAATAATAAATTTATTTTTTATTGGTATTAAATTTGCCAACATACAGAATAACACCCAGTGCTCATCCCTTCAAGAGCCCCCCTCAGTGCCCGTCACCCATTCACTCCACCCCCCGCCCTCCTCCCCTTCCACCACCCCTAGTTCGTATCCCAGTGTTAGGAGTCTTTATGTTCTGTCTCCCTTTCTGATATTTCCTACCCATTTCTTCTCCCTGCCCTTCTATTCCCTTTCACTATTATTTATATTCCCCAAATGAATGAGACCATATAATGTTTGTCCTTCTCCAATTGGCTTACTTCACTCAGCATAATACCCTCCAGTTCCATCCACATCAAAGCAAATGGTGGGTCTTTGTCATTTCTAATGGCAGAGTAACATTCCATTGTATACATAAACCACATCTTCTTTATCCATTCATCTTTCGATGGGCACCGAGGCTCCTTCCACAGTTTGGCTATTGTGGACATTGCTGCTATAAACATTGGGGTGCAGGTGTCCCCGTGTTTCATTGCATCTGTATCTTTGGGGTAAATCCCCAGCAATGCAATTGCTGGGTCGTAGGGCAGGTCTATTTTTAACTCTTTGAGGAACTTCCACAGTTTTCCAGAGTTTATGCCCCCAATTTTGGAGCACCCAAATATATAAATCAATTTAAAAAATAAACTCTTTGATAACAACACAATAATAGTAGGGGAATTTATTTTATTTTTTAAAGATTTTATTTATTTTTTCATGAGAGATGCACAGTGGGAGAGAGAGGCAGAGACACAGGCAGATAGAGATGCAGGCTCCATGCAGGGATCCCGACATGGGACTCAATGCCGGGTCTGCAGGGTCACGCCCTGGGCTGAAATCAGTGCTAAATCACTGAGCCACCTGGGCTACCCAATAGCGGATTTTTAACACCCCATTTACATCAATGGACAAGTCTTCTAAGCAGAAAAGTCAACAAGGAAACAATGGCTTCAAATGACACACTGGCCAGATAGACTTAACAGGTACATTCAGAACATTTCATCCTAAACAGCAGAATACACATTGTTTTCAAGTACACACTGAACTTTCTCCAGAATAGATCACATACTGGGTCACAAATCAGCCCTCAACAAGTAAAAAAAGATCAAGATCATACCATGCATATTTTCCAACTACAGCACTGCAATATTTGAAGTCAACCACGAGAAAAAAAAATTGGAAAGACCACAAAATACATGGAGGTTAAAAACCATCCTACTGAAGAATGAATGGGTCAACCAGGAAATTAAAGAAGAATTAAAAAACAATACATGGAAACAAATGAAAATGAAAACATAAGGTTCCAAAAGCTTTGGAATGCAGAAAAATGGTCATACAATGGAAGTATATAGCAATAGAGGCCTAATTCAAAAAGCAAGAAAAATCACAAATAAGCAACCTAACTTTACACTTGAAAGAGCAAGAAAAGAACAACAAATGAAGCCTAAAGCCAGCAGAAGACAGGAAATAATAAAGATTAGAGCAGGAATAAATGATATACAAACAACAACTACAAAAAATCAGTAGAACAGACCAGGAAACCAGGAACCGGTTCCTTGAAAGAATGAATAAAATTGATAAACCTTTAGTGAGATTTCTCAAAAGAAGAGGGAAAGGAACCAAATAAATAAAATCATGAA
This sequence comes from Nyctereutes procyonoides, assembly GCF_905146905.1. Classification (NCBI taxonomy): domain Eukaryota; kingdom Metazoa; phylum Chordata; class Mammalia; order Carnivora; family Canidae; genus Nyctereutes; species Nyctereutes procyonoides. The sequence continues at coordinate 58,126,316 of NW_026575125.1, read as the reverse complement.
TGAGGAAAGAGAGATCATAACACCACAGAAATACAATTTTAAGGGAATATTATGAAAAATTATTTGGCAGCATATTGGACATTATGGAATAAATGGATAAATTCCTAGAAACATATAAACTACCAAAACTAAAACAGGAAGAAATAGAAAACTTGAACAAACTGATGTCCTGCAAAGAAATTTAATCAGGAATCAAAAATCTCCCAAGAAACAGAAGTCCAGGGCCAGATGGCTTCACGGTGAGTCCTACCAAACATTTATTTTTTTTTTCTACCAAACTTTTAAAGGAGGGTTAATATTTATTCTTCCCAAACTATTTAAAAAAATAGAAATGGAAGGAAAACGTCCAAATTCATTCTTTAAGGCCAGGATTGCCCTGATTCCAAAACCAGATAGAGTCTCCACTAAAAACAGAAGTACTGGCCAATATCCCTGATGAACATGGATGCAAAAATTCTTAACAAAATCCTAGCAAATCAAATCCAAAGTATAATTTAAAAAAAGTCATTCACCATGATCAAGTGGGATTTCTTTTTGGGCTGCAAGGGTGGCTCAATATTCACAAGTCAAGATGATACACTACATTAATAAAAGAAATGATAAGAAGCATATAACCCTCTCAATAGATGTAGAAAACAGATTTGATAAAGCACACATCCATTCCTGTTAAAAACCCTCAACAAAGTAGGATTAGAGGGAACATAACATAATAAAAGCAATAAATGAAAAACTCACACTTAGTATCATCCTGAGTGGGGAGAATTGTGAGCTTTTCCTCTATGGTCAAGAATAAGACACAGATAACCACTCTCACCACTGTTATTTAACATAGCACTGGGAGTCTTAGACTCAGCAATCAGACAATAAAAAGACAGAAAAGACATGTAAAGGGTCCATGGCAAGGAATGACAAGGAATAAGTAAAACTCACTATTTGGAGAGGTGATGATACTCCATGTAGAAAATCTGAAAGTCACCACCAAAAAGTTGCTAGGACTGATATATGAATTCAGTAAAGTTGCAGGATACAAAAGAATGTACGGAAATCTGTCAAATTTCTATACTACAACAATGAAGCAGCAAAAGGAAAATTAAGGAATCAATCCCATTTACAATTGTACCAAAAACAATAAGATGCCTACAAATAAACCATACCAAACAGGTAAAAGATCTGTACTCTGAAAACAATAAAGCACTTATGAAAGAAATTGAAGAGGACAAAAAGAAAGGGAAAAACATTCCGCTTCATAAATTGGAAGAACAAATATTGTTAAAATGTGTATACTACCCAAAGAAATTGACACATTCAGTGCAATCTGTATCAAAGTACCACTAGCGTTTTTCATAGAGCTAAAACAAGCAATCCTAAAATTTGTATGGAACCATAGAGGACCCTAAATATCCAAAGCAACCTTGAAGAAGATAAAGAAGCCTGAATGCATCACAATTTCAGACATCAAGCTATATGACAAAGCTGTAGTCATCAAGACAGTATGGTACTGGCACAGAAACAGACACATAGATCAATGGAACAGAATAGAACACCCAGAAATGGACCCACAAGTATATATTCAACTAATCTTTGACAAAACAGGAAAGAATATCCAAAGGATAAAAGACAGTCTCTTCAAAAAATGCTGTTTGGAACTCTGGACAACAATGCACAGAAGAATGAAATGGGACAACTTACTTCCACAATACACAAAAATAAATTCAAAATGAATGAAAGAACTAAACGAGAGACAGTTAATCACCAAAACCCTAGAGGAAGACACAGGCAGAAACTTCATTGACATTGACCATAACAACATCTTACTAGATCTGTCTCCTGAGGCAAAAGAAAAAAAAAGCAAAAATGAATTATTGGGACCACATCAGGATAAAAAGTTTTGGCACAGGAAAGGAAGTAATCAATAAAACTAAAAGGCAACCTTTGAAATGGGAAAAGTTACTTGCCAATGTCATATCTGATAAAAGGTTACTATCCAAAATACATAAAGAATTTATCAAACTCAGTACCCCCCAAATGAATAACCCTTTAAAAAATGAGTATAAGACATAAATAGATATTTTCCAGAAGAAGACATATAGATGGCTAATAGACACATGAAAAGATGCTCAACAATACTGATTATCAGGGAAATACATATCAAAACTACAATGAGATATTACTTCACATATGTCAGAATGGCTAAAATTAACAATAGAGGAAACAATAGATGTTGGTGAGGATATGGAGAAAAGGGAATCCTTTTACACTGTTGGTAGAATGCAAACTGGTGCTGCCACTGTGGAAAACAGTGTGAAGTTTCCTCAAAAAAGTAAAAATAGAACTACTCTATGATCCAGCAATGTCAGTACTAGGTTTTTACCCAAGGGATACAGAAATACTGATTTGAAGGGATACATGCACCCCGATGTTTATAGCAGGATTATCAACAATAGCAAAATTATGGAAAGAGCCCAAATATCCATTCCCCGATGAATGGATAATGAAGATGTGGTATATGTATAATGGAATATTTCTAAAACATAAAAAGGAATGAAATCCTGCCACTTGCAATGATGTGCATGAAGCTAGAATATTATGCTAAGCTAAATATGTCAGCCAGGGAAAGACATATATCACATGATGTCACTCATATGTGGAACTTAAGAAACAAGGCAGATAAACATAGGGGAGAAAAGACAGGCAAACAAAAAAGACTCACATATAGATAATAAACTGAGGGTTGCTAGAGGGGAGATCAGGGGGAGGGTTGGGTTAAACAGGTGTTGATTTAAGGAGGGCATTTGTGATAAGCACTGGGATTTGTAAAAAAGAGCTGATCACTAAATTCTACACTTTAATATTACACTATATGTTAACTAACTAGAATTAAAAACTTGAAAAAGTGAAAAAAAAAAGGAGTAGCAATGAAAGAATTTTAAAAGCAGTAAGAGAAAGCAGTTACATATAAGAGAAAACCCATAAGATTACCAGCTTATTTGTCAATGGAAACTTTGAAGTCAAGAGGGAGTGGCATGATCTATTCAAAATTCTGAAAGAAAAAAACCTGCAAACAAAATATTCTATCCAGCAAGGCAGAATAGGAGAGATAAAGAGTTTCCCAGATAATCAAAAGTTAAAGAAATTCATCACCACTAAACCAGCCCTAAAAGAAATGTTAAAGGAAATTCATTGAGTACAAAGGAAGACTATAAGGAGGATTAAGTAGAGTAGGCGAGAAAAAATATTCACAGGTGCATATAAACATACTAAAGTCATAGAATGAACACTTACAAAGCCGGTACAGAGGTTAAAGCACAAAGGTAGTGAGATCAATTATAACTGCAAAAACACAAACAGAATATATAGATGTAAGGTATGATACCATATAGATAAATTGTGGGGTGGGGAGTAAATATTTAGTGTTTTTAGAATGGGTTCATCTTAAACAACTCTCAGCTTAATATAGACTGCTATATGCATAGGATAATACATATAAACCTAACGATAACCACAAATCAAAAACCTGTAACAGATTTGTAAAAAATGAATATAAAAGAAACTATGCTTCTCCCTCTGCCTGTGTCTCTGCCTCTCTCTCTCTCTGTGACTATCATAAATAAATAAAAAAAATTTTAAAAAAAGAAACTAAATGTATCATTAAAAAGCAACATCAAGCTCCCCCAGGTGCAGACACCTGAGAATCAGCACAGGAGGCCCCTCACCCAGAAGACCACCTAGAAGGACAGGGGGAAAGCAAGTTATTGACCAAGCAGCACTGGAAAATTCCAGGGGAGGTTGAGGGATTTACAGTATATGGAATCAGAGGATACTCCCCCTTGTTTTTTGTTTTTTCTTTGCTTCCCCCCACTTTTCTTTTTTGTTCATCTTCTTTTTTTTCCCTCTCTTTTTCTCCTTTTTCCAGTACAACTTGTTTTTGGCCACTGCACTGAGGAAAATGACTAGAAGGAAAAACTCACCTCAAAAGAAAGAATCAGAAACAGCCCTCTCTCCCACAGAGTTACAAAATTTGGATTACAACTCAATGTCAGAAAGCCAATTCAGAAGCACAATTATAAAGCTACTGGTGACTCTAGAAAAAAAGCATAAAGGATTAAAGAGATTTAATGACTGCAGAAATTAGATCTAATCAGGCCAAAATTAAAAATCAATTAAATGAGATGCAATCCAAACTGGAGTTCCTAATGATGAGGGTTAACGAGGTAGAAGAACGAGTGAGTAACATAGAAGACAAGTTGATGGCAAGGAGGGAAACTGAGGAAAAAAGAGACAAACAATTAAAAGATCATGAGGATAGGTTAAGGGAAATAAAGGACAGCCTCAGAAGGAAAAATCTACGTTTAATTGGCATTCCCCAAGGCACCTAAAAGGGACAGAGATCCAGAATGTGTATTTGAACAAATCATAGCTGAGAATTTCCCTAACATGGGAAGAGGAACTGGCATTCAGATCCAGGAAATAGAGAGATCCCCCCCTAAAATCAATAAAAACCGCACAACACCTTGACATTTAATAGTGAAACTTGCAAATTCCAAAGAAAGAGAAGATCCTTAGAGCAGCAAGAGACAAGACATCTCTAACTTTTATGGGGATAAATAGTAGATTAACAGCAGACCTCTCCACAGAGACCTGGCAGGCCAGAAAGGGCTGGCAGGATATATTCAGGGTCCTAAATGAGAAGAACATGCAGCCAACAGTACTTTATCCAGCAAGGCTCTCATTCAGAATAGAAGGAGAGATAAATAGCTTCCAAGATAGGCAGAAACTGAAAGAATATATAACCACCAAACCGGCTCTCCAAGAAATACTAAGGGGCATTCTGTAATAGATAGAAGAAGTCCAAGAAAACAATCCACAAAAACAGGGACTGAAAGGTATCATGATGACACTAGATTCCTTTTTTTTAAGATTTATTTTATTATTTATTTATGATAGAGAGAGAGAGAGAGAGGGAGAGAGAGAGAGGCAGAGACACTAGAGAGGGAGAAGCAGACTCCATGCCAAGAGCCTGATGTGGGTCTCGATCCCGGGACTCCAGGATCGCGCCCTGGGCCAAAGGCAGGCGCCAAACCACTGAGCCACCCAGGGATCCCCGATGACACTAGATTCCTATCTTTCAATAGTAACTCTGAACATGAATGGGCTTAATGACCCCATCAAAAGGCGCAGGGTTTCAGACTGGATAAAAAAGCAAGACCCATTTTTTTGCTGTCTACAAGAGACTCATTTTAGACATAAAGACACCTACAGCCTGAAAAATAAACAGTCGGAGAACCATGTACCATTCAAATGGTCCTCAAAAGAAGACAGGGGTAGCCATCCTTATATCATGTAAATTAAAGATTATTCCAAAGACTGTAGTAAGAGATGAAGAGGGACACTATATCATACTTGGAGGATCTATCCAACAAGAGGACCTAACAATCAAGAATGTTTATGACCCGAATGTGGGAGCTGCCAAGTATATCAATTAATAACCAAAGCTAAGACATACTTACATAATAAAACACTTACATTTGGTGACTTAAATGTAGTGCTTTCTACAATCGACAGATCTTCTGAAAACAACATCAACAAAGAAACAAGAGCTTTAAATGATACACTGGACCAGATGGATTTCACAGGTATTTACAGAACTCTACATCCAAACGCAACTGAATACACATTCCTCTCAAGTGCACATGGAACTTTCTACAGAATAGACCAAAACTGGGTCACAAATCAGGTTTTAACTGATATCAAAAGATTGGGATCATCCCCTGCATATTTTCAGAACATAATGCTTTGAAATTAGAACTAAATCACAAGAAGAAGTTTGGAAGGATTTCAAACACGTGGAGGTTAAGGACCATTCTGCTAAAAGATGAAAGGATCAACCAAGAAATTAGGGAAGAATTAAAAAGATTCATGGAAACTAATGAAAATGAAAATGCAAGCATTCAAATCTTTGGGATACAGCAAAAGCAGTCCTGAAGGGAAATGCATCTCAATACAAGCATCCATTCAAAACCAGGAAAAAACTCAAATACACAAGCTAACCTTGCATCTAAAGGTGCTGGAGAAAAAACAGCAAATAGATCCTACATGCAGTAGAAGAATAGAGTTAATAAAGATTTCAGCAGAACTCAATGAAATAGAGACCAGAAGAACTGTGGAACAGATTAACAAAACCAGGAGTTGGTTCTTTGAAAGAATTAATAAGATAGATAATCCATCAGCCAGCCTTATTAAAAAGAAGAGAGAAAAGACTCAAATTAATAAAATCATGAATGAAAAAGTAGAGATCACCACCAAGACCAAGGAAATGCAAACGATTTTAAAAACATGCTTTGATCAGCTATACACCAATAAATTAGGCAATCTAGAAAATTGGATGCATTTCTGGATAACCACAAACTACCAAAAGTGGAACAGGAAGAAATAGAAAACCTGAACAGGCCAATAACCAGGGAGGAAATTGAAGCAGTCGTCAAAAACCTCCCAAGACACAAAAGTCCAGGGCCAGAGGGCTTCCCTGGGGAATTCTATCAAACGTTTAAAGAAGAAACCATACCTATTCTACTAAAGCTGTTCCGAAAGAGAGAAAGAGATGTAATACTTCCAAACTCGTTCTATGAGGCCACCATCACCTTAATTCCAAAACCAGACAAAGACCCCACCAAAAAGGAGAATTATAGACCAATATCCCTGATGAAAACGGATGCAAAAATTCTCAACAAGATACTAGCCAATAGGATCCAACAATACATTAAGAAGATTATTCACCATGACCAAGTGGGAATTATCCCTGGGATGCAAGGCTGGTTCAACATACATAAAGCAATCAATATGATTGATCATATCAGCAAGAGAAAAAACAGGAACCATTTGATCCTCTCAATAGATGCAGAGAAAGCACTTGACAAAATACAGCATCCATTCCTGATCAAAACACTTGAGAGTGTAGGGATAGAGGGAACATTCCTCAGCACCTTAAAAGCCATCTACAAAAAGCCCACAGCAAATATCATTCTCAATGGGGAAACACTGGGAACCTTTCCTCTAGGATCAGAAATAAGACAGGGATGTCCACTCTCACCACTGCTAATCAACATAGTACTAGAAGTCCTAGGCTAAGCAATCAGACAACAAAAACAAATAAAAGGCATTCAAATTGGCAAAGAAGTCAAACTCTCCCTCATCGCCGATGACATGATACTCTACATAGAAAACCCAAAAGACTCCACCCCAAGATTGCTAGAACTCATACAGCAATTCGGCAGGGTGGCAGGATACAAAATCAATGCCCAGAAATCTGTGGCATTTCTGTACACTAACAATGAGACTGAAGAAAGAGAAAATAAGGAGTCAATCCCATTGATAATTGCACCCATAAAGCATTAGATACCTAGAAATAAACCTAACCAAAGAGGGAAAAGATCTATACCCTAAAAACTTCAGAACAATTCTGAAAGAAATTGAGGAAGACACAAAGAGATTGAAAATTATTGCATGCTCATGGATGGGAAGAATTAATATTTTGAAAATATCAATGCTACCCAGGGCATTTACACATTTAATACAATCCCTATCAAAATACCATGGACTGGATGAGCACTGGGTGTTATTCTATATGTTGGCAAATTAAACACCAATAAAAAATAAATTTATAAAAAAATACCATGGACTTTCCTCAGAGAGTTGGAACAAATCATCTTAAGATTTGTGTGGAATCAGAAAAGACCCCGAATAGCCAGGGGAATATTAAAAAAGAAAACCAGAGCTGGGGGCATCAGAATGCCAGACTTCAGGTTGTACTACAAAGCTGTGTTCAAGACAGTGTGGTAATGGCACAAAACACACACACATAGTTCAATGGCACAGAATAGAGAATCCAGAAGTGGACCCTGAACTTTATGGTCAACTAATATTCCACAAAGCAGAAAACACTATCCACTGGAAAAAAGAGAGTCTTTTCAATAAATGGTGCTGGGAAAATTAGACATTCACATGCAGAAGAATGAAACTAGACCATTCTCTTACACCATACACAAAGATCAACTCAACATGGATGAAAGGTCTAAATGTGAGACAAGCATCCATCAAAATCCTAGTGGATAACACAGGCAGCACCCCTTTTGAACTTGGCTACAGCAACTTCTTGCAAGATACATCCATGAAGGCAAGAGAAACAAAAGCAAAAATGAATTATTGGGACTTCATCAAGACAAGAAGCTTCTGCACAGCAAAAGAAACAGTCAACAAAACTCAAAGACAAACTACAAAATGGAAGAAGATATTTGCAAACTACCTATCAGATAAAGGGCTAGTAGTCAAGGTCTATAAAGAACTTATTAAACCCAACAGCAAAGAACCAAACAATCCAATCATGAAATGGGCAAAAGACATGAACAGAAACTTCACAGAGGAAGACATAGACATGGCCAACAAACACAGGAGAAAATGCTCCGCATTACTGGCCATCAGGGAAATACAAATCAAATCCACAACGAGATACCACTTCACACCAGTGAGAATGGGGAAAATTAACAAGGCAGGAAAATTAACAAATGTTGGATGTGGAGAAAGGGGAAACCTCTTGCAGTATTGGTGGGAATATGAACTGGTGCAGCCACTCTGGAAAGCTGTGTGGAGGTTCCTCAAAGAGTTAAAAATAGATCTGCCCTAGGACCCAGCAATTGCACTGTTGGGGATTTACCCCAAAGATACAGATGCAGTGAAACGCCGGGACACCTGCACCCTGATGTTTATAGCAGCAATGTCCACAATAGCCAAACTGTGGAAGGAGCCTCAGTGTCCTTGGAAAGATGAATGGATAAGGAATATGTGGTGTATGTATTCAATGGAATATTACTCAGCCATTAGAAATGACAAATACCCACCATTTGCTTCAATGTGGATGGAATTGGAGGGTATTATGCTGAGTGAAGTAAGTCAATAGGAGAAGGACAAACATTATATGTTCTCATTTGGGGAATATAAAAAATAGTGAAAGGGAATAAAGGGGAAAGGAGAGAAAATGAGTGGGAAATATCAGAGAGGGAGACAGAACATGAAAGACTCAACTCTGGGAAACGAACAAGGGGTGGTGGAAAGGGAGGTGGGCGGGGGGTGGGGGTGACTGGGTGATGGGCCCTGAGGGGGGCACTTAATGGGATGAGCACTGGATGTTATGTTATATGTTGGAAAATTGAACTCCAATAAAAAGAAATTTTAAAAAAGCACATCAAACCATAGGTAAGAATGCAAGAGAAGAAAGAGAAAAGAGGTACTTAAGTAACTTTAAAATAAGTAACAAAATGTCGATTAGTACATGCATATTAATAATTACTTTGAGTGTAAATGGACTAAATGCTCTAATCAAAGCATAATATGGAGAGTTTGGCAAGATGGCAGAAGAGCAGGGGTCCTTGATTCATCTCCTCCCACTAAGTTACCTAGATAAGTTTCAAAACATCCTGAACACCTAGGAATTCAACCTGGGTTATAAAGGGAGAACACCTGTAATGTTACAGAGAGAAAAGTGATCGCTTCAGACAAGGTCGGAAGGCAGAGAGAGGAATTAAGGTGATATATGGGAAGATAAATGGTGGGGGATGGGGGGAAACATACTGCAGGACAGCAGGGCAACAGACAAATGGGAACTTTAAAAATCTGTGCCTGGGGATCCCTGGGTGGCGCAGCAGTTTGGCGCCTGCCTTTGGCCCAGGGCGCGATCCTGGAGACCCGGGATCGAATCCCACATCGGGCTCCCGGTGCATGGAGCCTGCTTCTCCCTCTGCCTGTGTCTCTGCCTCTCTCTCTCTCTGTGACTATCATAAAAAATAAAAATAAAATTAAAAAAAAATCTGTGCCTGAAAGAGTCTTCCTTGACTGAAAAGTGCTCAGTAGTAAAATAGGGCCAATGGTATGAGGGACAGTGAAGCCTCAATATTCCCATAGACACAATAAGAATAGGGGCATCTGGGAGAAAGCTCACAGCAAACCATGGTCCAATCATGGTAAAGTGTTGGAACACCGGAACCCTCCAGGACATTTGGAAGAACTCAGCTGGTTACGAGGACCAGCATCAGCACTCTCTTTACCCTAGAGCCTGGCAACAGACAGAGGTGGGCTGTCCTCCGTTCCCATTGGGAGAGGTGGAATCCGAGAGGACACTGGACGGCGAGAACTCTCCGGACACCAGACATCCTTCAGTTGGTGCAGGTCAGTGCCCTTGTGCCTGTCCCCAAGTGCATCTAAGCCAGTGTGCACTGAGAGACTATGGCTGGGTACTCCTAAGAATCTCTTGGCTCAGTAGCTAGAGATCTGACTGCTGTCACTTTTAATTTTTTAATTATTTTTTCTTCTTTTTGCCATTCACTGCAAGAGGCAGGGCCTCTAGAGAACAAAGGCCTCACTCACAGGATAAACAGCTCACACTGAGCCAAGCCACCTGGCAAGGGGAGGGTGTCTCTGCTCAGGCACAGACACCTGAGAATCAGTGAGGCAGACACCTCCCCCAGGTGAACTGCTGGAAAAACAGGGGAAGACCAGTTTACTGAACAAGCACCACTGGAAACCTCCGAAACTGAGGGAAAATAGTATATAGTTTTTTTTCCATAAGATTTGTCTATCTTTCAGGTTAAAAATTTCCAATATTTTTCCTCTTTTCCTACCTTAACTACAACTCTTCATTTTTAAGCTTTTCCCTTTTTGACTTTCATATTTCTACAATTACACATCTTAGATATATTCTTCATTTTTGGATTCCTTTCAATGTATTCAATATTTTAATAGATACACAAGTTATGGGTTTTAGTTTTTTTGTTTTTTTTTCTGTCTCATTTTGTTTTATAGTGGTAGAAGTTACTACCTTCTAACACATGGACCAAAATACACCCAGAACCAAGTGAACCCCTTATTGGTTCATTCTGTGAGACTATATGCTGTCTTCCTTCCAATTCTTCCCCCCTCTTTTCTCTTGTTTATGTTTTTGTGATTGATGTTTGGTCTTTATAGAAGTTTTGCTGGTTTATATAAATCTAGAATTGAGCATATTCTAATTTACAGAACAAAATGCACTCAGAACCAAGAGGATCACCCTCTAGGTCCCCTCAGGGACACTATATTCTCCCTCCACCACCACTTCCTCATCACACCCCCTTTAATTCTTCTTCTGTTTTTTGTATTTGTTTTTTTTAAATTCCTACTATTTTTTGTTAAAATTTGTTTTTCATTTAATGGTCCATTTGTTTTATTTTTTTATGTTCTTTTTTAAAATTTTCTGGTCTCTGATCTTTTTGGAATCATCTAGGGTGTATTTTACTTAGGTCATGCTGGATATTTTTGACTCTGCTTCCTCATACAACTACTCTGCCCTGGGCAAAATGACTAGAAGGAAGAATTCACCACAAAAGGAAGAATCAGAAGCAGTACTCTCTGCCACAGTCACTGAATGGGGATTTAAATATGATGTCAGAAATTCAGTTCAGAAGTACAATTATAAAGTTACAGGTGGCTCCGGAAAAAGGGGTAAAGGACTCTAAAGACTTCATTACTGCCAAATTTAGATCTAATCAGGCCAAAATTAAAAATAGATTAAATGAGATGCAATTCAAAGTGGATGTTGTAACTGTTAGTGCTAATGAGTTGGAAGAGAGAATGAGTGACACAGATGACAAGTTGATGGTAAGGAAGGAAGCTGAGGAAAAAAGAGAAAAGCAAGTAAGAACCCACAAGGAAAGGCTTAGGGAAATAAATGACATCTTGTGAAGGAAGAAGGTACATGTAATTGGGATTCCAGAAGAGGCTGAGAGAGAGAGGACCAAAAAGCGTATGTGAAAAAAATCATAGCTGAGAATGTCCCAAACCTGGGGAAGGAAATAAGCATTCATATCCAAGAGCTAGAGAGGACTCCCCCCCAAAAATCAATAAAATGTTCAAAATCAACATTTAATAGTGACACTTGCAAATTTCAAAGTTAAAGAGGAAATTCTTAAAGCCATGCAAGACAAGAGATTCTTAACTTATATGGGGAGAAATATAAGATTAACAGCAGACCTTCCACAGAAACCTGACCTGGCAGGCCAGAAAGGACTGGGATGGTATATACAAGGTACTAAATGAGGAAAACATGCAGCTAAGATTACTGTATCCAGCAAGGCTGTCATGTAGGATAGAAGGAGACACAAAGAACTTCCAGGATAGACAAAATGTGTAAGAACATGTGACGACCAAACCGGCTCTGCAAGAAATATTAAGGGGGACCCTGTAAAAGAAAGAGGGAGACAAAGAAACAATAAAAAATATAGGAACTGTATAAGTTTAGTGTCCTGATGACACTAAATTCATATCTTTCAATAGTTCCTCTGAACGTGAAGGGGCTAAATGATCCCATCAAACAATCCCATCTATTTGCTGTCGACAAGAGACTAATTTTAGATCTAAGGACACCTCCAGACTGAAAATAAAGGGGTGGGGAACCATTTGCCATTCAAATAGTCCACAAAGAAGCTGGGGTGGCAAACCTCTTATTAAATAAAGTTTATACCAAAGACCATAATAATTGATGAAGAGGGATACTATATCATATTTAAAGAGTCCATCCAACAAGAAGATATAACAATTATGAATATTTATGCCTCTAATTGGCAGTCACCAATTATATCAATCAATAACCAAAGTAAAGAGATACTTAGATAAAATACACTAATAGTAGGAGACCTCAACACAGCACTCTCAGTAAATGACAGATCTTCTAAGAAAATCATCAACAAAGAAACAGGGGCATTGAATGATACACTGGACCAAATAAATTTCATGATTATATACAGAACAATCCATCCTAATGCAACTGAATACATAATCTTCGCAAGTGCACATGGAAATTTCTCCAAAATAGACCACATACTGGGTCACAAAACAGGACTCAACCAATGCCAAATGATTAGGATTGTTCACTGCATATTTTCAGACCCCAATGCTTTGAAACTAGATTGCAAACACAAGAAGAAATTTGGAAGACACTCAAACACATGGAGGTTAAAGAACATCCTACTAAAAGATGAATGGGTAAACCAGCAAATTAAAGAAGGATTTAAAAGATTCGTGGAAACTAATGACAACGAAGATACACCCATTCAAAGTCTTTCGGATACATCAAGCGGCCCTAAGAGGAAAAAATACATCGCAATGCAAAACTCCCTCAAAAATTGGAAAACTCATATACACAAGCTAACCTCACACCTAAAAGACCCGGAGAAAGAACAGCAAATAAAACCTACACCCAGCAGAAGAGAGATAATAAAGATTTGAGCAGAACTCAATGAAACAGAGACCAGAAAAAACTGAAGAACAGATCAACAAAACAAGGAGCTGGTTCTTTGAAAGAATTAATAAGATAGATAAACCCCTGGCCAGCCTTATTAAAAAGAAGAGAGAAAAGACTCAAATTAATAAAATCATGAAGGAAAAAGGAGAGATCACAACCAATACCAAGGAAATACAAATGATTTAAAAAACATATTATGAGTAGCTATATGCCAATAAACTAGGGAATCTAGAAGAAATGGACGCATTTCTGGAAAACCACAAACTACCAAAACTGGAACAGGAAGAAATAGAAACTCTGAACAGGCCAATAACCAGTGAGGAATATAAAGAGGTCATCAACAACCTCCCAAGACACAAAAGTCCAGGGCAAGATGGCTTCCCAGGTGGAATTCTATCAAACGGTTAAAGAAGAAATAATACCTATTCTACCAAATATGTTCTGAAAGATAGAAAGGGACAGAATACTTCCCAACTCATTTTATGAGGCCAGCATGATCTAAATTGCAAAACCAGATAAGACCCCACCTAAAAGGGGAATTATAGACCAATATCCCTGATGAAAACAGATGCAAAAATGCTCAACAAGATACTAGCCCATAGGATCCAACAATACATTAAGAAGATTATTCACAACGACCAAATGGGATTTATCCCCGGGAGGCAAATTTGGTTCAGCACTTGTAAAACAATCAATGTGATAGATCACATCAACAAGATAAAAAACAAGAAATATATGTTCCTGTCAATGGATACAGAAAAAGCATTTGACAAAATACAGCATCCGTTCCTGATCAAAAGCCATCAGAGTATAGGGATGGAGGGAACGTTCCTCAGCATCTTAAAAGCCATCTACAAAAAGCCACAGCAAATACCATTCACAATGGGGAAAAACTGAGAGCCTTACCGGAAGATCAGGAATATGATAGGTACGTCCACTCTCACCAGTGTTATTCAATGTAATCCTAGAAGTCCTAGCCTCAGCAATAAGACAACAAAAAGAAATAAAAGGCATTCAAATTGGCAAAGAATTCATAATCTCCCTCTTCGCAAATGACATGATACTGTACATAAAAAACGCAAAGGACTCCACCCCAAAATTGCTAGAACTCATACAGCAATTGGGCAGTGTGGCAGGATACAAAATCAATGCCCAGAAATCTGTGGCATTTCTATACACTAACAATGAGACTGAAGAAAGAGAAATTAAGAAGTCACTCCCATTGACAATTGCACCCACAAGCCTAAAACACCTAGGAATAAACCTAACCAACGAGTCAAAGGATCTGTAACCTAAAAACTACAGAGCACTTCTGAAAGAAATTGAGGAAGACACAAAGAGATGGAAAAATATTGCATGCTCACGGAGTGGAAGAATTAACAATGTGAAAATGTCAATGTTACCCAGGGCAATTTACACGTTTAATGCAATCCCTATCAAAATACCATGGACTTTCTTCAGAGAGTTGGAACAAATCATCTTAAGATTTGTGTGGAATGAGTAAAGACCATGAATATCCAGGGGAATATTAAAACAGAAAACCATAGCTGGGGACATCACAATGCCACATTTCAGGTTGTACTACAAAGCTGTGGTCATCAAGACAGTGTGGTACTGGCACAAAAACAGACACGTAGATCAATGGAACAGAGTAGAAAAGCCAGAAGTGGACCCTGAACTTTATGGTCAACTAATATTCGATAAAGGAGGAAAGACGATCCATTGGAAGAAAGACAGTCTCTTCAATAAATGGTGCTGGGAAAATTGGACATCCACATGCAGAAGAATGAAACTAGACTACTCTCTTTCACCATACACAAAGATAAACTCAAAACGGATGAAAGATCTAAATGTGAGACAAGATTCCATCAAATCCTAGAGGAGGGATCCCTGGGAGGTGCAGCGGTATAGCACCTGCCTTTGGCCCAGGGCGTGATCCTGGAGACCCGGGATCGAGCCCCACATCGGGCTCCCGGTGCATGGAGCCTGCTTCTCCCTCTGCCTGTGTCTCTGCCTCTCTCTCTCTCTCTCTCTGTGTGACTATCATAAATAAATAAATAACTTTTAAAAAATACCATTTAAAAATTAAAAAAAAAATCCTAGAGGAGAACACAGGCACACCCTTTTTGAACTCAGCCACAGTAACTTCTTGCAAGATACATCCACGAAGGCAAAAGAAACAAAAGCAAAAATGAACTATTGGGACTTCATCAAGATAAGAAGCTTTTGCACAGCAAAGGATACAGTCAACAAAACTCAAAGGCAACCTACAGAATGGGAGAAGATATTTGCAAATGACCTATCCGATAAAGGGCTAGTTTCCAAGATCTATAAAGAACTTCTTAAACTCAACACCAAAGAAACAAACAATCCAATCATGAAATGGGCAAAAGACATGAAGAGAAATCTCAGAGGAAGACATAGTCATGACCAACATGCACATGAGAAAATGCTCTGCATCACTTGCCATCAGGGAAATACAAATCCAAACCACAATGAGATACCACCTCACACCAGTGAGAATGGGGAAAATTAATAAGTCAGGAAACCACAAATATTGGAGAGGATGCGGAGAAAAGGGAACCCTCTTCCACTGTTGGTGGGAATGTGAACTGGTGCAGCCACTCTGGAAAACTGTGTGGAGAGTCCTCAAAGAGTTAAAAATAGACCTGCCCTACGACCCAGCAATTGCACTGCTGGGGATTTACCCCAAAAATACAGATGCAGTGAAACTCCAGGACACCTGCACCCCGATGTTTATAGCAGCAATGTCCACAATAGCCACGTTGTGGAAGGAGCCTCAGGGACCCTTGAAAAATGAATGTATAAAGAAGATTTGGCATATATATCTAATGTAATATTACTCAGTCATTAGAAACGAAAAATATCCACCATTTGCTTCGACGTGGATGGATCTGGAGGGTATTATAATGAGTGAAATAAGTCAATCGGAGAAGGACAAACATTATATGGCCTCATTCATTTGGGCAATATAAAAAATAGTGAAAGGGAATAAAGGGGAAAGGAGAAAAAATGAGTGGGAAATTTCAGAAAGGGAGACAAAACATGGGAGACTCCTAACTCTGGGAATCGAACTACGGGTGGTGGAAGGGGAGGTGGGCGCGGGGTTGGGGGTGACTTGGTTGCGACCCTGAGGTGGGCATTTGATGGGATGAGCACTGGGTGTTATTCTATATGTTGGCAAATTGAACACCAATAAAAAATAAATTTGTAAAAGAAGAAACAAACGGGGATCTCTGGGTGGCATAGCGGTTTAGAGCCTGCCTTTGGCCCAGGGCGCGATCCTGGAGACCCGGGATTGAATCCCACATGGGGCTCCCGGTGCATGGAGCCTGCTTCTCCCTCTGCCTGTGTCTCTGCCTCTCTCTCTCTCTCTCTGTGTGTGATTATCATAAATAAATAAATAAAAATTAAAAAAAAAACAGTAAAAAAAATTTGATAGAATTCCCCTGGGAAGCCATCGGCCCTGGATTTTGTGTCTTGGGATATGTTTGATGACCGCTTCAATTTCCTCCCTGGTATCGGCCTGTTCATGTTTTCTATTTCTTTGTGCCAGTTTTGGTAGTTTGTGGCTTTCCAGAAATGCATCCATTTCTTCTAGATTGCCTAATTTATTGGTGCATATCTGCTCATAACATGTTTTTAAAATCATTTGTATTTCCTTTGTATTGGTGGTGATCTCTCCTTTCTCATTCATGATTTTATTAATTTGAGTCTTTTCTCTCTTCTTCTTAATAAGGCTGGCTAATGGTTTATCTATCTTATTAATTCTTTCAACGAACCAACTCCTGGTTTTGTTAATCTGTTCTAAAGTTCTTCTGGTCTCTATTTCATTGAGTTCTGCTGAAATCTTTATTAACTCCTTTCTTCTGCTGGGTGAGGATCTATTTGCTGTTTTTTTCTCTAGCTCCTTTAGGTGCAAGGTTAGCTTTTGTATTTGAGTTCTTTCCAGTTTTTCGATGTATTCTTGTATTTCAATGCATTTCCCCTCAGGACTGCTTTTGCTGTTTCCCAAAGATTAGTTGTATCTGCATTCTTACTAGTTTCCATGAATCTTTTTAATTCTTCCCTAATTTCCTGGTTGACCTTTACATCTTTTAGTAGGATGGTCCTTAACCTCCACATGTTTGAAATCCTTCCAAAATTCTTCTTGTGATTTAGTTCTAATTTCAAAGCATTATGGCCTGAAAATATGCAGGGGATAATCCCAATCTTTTGGTATCGGTTAAGACCTGATTTGTGACCCAATATGTGGTCTATTTTGGAGAAAGTTCCATGTTCCCTTGAGACGAATGTGTATTCAGTTGCGTTTGGATGTATCTGTGAAATCCATCTGGTCCAGTGTATCCTTTAAAGCTCTTGTTTCTTTGTTGATGTTGTTTTCAGAAGATCTGTTGATTGTAGAAAGTGCTACATTTAAGTCACCAAGTATAAGTGTATTATTATCTAAGTATGTCTTAACTTTTGTTATTAATTGATTTATATACTTTGCAGCTCCCACATTCGGGGCATAAGCATTCATAATTGTTAGTTCCTCTTGTTGGATAGATCCATTAAGTATTATATAGTGTCCCTCTTCATCTCTTACTACAGTCTTGGGATCAACTTTAATTTATGTAATATAAGGATGGCTACCCCTGCTTTCTTTTGAGGACCATTTTAATGGTAAATGGTTCTCTGACCTTTTTTTTTTTTCAGTTTGTAGGTGTCCTTATGTCTAAAATGAGTCTTTTGTAGACAGCAAATAGATGGGTCTTGCTTTTTTTATCCAGTCTGAAACCCTGCGCCTTTTGATGGGGTCATTAAGCCCATTCATGTTCAGAGTTACTATTGAAAGATAGGAAGCTAGTGTCATCATGATACTCTTCAGTCCCTGTTTCTGTGGATTGTTTCCTTGGACTTCCTTTTTATTTTACAGAGTCCCCCTTTATACTTCTTGCAGATCTGGTTTGGTCGTCTCATAGTCTTTCAGTTTCTTCCTATCTTTGAATCTCTTTATATCTTCTTCTATTCTGAATGATAACCTTTCTGGATAAAATATTCTTGGCTGCAGGTTCTTGTCATTTAGGACCCTGAATATATCTTGCCAGCCCTTTCTGGCCTGCCAGGTCCCTGCGCAGAGGTCTGCTGTTATCCTAATGCTTCTCCCCATAATAGTTTGGGATTTCTTGTCTCTTGCTTCTTTAAGGATCTTCTCTTTCTTTGGAATTTGCAAGTTTCAGTATGAAACCTCTCTCAGTGTTGAGAGGTTTTTATTGATTTTAGCAGGGGAATCTCTTTATCTCCTGGATCTGAATGCTGTTTCCCTTCCCAAGTTAGGGAAATTCTCAGCTATGATTTGTTCAAATATACATTCTCGACCTCTGTCCCTTTTCGGTTCCTTCGGGAATCCCAATTAAACATAGATTTTTCCTTCTGAGGCTTCATTCATTTCCCTTAACCTATCCTCACGATCTTTTAATTGTTTTCCTCTTTTTTCCTCAGCTTCCTTCCTTGCCATCAACTTGTCTTCTATGTCACTCACTCGTTCTTCCACCTCGCTAACCCTCATCATTAGGACCTCCAGTTTGGATTGCATCTCATTTAATTGATTTTTAATTTCAGCCTGATTAGATCTAAATTCTGCAAGTCATGAAGTCTCTTGAATCCTTTATGATTTTTTCTAGAGCCACCAGTAGCTTTATAATTGTGCTTCTGAATTGGCTTTCTGACATTGAATTGTAATCCAAATTCTGTAACTCTGTGGGAGAGAGGGTTGTTTCTGATTCTTTCTTTTGTGGTGAGTTTTTCCTTCTAGTCATTTTGCTCAGTGCAGAGTGGCCAGAAATAAGTTGTACTGGAAAAAGGAAAAGAAGAGAGAAAAGTAAAGAAAATAGGCGTGGGGGGGGTGGAGTGGGAACAAACAGAAAACAAAAAACAGTGAGGAGTATCCTCTGATTCTATAATCTGTAAATCCCTCAACTTCCCCTGAACCTTCCAGTGCTGCTTGGTCAATAACTTGCTTTTCCCCTCTCCTTCTACAGGGGAAGAAGAAGCTGGTCTTCTGGGGGAGTGCCCTGCTGTGCTGATTCTCAGGTGTGTGCACCTGGAGGAGCTGCCCAGCCCCCTGCCAGGTGCTCCGCTCAGTGGGAGCTGTTTATCCTGTGAGGCCCCTGCTCAGTCTCAGGTACAAGGTGACACCAGGAGGAACAACAGTGGTGGCAGCCAGCTGTCCAGTTCTGGAGTCAGCTCCCACAGCAACTGTGCAGCTCTCAGTCCGCAGGGGCCTGGGTGCTCCAGGGGTGGGGGCGCTGATCTGCACTGCTTGGAGCCGCCTGGCGGAAGGACCGTCCTTGCTGTCCTGTGTCCTCCCGACCTCTGCCTGTCCGGGGGGGAGCACTGGATCTTGGGCTGTGTCTCCCAGCATCCTGAGCTCTGGGGCCTGCACTGCTGGTATCACGCTCTGGGGCCACGCAGCCCTCTCCACAAGGAGCCACCTGAGTCGCCCCAAGCTGCTCCCAGGCCCGCTGTATGAATGCTGCTTCCCTTTCGGGAGCTCGGCCCATGGTGTGTGGCGTGCTCTCCCCCAGGGCGTAGTTCCTCTGTTAGTGCCTGAGGACATCCCTGCCCCTCCTGGGATCCTGCCTGAGCTCCCTGCGAGTGCCTTTCCGACTGGGAAGATTGGTAAAGCTCCTGCTTCTCAGGAACTGGGCTTTCCAGTCCTGCAGGCACTCACCCGGTGGCCTTAGCCCAGCTCCTCTCTAGGGCCCCTCTCCCTTGGATGTTTTTTTATTTACTTTTTAAATTTTTTTTTCGGTCTTCCGATTTTGATAGAAGCGCAAACTCTTCTCACGGTAGCATTCCAGCTGTTCTCTCTTTAAATCTCAGACTGTATTTGTCGGTTTTCAGGATGATTTGAAAGTTAACTAGGTAAGTTGGTCGGGACAGGTGACTTGGGGACCCTACTCTTCCGCCATTTTGCCCCGCCTCCTTTTTGTTTGTTCATAGGTCTTTGATTACTGACTCAATTTCTTTTCTAGTTATGGGTCTGTTCAAGTTTTGTATTACTTCCTGTTTTAGTTTTTGTAGTTTATATGTTTCTACTAATTTATCCATTTCTTCCAGGTTTTCCAATTTGTTGGCATATACTCGTTCATAATATTTTCTTATAGTTGTTTGTATTTATGTGGTGTTACCTGTTATTTCCCATCTTATTTGTGATTTTATTGGTTTTGGTTCTTTCTATCTCCTTTTTGATAAGCTTGGCTAGAGTTTTATCAATTTTATTGATTTTTTTCAAAGAATCAGGTCCTTGTTTCATTGATGTGTTCTTTTTTTTAGTTTCTATATCATTTATTTCTCCCTCATGTCTATTATTTTCTTCCTTCTGCTCACTTTAGGCTTTATTTGCTGTTCTTTTTCTAGCTCCTTTAGATGTAATGTTAGGTTGTTTATTTAAGATTTTTTTCTTACTTCTTGAGGTAGGTCTCTTCTGGCATATACTTCCCTCTTAGGTCTAGTTTTGCTGCATCCCAAAGGTTTTGAATCATAGTATTTTCATTTTCACTTGTTTACATGTGTTTTTAAATCTCTTCCTTGATTTCCTGGTTGACCCATTCATCATTTAGTAACATGTTCTTTAACCTCCATATATTTGTGGTCTTTCAAGATTTTTCCTTATGGTTGACTTCTAGTTTCATATAGGTGTGGTTAGAAAATATGCATTGTATGATTTTGATCTTGAATTTGTAGAGGTTTCTTTTATAGGCTAATGTGTGATCTATTCTTGAGAATGTTCCACGTGCACTTGAAAAGAATGTGTTTTCTGCTGTTTGAGTATAAATACATTTGTTAAATCCATCTATTACAGTGTAGCATTCAAAGCCATTTATCTCTTGCTGACTTTCTTTGAGGGGATATGTTCATTGAATGATGTTAAAGTCCCCTACTATTATTGTATTATTATTAGTTATTTCCTTTATGTTTGTTATTTACTGTTTTTGTGTGTTTCGGTGTTCCTATGTTGGATGCATAAATATTTACAATCATTGTATCTTCTTGTTGCATTGTTGTCTTTATTATTATATATTGTCCTTCTTTGTTTCTTGTTACATTCTTTGTTTTAAAGTCAATTTTTTTTTCCAATGTAAGTATTGCTATTCCAGCTTTCTTTGACATCTGTTTGCATGATAGATGTTTCTCCATCCTCTCACTTTCAATCTGCAGGATTCCTTAGGTCTAAAATGAATCTCTTATAGGCAGCATATAAAAGGGTCTTGTTTTTTGTTATTTTTTAAAGCTATTCTGAGAGGGAGGGGCAAGATGGCGGAAGAGCAGGGTCCCCAAATCACCTGTCCCCACCAAATTACCTAGATAACCTTCAAACCATCCTGAAAATTTACGAATTCGGCCTGAGATGTAAAGAGAGACCAGCTGGAATGCTACAGTGAGAAAAGTTCGCGCTTCTATCAAGGTAGGAAGACGGGGGAAAAGAAATAAAGAAACAAAAGGCCTCCGAGGGGGAGGGGCCCCACGAGGAGCCGGGCTAGGGTCGGGGCGAGTGTCCCCAGGACAGGAGAGCCCCATCCCGGAGAAGCAGGAGCTGCACCAACCTTCCCGGGCGGAAAGGGGCTCGCAGGGAGTTAGAGCAGGACCCAGGAGAGCGGGGATGCCCTCAGGCTCCCGAGGACACTAACAGACACCTGCGAGCGCAGGAGAGTGCTCCGAGCTCCCTAAGGGCTGCAGCGCGAACTGCGGGGCCGGAACGGCTCGGAGGGGCTCGGGAGCAGCTCCAGGGAGGGAGCTGCAGGGCGGGAGCGCGAATCCAACAGTGCAGGCCCCGGAGCACAGGGCGCCGGGACACAGCCCAGGATCCGGCCTCCCCCGGGACAGGCAGAGGCCGGGAGGGCCCAGGACAGCAAGGACGCTCCTGCCCCGAGCTGAGCAGATCAGCGGCCCCGCCCCGGAGCCTCCAGGCCCTGCAGACGGCGAACCGAGAGCCCCGAGCCCCGTAGTTCCTGCGGAGGCTGAATCCAGGCTTCCAGAGTTGCCATAGCAACTGCGGCTGATCCTCCTGGGGCCCCACGGGGTAAACAACCCCCGCTGAGCCCGGCAGCAGGCAGGGGCAGAGCAGCTCCCCCAAGTGCTAACACCTGAGAATCAGCACAGCAGGCCCCTCCCCCAGAAGACCAGCTAGACGGACCAGTGATACTCCCCCGTGTTCCAATACAACTTGTTTTTGGCCACTCGGCACTGAGCAAAATGACTAGAAGGAAAACCTCACCTCAAAAGAAAGAATCAGAAACAGCCCTCTCTCCCACAGAGTTACAAAATCTGGATTACAATTCAATGTCAGAAAGCCAATTCAGAAGCACTATTCTACAGCTACTGGTGGCTCTAGAAAAAAGCATTAAGGACTCACGAGACTTCATGACTGCAGAATTTAGATCCAATCAGGCAGAAATTAAAAATCAATTGAATGAGATGCAATCCAAACTAGAAGTCCTAACGACGAGGGTTAACGAGGTGGAAGAACGAGTGAGTGACATAGAAGACAAGTTGATGGCAAAGAGGGAAACTGAGGAAAAAATAGACAATCAATTAAGGGACCATGAAGACAGATTAAGGGAAATTAATGACAACCTAAGGAAGAAAAACCTACGCTTAATTGGGGTTCCCGAGGGCGCCGAAAGGGACAGAGGGCCAGAATATGTATTTGAACAAATCCTAGCTGAAAACTTTCACAATCTGGGAAGGGAAACAGGCATTCAGATCCAGGAAATAGAGAGATCCCCCCCTAAAATCAATAAAAACCGTTCAACACCTCAACATTTAATAGTGAAGCTTGCAAATTCCAAAGATAAAGAGAAGATCCTTAAAGCAGCAAGAGACAAGAAGTCCCTGACTTTCATGGGGAGGAATATTAGGGTAACAGCAGACCTCTCCACAGAGACGTGGCAGGCCAGAAAGGGCTGGCAGGATATATTCAGGGTCCGAAATGAGAAGAACATGCAACCAAGAATACTTTATCCAGCAAGGCTCTCATTCAAAATGGAAGGAGAGATAAAGAGCTTCCAAGACAGGCAGGAACTGAAA
This sequence comes from Nyctereutes procyonoides, assembly GCF_905146905.1. Taxonomy (NCBI): domain Eukaryota; kingdom Metazoa; phylum Chordata; class Mammalia; order Carnivora; family Canidae; genus Nyctereutes; species Nyctereutes procyonoides. Next base: position 58,102,900 of record NW_026575125.1, on the reverse strand, counting down.
GAATATGTGACCTCCAAACCAGCTCTGCAAGAAATTTTAAGGGGGACTCTTAAAACTCCCCTTTAAGAAGAAGTTCAGTGGAACAATCCACAAAAATAAGGACTAAATAGATATCATGATGACACTAAACTCATATCTGTCAATAGTAACTCTGAACGTGAATGGGCTTAATGACCCCATCAAAAGGCGCAGGGTTTCAGACTGGATAAAAAAGCAGGACCCATCTATTTGCTGTCTACAAGAGACTCATTTTAGACAGAAGGACACCTACAACCTGAAAATAAAAGGTTGGAGAACCATTTGCCATTCAAATGGGTCTCAAAATATACCCTAAAAACTATAGAACACTTCTGAAAGAAATTGAGGAAGACACAAAGAGATGGAAAAATATTCCATGCTCATGGATTGGCAGAATTAATATTGTGAAAATGTCAATGTTACCCAGGGCAATTTACACGTATAATGCAATCCCTATCAAAATACCATGGACTTTCTTTAGAGACTTAGAACAAATTATTTTAAGATTTGTGTGGAATCAGAAAAGACCCCAAATAGCCAGGGGAATTTTAAAAAAGAAAACCATATCTGGGGGCATCACAATGCCAGATTTCAGGTTGTACTACAAAGCTGTGTTCATCAAGATAGTGTGGTACTGGCACAAAAACAGACATACAGATCAATGGAACAGAACAGAGAACCCAGAAGTGGACCCTGAACTTTATGGTCAACTAATATACGATAAAGGAGGAAAGACGATCCACTGGAAGAAAGACAGTCTCTTCAATAAATGGTGCTGGGAAAATTGGACATCCACATGCAGAAAAATGAAACTGGACCACTCTCTTGTACCATACACAAAGATAAACTAAAGCCATTCTGACACCCTGCCCTGTTTTTTTTATTGGAGCATTTAGTTCATTTTCATTGAAAGTAATTACTGATAGATTTGTATTTATTGCCATTTTATTCCTTGTTTTTTTTTATTATGTCAGAACATTTTCTCTGACCCTTTCCTGTCTTTGTCTCTAGAAATCTTATTTTCTTTTATTACATTTATCCTCCTCGGGCAGCCCTGGTGGCACAGTGGTTTAGCACCGCCTGCAGCCCAGGGCGTGATACTGGAGACCCTGGATTGAGTCCCACATTGGGATCTCTGCATGGAGCCTGCTTCTCCCTCTGTGTCTCTGTGAATAAACAAATAAAATCTTTAAAAAAACATTTTATCCTCCTCAATTTATGATACAATTTTCTTACTTACTATATGTATATTGTAATATTTTGCTTCAAATGTGAAACAATTTAGAAAATCCAGGGACAGAAGGAAAGTCAATTGTACTTACTCATATTTTTTACTCTTTCTGGTTTTTTAATATGTTTCATACATCATACAACTTTTATTTCACTTTATATCTTTCATTTCTTTATTGAGACATTTCATTGTTTGTTAAGAATTTCTAACTTTTATTACTTTTAAGGATTGTCACATTGCTTATTGGAGCATTTTATTATTTACTTTTGGTCTACATAACTTCTTGCAGCCCTTCTTTTAGGTTAAGTCTGTGGGCAACAAATGTTCTTAGTCATCCCTCTTCTGAGAGTCTCTACTTCCCCTTCATTATTAAGGGATATATAAATGGATGTAGAGCTGGGTTAGCAGTTGTCTTTCCATACTTAAAAAATGTTTTATCATTTACTCTTTCCTCATAACTTCTGATGAAAACCTTGTCATTTGAATTTATTTTCCATAAGTAAGATGTTTTTCTCACTATTGTCAAAGTTTTTTTTTCTTTAGTATTTATAATCTGATTATGATATATCTTGTCATGATTTTGTTTGGGTTTATCCTTTTTTGTGACTCAGCTTCTTGTATCTGTATAACTTTGCCAAAAATGAAAAATTTTCAGCCATTATTTCTTTGAGTACTTATCCTACTTTCATGTCCATGGCCATGGCAAGCCCACTTCCACATTTTAAATTAAGGAGTCATTCCATTTCTCCAGCCTCAAATATTATAATTATTTTTTGTGTGTGGTTTCATTTTTTATATTTTTTATTTTTTTATAATAAATTTAAATTTATTGGTGTTCAATTTACCAACATACAGAATAACACCCAGTGCTCATCCCATCAAGTGCCCCCTCAGTGCCCATCACCCATTCACCCCCACCCCCCGCCCTCCTCCCACTCCACCACCCCTAGTTCGTTTCCCAGAGTTAGGAGTCTTTATGTTCTGTCTCCCATTCTGATATTTCCCGCACATTTCTTCTCCCTTCCCTTATATTCCCTTTCACTATTATTCATATTCCCCAAATGAATGAGAGCATACAATGTTTGTCCTCCATTTAACTTACTTCACTCAGCATAATACCCTCCAGTTCCATCCATGTTGAAGCAAATGGTGGGTATTTGTCATTTCTAATGGCTGAGTAATATTCCATTGTATACATAAACCACATCTTCTTTATCCATTCATCTTTCGATGGACACCGAGGCTCCTTCCAGTTTGGCTATTGTGGACATTGCTGCTATAAACATCGGGGTATAGGTGTCCCGGCGTTTCATTGCATCTGTATCTATGGGGTAAATCCCCAACAGTGCAATTGCTGGGTCGTAGGGCAGGTCTATTTTTAACTCTTTGAGGAGCCTCGACACAGTTTTCCAGAGTGGCTTTCACATTCCCACCAAGGTGGAAGACGGTTCCCTTTTCTCCGCATCCTCTCCAACATTTGTGGTTTCTTGCCTTGTTAATTTTCCCCATTCTCACTGGTGTGAGGTGGTATCTCATTGTGGTTTTGATTTGTATCTCCCTGATGGCAAGTGATGCAGAGCATTTTCTCATGTATATGTTGGCCATGTCTATGTCTTCCTCTGTGAGATTTCTCTTCATGTCTTTTGCCCATTTCATGATTGGATTGTTTGTTTCTTTGGTGTTGAGTTTAAGAAGTTCTTTATAGATTTTGGAAACTAGCCCTTTATCGGATATGTCATTTGCAAATATTTTCTCCCATTCTGTAGGTTGTATTTGAGTTTTGTTGACTGTATCCTTTGCTGTGCAAAAGCTTCTTATCTTGATGAAGTCCCAATAGTTCATTTTTGCTTTTGTTTCTTTTGCCTTCGTGGATGTATCTTGCAAGAAGTTACTGTGGCCAAGTTCAAAAAGGGTGTTGCCTGTGTTCTCCTCTAGGATTTTGATGGAATCTTGTCTCACATTTAGATCTTTCATCCATTTTGAGTTTATCTTTGTGTATGGTGTAAGAGAGTGGTCTAGTTTCATTCTTCTGCATGTGGATATCCAATTTTCCCAGCACCATTTATTGAAGAGACTGTCATTCTTTCAATGGATAGTCTTTCCTGGTTTGTCGAATATTAGTTGACCATAAAGTTGAGGGTCCACTTCTGGGTTCTCTATTCTGTTCCATTGATCTTTGTGTCTGTTCTGGTGCCAGTACCACACTGTCTTGATGACCACAGCTTTGTAGTACAACCTGAAATCTGGCATGGTGATGCCCCCAGCTACGGTTTCTTTTTTTCTTTATTTTTTCAGCTATAGTTTTCTTTTTAAAATTCCCCTGGCTATTCGGGGTCTTTTCTGATTCCACACAAATCTTAAAATAATTTGTTCTAACGCTCTGAAGAAAGCCCATGATATTTTGATAGGGATTGCATTAAACGTGTATATTGCCCTGGGTAACATTGACATTTTCACAATATTAATTCTGCATATCCATGAGCATGGAATATTTTTCCATCTCTTTGTGTCTTCCTCAATTTCTTTCAGAAGTGTTCTAGAGTTTTTAGGGTGTAGATCCTTTACCTCTTTGGTTAGGTTTATTCCTAGGTATCTTATGCTTTTGGGTGCAATTGTAAATGGGATTGACTCCTTAATTTCTCTCTCTTCAGCCTCATTGTTAGTGTATAGAAATGGCACTGACTTCTGGACATTGATTTTGCATCCTGCCACACTGCCGAATTGCTGTATGAGTTCTAGCAATCTTGGGGTGGAGTCTTTGGGTTTTCTATGTAAAGTATCATGTCATCGGTGAAGAGGGAGATTTTGACTTCTTCTTTGCCAATTTCAATGCCTTTAATATCTCTTTGTTGTCTGATTGCTGAGGCTAGGACTTCCAGTACTATGTTGAACAGCAGTGGTGAGAGTGGACATCCCTGTCTTGTTCCTGATCTTAGGGGAAAGACTCTCATTTGTCTCCATTGAGAATGATATTTGCTGTGGGCTTTTCGCAGATGGCTCTTAAGATGCTGAGGAATGTTCCCTCTATCTCTACACTCTGAAGAGTTTTGATCAGGAATGGAAGCTGTATTTTGTCAAATGCTTTCTCTGCATCTAATGAGAGGATCATATGGTTATTGGTTTTTCTCTTGCTGATATGATGAATTACAATGATTGTTTTACGAGTGTTGAACCAGCCTTGTCCCCGGAATAAATCCTACCTGATCATGGTGAATAATATTCTTAAGGTACTGTTGGATCCTATTGGCTAGTATCTTGTTGAGAACGTGTGCATCCATCTTCCTCAGGGATATTGATCTATAATTCTCCTTTTTGGTGGGGTCTTTGTCTGGTTTTGGAGTTAAGGTGATGCTGGCCTCATAGAATGAATTTGGAAGTACTCCATCTCTTTCTATCTTTCCAAACAGCTTTAGTAGAATAGGTATGCTTTCTTCTTTAAACGTTTGATAGAATTACCCTGGGAAGCCATCTGGCCCTGGACTTTTGTGTCTTGGGAGGTTTTTGATGACTGCTTCAATTTCCTCAATGGTTATTGGCCTGTTCAGAGTTTCTATTTCTTCCTGTTCCAGTTTTGGTAGTTTGTGGCTTTCCAGGAATGCGTCCATTTCGTCTAGATTTCCTAATTTATTGGCGTATAGCTGTTCATAATATGTTTTTAAAATCGTTTGTATTTCCTTGGTGTTGGTAGTGATCTCTCATTCATGATTTTATTAATTTGAGTCTTCTCTCTCTTCTTTTTAATAAGGTTGGCTAATGGTTTACCTATCTTATTAATTCTTTCAAAGAACCAACTCCTGGTTTTGTTGATTTGTTCCACAGTTCTTCTGGTCTCAATTTCGTTGAGTTCTGCTCAAATCTTTATTAACTCTCTTCTGCTGGGTGTAGGATCTATCTGCTGTTTTTTCTCTAGCTCCTTTATGTGTAAGGTTAGCTTTTGTATTTGAGTTCTTTCCAGTTTTTGAATGGATGCTTGTATTGCGATGTATTTCCCCCTCAGGACTGCTTTTGCTGCATCCCAAAGATTTTGAACGGTTGTATCTTCATTCTCATTAGTTTCCATGAATCTTTTTAATTCTTCCTTAATTTCCTGGTTGACCCTTTCATCTTTCAGCATGATGGTCCTTAACCTCCACGTGTTTGAGGTCCTTCCAAACTTCTTCTTGTGATTTAGTTCTAATTTCAAGGCATTATGGTTCTGAGAATATGCAGGGGATGATCCCAATCTTTTGGTATCGGTTCAGACCCTATTTGTGACCCAGTATGTGGTCTATTCTGGAGAAAGTTCCATGTGCACTTGAGAAGAATGTGTATTCAGTTGCGTTTGGATGTAAAGTTCTGTAGATATCTGTGAAATCTATCTGGTCTAGTGTATCATTTAAAGCTCTCGTTTCTTTGGAGATGTTGTGCTTAGAAGACCTATCAAGTATAGAAAGAGCTAGATTGAAGTCACCAAGTATAAGTGTATTATTATCTAAGTATATCTTAACTTTGGTTATTAATTGCTTGATATATTTGGCAGCTCCCACATTTGGGGCATATATATTGAGGATTGTTAAGTCTTCTTTTTGGATAGATCCATTAAGTATGATATAGTGTCCCTCTTCATCTCTTACTATAGTCTTCGGGGTAAATTTTAGTTTATCTGATATAAGTATGGCTACCCCTGCTTTGTTTTGAGGACCATTTGAATGGTAAATGGTTCTCCAACCTTTTATTTTCAGGCTGTAGGGGTCCTTCTGTCTAAAATGAGTCTCTTGTAGACAGCAAATAGATCGGTTCTGCTTTTTTATCCAGTCTGAAACCCTGTACCTTTTGATGGGGTCATTAAGCTCTTTCACGTTCAGAGTTACTATTGAAAGATATGAGTTTAGTGTCATCATGATATCTATTCAGTCCTTGTTTTTGTGGGTTGTTCCACTGAACATCTTCTTAAAGGGGAATTTTAAGAGTCCCCCTTAATATTTCTTGCATAGCTGGTTTGGATGTCACATGTTCTTTCAGTTCCTGCCTGTCTTGGAAGCTCTTTATCTCTCCTCCATTCTGAATGAGAGCCTTGCTGGACAAAGTATTCTTTTTTTTAAATTTTTTTATTTATTTATGATAGTCACAGAGAGAGAGGGAGAGGCAGAGACACAGGCAGAGGGAGAAGCAGGCTCCATGCACCGGGAGCCCGATGTGGGATTCGATCCCGGGTCTCCAGGATCGCGCCCTGGGCCAAAGGCAGGCGCCAAACCGCTGCGCCACCCAGGGATCCCTGGATAAAGTATTCTTGGTTGCATGTTCTTCTCATTTAGGATCCTGAATATATCCTGACAGCCCTTTCTAGCCTGCCAGGTCTCTGTGGAGAGGTCTGCTGTTACCCTAATACTCCTCCCCATATAAGTCAGGGATTTCTTGTCTCTTGCTGCTTTAAGGATCTTCTCTTTATCTTTGGAAATTGCAAGCTTCACTATTAAATGTCGAGGTGTTGAACGGTTTTTATTGATTTTAGGGGGGGATCTCTCTATTTCCTGCATCTGTTTCCCTTCCCAGATTAGGAAAGTTTTCAGCTATGATTTGTTCAAGTACATATATTGGCCCTCTGTCTCTTTCGGCGCCCTGGGGAACCCCAATTAAACGTAGGTTTTTCTTCCTCGGGCTGTCCTTTATTTCCCTTAATCTGTCTTCATGGTCTTTTAATTGTCTGTCTCTTTTTTCCTCAGTTTCCCTCTTTGCCATCAACTTGTCTTCTATGTCACTCACTCGTTCTTCCACCTCGTTAACCCTGGTCGTTAGGACGTCTAGTTTGAATTGCATCTCATTCAATTGGTTTTTAATTTCTGCCTGATTAGATCTAAATTCTGCAGTCATGAAGTCTCTTGAGTCCTTTATGCTTTTTTCTAGAGCCACCAGTAGCTTTATAATAGTGCTTCTGAATTGGCTTTCTGACATTGAATTGTAATCCAGATTTTGTAATTCTGTGGGAGAGAGGGCTGTTTCTGATTCTTTCTTTTGAGGTTAGGTTTTCCTTCTAGTCATTTTGGTCAGTGCAGAGTGGCCAAAAACAAGTTGTATTGGGAAAAGGAGAAAAAGAGAGGAGAGAAAGAAGGAAAGAAAAGAGAAAAAGAGAAAAGGAAGGAAAAAAAGAAAAAAAAGAGAAAGAAAAAGAAAGAAAAAAAGGGTGGGGGAAGCAAAGAGAAATCAAAAAGCAAAAAAAAAAAAAAAAACAAAAAACGGGGGAGTATCTTCTGTTTTATATACCTTAAGTCCCTTGACTTCCCCTGGAACTTGTCCGTCTAGTTTGTCTTTTGGGGGAGGGGCCTCTTGTGCTGTTTTTCAGGTGTTAGCACTTGGGGGAGCTGCTCTGCCCCTGCCTGGTGCAGGGTTCAGTGGGGTTGTTTACCCCATGACGCCCCAGGAGGAACAGCCACAGTGGCTATGGCAGCTCTGGAAACCTGGATTCAGCTCCTGCAGTAACTACGGAGCTCTCGGTCTGCTTGGTCTGGATGCTCCAGGGGCGGGGCCGCTTATCTGCTCAGCTCGGGGCAGGAGCGTCCTTGCTGTCCTGTGCCCTCCTAGCTTCTGCCTGTCCGAGGGGAGGCTGGACCCTGGGCTGTGTCCCAGCGCCCAGTGCTCTGGGGCCTGCGCTGTTGGATTAGCGCTTCCGGCCGCGCAGCCCCCTCCGCGGTTCCGCCGCCCGAGGCCTTCCGAGCTGCTCCCGGGACACGCAGCCCCCTCTCCGTGCAGAGCCGCCGCCCGAGCCCCTCTGAGCTACTCCTGGGTGCAGCCCTGCGGCGCTGCAGCCCTTTAGGGAGCTCGGCGCACTCTCCAGCCCGCGCAGGTGTCTGTTAGTGTCCCAGGGAGCCTGAGGGCATCCCCGCCCTTACTGTGGTCCTGCTCTAACTGCCTGTGGTACCTTTCTGCCCGGGAAGATTGCAAAGCTCCTCCTTCTCTGGGACGGGGCTCTCCTCTCCTGGGGACACTCGCCCCGGCCTCAGCCCGGCTCCTCGCGGGGCCCCTCCCCCTCGGAGGCCTTTTGTTTCTTTATTTCTTTTCCCCCCGTCTTCTTACCTTGATAGAAGCGCGAACTCTTCTCACTGTAGCATTCCAGCTGGTCTCTCTTTAAATTTCAGGCCGAATTCGTAGATTTTCAGGATGATTTGAAGGTTATCTAGGTAATTTGGTGGGGAGAGGTGATTTGGGGACCCTACTCTTCCGCCATCTTGCCCCTCCCCCTATTATAAGTATTTTATAAGCCTTTTGCTTCTTCATTTATATTGGCAATGACAACATGATTCAGGATAGAAATTTTCCATCTCCCAGTTTTCACTGGTCAGGGCTACTTCAGTCAGGATAAAGATAAATCTTACAGAAAATTTTGCATTTTTTTCTTGAATGGCTGCAGGTATATTGTTTACAAATCTTATCATTCCACTGCCCCATTTACATTAGAGATTCCTACTTTGTTCATGAAAGTCCACCATTTTCTTATATGTTCTGGTTATAGCAACTTAATTAAATTTTATTTCATCTTATTGGCTATCATAGCAACTGTTATTTTGTTCATGATAAAAATATTTCACCTGTCACCCCTACCTACCTGATGTGAAGAGTCTTATATCACTGTTTTCACTGGCCATATGTTTACTTTCCTTTTTTGTAAAAATAATAATAATAATGAATTAAGCGTTCTTATTTTTTGAGTGTCTAGGCAATATTCTTTTTTGCTTTCTAAACTTGGCATGATTGCCTCATTCTTGAAGGAAGTATTCCCATATCTTTCTTTGTATTAGCCATGGTCACTTGTCCAGAACAGTGGTATTACTTGTATCTGCCCAGCTATGGCTACTTTACTCCTTCAGGAAGTCTTCCAATTCCCAATTTAAACTTGTGCATGAAATAAATCTTTCATATTTCTTTTCTAATATTCATAGAAAATGTACTTAGTAAACATCTCTTATATCTCCCACTTTCTGATCTCAACCAGTCACAGCAAATTTATTAATAAAAGAACTATTCTTTCCATGCCTGCAATGGGCATAGCTACTTTAGGAAAACGTTTTCTATCTTCATGACCTTCTGAAACAAATTCTCCTTTCTTTCCCACTTCAATCACACACACATACCCCACATACATTTGCCCACTTCCTTGTCTGCCCCGACCTTAGCTTCAGCATTCATGAAAGAAGTGTTTGACATCTGTACATATTTCAGTCTTAGCTGCTTCCCTCTGGAAGGTAGTTTCCTCTCTTCCTCTTTGAACTGACCATGGCAAGTTTTTTCACTAAATAAGTATCCCATGTTCCTGCAAAGGAAGTGGCATAAAGTGGTTAGGGCCACAATGTCTAGAGTCATACTTCTTGGATTTGGGGTATAATCTTCCTCAAGAGTTTCACAAAAATTATTCCATCATCCTGTTTGCACTGGCTACTTTGTTCAAGAAATAAATCTTCCATTGCCTTACTGCCTCAGCAATATTTCTAGTTTGTTCATGACCAAAGCTTCTATTTCTTGTCAACACTGATGATGGCTAAAAGTCTGTTCACATGTCTTTTACTTTCAGTTTTCAGGGTTTTGTTTTGTTTTTTTTTTTTTTTTTTTTTTGTATTTGTACCATGCCTGGATACCTTGATGATAAAAGAAGTCTTCCACCTTTTTCTCTTTCCTGGCAATGGTCATCTTGCCAATAAAAGAAATCTAATTCCTTGGCTAACTTGTTCATAAAAATTACACTTTTCCATCTCCTTTACAGCAAAGGCCAAGGATACTTAATTCCTGAAGAAAGTCTTCCACTTCTCTGGGATCTCCAGCTATCAGATCTTGACTACTCTACCTAATTTGAATCCTTATTTTTATTGCAAATTTGAATCCAGCTAGTGAAAAGCCCACATATCCACATCTGCTTGCCAAACACATGTAGACTAATGGCTGACTTATTTATATAAAACAAGGTATTCAAATATGGTAATCTAGCTGGGCTATCTTATTACCATGATATCCTTTTATAGCAACTCACTGCACTGAACATTCTCTTTCAGAGCAATTATGATTGTCAATCTTGCTACCAATTTTTATGTCTCAGTTTTGCCAATATTTTGACAGCATATAAAGAGACATAAAAAGTATTCTAACCAATGCAAAGGCACAGGCAAGGGCATCCAAGTGAGAGACCCAATTTGGCTCCCCTCCTTACAATTTTATACTATGTACCTATACCAATTTATAAACATTTATTCCAGGTTTATGACTTATATTTCATCTGATAGCCTACTTATTTCTTGAACCCAAGAGAAGAATACAAGTTCAACACAGAAGAGATGTTATAACCATGGTGACACAATGGCTAATTTTGGTACCTTGTTCCCTGAAAGGGTAAAGATCACCAAAGTAGCCATGGAAATTCCATTTTACCTCAGGAATGCACTAGAGGGCATTAGGGTGTTCTATGGGTAAATCTGGATAAACCTAGGTACTGCCTAAGGAAGGGTATCTTGGGAAAGTATGTTAATCCCAACATAGCCACTTCATTAAATCAATTTGTCCAAACAGACACAGAGTATTAACTTGTAAATGTCATCTGTGGATGAATGTGAAATGCTTTTCTCTTGAGAATAAGATGCATTGCATCTCCTGCTTAAACCTACTGCTCCTTGTTTCCAGCATCCCTGAACCCCATTTGGCTGCACACCTTGGCTTTTATTCTCAATCCTACTCCCTTAAAACCTTGATGAGTTACTTTGGATATGCATATATTTCTTGAATTTGGCACTCTCCTTCAGACCTGATGTTTTGTATTCTTACTTCAGATCTACAGGCCATAATTGCAGGCATGTGGTTCTCCTGAATTCCACCCATCTCTTTGGGTAATTTTTTCTCCTCCATCTCTACAGCATAAATTAGAAGCTTGAATAAATTGTACAAATAGAAACTAACAATAACTTAAATGAAGAGGTACAAGCTAACTATTAGGAGCAAGGGAGAGTTGCAACTGATGAATGTATATCCATAAGTTCTTTCCACAGGCCCCCTGCAACACCCTCAATACAAGTTTAACTCCATCCTTTAGAAAATAAAAATAGTAATTCCATATTAGATAGGATTCCTTATAAAAATTACAAATATTATAAAATTTGAAAGTATTTATTTGTACACATTATCTTAGAAAGTCTATTAGCCCAGTGTTTCTAAAATCTTTACTACTAAGGACAGTGTTGAGAGGAATTATCCTGCTCATTCTATAGCACATGGGGTACTTTTTTTTCTACTGGGCATGTGAAGATTATTCATGGTTTGTGACTATCACTTGGTTATGTTTGTTTGTCTCACCTAGGTGTTTCTGGCTAGAGCTGCCATTCATCAGATCCACCAAGAGGAACAGCCAGTGAGTATACTTCTACATTCTAACTGGCCCAGTAACTGTCCAAACGCCAAGGTCCTAAGAGCATCTGGACACCAAGAATTACTTCTGCATACTACCATAAATGCTGATTTTCTGGTAGCATGTCCAGGGAGTAAGCAGGGAAAGGCCTTAATCAGTTTCTGTATACATGTTCTAATTTAGGGGGAAAAAACACCTTGAATACAGAAGACAAGGGTGTTTTGTAAGACAAAATCGAGGGTATGTTAGGCACAGTGAAAAAATATATTTAAAATACAAATGTTGGAAAGTAAAGAGAACCTAAGAATACAGGTGGCAATATTGCAAATTTCTGAATTTTTCTAAAATACAGAAATGTTTCTGAGACATTCTTCTGAAGACTATTTTGAATAAATGATGGATTTTAAATGAAATATTTAAATTCATACTTTGGAGAATCTGAGAAGCTGTCATGGATTGAACGGCACTTTTTAAAATCTTAATTCTTTCTTACTCCCTTTTGTTCAAAAAATGAAATAAAATTCTGCTTTGATCAGATTAAAAAAATATTAAGCCTCTGTTATGGAATACTTTTCTAATAAAGATGTAGTTCTAGGAATATAATTTTTGCTTGGGAAATGCTCTTATATAAGAGATGGGCCTTTAGAGTGTTAGCCACTTCAGAGATCACATTTATTTCAAGAATTTATTTTTCTTTTGAAGCTTTTATGAGAGTGGGACTGATGTTATATTCTTATATTATCTGGTAGCTTCTTTTTGAACTTTAGAAAACTGTGACTTATGAAAGACTTTAGAGGTGCTGTATCACTGCCAATGGAGGAAATCTCAATGTGCAATTGGTAAAGAATCAAACCAAGTTCTTTAAGGATGAGATAATTTCCCTGTGATTAAACATTTAAATGGAAGTTATATTTTAAAAATGTTGAGACTTCCCTTTTCTGTAATATTAAGAGCCTGATTTGACAGTAGAAACGTATTTTTACAGAAGTACACCATTTGAAGTATGTTGTTACCTACTGCAAAGGTAAGTGCCAGAAGAGAGATTCTTGGTATCAGATCAGAAAAGTTGAAAATTATAGGATACATGAGAGATTTGAATTGGAATAATATAACATCAGGGCTCATTACTTATACCAGAGGGCACTCCATTATACAACAAAAGAAAAGACTTGGACTCCAACCAGGAATTTGCAGTTGGATCTCAGAAGACTGAAAAAATAATGGGAGAGGAAAGAAGAAGGGTTTTTTTAATGAATATTTTGGAGGTTTAATTTATTTTTGAAGATGTGGTTGAATTAATATTAGGGGCCTCACAGTTTAAATATTAGAGAGTAGAGGATAGTCAACGTTTTATGTTGTTGTAACATGTTATTTGGTTTTGATGATACTCTTTTAGAGTATAAAATGCATAATTTTTCTAGTGAGCTTTCTTGGGTGAGGAGGTGTAATGTTCAATGTGAAGGAGAATACCATTAGTATTTTACAGTGATGTTATAATATTATTTGAACTATAATGATACTGTTATACTTTGCTTTTTTTATTTATTTTATTTTTTTGATACTGTTATACTTTGAACAGCATTTTCTGTGATGGACTTTATGGGAAGGGGAAGAGCATTTATATGGTTAAATGTGAGGGGGAAATATTTGTGGAATTTTAGAACAGCTCTTTCATACTATTTGCCATAGAATGATGCTTATGCAATCTGTAACCTTGTCACTTAAGACTGGTGGATTGAGAAGGGATGTATACTTAGTACCTATACCAATATCTAGTAGTAGAAAGCATTTAATATTTGTTGATTGAATTAATAATTGAGTGATTATTTACACTGTATGTCCTCATTATTTGATATTTCTTCATAAATGCCAGATAAACATTTATATTTTTATAAATAAAAATTATTTATGTGGCATTTTCACCCGGAAACCTTTGAGTGGGAAAAACAAAGATTACCAGATGGCAATCAGAAACCATGAATAAGGGATGCCGGGGTAGCTCAGTTGGCTGAGTGTCCTACTCTGGATTTCAGGTCAGGTCATGATCTCAGGGTCATGTGATTGAGTCCTGTGGTTCCATGTAGGGTTCTGCCCTCAGTGGGGAGTCTGCTTGGAATATTCTCTCTCTCCTCCCTCTGCCCCTCCCCACTCTTGTGCTCTTTTTCTCTAAATAAATAAAATCTAAAAGGAAAGAAACCATGAATAATCCTTACACACTCAATTGAAAAAAAAAACCCTCTCATGTGTTGCAGAATGAACACCACCACTCATCTCAATACTTTCCTTATAGTAAGATTCTAGAAACACCAGCCTTCCATTTTTTCTTAGGAAACATGTTTATTAGATATCTATATGAGATAACTGCCCATATCCCTGGAGGGCCAGTAAGGGTTGGCTGTATCAGCGGTAGGCATCAGGAAGATTTGACTATTTAACATAATAACGTTGGAATCATAGGACAGAGAAAGACTTGAGGTTTAAATATATTTTTGAATTGTATCACTTCTGGAAGATGACTCAAACTGAAGCTGCTGAAGAGACCAGATAATAATTAGGTATATGATGGCACTCTTTGGATTGGACTGAGTAGAAGGCAATGAAGGTATTGTGGATATTTTAAACTGATGAACTTAATTTCCTCTGGGAATAAACATTTCCAGGGATCTCTGGATGGCTCAGCAGTTTGGTGCCTGCCTTTGGCCCAGAGCGTGATCCTGGAGTCCCGGGATCAAGTCCCACATTGGGCTCCCTGCATGGGCCCTGCTTCCCCTCTGCCTGTGTCTCTGCCTCTCTCTCTCTCTCTCTCTCTCTCTCTCTCTCTCTCTCTCTCATGAATAAATAAATGAAACTTAAAAAAATAAAATAAACCAAACATTTCCAATCTACATGATTAGAGAGGAGGGTTTCCGATGGCCATGTTTCAATTCCCTATTCTTATGATCATAATAATGATCAATATTACACTATTCCTATGACCATAGTTGATTGAATCAGGGGTGAGTATCAGAATCAGCTGAGCTGTTCAAATCCCCTTTCCTGCAAAGTTAGAATTGCAATGAGGGGAGAAAAATACTTCTGTGGCCAAGTTTACTATATGTGTAGCAAGTATAATTCTTAGCTTCACAAATGGATGTGCAAAGAATGCCACACAATTTTATTTAAGCTTAATTGAACCTAACTCCAAATATTCATCCCACTGAGCTACTGGGAAATTAAATTCAAGTCATTTTTAGGTCCTTTCCTTCTCATATATCATAGAAGAATATGAAAGGCTTGTGTGGTGCTTGAACAATGGAGGTTACCAATGATATTTTCATTGTCCGTGCCTGTTTATTATCTTTGAAATATGGTGGCTCTGTAGCTTCTGTGTCAGCTATGGGTGAGGAAATTTTCTGTAGATATTTTCTGGTTTTGCTTCTAACTTCTCTGAAGCAAGGGAGTACAAAAAGCTTAACTTTATTTTTTTAATGGGATAGAACAAAATACATGTAAAGAAAATCTCTCACAAGTTAATGTCTCAATAAATTATACTGCTACTTAAGTAAACTTAAGAACGTTGAGTGGACATGTTATGGATACCCATAGGGTTTCCTTCCTAGCTTGCTGCAATTCCTCCTTTTCTGGTTACTACTCTGTTCTAATATACAGAGCTGAGCCCAGAGACACAGAGATTGAGCCTTACTCAATGTGATGGTCATTTTTATGTGTGAATTTGGCTGGATTCTAGTTCTCTATCATTCAACCAAATAGTAGTCTTTTTGTTGCTATGGATGTGATTAAAGTGTATGATCAGTTACCTTTAAGGAGATTATCCTAGATAATACAGGTGGCTCTTTCCAATCAGTTGAAAGGCCTTCAGAGGAAAGTAGAACTTTTCCTGAAGAAGAGTGATTCTGCCTGTGGATAACAACCTCAACTTGTGCTTAAGAGGTCTAGCATGTACTTCCTGATGTTCTGCCATATGGATTTTGGATTTGCCTTGGCAGCCCCCAAAACCACATTAGCCAATTCCTTAAAAAACCTCTCCTTATATATCATATACATTATTATCTGTAATATCTATATAATATATCTCTAGTTACACTATTTTAGTCTATTCAGTCTGCTATAACAAAATACCATAGATTTACACGTCCAATGCAATCCCTATCAAAATACCATGGACTTTCTTCAGAGACTTAGAACAAATTATTTTAAGATTTGTGTGGAATCAGAAAAGACCCCGAATAGCCAGGGGAATTTTAAAAAAGAAAACCAGAGCTGGGGGCATCACAATGCCAGATTTCAGGTTGTACTACAAAGCTGTGGTCATCAAGACAGTGTGGTACTGGCACAAAAACAGACACATAGATCAATGGAACAGAATAGAGAACCCAGAATGGACCCTGAACTTTATGGTCAACTAGTATTCGATAAAGGAGGAAAGACTATCCATTGGAAGAAAGACAGTCTCTTCAATAAACGGTGCTGGGAAAATTGGACATCCACATGCAGAAGAATGAAACTAGACCACTCTCTTGCACCATACACAAAGATAAACTCAAAATGGATGAAAGATCTCAATGTGAGACAAGATTCCATCAAAATCCTAGAGGAGAACACAGGCAACACCCTTTTTGAACTTGGCCACAGTAACTTCTTGCAAGATACATCCACGAAGGCGGAAGAAACAAAAGCAAAAATGAACTATTGGGACTTCATCAAGATAAGAAGCTTTTGCACAGCAAAGGATACAGTCAACAAAACTAAAAGTCAACCTACATAATGGGAGAAGATATTTGCAAATAGCATATCAGATGAAGGGCTAGTTTCGAAAATCTATAAAGAACTTATTAAACTCAACAGCAAGGAAACAAACAATCCAATCATGAAATGGGATAAAGACATGAAGAGAAATCTCAAGAGGAAGACATAGACATGGCCAACATGCACATGAGAAAATGCTCTGCATCACTTGCCATCAGGGAAATACAAATCAAAACCACAATGAGATACCACCTCACACCAGTGAGAATGGGGAAAATTAACAAGGCAGGAAACAACAAATGTTGGAGAGGATGCGGAGAAAAGGGAACCCTCTTCCACTGTTGGTGGGAATGTGAACTGGTGCAGCCACTCTGGAAAACTGTGTGTAGGTTCCTCAAAGAGTTAAAAATAGACCTTCCCTACGACCCAGCAATTGCACTGTTAGGGATTTACCCCAAAGATTCAGATGCAATGAAATGCGGGGACACCTGCACCCCGATGTTTCTAGCAGCCATGTCCACAATAGCCAAACTGTGGAAGGAGCCTCGGTGTCCATCGAAAGATGAATGTATAAAGAAGATGTGGTTTATGTATACAATGGAATATTACTCAGCCATTAGAAACGACAAATACCCACCATTTGCTTCAACGTGGATGGAACTGGAGGGTATTATGCTGAGTGAAGTAAGTCAATCGGAGAAGGACAAACAGTGTATGTTCTCATTCATTTGGGGAATATGAATAATAGTGAAAGGGAATATAAGGGAAGGGAGAAGAAATGTGTGGGAAATATCAGAAAGGGAGACAGAACATAAAGACTCCTAACTCTGGGAAACGAACTAGGGGTGGTGGAAGGGGAGGAGGGTGGGGGGTGGGGGTGAATGGGTGACGGGCACTGAGGGGGACACTTGACGGGATGAGCACTGTGTGTTATTCTGTATGTTGGTAAATTGAACACCAATAAAAATTAATTTATTTAAAAAAAAGAATATGTATGTATTTTTAGACAGTGCCTTTAAAGAAGTAATTAGGTTAAAATGAGCCCATATTAATCTGAACCCCTAATCTAATCTGGGTGGTGTCTTTTTAAGGAGAGGAAATTTGGGCACAGAAAGGGACACCACAATTCTTGCACAGAGGAAAGACCATAAGAAGACACGATGAGAAGGCAAACATCTACAGGCCAAAGAGAGAGGACTTAGAAGAAACAAAACCTGCTAAATCTTGGAGTGATAGCCTACAGAACTGTGAAAAAAATTAACTTACGTTAAGTCAGCCAGTCTGTGGTATTTTGTTATGGCAGCCCTAGCAAACTATATACACAATAATGGTCACCAACATGCTGGAAGTTTCTTAGTGGGGAAAGGCACAGTAGCCAGTGACATACTGAGTGAAGATCAGTCAGGATCTAGCTTTGACAGGGAATAAACCAGTCCCTGAGGTGAAGGGCAGAACCAACATATCTTGTCTAGAGTGCCTTCACTGCCATACTCATTGTAGTCTAAGGCCTAAAACACGTTTAATATTATGCACTGCCTTGATATCTGGTAAAACTGGGAGGGCCTTTAAAATACTAACAACAAGTACCCCCTCCCCACTCAGTTCCTATGTATGAGATCCCCTAGCCAAACAAATCCCCTTTCTGAGGGACCAGACATAGTTCCTGTTTATTCCTGTTGTTTAAGCCACACAGTCTTTCAGGTCCTTGTCAATCTGCAGATTTATTCAAACAAGTCAGTTACATTCTTTTGTGGGAACTAGAGAGTACCTCACCCCCTAAATATCTTGATAAAATTTGTCTTCCAAAGCTTCTGCATATTCATTCTGTTCCTGAGTGCAACACTTATATGGCCTTGCTTGGTGCATAATGTCTATTTGCATATACTCTGGGCTGTGAGTATATGTAACTAATAAACTGCTGTTTATGTCCTCCATCCAGTGTTCGGTGTTATGTGTTTGGCCATACCCATAACCCTAGAATAGAAATATTTCCCTCACTAACGCGGTGAATAGGAGGGTACCAGAATACTTTTCACAAGCATCCAGATCCATTTCATCCTAGCCTATAGGGCCATAGTTTCACCTAAGTCAGCCATAGCACCTGAGATCCATCTACACTGGAGAGTCCCTAGAGATCAGACATATCTAAAGGCCACCCATCCATTTAAATTCAACAATCAATTTATGACCACCTGCTATGTTGGGCTTGTTTTATTATGCACTAGTGTATAGGGATGAATCACACAATCAGAGAGACATACAAAAAAAAACAATTATTTTATTACTACACAATAAAGTTTTAGAAAGAAGTGTGTCAGGATGATGTGGGGCCACAGAGAGTGCCTCCTGGAAGAGAGAACACCTAAAACACTTGAAGGACAGAAACACCAAAAGGGAGACAGGGGCTGATTGGAGGGTAGTTCAGAGAAAGTTAGAAGATCAAGTCATCAGGTGTGGTACAGGACCTCTGGGTGTGGCTTTAGAAACATCCTGGTAAGTAGAATGTTTTCTTCCTCTCTCTGATCCAGTCATGTCTCCTGTTTATTCATTCATTGTAAAATGCTTATTAAATATCCACTGTGTGCTGGTCAGTATTCTAGTTGCTGAAGCTTATATTTCATAGGGAGAAACAGACAACAAACAAGGAAACATAAGAAAAGTTCAGATTAAGGTTTAATCTATGAAGGAAGTTAAATTAATGATGTTATAGAGAGAAGTTATTTTGGAGAACAAAAATTTAAAGTGCTCACTGAAAGAATTTTAGCTACAACTGTGTAAAAAATTACCCTAAACTTAGTAATGATAAACAACAGAAAATCATTATTATTACTTCTCTAAGATCTTAGAGTTGACTTGGCTTTGGTTCTTAATTGAGGTCTCTTATGTGGTTGCTGTCAGGTGGCAGTGGAGCTTGAGATATACTGGATACTTTTTTCATGTCTTTGACACCTAGGTTGGAAGACTCAAACATCTGGGAGTTCCCCAAACATCTCTTGTTATTTCTGTATTGTCTAACCATGTAATTTCTCCAGCATGATAGCTTCAGGATATATGGACTTTTAAAAATTGAAGTATAATAAACATACAATGTTATATTAGTTTCAGGTGTACAGCATAGTGATTCAACAATTCCATACAGTATTCAATGCTCACTACAATAAGTATAGTCATCTGTAACCACAGATTATCATGATATTATTAACTATATTCCCTAATGCTGTACTTTTTATATGTTTGATTTGCCAACATATAACACCCAGTGCTCATCCTGTGAAGTGCTCCCCTCAGTGACCATCACCCAGTCACATATTTCTATTTTCAATTTTTTGAGGAACCTTTGTACTGTTTTTCACAGTGGCTGCATCAATATGTATTCCCACCAAAGATGCATGAGGTTCCATTTGCTTCACATCCTTGCCTTCTTTATTGTATTTTAAAATTATTAAGTCCAGTATAGTTAGCATACACTGTTATATTAGTTTCAGGTGTACAACATAATGAATCAACAACTCTATAGATTAGTCAGTGCTCACCATAAGAGTAGTCACCAAACATCATTATTAAAATCTTACTGAATATATTCCCTATGTTGTACTTTTCATTTCTGTGACTTATTTAAATATTTTGTAACTAGAAGTTTGTACCTCTTAATCTCCTTTTCCTATTTTACCCATTTGCCCACTCACCTCTCCTCTGGCAATCATCACTTTGTTCTCTGTATTTGAATCTTTTTTTGGTCTCTTTTTTCTTTCTTTGTACATTTGTTTTGTTTCATAAATTCCACATATGAGTAAAATCATATAGTATTTGCCTTTGCCTGACTTATTTTACTTAGCATTATACCCTCTAGGTCCATGCACATTGTTGTTAATAGAAAGATCTCATTCTTTTTAAGGCTGAGTAATATTTCATTCTGGAAAAATACCGTATCTTCTTTATCCATTCCTCTATTGATAGACACCTGTGCTGCTTTCATATCTTGGCTATTGTAAATAATACTGCCCTAAACATAGGGTGTATTTATCTTTTTTGAGTTAGTGTTTTCATTTTCTTTGTGTAAATACCCACTATTGTAATTACTGGATCATGTAGTATTTCTATTTTTAAATTCTCGAGAAACCTCCATACTATTTTCCACAGTGACCATACCAATTTGCATTCCCACCAACAGTGCACAAAATTTCCTTTTTCTCCAAGTTCCTCCCAACACTTGTCATTTCTTGTTCTTTCTCACATTTTAGTCATTCTGACAGGTGTATGGTGATATGCTTTTGTGATTTTGATTTGAATTTTCCTGATGATTAGTGATGTTGAGCATCTTTTCATGTATCTGTTGGTCTTCCATATGTCTTCTTTGGAAAAATGTTTATTCAGGTCCTTTGCCCATTTTTAATTGGATATTTTTGGTGTTGAGTTGTATAATTTCCTTATATTTTTTGGACATTAACCCCTTATTGAATATATCATTTGAAAATATCTTCTCCCATTCACTAGTTTGCCTTTTTGTTTTGTTGATTTCTTCATTTGCTGTGCAGAAGTGTTTTATTTTGGTGTACTGCCAATAGTTTATTTTCACTCCCCCCCTCTTTCTAGAGGAGATATATCCATAAACATGTAGCTAAGGCAGATACAACTAAAAGATTACTGCTTATGTTTTCTTTAAGGAGTTTTATGTTTTCAGATATCACATTAAGGTCTTTAATTTATTCTGAATTTATTTTTGTGTATAGTGTTACAAAGTGGTCCAATTTCATTATTTTGCATGTAAGCTGTCTAGTTTTCCCCAACACAATTTATTGAAAAGACTGTCTTGTCCCCACTTTATATCGCTGCCTCCTTTGTCATTAAATGATTATATGGGCATGGATTTATGTCTAGGTTCTATCCTATTACATTGGTCTATGTATTTATTTTTGTGCCAGTGCCATACAGTTTTGATTACTATAGATTTTCAGTATATCCTAAAATCTGGGATTGTGATACAACTAGCTTTGCTCTTTCTTAAGATTGCTTTGGTTCTTCAGGGTCCTTTATGTTTACATACAAAATTTAATATTATTTGTTCTAGGTCTGTGAAAAATGCTATCGGTATTTTGACAGGGATTGCATTGAACCTGTAGCTTGCTTTGAGTAATATAAATATTATAACAATATTAATTCTTGGGGAGGAAAGGAATGGTGACCCTCGGTTTCCTTCCTCCCATGAATACAACTATATAACCAGCAAAGCATCCTAAATACACAAAAAATCGACCTGAAGACTGGCAGAACAAACTCCACAACTAAAGGGAGAGATAAAGCCACGTTAAAATAGGAAGTGCAGAGATGCAGTGTGGGAACTAAATGGAATGTGGCTGCCACAGTGGGTAGGGAGCTACAGTCACAGAGAAAGGCTGGGGATAGGCTAACACACAGTGGAGCCCACAGTATAAGATGAATCATTATAGAAATTGAATTAAAAGGTGAGAGGGGCTGAAATTCTTGAGTTCTTGCAACCAGAGGGGCTTAAAACCTGGAGTCTAAAGGTCAGTGGGCTTGGCTGTAGGAGAGATCAGAGGGCATTGGGGCTGCTTTTAGAGAAAAGACAGTACAAACAGCCCACAGACATACAGCAAGCATGCACCTGGTACACACAGTGGGGAGGTTAGTTGCTCATCTTTGAGTATGACTTAGAGAGGCAGTGTTCAGGGAGAGAGACCTCTGGGAACAAAGGAGCTGGCTGGTGCAATTTCTCCCTGCCTCTCAGTACAAGCACAGGGCAACCTGCAGAAACCAGCAGAACACCGCCAGTTGCTGCATAACTTGCTTACACCAAACCCCAATCCCCATGCTCTAGTGTAACTGCTCTTCCCAGTCATGCTTGCCTGAATTCCAATGTGGTGGGCCCCCATCCCAAGAAGACCAGCTCAAGCCTCTGCCAACACAACATCTCCTGAGCTGGGAGATTCGCAGGGCCTCTGTTCTGGTAGCAGTGGTGACAGTTATCATTTCACAAGCAGACCAAAGCAAATCTAGTTAAAACACCACATTCAGGCCAGGGGCCAAACACTGCCTGCAACAGGCAAAGAGAGCATCTGCAGACAATTGGCCTGAAAGGTAAAGTGGCCAGGACACAACAGCAGAGAGTATGCAGTATACATTGGAGACACTCCCTGAAGTGTCAGTACATCAGGTACAGGGGACACTACACTGCGGAGCACTATAGGACCTCTTTTATGTAAGACCATAACCCTTAAAAACAGGAAAAATAGGGCAGCATGGGTGGCTCAGTGGTTTAGTGCCGCCTAGGATGTGATCCTGTAGACCAGGGATCCAGTCCCACATCAGGCTCCCTGCATGGAGCCTACTTCTCCATCTGCCTGTGTCTCTGCCTCTCTCACTCTCTGTGTCTCTCATGAATAAATAAATAAAATCTTTAAAAAAAAACAAGAAAAATAGCTAAGTTTCCTAACACAGAGAAACAGGGACAGAGACATGGATAAAATGAGAAGACAAAGGAATTTGTCCCAAATGAAAGACCAGGACAAGGCCAAAATGAGAGATGTAAGTGAACCAGATATAAGTAACGTGTCTGATAGAGAATTTGAAGTAAAGATCATAAAGATTCACCGGACTTCAGAAAGCAGTGGAATGCATCAGAGACCCATAATACAGAGATAAAGAATAACAAAAGAGATAAAGGGTTTGATAAATAAAATGAGAAATACACTTGATAGAATGAACAGCAGGCTGGAAGAATCAGAGGAAAGATTAATGACCTAGAAGTCAGAGTAATGACAAGTAATCAAGCTCAACAAATGAGAATAAAAAGAATCTTCAAATTAAGAATACACTTAGACAACTTAGTGACTTCATAAAAAATCATGACATTTGTGGGGTGTCTGGGTGGCTCAGTTGGTTAGGCATCTGCCTTCAGCTTGCCTCATGATCCCTGGGTCCCAGAATGGAGCCCAAAACTGGGGTCATTCCTCAGCAGAGAGTCTGCTTCTTCTCCCTCTCCCTCTGCCCTTGCCCCTGCTTGTGCTCTTGCTCACTCACTCTTTCTCTCTCAAATGGAAAAATTTAAAAAAACATTAAAAATAATAATATTTGGGAACACCTGGGTGGCTCAGCAGTTAAGCACCTGCCTTCGGCCCAGGGCATGATCCTGGAGTCCCAGGATCGAGTCCCACATCAGGCTCCCTGCATGGAGCCTGCTTCTCCCTCTGCCTGTGTCTCTGCCTCTCTCTCTCTCTGTTTGTCTCTCATGAATAAATAAATAAAATAATAATAATAATAAATAATAATAATAAGAATTGTATTATATGGATACCAGGAGAAAAGAGGCCAGAGATTTTGTTTGAAAACATGATATATGAAAACTTCCCCAAATCTGGGGAGTGACAGAGATATTCACATCCGGGAGATGCAGAGAACCCCCAACAAAATCAACAAAAGCATATCCACACCAAGACATATTGTAATTTAACTGGCAAAATGTAGTGATAAAAAATTTAAAAGCAGCAAGACAGAAGAAAACAGTTACATACAAGAGAACTGCCTCCATCCCCAATAAGGCTATCAGTGGCTTTTTCAGCTGAAACTTTGAAGCCAGAAGGGAGTGGGATGGTATATTAAAAGTGCTGAAAGGAAAAAACTGCAGCCAACAATACTCTATCCAGGAAAGCTATCATTCAAAATAGAAGGAGAGATAAAGAGCTTTCTAGACAAACACAAACTAAAGGAGTTCCTGATTACTAAACAACAGTGCAAGAAATATGAAAGGGGGATCCTTAAGTGGAAAAGAAAGACAAAAAGTGAGTATGAAAGTGGGAAACACAAAACAGTAAAAATGAGTTCATGTCCCAGTTTTTTATTCTGTTCTATTGATTTCTATTATTGTACCATACCATAGTGATTTGATCACTACAGCTTTGTACTATAACTTGAAGTTCAGAATTGTGATCCCCACAGCGTTTCTTTTCTTTTTCAAGATAGCTTTGGCTATTCAGGAAATTTTGTGGTTCTATACAAATTTTGAGATAGTTTGTTCTAGCTCTGTGAAAAATGTGGATGCTATTTTGATAGGGATTGCATTAAATGTGTAAGCCGCTTTGGGTAGCATAGACATTTAACAGTATTTTTTCTTCCAGGTCATGAGCATGGAATATCTATTTCTTTGTGTCATCTTCAATTACTTTCATCAGTGTTTTATATTTTTCAGAGTACAGGTCTTTTACCTCTTTGGCTAGGCTTATTCCTAGGTATCTTATGGTTTGGGGCACAATTGTAAATGGGGCCAATTCCTTGAATTCTCTTTCTGCTGCTGCATTACTGGTGTATAAAAATGCACCTATCAATGTACATTGATTTTAAATTATGACTTTACTGAAATCATTTATCAGTTCTAGGAGTTTTTGGTGGAGTCTTTCAGGTTTTCTATATAGAGTATCATGTTAGATGCAAATAGTGAAAGTGTGAACTCTTCCTTGATGACTTGGATGCCTTTTATTTCTTTTTGTTGTCTGATTGCTGAGGCTAGTACTTCCAGCACTATGTTAAATAGCAGTAATGGGAGTGAACATCCCTGTCTTATTCCTGACCATAGAGGAAAAACTCTCACTTCTTCCCCATTGAGGCTGATAATAGCTGTGGGTTTTTCATGATCTTTATTATGTTGAAAAAAACCCCCAACTTTGTTAAGGGTTATTTTTATGAATGGATGTTTGACTTTTTCAAATGCTATTTCTGCATCTATTGAGAGGATCCTATTTCTCATTCTTTCTTTTTTTTTCATTCTTTCTTTTTTTAATGTAGTATATCACATTGATTGAGTTGCAAATACTGAACCACGCCTACAGCCCAGATATAAATCCCACATGGTCATGGTGAGAGATTTTTAAAATTTATTGTTTAACTCAGTTTGCTAGTATCTTTCTTATTTTCCTAATTTTTATTTAAATTCTATTCAGTTAACATACAAAGCAATATTGGTTTCAGGAATAGAATTCAGTGATTCATCAATTACATGCAACACTCAGTGCTCATCATATCAAATACCCATCACCCATTAATAATATCATTTCTTCTTTATCCATTCATCAATTGGCGGACATTTGGGTTCTCTCTATAGTTTGGCTATTGCTGATAATGCTGGATTATTAAATATTGTTATTAAATATTATTATTATATTACTATATAATTACTATATTATTAAATATTGGATTACATGTACCCCTTTGAACATGTATTTCTGTATCCTTTGGGTTAATATCTAAGTAATGCAATTGGTGGGTTGTAGTATATTTCTATTTTATTTTATTTTTTCTTGTTGACATGTTTTCCTTGTTTTTTTTTACATATATATATATTGAAGTTCGATTTGCCAACATATAGTTTAACACCCAGTGCTCATCCCATCAGGTGCCCTCCTCAGTGCCCATCATCCAGTTACCTCATCCCCCCCCCCCACATCCCCTTCCACTACCCTTTTTTCGTTTCCCAGAGTTAGGAGTATCTCATGGTTTGTCACCCTCTAATTTTTCCCACTCATTGTCCCTCCTTTCACTTATAGTCCCTTTAATTATTTCTTATATTCCCCATATGAATGAAACCATATGATGATTGTTCTTCTCCAATTGACTTACTTCACTCAGCATAATATGCTTCAGTTCCATCCATGACGAAGCAAATGGGTATTCGTCCTTTCTAATGGCTAAGTAATATTCCTTTGTATATATATACCACATCTTTATCCATTCTTCTGTCGATAGACATCCAGGTTCCTTCCAAAGTTTAGCTAATGTGGACATTGCTGCTATAAATAGTGGGGTGCAGGTGCCCCGGCATTTCACTGCATCTGTATCTTTGAGGTAAATCAACAGAAGTACAATTGCTAGGTCATAGGGTAGCTTGGTTTTTAACTCTTTGGGGAACCTCCACACAGTTTCCCAGAGTGGCTGCACCAGTTCACATTCCCACCAACACTGCAAGAGGGTTCGCCATTCTCCACATCCTCTCCAACACTTGTTTCCTGTCTTGTTGATTTTTGCCATTCTCACTTGTGTGAGATGGTATTTCATTGTGATTTTGATTTGTATTTCCCTGATGGCAAGTGATGCAGAGCATTTTTTCACGTGCTTGTTGGCCACATGTATGCCTTCTTTGGTGAAATTTCTGTTCATGTCTTCTGCTGATTTCATGATTGGATTGTTTGTTTCTTGGGTGTTGAATTTGATAAGTTCTTTATAGATCTTGGATACTAGCCCTTTATCTGATAGGTCATTTGCAAATATCTTCTCCCATTTGTAGGCTGTCTTTGAGTTTTGTTGACTTTTTCTTTTGCTGTGAAGAAGCTTTTTATCTTGATTAAATCACAAGAGTTCATTTTTGCTTTTGTTTACTTTGCTTTCATAGATGTATCTTGCAAGAAATTGCTGTGGCCAAGTTAAAAAGGTTGTTGCCTGCATTCTCCTCTAGGATTTTGATGGATTCTTGTCTCACATTTAGATCTTCCATACATTTTGAGTTTATCTTTGTGTATGGTGTAAGAGAGTGGTCCAGTTTCATTCTTCTGCACATGGCTGTCCAATTTTCCCAACACCATTTATTGAAGAGACTGTCTTTTTTTCCAGTGGATAGTCTTTCCTGGTTTGTGGAATAATAGTTGAACATAGAGTGGAGGGCCCATTTCTGGGTTCTCTATTCTGTTCCATTGATCTATGTGTCTGTTTTTGTGCCAGGACCACACTGTCTTGATGATCACAGCTTTGTAGTACAGCTTAAAATCCGGCCTCGTGATGCCCCTGGCTTCGGTTTTCTTTTTCAGT
Source organism: Nyctereutes procyonoides (assembly GCF_905146905.1). Taxonomy (NCBI): domain Eukaryota; kingdom Metazoa; phylum Chordata; class Mammalia; order Carnivora; family Canidae; genus Nyctereutes; species Nyctereutes procyonoides. The sequence goes on along the minus strand of NW_026575125.1, from coordinate 58,075,739 downwards.
ATTCCCTTGGCTATTCGGGGTCTTTTCTGATTCCACACAAATCTTAAGATTATTTATTCCAGCTCTGAAGAAAGTCCATGGTATTTTGATAGGGATTGCATTGAACGTGTAAATTGCCCAGGGTAGCATAGACATTTTCACAATATTTGTTCTTCCAATCCACAAAAATGGAATATTTTCCCATCTCTCTGTGTCTTCCTCAATTTCTTTCAGAAGTGTTCTGAAGTTTTTAGGGTATAGATCCGTTACCTCTTTGGTTAGGTTTTATTCCTAGGTATCTTATGCTTTTGGGTGCAATTGTCAATGGGATTGACTCCTTCATTTCCCTTTCTTCAGTCTCATTCTTAGTGTATAGAAATGCCACTGACTTCTGGGCATTGATTTTTTTATCAGTCACATTGCCGAATTTCTTTTTTTTAATAAATTTATATTTTATTGGTGTTCAATTAGCAATCTTGGGGTAAAGTCTTTTGGGTTTTCTATGTACAATATCATGTCATCTGCGAAGAGGGAGAGTTTGACTTCTTTGCCAATTTGAATGCCTTTTATTTCTTTTTGTGGTCAGGCTGCTGAGGCTACGACTTCTAGTACTATGTTGAATAGCAGTGGTGAGAGTGGACATCCCTGTCTTGTTCCTGATCTTAGGGGAAAGGCTCCCAGTGCTTCCCCACTGAGAATAATATTTGCTGTGGGCTTTTCACAGATGGCTTTTAAGGTGCTGAGGAATGTTCTCTCTATCCCTACACTCTCTAGAGTTTTGATCAGGAATGGATGCTGTATTTTGTCAAATGCTTTCTCTGCATCTATTGACAGAATCATATGGTTCTTGTTTTTTCTCTTGGTGATGTAATCTATCAGGTTAATTTCTATTTTAAACTTTGAGAAGAACTGCCGTACTGTTTTCCAGAGTGCCTGTACCAGTTTGCATTCCCATTAACCGTTCGAGGGTTCCTATTTCTCCACATCCTTACCAACATCTGTTGTTTCCTGTGTTGTTGATTTTAGTAATTCTAACAGGCATGAAGTGGTGTCTGTCTCATTGTGGTTTTGATTTGTATTTCCCTGATGATGAGTGATATGAGCATCTTCATGTGTCTACTAGCCATCTGGTGTCTTCTTTGGAAAAATGTCTGGTTATATCTTCTGTCCATTTTTAACTGGATATGTTGTTTTTTTAGTATTGAGCTTGATAAGCTCTTTATAGATTTTTGGATACTAACTCTTTATCAGATATATTATTTGCAAATATATTCTGCATTCTATCGGCTACCTTTTAGTTTTATTGATTGTTTACTTCACTGTGAAGAACATCTTTACCTTGATGAAGTCCCAAATAATTTATTTTTTTACTTTCAATAATGATTGCTTTATTTTTTATGTTTTTATAAATTTATTTATTTTTTCTAATTTTATTGTTTTTTAATACATTAATTTTTTATTGGTGTTCAATTAGCCAACATATAGAATAACACCCAGTGCTCATCTCATCAAGTGCCCCCCTCAGTGCCCGTCACCCAGTCACCCCCACCTCCTGCCCACCTCCCATTCCACCACCCCTAGTTCGTTTCCCAGAGTTAGGAGTCTCTCATGTTCTGTCTCCCTTTCTGATATTTCCCACTCATTTTTTTCTCCTGTCCCCTTTATTCCCTTTCACTATTTTTTATATTCCTCAAATGAATGAGACCATAAAATGTTTGTCCTTCTCCGATTGACTTATTTCACTCAGCATAATACCCTCCAGTTCCATCAACGTCGAAGAAAATGGTGGGTATTTGTCCTTTCTAATGGCTGAGTAATATTCCATTGTATACATAAACCACATCTTCTTTATCCATTCATCTTTCGATGGACACTGAGGCTCCTTCCACAGTTAGGCTATTGTGGACATTGCTGCTATAAACATCGGGGTGCAGGTTTCCGGACATTTCACAGCATCTGTATCTTTGGGGTAAATCCCCAGCAGTGCAACTGCTGGGTCATAGGGCAGATCTATTTTTTACTCTTTGAGGAACCTCCACACAGTATTCCAGAGTGGCTGCACCAGTTCACATTCCCACCAACAGTGGAAGAGGGTTCCACATCCTCTCCAACATTTGTGGTTTCCTGCCTGGTTAATTTTCCCCATTCTCACTGGTGTGAGGTGGTATGTCACTGTGGTTTGATTGGTATTTCCCTGATGGCCAGTGATGAGGAGCATTTTCTCATGTGCATGTTGGCCATGTCTATGTCTTCCACTGTGAGATTTCTGTTCATGTCTTTTGCCCATTTCATGATTAGAATGTTTGTTTCTTTGCTGTGGAGTTTAATAAGTTCTTTATAGATCTTGGATACTAGCTGTTTATCTGATAGGTCATTTGCAAATATCTTCTCCCATTCTGTAGGTTGTCTTTTAGTTTTGTTGACTGTATCTTTTGCTGTGCAAAAGCTTCTTATCTTGATGAAGTCCCAATAGTTCATTTTTGCTTTTGTTTCTCTTGCCTTCATGGATGTACCTTGCAAGAAGTTACTGTGGCTGAGTTCGAAAAGGGTGTTGCCTGTGTTCTCCTCTAGGATTTTGATGGAATCTTGTTTCACATTTAGATCTTTCATCCATTTTGAGTTTATCTTTTGTAAGGTGCAAGACAGTGGTCTAGTTTCATTCTTCTGCATGTGGATGTCCAATTTTCCCAGCACCATTTATTGAAGAGACTGTCTTTTTTTCCAGTGGATAGTCTTTCCTCCTTTATCGAATATTAGTTGACAATAAAGTTGAGGGTCCACTTCTGGATTCTCTATTCTGTTCCATTGATCTATGTGTCTGTTTTTGTGCCAGTACCACACTGTCTGGATGACCACAGCTTTGTAGTATAACCTGAAATCTGGCATTGTGATGCCCCCAGCTCTGGTTTTCTTTTTTAAAATTCCCCTGGCTATTCGGGGTCTTTTCTGATTCCACACAAATCTTAAAATAATTTGTTCCAACTCTCTGAAGAAAGTCCATGGTATTTTGATAGGGATTGCATTAAACTTGTAAATTGCCCTAGGTAACATTGACATTATAGACCAATATCCCTGATTAACATGGATGCAAAATTCTCAACAAGATACTAGCCATAGGATACAACAATACATTAAGAAGAGTGTTCACCGTGACCAAGTAGGATTTATCCCTGGGATGCAAGGCTGGTTCAACACTCGTAAAACAATCAATGTGATTGATCATATAAGCAAGAGAAAAACCAAGAACCATATGATCCTCTCATTAGATGCAGAGAAAGCATTTGACAAAATACAGCATCCATTCCTGATCAAAACTCTTCAGAGTGTAGGGATAGAGGGAACATTCCTCGACATCTTAAAAGCCATCTACGAAAAGCCCACAGCAAATATCATTCTCAATGAGGAAGCACTGGGAGCCTTTCCCCTAAGATCAGGAACAAGACAGGGATGTCCACTCTCACCACTGCTATTCAACATAGTACTAGAAGTCGTAGCCTCAGCAATCAGACAACAAAAAGAAATAAAAGGCATTCAAAAAAAAAAGGCATTCAAATTGGCAAAGAAGTCAAACTCTCCCTTTTCGCCAATGACATGATACTGTACATAGAAAACCCCAAAGCCTCCACCCCAAGATTGCTAGAACTCATACAGCATTTTGGTAGTGTGGTAGGTTACAAAATCAATGCCCAGAAATATAGGCATTTCTATACACTAACAATGAGACTGAGGAAAGAGAAATTAAGGAGTCAATCCCATTGACAATTGCACCCAAAAGCATAAGATACCTAGGAATAAACCTAACCAAAGAGGTAAAGGATCTATACCCTAAAAACTACAGAACACTTCTGAAAGAAATTGAGGAAGACACAAAGAGGTCGAAAAATATTCCATGCTCCAATAGTTTATTTTTGCTTTGTTTATCTTGCTTCTGGTGATGTGTCTGAATAGGATTACTGGGTGATGAGCGCATTAAGGAGGGCACTTGATGTAACGAACTGGGTATTATATGCAACTGATGAATCACTAAAGTCTACTTCTGAAATAATAACACAGTATATGTTAATTAATGGAATTTAAGTTAAAAAATAAAAAAAATAAAGATTGCTATGACTGATGTCAAGGAAGTAGCTGCCTGTGTTCTCCTTTAGAATGTTGATGGTTTCCTCCACTGCGAGGAGCCTGATGTGGGACTCGATCCCAGGACCTTGGAATCACGACCTGAGCCAAAGGCAGACTCTCCACCACTGAGCCACCCAGACACCGTTGAATTTATTTTCATGTATGGTGTAACAAAGTGGTCCAGTTTCATTCTTTTGCATATTATTGTCCAGTTTTCCCAATACCATTTTTTGAAGAGACTATCATTTTTTAATTGGGTATTCCAGTTGATTACCTTACACGTAATATTAGTTTCACGTGTACAAAATAGTAATTCAACACTTCTATACAACACATGATGCTCATCACAACATGTGTTCTCCTTAATCCTTATCACCTATTTAACCCACGCCTCCACCTACCTCCCCTCTGTTAACCATAAGTTTGTTCTATAGAGTAAAATGTATGTTTCTTGTTTTGCCTCTCTCTCCCTCTTTTTTCCCCTTTGTTTTATTTCCTCAAATACACATATGAGTGAAATCACATAGCATTTGTCTTTTTCTGACTTATTTCAGTTAGCATACTACTCTTTAGCTCTAGGCTTATTGTTGCTAATGACAAGATTTCATTTTTTATGGCTGTGTAGTATTCCATTGTTTATATATGAATTTCTTCTTTTTATTTTTCTTAATTCTCATATGTAGGGTTTGGGTTAGAGTTTATGGTCAACGTTAGGGTTAGGGCCAGAGTGAGGATATGTATCCCTCAGTTTAGAGAACTCTCCAGAGGATTTGATTCAGGATTCGTGGTCAGAGTTAAGGGTTAGTGGTTAGGGATACGTTGAGGGGTTAGGGTTGTAGTTAGAGTTTGCAGTTAAGGCTAGGGGATTAGAGTGTGAGGGGGTTAAATTAATGAGAGAATATATTACTGGAATGATGGTTTATACACAGTGTAGTTTCTGGGTTTTTTTTTCATTTTCTTTCCTTTTTTTCTTTCTAAAATTTTAATTAAATTCCAATGAGTTAACATACAGTACAATACTGGTTTCAGTAATGGAATTTTGTGATTCATCCCTTAAGTACAACACTCAGTGCTCATTCACAACAGGTGCCCTTTTTAATACCTACTACACATTTAACCCATCCCCTCAAACAACCTCCTGTCCCTCAAACATCAGTTTTTTTTTAAAGATTTTCTTTATCTGTTCATGAGAGACACACAGAAGAGGCAAAGACATAAGCAGAGGGAGAAGCACGCTCCTCATGGGAAGCCTGATGTGGGACTTGATCCCAAGACCCTGTGATTATGACCTGAGCCAAAGGCAGACACTCAACCGCTGAGCCACCCAGGCACCTCTCAAACCTCAGTTTTATGAAGAAGTGTTCATATAGTGTTCAGGGTCTGGCACTTCAGGGAGTGTCTCTAGTGTGTGCTGTATGCATTTGCTGCTATGCTTGGTTACTTTATCCCAAAGGTCAGTCATCTGCAGAGACTCTCCTTGCCTGCAGTGGGCAGTGTTTAGACCTTACCCAGAATGTGGCAAGTTTTAACAAGGCATGCTCTGGTCAACTTGTTAAATGAGACCTGATTCTGCTTCCAGTGTAACTGAAGCCTAGCAGAACTCTATGTTTGGTAGATGTGGTGTGTGTCGAGGTTTATTCTGGTCTTCTGGGGAAGGGGCCTGCTGTGCTGGTCCATAGATACACTTGCCTAAGAAAAGCAGTACCAGCAGAGTATAGGGGGTCATTAATTGGCATAAGCAGCTTAGGCAGCCAGTATTTGCATTGTGTTGTTTATAAAGTTGGTTTATGCTGAGGGGCTGGAGCGGGAAATAGAATCAGCCAGCTCCTTTGTCCCTGGATAGGGGACTCAATGCTTGCTAATCTCAGGGAAGCAGTCCCAGAAGAGTGAATTAGTTCCCTCTGTGAATTCCAGGCATTTTCCAGATTGCCATTTTCACACTGTCTCCAGTTTGCTTGCCTGCCTGGATCAATGCACTGCACTTTAGGCTCTAATCTCTTTCAAACCTACTGACTTTTCAAACTCTAAACTTTAGGGATCTGGTGTGGTGGGAACTTGCCCTGGTCTTCTGGGAGAGTCTTGTCATACTGGGACTTATTGATGTTTGACTAAGAAGGGCAGTCACACCAGAGCACAGGGGCATGGTAGTTGGAGCAAAGCAAGCTAAACAACTGTGTCCAATTTAGCCGCCATCAGCAGGTGTCTCTGCATCTATGCTGAGGAGAAGGGAAGGGAAATAGCACCTTCCGGCTCATTTTTACCCTTAGAGGCAAGTCTGTGAATGTCACTTCTCACAGATACCCTCCAAGATCAGTCTCCCCTCGTGTACCATATGTGATCCTCAGATCTTGCTGTCTGCCAGGGGTTGCCTGCCTGCATTCTCTCCAGGAATAGGGCAGACCCCTCAGGGCTTTATCCCCGCCAAGTTCAGGCACCTCTAAAACTCTAGTGGTTGAGCCCTACTGGTTCCAAAAACTCACAAAAAATTAGCCCCTCTCATTTTCCTAGCCAATGGGTTTGGGAAGTGCTCTACTCATGCATATCTCTCTACACTTCACACTCTCTCACCTCCCTCCTCTCCATTGCACCCAATCTGTTTCCCCCACAAAACACATCTCCACACTTCTTCCTTCCTTGATGAGGCCTCTTCTCCCCTTCTATTTGCACTGTTTGTTCTATCAATCCTCAGGCCAATTTTCTGGGTATTCAGAATGGTTTGATAGTAATCTATCTGTATTCACGGGATGGGGTAAGCTTAGGGTCCTCCTATATCACTATCATATCTCCTCCTTTTGATATCCATTAGAATAATAAATTTTTCTCGATCCCCTCTCTTTCAATCTGCAGGTGTTATTAGGTCTAAAATGAGTCTGTTGCAGGCAGCTTATGGATGGATATTTTTAAAATTCATTCTGACATCTTATGTCTTTTGATTTGATTGTTTAGTCCATTTACATTCAGAGTCATTAGTGGTAGATATGTCTTTATTGCCATTTTATTACGTGTTTCATCATTGTTTCTGGAGATTTTGCCTGATATTTTCTTGTCTTTGACAACTTTGGTTTTTCCTTCGCCCTCAAAGAGTCCCCTTTAATATTTCTTGCAGGGCTGGTTTAGGGTTCATAAACTCCTTTAGTCTTTGTCTGGGAAACATTTTATTTTTTTTCCTTCTATTCTGGATGATAGCCTTGCTGGGTAGAGTGTTCTTGGCTGCAAATTTTTCCCATTCACCTGTTTGAATATGTCATGCCATTCTATTTTGGCTTGCCAAATTTCTGTTGAGAAATCTCCAGCTTGCCCTGCGGGTTTTCCCTTGAAAGTTAAGGACTTCTTTTGTCTTCTACTTGTAAGAATTTTTCTTTATCACTATCTTATGCAAATTTAATTTCAATATGTCTTGGTGTTGGCCTCATTTTGTTGATTTTGATGGAAGTTCTTTGTGCCTCCTGGATCTGAATATCTGTTTCTTGTCCCAGACTGGAGTTTTCTGCTGTTATTTCTTCAACTATATTTTCTGCCCCTATTCTCTCTTTTCTTTGGGGACTTCTATAATACAAATATTATTACATTTGTGGAGTCACTGATTTCTGTAAGTCTATTCTCATGTTGCGTAATTCTTTTTTCTCTCTTTTGCTCAGCTTTATTGCTTTCTGTTACTTTTTTTCTAGGTCACTGATACATTCCTCTGCTTCTTCCAGCCTGGTGTTCACTGCATCAAGTGTATTTGTAATCTCACTTATTGCACCCTTCATCTCTGATTGATTCTTTTTAAATTATTTTATCTCTGTGGTAAGGGTCTCACTGATGCTTATATTCTTTTTAAAAGTCCATCAAATCATTACAATCATTGCTTTAAATTCTCCATCAGACATGTTACTTACATCTGTTTTGCTTAGATCTCTAGCTGTGTCCTTACCTTGTTCTTTCATATTGAATGAATTCCTGTCTTCTTATTTTAAGTCACTGCTTTCTCTGTGTTAGAAAATCCAGTTATGAATCTTTCTCCTGATAGTAATGGCCTTATGAAGAAGATGTCATATAGTGCAGCACTTCAGAGAGTATCTCTGGTGTGTGCTGTGTGTGCTTAGCTGTTGTGTTCTGGCTGCTGTATCCTTCAGGTCAGTCATCTGCAGAGGTTCTCCTTGCCTGCAATGGGTAGTGTTTGGTTCCTAGCCTGAATGTGTTGAGTTTTAGCTAGGTGTGTTCTGGTCTGCTTGTGAAACGAGGACTGACAGCACTTTCAGCAGAACTGAGTTCCTGCAGAGCTCTCTGTTCAGGAGATGTTATGTGGGCAGGGGTTTGTGTTGGTCTTCTGGGGTAGAGTCCCACTGCACTGGGACTGAGGCAAACTGACTGTGAAGGGCAGTCCCACCAAAGCACAGGGGGTTAGGCTTGATGTATGCAAGTTAGGCAGCCAGTGTTGGTACTGCATTCCTTCACATAGGTGGTTCTGTGTTTATGCTGAGGGTTGTTGGAGGGAAATGGCACTGACTACCTTCTTTGTTCCTAGGGAATGTACGCCCATGAAGGCTGTCTCTCATAGACATACTCTAAGAAGAGTAAATAATCTCCCCACAGCGTGCCCCTGGTACTCTTGAGATTTCTGTTTCTATACTGTCTGTCCCTAGGTTGTTTGCCTGGCTTCTTTCTAGGAGCAGTGTAGTACCTTCAGGGCTCTATCCCAGCCAAGCCCACTGACTTCAAACACCAGGCTTTAAGACTCACTAGTTCCAAGAAGTCATGAAATTCAATGCCTCTCATTTTCCAAGCCAATGCCTTTAAGGGAATTTTCTCTCTGTGTGTTACATTTTGTGCTCTTTTCTGTTTCATCCTTCTGTGTGACCATGGCTCCCTCCCTTCCACAGCAGCCACAATCCATTTCTTCCTTAAACCACATCTCTGCACGTCCTACCTTCTTTGATGTGACTTCTTTTCTCCCTTTAGTTGTGGAATTTATTCTGTCAGTATTCAAGTCTACTTCTGGAGGTATTTAGGAGGATTTGATAGTTGTGTCCATGAGGTAAAGTGAGGCAAGAGGTAAAGTGCTCCTACTCCACCACCATCTTCCTTTCCTCCTCTCCTCCTCTTCTTGCTTCTTTTGTATAAACATCAAGGAGAAAAATGGATGGGCCATAGGTAGGTAAGCTGTGAAACAATTTTCCAAAGTGGTTGTAGAGTTTCCACATTCCCACATTCTTTGGAGAAATGTCTATTCAAAACTTTTGTTGGTTTTTAAATTGAATTATTTGTATGATTTTTGAATTGTGTAAAATTTTATTTGTCCTAGCTATATTCCCTTTGTCAGGTTTATATATACAGGAAATATGCTTTTGATGATACCTAGTTCACCATTTTTTCACCTTTATGGTTTGTGATTTTGTGTCTTAATTTTTGCCTACCCCAATACTACAAACATTTTTCTTCTTATACTTTCTTCTCGAAGTTTTTGATAAAAAATAATGATGTAAATTATTTTATTATACATGTCTATGTATTTTATGGATAATGGATATTTATGGATTTCACTGGTCTATATGTCCAATCATATGACTTTCTGGTTGATAGTTATAGTCATTTAGTGTATCTTAAAACTGGATAGTGCAAGTCCTACAACTTTCGTTCTTTTTTAAATTTTTTTTTTATGATAGTCACAGAGAGAGAGAGGCAGAGACACAGGCAGAGGGAGAAGCAGGCTCCATGCACCGGAAGCCCGATGTGGGATTCGATCCCGGGTCTCCAGGATCGCGCCCTGGGCCAAAGGCAGGCGCCAAACCGCTGCGCCACCCAGGGATCCCAACTTTCGTTCTTTAATTTTTTAAATCTGGTTTAGATTTTTTGCATTTCCACATACATTTTACAGTTTAGCTTGGAAATTTACACAAAATAATTTCTGGTATTTTGATCAGAATTGTGTTGAATTTTTAGACTAATTTTGAGGAAATTTTATATCTTGACAATATTATTGAGTATTCCAATGCATTTATATGTCATACCTCTTCATTTATTTTGTCTCCTTTTATTTCTCTGAGTAAGGTTCTTTGTTTTCAGCTTACAAGCCTAGAACATATTTTCTTAAATTTGTTCCTAAGTGTTTTGTATTTTTCATGCTATTTTCAATGATATCTTCAACATTTTAATTTACAATAGTGAATTACTATATGTGGACATACAATTGACTTTGTATGTTGGCCTTGTATTCTGTGACTTTGCTAGCCTCTCTTCTTGTTTTTAATTGAATTTTCTTGTAGTTATCTCATAATTTTCTACATAAATAATCATACCATTTATAAATTAAAATTATTATCTCTTCCTTTCCAATATTATGCTTTCTATTTTTTGCCTTTATTGAAATGGTTAGGATCCTCAGTACAATATTAAATAATAGTGGTGAGAGTGGTCATTATTGCCTTGTTCTTGATCTTGATGGAGAGAAACATTTTGCTTTTCAAGATTAAGTATAGTGTAAACTGTAGGGTTTTTTTGTTTGTTTTGTCAGTAGATGCTCCTTAGATTGAAGAAGTTCTATTCTTATTCTAGTCAGATAAGAGTTTTTATCACGAATGTGTATTAAATTTTACCAATTGAAGGGAGGGGCAAGATGGCAGAAGAGTAGGGGTCCTCAATACATCTGGCCCCACAAACTTACCTAGATAACTTTCAAAACATCCTGAACACCTACAAATTTGACCTGAGATTTAAAGAGAGAAAAGCTGGAATGCTACAGAGAGGAAAGTTTTTTTGCTTCTAACAAGCTAGGAAGCTGAAAAAAAAAAAAAAGGATAAAGTGGGAGAGGGGAACCGCGAGTAGTCGGGCTAAAGTGCAGCAGTGAAAGACTCCAGGGCAGGAAAGCCCAGCCCTGGAGAAATGGGAACTTTGAAAATCAGTGTCAGAGTTTTCCCTCATGAAAAAGTGCTTAGCAGGGAAATCGGGCAGAATCACAGGAGGGGTAGTGAAGCCTCAAGATTCCTGGAGTCACTATAAGAGGAGGGTAACCTGGAGGAAAGCTCAATGCAAACTGCAATCCAGTATCGTAAAGGGCTGGAGCGCCTCAGGCCTCTGGGTCATTTGGGAGAAGCCAGTCAGTTAGGCAGGCCAGCTGGGGAGCTACCTTTACCCTAGAATCCAGCTCTGGACAGAGGTGGCTGTGCATTGTTCCTATCAGAAGAGGTGGTCCCTGGGAATGCGAGTCCAGCAGCACAGGGCCCTGGATCCCAGGACACCCAAACGGACAAAACTGGTGATCCTGTGTTCCCCATGGGACAGACAGAAGCAGAGAGGGCATAGGAAAGATGGCAACTCTCCTGCCACTGGGTTCCCCCAATATGTGAGGATCAGTGCACATATTGGGGGCACCCAGCAGCAGGAGAGTTGTCGTCTTATTGGGGGCACCCAGCAGCAGGAGATGACAACTCTCCAGCCTCTGGGAGCAGCTAGGCCAGTGTGGACTGGGAGACTGTAGTTAGTTACTTGTGTGGAGCTCAATTCCCACCATTGGAAATCTGGAAATCTGGCCACCATTGTTTTTCCTCTTTATTTCACCTTGTGTCTGGGGGAGGCAGGGCCTTGAGGGTACAAAGGCCTCACAGGATAAACAGTTCATACTGAGACTGGCACCCGGCAAGGGGTGAGGCATCTCCACCCAGGCACAGACACCTGAGAAACAGTACAGCAGACCCCTCCTCCAGAAGACCAGCTAGAAGAACAAGGAAAGAGCAAGTTTATTGACCAAGCAGTGCTGGAAAGCTCAAGAGCTGAGGGAAAATTGAGGGCAAATAGTATAAAGAACAAGAGGGTCCCTTTTTTTCATCTTTTTCTTTTTTTCTTTTTCCATTACAACTCATTTTTTATATCAGGTTAAAATTTTCCAATATTTTTTCTCTTTTCCCACCTTAACTACAATATTTTACCAGCTCTTCATTTTTAAGTTTTTTCCGTTTTCACTTTCATATTTCTACAATTACATTTCTTAGATATATTTTTCAATTTTTAATTCCCTTCAACGTATTCAATTTACTTTTGTAGGTATACAAGATACGGGCTTTTGTTTTGTGTTTTTGTTCTTTCTGCCTCGTTTTGTTTTACAATGGTGGAAGTTAATACCTTCTAAAACATAACCAACATACACCCAGAACAAAATGGAATACCATGCTGATTCATTCTGTGAGATTATATTCTCTCTTCTTACCCATTCTGCCCCTATCTTTTATCTTGTTTGTGTTTTGGTGGTCAGTGTTGGGGCTTCCTATAAGTATTGCTGGTTTATATAAATTTGGGATTGAGCATCTTCTAACATACAGAACAAAATGCACTCAGAACCGAGAGGATCACCCTCTAGGACCCAGCAGGTAGACTTCATTTTCTCTCCACTACCATTTCTTAATCACCAGCATCCCCTTTTTTTCTTTTTTCTTTTTTTATGTATATTTTTATTGGAGTTCGATTTGCCAACATATAGTATAACACCCAGTGCTCATCCCATCAAGTGCCCCCCTCAGTGTCTGTCAACCAGTCACCCTTTCCCCCTGCCCACCTCCCCTTCCACTACCCCTTTTTCATTTCCCAGAGTTAGGAGTCTCTCATGTTTTGTCATTTTTTCTTTTCCCTTTTCTTCTTTTTCTTTGTGGTTTTTGGCTTTTTATTTTTACTACTTTGTTTTAAAATTTGTTTTTAATTTAGTGATCCTTTTGTTTTACTTTGTTCTGTCCTCATTTTTCTCTTAATTTCTGGTCTCTGACCTCTTTGGAATCATCTACGGTGTAATTTACTTTGGTCACGGTTGATATTTTTGACTCAGCCTGCTCATACAGCCACTTTGCACTGAACAAAATGACTAGAAGGAAGAATTCACCACCAAAGAAAGAACCAGAACAGTACTCTCTGCCACAGTGTTGCAGAATTTGGATTTCAATACAATGTCAGTAAGTCAATTCAGAAGTACAATTATAAAGATACTCATGGCTCTGGAAAAAAGTGTAAAGGACTCCAGAGACATCGTTACTGCAGAATTGAGATCTAATCAAGCCGAAATTAAAAATGGATTAAATGAGATGCAATCCAAACTGGATGTCCTAAAAGCTAGGGTTAATGAGGTGGAAAAGAGAGCAAGTGACATAGAAGACAAGTTGATGGTAAGGAAGAAAGTTGAGGAAAGAAGAGAAAAACAATTAAAAGCCCATAAAGAAAGGCTTAGATAGCTTGAGAAGAAAGAAATTATGTATAATTGGGATTCCAGAAGAGGCTGAAAGAGAAAGAGGACCACAAAGTATATTTGAACAAATCATAGCTGAGAACTTCCCTAATTTGGGGAGAGAAACAGGTATTCAGATCCAACAGATGGAGAGAAACCCAAAAACTTAATAAAAACCACCAATATCTCGACATTTAATAGTGAAACTTGCAAATTTCAAAGATAAAGAGAGAATTCTTAAAGCAGTGAGAGACAAGAGATTCTTAACTTATATGGGGAGAAATATCAGATTCACAGCAGACCTCTCCACAGAGATTTGGCAGGCCAGAAAGGGCGGGCATGATATAGACAGGGTACTAAATGAGAAGAACATACAGCCAAGAATACTTTATCCAGCAAGGCTCTCATTCAGCATAGAAGAAGAGATAAAGAGCTTCCAGGATAGGAAGAAACTGAAAGAATATGTGACCACCAAACTGGGTCTGCAAGAAGTATTAAGGCGGACCCTGTAAAAGAAAGTCAGTGATCAAGAAAGAATCCAAAAAATAGAGAATCTATAGGTCATATGATGACACTGAATTCATGTCTTTCAATAATAACTCTGAATGTGAAAGGGCTAAATGATACCATCAAAACATGCAGGGTATTAGACTGAATAAAAAAAGTAAGACCCATCTATTTTCTGTCTACAAGAGACTCATTTTAGACCTAAGGACACCTCCAGCCTGAAAATAATGGGATGAAGAACGATTTACCATTCAAATAGTCCTCAAAAGAAAGCTGGTGTTGAAATCTTTGTATAAGGTAAATTGAAGTTTATCCCAAAGACTGTAGTAAGAGATGAAGAGGGACACTATATCATACTTAAAGGGTCTATCCAACAAGAATACCTAAAAATTATATTTATGCCTCTAATATGGCAGCTGCCAGGTATATCAATCAATTAAAAGCCAAAGTAAAGAGGTACTTAGATAATAATACACTAATAGTAGGACACTTCAACATGGCACTCGCAGTGAATGACAGATCTTCTAAGCAGAATATCACCAAAGAAACAAGGGCCTTAAATGATATACTGGACCAAATAGAATTCACAGATATATACAGAACTTTACATCAGAGTGCAAGTGAATACACATTCTTCGCAAGTGCACATGGAAATTTCTCCAGAATAGACCACATACTGGGTCACAAATCAGGACTCAACCAATGCAAAAAGATTGGGATTGTCCCCTGCATATTTTCAGACCACAATGCTTTGATACTTGAACTCAATCACATGAAGAAATTTGGAAGAAACTCAAACACGTGGAGGTTAAATAACATCCTACTAAAAGATGAATGGGTCAACCAAGAAATTAGAGAAGAATTTAAAAAATTCATGGAAATTAACAAAAACGAAGATACAACTGTTCAAAATCTTTGGGACACAGCAAAAGCAGCCCAAAGTGGGAAATACATTGCAATAAAAGCCTCCCTCAAAAAAAAAAAAAAAACTGGAAAAACCTCAAATATACAAGCTAACCTTGCACCTAAAGGAATTAGAGAAAGAATAGCATATAAACCATAAACCAAGCAGAAGAAGAGAGATAATAAAGATTTGAGCAGAAGTAAATTAAATAGAGACCAGAGGAAATATAGAACAGATCAAAAAAACCGGCAGCTGGTTCTTTGAAAGAATTGATAAGAGAGATAGCCCATTAGCCAGCCTTATTAAAAAGAAAAAAGACTCAAATTAATAAAATCATGAATGAAAGAGGAAAGATCACAACCAATACAAAGGAACTAGAAAAGATTTAAAAAACGTATTATGAGCCATTATGTAGCAACAAATTAGGCAATCGAGAAGAAATTGATGCATTTCTGGAAACCCACAAATTACCAAAACTGGCACAGGAAGAAATAGAAAACCTGAACAGGCCAATAACCGGGGAGGAAATCAAAGGAGTCCTCAGAATCCTCCCGAGAAACAAATGTCCATGACCAACTGGCTTCCCAGGGTAATTCTACCAAACTTTTGAAGAAATAATATGTATTCTACTAAAGCTGTTCCGAAGGATAGAAAGGGACATAATACTTCCAAACTTGTTTTATGAGGCCAGCGTCACCTTGATCCCAAAACCAAAGACCCCACCAAAAAGGAGTCACAGACCAGTATCTCTGATGAGCTCAGATGCAAAAAACATTCAACAAGATACTAGCCAATAGGATTAAACAGTACATTAAGATTATTCACCATGACCAGGTGGGATTTATCCTCAAAATTCACAGTTTGTCAAACACTCCTAAAACAATTAATGTGATAGATCACATCAACAAGATAAAAAACAAGAGCTATATGATCCTCTCAATAGAGGCAGAGAAAGCATTTGACAAAATACAGCATCCATTCCTGATCAAAACTCTTCAGAACTCTTCAGTATCTTAAAGTCACTTAAGTGAATATCATTCTCAATGGGGAAACACTGGGAGCCTTTCCCCTAAGATCAGGAACACGACAGGGATTCCACTCTTACCACTGTTATTCAATGTAGAACGAGAAGTCCTCACCTCAGCAATCAGACAACAAAAAGAAATAAAAGGCATTCAAACTGCCAAAGAAGAAGTCAAAGTCTCCACTTTCACAGATGACAAGATTACATAGAAAACCCAAAAGACTCCACCCCAAGATTGCTAGAACTCATACAGCAATTTGGACAGTGTGGCTGGATAAAAAATCAATGCCCAGAAATCAGTGGCATTTCTATACACAAACAGTGAAACCGAAGAAAGACAAATTAAGGAATCAATCCCATTGACAATTGCACCCAAAAGCATAAGATACCTAGGAATAAATCTAACCAAAGAGGTAAAGGATCTATACCCTAAAAACTACAGAACACTTCTGAAAGAAGTTGAGGAAGACACAGAGAGATGGAAAAACATTCCATTCTTGTGGATTGGAAGAACAAATATTGTGAAAATGTCTATGATACCCAGGGCAATTTACACGTTCAGTGCAATCCCTATCAAAATACCATGGACTTTCTTCACAGAATTGGAATAAATAATCTTAAGATTTGTGTGGAATGGGGGGGCGGGGCAAGATGGCCGAAGAGTAGGGTCCCCAAGTCACCTGTCACCACCAACTTACCTAAATCAAGTTCAAATCATCCTGAAAACCTACGAATTCAGTCTGAGATTTAAAGAGAGAACAGCTGGAACGCTACAGTGAGAAGAGTTTGCACTTCGATCAAGGTAGGAATACGGAAAAAAAATAAAGAAATAAAAAAGCGTCCAAGGGGGAGGGGCCACCACCACGAGCCAGGCTATGGCCCTGTGGTGAGTGCCCCCAGGACAGGAAAGCCCAGTCCCGGAGAAGCAGGAGCTCTACCAGTCTTCCCTGATGGATAGGCGCTCACAGGGAGTTCGAGCAGGATTCCAGGAGGGGCAGGGATGCCCTCAGGCTCCCAGGGGCACTAACAGAGGAACTGCGCCCCAGGGAGAGCACGCCACACACTTCAGCCTAGCTCCCTAAAGGGCTGCAGCACGCACCAGGCTGGACGCGGGAGCAGGTTGGACGTGACTCCCCACGGAGGGGGCTGCGTGGCCCTGGGAGCGATTCCAGTGACACAGGCCCCAGAGCCCAGGGCGCTGGGGGACACAGCCAAAGATCCGGTGCTGCCCCCTAGACAGGCAGAAGCCGGGAGGGCCCAGGACAGCGAGGATGCACCTGCTGCTGGTTCCATCGGAGCTGTGGAGATAAGCGCCCCCTGACCCCAGAGCATCCAGGCCCCTGATGACTGAGAGCTGTGGTAGTTACTGTGGGAGCTGACTCTAGAGCTGGAGAGCTGGTCGCCTCCACTGTTGTTGTTACTTCTCCTGATGTTGTCTTGTACCTGGGACTGAGCAGGTGACTCTCAGGATAAACAAATCCCACTGAGCTGTGAACCTGGCAGGGTGCTGAGCAGTTCCCCCAGGTGCACACACCTGAGAATCAGCACAACAGGCCCCTCCCCCAGAAGACCAGCTAGAAGGACAGGGGAAAAGCAAGTTATTGACCAAGCAGCACTGGAAAGTTCCAGGGGAAGTCAAGGGATTTACAGTATATAGAATCAGAGGTTACTCTCCGTTGTTTTTTTGTTTTATGTTTGTTTCCTCCCCCTTTTTTCTTTTTTCTTTTTCTTTTTCTCCTTTTTCTCCTTTTTCCAGTTTTTGTCCACTCTGCACTGAGCAAAATGACTAGAAGGAATACCTCACCTCAAAAGAGAGAATCAGAAACAGTCTTCTCTCCCACAGAGTTACAATATTTGAAATACAATTCAATGTCAGAAAGCCAATTCAGAATCACTATTATAAAGCTACTGGTGGCTCTAGAAAAAAGCATAAAGGATTCAAGAGACTTCAAGACTGCATAATTTAGACCTAATCTGGCAGAAATTAAAAATCAATTGAATGAAATGCAATCCAAACTGGAGGTCCTAACGACAACGGTGAACGAGGTAGAAGAAAGAGTGAGTAACATAGAAGACAAGTTGATGGCAAGGAGGGAAACTGAGGAAAAAAGAAAATCAATTAAAAGATTGTGAGGATAAGTTAAGGGAAATAAATGACAGTCTCAGAAGGAAAAATCTATGTTTAATTGGGGTTCCCATGGACGCCAAAAGGTACAGAGGACTAGAAAGTGTATTTGAACAAATCATAGCTGAGAAGTTCCCTAACTTGAGAAGGGAACAGGCATTCAGATCCAGGAGATAAAGAGATCCCCCCCTAAAATCAATAAAAATCTCTCAACACCTCATTTAATAGTGAAACTTGCAAATTCCAAAGGTAAAGAGAAGATCCTTAAAGCAGCAAGAGACAAGACACCTCTAACATTTATGGGGAGAAATATTAGATTCAGAGCAGACCTCTCCACAGAGACCTGGCAGGCCAGAAAGGGCTGGCAGGATATACTTAGGGTACTAAATGACAAGAACCTGCAACCAAGAATACTTTATCCAGCAAGACGCTCATTCGGAAGAGGAGAGTTAAACAGCTTCCAAGACAGGCAGAAACTGAAATAATATGTGACCACCAAACCGGCTCTCCAAGAAATACTAAGGGGCATTCTGTAATAGAAAAAGGAAGTCCAAGGACAATCCACAAAAACAGGGGCTGAATAGGTATCATGATGACACTAAATACATGAATGGGCTTAATGACCCCATCAAAAGGCGCTGGGTTTCAGATTGGATAAAAAGCAAGACCCATCTATTTGCTGTCTAAAAGAGACTCATTTTACATAAGGACACCTACAGACTGAAAATAAAAGGTCGGAGAACCATTTATCATTCAAATGGTCCTCAAAAGAAAGCAGGGGTAGCCATCCCTATATCATATGAGTTAAAGATTATCCCAAAGACTGTAGTAAGAGATGAAGAGGGACTCTATATCATACTTAAAGGATCTTTCCAACAAGAGGACCTAACAATCATGAATGTTTATGCCCCAAATGTGGGAGCTGCCAAGTATATCAATTAATAACCAAAGTTAAGACATACTTACATAATAATACACTTATTCTTGGTGACTTGAATGTAGCGCTGTCAACAATTGACTGACATTCTGAGCACAACATCAACAAAGAAATGAGAGCTTTAAATGATACATTGGACCAGATGGATTTCACAGATATCTACAGAACTTTACATCCAAACGCAACTGAATATAAATTCTTCTCAAGTGCACATGGAACTTTCTCCAGAATAGACCACATACTGGGTCACCAATCAGGTTTTGACCAATGCCAAAAGACTGGGATCATCCCCTGCATATTTTCAGAACATAATGCTTTGAAATTAGAACTAAATCACAAGAAGAAGTTTGGAAGGATTTCAAACACGTGGAGGATAGGACCATCCTGTTAAAAGATCACAGGGTCAACCAAGAAATTAGGGAAGAATTAGAAAGATTCATGGAAACTAATGAGAATGAAGATACAACCATTCAAATTTTTGGGATACTGTAAAAGCAGTCCTGAGGGGAAATGCATGTCAATACAAGCATCCATCCAAAAACAGGAAAAATCTCAAATACACAAGCTAACCTTGCATCTAAAGGAGCTGGAGAAAAAACAGCAAGTAGATGCTACATGCAGCAGAATAGATTTAATAAAGATTCAAGCAGAACTCAATGAAATAGAGACCAGAAGAACTGTGGAACAGATTAACAAAACCAGGAGTTGGTTCTTTGAAAGAATTAATAAATAGATAAGCCATTAGCCAGCCTTACTAAAAAGAAGAGAGAAAAGACTCAAATTAATAAAAACATGAATTAGAAAGGAGAGATCACCACCAATACCAAGGAAATGCAATGATCTTGAATACTTATTATGGGGAACTTTATGCCAATAAATTAGGCAATCTAGAAGAAATGGACGCATTTCTGGAAAACCACAAACTACAGAAAATGGAACAGGAAGAAATAGAAAACCTGAACAGGCCAGTCACCAGGGAGGAAATGGAAGCAGTCATCAACAACCTCCCAAGACACAAAATTCCAGGGCCAGATGGCTTCCCAGGGGAATTCTATCAAATGTTTAAAGAAGAAACCATATCTATTCTACTAAAGCTGTTCCAAACCATAGAAAGAGATGGAATACTTCCAAACTCGTTCTTTGAGGCCAGCATCACCTTAATTCCAAAACCAGACAAAGACCCCACCAAAGAGGAGAATTATAGATCAATATCCCTGATGAACATGGATGTAAAAATTCTCAACAAGATACTAGCCCATAGGATCCAACAATACATTAAGAAGATTATTCACCATGACCAAGTGGGATTTATCCCCGGGATGCAAGGCTGGTTCAACACTCATAAAGCAATCAATGTGATTGATCATATCAGCAAGAGAAAAAACAGGAACCATATGATCCTCTCAAGAGATACAGAGAAAGCATTTGACAAAATACAGCATCAATTCCTGATCAAAACTCTTCAGAGTGTAGGGATAGAGGGCACATTCCTCAGCATCTTAAAAGCCATCTACAGGGGATCCCTGGGTGGCGCAGCGGTTTGGCGCCTGTCTTTGGCCCAGGGCGCGATCCTGGAGACCCAGGATCAAATCCCACGTCAGGCTCCCGGTGCATGGGGCCTGCTTCTCCCTCTGCCTGTGTCTCTGCCTCTCTCTGTGTGTGTGTGTGACTATCATAAATAAAAATTTTAAAAAAGCCATCTACAAAAAGCCCACAGCAAATATCATTCTCAATGGGGAAACACTGGGAGCCTTTCCCCTAGGATCAGGAACAAGACAGGGATGTCCACTCTCACGACTGCTATTCAACATAGTACTTTAAGCCCTAGCCTAAGCAATCAGGCAACAAAAAGAAATAAAAGGCATTCAAATTGGCAAAGAAGAAATCAAATTCTCCCTTTTCACAGATGACATGATACTCTACATAGAAAACCCAAAAGACTCCACCCCAAGATTGCTAGAACTCATACAGCATTTTGGTAGTGTGGTAGGTTACAAAATCAATGCCCAGAAATCCTTGGCATTTCTATACACTAACAATGAGACTGAGGAAAGAGAAATTAAGGAGTCAATCCCATTTACAATTGCACCCAAAAGCATAAGATACCTAGGAATAAACCTAACCAAAGAGGTAAAGGATCTATACCCTAAAAACTACAGAACACTTCTGAAAGAAATTGAGGAAGACACAAAGAGATGGAAAAATATCCCATGTTCATGGATCAGAAGAATTAATATTGTGAAAATGTCCATGCTACCCAGGGAAATTTACACGTTTAATACAATCCCTATCAAAATACCATGGACTTTCTTCAGAGAGTTGGAACAAATCATCTTAAGATTTGTGTGGAATCAGAAAAGACCCCGAATAGCCAGGGGAATATTAACAAAGAAAACCATAGCTGGGGGCATCACAATGCCAGACTTCAGGTTGTACTACAAAGCTGTGGTCAAGACAGTGTGGTACTGGCACAAAAACAGACACATAGATCAATGGCACAGAATAGAGAGAATCCAGAAGTGGACTCTCAATTTTATGGTCAACTAATATTCAACAAAGCAGAAATGACTATCCACTGGAAAAAAGACAGTCTCTTCAATAAATGGTGCTGGGAAAATTGGACATCCACATGCAGAAGAATGAAACTAGACCATTCTCTTATACCATACACAAAGATAAACTCAAAATGGATGAAAGATATTAATGCGAGACAAGATTCCATCAAAATCCTAGAGGAGAACACAGCCAACACCCTTTTTGAACTTGGGCACAGCAACTTCTTGCAAGATACATTTATTAAGGCAAAGTAAACAAAAGCAAAATGAATTGTTGGGATTTCATCAAGATAAGAATCTTCTGCACAGCAAAAGAAACAGTCAACAAAACTAAAAGACAACCTACAGAATGGGAGAAGATATTTGCAAATGACCTATCAGATAAAGGACTAGTATCCAAGGTCTTTAAAGACCTTATTAAACCCAACAGCAAAGAGACAAACAATCCAATCATGAAATGGGCCAAAGACATGAACAGAAATTTCACAGAGGAAGACATAGACACGGCCAACAAGCACAGAAGAAAATGCTCTGCATCACTGGCCATCAGGGAAATACAACTCGAATACACAATGAGATACCACCTCATACCAGTGAGAAATGGGCAAATTAACAAGGCAGGAAACAACAAATGTTGGAGAGCATGTGAAAAACGGGGAACCCTCTTGCAGTGTTGGTGGGAATGTGAACTGGTGCAGCCACTCTGGAAAGCTATGCGGAGGTTCCTCAAAGAGTTAAAAATACATCTACCCTGCGACCCAGCAATTGCACTGCTGGGGATTTACCCCAAAGATACAGATGCAGTGAAATGCCAGGACACCTGCACCCCAATGTTTATAGCAGCAATGTCCACAATAGCCAACCTGTGGAAGGAGCCTCGGTGTCCACCGAAAGATGAATGGACAAAGAAGATATGGTATATGTATACAATGGAATTTTACTCAGCCATTAGAAACGACAAATACCCACCATTTGTTTCAACGTGGATGGAACTGGAGGGTATTATGCTGAGTGAAATAAGTCAATTGGAGAAGGACAAACATTATATGGTCTCATTCATTTGGGGAATATAAAAAATAGTGAAAGGGAATAAAGGGGAAAAGGAGAAAAAATGAGTGGGAAATATCAGAAAGGCAGACAGAACATGAGAGACTCTTAACTCTGGGAAACGAGCAAGGGGTGGTGGAAAGGGAGGTGGGCGGGGGGTGGGGGTGACTGGGTGACGGGCACTAAGGGGGGCACTTGATGGGATGAGGACTGGGGTTTATGCTATATTTTGGCAAATTGAACTCCAATAAAAAGAAATTTTTTTAAAAAAGATTTGTGTGGAATAAGTAAAGACCCCATATAGCCAGGGGAATATTCTAAAAGGAAACCAATTCCAGGGGCATTGTGCTTGATTTCAAGCTGTATGACAAAGCTGCAATTCTTAAGACAGTGTGGTACTGACACAAAAACAGACATAGATCAATAGAACAGAATAGAGAACCCAGCAATGGGCTCTCAACTCTATGATCAACTAATATTCCACAAAGCAGGAAGAGTATCTACGGGAAAAAGTGCAGTTTCTTCAATAAATGGTGCTGGAAAATTGGACAGCCACGTGCAAAAGAATGAAAGTAGACCAATCTCTTACACCATACACAAAGATAAACTCAAAGTGGATTTAAGATTTTTTTTTTATGGATGAAAATTTAACTGTGAGACAAGAATCCATCAAAATCCTAGAGGAGAAAACAAGCAACAACCTTTTGAACTTGGCCATAGCTACTTCTTGCAAGATACATCTATGATGGCAAGGGAAACAAAAGCAAAAATAAATTATTGGGACCTCATCAAGATAAAAAGCTTCTGCACAGCAAAAGAAACAGTCAACAGAACTCAGAGACAACCTACAGAATGGGAGAAGATATTTGCAAATGACATATCAGATAAAGGTCTAGTATCCAAGATCTATAAAAATTTGTCAGACTCAACACCCAAGAAAACAAAAATCCAATCATGAAATGGGCAGAAGACATGAACAGAAATTTCTCCAAAGAATGCATACACATGGCAACAAGCACATGAGAAAATGCTCCGCATCCCTTGCCATCAGGGAATTACAAATGAAAACAACAATGAGATACCACCTCACACCAGTGAGAATGGTGAAAATTAACAAGATAGAAAACAGTAAATGTTGGAGAGGATGTGGAGAAAGGGGAACCCTCTTGCACTGTTGGTGGGAATGTGAACTGGTGCAGCCACTCTGGAAAACTGTGTGGAGGTTTATCAAAGAGTTAAAAATAGAGTTAATGTACGACCTAGCAATTGCAGTGCTGGGGTTTTACCCCAAAGATTCAGATGCAGTGAAACGCTGGGACACCTGCACCCCAATATTTTTTTCTTTTTTTATTTATGATAGTCACACACACAGAGAGAGAGAGAGAGGCAGAGACACAGGCAGAGGGAGAAGCAGGCTCCATGCACCGGGAGCCCGACGTGGGATTCGATCCCAGGTCTCCAGGATCGCGCCCTAGGCCAACGGCAGGCGCCAAACCGCTGCGCCACCCAGGGATCCCCTGCACCCCAATATTTATGGCAGAGATGTCCACAATGGCCAAACTGTGGAAGGAGCCATGTTGAACTTCAACAGATGAATGGAGAAAGAATATGTGTTATATACATGCAATGGAATATTACTCAGCCATTAGAAAGGACGAATACGGGCAGCCCGGGTGGCTCAGCCGTTTATCGCTGCCTTTGGCCCAGGGCTTGATCCTGGAGACCCGGAATTGAGTCTCTCGTCAGGCTCCCTCCATGGAGCCTGCTTCTCCCTCTGCCTGTGTCTCTCCCCCCAGCCCGTCTCTCATGAATGAATAAATAAATAAAATATTTTTTAAAAAAGGACGAATACCCACCATTTGCTTTGACATGGATAGAACTGGAGGGTATTATGCTGAGTGAAGTAAGTCAATTTGAGAAGGTTAATCGTAATATAGTTTCACTCATATGGGGAATATAAGAAATAGTGAAAGGGATTATAAGGGAAAGGAGGGGAACTGAGTGGGAAAAATTAGAGAGGGAGACAAAACATGAAAGACTTCTAACTCTGGGAAACAAACCTAAGTTTGTGGAAGGAGAGGTGTGTGGGGGCTTGGGGTAACTGGGTGATGGCACTGAGGAGCACACTTGATGGGATGAGCACTGGGTGTTTTACTATATGTGGGCAATGAAACTTCAATAAAAACAAATTATAAAATTTACCAATTAATTTTTCAGCATCCTTGAGATAATTATGTAATATTTTTCCTTTATTGTCTTAATATATTGAATCACAGCACTTTTAAAGATAAACCCATCTTGTATTCCTGATCTAAGCCCCTTTTGACCATGGTGTGTTATCATTTTTATATACTACTGAGTTTCCTTTGCTAAAATCTTCTTAAGATTTTTTGTTTATGAGGGTTATTGGTTGGTAGTTAAATTTTTTGTTTTAATTTTATCTAGTTTTGATAAGAGCATGATACAGATTGAAATAAAATATTTTGTATAGAATTGGTATTAATCTATCTCAAAATATTAGATAGACTTCACCAGTGGGGGAAAAAAGAATTCACCAGTGAAGTCTCCTCATCATGGAGTTTTCTTGTAATAAAGTTTTTATTTTTTAATCATGTAAATATATTTTATTTGGTAAGGGTAAATGTTAATTTTACTTAAAAGATTCAAGTACAAAACATGAAAAATTGCATACAAATAAGGGCTGCCAAACAGAAGATGTTTAGGGCAATGTATGATGGCCGGGATTGGCATGATGCTTCTTTGCATTCTCCTAACATCTAATTCTCAAAGTACCTCGATTTGTTTATTAACCAGGAAGCTCCTTGTGGTGAGGTTTTGAATTATAAATTCAATTACATATAGCACTATCCATTTTCTATTTCTGTTTTAGTTCATTTGGTATGTCTTGTTTCACAAAATATTATCTATTTTATCTGTATTTGTTCATATTTCTTTATTATAATTTCAATGTTGGTAATATATACAGTAATATTACTTTTATTTCCTGATATTAGAAATTTGTCTTTATCCTTTTCTTTCTTGATCAACCTAACTGGAAGTTCATAAATTTTGTTTACTTTACAGTTTAACTTAAAGTAACCCAGCTTTTGGTTTTACTTAATTTTTCTAATTTTTTTCTGCTTTCATTGATTTCTGCTCCTGTATTTATTTTCTTCTTTCTACTACTTTGGATTTAATTTTCTCTTGTTTTCCTAGCTTATTAAGGGAACATCATATAACATTTCATTATAATATAATTAATAAATAGGTCTCTGTCACTTGTGATGTTGCCACTTTTTAATCTGTTGTTTTTGTGCTACATCTCAGGGTGAGTGGGTTTGTGTGTGAGACCATTTAAGAATGGGATCTTTGTTTCCTGTAGTTCTTTGATTCTCCAGGTCTTAATACCCATTGGTTTTCAAAACCAGACTTTTTGGGGGAATTGTTTTTTTAGTGCTGATCCCCTTGGTTAGGGTATCTGGTGTGAGGAATTATCCCTTCACTCCTTGAAGGAGTGTTCCATATTTTGGGATCCATTTTGCTTGTGGGGTCACTTAATCCTGGGTGGGGTCCTGGGTGAGACCATGTCTGTGACTTTCCTATTTTTCTCAATGTGTCTTTTTTGTTCTTTATTATAAGATGCTGCTCATTTAGTGTTCAGGTCCCTTTTATTTATTTTTTTTCAGGTCCCTTTTAGAGAGAAACTATTTCATATGTAGCTGTGAACTTTTTGTGTCAATGGGAGGGGGTGAGTTTGCAGTCTTTTTACATTGCCATCTTGAACCCTCTATTAGTATATTGGTAATTTGTTTTATTCAATCTTCAATTTTTTTCTCATCACTATGTTTATGATTTCAATACTTGAATTTTGTTTTTTAATGAATTTTGTTTATAAATTTATATCACATGCTAAATGCATCATCTCTTTCATTTCTGATTTTACTCCTTTTGACTGATGTTTCCCCTGATTTTGAGTTGCCTTTTCATGACTTTGAGCTTGTGTAATAAATTTTAACTTGGTGCGGGACACTTACACTTTTGTGTTTTAGAGTTTCTGGATTTATTGTTTTCCTTTAGAGAGTGTTGAGGTTCTTTTCGGCAGTCCATTGCTTCACTTTTGCTTTTATGTTTTGTTAAGAGTAAGTTTTTTATAAGTATCCTGTGTGATGAAATGAGAAGTATGTATACAGTATACTGACATATACTGTTTGTCTTGATAAAAAGCTCATGTGACTGATTTCTGAGCTAATCAAGCATCATTTTTTTTATGTATTCCCTTTATAAGGTTTGAAAAAAATGACATCTTCTTATCCATTCATTGTTTGAATATAATACCTTTTGTTTAAGCATTTACCAGTAAATGGTCATTTGAGTTGTTTCCAATGTAGTATAAAATTTATTAATGGTAGATATACAGTAAAAGTTATATTTTGTAATATAAAAAGTTATGTAATAAGACACTTGTAATGTACCATATGTAATGTACGATATGTAATATGGTAGTGTGTAAGACACTTATAACTCTAGTTTAAAAGTTTAAAAAACAATAAAAATAGCTATAACTATAATAATTTGATATTGGTTTCACAGTATACAAAATATATCAACTGTAACATCAATAGCTTAAATTGTGAGGAGAAGAAGTAAAAGTATTCAGTTTAGAAATCCTACTGAAATTGAGTTGTTACCAGCTTAAAATATGGTGTTATAATTTTAGATACTTTATGCAAGCCTCATGGTAACCACAAAGGAAGAACTTGTGGTAATTACATAAAAGAACATGATAAGTCAAAACATACTGATACCAAAAGACATCAAAACACACAAAAAACAGCGAGACAGGGATCCAAGATGGATTGACAAAATAGTCAGAAAACAATTAACAAAATGTCAAAAGTAAATCCTTACTTATCAATAGGTATCTTAAACATAAACAGATTATATTCTCTAATCAAAAGACATACAATGACTGAATAAATATAAAAATATTCTATCAATATTCTACCTACAAGAAACTCAGTTTAGCCTTAAAGACACACATAAACTGAGAGTAAAGTGATGGGAAAATGTATTTTAAGTAAGTGATAATCAACAAAAGTGTAACTAGTCTTATATCAGAAGAAATACTTTAAAATAAAAATGGTAAAAAGAGACCAAAAAAGTTCAGTAAATAAGTATAAAAGAGGTCAATCAATCAAGAATATAATAATTATAAATAATTACGTACCCAATATTGGAGCACATAAATATATAAAGCCAAAACTAACAGAACTAAAAGGAGAAAGAAAAAAGCAATACAATACTAGTTGGGAATTTAATACTCTATTCTTGATGGGTAAATCATCCAGACAAAGAATCAGCAAGGAAACATTAGACTTGAACAGCACTATAAACCAAATAGGCCTAACAGACAGATACAAAACATCCTATACAGCAAAACAGAATACATGTTCTTTTCAAGCACAGATGGAATATATTCTAAAATAGATAAAATGTTAGGCCACAAAACAAGTTCTTAGCAAATTCAAAGAGATTGAAATCATATCAAGTATCTTCTCTGACCATAACAATATGAAGCTAGACATCAATAACAGAAGGAAAACTGCAAAATTTGTGAACACATGGAAATTTAAAAAAACCACTCTCCTAAAAAAAAACAATGGGTTAAAGAAGAAATTAAAGGGGAAATAAAAAGTATCTTTAAACAAAAGAAAGTGGAAATAGAACATACAAAATTTATTGGATAAAGCAAAAGCAGGTCTCAGAGGGAAGTTCATAGTGGTAATCACTCCATTAGAAAGCAAGAAATATCTCAAATATACAACCTAGTTGTACAACTTCAGGAAGTAGTAAAAGGACAAACAGTCCAAAAATTAGCAGAAGGAAGATTAGAATCTAATAAAGATTATAACATAAGAAAAGAAATAGAGAACAGGAAAAAACAGAGAAAAAATGAACAAATCTTAAGTTTGATTCCTTCAAAAGATAAAGTTGGCAAACCATTACCTAGACTATCCAAAAAAAGAGGACACAAATCAACAAAATTATAAACAGAAAAGGAGACATTTACATCTGATACCACAGAAGTACAGAAATCTTAAGATGATACAATGAACTATTATAGGCCAACAAATTGGACAACCTAGAAGAAATGGAAACATTCTTAAAAACATTAAACCTGCCAAGACTGAAACAGAAAGAAAGAAAATTTGAACAGACCAATTACTAGTAAGATTGAAGCAGTAATAAAAAATATCCCAGTGAAGAAAAACTGAGGAACAGATGGCTTCACTGGCACTGGTAACTTTAATCAAACTTTTAAATTATAATGATCACCAATACTTTTCAAACTCTTCTAAAAATTTAAGAGAAGGGATCAGTTTTAAACTCATTTTATAAAGCCAGTATTACTCCAATACCAAAGCCAGAAAAGGATATGACAAGAAAGGAAAAGTACAGGCCAATATCCCTGATGAACATAGATGCAAAAACTCCCAGTGAAATTCTAGCAAACCAAATTTAGTAGCATATTGAAAGGGTCATTCACTATGGTCAAGTGGGACTTATCCCTGGAATGCAAGGATGGTTGAAAATATGCAAAGTAATCAATATGATATATCAAATTAATAGAATGAGACGAAAAGTAACACAAACACTTCAATAGATGCAGAAAAAGCATCTGATAAAATTCAACATACATTCATGAAAAAAAACTCAACAAATTAGGTATAGAAGGAATATACCTTAATAAAGGCCATTATATTACAGGCCCACAGTTAACCTTACACCCAACAGTGAAAGATTGAAATTATTTCCTTTAAGATCAGGAGCAAAAGAAGAGTGCCACCTCCTTACAACAGAGGAGTTAAGATGTGGAGGAATAGGGTGGCCCTAAGTTGTTTCATTCCTTGAATATAACTAGGTAGTAATAAAAATATTCTGAACACCCAACAAATCAATCAGAGGTCCAAGAAAACAAATACTGCAAGTCTACAAGTGGAAGCGTGACCACCTTTTGGAAAGTAGGAGATGTGGAGACTTGAATCTGTTGTGATACAGTTGAGGATACAGCAGCAGGGAAGGCTGCTTAATGAGGCTACCACAAAATATTATAAACAGGAAAACACAAAATCAGAACTTTTAGAAGACTTTTATAGTAGAGGATGTGCCTGGTCTAAGGGTGCTCAGATGGCGAAGTGGGAAAGAATCCCAGATGTGACAGCATGATCTGAGGGTCCCTTGAGTTGCAAGAATCAGTGCCACATAAGTGCAGCACAGTTTCCAGGCATAGGCGTGTGGAATTTGGTTGAGAACAAGTCTAGGTGCCAGTTTTCTTCTCTGTGTTGCCATAAACTGTGAACTGCTGTGCAGTCTGGGTCTGGGATGGATCTAGGAAAGGGCAGAAGTGTGGTGAAAACCTCCCTAGGAGGAACAGTGTGGTCTGTGTCACAGAAGTCCCTTAAGTTTGTAGTTTTGAAATTCAGCACCTTGCCTGATAAAAACAAAAACAAAACCTTGGACAAAGACACAGTGAACACAGAGTTCTGATGAAAACCAAAGAGACAATGAGTGATTGCTTTTCTGTGAGGGCTCACTGAAAAGTGGGGAGGGCAATAGAGCAGACCACCAAAATATTTATCCCACCCATCAGGGCTGAAAGACTTCAGGGAGCAAAACAGCACCACCTAGTGGGGCCATTTACAACAAGCCCTGCCTCCCTGCACAGTGGAGGTGCATTTCCACTAGTGCAAGTCCACCTCAGGATCAGTGCAACAGGTCCTTCCTTGAGAACAGCACAAAAAACTCACTCTCACAAAGTTTACTGATCATAAAGGGCTGCAAAGCTTCAGCTCTAGGCTAAAATGGTATCTAGAATCCTTTGAACTTTTATTCTTCAGTTTATAATTTTGTCAGTTATTTTCTTTTGAACTCTGTTTTTCAATTCTTTTTAAATGTTTATTTTTATATGAACATTATATATATATATTTCTTTCATTGTATTTTATTATATATGTATATTATATATGTATATTATATATAGGCATATATATAATATTTTTCTTTCCTTCATAGATTGGGATCTAGTTTCTTTTACAAGCATACCAAAACACACCCCGTTTCTATTTTTTATTGTTTTGTTTTCTTGGTTTATTTTGTTGCTGTTTTTATTATTGTTTTTGTTGTATTCTTTTTTTCCCCTTCTTTTATTTTCTAAACAATATGATGAAACAGAGAAATTCACCCCAAAAGAAAGAACAGGAGATAGTACTCACAACGAGGGATTTAATCAATACAGATATAAATAAGATATCTGAACTAAAATTTAAACAATGATTATAAAGATACTAGCTAGGCTTGAGAAAGGCATAGAAGACACTAGAAACTCTCTTATTGTAGAGATAAAA
Source organism: Nyctereutes procyonoides (assembly GCF_905146905.1). Lineage (NCBI taxonomy): Eukaryota > Metazoa > Chordata > Mammalia > Carnivora > Canidae > Nyctereutes > Nyctereutes procyonoides. Next base: position 58,044,949 of record NW_026575125.1, on the reverse strand, counting down.
GAACTTAAACATAGGCAAATATTAAAAATACTATAACTAATATGCAGTCCCAAGTTGAAGCCATAAAAATGAGAATGAATGAAGCAGAAGAGCAAATCAGTGATATAGAGGGTAAAATTATGGAAAATAAAGGAGCTGAAAGGAAGAGAGAAAGAAAACCACTAGATCATGAAAGTATAGGGAACACAACAATTCCATAAAGTGCAATAATATCCATATTATAAGAGTTCCAGAAGAAGAGTGGGAGAAAGGGACAGAAGGTGTATTTGAACAATTTATAGTTGAGAACATCCCTAATCTAGGGAAGGAAACAGACATTCAAGTAGAAGAGGCACAGACAAATCCCCTCAAAATCAACAAAAACAGATCAAAACCACAACATATTATAGAATACTTTATACAGCAAGGCTGTCATTTAGAATAGAAGGAAAGATAAAGAGTTTCCAAGATAAATAAAAACTAGAAGAATTCATGAGCACTGAATATATTCCAGCCCTGCAGGAAATATTAAAGGGAACTCTTTGAGCAGAAAGAGAGACCAAAAAGAACAAAGACTAAAAAGGAACAGAGACAACATATAGGAACAGGGGCATTACATGTAATACAATGGCACTAAATACATATCTTTCAACAATTATTCTCAATTTAAATGGATGAAATGCTCTATTCAAAAGACATAGGACATCAGAATGGATAAAAACCAGAATCCATCAATATACTGCTTACAAGAGACTCATTTTAGACTCAAACAATTCCAGGTTGAAAATGAAGGGGTTGAGAATCATTTATCATGCTAATGGACATCAAAAGAAAGTTGGAGTAGCAATCCTTATATCAGACAAACTAGATATTAACCCAAAGACTGCAATAAGAGATGAAAATGAAAAAAGACACTATATCATAATAAAGGTGTCTATCCAACAAGAAGATTTAACAACTGTAAATATTTATGCCCCCAACTTGGGAGCAGCCAAAATATAAATTTTTTTAAAATTATTTATTTATTTATGATAGTCACAGAGAGAGAGAGAGAGAGAGAGAGAGAGAGAGAGAGGCGCAGAGACATAGGCAGAGGGAGAAGCAGGCTCCATGCACCGGGAGCCCGACGTGGGATTCGATCCCGGGTCTCCAGGATCGCGCCCTGGGCCAAAGGCAGGCGCCAAACCGCTGCGCCACCCAGGGATCCCCAAAATATAAATTTATTAATGAAAAAATTAAAGAAATTCATTGAGCCCAGGGTGGCTCAGTGATTAAGCAAATTCCTTTGGCTCAGGGTGGGATCCTGGAGTCCTGGGATTGAGTCCCACATTGGGCTCCCCTCAAGGAGCCTGCTTCTCCCTCTGCCTATGACCCTGCCTCTCTCTCTGTGTGTCTCTTATGAGTAAATAAATAAAATATTTTTAAAAATTAAAAAATTAAGAAACTCTTTGATAATAATACAATAATAGTAGAGGACTTTAATATCCTACTCACAACAATGGACAGATGATCTAAGCAGAAATTCAACATGAGAACAAGGGCTTGGAATGAGACGTGAGGCCAGAGGGACTCAACAGATATTGTAGAGCACTTCAATCTAAAGCAGCAGTGATTTCTGGGCATTGATTTTGTATCCTGCCACATTGTCAAATTGCTGTATATGTTCTAGCAATCTTGGGGTGGAGTCTTTCGGGTTTTCTATGTGCAGTATCATGTCATCTGAGAAGAGGGAGAGTTTAGCTTCTTCTTTGCCAGTTTGAATGTCTTTTATTTCTTTTTGTTGTCTGCTTGCTGAGGTTAGAGCTTCTAGTACTATGTTGAATAGCGGTGTTGAGAGTGGACATCCCTGTCGTGTTCCTGATCTTAGGGGAAAGGCTCTCAGTTTTTCCCCATTGAGAATGATATTTGCTGTGGGTTTTTCATAGATGGCTTTGAAGATGCTGAGGGATGTTTCCTCTATTCCTACACTCTGAAGAGTTTTGATCAGGAATGGATGCTGTATTTTGTCAAATGCTTCTCTGCATCTAATGAGAGGATCATACGGTTCTTGTCTTTTCTCTTGTTGATGTGATCTATCATGTTGATTTATGAGTGTTGAACTAACCTTACATCCTGGGGATAAATCCCACTTGGTCATGGTGAATAATCTTCTTAATGTACATTTGGATTCTATTGGCAAAAGACATGAACAGAAATTTCACCAAAGAAGACATACACATGGCCCACCAGCACATGAGAAAATGCTCTGCATCACTTGCCATCAGGGAAATAGAAACCAAGAACACAATGAGATACCACCTCACACCAGTGAGAATGGGGAAAATTAACAAGATAGGAAATGACAAATGTTGGAGAGGGTGTGGAGAAAGGGAAACCCTCTTGCACTGTTGGTGGGAATGTGAACTGGTACAGTCACTCTGGAAAACTGTGTGGAGGTTCCTCAAAGAGTTAAAAATAGACCTGCCCTGCGACCCAGCAATTGCACTGCTAGGGATTTACCCCAAAGATACAGATGCAGTGAAAAGCTGAGACACCTGCACCCCGATGTTTATAGCAGCAATGTCCACAATAGCCAAACTGTGGAAAGAGCCTCGGTGTCCATTGAAAGATGAGTGGATAAAGAAGATGTGGTCTATATATACAATGGAATATTACTCAGCCATTAGAAATGACAAATAACCACCATTTGCTTCAACATGGATGGAACTGGAGGGTATTATGCTGAGTGAAGTAAGTCCATCAGAGAAGGACAAACATTATATGGTTTCATTCATACAGGGAATATAAAAAATAGTGAAAGGGATTAAAGGGGAAAGGAGAGAAAATGAGTGGGAAAAATCAGTGAGGGTGACAGAATATGAGAGACTCCTGACTCTGGGAAATGAACAAGGGGTAGTGGAAGGGAAGGTCAGCAGGGGCATGGGGTGACGGGGTGATGGGCACTGAGGTGGGCACTTGACAGGATGAGCACTGGGTGTTCTTTTTTTATTATTCATGAGAGACACACACAGAGAGAGAGGCAGAGACACAGGCAGAGGGAGAGGCAGGCTCCACTCAGGGAGCCCAACGCGGGACTCAATCCTGGGATTCCAGGATCATGACCTAAGCTGAAGGCAGATGCTCAGCCTCTGAGCCACCCAAGCGTCCCAGCACTGGGTGTTATACTATCAATCAAACTCCAATACAAAAGTATACAAAAAATTTTCAAAGATAAAGCAGCAGAGTATGCATTCATTTCAAATGTACATGGAGCATTATCCAGAATAGATCACATATTGGGTCACAAATCAGTACTTGAGTACTACAAAAAGACTGATAACATACTATGCACATTTTCAGAACATGATGCTATTGGGGCATCTGGGTGGCTCAGTGGTTGAGCATCTGCCTTTGGCTCAGGTCGTGTTCCCAGGGTCCTGAGATTGAGTCCTGAATTGGGCTCCTCATAGGGAGTCTGCTTCTCCCTCTTCCTATGTCTCTGCCTCTCTCTATGTCTCTCATGAATAAATAAATAAAATCTTTTTTTTTAAGAACATGATGCTATTAAATCTAGAGTAAATCAGAAAAAAAATTTGAAAGTAACACATGTGCTTGGAGGTTAAAGAACATCCTACTAAACAATGAATGGCTCAACCAGGAAATTAAAGACGTTTAAAAAAAATACTTGCAAGCAAATGAAAATGAGAACATGCCAGTTCAAAACCTTTGGGATGCAGAAAAAGTGGTCCTTTGAGGGAAATATATAGAAATAAAGGCCTTCCTCGAGATGTAAGAAAAGTCTCAAATACACAACATAACTATATACCTAAAGGATCTGGACAAACAACATCAAATAAAGCCTAAATCCAGCAGAAAAGGAGAAATAATAAGGATTAGAGCAGAAATCAATGATTTAGAAATAAAAAACCCACTAGAACAGATAGACAAAATTAAGAACTGATTCTTTGAAAGAATTAATAAGACTGATAAACCCCTAGTCAGAATTATTAAAAAGAAAAGAGAAAGGATCAAAATAAATAAATTCATTAATGAAAGAGGAAAGATCACACACAATACCAGAGAAATACAAACAATTATAAGAGATCATTATGAGCAATTATATGGCAACAATTTAGGCAATCTGGAAGAAATGGATAAATCCCTAGAAACATAAAAATTACCAAAACTGAAACATGAAGAAATAGAAAGGCTGAACATATCCATAATCAGCAAATGAATGGAATAAGTAATCAATAATATCCCAACAAACAAGAGTGCAGGGCTGGGTAGCTTCCCAGGGGAATTCTACCAGAATTTAAAGAAGAATTAATGCATATTCTGCTGAAACTCCTCCAAAAAATAGAAATGGAAGGAAAACTCTGAAATTCATTCTACAGGGGCAGCATTGCCTTGATTTCAAAACCAGACAAAGACGCCACTAAAAAGAAGTATAGACCAATATACGTGATGATCATTGATGCAAAAATTCTCAACAAGGTACTAGCTCATTGTATCTAGCAATAAATTAAAATATTTATTCTCCACCACCAAGTAGGATTTATTCCTGGGCTGCAGGGGTGGTTCAACATCCAGAAATCAATGAATGTGACATGCCACATTAACAAAAAAGAATTGGTTTTCATATGGTTGTTACCATATGAACCTCTCAACTGATGCCGGAAAGGCATGTGATAAAATACAGTATCCTTTCTTTTTTTAAAAGATTTTATTTATTTACTCATGAGACATACAGAGAGAGAGGCAGAGACATAGACAGAGGGAGAAGCAGGCTCCTCAAGGGGAGCCTGATGTGGGACCAATCCCAGGACTCTGGGACTATGCCCTGAGCTGAAGGCAGATATTCAACCACTGAGCCACCCAGGTGTTCCAGTATCCTTTTTTTTAAGATTTTATTTATTTATTCATGAGAGACAGAGAGAGAGAGGCAGAGACAGGCAGAGGGAGAAGCAGGCTCCATGCAGGGAGCCCAACGTGGGACTCGATCCCGGGTCTCCAGGATCACACCCTGGGCTGCAGGCGACATTAAACCGCTGAGCCACCAGAGCTACCCCCAGTATCCTTTCTTGATAAAAAAAAAAAAAAAACCCTCCACAATGTAAGGATACAGGGAACATATCCCAACATCATAAAGGCCATATATGAAAGACCCACAGGTAATATCATCCTCAACAAGGAAAAACAGAGAGCTTTACCCCTAAGGTCAGGAACAGGACAGAGATGTCAACCCTCATCAGACAAAAAAAGAAATAAAAGGCATCCAAATTGGCAAAGAAGTCAAACTTTCACACTTTGCAGATGACATGATACTGTATGTAGAAAACTCAAAAGATTCCACCAAAAAATTGCTAGATATGATACAGGAATTCAGCAAAGTAAAAAAAAATACAATATCAATGCATAGAAGTCAGTTGCATTTCTATGTGCTAACAATGAAGCAATAGAAACAAAAATGAAGGAATTGATCCCATTTACAATTGCACTCAAAACCAAAAGTTACCTAGGAATAAACTTAACTGAGGAGGTAAAAGATCTTTACTCTGAAAACTACAGAACATTTAGGAAATAAATTGAGAAAGAAATAATTAGAAATATATTTCATGCTCAAGTTTGGAAGAACAAATATTGTTAAAATGTTTATGCTACCCAGAGCAATCTATATCTTCAATGCCATCCCTATCAGAATACCACTACCATTTTTCACATTTAGAACAAACAATTCTAAAAATTGTTTTAAGATTTTATTTATTTATTCATGAGAGACGGGGGGGCGGGGAGAGAGAGAGAGAGAGAGAGAGAGAGAGAGAGAGAGAGAGAGAGGCAGAGACACAGGCAGAGGGACAAGTATGCTCCACGCAGGGAGCCCAACGTGGGACTCGATCAGGTCTCCAGGAACAGGCTCTGGGCCAAAGGCGGCGCTAAACTGCTGAGCCACCCGGGCTGCCCCAAGTCTAAAATTTGTATGGAACCACGAAAGACCCTGAATACCTGTAGCAATGTTGAAAAAGAAAACCAAAGCAGGAAGCATCACCATTCCTGACTTCAAGCTGTATTACAAAGTTGTAATCATCAAGACAGTATGGTACTGGTACAAAATAGGCATATAGATCAATGGAACAGAATAGGGAACCCAGAAATGGACCTTCAACTTAGTTGAGGTCAACTAATCCTCAACAAAGCAAGAAAGAATATCCAACGGTAAAAAGTCTCTTCAACAAATGGTGTTGGGGAAATTGGATAGCCACTTCCAGAAGAATGAAACCACTTTCTTTCACCATACACAAAAAATAAACTCAAAATGGATGAAAGACCTAAATGTGAGGCAGGAATCCATCAAAATCCTAGAGGAGAACACAGGCAGCAACCTGTTTGATCTCAGTCTCAGCAACTTCTTCCTTAACACATTTGCAGAGGCAAGGGAAACAAAAGCAAAAATGAAATATTGTGACTTCATCAGGATGAAAGGCTTTTACAGAGGAACGGAAACAATCAACAAAACTGAAAGGAAACCTACTGAATGGGAAAAGATATTGACAAATGTCATCATATAAAGGGCTAGTATCCAAAATCTGTAAAGAACTTATCAAACTTTACACCCATAAAACAATAAATCCATTCAAGAAATGGGCAGAAGACATAAACAGACATTTCTCCAAAGAAGACATAGAAATGACCACAGACACATGTTTTTTTCATCACTTGGCATCAGGGAAATACAAATCAAAACCACAACTTGATACCACCTTACACAGGTCAAAAAAAAGAGAGAGAGAGAGAAAAAAGAATGGCTAAAATTAACAACTCCGGAAAGAAAAGATGTTGGTGAGGATTCAGAGAAAGGGGAACTCTCTTACACTGTTGGTGGCAATGTAAGCTGGTGCAGCCACTCTGAAAAATAGTAGGGATTTTCCTCACAAAGGTAAAAGTAGAGCTACCGTATGACCCAGCAATTTCACTCCTATTTATCCAAAGGATACAAAATTATGATTCAAAGGGGTACATGCACCCCAATGTTTATAGCAGCAATTTCCACAATAGCCAAAATATATAGAAAGAACCCAGATGTTAACTGACAGATGAATGGATAAAGATGTGGTATATGTATAGAATGGAATGTTAGTCAGTCATCAAAAGGAATGAAATCTTCCCATTTGCAATGATGTGCATAGAACTAGAGGGTATTATGCTAAGTGGAATAAGTCAGTCAAAGAAAGGCAAACACCATTTTTTATTTATGATAGTTACAGAGAGAGAGAGAGAGAGAGAGAGGCAGAGACACAGGCAGAGGGAGAAGCAGACTCCATGCACCGGGAGCCCGATGTGGGATTCGATCCCAGGTCTCCAGGATCGTGCCCTGGGCCAAAGGCAGGCGCCAAACCGCTGTGCCACCCAGGGATCCCAGGAGCAATACACTTTTTTATATTAATTTTGTATCCTCAAAATTTTCTGAGCCTGTTTACTAGAAGTAACAATTTTAAATAAAATCTTCTGGATTTTCTATATATAAAATAAATTTATGTACATATAGAGGCAATTTAATTTTTTTCCAATCTGACCTTTTTCTTTCTCTTGGCTGATTTCTTGGACCAGGACATCCAGAACCATATTGAACAGAAGTAGTGTAAATAGGTACTTTTTTAAAAAATTTTTTTCTTTTTTTTCTTTTCCTTCCCTTCCCGTGTTCATCTGTTTTTCTACTTAATTTCACATGTGTTAAATCAAATGGTGTTTGCCTTTCTTTTAAAAAAAAGTGTATTGCTTTTATGGGTGAATAACAAATTATCTTCAAAGGAAATAAAATAATCACATTTATGATCACATCAAAAATAATAAAATACTTAGGAATAAATATAACAAGTAAGTGAAAGATCTCTAATCTGGTATCTCCATATGTTTATGAATGAAATCACAGAAGAGAGAAATAACTGGAAATGTGACTCATGTTCATGGATTGCAAGAATTAATATTATGAAAATGTCAATACTACCCCCAAAAAATTATAGATCCAATGCAATACCCATCCATATTCTAATACCACAGTTTAACAGAAATAGGAAAAACAATCCTAAAATTTATATGGAACCACAAAAGACCCTGAAAATCTAAAACAATCCTGAGATAGAGGAACAGGGCAGAAAGCATCAAACTTCTTGATTTCAAGCTCTCCTTTAAATCTATATTGTAATTAAGAGTATGGCAGTAGCATAAAATCAGACACATATAGCAATGGAACTGAATCAAGAGGCCAGAAATAATCCAAGAATATATGGTCAATTAATATTTAATGAGGAATCCAGGAATACTCAAAGGAGAAACAACATTCTTTTCAATAAATGGTGCTGGGAAAATTGAATATCCACATATAAAACAGTAAAGCCAGATCTCTATTTTACATGGCTTTCAAAAGTTGATATGGATTAAAGACATAAATGAAACACCTGAAGCCATAAGGTTCTTAGACAAGAAGAGAAGAAAAGATCCTTGATAGAGGTCTTAATATTTTTTTCATATATGACAGCTAAAGCACAAGCAACAAAATAAAAAATAAATACATGACATCAAATTAAAAGCTTCTTCACAGTCAAAAAAAATAACAATGTAAAAAGATAATTTACAGAATTGGAAATTTTTTGCGAATCATATATCTGATAAGGGGCTAATATCCAAACTATACACGGGACTCATACAACTCAAGGGGAAAAATAATCTGATTAAAAGTGAGCAAATGACTGGAATGGACAGTTTTTTCAAAAATGATATATATATATATATATGGTAAACAGATATATGAAAAGACAAGACATACAGTGTCACAAATAATTAAGGAAATGAAAATGAAAACTACAATGACATGTCTTCTTATATCTGCTAGAATGGCTAGCATCAAAAAGAAAATGCATAACAATGCATTTAAGGATTTGGAGAGAAAACTGTGCTGTTGGTGGGGCTATAAGCTGGTACAGCCATAAGGAAAACAGTATGGATGTTCCTCAAAAAATTAAATATAGAACTATCATATGAACTATCAATCACATTTCTGGGAATATATATGAAAGAAATTAAAACACTATATCAAAGATGCTGGAGAAAGGAGCCATGGATGTGGAAAAAGTCCAGAGAGAGAAGAGTACACCGGGGAATGCACAAGGAGAACATTTCCCCAAAGCCATTGGCTGGGAAAATAAGACAGGATGATTTTCCTGAGTTCTTGCAACCAGCAAGGCTTAAAAACTAAGTCCCAAATCCCTGCACTCTGCCAGTACTGCCCTTCTCCAACAACCTTGACTCAGTCCAGAGTTGTGAGTGCCTTCCTGGGAAGACCCATAGATACCCCTGTCCACACCATGTCTTCAGATCAGAGAACTCTGCAGGGTCTCAGTTCCAAGTGGAGTGGTGATAGGTCTCATTTAACAATCATACCAGGGTAGACCTAATCAAAAATCACCACATTCTGGCCAAAAACCAAACACGGCCCACATAAAGCAAGGAGAAACTCTGCAGAGGATTCACCTTAGGGAAACAGCTGCCATAACACAGAGGAACAGTACATGCAGATCACACCAGAGACACTTCTTGACATGCCAGGCCCTGAACATTATATGACCTTTCTTCATGAAGTCATTACACTCAGAAACAGGACACATAACAGGCCTCTTTAACACAGAGAGGTGGCCAACTTTTTAAAAAAAAAAAAAAAAAACTTTAAAATATTTATTTATTTATTTATTATGTTTTTATTGGAACTCAATTTGCCAACATACAGCATAACACCCAGTGCTCATCCCATCAAGCGTCCCCCTCAGTGCCCGTCACCCAGTTTTCCCATCCCCCCACCCAACTCCCTTTCCACTACCCCTTGTTCGTTTTCCAGACTTAAGAGTCTTTCATGTTCTGTCACCCTCACTGATTTTTCCCACTCATTTTCTCTCCTTTCCCTTTTAATCCCTTTCACTAACTTTTATATTCCCCAAATGAATGAGACCATATAATGTTTGTCCTTCTCTGATTGACTTACTTCACTCAGCATAATACCCTCCAGTTCCATCCACGTCGAAGCAAATGGTGGGTATGTGTCATTTCTAATGACTGAGTAATATTCCATTGTATATATAGACCACATCTTCTTTATCCATTCATCTTTCAATGGACACCGAGGCTCCTTCCACAGTTAGGCTATTGTGGACATTGCTGCTATAAACATTGGGGTGCAGGTTTCCTGCCATTTCACAGCATCTGTATCTTTGGGGTAAATCCCCAGCAGTGCAATTGCTGGGTCATAGGGCAGTTCTATTTTTAACTCTTTGAGGAACCTCCACACAGTTTTCTAGAGTGGCTGCACCAGTTCACATACCCACCAACATTGCAAGAGGGTTCCTGTTTCTCCACACCCTTTCCAACATTTGTTGGTTCCTGTCTTGTTAATTTTCACATTCTCACTGGTGTGAGGTGGTATCTCATTGTGGTTTTGATTTGTATTTCCCTGATGGCAAGTGATGCGGAGCATTTTCTCCTGTGCTTGTTGGCCATGTCTATGTCTTGCTCTGTGAGATTTCTGTTCATGTCTTTTGCCCATCTCATGATTGGATTGTTTGTTTCTTTGGTGTTGAGTTTAATAAGTTCTTTATACATCTTGGAAACTAGCCCTGTATCTGATAGGTCATTTGCAAATATCTTCTCCCATTCTGTAGGTTGTCTTTGAGTTTTGTTGACTGTTTCTTTTGCTGTGCAGAAGCATTTTATCTTGATGAAGTCCCAATAGTTCATTTTTGCTTTTGTTTCCCTTGCCGTCACAGATATATCTTGCAAGAAGTTGCTGTGGTTAAGTTCAAAAAGGGTGTTGCCTGTGTTCTCCTCTAGGATTTTGACGGATGCTTGTCTCACATTTAGGTCGTTTTTGAGTTGATCTTTGTGTATGGTGTAAGAAAATGGTCTAGTTTCATCTTCTGTACATGGCAGTCCAATTTTCCCACACCATTTATTGAAGAGACTGTCCTTTTTCCAGTGGATAGTCTTTCCTGCTTAGTCGAATATTAGTTAACCATAGAGTTGAGGGTCAATTTCTGGGTTCTCTATTCTATTCCATTGATCTATGTGTCTTTGTGCCGGTACCCCACTCTCTTGATAATCACAGCTTTATAGTACAACCTGAAATCTGGCATTGTATTGCCCCTGCGTCAGATTTTCTTTTTCAATATTCCCCTGGCTATTCAGGGTCTTTTCTGATTCCACACAAATCTTAAGATGATTTGTTCCAACTCTCTGAAGAAAGTCCATGGTATTTTGATAGGGATTGCATTAAATGTGTAAATTGCCCTGGGTAACATTGACATTTCACAATATTAATTAGGTTTATTCGGTTAGGTTTATTCCTAGGTATCTTATGCTTTTGGGTGCAATTGAAAATGGGATTGACTCCTTAATTTCTCTTTTTTCAGTCTCATTGTTAGTGTATAGAAATGCCACTGACTTCTGGGCATTGATTTTGTATCCTGCCACACTGCCAAATTGCTGTATGAGTTCTAGCAATCTTGGGGTGGAGTCTTTTGTGTTTTCTATGTACAGTATCATGGAAAAGACTGGTTTCCATTGGATATTCCTTCTTGCTTGTTTGAAGAGCATATGCCAACAAATTGGACAACTGTGAAGACATAAATTAGTAGAAACATAAATTATGAAAAATGAAGCAGGAGAAAATGGGAAACTTGAATAGACTGATTAGAAGAAAAGAAATTGGGTCAACAATTAAGAAAGTCCCAACAAATAGAAGTCCAGGACAAGAGGGCTTCACAGCCCAATTCCACCTAATATTTCAGGAAGAGTTAATACCTATTTTTCTCAAACTATTCCAAAACATAGAAAAGGAAGGAAAACTTCCAGTCATCATATGAGTCCAACATTACCCTTGTACCAAAAACAAAGTCTCCAGTAAAAAAAAAGTACTACAGACCAATATCCCTGAAAAATAAGGATGTAATAATTCTCAATAAAATACTTGCAAGCCAAATATAACAATACATTAGAGGAATTATTCACCATGACTAAGTGGGATTTATTCCTGGGTTGCAAGTGTGGTGCAGTATTCACAAATCAATCAACTTGATACACCACAGTAATAAAAGTAAGGATAACATCCATGTGATTCTCTCAATAGATGCAAAAAAAAAAAGCATTTGAAAAAGTACAATATGCTTTCACTATAAAACTCTCAACAAAATAGGCTTAGAGGTGACATACCTCAACACAATAAAGGTCATCTATTTGAAACCCACAGCAAACATAAAACTCAATGGGAAATACTGATAGCTTTTCTTCCATGATCAGGAACAAGGCAGTGATGTCCACTCTCACCACTGTTAAATATACAACTGGAAATTCTAGCCTCAGCAATCAGACAACTAAAAGAAAGGAAAGGTATCCAAATTAGTAAAGAAGAGAAATTTCACTACTTGCAGATAACGTGGTAGTCTATATAGAAAACCCAAAATACCACTAAAAAGTGCTAGAACTAATACATGAATTCAGTGAAGTCAGAGGATACAAAATCAACATACAGAAATCCGTTGCATTTCCATACACCAGTAATGAAGCTACAGAAAGAGAAGTCAAGGAATTAATCCCATTTACAATTACACAAAAAAACAGTAAGATACTTAGGGATAAACCTAACCAAAGAGGCAAAAGACTTATATTCTGAAAACTATAAAATACTAATGAAAGAAATTGAAGAGGACACAAAGAAATGGAAAGATATCTCATGCTTATGGACTGGAAGAATAAGTATTGTTAAAATATCTATACTACCGAAAGCAATATATTCATCTAATAAAACCTCTGGCAGGGATCCCTGGGTGGCGCAGCGGTTTGGCACCTGCCTTTGGCCCAGGGCGCGATCCTGGAGACCCGGGATCGAATCCCACATCGGGCCCCCAGTGCATGGAGCCTGCTTCTCCCTCTGCCTGTGCCTCTGCCTCTCTTTCTCTGTGTGTGTGACTATCATAAATAAATTAATTAATTAATTAATTAATTAATTAATTAATTAATTAATTAAAAAAAATAAAAAAACCTCTGGCAAAATGCAAGCATCATTTAAAAAAATATTTCATTTATTATACATTCATAAGAGACACACACACACACACAGAGATACATAGGAAGAGGGAGAATTAGGCTCCCTGTGGGAAGCCTGATGCAGGACTCAATCCCAGGACCCCAGGATCATGCCCTGAACCAAAGGCTGACACTCAACCACTGAGTTACACAGGTGCAAAAGCAGTCCTGAGGGGGAAATACATCGCAATACAAGCATCCATTCAAAAACTGGAAAGAACTCAAATACAAAAGCTAACCTTACACATAAAGGAGCTAGAGAAAAAACAGGAAATGGACCCGACACCCAGCAGAAGAAAAGAGTTAATTAAAATTCGAGCACAACTCAATGAAATAGAGACCAGAAGAACTTTGGAACAGAGTAACAAAACCAGGAGTTACTTCTTTGAAAGAATTAATAAGATAGATAAACCATCAGCCAGCCGTATTAAAAAGAAGAGAGAGAAGACTCAAATTAATAAAATCATGAAAGAGAAAGGAGAGATCACCACCAATACCAAGGAAATAAAAATGATCTTAAAAACTTATTATGAGCAACTTTATGCCAATAAATTAGGCAATCTAGAAGAAATGGATGCAATTCTGGAAAACCACAAACTGCCAAAACTGGCACAGGAAGAAATAGAAAACCTGAACAGGCCAATAACCAGGGAGGAAATGGAAGCAGTCATCAAAAACCTCCCAAGACACAAAAGTCCAGGGCCAGATGGCTTCCCAGGGGAATTCTATCAAACGTTTAAAGAAGAAACTATACCTATTCTACTAAAGCTGTTAACAAACGATAGAAAGAGATGGAATACTACCAAACTCATTCTATGAGGCCAGCATCACCTTAATTCCAAAACCAGACAAAGACCCCACCAAAAAGGAGAATTATAATTCTCCTCTGCATCTCGCCCCGTCCTGTCATCTTTCCCCGCCGGGGGCACTGCCGTCACTCAGCTCTCCTGTGTCCTGCGTCCCCCTGAGGCAGGCTGGGCGGGCAGGCGCGCTTCGTTCTCCTCCACAATCTACTGTTTAAGAGTGTACACGTTGTGCTGTTTGTGTCTGACCCCCCTGGCTTGTAGCCAGCTTGTGTAAGATCCCTTGCAGAATGAGAAAGTTCAAAACAAAACCCCACCCAGTACTCACCATCAAGTCTGTTAGAGACTGTATGACTGTATTAACACCGAGGCCTGCCTGGCTACTTTTTTAACATATTGTTAAGTAATATTAAAATAATGTCTTTCTTTTAGAAAGATGGAATACATTAGTACAGCAGAAAAAAAAAGAGATCAATAGATAAATTGATCAATATACCTGAGGAACATGGATGCACAAGTTCTCAACAAGATAATAGCCAATAGGATTGTCTTATTTATTTATTTTATTTTTTTAAATAAATTTATTTTTTATTGGTGTTCAATTTACCAACATACAGAATAACACTCAGTGCTCATCCCGTCAAGTGCCCCCCCAGTGCCGTCACCCATTCACCCCCACCCCCCGCCTTCCTCTCCTTCCACCACCCCTAGTTCATTTCCCAGAGTTAGGAGTCCCTATGTTCTGTCTCCCTTTCTGATATTTCCTACCCATTTCTTCTCCCTTCCTTTATATTCCCTTTCACTACTATTTAAATTCCCCAAATGAATGAGGACATATAATGTTTGTCCTTCTCCGATTGACTTATCATTCAGCATAATACTCACCACTTCCATCAACCTTGAAGCAAATGGTGGGTATTTGTCATTTCTAATGGCTGAGTAATACTCCATTGTATACATAAACCACATTTTCTTTATCCATTCATCTTTCGATGGACACCGAGGCTCCTTCCACAGTTTGCCTATTGTGGACATGGCTCCTAGAAACCTCGGGGTGCAGGTGTCCCCGCGTTTCATTGCATCTGTATCTTTGGGGTAAATCCCCAACAGTGCAATTGCTGGGGCGGAGGGCAGGTCTATTTTCAACGCTTTGAGGAACCTCCACACAGTTTTCCAGAGTGGCTGCACCAGTTCAAATTCTCACCAACACTGTAAGACTGTTCTCTTTTCTCCGCATCCTCTCCAACACTTATGGTTTCCTGCCTGGTTAATTTTCCCCATTCTCACTGGTGTGAGGTGGTATCTCATTGTGGTTTTGATTTGTATTTCCTGATGGCAAGTGATGCAGAGCATTTTCTCATGTGCATGTTGGCCATGTCTATGTCTTCCTCTGTGAGATTTCTCTTCATGTCTTTTGCCCATTTCATGATTGGATTGTTTGTTTCTTTGCTGTTGAATTTAATAAGTTCTTTATAGATCTTGGAAACTAGCCCTTTATCTGATATGTTATTTGCAAATATCTTCTCCCATTCTGTAGGTTGTCTTTCAGTTTTGTTGACTGTATCCTTTGCTGTGCAAAAGCTTCTTATCTTGATGAAGTCCCAATAGTTCATTTTTGCATTTGTTTCTTTTGCCTTCGTGGATGTATCTTGCAAGAAGTTACTGTGGCTGAGTTCAAAAAGGGTGTTGCCTGTGTTTCTCTAGGATTTTGATTGAATCTTGTCCCACATTGAGATCTTTCATCCATTTTGAGTTTATCATTGTATATGGTGAAAGAGAGTGGTCTAGTTTCATTCTTCTGCATGTGGATGTCCAATTTTCCCAGCACCATTTATTGAAGAGACTGTTTTTCTTCAAATGGATAGTATTTCCTCCTTTATCGAATATTAGTTGACCATAAAGTTGAGGGTCCATTTCTTGGTTCCATATTCTGTCCCATTGATCTATGTGTCTGATTTTGTGCCAGTACCACACTGTCTTGATGACCACAGCTTTGTAGTAAAACCTGAAATCTGGCATTGTGATGCCCCCAGATATGGTTTTCTTTTTTAAAATTCCCCTGGCTATTCGGGGTCTTTTCTGATTCCACACAAATCTTAAAATAATTTGTTCTAACTCTCTGAAGAAAGTCCATGGTATTTTGGTAGGGATTGCATTAAACGTGTAAATTGCCCTGGGTAACATTGACATTTTCACAATATTAATTCTGCCAATCTATGAGCATGGAATATTTTTCCATCTCTTTGTGTCTTCCTCAATTTCTTTCAGAAGAGTTCTGTAGTTTTTAGGGGATAGATCCTTTACCTCTTTGGTTAGGTTTATTCCTAGGTATCTTATGCTTTTGGGTACAATTGTAAATGGGAATGATTCCTTGATTTCTCTTTCTTCAGTCTCATTGTTAGTGTATAAAAATGCCACTGATTACTGGGCATTGCTTTTGTATCCTGCCACGCTACCAAATTGCTGTATGAGTTCTAGCAATCTTGGGGTGGAGGCTTTTGGGTTTTCTATGTAGAGTATCATGTCATTGGCGAAGAGGGAGAGTTTGACTTCTTCTGTGCCAATTTCAATGCCTTTAATGTCTTTTTATTGTCTGATTGCTGAGGCTAGGACTTCCGGTACTATTTTGAATAGCAGTGGTGAGAGTGGACATCCCTGTCTTGTTCCTGATCTTAGGGGAAAATCTCCCAGTGCTTCCTCTTTCAGAATGATATTTGCTGTGGGCTTTTCGCAGATGGCTTTTAAGATGTCAAGGAATGTTCCCTCTATCCCTACACTCTGAAGAGTTTTGATCAGGAATTGGTGCTGTATTTTTTCAAATGCTTTCTCTGCATCTAATGAGAGGATCATATGGTTCTTGGTTTTTCTCTTGCTGATATGATGAATCACATTGATTGTTTTACGAGTGTTGAACCAGCCTTGTATCCTGGGGATAAATCCTACTTGGTCATGGTGAATAATTTTCTTAATGTATTGTTGGATCCTATTGGCTAGTATCTTGTTGAGAATTTTTGCATCCATGTTCATCAGGGATATTGGTCTGTAATTCTCCTTTTTGGTGGGGTCTTTGTCTGGTTTTGGAATTAAGGTGATGCTGGCCTCATAGAATGAATTTGGAAGTACTCCATCTCTTTCTATCTTTCCAAACAGCTTTAGTAGAATAGGTATGATTTCTTCTTTAAACGTTTCATAGAATTCCCCTGGGAAGCCATCTGGCCCTGGACTTTTGTGTCTTGAGAGGTTTTTGATGACTGCTTCCTTTTCCTCCCTGGTTATTGGCCTGTTCAGGTTTTCTATTTCTTCCTGTTCCAGTTTTGGTAGTTTGTGGCTTTCCAGGAATGCGTCCATTTCTTCTAGATTGCCTAATTTATTGGTGTATAGCTGTTCAGAATATGTTTTTAAAATCGTTTGTATTTCCTTGGTGTTGGTAGTGATCTCTCCATCTCATTCATGATTTTATTAATTTGAGTCTTCTCTCTATTCTTTTTAATAAGGCTGGCTAATGGTTTATCTATCTTATTAATTCTTTCAAAGAACCAACTCCTGGTTCTGTTGATCTGTACCACAGTTCTTCTGGTCTCTATTTCATTGAGTTCTGCTCGAATCCTTATTAACTCTCTTCTGCTGCTGGATGTAGGATCTATTTTTTTTCTACCTCCTTTATGTGTAATGTTAGGTTTTGTATTTGAGTTCTTTCCAGTTTTTGAATGGATGCTTGTATTGCGATGTATTTCCCCCTTAGGACTGCTTTTGCTGCATCCCAAAGATTTTGAACGGTTGTATCTTCATTATGATTAGTTTCCATGAATCTTTTAAATTCTTCCTTAATTTCCTGGTTGACCCTTTTATCTTTTAGCAGGATGGTCCTTAACCTCCACGTGTTTGAGTTTGAGGTCCTTGCAAACTTCTTCTTATGATTGAGTTCTAATTTCAAGGCATTCTGGTCTGAGAATATGCAGGGGATGATCTCAATCATTTGGTATCGGTTCAGTCCCGATTTGTGACCCAGTATGTTGTCTATTCTGGAGAAAGTTCCTTGTGCACTTGAGAAGAATGTGTATTCAGTTGAGTTTCGATGTAAAGTTCTGTAGGTATCTGTGAAATCCATCTGGTCCAGTGTATCACTTAAAGCTCTTGTTTCTTTGGAGATGTTGTGCTTAGAAGACCTATTGAGGGTAGAAAGAGCTAGATTGAAGTCACCAAGTATAAGTGTATTATTATCTAAGTATTTCTTCACTTTGGTTAATAATTCGTTTAAGTATTTGGCAGCTCCCACATTTGGGGCATATATATTGAAGATTGTTAAGTCCTCTTGCTGCATAGATCCTTTAAGTATGATATAGTGTCCCTCTTCATCTCTCACTACAGTCTTCTGGGTAAATTTTAGTTTATCTGATATAAGGATGGCTACCCCTGCTTTCTTTTGAGGACCATTTGAATGGTAAATGGTTCTTCAACCTTTTATTTTCACGTTGTAGGTGTCCTGTCTAAAATGAGTCTCTTGTAGACAGCAAATAGATGGGTCCTGCTTTTTTATCCAATCTGAAACCCTGTGCCTTTTGATGGGGTCATTAAGCCCGTTCATGTTCAGAGTTAGTATTGAGAGATATGAGTTTAGTCTATTCATGATATCTATTCAGTCCTTGTTTTTGTGGATTGTTCCACTGAACTTCTTCTTAAAGGGGAATTTTAAGAGTCCCCCTTAAAATTTCTTGCAGAGCTGGTTTGGAGGTCACATATTCTTTCAGTTCCTGCCTGTCTTGGAAGCTCTTTATCTCTCCTTCCATTTTGAATGAGAGCCTTGCTGGATAAAGTATTCTTGGCTGCATGTTCTTCTCATTTAGGACCCTGAATATATCCAGCCCTTTCTGGCCTGCCACGTCTCTGTGGGGAGGTCTGCTGTCACCCTAATACTCATCCCCATAAAAGTCAGGGATTTCTTGTCTCTTGCTGCTTTAAGGATCTTCTCTTTATCTTTGGAATTGGCGAGTTTAACTATTAAATGTTGAGGTGTTGAACGGTTTTTATTGATTTTAGGGGGTGATCTCTCTATTTCCTGGATCTGAATGCCTGTTTCCCTTCCCAGATTAGGAAAGTTTTCAGCTAGGATTTGTTCAAATACATATTCTGGCTCTCTGGCCCTTTCAGCACCCTCGGGAACCCAATTAAACATAGGTTTTTTTTCCTCAAGTTGTCGTTTATTTCCCTTAATCTATCTTCATGGTCTTTTAATTGTTTGTCTCTTTTTTCCTCAGTTTCCCTCTTTGCCATCAACTTGTCTTCTATGTCACTCACTTGTTCTTCCACCTCGTTAACCCTCCTTGTTAGGACTTTTAGTTTGGATTGCATCTCATTCAATTGATTTGTAATTTCTGCCTGATTAGCTCTAAATTCTGCAGTCATGAAGTCTCTTGAGCCCTTTATGCTTTTTTCTAGAGCCACCAGTAGCTGTATCATTGTGCTTCTGAATTGGCTTTCTGACACTGAATTGTAATCCAGATTTTGTAACTCTGTGGGAGAGAGGACTGTTTCTGATTCTTTCTTTTGAGGTGAGGTTTTCCTTCTAGTCATTTTGCTCAGTGCAGAGTGGCCAAAAGCAAGTTGTATTGGGAAAAGGAGAAAAAGAGCGGAGAGAAAGAAGGCAAGAAAAGAGAAAAAGAAAAAAGAAAGAAAAAAAGAGAAGAAAAAGAGAAAAGTTTCTGTTTGGGGAAAGCAAACAGAAATCAAAAAGCAAAAAGAAAAAAAAAAACCACCTGGGAGTATCTTCTGTTTCTGTATACTTTAAGTCCCTTGAGTTCCCCTGGAACTTGTCCTTCTAGCTGGTCTTCTGGGGGAGGGGCCTGTTGTGCTGATTTTCAGGTGTTAGCACTTGGGGGAGTTTCTCTGCCCCCTGCCTGGTGCAGGGCTCAGTGGGGGTTGTTTACTCTGTGAGGCCCTAGGAGGAACAACCACAGTGGCGGTGGCCAGCTCTGGAGCCCTGGATTCAGCTCCTGCAGTAATGAAGGAGTTCTCTGTCTGCTGGGGCCTGGATGCTCCGGGGGCTGGGCCGCTGATCTGCTCAGCTCGGGGCAGGAGCGTCCTTTCTGTCCTGTGCCCTCCCGGCCTCTGCCTGTCCCAGGGGGAGGTCAAATCTTGGGCTGTGTCCCGGCGCCCTGTGCTCCGGGGCCTGTGCTGTTGGATTCACACTACCGACTGCACAGCTGCCTCTCCCGGAGCCGCCGCCCGAGCCCTTCCGAGCTGCTCCCGGAACCACGCAGACCCCTCTGCACGGAGTCTCTTCCTCTGCCGGAGCCGCCTCCGAGGTGCTCCCGGGACACGCAGCCCCCTCTCTGTGCAGAGCCGCCGCCCGAGCCCCTCTGAGCTGCTCCCGGGTCAATGCGTGCGCGTTGCAGCCCTTTAGGGAGCTCGGCGCACTCTTTCCCATGCGCAGTTGCTCTGTTAGTGTCCCAGGGAACCTGAAGGCACCCCTGCATTCCTGGGGTCCTGCTCCAACTCCCTGTGATCGCCTTTCTTCAGGAAGATTGGTGAAGCTCCAGCTTCTCTGGGACGGTGCTTTCCTGTCCTGGGGACACTCGCCCCGGCCTCAGCCCGGCTCCTTGCGGGGCCCCTCCCCCTTGGAGGCCTTTTGTTTCTTTATTTCTTTTTTTCCCCCGTCTTCCTACATCGATAGAAGCGCGAACTCTTCTCACTGTAGCATTCCAGCTGTTCTCTCTTTAAATCTCAGGCCGAATTTGTAGATTTTCAGGATTTTTGAAGGTTATCTAGGTAACTTGGGTAGGGACAGGTGATTTGGGGTCCCTACTCTTCTGCCATCTTGCCCCTCCTGTCTCTTCTCTCTTTTTCTCCTTTTCCCAGTACAACTTGTTTTGGGCCACTCTGAACTGAGCAAAATGACTAGAAGGAAAAACTCAACTCAAAAGAAAGAATCAGAAATAGTCCTCTCTCCCACAGAGTTACAAAATTTGGATTACAATTCAATGTCAGAAAGCCAATTCAAATGCCCAGTTTTAAAGCTACTGTTGGCTCTAGAAAAAAGCATAAAGGATTCAAGAGACTTCATGACTGCAGAATTTAGATCTGATCAGGCGGAAATTAAGAATCAATTAAATGAGATGCAATCCAAAATAGAGGTCTTAACGACCAGGGTTAACGAGGTAGAAGAAGGAATGTGTGACACAGAAGACAAGTTGATGGCAAGGAAGGAAACTGAGGAAAAAGAGAAAAACAATTAAAAGATCCTCAGGATAGGTTAAGGGAAATGAATTACAGCTTCAGAAGGAAAAATTACATTTAATTGGGATTCCCAAAGGCGCTGAAAAGGACGGATGTCCATAATATGTATCTGAACAAATCATAGCAGAGAAGATCCCTAACTTGGGAAGGGAACAGGCATTCAGATCCAGGAGATAAAAAGATACCCCCCTAAAATCAATAAAAACCTCTCAACACCTCGACATTTAATAGTGAAACTTGCAAATTCCAAAGATAAAGAGAAGATCCTTAAAGAAGGAAGAGACAGGAAATCCCTAACTTTTATGGGGAGAAGCATCAGGATAACAGCAGACCTCTCTACAGAGACCTGGCAGGCCAGAAAGGGCTGGCAGGATATATTCAGGGTCCTAAATGAGAAGAACCTGCAGCCAAGAATACTTTATCCAGCAAGGCTCTCATTCAGAATAGAAGGAGACATAAAGAGCTTCCAAGATAAGCAGAAACTGGAAGAATATGTGACCACCAAACCAGCTCTCCAAGAAATATTAAGGGGGACTCTGTAAAAGAAAGAGGAAGTCTAAGGAAACAATCCACAAAAACAGGGACTGAATAGGTATCATGATGACACTAAATTCCTATCTTTCAATAGTAACTTTGAACATGAATGGGCCTAATGACCCCATGAAAAGGTGCAGGGTTTCAGATTGGATAAAAAAGCAAGACCCATTTATTTGCTGTCTACAAGAGACTCATTTTAGACGTAAGGACACCTACAGCCTGAGAATAAAAGGTCGGAGAACCATTTACCATTCAAATAGTCCTCAAAAGAAAGCAGGGGTAGCTATCCTTAAATAAATTAAAGAGTATCCCAAAGACTGTAGTAAGAGATGATGAGGGACACTATATCATATTTAAAGGATCTATCCAACAAGAGGACCTAATAATCATGAATATTTATGCTCCGAATGTGGGAGCTGCCAAGTTTATCAATCAATTAATAAAAAGTAAGACATAAGTAGATAATAATACACTTATACTTGGTGACTTGAATGTAGTGCTGTCTACAATCGACAGATTTTCTGAGCACAACATCTCCAAAGAAATGAGAGCTTTAAATGATACATTGGACCAGATGGATATCACATATATATACAGAACTCTCCTTCCGAATGCAAGTGAATACACATTGTTCTCAAGTGCACATGGAACTTTCTCCAGAGTAGACTACATACTGGGTCACAAATCAGGTTTTAACCAATACCAAAAGATTGGGATCGTCCCCAGCATATTTTCAGACCATAATGCTTTGAAATTAGAACTAAATCACAAGAGGAAGTTTGGAAGAATTTCAAACACGTGGAGGTTAAGGACTATCATGCTAAAAGATGAAAGGGTCGACCAGGAAATTAGGGAAGAATTAAAAAAGATTCATGGAAAGTAATGAGACTGAAGATACAACCATTCAAAATCTTTGAGATACAGCAAAATGCAATCTTGAGGGGGAAATACATAGCAATACAAGCATCCATCCAAAAACTGGAATGAACTCAAATACAAAAACTAACCTTGTACCTAAAGGAGCTAGAGAAAAAACAGCAAATAGATCCTACACGCAGTAGAAGATTAGAGTTAATAAAGATTTGAGCAGAACTCAATGAAATAGAGACGAGAAAACTGTGGAACAGATCAACAAAACCAGGAATTGGTTCTTTGTAAGAATTAATAAGATAGTTAAACCATCAGCCAGGCTTATTAAATAGAAGAGAGAAAAGACTCAAATTAATAAAATCATGAATGAGAAAGGAGAGATCACCACCAATACCAAGGAAATGCAACGATCTTGAATACTTATTATGGGGAACTTTATGCCAATAAATAAGGCAATCTAGAAGAAATGGATGCATTTCTGGAAAACCACAAACTACAAAAAATGGAACAGGAAGAAATAGAAAACCTGAATAGGCCAATAATCAGGGAGGAAATGGAAGCAGTCATCAAAAACCTCCCAAGACACAAAAGTCCAGGGCCAGATGGCTTCCCAGGGGAATTCTATCAAATGTTTAAAAAAGAAACCATACTTATTCTATTAAAGCTGTTCGGAAAGATAGAAAGAGATGGAGTACTTCCAAACTCGTTCTATGAGGCCAGCATCACCTTAATTCCAAAACCTGATCAAAACTCTTCAGAGTGTAGGGATAGAGGGAACATTCCTCAGCATCTTAAAAACCATCTACGAAAAGTTCACAGCAAATATCATTCTCAATGGGGAGGCACTGGGAGCCTTTCCCCTAAGATCAGGAGCAAGACAGGGATGTCCACTCTCACCACTGCTATTCAAAATAGTACTAGAAATCCTAGCCTCTGCAATCAGGCAAGAAAAAGAAATAAAAGGCATTCAAATTGGCAAAGAAGGCAAACTCTCCCTATTCGCAGATGACATGATACTGTACTTAGAAAACCCAAAAGAATCCACCCCAAGGTTGCTAGAACTCATACAGCAATTCGGCAGTGCAGCTGGATACAAAATCAATGCCCAGAAATCAGTGTCATTTCTATACACTAACAATGAGACTGAGGAAAGAGAAATTAAGAAGTCAGTCCCATTGACAATTGCACCTAAAAGCATAAGATACTTAGGAATAAACCTAATCAAAGAGGTAAAGGATCTATACCCTAAAAACTACAGAATACTTCTAAAGAAATTGAGGAAGACACAAAGAAATGGGAAAATATTCCATGCTCATGGATCGGAAGAGTTAATATTGTGAAAATGTCAATGTTACCCAGGGCAATTTACACATTTAATGCAATCCCTATCAAAATACCATGGACTTTCTTCAGACAGTTGGAAAAAATTATCTTAAGATTTGTGTGGAATCAGAAAAGACCCTGAATAGCCAGGGGAATATTAAAAAAGAAAACCATAGCTGGGGCATCAGAATGCCATATTTCAGGCTGTACCCCAAAGCTGTGGTTATCAAGACACAAAAACAGACACATAGATCAATGGAACAGAATAGAGAATCCAGAAGTGGACTCTCAACTTTATGGTCAACTAATATTCAACAAAGCAGGAAAGACTATCCACTGGAAAAAAGACAGTATCTTCAATGAATGGTGCTGGGAAAATTGGACATCCACATGCAAAAAGAATGAAACTAGATCATCTTCTTACACCATACACGAAGATAACCTCAAAATGGATGAACGATCTAAATGTGAGACAAGCATCCATCAAAATCCTAGAGGAGAACACAGGCAACACCCTTTTTGAACTTAGCCACAGTAACTTCTTGCAAGTTACATCCATGAAGGTGAGAAAAACAAGAAAAAATGAATTATTGAGACTTCATCAAGATAAGAAGCTTTTGCACAGCAAAAGAAACAGTCAACAAAACTCAAAGACAACCTACAGAATGGGAGAAGATATTTGCAAATGACTTGTCAGATAAAGGGCTAGTAGCCAAGATCTATAAAGAACTTATTAAACTCAACAGCAAAGAAACAAAAAATCCAATCATGAAATGGGCAAAAGACATGAACAGAAATATCACAGAGCAAGACATAGACATGGCCAACAGGCACATGAGAAAATGCTCCGCATCACTGGCCATCAGGGAAATACCAATCAAAACCACAATGAGATACCACTTCACACCAGTGAGAATGGTGAAAATCAACAAGACAGGAACCAACAAATGTTGGAGAGGATGTGGAGAAAGGGGAACCCTCTTGCACTGTTGGTGGGAATGTGAACTGGTACAGCCACTCTGAAAAACTGTGTGGAGGTTCCTCAAAGAGTTAAAAATAGATCTGTCCTAAGACCCAACAGTTGCACTCTTGGGGATTTACCCCAAAGATACAGATGCAGGGAAATGCTGGGACACCTGCACCCCGATGTTTATAGCAGCAATGTCCACAATAGCCAAACTGTGGAAGGAGTCTCGGTGTCCATTGAAAGATGAATAGATAAAGAATATGTGGTATATATATACAATGTAATATTACTCAGCCATTAGAAATGACAAATACCCACCATTTGCTTCGACATGGAGGGAACTGGAGGGTATTGTGCTGAGTGAAGTAAATCATCGGAAAAGGACAAACATTATATGGTCTCATTCATTTGGGGAATATAAAAATTAGTGAAAGGGAATGAAGGGAAATGGGAGAAAATGAGTGAAAATATCAGTGAGGGTGACACAACATGAGAGACTGAGAGACACCTAACTCTGGGAAATGAACAAGGGGTAATGGAAGGGGAAGGTGGCATGGGGTTGGGGTGACTGGGTGATGGGCCCTGATGGGGGTGCTGGGCGGGATGAGCACTGGGTGTTATGCTATATATTAGCAAATTGAACTCCAATAAACAGAATAAGAAAATAAAAAAATAAAATAGGATGGCACAAGTTAGTAACAGGAAAACAGATGGAAGTGTAAATGTAAATATTTTGTAAAATGCAGGATAATCTAATGTTGTAAAGGTGCCAACCTAATCAATTATAAAATTATAGTATAGAGGATAAATGACAAAAGCAGTAAAAACTGTAACTACAATAATTTATTAATAAATACACAAGATAATAGATGTAAATTATAATATCAAAGTCAGAGCATGAGGGAAAGTAAAAATGTAGAGCTTTACAATTTGTTCAAACTTAAATTGTTATGAACTTAAAATAGACTATTATATATACAAGTTGTTTCATGTAATCCTCATGGTAACCACAAACCAAAAACCTATACTAGAAACACAAAAGATAAAGAGAAGGAAATATAAGCATACCACCACAGAACGTCATCAAATCACAAAGGAAGAGAAAAAGAGAATAAGAAACAAAGAATTACAAAAAAGCATGAAAACAATGGAAAAATGCTATAATTCTGTACCTGTCAATAATTAGTTTAGATGTAAATGCTCCAATCAAAAGACAAAGATTGGTTGAATGGATAAAAACACCCTCAAGACCCATGTATTTGTGGCCTACAAAAGACATATACAAGATATTGCATCTTAAAGTAACAGAATATACATTCTTCTCAATTGCAAATGGAACATTCTCCAGGGTAGATCATATATTAGGCCATAAGACAAATCATAATAAAATTAAGTAGTCTGAATTCATATCAAATATCCTTTTCAATAACAATGGTACAATACTAGAAATCAGTTACAGGTGAAAATGGAAAATTCACAAATATGTGGAGATTAAATACCATGTTACTGAACAATCAATGGGCCAAAGAAGAAATAAAAGGAAAAATCAAGAAATATCTTGAGTAAACTAAAATTGAAATGCAACATACCAAAAATTGTAGAATTCAGAATCAATATACAAAAATTGGTTGCACACCTATAAAATAATAGTGAATTGTCAGAGAGAGAAAGCAAGAACACATTCCCATTTACAATTGCATCACAAATAAAAAAATACCTAGGAATGAAATTAGACAAGGGATTTAAAAACCTCTTACACGGAAAACTACAAGACCTTGATGAATCAAGCTGAAGAACACAAAAAATGGAAAAAATATACCATGCTTATGAAATGGAAGAATTCATATTGTTAAAATGCCCACACTACCCAAAGCAATATAAAAATCCAGTGCAATCCCTATGAAAACTCCCCTGGCAATATTTACAGGAACAGAAAAAAATTCTAAAATTTATGTTGATTCACAGATGGCCACAAATAGCCAAAGCAATCTTAAGAAAGAAACACAAAGTTAGAAACATCAGAACTCTTTATTTCAAACTATATTACAAAGATATAGTAATCAAAACAGTATGATCTCAGCATGAGAACAGATACATATTTTAATGGACAGAAAGCCCAGAAATAAACTCATGCATTAATTTATGCATGAGTCTATTAGTTTATGACAAGGGAGTGAAAAATATGCAAAGGAGAAAGAATTGTTTCTTCACTAAATGATGTAGGGAAAACTAGACCATCAGAAGTATAGAATGACCCTTGACCACTATCCTATATCACACACAAAAAATAACCCAAAATGTATTAAAGATTTGATCATAAGATCTAAAAACATAATACTCCTAGACAAAAAAATAGGTAATAAACTCCTTGACATTGGTCTCCACAACAATTTTTTGGATTTGACACCAAAGTGGAAGACAACACAACCAAACCAAACCAAACCAAAAACAATAAGTAAGGCTAACTCAAATGAAAAAGCTTCTGCAAAATAAGCCATTAGCAAAATGAAAATGCAACCTGTAGGGATGTGTGAGTGGCTCAGCAGTTGAGCATCTGCCTTCAGCTCAGGGCGTGATCCTGGAGTCCTGGGATCGAGTCCTACATCAGGCTCCATGCAGGGAGCCTGCTTCTCCCTCTGCCTGTGTCTCTGCCTTTCTTTCTGTGTCCTCATGAATAAATAAATAAAATCTTTTAAAAAAAAAGAAAATGCAACCTATAGAATGGGATCAAATATTTGCAAATCATGTATCTGACAAAACGTTAATTTTTAAAATATATATTAACCCTTTATCAGAAGTGGAGGTATCAAACTTCTGGAATTCAAGCTGTATTACAAACATAATCATCAAGATAGTATGGCACTGGCACAAAAACAGGCACATAGATCAATGGAACAAAATAGAGTACACAGAAATGGACCCTCAACTCTATGGTTAACTAATCTTTGACAAAGCGAGAAAGAATATCCAATGGGAAAAAAGACAGTCTCTTCCACAAATAGTTTTGGGAAAATTGGACAACTACGTATAGAAGAATGAAACTGGGCCATTTTATTACACCATACACAAAGATAAACTCAAAATGCATGAAAGACCTAAATGTAAGACAGGAATCCATCAAAATCCTAGAGGAGAACACAGGTAGCAACCTCTTCGACCTCAGCCACAGCAACTTCTTGCTAGACATGTCTCCAAAGGCAATAGAAACAAAAGCAAAAATGAACTCTTGGGACTTCAACAAGAGAAAAGTCTTCTGCACAGCAAAGGAAACAACAAAACTAAAATGCGACCTTTGGAATGAGAGAAGATATTTGCAAATGACATATCAGATAAAGGGCTAGTATCCAAGATCTATAAAGAATTTATCAAATTCAACATCTCTAAACCAAAAACTCCAGTGAAGAAGTGGACAGAAGACATGAACAGACATTTCTCCAAAGAAAACATACAAATGGTGAACAGACACATGAAAACATGCTCCACATCACTTGTCATCAGGGAAATACAAATCAAAACCATGATGAGATACCACTTTACACTGGTAAGAATGGCTAAAATTAACAACTCAGGAAAGAACAGATGCTGGCAAGGATTTGGAGAAAGGGGAATCCTCTCACACTGTTGGTGGGAACACAAACTGGTCAGTCACTCTGGAAAACAGTATGGAGTTTCCTCAAATAGTTTTTTAAAAAAAAGGACTACCCTACAACCCGGCAACTGCACTACTAGGCATTTACCCAAAGGATACAAATATAGTGATTCAAAGGGGCACATGCACCCCAATGTTTATAGGAGCAATGTCTCAATAACCAAACATTTGGAAAGAGCTCAGCTGTCCATCGACAGATCAATGAATAAAGATGTGGCATATATATACAGTGAAATATAACTCAGCCTTCAAAAAGAATGAAATTTTGCTATTTGGAACCATGTGGATGGAAATAGAGGGTATTATGCTGAGGGAAATAAGTTAGAGAAAGACAAATACCATTGGGTTTCACTTTTATATGTGGAATTTAAGAAACAAAACAGGTGAATATAGGGGAAGGGAAGGAAAAATAAGGTAAAAACAGAAAGGAATGCAAACTAAAATACTCAAGTATAGGAAACAAACTGAGGGTTGCTGGAGTGGAGGTGGGGGAGATGAGGTAATTGAGTGATGGGCATTGAGGAGGCCGCTTGAGGTAATAAACAGTGGGTGTTATATGCAACTGATGAATCACTAAATTTACCACTGAAATGAATAATACACTATATGGTAACTAAATCGAATTTAAATAAACTTTTAAAAAATATAGAGAGATTTTATACAACTCAATAGCAAAAAATATCTGATTAAAAATGAGCAGAAAATCTGAATAGAAATTTTTCCAATAAAGACACAGACAGCCAAGAGATGCAAAAAAAAAGATGCTCAACATCACTAAGCATAAAGGAAATGCAAATCAAAACCACAATGAAATATCACCTCACACCTGTTAAAATGACTATTATCAAAAGGACAGAACGAACAAGTGTTGAAAAAGTATGTTGTTGGAAAGTATGCAAACTGTTTCAGCCACTATGATAAAATGGTATGAAAGTTTCCACAAAAAATTAAAAATTTGAACTAAGATATGTTCCTGCAATTCCACTTCTTGTGATTTATCTGAAGGAAGTCAAAAAAGTAACTTGAAAATATATGTGCATCCCTATGTTCATTGCAGCATTATTTAAAAAGTGTATACCTGGAAGCAACCCAAGCATCTATCAATGAATGAATGGATAAAGAAAATGTGGTATATATGATAGAATATTATTCAGCCATAGAAAAGAAGGAAATCCTGCCATTTGTGATACCATAGATGCACTCTGAGAACATTATGCTAAGTGAAATAAGTGAGATAGAAGAAGACAAATACCATATGATCTCACTTGCACGTAGAATCTAAAAAAAAAAAAAAAACAATAGCAAAAATCAACCTTATAGGTACAAAGAACAAATTGATTGTTTCTAGAGGACAAAATGAGAGGGGGAGCAAAATAGGTGAATGTCGTCAATACGTACAACTGTCCTGTTATAAAATAAAAATTCCTGTGGATGTTATATACAGCATGGTGACTATAGTTCATAATACTCTATTGTATACTTTAAAGCTACTAAGAGAGTAGATCTTAATTTTTTTATTACAACAAAAATTTTGTAACTATGTATGGTGATGAATGTTAACTAAATTTACTCTGGTGTTCATCTTGCAGTATATTCATATATCAAATTGTTATGTTGTATACCTGAAACTAATATAGTGTTGTATGTCAACTGTATCTCAATTAAAAATTGAGAAACTTTTCCCTTTTTCTGCCTTTTTTGTTCTATTCAGGCCTTAAAAGATTGGATGATGACCACCCACGTTGAAGAGAGCGGTTTTTAAAGTCAGTCTACTGATTCAAATGCTAATCTCTTCCAGAAATACCCTCATAGATGTATATAAAAATAATGTTTTATTATTAAGCTATATATTAGCTATATATTTTATTATTTAGCTATATATTAGCTATACCCATATATATTTAGCTATATATTAGCTATACCCATATATATATTAGCTATACACCTATATATTAGCTATATGGGTATTCTGAAACCCAGTTAAGTGGACACATACAATTAACAATTACAATTCCCATTATCACAGAATGTTCTAAGACACTGTTTTAGATACTACCTTTACCTAGCCAGCCTTGCTACCACCTATCCCTACAATAGGTCAAAAATTAATCTTCCATAATTATAGACATTGCTAGAAATAGTACCCTTCTAATCATCCCAATTTTCTATGGCTCCTAGTAGCCATATTTTGATGATACAGGTGGCTTAACGGTTCAACATTCAGTTTGCATAGAAATTACATTCTCTTCCTATTCTGGCTCTTGACCTGTTGATTAGATGTCCCACAAGCTCTGGCTTTTACATTTAGGCCATGTCTGTATAAGTAGAAAAACAGACTCAGGACCAACATGTTAATTTTAGTCAAAATCATAATCATCATGATATAATTAATAACAACTAATAATTATTTTTATTTATCCACTTTTTAAAAAGTTTTTTTTACTTATTCATGAGATACACAGAGAGAGACAGAGAGAGCCAGGGACATAGGCAGAGGGAGAAGCAGGCTCCATGCAGGGAGCCTGACACAGGACTCCATCCCGGGTCTCCAGGATCATGCCCTGGGCTGAAGGTGGCGCTAAACCACTGAGCCACCCAGGCTGCCCTATTTATCCATTTTTTTTTAATTTTTATTTATTTATGATAGTCACACAGAGAGAGAGAGAGAGGCAGAGACACAGGCAGAGGGAGAAACAGGCTCCATGCACCGGGAGCCCGATGTGGGATTCGATCCTGGGTCTCCAGGATCGCGCCGTGGGCCAAAGGCAGGCGCCAAACCGCTGCGCCACCCAGGGATCCCTATTTATCCATTTTTAATTGTGATAAAACATCTCATAACATAAAATTTACCATCATAACCATTTTTTATGTTTTTATTCACTTATTCACAAGAGACACACAGAGAGGCAGAAACGTAAGCAGAGGGAGAAGCAGACTCTTTGCAGGGAGCCTGATGCAGGCCTTGATCCCTGGACCCCAGGATCATGCCCTGAGTCAAAGGCAGATGCTCAAACACTGAGCCACCCAGGCATCCCCAACATAACCATTTTTAAATATACAGTTCAACAGGGTTAACTATATTCACATTGTTGGGCAACAAAACTCCAGAGTTTCTTCATCTTGCAAAACTGAAGCTCTATATCCATTGAGCAATATTTTCCCATTTCTCCCTCCCCCTAGTCCTTGGAAACTACGGTGTTATGTTCTGCTTCTATTAATTCTACTCTATTAGATATCTCATGTAAGTGAAATCATGGTTATTATCTTTTTGTTACTGGCTTATTTCAATTAGCATGTTGTCCTCAAAGATCATCCATGTAGTACAGCAACCAGTAATTATTGAGTACCTACCTTGTGCTAGGAAATTTCTATAAATTACTTTATTTACTTGTCAAAGCATCCCTACAAAATTAGTTTCCTTTTTCCATTTTACAATTAGAGTAAATAAGGCCCAATCCAATCATGAAATGGGCAGAAGACATGAACAGAAATTTCTCCAAAGAATACATACACATGACCAACAAGCACATGAGAAAATGCTCCACATCACTGGCCATCAGGGAAATACAAATCAAACCCAAAATGAGATACCACCTCACACCAGTGAGAATGGTGAAAAATTAACAAGACAGGAAACAACAAATGTTGGAGAAAATGCAGAGAAAGGGGAACCTTATTGCACTGTTGGTGGGAATGCAAACTGGTACAGCCACTCTGGAAAACAGTGGGGAGGTTCCTCAAGAAGTTAAAAATAGAGCTACCCTACAATTCAGCAATTGCACTACTGAGTATTTACCCCAAAGATATGATGTAGTGAAATGTTGGGACACCTGCACCCCAATGTTCATAGCAGCAATGTCCACAATAGCCAAACTGTGGAAGGAGCCACAATGTACTTCCACAAATGAATGGATAAAGAAGATGTAGTATATATATATATATATATATATATATATATATATATATATATATATATATATAATGAAATATTTCTCAGCCATCAGAAAAGACAGATGCCCACTATTTGCTTTTGCTTTGACATGGATGGAACTGGAGGGTATTATGCTGAGTGAAGTAAGTCAATCGGAGAAGGACGATAATCATATAGTTTCACTCATACCTGGAATATAAAAAGTGGTGAAAGGGATTATAGGGGAAAGGAGGGGAACTGAGTGGGAAAAATTAGAGAGGGAGACAAACCATAAGAGACTCCTAACTCTGGGAAACAAACAAAGGCTTGTGAAAGGGGAGGGGGCAGGGGGTGGGGTAATTGGGTGATAGGCATTGAGGAACACACTTAATGGGATGAACACTGGGTGTTATACTATATGTTGGCAAATTGAATTTTTTTAAAAAAGACTAGACTATAAAATCCTCCTCTTCTTCCAGAAAGGAAGGAAGGAAGGAAGGAGGAAGGGAGGGGAGGAGAGAGGAAGGGTGGGAGGAAGGAAGGAAGGAAGGAAGGAAGGAAGGAAGGAAGGAAGGAAGGAAGGGACTACTAATTATACAGAACAAACTGATGGTTACCAGAGGGGACGTGGGTGAGAGGATGGGGAAATTAAAGAGAGCACCTGTGATGAGCACCAGGTGTTGTATGGAAGTGTTGAATCCTGATACTGTACACCTGAAACTAAGGTAACAGTGTATGTTAACTGGAATTAAAATAAAAACTTTATTTTATTTATTTTATTTTTTTTTATTTATGATAGTCACACACACACACAGAGAGAGAGGCAGAGACATAGGCAGAGGGAGAAGCAGGCTCCATGCACCGGGAGCCCGACGTGGGATTCGATACCAGGTCCCCAGGATCGCGCCCTGGGCCAAAGGCAGGCGCTAAACCGCTGGGCCACCCAGGGATCCCAAAATATAAACTTTTTAAAGAGGAAAAAAAGGTAAATAAGACTCAAATTAGTTATGTGACTTTCCCAAGGGTCACACAACCAAATATGATCCATAAGTTCAAAGTGTTTGACAATCACTTTGTTTTATGGGAAATGCTGAGGAGGCAGGACAAGATGGTGGAAGAGTACGAGTCCTAAACTCACCTGGTCCCACCAACTTACATAGATAATTTTCAAAACACCTAAAACACCTAAAAATTCGACCTGAGATTTAAGGAGAGAACAGCTGGAATGCTATAGAGAGAAAAGTTTTTTCTTCTACCAAGGTAGGAAGGCAGAAAAAAATAAATAAAAAAGAATAAAGCGAGGGAGGGGCCCCGCAAAGAGCCAGGCTAAAGCAGAGTGGCGAAAGCCTCCAGGACAGGAAAGCCCAGCCCTGGGGAAGTGGGAACTTTAAAAATCTGCGCCAGGGGATCCCTGGGTGGCGCAGCGGTTTGGCGCCTGCCTTTGGCCCAGGGCGCGATCCTGGAGACCCGGGATCGAATCTCACATCGGGCTCCCAGTGCATGGAGCCTGCTTCTCCCTCTGCCTGTGTCTCTGCCTCTCTCTCTCTCTCTCTCTGACTATCATAAATAAATAAAAATTTTAAAAAATTATTTAAAAAAAATCTGCGCCAGAGTTTTCCCAGACGGAAAAGTGCTTAGCAGGGAAATTGGGCAGAATCACAGGAGGGGCAGTGAAGCCTCCAGAGTCCCGAAGTCACTAATAGAGGAAGTGCGCCAGGGAGAAAGCGCACTGCAAACCACAGACAGATCTAGGTAAAGGGCTGGAGTGCTGGAGCCCTCAGGGCATTTGGGAGAAGCCAGTGGGTTAGGCGGGCCAGCTCCAAATGGAGGTGGCTGTGCCCTGTTGCCTTCGGAGTCTGCGGCCCCCTGCAGCATGGTTCCAGCAGCACAGGGCCCCAGATCCCACAGAACTCAAGCAGACAAAGCCAGCAATCCTGCGTTCCCCCATGACAGGCAGAAGCGGGGAGGGCAAAGGACAGCAAGAATTCTTTTGCTGCTGGGCATCCTGCAAGCTGTGCCTATCAGTGCACCCGTGCCTGCCCCAGGAGCATCTAGGCCAGTGCAGACTGGGAGACTGCATTCGTTACTAGCAGGGAGCTGACACCAGAGTGGGAAATCTGGCCACCGCCATTGCTATTTTTCGTCCTTGTTTCCCTGAGGGCCTGGGAGAGGTGGGGCCACCAGGGAACAAAGGCCTCACAGGAAAAACAGCTGCCACTGAGCCCAGCACCCAGAAGGGGGCGGGGCATCTCCACCCAGGCACGCATACCTGAGAATCAGCACAGCAGGCCCCTCCTCCAGAAGACCAGCTGAAAGAACAAGGAAAGAGCAAATTCTTGACCAAGCAGTGTTGAAAAGCTCCAGGACTGAGGGGAATAGACATAGAAGTAGAGGGTCCCCCCAACCTTAAATTTTTTTCCTTTTTCCATTACAATTCATTTTTATATCCAACTAAAAATTTCCAATATTTTTTCTTTTCCCACCTTAACTACAATATTTTACCAGCTCTTCATTTTTAAGTTTCTTCCTTTTTGACTTTCATATTTCTACAATTACATGTCTTAGATATATTTTTCACTTCTGGATTCCCTTCAACATGCTCAATTAAAAAATCATGCTCAATTTAGTTTTGGGAGATATAGGAGATATGAGTTTTTGTTTGGTGTTTATTGTTTTCTATGCCTCATTTTGTTCTACAATGGTGGAAGTTAATACCTTCTGAAACATGACCAGCATGCACCCAGAACCAAGTGGAATACCATGCTTGGTTCATTCTGTGAGATTATATTATCTCTTCATTCCCATTATGCCCCCCTCCTTGATATCATTTATATTTTGGTGGTCAATGTTGGGGCTTTCTACAAGTATTCCTGGTTTATATAAATTTGGGATTGATCATCTTCTAACATACAAAACTTAATACACTCAAAACCAAGAGGATCACCCTCTAGGACCCCTCAGGTAGACGACATTCTTCCTCCACTACAACTTTACCACCACCATCTCCCAGTTTCCCGCCTTTTTCTCTCTCTTTTTTTTTTCTCTTTTTCCTCTTTCTTTTTCTTTTTTTTCTTCTTCTTTGGGATTTTTGGCCTTTATTTTTTAATACTTTAAAATTTGTTTTTCACTTGAGGGGTCCTTTTGTTTTATTTTGTTCTGATCTTTGTTTTCATTTTCTGGTCCCTGACCTTGTCAGAATCATCTCAGGTGAAATTTACTTAGGTCATGGTTGATATTTTTGACTCAGCTGGCTCATACAACCACTCTGCATTGAGCTAAATGACTAGTAGGAAGAATTCAACACAAAAGAAAGAATCGGGAATAGGACTCTCTGTCACAATGTTATAGAATATGGATTATAATTTGATGCCAGAAAGCCAATTTAGAAGCACAATTATAAAGTTGCTGGTGGCTCTGGAAAAAAGCATAAAGGACTCTAGAGACTTCAGAACTGGAGAATTTAGATGTAATCAGGGTGAAATTAAAAATCAATTAAATGAGGTATAGTCCAAACTGGATGTCTTAACAATGAGGGTTAAAGAGGTGGAAGAAAGAGTGAGTGACATAGAAGACAAGTTGATGGCAAGGAAGGAAGCTAAGGAAAAAAGAGGAAAAGAATTAAGAAACCATGAGGAAAGGCTAAGGGAAATAAATGATAGCCCTAGAAAGAAGAATCTACATATAATAGGGGTTCCAGAAAATGCCCAGAGAGTGCCAGAAAGCATATTTGAACAAAACATAGCTGAGAACTTCCCCAACTTGGGGAGCGAAACAGGCATTCAGATCCAGGAGATAAGGAGGTCCCCCCAAAATCAGTAAAAACCTTTCAACACTTCAACATTTAATAGTGAAACTTTCAAATTCCAAAGATAAAGAGAAAATCTTTAAAGAAGTGAGAGACAAGATATTCTTATCTTATATGGGGAGAAATATCAGATTAACAGCAGACCTCTGTTAACAGCAGACCACAGAGACCTGGCAGGCTAGAAAAGGCTGGCATGATATATATAAGGTACTAAATGAGGAAAACATGCAGCCAAGAATACTGTATCCAGCAAGGCTCTCATTCAGAATAGAAGGAGAGATAAAGAGCTTCCAAGATAGGCAGAAACTGAAACAATATGTGACCACCAAACCAGCTCTGCAAGAAATATTAAGGGGGACTCTGTAAAAGAAAGAGGAAGCCCAAAGAAATAATCAACAAAAACAAGGACTGAATAGATACTACGATGACACTAAATTCATATCTTTCAATAGTTACTCTGAATGTGAAGGGGCTAAATGATCCCATCAAAAGATGCAGAGTTTCAGACTGGATAAAAAAGAAAGACCCATCTATTTGCTGTCTACAAGAGACTCATTTTAGACGTACAGACACCTACAGCCTGAAAATAAAAGGTTGGAGAACCATTTACCATTCAAATGGTCCTCAAAAGAAAGCTAGGGTAGCAATCCTCATATCAGATAGATTAAAGTTTATCCCAAAGACTGTAGTAAGAGATGAAGAGGGACACTATATCATACTTAAAGGGTCTATCCAACAAGAAGACCTAATGAATATTTATGCCCCCAATGTGGGAGCTTCCAAGTATATCAATCAATTAATAACCAAAGTAAAGATATGCTTAGGTAATACTGCACTAAGAGTAGGAAACTTCAACACGGCATTTTCTGCAAATGACACATCGCCAAAGAAACAAGGGCCTTAAATGATACACTAGACCAGATGGACTTCACAGATATATACAGAACTTTCTATCTGAAATTCTCACTTTTGCATTACTTACTCTTATACCAAAAAATGTCCAAAATATCTTGTCCATTTAAATTTGAAATAATAGTGTTTTATCATGAAAATTCCAGGCTTACATTTTTTGAGAAACTATTGATCTTTGTTATCAGCATCTCTTAGAAAAATCACCAATTTTTCAAAAGCCTGAATAAGAGGTATCAAAGATGGTGGTGGGGAAGGAGGACTTTGTGTTCACCCTGCCCCATGAACACAACTAGATAACTATCAAATCATTCTAAATACTCCAGAAATACACCTGAAACTGACAGAACAAATTCCACAACTAAAGAGAGAGAAGAGACCACCTTAGAGAAGTTAGGAAGTGCAGAGACATGATTTAAAAGAGAATGGGTGACGGGCACGGAGGGGGACACTTGACGGGATGAGCACTGGGTGTTATTCTGTATGTTGGTAAATTGAACACCAATAAAAATTAATTTATAAAAAAAATAAAATAAAATAAAATAAACATCTGAGACACAAAAAAAAATAAAATAAAAGAGAAGTTGATCAAGTATGCTAAAGAGAAGAGGGAGCCAAGCACAAAAAGAATGTTTCCCCAAACCCATTGGCTTGGGAAAGAAGAGGGGCTTAATTTTGTGATTTCCTACAAATAGCAGGGCTTAAAGACTGCAGTTTTAAAGGTCAGTGGGCTTGGCTGGAAAAGAACATGAAGGGCACACGCACTGCTTCCTGAGAGAAAGCAAGCAAACAACTTGGGAGTAGACAGTGTGGAAAGAGCTAAGTGAGGAACCCATGGAGCACACAGTGGGGAGATTATTCACTCACCTTGGAGAGTGTTCCTGTGAGGCAGTGTTCACAGAAATGACTCTGTGAGGACAGGGAAGCTGGTTGGTACCATTTCCCTACCCTGCACCTCAGCATAAACACAGATCCATCAGTGTGAAGCAGTTCAATGATAACGCTGGCTGACTTACTTATTTTCACCAAACCCAGGTGGGACTCTCAGTCAAGCTTGTCTCAGTCCCAAAGTGTCAGGCCTCTCCCTGATAAGACTGATGCAAACCCAAGCCCACACTACTGTCTCTAAAGCATGGAGTTTTAAAGTTCAGCACATGTAACTGTGATAACCCCAGGAGGGCACTGTGCTGCTTTTGGAGATAAGGCACACAAACAGCGTGGTGGCAGACTGTGGAAACAGCATCTGGAAAATGCCTGGTGCACACAGTGGGGAGATGATCCAGTATTGTAGGAGCACTTTTCTAAGAGGAAGCATTTAGGGAGATGCCTCTCAGAATAAAGGATCTGGCTGGTGCCATTTCCTTCCCCTACCCCTCAACATAAAAACAGAACCACCTGTGGGAAGCAACTCAACATGAACACTGGCTGCCCAAGTTGTTTAAACTAAATCCCACCCACTTCCCCACTCCCATGGAAAAGCCCTTCTCAGTCAAGCTTGCTTCAGCCCCAGTGTGCCAGGCTCCTTCCCTATAATATTGACACAAACACCTTCCAAAACCATGTCTACCAACCATAGAGCTCTGCAGGGCTCATTTCAGGTCTCATTTCAGACCAGAGAATTCCTAATTAAAACTCACCACATCCAAGCCATGAACCAAAAAATGCCCATTGCAGGCAAGGAGAGCCTCTGAAGATAATTGGCCTGAAGGATAGAGCAGCCAAAACACAACAGCAGAGTGCACACACCACACACCAGAGACCCTCTTGAAGTGCCAGGCTCTGGGCATTAAATAACCTCTTTTTCATAAGGCAATTAATTCCAGGGTACATAAGTGGATTTTCTAACATACAGAAGAAAGCAGAGACTTAGACAAAATGCCAAATGGAGGAACATAACCCAAATGAAAACAAGATAAGGTCAGAGGCAGAGATCTAAGAAAACAGATATAGGTAACATTTCTGATGAAGAAATAAAAGCAACAGTACTAAGGATAATCACTGGGCTTGAGAAAAGAATAGAAGACATCAGAAAGTCCCTTACAATAGACATAAAGAGATAAAAAATAATCAATCACAGATGAAAGATATAATAAATGAGATTGGAAGTAGGCTTTATGTGATGAAGAGCAGGCTGGAAGAAGCAGAAGAACAAATTAGCGACCTAAAAGAAAATATATTGGAAAATAATGAAGCTGAACAAAAGAGAGAAAGAAGAATTAAAGAACATGAGAAAAGACTTAGGGAACTCAGTGCTCCACCAAACAGAACATTCATATTATAGGAGTCCCAGAAGAAGAAGAAAAGGCAAAAGGGGGCAGAAAAATGTATTTCAAGAAATAATAGCAAAAAACTTCTCTAATCTGGGGAAATAAACAGGTTTCAAATCCAGGAGGCACAGGGAACTCCCATGAAAATCAATAAAAGCAGGTGAACACTAAGATATATTGTAATTAAGTTTGCAAAATTTGGTGATAAAGGAAAATCTTAACAGCAGCAAGATAAAATAAGCCCTAAACTTACAAGGGAAAACACATAAGGCTAGCTAGGCATTTCTCAAAAGAAACTCAGCAAGGCAGAAGAGAGTGGCATGATGCATTCAAAATGCCAAATGGGAAAAATCTGCATCAAGGCTATCACTCAGAATAGGAGAGATAAAGAGTTTCCCACACAAACAAAAACTAAAGGAATTCGTGACAAGTAAACTAGCCTTGGAAGAAATACTAAAGGAGTCTCTGAGTGGGAAGGAAAGATCAATAGTGACAAAGACTAGAAAGGAACAGAGAAAACTCTCTAGAAACTGACAAATCAAGTAATAAAGTGACATGACATACATATCTGCAATAATTACTCTGAATTTATCAATGGACTAAATACTCCAAACAAAAGACTTAGGGTGTCAAATGCATAAAAAAGTAAGATCCATAGATACAATGCCGACAGAAGACTCACTTTAGACCTAACACCACTTGCAGAATCAAAGTGAGGGGGTGGAGAATCATTTATCCCCAAACTGGATGACAAAACAAGAGTTGGAATAGCAATAATTGTATCTGAAAACCTAGACTTTTTTGTTCTTCATTGCTTTTGTAATGCTTTGGTACTGGTACTACTGGCCTCATGGAATGATTTTGAATGTATTTCTTCTATTCCAATATTTGTAAGATTTTGATTAAGATTCCCACTAATTATGTTTTTAAATGCGTAGTAGAACTCACCAATGAAACTATGGGGCCATGGGCTTTTCTGTGCTGGGAGAGATTTGATTCCTAATTCAAATAGGAAATACTCTCGTTATTGGTCAAATAAAATTTTCTATTACTTTCACCCATGATTAAATTGTATTAATTTGTGCATTTTAAGGAATTATTTTTTTCTAAGTTATTTGATTTGGTGGTGTATAACTGTTTATAGTAATCAGTTATCACACTATGCATTTCTTTCTTTTTCAGGTTTTATTTAAATTGCTGTTAGTTAAGTTACCATGTAATATTAGTTTCAGAAGTAGAATTTAGTGATTAATCACTTATATAAAACACCCAGTGCTCATCACAAGAAGTTCCCTCCTTAATACCCATTCCCTCGCCCACCTCCCCATCCAGCAACCCTCAGTTTGTTCTCTGTAGTTAACAGTCTGTTTTCTGGTATGCCTTTCTTTTGTTTTCCTGCTATACATATCTGTTTTACTTATTTCCACATATGGGTGAAATCATATGGTATTCCTTTCTCTGACTATTTCCCTTAGCTCCATCAACATCATTGCAAATGGCAAGATTTCATTTGTTATGGTTGAATAATATTCCATTGTGTATATATACTACATTTTTATACATTCATCAGTCCCTGGACACAGGGGATCTTTCCATAATTTGGCTGTTCTTGATAATGCTGCTATAAACATCAAGGTGCATGTATCTGTTAAGATCACTACTTTTGTATCCTTTTTGTAAATACCTGATAGTGTAATTGCTGGATCATAGGGTAGTTCTATTTTAAACTTCATGAGGAACCTCCATACTGTTTTCTTTTTTTTTTCCATACTGTTTTCCAGAGTGACTGTATCAGTTTCCATTCTCACCAACACCTGTTGTTTCCTGTGCTCTGAATTGTAGCCATTCTGACAGGTGCAAAGGGATATCTCATTGTATTTTTGAATTTTATTTCTCTGATGATGAGTGATATTGAGCATCTTTTCATGTATCTATTAGCCATTTGTATGTCTTTGGAAAAGTATTCATGTCTTCTGCCCATTTCTCAACTGGATTATTTTATTTTTGGGTGTTGAATTTGATAAGTTCCTTATATATTTTGGATACTAACCCTTTACCAGATATGTCATTTGCCAATATCTTCTCTCATTCTGAAGGTTGCCTTTTAGTTTTGTTGATTGTTTCCTTAGCTGTGCAGAAGCTTTTTGTCTTGAAGTCCCAATAGTATTTCTCTTTTGTTTCCCTTGACTCAGGAGACATATATAGTAAGAAGTTACTACAGCCAAAGTCAAAGAGGCTACTGTCTGTGTTCTCTAGGATTATGAGGGATTCCTGTCTCACATTTAGGTCTTTCATTCATTTTGAATTTATTTTTATGTAAGGTGTAAGAAAATGGTCCAGTTTCATTCTTCATGGGGCTGTCCTGTTTTTCCAGCACCATTTGTTGAAGAAACTTTTTCTCACCAATTGGATAATTCTCCTGCTTTCTTGACAATTAGTTGACCATATACTTGTGGGTCCATTTCTGAGTATTCTGTCCTATTGATTATGTGTCTGTTTCTGTGCCAGTATCACACAGTCTTGATGACTACAGCTTTGTAATAATGTTTGAAGTCCAGAATTGTGATGCCTCCAACTCTCTTTTTCAAGATTGCTTTGGCTATTTGGAGTCTTTTGTGTTTCCGTACAAATTTTAGGATTCTTTGTGCCAGCTCTGTGAAAAATGCTGGTGGTATTTTAATAGACATTGCATTAAATGTATAGAATACTTTGGGTCCAGGTTGTTTTATTGCTGATCTTAATGTTTGTACCATTGTGTTTGGAAAATATACTTGGTATGATTTCAGTCTTCTTAATATGATATCTGTTATGTTTCCTTTTATGTGATTTAACCAGGGAATTCTTCTGTGTGTACTTGAAGAAAATAGGTATTCCATTTTTCTTGGATGGACTATTTTATATATGTATATCTTTTAGAACCAAGTATTTTGTTTTTTCTAGAACCAAGTATTTTGAAGTATGCTTAAAATAAAAAATATTCTTGTTGAAAAAAATTAATATCTTTACCTAAAAGTACTCATTTAAAATAAAACATATCAGAAGGGAGGTGGGTGGGGGAGGCTGAAATAGGTGAATAGGATTAAGAGTACACTTACCATGATGAGCACTGAGTAATGATGCATAAATTTTGAATTACAATTCAAAATAATAACTATTTTGAATTATTGTACACTTGAAACTAATATAGCACTATATGGTAACTATACTGGAATTAAAATTAAATACTTAATGACAAAGAAGAAACATAAGCCAACTCAACTAAAATCCAAATAAAAACAGAAATTAGTTCTTTCAAAAAGTCTAAATAACACAATAAGCAAAATCTGCTTCCTAATAACCTAGTTGAAAGTTCTAATCTTAGGTCTTTATTTTATTTCTAGGATTAATATTTGGATAATTGTGTTGTCTTCCCCTTTATGGAATCTGAAGTCCAACATGATTCCCATTTTTCTGGGGCACTTTCTGCTTGCTTCCCTTTCTACACTGTCCAGTCAGAGTAAAGGGAGAAAAAATTTTCAGGAGTAGAATCCTTGTTTGCTAAAATTTAGGCATAGATATATATATTTTGTGCTAATAAAGCTAACTTTTTAAAAATATTTTATTTATTTATTTATGAGAGACACAGAGAGAGAAGCAGAGACATAGGTAGAGGGAGAAGCAGGCTCCCTGCAGGAAACCTGATGTGGGATTCAATCCCTGGACTCCGGGATCACACTCTGCTCCAAAGGCAGATGCTCAATCGCTGAGCCACCCAGGCGTCCCAAAGCTAACTTTTTTTTTTAAACAGAGATAAATGCTAGCCAAACTAAACCTAATTTAGTCTGCCAATACATGTGAGGACTCATGGGTCTCATAAGCACTGGAGGGAGGGAGGCAGATAAAATGGGAAGGCCTTCTAAGTTATTATATCCTAAAACTTCCCAGCCAAAACTTGTAACCTAGAGTACTTTGCAAAAATCTCCTATAGTTTTCTCTTCACAGGCTGAACTTTAAATGAAGAGTAGCAGTATGCTTTCTAATAGTTAATGATATCAACTATTATTGCGAATCTGAGGACAAAACTTAAACATTAAACATTAGGTAGTTTACACATTTCATTGCTTGAATAACATGTCATTGAGTACGAAGTGCATAATAATATATATCAATGAAAGAAGAAGTTTGAAACTTTAGTGTCCAATAGAACCTTTGGAGGGGTTTGCCAAAGGAATAATCATATAAGTTATCAAAAACAAATTTTTCCAAAGATAGAGTAGAGGAGAATTCTGGGAATTAAGTCTCTAAATGGTTGATTATGGCTTGAAATAATTTCCCCTTTGTACTTTTTTTGAATTCACATTAAAAAACAACACTGCTTTTCCATTTTACTCAGGCCAATTTTGGACACAAAACACAAAAAATTCCTTTTTGTCTTGTTATTTTTAACACAACGGAGGAATATTATATTTTTCTAATGTTTCTAAAAGCATTATTAAACATTACTAAAAACAGAAGGGAATGAGAGCAAATAAGTAAAAAATTGAGCATTAAAAAATAATCAAGATGACAAACATCCATCTTCTCAATCTCTCATAGCTTATCTGATTCACAAACTTGATTTCACATGATCTGAGGAACTCAGTAGAAATTTCTTT
Source organism: Nyctereutes procyonoides (assembly GCF_905146905.1). Taxonomy (NCBI): domain Eukaryota; kingdom Metazoa; phylum Chordata; class Mammalia; order Carnivora; family Canidae; genus Nyctereutes; species Nyctereutes procyonoides. The sequence continues at coordinate 58,000,959 of NW_026575125.1, read as the reverse complement.
TTTGTAAATTTTTAGACTCACTACTTCACTTCCGTTTTCTTATTCGTGCCTTCCCTACTCTGCAGAGAGACTGTGTTATGTAGCTATTTTGGAAGAAAACAATGGAGGGAAAGTCAGATTATTATTGTTTTTATGAGTAATCATAAAATTTTTATATTTCTCTAGGAAGAGAAAAATAGAAAGGAGCATTGAAACCTCTAACTTCTTCCTCACTTGGGAAAGGCAAAAAGTTCATCTTTCACAGAACCAGAAAGAGTGAGGCCTCAGGAGGCATTTCTCAAAAATGTATTATGATATTCCAACATAAAATAAATGTAAAGTTAAAATAAGGGCTATTTTGTAGGTTTTAGATAGCCTAAAAATAGATTATCCTGGTGATTATAAAGACCCTCAAGGTATCACATTCACTTATGTTGTCTCATTATGCTACATCTGACATAAAACAATAATGATTCGTTCCATTTTTTCTCTCTGGCTTCATAATGTGATTTTGTTATATTACACATACAATTTGGTGAATCAAAATGATCAACACAATCATACTTTAGTAATCTGGAGAAATTCATCTATTTCTTTCAAAGCAATCATCTGATATGTGGTAATTTTCAAAGGAGTCGTCTAATATAGAACATATTATTATACTATTATGGCATAAAGCCAGGTAAAATATAGAAGAACATGAATTTGATGTTGAGATTAAACTGTGGCTTCCAGTTTTCAAAATTGATTCATCTTTTTTCCTCCATAAGTTTCCATGAAAACTGGGATGTAACTGGAACTTAATGGAGATTACTCAGAGAGGTCTATAGCTCATGGAAGTGCTAATACGATGTCTTACCTCAGCAATATCACAAAGCTTACAAACTTCTAAAATGGAGCTGAATTCAATCTTCCAAGATATATAAGGATCTTTTAATATCACCAGTTAGAGAGAATGAAAGGTAAAATATGGGACCTTAGGTATAATTTGAGATAAAACAGCTGATGTAGGACTCTTACCTCTTCCATTTCTCCCACATTATTTCAATGACTACTCTGTGTTTTTCTTTGGCCTCATGTTTAGATTACACTGTACTTAACATATCCTTGCTGCACAGATTTATCTGCATGTAGTAAAAATATGAACTGAAGTCCAGGCTATAAGACAGCATGGTTGCAAAAATTTTGAGTCCCTGCTCAATAAAAATTTCAGCTCACCTCACTAAAAATAATTATGTTCCTAGGAGTTCAAAGAATTTCACAATCTTTGAACTATAATAGATGTGTGGGGTGAAAAGTGAAGATGTTAAAAATCAGTTAGATTAGAGCTGTTTTCTTGATAAGAGATAAAAGTAGTGCAAAAGGTATAATGGAAATCATGTGGAAACCTAGATGCAGTTTTCAGTGTCTTGAGCAAACATAAAGTCCATCAAAGTGAATTATCTCCTGTGAGAGACTAAATACAAAGGCTAAATATAGGTGAACACTAAAATGAAAAGAAAGGATTTTCCCTTTTTCAAAACATTCTGCTATCCATTTGCTTCATCATTTAAATGTATTTTGAAATATTTGGGGGTGGTGGTGGAGGAACTCCAATACATAAAACCCATGAAACCAGATCTGGTCTGGTTTGAAACAAGCTGGGAGATCAAGAGCACTGTTGGTGGGTCTGTTATTTTTATCTTCTTTATTTTTTCTGGTCCCTTCTATGGAACCACATAGTTCTATAAAACACAGCTTGTAGATCTTTGCATCAGTCTAACCTGTTTATTTTGTATATGGATAAATACCTGAGAAGAAACAGGACCAGCGGTGTCAAGGTTATACCAGGTGTTTGGCAAGAGATAATTCTCTAGAATCAGACTACCTGAGTTTGTACCTAATTCTGATACTTAATAGCTGGGTGACCTTGAGTATTAACTTCATTTGCTTCAGTTTCTCAACCTGCGAAATAACAGATAAAAACAATGAGTTAGTGTACATTAAGTATTTAGATTAATACCTGGTATACACAGTATATGTGCATATAATGTATGTGTATGTCTAGGACTATAGCCCAGAAATTCTTTATAATATACAATGTTTCTTTTCATGTACTCCAAAACCAAAATCTCAAGCAATTTTTGGGCTATTCCTAGTGTTTCATCATGTGACTAGAGAAGTATTTTGTGAGTTTTTACATAAGCTGTGCTGAGCCTTGTTGTGAACAGACCATGATGGGCTTTGGAATCAAGCAAATCTAGTTTTGATCTCAGGCCCACTACTTGTAACTCTTTGTTCTCATGTAAGTTTCTTAATCTCTTTGGGCTTCAATTTCCGTATTTTAAAAATGGTGATAATACTGTCTCATGGAGCAGTGGCCATGGAACAGAACTTTTTAGGGGCCATAAGCATTACTCTGTGGGTGTGTGATTAAGTCCATTCAAGCCCTAAAAAGCAATAAATGTGAAGGAAAAAAGCAGAAAAGTTTAGGGTGATCTTAGATGCTCTAACCAGGAATAGTGGGTTAAAATGAGATAAAAGAAAGAGTAGACCAAGGAGAAGGAAAAATTGAAAGCATGCAGTATTAAACCACGGAATGATCATTCCTAAGGGAAGATGTGGAAGTCCCTTAGTTTGAGTCATTTCATATTGAACTGAAGTAAGGTAAAGTAGAATCTATCTGGGGAGCAATCTTTCCCTGGCTGAGAAACCAAAAAGATGAGCTAATAAGGGATTTGTATTTTTTTTTTTGAGCCAGGGGTGGAAATACCTTCTAGATGCACATCTGCACAGATTCTGAGCCAGCTGGGGATGAAAAGAAGAAGCAAAAGAAACCCACACAGAGAGAAAAAGAAAGAAGGAATGTAGAACCGAGGTAATAAAAAAGAACTAGGAAAGATAGATAAGGATAAAGACAAATGAATAGAGGGAGAGATGAGAAGAGAATAGAGTGAAGTGGAAAACAGGACAAAGAGAGAAAAGAACAATTGAGAAAGACAAATCAGAGCCTTGACAAAAAAGAGTGTTGAGGTGTTACTAGCCACAATGATGCTGATATCCACTGTTCATTAATGATACATTCCATTACGTAGGCCCTGCGACTTGGGACTTGGCATCAGAAGATAATTGGTTCCTAGCAGCTGATAAATAAACAAGCCCAAGCCTAGAGATGATCAGATGGAGACATCTTTTTTCCTCCCCACTAAAAGAAATGTTCGTTTTTTCCCCTCCTCTTCAAAAGGTAAACAATGCTTGTTTCCTAGAAACAGCTGTGAGTATAGGGAAGAATATCAGCTGTCTTTGCCAGACTCAGAGTTCATTCCAGAGAGCCAATTCCCTTTCCCATTATACTAGTTCTTTAGCCAACCTATTTGCAGAGATGAAGTTCCCCACCCAACATACCTGTGCCAAAGAAAGTAGGGGCTTTTGCTCGTTTTCAAAGTCCCCAGGCTTTGAACAATGAATTCCACCCTGGGATGGCATCATCTAAACACTCTTGTACAAAAAAAGAGCACATTTCTAAAACTTTTATTTGGAAAGTACTGAGAGCATTTGCATAAGACACTGACCATCTTATTGGCTTTTATATGTTCTATCTCTGGTTCTCTCTATACCCAGCCCCTCTCCCAATTTCTTACATAGCTCCTGCTGCTCTATCTGCACTTACCTTCAACTGCTCATTGGCTTTAATCATCTCTTTCCATCTCTTTTCACATGGCCCTAACAGGAAAAGTAGATGATTCTAGAGGTGATTGTAAAGGTTAGTAATCATTAGTCATAAGCCCTAGAGGTAATTACTCAGCAAACTATCTACCTCTTCCTACCTTGGGAAAGTTGTCCTTCTTTTTTTAAAATTTATTTTATTTTTTATTTTTTTATAAATTTATTTTTTATTGGTGTTCAATTTGCCAACATATAGAATAACACCCAGTGCTCATCCCATCAAGTGCCCCCCTCAGTGCCCGTCACCCAGTCACCCCCACCCCCCGCCCACCTCCCCTTCCACCACCCCTAGTTTGTTTCCCAGAGTTAGGAGTCTCTCATGTTCTGTCTCCCTTTCTGATATTTCCCACTCATTTTTTCTCCTTTCCCCTTTATTCCCTTTCACTATTTTTATATTCCCCAAATGAATGAGAACATATAATGTTTGTCCTTCTCCGATTGACTTATTTCACTCAACATAATACCCTCCAGTTCCATCCACGTTGAAGCAAATGGTGGGTATTTGTCATTTCTAGTGGCTGAGTAATATTCCATTGTATACATATACCACATCTTTTTTATCCATTCATCTTTTGATGGACACTGAGGCTCCTTCTGCAGGTTGGCTATTGTGGACATTGCTGCTATAAACATCGGAGTGCAGGTGTCCCGGCATTTCATTGCATCTGTATCTTTAGGGTAAATCCCCAGCAGTGCAATTGCTGTGTCATAGGGCAGATCTGTTTTGAACTCTTTGAGGAACCTCCACACAGTTTTCCAGAGTGGCTGCTCCAGTTAACATTCCCAGCAACAGTGCAAGAGGGTTCCCCTTTCTCCACATCCTCTTCTTTAAACTGTATCAGAGACCAAATTGTACTCAAGCCAGTGAATATAACAACACTAACAATAATAAAGTTGCATTTTTATGTGGCACTTTACAACTTCCCACAGAACTTTATATTCACTATCACATTTAAATCTCAACAACCTTGTTGTATTGTGTTTCAAATATTCAATTGGTACTTAAAGAAACAGAAAAGAAGGTACAGACTGAAAAAAAATGTAAATTTTGAATCTTGGAACCCAATCACAAGAATGCTGGGTTTAAGATGGAGTCTTCAAGTAGGCAATCAGATATTTGTCCAGTGGCCAGTGAACAGGACCAGCCTTATAAATGGTGGTATACAAGTATTCCCTGACTTGGAATTGTAGACCTCATGATTAAAATTCCTTTCCACTAACTTGACCACTGATATGAATTATTGACTCAGGATTTGAAAGGTACTTTGATAATTTGGATAATTTTATCCAATTCTTACCTGATATCTGACCCTCTCTACATTATTTCTATCAAATAGTAATTGGGTCTATCTTCAAAAACTTTCAGCAGCAGAAACCCACTAGTTTGTGAGGCACTGTATACCTCTAAAACTGAGCTAGATCCTTATATTAACTTGAAATCTGTCCCTTTATTAATGTGACTACCAAAGCCCACTACATCTGTTGAGTTGGGTTTGAAGTCATTTCTTTTCCCTACTAGAGCCCTTCAGACAGCTAAAAATGGAGACTCAAATCTTCTTGTGGTTCTTATGCTAGTTACTCATCCCTGAGCCCTTCTGCTCTTCTTCATGTAACATAGTTCAGAGTATCCTCAGCATCCTGGTTAGAGCCCTATGATGTCTCCAGCCTCTCTATGTCCCCCTAACATGTGACATTTAGCTCTGGGCACCACATTCCTGCTGTGCTGTGAAAGGTAAGAAGCATTGTGTGCCTGTCACCACCCACTTCCTGGATTTTGAATTCCTGTCCATGTAGCCCCATCATAAGACTGACTCACACAAAACTAGTAACTGGGAACTGCTTTAAGATATGTACATTTATCTTTCTGTGGAAGGAGAGGAAGGCGGGGGGTGGGGGTGAATGGGTGACGGGCACTGAGGGGGGCACTTGATGGGATGAGCACTGGGTGTTATTCTGTATGTTGGAAAATTGAACACCAATAAAAAATAAATTTATTATTAAAAAAAGATATGTGCATTTAATTGGGAAATCATTTTATATCTCCTGGAAAGATAACACCTTACTCAGCCTATTCATTTTCCTCCTTAAACCACTATTACCCTGAACAGAACAATTCCCAGTACTGTTAAACTTTACTGAGTTATTGTGTTTGAGTTGGAAGAGATTTTAGGAAACAGAGGCTCAGGGAGGTGAAAGTATCTACCTAAGATCACACAGGGAGTTAGCTGACAATAGTCTAGAACTCAGATTCCCTGAAGCACAGGCTAGAGCTGCTTTGGGCCTTAGAGGGATCAGCCTTAGATGACTCTTAAGCTCTTGACTTTTAGGATACAACGCATCAATGGAAAGATCCCCAAAAGCTGTCAAATATTTCTCTCCTGATCCAGCACCTTCCCCAAACCTTGTACACTATTTCCTGACTTCCCCCAAACAAAACATGGGTGAATCTTAGGATACATTAAAACAGGGCCGAGGGAATCCCAAGAAACATATGCATGTGCCAGAAATGCTGCCACCAGAAAATTTAAAACTATGCAGAGTATATGATACTTGATTGTTCCCATGCTCTTCAGGCTGATGCCATATACAAGACCTAAGGCAACTATTTATTGGGGGGAGTTCAACTAGACACTAGAGTGTAATAAGTATGTTCAAGCCTTAGATCCCTTATGGTAAACACAAAGTCTCATCAAAATAGCTTCTGTGACTCAGGCTCAAGCAGTCATGGGTGATTCTCCCCAACATCTCAAATTGTGGCAAGTGGCAAGAATCCAAAGGAGTTCAAGCAGTAGGTCCAAAAATCAGCATGTCCTTCAATTTTCATTCACTTTCCAAATGCTTCAAGATTCTATGGAGTGGTGAAATTTTGGAGTAAAAATGGCAAATTGAATGCACACACAAATTTCAATGCCTCTTGAAACCTCATTATAACTAGAACATTATAACTAGAATTTATGCTTTTTAAAAGCATAGATCCACAAAAATGAGAGAAATAGGAGAGAAGGCAGAACCAATTAAGTTTGATCAGCCCGAATACAGATGGATAGGTAGCAACCAGCTTAGCAGGCTCAAGAAAACATAATTCTATGATGGAAATAAGGGAAAGGTAACAAGTTTTATGCTGAATCATCCTCAAAAAAGCTCAGAAACTGTGGCCATAGTTAATTTGTCAGTAAGAAAATAGAAACAGGGAAATCATCAAATCGTTAACAAATTCAAGAAAATATTCCAGGACTGAAAGCCATAGATTTCTAGAAAAGGCCCACAGAGTGCCCATAACAATGGAAAAAAATAGATCTACAACAAGTGAAATTGTAAGATTTCAGAGTGCTTGCAGAAAAGAAAAAAATGCAGAGAAGAAAAAATGCTTCCAGAGAAATATGAACAGGCCACAAGAAAAAAAAAACAAACATCAAGAATTAGAATAACTACGTTTCTCAATGGGCAACACTGGAAAGCATATAATGAAGAAGCAGTACTTTCCAAATTCTGAAGGAAAGTTACTTCCAACCTTGAATTTTATGAGCAGTCAAATATTAGGGTATGATGAAAACACTTTCAGGTATGTAAATTGTGGATTGAATTATCTTCTCCTCAAATTCATATGCTGAAGTCCAACCCATTCATACCTCAGAATGTGACTTTATTTTAGAAATAAGATTGCTTAGGATAATTTTATTTACATGAGAGATCATACTGGAGTAGGTTGGGCACTTAATACAATATGATTGATACCCTTATAAAAACGGGAAATTTGTTTTTTTTTAATTTGAGAATGGTTGATACACAATGTTACATTAGTGGGATCCCTGGGTGGCTCAGTGGTTTAGCGCCTGCCTTCGGCCTGGGGCGTGATCCTGGAGTCCTGGGATCAAGTCCTGCATCAGGCTCCCTGCATGGAGCCTGCTTCTCCCTCTGCCTGTGTCTCTGCCTCTCTCTCTCTGTGTCTCTCATAAACAAATAAATAAAATCTTTAAAAAAACAATGTTACATTAGTTTCAGGTATACAACATAATGATTTGACAAGTTTATACATTATGCTATGCTCAGCACGAGTATACTTATCATTTGTCACCCTACAACAATATTATAGTACCCTTGACTGTAGTTCTTATGCTGTGACTTTTATTCCTGTAACTTATTCATTCCATAATTGGAAACTTGTGTCTTCTACTCCTTATCACCCATTTTGGCCATTCTTCCCTGTGGCAACTATCAGTTTGTTCTTTGAATTTATAGATCTGATTCTGCTTTTTGTTTGTTCATTTTTTAAGATTTCACATATAAGTGAAATCATATGGTATTTGTCTTGATCAGTCTGTCTTATTTCACTTAGTATTATACTAGGTCCATCTATGTTGTCATAAATGGTACAAATGCAATCTTTTTATGGCTGCATAATATTCCTGTGTGTATGTGTGTGTGTGACCTCTTCCTTATCCATTCATTTTACCAATAGATTAAAAAATTGACATTTGGACAGATACACACACAATGTGTGTGTGTGACAGATACACACACAATGAGAATGCCACATGAACATGAAGGCAGAGATTGAGGTAATGTATCTATAGGACAAAGAATGTCAAAGATTGTCAGCAATACATGAGAAGTTCGGAAAACTGTATGGAATAGTTTCTTCCTCACAAGCCCCCAAAGATCACACTTGTTGACACCCTAACTTTGGAATTATAGCCTCCAGCACTGTGAAAAAACAAATTTTTGTTGGATGAGGCATACATTTTATAGTACTTTGTTATGGCTGGCCTAGAAAACTAATATATAAAGTTTCCCAAAAAAATCTGCTACCATGCCTCATGTACCATCTAGAAGATGTACCCCACCAAAATTAGGGAATAAATGTGAAAAAGAAAAACATAGGATATTTAAAACTGAAAATAAAATACATGAAGGGATCTAAGGTAATCCCTAGAATAATGGTGAAGAAGGATCTCAGCTTTCAACAAATATTGAAAGCAACTAAAAAAATAAAAATAATACAAAATAAAAATAAAATAAAAAATAAAAAAAGAAAGCAACTGCTCTAGACTAGCACAGTGGAGTGCAGGATGGCCATGTCAAGGACAGTCATAAAGATTTCTGCTGCTATAAGACCATTTATTTTTGTAACCTGAGGACTGAATGCCCATTCTTTGTTAGATGTCTGTCTAATATCCCACTACTGCCCTTCCATATATCCGCACGTTGGTAAGCCTAAGTTTTCTGGGACTCATTCAAGGCTTTATACTCTCAGAGAAACTAAAGCCAGACCATGATACTCAAAGACTCTTTACAGCTTTCATCTGTGCCAGTACTGTCCTTCCCTTACACAATGTGGGCTGTGCTTGTTCTCAGTTTTCATACTGACAACCTTTCACATTTATTTATATTTAAACATTTGTTTAAAAATAACACAGTATTTGATAAAAGTGTAGTGTAGTACAGAATGGGAGAAGCAAATCAAGAAAGCTGAGGAAGACAAGATATGTCTAATGTTGAAAGCAACTGATTTTTTGTATTCTTTTCAAAACATTTTCATTCTTTAGTAGTCCACCTCACAGACCTATACACCCTTTTTGACATTGCAGACTTTCTTGATGACCTCAGTCCACATTGAAAGCTGAATTTGACACAGGATTTGAATTTTAAGGAAATGCAAAAGTAATAGTCTACCCCTCTGTGCTTAACAGGTTCAAAAACTGAGATGTTCTATAGGTATTAATACATGGGTATTAAATAGCCAAGATGGAACACTGACTGAGATCAGTCTGTAAACATGCCCTTTAAGTTGTTATGCTCTATTGTTTCCTCAGACCTAAAGTCTAGAAGGTGAATCTTCAAGAAAAGTGAGTCTACATAATCTAAAGAAAGTGAATATCTGGATTGGAGCACAGCTTGTGGTGAAGAACCCACCAAACATACAATGAAGCCTTTTATATGACATAAAATAGAAAGACATTCAGGAAGACCATACAAGGAACTTTGTAATTTTGTAAGACCTTAAACTTTTGTCTGTGTTCAAGTTTGCTAATTTTGTTTCCTTTATCCATTTTTAATGGTAAATAGCCTTAAAACACAAAGAACCAGTGAGTTTATTTGAAGAGATAGGGAGATAAAAGTTGGATAAATTATGTCTTACTTGTCTTTTTTCTTTAAAAAAATATTTATTTATTTATTTATTTATTTATTTATTTATTTATTTATTTATCTGATTGAGAGAGAGAGAGAGAGAGAGAGAGAGAGAGAATGCGAGCATGAGCCAGAGGGGAAGGCAGAGGGAAAATCAGACTCCCTGCTCATAGGGCTTGATCTAGGAACCTTGTGATCTTGACCTGAGCCAAAGACAGAGGCTTAACTGACTGAGCCACCCAGGCACTCCAAATGTCCTACTTTTCAGTTAGATACAGTTTGAAGAAGAGATTTTTCCCAAAATAAACTTAATAATGGTAGCTCTGATGGCATAAATACTATGATCTGGGAGTGGTGGAGTCTACATCTAATAAGGACATAAGAAAGATTAAGTTAAAGAGAGCTTCAACTAAAGAGAAAATCAGAGACTGAAGTGGTACATTTTACATCTTGAAACGTTCTGAAGCATTCTGGCCCACTACTTAGGTTATATTTGGAGTCCCCTGGCTACTCTTCTTTTATTGTACTATATTTTACATTTTGTTATGACAAAAATAGGAATCCTATAGTTCCTGTGCTACTTATTCCTTTTTTTTACATATTTTTTAATTGGAGTTCAATTTGCTAACATATAGCATAACACCCAGTGCTCATCCCATCAAGTGCCCCCCTCAGTGCCCGTCACCCAGTCACCCCCACCTCCGCCCACCTCCCTTTTCACTACCCCTTGTTTGTTTCCCAGAGTTAGGAGTCTCTCATGTTCTGTCTCCCTTTCTGATATTTCCCACTCATTTTTTCTCCTTTCCCCTTTATTCCCTTTCACTAATTTTTATATTCCCCAAATGAATGAGACCATATACTGTTTCTACTTCTCCAATTGACTTATTTCACTCAGCATATCCTCCAGTTCCATCCATATCGAAGCAAATGGTGGGTATTTGTTGTTTCTAATGGCTGAGTAATATTCCATTGTATACATATACCACATCTTCTTTATCCATTCATCTTTCAATGGACACCGAGGCTCCTTCCACAGGTTGGCTATTGTGGACATTGCTGCTATAAACATCGGGGTGCAGGTGTCCCGGCGTTTCCCTGCATCTGTATCGTTGGGGTAAATCCCCAGCAGTGCAACTGCTGGGTCGTAGGACAGATCTATTTTTAACTCTTTGAGGAACCTCCACACAGTTTTCCAGAGTGGCTGCACCAGTTCACATTCCCACCAACAATACAAGAGGGTTCCCCTTTCTCCACATCCTCTCCAACATTTGTGGTTTCCTGCCTTGTTAATTTTCCCCATTCTCACTGGTGTGAGGTGGTATCTCACTGTGGTTTTGATTTGTATTTCTCTGATGGCAAGTGATGCAGAGCATTTTCTCATGTGCATGTTGGCCATGTCTATGTCTTCCTCTGTGAGATTTCTATTCATGTCTTTTGCCCATTTCATGATTGGATTGTTTGTTTCTTTGCTGTTGAGTTTAATAAGTTCTTTATAGATCTTGGATACTAGTCCTTTATCTGATACATCATTTGCAAATATCTTCTCCCATTCTGTAGGTTGTCTTTGAGTTTTGTTGACTGTTTCTTTTGCTATGCAAAAGCTTCTTATCTTGATGAAGTCCCAAGAGTTCATTTTTGCTTTTGTTTCTCTTGCCTTCATGGATGTAACTTGCAAGAAGTTACTGTGGCCAAGATCAAAATCCTAGAGAACACAGGCAACACCCTTTTTGAACTTGGCCACTTAATCCTTTTCCATACCTGTCTGGAATGGATTTCTTTTTTCAAAAAAAGATTTTATTTATTTATTTGAGAGAGACCACAAGCTGGGAGAAGCATACTCCCTGCTGAGCAGGGAGCTCAACCCCACAACTCCAGGATCATAACCTGAGCTAAAAGCAGACGCTTAACTGACTGAGCCACTCATGTGCTTCTGGAATGGATTTCTGAGCATGGTGTAGTAGGTAGAAATTTGTAAACTAAATGTAGAAGAGTGATGAAAGACTAAGTGGATTTTTATAAATAGTGAAGATGGAGGCAGAGCAGAGCACTTGGTAATTTGGACTTTTTTTTTTTAGTTCTGTTGGCTGTGAACACTTATTTTCACAGACAAGCACTGCCTGCCACCAGCCAGAGAAGGCAGACACAAATTTAAGCCCTCCATGTGATGCAAGGGCAAGCCTCTGTTGGCTTCCAGTGAGGTTCTCAGGGTGATTCTGCAGAGGTGGCTCAGGCCCACCATTAACCCCTCTGAATGGGGAGGCAGGCTACTGGGCCAGGAGAGGGCAGAGGAGGGAGGTGGAGTCTGGGACCAGGCATAGTTCAGCTCACATGGGGCAGATGGTGTAAGCAAGGAGGTTATGGGGCAGTAGGGAGGGAAGACATAATTGCAGACCTCTGCCAGGGGTCCCCAGACACCCCCAGGATCCTCCTTCTGTCTTCCATAGCTGAGCACCCCACACTTGACAGTCTTCCCTGCACCCCTCTCCAAGCCACACAGCTGGGGCAGAGGGCAGAGCCAGATTCTTTGTGGAGACATGCTGGGTGGATGGCTGACCATTCTAGGCCTGTTTCGTCCACTTCAGAGAGGTCCCTTCAGGGTGGACTTTTAAAAATTAAATCAGGAAAGAAATCCCAAAAATAGAAACAAAAAAATCCAAGCTAAATGCAGTGGATTGAACTTTTTGATTAGCTGTGTCTGTTTCAGGTGGCAGACACCTGATAGCTAATTTCTCATTCCTTAAAGGTGATCATTATTTCCAAAAATTCCTGGGCACAAAAGATAGATTATTGGCTAGAAGAAGAGCAGCTTGCATTAAAAACATGTGCTCCCCTCTGGCAACTATCTGTTTGTTCTCTGTATTTATAGGTCTGATTCTGCTTTTTGTATGTTTATTCATTTGTTTCATTTTTATATTACACATATGAATTAAAACATATGGTATTTGTCTTTCCTCAGTCTGACTTATTTCAATTAGCATAATATCTTGTAGGTCTATCCATGTAGTTATAAATGGCAAGATATCATCCTTTTTATGGTTGTGTAATATTTTTATACATGTGTATCTCTCCCTCTCTGACACACACACACATACACATAAATACCACATCTTCCTTACCCATAATCTACCAGGAAATACTTAGGTAGCTTCCATATTTAAAAACAGGTATTTTAGAAGGAAGCTAAAATTTCATTTTAGAGGAAACAATAATCTCATACATCCATATAATAGATTATTCTATTTATTAAGATTTTTATCTAAAAATGTTTTAACTTATGTTGGAGAGGATGCGGAGAAAAGGGAACCCTCTTACACTGTTGGTGGGAATGTGAACTGGTGCAGCCACTCTCGAAAACTGTGTGGAGGTTCCTCAAAGAGTTAAAAATAGACCTGCCCTACGACCCAGCAATTGCACTGTTGGGGATTTACCCCAAAGATTCAGATGCAATGAAACGCCGGGACATCTGCACCCCGATGTTTCTAGCAGCCATGTCCACAATAGCCAAACTGTGGAAGGAGCCTCGGTGTCCATCGAAAGATGAATGGATAAAGAAGATGTGGTTTATGTATACAATGGAATATTACTCAGCCATTAGAAACGACAAATACCCACCATTTGCTTCAACATGGATGGAACTGGAGGGTATTATGCTGAGTGACGGAAGTCAATCGGAGAAAGACAAACAGTGTATGTTCTCACTCATTTGGGGAATATGAATAATAGTGAAAGGGAATATAAGGGAAGGGAGAAGAAATGTGTGGGAGATATCAGAAAGGGACACAGAACATAAAGACTTCTAACTCTGGGAAATGAACTAGGGGTGGTGGAAGGGGAGGAGGGCGGGGGGTGGGGGTGAATGGGTGACGGGCACGGAGGGGGACACTTGACGGGATGAGCACTGGGTGTTATTCTGTATGTTGGTAAATTGAACACCAATAAAAATTAATTTATTAAAAAAAATAAAAAATAAAAATGTTTTAACTTAAAGAGCATGTAAACATGCTTATTATATATAAGTGATAAAACTAGAATACTAAATTATATGTACCGTAAGATGATAAATATATTAATTTATATACCAAAAAAATACACTGGAGAGACTTGCTTCAACCTATTAGTAGTTCTCTCTTGTTTATAGAATTATAAAGGACGGTAATTATTTTCTTTAATCTTTTGTGTATTTTCCAAATTTTCTGTAATTAGCAGATGTATATTTTATAGCCATGGAAAAGTTATTGAAAAGAAAAAAAAATTAAAAAAAAAAACGAGGGGGAGAATCATGAGATACTTGACCTTCTTTTCCTATATAATCATGAAAGTCTGGGCAGAGAATTATTAAGGGATGGGTTCCAGGAAATCTCCCTTAGATGCAAATTATAGACCTAAATAAAAGTGACCTTTTTCAAGTAAAATACATTTGTTTCAATTGTAGGTGTTTTTCAAAAGCAAAGGATGGGAGGAAGGAATGATTTCTTTTCAGTGTAGCAATACTGCCACCAAAAGAAAAATATTAAAGAAGCCTCTATGGTAAGAGAGTGAGAAAAAGAGAGGAGATTTTAGAAAGATTTCATATTGGGCAGCCCCGGTGGCGCAGCGGTTTAGCGCTGCCTGCAGCCCAGGGTGTGATCCTGGAGACTCGGGATCGAGTCCCACATCAGGTTCCCTGCATGGAGCCTGCGTCTCCCTCTGCCTGTGTCTCTGCCTCTCTCTCTCTCTCTCTCTCTCTCTCTCTCTCTCTCACTTTCTCTCTCTCATGAATAAATAAAATAAAATCCTTAAGAAATAAATAAAAAGATTTCATACGTAGATTTTCTGTCTTTGTCAAAGTCACGCATCAGGAATCATAAAGTACCCAGTCTTATCCCCACCTCCCTTACCACTAAGCTTGTAATGACAGGCCTACTCGTGAGCTATTTAAGTGGCTGGATTAAGGGTTAGATCTCTGAGAGTCTGTGAGTCTTATTATTTATTATTTATTTATTTATTTATTTATTTATTTATTCTGTGAGTCTAAACCAGTGAAAATAGGAGACCCTGTAACAAAGGGATAGGATGATAAAATATGCTAAACAACATCTCTGGGGGGATTACCAAACAATACTTGTTAATTATGCTTCATGGAGAGCTAGGGTTTCAGTGGAAGTGGTTCGGGAAACTCATTTTTAACCGAAGAGCCCCAAGTTATATATTTTCTTCTGAATTTCCACATGTAATTTCATTTGAAGAATAATGAGAATATTACAACCACTGGCCTAGTGCATCACCAGATTTTGATGCTGGCTTTTATGTTTATAGGGTAATGATATATATGAAGTTCAGTTGGGTTTGTGGGAATAGGATGAAACACTTATCCCCCTCACTTGGTTTTCCCACAATTAGATGAAATCAGTGTGTCCCTAGATTCACTCATCTTTTGAAATACACTTTATATTCTGGGGATATTTTGGAAGTGAGAGGTAGAATTCAAGATGACATTGAGCTAGCCATACTACTATTGGGAATTCAAAATTGACTCCCCATGTACTCAAAGCACAAAGGGTATCAGGAAAAGAAAAGGCCTGAGTGTTTTAAACAGTGGAATGACATAATAGAGATTACATTTTCACTAGACTAAAGGTTTCTAAATCTCATCCCTAAAAAAGAAACACTTAGAAATAATAGTCAATTCTGTAGAGGGTCAGCTCTTCCAAAGACTAAAATAAATAAATCTAAAGTAATTAAAACTTGATAAAAGCACAGGAATAGTTGACAGAGCTGGACGAGACAGAGGTCTAAAACAGATCTAATTTTATGTAATTAAATAATATATATTACAAATCACTAAGCAAAATACGAAGTAAAAAATTATTGATATTGAAAAAACAAGCTAACCATTTGAAATAGTCCTTTAACTTCATGTTACACTGAAATAAATCCAGATAGTTAAATATATTATTTACCTTTTTTAGTTTTATTAAGTTTTTAATTTTAATTCCAGTATAGTTAACAGTGTTATGTTAGTTTCAAGCAAGCAGTATAGCAATTCAATAATTCTATACATTATTTTGTGCTTATCATGATAAGTATACTCTTTAATCCCCATCACATATTTCACTCATCCCCCACCCACCTCCTCTTTGGTAACCATCAGTTTGTTCTCTATGGTTAAAATCTGTTTCTTGGTTTGTCCCTCTATATTTTTTATTTGTTTGCTTTTTTTAGTTCTTAAATTCCACATATGGGTGAAATCGTAGGATATTCATCTTTCTCTGACTGATTTATTTCGCTTAGGATTCTACACTCTAGCCCCATCTGTATTGTTGCAAATGGCAAGATTTCATTCTCTTATGGCTGAATATTACGTCATTGCGTATAGTTGCATATATATATATATATATATATATATATATATATATATATATATACCATGTCTTCTTTTTTAAAGTTTTTACTTTAATTCCAGTTGGTTAACATATAGGTGTACATTATTGGACAATTCTGTATATCACTCAGTGCTCACCATACTGTTTACCAGAGTAGCTGTACCCATTTGCATTCCCTACAACAGTGCAAAAGGGTCCCTTTCTATCCATGACTTCATCAACACCTGTTGTTTCTTGTACATTGATTTTAGCCATTCTGACAAGTGTGCAGTGATATGTTATTGTAGTTTTGATTTGCATTCCTCTGATGACTGATTTGCATTCCTAAAGCATCTTTTCTTGTGTCTATTAGCCATCTGTATGTCTTCTTTGGTTAAATGTCTGTTCATAATATTTTGAGGAGGTAGGACAAGATGGAGGAGGAGTAGGGGTACTCAACTCACCTGGCTCCACCAACTTACCTAGATAACTTTCAGACCATCCTGAACACCAATGAATTCAAACTGAGATTTAAAGACAGAACAGCTGGAATGCTACAGAGAAAAGGGTTTTCAATTCTAACAAGGTAGGAAGATGGGAAAAAATGAAATAAAAAAGAAGCAAGTGGGGGAGGGGGCACTGTGAGTAGCCGGGCTAAGGCCGGCATGGAAAGCCTCGGGGACAAGAAAGCCCAGGCCCAGAGAAGCCGGAACTTTAAAAATCCACACCAGATTCTTCCAGAACAGAAAAGTACTCAGCAGAGAAATCGGGCAGAATTGGAGGAGGGGCGATGAAACATCCAGTTTCCCGGAGTCACTAATAAAGGCAGTGTGCCCAGGGGAAAGTGCACCACAAACTGTGGGCTGATCTCGGTAAAGGGGCTGGAGTGTGCACCTGGCGGGTCATCTGGGAGAAGCCAGTCGGTCAGGCGGGCTGCTCTGGACAGAGGTTTCTGCGCCCTGCTGCCTTCAGGAGCTGTAGCCCCGAGAGTGTGATTCCAGCAGCATAGGGCCCTGGAACCCAGGGCGCCATACCAGACACAGCCCATGACCCTGTGTTCCCCCTGAGACAGGCAGAGGTGGGGAGGGCACAAGACATGGAGGATACTCCTGCCCCTGGGCGCCCTGCAAGCTGTGCAGATCAGTGTGCCTGCACAGGCCCTGGAAGCATCTAGGCCAGAGGGGACTGGGAAACTGCATTCGTTACTGCAGGGAGCTGATTCTGGAGCTGGAATCTGGCTGCTGCCATTGTTGTTATTCCTCCTTGTTTCACCTTGTAACTGAGAGAGGCAGGACCACCACAGAACACAGGCGTCACAGGGTAAACAACTCCCACTGAGCCCAGCAAGTGACAGTGGGTGGGACATCTCCCCCAGGTACACACACTAGAGAATCAGCACAGCAGTCCCTCCCCCAGAAGACCAGCTGGAAGGACGGGGGGAACAGCAACTTCTTGACCAAGCAGCACTGGAAAGCTCCAGGGAAATTCAAGAGATTTATAGTATATAGAACTAGAGGAATCATCTAGGTGAAATTTACTTAGGTTGTGGTTAATATTCTTGACTCAGCCCACTCATATAGCCACTCTGCACTGAGCAAAATGACTAGAAGGAAGAAATCACCACAAAAGAAAGAATCAGAAACAGCAATCTCTGCCAAAGAGTTATAGAATTGGGATTACAATTTGATATCAGAAAGTCAATTCAGAAGCACAATGATAAAGCTACTGGTGGCTCTGGAAAAAAGCATAAAGGATTCAAGAGACTTCATGACTGCAGAATTTAGATCTAATCAGGCCAAAATTAAAAATCCATCAAATGAGATGCAGTTCAAACTGGAGGTCCTAATAATGAGGGTTAATGAGGTGGAAGAAAGAGTGAGTGACATAGAAGACAAGTTGATGGCAAGGAAGGAAGCTAAGGAAAAAAGAGAAAAACAAAAGACCACAAGGAAAGGTTAAGGGAAATAAATGATAGCCTCAGAAAGAAAAATCTACGTATAATTGGGGTTCCAGACAGCACCAAGAGGGACAGAGGACTGGAAAGCATATTTGATCAAATCATAGAGGATAAATTCCCTAATTTGGGGAGGGAAACAGGCATTCAGATCCAGGAGATAAAGACGTTCCCCCCAAATCAGTAAAAACCTTTCAACACCTCGATATTTAATAGTGAAATTTGCAAATTCCAAAGATAAAGACAAAATCTATAAAGCAGCAAGAGACAATATATCCCTACCTTATATGGGGAGAAATATAAGATTAACAGCAGACATCTCTACAGAGACCTGGCAGGCCAGAAAGGGTTGGCAGGATATATTCAGGGTTCTAAATGAGAAGAACATGCAGCCAAGAATACTCTATCCTGCAAGGCTCTCATTCAGAATAGGAGAGATAAAGAACTTCCAAGATAGGCAGAAACTGAAACAATATGTGACCACCAAACCAGCACTGCAGAAATATTAAGGGGGACCCTGTAAAAGAAAGAGGACACCCAAAGAAACAATCCACAAAAACGGGGACTGAATAGGTATTACAATGACACTAAATTCATATCTTTCAATAGTCATTCTGAATGCAAATGGGCTAAATGATCCCATCATAAGATGCAGGGTATCGGACTGGATAAAAAAGCAAAACGCATCTATTTGCTGTCTACAAGAGACTCATTTTAGACGTAAGGACACCTCCAGCCTGAAAATGAAAGGTTGGAGAACCATTTACTATTCAAATGGTCCTGAAAAGAAAGCTGGGGTAGCAATCCTCATATCAGATAAATTAAAGTTTATCCCAAAGAACAGTAAGAGATGAAGAGGGACACTATATCATACTTAAAGGGTCTATCCAGCAAGAAGACCTAAAAATCATGAATATTTTGCCCCTATGTGGGAGTAAAGTATATCAATAAATTAATAACAAAAGTTAAGACATACTTAGATAATAACACACTAATATTAGGAGACTTCAACATGGCACTTTCTACAAATGACAGATATTCAAAACACAACATCACCAAAGAAACAAGGGCCTTAAATGATACACTGGACCAGATGGATATCACATATATATACAGAAATCTCCATCCGAATGCAACTAAATACACATTCTTCTCAAGTGCACAGGGAACTCTTTCCAGAATAGACCAATACTGAGTCACAAATCAGGGCTCAACTGATACCAAAAGATAGGGATTGCCCCCAGCATATTTTCAGACCACATGCTTTGAAACTAGAACTCAATCACAAGAAGACATTGGAAGAAACTCAAATATGTGGACATTAAACAGCATACTGCTAAAAGATGAAAGAGTCAACCAGGAAATTAGAGAAGAATTAAAAAGATTCATGGAAACTAATGGAAATGAAGATACAACCATTCAAAATCTTTGGGACACAGCAAAAGTAGTCCTATGAGGGAAATACATAGCAATACAAGCATCCCTCAAAAAATTGGAAAAAACTCAAATATACCAGCTAACCTCTCACCTGAAGGAACTGGAGAAAGAACAGCAAATAAAACCTACACCAAGCAGAAGAGAGTTAAAGATTCGAGCAGAACTCAATGAAATAGAGACCAGAAGAACTGTAGAACAGATCAACAAAACCAGGAGTTGGTTCTTTGAAAGAATTAATAAAATAGATAAACCATTAGGCAGCTTTATTAAAACAAAAGGGAAAAGACTCAAATTAATAAAATCATGAATGAAAGAGGAAAGATCACAACCAATACCAAGGAAATACAAACAATTTTTAAAATGTATTATCAGCAGCTATACGCCAATAAATTAGGCAATCTAGAAGAAATGGATGCATTTCTGGAAACATCACAAATTACCAAAACTAGAACAGGAAGAAATAGATAACCTGAACAGGCCAATAACCGGGGAGGAAATTGAAACAGTCATAAAAACCTCCCAAGACACAAAAGTCCAAGGCCAGATGATCCTCTGTCCAGAACCATATGATCTTCTCAAGAGATGCAGAGAAAGCATTTGACAAAATACAGCATCCATTCCTGATAAAAACTCTTCAGAGTGTAGGAATAGAGGGAACATTCCTCAACATCTTAAAAGCCATCTATGAAAATCCCACAGTGAATATCATTCGTGATGGGGAAAAATTGAGAGCCTTTCCCTTAAGATCAGGAACGTGACAGGGATGTCCACTCTCACCACTGCTATTCAACATAGTACTAGAAGTCTTAGCCTCAGCAATTAGACAAGAAAAAGAAATTCAGATTGGCCAAGAAGTCAAACTCTCCCTCTTTGCAAATGACATGATACCGTACATAGAAAACCCAAAAGTCTCCACCCCAAGATTGCTAGAACATATACAGCAATTCAGCAATGTGGCAGGATACAAAATCAATGCCCAGATATCAGTGGCATATCTATACACTCACAATGAAACTGAAGAAAGAGAAATTAAGGAGTCAATCCCATTTACAATTGCACCCAAAAGCATAAGATACCTAGGAATAAACCTAACCAAAGAGGTAAAGGATCTATACCCTAAGAAGTACAGAACACTTCTGAAAGAAATTGAGGAAGATACAAATAGATGGAAAAATATTCCATGCTCATGGATTGGAAGAATTAATATTGTGAAAATGTCAGTGCTACCCAGGGCAATTGACACGTTCACTGCAATCCCTATCAAAATACCATGGGCTTTCTTCAGAGAGTTGGAAAAAATCATCTTAAGATTTGTGTGGAATCAGAAAAGACCCTGAATACCCAGGGGAATATTGAAAGAGAAAACCAGAGGCAAGGGCATCACAATGCCGGATTTCAAGTTGTATTACAAAGCTGTGATCATCAAGATAGTGTGGTACTAGCACAAAAACAGACACATAGATTAATGGAACAGAATAGAGAACCCAGAAATGGGCTCTCAACTCTGGTCAACTAATGTTCGATAAAGGAGGAAAGACTATCCATTGGAAGAAAGACAGTCTCTTCAATAAATGGTGCTGGGCAAATTGGACATCCACATGCAGAAGAATGAAACTAGACCATTTTATTACACCATACACAAAGATCAACTCAAAATGGATGAAAGATCTAAATGTGAGACAAGAATCCATCAAAATCCTAGAGGAGAACACAGGCAACATCCTTTTTTAACCTGGGCACAGCAACTTCTTGCAAGATATATCTATGAAGGGAAACAAAAGCAAAAATGAACTATTGGGATTTCATCAAGATAAAACGCTTCTGCACAGCAAAAGAAACAGTCAACAAAACTAAAAGACAACCTACAGTATGGGAGTAGATATTTGCAAATGACATATCAGATATAGGGCTAGTATCCAGACATGTAAAGTCCTTATTAAAGTCAACACCCAAGAAACAATCCCATCATTAAATGGGCAAAAGACATGAACAGAAATTTCACCAAAGAAGACCCACACATGGCCAACAAGCACATGAGAAA
Organism: Nyctereutes procyonoides; assembly: GCF_905146905.1. NCBI lineage: Eukaryota > Metazoa > Chordata > Mammalia > Carnivora > Canidae > Nyctereutes > Nyctereutes procyonoides. The sequence goes on along the minus strand of NW_026575125.1, from coordinate 57,979,373 downwards.
GTGCTCCGCATCACTTGCCATCAGGGAAATACAAATCAAAACCACAATGAGATATCACCTTACACCAGTGAGAATGGGGAAAATTCACAAGACAGGAAGCAACAAACGTTGGAGAGGATGTGGAGAAAGGGGAACCCTCCTGAACTGTTGGTGGGAATGTGAACTGGTGCAGCCACTCTGGAAAACTGTGTGGAGGTTCCTCAAAGAGTGAAAAATAGAACTACCCTATGACCCAGTAATTGCACTGCTGGGGATTTACCCCAAAGATACAGATGCAGTGAAATGTCAGGACACCTGCACCCAAATGTTTGTAGCAGCAATGTCCACAATAGCCAAACTGTGGATGGAGCCTTGGTGTCCATTGAGAGATGAATCGCTAAAGAAGATGTGGTCTACATATACAATGGAACATTACTCAGCCAGTAGAAACGATGAATACCCACCATTTGCTTCAACATGGGTGTAACTGGAGTGTACTATGCTGAGTGAAGCAAGTGAATTGGAGAAGGACAAACATTATATGGTTTCATTCATACAGGGAATATAAAAAATAGTGAAAGGCATTAAAGGGGAAAGAAGAGAAAATGAGTAGGAAATATAAGAGAAGGTGACAGAACATCAGAGACTCTTAACTCTGGGAAATGAACAAGGGGTAGTGGAAGGGGAGGTGGGTGGGGGGATGGGGTGATTGGGTGATAGGCACTGAGGGGGGGCACTTGACGGGTTGAGCACTGGGTATTATACTATATGTTGGCAAATCGAACTCCAATTTAAAAAATATACAGAAAACCCCCAAACAAAAAGCAAAATCCGGAACTTCCCTTCTCCTACCCTTGGGCCCCTTTATACAGGCTCGCACATGAGTGACCCTGATCAGGGTCTTCTCAGGAGCTCCTCTCCTTTCAAGTCTTGGACCTGCATCTCAAGTCCAGGGTGTCCCGTGCCACTTCCTCACCCCAAGGTTCTGTGGGATCCAGCACCAGCTTTCAGTCCTAGCCAACAAGTTCCTCTCCCTGTAGCACACACCCACCTCATCACCTCCCTTCTTCTAGAGTAGGCGTGTGGGGCTCAATGAATCCCATACTGAAAAGAACCCGGAGCCAAGTCAGGCCCAGGGTTCAAACCTCAGCTCTGAGCTCAGCTCTTTGTGGCTTCAGGCAAGTCACGTCACCTCTCAGACCCTGCCCTTTCAAAGCACTGCTCCGCATTCATAGCTGGGTCTTGATAGTACAGCAGGCCCCAGGTGAGACCACACAATTCTTAGATTTCCTAGCTTTCACATGCCAGGTGAAGAGAAATAGTTTTCACCTGCCCCATTCTTCCTTGCTCCTAACAGATTCCAGCACCTGCTGGCGGAATTCCTTAGCAAAGATCTAAGTCAGTTAACTGAGAAGAGAAGCAAAGTGATGTTGTCATTGAGAGGCTTGGTCTTCAAGCTGCCCTGCTTCAGAGGTGTCTAAGAATAGAGAGCACATTTGCTTGAGGTTTTTGACCTCTTGTGTGTTAATAAAACACCTAATCCAGCCCAGGTGAGTGCAGAAAGCCTTCCATAGGAGGCTTGGAGCTGGTCAAGCAGTGAGAGGAAGAGGCTTGCAGACAAGACACGGGCCAGGGCCTGGAGGTCAGAGGGCATTAGCTTTCTAAGAGGTGAATCTATTCACAAGGCTGAAGATACCTGCTAATCATGGTGACAGACTCCCAAATCTACACCCACCACACACCTGTCCTCTCCCCTAAATGCCGGATGTAGGCCTGTGGAGGTTAGACTTGGCATAAACTCAAAGTGATCAAAGCCAACTCCTGATGTTCTTTCTCAAGTTAAACATCAGACTACAGAACATGTGCATTTAATCACCCCACATGACTTTCCAGGGGGGCTTGCTGCCAGCTGGCATCCCAGCTTCAAAGAATCCCCAGTGCTCCAGGGATAGGACTGGCATAACGGATGGAGAAGGATGCATGCAGCATGCCTGGGGAGAATCAGCAAATGGGAGAATGTGAGAGATGGTGGGCAAAGCTATGAACGTCAGGAAGTATGAGGGCGTCAGGTGTCTGACATGTGATCTCTCCCCGGACGCCTCCCACAAGCCTCCTTTGAGTCCACTAAACTCACAGAGGCCTAGTGTGAATTGTGTTAATGTTTTTTTGTGGTTGTTGCTGTTTAACAAAAATCTAGTTTGTCTGATATAAGGATGGGTACTCCAGCTTTCAATGGGTCTTGGTTTTTTATCCATTCTGATACCCTGTGTCTTTTGATCGGAACACTTAGTCCATCTACATTCAGAATAATTATTGAAAGATATGAATTTTCTGCTTTTTCTATTACTTATAATGTTGCTGTTACTGTAGACTATCTCTGTTCCTTTCTGGTCTTTATTACTTTTGGGCTCTCTCCCTGCTCAGAGGACCCCTTTTAATATTTCTTGCAGTGCTGATTTAGTGTTCACAAACTACTTTAGTTTTTGTTTGTCCTGGAAACTCTACCTTCTATACTGAATGACAGCTTTGCTGGATAAAGTATTCTTGGCTGCATATTTTTCACATTTGGCATGTTGTTTATATCATGCCAGTGCTTTCTGGCTTGCCAGATCTCTGTGGACAGGTCTTCTGACAACCTATGTTTCTAGACTTGTAGGTTAAGGATCTCTTGTCCTGAGCTACTTTCAAGATTTTCTCTTTATTTTTGTAATTTCCAAGTTTCACTATCATATGTCATGGGATTGACCTATTTTTGTTGATTTTGAGGTGAGTTCTCTGTGTCTCCTGGACTTGAATGTGTTTCCTTCCCCAGATTTCCTCCACTCAGCTATAATTTGTTCAAATAAACCTTCTGCCCTTTTCCCCCTCTGCTCCACACTTTCTAGAACTCCTATAATGAGGATATTATTTCACTTTATGAAACCACTGAGTTTCTTAGGCCTACCTTCATGATGTAATAATTTTCTTTCCAACATCCTTATTTTTCATCATTTTTTATCTTGTATATCACTAATTTGCTCTTCTGCTTCATTCATTCTCATTTTTATGGCCTCCACTTGGGACTGCATCTCAGATGATATCATTTTTAATTTTTCCTGACTAGGTTTTAGTTCTTTTATCTCTACAGTAATGGATTCTCTAGTGTCTTCTATGCTTTTCTCCAGGCCCCGATAGTTTCCTTATAATTGTTGCTTTAAATTCTAGTTCAGACATCTTACATCAGTATTGATGAAATCCCTGGCAATGAGTACTATCTCCTGCTCTTTCTTTTGGGGTGAATTTCTCCATCTTGTCATTTTGGTCAGTAAAGAAAAGAAAGAAAGAGAAAAAAACACAATAACAATAACAACAACAGGAAAAGAAAAGCTGATCCTGGATGTATTTTGGTCTGCTTCTTAAAAGAAACTAGCCACCAAAATAAGAAAGAAAGAAAAACATGTAAAAATGAAAATAAAATAAAATAAAATAAAATAAAAATATACTTATAAAGTATATATAAAAATTAAAAAAGAATAAAAATGATATTGAAAAAATAAGAAAATAACTGAAAAATCATACTAAAAACTAACGAATAAAAATACAAAGAATGCTATATAATTCTTTCCCCAAGAACTGATGTTTTGCCATCCTGTATGGTCAATAAACTTGGTGAAAGTGAGTTGTTTTTGCCTGTTGTGCTGATTTGCTGGTGGATTTGCCATGGTGGAAATGTTCCTCCAGTGCACTGAGAGGCAGGGCTCGGTATAAGCAGCTCCAGACTCCATTAGATGGAGTTGTTTTGTCCCTGAAGGCTTTCAGGACTGATAGGTGGGATGAATGTGCCTGTGCCCCACTCTATAGCCCTGGCGCTTAAAATTTTGCACCACCACTCTTTAGTGAGCCCTCATAAGGAAAAAAAAGAAGAAATCACTCTTGTCTCTCTGGTTCCTGTCAGAACTCTTTTCACCTGGCCTCTGACCCAACACTCTCACCTGAGGCATGTGACTGAGTTTTAAAACTCCAAATTTTAGGGACTTTCCTGGTGGAACCCATGCTGTTCCTCCCAGGGGAAAGGGGAGTTCACCACACTTTTACTTTCTGCTGGACCCATCCCAGGAAAGCAGTTGCCTGACTATGCATTGATTCACAGTTTATGGCAATGCAGAGCAGAAAGCCAGCACCTAAATTCACTGTTGGCTTCCATGTTCTGATGCCTAGGAACTCTGCCACACTCAAGCACCACCTGTTCTTGTTGTGACACTAGGGATTCCTTACTCTTGCCGATGCTCTTTCCTTTTCACGCAAATTGTCCCATTTCTTATTTCTTGTAGGGCTAGGTTAGTGGTTCTAAATTCCTTCAACTTTTGTTTGTCTGAGAAACTGTTTATCTCTCTTTCTATGTTTAATGATAGACTTCCTGGATAGAGTATTCGTGACTGAGGACATTTTCTTTTGGCAATTTGAGTATATCATGCCACTTTCTTCTGGCCTGCAAAGTTTCTCCTAAAAAATCTGCTCATAGGGCAGGCAGGGTGGCTCAGCAGTTTAGCGCCACCTTCAGCCCAGGGTGTGATCCTGGAGACCTGGGATTGAGTCTTATGTCCGGCTCCCTGCATGGAGCTGGCTTCTCCCTCTGCCTGCTTCTCCCTCTGCCTGTATCTCTGCCTCTTTCTCTCTCCGTCTCTCATGAATGAATAAATAAAATTTAAAAAAATCTGCTCATAGTCTTATGGGCTTCTCTTGTACATAACTGCTTTCTTTTACTGCTTTTAAAATTCTCTCTTATCACGACTTTTTGCCATCTTAATTTCTATTTGTCTTGGTGTAGATGTGTTTGGGTTGATTTTGTTAGGGGATCTCTTTGCCTCTTGGATTTGAATATCTATTTCCTTCTCCAGATTTGGGAAATTTCCAGCTATTATTTCCTCAAATAGGAGGAGGGGCAAGATGTCGGAAGAGTAGGGTCCCCAAATCACCTGTCCCCACCAAATTACCTAGATAACCTTCAAATCATCCTGAAAATCTACGAATTCGGCCTGAGATTTAAAGAGAGAACAGTTGAAACGCTACAGTGAGAAGAGTTCCTGCTTCTATCAAGGTAGGAAGACGGGGAAAAAGAAATAAAGAAACAAAAGGGAGGAGGGGCAAGATGGCGGAGGAGTAGGGTCCCCAAATCACCTGTCCCCAACAAATTACCTAGATAACCTTCAAACCATCCTGAAAATCTATGAATTCGGCCTGAGATTTAAAGAGAGACCAGCTGGAATGCTACAGTGAGAGGAGTTCACGCTTCTATCAAGGTAGGAAGACGGGGAAAAAGAAATAAAGAAACAAAAGGCCTCCGAGGGGGAGGGGCCCCGCGAGGAGCCGGGCTGAGGCCGGGGCGAGTGTCCCCAGGACAGGAGAGCCCCGTCCCGGAGGAGCAGGAGCTGCACCAACCTTCCCGGGCGGGCGGAAAGGGGCTCGCAGGGAGTTGGAGCAGGACCCAGGAGGGCGGGGATGCCCTCGGGCTCCCGGGGACACTAACAGACACCTGCGAGCGCAGGAGAGTGCTCCGAGCTCCCTAAGGGCTGCAGCGCGCACCGGAGCAGTTCGGAGGAGCTCGGGAGCGGCTCCAGGGAGGGAGCTGCGGGGCGGGAGCGCAAATCCAACAACACAGGCCCGGGAGCACAGGGCGCCGGGACACAGCCCAGGATCCGGCCTCCCCCCGGGACAGGCAGAGGCCGGGAGGGCCCAGGACAGCAAGGACGCTCCTGCCCCGAGCTGAGCAGATCAGCGGCCCCGCCCCGGAGCCTCCAGGCCCTGCGGACGGTGAGCCAAGAGCCCCGAGCCCCGTAGTTCCTGCGGAGACTGAATCCAGGCTTCCAGAGTTGCCATAGCAACTGCCGCTGATCCTCCTGAGACCTCACGGGGTAAACAACCCCCGCTGAGCCCTGCAGCAGGCTGGGGCAGAGCAGCTCCCCCAAGTGCTAACACCTGAAAATCAGCACAGCAGGCCCCTCCCCCAGAAGACCAGCTGGACGGACCAGTTCCAGGGGAAGTCAAGGGACTTAAACTCTACAGAAATACTCCCCCGTGTTTTTTTTTCTTTTCTTTTTTCTTTTCTTTTTGATTTCTGATTGCTTCCCCCACCCCCCTTTTTTTTCCACCTTTCTTTCTTTTTCTTTCCCTTTTTCTTCTCTTCTTTCCTTTTTCTTTTCTTTTTCTTTTTTCTTTTTCTCTTTTCTTTCCTTCTCTCTCTTTTCTCTCATTTTCCCAATACAATTTGTTTTTGGCCACTCCGCACTGAGCAAAATGACTAGAAGGAAAACCTCACCTCAAAAGAAAGAATCAGAAACAGCCCTCTCTCCCACAGAGCTACAAAATCTGGATTACAATTCAATGTCAGAAAGCCAATTCAGAAGCACTATTCTACAGCTACTGGTGGCTCTAGAAAAAAGCATTAAGGACTCACGAGACTTCATGACTGCAGAATTTAGATCCAATCAGGCAGAAATTAAAAATCAACTGAATGAGATGCAATCCAAACTAGAAGTCCTAACGACGAGGGTTAACGAGGTGGAAGAACGAGTGAGTGACATAGAAGACAAGTTAATGGCAAAGAGGGAAACTGAGGAAAAAAGAGATAAACAATTAAAGAACCATGAAGACAGATTAAGGGAAATAAATGACACTCTAAGGAAGAAAAATCTACGTTTAATTGGGGTTCCCGAGGGCGCCGAAAGGGACAGAGGGCCAGAATATGTATTTGAACAAATCCTAGCTGAAAACTTTCCCAATCTGGGAAGGGAAACAGGCATTCAGATCCAGGAAATAGAGAGATCCCCCCCTAAAATCAATAAAAACCGTTCAACACCTCGACATCTAATAGTGAAGCTTGCAAATTCCAAAGATAAAGAGAAGATCCTTAAAGCAGCAAGAGACAAGAAGTCCCTGACTTTCATGGGGAGGAGTATTAGGGTAACAGCAGACCTCTCCACAGAGACCTGGCAGGCCAGAAAGGGCTGGCAGGATATATTCAGGGTCCTAAATGAGAAGAACATGCAACCAAGAATACTTTATCCAGCAAGGCTCTCATTCAAAATGGAAGGAGAGATAAAGAGCTTCCAAGACAGGCAGGAACTGAAAGAATATGTGACCTCCAAACCAGCTCTGCAAGAAATTTTAAGGGGGACTCTTAAAATTCCCCTTTAAGAAGAAGTTCAGTGGAACAATCCACAAAAACAAGGACTAAATAGATATCATGATGACACTAAACTCATATCTGTCAATAGTAACTCTGAACGTGAACGGGCTTAATGACCCCATCAAAAGGCGCAGGGTTTCAGACTGGATAAAAAAGCAGGACCCATCTATTTGCTGTCTACAAGAGACTCATTTTAGACAGAAGGACACCTACAACCTGAAAATAAAAGGTTGGAGAACCATTTACCATTCAAATGGTTCTCAAAAGAAAGCAGGGGTAGCCATCCTTGTATCAGATAAACTAAAATTCACTCCGAAGACAGTAGTGAGAGACGAAGAGGGACACTATATCATACTTAAAGGATCTATCCAACAAGAGGACTTAACAATCCTCAATATATATGCCCCGAATGTGGGAGCTGCCAAATACTTAAACGAATTATTAACCAAAGTGAAGAAATACTTAGATAATAATACACTTATACTTGGTGACTTCAATCTAGCTCTCTCTACCCTTGATAGGTCTTCTAAACACAACATCTCCAAAGAAACGAGAGCTTTAAATGATACACTGGACCAGATAGATTTCACAGATATCTACAGAACTTTACATCCAAACTCAACTGAATACACATTCTTCTCAAGTGCACATGGAACTTTTTCCAGAATAGACCACATACTGGGTCACAAATCGGGTCTGAACCGATACCAAAGGATTGGGATCGTCCCCTGCATATTCTCAGACCATAACGCCTTGAAATTAGAACTCAATCACAAGAAGAAGTTTGGAAGGACCTCAAACACATGGAGGTTAAGGACCATCCTGCTAAAAGATAAAAGGGTCAACCAGGAAATTAAGGAAGAATTAAAAAGATTCATGGAAACTAATGAGAATGAAGATACAACTGTTCAGAATCTTTGGGATGCAGCAAAAGCAGTCCTGAGGGGAAAATACATCGCAATACAAGCATCCATTCAAAAACTGGAAAGAACTCAAATACAAAAGCTAACCTTACACATAAAGGAGCTAGAGAAGAAGCAGCAAATCGACCCGACGCCCAGCAGAAGAAGAGAGTTAATTAAAATTCGAGCAGAACTCAACGAAATTGAGACCAGAAGAACTGTGGAACAGATCAATAGAACCAGGAGTTGGTTCTTTGAAAGAATTAATAAGATAGATAAACCATTAGCCAACCTTATTAAAAAGAAGAGAGAGAAGACTCAAATTAATAAAATCATGAATGAGAAAGGAGAGATCACTACCAACACCAAGGAAATACAAACGATTTTAAAAACATATTATGAACAGCTCTACGCCAATAAATTAGGCAATCTAGAAGAAATGGACGCATTCCTGGAAAGCCACAAACTACCAAAACTGGAGCAGGAAGAAATAGAAAACCTGAACAGGCCAATAACCAGGGAGGAAATTGAAGCAGTCATGAAAAACCTCCCAAGACACAAGAGTCCAGGGCCAGATGGCTTCCCAGGGGAATTCTATCAAACGTTTAAAGAAGAAATCATACCTATTCTACTAAAGCTGTTTGGAAAGATAGAAAGAGATGGAGTACTTCCAAACTCGTTCTATGAGGCCAGCATCACCTTAATTCCAAAACCAGACAAAGACCCCACCAAAAAGGAGAATTACAGACCAATATCCCTGATGAACATGGATGCAAAAATTCTCAACAAGATACTAGCCAATAGGATCCAACAACACATTAAGAAAATTATTCACCATGACCAAGTAGGATTTATCCCCGGGATGCAAGGCTGGTTCAACACTCGTAAAACAATCAATGTGATTCATCATATCAGCAAGAGAAAAACCAAGAACCATATGATCCTCTCATTAGATGCAGAGAAAGCATTTGACAAAATACAGCATCCATTCCTGATCAAAACCCTTCAGAGTGTAGGGATAGAGGGAACTTTCCTCGATATCTTAAAAGCCATCTACGAAAAGCCCACAGCAAATATCATTCTCAATGGGGAAGCACTGGGAGCCTTTCCCCTAAGATCAGGAACCAGACAGGGATGTCCACTCTCACCACTGCTATTCAACATAGTATTGGAAGTCCTAGCCTCAGCAATCAGACAACAAAAAGACATTAAAGGCATTCAAATTGGCAAAGAAGAAGTCAAACTCTCCCTCTTCGCTGATGACATGATACTCTACATAGAAAACCCAAAAGCCTCCACCCCAAGATTGCTAGAACTCATACAGCAATTTGGTAGCGTGGCAGGATACAAAATCAATGCCCAGAAATCAATGGCATTCCTATACACTAACAATGAGACTGAAGAAAGAGAAATTAAGGAGTCAATCCCATTTACAATTGCACCCAAAAGCATAAGATACCTAGGAATAAACCTAACCAAAGAGGTAAAGGATCTATACCCTAAAAACTATAGAACACTTCTGAAAGAAATTGAGGAAGACACAAAGAGATGGAAAAATATTCCATGCTCATGGATTGGCAGAATTAATATTGTGAAAATGTCAATGCTACCCAGGGCAATTTACACGTTCAATGCAATCCCTATCAAAATACCATGGACTTTTTTCAGAGACTTAGAACAAATTATTTTAAGATTTGTGTGGAATCAGAAAAGACCCCGAATAGCCAGGGGAATTTTGAAAAAGAAAACCATAGCTGGGGGCATCACAATGCCAGATTTCAGGTTGTACTACAAAGCTGTGGTCATCAAGACAGTGTGGTACTGGCACAAAAACAGACACATAGACCAATGGAACAGAATAGAGAATCCAGAAATGGACCCTGAACTTTATGGTCAACTAATATTCGACAAAGGAGGAAAGACGATCCACTGGAAGAAAGACAGTCTCTTCAATAAATGGTGCTGGGAAAATTGGTCATCCACATGCAGAAGAATGAAACTAGACCACTCTCTTGCACCATACACAAAGATAAACTCAAAATGGATGAAAGATTTAAATGTGAGACAAGACTCCATCAAAATCCTAGAGGAGAACACAGGCAACACCCTTTTTGAACTTGGCCACAGTAACTTCTTGCAAGATACATCCACGAAAACAAAAGAAACAAAAGCAAAAATGAACTATTGGGACTTCATCAAGATAAGAAGCTTTTGCACAGCAAAGGATACAGTCAACAAAACTCAAAGACAACCTACAGAATGGGAGAAGATATTTGCAAATAACATATCAGATAAAGGGCTAGTTTCCAAAATCTATAAAGAACTTATTAAACTCAACACCAAAGAAACAAACAATCCAATCATGAAATGGGCAAAAGACATGAAGAGAAATCTCACAGAGGAAGACATAGACATGGCCAACATGCACATGAGAAAATGCTCTGCATCACTTGCCATCAGGTAAATACAAATCAAAACCACAATGAGATACCACCTCACACCAGTGAGAATGGGGAAAATTAATAAGGCAGGAAACAACAAATGTTGGAGAGGATGCGGAGAAAAGGGAACCCTCTTACACTGTTGGTGGGAATGTGAACTGGTGCAGCCACTCTGGAAAACTGTGTGGAGGTTCCTCAAAGAATTAAAAATAGACCTGCCCTACGACCCAGCAATTGCACTGTTAGGGATTTACCCCGAAGATTCAGATGCAATGAAACGCCGGGGCACCTGCACCCCGATGTTTCTAGCAGCCATGTCCACAATAGCCAAACTGTGGAAGGAGCCTCGGTGCCCATCGAAAGATGAATGGATAAAGAAGATGTGGTTTATGTATACAATGGAATATTACTCAGCCATTAGAAACAACAAATACCCACCATTTGCTTCAACGTGGATGGAACTGGAGGGTATTATGCTGAGTGAAGTAAGTCAATCGGAGAAGGACAAACAGTGTATGTTCTCACTCATTTGGGGAATATGAATAATAGTGAAGGGGAATATAAGGGAAGGGAGAAGAAATGTGTGGGAGATATCAGAAAGGGACACAGAACATAAAGACTTCTAACTCTGGGAAATGAACTAGGGGTGGTGGAAGGGGAGGAGGGCGGGGGGTGGGGGTGAATGGGTGACGGGCACGGAGGGGGACACTTGACGGGATGAGCACTGGGTGTTATTCTGTATGTTGGTAAATTGAACACCAATAAAAATTAATTTATAAAAAAAAAAAAAAACAAAAAATCAAAAGGCATCCAAGGGGGAGGGGCCCCGCGAGGAGCTGGGCTCAGGCCAGGGCGAGTGTCCCCAGGATAGGAGAGCCCCGTCCAAGAGAAGCAGGAGCTGCAGCAACCATCCGGGGCGGAAAGGCGCCCGCAGGGAGTTGGAACAGGACCCAAGAGGGGCTGGAATGCCCTCAGACTCCCTGGGACACTAACAGACAACTGCAGCACGCACACGAGAGTGCGCCGAGCTCCCTTGGGCTACAGCGCGCAGACATTGACCCGGGAGCAGCTCGGAGGGGCTCCTGCGGTGGCTCCGCAGAGAGGCGGCTGCGCGGCCAGGGGGGCAAATCCAACAGCGCAGGCCCCGGAGCACAGGGCGCCTGGACACAGCCCAGGATCTGGCCTCCCCCGGAATAGGCAAAGGCCGGGAGGGCCCAGGACAGCAAGGACACTCCTGCCCCTAGCTGAGCAGATCAGCGGCCCCGCCCCGGAGCCTCCAGGCCCTGAAGACCTAGAGCTCTGTATTTACTGTGGGAGCTGAATCCAGGTTTCCAGAGCTGCCATAGCCACTGTGGCTGTAACTCCTGGGGCTTCATGGGGTAAACAACCCCCACTGAGCCCTGCAGCAGGCAGGGGCAGAGCAGCTCCCCCAAGTGCTAACACCTGAAAATCAGCACAGCAGGCCCCTCCCCCAGAAGACCAGCTAGACTGACCAGTTCCAGGGGAAGTCAAGGGACTTAAAGTATACAGAATCAGAAGATACTCCCCCGTGTTTTTTGTTTTTGTTTCCGTTTTTGTTTTTCTTTTTGATTTCTAATTGCTTCCCCCACTCCTTTTTTCACCTTTCTTTTTCTTTCTCTTTTTTCCTTTTTTCTTCTTTTTCTTTTTTCTTTTTCTCTTTTCTTTCCTTCTCTCTCTCTCTTTTTCTCCTTTTCCCAATACATCTTGTTTTTGGCCACTCTGCACTGAGCAAAATGACTAGAAGGAAAACCTCACCTCAAAAGAAAGAAACAGTCCTCTCTCCCACAAAGTTACAAAATCTGGATTACAATTCAATGTCAGAAAGCCAATTCAGAAGCACTATTATACAGCTACTGGTAGCTCTAGAAAAAAGCATAAAAGACTCATGAGACTTCATGACTGCAGAATTTAGATCCAATCAGGCAGAAATTAAAAATCAATTGAATGAGATGCAATCCAAACTAGAAGTCCTAACGACGAGGGTTAACGAGGTGGAAGAACGAGTGAGTGACAAAGAAGACAAGTTGATGGCAAAGAGGGAAACTGAGGAAAAAAGAGACAGACAATTAAAAGACCTTGAAGACAGATTAAGGGAAATAAATGACAGCCTGAGGAAGAAAAACCTACATTTAATTGGGGTTCCCGAGGGCGCTGAAAGGGACAGAGGGCCAGAATATATATTTGAACAAATCCTAGCTGAAAACTTTCCCAATCTGGGAAGGGAAACAGCCATTCAGATGCAGGAAATAGAGAGATCCCCCCCTAAAATCAATAAAAACCATTCAACACCTCGACATTTAATAGTGAAGCTTGCAAATTCCAAAGATAAATAGACTATCCTTAAAGCAGCAGGAGAAAAGAAGTCCCTGAATTTTATGGGGAGGAGTATTAGGGTAACAGCAGACCTCTCCACAGAGAGCTGGCAGGTCAGAAAGGGCTGGCAGGATATATTCAGGGTCCTAAATGAGAAGAACATGCAACCAAGAATACTTTATCCAACAAGGCTCTCATTCAAAATGGAAGGAGAGATAAAGAGCTTCCAAGACAGGCAGGAACTGAAAGAATATGTGACCTCCAAACCAGCTCTGCAAGAAATTTTAAGGGGGACTCTTAAAATTCCCCTTTAAGAAGAAGTTCAGTGGAACAATCCACAAAAACAAGGACTGAATAGATATCATGAATAGACTAAACTCATATCTCTCAATACTAACTCTGAACATTAACGGGCTTAATGACCCCATCAAAAGGCACAGGGTTTCAGATTGGATAAAAAAGCAGGACCCATCTATTTGCTGTCTACAAGAGACTCATTTTAGACAGAAGGACACCTACAACGTGAAAATAAAAGGTTGAAGAACCATTTACCATTCAAATGGTCCTCAAAAGAAAGCAGGGGTAGCCATCCTTATATCAGATAAACTAAAATTTACCCTGAAGACTACAGTGAGAGACGAAGAGGGACACTATCTCATACTTAAAGGATCTATCCAACAAGAGGACTTAACAATCCTCAATATATATGCCCCGAATGTGGGAGCTGCCAAATATTTAAACCAATTAACAACCAAAGTGAAGAAATACTTAGATAATAATACACTTATACTTGGTGACTTCAATCTAGCTCCTTCTACCCTTGATAGGTCTTCTAAGCACAACATCTCCAAAGAAACGAGAGCTTTAAATGATACACTGGACCAGAGAGATTTCACAGATATCTACAGAACTTTACATCCAAACTCAACTGAATACACATTCTTCTCAAGTGCACATGGAACTTTCTCCAGAATAGACCACATACTGTGTCAAAAATAGGGTCTGAACTGATACCAAAAGATTGGGATCGTCTCCTGCATATTCTCAGACCAAAACGCCTTGAAATTAGAACTCAATCACAAGAAGAAGTTTGGAAGGACATCAAACACGTGGAGGTTAAGGACCATCCTGTAAAAGATGAAAGGGTCAACCAGGAAATTAAGGAAGAATTAAAAAGATTCATGGAAACTAATGAGAATGAAGATACAACTGTTCAAAATCTGTGGGATGCAGCAAAGCACTACTAAGGGGGAAATACATTTCAATGCAAGCATCCATTCAAAAACTGGAAAGAACTCAAATACAAAAGCTAACCTTACACAAAGGAGCTAGAGAAAAAACAGCAAATCGACCCTACACCCAGCAGAAGAAGAGAGTTAATTAAAATTCGAGCAGAACTCAACGAAATTGAGACCAGAAGAACTGTGGAACAGATCAATAGAACCAGGAGTTGGTTCTTTGAAAGAATTAATAAGATAGATAAACCATTAGCCAACCTTATTAAAAAGAAGAGAGAGAAGACTCAAATTAATAAAATCATGAATGAGAAAGGAGAGATCACTACCAACACCAAGGAAATACAAGCGATTTTAAAAACATATTATGAACAGCTCTACGCCAATAAATTAGGCAATCTAGAAGAAATGGACGCATTCCTGGAAAGCCACAAACTACCAAAACTGGAACAGGAAGAAATAGAAAACCTGAACAGGCCAATAACCAGGGAGGAAATTGAAGCAGTCATCAAAAACCTCCCAAGACACAAGAGTCCAGGGCCAGATGGCTTCCCAGGGGAATTCTATCAAACGTTTAAAGAAGAAATCATACCTATTCTACTAAAGCTGTTTGGAAAGATAGAAAGAGATGGAGTACTTCCAAATTCATTCTATGAGGCCAGCATCACCTTAATTCCAAAACCAGACAAAGACCCCACCAAAAAGGAGAATTACAGACCAATATCCCTGATGAACATGGATGCAAAAATTCTCAACAAGATACTAGCCAATAGGATCCAACAACACATTAAGAAAATTATTCACCATGACCAAGTAGGATTTATCCCCAGGACACAAGGCTGGTTCAACACTCGTAAAACAATCAATGTGATTCATCATATCAGCAAGAGAAAAACCAAGAACCATATGATCCTCTCATTAGATGCAGAGAATGCATTTGACAAAATACAGCATCCATTCCTGATCAAAACTCTTCAGAGTGTAGGGATAGAGGGAAATTTCCTCGACATCTTAAAAGCCATCTACGAAAAGCCCACAGCAAATATCATTCTCAATGGGGAAGCACTGGGAGCCTTTCCCCTAAGATCAGGAACAAGACAGGGATGTCCACTCTCACCACTGCTATTCAACATAGTATTGGAAGTCCTAGCCTCAGCAATCAGACAACAAAAAGACATTAAAGGCATTCAAATTGGCAAAGAAGAAGTCAAACTCTCCCTCTTCGCCGATGACATGATACTCTACATAGAAAACCCAAAAGCCTCCACCCCAAGATTGCTAGAACTCATTCAGCAATTTGGTAGCGTGGCAGGATACAAAATCAATGCCCAGAAATCAATGGCATTTCTATACACTAACAATGAGACTGAAGAAAGAGAAATTAAGGAGTCAATCCCATTTACAATTGCACCCAAAAGCATAAGATACCTAGGAATAAACCTAACCAAAGAGGTAAAGGATCTATACCCTAAAAACTATAGAACACTTCTGAAAGAAATTGAGGAAGACACAAAGAGATGGAAAAATATTCCATGCTCATGGATTGGCAGAATTAATATTGTGAAAATGTCAATGATACCCAGGGCAATTTACACGTTTAATGCAATCCCTATCAAAATGCCATGGACTTTCTTCAGAGAGTTAGAACAAATTATTTTAAGATTTCTGTGGAATGAGAAAAGACCCCAAATACCCAAGGGAATTTTATTTTATTTTAATAAATTAATTTTTATTGGTGTTCAATTTACCAACATACAGAATAACACCCAGTGCTCATTCCGTCAAGTGTCCCCCTCAGTGCCCGTCACCCATTCACCCCCACCCCCCGCCCTCCTCCCCCTCCACCACCCCTAGTTCGTTTCCCAGAGTTAGGAGTCTTTATGTTCTGTGTCCCTTTCTAATATTTCCCACACATTTCTTCTCCCTTCCCTTATATTCCCTTTCACTATTATTCATATTCCCCAAATGAATGAGAACATACACTGTTTGTCTTTCTCTGATTGACTTACTTCACTCAGCATAATACCCTCCAGTTCCATCCACGTTGAAGCAAATGGTGGATATTTGTCGTTTCTAATGGCTGAGTAATATTCCATTGTATACATAAACCACATCTTCTTTATCCATTCATCTTTCGATGGACGCCGAGGCTCCTTCCACAGTTTGGCTATTGTGGACATGGCTGCTAGAAACATCGGGGTGCAGGTGTCCCGGCGTTTCATTGCATCTGAATCTTTGGGGTAAATCCCTAACAGTGCAATTGCTGGGTCGTAAGGCAGGTCTATTTTTAACTCTTTGAGGAACCTCCACACAGTTTTCCAGAGTGGCTGCAACAGTTCACATTCCCACCAACAGTGTAAGAGGGTTCCCTTTTCTCCGCATCCTCTCCAACATTTGTTGTTTCCTGCCTTGTTAATTTTCCCCATTCTCACTGGTGTGAGGTGGTATCTCATTGTGGTTTTGATTTGTATTTCCCTGATGGCAAGTGATGCAGAGCATTTTCTCATGTGCATGTTGGCCATGTCTATGTCTTGCTCTGTGAGATTTCTCTTCATGTCCTTTGCCCATTTCATGAGTGGATTGTTTGTTTCTTTGCTGTTGAGTTTAAAAGTTCTTTATAGATTTTGGAAACTAGCCCTTTATCTGATGTTATTTGCAAATATCTTCTCCCATTCTGTAGGTTGTCATTTAGTTTGCTGACTGTATCCTTTGCTGTGCAAAAGCTTCTTATCTTGATGAAGTCCCAATAGTTCATTTTTGCTTTTGTTTCTTTTGCTATCGTGGATGTATCTTGCAAGAAGTTACTGTGGCCAAGTTCAAAAAAGGTGTTGCCTGTGTTCTCCTCTAGGATTTTGATGGAATCTTGTCTCACATTTAGATCTTTCATCCATTTTGAGTTTATCTTTGTGTATGGTGCAAGAGAGTGGTCTAGTTTCATTCTTCTGCATGTGGAAGTCCAATTTTCCCAGCACCATTTATTGAAGAGACTGTCTTTCTTCCAGTGGATAGTCTTTCCTCCTTTATCGAATATTAGTTGACCATAAAGTTCAGGGTCCACTTCTGGGTTCTCTATTCTGTTCCATTGATCTATGTGTCTGTTTTGGTGCCAGTACCACACTGTCTTGATGACCACAGCTCTGTAGTACAACCTGAAATCTGGCATTGTGATGCCCCCAGCTATGGTTTTCTTTTTTAAAATTCCCCTGGCTATTCGGGGTCTTTTCTGATTCCACACAAATCTTAAAATAATTTGTTGTAACTCTCTGAAGAAAGTCCATGGTATTTTGATAGGGATTGCATTAAACGTGTAAATTGCCCTGGGTAACATTGATATTTTCACAATATTAATTCTGCCAATCCATGAGCATGGAATATTTTTCCATCTCTGTGTCTTCCTCAATTTCTTTCAGGAGTGTTCTATAGTTTTTAGGGTATATATCCTTTACCTCTTTGGTTACTTTATTCCTAGGTACCTTATGCTTTTGGGTGTAATTGTAAATGGGATTGACTCCTTAATTTCTCTTTCTTCAGTCTCATTGTTAGTGTATAGAAATTATACACATTGATTTCTGGGCATTGATTTTGTATCCTGCCATGATACCAATGCTGAATGAATTCTAGCAATCTTGGGGTGGAGGCTTTTGGGTTTCTATGTACAGTATCATGTCATCAGCAAAGAGGGAGAGTTTGACTTCTTCTTTGCAAATTTGAATGCCTTTAATGTCTTTTTGTTGTCTGATTGCTGAGGCTAGGACTTCCAATACTATGTTCAATAGCAGTGGTGAGAGTGGACATCCCGATCATGTTCCTGATCTTAGGGGAAAGGCTCCCAGTGCTTCCCCATTGAGAATGATATTTGCTGTGGGCTTTTCGTAGATGGCTTTTAAGATGTCGAGGAAAGTTCCCTCTATCCCTACACTCTGAAGAGTTTTGATCAGGAATGGATGCTGTATTTTGTCAAATGCTTTCTCTGCATCTAATGAGAGGATCATATGGTTCTTGGTTTTTCTCTTGCTGATATGATGAATCACATTGATTGTTTTACAAGTGTTGAACCAACCTTGTGTCCCGGGGATAAATCCTACTTGGTCATGGTGAATAATTTTCTTAATGTGTTGTTGGATCCTATTGGCTAGTATCTTGCTGAGAATTTTTGCATCCATGTTCATCAGGGATATTGGTCTGTAATTCTCCTTTTTGGTGGGGTCTTTGTCTGGTTTTAGGATTAAGGTGATGCTGGCCTCATAGAATGAATTTGGAAGTACTCCATCTCTTTCTATCTTTCTAAACAGCTTTAGTAGAATAGGTATGATTTCTTCTTTAAACGTTTGATAGAATTCCCCTGGGAAGCCATCTGGCCCTGGACTCTTGTGTCTTGGGAGGTTTTTGGTGACTTCTTCAATTTCCTCCCTGGTTATTGGCCTTTTCAGGTTTTCTATTTCTTCCTGTTCCAGTTTTGGTAGTTTGTGGCTTTCCAGGAATGTGTCTAATTCTTCTAGATTGCCTAATTTATTGGCGTAGAGCTGTTCATAATGTTTTTAAAATCGTTTGTATTTCCTTGGTGTTGGTAGTGATCTCTCCTTTCTCATTCATGATTTTATTAATTTGAGTCTTCTCTCTCTTCTTTTTAATAAGGTTGGCTAATGGTTTATCTATCTTATTAATTCTTTCAAAGAACCAACTCCTGGTCCTATTGATCTGTTCCACAGTGCTTCTGGTCTCATTTTCGTTGAGTTCTGCTTGAATCTTAATTAACTCTCTTCTTCTGCTTGGCGTCGGGTCGATTTGCTGCTTCTTCTCTAGCTCCTTTATGTGTAATGTTAGCTTTTGTATTTGAGTTCTTTCCAGTTTTTGAATGGATGCTTGTATTGCGATGTATTTCCCTTTCAGGACTGCTTTTGCTGCATCCCAAAGATTTTTTTTTTAATTTTATAAATTAATTTTTATTGGTGTTCAATTTACCAACATACAGAATAACACCCAGTGCTCATCCCGTCAAGTGTACCCCTCAGTGCCCGTCACCCATTAACCCCCACCCCCGCCCTCCTCCCCCTCCACCACCCCTAGTTCATTTCCCAGAGTTAGAAGTCTTTATGTTCTGTCTCCCTTTCTGATATTTCTCACACATTTCTTCTCCCTTCCCTTATATTCCCTTTCACTATTATTCATATTCCCCAAATGAATGAGAACATACACTGTTTGTCCTTCTCCGGTTACTGTGGCCAAGTTCAAAAAGGGTGTTGCCTGAGTTCTCCTCTGGGATTTTGATGGAATCTTGTCTCACATTTAGATCTTTCATCTATTTTGAGTTTATCTTTGTGTATGGTGCAAGAGAGTGGTCCAGTTTCATTCTTCTGCATGTGGATGTCCAATTTTCCCAGCACCATTTATTGAAGAGACGGTCTTTCTTCCAGTGGATCATCTTTCCTCCTTTATCGTATATTAGTTGACCATAAAGTTCAGGGTCCACTTCTGGGTTCTCTGTTCTGTTCCATTGACCTATATGTCTGTTTTTGTGCCAGTACCACACTGTCTTGATGACCACAGCTTTGTAGTACAACCTGAAATCTGGCATTGTGATGCCCCCATATATGGTTTTCTTTTTTAAAATTCCCCTGGCTGTTTGGGGTCTTTTCTGATTCCACACAAATCTTAAAATAATTTGTTCTAAGTCTCTGAAGAAAGTCCATGGTATTTTGATAGGGATTGCATTATACGTGTAAATTGCCCTGGGTAACATTGACATTTTCACAATATTAATTCTGCCAATCCATGAGCATGGAATATTTTTCCATCTCTTTGTGTCTTCCTCAATTTCTTTCAGAAGTGTTCTATAGTTTTTAGGGTATATTTTGAGAACCTTTTGAATGGTAAATGGTTCTCCAACCTTTTATTTTCAGGTTGTAGGTGTCCTTCTGTCTAAAATGAGTCTCTTGTAGACAGCAAATAGATGGGTCCTGCTTTTTTATCCAGTCTGAAACCCTGCGCCTTTTGATGGGGTCATTAAGCCCATTCACGTTCAGAGTTACTATTGACAGATATGAATTTAGTGTCAACATTATATCTATTTAGTCCTTGTTTTTGTGGATTGTTCCACTGAACTTCTTCTTAAAGGGGAGTTTTAAGAGTCCCCCTTAAAATTTCTTGCAGAGCTGGTTTGGAGGTCACATATTCTTTCAGTTCCTGCCTGTCTCGGAAGCTCTTTATCTCTCCTTCCATTTTGAATGAGAGCCTTGTTGGATAAAGTATTCTTGGTTGCATGTTCTTCTCATTTAGGACCCTGAATATATCCTGCCAGCCCTTTCTGGCCTGCCACGTCTCTGTGGAGAGGTCTGCTGTTACCCTAATATTCCTCCCCATGAAAGTCAGGGACTTCTTGTCTCTTGCTGCTTTAAGGATCTTCTCTTTATCTTTGGAATTTGCAAGCTTCACTATTAAATGTCGAGGTGTTGAACGGTTTTTATTGATTTTAGGGGGGGATCTCTCTATTTCCTGGATCTGAATGCCTGTTTCCCTTCCCAGATTGTGAAAGTTTTCAGCTAGGATTTGTTCAAATACATATTCTGGCCCTCTGTCCCTTTCGGCGCCCTCGGGAACCCCAATTAAGCGTAGGTTTTTCTTCCTTAGGTTGTCATTAATTTCCCTTAATCTGTCTTCATGGTCCCTTAATTGATTGTCTCTTTTTTCCTCAGTTTCCCTCTTTGCCATTAACTTGTCTTCTATGTCACTCACTCGTTCTTCCACCTCGTTAACACTCGTCGTTAGGACTTCTAGTTTGGATTGCATCTCATTCAATTGATTTTTAATTTCTGCCTGATTGGATCTAAATTCTGCAGTCATGAAGTTTCGTGAGTCCTTAATGCTTTTTTCTAGAGCCACCAGTAGCTGTAGAATAGTGCTTCTGAATTGGCTTTCTGACATTGAAGTGTAATCCAGATTTTGTAACTCTGTGGGAGAGAGGGCTGTTTCTGATTCTTTCTTTTGAGGTGAGGTTTTCCTTCTAGTCATTTTGCTCAGTGCAGAGTGGCCAAAAACAAGTTGTATTGGAACACGGGGGAGTATCACTGGTCCGTCTAGGTGGTCTTCTGGGGGAGGGGCCTGCTGTGCTGATTTTCAGGTGTTAGCACTTGGGGGAGCTGCTCTGCCCCTGCCTGCTGCAGGGCTCAGCGGGGGTTGTTTACCCGGTGGGGCCCCAGGAGGAACAGCCGCAGTTGCTATGGCAACTCTGGAAGCCTGGATTTAGCCTCCGCAGGAACTACGGGGGCTCAGGGCTCTCGGTTCTCCGTCTGCAGGGCCTGGAGGCTCCGGGGCGGGGCCGCTGATCTGCTTAGCTCGGGGCAGGAGCGTCCTTGCTGTCCTGGGCCCTCCCGGCCTCAGCCTGTCCCAGGGGGAGGCCGGATCCTGGGCTGTGTCCCGGCGCCCTGTGCCCCGGGGCCTGCGCTGCTGGATTCGTGCTCCCGCCCTGCAGCTCCCTCCCTGGAGCTGCTCCCGAGCCCCTCCGAGGTGCTCCGGCCCCGCTGTGCGCGCTGCAGCCCTTAGGGAGCTCGGAGCACTCTCCTGCGCTCGCAGGTGTCTGTTAGTGTCCCCGGGAGCCCGAGGGCATCCCCGCTCTCCTGGGTCCTGCTCTTACTCCCTGCGAGCCCCTTTCCACCCGCCCGGGAAGGTTGGTGCAGCTCCTGCTCCTCCGGGACGGGACGGGGCTCTCCTGTCCTGGGGACACTCGCCCCGGCCTCAGCCCGGATCCTCGCGGGGCCCCTCCCCCTCGGAGGCCTTTTGTTTCTTTATTTCTTTTTCCCGTCTTCCTAACTTGATAGAAGCGCGGACTCTTCTCACTGTAGCATTCCAGCTGGTCTCTCTTTACATCTCAGGCCGAATTCGTAGATTTTCAGGATGGTTTGAAGGTTATCTAGGTAATTTGGTGGGGACAGGCGATTTCGGGACCCTGCTCTTCCGCCATCTTGCCCCTCCCCCCTATAGCTATCCCATCCCAAATATTTTGAACAGTTGTATCTTCATTCTCATTAGTTTCCGTGAATCTTTTTAATTCTTCCTTAGTTTCCTGGTTGACCCTTTTATCTTTTAGCAGGATGGTCCTTAACCTCCACGTGTTTGATGTCCTTCCAAACTTCTTCTTGTGATTGAGTTCTAATTTCAAGGCATTATGGTCTGAGAATATGCAGGGGACGATACCAATCTTTTGGTATCGGTTCAGACACAATTTGTGACCCAGTATGTGGTCTATTCTGGAGAAACTTCCATGTGCACTTGAGAAGAATGTGTATTCAGTTGAGTTTGGATGTAAAGTTCTGTAGATATCTGTGAAATCTCTCTGGTCCAGTGTATCATTTAAAGCTCTCGTTTCTTTGGAGATGTTGTGCTTAGAAGACCTATCGAGGGTAGAAAGAGCTAGATTGAAGTCACCAAGTATAAGTGTATTATTATCTAAGTATTTCTTCACTTTGGTTAATAATTCGTTTAAGCATTTGGCAGCTCCCACATTCGGGGCATATATATTGAGGATTGTTAAGTCCTCTTGCTGGATAGATCCTTTAAGTACGATATAGTGTCCATCTTCGTCTCTCACTACAGTCTTCGGGGTAAATTTTAGTTTATCTGATATAAGGATGGCTACCCCTGCTTTCTTTTGAGAACCATTTGAATGGTAAATGGTTCTCCAACCTTTTATTTTCAGGTTGTAGGTGTCCTTCTGTCTAAAATGAGTCTCTTGTAGACAGCAAATAGATGGGTCCTGCTTTTTTATCCAGTCTGAAACCCTGCGCCTTTTGATGGGGTCATTGAGCCCGTTCACGTTCAGAGTTACTATTGACAGATATGAGTTTAGTGTCATCATGATATCTATTTAGTCCTTGTTTTTGTGGATTGTTCCACTGAACTTCTTCTTAAAGGGGAATTTTAAGAGTCCCCCTTAAAATTTCTTGCAGAGCTGGTTTGGAGGTCACATATTCTTTCAGTTCCTGCCTGTCTTGGAAGCTCTTTATCTCTCCTTCCATTTTGAATGAGAGCCTTGTTGGATAAAGTATTCTTGGTTGCATGTTCTTCTCATTTAGGACCCTGAATATATCCTGCCAGCCCTTTCTGGCCTGCCACGTCTCTGTGGAGAGGTCTGCTGTTACCCTAATATTCCTCCCCATGAAAGTCAGGGACTTCTTTTCTCTTCCTGCTTTAAGGATCTTCTCTTTATCTTTGGAATTTGCAAGCTTCACTATTAAATGTCGAGGTGTTGAACGGTTTTTATTGATTTTAGGGGGGGATCTCTCTATTTCTTGCATCTGAATGCCTGTTTCCCTCCCAGATTGGGAAAGTTTTCAGCTAGGATTTGTTCAAATACATATTCTGGCCCTCTGTCCCTTTCGGCCCCCTCGGGAACCCCAATTAAATGTAGGTTTTTCTTCCTTAGGCTGTCATTTATTTCCCTTAATCTGTCTTCATGGTCTTTTAATTGTCTCTTTTTTCCTCAGTTTCCCTCTTTGCCTTTAACTTGTCTTCTATGTGACTCACTCGTTCTTCCACCTCGTTAACCCTCGTCGTTAGGACTTCTAGTTTGGATTGCATCTCATTCAATTGATTTTTAATTTCTGCCTGTTTGGATCTAAATTCTGCAGTCATGAAGTCTCGTGAGTCCTTAATGCTTTTTTCTAGAGCCACCAGTAGCTGTATAATAGTGCTTCTGAATTGGCTTTCTGACATTGAATTGTAATCCAGATTTTGTA
The DNA here is from genome assembly GCF_905146905.1 of Nyctereutes procyonoides. Taxonomy (NCBI): domain Eukaryota; kingdom Metazoa; phylum Chordata; class Mammalia; order Carnivora; family Canidae; genus Nyctereutes; species Nyctereutes procyonoides. Next base: position 57,955,586 of record NW_026575125.1, on the reverse strand, counting down.
ACTCTGTGGGAGAGAGGGCTGTTTCTGATTCTTTCTTTTGAGGTGAGGTTTTCCTTCTAGTCATTTTGCTCAGTGCAGAGTGGCCAAAAACAAGATGTATTGGGAAAAGGAGAAAAAGAGAGAGAGAGAAGGAAAGAAAAGAGAAAAAGAAAAAAGAAAAAGAAGAAAAAAGGAAAAAAGAGAAAGAAAAAGAAAGGTGAAAAAAGGGGTGGGGGAAGCAATTAGAAATCAAAAAGAAAAACAAAAACGGAAACAAAAACAAAAAAACACGGGGGAGTATCTTCTGATTCTGTAGACTTTAAGTCCCTTGACTTCCCCTGGAACTGGTCAGTCTAGCTGGTCTTCTGGGGGATGGGCCGGCTGTGCTGATTTTCAGGTGTTAGCACTTGGGGGAGCTGCTCTGCCCCTGCCTGCTGCAGGGCTCAGCGGGGGTTGTTTACCCCGTGAGGCCCCAGGAGGAACAGCCTTAGTTGCTATGGCAACTCTGGAAGCCTGGATTCAGCCTCCACAGGAACTAGGGGGCTCTCTGTCTGCGGGCCTGGAGGCTCCGGGGCGGGGCCGCTGATCTGCTCAGCTAGGGGCAGGAGTGTCCTTGCTGTCCTGGGCCCTCCCGCCTCTGCCTATTCTGGGGGGAGGCCGGATCCTGGGCTGTGTCCCGGCGCCCTGTGCTCCGGGCCTGCGCTGTTGGATTCGCGCTCCCGCCCCGCAGCTCCCTCCGTGGAGCGGCTCCCGAGTCCCTCCGAGCTGCTCCGGCCCCGCCGTGTGCGGTGCAGCCCTTAGGGAGCTCGGAGCACTCTCCAGGGGCGCAGGTGTCTGTTAGTGTCCCAGGGAGCCCGAGGGCATCCCCGTCCCCCTGGGTCCTGTTCCAACTCCCTGCGAGCCCCTTTCCACCCTGGAAGGTTGGTGCAGCTCCTGCTTCTCCGGGACGGGGCTCTCTTGTCCTGGGGACACTCGCCCTGGCCTCAGCCCTGCTCCTCGCGGGGCCCCTCCAGCCAGGGGAATTTTAAAAAAGAAAGCCATACTGTCTTGATGACCACAGCTTTGTAGTACAACCTGAAATCTGGCATTGTGATGCCCCCAGCTATGGTTTTCTTTTTTAAAATTCTCCTGGCTATTCGGGGTCTTTTCTGATTCCACACAAATCTTAAAATAATTTGTTCTAAGTCTCTGAAAAAAGTCCATGGTATTTTGATAGGGATTGCATTGAACGTGTAAATTGCCCTGGGTAGCATTGACATTTTCACAATATTAATTCTGCCAATCCATGAGCATGGAATATTTTTCCATCTCTTTGTGTCTTCCTCAATTTCTTTCAGAAGTGTTCTATAGTTTTTAGGGTATAGATCCTTTACCTCTTTGGTTAGGTTTATTCCTAGGTATCTTATGCTTTTGGATGCAATTGTAAATGGGATTGACTCCTTAATTTCTCTTTCTTCAGTCTCATTGTTAGTGTATAGGAATGCCATTGATTTCTGGGCATTGATTTTGTATCCTGCCACGCTACCAAATTGCTGAAGGAGCCTCGGTGCCCATCGAAAGATGAATGGATAAAGAAGATGTGGTTTATGTATACAATGGAATATTACTCAGCCATTAGAAACAACAAATACCCACCATTTGCTTCAACGTGGATGGAACTGGAGGGTATTATGCTGAGTGAAGTAAGTCAATCGGAGAAGGACAAACAGTGTATGTTCTCACTTATTTGGGGAATATGAATAATAGTGAAGGGGAATATAAGGGAAGGGAGAAGAAATGTGTGGGAGATATCAGAAAGGGACACAGAACATAAAGACTTCTAACTCTGGGAAATGAACTAGGGGTGGTGGAAGGGGAGGAGGGCGGGGGGTGGGGGTGAATGGGTGACGGGCACGGAGGGGGACACTTGACGGGATGAGCACTGGGTGTTATTCTGTATGTTGGTAAATTGAACACCAATAAAAATTAATTTATAAAAAAAAAAAAAAGAAAGCCATAGCTGGGGGCATCACATTGCCAGATTTCAGGTTGTACTACAAAGCTGTGTTCATCAAGACAGTGTGGTACTGGCACCAGAAACAGACACATAGATCAATGGAACAGAATAGAGAACCCAGAAGTGGACCCTGAACTTTATGGTCAACTAATATTCGATAAAGTAGGAAAGACTATCCATTGGAAAAAAGACAGTCTCTTCAATAAATGGTGCTGGGAAAATTGGACATCCACATGCAGAAGAATGAAGGTAGAGCACTCTCTTACACCATACACAAAGATAAACTCAAAATGGATTAAAGATCTAAATGTGAGACAAGATTCCATCAAAATCCTAGAGGAGAACACAGGCAACACCCTTTTTTAACCTGGGCACAGTAACTTCTTGCAAGATACATCCACGAAGGCAAAAGAAACAAAAGCAAAAATGAACTATTGGGACTTCATCAAGATAAGAAGCTTTTGCACAGCAAAGGATACAGTCAACAAAACTAAAAGACAACCTACAGAATGGGAGAAGATATTTGCAAATGATATATAAGATAAAGGGCTAGTTTCCAAAATCTATAAAGAACTTTAAATCTCAACAGCAAAGAAACAAACAATCCACTCATGAAATGGGCAAAGGACATGAAGAGAAATCTCACAGAGCAAGACATAGACATGGCCAACAGGCACATGAGAAAATGCTCTGCATCACTTGCCATCAGGGAAACACAAATCAAAACCACAATGAGATACCACCTCACACCAGTGAGAATGGGGAAAAATAACAAGGCAGGAAACAACAATTGTTGGAGAGGATACGGAGAAAAGGGAACCCTCTTCCACTGTTGGTGGGAATGTGAACTGGTGCAGCCACTCTGGAAAACTGTGTGGAGGTTCCTCAAAGAGTTAAAAATAGACCTGCCCTGCGACCCAGCAATTGACCCCAAAGATTCAGATGCAGGGAAACGCTGGAACACCTGTACCCCGATGTTTCTAGCAGCAATGCCCACAATAGCCAAACTGTGGAAGGAGCCTCGGTGTCCATCGAAAGATGAATGGATAAAGAAGATGTGGTTTATGTATACAATGGAATATTGCTCAGCCATTAGAAACGACAAATACCCAACTTTTGCTTCAATGTGGATGGAACTGCAGGGTATTATGCTGAGTGAAGTAAGTCAATCGGAGAAGGACAAATAGTGTATGTTCTCATTCATTTGGGGAATATAAATAATAGTGAAAGGGAATATAAGGGAAGGGAGAAGAACTGTGTGGGAAATATCAGAAAGGGAGACAGAACATAAAGACTCCTAACTCTGGGAAATGAACTAGGGGTGGTGGATGGGGAGGAGGGCTGGGGGTGGGGGTGAATGGGTGAAGGGCACTGAGGGGGACACTTGATGGGTGTGCACTGGGTGTTATTCTGAGTGTTGGTAAATTGAACACCAATAAAAAATTAATTTATTAAAAAAATTTTCTGCCCCCCCTTCTCCTCCTGTGATCTCTGCAGTGAAAATATATTATGTTTGATGGTGTCACTGAGTTCCCTAAGTCTAATCTCATTTTGCATAGAATTGTTTTCTTTTACCTGCTCAGGTTGATTTTTTCCCATTTATTTTTCCTCTTAGTCACTGCTTTGTTCTTTTGCTTCTTATAGTCTATTATTTTTTTTCATCTAGTGTATTTTTTATTTCATTTATGGTGTTCTTCATCTCTGATTGGTTTTTTTTTTACCTCATTGTCCACTATTTTCTCAAGTCTAGTGAGTTTCTTTATGATGATTACTTTGAATTCTCCATAAGGCATGTTATTTATCTCTATTTCAGCTAAGTGTCTTGCTGTAACTTTGTTGTGTTCTTTTATTTGGGACATAGTCTTCTGTCTCCTCCTTTTGTCTTGCTCTCTGTGTCTGTTTTTGTGTGTTTGGAAAGACAGCTACATCTTCTGTACTTAAAAGTAATAGCCTTATGAGGAATAGGTCCTATAGTGCCCTGTCATGCAGTGTGCCCTGTTCACCAGGACCTGGCACTTCAAGAGTATCTCCTATGTGTGATGCACACACCTTGCTATTGTGGCTGAGCGTCTTTTTCCATCAGTCCAGTCATTTGCAATGCTTCTCTTTACTGTTGTGAGAAGTTTTTGGTTCCAGGGATGTTAGTGGGCCAGTCTGGAGGTGCCTTGGGCTTGAATTGCATCAAACCAGAACTTTGACAGAGATGCAGTAGCACCAAACTACAGAATGCCTTCCCTATGTTGTCCCTTGAGAAACTTTCATTCTCAAGGTTCTCAAGGCAGACCACTTTTCTGCCTCTAGCCCACTGCTAGGGTTACTGTCTGACTGGAATGTGTGTTTATGTTTCCCTGTCTCTTGCAGAAGTCACTTTGGAATGGTGCTGGCCACCAAAGGGGCTGCTTGCACACTTCCAGGCCTGTATCACCCTCCTGTATAGGCTCCAGCCAAGAGAATATTGTAGATGGAGGATCCACCAAAGCATTGGGTTGGGAGGTGTTGCAGTGGAGAAGCAGAGATACCAAGCTTTGGCACTCCCAGTCCTCTGCAGGAAGGTCTCTGCAGTGTCTGGACTGAGGAATCCTGTCTGGAGGGGTAGATTTGTGGAAGCACAGCAAAGTGGGGGCAGGGCAGCTGTGCTAGCAAGTTAGGTAGCATTTCCTGCAGGTTGCCCAGTGTTTATGCTAGGGTGGAGGAGGGAAATGGTGCCTGCCAGTTTCTTTGTTTCTGTAGGAGTTCCCCAGTAATTCCTATCCCTCCAGGAAAACTCTGAGATTTGTAAATTACTGTCTTTCTCATGTGTCCCAGACACCTTTTAAATGGCTTCTTTTATGCTCTTTCTTCAAGGGCTGTTTGTTGTAATGTCTCTTTAAGGGTAGAGACTCAGTTACCTCTCACCCTTTTGGCTCTCTGTGAGCCAAGTCTGCTAATTTTTTAAAATTACATATTTTAAGCCTCACTGGTTATAAGAACTCATGAAATTTGGCCCCTCTAGTTTTCAAAGCCAGATGTTATAGGGATTTGTCTTCCCAGTGTAGGCTCCCCTGTGTGGGGGTGTGTTTCTCTTTCCTCTCTATGCCAGCAGTGTCGCTCCCCTCCCATGGACAATTCCACAAATCTGTTTAGTGTTCCTGACCTTGGCTCTGCCTTTCCAACCCTCTTCAATGTGACCAGTTCTCTACATTGATTTCACCAGCGGTCAGCCAAATGAAAATTAAAACAATCATTTTCACCTGTCAGATTGATGTTCCATCAAAGGAAAAATTTTAAATGATAATAATTACCAAGTGTGAGTCATAATGCAGAGAAAGTATTTTTATACACCAGTTTTAGGAATGTTAATTAGTTAAGCATTTTGGAAGAATAATTTGACAGTATCAATAAAAAATGTTCAAGTTCATATACTTTCTGCAAACAATTCTACTTCTCAGGATTTCTCCTGAGAAGAAATGTTACTAATGACAGATATGTCAGTCTAGCTTTCATTTCTTTCAAGTCATTTGTCCCTTCCCCTAATTTTGAAAATTTTAAAAGTTTCTATTTATCCTGGTCCCAAATTGTACTGTGATGTAGGTCTTTCCCCATTCTTCCCATTCAGCCAAACAATGGGCATTTAAATTTTGGACATTTTGGAAATGGGAAATTTTCTATAATTTCTTTGATAGTTGCCTTTGCTTAATTTTTTCTTCTCTTCTTTCTAGAACTCCTGTAATTAGATGTTAGCTGTCTCGAATTGTTTCTCGATATCTCACATTTGTCATAGTAACCACCTCTTTTTTATACTTTTTCTTTTCTAGATTTTCTCTTTCATCTTCTAATTTTTCTTTAATAATGTAAATGATTTTGTTTATTAGTTTTTCAGTCTATACACATAACAACGAATATTTAGTTATAATTTTGTAACATTATGTAACATTGGTAACCTCAAAATGTAAAAAATAAAGGTGCAGCTGAAAGAAGGCTATAGGTACAAAGTGGGGAAGAAAAGTAAGAGGTTGGGAATACTTCTAGCTTTAAAAAAATTAGGCTGAACCATATGAATTTGATGATATTCAACAATTTTTAATGTACAAAAATGGACGTTTCATATTGTTCAGCATAATACATAATGGACATATGAGAGATACTATCAAATATAGATGGAACAAGATATAAGAACTGAAATAAATCATAGTATAATAATTTGAAGGGGAAATATGACATAAATTTCCATGGTTATAATAAAAGAGTTGATGTCTAAAGCTGATAAATCAAGTCATTGCAATATAAGCATATTACTTTAGATTTAAGAATGATATAACTCCAGGGGCACCTGGGTGGCTCAGTCAGTTAAGCATTGGCCTTCAGCTCAGGTCATGATTCTGGGGTCCTGAGATCCAGCACTGTGTGCTTCCTGTTCAGCAGGGAGTCTGCTTGTCTGTCTCCCTCTGCCTGGCCCTCACCCCGGCTCATGCTCTCTTTCTCTAACCCTCTCACTCTCAAATAAATTAATAAAATCTTTTTAAAAAGAATAATATCTGAGGGACACCTGGGTGGCTCAGTGGTTGAGCATCTGCCTTTGGCTCAGGTTGTGAGCCCAAGGTCCTGAGTTTGAGTCCTGCTTCAGGCTCCCACAGGGAGCCTGTTTCTCCCTATGCCTATGTCTCTGCATCTCTAATCTCTCATGAATAAATAAATTAAATATTTAAAAAAGGTATCTGGGAATAAAAACAGAAACCTTTAAAATTGGAGGAATGGAGGAGGCAACAGGAACTCAAGGCAGTTTATTTGTTCTGAGCCCTATGAACAATTCAATTTCATTTTTATTGTATGTATGTATTACTTTGATAAAAATAACAAAATAAAATAAATCCCTCTACAGGTTTTCATTGTCAGATCAGGTAAAGCAGGCAAACAAAACAAAAAACAAAGCACTCTGCTATTTAATGGAATAAAATAAAATGACGTAAATTGGGGAAAATAAGCATGTAAAAATATATACCAGGTAGATGCAGCAATATTAATATTAGGCAAATAGAATTCATGGTAAAAGAGCATTAAATGTTATAAATAAGTATGTTTTATTTGATGAGCAGGAAGGCAGTATAATCACCAAAATATCTACTCAACAACATACTTCAAAAAATATATAAAACAAAACTGCTAGATATAAGTAGGTAAAACTAGAAAATTCACCATCATAGTGGAGTTTTTGATACATCAATTTTAGAAATGGGCACATCAAGAACACACACAAAAATAATATTATAGAATACTTGAATAACTACAGTCATGATCAAATAGGAAATATATACAACTTTACATCTAATAGAGAATTTCACATTCTTACCAGGATAACTAAAGATAGGGATACATATACTAAAATTAACAGCTTCTAAGAAAGCAAAACAAAGCCCTTCTTGAGCTTAAAGAAAACAAAATAGCAGCTGAAGTCTTGCAAGTAGGTAATGTATAAGCTCAAGTTTCTGCTCTGGGGCTTCAAATCTCCACTCCTGCCTCCACTCATAAAAGGATCTTACTTTAATATTTGCAACTGTGGGAGGAGTGGGAAGAAATGTAGGTCAGAACTTATATAGCATGCTCTCTGCTTCTCTTTTCTACTTTTGTTCTTGAGGATTTTTGGTGGGATTAAATGTGAGTTAGAAATGATAAAATACAGAAGGGTACATGTGGATCAGACAAACACTTCTATTTCCCAATCAAAGTTATGTGGACTAAGAAGAAGAAGAAGAAGAAATTTAGAGGTATCACTGATAGAAATACCAGTAAAATTTGATCAAAACGTATTTGTTATCACTATCTCTCATTTCTGAGGTCATAATTGTTGAAAATTAGATGTGTTCAATATCTCTAGTTTGGAGTAAGTGAGGAATCATAGTAATTTAAGAAGCTCGTTTTAGTGTACAAAGCAAGACAATATCTCTAGTTTGGAGTAAGTGAGGAATCATAGTAATTTAAGAAGCTCGTTTTAGTGTACAAAGCTCGTTTTAGTGTACAAACCAAGAGGCAGGGATGAATAGGAACTGCCTAGCTCGGTTCTATGAAGCCACCTCAAATTCAAATTTGGATTTTTCATCTTCTTTCTGAATGACATTCTTTTATTTTAGTTCAGACTGACTACCTAATAGTGAAGGCAAGTTCTGCAAGCCAGAGCTTCATCATTATTTTCAACACATACTTGCAGGCGGCAGCAATATCAAGATGGCAACCTAGGCCATTCCCAACTTCAGGGCCTTCACAACAAGACTGACTAACAACTATCCATGGAAAAGACCACTGTGAATATCTTAGAAACTGGGAGTAAGTTGGTCCATAGAGATACAGATAAACCATATTAGAAACATAAAAGGAGTGATTATGCTTTCATCACCTCACCCCTCCTCCAGGCTGGCACATCATCATACTGAAAGGGCCCACCAGCCCTATGGCTTCTCCAGTGGAAAAGGAAAACCCAAGGTGGATATCTGGCTCCCCCAACATGTGGGATGTGTCCCAGAGGCCTATTTTCAAGTCTGCCTAATGGAGATCCTGGGGGAATATGTGGGGCTCAACCACTGGAGATCAGATAGAGATGGAAAAGGAGCAAGGCTTACAGCAATCAGCATTTAGATTATGCAGATTGCATTCCTGCTTATAGAGACACTCAGGCAAAGATCCCAGCCTGTGGCTCTGTCTAACCAGGTAGCTCAGTTGGCAGTTCTGCCTAATTTGCATCAACAGCAAACAGTCAGTCCCTACTGACTGTGGACCCTGTTCTGTGGCCCCAACTGGGCAAATAAACACATTCACAGCCCCACACAACTGCTGGGTATAGCTTTCAGTCCTGCCTGTTGAGAAAGCCCAGCCAGAGAATCTCGGCACTTATAGAATCTGGCTTATAGTCCTACTCATTCAGGTAGCCAAGCCAGCAGCCTTGAACAAATGTTAAGCATAACCTCTGGCCCCACAGGGAACTGGACAGACTTAGAGTCCAGCCTATAGCAGAATTCAACTTGAAGACTGGCAGAACAGACTCCATGATTAGAAGTATAGAAGAGGCCACATTGAAGAAGGTAGGAGGTGCAGAGAAAGGGTTTGTAAGAGAAACAGAATGTAGCCTCTGCAATGCAGAGGGAGCCATTGTTGCAAAAAGAGTGAGAGATACACTAGCACACAGGGGAGCACACAAGAAAAACAAATCCCCATAGCAATTGGCTTGGGAAACAAGAGGGGCTGAACTTAATGAGTTTATGTAACTGGTGGGGCCTAAAGCCTGCCAACGTAAAGATCAGTGGGCTTGCCTCAGGGACAGCCTGGAGACATTGGGGCTGCACTTGGAAAGAAGGTATGAAAAAAGGCCCACAGATATACAGTATGGAAATAGAGATCTAAAGAGTGCCTGGGGTGCAGAGTAGGGAGGATATTTGCTCATGTTGGAGCGTCCCTGAAAGGCAGCATTCACGAGAGACTCCTCTTGGAACAAAGGAACTAGATGGCACCATTTCCCTTCCCAGCCCTTCATCATATGTACAGGGCCACCTGCAGGAACCAGCACAGGACAGTCATTACCTAACATGTTTACAAAAACCACCAACCCCATGCACCAGTGGAATTGCCCTTCCCAGTCACACTTGCATCAATCCCAGTGCAGTGGGCCAATTCCCTCAAATACAGGGCCAAACCACTTTCCACACTGCATCCCCCAACCTGGGTGTTCTGTAGGGCCTTGTTTGCAGCAGGGGTAGTGAAAGGTCTCATTTCACAAGCAGACCAGAGTACACATAGTTAAAATACACCAAATCCAGGCCAGAGACCAAACACTGCCCACAACAGGATAAGAGAGACTCTGCAGATAACTGGCCTGAAGGATACAGCAGCAAGGACAAAACAGCAGAGTGTATGCATCACTAATTGGAGACACTTCCAGAAGTGCAGGCTCTGGGGAGCAAGGAACACTACACAGCAGGATACTGCAAGATTTATTCTTCAAAAGGCCATTATCCTCAAGAACAGAAGATGTAGCTGACTTTTCTAGCACACAGTACCAGGCACAGAAACTCATACAAAATTAGGAGACAGAGGAATTTGTCCCAAATGAAAGAACAAGATAAGGCCATGACCAGAGATCTAAGTGAAATAAATATAAGTAACCTGACTGATAGACAATTTAAAGTAATAATCTTAAAGATATTCACTGAACTTGAGAAAAGAGTTGAAGACATCACTGAGATCCTTAACACAGAGATAAGGAATAACATAGCAGAGATAAAGGGCTCAATTAATGAATTGAGAAACACACTTAATGGAAAAACAGCAGGCTGGAAGAGGCAGAGGAATGAATTAGTGAACTAGAAGACAGAGTAATGGAAAGTAACCAAGCTGAAGAAAAGAAAGAAAGAAGAATTATGCAAAAGAAGAATAGACAGGGAACTCAGTGACCATCAAATATAATAATATTCATATTATAGGGATCCAAGAAAAAGAGAGAGAAAAGCAGGAAGAAAATTTATTTGAATAGATAATAACTGAAAATTTCACTAAACTGGGGGAGGAAATAGATATCCTGATCCGGGAAGCACAGAGAATTCCCAAAAAAATAAATGAAAGCAGATTCACACCAGACATATAATTAAAATGGCAAAATATAATGATAAAGAAAAACATCTTAAAGCAGCAGGATAGAGGACAGTTACATACAATGGAAACCATGAAGGGCTATCAGGGGATTTTTCAGCAGAAACTTTCCAAGTCAGATGGGAGTGGCATGATAAATTCAAAGTGCTGAATGGGGAAAATCTGCAAGCAAGAATACTCTATCCAGCAAGGCTATCATTCAGAAGAGAAGGAGAAATAGTTTCCCACATAAACAAAAACTAAAGGAGTTCATGACCACTAAACCAATCCTGCAAGAAATATTAAAGAGGACTCTGAGTGGAAAGGAGGGATCAAAAGAGACAGAATGAAGGTAGGAAACACAGAATCAGTAAAATGAATATTTCTGCAAAAAAATCAGTCAGGGAATTCACAAAATATAAGGATATAAAATATGACATTATATACCTAAAGCATGGGGAGGAGAGGAGTAAAGAATTCATTCAAAATTAAAAGATCATCAACTTAATATAGACTGCTATATACAGAAGATGTTATATACAAACTGAGTGGTAAGCAAATATCAAAAGCCACTAACAGATATGCAAAGAATTAAGAAAAAGATATACAAATATGTCATGAAATAAAGCCAATAAACCATGAAAGAGAGAAAGGCAAGAAAGGACTAGAGAAAATCTTCGGAAACAACCACAAAACAAATAATAAAATGGCAATAAATATATATCTATCAATAATTACTTTGACTGTAAATGGACTAAATGCTCTAATTAAAAGACATAGAGAGGAAGATGGAGCAGGGTAGGAGGATTCTACATTCACCTTGTCTCATGAATGCAACTAGAGAAAACTGAGATAGACATAGAGAGTATTATGCTAAGTGAAATAAGACAGAGAAAAACAAATATAATGATTTCACTTATATGTGGAATCTAAAAAACAAAGCAAAAGATAAAGAATTAGCAAACAAAAAAGGAGAAACATACCCTTATGTACAAAGAACAAACTAATGAAGGGAGGAGAAAAGATTGAGGCAGAGTAGGAGGACCCTGTTCTCTCCTTGTCCCATGAATACAACTAAATAACTATCAAATTATCTTAAATACACCAGATATCAACTGAAGACCGACAGAACAAACTCCACAATTAAAAGGAGGAAAGACTCTATATAAAAGAAGGTAGGAAGTGCAGAGATGTGGTTTGGGGGAGAAATGGATCATAGTGCCTCAAAGGGGAGGAGGGAGCTGTGGTCATGAAGAAGGGTGTGAGAGAGAGGAGCACACAAGGAAAGTCATAAGGAGAATGTTTTCCCAAAGCTATTGGCTTAGAAAATAAGGAGATGAATTTTATGAGTTTTTGCAAACAACAGGGCTTAAAGCCTAGGGATCAGCAGGCTTGGCTGGGATAGAGCCTGGAGAGCACTACACTGCTCCTGATGGGAAGACAGACAAATAAACTGGGGGTATACAGTGTAGAAACAGTGATCTGAAGAGCACCTGGGGCACACTGAGAGGAGCACGTATCAGAGTACATATACTAGAGGCAGCCTTCACAGAAACAACTCTCTGGGAACAAAGGAGCTGGCTGGCACCATTTCCATTCCCAAACCCTTAGCATAAACACAGAGCCACCTGCAGGAAGCAGTGTAGCACCAACACTGGCTGCCTAACTTGTGTACATAAAGCCTCACACCCTGGCACTGTGATGGGACTACCTTACATAGTCATGCTTGCCTCAGTCCCAGCATGGCAGGACCCTCCCCTAGCAGCCAGCACAAACCCCTGCCCACACTATGTCTCCCAACAAGAGAGTTCTGCAGGGCCTCAGTTCTGGTATAAATGGTGTCAGATCTCATTTCACAAGCAGACCAGGCACAATTAATTAAAACTCACTACATTAAGCCAAGGGACCAAACACTTCCCACAGCAGGCAATGAGAGCCTCCACAGTCAACTGCAGGATACAGCAGCCAAAACACAACAGCAGAACACATGCAGCACATACCAGAGACACTCCATGAAGCACAGGTCCTGGACACCATATGACCTTTTCTTCGTAAACAGGACAGAAGAAGACAGTTAAATACAACGGAAAATCCTATAACACTGTCAGCAGATTTTTCAGCAAAAACTTCCCAAGCCAGAAAACAGTGGCATGATATACTCAAAGTCCTTAATAGGAAAAATCAGTGCCTGACTTACTGTATCCAGCAAGTCTGGAGAATAGAAGGAGACAAAAAGTTTCCTAGACAAACAAGAACTAAAGGAATTCATGACCACTAAACCAGCCCTGCAAGAAAAAATAAAGGGAACATTTTGAGTGAAGAGACCAAAAGTGTCAAAGACAAGAAAGGATCAGAGTAAATCTCCAGAAACAATGACAAGAGACTAATAAAATAGCAATAAATACATATCTACCAATAATTACTTTGAATGTAAATGAGGTAAATGCTCCAATCAAAAGACATAAGGTGTCAGAGTGAATTAAAAAAACAAGACCCATCTATATGCTGCTGAAAAAAACAGTATGTTAAATAACTGGAATTTAAATAAAAACTTTGAAAGAAAAAAAAGATTAGAGCAGAAATACATAATATAGGGCAGCCCGGGTGGCTCAGCGGTTTAGCACTGCCTTCAGCCCAGGTCATGATCCTGGAGTCCTGGGATCGAGTCCCATGTCAGGCTCCTTGAATGGAGCCTGCTTCTCCCTCTGCCTTGTGTCTCTGCCTCTCTCTCTCTCTCTCTGTCACTCTCTCTCTCTGTCTCCCATGAATAAATAAATAAAATCTTTTAAAAAAAGGAAAAAGAAATACATAATATAGAAACTACAAAAATAATAGAATGGATCATTGAAACCAGGAGCTGGTTCTTTGAAAAAATTAATACAATTGATAAACTTCTAGTCAGATTTACCAAAAAGGAAAGACAAAGGACTTCAATAAAAAATCATAAATGAGAATGGAGAAATAACAACCAACAGCTCAGAAATACAAATAATTGTAAGATAATATTACGAAAAACTATATGCCTTCAAATTGGACAACCTGGAAGAATAGGAAAAATTCCTACAAATATATAAAGTATCAAAACTGAATCAGGAAGAAATAGAAAACTTGAACATATCAATAAATTTCAAGGAAATTGAATCAGTAATCAAAAAACTTCCAATAACAAAAGTCCAGGACCAGATGGCTTCATAGGCAAATTCTACCAAACATTTAAAGAAGTTCATACTAATTCTTTTAAAACTATTCCAAAAAGAAGAAGAGGAAGGAAACCTTCTTAATTAATTCTATGAGGGCAGCATTACTCTAATACCAAAACCATATCAAGCCACCCCAAAAATAAAGAACTATATAGGCTAATATCCCTGATGAACACAGATGCAAAAATTCTCAATAAAATACTAGCAATCTAAAAAAAATACTAGCAATCTGAATCCAGCAATACATTAAAAAATAATTCACCATGACCAAAGGGTATTTATTCCTGGGTTGCAAGGATGGTTTAATATTCACAAATTGATCAATGTGAAATATCACATTGATAAAAGAAAGAATAAGAATCATATGATCTTTTCAATACATGCAAAAGAAGCATTTGAAAAAGTACAACATCCATTCATGATAAAAGCCCTTCACAAAGTCGGTTAGAAGGAACATGCTTAAATATAAAAAAGTCATATATGAAAAACAGAACACAGCTAATATCATTCTCACTGGGGAAAAACTGAGAGCTTCTCCTCTATGGTCAGCAACAAGACAATAATTTCCACTCTCACTACTATTATTTAACATAGTGTTGGAAGCCCTAGCCACAGCAATCAGATTACAAAAATAAATGAAAGGCATCCAAATTGGCAAGGAAGTAGTTAATCTTTCACTATTTGCAGATGATATGATACTTTATATAGAAAACCCAAATGTCTCCACCAAAAAACTACTAGAGCTGATAAATGAATTCAGTAAAGCCACAGGATAAAAAAAATCAGCGTACATAAATCTGTTGTATTTATATACACAAATAATGAAGCAGCAAAAAGAAAATGAAAGAATCCATCCCATTTACCATTGCACCAAAATCCATAAGATACCTAGGAATAAGCATAAACAAAGAGGTAGAAGTCTGAAAACTATACAAAACTGAGGAAAGAAATTGAGGATGCCACAAAGAAATGGGAAAACATTCCAGGCTCATGGATTGGAATAACAAATATTACTAAAATGTCTATACTACCCAAAGCAATCTACAGATTGAACACAATCCCTATCAAAATACCAAGGATATTTTTCACAGAGCTGGAATAAACTATCCTAAAATGTGTAATGAGGGATCCCTGGGTGGCGCAGCGGTTTGGCGCCTGCCTTTGGCCCAGGGCGCGATCCTGGAGACCCGGGATCGAGTCCCACATCGGGCTTCCGGTGCATGGAGCCTGCTTCTCCCTCTGCCTGTGTCTCTGCCTCTCTCTTTCTCTGTGACTATCATAAATAAATAAAAATTTAAAAAAAAAATGTGTAATGAACCACAAAGGACCCTGAATATCCATAGCAATCTTCTAAAAGAAAAGAAAAGCTATATGCATCACAATTCTAAACCTCAAGTTATATTATAAAGCTGTAGTAATAAAAACAAAATTAGATATACAGATCACTAGAACAGATTAGAAAACCCAGAAATGAAACTACAACTATATGTTCAATTAATCTTCAACAAATCAGGAAAGAATATCCAATGAGAAATGTCACTTCAACAAATTGTGTTGGGAAGACTGGACGGCAACACACAAATGAATGAAACTAGACCTTTTTCTTACTCCACACATAAAAATAATTTCAAAATGGATTAAAGACCTAACTGAGAGACATGAAAGCATAAAAATTCTAGGAGAAAACACCCACAATAATTTCTTTGACATTGGCCGTAGAAACTTCTTTCAAGATATGTCTCCGAGGCAAGGGAAATAATAACAAAACTAAACTACTAGTATGTCATCAAAATAAAAACTTCTGCACGCCAAAGGAAACAATCAATAAATTAAAAGCCAACCTATGGGGTGGGTTCCTCCTTGAGGACCCTTTAGGGTCTCAGCTTAGGGAGGTGCCCCTGGACAGACACTGAAAGACATAGGTTATCCTGCTGGCTAGATTCTCTGCTAATCCTCATCTCCTTAGGCTCCCTGCAGGCTTCTGGCCATGCTCTGTCTCATACCTCCTTGGGTTGCCCCCAAACACCATGATACTGTTTGTGCCACAGCAGGGGGCCTGGGAGGTGAAGCAAATGGGCCAATTCCGCTGGATCCTGGTGCCTGACTTGGACATCCTCATCCCTATGTTGGACTAGATCTAGCATGTGTAAAATCTCAAGGAAATTTTCATGAATGTTGATCAGTTGTGACTCTCAACAATGTAACTCTGCAAATTGATGAAGTCCTTTATGTATCTTAGACTCTTATAAGACAAGCTACAATTGGAAGACCCTGAGTATGCTATCACACAGCTAGCTCAGAGGACCATAAGATCAGAGCTTGGAAAACTTTCTCTGGACAAAGTCTTCCAGGAGTAGGAGTCTCTGAATGCTAGCATTGTGAATGCATACCATCATACAAGCTGCTGACTGCTGGGGCATTCACTGCCTCCATTATGAGATCAATGATACCCATGCGCCACTCTAGGTGAAAGAGTCCATGCAGAAGGAGGTAGAGTCAGAGGTGGAAAATGGGCCACAGTTCTAGAGTCTGAGGGGATCCAGGAGTCATCCAACAATTTGGTAAAGGGGAAGAATCAAGCATATATCCTGGCCTCCCAGGCAGAAAAGCCAGAACAAATAAATAAGGCAGCAGGATAGGCCAGTGCTGTTCTGGCCAAGGCCAAGGCTAAGGCTAAGATCCTGGCTGCAGTTCTGACACAACATAATGGAGATGCAGCAGCGTCACTGACTGTGGCTGAGCAGTATTTCAGTGTGTTCTCCAAATTCGTCTAGTATTCCAACACTATCCTGCTGCCCTCCAACCCCTGAAATGTCATCACAATGGTGGCCCAGGCCACGGATGTGTATGGGACCCTCGCCAAAGTCCTAGTGCCAGAGGCCCAGGAATCAGTCTCCAGTGGGAGCAGCAGTGATGTCCAAGTCACAGATGCAAGTCTTGGTGAGGAATTCAAATAAGCCAAACTGAGTTAATGAAGGTGGGCTTAGGCTAGGGAGGCTGGGGACAGGGAAATAGCACTCCCAGACTCCATATCAAGCTACCCTGCCAAGATTTTGTTATTATATTTTTATTCAAACTTCAATCATCTAATAAACTTGCCAGCAGCAAGCCAAAAACATATATATGTATGTATATGTTATATATATATATATATATATATATATATATATATATATATATTAGATAAAAGGCAACCTACAGAATTGGAGAAGATATTTGAAAATGACATATCTGATAAAGGGTTAGTATCCAAAATAAATAAAGAACTTATAAAACTCAACACTCCAAAAATGAATAATCCAATTAAAAATGGGCAGAGGATATGAATACACATTTTTTTCCCTAAGAAGACATCCAGATGGCTAACAGATCCATGAAAAGGTGCTCAACATCACTTATCATCAGGGAAGTGCAAATCAAAACCACAATGAGATATCAACTTAACACCTGTCTAAATGGCTAAAGCAACAACACAGAAAACAACAGGTGTTGGTGAGGCTGTGGAGAAAAAGGAACACCTTTGCACCGTTGGTGGCAATGCAAACTGGTGCAGCCATTCTGGAAAACAGTTATGGAGGTTCATCAAAAAAGTAAATAATAGAACTAGCCTTCAACCCAGCAATGGAACTACTAGGTATTTACCAAAGAATATGAAAATGCTAATTCAAAGGGACACATGCACCCTGGTGTTTATAGCAGGATTACCAACAATACCCAAATTATGAAAAGAGCCCAAATGTCCTTCAACTGATGAATGGATAAAGAAAAGGTGGTAATGTATACAATGGAATATTACTCAGCCATCAACAAGAACGAAATCTTGCCATTTGCAGTGATGTGGATAAAACTAGAGTGCATCCTGCTAAGCAAAAGAAGTCTGAGAAAGACAATTACCATATGATTTCCCTCATATGTGTTACTTAAAGAACAAAACAAATGAGCAAAAGGAAGAAAAGAGACAAATCAAGAAACAGTCTCTTAACTATAGAGAACAAATCGATGTGTACCAAAGATGGTGGTAGGTCAGGGTGTTTACCAATGGGTTAAACATGTGATGGGGATTAAGGAGTGCATTTGTGCTGATGAGCACCAGGTGATGTATGGAACTGTTGAATCGCTATATTGTATACCTGAAACTAAAATGACACTCTATGTTAACTAACTGGTTTTAAAATAAGAACTGAAACTAAAAATCTCTCCCTGCCAGTCTCTTCTTGAGTGTTGCTTAGGTTCATAGTTTTTAGATGGTCCTGTCAGGCAATTTAGTGAAAGGTGCAAGAGTTCTACTCAGCATCGATGGGACTACGTATTAGCTCTCTTCCCTGAGAAAAGTAGGAAAGCCAGACCCAAGCAGCTTCCCAGGTGTTCTCAGTCAGGCTTTCTGGTCAGTAGGGTCCAGGAGATATACTCAGTAGTGGTTGGGGTTAGAAATTATCTTCCCTCCTGGGTTGAATGGGAAAAGAGCTCCAAGCCTTGCAAGATTCTTTGTTTTCTTTTTAAGATTTTATTCATTTATTCATATTTATTTATTCACACAGAGAAAGAGACAGGCAGAAACATAGGCAGAGGGAGAAGCAGGCTCCCTGCAGGGAGCCCAATGTGGGACTCGATCTAGGACTCCAGGATCACGTCCTGAGCCAAAGGCAGATGCTTAACTGTTGAGCCACCCAGGTGTCCCCGATTCTTTGTTTTCTTGATACAATTCAACCTGCAACCAAGATTCTCTGACTGGACAATGCCACTGGCTTTATCGTGTGGATAATTAGGTCTGCCTGCTGTACTCTTTACCTGAGTATTGCTGGAATAGTTTCTAGGTGTTCCCAGCAGGCTATTAAGGTGGGGCCAGGAGCTACATTCAATAGTGGGTATACTATGACGTAGCTCCCCTGTCTGGAGTTGGGGGACACACAGTAAGCTCCAGGGCTGGCAGGGATTTGTTTGAAAACAAAAATCAGGTAGACCTGTGCCCCACATAGTTACCTGGTCAGTTCACACCAGCATCTTTACTTTGCAGATGAGGAAAGACACTGGTTGGGATTTCTACTTGGGCACTGCAGGTAGGATCTCTGTCTAGATTGGAGCATTGATTGCCGCAAACCTCCATCCCCCTACTCATCACAATCATATTCCCAGTATTCCAGTCCTGAAGTTTCATCCATATTCCCTGTGAGGTGAGACTAGATTGGGATTTCCAAGAAGCAACCCACAATGTTGGGGGAGCTAGATAGCCACCTAGACTCTTTTTCCCCCATTGGAGGATATGTAGGCTAACATCTCTTGGTACACTACCACACCAGCCTGTGGAAAGGGTGATGTGATTAGCGTGTATCTATTTCTCTTGCTTCTCTAATACAGTCTGTCTTGGTCTCTTGGTGCATGGGAGGTGCTTCAGTCTCACTGACATGATTTAACATTTTTTAGTTGTAAACTATTTTCAATGAACAGTTGTTAGCTTTTCTTCTTGTGAGGAGGAAGGAAATTGAGAACAAATAAATGCCCAGTGGTAGAGTTACTGGATTACAGGGTAATTCTATTTTTAATTTTTGAGGAAGCTCCATAATTTTACCACAGTGGCTGTATCAATTTACATTCCAACCAATAGTGCACAAGGGTTCCTTTTTCTGCACATTTTCACCAACATTTCTTATTTCTTGTACTTTTTTATTTTAGCCATTCTAACAGGCATAAGATGGTGTTGATTTCCATTTCCCTGATGAGTGATGTTGAACATCTTTTCATATGTCTGTGGGACGTGTGCATGTCTTCTTTGGAAAAATGTTTATTCATGCCCTGTGCTCATTTTTAATTATATTATTTGTTTTATTGATGTTGAGTTATAGAAGTTCGTTATGTATTTTGTACATGAACACTTTTTTGGATACATCATTTGGAAATATCTTGTGCAATTTGCTATGTTGTCTTTTGATTTTGTTGATAGTGTCCTTTGCTTTGCAAAGGTTTTTATTTTGGTGTATTTTGAATAGTTTAAGTTTTGTTTTTGTTTTCCTTGACAAAGCAGATATATCTAGAAAAATCTTTCTGTGGCTGATATCAAAGAGATTGCCACCAATGCTTTCTTCTAGGAGTTTTATGGCTTCGGGCCTCACATTTATGTCTTTAGTCCATGTTGAGTTTATTTTTGTGTCTGGTGTAAGAAAATGGTCTAGTTTCATTATTTGCATGTAGCTGTCTCATTTTCCCAACATCATTTGTTGAAAAGACTATCTTTTCCCCATTGTATATTCTTGTCTCCTTTGTTGTAGATTAATTGGCCATGTAATTGTGGGTTTATTTCTGGACTTTCTATTCTGTTCCATTGATCTATAAGTCTGTGTCTGTGCCAGTGCCATACTGTTTTGGTTACTACCACTTTGTAGTATATCTTGAAATCTGGCATTGGGATACTCCAGCTTTGTTCTTTGTCAAAATTGTTTGGCTATTCAGAGTCTTTTTTGGTTCCATAAAATTTCAATATTATTTGTTCTATTTCTGTGAAAAATTCTATTGGTATCTTCATAGGAATTGAATTAAATCTGTAATTGATCTGGGTAGTATGGACATCTTACAATATTAGTTCTTCCAATCCATGATCATGGAATATCTATCTATTTGTGTCATCTTCAATTTCTTTCATCAATGTTTTACAGATTTTGGAGTATAAGTCTTTCACCTCCGTGGTTAATTTTGGTCCTAGGTGCTTTATTCTTTTTGGTGCAATTTTAGATGGGATTGGTTCTGAAATTTTTATTTCTGCTACCTCATAATTAGTGTATACAAATGCAATAAATTTCTGTGTACTAATTTTGTATTCTGAGAATTTTATAGATTTATTTATAAGGTCTAGTTTTTAAAAAAATTTATATTCAAGTTTTATCATCTTTTTCTTTATAAAGAAGAGTCTGCATGTTTCATATTCACTGTAACAATCTGAAGACAACATTAAAAGGCTTTCAAAGTGACAGCACCATGCACTGTACTAGTAATATAATGTATCTATAAACTCTATATAACCTTGCCAACACAATGCAAAAAAGACATGCAAGAAGAGTCCTGGTTTTCATATTATGTTGTTCATTCAAGTAAGCTTAAAAATGTATTTCCCCAGGGCAGTCCCAGTGGCCCAGTGGTTTAGCACTGCCTTCAGCCCAGGCCAGGATGCTGGAAACCCGGGATCGAGTCCCATGCGAGGCTCCCTGCATGGAGCCTGCTTCTCCCTCTGCTTGTGTCTCTGCCTCTCTCTCTGTGTGTGTCTCTCATGAATAAATAAATAACATCTTTTAAAAAATGTATTCCCCCATTTTCTTTCCTTTTTTAAAAAATAAACTGTGGGTCATAAATGGCAACCTTTCTCCAAAATGTATAATACTTTGGTGTGCTTTGAACTCTTCCAGGAAAAGCAAAGGTTGATGTCTGAAAATAAATTAATTCAACTCAACAAATAATAATGTTCACATATATGTTATTAGTGATAAGACTACATTAACCACTCACAGCACACAAAACAAATTTCTACAAACCCTGAGGAAGGGGTGTTTTCAGGGTTTCTGAGGATAAATTAGTGCTCTATAGCATATTGTATGATGTTTATGATGGGCTATATTTTGCATGAGATTTGTTGCACAAACTGAAAATAAATTGACTAAGAGTTTTTGTCCTAGGTCCTTGACCTTTTTTATCCTAGCTTGACAGCTCTGGCAAAGGTCACACATTCAACAATGTTTGGTGTAACTGTAAACCTTAAAAAATTAATATGTATAGCAACTCCCTCCCCTCTTTTAATGTAAATCATATACTTCACACACTGTCATTTTCAAATGGGATCCAGTTGCATGTACTCAGTGCTTAGGTGGGAAAAAATGCATGAAAATGTAGTTTGGGGCATTGAAAAATAAAGACTTTTAAAAAGGTTGATACAACAGCATAAAAGAAAGCTTGGCCTTTGTTTTTAAAACAAAACAACATCTTTACCCAAAAATAGGCATGTTGCCAACGTCACACCTCCTTAGACTTGCCCGTTAATTTTGGCATCCCAAAAACCTTATCCAAGACTTATCTTTTTATTACATGAGAAGTTTGGACACAGTAAGGAGGCAGCATGTAAGATTTCAGATTTAAAAAAAAACAGGGAGAAAAAGAAAAGCACTTGAATTTCTTCTATTTCACAAAATATCACCGTTTCAAAGTCATCTACTGCAGCAGCTTTTCTTGCTCTCCACTTTGGCTGAAACAATCACAGTAGCATAATAAATGAAGTCATCTCAAGGTTGTTGCATCTTTTTCTTTTTAAGTCATACAAGTGGGATACTGAGGAAATAATCCTGTATAAAAATAGTGTGTTAAGATGGCATCGGTAAGAAAAAGAGTGGAAGTTAAATGTAATTTAAATTAAATTTCAGGGCAGCCCGGGTGGCTCAGCGGTTTAGCACCTCCTTCAGTCCAGGGCGTGATCCTGGAGACCCGAGATTGAGTCCCACGTCCGGCTCCTTGCATGGAGCCTGCTTCTCCCTCTGCCTCTCTCTCTCAATCTCTCTCTCTCTCTCTCTCTCTCTATCGCTCTCTCTCTCTCTGTGTGTGTGTGTGTGTAAATAAAATCTTTTAAAAAAATAAATTAGATTTAAGAGTGGGAACTAAAATTACAACTATTAGAACTTAAAGGGTTTTTACAAATAATGTTTAGACACAGGTACAGTCTAAGATCTGTTGGCAATGCAGCAAGTGTGTGGTTTACAATCAAGAGGTCTTTTTTAGAATTAGGGCCCAAGGAGAAGATGAAGAAGCTCCCAAGAAGCCCATGTTACAGTGTTAAAGGCATTCTCGAGGCACTGCAGGAAATAGAGAGGGCCTTGTTGTTCTGTGGAGTTCTGACTTCTTGCTTTTTCTCACTCCTTTCAAAGTCTATGTTTACTGCATTGGCTGTGTGTATCTCAATTAACTCTTGGTACATTTTGCTCCTAGCCCTGTCCCCTGCAACATACAAGTCCAGCCTGTTTTGTTTTCTAAGGAAAAAAAAAGCCCAAAAATCTTAATTAAATTAATTAAATGTACAAAAACCGTAAAGTTTCATACTGAATAAATAGGGCAAATTAGACCCAGTGGCAAGTCTGAGGCAAGGGTTTGTCTCAGGCTCAGCATTGTCTCAGGTTAGGATATTGTCCAAGGACTCCCATGCATGACTTATTATTATTATTTCTAGTAAATTCTAATGTATCATCCACACAACTTCAGAGTTCCCATATGTCTCGTCATCTTCAGACTCTGAAGTGGTTCCATTGCCAGAAGGTGTGTGTAGGTGGGTGGGGACTCCATTGGTTTGGCAAATGTACCAAAACCCTTTTTCAACTCATTGAGGTTGGTTATCTGAGGGGACAGGGTGCTAGAGTGTCTCCTGGTTGGGTCCAGCACAGGGGACAAGGGAGCATGCACTGGAGTCCCACTGATAAGTAACCAAGGGCTCCTGGAGAAGGTGGGGGACTTCCAGTGAAGCTTCATGTGCTTTCTCAGAGAGCTGAGGGAGTGTAGGACTTGTCACAGCCTCAGATGTTGTAGTAGTATGGCTTGTCCCTTGGTGTGGATGTGGGAATGTTTCTTCCGATCGCTGCGGTTGGCAAACTTCCTGTCACATCCATCAAATTCACATTGGAAAGGCTTTTTCCAATGTGCTCCTCTGTTCGGAACTCAGTGTGGGGCCTATGTGTGCTATCGAATTACTGTATGAGTGCACTTGTGGATCTTGAGGTTCCCTGAGCATTGGAAGACCTTGCCCCACACAGGGCAGGGAAAGGGCTTCTCCCCTGTGTGCACGCGAATGTGGTTGATGAACTTGTATTTAGCCTTCAAGGGATTGCCCTGGCAGGGACAGTCCTCCCAGAAGCAGACATGGTTGCTTTGCTCAGGCAGCCCACATACTCTACAGTGACGTGGTTCAGCAGCTCGTGCATGTCGCTTAAAGTTTTGGAGCAGGGCTTGGTGCAACTTGCTGGGGGTAGTGTGGGTGCTGGGGCCTAAGTTCTCGTTTTTTAAAAGTCTTTAGGGTATTCAGATCCAGGAAATAGAGAGATCCCCCCCTAAAATCAATAAAAACCGTTCAACACCTCGACATCTAATAGTGAAGCTTGCAAATTCCAAAGATAAAGAGAAGATCCTTAAAGCAGCAAGAGACAAGAAGTCCCTGACTTTCATGGGGAGGAATATTAGGGTAACAGCAGACCTCTCCACAGAGACCTGGCAGGCCAGAAAGGGCTGGCAGGATATATTCAGGGTCCTAAATGAGAAGAACATGCAACCAAGAATACTTTATCCAGCAAGGCTCTCATTCAAAATGGAAGGAGAGATAAAGAGCTTCCAAGACAGGCAGGAACTGAAAGAATATGTGACCTCCAAACCAGCTCTGCAAGAAATTTTAAGGGGGACTCTTAAAACTCCCCTTTAAGAAGAAGTTCAAGTAACTCTGAACGTGAATGGGCTTAATGACCCCATCAAAAGGCGCAGAGTCTCAGACTGGATAAAAAAACAGGACCCATCTATTTGCTGTCTACAAGAGACTCATTTTAGACAGAAGGACACCTACAACCTGAAAATAAAAGGTTGGAGAACCATTTACCATTCAAATGGGTCTCAAAATATACCCTAAAAACTACAGAACACTTCTGAAAGAAATTGAGGAAGACACAAAGAGATGGAAAAATATTCCATGCTCATGGATTGACAGAATTAATATTGTGAAAATGTCAATGTTACCCAGGGCAATTTACACGTATAATGCAATCCCTATCAAAATACCATGGACTTTCTTCAGAGACTTAGAACAAATTATTTTAAGATTTGTGTGGAATCAGAAAAGACCCCAAACAGCCAGGGGAATTTTAAAAAAAGAAAACCATATCTGGGGGCATCACAATGCCAGATTTCAGGTTGTACTACAAAGCTGTGTTCATCAAGACAGTGTGGTACTGGCACAAAAACAAACATATAGATCAATGGAACAGAACAGAGAACCCAGAAGTGGACCCTGAACTTTATGCTCAACTAATATACGATAAAGGAGGAAAGACGATCCACTAGAAGAAAGACAGTCTCTTCAATAAATGGTGCTGGGAAAATTGGACATCCACATGCAGAAGAATGAAACCGGACCACTCTCTTGCACCATACACAAAGATAAACTCAAAATGGATGAAAGATCTAAATGTGAGACAAGATTCCATCAAAATCCCAGAGAAGAACTCAGGCAACACCCTTTTTGAACTTGGCCACAGTAACCGGAGAAGGACAAACCGTGTATGTTCTCATTCATTTGGGGAATATGAATAATAGCGAAAGGGAATATATGGGAAGGGAGAAGAAATGTGTGAGAAATATCAGAAAGGGAGACAGAACATAAAGACTTCTAACTCTGGGAAATGAACTAGGGGTGGTGGAGGGGGAGGAGGGTGGGGGGTGGGGGTGAATGGGTGACGGGCACTGAGGGGTACACTTGACGGGATGAGCACTGGGTGTTATTCTGTATGTTGGTAAATTGAACACCAATAAAAATTAATTTATATAAAAAAAAAAGTCTTTAGGGTTTTCTATATATAGAATCATGTCATCAGCAAATAGTGAATCCTTACCAATCCTTACCTTTTTTTGTTTGTTTGTTTTTCTTGTCTGATTGCTGGGGCTAGTACTTCTGGTAATATGTTGAATAAAATGCTGAGAGTGTACATTTTTATCTTATTCTTGATCTTAGAGGAAAATGTCTCAGTTTTTAACCACTAAGTATGATGTTAACTGTGGGTTTTTCATGTATGGTCTCACTTATGTTGAGAGGTGTTCTCTCCAAACCTTCTTTGTTGGTAGTTTTTAATCCTGAATGGATGTATTTTCTCAAGTGTATTTTTTGCATCTATTGAAGTGATCATACGGTTTTTGTTCTTTCTCTTATTAATGTGACCTATTGCATTGATTGATTTCTGAATATTGTACAACCCCGACTCCTCAGAATAAATCTCCGTGGTATACAATGGAATATTACTCAGCCATTAGAAACAACAAATACCCACCATTTGCTTCGACGTAGATGGAACTGGAGGGTATTATACTGAATGAAATAAGTCAATCGGAGAAGGACAAACATTATATGGTCTCATTCATTTGGGGAATATAAAAAATAGTGAAAGGGAGTAAAGGGGAAAGGAGAAAAAATGAGTGGGAAATATCAGAAAGGGAGACAGAACATGAAAGACTCCTAACTCTGGGAAACAAACTAGGGGTGGTGGGAGGGGAGGTGGGCGGGGGATGGGGGTGACTGGGTGACGGGCACTGAGGTGGGCACTTGACAGGATGAGCACTGAGTGTTATTCTATATGTTGGCAAATTGAACACCAATAAAAAATAAATTTATTAAAAAATTAAAAATAAATCTCACTGGTGAATAATTTTAAAAATATATTGTTGGATTTGATTTGCTTATATTCGCCAAAGACTTCTGCATCTATGCTTTTCAGAGATATTGACCTGTAGTGGGGTGTTTTTTGTTATTGTTTGTTTGTTTTGTAGTGTACTTATCTGCATTTGGTATCAGGGTAATGCTGGCCTTTTAGAATTAATTTGAAACCTTTCTTTCCTTTTCTATTTTTTGGAATAGTTTGAAAAGAATAGGTATTCGGTTTTCTTCAGTGTTTGGTAGAACTCACCTGTAAATATTTCTAGTTCAGGTCTTTTGTTTCTTGGGATTTTTTTTTTTTTGATTACTGATTCAATTTCATTGTTAGCGTCTTGTTCAAATTTTCTGTTTTTTTCTGATTCAGTTTTAGAGGTTATATGTTTTTAGGAATTTATCCATTTCTTCTAGATTGTCCAATTTGTTGCATATTTTTTTCATAATCTTTTCTCATAATCTTTTTTATTCCTGTGGTGTTGCTTGTTATTTCTTCTCACCCATTTCTGATTTTTTTAATCCTCTCTGATTCTGTTGATGGTTCTAGCTAAACATTTATCAGTTTTGTTCATCTTTTCAAAGAACTAACTCTTGGTTTCATTGATCTGTTCTATTGGGGTTAGTCTCTATTTATTTCTTCTCTAACCTTTATTATTTCATTTTCTTTACTGCCTTTGGGCTTTGTTTTTTCCCCTTTTTATAGCTCCTTTATGTGTAAGGTTAGGTTATTTGAGATTCTTCTTGGTTCTTGAAGTAGACCTGTATTGCTATAATCTTCCCTCTTAGAATAGCTTTTACTGCATGCCAATTTTTTTGGACTGTTACATCATCACTTCCATTTTTCTCCATGTATTTTTTATTTCCTCTATGATTTCTTGGTTGACCTATCATTACTTAGTAGCATGTTATTTAACCTTCATATATTTGTGTTTTTTCCAATTTTTTTTCTTGTGATTGATTTCTAACTTCATATCATTTTGGTTAGGAAATGTGCATGATATGATTTTAATCTTTTTGAATTTGTTGAGACTTGTTTTTTGGCCTAAAATGTGATCTATTCTGGAGAATGTTCCATGTACACTTGAAAAAGAATGTGTATTCTGCTGCTTTCAGATGGAATGTTCTGAATATATCTGTCATTTCATGTGGTCCAGTATGTCATTTAAAACCAATTTTCCTTGTTGATTTTCCATCTGAGAAATTTATCCATTGATGTAAGTGAGGATGCAAAAGTTCCCTATTATTATTGTATTACTATCAATTTCCTCCTTTATGTTTGTTACCAGTTCCTTTGTATATTTATGTGTTTCCATGTTGGGTGCATAAATATTTGCAATTGTCATATCTTCTTGGATTGTTCCCTTTACCATTATGTAGTGTCTTCTTTGTCTGTTGTTAAGAGCTTTGTGGGTTTTTCTTTAAAGATTGTATTTATTTATTTGAGAGAGAGACAGCAAGAGAGAGAGAGCACAAGCAAGGGGAGGGGCAGAGGGAGAGGCAGAAGAAGATGCCTCACTGATCAGGGATCCCAATGCAGAGCTTGATCCCAGGATTCTGGGATCACGACATGGATCGAAGGCAGATGCTTAACTGACTGAGCCACCCAGGCACCCCAACATCTTTGTGTTTAAGGCCTTTTTATTTGATAGAGTATTGCTACCTAATATTTTTTTTAAGTAGGAGCCTAACACAGGGTTTGAATTCATGACCCTGAAATCAAGTCCTGAGCTGAGATCAAGAATCAGATGCTAAACTGACTGAGCCACCCAGGTGCCCCTACCCCAGCTTTTAATTCACTTTCATTTGCATGGAATCTTTTTCATCTTTTCATTTTCAATGCATATGTCTTTAAGAAGTCTGAAGTGGGTTTCCTGTAGGCAGCATACAAATGGGTCTTATTATTTTACCCATTCTGCTACCCTATTTTTTGATCATTAAGAACATTTAAATTGAAAGTAATTATTGGTAGGTATGAACGTATGCATATTTGTTAATTTCTGGGGCTTTTTTAGTTCTTTTCTGTTCCTTTCTTCTTCTCTTGCTCTCTTTCTTTGTGATTGATAACTTTCTGTTATTTTATATTTGGCTTTCTTTCTCTTTTTTTGTGTGTATCTATTATTGGCTATGGGTTTGTGGTTTCCAGGAAGTTTATATATAACATTTTAAGTGTGTAGTTTATATTAAGATGATAGTCATTTAAGGCCAAACACAATCTTTAAAAAAACTTTTTACTCCGCCTTCCATGTTTTATGTACATGTTGTCGTATTTTACATCTTTTTACTAGTAATTTTCTTATGAAAGGACTCCCGTTACCATTCTTCTAAGTTCAGTTTAACAGTGATAAGCCCCTTTAATATCTGTTTGTCCAAGAAATTCTTTCTCTCTCTTTCAGTTCTGAATGATAACCTTGCTGAGTTGAGTACTTTTGATTGTAAGTTATTTCCTTTTGGCACTTTGAATGTTATCATGCCACTCTTCGGTCCTTCAAAGTTTCTGCTGAAAAATCATCTGATAGCCTTATGAGGATTCCATTGTATGCGACTACTTTGCTTCTTTAATATTCTCTCTTCATCTTTAATCTGTGATATTTTATGTTTTTTTAAGATTTTATTTATTTATTCATGAGAAACATGGAGAGAGAGGCAAAGACAAAGGCAGAGGGAAAAGCAGGCTCCCAGAAGGGACCCTGATGCAGAACTCAATCCTAGAATCCCAGGATCATGACCTGAGCCAAAGGTGGATGCTCAATCACTGAGCCACCCAGACGCCCCATCTGTGACATTTTAATTATCTGTTATGGTGTGGACCTCCTTGGGTTCATCTTATTTAAAACTCTGTCCTTCCTGAACCTCAATGTCTACTTTGTTCGTAGGTAAGGGAAGTTATCAGCTACTAATTCTTTAAATAATTTTTTTTATAAATTAATTTTTATTGGTGTTCAATTTACCCACATACAGAATAACACCCAGTGCTCATCCCGTCAAGTGTCCCCCTCAGTGCCCGTCACCCATTCACCCCCACCCCCCGCCCTCCTCCCCCTCCACCACCCCTAGTTCATTTCCCAGAGTTAGAAGTCTTTATGTTCGGTCTCCCTTTCTGATATTTCTCACACATTTCTTCTCCCTTCCCTTATATTCCCTTTCACTATTATTCATATTCCCCAAATGAATGAGGACATACACTGTTTGTCCTTCTCCGGTTACTGTGGCCAAGTTCAAAAAGGGTGTTGCCTGAGTTCTCCTCTGGGATTTTGATGGGATCTTGTCTCACATTTAGATCTTTCATCTATTTTGAGTTTATCTTTGTGTATGGTGCAAGAGAGTGGTCCAGTTTCATTCTTCTGCATGTGGATGTCCAATTTTCCCAGCACCATTGATTGAAGAGAGTGTCTTTCTTCCAGTGGATCGTCTTTCCTCCTTTATCGTATATTAGTTGACCATAAAGTTCAGGGTCCACTTCTGGGTTCTCTGTTCTGTTCCACTGATCTATGTGTCTGTTTTTGTGCCAGTACCACACTGTCTTGATGAACACAGCTTTGTAGTACAACCTGAAATCTGGCATTGTGATGCCCCCAGATATGGTTTTCTTTTTTTAAAATTCCCCTGGCTGTTTGGGGTCTTTTCTGATTCCACACAAATCTTAAAATAATTTGTTCTAAGTCTCTGAAGAAAGTCCATGGTATTTTGATAGGGATTGCATTATACGTGTAAATTGTCCTGGGTAACATTGACATTTTCACAATATTAATTCTGCCAATCCATGAGCATGGAATATTTTTCCATCTCTGTGTCTTCCTCAATTTCTTTCAGAAGTGTTCTATAGTTTTTAGGGTATATTTTGAGAACCATTTGAATGGTAAATGGTTCTCCACCCTTTTATTTTCAGGTTGTAGGTGTCCTTCTGTCTAAAATGAGTCTCTTGTAGACAGCAAATAGATGGGTCCTGCTTTTTTATCCAGTCTGAAACCCTGCGCCTTTTGATGGGGTCATTAAGCCCGTTCACGTTCAGAGTTACTATTGACAGATATGAGTTTAGTGTCATCATGATATCTATTTAGTCCTTGGTTTTGTGGATTGTTCCACTGAACTTCTTCTTAAAGGGGAATTTTAAGAGTCCCCCTTAAAATTTCTTGCAGAGCTGGTTTGGAGGTCACATATTCTTTCAGTTCCTGCCTGTCTTGGAAGCTCTTTATCTCTCCTTCCATTTTGAATGAGAGCTTTGCTGGATAAAGTATTCTTGGTTGCATGTTCTTCTCATTTAGGACCCTGAATATATCCTGCCAGCCCTTTCTGGCCTGCCAGGTCTCTGTGGAGAGGTCTGCTGTTACCCTAATATTCCTCCCCATGAAAGTCAGGGACTTCTTGTCTCTTGCTGCTTTAAGGATCTTCTCTTTATCTTTGGAATTTGCAAGCTTCACTATTAAATGTCGAGGTGTTGAACGGTTTTTATTGATTTTAGGGGGGGATCTCTCTATTTCCTGGATCTGAATGCCTGTTTCCCTTCCCAGATTGGGAAAGTTTTCAGCTATGATTTGTTCAAATACATATTCTGGCCCTCTGTCCCTTTCGGCGCCCTCGGGAACCCCAATTAAACGTAGGTTTTTCTTCCTTAGACTGTCACTTATTTCCCTTAATCTGTCTTCATGGTCCCTTAATTGTTTGTCTCTTTTTTCCTCAGTTTCCCTCTTTCCCGTTAACTTGTCTTCTATGTCACTCACTCGTTCTTCCACCTCGTTGACCCTCGTCGTTAGGACTTCTAGTTTGGATTGCATCTCATTCAATTGATTTTTAATTTCTGCCTGATTGGATCTAAATTCTGCAGTCATGAAGTCTCGTGAGGCCTTAATGCTTTTTTCTAGAGCCACCAGTAGCTGTAGAATAGTGCTTCTGAATTGGCTTTCTGACATTGAAGTGTAATCCAGATTTTGTAACTCTGTGGGAGAGAGGGCTGTTTCTGATTCTTTCTTTTGAGGTGAGGTTTTCCTTCTAGTCATTTTGCTCAGTGCCGAGTGGCCAAAAACAAGTTGTATTGGAACACGGGGGAGTATCACTGGTCCGTCCAGCTGGTCTTCTGGGGGAGGGGCCTGCTGTGCTGATTCTCAGGTGTTAGCACTTGGGGGAGCTGCTCTGCCCCTGCCTGCTGCCGGGCTCAGCGGGGGTTGTTTACCCCGTGGGGCCCCAGGAGGAACAGCCGTAGTTGCTATGGCAACTCTGGAAGCCTGGATTCAGCCTCCGCAGGAACTACGGGGCTCGGGGCTTTCGGTTCTCCGTCTGCAGGGCCTGGAGGCTCCGGGGCGGGGCCGCTGATGTGCTCAGCTCGGGGCAGGAGCGTCCTTGCTGTCCTGGGCCCTCCCGGCCTCTGCCTGTCCCGGGGGAGGCCGGATCCTGGGCTGTGTCCCGGCGCCCTGTGCTCCGGGGCCTGCGCTGTGGGATTCGCGCTCCCGCCCTGCAGCCCCCTCCGCGGAGCCGCCCCGAGCCCCTCCGAGCTGCTCCGGTCGGTCCCGCCGTGCGCGCTGCAGCCCTTAGGGAGCTCGGAGCACTCTCCCGGGGCGCAGGTGTCTGTTAGTGTCCCAGGGAGCCCGAGGGCATCCCCGCCCTCCTGGGTCCTGCTCCAACTCCCTGCGAGCCCCTTTCCGCCCGCCCGGGAAGGTTGGTGCAGCTCCTGCTCCTCCGGGACGGGGCTCTCCTGTCCTGGGGACACTCGCCCCAGCCTCAGCCCGGCTCCTCGCGGGGCCCCTCCCCCTCGGAGGCCTTTTGTTCCTTTATTTCTTTTTCCCCGTCTTCCTACCTTGATAGAAGCGCGAACTCTTCTCACTGTAGCCTTCCAGCTGGTCTCTCTTTACATCTCAGGCCGAATTCGTAGATTTTCAGGATGATTTGAAGGTTATCTAGGTAATTTGGTGGGGACTGGTGATTTGGGGACCCTGCTCTTCCGCCATCTTGCCCCTCCCCCCCTTTAAGTAATTTTTGTACCTCTTTTTCTCTCTTCTTCTTCTTTTTGTTCTTATTCTTCTATGATCCAAATGTTTTTTCACTTAGTGTTTTTCCAGATACCAGAAAGGGAGACAGAACATGAAGACTCCTAACTCTGGGAAACGAACTAGGGGTGGTCGAAGGGGAGGAGGGCGGGGGGTGGGGGTGAATGGGTGACGGGCACTGCGGGGTCACTTGACGGGATGAGCACTGGGTGTTATTCTGTATGTTGGAAAATTGAACACCAATAAAAAACAAATTTATTATTTAAAAAAATAAATAAAGCTACAGGGTGAATAAAAAGCAATTCTCAAATAAAAAAAGTTCTCTATATTTTATGCTATGCTCTACACAAGTGTAGCTAACATCTGTCACCATACAGCACTATTAAAATATTATTGACAATATTTCCTATGTCAATATTATTGAAAATATTTCCTTTTATTCCTGTTACTTATTCATTCTATAACTGGAAGCTTGTATATCCCACTCCCCTTTATTCATTTTGCCACCCACCCTCTTCCACCTAGAAAGCATCAGTTTGTTCTATTTTTTATTTGATTCTTCTTTTTTTTATTTATTCATTTATTTTTTAGATTCTACATATGAGTGAAATCATATGGTATTTGTCTTTCTCAGACTAATTTCACTTAACATGATACCTTGTAGGTCCATCCATGTTGTTGCAAATGGCAAGGTCCCATCCTTTCTTATTCTGTGTAATATTCCATTCTATATATACACAACTTCTTTTTTAAGCATTTGTCTATTGGTGGACAATTAGGTTGCATCTATGTCTTGGCTATTACTAATGATGCTGCAGTCAACATAACGGTGCACATATCTTTTCAAATTAGTGTGTTCATTTTCCTTGGTAAATAAGATGTATTATGTTCAGAAAATAATTATAAGCACTTTGTAATATTAATTTTTAATACTTGTAAAAATTCTGTGCATTTGGTATTTATCATATCCATTAAAAGCAGAGGAATATACAGCTATATAATAAGATCAGGTAAACATGTCTACTAAGTAACAGAGCAAAGATTCTTTTTTTTTAAGCTTTTATTTATTTATGATAGTCACACAGGTAGAGAGAGAGAGACAGAGACATGGGCAGAGGGAGAAGCAGGCTCCATGCACCGGGAGCCCGACGTGGGATTCGATTCCGGGTCTCCAGGATCGTGCCCTGGGCCAAAGGCAGGCGCTAAACCGCTGCGCCACCCAGGGAT
Source organism: Nyctereutes procyonoides (assembly GCF_905146905.1). Taxonomy (NCBI): domain Eukaryota; kingdom Metazoa; phylum Chordata; class Mammalia; order Carnivora; family Canidae; genus Nyctereutes; species Nyctereutes procyonoides. The sequence continues at coordinate 57,922,199 of NW_026575125.1, read as the reverse complement.
CCCCAGAGCAAAGATTCTAACTTCCAGAGCATGGCAGATGGGGAAGGGGACCTAAAATCTATTTTATGCTGCCTCATACTCAAGAACTATATCTTCACGTATTGAAATATCCATCTTAGGGATCCCTGGGTGGCGCAGTGGTTTGGCGCCTGCCCTTGGCCCAGGGCGCGATCCTAGAGACCCGGGATCGAATCCCACATCGGGCTCCTGGTGCATGGAGCCTGCTTCTCCCTCTGCCTCTCTCTCTCTCTCTCTCTCTCTCTCTCTGTGACTATCATAAATAAAAAAAAGAAATACCCATCTTGGATGAAATTATTGAGATATTATTGTTTTAGCTTTTTTTTGAGATATGGACAATACCACACTAAGTTTAAAGTGTACAACCTGACGTTGTGATACGTGCATACATTGTGAAATGATTATCACAATAAGATTAGTTAAGAGTTCCAGCTCCTCAGATAATTACCACTTATTTTTGTGGGGAAAACGTTTTAAGATTTACTCTATGAATAACTATGCATGTAGTACAGTGTTAAATATAGTCACCATGTTGTACGTTAGATTCCCAGAATTTATATCTTTTTAAATACGATTGTTATTATCTTTCCCCATTAAATATTCTTGGAGCACTTGTCAAATATTAATTTAATGTATCTGTGTGGGTTTATTTCTGGTTTCTCAATTTTGTTATTTTGTGTCCAATTTTATGCCTGTAAAATGCCATATTTATTACCACAGCTTTTTAATAAAGTTAGAAATCAGAAATTGTGATGCCACAATGATTTTTTTTCTTGTTTCTCAAGATTATGTTGGCTATTTGGGGTCTTTTGTGCTTCCATACAAATTTTAAGATCATTATTTTTTCTGTTTCCATGAAAGATACCACAGGATATGATTGCACTGAATCTGTAGATGGCTTTGGACCATATAGACATTTTAGCAATATTATTTCTTCTGATAAATAAACACGGGATATCTTTCCATTTATTTGTGCCTCTCAATTTGTTGAGGATTATTGTCCCAAAAGGACATTGTATGCTATTTTTTCCCATGTCGAGTGTACAAATGCTAATAAATTTTTTATCTTCTTGTTGAATTTTCCCCTTTATGATTATATCATGCCCTTCTTTTTCTCTATTGATTGTCTTTGTCTCAATTATTTTTTATTTTTAAAATATTTTATTTAAATTCAATTTGCCAACATATGCTATAATATCCCGTGCTCACCTCAAGTGCCCTCTTTAGTGCCCATTACCCAGTTACCCCATCCCCCACCCTTCTCCCCTCTGCAACACTTTGTTTCCCAGAGTTAGGAGTCTCTCATGGTTAGTCTTCCTCTATAATTATTCCCCACTCACTTTCCCTCCTTTCCCTTATAGTCCCTTTCACTATTTCTTATATTCCATATATGAGTGAAACCACATGATTATTGTGTTTCTCAGATTGAATTATTTTATTCAACATAATGCTTTCCAGTTCCATCCATGTTGAAGCAAATGGCAGGTATTCGTCCTTTCTGATGGCTGAGTAATATTCCATTGTGCAAATAAATAAATAAATAAATAACACATCTTCTTTATCCATTCATCAGTTTTTTATTTTTATTTTTTAATAATAAATTTATTTTTTATTGGTGTTCAATTTACAAAATTACAAAATAACACCCAGTGCTCATCCCGTCAAGTGCCCCCCTTAAGTGCCCGACACCCATTCACTCCCACCCTCCGCCCTCCTCCCCTTCCATCACCCCTAGTTCGTTTCCCAGAGTTAGGAGTCTTTATGTTCTGTCTCCCTTTCTGATATTTCCCACACATTTCTTCTCCCTTCCCTTATACTCCCTTTCACTATTATTTATATTCCCCAAATGAATGAGAACATATAATGTTTGTCCTTCTCCAATTGACTTACTTCACTCAGCATAATACCTTCCAGTTCCATCCACGTTGAAGCAAATGGTGGGTATTTGTCATTTCTAATGGCTGAGTAATATTCCATTGTATACATAAACCACATCTTCTTTATCCATTCATCTTTGATGGACACCGAGGCTCCTTCCACAGTTTGGCTATTGTGGACATGGCTGCTAGAAACATCGGGGTGCAGGTGTCCCAGCATTTCATTGCATCTGTATCTTTGGGGTAACACCCTTTTTGAACTTGGCCACAGTAACTTCTTGCAAGATACATCCACGAAGGCAAAAGAAACAAAAGCAAAAATGAAATATTGGGACTTCATCAAGATAAGAAGCTTTTGCACAGCAAAGAATACAGTCAACAAAACTAAAAGACAACCTACAGAATGGGAGAAGATATTTGCAAATAACATATCAGATAAAGGGCTAGTTTCCAAGATCTATAAAGAACTTATTAAACTCAACACCAAAGAAACAAACAATCCAATCATGAAATGGGCAAAAGACATGAAGAGAAATCTCACAGAGGAAGACATAGACATGGCCAACATGCACATGAGAAAATGCTTTGCATCACTTGCCATCAGGGAAATACAAATCCAAACCACAATGAGATACCACCTCACACCAGTGAGAATGGGGAAAATTAACCAGGCAGGAAACCACAAATGTTGGAGAGGATGTGGAGAAAGGGAAACCCTCTTGCACTGTTGGTGGGAATGTGAACTGGTGCAGCCACTCTTGAAAACTGTGTGGAGGTTCCTCAAAGAGTTAAAAATAGACCTGCCCTGCGACCCAGCAATTGCACTGCTGGGGATTTACCCCAAAGATTCAGATGCAATGAAACGCCGGGACATCTGCACCCCGATGTTTCTAGCAGCCATGTCCACAATAGCCAAACTATGGAAGGAGCCTCGGTGTCCATCGAAAGATGAATAGATAAAGAAGATATGGTTTATGTGTACAATGGAATATTACTCAGCCATTAGAAACGACAAATACCCACCATTTGCTTCAACGTGGATGGAACTGGAGGGTATTATGCTGAGTGAAGTAAGTCAATCGGAGAAGGACAAACAGTGTATGTTCTCATTCATTTGGGGAATATAAATAATAGTGAAAGGGAATATGGAAAGGGAGAAGAAATGTGTGGGAAATATCAGAAAGGGAGACAGAACATAAAGACTCCTAACTCTGGGAAACGAACTAGGGGTGGTGGAAGGGGAGGAGGGCGGGGGGTGGGGGTGAATGGGTGACGGGCGCTGAGGGGGGCACTTGACGGGATGAGCACTGGGTGTTATTCTGTATGTTGGTAAATTGAACACCAATAAAAAATTAATTTATTAAAAAAAATAAGTTCTTTTTAGATCTTGGATACTAGCCCTTTATCTGATAGGTCATTTGCAAATATCTTCTCCCATTCTGTAGGTTGTCTTTGAGTTTTGTTGACTGTTTCTTTTCCTGTGAAGAAGCTTTTTATCTTAAGTCCCAATAATTGACTTTTGCTTTTGTTTTCATTTCCTTCATAGATATATGTTGCAAGAAGTTGCTGTGGCCACGTTCAAAAAGGGTGTTGCCTGTGTTCTCCTCTAGGATTTTGAAGGACTCTTGTCACACATTTATATCTTTCATCCATTTTGAGTTTATCTTTGTGTATGCTGTAAGAGAATAGTCTACTTTTAGTCTTTTGCATGTGGCGGTCAAATTTTCCCAGCATCATTTATTGAAGAAATTTCCCTTTTTCCAGTGGATAGTCTTTCCTGCTTTGTCAAATATTAGTTGACCATAGAGTTGAGGGCCCATTTCTGGGTTCTCTATTCTATTCTATTGATCTATGTGTCTGTTTTTGTGCCAGTAGCTACACTATTTTGATGATCACAGCTTTGTAATACAACTTGAAATCCGGCATTGTGATGCCCCTGCCTCTTGTTTTCTTTTTCAATATTCCCCTGGGTATTTAGGGTCTTTTCTGATTCCACACAAATCTTAAGATGATTTGTTTCAACTCTCTGAAGAAAGTCCATGGTATTTTGATGGGGATTGCATTAAGTGTGTAAATTGCCCTAGGTATCATAGACATTTTCATAATATTAATTCGCCCCATCCATGAGCATGGAATATTTTTCCATTCCTTTGTGTCTTCCTCAATTTCTTTCAGAAGTGTTCAGTAGTTTTTAGGATTTCCTCATTGGTTAGGTTTATTCCTAGGTATCTTATGCATTTGGGTGCAAATGTAAATGAGATTGACACCATTTCTCTTTCTTCAGTCTTATTGTTAGTGTAGAGAGATGCCACTGATTTCTGGGCATTGATTTTGTATCCTGCCACACTGCCGAATTGCTGTATGAGTTCTAGCTATATTGGGGTGGAGTCTTTTGGATTTTCTATGAACAGGATCATGTCATCTGCAAAGAGAGAGAGAGTTTGACTTCTTCTTTGCCAATTTGAATGCCTTTTATTTCTTTTTGTTGCCTGAGAGCTGAGGCTCGGATTTCTAGTACTATGTTGAATAGCAGTGGTGAGAGTGGACATCCCTGTCTCATTCCTGATCTCAGCGGAAAGGCTCCTAGTATTTCCCCATTAAGAATGATATTTGCTGTGGGCTTTTCGTAGATGGCTTTTAAGATGCTGAGGAATGTTCCCTCTATCCCTACATGCTGAAGAGTCTTGATCAGGAATGGATGCTGTATTTTGTCAAATGCTTTCTCTGCATCTATTGAGAGGATCATACGGTTCTTGTTTTGTCTCTTGTTGATATGATCTATCAGGTTGATTGCTTTACAAGTGTTGAACCAGACTTGCATGCCAGGGATAAATCCAACTTCGATCATGGTGAATAATCTTCTTCATGTATTGTTGGATCCTACTGGCTAGTACCTTGTTGAGAATTTTTGCATCTGTGTTCATCAGGGATATTGGTCTATAATTCTCCTTTTTGGTGGGGTCTTTGTCTGGTTTTGGAATTAAGGTCATGCTGGCCTCATAAAAGGAGTTGGGAAGTGTATTCCATCAATTTCTATCTTTTGGACCAACTTTAGTAGAATAGGTATTGTTTCTTCTTTAAACGTTTGACACAATTCCCCTGGGAAGCCATCTGGCCCTGAACTTTTGTGTCCTGGGAGGTTTTTGATGACCGCTTCAATTTCCTCCCTGGTTATTGGCCTGTTTAGGTTTTCTATTTCTTTCTGTTCCAGTTTTGGTAGTTTGTGGTTTTCCAGAAATGCCTCCAGTTCTTCTAGATTGCCTAGTTTATTGGCGTATAGCAGCCCATAATATGTTTTTCAAATAATTGTATTTCCTTGGTATTGGTGGTGACCTCACCTATTTCATTCATAATTTTATTAGAGTATTTTCTCTTTTATTTTTAATAAGGCTCATTAATGGTTTATCTATCTTATACTTTCTTTTTTTTATCTTATACTTTCAAAGAACCAACTCCTGATTTTGGTGATCTGTTCTACAGTTCTTCTGGTCTCTAGTTCATTGAGTTCTGCTTGAATCTTGATAACTCTCTTCTTTTGCTTGGTGTAGGTTTTATTTGCTGTTTTTTCTTCAGTTCTATTAGGTCCAAGTTTAGCTTCTATATTTGCAGTTTTTTTCCCAGTTTTTTGAGGATTACTTGTATTGTGATGTATTTCCCTCTTAGGACTTCTTTTGCTGTATCCCAAATATTTTGAACAGTTGTATCTTCATTCTCATTAGTTTCCATGAATCTTTTTAATTCTTCTCTAATTTCCTGGTTGACCCTTTCATCTTTTTAGCAGGATGGTCTTTAACCTCCATGTTTTTGAGTTTCTTCCAAATTTCTTCTTGTGATTGAGTTCAAGTTTCAAAGTATTGTGTTCTGAAAATATGCAGAGAACAATCCCAATCTTTCAGTATTGGTTGAGACCTGATTTTTGACCCAGCATGCAGTCTATTTTGGAGAAAGTTCCATGTGCACTTGAGAAGAATGTGTATTCAGTTGTGTGTGGATGTAAAGTTCTGTAAATATCTGTGAAATCCATCTGGTCCAGTGTATTATTTAAAGCTCTTGTTTCTTTGGAGATGTTGTGCTTAGATTATCTGTCATTTGCAGAAAGCATCATGTTGAATTGTCCCAGTAAAACTGTACTATTATCTAAGAATGTCTTTATTTTGGTTATTAATTCATATACTTGGCAGCTCCCACTTTAGGGGCATAAATAATCATGATTGTAAGGTCCTCTTGTTGGATAGATCCTTTAAGTATGATATAGTGTCCCTCTTCATCTCTTACTATAGTCTTTGGGATGAACTTTCATTTATCTGATATGAGAATTACTATCCCTGCTTTCTTTTGAGGACCATTTGAATGATAAATGGTTCTCCAGTCTTTTATTTTCAGGCTGTAGGTGTCCTTAGATCTAAAATGAGTCTCTTATAAGCAGCAAAAAGATGGGTCTTGCTTTTTTATCCAGTCTGAAACCCTGCGCCTTAAGCCCATTCATGTTCAGAGTTACTATTGAAAGATATGAATTTAGTGTCATCATAATACCTATTCAGTCCCTGTTTTTGCTGATTGTTTCCTTGGACTTCCTCTTTCTTTTACAGATTCCCCTGTAATATTTTTGCAAAGCTGGTTTGGTGGTCACATATTCTTTCAGTTTCTGCCTATCTTGGAAGCTCTTTATCTCTCCCTCTATTCTCAATGAGAGCCTTGCTGGATAAAGTATTCTTGGCTGCATGTTCTTCTCATTTAGGACCCTGAATATATCCTGCCAGCCCTTTCTGGCCTGCCAGGTCTCTGTAGAGAGGTCTGTTGTTAATCTAATATTTCTCCCCATATAATTTTGGGATCTCTTGTGTCTTGCTGCTTTAAGGATTTTCTCTTTATCTTTGGAATTTACAAGTTTCACTATTAAATGTTGAGGTGTTGAATGGTTTTTACTGATTTTAGGGGGGGGGGAATATTTCCACCATCTGAGTGCTGGTTTTCCTCCCCAAGTTAGAGAAGGTCTCAGCTATGATTTGTTCAAATATGCTTTCTGCTCCTCTGTCCCTCTCAGTGCACTCTGGAAACCCAAAGAAATTTATAGTTTTCTTCTGGGGCTGTCATTTATTTCCTTTAACCTTTCCCCAGGGTCTTTTATTTGTTTTTCTCTTTTTTCCTCAGCTTTCTTCCTTGCCATCAACTTGTCTTCTATGTCACTCACTCTTTCTTCTACCTCATTAACCCTCATCGTTAGGACCTCCAGTTCGGATTGCATCTCATTTAATTGATGTTTAATTTCAGCCTGATTAGATCTAAATTCTGCAATCATTAAGTCTCTTGAATCCTTTATGCCTTTTTCCCAGAACCACTAGTAGCTTTATAATTGTGCTTCTGAATCGGGTTTCTGACATTGAATTGAAATCCAAATTCTGTAACTCTGTGACAGAGAGTACTGCTTCTGATTATTTCTTTTGTGGTGAGTTCTTTCTAGTCATATTGCTCAGTGCAGAGTGGCTAAAATGAGTTGTACTGGAAAAAGGAAGGGAAACAAAGAAAGTAAAAAAAATAGGAGGGGTATCCTCTGGTTCTATATACTGTAAATCCCTCCACTTCCCCTGGAGCTTTCCAGGGCTGCTCCTTCAACAATTTGCTCTTCCCCTGTCTTTCCAACTGGTCTTCTTGGGGGAGGGGCCTGCTGTGCTGATTCTCAGGTGTGTACACCTGGGGGAGCTGTCCCGTCCCCTGCTAGGTGTACGGCTATGTGGGAGCTGTTTATCCTGTGAGGCCCCTGTTCCCTTTGGCCCCGCTCTGTCCCAGGCACAGGAGGAAGAATACTGGCGGCGTCCAGCTCTTCTGCTCTGGAGTCAGCTCCCACAGTAACAACCGCAGCCCCCAATCCGCAGTGGCCTAGATGCTCCTAGGGCGGGGTGTGCTGACCTGCACAGCCCAGGGACGCCTGGCGGCAGGTGCATCCTCACTGTCTTGGGTCCTCCCCGCCTCTGCCTATACCAGGAGGAGCACAGGATCATCGGCTGTGTCTGCTCAGTGCCCTGGGACCCCGGTCCTGTGCTGCTGCTGGAATCTGCCCGGAGCTGCCCCCTGAGCTTTTCCCGAGGCCCTGCCAGGTGCGCACTCCAGCCCTTACGGAGCTCACATTCTGTGACACACTCCCACTGGTGCACTTCCGACCGGAAGCTCAACTGCCCCTCCTGTAATTCTGCCCAATTTCCCTGCTGAGAGCATTTCTGTCCGGGAAGAATCTGGCACAGATTTTTAAAGTTCCTGCTCTGCCAGGACTCTGCTTTCCTGTCCTGGGAGGCTTTTGCCATCCGGCCTTAACCTGGCTCCTCACGGGGGCCCCTCCCCCACTGGGTTCTTTTTAATTTATTTTTCCACCGTCCTACCTTGTTAGAAGCACACTCTTATCTCTAGCGTTCCAGCTGTTCTCCCTTTAAATCTCAGGTAGAATTCATAGGTTTTCAGGATGATTTGAAAGTTATCTAGGCAAGTTGGTGGTGACAGGTGATTTGGGGACCCTACTCTTCTGCCATCCCGCCCCCCTTCTTGCCCATTTCTTAATTGGATTTTTTGGGGGTGTTGAGTTTGGTAAATTCTTTATAACTTTTGGATACTAACCCTATTACATCTATGAGAGTAGGCTCTGGAATTAGGAAAGCAACTTTATATTACATTTATTTTTTGAAAGTTTTATTGAGGTAGAATTTGCATATAATAAATTGTAATATTTATGTGTATAATTTGATAAGTATTGATTGCTTTATATATGCATGTAAATACCAACACAATCAAGATACAGAATAATATCATTACAATGAAAACTTCCTCTGGATCAATTATAGTTCCCCTACTTTCAGTCCCAGAAAATCATAGATTTGTTTTGTTTCTATATTTTTTTTCTAGAAGTTTTTAAAGATTTTATTTATTTATTTGTGAGAGATACACAGAAAGAGGCAACGACATAGGCAGAGGGAGAAGCAAGCTCCCTGCAGGGAGCCCGATGCCGGACTCAATCCCAGAACCAAGGATCATTCCCTGAGCGAAAGGCAGATGGTCAACCACTGAGCCACTCAGGCATCCCCGTTTCTAGAATTTTATGTAAATAAAATCCTACACTATCTTGTGTTTATTCATATGTTCTTTCACTTAGCATTCTATTTATAAGATTCATCCACTTTGTTACTTGTATTAATATTTTGATTTTAAGTTGCTGAGTAGTATTCCATTTTATTCATTTATGTCATTAAAAAAAACCCTTCACCTATTTAAGTACATTTGTATTTTTCTAATTTTGGGCTACTATGAATATTTGTGCTACAAGAATTCACATACTAGTCTTGTAACAAAATCTCTTTTCATTTCTATCCGGTTAATACCTAGGAGTGTGTGTACTATGTCCTTCATGTATGTTTCGCTTTATAAAATTATAACCCATTGTTTTCTTTCATTTTTTTGTTTTGTTTTCTTTCATTTTTAAAAATTTATTCATTCATAAAAGCACAGAGAGAGAGAGAGAGGCAGAGACAGAGGCTGAGGGAGAAGCAGGCTCCATGCAGGAAGCCCGATGCAGGACTCAATCCCGGGACTCCAGGATGATGCCCTGAGCCAAATGCAGTTGCTTAACCGCTGAGCCACCCAGGCATCCCTGACTCATTGTTTTCTAAAGTAGCTATGTTATTTTGCATTTTTGTTAGAATTGTACATACTTCCACTTAGCACATATCTTTGCTTATAAGATAATAGACTTTTTAAGCTTAAACATTCTACTGAATATGTAGAGGTATACCATTGTGTTTTGTCATTTATCTGTTGACTAGTGATTTTGAACCTTATACTTTTTTTTAAAGATTTTATTTATTTATGAGAGAGAGAGAGAGAGAGAGAGAGAGAGAGAGAGAGGAACAGACACAGGCAGAGAGAGAAGCAGGGTCCATGCAGGGAGCCTGACGTGGGACTCAATCCCGGGTCTCCAAGATCACATCCTGGGCTGAAGGCAGTGCTAAACCACTGAGCCACCTCAGCTGCCCATGAAACCTTTTCATGTGCTTATTTGACATTTGTGCATATTCTTCTTTATCTATTGATAAATTTCCTCTTGAAATATGGCCCATTTTTTGAGTAGTTTTTCCTCTTATTATTGAACTTTAAGAATTCACTGTAGGGGAACTAGGATGGCAGAGGAGTAGGAGTATTCTAGGCTTGTCTCATCCTTCAAACACAGTTAGATAACTATCAAATCATTCAAATAACCCATAAATCAACCTGAATACTGACAAAATGTACTCCACAGCTAAAGGGAGAGAAGAAGCCACATCAAAGAAGGTAGGAAATGGGGAGCCATGTGGTTTGGGGGAGAAATGGATCACAAGTGTTGCAGAGAAGAAGGACCCATGGTCATGGAGAAAGGCAAGACAGAAAGGAGCACACAGAGGAAAGAACAAGGAGAACATTTCCCCCAAAACCATTGGCTGTGAAAATAAGAGGGGCTGAATTTTCATGCAAATAGTGGGGCTTAAGGACTGGAGTTTTATAGCTCAGTGGGCTTGGCTGGAATAGAGACCCAAGGGCACTGCCCTACTCCTGGAGAGAGGCAGGTAAAAAACTTGAGGATGACTGCTTGGAAAGAGCAATCTGAAGAACGCTTGGGGTGCACAGCGGAAGATTATTCACTCTTCTTGCAGTGAGACCCTGAGAGGCAGAGTTCAGGGAAATGCTTCTCCAGGGACAAAGGAGCCACTCAGTGCCATTTCCTTCCCCTGCCCCTCAGCAGAGCCACCTATAGAAAGCAGCTTAGCCCTGGTGCACTTGAGTGGCAGTTAAGTGCCTGACTCTTGGTTTCCTCTCAGGTCCTGATTTCAGGGGTGTGAGACGGAGCTCCGCATCAGGTTCTATGCTCAGCATGGAGTCTGCTTGAGTTTCTCTCTCCCTCTCCTTTTGCTCATCCCACTTTTCACTCTCTCTCAAATAAATGTCTTTTATAAAAAGGAAGAAAGAAAGCCTCTCAGCCCTAACACTGCCTGCCTAATTTGCTTACATCAAGTTCTACACCCCTGTGCTCTGGCATGACTGCACTTCTCAGTCAAAATCACCTCATTCCCAGCACAGCAGGACTGCCCTTCTTGGTCAAGGTCGCCTCTGACCCAGTGTGGTGGGTCTGTTTACCAGAAGACGAAGACCAGCAGAAACCCATGCCCACACCAGGTTTCCTGACCAGAGACTTCTGCAGGGTTTCAGTTCTGCTGAAATCAGTATCAGGTCTCATTTAATGAGCAGACCAGAGCACACCTAGTTAAAACTCACCACATTTCTACGGGCACTTGGGTGACTCAGTTAGTTAAGTAACAGACTGTTGGTTTTGGCTCAAGTCATGATTTCAGGGTTGTGAGATCGAGCCCTGCATTAGGTTCTGCAGTGGGCTTGGAGCGTACTTACGATTCTCTCTCTCTCTCCCTCTACCCCTCCCTCCCACTCATGCACACATGCAAGCACTCTCTCTCGCTCTTGCTCTCTAAAAGAAAACAAAACAAAGCACCTCAGCACATCTGGCCAAAGACAAAACATTGCCCATGGCAGGCAAGGGGAGCCTCTGTAGGTGACTGACCTGAAAGATAGAGCAGCCAAAACACAACACCAGAGTGCATGAAGCACACACCAGAGACACTCCCAAAAGCACCAGGCCATGGAAAGTATATTATTTCTTCTTTATGGAGCCATTGCACTAAGGAGCAGGAAACATAATGGGCTTTATAAACACATAGAAGACAGATTTAGAAGATGGCAGGGTAGTAGGAAGACTATAGAATCATGTTGTACCTTGAGCACAACTAGATATCCATCAAATCATTCTGAATATCCAAGAAATTGACCTGAAGACTGACAGAACAAACTGAACAACTAGAGGGAGAGAAGAGGCCACATCAGGGAAGGTAGGAAGTGCAGAGACATGGTTTGGGGGAGAAATGGATCTCATGTGCTGCAGAGGAAAAGAAGCCCTGGTTACAAAGAAAGGCGAGAGAAAGGAGCACACAAGGGAACACACACGGAGAACACTTCCACAAAGCCATTGGCTGGGGAAAAGAGAGGGGTTGATTTTTGTGAGTTATTACAACCAACAGGTCTTGAAGACTGGAATTTCAGAGTGGCAAGCTTGGCTGGAATAGAGGTCTGAGGGCACTACCTTCCCCCGGAGGGAAGGCAGGCAAACAACCTGAGGGGCAGATGGCAGGATTCAAGGAATGGGTGAGGCACACAGGCAAGAGAGTGCTCACTCTCCTTGGAGCACAACTCTAAGAGGTGACATTCATAGACACCTTTCTGGGGACAAAGGAGCCATTGGACACCATTTCGCTCGCCCAGCACTCATCATATATGCAGAGATGCTTGCCAAAGGCAGTGCGGTCCGGATACTGGCTGCCTAACCTTGCTTACTCTCTAAGTCCCACAACCTTGCACTCTATTGTAACTGTCCTTCTTGGTCAAACCTACATCAGTCCCAGTGTGGTGAGACACTATCCCAGAAGACCAATGTAGGCCCCTGCCCACACGATGTTTCTAAAGTCTAGAGTTTTAAAGGTCAGAAGGATTGGCTAGGATAGAGCCTAAGGGGAACCAGGTGGCTCCTGGAGGGAAGGCAGGCAAAGAACCCAGAGGCAAACTGTGAAAATGGCTATCTGAAAAATGCCCAGAACTCACAGCGGGAAGATTATTCACTCTTCTAGTAGTGCTTCCCCGACAGTAGCAGGCACCTAGAATCCTCTCCAGGGACAAAGGAGCTAACCCATGCCATTTCCCACTCCCAACCTCAGCATAAACACAGAACAACCTGTGGTAAAGAGCACAGCACCCACACTGGCTACTTAACCTATTTACACCAAGTCGCACCTCCTTGGGCTCTGCCAGTACCACCCTTCTCTGGCAAGTGTGCCTCAGTCCAGCACAACAGGCCCCATCCCCAAAAGACAAGCAGAAACTCATTTCCACACTACCTCTTACAAAGAGAGACTTTTTCAAGGTTTCAGTTCTACTGGAAGTAGGATCAGGTCTCATTTAATTAGCAGACCAGAGCACACCTAGTCAAAACTCTCCATACTCTGACCAAGGTCTAAACACTGACCACCACAGGCAAGAAGAGCCACTGCAGATAACTGGCCTGAGGGATACAACCAAAACACAGCAGCAGAGAGCACACAACACAAACCAGAGACACTCACTGACGAGTCAGGCCCTGGACACTATATGAAGAATGCCTTGGATCCAGGCGAGCAGGCGGAGGCCGATAAGAAGGCGGCAGAGGACAGGAGCAAGAGCTGGAAGATGAGCTGGTGTCGCTGCAAAAGAAACTCAAGGGCACCGAAGATGAACTGGACAAATACTCCAGTGCTCTAAAAATGCCCAGGAGAAGTTGGAGCTGGCTGAAGCCGATGTAGCTTCTCTGAACAGACGCATCCAGCTGGTTGAGGAAGAGTTGGCTCGTGCCCAGGAGCGACTGGCAACAGCTTTGCAGAAGCTGGAGGAGGCTGAGAAGACAGCGGACGAGAGCAAGAGAGGCATGAAAGTCATTGAAAGCTGCACCCAAAAGGATGAGGAGAAAATGGAAATTCAGGAGATCCAACTGAAAGAGGCCAAGCACATTGCTGAAGATGCCAACCGCAAGTATGAAGAGGTGGCCCATAAGCTGGTCATCATTGAGAGTGACCTGGAATGCGTGGAAGAACGGGCTGAGCTCTCAGAAAGCCAAGTTCGACAGCTGGAAGAACAATTAAGAATAATGGATCAGGGATCCCTGGGTGGCGCAGCGGTTTAGCTCCTGCCTTTGGCTCAGGGCGAGATCCTGGAGACCCGGAATCAAATCCCACGTAGGGCTCCCGGTGCATGGAGCCTGCTTCTCCCTCTGCCTATGTCTCTGCCTCTCTCTCTCTCTCTCTGTGTGTGACTATCATAAATAAATAAAAATTAAAAAAAACAAGTAAAATTGAAAAAAAAAGAATAATGGATCAGACCTTGAAAGCATTAATGGCTGCAGAGGATAAGTACTTGCAGAAGGAAGACAAATATGAGGAAGAGATCAAGGTTCTTTCTGACAAGCTGAAGGAGGCCGAGACTCGGGCTGAGTTTGCGGAGAGGTCAGTAACTAAATTGGAGAAAAGCATTGATGACTTAGAAAAGAAAGTGACTCATGCCAAAGAAGAAAACCTTAGTATGCATCAGATGCTGGATCAGACTTTACTGGAGTTAAACAACATGTGAAAACCTCCTTACTGCGACCACATTCTTTCATGTTGTTTTGTTGGTGTTTTGTTTTAACACCATGCTTACCATGAAACCCCCTTAAACGCATTTTTATTTACTTTTACACCGTCACAGAAAACATCCACAGGATACCAGCTAGATCAGGGGATGGGGAAAACACACACACACACACACACACACACACAGAAAGGCAAGCCCGTGGCAGGGCTGTAATGACTTAAATGTGCCATTTCCCAGGTTGACGTTGCCACACTTCATAGAGAGTTTTGCAACACCGCGGACTCCGCCAGTCTAGCAATCCTCACTAAAGCAGAAAGATTCCCACTCAAAGTGCCAACGATGTATTCAACAGGCAGATTAATGTTGAAAATGCAATCAGATGTGGTTTGGTGCTACTTTAAACAAAAAGTCCCACTGTGGTCTTTCATTCAATATTGTTCAATTTAGAATTCTGTCCAACACTAATTTATTTTGTCTAGAGTTTTACTACAAGATGAGACTGTGGGTTCTGTATGCCTGAATTCACTAAAGCCAAGGGTTTGTAAAGCACACTGCTCCTGTAAGACTTCTAGCCTCCTCATTGGCACATTTGTGGCTCATTACAACTTATAGGATAGCATTCTATGTGGATTTCCACTCTCCATTTCTCTATGTTAAAGTGAAAGATTTAGGCACTATGTACAATTGGTAAAGAAGAAACATTTTCATAAGAGTTATAACTATATGTAAACATTGTATAATGGTATGGAATAAAATGCACATTGCAGGACATTTTCTAAAAAAAAAAAAAAGGAATGTTCCCTCTATCCCTACATTCTCAAGAGTTTTGATCAGGAATGGATGCTGTATTTTGTCAAATGCTTTCTCTGTATCTATTAACAGGATCATATGGTTCTTGTTTTTTCTCTTGCTGATATGATCCTTCCTATTGATTGCTTTATGAGTGTTGAACCAGCCTTGCATCCCAGGGATAAATCCCACTTGGTCATGGTGAATAATCTTCTTAATGTACTGTTGGATCCTATTGGCTAGTATCTTGTTGAGAATTTTTGCATCTGTGTTCATCAGGGATATTGGTCTATAATTCTCCTTTTCGGTGGGGTCTTTGTCTGGTTTTGGAATTAAGGTCATGCTGGCCTCATAGAACGAGTTTGGAATTACTCCATCTCTTTCTATCTTTCCAAACAGCTTTAGTAGAATAGGTATGGTTTCTTCTTTAAACGTTTGATAGAATTCCCCTGGGAAGCCATCTGGCCCTGAACTTTTGTGTCTTAGGAGGTTTTTGATGACTGCTTCAAATTTCCTCCTTGGTTATTGGCCTGTTCAGGTTTTCTATTTCTTCCTGTTCCAGTTTTGGTAATTTGTGGTTTTCCAGAAATGTGTCCATTTCTTCTAGATTGCCTAATTTATTGGCATATAGCTGCTCATATTAAGTTTTTAAAATCGTTTGTATTTCCTCGGTATTGGTGGTTATTTCTCCTTTTCATGATTTTATTAACTTGAGTCTTTTCTCTCTTCTTTTTAATAAGGCTGGCTAATGGTTTATCTATCCTATTAATTCTTTCAAAGAACCAACTCCTGGTTTTGTTGATCTGTTCCACAGTTCTTCTGGTCTCTATTTCATTGAGTTCTGCTTGAATCTTTATTAACTCTCTTCTTCTGCTGGGTGAAGGTTTTATTTGCTATTCCTTCTCCAGCTCCTTTAGGTGCAAGGTGAGCTTTTGTATTTGAGTTCTCTCCAGTTTTTGGATGGATGCTTGTATTTTGATGTATTTCCCCCTCAGGACTGCTTTTGCTGTATCCCAAAGATTTTGAACGGTTGTATATTCATTCTAATTAGTTTCCATGAATCTTTTTAATTCTTCCCTAATTTCTTGGTTTACCCTTTTATCTTTTAGCAGGATGGTCCTTAACCTCCACGTATTTGAAATCCTTCCAAACTTCTTCTTGTGGTTTAGTTCTAGTTTCAAAGCATTATGGTCTGAAGATATGCAGGGTACAATCCCAATCATTTGGTACCATTTAAGACCTGATTTGTGACCCAGTATGTGGTCTATTTTGGAGAAAGTTCCATGTGTACTTGAGAAGAATGTGCATTCAGTTGTTTTTGGATATAAAGTTCTGTAAATATCTGTGAAATCCATCTGGTCCAGTGTATCATTTAATGCTCTTGTTTCTGTGGAGATATTGTGCTTAGAATATCTACCAATTGTAGAAAGTGCCGTGTTCAAGTCTCCAAGTATAAGTGTATTATTATCTAAGTATGTCTTAACTTTGGTTATTAATTGATTTATATACTTGGCAGCTTCTGCATGCGGAGCATAAATATTCATGATTTTTAGGTCCTCTGGTTGGATAGATCCTTTAAGTATGATATAGTGTCCCTCTTCATCTCTTACTACAGTCTTTGGGATAAACTTTAACTTATCTCATATGAGGATAGCTATCCCTGCTTTCTTTTGAGGACCATTTGAATGGAAAATGGTTCTCCAACCTTTCATTTTCAGGCTAGGTGTCCTTACGTCTAAAATGAGTCTCTTGTAGACAGCAGTTAGATGGGTCTTGCTTTTTTATCCAATCTGAAACCCTGCGTCTTTTCATGGGGTCATTAAGCCCATTCACGTTCAGAGTTACTACTGAAAGATATGAATTTAGTGTCATCATGATATCTAGTCAGTCCCTGTTTTTGTGGATTATTTCCTTGGACATCCTCTTTCTTTTACAGAGTCCCCCTTAATATTTCTTGCAGAGCTGGTTTTGGTGGTCACATATTCTTTCAATTCCTGCCTATCTTGGAAGCTCTTTATATCTCCTTCTATTCTCAATGAGAGCCTTGCAGGATAGAGTATTCTTGGCTACAGGTTCTTGTCATTTAGGACCCTTTCTGGCCTGCCAGGTCTCTGTGGAGAGATCTGCTGATAATCTAATATTTCTCTCCATATAAGTTAGGAATCACTTGTCTCTCGCTGCTTTATGGATTTTATCTTTGGAATTTCCAAGTTTCACTATTAAATGTTGAGTTTTTGGATGAATTTGGTGTTAGGGGGGATCTCTCTACCTCTTGGATCTGAATGCCTGTTTCCCTCCCCAAGTTAGGGAAGTTCTCAGCTATGATTTGTTCAAATACACTTTCTGGTTCTCTGTTTGTTTCAGTGCCCTCTGGAATCTCAATTACATGTAGATTTTTCCTTCTGAGGCTGTCATTTATTTCCCTTAACCTTTCCTCATGATCTTTTACTTGTTTTTCTCTTTTTTCCTCTGCTTCCTTTCTTGATATCAACTTGTCTTCTATGTCACTCGCTCTTTCTTCCACCTCATCAACCCCTCATCATTAGGACCTCCAGTTTGGATTGTATATTATTTAATTGATTTTTAATTTTGGCCTGATTAGACCTACGTTCTGCTGTCATGAAGTGTCTAAAGTCCTTTATGCTTTTTTCCAGAGCCACCAGTAATTGTATGTTTGTGCTTCTGAATTGGCTTTCTTACTTTGAATTATAATCCAAATCTGTAACTCGGTGGCACAGAGTACTATTTCTCATTCTTCTTTTGTGGTGGGTTTTTCTTTCTAGTAATTTTGCCTAGTGCAGAGTTGGCTGTAAGTGCAGGCTGAGTCCAGAATATCAACCATGATCTAAGTAAATTTCACCCTAGATTTTTCTGAGGAGGTCAGAGACTAGAAATGAAATACAAAGATCAGAACGAAATAAAACAAAAGGACCACTAAAGTGAAAAACAAATTTTAAAACAATGTAGTGAAAAATGAAGGGCAAGAATCCCAAAGAAGAAGAAAAAAAAAAACAAAAGAGAAAAAAAAGAAGAGTGAAAAGCAAAACTAGAGAGGGAAAAAAGTAAAAAGAAGAAAAGAGGAGGAAAAAGGGGGGACTGGGAGATGGTGGTGGTGACAAAGTTGTAGTGGAGGGAGAAAGTCGTCTACCTGAGAGCTCCTAGAGGGTGATCCTCTTGGTTCTGAGTATATTAAGTTCTGTATGTTAGAAGATGCCCAGTCCCAATTTTTTTCTAATATTTTATTTATTTATTTATTCATAGAGACACACAGAGAGAGAGGCAGAGACAGAGGCAGAAGGAGAAGCAGGCTCCACGCAGGGAGCCTGACATGGGACTCGATCCCGGGTCTCCGGGATCACGACCTGGACTGAGGGCGGTGCTAAACAGCTGGGCCACCCGGGCTGCCCCCAAATTTATATAAACCAGAAATACTTGTAGAGAGCCTCAACTTTGACCACCAAAACATAAATGAGATAAAATAGTGGGACAGAATGGGAATGCAGAGAGAATATAATATCACACTATGAGCCAGTACGGTATACCACTTGGTTCTGTGTGCATGCTGTTAATGTTTTAGAAGGTATAAACTTCCGCCATGGTAGAACAAAATGAGGCAGGAAAACAAAACACACACACACAAATACATATCTCGTATATCTCCCAAAATTAATTTGAGTATGTTGAAGGTAATCTAGAGTGGAAAATATATCTAAGACTTGTAATTTTAGAAATATAAAGTCAGGGGAGCCCAGATGGCTCAGGGGTTTAGCGCCACCTTCAGCCCAGGGCGTGATCCTGGAGACCTGGGATAGAGTCCCATGTTGAGCTCCCTGCATGGAGTCTGCTTCTCCCTCTGCCTCTGTCTCTGACTCTCTCTCTCTCTCTCTCTCTCTCTCTCTCTCTCTCTCTCTCTCTCGTGTGTGTGTGTGTGTGTGTGTGTGATGAATAAATAAATAAAATCTTTTAAAAAAGAAATATGAAAGTCAAAAAGGAAGAAACTTGCTAGAAGCGAAAACCCTTCTCTCTGTAGCATTCCAGCTATTCTCTCTTTAAATATCAGGTCAAATTCGTAGGTGTTCAGGATGAGTTGGAAGTTATCTAGGTAAGTTGTTGGGGCCAGGTGAGTTAAAGACCCCTACTCCTCCGCCATCTTGCCCCGCCTCCTGATGGATTTCTTTTTAACTCAAAAGAAATAATGTAGGGGTTCCTGTGTGGCTCAGTCTATTAAGTATCCG
Source organism: Nyctereutes procyonoides (assembly GCF_905146905.1). Classification (NCBI taxonomy): domain Eukaryota; kingdom Metazoa; phylum Chordata; class Mammalia; order Carnivora; family Canidae; genus Nyctereutes; species Nyctereutes procyonoides. The sequence goes on along the minus strand of NW_026575125.1, from coordinate 57,903,043 downwards.
ACTCTTTTTTTTTTAAGATTTTTATTTATTTATTCATGACAGATGCACAGAGAGAGAGAGAGAGAGGCAGAGACCCAGGCAGAGGGAGAAGCAGGCCCCATGCAGGGAGCCTGATGTGGGACTCGATCCTGAGACCCCAGGATTGCGCTCTGGGCCAAAGGCAGGCGCTAAACCACTGAGCCACCCAGGGATCCCCAGCATCCGACTCTTGATATCATCTCACGTTTTGATATCAGGATTGTGAGTTCAAGTCCCATGTTGAGCTCCACACCCAGCATGGAGCCTACTTGAAAAGAAATAAATAAAATAAGCAGATTATATTTCTAAATTTAAAACACGATAGTGCCATTTTTATTCCAAAACAATCCATTTTAATCACTTAAAAGAAGTAATTTAGAGTCCAAAAAGAGGCTTGTTATTTCAGACCATATTGGTACAATATCCAAAAACATGGATTCAAGAAGTCAATTAGGAATTCACTGAGCACCAGAGTCACAGATTGGAAATCACTTTCTACAACTTGAGAAATGAATAAGCTGAAATTAATGAATACATGTGGAAGACAACAATAACTACCTGCAACAGAGACTGGCTAGGTGGTCAGTAAAAACTTTTTCTTTCTTCCTTATCTACTTGGACACACAAATAGAATAAATTTCCCACCCTGTTTTGCAATTCAGTGGCAGGGACTAAATTCCATTTGACAAGATATGAGTAAAAGGTATGTATCATTTCTAGAACAGTCCAATGAAAATCAATAAACAATCCTTTATGGGTTTCCCCCTTCCTTGGCAATGTTGGCAATAAGTAATGAGTAACTAAACATTTTTCCTTTGTGGGCTCTGATTTATAAATATATATATATATATATATATAAACAAATATATATATATAAACAAATCTATGCTGATTTAAATATACATATATTTAAATCAGCATAGATTTGTTTTTGAGGGGATCCCTGGGTGGCTCAGCAGTTTAGCGCCTGCCTTTGGCCCATGGCGTTATCCTGGAGTCCTGGGATTGAGTCCCACGTCCCGCTCCCAGCATGGAGCCTGCTTCTCCCTCTGCCTGTGCCTCTCTCTCTCTCTCTTTCTCTCTCTCTCTATCATGAGTAAATAAATAAAATCTTTAAAAAATAATAAAAAGATTTGTTTTTGAATCACAAAATACACGGATTAGGTTTAAACAATCAATCCAGAATAAGTACTTAGTAGTTACTCAATATAGCACATTGTTTGACCTTCCTTGAGCAGATTTCATCATATGAGTACCCAGAAATTAAAATTAACTTCCAATATCTAGCCACTACTACCTAAATTAAATCTAAAATCCTTAACCCAGGACTTAAAATCTCTTCAAGTCTAAATTCCCTAATGTGTAAAATGTGGTTAATAAGGCCTATATTTAGGGATAAAATGTATGTAAAACATCTAGCTCAGTATCTATGGCTCATTATTAGTGCCCACAGTGAATCAAATACATATTTTTAATCTCATCTACCAATTCTCTTGTACACATAAATACATCCTCTTACTCATACGTCAGTCAACCTATTCCTTAAATATACTCTTAAGGACTATTTCCTGAGTATCATTTGTAATATGCACTTTTAAGTTTTGCTATCATTGAATATCAGTTAAAAATATTATTTATTATTACAATTATATAAGAAAATATCCATGTCTTAGAGATGAACAATGAAATATATAGTGGTTAAATAAGATGGGATGAGCACTGGGTGTTATTCTGTATGTTGGCAAATTGAACACCAATAAAAAATAAATTTATTATTTAAAAAAATAATATGATGTCTGAGATTTGTTTTAAAACACTTCAATAAAAAAGGTTAAATAAAGCAAATGTGGCAAAATGTTAATAACTAATCTGAGTAACAGGTATTTATGGGTTCCTTATACTATTATTTCTAACTTTTGTGTATGTTTAAAATATCCATAATAAAAAAGATATGTATTTTTTAAAGATTTTATTTATATATTCACGAGACACACAGAGAGAGGCGGAGACATAGGCAGAGGGAGAAGCAGTCTCCTCACAAGGAGCCTGATGCAGGACTCAATCCCAGAGTCAGGATCACAACCTGAACCAAAGGCAGACATTCAACCGCTGAGCCACCCAGGCATCCCAAAAAAGATAATTTAAAATAAATGCACCATTGATGTGAGATGGGCAGGTAAGCAAGTGTCCTTAAGTTCATGATCTCATCCAGGATGAAGAGGCAATCAACTTATTTCAATGGATGCCAGGGGCTGGAAGCAGAAAGAATTCCCTTATCTTCCCTACACCAAATGACAACATTTAGACACCTTTAGTGACTTTGTGGAAGAAAAATGACCTTAAGATTGACAAACTTTATAGAAGCCTTGTTTCCCTTAATAAATATTTAATTAAAAAATAGCCAAAAACATGGGAATTTTCAATAATTTGATTTTTATTTTAAACATTATCCAAATTCTCAGAATTGTATAAGTTTGGCCAGATTTTTGTGTAAACAGGACATCAGAAGAATCCTAAATCATGGAGAAGCATGGTATTTTAAAACTGTTTTCTAGAAGAAAGCATCCTGTGCAGGGTATATCTAGGACAAAGGAAACCTTACAGAATGATGTCTTGGTGGGTGTTCTTAGTGTAAAAGGAAGGATAGTAAGTAAATTAATAAATAACCTTTACATACATAGAGGATTTTTCAATCGAGTAAAGCACATTATTTAGTGCCTTGTTTTTTCACCACATAAACACAATTTTTGTATTAGAGTTCTGAGATACCTTCCAGTTGCAAAAGCTTATTCTTCTTTAAGTTAAGGCATTTTTGTTTCCTTTATGCTCTTTTCAATGTAAAGACCAACCAGTAATAATCTATTAGAGGAGCTTCCGGTGATTTATCCTGAAAAACTTATATGAGTTTCAGAAAGACAGAGTAAAGCCTTAAAAAAAAAAAACCCTACAAAACACTTGAGGGAAATGTACCAGCCAAATCTCAGTTCATAGAAAGGTTAAGAAATTAAAGCATAATTATGAAACTGAACATTACAGTGATATACTTTTTTTCTACTGCCCACCTGACATGTCTTTTTTTAATAATAAATTTATTTTTTATTGGTGTTCAATTTGCCAACATACAGATATACTAAAATGATTATACTATAATCTTTTTTAAACAAGTCTGAGTTGCATATGCAACAAGGAGTCTCTTGCAGAGATAAGAAGGAAAAAGACAAAGAGAAATTACAAAAATTTTGAGGAGCTTAAATTAGCTCAGTAGAACAATCCACACTAGGATGCTCTTACCTATGATTACTAAATACATTGATTCCTTACTCAAACTATTTGTCTCTATTCTAGCAAGGAGCTGAATCTAGAGTGGGATTTGGAAAAACAATGAGATTCATAACCAAAAGATATGAATCTGAATCCCAACACTACCATTTGTGATGGAGAGCCAATTACTTTATGATTCAAACTTAATTTTTTTAAGTAAGCTTTATGCCCAATGTGGGGATTGAACTCACAACCATGAGATCAAGAGTTGCATGCTCCACTGACTGAGCCAACTAGGTGCCCCAATTCAATCTTAATTTTTATAAAATGAAAACATACTTAAAGAAAATACAACTTATATACATATATACATTTTGTTTGTTTGTTTATTTATCTATTTTAGAGATTTATTTATTTATTTTAGAGAGAGTGTGTGTGTGAGTGGGAACAGGGGTAGAGGGAAAGAGAGAATCTTCAGACTCTCTTTCAATCTCAGGACATAGAGATCATGACCTGACCAAAATCAAGTTGCTTGCTTAACTGACTGAGCCACCCAGGTGCCCCGAAAATGCAGTTTATATTGAGGAAATCAGAGAAAGCCTGAGTAGGAAAAATTTAAAGCTAGCCAGGCCTATAAATGGTCATCAGATGAAAGCAGTACACTTCAGGAGACCAACATCATGTTGACATCTGTAAAGCATCTAAAATTCTAGAGATAGAAATATGTAGGCATGGGAAAATGGCCGTTCACATAACATACATACATTCCTTAATTTTGAATTCTTAAGATATTGATTATTTACCTGAATAAGAATACGTATAATTGTGGTGTACCAATGTGAGATAGTGAGAATCATCCGCATTGTGTGCAAGCAAAAAAAAGTTGTATTATCTGTAGAAAATTTAAAAACATCAATAAAACCAACAAAATACTGGTCTGTTTGAATTATCACCATGATCTGGCGATTTTAAAAAATGTCAGTGATAGGGATCCCTGGGTGGCGCAGCAGTTTGGCACCTGCCTTTGGCCCGGGGCGCAATCCTGGAGACCCGGGATGGAATCCCACGTCGGGCTCCCGGTGCATGGAGTCTGCTTCTCCCTCTGCCTGTGTCTCTGCCTCTCTCTCTCTCTCTCTCTCTCTCTCTCTCTGTGACTATCATAAATTAATAAAAAATTTTTAAAAAATGTCAGTGATAAAATACAGCTCTCCAGAAAAATATTTTGTCTAAGGTCTAAACACATGATGAAGTTACTGTTGAGTTTTATTAATATATAAGCTTCAAATAGCACATACTCATTACTACTAAGCACTGTATTGTTACTTATAAGTAAATTCAGATAACTCCCAATTTTATTAATGGCAACTAATGCACACAGACTCAGCTACAGGAATTCCTTTGAAGAGTACGTTCAAAATGGTTTAGAATCATTGAAACTTGCTTTGGGTGCAGTTCATGTCTCCAATCATCTGGAACATTTTTGTTTAAAACTATAGTTTCAGGGACACCTGGGTGGCTCGGGGTTGAGCGTCTGCTTTCAGCTCAGGGTGTGATCCCAGGGTCCTGGGATTGAGTCCTGCATCAGGTTCCCCACAGGGAGCCTGCTTCTCCCTCTGCCTATGTCTCTGCCTGTCTCTGTTTCTCTCATGAATAAATAAAATAATTTTAAAAATAAACTATAGTTTCAAAATAAATGACAGTCAGTGAATGTCTCTATTTTTGAAGCAGGGCTTCTTTATTAGTCTCCTATTGCTGCTGCAACAAATTACCAGAAATTTAGTGGCCTAAATTTTTTAAATGATTGTAATTTTCCCTTGTGTAAATGTCAAAATTAGTCTCTGCCCTTTCCCTGCCTCCAAAAGATGTCATGGAGATAAATAACTGGAAAGGTATCACATTCTGAATAAATCATAGATGTTTACATACCATATCAAGCCTGGCTTGATAACATCTCCCAAATAATTCAAAGCAAGGTTCAAAGCCCAAACTTCCAGGACTCTAACCACAATGCTATCACCTACTAAAAGGATTCCCTTTCTTCTAGTTTCCAACATGTTCCTTACCTCTTTTAGAGCCTTTGCCTACAGCATCCTTAAAGTCCGTATTACTACTGACAGACTGTTTAAAGCAAAATTTAGGCTTTCCCTATCATACTCCTCAAAATTCTTCCAATCTTCACCCACTGCCTAATTCCAAAAACACCCCCACATTTTAGGTACTTGATACAGCAGCACTCCACTTCCAGTACCAGCGTCTGCAGTAGTATTCTACCGCTCCATAACAAATTACCATACAATTAGTAGCTTAACACAACACCCATTACTATCTCACAATCCTGTGGGTCAGGAATCCAGATACAGCTTAACTGTACTGAGACCCTCTACTCAGGGTCTCACAGGACCAAAATCATGGTATCAGCCAGGACTGCAAGCTTATCTGATAATTGAGGTCCTCTTCCAAGTTCGCTGGTTGTTGGTATAATTTAGTTCCTTCCAACTGTGGAGTGAAATTCTCGTTTTCTTGCTGGCTGTCAACCCAGGAGCCTTCTCAGCTCCCTGAGGCTACCTTCAGGTCCTTGCCACATGGCCCCCTTGTCTCACAACACAGCTTTTTGCTTAAGACCAATAGGTGAGTATCTTCCGCTGCTTGTCTCAATTAAGGACTCCTGTGATTAGGCCAGACACACCTAGGATAATCTCCCTTTTGATTAATTCAAAATTAAATGGTTAGTAACATAAATGCAGGAGTGAAATCCCCTCGTATTCACAAGGCTTGCTCACACCAACAGGAGGGAATTATACAGAGCATGTATGCAAGGGGTGGAAATCTTGAGGCCATCTTAAGACCCTTTGACCTTGGATGCTGTATTGGATTCCTGTCCTTACAGTGCTGCTGAAGTGTTCCATGTTCTTATTTCCCTCCCTTTTCCCAGTTTGTATTTCCTTGTTCTTGGAACAGAGATGCTTCTTGCTTTAAAGTAGGCTTTCAATGATTTCTTTTCTCCATAAAATCAGAAGGAAGTAATTAAGACAGTTTTCTTGCTGGTTAATAACCTGGAAAAGGCCACCATAGGCAGAACTGTATATATAATCTTTACTCTTCCCCAGGTCCTCAGGCAACATGTATGGACACATGTTCATGGATATTTAAGAATGTAGAAGCTAGAGAAAGTCAATAAAGCAAAGTATTTCTTGACTTTAAAGTCTGTCTAGTATAAAGTAACACTCTGCTACCCATTTAAAAGCATTTTTTATAAGATGAAAAGTCTAACAAATGTTTGAAATACTTTTAAGAATTGGCTGAAAAGAATCCATAGAGAAACCTATTTGCTTTCTGCACAATTGTTGCTGCTAGCTGTATGTCTAGTTCAGCTCTTGCCTAGAAAATAATTCATCAATTAAGTTTATTATTTTTCTTCTATGTCCCCTGGGGAAAAAAGCCTCACTTTTCCCCCTTCTGTGCTCTGAAAGATCCTTTCTTGAATGACCGTGATGTGATTAGAGTTTTAAGACTATTTAATGTATGCACTATAAACACTGTGGCTTCTTCTAAATAGTTTTAGCAATCAAGGTCAGCACATCTACAGGGACATGCACAAACCTTTATACATATGTAAAGGTAACTGAAACATGCCCTCCCAAAAGTCATTAGATGAAAAGAAACCCCTCCATCTATAGAAAACCAACTAGTCTATTGTTGGAGTCTGACAAAATATCATTTAAAAATGTTCATTTTATGTTACTATGTGAATGTATGCTATTTTCCATAGTTTTATGAAAGGAATGTCACTCTACCAGGCTTTATATTTAATTATTAATTTCTGCTAGCTTTCAGGTAACAACTTGTATACCAGAAGAGAAGCAGGTACTAAGGAGGTCATTTCCTGCTCTTCTAATGTGAATTGGGCTACATTCACTACTCTGACAGGTTCAGGCACCAGCTTTATCTCCATAGAGTATTCATCACATATTTTGCCAGATATATCAAAGAAAATCAGAAAACTATACTTACTCAAATAGCAGGAGTCAATTCTTACATAGGAACTTCTAATCCCAAAACCATATACAACTTACAACAGGTTTGAGGAAACTTCACTATAGGAAACAATCATAAGCATTTAAAAACAGATATAAATCATTTTATATAAGATATGACAAAGAGATCATATGCCTGAAAAAAATGTGAAGTGTCACATACTTTGAAATGTCTTTTAAAAGTCAATTATAGATGGGTAGCCCTGGTGGCGCAGCGGTTTAGTGCCGCCTGCAGCCCGGGGCGTGATCCTGGAGACCCGGGATCGAGTCCCACATCAGGCTTCCTGCATGGAGCCTGCTTCTCCCTCTGCCTGTGTCTCTGCCTCTCTCTCGCTCTCTCTGAATAAATAAATAAATCTTTTTTAAAAAGTCAATTATAGATATAGTCATAAGAACCCAAAGAAATTTATTTATAAAATTTCTTACTTGACCAGTGGTGAGAACCAAAAAACACTCAACTAAAACCCTACTAATAGTCTTTAAGCTGGTTCATACAAGAGAACAAGCAGAGTAGCTCTTGATTATTAGGCTATAGGTCTTTCAATTGCACAAGGACATACATTTATTTTTTTAAATATTCTATTTATTTATTCATGAGAGACACACAGAGAGAGAGAGAGAGACAGAGACAGAGACATAGGCTGAGGGAGAAGCAGGCTCCCTGCAGGGAGCCCAATGCGGGACTCGATCCTAGAACCTTGGGATCATGCCCTGAGCCAAAGGCAGACACTCAACCACTGAGCCACCCAGGTGCCCTGGACATACATTTAACCACAGGGGTCTGTGCAAGTGGCATCATGGTATCTGTAGACTTAGCTGAGTCATAGCTTCCAGAGTGCTATTCCCTGTCTACTTTACATAGCTATTTCACTACTCTTGCGGATTTCTTTGTTAGCTTCTTTCTCTTTTTCTTCTCCTTTGTTGGTTTTTGCTTTTTCTCTTTCTCTGTTGGCTCCTTTTTCTTCTGCCTGTGCACTGTCAGCTCCCTTCCCTCTTCCATGGTTGCCTTCTTTCTCTTCTTCTTTGTCATGAACACTGGTGTAAACTGCTTTGTTATAGCCTTCCCGGTTCCGAGCAATTTCAATAGCAAGAAATTGTATCCTGGGGGCTGAAAGGTGAATAGAATGGATTATTGTCTTAGTCACAGTTACTTCTCTAAACCCACTGGAAATCTATTGACAAAGCTGATCTAACATCAAAGCATTCCAATAGTCATAAACTTCAGAGATATGGAATTCTAATCTTGTTAAATGAGGCTGAAAATACTTAACCATCTTATCTCACAGTTATTCAACAAACAGTAACATGACCTTTAAATATATAACAAATGATTCCCAAATTATTCACGTCACTAATTCATCAGTAAAACCAGATCCCTCACTCTCCTTATACAGAAACAATTCCAGAGGCAAGAATCTCACCAAAGATGGTGTTTTCCTCAGTGTAGCCCTGAGAACAATCCAGTCGCAGCAAAGTACCATAGTTGAAGTCTTCTACAACCCCGTCAAACTTCAAGCAGAATGGTCTCCACTTCTATAAAGGCAAAAAGATGCCTTAGCTGATAAATGCAGGAGGCTGGTAAAGTCATGCCAGGAGAAGGAACTCCACTTCCTCAGTAAGGAAAATACCCATGGTGAAAGAGACTAGGACTGAGTTGATTTCTACTTTCACTAGCATTGAGTGTCTATGTTATTTACTGTCTTTATACTTCCCAACATGAACAATATTTTAACTTGACAAAATATTTAAATCCTTGACTACAAAATTAAAATATGATTTCTTAAATATATTCTGTTTTGTTTTTAAGTTATTGGTTAACTCAGCCAAAAATAGTTATTCATCTCCACTGAAGCACAAAGGAGACAAAGGCAGCAGGAATCTGGCACAAAGATACAAAGTTAAAATTTAAGAAAGAAGTCCATTCACTGGAGGTAATTTTCCAAAGATCAGTAACAGAGTTAACGGTTAACAGTAACAGTGTTAAAAGTTTACATTTTTCATAAACCAAGGACCTACTCTCAGGGAAATACTTTCTCCACTGTAAGAATTTTAGCACACTGTAAAAGTATGATAATCAGGTCAGCAATGGGAAACATAAGATTTCCAATTATCCAAGGCCCATGATAATGTGAACTTAAATCCAGAGAATTTAATCACCTCTCCGTACCCTATTTACTAATTATCCATCCAAGCCTTCTGGCTAAACTACTGACAGAAGTAAATTTGTTCCTCTTCCCCTGAAAGGGCTGGATAGGAAAGGATGCAATGTCCAAGTCAAAAAAAAAAGAAGAAAAGAAAAAATAGATCCAATGAACATAAAAAACTTATAAACCAGAAAAACATTTATTTCATTTCATAATTTACTTATTATTTGCTTATAATTACATAAAAGCCTGGTTCTTTACATATTTCATTAAAAATTAGTACTGAAAAAATTTTAAATGTATAAAAATATATTTACAATAAATAACTGTTGGTCAGATGTTAGGCAATATTTGAGAGAATTCTTACCTCTTTAGCGGACTCTGATTTGAGCTCTTCTGTATCCAACACATCTATCCTGAGTTTCTCGAAATTTTTCCGAAACTCAGAATAGATTTGGTCATCCACTTTGGTGAGTTTCAGGAACTGTGGGTCAACTGATGAAATCAGCTGCCAGACATAAGATAACATAGTCTCTAATTTACCACACTTCTATCCCCCCTTCCCCAGATAATCTTTATGGTTCTAAGGGCAGAAGAATTATTAGGAAGTACAGACAGATTAGGGTTCCAAATGAAATTATGACATAGTTTTCAAGGGCCATAATATACTACAGTCCTTGCTACCAATTCACACCCTTGTAGTCCCAGTACTGGCTGGTTATTGCCCTCTGTGAATTGTTCATTCAGTTGTCAAACATTTACTAGTTGCCCACTATGGGCTACGAATCATTTTACTGGTTAGCATCAGAACACCAGGCAAAGAAGTACAACTCCCCGTTGTCAAAACAAAATTCACTTCCACCTCCCCCTTATTCTCTTTGGGTAAAATCTCCAAAATGTATATATTTAACTTGCTGAGAATAGTGATTAGTGAAGAACCACACGCTACAATTACATGTTTCATTCTCCTTAATAAGGAAGACAGACAACTCACCTTGTAGTAGACTTCAGCATGCTGCATTGCTTTCATGGCCCAAGCCATCTCGATATCAGGCTGCAAAAGAGTAACATGATTATCCAGTTTCAACTTGTATAATCTCCCAATCCTGCTACTGGAGAACAAATTAAGGATGTCTGTGGATGTCTAGTTAGAATCTCCCAATCCTGCTACTAGAGAACAAATTAAGGATGTCTGTGGATGTCTAGTTAATGTCAACACTGCCAAACTTGGTGTTACTGTCAATGGATAAAAACTGCTCTAATGGATTTGGAAAATATAAAACTTTTGTCCTTATGAAGGATACTGCCTACCAAAAGAAGCTGCCTGCACAGTCTAATCAATGGCATAAGCCACTGGCTCTTTTTCCAGCAGCTAGTGAAAGTGTGGGAGACTATATAAAGCAGTAATAGACTGCCTTCTGAGGAATGAATTAAACCATTGTAAAACTGATACAGTTCATTCACATATTATCACTGAGTTGTTGGAAGAACAAAGTAAGATAATGGAAGTGAAACACCCTTCACTTTCAATACTGTAATATAATCATCATTTGTGTTTATCAAATAGCCAATTCCCAATCCATTACACTTAAAATTAAATCAGTATTGTGAAGCAGGATAGGTTATAAGTAAGCCTTTATCAAGTACCCACCACCTGTTCCACTTCAATCTCCCACTCCAGCTAGATGATGTATTTTCATTGACCTCAGCCAAGCCATTTGCATTTTTATCTCCATGCCTTATACCATGTCATTTGTCCAATTAGAGATTGGATTGAGGATCCAGTTAGAGATTCACTTTCTCAGTGAAATCTTCCTCTACTTTCTCAGCTCTTAGAGGTTTCTTTTTTGGCTAAACTTTAGATCTTATACCCTAATGTAACATATATCAATCACATTTTTATTTGAGTGTTACTACTATTCTCATGTCCCTGTGTCTTGTCTCAAAAATATTATATGCATTCTTCTTAAGGATCTAAACAAGACATACCATAATTCAGTGTCACTTTACTGCATAATGCAATTACTCGGGAATATTTAAAAAATACTAATTTCTGACATTCACTGCCCCCCCCTAGATATTTTGATTTCATTGGTATATTTTGGGACCTGGACATTGGAAGATAAAAAAAGCTTCAGGTGGTTCTAGCGAGAAAAGTAGGGGAACTACTTCCACCTGCATTTATTCTGGGTTTGTGGACCAAAAAGGTTAGAATGCATGAAAAAGCGCGGTTTCTGGAGGGCATGATGAGGGTTCACAGCTATCAGCGGGTTACAATTTCGTGGCAGGCCCTGCAGACACGCCAGGCTAGCTGGGTGTGTGGGAGCTGGGGGTGAGTCATACTCACATCATTGCCATAAGACTCGGCTGGGAGAGAAAGAGCATGTGCCACAGACACCAGTTCCCCGGGAACCTGGGAAGGGGGAAAGAAAGGGGAGAGAGGGAGTTCAAAGCTCGACCCGACTTGACTTCCCCACTCACCCGACCCCAAAGCAGCGTCTCACCGGCTCAGCAGTTCCCCTAGTCGTCTCCATGTTGAGCCCCACAAAGCCAGCACCAGTTTCCCGGAAATGACTATTTGCGCGCAGTGTATGCAGCCTGTTGGAAAAGGAAGGAGGGCCGGCAAGAGTGGCTGGCTCTCTTTCCGGCTGCGCTTGCGCGCAGCCTCCATCTCCTGGGGCATTTGTCCTTGGCCCCTCCTCATCCGCCTTGCACGCACTCAGAGGTATTCCTTGCTGCGCAGACTGGCGGCATAGACTGGGAAACTCCGGGCTTCACAGGTGGTTGAATGCTCATTAATATCGGTGGTGATCATGCGCAAAACCTGAGTTAAAGCTTTCGCGTGCCCACTGCGCTGAGTAACCAGCAGAGATTCGGATTCACACCCTCCATCTGTGCAAACGGGCACTCCCCCCCCCAATACTCCCAAGTAGGGAGTCCATCACAAACAAGCATGGTGTAAGGCAGTGGAGTGGAGGGATGAAGAATTTAGTCCCTGTTTTGAAAGAAATACATACAGTGAGATAGCGCATAAAGTGTTCAACACTAAATACCGTAATGTACTATAGGAGCAGAAATAGAGGTTACATAAACTGAAACATGAAGGGTAACCAACAAAGCAGGCAAAGCAGGCAGGGAAGGACACTCCAGAGAGTGGGGAGTGCATGTGGAAAGGCACCTGGAGAACAAAACACCATGGGACCTTGAAGCAAATTAAAAAAAAAAAAAAAAGGCTGCACTACGGGTGTAGTCATTTATGATTTTGAGGGAAAAGTTAGGATTACTATCCTGAATATTAGGAAGTTGAAACTTTAACCTAAAAGCAATGGTAAGCTAAAAGACATCTTGAAGTAGAGAACTCGAGATTAAGCTGAAATTTTAATAAGATCAAAGATCACTAAAACACAATGTGCCAGATAATTTTGAAGAAGGCAATTTTGGAAGCAGATACACCAAACTGAAGACACTAAGTGATGAAAACGGAAGCCAAGGCAAGAGCAGTGCAAAATATTCTGAGAAACAAGAAGGGAATTGGAATCCATAGAGCTTTTTGACTAATTGGATATGAGAGATATAGAAGAATCAGGATTCCAGTATGAGTCCCAAATTTCAGGATAAGATGTGGAAATGCATGCATTGAGCTTAAAAAACAGCAAGAGGAGGGATGATGGTGTTTAATTTGAGGAGTTGAGTTTGAAGAGCCAATGGGACGTTGAGATGGAACTGACTGGTTAGAGGGAGATCTGACTGGAGATATACATCTTATAGCTGTTTCTTTAGGTCTAATTGAGCTGTTCAAAGGAAACTCTGAAGAACTCAAAGACACAAAGATCAGTTCACAAAGAACTATTTATGAAGAAGCAAAAAGGCAGAAAAAGTGAGTGTGTGTGTGAGAGAGAGAGAAAGAGAGAGAGACACAGAGAAAGGTGAATAGTGTCCAATCCCCTGGGTTGAGTACATTAAGCCCACAAATATCGAGAGGTCACTGACAACCATAGCAAGAGCAGGCTTAGTGAAATGGTGAGGGCAGAAGTCAGAGGGCAGTGGGTTGAGAAGGGAGTGGGGGTTAAAAAAGAGATGGCAATGACCATAGGAAGTTCTTCTAAAGAGTTGAAGCTAGAAAGAGACAGGAGGTCCAGGGACTTTTTAAAATTGTGGTGAAATACACATAACAGAAAAGTTGACCCCCTTAACCATTTCTAAGTATACAGTTCAAGAGTGTTAAGTGTATCCACGCCACCGTGCAACAGAAGTAGTTCTTCTTGCAAAACTGAAAGGCTGCACCCATTAAACAACAACTTCCATTTTTCCCTCCCCCCAGCCCCTGGCAACCACCATACTACTTTCTGTTTCTATGAATTTGACTACTTTAGATACCTCACTCAAGGGCAGTCATATAGTATTTGTCTTTTTGTGACTGGCTAATTCCACTTAGTAGAATGTCCTCAAGGTTCATCCGGACCAGGAATTGAGGTTCTCACAAGATTGGAAAAGCCAATTGCTCTGTACCCGCAAACAGCAGCAGATCAAACTGTCATCCAGGGCCTTTCCCATTGCCAGGCCAGGCAGAGCTATCAAAATAAGCATTGGCCTTTCCACTCACACCCATTGTTTCAGATGGACTCAAGGTAGCTGGCTACTAAAATAAGGGAAAGAAGGATGGGCCAGGAACATAAAAGGGGAGAGTTGGTGGACTTTAAGAACTATATTGAAGAAAGACCTTTGGGTGTGGGGTAAGAAACACGGAGATGGAAGTTCACCTGGGATGATTCTTTCTCTTTTCTGGAAGGGCACCACTGAGTTGACCTTCAGCTTCCTTCGAAGACAGGTAATATGGACATGCCATGGATGGATCCAAAGGTGTCACCAGTCCTGACTAAGGTGCTGAGGTATCTGTAGGGCCAGGGATAACAGGGGTGTGGAGAAAATGAAAGCTGTAATTGCTGGAGCTAGTGTACCATGGGGTAGAAGAAGGCATCTGACGTGTAAGGGAAGCAACTTCCATTATCAAATATGTTTGTCATTGGCAAGGCAGTTGGGTGAGTGCCGCTAGTTGCAGTTGGTAAAGCCATGTAGATACTCCTTAAAAATATGGATCACATGGTCATGGTGGCTGTCAGACTACATGGGAAGACAAACTTGAAGGACCTTGAAACTTGTCATTAAAAGTTGAGAGGAAAAATAGGACTATGGTCAGAAACCATTTAAGTTAGTCTACTATGAAAATATAAAATCTGGATAATAAAAGTGTTTCCTGTAATATTCCTGTAAATTATGTGGGTCATAAAACCTACCGGGGCTGACTTGCGTCATCTTATAGTAAGTGTGCTTCATGCCAAGATAGGATGTTAGAGATGGCATCTTGAGTGATTGTGTCCACGGGGTGTGTTCTATGGTCAGGAGGGAGTGCAACCATGACCCCAGGATGCTATTCCAGATTGGAACTTGTCCCAGAAACCTTGCTGTAAGACGCCCTCAAAATACATAAACCAAAAATTGAAAGAATTACAAGCATAAACGGACAAATCCAGTAAAATGGTGGGATATTTTAACACGTCTCTCAGCAATTGACTGCTCAAACAGCCTACAACCTAATAAGAATTTAGAAGTTTTGAACATGTGAACAAACTTGACTTAGTGGATAAATCCCGAACCCTAAACCCAACAATTACATAGTACCTGTCACTGGCAAGCATCTATGCAACATGCATAATAAATGTATTATTGGTGGCACCTGGGTGGCTCAGTCTGTTAAGCGTCTGACTTTGGCTCAGGTCATGATCTCAGGTTCCTAGGATTGAGTCCTACATCAGGCTCTGCCCTCAGCGGGGAGCCTGCTTCTCTCTCTCTCTCCCTCTGCCCCTCCCCCTGCTCATGTGCATTCTCTTTCTCTCTCTCAAATAAATAAAATCATAAATAATAATAAATAAATAAATAAATAAATAAATAAATAGTGCTTTTCAAAAAAAAAGAAGAAAGAGTCCAATTCATGCACACAAGCTAGAAGCCACAAATGGTATGAGGTAGAGTGTCCTGGGGCAATGAGGTCAGTGAGATATGAAACATGAATCCAGCAGCTATATAGGCAGATAGTATTGTGGGGTGTAGTTCTCATGGACTGTTTGGCTATTGGACTATAGGGCAGGAAAGCAAATTCAATTGGCCTTGAAACTTGTGACTAAAAGTTGAGAGGGGAATAAAAAGCTGGGGTTGTGGTCAGAAACCATCTGAGAGAGTGTTCCGTGAAAACTGAAAACCTGATTTACAAAATGTAACAGGGGCCAGGTAGAAGAGATGGTTGGTGCCATCTTGCTGAAGCTGTTGCGTGTGAATGTGGTGATCATATTCCAGGACTGTTTTGTGGTCAGGAGGACATACAATGGCCCCTTAAGATGCCATCCTGGCCATCTAACACAGTTGTTACAGGAGGTAACACAATGCACTGCATTCCTTTTGACATAGAGACTCACAAGTCCCTGAAAATCTTGCTCTGTCTTGGGATACAGTGGCCAGGAAGGGTTGACATCATGATATTGACACCACCCTCACTGAAGGAAAGGTATAGCCATTCACTAGTCTCCATAAGTCCCTCTCAGCTTTGTGTCATGTCCACAGTCCCACCTCCATCCCACCCCCTTACCATCAAAAGTAGCTCTAGTGTTCCCAGGGGTGCTGTGATAAGATAGTGCTGCCAGGCTGGCCATGGACTCCAGCTACTGCTCTTTTGTCACAGATTTGCTTCTCAGGAAGGAAAACTCAAGAAACACCACTTAATATCCATAATGCCAACTAGTGATAAACTTAGACCTTGAATCGAGTCTTAATTCTTCCATCTATTGTTTTTGTACAGGGTCTGTCTCCCTCTTCACCCCCTGCCTGTCTCCTTCCCTCCCTCTTTCTCTTTTTCAAATATTAAATGGAAAGAAAAATACTCAACTTGAGTTATTCTGAGATTGATGTAGTGTGAAACCTAATTTAGAAAAGTGGCTCAGTGTATGAAAACTTTGCTTTTATTTGTGATTCAACAATAGCTGTAGAAAGAAAGGAGGAGCTGCTCCCTGCTGCCACCTGCAGCACAACTTAAAGTCAGAAGGCCTGCATCATTCCTGAATACTATACCAGGGACCATGAGACAATTCAGGGCCCTTGTCCAGAAAAAACAAAACAAAACAAAAACAAAAACAAACCCCTGACAAATTGAAAGTGAAACCGACACATCAACAAATGTTTAATCGTTCTACCCTAAAGAAACTGGTTAACTTGATTGAGTTATGAGTGTTTCCCAGTGGTTGACCAACCACCTATGAGACTAAGACTGGAACTAAATCGGGAAGAATTCTTGCAGCCGTGTGGAAGAGGCCAAAAGTGACCAAAAGTAACCTCTGTGATGACAAACCCGAGATCTCTCCCATTCATCATGTTTATGTCACCATTTTCTGAACATGTGTCCCACGAAGAGGCATGATTCCCAAATGCACATGCTCAGAAAGGAGGACAACCCCCCCTTGGCCCTATGTGCAATCAGCATATTCCATTCAACCCTACATACCCCTTGACATCCTGACCCCTTATCCTTAAATACACCCAACGCCAACCCTTCGGGGAGGTGGATTTGAGAAATGTTCTCTTGTCTCCTTGCTTGAAATGGCCCTTGTCTGAAAACAAAAGTGGCAATGTCTTGTAAATGAATGGGACCTGCAGAATATGGGATGGGTCCTGTCAACAGAATTCACCAATAAAATCTGCTATCTCTAGGGCAACTGGTGGGCAAAGTTGGCCCTTCAAACCTATGCATAGTTAGGAAGTATGTAGGTCTGGAGTAGCAACACTTCTCCTGGGTAGGTTTTGGGAATTCAGAACTTCTAATACCTTGAGAGACAGATAGGAGAGTCCAGTGAGTCATAGTAGAAGGTGTCCATTCCTAAAAGGAAGGACTTTCATCTTCATGCTCTTTCACTCCTCATGTCTAATGTCCCTGGTGTGCCTGGGGATTGTGTTACATACAGTATGATAGGCAGGCCCCTACCCCCACCCCACCCATAAAGCAAACCTGAGACTAAGAAGAGGGGGCTCCCATTATAGGGCTGGATGTGATTTTGCCATCCTGCCTAAGATATATTCTTATCTGAGTGTACAGACCCTGGTTTATATTGCAAAGTGTGTTTGCAGATTTTTTTAAAGATTTTATTTATTTATTCATGAGACACACACACACACACACACAGAGAGAGAGAGAGAGAGAGAGAGAGAGAGGCAGAGGGAGAAGCAAACTCCATGCAGGGAGCCTGATGCGGGACTCGATCCCCGGACTCCAGGATCATGCTCTGGGCTGAAGGCAGGCGCTAAAGCACTGAGCCACCCAGGGATCCCCATGTGTCTTTGCAGGTATTATAAGAGCCTCCCTTTTTGGTACTCCACCTTCAATGTGGCATTATCTCTTTACCCATAGTGAGGTTTACATTCCATTTAGTTTATATTTTATCTCCTCCTTGTGTTCCTAATTTTTTACATGCATAAGTATATATCTCATGAAATTTTCCATTCAATCTCCAGTATTGGTTGATAGCCTACTCAGAGGTGTGCCCATATGTGGCTCAGCCCTAGGTATATAATAGTGACAAGGCAGTCATCCTAGTGAGAGGTATTGTTACATTAAGACTGATCATTAAAAATAAGATAGTAGTAATTGAATGACAGAGATTACAAGGAATAAATACAGTGGCTGACATATATTAGAGAAGTTCCACGATTATTTGTTGCATGAATGGATTGATAAAAATACACCAAGGGCGTTATGGGAAGATGGAGAGGGGCTCTAAGCTATCCTTGGGGGATGGTGGAATCTGTACAACTGAAGTGAACACATTCTGGGCTAAAGTTGGAAGCTTCTGATGCCTTAAGTGTCCAAGAAAATTCTGAGAGTATTGATTTAATATTGTTCATGAGTAAGGGTAAGGAAATAATCATTCTGTGAACTGCTGAGTCTGGATCACATGGGCCTCCGACTGCTCCTGCCAGTCAGTGTGGCGTGTCTGTGTGGTGTGTGTGTGTGTGTGTGTGTGTGTGTGTGTGTCTGTCTGTCTGTCTGTGAGTAGATGTTTAAGAGAGAAGGTGCCTCCCTAGGTACAGCAGGGGTAGTTCAAAGTGATTTGAAATCAGGCCAGATTTAAAATCACCTCCTCCTTGGAAATTACCAACCTTATTCTCCTCTTCAGCCTCAGGGCCATGATGCTTTATGGATAAAGTAAAGTATGTCATCTTTTAATTCAGAGGCACCTGAATTTTATGATCTGTGTGACCTTAGGTAGGTTTCTAAGGCTCATGGAGCCTTGGTTTCCTCACTTCGAAAGTGAAGGTTATAGTCGCGCTTGCCTCACTTGGTTGTTTTAATGATGGAGTTATATAATGAGTGAACATATGAGCTCTTAGAACAAGGCCTGGAGCCTAATAAATGCTCAGTAAATTCTATATAATTCAGGATGCCATGGACTTTCCAGACATAGTTCAGACCAAGGCTCTGAATTTTTTTTTTTCCTGCAAATGTTCCTTTGCTCCGCATCTGCTACGGAAGAGGGAGGCTTGGGGCAATGAAGGGGAGAAATAGGCATAAGTTAGCCATGGTACTTGGGGGTCCAGCTGCAACTTCCTGGTGCTAGGGTGAACTAGGGCTGTCACACTGGTTGGGCATAGACCCCAAAAAACAGCAAGTTTTCTGTCTTGCTGCAGTGGGTCATAATTTTTCCTCAGCAGTAGCTCTGAGAGCTTCACTAAGCAAGTACAATACCAGAAACTTATCATCAGGACTTTGGGCTTTAGTGGCAGCAGCCCTGGGTTTCAAGAAGAGAAATGAACTAAGCCCGTGGCCGGTCTCTATACATAGTCACTTATTTGTCTTTCCCTTCTTTCCTTACTTTGTCTTTATTCTGTGTGTGTGTGTCTGTTTCTCTCTCTCTCCCTCCCTCTCTCTACTCCTCTTCCTCTGCTCCTTCTCTCTTTTTTAAGATTTTATTTATTTATTCATGAGAGACACGCAGAGAGAGATAGAGACATAGGCAGAAGGAGAAGCAGGCTCCCTCTGGGGAGCGTGATGCAGGACTCCGATCCTAGGACTCTGGGATCACGCCCTGAGCCAAAGGCAGACACTCAACCACTGAGCCACCCACGAGTCCCTCCTCTGCTCCTTTTTTCCTTTTCTGCTTTCTCATAATCACAGAACATTTTTAATAGAAACATAAAACAGTTTTTAATGTTATTAACACTTGATAATCCAAGCCCCATCTCCAAAGTTTCTCAGCTAGAAATGTTTTTCTTTCGGTTGTGTGTGTGTGTGTGTGTGTGTGTGTGTGTGTGTGTGTGTGTTTTCCTAAATGATCAGAACAATTTGGTCATTTAGGACTTGGATCAATTCTTTACTCACAGCACTCTGAAGCCTCCCCCACGCCCATATTTCCGATCTCCTCTGTCATTCCATTCCATTCCATTGTATTCTATTCTCGGGTGAAGATACGGAATCATATGTCCGGATATGCCATCGAGCCTGTCCATCCATGCCCAAGCCTGGTGATAACCTTGGTGGCCATCACATACCCCAGCTGGGACTGCTGAATATGTTGATTCAGAGCTCACTAGGAGCTCTGGAGCATCCAGAGAAAAAGGCAGGGATGAGATTGGCGATGAGCCTGTTCTGCTGACCTGGTGTTAACCCTGTTTTTATTCAGCCGCATCTACAAAAGAATCCAGGGCTCTGGACCCAGGTATCAGATCTCTCTGAGAGTGGCTCCTGTGGTGCTTGGTGGCACAGGGGCATCCTTTGGTCTGACCACAGGCCCACCAGTTGCACATGGTGGTCACCCACCATGAAAGGAAGCCATTTGGCCTGTGCTGAGTGATTTGCACTGCTTCATCACTCTTATTATGGAAACAACTCTTCTGGTTTTTACTCTCAGCCCCTCATTGGATTCATATCCAGTCCCATAGGAACTGGGCCAGGGGACCAACCTGGGTAAGGGATATCACCACTTCCCTCATACAGCCACAGTGCTGTTAGTGGGCCATGCTGGGCTTCCTGGTTCTTTCTTTCTTAGGATTTCATTTCCTAGTCCTTTTCCATCCCTAAATCAAATAGTCCTCTGATAGAAAAGAAATGGTATTTCACTGTGACTAATTTTTTTTAATTGCCTAACCAAGAAACAGACTCTTAACTCTAGAGAACAAACTGATGGTTACCAGAAGGAAGGTGGGGGGTGGGGTGGGGGTTTGGGTTAAATAGGTGATGGGGATTAAGGAGCGCACTTGTTGTGATGAGCACTGGGTGTTGATGTATGGAAGTGTTGAACCACAATACTGGACACCCGAAACTAATATTACACTGCATGTTCCCTAACCGGAATTTAAATAAAAACTAAAAAAAATAGATAATTTTTTTTATTGCCTGACTAATGTTGGGGCTAAGCATCTTTTTCCATGAAGGATGGGGGTAAGTGGGTAGGGGGAAGGAAGATCATTTTTGCAGATCATCACACATGCTCCCAGACACAGCAATGTCTGGGATGCAGCAAGGGACACCACTGGATCTCATGGTAGTGGGTTATGTGCTATATTATCTTACTCCCATAGGAAAGAGACCCATGGGGAGTAAATTAAGAACTAAGAGTGACTATACATTGGTTGTGGAATTACGTTTTTTTTTTTAATTCATCCTGGTAACTTTCCCTAATTTCCAAGTTTTCCCTGGTGAGGATGTCAAGTCCATATGGTGGGTTAAACACAAGAACAAGATCTGGAAGGAAGGGCTGGCAGTGCCGGTCAGAGAAGACTGTGAGTGAACTGGCTCCAGAGGCATTGCCTAAGGCCATTCCCTGAGGTGGAAGGAAGCAAAAGAGAGAAACCTTCTGGGCCTTGACCCTGAACCTTCGGGTAATAAATAACTCATGACCCTCAAACTATTTGTGCCCCATTGGCGTTCCTGTGCACCTCCAAATTGATGAAATCCCATACCACAGATTTCCAGAGGCCTGGATTTCCAAGGATTCAGTCGTTAGAATGTTTAGACCTAACCAGGGCACTTCCCACGTGGCTCTGGGGATCAGTCGTCTAGGCAGGATCCTTCTAGGTAAAGAAGGCTTTGGCGATACCACACTGCCACTGAAAGTCTAGCCTCTCTTGTATTGCGTATTCCATTTCCCCGTCTTGGGCTAGCAGTGCAGGCTGTGGGAAATTATCCAAGTAGGGAGGGGACGGTCGTACTGGATAAGCTGGAGGACGGAGCCTTGGAAGTTTGGTGGATTCACATGGATGGAGAAAGCCAGAGATAAATGACCACAAGGGTGATGAGTGTTGTTTTCTAGAAAGGCCCCAGTAAATGGACTCAGATCTTCTTTTTCTGGCAGGCTATATGTATACACTAAGATAGAAGGTAGCTGTCATCACGGATCTAATGGTCTCAGTGGTGGCTGGTGACTCTATTTCTTCTCAGAGGGTGAGCTGTAGGACAAGAATTTAATACTGACCAGACAGGTACACCGGCAATGCTATTGGTGGAAAGAGTAGCAAAATACATAGCATTTGGGGATATGATCAACAGATGTGCTTTATTCAAATGTTGGCATGCACAAGGGGCAAGCAGACGTGGATGGAGACTTGCCATCAAAAGCTGGGTTTAAAAAAAAAGTCTGTGGCTGCGGCATGTATCATGTGGCTCAATCATCCCAGAAACAGAAGATTTTATTAAAAGTATAAGCTGATTCCAGTTTGAGTAGGGCAGAGTGAGTGAAGGGGAGAGGAAGCCCCGGAGAGTTAGCCAGAAATTAAATCTGGTAGTCTTTACAGGCCAAGAACTGGGCTTCCTTTTTTTTTTTTTTTTACAATAAATTTATTTTTTATAGGTGTTCAATTTACCAACATACAGAATAATACCAGTGCTCATCCCGTCAAGTGCCCCCCCAGTGCCCGTCACCCAGTCACCCCCACCCCTCGCCCTCCTCCCCATCCACCACCCCTAGTTCGTTTCCCAGAGTTAGGAGTCTTCATGTTCTGTCTCCCTTTCTGATATTTCCCACACATTTCTTCTCCCTTCCCTTATATTCCCTTTCACTATTATTTATACTCCCCAAATGAATGAGAACATACACTGTTTGTCCTTCTCCGATTGACTTACTTCACTCAGCATAATACCCTCCAGTTCCATCCACATTGAAGCAAATGGTGGGTATTTGTCATTTCTAATGGCTGAGTAATATTCCATTGTATACATAAACCACATCTTCTTTATCCATTGATCTTTCGATGGACACCGAGGCTCCTTCCACAGTTTGGCTATTGTGGGCATTGCTGCTAGAAACAGCGGGGTGCAGGTGTCCCGGCGTTTCATTGCATCTGTATCTTTGGGGTAAATCCCCAGCAGTGCAATTGCTGGGTCGCAGGGCAGATCTATTTTTAACTCTTTGAGGAACCTCCACACAGTTTTCCAGAGTGGCTGCACCAGTTCACATTCCCACCAACAGTGCAAGAGGGTTCTCTTTTCTCCACATCCTCTCCAACATTTGTGGTTTCCTGCCTTGTTAATTTTCCCCATTCTCACTGGTGTGAGGTGGTATCTCATTGTGGTTTTGATTTGTATTTCCCTGATGGCAAGTGATGCAGAGCATTTTCTCATGTGCATGTTGGCCATGTCTATGTCTTGCTCTGTGAGATTTCTGTTCATGTCTTTTGCCCATTTCATGATTGGATTGTTTGTTTCTTTGCTGTTGAGTTGAGTAAGTTCTTTATAGATCTTGGAAACTAGCCCTTTATCTGATAGGTCATTTGCAAATATCTTCTCCCATTCTGTAGCTTGTCTTTGAGTTTTGTTGACTGTATCCTTTGCTGTGCAAAAGCTTCTTATCTTGATGAAGTCCCAATAGTTCATTTTTGCTTTTGTTTCTTTCACCTTCGTGGATGTATCTTGCAAGAAGTTACTGTGGCAGAGTTCGAAAAGGGTGTTGCCTGTGTTCTCCTCTAGGATTTTGATGGAATCTTGTCTCACATTTAGATCTTTCCTCCATTTTGAGTTTATCTTTGTGTATGGTGCAAGAGAGTGCTCTACCTTCATTCTTCTGCATGTGGATGTCCAATTTTCCCAGCACCATTTATTGAAGAGACTGTCTTTCTTCCAGTGGATAGTCTTTCCTCCTTTATCGAACATTAGTTGACCATAAAGTTCGGGGTCCACTTCTGGGTTCTCTATTCTGTTCCATTGATCTATGTGTCTGTGCTGGTGCCAGTACCACACTGTCTTGATGACCACAGCTTTGTAGTACAACCTGAAATCTGGCATTGAGATGCCCCCAGCATCCACAATCATGGTTTTCTTTTTTTAGAATTCCCCTGGCTATTCGGGGTCTTTTCTGATTCCACACAAATCTTAAAATAGTTTGTTCTAACTCTCTGAAGAAAGTCCATGGTACTTTGATAGGGATTGCATTAAACGTGTAAATTGCCCTGGGTAACATTGACATTTTCACAATATTAATTCTTCCACTCCATGAGCATGGAATATTTTTCCATCTCTTTGTGTCTTCCTCAATTTCTTTCAGAAGTGTTCTGTAGTTTTTAGGGTATAGATCCTTTACCTCTTTGGTTAGGTTTATTCCTAGGTATCTTATACTTTTGGGTGCAATTGTCAATGGGATTGACTCCTTAATTTCTCTTTCTTCAGTCTCATTGTTAGTGTAGAGAAATGCCACTGATTTCTGGGCATTGACTTTGTATCCTGCCACGCTGCCAAATTGCTTTATGAGTTCTAGCAATCTTGGGGTGGAGGCATTTGGGTTTTCTACGTAGAGTATCATGTCATCGGCGAAGAGGGAGAGTTTGACTTCTTCTGTGCGAATTTGAATGCCTTTAATGTCTTTTTGTTGTCTGATTGGTGAGGCTAGGACTTCCAATACTATGTTGAACAGCAGTGGTGAGAGTGGACATCCCTGTCTTGTTCCTGATCTTAGGGGAAAGGCTCCCAGTGCCTCCGCATTGAGAATTCTATTTGCTGTGGGCTTTTCGTAGATGGCTTTTAAGATGTCGAGGAATGTTCCCTCTATCCCTACACTCTGAAGAGTTTTGATCAGGAATGGATGCTGTATTTTGTCAAATGCTTTCTCTGCATCTAATGAGAGGATCATATGGTTCTTGGTTTTTCTCTTGCTGATATGATGAATCACATTGATTGTTTTACAAGTGTTGAGTGAGCCTCGTGTCCCGGGGATAAATCCTACTTGGTCATGGTGAACAATTTTCTTAATGTACTGTTGGATCCTATTGGCTAGTATCTTGTTGAGAATTTTTTGCATCCATGTTCATCAGGGATATTGGTCTGTAATTCTCCTTTTTGGTGGGGTCTTTGTCTTGTTTTGGAATTAAGGTGATGCTGGCCTCATAGAACGAATTTGGAAGTACTCCATCTCTTTCTATCTTTCTGAACAGCTTTAGTGGAATAGGTATGGTTTCTTCTTTAAACATTTGATAGAATTTCCCTGGGAAGCCATCTGGCCCTGGAGTTTTGTGTCTTGGGAGGTTTTGGATGACTGCTTCAATTTCCTCCCTGGTTATTGGCCTGTTTAGGTTTTCTATTTCTTCGTGTTCCAGTTGTGGTAGTTTGTGGCTTTCCAGGAATGCGTCCATTTCTTCTAGATTGCCTAATTTATTGGCGTAGAGCTGTTCATAATATGTTTTTAAAATCGTTTGTATTTCCTTGGTGTTGGTAGTGATCTCTCCTTTCTCATTCATGGTTTTGTTAATTCTAGTCTTCTCTTTTTTTTTTTTTTTAACCCTGGGTGAGATCAGAAGCCATCGGCAGGCTTTGAGCTGAGGAATCACACAGCTTACAAAATACATCAATGCAAAAGAAAATCAAAATTTCAATAAATATATTGGGTGAGGAAATCAAGGCCAAATTACAATGTGGAAGTCTAATCAGATGAACACAAAGCACATGCCATAAGGTTCTATGCATTTACTGCCAGTTGGCCAGAGATGTGGATCTATGGTTTCAAGCTGCCTAAATAGAAAGAGAGAAAGGTGGGGCACCTGGGTGGCTCAGTGGTTGACCGTCTGCCTTTTGCTCAGGTCAGTGATCCCGGGGTCCTGGGTTGAGTCCCACATAGGGCTCCCTGCAGGGAGCCTGCTTCTCCCTCTGCCTGTGTCTCTGCCTCTCTGTCTCTCATGAATAAATAAATAACATCTTTTAAAAAAAAGAGGGAAAGGTGATCACCAACAGGAGTCACAGTATCCCTGAGGTCAAACCTGAGTGACTGCACAGAAGGAATAACTATGCTGTTCCCTGAGGTAGGTTTCTCCCAGGAGTCATCCAAGGGAGGTTACTGTATAATGAGTGAACTTCCTCTCCAACACTGTCCCAACACCTCTCAGATACAACAGTAACATTCATGGACATTTTTTTTTTTTACAACACTCCTGTGTGAGCACAGTTGAACAAAGTAGTCTGTTTCCTTACCCTCACCACCACTACCAAATTGTTTGTGAACAGTGTTCATTGATTCGTGGGTGCCCTAATGTGTTTTCTTTGCTTGTCTGTTTCACTGTTTGGTGTGCTATTTATCGTCTGTTTTTGTTCCTCAGGGTTATTTACCCTCTGCCTATTATACGTGTTAGAAACATTTTTTCTTTGTCTTTGGGATTTTGTCGATGATGGTGCAACCATAAGGGGAAATTGAGGGAAACAATTTTGTGGGGGACATTAACATCTCCCTCTCATTCTTCACTGGATTAAAAAAAGTTGAACGAACACGGAGGATGTTGGTAATACATATTTATTCATTCAACAAACATTTATTGAGCACCTCCTACATGCCAGTCACTACTGTGACAAATGAGTGAACAATCAGACATACATACTAAACAACCACCACCACCACCCTGGCTTTGAAGAGCTTGCCTTCTAGTGTGCAGAGACAAGCAAAGAATCATAATAAGGAAGTAAATTACATAATGTGTTGAAAGAACAAAATGCATTCAAGAAAAGAACAAAATAAGACAAGGTAAATGGGAACTGTATGTGTGGTGGGGAGGGGCATTTGAAATTAGATGTTTAGGGGTAAGTCACGTTGAAAGGGGACATTTAATCAAAGACATAAAAGAGATGAGGGAGGTAATCATAAGGGGTGAGGGACGCCTGGGTGGCTCTGCGGTTGAGCCTTTGCCTCAGGGCTTGATCCCGGAATTATTCCGGGATCCAATCCCGCATCGGGCTTCCTGCATGGAGCCGGCTTGTCCCTCTGCCTGTGTCTCTGCCTCTCTCTCTCTCTCTCTCTCTCTCTCTCTCTCTCATAAATAAATAAATAAATAAATAAATAAATAAATAAATAAATAAATATCTTAAAAAGAAAATGAGGGGTGAGTACAGCAGCATAGTGAAGAATCACTCTCAAGTCTTTGGCACAACAACTGAATGAATAGACTTGCCATTACCCTGCGATGGAAAGTACTGCAGCTGAAGAAGGTTCATATGGAAAGATGGGGGAGTTCAATTTTGGACTTGTTAATTCGAGTTGACTCTTACGAATGAATTAGAAAGGGAGGTCATCAGCTAAGAGTGAGGATGGGAGAGGCAGTGTTGGAGGTTTGAAGAGAGAAAATAAGTTGAAGTGAAAAACAAGGGTGGATAGGGATGGGGGCATGAGAAAAATGAGCAGTTTGAGGATTTGAGCTAAATATCTTGTGGAAAGGTGTTTTAGTGTAAATAGTGACACTGCATGTTCAAGATCAGACAATGTTCATTCTTTATGATCCAGTCAGAAAACTGTAGCTTTTGCTGGCCTTCCAGGCTGTGAAAGGCAAGAATGGCTCTTGCTGGAGAGGGTGGTATGGATAGGCCTGAGCGAAGGAATCAGTTATCTATGTTTACACTTACTTTCTCAGTTGTGCTGAAGAAGCGCAGATGGGCCTAAGACATGATAGAGCACATGTCACCTGGACCCCCAGCTCATGCAAAGCTGCACTTTGAGCTTTGCTTATAGAGAAAGAGATCACACAATTAGGCAATTTGTCCCAAATCTGAAAGTGACAGACAGGTTGGAAAGAGCATTCAGAAGATGAAAAAGGAAACCAGTAAGCCCCATCATCTTATACCAATGGGAGATAAGTAGAGACTGGCTTATGAACAAATTTCAAAGCCCTGCTGGCCTGCTTGGTCCAAACAGCTGTATGAATAAATACAGATTCTACAAAGTGCTTCATCTGAGACCCTGATGATGCCATTTTTGAGGGACTAAGAGGCATGCTACAAGTAGAAGAGGAAAGACTTCTCTAAGTACTGCCAGTTTAAGCATGTCAGAGAGTGGGGATGTATACCCTTTCCCTAAACTGGAACTTCTTCTAAACCAGACAAACACAGAAATTCTCCTGTATTATACCTGTATATATACACATATACATAAACACATATACACACATATATAAACACACACATATGAAATATAGCACATGCTCATGGATTGGAAGGATTAATATTGTGAAAATGTCCATGCTACCCAGGGCAATTTACACATTTAATGCAATCCCTATCAAAATACCATGGACTTTCTTCAGAGAGTTGGAACAAATTATCTTAAGATTTGTGTGGAATCAGAAAAGACCCCGAATAGCCAGGGGAATATTATAAAAAAAAAAAAAAACCATAGCTGGGGGCATCACAATGCCAGATTTCAGGTTGTACTACAAACCTGTGGTCATCAGGACAGTGTGGTACCGGCACAAAAAACGACACATAGATCAATGGAACAGAATAGAGAATCCAGAAGTAGACCCTCCACTTTATGGTCAACTAATATTCGACAAAGCAGGAAAGACTCTCCACTGGAAAAAAAGACAGTCTCTTCAATAGATGGTGCTGGGAAAATTGGACATCCACATGCAGAAGAATGAAACTAGACCACTCTCTTGCACCATACACAAAGATAAACTCAAAATGGATGAAAGATCTAAATGTGAGACAAGATTCCATCAAAATCCTAGAGGAGAACACAGGCAACACCCTTTTTGAACTTGGCCACAGTAACTTCTTGCAAGATACATCCATGAAGGCAAGAGAAACAAAAGCAAAAATGAACTATTGGGACTTCATCAAGATAAGAAGCTTTTGCACAGCAAAAGAAACAGTCCACAAAACTAAAAGACAACCTACAGAATGGGAGAAGATATTTGCAAATGACCTATCAGATAAAGGACTAGTTTCCAAGATCTATAAAGAACTTATTAAACTCAACAGCAAAGAAACAAACAATCCAATCATGAAATGGGCAAAAGACATGAACAGAAATCTCACAGAGCAAGACATAGACATGGCCAACAAGCACAGGAGAAAATGCTCCGCATCACTGGCCATCAGGGAAATACAAATCCAAACCACAATGAGATACCACCTCACACCAGTGAGAATGGGGAAAATTAACCAGGCAGGAAACCACAAATGTTGGAGAGGATGTGGAGAAAGGGAAACCCTCTTGCACTGTTGGTGGGAATGTGAACTGGTGCATCCACTCTGGAAAACTGTGTGGAGGTTCCTCAAAGAGTTAAAAATAGATCTGCCCTGCGACCCAGCAATTGCACTGCTGGGGATTTACCCCAAAGATACAGACGCAGTGAAACGCCGGGACACCTGCACCCCGATGTTTATAGCAGCAATGTCCACAATAGCCAACCTGTGGAAGGAGCCTCGGTGTCCATCGAAAGGTGAGTGGATAAAGAAGATGTGGTCTATGTATACAATGGAATATTACTCAGCCATTAGAAACGATAAATACCCACCATTTGCTTCGACGTGGATGGAACTGAAGGGTATTATGCTGAGTGAAATAAGTCAATTGGAGAAGTAGAAACAGTATATGGTCTCATTCATTTGGGGAATATAAAAAATAGTGAAAGGGAATAAAGGGGAAAAGGAGAAAAAATGAGTGGGAAATATCAGAAAGGCAGACAGAACATGAGAGACTCCTAACTCTGGGAAACGAACAAGGGGTGGTGGAAAGGGAGGTGGGCGGGG
The DNA here is from genome assembly GCF_905146905.1 of Nyctereutes procyonoides. Taxonomy (NCBI): domain Eukaryota; kingdom Metazoa; phylum Chordata; class Mammalia; order Carnivora; family Canidae; genus Nyctereutes; species Nyctereutes procyonoides. The sequence continues at coordinate 57,873,554 of NW_026575125.1, read as the reverse complement.
GGTGGGGGTGACTGGGTGACGGGCACTGAGGGGGGCACTTGATGGGTTGAGCACTGGGTGTTATGCTATATGTTGGCAAATTGAACTCCAATTAAAAAAATATGTAAAAAATTGGGATCCCTGGGTGGCGCAGTGGTTTGGCGCCTGCCTTTGGCCCAGGGCGTGATCTTGGAGACCCGGGATTGAATCCCATATCGGGCTCCCGGTGCATGGAGCCTGCTTCTCCCTCTGCCTGTGTCTCTGCCTCTCTCTCTCTCTCTGTGACTATCATAAATAAATAAATTTTAAAAAAATATGTAAAAAATTTAAAATTATAAAAAAATATAGCACATATATTATAATCATATTAATTATATCATCATTTACATATTAGAGCATACATTATGTATTATATAGTATGTTCTGTTACTATATACTATTATATTAATTGTATTATAGAACTATATTATGCTTAAATATGAATTATATATTAATGTTACACGATTAATGTATATATAATGTATAGATTTTTGTGTATGTCTGCATACACACATGTGTATATGTGCACATACATATACTTTTGCGTATACATACACACAGAGACACAGACACACACACACACACACACACACACACACACACACACACACGGATTTTTCTCCCAGATGGGGCCTCCCTCAGATCTTACTTATGGGTTTTCTGATAGCAAATCAGATGCAGGGGAGGGTGGAAATACTCAAATAAACTTAAACTTGGGCCTATAAGCAAACCCCAAACAAAGTGTTATCAGGCAAACAAAAACTGAAGGGAGGCGGTAAAGCCATTTGATTCACTGTCTACCCACTTTTCCAAGGAATCAGAAGTTGTGGCTGCAAAGTAGCCGGCAAAAGTGCCTCCCCATGCTCCCCCCACCACCAACCTATACTGAAACCAGGTACCTGGGTCCACAGGTACGGGGGCAGCCTTCCCCACCAGTTCCCCAAGGGTTAGAAGACTGTATCTAGGATCACATTACTACTCTTCAGTCTACCTCTGCTTCCACGTAGTACACCAGGCAATGTCCTCCTTCATTCCACCACCAGATGGAGATACTCTGCCTCCCTTTTACCTGAATTCCATCTGCCAGGGAGGCTGGACATTCCACAACAGTTCTGAGTCTTCCCCCTTTGAGCTCCTGGCATGGGGCATGGGAGAATTACACAGATGCTTCTGCCTGTCTGCGCTGCTGTGAGCTACAGCAGTGGCCAGCCATCTCCGGGGCCCTTCTTCTTTTCCTGAACTTCATGGAGAAATTGACAAGTAGCAAGTGGTCCTCCTGAGTTTCCTGTAGTTTCCCTCTTCCTTGAGTTTTCCACACAGCACCACGTGGTGCTTCCTAGTCACCATCCCCATCAGCCCTCCCCAAAGCAGAGATTCATGTAGCCATTGAAACTCAGTGAGGATAATTTAATAGCTGATAATTAGTGGGATATATCCTGGTGGTGGTGGTGGTGACTATCGTTTGGGATATGGGTTGCCCCCACATGTTCTACAGAGGCCTTAAAGGACTGGAACCTACAAAATTAAAATTTTAGAAACACTTTGGCGAGGAGGGCTGGGCATTTAAGGAGCAGCATCCCACACCCCTGTACTATCTGGCCCCAAATAAGGATATGCTGCAGACATACCACCTCCTTCAGGTGCATATGTTACTCGTCAACTTTTCCATGAAGTTCAGGAAAATCAAGAGGGTCATGGAGATGCCTGAGCCTCCTCTCCATTCAACAACATCCATTCAACATCCTTGGGCCCCCAGCCCAGTCACTCATCAGATACAATTTGTTTTCTCTTTATCCTCATTTCCCATAAATAGAAGGAACACACCCCAAACATCTGACACAGGGAACAGGTAACTTCCTGGCAAGCAGTCCTACATGCCAAAGAATCCAGCAATGTGTGCTCTTTAATAGCAGTTTAGTCGTCATCAAGCATGTGCGGTATTTTACAAATGTGCATCAGAATCACCTGAAAGGTGTTTTAAACCACAGATGGCTGGGCCCTGACCCCAGAGTTTCTGATTCAGTAGGTCTGGGGCAGGGCCTGAGGACTTGCATTTCTAACGAATGCCCAAGGTGATGCTGATGCTGATGCTGATGCTGTTGTTTTGGGGACCACACTCTCAGAAAAACTGGGCTAGAGACAAAGCTGGATTGAAACCATGGCCAATGTGTTTAATCTCAGGTAGGCCACCTAAACTAAGCCTTAGTTTCCTGATATATAAAATGGAAATAGAGTGCCATAGTGTTTCCATGTTACTGTTAAGATTAAACGAGGGAATATGGAGAAGGCCCTTGGCATGTGGCCCAGCACACGGTAAACCCCAAACAGATGTAGGCAATTATTGTTGTTGTTGTTGTTGTTGTTGATGATGATGATCAAAACATACCATGGCAGACATTTGGTCCTCTTCTAACCTCCTTTTCTCCCCTGCCTCTACAAGGAATTCTTTCCCCAAAGTAAAGCATCTAAATTATACGCAGAATATGGTTAATCCTAAATCTCAGTACTCAGAACGTAGAGGACAAATCCTGCCATGGCCTGCATTTGGAGAAAAGGCAAGTGCTGATTGTGGAAAGAACCAAAGATCATAGTCACCTGCCACCCACCATCCAACACAAGAGGGCAAAGACTTGCTGCTACCCCAGCCTAAACCAGCTGGTGCCCTTGATATTCCCACTCAACACAAGTGTGTAGTTGCCCTCTAACAAGGCCATCAGGTGCTCTTTTCAGTATCTACCGCACACTAAAGCAACCAGTCCCACCCCCACCTCCTCAGGCCATTTGCTTTGCTTTGTCTATTTACAAGTTCTTTTGCTTCAGATCCAATTTTTTCAGGCAGAGGCCCTCAGGATATTTGGACAAATTCTGGAACTCACTGTGGCCATTCTTTCTGAAGGCCTATTTTTATAATTTCTCTTCACTGTGCACCTCACATCTGCAAAGGGGAGAACCTCAGCCAGTCATCGATCTGCAGCTTTTCAACTCCCCTCTTTCCTCCAGACCCAGAATAACTGAGGGGATCCTATTGTTGTCCACCACAGAATATGCACTCATTAATTCATTCAAGTTGTGATGCTGTTATCAACATGGTTTCACCTTAAAATATCACAGGCCATAGTCACGTGTGCTGAGTCTATGAACTCTAAACTAAACAGTAGGTCCCAAACTATGTAGGACCTACTGTACCATGGGCCCATTCCAAACTCTTGTCTGGAATTAAAATTCCACTGATAGGACTGCAGGACCCTGACTTACTCCTCCATTACAGCAAAGCAAAGCCCCATAAGTGACCTAATCTGGAAGGATGAGATCCTAGGAGGACCCATACAGAAAGGAGACCAGAAGGGAAGGCAAACCACAAAGAGAAAGGGAACCAGGCTTCTCCACCCTCTGTACTCTTTCGGGTTCAGTGGAAAGAGGTCTTTAACCTAAACACTCAAGGCCCTAGCCCAGCAGCTTCTGTTGTCCATGCTCTAGTGCCAGGACTTCCTGGTACTGATCTACTGAGCCCTTCTATCAGAATTTTCTGTTCTGATGATAGTTTTGAGAGTGTGGGAGCTACTGCAGGGAATGAAGCCGCAAACATTATCTATATTTTGTGTAAATCTAAGCCTCTGTTATTAATAAGGTGTGAAACAATGTAAAACCAAGAAGCTTTTATCCTTATCAATGTCATCAAAGGCATGCAGGACCACTCCTAATGTCCTCAACTGTCATTTCCTTGAAGAACCCAAAGCTGACCATTCAGTAAAACTGGGAATGCATCCACCGCGTTTCTTTCTGTCCTATCACCCCCGTCCTATTTTCTATCACTCATGGCTATCTGAAATTAACTCGGTAATTTGTTTCTTTATTTTCTGTCTCCACCCACTAGAAGGAATGGTCCCTGAGAACAGGGCCCTCGTATTCTTAAGTGTCTTTGGGTGTCCCCAGGGTCTAAAACTGTGTCTGGTACTTAATGGGTGTTCAATGAATATTTGTTTTATGAATGACTGGATGAAAGGATGGATGGGTGGGGTGGCGGACAGACGGGCAGACGGACAAACTGACGGACCGACGCCCTTAAAAGGGGTTCCAGGGCTCGTTGGCTTTCCCTTTCTCCCGCTCAAGCACCCAGGCCCCGACCCACAAAGTAAAGGAAAGGCAGAAATTTCCCGCCAAATAGCTTGAAGGCATAGACGAGACAGCGGGCTTGGCAATTCCGTACACCACTAATGCGCGAGTCCACACAGGATCAAGCTCGTCCAGATTCCCATTACTCCTCCAGAATGGGTCCGAGGACTACTAGCATCTTCCTCCTCCTCGCTCCCAATCTTCCACTGATGCCCGCCACCACGGAAACCATAAGAAACTGTCCACAAAATAAATTCAGGCCATGGGTACGAAAGAGTGGGCCGACTTCCGTGCAACCCTAAAGCAAATGGCCACAATTCCTGTCAACCACGGCACTCCAGCCCCTGGATGGCCGCACCGGAACAGCGGAAACTTCCGGAGCCTGTTGTTTTGAATGTCCTCTGGGCCTTCTTCGTCGCTCGCTGAAATTATGGCCACTTGATGGCAGCATCGTGCCACAATTGCGCGCACTCCGCTCTTCTCCCGCCCTGCGTGTTTAAAAAAAAAAAACGCTCCTTGGAGTCAAAAATTAAACTCCCTTTTTCTCCAGGGCCAGGCTGTTTAAGATGCCATTTTCCCTTTTTATTTCTGCAGCGAAAAAATTTTAAACCTGTAACACCCTTTCTTTTTCTTTAATGTTGATAGGATTTATCATACTATCGATTAGTATTATCTGAATTTATTTTGTAAATCATTCCAGTTCAGGTACCACCTGATTCTTTTAAAATTTATTTTTAGGAAGTGTAATTGGCATAAAATATTATGTTAAGTGTACGACATAGTTACTCAGTATTTGATGCATTGTGAAATAGTCCCATCAATGAGTCTAGTTAATAGCCTTCACCTTAGGGGACTTACAAAAAAAAGTAGTTTTCTGTGATGAGAACTTTTAAAATTTACTATCTCATTGACTTTCAAAAATGCAATATGCTATTAAGTCTGGTAACCATGGTAAACATTTCGTCCTCATGACTTATTTATGTTTTTAACTGGAAGTTTGTACATTTTCAATCCTTTCACTTTAGCTCACAAGAATGATTCTTGATACACATTCAATAAAGAGTAACACTGCCCTAAATGCCCTGCTCTCCCATTGAAATTGCTGTTCCTCTATTATCCTGACAAAGGATTAAGACTTCTAGAAAGCAAATTGTGATAGAGACAAAAGGACAAATCTTTGTGAAAAAAAAGTTGTTCCCTTAGTTAAAAAAAAAAACAAAAAACAAAAACAGGACTATATAGGAAAATTCTAAATGCCAAACAACTGTAGAATAGCCAATGTAGCCTTCTGTGTCCATGTTCACATGCTGTCATGATACTATGTGATATTGGGTCCTACTGGCACAGTCTCCCTACTTTATCAAATTTTAGTCAAACTATTCTGAGCTTTTTCCAGTAAACCTTTATTTTGGCATGCCTTTCGCATGAATTTTGCTAAATCAAATTCCTGAGAATTGCCCTAACCTTGATATCTGATCCAGTTGCTGTCCCACCTTTCATGTTTGGGGTCTTGGCCATCCTTAGTAAGAATCCAGTTTCACAATTTAGTAAGACTCTCCTAATCTGAATTTCTCCTGTAATTTTTCATCCAAGAACCCTCTCATTGTTGTAGCAATATTTAAGGACGAAAAAGGGACTTGCCAAGATTATTTAAAACAGCCTTGCAGAAAGAAAAGCAAAAATGAACTATTGGGACTTAATCAAGATAAAAAGCTTCTGCACAGCAAAAGAAACGGTCAACAAAACTAAAAGACAACCTACAGAGTGGGAGAAGATATTTGCAAATGACCTATCAGATAAAGGACTAGTATCCAAGATCTATAAAGAACTTATTAAATTCAACAGCATAGAAACAAACAATCCAATCATGAAATGGGCAAACGACATGAACAGCAATTTCTCCAAAGAAGACATGCACCATGACCAACAAGCACATGAGAAAATCCTCCACATCCCTTGCCATCAGGGAAATACAAAATTAGAGAGGTGGACAAAGCATGAGAGATTCCTAACTCTGGGAAACAAAGGGTTGCAGAAGGGGAGGTGGGTAGGGGTATGGGGTAACTGGGTGAGTAAAGTAGGAGGGCACTTGAAGGGATGAGCACTGGGTATTATAGTATATGTATATTCACATGAATAATTTCAAGAATGAGTATCAAAACAAAATAGCATTTTTGCCCATCAAATTGGCCAATGCTAAAATAAGAATCTGATACTGCCTCTGTTGGTTAAGATTGTAGGAATATGAATCATCCTACATTCCTAGAAGTATTTGGAAGGATATTTGAAATTACAGATCAAAGACTTTAATATATGAGGCAGAATTTGCAAAACTGAAACTCCAATAGAAGTTTCTCCAATCTACAAGGACAAACATTATATGGTCTCATTCATTTGGGGAATATAAAAAATAGTGAAAGAGAATAAAGGGGATAGGAGAAAAAATGAGTGGGATGTTGTGCCCAAGATTGCGAATCCAAGAAACCACCAAGGAGTGGACACCAATGCAAGCGCAGGAGGGTTTATTAGCAAGTTTGAGCTTGGGTCCAAGTATACCCACACAGCAGACTTGGACCCCGAAGTGGGTTACAACTGGTTTTTTTTTATAGGCTGGTCTAGGGGATTTTCTGAAAGGGTGGAGGAATTTCTCAAGTTCTGTTTACATTCTGATATGGGGCTTAAGGGCATTGAGCCCTGTTCTCATTCTAATATGGGACTTTCTACCAGGGCCTTGGCTCTGTTGTCTTTCTGATATGGAATTCTCTGCCTAGGGCAATTCTGAGCTCTGTTGTCTTTCTGATATGGGATTCCCTGCCAAGGATATTGACATTCTGCAGTTTTTCCCAGAATAAGTTCAGCTCTTATTCACAGGGGCCTAAAATGGCTGTACTTGTGCTAATGCTAAACTTTAGGTGGGATGGCCTGAATTTTTCTCCACCTCCACATGGGAAATATCAGAAAGGGAGACAGAACATGACAGACTCCTAACTCTGGGAAATGGACTAGGGGTGGTAGAAAGGGAGGTGGGCGGGGGGTGGGGGAGGTGAGAGGGGGGTGAGGGGCACTGAGGGGGGCACTTGATGGGATGAGCAATGGGTATTATTCTATATGTTGGCAAATTGAACACCAATAAAAAATAAATTTATTAAAAAATAAATAAAAACTTTTTTAAAAAAGTTTCTCCAATGTGTATAATAAGAGAAAACGACTCCTTTCAGTGTTTTTCTGGGAAATTCCCTTTCAATAGTAAGTGTGAAAGGTCTACGGAGCAATGAAGGGAAAAGCTCCAGGCACAAGCCTTCCCCCCTTTGATGGATTCAATAAAATGCTCTACTTCAAGTGGAAAACAAAGAACAACTGAGCCTGGCCCTGGAGAAAAAGGGAGTTTAATTTTTGACTCCAAGGAGCGTTTTTTTTTTTTAAACACGCAGGGCGGGAGAAGAGCGGAGTGCGCGCAATTGTGGCACGATGCTGCCATCAAGTGGCCATAATTTCAGCGAGCGACGAAGAAGGCCCAGAGGACATTCAAAACAACAGGCTCCGGAAGTTTCCGCTGTTCCGGTGCGGCCATCCAGGGGCTGGAGTGCCGTGGTTGACAGGAATTGTGGCCATTTGCTTTAGGGTTGCACGGAAGTCGGCCCACTCTTTCGTACCCATGGCCTGAATTTATTTTGTGGACAGTTTCTTATGGTTTCCGTGGTGGCGGGCATCAGTGGAAGATTGGGAGCGAGGAGGAGGAAGATGCTAGTAGTCCTCGGACCCATTCTGGAGGAGTAATGGGAATCTGGACGAGCTTGATCCTGTGTGGACTCGCGCATTAGTGGTGTACGGAATTGCCAAGCCCGCTGTCTCGTCTATGCCTTCAAGCTATTTGGCGGGAAATTTCTGCCTTTCCTTTACTTTGTGGGTCGGGGCCTGGGTGCTTGAGCGGGAGAAAGGGAAAGCCAACGAGCCCTGGAACCCCTTTTAAGGGCGTCGGTCCGTCAGTTTGTCCGTCTGCCCGTCTGTCCGCCACCCCACCCATCCATCCTTTCATCCAGTCATTCATAAAACAAATATTCATTGAACACCCATTAAGTACCAGACACAGTTTTAGACCCTGGGGACACCCAAAGACACTTAAGAATACGAGGGCCCTGTTCTCAGGGACCATTCCTTCTAGTGGGTGGAGACAGAAAATAAAGAAACAAATTACCGAGTTAATTTCAGATAGCCATGAGTGATAGAAAATAGGACGGGGGTGATAGGACAGAAAGAAACGCGGTGGATGCATTCCCAGTTTTACTGAATGGTCAGCTTTGGGTTCTTCAAGGAAATGACAGTTGAGGACATTAGGAGTGGTCCTGCATGCCTTTGATGACATTGATAAGGATAAAAGCTTCTTGGTTTTACATTGTTTCACACCTTATTAATAACAGAGGCTTAGATTTACACAAAATATAGATAATGTTTGCGGCTTCATTCCCTGCAGTAGCTCCCACACTCTCAAAACTATCATCAGAACAGAAAATTCTGATAGAAGGGCTCAGTAGATCAGTACCAGGAAGTCCTGGCACTAGAGCATGGACAACAGAAGCTGCTGGGCTAGGGCCTTGAGTGTTTAGGTTAAAGACCTCTTTCCACTGAACCCGAAAGAGTACAGAGGGTGGAGAAGCCTGGTTCCCTTTCTCTTTGTGGTTTGCCTTCCCTTCTGGTCTCCTTTCTGTATGGGTCCTCCTAGGATCTCATCCTTCCAGATTAGGTCACTTATGGGGCTTTGCTTTGCTGTAATGGAGGAGTAAGTCAGGGTCCTGCAGTCCTATCAGTGGAATTTTAATTCCAGACAAGAGTTTGGAATGGGCCCATGGTACAGTAGGTCCTACATAGTTTGGGACCTACTGTTTAGTTTAGAGTTCATAGACTCAGCACACGTGACTATGGCCTGTGATATTTTAAGGTGAAACCATGTTGATAACAGCATCACAACTTGAATGAATTAATGAGTGCATATTCTGTGGTGGACAACAATAGGATCCCCTCAGTTATTCTGGGTCTGGAGGAAAGAGGGGAGTTGAAAAGCTGCAGATCGATGACTGGCTGAGGTTCTCCCCTTTGCAGATGTGAGGTGCACAGTGAAGAGAAATTATAAAAATAGGCCTTCAGAAAGAATGGCCACAGTGAGTTCCAGAATTTGTCCAAATATCCTGAGGGCCTCTGCCTGAAAAAATTGGATCTGAAGCAAAAGAACTTGTAAATAGACAAAGCAAAGCAAATGGCCTGAGGAGGTGGGGGTGGGACTGGTTGCTTTAGTGTGCGGTAGATACTGAAAAGAGCACCTGATGGCCTTGTTAGAGGGCAACTACACACTTGTGTTGAGTGGGAATATCAAGGGCACCAGCTGGTTTAGGCTGGGGTAGCAGCAAGTCTTTGCCCTCTTGTGTTGGATGGTGGGTGGCAGGTGACTATGATCTTTGGTTCTTTCCACAATCAGCACTTGCCTTTTCTCCAAATGCAGGCCATGGCAGGATTTGTCCTCTACGTTCTGAGTACTGAGATTTAGGATTAACCATATTCTGCGTATAATTTAGATGCTTTACTTTGGGGAAAGAATTCCTTGTAGAGGCAGGGGAGAAAAGGAGGTTAGAAGAGGACCAAATGTCTGCCATGGTATGTTTTGATCATCATCATCAACAACAACAACAACAACAACAATAATTGCCTACATCTGTTTGGGGTTTACCGTGTGCTGGGCCACATGCCAAGGGCCTTCTCCATATTCCCTCGTTTAATCTTAACAGTAACATGGAAACACTATGGCACTCTATTTCCATTTTATATATCAGGAAACTAAGGCTTAGTTTAGGTGGCCTACCTGAGATTAAACACATTGGCCATGGTTTCAATCCAGCTTTGTCTCTAGCCCAGTTTTTCTGAGAGTGTGGTCCCCAAAACAACAGCATCAGCATCAGCATCAGCATCACCTTGGGCATTCGTTAGAAATGCAAGTCCTCAGGCCCTGCCCCAGACCTACTGAATCAGAAACTCTGGGGTCAGGGCCCAGCCATCTGTGGTTTAAAACACCTTTCAGGTGATTCTGATGCACATTTGTAAAATACCGCACATGCTTGATGACGACTAAACTGCTATTAAAGAGCACACATTGCTGGATTCTTTGGCATGTAGGACTGCTTGCCAGGAAGTTACCTGTTCCCTGTGTCAGATGTTTGGGGTGTGTTCCTTCTATTTATGGGAAATGAGGATAAAGAGAAAACAAATTGTATCTGATGAGTGACTGGGCTGGGGGCCCAAGGATGTTGAATGGATGTTGTTGAATGGAGAGGAGGCTCAGGCATCTCCATGACCCTCTTGATTTTCCTGAACTTCATGGAAAAGTTGACGAGTAACATATGCACCTGAAGGAGGTGGTATGTCTGCAGCATATCCTTATTTGGGGCCAGATAGTACAGGGGTGTGGGATGCTGCTCCTTAAATGCCCAGCCCTCCTCGCCAAAGTGTTTCTAAAATTTTAATTTTGTAGGTTCCAGTCCTTTAAGGCCTCTGTAGAACATGTGGGGGCAACCCATATCCCAAACGATAGTCACCACCACCACCACCAGGATATATCCCACTAATTATCAGCTATTAAATTATCCTCACTGAGTTTCAATGGCTACATGAATCTCTGCTTTGGGGAGGGCTGATGGGGATGGTGACTAGGAAGCACCACGTGGTGCTGTGTGGAAAACTCAAGGAAGAGGGAAACTACAGGAAACTCAGGAGGACCACTTGCTACTTGTCAATTTCTCCATGAAGTTCAGGAAAAGAAGAAGGGCCCCGGAGATGGCTGGCCACTGCTGTAGCTCACAGCAGCGCAGACAGGCAGAAGCATCTGTGTAATTCTCCCATGCCCCATGCCAGGAGCTCAAAGGGGGAAGACTCAGAACTGTTGTGGAATGTCCAGCCTCCCTGGCAGATGGAATTCAGGTAAAAGGGAGGCAGAGTATCTCCATCTGGTGGTGGAATGAAGGAGGACATTGCCTGGTGTACTACGTGGAAGCAGAGGTAGACTGAAGAGTAGTAATGTGATCCTAGATACAGTCTTCTAACCCTTGGGGAACTGGTGGGGAAGGCTGCCCCCGTACCTGTGGACCCAGGTACCTGGTTTCAGTATAGGTTGGTGGTGGGGGGAGCATGGGGAGGCACTTTTGCCGGCTACTTTGCAGCCACAACTTCTGATTCCTTGGAAAAGTGGGTAGACAGTGAATCAAATGGCTTTACCGCCTCCCTTCAGTTTTTGTTTGCCTGATAACACTTTGTTTGGGGTTTGCTTATAGGCCCAAGTTTAAGTTTATTTGAGTATTTCCACCCTCCCCTGCATCTGATTTGCTATCAGAAAACCCATAAGTAAGATCTGAGGGAGGCCCCATCTGGGAGAAAAATCCGTGTGTGTGTGTGTGTGTGTGTGTGTGTGTGTGTGTGTGTCTGTGTCTCTGTGTGTATGTATACGCAAAAGTATATGTATGTGCACATATACACATGTGTGTATGCAGACATACACAAAAATCTATACATTATATATACATTAATCGTGTAACATTAATATATAATTCATATTTAAGCATAATATAGTTCTATAATACAATTAATATAATAGTATATAGTAACAGAACATACTATATAATACATAATGTATGCTCTAATATGTAAATGATGATATAATTAATATGATTATAATATATGTGCTATATTTTTTTATAATTTTAAATTTTTTACATATTTTTTTAAAATTTATTTATTTATGATAGTCACAGAGAGAGAGAGAGAGGCAGAGACACAGGCAGAGGGAGAAGCAGGCTCCATGCACCGGGAGCCCGATATGGGATTCAATCCCGGGTCTCCAAGATCACGCCCTGGGCCAAAGGCAGGCGCCAAACCACTGCGCCACCCAGGGATCCCAATTTTTTACATATTTTTTTAATTGGAGTTCAATTTGCCAACATATAGCATAACACCCAGTGCTCAACCCATCAAGTGCCCCCCTCAGTGCCCGTCACCCAGTCACCCCCACCCCCCGCCCACCTCCCTTTCCACCACCCCTTGTTCGTTTCCCAGAGTTAGGAGTCTCTCATGTTCTGTCTGCCTTTCTGATATTTCCCACTCATTTTTTCTCCTTTTCCCCTTTATTCCCTTTCACTATTTTTTATATTCCCCAAATGAATGAGACCATATACTGTTTCTACTTCTCCAATTGACTTATTTCACTCAGCATAATACCCTTCAGTTCCATCCACGTCGAAGCAAATGGTGGGTATTTATCGTTTCTAATGGCTGAGTAATATTCCATTGTATACATAGACCACATCTTCTTTATCCACTCACCTTTCGATGGACACCGAGGCTCCTTCCACAGGTTGGCTATTGTGGACATTGCTGCTATAAACATCGGGGTGCAGGTGTCCCGGCGTTTCACTGCGTCTGTATCTTTGGGGTAAATCCCCAGCAGTGCAATTGCTGGGTCGCAGGGCAGATCTATTTTTAACTCTTTGAGGAACCTCCACACAGTTTTCCAGAGTGGATGCACCAGTTCACATTCCCACCAACAGTGCAAGAGGGTTTCCCTTTCTCCACATCCTCTCCAACATTTGTGGTTTCCTGCCTGGTTAATTTTCCCCATTCTCACTGGTGTGAGGTGGTATCTCATTGTGGTTTGGATTTGTATTTCCCTGATGGCCAGTGATGCGGAGCATTTTCTCCTGTGCTTGTTGGCCATGTCTATGTCTTGCTCTGTGAGATTTCTGTTCATGTCTTTTGCCCATTTCATGATTGGATTGTTTGTTTCTTTGCTGTTGAGTTTAATAAGTTCTTTATAGATCTTGGAAACTAGTCCTTTATCTGATAGGTCATTTGCAAATATCTTCTCCCATTCTGTAGGTTGTCTTTTAGTTTTGTGGACTGTTTCTTTTGCTGTGCAAAAGCTTCTTATCTTGATGAAGTCCCAATAGTTCATTTTTGCTTTTGTTTCTCTTGCCTTCATGGATGTATCTTGCAAGAAGTTACTGTGGCCAAGTTCAAAAAGGGTGTTGCCTGTGTTCTCCTCTAGGATTTTGATGGAATCTTGTCTCACATTTAGATCTTTCATCCATTTTGAGTTTATCTTTGTGTATGGTGCAAGAGAGTGGTCTAGTTTCATTCTTCTGCATGTGGATGTCCAATTTTCCCAGCACCATCTATTGAAGAGACTGTCTTTTTTTCCAGTGGAGAGTCTTTCCTGCTTTGTCGAATATTAGTTGACCATAAAGTGGAGGGTCTACTTCTGGATTCTCTATTCTGTTCCATTGATCTATGTGTCGTTTTTTGTGCCGGTACCACACTGTCCTGATGACCACAGGTTTGTAGTACAACCTGAAATCTGGCATTGTGATGCCCCCAGCTATGGTTTTTTTTTTTTTTTATAATATTCCCCTGGCTATTCGGGGTCTTTTCTGATTCCACACAAATCTTAAGATAATTTGTTCCAACTCTCTGAAGAAAGTCCATGGTATTTTGATAGGGATTGCATTAAATGTGTAAATTGCCCTGGGTAGCATGGACATTTTCACAATATTAATCCTTCCAATCCATGAGCATGTGCTATATTTCATATGTGTGTGTTTATATATGTGTGTATATGTGTTTATGTATATGTGTATATATACAGGTATAATACAGGAGAATTTCTGTGTTTGTCTGGTTTAGAAGAAGTTCCAGTTTAGGGAAAGGGTATACATCCCCACTCTCTGACATGCTTAAACTGGCAGTACTTAGAGAAGTCTTTCCTCTTCTACTTGTAGCATGCCTCTTAGTCCCTCAAAAATGGCATCATCAGGGTCTCAGATGAAGCACTTTGTAGAATCTGTATTTATTCATACAGCTGTTTGGACCAAGCAGGCCAGCAGGGCTTTGAAATTTGTTCATAAGCCAGTCTCTACTTATCTCCCATTGGTATAAGATGATGGGGCTTACTGGTTTCCTTTTTCATCTTCTGAATGCTCTTTCCAACCTGTCTGTCACTTTCAGATTTGGGACAAATTGCCTAATTGTGTGATCTCTTTCTCTATAAGCAAAGCTCAAAGTGCAGCTTTGCATGAGCTGGGGGTCCAGGTGACATGTGCTCTATCATGTCTTAGGCCCATCTGCGCTTCTTCAGCACAACTGAGAAAGTAAGTGTAAACATAGATAACTGATTCCTTCGCTCAGGCCTATCCATACCACCCTCTCCAGCAAGAGCCATTCTTGCCTTTCACAGCCTGGAAGGCCAGCAAAAGCTACAGTTTTCTGACTGGATCATAAAGAATGAACATTGTCTGATCTTGAACATGCAGTGTCACTATTTACACTAAAACACCTTTCCACAAGATATTTAGCTCAAATCCTCAAACTGCTCATTTTTCTCATGCCCCCATCCCTATCCACCCTTGTTTTTCACTTCAACTTATTTTCTCTCTTCAAACCTCCAACACTGCCTCTCCCATCCTCACTCTTAGCTGATGACCTCCCTTTCTAATTCATTCGTAAGAGTCAACTCGAATTAACAAGTCCAAAATTGAACTCCCCCATCTTTCCATATGAACCTTCTTCAGCTGCAGTACTTTCCATCGCAGGGTAATGGCAAGTCTATTCATTCAGTTGTTGTGCCAAAGACTTGAGAGTGATTCTTCACTATGCTGCTGTACTCACCCCTCATTTTCTTTTTAAGATATTTATTTATTTATTTATTTATTTATTTATTTATTTATTTATGAGAGAGAGAGAGAGAGAGAGAGAGAGAGAGAGAGAGGCAGAGACACAGGCAGAGGGACAAGCCGGCTCCATGCAGGAAGCCCGATGCGGGATTGGATCCCGGAATAATTCCGGGATCAAGCCCTGAGGCAAAGGCTCAACCGCAGAGCCACCCAGGCGTCCCTCACCCCTTATGATTACCTCCCTCATCTCTTTTATGTCTTTGATTAAATGTCCCCTTTCAACGTGACTTACCCCTAAACATCTAATTTCAAATGCCCCTCCCCACCACACATACAGTTCCCATTTACCTTGTCTTATTTTGTTCTTTTCTTGAATGCATTTTGTTCTTTCAACACATTATGTAATTTACTTCCTTATTATGATTCTTTGCTTGTCTCTGCACACTAGAAGGCAAGCTCTTCAAAGCCAGGGTGGTGGTGGTGGTTGTTTAGTATGTATGTCTGATTGTTCACTCATTTGTCACAGTAGTGACTGGCATGTAGGAGGTGCTCAATAAATGTTTGTTGAATGAATAAATATGTATTACCAACATCCTCCGTGTTCGTTCAACTTTTTTTAATCCAGTGAAGAATGA
Source organism: Nyctereutes procyonoides (assembly GCF_905146905.1). Taxonomy (NCBI): domain Eukaryota; kingdom Metazoa; phylum Chordata; class Mammalia; order Carnivora; family Canidae; genus Nyctereutes; species Nyctereutes procyonoides. The sequence continues at coordinate 57,858,088 of NW_026575125.1, read as the reverse complement.
GAGGGAGATGTTAATGTCCCCCACAAAATTGTTTCCCTCAATTTCCCCTTATGGTTGCACCATCATCGACAAAATCCCAAAGACAAAGAAAAAATGTTTCTAACACGTATAATAGGCAGAGGGTAAATAACCCTGAGGAACAAAAACAGACGATAAATAGCACACCAAACAGTGAAACAGACAAGCAAAGAAAACACATTAGGGCACCCACGAATCAATGAACACTGTTCACAAACAATTTGGTAGTGGTGGTGAGGGTAAGGAAACAGACTACTTTGTTCAACTGTGCTCACACAGGAGTGTTGTAAAAAAAAAAAATGTCCATGAATGTTACTGTTGTATCTGAGAGGTGTTGGGACAGTGTTGGAGAGGAAGTTCACTCATTATACAGTAACCTCCCTTGGATGACTCCTGGGAGAAACCTACCTCAGGGAACAGCATAGTTATTCCTTCTGTGCAGTCACTCAGGTTTGACCTCAGGGATACTGTGACTCCTGTTGGTGATCACCTTTCCCTCTTTTTTTTAAAAGATGTTATTTATTTATTCATGAGAGACAGAGAGGCAGAGACACAGGCAGAGGGAGAAGCAGGCTCCCTGCAGGGAGCCCTATGTGGGACTCAACCCAGGACCCCGGGATCACTGACCTGAGCAAAAGGCAGACGGTCAACCACTGAGCCACCCAGGTGCCCCACCTTTCTCTCTTTCTATTTAGGCAGCTTGAAACCATAGATCCACATCTCTGGCCAACTGGCAGTAAATGCATAGAACCTTATGGCATGTGCTTTGTGTTCATCTGATTAGACTTCCACATTGTAATTTGGCCTTGATTTCCTCACCCAATATATTTATTGAAATTTTGATTTTCTTTTGCATTGATGTATTTTGTAAGCTGTGTGATTCCTCAGCTCAAAGCCTGCCGATGGCTTCTGATCTCACCCAGGGTTAAAAAAAAAAAAAAAGAGAAGACTAGAATTAACAAAACCATGAATGAGAAAGGAGAGATCACTACCAACACCAAGGAAATACAAACGATTTTAAAAACATATTATGAACAGCTCTACGCCAATAAATTAGGCAATCTAGAAGAAATGGACGCATTCCTGGAAAGCCACAAACTACCACAACTGGAACACGAAGAAATAGAAAACCTAAACAGGCCAATAACCAGGGAGGAAATTGAAGCAGTCATCCAAAACCTCCCAAGACACAAAACTCCAGGGCCAGATGGCTTCCCAGGGAAATTCTATCAAATGTTTAAAGAAGAAACCATACCTATTCCACTAAAGCTGTTCAGAAAGATAGAAAGAGATGGAGTACTTCCAAATTCGTTCTATGAGGCCAGCATCACCTTAATTCCAAAACAAGACAAAGACCCCACCAAAAAGGAGAATTACAGACCAATATCCCTGATGAACATGGATGCAAAAAATTCTCAACAAGATACTAGCCAATAGGATCCAACAGTACATTAAGAAAATTGTTCACCATGACCAAGTAGGATTTATCCCCGGGACACGAGGCTCACTCAACACTTGTAAAACAATCAATGTGATTCATCATATCAGCAAGAGAAAAACCAAGAACCATATGATCCTCTCATTAGATGCAGAGAAAGCATTTGACAAAATACAGCATCCATTCCTGATCAAAACTCTTCAGAGTGTAGGGATAGAGGGAACATTCCTCGACATCTTAAAAGCCATCTACGAAAAGCCCACAGCAAATAGAATTCTCAATGCGGAGGCACTGGGAGCCTTTCCCCTAAGATCAGGAACAAGACAGGGATGTCCACTCTCACCACTGCTGTTCAACATAGTATTGGAAGTCCTAGCCTCACCAATCAGACAACAAAAAGACATTAAAGGCATTCAAATTCGCACAGAAGAAGTCAAACTCTCCCTCTTCGCCGATGACATGATACTCTACGTAGAAAACCCAAATGCCTCCACCCCAAGATTGCTAGAACTCATAAAGCAATTTGGCAGCGTGGCAGGATACAAAGTCAATGCCCAGAAATCAGTGGCATTTCTCTACACTAACAATGAGACTGAAGAAAGAGAAATTAAGGAGTCAATCCCATTGACAATTGCACCCAAAAGTATAAGATACCTAGGAATAAACCTAACCAAAGAGGTAAAGGATCTATACCCTAAAAACTACAGAACACTTCTGAAAGAAATTGAGGAAGACACAAAGAGATGGAAAAATATTCCATGCTCATGGAGTGGAAGAATTAATATTGTGAAAATGTCAATGTTACCCAGGGCAATTTACACGTTTAATGCAATCCCTATCAAAGTACCATGGACTTTCTTCAGAGAGTTAGAACAAACTATTTTAAGATTTGTGTGGAATCAGAAAAGACCCCGAATAGCCAGGGGAATTCTAAAAAAAGAAAACCATGATTGTGATGCTGGGGGCATCACAATGCCAGATTTCAGGTTGTACTACAAAGCTGTGGTCATCAAGACAGTGTGGTACTGGCACCAGCACAGACACATAGATCAATGGAACAGAATAGAGAACCCAGAAGTGGACCCTGAACTTTATGGTCAACTAATGTTCGATAAAGGAGGAAAGACTATCCACTGGAAGAAAGACAGTCTCTTCAATAAATGGTGCTGGGAAAATTGGACATCCACATGCAGAAGAATGAAGGTAGAGCACTCTCTTGCACCATACACAAAGATAAACTCAAAATGGATGAAAGATCTAAATGTGAGACAAGATTCCATCAAAATCCTAGAGGAGAACACAGGCAACACCCTTTTCGAACTCTGGCCACAGTAACTTCTTGCAAGATACATCCACGAAGGTGAAAGAAACAAAAGCAAAAATGAACTATTGGGACTTCATCAAGATAAGAAGCTTTTGCACAGCAAAGGATACAGTCAACAAAACTCAAAGACAAGCTACAGAATGGGAGAAGATATTTGCAAATGACCTATCAGATAAAGGGCTAGTTTCCAAGATCTATAAAGAACTTACTCAACTCAACAGCAAAGAAACAAACAATCCAATCATGAAATGGGCAAAAGACATGAACAGAAATCTCACAGAGCAAGACATAGACATGGCCAACATGCACATGAGAAAATGCTCTGCATCACTTGCCATCAGGGAAATACAAATCAAAACCACAATGAGATACCACCTCACACCAGTGAGAATGGGGAAAATTAACAAGGCAGGAAACCACAAATGTTGGAGAGGATGTGGAGAAAAGAGAACCCTCTTGCACTGTTGGTGGGAATGTGAACTGGTGCAGCCACTCTGGAAAACTGTGTGGAGGTTCCTCAAAGAGTTAAAAATAGATCTGCCCTGCGACCCAGCAATTGCACTGTTGGGGATTTACCCCAAAGATACAGATGCAATGAAACGCCGGGACACCTGCACCCCGCTGTTTCTAGCAGCAATGCCCACAATAGCCAAACTGTGGAAGGAGCCTCGGTGTCCATCGAAAGATCAATGGATAAAGAAGATGTGGTTTATGTATACAATGGAATATTACTCAGCCATTAGAAATGACAAATACCCACCATTTGCTTCAATGTGGATGGAACTGGAGGGTATTATGCTGAGTGAAGTAAGTCAATCGGAGAAGGACAAACAGTGTATGTTCTCATTCATTTGGGGAGTATGAATAATAGTGAAAGGGAATATAAGGGAAGGGAGAAGAAATGTGTGGGAAATATCAGAAAGGGAGACAGAACATAAAGACTCCTAACTCTGGGAAACGAACTAGGGGTGGTGGATGGGGAGGAGGGCGAGGGGTGGGGGTGAATGGGTGACGGGCACTGGGGGGGCACTTGACGGGATGAGCACTGGTATTATTCTGTATGTTGGTAAATTGAACACCTATAAAAAATAAATTTATTGTAAAAAAAAAAAAAAAAGGAAGCCCAGTTCTTGGCCTGTAAAGACTACCAGATTTAATTTCTGGCTAACTCTCCGGGGCTTCCTCTCCCCTTCACTCACTCTGCCCTACTCAAACTGGAATCAGCTTATACTTTTAATAAAATCTTCTGTTTCTGGGATGATTGAGCCACATGATACATGCCGCAGCCACAGACTTTTTTTTTAAACCCAGCTTTTGATGGCAAGTCTCCATCCACGTCTGCTTGCCCCTTGTGCATGCCAACATTTGAATAAAGCACATCTGTTGATCATATCCCCAAATGCTATGTATTTTGCTACTCTTTCCACCAATAGCATTGCCGGTGTACCTGTCTGGTCAGTATTAAATTCTTGTCCTACAGCTCACCCTCTGAGAAGAAATAGAGTCACCAGCCACCACTGAGACCATTAGATCCGTGATGACAGCTACCTTCTATCTTAGTGTATACATATAGCCTGCCAGAAAAAGAAGATCTGAGTCCATTTACTGGGGCCTTTCTAGAAAACAACACTCATCACCCTTGTGGTCATTTATCTCTGGCTTTCTCCATCCATGTGAATCCACCAAACTTCCAAGGCTCCGTCCTCCAGCTTATCCAGTACGACCGTCCCCTCCCTACTTGGATAATTTCCCACAGCCTGCACTGCTAGCCCAAGACGGGGAAATGGAATACGCAATACAAGAGAGGCTAGACTTTCAGTGGCAGTGTGGTATCGCCAAAGCCTTCTTTACCTAGAAGGATCCTGCCTAGACGACTGATCCCCAGAGCCACGTGGGAAGTGCCCTGGTTAGGTCTAAACATTCTAACGACTGAATCCTTGGAAATCCAGGCCTCTGGAAATCTGTGGTATGGGATTTCATCAATTTGGAGGTGCACAGGAACGCCAATGGGGCACAAATAGTTTGAGGGTCATGAGTTATTTATTACCCGAAGGTTCAGGGTCAAGGCCCAGAAGGTTTCTCTCTTTTGCTTCCTTCCACCTCAGGGAATGGCCTTAGGCAATGCCTCTGGAGCCAGTTCACTCACAGTCTTCTCTGACCGGCACTGCCAGCCCTTCCTTCCAGATCTTGTTCTTGTGTTTAACCCACCATATGGACTTGACATCCTCACCAGGGAAAACTTGGAAATTAGGGAAAGTTACCAGGATGAATTAAAAAAAAAAACGTAATTCCACAACCAATGTATAGTCACTCTTAGTTCTTAATTTACTCCCCATGGGTCTCTTTCCTATGGGAGTAAGATAATATAGCACATAACCCACTACCATGAGATCCAGTGGTGTCCCTTGCTGCATCCCAGACATTGCTGTGTCTGGGAGCATGTGTGATGATCTGCAAAAATGATCTTCCTTCCCCCTACCCACTTACCCCCATCCTTCATGGAAAAAGATGCTTAGCCCCAACATTAGTCAGGCAATAAAAAAAATTATCTATTTTTTTTAGTTTTTATTTAAATTCCGGTTAGGGAACATGCAGTGTAATATTAGTTTCGGGTGTCCAGTATTGTGGTTCAACACTTCCATACATCAACACCCAGTGCTCATCACAACAAGTGCGCTCCTTAATCCCCATCACCTATTTAACCCAAACCCCCACCCCACCCCCCACCTTCCTTCTGGTAACCATCAGTTTGTTCTCTAGAGTTAAGAGTCTGTTTCTTGGTTAGGCAATTAAAAAAAATTAGTCACAGTGAAATACCATTTCTTTTCTATCAGAGGACTATTTGATTTAGGGATGGAAAAGGACTAGGAAATGAAATCCTAAGAAAGAAAGAACCAGGAAGCCCAGCATGGCCCACTAACAGCACTGTGGCTGTATGAGGGAAGTGGTGATATCCCTTACCCAGGTTGGTCCCCTGGCCCAGTTCCTATGGGACTGGATATGAATCCAATGAGGGGCTGAGAGTAAAAACCAGAAGAGTTGTTTCCATAATAAGAGTGATGAAGCAGTGCAAATCACTCAGCACAGGCCAAATGGCTTCCTTTCATGGTGGGTGACCACCATGTGCAACTGGTGGGCCTGTGGTCAGACCAAAGGATGCCCCTGTGCCACCAAGCACCACAGGAGCCACTCTCAGAGAGATCTGATACCTGGGTCCAGAGCCCTGGATTCTTTTGTAGATGCGGCTGAATAAAAACAGGGTTAACACCAGGTCAGCAGAACAGGCTCATCGCCAATCTCATCCCTGCCTTTTTCTCTGGATGCTCCAGAGCTCCTAGTGAGCTCTGAATCAACATATTCAGCAGTCCCAGCTGGGGTATGTGATGGCCACCAAGGTTATCACCAGGCTTGGGCATGGATGGACAGGCTCGATGGCATATCCGGACATATGATTCCGTATCTTCACCCGAGAATAGAATACAATGGAATGGAATGGAATGACAGAGGAGATCGGAAATATGGGCGTGGGGGAGGCTTCAGAGTGCTGTGAGTAAAGAATTGATCCAAGTCCTAAATGACCAAATTGTTCTGATCATTTAGGAAAACACACACACACACACACACACACACACACACACACACACAACCGAAAGAAAAACATTTCTAGCTGAGAAACTTTGGAGATGGGGCTTGGATTATCAAGTGTTAATAACATTAAAAACTGTTTTATGTTTCTATTAAAAATGTTCTGTGATTATGAGAAAGCAGAAAAGGAAAAAAGGAGCAGAGGAGGGACTCGTGGGTGGCTCAGTGGTTGAGTGTCTGCCTTTGGCTCAGGGCGTGATCCCAGAGTCCTAGGATCGGAGTCCTGCATCACGCTCCCCAGAGGGAGCCTGCTTCTCCTTCTGCCTATGTCTCTATCTCTCTCTGCGTGTCTCTCATGAATAAATAAATAAAATCTTAAAAAAGAGAGAAGGAGCAGAGGAAGAGGAGTAGAGAGAGGGAGGGAGAGAGAGAGAAACAGACACACACACACAGAATAAAGACAAAGTAAGGAAAGAAGGGAAAGACAAATAAGTGACTATGTATAGAGACCGGCCACGGGCTTAGTTCATTTCTCTTCTTGAAACCCAGGGCTGCTGCCACTAAAGCCCAAAGTCCTGATGATAAGTTTCTGGTATTGTACTTGCTTAGTGAAGCTCTCAGAGCTACTGCTGAGGAAAAATTATGACCCACTGCAGCAAGACAGAAAACTTGCTGTTTTTTGGGGTCTATGCCCAACCAGTGTGACAGCCCTAGTTCACCCTAGCACCAGGAAGTTGCAGCTGGACCCCCAAGTACCATGGCTAACTTATGCCTATTTCTCCCCTTCATTGCCCCAAGCCTCCCTCTTCCGTAGCAGATGCGGAGCAAAGGAACATTTGCAGGAAAAAAAAAAATTCAGAGCCTTGGTCTGAACTATGTCTGGAAAGTCCATGGCATCCTGAATTATATAGAATTTACTGAGCATTTATTAGGCTCCAGGCCTTGTTCTAAGAGCTCATATGTTCACTCATTATATAACTCCATCATTAAAACAACCAAGTGAGGCAAGCGCGACTATAACCTTCACTTTCGAAGTGAGGAAACCAAGGCTCCATGAGCCTTAGAAACCTACCTAAGGTCACACAGATCATAAAATTCAGGTGCCTCTGAATTAAAAGATGACATACTTTACTTTATCCATAAAGCATCATGGCCCTGAGGCTGAAGAGGAGAATAAGGTTGGTAATTTCCAAGGAGGAGGTGATTTTAAATCTGGCCTGATTTCAAATCACTTTGAACTACCCCTGCTGTACCTAGGGAGGCACCTTCTCTCTTAAACATCTACTCACAGACAGACAGACAGACACACACACACACACACACACACACACACACACACACCACACAGACACGCCACACTGACTGGCAGGAGCAGTCGGAGGCCCATGTGATCCAGACTCAGCAGTTCACAGAATGATTATTTCCTTACCCTTACTCATGAACAATATTAAATCAATACTCTCAGAATTTTCTTGGACACTTAAGGCATCAGAAGCTTCCAACTTTAGCCCAGAATGTGTTCACTTCAGTTGTACAGATTCCACCATCCCCCAAGGATAGCTTAGAGCCCCTCTCCATCTTCCCATAACGCCCTTGGTGTATTTTTATCAATCCATTCATGCAACAAATAATCGTGGAACTTCTCTAATATATGTCAGCCACTGTATTTATTCCTTGTAATCTCTGTCATTCAATTACTACTATCTTATTTTTAATGATCAGTCTTAATGTAACAATACCTCTCACTAGGATGACTGCCTTGTCACTATTATATACCTAGGGCTGAGCCACATATGGGCACACCTCTGAGTAGGCTATCAACCAATACTGGAGATTGAATGGAAAATTTCATGAGATATATACTTATGCATGTAAAAAATTAGGAACACAAGGAGGAGATAAAATATAAACTAAATGGAATGTAAACCTCACTATGGGTAAAGAGATAATGCCACATTGAAGGTGGAGTACCAAAAAGGGAGGCTCTTATAATACCTGCAAAGACACATGGGGATCCCTGGGTGGCTCAGTGCTTTAGCGCCTGCCTTCAGCCCAGAGCATGATCCTGGAGTCCGGGGATCGAGTCCCGCATCAGGCTCCCTGCATGGAGTTTGCTTCTCCCTCTGCCTCTCTCTCTCTCTCTCTCTCTCTCTGTGTGTGTGTGTGTGTGTGTCTCATGAATAAATAAATAAAATCTTTAAAAAAATCTGCAAACACACTTTGCAATATAAACCAGGGTCTGTACACTCAGATAAGAATATATCTTAGGCAGGATGGCAAAATCACATCCAGCCCTATAATGGGAGCCCCCTCTTCTTAGTCTCAGGTTTGCTTTATGGGTGGGGTGGGGGTAGGGGCCTGCCTATCATACTGTATGTAACACAATCCCCAGGCACACCAGGGACATTAGACATGAGGAGTGAAAGAGCATGAAGATGAAAGTCCTTCCTTTTAGGAATGGACACCTTCTACTATGACTCACTGGACTCTCCTATCTGTCTCTCAAGGTATTAGAAGTTCTGAATTCCCAAAACCTACCCAGGAGAAGTGTTGCTACTCCAGACCTACATACTTCCTAACTATGCATAGGTTTGAAGGGCCAACTTTGCCCACCAGTTGCCCTAGAGATAGCAGATTTTATTGGTGAATTCTGTTGACAGGACCCATCCCATATTCTGCAGGTCCCATTCATTTACAAGACATTGCCACTTTTGTTTTCAGACAAGGGCCATTTCAAGCAAGGAGACAAGAGAACATTTCTCAAATCCACCTCCCCGAAGGGTTGGCGTTGGGTGTATTTAAGGATAAGGGGTCAGGATGTCAAGGGGTATGTAGGGTTGAATGGAATATGCTGATTGCACATAGGGCCAAGGGGGGGTTGTCCTCCTTTCTGAGCATGTGCATTTGGGAATCATGCCTCTTCGTGGGACACATGTTCAGAAAATGGTGACATAAACATGATGAATGGGAGAGATCTCGGGTTTGTCATCACAGAGGTTACTTTTGGTCACTTTTGGCCTCTTCCACACGGCTGCAAGAATTCTTCCCGATTTAGTTCCAGTCTTAGTCTCATAGGTGGTTGGTCAACCACTGGGAAACACTCATAACTCAATCAAGTTAACCAGTTTCTTTAGGGTAGAACGATTAAACATTTGTTGATGTGTCGGTTTCACTTTCAATTTGTCAGGGGTTTGTTTTTGTTTTTGTTTTGTTTTGTTTTTTCTGGACAAGGGCCCTGAATTGTCTCATGGTCCCTGGTATAGTATTCAGGAATGATGCAGGCCTTCTGACTTTAAGTTGTGCTGCAGGTGGCAGCAGGGAGCAGCTCCTCCTTTCTTTCTACAGCTATTGTTGAATCACAAATAAAAGCAAAGTTTTCATACACTGAGCCACTTTTCTAAATTAGGTTTCACACTACATCAATCTCAGAATAACTCAAGTTGAGTATTTTTCTTTCCATTTAATATTTGAAAAAGAGAAAGAGGGAGGGAAGGAGACAGGCAGGGGGTGAAGAGGGAGACAGACCCTGTACAAAAACAATAGATGGAAGAATTAAGACTCGATTCAAGGTCTAAGTTTATCACTAGTTGGCATTATGGATATTAAGTGGTGTTTCTTGAGTTTTCCTTCCTGAGAAGCAAATCTGTGACAAAAGAGCAGTAGCTGGAGTCCATGGCCAGCCTGGCAGCACTATCTTATCACAGCACCCCTGGGAACACTAGAGCTACTTTTGATGGTAAGGGGGTGGGATGGAGGTGGGACTGTGGACATGACACAAAGCTGAGAGGGACTTATGGAGACTAGTGAATGGCTATACCTTTCCTTCAGTGAGGGTGGTGTCAATATCATGATGTCAACCCTTCCTGGCCACTGTATCCCAAGACAGAGCAAGATTTTCAGGGACTTGTGAGTCTCTATGTCAAAAGGAATGCAGTGCATTGTGTTACCTCCTGTAACAACTGTGTTAGATGGCCAGGATGGCATCTTAAGGGGCCATTGTATGTCCTCCTGACCACAAAACAGTCCTGGAATATGATCACCACATTCACACGCAACAGCTTCAGCAAGATGGCACCAACCATCTCTTCTACCTGGCCCCTGTTACATTTTGTAAATCAGGTTTTCAGTTTTCACGGAACACTCTCTCAGATGGTTTCTGACCACAACCCCAGCTTTTTATTCCCCTCTCAACTTTTAGTCACAAGTTTCAAGGCCAATTGAATTTGCTTTCCTGCCCTATAGTCCAATAGCCAAACAGTCCATGAGAACTACACCCCACAATACTATCTGCCTATATAGCTGCTGGATTCATGTTTCATATCTCACTGACCTCATTGCCCCAGGACACTCTACCTCATACCATTTGTGGCTTCTAGCTTGTGTGCATGAATTGGACTCTTTCTTCTTTTTTTTTGAAAAGCACTATTTATTTATTTATTTATTTATTTATTTATTTATTTATTTATGATTTTATTTATTTGAGAGAGAGAAAGAGAATGCACATGAGCAGGGGGAGGGGCAGAGGGAGAGAGAGAGAGAAGCAGGCTCCCCGCTGAGGGCAGAGCCTGATGTAGGACTCAATCCTAGGAACCTGAGATCATGACCTGAGCCAAAGTCAGACGCTTAACAGACTGAGCCACCCAGGTGCCACCAATAATACATTTATTATGCATGTTGCATAGATGCTTGCCAGTGACAGGTACTATGTAATTGTTGGGTTTAGGGTTCGGGATTTATCCACTAAGTCAAGTTTGTTCACATGTTCAAAACTTCTAAATTCTTATTAGGTTGTAGGCTGTTTGAGCAGTCAATTGCTGAGAGACGTGTTAAAATATCCCACCATTTTACTGGATTTGTCCGTTTATGCTTGTAATTCTTTCAATTTTTGGTTTATGTATTTTGAGGGCGTCTTACAGCAAGGTTTCTGGGACAAGTTCCAATCTGGAATAGCATCCTGGGGTCATGGTTGCACTCCCTCCTGACCATAGAACACACCCCGTGGACACAATCACTCAAGATGCCATCTCTAACATCCTATCTTGGCATGAAGCACACTTACTATAAGATGACGCAAGTCAGCCCCGGTAGGTTTTATGACCCACATAATTTACAGGAATATTACAGGAAACACTTTTATTATCCAGATTTTATATTTTCATAGTAGACTAACTTAAATGGTTTCTGACCATAGTCCTATTTTTCCTCTCAACTTTTAATGACAAGTTTCAAGGTCCTTCAAGTTTGTCTTCCCATGTAGTCTGACAGCCACCATGACCATGTGATCCATATTTTTAAGGAGTATCTACATGGCTTTACCAACTGCAACTAGCGGCACTCACCCAACTGCCTTGCCAATGACAAACATATTTGATAATGGAAGTTGCTTCCCTTACACGTCAGATGCCTTCTTCTACCCCATGGTACACTAGCTCCAGCAATTACAGCTTTCATTTTCTCCACACCCCTGTTATCCCTGGCCCTACAGATACCTCAGCACCTTAGTCAGGACTGGTGACACCTTTGGATCCATCCATGGCATGTCCATATTACCTGTCTTCGAAGGAAGCTGAAGGTCAACTCAGTGGTGCCCTTCCAGAAAAGAGAAAGAATCATCCCAGGTGAACTTCCATCTCCGTGTTTCTTACCCCACACCCAAAGGTCTTTCTTCAATATAGTTCTTAAAGTCCACCAACTCTCCCCTTTTATGTTCCTGGCCCATCCTTCTTTCCCTTATTTTAGTAGCCAGCTACCTTGAGTCCATCTGAAACAATGGGTGTGAGTGGAAAGGCCAATGCTTATTTTGATAGCTCTGCCTGGCCTGGCAATGGGAAAGGCCCTGGATGACAGTTTGATCTGCTGCTGTTTGCGGGTACAGAGCAATTGGCTTTTCCAATCTTGTGAGAACCTCAATTCCTGGTCCGGATGAACCTTGAGGACATTCTACTAAGTGGAATTAGCCAGTCACAAAAAGACAAATACTATATGACTGCCCTTGAGTGAGGTATCTAAAGTAGTCAAATTCATAGAAACAGAAAGTAGTATGGTGGTTGCCAGGGGCTGGGGGGAGGGAAAAATGGAAGTTGTTGTTTAATGGGTGCAGCCTTTCAGTTTTGCAAGAAGAACTACTTCTGTTGCACGGTGGCGTGGATACACTTAACACTCTTGAACTGTATACTTAGAAATGGTTAAGGGGGTCAACTTTTCTGTTATGTGTATTTCACCACAATTTTAAAAAGTCCCTGGACCTCCTGTCTCTTTCTAGCTTCAACTCTTTAGAAGAACTTCCTATGGTCATTGCCATCTCTTTTTTAACCCCCACTCCCTTCTCAACCCACTGCCCTCTGACTTCTGCCCTCACCATTTCACTAAGCCTGCTCTTGCTATGGTTGTCAGTGACCTCTCGATATTTGTGGGCTTAATGTACTCAACCCAGGGGATTGGACACTATTCACCTTTCTCTGTGTCTCTCTCTCTTTCTCTCTCTCTCACACACACACTCACTTTTTCTGCCTTTTTGCTTCTTCATAAATAGTTCTTTGTGAACTGATCTTTGTGTCTTTGAGTTCTTCAGAGTTTCCTTTGAACAGCTCAATTAGACCTAAAGAAACAGCTATAAGATGTATATCTCCAGTCAGATCTCCCTCTAACCAGTCAGTTCCATCTCAACGTCCCATTGGCTCTTCAAACTCAACTCCTCAAATTAAACACCATCATCCCTCCTCTTGCTGTTTTTTAAGCTCAATGCATGCATTTCCACATCTTATCCTGAAATTTGGGACTCATACTGGAATCCTGATTCTTCTATATCTCTCATATCCAATTAGTCAAAAAGCTCTATGGATTCTAATTCCCTTCTTATTTCTCAGAATTCATATCCAAATACATTTCAACTCTTATTTTGATGTAATTTTTGTGTTTGGTATAAGATATTGGTCCAGGGTACCTGGGTGTCTCAGTCGTTTAATCGTCTGCAGTTGGCTCATGTCATGATCTCAGAGTCTTCAGTTGGAGCCCGTATTGGGCTCCCTGCTCAGCAGGGTGTCTGCTTCTCTCTCTCTGTCCCTCTCATGTTCTGTCTCTCTGAAATAAATAAATAAAATTTTATAAATAATTTTTAAGTAAAAAAAAATATTGGTCCAGTTTGATTCCTTTCTATGTAGCTAACCAGTTTTCCCATCACCATTTATTGAAGAGACTATTGTTTTCCCATTGTATATTCTTGCTTCCTTTATTTTAAGTTAATTGACCATATATGCGTGGGTATTTCTGAACTCTGTTTTTTTTCATTGATCCGTATGTCTATTTTTATGCCAATATTATGTTGTTTAGATTATTATAACTTTGTAATATAGTTTGAAATCCATGAATGTAATGACTCTAACCTTCTTAGTTTTTCTCAAGATTGCTTTTGTTTTTCAGGACCTTTTGTAGTTCCACACATATATAGGATTGGTTGTCCCATTTTTGTGAAAAATATTATTGCAATTTTTTTAGATATTGCACTGGATCTGTAGATTGCTTTGGGTAATATGGATATCTGAGCAACGGTGATTTTTTCTATCTTTGATAGCAGAAAATCTTTCCATTTATTTGTGTCTTTTTCAATTTCTTTAATTACTGTCCTATATTTTTCAGTGTGGAGGCTCTTACTCTCCTTGGTTAAATTTATTTCTTGGTATTTTATTGAATTTGGTACAATTGGTAAATCAGATTATTTTCTTACTACCTTTTCTGATAATTCATTGTTAATATATAAGTACACAACATATATTTGTATACTGACACACTGCAACTTTACTGAACTCATTGGTTCTGGGTTTTTTGTTGGAGTCTTTAGGGTTTTCTATATATAAAATTATGTAGTGAGGGCACCAAACCGCTGCGCCACCTAGGGATCCCTCTCCTTCAATTCTTTTTTTTTTTTTTTTTATAAATTAATTTTTATTGGTGTTCAATTTATCAACATACAGAATAACACCCAGTGCTCATCCCGTCAAGTGTCCCCCTCCGTGCCCGTCACCCATTCACCCCCACCCCCCGCCCTCCTCCCCTTCCACCACCCCTAGTTCATTTCCCAGAGTTAGGAGTCTTTATGTTCTGTGTCCCTTTCTGATATCTCCCACACATTTCTTCTCCCTTCCCTTATATTCCCCTTCACTATTATTCATATTCCCCAAATGAGTGAGAACATACACTGTTTGTCCTTCTCCGATTGACTTACTTCACTCAGCATAATACCCTCCAGTTCCATCCACGTTGAAGCAAATGGTGGGTATTTGTTGTTTCTAATGGCTGAGTAATATTCCATTGTATACATAAACCACATCTTCTTTATCCATTCATCTTTCGATGGGCACCGAGGCTCCTTCCACAGTTTGGCTATTGTGGACATGGCTGCTAGAAACATCGGGGTGCAGGTGCCCCGGCGTTTCATTGCATCTGAATCTTCGGGGTAAATCCCTAACAGTGCAATTGCTGGGTCGTAGGGCAGGTCTATTTTTAATTCTTTGAGGAACCTCCACACAGTTTTCCAGAGTGGCTGCACCAGTTCACATTCCCACCAACAGTGTAAGAGGGTTCCCTTTTCTCCGCATCCTCTCCAACATTTGTTGTTTCCTGCCTTATTAATTTTCCCCATTCTCACTGGTGTGAGGTGGTATCTCATTGTGGTTTTGATTTGTATTTCCCTGATGGCAAGTGATGCAGAGCATTTTCTCATGTGCATGTTGGCCATGTCTATGTCTTCCTCTGTGAGATTTCTCTTCATGTCTTTTGCCCATTTCATGATTGGATTGTTTGTTTCTTTGGTGTTGAGTTTAATAAGTTCTTTATAGATTTTGGAAACTAGCCCTTTATCTGATATGTTATTTGCAAATATCTTCTCCCATTCTGTAGGTTGTCTTTGAGTTTTGTTGACTGTATCCTTTGCTGTGCAAAAGCTTCTTATCTTGATGAAGTCCCAATAGTTCATTTTTGCTTTTGTTTCTTTTGTTTTCGTGGATGTATCTTGCAAGAAGTTACTGTGGCCAAGTTCAAAAAGGGTGTTGCCTGTGTTCTCCTCTAGGATTTTGATGGAGTCTTGTCTCACATTTAAATCTTTCATCCATTTTGAGTTTATCTTTGTGTATGGTGCAAGAGAGTGGTCTAGTTTCATTCTTCTGCATGTGGATGACCAATTTTCCCAGCACCATTTATTGAAGAGACTGTCTTTCTTCCAGTGGATCGTCTTTCCTCCTTTGTCGAATATTAGTTGACCATAAAGTTCAGGGTCCATTTCTGGATTCTCTATTCTGTTCCATTGGTCTATGTGTCTGTTTTTGTGCCAGTACCACACTGTCTTGATGACCACAGCTTTGTAGTACAACCTGAAATCTGGCATTGTGATGCCCCCAGCTATGGTTTTCTTTTTTAAAATTCCCCTGGCTATTCGGGGTCTTTTCTGATTCCACACAAATCTTAAAATAATTTGTTCTAAGTCTCTGAAAAAAGTCCATGGTATTTTGATAGGGATTGCATTGAACGTGTAAATTGCCCTGGGTAGCATTGACATTTTCACAATATTAATTCTGCCAATCCATGAGCATGGAATATTTTTCCATCTCTTTGTGTCTTCCTCAATTTCTTTCAGAAGTGTTCTATAGTTTTTAGGGTATAGATCCTTTACCTCTTTGGTTAGGTTTATTCCTAGGTATCTTATGCTTTTGGGTGCAATTGTAAATGGGATTGACTCCTTAATTTCTCTTTCTTCAGTCTCATTGTTAGTGTATAGGAATGCCATTGATTTCTGGGCATTGATTTTGTATCCTGCCACGCTACCAAATTGCTGTATGAGTTCTAGCAATCTTGGGGTGGAGGCTTTTGGGTTTTCTATGTAGAGTATCATGTCATCGGCGAAGAGGGAGAGTTTGACTTCTTCTTTGCCAATTTGAATGCCTTTAATGTCTTTTTGTTGTCTGATTGCTGAGGCTAGGACTTCCAATACTATGTTGAATAGCAGTGGTGAGAGTGGACATCCCTGTCTGGTTCCTGATCTTAGGGGAAAGGCTCCCAGTGCTTCCCCATTGAGAATGATATTTGCTGTGGGCTTTTCGTAGATGGCTTTTAAGATATCGAGGAAAGTTCCCTCTATCCCTACACTCTGAAGAGTTTTGATCAGGAATGGATGCTGTATTTTGTCAAATGCTTTCTCTGCATCTAATGAGAGGATCATATGGTTCTTGGTTTTTCTCTTGCTGATATGATGAATCACATTGATTGTTTTACGAGTGTTGAACCAGCCTTGCATCCCGGGGATAAATCCTACTTGGTCATGGTGAATAATTTTCTTAATGTGTTGTTGGATCCTATTGGCTAGTATCTTGTTGAGAATTTTTGCATCCATGTTCATCAGGGATATTGGTCTGTAATTCTCCTTTTTGGTGGGGTCTTTGTCTGGTTTTGGAATTAAGGTGATGCTGGCCTCATAGAATGAGTTTGGAAGTACTCCATCTCTTTCTATCTTTCCAAACAGCTTTAGTAGAATAGGTATGATTTCTTCTTTAAACGTTTGATAGAATTCCCCTGGGAAGCCATCTGGCCCTGGACTCTTGTGTCTTGGGAGGTTTTTGATGACTGCTTCAATTTCCTCCCTGGTTATTGGCCTGTTCAGGTTTTCTATTTCTTCCTGCTCCAGTTTTGGTAGTTTGTGGCTTTCCAGGAATGCGTCCATTTCTTCTAGATTGCCTAATTTATTGGCGTAGAGCTGTTCATAATATGTTTTTAAAATCGTTTGTATTTCCTTGGTGTTGGTAGTGATCTCTCCTTTCTCATTCATGATTTTATTAATTTGAGTCTTCTCTCTCTTCTTTTTAATAAGGTTGGCTAATGGTTTATCTATCTTATTAATTCTTTCAAAGAACCAACTCCTGGTTCTATTGATCTGTTCCACAGTTCTTCTGGTCTCAATTTCGTTGAGTTCTGCTCGAATTTTAATTAACTCTCTTCTTCTGCTGGGCGTCGGGTCGATTTGCTGCTTCTTCTCTAGCTCCTTTATGTGTAAGGTTAGCTTTTGTATTTGAGTTCTTTCCAGTTTTTGAATGGATGCTTGTATTGCGATGTATTTCCCCCTCAGGACTGCTTTTGCTGCATCCGAAAGATTTTGAACAGTTGTATCTTCATTCTCATTAGTTTCCATGAATCTTTTTAATTCTTCCTTAATTTCCTGGTTGACCCTTTTATCTTTTAGCAGGATGGTCCTTAACCTCCATGTGTTTGAGGTCCTTCCAAACTTCTTCTTGTGATTGAGTTCTAATTTCAAGGCGTTATGGTCTGAGAATATGCAGGGGACGATCCCAATCTTTTGGTATCGGTTCAGACCCGATTTGTGACCCAGTATGTGGTCTATTCTGGAAAAAGTTCCATGTGCACTTGAGAAGAATGTGTATTCAGTTGAGTTTGGATGTAAAGTTCTGTAGATATCTGTGAAATCTATCTGGTCCAGTGTATCATTTAAAGCTCTCGTTTCTTTGGAGATGTTGTGTTTAGAAGACCTATCAAGGGTAGAGAGAGCTAGATTGAAGTCACCAAGTATAAGTGTATTATTATCTAAGTATTTCTTTACTTTGGTTAATAATTCGTTTAAGTATTTGGCAGCTCCCACATTCGGGGCATATATATTGAGGATTGTTAAGTCCTCTTGTTGGATAGATCCATTAAGTATGATATAGTGTCCCTCTTCGTCTCTCACTACTGTCTTCGGAGTGAATTTTAGTTTATCTGATATAAGGATGGCTACCCCTGCTTTCTTTTGAGAACCATTTGAATGGTAAATGGTTCTCCAACCTTTTATTTTCAGGTTGTAGGTGTCCTTCTGTCTAAAATGAGTCTCTTGTAGACAGCAAATAGATGGGTCCTGCTTTTTTATCCAGTCTGAAACCCTGCGCCTTTTGATGGGGTCATTAAGCCCGTTCACGTTCAGAGTTACTATTGACAGATATGAGTTTAGTGTCATCATGATATCTATTTAGTCCTTGTTTTTGTGGATTGTTCCACTGAACTTCTTCTTAAAGGGGAATTTTAAGAGTCCCCCTTAAAATTTCTTGCAGAGCTGGTTTGGAGGTCACATATTCTTTCAGTTCCTGCCTGTCTTGGAAGCTCTTTATCTCTCCTTCCATTTTGAATGAGAGCCTTGCTGGATAAAGTATTCTTGGTTGCATGTTCTTCTCATTTAGGACCCTGAATATATCCTGCCAGCCCTTTCTGGCCTGCCAAGTCTCTGTGGAGAGGTCTGCTGTTACCCTAATATTCCTCCCCATGAAAGTCAGGGACTTCTTGTCTCTTGCTGCTTTAAGGATCTTCTCTTTATCTTTGGAATTTGCAAGCTTCACTATTAGATGTCGAGGTGTTGAACGGTTTTTATTGATTTTAGGGGGGGATCTCTCTATTTCCTGGATCTGAATGCCTGTTTCCCTTCCCAGATTGGGAAAGTTTTCAGCTAGGATTTGTTCAAATACATATTCTGGCCCTCTGTCCCTTTCGGCGCCCTCGGGAACCCCAATTAAACGTAGATTTTTCTTCCTTAGAGTGTCATTTATTTCCCTTAATCTGTCTTCATGGTTCTTTAATTGTTTATCTCTTTTTTCCTCAGTTTCCCTCTTTGCCATTAACTTGTCTTCTATGTCACTCACTCGTTCTTCCACCTCGTTAACCCTCGTCGTTAGGACTTCTAGTTTGGATTGCATCTCATTCAGTTGATTTTTAATTTCTGCCTGATTGGATCTAAATTCTGCAGTCATGAAGTCTCGTGAGTCCTTAATGCTTTTTTCTAGAGCCACCAGTAGCTGTATAATAGTGCTTCTGAATTGGCTTTCTGACATTGAATTGTAATCCAGATTTTGTAGCTCTGTGGGAGAGAGGGCTGTTTCTGATTCTTTCTTTTGAGGTGAGGTTTTCCTTCTAGTCATTTTGCTCAGTGCGGAGTGGCCAAAAACAAGTTGTATTGGGAAAATGAGAGAAAGAGAGAGAAGGAAAGAAAAGAGAAAAAGAAAAAAGAAAAAGAAAAGAAAAAGGAAAGAAGAGAAGAAAAAGAAAGAAAGGTGAAAAAAAAAGGGGGGTGGGGGAAGCAATCAGAAATCAAAAAGAAAAGAAAAAAGAAAAGAAAAAAAAACACGGGGGAGTATTTCTGTAGAGTTTAAGTCCCTTGACTTCCCCTGGAACTGGTCCGTCCAGCTGGTCTTCTGGGGGAGGGGCCTGTTGCGCTGATTTTCAGGTGTTAGCACTTGGGGGAGCTGCTCTGCCCCGGCCTGCTGCAGGGCTCAGCGGGGGTTGTTTACCCCGTGAGGTCTCAGGAGGATCAGCCGCAGTTGCTATGGCAACTCTGGAAGCCTGGATTCAGCCTCCGCAGGAACTACGGGGCTCGGGGCTCTCGGCAGGGCCTGGAGGCTCCGGGGCGGGGCCGCTGATCTGCTCAGCTCGGGGCAGGAGCGTCCTTGCTGTCCTGGGCCCTCCCGGCCTCTGCCTGTCCCGGGGGGAGGCCGGATCCTGGGCTGTGTCCCGGCGCCCTGTGCTCCGGGCCTGCGCTGTTGGATTCGCGCTCCCGCCCCGCAGCTCCCTCCCTGGAGCCGCTCCCGAGCTCCTCCGAACTGCTCCGGTGCGTGCTGCAGCCCTTAGGGAGCTCGGCGCACTCTCCTGCGCTCGCAGGTGTCTGTTAGTGTCCCCGGGAGCCCGAGGGCATCCCCGCCCTCCTGGGTCCTGCTCCAACTCCCTGCGAGCCCCTTTCCGCCCGTCCGGGAAGGTTGGTGCAGCTCCTGCTCCTCCGGGACGGGGCTTTCCTGTCCTGGGGACACTCGCCCCGGCCTCAGCCCGGCTCCTCGCGGGGCCCCTCCCACTCGGAGGCCTTTTGTTCCTTTATTTCTCTTTCCCCGTCTTCCTACCTTGATAGAAGCGTGAACTCCTCTCACTGTAGCATTCCAGCTGGTCTCTCTTTAAATCTCAGGCCGAATTCGTAGATTTTCAGGATGGTTTGAAGGTTATCTAGGTAATTTGTTGGGGACAGGTGATTTGGGGACCCTACTCCTCCGCCATCTTGCCCCTCCTCCTCTCCTTCAATTCTTTTTTTTTTTTTAATTTATTTATTTATGATAGTCACAGAGAGAGAGAGAGAGAGAGAGGCAGAGACACAGGCAGAGGGAGCAGGCTCCATGCACCTGGAGCCTGACGTGGGATTCGATCCCGGGTCTCCAGGATCACGCCCTGAGCCAAAGGCAGGCGCCAAACCGCTGCGCCACCCAGGGATCCCCCTCTCCTTCAATTCTTAATGATAATCTTGTCAGGTAAAGTATTCTTGGATTGAAGTCCCCCCCCCCCCCGCCCCCATCCCAACACTTTGAGTATATCATGCCACTACACCCTGGCCTGAGTACACCCTGGCCTGAGTTGTTTTTGGTTAAGAATCTGCTGATAATCTCATGGGGGTACCCTTTTATGTAACAAGCTGTTTCCTCTTGCTTCTTTCAATTCTGTCTTAATCTTTAACTTTTGACAGTTTAATTATAATGTATTTTGGTTTGGGTCTCTTTGGGTTTATCTTATTTTAAAATCTCTAGACTTCCTGGATCTAAGTTTCTGTTTTCTTCTCCAGGCTAGAGAAACTTTCAGTTATGATTTCTTCAAATACGTTTTCTTTTTTTCTCTCTCTTTTTCCTCCTGAGACTTCAAAAATGCAAATGTTATTCTGCATGATGTTCTCACTTACATCATTTAAGCTATTTTCATTTTTTGCCTTCGATTTTTGTTGCCCTGTTTGGGTGAGTTCCACTACCTTTTCTCACTAATTCTTTCTTTTATTCCATCTAAGCCACTTCTAAATCAATGTAGTGTATTTTTGTTTGTTTGTTTGTTTAGTTACTTTAACCTTCAACTGTCTGACTTCAGGTTTTTTTTTTTAATGTTTCCTATCTCTTTATTGGAATTTCACAGTGTTCAGCCATTCTTCTCCTAAGGTCAGTGAGCATCTTTATGACTATTACTTTAATTCTTTACCAGATAAATTACTTATCTCCATTCCATTACGGTTTTTCTCCAGTGTTGTTTTCTTGTTCTTTTGTTTGGAACGTATTTCATGCTCTTTATTTTACATGGTTCTCTGTGTTTGTTTCTATGTATTAGGTGAAACATCTATCTCTTCCAGTCTTGAAGGCATAGGTTTCTGTAGACAATGAGTGCTATCTTTTCAGTTTGCCCTAGGTTTTGTTGTCTCTTGAGCTACCTTTTTTATTGTTTTAGACACATCGGTCCCAGAAATGAAATCTACCTTGGCCAGTAGAGCTAAGCACACAAGAGGCATTACCTCAGTAGGCTGTGATCACCTCCTAGATGGGTTTGACAGTGGCTGGAAAAGTGGCACAGGGAGTCAGGTCACTAAGTCTGGCTGTGGCCATGGAAGTGGTATGGAAGGGTGGGTTATTCTAGTATCTTAAGGTAGAGATTTATAGACTTCGGAACTTTCTCCTTTACTAAAGTATGTAGTTAGTGGTGTAAATTTCCCTCTCATCACTATTGAGTAAATAGGGAGTATTGCAATTGCTGGATCATAGTGTAGTTCTAATTTCAACTTTTTGAAAAACATCTATACTGTTTTCCAGAGTGGCTGCACCAGTTTTTACTTCCACCAACAGTGTAAGACTGCTCCCCTTGCTCCACATCTTCACCAACACCTGTTTCCCATGTTGTTAATTTTAGTCATTCTGATAAGTGTGAAGTGATATCTCATTGTAGTTTTGATTTGTATCTCCCTGATGATGAGTGATGTTGAGCATCTTTTTATGTGTCCGTTGTCCATCTGTATGTCTTCTTTGGAATAATGGCTATTCATGTTTTCTGCTGATTTCTTAAACTGGATTATTTAGTTTTTGTGTGTTGAGTTTTAGCAGTTCTTCATAGAATTTGGATATTAACCCTTTATCCAATATGTCATTTAGAAATTTCTTCTCCCTTTATGTAGGTTGCCTTTTAGTTTTCTCAATTATTTCATTTGCTGTAGAGAGCTTTTTTATTTTGATGGAGTCCAAATAGTTTATTTTTACTTTTGTTTCCTCAAAAGAGGGCTCAGAGGACCTATCTAGAAAGAAGTTGCTAGAACAGATGTCAAACACATTACTGCCTCCACTCTTTTCTAGGATTATAATTATGTCAGGACTTACAATAAGGTCTTTAATTCATTTTTAGTTTTTTTTGTGTATGGTGTAGGAAAGTGGTCCAGTTTCATTCTCCTGCATGTTACTGTCTAGTTTTTGCAACACCATTTGTTGAAGAAACTGTCTTTTTCCCACTGGATACTCTTTCATGATTTTTTGAATGGTTAATCATATAGTTGTGTGTCCATTTCTGGGTTTTCTATTCTTTTTTTTGAATAAAACTAAATCATACACATTTTTATTGTAATATAAGTTATCAGCAGATGATATAATTATAAATAATTTAAGATAAAATAGAAATATCTTCATGAGAAGACAATTTCCTAAATTTTTAAGAAAAAATTTGATATTATTTGATAACTAAGTATGATTTATTTTCTTGAGGTAAAACTCCTGTATCATAAAATTCAACATTTTGAACAAAACATACAGTTCAGTGGCACTTGTATACTCACAGAGTTGTAAAACTATCACCTCCATTTCTAGAATATTTTCATCAACCCAAAGTAATCAGTGTACCCATTACACAGTCACTTCTCATCTCTCTGTCACCAGCCCCTGGCAGCCACCAGGCTGTTTTCTGTGTCTGCAGATTTGCCTATTCTGGACATTTCATAACTATAGAATCTTGTAATAAGTGACTTTATAGTTTGGCTTCTTTCACACAGCATCATGGTTTCAACATGAATCCATGTTGTAGCAATGGCAGTATTTCTTTCCTTTTTACAGTTGAATAATGTTCTGTCATTGTGGATAGAGCACCTTTTTTTAATAAATTAATTTTTATTGGTGTTCAATTTACCAACATACAGAATAACACCCAGTGCTCATCCCGTCAAGTGTCCCCTCAGTGCCCGTCACCCATTCACCCCCAACCCCGCCCTCCTCCCCTTCCACCACCCCCAATTCGTTTCCCAGAGATAGGAGTCTTTATATTCTGTCTCCCTTTCTGATATTTCCCACACGTTTCTTCTCCCTTCCCTTATATTCCCTTTCACGATTATTCATATTCCCCAAATGAATGAGAACATACACTGTTTGTCCTTCTCCGATTGACTTACTTCACTCAGCATAATACCTTCCAGTTCCATCCACGTTGAAGCAAATGGTGGGTATTTGTCGTTTCTAATGCCTGAGTGATATTCCATTGTATACATAAACCACATCTTCTTTATCCATTCATCTTTCGATGGACACCGAGGCGCCTTCCACAGTTTGGCTATTGTGGACATGGCTGCTAGAAACATCGGGGTGCAGGTGTCCCGGCATTTCATTGCATCTGAATCTTTGGGGTAAATCCCTAACAGTGCAATTGCTGGGTCGTAGGGCAGGTCTATTTTTAACTCTTTGAGGAACCTCCACACAGTTTTCCAGAGTGGCTGCACCAGTTCACATTCCCACCAACAGTGCAAGAGGGTTCCCCTTCTCCGCATCCTCTCCAACATTTGTGGTTTCCTGCCTTGTTAATTTTCCCCATTCTCACTGGTGTGAGGTGGTATCTCATTGTGGTTTTGATTTGTATTTCCCTGATGGCAAGTGATGCAGAGCATTTTCTCATGTGCATGTTGGCCATGTCTATGTCTTCCTCTGTGAGATTTCTCTTCATGTCCTTTGCCCATTTCATGATTGGATTGTTTGTTTCTTTGCTGTTGAGTTTAATAAGTTCTTTATAGATTTTGGAAACTAGCCCTTTATCTGATATGTTATTTGCAAATATCTTCTCCCATTCTGTAGGTTGTCTTTGAGTTTTGTTGACTGTATCCTTTGCTGTGCAAAAGCTCTTATCTTGATGAAGTCCCAATAGTTCATTTTTGCTTTTGTTTCTTTTGCTTTTGTGGATGTATCTTGCAAGAAGTTACTGTGGCAGAGTTCGAAAAGGGTGTTGCCTGTGTTCTCCTCTAGGATTTTGATGGAATCTTGTCTCACATTTAGATCTTTCCTCCATTTTGAGTTTATCTTTGTGTATGGTGCAAGAGAGTGCTCTACCTTCATTCTTCTGCATGTGGATGTCCAATTTGCCCAGCACCATTTATTGAAGAGACTGTCTTTCTTCCAGTGGATAGTCTTTCCTCCTTTATCGAACATTAGTTGACCATAAAGTTCAGGGTCCACTTCTAGATTCTCTATTCTGTTCCATTGATCTATGTGTCTGCTTTTGTGCCAGTACCACAATGACTTGATGACCACAGCTTTGTAGTACAACCTGAAATCTGGCATAGTGATGCCCCCAGCTATGGTTTTCTTTTTTAAAATTCCCCTGGCTATTCGGGGTCTTTTCTGATTCCACACAAATCTTAAAATAGTTTGTTCTAACTCTCTGAAGAAAGTCCATGGTACTTTGATAGGGATTGCATTAAACGTGTAAACTGCCCTGGGTAACATTGACGTTTTCACAATATTAATTCTGCCAATCCATGAGCATGGAATATTTTTCCATCTCTTTGTGTCTTCCTCAATTTCTTTCAGAAGTGTTCTATAGTTTTTAGGGTATAGATCCTTTACCTCTTTGGTTAGGTTTATTCCTAGGTATCTTATGCTTTTGGGTGCAATTGTCAATGGGATTGACTCCTTAATTTCTCTTTCTTCAGTCTCATTGTGAGTGTATAGAAATTATACACATTGATTTCTGGGCATTGATTTTGTATCGGGCCACGATACCAAATTGCTGTATGAGTTCTAGCAATCTTGGGGTGGAGGCTTTTGGGTTTTCTATGTAGAGTATCATGTCATCGGTGAAGGGGGAGAGTTTGACTTCTTCTGTGCGAATTTGAATGCCTTTAATGTCTTTTTGTTGTCTGATTGCTGAGGCTAGGACTTCCAATACTATGTTGAATAGCAGTGGTGAGAGTGGACATCCCTGTCTTGTTCTTGATCTTAGGGGAAAGGCTCCCAGTGCTTCCCCATTGAGAATGATATTTGCTGTGGGCTTCTCGTAGATGGCTTTTAAGATGTTGAGGAATGTTCCCTCTATCCCTACACTCTGAAGAGTTTTGATCAGGAATGGATGCTGTATTTTGTCAAATGCTTTCTCTGCATCTAATGAGAGGATCATATAGTTCTTGGTTTTTCTCTTGCTGATATGATGAATCACATTGATTGTTTTACAACTGTTGAACCAGCCTTGTGTCCCGGGGATAAATCCTACTTGGTCATGGTGAATAATTTTCTTAATGTACTCTTGGATCTTATTGTCTAGTATCTTGTTGAGAATTTTTGCATCCATGTTCATTAGGGATATTGGTCTGTAATTCTCCTTTTTGGTGGGGTCTTTGTCTGGTTTTGGAATTAAGGTGATGC
Organism: Nyctereutes procyonoides; assembly: GCF_905146905.1. Classification (NCBI taxonomy): domain Eukaryota; kingdom Metazoa; phylum Chordata; class Mammalia; order Carnivora; family Canidae; genus Nyctereutes; species Nyctereutes procyonoides. Next base: position 57,832,254 of record NW_026575125.1, on the reverse strand, counting down.
TGGCCTCATAGAATGAATTTGGAAGTACTCCATCTCTTTCTATCTTTCCAAACAGCTTTAGTAGAATAGGTATGGTTTCTTCTTTAAACGTTTGATAGAATTCCCCTGGGAAGCCATCTGGCCCTGGACTCTTGTGTCTTGGGAGGTTTTGGATGACTGCTTCAATTTCCTCCCTGGTTATTGGCCTGTTCAGTTTTTCTATTTCTTCCTGTTCCAGTTTTGGTAGTTGGTGGCTTTCCAGGAATGCGTCCATTTCTTCTAGATTGCCTAATTTATTGGCGTAGAGCTGTTCATAATATGTTTTATTTATTTATTTATTTATTTATTTATTTATTTATTTATGATAGTCACACACACACAGAGAGAGAGAGAGAGGCAGAGACACAGGCAGAGGGAGAAGCAGGCTCCATGCACCGGGAGCCCGACGTGCGATTCGATCCCGGGTCTCCAGGATCATGCCCTGGGCCAAAGGCAGGCGCCGAACCGCTACGCCACCCAGGGATCCCCATAATATGTTTTTACAATCGTTTGTATTTCCTTGGTGTTGGTAGTGATCTCTCCTTTCTCACTCATGATTTTATTAATTTGGGTCTTCTCTCTCTTCTTTTTAATAAGGTTGGCTAATGGTTTATCTATCTTATTAATTCTTTCAAAGAACCAACTCCTGGTTCTATTGATCTGTTCCACAGTGCTTCTGTTCTCAATTTCGTTGAGTTCTGCTCGAATTTTAATTAACTCTCTTCTTCTGCTGGGTGTCGGGTCTATTTGCTGTTTTTTCTCTAGCTCCTTTATGTGTAAGGTTAGCTTTTGTATTTGAGTTCTTTCCAGTTTTTGAATGGATGCTTGTATTGCGATGTATTTCCCCCTCAGGACTGCTTTTGCTGCATCCCAAAGATTTTGAATGGTTGTATCTTCATTCTCATTAGTTTCCATGAATCTTTTTAATTCTTCCTTAATTTCCTGGTTGACCCTTTTATCTTTTAGCAGGATGGTCCTTAACCTCCACGTGTTTGATGTCCTTCCAAAATTCTTCTTGTGATTGAGTTCTAATTTCAAGGCGTTATGGTCTGAGAATATGCAGGGCACGATCCCCATCTTTTGGTATCGGTTCAGACCCGATTTGTGATCCAGTATGTGGTCTATTCTGGAAAAAGTTCCATGTGCACTTGAGAAGAATGTGTATTCAGTTGAGTTTGGATGTAAAGTCTGTAGATATCTGTGAAATCTATCTGGTCCAGTGTATCATTTAAAGCTCTCGTTTCTTTGGAGATGTTGTGCTTAGAAGACCTATCGAGGGTGGAAAGAGCTAGATTGAAGTCACCAAGTATAAGTGTATTATTATTATCTAAGTATTTCTTCACTTTGGTTAATAATTCGTTTAAGTATTTGGCATCTCCCACATTCGGGGCATATATATTGACGATTGTTAAATCCTCTTGTTGGATAGATCCTTTAAGTATGATGTAGTGTCCCTCTTCGTCTCTCACTACAGTCTTCGGGGTAAATTTTAGTTTATCTGATATAAGGATGGCTACCCCTGTTTTCTTTTGAGGACCATTTGAATGGTAAATGGTTCTCCAACCTTTTATTTTCAGGTTGTAGGTGTCCTTCTGTCTAAAATGAGTCTCTTGTAGACAGCAAATAGATGGGTCCTGCTTTTTTATCCAGTCTGAAACCCTGCGCCTTTTGATGGGGTCATTAAGCCCGTTCACGTTCAGAGTTACTATGGACAGATATGAGTTTAGTGTCATCATGATATCTATTTAGTCCTTGTTTTTGTGGATTGTTCCACTGAACTTCTTCTTAAAGGGGAATTTTAAGAGTCCCCCTTAAAATTTCTTGCAGAGCTGGTTTGGAGGTCACATATTCTTTCAGCTCCTTCCTGTCTTGGAAGTTCTTTATCTCTCCTTCCATTTTGAATGAGAGCCTTGCTGGATAAAGTATTCTTGGTTGCATGTTCTTCTCATTTAGGACCCTGAATATATCGTGCCAGCCTTTTCTGGCCTGCCAAGTCTCTGTGGAGAGGTCTGCTGTTACCCTAATATTCCTCCCCATGAAAGTCAGGGACTTCTTGTCTCTTGCTGCTTTAAGGATCTTCTCTTTATCTTTGGAATTTGCAAGCTTCACTATTAGATGTCGAGGTGTTGAACGGTTTTTATTGATTTTAGGGGGGGATCTCTCTATTTCCTGCATCTGAATGCCTGTTTCCCTTCCCAGATTGGGAAAGTTTTCAGCTAGGATTTGTTCAAATACATATTCTGGCCCTCTGTCCCTTTCGGCGCCCTCGGGAACCCCAATTAAATGTAGGTTTTTCTTCCTTAGGCTGTCATTTATTTCCCTTAATCTGTATTCATGGTCTTTTAATTGTCTGTCTCTTTTTTCCTCAGTTTCCCTCTTTGCCATCAACTTGTCTTCTATGTCACTCACTCGTTCTTCCACCTCGTTAACCCTTGTCGTTAGGACTTCTAGTTTGGATTGCATCTCATTCAATTGATTTTTAATTTCTGCCTGATTGGATCTAAATTCTGCAGTCATGAAGTCTTGTGAGTCCTTAATGCTTTTTTCTAGAGCCACCAGTAGCTGTATAATAGTGCTTCTGAATTGGCTTTCTGACATTGAATTGTAATCCAGATTTTGTAACTCTGTGGGAGAGAGGACTGTGTCTTTCTTTTGAGGTGAGGTTTTCCTTCTAGTCATTTTGCTCAGTGCATAGTGGCCAAAAACAAGTTGTAATTGGGAAAAGGAGAAAAAGAGAGAGAAGGAAAGAAAAGAGAAAAAGAAAAAAGAATAAAAAGGAAAAAAGAGAAGAAAAATAGAAAGAAAAAAAAAAGAAGGGTGAAAAAAAGGGGAGGGTGGGGGAAGCAATCAGAAATCAAAAAGAAAAAAAAGAAACAAAAAACAAAAAACATGGGGGAGTATCTTCTGATTCTGTATACTTTAAGTTCCTTGACTTCCCCTGGAACTGGTCCGTCTAGCTGTCTTCTGGGAGATGGGCCTGCTGTGCTGATTTTCAGGTGTTAGCACATGGGGGAGCTGCTCTGCCCCTGCCTGCTCCAGGGCTCAGTGGGGGTTGTTTACCCCGTGAGGCCCCAGGAGGAACAGCCACAGTGGCTATGTCAGCTCTGGAAACCTGGATTCAGCTCCCACAGTAACTACGGGGCTCTCCATCCGCAGGGCCTGGAGGCTCCGGGGCGGGGCCGCTGACTCCGCTCGCGGCAGGAGCGTCCTCGCTGTCCTGGGCCCTCCCGGCCTCTGCCTGTCCCGGGGGAGGCCGGATCCTGGGCTGTGTCCCGGCGCCCTGTGCTCCGGGGCCTGCGCTGTGGGATTCGCGCTCCCGGTTGCGCAGCCGCCTCTCTGCGGAGCCCCTCGAACCTCTCCGAGATGCTCCCGGCCACGCAGCCCCCTCTGCACGTAGCCTCTTCCTCTGCCGGAGCCGCCGCTGCCGCTGCTGCCGCCGCCGAGCTGCTCCGGGCCGCGCAGCCCCCTCCGCGGAGCCGCCGCCTGAGCCCCTCGGAGCTGCTCCGTGTCCTGCCGTGCGCGCTGCAGCCCTTAGGGAGCTCGGAGCACTCTCCCGGGGCGCAGGTGTCTGTTAGTGTCCCATGGAGCCCGAGGGCATCCCCGCCCTCCTGGGTCCTGTTCTAACTCCCTGCGGGCGCCTTTCCGCCCGGGAAGGTTGGTGCAGCTCCTGCTTCTCCGGGACGGGGCTCTCCTGTCCTGGGGACACTCGCCCCGGCCTCAGCCTGGCTCCTCGCGGGGCCCCTCCCCCTCGGAGGCCTTTTGTTTCTTTATTTCTTTTTCCCCGTCTTCCTACCTTGATAGAAGCGCAAACTCTTCTCACTGTAGGTTTCCAGCTGTTCTCTCTTTAAATCTCAGGCCGAATTCGGGCACTGAGGGGTACACTTGACGGGATGAGCACTGGGTGTTATTCTGTATGTTGGTAAATTGAACACCAATAAAAATTAATTTATAAAAAAAAGGAAAAAAAGTGACCAGAAAGAATGCGAAAGATATACAATGTAACACTAATAAAACAAAGATAGTTTAGCAATATAAAAATAAAAATAACTAGATTTTAAGGATGATTTGAAGGTTATCTAGGTAATTTGGTGGGGACAGGTGTTTTTGGGACCCTACTCTTCCGCCATCTTGCCCCTCCCCCCTGGTTTTCTATTCTGTTCCATTGATCTATGTGTCTGTATTTGTACTAGTACCATTCTGACTTGACCACTAAGCTTTGCAACATAACTTTAAGTCCAGAATTGTGATGCCTACACCTCTGCTTCTCCTTTTTAATATTGCTTTGGCTATTTGGGGTCTTTTGTGGTTCTATACAAATTTTAGGATTGTTTGTTCTAGCTCGTGAAAAATGCTGGCCATATTTTTATAGGGATTACATTACATGTGTAGATTGATTTGGATAGTATAGACATTTTAACAATATTTGTTCTTCCAATCTAAGAGCATGGGTGTTTTTCCATTTCTTTTTGTCATGTTCAATTTCTTTCATAAGTCTTTTGGTTTTTTAAAGCACAGTTCTTTTATCTTTTTGGTTATGTTTTTTCCCGGGTATCTTGTGGTTTATGCTACAATTGTAAATGAGACTGATTCTTTGATTTCTCTTTCTGTTGCTTCATTTTTCATATATAGAAATGCAACAGATTACTGTACGTTGATTTTTATCCTGCAATTTGACTGAATTCATGAATCAGCTCTAGAGTATCATGGAATCTGCAAATAGTGAAAGATTGACTTCTCCCTTGCCACTTGGGATGCCTCTTATTTCCTTTTGTTTTCTGATTGCTGAGGCTAGGACTTCCGGTACAATGTTAAATAACAGTGGTAGGAGTAGACATCCCTGACTTGTTCCTGACCATAGAGGAAGAGCTCTCACTTTTTCTCCATTGAAAATGATATTAGTTGTTGGTTTTTTGTATATAGCCTTTATGAAGTTGAAGTCGGTTCCCTCTGTCCCTATTTTGTTGATGGTTTTTATCATGAATGTATGTTCTACATTGTCAAATGCTTTTTCTGCATCTGTTGAGAGGATCAAATGGTCCTTATCCTTTCTTTTATTAATGTGGTGTATCACGTTGATTGATTTGTGGATATTGAACCACCCCTGCAACCCAGGAATAAATATCACTTGATCGTGGTGAATGATTCTTTTAATGTGCTATTGGATTCAATTTGTTGTATTTTGTTGAGAATTTTTGTATGCATATTCATAAGGGATATTGGCTTGCAACTCTTTTTTAATGAAGTCTTTGTTTTTGGAATCCAGGTAATGCTAGCCTATGGAATGAATTTGGAAGTTTTCCTTCCATTTCTATTTTATGTAACATTTTGAGAATAATAAGTATTAATTCTTCTTTAAATGTTTGGTAGGGGGATGCCTGGGTAGTTCAGCGGTTAAGCATTTGCCTTTGGCTCAGGGTGTGATCCCGGAGTCCTGGGATTGAGTCCTACATTGGGCTTCCTGCATGGAGCCTGCTTCTCCCTCTACCTGAGTCTCTGCCTCTCTCTCTCTCTCTCTCTCTCTCTCTCTCTCTCTCTCTGTGTGTGTGTGTGTCTCATGAATAAATAAATAAAATCTTTAAAAATATATTTGATAGAATTCCCCTTAGAAGTCATCTGGCCCTTGACTCTTGTTTTTTCAGAGATTTTTGATTACTTATTTTATTTATCTGCTGGTTAGTAGTCTGTTCAAGTTTTCTATTTCTTCTTGTTTGAATTTTGTTAGTTTACACGTTTCTAGGAATGTTTCCATTTCTTTCAGATTTCCTGATTTGTTGGATATAACTTTTCATAACATTCTCGTATATTTCTGCAGTGTTGGTGGTTATTTCTCCTCTCTCATTTATGATTTTACTTATTTGACTCCTTTCCTTTTTCTTTTTGATAAGTCTGGCTAGGGGTTTATAAATTTTATGAATTTTTTCAATGAACCAGCTCCTGGTTTCATTGATTTATTCTATGGAAAATTTTTAGTTACTATATCATTTATTTCTGTCCAAATCTTTACTATTTCCCATTTTCTGCTAGCTTCAGGCTTCACTTGTTTTTCTTTTTCTTTTTTTGGGGGAGGGTGTTTTTCTTTTTCTAATTCCTCTAGGTGCAAGTGTAGGCTGTATATATGGGATTTTTCTTATTTATTGAGGTGGCCAGTATATGCTATATGCTTCCCTGTCAGGAACACTTTTGCTGCATCCCAAAGATTCTAGACCCTCATGTTTTCATTTACATTAGTTTCTATGTATTAAAATTTTTTTCTACCTTAATTTCCTGTTTGGCCCATTCATTCTTTAGTAGTGTATTTTTTACCTCCAAGGGTTTTTTAAAAAATTTATTATTTTTATTGGAGTTCAACTTGCCAACATATAGCATATCACCCAGTGATGACCTCATCAAGTGCCCCCCTCAGTGCCCGTCACCAAGTCACCCCAAACCCCGCCCACCTCCCTTTCCACTACCCCTTGTTCACTTCCCAGCGTTACGGGTCTCTTACGTTCTCTCACACTCACTAATATTTTCACTCATTTTCTCTCCTTTCCCCTTTATTCCCTTTCACTATTTTTTATATTCCCTAAATGAATGAGACCATGTAATGATTCTCCTTTTCCAAATGGCTTATTCCACTCACCATAATACCCTCCAGTTCCATCTACGTCGAAGCAAATAGTGGGTATTCGTCGTTTCCAATGGCGGAGAAATAGTCCATTGTATACATAAACCACATCTTCTTGATCCATTCACCTTTCCATGGACACCGAGGCTCCTTCCACAGCTTGGTTATTGTGGACATTGCTGTTATAAACATTGGGGTGCAGGTGTTCTAGCGTTTCACTGCATCTGTATCTTTGAGGTAAATCCCCAGCAGTGCAAATGCTGGGTCATAGGGCAGTTCTATTTTTAACTTTGAGGAACCTCCACACAGTTTTCCAAAGTGGCTGTACCAGTTTACATTTCCACCAACAGTGCAAGAGGGTTCTACCTTCTCCTCATCCTCTCCAACATTTGTGGTTTCCTCTCTTGTTACTTTTCACCATTCTCACTGGAGTAAGGTGGTATCTCATTGTGGCTTTGATTTGTATTTCCCTGCTGGCCATTGATGCGGAGCATTTCTCATGACTTTCTGGCCATGTCTATGTCCTCTTCTGTGAAATTTCTATTCATGTCTTTTGCCCATTTCATGATTGTTTGTTTCTTCGCTATTGAGTTTAATAAGTTCTTTATAGATCTTGGAAACTAGCCCTTTTATCTGATATGTCATTTGCAAATATTTTCTCCCACTCTGTACGTTGTCTTTGGGTTTGGTTGACCATAAAGTTGAGGGTCCACTTCTGGATTCTCTATTCTGTTCCATTGATCTATGTCTGTTTTTGTGCCAGTACCACACTGCCTTGATGACCACAGCTTTGTAGTACAACCTGAAATCTGGCATTGTGATGCCCCCAGCTATGGTTTTCTTTTTTAAAATTCCCCTGGCTAGGTGATGGAAGGGGAGGAGGGCAGGGGCTGGGGGTGAATGAGTGACGGGCACTGAGGGGGGCACTTGACGGGATGAGCACTGGGTGTTATTCAATATGTAGCTAAATTGAACACCACTAAAAAATAAATTTATTATTTAAAAATAATAAAAAAATAAAGGGTTAAAAATAAATAAAATAAAATTCCCCTGGCTATTCGGGGTCTTTTCTGATTCCACACAAATCTTAATATGATTTGTTCCAACTCTCTGAAGATAGTCCATGGTATTTTGATAGGAATTACATTGAACATGTAAATTGCCATGGGTAGCATTGACATTTTCACAATATTAATTTTTCCAATCCATGAGCATAGAATATTTTCGCATCTCTTTGTTTCTTCCTCAATTTCTTTCAGAAGTGTTCTGTAGTTTTTAGGATATAGATCCTATACCTTTTTGGTTAGGTTTATTCCTAGGTATCTTATGCTTTGGGGTGCAATTGTCAATGGGATTATCTCCTTAGTTTCTCTTTCCTCAGTCTCATTGTTAGTGTATAGAAAGGCCACTGATTTCTGGGCATTGATTTTGCATCCTGCCACATTACTGAATTGCTTTATGAGTTCTAGCAATCCTGGTGTGTAGTTTTTGGGTTTTCTATTTACAGTATCATGCCATCTCCGAAGAGGGAGAGTTTGACTTCTTCTTTGCCAATTCGAATGCCTTTTATTTCTTTTTGTTGTCTGATAGCTGAAACTAGGAGTTCTAGTACTTTGTTGAATAGCAGTGGTGAGAATGGACATCCCTGTCTCGTTCCTGATCTTAGGGGAAAGGCTCCCAGTGTTTCCCCATTGAGAATTATATTTGCTGTGGGCTTTTTGTAGATGGCTTTTAAGATGTTGAAGAATGTTCCCTCTATCCCTACACTCTGAAGAGTTTTGTTCAGGAATGGATGCTGTATTTTGTCAAATGCTTTCTCTGCATCTATTGAGAGTATCATATGGTTCTTCTTTTTTCTCTTGTTAATATGATCTATCACATTGTTTGCTTTATGCGTGTTGAACCAGCCTTGCATCCCGGGGATAAATCCCACTTGGTCATGGTGAATAATCTTCTTAATGTACTGTTGGATCCTATTGGCTAGTATCTTGTTGAGAATTTTTGCATCTGAGTTCATCAGGGATATTGGTCTATAATTCTTCTTTTTGGTGCGGTCTTTGTCTGGTGTTGGAATTAAGGTGATGCTGGCCTCATAGAAGGAGTTTGGAAGTATTCCATCTCTTTCTATCTTTCCAAATAGCTTTAGTAGAATAGGTATGGTTTCTTCTTTAAACGTTTGATAGAATTACCCTGGGAAGCCATCTGGCCCTGGACTTTTGTGTCTTGGGAGGTTTTGGATGACTGCTTCAATTTCCTCCCTGGTTATTGGCTTGTTCAGGTTTTCTATTTCTTCTTGTTCCAGTGTGGTAGTTTGTGGTTTTCCAGAAATGCGTCCATTTCTTCCAGATTGCCTAATTTATTGGCGTATAGCTTCTCATAATACGTTTTTATAATCTTTTGTATTTCCTCGGTATTGGTGGTGATCTCTCCTTTTTCCTTCATGATTTTATTAATTTGAGTCTTTTGTCTCTTCTTTTTTTTTCTTTTTTTGTCTCTTCTTTTTAATAAGACTATTTAATGGTTTACCTATCTTATTAATTCTTTCAAAGAACCAACTCCTGGTTTTGTTGATCTGTTCTACAGTTCTTCTGATCTCCATTTCATTGAATTCTGCTTAAATCTTTATTAACTCTTTTCTTCTGCTGGGTGTAGCATCTATTTGCTGTTTTTTCTCTAGCTCCTTTATGTGTAAGGTTAGCTTTTTTTTTAAGGTTAGCTTTTGTATTTGAGTTCTTTCCAGATTTTTGAAGGATGCTTGTATTGCGATGTGTTTCCCCCTCAGGACTGCTTTTGCCGTATCCCAAAGATTTTGAACAGCTGTATCTTCATTCTCCTTAATTTCCATGAATGTTTTTAATTCTTCTCTAGGTTCCTAGTTGACTCTTTCATCTTTTAGCAGGATGCTCTTTAAACTCCACGTGCTTGAATTTCTTCCAAATTTCTTGTGATTGAGTTCTAGTTTCAAAGCATTATTGTCTGAAAATATGCAGGGGACAATTCCAATCTTTCGATATCGGTTAAGACCTGATTTGTGACCCAGTATGTGGTCTATTCTGGAGAAAGTTCCATGTGCACTTGAAAAGAATGTGTATTCAGTTGCATGTGGATGTAAAGTTCTGTAAATATCTGTGAAGTCCATCTCATCCAGTGTATCATTCAAAGATCTTGTTTCTTTGGAGATGTTGTGCTTAGAAGATATGTCAATTATAGAAAGTTCAAGTCTCCCAGTATAAGTCGATTATTATCTAAGTATGTCTTAACTTTGGTTATTAATTGATTAATATACTTGGCAACTCCTACATTAGGGGCATAAATCTTCATGACTGTTAGGTTCTCTTGTTGGATGGATCCTTTAAGTATGATATAGTGTCCCTTTTCATCTCTTACTACAATCTTTGGGATAAATTTAATTTATCTCATATGAGGATGGCTACTCCTGCTTTCTTTTGAGGAGCATTTCAATGGTAAATGGTTCTACAACCTTTTATTTTCAGGCTGTAGTTTTCTTTACATCTAAAATGAGTCTCTTCAGAACATAAATACTTCTAACTCTGGGAAATGAACTAGGGGTGGTGGAAGGGGAGGAGGGCAGGGGGTGGGGGTGAATGGGTGACGGGCTCTAAGGGGGACACGACGGAATGAGCACTGGGTGTTATTCTGTATGTTGGTAAATTGAACACCAATAAAATTAATTTATAAAAAAATAAATAAAATGACTCTCTTATAGACAACAAATAGACAGGTCTTGCTTTTGTATCCAGTCTGAAACCCTGTGCCTTTCGATGGGATCATGATGCCCAATCACGTTCAGATTTACAATTGAAAGATATGAATTTAGTGTCATCATAATACCTATTCAGTCCCTGTTTTTGTGGTTTGTTTCCTTGGACTTCCCCTTTCTTTTACAGAGTCCCCCTTAATATTTCTTGCAGAACTGGTTTGATGGTCACATGTTCTTTCAGTTTCTGCCTATCTTGGAAGCTCTTTATTTCTCTTTCTATTGTGAATGAGAGCTTTGCTGGATAAAGTATTCTTAGCTGCATGTTCTTCTCATTTGGGACCCTGAATATATCCTGCCAGCCCTTTCTGGCATGCCAGGTCTCTGTGGAGAGGTCTGCTGTCAACCTAATACTTCTCCCCATGAAGGTTAGGGATCTCTTGTCTCTTGCTGCCTTATGGATCTTCTCTTTATCTTTGGAATTTGCAAGTTTCACTATTAAATATTGGGGTGTTGAATGGTTTTTATTGATTTTAGGGTGCATCTCTCTATCTCCTGGATCTGAATGCTTGTTTTCCTCCCCCAGTAAGGGAAGTTCTCAGCTATGATTTCTTCAAATACACTTTCTGGTCCTCTGTCCCTTTTGGCACCCTCTGGAACCCCAATTAAACGTAGATTTTTCCTTCTGAGGCTGTCATGTATTTCTTTTAACCTTTCCTCATGGTCTTTTAATCATTTTTCTCTTTTTCTTCAGCTTCCTTCCTTACCATCAACTTGTCTTCTATGTCACTCACTCCTTCTTCTACCTCATTAACTCTCGTCGTTAGGACCTCTATTTTGGATTGCATCTCATTTAATTGATTTTTAATTTCGGCCTGATTAGATCTAAGTTCTGCAGTCATGAAGTCTCTTGAATCCTTTATGTTTTTTTCCAGAGCCATCAGTAGCTTTATAATTGTGCTTCTGAATTGGCTTTCTGAGATTGAATTGTAATCCAAATTTTGTAACTCTGTGGGAGAGAGTACTGTTTCTGATTCTTTCTTTTGTGGTGAGTTCTTCCTTCTAGTCATTTTACTCAGTGCAGAGTGGCTAAAAACAAGCTGTAATGGAAAAGGAAGGAAAAGTGGAAAAAAAGGCGGGGGGCAACCAAACAAACAAAAAGCAAAAAACAAGGAGGTGTATCCCCTGATTGTAAATACTGTAAATCCCTCGACTTCCCCTGGACCTTCCAGCATTGCTCGGTCAAGAACTTGCTCTTCCCCTGTCCTTCCAGCTGGTCTTCTGGGGGAGGGGCCTGCTGTGATGATTCTCAGGTGTGTGCACCTGGGTGAGCTGCCCCACCCCCTGCCAGGTACACGGCTCAGTGGCAGCTGTTTATCCTGTGAGCCAGGAGCCACTCTGGAAAAACAGTATGAAGGTTCATCAAGAAGTTAAAAATAGAGCTACCCTGTGACCCAGCAATTGCACTACTGGGTATTTACCCCAAAGATATAGATGTAGTGAAACGGCAGGACATCTCATCCCAATATTCATAGCAACAATATCCACAATAGCCAAACTGTGGAAGGAGCCAGGATGTCTTTTAAAAAGGAATGGATAAAGATTTGGGGGATCCCTGGGTGGCGCAGCGGTTTGGCGCCTGCCTTTGGCCCAGGGCGCGATCCTCGAGACCCGGGATCAAATCCCACATCGGGCTCCCGGTGCATGGAGCCTGCTTCTCCCTCTGCCTATGTCTCTGCCTCTCTCTCTATCTGTATGACTATCATAAGTAAATAAAATTAAAAAAAAAAAAAGATTTGGAATATTACTCAGCCATCAGAAAGGATGAATTTCCACCATTTAAATTAACGTTGATGGAACTGGAGGGTATTATGCAGAGTGAAATAAGTCAATTGGAGACAGACAATTGTCATATGGTTTTAGTCATATGTGGAATATAAGAAGTAGTGTAAAGGACCATAAGGGAAGGAAGGGAAATGGTATGGGAAAAAATCAGAGAGGAAGACAAACCATGAAAGATTCTTAACTTTGGGAAACAAACTGAGAGTTGCTTAAAGAAAGGTTAGTGGTGGGATTGGGTAACTGGGTAATGGGCCTTAAGGAAGGCACATGATGGGATGAGCACTTGATGTTATACTATATGTTGGAAAATTAAATTTTAATTAAAAAGGCAAACAAAACTAAAAAATTAAAAATAAAAAAATAAATTTCTGTCTTCTTGTGTGTGTTAGAACAACTTATTATCTTTCTTGCTCCTGAGAGTAATGGCTTTATGAAGAAGTATAATGTCCATGGCCTGGTGCTATAGGATTTGTCTCTGGTGTGTGCTGCATGCACTCTACTGCTTTGTTTTGGTTGCTCTATCTGTCAAGCTAGTGGTCTCCAGAAGCTCTCCTTGTCTACAGTGGGTAGTATTTGGGTCTTAGCCAGAGCATGGTGAGTTTGAACTAGATGTGCTCTGGTCTTCTTGCTAAATGAGCCCTGATGCTACTTCCACTAGAACTGCAGACTTACAGAAGTTTTTGGTGGGATACATGGTGTGGGAAGGGGTTTCTGCAGGTCTTCTGGGGAAGGATCCTGCTACAGTGGAACCGAGTCCCACTTGCCAGGGAATGGCAGTACCAGGAGAACCCAGGGGCAAGACTTGTTGTAAGCAGGTTAGGCAGCAAGTGGAAGCACTGTGCTGTATACTACAGGTCCTTCTATGCTTATGCTGAGGGATGGGGGAGGAAATGGTGCCGGCCAGCTTCTTTGTCCCCAGAGAAGTGTTTTTGTGCTTTTCTGTTCTTAGAGAAGCACTCTAAAAGAGTGAATATCTTTCCTTCATGTCCCAGAAAAGGCAGGCAATATTTCAGATTGCTGTTTTCATGTTGTCTGTTTCTGGGTTGCTTGCCTGCCTGTAGCAGCACAGTTCACTTTGGGCTCTATTTTAGCTAAGCCTGCTGACTTTTAAAACTCCAAACCAGAGACAAACTCTGGCAGGAGCCTGTACTTGGTGGTCTTCTGGGGTAGAGTCTGACTGTTCTGGGATGGATGAAGCTTTGACTAAGAAGGGCAGTCACACAAGAGCACAAGGGCATGGGATTTGGAAGAAAGCTGTCTAAATAGCCAGTGTCTGTGTTAGCCATCCTCAGTAGGTGTTTCTGTGTCTGTTCTTCTGGGGGCAGAAGAGGGAGGGAAATGGTGCCCCCTGGCTCTTTTATCCCTGGAGAGGTGTTTCTGTGGATGCCCCCTCTCACAAATGTGCTTTAAGAAGGGCAAACTGTCTCCCTGTGTGCCTTAGGAGATCCTCAGATTTCTCCATATGCCCTGTGATTTTTGTCTGCCTTTTCTCGAGGAGCAGTGCAATGCCCTCTATCCCAGGCAAACCTACTGACCTGTAAGCCCCACTGGCTGCAAAAAATGACAAAAATTAGTCCCTTTCCTTTGCCCCGGCAATAGCTTTGAGGAAGTGTTCTCCTTGTGTATTCCCCTGTTCCACTCTCTGTTGCCTTTTCCTGCAAACAAGGATCAGTTTCCTCCAAAGCAGCCATGATCCATTTCTCTTTCAAACCACATCTACCTCTTTCCCTCTTCCTCCATGTGGTCTCTTCTCTTTCACTAGTTGTTCAGTTTGTTTTCACAGCCCTCAAGTCAATTTCTTGGATATTCAGAATGATTTGATAGCTATCTATTTGTGTTTGAGGAGAAAGATAAGCCTAGGCTCCTACTACTACATCATCATCTTTGTTCCAAGACTGATGTGTGAGAAAAATCTTAATTGATTCAACATATATGGGGTGCCTACCATGTGCTAAGCACTCTTCTAGGCTGTAGAGGTATAGAAGTGGACAAAACAAATATTCCTGTCTTTATGAAATATACTTCAAGAAGCAATTAGCTAAATTTTCACCAATGGTATATGAATGTGCTCATTTTTTTCCTTATTCACATTAAGATTATTATTTTTCAAGATTTATGGATTCATTTATTTTAGAAAAAAAGAGAAAGGGGGGGAAGAGGGGGAAGGAAAGAGGGAATCTCAAGCTGACTCCCCAATGAGTGTGGAGCCTGATTTGAGTCTGAATCCCAAGACCCTGAGATTATGACCTGAGCCAAAATCAAGATTTAGATGCTTAACTGACTGAGCCATTCAGGCACACCAAGATAACTATTTTTTAAAAATCTTAGTGACTTTGGTAAGAATAAATCCATGCTCCTTGGTCTTTTCATTCACATATCTTTAATTATTTAGTGAGATTAAGTATTTTTTATGTGTTTTAGTAATTTCTGCTTTCTCATTATAAATTCTCTATTGCAAGTGATTTGCCAGTCTGTCACTTTGGACATGATATCTTTGACATTCATTTACTGGAGGTAATTTTCCTTGTTTCTTTTTGTTTTGTTTTGTTTGGCCTATAATTCTCCAGTATTTATTTAGAAACTTTTCCAACTATAAGACTTTTCTGTATTACAGTACATAATTTGAATAATCCAATTTATTAATAATTTAATTACATTATAATAAGTTTGAAATTCCATGAAGAAATTCTGGAAGAGTGAAAGTATCAAAGTAGAGATAAACATAACTGTTGTAGTGAGTCCTGATCCAGATGCAGTTGAAGCCTTTCAAAAACATTAGTGTGCATCCTACTGTTTCTGCTTATTATTCAAAAATAATTTAAAGCTTACAGAAAAGATGCCAGAATAGTACAAAGGACTACTGTATTATCTTTGCTTGAATTTATCAAGTATTTAAGAGTTTGTCCCACTTATTTTATCATTCACTATTATCTAGCTATCTATCATCTATCTATATCTATATATCCATCCATCTATCTTCATTGAAATACTTGAATTTAAGTTTTAGATGTCATTCTCCTTTACATCCAAATAATTTCAAGATTATTTCCAAAGATCAAGGACATTCCACAATATAAGTTCATTCAATTTTCAACTTTGGGAAGTTTAATGCTCATACAGTGCATTTTCTTTATTCTATCAACCATATTTCATTTTTTTCAGTTGATTTAATATTAAACATGATAACAGTTTCCTCCTGCAGTTCATGATTATGCAATTCAGCTATTTGTCATATCTTTTTGTTATATTGAATCTGGAAAAGTTCTTAAGCCTTTCAGGCTATGAATTCTGAATCACACTACAGAAATGATTTTGTATCTTGAGCACAGACATCTTTTGTGTGCATATTGATATACATAAAATAAAATCCACTAATTTTATGTGCATATTAATGAGTTTTGGTAAATATATACAGCACAATACAGATTTAGCATCCTTCTGTTTTCCCAGAAAGTTCCCTTCTGTCTATTTGCAGTCAATCTTTGTCTCTGCCAACACCCAGCGGCAAGTGCTGATTGGCTCCCTCTCCATATAGTTTTGTCTTTTCTAGATTTCTTACATATGGAGTCATACAATATGTAGACTTTAGTGTCTGGCTTCTTTCACAAAGCTTTATGTTTTTGATTTTCACCCATGCTGTGCCATGAATTTTATTTCTTTTTATTTCCAAGTAATATTCCATTATATAGATATATCATGATTTGTTTATCTACTCACTGGGTGATGGTAATTGGAGTTGTTTCCAGTTTTTAATCTATTTACATGTGCTGTTGCTATGAACATTCTTATACAAGTGTTTTCAGGACATATTTTCATTTCCTGTGGGTGTATACCTACAAATGAAGTTGTTAGGTCATATGGTAACTTTAACATTTTGAAGAATTGTGAGACTATTTCCAAATTGCACCATCTTACATTACATCAACAATGAATGAAAGTTTCTATTATGAGGCATACATATCAACATTTGTTTTTAACACATTTTTGATATTAGCTATTCTTGTGGGTGTTCATTGGTATTTCATATTGTTTCAATTTGCATTTGCCTAATATCTAATGATATTGAGATACTTTTTATGTTCTCATTGCTGATTCATGTAATCTCTTTGGAAATTTTTAAAAATTTTTAAAATTTTATTTATTTATGATAGTCACACAGAGAGAGAGAGAGAGAGAGAGAGAGAGAGAGAGAGAGAGGCAGAGACACAGGCAGAGGGAGAAGCAGGCTCCATGCAGGGAGCCTGACGTGGGATTCGATCCCAGGTCTCCAGGATCACGCCCTGGGCCAAATACAGGTGCTAAACTGCTGCGCCATCCAAGGATCCCTCTTTGGAAAATATTAAGATATTTTGACTATTTTAAAATTAACTTATTAATCTTTTTATTAAGTTGTAATAAGATTTGCATGTCCTTTATGTATTCTGCATAATAATAAATTTGAGCAAAGTTATGGAGTTATAAAATGATCACCATAATCCTATCATAGAACATTTCATCAGCCCACTAAGATACCTGTATTCCATTTACATTTAGTCCATGTCCCCAAACCAATCCCAAGGCAGCTATTAATCTACTTTCTGTTTCTATAAATTTACTTAAAAATTATTTATTTGAGTATAGTTGATACACACCACTAAATTAGTTTTAGGCATACAACATAGTGATTTGACAAGTTTATACATTATGCTATGCTCACCAGAAGCAAAGCTACCGTTTGTCACCATAAAATACTATTACAGTACAATTGGCTGTATTTCCTATTCTGTGACGTTGATTCCTGTAACATACTTATTCCATAACTGGAAGCCTGTATCTCCCACTCCCTTATACCCATTTTTCCATCCCCCTGCCCCCCTTCCTTCTAGTAACTATCAGTTTGTTCTGTATTTATAGGTCCAATTCTGCTTTTTGTTTGTTTATTCATATTTTTAGATTACACATATAAGTGAAATCATATGGTATTGTTTTTCTCAATCTGAATTATTTCACTTAGCATATACCCCATAGGTCCATCCATGTTGTTGCAAATGGCAAGATCTCATCCTTATTTATAGCTGCATAATACTCCATTATATATATATAATATATATATATCACCACTTCCTTATCCACTATCCATCCTTATCCATAATACTCCATTATATATATATATATATATATATATATATATATATATATATATATCACCACTTCCTTATCCATTTGTCCATTGATGGACCCTTGGGTTGTTTCTATATCTTGGATATTGTAAATAATGCTGCAACAAACATACAGATGTATATATCTTTCAAATTAGTGTTTTCATTTTCCTCAGGCAAATACCCAGTAATGGAACTACTGGACCATATGGTATTTTTATTCCTAATTTTTTGAGGCAGCTCTGTAGTGTTTTCCACAGTGACTTTATCAATTGACATTCTCACAAACAATGCACAGAACTCCTTTATCTCCACAGCCTTGTTACTTCCTGTTGTTTCTTGTCTATTTACGTTTAGCCATTTTGACAGGTAAGGTGATATCTAATTGCAGTTTTGATTTGCATGTCCCTGATGATTAGTAATGTTGAGCATCTTTTCATGTGCCTATTGGCTATTTACACATTTCCCCTGGAAAAGTACCTGTTCAGGAGCTCTGCCCATTTTTAAATTATACTGTTTGGTGTTCTTTGGTGTTGAGTTGTATAAGTTCTTTCTATATTTTGGGTATTAACCCCTTATCAGATATACAATTTGAAAATATATTCAGGAGGAAACTTGGAAGATACCAGAGAAGGATCCTAAGTTCACCATGTCCTAGGATACACAGAGATAATTGGCATGTCAGTGCAACTAACCTAGACATTGGCCCAAAGACTGACAGAACAGTCTCTTCACAGTTAATCAAAGAGAAAAGACCTCATCAGAAAGGGTGGGAGAAGTAGAGACATGGTCAGGAACAAAACTCTTGGTGAGACTAGCCACAAACAAGAGGGACACCACAGCATGGAGAAGGGAAAGGAAGAGATCCCACACCAGGCAACACAAACATGGGGAAAATTACATTGGAAGATGATTTCTCATAACGTTTGTCTTTGAAAACTAGTGGGGCTAATCTTCATGAGTTTTTACGATCAGCAAGACTTAAATCCAGGTTCTTTAAAAATCAGTGGGCTTAGCTCACTAAGAGCCAGAATGTGATAGGAAAATGAGTCCCTGCCCATAACAAGACAGTATAAGAAACAACACCACTGAGATATAACATAAAAGCAGCAGTTTTAAAAGCACCTGAAGTATATGGAAAAGAGATTTATTTATTAATCTAAAAATGTGTGTAGGAGTGGCAGTAATCTTTAGGAGAGTTCTTAGAATAGAAGGCCTTCCAAATGCTATTTCCCACCCTCTGTTCTACCCCAGATACTCAGACACTTGTGACAAACAGAACATACACTCCCCATGTAGCTTACTTATACCACGTTCCCCTCCCTCAATTTTTCCTGTGAAATCATCCCATCTAACTTCCTCACTTCTCAGGAATCCTTCCAAAGTTGCTCCTGGTATGTCTCATTCTGTAAAAGGTACAAATGGCCACTGGCATCACTCCAAAATGACTTTTGCCAAAGGGAGAGAGGAGGATAATGACACACACTTCTTTGACTGTAGCCACAACATTTGGATAGAGACAAACATCTGATATGACTACAGTCCAGGTCTAGAAACAAGCCCATTAGGGTACAATGCAGGGAACGTGCTCTGCAGTTAAGGGTGACCACAGACTTGGAAAATCACCTCAGGCAGACAACTTGTGTGACCAATTTCCAAGCTCAAGGTGGCCCAAGACTGGACCCTTACAGACAGAGGCACAAATACTGCATATAATATGCAAAGGGAGCCATTGCAACTGACTGGACTGGAACCAAATAAAGCACAACCACAAGAGTAGGATACACACAATACATATAGGATATACCCTTGAAGCACCATCGTTTAAGGAACAGGGGACATTGCACTATAAGGCATTACAAGACCTCTTATTCATAAAGCCATTACATTCATGATCAAGAAAATAGCTAATTTACCAAATACATATTAACAAACACAGAATTAATCAAAACGAGGATACAGAACAATATGTTCTAAATGAACAAATAAGAAAATTACTGCAAAAGAGCTAAATGAAACATAAAGAGCAATATTCCTGATAAAGAATTCAAAACAATAGTGATAAAGATACATTCCGAACATGAGAAAAGTGGCGGATCTCAGTGAGAACTTCAACAGAGAGATAGAAGCTATTTTTAAAAATCAGACAGAAAAACTAAATAATTGAAATAAAAAATATACTAGAGGGAATCCATAGCAAACTAGAGAAAGCAGAAAAATAGATCAGCAAGCTGGAAGACAGTGTAATTAAAAGCAACCAAATGAACAGTAAAGAGAAAAAAATAATAAAAAATGAGAACAGTTTAAGAGAACCCAGTAACACTCTCAAGCAAAATAACATTCACCTTATAGAGATCCCATAAATAGAAGAAAAAGAAAAAGGGGCAGAAATTTATTGAAGAAATAATAGCTGAAAATTTCTGTAATCTGGGAAGGAAACAGACTTTCAGATTCAATAGGCACAGAGAGCCCAAACAAAACCAATCTAAGGAGGTTCATATCAAGACACATAACTAAACTAGCAAAAAGTAGTAACAGAGAATTTAAAGAGAATCAAGAGTAATGAAAGCAGATACATACAAGGGAAACAGCATAAAGTTATCAAGTGATTTTTCTGCAGAAACTTTGCATTGCAAAACAGGGTGTCATAATCAAAGAGCTGAAGGAAAAAAAATACTCTATCCAGCAGTGCTATCATTCAGAATAGAAGGAAATATAGAGTTTCTAAGACAAACAAAAGGTAAAGGAATTTATCACCACTAAACCAGCATTACAAGAAACACTAAAGGGAACTCTTTGAGTGGAAGGCCAGAATCAGGAGTAAAAAACTAGAAAAGAAAAATTAAATTTACAGGTAAATAGAAACATAATAAAAGTAGTAGATTAGTATTCATACAACCAATATGGAGGTTAAAACACAAAAACAGTTAAATGGATCACAACTATAAAAATCAAGCTACAAAATAAAAAGCTGTAAAGTATGACATTATACATATAAACCATGAGGTTGGGAATAAAAGTTTAGTACTTTTAGAATGGTTTCAAAAGTAAATGACGATCAACTTAATATAGATGGCTATATGCATAGGGTGTTATATGAACCTAATGTTAACAAGAAATTGAAAATCTGGGGATGCCTAGGTGGCTCAGTAGTTGAGCATCTACCTTCAGCTTAGGGCGTGATCCTGGAGTTCTGGGATCGAGACCCACATCGGCTTCCTGCATGGAGCCTACTTCTCCCTCTGCCTGTGTCTCTGTGTCTCTCATGAATAAATAAATAAAATTTTTAAAAAGAAGAAATTAAAAATCTGACATAGACATGTAAAAAATAATGAGAAGGAAACACAATCATATCATTAAAGAAAGGAATAAAAATATAAGAAAACACAGTGGGGGATCCCTGGGTGGCACAGTGGTTTGGCGCCTGCCTTTGGCCCAGGGCATGATCCTGGAGACCCTGGATCGAATCCCACATCGGGCTCCCGGTGCATGGAGCCTGCTTCTCCCTCTGCCTGTGTCTCTGCCTCTCTCTCTCTCTCTGTGACTATCATAAATAAATAAAAATTAAAAAAATAAAAAAGAAAACACAGTGAAGGAAGAAAGGGAAAGGAAGAACTAAAAATACAACCATAAAAATAAGAAAAGAACAATAAGCATATTCCTACCAATAACTGAGTATAAATGGACTAAATGCTTCAATCAAAAGTGATAAGGCGGCTAAATAAAATGGAACATCTATCTACAGCCTGCCTAGAAAATATTCATTCCAAGATGGTGAAAGAGTAGGGGTCCTCAGCTCACCTGGTCCCACCAACTTACCTAGATAATATACAAAACATCCTGAACACCTACAAATTCAACTTAGGATTTAAAGAGAGAACAGCCAGAATGCTACAGAGAGAAGGGTTTTTGCTTCTAGCAAGAATCATCTAGGGTATAATTTACTTAGGTAGTGGTTGATATTCTTGACTCAGCCTACTCTTACAGCCACTCTGCACAGAGCAAAATGACTAGAAGGAAGAATTCATCACAAAAGAAAGAAGCAGAAACAGTACTCTATGCTACAGAATATTGATAGCAATTCAATGTCAGAAAGCGAATTCAGAAGCACAATTATAGAGCTACTGGTGGCTCTGGAAAAAAGCATAAAGGATTCTAGAGACTCCATGACTGCAGAATTTAGATCTAATCAGGCTGAAATTAAAAATCAATTAAATGAGGTGCAATCCAAACTGGATGTTAATGAGGTGGAAGAAAGAGTGAGCAACATAGAAGACAAGTTGATGACAAGGAAGGAAGCTGAGGAAAAAAGAGAAAAACAAGAGACCATGAGGAAAGGTTAAGGGAAATAAAAGCCTCAGAAGGAAGAATCTACATATAATTGGGGTTCCAGAAAACTCTGAGAGGGTCAGAGGGCCAGAAAGCATATTTGAACAAATCATAACTGAGAATGTCCCTAATTTGGGGAGGGAAACAGGCATTCAGATCCAGGAGATAGAGAGGTCCCCCGCAAAAAAACAATAAAAACCGTTCAACACCTCAATATTTAATAGTGAAACTTGCAAATTCTGAAGACAAAGAGAAAATCCTTAAAGCAGTGAGAGACAAGTGATTCTTAACTTATATGGGGAGAAATATCAAATTAACAGAAGATCTCTCCACAGAAACCTGGAAGGCCAGAAAGGGCTGGCAGGATATATTCAAGGTACATGCAGCCAAGAATACTTTATCCAGAAAGACTGTCATTCAGGATAGAAGGAGAGATAATGAGCTTCCAAGAGAAACAGAAACTGAAAGAATATGTGACCACCAAACCAGCTCTGAAAGAAATATTAAGGGAGATTCTGTAAAAGAAAGTGGATGCCCAAAGAAATAATCCACAAAAACGGGCACTGCATTGGTATTACAATGACCCTAAATTCATATCTTTCAATAGTTACTCTGAACGAAAATGGGCTAAATGAACCCATCAAAGGATTCAGGGTTTCAGACTGGATAAAAAAAGCAGGCCCCATCTCTTTGCTGTCTACAAGAGACTCATTTGAGACCTAAGGACACCTACAGCCTGAACATGAAAGGTTGGAGAACCACTTACTACTCAAATGGTCCTCCAAAGAAAGCAGGGGTAGCAATCCTCATATCAGATAAATTTAAGTTTATCCCATAGACTGTAGTAAGAGATGAAGAGGGATACTCTATCATACTTAAAGGGTCTATACAACAAAAAACCCTAAGAATCATGAATATTCATACCCTGAATGTGGGAGCTGCCAAGTGTATCAATCAACTAATAACCAAAGTAAAGATATACTTAGATAATACTACACTAATACTAGGAGACTTCAACACTGTTATTTCTGCAAATGACAGATATTCTAAGTAGAACATCACCAAAGAAACAAGGGCCTTAAATGATACACTGGACCACATGGATTTCACAGATACATACAGAACTTTGCATCCGAACAAAAGTGAATACACATCCTTCCCAAGTGCACATGGAACTTTCTCCAGAAAAGACCACATATTGGGTCACAAATCAGGTCTCAACAGATACCAAAAGATTGGGGTAGTACCCTGCATATTTTCAGATCACGATGCTTTGAAACTAGAACTCAATCACAAGAAGAAATTTGGAAGAAAGTCAAACACTTGGAGGTTAAAAACCATCCTACGAAAAGATGAATGGCTCAACCAGGAAATTAGAGAAGAATTAAAAAGATTCATGGAAACTAATGAGGATGAGGATACAACCATTCAAAATCTTTGGGATACAGCAAAAGCAGTGTTAAGAGAGAAATACATCGCAATACAAGCATCTCTCAAAAAGATGAAAAAAAAAACCCAAATACACGAGCTAACCCTGCACCTAAAGGAACTGGAGGTAGAACAGCAAATAAAGCGTACACCTAGCCAAAGAAGAGAGTTAATAAAGATTCGAGTAGAACTCAATGAAATAAAGATCAGAGGAACTGTAGAGATCAACAAAACCAGGAGTTGCTTCTTTGAAAGAATTAATAAGATAGATAAACCATTAGCCAGCCTTATTAAAAACAAAAGAGAAATGACTCAATTTAATAAAGTCATGAATGAAAAAGGAGAGACCACAACCAAAACTGAGGAAATACAAATGATTTTAAAGATGTATTATGAGAAGCTATATGCCAAAAAATTATGCAATCTAGAAGAAATGGATGCATTTTTGGAAAACCACAAATTATCAAACCTGGAACAGGAAGAAATAGAAAACCTGAACAGACCAATAACTAGGGAGAAAATTGAAGCAGTCATCACAAACTCCCAAAACACAAAAGTCCGTGATCAGATGGCTTCGCAAGGGAATTCTGTCAAACGTTTAAAGAAGAAACAATGCCTATTCTTAAAGCTGTTCCAAAGGACAGGAAGGGACAGAATACTTCCAAACTCGTTTTGTGAGGCCAGCATCACCTTAATTCCAAAACCAGGCAAAGACCCCACCAAAAAGGAGAATTATAGACAAATATCCTTGATGGACACAGATGCAGTAATTCACAAGATACTAGCCAATAGGATCCAATAGTACATTAAGAAGATTATTCACCAAGACCAAGTGGGATTTATCCCCAGGACGCAAGGCTGGTTCAACACTCATAAAGCAAGCAATGTGATAGATCATATCAAAAAGAGAAAAAACAAGAACCATATGATCCTATCAATAGATGCAGAGGAAAATACAGCATCCATTCCTGATCAAAAGTCTTCAGAGTGTAGAGAAAGAGGGAACATTCATCAGCATCTTAAAAGCTGTCTACAAAAAGCCCACAGCGATTATCATTCTCAATGGGGAAAAACTGAGAGCCTTTCCCCTAAGATCAGGAACATGACAGGGATGTCCACTCTCACCACTGCTATTCAACATAGTACTATAAGTCCTAGTCTCAGCAATCAGGCAACAAAAAGAAATAAAAGGCATTCAAATTGGCAAAGAAGAAGTCAAACTCTTCCTCTTCGCAGATGACATGGTACTGAACATAGAAAACCCAAAAGACTCCACCCTCAGATTGCTAGAACTCATACACCAATTCGGCAGTGTGGCAGGATACAAAATCAATGCCCAGAAATCATTGGCATTTCTATACACTGAGACTGAAGAAAGAGAAATGGAGTCAATCCCATTAACATTTGCACCCAAAAGCATAAGATACTTAGGAATAAACCTAACCAAAGAGATAAAGGATCTATACCCTAAAAACTATAGAAAACTTCTGAAAGAAATTGAGGAAGAGACAACGAGAAGGAAAAATATTCCATGCTCATGGATTGGAAGAATTTATATTCTTTAAATATCAATGTACCCAGGGCAATTTACGTGTTCAATGCAATCCCTATCAAAATACCATGGACTTTCTTCAGAGAGTTGGAACAAATCATTTTAAGGTTTGTGTGGAATCAGAAAAGACCCCAGGAGAATATTGAAAAAGAAAACCAGAGCCGGGGGCGTCACAAGGCCAGATTTCAAGTTGTATTACAAAGCTGTGTTCATCAAGGCAGTGTGGTACTGGCAGAAAAACAGACACATAAATCAATGGAACAGAATAGAGAATCCAGAAATGGGCCCTCAACTCTATGATAAACTAATATTCAACAAAGTAGGAAAAACTATCCATTGGAAAAAGGATAGGGTCTTCAATAAATGGCGTTGAGTAAATGGGACAGCCATTTGCAGAAGAATGAAACTAGACCATTCTCTTACACCATACACAAAGATCAACTCAAAATGGATGAAAGATCTACATGTGAGACAAGAATCCATCAAAATCCTAGAGGAGAACACAGGCAACACCCTTTTTGAACTTGGCCACAGCAACTTCTTCCAAGATACATCTATGAAGGTAACGGAAACAAAAGCAAAAATGAATTATTGAGACTTAAGATAAAAAGCTTCTCCACAGCAGAAGAACAGTCAGCAAAAGTAAAAGACAACCCAGAGAATGGGAGAAGATATTTGTAAATGATATATCAGATAAAGGGCTAGTATTCAAGGTATATAAAGAGCTTATTAAACTCAACAGCAATGAAACAAACAATCCAAACATGAAATGGGCAAAAGATATGAACAGAAGTTTCACCAAAGAAAACATTGGAGGTCCCTCAGTGGCTCAGCAGTTTAGCGCCTTCCTTCTACCCAGGCCGTGATCCTGGAGTCCCAGGATCGAGTCCTGCATCAGTCTCCCTGCATGGAGCCTGCTTCTCTCTCTGCCTTGGTCTCTGCCTCTCTGTCTCTCTGCGTGTGTCTCTCATGAATAAATAAATAAAATCTTTAAAAAAACTACACATGGCTAACAAGTACACGAGAAGATGCTCTGCATCACTTGCCTTAAGGGAAATTCCTACCCTATAACAACCCAGCAATTGCACTACTGGGGATTTACCCTAAAGATACAGATGCAGTAAAATCCTGAGTCACGTGCACTCCAATGTTTATTGCAACAATGTTTACAATAGCCAAACTGTGGAAGGAGCCTTGGTGTCCATTGAAAGATGAATGGATAAAGAAGATGTGGTCTGTATATCCAATGGAGTATTACTCAGCCATTAGAAACAACAAATACTCACCATTTGCTTCGAGTGGATGGAACTGGAGGGTCTGCGGTGAGTCTCCTATATGCAGTATGTAGATCGGTTTATTTTTTTATCCATTCTGGCACCCCATGTCTTTTTATTGGAACATTTAGGCTATTTATATTTAATTATCGATATACATGTAATTATTGCCACTTTTAAAATTTCTTTTCTGATAGTCTTTCTATTCTTCTGAGTTCTTGTCTTCTCTTGTGCTCCTTTTTTGTGTTTGATGAGTATCTATAGTGTTATGTTTGGCTTTATTTCTCTTTATTTTTTGTGTATCTATTACAGGTTTTGGATCCTATGAAATGCATATGTAACATCCTAAGTAAATAGAAGTCTCTATTAATCTGATTGTCCTTTAAGTTCAAACACGCTATAAACCATAAAGAAAACAATAACAATTAAAGAAAACAGGAAAAGAAATAAAGACTTCTTTCTCTTTTTTTTTACCCATTCACTTCCTTTTATACCCCTTCTCCATGTAATATATGTATGTAGTCATTTTTATATCTGTTTATTCATAATTTTCTTATGTCTAATTATGGCTATTTCTCTTCCAATAAAGAAGTCTCTTTAACATATCTTGTAAGTCTGGTTTATGAGTGATAAATTCCATTATTTTCTGGTTTTTCCTGTGAAACTTTTAATTCCCCTTCAAATCTAAATGATAACATTGCTGAGTAGAGTATTCTTGGTTGTAGCTTTTTTTCCTTTCAGTTATTTTCATTTATCATGCCCTTTGCTTCTGACCTGCAAAGTTTTTGTGAATAATAAGCTAATAGCCTTATACCTTTTTCCTTGAAAGTAAATGTTTGCTTCTCTTTGCTACTTTTAAGATATTTTTCTTGATCTTTAAACTTTACATTTTAATTAGGTGCCATGGGGTGGATCTTCTTGGGTTCATCTTGTTTGGAACTCCCTGTGTATTCTAGCTAGATGTGTATTTCCTTCCCTAGGTTAGGGAAGTCTTTAGCTATTATTTCTTCAAGTAAATTTTCTACTCATTTCTCTTTCTTCTTAGGACCCCATATAATGCGAATCTTTTTCCTTATGTTTAGCTTGGGCGCTTTCCATTACCCTATCTTCCAGACTATTGATAAATTCTTCTTCACTGATCTGTTGATTCCCTCTACTGTATTATTTATTTAAGTTACTGCATTCTTCAACTCTGGTTCTTTTTTATACTTTTTATCTCATTTGTAAAAATATTTTATTTTATTTATTCATCAGAGACACACAGAGAGGCAGAGACATAGGTAGAGGGAGAAGCAGGCTTTTCACAGGGAGCCCAATTTGGGACTAAATCCCCTGACCCTGGGGTCACACCCTGAGCTTCAGGAAGATGCTCAACTACTGAGCCACCCAGGCGTCCCTTTCTAATTTCATTATTAAAGGTCTCACTGAGTTATTTCATTTTTTCCATCCCAGTGAGCATCTTCACAATTGTAACTCTATATTCTGTATCAGGCATATTGCTTATCTCTGTATCATTTAGTTCTTTTTCCGAGGTTTTGTCTTGTTTTCTTTGGGAGGATATTACTTTCTCTCCCCATTTTGCTTGATTTTTTTTATATTTGTTTTTATGGATCAAGAGGTATGGGTACTTCTAAACTTGAATTAATGATCTCAGTTATGCTCATTACCTATGCAGGTTATGTGTGCTTGGTGAATTTTGCTGTCTGGCTGGAGCTGTGGCTGGCATGGGCAGGGAATTTCATGGTTCTCAATGCAGTGGGTGTCCTGGCAGGACAACTAAAGCCAAAGTGCATGCAAGCTGGTGTGTCCCAATGTTCTACACACATAGGGTGCCCTGGCAGGATATCAAAGCTTATGTTTATGTAAGATGGTGTGTCCCAGGGTTCTATGCATTGAGGGCAACCTGGCAGATTAGGTGAAGCTGGAATTGGTGTAAGGAGGCATGTTCCTGGGCACTCTGAGCAAGGGGGTTCTTGGAGTGGGGGCAACTTGAGCTTAGGTGTTGTGTGGGATAAAAGGTTCCTGTGCTCTCTGCTCAGACTGTGTTCCTGTGTTCTCCAAAAGGTTCCAGTGTTCTCTGCTCAGACACTGCTCAGACTAGGGTTACCTAGTTTTCTATGCACAAGTGGAACCTTGGCTTGATAGCTGAAGCTGGACTGGGTGTAAGCCAGGGTGTTCCAGGGTTGTCAGTGCAGAAGTTTTTTTGGTTTGGCAACTGAAGCCAAGTCTAGGGTGGGTGAAAGTGTTCCAGGGTGTCTATGTGCATGGGGAATCCTGGCAGCATCTGAAGCAGATACCAGTTGGGAGATTCTGAAATTCTCTTGCTGAAGTGGCAAGCTGGCTTCATCTCCACACCCAGCTCTGATCTGTATTTTCTAGTTGGAGGCAAAGCATAAACTTTGCTGTTCTCTAGTCCTTCTGACTCAGAATGAGTTTCTTCAGCTCATTCACCATTTGGTGGAGTTCTAATGCTGTCTTTTTATAAATGAGTTGCTCCTTTGAACCATGGATTTTTTTTTCTGTGCCCAAGGGCAGAGAAATCTATATTAGGCTGCTTGGTACTATCCATCCCCACTGCAGTTCACAGAGTTTGGAATGGAAGTTCTCTTCCTTATCATGTCTCTGTCTCTCTTGATGTTTTCATTTGACAACCTCTCCATTTTCTCTTCTGCAGAAGCTCTTCAGTTCACCTTAAGTTCTTCTTCAGGAGGAAATGATCAATAAATAGGTGTCACTTGGTGTCTCTGTATAGAAAGTGAGTTCAGGGTCTCTTACATTGCCATCTTGGATGGGACTCTATATATTTGCTTTTTATGAGACATTTCTTATATGGAATCATGCAAGGTGTGGTCGGTTGCATCTGGCTTCTTTCAGTAAGAAGTTTCTCAGATTTATCCATCTTGTAGCTTGTACCAGAATTTCATTCATTTTTATGACTGAATAATATTCCACTGTGTAGGTATACTACACTTTATTTATCCAGTCATCAGTTGGGGTGTTTCAAGTTTGGCTATTATGAGTAATATTGCCAAGAACATTCAGGGATAACATTTTTGTAAAAACTTTATGGAGATATAATTCAAATACCATTCAATCCACTCAGTGAAAGTATAATAAATTGTGGTAAACTACAGTGTAGTTTTTAGTATATTCATAGACTTGTGCAAATTATCAACCACTACAGTTAACTTCAGAATATTTTATCACTTTAAAATACATTCTCAGAAATTTTGCCTATCAATTCTCCTCAATTCTAGTGACTAATCTATTTAACCAATCACTAATCTATTTTCTTTCTGTATAGATTTGTTACTTCTGCTTATTTCATATAAATGGAAAAATAGCATGTATGATATTTTATAATTGACTTATTTCATTCAATATAATGCTTTCAAGTTCCATCCAGATTGTAGCATGTATCAGTATTTCTTTCTTTTATGGCTTATTTATATTGCATTGTATGGATATACCACATTTTGTGCATCCACTAATCAGTTGATGAATATTAAAGTAGTTTCCATTTGGGAGCTATTACAAATAATGCTTTGAACATCTGTGTATGATTTCTGTGTGGACATAATTTTATTTATTTTTGAGCATATATCAATGACTAGAATTATTTGGCCAAATGATCTAAATTTTGAGGAACTAATAGTTTTTTTTAATTTTAATAAGTTTTTTCTTGGGCAGCCCTGGTTGTGCAGCGGTTTAGTGCCGCCTGCAGCCTGGAGTGTGATCCTGGAGACCCGGGATCGAGTCCCATGTCAGGCTCCATGCATGGAGCCTGCTTCTCCCTCAGCCTGTGTCTCTGCCTCTCTCTGAATGAATGAATGAATGAATAAATAAATAAATAAATAAATAAATCATTTTTTAAAAAAGTTTTTTCTTTTAAATCTGGTACAATTAACATATAGTGTTATATCAGTTTCAGATGTACAATTTAGTGATGCCACAATCCTATACATTGCTTAATGCTCATTATAGGTGCACTCTTTAATCACTATCTCTTATTTCAACCATTCCTCCACCCACCTCCCTTCTAGTAACCATCAGTTTGTTCTCTATACTTAAGAGTATGTTTCTTGATTTATCTCTCTTTCATTCCCTTTACTTTTTAATTTTTTTCTTAAATTCTACATGTGAGTGGAATTATATGGTATATGTCTTTCTCTGACTGGCTTATATCACTTAACATTATACTGTCTAGCTCCATGAATGTCTTTCTAAATGGTAAGATTTTTTTCTTTTTTGTGGCTGAATAATATTCCATGTATATGTTATATATATACTATACTATGTATACTATATATATTATATATAGCGTGATATATATAATATATATCACATCTTCTTTTTCCATTCATCAGTCAATGGATACTTGGGCTGCTTCCATTATTTGGCTATTATAAACAAAGCTGAAATAAACATATGAGTACATATATCTTCTGGAATTAGTGCTCATGTCCTTTTTGGGTAAATATCCAGTTGTGTGATTACTGGGTCACAGAGTAGTTCTATTTTTAATTTTTTGAGAAATGTCCATACTATCTTCCAAAGTGGCTGCGCCAGTTTGCATTTCCACCAAAAGTACACAAGTGTTCCTTTATCACCATTTCTTCACCGATACTTGTTGTTTTATCTGTTTTTTATTTTAGCCATTCTGACAAGTGTAAAGTGGCATCTCATTGTAGTTTTGATTTGCATTTTCCTGATACATGATGTGTAATGATGAGCATCTTTTCAGGTGTCTGTTGGCCATCTATATGTCTTCTTTGAATAAATGTCTGTTCATGTCTTCTGCCCATTTTTAAATTGGGCAGAATTGGAACACCAAAATTCATTTTGGGTGTTGATTTTATAAGTTATTTATATATTTTGGATATGAACATTGTATTGGAGATGCCATTTGCAAATATCTTCTCTCACTCAGAAGGCTGTCTTTTATTTTAGTGATTATTTCATTTGCTATGCAGAAACTTTATGTTGATGTAAACAGATGTAAAAGAAATTAAGAAGGCAATGCCACTGACAACTACATCAAAAGTAATAAAATACCAGGGAATAAGGAGGATGGCAGAAAAGTAGGAAGATTCTTGGCTTGGCTTGTCCCATGAATACAAGATAACAATTAAATCACCTAAATATAACAGAAATCTCCCTGAAGAATGGCAGAACAAAATCCACAACTAAAAGTAGTGAAGAGTCCAAGCTGAAGAAGGTATGAAGCACAGAGGCAGAGTTTGTTGGGGAGAAATGGGTCATGGCTGCTGTGGTTGGGGGGGATCTGCAGTCATGGAAAGGGCAAGAGACAAACCAGAACACAGGGGTAAACACAGGGAAAATAAATTCCCAGAGGAATTGGCTTAGAAAAGTTAGAGACCCCAAATTTCATGAATTCTTTTGACCAGGAGGTTTAAAGCCAAGAGATTTGAAGGTAGGCAGCTTGGCTCAGAGAGAGCCTGGATACATTTCGGCTGCTCTTAGAGAGAAGGCTGGCAAACAGCCCATAAACATACAACATAGAAACAGCATTCTGAAGAGCGCCTGGGGCACATAGTGGGGATGTCAGTTTCTCATCTTGGAATATGTCCCAGAGAGGCACATTCACAGAGAGACCCCTCTAGGAATAAGGGAATTGGCATGTGCCATTTCCTTCAATGGCCCCTCAACAAAAGCACAGAGCCACCTGTAGTAATCAGCACAGCACTGACACTCACTACCTATATTTCTTTTGTTGTTGTTTTCATTATTTATTAAATTTCAATTTAATTAACATATGCTGTATTATTAGCTTCAGAGGTACAACTTGGTGATTCATCATTGTATACAACATCTGGTACTCATTACATCAAGTGCCCATCCTCCTACCCACATCCCTTCCAGCAACACTAGGGTGTTTCCTACAGTTAAGAGTCTCTTATGGTTTACCCCCCTCTCAGTTTTTATTTTATTTTATTTTTCCTTCTCTTCCCCTATGTTCATCTGTTCTGGTTCTTAAATTCCACATATGAGTGAAATCATATGGTATTTGTCTTTCTCTGACTGACTTATTTTGCTTAGCATAATGCCCTTTAGTTCCAACCATGTCATTTCATTGCAAATGGCAAAATTTCATTCCTTTCAATGGCTGAGTAATATATATATATATATATATATATATATATATATATATACCATAACTTTTTTTTTATAAATTAATTTTTATTGGTGTTCAATTTACCAACATACAGAATAACACCCAGTGCTCATCCCATCAAGTGTCCCCCTCCGTGCCCGTCACCCATTCACCCCCACCCCCCGCCCTCCTCCCCTTCCACCACCCCTAGTTCATTTCCCAGAGTTAGAAGTCTTTATGTTCTGTGTCCCTTTCTGATATCTCCCAAACATTTCTTCTCCCTTCCCTTATATTCCCCTTCACTATTATTCATATTCCCCAAATAAGTGAGAACATACACTGTTTGTCCTTCTCCGATTGACTTACTTCACTCAGCATAATACCCTCCAGTTCCATCCACGTTGAAGCAAATGGTGGGTATTTGTTGTTTCTAATGGCTGAGTAATATTCCATTGTATACATAAACCACATCTTCTTTATCCATTCATCTTTCGATGGGCACTGAGGCTCCTACCACAGTTTGGCTATTGTGGACATGGCTGCTAGAAACATCGGGGTGCAGGTGCCCCGGCGTTTCATTGCATCTGAATCTTTGGGGTAAATCCCTAACAGTGCAATTGCTGGGTCGTAGGGCAGGTCTATTTTTAATTCTTTGAGTAACCTCCACACAGTTTTCCAGAGTGGCTGCACCAGTTCACATTCCCACCAACAGTGCAAGAGGGTTCCCTTTTCTCCGCATCCTCTCCAACATTTGTTGTTTCCTGCCTTGTTAATTTTCCCCATTCTCACTGGTGTGAGGTGGTATCTCATTGTGGTTTTGATTTGTATTTCCCTGATGGCAAGTGATGCAGAGCATTTTCTCATGTGCATGTTGGCCATGTCTATGTCTTCCTCTGTGAGATTTCTCTTCATGTCTTTTGCCCATTTCATGATTGGATTGTTTGTTTCTTTAGTGTTGAGTTTAATAAGTTCTTTATAGATTTTGGAAACTAGCCCTTTATCTGATATGTTATTTGCAAATATCTTCTCCCATTCTGTAGGTTGTCTTTGAGTTTTGTTGACTGTATCCTTTGCTGTGCAAAAGCTTCTTATCTTGATGAAGTCCCAATAGTTCATTTTTGCTTTTGTTTCTTTTGTTTTCGTGGATGTATCTTGCAAGAAGTTACTGTGGCCAAGTTCAAAAAGGGTGTTGCCTGTGTTCTCCTCTAGGATTTTGATGGAGTCTTGTCTCACATTTAAATCTTTCATCCATTTTGAGTTTATCTTTGTGTATGGTGCAAGAGAGTGGTCTAGTTTCATTCTTCTGCATGTGGATGACCAATTTTCCCAGCACCATTTATTGAAGAGACTGTCTTTCTTCCAGTGGATCGTCTTTCCTCCTTTGTCGAATATTAGTTGACCATAAAGTTCAGGGTCCATTTCTGGATTCTCTATTCTGTTCCATTGGTCTATGTGTCTGTTTTTGTGCCAGTACCACACTGTCTTGATGACCACAGCTTTGTAGTACAACCTGAAATCTGGCATTGTGATGCCCCCAGCTATGGTTTTCTTTTTTAAAATTCCCCTGGCTATTCGGGGTCTTTTCTGATTCCACACAAATCTTAAAATAATTTGTTCTAAGTCTCTGAAAAAAGTCCATGGTATTTTGATAGGGATTGCATTGAACGTGTAAATTGCCCTGGGTAGCATTGACATTTTCACAATATTAATTCTGCCAATCCATGAGCATGGAATATTTTTCCATCTCTTTGTGTCTTCCTCAATTTCTTTCAGAAGTGTTCTATAGTTTTTAGGGTATAGATCCTTTACCTCTTTGGTTAGGTTTATTCCTAGGTATCTTATGCTTTTGGGTGCAATTGTAAATGGGATTGACTCCTTAATTTCTCTTTCTTCAGTCTCATTGTTAGTGTATAGGAATGCCATTGATTTCTGGGCATTGATTTTGTATCCTGCCACGCTACCAAATTGCTGTATGAGTTCTAGCAATCTTGGGGTGGAGGCTTTTGGGTTTTCTATGTAGAGTATCATGTCATCGGCGAAGAGGGAGAGTTTGACTTCTTCTTTGCCAATTTGAATGCCTTTAATGTCTTTTTGTTGTCTGATTGCTGAAGCTAGGACTTCCAATACTATGTTGAATAGCAGTGGTGAGAGTGGACATCCCTGTCTGGTTCCTGATCTTAGGGGAAAGGCTCCCAGTGCTTCCCCATTGAGAATGATATTTGCTGTGGGCTTTTCGTAGATGGCTTTTAAGATATCGAGGAATGTTCCCTCTATCCCTACACTCTGAAGAGTTTTGATCAGGAATGGATGCTGTATTTTGTCAAATGCTTTCTCTGCATCTAATGAGAGGATCATATGGTTCTTGGTTTTTCTATTGCTGATATGATGAATCACATTGATTGTTTTACGAGTGTTGAACCAGCCTTGCATCCCGGGGATAAATCCTACTTGGTCATGGTGAATAATTTTCTTAATGTGTTGTTGGATCCTATTGGCTAGTATCTTGTTGAGAATTTTTGCATCCATGTTCATCAGGGATATTGGTCTGTAATTCTCCTTTTTGGTGGGGTCTTTGTCTGGTTTTGGAATTAAGGTGATGCTGGCCTCATAGAATGAGTTTGGAAGTACTCCATCTCTTTCTATCTTTCCAAACAGCTTTAGTAGAATAGGTATGATTTCTTCTTTAAACGTTTGATAGAATTCCCCTGGGAAGCCATCTGGCCCTGGACTCTTGTGTCTTGGGAGGTTTTTGATGACTGCTTCAATTTCCTCCCTGGTTATTGGCCTGTTCAGGTTTTCTATTTCTTCCTGCTCCAGTTTTGGTAGTCTGTGGCTTTCCAGGAATGCGTCCATTTCTTCTAGATTGCCTAATTTATTGGCGTAGAGCTGTTCATAATATGTTTTTAAAATCGTTTGTATTTCCTTGGTGTTGGTAGTGATCTCTCCTTTCTCTTTTTTTTTTTTAAGTGATAGTCTGCATTTTTATTTTTTATTTTTTTTTATAAATTAATTTTTATTGGTGTTCAATTTACCAACATACAGAATAACACCCAGTGCTCATCCCGTCAAGTGTCCCCCTCCGTGCCCGTCACCCATTCACCCCCACCCCCCGCCCTCCTCCCCTTCCACCACCCCTAGTTCATTTCCCAGAGTTAGAAGTCTTTATGTTCTGTGTCCCTTTCTGATATCTCCCACATATTTATTCTCCCTTCCCTTATATTCCCCTTCACTATTATTCATATTCCCCAAATAAGTGAGAACATACACTGTTTGTCCTTCTCCGATTGACTTACTTCACTCAGCATAATACCCTCCAGTTCCATCCACGTTGAAGCAAATGGTGGGTATTTGTTGTTTCTAATGGCTGAATAATATTCCATTGTATACATAAACCACATCTTCTTTATCCACTCATCTTTCGATGGGCACCGAGGCTCCTTCCACAGTTTGGCTATTGTGGACATGGCTGCTAGAAACATCGGGGTGCAGGTGCCCCGGCGTTTCATTGCATCTGAATCTTCGGGGTAAATCCCTAACAGTGCAATTGCTGGGTCGTAGGGCAGGTCTATTTTTAATTCTTTGAGGAACCTCCACACAGTTTTCCAGAGTGGCTGCACCAGTTCACATTCCCACCAACAGTGTAAGAGGGTTCCCTTTTCTCCGCATCCTCTCCAACATTTGTTGTTTCCTGCCTTGTTAATTTTCCCCATTCTCACTGGTGTGAGGTGGTATCTCATTGTGGTTTTGATTTGTATTTCCCTGATGGCAAGTGATGCAGAGCATTTTCTCATGTGCATGTTGGCCATGTCTATGTCTTCCTCTGTGAGATTTCTCTTCATGTCTTTTGCCCATTTCATGATTGGATTGTTTGTTTCTTTGGTGTTGAGTTTAATAAGTTCTTTATAGATTTTGGAAACTAGCCCTTTATCTGATATGTTATTTGCAAATATCTTCTCCCATTCTGTAGGTTGTCTTTGAGTTTTGTTGACTGTATCCTTTGCTGTGCAAAAGCTTCTTATCTTGATGAAGTCCCAATAGTTCATTTTTGCTTTTGTTTCTTTTGTTTTCG
Organism: Nyctereutes procyonoides; assembly: GCF_905146905.1. Lineage (NCBI taxonomy): Eukaryota > Metazoa > Chordata > Mammalia > Carnivora > Canidae > Nyctereutes > Nyctereutes procyonoides. The sequence goes on along the minus strand of NW_026575125.1, from coordinate 57,796,164 downwards.
TGGATGTATCTTGCAAGAAGTTACTGTGGCCAAGTTCAAAAAGGGTGTTGCCTGTGTTCTCCTCTAGGATTTTGATGGAGTCTTGTCTCACATTTAAATCTTTCATCCATTTTGAGTTTATCTTTGTGTATGGTGCAAGAGAGTGGTCTAGTTTCATTCTTCTGCATGTGGATGACCAATTTTCCCAGCACCATTTATTGAAGAGACTGTCTTTCTTCCAGTGGATCGTCTTTCCTCCTTTGTCGAATATTAGTTGACCATAAAGTTCAGGGTCCATTTCTGGATTCTCTATTCTGTTCCATTGGTCTATGTGTCTGTTTTTGTGCCAGTACCACACTGTCTTGATGACCACAGCTTTGTAGTACAACCTGAAATCTGGCATTGTGATGCCCCCAGCTATGGTTTTCTTTTTTAAAATTCCCCTGGCTATTCGGGGTCTTTTCTGATTCCACACAAATCTTAAAATAATTTGTTCTAAGTCTCTGAAAAAAGTCCATGGTATTTTGATAGGGATTGCATTGAACGTGTAAATTGCCCTGGGTAGCATTGACATTTTCACAATATTAATTCTGCCAATCCATGAGCATGGAATATTTTTCCATCTCTTTGTGTCTTCCTCAATTTCTTTCAGAAGTGTTCTATAGTTTTTAGGGTATAGATCCTTTACCTCTTTGGTTAGGTTTATTCCTAGGTATCTTATGCTTTTGGGTGCAATTGTAAATGGGATTGACTCCTTAATTTCTCTTTCTTCAGTCTCATTGTTAGTGTATAGGAATGCCATTGATTTCTGGGCATTGATTTTGTATCCTGCCACGCTACCAAATTGCTGTATGAGTTCTAGCAATCTTGGGGTGGAGGCTTTTGGGTTTTCTATGTAGAGTATCATGTCATCGGCGAAGAGGGAGAGTTTGACTTCTTCTTTGCCAATTTGAATGCCTTTAATGTCTTTTTGTTGTCTGATTGCTGAGGCTAGGACTTCCAATACTATGTTGAATAGCAGTGGTGAGAGTGGACATCCCTGTCTGGTTCCTGATCTTAGGGGAAAGGCTCCCAGTGCTTCCCCATTGAGAATGATATTTGCTGTGGGCTTTTCGTAGATGGCTTTTAAGATATCGAGGAAAGTTCCCTCTATCCCTACACTCTGAAGAGTTTTAATCAGGAATGGATGCTGTATTTTGTCAAATGCTTTCTCTGCATCTAATGAGAGGATCATATGGTTCTTGGTTTTTCTCTTGCTGATATGATGAATCACATTGATTGTTTTACGAGTGTTGAACCAGCCTTGCATCCCGGGGATAAATCCTACTTGGTCATGGTGAATAATTTTCTTAATGTGTTGTTGGATCCTATTGGCTAGTATCTTGTTGAGAATTTTTGCATCCATGTTCATCAGGGATATTGGTCTGTAATTCTCCTTTTTGGTGGGGTCTTTGTCTTGTTTTGGAATTAAGGTGATGCTGGCCTCATAGAATGAGTTTGGAAGTACTCCATCTCTTTCTATCTTTCCAAACAGCTTTAGTAGAATAGGTATGATTTCTTCTTTAAACGTTTGATAGAATTCCCCTGGGAAGCCATCTGGCCCTGGACTCTTGTGTCTTGGGAGGTTTTTGATGACTGCTTCAATTTCCTCCCTGGTTATTGGCCTGTTCAGGTTTTCTATTTCTTCCTGCTCCAGTTTTGGTAGTTTGTGGCTTTCCAGGAATGCGTCCATTTCTTCTAGATTGCCTAATTTATTGGCGTAGAGCTGTTCATAATATGTTTTTAAAATCGTTTGTATTTCCTTGGTGTTGGTAGTGATCTCTCCTTTCTCATTCATGATTTTATTAATTTGAGTCTTCTCTCTCTTCTTTTTAATAAGGTTGGCTAATGGTTTATCTATCTTATTAATTCTTTCAAAGAACCAACTCCTGGTTCTATTGATCTGTTCCACAGTTCTTCTGGTCTCAATTTCGTTGAGTTCTGCTCGAATTTTAATTAACTCTCTTCTTCTGCTGGGCGTCGGGTCGATTTGCTGCTTCTTCTCTAGCTCCTTTATGTGTAAGGTTAGCTTTTGTATTTGAGTTCTTTCCAGTTTTTGAATGGATGCTTGTATTGCGATGTATTTCCCCCTCAGGACTGCTTTTGCTGCATCCCAAAGATTTTGAACAGTTGTATCTTCATTCTCATTAGTTTCCATGAATCTTTTTAATTCTTCCTTAATTTCCTGGTTGACCCTTTTATCTTTTAGCAGGATGGTCCTTAACCTCCACGTGTTTGAGGTCCTTCCAAACTTCTTCTTGTGATTGAGTTCTAATTTCAAGGCGTTATGGTCTGAGAATATGCAGGGGACGATCCCAATCTTTTGGTATCGGTTCAGACCCGATTTGTGACCCAGTATGTGGTCTATTCTGGAAAAAGTTCCATGTGCACTTGAGAAGAATGTGTATTCAGTTGAGTTTGGATGTAAAGTTCTGTAGATATCTGTGAAATCTATCTGGTCCAGTGTATCATTTAAAGCTCTCGTTTCTTTGGAGATGTTGTGTTTAGAAGACCTATCAAGGGTAGAGAGAGCTAGATTGAAGTCACCAAGTATAAGTGTATTATTATCTAAGTATTTCTTTACTTTGGTTAATAATTCGTTTAAGTATTTGGCAGCTCCCACATTCGGGGCATATATATTGAGGATTGTTAAGTCCTCTTGTTGGATAGATCCTTTAAGTATGATATAGTGTCCCTCTTCGTCTCTCACTACTGTCTTCGGAGTGAATTTTAGTTTATCTGATATAAGGATGGCTACCCCTGCTTTCTTTTGAGAACCATTTGAATGGTAAATGGTTCTCCAACCTTTTATTTTCAGGTTGTAGGTGTCCTTCTGTCTAAAATGAGTCTCTTGTAGACAGCAAATAGATGGGTCCTGCTTTTTTATCCAGTCTGAAACCCTGCGCCTTTTGATGGGGTCATTAAGCCCGTTCACGTTCAGAGTTACTATTGACAGATATGAGTTTAGTGTCATCATGATATCTATTTAGTCCTTGTTTTTGTGGATTGTTCCACTGAACTTCTTCTTAAAGGGGAATTTTAAGAGTCCCCCTTAAAATTTCTTGCAGAGCTGGTTTGGAGGTCACATATTCTTTCAGTTCCTGCCTGTCTTGGAAGCTCTTTATCTCTCCTTCCATTTTGAATGAGAGCCTTGCTGGATAAAGTATTCTTGGTTGCATGTTCTTCTCATTTAGGACCCTGAATATATCCTGCCAGCCCTTTCTGGCCTGCCAGGTCTCTGTGGAGAGGTCTGCTGTTACCCTAATATTCCTCCCCATGAAAGTCAGGGACTTCTTGTCTCTTGCTGCTTTAAGGATCTTCTCTTTATCTTTGGAATTTGCAAGCTTCACTATTAGATGTCGAGGTGTTGAACGGTTTTTATTGATTTTAGGGGGGGATCTCTCTATTTCCTGGATCTGAATGCCTGTTTCCCTTCCCAGATTGGGAAAGTTTTCAGCTAGGATTTGTTCAAATACATATTCTGGCCCTCTGGCCCTTTCGGCGCCCTCGGGAACCCCAATTAAACGTAGATTTTTCTTCCTTAGAGTGTCATTTATTTCCCTTAATCTGTCTTCATGGTTCTTTAATTGTTTATCTCTTTTTTCCTCAGTTTCCCTCTTTGCCATTAACTTGTCTTCTATGTCACTCACTCGTTCTTCCACCTCGTTAACCCTCGTCGTTAGGACTTCTAGTTTGGATTGCATCTCATTCAGTTGATTTTTAATTTCTGCCTGATTGGATCTAAATTCTGCAGTCATGAAGTCTCGTGAGTCCTTAATGCTTTTTTCTAGAGCCACCAGTAGCTGTATAATAGTGCTTCTGAATTGGCTTTCTGACATTGAATTGTAATCCAGATTTTGTAGCTCTGTGGGAGAGAGGGCTGTTTCTGATTCTTTCTTTTGAGGTGAGGTTTTCCTTCTAGTCATTTTGCTCAGTGCGGAGTGGCCAAAAACAAGTTGTATTGGGAGAATGAGAGAAAGAGAGAGAAGGAAAGAAAAGAGAAAAAGAAAAAAGAAAAAGAAAAGAAAAAGGAAAGAAGAGAAGAAAAAGGGAAAGAAAAAGAAAGAAAGGTGAAAAAAAAAGGGGGTGGGGGAAGCAATCAGAAATCAAAAAGAAAAGAAAAAAGAAAAGAAAAAAAAAAACACGGGGGAGTATTTCTGTAGAGTTTAAGTCCCTTGACTTCCCCTGGAACTGGTCCGTCCAGCTGGTCTTCTGGGGGAGGGGCCTGTTGCGCTGATTTTCAGGTGTTAGCACTTGGGGGAGCTGCTCTGCCCCTGCCTGCTGCAGGGCTCAGCGGGGGTTGTTTACCCCGTGAGGTCTCAGGAGGATCAGCGGCAGTTGCTATGGCAACTCTGGAAGCCTGGATTCAGTCTCCGCAGGAACTACGGGGCTCGGGGCTCTCGGCTCTCCGTCCGCAGGGCCTGGAGGCTCCGGGGCGGGGCCGGTGATCTGCTCAGCTCGGGGCAGGAGCGTCCTTGCTGTCCTGGGCCCTCCCGGCCTCTGCCTGTCCCGGGGGGAGGCCGGATCCTGGGCTGTGTCCCGGCGCCCTGTGCTCCCGGGCCTGTGTTGTTGGATTTGCGCTCCCGCCCCGCAGCTCCCTCCCTGGAGCCGCTCCCGAGCCCCTCCGAACTGCTCCGGTGCGTGCTGCAGCCCTTAGGGAGCTCGGTGCACTCTCCTGCGCTTGCAGGTGCCTGTTAGTGTCCCCGGGAGCCCGAGGGCATCCCCGCCCTCCTGGGTCCTGCTCCAACTCCCTGCGAGCCCCTTTCCGCCCGCCCGGGAAGGTTGGTGCAGCTCCTGCTCCTCCGGGACGGGGCTTTCCTGTCCTGGGGACACTCGCCCCGGCCTCAGCCCGGCTCCTCCGGGGCCCCTCCCCCTCGGAGGCCTTTTGTTTCTTTATTTCTTTTCCCCGTCTTCCTACCTTGATAGAAGCGTGAACTCCTCTCACTGTAGCATTCCAGCTGGTCTCTCTTTAAATCTCAGGCCGAATTCGTAGATTTTCAGGATGGTTTGAAGGTTATCTAGGTAATTTGTTGGGGACAGGTGATTTGGGGACCCTACTCCTCCGCCATCTTGCCCCTCCTCATACCATAACTTTTTAATCTATTCATCTGTTGAAGGATATCTGGGTTCTTTCCATATTTGGGCTATTATGAACATTGCTGCTATAAACATTGGGGTGCATGTGCCCCTTTGAATCACTATGTGTATATTCTTTCAATAAATACTGAGTAGTGCAATTGTTGGGTCTCAAGGGAGCTCTATTTTGAACTTTTTGAGGAACCTCCATAATGTTTTTGAGTGGCTGCACCTGTTTGCATTTAGATCAACAGTGTAAGAGGGTTCCTGTTTCCCAAAATCTCACCAACATCTCTCATTTCCTGAGTTGTTCATTTTAGTCATTCTGACCAGTGTGAGATGATATCTTATGTGGTTTTAATTTGTACTTCCCTGATGCCAAGTGATGTTGAGCATTTTTTCATATGCCTGCTGGTCATTTGTATGTCTTCCTGAAAAATGTCTGTTCGTGTCTTCTGCCCATTATTTGGCTGGATTTTTTGGGGTTTTGGGCAGTGAGTATGATAAATTTTTATAATTTTGGTACCAGTACTTAATCTTTTAAGACATTTGCAAATATCTTCTATTCTATAGGTTGCCTTTACATTTTTTGACAGTTTCTTTGCTGTGAAAAAGCTTTTAATGTTACTGGAGTTCAATAGTTTGTTTTTGCTTTTGTTTCTCTTGCTTTAGGAGATGTGTCTAGCAAGAAGTTGCAGTGGCCTAGGTCAAAGAGGTTGGTGCCTGTGTTCTTCTCTAGGATTTTGATGGATTCCTGTCTCACATTTAGGTATTTCTTCTATTTTGAGTTTATTTTTGCATATGGTGTAAGAAAAATGGTGCAGTTTCATTCTTCACGTGGCTGTCCAATTTTCCCGACACTATTTGTTGAAGAGACTTTTTTCCATTGAATATTCTTTCCTGCTTTGTTGAAGATTAGTTGAGCATAGAGTTGAGGGTTCATTTCTGGGTTCTCTTTACTGTTCCATTAATCTATGTGTCTCTTTTTGTGCAGTAACATGTTGTCTTAATGATTAGAGCTTTGCGATACAATTTTAAATCTGAAATTGTGATGATTCCAGTTTTGGTTTTCTTTTTCAACATTCCTTTGGTTATCTGGGGACTTTTCTGCCTCCGTACAAAGTCTTGGATTGTTTGTTTTAGCTCTGTGAAAAATGTTCATGATATTTTGATAGAGATTGCATTGAATGTGTAGATTTCCTTGGGTGGCATTGGCATTAAAAAAATTATTCTTCCAATCATGAGCATGGAATGTTATCGATTTCCTTGTGTAATCCTCAGTTTCTTTCTTTTTTCTTTTTTTTTTAATCCTCAGTTTCTTTCATAAATGTTCTAAAGTTTTCAAAGTACAGATATTTATGTCTTTGGTTAGATTACTATCTAAGGATGTAATGATTTTTTATGCAATTGTAATGGGATTGACTCCTTGATTACTCATTCTTCTGCCTCATTGTTACTGTATAGAAATGACTGACTTCTGTACATTGATTTTATATTCTGTGATTTTGCAGAATTCCTGTATCATTTCTAGAATTTTTTTGCTTACATTTTTTGGGTTTTCTACATAGATTATCATGTCATCTGTGAAGAGTGAAACCTTGACTTTACTGATTTGGATGCCTTTTATTTCTCTTTGTTGTCTGATTGCTGAGGCTAGGACTTCTAGTACTATGTTGAATAACAGTGGTGAGAATGGACATCCCTGTCTTGTTCCTGACCTTAAGGGAAAAGCTCAGTTTTTCCCAATTGAAGATGATGTTACTTGTGCTACTTTCTTCTATGGCTTTTATAATATTCAGGTACGTTCCCTCAATCCCTACACGGTGGAGAGTTTTAATCAAGAAAGAATGCTGTATTTTGCCAAATGCTGTTTCTACATCTATTGAGAGGATCATATGGTTCTTATAGTTTCTTTTATTAATGTGGTATATCACGTTGATTGATTTGCAGATGCTGACAGTCCCCCAGCCCCGCCAAGCCCAGGGATAAATCCCACTTGGTGGTGGTAAATAAGTCTTTTAATATACTGTTGGATCTTATTGGCTAGTATCTTTTTTTTTCTTTATTGGCTAGTATCTTGTTGAGAATTTTTGCATCCATGTTTATCAGGGATTTTGGTCTGTAATTCTTTTGAGGGAGTTCTTTGTCTGGTTTGGTGAACAAGGTAATGCTTGCCTCATAGAATGAGTTTGGAAGTTTTATTTCCATTTCCAGTTTTTGAAACAGCTTCAGAAAAATAGGTATTAATTCTTCCTTAAATGTTTGATAGAACTCTGCTGAGAAGCCATTCAACCCTGGACTCCTGTTTGTCGGGAGATTTTCTTTTCTTTTAAAGAAATCATCTTTGTTTTTTTTAATTTTTTGTTTTTAATTTAAATTCAATTTGCCAACATATAGTACATCCTTAGTTTCAGATGCAGTGTTAAATAATTGCTGGGAGACTTTTGATTACTGATTCATTTTCTTTGCTGGTTTGTTCAGGTTTTCTATTTCTCCCTGTTTCAGTTTTTGTAGTTTATATTTTTCTAGGAACTTAACCATTTCTTCCATATTGCCTAATTTGTTTCCATACAATTACTCAGAATTTTCTCATAATTATCTGTGTTTCTTCAGTATTGGTTGTGATCTCTTTCATTCATGATTTCATTCATTTGGGTCTTTTCTCTTTTCCTTTTGATAAGTCTGGCTAGGGGTTTAGCAAGTTTATTAATTCATTCAAAGAATCAGCTCTAGTTATTTTGATCTGTAATACAATTTTAAAATTTCTCTATCATTGATTTCTGATCTAATCTTTTTTTATTATTTAAAAAATATTTTTCTCCTTCTGCTAGTTTTAGGCTGTATTTGCTATTCTTTTTCCAGCTCCTTTATGTGAAATGTTAGATTGTGTAATTGAGACTTTTTTTATTTCCTGAGAAGGGCCATATTTCTATATACTTCCCTCTTAGGACAACCTTTGCTGATGCCAAAGGTTCTGAACTGTCGTGTTTTCACTTTCATTTCTTCCATGTATTTTAAAATTATTCTTTATTTCCTGGTTGACCTATTTATTTTCTAGTAGGATGCTACTTAACTTCCAGGTATTTGTGGACCTTCCAAATTTTTTCTTGTAGTGACCTCAAGTTTTAAAGCACAGTGGGCTGAAATATGCATGGTGTGATCTCAATCTTCTTTTACCAGTTGAGACCTGATTTGTGACCCAGTAGGTGATCCATTCTGGAGAATGCTCTATGTGCATTTGAGAAGAAAGTGAGTTTTGTTGCTTTAGGATGAAATGTTCTGGATATATCTGTTTAGCAATTTGATCCAATTTGTCATTCAAAGCCCTTGTTTCCTTGTTGATCTTCTGCTTAGATTATCTGTACATTGTTCTGAGTGTGGTATAAAAGTCTTTTACTATTACTGTATTATTACCAATGAGTTTCTTTAAATTTTTATTAATTGGTTTATATATCTGGCTATTTCCATGTTAGGGGAATATTTACAATTGTTGGATTTTCTTTGGATAGATCCTTTTAATTATGATATAGTTTCCTTCATTTCTTCTTTTTTTTAAATTTAAATTTGATTTTCCAACATATAGTACATCATTAGTTTCAAATGTAGTTTTCAACAATTCATCATATGTGTATAACAACTGGTGCTCATCACATCGCATGCCCTCCTTAATGCCCATCATCCAGTTAACCCATCCCTCCATCCACTTCCCTTTCAGCAATGCTCAGTTTGTTTCCCAGAGTTAAGAGTCTCTCATGCTTTGTCTTCCTCTCTGATTTTTTCCCATTCAGTTTCCCCTCCTTCCTTTATGGTCCCTTGCACTATTTCTTATATTCCACATATGAGTGAAACCATATGATAATTGTCTTTTCCAATTGACTTATTTCATTCAGCATAATACCCCCCAGTTCCATCCACATCAATGTAAATTGTAGGCATTCATCCTTTCTGATGGCTGAGGAATATTCCATTGAATGTATATATCATATCTTCTTTATCCATTCATCTGTTGATATATATCATATCTTCTTTATCCATTCATTTGCTCCTTCCGTAGTTTGTCTATTGTGTACATTGCTGCTATGAACAGCGGAGTGCAGGTGTCCCTTTGACTACATTTGTATCTTTGGGGTAAATACCCAATAGTGCAATTGCTGCATCATAGGGTAACTGTATTTTTAGCTTCTTGAGGAAACTACATACTGTTTTCCAGAGTGGCTGTACCAGCTTACATTCCCACCAACAGTGGAAGTGGGTTTCCCTTTCTCCACATCCTCACCAACATTTGTTGTTTCCTGTCTTGTTAATTTTAGCTATTCTAAGTGCTGTAAAGTGGTATCTCACTGTTTTGATTTGTGTTTCCCTGACAGTAAGTGATGTGGAGCATTTTTTCTTGTGTCCCTTGGTCATTTGTATGTCTTCTTTGGAGAAATATCTGTTCATGTCTCTTACCACTTCCTTGACTGGATTATTTGTTTCTTGGGTATAGATCCTTTACCTCATAACTACACTTAAAGATACAAGAAACAGTAAAACAAGTGGAGTTCAAATTTAATATAAAGAAGGAAATAATAAATATCAGAGAGGAAAAAATAGAGACTGAAAAGATCGATGAAACTAACGCATAGTTTTCTGAATAGATAAACAAAATTGAACAATTATTAGCTGGCCTAAGAAAAAAGAGAGAAGGCTTAAATAAAATCAGAAATAAAAGAGGAGAAGTTATGAGGAGGAAGCAAGACTGCAGAAGAGTGGGGGGTCCTCATTTCATCTGGTGTCTTAAATTTAGCTAGATAACTATCAAACAATCCTATGAATTCATCGCCTAAGAATTCAACCTGAGATGTAAAGAAAGAATGGCGGGGGGATGGGGTGCAGGGAGCCTGCTTTTCCCTCTGCCTATGTCTCTGCCTCTCTCTGTGTGTCTCTCGTGAATAAATAAATAAAATCTTTAAAATAAGAATGAATGGCTGGAACTATATGAATAGAAAAGTGACCACTTTTTGCAAGGTAGGAGTGCAGAGAAGAAAAATGGAGGGGATATATTGGTAGATAAACAGAGGGCGGGATGGAGCCCTTGTAAGCTTGCTCACAGAAAGTGATGGAGCTCAAAATCAGGACCTTTAGAAATTCAATCCTCTAAGAGATTTCCCTGCCTGAAAGCTGCTCAGGTTTTAAGCAGGACAGAATCACAGGTGGGACAGTGGAGTCTCAATATTCCCAGAGGCACAGAAAGAACAGGGGTGCCTGAGTCAGCAGAGTTCCCAAGCAATGGAGTGGCAAAACAGGTTTAGGTCAGTGGACCTAGGAAGGGGCTCTCAGCTTGTTCTGCTATAAACTGCAAACCAGGGGAGGGGCAAGATGGCGGAAGAGCAGGGTCCCCAAATCACCTGTCCCCACCAAATTACCTAGATAACCTTCAAATCATCCTGAAAATCTACGAATTCGGCCTGAGATGTAAAGAGAGACCAGCTGGAATGCTACAGTGAGAAGAGTTCGCGCTTCTATCAAGGTAGGAAGACGGGGAAAAAGAAATAAAGAAACAAAAGGCCTCCGAGGGGGAGGGGCCCCGCAAGGAGCCGGGCTGAGGCCGGGGCGAGTATCCCCAGGACAGGAGAGCCCCGTCCCGGAGAAGCAGGAGCTGCACCAACCTTCCCGGGCGGGCGGAAAGGGGCTCACAGGGAGTTACAGCAGGACCCAGGAGAGCGGGGATGCCCTCAGGCTCCCTGGGTCACTAACAGACACCTGCGCGCGCAGGAGAGTGCGCCGAGCACCCTAAGGGCTGCAGTGCGCACGTCGGGACCGGAGCAGCTCGGAGGGGCTCGGGAGCGGCACCAGGGAGGGAGCTGCAGGGCGGGAGCGCGAATCCAACAGCGCAGGCCCCGGAGCGCAGGGCGCCGGGACACAGCCCAGGATCCGGCCTCCCCCGGGACAGGCAGAGGCCGGGAGGGCCCAGGACAGCAAGGACACTCCTGTCCCGAGCTGAGCAGATCAGCGGCCCCGCCCCGGAGCCTCCAGGCCCTGCAGACGGAGAACCGAGAGCCCCGAGCCCTGTAGTTCTTGCGGAGGCTGAATCCAGGCTTCCAGAGTTGCCATAGCAACTGCGGCTGTTCCTCCTGGGGCCCCACGGGGTAAACAACCCCCGCTGAGCCCTGCAGCAGGCAGGGGCAGAGCAGCTCCCCCAAGTGCTAACACCTGAGAATCAGCACAGCAGGCCCCTCCCCCAGAAGACCAGCTAGACGGACCAGTGATACTCCCCCGTGTTCCAATACAACTTGTTTTTGGCCACTCTGCACTGAGCAAAATGACTAGAAGGAAAACCTCACCTCAAAAGAAAGAATCAGAAACAGCCCTCGCTCCCACAGAGTTACAAAATCTGGATTACACTTCAATGTCAGAAAGCCAATTCAGAAGCACTATTATACAGCTACTGGTGGCTCTAGAAAAAAGCATTAAGGACTCACGAGACTTCATGACTGCAGAATTCAGATCCAATCAGGCAGAAATTAAAAATCAATTGAATGAGATGCAATCCAAACTAGAAGTCCTAACGATGAGGGTTAACGACGTGGAAGAACGAGTGAGTGACATAGAAGACAAGTTGATGGCAAAGAGGGAAACTGAGGAAAAAAGAGACAATCAATTAAGGGACCATGAAGACAGATTAAGGGAAATAAATGACAACCTAAGGAAGAAAAACCTACGCTTAATTGAGGTTCCCGAGGGCGCCGAAAGGGACAGAGGGCCAGAATATGTATTTGAACAAATCCTAGCTGAAAACTTTCCCAATCTGGGAAGGGAAACAGGCATTCAGATCCAGGAAATAGAGAGATCCCCCCCTAAAATCAATAAAAACCGTTCAACACCTCGACATTTAATAGTGAAGCTTGCAAATTCCAAAGATATAGAGAAGATCCTTAAAGCAGCAAGAGACAAGAAGTCCCTGACTTTCATGGGGAGGAATATTAGGGTAACAGCAGACCTCTCCACAGAGACCTGGCAGGCCAGAAAGGGCTGGCAGGATATATTCAGGGTCCTAAATGAGAAGAACATGCAACCAAGAATACTTTATCCAGCAAGGCTCTCATTCAGAATGGAAGGAGAGATAAAGAGCTTCCAAGACAGGCAGGAACTGAAAGAATATGTGACCTCCAAACCAACTCTGCAAGAAATTTTAAGGGGGCCTCTTAAAACTCCCCTTTAAGAAGAAGTTCAGTGGAACAATCCACAAAAACAAGGACTAAATAGATATCATGATGACACTAAACTCATATCTGTCAATAGTAACTCTGAACGTGAATGGGCTTAATGACCCCATCAAAAGGCGCAGGGTTTCAGACTGGATAAAAAAGCAGGACCCATCTATTTGCTGTCTACAAGAGACTCATTTTAGACAGAAGGACACCTACAACCTGAAAATAAAAGGTTGGAGAACCATTTACCATTCAAATGGTTCTCAAAATATACCCTAAAAACTATAGAACACTTCTGAAAGAAATTGAGGAAGACACAAAGAGATGGAAAAATATTCCATGCTCATGGATTGAAAGAATTAATATTGTGAAAATGTCAATGTTACCCAGGGCAATTTACACGTATAATGCAATCCCTATCAAAATACCATGGACTTTCTTCAGAGACTTAGAACAAATTATTTTAAGATTTGTGTGGAATCAGAAAAGACCCCAAACAGCCAGGGGAATTTTAAAAAAGAAAACCATATCTGGGGGCATCACAATGCCAGATTTCAGGTTGTACTACAAAGCTGTGTTCATCAAGACAGTGTGGTACTGGCACAAAAACAGACATATAGATCAATGGAACAGAATAGAGAACCCAGAAGTGGACCCTGAACTTTATGGTCAACTAATATACGATAAAGGAGGAAAGACGATCCACTGGAAGAAAGACAGTCTCTTCAATAAATGGTGCTCGGAAAATTGGACATCCACATGCAGAAGAATGAAACTGGACCACTCTCTTGCACCATACACAAAGATAAACTCAAAATAGATGAAAGATCTAAATGTGAGACAAGATTCCATCAAAATCCCAGAGGAGAACTCAGGCAACACCCTTTTTGAACTTGGCCACAGTAACCGGAGAAGGACAAACAGTGTATGTTCTCATTCATTTGGGGAATATGAATAATAGTGAAAGGGAATATAAGGGAAGGGAGAAGAAATGTGTGAGAAATATCAGAAAGGGAGACAGAACATAAAGACTTCTAACTCTGGGAAATGAACTAGGGGTGGTGGAGGGCAGGAGGGCGGGGGGTGGGGGTGAATGGGTGACGGGCACTGAGGGGGACACTTGACGGGATGAGCACTGGGTGTTATTCTGTATGTTGGTAAATTGAACACCAATAAAAATTAATTTATAAAATTAAAAAAAAATAAACTGCAAACCATGGCTGGATCGGGTGACTGCTTTCCATGTTGGGCCCCTGCAAAAGACTGGAACACAGCAACCCTCCACCTTCCTCCGGGAAGGGTGGAGCAGGTTAAGTACTCAACTTAGGAAACACTCTGTCAACAGATCGAAATGGGGCGACCCTCTGCTTCCTCATAGAGTGGTGGAGCGGCTGTGTCCGCAAGCAGGCAAAAGCTCTCCTGGCTGGAGCCTTGCAAATTGCACAAATCAGTGTCCCTCTGGCTTTGCTCAGGAAGGATCTGAGTGGGCAGGCACCATAGGAATCTACAGAGTTTGGCGCACATCGAGGTCTCTCAGCTCTGGGGCTACAGATCAAGCTCGAACATTTTTATTGTTGCCCTCTAAAAGGGTGTAGAAAGCCTTCATGGAAAAAAGCTTCACGCAGCAGTTTATCCTAAGCCCAGCCCCCTGGAAAAGGGTGGTGCAACTCCATCCAGGCACAGACACCTGAGAATCAGTGCAGCAGGTCCCTCCCCCAGAGACCAACTAGAAGATCAGGCAAACAGCAAGTTTACTGACCAAACAGAACTAGAAAACTTCACTGCTAGAGGAAAATAGTATATAGAACATGAGGGGTTTTTCTTATAATTCATTTATCTTTCAGTTTAAAATTTTCCAATTTTTTCTTTCTTCCTGTTTCAGCTAATTCCTTATTTTATCAACTCTTTGTCTTTAAGTGATTTTTTTTAAAAAATTCATATTTCATAATTACATGCTATAGATCTTCATTTTTGGCTTCCTTCCACTGTATTCGATTTTATTTTTGTATACATTTAAGTTTTTCTGTCTTTATAGTTTTTTAATTTAGTAACTTCTAACACAGACCAAAATGCATTCAGGACCAAGAAGATCACTCTGTTTTGTCCAATCTGTGAGATTGTATTTTCTTTCCCCTCCTTCTCCCTCCTTTTTTTGTTTTGTTTTGTTTTTCTTTTTCTTTGTCTTTTTTCTTTTATTTACTAGTTCCTGACTTCTTTTGATTTGTCTACATTGTACTTCACTTGGGTCATGGTTGATATATATTTTTAAGATTTTTTATTTATTTATTCATGAGAAACACAGAGAGAGGCAGAGACACAGGCAGAGGGAGAAGCAGGCTCCTTGCAGGGAGCCCAATGTGGGAGTCGATCCTGGGACTCCTGGACCACATCCTGGGCTGAAGGTGGTACTAAACCACTGAGCCACCTGGGCTGCCCTGTGGTTGATATTTTTGATTCTGTTCACTCATACAGCCATTCTTCACTGGACAAAATGACTAGATGGAGGAATTCACAACTAAAGAAAGAACCAAAGGAAATACTCTGTCACAGATCTAATAGATATGGATACAAATAAAATGTCAGAGCTGGAAGCCAAGATAACAATTATAAAGTTACTAGCTGGTCTTGAAAAAAAGCATAAAAGATGCTAGAAAATCTCTTAGTGCGGAAATGACATCTAATGAGGCCGAAATAAAAAATGCTCCAACTCATTGGGTGTTATACTATATTTTGGCAAATCGAATTTCAGTAAAAACAAATATTTTTTAAAAATTAAGAAATAAAAATGCTCCAACTGACATGCAGTATAAAGTGGATGCTCTAACAGCTAGGGTAAATGAGGCAGAAGAGAGAGAAAGTGGCATAGAAGACAAGTTGATGGAAAGGAAGAATGCTAAGGAAAACAGAGAAAAATAACTAATAGAGAGGCTGTGAGAGATAAGTGATAGTATGAAAAAAATCCAAATTATTGGAAATCCTGAGAGTGCAGAGAGAGAGAGAAAAGGCCAGAAGGTGTATTTGAGCAAGTCATAGCTGAGAACTTCCCTAATCTGGGGAAGAAAACAGGCATTCATACCCAAAGGGTAGAGAGGTAATTCAAAATCAATAAAAATAGATCAATAACCCAACATATAATAGTGAAGATTGGAAATTTCAGGGTAAAGAGAAAATACTAAAAGCAGCTTGAGACAAGAGATTCCTAACATACAGAAGGAGAAATGTTAGAATGACTGCAAACCTATCCATAGAGACCTGGCAGGCCAGAAAGGGCTGGCATGATATATTCAGCACACTAAATGAAAAAAAAAAAACATGCAGCCAAGAATACATTATCCAGCATAGTTGTCATTCAGAATGGAAGGAGAGATAAAGGGCTTCCAGGACAGACAGAAACTGAAAGAATTTGTGGCCAAAAAAAAAAAAAACAGCTTTACAAATGATATTAAGGGAGATCCAGTAAGCAAAGAGGGAGCCTAAAAGTAACATAGATCTGAAAGAAAGAGAGACAATCTGCATAGAATGGACTGGGCAATAATACGATAACACGAAATACACAAAATACATATGTTTCAATAGTTACTCTGTATGTAAATGGGCAAAATGCTCCAATCAAAAGACACAAAAGAGGGAGGGGCAAGATGGCAGAAAAGTAGGGGTCCTCAACTCATCTGGTCCACAAACTTATCTAGATAACTTTCAAAACATCCTGAATTTGACCTGACATTTAAAGAGAGAATAGCTGGAATGCAACAGAGAAACGGTTTTGCTTCTAACAAGGTAGAAAGGCGAAAAATATAAAAAAGAATAAAGTGGGGGAGGGGAACTGCAACTAGCTGGGCTAAAGGGAACCGAAAAAGCCTCCAGGGCATGAAAGCCCAGCCCTGGAGAAGCAGGAACTTTAAAAATCTGCACTGGAGGGGGATCCCTGGGTGGCGCAGCGGTTTGGCGCCTGCCTTTGACCCGGGGAGTGATCCTGGAGAACCGAGATCAGATCCCACATCGGGCTCCCGGTGCATGGAGCCTGCTTCTCCCTCTGCCTGTGTCTCTGCCTCTCTCTCTCTCTCTGTGTGTGTGACTATCATGGATAAATAAAAAAAATTAAAAAAAAATCTGCACTGGAGCTTTCTGTGTCAGAAAAGTGCTTAGCAGGGAAATCAGGCAGAATTGCAGAAGGGGCAGCCTCAAGATTCCTGGATTCACTAGAAGAGGAGGAGCACCCAGCGGAAAGGTCACCACAAACCATGGTCTGATATCAGTAAAGGGCTGGAGAGCCACAGCCCACTGGGACTTTTGGGAGAAGCCAATTGGTTCGGTGATCCAGCTTTGGAGCTGCCTTTGCCCTAGAGTCTGGCAACGGACTAAAGTGGCTGTATTCTGTACCCTTCAGGAGAGGTGGTCCCTGGGAGCATGGGTGCAATGGCACAGGGCCCTGGATCTCAGGACGCCCAAGTGGACAAAGCTGGCAATCCTCCATTCCCCCCTGGACAGGTGGAAGCAGGGAGGAAAGCTAGAACTCTCCTGTCACTGGGTGCCCTGCAAGCTATGTGGATCAGTGCACCTGCACCTGCCTCCAGGAACATCTAGGCAAGTGTGGACTATGCAACTGCAGTTAGTTACTCGAAGGGAGCTCAACTCCAGAGCTGGAAATTTGGCCGCCACCATTTTTTGTTTTTCCTTTTTCTTTCACCTTATGCCTAGGAAAAGGCAGGTTCTCTAGGGTATAAAGGTCTCAAAGGATAAATAGCTTATACTGAGCTCAGTACCTGGCAAGGGCAGGGCATCTCCACCCAGGCACAGTCACCTGAGCATCAGCACAGCAGACATCTCTCCCAGAAAAACTGCTGGAAGTACAAGGGAAAAGCAAGTTTACTGAACAAGCAGCCCTGGAAAGCTCAAGGACGGAGTGAAAATAGTATATAGAACTAAAGGGTCTTTTTCTTTTCTATTATGACTCATTTTTATATCACACTAAAAATTACCAATATTTTTTTCCCACCTTAACTATGACATTTTACCAACTCTTCATTTTTAAGTTTTTTTTTCCATTTTGACTTTCATATTATTACAATTACAAATCCTAGATATATTTTTCACTCCTGGATTCCTGTCAATATACTCAATTTAATTTTGGTAGATATATGAGATATGGGTATTTATTTTTTGTTTTTTTCTGCCTCATTTTGTTTTACAATGGTGGAAGTTAGAGTCTTCTAACACAGGACAAATATACACCCAGAACCAAGTGGAACACCATGTTGATTCATTCTGTGAGATTATATTCTCTCTTCATTCCCATTCAGCCTCCCTCTCTTACCTTGTTTATGTTTCTGTGGTCAATGTTGGGGCTTTATAAATGTATTACTGGGTTATATTTTTTTGGGATTGAGCATCTTCTAACATACAGAGCAAAACACTCTCAGAACCAAGAGGATCACCCTCTAGGACCTCTCAGGTAGACTACATTCTCTCACCACTACCACTTCCTCACCACCACCATCACTGCCCTTTTTTCTATTTTCTTTACCTTTTTTTCTTTTTCTTTGTTTTTGTTTTTTGACTTCTTATTTTTACTACCTTGTTTTAAAATTTGTTTTTCACTTTAGTTGTCCTTTTGTTGTATTTTGTTCTTTTTATTTTTTAATTATATTTTCTGGTCTCTGACCACTTTGGAATCATGTAGGGTGTATTTTACTTACATCGTGATTGATATTTTTTCTCAGACTACTCATACACTCACTCTGCACTGGACAAAATGACTAGAAGGAAGAATTCAACACAAAAGAAAGAACCGGAAACAATACTACTGCCACAGAGTTACAGAATTTGGATTTCAATGCGAAGTCATAAATTCAGTTCAGCAGTACAATTATAAAGCTACTGGTGGCACTGGAAAAAAGTTTAAAAAATAAAGGACTCTAGAGACTTCATTAATGCAGAATTGAGATCTAACCAGGACAAAATAAAAAATATATTAAATGAGATGCAATCCAAACTGGATGCTCTAACTGTTGGTTTAATGAGGTGGAAGAGAGAATGAGTGACATAGAAGACAAGTTGATGGTAAGGAAGGAAGCTGAGAAAAAAAGAGAAAAACAATTAAGAGCCCATGAGAAATGGTTTAGGGAAAGAAATGATAGCTTGAGAAGGAAGAATATACCTCTAATTGGGATTTTAAAAGAGGCTGAGAGAGAGGGAGAGAGGACCACAAAGTGTATTTGAACAAAACATACCTGATAACTTCCCATATCTGGGGAAGGAAACAAGCATTCACATCCAAGAGATAGAGGGCCCCCCAAAATCAATAAAAACCATTCAACACCTCAAAATTTAATAGTGAAACTTGGAAATTTCAAAGATGAAGAGAAAATTCTTAAAGCAGCAAAATACAATAGATTCTTAATTTATATGGGGAGAGATATCAGATTAACAACAGACCTCTCCACAGAGATTTGGCAGGTCAGAAAGGGCTGGCATGATACAGAGAGAGTACTAAATGAGAAGAACATGGAGCCAAGAATGCGTTATCCATCAAGGCTTTCATACAGAATAGATCGAGAGATAAAGCGGCTTCTAGGATAAGCAGAAACGAAAAGAATATGTGACCACCAAACTGGCTCTGCAAGATATATAAGGGAGACCCTGTAAAAGGAAGTCACTGACCAAAGAAACAATCCACAAAAACAGAGAATCTAGGTCATATGATAATACTAAATTCATGTCTTTCAATAGTTACTCTGAATGTGAATGGGATAAATGAACCCACCAAAAGATGCAGGTTACTGGACTCAATAAAAAAGCAAGACCCATCTATATGCTCTCTACAAGAGACTCATTTATTTATTTATTTATTTTCACAATTTTATCTTTTAAAAAAAATTTTTTTATTGGAGTTCAATTTGCCAACATATAGCATAACACCCAGTGCTCATCTCGCCCAGTGCCCCCCCTTAGTGCCCATCACCCAGTCACCCCAACCCTCCGCCCACCTCCCTTTCCACTACCCCTTGATCATTTCCCAGAACTAGGTGTCTGTCATGTTTTGTCACCCTCATTGATAATTTCACTCATTTTTCTCTCCTTTCCCTTTATTCCTTTTCACTAATTTTTATACTCCCCAAATGAATGAGACCATATAATATTTGTCCTTTTCCTACTGACTGATTTAACTCAGCATAATGCCCTCCAGGTCCATCCAGTTGAAGCAAATGGTGGGGATTTGTCGTTTCTGATGCCTGAGTAATATTCCATTGTATACATATACCACATCTTCTTTATCCATTCATCTTTTGATGGACACTGAGGCTCTTTCCACAGTTTAGCTACTATGGACATTGCTGCTATAAACATTGGGGTGCAGGTGTTCCGGCATTTCACAGCATCTGTATCTTTGGAGTAAATCCCCAGCAGTGCAATGGCTGGGTCGTAGGGCAGATCTATTATTAACTCTTTGAGGAACCTCCACACAGTTTTCCAGAGGGGCTGTACCAATTCACATTCCTACCAACAGTGCAAGAAGGTTCTCCTTTCTCCACATCCTCTCCAATATTTGTTGTTTCCTGCCTTGTTAATTTTCCCCATTGTCACTGGTGTGAGATGGTATCTCATTGTGGTTTTGATTTGTATTTCCCTGACGGCCAGTGATACAGAGCATTTTCTCATGTGCTTTTTGGCCATGTCTCTGTCTTCTGTGAGGTTTCTGTTCATGTCTTTTGCCCATCTCATGATTGGATTGTTTGTTTCTTTGCTGTTGAGTTCTTGAATACTAGCCCTTTATCTGATAGGTCTTTTGCAAATATCTTCTCCCATTCAGTAGATTGTCTTTAGTTTTGTGGACTGTTTCTTTTGCTGTGCAGAAGCTTTATCTCTTGATGAAGTCCCAATAGTTCATTTTTGCTTTTATTTCTCTTGCCTTCATGGATGTATCCTGTAAGAAGTTACTGTGGCCAAGTTCAAACAGAGTGTTGCCTGTGTTCTCCTCTAGGATTTTGATGGAATCTTGTCTCACATTTAGATCTTTCATCCATTTTGAGTTTATCTTTGTGTATGGTGCAAGAGAGTGGTCTAGTTTCATTCTTCTGCATGTGGATGTCCAATTTTCCCAGCACCATCTATTGAAGAGACTGTCTTTTTTCCAGTGGAGAGTCTTTCCTGCTTTGTCAAATATTAGTTGACCATAAAGTGGAGGGTCTACTTCTGGATTCTCTATTCTGTTCCATTGATCTATGTGTCTGTTTTTATGCCAGTACGATACTCTCTTGATGACCACAGCTTTGTAGTACAAACTTGAATCTGGCATTGTGATGCCCCCAGCTATGGTTTTCTTTTTTAATATTTCCCTGGCTATTCGGGGTCTTTTCTGATTCCACACAAATCTTAAGATGATTTGTTCCAACTCTCTGAAGAAAGTCCATGGTATTTTGATAGGGATTGCATTAAATGTGTAAATTGCCCTGGGTAACATTGATATTTTCACAATATTAATTCTCCCAATCCATGAGCATGGAATATTTTTCCATCTCCTTGTGTCTTCCTCAATTTCTTTCAGAAGTGTTCTGTAGTTCTTAGGGTATAGATTCTTTACCTCTTTGGTTAGGTTTATTCCTATGTATCTTATGCTTTTGGATGCAATTGTCAATGGGATTGACTCCTTATTTTCTCTTTCTTCAGTCTCACTGTTAGTGTATAGAAATGACACTGATTTCTGGGCATTGATAGATAAAGGATCTATATCTATATCCTAAGAACTACAGAACACTTTTGAAAGAATTTGAGGAAGACATAAACAGATGGAAAAACATTCCATGGTCATGAATTGGAAGAATAAATATCGTGAAAATGTCTATGCTACCCAGGGCTTTCTCTCTCCTGATAAACTTTCTTTGCTGTGAAAACTCATTCCTTAGAGGAAAGAAGTAGAAGAGACTGGTGAAATGGACTAGGTAGAACTGGTGGACCTTGAACCCAATCAGGAAAGATGGCGCCATTACAATGGGGCCCCATATGACGATGATGATCATCATCCTAGGGGTGGTGTTCAGTGTCAGACCTCTTAATTGGGACAGTGAACAACACTGCTGCTGGCATTTTATATGCAGTAGTGAATGAGTGAGCGAGTATAATCATAGCTCACTACTTGCTATTGTTTTTGTTTTAATATTCAACTATATTTGAATTTTAAAAGTTAAATGAAGAATAAACTCAAATATAAAAGCTCTGACTTTGCCCTGTATGTGTGATGACTTCAGTTTGCAAGATAAGTTTAATACTGTAAAAACTACTTAAAAAAAAAATCTCCCCTAGCATTTGTTAGTCCATACCTTGTAATTGATTGCAGCTCTATGTATATGAAACTGTTCATACACCTAGACTGAAATGCTAGGTGTATGTATTGACTTCAGTGTATGACCCTTAATTGTTGAGGTATGAAGTTAAAACTTGTATTTAATTGGCAATCAAATAATTTATTAATTTGCAGAGAAGTGTTGGTCTGTAGTTACGTTAAGTGGGATTCATTGTGATGCCTCTGCATTTTATTGCCTCAACTGTTACTTGAAGATGGCAATGCTATGTAATTTGGCTTGTGGTATCAGTGATAGAAAGGATACCTCTCTAAAGAAGGGGTTTATCATATGCTGCTTCTTGAGGGCTTGCAATTGTAGATTGCATTCTTTCTGTTGTGCCATATCAGTCCTGGTTACATTTTTTTTTTCCTTCTCTTTGGACCATGATAAACTTCAGAGTAGTGACTTCGGGAGCAGGGTAACTTAGAGTGAAGAGACATTTACGTGGAGAAGTTAATTTGCATGTATGAGACAAGAAGGGGTCTTCTTGGTATGTGACCGGCTTACTTTAAACCATTTAACTTATGCTCTGAAGTAACTGTAATTTCATGTTGGTAGTATAGCAAATTATGATGAATAGCTTTAATTGTATGCTGAAAAGTCATGTTCACAAGCTTAAATCTGGAATCAGAATTAAGCAATCTAAATGTATGAATGTCTCCTTATTATACTGACTACAAAGCAAAAAAAAGGAAAGAAAGTAACTAGATCACTATCACACACCATACCAAAAATTTACTCAAAATAGAATAAAACCTTTAATTTTTGATGAGAAACCATAAAGCTGCAAGAAGAAAACACAGGCCATAAACTCCTTGACATTGGTCTTGGTGGTATTTTTTGTAGATCTGATTCCAAAGGCAATGCAATAAAAATGAAAATAAACAAAGTGGACATCAAAGTAAACTGCTTCTGCACAGTGGAGGACATCATCAACATAATAAAAGTCAACCTTTGCAAGACATTTGCAAGTTGTGTATCCAATAATAGATAATGTCTAAAATATAAAAACATTTATACAACTCAATAACAGAAAATTTCTGAATTAAATATGGGCAGATGATCTGAATAGACTCTTTACAAAGAAGACATACGGATTGCCAAAAGGAACATCAAAATATGCTCATTATTCATCATCTGGGAAATCCAAATCAAAACCACAAGAAAATATAACCTCACACCTGTCAGAGTGGTTATCATTTAAAAAATAACAAAAATATGACAAGTGTTGGCAAGGATGTGGTGAAAAGAGAGCCCACATGCGCTGCTGGTGGGAAAGTAATTTGATATAGCCACATAGGAAAACAGTACAGAGGCTCCCCACAATATTAATATTGGAATTTGAGTATGATCCAGCAATTCCACTTCTAAGTATTTATCTGAAGAAAATGAAAACACTCATTCAAAAATAAATATGCACCCCTATGTTCATCAGTGTTATTTATAATAACAAAGATATGGAAACAACCTAAGTGTTCATTGATGGATGAATGAATGAATGAATAAAGAAGATGTTATAAATAATTGAATACTACTCAGCCATAAAAAGAATGATATCTTGCCTTTTATAACATCATGAGTGTACTTTTAGGGTTTTGTGCTAAGATAAGTCAGAGAGATACAATTACTTACTGTATGGTTTCCTTATATATAGAATCTAAACAGCAAAGCAAATTTTCTACAAAACAAAGCAAAACTCATAGAAATAGAGAATAGGTTGGTTGCCAAAAAGAATAGAGTTTGGGGGCTGGGTGGGTGATAGGGATCAAGAGGTACAAACTTACAGTTATAAATACATAAGTCATTGGATGTAATATAAAAATAAATTGTTTTGCCCAGGATACAGTGTATTTTTGTGAATTATTTGTGTGTGCCTGAGAAGAATTGTATTTTGTTGTTTTGGGAAGGGTGTTTTGGGAAGGTCAGTTAGACCACACTGGTTAACTTTAAAGGGTATTTTCACTTGGTATAGGAACTAGTTTCATAGGGTTTTTTTTTTCGTTCAACAAAATATGTATCCTTGTTTGTATGCTTTCTGAGAAGTCTTCTATAATTTGTATTTTTCTTCCTCTTTAGGCAATATGGCCCCACTCCTGTCTGACGATAAGATTTTCTCCTTAGTTTTGGTTACTGTAGATAATGCTGCTATGAACATCGGGGTGCAAATATCCTTTTGAGTTAGTATTTTTGTATTCTTTGGGTAAATACCTAGTAGTGCAATTGCTGGATCATAAAGTATTCTATTTTTAACATTTTGAGTAACATCCACAATGTTTCCAGAGTGGCTGCACCAGTTTGCATTCCCAACAACAGTGCAAGAGGGTTCCTCATTCTCCACATCCTTTCCAATACCTGTTGTTTCTTGTGTTTTGATTTTAGCTATTCTGAGAAGTGTGAGACTCAGCCCCCCCAAAAAAAGGATGAAATCTTGCCATTTGCAAAGACATGGATGGAGCTAGACAGTATTATGCTAAACTAAGTGAATCAGATAAAGACAAATACCATATGATTTCACTCATATGTGGAACTTAAGAAACAAAACAAATGAGCAAAGGGGGAAAAGATAGAGGTAAATCAAGAAACAGACTTAATTATAGAGAACAAACTGTTGCTTACCAGAGGGGAGCTGGATGAGAGAATGAGTTAAATAGGTGATGGGGATTAAGAAGTGCACTTGTGATGTGTACTGAGTGTTTATGGAAGTGTTTAATCACTATACTATACACCTGAAACTTATATTATTACACTTTGTGTTAACTAATTGGAATTTAAATAAAAACTATTAAAAAAAGATTTTCTCCTTGCTGAGTGTTTTTTAGTAGTGTGAATATATTATGCCTAAGAGCGCATATTTGTTTCTATTTTATTTATTATTTATCTTACGTGATATACTCTGAAAATTTTGAGTCTGTGGTGTTTGTTAGTAATTTTAGAAAATTCACAGCTATTATTTTTCAAATATTTCTTTTGTTTTGTTCTCTCTATTCTACTTATGGTATTCCACTGATATGTGTATTATACCATTTGTTATTGTTCCATGGTGCTTGTATGTTCTGTATTGTTTTCCTATTCTTTTTCCTCTTTGTATTTCAGTTTGGGTAATTTCTATTTACTCATCTGCAAGATTAGTGATTCTTTCCTCAACTTTAGAGAGCATACTGATGAGCTAACAAAGACAATCTAATTTCAGAGTTCTGTTTTTCATTTCTAGCATCTCCATTTATTCCTTCTTAGAGTTTCTGTTTTCTGTTCAAGTACTTATGTAAACTTGCATATTTTCTTTCTTTTTTTAGAGCTTTTAACACAGGATTTTGAAGGTATCCCAACCTCAGGATAATAAACATTTCCAGCTCAGATAATTCTATTGTAAGTTGCTGTTCTGTGCATTGTAGGATGCTTAGTATCCATGGTCTTTACCCACTAGATGCCGTAGCACATCTTATGACAATGATAGATACCTCCAGAACATTTCCAAATGTTCCCTGTGGGCAAAATTGCCCCTCCTCTTTTGATAACCAGTGCTTAAACATGTTAAGCATAGTTGTTTTAAATTCCCTTTCTGATATTTCTAACAGCCATGTCATATCTGAGTCTGCTTTGGAAGATTTGCCTCTTCAAATTGTGTTTTTCATGCTTTTTTTGACATGCCACATAGATTTTTTTGTT
This sequence comes from Nyctereutes procyonoides, assembly GCF_905146905.1. Taxonomy (NCBI): domain Eukaryota; kingdom Metazoa; phylum Chordata; class Mammalia; order Carnivora; family Canidae; genus Nyctereutes; species Nyctereutes procyonoides. Next base: position 57,770,873 of record NW_026575125.1, on the reverse strand, counting down.
TAAAGATGAACATTTATAGAGTAGTAAATACTGAGATACTTTTTTTATGTGTCAGGATTAGCATGTTTTTCCTTCTGCTGGGCCTTTAGTGTGGCTGCTTGTGTTGATCTAGTGAGGAGTTGGACTAGGTTTGAAATTTGCTTAGTTCCTATTGTTTCTATGGTTACTGAAATTGGAATTTGTTGCTATGGTTATCTGAGTTGGATTTTATTGTTGCTATGGGCACAAGAGATTTCAAAATCCTCTAGTGATACCTTGTTTTTGTCTCTCCTCTTGAATTTGGATCTTTCTTTTGTTTTGCTTCTCTTAGTCAGTCTCTTGTCATCCTTCCAGCTGTACTCCACTATAATATTTACTGGAGGTTTGTTAGCCTGGTGAGGGGGCAGTTTTTGAAGGGAACAGTCTCTGATGCTCTTTTTAAGCCTTTAGGCAAATATTTTTAACCTGAGTTTTGAGGCATGCTGTTTACAAGTATTCCTATTCCTTCTCCAAATGTAGAAGATTTTAGGGAGGCAAATATGGGTGCAGCTTTTGTGATGGTCTGCATTTCCCTCACTCAGCTGCAGTGGGTTTCTACTAGTGCACTACACTGAAGATTAGGTCTTTTGTTCTGTAGTGCAGATGGAGTGGGGGAGGACATTGGACTATGTTGATTTTGAGTGGCTATTATTGTTCTTTTCTTCCAGCCAGAAACATGGGGGAACTTTCTTAGGTTCCTCTTGTCTTATATCTGGGATTTCAGGTGCAGGGAGGTCTGCAAATAGGTGAGAACACACTTCTGCTGTGGCCCCTTATTCAAATCCATGCTAATTCATGCTCTCATGCTAATCCATGGTTGGCCTTTAGCAGTTCACTAAATATTTCCAGTTTAATCTTCTTAAAGGTTATAAATAATTTGTAATATTTATTCTGGGTATACAATGATCCAGTCCTGTTTTTATCTTCAGGCAACTCTCTCCAGATTTCAGGTCAGTTGTCTGTCCTTTGACTTCAATTAACTGATAGGTTCAAGAAGAGTTGTTAATTTACATTTTGTCCAGCATTTTTCTTGTTCCACTGATCAACATGATCTTTCCATATTCCTATAATCCTCTGTGTGTAATCAAAAACTACTGCTAATAAACTTTTAAAGTCATTTAAATAATAAAAATTACCTTATATATTTACCCATGCACTTATCATTTTGTGGAATCTTTATTCCTTTATGTAGATCCATATTTCCACCTGGCATCATTTTCCTTATGTCTGAACAACTTCATTTAACATTTTTTGTAGTGTGGATCTGCTGCTGATGTATGTCTGAAAAAGTTTTCATTTCACCATTTTTTAAAAATATTTTTTTCCAGGTAAAGATATATAGGCTGACAGTTTTTCCTCTTCCAGTAGTTGTATTAGGGTAATCCAGAGAAAAAGAGCCAATATAATTTGCAAGATATTGAAGAAAGGTCACAGAGTTATAGGTTGTTTTTGCCCAGGGGAAGCTAGTCTTTGCTCTATTAAGGCTCCAACTGGTTGGATGAAGCCCAACTAATTATGGAGGGCAGACTCCTTTACTCAAAGTTCCCCAATTTAAATGTTGATCTCATTCGAAAAATATCCTCACAGAAAGATTATCAAGGATAATCTTCAACCAAATACGTGTCAATTTGGTTGACAAATTTAACAATCACAGTACTTTAAAAATGTTGATGTACAATCTTATTTGCATTTTTTTCCCAATGAGACATCTACTGTCATCTTTGTATTTGTTCTTCCATATGTAATGTCTTTTTTCCTCTGGTTGTTGTTAAGAAATTTTTCACTTGTTTTTAATAATATGGTTAAATGCCTTGGTTTATATTTCTTCACATTTTCATGCCTAGGGTTTCCTAGGCTTCGTGGATCTATTTTTTATCAAATTTAGATAACTTTTAGCTATTATCATTCAAACTTTTTCCTTTATCTTTTCTTTTCCTTCTAGGACTCAAATTCCATATACACTATGCCTCTTGAAGATTTCCCTCAGTTTACTGATGCTTTGTTCTTTTTCAACAACTTTTTTCCCTATGTTTTACCTCAGATAGTTTCTACTGCCATATTATCAAGTTTACTTTTCTATTCTTTAAAGCTTTATCTGTTAATTCCATTTAGTGTATTTTTACATTGGTTATTGTAGTTTTCATGTCTAGAAGTTTGAATTGTTTATTTTTTAGTTTGTTTTTAAAGAGGGGGAAGGGGCAGAGGGAGAAGGAGAGAGAGAGTCTTAAGCAGGCTTCACGTGGAATGTGACACAGGCTCCATCTCACAACCCTGAGATCATGACCTGAGCCGAAATCAAGAATCGGACACTTAACTGACTGAGCCACACAGGCACCCCGGAATTTTTTTTTAAATAATCTGTATCTCTATTTAACTTTTTGCATATATAGAATGCAGTTCAAATAACTTGAATCTTCTTGTCTGCTAATTCTTAAGTCTGTAAGTTCTGGTAAATTTCAATTAAATTGTTTTTTTCTTCATAATGGTCACTTTTTTCTTTGCATTCCTGGTATTTTGTTATTTATTTATTTATTTATTTATTTATTTATTTATTGCATTCCTGGTATTTTGTATTGGATTGCTGACATTGTGGTTTATACCATTTACATTATGGATATTTTTGTATTTCATTAAATATTATTGAGCATTGCTCTGAGATGTGGTTAAAAATACATGGAACCAGTTTGGGCCTTTATGGTTCTGTTTTTATTATTTGTTATGTGGTACCAGAACACTCTTTAGTCTAAGGATAATTATTTCTTACTCCTGAGACAAGACTCTTCTGAATAATTTTCCTTCTACTCCATAAATTATGTGTTGTTCCAGTCTAGTTGGAAAAGGCATTATTTCTGACTGATGCTAGGTACTTTTCTTTCAGATTTTTTCATGTGGTTCTTTTCCCTGCTTTTGGGTATTTCACTCACATGTAAGCATTGATCCGCAATCTGCTACATACTTAAGAGAAACACTCTTAATCACGGTTATTCTCTCTGTTTGCAGCTAGCTCTCTCTTTTTTATTTTGTCCAGCAAACTGTAGTTACTTTGATTTCCCCTAACTCTTAGCTTCATTGTTTCAACTCTAGGAGTCCCTGTGGCACTGCCTGGATTCCCATTACTACACTGAGGCATGGAAACTCTCTCAGGGAACTAAACTGAGACAATTATTGGGTTCATTTTATTTGCTTTATGAGTCTCAGGTATAACTTTCTTTCAAGGTCTAATTTATTTTTTAAATAATTGTTTCACACATTTTTCCTGTTTTTAAAAAATTATTTCAGAAAAGAAGGTAAATCTGGTCTGTAGTACTCCATTTTGTCCCAAAGCACAAGTCTCATAAAGTAGTTCTTTGTGTGTATTATAATCCATATTTATTTTTTAAAAACACTTCAGACAACTGGATTTGCTTACAGTAAAAGCACTAGCAGAGCCCAGAGGATCAAGAAATCCACCCAAATCTTCCCACAGAAGTGATGCCAGAACAGGAGGTGAGAAAAACCCACCTCTCAGTCAGTAGCAGTGGAACATTCTACTTGTGCCAGAGAATACAGTTGAGTCCAGTCCTTTCTACAGCTATGACTACTGTAATATGTGGGCCAATCTTCCCGAAATAGCAGAAACATATCAACCAGTCAGGCCAACTAGCTCATGTATCAAACTCACCAGCAGCAGGTCCTATTAGCACCAAGGATGATAGTAAGCCTAGAATATCCCATCTCTTCATCCAAAGTGATAGCCATGAAGACCCAGCAGTACTCGGCCTTCCATGAAATGGCAAAAGAAGAACATGGCTAAATGTCTCCTAGATTCCCATTAATGAATGGCAGAATTCAAACAAGTCTACCAAATCCTGGCCCTTCCCAGTGGCATAAAATGAATCAGAATCAGGCCAATAGTTTTTGAACTTCCACCCACCCAGACATTGTGACTCTTGATCTTCCAGTCATTGGAAGGTGGTATAAATAATTGCTTCCCTTACCTGGTGCCATTGGTATATATAGAACAGAAAAAAAAAAAAAAAAGAACAGGGAGCTCACTGGTATTGGGTGGCTGGAAAGTAGCCCAGGGGAAATTTTCTTTTTCTCCTGGTATTGGTATCCTCTATCCCTCACCTAATGACACCAATAGCCCAGGGCAAAACCTCCCACACCCAGCCCAGCTGTTAACTTAATGCTGAATTTATAGCCACCAGAACTTTGAGACATTAAATTTCTGCTCAAGCCACCCAATTTACAGTACTTCCTTATGGCAGCCCTAGAAAATTAATACAAATCTTGATTGAGAAAATATAATCAATCATGCCAACATGATGTTGAATATAAATTAGATGCTGGAATTTTATAACAAGAATTTTTTATAAACCTGTTTTTCTGAGATATACCTCACATAGCACATAATTCATCCTTCTAAAATGTGCTTTTCAGTGTTTTTTAAATATATGCACAAGGTTGTACAACCATTACCACAATCTAAGTTTGGAACATTTCTTAAAACCTCAAAAGAAGGGATCCCTGGGTGGCGCAGCGGTTTGGCGCCTGCCTTTGACCCAGGGCGCGATCCTGGAGACCCAGGATCGAATCCCACGTCGGGCTCCCAGTGCATGGAGCCTGCTTCTCCCTCTGCCTGTGTCTCTGCCTCTCTCTCTCTCTCTCTGTGTGACTATCATAAATAAATAAAAAATAAAAAAAAAAAAAAAAAAAAAAAACCTCAAAAGAAACCCATATTTATGGGAATTCAACCATCATCTATATTTAACCCACGACACAAGAAATCATAAATCTACTTTATGCATTCATAAAGTTGCCTGTTATGGACAGTTCATATAAATTAAATCATCTAATATTTCACCTTTTGTTAGTTGGCTTTTTCCACCTAGCATGATGTTTGTTTGTTTATTTATTTATTTCTTATTTTATTTATGTGTTCATGAAAGACACACACACACACACACACACACACACACAGAGAGGCAGAGACACAGGCAGAGGGAGAAGCAGGTTCCATGCAGGGAGCCCTACGTGGGACTCGATTCCAGGTCTCTAGGATCAGGCCCTGAACTAAAGGTAGCACTAAACCACTGAGCCACCTGGGCTGCCCTAGCATAATGTTTATAAGCATCATCCACATTGCATTATGTATTAATATTTCGTTCCTTTTATTGATGAATAATGTCCCACTATATGGATATACCATATTTTTATCAATATGTCAAATAATGGACATTCTGTTTGTTTCCACGTTTAACCATTATCAATAATTCTACTATGTGTAAAAATTTTTGAATAGATGAATCTCTTTATCTATTTTGGGTTTATATTTAAGAGTGGAATTGGTGGATCATATGATAATTCTATATTTAATGTTTTAATAAACTTCCAAAATGTTTTTTTTACAGTGGCTGCACACATTTGCATTTACACTAGCAATATGTGGTGATCCAACTGATATGAACACAAATTTTAAAGCTTTCATCATAAAAATGTTTCAACAGTAACTAAAATTCTCTTGAAACAAATGAAAACTTAGAAAGTATTGTTTAAAAATGAAACTTATAACAAAGGACAATGTGGACATTCTAGAAGTGAATATAATGAACAAATAAAATATTTCTTGATTAGCTTGACAGTAAAGTGGCAGTGACAGAATGAAATCAGTAAACCGATGGACAGAACAATCAAATTACTCAACCTGAAAAAGCAAAAAGAAAACAGATTGAAAAAAATTAACAAGACCTTAGGGTCCTGTGAGACAACAAAAGATCCAACATTCATATCATGAAAATTTCACATGAATATGGAAAAGTGAGATAAACATATTTTATTTTTTTAGAGATTTATTTATTTATTCATTCAGAGAGAGAGAGAGAGAGAGAGAGAGAGACAGGCAGAGGGAGAAGCAGACCCCATGCAGGGAGCCCGATGCGGGACTCGATCCTGGGTCTCCAGAATTACGCCCTGGGCTGCAGGCGGCGCTAAACCACTGCGCCACTGGGGCTGCCCAGATAAAAATATTTTAAAATAGTTGTCTATGGGAACACCCAAATACATGAAACAGTTAAAACAATCATAAAGGATGTAGTCAGTAGTAATACAATAATAAATAATAGCAAGGAACTATACCACCCCACATACATCAAAAAGATCACCCAACTAAAAAATCAACAAGAGGGACAAATGGTGGAATAATAAGGGACCTGATTTCATCTGGTCCCTTGAATTTAGCTAGATAAGTATCAAACCACTCTGAACACCCATGAGTTCAACCTGAGATAGAAGAAAAGAATTGCTGGAACTCTACAAGTAGTAAAGTGACCATTTTCTGCAAGGTAGGAGGTGTGGAGAAATGAATCTGAAGTGATACACTGGGAGGACCGGAAGCCTCCATAAGCAGGCTAAGGGAAAGTGATATAGCCACAGAGGGCAAAATCAGAACCCTTAGAAATCTGCTCTAGTGAGAGACATACCTGCTTGAAAGGTGCTCAGGTGGTGAAATGCACAGTGTGGTCTCATGATGCCCGGAGTCAGAGAAAGAATGGAGATGCCTAAGCTGGCAGAGTTCCGAAACATTGAAGCAGAAAACTGGTTAGGGTCAGCAAGCCCAGGATGGGGCTTTCAGCTTTGTTTGACATAAATCATGAGCCTTAGTCTGATCGAGTGAATGATCTTCATGTGGAGCCCTTCCATATTCCCTGGGAGGGTCAGAGGGGGTGCACACGCGACTGGGGGACAGCCCTCGGTGCGGAGACCCTGTAAAGAACAGTAATGGAGCAACCCTTCACCTTCCCCCACCCCAGGATTGGTATGGTCCGCGCTGCAGTAGTCTGTAGAGTTTGGCAACCACAAAAGTGACAATTTCTTATCCCCGAGGGTTTACTGAAGAGAGAGAAGTAACCACATATTTACAGCTCTGGGGCTGAAGATCAGAGCATGGCCATTTTTGTTTTGGTCCTCTAAAGAGCTGGAAAAAGCCTTCAGGGAACAAAAGCCTTGCAGAGCAACCAGAAAGAACTTACATTGAGCCTGGACCCCTAGCAAAGGGCAGTGCAGCCCCACCCAGGCAAAGACACTCCGGCGTCAGTGCAACAGGTCCCTCCCCTAGAAGACCAGCTGGAAGAATAGGGAAACAGAAAACGTATAGACCTCAGAATTGCAAAACTCCACAGCTATGGGAAAATAGTATATAGAATTTTGTGGTTTCTTCTCATGATTCATATATCACTCAGTTAAAAATTTTTATTTCTTTTTGAGTTGTTTATTTAAGATTTTATTTATTTATTTGAGACAGAGAGAGCATGAGCAGAAGGGAGGGGAAGAGGGAGAAGCAGACTCCCTGCTGAACAGGGAGCCTGATGTGGGACTCAATACCAGGACCCAGGGATCATGACCTGAGCTGAAGGCAGATGCTCAACCAACTGAGCTACCCAGAGGCCCAAATTTTTCCATTTCTTTTTTTCTTTTCATTTTTCCCTTTCAAACTAGTTTCTTGGTTTATCAACTCTTTGATTTTAAGTCTTTTTTTAACTTCTAATTTTTATATTAACAATTTATACATATATTCTTCATATTCGGCTTCTTTTCATTCTATCCAATTTTATTTTTGTATATATATTTTTTATTTTGTATATATACATATATATGTATATATATTTGTATATATTATATATAATATATATTTGTGTATATATGTGTATATATATTATATGTGTATTATATGTGTATATATTATATGTGCATGTGTGTATTATATGTGTATATATTATATGTGCGTGTGTATATATATATATATATATATAGTTTGCTTTCCTTATAATTTTGGAATTTAGTGTCTTTTATTTTTATTTATTTATTTTTAATTTAATTTAGTGTCTTTTAAACAGACCAAACTATACCAAGGACCAAGTGGATCACCCTGTTTTGTCCACTTTGTGAGATTATATTCTCTAGCCCCAACTTTTCTCTCTTTTTTCTTTCCCCTTTTTTCTTTTTCTTTTAATTTTGGTTTCTGACATCCTTGGATTTGTCTAGTAGGTATTTCAACTTGGGTTGTGGTTGATATTTTTTATTTTGTTCACCTGTTCACCAGTTCTTCTCTGGGCAAAATGACTAGAAGGAGGAATTCACAACAAAAGAAAGAACCAAAGGTTCTTTCTATATCTATGCCACAAATCAAATCGATATGGATATAAGTAAAATGTCAGAGCTGGAAATCAGGATAACAATTGTAAAGTTACTAGCTGGTCTTGAAATAAGTATAAAAGACACTAGAGAATCTCTTAGTGTAGAAATGACATCTAATCAGGCCGAAATAATAAATGCTCCAACTGACAAGCAGTATATAGTGGATCCTCTAACAGCTAGGGAAAATGAGACAAAAGGGAGAGAAAGTGGCATTGAAGACAAGTTGATGGAAAGAAAGGAAGCCAAGGAAAAGAGAAAAACTAGTGGACCATGAGGCAAAGCTTCAATAATTAACAATGTCATAAAATGAAACAATATCAGAAGTATTGGAGTGCCTGGGGCAAAGAAGTAAAAAGAGGACCAGAAGGTATACTTGAGAAAATCAAGCCTGAGAACTTCCCTAATCTGGGGAAGGAAACAAGCATTTATATCCTAGAGGAAGAGGGACCTCTCCACAAATCAATAAAAATAGGTCGACACTCTGACATAATGGTGAAACTTGCAAATTTCAGAGATAAAGAAAAAATACTGAAAGTAGCTTGAGGCAAGAGGTTCCTTATCTATATGGGTAGGAACATCACACTGGCAGCAGAACTTTCCATGAAGACCTGGCAGACCGGAAAGGGCTGCAGGATATATTCAAGGTACTAAATGAGAGGAACATACAGCCAAGAATACTTTATCCAGCAAGGCTGTCATTCAGAATGGAAGGAGAGATAAAGAGCTTCCAAGATAGGCAGAAACTGAAGGAATATGTGACCACCAAGCCAATCCTTCAAGAAATATTAACGGGGATCCTGTAAACAGAGAGAGCCCAGGAGTAACATAAACAAGAACGAACCAGAGACAATCTATAGAAACAGGGATTTTACAGATAATACAATGGCAATAAATTCATGTGCTTCAATAGTTACTCTGAATGTAAATGGGATAAATGCTCCAATCAAAGGGCACAAGGCATCAGATTTGATAAAAAAGCAAGACCCATCCAAATGCTGTCTACAAGAGACTCATTTTAGATGTAATGAAATCCCCAGACTAAAAGCAAGGGGGCAGAGAATGATCTATCCTGCTAATGGACCTCAAAAGAAAACTGGAGTAACAATCCTCATATCAGACAAATTAGACTTTAAAACAAAGACTGTATTAAGGGATGAATAGGGACATTATATTATCCTTAAAGGTCAATCGAAGAAGAAGATCTAATAACTATAAATACTTATGCTCCTAACTTGGGAGCAGCCAATTGCAAAATTAATTAATTACCAAATTAAAGACACATATTAATAATAACACAATTATAGTAGAGAACTTCAACACCCCACTCATAAAAATAGACATATTATATAAGCAGAAGATCAACAACAACAACAACAACAAAAACCCAAGAGCTTTGAATGACACACTGGACCAGATACACTTCACAGATATATAAAGAGCATTGCATCCTAAAACAACAGAATACACATTCTTCTCCAGTGCACATTGAACTTTCTCTAGAATAGATAACATACTGGGTCACAAATCAGATCTCGACAGATACTAAAAGATTGGGATTATTCCCTACATATTTTCAGATCACAATGCATTGAAACTTGACCTCTACCACAAGAGGAAATATGGAGGAACTCAAACACTTGGAATTTAAAGAGCATCCTATTAAAGAATGAATACGTCAACCAGGAAACTAAAAAAATAATTTTAAAATTTCATAGAAATGAATGAAAATGAAAACAAAACTGTTCAAATCCTTTGGGATACTGCAAAGGCAGGCCTAAGAGGGAAGTATATTGCAATACAAACCTCTCTCAAAAAATTAGAAAATTCTCAAATACAGAAGCTAACCTTACACCTAATGGAGCTGAAGAAAGAATAGCAAATGAAGCCCAAACTAAGCAGGAGATGAGAAATAAAAAGATTAGAGCAGAACTCAATGAAATAGAAACCAGATCAGTAGAATAGATCAATGAAACTAGAAGCTGATTCTTTGAAAGAATTAATAAGGTAGATAAAAGATAAACCCCTAGCCAGCTTTATTGAAAAGAAATGAAATAGGACCCAAATTAATAAAATCATGAATGAAAGAGGAGAGGTAATGACAAACACCAAGGAATATCCAAAGATTTTAGGAATGCATTATGAGCAGTTACATGCCAACAAATTAGGCAATCTGGACGAAATGGATGCATTCCTGGAAACTTATAAACTACCAAAACTGAAACAGGAAGAAACAGAAAACCTCAACAGACCAATAACTAGCAAGGAAATGGAAGCAGTCATCAAAAATCTCTCAACCTCAAGAATCCAAGGCCAGATGGTGTCCCAGGAGAATTCTACCAAACATTTAAAGAAGAACTAATAAATATATACATATTTCTGTTCAAAAAGTAAAAATGGAAGGAAAACTTCCAAACTCCTTCTATGAGGCCAGCATTATCTTGATCCCAAAACCAGAGACCCCCACCAAAAAGAGAATTGTAAACCAATATACCAGATGAACATGGATGCCAAAATACTCACCAAGATAACAGCCAGTAGGATCCAACAGTAAATTAAAAAGATTATTCACCAGGACCAAGTGGGATTTATTCCTGGGATGCAAAGTTGGTTCAACATTTGCAAATCAATTATTGTGATACATCACATTAATAAAATACGAACCATACGATCCTCTCAATTGGTGTAGAAAAAACATTTGACGAAATATAACATCCTTTCTTGATTAAAACTCTTCAAAGTGTACAGATAGAGGGAACATACCTCAATATCATAAAAGCCATATATTGAAACACCACAGCAAACATCATTATCAATGGGAAAAGCTGAGAACTTTCTCCCTAAGGCCAGGAACATGATAGGGATGCCCACTCTCACCACTGTTGTTCAACATAGTACTAGAAGTCCTAGCCTCAGCAATCAGACAACTAAAAGAAATAAAAGGTGCCCAAATTGTAAAAGAAAATCCAAAGTCTCTTTGTAGATGACATGATACTGTACATAGAAAACCCAAAAGACCACCCCAAAATTGCTAGAAGACATACAGCAATTTAGCAATGTGGCAGGATACAAAATCAATGCACAGAAATCAGTTGAATTTTTTTTCAGTTGAATTTTTATGCACATTGTTAGTGTGAAGACTAACAGAGACTGAAGAAAGAGAAATTAAGGAATTTATCCCATTTATAATTGCATTCAACACCATAAGATACCTTGGAATAAAGCTGAGAAAACAAGTAAAGGATCTGTACTCTAAAAACTACAGAACATTTATGAAATAAATTGAGGAAGACACAAAGAGATAGAAAACCACTCCATGCTCATGGATTAGAAGAATAAATATTGTGAAAATGTCTATGTTACACAGAGCAATTTACACATTCAATGCAATCCCCATTTACACATTCAATATGCCATGGACATTTTTCACAGAGCTGGAACAAATAATTCTATGATTTGTATAGAACTAAAAGAGACCCAAATATCCAGAGGAATGTTGAAAAAGAAAACCAAATCTTGTGGAATCACAATGCTCAGCTTCAAGCTGTATTTCAAAGCTGTATTCATCAAGACAGTATGGTACTGGCACAAAAGCAGATACATAGATCAATGGAACAGAATAGAGAACCCAGAAATGGGCACTCAATTCTATGGTCAACTAATCTTTGACAAAGCAGGAAAGAATATCTCGTGCGAAATGGACAGTCTTTTCCCTAAATGGTGCTGTGAAAATTGGACAGCCACATGCAGAAGAATGAAACTAGATCATTCTCTTACATCATACACAAAGATAAACTCTAAATGGATGAGAGACCTAATTATGATAAAAGAATCCATCAATGTCCTAGAGAATACAGGCAGCAACATCTTCAACCTTGGCCGAAGCAACTTCTTGCTAGACACATCTCCAAAGGCATGGGAAACAAAAGCAAAAATGAAATATTGGAATTTCATCAAAGTAAAAAGCTTCTGCACAGCAAAATTTTCTTTGCTATTTAGATTCCATATATAAGGAAATCATACAGTAATTGTATTTCTCTGATTTATTTTACTGAGCACAAAACCCTGTAAGTCCATTCATGATGTTATAAATGTCAAAATATCATTCTTTTCATGGCTGTGGAGTATTCAATTATATAAAACATCTTTATTCATTCGTCCATCAATGAACACTTAGGTTGTTTCCATATCTTTGCTATTTTAAATAACACTGATGAACATAGGGGTGCATATCTATTTTTGAATTAGTGTTTTCATTTTCTTCAGATAAATACTTAGAAGTGGAATTGCTGGATCATATGCTAATTCCAAATATTAGCAGGGAAATACAAATCAAAAGCATAATGAGAAACAACCTCACACTAGTCAGAATGGCTAAAATTGAGGTCAGGAAGCAGCAGATGTTGGTGAGGATGTAGAGAAAGGAGAACTCTCTTACACTGTTGGTGGGAATGCAAGCTGGTACAGCCACTCTGGAAAACAGTGTGGAGATTCCTCAAGAAGTTAAAAACAGAGCTACCCTATCACCCAGCAATTGCACTAACAGGTATTTACCCCAATGATAAAAATGTAATGATCTAAAGGGAAATATGCACTCCAATGTTTATAGCAGCAATGTCCACAATAACAAACTATGGAAAGGGCCAAGATGTCCATTGACAGATGAATGGGTAAAAAAGATGTTTATATATATACAATGGAATATTACTCAGCCATCAGAAAGGATGAATACCTACCATTTACATCGACATGGGTGGAACTGGAGGATATGCTTAGTGAAATAAGTCAGTCAGAGAAGGACAATTATCTTATGGTTTCACTCATGAGTAGAATATAAGAAACAGTATAGAGGATCATAGGGGAAGGGAGGGAAAACTGAATAGGAAGTCATCAGAGAAGGAGACAAATCATGAGGGACTCAAACTGAGGATTGCTAGAATGGAAGTAGGTGGGAGGATTGGATAAATGGGTGATGGGCATTACAGAAGGAACATAAGGTGATGAGCATTGGGTGTTATATCCAACTGATAAACAATTGAACTCTGCATGTGAAATTAAAGATACACTATGTGTTGGCTAATTACATTTAATTAAAAAAGACAAAATACCTTTAAAACAGGTCATCAGAAATGGTGCATACCTATAGAGAAAAAACCATGTGAATAATAGTCAATTTCTGCTCTGTTTAGGAGTTCGGCAATCTTTCAAGTCCATGAATTCTATATCTGGAAAGACTATCCTTTAGAGAAGGGTGTGGGGATGGGGTAACTGGGTGATGGGCACTAAGGAGGGCACTTGATAGAATGAGCACTGGGTATTAAAATATATGTTGGCAAATTTAATTTAAATAAAATACTTTTAAAAATGAGATGCGCAGCTAGGCATGTGAGGACATCAGAATAAAGAGATGATATGCAGTGAAAAAAGACTATCCTTTAGGAATGAAGAAGGAATAATAAAATCCTCATATGAAGGATGCTAAGAGACTTTATCACTAGTAAACCTATTATTAAAGAATAGTTATATTGTTTTCTGAAATAGGAAGGAAATGGTAACAGCAGAAATCTTAGACCTTCAAAAAGACAGGAAGAACATCAGAATGGAATAAAATTGGGTAATTATAATTAAATGTTAATCTCATGAATTTCCTAAGTCATTTTTAAGAAATTTTTTTAATAAATTAATTTTTCTTGGTGTTCAATTTACCAACATACAGAATAACACCCAGTGCTCATCCCGTCGAGTGTCCCCCTCAGTGCCCGTCACACATTCACCCCCACCCCCCGCCCTCCTCCCACTCCACCACCCCTAGTTCATTTCCCAGAGTTAGAAGTCTTTATGTTCTGTCTCCCTTTCTGATATTTCCCACACATTTCTTCTCCCTTCCCTTATATTCCCTTTCACTATTATTTATATTCCCCAAATGAATGAGAACATACACTGTTTGTCCTTCTCCGATTGACTTACCTCACTCAGCATAATACCCTCCAGTTCCATCCACGTTGAAGCAAATGGTGGGTATTTGTCGTTTCTAATGGCCGAGTAATATTCCATTGTATACATAAACCACATCTTCTTTATCCATTCATCTTTCGATGGGCACCGAGGCTCCTTCCACAGTTTGGCTATTGTGGACATGGCTGCTAGAAACATCGGGGTGCAGGTGTCCCCGCGTTTCATTGCATCTGAATCTTTGGGGTAAATCCCTAACAGTGCGATTGCTGGGTCGCAGGGCAGGTCTATTTTTAACTCTTTGAGGAACCTCCACACAGTTTTCCAGAGTGGCTGCACCAGTTCACATTCCAACCAACAGTGGAAGAGGGTTCCCTTTTCTCCGCATCCTCTCCAACATTTGTGGTTTCCTGTCTTGTTAATTTTCCCCATTCTCACTGGTGTGAGGTGGTATCTCATTGTGGTTTTGATTTGTATTTCCCTGATGGCAAGTGATGCAGAGCATTTTCTCATGTGCATGTTGGCCATGTCTATGTCTTCCTCTGTGAGATTTCTCTTCATGTCTTTTGCCCATTTCATGATTGGATTGTTTGTTTCTTTGGTGTTGAGTTTAAGAAGTTCTTTATAGATTTTGGAAACTAGCCCTTTATCTGATATGTTATTTGCAAATATCTTCTCCCCTTCTGTAGGTTGTCTTTGAGTTTTGTTGACTGTATCCTTTGCTGTGCAAAAGCTTCTTATCTTGATGAAGTCTCAATAGTTCATTTTTGCTTTTGTTTCTTTTGCTTTCATGGATGTATCTTGCAAGAAGTTACTGTGGCCAAGTTCAAAAAGGGTGTTGCCTGTGTTCTCCTCTAGGATTTTGATGGAATCTTGTCTCACATTTAGATCTTTCATCCATTTTGAGTTTATCTTTGTGTATGGTGCAAGAGAGTGGTCTAGTTTCATTCTTCTGCATGTGGATGTCCAATTTTCCCAGCACCATTTATTGAAGAGACTGTGTTTCTTCCAATGGATCGTCTTTCCTCCTTTATCGAATATTAGTTGACCATAAAGTTCAGGGTCCACTTCTGGGTTCTCTATTCTGTTCCATTGATCTATGTGTCTGTTTCTCTGCCAGTGCCACACTGTCTTGATGACCACAGCTTTGTAGTACAACCTGAAATCTGGCATTGTGATGCCCCCAGATATGGTTTTCTTTTTTAAAATTCCCCTGGCTATTTGGGGTCTTTTCTGATTCCACACA
This sequence comes from Nyctereutes procyonoides, assembly GCF_905146905.1. Lineage (NCBI taxonomy): Eukaryota > Metazoa > Chordata > Mammalia > Carnivora > Canidae > Nyctereutes > Nyctereutes procyonoides. Next base: position 57,755,485 of record NW_026575125.1, on the reverse strand, counting down.
AATCTTAAAATAGTTTGTTCTAAGTCTCTGAAGAAAGTCCACGGTATTTTGATAGGGATTGCATTGAACGTGTAAATTGCCCTGGGTAACATTGACATTTTCACAATATTAATTCTTTCAATCTATGAGCATGGAATATTTTTCCATCTCTTTGTGTCTTCCTCAATTTCTTTCAGAAGTGTTCTATAGTTTTTAGGGTATAGATCCTTTACCTCTTTGGTTAGGTTTATTCCTAGGTATCTTATGCTTTTGGGTGCAATTGTAAATGGGATTGACTCCTTAATTTCTCTTTCTTCAGTCTCATTGTTAGTGTATAGGAATGCCACTATTTCCTGGGCATTGATTTTGTATACTGCCACGCTACTAAATTGCTGTATGAGTTCTAGCACTCTTGGGGTGGAGGCTTTTGGGTTTTCTATGTAGAGTATCATGTCATCGGCGAAGAGGGAGAGTTTGACTTCTTCTTTGCCAATTTGAATGCCTTTAATGTCTTTTTGTTGTCTGATTGCTGAGGCTAGGACTTCCAATACTATGTTGAATAGCAGTGGTGAGAGTGGACATCCCTGTCTTGTTCCTGATCTTAGGGGAAACGCTCCCAGTGCTTCCCCTTTGAGAATGATATTTGCTGTGGGCTTTTCGTAGATGGCTTTTAAGATGTCAAGGAAATTTCCCTCTATCCCTACACTCTGAAGAGTTTTGATCAGGAATGGATGCTGTATTTTGTTAAATGCTTTCTCTGCATGTAATGAGAGGATCATATGGTTCTTGGTTTTTCTCTTGCTGATATGATGAATCACATTGATTGTTTTACGAGTGTTGAACCAGCCTTGTGTCCCGGGGATAAATCCTACTTGGTCATGGTGAATAATTTTCTTAATGTGTTGTTGGATCCTATTGGCTAGTATCTTGTTGAGAATTTTTGCATCCATGTTCATTAGGGATATTGGTCTGTAATTCTCCTTTTTGGTGGGGTCTTTTTCTGGTTTTGGAATTAAGGTGATGCTGGCCTCATAGAATGAATTTGGAAGTACTCCAACTCTTTCTATCTTTCCAAACAGCTTTAGTAGAATAGGTATGATTTCTTCTTTAAACATTTGATAGAATTCCCCTGGGAAGCCATCTGGCCCTGGACTCTTGTTTCTTGGGAGGTTTTTCATGACTTCTTCAATTTCCTCCCTGGTTATTGGCCTGTTCAGGTTTTCTATTTCTTCGTGTTCCAGTTGTGGTAGTTTGTGGCTTTCCAGGAATGCGTCCATTTCTTCTAGATTGTCTAATTTATTGGCGTAGAGCTGTTCATAATATGTTTTTAAAATCGTTTGTATTTCCTTGGTGTTGGTAGTGATCTCTCCTTTCTCATTCATGATTTTATTAATTTGGGTCTTCTCTCTCTTCTTTTTAATAAGGTTGGCTAATGGTTTATCTATCTTATTAATTCTTTCAAAGAACCAACTCCTGGTTCTATTGATCTGTTCCACAGTTCTTCTGGTCTCAATTTCGTTGAGTTCTGCTCAAATTTTAATTAACTCTCTTCTTCTGCTGGGCGTCGGGTCGATTTGCTGCTTCTTCTCTAGCTCCTTTATGTGTAAGGTTAGCTTTTGTACTTGAGTTCTTTCCAGTTTTTGAATGGATGCATGTATTGCGATATATTTCCCCCTCAGGACTGCTTTTGCTGCATCCCAAAGATTTTGAACAGTTGTATCTTCATTCTCATTAGTTTCCATGAATCTTTTTTAATTCTTCCTTAATTTCCTGGTTGACCCTTTTATCTTTTAGCAGGATGGTCCTTAACCTCCACGTGTTTGAGGTCCTTCAAACTTCTTCTTGTGATTGAGTTCTAATTTCAAGGCGTTATGGTCTGAGTATATGCAGGGGACGATCCCCATCTTTTGGTATCGGTTCAGACCCGATTTGTGATCCAGTATGTGGTCTATTCTGGAGAAAGTTCCATGTGCACTTGAGAACAATGTGTATTCAGTTGAGTTTGGATGTAAAGTTCCGTAGATATCTGTGAAATCTATCTGGTCCGGTGTATCATTTAAAGCTCTCGTTTCTTTGGAGATGTTGTGGTTAGAAGACCTATCGAGGGTAGAAAGAGCTAGATTGAAGTCACCAAGTACAAGTGTATTATTATCTAAGTATTTCTTCACTTTGGTTAATAATTCATTTAAGTATTTGGCATCTCCCACATTCGGAGCATATATATTGAGGATTGTTAAGTCCTCTTGCTGGATAGATCCATTAAGTATGATACAGTGTCCCTCTTCGTCTCTCACTACAGTCTTCGGGGTAAATTTTAGTTTATCTGATATAAGGATGGCTACCCCTGCTTTCTTTTGAGGACCATTTGAATGGTAAATGGTTCTCCAACCTTTTATTTTCAGGTTGTAGGTGTCCTTCTGTCTAAAATGAGTCTCTTGTAGACAGCAAATAGATGGGTCCTGCTTTTTTATCCAGTCTGAAACCCTGCGCCTTTTGATGGGGTCATTAAGCCCGTTCACGTTCAGAGTTACTATGGACAGATATGAGTTTAGTGTCATCATGTTATCTATTTAGTCTTTGTTTTTGTGGATTGTTCCACTGAACTTCTTCTTAAAGGGGAATTTTAAGAGTCCCCCTTAAAATTTCTTGCAGAGCTGGTTTGGAGGTCACATATTCTTTCAGTTCCTGCCTGTCTTGGAAGCTCTTTATCTCTCCTTCCATTTTGAATGAGAGCCTTGCTGGATAAAGTATTCTTGGTTGCATGTTCTTATCATTTAGGACCCTGAATATATCCTGCCAGCCCTTTCTGGCCTGCCACGTCTCTGTGGAGAGGTCTGCTGTTACCCTAATATTCCTCCCCATGAAAGTCAGGGACTTCTTGTCTCTTGCTGCTTTAAGGATCTTCTCTTTATCTTTGGAATTTGCAAGCTTAACTATTAGATGTCGAGGTGTTGAACGGTTTTTATTGATTTTAGGGGGAGATCTCTCTATTTCCTGGATCTGAATGCCTGTTTCCCTTCCCAGATTGGGAAAGTTTTCAGCTAGGATTTGTTCAAATACATATTCTGGCCCTCTGTCCCTTTCGGCGCCCTCGGGAACCCCAATTAAACGTAGGTTTTTCTTCCTTAGGCTGTCATTTATTTCCCTTAATCTGTCTTCATGGTCTTTTAATTGTCTGTCTCTTTTTTCCTCAGTTTCCCTCTTTGCCATCAACTTGTCTTCTATGTCACTCACTCGTTCTTCCACCTCGTTAACCCTCGTCGTTAGGACTTCTAGTTTGGATTGCATGTCATTCAATTGATTTTTAATTTCTGCCTGATTGCATCTAAATTCTGCAGTCATGAAGTCTCGTGAGTCCTTAATGCTTTTTTCTAGAGCCACCAGTAGCTGTATAATAGTGCTTCTGAATTGGCTCTCCGACATTGAATTGTAATCCAGATTTTGTAACTCTGTGGGAGAGAGGGCTGTTTCTGATTCTTTCTTTTGAGGTGAGGTTTTCCTTCTAGTCATTTTGCTCAGTGCAGAGTGGCCAAAACAAGTTGTATTGGGAAAAGGAGAGAAAGAGAGAGAAGAAAAGGAAAGAGAAAGAGAAAAAGAAAAAGAAAAGAAAAAGGAAAAAAGAGAAGAGAAAGAAAAAGAAAGAAAGGTGAAAAAATGGGGGGTGGGGGTGGGGGAAGCAATCAGAAATCAAAAAGAAAAGTAAAAAGAAAAAAAACAAAAACACGAGGGAGTATCTTCTGAATCTGTAGACTTTAAGTCCCTTGACTTCCCCTGGAACTGGTCCGTCTAGCTGGTCTTCTGGGGGAGGGGCTTGTTGTGCTGATTTTCAGGTGTTAGCACTTGGGGGAGCTGCTCTGCCCCTGCCTCCTGCAGGGCTCAGCGGGGGTTGTTTACCCCGTGAGGCCCCAGGAGGTACAGCCGCAGTTGCTATGGCAACTCTGGAAGCCTGGATTCAGCCTCCGCAGGAACTATGGGGCTCTCAGTCTGCAGGGCCTGGAGGCTCCGGGGCGGGGTCGCTGATCTGCTCAGCTTGGGGCAGGAGTGTCCTTGCTGTCCTGGGCTCTCCCGGCCTCTGCCTGTCTCGGGGGAGGCCGGATCCTGGGCTGTGTCCCCGGCGCCCTGTGCTCCAGGGCCTGCGCTGTTGGATTCACGCTCCCGCCCCGCAGCCCCCTCCGTGGAGCCGCTGCCGAGTCCCTCCGAGCTGCTCCGGGTCCCGCCGTGTGCGCTGCAGCCCTTAGGGTGCTCGGCGCACTCTCCTGCGCGCGCAGGTATCTGTTAGTGACCCCGGGAGCCCGAGGGCATCCTCGCCCTCCTGTGTCCTGTTCCAACTCCCTGCGAGTCCCTTGCCGCCCGGGAAGGTTGGTGCAGCTCCTGCTTCTCCGGGACGGGGCTCTCCTGTCCTGGGGACACTAGCCCCGGCCTCAGCCCGGCTCCTCGCGGGGCCCCTCCCTCTCGGAGGCCTTTTGTTTCTTTATTTCTTTTTCCCCCGTCTTCCTACCTTGATAGAAGCGCGAACTCTTCTCACTGTAGCATTCCAGCTGTTCTCTCTTTAAATCTCAGGCCGAATTCGTAGATTTTCAGGATGATTTGAAGGTTATCTAGGTAATTTGTTGGGGACAGGTGATTTGGGGACCCTACTCCTCCGCCATCTTGCCCCTCCTCCCCTTTTCAAGAATTAAAGCAAAAATTATGATAATATTTTCATGAGGCACAATGCACATGAAATAAATATGTGTGACAATGACATTTTTTAAATGAAGTGGACAGATGTACCTAAATGGAAGTAAGATTTCAATACCTTACTCAAAGTGGTAAAAACATTGATAATAGCAAACTCTGATAAGTTATGTATATATATATATATATATATATATATATATATATATATATTATTCTTAGAAGGAATATTGAAAATTCTACAAGAATACTGAAAAGTGAAAGAGTCAGAAATATGTTCAATAGCATTACAAGTAAATATTGTGGAATCATCTATATGTTCTAATAATCCACAGAAAGGCAAGAAAATATGAAAAGGGAAATGGGAAAGAGGAAAGAAAGTGAAAATAAATAGTAAAATGGCAGACCAAACTCAAAATAGTCAATAATTACATTAAATATAAATAGTGTAGGATATACCAGAAGGTGGCAGCATAGGAAGATCCTGGTCCCATCTCTTCCCAAAGACACACCAATGTTGCAACTGCATATAGAGAAATTCTATCTGCAATTTACTTGAAGACTAGCAGAACAACTCTTCCACAATGCCAGATAGGAAGAAGATAGAAAATAATAAAAGCCGTACCAGTACTGATAGTAGGCGCAGAAAAGAAGTCTTGCCAGGACACTCATGACTGGTACAGAAACCTAGGAGGGAGGGATATAAAAAATGCACAGCTCCTTTCTGAGAAGCAAGGGGGTTGAGTCCTATCAAGGACACCCCAGACCAAGGGACTGAACTGGAAATTTAAGCACCCCAACAAAATGGCTGGCTTTGAAAAACAATGGGGCTAACCACTAGGAGAGCTGGAGGGATGTAAGGAACCAAGGCTCTACTCTTGAAGGGCTTGCACATAAATTCACTTGTCCTGAAACAAGTCCCCAAACAGGCAGTACCTTGAGAAGCACCTAGCCTATGTGTATGGGAGATTCATTGACTATTCTTAGGGAGTATACTAGAGAAGCAGGAGTCAATTGGAGATCTCACTGGCACAAAGACACTAACAGGTGCCATTTTTTGCTTTTCTCCTTCCTCTCTAGCCTGGTGCTGGCAGGCACCAATATTCCTTCCTAGTTCTGCTTACCCTACCTATACATTCCCTGCAGCCTGTCCCACAACACTCAGCCCAGTTCTTGTCCACTGTGTCCCCAGCTCATCAGACCTGGCAAGCAAGATCACCCTGGCCAAGTGCAACTCCATCACAGCCCCAACCTTGCCAATGTCAACAGGTAGGATTGTTCTGGCTTGTCACTCATTCACTTCAGTATCTGTCTTGTCAGACCTGACAAGTGAGCTTGGCCCAGGCTGATATTTTTCATCACAGACATTGCCACATCAGACACCAGAGGGTAGACTCACTCAGTCTTGGGGCTTGTTCCCTGCCCCACACACTCTGATAGACCACGTGGACAGGTTTGTCCAAGCCTGGCACTCATCCACATGGTCCTATCACTGTAGACAACCCTGAAAAAGGGGGCACTCCTTGAACACTGGCACTGCTGGCTGGGGGACTTATGTTTCTGGTCCCCATTGGGCTGAACAAATCAGAAAGACAAAAAGTTGAAGGGCTACTACTCCCAGGACACTGCACAAACAACAAACTGAAACAACCCCAGATTTCCAGTGACCACCCCTTCATGACAGGGAGAGACACTTCATCACCAAATACATAGATATAAATACAGAGAGGAAAAATGAGACAGAGAAATATATTCCAAATGAAGGAATAAGACAAAACCTCAGAAAAAGACAATGAAAACAGTCTACCTGATAAAGTTTTCAAAGTAATAAAAATACTTATTGAACTTTGGAGAAGAAAGAATAAGAACAGTGAGTTTTTTGAGAAGGATATAAAAAATATAGGAAAGTTTCAATAGGAGTTACAAAGCTGAAGAATAAAACATCTGAACTGAAAAAATACACAATAGGGGTTCATTAGCAGACAGGATGAAGCAGAAGAACATATCAGTGAATTGGAATACAAAGCAATCGAAATTAACTAGGCAGAGCAGGGTGAAAAATGAATATTTTAAGGGACTTTTGGGATAACGTCAAGTGAAATGACAAGCATTATAGAGGTCCCAGTAGAAGAAATGTGAAAGAGCCAGAAAAATTATTTGAGGAAATAATAGCTGAAATCTTTCCTAATCTGGGGAAGGAAATAGACACCTAGTTCCAGGAATCCCAGGGAGTCCCAAATAAAATGAACTGAAAGAGATCCACACCAAGACACAATCTAATTGAAATGCCAAAATTGGGGATCCCTGGGTGGCGCAGTGGTTTAGCGCCTGCCTTTGGCCCAGGGCGCGATCCTGGAGACCCGGGATCGAATCCCACGTCGGGCTCCCGGTGCATGGAGCCTGCTTCTCCCTCTGCCTGTGTCTCTGCCTCTCTCTCTCTGTGTGTGTGTGACTATCATAAATAAATAAAAATTAAAAACATTTAAAAAAATTTGAAATGCCAAAATTTCATAAATAAAGGATTTTAAAAACAACAAGAGAAAAACAACTTATGTACAAGGGAAACCCCATAAGGCTCTGAGCAGATTACTCAGCGGATATTTTTCAGGCCAGAAGAGAGTGGCATAACATATTCAAAGTGCTGAAAGGAAAAAAAAACCTTACGACCAAGAATTCTCATTGAAAGAGAGATCAGTAGTTTTCCAGTTAAGCAAAAGCTGAAGGAGTTCATCAGCAATAAAGCAGCCTTAAAAGAAATGTTAAAGGAACTTATTTGAGCTGAAAAGAAATGGCGCTAATTCATAACAAACATACAAAAGTGAAAACTTCACTGGAACAGGTAAATATATACTGGCATAACTTGTTTTAATGCTCTTCACTTTATTGCAATTTGCACATATTGCATTTTCTACAAATTGAAGGTTTGTGGCAACTCTGAATCAAGCAAGTTTATCAGCACCATTGTTTTAGATTTTGTTTATTTATTCATGAGAGAGAGAGAGAGAGGGAGAAGCAGGCTCATGCAGGGAGACTGATATGGGACTCAATCCCAGGACCCCAGGATCACGCCTTGGGTCAAAGGCAGGTGCTAAACCACTGAGCCACCTGGGAATCCCCAGCACCATTTTTCTAGCAGCATTTGTTCACTTAATGTTTTTGTCACATTTTGGTAATTATTGCAGTATTTCAAACTGTATCATATTACTATATTTTTATTTAGTTGTCTATGATTGTTAATGTTTGTTGTCAATATTGTAATTATTTTGGAATGCTATGAAACTCTTCCATATCAAACTTATGTGATAAATGTGTCTGTTTTGACTGCTGTATCAATGGGCCATTTCCCCATCTCTTTTCCTCTCCTTGGACTTTCCTATTTCCTCAAAACAACAATATTAAAACAAAGCCTACTAATAATCCTACAATGGCCTCAAAGTCTTCAAGTGAAAGGAAAAACTCTCAATTTAAATCAAAAGCTATAAATGATAGCTAAAATAGGATGAAAGCTCGGTATCTTTCACCAAACAGTCAAATTTTGAATGCAAAAAAAAGTTCTTAAGGTAAATTCAAAATAATAATACTCCACTGAACACACAAATGATAGCAAAGTAAAATAGCCTTATTGTTAATATGGAGAAAGTTTTGGTGGTCCTAATATAAGATCAAATCAGCCAAAATTCCTGTAATCCAAAACCTAATCCAGAGCAAAGCCCTAACTCTATTTAATCCTGTAAAAGATTAGATAGGTGAGGAAGCTGCAGATGAAGAAAATGAAGCTATCAGTAGTTCGTTCATGAGTTTAAGAAAAGAAGGCATTTCCATAACATAAAAGCACAAGGTGAAGCAGGAAGTACTGATGTGAAAGATACAGCAAGTTATCCAAATGATCTAGCTAAAATGATTAATAAAGATGGCTACACTATATAACAGATTTTCACTGTATACAATGCAGCCTTATATTGAAAGAAGATGCCATCTAAAAATTTCATAGCTAGAGAGAAGTCAATGCCTTGCTTCAAAGTTTCAAAGGACAGCTGACTTGTTAGGAGCTAATGCAGCTGGTGACTTTAAGTTGAGGCCAATGCTCATTTACCATTCTGCAAATCCTGGGTCCCCTAAGACTTACGCTAAGTCTACTCTGTCTGTGCTCTATAAAGTAACAAGAAAGCCTGACTGGTAGTGCATCTGTTTACAACATAGTTATCTGAATATTTTAAGCCCACAGTTGAGACATGCAGCTTCCTGGGAAGGAAAAAAGATTCCTTTCAAGATATTACTGCTCATGGAGGGGTAGGTATCTTCAGGGGGTTTATCAAATAATTAAAGACGTGGTGGGTGGCATTTCTACTTCCCAACCCCTGCACACTCAGCCTAAATACCCAGAAACCAGCAAAAACAGAAGCCACACATCTTGCTAATACCATGCACCCCACCCATGTGTTCTCCTAAAATCCACCTCATCCATCCAGTCCCACTTGGCCAAGTTTCCCCAAAATACCTCCAGCCAGGTCTCATCATGCAAGCAGCCCCAGTAGGGACCAGGGACAGGCACATGCCTTGCTAACATCTAGTGCCGTGCCTCCACATTCTCTTGCAAGTTTGCTCTACTGAACCTGCCCCACATGGAAAAAAATCCCTTCAAAAGGGCCCCGATACATCTCTTTCTGCAAGTAGCTGCAACATTGACCAGCACCATTCCAAAGTGACTCTTGTCAGGGGGAGAGGAGAAGATAACCATACATTCAAGTTTGAATATAGCACCAGTTGTGCTACTGACATCTGATCTGACTGCTGACCCCACCCACCAAAAAACCCCTCACAGTAAGAAGCAAAAGGAAAGATCTCTGTAGTTTGGGGTTACTATAACACCAACAAATGGATTGGGGGCAGGCATCTCGTTGGACTATGGACCTGATACATTGAAATCCTCTCAAGTTACAATGCACCAAGAACACACTGTAGTGTGGTGTAACCACAGCTCCAGAAAATGGGCAACTTCTTTGACCAACTATAAGTCCAAGGTGGGACCAGACTGGCCTCTTGACATCACAGGAAATATGCAATGCCAGCAACAAACAAAGGTGGCCATTGCAGTAGAATCGGCTGAAGGCAAATATAGCCTAAGCACAATAGTAAGGCCCACAAAACATGCATAGGAGACAGCCCTAACACCCTTGGTTCTGGTGAATAGAGGACATTGTACTACAGGGTACTACAGGACATCTTCATAAGGCTGCTATTTTCAAGAGTGGAGATGTAGCTGACTTTCATAATACATAGAAACAGAGTGTTAGACAAAATGAGGAGACAGAAGACTATGTCCCAAATAAAAGAAAAGGGCAAAATCATAGTAAAAGAGCTTAATAAAACAGAGATAAATAATGTGCTTGATAAAGATTTCAACATAATGGTCATAAAGATATTCACTAGACTTGAGAAAAGAGTTGAGGATCTCAGTGAGATCTTCAACAATGAGACAGAAAATATAAAGAAAAAGTCAGAGATGGGGAAATTAGTAAAATAAATTAAATATACACTAGATGGAACAAATAATAGACAAGAAAAAGGAGTACAAATCAGCAAGGTGGAAGACCGAGTAATGGAAAGCAACCAGTCTGAACCGGAAAAGAGAATAATAAAAAATGAGAAAGAGTTCAGGGAACTCATGACATCATCAAGCATAATATTTGCCTTATAGGGATCCCAGAAGAAGACAAGAAAAAAATGGTCAGAGAATTTATTTATATAGATAACTGAAACGTTCACTAATCTGGGGAAGGAAACAGACATCCAGATCCAGGAGACACAGAAATCCTCTAACAAAACCAACCCAAGAAAGTTCACACTAAGACACATAATGATTAAAATGGCAAAATGAAATGTTAATTTTAAAAGGAGCAGGATAAAAGAAAGTTGTTATATATAAGGAAAACACCATAAGGCCATCAGCTGATTTTTCAGCAGAAACTTTGCAGGTCAGAAGAGAGGGGCATAATATATTCAAAGTGTTGAAGGAAAAAAATCTTCAACCAAGAATACTCTATCTACCAAGGCTATCATTCAGAATAGAAGGAGAAATAAGGAGCTTTCCAGACAAACAAAAGTTAGAGGAGTTAACCGCACGAAACGAGCCTCACAAGAAGTGTAAAAGGAAGTTCTTTGAGTGGAAAGAATAGACCATAATGAGTAGTAAGAAAGTAAGGAAAGGAAAAAACTTCACAGGTAAATACAAACATAATAAAAGTAGTAGATTAGTCATTTATAAAACCAGTATGGAGGTTAAAGCACAAAAGCAGTAAAATCAATTATATTTATAAAAATCAGAAAAGAGGTTCACAAAATAAAAGGATGTAAAATATGACATCATATACATAAAATGTGGGTAAGAGGAGCAAAAATTTAGTGTTCTTAGAATGGGTTTAAACTTAAGCAACCATCAACTTAATATAGACTGCTACATGCATAGGGTTTTATGTATCAACTTAAAGGTAAAGAAAATCTTAAAAATCTAAGATAAATATGCAAAAAAATAAGAAAATCCAAGCATATCACTAAAGAAAGCATCAAACCACAAGAGACAGCAGAGAACTAGAAAAACAACCATAAAACAAGAAGCAAAGTGACAATAAGTACATAACTGTCAATAATTTGAATGTAAAATAACTAAATTCCCATCAAAAAACATAGGGTGACTGAATTAATAAAAAAGAAGCATCCATCTACATGATGCATGCAAGAGACACACTTCAGTCTTAAAGACACATGCACAATAAAAGTGAAGGGATATAAAAACTATTATCATGGAAATGGAAGTAAAAAGAAAGCTGGAATAGCAATGCATATATCAGACAAAATAGACTTTAAAACAAAGAGTATAACAAGAGACAAGAAAAATGGTACATAATGATAAAGGGAAAAATTGAACAATAACAATTGTAAATATTCATGCACCCAAGACGGGGGCACCCAAATACACAAATCATTAACAGACATAAAGGAAGAAATTGATAGTAAAACAGTAATAGTCAGGGACTTTAACACTCTACTTACATCAATTGATAGGTCTACCAGACAGAAAATAAGGAAGAGTTCCTACTGACACATTGGACCAGATTGATCTAACAGATATATTCAGAACATTCCATCCCCAAACATTGGAATACACATTTTTTCAAGTACACATGTAATATTCTCCAGAATAGATCACATGTTAGGCCACAAAAGAAGTCCTAATGAATTTTTACAAATTTAAATCATATCATGCATCTTTTCTAACCATAGCAGTATGTAAGTAGAAATCAAACTTAAGAAAAATATCTAGAAAGGACACAAACACATGGAGATTAAATAATAAGATACTAAACAATGAATAAATCAACCAAGAAATCTCGGTGGATATCAAGAAGAAATCTAGAAATACATGGAAACCAATGAAAATTAAAACAATAGTCTAAAGTTTCTGTAATTCAGTAAAAGCTGCTCTAAGACGTAAGTTCAGAATATCTTTGTCATTTTTTATCTTTCCTTTCCACTCAAAAAGTCCTTTTAGGATTTCTTGCAGGGCTGGTTATTGGTCATGGAATCTTTTAATAGAATTGGTAGATTACATGCTAATTTATTTTTCCTTTTTTGAGGAAGCTCCATAATGTTTTCCACAATGGCTGCACCAGGTTGCATTTCCATCCACTGTGTACAAGGGTTCTTTTTTGTCCATGTCCTTACCAATACTTGTTATTTCTATTTTTTTTCTTGACTTTGATATTCTGAAAGATGTGATATCTCATGGTGATTTTGATTTGCATTTCCCAGATGATTAGTGATATTGAGCATCTTTTCATGTATCTCTTAACCACCTATATGTTTTCTTGGGGACCATATCTATTCATATACTCTGTTCATGTTTTAATCAGATTATTTGTTTTTTTGGAGTTGAGTTATATGTTTTCTATATATTTTGGATATACTCCTATTGGATACATCATTTGCAAATACCTTCTCTCATTCAGTAGTTTGGCTTTTTGTTTTATTGATTGTTTCCTTCACTGTACAATGACTCAATGTTATATCACACTAAGAAAACAAATGAAAAAAACATATGATCATTTCAATAGATGGAGAAAAAGCATTTGAAAATGCACAACATCCATTCATGTTAAAAACTCTCAACAAGGTAGATTAAGAGGGAATATACCTTGATTTAGTAGGACTATATATTTAAAATATCCACAGCTAACATCACACTTAATAGTGAATAAACTGAAAGCTTTTCCTCAGCTTATATCTTGTTTTTTTTTTAAATACAACCCACCTATATGCTGCCTACAAGAGCTCATTTTGTGCCTAAAGACACCTACAGATTGAAAATGAAGGATGGAGAAAGATTTATCATGCAAATAGACATCAAAAGACACCCAGAGTGGCAATATTTATATCACACAACCTAGATTTTATCTTTCCCCCCAATTTTTCTTTGAATTCCAGCTAGTCAACACACAGTTCAAGATTAGTTTCTGGAATAGAATTTTAGTGATTCATCACTTAGGTACCACACCCAGTGCTCATCATAACAAATGCCCTCCTTAATACCCATCACCCATTTAGCCCATCTGCCCCACATCTCCCACACAAACTAGATTTTAAACCAAAAAATGTAACAAAAGATCAAGAAGGGCACATAGTTCAATCAAACATAATAGAAAACTCAGAAATGAGCCCACAACTATATGGTTAATTAATCTTCAAGAAGACAGGAAAGATTATTCAATGGAAAAAGGCTGTGTCTTCATCAAAGGGTGTTTTGAAAACTGGACAGCAACTTACAGAAGAATGAACTGGACCACTTTCTTACACCATACACAAAAACAAATTCAAAATGGGTTAAACAGCTAAATGTGAGACAGGAATTCATCAAAATCCAGAGGAGAGCACAGATAGCAATTTCTTTGAGAAAAGCTGTGGCAACTTCTTACTAGATATGTTTCCTGAGGCAAGGGAAAGAAAAGCAAAAATAAACTATAGGGACTTGATCAAAACAAGTAGCCTCTGCACAGTGAAGGAAACAATCAACTAAACTAAAAGGCAACATATGGAATAGGAGAAGATATTTGCAAATAATGTATCTGGTAAATGTTCAGTACCCACTATATATGAAGAACTTATAAAACTCAACACCAAAACAGACAAATAATCCAGTTACAAAATGGGAAGAAGACATGAATAGACATTTTTCCAATGAACAGATTCAGATGGCTAACAGACACGTGAAAAGATGCTCAGCATTACTCATCATCAGGGAAAGACAAATCAAAACTACAATGAGGTATCACCTCACACCAGTCAGAATGGCTAAAATTAGCAACACAGGGAACAGATGTTAGCAAGGATGCAGAGATAGGGAAATCCTCTTATACTGTTGGTGGGAATGCAAACTGGTGCAGCTAATCTGGAAAACAATATGGAGGTTCCTCAAAAAGATAAAAGTAGAAATACCCTACCAACCCAGCAATTGCACTACTAGGTATTTACCTAAAGGACACAAAAGTACTGATTTGAAGATATACATGTACTGCAGTATTTATAGCAGCATTATAAAAAAAATAATCAATTTAGGGAAAGTGCCTAAATGTCCATCTACTGATGAATGGATGAAGAAGCAGCAATATATATCACTGCGCCATCAGAAAGAGTGAAATCTTGCCATGTGAAAAGTACTCAGTGAAATATGTTAGTCAGAGAAAAACAACTACCATGTGATTTCATTCATATGTAGAATTTAAGAAACAAAACAAAAAAACACAGGGGAAAAAGAGTGCAGTAAACCAAGAAACATACTTTCAACTCTAGTGAACAAACTGATGGATACTGGAGAGGAGGTGGGTGGTGTTTGGGTTGAATAGGTGATGGGTTTAAGGAGGGCACTTGTGATGAACACTGGATATTGTATGTAAATGATGAATCACCAAATTGTGCACCTAAAACTAATATTACACTGTATGTTAACTGACTGGAATTTAAATAAAATCTTGGAAAGTAAAAGAGAAAGACAAGTACTATATGATTTCACTCCTATGTGGAATTTAAGAAACAAAAGAAAAAAACAAAGAAAAAAAGAGGCAAGCAAAACAAGACTCTTGAATATACAGAACAAATTGGCGGTTGCCAAAAGGGATGTGAGTGCAGGGATGAATGAAATAGATGAATGGGATTAAGAGTACACTTATCCTGATGAGCACTGAGTAATGTATGAAAACGTTTAATCATTATATAGTTAATGTAACACTGTATGTTCATTATGCTTGAATTAAACAATGAAAATGAAAATTCAAAATTTTAAAGATAAAGATGTTATTGCTAATTGGCAATGCATCTTGTTCCCAAGTGTTCTGATCCATGTATACAATGATATTAATGTTGTTTTCATTTCCACTAACACAAAATCCATTCTGGAATCCTTAACTGAACTCACAATATTTCTGAGGTATGTCTGTAGTAAAAACAGTGGATCAATCACTTATAAAAGAAATAAGAAGGTTAAAAGCAAAAGTAGTAAGATTAACTAAAACTATAATAATTAATTATGGGATACATAAAATAAAAAGATGTGGAATTTGACATCAAAGATATAAAGTGTATAAATCTTCTGGAAGAAAATATAGGCAATAATTACTTTGACATTTGTTGTAGCAAATTTTTCTAGATATGGCTCCTCATGCAAGGAAAATAAAAGCAGAAATAAACAATCGGAACTGCCCAAACTAAAATGCTTTTGCACAGCAAAGGAAACCATCAACAAAATAAAACGTCAACCCACGGAATGGGAAAAATATTTGCAAATGACATAGACCATAAGGGGTTAATATACAAATTATATAAAAAATTATATATCTCAACACGAAAGACAAAGTAATCCAATTACAAAATGGGTGAAGAAACTGGACATTTTCTCCAAAGAAGACTTAAAATATGGCCAACAATCTATGAAAAGCCCACAGCAAATAACATTCTCAATGGGGAAAAACTGAGAGACTTTCCCCTAAGATCAGGAACATGACAGGGATATCAACTCTCACCACTGTTATTCAACATAGTACTAGAAGTCCTAGTCTCAGCAATCAGACAACAATAACAACAACAACAACAACAACAAGGCATTTAAGTTGGAAAACGAAGTCAATATCTCCCTCTTTGCAGATGACACAATAATTTATGTAGAAAACCCAAAAGACTCCACCCCAAGATTGCTAGAACTCATACGGCAATTTAGCAATGAGGCAGGATACAAAATCAATGCCCAGAAATCAGTGGCCTTGCTATACACTAACAATGAGCCTGAAGAAAGGGCAATTACGGTATCAATCCCATTTATAATTGCATCCAAAAGCATAAGATACCTAGGAATAAACCTAACCAGGGTATAGGATTTATACCCTAAAAACTACAGAACACTTCTGAAATAAATTGAGGAAGACACAAAGAGATGGAAAAATATTCCATGCTCATGGATTGAAAGAATTAATATTGTGACAATGTCAATGTACCCAGGGCAATTTACACGTTTAATGCAATCCCTATCAAAATACCATGGACTTTATTCAGAGAGTTTGAACAAATCATCTTAAGATTTGTGTGGAATCAGAAAAGACCCCGAATAGCCAGAGGAACATTGAAAAAGAAAACCAGAGCCAGGCACATCACAATGCTGGATTTCAAGTTGTACTACAAAGTTGTGATCATGGAGACAGTGTGGTACTGGAACAAAAACAGACACAGATCAATGGAACAGAACAGAGAACCCAGAAATGGACCCTCAAGTTTATGGTCAACTAATATTCGACGAAGCAGGAAAGACTATTCAGTGGAAAAAAGGACAGGCTCTTCAATAAATGGTGATGAGAAAATTGGACAGCCACATGCAGAAGAATGAAACTAGACCATTCTCTTACACCATACACAAAGATAAACTCAAAATGGATTAAAGATCTAAATGTGAGATAAGTATTCATCAAAATCCTAGAGGAGAACACAGGCAACACCCTTTTTGAACTTGGCCACAGTAACTTCTTGCAAGATACATCTATGAAGGCAAGGGAAACAAAAGCAAAAAATAACTATTGGCACTTAAGATAAAAAGTTTCTGCGCAACAAAAGAAACAGTCCACAAAACTCAAAGACAACCTACAGAATGGGAGAAGATATTTGTAAATGACCTATCAGATAAAGGGCTAGTATCCAAGATCTATAAAGAACTTATTAAATTCAACAGCAAAGAAACAAACAATCCAATCATGAAATGGGCAAAAGACATGAACAGAAATCTCACAGAGGAGGACATAGACATGGTCAACAAGTACATGAGAAAATGCTCTGCATCACTGGCTATCAGGGAAATACAAATCAAAACCACAATGAGATACCATCTCACACCAGTGAGAATGGTGAACATTAACAAGACAGGAAACAACAAATGTTGGAGAGGACGTGTAGAAACAGGAACCCTCTTGCACTGTTGGTGGGAATGTGAACTGGTACAGCCACTCTGGAAAACAGTGTGGAGGTTCCTGAAAGAGTTAAAAATAGAGCTACCCTATGACCCATCAATTGCACTACTGGGGATTTACCCCAAAGATACAGATGCAGTGAAAAGCTGAGACACCTGCACCCCAATGTTTATAGCAGCAATGTGCACAATAGCCAAACTGTGGAAGGAGCCTCAGTGTCCATGGAAAGATGATGGATAAATAAGTTGTGTTATATGTATAAAATGGGATATTACTCAGCCATTAGATATGACAAATATCCACCATTTGCTTCAACGTGGATAGAACTGGAGGGTAGTATGCTGAGTGAAGTGAGTCAGTCAGAGAAGGACAAACATTATGTGGTCTCATTCATTTGGGGAATATAAAAAATAGTGAAAGGGAATAAAGGGGAAAGGAGAGAAAATGACTTGGAAATATCAGAGAGGGTGACAGAACATGAGAGACACCTAAATCTGGGAAAGGATCAGGGGGTGGTGGAAGGGGAAGTGGGCGCGGGGTTGGGGTGACTGGGTGACAGGCACTGAGGGGGCACTTGACGGGATGAGCATTGGGTGTTTTGCTATATGTTGGCATATCGAACTGCAATAAAAAATATATACCAAAAAAATTCAAGAAAGTAAACACACACACAGAAAAGAATCAATTCTAATTTGATTGTGTATTTACATATGAAAGGTGTCACAATAAAAGTCCTTAAAACAAAAAAAAACATGAAAATCAATGTCATCCACCATATCAACTGACTAAAAGAGAATTGCTATGTGATAAGATTAATCAATGCAGGAAAAGTATTTGATGAAATCCAACACACTTTTATGATATAAATTCTCAGAAGACTAGGCATATTGGGGAATGTCCTCAATTTTCTAAAGAACACCTGCAAAATATTTACAGTTAACATATTTAATAGTGAAAGACTGACTTCTTTTCCCTAGGGCTGGAAACAAGAAAATGATATCCACCCTCAGCACTCTTATTCATCATAATATAGAAAAAAATAATAAAAATACATATTGGAATTAAAGGTAAGTCTTTATTTGCAAATAATATGATTTCTACAAAGAAAATATCAAATAATATATCAAAATAATTTTCTAAAACTAATTATTGAGTTCAGCAATGTCATAAATTAAACATATAAAATCTATTGTATTTCTATTCAGTACCAATAAACATCTGGATATTGAAATTAATAATACAATAGTGTGTAAAATCACTATGTAAAAAACCCACAAAACACTTAGGTGTGTATCTACTCATCCCAAAGTACAGGACTTTGTCGCTTACTACACAATGCTGATGAAAGAAATCAAAGAATACAAATCTAGTGACATATCATGTTGATGGACTGCAAGAATCATTATGCTAAACAAGTCAATTTTGCTCAAATTGCTGTATTCATTAATGTAATTCCTGTAAAAATTTCAGCAAGATTTTTATAGGCATAGACAAGCTTATTATAAAGTTCAAGTGGAAAAGTATATGCCTTAGAATAGCCAAAACCAACTGGTTGGGTAAGTGGTATGCAAATATTTGTTAAAATTGAAAATACGCAAGCTTTCAAACCATGAGTCTTGCATTTGGAAATGTATCATGTAAAACACTAGTACTTAGGAATATATGTAAGAATATTTATTACTGTATTGTTTATAATGGCAAAGTTTGAAAACAATTTATCATTAGAGAATTGAATCAATTGTATGTTATCCATACTATAAACTATTATACATATATTCAAACATATTTTTTTAAATAGAGAAAGGAGTAATATCTCTAGCAAAAGTATAGGGATCAACCTTTAATAGAAACAGGGGCATGTCATCCATTATAAAAGAAAGGTAGACAAAATATATAGGTAAAGATATCAGTAAGTTGATCATTTTGGTGGAGGAAAGACAATGAAATTTCCTTTTAGTTGCAAATATTTTCTAAATGACAAATGAGATGCAGTCATGAGCTTGCTGTGTGAGAGGGGATTGGGGGGATAGTGGAGGTTTAGGGAAGGAAAAGGAATTTTAGCAAGTAGCAAAGAAAACAGAGTGGGACAACATGTTAAGGTTACTGGACAGTGTTATCTTCCAACCTGAGATTTTTAGTTCTTCAATATAAATGAGACTGATCATTAGGGATGTGTACATTTCTCCACTCACAATAGTAATATCTGAGAAATTGTGAGTTCATTACGACATATATGTCTATGTGTGTGTGCATGTTCATCTGTTTGTATCTATTTATATGTTTATCTGTGTTTCTTTTACACATTTAAATCAATGGATAATTACCACCTAAAATCATTGCAAAGACTAACTTATATTCCAAATGAAGCACTATCCTGGGAAAACTCCTACTATGCATAAATATTCCCTTTATGATATATTGCCAGAATCCCACAGACATGGTTAAGAACTCCCTTTCTCATACCTCAACAGTATCTTGTAATTAACCCTATTTACCCCTTTGAAAATATAAAATGTGTCTTAAAAATCTTCATCCCTATGACTTATCAGGATCTGGAACATGTTGGAACCCAGTATATGTTTGTTGTTTGTGGGTAAATGGTTTATACATCCATGTACTCATCAAAATTATAAAAACAGAATGCCAAAAACTAAGCTTGCTCTACAATGTCCACCAAACACCAATCTATTCCCACCTGAAAGGCAGTTGGGTCACATTTGTTATTAGGAAGAATTGTTCCCTAGAAGATTGTTGTAAATATGAAATCTTTGGCTGAAGATTAGAGTGATTCTTAGCACAAATACAACAGTCATCTAACCTACCTCAGCTCTACATGTAGGAAGGATTCAGTGTCGTATCCTGAGTCTTTGTTCATTCTCTCAACCTATACTCTGCTCCTGGGTGATTTTTCCTAGATTGATGGTTTTAAATGCAATCTGGAGAAGAACCCTCTTGCACTGCTGGTCAGAATTGAAACTGGTGCAGGCACTCTGGAAAACAGTATAGAGGTCTCTCAAAAAATTAAAAATAAAACTACTCTGTGATCCAGCAATTACACTGGTAGATATTTACCGAAAGGATACAAAAATACATATTTGAAGGGGTACATGCACCCCAATGTTATAGCAGCATTATCAACAATAGACAAACTCTGGAGAAAGCCCAAATGCCCACCAACTGATGAATTGATATAGAAGCAGTGGCATATGTATATTTATATCTATTTATATTTATATAAATGTTATTAACCCATCAAAAAATGAAATCTTTCCATTTGCAACAACATGGATAGAGCTAGAGTTGAATTCAGCAATGTCACAGCATAGCATTATGCTAAGTGAAATAAGTCAGAGAAAGACAAATACAATACAATCTCACTCATATGTGGAATTTATGAAAGAAAACAGATGGAGATATGGGAAGGGTGGAAAAAGGAGAGAAAAAACCATAAGAGACTCTTCACAATAAAGAACAAACTGGGGATTGATGGAGGGAGGTGGGTGGAGATGGCCTAAATCAGTGATGGGCATTAAAGAAGGCATTTGTTGTGATGAGCTGTGATATAAGCTGTGATGAGCTGTTACATACACCCAGTTGTATGCAAGTGATGAATCACTGAATTCTATTCCAGAAACCAATATTGAACTGTATATTAACTAACTAAAGTTTAAGTTTAAAACAAGGCAATCTCGAGTCCAGGCTTCTCTAGTCACAGGCCCAAAAGCCTATTTGACCTTATTGTTTGAATGAATAATAAGCCACTTAAAAAAAGACATGGCCAAAAAAAAAAAACCTCTTGATTTCCTCTAAGAAAACCTATTCCTTTTCTAATCTTCACCATCCCATGAAAATATATTCCTATGTGTCCAATTGCTTAATCCAGAAGTTCACTCTAAATTTCCCCCAAATTTTTATATCCCCACACATAACACATCATCAAATCTTTACAAATATTCATAATTCATATTGAAAATCTACAAGTTTCACTTATACGTGGATTTTAAGAAATGAAACAGATGGACATACGGGGGAAGAAAAGAGAGAGGGAAACCATAAAAAAGACTTTTAATAGAGAACAAATTGAGGGTTGCCAAAGGTGAGATGGGTGGAGGATGTGTTAAATGAGCGATGGGGATTAAGGAGGGTATTCATTGTGATGAGCACTGGGTGTTGTATGTAAGTGTTGAATCACTAAATTCTACACCTGAGACTAATCTTACACTGTATATTAACTAACTGGAATTTAAATGAAGAAAAGAAAAAAAAAGAAAAGTTAAAAAAAATCAACAACTATGACTTTCCCCTGAATGATAAGAAAGTCAGATCCAGAGTTGAAAGAGTAGTTTATTTATTTATTTTTAATATTTTTCTTTATTTATTTATGATAGCCACACACAGAGAGAGAGAGTCAGAGACACAGGCAGAGGGAGAAGCAGGTTCCATGCACCAGGAGCCCTATGTGGGATTCGATCCGGGGCACCAGGATCACGTCCTGGGCCAAAGGCAGGCGCCAAAACACTGCGCCACCCAGGGATCCCGAAACAGTAGTTTATTTAAACTGGTCATGTATTGAACTACTCTTTCAACTCTGGATCTGATTAAAAGTGCCGTTTTCAACAACAAAAAAAATTACAAGACATGCAAAAGAAGGGTGACTCATATACAAGAAAAAAATGTAGTCAGTGGAAACTGACTCAGTGGGGATGCAGATGTTAGATACAGCAAAGACTTCAAAGAACTTGGAGGAGGAGGGGCAAGATGGCAGAAGAGTAGGGTCCCCAAATCACCTGTCCCCACCAAATTACCTAGATAACCTTCAAATCATCCTGAAAATCTACGAATTTGGCCTGAGATTTAAAGAGAGAACAGGTGGAATGCTACAGTGAGAAGAGTTCCTGCTTCTATCAAGGTAGGAAGATGGGGAAAAAGAAAAAAAGAAACAAAAGGCCCAGGGGAGGGCCCCACGAAAAACCGGGCTGAGGCCGGGGCGAGTGTCCCCAGGACAGGAGAGCTCCATCCCGGAGAAGCAGGAGCTGCACCAATCTTCCCGGGCGGAAAGGCGCCCGCAGGGAGTTAGAGCAGGACCCAGGAGGGCGGGGATGCCCTCGGGCTCCCGGGGACACCAACAGACACCTGCACCCCCGGGAGAGTGCACCAAGCTCCCTAAGGGGCTGCAGTGCGCAAAAGGCTGGACCGGGAGCAGCTCGGCTGGACCTGGGAGCAGTTCCGAGGGGCTTGGGTGGAGGCTCCGTACGGAGGGGGATGCGTGGCCCCGGTTGCAGCTCGTAGGGGCTTAGGTGGCTCCGCGGAGAGGGGGCTGCGCAGCTGGGAGCGGGAATCCAACAGCGCAGGCCCAGGAGCACAGGGCGCCGGGGACACAGCCCAAGATCCGACCACCCCCTGAGACAGGCAGAGGCCAGGAGGGCCCAGGACAGCAAGGACGCCCCTGCCCCGAGCTGAGCAGATCAGCACCCCGCCCCCGGAGCATCCAGGCCCCTGTAGACAGAGAGCTCCTTAGTTACTGAGGGAGCTGAATCCAGGGCTCCAGAGCTGGCCTCCGCCACTGTGGTAGTTCCTCCTAGGGCCTCACGGGGTAAACAACCTCCACTGAGCCCTGCACCAGGCAGGGGGCAGAGCAGCTCCCCCAAGTGCTAACACCTGAAAATCAGCACAACAGGCCCCTACCCCAGAAGACCAACTAGGCGGACAAGTTCCAGGGGAACTGAAGGGACTTAAAGTATACAGAATCAGAAGATACTCCCCTGTGTTTTTTTGTTTGTTTGTTTTTTGCTTTTTGATTTCTGTTTGCTTCCCCCACCCTTTTTTTCCTTTCTTTCTTTTTCTTCTCTTTTTTTTCCTTTTTTTCTTCCTTTGTTCTTTTTTCTTTTTCTCTTTTCTTTCCTTCTTTCTCTCCTCTTTTTCTCCTTTTCCCAATACAACTTGTTTTTGGCCACTCTGCACTGAGCGAAATGACTAGAAGGGAAACCTCACCTCAAAAGAAAGAATCAGAAACAGTCCTCTCTCCCACAGAGTTACAAAATCTGGATTACAATTCAACGTCAGAAAGCCAATTCAGAAGCACAATTATAAAGCTACTGGTGGCTCTAGAAAAAAGCATAAAGGATTCAAGAGACTTCATGACTGCAGAATTTAGATCTAATCAGGCAGAAATTAAAAATCAATGGAATGAGATGCAATCCAAACTAGAAGTCTTAACGACAAGGGTTAATGAGGTGGAAGAACGAGTGAGTGACATAGAAGACAAGTTAATGGCAAAGAGGGAAACTGAGGAAAAAAGAGACAAACAATTAAAAGACCATGAGGATAGATTAAGGGAAATAAACGACAGCCTGAGGAAGAAAAACCTACGTTTAATTGGGGTTCCCGAGGGCACAGAAAGGGACAGAGGTCCAGAATATGTATTTGAACAAATCCTAGCTGAAAACTTTCCTAATCTTGGAAGGGAAACAGGCATTCAGATCCAGGAAATAGAGAGATCCCCCCCTAAAATCAATAAAAACCGTTCAACACCTCGACATCTAATAGTGAAGCTTGCAAATTCCAAAGATAAAGAGAAGATCCTTAAAGCAGCAAAAGACAAGAAATCCCTGACTTTTATGGGGAGGAGTATTAGGGTAACAGCAGATCTCACTACAGAGACCTGGCAAGCCAGAAAGGGCTGGCAGGATATATTCAGGGTCCTAAATGAGAAAAACATGCAACCAAGAATACTTTATCCAGCAAGGCTCTCATTCAGAATGGAAGGAGAGATAAAGAGCTTTCAAGACAGGCAGGAACTGAAAGAATATGTGACCTCCAAACCAGCACTGAAAGAAATTTTAAGGGGGACTCTTAAAATTCCCCTTTAAGAAGAATTCCAGTGGAACAATCCACATAAACAAGGACTGAATAGATATCATGATGACACTAAACTCATGTCTTTCAATAGTAACTCTGAACGTGAATGGGCTTAATGACCCCATCAAAAGGCACAGGGTGCCAAACTGGATAAAAAAAGCAGGACCCATCTATTTGCTGTCTACAAAGAGACTCATTTTAGTCAGAAGGACACCTACAACCTGAAAATAAAAGGTTGGAGAAGCATTTACCATTCAAATGGTCCTCAAAAGAAAGCAGGGGTAGCCATCCTTATATCAGATTAACTAAAATTTACCCCAAAGACTGTAGTGAGAGATGAAGAGGGACACTATATCATACTTAAAGGATCTATCCAAGAAGAGGACTTAACAATCATCAATATATATGCCCCAAATGTAGGAGCTTCCAAATATATCAATCAATTAATAACCAAAATTAAGACACACTTAGATAATAATACACTTTACACTTGGTGAATTCAATCTAGTGCTTTCTACGCTCGATATGTCTTCTAAACACATCATCTCCAAAGAAACGAGAGCTTTAAAGGATACACTGGACCAGATGGATTTCACAGATATCTATAGAACTTTACATCCAAACTCAACTGAATACACATTCTTCTCAAGTGCACATGGAACTTTCGCCAGAATAGACCACATACTGGGTCACAAATCGGGTCTGAACCGATACCAAAAGATGGGGATCGTCCCCTGCATATTCTCAGACCATAATGCCTTGATATTAGAACTAAATCACAACAAGAAGTTTGGAAGGAACTCAAACACATGGAGGTTAAGGACCATCCTTCTAAAAGATGAAAGGGTCAATCAGGAAATTAAGGAAGAATTAAAAAGTTTCATGGAAACTAATGAGAATGAAGATACAATCATTCACAATCTTTGGGATGCAGCAAAAGCAGTCCTGAGGGGGAAATACATCGCAATACAAGCATCCATTCAAAAACTGGAAAGAACTCAAATACAGAAGGTAACCTTACACATAAAGAAGCTAGAGAAAGAAACAGCAAATAGATCCTACAACCAGCAGAAGAAGAGAGTTAATAAAGATTCGAGCAGAACTCAACGAAATCGAGACCAGAAGAACTGTAGAACAGATCAACAAAACCAGGAGTTGCTTCTTTGAAAGAATTAATAAGATAGATAAACCATTAGTGAGCCTTATTAACAAGAAGAGAGAGAAGACTCAAATTAATAAAATCATGAATGAGAAAGGAGAGATCACTACCAACACCAAGGAAATACAAACGATTTTAAAAACATATTATGAACAGCTATACGCCAATAAATTAGGCAATCTAGAAGAAATGGACACATTCCTGGAAAGCCACAAACTACCAAAACTGGAACACGAAGAAATAGAAAACCTGAACAGGCCAATAACCAGGGA
This sequence comes from Nyctereutes procyonoides, assembly GCF_905146905.1. Classification (NCBI taxonomy): domain Eukaryota; kingdom Metazoa; phylum Chordata; class Mammalia; order Carnivora; family Canidae; genus Nyctereutes; species Nyctereutes procyonoides. The sequence continues at coordinate 57,730,043 of NW_026575125.1, read as the reverse complement.
GGAAATTGAAGCAGTCATCAAAAACCTCCCAAGACACAAGAGTCCAGGGCCAGATGGCTTCCCAGGGGAATTCTATCAAATGTTTAAAGAAGAAACCATACCTATTCTACTAAAGCTGTTTGGAAAGATAGAAAGAGATGGAGTACTTCCAAATTCGTTCTATGAGGCCAGCATCACCTTAATTCCAAAACCAGACAAAGACCCCACCAAAAAGGAGAATTACAGACCAATATCCCTGATGAACATGATGAAAAAATTCTCAACAAGATACTAGCCAATAGGATCCAACAACACATTAAGAAAATTATTCACCATGACCAAGTCGGATTTATCCCCGGGACACAAGGCTGGTTCAACACTTGTAAAACAATCAATGTGATTCATCATATCAGCAAGAGAAAAACCAAGAACCATATGATCCTCTCATTAGATGCAGAGAAAGCATTTGACAAAATACAGTATCCATTCATGATCAAAACTCTTCAGAGTGTAGGGAGAGAGGGAACATTCCTCAACATCTTAAAAGCCATCTACGAAAAGCCCACAGCAAATATCATTCTCAATGGGGAAGCACTGAGAGCCTTTCTCCTAAGATCAGGAACAAGACAGGGATGTCCACTCTCATCACTGCTATTCAACATAGTACTGGAAGTCCTAGCCTCAGCAATCAGACAACAAAAAGACATTAAAGGCATTCAAATTGGCAAAGAAGAAGTCAAACTCTCCCTCTTCGCCGATGACATGATACTCTACATAGAAAACCCAAAAGCCTCCACCCCAAGATTACTAGAACTCATACAGCAATTTGGTAGCGTGGCAGAATACAAAATCAATTCCCAGAAATCAGTGGCATTTCTCTACACTAACAATGAGACTGAAGAAATAGAAAAAAAGGAGTCAATCCCATTGACAATTGCACCCAAAAGCATAAGATACCTAGGAATAAACCTAACCAAAGAGGTAAAGGATCTATACCCTAAAAACTATAGAACACTTCTGAAAGAAATTGAGGAAGACACAAAGAGATGGAAAAATATTCCATGCTCATGGATTGAAAGAATTAATATTGTGAAAATGTCAATGCTACCCAGGGCAATTTACACGTTTAATGCAATCCCTATCAAAATACCATGGACTTTCTTCAGAGAGTTAGAACAAATTATTTTAAGATTTGTGTGGAATCAGAAAAGACCCCGAGTAGCCAGGGGAATTTTAAAAAAGAAAACCATATCTGGGGGCATCACAATGCCAGATTTCAGGTTGTACTACAAAGCTGTGGTCATTAAGACAGTGTGGTACTGGCACAAAAACAGACACATAGATCAATGAAACAGAATAGAGAACCCAGAAGTGGACCCTGAACTTTATGGTCAACTAATATTCGATAAAGGAGGAAAGACGATCCACTGGAAGAAAGACAGTCTCTTCAGTAAATGGTGCTGGGAAAATTGGACATCCACATGCAGAAGAATGAAACTAGACCACTCTCTTGCACCATACACAAAGATAAACTCAAAATGGATGAAAGATCTAAATGTGAGACAAGATTCCATCAAAATCCTAGAGGAGAACACAGGCAACACCCTTTTTGAACTTGGCCACAGTAACTTCTTGCAAGATACATCCACGAAAGCAAAAGAAACAAAAGCAAAAATGAACTATTGGGACTTCATCAAGATAAGAAGCTTTTGCACAGCAAAGGATACAGTCAACAAAACTCAAAGACAACCTACAGAATGGGAGAAGATATTTGCAAATAACATATCAGATAAAGGGCTAGTTTCCAAAATCTATAAAGAACTTCTTAAACTCAACAGCAAAGAAACAAACAATCCAATCATGAAATGGGCAAAAGACATGAAGAGAAATCTCACAGAGGAAGACATAGACATGGCCAACATGCACATGAGAAAATGCTCTGCATCACTTCCCATCAGGGAAATACAAATCAAAACCACAATGAGATACCACCTCACACCAGTGTGAATGGGGAAAATTAACAAGGCAGGAAACCACAAATGTTGGAGAGGATGCGGAGAAAAGGGAACCCTCTTGCACTGTTGGTGGGAATGTGAACTGGTGCAGCCACTCTGGAAAACTGTGTGGAGGTTCCTCAAAGAATTAAAAATAGACCTGCCCTAGGACCCAGCAATTGCACTGATAGGGATTTACCCCAAAGATTCAGATGCAATGAAATGCCGGGACACCTGCACCCCGATGTTTCTAGCAGCCATGTCCACAATAGCCAAACTGTTGAAGGAGCCTCGGTGTCCATCGAAAGATGAATGGATAAAGAAGATGTGGTTTATGTATACAATGGAATATACTCAGCCATTAGAAACGACAAATACCCACCATTTGCTTCAACGTGGATGGAACTGGAGGGCATTATGCTGAGTGAAGTAAGTCAATCGGAGAAGGACAAACAGTGTATGTTCTCATTCATTTGGGGAATATGAATAATTGTGAAAGGGAATATAAGGGAAGGGAGAAGAAATGTGTGGGAAATATCAGAAAGGGAGACAGAACATAAAGACTCCTAACTCTGGGAAACGAACTAGGGGTGGTGTAAGGGGAGGAGGGCGGGTTGTGGGGGTGAATGGGTGACGGGCACTGAAGGGGACACTTGACGGGATGAGCACTGGGTGTTATTCTGTATGTTGGTAAATTGAACACCAATAAAATTTAATTTTAAAAAAAGGAAACTTCAACACGTCACTTAAATCAATGGATAGATAATCCAGATAGCATATCGATAAGGAAAGAGTGGCTTTGAATGAAGATGATGGACTTAACAAGGTATATAGATTATATATATATATATATATATGTATATATATATATATAGAGAGAGTATACATATATATACTCAATATATAGCCTTAAAAATAGAAAAGTTAGAGACTTAAAAATAGAAAAGATCAATCAATAGAGACTTAAAAATTAGAAAAGATCAATACACTAAACCAAGAGCTGGCTCTTTGGAAGAAAAATTGAATGAAGTTGATAAAATTTTAGCCACAGTTATCAAGACAAAAAGAGAAGATTTGGGAAGATAAAATCAGTAATGAAAGAAAAATTACAACTGATACCAGAGGTATATAAAGAATTATAAGAACATAGTAAAAAAATAATATGCCAGTAAATTTGGCAACCTAGAAGAACTGGATACATTTCAAGAAATATGCAATCTTCCAAATTGAATCAAGAAGAAATAAAAATCAAACAGACTGTTTAGGAGACATCAAATTGAATTGGTAATCAAAAAACTCTCCCCCCAAAAAATGTCCAGGATCAAATGGCTTCAAAAGTTAATTATACCAAATGCATGGAGTTAATATCTACTCTTCTCAAAAAAAGAAGAAAAGAAAGGAATGCTTTCAAAATCTATTCTATGAGGCCTGCATTACCATGACACTAAAGTCAGACAGACATTACAAAGAAAAGAAAACTGCAGATCAATATTCCTGATGAACATAGATGCAAGAAATTTCAACAAATATTAGCAAACTGAATTCAAACATACATTAGAAGGATAATTCAACATGATCAAGTGGGATTTATTGCAATAATATATATGCAAATTAATCATTGTGATAAACCACATTAACAAAATTTAGGGTAAATATACATATGGTTATTTCAAAAGATGTAGAAAAAGTATTTGGCAAAATTAAACATCTATTCTTGATAAAGTCTCTCAACAAAATGAGTATAGAAGAAACATACTTCACCATAATAAAAGTCATATATGACAAACCCACAGCTAACATAATTGTGGAAAGCCAGGGATGCCTGGGTGGCTCAGCAGTTGAGCGCATCTGCCTTCAGCTCAGGGCATGATTCTGGAGTATCGTGATGGAACCCCACATCGGGATCCCTACATGGGGGCCTGCTTCTCCCTCTGCCTATATCTCTGCCCCTCTCTTTCTGTGTCTCTAATGAATAAATAAATACAATCTTTTAAGAAATAATGACAAGTTGGGACGCCTGGGTGGCTCAGTGGTTGAGCATCTGGCTTTGGCTCAGGGTGTGGTCCCAAAGTCTCAGGATCGAGTCCCACACCCGACTTCTTGCAGGGAGCCTGCTTCTCCCTCTGCCTATGTCTCTGCATCTGTCTCTCATGAATAAATGAATAAAATCTTAAAAAAATAGTGAAAAGCCAAAATTTTTCTTTAAGATCAAGAACATGACAAAGGTGTCCATTCTCAGCACTTTTATTCAACATAGTACTGAAAGTCCTAGCCATAGCAATCATACAAGAAAAAGAAGTGAGACAAATCCAACTTGGCAAGGCAGAAGTAAAACATTTACTATTTGAAGATGACATGGTACTATAAATAGAAAACTCTAAAGACGCTAACAAATAAATGTATTAGAACTAATAAATGAGATCAGTAAAGTTTCAAGATACAAAAATCAATGTACAGAAATCTGTTTCACTTCTACACACTACCAATGAAATAGCAGAAAGTGAAATTAATAAAAAAGAATCCCATCTATAAGTGTATCAAAAAGAGTGAAATATCTAGGAATATATTTAACCAAAGATGTAAAAGACCTATACTTGAAAAACTATAGAATAATGATGAAAGAGATTAAAGGCAACACAAATATTGGAAGATATATGATTCTCATGGATTATAATAAGCATATTGTTAAAATGTCCATATCACCCAAATAATCTCCAGATTAAATGCAATCCATATCAAAACTGTAATAGAATTTTTTAAAGAACCAATACAAAAAGTCCTAAAACTGATATGGAACCACAGAAAACTGTGAAAAGCCAAAGCAACCTTGAGAAAGAAGAACAAAGATGGAAATATCAAAACAATATATATCAAACTATACTACAAAACTGTAATAATCAAAACAGTATGATACTGGCACAAAAAGAGATATATAGGTCAATGGAAGAAAATTGAAAGCCCAGAAATATACCAACTCTTATACGGACAATTAATCTGTGACAAAAGAGGCAAGAATATACATTTGGTAAAAGTCTCTTTAACAAATGGTTCTAGGAAAACTGGGCAGCTATGTGCACTAGAATAAAACTGAACTTCACCCTAACACCATACACAAAATCAAACTTAAAATGGATTAAAGACTTAAATATGAGACCTGAAACCATAAAACTTCCAGAAGAAAACATAGGCAGTAACCTCTTTGATATCAACTTTAGCAACACTTTTCTAGATATGTCTTCTAAGGCAAGAGAAACAAAAGCAAAAATAAATTATTGGAACCACATCAGAATAAAAAAGCACAGCAAAGGAAACAATCAACAAAGAAAAGGTAACCTACTGAATGGGAGAAGATGTTTTCAAATGACATATCCAATAAAGGGTTAATATCTAAAATGGGTACAACTCAACACCAAAACAAATAATCTGATTAAAAATGCACAGAGGACATGAACAGACATTTTGCCAAAGACATACAGGTAGACAAAATACATGGAAATATGCTTGACATCACTAATTGTCATGGAAATGAAAATCAAAACTATAATAAATGCAAAATAAAAACCACAATAAGGAAACACCATATGATCCAGTAATTCTACTACTGGGTATTTACCCAAAGAAAATAAATAATAATAATTTAGGAAAATATATGCATCCTTATATTTATTGCATCATTATGTACAATACCCAAGATATGGAAGTAATCCAAGTGCCCATTGATGGATAATGGAAAAAGATTATATGTATATATCTTGCCATTTATGACAATGAGTGGACATAGAGGGCATTATGTTAAGTAAGACTGAGAAAAAATAACATATGATTTTACTTATATGTATAATCTAAAAAGAAACAAAACTCTTAACTACAGAAAACAAACCAGTAGTTGCCAGGGGAAAGGTGAGTGGAGAGATGGGTAAAATAGATAAAGGGGATTAAGAGATATAGTCTTACAGTTATGGAATAAATAAGTCACAGAGATGAAAAGTGCAGCATAGGAAATATAGTCAATAATACTGTAATAACATTGTTCAGTGAGAACATCACTTGCCATCAGGGAAATACAAATCAAACCCACAATGAGATACCACTTTTTCACTAGTGAGAATGTCTAAAATTAACAAGACAGGAAACAACAAATGTTGGTGAGGATGTGGAGAAAGGGGAATGCTCTTCTACTGTTGGTGGGAATGTAAGCTGGTGCAGCCACTCTGGAAAATAGTGTGGAGGTTTCTCAAGAAGTTAAAAATAGAGCTACCCTATGACTCAGCAATTGCACTACTGGGTTTTTACCTCAAAGATAAAGACATAGTGAAATGACAGGACTCCTGCACCCAATGTTCATAGCAGCAATGTCCACTATAGCCAAACTGTGGAAGGAGCCATGATATCCTTTGACAGATGCATGGATAAAGAAGATTTGGTATATACCATCAGAAAGGATGAATACTTACCATTTACATTGACGTGGATGGAACTGGAGGGTATTATACTGAGTGAATAAGTCAATCAGAGAAAGACAGTATCATATGGTTTCAGTCATGTGGAATATAAGACACATTGCAAAGGACCATAAGGGAAAGGAAAACTGAGTGGGGAAAAAATAGAGAGGAAGACAAACCAGGAGAGACTCCTAACTCTGGGAAACAAACAAAGGGTTGCAGAAGGGAAGGTGGGTGGGGGGATGGGGTAGCTGGGTGATGGGTAATGAGGAGGGAACTTGATTAGATGAGCACTGGATGTTATACTATATGTTGGCAAATTGAATTTAAATAAAATATTTTTTTAAAAAATCATTGTATGGTGGAGATAGAGACTGCACTTATCATAGTGAGCATTGAGTAATGTATAGAATTGTTGAACCAATTTGTTGTACACTTGAAACTCATATAACTTTGTACATAATTTATACTTCAATAAAAATGATGTATGCACCCCTATGTATATTGCTGCTTTATTTACAATAGCCAAGATATAGGAGTAATTTAAGTGCTCATTGATAGATTAATGGTTAAACAAGATGTATATGTACACTATGGAATATTACTCATCCACAAAAAAAGAATGTCATTATTTATGACAACATGGATGGACCTAGAAGGTATTTTGCTAAGTAGAATAAGTCAGAAAGAGAAAGACAAATACCATATGATGTTACTGATATGTGGAATCTAAAAAACTAAACAAGCAAACAAATAAAAACAACAACAAAGAAGAACATACTCATAAATATAGAGAATGAACTACTGGTTGCCAGAGGGAATCGGTGTGGAGTAAATGCAAAATAGGTAAATGTAATTAAGAGGTATCAACTCCCACTTTTAGAGTAAATCAAGGGGCATCTGGGTGGCTCAATCGGTTAAGCATCCAACTCTTGATTTCGGCTGGGGGGCGTCATGATCTCAGGGTCATGAGATTGAGCTTTATGTTGGGCTCAGTGCTCAACAGGTAGTCTCTTCTCTCTCTCTCTCTCTCTCTCTCTCTCTCTCTCTCTCTCTCTCTCTCCCTCCTTCTCCCTCTGTTCCTCTCTTCACTCATACACTCTCTGTCTCAAATAAATAAAAAATATATTTTTTAAAGATTTTGTTTATTCATGAGAGACACACAGAGAGAGGCAGAGACATAGGCAGAGGGAGAAGCAGGGTCCCCTCAGAGAACTAAGTGTGGGACTCAATCCCAAGACACTGGATTCACGCCCTGACCTGAAGGCAGACGCTTAACCACTGAGCCACCCAGATATCCCCCAAAAATATTTTAAAATAATAAGTAAGTTATAAAAATGAAGAGTAAGTATAGGAATATAGTCAATAATATTTATAAAATAATATATGGTGACAGATGGTACTTAGAGTGTGCATTTCATAATGTATTTAATTGTTAAATCATTATGTTGTACACCTGAAACTCATAAAATATGTCAATCATACTTCAATTAAAAAGAAAACAAAGAAAACTGAAATCATATCAACCATCTTTTCTAACCACAATGGTATGAAACTAAAAATAATTTATAGGAAAGAAGACTAGGAAAAACACAAGTACGTAATTTCATTTTTTCAACTAACATCTTTTAAACATTTTTTGTATTCATTTTAGTTACTTATAGTGTATTATTACTTTCAGGGGTACAATTTAGTGATTCATCAGTTGCATATAACACCCAGTGCTCACTTCATCAAGTGCCCTCCTTAATGTCATCATCCAATTACCATTTCCCCCCATCCAAGACCCCCCCTCCAATAACCCTCAGTTTGTTTCCTATAGTTAAGAGTCTCTTATAGTTTGCCTCCCTCTCTGTTTTTATCTTATTTTTTCTTCCCCTATGTTCATCTGTTTTGTTTCTTAAATTCCACATATGAGTGAAATCATATGGCATTTGTCTTTCTCTGACATGTTTCACTTAGCATAATTCCCTCTAGTCCCATCCATGTTTTTGGAATTGGCAAGATTTAATTATTTTGATGGCTGAGTAATATTCCGCTCTCTATATATATACCACTTCTTCTTTATTCACTCATCTACCAATGAACATCTGGCCCTTTCTATATTTTGGTTATGTGGACATTGCTGCTATAAACATTGGGGTGCATGTGCCCATTCCAATTGCTATGTTTGTATCTATTAGATAAATACCTAGTAAGTAGTGCAATTGCCAGGTCATAGACTGCTTCTATTTTTAACTTTTTGAGGAAGCTTCATACTGTTTTCCAGAGTGGCTGCACTCCCACTCTGGTTTGCATTCCCACCAACAGTGGAAGAGGGTTCCCCTTTCTCCGCATCCTCACCAACATCTATTGTTCCCTGGGTTGTTAATTTTAGCCATTCTGACTGGAGAGAGGTAATATCTCATTGTGGTTTTAATTTGTGTTTTCCTGATGCCAAGTGATGTTGAGCATTTTTTCATGTGTCTGTTGGCCACTTATATGTCTTCTTTGGAGAAATGTCTGTTTGTGTCTTCTACCCATTTCTTGACCGGATTTTTTCTTTTTCTTTTTTCAATTGTGCATTTTATTTTATTTTTATTTTTTTATCTTTAATTTTTTTATTATTATTTTTTTAAAGAACATAAAGACTCTTAACTCTGGGAAATGGATTTTTTCTTTTATGGGTGTTGAGTTTGATAAATTCTTTATAGATTTTGGATGCTAGCCTTTTATCTGATGAGTGACTTGCTAATATCTTTTCCCATTCTGTAGGTTGCCTTTTAGTTTTGTTGACTGTTTCCTTTGTTGTGCAAAAGCTTTTTATCTTGATGAAGCCCCAATAGTTCATTTTTTGTTTTGTTTCCCTTGCATTTTTTTAAAGATTTTATTTATTTATTCATGAGAAACACAGAGAGAGGGAGATGGAGACATAGACAGAGGGAGAAGCAGGCTCCATGCAGAGAGCCTGATGCAGGACTCGATCTTGGGACTTCAGGATCATGCCCTGAGAGTAAGGCAACTGATCAACCGCTGAGCCACCCAGGCATCCCACTGTCTCCTTTGCATTTGAAGACATGTCTAGAAAGAGGATGCTGCAGGTGAGGTCAAAAACTTTGCTGTTTGTGTTCTCCTCTAGGATTTTCATGGATTCCTGTCTCACATTTAGGTCTTTCATCCATTTTGAATTTATTTTTGTGTATGGTGTAAGAAAGGGTACAGTTCATTCTTTTGTGTGTGACTGTCCAATTTTCCTGACACCATTTGTTGAAGTGATTGTCTTTTTTCCATTGGATATTATTTCCTTCTTTGTCAAAGATTTGACCATAGATTTGAGGGTCCATTTCTGGGTTCCCTTTATGTTCCGTTGATATATGTGTCTGTTTTGGTGCCAGTGCCATACTGTCCTGATTATCACAGCTTTATAATACGGTTTCAAGTCAGGGATTGTGATGCATCCAGCTTTGGTTTTCTTTTTCAACATTTCTTTGGCTATTTGGGGGCTTTTCTGATTTTATACAAATTTTAGGAATTTTTTTCTAGCTCTGTGGAAAGTGCTGGTGGTATTTTGACAGAGATCATATTAAAAGTGTAAATTGGCTTGGATGGTATAGACATTTTAACAATGTTTACTCTTCCACTCCATGAGCATGAAATTCTTTTATATTTCTTTGTGTCCTATTCGATTTCTTTCATAAATGCTCTATAGTTTTCAGCATACAGGTCTTTCAGCTCTTTAGTTAGGTTTATTACGAGTTATCTTATTGTTTTTGTTATAATTGCAAGTGTGATAAATGCCTTGATTTCTTTTTCTGCTGCTTCATTATTGGTGCATAGAAATGCAACTGATTTCTGCCCATTGATTTTATATCCAGCAACTTTGCTGAATTCATGTATTAGTTCTAGTAATTTTTTGTGGAGCCCTTTAGGTTTTCTACACAGAGTAAAAGATAAAGAATCTTAAAAGAAGCAAGAAAGATGCACAAAGATATCTAAAAGGGAAAGCCTATAAGACTTGTCAGCTGCTTTTTTCAGCAGAAACTTTGCAAACCAGAAGAGACTGGGATGATATATTCAAAGTGCTGAAAGGAAGAACCTAATAGCAAGAATACTCTACCCAGCAAGATTATATTTCAGATTTGAAGGAGAAATAAGAAGTTTCACAATAAAGATAGTTTATCACCACTGAACTATCTTTACAAGATATGTTAAAGCGACTTTTTTAAGTGGAAAAGAAATGGCCATAATTTGATAGAAGAAAAATATGAATGAAAAGATGTAAAATATGATAACATATTCTTAAAACATGGAGAAGGGAGTATAAAAGCAAGAGAAGGAGAAAAAGAAAAAAGAAGAAATTTTCTGTTTTTTCTTTTCCTTTAGAATGTGTTTGAACTTAAATGCCCATCAAATTAATAGAGGCCGCTATTTATTTAGGATGTTATATAGGAACCTCATCATAACCACAAACCCAAAATCTATGATAGATACACACAAAAAAGAGAAAGAAAGGCAAACAAAATACTACAGATATTCATCAAACACAGAGAAACAAAGGAAGAATAAAGGAACTAAGAAGTAGAAAAACAACCAGAAAAGAAATTTTTTAAAGTGGCAATGAGTACATACCTATCGATAATTACTTTAAATGTGAATGTCCTCAATGTTCCAATCAAAAGACATAGAGTGGTGTAATGAATAAAAGAATAAGATCCATCTATATATTGACTACAAGGGACTCATCTAAGACCTAAAGACACATACAGATTGAAAGTGAAAGGATGGAAAAATATTAACCTTGCAATGGAAGTGGAAAAAAAAGCCATCGTAGCAATACTTATATCAGAAAATTCAACTTTAAAACAAAGATTAACAAGAGATAAAGAATGGCATTACATAGTGATAAAAGTATCAATACAATAAGTGGATACAACATTTGTATATATCTAGGTACCCAACACTGAAACAAGCACCTAAATACATAAAACAAATGTTAGTTAGACATAAAAAGAGAAATTAATGTTAATACAATAATAGTATTGGATTTTGATACTACATTTATATCAATGGATAAATTGTCCAGACATAAAATCAATAAGGAAACAATGTCACTGAATGACATATTGGACTAGATGGACATAATGGATATGAAAATACTCCATCCAAAAAGTCCGGAATACACATTCTTTACAAGTGCACATGGAACATTCCCCAGAATATTTTGAAAAATATTTATTTATTTATTTATTTATTTTTATTTATTTTTTATTTATTTATTTTAATGTGAGAGAGAGCATGAGCAGGGGGAGGAACAGAGGAAAGGGTTAGGGAGAGGAAAAGAACTTTGAGCTAACTCTGCACTAGTACAGAGCCCAATGTGGGGCTCAGTCTCCTGACCCTGAGATTAGGACCTGAGCTGAAACCAAGAGTTGGACACTTAACCAACTGAGCTACCCAGTCACACCCATTCTCCAGAATGGATCACATAATTTAGCACAATAGAAGCTTCAATAGATTTAAGGAAACTTAAATGATTCTTTGCCAATCACAATGGTATAAAACTAGAAAAAAAATCACAAGGAAAAAACTCCCACAAACACATGGAGACTAAACATCATGACACTAAACAACAAATGGGTCAATGCATCAATTAAAGAAGGAATTAAAAATATATGTGGAGAGAAATTAAAAATAAAACACAGTGGTCCAAAATCTCTGGGACGCAGCAAAAGTAGTTGCAAGAGGGAATTATATAATGATATGGGCTTACCATAAAAAAAAAAAACAAGAAAAACCTCAAATAAACAATCTGACTTGACTAGAAAAAGAACAAACAAAGCTGACGGTGAGTAGAAGAAAGGAAATAATAAAGATCACGGCAGAAATAAATGATGTTAACTCTGAAAAAGAAAAGTCAACCATGAGTTGGTTCTCATGAAAAAATAGACAAATCCTTATCCAAACACATGAAGGAGAGAAAGGATCCAAATAAATAAAATAAGAAACGAGGGAGGAGAAGTAACAAATGACACCACAAAAGTACAAAGGAATATAAGAGAATACTGTGAGAAATTATATTCCAATAAACTGGATAACTTATAAGAAGTGGATAAATCCCTAGAAACAATTTCTGAAGACTACACCAGGAAAATATAGAAAATATGAACAGATCTATCACAAGAAATGAAATTGGATTGGTAATGAAAAACCTACTAAAAATAAAAGTCTGGGACCAGATGGAGTCACACGTGAATTTTACCAGACATTTAAAGAAGAGGTAATATCTATTATCATCAAACTATTCAAAAAATTAGAAGAGGAAGAAATGTTTCCAATACATTCTGCTACTTCAGCACTACTTTCCTATGAAAACCAAAGACTTCATATAAAAAGAAAACTACAAATCAGTAACACTGATGAATACAAATGTAATAATTGTCAAAAAATATTATCAAACCATATGCAACAATGCATTGAAACATCATTCACCATGATCAGGTGGAGTTTATTCCCAGGATACAAGGATGATTCAATATTTGCAAATCAATGTGATACACCACAGTAACAAAACAAAGGATAAAAATCATATGGTGTTCTCAACAGATGCAAAAAAGCACTTGACAAAATACAGCATCCATTCATGATAAAAAAAAAGTCTCAACAAAGTAGATTTATAGGAAACATACCTCAACATAATAAATACCATATATAAAAAACACACAGAAAACATCATACTCGATGGGGAAAAAAATCAGAGCTTTTCTTCTACAGTAAAGAATAAGACAAGGATGTCCACTCTTTACTACTTTTAATCAACATAGTACTGGAAGTTCTAGCCACAGCAATCAGACAAGAAGAAGGAATAAAAGGTTTCCACACTGGTAAGGAAGTACTGAAACTTTCACCATTGGCAGATGACATGATACTCTTAATATAGAAACCCTAAAGACTCCACCAAAAAACTGTAAAAGTAATAAATGCATTCAGTAAGGTCACAGGATATAAAATCAATGCACAGAAGTCCACTGCATTTCTATGCACTAATAACAAAGCAACAGAAAGAGAAATTAAGAAAGCAATCCCCAAAAAAATAAAAAAATAAAAGAAAGCAATCCCATTTACAATTATAGCTAAAATAATAAAATATCTAGTAATAAACTTAAGGTGCTGAAATATCTGTACTCTGAAAACTATAAAACATTGATGAAAGGAATTGAGGTGACACAAATAAATGGAAAGATATTCCATGCCCCCACCAAAAGAAAGATATTCCATGTTCATGGATTGGCAATAAAATATTTTTTAAATGTCCATACTACCCAAATCAATCTACAAATTTAATTCAATCCCTATCAAAATACCAACATTTTTCACAAAACTAGAACAAAGTATCCTAAAATTTGTATGGAACCATAAAAGACCAAGAATAGCCAAAACAATCTTGAAGAAGAAAAACAAATCCTACCAAGCTGTAGTAATCAAAACAGTATAGTACTTGCACAAATATAGACAAATAGAACAATAGAACAGAATAGAAAGCCCCAAAACATACCCACAATTCTTTTTTTTAGAATGACATAGATTTTTTTTTCATTTTTTAAATAGTAAATTTATTTTTATTGGTGTTCAATTTGCCAACATACAGAATAACACCCAGTGCTCACCCTGTCAAGTGCCCCCCTCAGTGCCCGTCACCCATTCACCCCCACCGCCCACCCTCCTCCCCTTCTACCACCCTAGTTTGTTTCCTAGAGTTAGGAGTCTTTATGTTTTGTCTCCCTTTCTGATATTTCCTACCCATTTCTTCTCCCTTCCCTTCTATTCCCTTTCACTATTATTTATATTCCCCAAATGAATGAGAACATATAATGTTTGTCCTTCTCCGATTGACTTATTTCACTCAGCATAATACCCTCCAGTTCCATCCTTGTTGAAGCAAATGGTGGGTATTTGTCGTTTCTAATGGCTGAGTAATATTCCATTGTATACATAAACCACATCTTCTTTATCCATTCATCTTTCAATGGACACCGAGGCTCCTTCCACAGTTTGGCTATTGTGGACATTGCTGCTATAAACATCGCATACCCACAATTCTATTGTCAATTAATCTTTGACAAAAGAGGCAAGAATATATAAAGGGATAAAACAGTCTCTTCGGGATCCCTGGGTGGCGCAGCGGTTTGGCGCCTGCCTTTGGCCCAGGGCGCGATCCTGGAGACCCAGGATCGAATCCCACGTCAGGCTTCCGGTGCATGGAGCCTGCTTCTCCCTCTGCCTGTGTCTCTGCCTCTCTCTCTCTCTCTCTGTGACTATCATGAATAAATAAATAAAAAAAAACAAAAAAAAGTCTCTTCAATAAATGGTTCTGGAAAAACAGGACAGGTATATGAAAAAGAAAGGAACTGGATCACTTCCTTATACAATACACAAAAATAAAGCCAAAATGGATTAAAGATCTAAAGATTAGATCTGAAACCATAAAAATCCTAGAAGAGAGCACAGGCAGTAATTTCTCTGACATTGGGAGTAGCAACATTTTCCTCAATATGTCTCCTGAGGCAAGGGAAATAAAAGCAAAAATAAACCATTGGGACTATAGCAAAATGAAAAGCTTCTGCACAGCAAAGGAAGCAATCAACAAAACTAAAAGACAACCTACTGAACAAGAGGAGATATTTGCAAAAGACATATCTGATAAAGGGCTTTTTTTTTATAAAAGGTTATTATCCAAAATATATAAAGAGGGCAGCCCGGATGGCTCAGCAGTTTCACGCTGCCTTCAGCCCAGGGTGTGATTCTGGAGACCCGGAATCAAGTCCCACATCAGGCTCCCTCCGTGGAGCCTGCTTCTCTCCCTGCCTGTGTCTCTGCCTCTCTCTCTCTCTCTCTGTTTCTCATGAATAAATAAATAAAATCTTAATATATATATATTGAACATGAATATATATATATTTATAAAGAACTTCTATTACTCAATCCCCCCAAAAAAACAAATAATCCAATTTAAAAGTGGGCAGAATCCCTATCAAAATACAACGGACTGTCTTCAGAGAGTTGGAACAAATCATCTTAAGACTTGTGTGGAATCAGAAAAGACCCCAAAGAGCCAGGGGAATATTGAAAAATAAAACCAGAGCCTGGGGCATCACAATGCCAGATTTCATGTTGTACTACAAGGCTGTGATCATCAAGACAGTGTGGTACTGGCACAAAAACAGACACATAGATCAATAGAACAGAATAGAGAACCCAGAAATGGGCCCTCAACTCTATGGTCAACTAATATTTGACGTAGCTAGAAAGACTATCCACTGGAAAATGAACAGTCTCTTCAATTAGTGGTGCTCGGGAAATTGGGCAGCCACGTGCAGAAGAATGAAACTAGACCATTCTCTTACACAGTACACATAGATAAACTCAGAATGGATGAAAGATCTAAATGTGAGACAAGATTCCATCAAAACCCTAGAGGAGCACACAGGCAACACCCTTTTTGAACTTAACCACAGCAGCTTCTTGCAAGATACATCTATGAAGGCAAGGGAAACAAAAGCAAAAATGAACTATTGGGACTTCATCAATATAAAAAGCTTCTGCACAGCATAAGAAACAGTCAACAAAACTCAAAGTCAACCTACAAAATGGGAGAAGATATTTGCAAATGACCTATCAGATAAAGGGCTAGTATCCAAGATCTATAAAGAACTTATTAAACTCAACAGCAAAGAAACAAACAATCCAATCATGAGATGGGCAAAAGACAAGAACAGAAATTTCACAGAGGAAGACATAGTCATGACCAAGAAGCACATGAGAAAATGCTCTGCATCACTGGCTATCAGGGAAATACAAATCAAAAGCACAATGAGATACCACCTCACACCAGTGAGAATGGGGAAAATTAACAAGACAGGAAAGAACACATGTTGGAAAGGATGCAGAGAAATGGGAACCCTCTGCACTGTTGGTGGAAATGTGAACTGGTACAGCCACTCTGGAAAACTGTGTGGAGGTTCCTCAGAGAGTTAAAAATAGAACTGCCCCACGACCCAGCAACTGCGCGGCTGGGGATTTACCCCAAAGATACAGATGCAGTGAAAAGCCAAGACACCTGCACCCGAATGTTTATAGCAGCAATGTCCTCAATAGCCAAACTGTGGAAGGAGCCTCGGTGTCCATCAAAAGATGAATGGATAAAGATGTGGTCTCTATAAACAATGGAATATTACTCAGCCATTAGAAACAATGAATACCCACCATTTGCTTCAACGTGGATGGAACTGGAGGGTATTATGCTGAGTGAAGTAAGTCAATCGGAGAAGGACAAACATTATATGGTTTCACTCTTATGGGGAATATAAAGAACAGTGAAAGGGATTATAGGGAAAAGGAGAGTGAATGAGTGGGAAAAATTAGAGAGAATAACAAAACATGAAAGACCCCTAACTCTGGGAAACGAACAAGGGGTAGTGGAAGGGGCGGTAGGCGGGGAGATGGGGTGACTGGGTGCCAGGCTCTGAAGGGGACACTTGATGGGATGAGCACTGGGTGTTAGGCTATATGTTTGCAAATCAAACTCCAAAAAAATAATTTTTAAATTTTTATTTATTTATGATAGTCACAGAGGAGAGAGAGAGGCAGAGACACAGGCAGAGGGAGAAGCAGGCTCCATGCACCGGGAGCCCGACGTGGGATTCGATGCCGGGTTTCCAGTATCGCGCCCTGGGCCAAAGGCAGGCGCCAAACCGCTGCACCACCCAGGGATCCCCGAAAAAAAAAGATTTAAAAAAAATAAAAATAAACAAAAATTTAAAAAATAAATGAAAAAATAAAAACAAAAAAATAAAATAAAAGTGGGCAGAGGATATACATACATTTCTCTAGACATCCAGATGGCTAACACACACATGAAAAGATTCTCATCATCAGTTACTATCCGGAAATGCAAATCAAAACTACAATGAGATATATTACATTTGTCAGAATGGCTAAAATAAAAAACTCAAGGAGCAGGTGTTGGCAAAGATGTGGAGAAAAAAGAACACTCATACACTGTTGGTGGGACTGCAAACTGGTGTGGCCACTATGGAAAACAGTATGGAATTTCCTCAAAAAGTTAAAAGTAGAATTACCTCATGATGTAGCAATAGCACTACTAGCTATTTATCTAAAGAATACAAGAACACTAATTTAAAGGGCTACATGTACCCCTATGTTTATAGCAGCATTATTTACAATAGCCAAATTTTATTATTTACTATAGCCAAAAAGCTATGTTTATAGCAGCATTATTTACAATAGCCAAATTTACAATAGCCAGATTACAATAGCTGAATATTATTCAGGTATAAAAAGGAATGAAATTGCTATTTGCAAACATATGGATGGAGCTAGAGGGTATTATGCTAAGCAAAATAAGTCAGTCAGAGAAAGACAAATACCATATAATTTTACTCATATGTGGAACTTGAGAAACAAAACAAATGAGGAAAGGGAAAAAACAAAAGATAGAGACAAATGAAGAAACAGACTCTTAACTACAGAGAACAAATTGATGCTTACCAGGGGGTGGGGGATAGGGGAATGGGGTTTAAGGAGTGCACTTGTTATTATTAACACCAGGTGATGTATAGAATTGTGGAATCACTATACTGTATACCTGATACTAATATAACACTGTATGATAACTAACGAATTAAAATAAAAATAAACACAAGAAACAACAAATGCTGAGGATGTGGAGAAAAAGGAATTTGTGCACTAATGGTGGGAATGCAAACTACTGTATACACTGTTTAAAACAGTTTGGAGGTTCCTCAAAAAGTTAAAAAAAATAGGTTCCTATGATCCAGTAATTGCACTACTGAGTACCCAATGAATACAAGACACTAATTCAAAAGGATATATATATTCCTTTATTTTTTGCAGCTTTATTTATAATAGCCAAATTATTGAAGCATTCCAATTGTCTATCAATAGATGAATGGATAAAGAAGATGTGGCACACACACACACACAATGGATTGTTACTCAGCCATAAAAAGAATGAAATCTTGCCATTTGCAACGATATGTTGGAGGTAGAGAGTATAATGCTAAACAAAAAAAGTCAGTCAGAAAAAGGCAAATACCCTATGATTTCACTCATATGTGGAATTTAAGATATTCATAGTTTTAAATTGCAAAAAGGATGTCAGAAAGCATCACTAGAAGCCCAAAATGGTGAGTATGGCTTCATCTTTTTCATTCACACTTAGAGTGCAAAATATACCATATATCATATTCACAGTCACAACTCCTTAATTTTCCATTTAGCAAGAACTAGAACTATTTCAGAGACCAGTAGACTATAAATGACTGAGACGAAATGCTGAGACACCTGCACCCTGATGTTTATAGCAGCAATGTCCACAATAGCCAAACTGTGGAAGAAGCCTTGGTGTCCATCAAAAGATGAATGTATAAAGAAGATGTGGTATATGTATACAATGGAATATTACTCAGCCATTAGAAACGACAAATACCCACCATTTGCTTCAACGTGGATGGAACTGGAGGGTATTGTGCTGAGTGAAATAAGTCAATCAGAAAAGGACAAACATTATATGGTCTCATTCATTTGGAGAATATAAAAATTAGTGAAAGGGAATAAAGGGAAAGGAGAGAAAATGAGTGAAAATATCAGTGAGAGACACCTAACTCTAGGAAATGAACAAGGGGTAGTGGAAAGGGAGGTGGGTGCGGGGTTCGGGTGACTGGGTAATGGGCACGGAGGGGGGCACTTGATGGGATGAGCACTGGGTGTTATACTAAATGTTGGCAAATTGAACTCCAATAAAAGAATTTAAAAAATAATAAATAAAACTGAGACCAGGAATGTAGCACTGTGTAACCTGGGAGTAGACTTCATGAATGGATTCTGGTGGATAAAAACGAAGATGGAAACCCAGGTAGGGAACAATTTGTGAAGGACTTGAAATCTGTGGAATTAGATTAGGATGTTATTTCAGAAGTAAAATGCTACCATTTGATGTTTTTTTGTTACTAGATGGAGGGTTAATAGAAGTTTCAACTCATGACAAAAATGTGAGCTGGGTTTCAGAAAAATATATATCTTTTTTTGTGACTGGGAATAAAAATCCTCTTTGAATCTACACCTTGGTAGCACCTGTCTAGACAAAGAACATGGAGTTCTTTTTTTAAAAACTAAATTTGTTTTTTATTGGTGTTCAATTTACCAACATACAGAATAACACCCAGTGCTCATCCCATCAAGTGCCCCCCTCAGTGCCCATCACCCATTCACCCCCACCCCCCACCCTCCTCCCCTTCCACCAACCCTAGTTCGTTTCCCAGAGTTAGGAGTCTTTAAGAACATGGAGTTCTTGTGGGGAAATGGAAAGACCACACTGAGGGATGCCACCAGATCTGATCTCAGTTACACCTTTTTTGCAGCTCAAAGTTGGTGCTGCTTTCCATATGATTCCTCTGAGATAACCAGCACACAAACCATACACTTCTCTCTTGTAAAGCATGCATATTCATTTGTATAAACATTGTTCTCTGTAGTCCAGTTTGGCAAGATCCAGGATCCCGAACTGCCTGCTTTGCTACTGTAAGAGAGCACCCCCTATCCTCCTCCCCTTTCACCACCCCTACTTTGTTTCCCAGAGTTAGGAGTCTTTATGTTCTGTCTCCCTTTCTGATATTTCCCACACATTTCTTCTCTCTTCCCTTCTATTCCCTTTCACTATTATTTATATTCCCCAAACGAATGAGAACATATAATGTTTGTCCTTCTCTGATTGACTTATTTCACTCAGCATAATACCCTCCAGTTCCATGCACGTTGAAGCAAATGGTGGGTATTTGTCATTTCTAATGGCTGAGTAATACTCCATTGTATACATAAACCACATCTTCTTTATCCATTCATCTTTCGATGGACACCGAGGCTCCTTCCACAGTTTGACTGTTGTGGACATTGCTGCTAGAAACATCGGGGTGCAGGTGTCCCAGCGTTTCATTGCATGCATATGGCAATCTTATGTAAATTTTTTCTCCTTCCCCAATATTTAACCACGTATCTTGATGTGAGAGCTAGGATTTAGCCCAATTATTTTGGTAGCACTCCCTAAAAATAAAACAGCTGATCTTTCTTCCTGGTCAGAGTGCTTGGATTATGCTTCCGCAAACACATAACCAACCTCTAAATAACCAGGCCCTATTCTGGTTCTGCCATTCCCATTTTGTGGGGTCCCAACCAATTCTGTTATGCTGCTAAATTAGAAAACAGGAAATCCAATCATTCCTGGCTTACCATCTGCATCCTCATTTCCCACCCACCCTGGTACACTTTGGTTTTAGCCACTTTGGGTAACCAGATGTAATGCAACTTATGTTGTACTTTCACATCTCTGGGACTTTTCTGATGCTGATCCTTCAGCCTGGAATTCCCTTATAGATCCCTTCCATTCAATTCCTCCTTGAGGCATGTGCCCCCATTCCAAGATTTCTCAAATTAAGCTGTAATTCATGGCTTGCTCCTTCTGAGTGTATACTATATGTTAATTGACCCTACATTACAGCAACTATTTCCATCTACTTTATAGGTCATTTTTAATGAACAGGGTTAAACAAACTCTTTGAATGGCAGATGGTGTCATAGAGAGTACTTATGCTTGAGACTCTGACAGAACTGGGTTCAAATCCTGTTCTCTTCCATTTATTGCTCCCTGGTTTTGAACAAGTAAATCCACTTCTCTGACCCAGTTCCCTCATCCGCAAAATGAAGACCATTAAGAGTAGCCACGTCATATCTAGCATTAAATGTTTTAATATGGGACAAATGGAAGTACCAGAAACTTCCTGGTACATAGTAAATGCTTCATAACGGTAGGCTCTCATTATTATCACCACTGTTTGAACTTACCTCAGAATGTAAACTCTACAGAAAAAAGATTGTCCTCTGATGTGACCCTAGTACCCAGCACTGTGCCTGGCATGAAGTACGTACTCAAGAAATGTCTGTTGAGTTTGTGGATAAATTAATGAATCCATAAAACAATTCTCATTCTTAGCATCCTCCTTTTCTTCTTTGACTCTTCTACTATCTATTAACGTGGTGCTTCATACCTCACAGAAAAACTATTAAGTAGAGGGTCACTGAACATTCCCCATCCCTTGTTCATTTTGCTTTACCTCCACTTGTTGCTCCCTTTCTTGAATTCTCTGCTCTAACAAGTTTGAATTCAGCAGTGACCACTACAGCCTAGCCTTCCTGACGGAGGTAGTACGCAGGAGTGGGGGGGGGGGGGGTAGCGGGGCGTGGCCACAGTGTCGCAGAACCAGACTGCGCTTGCGTAGGCTGCGACAACGCGGAGCACCGAGAGGCCAGTGGTCATTGCTCGCTGGGTGTGTGTGTGGAAATATCACTTCTCTCACCAGCTCTCACTCCGGATCCCGGGTCTCTGGTTTAGGATTTGCCGGAGGCGCCGACATTCCTACCATCCTCTCTCTGACAGGTTGCTGAACTCCCGGTTCCTGCTCCTGACTCCTGGAACCATGTCTCTGGTAAGCCAGAATGCGCGCCGCGGCAGCGCAGAGACCACTGCAGATTACAGCGACGGCCAGGGTGAGATGCAGGCTAGTAACGCCTCCGGGTCCCCGACCTCCATGCTAGTTCCCCAGGCCCTCCAGGGCCCTCATGCGCCAATCAACCCTCAGGGTGCTAGCGCTTTCCAGGCTGCGCAGGACCCGAATGACCTCGAGGTCCTAATCGAAGAGCAGTCCCAACGTTTGGGGGCGCTCAGGGTCCAGGACCCTCTAGAAGACAGGTCTATTGCTTTGGTGAATTTCATGCGAATGAAAAGCCAAACAGAAGGTTCCATCCAGCAGGCTGAGATGCTGGAGTTCCTCAGAGAATACTCAGATCAGTTCCCTGAGATCCTCAGACGAGCCTCAGCCCACCTGGATCAGGTGTTTGGGTTGAACCTGAGGGTTCTTGATCCCCAGGCTGACATTTATAACCTAATCAGCAAACAGGGTTTCCAGACCTCTGATCAGTTAGCAGAATCCCTGGATGTGCCAAAGGCAGGTCTCCTGGCCTTGGTCTTAGGCCACATCCTCCTGAATGGTAACCGGGCAAGAGAAGCATCCATTTGGGACCTGCTGTTAAAGGTTGATTTGTTGGGTGATCCTCAGAGGATCAACAACCTTTTTGCGAACACAAGAAACCTGCTCATTACTGACTTTGTGCGCATGCGGTTCTTGGAGTACTGGCCAGTGTATGGCACCAATCCCCTTGAATTTGAGTTCTTGTGGGGCTCTAGAGCCCATAGGGAAATTACAAAGATGGAAGCCCTGAAATTTGTGGCAGAGGCCCATGATGAAGAACCCTGGAGCTGGCCAGAAGAATATAACAAGGCCCTGGAAGCTGACAAAGCCAAAGAAAGAAGACAGGCTGCTGGCTTGGAATTCTGGTCAGAGGACACTATGAATGATAAGGCCAATGATTTGGTCCAATTGGCCATTAATGTCACTGAGGAGTTGCTACCTATACATCAGGATGAGCTAGTGGCTCACACTGGCAAAGAATTTGAAGAAGTGTTCCCAAATATCCTCAGTCGAGCTACTCTAATCCTTGATCTGTTCTATGGATTCTCTCTGATTGAAGTTGATACCAGTGAGCACATCTACCTCCTTGTCCAGCAACCAGAATCAGAAGAAGAGCAAATGATGCTAGACAGCCTGGGGAGACCCACTCAAGAATATGTGATGCCAATTTTGGGTTTGATCTTCCTGATGGGAAACCGTGTCAAAGAGGCCAACATCTGGAACATGCTTCGAAGATTTGGTGTGGATGTAGGGAGAAAGCATGCCATCACCTGCAAGCTTATGAGACAGCGATACTTGGAATGCAGGCCACTCTCCTACTCTAATCCGGTTGAATATGAGCTTCTTTGGGGTCCAAGAGCTCACCTTGAAACTACCAAAATGAAAGCCTTGGAGTATATGGCCAGGCTCTATAGAAAGCGACCACAGGACTGGCCTGAGCAATATAGGGAGGCTGTTGAAGATGAGGAGTCCAGAGCCAGATCTGAGGCAACTGCCATGTTCTTCTTCAGCCCCATGTGAAGTCTGGGGAAATGTATCACTTTAGTTGTGTGGCATCAGTTAAAGGGGCCCTGGGGAAATGGGCACTGGGGCTCCAAATAAGAAGTCAGTCAGGCCTGGGGTGGAAAGTACACATTGTGCTTGATATTTGTGTTCTATTACTAATAGTATTTCCTTTCTTATAATATATCTTTGAATTAGGTTCATGATCAATGTTTATAAATGAAATTGCTCATTTGTGATCCCCGTCTTATTTTACTATAAAAGCTCAGATAACTGTGTAAAATGCATTGGTGATATTTACATCTTTCTATGATATGGAAGAGAATATAAAGTTGTTTTTAACTGTTTGAAATAATTAGTAAAATGGTTTGAAATAATTCGTAAAATGGTAATTAGCAAATGTTAAGTAACAATAGTAACAACACACACAACAAAAACAAACACAAAATCACTTATCTGTGGATGCCTTCTTTGTGTCTACTCTTGTGTAAGGAAAAAAGGCTGGTATTCACCTGTTTGCTTTGCTGTTCCAAAATGTTGTGAAAAATAAAAGTATAATGAATTAGATCCCATGCTTAAGCACTCTTTTTTATTCAACAAACATTTATTAAGCATCTGCTATGCTCCGTGCTGGGAATATAAAGGTGAAGAAGACCCAGCTGAACCCAGGGCTTAAGGGGGAGGGTCCATGGAAGTAAACCAAAAATTGTTTCATTGCTGTGGCAAGATGGTATAATGAGGATAAACTCAAGAGTTCTAGGAGAGGCCACAGGAGTAATTTCCAACTAAACTGAAGGTGCTGGGAGGGGATGGTGGAGAAGACAATGGGGCACAAGAAAGGCTAGGGGAGGGGCAGGGTGGTGTCAAGCAAAAGATTAGTAGGGGAGTGGCAGAGGAGGTGGTAGGGGATAATGAGGTGGTATGGAGGGCTCAGGACAAGTTGTCCTATAGTGACTTCTATTCTACCACCTGAGGTTGGGGTGGGGGAGGGAGGGATTGTTTATGAAGTCAGGGGCAGTATGTAAAACACCTTTTAGAGGATTCACAAAGACAATGTTCAGTTCAAGGGGAAGTGGGAGAGGGAAGCCTGGGGCAGAGATAAGGAAGACCCATATTCTCCCGAGTGGGTCTTGGGAATCAACAATGGTTCTCCCGAAGGCAGCTGGTCTTGGCTCTTGGGTCAGACAGAACAATCTACCTGGAGCTCTGTCCAGCAACCTTGGCCAGTGGAATTTATTTCTACACCTAAGCTGTTAAGGTGAGTGAGTATTTTGGCTCTCTTCATCCTGATGCTTTTTTGCAGCTTCTAACCCTCCTCACAGCTCTCCCTAAGTTTTCCCTAGAAAGCCTGCAAATAACAATTTCTATAAGGGAGTCCTGGCTCAGTAGTGGATGTTATATGGAAAGTCATCTATGACGGCAGGGGTGGGGGAGGTGCCTATGCATGGTGTAGATTTTATGTTTCCTCACCCCCCCCCGCACCCATAAGACTTCTGTCCTTTCATCCGTTTAATCAATAAGGGCTACCCTCAACTGCCACCTCCTAACAAATGAGAAAAGATGCTCCTCACATTTTCGTCAGTCTCAGGAAGAGAATGACACGACCATTTTGCCGGGGGAGGGGACAAGAAGGGAAATACACCGTTTTGGTCCCAAATACCGCAGCCTGCAGAAGTCAAATTAGAGCTGCCCGCTTGGGGAAGCCACTGCGCACGCGCACTCCGCGGTTGCCTGGGAGATACAACCCCCACCTTGTCTCCGCGATCTCCCTATCACAGCAATCCGGGGAAAACTGAACACTAAGGGCAGGATTTCCAGTCATGAGAAAATGAGTAACTAGAGAGCTAGAGCTAAAGGGGTTCTGGAAAATGGGATGGGGGTTGGAGTTATGAGGCAGGAGAGCTTCTAACTCAAAGGACGGACCTTGAAGTAGGGTCCTGCCTACATGCTGAGATCTCATTCTTTAGCCTCCTTGGATCCTTAATCTGTGCACGCTTGTGAGGCAGGGGAGGAGGGGCAAACAGATTAAGATGCCAAATTTTCCTTGCTCTCATTTTTTGGGGGGGGGGAGGGGTTGGTGCAGTATCTGGATCCTCAAGAACATCAGTTGTTCTGCGGGTACCAATAGAGAGAAACCTGCCAAGGGGTGGGTGTAGCATCTAGACCAACAATAGTGTAAAACTGCCAACTTCTTTAATACTAAATTTGTTCTAGGTACTGTGCTGGGTTCTTCACCTCCTTTAGCTCTAATCTTTCCAGCAGTTCTCTAAGAAGCATTTTAATAGCCTTATTTGGCACTGTAGGAAACTGAGGCCCACACAGCCAGTCACCGAAGGCTGGTGTTGGAGTCTAAGGCTGCCTGTGACTATGGTTCACACTCTTTCCAGTATACTACATCGCAGGCCCCTTCCAGCTTGTGCTCTGTTTTCACTCTAACTTATTGAATCTCGAGAAATACAAGGAAAGGCTGCATGACATGATGGGAGAGGCAAGATGATAGCCCTCTGGAGGCCAATGAAAGTACTGCTGAAATTTTCCAGGCTCTTCCTAGTTCCATCACTCAGGCTCCACTAGAGCTGTCTAGGTGTAGAAAGTGCGTTTTTGTCCAATCTCCTTACTCTGTCCTATGAGTCTTCCCCAATTTGCCCTCTTCCTGCAAGCTTCGAGCCTTATATGCTGGCTTTCACCCAGAGAAAGTAAAACATCACCATTTCTGGACCTCCAGAAATGTTTGGCAATGTATTTTGTGATCCTGAAAGAACACTGGCCTGATAGAGATCATGCTTTGCCAAAGGGAGCTCAGGATGCAAAAACAGAAGTGGGAGATAGCCCCTCTGTCACAGATGCCACATGTAGTTTCCTAGAAGTGACAAAGATGAGACTTGCATGGGGCACATGCCTGTGGTAAGGGAAAGGTTGTAGTCTCTCTGTGGCTACAGCCATTCCTTGGAAGGCTAGGGGAGATCTGGGTACTCTGCTTTCTACACACACCAAATTAAAATTAGCACCCCCTAGGAGAAACAGTGATGGAAGTGGGTGTCTAGTAAATAAGACTTACAAAAGATGCTGCATGAATTAATTCAATGTACAATCACCAATAGGCCTTTAAACACTGAACCAAATATTTTTCTTATCTGTGTGAATTTAGAAAAATGATAAAGTCTCAGTTCATTTGTAGACTCTTTGGGCTATCAATACCACAAGTATTGAATTTTGGCCAAGTTAGGGCTTGCAAAATGGGTGTTAGTTAGATATGAGCTCATAACCCTATATATACAATGCCATTTGGATTCCCCTTTGATCCTTCCTGGAAAGAAAATGTTGAGAATACATTCACTTTCAGTTGCTGAGACCCAGGAGTGTCCTCTTCTGGAGAAGATGGGTGGTTAGGGAAGACTTTTCCTGCCTTTTTCCCATCAGTTTCTCACTGAGCACACTCAATGAGCATTATAATTCAAGGAAAAGCTGAGCTGGACTGGCACATGTGGTCTTCAAGGCAGTTCTCCCAGCCCTAGGATTGCTGCTCCTAGGCCCTCCAATACCAACAATCTAGACCAGCCTGTAAGTACCCTTTGGGTTCAGACAAGGACCTCACAGTTGTCTTCTACCTTTCTAGTGGGGATTTCCAGACAGTGAGATTTCTCATTTTACATACTTTCTTTTTCCCCTCAATGAGTACTTGGCAATGCCCTAAGGAATTCTCTGCAGACAGGGTTTGAGGCTAGTTGTAAAGAAAGCTGGAAAAGAATGATCAGATTGGGCTCTGGCTCACTCAGACATTCCTGTTGTAGGCCTCATAGGAATACAATAAGCATATGATAAGTAGGGGGCAGTAGGTCAGAATGATTATGAACTCTGGATCTGGACAATGTTGGCTCTCACTTCCTGGTGACCTTGGGTAAGGTACTCAACATCCCTATCTAAACTACCTAAAACTATTTTCAAGAAATTGATAGAAAAGCCCAGAGTCATACACTATTCGATGATGTCAGAGAACTATATAACCTAGGCCAATTGTATGTTAGTCTAGTAATATTTCAATTCTTTACACTGCTTTTAAGATTACTTGTCAACACCTTGGTAGCTGAGTTCAAATGAATACAGATTTCTTAGAATTACTAGTATTTGGGGTTTTCCTAACAATTATTTCAGGTGAATATTAACTCCAGGTTGTTATGAATCATAAAGTTTGGCTGCATTAATAACATATTTTTTGCAAACACCCATCCACAAGACACTTTTCTAGGGGCTTCTGCATGGTCTCTTTAAGCAGGTCTCAAAGACTATTAGGAATAGACTATTAGGCTTCACATATCATTCAGGAGGATGCTTAGGTGGCTCAGTTGTTGAGTGTCTGCCTTTGGCTCAGGGCATGATCCCGGTTCTGGGATCGAGTCCCACATCCGGCTCCCTACAGGGAGCCTGCTTCTCCCTCTACCTGTGTCTCTGCCTCTCTCTCTCTCTGTCTCTCATGAATACATATCATTCAGGGAGTCCTAAACAATGAGGACTTCTCTGATAAAGGTCAGGGTTAGGAAGGGAGTTGGGAGCTCAAGCCTAATGTCTGAGCAAACTTATTTCTTATTTGAGTATTTGATACACAATGTTACATTAGTTTCAGATATGCAACTTAGTGACTTGACAAGCGTATACATTATGCTATGTTCACAAGTGTAGCTACCATCTGTTATGTTAAATCCCTATTACAATATCATTGACCGTATTCCTTAGATTGTGACTTTTACTCCCATGACATACTCATTCCAAAACTGGAGGCCCGTATCTCTCTCCCTTCACCCATTTTGTCCAATCCCTTACTCCTTTTCCTTCTAGCAACCATCAGTTTGTTCTCTATATTTATAGGTGTGATTCTTTTGTTTATTCATTTTTTTGAGATTCCACTGGTGAATATATAATTGTTAATTATATATTGTTATATATAAAATATACACAATACATAAGTTTATATTTATATAAAAACATATTTATATATAATATACTATATAATATAAAATATATAATATATAAAATTATAAATATATAATATTAATAATATTATATGTATATAACATTTCTTTATACCTTCATTTATTGATGGATGCTTAGGTTGCTTCCATATCTTGGCTCTTGTAAACAATGCTGCAATAAATATAGGAGTGATATGTCTTTTTGAATTAGTATTTTTGTTTTCTTTGGGTAAATACCCAGTAGTGAAATTATTAGATCATACAGTATTTCTATTTTTAATCTTTTGACAAGCCTCCATATTGTTTTTCTCAGTGGCTATACTAATTTACATTTCTATCAACAGTGCACAAAGGTTCCTTTTCCTCCATATCCTCACCAACACCTATTTCTTGTCATTTTGATCTTACTTTGATTTTAGCCATTCTTATTTTTGTAAGGTGATATATAATTACACATATGTTGAGCAACTTTTAAAGTGTCTGTTGGCCATCTGTCTTCTTTGGAAAAATGTCTATTCAGTTTCTCTGCCCATTCTTTAATCAGATCATTTGTTTTTTTAGGTGTCGAGTTGATAAGTTCTTTATATATTTTGGATATTAAACCCTTATTGGATAAATCATTTGTAAGTATCTTCTCCCATTCAGTAGTTTGTCTTTTTGTTTTGTTGATGGTTCCTGTCACTGTGAACATTTTTAAAAATAATCCAAATAGTTTATTTCTGCTTTTGTTTCTCTTGCCTTAGGAGACATATCTAGAAAAATGTTTCTATGGCCAATGTCAGAGAAATTATTGCCTATGCTGTCTTCTAGGATTTTTATGGTTTCAGAGTCTCATGCTTAGGTCTTTAATTCATTTTGAGTTAATTTTTGTGTATGGTGTTAGAAAGCAGTCCAGTTTCATTCTTTAACAGGTAGCTGTCCAGTTTTCCCAGTACCATTCATTGAAGAGACTATCTTTTCCCCCATTTTATTTTCTTGCCTCCTTTGTCATAGATTAATTGACTATATAATCATGGGTTTATTTCTTGAGACTCTATTCTGTTCTATTGAGTTATATGTCTGGTTTTGTGCCAGTTACCATACTGTTTTGATTACTACAGATTTGTAGTATATCTTGAAATCTGGAATTGTGATACCTCTACTTTGTTCTTTCGCAGGATTACTATTTAGGGTCTTCTGTGGTTCCATACAAATTTTAGGATTATTTGTTACAATTTTTGTGAAAATGCTGTTGGTATTTTGATAGGAATTGCATTGAATCATAGATTGCTTTGGGTAATGTGGACATTTTAACGATATTAATTCTTCCAACCCATGAGCACGGAATATCTTTCCATTTGTTTGAGTCATCTTTATTTCATAGGTCTTTTATAGTGTTCAGAGTACAGGTCTTTCTCCTCTTTGGTTAAGTTTATTCTTAAGTATTTCATTCTTTTGTGGTGAAATTTTAAATGGTATTGTTTCAAAAAAAAAAAAAAAAAAACCTCTTGTGAGTGACCTTATTTCATACTGCCTTTCTCCTTAGAGCATTTGGTTTGGCATGGGCTGGCCAGGGTAGGGTCTCTGTCCTCTAAACATCCACTTTTCTCAAAATATAGGATGGAGAAAGGGAAAACACAAGAATGGTCATTACTTCTGAAGCTGTCCTCTGTTCTCAAGCCTTAACTTGCTTGGGCCACAGCTGAGAGAAACTTCCCTGCCAGGTGACAACAGAGTGCCTTGGGATGGCCTCAGTGTTGTTTGGTCTTCTTCTGCAAGACAAAGAGGACTGCTATTCTGGAAGATGTTCATTATTCCTGACAGTGAGGGAGACCACTGAGATCTAGCTGTAGAGAAATACTTGTACACAGGACTACTCTCCTTTATCTGGATTGGGGGATAGGAGGAGTGCAAGGCCTAGGATGGAAGAAGTGAGGAGAGGGAGCTTTGGCACAACTACTAACCTTTTATATCATGTCTCCTCATACAATAATGGGCATGGGCATGCTCATAGTTCCTAACAGGGAAGAAGAACAGTAGTCAGACATGCTGAGTGAACAGAAGTCAAAGGCCAGCATTGACAGGGAACAAACTGACCCTTAAGATCAGTGGCAGCACCCAAGCCTCTTGTTTGCATGGCCTTCACTGCCAAACTTACCCACAAGGAGTAAGACCTAGTTCAGCCCAAACCAAAGGCTGTCCTGGCCTCTGAGATTCATCTATGCTGAGGGAGCCTTTGGAAATCAGGCTTGTTAAAGGGCCACTTGCCCAGTTAAGTTTTTTTTTTCATTTTTAAAAGATTTTATTTATTTATTTATTTATTTATTTATTTATTTATTTATTTGAGAAAGAGATGGAGAAAGAGCGCACAAGTGGGGGGTGGGGGAGGGCAAAGGGAAAAGAAGAAGCAGACTTCCTACTGAGCAGGTAGACTGACATGGGGCCCGATCCCAGACCCTGAGATCCTGACCTGAGTGAAAGGGAAAGGCTTAACCAGCTGAGCTACCCAGGCACCCTTGCCTAGTTCAGTTTAATAAGCAGTTGCTGAACACCTGCTATATGCTGGCCACATCATAGTAGACACTAGGGCACAGAGATGAATTAAATGTGGTCCCTACCATATCTGTGTTCTAATTCTCTATTCAGCTAATATTATTCCAATGCATAACTTTTTAATTTCTTGAATTTATAATTGTTTCTTTTTCAAATATACCTTACTTTTTCTAAATAAGGACATTGTTCTTTTCTTATGGATTCCAGTCTTTTTCATCTCTTTAAACATTTTAATCAGTCTTATTTTAAAATTCTTAAGTATCTGCCAATTTTTTTAATAAATTAATTTTTATTGGTGTTTGATTTACCTATACAGAATAACACCCAGTGCTCATCCCGTCAAGTGTCCCCCTCAGTGCCCGTCACGCATTCACCATCACCCCCTGCCCTCCACCCCCTCCACCACCCCTAGTTCATTTCCCAGAGTTAGAAGTCTTTATGTTCTGTCTCCCTGATATTTCCCACACATTTCTTCTCCCTTCCCTTATATTCCCTTTCACTATTATTCATCTTCCCCAAATGAATGAGAACATACACTGTTTGTCCTTCTCCGATTGACTTACTTCACTCAGCATAATACCCTCCAGTTCCATCCACGTTGAAGCAAATGGTGGGTATTTGTCGTTTCTAATGGCTGAGTAATATTCCATTGTATACATAAACCACATCTTCTTTATCCATTCATCTTTCGATGGACACCGAGGTTCCTTCCACAGTTTGGCTATTGAGGACATGGCTGCTAGAAACATCGGGGTGCAGGTGTCCCGGCATTTCATTGCATCTGAATCTTTGGGGTAAATCCCTATCAGTGCAATTGCTGGGTCCTAGGGCAGGTCTATTTTTAATTCTTTGAGGAACCTCCACACAGTTTTCCAGAGTGGCTGCAGCAGTTCACATTCCGACCAACAGTGGAAGAGGGTTCCCTTTTCTCCGCATCCTCTCCAACATTTGTGGTTTCCTGCCTTGTTAATTTTCCCCATTCTCACTGGTGTGAGGTGGTATCTCATTGTGGTTTGGATTTGTATTTCCCTGATGGCAAGTGATGCAGAGCATTTTCTCATGTGCATGTTGGCCATGTCTATGTCTTCCTCTGTGAGATTTCTCTTCATGTCTTTTGCCCATTTCATGATTGGATTGTTTGTTTCTTTGCTGTGGAGTTTAATAAGTTCTTTATAGATTTTCGAAACTAGCCCCTTATCTGATATGTTATTTGCAAATATCTTCTCCCATTCTGTACGTTGTCTTTGAGTTTTGTTGACTGTATCCTTTGCTGTGCAAAAGCTTCTTATCTTGATGAAGTCCCAATAGTTCATTTTTGCTTTTGTTTCTTTTGCTTTCGTGGATGTATCTTGCAAGAAGTTACTGTGGCCAAGTTCAAAAAGGGTGTTGCCTGTGTTCTCCTCTAGGATTTTGATGGAATCTTGTCTCACATTTAGATCTTTCATCCATTTTGAGTTTATCTTTGTGTATGGTGCAAGAGAGTGGTCTAGTTTCATTCTTCTGCATGTGGATGTCCAATTTTCCCAGCACCATTTATTGAAGAGACTGTTTCTTCCAATGGATCGTCTTTCCTCCTTTATCGAATATTAGTTGACCATAAAGTTCAGGGTCCACTTCTGGGTTCTCTATTCTGTTCCATTGATCTATGTGTCTGTTTTTGTGCCAGTACCACACTGTCTTGATGACCACAGCTTTGTAGTACAACCTGAAATCTGGCATTGTGATGCCCCCAGATATGGTTTTCTTTTTTAAAATTCCCTTGGCTATTCGGGGTCTTTTCTGATTCCACACAAATCTTAAAATAATTTGTTCTAAGTCTCTGAAGAAAGTCCATGGTATTTTGATAGGGATTGCATTAAACATGTAAATTGCCCTGGGTAACATTGACATTTTCACAATATTAATTCTGCCAATCCATGAGCATGGAATATTTTTCCATCTCTTTGTGTCTTCCTCAATTTCTTTCAGAAGTGTTCTATAGTTTTTAGAGTATAGATCCTTTACCTCTTTGGTTAGGTTTATTCCTAGGTATCTTATGCTTTTGGGTGCAATTGTAAATGGGATTGACTCCTTAATTTCTCTTTCTTCAGTCTCATTGTTAGTGTATAGGAATGCCATTGATTTCTGGGCATTGATTTTGTATACTGCCACGCTACCAAATTGCTGTATGAGTTCTAGCACTCTTGGGGTGGAGGCTTTTGGGTTTTCTATGTACAGTATCATGTCATCGGCGAAGAGGGAGAGTTTGACTTCTTCTTTGCCAGTTTGAATGCCTTTAATGTCTTTTTGATGTCTGATTGCTGAGGCTAGGACTTCCAATACTATGTTGAATAGCAGTGGTGAGAGTGGACATCCCTGTCTTGTTCCTGATCTTAGGGGAAACGCTCCCAGTGCTTCCCCATTGAGAATGATATTTGCTGTGGGCTTTTCGTAGATGGCTTTTAAGATGTCGAGGAAAGTTCCCTCTATCCCTACACTCTGAAGAGTTTTGATCAGGAATGGATGCTGTATTTTGTTAAATGCTTTCTCTGCATGTAATGAGAGGATCATATGGTTCTTGGTTTTTCTCTTGCTGATATGATGAATCACATTGATTGTTTTACGAGTGTTGAACCAGTCTTGTGCCCCGGGGATAAATCCGACTTGGTCATGGTGAATAATTTTCTTAATGTGTTGTTGGATCCTATTGGCTAGTATCTTGTTGAGAATTTTTGCATCCATGTTCATCAGGGATATTGGTCTGTAATTCTCCTTTTTGGTGCGGTCTTTGTCTGGTTTAGGAATTAAGGTGATGCTGGCCTCATAGAATGAATTTGGAAGTACTCCATCTCTTTCTATCTTTCCAAACAGCTTTAGTAGAATAGGTATGATTTCTTCTTTAAACGTTTGATAGAATTCCCCTGGGAAGCCATCTGGCCCTGGACTCTTGTGTCTTGGGAGGTTTTTGATGACTTCTTCAATTTCCTCCCTGGTTATTGGCCTGTTCAGGTTTTCTATTTCTTCCTGTTCCAGTTTTGGTAGTTTGTGGCTTTTCAGAAATGCGTCCATTTCTTCTAGATTGCCTAATTTATTGGCGTATAGCTGTTCATAATATGTTTTTAAAATCGTTTGTATTTCCTTGGTGTTGGTAGTGATCTCTCCTTTCTCATTCATGATTTTATTAATTTGAGTCTTCTCTCTTTCCTTTTTAATAAGGTTGGCTAATGGTTTACCTATCTTATTAATTCTTTCAAAGAACCAACTCCTGGTTCTATTGATCTGTTCCACAGTTCTTCTGGTCTCAATTTCGTTGAGTTCTGCTCGAATTTTAATTAACTCTCTTCTTCTGCTGGGCGTCGGGACGATTTGCTGCTTCTTCTCTAGCTCCTTTATGTGTAAGGTTAGCTTTTGTATTTGAGTTCTTTCCAGTTTTTGAATGGATGCTTGTATTGCGATGTATTTCCCCCTCAGGACTGCTTTTGCTGCATCCCAAAGATTTTGAACAGTTGTATCTTCATTCTCATTAGTTTCCATGAATCTTTTTAATTCTTCCTTAATTTCCTGGTTGACCCTTTTATCTTTTAGGAGGATGGTCCTTAACCTCCACGTGTTTGAGGTCCTTCCAAACTTCTTCTTGTGATTGAGTTCTAATTTCAAGGCGTTATGGTCTGAGAATATGCAGGGGACGATCCCAATCTTTTGGTATCGGTTCAGACCTGATTTGTGACCCAGTATGTGGTCTATTCTGGAGAAAGTTCCATGTGCACTTGAGAAGAATGTGTATTCAGTTGAGTTTGGATGTAAAGTTCTGTAGATATCTGTGAAATCTATCTGGTCCAGTGTATCATTTAAAGCTCTCGTTTCTTTGGAGATGTTGTGCTTAGAAGACCTATCGAGGGTAGAAAGCGCTAGATTGAAGTCACCAAATATAAGTGTATTATTATCTAAGTATTTCTTCACTTTGGTTAATAATTCGTTTAAGTATTTGTCTGCCTATTTTTTTTTGTTAATTCTGCCATTTGTTAGGTCTGCTCAGTATCTAATTAATGATGGTGGGTTTTCATGTGTGCTTTATAACTTATGTCTGTGTTTTAATCTTTAGTAGGCATTACCTCCTGAGAGACTCATGTTGTCTCTGCCTCCAATCTCTCCCTCTTGGGGAGAAAGAATGAAGTTACATGCAGTCTGGTGCAATTGTTCCACTGCAGTTTTTCAAGCACAGACACAGTGTGTTTCTGAGGTTGGAGGTTCTCTGAATCTCCTCTTACGAGAATACCTCATGCTCCATGGAAGCCCTCTCCTGTACACATATCTTTAAGATATTTACCCAAATCTTTGCTGCCTTTTATGATTCATTGCTCTTATAGTTTACTCCTCTTATAAATTTTTAGTGTCATATCAATAGGATTTTGGAAAGAAAGGGAAAAGAGGAATGTAATATCACATCTTGACCAGAACACATCATTTACTTCAGTAGGTAAAAGTTGAAGTCAACTTAAAATCTCATAGTATATACTTTAGTTTCACCTATTAATAGAATTAGTGTCCTTCCTTCCAGTTGAAAAGCGTAAAATATTTGGGAATGATGGAGTATTAAAGAGTAAGAAATGATATTCAATATGTATTATTAACTACAAAAAGCAAGTGATGAAATATTAAATAGAGTCAATATTGTCTTGTTAAGTGTATGTGCAAATATTGGAAACATATTTTTTTAAATTATGAATAGTGATGTGGTAGACAAAATAACAGTCCCTCAAAGATATCATTACATGGGTAATGATCCCTGAAACTAGTGACTTAGTTACTTTACATGGCAAAAGGGACTTTTCAGATATGATTCAACTAAGGATGTTGAGATAGGGGAAATTAGAGATTATCCTGGATAATGTAATCAAAATAGTCTTTATAAAAAGGGAGCAGGAGAATCAGGATTAGTGGTAGGGGATGTGACAAAAGAAGCAAGAGATTAAAGTGATGTGAGGAAGGGGTCATGAACCAAGAAATGCAGACAGCCTCTGCAAACTGAAAAACGTAAGGAAATAGATTCTCCCCTCGGAGACTTGGGAGAAATTAGCCTTGTTGAGACCTTGACTTTAGTCCAGTGAGACTAATGTTGGATTTCTGACCTTCAGAATTATAAAATAATAATACTACCAAGTTTGTAGTAATGTGTTACAGTAAACAAATTTAGAGTAATTTAAGCTTCTACTTTGGTTGAAAAAAAATAACATTCAAATAAATAAGATAAAATGTTTAAAGCAGCTGAATCTGTCAATAACAGTAAGACTCTGGCTGTCAGCTTATGACCAGAGAAAATAAAAGTACTGTAATATCCATGGTAGGAGAATGCAAAAGGAAAAAGAATGCATTTATTTACATGTCTCCTAGAAATATAAATTAGTAGTGGGTTATACAGGGCTACATTAAATACTACACATTTTAAAGAAATGATTACATTCCATTTATAATAATGAATTTTGAGAAATTGTTTTTGGATGTGAACTTGCATTTGGCTTGGAGGATTATTCCAGACTTACTTAAATGAGGAAAAATGCCAACGAAAACAACTAAAAACACCAACTAAATCTTCAATAACATTTGATTGGTAAGGGAGGTAAAAGTCTGTCTATGTAATAGAATGGCATACAGACAGTAGAAATGATAATGAACAGTAATAGTAACAAGTCAGTTACTTTAGGAGACAATATTAGCAGTATAACTTAATTTCTATGAAATTAAAAAGGACTATTTGTCTGGCCATATTATAATTTTATTCATCTTTTGTTAGTAGTTTTGCAGGCGCTATTTTTGCATATATTATAATACCACTTCCTTACTTTTCCACGGTGAAATTATATTTGTTTTAATAAATTGAAGAAAACACCAAAGGCATACTGTGATGACCTCTTTCTTTTGAAAAGTGAAAAAATAATTTTAATTCTTGAATGCAAATTGAGTTGAGAAAAGGTCTTATGCTGTGGGTAGGAGCATAGATACAAACAGCTCCTTTATGGAGAGTCTTTTGGCAGCAAACTAACACTTTTGAAGGTTTTCTCAGGAAATAATCCAGCAGATAAATATAGATTTGGCTATATGGAGTCCATAGAGGTATTTTTTTTATTGGAGTTCAATTTGCCAACATATAGCATAACACCCAGTGCTCATTCCATCAAGTGCCCCCCTCAGTGCCCATCACCCATTCACCCCCACCCCCCACCCACCTCCCTTTCCACCACTCCTTGTTTGTTTCCCAGAGTTAGGAGTCTCTCATGTTCTGTCTCCCTTTCTGATATTTCCCACTCATTTTTCTCCTTTCCCCTTTATTCCCTTTCACTATTTTTATATTCCCCATATGAATGAGACCATATAATGATTGTCCTTCTTCGATTGACTTATTTCACTCAGCATAATACCCTCCAGTTCCGAAGCAAATGGTGGGTATTTGTCGTTTCTAATGGCTGAGTAATATTCCATTGTATACATATACCACATCTTCTTTATCCATTCATCTTTCGATGGACAACGAGGCTCCTTCCACTGAAAGAATATGTGACCATGAAGCCAGCTCTGCAAGAAATACTAAGGGCGATTCTGTAATAGAGAAAGTCCAGGGGAACAATCCACAAAACAGGGACTGAATAGATATCACGATGACACCAAATTCATATCTTTCAATAGTAACTCTGAACATGAATGGGCTTAGTGACCCCATCAAAAGGCGCAGGGTTTCAGCCTGGATAAAAAAGCAAGACCCATCTATTTGCTGTCTACAAGAGACTCATTTTAGACATAAGGACACCTACAGCCTGAAAATGAAAGGTTGGAGAACCATTTACCATTCAAATGGCCCTCAAAAGAAAGCAGGGGTAGCCATCCTTATATCAGATAAACTAAAGTTTATCCCGAAGACAGTAGTAAGAGATGAAGAGGGACACTATATCATACTTAAAGGATCTATCCAACAAGAGGACTTAACAATCATCAATATTTATGCCCCGAATGTGGGAGCTGCCAAGTATATCAATCAATTAATAACCAAAGTTAAGACATACTTAGATAATAATACACTTATACTTGGTGACTTCAATTTAGTGCTTTCTATAACTCGATAGGTTTTCTAAGCACATCTCCAAAGAAACGAGAGCTTTAAATGATACACAGGACTAGATGGATTTCACAGATATTTACAGAACTTTACATCTAAACGCAACTGAATACACATTCTCAAGTGCACATGGAACTTTCTCCAGAATAGACCACATACTGGGTCACAAATCAGGCCTTAACGGATACAAAAAGATTGGGATTGTCCCCTGCATATTTTCAGACCATAATGCTTTGAAATTAGAACTAAATCACAAGAAGAAGTTTGGAAGGACCTCAAACACGTGGAGGTTAAAGACCATCCTGCTAAAAGATGAAAGGGTTAACCAGGAAATTAGGGAAGAATTAAAAAGATTCATGGAAACTAATGAGAATGAAGATACAACCATTCAAAATCTTTGCGATACAGCAAAAGCAGTCCTGAGGAGGAAATACATCGCAATACAAGCATCCATCCAAAAACTGGAAAGAACTCAAATACAAAAGCTAACCTTGCGCCTAAAGGAGCTGGAGAAAAAACAGCAGATAGATCCTACACCCAGCAGAAGAAGAGAGTTAATAAAGGTTCGAGCAGAACTCAATGAAATAAGAGACCAGAAGAACTGTGGAACAGATCAACAAAACCAGGAGCTGGTTCTTTGAAAGAATTAATAAGATAGATAAACCATTAGCCAACCTTATTAAAAAGAAGAGAGAAAAGACTCAAATTGATAAAAATCATGAATGAGAAAGGAGAGATCACCACCAACACCAAGGAAATACAAATGATTTAAAAAACATATTATGGAGTCCATAAAAG
Source organism: Nyctereutes procyonoides (assembly GCF_905146905.1). NCBI lineage: Eukaryota > Metazoa > Chordata > Mammalia > Carnivora > Canidae > Nyctereutes > Nyctereutes procyonoides. Next base: position 57,691,145 of record NW_026575125.1, on the reverse strand, counting down.
TATTGATTGAACAGGCTAAAACTTGAACGAACAAGGGGTGGTAGAAAGGGAGGTGGGCGGGGAGTGGGGGTAACTGGGTGCCGGGCACTGAGGGGGGCACTTGACGGGATGAGCACTGGGTGTTATGCTATATGTTGGCAAATTGAACTCCAATAAAAAGAATAAAAAAATAAAAACAAAAAAAAAACAAAACAAAAATTAATTACAGAAAATGGGATTTTTTTTCATTAAATTGAATGGAATTCTGCCTCTGACCAGGAAGAAACAGAAAAAATGTTTCAAGGTATATAAATACTGAATATGTACAATTTTATGAAAAAAGTAAATATTTGGTAAGATTATATTTTTGTAAAAATAGGCATATAAACATTAAATTTATACAATGAAATTTATACAATGAAATAGAATGCTCTCAAATTAAGCTTTGTTCATATCTATGTGTTACATGGGATTCTGGTTATTTTTATATCTTCTTATCATAGTTTATTATTTATGTACAACGAAATACTGTTCTTGTGTAACAATAGTTTTTAAAGCCTGAACAATAAGAACCAAATAGTTTTGGTAAATTAAGTGAATACAAGCCCAATGAAATTAAAGATTCACACTGGAGGCATTCATTTGGGCATTGTATCATGGGACCCTCTATTAGAGCAACTTCAATGAAAGCCATATGGCAACATTTCATTCAAAGCTCTGAAATACACAGGGCCTTAAATGCCACTTAATTTTGTGAAATCTTTGTCTCATGATTAATTTTGGCTATCAGCACAGATTTAAATGTGATGTTCTATTTACCACCACTTATTTAAATTGACAATCGGAGTGACACTGAATACTCAACAAAAATGGAAAGTGTTGGGAAGCCTAGGTGGCTCAGCAGTTGAGCAACTGCCTTTGGCTCAGGGTGTAATCCTGGAGTCCTGGGACCAAGTCCCATATCGGGCTTCCTGCATGAAGCCTGCTTCTCCCTCTATGTCTCTGCCTCCCTCTCTCTATGTCTCTTGTGAATAAATAAATAAAATCTTTTTTAAAAATGGAAAGGGTTGAGAAAGTAGGATTTGTTCATGGGAGTTTAAGGTTTTACAAACATTGCAAATGATGTCCTAGGAGAATATTTGAAAATCTGGGAAATTGCAAAATGTAGTTTTTAAACATTGTGTTTTGAAATAATTACCAATTCCCAGGAAGTCACAAAGGTAGTAGAGAGATATTCTGTGTACTCTTTACCCAATATTTTCCCATGATACTGCTATATACTACAATATCAAAACCAAGAAACTGACATTTAATGTATGTGATGTGTATAGTTCTATATCATTTTTACACATGTAACCACCACCACACACAAGATATATAACTATTCCATCCCAACAAATATTTTCTTATTGCCTTTATAATCACACCCACACTTGACCCCATACACACTCCTGCCATTCCTTACCCCCTAACAGCCACTGATTTGTTTTCCATCTCTATAATTTTGTCATCTCAAGAATGTTATATAATTGGAATCATATAGCAGGTAACTTTTTCAGATTGGCTTTTTAAACTTAAAATAATACCCTTGAGATCTATCCAAGTTGGGGCATGTATTAATAGGTTTTCCCTTTTTACTGCTGTATAGTATTCCATGGTGTGAATGTACCACAGTTTGTTTAATCATTCACCTATTAGGGTACCTTTGGGTTGTTTACAGGATTTCACTATTACAAATCAAGCTGATTTGAAAAAAAAAAACAGGAAAATTCCCTTGATAGTTAATTTTCTTAGAGTTTTTATCATGAATGGCTTTTGAATTTTGTCAAATATTTTTTTCTGCATTTGATCATAGAGTTTCCTCTTTATCCTGTTAATATGGTGGATTCCAGGGTGGCTAGGGAGCTCAGTTAAGCATCTGCCTTTAGCTCAGGTCATGATCTCAAGGTCCTGGGATCCAGCTTTGAGCTGAGCTCCCTGCTCAGCAAGGAGTCTGCTTCTTCCTCTCCCTCTGCCACTCTCTCCCCACCACTCGTGCACTCTCTCTCATATTCTCTCTCTCTCTCAAATAAATAAAATATTTTTAAAAAGATATTTATTCATGAGAGACCCATAGAGAAGAGAGAAGGCAGAGACATAGGCAGAGAGAGAAGCAGGCTCCAAGCAGAAAACCTGATGTGGGACTTGATCCCAGAACTCCAGGATCACTCCCTAAGCCAAAGGTAGACGCGCAACTGCTGAGCCACCCAGGCATCTAAAATAAAATCTTTTTAAAAATATGGTGGATTACACTGATTGATTTTCAAATATTGAACCAGCCTTACATCTATGGGATAAATTCCGCTTAGTCATGGTGTACAATATTTTTTTGCGTGTATATACAGCTTAATTCTATTTTCCAATATATTGTTAAAAATTTTGCATCTAAATTTATAAGTGATATTGGTGTGTTATATTCTCTTTTTGTAATTTGTATGTTTGTGATTAGGTGCCATGGCAATACTGACTTTGTTAGAAAGAACTGGGAAGTGGTCCCTCATATTTTTTGGAAGAGATTGTATAAAATTGGTGTAAATTCCTATTCAAATATTTGGAAAAATTCTCCAGTGTTGCATGGAGATTTTGTGGAGGAGGATCTTTTCAACAACAAATTCAACTACTTTAATACTATATGGGCGATTCAACATACCTACCTCTTATTGGATGAGTTGTAATAGTTTCTGCATTTTGTTTTTCCTAAGCGGTAAAATTTGTGTATATTGATTTGATCATGTTGCTCCTTTGTTACCTTTTGACCTCTGCAGGGTGTGTAATGATATTCCTCATTCTGTTCTTGATATTAGTCATTTGTATTTCCTGTCTTTTTTATTATTATTCATTAGTCTTGCTAGAGTTCTGTCAAATTTATTTGTTTTCTCAAAGAACCAACTATTTTTATTTTTTAATTGGATTTCAATTTGCCAATATATAGTATAATACCCAGTGTTCATCGGTCAAGTGCCTCCCTCATTGCCCATCATGCAGTCACCCTGTCACCCAGCAAACCTCGCCTTCCACTACCCCTTGTTCCTTTCCCAAGTTAGGAGTCTCTCATATTCTGTCAACCTCTCTTGATAATTCCCACTCATTTTTTCTCCTTTCCCCTATTATCCCTTTCACTACGTTTTCTATTTCCCAAATGAATGAAACCATATAATGTTTGCCCTTTTCCGACTGACTGACTTCACCCAGCATCATATGCTCCAGTTCTATCCACGTTGAAGCAAATGGTGGGTGTTTGTTGTTTCTAATGGTTGAGTAATATTCCATTGTATACATATACCACATCTTCTTTATCCATTCATCTTTTGATGGACAACGAGGCTACTTCCACAGTTTGGCTATTGTGGACATTACTGCTAAAAACTTTGGAGGTGCAGGTGTCCTTCCGTTTCACTGCATCTATATCTTTGGGGTACATCCCCAGCAGTGCAATTGCTGGGTCATAGGGTAGTTCTATTTTTAATTTTTTGAGGAACCTCCACAGTTTTCCAGAGCGGCTGTATCAGTTCACATTCCCACGAACACTGCAAGAGGATTCCCCTTTTCCAATCCTCTCCAATATTTGTTGTTTTCTGTCTTGTTTCTTTTCACCATTCTCACTACTGTGAGTTGCAAACTCTTTTTTATGAGATTTTATTTATTTAATTAGTCATGAGAGAAACACACAGAGGGAGAGAGACAGGAGCAGAGACACAGGCAGAGGGAGAAGCAGGCTCCATGCAGGGAGCCCGATGCAGGACTTGATCCCTGTACTCCAGGATTATATACCCTGAACCAAAGTCAGGCGCTAAACACTGAGCCACCCAGGGATCCCCTTTGTTTTGTGAGGTGGTATCTCATTGTGGTTTTGATTTTTATTTCCCTGATGGCAAGTGATGCGGAGCATTTTATCATGTGCCTGTTGGCCATGTCTATGTCTTCTTTGGTGAAATTTCTGTTCATACCTTCTGCCTATTTCATGACTGGATTGTTTGTTATTTGGGTGTTGAGTTTCATAAATTTCTTATAGATCTTGAATACTAGCCCTTTATCTGATATGTCATTTGCAAGTATCTTCTCCCATTCTGTAGGTTGTCTTTTAGTTTTGTTGACTGTTTCTTTTGTTGTGCAAAAGCTTTTTATCTTAAGTGCCAATAGTTCATTTTTGCTTTTGTTTCCCTTGCCTTCATAGACGTATCTTGCAAGAAGCTGCTGTGGCCAAGTTCAAAAAGGGTGTTGCCTGTGATCTCCTCTAGGATTCTGAGGGATTCTTGTCTCACATTTAGATCTTTCAACCATTTTGAGTTTATCTTTGTGTATGGTGTAAGAGAATGGTCAAATTTCATTCTTCTGCATGTGGATGTCCAATGTTCCCAGCACCATTTATTGAAGAGACTTTCGCTTTTCCAGTGGATAATCTTTCCTGCTTTGTTGAATATTAGTTGACTGTAGAGTTGAGAGCCCATTTCTGGGTTCTCTATTCTGTTCCATTGATTTATGTGTCTGTTTTTGTGCCAGTACCACACTGTCTTGATGATCACAGCTTTGTAGTACAACTTGAAATCTGGCTTTGTGATGCCCCCGGCTCTGGTTTTATTTTTCAATATTCCCCTGGCTATTTGGGGTCTTTTCTGATTCCCCACAAATCTTAAGAATACATGATCCAACTCTCTGAAGGAAGTCCATGGTATTTTGATAGGGATTGCACTGAATGTGTAAATTGCCCTGTGTAGCATTGACATTTTCAGAATATTGATTCTTCCGATCCATGAGCATGGAATATTTCCCCATCTCTGTGTCTTCCTGAATTTCTTTCAGAAGTGTTCTGTCGTTTTTAGGGTATAGATTCTTAACCTCTTTCATTAGGTTTATTCCTAGGTATTTAATGCTTATGGATAAAATTGTCAATGGGATTGACTCCATTTCTTTTTCTTCAGACTCATTGCTAGTGTATACAAATGCCACTGATTTCTGGGCATTGAATTTGTATCCTGCCACACTGTCAAATTGCTCTATGACTTCTAGCAATTGTGGGTTAGAGTCTTTTGGGTTTCCTATGTACAGTATCATGTCATCTGTGAAGAGGGAGGGTTTGACTTCTTCTTTGCCACTTTGAATGCCTTTTATTTCTTTTTGTTGTCTGATTGTCTAGTACTATGTTGAATAGCAGTGGGGAGAGTGGACATCCCTGTCATGTTCCTGATCTTAGCGGTAAGGCTCCAAGTGTTTCCCAATGAGAATGATATTTGCTGTGGGCTTTTCGTAGATGGCTTTTAAGATGCTGAGGAATGTTCCCTCTATCTCTACATTCTGAAGAGTTTTGATCAGGAATGGATGCTGTATTTTGTCAAATGCTTTCTCTGCATCAATTGAGAGAATCATATGGTTCTTGTGTTTTCTCTTGTTGATATGACCAATCACATTGATTGCTTTATGAGTGTCAAACCAGCCTTGCATCCGGGGGATAAATCCTGCTTGGTCATAGTGAATAATCTTCTTAATATACTGTTGGATCCTATTGGCTAGTATCTTGTTGAGAATTTTTGCATCTGTGTTCATCAGGCATATTGGTCTACAATTCTCCTTTTTGGTGGGGTCTTTGTCTGGTTTTGGAATTAAGGTGATGCTGGCCTCATAGAACGAGTTTGGAAGTATTCCATCTCTTTCTATCTTTCCGAACAGCTTTAGTAGAATAGGTACGGTTTCTTATTTAAACGTTTGATAGAATTCCCCTGGGAAGCCATCTGGCCCTGGATTTTCTGTGTTGGGAGGTTTTTGATGACTGCTTCAATATTCTCCCCGGTTATTGGCCTCTTCAGGTTTTCTATTTCTTCCTGTTCCAGTTTTGGTAGTTTGTGGTTTTCCAGAAATATGTCCATTTCTTCTAGATTGCCTAATTTATTGCCATATGCCTGCTTATAACATGTATTTAAAATTGTTTGTATTTCCTTGGTATTGGTGGTGATATCTCCTTTCTCATTCATGATTTTATTAATTAGAATCTTTCTTCTTGTTAATAAGGCTGGCTAATGGTTTATCTATCTTATTCATTCTTTCAAAGAACCAACTCCTGGTTTTGTTGATCTGTTGTACAGTTCTGGTCTCTATTTCATTGAGTTCTGCTTGAACCTTTATTAACTCTCTTCTGCTTGGTGTAGGTTTTATTTGCTGTTTTATCACCAGTTCCTTTAGATGCAAGGTTAGCTTGTGTATTTGAGTATTTTCCAATTTTTTTGGCATGCTTGTGTTGTGATATATTTCCCTTTTAGGACTACTTTTGCAGCATCCCAAAGATTGTGAACAGTTGTAAAGACTGTGAACAGTTGTATCTTCATTCTCATTAGTTTCCATGAATCTTTTTAATTTTTCTCTAATTTCCTGGTTGACCCTTTCATCTTTCAGCAGGATACTCTTTAACCACCGCATGTTTGAGTTTCTTTCAAAGTTCTTGTAATTGAGTTCAAGTTTCAAAGCATTATGGTCTGAAAATATGCAGGGAACAATCCCAATCTTTCAGTATCAGTTAAGACCTGATTTGTGACCCAGTATGCTGTCTATTCTGGAGAAAGTCCATGTGCATTTGAGAAGAATGTATATTTGGTTGTGTTTGGATGCAAAATTCTGTGTATATCTCTGAAATCCATCTGGTCCACTCTATCATTTAAAGCTCTTGTTTCTTTGGAGATGTTGTGCTTAGAATATCTGTCACTTGCAGAAAGCACCATGTTGAAGTCTCCTAATATTAGTGTATTATTATCTAAGTATGCCCTACTTTTGGTTATTAAATGATTGATATACTTGGCAGCTCCCACATTTGGCGCATAAATATTCATGATTGTTAGGTCCTCTTACTGGATAGACACCCTAAGTATGATATAATGTCCTTCTTCATGTCTTACTACAGTATTTGGGATAAACTTTCATTTATCTGATATGAGGATGGCTACCCCAGCTTTCTTTTAAGGACCATTTGAATCGTAGAGGATTCTCCAAACTTTTATTATCAGGCTGTAGGTGTCCTTAGATCTACAATGAGTCTTTGTAGACAGCAAAAAGATGGGTCTTGCTTTTTTTATCCAGTGTGAAACCCTGCATGTTTTGATGGGATCATGAAGCCCATTCATGTTCAGAGTTACTATTGAAAGATATGAATTTAGTGTCATCATAATACCTATTCAGTCCCTGTTTTTGTGGATTGTTTCTTTGGGTGTCCTCTTTCTTTTATAGAGTCCCCCTTAATATTTCTTGCAGAGCTGGTTTGGTGGTCACATATTCTTTCAGTTTCTGCCTATATTGGAAGCTCTTTATCTCTCCTTCTATCCTGATGAGAGCCTTGCTGGATAATGTATTCTTGGCTGCATGTTCTTCTCATTTGGGACCCTGAATATATCCTGCCAGCCCTTTCTGGCCTGCCAGGTCTCTGTGGAGAGGTCTGCTGTTAATCTAATATTTCTCTCCATATAAATTAGGAATCGCTTGTCTCTTGCTGCTTTAAGGATTTTCTCTTTATCTTTGGAATTTGCATGTTTTGCTATTAATATCAAGGTTTTGAACGTTTTTTATTGTTTTTTTTTGGGGGGGACCTCTCTATCTCCTCGATATGAATGCCTGTTTCCCTCCCCATATTAGAGAAGTTCTCAGCTATGATTTAAATACATTTCTGTCCCTCTGTCCCTCTTGGCACTCTCTGGAACCCCAATTGTACATAGATTTTTCCTTCTGAGGCTATCATTTATTTCCCTTAACCGTTCCTCAGGGTCTTTTACTAGTTTTTATTTCTCTCAGGTTCCTTCCTTGCCATCAACTTGTCTTCTGTGTCACTCACTCTTTCTTCTACCTCATTAACACTTGTCATTAGGACCTCCAGTTTGGATTGCATCTCATTTAATTGATTTTTAATTTTGGCCTAACTAGATCTAAATTCTGCAGTCATGACGTCTCTTGAATCCTTTATGCTTTTTTCCAGAGCCACCAATAGCTTTACCATTGTGTTTCTGAATTGGATTTCTGACTTCGAATTTTAATCCAAATTCTGTATCTCTGTGGCAGTGAGTACTGTTTCTGAATCTTTCTTTTGTGGGGAGTTCTTTCTAGTTATTTTGCTTAGTGGAGACTGGCTGTCTGAGCAGGCTGAGTCAAGAATATCAACCATGACCTAAGTAAATTTCACCCTAGATGATTCTGCCAAGGTCAGAGACCAGAGATTGAAAACAAAATCAGAATGAAATAAAACAAAAGGACCACTAAAGTGAAAAAGAAATTTTAAAATAAAGTAGTAAAAGATAAAAGGCCAAGAATCTCAAAGAAGAAGAGAAAAAAAGAAGAAAGCAAAATGAAAATAAAAGTAGAAGAAAAAAAGGGGGGACTGGGAGATGGTTGTGGTGACGAAGTTGTAGTGGAGGGAGAATGTAATCTACCTGAGGGGTTCTAGAGGGTGATCCTCTTGGTTCTGCATATTTTAATTTCTGTATGTTAGAAGATGCTCAGTCCCAAATGTATATAAACCAGAAATATTTGTAGAACTCCCCAACCTTGGGATCCCTGGGTGGTGCAGCGGTTTGGCGCCTGTCTTTGGCCCGGGGCGCGATCCTGGAGACCCGGGATCAAATCCCACATCGGGCTCCCGGTGCATGGAGCCTGCTTCTCCCTCTGCCTGTGTCTCTGCCTCTCTCTCTCTCTCTCTGTGACTATCATAAATTAAAAAAAAAAAAGAACTCCCCAACCTTGACCAGCAAAACATAAATGAGATAAAAGAGGGGGGCAGAATGGGAATGAGAAATGTCACAGAATGAAGCAGCACAGTATTCCACTTGGTTCTGGGTGCATTCTGGTCATGTGTTAGAAGGTATTAACTTCTGCCATTGTAGAACAAAATGAGAAAACGAAAAACACAAAACAAAACAAAACAAAAAACCCCCATATCTTTTATATCTCCCAAAATTAAGTTGAGTATGTTGAAGGGAATCTAGAAGTGGAAAATATATCTAGGACCTGTAATTGTAGAAATATGAAAGTCACAAAGGAAGAATCTTAAAAATGAAGAGGTGGTAAAATATCATAGTTAACGTGAGAAAAGAAAAAAAAATGGAAATTTACAGTCTGATATAAAAACGAGTTGTACTGTTAAAAGAAAGAAAAAAACAGGTGGGGTACCCTCTGCTTTTATATACTGCAAATCCCTCGACTTCCCCTAGAGCGTTCCAGCAGGGCTTGGTCAAGAACTTGCTCTTCATCTGTCCTTCCAGATGGTGGTAATGGGGAGGGGCCTGCTGTGCTGATTCTCAGGTGTGTGTTCCTGGGGGAGATGCCCATCCCCTGCCAGGTGTGGGGCTCAGTGGGAGTTGTTTACCCCATGAGGCCTCTGTTCCCTAGTGGCCCCACCTCTCCCAGGCACGTGGTGACCTAGGAGGAACAACAACACTGGTGGAGGCCAGGTCTCTAGCTCTGGAGTCAGTTCCCTGTAGTAACTAACCCAGTCTCCCAGTCTGCACTGGCCTAGATGCTCCCAGGGTGGCAGGGGGTGTGGGGGCGCTGATCTGCACAGCCTGGGAGAGTCTGGCAGCAGGAGAGTCTTCGCTGTCCTGTGCCCTTCCCACCTCCGCCTGTCCGTGGGGGAGCGCAGGATCCTTGGACTGTGTCTGCTTGGCGCCCTGGGATCCGAGGCCTGTGCTGTTGGAATCGTGCTCCCAGGGTCATGGCTCTCGAAGGCAGCAGGGTGCAGACACCTCTGTCTGGAGCCGCCTGCCTGACCCACTGGCTTCTCCCGGATATCCCGCCGGGTGCGTGCTCCAGCCCTTTACCAGGATCGGCCTGGGGTATGAGGTGCGCTTTCTCCCTGGCGCACTTCCTCTGTTAGTGATCCCGGGAGACTGGAGGCTTCACTGCCCCTCCTGCGCTTCTGCCCTATATCCCTGCTAAGTGCTTTTCTGTCTAGGAAGAAACCAGTGCGGATTTTTTGAAGTTCCTGCTTCTTGTGGGCTGGGCTTTCCTGCCCTGAAGGCTCTCGCTGACAGGCCTTAGCCCGGCTCCTCCAGGGGGCCCTCGCCCACTTGATTCTTTTTTATTTTATCCATCTTCCTACCTTGTTAGAAGCAAAAACCTTTCTCTTTGTAGCATTCCAGCCATTCTCTCTTTAAATCTCAGGTCAAATTCGTAGGTTTGCAGGATGGTTTTAAAGTTATCTAGGTAAGTTAGTGTGGCCAGGTGCGTTGAGGACTCCTACTCCGCATCTTTGCAACCAATCCAGTATTGTATTAAATAAAAGTGGTGAGAGTGTATGTCCTTGTATTATTCCTGATCTTAGATTAAAAGCTGTCAGGTTTTCATCATTTGAGTATGATGTTAGCTGTGGGTTTCTCATATATGACATTTATTATTTTATTTATTATTTTTATTTTTAAGATTTTACTTATTTATTTATTCATGAGAGACACACAGAAAGAGGGGCAGAGACATAGGCAGAGAGAGAAGCAGGCTCCATGAAGGGAGCCCGATGTGGGACTCAATCCGGGGACTCCAGGATCAGGCCCTAGGCGGAAGGGAGGTGCTCAACTGCTGAGTCACCCAGGAGTCCCTGACATTTATTATTTTAATGTAGGTTACCTCTAAACTCACTTTGTTGACAGTTTTTTAAATCATGAATGGATGTTGAATTTTGTCAAATGCTTTTTTGCATCTATTGGATGATCATATTTTTTTATTTTTCATTTTGTTGATATGATGCTAATTGATTGCATCCGTCATATAAAACCCACTTAATCCTGGTCAATGTTTCTTTTAATATGTTGTTGAACTCAGTTTGCTAATATTTTTGAGGGTTTTTCACTTATGTTCATGAAGGATATCACCCAGTAGTTTTCTTTTTTTTGTAGTGTCTTTGTTTAATTTTGGTATTGAGGTAATGCTAGCCTTGAAAAATGAATTTGGAAGTTTTACTTCCTCCTCTATTTTTTGAATAACTGAGAAGAATGAATGTTTACTTTCAACTATTTTTTTTTGCCCAAAGACAAACACAAGGACATAATCTGCTTTTTTTTTTTTTAAATTGAAGTTCAATTTGCCGACATATAGTATAACACCCAGTGCTCATCAAATATTTGATAGAATTTACTTGTGAAACCATTTGGTCTGGAGGTTTTTTTTTTTTTTTTTTGGTGAGAGCTTGATTGCTGATTCAATTTCATTACTAGTAATTGGTATGTTCAAATTTTCTGTTTCTTCCTAATTCAGTTGGAGTTTGATTCACTGTTTAGAACTGAGAGGTATTAAAGAATCAGAATTTTCAGGATAGCCAATCAGTGACTATTAGGGATGGCATTGGGATATGCTTTTTAAGATTTATTTATTTATTTGAGAGAGAGAGCATATGCACAAATGCATGAGCACGGGGAGGGGCAGATGGAGAGGGAGAGAGAGTATCTCCAGCTAACTCACTACTGACCATGGAGCCCAAAGTAGGGCTCGATCTCATGACCCTGAGATCATGACCTGAGCCAAAATCAAGAGTCAGATGTTCAATGGATGAGCCATACAGGTGCCGTTCTCTGTTTTTTTTTTTTTTTTAAACATTCTCTGTTCTATGTTGCTTCTGGGGTGAAGTGACATAGTCATAGAAGTGGGTAATTTCTACCTGGAGGGCAGAAAAGGAGAGTCCCAGGAAACCAGAAAGTACTAGGAAGATCACAGAGTACTTAGTTCTTGGGAAAGTGCCCCCATAAAGCTGTTTATGAACTTTTCAGATCACCTCCAACTTTCAGATGCTTAGATTTGATGATTTTATAATTAGTCTACCAAAGACATTGAGAATTTTGCTGATAGACTTCTGTCCAGGTCCCAGACTAACCACTAGGTGGTTAATGAAACAAATCCTAATAGCGCTTCAAAGGTTTAGAAAGCTGAACTGACAGTGGAACTATACCCCACAGAGGGGAGGTTGAAACCTGCAACTTGACCAAACCAAACTGACTACTTGCTAAAACAAAAATGTTAATATTGTTTATAAGATTTAACAAATCCAAAGTGTCACAACATAACACTCAGAGTAAAAATCTAATTACTTTGACATAAAAAGAACCACAGATATTTAAACTTTCATGGGAAAAGACAAACAGCTAACAACAAAGGGATGACACATATTTTGGAAATTTGTGACAAAGACATAAAGAATTTTCATGAAAATCATTTGAGAATTATAAGCATATTTGAAAAAAGTTAAATGTAGAAAGTATCAGTAAATATATAGAAATGATAATGAAAACCCAAACAGAAATGCTAGAATAAAAAAATACAATACTCTTATTAAAAACTCCCTGGAAAGACTGAATAGCAGAACTGAGATAGCAAACTTGAAGTTAAATCAATAGAAATTATTCAATCTGAAAAACAGCATAAACAGGCTGAAGAAAACAATGCCTCAAGACCTATGTGACAATGACAAAAGATCTCACATACCTATCACTGGAGTTTCATGAAAGAGGAGAGCATGACTGAAAGATTAAAGATATAATGGCACCAAAGATTTAAAGTTCCTCAAAAGGCATAAGCTTTTTATCAAAGATCAATGAACCCTAAAGAGGATAAACCCAAAAAACCCCCACACTTCCAGACATGTCACAATCAACCTGTTAAAAACTAAAGACAAAAAAAGAAATCTTGGAACAGTTAGAAAAAATGTTTTACCTCAGGTAAATAATGATTCAAATGACTGTAGATTTCTAATCACAAACCATAGAGGCCAGAAGGAAGGGGCTTACATTTTTCAACTGCTGAAAGAAAAGAAATTTCAGTCTAGAATCCTATAGACAGTGAAAATATCCTTTAGGAATAAAGAGGAAATAAAGACATTTTCAGAAGGACACTAAGAAAACTCATACACAGTAGAAAAGCATTTAAAAATCGGCAAACAGTGGGGGAGGGGCAAGATGGCGGAAGAGTAGGGTCCCCAAGTCACCTGTCCCCAACAAATTACCTAGATAACCTTCAAATCATCCTGAAAATCTACGAATTCGGCCTGAGATTTAAAGAGAGAACAGCTGGAATGCTACAGTGAGAAGAGTTCACGCTTCTATCAAGGTAGGAAGACGGGGAAAAAGAAATAAAGAAACAAAAGGCTTCCAAGGGGGAGGGGCCCCGCGAGGAGCCAGGCTAAGGCCTGGGTGAGTGTCCCCAGGACAGGAGAGCCCCGTCCCGGAGAAGCAGGAGCTGCACCAACCTTCCCGGGCGGAAAGGCACTTGCAGGAAGTTAGAGCAGGACCCCAGGAGGGGCGGGGATGCCCTCAGGCTCCCTGGGACACTAACAGAGCACCTGTGCCCCGGGGAGAGTGTGCCGAGCTCCCTAAAGGGCTGCAGCGCATGCCCAGCTGGGCCCAGGAGCAGCTCCGAGGGGCTCAGGCGGAGGTTCCGTGGAGAGGGGGCTGCGCGACCAGGAGCGCAAATCCAACAGCACAGGCCCAGGAGCACAGGGCACTGGGGACATAGCCCAGGATCCGGCCTCCCCCGGGGAAAGGCAGAGGCCAGGAGGGCACAGGAGAGCAAGGATGCTCCTGCCCCAAGCTGAGCAGATCAGCGGCCCCGCCCGCGGAGCATCCAGGCCCCTGTGCAGACTGAGAGCTCTGTAGTTACTGCAGGAGCTGAATCCAGGGCTCCAGAGCTGGCCGCCGCCACTGTGGTTGTTCCTCCTGGGGCCTCACAGAGTAAGCAAGCCCAAATGAGACTCACAGTGGCCTCACCGGATAAACAGGATAAACATCACTCACTGAGCCCTGCACCAGGCAGGGGGCAGAGCAGCTCCCCAAGTGCTAACACCTGAAAATCAGCACAGCAGGCCCCTCCCCCAGAAGACCACCTAGACGGACAAGTTCCAGGGGAAGTCAAGGGACTTAAAGTATACAGAATCAGAAGACACTCCCCCGTGTTTTTTTTTCCTTTTTGATTTCTGTTTGCTTCCCCCTCCCTTTTTTTTCCTTTCTTTCTTTTTCTTTCTCTTTTTCTTCTCTTTTTTCCTTCCTTTTTTCTTTTTTCTTTTTCTCTTTTCTTTCCTTCTTTCTCTCTCTTTTTCTCCTTTTCCCAATACAACTTGTTTTTGGGCACTCTGCACTGAGCAAAATGACTAGAAGGAAAACCTCACCTCAAAAGAAAGAATCAGAAACAGTCCTCTCTCCCACAGAGTTACAAAATCTGGATTACAATTCAATGTCAGAAATCCAATTCAGAAGCACTATTATACAGCTACTGGTGGCTCTAGAAAAAAGCATAAAGGACTCAAGAGACTCCATGACTGCAGAATTTACATCCATGAAGGCAAAAGAAACAAAAGCAAAAATGAACTACTGGGACTTCATCAAGATAAGAAGCTTTTGCACAGCAAAGGATACAGTCAACAAAACTAAAAGTCAACCTACATAATGGGAGAAGATATTTAAAATGACATATCAGATAAAGGGCTAGTTTCCAAAATCTATAAAGAACTTCTTAAACTCAACACCAAAGAAACAAACAATCCAATCATGAAATGGGCAAAAGACATGAAGAGAAATCTCACAGAGGAAGACATAGACATGGCCAACATGCACATGAGAAAATGCTCTGCATCACTTGCCATCAGGGAAATACAAATCCAAACCACAATGAGATACCACCTCACACCAGTGAGAATGGGGAAAATTAACAAGGCAGGAAACCACAAATGTTGGAGAGGATGCGGAGAAAAGGGAACCCTCTTCCACTGTTGGTGGGAATGTGAACTGGTGCAGCCACTCTGGAAAACTGTGTGGAGGTTCCTCACAGAGTTAAAAATAGACCTGCCCTACGACCCAGCAATTGCACTGTTGGGGATTTACCCCAAAGATTCAGATGCAATGAAACGCCGGGACACCTGCACCCCAATGTTTATAGCAGCAATGTCCTCAATAGCCAAACTGTGGAAGGAGCCTCGGTGTCCATCGAAAGATGAATGGATAAAGAAGATGTGGTTTATGTATACAATGGAATATTACTCAGCCATTAGAAATGACAAATACCCACCATTTGCTTCAATGTGGATGGAACTGGAGGGTATTATGCTGAGTGAAGTAAGTCAATCGGAGAAGGACAAACAGTGTATGTTCTCATTCATTTGGGGAATATAAATAATAGTGAAAGGGAATATAAGGGAAGGGAGAAGAAATGTGTGGGAAATATCAGAAAGGGAGACAGAACATAAAGACTTCTAACTCTGGGAAATGAACTAGGGGTGTTTGAAGGGGAGGAGGGCGGGGGGTAGGGGTGAATGTGTGACGGGCACTGAGGGGGGCACTTGACGGGATGAGCACTGGGTGTTATTCTGTATGTTGGCAAATTGAACAGCAATAAAAAAATAATTTTTTTAAAAAAAAAGCAAAACCACAATGAGATACCACCGCACACCAGTGAGAATGGGGAAAATTAACAAGGCAGGAAACCACAAATGTTGGAAAGGATGTAGAGAAAGGGAACCCTCCTGCACTGTTGGTGGGAATGTGAACTGGTGCAGCCACTCTGGAAAACTGTGTGGAGGTTCCTCACAGAGTTAAAAATAGACCTGCCCTACGACCCAGCAATTGCACTGCTGGGTATTTACCCCAAAGATACAGATGCAGTGAAACGCCAGGACACCTGCACCCTGATGTTTATAGCAGAAATGTCCACAATAGCCAACCTGTGGAAGGAGCCTCGGTGTCCATCGAAAGATGAATGGATAAAGAAGATGTGGTTTATGTATACAATGGAATATTACTCAGCCATTAGAAACGACAAATACCCACCATTTGCTTCAACGTGGATGGAACTGGAGGGTATTATGCTGAGTGAAGTAAGTCAATCGGAGAAGGACAAACAGTGTATGTATGTTCTCATTCATTCATTTGGGGAATATAAACAATAGTTAAAGGGAATATAGAGGAAGGGAGAAGAAATGAGTGGGAAATATCAGAAAGGGAGACAGAACATAAAGATTCCTAACTCTGGGAAACGAACCAGGGGTGGTGTAAGGGGAGGAGGGCGGGAGTTGGGGGGGAATGGGTGACGGGCACTGAGGGGGGCACTTGACGGGATGAGCCCTGGGTGTTATTCTGTATGTTGGTAAATTGAACACCAATAAAAAATAAATTTATTATTAAAAATATATAAATAAATAAAAATTGGCAAACAGTGGGGAACCTAAGATGGTCACATAGTAGGAGAGCTGTAGTCTCATAATGTCTCTCAAACACAACTAGATAACTTTCAAATCATTCTGAATATGCAAGAAATCAACCTGAGAACTGACAGAACAAACTCCACAACTAGACAGTGAGAAGAGGCTATATTGAAGAAGGTAGGAAGTGCAGAGATGTGGTTTGGGGAAGAAATGGATCATGATTGCTGTGGATGGGAGAGAGTCCTGGTCATGGAGAAAGGCTACAGAAAGGAGCACACAGGATAATGCTCAAGGTGAACATCTTCCCAGAGCCATTGGCTGGGAAAATAAGGGGCTTATTTTCAAGAGTTTTTTTGCAACCAGCAGTCTTAAGGACTGGGATTTTAAAGTTATGAGGGCTTAGCTGGTATAGAGCTCTGAGGGTCCTGCTCTACTTCTAGAAAGAAGGCTGGGAAACAACCCCGAGACAGACAGCACAATCTGAGAAACATCTGGGAAACATAGGGGGAGATTATTCACTCTTCTTAGAGAATGTCCTTGAGAGATAGACTTCATGGAGATTCTCTCCAGGACAAAGGAGCTGGTAGGTACCATCTCTCTCTTCTATCCCTTAGCATAAATGATGCAGAGACACCTCCCAACAGAAGCTCAGCCCCAGTAATGGTTACCTAGCCTGCTTGATCTGGATCCATTGCCCCTGCTTTGGCATGACTGCCCTTAGTCAAGTCTCCCTGAGTCCCAGCAAAGAAACAACCTCTCCAAGAGGAACAGTGCGGGCCCCTATTCAACGTCCCTTAAACCTGGAGTTCTGAAACTCAGCAGATTTGGCTGAGATAGACCTCTGAGGGTGCTGTCCTGCTTCTGGAGAGAAGGTAGGCAAGCAGCCTGGAAGCAGACAGCATGAAGGCAGCCATCTAGGGGGTTCCCAGGGCACACAGTGGGGAGGGGAGCTGTTGACTCTTATTAGGGTGCTTCCCTGAAAGCAGCAAGCACAGAGACCCCTTTCCAGGGCCAAAGATGCTGGCTGGTGCCATTTCTTTCCCCCAACCCTCTATATAAACACAGAACTACCTTCTGTACCACAGCACTGACACTGGCTGCATAACTTGCTCACAACAAGTCCCACACACTTGTGCTCTGCCAGTACTACCCTTCCTGTTCAGGTATGCCTTAGTCCCAGTGTGGTGGGCCCCTTTCCCAGAAGACCAGCAGAAACCTCTGCCTAAACACATCTCATAGTCACAGACTTCTGCATGGCCTCAGTTCTAGTGGAAGTAGCATCAGGTCTCATTTAACAAGCAGACCAGAGCACATCTAGTTAAAGCTTGCCACACTATGGCCAAGGACCAAACACTGCCCATTGTAGGCTAGAAGAACCTCTGCAGATGACTGGCCTGAGGAGCAGAGCAGCCAAAAATAGCAGCAGAGTGCGCACAGCACACACCAGAGACAGTCCCTGAAACACTAGGCCCTGTGGTTTATAAAGCCACTACTTTATAAAGCCATTATTACCAGAAGCAGGAAATATAACAGGCTTTTCTAACACAGAGAAGACAGAGACTTAGATAAAATGCCAAGACAAAGGAATCCATCCTAAATGAAACAATAAGATAAGGCCATGGCCAGAGATCTAAGTGAAACAAATATAAGTAACATGTCTGATGGAGAAGTTAAAACAACAATCATAAGTATACTCGTTAAGCTTGAGAAAAGAATGGAAGACTTCAGAAGGCCCTTACTGCAGAGGTAAGAGTTTAAAAAATTAGTCAGAAATGAAAAATGCAATAACTGAGAATTGCAATAGACTTGATGCAATGAATATAAGGATGGAAGAAGCAAAGGAACAA
This sequence comes from Nyctereutes procyonoides, assembly GCF_905146905.1. Classification (NCBI taxonomy): domain Eukaryota; kingdom Metazoa; phylum Chordata; class Mammalia; order Carnivora; family Canidae; genus Nyctereutes; species Nyctereutes procyonoides. The sequence continues at coordinate 57,673,145 of NW_026575125.1, read as the reverse complement.
ATATGTGATATAGAAGATAAAATACTGGAAAATAATAAAGCTGAACAAAAGAGAGAAAGAATAATTATGGAACAGAAGAATAGAGTTGGGGAACTCAGTGACTTCATCAAATGTAATAACATTCATATTATAGGAATTTCAGAAGAAGAGAGGATAAAAAGAGGCAAAAAAGTTATTTGAGGAAATAATTGCTGAAAATTTCCCTAATCTGAGGAAGGAAACAGACATCCAAAACAAGAAGACACAAAGAACTTCCATCAAAATCAACAAAAGCAGGCGATTTTTGTCATGTGTGGTTCCTCCTTTAAAAAGACACATTTTCTCCAGTCGGCAGAACTAAAAGACAACCTGTAGAATGGGCAAAGATATTTGCAAATGTCTTGACAGATAAAGGGCTAGTATCAAAAATCTATAAATAACTTATCAAATTCAACACCTAAAAACAAACAATTCATACATATATAATGTGCAGAAGATATGAATGGACATTTCTCCAAGGAAGACACACAAATGGCCAACAGGCACATGAAAAAATGCTCAACATTTTTTCAGCATCAGGGAAATACAAATCAAAACCACAATGAGATACCACCTCACACCAGTTAGAATGGCTAAAATTAACAACTCAGGAAACAACAGACATTGGCGAGGATATGGAAAAGGGGAAACATCTTACACTGTTGGTGGGAATGCAAACTGGTGCAGCCACTCTGGAAAATAGTATAGAGATTCCTCAAAAAGTTAAAAATAGAGCTACCCTATGACCCAGCAATTGCACTACCAGGTATTTACCCAAAGGATACAAACATAGTGATTCAAAGGGGCACATGCACCCTGGTGTTTATAGCAGCAATGTCCACCATAGCCAAAATATGGAAAAAGCCCAGATGTCCATCAACAGGTGAGTGGATAAAGAAGAGGGAGATTATATATATATGGAATATTGTTCAGCCACCAAAAATCATGAAATCTTGCCATTTGCAATGAATGGATGAAACTAGAGTGAATCACGCTAAGCAAAATAAGTAAGTCAAAGAAAGACAAATATGATTTCACTCATATGTGGAATTTAAGAAACAAAACAGATGAATATATGGGAAGGGAAGAAAAAATAAGATTAAATCAGAGAGGGAGACAAACCATGAGATTCTTAACTATAGAAAACAAACTGAAGGTTGCTGGAGGGGAGGTGGGTGAGGGCATGGAGTAACTGGGTGATGGGCATTAAGGACAGCACTTGATGGAATGAGCACTGGGTGTTACGTGCAACTGATGAATGACTTAATTCTACCACTGAAACTAATAATATAGTATATGTTAATTAAATGGAATTTAAATTTAAGAAAATTTTAAAGATGCTCCCTTAACCTCTTCCCCCATGTGAACCCCTCTTCCTATAGGCTCAGGTTTGACTACCCTCCCTGGGCCTTTTCTTTTCTTTTTTTTTTTCTGTAGATGAAGCAGATTCTCCATTAGGTGAGTCTGCAGGACAATTTCTTGCATGCCTTCTTTGGGAACAAACATATGGAATTCTTCAGATGTAATTTCTAGTTCATTCCCCTTGGATTCCTTTTCCCCGTCTTCCTATACTGCTGTGCAGGGGTTCCAGCAAAAGACATGTTTCTGAACATTATGAAAATTATGACATTAAGGCTCAAAACAAAACTATGAGGTGTGTAGTAACATTATTTCCAATTTATAGACAAGGATTTTATGGCACAAAGTGGGCATGTATCATACCAACGTCACCTACATTGGAGACAAAATTCTAATCCAGGCTGTTCAGCTCCAAAAACAACTGCATTATACAAGTGAAATGGAGAAATACTGTGTTTTTATATAGACTCAAAGGGATTGGAAATATCTAATTCTGTGCATGACAGCCAACTGATAATGAGGGATTTTATGAGCAAATTGTTAAACTGTTAGTAGCTTGAAATTGGTCATAGTGAGCATATTCACACCACAAAAATCAGCAAATACTACATGTAAGAACCTTTTTTTCCCCCTGAAGTTCCAGTTTACTAACACACCACTGCTGAGATGTGATCTTGAGGAAAGACAAGGACTAGACAGTCCCATGGAAACTTCAGGAGGCTTAAATTTGTAATCCCATTTCATAGGCTTTGCTTCTGTTGCCTTGGGAGAGATTAAATCCAAGCCTGTTTTGGGAAGGGCAATCTGAAGATATTCATAGACTAAAACACAATACTTAGCAAAGGAAATCAATGCCTCACATCTTTTGCACACTTGTCAGATATTTCCCTTCCACACATGTTATTAATCTCTATAATGTAGTGATTTCAACTTTGCTTTAAAATGTCTTTAGTATTTAAAATATTTTAAAATAGATTTATATCTGAAATAAAGATACTTAACATTTTCATATATATTTACTATTTGTGGTGCTCTTTTAAGTTTCTGCAGATATAGACTTCTATCTGATAATATTTCCCTTTATCTTAAAGAATTTCTTTGAGCATTTGTTTTAATCAGACTTGCTGGAGACAAAAATATCTCTCAATTTTCATATCTGAAAATACTTTTACTTTCCCTATTTTTGAAGTATTTTGTTTCACTTGGAATTCTAAGTTAACAAAATTTTGCTATCAACAATTTAAATATGTAAGTCCACTGTGTTCCATGTTCCATGGATTCTGCTGTAAAATCAGTGTAAACTTATCATTGTTCCCCTATATTTAAGGTATTTTTTTCCTATGGCTGCTATTTAGACTTAATTTTCAGGAATTTGACTATAATGTGTCTCTATGTTGGATCTTTTAACATATTTATTAAAACGGTATTTTCAAATTGGTCTTATAATTCCATAATTTGGACCATCTCTTGTCTGGGTATATTGATTGTTTACTTGTTTGGTTGTAAGTTACATTTGTTTGATTCTTCATATATTCAGTATTTTAAAAATGCATGTTAGGTATTTATGTAAAATGTAAGTAAAGAAATAAAAATATACTTTCACAAAAAGGCATGGCCCTTCTGTCAAGACACAGTATGAGAGGCTGGATCAACTTAATTTGTATTTTAGCTGAACCTGTACTTTTGGGAGCAACATATGGATAAAGAATATTTAAGAAACAATCTCAAGTAAGTTGATCTAACTAACATTTATAGAGCACTCCACTATACAATGCAGATTATACTTATTTTCAAGTACGTGTGGACCATTCACCAATACTGACCATATGCTAGGCATAGAATATATCTAATATATATTTAAAAGTATTTAAGACTTACAGTGTTTGTTTTCAGATAGTAATGGAATTAAATTAGAAATCAGTGGTAACGAGATACCTATACAATTCATAAATATTTAGGAATTTAGTAATATACACTGAAATCAGAAAGGGTCAAGGATGAAATGCCAAGGGAAATAAAATATTTCTCACTGAATGATAATGAAAACACAACTTATCAAAATCTGATGCCACTATAATAGCTCTTAGAGGAAAAATTATAGCTATCATGCCTATATTGGGAAAGGAGAAATGTTTAAAATCAATGAACTAAACCACAGTAACTTCTTGCAAGATACATCCATGAAGGTAAGAGAAACAAAGGCAAAAATGAACTATTGGGACTTCATCAAGATAAGAAGCTTTTGCACAGCAAAAGAAACAGTCAACAAAACTAAAGACAACCTACAGAATGGGAGAAGATATTTGTAAATGACCTATCAGATAAAGGGCTACTATCCAAGATCTATAAAGAACTTATCAAACTCAACAGCAAAGAAACAAACAATCCAATCAGGAAATGGGCAAAAGACATGAACAGAAATCTCACATAGGAAGACATAGACAAGGCCAACAAGGACATGAGAAAATGCTCCCCATCACTGGCCATCAGAGAAATACAAATCCAAACCACAGTGAGATACCACCTCACACCAGTGAGAATGGTGAACATTACCAAGGCAGGAAACAACAAATATTGGAGAGGATGTGGAGAAAGGGGAACCCTCTTGCAGTGTTGGTGGGAATGTGAACTGGTACAGCCATTCTGGAAAACTGTGTGGAGGTTCCTCACAGAGTTAAAATAGATCTGCCCTACGACCCAGCAATTGCACTGCTGGGGATTTACCCCAAAGATACGGATGCAGTGAAACGCCGGGACACCTGCACCCGGATGTTTATAGCAGCAATGTCCACAATAGCCAAACTGTGGAAGGAGCCTCGGTGTCCATCGAAAGATGAATGGATAAAGAAGATGTGGTCTATGTATACAATGGAATATTACTCAGCCATTAGAAATGACAAATACCCACCAATTGCTTTGACGTGGATGGAACTGGAGGGTATTATGCTGAGTGAAATAAGTCAATCAGAGAAGGACAAACACTATATGGTTTCATTCATTTGGGTAATATAAAAAATAGTGAAAGGGAATAAAGGGGAAAGGAGAGAAAATGAGTGGGAAATATCAGAGAGGGAGACAGAACATTCCCTCCTAACTCTGGGAAACGAACAAGGGGTGGTGGAAAGGGAGGTGAGCGTGGGGTGAGGGTGACTGGGTGACAGGCACTGAGGGGGCACTTGATGGGATGAGCACTGGGTGTTATGCTATATGTTGGCAAATTGAACTCCAATAAAAATAAATTAAAAAATAAAATAAAATCAATGAACTAGGCTTCCACCGTAAGAAGGTGGAAAAAAGAACAAATTTGTAGAATGAAAACTTAAGAGTGGAAATCACTTAAATTGAAAATAAACATTACAAAAAAATCAACAAACTCATTGAAGTAGAGAAAGTTGTCCTGATCAGGCTGTTTTTTACCTATCACAGCAACCATTAGGGCCTGAAATTTTATCTTTTTTCTTTATTTTATTCAGCAAGATTCCGTATTAGGCTGTGAGCCTATCAGCCAGCTTCTGAAACGTTAATATATATTTCAGAGGATAGCCTAGTCACACAGAATTGTCTAGTAAGCAAGGTTCAAAAACTTTTCTGGAATTGGGCTCTAGCTGCAGTAGAGGAAGGCGTAGTTCCTACAAAGAAACATAAAGAGTAACAGGCATTGAATTTTTCTTCATGTTTTCTTTTTTCTGAATTCTTTTTATTGATGGCTCCAGCATCCACCCAGGTACCTTCTTTTGCACAGGATTAAACTCCACCTCCTCAAAACTAAAACATCAGTCAAGTTCTATAAAACTCCTATCAAATAAGTAACCCTCTACTTGGCTGACCACTGTCTGATTTTACTGCTTTAATTAGACCATGCCTTTGTCATTTCCTGATGTAGAATGTCCCTATGCTTTCTGCATAAAATCCCAAACCCTCAAAAAATAATTCCAAGCTTTTAGGCCACTAATGGCTTCCTGACAAACACTGATCTATCCAAATTACCAACACTGAGGCTGCTTATTTTTCAGTTCTCTCTGAAGAACACATGATCTTCACTCCAACTTTAACACTCTCACCTCCATTTGCTTAGTATTTTTTCTTCACCCTTTAGATTTCACTTTAGATTTAATTTTCTCCAAAAAGCCTTCTTTGAATACATAAATCCATCAGATAAGTTGCCCTTTTTATGTGCTCCTACTACACCTTGTTCCATTAAAACAATATATGAATTTAGTTAGGTAGGCTACCTACCTTCTCAGTGTCTCATTGTTTTTGTAGATTCCGTGGGAATTTCTATATAAATAATGTCATCTGTTATATGATTTATATTTGCCTTTCTAATATTTTTATATTTTACTCCATTTTATTGCTCATTATATTGGTAGGACCTAGGATCCTAGGATACAAAAAAGAATAGAGAAGATACTTCTGCATTATCCTAGTTTTAGGGGAAAGATGTTCAAGTTTTCACCATGTTAGGTTTGACATTAGCTAATATCATAAATAACCCTTATTGGGTTGAGAACATTTCCTTTTACTTCCAATTTGCTGAGAGTTTTTGTTATGAATGGATACCAAATGTTGTCAGATATTTAATATGCATCAGTTGAGATAATCATAAGGTTTTCACTTTTAGTTTCTTAATACGGTGAATTATATTATTTATCTAATGTTAAACCAATCTTGAAATTCAGGGATAAACTCCGCCTAGTCAAGAAGTAATTTCCTTTTTATATATTTCTGGATAGGACTTATTAGTATTTATCAATGATTTTAGTACCTATATTATTGGGGTATAATGATGAGTACTTTTTATTGGTAACATTTTTGGTATTAGGTTGGTGCTGATCTTATAGAACAAATTAGGGAGGATTATTCTTGGAAAAATTCAAGCAGAATTTTATTTCTTCCTTAAATGTTTGATAGAAATCAGCAGCAAGGGCATCTCTGTTTTTTTTTTTTTCTGGGAAACTTACTGTTCATTAATTTTATTTTCTTTAGATGTAGGGCTTTTCAGATTATTTACTGAGTAAGCCTTGATAGTATAAGTCTTTCAGATAATTTTTCTATTTCATCTAAGTTATATAATATATTGATATAAAGTTGTTAATAATCCCTTATTATCTTTCTAATATCACCATTCTATATAGTGATGTCTCATTCTTCATTCCCATTATTGGTAACTTGTGTCTTCATCTTTTTTTTTTGTCAGTCTGTTTAGATGCTTATCAATTTTAGTGGCAATTACAATAATCTGTGTTTAGCATTAAAGGGTTTCTCTCAATGTCTCAGGTTTTTAATCTGTGAAATGGGGATGACAACAATACTATATCATATGTTTGTGAGGAGTATGAGAAAATCCATGTAAAGCACTTAGAACAGTTCCTGGCACCCTATGTAACACTTAGTAAATATTATTTAATGTTATTAGAATGTGTAAGTTACTATGTATTAAAAATGCTTTTGACTGTCTCTCTCCACAAGTTAATGTCTTTGAAATGAGAAACTGTCTTTCTTATATTCAATGACAGCATCTAACACAAAGCTTTGTGGAATTATGAATGAAATAAATATATAAATAAGAAAATAATACACTCCTCTCTTGTAGACCACCCTACATTCTCATACTCCATGTATCAGTCTTCCCAAACCACTGAATATGTAATGACAATCCGTGCCCATGCTCTCTACTCCAGCTTTCTCCTCATGGTGTCTCCAACATATGGGATGATCTTCCCCAGATTTCCCCAGAGTTTATTGTCTGGACTACTTCTCACTCTCCCTGAAGACATAACATGCCCTTCTAGTTCATAATAGACAGGACCCAGAGCACATGCAATCTAGGGGCCTGAAAGCCTGACAGAGAAATGTGTGATGGATGCAGGTGGTGGTCCAATAAATAACTGTAGACCACTGAGTCTAGAATGAAGGAGCAAGCCTCAAGAAGAAAAAAAAATACCTAATTTATACTCCTTAGGGGCCTTACCACAGAAGTTCTAGCCCATACAAAAGGAATTGTGCTGTGGACACAGACTAGGAAGTTTATAGATAATGGGGGAAATCTGAAAGAAGCTTTCAGGGAAAAAGATGAGAGAAGTAATCAGAAAAAGCAGAGAGCAGTGAAACTCCTTTAAAGTCCTTTAATTCCTTCATAAATACTTAAAGCTAGAGGAACAAAGATGGCAGTATAGTAGGAGAACCCTAAGCTCGTCTTGTCCCTCAAACACAACCAAATAACTATTAAATCATTCTGAATACTCCAGAAATCAACCTGAAAACTGACAGAACAAACACCACAACTAAAGGGAGAGAAGGAGCCACCTCAAAGAAGTAGGAAGGGAAGAAACTGCTTGGGGGAGACTCAATCATGCAGAAATAAGAACCAGCAACTTGGAGACAAGTCATTTGAAATTAGTGTGTTAAGAGAAAAATAATGACAACAAAAGAATGGAAAAGAGTGAAGAAAGCCCATAGGCCCTATATGACAATACAAGCATACAAATATTATATGCATTATAAGAATCAAAGAAAGAGAAAAGAAAAAGAAAAGGGCAAAAAAGCTTATTTAAAGAAATAATGGCTGAATGGTTCCCAAGTTTTGGGATGGATAGATATCCACATTCATGAAGCTCCAATATCCCATAATGAGATCAAACCAAAGGAGATTATCTCAAGTTATATTATAATCAAATTGTAAAAAGTCTAAGATCAACACAGAATTTTGAAGCAGCAAGAGAAAAGCAACTTGTCACATAAAAGGGATCCCCCATAAGGCTACCAGCAGAAACCTTATAGGACAGGAAGAAGTGGGATGCTATGTTCAGAGTGCTTAAGGAAAAAAGTGTCAACCAGAAATACTATATCCAGAAAAGCTGATGCTTAGAAATAGAGAGATAAATATATTCTCAGACAAATTAGAGCTGAGGAAGGTCATTACTACTAGACTAGCCTTATGAGAAATGCTAAAGGGAATTCTTCAAGTTGAAATGAAAGAAAGCTAAGAAATAATAGGAAACATATGAAAGCATAAAGGTAAATATATAGTAAAATTCAGAATACTCTAATACTGTAGTAGTGGTATGTAAATCATTAAACTCTAGGAAAATGTTAAAAGACAAAAGTATTACAAATTTGCTATAGGGGTGCCTGGGTAGCTCAGTTGGTTAAGTGCCTGACTTTTGATTTCAGCTCAGATCATGATCTCAGGGTCATGGGATTGAGGATCTCATCAAACTCCACGCTCAGTGGGAAGTCTGCTGGAGATTCTCTCTCTCCCTCTGTCCCTCCCCCAACTCATGTTTCTTCTCTCTAAAATAAATAAATAAGTAAATAAATAAATAAATAAATCTTTAAAAAATAACTATTGCTACTATAATTTGTTAATTGATAAACAATATAAAATGTTGTGAAGTGTGATATCAATAGTTTAAAATGTGGGAGAGGAATAAAACTATTAAGTTTCTTCAAGCGGTTGAAGTTCTTATTAGCTTAAAACAGAAATGTTATAATTATGTTTATGTAAGCTTCATTGTAACCACAAAATAACCTCTAGTACATACACAAATGATAAAGATTAAAAAATCAAAGCATACTGTTAGAAAAAATAAGAAATCAAAAAAGAAGACAGCAAGAGAAGGAAAAAGGAGCAAAGAAACTTAAAAATACAGTCAGAAAACAACGAACAAATTGACAATAGTAAATCTTAATCTATCAATAATTATTTTAAATACAAATCCAAAGACAGAGAATGGGTAAATGGATTGTAAAAAGTTCAAATAATATGCTGCCTCCAAGAGATTTACATTAGCTGTAAGGGCATGAGACAAAGCAGGGATGGGGCTCAAGACCCCTACTGCAGAAATTCACAGAAAAAAATTACAACCCAGTTCTCTAGCCCAACTTGTAGGTGATGCTTGATATCAAGAAGCCAGAAACCAAAAGCTCCAAACAAGCACCATGGCCCAGCTTACAACTAGTTTTGCTCCTACAAAAACTAGATCAGACCAGCCTGAGCAATAGCAGACTCCAGCACTGACCTTTCATCAACTTTTCTCTGATTATAATGCTAAAAATCATGCCTAGGGGTAGAGATTTAACATGCTCATTAGATATGCAATGTATAACAAAATATGATCTTTAAGTGTGTAAGGGATGATAAGTCCCTGCCTCTACATATTTAAATGTCATCCTTTTTTCCCACCTAAGCCTCTTTAAAACTCTCCCTACCTCTCCTCAGAGAGTCAGCCTGAGAACACTTTCCTTTGTGCTATCTCCCTTGTGCTGGAGCATAAGCCTCAGTAGCCTTGTCTGGAATTCCTGTTAGGCCTTGTCACTTTCTATTGCTTAGAGAGCCCAAGGGCCCAGTTCAGTAACAGGCAGACATTTGCTGAAAGTGAAGGGATGAAAAAAGTTATTCCATACAAATAGTAACCTAAAGATAGCAGAAGTGACTGTACTTGTATTAGGCAAAATGAGTTTTCACTCAAAATGTGCCACAATAAACAAAGAAGGTCACTATACAGTGATAAAGGAGTCAATTCATCAAAGGATATAACAATTGTAAATATAAATGCAGTACATACTGAAGCACTTAAATATATAAAAGTCATATTAACAGAAATGAAGGGAGAAATAGACAGTAATTCAATGACAGTAGGGCACTTTAATACTTCATCTCAGGGAACTAAACAAACCTAGACCAAAGTTAGAAGAAGGAAGGAAATAATGAAGATTAGAACAGATATAAATTACTAGAAACTGAATAAACAATAGAAAAGATCAACAAAACTAAGAATTGATTTTTGAAAAGATAAAGCAAAATTGACAAATTTTTAGCTACTTAATAAATAAAATTGTAAATGAAAGAGGAGATATTGCAACTGATACCAAGAAATAAAAATGATCATAAGAGATTACTATGAACAATTATATGCCAACACACTGGATGAACGAAAAGAAATGGATACATTCCTAGAAATATACAACTGACCAAGACTGAATCATGAAGAAACAGAATCTGAACAAACCATTAATGAGTAAGGATTCTGACTTAGTAATCAGTAATCAGTAATATGCCAACAAAGAAAAGTCAGGGCCAGGTGCCTCACTGGTAGATTCTAACAAGCATTTAAAAAGATCTAATTTCAACTGTTTTTCAAACTCTTCTCCAAAAACTGAACAAGAGAGAACACCTCCCACTCATTTTACAAGGCCAACATTACATTACCCTAAACCAAGGCCAAAGGAGGACACTGAAAGAAAAGAAATCTTCAGGCCAATATCCCTGATGAATTTGGATGCAAAAGTCCTTAGCAAAATACTAGCAAACCAAATTCAACAGCATATAAAAAGGATCATATACTACAATCAAGTAAGATTTATTCTTGGGATGCAAGGATGGTTCAATGTATGCAACTAATAAATGTGATACTAGGCATTAACAGAATAAAGAATAAAAATCCTATGACCATCTCAATAGACGTGGAATATACATTTGACAAAATTCAACATCTTTCATGACAAAAACTTTCAACAAATAAGGTATAGCAACAAGTCCTTCAACATAATAAAGGCCATATATGATAAGGCCACAACTAACATCATACTCAATGATAAAAATCTGAAAGCTTCTCCTTTAAGAAACAAAACAAAGATGCGTACTTTCACCACTTCTATGTAAAATAGTACTTAAAGTCCTAGCCAGAGCAACTAAGCAAGGAAATAAAAAGGCATCCAAATCATAAAGTAAAATTGTTGTTTGCAGATTACACAGTCTTTCTAGGGAAAACTAGATACACTACCAAAAACCTATTGGAACAAATTAATGAATGTAATGAATTTGCAGGATACAAAAGAAGCATCCAAAAATCGGTTGCATCTCTATACGCCAATAATAAACTATTTGAAAGGGAAGTTAAGAAAACAATCTCATTTATAATTGCTTCAGAAAGAAAAATACTTAGAAATAAATTGAACAGGAGAAATGAAAAACTGAAAGCTATAGAATATTGGTGAAATAAATTGGACAAGACACAAATAAATGATAAGATATCCAGTGGTCATGAATTGTGAGACTTACTATTGTTAAAATGTCCATACTACTCAAAGTGATCTATAGATTAGATGCAATCGCTATCAAAATTCAAGTGGTATTTTTCATAAAAATAGAAAAAATTATAAAATTCACATGAAACCACAAAAGACTGAATAGCCAAAGGAATCTTGGGCAAGGAGAACAAATTGGAAGCATCATACATCCTGGTTTTAAATTCTATTACAGAGCTCTTGTAATCAAAACAGTATGGTACTACCATAAAAACAGATACATAGTCCAATGGAACAGAATAGAGAATCCAGAAATAAACTCACACATATGCAGTCTACTAATATTTGACAAGGGATCTAAGAATACACAATGGAGAAAGGATAGTCTCTTTAATAAATCGCACTGGGAAATCTAGATATCCACATACAAAAGAATAAATTTGGAACCTATCCTACAGCACTTACAAAAATCAAATCAAAATGGATTAAAGATTTAAATGTATAATCTTAAACTGTAAAACTTAGAGAAGAAAGCATAGGGAAAATGTTCCCAGACATTGGTCTTGGTGATGATTTTCTGGATATGACACCAAAAGCAAATGTAACAAAAGCAAAAATAAACGTGGAATTTTATTCAACTAAAAATCTCTGCATAACAAAGGAAACAATCAAGAAAATGAAGCATCAACCCCCAGAATGGAAGAAAAAATACTTACAAATCATCTACCTCAAAAGGGGTTAGGCTCCAAAATATGTAAGGAACTTACACAATTAATTCAATAGCAAAAAATAGTTAAAAAATAGACAAGTGATCTAAATAGTCATTTTTTCCAAGAAAGACATGCAAATGGCCAATGGACATACTAAATGGTGCTCAACATCAAGGAAATCAATCATCAAGGAAATGTAAATTAAAACTACAGTGAGATATCATCTCATGTATGTTTCAATAGCTAATATTTAAAAAACCTAACAAGTGTTTCATTTATCTATCCCCTCCCAGCAACCACCAGTTTGTTCTCTATATTTATGAGACTATTTCTCTTTTTGTTATTGTTTGTTCTTTTGTTTTGTTTTTTAGATTCCGCATGTAAGTGAAATCATATGGTATTTGTCTTTCTATCTGACATTCCAATATTGTAATAATTTTATATGGTGACAGATGGTAACTGAAATTATCATGATGAGTACTTCATAATTTAAATAATTATCAAATCACTATGTTGTACATGCAAAATTAATAATATATGCCAACCATACTTCAATTACAAATAATGTTTTTTTTTAATTTAAAAACAGATAAATGTTGGCAAGGATGTGGAGAAAAGGGAATACTTGTGCACTGTTGTGGGAATGCAAATTAGTAGAACCATTATGGAGAACAGTATGGAGGTTGCTCAAAAAATTAACAATAGAACTAGCATGTGATCCGTCAATCACACTTTTGAGTATATATCCAAAGGAAAGGAAGTTTGAATTTCAAAGAGATATCTACGTTCGTACGTTCATCGTCATCTTACTGACAGTCTTCAATATATAGAGGCTACCTAGTGTTCATCGATGGATGAATGGATACAAAAATATAATGGGATATTTTTCAACCATGTAAATAAAAAATACTGCCATTTGCAAAAACATAGATGTACCTGTAGTACATTATACTAAGTGAAATAAGCCAGGCACAGAAAACATACTACACAATTTCACTTATATGTGGAATAAAAAAGGTGAATTTATAGAAGCAGAGAGTAGAAAGGTGGTTCCTGCTGGGGTCAGAGAGAAAGAATAACGAAATGCTGGTGAAAGGGTACAGACTTAGTATCATAAGATGAATAAGACATGGGGATTAATGTACATGACTATAATTAATAATACTGTATTGTATACTTGAAATTTACTAAGGGTATAGATTTTAAGTGTTTCTAGTACACACACACACACACACACACACACACAATGATAAATACAATGACATATCATCCTACATCTCTAAGAATGGCAACCAGCAAGAAGACAAGAGATAAGTGTTAGAAAGGATGTTAAGAAAAGGGAATATTTATGCACTGTTGGTAGTACTGTAAATTGGTTCAGCCATTAGGAAGAACAGTATAGAGGTTCTTCAAAAAATTAAAAATTACCATATACTCAGGAAATATCCCCTCGGGCAGCCCGGTGGCTCAGGGGTTTAGCGCCGCCTTCAGCCTAGGGTGTGATTCTGGAGACCAGGAATCGAGTCCCACGTCAGGCTCCCTAGATGGAGCCTGCTTCTCCCTCTGCTTGTGTCTCTGCCTCTCTCTCTCTCTCTCTCTCTGTCTCTCATAAATAAATAAATAAATAAATAAATAAATAAATAAATAAATAAATGAATAAATCTTTTAAAAAAAGAAATCCCCCTTACTTATATAAAGGAAATCAAAAGAGGTCACCAAAAGACATGTGCACACCCAAATTTATTGCAGCATTATTCAAAATAGCCAAGGTATGAAAACAACTTAAGTGTTAACAGATGCATGGATAAATGGATAAAGAAGTAAATAAGACTGGATTTTATATGTATATATATTTTACGTATGTATGTATATATATAGAGAGATAGATACAGATAGATATATACATGTACGTTTATATGAAACATTATCGAATCATGAGACAAAAGTCCTGCCATTTGTAACAAAATGGATGGAGCTTGAGGACATTATGCTAAATGAGATAAATCACACAGAAAGACAAATACTGTGTACTATCTCTTATATGTGGAATCTAAAAGAACAGAAATCATAAAAGCAGAGAATAAAATGGTAGCTACCAGAGATTGGGAGTAGGGGATGAGAGAGATGTTTAAGCATACATATTTGCAATTGATAACAAGTCTTAGAAACCTAATATACAATACAGTCATTAGAGAGGACAAAGATATATTATAAATATTAAACTTGCAAAGAGACTAGATTGTAAATGTTCCCACCACTAGAAGAATGATAACTATATGATAGGATAGAGGTATTAGCAATGGCAAACAAGTTGCAATAGCAATGTATCAAATCAATATGTTATACACCTTAGGAGTAGAGGAATATGGTGGTGGAGAAGGAGAATCCTAGTCTTGCCTCACCCTACAAAAAGAACTGGATAACTGTCAAATCATTCTAAATTCCCAAGAAGTCAACTTGAAGACTGAAAGAACAAACGATACAACTAAAGGGAGAGAAGAGGTCATATCAAAGAAGGTGGTTTAGGAAATATAGAGACATACTTTGGGGGAGAAATGAGTAATAGGTGCTCTTGAGGGGAGGTAGCTTTGATCACAGAGTAGGGCAAGAGAGAGGAGTACACAGGGCAATGCACAAGGAGAACATTTCCATAAAAGCCAATGTCTTGGAAAAGGAGAGCAGTTGAATTTGATGAGTTCTTACAAGCAGCAGGGCTTCAAGTTTGGAATTTTAAAGGTCAGCAGATTTGGCCAGGGTAGAGCCCTGAGGGAACTGTCCTGCTCCAGGAGAAAAGGTAGGCAAACACCTGGGGGCAGACAGCACAGAAACAGTGATTTGAAGAGCACCTAGTACAATCCCGGGTGGGTGGGGAGAGATTATTCACTCTTCTTGGAGTGCTTCATTGGGAGGCAGCATCCATAGAGATCTCTGGGAAGAAACAAACTGGCTGGTGCCATTTCCCTCCCCCATCCCTCAGCATAACACAGATCCACATGCAGGAAGCAAACCAGTGCCAACACTGACTGCCTAACTAGCTTACACCAAGACCCACCCTGCTGTGCTCCGGCTAGAATGCCCTTCCCAGTCCCATTGGGACTGAGGCTAGAATGCTGGCCTCAGTCCCAATGCAATAGGCATCTCCCCCAGAGGACAGCACAAACTCCTGACCCCACCACACATCCTGACCAGAGAGTTCTGCAGGGCCTCAGTCCTCATGGAAGTGGTGTCAGGTCTCATTTCACAAGCAGGCCAGAGTACCCCTAGTTAAAACCCACAACAATCAGGCTCGGGACCAAACACTACACACAGCAAGCAAGAAGAGCCTCCACAGATGACTGGCCTGAAGGATAGTGTAGACAAAAGACGATAGCACAGTGCAAACAGTACACATCAGAGACACTCCCCGAAACATCAGGCCCCAGACACTACATGACCTCTTCATAAGGCCATTACTTTCAGGAGCAGGAGACATAATTGGCTTTTCTAACACAAAGAAGGCAGAGACTTAGACAAAATGCCAAGACAGAGGAATTTATCTCAAAATAAAGAACAAGATAAGGCTATGGCCAGAGATGTAAGCAAAACAGATATAAGTAACATGTCTGATGGAGAATTTAAAGCAACAATCATAAGGATACTCACTGGTCTTCAGAAAAAAAGAAGAAGACATCAGTGAGACCCTTACCACAGAAATAAAAGAGTTAAAAAAAGAATCAGTCAGAGATGAAAACTGCAATAAGGGATCCCTGGGTGGCGCAGCGGTTTAGCGCCTGCCTTTGGCCCAGGGCGCGATCCTGGAGACCCGGGATCGAATCCCACGTCGGGCTCCCGGTGCATGGAGCCTGCTTCTCCATCTGCCTTTGTCTCTGCCTCTCTCTCTCTCTCTGTGACTATCATAAATAAATAAAAATTTAAAAAAAACATTAAAAAAAACTGCAATAAATGAGATTGGAAACTCATGCAATGAACAGCAGGCTGGGACAAGCTGAGGAATGAATTAGTGACCTAGAAGACAAAATAATGGAAAATAATAATGCTTAACAAAACAGAGAAAAAAGAATTATGCAACATGAGAATAGACCTAGCGAACTAAGTGACTCCATCAAATGTAATAACAGTTGCATTATAGGAGTCCCAGAAGAAGAAAAGAGAGAAAAGGGGGCAGAAAATTCATTTGAAGAACTAATAGTTGAAAGCTTCCCTAATCTGGGGAAGAAAACAGACGCGCATTCAGGAGACACAGAGAACTCCCATCAAAATCAACAAATGCAGGCCAACACTAAGGCATATTATAATTACATTTGCAAAATATAGTGATAAAGAAAACATCTTAAAAGCAGCAAGACACAAGAAGTCCTTAATTTACAAGGGGAGACCCAAAAGGCTAGCTGGAGATTTCTCAACAGAAACTTGGCAAGTCAGAAGGGAGTGGGACGATATATTCAAAGTGCCAAATGGAAAAAATCTGCGGCCAAGAATACTCTATCCATCAAGAGGAGAGATAAAGAGTTTCCCAGACAAACAAAAACTAAAGGAGTCTGTGACCACTAAACCAGCCCTGCAAGAAATATATTTTTTTAAAGATTTACATATTTATTCATGAGAGACACACACAGAGAGAGGCAGAGACAGGCAGAGGGAGAAGCACTCTTGCAAGGAGCCTGATGTGGGACTAGATCCCAGATCCTGGGATCACGCCCTGAGCTGAAGGCAGATGCTCAATCGCTGAGCCACCCAGGCATCCCCCTGCAAGAAATACTAACAGCGTCTCTTTGAGGGCCAAGGAGAGACCAAAAGTGACAAAGACAAGAAAGGATCAGAGAAGAGTCTCCAGAAATTATGGCAAAACAAGTAATGACATGGAAATAAGTACATATTTACTAATAATTACTTTACATGTAAATAGATCAAACACTCCAATCAAAAGACATAGGGTGTCAGAATGGATAAAAAGCAAGACCCACCTATATGCTGACTACAAAAGACTCACTATAGACTTTAAGACACCTGCAGATTGAAGGGTGGGAGGAGAAACATTTATCACACAGAAGATTGTCAAAAGAAAGCCAGAAGCAGTATTATATTGGACAAATTAGACTGTAAATCAAAGACTGTAAAAAAGAGACAAAAAGGGCACCATATATTCATAAAAGGAAAATCCAAGAAGATATAAAAATTATAAATATTTATATATTCCACATGGAAGTGCCCAAATATATAAAACTTTTAATAACAAACATAAAGGAATTCATTCATAATAATATGATAATAGTAGGGGGAATATAACACCCCACTTAGATTAACATACAGATTATCTACACAGAAAATTGAGAAGAAATAAATGGCTTTCAATGGCACCGTGGGCTGGATGGACTTAACAAATATGTTCAGAACACTCCACACTAAAATGGGAGAATACTCATTCTTTCAAATGCACATGGAACATGCTCCAAAATAGGTCACATATTAGGTCACAAAACAGGCCTCAACAAATACAATAAGATTGAAGTCATATATGCATCTTATCTGACCACAACACCATGAAACTAGATGTCAAACACAAGAAAAAAATGTGGAAAGATCACAAATACATGGAGGTTAAACAACATGCTACTAAAGATGGGTGGGTAAACCAGGAAATAAAGAAGAAACAACAACAACAACAACAACAAAATACATGGAAACAAATGAAAATGAAAGCACAGCTGTCCAAACTTTTGGGATTCAGCAAAAGCAATCCTAAGAGGGAAATATATAGCAATGCAGGCCTAATTCAAGAAGTAAGAAAAATCTCAAATAAACAAACTAAATTTTAACCTAAAGGAGCCAGAAAAAGGATGAAAAACAAAGCTTAAAGCCAGTGGAAGGAAATAATGCTTAGAGTAGAAGTAAAAAATACAGAAACTAAACAAAACAACAATAACAAAAAAATACAACAGATCAGTGAATCCAGGTGCTGATTCTTTGAAATTAATAAAACTGATAAACCTCGGGATGCCTGGATGGCTCAGTGGTTGAGCGGCTGCCTTTGGCTCAGGGTGTGAGATCCCAGGTCTAGTCCCATATCAGGGTCCCTGTGGGGAGCCTGCTTCTCCCTCTGCCTATACGTCTCTCTCTGAGTGTCTCTCATGAATAAAAAAATAAAAAAACTTTAAAAAAACCTGATAAACCTCTAGTCAGATTTATCAAAAAGAAGACAGGACCCAAATGAATAAAATAACAAATGAGAAAGGAGAAAGAACACCTAACACCACAGAGATACAAACTATTATAAAAGAATATTATCAAAATCCATATGCCAACTAACTGGAAAAGATGAAAGAAATAGATAAATTCCTAGAAACATATAAACTACCAAAACTAAAGAAATAGTAAACAGGAAGAAATAGAAAACTTGAACAGACTGATAATTAGCAAACAATTCAGTAATCACAAAACTCCCTAGAAACAAAAGGGCAACACAAGATGGCTTTACTGGCAAATTCTACCAAACATTTAAAGAAGAGTTAATACGTATTCTTCTTCTCAAACTAATTAAAAAAAAATAGAAAAGTAAGGAAAAGATTTCTTTCTATGAGGCCAGCGTTGCTCTAATACCAAAACCAATGGAGACATCACTAAACAAAAAAACTACAGGCCAATATCCCTGATGAACATGAATGCAAACATTCTCAATAAAATATTAGCAGACTGAATCCAACAAAGCATTTAAAAAATCATTCACCATGATCAAGTGGGATTTGTTCCTGGGGTACAAGGGTGGCTCAATACTTGCAAATCGTAATATACCACATCAATAAAAGAAAGGACAATAACCACATGATTATTTTATGGATGCATCAAAAGCATTTTCTAAAATACAACATCCATTCATGATAAAAGCACTCAACAATGTAGGTTTAGAGGGAATATATCTCAACATACTAACGACCATCTATGAAAAACTCACAGCTAACATCATACTCAGTGGAGAAAAACTGAGAGCTTTTCCTCTACAATCAGGAAGAATACAGGGATGTGTACTCTCACCACTGTTACTTAACAGTACTGGAAGTCCCAGCACAGCAATCAGACATCAGAAAGAAATTTTAAAAAACATCCAAATCAGCAAAGAAGAAGTCAAACATTCAGTATTTGCATTAGATATGATACTCCATCCTGAAAACCCAAGAGTCCAACAATAAACTGGTAGAATTGATACAAGAATTCCGTAAAGTCACATGGTACCAAATCAACGTACAGAAATCTGTTTCATTTCTCTACAGCAATAATGAAGCAGCAGAGAGAGAAAATAAGGAATCAATCCCATTTACAATTACACCCAAAATAGTAAGATACCCAGGATTAAACCTAACCAAGAGGTGAAACACCTGTACTCTGAAAACTAGAAAACACTGATGAAAGAAACTGAAGATGACATAAAGAAATGGAAAGACATTCTATGTTCATGGATCAGAAGAACAAATATGTTAAAATGTCTATATTACCCAAACACATCTATACATTTAATGAAATCCCTATCAAAATACCACTAGCATTTTTCACAGAGCTAGAAAAAAACAATCCTAAAATTTGTATGGAATCACAAAAGACCTGAAACAGTGAAAGCAATTTTGAAGAAGAAAAAACTGGAGGTATCACTATTCCAAACTTGAAGTTATATTACAAAGCTGTACTAATCAAAATAGTATTGTACTGGCACAAAAGTAGACACATAGAACTATAAAACAGAAAACCCAGAAATATACCCACAACTATATGGTCAGCTAATTTTCAACAAAGCAGGGAAGAATATCCGTTAGATAAAAAACAGTCTCTTTAACAAAGGGTGTTTGGAAAACGGAACAACAACATGCAAAAGAATGAAATTGGACCATACTTGCTTACATTACACCAAAAGATAAATTCAAAATGCATTAAAGATCTAAATGTAAGGGGCAGTCTGGGTGGCTCAGCGGCTTAGCGCTGCCTTCAGCCCAGGGCGTGATCCTGGAGACCCGGGATCAAGTCCCACATCGGGCTACCTGCATGGAGCCTGCTTCTCCCTCTGCCTGTGTCTCTGCCTCTCTCTCTCTCTCTGTCTTTCATAAATAAATAAATAAAATATTTAAGAAAAGACCTAAATGTAGGACCTGAAACCACAAAAATCCTACAAGAGAACATAGGCAGTAACTTTTTTAACATTGTCTGTAGCAACTTCTTTCTAGATATATCTCCTGAGGGAAGGGAAGACAAAGCAAAAATAAACTATTGGGACTTATAAAAATAAAAAGTTTCCACACAGCGAAGAAAACAATCAACAAAACTAAAAGGCAACCTACAGAATGGTAGAAGACATTTGTGATGGCATGTGTGAATAAAGGGTTGGCATCCCAAATATATAAAGAACTTATGTAGCACCCAAAAAATGAATAATCCAATTAAAAATGGGCAGAAGACATAGATTTTTTTTCCAAAAAAAAGACATCCAGATGGCCAACAGACACATGAAAAGATGTTCAACACCACTTATTATAAGGAAAATGCAAGTCAAAACTACAGTGAGCTATCACCTCACGCCTGTCAGAATGGCTAAAATCAACAACACAAGAAATAACAGGTGTTTGTGAAGATGTAGAGAAAGGCTAATCCTCTTGTGCTATTGATGGGAATGCAAACTGGTATAGGCACTCTGGAAAATATTAGCACATCTTCAAAAAGTTAAAAATAGAAATACCCTAAGATCTAGCAATTACACTAGTAGTTGTTTACTAAAATAATACAAAAATACTAAGTGAGAGACATACACCCCAATGCTTTTAGCAGCATCATCCATAATAGCTAAATTATGGACACAGCCCACGTGTCCATCAACTGACGAATGAATAAAGATGTGGTGTGTGTGTGTGTGTGTGTGTGTATGTATATATATATATATACACACAATAATCTGTGTATATGTGTATATATGCATATACGTATGTGCATATACGTATATACACAATGGAATATTATTCAGCTATAAAAAATGAAATCTTGCCATTTGCAATGACATGGATGGAGCTAGAGAGTATCATGCAAGGGGAAATGAGTCCATCAGAAATTGACGCCTACTGTATGGTTTCACTCGTATGTGGAATTTAAGAAACAAAACAGAAGAGCAAAGGAAATAAAGAGAGAGAGACAGAGAGGCAAACTACAAAACAGACTCTTAACTAGAGAGAACAAACTTATGGTTACCAGAATGGAGTTGGGAGGGTGGACCGGTTAAATAGGTGATGGAGATTAAGGAGTGTACTGGTTGTGACGAACATCTGGTGTTGTATGGAGGTGCCGAATCACTATATCCGTTCACCTGAAACTAATATTACACTATATGTTAACTAACTGAAATGTAAATAAAAACTTTAAAAAATGTACAACTTAAATTTACACAATGTTGTATGTAAAATATATCTCTTGTAAAAATATCAAAAAATGGTAACTATGTGATAATAGTGCATCAATTAGCTTGATTGTCATAATTGTTTCCCAATGTATATACACCTACCAAATGATCACATTATACACCTTAAATATATACAATTTTTATCTGTCAATTATACCACAATAAACATCGGGAAAAATAATATTTAAATATAGATGTCTGAACCATAGGACTCAAATAATTAATTGGGCTATTAAAATAAATATTGCAACTGAAAGGAGTCTGTGTTTCACTACATCATTAATTTAGTAATAACCATGAAGTTAATCTGAAAAAAACAAGAAAGCTCTTATCACTTCAGGAAATTACTGCATATATAACCATAAATAAAGAATAGAGCACAACCCTGTTGAAATCCTTGTTCCCAATACAGAATGTAAATAAATAAATAAATAAATAAAAATAAAATATGGGTCTCAGCAAAAGCACAAATTTCTGCATGTCATAGACCTTTATAAATCATTAAACAGTGAGTTTTAAATCCATAAATGTCAAAATCTTACTATACTTCCATTATTATACTTGTGTCATTGAACATCTAACCCCTGATGAGGACATGAGCTTCATGGGGATAGGCCTCTTGTTTCTTCATCCTTTTTATACCAAAGTTGACCTACACAAAGCAACCATCCCAAAAACATTTGTTGAATTAAATTGCTTCCTAATTGGTCTGCTTCCAGGCCATCCTCCTCTCCCAAATCCTGCCAGTTCTTTTACAAAAATACATCTCTGCTAATGTCATTCCATTGTCCCAAACCTTTAATGGCTGTTCATAGTAATCTGTTTTAAAGGATTATGTCCACATACCCTGGCAGGGCATTTAAGGACCTTCACACTGTTCTCTCAGTCTATATATTCCCAGCCTCTCCTTTTCACACACCCTCTCAAGCCATATTAGTTGTTCCTTGAACGCTTTTGGATTTTTGTGACTCTATGCCTTTCCAAACGCTGTTTCCTCTGAATGATCCTTTCCCTGTAGTCTGCCTAGCAAACATTTACTATTAAATAAATCTCAGTTTAAATTTTACTACCTTTGTTATCTGTCCATGACTTCTCACAGAATTCACGTCCCCTTCATTTGTCTTTCTCAGCCAATAGGTTTATTCTGAAAGTGAACGAAGCTAAACTTGGGGTAAGGGAAGAGAGAAGGAAGGAGGAAACGCCTGTGAATGAACTTACCTAAGCAGTGATTGCAGCACTATGCGTTAAAGCATATTTTTCAAGCAGCAGTGGGAGGATAGGGTTGGGTAACCTTTTAGTCTTAAGAGGCTCGGGCTGTCATCTTTCGCACAGCGTGTTCGTGTGCTCTCGTGTTTATGTTGAGTGGGGAAACAGAGAGACAAAAAACAGAAAGAGAGATCAGAAAAGAGATGGGGGAAACGCAGTGCGGTAAAAGCACAATAGGCGGACCCAAATTTCTTCTGCTTCACCGTTTGCACGGGTTCAGCTCTGCATCTAGGGCTGTAGCATGGAGGTGGAAGGAGAGGAAAGGGGAGGGACTGCACTCCCTCTGAGTGTGCCCAGCCTCGGCTGCCGGGCGGATCACCTTCCGCTCCAACTGGGCCAGTTCCTCCCCGCCATGATTCATGCTTACTGTGCCGGGCCGAGCTCACTCTGCCCTGCAGCCTTACAGGTGGTTTTGGCTTGGTGAGACAGTTCCCGCCAGGCTAGGCAGTGGAGCGCCGCACAGCGCGCCTTCTGGCCTCCCAGCTGCCTGCCAGGCAGTTCCGACCCAGCGCCAGCAGGCCTGCTCGGTCGATCTTCGATCCAAAGATGCGGCGGGGCTGGAAGATGTCTCTGGCCGGGGGGCTGCGGTGCTGCCGCCGACTACTTTCCTGGGTGCCAGTGCTCGTTATTGTCCTCGTTGTGCTTTGGTCCTACTATGCCTACGTCTTTGAACTCTGCCTGGGTAAGTGGAGCTGGTCACCTAAGATGGGGATATTATGCTCCAGCGTAATTGTCTGTCCTACCCTTCACATTGGTGTCCCTCTCCCCCGCGTTTTTAGTCCTCACACTGCAGGGTTTGTTTTGTTTTCTTTCTTTGTTGGTTTGCTTGTGGGGAGGGGGTTGTTCGTTTGTTCTTAGCTCTCAGGCGACCTCCGCATCTCCAACCTCTGTCTTCTCACATATTTCTTCACAATCTTCCAGTGAGGGTCCCACAGTGTCGCCATCACTTCCCACTGAGAGTTTTTTACATTATTCCCTGGCCTTATCCACAAGAATCTCCTGGCTCTTTCCACCAGAACCCCCTTTTCTCATACAGGACAAGCTCTTGTGCCTGGTGTTCTCGTTCTGGGGGCTCCCACCCTACAGAATTGAGGAAACAACACACCCTGTATCGCTAAACTGCTTACACTGTGAATCCCATCGATGCATCCAACTAGGAGCCCCACATTTTTGCATTCCCTCCTACTAAAGAATCCCAAAATATGTCCTGTACTGTCTTACTGGTTCTCATTTTTCCAATACTGGAATTCATCCTTTTTCCATGATCCTCTCAACTGGCTGAAGTGCTTCATATCTTCTCCAACTTAGGATCCCACGGTATGTCTTGCTTTACCCCACTGAGTCACCCCTTTTCACAAAGTGAAAATGGGCCCTTTATTCTCTTTCCCTGTGGGCTTTACGATTTTGCCATCTTCTCCAATGGAATGAGAGTCCTACAATACATCTTGTCCTGTCCCCTCACATTACAGACCCTGATTTTATCATACTGGGGTTCCCTTTAGTCTTCTAGTTTCCTGCTTTGAGGATCATTCACTCCTTTCCATTAGGGTCCCCACATTATTTTCTCACATCTCATACTAGGCACCCTGCTTTTATCACAACATGGTCATACTTTGTCCACTGTCTTCTCACATTAGTGTACTCTTTACCCTCCCATAAGAGTTTGCAGAATCTCTCATATCCCTCCAGTACCACTACTTTTCTAATGATACTCCCCTCTTGTTATCTTTTTGAAAACTACTCCCACCTTCTTTCCATCTCTCTATTATTGTTAACCACACATTTTACCATCCTGTTTCTCTAGGTTTCTATTATTAGTATTATTTTATCTTACTTCCCTCTAGGGTTGTCCTTGTCCTCTGTCTTCTCAAACTAGGAAAACACCATCCTTTTCTACTGGGATTTCTAATATTTCCTTCCCAGTCCCATAGGAGCCTCATTTTTTTAAAGATTTTATTTATTTATTCATGAGAGACACAGAGACAGAGAGAGAGAGAGAGGCAGAGACATAGGCAGAGGGAGAAGCAGGCTCCCTGAGGGGATCCCGATGCAGGACTCGATCCCAGGACCCTAGGATCACACCCTGAGCCAAAGGCAGACGCTCAACTGCTGAGCCACCCAGGCGTCCCAGGAACCTCATTTCTTGTCCCATTTCATCACACCACCCCTTCTATAAATCTAGAGTCTCCTCTTATACCCTGTCCTGTCACATTATGGAGCATTCCATCCCCCCCTTATCTGTAAAATGGTTCCCACAATATTTTTTATGCTTCCAAACTCAGAATTCCACAGTATTTCCTGACACAAACTTCAACATCCTATCTTTTATGTTCCTCAATTGTATTACCCCAGTCACCTATCCTTATCACTAATGGTTTTATAGTGTTCTTGTAAATTCACAATGGAGTTTTCATATTATATCCTGTCTCCTCACAACAGATCTTCTGTTTTTATCACAGTGAAAACTCCCCTTGCCTCTGTCCTCTCACATTGAAGAATTTCAAACTCTTCTCAAAGGAGATTCACTAATAGTTATTGTCACTTCAGTATTAGAAATTACACTTCTTTTATTTATTCGTGAGACACACACACACACAGAGAGAGAGAGAGAGAGAGGCAGAGACATAGGTAGAGGGAGAAGCAAGCTCCATGCAGGGAGCCTGTTGTGGGACTCGATCCTGGGACTTCAGGATCACACCCTGAGCCGAAGGCAGATGCTTAACTGCTGAGCCACCCAGGCGTCCTGAGAAATTCTACTTCTAGAACCTTTTAAACTTTTGTCCTGCAATGATCCCCATTAATTCAGTATAAAGTTCCAGCATATTTCCAGTCCCCTTACATTAGGACTCTTATTTGTCCCATTGGTGATCCACGCACTCCCAAGTCCTTCCACGATAACTTTATTTCTTTATACTGGGTTCTTACCATCTTAAAAATTACAGTTCAGGTGCCGTTTTCTCCAACCCCAGGAGCTGACCCTTCTTACTACTTAGGAAGTTACTACTAAGGAAGTTCTTACAACTTCCTTCCTTATATATTTGACACAGCAATAGTTTATTCCAATTAGGTGGACATTAAGTAGGGAGCCAGGAGATGGCTTTGTTTTCCAATATAGAAATTTCTTCTAATTAACTATGCATGAGAGTTTGAATTATCCACGTCTCCTTAGATTTATTATGGAAAATGTAGAGAGATGTTATAAATAAATTCATTAGTTGCCTTTATAGATGCAAATTTAGGCTGTATTTCTTTTTATCTCAACCTTTATTTCAACCTTTACCTCAACAATATACCTCAGCTTTATCGATGAATATTATGTGGACTATGCAATGATTAGAAAATTTTATTATTCTCAGACTTCACCACTTTTCCCTTTTGAATGACTGATTAAAGGATTAAAAGGTCACCTCCATTATTATACTATGGATTTTGCTTCTTAGGATCAATGCCATCTTGTAAACACTAC
This sequence comes from Nyctereutes procyonoides, assembly GCF_905146905.1. Classification (NCBI taxonomy): domain Eukaryota; kingdom Metazoa; phylum Chordata; class Mammalia; order Carnivora; family Canidae; genus Nyctereutes; species Nyctereutes procyonoides. The sequence goes on along the minus strand of NW_026575125.1, from coordinate 57,646,870 downwards.
TAAGCATATTTTACAATTTTGCAGTACTGACTTATGTGAGCTTTGTCAAGCATTCAATTGAAAACTTAATAATGATAATGCCTAACACTTACATAGTGCTTAATTTGTTCTAGGCCATGTTCTAAGTACTGCAGATATATTAGTTCTCCCTATATTAAATCACTTAATCCTCACAATAACCATATAAAATAGGTACCCATTTTACAGATGTGCAAACTGAGGGATGGATCAAGTTAGAATTAGTGAAAATAATCAAAGGAAGCTTAGAGGTTTTTTTTTTTAATTTTCAGAGCACTTGCTATATGCCAGGCACTGTTTTAAGTGGCACACACACATATACACCCACATAAACATAATCCTCATAACAACCTTATAAGGTACATGTCCATTTTAAAGACAAGAAACAGGCAAAGACAGATGAAGAAGGTTGCCTAGGGTCATAGAGCTAGTAAATGGCCTACCTTGGATGCCAACCTAGGCAGTATGGTTCCATAGTCCATGCTTTAGCCACCACAATGTTGAAACTCTCTGCCTTCTATCAGCCAATAAAGAAGTAAAATCTAGTGAATAACAGGCCAAATGCAGCCTGCAGATGTATTTTATTTGGCTTGCGCAGTGTTTTCATTTTGTATCAGTTGCCATTATTTAAAAGCTGGGAGAGTAAGGTAGCCTTGACTTCCAATTCTGGCTCTGCCTTCATTCTGTCACCTTCGTTTTACAATCCTCTGAAACGTTGCTTTCAGAGGTTAAATCACATTTTCCCAAGTCACTTGTTTAGTAAATATTAGAGAATTGAGCATCGAGGCTGCCTGAAATGAAAACAACACAACCAAATGAACAGATTCAAATTTTAATATGACTCAAAAGGTAATATTAAGGACCTAACTTCTTTCTAGAAATAAACCTGGTATCTTTATATGTAATTTCATGTTAGAACTGAAGCTAAAAATGATATTGTTGTCTTATAATTCTGTCTGATAAAGCTTGAATTCTGCCACTTACTGACTAGGAGATCTGGGGCAAGTTACCTAATCTTTATCAACCAGGGTTGCCTAACATGGTGCCTTGCTTATATGGTTGTTCACTCATACCACAAATACTTGCTTAGCACCTACTATATGCCAGTTAGAACATTGTTGTTGTGAGATAATATAAAGCATATGTATGTCTTTTTTGGAAAAATGTCTATTTATATCTTTTGCCTATTTTTAACTGAATTATTTGTTTTCTGGGTGTTAAGTTTTATAAGTTCTATACATTTTGGGTACTAATCCATTATCAGATAGGTCATTTGCAACTGTCTTTACCCTTTCTGTAGGGTGTCTTTTACATTTGTTGACTTTACTTTGCGGTGCAGAAGCTTTTTATCTTGATAAAGTCCCAATAGTTTGTTTTTACTTTTGTTTCCCTTGCCTTCATAGCTGTGTCTTGCAAGAAGTTGCTATGGCCTAGTTCAAAGAGGTTATTGCCTGTCATCTCTTCTAGGATTTTGATAGAGTCTTATCTCACGCTTAGATCTTTCAACCATTTTGAGTTTATCTCTGTGTATGGTGTAACAGAATGGTCCAGTTTCATTCTTCTGTATGTGGATGTCCAATTTTCTCAACACAATTTGTTGAAGAAACTGTCTTTTTTCCCCAGTGGATATTCTTTCCTGCTTTGTTGAAGATGAGTTGACCATAGAGTTGAGGGTCCATTTCTGGGTTCTCTATTCTGTTCCATTGATCTATGTGTTTTTGTGCTAGTACCATACTGTCTTGAAGATCACAGCTTTGTTTTAGAGCTTGAGGTCAGGCATCGTGATGCATCCAGCTTTAGTTTTCGTTGTCAACATTCCTCTGGCTATTCCAGGTTTTATCTTGTTCCAAACAAATCTTAGGATTATTTGTTCCAACTCTGTGAAGAAAGTCCATGGTATTTTGATAAAGATTGCATTGAATGTGTAAATTACTCTGGGTAGCAAGACATTTTCACAATATTTATTTTTCCAATTCTAGAGGATGGAATGTTTTTCCATCCCTTAGTGTCTTCCTCAATTTCTTTCATAAGTATTCTGTAGGATTTAGAGCACAGATACTTTACCTCTTGGGTTAGGTTTATTTCTAGGTATCTTATGGAATTGGGTCCAATTGTAAAATGGATTGATTCCTTAATTTCTCTTTCTTTGGTCTCATTGTTAGTGTATAGAAATGCCACTGATTTCTGGGCTCTGATTTTGTATCCTGCCACACTGCCAAATTGCTGTATGAGTTCGAGCAATCTTGGGGTGGAGTTTTTTTTGTGTTTTCCGAATACAGTATCATGTCATCCTTGAAGAGGCAGAGTTTGACTTCTTCTTTGCCAATTTGAATGCCTTTTATTTCTTTTTGTTGCCTGATTGCTGAGGCTAGGACATCTAAAACTATGTTGAATAGCAGTGGTGAGAGTGGACATCCCTATTGTGTTCCTGATTTTAGGGGAAAGGCTCTTAGTTTTTCCTCATTGAGGATGATATTTGCTGTGGGCTTTTTTCATAGATGGCTTTTAAGATGCTGAGGAATGTTCCCTCTATCCCTACACTCTGAAGTGTTTTGATCAGGAATGGACGCTGTATTTTGTCAAATGCTTTCTCTGCATCTATTGAGAGGATTAAATGGTTCTTGTTTTTTCTCTTGTTGATATGATCTATCACGTTGATTGCTTTATGAATGTTGAACCAGCCTTGCATCCCAGGAATAAATCCTTCTTGGTCATGATGAATAATCTTCTTAATGTACTGCTGGATCCTATTGGCTAGTATCTTGTTGAGAATTTTTGCATGTGTGTTCATCAGGGATATTGGTCTATAATTCTCCTTTTTGGTGGTTTCTCTCTATGGTTTTGGGATCAGGGTGATTCTGACCTCATAGAACAAGATTGGAAGTACTCCTTCCATTTCTCTTCTTTGAAACAGTTTTAGTAGAATAGGTATTATTACTTCTTTAAGTGTTTCTTAGAATTCCCCTGGAAAGCCATCTGGCCCTGGGCTTTTGTTTCTTGGGAGGTTTTTTATGACTGCTTCAATTTCCTCACTGGTTATCGGCCTCTTCAAGTTTTCTATTTCTTCTTGTTTCAGTTTGGGTAATTTGTAGGTTTCTGGAAATGCATCCATTTCTTCTAGATTGCCTAATCTGTTGGCATATCATTGCTCATAATGTTTTTTAAATCATTTGTATTTCCTTCGTATTGGTTCTGATCTCTCCTCTTTCATTCATGATTTTATTAATTTGAGTCTTGTTTCTTTTTAATAAGTCTGGCTAACGGTTTACCTATTTTAGTAATCCTTTCAAAGAGTCATCTCCTGGTTTCTTTGATTTGTTCTACAGTTCTTCTGGTCTCTGTTTCATTGAGTTCTGCTCTAATCATTATTATCTCTCTTCTTCTGCTTGGTTTAGGCTTCTTTGTTTGTCTTTCTCCAGTTCCTTTAGGTATAAGGTTAGCCTGTGTATTTCAGATTTTTTCCAATTTTTTGAGGGAGGCTTATATTGAGATATATTTCCCTCTTAGGACCATTTTACTGTATCCCAAGGATTTTGAGCAGTTGTACTTTCATTTTCATTAGTTTTGATAAACCTTTTTAATTCTTCTCTAATATCCTGGTTGACCCATTCATCTTTTAGTAAGATGCTCTTTAACCTCCATGTGTTTGAGTTCCTTCCAAATTTTTTGTGATTGAGTTTGAGTTTCAAAGCATTGTGGTCTAAATATGCAAGAAATAATTTAAATCTTTTGGTATTGATTGAGACCTGATTGTGACCCAGTATGTGGTCTCTTCTGGAGAGAGTTCCATGTGCACTTGAGAAGAACATGTATTCAGTTGCAGTAGAATGGAATGTTCTGTATATATCTGTAAAATTCATCTGATCCACAGTGTCAATCAAGACCCTTGTTTATTTGGTGATCTTCTGCTTAGAAGATCTGTCCTTTGCTGAGAGTGGAGTTTTGAAATCTATTATTAATGTATTAATATCTATGTGTCTCTTTACTTTGGTTATTTTTTTAAAGAGTTTGTTTATTCATGAGCGACATAGAGAGAGAGAGAGAAGCAAAGACATAGACAGAGGGAGAAGCAGGCTCCATGCAGGGACTCCGACGTGGGACTCGATCCCGGGACTCCAGGATCATGGCCTGGGCCGAGGGCAGGCACTAAACCACTGAGCCACCCAAGGATCCCTACTTTGGTTATTAATTGATTGATATAATTGGCTGCTCTGACATTTGGGGCATAAATATTCATAATTGTTAGGTTTTCTTCTTGGATAGACTAAGTATGATGAAGTGTCCCTCTTAATCCCTTAGTACAGTCATTGTTTTAAATTCTAATTTTTCTGATATGAGGATTGCTACTCCAGCTTTCTTTGAAGGACAAGTTGCATGTTAAATGGTTTTCCACCCCCTCATTTTCAGGCTGAAGGTGTCCTTAGGTCTAACATGAGTCCCTTGGGCAGCCCAGGTGTCTCAGCAGTTTAGCACTGCCTTTGCCCAGGGCCTGATCCTGGAGACCCAGGATCAAGTCCCATGTCAGGCTCCCTGCATGGAGCCTGCTTCTCCCTCAGCCTGTGTCTCTGCCTCTCTCTCTCTCTCATAAATAAATAAATAAAATCTAAAATAAAATAAATAAATAAAATAAATTAATAAAATAATAAAAAATAAAATAAAAATAAAATAAAATAAAAAATAAAAAATAAAATAAAATAAAAAAAATAAAAAAATAAGTCTCTTGTAGACAGCATATAGATGGGTCTTGCTTTTTTTTTATCCAGTCTGAAGCCCTGTGTCTTTTGATGGGATCATTTAGCCCATTCATGTTCAGGATAAATATTAAAAGGTGTGAATTTAATGTCATAGTATAACCTACAGAGTCCCTGTTTCTGCAGATTATTTCTTTGGGCTCCCTTTTTTGCTTACAGGGTCCCCCTTATTATTCCTTGCAGAGCTGGTTTGGTGGTTACATAGTCTTTCAGTTTCTGCCTATCCTGGAAGCTCTTTATCTCTCCTATTCTGAATGACAGCCTGGCATAATAATATATCCTTGGCTGCATGTTTTTCTCGTTTAGTACCCTAAATATATCATGCCAGCCCTTTCTGGCCTGGCAGGTCTCTGTGGAGAGGTCTGCAGTTAATCTGATATTTCTCCCCATATAAGTTAAGAATCTCTTGCCTTGAGCTGCTTTTAGGTTTTGTTCTTTATCTTTGAGATTCGCAAGCTCCATTATTATATGTTGGGGTGTTGATTGATTTTTGTTGATTTTGCGGGGGGGGGTTTCCTCCTGGATCTGAGTGCCTGTTTCCTTCCCCAGAGTAAGGAACGTCTCGGCTATGATTTGTTTAAATATACTTTTTGGTTCTTCTCTCTCTCTCAGTCTTTCTCTCTCTCTCTCCCTCTCTCCACCCTCTGGAATCCCAAAAAGATCAACATTATTCTTTCTCAAACCTTCACTTTTTTCCCGGAGCCTCTCCTCATGGGCTCTTAATTGTTTTTCTCTTTTTTCCCTCAGCTTCCTCCCTTTCCAACTTTTCTTTTATGTGACTCTCTCTTGTGCCTCATTTCACCTATCTGTTAGAGCATCCGGTTTAGACTGCATCTCAGTTAATGTATTTTAATTTAGCTCTCAATTCTGCAGTAAGAGCATCTCTAGAGTGTTTTATGCTTTTTTTAAGAGCCACCAGTAATTCTATAGTTGTACTCCTGAATTGTACCTCTGACATGTTACTTAAATCCACATCCATTAGATCTGTGGCAGAGAATATTACCTCTGGTTCTTTCTTATGTGGTGATTTCTTCCTTCTAGTCATTTTGTGCAGTGCAGAATGCCTGTATGAGCAAGCAGAGTAAAAAATACCATCCACTGGGGGGATCCCTGTGTGTTTCAGTGCTTTAGCGCCTGCCTTCAGTCCAGGGCATGATCCTGGAGTCCCAAGATCGAGTCCCACATTGGGCTCCCTGCATGGAGCCTGCCTCTCCCTCTGCCTGTGTCTCTGCCTCTCTCTCTTTGTCTCTCATAAATAAATAAAATCTTTAAAAAATACCATCCACCACCTAAGTAAAATATACCCAAGACAATTCCAAATAGGTCAGGGACCAGAAAATAAAAAGAAAAGAAAAAAAAGACCACAAAAGTGAAAAACAAATGAAAAAAAATAGTAGAAATTTTTAAAAAGACTGGGAGGATGTGGTGGGGGAGAGATAATATAGTCCTACAGAGTGGATCAAGACGGTGGTCCTCTTGGTTCTGAGTGTATTTTGGTCTTATGTTAGAAGGTGCTAAATCTCTAATTTACATAAACAGAAAAACTTATAGAGAGAAACAACAGCAGCAACAAAAACAAGAAGTCAAAAGAAGGGGGCAGCATGGGAAGGAAGAGAAAATATCATCTCAAAGAGTGGACTAACACGGTGCTCCACTTGGTTCTGAGTTTATTTTGGTCCGTGTGTTAGAATATACTAAATTGCAAAATTATAAAACAAAACAAGACCAAAAAAATCCCATAACGTTTATCTACAAAAATTAAATTGAATATATTGAAAGAAGTGAAAAATGTAGAATATATCAATGAGATGTAATTGTAAATATATGAAAGTCAAAAAGGAAAAAAGTTTAAAAAGGAAGAGTTGATAAAATAGTTAAGACAGGAATAAAGAAATAATATTGCAAAATTTTAACCTGAAAGATAAACGTATCATAAGGAAAAAAACCTTGAGTTCTAGAGACTATTTTCCCTCAGTCCTGGAGCTTTCCAGTGCTGCTTAGTCAGTAACCTAGCTTTCCCCTGCTTTTCCAGCTGATCTTCTGGTGGAAGGGCCCGCTGAGCTGATTCTCAGGTGTTTGTGCCTGGGCGGAAATGCCCCATTCCTTGCCAGGTGGTTTGGCTCAGTTGGAACTGTTTGTCCTGTGAGGTCTTTGTTCCCTAGAGTCCATACCTCTCCATGGTGAAAGGAGAAAAAAAGTTTTCGTGGTCATATCTGTAGCCCCAGAACTTAGAGCTCTGAGCAGGTACCAAAATCCAGTCTTTTGTGCACACTGGCACAGATCCTCCTATGGGCAGGAATGGGGGCACTAGTTCCTACAAATTGAAGGGGGCCAGGTGGTGGGAAAGCTTTTGACATCTTGTGAGCTCCCCAGCTCCGCCTCTCCTGGAAGAAATGGAAGATAGTCTGCTCTGTCTGCCACCAGAACCTGGGGCGGAGAGTGTTCTGCTGCTAGACTGTGGAGCAGGTCCACCTCTCCCAGATGCCCGGAGGGTTGCTGCATTCCAGTTCTTTACTGAGACCTACGACAACATGGGTCCCATGATACCATCATTGTTGGCAGTTTATGGCACAAGGTGAGCTTTCTCCCGGGCACCCATATTCTTACTGTATCTCTAGGCATATTGAGACTTCACTGCCCCTCCTGCAATTCTGCCCTATTTCACTACTGAGGATTTTTCAAGCAGGGAAGACTCTCTCAGGAACAGATTTCTAAAGGTCTCGATTGTGTGTGGTACCACTTTCCTGTAGCAGCTTACAAAGGCTCCCCGCCTCTGCTGTTTATCTTCCGATATAACCCCCCCCCGTTTCTCTTCCCTGCACTCCTACCTTGTAACAAGCGAACACTTTTCTCTCTGTAGTATTCCAGCTGTTCTCTCTTAACTTCTCAGGTTGAATTCTTAGGTGTTCAGGATGGTTTGAAAGTTATCTAGGTAAATTTTCAGGACCAGATGAAACGAGGAGCCCTACTCTTCTGCAATCTTGCTGCCTCCTCTAATTTCCTTATATTTTAAATGTTATTGTTTTCATTGTTATTCATTTCTAGTTTAATTCCTTTGTATCAGAAAAGAAGCTTTGAATGATTTCAAACTTCTAAATTTATTTAGATTTGTTTTTTAGTCTAATATGGTGTATAATGTATAATGTTCCATGTATATTTGAGAAGAACGTATTGAGTTCTTGAGTTAATTTTGTTATTGAGTTTAGTGTTCTACATATGTCTGTTAGATGAATTGTTTTATAGTGTTGTTCATGTCCTCTGTTTTCTTTTTGTTCTAATTAAAAAAATTTTTTATTGGAGTTCAATTTGCCAACATATACCATAACACGCAGTGCTCATCCCGCAAAGTGCCCCCCTCAGTGCCCATCACCCAGTCGCCCCAACCCCCAGCCCACCTCCCCTTCCACTACCCCTTGTTCATTTCCCAGAGTCAGGTGTCCCATGTTTTGTCACCCTCAATGATATTTTCACTCCTTTACCTTTATCCCCTTTCACAAATTTTTATATTCCCCAAATGAATGAGACCATATAATATTTGTCCTTTTCCGATTGACTTATTTCACTCAGCATAATACCCCCCACCTCCCTCCACATCGAAGCAAATGGTGGGTATTTGTTGTCTCTAATGGCTGAGTAATATTCCATTGCATACATAGACCACATCTTCTTTACCTTTCGATGGACACAGAGGCTCCTTCCACAGTTTGGCTATTGTGCGCATTGCTGCTATAAACATTGGTGTGCAGGTGTCCCGGAGTTTCACTGCATCTGTATCTTTGGGGTAAATACCCAGCAGTGCAGTTGATGGGTAGTAGGGCAGTTCTATTTTTAACTCTCTGAAGAACCTCCACACAGTTTTCCAGAGTGGCTGCACCAGTTCACATTCCCACCAACACTGCAAGAGGGTTCCCCTTTCTCCACATCCTCTCCAACATTTGTTGTTTCCTGCCTTGTTAATGTTCCCCATTCTCACTGGTGTGAGGTGGTATCTCATTGTGATTTTGATTTGTATTTCCCTGATGGCTAGTGATGCAGAGCATTTTCTCATGTGCTTTTTGGCCATGTATATGTATTCCTCTGTGAAATTTCTGTTCATGTCTTCTGCCCATTTCATGATTGGATTGTTTCTTTCTTTGCTGTTGAGTTTAATAAGTTCTTTATACATCTTGGATACTAGCCCTTTATCTGATAGGTTATTTGCAAATATCTTCTCCCATTCTGTAGGTTGCCAAAAACAAGTTGTACTGGTAAAAGGAAAAAAAGAGAGAAAGAAAGGGGGGGAACAAACAGAAAACAAAAAACAAGGGGGAGTGTCCTCTGATTCTATGTACTGTAAATCCCTTGACTTCCCCTGGAACTTTCTAGCAGTGCTTGGTCAATAACTTGCTTTTCTCCTGTCCTTCCAGCTGGTCTTCTGGCGGAGGGGCCAGCTGTGCTGATTCTCAGGTGTGTGCACCTGGGGGAACTGCCCAGCCCCCTGCAAGGTGCATGGCTCAGTGGGAGCTGTTTATCCTGTGATGCCCCTGCTCAATCCCAGTTACCAGGTGACACCAGGAGGAACAACAGTGGCGGCGGCCAGCTGTCCAGCTCTGGAGTCAGCCCCACAGTAACTACTGCAGCTCCCAGTATGCAGAGTTCTGCATGCTCTGGGGGTGGGCGGGGCACCAATCTGCACAGCTCGGGGCTGCACCAGGGCAGGAGCATCCTTACTGCCCTGTGTCCTCCTGTCCCCCACAATTCCCTGGGGGAGTGCCAGATCTTGGTTTGTGTCCCCCAGCACCCTTGGCTCCAGGGCCTGCACTTCTGGAATCACGCTGCCAGGGCCATGCAGGCCCTCCACGGTGATCTGCCACCTGAGCTGCTCCTGGGGCCCTGCCCAGCGTGTGTTCCAGCCTTTTCCGGAGCTCGGCCCGTAGTGAGTGGCGCGCTCTACCCCGGGGTGCAGTTCCTCTGTTAGTGCCCCTGGGAGCCTGAGGGCATCCCTGCCCCTCCTGGAATCCTGCCAGCGGATTTCCGTCCAAGATGATTGGTAAAGTTTCTGCTTCTCTGGGCCTGTGCTTTCCTGTCCTGGGGGCACTCACCTGAACTTAGCCCCACCCCCTTGGATGCTTTCTTATTTCTTTATTTATTTTATTTTATTTCTTTATTTTTATTTTTTTTCCATCTTCCTACCTAGATAGAAGTGGGAACTCTTCGCACTGTAGCATTCCAGCTGTTTTCTCTTTAAATCTCAGGCCAAATTCGTACGTTTTCAGGATAATTTGAAAGTTATCTAGGTAAGTTGGTGGGTACAGGTGACTTGGGGACCCTACTCTTCTGCCATCTTGCCCCGCCTCCTGTCCTCTGTTTTCCTATTGATCATCTGCCCTAGTTTTTCTGTAGTCTCAACCTAACACTTTTTTCAAGTTTTTACTTAAATTCCAGTTAGTTAACATGCAGTGCAACATTAGTTTCAAGTGCACAGTATAGTGATGCAACACTTCTGAATGATACCAAGTGCTCATCATAACAAATGTGCTCCTTAATCTCCATCATCTGTTTCAGTCATCCCCCCCTCCACCTTCCCTCATCTATAATTTGTTCTCTATAGTTAAGTCTGTTTCTTGGTTAGTCTCTTTTATTTCCCCATGTTCATTATTTTGTTTCTTAAATTCCACATATAAATGAAATCATCTGATAGTTCATCTTTCTCCGACTAATGTATTTCCTTCTCTTTTTTTGTATATTTTTATTGGAGTTCGGTTTGCCAACATATTGTATAAAAGCCATGCTCATCCCGTCAAGTGCTCTCCTCAGTGCCTGTCACCCAGTCACCACTTCCCCCTGCCCACATCCCCTTCCACAACCCCTTGTTAGTTTCCCAGAGTTAGGAGTCTCTCATGTTCTGTCACCCTCTCTGATAATTCCCACTCATTTTCTCTCCTTTCCCCTCTAATCCCTTTCAATTTTTTTAATATTCTCTATATAAATGAAATCATATAATGTTTGTCCTTCTCCGATTGACTTACTTTACTCGCCATAATACCCTCCAATTCTATCCACATTCAAGCAAACAGTGGGTACTTGTTATTTCTAATAGCTGATTAATATTCCATTGTATATGTAGACCACATCTTCTTTATTCATGCATCTTTTGATGGACACCGAGGCTCTTTCCACAGTTTGGGTATTGTGGACATTGCTGCTATAAACATTGCAGCGCAGGTGTCTCAGCTTTTCACTGTATCTGTATCTTTGGGGTAAAACCACAGTAATGCAATTGCTGGGTCGTAGTGCAGTTCTTTTTTTTTAACTCTTTGAGGAACCTCCACACAGTTTTCCAGAGTGGCTGTACCAGTTCACATTCCCACCAACATTGCAAGAGGGTTCCTCTTTACCCACATCCTCTCCAATATTGTTTCCTGTCTTGTTAATTTTTCCCATTCCCGCTGGTGTGAGGTGATATCTCACTGTGGTTTTGATTTGTATTTCCTGGTATGCAAGTGATGTGGAGCATTTTCTCATGTGCTTTTTGACCATGACTATGTCTTCCTCTGTGAAATTTCTGTTCATATCGTCTGCCCATTTCAGGATTGGATTGTTTGTTTCATTGCCTTTGAGTTTAATAACTTCTTTATAGATCTTGGATAGTAGCCCTTTATCTGATATGTCATTTGCAAATATCTTCTCCTATTCTGTAGGTTGTCCTTTAGTTTTGTTGACTGTTTCTTTTGCTGTGCAGAAGCTTTTTATCTTGATTAAGTCCCAGTAGCTCATTTTTTTCTTTTGTTTTCCTTGCCTTCATAGATGTATCTTGCAATAAGTTGCTGTGGCCAAGTTCAAAAAGGGTGTTGCCTGGGTTCTCCTCTATGATTTTGAAGGATTCTTGTCTCACATTTAGATCTTTCATCCAATTTGAGTTTATCTTTGTGTATGGTGTAAGAGAATGGTCTAGTTTCATTGTTCTGCACGGGGCTGTTCAATTTTCCCAGCACCATTTTTTGAAGAGACTGTCCTTTTTCCAGTGGATAGTCTTTCCTGGTTTGTGGAATAATAGTTGACCATAAAGTTGAGGGTCCGTTTCTGGATTCTCTCTTCTGTTCCATTGATCCATGTGTCTGTTTTCGTGCTAGTACCGCACTGTATTGATGATCTCAGCTTTGTAGTACAACTTGAAATCCAGCCTTGTGATGCCCCCAGCTCTGGTTTTCTTTTTCAACGTTCCTCTGGCTATTCGGAGTCTTTTCTGATTCCACACAAGTCTTAAGATGATTTGTTCCAACTCTCTGAAGAAAGTCCATGGTACTTTGACAGGGATTGCATTGAACGTGTATATTGCCCAGGGGAGCATAGACATTTTCAGAATATTAATTCATCCAATCCATGAGCATGGAATACTTTTCCCATCTCTTTGTGTCTTCTTCAATTTCTTTCAGAAGTGTTCTGTAGTTTTTAGGGTATAGATACTTTACCTCTTTGGTTAGTTTATTCCTCGGCATCTTATGCTTCTGAGTGTAATTGTAAATGGGGTTGACTTCTTAATTTCTCTTTCTTCAGACTCATTTTTAGTGTATAGAAATGCCACTGATTTCTGGGCATTGGTTTTGTATCCTGCCACAGTGCCGCATGGCTTTATGAGTTCTAGCAATCTTGGGGTGGAGGCTTTTGGGTTTTCTATGTACAGTATCATGTCATCTGCCAGGAGGGAGAGTTTGACTTCTTCTTTGCCCATTTGAATGATTTTTATTTCTTTTTGTTTTCTGGTTGGTGAGGCTAGGACTTCTAGTACTATGTTGAATAGGAGTCGTGAGAGTGGACTTCCCTGTCATGTTCTTGTTCTTAGGGGAAAGGCTCTTAGTTTTTCCTCATTGAGGATGATATTTGCTGTGAGCTTTTCGTAGATGGATTTTAAGATGCTGAAGAATGTTCCCTCTATCCCTTCACTATCAAGAGTTTTCATTAGTAATGAATGCTGTATTTGTCAAATGATTTCTCTGAATCTATTGAGAGGATCATATGGTTTGCGGTTTTTCTCTTGTTGATATGATCTACAACGTTGATTGTTTCATGAGTGTTGAAGCAACATTGCATCCCGGGGATAAATCCTTCTTGGTCATGATGTATAATCTACTCAATGTACTATTGGATCCTATTGGCTAGTGTCTTGTTGAGAATTGTTGCATCTGTTTTCATCAGGATATTGGTCTATAATTCTCCTTTTTCTTGCGGTCTTTGTCTGGTTTTGGAATTAATGTGATGCTGGCCTCATAGAACAAGTTTGGAAGTATTCTGTCTCTTTCTATCTTTTTAAACAGTTTTAGTAGAATAGGTATGGTTTCTCCTTTAAACGTTTGATAGAATTCCCCTGGGAAGCCATCTGGCCCTGGACTTTGGTGTCTTGGGAGGTTTTTGATGGCTGCTTCAATTTCCTCCCTGGTTATTGGCTGTTCAGGTTTTCTATTTCTTCCTGCTCCAGTTTTGGTTGTTCTGCTCGAATCTTTGTTAACTCTCTTCTTTTGCTTATTGTAGTTTTTATTTGCTGTTCTTTGTGAGTTCCTTTAAATGTGAGGGTAATTTGTGTAGTTGAGTTTTTTCAATTTTTTGCAGGATTTTCAATTTTTTGCAGGATGTTAAGCTAACATTTAAATACCATCTATAGTTCCCTTCTATTCTATTAATGTTAGGTTCTTATATTTGGGGTTGTCTGTGGTTCATTTTGTGCATTTTTATAATTTTACATATTCTTTATGAGTTATTCCCTTTAGCAATTAATATCATTTGCTGCCTCTTATATTAATTTTTACATTTTTATTTAAATTCCTGTTATTTAACATATAATGTAGTATTAGTTTTAGTTGTACAATACAGTGATTCAGCACTTGCATACAACACCCAATGCTCATTACTCATGCACTCCTCATCCCAATCACCTATTTAACCCATCCTTCCACAGACACCCTTCACCTCCAGTAACTGTTAGTTTCTTCACTATAGTTAAGAGACTGTTTCTTGTTTTGTCTCTCGCTTTTATTCTTCTTTGCTCTTTGGGTGTTTTTCTTAAGTTCCACATATGAATGAAATCTTATGGTATTTCTCTTTCTCTGACTTATTTTGTATTGTGTTAATACTCTCTAGCTCAATCTATGTTATTTATAATGACAAGATTTCATTCTTTTTTATGGTTGATTAATATTTCTTTATATATATACTCATATATATATCATATATATATATATATATATATATATATATATATATCTCACATCTCCTTTATTCATTCATAAGTTGCTGGACCATCAGGATGTTTTTATAATTTTTCTATTGTAGATAATGCTGCTGTAAGCATCAATGTATATATCTCCCTTTGAATTAGTTTTTTTTTGTATTTTTGGTGTACTTAGTAGTGCAATTGTTGGCTCTTTGGGTCGTACTATTTTAACTTTTTTATTAAACCCCCTACTGCTCTCCAGAGTGGCTGTAACAGTTTGCATTCCCACCAGCAGTACAAGAGGGTTCACCTTTCTCCACATCCTTGCCATAACCTGTTGTGTAAGATGATATCTCATTGTGTTTTGATTTGCATTTTCCTGATGTTCAGTGATGTAGAGCTCTTTTCATGTGTCTGTTGGCCATCTGGATGTCTTCTTTGGAAAAATGTCTATTTGTGTCCTCCACCCATTTTTAAATGGGATAATTCAGTTTTCAGTGTTGAGTTTTATACATTTTTTTAATATATTTTGGATACTAACCCTTTGTCAGATATGTTATTTGCAAATATCTTCTCCTATACCTTCGATTGCCTTTTAGTTTGTGGATTGTTACTTTGCTATGCAGAAGTGTTTTATTTTGATGAAGTCCCAATAGTTTATTTTTGCCTTTGTTTCCCTTGCCTCAGGAGACATATCTAGAAAGAAACTTCTATGGCTAATGTTGAAGAGATTACTGCCTGTGTTCCCCTCTAGGATTTTGATTATTTCAACTCTTACATTAGATCTGTAATTCATTTTTAAAAGATTTACTTATTTATTTTAGAGAAGAGAGAGCAGCATGGAAGAGTAGAGAAAGAGAGAGTCTTAAGCAGACTCTATACTGAGCAAGTAATCTGACACAGGGCTTGATCTCATGGCCCTGTGATCATGACCTGGGGCCAAACCAGGAGTCAGATGCTTAACTGACTGCCACCCATGTGTTCCAATCTTTAATGCATTTTGAATTTTTTTTGTATATGGTGTGAGAAAGTGGTCCAGTTTCATTCTTTTGTATGTTTCTGTCCAGTTTTTCCCAACACCATTTGTTGAAAATACTTTCTTTTTCCCATTGGATATCTCTTCCTGCTTGGTCAAAGATTAACTGACCATGGATATGTGGATTCATTCCAGGTATTTTATTCTGTTCCATTGATCTATGTGTCTGTTTTTGTTAGTACCATACTTTTCTGATGACTGCAGCCTTGTTATATAACTTGAAATACAGAACTGTTATGCTTCCAGTTCTCGTTTCCTTTCTCAAGGTTGCTATGTCTATTCAGACTCTTTTGTGGTTCTCTACAAATTTTGAAATTATTTTTTCTGTCTGTGAAAAATGTCCTTGTTATTTTAATTGGGATTTCATTGAATGTGTTGATTGTTTTGGGTAGTATAGACATTTTAACAATATTTGTTCTTCCAATCTATGAAAATGGAATATCTTTCCATTTCTTTGTGTCACTTCAATTTTTTAATCAGTGTTTTCTAGCTTTCAGAGTACAGGTTTTTACCTCTTTCAATAGATTTATTCCCTATGTCTCATGATTTTTGATGCAATTATAAATGGGATTGATTCCTTCGTTTCTCTTTCTGCTGCTTCATTATTATTGCATAGAAATGAAATACATTTCTGTATGTTGATTTTGTATCCTGTAACTTTACTGTTTTCGTGTATCAGTTCTAGCAATTTTCTCATGGAGTCTTTTGGGTTTTCTATATAGGGTATATCATCTTAAAATAGTGAAAGTTTGACTGTTTCCTTGCTGCTTTGTATGCCTTTTCTTGTTGTTGTTTGATTTCTGTGGGTAGGACTTCCACTACTCTGTTAAATAGTAGTGGTGAGAATCCAAATCCCTGTCTTCTGCTTGACTGTGAAAGAAATGAGCCCAGGTATTCCCCATTGAGGAATTAGCTGTGTGTTTTTCATATATGGCCTTTATTATGTTGAGGTATGTTCCCGGTAAACCTAGTTTTGTTGGTATTTTTTTTTTATCATAAATGGATGTTGTACTTTGTCATAAGCTCTTTCTATGTCTATTGAAATGATCTTCCGGTTCTTATCCTTTCTTTTATTAACATGGTGTATCACACTGATTTGTGAATATTGAACCACTCTTGCAGCCCAGGAATAAATGCCACTTGATCATGGTTAATGACTGTTTTAATGTACTCTTGGATTTGATTTTTGCTAGAATTTTTGCATACATGTTCATCAGTGATTTTGTCCTGTAGCCCACTTTTTCAATGTAGTCTTTATCTGGTTTTGGTATAAGGGTAATTTACCTGCCCTTATGGGATGAGTTTGAAAGTATTCCTTCCTTTTCTATTTTTTTGAAATAGTGTGAGAAAAATAGATATTACCTCTTCTTTAAATATTTGGTAGAATTCCCCTGGAAGCCATCTGGCACTGGAGTTTTGTTTGTTGGGAATTTTATGATTTCTATTTTTTTGCTAGTTGTCAGTCTGTTCAAGTTTTCTGTTTCCTCCTGTTTCAGTTTTGATAGTTTATATATTTCTAGGAATTTACCCATTTCTTCCAGGTTGCCCAATTTTGTTGGGGTTTGGTTTTTCATAATATTCTCTTATAACAGTTTGTATTTATGTGGTGTTGGTTGTTCTTTCTCTTCTTTCACTTGTGATTTTATTCATTTGGGTCCTTTCTCTTTTGTTTTTCATAAGTCTCGCTAGAGGTTTATCAATTTTATTAATTTTTTTCAAAGAACCAGCTCCTTATTTCATTCATCTATTCTACTTTTTTTTTAGTTTCTGTATCATTTATTTCCATTATAATCATTACTATGTCCTTCCTTCTGCTGGATTTTGACTTTTATCTCCTTTAGGTAAAAAGTTAAGTTGTTGATTTGAGGTTTTTTGTGCTTTTTGAGGTAGGCCTGTATTGCCATATACTTCCGTCTTAAAACCACTTTTTTGCATCCCAAATTTTTTGATTGTTGTGTTTTTATTTTCATTTGTTTGCATGAACTTTTTAATTCCTTCTTTGATTTCCTGGTTTATGCATTCATTATTTAGTAGCTTGTTCTTTAACCTCCATGTACTGGTGGTCTTCCAGTTTTTCTTGTGACTGACTTCTAGTTTCATAGTGTTGTAATAATCATAAATGATTTAAATCGTTGTTTTACTTGACACATTATTTGTGATCCAGGATGTGATTTATACTGGAGAATATCCCGTGTAAATTTTATTTATTTATTTATTTTTTTATAATGGAATATGAGATATAGTGTTTATTTTCTTTAATTAATTTTTATTGGTGTTCAATTTACCAACATACAGAATACCACCCAGTGCTCATCCCGTCAAGTGTCCCCCTCCGTGCCCGTCACCCATTCACCCCCAACCCCCGCCCTCCTCCCCTTCCACCACCCCTAGTTCATTTCCCAGAGTTAGAAGTCTTTATGTTCTGTGTCCCTTTCTGATATCTCCCACACATTTCTTCTCCCTTCCCTTATATTCCCCTTCACTATTATTCATATTCCCCAAATGAGTGAGAACATACACTGTTTGTCCTTCTCCGATTGACTTACTTCACTCAGCATAATACCCTCCAGTTCCATCCACGTTGAAGCAAATGGTGGGTATTTGTCGTTTCTAATGGCTGAGTAATATTCCATTGTATACATAAACCACATCTTCTTTATCCATTCATCTTTCGATGGGCACCGAGGCTCCTTCCACAGTTTGGCTATTGTGGACATGGCTGCTAGAAACATCGGGGTGCAGGTGCCCCGGCGTTTCATTGCATCTGAATCTTCGGGGTAAATCCCTAACAGTGCAATTGCTGGGTCGTAGGGCAGGTCTATTTTTAATTCTTTGAGGAACCTCCACACAGTTTTCCAGAGTGGCTGCACCAGTTCACATTCCCACCAACAGTGTAAGAGGGTTCCCTTTTCTCCGCATCCTCTCCAACATTTGTTGTTTCCTGCCTTATTAATTTTCCCCATTCTCACTGGTGTGAGGTGGTATCTCATTGTGGTTTTGATTTGTATTTCCCTGATGGCAAGTGATGCAGAGCATTTTCTCATGTGCATGTTGGCCATGTCTATGTCTTCCTCTGTGAGATTTCTGTTCATGTCTTTTGCCCATTTCATGATTGGATTGTTTGTTTCTTTGGTGTTGAGTTTAATAAGTTCTTTATAGATTTTGGAAACTAGCCCTTTATCTGATATGTTATTTGCAAATATCTTCTCCCATTCTGTAGGTTGTCTTTGAGTTTTGTTGACTGTATCCTTTGCTGTGCAAAAGCTTCTTATCTTGATGAAGTCCCAATAGTTCATTTTTGCTTTTGTTTCTTTTGTTTTCGTGGATGTATCTTGCAAGAAGTTACTGTGGCCAAGTTCAAAAAGGGTGTTGCCTGTGTTCTCCTCTAGGATTTTGATGGAGTCTTGTCTCACATTTAAATCTTTCATCCATTTTGAGTTTATCTTTGTGTATGGTGCAAGAGAGTGGTCTAGTTTCATTCTTCTGCATGTGGATGACCAATTTTCCCAGCACCATTTATTGAAGAGACTGTCTTTCTTCCAGTGGATCGTCTTTCCTCCTTTGTCGAATATTAGTTGACCATAAAGTTCAGGGTCCATTTCTGGATTCTCTATTCTGTTCCATTGGTCTATGTGTCTGTTTTTGTGCCAGTACCACACTGTCTTGATTACCACAGCTTTGTAGTACAACCTGAAATCTGGCATTGTGATGCCCCCAGATATGGTTTTCTTTTTTAAAATTCCCCTGGCTATTCAGGGTCTTTTCTGATTCCACACAAATCTTAAAATAATTTGTTCTAATTCTCTGAAGAAAGTCCATGGTATTTTGATAGGGATTGCATTAAACGTGTAAATTGCCCTGGGTAACATTGACATTTTCACAATATTAATTCTTCCAATCCATGAGCATGGAATATTTTTCCATCTCTTTGTGTCTTCCTCAATTTCTTTCAGAAGTGCTCTATGGTTTTTAGGGTATAGATCCTTTACCTCTTTGGTTAGGTTTATTCCTAGGTATCTTATGCTTTTGGGTGCAATTGTAAATGGGATTGACTCCTTAATTTCTCTTTCTTCAGTCTCATTGTTAGTGTATAGAAATGCCATTGATTTCTGGGCATTGATTTTGTATCCTGCCACGCTACCAAATTGCTGTGTGAGTTCTAGCAATCTTGGGGTGGAGGCTTTTGGGTTTTCTATGCACAGTATCATGTCATCGGCAAAGAGGGAGAGTTTGACTTCTTCTTTGCCAATTTGAATGCCTTTAATGTCTTTTTGTTGTCTGATTGCTGAGGCTAGGACTTCCAATACTATGCTGAATAGCAGTGGTGAGAGTGGACATCCCTGTCTTGTTCCTGATCTTAGGGGAAAGGCTCCCAGTGCTTCCCCATTGAGAATGATATTTGCTGTGGGCTTTTCGTAGATGGCTTTTAAGATGTCGAGGAAAGTTCCCTCTATCCCTACACTCTGAAGAGTTTTGATCAGGAATGGATGCTGTATTTTGTCAAATGCTTTCTCTGCATCTAATGAGAGGATCATATGGTTCTTGGTTTTTCTCTTGCTGATATGATGAATCACATTGATTGTTTTACGAGTGTTGAACCAGCCTTGTGTCCCGGGGATAAATCCGACTTGGTCATGGTGAATAATTTTCTTAATGTACTGTTGGATCCTATTGGCTAGTATCTTGTTGAGAATTTTTGCATCCATGTTCATCAGGGATATTGGTCTGTAATTCTCCTTTTTGGTGGGGTCTTTGTCTGGTTTTGGAATTAAGGTGATGCTGGCCTCATAGAATGAATTTGGAAGTACTCCATCTCTTTCTATCTTTCCAAACAGCTTTAGTAGAATAGGTATGATTTCTTCTTTAAACGTTTGATAGAATTCCCCTGGGAAGCCATCTGGCCCTGGACTCTTGTGTCTTGGGAGGTTTTTGATGACTTCTTCAATTTCCTCCCTGGTTATTGGCCTGTTCAGGTTTTCTATTTCTTCCTGTTCCAGTTTTGGTAGTTTGTGGCTTTTCAGGAATGCATCCATTTCTTCTAGATTGCCTAATTTATTGGCGTAGAGCTGTTCATAATATGTTTTTAAAATCGTTTGTATTTCCTTGGTGTTGGTAGTGATCTCTCCTTTCTCATTCATGATTTTATTAATTTGAGTCTTCTCTCTCTTCTTTTTAATAAGGTTGGCTAATGGTTTATCTATCTTATTAATTCTTTCAAAGAACCAACTCCTGGTTCTATTGATCTGTTCCACAGTTCTTCTGGTCTCGATTTCGTTGAGTTCTGCTCGAATTTTAATTAACTCTCTTCTTCTGCTGGGCGTCGGGTCGATTTGCTGCTTCTTCTCTAGCTCCTTTATGTGTAAGGTTAGCTTTTGTATTTGAGTTCTTTCCAGTTTTTGAATGGATGCTCGTATTGAGATGTATTTCCCCCTCAGGACTGCTTTTGCTGCATCCCAAAGATTTTGAACAGTTGTATCTTCATTCTCATTAGTTTCCATGAATCTTTTTAATTCTTCCTTAATTTCCTGGTTGACCCTTTTATCTTTTAGCAGGATGGTCCTTAACCTGCACGTGTATGAGGTCCTTCCAATCTTATTGTTGTGATTTAGTTCTAATTTCAAGGCGTTATGGTCTGAGAATATGCAGGGGACGATCCCAATCTTTTGGTTTCGGTTCAGACCCGATTTGTGACCCAGTATGTGGTCTATTCTGGAGAAAGTTCCATGTGCACTTGAGAAGAATGTGTATTCAGTTGAGTTTGGATGTAAAGTTCTGTAGATATCTGTGAAATCTATCTGGTCCAGTGTATCATTTAAAGCTCTCATTTCTTTGGAGATGTTGTGCTTAGAAGACCTATCGAGGGTAGAAAGAGCTAGATTGAAGTCACCAAGTATAAGTGTATTATTATCTAAGTATTTCTTCACTTTGGTTAATAATTCGTTTAAGTATTTGGCAGCTCCCACATTCGGGGCATATATATTGAGGATTGTTAAGTCCTCTTGCTGGATAGATCCTTCAAGTATGATATAGTGTCCCTCTTCGTCTCTCACTACTGTCTTCGGGGTAAATTTTAGTTTATCTGATATAAGGATGGCTACCCCTGCTTTCTTTTGAGAACCGTTTGAGTGGTAAATGGTTCTCCAACCTTTTATTTTCAGGTTGTAGGTGTCCTGTCTAAAATGAGTCTCTTGTAGACAGCAAATAGATGGGTCCTGCTTTTTTATCCAGTCTGAAACCCTGAGCCTTTTGATGGGGTCATTAAGCCCGTTCACGTTCAGAGTTACTATTGACAGATATGAGTTTAGTGTCATCATGATATCTATTTAGTCCTTGTTTTTGTGGATTGTTCCACTGAACTTCTTCTTAAAGGGGAATTTTAAGAGTCCCCCTTAAAATTTCTTGCAGAGCTGGTTTGGAGGTCACGTATTCTTTCAGTTCCTGCCTGTCTTGGAAGCTCTTTATCTCTCCTTCCATTTTGAATGAGAGCCTTGTTGGATAAAGTATTCTTGGTTGCATGTTCTTCTCATTTAGGACCCTGAATATATCCTGCCAGCCCTTTCTGGCCTGCCATGTCTCTGTGGAGAGGTCTGCTGTTACCCTAATATTCCTCCCCATGAAAGTCAGGGACTTCTTGTCTCTTGCTGCTTTAAGGATCTTCTCTTTATCTTTGGAATTTGCAAGCTTCACTATTAAATGTCGAGGTGTTGAACGGTTTTTATTGATTTTAGGGGGGGATTTCTCTATTTCCTGGATCTGAATGCCTGTTTCCCTTCCCAGATTGGGAAAGTTTTCAGCTAGGATTTGTTCAAATACATATTCTGGCCCTCTGGCCCTTTCGGCACCCTCGGGAACCCCAATTAAACGTAGGTTTTTCTTCCTCAGGCTGTCATTTATTTCCCTTAATCTGTCTTCATGGTCCTTTAATTGTCTGTCTCTTATTTCCTCAGTTTCCCTATTTGTCATCAACTTGTCTTCTATGTCACTCACTCGTTCTTCCACCTCGTTAACCCTCGTCGTTAGGACTTGTAGTTTGGATTGCATCTCATTCAATTGATTTTTAATTTCTGACTGATTGGATCTAAATTCTGCAGTCATGAAGTCTCGTGAGTCCTTAATGCTTTTTTCTAGAGCCACCAGTAGCTGTATAATAGTGCTTCTGAATTGGCTTTCTGACATTGAATTGTAATCCAGGTTTTATAACTCTGTGGGAGAGAGGACTGTTTCTGATTCTTTCTTTTGAGGTGAGGTTTTCCTTCTCGTCATTTTGCTCAGTGCAGAGTGGCCAAAAACAAGTTGTATTGGGAAAAGGAGAAAAGAGAGAGAAGGAAAGAAAAGAGAAAAAGAAAAAAGAAAAAGAAGAAAAAAAAAGAAAAAAGAGAAGAAAAAGAGAAAGAAAGGTGAAAAAAAGGGGGGGTGAGGGAAGCAATCAGAAATCAAAAAGAAAAGAAAAAAAAACACGCCGGAGTATCTTCTGAATCTGTAGACTTTAAGTCCCTTGACTTCCCCTGGAACTGGTCCGTCTAGCTGGTCTTCTTGGAAGGGGCCTGTTGTGCTGATTTTCAGGTGTTAGCTCTTGGGGGAGCTGCTCTGCCCCTGCCTTGTGCAGGGCTCAGTGGGGGTTGTTTACCCAGTGAGGCCCCAGGAGGAACAGCTGCAGTTGCTATGGTAGCTCTGGAAGCCTGGATTCAGCCTCCGCAGGAACTCTGGGGCTCTCCGTCTGCAGGGCCTGGAGGCTCGGGGGCGGGGCCGCTGTTCTGCTCAGCTCGGGGCAGGAGTGTCCTTGCTGTCCTGGGCCCTCCCGGCCTCTGCCTGTCCCGGGGGAGGCCGGATCCTGGGCTGTGTCCCGGCGCCCTGTGCTCCGGGGCTTGCGCTGTTGGATTTGCGCTCCCGCCCCGCAGCTCCCTCCGTGGAGCCGCTCCCGAGTCCCTCCGAGCTGCTCCGGGCCCCGCCGTGTGCGCTGCAGCCCTTAGGGAGCTCCGCGCACTCTCCTGTGCGAGCAGGTGTCTGTTAGTGTCCCAGGGAGCCCGAGGGCATCCCCGCCCTCCTGGGGTCCTGCTCCAATTCCCTGAGAGCCCCTTTCCGCCCAGGAAGGTTGGTGCAGCTCCTGCTTCTCCGGGACGGGGCTCTCCTGTCCTGGGGACACTCACCCCTGCCTCAGCCCGGCTCCTCGTGGGGCCCCGGCTCCTCGCGGGGCTCCTCCCCCTCGGAGTCCTTTTGTTTCTTTATTTCTTTTTCCCCGTCTTCCTACCTTGATAGAAGCGCAAACTCTTCTCACTGTAGCATTCCAGCTGTTCTCTCTTTAAATCTCAGGCCGAATTCGTAGATTTTCAGGATGATTTGAAGGTTATTTAGGTAATTTGTTGGGGACAGGTGATTTGGGGACCCTACTCTTCCGCCATCTTGCCCTCCTCCCCGTGTAAATTTTAAAATAATGTGTATTTTACTAGATAAAATGTTGTGAATATATCAGTTAAGCCCATCTGTGTCATTCACAGTCATTGTTTCCTTGTTGATTTTCTGTTAAATTATCTTTCCATTGATGTATATGATTTGTTAAAGTCCCCTACTATTATTGTATTATCATCAATGAGTGTCTTTATGTTTGTTACTAATTGTTTTATATATTTAGGTGCTTCCATATTGGGTGCATAAATATTCCTCCCGGTTAGATTTTTTTTTAAGATTTTATTTATTTATTCATGAGAGATACAGAGAGAGAGGCAGAGACATAGGTAGAGAGAGAAGCAGTCTCCCTGTGGGGATTCTGACATGGGATATGATCCTAGGACCCCAGGATTAAAACCTGATCCAAAGGCAGAGGCCCAACCACTTAGACACCCAGTTGCCCCATGGTTAGATATTCTTGTTAGATTGTCCCCTTTACTTTGATATAGTACTCTTTCCTTTTTTTAAGATTTTATTTATTTATTAATGAGAGACACACAGAGAGAAAGAGAGAGATGCAGAGACACAGGCAGAGGGAGATCAGGCCCTTGGCTCAAGGTGGCACTAAACCCCTGAGCCACCTGGGCTGCCTACCCTTTCCTTTTTTGCCACTAGATGAAACACAGGGCTTTCTTATTCCCATTACGAAGGCATTACAGTCTTTGTAGGATGAGTAAGGATATTCTGATGGTGGGGAGGAGCCCCTACTTACCTGCAATGATGGTTCTGCAGGACCATAATACCTGAGTACCCAAGTAGAAACATTTTGGAGATGCAGCAGTCCTTGCTGACTTACTTGGAATTCTTGCCCTTGCTGCTCTTGAGAACTTTGGTCAACATCTCCTTGACATTTTCCACAACCATGTTGCAGGGCTTGTCCCCCGCTTTCACATTCACCAGGACCTTCTTCTTGTGCCAATTCATGAGCACATGGACAATATTCTTCACTATTGCATGAACACAGAGAGTGAACCTGTGTTAAATTCTTCTTCCTTGCACTTCTTGTACCTCCATGGTCATCTCAAGTCTTGGGGTTTTTGAGGAAGTTCATGGTGTAGAGGCTGTGCCTCCAAATCAGAGCTGACTGTTGCTTCTTCCTCTGCCTTCTGGTCTCCTGTTATAGTTTTTGTTTAAAGTGTAGTTTTTCCAATATGAGTATTGCTACTCACTTTCTTTTGACATCCATTTGCATAATAAATATTTCTCCATCCCCTCATTTTCTATCTGCAAGTGAGTAAATGAGTCTCTTGTAGGCACTGTATAGATGGGTCTTATATTTTATCCATTCTGACATCTTATGTCTTTTTAAAATATATTTATTTTACAGATAGAGAGAGGGAGTAGTGTTCAGGGGTAGAGAGAGAGAGAGAGGAGAGAGAATCCCAAGCAGACTCTGCACTAAGCATAGAGCCCGACATAGAACTTGATCTCATGACCCAGATCATGACACAAACTGAAACCAAGAGTCAGACACTCAACTGACTTTACCACCCATATACTACCCCTTGTCTTGATTGGAGTGTTTGGTGTTCTTCCATGAAAATAATTATTCATAAATATGTATTTGTTTCCATGTCATTACTTGTTTTGCCATAATTTCTAGAGACTCTTCTCAGATCCTTTCTTGTCTTTGTCACTTTTGGTCTCTCCTTGGCCCACAAAGAGACGCTGTTAGTATTTCTTGCAGGGGGATGCCTGGGTGGCTCAGCGATTGAGCATCTGCCTTCAGCTCAGGGCGTGATCCCAGGATCTGGGATCTAGTCCCACATCAGGCTCCTTGCAAGAGTGCTTCTCCCTCTGCCTGTCTCTGCCTCTCTCTGTGTGTGTCTCTCATGAATAAATATGTAAATCTTTAAAAAAATATATTTCTTGCAGGGCTGGTTTAGTGGTCACAGACTCCTTTAGTTTTTGTTTGTCTGGGAAACTCTTTATCTCTCCTCTTGATGGATAGAGTATTCTTGGCCGCAGATTTTTTCCATTTGGCACTTTGAATATATCGTCCCACTCCCTTCTGACTTGCCAAGTTTCTGTTGAGAAATCTCCAGCTAGCCTTTTGGGTCTCCCCTTGTAAATTAAGGACTTCTTGTGTCTTGCTGCTTTTAAGATGTTTTCTTTATCACTATATTTTGCAAATGTAATTATAATATGCCTTAGTGTTGGCCTGCATTTGTTGATTTTGATGGGAGTTCTCTGTGTCTCCTGAATGCGCGTCTGTTTTCTTCCCCAGATTAGGGAAGCTTTCAACTATTAGTTCTTCAAATGAATTTTCTGCCCCCTTTTCTCTCTTTTCTTCTTCTGGGACTCCTATAATGCAACTGTTATTACATTTGATGGAGTCACTTAGTTCGCTAGGTCTATTCTCATGTTGCATAATTCTTTTTTCTCTGTTTTGTTAAGCATTATTATTTTCCATTATTTTGTCTTCTAGGTCACTAATTCATTCCTCAGCTTGTCCCAGCCTGCTGTTCATTGCATGAGGCCTGTTTCCAATCTCATTTATTGCAGTTTTCATCTCTGACTGATTCTTTTTTTAACTCTTTTATTTCTGTGGTAAGGGTCTCACTGATGTCTTCTTCTTCTTTTTTTCTGAAGACCAGTGAGTATCCTTATGATTGTTGCTTTAAATTCTCCATCAGACATGTTACTTATATCTGTTTTGCTTACATCTCTGGCCATAGCCTTATCTTGTTCTTTATTTTGAGATAAATTCCTCTGTCTTGGCATTTTGTCTAAGTCTCTGCCTTCTTTGTGTTAGAAAAGCCAATTATGTCTCCTGCTTCTGAAAGTAATGGCCTTATGAAGAGGTCATGTAGTGTCTGGGGCCTGATGTTTCGGGGAGTGTCTCTGATGTGTACTGTTTGCACTGTGCTATCGTCTTTTGTCTACACTATCCTTCAGGCCAGTCATCTGTGGAGGCTCTTCTTGCTTGCTGTGTGTAGTGTTTGGTCCCGAGCCTGATTGTTGTGGGTTTTAACTAGGGGTACTCTGGCCTGCTTGTGAAATGAGACCTGACACCACTTCCATGAGGACTGAGGCCCTGCAGAACTCTCTGGTCAGGATGTGTGGTGGGGTCAGGAGTTTGTGCTGTCCTCTGGGGGAGATGCCTATTGCATTGGGACTGAGGCCAGCATTCTAGCCTCAGTCCCAATGGGACTGGGAAGGGCATTCTAGCCGGAGCACAGCAGGGTGGGTCTTGGTGTAAGCTAGTTAGGCAGTCAGTGTTGGCACTGGTTTGCTTCCTGCATGTGGATCTGTGTTATGCTGAGGGATGGGGGAGGGAAATGGCACCAGCCAGTTTGTTTCTTCCCAGAGATCTCTATGGATGCTGCCTCCCAATGAAGCACTCCAAGAAGAGTGAATAATCTCTCCCCACCCACCCGGGATTGTACTAGGTGCTCTTCAAATCACTGTTTCTGTGCTGTCTGCCCCCAGGTGTTTGCCTACCTTTTCTCCTGGAGCAGGACAGTTCCCTCAGGGCTCTACCCTGGCCAAATCTGCTGACCTTTAAAATTCCAAACTTGAAGCCCTGCTGCTTGTAAGAACTCATCAAATTCAACTGCTCTCCTTTTCCAAGACATTGGCTTTTATGGAAATGTTCTCCTTGTGCATTGCCCTGTGTGCTCTTCTTTCTCTCTCATCCTTTTCCACAACCACATCTCTATTCCCTCTGCAATATCTGCAGTTCCTTTCTCTTCTACATCACGTGTCCATATGTCCCACCTTCACTTTGGTCTCTTCTCTCCCTTTAGTTGTATAGTTTGTTCTTTCAGTCTTCAGTTTGGTTTCTGGTATGTTTAGGATGATTTGATAGTTACCTAGTTTTCTTCCTCTGATGAGACAGCCTAGAGCCATCTTATTCCACTGCCATCTTCCCTTTCTCCTCCATCTTTTATATCAATCTTTAATTTAAAATCTATTTGTCTGTTATTAGTATAGTGACCCTAGGTCTTTTTTGGTTGTTATTTACATGGATGTCTTTGAAAAACTGTCTTCCAAATTATCTTCATCATTTTGCGTTCCTACCAGCAATGAAAGAGATTTCTTGTTTCTCCACATCCTCGTCTGCATTTGGTGTTATTATTTTAGAGTTTTGCCTTTCTAATATATATGTAGTAATGGCTTATTGTTTTACTTCATTGTTATTATTTTTTCATCCTTTTTTTTTAATTGATTCTTTCTACTGCACTCATTTTAATTTATGTAATTTCATTTTCTATATTTTTTTAGTTTTTTTCATAGTGCCCAACCCTGGTAATATAATTAATATTTTAAGTTTATGATACTTAGGTTCAAATAATTATTTTGAATCAATATCAATTTAGTATAACAGTATACAAAACTCGACTCCTTTTTAGCTCCAGTCTCCACTTTATGTTGGTAACTTTCCCATATTGCATCTTCATACATTGTGTGCCTGTTAATATACATTTATCCTTATTGTCTTATGGATTTATCTTTTAAATCATATACCACATAAAACTATAAAGCAAAAATGCAATATTTATGGCTTTACATTTATATTTACCAGTAGTCTTGATTTCTTTTAATGAATTGAGTTATAATTAGCACCCTTTGGTTTTTTCCTGGACAACTCCATTATTTCTTAAAGGACACTTCTACCAATGATGAACTCCATCATATTTTGTTTAACTGTAACTGCCTTATTTTATCCTTCATTTTTTGAAGGTTATTCTTGGGGCAGCCCAGGTCGCTCAGCAGTTTAGCGCCGCGTTCAGTCCAGGGCGTGATCCTGGAGACTGGGGATCGAGACCTGTGTCAGGCTCCCTGCATGGAGCCTGTTTCTCCCTCTACCTGTGTCTCTGCCTTTCTCTCTCTCTCTCTGTCTCTCATGAATAAATAAATAATCTAAAAAAGAAGGTTATTCTTGTTAGATATCAAATTCTTGACTGACAGATATTTTTCTTTTTTCTTTCAACAGTTTAAATATCACATCTCACTGCTTTGTGCCCTCCATGGTTTCCATGGGGAAGTCATATGTGTTTTTTTTTGTTTTTTTTTTGTTTTTTTTTGGAAGTCATATGTTAATCTCATTACTTTTGTATGTGAAGTTGCTTATCCTTTCCTGCTTTCAAGATATTTTCTTTGGTATTGGTTTTGTCAGTTTGATTATAATGTGTCTGATTGTGTATATCCTTTAGTTTATCATATGTGGAGTTTATTGAACTTCCTGGATGTTTAGATTCATGTCTTTTACCAAATTTGTGGAGTTTTGTGTCATTATTTCTTCAAATATTTTTTGCTCCCCCCTTTTTTGCTCTCTTTCTAAACTCCCTTTATGCATATGATAGTATATTTGACAGTGTGCCACAAGTCTCATATGCTTTGTTCATTTTTCTTTCACTTTTTTTTTTATCATTTTGCTCTTCAGACTGGGTAATTTAAGTCAACCTGTCTTCGTATTTACTGATTCTTTCTTCTGCCTGCTCAAATCTGCTGTTGGATCCCTCTAGTAAATTTTTCATTTCATGATTGTCCTGTTCATCTCCAGGATCTCTATTTGGTTGCTTTCTCTATATTGTATCTCTTCACTTATATATTTTATTTTTATTCTTCTGATCTCTTTTGTTAATCTCTTCCTTCCTATGCTTTTTATTCTGTTAATTGCCAGTCTCAAGTGTTGTCCTTTGCCTGCATTCAATACCTGTGCCTATAAATATTTTCAGCAAAGGCGACTCAGGAAGGTGCCTCAGACCTGGGAATGCTCTGAGTCAAATAAAAGCCAGGGAAGGCTTTGTGTTACTTTTTGAAGTAGCTGTCAGACCATCAACACTCACAACTACAATTCTTTGTGAGTAAGGTCTGTATTGCTGCTACTTCTGGCATTTATAAACCTGCACCAGTCTATTCTCACAGCCTCTCCTGTTCTTGGATATGAAGAATGGTAAGCAGGAAATTTAAAATGCCACAGCATTCTCTTTTTTTTTAATAAATTAATTTTTATTGGTGTTCAGTTTACCAACATACAGAATAACACCCAGTGCTCATCCCATCAAGTGTCCCCCTCAGTACCCGTCACCCATTCACCCCCACCCCCCGCCCTCCTCCCCCTCCACCACCCCTAGTTCATTTCCCAGAGTTAGAAGTCTTTATGCTCGCCACAGCATTCTCTTACCAAAAAGTAAAAGCTTCTTTATTCACTAACTTTCCCTCTTGATTATTATACATTTTTTATTAAATAATAGAATTCTGCAAAAGTTGATTCTAACAATTATCACTTCATTTATAACTTTTTGGGAAAAGACAAAACCCAGGAATTCCCTACTCTGTTATTTTGGTGATTAACAGTGTCCATTTTGAGATTTAAAAAGGTCCAGGAAATAATTCTACTCAGAAACAAGAAATCCTTCAAAAATATTCAGAAGAAATTAACACTAATAAGAAAAAAATAACCCACACACAGAAGGAATATTTTCTGGAAACCAAGTTTCTGAATAAGCAAAAGTTACCCATTTAAGTCTATGTGAATGCCTATGTGAATCATGGTATTCTCATATCTAAAATAGTTGTGTAAGTCATCAATATGCAAAACAGTTAAATGTATCACATCTGACTACTAAGATATCAAACCAAACATCAAAAATAACTCCAGTAGTTCTTATACCTGGCTGATAATCAGAATCATCTACTGGGTTTTTTTAATTATGAATTCCTGTACCTTCACCTAGAAATTTTTTATATGAGGGAGGTCCTATAATCAGTTTTTATCAGTTCCCTCGGTGGGTATTGAAATCATCAGGTTTGAAAATGGCTGCCGAAAAAGTAAAAGAATGCCTAGTATGAGTAACTTTTTCAAAGGAGTAAATGAAATCTCGTGTGGTTAGTTTGCTCTCAGGAAGCAGAACATAATGAGAAATGTATCTAGGTTCTCCATTTTGAATTCTATTCCCTCTCCTAACCTAAAGTCTAAGACACATCTAATGGAAAAAGTAGGTATCAAATATACTCATCTTGACATTGAATACATTACTTTAAAACCATGTGAAACTTTAGGATCACTATAATAAACAATATTTTACTTTATTTATTTTTAAACAATAAATAATGTTGTTTAAAATAATACCAAATTAGATAGTAAAGCTCAAATGGACTTGTATTCCAATGAATGACAACCACTAGCCACATGTGGCTATTAAACACTTTATATATGGCATCTCAATTGAGATGTGCTGAAGCATATTGTACAGACCAGCTTTCAAAAATTTCATACAAAAAGAAGAATGTAAGTATTAATAATTTTATGTGCATAACATGATGAAATGATGATGTTTTTATTATATTGGACTAAGTAAAATATTAAAGTTAACTTCCCTTTGTATTTTTTAAATTCTTGAAATGTTCTTACTAGAAAAATAAATTACATGGCTTGCATTATATTTTTATTGGACATCACTGTTGTAGAATTTCTTCCATGTCCTTTCTAGTACATTTGTTGACCATCTCCAACTTGCCTCAAATTAGGGTTATTCTAACATTCCCGTTCTGGCAACCCTACAGTATGCATCTACTTAGAGAAATTTTGTGAGATATGCTTTGATTTTAACACTAATTGTGTGTGATGAAAAGCCCTTGCATGCACTCCACATTTCCATACCTTTTCTCCACACCTAGTTTTAAGAATCAGTAATTAGAAGAAAGAAAAAAGGAGAAACAGTGCAAAAATCTATTTGATGATAACTCCAAGTACTTAACATCCCAGTAGTGAGCTAAAATTTGAAGGAACAAAGCAGATGTATTACACATATCAGCACATCACTATACAATCATACCTGGTAAGTTACTCGTAGAATGACTAAGTGTACATTTACATATCCAAGAGATTTCTTGATAAAAGATCAATTTGGTAAAAGTTTACAATGACACCTGTAGCATTTTCATTTTATTTATTATTTTAAAACAGCTTTATTAAAGTATAAATTAGTATAAAATCCACCCATTGCAGGTATTTATGATTTTCATAAATATATGGAACTCTGCAACCATCACCTGGTATAGTTATAAAAATTTTCTGTCACCCCAAAAAGTTTCTTCATGCCCATTTGCAGCACCTCACTTTTACCTCCAGCCCTCAGCAGCCACTGATCTGCTTTCTTTTTCTAAAACTTACCTTTTCTAGACATTCATACAAACAAAATTGTACAATATATACAGTGTTTTCTATCTGACTTCTTCACTGTGCATGAAATTTTTGAGTTTCATCTGTGTTCTAGCATTCTATTAGAATTCTTCAAAGAAACAGAACTAATAGGATATATAGAGATTTATAGAAAGGGATTTAGCTTATGAGGGCTTAGTTTAGGTGATTACTGAAGTTAAGACCCATGATCTGCCTTCTTCAAGCTGGAGGCCCAGAAAAGCCAATGGTGTAGTTCCAGCACAAATCTGAAGGCGTGAGAACTGGGGGAACCAATGGTATAAATTTTAATCCAAGTCCAAAGGCCTGAGAACCAAGAATGCCAACGTCTGAATACAAGAGAAGATAGATGTTTTAAGTCAATCAGACAACAAATTTGCCTTTTCTCCACATTTTTGTTCTATTCAGACCCTCAAAGAATTGAATGATGCTCATGTCAAATTGGTGAGGGTGATCCTTACTGTTTACTGCTTTAAATGCTAATCTCTTCCAGAAATATCCTCACTGACACACCCAGAAATAATATTTTACTGGCTATCTGGGCGTTCCTTAGCCTAGTCAAGTTGACACATAAAATTAAACAGCACAAGTAATAACATTTTCATTTTAAATATGACAGACTAAATAAATAAATAAATAAATAAATAAATAAATAAATAAATACCGACATATTCTTAGTCTCTTCCTTTAATAGTGAGAAGGGCAATATTACAAAGATCACTAAAGGGCAGGCAGAACTACTAAGATAAGTGCTCCCAATGTTTTATAATAAAGGCACTTCTTTTTTTCTTCAGAAATGTGTAACTTCCAACAGGGAATTTTGCAAGAATATATTTTTCCCCTCAGGCTTATTTCATCCTTATGGATTTTAGGAATATAAGGAACTTTAACAGTCAAATGCCTAACTAATGTGGAAGTGTCCTCTGCAACATTTCCAAATGTGTGTAATGGGAAACTCAGTCCTTTCCAATGCTGCCAATCCATCATCATAGTCATCATCATCATCATCAAAATCATCACTTTTTCTTATAGTGAGCTAAAATGTGTTGACCTGCAGCTTTTACCCATTAATTCTGTTTCTATCCACATTTCTTGAGTCATATAAACCAATCCCCTTTACACCATGACAGACATAAGATTACTTAAAGACAGCTGTTTTCCCCCAGAGACTTCACTCGTTTCCACTCATTTTTCTGTGCACACATTGTCTCAGTCTGATATCTTCAAAGCACTGAATGATTGCCTTCCCTCACCCACAAGTATTACAGCAAGTGGTCAAGCAAATGGTAGTGCAGACCTCCACTTTTTGCTTACCAGTGATTATTCAGCCACAGAGGCAGAAAGAGATATACCAAACATCAATTTATCAGCCAGTCTTTATTAAGATTGGTCTCTAAGCAACTCTACTCTCTCTCACTCCATTTTAATGAGAAGTTATTAACCCAATTCAGAGCCTAGTTCAACTGATTCGGTCATGCAACATGTATGTGCAAAATCATGAATCCTAGGTTGATCCACCAAGGCTTCTTGTTTCCATTTCCATTTGTATTGTCAAAGGAGAGTATATGCCTCTTTCAATCATTCTTAACCAGAATTTTTTAACTGGAAATGAAAAAAAAGAATATCCATCTCCAGGCAGGTGTATTATAAATAAGAGGACATTACCTGGTCAGATTTTTGCACAAATAACATAGAATAGCTTTAACAAAGTTCATTCAAATGATGATTAAAAGGATAAACTTTTAAGACTCTACAAAAACAGACATGGAAATGAAGACAAATACAAAGTATAACTGATGAATGACCTGAGGAAATAGCCCCTAGAATATAGTATCATTCTCTGTTAGGATTTTTCTATGTTTTTCTGACATTAAGTATTTATCATTGTGTCTGAAAACCATGTATTTTTTAAATTATTTTTTTTCTTTTCTAAAGAGAGAGAACACATGCAAGTGGGGGGGAGGGGCAGAGGAAGAGAGAGACACTCTCAAGTAGGCTCTACACCCAGCATGGAACTCGATGCAGAACTGGATTCCACAACACTGAGATCATGACCTGAGCTGAAATCAAGAATCAGATGCTTAACCGACTGAGCCACCCAAGCGAACCTGAAAACCATCTTAATTCAATAGTTTCTCAAGATTGAAAGGCATGCCTTATAGTTTCACTTTGCATTAACACCTAATATAAATGTACACAGATGGTGGTGACTAAAGATAGGTAGGCCTCACTGTTCAAATATCATTCTGGCAAAAATTATGTATATATCACATAAGGCAGCAAAGAATGATTGGGAAAGGTAGACACAGTACATGAAAAAAGCCTTGGAGGCTAGAATCTAGTCCCAGCTCTACAAGTGACTTACTCTATGACCTTGAGCAAATCATTTGGTACTACTCTAGTTCTTTTTTTCCCAGTTATAAAATGAGACAGATAAACCAGATAATTACTAAAGTTTCTTACAGTTGTGATATTATACAAAATCATAGTTCAAATATAATAAGAAGTATTAATATTCATTATATACTTGCCTTGTGCTAGACACGATGTTAAACAGCAGTTACATGCATTAACTTGTTTGAATCTCAAGTAACCTTGGGAGGTAAGTAAGTTAGGGAAGTAAGGAACCTGCCTAAGGTCACAAAATAGTGCAACTGGGTTTTTAAAAACCAGGCAGTTTGACTTCAGAGCTATCATGCAACCTCCACTCTAAATTAACTCTAAATATATAAGAGAAACTTGATATTTAAAGATCTTTCCAGTGAATTCTTCGAGAAAATGAATAGTCATCTCCTAATTGATTGGCTTTTAAGCTCCTAGATAGCTCAACAGTTTTGATTTGGTGGGATTTTTAAAAAATCTAGTTATATATGTATTTGATAAATGAGTAGAATTTCTTAGGTTTAAGATGAAGAAGGAGCAAAGGATGTATTTAATCACCCATGCCTTCCCTCATCTTAGCAGGCTGGTTGTTTCCTAAAGTATTATTCCATTGAATAAATTGCTCAAAAATTTTGGATTAATTTGGAGTATCTGGGTGGTGTAGTGATTAAGTGTCTGACTCTTGGTTTCGGCTCAGGTCCTAATCTCAAGGTTAAGAGATCGAGCCCCACATCAGGCTCTGCACTCAGCACAAAGTCTGCTTAAGACTCACTCTCCATCTGTTCTCTCTCTCTCTCTCTCTAATAAGTAAATAAATGAATAAATCTTTAAAAAGGGAAATGAAAATGTTTTAAAATATCACTAATTTTTAACTTTCTCTTTCTTTTTACAGTAACTGTTTTGAGCCCAGCAGAAAAAGGTAAGATAGTATTGTAAATTGTATTGGTCAGAATTGTATCCTTCTTTCTATCTAAAAGTCAATTACATAAAAGCCTATAAATTGAGCAACTTTCCCAGGAATACTGAATTAAATGGAAAGTTTAGGATGGTATTTTTCAGGAAGCATACCCAGAGCTTATCCAGAGATACAGCAGAACATATCAGTGGCCCCTTTGGCTGTAGCACAGGAATTGTAAGTTACCAGAATTTATGATAGAGAAAGGCAGAAGTAACCATGCTATTGGCCATAGTGATCCCAGGCTCTTGCTTCATTACTGTTGTCCTAGGTACCTTGTCTTCCTGCACAATTCATTCCTTCTTCAAGGTATGGAGTAAGGGTACCATGAGGAAATTTAAAGGGATAAGTCCTTCACCATCACAGTTGCAATATATTTACATATTCTTCTTCACTCTTCACCCCCATCTGGCTTAATCTTCAATTTATACTACCACTGTAAAGAGATTAAGTAATTTTCCACTAAAAATGTGTAAGCTAAAGATGAGTCTTAACAAACATTTAACTTCACATTATTTTTTCAGACATAATCGTAAGTATTTATGTAGCCACTTTATATAGCCACTTTTTATTCTCACTTCATGGGATTAACAATTGTAATTAATTAATTATATAATATTTATATTACACATTTTATTAATTTTTTTATTTTAATGCCAATATACTTGACAGAGTAGTAGTATATTGGTTTCAGGTATACAATATAGTGATTCACAATTACTCAATGCTCATCATGATAAGTGTACTCGCTACTCCCCTGACCTATTTCATCCATCTGCCAAACTAACTACCCACTGGTAATCACCAATTAGTTCTCTATAGTTAGGAATCTATTTTTTTGGTTTGCCTATCTTCTTCTTTTTTTCCTGTGCTTGTTTTGTTTCTTGTTTCTTTCTTTCCTTGTTTTGTTTCTTAAATTCTACCTATGAATGAAATCATAGGGTATTTATCCTTCTCTGACCAACTTATTTCACTTAGCATTATACTCTCTACCTCTATCCATTTTGTTTGCAAATGGCAAGATTTCATTCTTTTCTGGGGCTGAATAATATTTGATTGTATATATTTACCACATCTTCATCCATCAATGCACACATAGTCTGCTTCCAATTTTGACTATTATAAATAATGCTGCAGTAAATATATGGGGACATGTATCTCTTCAATTACTGTTTTTGTATTTTTGGGGTGATCACTCAGAAGTACAATCAATGCATCATAGAGTAGTTCTATTTTTAAGTTTTTGAAGAACCCCCATAATATTTTCACAGTAGCTGCGCAAGTTTGCATTCCCACCAACACTGCAAGAGAGTCCCCCTTTCTCCACACCCATACCAACACTTGTTGTTTCTTGTATTTTTTGTTTTAGCCATTTTATAGATGTGAGGTGATATCTCATTGTGATTTTCATTTACATTTCCCTGATGATAAGAGATAATGAGTATCTTTTCTTTTTTTTTCTTTTTTTTTATAAATTAATTTTTATTGGTGTTCAATTTACCAAAATACAGAATAACACCCAGTGCTCATCCCGTCAAGTGTCCCCCTCAGTGCCCGTCACCCATTCACCCCCACCCCCCGCCCTCCTCCCCCTCCACCACCCCTAGTTCATTTCCCAGAGTTAGAAGTCTTTATGTTCTGTCTCCCTTTCTGATATTTCCCACACATTTCTTCTCCCTTCCCTTATATTCCCTTTCACTATTATTCATATTCCCCAAATGAATGAGAACATACACTGTTTGTCCTTCTCCGATTGACTTACTTCACTCAGCATAATACCCTCCAGTTCCATCCACGTTGAAGCAAATGGTGGGTATTTGTCGTTTCTAATGGCTGAGTAATATTCCATTGTATACATAAACCACATCTTCTTTATCCATTCATCTTTCGATGGACACCGAGGCTCCTTCCACAGTTTGGCTATTGTGGACATGGCTGCTAGAAACATCGGGGTGCAGGTGTCCCGGCGTTTCATTGCATCTGAATCTTTGGGGTAAATCCCTAACAGTGCAATTGCTGGGTCGTAGGGCAGGTCTATTTTTAATTCTTTTCATGTGTCTTTTGACCATGAGGATGTCTTTGGAGAAATGCCTGTGTATGCCTTCTGCCCATTTTTAATTGGATTATTTGTTTTAGGAGTTTTGAGCATTTAGGAGTATAAGTTCTTCACATATTTTAGATACTAATCCTTTATTGGATATGTCATTTGCAAATACCTTTTCCCATTCCTTAGGCTGCATTTTAGTTTTATTGATTGCTTCCTTTGAAGTACAGTAGCTTTTTATTTTTGCTAGAGTCCCCATAGTTTATTTCTCCTTTTATTTCCATTGCTTCAGGAGCTGTACCTAAAAATAGTAGATGTTATGGCTGACATCAGAGAGATTACTGCCTGTGTTCTCCTCTAGGCTTTATGGTTTCAGGTCTCACATTTCAATCTTCC
Organism: Nyctereutes procyonoides; assembly: GCF_905146905.1. Classification (NCBI taxonomy): domain Eukaryota; kingdom Metazoa; phylum Chordata; class Mammalia; order Carnivora; family Canidae; genus Nyctereutes; species Nyctereutes procyonoides. The sequence continues at coordinate 57,609,504 of NW_026575125.1, read as the reverse complement.
ATCCATTTTGAATTTACTTTTTTTGTGTTTGGTGTAAGAAAGTAGTGTAGTTTTATTCTTTTACATGTCACCGTCCAGGTTTCCCAACACCATTTGTTAAAGAGTCTGTCTTTTTCCTATTGGATATCTTTTCCTGCTTTGTTGAAGATCAATTGAACATATATTTGTGGGTTCATATCTGGGTTTTCTATTCTGTTCTTTTGATATATGTGTCTATCTTTGTGTCAGTACCATACTGCTTTGATCATTATCGCTTTGTAATATAACTTTAAGCCCAGAATTGTGATGCCTCCAGCTTTGCTTTTCTTTTTTAAGATTGCTTTGGCTATTTGAGGTCTTTTGTGGTTCCATACAAATTTTAGGATGGTTTGTTCTAGCTCTGTGAAAAATAATGGTGGTATTTTGGTAAGGATAACACTGAATGTGTAGATAGCTTTGGTTAGTATAGAAATTTTAATATTTGTTCTTCTAATCCATGAGCATGGAGTATCTTTCCATTTCTTTGTATCCTCTTCAAATTCTTTCATCAGTGTTTTCTAGTTTTCAGAGTACAGGTATTGTACCTCTTTGGTTAGGTTTATTCCTAGTTATCTTCGTATTTTGGTTGCAGTTGTAAGTGGAATTGTTTTCTGAATTTGTCTTTCTGCTCCTCCATTATTGCTGTATAGAAATACAATAGATTTCTCTATGTTGGTTTTGCTATCCTGCAACTTTACTGAATTCACATATCAGCTCTAGCAGTTTTTTGGTGGAGTCTTCTGGGTTTCCTTTTAAAAAAAAGATTTTATTTATTCATGAGAGACACACAGAGGGAAAGAGAGGCAGAGACACAGGCAGAGAGAGAAGCAGGCTCCATGCAGGGAGCCTGATGTGGGACTCAATCCCAGGACCCCAGGATCATGCCCTGGGCCGAAGGCAGGCGCTTAACTGCTTAGCCACCCAGGTGTCCCCTGGGTTTCCTATATAGCATGCAGATACTGAATCTGCAAATAGTCATCTGCAAAGAGTGAAAGATTTTCTTCTCCCTTGCCAATTTGGATGTGTTTCAATTCTTTTCATTTTCTGCTGTAGCTACACCTTACATTACTATGTTAAATAACAGTGGTGAGAGTGGACATTCCTGTTCCTGATCATAGAGAAAAAGTTCTCAGGTTTTCCCCATTGAGGATGATATTAGTTTTTGGTTTTATGATGTTGAGGGATGTTTTCTCTTAACCTAATTTGTTGAGATTTTTTTTTATCATGAATGGATGTTGTACCTTGTCAAATGCATTACCCTAATACCAAAACTAGATAAGGTATCTATAGTGCAGTAAAAGACCTGCAGTTGTCTTTTACTTTTCAATCTATAACTCCCTTATTCGCTCAGTTGAGCTCCTTAATGAGAAATTTGATATTCAATTGCTGTTTTATCTAGTGGCCAAAATTCTCTATCTTCATTTTTATATATTGTCAGTGAACTCAATCACACCAGTGTGGTGTCATTTGTAAACTCAACTCAGTTCAGAGCCTTCCTAGTAGCATCAATCCAGTTGCTGGGATTTTAGCTCTTTAGATTATGTTGCACATGTATGATTTCTTTTTCTTTTATCACCTATTTGACCAATTCTCCCCTCATACCTCCTCTCTAGTAACCATCAATTTGTTCTCTATAGTTATTAAGAGACTGTTTCTTGGTTTATCTCTCTCTTCTTTTTGACCACTCTTTCCTGCTTTTTTGAAGATTAATTGACTGTATAATTGTGGATTTAATTCTGGGCTTTCTATTCTGTTCTGTTGATCTATGTGTCTATTTTTGTGCCAGTACCATGATGATTACTACAGCTTTGTAATATAACTCGAAGTCTGGAATTGTGATACCTCCAGTTTTGTTTTTCAAGATTATTTTGTCTGTTCAGGGACTTTTGTGGTCATAATGTTTGATTGTTTGTTTAAGTTTTTATTTAAATTCCAGCAAGTTAACATACAGTGTAATATTAGTTTCAGATGTAGAATTTAGTGATTCTTCATTTATATACAAGAACCAGTGCTCATCTCAACAAGTGCCCACCTTAATACTCATGTATTTAGGTTATTTAGGGTTAAACACCTGTTTAACCCATCCCCCTGCCCACCACCCTCCAGCAACTCTCAGTTCGTTTTCTATAGTTAAGAGTCTGTCTCATGCTTTGTCTTTCTCTTTTTCCCCATGCTCATCTGTTTTGTTTTTTAAATTCCACATATGAATGAAATCATGTGGTGTTTATCTTTCTCTGGCTGACTTATTTGCTTAGCATAATACATTCTAACTCCACTATATCATTGCAAATGGCAACATTTCATTCTTTTTGATGGCTGAGTGATAGTTCATTGTAGGTATATACCACAACTTCTTTATCCATTTGGACCACTTTCTTCCACCACACACACATACACACACACACGAAACTCAAAATGGGTGAAAACCTAAATGTGAGACAGAAAACTATCAAAATCCTACAGAACGTAGGCAGCAACCTTTTTGACATTGGTCATTGCATCTAGATACAACTCCAAAAGCAAGGGAAACAAAAGCAAAAATGAACTATTAGAACTTCATCAAGATGAAAAGCTTCTGCACAGTGAAGGAAACAATCAACAGAACCAAAAGACAACCCTTGGAATAGGAGAAGATATTTGCAAATGACATACATGATAAAGGGTTAGTATCCAAAATCTATAAAGAACTTATCAAACTCAACACACAAAGAATAAATAATCCAGTTAAGAAATGAGCAGAAGACATAAATAGACATTTCTCCAAAGAAGACATACAGATGGCTGACAGACACATGAAAAGAAGCTCAACATCACTCATCATAAGGAAAATACAGTGCATGATTTTTAAGCTCCTTTGACACTAGAATTCTGATTCCAAGCACTTTTTTCCTGATGGCTCTCAGATTTATCAATATAATAAAGAATAAGATTAGATTTTGCTTCTTGGTTCTGCAGTGGGGCATAATGAGACAGAGCACGGGATTTAGGGACAGAAGGTCTGAGTTGGAGTTACAGCTCTATCATTTACTAGCTCTGTGGTCTTTGGTAAGTAACTCAACTTCTCTGAACCTCAATTTCTATAAAAGGAGATGAGTTTAGTGATGTGTTACAGATTTGTTTTAAGCTAGCAAGCATGAAATTATATGGGAGTAAAAGTATATAAGAGTAAACTGCTTTGTAAATGTTAAGTATGAACAAACTCAGTTATAACATTTTTTATGTCAGGGTTCTCAAAGACAGTGGGATTAATAAGCTGAAAGTAGATTTTATTGTAACCAGAAGTTTAAAATTTAGACTTACAAAGAACTTCTAAAGACTATCATTGGTTTCTAGGCAATGCCTTGAAATTTATTTTTCAGAAAGTATTAGACACCTAAGTATCTGGGATGAATTGGTAAGCCTTGCCTAGAAGTTGACCAATATGCCTAATGAATATCAGTAGTCCCTTATTACCCAATGAATTTGTAGGTTGTTTCAAATAAATTCAAAATGGGTGAATTTTGCACACATTGAAGTAAATACAATATGACATATTACTGCTAGTAGGTACATTATTTGGCAATGGCAAATAATATATTACTGCCAAATAAATGAAGACCTCAAATCACATAACCTTTTATTCAGTTTCTATAGCTTAAGAAAACCATAATCAAACATACCGTAAAAGTTTTTCCATATCTTTTCTGCTTAATGGTTCTTTTACTGGGTTGAAAAGCTCCCTCTAAAATTTATAACCACCAAAACCAATAAATGTTACTTTATTTAAAAATATGGTCCTTAGGGACACCTGGGTGACTTAGTGGCTCAGTGTCTGCATTCAGCTCAGGGCATGATTCCAGGGTCCTGGGATCGAGTTGCACATTGGGATTCCCACATGGAGCCTACTTCTCCCTCTGCCTATGTCTCTGCCTTTCTCATGAATAAATAAATAAAATCTTTAAAGATGATAGATAGAGATACATATAGATAGATAGATAGATATAGATATAGATATAGATATAGATAAATAAGTCAGTCCTTGGGCACCTGGATGGTTCAGTTGGTTAAGTGTCTGCCTTTGGCTCAGGTCATGATCCTAGAGTTCTGGGATCAAGCCTCATATGGGGCTCCATGCACAGTGGAGAGTCTGCTTCTCCCTCTCCCCCTACTTGTGCTCTCTCTCTTTTACTTGTTCACTCTCTCTCTCAAATAAATAAATAAAATATTTTCTTAAAAATGGTCCTTGCAATAAAGATGTATACACACACAGTGGAATACATTGTGTGTGTGTATGTGTGTTTGTGTGTTTGTATATACACATAGTGGAATATTACTCAGCCATCAAAAAGAATAAAATCTTGCCATTTGCAAGGTTGTAGATAGAACTAGAAGGTATTATGCTTTGTGAAATAAGTCAGTTACAGAAAGACAAATGCCATATGATTTCACTCATATGTGTAATCAAGAAACAAAACAGATGAACATAGGGTAAGTGAAAGAAAAATAAAATAAGATGAAAACTGAGAGGGAGACAAACCATAAAGGACACTGAACTCTAGGAAACAAACTGAGGGTTGCAGGATGGGAGGTGTGTGTGGGGAAGGGTAATTGGGTGATGGGCATTAAAGAGGGCACTTGATGTAATGAGCAGTGGGTGTTATATGCAACTGATGAATCACCAAATTCTACCTTTGAAACTAATAAAATTTAAAAAATATGGTCCTTACAGATGTAATCAAGTTGAGATCATACTGCCCTGGGGTAGGCCCTATGACAGATGTACTTATAAAGGAAGGGAAATTTAGATACACAGAGAGAGAGATGGTCATGCAAAGACAAAATAAGAATGAATTATGTTGCCACAAACCAAAAAACACCAAGTATTGCCAAGGAACACCAGAAGCTAGGATGAGGCAAGGAAGGATTTTCTCCTAGAAACTTAGAGAATATGTATGACCTTGCCTAAACCTTAATTTCAGACTTCTAGTCTCCAGAACTATGAGAGAATAAATTCTGTTCTTTAAGCGACCCAGTTTGTGGAACTTCTTATGACAAACCTGAGGAATTAACACAATTACTGATTAATCCCAATCTCTAACGCACTAAGAGCATTGTAACAGTAGCAAATAAGCACAGACTTTGGTGTCAGATATACCCAGGATCAAATCTTGCCTTTCCACTTAATATATATATTACCTTTGGACTAAATTTCACTTTCTTCATCTGTAAGATTGTTATAAAAGTAGCTATCTTAAATCATGTGTAGAGCATTAAATAAGATGATATATGTAAGTCTCATGGCATAGTGCCTAGCATATGATAAGCACAAAATAAATAGTAGTAGATACTATTATTGTTATTGTTATTAACATTAATTGGAAAGGACCTAAAAGATCTTTTTTCTAAGAAGCATAATATATTTTAGGACTATAATTATTTATATACATATATATTTTATTTATAAAAATATTTTTATATTTATTATATTTATAATATATATTTGTCAAATATATAAGGATATATATTTTAGGGCTATACCTTTGTAAATATATATATATATTTATATATATATATAAATATAAACATAATATATTGTCAAAAGCCATGCACTCCTATCTTGTAAGTAGAACAAATGAGTTCAAAAGAAGTAACATATGTTGATCTAGTCATGTTGATTCTAGTGCACAGAAAGAACTAAAGCCCAGATTATCTGAACCATAGTCCAGAATATTATATAGTATATCATCCTTGATTCTACAAGATTCACAAATTCTTTTTTTAACAGGAGTCCAAATCTTTTTCCATAGATCATACTAGAAACAAATCCCATAATAATAATTTTGTTTTCATAAGACTCTTTTCCATAGATGATCTTATTCAGCATCATAGTATCTGTCTGTATTTTGAAGATCTTGATAGGAAGATCTGGGATGCACTTGATGTTAGAAATTTAGTAGGGTCCAAGGATAAGTGAAATAGGGGATGAATTTAGGAAAGAGATAGGCATAATCTGTCAGAAAATCCACATGTAATCAGACTAATGTATTGACCAGTTGGTTATCTTCAAAAAGGGCCATTAATCATTTTAAGTAAAAGTTTCACGCATCTTTTGAGAATTCATTTGCATACTAGTTTCATACTAAATTCTCTGGTTTCCCTTTTAAAGTTAGATATAGTTGTAGCTATTTACCTTTTTAGAAATAGATGTGATTCCTAAATACTTGAACTTCTGTGGGCTGACCTGTGTTCCCCCAACATTCATATGTTGAACTCCTAACCCCCAGTATTTCAGACTGTGACTGTATTTGGAGATAGGGTGTTTTAAAGAGGTAATTAATTTAAAATGAGGTCACTAGTGTGAGCCCTAATCATTATGACTGGTGTCCTTATAAAGAGAGGATATTAGGACACAAACGCATACGGAATGAAGACATATGAGGACACAGGAAGATGGCCATCTACAAACCAAGAAGAAAAGCCTCAGAAGAAACCAACCCTGCTAATACTTTAATATTGACTTCTAGCCTCAAGAACTGTGAGAAAGTAAATTTCTGCTGTTTAAGTCATTCAGTCTGTGGTACTTTGTTATTGCAATCTTAGCAATTAATATAAGAACTTATTTAGGTTTCCATTTGAAAACCCAGGGACGCCTGGGTGGCTCAGTGGTTAAACGCCTGTCTTCTGCTTAGGGCATGATCCTGGAGTCCCAGGATTGAGCTCCACATCGGGCTCCCTCTATGGAGCCTGCTTCTCCCTCTGCCTGTGTCTCTGCCTCTCTCTCTGTGTCTCTCATGAATAAATAAATAAAAAATTTTTAAAAATGAAAACCCAGAGCATGGAAGTATTCACTTTTTGTCTACTTGATTATATTAATCTTGATTTATTGGTCATATATTAGACACCAGGAAATTGAAAATGTACTGGGAGGGAAAAGTTTGGGCCACAGTATGATCTTTTATATTCACATTCATACTGCATAGGAAATCCTCAGCTAGGCTTTGAGCAGTTAGCTCAGTGTTCTTAATAATAGACTATTTTATACTTATTATTGTAAAATTACTATATAATGTGGATTTGGGGGACCAAATGAAGCTCTCTTTAGAGGACAACCCATTTCTAAAAGAATATTATATTGTGGCATCTGGGTGGCTCAGTCAGTTAAGCATCTGACTTTGGCTCAGGTTCTGAGATCAAGTTCAGTCCTCAGATCATGCCTGTCTTTAGACTCCCTGCTCAGTGAGGAGTCTGCTCCTCCCTCTCCTTCTCCCTCTGCCTCTCCCCAACTCATGCTCGCTTGCTCTCTTTCTCTCTAATAAATAAATAAAATATTTTTTAAAAGATGCATTCCATTGGATGTATCAAATATATTTTTAAATAATAATAATAAATAAAAGAATATTATATCAATTTCAATATAATCATAATAATAATTGTTAATAATATAATAATAATATTATATTAACAAAAGTAATGCTCATTGAAAATTTAAATAATACAAAGATATGAGATAAAAAATTAAAGCCTTCCTCATGCTGCCTCTTCCCCATCACTATTTACAGATAACTACTATATTTAGTTTGATTTGTAGCCTAGATCTTTTGCTCTATCTTTAATACAAACATATGAGTACAGATGTGTATATTTATATAGATTTGGGTTTTTTAAAAACTGGATGATACTGTGCATATTATTCTATTGCTTACTTATCTCAATAATATATATATTTTTCCATGTTAGCATATAAAAATGTATTTCATTTTTTAATGATCTCAGGGTATTAAATAGTATGCATATACCATGATTTATTTAACCTTACCCAATGATAAAATTAAAAAATAAACTTTATTATTTTTCTTAATTATGAGAAATAAAACCACACAAAATGTAAGTAGTATAGAAATGTATAAAGTAGAAAGTCTTTTGTAATTATTGCAGAGGTTAAGGATAGAGCAAGATTCATTGATGTTTCACTCCTGAGACATAAAGACACATACAAACTAAAGTGGAGAGATAGAAAAATATTTACCATGCAATTGGAAGTGAAGAACAAAGCCTGGATAGCAATACTTTTATCATGCAAAATAGACTGTAAAACAAAGACTATATAACAAGAGACAAAGAAGGGCATTACCTAATGATAAAGGGGACAATCCAACAAGAGTATATAGCAATTATAAATATTTATACATCCAACATTGGAGCACCTAATTACATAAAGCAAATATTTTCATACATAAAGAGAGAAATATATAATAGGAGACTTTAACACCCCACTTACATCAATGGATAGATCATCCAGACAGAAATTCAATAAGGAAACAGTGTTATTGAATGACACATTAGGCCAGATGGACATAACAGATATATGAAGAACATTCCATCCAGAAGCAACAGAATGCACATTGTTTCAAGTGCACATGGAACATTTTCCAGAATAGATCACATGTTATGCCAAAACCCAAGTCTTGGTAAATTTAATAAAATTGAAATCATACAATGCATTTTTTCCAACCACTGCAGTATAAAAAATTAGAAATTAGTCACAAGAAAAAACTGGAAAAACCACAAACACATGAAAGCTAAATGACATTGTACTAAGCAACCAATGGATCAATGAAGAAATCAAAATAAAAAACACAAAAATATGGAGACACATAAAACTGATAACACAATGGTCCAAAATCTTTGAGACACTGTAAAAACAATTATAAAGAAGGAAATATATAGCGACAGAGGCCTACCTCATGAAACAAGGAAAAGCTCAAATAAAAATCTAACCATATACCTAAAGGAATTAGAAAAAAGAAGAACAAAGCGCAAAGCTAGTAGAATGAAGGAAATAATAAAGATTAGAGCAGAAATAAATAAAACAGAAAAACCAATAGAAAAGATCAATGAAATCAAGACTGGTTCTTTGAAAAGATAAACCAATTAATAAACTATTAGCCAGACACCCCAAGAAAAGGAGAAAGGACCAAAATAAATAAAATCAGAAATGAAAGAGGAAAAGACAACTGACACCACATAAGTATAAAGGATTATAAGAGAATATTATGAAAAATTATGTGTCAACAAAGTGGACAATCTAGAAGAAATGAATAAATTCCTAAAACATACAGTCTTCCAAAACTGAATTAGAAAGAAACAGAAAATCTCAACAGATCAATTACTAGTAACAAAATTGAATTGGTAATCAAAAAACTACCAAAAATTAAAAGTACAGGATCAGGTCAATTCACAGGTGAATTCTACCAAACATTTAAAGAAGAATTAATATTTATTCTCCTCAAACTTTTCCAAAAAATAGAAGAGGAAGGAAAACTTTCAAATACATTCTATGAGATCAGCATTACCCTGATATTAAAACCAAAGATACCACAAAAACAAAACTGTAGGCCAATATACCTGATAAACATAGATGCAAAATTCCTCAACAAAATATTATCAAACTGCATTCAGCAATACATTGACCAGAAAATACATTAACAGATCATTCACCATTGTCAAGTTGAATCTATTCTGGGGACATAAGGATGGTTCATTATTTGCAAATCAATCATTGTGATGCATTACATCAACAAAAGGGTACAAATCATATGATAATCCCAACAGATGCAGAAAATGCATTTGACAATATCAACATCCGTTCATAATGGAAAGTCTCAACAAAGTGGACTAAGAGGGAACATACCTCAACATAGTGAAGGCTATATATGAAATACCCACAGCTAACATCATACTCAATGGTGAAAAATTGAGAGCTTTTCATCTAAAATCAGGAACTAAATAAAGATGTCCACTCTTGCCACTTGTATTCAACATAGTACTGGAAGTCCTAGCCACGGCAATCTGGCAAAAAAAAAAAAAATAGATATAAGAAGGATCCATATTGGCAAGGTAGAAGTTAAATTGGCATTATTTGCAGATGACATGATACAATATATAGAAAACCCTAAAGACTCCACCAAGAACTACCAGAAATAATAAGTGAATTCAATAAAGTCACAGGATACAAAATTAATACCAAGAAATTGATAGCATTTCTGTGCACTAACAAAGTGGCAGAGAAATATAATAATTCCATTTACAATTGCACCTAAAAAATACCAATAAAAAACTTAACCAAGAAGGTGAGAGTCCTATACTCTGAAAACTATAAAACATTGATGAAAGAAATTGAAAATGATACAAACAACTGGAAAAATATTTCATGCTCATGGATTGGAAAAATTAATATTGTTAAAATGTCTATACTACCCAAAGGAATTTACAGATTCAATGTCTTCTTTATCAAAAAATACCAACAGCATTTTTCACAGAACGAGAACAAATAATCCTGAAGTTTGCATGGAACCACAAAAGACCCTCAAACACCAAGAACAATCTTGACAAAGAAGAGCAAAGCTGGAAGTATCAGAATTCCAGATTTCAAGTACTCCAATGTTTAAGATATGCTACACAGCTATAGTAATCAAAACAGTATGGTACTGGCACAAAAATAGACAACAGGAATGAATAGACAATGGTACTGACACAAAAATAGATCAGCCGAATTGAAGAGACCCCAGAAACAAACCCAAAATCATATGGTCAGTTAATTTATGAGAAAAAAAGCGAGAATATACAGTAAGGAAAAGACAGTCTTCATTAAATGGTGCTGGGAAAACTGGACAGCTACATGCAAAAGAATAAAACTGGACTACTTTTTTTACACCATAAACAAAAATAAACTCAAATTGGATTTAAGAACTAAATATGATACCTGAAACTGTAGAATTCCTAAAAAAGAACACAGGCAGCAATTTCTCTGGCATCATTCTTAGTAACATGTTTCTAGGTATGTATCCCAAAGCAAGGGAAATGAAAGCAAAAATATACTATTGGGACTATATCAATATAAAAAAGCTTTTGCACAGTGAAGGAAACCATCAACAAAACAAAAAGGCAACCTACTGAATGAGAGAGGATATTTTCAAATGATATATCTAATAAGGGGTTAATATCCAAAAGAGCTTAAATATATCAACATCAGAAAATGTTTTGGAATGTCAATCCAATTTAAAAATGAGCAGAGGATCTGAATAGACATTTTTCCAAAGAAAACATACAGATGGCTCACAGACATGAAAAGATGCTCAACATCACTCATCATCAGAGAAATGTAAATCAAAAATGCAAGGTATCACCTTAAGTCTGTCAGAATGGCTAAAATCAAAACCACAAGACATAACAAGTGTTGGCAAGGATATGGAGAAAAAAGAACACTCATGAACTGTTTGTGGGAATGTAAATTGTTATAGCCACTGTGGAAAACAGTATGGAGGTTTTTCTTTAAAAAAAAACAGATAATTTTACTAATTGGTATGGAAGCAATCTAAGTGTCCATCAATTTACAAATGGATAATAAAAATACTATGTGTATACACAATGGAAAATTATGCAGCCATAAGGAAAGAATGAGATCTTGCTATTTGCTGCCACATGGAGCACCCACAGAGTATTATGCTAAGTGAAATAAATCAGACTGTGAAAGACAAATACCATATGATTTCACTCATATGTGGAATCTAAATACAAATTAATAAACAAAAAAGAAGACATAAATACAGAGAACAAACTGATGGTTGCTGGAGGGAAGGGGGTTCAGGGATAGGCAAAATGGGTGAAGGGGAGTGGGAAGACTTTCAGATGGAATGAATAAATCACAGGGATAAAAAGTAAAGCATAGGGAATATAGTAAATGATAAATAGCACTGTATAGGGACAAATTGTAGCTACACATTTGGTGAGCATATCATGATGTATAGAGAAGTTGAATCACTCTGTTGTATACATGAAAGTAATGTGTATATATGCTAAAATGAAAAAAAAATAAAAATCCAGTGGTGTTTATTGTGTACTTGGTAAAAAATTTTAAAAAGGAATTTTGCTCCTATACATTGTGACAAGTCTCTTTTGATATAGAAATGTACTTGCTTTTATCCCTCCCAATGGCCTGAGCTAGAACTTACATGCTCCTGTGTACTTACTTCCCAATATGACTCCTGCCAACACCCACTTGTATCAGTTTACTGCTTGGCGGGGGCATTTATGGAGCCAAAATAATGAAATCTATATGACTGACGAAAGATCAGCCAAAGTTCAGCCAATGCTAGGTTTCAGCATCATGATTCTGCTTCCTACCCTAGCTGCATACCATTTGGCATTGCTTTCTATCATACAGACTGGAATTCCCAACACATCTAAATATGGCTATGAGAAAAATAAAAATGTTAGGTTGGGAAGTCAGAATTAATAGCCATCTATTATGCTAAATGTTAGAAAATCTAAAATGAAAAGACATCAAAGAAAAAGGACCATTTTTGTTTATTTGTTTCGAAGTTGTTAGACTCAATTTTTTTTATTATTACCAATTAATAGATGAAGGGACTGGAGACTAAATGATAAATAAGGTTAGAGAATAATAAATACTATTTCAGGGGTGCCTGAGTGGCTCAGTCAGTTAAGCATCTAATTCTTGACTTTGGCTCAGGTCATCATCTCAGGTTTGTGGGACTGAGCCCAGTTTTGGGCTCCATGCCCAATGTGGAGTCTGCTTGAGATTTTCCTTTTCCCTCTGCCCTCCCCCATGCACTGCTCACACAGGCTCTCTCTCTAAAATAAATAAAATCTTTTAAAAAATACTATTACAAGTCCACTTACTCTGTGACAACTACTGCTCTAATATACCTTGGATGTATTGATTCATTTAATTCTCATTACAGCCCTATGAAGTATTACCATATACTCATTTATGCATGAAAAAAAACTGAGTATAGAACTGTATTAGTTTTCTAGGACTGTCATAACAAATTATGACAAACATAGGGGTGTAAAACAACTAAAATTCATTTGCAAATGTTTCTAGAGGGCAGAAGTGTAAAATTATGTTATCTACAGGCCATGCTCCCTCCAGAGGCTTAAGGGAAGATACCAAATCTTATCTCTTCCAGCTTCCAGTGACTGCCTTTGTTCCTTGGCTTGTGGCTGCATCACATCACCCCAGAAAACACCCATTTTTAGATCTCTTTGGGTTTTTTGTCATGTTTATCAAGATACTATTTACATACAATAACAATCACTCTTTATAAATATACAGATTGATAAATTTTGACAAATGTATACAGTGATGTAAACCCCACCACTATTAAGATACAGAATATTTACATTATCCTAAAAACATTCCCTCCTCCTCATTTACAAGCAGTCTTCTCACTTCCCACCTTGGCAACCAATTATCTGCTTTCTCTCCATATGGTTTTATCTTTCTCAGAATGTCCTGTAAATTGAATTATAGCCTTTTGTATCTGGCTTCTTTCACTTAGTAATATGCATTTAAGATTCATCCATGTCAGTGCATATATGAGTAGTTTGATTCTTTTTACTGCTAAGTAGTTTGCTATATTATTGATGTACCCCAACTTGCTTATTTATTCACAAGTAAATGAGCATTTAAGCTGTTTCCAGTTTGGGGCTATTGTGAATCAAGCTGATAAGAATATCCATGTACAGGCCTTTGTGGAAATGTATGTTTTTAATTCTCTTGGGTATATACCTGGCAGTGGATAGCTGGGCTATATGGTAATTGTATGTTTAACTTTATAAGGAACTGCTAAACTGTTTTGCAAAGCAGTTCTACCATTTTGCATCCCCATCAGTTATATATGAGAGTTCCAGTCATTCTATATCCTCACTGTCACTTGGTGTTGTCAGGGATTTTAAACCATTTTATTGTGTCTGATGTGGTAACTCCTTGTAGTTTTACTTTGCACTTAGGTAATGATTAATAATAAGCGCCTTTTCATGTGCTTGTTTGCCATCTCTGTATCTTCTTTTTTGAAGTGTCTCAGTCTTCTGCCTATTTTTATTGAGTCTTTGTCTTCTTATTGAGTTGTACGAAATCTTTAAATATCTAGATGCAATTCTTTCTGTTTTTAAGCAAATATGATTCCTTTCCAGGGAGCAAAATTATAATCAATGGGAGAGAATTACAAGGAGGCATGTTTCTGCCTAATACAAAGAAAACTTGTCTAACAAGCAGAGTTGTGTAACAATAGAATGGGCTGTTCCAGGAGTTGATAAGTTTCCCATAAGTTCAGGTATTCAAACAAAAGCTGGCCAATTATTAGCAATAGTGCAAAGCAGTTTTAGACATTTATACATCATGGAGACTGTTGGTCCAAATGGCATCTAAAGACATTTCCAAATCTAAAATTTTATATTAAAATAAGTCAACATTATACTAATGAGGTAGAGAATTAATTAATTGCATCAAAAAGGGAAATATATTCCGAGGGAACCAAGCTGGGGTTGAGATGACTCCAGCCACTTTCCCAGCCAGTGAAAAATTGGCTTACAAATACTTAGCTACTATGTAGAAAGTAGAGATTCCCTGTTCTGCTTTGGTGTCCAATGTTGAGTATCCCTGACAACATGGAGGCATTGGGCTATACTTAATCCAAATGATACACATAGTATAGTGGCATCTTAACTATCCACTTTATTTTTTTTTACTAAATTAATTTTTATTGGTGTTCAATTTACCAAAATAAAGAATAACACCCAGTGCTCATCCCGTCAAGTGCCCCCCTCAGTGCCCGTCACCCATTCACCCCCACCCCCCGCCCTCCTCCCCTTCACCACCCCTAGTTCGTTTCCCAGAGTTAGGAGTCTTCACATGTTCTGACTCCCTTTCTGATATTTCCCACACATTTCTTCTCCCTTCCCTTATATTCCCTTTCACTATTATTTATATTCCCCAAATGAATGAGAACATACACTGTTTGTCCTTCTCCGATTGACTTACTTCACTCAGCATAATACCCTCCAGTTCCATCCACGTTGAAGCAAATGGTGGGTATTTGTCGTTTCTAATGGCTGAGTAATATTCCATTGTATACATAAACCACATCTTCTTTATCCATTCATCTTTCGATGGACACCGAGGCTCCTTCCACAGTTTGGCTATTGTGGACATGGCTGCTAGAAACATCGGGGTGCAGGTGTCCCGGCGTTTCATTGCATCTGAATCTTTGGGATAAATCCCCAACAGTGCAATTGCTGGGTCATAGGGCAGGTCTACTTTTAACTCTTTGAGGAACCTCCACACAGTTTTCCAGAGTGGCTGCACCAGTTCACATTCCCACCAACAGTGGAAGAGGGTTCCCTTTTCTCCGCATCCTCTCCAACATTTGTGGTTTCCTGCCTTGTTAATGTTCCCCATTCACACTGGTGTGAGGTGGTATCTCATTGTGGTTTGGATTTGTATTTCCCTGATGGCAAGTGATGCAGAGCATTTTCTCATGTGCATGTTGGCCATGTCTATGCCTTCCTCTGTGAGATTTCTCTTCATGTCTTTTGCCCATTTCATGATTGGAT
Source organism: Nyctereutes procyonoides (assembly GCF_905146905.1). Lineage (NCBI taxonomy): Eukaryota > Metazoa > Chordata > Mammalia > Carnivora > Canidae > Nyctereutes > Nyctereutes procyonoides. Next base: position 57,594,090 of record NW_026575125.1, on the reverse strand, counting down.
TGTTTGTTTCTTTGGTGTTGAGTTTAAGAAGTTCTTTTTTTTAATTTTTATTTATTTATGATAGTCACAGAGAGATAGAGAGAGAGAGGCAGAGACACAGGCAAAGGGAGAAGCAGGCTCCATGCACCGGGAGCCCGACATGGGATTCGATCCCGGGTCTCCAGGATCGCGCCCTGGGCCAAAGGCAGGCGCCAAACCGCTGCGCCACCCAGGGATCCCAAGAAGTTCTTTATAGATCTTGGAAACTAGCTCTTTATCTGATATGTCATTTGCAAATATCTTCTCCCATTCTGTAGGTTGACTTTTAGTTCTGTTGACTGTATCCTTTGCTGTGCAAAAGTTTCTTATCTTGATGAAGTCCCAATAGTTCATTTTTGCTTTTGTTTCTTTTGCTTTCGTGGATGTATCTTGCAAGAAGTTACTGTGGCCAAATTCAAAAAGGGTGTTGCATGCGTTCTCCTCTAGGATTTTGATGGAATCTTGTCTGACATTTGGATATTTCATCCATTTTGAGTTTATTTTGTGTATGGTGAAAGAAAGTGGTCTAGTTTCATTCTTCTGCAGGTGGATGTCCAATTTGCCCAGCACCATTTATTGAAGAGACTGTCTTTCTTCCAATGGATAGTCCTTCCTCCTTTATCGAATATTAGTTGACCATAAAGTTCAGGGTCCACTACTGGGTTCTCTATTCTGTTCCATTGATCTATGTGTCTGTTCTGGTGCCAGTACCACACTGTCTTGATGACCACAGCTTTGTAGTACAACCTGAAATCTGACATTGTGATGCCCCCAGATATGGTTTTCTTTTTTAAAATTCCCCTGGCTATTCATGGTCTTTTCTGATTCCACACAAATCTTAAAATAATTTGTTCTAACTCTCTGAAGAAAGTCCATGGTATTTTGATAGGGATTGCATTAAACGTGTAAATTGCCCTGGGTAACATTGACATTTTCACAATATTAATTCTGCCAATCCATGAGCATGGAATATTTTTCCATCTCTTTGTGTCTTCCTCAATTTCTTTCAGAAGTGCTCTATAGTTTTTAGGGTATAGACCCTTTACCTCTTTGGTTAGGTTTATTCCTAGGTATCTTATGCTTTTGGGTGCAATTGTCAATGGGATTGACTCCTTAATTTCTTTTTCATCAGTCTCATTGTTAGTGTATAGAAATGCCATTGATTTCTGGGCATTGATTTTGTATCCTGCCACGCTACCAAATTGCTGAGGTCTAGCAATCTTTGGGTGGAGGCTTTTGGGTTTTCTATGTAGAGTATCATGTCATTGGCGAAGAGGGAGAGTTTGACTTCTTCTTTGCCAATTTGAATGCCTTTAATGTCTTTTTGTTGTCTGATTGCTGAGGCTAGGACTTCCAGTACTATGTTGAATAGCAGTGGTGAGAGTGGACATCCCTGTCTTGTTCCTGATCTTAGGGGAAAGGCTCCCAGTGCTTCCCCATTGAGAGTTATATTTGCTGTGGGCTTCTCGTAGATGGCTTTTAAGATGTCGAGGAATGTTCCTTCTATCGCTACACTCTGAAGAGTTTTGATCAGGAATGAATGCTGTATTTTGTCAAATGCTTTCTCTGCATCTAATGAGAGGATCATATGGTTCTTGGTTTTTCTCTTGCTGATATGATGAATCACATTGATTGTTTTACGAGTGTTGAACCAGCCTTGTGTCCCGGGGATAAATCCTACTTGGTCATGGTGAATAATTTTCTTAATGTACTGTTGGATCCTATTGGCTAGTATCTTGTATGAGATAGTGTCCCTCTTCATCTCTCACTACAGTCTTCGGGGTAAGTTTTAGTTTATCTGATATAAGGATGGCTACCCGTGCTTTCTTCTGAGGACCATTTGAGTGGTAAATGGTTCTCCAACATTTTATTTTCAGGCTGTAGGTGTCCTTCTGTCTAAAATGAGTCTCTTGTAGACAGCAAATAGATGGGTCCTGCTTTTTTATCCAGTCTGAAACCCTGAGCCTTTTGATGGGGTCATTAAGCCTGTTCACGTTCAGAGTTACTATTGAAAGATATGAGTTTAGTGTCATCATGATATCTGTTCAGTCCTTGTTTTTGTGGATTGTTCCACTGAACTTCTTCTTAAAGGGGAATTTTAAGAGTCCACCTTAAAATTTCTTGCAGACCTGGTTTGGAGGTCACATATTCTTTCAGTTCCTGCCTGTCTTGAAATCTCTTTATCTCTCCTTCTATTTTGAATGAGAGCCTTGGTGGATAAGGTATTCTTGGTTGCATGTTCTTCTCATTTAGGACCCTGAATATATCCTGCCAGCCCTTTCTGGCCTGCCAGGTCTCTGTGGAGAGGTCTGCTGTTTCCCTAATATTCCTCCCCATGAAAGTCAGGGATTTCTTGTCTCTTGCTGCTTTAAGGATCTTCTGTTTATCTTTGGAATTTGCAAGCTTCACTATTAGATGTCAAGGTGTTGAACGGTTTTTATTGATTTTAGGGGGGGGATCTCTCTATTTCCTGGATCTGGATGCCTGTTTCCCTTCCCAGATTAGGAGAATTTTCACTATGATTTGTTCAAATACATATTCTGGCCCTCTGGCCCTTTCAGCGCCCTCGGGAACCCCAATTAAACGTAGGTTTTTCTTCCTCAGGCTGTCGTTTATTTCCCTTAATCTATCCTCATGGTCTTTTAATTGTTTGTCTTTTTTTCCCTCAGTTTCCGTCTTTGCCATCAACTTGTCTTCTATGTCACTCACTCGTTCTTCCACCTCGTTAACCCTCGTCGTTAGGACTTCTAGTTTGGATTGCATCTCATTCAATTGATTTTTAATTTCTGCCTGATTGGATCTAAATTCTGCAGTCATGAAGTCTCGTGAGTCCTTAATGCTTTTTTCTAGAGCACCAGTAGCTGTATAATAGTGCTTCTGAATTGGCTTTCTGATTTTGAATTGTAATCCAGATTTTGTAACTCTGTGGGAGAGAGGGCTGTTTCTGATTCTTTCTTTTGAGGTGAGGTTTTCCTTCTAGTCATTTTGCTCAGTGCAGAGTGGCCAAAAACAATTTGTAGTGGGAAAAGGAGAAAAAGCGAAAGAAGGAAAGAAAAGAGAAAAAGAAAAAAGGAAGAAAAAAAAGAAAAAAGAAGAAAAAGAGAAAGAGAAAGAAAAAAAGGGGAAAAAAGGTGGGGGAAGCAAACAGAAATCAAAAAGAAAAAAAAGAAAAGAAAAAACCACAGGGGAGTATCTTCTGATTCTGTATACTTTTTTTTTTTTAATGATTCTGTATACTTTAAGTCCCTTGACTTCCCCTGGAACTTGTCCGTGCAGCTGGTCTTCTGGGGGAGGGGCCTGTTGTGCTGATTTTCAGGTGTTAGCACTTGGGGGAGCTGCTCTGCCCCCTGCCTGGTGCAGGGCTCAGTGGGGGTTGTTTACTCCGTGAAGCCCCAGGAGGGACAACCCCAGTGGCGGCGGCCAGCCCTGGAGCCCTGGATTCAGCCCCGGCAGTAAGTACAGAGCTCTCAGTCTGCAGGGCCTGGAGGCTCCGGGTGGGGCCGCTGATCTGCTCAGCTGGGGGCAGGAGCGTCCTTGCTGTCCTGGACCCTCCTGGCCTCTGCCTGTCCCGGGAGGAAGTTGCATCCTGGGCTGTGTCCCGGCGCCCTGTGCTCCCGGGCCTGAACTGTTGGATTCGCGCTTCTGGCGGTGCAGCCGCCTCCGCGGAGCCACCACCCGAGCCCCTCCGAGCTGCTCCCGGAGCCGCGCAGCCCCCTCCGCAGAGCCTCTTCCTCTGCCGGAGCCGCCTCAGAGCTGCTCCCGGCCGCGCAGCCCCCTCTGCGCGGAGCCGCCGCCCGAGCCCTTCCAAGCTGTTCCTGGAGCCACGCAGCCCTGTCCGCACAGAGCCTCTTCCTCTACCAGAGCCGCCTCCGAGCTGCTTCTGGCCGCGCAGCCCCCTCCGTGCAGAGCCGCCGCCCGAGCCCCTCCGAGCTGCTCCGGGTGCAGCCGTGCGCGCTGCAGTCTTTTAGGGTGCTCGGCCGCGGGGTATGGCACACTCTCCTGGGCGCGCAGGTGTCTGTTAGTGTCCCAGGGAGCCCGAGGGCATCCCCACCCTCCTGGGTTCCTGCTCTAACTCCCTGCGGGCGCCTTTCCGCCCGGGAAGGTTGGTGCAGCTCCTGCTTCTCCGGGACGGAGCTTTCCTGTCCTGGGGTCACTGGCCCCGGCCTTAGCCCAGCACCTCGCGGGGCCCCTCCCCCTTGGATGCCTTTTGTTTCTTTATTTCTTTTTCCCCGTCTTGCTACCTTGATAGAAGCGCGAACTCTTCTCCTGTAGCATTCCAGCTGGTCTCTCTTTAAATCTCAGGCCGAATTCGTAGATTTTCAGGATGATTTGAAGGTTATCTAGGTAATTTGGTGGGGACAGGTGATTTGGGGACCCTTCTCTTCTGCCATCTTGCCCCTCCCTCAACTATCCATTTTAAATCAGGAAAGTAACCAAAGGTTATTCCCCACGTGATGCTGCCCTGTGTACTTATTTATTTCCACAAACAATGAATCAATGAAATATTAAGTAAACATTATCAAAAAGAACACTGAAAACAAACCACTTTTCTTCTTTTGAACAAAGCCATAATGTGTCTATCCCTGAAGTCTGTAGTTTTTACCACCATATCTCAGAAAACAAATCACTAAGACTTAAGAGGAAGGAAAGGAGAGAAAGAAAACTGATGTCAATTAAGTTGTAAGAGAATGTGATATACTTTCACATTTAAGTCAATTCGTTCTCACAGCCTTGTCACGCAAAGTGGTAAGGTGGTTTTTGTGTGTGTGTGTGTGTACATATATCATGAGATCAGCAAAGTTAACCCAGCTTCTCAAGGATACATGGTTATTACTTTGCAGATCTAGAATTCAAACCCAAATCATCAGATTCCAAATCCATTGTATTTTGCTTGGCATTTCAATGCTCAAAACAGACCAAAAAGAAAGACCTCTTCAGCATGGCAAAATAAGCTGAGAGGGGCTATAATCCAAGTTTATAAAGAGATGTAGGCTATATATTTTGTTAGCTTTGTGTTGTTTTCCAAATTACATATACTGGGACTAGAAAGCTCTTTGAAAATGAAAAAAAAATAACTGAATTTAAGACAATTCAAATGAAGCCCTGCTTTGCACAGAGGCTGGCAAACCTATGAGACTCATTACCCCCAGAATTGGTATAGACTGAAGATAATCGGCTTCATAAAAGATTTATATTAAACTGATAGATGGTAGATTCCTAATGGATAATTAAGGGAATATAGGATATTTGAGAGACAACCCTAACTTTTAAAGTTGTTATCAATAAGGAAAACCGTGCTCTTTTAAAATATGATGTCATATATTGGTACTAGAATCTGATACCACCATCAGAGAGACTCCTAAGGAGTAGCCGGCTAAACCTTGAAAACAACTCTTGGGGATGCCTGGTGGCTCAGTGGTTAAGCATCTGCCTTCAGCTCAGGGCATGGTCCCAGAGTCCTGGGATCGAGTCCCACATCAGGCTCCCCTTGAGGAGCCTGCTTCTCCCTCTGCCTATGTCTCTGCCTCTCTGTGTGTGTCTCTCATGAATAAATATATAAATAAAATCTTTTAAAAAAGGAAAAAGAAAACAACTCTTGGGGTGCCTGGGTGGCTCATTCAGTTGAGCATCTGGCTCTTGGTTTTGGCTTGGGTCATGATCTTAGGGTAATGGGATGGAGCCCTACAATTGCACTCAGCACAAAGTCTCTTGAGATTTTCTCTCTACACTCCCTCTGCCGCTCCCCCTGCTCGTGCTCACTTTCCCTCCCTCTCTCTCAAATAAATAAATACAATGTTTTAAAAAAAGATAAACAACTCTTAATAAAACCTTTATTCTCCAAGGGCAGGGGGTACCTAAATAATGGAATCAACTCTTGGACAGTTCTTGTGTTCTCATGAATTATCCTTAGGTCTTTGGCTATAATCTATGGGCCTCTAACTCCATTCTCTCCAAATACTCCAAATAGCTCAGAGAGAAGGTTTAGCTCTTTGTTCACATTTTTAAGGCAATGTAAGTAAATTATGGCAGTGAACTCAAATATTAGAGTCAAAAGCTCATTGATAGATGTCTCCTACTCAAAGAGAGAGGTGACTGGGGGACAGATTTCCCCCTGGTAATAATCTGGAGATTTCTATTTTGGGCCAAAATGGGGGTTTGAGTGAGAATTCTTTCAATTGCTAAAGCTACAACTGCTGTTCCAATTTGAATCATGGTATGTAGTTGAAAGGTACACCCTTCTCCCCATTACCAAACTCAAAAGCTTTTAGTTACCAATTGATGCAGAAGGTATTACAGAAAATAGTATCCGGCACCCCGGGTGGCTCAGCGGTTTAGCGCTGCCTTTAGTCCAGGACGTGATCCCGTAGACCTGGGATTGAGTCCCACATTGGGCTGCCTGCATGGAGCCTGCTTCTCCCTCTGCCTGTGTCTCTGCCTCTCTCTCTCTCTCTCTCTCTCTCTCTCTCTCTCTCTCTCTTTCTCTCTCTGTCTCTCATGAATAAATAAAATATTTTTAAAAAAAGAAAATAGTATCTTTTTTATTGAAACATAATTTTCTTTTTTAAATTTAAATTCAATTTGCCAAATATAGTATAACACACAGTGCTCATCACATCACATGCCCTCCTTAATGTTCATCACTCAATTACCCCATCTCTCCAACCACCTCCCCTTCAGTAACCCCCAGTTTGTTTCCAAGGGTTGAGTCTCTCATGGTTTGTCTAATAGCTTTTATTTTTTTATGTTTTTAATAAATTTATTTTTTATTGGTGTTCAATTTGTCAATATACAGAATAACACCCAGTGCTCATCCCGTCAAGTCCCCACCTCAGTGCCCGCCACCCAGTCACCCCCACCCCCTGCCCACCTCGCCTTCCACCACCCCTAGCTCGATTCCCAGAGTTAGGAGTCTTTCATGTTCTGTCTCCCTTTCTGATATCTAATAGCTTTTAAAGAAAAGAGGTATGTTGGATAATTGCCACAATAACAGCCTTAGCATTTACTTGTCTAAATATATATAGTAAAACTTCATTATATTGCTATTTTCCCCATTTTGGTGCTCATCTTGCTGCATTTAGAGCAGCTTATCTGCTGCATTCATTCTTATTCACACTAGAAAGTGTGTGCATGGGCATGCACACACACAAAATCACTCATTTCCCATTAGTCCCTGGGAGCAACAGTTAGAAAGGCACCCTGCTATTGAAAGATGTTGCTAATAATAACTTTATGCTACTTCCACCATGTACTTTCAGATTCTATAATTTTTATCAAGGTGTTTATGAATTATTATGTCAAGAAAAAAGTTCAAGTAGCTTTCTCATTTCAGAAGCTATTTCCATAATGGGATATTGACATTGCAACACGGTGACTAAATTCAGAAAAACTGCATGTTTAGGTGGATTTTTCTTTGGCAGTTGGTCATGTTCCTTATGGCTGAGCTTTTCTCTTGAAAACCTTTGGACAAGTGGAAGAAAAAAAAAACATTTGAAAGGTTTTTGGCTTTTATGTAGTAATCACAGCTCCAGCAGCTTCTGACACCCCATCACTGTGATCACTACCAGATAAACAAAAGACTGCTGTGCCTGTTTGCTTTAAAAAGGTGTTTCCCCGTTTCATTTCAATGTCAATGAATAGTGGCGTTTAGGAATACTGTTCACAAGCTCTTATTTTTCTAGTGATATGGAATCTCAATAGAGCATCACACTTAAAAAACTCATTGTCCGTGCAGTTTATAAGGATAATTATTCTAGGTACTAAATAGTTAATATAAAGAAAAATGTTTCTGATTTTTTAAGGCAGAAAAAGAATGAACTTTCACACATTTGGAACCATACCTTAGGAACATTGAATATATAGGGAGAAACATAAAATGGAGAATCCTAGGTCCCATCCATAATATAATAATACTCACTCAGGATGAAATGAGGCAGAGATGTGGAAATTTCCTGCCGGGAATGTTGGAGACAAGTTTCCCTTGGGATGGTAGACTGAACAACCAAATAACCCCTAAAGCCCCACTTTCCATGGTTTATCTGTCTCAGAATCACTTGGGGGAGTTGCTAGAGTCTTGGACTCCATCTCTGACTACTGATTCACAATCCTTGGTATAGAGTTTGGGAATCTGCATTATAATAACCTCCCACGGTGATTTTGATGCACACTGAAATTTGGGAACCACTGCTCCAAAGAAAAGAGCTTTGGACTGAGAATGAGGAAGCCTGGATTCTGGTTCCATTGCTTCCATAACTTTGCTAGGTAACCTTAATCAAATCACATACCCTACCTGTGTCTCAATTAGCTAGTTCTCTATAAAATGAGGAGGTGGAACTAGATGATTTCTATGTTCTCTAAGATTTTTTTTCTTTTAAAATTGAAATACAAAAAATGGGGATCCCTGGGTGGCACAGCGGTTTGGCGCCTGCCTTTGGCCCAGGGCGTGATCCTGGAGACCTGGGATCAAATCCCACGTCGGGCTCCCGGTGCATGGAGCCTGCTTCTCCCTCTGCCTGTGTCTCTGCCTCTCTCTCTCTCTCTCCCTGTGTGACTATCATAAATAAATAAAAAATTAAAAAAACTGAAATACAAAAAATAAATAAAACTGAAATACAATTAACATATAATTTTATATTAGTTGCAGGTGTATATCCTTTAAAATTCTTATAAAATCTATAGTGTAGTTCATATTCTGCCAATCCAGTGATAGACTTTGACTTAGTTATTTAAACTCATTGTCCTTCATTTTCTATTAAAAAAATGTGCTCATAACTTCTGTGAAACATTGGGATACAGGAATGAGAGTCAGCTCTTTTAAATTTTATGATTAAACCAGTTGTTAATTTGTAAAATCATCTGGAAAAAATTTATTTTTTATTACTGTTCTGATTTTATTTTATTTTGTATATTTTTTATTGGAGTTCGATTTGCCAACATAAACATAACACCCAGTGCTCATCCCACCAAGTGCCCCCTCAGTGCCCGTCACCCAGTCACCCCATCCCCCTGCCCACCTCCCCTTCCACTATCCCTTGTCCATTTCCCAGAGTTAGGAGTGTCTCATGTTCTGTCACCCTCACTGATATTTCCCACTCATTTTCTCTCCTTTCCCCTTTAATCCCTTTCATACAGAGAATATAAAAAATAGTGGAAAAATTTTAAATCCGACACTTCCCATCTCAATCATTGCAATAAAAAATAAATAACCTTAGAACACTACCAAGTATGAGTGTAGTTTTCAACATGCAGGGGAGCCAGACTGCAGAAATTTATTACCTTTGAAGTACCCAATAAAGTTATTTTCTACTAATTTCTTTGTAACCAAAAATTCCACAATTCCATTCCATACTGAAGGACAGGATTTAGCATATATCCCTTTTAACTTAGACATGTAATAAAGTAGACATCTTCCATATATAAACTTCATAAAATCAAAGAAAACCATATCAAAACATAACACATAAAGAAATATTTTATTTTAGGGATCCCTGGGTGGCGCAGCAGTTTGGCGCTTGCCTTTGGCCCAGGGCGCGATCCTGGAGACCCGGGATCGAATCCCACGTCGGGCTCCCGGTGCATGGAGCCTGCTTCTCCCTCTGCCTATGTCTCTGCCTCTCTCTCTGTGTGACTATCATAAAATAATTAAAAATTTAAAAAAAAGAAATAATTTATTTTAAAATCAATTAAATAACGTATAGTATATTACTAATTTCAGAGGTAGAGTTTAGTGCTTTATCAGTTGCATATAACACCCAATGCTCATTACAAGTGCCCTTGTTAATGCCCATCACCCAGTTACCCCATTCCCCCAAACACCTCCCTCCAACAACCCTCCATTTGTTTCCTACAATTAAGAGTCTCTTAAAGAAACAGTTTTAAAGTATTCTAAGATCAAAAATTTGAATAACACTTCACAAGGGCTAGGCTGTAGAGAAAGTCACTATTATTCACTGGTGATGAGAATATAAACTAAGGGGAAAAAGGAAAAAAATAAACTAAGGAAAAATATTTTAAGTTTTTTAAAAAGGTTTTATTTGTTTATTTGACAGAGAGAGAGAGAGAACACAAGCAGGGAGAACAGGTAGAGCAGTAGAGGGAGAGGGAGAAGCAGGTTCTCCACTGAGCAGGGAGCCCAATGCAGGGATTTATTCCAGGACCCTGGGATCATAACTTGAGCCAAAGGCAGACACTTAACTGACTGAGCCACCCAGGCACCTCAATATTTTAAGTTTTTATTTCAATTCCAATTAGTTAACATACAGTGTGATATTATTTTTGGGTGTACAATATAGTGATTCAACACTTCCACACAACACCTGGTGCTCACCAAAACATAGGTACACCTTAATCCCCATCATCTATTGACCCACCCACCCACTCACCTCCCCTCTAGTAGCCATCAGGTTGTTTTTTATAGTTAAAAGTCTGTTTCTTGATTTGCCTCTCTCTTTTTTCTCCCTTTGCTTATTTATTTCTTTTTAATTTTAATTTAATTTTTAATTTAAATTCAAGTTAGCTAACATATACTATATTATTAGTATCAGGGGTAGAAATTAGTGATTCATCCGTTGCATTATAGCACCCAGTGCTCATTACATTAAGTGCCCTTCTTAATGCCCATCTCCCAATTACCCCATCCTCCCACCCATCTCTCCTCCAGCAACCCTCAGTTTGTTTCCTATAGTTAAGAGTCTCTTATGATTTGCCTCCCTCTCTGATTTTCTTCTTTTATTTTTTCTTCCCTTCCCCTATGTTCATCTGTTTGTTTAAATTCCACATGAGTGAAATCATATAGTATTTGTCTCTGACATTTCATTTAGCATAATACCCTCCAGTTCTTTCCATGTTGTTGCAAATGGTAAGATTTCATTCTTTTTGATGGCTGAATAATATTTCATTAAATATACATACCACTTCTTTATCCATTCATCAATTGATGAACACTAGAACGGCTTACATAATTTGGCTATTATGAATAATGATTCCATAAACATAGGGATTTATATGTTCCTTTAAATTAGTGTTTTTGTATTCTGTGAGTAAATGCCCAGTAATATAAATCCTGGGTCATAGAACAGTTCTGTTTTAAATTTGAGGATCCTCCAAACTATTTTCCACAGAGGCTGCAACAGTTTGCATTCACACTAACAGTGCAAGAGGATTTCCCTTTCTCCACATCTTCACCAACACCTATTATTTCTTGTGTTGTTAATTTTAGCCATTCTGACATATGTGAGGTGATATCTCATTATGTCTTTGATTTGCATTTCCTTGATGATAAGTGATATTGACCATCTTTTCATGTGTCTGTTGGCCATCTGAATGTCTTCTTTGGAAAAAATGTCTATTCCTATCCTCTACCCATTTTCTAATTGGACTAATCTTTTTTGTGTGTGTGTGTGTGTTGAGTTTTATAAGTTCTTTATATATTTTGTTTTTTTGTGTTTTTTTTAATTTAAATTCAATTTGCCAACATATAACATCCAGTATCTTTATGTATTTTGGATACTAACCCCTATTAATACATCATTGACAAATATCTTCTCCCCTTCTATAGGTTGCCTTTTAGTTTTGGTGCTTCCTTCACTGTGCAGAGCTTTTGATTTTGATGAAGTCCCAATAGTTTATTTTTGCTTTTGTTTCCCTTGCCTCAGAAGACATATCTAGAAAGAAGTTACTGTGGCCAGTGTCAAAGAGGTTATTGCCTATATTCTCTTCTAGGATTTTTATAGTTTCAGATGTGCATTGAGGTCTTTAATCCATTTTTTATTCTATTTTTGTGTGTAGTATAAGAACATGGTCCATTTTCATTCTTTTGCATGACGGTCTCCAGTATTCCCAGCACCATTGGTTGAAGAGACTATCTTTTCCTCATTAGACATTCTATTCTGCTTTGTTGAAGATTAATTGACTATATATTTATGGGTTCATTTATGAGTTTTCTATTCTGCTTCACGGATCTATGTGTCTATTTTTGTGTCAGTATCATATTGTTTTGATCACTATAGCTTTCCAATATAACTTGAAGTCAAATTGTGATGCCTCCAGCTTTGCTTTTCTTTGTCAAGGTTGCTTTGGCTATTCTGGGTCTTTTGTGGTTCTATACAAATTTTAGGATGGTTTGGTCCAGCTCTGTGAAAAATGCTGTGGTATTTTGGTATAGATTGCATTAAATATATAGATTGTTTTGGATAGTATACATATTTGAACAATATTTTTTCTTCCAATCCATGAGCATGGAATATCTTTCCATTTCTTTGTGTCCTCTTCAGTTTCTTTCATCAGCATTTTATAGTTTTTCAAGAACAGGTCTTCCACCTCTTTGGTTAGGTTTATTCTTAGGTATCTTATGGTTTTTGGTGCAATTGTAAATGAGAATGATTCCTTAATTTCTCTCTCTGCTGCTTCATTATTGGTGTGTGGAAATGCAACAGATTTGTGTAGGATAATTTTGTATCCTGTTACTTTACTAAAATTAAAATTACGATTGCCATCGTAAGCCATTGTTTCCTTCTTTATTTTCTGTTTAGATGATCTGTCCATTGGTGTAACTGGGAGGTTAAATCCACTACTATTTTTGCATTATTATCAACTAGCTCCTTTATGTTTGTTATTGTTTTATGCATTTGGGTGCTCCCATATGGGGACATAAATATTTACAGTTGTTAGATCTTGTTGGATTGTCCCCTTTATTGGGATATAGTGCCCTTTTTTGTCTCTTTTCCCAGTCTGTTTTATTTTTTTTGTAAAATTTTATTTATTTATTTATTCATGAGAGACTCAGAGAGAGAGGCAAACACATAGGCAGAGGGAGAAACAGGCCCAATGTGGGACTCGATCCCAGGACTCCAGGATCAAGCCCTGAGCCAAAGGCAGATGCGCAACTGCTAAGCCACCCAGGCATCCCTCCAGTCTGTTTTATTCTTTTAAGATTTAATTTTTTTATTCATGAGAGACTAAAAGAGAGAGAGGCAGAGACACAGGCAGAGGCAGGAGCAGACTCTATGCAGGAAGCTCAATGTGGGACTTGATCCCGGGACTCCAGGATCACACCCTGGGCCGAAGGCAGGCATTAAACCACTGAGCTACCCAGGCGTCCCCTTCCAGTCTGTTTTAAAGTCTGGTTTGTCTGATATACTATTTCTACTGGCTTTCTTTTGACATACAGTTGCATGATAAATGTTTCTCCATCCCTCACTTTCAATCTGCAGGTGTCTTCAGGTCCACAATGAGTCTCTTTGCAACATATAGATAGATGGGTCTTGTTTTTTCATCCACTCTGACACCCTATGTCTTTTTTATTCAGCATTTAGTTCATTTATAAAGTAATTATTGGTAGATATATATTTAGTTCCATTTTATTAGCTGTTTTGTCACTGATTCTGGTAATTTCTCGGTCCTTTCTTGTCTTTGTCCCTTTTGTTTTCTTCTTTGACCTCAAAGAGTCCCCTTTAATATTTCTTGCAGGGCAGATTTGATGTGAAAAATTCCTTTAGTTTTTCTTTGTCTGTGAAACTCTTTATCTCTCCTTCTATTCTGAATGATAACTGTGCTGTATAGAATATTCTTGGTTGCAGACTTTTCCCATTTGGCACTTTGAACATATCATCCCATTCTTTTCTGGCTTACCAAGTTTCTGTTGAGAAGTCTCCAGCTGGCCTTATGGGTCTTCCCGTGTCAGTTAAGGACTTTTTTTTTGTCTTGTTGCTTTTAAGATTTTTTTTCTTTAGTGCTATATTTTGCAAATATACACTGGCCTGCTTTTATTGATTTTGATGGGAGTTCTCAATGCCACCTGAATCTGAATATCTATTTCTTCTCCAGATTTGGGAAGATTTCAGCCATTATTTTCTCAAGTACACTTTCTGCCCCCTTTTCTCTCTCTTCTTCTTTGACTCCTATAATGTGAATGTTATTATGTTTGATGGAGTCACTGAATTCCCTGTCTATTCTCATTTTGCATAAGTTTCTCTGTCCTTTGTTCAGCTTCATTATTTCCATTATTTTGTTCTATGCTGCTAATTCATTCCTCTATTTCTTCTAGCCTGCTGCTCATTGCATCAAGCCTGTTTCCAACCTTATTTATTGCACTCTTCATTTTTATTGATTCTTTTTTAACTCTGAGATCTCTGTAGTAAGGATCTCACTGACGTCTTCTATTCCTTTCTCAAGCCCAGTGAGTATCCTTATGATCGTTACTTTAAGTTCTCCATCAGGCATGTTACTTATGTTTTACCTACATCTCTGGCCATGGCCTTTTATTGTTCTTTCATTTAGGATACAGTCATCTGTCTTGGAGTCTCTGCCTTCTTCTCTGTGTTAGAAAAATAAGTTATGTCTCCTGGTCCTAAAAGTAATGGCCTTATAAATAATAGTTCATGTATTACAAAGGGCCTGACACTTCAGGGAATGTCTCTGGTGTGTGCTGCTTGTTTTCTGCTGTTGTATTTTGCCTGCACTTCCTTCAAGCCAGTCTGTAGATACTCTCTGCCTGCTGTGTGCAGTGTTTGGCTCCTGGTCTGAATGTGGCGAGTTTTAACTAGATGTGTTCTTGTCTGCTTATGAAATGAAACCTGACACATCTTCTGCCAGGACTGAAGTCCTGCAGAACTCTCTGGTCAGGACATGTGGCATGGTCAGGAATTTGTTCTGGTCTTTTGGGGAGGGGCCCACTCTGTTGGGACTAAGGCAAACATGACTGATAAAGGCAGTCCCACCAGAGTGCAAGGGTGAGGGGCTTGGTGTAAGAACGTTAGGCAGCCAGTGTCGATTTTGCACTGCTTCCTGTATGTGGCTTTGTGTTTATGCTAAGGGGAGGAGGAGGGAAATGGCACCATCCAGCTCCTTTGTTCCTGGGGAGGAGTCTCCATGAACCCTGACGAGCAAATAATCTCCCCCTTGTGTATCCCAGGTGTTCTTCAGATCATTGTTTCCATGCTGTCTAATCCTGGTTTGTTTGCCTGCCTTCTCTCCAAAAGCAGCAGTTGTCCTTCAGGTTCTATCCTAGCCAAGCCCACTGACCTTTAAAGCTCCAGGCTCTAAGCCTTGCTGGTTGCATGAACTCACAAAATTCAGCCTCTCTCATTTTCCAAGCTAATGGCTTTGGGGAAACCTTCTCCATGTGCATCCCCCATGTGCTTTTCTCTCTCTTCTCTCTCTCTCTCTCTCTCTCTCTCTCTCTCTCTTTCTCTCTCTCTCTCTCTCTCTCTCTCTCTCTCTCTCTCTCTCTCTCTCTCCCCCCCATCCATCCCTCCCTCTCTCCCTTCTCCATGACCACATTTCTCTCCCCTCCACAGTACCCACAATCCCTTTTCCCCTAAACCATGTATCTGTACTTCCTACCTTCTTTGACATGGCTTCTTCTCTCCCTTTAGTTGTGTAGTTTGTTCTGTCAGTCTTCTTGCCTATTTCTGGGCATTTATGATGATTTAATAGTTGTGTTCATGAATTGAAATGAGCTTAGGGTCCTCCACTCAACTGCGATCTTCTCTCTTCCCCAAATGAATTTTTACTATAAAGATAAACAGACTTCCAATATGTGGGATGATATACATGGAACTTCAATATCCTTATTCTGCCATGACCTGAAACCACCAGGGAGATGACAGTGTAACAGACCCTTATAGGTACCTTACTTGATCTGTGAAAGGAGTGTTGGAGCAGGTGATGTCCAGGGTCCCTTCCAACAACAGTCTTACTATCTGTACCACTCCAGCACTGATCACAGGACTTGGCAAACCACAATTCAGTGAGTGGCCATATGGAACTTCTGGTGCCCATCCATGGAGCATGGAGGATGCATGGGAGGATGCATGGTAGAGCAGCAGCAGGAAGGAGGCAGCGGACTGGCATGTGGGAGGTCAGTAGGTTCAGTGTGAGCAAGATCCCCATGCTCCCCTCATGTGAGTGTTCCCCTCATGGTTCTGCCCTGCAATGCTTGGGCATGCCTGTCCTGAATACTACCTGAGTGGCCCTGTCCCAAATATCACCTGAGTGGCCTTATGGAACCTTATGGTTACTCTACACCAAAAAATAAACAAACAAACAAAACTTTTTTTAATGGCAATTTGACATTATCTACCAAAAGGCTTATGTTTGGGCCTAGCAATCCCACTTTAAGGAATTGACCCTATAGATTTAGTACATGTGCTAATGACATATTTACAAAGTTTTTTTTTACAGCATTCTTTGTTTTAGCAAGAAAAGAGGGAGAAACAAAATTTTCATCAGAAACACTTTGGTTAAATTAGGCCACATTGATGCAGTGAAAACACATGCAGCTTTTTTTAAAGGATTTTATTTATTCATTCATGAGAAACAGAGAGAGAGAGAGAGAGAGAGAGGCAGAGACACAGGCAGAGGGAGAAGCAGGCTCCATGCTGGGAGCCTGACGTGGGACTCGATTCCAGGTCTCCAGGATCACACCCTGGGCTGAAGGCAGCACTAAACCATTAAGCCACCCGGGCTGCCCCCCATGCATTATTTTTAAAGGAGAATGAGGAAACTTACTCTTTGCAAGTTATACTAAATAGAACGATCTCCAACTTACAGAAAATGAAATTTGTACAAAACTGTGTATATAATACTACTGTTTGTGTGAAAAAAGTTTCAGCGCTTTTATATGTATAAAATCTACAAGTGTACAGAATAAAGTCATGAAACTGAGATTTGTTGCTTCCAGGAAGGAAATTTGGTGGCTGAGGGACAGGGATGGAAAGGAAACTTTTACTGTATGCTATTTTATGCCTTCAATTTTTGAATGTTGTGAATGTATTATCTTTCAAAAGAAATACATTGAAAAAAATTTTAAATATGACAAAAATTCCATATTTGTATTGTGTTCATATATTTATATAAAGAGATAAAAATCAGAAGGTTTGGGATGATATATACCAAACAGCAAACAGGTATTAATGCCTTTAGGAGGAGGAAGTGGGAGGCTCGATGTATATGTGTGGTAGGTTTTACTTTTTACTTTAAATTTCTTGAATTTAAAAATGAGATTTCATAATTACACAAATTAGGCACTTAAAAAAGGACTTGCACCATAAAATTAGGAACATTGGACCAAGAGAGTACAGGTTTTTCAATTCAGCCATATATGTATAAAGTGCTCAGCCCTATTAACTTGTCCTTGAGTTATCATTCCCTTGGGTCTTTCTGATGGACTGAGATAATAACACCTCGCCATACAAGGACTTACAATGAAATAGTGAAATGACCATCAGTCTTATAATGGCCTCTGTAGAATAGTGAAACTTTTGATATCAAAAGTGCTATAAAAAGAGTATAAAAAGATAAGCTATGGACCAACTTCTACAACTATTGCAATGATACAACTCACAATTCGAAAGTATATAATCTGAAGATACTGTCATGTTTTATTAGTTTAACAAAGTTGAAAGTATCTGGTCTGTACATAATGACCTTAACCATGTTGATGCTGCAAGTGAAAGTTCATTGTCATCTTTATACTAAGTTTATTGGTATTTTTAATGTAAAATTAGGACTGCAGATTATTCCTCCACCAGTCTTAGTCCAGGAATGAAGCTCTAACCAGATGCAGTTATGCAGTCATGTGGAACCTTGCTTTCTAGTGCTGGAAAAGATGTCTCTCATTACTGGCTTCAATAAATATGAGTCCAGACTGCTCACAAAAAATAAATATGTAGTCTTTGAGGCTACTGAAAAGATCTTGCAGTTTATAGACAGTAATACTGTGTTTAAGACCAGATTACATTAGATAATAGGTGTATCACTTTGGATAGTCAACTTCTCCTGATGGTTAACCAACTTTCCCTATCCTATTACCTATCTCACAAAGTTATTGAAACAATAAAAATATATAATATCATGAAATCACGTTGTAAACTCTATAGTGTTGTGCAAATATTATCATTATCATCTTTTAGCAACTAAAATGGCAGAGATAATAAGTGGCTATGGGAGCTTCCCTCACATTGTTTTAAAAAAACATTTCCCCTTTATTTTTATAATCACATGGCAACTTTAAAAACATGCAACTTCCAGAAGGTCTCACTGAAAATTTAGCACTGTAACTTTTTCTATCACTGCATGGGAAAAAAGGTAAGAATTAACATTTTATAATAATACTAGAAAATACTTGGTAATAGGAAAACAAAACCAAAATTTGTTGTTTAGTGTTATGTCTTTCTGAACCCCTAGATATAAACAAAAATGATAGTATAAACAATGAATTTTTTCTCTTAAATTTCAGTTATCTACCTCATATTCTACCATGCCATCTTTGTGTTCTTTACCTGGACCTACTGGAAGTCCATATTTACACTCCCACAACAGCCAAATCAGAAGGTAAGAATACTGGTTGCTTCCTAAAGGCTAAAAAACAGGAAGGCAGAAATGCAAAAAAGCAAATAACTTTCATTTACAGGAGAGATTAGGGTAATCTTTAAGAAGGACTCTTAATGATAAAGGTAAATTAAGGGTAGGATACTCTATTGCAAATTCACTGGCCATACATACTTGAAGACTAAGAAACCACTATTTTAATTAGTGATATAATTATTTTTAAAAAATTTTACTTCAATTCAATTTAGTTAACAGATACTGTATTATTATTTTCAGGAGTACAATTTAGTGATTCATCACCCAGTAGCACATATCACCCAGTGCTCATCCCATCAAGTTCCCTTCTTAATACCAAGTACCCAGTTTATACCATCTCCCCACCCACCTCCCCCCCCAGCAACCCTCAGTTTGTTTCCTATAGTTAAGAGTCTCTTATGGTTTCTCTCCTTCTCTATTTTTATCTTCTTTTAATTTCTTCTCCCTTCCCCTCTGTTCAGCAGTTTTGTTTCTTGAATTCCACATATGAGTGAAATCATATTGTATGTGTCTTTTTCTGACTGATTTTGTTTAGCATAGTACCCTCTAGTTCCATCCACATCATTGCAAATGGTAAGATTTCATTCTTTTTGTAGGCTGAGTAATAGTCATATATATACCACATCGTCTTTATCCATTCATCTGTCAGTGGATATCTGGGCTTTTTCCATATTTTGACTACTGAAGACACTGCTGCTATAAACACTGGGGTGCATGTACCTCTTCAAATCAGTGCTTTTGTATGCTGTGGATAAATATCTAGCAGTATAATTGCTGGATTGTAGGATAGTTCTATTTTTAACTTTCTTTCTTTTTTTTTTTTTTGTTTTGTTTTGTTTGTTCCTCTTTTTCTAGTTTCTTTAGATGGAAAGTTGGTCCCTTGAGATTTTTCTTGCTTCTTGGTCTTTCCAGATTTTTTTTCTTGTTGACTTTTGGTTTCATAGCGTTATTGTCAGAAAAGATGAGCAGTGTAACTTTGATCTTTTTGAATTTGTTGATACTTGTTTTGTGGCCTAATATGTAATCTGTTCCGGAGAATGTTCAATGTGCACTTGGAAAGAATGTGTATTTTGCTGTTTGGTTTTTTTTTTTTTTTTTTTTTGCTGTTTTAGGATGGATTGCTCTGAACATATATCTGTTGAATCTCTCTGGTCTAGTGTGTCATTCAAAGACACTGTTTTCTTGTTGATTTTCTGTTTGGATGATCTGTGATCAATATCAGTGGGGTGTGAAAATCCCCTACAATTACTATCTATTACTTCCTTTATGTTTATTATTGGCTACTTTAAGTATTGAATGCTCCCTTGTTGGGTGTATAAATATTTACAATTGTTATATCTTATTGGATTCTCCCCTTGATTATTATATAATATTCTTCTTTGTCTCTTGTTACAGTCCTTATTTTAAAGTCTTTTTTTCTGATATAAGTATTGCTATCCTGGCTTTCTTTTCACATCCATTTGCCTGATAAATGCTTATCCATCCCCTCAATTTGTATCTGCATGTGTCTTTAAGTCTGAGATGAGTCTCTTATAGGCAGCATATAGATAGGTCTTTTTTTTAGATAGGTCTTTTTTTTATTTTAATTTATGATAGTCACAGAGACAGAGAGGCAGAGACACAGGCAGAGGGAGAAGCAGGCTCCATGCATCGGGAGCCCGATGTGGGATTCGATCCCGGGTCTCCAGGATCGCGCCCTGTGCCAAATGCAGGCGCCAAACCGCTGCGCCACCCAGGGATCCCCTAGATAGGTCTTTTTTAATCCATTTTGTCACCCTATGTCTTTTGATTGGATCATTTAGTCCATTTACATTCAAAGTAATTATTGATAGGTATGTATTTATTATAACCATTCTGTTACTTGTTTTATCATTTTTGTAGTTTTTTTCTGTATCCCTTTCTTACCTTGCTCTTTTCTCTTATGATTAGTTGGCTTTCTTTAGTGATAAACCTTGATTCCTTTCTCTCTATCTTTTGCATATCTATTACTGTTTTTTTAATTTTTGGTTACTATTTGGATTATATATAAGATCTTCTGTATATGGTGGTCTATACTAATTTGATGGTTGGTTAAATTTGAACCCATTCTTGACTTCTCTCCTCCTCACTTTTTAAGTATATGGTGTCACACTTTACATTCTTTTATTTTGGGAGTCCCTTTACTGATTTTTACACATATACTTACTTTTACTACTTTTGTGCTTCCTACTTTCCTTACTCTTGCTTGTGGTCTTTCCTTTCCACTCAAAGACTCACCTTTAAAATTTCTTGCAGGACTGATTTAGTCTTTATGAATTCTTTGAACTTTTGTTTGAGCAAACACTATCTCTTTATATTATGAATGATAGCCTTGCTGAATAGAGTATTCTTGGCTGCAAAATTTTCCCATTCAGCACTTGAATGTATCATGCCGCTCTCTTCTTGCCTGCAGGTTTCTGTTGAAAAATCAGCTGATAGCCTTATGAAGGTTCCCTTTTATGTAACTGTCTTCTGTTCTCTTGTAGCTTTTAAAATTCTGTTTCTCACTACTTTTTTTGCCATCTTATCTTGATGTGAACCTCCTTGGGTTGATTTTATTGTGGGATCTCTCTACCTCCTGAATCTGGATTTCTGTTTTCTTCCTCAAATTCAGGAAATTTTAGGCTATTACTGCCTCAAATAAATTTTCTTGAGTTGATCTTGATGTGAACCTCCTTGGGTTGATTTTATTGTGGGATCTCTCTACCTCCTGAATCTGGATTTCTGTTTTCTTCCTCAAATTCAGGAAATTTTAGGCTATTACTGCCTCAAATAAATTTTCTTCCCCTTTTCTCTCTTCTTCTGGGATCCATATGGGATCAAATGTTATTATACTTTATAGCACCACTGAGCTCCTTAAGTCTATTCTTGTTTTGCACATTTTTTCCTCTCGCCTACTTCAGCTTGATTACTTTATATTACTCTCTCCTCCAGATCACTGACTCATTCTTCTGCCTCATCCAGTCTACTATATATTCCATCTAATATATTTTAAATTTCATGTATTGTATTCTTCATCTCTGGTTCTTTTATGTGTGCTCTGTATCTTTCATAAGGGTCTCACTGATGTCTTCCACTCTTCTCAAGCCCAATGAGTATAATCATTTCTTTAAACTATCAGGCAAAAAAAAACTATCAGGCAAATTACTTATCTGTGTTTCACTTTGGTCTCTTACTGTAATTCTGTTATTTTTTTTGGGACATACTCCTCTGTATCCTCATTTGCCTTACTCTCTGTATCTGTTTCTCTGTGTTAGGAAAGACAGATCTGTCCCCTGCACTTGAAAGTAATAGCCTTAAGGAGAAGAGTCCTATAGTGCCCTACTGTGCACTATCCCCTGTTCAGAACCTGGCACTTCAGGGATGTCTCCTATGTGTAATTCACACACTCTGCCACTGTGACTAAGCTACCTTTTCCCCTCAGTCCTGTCATCCCTATTGGTTCTTTGCCTTTTGTCAGTAGCTCTTTCTCCCTGTGGTGCAGGGCAATATGAGGATGCCTTGAGCTTAAGTTAAGTCAGAACAGGCATTTGCCAGAGATGCAATAGCATGTAACTTCTGGGTGCTTTCCCCATGTTGTCCCTGAGAAGCCTTCACTGGTGGGCAAAGCCTGAAGTCAGACCAATAGTCTGCTTCTAGCCATCTGCTGAGACCTTAGTCCAAGTGGTGTTTGTGGTTATCTTTCCCTCTCTCCTAAGGCACACACTTTGGTGTGCTGCTAGCCATTATAGGAGCTGCTTGCACACTACCAGACCTGTGGCATCATCCTGTATGGGCTTTGGCCAAAAGCATATTGAAGAGTGCACATCTACTGGAGCACCATGGGGGAAGGAGGTATTGGTTGGTGTCACTGTGTTGACAGCAAACTTTGTGTGCCTGTGGTCCTCTGTGGGAGGGGCCCTGCAGTGACAGACTGAGATGGGGTATCTGGAGCAGTGAACTGGCAGAAGCAATGCATGGAGGATTTAAGTGGCACTGCTAGCAATTTACATAGCAAGTCCAACTCTAGTGCTGGGGAAAGAAATGGCATCTAGCTCCTTTGTTTCTGGAGTTGTTTGTTAGTTCTGTCCCTCCAGGACATGCTCTGAGATTAATAAATAACTCCCTCCCATATGTCCCAGGCACCTTTCAAACTGCTGCTTCTATACTGTATCTTCTCAGGCTGTTTATTGCGCTGTTTATTTAAGGGTAGGTACTCAGTTTCTTCTTGTCCACCAGCTCTTCCAGAGCTGAACCTGCTGATTTTTAAAAATTTCAGGTTTTAAGTCCTGAAGTTATAAGAGTTCATGAAATTTGGCCCCTCTGGTTTTTAAAGGCAAATGATATGCGGGTTTTGTATTCTCTGTGCAAACTTCCTAGTGTGGGGTTTGTTTCACTCCCCTTTTCATGCTTAAGCCTTCCTTCTCTCCCGCAGACAGTCTCAGGAGCCCCTTTAGTTCCTGACTGTGTCTCCACCCTTCCTACCCTATTTGACATGGCCTCTTCTCTGCATTTAGTTGTGGAGTTTATTCTGCCAGTCTTCAGGTCATTTTCCAGGTTATTACACTGATGTGAGTGTTATCTAGTTTATCTGCGGGAAGAAGTGAGCCTAGGGTCCTCCCACTCTGCCATCTTCCCTGAAAGCCCCTTTATCATCTATTTTTTATGCTATCTATAAGCAACTCCCTTTATAACCAAAGGTAAATAGACTGAAAGTGAAAGGATGGAAAAAGTTATTCCAAGCAAGTAGTAATTTTAAAAGACCAAGGGTAGGTATACAATATCACATGAAAAAGGGCTTTAAGCCAAAAAATATTACAAGATACAAAGAAAAAAAGACCATATTAGTGATGTCAGAAATATGGCAAAGTAGAAAAGACAGCCTTTTTCTTACCACAAAAACAAACAGACAGACAGTATGTTTGAATGAAAACAACACTGGTAGAGCTCAAGAGTCTAATTAAGAACATGCAACCACACAATAAAATAAAAAAAGGAGAATAATCTCACAGAAGGATTACTGGGGAAAGCAGCATGGCTGGGACATCTGGAAAAGACTAAGAACAAAGAAAATGGGCAAAGGTTATCAGTATCAGCCATGTGGCAGGTAACAATAAAGTTCCCAGTGTCCTGCTCAATGGAGGAACCTTGCAGTTTTTACCTCTGAGGACCTCAACACTCCCAAGGCAGCCACAAATTCCCACTTCTTTTATAGCAGAGCACTCCATAATGTTTGTTGTGTGGGACCGACCCCAGCAGCCTGCTCTGCAGATGATACTGGCAGCTTTTGCAACTGAAGTAACCAACAGCTATCACCACCACAGATTCCCTATAGAGTGAGACACTGCTGAGAACTTCATATGAAACAACCACTGTTGTGCCACACCATACCAGGTCTGCCATCCCCCTCCCTGCCAAACCTGTGCTTGCCCTAGATCCTAGAGCCATGGCCACTTCATGTGCACCTGCACAACAGACCCCAGCTTCACAACCACTGAATGCACACTCATGCTCCAGACCCTGACTCAATGGCCATTCTTCATGCACCAGCACCTCCAAAACCAGAGCCACCAACACTGCAGGGTATCCCATATCCTAGACTCTGAGACACTATCATTTCATACACACCTGTACTCTGGACCCTGGTTCCATGGCCACTCCTCAAGTACTCACAGGAATTGCAGCACTGCTGCAGCGGGTACACCAGCCCTCTAGAACTCAGGTCCACAGCTGCTCCACAAGTGCTGAAACTTAGGACACCCAAGCTACTGCCATAGCAGGCTCATCCATGCATCTCACAAGCCACTCCCTGGACCCTTGCTTTGTAACTGCTCTGTGAGTTCTTTCACAAAGGGTGATGGGGTCATTTCAACAGCAGGAGTACCTGTGCCTCAGATCTCAGAGCCTCTGTAGCTTTGTGCAAGCCTGTGCTCTGCTCCCCAGCTCCATGGCTGTTCTGCAAGGACCTTACCTCACACACCATTACCAACACTACAGTAGGGGTTCTTGTACCCCAAGCACTAATACTACCACTACCCCAGACCCCAGAGCAACCCTAGGGGCTTCATGCATGCCTCCACCCCAGATTCTGGCTCCATTGCTACTCCATGGGCACCCATGCATAAAACATCATTGACATAGCCATTGTAAGTGTGCTCACAGGCTGAATCCAGGGACTGGAAAGATCCTCTCAGCCATGACTTCCACCATGGGAGGAAAAGAGACCAGGAGGCCCCAAGCGCCTTCACCACTGAAGACCCCAACAGCCCTCACTGCCACTGCAGACACCTGTGGGCTTGACCACCAAACACCCCTTTAATGTATTCTGATTCTGATGACAGGTAACAGAGGTGCACAGGGACCATGCTACTGCATCTACTCTGGAGCTAGAACTGCCTCATCCCACCCATCAAGCACCCTTGCACCAATCTACAGGTGATGGTCTTTCTTCACTGAAACCAGTCCATATAGTCTGGAAAAGATGACAGCTCCATCAAATATGCACATAAAAGCTCAAGGAAAAATGACACCATTCAAGGAACAATATTCCAATAACTACCTGCAAAGAAATAGATACCTATTAAAAAAACTACCTCAAAATAATTGTTTTAAGGAAGCTCAGTAAACAGTAAGAGAACACAGATAAATAGCTTAACAAAATCAAGAGTACAATATATAAACAAAACAAGAAGTTAAACAAAAATAAACCATAAAAAAGAACCAAATAAAAAAAAAAGAACCAAATAGAAATTCTGGAGCTAAAGAACACAAGGAAATGAAAAACAATAGAGACAATATTGACAGCATTCTTAATCAAGCAGAAGAAAGAATCTACAAACACAAAGACAGGTCCTTTGAAATTACCCAGTTAAGGGAACTGAAAGAAAAACAAATGAAATAGTAAAGACAGCTCATGGAACCTGTAAGACACTATCAGGCATAAGAATATATGCATTATGGGAATAAAAGAAGGAGAAGAAAGGGGAAGAAAGCTTATTTAAAAAAATAATGGTTGAAAACTTCCCAAATTTGATGAGACATATGGACATTCAGATATATGAAGGCCAAAAGTCCCCAAATAGGTTAAACCAAAAGAAGAATTCACCAAGACACATTATTTTTTTAGAGAGGAGACAGAGCATGCACAAGTTAGGGAGAGAGGGGTAGAGGGAGAGAGAGAATCATAAGTAGGATCCATGCCCAGCACAGAGCCCAACATGGGGTTCATCTCACAACCCTGAGTTCATGACCTAAGCTGAAATCAAGACTTGGATGCTTAACTGACTAAGCCACCCAGGTGCCCCCACCAAGACACGTTATAATCAAACTTTAAAAAATCAAAGACAGGGTGCCTAGGTGGCTCAGTTTGTTAAGCATCTGCCTTCACCTTGGGTCATGATCCCAAGGTCCTGAGATTGAGCCCCACATCTTGCTCTCCCTCTGCCTCCTGCTCCCCCTGCTTGTGCTCTCTGCCTATCAAATACATACATATCTTTAAAAATCAAAGACAAAGAATTCTGAAAGCAGCAAGAGAAAATAGGTTAGTTATTTTCATGGGAACCCCTATAAAGCTATCAGTGGATGTCTCAGCAGAAACCTTGTATATCAAGACTTTGTAGGATGATATATTTAAACTCCTGGTAGAAAAAGAAAAAATGATGGACCAAGATTGCTTTACTTAGCAAAGCCATCCTTTAGAAATGAAGGAGAGATACTTTGCCATCGAGCAAAACCTGACAGAGTCCATCACCAGGAGAACTGTCTTACAAAAAAAGTGTTGAAGGGGGCTCCCTGGGTGGCGCAGCGGTTTACCGCCTGCCTTTGGCCCAGGGCGCGATCCTGGAGACCTGGGATCGAATCCCACGTCGGGATTCCGGTGCATGGAGCCTGCTTCTCCCTCTGCCTGTGTCTCTGCCTCTCTCTCTCTCTCTCTGTGACTATCATAAGTAAATAAAAATTTTAAAAAAAAGTGTTGAAGGGAGTTCTTCAAGCTAAAATGGAAATATTCTGATTAGTAATATGGACACATATGAAAGTAAATAAAAATCATGGGTAATGGTTACTATATAACCACTTAAAATACTACAATACTGTAATGGTAGTGAGTAAATCACTTTTAACTCTAATATAAAGGTTAAAAGACAAATCATTAAAATAGCCATAAAAATATAAAATAACCATAGCTAAAATAATTATTAATGAATATACCATGAAAAGGTGTAAATTGTGAAATCAAAACCATAAAATACCGAGGGGAAGAGATAGGGTGACATTTTTGTATGTATCCAAAGTTGCCTTCTGACTAGCTTCAGATAGAATAATACAAATGTGTTTAATGAAAGGTCAATGGTAACCACGAATTAAAAAATGAACTCAAGGGACACCTGGGTGGCTCAGTTGGTTAAGTGTCTTCCTACAGCTCAGGCCATTATCCCAGGGTTTTGGGATTGAGCCTTCACTGGGCTTCCTGCTCAGCAAGGAACCTGTTCTCCCTCTCCCTCTGCTGTTGCCCCTGCTTATGCGTGCACTCTCTTTCTGTGTCAAACAAATAAATAAAATCTTCAAAAATATAAAAATAAATTCAAGCAGATACACAAAAGATAAAGAAATAAAAGCACACCACTACACAAAACATCAAATCACAAAAGAAAATAGCAAGGAGAAAAAGAAACAAAGAAACTACAAAACAGCCAGGAAACAATTAACAAAATGGTATAGTACATCCTTACCTATCAGTCATATAACTGTGAATAGATTAAATTCTCCAACCAACAGGCATCGAGTGGATGAATGGATTTTAAAACAAAACACAACTACATGCTGCATGTAAGACAATCACTTCAGATTTATGGATACACATAGGCTGAAAGCAAAGGAATACTAAAAGATATTCCATGCAAATAAAAATCAAAAGCAATTAAGGGTGCTATACTATAGCAGACAAAAGAGACTTTAAGTCAAAAACTGTAACAGGAGAGGAGGGGCAACGTGGCGGAAGAGTAGGGGCCCCAAATCACCTGTCCCCAACAAATTCCCTAGATAACCTTCAAATCATCCTGAAAATCTACGAATTCGGCCTGAGATTTAAAGAGAGAACAGCTGGAATGCTACAGTGAGAAGAGTTCGCGCTTCTATCAAGGTAGGAAGACGGAAAAAGAAATAAAGAAACAAAAGGCCTCCGAGGGGGAGGGGCCCAGCGAGGAGCCGGGCTGAGGCCGGGGCGAGTGTCCCCAGGACAGGAGAGCCCCGTCCCGGAGAAGCAGGAGCTGCACCAACATTCCCGGGGGGGAAAGGGGCTCGCAGGGAGTTGGAACAGGACCCAGGAGGGCGAGGATGCCCTCGGATTCCCTGGGACACTAACAGACACCTGCGCGCGCAGGAGAATGCGCCGAACTCCCTAAGGGCTGCAGCGCGCACGGCGGGACCCAGAGCAGCTCGGAGGGGCTCGGGCGGCGGCTCCGCGGAGGGGGCTGCGCGGCCCGGAGCGCAAATCCAACAGCGCAGGCCGGGAGCACAGGGCGCCGGGACACAGCCCAGGATCCGGCCTCCCCCTGGGACAGGCAGAGGCCGGGAGGGCCCAGGACAGCAAGGACGATCCTGCCCCGAGCTGAGCAGATCAGCGGCCCCGCCCCGGAGCCTCCAGGCCCTGCAGACGGAGAGCCCCGTAGTTCCTGCGGAGGCTGAATCCAGGCTTCCAGAGTTGCCATAGCCAACTGCGGCTGTTCCTCCTGGGGCCTCACGGGGTAAACAACCCCCGCTGAGCCCTGCAGCAGGCAGGGGCAGAGCAGCTCCCCCAAGTGCTAACACCTGAAAATCAGCACAGCAGGCCCCTCCCCCAGAAGACCAGCTGGACGGACCAGTTCCAGGGGAAGTCAAGGGACTTAAAGTCTACAGATTCAGAAGATACTCACCCGTGTTTTTTTGTTTTTTTCTTTTTTCTTTTCTTTTTGATTTCTGATTGCTTCCCCCCCTTTTTTCACCTTTCTTTCTTTTTCTCTTTTTCTTCTTTTTTCCTTTTTTTTCTTTTTCTTTTTTCTCTTTGTCTTTTCTTCCCTTCTCTCTCTCTCTCTCCTTTTCCCAATACAACTTGTTTTTAGCCACTCTGCACTGAGCAAAATGACTACAAGGAAAACCTCACGTCAAAAGAAAGAATCAGAAACAGCCCTCTCTCCCACAGAGTTACAAAATCTGGATTACAATTCAATGTCAGAAAGCCAATTCAGAAGCACTATTATACAGCTACTGGTGGCTCTAGAAAAAAGCATTAAGGACTCACGAGACTTCATGACAGCAGAATTTAGATTCATTCAGGCAGAAATTAAAAATCAATTGAATGAGATCCAATCCAAACTAGAAGTCCTAACGACGAAGGTTAACGAGGTGGAAGAACGAGTGAGTGACATAGAAGACAAGTTGATGGCAAAGACGGAAACTGAGGAAAAAAGAGACAAACAATTAAAAGACCATGAGGATAGATTAAGGGAAATAAACGACAGCCTGAGGAAGAAAAACCTACGTTTAATTGGGGTTCCCGAGGGCGCCGAAAGGGACAGAGGGCCAGAATATGTATTTGAACAAATCCTAGCTGAAAACTTTCCTAGTCTGGGAAGGGAAACAGGCATTCAGATGCAGGAAATAGAGAGATCCCCCCTAAAATCAATAAAAAACCGTTCAACACCTCGACATCTAATAGTGAAGTTTGCAAATTCCAAAGATGAAGAGAAGATCCTTAAAGCAGCAAGAGACAAGAAGTCCCTGACTTTCATGGGGAGGAATATTAGGGTAACAGCAGACCTCTCCACAGAGACGTGGCAGGCCAGAAAGGGCTGGCAGGATGTATTCAGGGTCCTAAATGAGAAGAACATGCAACCAAGAATACTTTATCCAGCAAGGCTCTCATTCAGAATGGAAGGAGAGATAAAGAGCTTCCAAGACAGGCAGGAACTGAAAGAATATGTGACCTCCAAACCAGGTCTGCAAGAAATTTTAAGGGGGACTCTTAAAACTCCCCTTTAAGAAGAAGTTCAGTGGAACAATCCACAAAAACAAGGACTAAATAGATATCATGATGACACTAAACTCATATCTGTCAATAGTAACTCTGAACGTGAATGGGCTTAATGACCCCATCAAAAGGCGCAGGGTTTCAGACTGGATAAAAAAGCAGGACCCATCTATTTGCTGTCTACAAGAGACTCATATTAGACACAAGGACATCTACGGCCTGAAAATAAAAGGTTGGAGAACAATTTACCATTCAAATGGTCCTCAAAAGAAAGCAGGGGTAGCCATCCTTATATCAGATAAACTAAAACTTACCCCGAAGACTGTAGTGAGAGACGAAGAGGGACACTATATCATACTTAAAGGATCTATGCAGCAAGAGGAATTAACAATCCTCAATATATATGCCCCGAATGTGGGAGCTGCCAAATACTTAAACCAATTAATAGCCAAAGTGAAGAAATACTTAGATAATAATGCACTTATACTTGGTGACTTCAATCTAGCTCTTTCTACCCTCGATAGGTCTTCTAAGCACAACATCTCCAAAGAAATGAGAGCTTTAAAGGATACACTGGACCAGATAGATTTCACAGATATCTACAGAACTTTACATCCAAACTCAACTGAATACACATTCTTCTCAAGTGCACATGGAACTTTCTCCAAAATAGACCACATACTGGGTCACAAATTGGGTCTGAACCTATACCAAAAGATTGGGATCTTCCCCTGCATATTCTCAGATCATAACGCCTTGAAATTAGACCTCAATCACAAGAAGAAGTTTGGAAGGACCTCATACACGTGCAGGTTAAGGACCATCCTGCTAAAAGATAAAAGGGTCAACCAGGAAATTAAGGAAGAATTAAAAAGATTCATGGAAACTAATGAGAATGAAGATACAACTATTCAAAATCTTTGGAATGCAGCAAAAGCAGTCCTGAGGGGGAAATACATCTCAATACAAGCATCCATTCAAAAACTGGAAAGAACTCAAATACAAAAGCTAACCTTACACATAAAGGAGCTAGAGAAGAAGCAGCAAATCGACCCGACGCCCAGCAGAAGAAGAGAGTTAATTAAAATTCGAGCAGAACTCAACGAAATTGAGACCAGAAGAACTGTGGAACAGATCAATAGAACCGGGAGCTGGTTCTTTGAAAGAATTAATAAGATAGATAAACAAGTAGCCAACCTTATTAAAAAGAAGAGAGAGAAGACTCAAATTAATAAAATCATGAATGAGAAAGGAGAGATCACTACCAACACCAAGGAAATACAAACGATTTTAAAAACATATTATGAAAAGCTCTACGCCAATAAATTAGGCAATCTAGAAGAAATGGACGCATTCCTGGAAAGCCACAAACTACCAAAACTGGAGCAGGAAGAAATAGAAAACCTGAACAGGCCAATAACCAGGGAGGAAATTGAAGAAGTCATCAAAAACCTCCCAAGACACAACAGTCCAGGGCCAGATGGCTTCCCAGGGGAATTCTATCAAACGTTTAAAGAAGAAATCATACCTATTCTACTAAAGCTGTTTGGAAAGATAGAAAGAGATGGAGTACTTCCAAATTCATTCTATGAGGCCAGCATCACCTTAATTCCAAAACCAGACAAAGACCCCACCAAAAAGGAGAATTACAGACCAATATCCCTGATGAACATGGATGCAAAAATTCTCAACAAGATACTAGCCAATAGGATCCAACAGTACATTAAGAAAATTATTCACCATGACCAAGTAGGATTTATCCCCGGGACACTAGGCTGGTCCAACACTCATAAAACAATCAATGTGTGATTCATCATATCAGCAAGAGAAAAACCAAGAACCATATGATCCTCTCATTAGATGCAGAGAAAGCATTTGACAAAATACAGCATCCATTCCTGATCAAAACTCTTCAGAGTGTAGGGATACAGGGAACTTTCCTCGACATCTTAAAAGCCATCTACGAAAAGCCCACAGCAAATATCATTCTCAATGGGGACGCACTGGGAGCGTTTCCCCTAAGATCAGGAACAAGACAGGGATGTCCACTCTCACCACTGCTATTCAACATAGTATTGGTAGTCCTAGCCTCAGCAATCAGACAACTAAAAGACATTAAAGGCATTCAAATTGGCAAAGAAGAAGTCAAACTCTCCCTCTTTGCCGATGACATGATACTGTACATAGAAAACCCAAAAGCCTCCACCCCAAGATTGCTAGAACTCATACAGCAATTTGGTAGCGTGGCAGGATACAAAATCAATGCCCAGAAATCAATGGCATTCCTATACACTAACAATGAGACTGAAGAAAGAGAAATTAAGGAGTCAATCCCATTGACAATTGCACCCAAAAGCATAAGATACCTAGGAATAAACCTAACCAAAGAGGTAAAGGATGTATACCCTAAAAACCATAGAACACTTCTGAAAGAAATTGAGGAAGACACAAAGAGATGGAAAAATATTCCATGCTCATGGATTGGCAGAATTAATATTGTGAAAATGTCAATGTTACCCACGGCAATTTACACGTTTAATGCAATCCCTATCAAAATACCATGGACTTTCTTCAGAGAGTTAGAACAAATTATTTTAAGATTTGTGTGGAATCAGAAAAGACCCCGAATAGCCAGGGGAATTTTAAAAAAGAAAACCACATCTGGGGGCATCACAATGCCAGATTTCAGGTTGTACTACAAAGCTGTGGTCATCAAGACAGTGTGGTACTGGCACAAAAACAGATGCATAGATCAATGGAACAGAATAGAGAACCCAGAAGTGGACCCTGAACTTTATGGTCAACTAATATTCGATAAAGGAGGAAAGACTGTCCACTGGAAGAAAGACAGTCTCTTCAATAAATGGTGCTGGGAAAATTGGACATCCACATGCAGAAGAATGAAACTAGACCACTCTCTTACACCATACACAAAGATAAACTCAAAATGGATGAAAGATCTAAATGTGAGACAAGATTCCATCAAAATCCTAGAGGAGAACACAGGCTACCCCCTTTTTGAACTTGGCCACAGTAACTTCTTGCAAGATACATCCACGAAGGCAAAAGAAACAAAGGCAAAAATGAACTATTGGGACTTCATCAAGATAGGAAGCTTTTGCACAGCAAAGGATACAGTCAACAAAACTCAAAGACAACCTACAGAATGGGAGAAGATATTTGCAAATAACATATCAGATAAAGGGCTAGTTTCCAAAATCTATAAAGAACTTATTAAACTCAACAGCAAAGAAACAAACAATCCAATCATGAAATGGGCAAAAGGCATGAAGAGAAATCTCACAGAGGAAGACATAGACATGGCCAACATGCACATGAGAAAATGCTCTGCATCACTTGCCATCAGGGAAATACAAATCAAAACCACAATGAGATACCACCTCACACCAGTGAGAATGGGGAAAATTAACAAGGCAGGAAACCACAAATGTTGGAGAGGATGCGGAGAAAAGGGAACCCTCTTCCACTGTTGTTGGGAATGTGAACTGGTGCAGCCACTCTGGAAAACTGTGTGGAGTTTCCTCAAAGAGTTAAAAATATACCTGCCCTACGACCTAGCAATTGCGCTGTTAGGGATTTACCCCAA
This sequence comes from Nyctereutes procyonoides, assembly GCF_905146905.1. Taxonomy (NCBI): domain Eukaryota; kingdom Metazoa; phylum Chordata; class Mammalia; order Carnivora; family Canidae; genus Nyctereutes; species Nyctereutes procyonoides. Next base: position 57,561,100 of record NW_026575125.1, on the reverse strand, counting down.
AGATTCAGATGCAATGAAACGCCGGGACACCTGCACCCTGATGTTTCTAGCAGCAATGCCCACAATAGCCAAACTGTGGAAGGAGCCTCGGTGTCCATCGAAAGATGAATGGATAAAGAAGATGTGGTTTATGTATACAATGGAATATTACTCAGCCATTAGAAACGACAAATACCCACCATTTGCTTCAACGTTGATGGAACTGGAGGGTATTATGCTGAGTGAAGTAAGTCAATCGGAGAAGGACAAACAGTGTATGTTCTCATTCATTTGGGGAATATGAATAATAGTGAAAGGGAATATAAGGGAAAGGAGAAGTAATGTGTGGGAAATATCAGAAAGGGAGACAGAACATAAAGACTTCTAACTCTGGGAAATGAACTAGGGGTGGTGGAGGGGGAGGAGGGCGGGGGGTGGGGGTGAATGGGTGATGGGCACTGAGGGGGACACTTGACGGGATGAGCACTGGGTGTTATTCTGTATGTTGTTAAATTGAACACCAATAAAAATTAATTTATTAAAAAAAAACTGTGACAGGAGAGAAAGAAGATAATTATATAATGATACAGGGTTAAATTCATCAGAAGGGTATAAAATTGTAAATATATATGTACCCAACACTGGAGCATCTAAACATACAAAGATTGGCATAACCAAGGTGAGAAATTGACAGCAATACAGTAATAGGGGACCTCAGCACCCCATTTTTATCAATGCATAGATCATCCAGACAGAAAATTAATAAGGAAAAAGCAAATTTGTATAACACTATAAACCAAATGGACCAAAAAATATATACAAAACTTTCTACTAGCAACAGAATAATATGTTTTTTCCTCTTCACACACAGAACATTATCTAGACTAGATTATCTACTTGACAAAAAAACAAATACTAAATTTAAGAAAATTGAAATCATATTAAGGATAATTTCTGATCATAACTTCATGAAACTAGAAATCAATAACAGGATGAAAACTGGAAAATTTATATGTATCGGGAGAAGACAGTACATTTCACAACTCATTTTACAAGGATGGCATTATCATGATAACAAAGCCAGTCAAAGCCATTACAAGAAAAGAAAACTACAGGCCAATATCCTTGGTGAACATAGATGTAAAATCCTTAACAAAATACGAGGAAACCAAGTTCAACAGCATATTAAAAAGATCATTCATCATGGCCAAGTGGGATTCATACTCAGGATACAAGGATGGTTTGACATATATAAATCAATAAATGTGATACACCATATTTACAAAATGAAGGATAAAAATCATATGATGGTCTCAATAGATACAGAAAAAGCCTTTGACCAATTTTAACATCATTTCATTATTTAAAAAAAAAAAACTCGGGAAGCTGAGAAGATGGCGGAGGAATAGAGGTCCTCAACTCACCTGGCCCCACCAACTTACCTAGATTACTTTCAAACCATCCTGAAAACCTACAAATTCGACCTGAGATTTAAAGAGAGAACAGCTGGAACACTACAGAGAGAAGGGTTTTCACTTCTAACAAGGTAGGAGGGTGGAAAAAAAATTTTTTTAAAGTCAAGTGGGGCAGCGGCCTCGTGAGGAGCCGGGCTAAAGCCCAGCGGCCAAAGCTTCCGGACAGGAAAGCCTAGTTCCAGAGAAGCAGGAACTTTAAAAAATCCCCACTGGATTCTTCCAGGATGGAAAGGTGCTTAGCAGGGAAATTAAGCCGAATAGCAGGAGGGGCAGTGGAGCCTTCGGTTTCCCAGAGTCACTAATACAGGAAGTGCACCCAAGGGGAGAGAGCGCTACAGACTGTGGGCCAAACTCGGTAAAGGGCTGGAGCGCGCACCCGGCGGGACCTCGGGAGGAGCCCGTCAGTCAGGCTGGGACTCCGGGTGGAGGGGGCTGTGCCCTGCTGCCTTCAGGAGCTGTGCCTCCGAAGCACGATTCCAGCAGCACAGGCCTGGGATTCCAGCACGCCCTGTGGACACAGCCAACGATCTTGCACTCCCCCGGGAAAGGTGGAGGCGGGGAGGGCACAGGACAGCAAGGACTCTCCTGCGCTGGGCGCCCCCAAGCTGTGAAGATCACCACACCTGCAACGTCCTGGGAGCATCTAAGCAGGTGCAGACTGAGAGACTGGTAGTTACTGCCGGGAGCTGACTCCAAAGCTGGAGACCTGGCCACTGCCATTGTTGTTGTTCCCCCTTGTTTCACTGTGTGCCTGGGAGGAGCGGAGACACCAGGGGACAGACACCTCATGGGGTAAACAGCTCCCACTGAGCCCAGCACCAGGCAGGGGGTGGAGCATCTCCCCCAACTGCACACGCATGAGAATCAGCACAGCAGGCCCCTCCCCCAGAAGACCAGCTGGAAGAACAGGGGAAGAGCAAGTTCTTGACCAAGCAGCACTAGAAAGCTCCAGAGGAAGTCGAGAGATTTACAATATATACAACCAGAGGGTACCCCTCCTATTTTTTTCCTTTTCTTCTTTTTTCCAGTAAAACTCATTTTTATATCGCACTGTAAATTTCCAACTTTTTTTTCCCTTTTCCTACCTTAACTACGATATTTTACCACCTCTTCATTTTTAAGATTCTTCCTTTGTGACTTTCATATTTCTACAATTACAGGTCCTAGATATATTTTCCACTTCTAGATTCCCTTCACCATACTCAATGTAATTTTGGGAGATATACAAGATATGGGTTTTTTGTTTTCTCTGCCTCATTTTGTTATACAATGGTGGAAGTTAATACCTTCTAAAACATAACCGCATGCACCCAGAACCAACTGGTATATGGTGCTCGTTCATTCTGTGAAATTCATCATTCCCATTCTGCTCCACTCTTTTACCTAGGTTTTGGTGGTCAATGTTGGGGCCTTCTATAAGTATTTCTGGTTTATATAAACTCAGGACAGAGCATCTTCTAACATCTTCTAACGTACAGAACTTAATATACTCAGAAACAAGGGGATCACCCTCTAGAACCCCTCAGGTAAACTACATTCTCCCTCCACTACAACTTCCTCACCACCACCGTCTCCCAGCTCCCCCTTTTTCTTTTCTTTTCCCTTTTTCTTTCTCTTCTTTTTTGGGATTCTTGGCCTTTTATTTTATAACACCTTGTTTTAAAATATGTTTTTCACTTTAGAGATCCTTTTGTTTTATAACATTCTTTGTTTTCAATTTCTGGTCTCTGACCTCATCAGAATCATCTAGGGTGAAATTTACTTAGGCCATGATTGATGTTCTTGACTCAGTCTGCTTATACAGCCAATCTGCACTGAGCAAAATGACTAGAAAGAAGAACTATCCACAAAAGAAAGAATCAGAAACCATACTCTCTCCCACAGAGTTACAGAATTTGGATTACAACTCGATGTCAGAAACCCAAATCAGAAGCACAATTATAAAGCTACTTGTAGCTCTGGAAAAAATCATAAAGGATTCAAAAGACTTCATGACTGCAGAATTTAGATCTAATCAGGCCAAACTTAAAAATCAATTAAATAAGATGCAATCCAAACTGGAGGTCCTAACAACGAGGGTTAATGAGGTAGGAGAACCAGTGAGTGACACAGAAGACAAGTTGATGGCAAGGAAGGAAGCTGAGGAAAAAAGAGAAAAACAATTAAAACACCGTGAAGGAAGATTAAGGGAAATAAATGATAGCCTCAGAAGGAAAAAACTAGGTATAATTGGGGTTCCAGAGAGCGCCAAGAAGTCCAGAGGGCCAGAAAGCATATATGAACAAATCATAAGTGATAATTTCCCTAACTGGTGGAAGAAAACAGGCATTCAGATCCAGAGGATAGAGAGATCCCCCCGAATCAATAAAAACCCTTCAACAGGTTGACATTTAATAGTGAAACTTGCAAATTCCAAAGATAAAATCTTTAAAGCAGCAAGAGACAATTGATCCCTAACTTCAATGGGGAGAAATGTTAGATGAACAGCAGACCTCTCCACAGCGACCTGGCAGGCCAGAAAGAGCTGGCAGGATATATTCAGGGTCCTAAGTGAGAAGAACCTGCAGCCAAGAATACTTTATCCAGAAAGGCTCTCATTCAGAATAGAAGGAGACATAAAGAGCTTCCAAGATAGGCAGAAACTGAAAGAATATGTGACCACCAAACCAACTCTGCAAGAAATATTAAGGGGGACTCTGTAAAAGAAATAGGAAGCCCAAAGAAATAATCCACAAAAACAGGGACTGAATAGGTATCATGATGACACTAAATTCATATATTTCAATAGTAACTCTGAATGTGAATGCACTCACTAAATTCATATATTTCAATAGTAACTCTGAATGTGAATGCACTAAATGATCCCATAAAAAGATGCAGGGTTTCAGACTGCATAAAAAAGCAAGACCCATCTATTTGCTGTCTACAAGAGACGCATTTTAGACCTAAGGACACCGCCAGCCTGAAAATGAAAGGTTGGAAAACCATTTACAATTCAAATGGCCCGGGATCCCTGGGTGGTGCAGCGGTTTGGTGCCTGCCTTTGGCCCAGGGCACGATCCTGGAGACCCGGGATCGAATCCCACATCGGGCTCCCGGTGCGTGGAGCCTGCTTCTCCCTCTGCCTGTGTCTCTGCCTCTCTCTCTCTCTCTGTGTGACTATCATAAATAAATTAAAAAATATTTAAAAAAAAAACAATTCAAATGGCCCTCAAGAGAAAGCTTGGGTAGCAATCCTCATATCAAATAAAGTATATCCCAAAGACTGTAGTAAGACATGAAGAGGGACACTGTATTGTACTTAAAGGATCTGTCCAACAAGTGGACCTAACAATCGTGAATATTTATGCCCGGAATGCGGGAGCTGCCAAGTATATCAATCAATTAATAACCAAAGTAAAGACACTTAGATAATAATACATGTATAGTAGGAGACTTCAACACGGTATTTTCTGCAAATGACAGATATTCCAAGCACAACATCTACAAGGAAACAAGAGCTTTCAAGGATATACTGGACCAGATGGATTTCAGAGATATATACAGAACTTTGCATCGGAACGCAACTGAATACACATTCTTCTCAAGTGCACATGGAACTTTCTCCAGAATAGATCACATACTGGGTCACAAATCAGGTCTCACTGATACCAAAAGACTGGGATTCTCCCTTGCATATTTTCAGACCAAAATGCTTTGAGCCTTGAACTCAATCACAATAAGAAATTTGAAAGAAACTCAAAAACGTGGTTAAAGAGCATCCTGCTAAAAGATGAAAGGTTCAACCAGGAAATTAGAGAAGAATTAAAAAGATTCATGGAAACTAATGACAATGAAAATACAACTGTTCAAAATCTTTGGGATACAGCAAAAGCAGTCCTAAGAGGGAAATATATCTCAATACAAGCATCCATCAAAAAATTGGAAAAAACTCAAATACACAAGCTAATCTTGCACCTAAAGGAACTGGAGAAAGAACAGCAAATAAAACCTACACCAAGCAGAAGAGAGTTAATAAAGATTTGAACAGAAATCAATGAAATAGATTCCAGAGGAACTGTAGAACAGATCAACAAAACCAGGAGTTTGGTTCTTTGAAAGAATTAATAAGATAGATAAACTATTAGCCAGCCTTATAAAAACAAAAGAGAAAAGACTCAATAAAATCACGAATGAGAAGGAGTGATCACCACCAATACCAAGGAAATACAAATGATTTTAGAAATGTATTATGAGCAGTTATATACCAATAAAGTAGGCAATCTAGAAGAAATGGATGCATTTCTGGAAAACCACAAACTACCAAAAGTGGAACAGGAAGAAAAAGAAAACCTGAACAGGCCAAAAACCAGGGAGAAAATTGAAGCAGTCATCAAAAACCTCCCAAGACACAGAAGTCCAAGGCCAGATGGCTTCCCAGGGGAATTCTATCAAACATTAAAGAAGAAACCATACCTATTTTACTAAAGCTGTTTGGAAAGATAGAGACAGAATACTTCCAAACTCGTTCTATGAGGCCAGCATCACCTTAATTCCAAAACCAAAGACCGCAAGAAAAAGGAGAATTATAGACCAATATCCTGATGAACACAGATACAAAAATTCTCAACAAGACACTAGCCAATAGGATCCAAAAGTACATTGAGTATATTATTCATCATGACCAAGAGGGATTTATCCCAGGGATGCAAGGTTGGTTCAACACTCATGAAACAATCAATGTGATAGATCATATCAGCAAGAGAAAACACAAGAACCATATGATCCTCTCAATAGATGCAGAAAAGGCATTTGACAAAATCAGCATCCATTCCTGATCAAAACTCTTCAGAGTGTAGGGATAGAGGGAACATTCATCAGAATCTTAAAATCCATCTGGGAAAAGCCCACAGCAAATATCATCCTCAATGGGGAAAAACGAAGAGCCTTTCCCCTAAGAACAGGAACATGACAGGGAAGTCCACTCTCACGACTCCTATTCAACATAGTACTAGAAGTCCTAGCCTCACCAACCAGAAAACAAAAAGAAATAAAAGGCATTCCAATTGGCAAAGAAGAAGTCAAACTCTCCCTCCTCCCAGATGACATGATACTGTACATAGAAAACCTAAAAGACTCCACCCCATGATTGATAGAACTCATAAAGCCATGCAGCACTGTGGCAGGATACAAAACCAATGCCCAGAAATCAGTGGCATTTCTATACACTAACAATGAGATTGAAGAAAGAGAAACTAAAGAGTTAATCCTATTTATAATTACACTCAAAAGCATAAGATGCCGAGGAATAATCCTAACCAAAGAGGTAAAGGGTCTATACCCTAAAAACTACAGAACACTTCTGAAACAAATTGAAGAAGACACAAAGAGATGGGGAAATATTCCATGCTCATGGATTAGAAGAATTAATATTCTGAAAATGTCTATGCTCCCCTGGGCAATATACACGTTCAATGCAATCCCTGTCAAAGTACCATGGACTTTCTTCAGAGAGTTGGAACAAATCATCTTAAGATTTGTGTGGAATCAGAAAAGACCCCAAATGGCCAGGGGAATATTGAAAAGAAAACCAGAGCTGGGGGCATCACCAGGCCGGATTTCAAGTTGTACTACAAAGCCCTGATCATCAAGACAGTGTGTACTGCCAAAAAAAAAAAAAAAAACAAAACAACAACAACAACAAAAAAAACCAAAACCAAAAACAAAAAAAAAAAGAGAGACACATAGATCAAAGGAACAGAACAAATAACCCAGAAGTGGGCTCTCAACTCTGGTCAACAAATATTCGACAAAGCAGGAAAGACTATCCACTGGGAAAAGGACAGTCTCTTCAATAAATGGTGCAGGAAAATTGGACAGCTACATGCAGAAGAATGAAACTAGACCATTTCCTTACAGCATACACAAAGATAAACTCAGAATGATGAAAGATAGAAATGTGGGACACGAATCCATCAAATTCCTAGGCAACACAAGAGAACAGAGGCAACACCCTTTTTGAACTTGGCCACAGCAACTTCTTGCAAGATACATCTATGAAGACAAGGGAAACAAAGCAAAACTGAACATTGGACTTAAATCAAGATAAAAATCTTTTGCACAGCAAAAGAAAGTGTCAAGAAAACTAAAAGACTACCTACAGAATGGGAGAAGATAATTGCAAATGATATATCAGATAAAGGGCTAGTATCCAAGATCTATAATTAACTGATTAAACTCAACAGCAAAGAAACAAACAATCCAATCACGAAATGGGCGAAAGACATGAACAGGAATTTCACCAAAGAAGACATAGACATGGCCAACAAGCACATGAGAAAATGCTCCGCATCACTGGCCATCAGGGAAATACAAATCAAAACCACATTGAGATACCACCTCACACCGGTACGAATGGCGAAAATTAACAAGACAGGAAACCACAAATGTTGGAGAGTATGTGGAGAAATGGGAACCCTCTTGCATTGTTGGTGGGAATGTGAACTGCTGCAGCCACTCTAGAAAGCTGTGTGGAGGTTCCTCAAAGAGTTAAAAATAGAGATACCCTTTGACCCAGCAATTGCACTGCTGGAGATTTACCCCCAAGATACAAATGCAGTGAAAAGCTGAGACACCTGCACCCCAATGTTTATAGCAGCAATGTGCACAATATCCAAACTGTGGAAGGAGCTTCGGTGTCCATTGAAAGATGAATGGATAAAGAAGATATGGTCTATATATACAATGGAATATTACTCAGCCATTAGAAACAATAAATACCCATCATTTGCTTCAACGTGTATAGAACTGGAGGGTATTTGCTTAGTGAAATAAGTCAATTGGAGAAGGAGAAACATATGGTTTCATTCATTTGGAGAATATAAAAAAGAGGGATTAAAGGGGAAAGGAGATAAAATGAGTGGGAAATATCAGAGAGTGTGACAGAACATGAAAGACTCCTAACTCTGGGAAACGAACAAGGGGTAGCGGAAAGGGAGGTGGGCAGGTGGATGGGGTGACTGGGTGATGGGCACTGAGTGGGGCACTTCACCAGATGAGCACTGGGTGTTATACTATATGTTGGCAAATCGAACTCCAATTTAAAAATATACAAAAATAAACTCTCATCAAATTAAAGGGAACATACCTCAACAGCATAAGGCCATATATGATAAAACCACAGCTAATATCATATTCAACCATGAAAATCTGAAAACTTTTTCTCTAAGATCAGGAACAAGACAAGCATGCCCACTCTTGCCACTTCTATTCAACATAGTACTGAAAGTGCTAGGTAGAGCAATTAGGAAAGAGAAAGAAATAAAGGCACACAAATCAAAAAGGGAACGGTTTTTTGTTTTTAGATGACATGATCTTACTTATGGAAAACGCTAAAAAATACACAAGAAAAACCTTTTAAATTTTTTTTTATTTATGACAGGCACACAGTGAGAGAGAGGCAGAGACACAGGCAGAGGGAGAAGCAGGCTCCATGCACCGGGAGCCCGATGTGGGATTCGATCCCGGGTCTCCAGGATCGCGCCCTGGGCCAAAGGCAGGCGGTAAACCGCTGCGCCACCCAGGGATCCCCAGAAAAACCTTTTAGAATTAATAAATAAATTCAATAATGTTGCAAGGAAAAGAGAAAAGGACATAGATCAGTTGTATTTCTATACCATAAATACAAACTATCCAAAAAAAAGTTAAAACAATTGCATTACAATAGCATCAGAAAGGATAAAATACTTAGGAATAAATTTAACCAAAGTTTTGACGGGACTATACAAGATAAACTACAAACAATGATGAAAGAAATTGAATAAGGCAATTAAATGGAAAGATTTCTTATGTTCATGAATTGGAAGAATTAACATTGTAAAAAAGTCCACACACCCACAGCTATCTACAGATTCAGAGCAATACCTCTCAAGATTCCAATGCCATTTTTTACAGAAATATGAAAAACAATCCTAAAATTCATTTGAAATCATTAGAGATCCTAAATAATTAAGGCAATTTTGAACAAGAAAAATAAAGCTGGAGGCGCTACACTTCCTGATTTCAAATTACATTATAAATTTATAGCAATCAAAACAGTATCATACGGTCATAAAAAGAGACACATAGACCACTAGGAGAGAGCTCAAAATAAGCCTATGCATATGCAATTAATCTTTAACAAAGTTGCCTAGAATACCCAATCGGAAAATGATAATCTCTTTAATAAATGTGCTGGGAAACTTGGATATTCACATGCAAAAGAAAAATTGGATCTTTATCTCAGAAAAATTCATTTAAAATGAATTAATGACTTGGGCAGCCCAGATGGCTTAGTGGTTTAGCCCTGCCTTCAGCCCAGGGTGTGATCCTGGAGACCCGGGATTGAGTCCCATGTTGGCTCCCTGCGTGGAGCCTGTGTCTCCCTCTGCCTGTGTCTGTACCTCTGTGTGTGTGTGTGTGTGTGTGTGTGTTCCATGAATAAATAAATAAAATCTTTAAAAAATAAAATAAGATGAATTAATGACTTAAACAAAACACCTTAAACCATAATAATCCTAAAAAAAGAAAGAGGAAAATTCTTTGACAATGGTCTTAGTGTAATATTTTGGATTTGACACCAAAGCTACACATTACAAAGGCAAAAATAAACAAGTTGGACTACATCAAACTAAAAAGTTTCTGCATAGCAAAAGTAACAACAAATACAATAGTAAGGCAATCTATGGAATGGGAGGAAATATTTGTAACTATTTGATAAGCAGTTATTATATAAAATATATGTGTAACTCATACAACTCAATAACAGTAGTAGTTACTGTTAATAATAATAATAGTAATAGCCTTATTAAGAATGGTCAAAGACCTATATAGATGTTTTTAAGAAGAATGTACAAATGGCACACAGGTACATGAAAAGGTACCCAACCTCACTAATCATCAGAAAAATGTAAACCAAAACCAAATCCTCACAACTATCAGGATTGCTATTATCAAAAAGTCTAGGCATAAACAAGTGTTGGTGAGGATGTGGAAGAAAGGGAATCCTTTTTCACTGTTTGACAGAATGTAAATTGCTACCGCCGTTATGGGAAACAATATCAAAGTTCCTCAGAAATTAGCAATAGAACGGTGTAACATATGATCAAACAATCCCACTTCTAGTTATATATCCAAAAGATATGAAAACAGGTTGCTGAAGAGACATATGCACTCCCATGTTTAATGCAGCATTGTTTACAGTCATAAATATATAGAAACAACCTATTTGTTCATCAACAGATGAGTGTATAGAGAAAATATGGGATATATGTTTAATTGAATATTATTCAGTCTTTAAAAATAAAGAAATCCTTCCATTTGCAACAACATGGATATACCTGGAGGACATTATGCTAAGTGAAATAAGCCAGACACAGACAACTAATGCATTATCTCACTTATATGTGAATCTTTAAAAAAAAAAAAAAAGGTCAAACTCATTGTAATAAAGCAGAATGGTGGTTATCAGGAACTTGGAGGTGGGGCTTAGGGGAAATATTGGCAAAAATATACAAAATTATAGCTATAAAATGAATGTTATGGAGACCTAATGTATAGAATGGCAACTATAATTAATAATTAGTAATATTGTATAATTAAAGTACTAAGAGAATAATTTCAAGTGTTGTACCACAACAAAAATCTTAACTCTGTGAGGTGACAGATGTTCATCAGCTTGATGTGGTAAGCATTTCATAATTTATATGTATATTAAAACATCACATGACATACCTTAAATATATCCAATTTTTATCCACCAGCCATATCTCAATAAAGCTGGAAAAAATAAAATGAATAAAATATTTAACTCAAAGAAAAAGAGAGGTGGACATTACATACTGATAAGATAGTCAATTCAGCAAGAACATGCAGCAGTTATAAACATAGAGTGTGACCCAAAATACAGGAAGTAAAAACACCCAGAATTGAAGAAAAAAATATACAGTTCTACAATAATTGGAGATTTCAATAACCCATTTCCAATAATGGATAAAACACCTAGATAGAAGACCAATAAGGAAATGGAGGATTTCATAACACTGTAAACCAACTAGATGTAACACACATGTATAGAATACTCCACCCCAAAATAGAACATACACTCTTCTCATGAGCAAACAGGACATCCTCCAGTATAGACCCTACGTTAGGATGCAAAACAAGTCTCAATAAATTTAAAGATAGTGATCATATAAAGGATTTTCTCTGACTTTAGTGGAGTGAAACTAGAAATCAATAACTTAAGGAAAACTATAAATTTACAAATTTGTGAAATTAACTAAAAAATCATAAGGGAAATTTAAAAAATACTTTGAGGTTCAATGAGAAACAACATACCAAAAATTTTAGGATGCAATAAAGCGGGGTTCAGAGGAAAATTTATATCTATAAATACTTATATTATAAAAGGAGTAATATGTCAATTCAATATTCTTTACACCTTAAAGAATCAGAAAATGAAGAGCAATCTAACCCCAAAGTTAGCAGCAGTAAATAGTGAGGAATGGAGCAGAGATAAAACCAAATATAGAATAGAAAACAATAGAAATAGTAAAAACAAAATTAGGAATTTGAGACGATTGACAAAATTAAGAAACTTTTAGCTAGACTGAACAAAGAGAGATAGGACACAAACTACTAATATCAGAAATTAAAGTGGGACATTACTACAGACCTAACAGAAACAAAGAATAATAATAGTACGAGGGATTGTGCACCAACAAATTAGAAACCTAGATGAAATGGAAAAACTCCTAGAAATACACAAACTACCAAAACTGACTCAAGAAGAAAATATTTTTTAAACTTGTATATACATAAAATATGTAAAGAGATTAATCAAAAAATAATCAACAAAGAAAAGCTCAGGACCAGATGGTTTCACAGGTAAATTCAATCAGAAGAATTAACATGAGTCCTTCTTAGAATCTTCCTAAAAGAGAGACAGACAGACAGGCAGGCAGACAGACAGAAAGAGAAGTGAGGAACACTTTCTCTAACCAATCCAAGTAGGCAAGAAAAAAAAAATAAAGGCATCCAAATTGGACAGAAAAAAGGTAACATTACCTCTGTTCACAGATAGTATGGTCTTACATGTAGAAAACTCTAAAGATTCCCCAAAAAAACCTATTGGAAGTGATAAATTAACTCAGCAAAATTGCAGGATACAAAATCAACACACAACAATTAGTTACATTTCTATATACTAACAATGAATAATAAGAAAACAGTTACATTTACAATATTATGAAAAAGAAAAATACTTAGTAATAAACTTCATCAAGGAGGTGAAAATCTTCTACACTGAAAGCTATAAAAACTGTTGCTAAAAACAACTAGATACAAATAAATGGAAATACAGCTCATGTTCATGGATTAGAAAAGTTAATATTAAGAATGTCATTACTATCCAAAGTAGTCTACAGATTTGATGCAAGCTCTATCAAAAGCACAATGATTTTTTTTGCATAAATAGAAAATTCCATCTTAAAATTCATATGAAATCTTAAGGGACCCCCAAATAGCCAAAATAATATTGAAAAAGAACAAAGTTGTAGGTGTCACTTACTTGTTTCTAACCTTACTACAAATAATCATTTGATTACATTTGATTACTACAGTAATCAAAACAGGATGTTACAGACACAAAGGCTAATGGAATAGAAGAGCCTACTAATAAATTCTTACATATATGGCAGATGATTTTTGAAAAGGATGTCAAGACCATTCAATGGAGAAAATATGGTCTTTTCGACAAATGGTAGTGGCAAAATTGGACATGCACATGCAAAATAATGAAGTTGGACTCAGACCTTACAACATATAAAAAAATTAGCTCAAATGGATTAAGTACCTACACCTAAAAAGCTATGAAACCTTTAGAAAAAAAACATGGGTGGGTTGCCTGGGTGGCTCAGTTGGTTTAGCATCTGCCTTCAACACAGGTCATGGTCCCAAGGACCCTGGGATGGAGCCCTGAGTTGGGCTCCCTGCTCAAGGGGGCATCTGCTTCTCCCTCTCCCTCTGCTCCCACCCCATTCATGCCCTCTCTCATGTGTGCTCTCTCATAAATAAATAAATAAATAAATAATCTTTAGAAAAAAACATAGGGAATAAGTTTCATGACATTGGAGCTGGAAATGATTTCTTGGATATAACATCAAAAGCAGAGGAAACAAAAGTAAAAGTAAATTGGGCTACATTAAAGTTTAAACTTCTGGACATTAAAAAACACAACCAACAGGGTGAAAAGACAACCTATGGAATGGGAGAAAATGTTCACAAATTATATACTCAATAAATGTCGTTTATCCAGAATATTTAAAGATTCTTCCCACTCAACAACAAAAAGACAACCCAACTAATAAATGGGCAAATGATTTGACTAGACATTTCTCTGAAGAATCTATGTGAATGGCCAACAAACACATGAAAAGATGACTGACATCATTAGTCAATAAAGAAATGTAAACTGATTACAAGAAATACCACTTCACATCCACTAAGAAGTCCAAAATGTACGTACATACAGAAAAGAGAGAAAAGGAAGGAAGGAATGGAACAGCTGTTAATGTGGATGTGAGAAACTCTGAATACTCATACATTGCTATTGTGAATGTAAAATGGTACAGCTGGTATAGAAAACAATTTTTCAGTTTCTTACAAAGCTAAACATAAAGTTGTCTTGTGACCTAGCAACTCTATTACTAGGTATATGCTCAAGTTGAAAACGTGTTCAAAAGTTATACACAGGGATCTCTGGGTGGTGCAGCGGTTTGGCGCCTGCCTTTGGCCCAGGGCGCGATCCTGGAGACCCAGGATCGAATCCCACATCGGGCTCCCAGTGCATGGAGCCTGCTTGTCCCTCTGCCTGTGTCTCTGCCTCTCTCTCCCTCTCTCTCTCTCCCTCTCTCTCTCTCTCTGTGACTATCATAAATAAATAAAAACTTTTTAAAAAGTTATATACAATTGTCCATAGGGCACTATTACCTATAGCCAAAAGATGCAATATCCATCAACAGATGAATGGATAAACCAAGGATGGTATGTCCATAAATGGAGTATTATCCAGCCAATAACAAAAAGTGCATCACTGATACATGCCACAGACAGCATGGATGAACCTTGAAAACATTATGCTAATTGAAAAACACCAGACACTAAAGACCACATATTTTTTGATACCATTTGTATGCAATATCCAGAAAGGAAAGAAACCTAATGAGGTGGAAAGTAGATTAATGGTTGCCAGAATCTGGGGATGAGGGAAGTAAGAAATTACTGCTTAATACATATGGGGTGTCCTTTTCGAGGTGATGAAAATATTCTGGAACTAGATAGTAGTGATGGCTGCCCAACACTGTGAATGTACTAAATACCACTGAATTGTACGCTATGAAATGTATACTTTAAAATGAAATTTTAGGGCACCTAGGTGGCTCAGTCATTTGAGCATCTGCCTTCAGCTCAGGTCATGATTCCAGGGTTCTGGAATGGAGCCCTACATTGGGGGGGGGGAGCAGTCCCTGCTCAGCAGGAAGTATGCTTC
Source organism: Nyctereutes procyonoides (assembly GCF_905146905.1). NCBI lineage: Eukaryota > Metazoa > Chordata > Mammalia > Carnivora > Canidae > Nyctereutes > Nyctereutes procyonoides. The sequence goes on along the minus strand of NW_026575125.1, from coordinate 57,546,079 downwards.
TCCCTCTACCCTTCCTGCCTGCTTGTGATCTCTCTTTCTTTCATGCTTTATCTCAAATAAATAAATAAATAAAAATCTTAAAAAAATAAAATGGAATTTTATGTTATGTGGATTTTATCTCAGTATAAATAACTGTCTCCTTCACACTATTTAGAAAGCTTGTAGGCCAACAGAAAGGCTGAATGGTTGGGAGTTTTGTAGGACTAAACTGGGTGGAATGATAGTAAGATTTAAATAAGAATTGCAAATTTCTAACACCTAAGACTACATCTTCATCATTTTTAATTGGTAAAAAAAAAAGGTGAGTCTTTGGGGCCTATTTCATAGCCATGATATTTATTTCCCTAATACCAAATACATCCCAATCTATCACCAATTGCCCACCCAAAATGTGTTTACTGGTTAATTGCATTCTAATCCTCAAAATGACATGTTTAGTACCAGATAGGGCATCCAGAGATGACATCTTATTCCAATCCAAAGCTTACTTGTTGAATAACCACAAGGTTTTCATCATATACTAGCAGTAACAACTCTGCCTCTGCTTTTCAAGCAGGTGCAGTATGCCACACAAAAGTTATATTCCCAAGGTCAGCCCCCAAATTAAAGTGCTTCCCCAATTTTTATTTATCAAAATAAAAAATAATTGTTTAGGGGCACCTAGGTGGCTCAGTGGTTGAGCCTTGGCTCAACCTTGCCTTTGGCTCAGGTGGTGATCCCAGGGTCCTGGGATTGAATCCCATATTGGGCTCCCTGCAGGGAGCCTGCTTCTCCCTCTGCCTATGTCTCTGCCTCTCTCTCTCTGACTCTCATGAATAAATAAATAAAATCTTCAAAATAATAATTGTTTAAACTTTATACTACTAACTAGAATAGTTAAATCTAAAATTCTAGTATCAAATCTTTTAAATGATTTAAGAAATTGGACTTGTAAAAGAAACTTTTAATTACTCATTATCCAGTACTTTTATATCAATCTTATAAAGTAGGTATTATTTCCTCTATTTCACAGAGGAAGAAACTTGGGTTAAGAGTGTCTGGTTTTTCAAAGTGGTTTTTTTAACTATTAAGTGGAAGAGATGAGGTTTAAATCCCAAAAATCTGATCACAGACCTTTCTCTTTTTCACCTCTGCCTACCTTTTGGCCCAGAGAGAAGAAAGTTTTCAAGTCTATGTTACTCTGGAAAATTGTTGGCATATCTTTTGCAAGATTAGCAAAGTGTGGTGCCAATGTTGGCAATAAGCTTCGTATCAGACTAAAAATTTCTGAAATAGTGAGACTACCCAAATTTCTACTCATTTGCAAAATTAGAATATACTGTCACAAGCAGTCTCATCCATCTTCCCTAAGAGTGCAACCTCTGAAAAATAAGTACAACTTAATAACAATCATCGTTAATCATCAACAGGGCCTGGCAGCAAAACATCACACATCTGTATATAACATCATATTATGGTATAATGGAGTAGAAAAGGCACAAATCTTGGAGCCCAGTGAACTGGGTTTGGAGCTTAGTTTTGCTACATACTAGTTAAGTGAGTATAACCATGGACAAAGTACTTAATCTTGCTAAATTTTCTTTTCTTTATTTATAAAACAATACTACCTATCACATGGACTTATGAAAATTAATATAAAAGCCAGATTACAATAATTAAGATAATTATGCCAAGAAAGTTATGAGCCAAATTGGTACCTGGACTCCAAGGCTAAATAACAAATATTTTCATCTAAATAGTTATTGTTTAAATGTTAAAATGTTTTTAACATATTCTGCAAACCTTGGAAAATAAAGTCTGGCCTCTCACTTCTGGTTCTAGTTCCACTTGTCCTATTCAGACAAGGAACGCTATGAAAATGAAGAGAGACCTGAGGTCCAGAAGCAGATGCTCGTCGATATGGCCAAAAAGCTACCGGTTTACACAAGAACTGGGAGTGGAGGTCAGTTCATCCAAAGTCACCTAGAGAAGCAGCAAGTCCTTTTGAGACTAGCAAGGATCTGAAAAAGTCTAAGTCATATATATCCACAGGCTCATCTGTATACTTAGCACTGGAGTCTACCACTAACATTTTACTATGTTACTTTATCACATATCTGTCTACAAACCCATTCCTCTATCCATCATCCATAAAGTCATCTTATTTATTCATACATTTCAAATTAAGCAGCAGATATCAGTACACATCTACCTTAATATTTTATCATTCTTTTCAGGGTGAAATTTGCATACAAAGACATATACAAATCTTAAGCGTGCCATTCAGTATTTTGACAAATGTACACATCTGTGTTACCAAAACTTCTATAAATATTACCACACTCCCAGAAAGGTCTCTCATGCTCCTTCCCAGTCAATCCCATCAACTACCACCAAGACAACTACTATTCTGATAGTTTTCCATCATAGATTAGTTTTACCTGCTCTAGAATTTTATATAATTGTAATCATACAGTATGTACTATTGTATATGGCTTCTTTTACTTAGCATGATATTTTTTGGGATTCATTCACATTGCTGTGTATTTTACTCCTTTTATTGCTAAGTAATATTTCATTGTGTGAATATAGCATAGTTTGTTTATCCATTCACCAGCTGATGCACATTTGGTGTTTCCAGTGCTTAGCTATCATGAGTAAATTTGCTATTAATATTCTTGTGCAAGTATTTGTGCAGAGATATGTCATCTTTCTTGGGTAAATATCCACTATGGAGTTTGACTATTAGTTTAAATCGATATTACTAGCTGAACCAATTCTCCGCCTTTCGAAATTTGAAAATCAAACCTCTTTTGACAAGTCATTATAATGCTTCTAATAAGGAAGATTGTGTCTCGAGGCTTTGAGAATTATACTGTTAGACATTTATGTTCATCTGTTTGTCATTTATTTATTCAGTAATCATTTGTTAAGATCCAATGTGGCAATTGGGGGAATTTTAATATGGTCTGGGTATTAGTTATTAGGGACTTTTTATTAATTTTGTTAAAGCATTGATGTCATGGTGGTCATGATTTTTTAATAGTCTTCATACATACTGAAATATGGTGAAAAGTAGACATGAAATATTTTCATGTAATTTCTCACAGTAGTAATTTCTTACAGTAGTAAACAGAATGATATGATAGAACAGATTGGTTACAAACTAAAGATATATGGGATGAATTGGACCCGAGATAAATTTTGTTTGATCTCTAAAGTATCTTTTAAAACTTTGCATTTGTTACTGATTTTTAACAATTAGAATATTTCCACATGAAATTCTATATTTCTGGCTTCTCTTGAAAATTCGGACTATGGCAGCATTCAATCTGCATTTTCACATGGCAAAAGTTTAGTTAGCTAAAGCTGAGTAGGATCCACTCTCTTTAAATAAGGCCTACATTCTCAAGTTCTCTCACAGTCTCCAACTGGCTGCTTCACTCATTTCTCATTATTCTCTGGACCCTTGAATCATTTGTTTGCAGCCCTATGATATAGAGAAGGATCCTATGAGGAAATATCATTTGATTTGAGACCTGAATAATAAAAAGTAACTAGCAGGAAGTAAAGAGCAGAGGGACTAACATCCCAGGCAGAAGGAACTGCAAGTACAATAGTCCCTTATACCGGAACAAGCTTGCAGTATTAGAATAGACAGATAGCCATGGAACTGGAGGATAAAAACTGGAGAGTGATACCAATTAAAACTGAAGAGAAAAGCAGAGGCCAGGTGATGCAGACCTTGGTAAGGAATTTGGATTTTAATCTAATGGCATTAGAAGTCCATTGAAGGTTTTAAGTAAAAATGATATAATCTGATTTACATTTTAACAGATCATCTGGCTATTCTGTAGAGAACATATTATGCGGAACATGAATGAAAGCAGAGTAAATAATAAGGCATCTATTGCAGCCATCCAAATGAGAGATAATGGTGGCTTAAACTGGGCAATGGCATTACTGTATCTTTAAAAACATCTGAATGAATTAAGCATGAATGTCCTTCTCCCTTTTTCCTTGACTCATCTATAACCATACTTTTGTCATCCTCCCCATTGCTAGACATAAACACAAACTGCTGAATTAGTGGTCCATTATGCTGAATCAGTTATGTGTGCTTAATATACACTTCAGATGAATTATTATGTTAGCTCAAAATATACATATTTTAGTTGTTTCACTTAATAATAATTACATTAAACAGTCATACTCATCAATGAACAGAGAAAAAATGAGAAGAAAAAGAAAATGCCTTTCATCTAAGGGAAATAAAGAAAAAAGGAAGGAGAGAAGGAAGAGGGAGAAATGTTATATATATATTATATGTATGAAATATATATATGTGCATACTGAAATATAGTGAAAAGTAGACAGAATGATATGATGGAACAGAGATTGGTTATAAACCAAAGGTATATGGTATGAATTGGAGACTTACAGAGTGAAGAGAACCCTGAATCAACTAAGGAATCAGGAAAACCATAGTGGTCACTGTCCTGCCGTTTACTTGCTATGTGATCTTGTGAAGTCACTTGATATGGCTCAAGTCTTTACTTCCTTTATTTGTGAAATGGTCAATTGAATTGATTATTTTCATATAGGAAAGTTGGAGTAAACAGAATTTAAATTATTTTCCCATAATTTTCCCAATTGTCAAGCAGTTGACAGTATAGTTTGTTTTATAATGCCAAATCTTATTATCAGATATCCAGATATGAAAACTTTCCCCTTTACCTTCATCCCCTAAAAGATGCCATCAAGACTAATCTAACAGGAGAAAAAAATACATACCACAATTCTCTTCTGTGAAATGCCTTTTTCTTGGTAATTTGAGATGACTTTGACTACTTGTAATCAGTGTATAACAAGTCATCCAGATAGGCTAACAAGATACATAGTGTCATACTGAGCCCTAACCAATGCTAACCATTTTATTTCTCCTATAGCTGTTAGATTCTGTGACAGGTGCCATTTGATCAAGCCGGATCGCTGCCACCACTGCTCTGTCTGTGCCATGTAAGTGACATCCATATTTCCCCTGGGCTGAACTTGGACAACAAAGTGATTGATCCTACCATGTGACCATGCCTAGATAAGAGCATTTCTTTTCAATCATAATGAGCACATGCCATACACCCTCTTGGAATGATGGTGATTCAAAGTATTCTAAAGATAGGAAAGGGATATAAAACCCCATTTTAAAAATAAATATTCAAGATACCCGAGTGGTTCAGTCAGTTGAGGATTTAAATCTTGATTTCAGCTCAGGTCATGATCTCAGGGTCCTGGGATGGAGCCAAACATCAGATTCCATGCTCAGAGGGGAGTCTACTTCTCCCCCCTTCCTTCTCCATTCCCTCTGCTTGTGTTCTCTCTTTCATATTCTCTCTTTCTCAAATAAATAAAGAAAATCTTTAAAAATAATAAAGTAATTAAAATAAAACTTTATTTTAGAAGTTTTAGATTTATAGAATTATTGTGATGATAGTTCTCATATGTTCTACATCCAGTTTCCCCTATTGTCAACATGTTGCATTAATATGATACATTTGTTACAGTTAATGAACCAACATCAATTCATTATTTTTAATTGAAGCCGATACTCTATTTAGATTTCCTCAGTTTTATTTAGTATTCTTTATCTTTTCCAAGATCCCATTCAGGATATCATATTACATTTCGTTGGCATGTCTTCTTAGGCTCTTTTAGCTCTGACAGTTTCTCAGACTTTACTTGTTTTTGATAACCATGACAGTTTTTAGGATTTTAGGACTAATGATCAGCTATTTTGTAGAATATCCCTCAGTTGGGATTTGTCTGACATTTTTCTCATGATTATACTTGGGTACTATGTTTTGGGTAGGAAGAGCTTAGAGGTAAAGTACCATTATTGTATCAATAGCACATACTATGAACATGACTTATCACTCCAATATTAACGTTGATCATCTAGCTGAGGTAGTGTTTGTCAGACTTCTGTAATGTAAATTTACTGTTCCTCCTCTGCTTCCTTTACTCTTTGGAAGGAAGTCACTATGTATAGCCCAAACTAAAGGAATGGAGGAAGCTATACTCCCCCTCCTTGAAGGCAGAGTATCTACATAAATTGTTTGGAATTCTTCTGCATGGGAGTTTATCTCTTCTCCTTTGTTTGCTTGTTTATTTGTTGATTATTCATATAACTATATAGGCATGGATATTCCTTTATACTGTGGGTTATACCTCAATATCACTTTATTTTCTTACTCGAATTACTCTAGCTTTGTAAAGTCACATCTTTATGTTAATAAATATAATCATCATGTTCTTCTTGGGTGTGTGTTCCACCCATATTTCTCTTACTCTTGATTCAGACGGATCTGTCAAAAGTTCAGAAATACCCAATGTGAAACAAATCACCAGAATAGTGATTAGTAGATTTTCTTGTTTTTTTTAAAGGTTTTATTATTATTTGAGAGAAAGAGAGCCAGAGAGAAAGAGCACAAGCAGAGGAGGAGCAGAGGGCAAGGCAGAAGAAGACTCCTGACTGAGCAGGGAGCCCAATGCAGGGCTCGATCCCAGGACTCCAGGATCATGACCTGAGCCGAAGGCAGACACTTGACTGACTGAGCCACCCAGGTGCCCATAATTAGCAAAATTTTATTGTGTACACACAAAAAAGACAGTTTGCAAACCAGGAGCACTCAAACCAAAGCATAAAATGAGGCTTGAGGTATATTGATATAAAATAGCTTATATAGTGAGAAAACAAGGGCTTTTTATTCTTCACAGTGATTAGTTAGAATATTTAGAATTTTCTTAAATGATAGAAACTTGGTCAGTGATTATATAAACCTTGGAAAACAGTTTAAATTTTACTAATGATTTCCAGAGTCATAAGCAAGAAATGACCCAGGTCAAGTCAGTCTTACAAAGTAAGCTAAATTAAGCTTTGTTTGTATGACTAAACTGGTTTTGTATGCTTGGGAAATTTTCAAAGGTGTTCTCCATTTGTTTTTTTTATTTTAAAAGATTGTAGCTATGTGTTGTTTTCTGTACTTTTATTAATCTGTATATTGAGCAAAATGGGGGAGATATCTTGACTTCTAGGCATGTAACTTGCTGCCAGCATAATCCTGTAAAGTGTTGTGATTGGCTTATCCTAGAAATAACTGAAGACAAAATAGTTTTGCAGTAGCTCATAGTGGAAATCTAGGAATGCGTGTGCTGGTACCATGTAAAAATACTGAGATTTGAGTTCAGTTATGAAGTGTTACTTCATTTCCGTAGCTCCACTTACCACATTGTATTTTGTTTATTTTGTAGGTGTGTATTAAAAATGGACCATCACTGCCCTTGGTATGTCCTTCTGATTCATTTCTTTACTCTGAAAGGGTCAAAATTGCTCAAAATACCTACCTTCCTAAGCATAGTTGTAATGTGTGTGTTTCTACAACTATAAATCACTGGGTTTTGTATGTACATGGGGGACAGGGGAGGCATAACATTTTAAAGCAAAAATAAATATACCACCAAAGGTATGGTAGTGAATTCTTGGGCTCTCAAACTTAGCTGGGTGTAGTAATGAAATCAAGCACAAATAGTTTTCTTCTTTGACATTATAAAATTCAGTTCTATTTTTAGTTGTCTTGATGCTTGAAATATTCTAGATTGTTAATTTCAGGAATTCTTCTCCAAATTCCATAGGTCTGACTTAGGGAATCCATCTGAAACCATGTAACTACAAAGAGAACATGCCACACTATACTAAGTATAGCTGTTGAAATTGTAATAGATTTTCAGCATCCAAGATTCAGGTTTCCTTGGGTGGGTCAGAAACCAGTCCAGAACTATTAAGTAGGCCAGGTGTCTCTATGCCTGTAAATGAAAGGAAAAACAAGTGAGACATGAACTTGTTCTTCCAATCTGTTCCTATTAAGGGACTTCTATTTCTTTTGAGTTTCTACACAACACATAATGAAGTAGCAGGAGTAACATACTTCATTGCTTTGTTCACTTATGTATCAGTGTGTTTTCAATCAATGGATCTTGATTTCAAATTAGTTTTCCTTTTTTTTCTTTTTTTAGGGTTAATAATTGCATTGGATTTTCCAACTACAAATTCTTTCTTCAGTTCTTAGCTTATTCTGTTCTCTACTGCCTGTATATTGCTACAACAGTCTTCAACTATTTCATCAAATACTGGAGAGTAAGTCATCACCAGAACAAATACATACCTACTCCAATCTGTGATATTTTTCAACTTTTTTTTTTTACATTTTGAAATAGCTAATACTAAAGTAACCAGAAAGGAAGGCACCAAAAACAAATTTCCCATATTGACTATTCTGAGATTTAGGAATTTGTTATTTAAGGATTCCACTTAAACAAATTTATGTCATACATGAGAATCTTGTTAAGACCCTTAAGAACCTAGTCTCTTGACTCTTAGTGATTCTTTATAATGTACTTATCTAGTCAAGTTTAAAAATCCACTTCTTTCCAATTATAGATTTCTAAAATGTTGAAAGTAATTTTGAATCTCTAGTTTCCTAAGAAAAATGCTAGCAAAAGACTTTCTCATTTCCTGTTCAAAAGAGAAATGCAAATTTTCTACTGAACACAAAGATTAATTGACTCATCTTCGCATATGACCAAAATGAAATGAGTCTTATTGAACTTTGTATGACAAACACTGGGTTGAGAATTAGGAAACCTAAGTTCTAATGCTGGCTCTGTTACCTGCTTCACTGACTCACTGCCAAGATCAGATAAAACATATGTTAAAAGTATTTTACCTTTCAACATACGATTTTGATGATTATAGTGAAATCTAAAAAATAATTTCATATTTCTTCTACTTGAAGATTTCAACTATACCCTATTTCCAAAAGAGTTGAAGGCAGATTTTTACTTTACATATGTGTATGGAGTCTGGCAGCAGTATAGTAATTTTTTTATTTCATACAAATGGACTTCAGAAGATATCCCTTCCCACAATTCCAGTACAGTAGTTAAAATATCATAATCTTCCATGATGAGGGTTCCAAACTGAAAATAAGTGGCAAAAGACAGATATGGGCAGAGCTATTAGTTATTACTGTAGGAATTATATAAGAGCCCATATAACAGGAATATCTCACCTCAGGTGAAAAGGTAAAGCAGCAGGGAAAGAATGTGAATCCTGTGACCAAAATAAAGATTATAATAAACTGGAGAACAAAGAAGAAAGACAGGCAGTGAGAACCTAAATACCTGAGAGTAGTTAAATTATTTAGTGCTTTTATCCCTACTAGTGTAGAAAATACAGTATAGAAAATTATAGTGATGTGCTTTCCATTCCCCCAACTTGCTTAATTGATTCAGATATTTAATAACTTTAAGAATCAGGAATTATATAATGTATACCAAAATATCAACTCAGAGATACAAAAGTATAAGCAGAAATAAAATTTTCTCTTAAATTTTCCCCAAATACAAAATGTTTCATTATCTTCCATCTCTTCTATGACTCCTTTCCACATCACAGGATCTCTTATCTATTGCTCAGGTTTTTATGACCTGTTTGGCATCCCATTCACATACTGAGCTACTACCTGAATATAAAGAAAATCTATTACATCCAATTCAACAGGGAAAGTGTCAGCCTTGGTCTTCACTACAGATCTTACTTGGTCTTCACTACAGACCTTACTTGGTCTTCAATACATAGGCTGCTGCTATTTAAGAACTCTTTATGGAGTAAACAATGTTGCATTTTACACATTTTGCCTTGGCCCTCTAAGTCAGTCAAAGCATCAACTACCACAATGCTATCCAGGTTCTGTATGCACTTTTTATTATTGAAAGATTATATTTGGATATGAATTAATTACTAGAAATATGCCAGTATTCACAAGCACAAGAATATAGCCTCGTACTTTTTCTATACCCTCATTTTTTCTCTACAATAGACTAGCTCATGCCTGACAGATGGGACATAAGAAAACCTATCTTGGCTTGCCTTCATAATGAAAAGGACATTGACTATTCAGAGAAGTGCTTCTTTGCAGTCTCTCTAACCTGAAAGCACTTTGGGGTGGTTTAGAGAAGGCTTTCTCAGTTTAAATTGAGTCTCACCTTAAAATAAAAAGTAAATACTGCCATGTATTTTAAAAACCATGTGTCAAGGAGACTAGTGGTTCTCCTAAGAACAGCAACCCCCATTTACCATTTTCAAAGTACTTTCATATCTATTATCTCATCTTCTCACCATAGCCTTATAAAGTACACAGAACAGGAGGAATTGTTAGTCTCATTTAAAAATTATAAAGTTGAGGCCCACTGGAAGCTGTCTGACCCTAAACCCAGAGATCTTAAACACTATGCCATACCCTATTGCTATTATGGTCCTGCTATGGAAAAGCTATAGCTCCTTTGAAATAAAGAATTCAGAAAACTATCATCAAAGAATGTTTTTTCTCTATATATTAGCTTAAAGAGTAGCATCTTCGATAGGAAATTTATCTTTGCCTTATTAAAAAAAGTAGTAATATACCCCTTCCGCACTGGGGCATGAATCTCCCCACAGACACTGTGAATTATTTTAGAGCCAAAATAGTAGTATTATTCTACCAAATTCCCCTGAACTGTTTCTGGTGATTATTGCTTTGAGTAATTTAGCTTAGTTATCTCCTGGGAAGGTAATTTTGAACATAGGGCTGTCAACCTCTTCTAACAAGAAAGGACTTTATCAAGGGATATCCTTTGGCATATAAAAGATAGTTCTGCAAGAGTAATTAAGGGAGGAAAAGACTTCCAGCTTAACTACCCAGAGTGTGAACTTTCTATCAGTCCCTCTTGCCCAGACATTTCCTATTGCCCACTTAAACATGAAAAGTAAGAAGTAAAATAAATGTAAGCTTTAAAAGCTTTAACAAACATACTCAAAGAGTAGAGATTATGAAAGCAAAAACCTAGTTGGGCTAAAACCACTACAAAACAATGTATAAAATATTTCCTATAAACTCAGAACAAAACAAACATAAACTAATCAAATTCAGTTTGGGTGCTTAGGCCAAGATTTTGTGGAGGGATCATTTCAGAAAGGAGCTTCAGATAAAGGTTTCTGAAGGTTGAAGTCCCTGAGGTAACTATTTCCTGGGGCGCTCTGCCCCCATGCAAACTTTACCCAGACCACCCCTCAGCTGAAAACATCTGACTGACTGATTTCCCTTTATCTTCATCCTTCAAACATATATACTCTGAAAGATCCCCAATATTTCCTTACATCAAAATAAATAAAAATCTTCTTAAAAAAGAAATCTGTGCTATTTGAATTTTCCAAGTGTTTTCAAGTCTTAATTTTTTCCTTCCAAATTGAAGTAGAACAAGATACTAATGTTAAGGTCCACTTCAATCAAGAATCACTTTTAATTTTATTACTCAAGAGTATTTGGAAATACTTTAATACAATTCATTATGCCAAAACAATTATCAGCACAGGAAAGGGGGAAATAAAAAAACTTCTCTCAACTGCTTACTCCAGAATTGAAATTGTTTTCTAATGTTCTCTTCAGAAGATAAAATGTTACACATTGTGCATGCTGTTTTAAGGCTGCATGTAAAAAAGAAAGCTGATTCCACATGGAAAATAAGATGTCCCAGATAATTATAAAAGTCTTTAGCTACCTACTTTTACAATTGCCTGTCAAATCCTGCTTGAATTTACTGTCCAATGAGCTATTTTTCACAGGATGTGATATACCAGGACATTCTACTTCAACTATAAAAAACAACCACACAAAATTTTCAGTAGCTTTAACGTCAGGTTATAACTTATAGGTAGAGCATTTTAAAAATCTACCTGTGTGTTTTAACTTCCTACATGTATCATTGTGATGTTTTCAACACATATATGTCCAAGGAATAATGATATATAAAGTATTTCAGAAAAACCAACTTGAGACAGGAGGATGAACCATATGACCTCAAGATCACCTTTGGCCAGTGATTCATAATTTGCAAACTAAATGGAGTAGCTTTAAGAGGTCACATACCAATTATGGCCTGAATATACCCTTTTTACACTACCCTTTTCTAATTGCTGCAGTATATACTCGATTTTACACTGAACTTAATCAGGGATCCATTTTAGGCTTTGTAGGCTGAAAATATATCCATAATGAGGTATGGTCATCAACAGAACTGTTTTTTAAAACTTCTATAAAATTTATATTTTAATTATAGCTATACATTTTATACATGTGAGAAAAATGATAACATATAGAAAAACTAGCCAATCCTTATCACTTTATTTCCTTATCCTTTCCTTATCCTTATCCTTTGTTTCTATTTGTTTATTATTTCTTTTCTAGGGGGAATTGCCCAGTGTCCGCTCAAAGTTCCATGTTCTTTTCCTCCTCTTTGTGGCCTGCATGTTTTTTGTCAGCCTTGTGATTCTCTTTGGTTACCATTGTTGGCTTGTCAGCAGAAACAAAACCACCTTAGGTAAGAATGGCTGTTAAGACTAGGGAAAAACACATTAATGTATATCATAGTGACCTATGGATTATTCCCAAGGAAGAGAAAAAGTTCCAGTGAAGCATTTTATTTGTAGTGACATTCCTTTGCCTCCAAACTGAGACAGGTATAAACGCATTTAACCAAACTGGGAGAGCCATAGTGAATGAAGAAAGCATTATTGAATGAAACCTCACACAAAACCAAAATGGACCATTGCTCTTTATAGCTCACATTGGATAATAGGTCCCCAAACTTATGGCTTGAAAAATTTCTTAATGTGTTCACATGAGGAAGTGAAGGTAAAAATCACTACAGAAGGGAATATCAGAAGGTGGAGGTGAAGGTTAATAAAGATAGAAGAATTGAAATTATTGAGGGCATCCAAAGACAGAGTGCTGAGAATCTAAACCAACAAATCATTGGATATCTACAATCATCAAATACCTGTGGAGGGCCTGGGAGCATGATAAATACACTGAATAAGCAAGTTTCTAGAAAATGAGTACAAGTGAACATTTTTTCTGTTACTCTATACTCCAGGCTATTATTTGGAGAATTATATTTCTGATTAATTCAAGTGCAACAATTTTATTTCATATTTCACTATAGATGTATATTTCACTATAGTATACAAATAAATGCATAAGGAATGAGGAGAAAGTGTCCAAGTGTTGAATGTTTAGCTAAGATAGATTGAGGAAAGTTTAGTACAAAAGCCACTATACATTTGGAACACATTTACTTATAATGCTAATATCTAAAAAAGTATTTACACTCCTTTTCTAAACCAAATATCTGTAGTACTTAGTTGCTAGGGTGGTAGATCACCACATTTGGCTTAGACATAACTGCAAAGTAGAGAAGCACGAAAAACTTCACAATAATGGAATCTGAAAACAAAGAAAAAAATGGGAAATGGCCAGATGCAGCTGGCCCAACAGTGAAAGTGTTTGCTTAATGGGATAAATATGTGCCTAAAAATAAGGTGTACTCAGATGGTCCAATTCCTCAGCCTTTGGGGTGATTATAGTTCATCTGTTGACATTTTTTTCTGGAGTAAAACTCTATTTCTTACATTGCAGGTTTCAGTGCAAACATCTTCATTTCTGAAATGTTTCAAAACCACATCAATGTCATAACCATCTCTTCATCATTACTTTAGTCTCAACTCTAAAGATCGAGACCATTTGGCTGCTATTGCCACTTACATTCAAATAAAGCACTGTTAAATTTGTTCTTTTACTCCTTACATGCAGCACAAAATATAATTCCCTCATGGCTGCTTAATTATTTCTGCCACTATGTGCTTCTTCTGCCTTTAAAAAAAGAGTACCAATTCTTTGCATTAATAACAAAATTACTTTATATTAAGTGATTAGACTGTTTTTTACTAAGTAACAATATCTAAGGATGAGAAGCCTATGCTACCACAACAAAAATATACTATAACATCAAGTCACATTCATGGAGAACTATAAAATCATGATAGTCCTGAAATTTGTTCCTTTTCCCTCTTTTCTTCAACTCCCCTATTCTGCCCTAGAGGCCTTCTGTACTCCAGTGTTTACAAGTGGCCCAGAGAAAAATGGGTTCAACCTTGGCTTCATCAAAAATATCCAGCAGGTGTTTGGAGATAACAAGAAGTTCTGGTTAATACCTATTGGTTCCAGGTAGGTAATTATTACCACTGAAAGACGTTGATGCCAGACCATGACTTGAAGTAGCAAATTCAATTTTAATTGTTTGTAACAAGTAACAGTCCAATGAAAAACTCTATTTCCCAAGTTTTTTTATTTCTAGGTTAATAAAGACAAATTAGACATGAGGGTATGATAAATGGACATTCTCATGCTTTATGGCAATGTAAACTGGTACCACTCTTTTACAAATGAATTTGGTAATATGTATCAAAAATTGTAAGAATCCGCATGTCCATTGTTTAGAATTCCACTTCTAAAAATCTATCCTAAAGACAAACTAGGCACAGAAATGTGCATTACAAGATAATTGCCCCCAGAATCTGCACTCCTAGAGATACCTCACTCTGGCTGTTTTGCACAGTTCCCAATAACCTTTCTGCCATTCAAGCCAAATAACAGAGCATCCAGACATTAATATCTATCACCAATTCATAGCAACTTATCTCCAATATATCAGTGATTATTTTTGTTGAAAACAATCTGAATCTGCTAATTTTTGTTGAAAATTTAGAACCAAAGCAATAAAATAATTGTATATAAATTAAGATGATCATCAGTAAATAATATTTATGAAGCCTACCATGTGTGCATATTACCATAATGGGCACTATGGGAAACAAGTTAAAGAGTTGCTTACAAACCAGAACAGTTGACACTGATGCAGATATAGACACTGAGAGCAATACAGCAACTAAATGATGCTATTGTAAAATCTTATTCCACCATGGCTTTAGTGAATAAGCTAAATGGTTTAAATCTTTCTAAGAACCCCCTCCTATTTCTAAGAGGGCTATTACCTTCATAAAAAGTCTATGTCCGCTGCAAGAGCTCACTGCCTTCCTTTACCCAACAGCCCTGGTGATGGACACTCCTTCCCTATGAGGTCTATGAATGAGTCACAGAACCCACTGCTAGCAAATGAAGAGCCTTGGGAAGACAATGAAGATGAAAACCGAGGTAAGAAGGCTCAAAAGGAAGTCTGCTCTCCACCCAGCAGAGCAAGCACTAATAAAGACCATGTTAATACAACCGATGTAGTGTAGTGAGAAAATAGTGTCCAGAAAGATTATATAATCATGTCAACCTCCTAAGTGCCCTTTGAATAGAGAAGGGCAAGTATGGCCAGATTTGTGTAGCAAATATCGGTGGCTTAGGTTGGATTAGATGGCAACTTGGAAGGTTGCTTACGAAATTTGTGATACCATGATTTATAATTAGTCAGATAAGTCAGGACACATAATAAACTACTGTTTATATTTGTAAATAATCCAGCCAGTTGGCCATTCATGGTGCTTTGTTTGAGTTAATTTAATCAGTGGGCAGTAGCTCACCTTTCTCTACCCTAATTTATTAATGTTGGTTAAATTTTCTTTAAAATCCCATTCCCATTCTCTTTTAAAATGGTTTAAATACACAAAGAAATATAGTATGTGTAGGCAAGCCTACACCTGCATGTAGTCTACTTTTCTAAAAGGCAGAGCAGCAAAGGAAAAATGAGGAAGCAGAACTTTGTCCTTCCACCGTTCTCCCACTAGATTTTTGGATTATAATGAGATTTGTGGTGTGTGCGTGTGTGTGTGTGAAAAGGTGAAAGTTAAGTTCTCATGTCACATACCCCTACCATCACCTGTTCTTTGTCTCCACGTGACGTTATGCTTACAAGTGTGCCTCCACCATTTGTTTATGTTTCTAATACCAGGCATCAGAGTGTAATTTTTACCAACTGATCCCAATAATACAATAGCTGATAAAAATTTTGAGTGAGAAATTGTAGTGCTTGTCAAAAACTACCTAGAGTGAATAAGGCTGATGAGGACATTAAAAAAAGCATTGAGATGAGGAACACAGATGGGAAACATAGCTTTATAAATGTTTACCCAGTTAGATTATCTAGGCCTAGCATTTCTATTTGGAAGTCCAGTTTTAGAGTAAGATGGGTTGTTAGGACTAAGCAAGATAAAACCTTCCAAAATTCAGTTACAAAGGGAAAGAGTTCTTGCCCAGGTGACTGAGCACCTCCCTATTGACTCCTGCTGACCCTTTATTGAAAAACTGTATTTTGACCTACTTTCCATCAGCTATCACTCTTTCAATTTTTTTCTTTTTCAAGTTTTTATTTAAATTCTGATTAGTTAATATACAGTGTAATATTAATTTCAGGTATAAAATTTAGTGATTTAACACTTAATAAAACTCAGGGCGCTACCACAACATGTGTGCACCTTAATCTCCATCACCTAATTAACCCATCCCCAAACACCTCCCCTCTGATAACCATCAGTTTGTTCCCAGATAGTGAAAAGTTGATTTCTTGGTTTTCTTCTCTTTTTCCCCATGTTTGTTTTGTTTCTTAAATTCTACATATAAGGAAAATCATATGGTATCTGTCTTTCTCTGACTTATTTCATTTAGTATAGTACTGTCTAGCTCCATCCATGTCCTTGCAAATGGCAAGATTTCATTCCTTTATATGGCTATTATTCCATTGTATATACATACCACATCTTCTTTATCCAATCATCAGTCAATGGGCATTGGGGCTCTTTCCATAATTTGACTCCTGTAGATAATGCTGCTATAAACATCAGGGTGTATTTATCCCTTCAAATTAGTATTTTTAAATCCTTTGGGTTATTACCTAGTAGTGCAATTGCTGGACTGTAGGGTAGTTCTATTCTTAATTTTTTGAGGAACGTCCATACTGTTTTCCAGAGTGGGTGCACCAGTTTGCATTCTCACCAACAGTATAAAAGAGTTCCATTCTCTACATCCTCACGAACATCTGTTGTTTCCTGTGTTGTTCATTTTGGCCATTCTGACAGGTATGAGGTGATAATCTCATGTAGTCTTGATTTTTATTTCCCTAATGGTCAGTGATGTTGGGAATCTTTTCCTATGTCTGTTAGCCATCTTTTTTTTTAATTATTTTTTATTTATGATAGTCACACAGAGAGAGAGAGAGGCAGAGACACAGGCAGAGGGAGAAGCAGGCTCCATGCACCGGAAGCCCGACGTGGGATTCGATCCCGGGTCTCCAGGATCGCGCCCTGGCCAAAGGCAGGCGCCAAACCGCTGCGCCACCCAGGGATCCCCCATCTGTCTTTTTGAAAAAATGTCTATGCATGTCTTCTGCCCATTTATTTTATTTTTTTATTTTTATTTTTTATTGGTGTTCAATTTGCCAACATACAGAATAACACCCAGTGCTCATCCCATCAAGTGCCCCCCTCAGTGCCCGTGACCATTTCTTAACTGGATTATTTGTTCTTTGGGTGTTGAGTTTGATAAGTTCTTCATATATTTTAGATACTAACCCTTTATCAAGTATATTGTTTGCAAATATATTTTCCATCTCATAGATTGCCTTTTAATTTTGAGGATTGTTCCCTTCAATGTGCAGAAGTATTTTATTTTGATAAAGTCCTAATAGCTGATTTTTGCTTTTGTTTCCCTTCCCTCAGGAGACATATCTAGAAAGAAGTTGCTTCAGCTGATGTCAAAGAGGTTACTGCCTATGTTCTCCTCTAGGATTTTAATGGTTTCCTGTCTCACATTTAGGTCATTAATCCATTTTGAATTTATTTTTGTGTATGGTGTAAGAAAGTGATCCACTTTCATTCTTTTGCATGTTGCTGTCCCATTTTTCCAACACTCTTTGTTGAAGAGACTATCTTTCCCATTGGATATTCTTTCCTGCTTTGTCGAAGATTAGTTGACTATATAGTTATAGGTTCATTTCTGGATTTTCTATTCTGTTCCATTGATCTATGTGTCTATTTTTAAAAGATTTAATTTATTCATTCACAAGAGACAGAGAGAGAGCAGAGACACAGGCAGAGAGAGAGAAGTAGGCTCCTCACAGGGACCCGATGTGGGACTTGATCCTGGACTCTGGGATCACACCCTGGGCCAAGGACAGACACTCAACCGCTGAGACAACCAGGCATCCCTATGTGTCTATTTTTTGTGCCAGTAATATACTATTTTGATCACTACACCTTTGTAATGTAACTTGAAGTCCAGAATTATGATGCTTCCTGCTTTTCTTTGCTTTTTCAGTTTTGTGTTGGCTATTCAGTGTCTTTTGTGATTCCATACAAATTGTAGGATTGCTTCTTCTAGCTCTGTGAAAACTGCTGCTGGTGTAATTTTGCATTAAATGTGTAGATTGCTTTGCATAATAGAGACAATTTAACAATATTTGTTTTTCCAATCCATAATCATGGAATGTTTTTCCATTTCTTTGTGTCATCTTCAATTTCTTTCATCAGTGTTTCCTAGTTTTCAGAGTACAGGTCTTTCATCTCTTTGGATAGATTTATTCCTAGGTATCTTATGGATTTTGGTATAATTATAAATGAGATCAATTCCTTGATTTCTCTTTCTGCAGCTTCATTATTAATGTATGGAAATGCAACAGATTTCTCTACATTGATTTTGTATCCTGTGACTTTATGGAATTTGTGTATCAGTCCTAGAAATTTTTTGGTGGAGTTTCTCAGATTTTCTGTAGAGTAGCATTTCTTTTCATTTCTGTGGTATTTGTTTGTTATTTCTCCTCTCTCACTTGTGGTTTTATCTACTTGAGTCCTTCCTCTTCTTTTTGATAAGTCTAGGTAAGCGTTAATCAATTTTATTAATTATTTCAAAGAACCAAATCCTAGTTTCATTGATCTGTTCTATTGTTTTTTTAGTTTCTATATCATTTATTCTTTTTTTAAAGATTTTATTTATTTACTCATGTGAGACTCACAGAGAGAGTGAGGCAGAGACATAGGCAGAGGGAGAAGCAAGCTAACTGTGGGGAGCCTGTAGGCTCCCTCAATCCCAGGGCTGTAGGATCATGCCCTGAGCCAAAGGCAGACACTAACTGCTGAGCCACCGCTCTAATCTTTATCATTTCCCTTCTGCTGGCTTTAGGTTTCATTTGTTGTTATTTTTCTAGGTCCTTTAGGTGTAAGGTTAATTTATTGCTTTGAGATTTTTCTTGCTTCTTAAGGCAGGCCTGTATTGCTATATAGTTCCCTTTTAGGACCACTTTTGTTTCATCCCAAAGGTCTTGTTTCATTTATTATGTTGAGATATAGTCCCTCTAAGTCTACATTTTTGAAGGTTTTTTTTAACATGAACGGATGTTGTGCTTTTTTAAAAAAAAGATTTTATTTATTTATTCATGAGAGAGAAAGAGAGAGGCAGAGATACAGGCAGAGGGAGAAGCAGTCTCCATGCAGGGAGCCTGATGTGAGACTCGATCCCGGGACTCCAGGATCACGCCCTGGGCTGAAGGCAGGCACTAAACCACCGAGCCACCCAGGGATTCCCAATGTTGTGCTTTTTAAAGTGCCTTTTCTGCATCTTTTGAAATGATCATATGGTTTTTATCCTTTCTTTTATTAATGTGATGTGTCATGTTGATTGGTTTTCCAATAATGAACCAACCTTGCAGCTCAGTAGTAAATTCCACTTAAATGATTCTTTTAATATACTGTTGGTTCTGATTTCCTAGTATTTTATTGAGAATTTTTGCATCCATGTTCATCAGGGATATCAGCCTTTAGTTCTCTTTTTTTAGTGAAGTCTTTCTCTGGTGTGGGTATCAGGGTAATACAACTCCATGTATTTGTGGTCTTTCCAAATTTTTTCTTGTGATTGACTTCAAGTTTCATACTGTTGTGGTCAGAAAAGAAAGATGCATGGTGTTATCTCAATCTTTTTGTATTTGTTGAGGCCTCATTTGTGATATAATATGTGATCTATTCTGGAGAATTCCCATGTGCACTTTAAAGATTGATTGATTGATTGATTGATTGATTATGAGAGAAAGTGAGTACAGGGGTGAGGGAAGGCCAGAGGGAGTGTAGAGAGAGAATCTCAAGCAGACTCCTCACTGAGCACAAAGCCTAATGCGGGGCTTGATCTCATGACTCTGAGATAATGACCTGAGCTAAAATCAAGAGTTGGACACTTGACTGAATGAGCTACCCATGTGCCCCTCTCCCATGTGCACTTTAAAAGAATGTGCATTCCACTGCTTTAAGATGGAATGTTATGAATATACCTGGTCCAGTGTCATTCAAAACCATTGCTTCTTGGTTGATTTTCTACTTAGATGATCTGTCCATTGCTGTAGGTCCATTGCTATAACCTGTCCATTGCTGTAAGTTGCTGCAACATCAGTTAGTTCCTTTATGTTTGTTATCAAAATTTTTAGACATTTGAGTGGTCCCGTGTTGGGTGTATAAATATTTACAGTTGTTGTATGTTCTTATTAAACTGTCCCATTTGCCCTTTTTCATCTCTTGTTACAGTCTTTGTTTTAAAGTCTACTTTGTTTGATATAAGTATTGCTACTCTGGCTTTCTTTGACATCCATTTGCAAGATGCTTGTTTTTCCATCCCCTCACTTTCAATCTGCAAGTGTCTTTGGGTCTAAAATGAGTCTCTGGTGGGAAGAATATAGATGGATCTAGGTTTTTTTATTTATTCTGACACCATAACTTTTGATTGGAACACTTAATCCATTTACATTCAGGGTAAGTATTGACAGTTATGTATTTAGTGTCATTTTATTACTTACTTTGTCATTGTTTCTGGAGATTTTCTCTGTTCCTTTCTTGTCTTTGTCACTTTTGTTCTTTTCTTTCCACACAAGGAGTCCCCTTTTGTATTTCTTACAGGGCTGTTTTAGTGATCACAGATTCCTTTGGTTTTCTTTGTCTGGTAAGCTCTTTAGTTTCCCTTCTATTTTGAATGATAGGCTTACTGGATAGAGTATTCTTGGTGGCAGGTTTTTCCTCTACAGCATGTTGTGTATATATATCATGCCACTCTCTTCTGGCTTGCCAAATTTCTGTTGAGAAATTTCCAGCTATCTAATTTTCTTTTGTAAGTTAGGCACTTATTTTGTCTTGTTGCTTTTAAGAATTTTTTTTCTTCATCACTATATTTTGCAATTTTAATGACAGGATTTGTTGGTGATGGCCTGCTTTTGTTGATTTTGATGGAAGTTCTCTGTGCCTCCTGGATCTTGGTATCATTTTCCTTCCCCAAATCAGGGAAGTTTTCAGCTAATATTTGCTAAAAAAAATTTTTCTGCTCACTTTTCTCTCTTGTTCTTCTGGGATTCCTATAATATGACTGTTACTATATTTGGTGGAGTCACTTAGTTCCCTAAGTCTATTCTCATGTTGCATAAGACTTCTTTCTCTCTTTTTTCCAGCTTCATTATTTCCCATTGTTGTATCTTCCTAATCACTTAATCATTCCTCTGCTTCTTCATTCCATGTGTCCATTGCATCAAGTATGTTTCGAATTTTAATTATTTCGTTCTTCATTTCGTACTGATTGTTTTTTAACTCTTTTATTTCTGCATTAAGGGCCTCTCGAAGTCCTCCATTCTTTTCTCAAGCTTGGTGTCTATCTTTATTATTGTTGCTTTAAATTTTCCACCAGGCATGTTACACTTATCTGTGTTGCTTAGATCTCTGTTAATGACCTTATTTCTTATATTCTTTATTTTAGGATGAATTTTTCCATCTTTGCATTTTGCTAAATCTCTGTCTTCTTCTCTGTGTTAGAAAAGCTATCATTCTTTATCCTGAGAGTAATGGCTTTATGAAGAAGAGGCCTTGTACTTAGTGCTCAGGGCCTGGCACTTCAGAGAGTGTCTAGTGTATGCTGGGTGCACTCTGTTGTTATGTTTTGGCTGCTCTATCCTTCAAGCCAGTCATCTGCAGAGTTTCTTCTTGCCTGTGGTGGGCAGTGTTTGGTTCTTGGCTAGAATGTGGTGAATTTTAAGTAGGTATGCTCTGCTCTGCTTGTAAAATGAGGCCTGATCCTACTTTCACTGGAACTGAAGCCCTACAGAACTCTCTTGTTGGAAGACATGCTGTCGGTAAGGACTTCCACTGGTGTTCTGGAGAAAAGGCCCACCATATTGGGACTAAGGCCAATGTGACCAAGTAGGTCAGTACTGCTTGAGCACAGGTAATGGAACTTGGAATAAGCCGGTTAGGCAGCTAGTGTTGGTGCTGTGCTGTTTACCATACGTGGCTCTGTGTTCATGCTAAGGGGCAGGGAAGGGAAATGGTGCCCACAGGTTCCTTTGTCCTGGAGAGGCATATGTGTGAATCTACCTCTCAGGGATGCTCCAAGAAGAGTGAACAATGTCCCCCTGTGTGCCTGAGGCATTCTTCAGATCACTATTTCCATACCATCTGCCTTCTCTCCAGGAGCAGGGCAGTGCCCTGAAGCCTCTATCCATCCAAGCCTGCCAACCTTTAAAACTCCAGTCTCTAAACTTTCTCTCCAGGAGCAGGGGAGTGCCCTGAAGCCTCTATACATCCAAGCCTGCCAACCTTTAGAACTCCAGTCTCTAAACCTTGTTGGTTGCAAGAACTCACAAATACTAGCCCCTCTCATTTTCCTAGCCAATGGCTTTAGGGAAGTGTTCTCTTTGTGCATTCCTGTGTGCTTGTCTCTCTCACCTTTTTCCATGACCACTGCTCCCTCCCCTCTGCAGCAGCCATGATCCATTTTTCCCCCAAACTACATTTCTGTACTTCCTTCCTTCCTTATGTGGCTTTTTCTCTCCCTTTAGTTGTGCAGTTTGTTTCTTCAGTTTTTGGGTTCATTTGTGGGGTATTTAAAATGATTTCATAGCTATCTAATTATGTTCCAAGAACAAGACCAGCTTAGGGTCCTCCTACTATGCCACTGTTTTAGCTCCAGCTATCACTCTTTCTGAGCCAACTTTTAGTTATAGCAGTTACAAGTGATAAGAATTTTAGTTTAGTTTTGTTTTTTAAAGCAAGCTCTAATAAAAATCAGAGAAATATAGGGTGTTAATAACCTGCTTTGAAATATTTCCACAATGGAAAAAGCTATTCACATCTGAGTCTTGTATTGGTAAGGAAAATACTTTAACTATAAATGTAGCACTACATTATAAAAAGGGTTTTATTTTAAGTCAAACACATTTACTGACACCTCACTGCCTACTAAATAAAATCTAAGATCATTGGGGCAAATTATCTTAGCCAGATTTTCCTCCTTGACATTATCTCCCATCTTTATGGGCCTCAAGCTGCCCTTTTCAGCACCTCCACTTCCTCTTGGGATTTTTCTACCTCAATTCTCACAGTGATTATCACAATGGGCCACTAAGAATAGTCTTCCTCCATCAAAGGTATGGAAGCAGCAGATTCTATTCAAAAAGATAATTACTAGGGCACCTGGGTGTCTCAATTGGTTAAGCATCTGCCTTCGGCTCAGGTCTTGATCCCAGGGTCCTGGGATTGAGTCCTGCATCAGGCTCCCTGCTCCACGGGGAGCTTGCTTTTCCTCTGTCTCTTTCTCCTTCTCTTTCTCTCTGTCTCTCAAGAATAAATAAATAAAATCTTTAGAAAAAAACTGAAACCTAAGGAAAATGTAAGATGGAATGAAAACAGTCAAGTTTTGGGGCACCTGGATGGCTCAGTCAGTTAAGCATCTGCCTTTGGCTCGGGTCATGATCCCAGTGTTCTGGATTGAGCCCTGACTTGGGCTCTCTGCTCAGTGTTATGTCTCTCTCTCATAAATAAATAAATAAATAAATAAATAAATAAATAAATAAATAAATAAAATCTTTAAAAAATAAAAAGAAAATAGTTAAGTTTCTGAAATTGAGGTTTTTGCATTAACAGATCTAATAAATAGAGATGAGCTTTCACTGACAAATAACTATATTTTAGCCCCAGGTAAGCTGGTAAACGTTATAGATACATTACTTAGTTTCTTAGCGTCATCGGAACTTGCAGGTACCATGTCTTGTTGTTTTTCTGGATAAACTAAATTGTCAGACCCAAAGTTTGAGACATTCTAAAAAGTTCAACAGTATGACATTCAGAATACCACCAATTTCTTGGATTGGAGCACATGCAATTAAGAATTCTGCTATCTGGGGATCCCTGGGTGGCTCAGTGGTTTAGCACCTGCCTTTGGCCCAGGGCATGATCCTGGAGTCCCAGGATCGAGTCCCACATCGGGCTCCCTGCATGGAGCCTGCTTCTCCCTCTGCCTATGTCTCTGCCTCTCTGTGTGTGTCTCTCATGAATAAATAAATAAAATCTTAAAAAAAATTCTTCTGTTTATATCTGAAAAAGCAAGAATTATAATTCATAAGGTAATTATTAGCTCCTGTGAATAAATGCTCATAAAAATTAACTGATATCAACTATCTTTTATATAAAAATTTCAGGTATCTGTAAATTTTTCATGGCCTCTCTTCATTTATAAATACCATTAGATAATACCAATTCATAATCATATGTCTTTACTAGTTGTTCCTTTCTCTTCAATATGCAGTTTTTCTTAAATGATATGCCTGGTCTCTGTTTTCATTTTGCTTGCCTCCAGAATCTCTACAACCTAGTGATATGGTTCTGTTGGTCTGCCTAGGGACAGGATAGAGGAGTAAAGGAATAACTACTTTCCAGTAGCTGGCCCAGGACCTCTCAAGAGTTGATGATGATGATGATTAAAGTATAATTGACATACAATATTATATTAGTTTCAAGTGTACAAAATATTAATTTGACAAGTCTATATATTACTCAATGCTCACCACAATACGTAAAGTCACCATAGCACATTATTACAGTACTATTGACTATATTCCTTATGATTTACTTTTTATCTTCGTAATTATTTATTTTATAATTGAAAGTCTGAAACTCTTAATCTCCTCTACCTATTTTGTTCATTCTCCCACCCACTACCTTCTGGCAACCACCAGTTTACTCTCTGTATTTAGGAGTCTGAATTTTTTGTCTTGTTTTTTAGATTCCATCATGTAAGGAAAATTGTATGATATTTGTCTTTCCCTGTATGATTTATTTTATTTAGCATAATACTCTGTAGGTCTATCCATATTGTCATTTATTTTTTTGTGTGGCTGAATTATATATATATATATATGTGTATATATATATATACACACATATATATATATAGTCACATGTTCTGTATTCATTTATCAATGGATAGTTAGGTTGTCCATATTTTGGCTATTGTAAATAATGCTGCAATAAACATAGGATTGTATATATCTTTTCAAATAATTGTTTTTGTTTTCTTTAGATAAATACCGAGTAGTAGAATTACTAGATCATATGATATCTCTATTTAAAAATGTTTAAAAAAAAAAAGGGATCCCTGGGTGGCGCAGCGGTTTGGCGCCTGCCTTTGGCCCAGGGCGCGATCCTGGAGACCTGGGATCGAATCCCACGTCGGGCTCCCGGTGCATGGAGCCTGCTTCTCCCTCTGCCTGTGTCTCTGCCTCTCTCTCTCTCTCTCTCTCTGTGACTATCATAAATAAATAAAAATTAAAAAAATAAATAAAAAATAAAGATAAAAATGTTTGAGGGGAGGAGGGGCAAGATGGCGGAAGAGTAGGGTCTCCAAATCACCTGTCCCCACCAAATTACCTAGATAACCTTCAAATCATCCTGAAAACCTACGAATTCGGCCTGAGATTTAAAGAGAGAACAGCTGGAATGCTACAGTGAGAGGAGTTCACGCTTCTATCAAGGTAGGAAGACGGGAAAAGAAATAAACAAAAGGCCTCCAAGGGGGAGGGGCCCCGCGAGGAGCCAGGCTAAGGCCGGGGCGAGTGTCCCCAGGACAGGAGAGCTCCATCCAGGAGTAGCAGAAGCTTCACCAACCTTTCCGGGTGGAAAGGCGCCCGCAGGGAGTTAGAGCAGGACCCCAGGAGGGCGGTGATGCCCTCCGGCTCCCTGGGACAGTAACAGAGCAACCGCACCCCACAGGAAGAGTGCGCTGAGCTCCCTGAAGGGCTGCAGTGCCCGCGGCTGGACCCGGGAGCAGCTGGGGGGGGGTGTCGGGCAGAGGAAGAGGCTAAGCGCGGAGCTGGCTGCACGGCTCCGGGAACAACTCGGAAGGGCTCGGGCGGCAGCTCGGTGGAGGGGGCTGTGCGGCCAGGAGCGCGAATCCAACAGTGCAGGCCCCGGAGCACAGGGCGCCGGGACACAGCCCAGGATCCGGCCTCCCCTCGGACAGGCAGAGGCTGGGAGGGCCCAGGACGGCAAGGATGCTCCCGCCCCGAGCTGAGCAGATCAGCGGCCCCGCCCCGGAGCATGCAGGCCCCTGCAGGCTGAGAGCTACGTAGTGACTGCCGGAGCTGAATCCAGGGCTCCAGAGCTGGCCTCCGCCACTGGGGTTGTTCCTCCTGGGGCCTCAGGGGGTAAACAACCCCCACTGAGCCCTGCAGCAGGCAGGGGGCAGAGCAGCTCCCCCAAGTGCTAACACCTGAAAATCAGCACAGCAGGCCCCTCCCCCAGAAGACCAGCTACACAGACAAGTTCCAGGGGAAGTCAAGGGACTTAAAGTATACAGAAACGGAAGATACTCCCCTGTGTTTTTTTTGTTTTTGTTTTGTTTTCTTTTGTTTTGCCTTTTGATTTGTTTGCTTCCCCCACCCCTTTTTTTCCTTTCTTTCTTTTACTTTTTCTTTTTCTTCTCTTTTTTATTTTTTCTTCCGTTTTTCTTTTTTCTTTTTCTCTTTTCTTTCCTTCTTTCTCTCCTCTCATTTTCTCCTTTTCCCAATACAACTTGTTTTTGGCCACTCTGCACTGAGCAAAATGACTAGAAGGAAAACCTCACCTCAAAAGAAACCATCAGAAACAGTCCTCTCTCCCACAGAGTTACAAAATCTGGATTACAATTCAATGTCAGAAAGCCAATTCAGAAGCACTATTATACAGCTACTGGTGGCTCTAGAAAAAAGCATAAAGGACTCAAGAGACTTCATGACTGCAGAATTTAGATTCATTCAGGCAGAAATTAAAAATCAATTGAATGAGATGCAATCCAAACTAGAAGTCCTAACGACGAGGGTTAACGAGGTGGAAGAACGAGTGAGTGACATAGAAGACAAGTTGATGGCAAAGACGGAAACTGAGGAAAAAAGAGACAAACAATTAAAAGACCATGAAGATAGATTAAGGGAAATAAACGACACCATGAAGAAGAAAAACCTACGTTTAATTGGTGTGCCCGAGGGCGCTGAAAGGGACAGAGGGCCAGAATATGTATTTGAACAAATCACAGCTGAAAACTTTCCTAGTCTGGGAAGGGAAACAGGCATTCAGATCCAGGAAATAGAGAGATTCCCCCCCTAAAATCAATAAAAACCGTTCAACACCTCGACATTGAATAGTGAAGCTTGCAAATTCCAAAGATAAAGAGAAGATCCTTAAAGCAACAAGAGACAAGAAATCCCTGACTTTTATGGGGAGGAGTATTAGGGTAACAGCAGACCTCTCCACAGAGACCTGGCAGGCCAGAAAGACTGGCAGGATATATTCAGGGTCCTAAATGAGAAAAAAACATGCAACCAAGAATACTTTATCCAGCAAGGCTCTCATTCAGAATGGAAGGAGAGATAAAGAGCTTCCAAGACAGGCAGGAACTGAAAGAATATGTGACCTCCAAACCAGCTCTGCAAGAAATTTTAAGGGGGACTCTTAAAATTTCCCTTTAAGAAGTTCAGTGGAACAATCCACAAAAACAAGGACTGAATAGATATCATGATGACACAATGACCCCATCAAAAGGCGCAGGGTTTCAGAATGGATAAAAAAGCAGGACCCATCTATTTGCTGTCTACAAGAGACTCATTTTAGACAGAAGGACACCTACAGCTTGAAAATAAAAGGTTGGAGAACCATTTACCACTCAAATGGTCCTCAAAAGAAAGCAGGGGTAGCCATCCTTATATCAGATAAACTAAAATTTACCCCGAAGACTGTAGTGAAAGATGAAGAGGGACACTATATCATACTTAAAGGATCTATCCAACAAGAGGACTTAACAATCCTCAATATATATGCCCCGAATGTGGGAGCTGCCAAGTGTATCAATCAATTAATAACCAAAGTGAAGAAATACTTAGATAATAATACACTTATACTTGGTGACTTCAATCTAGCTCTTTCTACCCTCGATAGGTCTTCTAAGCACAACATCTCCAAAGAAACGAGAGCTTTAAATGATACACAGGACTAGATGGATTTCACAGATATTTATAAAACTTTACATCCAAACTCAACTGAATACACATTCTTCTCAAGTGCACATGGAACTTTCTCCAGAATAGACCACATACTGGGTCACAAATCGGGTCTGAACTGATATCAAAAGACTGGGATCGTCCCCTGCATATTCTCAGACCATAACGCCTTGAAATTAGAACTAAATCACAACAAGAAGATTGGAAGGACCTCAAACACATGGAGGTTAAGGACCATCATGCTAAAAGATGAAAGGGTCAACCAGGAAATTAAGGAAGAATTAAAAAGATTCATGGAAACTAATGAGAATGAAGATAAAACCGTTCAAAATCTTTGGGATGCCACAAAAGCAGTCCTAAGGGGGAAATACATCACAATACAAGCATCCATTCAAAAACTGGAAAGAACTCAAATACAAAAGCTAACCTTGCACCTAAAGGAGCTAGAGAAAAAATAGCAGATAGATCCTACACCCAGCAGAAGAAGAGAGTTAATAAAGATTCGAGCAGAACTCAATGAAATCGAGACCAGAAGAACTGTGGAACAGATCAACAAAACCAGTTGTTGGTTCTTTGAAAGAATTAATAAGATAGATAAACCATTAGCCAGCCTTATTAAAAAGAAGAGAGAGAAGACTCAAATTAATAAAATCATGAATGAGAAAGGAGAGATCACTACCAACACCAAGGAAATACAAACGATTTTAATAACATATTATGAACAGCTATATGCCAATAAATAAGGCAATCTAGAAGAAATGCATGCATTCCTGGAAAGCCACAAAATACCAAAACTGGAATAGGAAGAAATAGAAAACCTGAAGAGGCCAATAACCAGGGAGGAAATTGAAGCAGTCATCAAAAACCTCCCAAGATACAAAAGTCCAGGGCCAGATGGCTTCCAAGGGGAATTTTATCAAACGTTTAAAGAAGAAACCATACCTATTCTACTAAAGCTGTTTGGAAAGATAGAAAGAGATGGAGTACTTCCAAATTCGTTCTATGAGGCCAGCATCACCTTAATTCCAAAACCAGACAAAGACCCCACCAAAAAGGAGAATTACAGACCAATATCCCTGATGAATATGGATGCAAAAATTCTCAACAAGATACTAGCCAATAGAATCCAACAGTACATTAAGAAAATTATTCACCATGCCAAGCAGAATTTATCCCAGGGACACAAGGCTGGTTCAACACTCGTAAAACAATCAATGTGATTCATCATATCAGCAAGAGAAAAACCAAGAACCACATGATCCTCTCATTAGATGCAGAGAAAGCATTTGACAAAATACAGCATCCATTCCTGATCAAAACTCTTCAGAGTGTAGGGATAGAGGGAACATTCTTCAACATCTTAAAAGCCATCTACGAAAAGCCCACAGCAAATATCATTCTCAATGGGGAAGCACTGGGAGCCTTTCTCCTAAGATCAGGAACAAGACATGGATGTCCACTCTCACCACTGCTATTCAACATAGTACTGGATGTCCTAGCCTCAGCAATCAGACAACAAAAAGACATTAAAGGCATTCAAATTGGCAAAGAAGAAGTCAAACTCTCCCTCTTCGCCGATGACATGATACTCTACATAGAAAACCCAAAAGCCTCCACCCCAAGATTGCTAGAACTCATACAGCAATTTGGTAGCGTGGTAGGATACAAAATCAATGCCCAGAAATCAATGGCATTTCTATACACTAACAATGAGACTGAAGAAAGAGAAATTAAGGAATCAATCCCATTTACAATTGCACCGAAAAGCATAAGATACCTAGGAATAAACCTAACCAAAGAGGTAAAGGATCTATACCCTGAATACTATAGAACACTTCTGAAAGAAATTGAGGAAGACACAAAGAGATGGAAAAATTTCCATGCTCATGGATTGGCAGAATTATTATTGTGAAAATGTCAATGTTACCCAGGGTAATTTACATGTTTAATGCAATCCCTATCAAAATACCATGGACTTTCTTCAGAGACTTAGAACAAATTATTTTAAGATTTGTGTGGAATCAGAAAAGACCCCGAATAGCCAGGGGAATTTTAAAAAAGAAAACCATAGCTGGGGGCATCACAATGCCAGATTTCAGGTTGTACTACAAAGCTGTGGTAATCAAGACAGTGTGTTACTGGCACAAAAACAGACACATAGATCAATGGAACAGAATAGAGAACCCATAAGTGGGTCCTCAACTTTATGGTCAACTAATGTTCGATAAAGGAGGAAAGACTATCCATTGGAAGAAAGACAGTCTCTTCAGTAAATGGTGCTGGGAAAATTGGACATCCACATGCAGAAGAATGAAACTAGACCACTCTCTTACACCATACACAAAGATAAACTCAAAATGGAGGAAAGATCTAAATGTGAGACAAGATTCCATCAAAATCCTAGAGGAGAACATAGGCAACACCCTTTTTGAACTCAGCCACAGTAACTTCTTGCAAGATACATCCATGAAAGCAAAAGAAACAAAAGCAAAATTAACTATTGGGACTTCATCAAGTTAAGAAGCCTTTGCACAGCAAAGAAGCCAACAGCAAAGTTTTGTTTAGTTGTCAACAAAACTAAAAGACAACCTACAGAATGGGAGAAGATATTTGCAAATAACATATCAGATAAAGGGTTAGTTTCCAAGATCTATAAATAACTTATTAAACTCAACAGCAAAGAAACAAACAATCCAATCATGAAATGGGCAAAAGACATGAAGAGAAATCTCATAGAAGAAGACATAGACATGGCCTACATGCACATGAGAAAATGCTCTGCATCACTTGCCATCAGGGAAATACAAATCAAAACCACAATGAGATACCACCTCACACCAGTGAGAATGGTGAAAATTAACAAGGCAGGAAACCACAAATGTTGGAGAGGATGCAGAGAAAAGGGAACCCTCTTACACTGTTGGTGGGAATGTGAACTGGTGCAGCCACTCTGGAAAACTGTGTGGAGGTTCCTCAAAGAGTTAAAAAGAGACTGCCCTACGACCCAGCAATTGCACTGTTGTGGATTTACCCCACAGATGCAGATGCAATGAAATGCCAGGACACCCGCACCCCGATGTTTCTAGCAGCAATGTCCACAGTAGCCAAACTGTGGAATGAGCCTCGGTGTACATCGAAAGATGCATGGATAAAGAAGATGTGGTTTATGTATACAATGGAATATTACTCAGCCATTAGAAACGACAAATACCATTTGCTTCAACGTGGATGGAGGAGGGTATTATGCTGAGTGAAGTAAGTCAATCGGAGAAAGACAAACAGTGTATGTTCTCATTCATTTGGGGAATATGAATAATAGTGAAAGGGAATATAAGGGAAGGGAGAATAAATGTGCAAGAAATATCAGAAAGGGAGACAGAACATAAAGACTTCTAACTCTGGAAAATGAACTAGGGGTGGTGGATGTGGAGAAGGGCGGGGGGTGGGGGTGAATGGGTGACGGGCACTGGGGGGGGCACTTGACGGGATGAGCACTGGGTGTTATTCTGTATGTTGCTAAATTGAACGGCAATAAAAAATATATTTTTTAAGAAAATAAAATAAAATAAAAATGTTTGAGGGGGCAGCCCCGGTGGCTCATCGGTTTAGCACTGCCTTCAGTCCAGGGCGTGATCCGCGAGCCTCGGGATCGAGTCCCCGGTCGGGCTTCCTCTGCCTGTGTCTCTGCCTCTTTCTCTCTCTGTGTCTCTCATGGATAAATAAATAAAATATTTTTTAATTTAAAAAAATAATAAAAAATAAAAATGTTTGAGGAACCCCCATAATATTTTCCAAGTGGTTGTGCCAATTTATATTCCCAACAACAGTGCATGAGGGTTCCCTTTTCTCCACATCCTTGCCAGACTTGTTATTTTTTGTCCTTTAATACTAGCCACCCTAAAAGATTTAAGGTGATATATCATTGTGGTTTTTATTGAGTATCTTTTCATATATTCGTTGGTCATTTGTTTATCTTCTTCAGAAAAATACTTATTCGGGTCCTATGCCCATTTTTCAATCAGATTGTTTGTGGGATTTTTTTGGTGTTCACCTATATGTTTTTAACCTATTTTTTAATATTAACCCCTTATAAGATATCATTTGCAAATATTTACTATCATTTAGTAGGCTGCCTTTTTGTTTTGTTGATAGTTTCCTTTGCTATGCAAAAATCTTTCATTTTGATGTAGTCCAAATACTTTACTTTTACTTTTGTTCGCATTGCCTGTCTACATTTTCTTTTAGGATTTTTGTATTGCAGGTCACACAGTTCGGATTTTAATCCATTTTGAGTTTACTTTTGTGTATGGTGTAAGAAAGTGGTCCAGTTTCATTCTTTTGCATATAATTGTCTAGTTTGCACAACACCATTAGTTGAAAAGATTGTCTTTTTCCCATTGCATATTCTTGCCTCCTTTGTCATAGATTAATCGATCATATGTGTGTGGACTTATTTCTGGGGCCTCTATCCCGTTCAACTGATCTGTTTCTGTTTTTATCCAGTACCATACTGTTTTACTACAACTTTGTAGTATATCTTGAAATCTGAGGTGGTGATACCACAAGCTTTGTTCTGTCTCTAGATTATTTTGGCCATTCAGGGTCCTTTTTAGCTCCATACAAATTTTAGGATTATTTCTTCTAGTTCTAGTTCTATTACATGTTGATAGGCACTGCATTGAATCTATAGATTGCTTTGAATAGTATGGACATTTTAACAATGTTAATCCCTCCAATCCATAAGCATTGTATATATTTCCATTTGTTTATGTTATCTTCAGTTTCTTTCACTGATGTCTTAGAGTTTTCAGGTATACAACCAACTTTCTTGGTTAAATTCATTCCTATCCATTGTATTCTTTTTGATGCAATTTTAAATGGGATTGTTTTCTTAATTTCTCTTTCTGCTACTTTGTTATTAGTGTATAGAAATGCAACAGATGTCTGTATGTTAATTTTGTATCCTGTGACCTTACTGAATTTATTTATCAGTTCTAATTTTTTGGTGGAATCTTTAAGGATTTCTATATGAAGTATCATGTCAACTGTAAATAGTGACCATTTAACTTCTCCCTTACCAATTTGGATGCCTTTTATTCAATTTTTTTGTCTGATTGTTGCAGCTAGGGCTCCCCATACTATATTGATTATAAGTGGTTAAGAGTGGATATCTTTGTCTTGTTCCTGATCTTAGAGGAAACATTTTTAGTCTTTCACCATTGAGTATGATGTTAGTTGTGGGTTTCTCATATATCACCCATATGTTGAGGTATGTTTCCTCTGAACTCACTGTGTTGAGAGATTTTCATCATGAAAGTATGTTGTCTTTGCTTTCTCTCTATTGAGATGATCATATACTTTTTAATCTTACTTTTGCTAATGTGATATATCATATTAATTGATTTGCCAATATCAAACCACCCTTGCACCCCTGGAATGAATCCCACTTGATCATAGTGAATGATCCTTTAAAGTATTGATGAATTCAGTTTGCTAATATTTTGTGAAGATTTTGCATCAGTGTTCATCAGAAATATTGGCATGTAGTTTTCTTCCTATTCTCTCTCTCTCTCTCTCTCTCTCTCTCTCTCTCTCTCTCTCTCTTATAGTGTCTTCAGTTTTGGTATCAGGGTTACATTGGCCTCATAGAATATATATATGGAAGCTTTCCTTCCTTTTCCATTTTTTTGGAATAGTTTGAGAAGAGGTATTAACTCTTCCTTAAATATTTGGTTGAATTCACCTGTGAAGCCATCCAGTCCTAGACTTTAATTTACTGGTAATTTTTTGACTACTGATTCAATTTCATTACTAGTAATTGGTCTTTTCAGATTTTCTATTTCTTATTCAGTTTTAGAGGATTGTATGTTGCCAGTAATTTATCTAATTTCTTCTAGTTGTCCAATTTGTTGGCATATAATTTTTCATAATATTCTCATATAATTGTTTATATTTCTATGGTGTTGGTTGTTATCTCTCCTCCTTCATTTCAGATTTTATTTATTTGAGTCCTCTTTTTTTCTTAATGGTTCTGGCTAAGGGTTTATCAATTTTATTTATCTATCAAGAACTAGTTCTTGATTTCATTGATCTTTTCTATTGTTTTATAGTCTCTGTTCTTTCTTTCTGATACCTTTAGCTATATAATTAGGTTGTTTATTTGAAGTTTTTCTTTTTCTTTTCTTTTTTTTCTTTTTCTTTCTTTTTTTTTTTTTGAGGTAGAGGTGTATTGCTATAATCTTCCCTCAAAGAACTGCTTAGTGTCCCAAGGATTTTGAACTATTGCATTTTCATTTGTCTCCATGTATTCTCTATTTTTGTGGTTGTTGTTGATTCAGTGCTTGTGTAGTAACATGTTTCTTAGCCCCCGTGTGGTTTTGTTCTTTCTAATTTTTTCTTGTAATTGATTTCTAGTTTCATTGTTTTGTTTGAAAAAGATGATTTACATGATTTCAAGCTTCTTAAATATATTGAGGAATGTTTTGTGGCCTAACAAGCAATCTACCTTGGAGAATGTTTCATGCATACTTTAGAAGAATGTGTATTCTGCTGTTTTTAGATGGAGTGCTCTGTATATATCAGTTAGGTCCATTTGGTCTAATGTGTCATTCAAAGCTACTATTTCCTTGTTGATTTTCTGTCTGGATGATCTATCCAGTCATGTAAGTGGGGAGCTAGAGTCCCCTACATTTATTTTATTACTGTCAATTTCTACCTTATGTCTATTAATATTTTCTTTATGCAGTACTTCTAGTTGGGTCTATAAATATTTATAATTATTATATCTCTTGTTAGATTGATCCTTTTATCATTATGTAGTGTACTTCTTTTTCTTTTTTTTTACTTTAGTTGACACACAAAGTTACATTAGTTTCAGATGTACAACTTAGTGATTTTCAAGTTTATATTTTATACTATGTTCATCACAAGTATAGCTATCATTTGCCCTGTTACATCACTATTACAATATCATTACGGTATTCTTTATGCTGCACATTTTATTCCCATGACTTATTCATTCCATAACTCGGAGCTTTTATCTCTCTCTCCCTTTCACCCATTTTGCCCATCCCCTCACTTCCTTCCCTTCTGGCAATCATCAGTTCTTCTTTGTATTTAGAGTCGGATTCTACTTTGTTTGTTTATCCTTTTTTTTTTTACAGATTCCACTTACGAATAGAATCATATGGTATTTGTCTTTCTCAGTCTGACTTATCTCACTTAGCATAGTACCCTCTAGGTCCCCCCATGTTTTTTCAAATGATACAGTCTCATCCTTTTGTGGCTGTGTAATATTCCACTTTGTATATTTAGGTTGCTTCCATATCTTGACTATTGTAAAGAATGTTACAATAAACATAGAAGTTCATATATCTTTTTGAATTAGTATTTTCATTTGGGGGGGTCAATACCCAGTAGTGTAATTATTGGATCATATGGTAGTTCTACTTTTAATTTTTTGAGGAAACTCCATACTGTTTTCCACAGTGGCTATCCCAATTTACATTCCCACCAATGGTGCATGCGGGTTCCTTATTATCCACATCCACACCAATACTTGTTATTTATTGTCATTTTGATTTTAGTCATTCTAACTAGTGTAAGGGAGATATGTCAGTGTAGTTTTGATTTATATTTCCCTGATGATTGTGATGTTGAATATCTTTCCATGCTCCTGTTAGCCACCTGTACGTCTTCTTTGGAAAAATGTCTATTCAGGTCCTCTCTCCATTTTTTATCGGTTTTTTTATTGTTGAGTTCTTTATGTATTTTGAATATTAACCCCTAATTGGATATATGACTTGCAAATATCTTTTCCCACTCAGTTGGTTGCCTTTTTGTTTTGATGATGATTCTTTAGCTGTGCAGAACCTTTTAGTTTGTGTAGTCCCATTTGATTATTTTGCTTTTTGTTTCCCTTGCATTTGGCATCAATATACAAACACATCAGTGACACTGATGTCAAAGACCTTACTACCTATGTTTTTTTCTACAAATTTAAAGTTTTCAGGTCTTATGTTCAAGTCTTAAATCTATTTTGTGTTGTTTTTTGTGTATGGTGTAAGGTAGTGGTCTAATTTCATTTCTTTGCATGTGCCTGTGTGGTTTTCCCAGCACCACTTATTGAGGAGACTATTCTCTCTCCATTGTGCATACTTATTTCCTTTGTAATATATTAATTGCCTATAAGTGTGTGGGTCTGGGCTCTCAATTCTCTTCCATTGATCTGTGTGTATTTTTAAAAAGAGTTTATTTAATTATTTATTTATTTATGAGAGAGAAAGAGAGAGAGAGGCAGAGACACAGACAGAGGGAGAAGCAGGCTTCATGCAGGGAGCCTGACATGGGACCCGATCTTGGGTCTCCAGGATCAGGCCCTGGGCTCAAGGCAGCGCTAAACCGCTGAGCCACCCGGGCTGCCCTGTGTGTGTGTTTTTATGCGAATACCAGAATGCTTTGCTTACCATAGCTTTGTGGTATAGTTTTTAACCAGGGAACAAATCGAACTTCAATAAAAACAAAACCAAAATAACCAGGGAGCTTGATACTTCCACCTTTATTCTTTCTCAAGATTACCTTGGTTATTCGGGATCTTTTGTAATTTCATGAAAATTTTAAAAACATTTTTCTATTTCTTTGAAAAACGCACTTGGAATTTTGATAGGGATTGCATTGAATCTATATATTGCTTTGGGTAATATGGACATATTAACAATATTGATGTTTACAATCCTTGAGCAAGGAGTATCTTTCCATTTTTTGTGTGTCTTCAATTTATTTCATCAGTGTCTTATAGTTTTTAGTGTACACGTGTTTTGTCCCTTTGGTTAAATTTATTTCTAGGTATTTTATTCTTTATGATGTAATTATAAATGGGAATATTTTCTTTGTTTCTCTTTCTGATATTTTATTATTATATAGATATATACACATTTCTGTATATTGATTTTGTATCTTACAAATTTACTGAATTTATTAGTTCTAACAGTCTTTGGTGAAGACGTTAGACTTTTCTACATATGATTTCATGTCATCTGAAATAAAGATCTTGGTACATCTTCCTTTCCAATTTGGATGCCTTTTTTTCTTGCCTTAAGGATTTCCAATCCTATATTTAATAAAAGTGGTGATAAATAAATAAAGCCTTGTTCCTAATATTAGAGTAAAAGCTATCAGTTTTTCACCATTAAGCATGATATAGCTGTGGGTTTTTCATATATGGCTTTTAT
The DNA here is from genome assembly GCF_905146905.1 of Nyctereutes procyonoides. Classification (NCBI taxonomy): domain Eukaryota; kingdom Metazoa; phylum Chordata; class Mammalia; order Carnivora; family Canidae; genus Nyctereutes; species Nyctereutes procyonoides. The sequence continues at coordinate 57,508,616 of NW_026575125.1, read as the reverse complement.
TGTGTTGGGGTATTTTCCCTCCATACCCACTTAGTTAAGAGTTGTTATGAATGTATGTTGAATATTGTCACATGCTTTTCTGCATCTACTGAGATGATCATAGGATTTTCATCTTTCACTTTGATAATGTGGTATATCATGTTGATTGATTTGTGAATGTTGAAACATCCGTACAAAAAAAAAATATCCTTACATCCCTGAAATAAATCCCCCTTATTTATGCTGTATGATCTTTTTAATGTATTGTTGAATTCGGTTTGTTAATATTTTCTTGAGGATTTTTGCAACTATGTTTATTAAGGATATTAGCCCACAATTATATATTATTGTTGTGTTCTTATCTGGTTTTGATATCAGGGTAATCCTGGTCTTGTAATGTGAATTTAGAAGCATTCCTTCCTCTTCTACTTTTTGGAAGTTTGAGGATAGGTATTACATTTTCTTTGAGTGTTTCATAGAACGCACCAGTGAAACTGTCTGGTCCTGGACAGTTGTTTGCTGGAAGGTTTTTGATTACTTATTCAATTGACTTCCTAGTAATTGTTCTATTCAGATTTTCTATTTCTTCGTGATTTACTTTTAGAAGATAGTGGTTGTAAGAAATTTATCAATTTCCTCTTGTTCAATTTGTGTACAGTTGTTCATACTAGTTTCTTATGACTCGTTCTACATCTTATGGTATCAGTTGTAATTTTTCCTCTTTTATTTCTGCTTTTATTTACTTGATCCCTCTCTTTTTTTCTTAGAGAATCTAGCTAAAAATTTGTCATGTTTGCTTATCTTTTCAAAGAAGCACCTCCTAGATTCGTTGGTATTTTGTTTAGCTTTTTTGTCTCTGTTTGTGCTTTGATCTTGGTTACTTCCTTCCTTCTACTAACTTAAGGCTTCATTCGTTCTTTTTCTAGTTTCTTTAGGTGTAAAGTTAGATTTTTTTGAGATTTTTCTTGTTTCTTGATGTAAGCCTGTATTGCAAAAGCTTCCCTCTTAGAAATGCTTTTCTTTTTGATAAGTCTGGTGAGAGGTATATCAGTTTTATTATTTTTTTCAAACAACCAGTTCCTGGTTTCATTGATCTGTTCTATTGCTTTTTAGTTTCTATATTATTTATTTCTGCTCTAATCTTTATTATTCCCTTCCTTCTGTTGGCTTTTTTATTCGTTGTTCTTTTTCTAGTTTCTTTAGTTATAAGTTTAGGTGGTTGATTTGAGATTTTTCTTGCTTCTCTACATAGGCTTGTATTGCTATATACTTCCCTTTTAGGAACACTTTTGTTGCATCCCAAAGGTTTTGGAATGTCTTGTTTTCATTTTCATTTGTTTACATCTATTTTTTGTATTTCTTCTTTGATTTCCTGGTTAACCCATTCATTGTTTACTAACATGTTATTTAACCTCCATGTACTTTCCAGATCTTTTTTTGTGGTTGACCTCTACTTTCATTGTGTTGTGGTCAGTAAAGCTGTATAGTATGACTTAAATCTTTTTGTATTTTTTGAGACCTATTTTGTTACCTAATACGTGATCTATTATGGAGAATGTTCCATGTGTACTTGAAAAGAATGTGTATGCAGCTGCTTTAGAATGGAATGTTCTGAATATAAGTCCACCTGGTCCAGTGTGTCATTCAAAGCCATTTCCTTGTTTATTTTCTATATAGACCATCTGTCCATTGATGTAAGTGGGGTGTTTAAGTACCCTACTATTAACATATTATCCATTAGTTCCTTTATATTTTTATTAACTGTTTTATACAGTTGGGTGCATAAGTATTTATAATTTTTAGATCTTCTTGTTGGATCTTCCCCTTTATTATGATACAGTGCCCTTCTTCATTTCTTGTTATAATATTTGTTTTAAAATCTAGTTTGTCGGGATCCCTGGGTGGCGCAGCAGTTTGGTGCCTGCCTTTGGCCCAGGGCGTGATCCTGGAGACCCGGGATCGAATCCCACGTCGGGCTCCCGGTGCATGGAGCCTGCTTCTCCCTCTGCCTATGTCTCTGCCTCTCTCTCTCTGTGTGTGTGTGTGTGTGACTATAATAAATCAATCAATCAATCAATCAATAAATAAATAAATAAAATCTAGTTTGTCCTTGCTAAGCAAAATAAGTCAGTCAGAGAAAGACAAATATCATGATTTCACTCATATGTGTGACTTAAGAAACAAAACAGATGAACATAGGAGAAGGTAAGGAAAAATAAAATAAGACTAAATCAGAGAAGAAGACAAACCATAAAAGACTCTTAACTATAAGAAACAAACCGAAGGTTGCTGGAGAGGAGGTGTGTTGGGGGATGGGAAAACTGGGTGATGGTCATTAAAGAGGGCACTAGATGGAATGAACACTGGGTGTTATATACAACTAATATAATCACTAAATTCTACTTCCGAAACTAATAATACACTATATTAATTAAATTGAATTTATATAAGAATTTTTTTAAAAAATCTAGTTTGTCTGATATAAGTATAGTTACTCCAGCTTTCTTTTGAAATCTATTTCTGTGATAAATGTTTTTCCATGCCCTCACTTTCTATCCATAAGTGTCTTTAGGTCTAAAATGAGTCTTTTATAGGCAGCATATTGATAGGTCTTTGTCTTTACTGGAGCATTTAGTCCATTTACATTCAAAGTAAGTACTGATATATATGCATTTAGTGCCATTTTATTGCTTGTTTTGTCATTGTTTCTGGAGATTTTCTTTGATCCTCTCTTGTCTTTGTCACTTTTCGTCTTCCTTTCCACTCAAAGAGACCTCTTTAATATTTCTTGCAAGGCTCGTTTAGTAGTCATGAACTCCTTTAGTTTTTCTTTATCTGGGACATTCTTTACCTTTCCTTCAATTCTGAATGATAGCCTTGCTGGATAGAATATTCTTTGCTACAGATTTTTCCCATTCAGCATGTTGAATATATCATGCCACACTCCCTTCTGGCTTTCTAAGTTACTGTTGAGAAATCTCCAGCTAGCTTTATGGGTCTTCCCTTATAAGTTAAGGATTTCTTTTAACTTGCTTCTTTTAAGATTTTTTTCTTTATCACTATATTTTGTAATTTTAATTATGAAATGTCTTGGTGTTGGCCTTCTCTTTTGATTTTAATGGGAGCTTTCTGTTCCTCCTGGATCTGGATGTCTCTTTCCTTCCCCAGATTAGGGAAGTTTTCAGCTATTATTTTCTCAAATAAATTTTCTGCCCCACTTTGTTCCTCTTCTTCTGAGACTCCTGTAATATGAATGTTATGTTTGATGGAGTCACTGAGTTCTCTAAGCCTATTCTCATGTTGCATAAGTCTTCTTTCTCTCTTTTGTTCACCTTAATTTTCCATTTTTTTCTTCTATATCACTAATTCATTCCTATGTTTCTTGCAACCTGATGTTCATTTCATCAAGCTATTTCCAATCTTATTTATTGCATTCTCCATTTCTGATTGATTCTTTTTTAACTCTTTTATCTCTGTGGCAAGGGTCTCCCTGATGTCTTCCATTCTTTTCTCAAGACTGGTAAGTATCCTTGTGATCATTGCTTTAAATTCTCCACCTAGCATGCCCATCTCTGTCCATGGCCTTATCTTGTTCTTTCATTTGGGAAGAATTCCTCTGTCTTAGCCTTTTGTCTGTCTCTGCCTTTGTCTGTATGTTAGAAAAGACAATTGTGTCTCCTGCTCCTGAAAGTAATGGCTTTATGAAGAAGACACCATATAGTGTCCAGGGCCTGGTACTTCAAGGAGCATCTCTGGTGTGTGCTACATGCGCTCTGCTATTATGTTTTGGGTGCTCAATCCTTCAAGCTAGTCGTCTACAGAGACTGTCCTTCCCTATGGTGTGCAGTGTTTGGTCCTTGACCAGAATGTAGTGAGTTTTAAGAAGGTGAACTCTGGTCTGCTTATGTAGAGAATGAGACCTAATACTGCTTCGTCTAGAACTGAAGCCCTGCAGAACTCTCTGTTGGGAGACATGGTTTGTACAGGGGTTTCTGCAGGTCTTCTGGAGGAGGGGCCCACTCCACTGAGACTGAAGCAAGCTTGACTGAGAAGGGCAATCTCACCAGAGTGTAGGGGTGTGGGACTTGGTATAAGCAAGGTAGGGAACCAGTATCACTGCTGCACACTGCTTACTGCAAGTGGTTCTGTGTTTATGCTGTGAGGCAAGGGAGGGAAATGGGGCCAATTAGCAACCTTGTCCCTGGAGAGACATCCTTGTGAATATGGCCTGTTAGGGAAGCACTCTGAGAACAGTGAATATTCTCCCCGTTGTGTGTCCCAGGTGTTTTTCAGATCACTATTTCAATGCTGTCTGCCTCTGGGTTTTTTGCCACCTTCTCTCCAGGAGCAATGTAGTGCTCTCTGGGTGCTATCCCATCTAAACCCTCTGCCCTTTAAAACTCTAGGCTTTAAGCCCCTCTAGTTGCAAGAACTCATGAAAATCAGCCACTCATTTTATCAGCCAATAGCTTTGGGGAAATGTTTTCTTTGTGTGTTCCCCTGTGTGTTTTACTCTCTCTCATCCTTCTCTGCAACCACAGATCCCTCCCCTCTGTAGCACTCAAGACCCATTTCTCCCCTAAACCATGTCTCCACAATTCCTCCCTTCTTCATTATGGCTTCTTCTCTACCTTTAGCTGTGGACTTTGTTCTGTCAGTCTTTAGGGTGGTTTCTGCGGTATTTAGAAATATTTTATTATTATCTACCTTTTTCTTAATACATTTATTTTTTATTGGTGTTCAATTTACCAACATACAGAATAACACCCAGTGCTCATCCCGTCAAGTGCCCCCCCAGTGCCCGTCACCCATTCACCCCCACCCCCTGCCCTCCTCCACTTCCACCACCCCTAGTTCGTTTCCCAGAGTTAGGAGTCTTTATGTTCTGTCTCCCTTTCTGATATTTCCCACACATTTCTTCTCCCTTCCCTTATATTCCCTTTCACTACTATTTATATTCCCCAAATGAATGAGGACATATAATGTTTGTCCTTCTCTGTTTGACTTACTTCACTCAGCATAATATCCTCCAGTTCCATCCACGTTGAAGCAAATGGTGGGTATTTGTCATTTCTAATGGCTGAGTAATATTCCATTGTATACATAAACCACATCTTCTTTATCCATTCATCTTTCGATGGACACTGAGGCTCCTTCCACAGTTTGGCTATTGTGGCCATTGCTGCTATAAACATCGGGGTGCAGGTGTCCTGGCGTTTCATTGCATCTGTATCTTTGGGGTAAATCCCCAACAGTGCAATTGCTGGGTTGTAGGGCAGTCTATTTTTAACTCTTTGAGGAACCTCCACACAGTTTTCCAGAGTGGCTGCACCAGTTCACATTCCCACCAACAGTGGAAGAGGGTTCCCTTTTCTCCACATCCTCTCCAACATTTGTTGTTTCCTGCCTTGTTAATTTTCCCCATTCTCACTGGTGTGAGGTGGTATCTCATTGTGGTTTTGATTTGTATTTCCCTGATGGCAAGTGATGCAGAGCATTTTCTCATGTGCATGTTGGCCATGTCTATGTCTTCCTCTGTGAGGTTTCTCTTCATGTATTTTGCCCATTTCATGATTGGATTGTTTGTTTCTTTGCTGTTGAGTTTAATAAGTTCTTTATAGATCTTGGAAACTAGCCCTTTATCTGATATGTATTATCTACCTATCTTTGAGGGATGATACAAGCCTAGGGTCCACCTACTCCCCTGCCATCTTCCACCCAAATCCCTATTTTAATAATTTTAATATAGTATGTCCCAGAAGGGATTTTTTTGTCAAGAAAAAAAATCTCCTTAATACAAAAACAAATATTTGCTTTAACTTGCTAATTCAGTCTTCTAGTGTTCATGATAACCAGGGCTCAGAAAAATTAGTCTTATCAAATGCTGGACACTTATCCAGAAAAACATTGAATTAGACTGTAGTATATTATGTGCTTTATTTTATTTTATTTTATTTTATTTTATTTTTTTGCTGTGTATTCCTGAGGTTTTTTTTAAATAAATTTATTTTTTATTGGTGTTCAATTTGTCAACATACAGAATAACACCCAGTGGTCATCCCGTCAAGTGCCCCCCTCAGTGCCCGTCACCCAGTCACCCCCACCCCCCGCCCACCTCCCCTTCTACCACCCCTAGTTCGTTTCCCAGAGTTAGAGTCTTTCATGTTCTGTCTCCCTTTCTGACATTTCCCACTTATTTTTTCTCCTTTCCCCTTTATGTGTTTTATATATGGCAATTTCCTACTATTTTGTTTGGATAAAACTTTTGTGTTTGAAACAATTAGTGACTTTTCAAGGTAGAAGAGGCTTCTGATTTATTTTCAGTCTTGTAGTCCCTGCTGCCATAATAAATAATCCATTAGGAAGAATAACAGAATAAATAAGCTAGTATTTGTTGAGAACGTGCTAAGGTTATGACATTAGAATCATAAGAGACATTATGCATTATTGTCTGTGCACTGAAGGGTTTTGTATTTATTTGGGGGAAATAAGACACACATATATGAAAAGTTGCCTAACAAAGTACAATATATGTTATTGACCAAATAAATAGAACCATGAAGTTTATGCTACAGGAATTCAAAGGAGAGAATGAGTTCTGTGGCCAGTCAGGAAATGCTTTACAGAACAAGTAGAATTTTGGTCTTAAGATTAGATAGGATTTGAATTAGTGGCAAAGAATAAAAATACGGATGATACTAGGAAAGCCACAGGCTATGCATAGAACCCCAAGCTAAGTGAGGGGGACTTGAAGAAAGTAGCCTACTTCCAGCTAAGAGTTTGAATGGTGGGGGAGTGGATGAGAATTCCTTAAAGTCAGAGACCTAGTCACCTTGATTTCAGTATTTTATGCAAACTTTGCAAAATAGTGTTGCATATAGAAGATGATTATGAGATTAAGTTAGCAAGTAAATTGGTGTCAGGTTGGTTGGGACCTTTGATATAAGACTAAGAACTTTATTATATGGGTGATGGGGAACTACTGATGCTTTTTGTGCAGGTTTTTGTGCATGTGAGGAAAATACTGTTTTAGGAAGATAATGAAGTGATACTCCTATCAAAGCACACTTCCATTCTATGTCAGAGATTGCTCTAATTTCTGGACCTTCTGAGAGAATTGGTAAGAGCCCTTCTCTTCATCAGAACTCAAACTCTTCATGTACATCCTGTATATAAGAGCTCTGATTCTGAGACAAGGGACCTTTCATATCAAGAACTATATTGCTTAGAAACATCTATGGATGATATTCTGTGCAATCACCTACAAGTCAGAGACAGCCATTGAATCTTGCTTAAAGAAAAAAATTACCCTATCACATAGTTCTTTGAGCCTAACCAGACTTCCGTGATCATCCATAAAGAACTTGAAGATACTACCACAGTACTTAGGCAAGGCCCTAAGTTAAATTCATGTTTTCTACCTCACAGAATATATTCCTTCGGGGTACTAAATTGTCCTTATTTATTCCCATGCAGAGTAACAATAGGTAGGGCCAACTATGGAAGTATCCATAATCCAAGTCAATTCTTTACCAGCTTTCTATATAGGAATTCAAGATACATAGGCCTATACTAACATGTTACCAACCTGATCTTCCAATGAATTATACTTATGAATACACATTTGGGATGATTAATTGAGTGACTTTTCCTAAAGGCTATTTTCCATTATTCAGAATGTTTACAGGAGTTAGTTCCATTTTGGGGGAGAATGTCTGGTTGATTGACCAAGGATATTTAGGTAAAGGACAGGGGAGAGGGAGAAACTAACATTTGTTAAATTTATTTGAGGAGATAAGACACATACATGAAAAATTGCTTAACAAAACAGAATATAGGATATAATATTGACCAAATGAGTAGAACCATAAAGTTATTTATATATATATTCAAAGAGGAGTGATTCCTATGAGCTGGACTGGTCAGAAAAGATTAGATAGAACTTAGATTGGTGGCAAGGAAGGAAGAGGTAGAAGGTACACATAAGTCACAAGTAATGCATGAGACCCCAAGCTAAGTGATGAAGATAGTAGCCTGGTTCCAACAAAGAATTTGGATGGTAAGGGACTGGATGGGAATTCCTTGATTCGAGAAACATTGTCACCTTTATTTCATTATTCTCTGAAGCCCTAGCAAACTATGGTTGCATGTAGATAACTGCTTGATTCTAAGGGTATAACTAACATTTGTTGAATGGCTATTTTATGCAAAGTAATTTATAGACATTGTCACATTTAAGAGTCATAAACATTTTATGAACTGTAAATATTAAATAACCCCATTTTACAAATGAGGAAACTCAAATGTAGAGAAGCCCAAAGTCACATAGCTAATAAGTGACAATCTGGCTCCAAAGTCCAAACCCTTAATCACTGTGTCTCTTCTTTGCTATTTACTTTTAAGTTTATAGACCTTTTTAAGGACCATTTTAAAAATTATCTCAGTTCCTATGCCTTTTTCATCAGAAATAGAATGATGAAAAAACATGGATAAAGCCCTGGCATGGGAATCATTTCCCAGCTTTGCCTCTAGGTTCAATGAATGAGTTTTAGAAAGTCCCTTCTCTTCTCTGGACCTCAGTTTCAATTGCATGATCTCTAAGCTATCCTCAGCTCTAAGGTGTGATGTCCTGTGATCCCATCTGATACTGAGGAATTAGAAGTCAAACTGAATAACCACAACTAGATATATTTCACAAAATGGCTCTTTTTCTTTTTTGAAGAAATATTATACTTGAGCAGCCACTGTAAATTCACATTATAAATATGCCTCCCTTACTCTGGAATAAAATATCTTTAATCAAATATTCTCCTAAGTACACCCAGTTGTTACCTCTTATCACATCCACCTAGCATTTTGACCACTGGGCTGTAAACAAACTATTCTCACATTCATCATTTAACTTTACTTGAGAGTAGAAATTCTAGGTCTCATCCCTGAAAGTATCAAACATAATACACTAAGGTATGGAGGGACTACCCTTTAGGTAACTAGGCATTTTCCAAGTGACTTCTTCCCTAGTTTCTAGGTAAGAAGAAAGTGACCATACCTACAGCTTCTGAAAAACTTACCTCATGTAATAATATCATGAATGTTCATTTTACCAATTTACTTGCAGTGTCCAACACTCAGTTCTGAATTGGTACATTTCCCTGAAATACTGAAGGTCTCCAATCAATCAGTTTAATTCAGAAAACATTTCCTGAAGGTACACCTCAGACAAGGTACTGTGGAAGGATACAAAGATAAATAATAGGTGACCTCTGCCCCCAAGTAATTTGCAATTGTAAGGAAGGATAGGAAAAGCACACAAGTCTAACACAAGCCTTAATGTGCACATTGCCATAAAAGTGATGATAGCAATTGCATAACTAATGTAGGCTTAGACCCATGCTAAGTACTTTGTGGCACACATGGTAAGTGTGTGTGATGCTTAAACACTGATCATATTAATAAAGGGCTATAGTAGTGAAACTTATGAGGAAGAGACAGTACTTAAACTATATGTTATTTGGATGGGTAACATCTGAATAGATGCTAGAAATAAGGAAACAACATTGCAGGTAAGAAGTATGACATGAATGTGGCAAGATCACTGAGGAAACCATCCATTCCTATAAAGGTTGGCATTGTGGGTTGTGGGAAGTAATCTTAGAAATGTAAGATATGAACAGATGGTAGAGGGCTTTTTAGACTTGATACAAAAAGAAATCGCTATTAACTTTGGTATTGAGTAATATTGATATAAAGAAACATAAATTTTATAAAGATAACTTAGTTACTAGTATGCAGGATGGATTGAAATTTGGAGATACAAAAAACAGAAAAAGCAATAGATAGTTGGGCATATGTCACAATGGCTTCATGAGTGGTGGTAACATTAGAAATGAAGAAGAATCAAAGTCAGGAGACATTTTAATTAACTGGAAATAGTCCCATTGGCTAGAGAGATCTGGGATTCATTCATATAGAGATGGCAGTTAAACCTATGAGAAATGTAGATCATCAAGGGAGAAAATAAAGCTAGCAAAAGGAGATAAATGTGAAATTTAGAATCACCTAAGCAATATGAGATGCATGTATAAGGATAAGGAAATGAATGGAAAAAGAGAAATATAGAGTGTAAATGACAGAGCCTTAGAGGATACTCATAATTTGGGTGAAAGCATCATAAAAATACTGTAGATGAGAGAGTATTTCTCTGTTTTACAGATGAAAAAGCTGAGGCTGAAGAGATAAGGTGACTTATATAAGGCCATGAAGCAGTTTCAACTCACTAGGTTCTTCCAGATTCCACACTGTGTCCATTTCCCTACACTTCCCCATCTCTGAAAACCAATGACTAGAAAGAAGTATACACATACTGTTATGGTCATTTCCCATGGTATCCAGGGTTTATGTAGGAATATAGAATTTTATTTTTTTTTATAAATTAATTTTTATTGGTGTTCAATTTACCAACATACAGAATAACACCCAGTGCTCATCCCGTCAAGTGTACCCCTCAGTGCCCGTCACCCATTCACCCCCACCCCCCGCCCTCCTCCCCCTCCACCACCCCTAGTTCATTTCCCAGAGTTAGAAGTCTTTATGTTCTGTCTCCCTTTCTGATATTTCTCACACATTTCTTCTCCCTTCCCTTATATTCCCTTTCACTATTATTCATGTTCCCCAAATGAATGAGAACATACACTGTTTGTCCTTCTCCGGTTACTGTGGCCAAGTTCAAAAAGGGTGTTGCCTGAGTTCTCCTCTGGGATTTTGATGGAATCTTGTCTCACATTTAGATCTTTCATCTATTTTGAGTTTATCTTTGTGTATGGTGCAAGAGAGTGGTCCAGTTTCATTCTTCTGCATGTGGATGTCCAATTTTCCCAGCACCATTTATTGAAGAGACTGTCTTTCTTCCAGTGGATCGTCTTTCCTCCTTTATCGTATATTAGTTGACCATAAAGTTCAAGGTCCACTTCTGGGTTCTCTGTTCTGTTCCATTGATCTATATGTCTGTTTTTGTGCCAATACCACACTGTCTTGATGAACACAGCTTTGTAGTACAACCTGAAATCTGGCATTGTGATGCCCCCAGATATGGTTTTCTTTTTTTAAAATTCCCCTGGCTGTTTGGGGTCTTTTCTGATTCCACACAAATCTTAAAATAATTTGTTCTAAGTCTCTGAAGAAAGTCCATGGTATTTTGATAGGGATTGCATTATACGTGTAAATTGCCCTGGGTAACATTGACATTTTCACAATATTAATTCTGCCAATCCATGAGCCTGGAATATTTTTCCATCTCTTTGTGTCTTCCTCAATTTCTTTCAGAAGTGTTCTGTAGTTTTTAGGGTATATTTTGAGAACCATTTGAATGGTAAATGGTTCTCCAACATTTTATTTTCAGGTTGTAGGTGTCCTTCTGTCTAAAATGAGTCTCTTGTAGACAGCAAATAGATGGGTCCTGCTTTTTTATCCAGTCTGAAACCCTGCGCCTTTTGATGGGGTCATTAAGCCCATTCACGTTCAGAGTTACTTTTGACAGATATGAGTTTAGTGTCATCATGATATCTATTTAGTCCTTGTTTTTGTGGATTGTTCCACTGAACTTCTTCTTAAAGGGGAGTTTTAAGAGTCCCCCTTAAAATTTCTTGCAGAGCTGGTTTGGAGGTCACATATTCTTTCAGTTCCTGCCTGTCTTGGAAGCTCTTTATCTCTCCTTCCATTCTGAATGAGAGCCTTGCTGGATAAAGTATTCTTGGTTGCATGTTCTTCTCATTTAGGACCCTGAATATATCCTGCCAGCCCTTTCTGGCCTGCCACGTCTCTGTGGAGAGGTCTGCTGTTACCCTAATATTCCTCCCCATGAAAGTCAGGGACTTCTTGTCTCTTGCTGCTTTAAGGATCTTCTCTTTATCTTTGGAATTTGCAAGCTTCACTATTAGATGTCGAGGTGTTGAACGGTTTTTATTGATTTTAGGGGGGGATCTCTCTATTTCCTGGATCTGAATGCCTGTTTCCCTTCCCAGATTGGGAAAGTTTTCAGCTAGGATTTGTTCAAATACATATTCTGGCCCTCTGTCCCTTTCGGCGCCCTCGGGAACCCCAATTAAACGTAGGTTTTTCTTCCTAAGACTGTCATTTATTTCCCTTAATCTGTCTTCACGGTCCCTTAATTGATTGGCTCTTTTTTCCTCAGTTTCCCTGTTTGCCATTAACTTGTCTTCTATGTCACTCACTCGTTCTTCCACCTCGTTAACCCTCGTCGTTAGGACTTCTAGTTTGGATTGCATCTCATTCAATTGATTTTTAATTTCTGCCTGATTGGATGTAAATTCTGCAGTCATGAAGTCTTGTGAGTCCTTAATGCTTTTTTCTAGAGCCACCAGTAGCTGTAGAATAGTGCTTCTGAATTGGCTTTCTGACATTGAAGTGTAATCCAGATTTTGTAACTCTGTGGGAGAGAGGGCTGTTTCTGATTCTTTCTTTTGAGGTGAGGTTTTCCTTCTAGTCATTTTGCTCAGTGCCGAGTGGCCAAAAACAAGTTGTATTGGAACACGGGGGAGTATCACTGGTCTGTCTAGCTGGTCTTCTGGGGGAGGGGCCTGCTGTGCTGATTTTCAGGTGTTAGCACTTGGGGGAGCTGCTCTGCCCCTGCCTGCTGCCGGGCTCAGCGGGGGTTGTTTACCCCGTGGGGCCCCAGGAGGAACAGCAGCAGTTGCTATGGCAACTCTGGAAGCCTGGATTTAGCCTCCGCAGGAACTACGGGGCTCGGGCTCTCGGTTCTCCGTCTGCAGGGCCTGGAGGCTCCGGGGCGAGGCCGCTGATCTGCTCAGCTCGGGGCAGGAGCGTCCTTGCTGTCCTGGGCCCTCCCGGCCTCTGCCTGTCCCAGGGGGAGGCCGGATCCCGGGCTGTGTCCCGGCGCCCTGTGCTCCGGGGCCTGCGCTGTTGGATTCGCGCTCCCGCCCCGCAGCCCCCTCCCTGGAGCCGCTCCCGAGCCCCTCCGAGCTGCTCCGGTCCCGCCGCCGTGCGCGCTGCAGCCCTTAGGGAGCTCGGAGCACTCTCCTGCGCTCGCAGGTGTCTGTTAGTGACCCAGGGAGCCTGAGGGCATCCCTGCTCTCCTGGGTCCTGCTCTAACTCCCTGCGAGCCCCTTTCCGCCCGCCCGGGAAGGTTGGTGCAGCTCCTGCTTCTCCGGGACGGGGCTCTCCTGTCCTGGGGACACTCGCCCCGGCCTCAGCCCGGCTCCTCGCGGGGCCCCTCCCCCTCGGAGGCCTTTTGTTCCTTTATTTCTTTTTCCCCGTCTTCCTACCTTGATAGAAGCGCGGACTCTTCTCACTGTAGCATTCCAGCTGGTCTCTCTTTACATCTCAGGCCGAATTCGTAAATTTTCAGGATGGTTTGAAGGTTATCTAGGTAATTTGGTGGGGACAGGTGATTTGGGGACCCTGCTCTTCCGCCATCTTGCCCTTCCCTGGAATATAGAATTTTAAAGCAAAGGAGGAGATCTAGAATGATACAGAAAGAGAATGAATACTGAGCATACACTAATACTAAAATTACATCATTCTTGGTTTAAGTAGATGTATATTGAATAAATGTTGAAATCACTACAACACAGGCATCAAGAGCAGGTAGGAGTGGGGAAAGCAGTATAGGTACAGATAGTAGAAGTCAAATTGACTTCCCAAATTCTTCATTTGTCTTCTATTACGCATAGCATGACTTTTTGAAGTATCTGCATTTTTTTTTTCAATTTAGTCCTCACCACATGATGACTCTACCTTTGCTGCCTTAGCTGGATCAATGCTAGGAGTGATACCATGAAGTTGATAATCCAGTTTTTCAGCTCAGGCTTCAATGTCTGCAAGCCTGATCAATTAATGGCTGGGAGGAAGCATTCTGTGCCAAATAAGAGTGTGCATTGCAGTGGTAAAAAGCTAATGAAACCCATTTAGCAGAATACTAAGTCAATTTCTGAAAAAGTGTATTGTCAAATCATACCTACCAAATTCTGAAATACCAACCATCAGCAAGGAGCAGAAAGGCAGATAGCCCATTGCACTTCCAGAATTGCCTTTCACACTTTATCAATCACCTTTTTGGTAGAAATATATAGGTGAGAATGACATGTATGCTTAAGCATTTACTGCCTATTTTTCTCTTCAAGATGTTTGACAAACATGAGTTATTTTCTATATATCCTTCACTGAAGAGCTGGATCAATACAGTTGCTTTCTGTTCAGACTTAAGGGAAAGAACACCCTAAACCTGGGATTCCAGATAGAATGTTGTGCCCACCATGGAGCTGTGATTCCAAAGACAGACATTCTCAAAGCTACTTTTACTTTTCTATTCTTTATGGAACAAAGCAACCTTGGCTCTGGAATCTGTCTGTTTAACACAGTGGCATGAAAGTTTTCCAGCCTCCTGGTGGCTACATCCTGACTGGCAGCTATACTCTGGGATCTAAATCTCACAGTTATGGAAGTACTCTGAATGGCACATTGATTTCATAAAGGAGAATGTACTAACCAAAAACTATAAGGGACAATCACTGCTACCTTTTTATTCATTCATTCATTCATTCATTCATTCAAAGTTTTTAATTAAATTTCAGTTAGTGAACATACAGTATAATATTAGTTTCAGGCGTACAATATAGTGATTCAACAATTCTATATATCACCCTGTGCTCATAACAAGTGCACACCTTAATCCTCATCACCTATGTAATCCATTCTCCCATCCACCTGCATTTTGGTAAGATAAGTTTCTTCTCTATACTTAAGCACCTATTTTCATGGTTTGCCTCTTTCTCTCTCTTTTTTTTCCCCTTTGCTCATTTGTTTTGTTTCTTAAATTCCACATGAGTGAAATCATACGATATTTCCCTTTCTCTGACAAACTTATTTTACTTACTATAATACTCTCTAGCCCCATCCATGTCTTTGCAAATGGCAAGATTTCATTATTTTTTATGACTAACATTCCATTGTATACACACACACACACACACACACACACCACATCTTCTTTCTGCAGTCATCTATTGATGAACACATGGGCTATTTCCATAATTTAGCTATTGTAGATAATGCTGCTATTAACATCAGGATGTATGTATCCCTTTGAATTCCTATTTTTGTATTCTTTGGGTGAATACCTAAGATTGCGATTGCTAGATTGTAGGTTTTTTCTATTTTTTAACTTTTTGAGGAACCTGAATACTGTTTTCCAGAGCAGCTTGCAGCAGTTTGCATTCCCACCAACAGTGCAAGAGGGTTCCCCTTTCTCCGCCACCACATCTCCACCAACACTGGCTGTTTCTTGTGTGGTTGATTTTAGCCATTCTGACAGATGTGAGGTGATATCTTTTTGCGGTTTTGATTTGCATTTCCCTGATGATCAGTGATATTGACCATTTTTCATGTGTCTATTGGCCATCTGGGCATCTTCTTTGGAAAAATATCTACTCATGCCTTCTTCCCATTTTTAACTGGATTCTTTGTTTTTTGGGTGTTGTATTTTATAAGTTCTTTGTATATTTTGGATATTAATCCTTTATAAGATATGTCATTTTGCATATATCTTCTCCTATTCCATAGATTGCCTTTTAGTTTTGTTGACTGTTGCCTTCATTGTGCAAAAGCTTATTTTGATGAAGTCCCTATAGTTTGTTGTTGTTGTTGTTGTTGTTTTTGCTTTTCTTTCCCTTGCCTCAGGAGACATATCCAGAAAGAATTTGCTATGGCCTGTATTCTCTTCTAGGATTTTTAAAGTTTCAGGTCTCAGGGTTTAGTTCTTTAATCTACTTTGAATTTATTTTCGCCTTTGGTGTAAAAAAGTGGTCCGATTTCATTATTTTGTATGTTGCTGTCTAGTTTTCCCAACATCATTTGTTGAAGACTCTGTCTTTTTTCCATTGGATATTCTTTCTTGCTTTGTCAAAGATTAATTGACCTTATAGTTATGGGTTCATTTCTGTTTTTTTAATTTTTTAAAATTTATTTATGATAGTCACAGAGAGAGGGAGGCAGAGACACAGGCAGAGGGAGAAGCAGGCTCCATGCACCGGGAGCCCGACGTGGGATTCGATCCCGGGTCTCCAGGATCGCACCCTGGGCCAAAGGCAGGCGCCAAACCACTGCGCCACCCAGGGATCCCCCATTTCTGGGTTTTATATTCTGTTCCATTCATCCATTCGTCTATGTGTTTGTGCCAATATCATACTGTTTGGATTATTACAGCTTTGTAATATAACCTGAAGTCCAGAATTGTGATGCCTCCAGCTTTAGTTTTCTTTTTAGATTTCTTTGTCTATTCAGGGTCTTTTGTGATTCTATACAAATATTAGGATAGTTTGTTCTAGCTCTGTGAAAAATGCTGATGGTATTTTGATAGGAATTGCATTAAACTCAGAGATTGCTTTGGGTAGTATAGACATTTTAACAATATTTGTTCTTCCAATATCCATGAGCATGGAATGTCTATTTCTTTGTGTCATCTTCAATTTCTTTTATCAGTATTTTCTAGTTTTCAGAATGCAGGTCTTTCACCTCTTTGGTTAGGTTTACTCCTAGGTAGGTTATGGGTTTTGATGCAATTGTAAATGGGATTGATTCCTTGATTTCTCTTTCTGCTACTTCATTATTGATGTGTGGAAAAGCAATATATTTCTATATGTTGATTTTGTATCCTGTGACTTTACTAGATTTGTGTACCAGTTCTAGCAATTTTTTTATAGTCTTTCAGGTTTTCTATTCAAAGTATTATGTCATCTGTGAATACTGAACATTTTACTTATTCCTTGCTGATTTGGATACCTTTTAATTCTTTTTGTTGTCTGATTGTGGTGGCTAAGATTTCCAGCACTATGTTAAATTATAGTGGTGAGTGTGGACATCTCTGTCTTGTTCCTTTCCATAGAAGTAAAACTCTCAGTAATTCTCCATTGAATATGATGTCAGCTGTGGGTTTTTCATCTATGGCCTTTATTATGTTGAGGTATGTTCCCTCTACACCTACTTTGTTGAGGCTTTTTACCATGAGTGGATGTGGAACTTTGTCATATGCGTTTTCTGCATTTCTTCAAATGATCATATGATTCTTATCCTTTCATTTATTGTGGTGTATCACATTGATTTGTTTGCAAATATTGAACCATCCTTGCAACCCAGAAGTGAATCCAAACATTGTGAATTATTTGGTTTTTTTGAAGTATTGTTGGGTTTGGTTTGCTAGTGTTTTATTGACAATTTTAACCTTCTTGTTCATCAGGGATATTGGCCCCTGATTCTCTTTTTCAGTGGTGTCTCCCTCTGGTTTTGGTATCAGGGTAATGCTGGTCTCATAGAATGAATTTGGAAGATTTTCTTCCTTTTCTATTTTTTTAATAGGTTGAGAAGAATAAGTATCAATTCTTCTTTAAATGTTCGATAGTATTCACCTGTGAAACCATCTGGTCCTTGAATTTGTTTGTTAGGAGATTTTTTTATTACTGATTCAGTTTGATTTCTCTGCTTGTTATAGGTATATTCAAGTCTTCTATTTCTTCCTGTTTCAGTTTCAATAGTGTATAAGTTTCTAGGAATTTATCCATTTCTTCCAGATTACCCAGTTTGTTGGAATAATTTTTTTTATAATATTCTCTTATAATTGTTTGGATTTTTGTCATGTTGATTGTTTTTTATCCTCTCTCATCTGTGATTGTTTTTTATCCGCTCTCATCTGTGATTGTATTTATTTGGGTCCTTTCTTTTTCTTTTTAAGCCTGGCTAGGAGGTTGACAATTTTATTAATGTTTTCAAAGAGCTACCCCCTGGGGGATCCCTGGGTGGCGCAGCAGTTTGGCGCCTGCCTTTGGCCCAGGGCGCGATTCTGGCGACCCGGGATCGAATCCCACATCAGGCTCCCGGTGCATGGAGCCTGCTTCTCCCTCTGCCTGTGTCTCTGCCTCTCTCTCTCTCTCTCTCTCTCTCTCTCTCTCTCTCTCTCTCTCACTATCATAAAAAAATAAAAAAAAATTTTAAAAAAAGAACTACCCCCTGGTTTCATTGATCTGTTCTATTATTTTCTTGGTTTCTATTTCATTTATTTGTGCTCTAATTTTTATTATTTCCTTCCTTCTGCTGGCTTTAGGCTTCATTTGTTCTTTTCCTAGCTCCTTTAGTTGTAAGATTAGGTTGTTGATTTGAGACTTTTCTTGCTTCTTGAATAAGGCCTTTATTGGTATATATGTCCCTCTTGCATTTGCTTTTCCTGCTTCCCAAAGGTTTTGGACCATCGTGTTTTCATTGTCATTTGTTTCCATGTATTTTCTAATTTCCTCTTTAATTTCCTAGTTGACCCATTCATTGTTGAGTAGCATGTTGTTTAACTTTGCATGTATTTTTCCAAACTTTTTCTTGTGGCTGATTTCTAATTTCATAGCATTGTGATCAGTAAGGTTGCATGGTATGATTTCAGTCTCTCTGTATTTTTTGAGGCCTGATTTGTGACCTAGTATGTTATCTATTCTGGAGAATGTCCCATGTGCACTTGAAAAAAATGTGTATGCCACTGTTTTAGGATAGAATGTCTGAATATATCTGTTAAGTCCATCTGATCCGGTGTGTCATTCAAAGCCATTGTTTCCTGGTTTATTTTCCTGTATAGATAATCTGTCCATTGATGTAAGTGGGGTGTTAAAGTCTCCTAATATTGTATTTGTATCTATTAGTTCCTTTCTGTTTGTTATTGACTGTTTTTACAAATTTGGGTGTTCCCATGTTGGGTGCATAAATACTTAGAATTTTTGGATCTTCCTGTTGGATTGTCCCCTTTATGATTATATAGGCCCTTCTTCATCTTTTGTTATAGGCTTTGTTTTAAAGTGTAATTTGTCTGGTGGTGCTAGATGGCTCAGTCAGTTAAGCATCTAACTCTTGACTTCAGCTCAGCTCATCATTTCAGAGTCCTAGGATCTAGTCCTGCACCAGGCTCCTGGTTCAGTGGAGAGTCTGCTTGGTATTCTCTCCTTCTTCCTCTGCCTCTCCCACCCTGCCCATGCTCTCTCTAAAATAAACAAATCAATCTTTAAAAAAATAAAGTCTAGTTGGTCTGATATAAGTACTTCTCTTGGGGCATCTGGGTAGCTCAGTTGGTCAAGCATCTGACTCTTGATTTCAGCTGGGGTCATGATCTCAGGGTCATAAGATCAAACTCCACATAAGGCTCCATACTCAATGGGGAGGGAGTCTACTTGAGATTCTTTCCCTTTGCCCCTCCCACTTGCGTGCACTCTCTCTCTCTCTATCTATCTATCTAAAATAAATAAATAAATCCTTTAAAAAAGTATTTCTCTCCAGCTTTCTTTTGACATCCATTTGTGACGTAAATTTTTCTTCATCTCCTCACTTTCAATCTGCAGGTGTCTTTAGGTCTAAAGTGAGTCTCTTATAGCCAGCATGTAGATGAGTCTTGTTTTTTATCCATCTGACATCCTATGTCTTTTGATTAGAGTGTTCAGTGCATTTACATTCAGATTAATTATTGATAGTTATGTATTTAGTACTAGTTTGTTACTTGTTTTTTTCATTGTGTCTAGAGATTTTCTCTGATCTTTGTCTTTTTTTAAGATTGATTGATTGATTAATTGATTTTAGAGAGAGTGCAGAAGGGAGAGACACAGGAAGAATCTTAAGCAGACTCTACTCTGCGCATGGAGCCTGACACAGGGCTCCATCTCACAATCCTGAGATCACAACCTGAGCCAAAACCAAGAGTCAGATGCTCAACTGACTGTGCCACCCAGGCACCCCTCCTTTCTTGTCTTTGTTACTTTTGTTTTTTTCCTTTCTACTCAGAGTCCTTCTTAATATTTCTTTCAGGACTTGTTTTATGGTCATGAACTCCTTTAGTGTTGGTCTGGGAAACTATCTCTCCTTCTATTCTGAATGATAGCCTTCCTGGATAGAGTATTCTTGGCTGCCAGTTTCTCCTGTTCAGCACTTTTTATTTTTTTATTTTTTATTTTTATTTATTTATGATAGTCACACACACAGAGAGAGAGGCAGAGACATAGGCAGAGGGAGAAGCAGGCTCCATGCACCGGGAGCCCGATGTGGGATTCGATCCCGGGTCTCCAGGATTGCGCCCTGGGCCAAAGGCAGGCGCTAAACCGCTGCGCCACCCAGGGATCCCCCGTTCAGCACTTTTAATACAACATGCCACTCTCTGTCGCTTGCCAAGTTTCTGTTGAGACATCCCCAACTAGCCTTATGGTTTTTCCCTTGTAAATTAAGGACTGCTTTTGTCTTGATGCTTTTAAGATTTTCTTCCTTATCACTATATTTTGCAAATTTAATTATGAAATGTCTACGTGTTTATCTGATTTTGTTGATTTTGATGGGAATCCTCTGTGCCTCCTGAATCTGGATATGTTTCTTTCCCCAGGTTAGAAATACTTTCAGCTATTCTTTCTTCAAATAAATTTTCTGCCCCTTTTCTCTCTTTTCTTCTGGGACTCCAATAATACGAATATTATTATGTTTGATGAAGTACTGGGTTCCCTAAGTCTATTTTTGTGTTGCATAATTCTTTCTCTCTTTTGTTCACCTTCGTTACTTTCCATTCTTTTGTCTTCTAGGTCACTGATCCATTCCTCTGCTTCTTGCAGCCTGCTATTCATTGCCTTAAGCCTGTCTCCAATCTTATTTATTGCATTCTTCATTTCTGATTTTTTAATTCTTTTATCTCTGTGGTAAGGGATTCCTTGATGTCTTCCATTCTTTTCTCAAGCCTAGTAATTATTCTGATTGTTGCTTCAAATTTTCTATCAGTCATCTTACTTACATCTATTTTGTTTACATCTCTGGCCATGGCCTTATCTTGTCATTTATGATAAATTCTTCTGTCTTCATGTTTTGTCTAAGTCTCTACCTTCATCTCTGTGTTAGAAAAGCCAGTTATGTCTCCTATGTCTCCTGAATGTAATGGCTTTATGACAAAGGGGTTATGGAGTGCCCAGGGATTAGCCCTTCAGGAAGTGTCTCTGATGTGTGCTTTGTGTACTCTGCTATTGTGTTTAGGCTTCTCTATCCTTCAGGCCAGTTGTCTGCAGTCTCTCCTTAGTGTTTGGTTCCTGTCCTGAATGATGAGAGTTTGAACTAGGTGTGCTCTGGTCTTCTTGTGGAATGAGATCTGACACCACCTTTACCACAACTGAAGCCCTGCAGAACTCTCTGGTTGGGAAACATGGTCTGGTCATGGGTTTGTGCCAGTCTTCTGGGGGAGGGGCTCACCACACTGGGACTGAGGCAAGTGTGACTGAAAAGGGCAGTCCTACCAGTGTGCAGGGGTGTGGGGCTTCATATAAGCAAGTTAGACAGCCAGGGTAGGCACTGCTGTGTTTCCAACAGGTGACTCTGTATTTATGCTGATGGGTGGGGGAGGGAAATGATGCAGGCCAACTCCTTTTTTCCTGGAGAGACATCTCTGTGAATGCTCTTCTCTCCAGGAGCAGCAAAGTGCCCTCCAGGCTCTGTCACAGTCAAGTTTACTGACCTTTAAAACTTAAGGGAAGGGAGAAGAAATGTGTGGGAAATATCAGAAATGGAGACAGAACATAAAGACTCCTAACTCTGGAAAACGAACTAGGGGTGGTGGAAGGGGAGGAGGGCGGGGTGTGGGGGTGAATGGGTGACGGGCACTGAGGGGGGCACTTGACGGGATGAGCACTGGGTGTTATTCTGTATGTTGGTAAATTGAACACCAATAAAAAATAAATTTATTTAAAAAATTAAAAAAAATAAAACTCCAGGCTTTAAGCTCTGCTTTTTGCAAGAATTCATGAAATTCAGCTCCTCCCCTTTTCCAAGCCAATGGCTTTGGGGAAGCATTCTTGTGCATTCCCCTGTGTGTGTGTCTCTCTCTCTTGCGTGTGCATGCACGTGTGCACAAGTATGCTTCTCTCTACAAATATGGCTCCCTCCCCTCTGCAGCACCTGTGATCCATTTCTCCCACAGCCATGTCTCCCCACTTCCTACCTTTTTTGATGTGACCTCTTCTCTTCCTTTATTTGTGGAGTTTGTTCTGTCAGTCTTCAGTTCTACTTCTGGGGTATTTAGAATGATTTGATGGTTATCTCATTGTGTTCATGGAACAAGACATGCCCAGAGTCTCCCTATTCCACCACCACTTTTCTTTCCCCATCAGCTTGTTTTTTTAAATCTCAAACTGCCAAGTATAATATTATGCAAGGAGTATAAAGAAAGTGATTATCAGTACATTAAGCAAGCGGATTCAAAAGTACTTTACTCCTCCAAAATGCTCATATTAGAAACAAAAACATGTGTACCATAAATGATGTTGTTTGTTAATTCTAAAGCCTCTTGCTTTCTGGATGCCTTAGTCCTTTTTAGAAACACAGCAACAGCAAAAGTACTTTAATAGCTATTTCAATATGTCCAGTAGAAAAACATGAAATAGGATAATTTTTTGAGTAGCAAGACCCAAAGCATCCCATTAAAGCCAGATGATGTTGAGTTGTTATCACAGCTGTCTAAGTCTAATACCTGCCATTATTATAGATCAGATAATGCTTATAAATAAAATAATCTTCTTTTACGGTACATCAACCTGACTACTTTTGGAATATGAAAATCTCAACTGGTTACAAATGCTTTGGGATAGCACACCAGTCTTTAGAGATCTGCAGATATCTAGTGTCTCCAGGGATTGAAAAAAATGAAATATACCAGTGAAATAATACCCGCCCATAAAATAAAAAGGGTCATTTGATCACCTTCACTTTTCAACCTTTCAGATTATCCAGAAGCTTCATCATCTCTCACCATGGAAACAGAAACATAGTAGTTTACACATTTCCTGCATCTCTCAGGTCAGTATTCTGAGGGAGGCATATAGATTTGTTGCCTGGACTGCTAAGGGGCAGACTAGAAAAGAATTAAGTTCTTGCTCTGGTGAATAAGATATTAAATTTTTCACCCTCATATTATTCACATAAGTAGAAGTTCTATATATAATTTATACAACTTGACTAATAGCCCTTATAATGTGTTTCCATTTCTGTAGACCTTATATAGAATTCATGTCCATAACACGCCATAGAATTCATGTGCATAATGCTCCATCTCCCCAATATTGTTTAAATTAAATGACCATTTATTTACAATTTGAAATTAACAATTGCTGACATATTTTTAAATTTGCTTAAAATGTTTGTAGGTAAAAAAAGACATTATTGCCCTAATTTTTATATAAAAAGCACTAATTATAAATATTTCCTTCAATATGAAAAGACTAGAAACATTTGCAAAATATGTAACACTCAAAATTTAACACCCTTAATTTACAAAGATATTGCCAATCAGAAAGGAAAAAAAATACAACCATTAGAAAATGAGTAAACAATGCAAACAATCAACAAATAAAATTTAAAATGAAGAATAAACATGAAAATTATTCAAATTCACTACAAAGAAATGCAAATTAAAATAACCCAAAATATCACTTTTTGTTTACCATAATAGCCAATTTTTATAAATTATAGTACTTAGTATTGGTAAGGATGTAAACAGGTGCTGTTTGAAACAGGTGCTGTTATAAATTTAAATTCATACATCGTTTTTATGAAATTTAGTAACATATAAAAACCCATAAAATGTTCATATAATTTTTTCTGATAACCAAATTTTAGGGATGTACTTTAATGAAATAATCAGAGATCTGCACAACTGGTTTTTTATTTTATTATTTTTTAAGATTTTATTTATTTATTCATGAGAAACACACAGAGAGAGGCAGAGACATAGGCAGAGGGGGAATCAGGCTCCTCACAGGGAGCCTGATGCAGGACTCAATCCCAGGACCTTGGGTTGGGATCAAGCCGCAAGCCGATGGCAGACACTCAACCGCTGAGCCACCCAGGCGTCCCTGCACAACTATTTATTATCAATTTATCATAACACCAGAAAAGTAGAAACAAAGCTAAATATCTAACAATAGAGGAATGGTGAAATAAATTCCTTCATTATTATGATGAAATATTTTATACCAATAAAAGTATTTTGAAGAACAATTAATAGAGTTATGTTAAAAAGCTGTATTAATGCAGTGTAATTTTAAAGGTATATTTGCATCAGCTTATATTGTGATATAATTCACAATACCATATAACTTGACCACTTAAAATGTACAATTCAGTGATTTTTAAGATATTCACAAAGCTACACAACCATCACCACAATTAATTTGGAATATTTAGAAATACCATACTCTGGGATCCCTGGGTGGCGCAGCAGTTTGGCGCCTGCCTTTGGCCCAGGGCGCGATCCTGGAGACACGGGATCGAATCCCACATCAGGCTCCCGGTGCATGGAGCCTGCTTCTCCCTCTGCCTATGTCTCTGCCTCTCTCTCTCTCTCAGTGACTATCATAAATAAATAAAAAATTTTTTAAAAAGGTTTAGAAATACCATACTCTTTAGCAGTCACTTTCAATTCCTCCATCCCACTTCTTGGTAACCACTAATCTACCTTTCTGTCTGTATAGATTTGCCTATTCTGGACATTCCACATAATTCATGATCCCATGGAATTATATATGTGGCCTTTGATGAGAAAATATTTGCAAATCAAATATCTGATAAGAAACTTGTGTGCAGGATATATAAAGAACTTTTACAATTCTATAATAAAAAGAAAATCCAATTAAAAAAAATGACAAAGTATCTGACTAGATATTTCTCCATGGGTATATGGTCAACAAGCACATGAAAAGATGCTTAACATTATTAGCTATTGGAAGAATGCAAATCAAAACTACAAAATACCACTTAATATCCACTAGTATCCAAAAGACAGAAAATAACAAGTGTTGACAATGATGTGGAAAAATCAGAAACCTCACACATTGCTGATTAGAGTGTTAAATGATTCAATCACTTTGGAAAACAGTTTGACAGTCTTTCAAAATGTTAAACATAGAAATACCACATGACCCAGAAATTCTAGTCCTTGTATATAATGAAGAGAAATGAAAATATATGTCCACACAAAAACTTGTGCATGAATGTTTACAACAGCATTATTCATAATGGCCAAAATGTGGAAACAACTCTAATGTCTATCTGCTGATAAATAAATAAATAAATGTGGCATATCCATACAAGTGAATACTATTTGGCAACCAAAAGAATATATGTTAAAACATGGATAAACCTTGAAAGGATTCTAAAATTACATTTTAAATTTTAATTTAAAACTTTTAAGTATTAAAATATAGCTGTCTATGTAGAAAAACACTGAAAGAAAATGCAACAAAAACATAAGTGAAAATTAAATTTTTACATGGTTACTCCCAGCTTTGACTGGAGAGAGCCTTCAGTTTCTCTCTTGCCAATATATTTTTTGAAGCATAATAAAGTAGTGTTAATTAGTTTCAGATGTACAGTGTGGTTCAATTGAATACATTACTTAATGCTCATCAAGGTTAAGTTGTGCTCTTGTTTCCCTTTATGTATTTCACCCCTCCCTCACAACCTTCCCTCAGGCAACCTCTTGTTTGTTCTCTGTATTTAAGAGTCCAGGGTTTTTTGTTTTCTTTGTTCATTTGTTTTGTTTCTAAATGTCCAAAAATGAGTGAAATCATATGATATTGGTCTTTCTCTGACTGACTTATTTCACTTAGCATCATACTTTCTAGGTCTATCCATGTTGTTGCAAATGGCATTTCTTGCCAATATTTTTATCTCCCTAACTCCATTGCCTCAGCCAGAAAAAAAAATCCAGATTCAATCCATTTGCCTTCTCCATTCCTATACCAAGGCTGCTGAGAACTACTACAAAAATAACACAACAGATTATAAATACTGATTGCAACTTATTACAAATAACACAATTGAGATTACACATTTGTTATCTTCAGCCTAAATTGGCTTGAAAAATCGTCATTACTTAACCTTCTTACCAGTAATTTTTCTATTAACCACAACTTCTCATATCACTCCTATCACATATCATAATGAAATCCTAACACATGCAATAGTGCTAGAAAAAAATATAAAGGCATTCTGGAAAAAAATAGAACTATCTTGATTTGCAGATGACATGATTGTCTACATAGATAATTCAAAGAATTTACAAAAACTCTTTGAACTAATAAGTGAGTTTAGCTAGTTTACAACACACAAGATAAACACACAAGCATCTATTGTGTTTCTATACATTTGCAATGCAGTTGGGAAACCAAAATTTAAAAAAAAAGTACCACCTACAATATTTGCCAAAACAATAATTCCAAAAATTAAATAGCTAGATATAAATCTAACAAACTATATATAAGGTCTGTATGCTGAAATCTGCAAAACACTGATGAAAAAGATCAAAGAAGTCCTAAATAAATGAAGAGACGTCAGAAGACTCAATATAGTTAAGATTTCAATGCTCCCCAAATTGGTATACAGGTTTAATGCAATCCCAATTAAAATTGTAGCAGGCTTGGGGCACCTCGGTGGCTTAGTCAGTTAAGCGGCTGCCTTCAGCTAAGGTATGATCTCAGGCTTCTGGGCTCTCTGCGCAGTGGGGAGTCTGCTTCTCCCTCTCCCTCTGTGCTCTCTTGCTCTTGCTCTCTCACTCTTGCTCTCTCTCAAGTAAATAAATAAAATCTTTTAAAAAGTTGTAGCAAGATTTTTGTAGATATAAGCTGATTCTAAAATTTATATGGAAAAATGAGGCAACTACAATAGCCAGAAAAATCCTGAAAAAGAAAATCAAAGTCAGAAGACAGTATCTGTCCAATATTAAGACATACTATAATTCCACAGTAGTCAATACAATGTGGTAGCAGCAAAAAGACCCAATGGAACAGAAAAAAATCAAATACAAAAATACACCCACATAGGGATCCCTGGGTGGCGCAGCGGTTTAGCACCTGCCTTTGGCCCAGGGCGCGATCCTGAAGACCCGAGATCGAATCCCACGTCGGGCTCCCGGAGCATGGAGCCTGCTTCTCCCTCTGCCTCTCTCTCTCTCTCTGTGTGTGACTATCATAAATAAATAAAAATTTTTGAAAAATAGACCCACATAAAGATGATCTATGGGTTTTTACACAAAGATATAATGGTAATTCACTGGTAAAAATGACAATCTCTTCAACAAATGGTGCTAGAACAACTAGACATCACTGCAACATGTACACTTCACAACATAAATTCAAAATGGATCATATATGTAAATGTAAAATTCAAGACTATAAAACTCTTAAAATGTAGGAGAAAACCTATGTCACTTTGACTTAGGCAAAGTTCTTAGATATGACATCAAAAGTAAAATACATAAAAGGAAAATTTTACAAATTAGACTTGAACAAAATTTAAAATGTTTTCTCAAAAGAACACTGTTAAGAAAATAAAAAGACGAGCCACTGACTGAGAAGAAATATTTGCAAAACACGTATCTGATAAAGGACTTGTATTCAGAATATGCAAGTGTTCTAAAAGCTGAAAAATAAGAAAACAAACACCATGATAAAAAAAAATGGGCAAAAGGTGGAAAAAAAAGCACAAGAAAAAATGCTCAACATCACTAGCCATTAGGAAAATGCAAATTAAAACTTCAAGGAGAATCATTTACACTCATACTGAAATGGATAAATTTTAAAAAGATAGTGATAATTCCAAGTGTTGACAGAATAATTTGAATTCTCCTACATTTTTGGTGGGAATGCACAATAGCACAGGTACTCTGGAAAACAGTTTGATAGTTTGTTTAAAAGTTTCTTGTAAAGTTGAACCATATGACCCAGTAATTCCACTCTTGTATATTTTCCCTAGAATAAAAACCTATATGTTTATACAAAATTTGTATATGAGGGATGCCTGGGTGGCTCAGCGGTTGAGCGTGAGCCTTTGGCTCAGGACGTGATTCCGGAGTCCTGGGCTTCCTATGTGGAGCCTGGTTCTCCCTCTGCCTGTGTCTCTGCCTCTCTCTCTCTCTCTCTCTCTCTCTCTCTCTCTCTCTCATTCTCTCTGTGTGTGTGTGTGTGTGTGTGTGTTTCTCTCATGAAAAAATAAATAAAATCTTTAAAATAAAAAGAATTGTATATGAAAATAACAGCTGTATGCTGAGATGGTGGTTATGAGATTCTACGCATGTTTAAAACCTCATAATACCAAACAAAAGTTAATTTTACCTTATTTATATTTAAAAATTAAACAATAAAGCAAAAAAGTTAAGTTCTGTCATGTTTCTCTGAAACTTTCTACAATTTCTTTCCCTCCCACCCCACCATCAGAGATCTCCTCCTTAAAATAATATCTTCCCAAACTTTACCAAGTTTTTTTCTTGATCATCACATTAATCTACTTAGTCCTTAAGAAATCTATCCATTCCTTGGCTAAAGAGTGTGTGTATATGTATGTAATATATAATTAATGTATATAATATATGCAATATATACACATTGTGCACACACACACACACTAACAACTACTGAATATGTTTCTCCAACCCAGGACTCTTTCCTGAACTCTAGACCTGAATAACCAAATGCCTTTCAACTTCACTCATCCAAAACCTTTTTCCTGTTTTGTTCCCACTCCTTCATCTCCCACCCACATCCAGTTAATCACCAAGGTGTGTTGACTGTGTTTCCTAAATATCTCTGGAAGCTGTGCACTTTTCTCTATATTAATTACCATGACCCCAGATCATGTGTCCCCTCTATTGCTGCAGTAGCCTCTTAGCTGGCTTCCCTGCCTCAATCTTGCCCCTCATCCAATCCATTCACCATATTGCAACTAGAATGGTGTTAAAAACTCAAATCTGTGTAATGACTTTCATTGGCCTCAGCATAGTCTGAACACATTAACATGGTTTACAAGTCCTTTCATGATCTGGCTCCTGCTCATCTCTCCAGGTTCATCTCCCAGAATTCTGAACTTTGAAGCTTCCTCTCCACTAGTTTTATTTCCACACCCTATGCTTGAGCCACACTCTACTGCTTTCGGTCCCTCAAACATAAACCCCCCTGTTTTCCATGATTGGCATGCTTTCTCAGCACTGTCCTACCTCCTCCATACCAGTCTCCTTCATCTAGCTATATAATATTTATTTTCCAGTTTTCAGCTTCCATATCGTTTACTCAGGTACATCACTGGCTGACCTACATAGCTGAGGTCTATGTCCCTTTTGGATGCTACCATAATAACATTATGAGAACACTTTTATTCTGTGTTATAATTATTTACTTCTCTGCCTCCCTCACTAGATTGTAAGCTCCCTGAGAGCAGGGACTATGTCTTGTTCACATTTTAGTGCCAGTCCCTAAACAGTGCCTGGCATGTGTTAAGTATGCAATAAATATTTGTTGAATGAATGATGAGGAGAGAGAATGAAAAACAGTCTATGAGGTTATAGGTCATTATTTTTCTTTATTCCTTTCTATATTTTTCAGTTATTCTGTGATGAAGATGAATTGCTTTTATAATAAACACATTAGACTTAATTTTAAAGGTATATCAAGCATAACAAAAAGAAAAAACTATGAAGAAAATTAAAATCACCTATTCCACCACCTAAAGATAACTGATGTTAAATCTTTTCTATGAATATTCCAATATTTTCTATGAATATATTTTTAATCATTGAGCTCATATTGCATTGTTTTGAATTCTGCATTTCTCATTAACACCGATAGTAATTTCACATTATATCAAGGTACTGTTGTTTATTTAATCAATTTTTTAACTTTCCAACCTTAAGATTTTATCCAATTTTTCACTATTATGAATAAGGCTATCAATAATATCATTGAATATTAATCTGTTTTCTCATTTATAATCATTTTTTAGGATAGAATCCTAGAAGCAAAATTACTGGTATGAACTTAAAGACTCTTAAAATATATGGCTGAATTGTTTTCCAGAAAGTTTATATTAATAATAGCTACTTCAGTGCCTACTATATGGCAGATGTTGTTTCAGGTAGATTTTATTGTGCTTATGTTACAGATGAAGAAACTAAGATCCATTGATGTTATATGTCCAGAGTCACAGAGATAAACAAGTATAGCAAAGCTAGAATTCAAATTCAGAATTGCCCACTTTCAAAGCTCATGTTATTTTCGTGTGAACTTCAAAAATAAGTATTTTGTGCTATCAAATGATTATTTATTTACTTGAGAAAATATGGAAAGCATAAGTAGAATGTAAAGAAGATAAAAATAAATTATCCATGAACCCACCACTTCGAACAATTTAGTATATTCCTTGTTTTTGTTTCAGATACAATTTCTGGGTTAAAAATAATGATAACAGTGTATGTATAATTTTTTATCCTACTCTTTTCACTTAGCATTTTCCAGTGCTGAGTCATACTATTAATAAATATAATTTTAATGGTTGCATATTATTGTCAATGGATGTTAATGTGTGGATATTTACAGTTGTTCAGCTCACCTGTGAATTTCTTTTTTTCCATTCCCAGGGCCTTCCATCTCCCATGAGGCTTACAGAGTTCAATGTTGGGAACCATTTTAATCTTCAAAATAAGTCACCATGGTGGATTGAAAGCTTCCATCAAACTTGCTGCGCAGATAGATGTTTCAGGACAAGTTATTTGTTTACTAACTGAAGTCATCAATCTAGTAGCAATTAATTCAAACCAGTCTTCCTCTCTTTCTTCATTTTACCTCTCCAATCTGTAAAAACCTAAATGTAACATATATACCTTTCCAGAGGCTCTTTTTATTCCTCTTCTCAGGTAAAGAGGAATTCAAGGGATCCCTGGGTGGCGCAGCGGTTTGGCGCCTGTCTTTGGCCCAGGGCACCATCCTGGAGCCTGCTTCTCCCTCTGCCTGTGTCTCTGCCTCTCTCTTTCTCTCTCTGTGTGACTATCATAAATAAATTTAAAAAAAAAGAGGAATTCAAAAAGACTTCCATGGAGTCTCTAACTCCCCTGGAAAGACTATTAATTATATTTATAAGATCTTTGTGGTATTGAGGGGAAAAAGACTGTGTTTGCTACTTGTGTGCCTGTGCATTTATAAGCATGCATATGTGCAGCATATTTACACAAAATTCTGCAGTGGTGTTGTGAAAATCAAGGTTAAAAAAAAACAAGGTTTTTATTCAATCCTACTGTCTTCCCTAAATAGCAATATAAATATTTGCTGGGCTGTGAATACCATCCCTATATCAGATATCTAAAATTCAAAAGGCAGAATCAACATACCATAATCAAGGTCCTCAAACTGGGAATTGAACAACAATGCAAAGCCTATTCTTTGTCATAAATGTATGATGTTCCTGAAAACACCACAACTAACTGAGAAGATCAGATTTCCACTTTATTAAACATAAGTATTGGTGTTTTAAAGACTTTTAATGTAGGCTATAGTAAAATTCTCCAGTTACTTTTATTATTTTCTCTGCTACCTAGATTTATTTTTGTCTATATGAATTGTTCTTATGATAAAAAAAAAACTATACTCCGAAGTCATGCACCATAGATTTTGTTAAGGGGCTTAAGGGTAGTTTTCAAGTTTAATTACAATACTGTTCATAGGGTAAAGTTTCAAAGTTGAAATTAGCCTAATGATTAGCACTCAAGATCTGTGGTTTCACAACAGGCGGTTAATGTACAGATAATGATAACCTAATAGTAATATGCCAATACTTTCTTTTTCTTTTTTTCTAGATTCAGTGGTAATTTAGCCATTAAGGTAGTTTACATTCATTTCTGCATTTATTTATAATCAGCCTTTCTTTTAGTCCTAGTGCCTGAATTAATGAGTATGAACACTAATGCTGAATCTTTATAATAACAATACCTAAGAGCATTGATGTTATTCATTTCTCAGTCAGTGTTCTAGTGCCCAGCTGCCAGCAGTAGAAGTCCCAACTCTTACAGAGATTAGTGAGAGTTAGAGGCATCTTACAGATATTAAGGAGTTGAGCTCTAGAAGGATATTAGGTTTACTAAGTAATCCCCCACTAAAACCTTTTTGAGTAAAAGAAAATTTACCTACCACAAACTATTTGGTGTTCAGGCTTCAGTAGAGCTGAGAAAGTGAAAAATTCAGCTACTTAAAGAAATAAAAAACCTGTCCATTTGTATCTCCTAGGTGATTTGGGGCCAGGTAAGACTTTTAGCATAAATTAAATGGATTGTGTCAGTGTTTCATTTGAGAGAATACTAGACGTGACAAAATCTATTAGGGCCAGGGACTGTTTCTCAAACTCAGATGCTAAGAAGCAACTTAGAAGAATATACACAATAGGTTTCACAAGTGAAATAGTGTATGCTCAGGTGGGAAGATTTTCCCTCTTCCTCTCTCTGTCTCCAAAACACTCTCTTGTTTAGGTTTTTCTTGAAAGCTAATTTAGCCATTCACATGGTCTTAAAATGGACAAACCTTGCCTTTTACTCATATAGTAATGCACCTTTCTCCAAAGATATGGCCATTACTTAACTCCACAGCCAGTGGGACTCAGAGAAATCTTTTCCTTTCCCATCTATCATTTTCTGCCAATGGTAGTTTCTAACTATGATTCAAAGTCAGGAAGGAATCAATAACTGCCTTGAATGCATAGAGCGTATCAGCATTGAGCAATGATATAAATCACGTCATTAGAGACAGTGTCAAGAAACTACAGGGAAGCACTGAAAGGGTAAAGCTCAGGAGAACTATAATGCAAAGCTGATTGTTTAATGTCTTACAGACTTAACACCATCTTCAAAGGGCCAAATAAATGAGTTTTAAGTGGGGTCTTGAAGAAATAAACCCTATTCCTATCTCAGCACCTTTATTCCGCTAATTTGTAAATTCTGATAATACCCCTATCCATAGATTATTCAGTATTGACTACTGTACATAGACACCCCCCCAATTGATTGACTATTGTTTGACAGTGTCATTTAATAATTAGTGTATCCTGATCTGGCTCTATTGCCTGTTTCCTTGAGGCCCTATCAAATTACCTCTGTGGGATCTCATTCTCCAATTTTTGGTACCCATATTCCCCATTTGCAAAGTGTAGACACTTTTGTTGGGATCCTACAACTGAAAGGTGCTATATAACTCTCTAGTGCTTTTAAAAGTCTTTCATTGAAGGACTGGAATGAAAACTTGAACCATAACAGTGTTTCTAGGCATACCAGTGTGCTCCATTCTTTCTTTCATGCTCTCATTGCTGACCTGTTATTTCAGAGTTTATATTACTTAAGTTCCTCAATTCATTACAACAATGTCCTTGCATAGAAACCTTTTTCCCATGGCACATCTGGAAAAAATTAAGAGCAAAAAAAAATGAAGTAGCCTCCAAAAGCACATAGCTGTCCAGAATACACCTCAGTTATCATGTCCAGTGCACTGTTAGACTGACTTGGCTTCCCAGTACTGGAATTATCAGGGAACAGCTTAGAACATTGAGAGCAGTTTGGGCAGGATCACATTTCAGAAAAGCTCCACTTCATCCAAAATCTAAAAGTATGCAATTAAACAACTGTTATTTTCTATGTGATATAAATGTAATATGTGTCTCTTTCCCACACTGGTCCCATGTAACACATATTTCACACTACATGACATCAGCCAGTGTCAGTATCTCCTCTGGTACTCATAGAGCCCAATCTCAGGCTGTCTTTGCCAGGGAAAAGAATGTGCTTCCCCATATTTATGCCAAATTGCACAAAGTGTAGTCATTGAGGTTAATGGAGATTAAGCACAATCCGAAGCAGGTGTGTTTTAAGAATACTGAATGTACATTATTGTGACATTCACCTGAAATTTAACATGGCCGAAATTCATAGAAATTTAACAGTTATGCAAAGCCTATCCCTTTTACCCCTCATCACACATATATATCTACATACATGTGTGCCTACACATATGTACACTACACACTGCTCCCAAAGCAGGCTGCTTAGTCATCAGGAGCAAATACTTTAAATAATGATTTTTTTGTCCTCTCCTTTTAGAAAAAAGTCCAACACTCATTGCAAGTGAAGAACACTCCATTTATTCATTCTAAAACCTCTAATCCCAGAGTAGCTATGGCACTCATTTGGTGCAAAAAAAGATTGTTAAACCCTTTCACAAGACCTATGTTCTTATAAAATTTATGATTTCCATCTAATCAGTAGAAAATGGTTTATGGGGTATGGTACATCTGCATTTCTTTAACTTTAGCTATAATGTACCATATTAAGTTGTAGTCTTTTGAATGCAATGTAATATAATAATGAATAGGTGGCTCCTAATAGCATGCAACCAACAGCTGTTTGTTTCCCCAGAAGGGCTAGGGTTGTGTCCTGCACAGGGTTTAAAACTACTAAATTTGTTCTTTGTAGTAGGCTGGTATGTGGCCATCAGCAGAATGAGTTAAAATGGACAATGAATGAAATATACTAGGAAACAATTTTAGTAGGGAATGGCATGGAAAGAAAAAAAAGCAATATGGTAAGATGCATTCAAGGAATAATTGCTGTCACCCTCCTGGTCAAATCAGCAGACACAGGAGGAAAGCTGGTACTTAGCCTTGATAATATATGAAATGTATTGGAGAGCCAGAAAAAGAAAGGCACTGTGGCCTTCAGCAGGTGAGCTGAACTTGTCAATTTGCTATAAATCTTTTTTTCCACCAATCTACTCAAAATTATTGTATATGGTATTCTTAAAATCCTGTGTCTTTACAGAAACACCCACAAATACTAACAAGCTTTATCTTACTATGTCCTTTATTAAAACGATATGCAGGGGATCCCTGGGTGGCGCAGCGGTTTGGCGCCTGCCTTTGGCCCAGGGCGCGATCCTGGAGACGCGGGATCGAATCCCACATCGGGCTCCCGGTGCATGGAGTCTGCTTCTCCCTCTGCCTGTGTCTCTGCCGATCTCTCTCTCTCTCTCTCTCTCTCTCTCTGTGACTATCATAAATAAATAAAAAAATTTTTAAAAATGATATGCATAAAATTTTTTCTTTTGTATATTATAGTTTTGTTAAACAATGTTGGCAAAGCTTAAAATTTCAGACCATTTTGATGTAAGTTTCCATACACTTGATTTCACAGGGTTACAGTACAGTTTATCCTCTGCCAGGGTGACTGGGACTTTTCTGTAACATACATACAGTTTAAGTATGTAGACTCTTATGTAACATACCTACTGAACACACCCCTTCCCTGTGCTCAGTCTTTCTTATATTCCTACATGGATATGAGTTGGGAAATTAGCAGTAATGGCTTCTAGATAGAAAGCTGACTAGTCTAATGGCACATGATCATGTTTGGTCTCTGCTCAGCCTTGTGTCTTTTGCCTTTCCCTCTGATGATGCGGTAAGTAAAAAGAAAAAGAAAGAGCTTATCGTATGTGACTAAGGGTGGTATGAACTCTGGTTTATTTTTTTCTTACACTGAACACTAAGTTTATTATCTCCAGAGGCATGTCACCTGAAAAAAAGAATACAATCATCCTGAGAAAAGAACACAATGGTGCACTTGCTTCTAAATTATACATTACCCTCAGAGAAATATTTGAAGAGACCCTCATTAGTTCCAAGTGAAGTTTCCCTCAATAGATGCACCATCTGCACAAAAAGACCTTTTCAGACAGAATGAAAAAAAGCCTCCCAATAAGCCTAAAAGAAGGCATGTCATTAAAAATGCAAAGCATTGAAAGTTGAAGTTTGACTCATATCTGTCAATAGTAACTCTGAACGTGAATGGGTTTAATGACCCCATCAAAAGGCGCAGGGTTTCAGACTGGATAAAAAAGCAGGACCCATCTATTTGCTGTCTACAAGAGACTCATTTTATTTTTTTAATAAATTAATTTTTATTGGTGTTCAATTTACCAACATTCAGAATAACACCCAGTGCTCATCCCGTCAAGTGTCCCCCTCAGTGCCCGTCACCCATTCACCCCCACCCCCCGCCCTCCTCCCCCTCCACCACCCCTAGTTCGTTTCCCAGAGTTAGGAGTCTTTATGTTCTGTCTCCCTTTCTGATATTTCCCACACATTTCTTCTCCCTTCCCTTATATTCCCTTTCACTATTATTCATATTCCCCAAATGAATGAGCACATACACTGTTTGTCTTTCTCCGATTGACTTACTTCACTCAGCATAATACCCTCCAGTTCCATCCACGTTGAAGCAAATGGTGGGTATTTGTCGTTTCTAATGGCTGAGTAATATTCCATTGTTTTTTTTTTTATTTTATAAATTAATTTTTATTGGTGTTCAATTTACCAACATACAGAATAACACCCAGTGCTCATCCCGTCAAGTGTCCCCCTCCGTGCCCGTCACCCATTCACCCCCACCCCCCGCCCTCCTCCCCTTCCACCACCCCTAGTTCGTTTCCCAGAGTTAGGAGTCTTTATGTTCTGTGTCCCTTTCTGATATCTCCCACACATTTCTTCTCCCTTCCCTTATATTCCCCTTCACTATTATTCATATTCCCCAAATGAGTGAGAACATACACTGTTTGTCCTTCTCCGATTGACTTACTTCACTCAGCATAATACCCTCCAGTTCCATCCACGTTGAAGCAAATGGTGGGTATTTGTTGTTTCTAATGGCTGAGTAATATTCCATTGTATACATAAACCACATCTTCTTTATCCATTCATCTTTCGATGGACACCGAGGCTCCTTCCACAGTTTGGCTATTGTGGACATGGCTGCTAGAAACATCGGGGTGCAGGTGTCCCGGTGTTTCATTGCATCTCAATCTTTGGGGTAAATCCCTATCAGTGCAATTGCTGGGTCCTAGAGCAGGCCTATTTTTAACTCTTTGAGGAACCTCCACACAGTTTTCCAGAGTGGCTGCACCAGTTCACATTCCGACCAACAGTGGAAGAGGGTTCCCTTTTCTCTGCATCCTCTCCAACATTTGTGGTTTCCTGCCTTGTTAATTTTCCCCATTCTCACTGGTGTGAGGTGGTATCTCATTGTGGTTTTGATTTGTATTTCCCTGATGGCAAGTGATGCAGAGCATTTTCTCATGTGCATGTTGGCCATGTCTATGTCTTCCTCTGTGAGATTTCTCTTCATGTCTTTTGCCCATTTCATGATTGGATTGTTTGTTTCTTTGCTGTTGAGTTTAATAAGTTCTTTATAGATTTTGGAAACTAGCCCTTTATCTGATACGTCATTTGCAAATATCTTCTCCCATTCTGTAGGTTGTCTTTTAGTTTTGTTGACTGTATCCTTTGCTGTGCAAAAGCTTCTTATCTTGACGAAGTCCCAATAGTTCATTTTTGCTTTTGTTTCTTTTGCTTTCGTGGATGTATCTTGCAAGAAGTTACTGTGGCCAAGTTCAAAAAGGGTGTTGCCTGTGTTCTCCTCTAGGATTTTGATGGAATCTTGTCTCACATTTAGATCTTTCCTCCATTTTGAGTTTATCTTTGTGTATGGTGCAAGAGAGTGGTCTAGTTTCATTCTTCTGCATGTGGATGTCCAATTTTCCCAGCACCATTTATTGAAGATACTGTCTTTCTTCCAGTGGATAGTCTTTCCTCCTTTATCGAATATTAGTTGACCATAAAGTTCAGGGTCCACTTCTGGGTTCTCTATTCTGTTCCATTGATCTATGTGTCTGTTTTTGTGCCAGTACCACACTGTCTTGATGACCACAGCTTTGTAGTACAACCTGAAATCTGGCATTGTGATGCCCCCACCTATGGTTTTCTTTTTTAAAATTCCCCTGGCTATTCGGGGTCTTTTCTGATTCCACACAAATCTTAAAATAATTTGTTCTAAGTCTCTGAAGAAAGTCCATGGTATTTTGATAGGGATTGCATTAAACGTGCAAATTTCCCTGGGTAACATTGATATTTTCACAATATTAATTCTGCCAATCCATGAGCCTGGAATATTTTTCCATCTCTTTGTGTCTTCCTCAATTTCTTTCAGAAGTGTTCTATAGTTTTTAGGGTATAGATCCTTTACCTCTTTGGTTAGGTTTATTCCTAGGTATCTTATGCTTTTGGGTGCAATTGTCAATGGGATTGACTCCTTAATTTCTCTTTCTTCAGTCTCATTGTTAGTGTATAGAAATGCCATTGATTTCTGGGCATTGATTTTGTATCCTGCCACGCTACCAAATTGCTGTATGAGTTCTAGCAATCTTGGGGTGGAGGCTTTTGGGTTTTCTATGTAGAGTATCATGTCATCGGCGAAGAGGGAGAGTTGGACTTCTTCTTTGCCAATTTGAATGCCTTTAATGTCTTTTTGTTGTCTGATTGCTGAGGCTAGGACTACCAATACTATGTTGAATAGCAGTGGTGAGAGTGGACATCCCTGTCTTGTTCCTGATCTTAGGGGAAAGGCTCCCAGTGCTTCCCCATTGAGAATGATATTTGCTGTGGGCTTTTAGTAGATGGCTTTTAAGATGTCGAGGAAAGTTCCCTCTATCCCTACACTCTGAAGAGTTTTGATCAGGAATGAATGCTGTATTTTGTCAAATGCTTTCTCTGCATCTAATGAGAGGATCATATGGTTCTTGGTTTTTCTCTTGCTGATATGATGAATCACATTGATTGTTTTACGAGTGTTGGACCAGCCTTGTGTCCCGGGGATAAATCCTACTTGGTCATGGTGAATAATTTTCTTAATGTGTTGTTGGATCCTATTGGCTAGTATCTTGCTGAGAATTTTTGCATCCATGTTCATCAGGGATATTGGTCTATAATTCTCCTTTTTGGTGGGGTTTTTGTCTGGTTTTGGAATTAAGGTGATGCTGGCCTCATAGAATGAATTTGGAAGTACTCCATCTCTTTCTATCTTTCCAAACAGCTTTAGTAGAATAGGTATGATTTCTTCTTTAAACGTTTGATAGAATTCCCCTGGGAAGCCATCTGGCCCTGGACTCTTGTGTCTTGGGAGGTTTTGGATGACTTCTTCAATTTCCTCCCTGGTTATTGGCCTGTTCAGGTTTTCTATTTCTTCCTGTTCCAGTTTTGGTAGTTTGTGGCTTTCCAGGAATGCGTCCATTTCTTCTAGATTGCCTAATTTATTGGCGTAGAGCTGTTCGTAATATGTTTTTAAAATCGTTTGTATTCAGGGTCCTAAATGAGAAGAACATGCAGTCAAGAATACTATGTCCAGCAAGGTTCTCATTCAGAATAGAAGCAGAGATAAAGAGCTTCCAAGATAGGCAGAAACTTAAAGAATATGTGGCCACCAAACCAGATCTGCAAGAAATATGAAGGGGGAACCCTGTCAAATAGGAAGTCTGAAGAAATAATCCACAAAAACAAGGACTGAACAGGTATTATGATGACACTAAATTCATATCTTTCAATAATTACTCTGAATGTGAATGGGCTAAATGATCCCATCAAAAGACACAGGATTTCAGACTGGATAAAAAAGCAAGACCCATCTATTTGCTGTCTACAAGAGACTCATTATAGACCTAAGGACACTGCTAGCCTGAAAATGAAAGGTTGGAAAATCATTTACCATTCAAATGCTCCTTAAAATAAAGCTAGGGTAGCAATCCTTATGTCAGATAAACTAAAGTTTATCCCAAAGACTGTAGTAAGACATGAAGAGGGTCACTATATCATACTTAAAGTGTCTATCAAACAAAAAGACCTAACAATAATGAATATTTATGCCCCTAATGTGGGAGCTGTCAAGTATATCAATCAATTAATAACCAAACTAAAGAGATACTTCAATGATAATACACTAATAGTAGGAGACTTCAACACAGACTTCTGCAAATGACATATATTCTAAGCACAACACAACCAAAGAAACAAGAGATTTAAATGATACACTGCACCAGATGGATTTCACAGATATATACAGAACTTTACATCCAAACGCAACT
Organism: Nyctereutes procyonoides; assembly: GCF_905146905.1. NCBI lineage: Eukaryota > Metazoa > Chordata > Mammalia > Carnivora > Canidae > Nyctereutes > Nyctereutes procyonoides. The sequence continues at coordinate 57,468,801 of NW_026575125.1, read as the reverse complement.
GAATACACATTCTTCTCAAGTGCACATGGAACTTTCTCCAGAATAGACCACATACTGGGTCACAAATCAGGTCTCAACCGAAAGCACAAGGTTGGGATAGTCCCCTACATATTTTCAGATCACAATGCTTTGAAACTAGAACTCAATCACAAGAAGAGATTTGTAAGAAACTCAAAAACGTAGAGGCTAAAGAGCATCCTACTAAAAGATCAATGGGTCTACCAGGAAATTAGAAAAGAATTAAAAAGATTCATGGAAACTAATGAAAGTGAAGATACAATCATTCAAAATCTTTGGGACACAGCAAAAGCAGTCCTAAGAGGGACTACAATTAAATACAAGCATCCCTCAAAGAGTTGGAAAAAACTCAAAAACACAAGCTAACTTTGCACCTAAAGGAACTGAAGAGAGAACAGCAAATAAAACCTACACCAAGCAGAAGAAGGGAGTTAATAAAGATTTGCCCAGAAATCAATGAAATAGAGACCAGAAGAACTGTAGAAATATCAAGAAAAACCAGGAGTTGGTTCTTTGAAAATCTTAATAAGACAGATAAACCATTAGCCAGCCTTATTAAAAAGAAAAGAGGGATCCCTGGGTGGGGCAGCGGTTTGGCGCCTGCCTTTGGCCCAGGGCGCGATCCTGGAGACTCGGGATCGAATCCCACATCGGGCTCCCGGTCCATGGAGCCTGCTTCTCCCTCTGCTTATGTCTCTGCCTCTCTCTCTCTCTCTCTCTCTCTTTCTCTCTCTCTCTGTGACTATCATAAATAAATAAAATTTAAAAAAAGAAAAAGAAAAGAGAAAAGACTCAAATTAATAAAATCATGAATGAAGATCACAACCAATACCAAGGAAATACAAATGATTTTAAAAACTTATTATGAACAGCTCTACGCCAATAAATTAGGCAATCTAGAAGAAATGGATGCATTTCTGAAAAAACACAAACTACCAAAACTGGAACAAGAAGAAATAGAAAACCTGAACAGGCCGATAACCAGGGAGGAAACGGAAGCAGTCATCAAAAACCACCCAAGACACAAAAGTCCAGGGCCAGATGGCATCCTAGGGGAATTCTATCAAATGTTTAAAGAAGAAATAATACCCATTCTACTAAAGCTGTTCCAAAGGATAGAAAGGAATGGAATACTTCCAAACTCGTTTTATGAGGCCAGCATCACCTTAATTCCAAAACCAAACAAAGACGCCACCAAAAACAAGAATTATAGGCCAATGTCCCTGAGGAACACATAGGCAAAAGTTCTAACAAGATACTAGCCAATAGGATCCAACAGTACATTAAGAAGATTATTCACAGGGACGCCCAGGTGGCTAAGTGGTTGAGTGTCTGCCTTCGGCTCAGGGCCTGATCCCAGGTTCAAGAACCAAGTCCCACATCAGGCTCCTTGCACAGGTCCTGCTTCTCCCTCTGCCTGCATCTCTGCCTCTCTCTCTCTCTCTCTCTCTCTCTCTCTCTCTCTCTCTTTGTGTGTGTGGGTGTCTTTCATGAATAAGTAAATCTTTAAAAAAAAAAGATTATTCACCATGACCAAGTAGAATTTATCCCTGGGATGCAAGGTTGGTTCAACACTCGTAAAACAATCAACATAATGGATCACATCAACAAGAGAAAAAACAGGAACCATATGAGATCTGGTCAATAGATGCAGAGAAAGCGTTTGACAAAATACAGCATCCATTCCTGATCAAAACTCTTCAGAGTGTAGGGATACAGGGAACATTCCTCAGCATCTTAAAAGCCATCTACGAAAAGCCCATAGCCATTATCATTCTCAATGTGGAAACACTGGGAGCCTTCCCCTAAGATCAGGAACAAGACAGGGATGTCTACTCTCACCACTGCTACTCAACATAGTACTAGAAGTCCTAGAAGCAGCAATCAGAAAAGAAAAGAAACAAAAACCATTCAAATTGGCAAAGAGTCAAACTCACCCTATTCGCAGATGACATTATACTGTATATAGAAAACCCAAAGACTCCACTCCAAAAATTGCTAGAACTCATACAACAATTTGGCAGTGTGGCAGGATACAAAATCAATGCCCAGAAGTCAGAGGCATTTCTATACACTAACAATGAGACTGAAGAAAGAGAATTTAAGGAGTCAATCCCATTTACAATTGCACCCAAAAGCATAAGAAACTTAGGAATAAACCTAACCAAAGAGGTAAAGGATCTATACCCTAAAAACTACAGAACACTTCTGAATGAAATTGAGGAAGACACAAAGAGATAGAAAAATATTCCATGCTCATGGATTTGAATAATTAATATTCTGAAAATGCCTATGCTCCCCAAGGTAATTTACACATTCGATCCAATCCCTCTCAAAATACCATGGACTTTCTTCAGAGAGTTGGAACAAATCATCTTAAGATTTGTGTGGAATCAGAAAAGACCTTGAATAGGCAGGGGAATATTGAAAAAGAAAACCAGAGCCAGAGGCATCACAAGGCCAGATTTCAAGTTGTGCTACAAAGTTGTGGTCATCAAGACAGTGTGGTACTGGAACAAAACAGACACATAGATCAATGGAACAGAATAGAGAACCCAGAAATGGACCCTCAACTCCGTGGTCAACTAATATTCGACAAAGCCGGAAAGACTATGCACTGGGAAAAGGACAGCCTATTCAATAAATGGTGCTGGGAAAATTGGACATCCACATGCAGAAAAAAGAAACTGGACCATTCTCTTACACCACAGACAAAGACCAACTCAAAATGGATGAAAGATCTAAATGTGAGATAGGAATCCCTCAAAGTCCTAGAGTAGAACATAGGCAACACCCTTTTTGAACATGGCCACAGCAGATTCTTGCAAGATACATCCATGAAGGCAAGAGAAACAAAAGCAAAAATGAACTACTGGCACTTAATCAAGATAAAAAGCTTCTGCACAGCAAAAGAAACACTCAACAATACTAAAAGACAACCTACAGAATGGGAGAAGATATTTTCAAATAACATATCAGATAAAGGGCTAGTATCCAAGGTCTATAAAGAACTTATTAAACTCAACAGCAAAGAAAAAATCCAATAATGAAATGGGCAAAAGACATGAACAGAAATTTCACCAAAGAAGGCATACACATGGCCAACAAGCACATGAGAAAATGCTCCACATCACTTGTCATCAGGGAAATACAAATCAAAACTACAATGAGATGCCACCTCACACCAGTGAGAATGGGGAAAATTAACAAGACAGGAAACAACAAATGTTGGAGAGGATGTGGAGAAAGGGGAACCCTCTTGCACTGTTGGTGGGAATGTGAACTGGTACAGCCACTCTGGAAAACAGCGTGGAAGTTCCTGAAAGAGTTAAAAATAGAGCTACCCTATGACCCAGCAATTGCATTGCTGGGGATTTACCCCAAAGATACAGATGCAGTGAAGTGGCAGGAAACCTGCACCCCAATGTTTATAGCAGCAATGTCTACAATAGCCAAACTGTGGAAGGAGTCTTGGTGTCCACCGAAAGATGAATGGATAAAGATGTGGTCTATATATATAATGAAATATTATTCAGCCATTAGAAACAACAAATACCCAACTTTTGCTTCATCATGGATAGAACTGGAGGGTATGATGCTGAGTGAAGTAAGTCAATCGGAGAAGGTCAAACATGGTTTCATTCATATGGGGAATATAAAAAACAGTGAAATTGATTATAGGGGAAAGTAGAGAAAATGAGTGAGAAAATCAGAGAGGGTGACAGAACATGAGAGGCTCCTAACTCTGGGAAATGAACAAGGGGTAGTGGAAGGGAGGTGGGTAGATGGGGTGACTGGGTGATGGGTACTGAGGGCGGCACTTGACAGGATGAGCACTGGGTGTTATACTATATGTTGGCAAGTCGAACTGCAATAAAAAATTATACAAAAGAACAATAATAGCACAAAGGCTGAAGTATATTGTTTCAATTCTTATAAGTGAAATGGACTGTTGTAAGTTAAAGGTATATATTATAAGGCATAAGGAACCAGTAAAAACCAAATAAACAAATGGGACTAACAGCAAATATTAAGATGGTAGATTTAAAACTAGTCATACTGTTCAGAAAGAAGCAAGATTTCAACATAATGATTTGAGAGAAATTCATCTGGATACTTTATATTTTGCTACAAATGTATTGTCATAGAGTTGCATTTAATCCTTATAATCTTTGATCTCCCTTGTGAGAAGTTCTATCTCCTTTCTCATTACTATTCTTAAGTGTTTTTTTCTTTATTAGTCTCACAAGGAGTTTTCCTATATTATAGGACTTCTCAAAAAAAGGGAAATGTGAAATGTTCTTTTCATTGCCTTCTAGATGATTTTTTCTCTTTCCTTTTCTTCTTTAATCCAACAGGTGTGTATTCTTTACACCAACAATCCAACCACGAATCAGTGAAACAACTCTGATCCCATTTTTTTAAGAAAAGAATACACACCTAGTCATTAGAATTTTGTGTTTGATTTTTGTTATTTACAATTTTATTTTATTATGATAAGAAAATACGACCTGTAATTCTCTATTTATGTAGAGTTTGGCAGCCAATCACTTGATCCGTGCTATAAATATTAACCAAAAATACAAATTCTTTTTGGGAGAGATATGTAATTAAATATATATATACACACAGGTGTACATACATACATATAATCAAGTTTATTTAATGTATTATTCAAATCTGTGAAATAATTATATTGTCACCTATATTAAATCAATTCTATATAAATATTTGTAAGCATGCTCTGCCCATATATATAGGATTTTTTATATGCTTAGTTTCTGTGTTGTTTATGGCTGATAATCTTTATAAATTGTGAATGTTATTAAAAAAACAAAAACAAAAAACTAGTCATATCAATAATCCCATTAAATGAACATGGTCCACATTCCCCAATTAAAAAGTAGAAACTGTTGAATTGGATAAGAAAGCAAGACCCAACTCCAAGCTACCTACAAGAAACTCAAATTAAATATAAAAACACAAATAGGTTAAAAGCCAAAGAATGGAAAAAGATATACCATACTAATATATCAACAGCAAACTGAAATGTTTATATTAATGTCAGACAAAGCAGATTTCATAAGAAAGGACATTACCAGGAGTAAAAGGACACATTTTATAATGATAAAGTTTCAATTTATGAAGAGGACATTGGATGCCTTTGTGGCTCAGCGATTGAGCATCTGCTTTGGCTCAGGGCATGATCCCAGGATCCAGGATGGAGTCCCACATTGGGCTCCTTGCAGAGCCTGCTTCTCTCCCTCTCCCTGTGTCTCTACCTCTCTCTGTGTTTCACATGAATAAATAAATAAAATCTTAAAAAAAACAGAAGTGAGAATGTATTTTGCCCAAAATGAAAACACAACATATCAAAATTTTTGAGGTATAGCTAAATCGGTATTTTTTAAAGATTTTATTTATTTATTCATGAGACACAGAGAGAGAGAGAGAGAGAGAGAGAGAGAGAGAGAGGCAGAGACACAGGCAGAGGGAGAAGCAGGCTCCATGCAGGGAGCCTGACATGGGATTTGATCCCAGGTCTCCAGGATCAGGCCCTGGGCTGAATACGGCAGTAAACTGCTAAGCCAGCTGGGCTGCCCTAAATCAGTATTTATAAGGAAATTTATATCATGAAAGTCTGGTATTATAAAAGCAGTACCTGAAATCAAAGTATGGCTACCAGAACAGCAACATTAGCATTACTTGGGAACTTAGAAACTAAAGTCCTCAGGCCCTACTCCAGACCCTACCAAATCAGAAACTCTAATGGTGAGGTCCAGGTGATTCTGATGCACATTAACTTTTGAGAAACACTATTGTATACTATTTGAGTATCATTTTTGTGGTGTTAAGGATTCTTTCTTCAATAAGGAATCTACACAGTTTAAACTGCTCTGAAGCTCACATCATTAAAAACAATCTTATATTATATAGACTGTTAATTTTATATCATTTAGAAAATTTCCCAGGCCCTGGTTGTATAAGTAACCAACCTTACAAACAATCCCTCACTTGGTAAAAACGTCCAAATTTCAGGGACACTTGGGTGGTTCAGTGGCTCTGCCTTTGGCTTGGGTCATGATCCTGGGGTCCTGGGATCGAGTCCTATATCAGGCTCCCCACAGGGTGCCTGCTTCTCCCTCGGCCTATGTCTCTGCCTCTATTTGTGTCTCTCATGAATAAATAAATAAAATCTTTTAAAAAGTCCAAATTTCAGAAGACATGGTTACAATTTTTCTTAAGATCTGAAGTGGAGTAGAGGAAAAAGACTACTGGGAAATATGATTCCACCGAATAATTGCTATTATTTACAGTAGGAATTCCCTCCATATGGGAACCAAATATAATCGAATCTCAATCATGTTCAGTGATGAAAAAATAAGACACATTAAATCTAAATGGCTGATGATATAAAAATAATTTGCTTTCAATATCATTTTATACTTGCACTTGAGTATGAACTTGTCTGATGTTCAGTTACTTCAAAATATTGAAACCCTAACATAAGTACTAACTCAGAAGCACTGACTCCTATAATGGTAGACATCACCTTTCCAACTAATTCAATGCATCTATCTACGCCAAACCTGGTTGCTATCTAAATTTTCTGCTCACATTTTTCCTAGGACAGTGAGTTAAATATTTGGGCTTTACTGGACTTCAGTTACAGCTTCTGCTAATCAGGAATAAACAAATTCCAAATTGTATCAAAATACTTAACTAATAAGTATAAATGATAATTGCAGTAAGAACATGAGAGCAACATTTGCCATGAAAGAATTATAAAATAGGTAATCTATCGATTAATCTCAGTTTTCAATATTATAACAGTTTTAAAAAATAAAGGGAGATAGGGTAGAGCTAAGCTGATGGCATACTAGGAGGACTCAAGGCTCATCTTGTTCCTCAACTACAACTATATAACTAACAAACCATTTTAAATGCCCCAGAAATCAACCTGAAGACTTATGGAACAAACTCCACATCTAAATGGGGGAAAAGAAGCCACATCAAAGATAGGAAGTATAGAGTGTGGTTAAGGGAAGAAACAGATCGAGGGTACTACAGAGGGTTAGGAGCTGTGGTCATGGAGAAAGCTAAAGGAGAAAGAAGCACACAGTAGAATGCACAAGGAGACCATTTCCCCAAAGCCATTGACTAGGAAAATGAGAGGGGCTGATTTTCATGAGTTCTTGCAACCCAGGGGCAGATGGCACGGAAATAGTAATATAAAAAATTCTTGGGGCACATGGGAGGAGATTATTTGGCTCTTCTTGGAGTGAGTCCCTGAGAAGCAAAGTTCAGGGAGATGCCTCTCTAGTGACAAGAGAGTTGGCTGGGGCCAGTTCCATCCCTAGCCCCTCAGCATAAACACAGAGCCATCTGCATAAAGCAACACCAGTAGGCTAAGTTGCTTACGCTGGATCCCAAATCCCTGGGTTCTGACAACACAGTCCTTCCTGGTGAAGCCTGCCTCAGTCCCCGGGTGACAGGCCCCTCTCCAGAAGATCAGCAGAAAGCCCTGCAACACCATGTCTCCTGACCAGAGAGGTCTCTAGCTCTAGTGGACATAGTATCAGGTCTTATTTAACAAGCATAACAGAGTAAACCTAGTTAAAACTCACCACATTTTGGCCAAAGACCAAACAGTGTCCACTGCAGGTAAGGAGAGCCTTTGCAGATAACTGGCCTGAAGGATAGACCAGCCCAAACAAAACAGCAGAGTATACAAGCACACACCAGACATAATCCCTAAAGTGCCAGGCCCTGGACCCTGTATGATCCCTTCTTCATAAAGTTATTACTCTCAGGAAAAGGAAACATAACTGCCTTTTTTTAACACAGAGAAGTTAGAGACATGGACAAAATGCCAAGAAGGAGGAATTCATCCCAAATGAAAGAACAAGGTAAGGTCGCAGCCAGATATCTAAGTAGAACAGATATAAGAGTAACATGCCTGAGGGAGAATTTCAAGCAACAATCATAAGGATACATGCTGGGCTTGAGAAAAGAAAGGACCTAACCTTACACCTAAAGGATCTACAAAAAGAACAAAAAATGTTACCTAAAGCCATCAGAAGGAGGGAAATAATAAGATTCAAAATAGAAATAATATAGCAATGAAAAAACAATAGCATGGAGCAATGCAACCAGGAGCTGCTTCATAAAAGAAAATAAAAATTGATAAACCCCTTAGGCAGATTTACCAAAAAGAAAAAAGACCCAAACTAATAAAATCACAAATGAGAGAGGAGAAATCACAACCAACACCACAGAAATATAAACAATTGCAACATCATATCATGAAAAAATATATGGCAAAGGGGCACCTGGGTGGTTCAGTGGTTGAGCATATGCCTTCAGCTCAGCTCGTGATCCCGGGGTCCTAGGATCGAATCCCGCATGAAGCTCCCTGCAAAGGGTCTGCTTTTCCCTCTGCCTATCTCTGCCTCTCTCTGTGTGTCTCTTATGAATCAATAAATATATAATATATATATCTATTATATTATATATTATGTATATTCTACCAAACATTTGAAGAACAGTTAATACCTATTCTTCTCGAGAACACAGGCAACACTCTTTTTGAACTTGGCCACAGTAACTTCTTGCAAGATTCATCCATGAAGGCAAGAGAAACAAAAGCAAAAATGAACTACTGGCACTTCGTCAAGATAAGAAGCTTTTGCACAGCAAAAGAGACAGTCAACATAACTCAAAGACAACCTACAGAATGGGAGAAGATATTTGCAAATGACGTATCAGATGAAGGGCTAGTTTCCAAGATGTATAAAAAACTTATTAAACTCAACAGCAAAGAAACAAACAATCCAATCATGAAATGGGCAAAAGACATGAACAGAAATCTCACAGAGGAAGACATAGACATGGCCAACAAGCACACAAGAAAATGTTCCGCATCACTTGCCATCAGGGAAATACAAATCAAAATCACAATGAGATACCTCCTCACACCAGTGAGAATGGGGAAAATTAACAAGGCAGGAAACAACTAATGTTGGAGAGGATGAGGAGAAAAGGGAACCGTCTTACACTGTTGGTGGGAATGTGAACTGGTGCAGCCACTCTGGAAAACTGTGTGGAGGTTCCTCAAAGAGTTAAAAATAGACCTGCCCTACGATCCAGCAATTTCACTGCTGGGGATTTACCCCAAAGATACAGATGCAATGAAACAGCGGGACACCTGCACCCCGATGTTTATAGCAGCAATGTCTACAATAGCCAAACTGTGGAAGGAGCCTCGGTGTCCATCGAAAGATGAAGGGATAAAGAAGATATGGTATATGTATACAATGGAATATTACTCAGTCATCAGAAACAACAAATACAAAAAAAAAAAGAAACGACAAATACCTACCATTTGCTTTGACATGGATGGAACTGGAAGGTATTATGCTGACTGAAATAAGTCAATCGGAGAAGGACAAACATTATATGGTCTCATTCATTTGGGGAATATAAAAAATAGTGAAAGGGAATAAAGGGGAAAGAAGAAAAAAAATGAGTGGGAAATATCAGAAAGGGAGACAGAACATGAAAGACTCCTAACTCAGGGAAATGAACTGGGGGTGCTGGAAGGGGAGGTGGGCGGGGGGTGGGGGTGACTGGGTGACGGCTACTGAGGTGGGCACTTGATGGGATGAGGACTGGGTGTTATTCTATATGTTGGCAAATTGAACACCAATAAAAAATAAATTTATAAAAATAAAATAAAAATAAAAATACCTATTCTTCTCAAACTATTTCAAAAAACAGAATTGGAAGGAAAACTTCTAAACTCATTCTTGAGGCCAGCATTACCCTGATACCAAAACCAGATAAAGACCACAGTAAAAAAAAGAAAATTACAGGCCAAAATCCTTAATGAACATGGATGCAAAAATTCTCAATAAAATACTAGGAAATATAGAGGCACCTGGATAGCTCAGGTCATGATCTCTGGGTCCTGGGACTGAGCCCATCAGACTCCCTCCTCAGTGGGGAGTCTGCTTCTTCCTCTCTTCTTCTGCACCTCTCCGCCTGCTTGTGTACACTCTTTCTCCCTCTCAAATAAAATCTTTTTTTTAATTTAAGAAGATTTATTTATTTTTTAAGATTTTATTTATTTATTCATAGAGACACAGAGAGAGAGAGAGGCAGAGACACAGGCAGAGGGAGAAGCAGGCACCCTGAAGAGCCTGACATGGGACTCGATCCAGGGTCTCCAGGATCACGCCCTGGGCTGCAGGCGGCGCTAAACCGCTGCGCCACCAGGGCTGCCCTCAAATAAAATCTTAAAAAAAAATACTAGGAAATCAAATCCAACTGAACATTAAAAGAATCATTCATCACTATCAAATGTAGTTTATTCCTAAGTTGTAAGGATGTTTCAGTATTCTCAAACCAATCAAGATGATACACCACACTAATAAAAGAAAGGATAAGAACCATATGATCTCTCAGTAGATGCAGAAAAATCATTTGACAAAATACAGTGTTCATTTTTTATAAAAACCCTCAACAAACTAGAGACTGAGGGAACATACCTCAACATAATAAAGGCCATATACAAAAAAGCTGACAGTTAATATCATCCTCAATGAGAAATAACTGACAGTTTTTCCTCTATGATCAGGAACAAGATAGGGATGTCCGTTCTCACCACTATTATTTAAGATAGTACTGGAAATTGTAGCCTCAGCAAACAGACAAGAAAAAGAAACAAAAAGCATCCAAATCAGCAAGGAAGAAGTCAAGCTTGCACTGTTTTCAGACAACTTGATGCTCTACATAGAAAACCCAAGACTCTACAAAAAAATTGCTAGATAACAAAATAAACAAATTCAGTCAAGCCGCAGGACACAAAATAAACATATAGAAATCTTTTGCATTTCTATACACCAATAATGAAGCAGCAGAAAGACAAATCAAGGACTCAATCCTATTTACAACTATACCAAGAAGCATAAGATACCTAGGAATACACCTAACCAAAGAGGTAAAATCTGTACTCGGAGAAGTATAAAACACTGACGAAAGAAACTGAAGATGAGGGATCCCTGGGTGGCGCAGCGGTTTGGTGCCTGCCTTTGGCCCAGGGCGCAATCCTGGAGACCCTGGATCGAATCCCACATCGGGCTCCCAGTGCATGGAGCCTGCTTCTCCCTCTGCCTATGTCTCTGCCTCTCTCTCTCTCTCTCTCTCTCTCTCTCTCTATCATAAATAAATAAAAATTTAAAAAAAGAGTTTAAAAAAAAAGAAACTGAAGATGCCACAAAGAAACAGACAGTCCATGCTCATGGAACAAAAGAACAAATATTGCTGAAATGTCTATACTGTCCAAAGCAAACTACATGTTTAATGCATCCCTATCAAAATACTACTCCGCATCACTGGCCATCAGGGAAATACAAATCAAAACCACAATGAGATACCACCTCACACCAGTGAGAATGAGGAAAATTAACAAGGCAGGAAACAACAAATGTTGGAGAGGATGTGGAGAAAGGGGAACCCTCCTGCACTGTTGGTGGGAATGTGAACTGGTGCAGCCACTCTGGAAAACTGTGTGGAGGTTCCTCAAAGAGTCAAAAATAGATCTGCCCTATGACCCAGCAATTGCACTGCTGGGGATTTACCCCAAAGATACAGATGCAGTGAAACGCCGGGACACCTGTACCCCAATGTTTATAGCAGCAATGTCCACAATAGCCAAACTGTGGAAGGAGCCTCGGTGTCCATCGAAAGATGAATGGATAAAGAAGATGTGGTCTATGTATACAGTGGAATATCACTCAGTCATCAGAAACGACAAATACCCACCATTTGCTTTGACATGGATGGACCTGGAGGGTATTATGCTGAGTGAAATAAGTCAACAGGAAAAGGACAAACATTATATGGTCTCATTCATTTGGGGAATATAAAAATTAGTGAAAGGAAATAAAGGGAAAGGAGAGAAAATGAGTGAAAATATCAGTGAGGGTGACAAAACATGAGAGACACCTAACTCTGGGAAATGAACAAGGGGCAGTGGAAGGGGAGGTGGGCGGGGGGTTGGGGTGACTCAGTGATGGGCACTGAAGGGGGGCACTTGATGGGATGAGCACTGGGTGTTATGCTATATGTTGGCAAATTGAACTCCAATAAAAAAATTTTAAAAAATACTACCAGCATTTTTCACAGAGCTAGAACAAACCATTCTAAAATTTGTATGGAACCACAAAAGATCCCAAATAGCCAAAGCAACTTTGAAAAAGAAAAGAAAAGCTGGAGGCATCACAATTCCAGACTTCAAGTTATATTACAAAGCTGTAGTGACTGAGGTAGTATGGTAGTGGTACAAAAGTAGACACATAGATCAATAGAACAGAATAGAAGACTCAGAAATGGACCCATAACTATATGGTGAACTAATCTTCAATGAAGCAGGAAAGAATATCCAACAGAAAAAAGACAGTCTAACTGTTGGGAAAATTGGACAGCAACATGTGAAAGAATAAAACTGGAGCACGTTCTTACATCATACACAAAAAATGAATTCAAAATGCATTAAAGACCTAAATAAACCAAAATGCATTAAAGACCTAAATGAGACAATAAACCATTAAAATCCTAAAGAACATAGGCAGTAACCTCTTTGACATCAGCTGAAGGAACTTCTTTCTAGATATGTCTCCTGAGGCAAGGGAAACAAAGGCAAAAATAAACTATTGGTACTTCACAAAAATAAAAAGCTTTTCTGCACAGTGAAAGAAACAATCAACAATACTAAAAGGCAACCTACAGTATAGGAGAAGAAATTTGCAAATTACTATTTGATAAAGGGTTAGTATTCAATATGTATAAAGAACTTAGCAAACTCAACACCCCAAAAAACAAATAATCCAGTTAAGAAATGGGCAGGAGACATGAATAGATATTTTTCCAAAGAAGAACTACGGATGCCTAATAGACATGAAAAGATGCTCAACATCACTCACCATCAGGGAAATACCAATCATAACTACAATAAGGTATCACCCCACATCTCTCAGAATGGCTAAAATCAACAACACAAGAAACAAAAGGTGTTGGTGAGGATGTGGAGGAAAAAGGAAGCCTCATGCACCATTGGTGGGGATGCAAACTGGTACAACCACTGTGGAAAACAGTGTGGAGGTTCCTTAAAATGTTAATAATAGAACTACACTAAGACCCAGGAATTAGCCTCCTAGGTATTTACCCAAAGGATATAAAAATACAGATTCAAAGGGATACATGTACCTTGATGTTTACAGCAACATTATCAACAATAGCCAAATTATTTGAAAACCCCCAATCTCCATGGACTGATGATTAGATAAAGTTGTGGAATATATTTGTATAATGGAATATTACTCAGTCATAAAAATAATGAAATATTGCCATTTGAAATGATATGGACAGAGCTAGAGAGTATTATGCCAAATGAAATAAGTCAGAGAAAGACAAATACAGTACAATTTCATTCATATGTGGAATTTAAGAAATAAAAGAAATGACCATGATGGGGGAGAGTAAGGTAAACAAGGTAACAGACTTGTTTTTTTATTTTTATTTTTTTTTAGGAAACAGACTCTTAACTATAGAAAACAAACTGATGGTGACTAGAGGGGACAGAGGGTGGGAGATGGGTTAAATAGATGGTGGGGATTAAAGAGTGCACTTGTGATGAGCACTGGGTATTGCACGTAAGTGTTGAATCACTAAATTCAACACCAGAAACTAATATTACACCATATGTTAACTAACATACAATGAATTTAAATAAAAACTAAAAAAATTGAAAATAAAGCGAAAAAATATAGTGAAGCCTTTGTAGCATTCCTAGGCTCTATAGGGAAAATGCATTCCATTGTACACCAGCTTTCCTTCCTCTCCCCTAATTGTTGCTGACTTTCCTCAGCTTTGGTTCTAAGAAACTCCCTGATGCTCTTTCTGAATTTTTTGGAACACAGGCCCACAACAGCTGCTTAGGGGGCTATGAGAGTATAATTATTCAAGTCATCAGTCAGAGCCACTGTTAAAATGTTTAATATCAATGTAAAATAAGATCAGGATTTCACAAACAAGTTTCAGCACACAAACACTGATTTCTACAACAGTTTGTCTTCCTTTCAGAGGCCTAAATATAAACACACATAAATCTTAAGGATTTAAAAAATATCATGGTTTTTTAACATTAATACAACTACAGTTGACAAGCATGCAAAAGAACTCATTTCCAAATTGAATGAAATATCCAAATTAAAAATGTAGCAGTTTAATGTACTTATTGGTCATAAAACTCAGCAAGAAACTGTTCTTTCCCCCATACCTCAAAAAACTACCACAAATTCCTTTCTAGGGCACTGATGGCATTAACAGTACTTAGCCCACCCTTGTCAGCATCCAGATATCCCTGATTCAATCTATCTATGTAAATAAATGTTACAGTTTCAGTTGTTGAAAATGCTCACCATCTTCTTCACTGCATTATACTTGGCAAAGCATCTACCAACCATGCACAGGATAGGAATTGAGCCATGAAAAACATAATGGCTTGACTGAAGAGGTAACCATATAACCTGGGTCTGCTAATTGAGTGAGGATATTAGTGGAAATGTAAAATTCCAGGAAGCATTCTTTTTTTCATCCTCTCCAAGTAACCAGCAGGTACAGTACTGGGAATAAAGAGGAGAAGCAGGTGACAACAGCCATAAACATGAAATTTCCCTAGAACTAAAAGGAAACTAAACAAAATGTAAAGTATAGTGGACCAAAGAATGGACTTTCACTTGGGCTTTTACTGTGGCAGCTAACAATGTCCAAACTGAGAGGTTGAAAAATTATGAAACAATTTTGGGGCACCTGGGTGGCTCGGTCAATTAAATATCCGACTCTTGATCTCAGCACAGGTCTTGATCTCAGGGTTGTGGGTTCAAGCCCCCACACTGGGCTCCATGCTGGGTGTGGAGCCTACTTAAAAATATATTAGGAAATAGTTTCTATGCCCTGAGGGATCATCAACTTGCATAAGAATACTATTAAAATATTTTCTAAGAGTTGTGTGTACTTCCCTATTGAATTTGGTACCAACAATAAAGAAATAACCAAATAAATTAAATAAACCTCAAATAGTTCCTCTTTACTATACTCACTCCCAAAAATTACAAAGCAAAATTTTCTCTGCCATCCCTCAAGTGAATTAATAAAACAAGTAGAAACTCAAACATTAAATGTAATATTACACAAGATAATTAATTTTCCTTTGGTAACTCAGTCTGTCCCAAAGTATTTCTGTCCAAAATGTGTAGGCGCAACAGGATGAACTTCAGTAGTTAAAATTGTGATCTCGGGAAACTCCTGAATGATTGATTTGGCACCTTCAAAAAATAAAAGGAAAATTGCTGTTATGGTATAACTTTTTGGTAACAGTCACTGGAATTCAGGAATTTTATAGTCACTAGGTATAATATAGACAGAAGACAGAAAGCAATGACCTTTAAATACCTAGTCAGATTTGACTAATCTCTTAGTTTACATGTCTGATATCTGAAAAACTTTGACAATCATCACACTATGCCTCCACCCATTCACTGATAAATTCCTTGAATCAAATTGTTTTCTAACCAAGATTTTTAAAATACATACAGTTATAGCAACTTTCTCCCTGGAGAGTCTTTGCTTTGTTTTGTTTCATTTTAAAGGCAGATGGATGCGTAATATCCCATTGTATTACTCAGCCATTAGAAAAGATGAATACCCACCATTTGTTTCAACTTGGATGGAACTGGAGGGTACTATGCTGAGTGAAGTAAGTCAATCAGAGAAGGACAAACATTATATGGTTTCACTCATGTGGGGAATATAAAGAATAGTGAAAGGGATTATAGGGGAAAGGAGAGAAAATGGGAAAATCAGAGAGGGTGACAGAACATGAGAGACTCCTAACTCTGGGAAATGAACAAGGGGTAGTAGAAGGGGAGGTGGGCAGGTGGATGGGGTGAGTGGGTGACAGGGACTGAGAGGGGCACTGGATGGGATGAGCACTGGGTGTTCTATGTTGGCAAATTGAACTCCAATAAAAAAATATACAAAAATAAACATAAATAAAACCAGAAAAAAATTAAAGGCAGATGGAATAGAAAGAATACAACCCTTTCGGGATCCCTGGGTGGCGCAGCGGTTTGGCGCCTGCCTTTGGCCCAGGGCGCAATCCTGGAGACCCGGGATCGAATCCCACATCAGGCTCCCGGTGCATGGAGCCTGCTTCTCCCTCTGCCTGTGTCTCTGCCTCTCTCTCTCTCTCTCTCTGTGACTATCAAAAATAAATAAAAAAAAATTTAAAAAAAAAGAATACAACCCTTTCCAGAAACAGGATCATATATAAGATGATGGTTTCTCAACTGCAACCCTGCAAAACAAGTGTAAAAACTTCCTTGGTATGTCAGAGTGAGCTAGCTTTTAGAAGTTAGGACTTTAGCTTTGGGGTTGCAGGAAAAAGGACTAGCTAGTAGCTTCACCAAACTAAAAAACCATAGCAATGCTGCCACAGAATATGACTTTTTTCATCTGTAATGTCAAAGAATAGTATATTATTCTAATGTATACTCTTGGAACTAATAGTTACTTTTCAACTTCCAAAGGCAGAAAACCCAGTAATTATTTGATTATCTTAATGTTTACAGTGCTACCTCTGCTGTATATATATATATATATATATATATATATATATATATATATATATATGACAAAGCAAATTGCCCTTTGTCACCATCAACATTTGAACTACAGGTAAATTTTTATTATGAAACAACAAAATAATCAATGGTCTACTGAAAGCAGCCCTCCCAATTGTATACACTATAGCCTCTTCAAGGTTGGCTGAGACTGGGAACTTTTGGAAATGAGGAAACACCCTAGCTAGAAGCTATATATTTCTCTTTCTTTTCAATTATGAAACAAATACAAATTCCTTGTCAAATATTTGTAAAATACAAAGAAAAACCTTAAAAAATAAAATGAATTGCTTAGAGTCTCACCATCTTAAGATAACCACCATTGATATAGTGTGTATTTTAAAATGAAAATTGAAATAGATTATGCATCTGTCTAGCCTCTCATGCTAAGGAAAGACTTATTAGCTTCTATGTTAAGTCCAAATCTGATTTTGGTAGTCATAACAGTCATAATATGTATTAGTCCTCTCTAAACTTGGTGATAATATTTTACGTTATTCTAATGCTGTTATGTTTTAAACATGCTTTTTTACATTTACATGGAGATTTTCAATGTTATTAAATATTTGAAAATATGAGTTAACAGTTACAGAATATTACATCCTTTGAATCTATATTTATTTAGACATTTCTTTATTGTAAGTCAACTTTCACTTCTTTTTAAAGATTTTATTTATTTATTCATGAGAGGCAGAGACACAGGCAGAGGGAGAAGCAGGCCCCCTGCAAGGAGCCTGATGTGGGACTCAATCTCGAATCCCAGGATCATGCCCTGAGCCAAAGGCAGATGATCAACCGCTGAGCCACCCAGGCGTCCCTCAAATTTCTTTTACACTAAATATAACTCTGCAGTGAATACCCCAAAGGCTAAATTTCTATATGTATGTCTGATTATTTTCTTAGGATACTTTCACATATGTCCTCGATTGTATAGCAAAAAACTAGGACCTTATATTAGGCTGACTTTCCTGAGGAAATGGAGAACACAGTTCTACCATTATGCCCTTTGGACAGAAGTAGAACTTAGAAAACTTCTGTTCTTTGCTTCATACTGGAAAGTTTATGTAACAAGACCACAAGGCTAAACAGAACCTCAAGTTTCTTACTGTTTGGAAGCAGTTCTCAGGCTCAGGTGAGAAGTCAGGAAAAACAGGGACATTTCAGCCATTTGCAGGCTCCACCCATACAAAAATACCAGGAAAACAACTGCAATCCCCCTCAAAGGGGTTAGTTCATACTTTTCCATATGAATTTGAACATTAGAATGGTATAAAAATACTGTTATCACTAAGCTTAGAGATGATAAACACAAGTTATGAACTACCAATATTAGATATAGATTTAATGTGGAGGAAGCAAATGAACTTTTCTTCATGATGAGAGTCTGGACAGATATACACTCACCCAACCCATGACCATCTGGAGCCCCAGTAACCACCTCATGCTGAACTCACCATGAGGAGTAGAGAACAGACTAAGTAGGATGATAACACTGGGTTGAACTCCATGTTCTATAAGAACCTTTACAGCTTCAATTACAGTATTTCCAGTACCTGAAATCAAAAGATAACCAAATGCATTAGCAACTTTAACATTTATCTCAAAACATATTTGAAGTTTATTGTTAAATAAAGGCAATTTAGAAATCTGACATAAAACACGAGGCAAAGCTTCATTTGAAGGTGTGTGGTCTTTATCAATGACATTCTTTTCTTAACGATTTTATTTATTTACTCATTCATTTATTCCTTTATTCGAGAGAGTAGGGGGCGGAGCCTGATGCTGGGCTTGATTTCACGATTCTGAACCAAAACCAAGAGTTGGATGCCTAACCCCAGATGCACAATCCATGGTGTTATTTTCAATAATGGACATCATACACACACTTTTCAGCTTTCAAATACACAACAAACCCCAAATTTATTCGATATTTGAGATATCAAATTTGACACCCACCCTCCACTACCAACCTTGGGAGACAATGCTGTTTGTGATCTGATTAAGCTCATAAAACAGAATAGGAGAAAAAAATTACTTTTAGAGAGGATAAATCCTTGAGAAATTCATTGCTATATTAATTGGGCTAGAGAAGGGACATATTTCAATAAATTTTCTGTGTTCTATATATTTTGCCTCAGATCCTTTGCTTTAGAGCTTTCATTCATTTTAAAACAAAAGTTCTTTGGAGCTAATAAAGTTTAGACAATGTATATTCTCTTATTACACAATAAAAATTTCCCAGTTAGGGGATCCCTGGGTGGCGCAGCGGTTTGGTGCCTGCCTTTGGCCCAGGGCGCGATCCTGGAGACCCGGGATTGAATCCCACGTCGGGCTCCTGGTGCATGGAGCCTGCTTCTCCCTCTGCCTGTGTCTCTGCCTCTCTCTCTCTGTGACTATCATAAATAAATAAAAATTAAAAAAAAATTCCCCAGTTAACTGCCCAGGGCAACTCCAAATCCAACTGAGAAAAAATACATTTAGAATCAGTTTTGCCTTTATATAAGGGTATCTAAAAGACAGTCACTAAGTCAAATTGATTTAAACCATAAACAAAGTATACAAATTAAACTCCAGCCACTCACTGAGAATTGGATACATCAGAAGGACTTTTCTCCGGTAAATGTCTGGGGGGAACTTAGCATAATATACTTTGGCTCTTTGTGTCTCTTCATCACTCTGAATCAGGATCTTCCCAATTCGTATGGATCGACAGCAGTCTCGTAAACCTTGTTCCATTGCCTCACCTTGAAGACAGAAATTTTTAAAAAGAAAAAAAAAGAGTTGACAGAATTGAAGTCCCAAAATAGACCAAAGCAGAGTGTGTGTGGCCATTATTAATACAAAAAGAACATTGTCAAGATGGGAGCAATTCTTCTTAAGCTAAGAACTTTTATTTCTGATATGCTCTTATTTTATACTTAGTGCAGGTCAAGTAAACCAGATTAAGGGCTGGTCAATGAAAATAGGATAAGCTAGTTTTATTGCTGGCTTTCAAGTTCCTTCCTTCTCCTCCCCCAAGAAACATAACAAACACTAGTACTACCCTCTTGGTTTCTGAACACAGTTATTTTTAGTCTAAATTCCTTTAAGGAAGGTTGCCAAAAGTGAATCACTCTCACACCATCCTCAAGATTTTAGGCTATATCAGAATTCGATCTGTACTGTTATTTACTTAATATTTTTCTTTAAATAAACTATTTTCATTTACATTTATTTTAAGAGGAAACTTTCTATCACTGTTGTAAACATAAAAACAGTTTCTAAAATATATGAAAATCAACCAATAGCTAATAAGATTAAAAAATAACCCTGTCTATGCATTACCCCAAGGTCATCTGCTATATACTAGGGCTGTGAGGATGCTGTTACCTTTAGAGCAGGAACTGGACTAAAATAGAAGAAAAAATGCCTTAAAAGCCCATCTCCATTGTCTTCACCAGTTTTTAATTATTTTTTTTAATTTTTTTACTTATTTATGATAGTCACAGAGAGAGAAAGAGAGAGAGGCAGAGACACAGGCAGAGGGAGAAGCAGGCTCCACGCACCGGGAGCCCGACATAGGACTCAATCCCAAGTCTCCAGGACCGGGCCCTGGGCCAAAGGCAGGCGCCAAACCGCTGCGCCACCCAGGGATCCCCGTCTTCACCAGTTTTTAAAAAGTTAAATAACATTGTCCTGAAAATCCTATCATTGCTTAAAAGCTATCTTATATTTTTTTAAAAAAAAAGGAGCTTAAAGCTCCTATTTTACTTGAGGCCTTCAATTGTTCACCAAAAGAAATACACAGCCAGAGAAAAGGCAATGCTTATATGTGAAAATATCCATCGTCTCCAGTGCAAGCAAATGAGGCTTCCACTGAAGCTTGGATCTTGTAAAAAATTAATTAATTAATTTGTTAATTAATTTATTTATGTATTTATTAAGTTGCTGAATGGAAGTAACCATCCCCATATAACAGGCAGACATTCTAATTACAGGCACATAATTTTTTTTCTCATTAAACTTTTGTTTTAATGGGTCTCAAAATTCTGTGACAGATTTTTGGTCAAGTTGTTTCCATTAAAAAGTACTGATTTTAAAAACTAATAACTTAAAACTGCCACACACGCACAAAAAGAAAAAAAAATGATCCACAAAACATTCTCCTTTCCTTCTGAAGGTTTTATGATGCATTGTTATCATTAACCAGTCTTTACTATTAAACTTAAATGGCCAATTGACACAAACAGTTATGAGACGGTTCTTCCACCACTGATTAAGACTGGGGTGGCAGGTATTGGGGATAATATTCATTTAGCCTTCTGAGCTTTCTGGGCAGACTTGGTGACTTTGCCAGCTCCAGCTGCCTTCTTGTCCACTGCTTTGATGACACCCACAGCAACCATCTGTCTCATGTCACGAACAGCAAAATGGCCCAGAGGAGGATAGTCAGAGAAGCTCTTAACACACATTGGTTTGCCAGGAACCATATCAACAATGGCAGCATCCCCAGATTTCAAGAACTTGGGACCATCTTCCAGCTTCTTTCCGGAACGACGATCTATCTTTTCCTTCAGCTCAGCAAACTTGCAAGCAATGTGAGCTGTGTGACAATCCAGCACAGGTGCATATCCAGCACTGATTTGGCCTGGATGGTTCAGGATAATCACCTGAGCTGTGAAGCCAGCTGCTTCCATTGGTGGGTCATTTTCTCTGTCACCAGCCACGTTGCCACAACGAACATCTTTGACAGATACGTTCTTGACATTGAAGCCCACATTGTCCCCAGGAAGAGCCTCACTCAAAGCTTCATGGTGCATTTCAACAGACTTTACTTCAGTTGTAACACTGACTGGAGCAAAGGTGACCACCATACCAGGCTTAAGAACACCAGTCTCCACTCGACCCACTGGTACAGTACCAATACCACCAATTTTGTAGACGTCTTGGAGAGGCAGACACAAGGGCTTATCAGTTGGACGAGTTGGTGGCAGAATGCAATCCAGGGCTTCAAGCAGTGTGGTTCCACTGGCATTTCCATCTTTACGGGTGACTTTAAATCCCTTGAACCAAGGCATGTTAGTACTTGGCTCCAGCATGTTGTCACCATTCCAACCAGAAATTGGCATAAATGCTACTGTGTCAGGGTTGTAGCCAATTTTCTTAATGTAGGTGCTGACTTCCTTAACGATTTCCTCGTATCTCTTCTGGCTGTAGGGAAGTTCAGTGGAATCCATTTTGTTAACACCAACAATTAGTTGTTTTACACCCAGTGTATAAGCCAGAAGGGCATGCTCATGGGTCTGCCCATTCTTGGAGATACCTGCTTCAAATTCACCAACACCAGCAGCAACAATCAGGACAGCACAGTCAGCCTGAGATGTGCCTGTAATCATGTTTTTGATAAAGTCTCTGTGTCCTGGGGCATCAATGATGGTCACATACATAATACTTGCTGGACTCGAATTTCCACAGGGAGATATCAATGGTGATACCACGTTCACATTCAGCTTTCAGTTTATCCAAGACCCAGGCATACTTGAAGGAGCCTTTTCCCATCTCAGCAGCCTCCTTCTCAAATTTTTCGATAGTTCTTTTGTCGATCCCACCACATTTGTAGATCAGATGGCCAGTAGTGGTAGACTTGCCCGAATCTACCAGTCCAATGACGATGATGTTGATGTGAGTCTTTTCCTTTCCCATTTTGGTTTAGGTTTAGCGGTGGTTTTCACGACACCTGTGTTCTGGCGGCAAACCCGTTGCGAAAAAGTGGCACATAATTTTGTTGCACAAAGTCTGGTTTAAAAGAATAATCAGTTGGACTCAAAGACAAATACAACATTTATAAGACAAGCAATTGGAAATACCTAGAGTTAATAACAGTTAAGTGCTTTTGCCATATGGTAACATACACAGCAACTATAAAACTAAAAACACTGAATAAGCCATTCACTCCAGCTCCTAGTAGGGTAGGATTATTCTGTTCCCTACAAAAGAAATTAAAACAAAACAAATTATTTCTCCAGTCAGGTATTCAGAGTTCTGCAGGCCTGAATTTGTGCCATATTCTATCAGTTTTTAAGCTCCCCTGTTCTCCCCAAGACAGCACTATCTTATCCTCCTATCCCACCCTGAAGCTCTCTGAAAGTGGCTTACCCATGGGGGCAGGCCAGTAGAGTAGATGCTTTATAGTTAAAATTAGTCAAGCTCAGCAACACAGGCCACCATGAGGACAGACAACACAGGTGGTGAGATTTTTGTGAAGGCGGGATGCAATTATGGCAGACAAGCCCACCTCTCTCCTGGACAACTGTTTCTATGTGTGCGAAGAGACAAGAATCACATATATGCAAACCTACCGCTTCTCATTATGCTGACACCACAATTTCCCTTCTCAAATTTCACTCCTTCATACTTGTATCCTATTGGGGAATAAAATCAAAGAATTTATCTTTCATTACTAGAGAAATCCACATATTTTTAAAGTGTCTATAGCTTAAAGCCAGTGGGTACAGAGCAACCATTGTCTAGACATTCTGTATAACCTCTTAGGTAATGAGAAGTCATGATTTTTCAGTTATTTCTTAATCCCCCATAAGAAACCTGTGGGGAGAATTGGGAGATGTGGACTTCACCAACTAGGAATAGGACTGATATTCATGTACACATTCCTCAATTTGAATTCAGAGGGGAATCATTGCACTCGGAAGTGCTATAAAACCCCATCAATTCAAACTGGGAACTCACTGTGAGCTACAGCAGAGAGCCTCCTCATTCCAACCCTTTTTATGAGCTTCCATTCTGCCTTAAAAAGCAGGAGACAGAGGTTGAAGTAGTTACCAAGACATGTTCAACCCTTAGGGTCATCCTGAATTTGTATCAATTATGATGCGACAAGCTCGAGACCCTAATTTTCCTAAAGTTAACCTTTGAATAGAACAGCTTCCATTATTTACTAAAGGAGAAAATCAGAATTTCAAATCCCTGAAATAAGGATCTTCAGCTGTGTTCTATTAGAGTAAAACAAAATATTCTCTTCAAATCTCATCATATCTAGTTTTCTTTGTCTTTTTTCACTTCTCGCTCTTTTACCTGGAGTTTCAAAATTTTTTTTTGTTTTATTTATTTATGATAGGCACACAGTGAGAGAGAGAGAGAGGCAAAGACACAGGCAGAGGGAGAAGCAGGCTCCATACACCGGGAGCCCGACGTGGGATTCGATCCCGGGTCTCCAGGATCGCGCCCTGGGCCAAAGGCAGGCGCCAAACCACTGCGCCACCCAGGGATCCCTACCTGGAGTTTCAATGCCAAACCAACCCACCCATTTATGAATACTGGTAGCTTCTCCCACAGAGTTGAAGATAAGCTGCCAGCAATTCTTAACTCTGGTCCCAATGGGCTGTCATCAAAGGCAACACTTGCATGCTAAAGAATATTTATTAACCTTTAACTTGAATTGACAAGCAATTCATTACCAAAAAGTCACCCACATAGATTTTTTACTAAATGTCTCTGAGTTTATTAAGTTATTTAAAAGAACAGCTCCACCTAGACTCCTCATTTTGCATACTGATTTACTCAGACTGCTGTTTTCCATTTCCCCCCTAATTCTCAGAGTTTTCATGATGAGAATCTGAGAGTAACAGTCCTAGTTACCTGTTGGGGTGGTCACCATGCATTCTTTGTATGGCAGCTGATTCAATCCCTCTTCCACAACAAGTCTGATCTACAGAGTTAAAAGAAGAGTAAGTTGAGAACCTGCTAGGTCTACTGTTAGCTGTTAGCTTCAGGAGCTGAACACTAGGCACAACAGGCAAGGGTTTAGATTATGGAGGTAGGAAGGGGGCACCTATCATAGGTTAGATGCAGAAATAGACCCAAATGTTTGGCTTCTTGCTGCTAGGTATCCAACCTTGGGAAGGCACATGATTGCCACCAAAAGGCTCAAGTATGCCTTCTGATTCTCATTCAGTTAGTCCAGCCGATATTATTATGAGAGATGCAAAACTACAAGTGACAAGAGTCATCCTTGGAGAGAGAGCATGAGGTGGGGGAGGGGCAGGTGGAGGAGTCTCAAGCAGACTTCCCACTGAGCGCAGAGCCTAACCTGGGACTTAATCTCACAACCCTGAGATCATGACCTGAACCGAAATCAAGAGTTGGATGCTTAATGGACTGAGCCCCCCAGGCACCCCTCCCAATAACACTATTCTAAAGAGTCTTACCTCCTGCCTATCTCCTGCATCTCTAGGACAGAAATTAATGTGTCCAGGCCTTATAGGAGAACATAAAACCAGAAGGGTGACTAAATATAAAGAACTCAAGATCTGAGTGCCAGGGAAGCCAATCCTGATATATCCATGATAGAATTAATGTCAACTATAATGGAACCCTTGTGCTAGAACAGTGAACTAGAAATCCTCAACACCAGAAACCTAAATAGCTCCAGTCCCAACCACAACCATGAAAGACCCTCTGCATACATCCCCAATATCAGAACCTTCAGAGTCAACTGCAGAGAAGAGAGAGGTCCAAATTGCCATCCCCTCATGTGAATTATGCCACAACTCCTTATTGTCTTATTTGGTCAAGATAGAATGCCTGCCCTTTCAGGTAAGCATTTTACAATAACCATGAACTTAACTCCTACCTTCTATAGACAGAAGGCAAAGAAAGCAAAAGGAAGAGGAACCATTTTCTACTAATGAACACCAAGACTTCTGTTTTCTCCATGACAGCCAATGACACAGGTTCCTTCCTCCTTGAACCTATTCCTTTGGTTTGATAAAAGCATAAAGACCGAATGACCTATCACTCCAGGAGGGTCCATTACATTGACCTTAATGCAAGCCAAGGGTTATTACTGCCCCTGGAAGCTCAAATGATTATAAATTAAGTGGCCTCTGAACCAGGAATACTTAAATCCAAAAGCATAAGAGGAGCTGCCTGTACTTGGGAATTAAGATTTTCCCCATGGAAAATCTAAAGTTTCATGCCTTTTCCCCCATCACGTTCCCTTTAATAATTATTGTCTATTCTCTGATTACACCTGTGAAGTTAATAAGCCACTTTTCTTTCTTTCCCAAACTAAAAACTGACAACAGCATTTAGAATGTAAACTCCATGAGATCAGGAACAATGTCCATATTCTTTGCGGCTGTTATCTCCTCTCCCTGCAACACAGCCTAGCCCAATGCCTAACTCGAGTTCAGTAAATATTTCATAAATAGATAAATACTAATAACCACAGCAGAAAATGTGTCAACCTTATTCCAAGCACTGAGCACACAAGAAGGAAATGCAATGCTTTACCTGAAAACAACCCAATTCGGCCTGAGATCCTCTCAGATCACACTAGCTAAACTGAATTGGGCTCATCAGAAAGGATGAATACTGACCATTTACATCGACGTGGATGGAACTGGAGGGTATTATGCTGGGTGAAATAAGTCAATTAGAGAAAGACAATTATCATATGGTCTCACTTATGTGTGGAATATAAGAAATAGTGAAAGGGGCCATGGAGGAAGGGGGCAGGAAATGAGTGGGGAAAAATTAGAGAGGAAGCAAACCAGGAGAGACTCCTGACTGGAAAACAAAGGGTTGCAGAAGGGGAGGTGTGGGGGGACGGGGTGACTGGGTGACAGGCACCAAGCAAGGCACTTGATGGGATGAGCACTGGGTATTATATGCAACTGATGAATTACTGAGCTTTACATCTGAAACCCATGATGTACTTACTATATGTTGGCTAATTGAATTTAAATTAAAAAATAAATTTTAAAAAAAAGGTTTCCTTCACAAATCTAAAAAATAAATAAGCAAATTGAATTGGGCTTGACCAGTCCTTAACAGGAAGCCTCTGAGGAAAGTATACACAGTCCAACTTAGTATTTCACATGTGAGGATAATACAGAAAAGGCAAAATAAATAACCTCCCATGAAAACTACAAGAAGGATATTAGTTTTTCTGTATTAAATGTATACCACAAGGGTAACTTCTAGGTCTCCTTGTATCTTTGATTTTCTTTTAACGTACTTCACTTCACTGCCCTAAGATGAGGTCTTTAAGGGTTGCCAAGATCCACTTGAGAGGTAGAAGTACCTTAGAATTATAGAGAATGAATTCATGGGCAATGCTTTGAGGTTAAATGGATTGAGGCACAGCCTTAATGAAAGAGCAGAAACAACACTTCAGAAGTCTACCAGGATGACGATTACTTGGCACAATCTCTCTCATGCCCAGAATTCTCTAAAACAAAAAGGTCAGTTGGCCTACGATGATTATATCACTAGGAACAATAAAACAAAAAAGGAAAGACTCCACCTACCAAACGATCCGCAGAAAACATGAAGTCCCCTCTACTGGCTGTCCTAGAAAGAAAGTAGTATAAATTTTAGTCCAGATTAGAGCTTTAAGGTAAAATATTACTTAATACATATAGTAACAATGCTATTAAGAGCTATTACAGGGACACTTGGGTGGCTCCGTGGTTGAGCATCTGCCTTTGGCTCAGGGCATGATCCCAGGATTCTGGGTTTGAGTCTCACATCAGGCTCCCCTTGAGGAGCCTGCATCTCCCTCTATCTATGTCTCTGCCTCTTTCTCTGTATCTCTCATGAATAAATAAATAAAATCCTTTTAAAAAAGAGCTATTACATACTAAAAGCCTAAAAGCTTATATGTATAAACTATTACTGAGGCAAGATATTTTTCACTAGGATATAGGAACTTGAATGACTTGATAAATATTATTGAAAATGCTTACTCGATATCAACATTAGAGACAGGAATTGAAATGATTATCCCACTGAGCTGCCCAAGTATATATTATTCCACAAGGAGATGAATGAAGCTTCCCCTGCAAGATGGCAGCAAGTCAACAGCTCAAGTTAAGAGAAAAACTTTTGCAGTATGAAAACTGGGTTCTTCCCATTCTCTCCATGCATTCACCTTGAACTAAAACCCACATTACCAAGGTAAGTAACCTATCTACTTTGTCTCTAATCCTTTTTGGAATGAGAATGATACAATACAAACAAATAAATCTTCCACTTTTGCCACTCTTTGCAAGAATACATAACCTGATTTCCAAGACCTCTTTCTCAAATTATTTGTTCCTTTTGCCTGTTTTTTCCAATCAGATGCTTTATTCCTTAGACCATTTTGCCATTTTCCTATACATTTCCTCTGGCCAACACTTTCATATCCTGAGGCGCCCAAGTAATAAATATCCAAGGTTGCACCTACCCACCTAACCAACCAAAAGGGAATGTTAAAAGGCTTACATTTTTTCTGTGTGTAAAAATCTAGTATTGTTCTACCCTCTTCTCCCACAGAAGTTAAATGATTTGACTGACAGACTGATTTGCAGTTTATGTGCTTAAAAAATCCCTATCTGCCTATCCATAGCATACCTAAAATATTCCCCCAACACAGCATAGAAATGGCATATGCAAGCATATATTATCTCGGTATACCATTAATCACTACTCCTTTTTTTCCCCAAGCTGTATTTACTTTTTCTGACAGGAAAAAGCAATGAAATATCCTTGACACAAATGATATTTGGTTTCTTAGAGTAACCACAATTCTATCATAGTATAGATATTAACTCTCTAAGATATGAACCATGATTGAGCAATAGCAAAAATATAGGTCTGTATTCTTTATATATAAATATTCCCTGAACTCAGAAAACTATCCATACCTACACACACACACACACACACACACACACACACGTTTTTTAAAAAGGCTGTACTTAAAGAACAAACTAATGGTTGCCAGAGGGGAGGAGGATAGGGGTATGGGCAAATTGTGTAAAAGCGAGTAGAAGATACAAGCTTCCACTTATGGAATGAATAAGTCATGGGAACAAAAGGCACAGCATAAGGTATATAGTATATGATATTGTAATAGCACTGTATGGTGACAGCAGCTACACTTGTGGTGAGCATAGCATAACATATAAACTTGTGGAATCACCTTGTTGTACACCTTTTACTAATATAACATTGTGTGTCAACTATACTCACATCAAATAAATTAAATAAATTAACTAATAAAGCAGATTCTTACCATGGTTTTCAAATAAAACTACACTTTTACGCTAGCACCTTTCATTTCTGGATTTAATCTTCACAAAGTACTTGTCAGGAAATAAGTTAGTGAACTACAAAAAATACTGAAGCCTACTTTCTGTTTGCCAGACCCATATAAACAAACAATGTAGCCAGCCAGAACAGTTTTTCAATAAGGAGGAAAAATCTGGATTTGCCTTATAAGAAATACTCAGTAAAATATCTTGGGAACACATCTGAAATATTTGTTTTTAATTTCTGAACAGTTACACATACATTTATTACACAGAAAAATCATAATAGGCTAAATGATCAGAGCTGTCCAAATCTATTATTTGGCTTTGAAATCAGGCATTTTAACACCTTTCATATTCTCCCCCAAGATATCAGCCTCAACTGCTAACTTTTCCATAATAATCACCTTCTCTACATTCCAAAAAAGTACACACTAGAGCTGTCATCTCTTGATAGCTATTTGACTTCCAATTAAAGCATTTACTGCTCCAAGTCATCCCACTACAAACAGTAATTACCAACCCATCTCCTGCTGTTCAAGACCCATACTGTATCCTTTTAATCAATTTAGAAATTAAACTACAGCTAGAATACAATAAGTTGATTGCATTGAAAAAAATCCACAGTGGTCTTCATTACTCACATCTAAACCCTTAACACTGTTATCACTAGAGTTTCACAAACAGTTATATACTTGTCAGATCAACAAGTTGCACATATTCTCTGAACCCCTACTTTATGCTCAGTACTGCACCAAAGTGTTTGTTAATAAAGGAATTTCAACGTAAGCTCAGGTCTTATTCACTCCATACACTTTGTTTCAAATTGTAACTCTATTCACTTGTCTCAAAATCATTTTTTAAAAGATTTTACTTATTCATGAGAGACACACAGAGAGAGGCAGAGACATAAGCAGAGGGAGAAGCAGGCTTCCTGTGGGGAACCTGATGCAGGACTCAATCCCAGGACACTGGGATCATGCCCTGAGCCAAAGGCAGATGCTCAACCACTGAGCCACCCAGGTACCCTTCAAAATCATTTTTTTAAAAATTCTCATACTAAAAACAAAGTTCTGAAAGTAATTTTAATCATCTTCTATCAAATAACAGTAAAAACATCTAATGCAAAATTATCACAAAACAACAAAAACTGACACACATTTCTGGAATATTCTAAACTATAGCCAAATGATCAAATGTCAAATATTTAAACAGTGGTATTCAGACACTTTTAATTCAGAACACAGAAATCTAATTAGTGTTAAGCTAAGCATTTTTTTAATTGTACAACCTTCAAATAGGATTAACAGTGCAGACCTAATCATATCAGCAAATATACTTTTCTTGACACTTCCCCCAACAAATGTGTAACACATCTGTAGAAACAAAATGAAAGCCAAAGGCAGCCATTTTAAAAAGTTATCTTTACAATGAAACAACAAAAGAATGAGAATCATACAGGAAGTCAAATCCTTGTTTTAAATGTATTTTTTTAATTTTTATTTATTTATGATAGTCACAGAGAGAGAGAGAGAGAGAGAGGCAGAGACACAGACAGAGTGAGAAGCAGGCTCCATGCACCGGGAGCCTGACGTGGGATTCGATCCCGGGTCTCCAGGATCACGCCCTGGGCCAAAGGCAGGCGCCAAACCGCTGCGCCACCCAGGGATCCCCTCAAATCCTTGTTTTAATGTGGACTTGGTAAATTTGATTCTTCCCTACTTAAGCCTGTCTATAAAGCACTTTAAAAATTCCACAGAGGCTTCAGCAATTGTGGAAAACATGCATGTCTCACATCAAATGCAGACCAAGATGAAACTTCTTGAACCTCACTGAACTCTAATTATCATGCATGAGATATAGAACTATGACAGAGGAATGTTTTTATAATATTAAAAAATTAAAACTTCAAGTAGAGATCCTCTCCTCTATTCCTTCTAGTCCTTACTGCTACTACTACTAGAGGGAATGTATGGAGTGTTGGAAGATGTTCTCCCCTGGGACAATTACAACTTCAATTTCTATAACAGAAATTGCCATTTGATCACTCTCTGCTACTTCTCTCCATTCAAAATAAACTTGACAGCTCTCCCCCTTTTATTTACAAAGACCATTTTAACAACAACACACATACACTAAGTATACAAAGATTTATTTATAAAGCTTTTCTAAAAAGGTCTGAAAGTTACAGCAGGTACCTCACATATTACTCCCTTCTTTCTCACAGGTCACTATTTAGTAAAAGTTTCCTTGGTGCCAAGTATTAAGCACTTGTGCATTACCTGATCTACTCCTCATAGAACCTTAAGAGGTAGATTCCATTACTACCACTTTAGTGATGAAAACAGTGAGGTTTACAAGAGGTGAAGGACTTCAAGGTACTTCCCAGCCTGAAGCTCTTTGATTCCAAGGCCCTGAGGAAAGCCATTATTTATTTTGCTCTAATAAGACAATGTTTTCTAAAGGTGACCATTTTTAAATGTATTTTAAAGATATTTCTCTCCCTGCAAACGAGACTGGCATGGACACTCAATGCAAACAATGAAATAGACTCCGGTAGGCAAATAAAACATTATTAAAATGCGCCTTTGGAAGAGAAAAAAGTTGCCATTATAACATGGCTTGTAAAAAAGTTAACACATACAAGAACAAGGGAAAGAACCCTTTCCAAAAATTATTAAATCAAAACCTCTGACCCATAGCTTAAAACAATTTAATTTAAATCAAGTCCCAGGAGACGCCTGGATGGCTCAGTAGTTGAGCATCTGCCTTCGCCTCAGGTCTGCCTTCAGCTCAGGTCCTGAACCTGGGGTCCTGGGATTGAGTCCCACACTAGGCTCCCCACAGGGAGCCTGCTTCTCCTTCCTCTGCCTATGTCTCTGCCTCTCTCTGTGTGTCTCTCATGAATAAATAAATAAATAAAATCATTTAAAAATCCATTATATAAATGAATCAATCAAATCCCAGTAGCATTGATTTAGGTGTCATTTTTTTAAAAAGGCATGAGGAGAGAGTTAAGATGGAACAGTAGGGGAATCCTAGGCTTGCCTCTTCTCTAAATTATACCCAGATAAATATCAAAACATTCCAAACATCTGATCAATTTTAGTGGTCAGAGAACAAATTGGAAAACTAGAGAAAAAAGAAGCCACAACGTGGAAGGTAGGAGGTGTGGAGACGTGATACACGGGGTAGGGGAGAAAAGAATCTTGGGTTCTGTGGAGGGGAGGGAGCCTTAATCACAGAGACAGGAAAGAGAGAGACAGACAGAGAGAGAGAGATAGAGAGAGAAGGCAGCATGCAGAGAACTGCACCAGAGAGAGATTTGTCCAAGACCATTCACTGGGAAAACTACAGTGGCTGATTACTGCAAGTTTTTATAAGCATTGGAGTCGAAAGTACGAAGTATTAGAAGTACCTGCAACTGCTGGGTGAAACCCCCCCACCAGACCCTGCACCTTGCAGGGGCATATCTAACAGGGCAAATCCACCTAAAAATCAATGCATCAAGCCATACCCCAGAAGACTAGCACAAATTCCTCACAGGCACCAAGTCAACTGATCATAGAGTGCTGCAAAACTTCAGCTATAGTGGAAATAGGATCTAACGTTTTTTTGGACCTCTTCTTAATATAGCCATTACTCACAGCAGCAGGAATATAATAGGCTTTCCTTACAATCACACACACACACAAAAAAAAAAAAAACAGTGACCTAGACAAAATGACAAAGTGTAGGAATTCACCATAAAAGAAAGAATCAAAAGAAGTCAGAGCCATGCAAAGAAGAAGTCAAACTCACCCTATTGGCCAATGACATGATACTCTACATAGAAAACCAAAAGCCTCCACCCCAAGATTGCTAGAACTCATACAGCAATTCGGCAGTGTGGCAGGATACAAAATCAATGCCCAGAAGACAGTGGCATTTCTATACACTAACAATGAGACTGAAGAAAGAGAAATTAAGGAGTCAATCCCATTTACATTGCACCCAAAAGCATAAGTTACCTAGGAGTAAACCTAACCAAAGAGGTAAAGGATCTATACCCTAAATACCATAGAATACTTCTGAAAGAAATTGAGGAAGACACAAAGAGATGGAAAAATATTCCATGCTCATGGAGTGGAAGAATTAATATTGTGAAAATGTCAATGTTACCCAGGGCAATTTACACGTTTAATGCAATCCCTATCAAAATACCATGGACTTTCTTCAGAGAGTTAGAACAAATTATTTTAAGATTTGTGTGGAATCAGAAAAGACCCCGAATAGCCAGGGGAATTTTAAAAAAGAAAACCATATCTGGGGGCATCACAATGCCAGATTTCAGGTTGTGCTACAAAGCTGTGGTCATCAAGACAGTGTGGTACTGGCACAAAAACAGACACATACATCAATGGAACAGAATAGAGAATCCAGAAGTGGACCCTCAACCTTATGGTCAACTAATATTCGACAAAGGAGGAAAGACTATCCACTGGAAGAAAGACAGTCTCTTCAATAAATGGTGCTGGGAAAATTGGACATCCAGATGCAGAAGAATGAAACTAGACCACTCTCTTGCACCATACACAAAGATAAACTCAAAATGGATGAAAGATCTAAATGTGAGACAAGATTCCATCAAAATCCTAGAGGAGAACACAGGCAACACCCTTTTTGAACTCAGCCACAGTAACTTCTTGCAAGATACATCCACGAAGGCAAAAGAAACAAAAGCAAAAATGAACTACTGGGACTTCATCAAGATAAGAAGCTTTTGCACAGCAAAGGATACAGTCAACAAAACTAAAGGACAACCTACAGAATGGGAGAAGATATTTGCAAATGACATATCAGATAAAGGGCTAGTTTCGAAAATCTATAAAGAACTTATTAAACTCAACACCAAAGAAACAAACAATCCAATCATGAAATGGGCAAAAGACATGAACAGAAATCTCACAGAGGAAGACATAGACATGGCCAACATGCACATGAGAAAATGCTCTGCATCACTTGCCATCAGAGAAATACAAATCAAAACCACAATGAGATACCACCTCACACCAGTGAGAATAGGGAAAATTAACAAGGCAGGAAACCACAAATGTTGGAGAGGATGCGGAGAAAAGGGAACCCTCTTCCACTGTTGGTGGGAATGTGAACTGATGCAGCCACTCTGGAAAACTGTGTGGAGGTTCCTCAAAGAGTTAAAAATAGACCTGCCCTACGACCCAGCAATTGCACTGTTGGGGATTTACCCCAAAGATACAGATGCAATGAAATGCTGGGACACCTGCACCCCAATGTTTATAGCAGCAATGTCCACAATAGCTAAACTGTGGAAGGAGCCTCAGTGTCCATCGAAAGATGAATGGATAAAGAAGATGTGGTTTATGTATACAATGGAATATTACTCAGCCATTAGAAACGATAAATACCCATTTGCTTCAACGTGGATGGAACTGGAGGGTATTATGCTGAGTGAAGTAAGTCAATCGGAGAAGAACAAACATTATATTTGGGGAATATAAATAATAGTGAAAGGGAATAGAAGGGAAGGGAGAAGAAATGTGTGGGAAATATCAGAAAGGGAGACAGAACATAAAGACTCCTAACTCTGGGAAACGAACTAGGGGTGGTGGAAGGGGAGGAGGGTGGGGGGTGGCGGTGAATGGGTGACGGGCACTGAGGGGGGCACTTGATGGGATGAGCACTGGGTGTTATTCTGTATGTTGGTAAATTGAACACCAATAAAAAATAAATTTATTAAAAAAATATATGCCTACTTAAAAAAAAAGATCACTGTAACCGAATAGAAAACCCAGAAATTGACCCTCAACTCTATGGTCAACTCATCTTCAACAAAGCAGGAAAGAATATCCAATGGAAAAAAGACAGTCTCTTCAGTAAATAGTGTTGGGAAAATTGGACAGCCACATGCAGAAGAATGAAACTGTACCGACCATTCTCTTACACCATATACAAAGATAAACTCAAAATGTTTGAAAAATCTAAATGTGAAACAAGAATCCATCAAAATCCTACAGGAGAACACAGGCAGCAACCTCTTTGACCTTGGCTTCAGCAACTTCTTGCAAGATGCATCTATGAAGGCAAGGGAAACAAAAGCAAAAATGAATTATTGGGACTTCATCAAGATAAAAAGCTTCTGCACAGCAAAAGAAACAATCAACAAAACAAAGGCAGCCTATGGGATGGGAGAAGAGAAGTGCAAATGACATACCAGATAAAGGGTTAGTATGCAAAATATATAAAGAACTTATCAAACTCAAGACCCAAGAAACAAACAATCCAGTTAAGAAATGGGCAGAAGACATGAATAGACATTTTTCCAAAGAAGACATCCAGATGGCCAACAGACACATGAAAAGATGTTCCACATCACTCATCATCAGGGAAATACAAATCAAAACCTTGATGAAATACCACCTCACACCTGTCAGAATGGAAGAAATTAACAACACAGGATGACAGATTTTGTGAGTATGTCAAAAAAGGAGAACTCTCTTACACTGTTGGGAATGTAAACTGGTGCACCTACTCTGGAAAACAGTATGGAGGTTCCTCAAAAAGTTAAAAATAGAGCTACCCTATGACTCAGCAACAATCATACTCCTACGTATTTACCCAAAGTATACAAAAGTACAGATTTGAAGGGGTACATGCACCTGTATGTTTGTAGCAGCACTATCAACAATAGCCAAACTATGCAAAGAGCCCAGATGTCCATCGACTGGATAAAGAAGATGTGGTATACACACACACACACACACACACACACACACACACACAACGGAATATTTCTCAGCCATAAGAAGAATGAAATCTTGCCATTTGTAATGATGTGGATGGAGCTAGAAAGTATTATGCTAAGCAAAATAAGTCAGTTGGGAAAGACAAATACCATATGATTTCACTCATATGTGGAATTTAAGAAGCAAAACAGATGAACATATGGCAAAGGGGAAAAAAAACAAAAAAAGAGAGAGTGAAACAAACCATAAGTGATTCTTAAAGACAGAGAACAAACTGAGGTTTAATGGAGGGATGTGGGTGGGGGATCGGCTAAATGGGTGATGGGTATTAAGGAGGGCACTTGTTATGATGAGCACTGGTTTTATATGCAAGTGATAAATCACTAAGTTCTACCCCTGAAACCAGTATTACACTATATGTTAATTAACTAGAATTTAAATAAAAATTTTAATAATTTAATACATTAAAAAAATTAAAAACAAAGGCTATTTTCAACATTCGGGTGGGAGAAGTTAGGGTTAGCACAGGGTTGCCAGATTTAGCATAAAAAATACAGGATACTGGGATCCCTGGGTGGCTCAATGGTTTGGTGCTTGCCTTCGGCCCAGGGCGTAATCCTGGAGTCCCCGGATCAAGTCCTGCATCAGACTCCCTGCATGGAGCCTGCTTCTCCCCTCTACCTGTGTCTCTGCCCCCCCCCCGTGTGTGTCTCTCATGAATAAATAAATAAAATCTTAAAAAAATACAGGATACCTAGTTAAATTTATATTTAGAAGTATAACCCATTCAATGTTTAGGGTATATGGAAAAAAAGTTCATTGTTTATCTGAATTCAAATTTAATTGAGTGTCCTGTATTTTACCTGGTAACCTAAGTGAAGAAAAAAGAACTAAATAGACTCAAATTCAGCTCTATTGTGTTTTTGTTTGTTTTTTATTTTTTAAGTAACAAATTGAAGGGAAGTGGAACATAAAAGCTTTTCCAGCAGGTTTAATGTTTAGTCAAAGCTCTGAAAACATAAACCCTACTTCCAGAGCCATTTCGTTATTATGTGATCACTAGAATAAAGAATAACTCCAAGGTTTCTCAGAGTATGCAGATGTTTTGTAAATGATTTTCTGCCTCCTTTCACCCTCAGAAAAACAACTCCCAGTGAAGTACTTGGAGCAAAACTAATCTGATGTGAAAAACTGAAAAAAAAAAAAAAATATATATATATATATATATATATTTTACTACCTGCCAGATACGTCAGCAAGGCCACACCTCTATAGCACCTTCTTAAAAAGCTATTAAAATAGTGTCAATATTTACTTGCACCTCAAAGCAGAGTTTAACATAAGTATTCAAAATTAGGTAGAAGAAGAAAAGAAACTATCATTTTTCCCTTAGAACCCAGGCTGCAGTCACTTTAGAAGGTGATTTTTTTAATACTGATTATTAGTTCCCTTATGCATCAGGTACTGTGCCAGGCCAGACCTTCTTTATGCTTCCCTGGAGTACATACTAGTTGGTAAGACATTTCTAGGATATGCCCAATAAATATGATGACAACGGTATGCATAAAGAGGTGACTCTTCCTTCCTGGCCTAAAAGCCAGTTCCAAAATTCATGTGTAAAACCAAAATCATGTCCATGTTTTAAACAAATTGCAGGTCATGGATTTTTCTGTGGTGATCATTTTGGTTTTGTACAAGTAGGGAAAATATCAGATTCCTCCAATCTCAGGGTAATGCCAAGCTAGGCTCTCTAGGCTGATTTTGTTGGAATCCCTAGCTCAGCCTATATCCCAAATCCGAAGCCAGGCAAATTACCTTGCAAGAGAGAATGGCCATTCTCCCAGGGACAGTGGTCCAGCCTGAGCACAGCATAATCACCTGTGGTATTTGTAAAGCTACAGGTGCTCAGGTTCCACACAAGACTACCCAAAGGTTACCAAAAATTTTATTTGGGAAAAAAAGATAAGACTCCCCAGGCAATTCAGATGCACAGCCTCGGTTAAGAACAGCACATTAGGGGCACCTGGGCGGCTCTGTGGTTGAGCATCTGCCTTTGGCTCTGGTCATGATCCCAGGGTCCTGGGATCAAGTCCTGTATCAGGCTCCCCGCGGGGAGTCTGCTTCTCCTTCTGCCTGTGTCTCTGCCTCTCTCTGTGTGTCTCTCATGAATAAATAAATAGAATCTTTAAAAAAAAGGAATATCAAAATTACCTAGTCAGAAGCCTCAAATCACATTAGGCTGCAATCATTTTAGGGCTAAAGAGAATGTTCATCACTCCAGAGGTTGTATCCCCTCCAGGCGACTAAAAAAAAAAAAAATAAAGTCACAAGGCTGATTTGGCTCCTTCTTTAGTGTTATTTCATGGACTAAAATACTCTGAGAATATTCAATTTTCATCCAAGTTGTCTGCTGAGGCCATGGCAAAGCCCTTCCAAGGACAAGGATAAGGAAACACTCAAGAGCTTATGAAACAGCTTTCCTTTCACATTTTGGGAGACAACAGAAAAAAAAATGGGGAAGGGAGATCTTTTAAATACACTGCATTGCCTTAAAGATGAGGTCACGAACTATGTTCAAAAGAAAAGTACACTATACTCAGATTTTGCTAGGTTTATTATATAAAGGAGACAGTAAGAGAAAGATTTGTTTTTGTTTTTGTTTTTTTAGAGGGATGTTTTTCCTGTTACAAAAACTGAAAATGAAGGTGTAATTTCTCTTTCCAGGTTCACCAGTTACCCATGTGTGACTTAGTAAATAATCTGCTCTTTCAATGTTTAGATTACTGCATTCTGAAGAGAGAGATAACCATTTACTTGAAATTCAATAATAAAACCAACGTATTATATTGCAAATACTGCACATTTTTTTAAAAAGGCATTTTAGATCAGGACAACGTTCTCAATCTTGACTGCTTTATATATTTACAACATGCAGTCCTGCGGCTCCATGTTCTACACTTCTACACTGGCAAAGTCAATTCAGAAAAGCAATTCCTTCAATAGCTATATACTAAGGACCAGGATCAATAAAGGAATAACAAGTACTCCAATTGTTTCTATTATCAGACAGCTCCACAGTGCACATATATGATGTCACATCAAAACAGAGAAGAGCCTAAGCTCTGAGAAAGATAGGATATGATAACTGATGACAACTTCCATAACTTAATCTACCTAAATATAGCTCCTCTTACCAAAGACCTCCTATACCAGCCCCCTGGAATAGATTAAACAGGTCTCCTTTGTGTGAGGAGACTCCAATTTTTGAAGATAAAGGAACAGAGGCCTGTTTTGCTAAATCTGTTTAACAAAACAAAACTAAAACACTGTCTCCAGCCTAAATAACTAAGCATCAAATAGTTATCAAGAATTTTAAGGAGTCCCTCTATACTATCACAGCAGGATAAAAATTATCTAGGATCAGGATGCCTGAGTGGTTCAGCAGTTGAGCGCCTGCCTTTGGCTCAGGGTGTGATCCCAGGTCCATGATTCCGGGTCCCAGGATTGAGTCGCACATCAGGCTCCCTGTGAGGAGCCTGCTTTTCCCTCTGCCTATGTCTCTGCCTCTCTCTCTGTCTCTCATGAATAAATAAAATATTTTTAAAAATTATCTAGGATCTCTCAATGTTGCTTTTTAAAAAAAGAATGTGAGTTTTATGTATAGTTAAATTCTGTTTACTGTCTTCTGAAAGTTTAAGAAACTAGCCCTTATGAATGCAATTAGAACGATGAACAAATCGAAACATGAAGGCTTGCAAAGCTCTTCTTCACAGTTTATAACAAATGTAAGACAGAATCTTGTTTTAGCATCTCAAGAGTTCCATGAGATATTACCACATCCTCATTTGACAAACGATAAAGTTGAAGCACAGTGATGCTAAAGATTTTGCCTAAGATCACTCTGGATCCTGCTGTCTCTTTCCAAACTCACAAAAGAAAAAAAAAAGATTCCACTTACACTCAAGTTTATTATACAACCCAGGATTTTCTGAACAATGCAGTAAAATCAAGTATTGATACTGTCTTATAGGAGTGCTGAACTTCACGCCCTCTCCATATCCTACAGCAATGGCTTACCTTTACATTGTCACGAAGACCTCTTTGTTTTTTTTTAATTTTTTTTAAGATTTTATTTGTTTATTCATGAGACAGAGAGAGAGAGAGAGAGGGGGGGGGGGGCAGAGACAGAAGCAGGCTCCCTGCAAGGAGCCTGATGTGGGACTCGATGCTGGATCCCAGGATCACGCCCTGGGCCAAACGTAGACGCTCAACCGCTGAGCCACCCAGGTGTCCCACGAAGACCCCTTTGTGATATGTAATGAAAGCTAAGGAATCCTCACCCCATAAAAAAGGCACATATGTAAATGTTCATAGTAGCATTATTCTTAATAGCCAAAGAGTGGAAACCATGCAAATATCCATCATCTGAAGATGGACAAACACAATGTGGTATATCGATACAGTGGACTATCACTCAGCTAAAAAAGGAATGGGGTACTGATATAATGTGGATGAAACTTGACAACATTACACTAAATGAAAGAAACTAGTCACACAAAAGACCATATGTTATATGACTCCATTTATGTGAAATGTCCAGAATAGGCAACTTAACAGAGATAGAAAGTATATTAGTAGTTGTCCAGATTAGTGGTTTGATGGGTTGAGGGGAAATGGGGAGTGACTGCTCCTGTGTACAGGCTTTCTTGCTGAGGTAATGAAAATTTTCTAAAATTGATTGTGGTGATGGTTGCACAGCCATGAACATACTTAAAAAACCAGTCAACTGTGCACCTTAAATGGTGTATTTTATGATATGTGAATTATATCTCAATAAAGATGCTATTCAAAAACAACCATTAAAAATGCATATAATGAATAGTTTTTCCCAGATAATTTCTGACCGTTCACCAAGGTCCTGAAACCCAGTGGTGTCCAAGGCTCAAGGTCAGTAACTCCTGATCTATAGAAACAAGAAACATCATCCTATTTTCTTTTTTCTATAAATGAGTTATATTTCAGCTTCCCCTACCACAACTATCAAACCTATGCCTCCTACTTTTTAAGATCACTACTTCCATGTATCAGATCACATGACCACAGTACTTTTCAATATTGATTCATTAAAATCTAGTAAGTGAGACAAGACTGATACACCAATAACAATATACAAAACAGCGGGTGAGTCGTGCATTTAAAAAGCCAGGGAAGATCAGCAAGGAAGAATGATTAAAGGAAAGCCTCTCGACAGAGGTGGACATTTAATGCTGGGTTTGATCCTGAAGAGTAGGTAGGATATGAAAATGCAGAGAAGGAGTAAAGGGAGGAGTAAAGAGAATTTCAGAGGAGGGACACCTGGGTGGCTCATCGGTTGAGCATCTGCCTTCCGCACAGGTGTGATCCTGGAGTTCCAGGATCGGGTCCCACATGGGGCTCCCTGCATGGAGCCTGCGTCTCTCTCTCTGTGTCTCTCATGAATAAATCAATAAAATATTTTTTAAAAAAGAATTTCAGAGGAGAAAAGAATCAGGGATGTTTCATAATAGTTCCCAGGAACCATGAAGAGGGGCCTTAATGTCAAGGTCAGGATCCTGGACTTTATTTGACAGGCACTAAGAAGCCAAGGAAGGCTGCTGAGTAGGAGAGTTACCTAAGCAAAGTTGTATATTGAGATTGTTCAGTAATGTGTGGGAATATGTGGAAGGCAGAAAAACTGAAGGCAAGGAAACCAATTGGGAGCCTATTAACAATAGTATGAAGAAAAGTTACTACAGTCTGATTTAAAGAATGGCATCTTGACCCAGCAGCCATTTTAAAAGATTAAGGAATCCACTGAAAAACGAGTGCTTTGACATGCAGTAGTTACTCATTTAAGGTGCTGCCAATACAGAAACCAGCTATATTTCATGATGGTACATATTTCCCTTGAAAAACCCCATCTACAACATGAGTCTTGAGATCTCCTCAAGATAGCATGTTAACATTACTTTTTTGGCTATCTTGGTTTGTGGAATTAGGAGGGGGCGCCAAAGATTCCTTTAGGTTACCTTTGCTCCATTAACTCTACAGAAAACATCTGAAGTTCTGTAACTTTACAAAAATCAGTCCTGATCAGAGTTGAACAAATTTCCGGGTAACAAATAAAACCCAAATTCCAAGACTAAAAGGCGTTAGACAAAATGACATATTTGCAATAGCAAACAGTAAACGGTCAGAGAATTCGTTTGAGCACAACAGAATTCCCTTGAAATTGCTTTATTTCAATTTGTGAGCCTGAGGTGCTTTGGGCTAGAACAGAACCTTGGGTAGCACCCATTTCTGGCTTATATAGACCAGCACTATACAGCGTAGACACGTTTACAGCCAGGAACGGCTGAGGATTAGAATTCGCTCAGAAGAGACAAAGACGGAGCCGGGGGTTGCTTAAAAGTATTCGTCCTTATACACAGCGTGGTTTAACTCAGGGACTCGGAAAGACTGGGTTGAAGGGCTGAGTCACGTGACACCCTGCCCCGCCCTATCTCCACATACTAGTTTCCCAGCGCCAAAACCACACCCCTTAGCCCTTTTACTTCCAATCGCTGTCCCCTCTTCCCCCGCCTTGAGAGACCCTCCACATCCCTTTCCCCTTCTGATCTCCGCTCACTTGTCACGGATGATAGTCTGCAGCTCCCGGATCTGATCATTCATAGGCAGCAATTTAAGCTGCGCCCCGATCTGCTGGAAGACTTCGTGGTCCCCTAGGAGGAATTTGCCGGTCGGTGCGTCACAGTTGCCACTGCCACCGTTGCTCTCTGAGTTGAGGCTGGCCACGCTGCACACCTGAGGAGGATCCAGCTCAGCGGGTACGCTAGAATGAGCGTGCCCTGGGAGGAGAGTTGGCTTGGCCTTGGAGGCGCTGTTTCCCCCGGCTGGGTCTGAGATCAGGTCGCCAGGTCGCAGCGGCTCCATGATTGGGTTAGAGACAGAGTTTACTTTCTGGTTGTGACAGGACATGGAGTCCAAATACCGTAAGTCCATGGCTATACACCAGGCCCCGGGCTGTCCCTGCAAGTACCGACCCCTAAGGATAAAGGAGAGCGGGGAGAAGGGGCAGATGCTCACTTGCCTTCCTGTTCGCCCCGGACGTTTCCAAACTCTTAACCTAGTTAAGGTGGGCCCTCTCACCGCTAGGCCTCCGTAAATTCCCTTAGGCGCGCTACGTCCCTGCCCCGCCCACACCGGACGTAGGGTCTGCCTAGACACTATTGGCTTCTCTGCCTGTCACTCTCCAGAGAACTGCTGGTAACCCTTTGAGTCCCCTGGCTGCGTGGGTTCCCGAACGTTGCTAGCCAGGCAGATGGGATGGAGCCAGGGATGGTTGGTTGCAGGGTCTCCCGGGAGCCCTTAGGGGTTATGTATGCAAAACTTTGGGTAAGTGGTAGAGCCAGGAAAATCTAGGGGTGCAGACTGATAAAAATGATTACATATATAAGGCCCATTGGTTTTAGACTTTGTGTCTTGGCAGAGAGATTATATACTTCAATAACTGCATCTTCAGTTAGCTTGTCCCGGTAGCCAAAAGGGGAAGTTCGAAATGCCTAGCAAGCTGCTGAAGAGCCCGCCCTCTACTAGACCTTTCTACAAACTGCAGCTTCCCAAGTGTGCTTGACCACTAGTTTTCCTTATCTTTTTTTCTTTGGGACCTACACTGTACAGTTACCATGGGGATTCTGACAGCAATTCAGATCCTTGACCACTTTGTTTATTTTAAGTACTTAGGAAGACACTTTTTTATTCTTTTGAGAAAGAATGTCTAGGCAACAGTACTTTTCAAAACCAGTGTGTATTAGAACAATTGTGGAGCTTGCTAAAATGTAAGCTCTCATCGCCTACATTTAAGATTCTGATTAAGATTTTAGATCTGAGATGGCATCAAAGAATCTTTGTTTTTAACAAGTAACCTAGCAATTCTGATTTTTTAAAGATTTTATTTATTTGTTCATGAGAGACACAGAGGCAGACATAGGCAGAGAAGCAGGCTCCTCACAGGGAGGCCAATGTGGGACTCAATCCCAGCACCCTTGGATCACGCCCTGAGCGGAAGGCAGAGGCCCGAATGCTGAACCACCCAGGTGTCCCTATGGGTTTTTTTTCGATGTCATGCTGTAAGAAAGGGAATTACAGGCTTTCTTTCTAAAGAGCTATAACGTGAAAGTCGGAAACCTGCTAATTCTAAAAAATTACTGAGCAGCATTTAACAAGTCCCTTTCACTCTCTGGACTTGTCTTTCTTCATTTATAAGTGACATGCATTACCTATTTGACTCCTAAATGTTCTTCAGATTTTAACATTCTATAATTTTATTTTGCCTTTCAAAAAACCAAGTCTTAAAATTCCTTTTCCACAGAAGCATATAAGCAACACATGACAGAGTCAGAGTAACACGAGTAACAGATAAGAATATCCAGGCATTTAGTGGGATTTAAGCCTTGATCTGGCTTTCTGTTTTCAATTTTTTGTTCGTTGTTTTGGTATTAATGGTATTTTTATCCCTATTCTTCACTCCTATTATCTCTGCTTTGTTCCTGACCCTCGAGGTCAGTACACTATTAGCTATAATTATAGAGAGTTTAAATCTGATTGGATGATAAGAATTGTGGTCTGGAATTGTAATCCCAGTCACTTTTAAAAGCTTTTGCAAAAATAAATAAATAAAAATAAATAAAAAAAATAAAAGCTTTTGCATTTTTCCACCTAACACTTAATACAATTCAAAGGGTCTCTGGGTTTAAAAGACAAATCTGTCTAATTGGCCAATGGATGTTCTAAAGGAAAACTCTGCAGTACAGTATTGTTTATCAGTAAATTAAATGAAGTAATGAATTTTAAATGGTATTGTGAGATGTTCCAGGAACAGAACTACTATAGTCATTTTTGTCTAGTTTTTCATCAGGCAAGTGGCTTTGTTCTCAATGCCACAGATTATGAATTAAGATTATACAATTGCTAGTGTGTCTTGTGTTTTCACTCTTATAGGAAATATCTCACACAGATCCAGGATAGTCAGAGGCAACAATGTGAAGAAAGACTCAGAGTCTCGATGA
Organism: Nyctereutes procyonoides; assembly: GCF_905146905.1. NCBI lineage: Eukaryota > Metazoa > Chordata > Mammalia > Carnivora > Canidae > Nyctereutes > Nyctereutes procyonoides. The sequence continues at coordinate 57,424,111 of NW_026575125.1, read as the reverse complement.
ATTTTAATGTGGGGAACAGGGGGACTGAGACTCAGACTCCAACTCAAACCGGACTCAGACTCTGACCCCAAGGCTGTCTCCTCCAGTTTTTACTAAGAGAGCTAACAGATTGGCTATAGGAATGATTAACTTTGGGAAGTAGAGAAAAACATGTTTATTTCAAAAGGTAAAAGAATACTCTATTGACTCAAGGAGGGGGGAGTCGAGGAGCTCCCAGAGAGGAGCTTCCAGAGAACAATGTGGTCAAGAGTCAGTGTGCCCATTTAATGCAATCCCTATCAAAATACCATGGACTTGGGGATCCCTGGGTGGCGCTGCAGTTTGGCGCCTGCCTTTGGCCCAGGGCGCGATCCTGGAGACCCGGGATCGAATCCCACGTCGGGCTCCCGGTGCATGGAGCCTGTTTCTCCCTCTGCCTGTGTCTCTGCCTCTCTTTCTCTATCTGTGTGACTATCATAAATAAAAAAATAAAAAAAATACCATGGACTTTCTTCAGAAAGTTAGAACAAATCATCTTAAGATTTGTGTGGAATCAGAAAGGACCCCGAATAGCCAGGGGAATATTAAAAAAGAAAACCATCACAATGCCAGATTTCAGGTTGTACTACAAAGCTATGGTCATCAAGACAGTGTGGTACTGGCACAAAAATAGACACATACATCAATGGAACAGAATAGAGAATCCAGAAGTGGACCCTCAACTTTATGGTCAACTAATATTAGACAAAGCAGGAAAGACTATCCACTGGAAAAAAGACAGTCTCTTCAATCAATGGTGCTGGGAAAATTGGACATCCCCATGCAGAAGAATGAAACTAGACCATTCTCTTACACCATACACAAAGGTCAACTCAAAATGGATGAAAGATCTAAATGTGAGACAAGATTCCACCAAAATCCTAGAGGAGAACACAGGCAACACCCTTTTTGAACTTGGCCACAGCAACTTCTTGCAAGATACATCCATGAAGGCAAGAGAAACAAAAGCAAAAATGAATTATTGTGACTTCATCAAGAAAAAAGCTTTTGCACAGCAAAAGAAAGAGTCCACAAAACTAAGACAACCTACAGAATGGGAGAAGATATTTGCAAATGAACTTTCAGATAAAGGGCTAGTATCCAAGATCTAGGAAGAACTTATTAAACTCAACAGCAAAGAAACAAACAATCCAATAATGAAATGGGCAAAATAAATGAACAGAAATTTCACAGGGGAAGACAGAGACATGGCCAACAATCACATGAGAAAATGCTCCGCATCCCTGGCGATCAGGGAAATACAAATCAAAAGCACAATGAGATACCACCCCACACCAGTGAGAATGGGGAAAATTAACAAGACAGGAAACAACAAATGTTGGAGAGGATGTGGAGAAAGAGGAACCCTCTTGCACTGTTGGTGGGAATGTGAACTGGTGCAGCCACTCTGGAAAACTGTGTGGAGGTTCCTCAAAGAGTTAAAAATAGATATGCCCTGCGACCCAGCAATTGCACTGCTGGGGATTTACCCCAAAGATACAGATGCAGTGAAACGCTGTGACACCTGCACCTGAATATTTATAGCAGCAATGTCCACAATAGCCAAACTGTGGAAGTAGCCCTGGTGTCCATTGAAAGGCGAATGGATGAAGAAGATGTGGTCTATGTATACAATGGAATATTACTCAGCCATTAGAAACGACAAATACCCACCATTTGCTTCGACGTGAAGGGACCTGGAGCATATTATGCTGAGTGACATAAGTCAATCAGAAAAGGACAAACATTATATGGTCTCATTCATTTGGAGAATATAAAAATTAGTGAAAGGGAATAAAGGGAAAGGAGAGAAAATGAGTGAAAATATCAGTGAGGGTGACAAAATATGAGAGACACCTAACTCTGGGAAATGAACAAGGAGTAGTGGAAGGGGAGGTGGGTGGGGGTTTGAGGTGACTGGGTGATGGGCACTGAGGGGGGCACTTCGCAGGATGAGCACTGTTATGCTATATGTTGGCAAATTATGCTCCAATAAAAAATTTTTTTTAAAAAAGGCGGTGTGCTGACTCCCATATCCCCAATGTGCTGAGTACTAGGAGATTCAGTTCTCAGATAGGCTCCGCAGCTGGTTCCCCACAAATATCCATACATACACTTACCTATATGTTTGGTAATTAACTCATAATCATTAGAAAATCTATTTATCTGTTTTTAAGATACTATTAAAGTATAATTCACTAATGATTAATCATAATAACACCTAAAATTTGGTGCTTTGTAATTTACAAAACACTTCTATACATTCTCTCATTTAATTTTCAAAAAAAAAAGCTTGAGGATTACCAAACCCCCATTATAGATCTATTTGTGAGATTCCTTTTCCTAAAGTGACTTGTCCAAGGTCAAACATCCACAAAGAAGCAGAGCCAAGACAAAAGCCCCAGTCTTTTGACTTCAATTGCAGCCTTCTTTACACATACCCTCAGAACCATGAAATCATTCAGTTAACAAATACTAGTTGAGCCCTTACTGTTTGCCATACATGTTGCTAGGTGCTGAAACAGATACAAAGAAAAAAAGACAACAAATCTGGAAATTCTCCATGGTGATAGAGGTCATAGACAGTTTGGATCTTTGAAAACCAAAAGACAATATTAGGCAGCATGGAAACCTACGCCAAAAATGGTAATAACAGAATTGACAAATCTGAATTTAGCTTTCTTAAGCACATTTTTTGTGGAGGCATGAAGCCAGATAAAACAAAAGCTGGGAAATTCTCTTGTAGCAATTGAGATGACTGTAAACTTTAATTGAGGTTGTGAGCTCTAAATTTGATCTAATCCCTAAAAATTATGGGAAGCAACAAACCAATTGCTTGTATCAATAGAAATCCTTCACATACATCTACATAGTACATTTGAAAAGATATCCAAATAGAGATTTTGAGATTTAATCTATGAACCAAAAATTGTACTATATGAATGAGCTGGGGAATACTGATATAATTATGTTAATAGATAGTTCTCAAATGAATTCCTTGACAATCCCTTTGGCCCTAAGCTCCAAGAATTCTTTCATTCAAGTTGACTTTGGTGATGCTTAAGCCATTGCATTATTATTTTAAATGTCTTATGAACAAAAAATTTACTTAAAAGGATAGCCAATATTCTGAACAATACTGTGATTTGTATATTTCCAAATGAATAGCTACACCAACTTTTAGATGTATGCCTTAATTCTGTGGCTTCTAATAGTCTCAAAATCTCTACTCCAATATCTTTTCAAATGTATACCTTAATTTTTTGCCACTTACCCCTCCACCTTTCAGAATTTTTTAATCACTTTTGAAATACATATTTTCAGCCTTTTGAAGTTAGTTTACTTGTAAGTACAAAGACCTTCCTGTAAATCTTAAACAATTTCTGGTAGGATGTATGGGGCAGAACAGGCATATCTTTTATAAAATACTATTACTTGTTCTAAGAAAGAAAATACCTTGTATAACAGGTATAAAATAGAACCTGTTAAAATAACATATTAATAATTGAGGTATCTTTTGTTAAAAAAATTATTTATTTGAGAGAGAGAGTACAAGTCGAAGGGAGGGGCAGAGGGAGAAGGAAAAGCAGGCTCGAGCCTGACATGGGGCTGGATCCCAGGACCCTGGGATCATGACCTGAGTCAAAGACAGGTGCTTAACCAACTGAGCAACCCAGGTGCCCCCTGAGGTGGCTTTTTGGTGTGTGTTTTGTTCATTTTTTGTATTGTATGCTTTGAAACTTTTCTATTTTTCTCCTGTGTAAATTTTAAGGGTATTCTTGTTTTCTGGTTTCCTTGGGACTTACATAATTTATAACAGTATAATTTAAGTTGATAACAACTTAAGTTCAATCACATATTAAAAACTCTATACTTTGACTTCTCCTGTCTCACTTTAAATTTTTGTCACAATTTACATTTATTCCTATAATGTATTTTTAAACATTTTTTACTTATACTTATTTTTAATAATTTACTTTTTTAAAAGTAAGTTCTGGGGCAGCCTGGGTGGCTCAGCGGTTTAGCACCTTCAGCCCAGGACGTGATCCTGGAGATCCCGGATAGAGTCCCATGTCGGGCTCCCCACATGGAGTCTGCTTCTCCCTCTGCCTGTATCTCTGCCTCTCTCTCTCTCTCTCTCTCTCTCTCTCTCATTCTGTGTGTGTGGTGAATAAATAAATAAAATCTTTAAAAAAATAAATAAAGTAAGTTCTGTGCCCAGTGTGGGGCTTAAATTCATGACCCTGAGATCAAGAGTCACATGCTCTACTGAATAAGCCAACCAGGTTCCCCTATAATAATTTTTATTTAACTTTTAGGACTTCTAGTAACCCACCACAATTACACTAATGCAGTGTTCTTTTATTTGTCTATATATTTATCATTACCAATGAGTTTCAGGACAGTATTTATCTCTCCTTCATTTTTTTCTTCCAAGTTTTTATTTAAATCCATTTAGTTAACACACACTATAATATTAGTTTCACAGGTAGGATTCAGTGATTCATCACTTATATAAAACACCCATTGCTCATCACAAGTTCCCTCCTGAATAGCCATCACCCGTTTAACACATCCCCCTGCCATCTCCCCTCTAACAACACTCAGTGTGTTCTCTATAGTAAGAGTCCATTTATGCTTTCCTCTCTCTTTTTTCCCCATGTTTATCTGTTTTTTTTCTTCCACATATGAGTGAAATCAAATGATATTGGTCTTACTCTGACTGACTGATTTTGCTTGGCATAATACTCTTTAGATCTATCAATGTTGTTACAAATGGCAAGATGTCATTTTTATGGCTGAGTAATATTCTGTTGGAAAAAAATATATATATATACCACTTTTTCTTTACCCATTCATTAGACCATGGACGTTGGTGCTACTTTCATAATTTCCCTGTTGTTGATAATGATGCTGTAAACATCAGGATATTTCTTCATGTATTTTTTAAGATTTTATTTATTTATTCATGAGAGACACAGAGAGAAAGAGGCATAGGCATAGGCAGAGGGAGAGGCAGGCTCCATGCAGGGAGCCCAATGCGGGACTCAATCCCAGGACTCCAGGATCACACCCTGAGCCAAAGGCAGATGCTCAACCGCTGAGCCACCCAGGCATCCTAAGATTTTTTTTTTTTTTTTGGTTTTGTGGTTTTTTTTTTTATTTTATTTATTTATTTATTTATTTTGGCAAGCAAAGCAATACTTTTTTTTTAATAAATTAATTTTTATTGGTGTTCAATTTACCAACATACAGAATAACACCCAGTGCTCATCCCGTCAAGTGTACCCCTCAGTGCCCGTCACCCATTCACCCCCACCCCCCGCCCTCCTCCCCCTCTACCACTCCTAGTTCATTTCCCAGAGTTAGAAGTCTTTATGTTCTGTCTCCCTTTCTGATATTTCTCACACATTTCTTCTCCCTTCCCTTATATTCCCTTTCACTATTATTCATATTCCCCAAATGAATGAGAACATACACTGTCCTTCTCCGGTTACTGTGGCCAAGTTCAAAAAGGGTGTTGCCTGAGTTCTCCTCTGGGATTTTGATGGAATCTTGTCTCACATTTATTTTTTTTTATTAATTTTTATTTATTTATGATAGTCACAGAGAGAGAGAGAGAGAGAGAGGCAGAGACACAGGCAGAGGGAGAAGCAGGCTCCATGCACCGGGAGCCCGACGTGGGATTCGATCCCGGGTCTCCAGGATCACGCCCTGGGCCAAAGGCAGGCGCCAAACCGCTGCGCCACCCAGGGATCCCTTGTCTCACATTTAGATCTTCCATCTATTTTGAGTTTATCTTTGTGTATGGTGCAAGAGAGTGGTCCAGTTTCATTCTTCTGCATGTGGATGTCCAATTTTCCCAGCACCATTTATTGAAGAGACTGTCTTTCTTCTAGTGGATCGTCTTTCCTCCTTTATCGTATATTAGTTGAGCATAAAGTTCAGGGTCCACTTCTGGATTCTCTATTCTGTTCCACTGATCTATGTGTCTGTTTTTGTGCCAGTACCACACTGTCTTGATGAACACAGCTTTGTAGTACAACCTGAAATCTGGCATTGTGATGCCCCCAGATATGGTTTTCTTTTTTTAAAATTCCCCTGGCTGTTTGGGGTCTTTTCTGATTCCACACAAATCTTAAAATAATTTGTTCTAAGTCTCTGAAGAAAGTCCATGGTATTTTGATAGGGATTGCAATATACGTGTAAATTGCCCTGGGTAACATTGACATTTTCACAATATTAATTCTGCCAATCCATGAGCATGGAATATTTTTCCATCTCTTTGTGTCTTCCTCAATTTCTTTCAGAAGTGTTCTGTAGTTTTTAGGGTATATTTTGAGAACCATTTGAATGGTAAATGGTTCTCCAACCTTTTATTTTCAGGTTGTAGGTGTCCTTCTGTCTAAAATGAGTCTCTTGTAGACAGCAAATAGATGGGTCCTGTTTTTTTATCCAGTCTGAAACTCTGCGCCTTTTGATGGGGTCATTAAGCCCATTCACGTTCAGAGTTACTTGAACTTCTTCTTAAAGGGGAGTTTTAAGAGTCCCCCTTAAAATTTCTTGCAGAGCTGGTTTGGAGGTCACATATTCTTTCAGTTCCTGCCTGTCTTGGAAGCTCTTTATCTCTCCTTCCATTTTGAATGAGAGCCTTGCTGGATAAAGTATTCTTGGTTGCATGTTCTTCTCATTTAGGACCCTGAATATATCCTGCCAGCCCTTTCTGGCCTGCCACGTCTCTGTGGAGAGGTCTGCTGTTACCCTAATACTCCTCCCCATGAAAGTCAGGGACTTCTTGTCTCTTGCTGCTTTAAGGATCTTCTCTTTATCTTTGGAATTTGCAAGCTTCACTATTAGATGTCGAGGTGTTGAACGGTTTTTATTGATTTTAGGGGGGGATCTCTCTATTTCCTGGATCTGAATGCCTGTTTCCCTTCCCAGATTGGGAAAGTTTTCAGCTAGGATTTGTTCAAATACATATTCTGGCCCTCTGTCCCTTTCGGCGCCCTCGGGAACCCCAATTAAACGTAGGTTTTTCTTCCTTAGAGTGTCATTTATTTGCCTTAATCTGTCTTCATGGTTCTTTAATTGTTTATCTCTTTTTTCCTCAGTTTCCCTCTTTGCCATTAACTTGTCTTCTATGTCACTCACTCGTTCTTCCACCTCGTTAACCCTCGTCGTTAGGACTTCTAGTTTGGATTGCATCTCATTCAATTGATTTTTAATTTCTGCCTGATTGGATCTAAATTCTGCAGTCATGAAGTCTCGTGAGGCCTTAATGCTTTTTTCTAGAGCCACCAGTAGCTGTATAATGGTGCTTCTGAATTGGCTTTCTGACATTGAAGTGTAATCCAGATTTTGTAACTCTGTGGGAAAGAGGGCTGTTTCTGATTCTTTCTTTTGAGGTGAGGTTTTCCTTCTAGTCATTTTGCTCAGTGCAGAGTGGCCAAAAACAAGTTGTATTGGAACACGGGGGAGTATCACTGGTCCGTCTAGCTGGTCTTCTGGGGGAGGGGCCTGCTGTGCTGATTCTCAGGTGTTAGCACTTGGGGGAGCTGCTCTGCCCTTGCCTGCTGCAGGGCTCAGCGGGGGTTGTTTACCCCGCCAGGCCCCAGGAGGAACAGCAGCAGTTGCTATGGCAACTCTGGAAGCTTGGATTCAGCCTCCGCAGGAACTACGGGGCTCGGGGCTCTCGGAGAGGGCTCTCCGTCCGCAGGGCCTGGAGGCTCCGGGGCGGGGCCGCTGATCTGCTCAGCTCGGGGCAGGAGCGTCCTCGCTGTCTCGGGCCCTCCCGGCCTCTGCCTGTCCCGGGGGAGGCCGGATCCTGGGCTGTGTCCCGGCGCCCTGTGCTCCGGGGCCTGCGCTGTGGGATTCGCGCTCCCGCCCCGCAGCCCCCTCCGCGGAGCCGCTCCCGAGCCCTCCGAGCTGCTCCGGTCGGTCCCTCCGTGCGCGCTGCAGCCCTTAGGGAGCTCGGAGCACTCTCCTGCGCTCGCAGGTGTCTGTTAGTGTCCCCGGGAGCCCGAGGGCCTTCCCGCCCTCCTGGGTCCTGCTCCAACTCCCTGCGGGCCCCTTTCCGCCCGCCCGGGAAGGTTGGTGCAGCTCCTGCTCCTCCGGGACGGGGCTCTCCTGTTCTGGGGACACTCGCCCCGGCCTCAGCCCGGCTCCTCGCGGGGCCCCTCCCCCTCGGAGGCCTTTTGTTTCTTTATTTCTTTTTCCCCGTCTTCCTACCTTGATAGAAGCGCGGACTCTTCTCACTGTAGCATTCCAGCTGGTCTCTCTTTACCTCTCAGGCCGAATTCGTAGATTTTCAGGATGGTTTGAAGGTTATCTAGGTAACTTGGTGGGGACAGGTGATTTGGGGACCCTGCTCTTCCGCCATCTTGCCCCTCCCCCCTAAGATTTTATTTTTAAGTAATCTCTACACCCAACGTGGGACTCGAACCTACAACCTCAAGATCAAGAGTTGCATGCTCTACCAACTGAGGCAGCAGATGCCCCAATTTCATGTATTTCTTCAAATCAGTAATTTATATCCTTTGGGTAAATACCTAGGAGTACAGTTCCTGGATCCTAGGGTCGTTATATAACTTTTTGAGGAAACTTCATACCATTTTCAAGAGTGGCTGCACCAGTTTGCATCCCCACCAAAAGAGTAAGAACGTTCCCCTTTCTCCACATCCTTTTCAAATCTATTGTTTCCTGTGTTGTTAATATTAGCCATTCTGACAGGTATGAGGTGATACTTCATTGTAGTTTGGATTTGTATTTCCCTGATGATGAGTGATATACATCTTTTCGTGTGTCTGTTAGCTATCTGGATGTCTTCTTTGGAAAACTGTCTATACATGTCTTCTATCCATTTTTAACTGTATTATTTGGTTTTTGTATGTTGAGTTTTATCAGTACTTCATATATTTTGAATACTAACCCTTTATTGGATATGTCATTGCAAATATCTTCTCCCATTCCATAGTTGCCTTTTGGTTTTGTTGATTGTTTTGTTCACTGTGCAGAAGCTTTTTATCTTGATGAGGTCCCAATAGTTCATTTCTGTTTTTGTTTCCCTTGCCTTGAGAATGTTGCTAGTAAGAAGATAATATGGCTGATGTCAAAGAGGATACTACCTGTGATCTCTAGGATTTTGATGCTTTTCTGTCTCACATTTAGGTCTTTCATCTATTTTGAATTCATTTTTGTGTATGGTGTAAGAAAGTGGTCCAGTTTCATTCTTCTGTATGTTGCTGTCCAGTTTTCCCAGCACCATTAGTTGAAGAGACTGTCTTTTTACTACTGAATAGTCTTTCCTGCTTTGTTAAAGATTAGTTGACCATACACTTATGGATCCATTTCTGGGTTTTCTATTCTGTTCCGTTAACCTATATGCCTATTTTTGTAACAATACCATACTGTTTGGATCATTACAACTTTGTAATATAACTTAAAATCTGGAATTGTAGGGATCCCTGGGTGGCTCAGCGGTTTAGCACCTGCCTTCAGCCCAGGGCGTGATCCTGGAGTTCCGGGATTGAGTCCCGCATCGGGCTTCCGGCATGGAGCCTGCTTCTCCCTCTGCCTGTGTCTCTGCCTCTCTCTGTCTCTGTCTCTCTCTGTCTTTCGTGAATAAATCAAATCAAATCAAATCAAATCTGAAATTGTGATGCCTGCAGCTTTGCTTTCCTTTTTCAAATTGCTTTGGCTCTTCGGGGTCTTTTGTGGTTCCATATATATTGTAAGATTGTGCTACCTCTGTGAAAAATGGTGGTGGTATTTTGATAGAGATTGCATTGAATGTCTTTGGGTAATATAGACATATTAACAATATTTATTCTTCCAATCCATGACCATGGAATGTGTATTACTTTGTGTAATCTTCAATTTATTTCATCAGTGCTTTCTAGTTTTCAGAGTACAGGTCTTTTACCTCTTTAATTGGGTTTATTCCTAGATATCTATGGTTTTTCCTGCAATTACAAATGGTATTGATCCTTGGATTTCTCTTTCTCCTGCTTCACTATTGATGTAGAGAAATGCAATAGATTTCTGCATGTTGATTGTGTATCCTGTGACCCGATTAATTTGTATATCAATTCTAGCAATTTTTTGGTGGAGTTTCTTGGGTTCTCAACATAGAGTATCATCATCTACAAATAATGAAACTTTCTCTTCTTCCTTGTCAATTTGGATGCCTTCTATTTCTTTTTGTTGTCTTTTTGCTGAAGCTAAGACTTCTAGTACTATGTTAAAATAACAATGGTGAGAATGATCATCTCTGTTTTGTTCCTAAGCATAGAGGAAAAGCTCTGTTTTTCACTACCAAGAATGATATTAGCTGTGGATTTTTTGTATATGGCCTTTATGATGTTGAGGTATATTCCCTCTATCCCTCCATTGTTGAGGATTTTTATCATGAATAGATGTTGTACTTTGTCAAATGCTATTTCTACATCTATTAAGAGGATCATGTGGTTCTTATCCTTTCTTTTATTAATGCTGTGTATCACTTTGATTGATATGTGAGTATTGAATCATCCTGCAACCCAGGAAAAATCATGGTGAAAGATTCTTGTAATGGACTGTTGGGTTTGATTTGCTACTATATTACTGAGAATTTTTGCATGCATGTTAATCAGGGATATTGGCCTGTAATTTTCCTTTTTAGTGTAGTCTTGTCTGATTTTGGAATCAGGTTAATGCTGGCCTCATAAAATGAGTTTGAAAGTTTTCTTTCCATTTCTAATTTTTGGAATACATTGAGAATAGGTATTAACCCTTCATTTAATATTTGGTAGAATTCCCCTGGGAAGCCGTCTGGCCCTGGACTTTTGTTTATTAGGAGATTTTGATTACTGATTCACTTTCTTTACTGGTTATGTGTCTGTTCAAGCTTTCTATTTCTTCCTATTTCAGCTTTGGTAGTTTATGTGTTTCTAGGAATTATTCCATTTATTCCAGGTTTCCCAATTTGTTTGCATATAATTTTTCATAATATTTTCTTATATTGTTTGTATTTCTGTGTTATTGCTTGTGATTTCTTCTCTCTCATTTGTGATTTTATAATTACTTGAGTCTTTTTCTCTTTTCTTTTTGATAAGTCTGTCTAGGAGTTCATCAATGCTATTAATTTTTTAAAGAACCAGCTCATAGTTTAATTGATCTGTTCTACTCAGTTTTGTTTGTTTGTTTCATATCATTTATTTCTGCTCTAATCTTTATTATTTCCCTTCTCCTGGTGTGAGGCTTCATTGCTTGATCTTTGTCTATCTCCTTTACATGGAACCTCAGGTTACTTATTTGAGATTTTTCTTGATTCTTGAAGTAGGCCTGAATTTGTATCTTCCCAAATTTCTTTTTGTGGTTGACTTCAAGCTTTATAGCTTTGTGGTTGGAAAAGATTCACGGTATAACCTCAATCTTTTTGTATATGTTGAAGCCTGATTTGTGCCCTACTGTGAGATCTGTTCTGCAGAATGTCCCTTGTGCACTTCAAAAGAATGTGCACTTTGCTCCTTCAGAATGAAATGTTCTGAATATATCTGTTAAGTACATCTGGTCCAGTGTGTAATTCGAAGCCACTGTTTCCTTGTTGATTTTCTGCATAGATGATTTGTTTATTGATGTAAGTGGGTTGTTAAAGTCCCCTCTTATTATTGTATTATTATCAATAATATGTTAGTTATTAAGTATTCCTTTATGTTTGTTATGAAGTGTTTTATGTATTTGGCTGCTTCCAAGTTGGGGGCATAGATATTTACAACTCTTAGATCTTCTTATCGGGTAGTCCTCTTTATTATTATATAGAGCCCTTCTTCATTTCTTGTTAGAGTCCTTGGTTTAAGATCTAGTTAATGTGATACAAATGTTGCTACTTTGGCTTTCTTTTGACTTCGTTTGCATGGTAAATATTTCTCCATCCCTTCACTTTCAATCTGTAGGTGTCGTTAGGTCTAAAATGAGTCTCTTTTAGACAGCATATAGATGGGTCTTCTTCTTTTTTAAAATCCATCCTGACACTGTCTTTTCATTAGAGCATTTAGTCCATCTACATTCAGAGTAATTATTGTTATATTAGTGGAACTTAGTGCCATTTTATTAATTGTTTGGCATTGTTTCTGGAGATTTTCTCTGTTCCTTTCTAGTCTCTGTCACTTTTCGTATTTCTTTCCCACTCAGAGTCCCTTTTGATATTAATTGCAGGGCTGGTTTAGTGGTCACAAACTCCTTTAGTGTTTTTTGTCTGGGAAACTCTTTATCTCTCCTTCTATTCTGAATGACAGCCTTGCTGGATAGAGTATTCTTGACTGCGTGTTTTTCCCAAGCAGCACATTGAATATATCATGCCACTCTCTTTCAGCCTGCCAAGTTTTTGTGGAGAGATCTGTTCTGATCGAATCCACATTCCCTTATGAGTTAGAAACTTCTTTTGTCTTGCTACTTTTAGGATTTTTTCAATCTCTACTTATTGTAGATCTAACTACAATATACCTTGGTGTTGGCTGCTTTTGTTGATTTTGATGGGATTGCTCTGTGCCTTCTGGATTTGGAAGTCTGTTTCCTCCCCCAGATTAGGGAATTTTTCAGCTATAATTTCCTCAAATAAATCTTCTGCCCCCTTTTCTCTTCTTCTGGGATTCCTATGATAAGAACATAATGTTTCCTGGAGTCACTGAGTTCCCTAAGTCTACTTTCAGGATCCAAGATCTTTCTTTGTCTTTTCATCAGCCTCCTTATTTTCCATAATTATATCTTCTGTATCACTTGTTTGTTCCTCTGTCCTCCCATCTTTGAGGTCATTATATCCAGTTGGTTCATATCTCAGTTTTTCATTTTGGCCTAATTGGATTTAACCTTTTTTTTAATCTCTCTGGTAAGGATCTCCCTGATGTCTTCTATGTTTTTCTCAGGCCCAACTGGTATCCTTATGATTGTTGATATTTCCCACACATTTCTTCTCCCTTCCCTTATATTCCCTTTCACTATTATTCATATTCCCCAAATGAATGAGAACATACACTGTTTGTCCTTCTCCGATTGACTTACTTCACTCAGCATAATACCCTCCAGTTCCATCCACGTTGAAGCAAATGGTGGGTATTTGTCGTTTCTAATGGCTGAGTAATATTCCATTGTATACATAAACCACATCTTCTTTATCCATTCATTTTTCGATGGACACCGAGGCTCCTTCCACAGTTTGGCTATTGTGGACATGGTGGGAAATATCAGAAAGGGAGACAGAACATAAAGACTTCTAACTCTGGGGAATGAACTAGGGGTGGTGGAGGGGGAGGGGGGCGGGGGATGGGGGTGAATGGGTGAAAGGCACTGAGGGGGACACTTGACGGGATGAGCACTGGGTGTTATTCTGTATGTTGGTAAATCGAACACCAATAAAAATTAATTTATTAAAAAAATAAAGTCTGCCTCAGGCATATTACTTATCTCTGTTTCGATTAGATCCTTGAGCATGACCTTTTCTTGTTCTTTCTGTTGTGATGAATTCCTCCATCTTAACATTTTGTTTGGGTCTTCATCTTCTTTTGTGTGTTAGGAAAGCCTTTATGTTTTCTGATCCCAAGAGTAATGGCTTTATGAAGAAGAGGTCATATAAATTGTCCAGGGCCTGGCACTTCAGGAGGTATCTCTGGTGTGTACTGCATGCACTCTGCTGCTGTGTTTTGGCTGCTTTATACCTCAGATCAGTCCTCTACAGAATTTCTCATTGCCTGCAGTGGGGAGTGTTTAGACATTGCCAGAGTATGTTGAGTTTTAACTAGGTGTGCTCTGGTCGGCTTGCTAAAAGAGACCTGATGGTATTTCCACTGGATCTGAAGTTTTACAGAACTCTATGGTTGATAGATGTGGTGCATGCAGGAGTTTGTGCTGGTCTTCTGAGGGAGGAGTGCACTGAACTGGTTCTCAGGAACACTTGCCCAAAAAAGGCGTACTAGCAGAGGGCAGTGGAGCAGGGCTTGGTATAAGTAGCCAGTATGGGTGCTGTGCTGTTTATAGAAGTTTGTCTGAGTTGATGGGTGGGGGAGTCAGATGCTCCCAGTCAGCAACTTTGTTACTGGTGCAGGGAGTTTCTGCTTTCTGCTGTCAGGGAAGCCCTCCCAGAAGAGCAAATAATTTCCCCTCATTTGTCCTCCATGTTCTTCATATCACTGTTTTCGCACCATCTGCATCTAGGTTGCTTGCCTTTCTGGAGCATCACAGTACACTTGGGCTCTATCCCAGCCAGTTTTAAAAGTCAGAACTTTAGGAACCTGGTGTGGTAGGACCTGTGCTGGTCTGGGGAGAGTTTTGCCATGCTGATACTGATGTACGTTTGACCCAGAAGCGCAGTCACACTAGAGTGCAAGAGAATGGGATGTGGAGCAAAGCACACTATAGAACCAGTGTCCAGGTTAGCCATCCTTAACAGGTGTTGCTGCATCTGTGCTGAGGGGTGGTAAAGGGAAATGGTGCCCACTGGCACTTTTGCCTCCAGAGAGGCAATGCCACCTCTCTCCAGTGTGCTCCAAGAAGAGGGAACAGTCTCTCCCAGCATGCCCTAGGCAAGCTTTCGATCATACCACCTGCCCTCAGGTTACCCGCATGGCTCTTCTACTGGAGCACTGCAACACCTTAGGGCTCTGTTCTAGCCACACCATGGACTTCTAAACCTCCAGTCTTTGAGCTCCACTGGCTGTAAAATCTCAAAAAAAAAAAATCAACCCCTTTCATTTTCGTAGTCATTATCTTTGCGAACTGGTTTTCTTGTGTGATCCTATGTACGCTCCTACCTCTCTCTCACACTTCTCTCTACCACCAGGGATCCCTTTCCTCCAAAGCACCCATGACTTCTCCCCGACTGTCCTCTACACATGTCCTACCTTCCATGATATGGCCTATTTTCTCCTTCTAGTTGTGTCATCTGTTCTTTCAATCTACAGATTGATTTCTTGGATATTAAGAATGATTTTATATTTATCTATGTGTTTGAGGGACAGACAAGCCGAAGGTCCTCCAAATACTCTGCCCTCTCAGCTCCTCCCCTCTCTCTTTCATTTTTGAAGGAAAATTTTGCTGGAAATAATATTTTTGGTTAGTAGAAGTTTTTCTTTTCCCTTTAAGCATTTTCACTATATTATCTCATTCCATTCTGACCTGCAAGATTTCTGCTGAAAAATCTACTGATAGTCTTATGGGGGTTCCCTTATATGTGAACAGGACTTTTCTATTGCTGCCTTCAAAAATTTTTTGACTTTTTTTATAAGAATTCAACTTGCCAACATATAGCATAACACCTGTGCTCATCCCATCAAGTGCCCCCCTTACTGCCCGACACCCAGTCACCCCCACCCCCCGCCCATTTCCCTTTCCACCACCCCTTGTTCATTTCCCAGTTAGGAGACTCTCATGTTCTGTCTCCCTTTCTAATATTTCCCAATCATTTTTTTCTCCTTTCCCCTTTCTTACCTTTCACTATTTTTTCTATTCCCCAAAAGAATGGGACCATATAATGTTTGTCCTTCTCTGAACAACTAATTTCACTCAGCAAAATACCCTCCAGTTCCATCCACGTCGAAGCAAATGCTGGGTATTTGTCGTTTCTAAAAGATGAGTAATATTCCATTGTATACATAGACAACATCTTCTTAATCCATCATCTTTCGATGGACAACGAGATTCCTTCCACAGTTTAGCTATTGTGGACATTGCTGCTATAAACATCGGGGTGCAGGTATCCCAGCGTTTCATTGCATCTGTATCTTTGGGGTAAATCCCCAGCAGTGCAATTGCTGGGTCGCAGGGCATATCTATTTTTAACTCTTTGAGGAACCGCCACACAATTTTCCAGAGTGGCTGCAACAGTTCACATTCCCACCAACAGTGTAAGAGGGTTCCCTTTTCTCCTCATCCTCTCCAACATTTGTGGTTTCCTGCCTTGTTAATGTTCCCCATTCTCACTGGTGTGGGGTGGTATCTCATTGTGATTTTGATTGGTATTTCCCTGATGGCAAGTGATGCGGAGCATTTTCTCATGTGCTTGTTGGCAATGTCTATGTCTTCCTCTGTGAGATTTCTCTTCATGTCTTTTGCCCATTTCATGATTGGATTGTTTGTTTCTTTGGTGTTGAGTTTAATAAGTTCTGTATACATCTTGGATACTAGCCGTTTATCCGATACGTCATTTGCAAATATCTTCTCCCATTCTGTAGGTTGCCTTTTGGTTTTGTTGACTGTTCCTTTTGCTGCGCAGAAGCTTCTTATCTTGATGAAGTCCCAATAATTCATTTTTGCTTTTATTTCTCTTGCCTTCATGGATGTATATTGCAAGAGTTGCTGTGGCCAAGTTCAAAAAGGGTGTTGCCTATGTTCTCCTCTGGGATTCTTATGGAATCTTCTCTCACATTTAGATCTTTCATCCATTTTGAGTTTATCTTTGTGTATGGTGAAAGAGAGTGGTCTACTTTCATTCTTCTGCATGTGGATGTCCAATTTTCCCAGCACCACTTATTGAAGAGACTCTTTCTTCCAGTGGATAGTCTTTCCTCCTTTGTCAAATATTAGTTGGCCATAAAGTTGAGGGTCCACTTCTGGGTTCTCTATTCTTTTCCATTGATCTATATGTCTGTTTTTGTGCCAGTACCACACTGTCTTGATGACCACAGCTTTGTAGTACAACCTGAAATCTGGCATGGTGATGCTCCAAGCTATGGTTTTCTTTTTTAAAATTCCCCTGGCTATTCGGGGTCTTTCCTGATTCCACACAAACTTAAGATAATTTGTTCCAACTCTCTGAAGAAGGTCCATGGTATTTTGTTTTTTGTTTTTTTTTAAGATTATTTATTTATTTATTCATAGAGACACACACAGAGAGAAAGAGACAGAGAGAGAGAGGCAGAGAGACAGAGAGAGGGAGAAGCAAGCACCATGCAGAGAGCCTGACTAAGGACTCGATCCAGGGTCTCCAGGATCACACCCTAGACTGCAGGTGGAATTAACCGCTGCACCACCAGGGCTGCCCAGTCCATGGTATTTTGATAGGGATTGCATTAAAAGTTTAAAATGCCCTATGTAGCATTTACATTTTCACAACATTAATTATTCCAATCCATGAGCATGGAATATTTTTCCATCTCTTTGTGTCTTCCTCAGTTTCTTTTAGAAGTGTTCTGTAGTTTTTAGGGTATACATCCTTTACCTTTTGGTTAGGTTTATTCCTAGATATCTTATGCTTTTGGGTACAATTGTCAATGGGATTGACTCCATAATTTCTCTTTCTTCAGTCTCATTGTTAATGTATAGAATGCCATTGATTTCTGGGCATTGATTTTGTATCAGGCCACGCTACCAAAATGCTGTATGAGTTCTAGCAATCTTGGGGTGGAGGCTTTTGGGTTTTCTATGTAGAGTATCATGTCATCGGTGAAGAGGGAGAGTTTAACTTCTTCTTTGCCAATTTGAATGCCTTTAATGTCTTTTTGTTGTCTGATTGCTGAGGCTAGGACTTCCAGTACTATTTTGAATAGCAGTGGTGAGAGTGGACATCCCTGTCTTGTTCCTGATATTAGGGGAAAGGCTCCCAGTGCTTCCCTATTGAGAATGTTATTTGCTGTGGGCTTTCTTTTTTTTTGCTGTGGGCTTTTCATAGATGGCTTTTAAGATGTCGAGGAATGTTCCCTCTATCCCTACACTCTGAAGAGTTTTGATCAGGAATGGATGCTGTCTTTTATCAAATGCTTTCTCTGCATCTAATGAGAGAATCATATGGTTCTTGGTTTTTCTCTTGCTGATATGATGAATCACATTGATTGTTTTACAAGTGTTGAACCAGCCTTGTGTCCCGGGGATAAATCCTACTTGGTCATGGTGAATAATTTTCTTAATGTGTTGTTGGATCCCATTGGCTAGTATCTTGTTGAGAATTTTTGCATCCATGTTCATCAGGGATATTGGTCTGTAATTCTCCTTTTTGGTGGGGTCTTTGTCTGGTTTTGGAATTAAGGTGATGCTGGCCTCATAGAACGAATTTGGAAGTACCAAATTCTCTTTCTATCTTTCCAAACAGCTTTAGTAGAATAAATAAGATTTCTTCTTTAAACGTTTGATAGAATTCCCCTGGGAAGCCATCTGGCCCTGGAATCTTGTGTCTTGGGAGGTTTTTGATGACTTCTTCAATTTCCTCCCTGGTTATTGGCCTGTTCAGGTTTTCTATTTCTTCCTGTTCCAGTTTTGGTAGTTTGTGGCTTTCCAGGAATGCATCCATTTCTTCTAGATTGCCTAATTTATTGGCGTAGAGCTGTTCATAATATGTTTTTAAAATCGTTTGTATTTCCTTGGTGTTGGTAGTGATCTCTCTT
The DNA here is from genome assembly GCF_905146905.1 of Nyctereutes procyonoides. Lineage (NCBI taxonomy): Eukaryota > Metazoa > Chordata > Mammalia > Carnivora > Canidae > Nyctereutes > Nyctereutes procyonoides. The sequence goes on along the minus strand of NW_026575125.1, from coordinate 57,405,746 downwards.
TTCTCATTCATGATTTTATTAATTAGAGTCTTCTCTCTCTTCTTTTTAATAAGGCTGGCTAATGGTTTATCTGTGTTATTAATTCTTTCAAAGAACCAACTCCTGGTTCTGTTGATCTGTTCCACAGTTCTTCTGGTCTCGATTTCGTTGAGTTCTGCTCGAATCTTTATTAACTCTCTTCTTCTGCTGGTTGTAGGATCTGTCTGTTGTTTTTTCTCTAGCTCCTTTATGTGTAAAGTTAGCCTTTGAATTTGAGTTCTTTCCAGTTTTTAAATGGATGCTTGTATTGTATGTATTTCCCCCTCAGGACTGCTTTTGCTGCATCCCAAAGATTTTGAACAGTTGTATCTTCATTCTCATTAGTTTTCATGAATCTTTTTAATTCTTCCTTAATTTCCTGGTTGACCCTTTTATCTTTTAGCAGGATGGTCCTTAACGTCCACGTGTTTGAAGTCCTTCCAAACTTCTTGTTGTGATTTAGTTTTAAATTCAAGGCATTATGGTCTGAGAATATGCAGGGGACGATCCTCATCTTTTGGTATCGGTTCAGACCCGATTTGTGACCCAGTATGTGGTCTATTTTGGAGAAAGTTCCATGTGCACTTGAGAAGAATGTGTATTCAGTTGAGTTTGGATGTAAAGTTCGGTAGATATCTGTGAAATCCATCTGGTCCAGTGTATCATTTAAAGCTCTCGTTTCTTTGCAGATGTTGTGTTTAGAAGACCTATCGAGTATAGAAAGCACTAGATTGAAGTCACCAAGTATAAGTGTATTATTATCTAAGTATTTCTTCACTTTGGTTATTAACTGATTTAAATATTTAGGAGCTCCCACATTCGCGCATGTATATTGATGATTGTTAAGTCCTCTTGTTGGATAGATCCTTTAAGTATGAGATAGTGTCCCTCTTCATCTCTCACTACAGTCTTCGGGGTAAATTTTAGTTTATCTGATATGAGGATGGCTACCCCTGCTTTCTTTTGAGGACCATTTGAATGGTAAATGGTTCTCCAACCTTTTATTTTCAGGCTGTAGGTGTCCTTCTGTCTAAAATGAGTCTCTTGTAAACAGCAAACAGATGGGTCCTACTTTTTTATCCAGTCTGAAACCCTGCACCTTTTTATGGGGTCATTAAGCCCATTCACGTTCAGAGTTACTATTGAAAGATATGAACTTAGTGTCATCATGATACCTATTCAGTCCCTGTTTCGGTGGATTGTTCCACTGAACTTCTTCTTAAAGGGGAATTTTAAGAGTACCCCTTAAAATTTCTGGCAGAGCTGGTTTGGACGTCGCATATTCTTTCAGTTCCTGTCTGTCTTGAAAGCTCTTTATCTCTCCTTCCATTTTGAATGAGAGCCTTGCTGGATAAAGTATTCTTGGTTGCAGGTTCTTCTCATTTAGGACCCTGAATAGATCCTGCCAGCCCTTTCTGGCCTGCCAGGTCTCTGTGGAGAGGTCTGTTGTTACCCTAATACTCCTCCCCTTAAAAGTCAGGGATTTCTTGTCTCTTGCTGCTTTAAGGATCTTCTCTTTATCTTTGGAATTTGCAAGCTTAACTATTAGATGTCGAGGTGTTGAACGGTTTTTATTGATTTTAGGGGGGGGGATTTCTCTCTTTCCTGGATCTGAATGCCTGTTTCCCTTCCCAGATTAGGAAAGTTTTCAGCTATGATTTGTTCAAATACATATTCTGGCCCTCTGTCCCTTTCGGCGCCCTCGGGAACCCCTATTAAATGTAGGTTTTTCTTTCTCAGGCTGTCGTTTATTTCCCTTAATCTGTCGTTTATTTCCCTTAATCTGTCTTCATGGTCTTTTAATTGTCTGTCTCTTTTTTCCTCAGTTTCCCTATTTGCCATTAACTTGTCTTCTATGTCACTCACTCGTTCTTCCACCTCTTTAACCCTCGTTGTTAGGACTTCTAGTTTGGATTGCATCTCATTCAATTGATTTTTAATTTCTGCCTGATTGGATCTAAATTCTGCAGTCATGAAGTCTCTTGAGTCCTTTATGCTTTTTTCTAGAGCCACCAGTAGCTGTATAATAATGCTTCTGAATTGGCTTTCTGACATTGAATTGTAATCCAGATTTTGAAACTGTCTGGGAGAGAGGACTGTTTCTGATTGTTTCTTTTGAGGTGAGGTTTTCCTTCTAGTCATTTTGCTCAGTGCAGAATGGCCAAAAAAAAGTTGTACTGGAAAAAGCAGAAAAAGAGAGAGAAAAGAAGGAAGGAAAAGAGAAAAAGAAAAAAGAAAAAAGGAAGAAAAAAAGAAAAAGAGAAGAAAACAAGAAAGAAAAAGAAAGGAAAAAAAAGATTAGGGGAAGCAAACAGAAATCAAAAAGCAAAAGAAAAAAAACCCACGGAGGTGTATCTTCTGATTCTGTATACTTTAAGTCCCTTGACTTCCCCTGGAACTTGTCCTTCTAGCTGTTCTTCTCGGGGAGGGGCCTGTTGTGCTGATTTTCAGGTTTTAGCACTTGGCGGGGGCTGCTCTGCCCCCTGCCTGGTTCAGGGCTCAGTGGGGGTTGTTTACCCCCTGAGGCCCCAGGAGGAACAACCACAGTGGCCTGCCAGCTCTAGAGCCCTGGATTCAGCTCCCTCAGTAACTACGGAGCTCTCAGTCTGCAGGGGCCTGGAGGCTCCGGGGGCGAGGCCGCTGACCTGCTCAGCTCGTGGCAGAAGCGTCCTTGCTGTCCTGGGCCCTCCTGGCCTCTGCCTGTCCCAGGGTTAGGCGGATCCTGGGCTGTGTCCCTGCGCCCTGTGCTCCCGGGCCTGCGCTGCTGGATTCGCGCTCCCGGCCGTGCAGTCCCCTCCGCGGAGCCGCCGCCCAAGCCTCTCAGAGCTGCTCCCGGATCCGCACAGCCCCCTCTGCATGGAGCCTCTTCCTCCACCCAAGCCCCTCCGAGCTGCTCCCGGCCGTGCAGCCCCCTCCGCGCAGAGCCACCGCCGGAGCCCCTCCGAGCTGCTCCGGGTCCAGCCGTGCGCGCTGCAGTCTTTTAGGGAGCTCGGCCGCGTGGTATGGCGCACTCTCCTGGGTTTGCAGGTGTCTGTTAGTGTCCCAGGGAGCCTGAGGGCATCCCCGCCTTCCTGGGGTCCTGCTCTAACTCCCTGCCAACGCCTTTCCGCCCGGGAAGATTGATGCAGCTCCTGCTTCTCCGGGAAGGAGCTTTCCTGTCCTGGGGACTCTCGCCCGGCCTTATCCCGGCTCCTCGCGGGGCCCCTCCCCCTTGGATGCCTTTTGTTTCTTTCTTTCTTTTTCCCCGTCTTCCTACCTTGATAGAAGCATGAACTCTTCTCACTGTAGCATTCCAGCTGGTCTCTCTTTAAATCTCAGGCCGAATTCGTAGATTTTCAGGATGATTTGAAGGTTATCTAGGTAATTTGGTGGGGACAGGTGATTTGGGGACCCTGCTCTTCAGCCATCTTGCCCCTCCCCTCCGCAATCCTATCTCTTTCAGTCCGTCTCAAGGGTTATTCTCAAATTCACTCCCTATTAAATTTCTTGCACACAAATCTTCTAGAGCTTCTTTCCAAAGGCACCTAACCTATGACAGAAAGATATATAATTCCAAATAACTCCACTATCAAAGTGTCTGTGTGACCTTGATACTTCAAACTGTCAAAAAGAAAAAATAAAAAGGAAAGAAGCGGGGGAGGGGCAAGATGGCGGAAGAGCAGGGTCCCCAAATCACCTGTCCCCACCAAATTACCTAGATAACCTTCAAACCATCCTGAAAATTTACGAATTCGGCCTGAGATGTAAAGAGAGACCAGCTGGAATGCTACAGTGAGAAAAGTTCACGCTTCTATCAAGGTAGGAAGACGGGGAAAAAGAAATAAAGGAACAAAAGGCCTCCGAGGGGGAGGGGCCCCGCGAGGAGCCGGGCTGAGGCCGGGGCGAGTGTCCCCAGGACAGGAGAGCCCCGTCCCGGAGGAGCAGGAGCTGCACCAACCTTCCCGGGCGGGCGGAAAGGGGCTCGCAGGGAGTTGGAGCAGGACCCAGGAGGGCGGGGATGCCCTCGGGCTCCCGGGGACACTAACAGACACCTGCGCCCCGGGAGAGTGCTCCGAGCTCCCTAAGGGCTGCAGCGCGCACGGCGGGACCGACCGGAGCAGTTCGGAGGGGCTCGGGCGGCGGCTCCAGGGAGGGGGCTGCGGGGCGGGAGCGCGAATCCAACAGCGCAGGCCCCGGAGCACAGGGCGCCGGGACACAGCCCAGGATCCGGCCTCCCCCCGGGACAGGCAGAGGCCGGGAGGGCCCAGGACAGCAAGGACGCTCCTGCCCCGAGCTGAGCAGATCAGCGGCCCCGCCCCGGAGCCTCCAGGCCCTGCGGACAGAGAGCCGAGAGCCCTGAGCCCCGTAGTTCCTGCGGAGGCTGAATCCAGGCTTCCAGAGTTGCCATAGCAACTGCGGCTGTTCCTCCTGAGACCTCACGGGGTAAACAACCCCCGCTGAGACCTGCAGCAGGCAGGGGCAGAGCAGCTCCCCCAAGTGCTAACACCTGAGAATCAGCACAGCAGGCCCCTCCCCCAGAAGACCAGCTAGAGGGACCAGTGATACTCCCCCGTGTTCCAATACAACTTGTTTTTGGCCACTCTGCACTGAGCAAAATGACTAGAAGGAAAACCTCACTTCAAAAGAAAGAATCAGAAACAGCCCTCTCTCCCACAGAGTTACAAAATCTGGATTACACTTCAATGTCAGAAAGCCAATTCAGAAGCACTATTCTACAGCTACTGGTGGCTCTAGAAAAAAGCATTAAGGCCTCACGAGACTTCATGACTGCAGAATTTAGATCCAATCAGGCAGAAATTAAAAATCAATTGAATGAGATGCAATCCAAACTAGAAGTCCTAACGACGAGGGTTAACGAGGTGGAAGAACGAGTGAGTGACATAGAAGACAAGTTAATGGCAAAGAGGGAAACTGAGGAAAAAAGAGATAAACAATTAAAGAACCATGAAGACAGATTAAGGCAAATAAATGACACTCTAAGGAAGAAAAACCTACGTTTAATTGGGGTTCCCGAGGGCGCCGAAAGGGACAGAGGGCCAGAATACGTATTTGAACAAATCCTAGCTGAAAACTTTCCCAATCTGGGAAGGGAAACAGGCATTCAGATCCAGGAAATAGAGAGATCCCCCCCTAAAATCAATAAAAACCGTTCAACACCTCGACATCTAATAGTGAAGCTTGCAAATTCCAAAGATAAAGAGAAGATCCTTAAAGCAGCAAGAGACAAGAAGTCCCTGACTTTCATGGGGAGGAATATTAGGGTAACAGCAGACCTCTCCACAGAGACGTGGCAGGCCAGAAAGGGCTGGCAGGATGTATTCAGGGTCCTAAATGAGAAGAACATGCAACCAAGAATACTTTATCCAGCAAGGCTCTCATTCAAAATGGAAGGAGAGATAAAGAGCTTCCAAGACAGGCAGGAACTGAAAGAATATGTGACCTCCAAACCAGCTCTGCAAGAAATTTTAAGGGGGACTCTTAAAACTCCCCTTTAAGAAGAAGTTCAAGTAACTCTGAACGTGAATGGGCTTAATGACCCCATCAAAAGGCGCAGAGTTTCAGACTGGATAAAAAAAAACAGGACCCATCTATTTGCTGTCTACAAGAGACTCATTTTAGACAGAAGGACACCTACAACCTGAAAATAAAAGGTTGTAGAACCATTTACCATTCAAATGGTTCTCAAAATATACCCTAAAAACTACAGAACACTTCTGAAAGAAATTGAGGAAGACACAAAGAGATGGAAAAATATTCCATGCTCATGGATTGGCAGAATTAATATTGTGAAAATGTCAATGTTACCCAGGGCAATTTACACGTATAATGCAATCCCTATCAAAATACCATGGACTTTCTTCAGAGACTTAGAACAAATTATTTTAAGATTTGTGTGGAATCAGAAAAGACCCCAAACAGCCAGGGGAATTTTAAAAAAAGAAAACCATATCTGGGGGCATCACAATGCCAGATTTCAGGTTGTACTACAAAGCTGTGTTCATCAAGACAGTGTGGTACTGGCACAAAAACAGAAACATAGATCAATGGAGCAGAACAGAGAACCCAGAAGTGGACCCTGAACTTTATGCTCAACTAATATACGATAAAGGAGGAAAGACGATCCACTAGAAGAAAGACAGTCTCTTCAATAAATGGTGCTGGGAAAATTGGACATCCACATGCAGAAGAATGAAACTGGACCACTCTCTTGCACCATACACAAAGATAAACTCAAAATAGATGAAAGATCTAAATGTGAGACAAGATTCCATCAAAATCCCAGAGAAGAACTCAGGCAACACCCTTTTTGAACTTGGCCACAGTAACCGGAGAAGGACAAACAGTGTATGTTCTCACTCATTTGGGGAATATGAATAATAGCGAAAGGGAATATAAGGGAAGGGAGAAGAAATGGGTGAGAAATATCAGAAAGGGAGACAGAACATAAAGACTTCTAACTCTGGGAAATGAACTAGGGGTGGTGGAGGGGGAGGAGGGTGGGGGGTGGGGGTGAATGGGTGACGGGCACTGAGGGGTACACTTGACGGGATGAGCACTGGGTGTTATTCTGTATGTTGGTAAATTGAACACCAATAAAAATTGATTTATAAAAAAAAAAAAAAGACCAAAAAAAAAAAAAAAAAAAGGAAAGAAGCAATGCCATAGTTGATTAAACTCCTACCTTGCAAATTGCTGTGGCAGACCTAGTTATCAGTGCATTGGATTGACAAGATTAATTAAATATATTCTGGCTTTGATTAGTTAAAAGCAAGTTAGAAGACTATAAACTAATATACACTTGCTTGCAAAAGTCCTGACATATCTCTTAATTATTGCTGAGATGAAATACTCTGGCACCATGTATTGTATTGCATTCAGCTTCTGTTACCATATTTCTGTTGACTGTAGAAGTTATATGCAACTAGATCATCCCACAAGATGGAATTCAATCTCTACTGCTTAAAAGAACATCAGACAAGGAGGCAAGAAGAAATGATTTCAATTTCTCCTATTTTAAATTTATAGGAAGTTGAGCAAACTTCTTCCTCTCTCTGGGACCCCTTGTTCTTCATTTATTATATATGGAAATAGGGCTTCAGTGTTCCTTGCAAATCTTATTATATTAATATAGTATTTTCACAATGACATATCTGTGAAAGATCCTTGAATGGGATACCGAAGTTCTGAGCAAAGTAATGACTGGGGCTGAACTATGGCTCCAATGCCCACAACAGTTATATTTCAAACACCATCCCGACCACTCACATCCTTTACCCCTTAATTATACATACATATATATATATATATACTATTGTAGTTACACGACTTTGCATATATATATACATATATATATGACTACATATATATGTAGTCATGTGACTACAATAGTTAGCAGAATATGGAGAGGATTATAAATCCACTAATTTGTCTAGATCTGGTGAGAGGCTACTGTGCCCATGGCCATTGAAAAGCAATGCTATGGTCCAAGTCATGATTTACAGATGAAATACCTAATGACTTGACTGGATTATGAGTAGGTGGGAAACAGTACTGGACACTGAGGCATATCTGAGCTCACATACATGCCTCCCATAGTTAGTTTGGGTAGAAATAACAAGATATTTCAGATTGGGTGTTTTAAAAATGATAAATTTATTTCCTGAACTTCTGGAGGCTGAAAGTCCAAGATCAAAGTGCTGCTATGGTTGGGTTCTGGTGAGAGACCTCTTCCTGGTTTGCAGATGCTTGCCTTCCTGCTGTGTCCTCACATGGCAGAGACAGGAGATATCATGTCTCCCATGTTTCTTCATGTAAGGGCACTAATCCCATTTATGAGGGCTCCACCCTCATGACTCAGTTACTTCCCAAAGGCCCCACTTCCAAATACCATCACTCCCTGGAGATTAGGACTTTAACATATGAATTTTGGGGAGACCCAAACATTCAGTTCACAGCAATAACCAAAGCTGGTTTGTGATCAAATAAAAAGTTCTCAAGACTTCACATCTTACATCTCATTTTCCCATCCCAGAAATTACCCTTATGCTCTCTCCCTCCATTGAAATCTATTCATTCAACAAAAAATTTTTAAAGATTTTATTTATTCATGAGAGACACACACAGAGAGAGGCAGAGACATAAGCAGAGGAAGAAGCAGGCTCCCTCCGGGGAGTCCAATGTAGGTCTTGGTCCCGTGACTGAAAGCAGGTGCTCAACCACTGAGACACTCAGGCATCCCTCAACAAATATTTATTAAGAATAAATTTTATGCCAGACACTGTTCTTAGGTGATGGATGGTGAACAAACAGAAAAATATCCCTGTTTTCAATAAGGTTACAATATAATTACAGGGATACAGACAATATACAAAATAGATAATTGAAATATACATTATGCTGGATGGTGGCAAGCAGGGAAGGAGGATAGGAGTAATGACAGAGAGAAGACAGCAATTTAAAATGGGGTGGTCAAAAAGTCCTCATGAGGTTTAAGAACAAATACTTGAAGGAGAAAAGGAAGGAATCTGTGAAGATACCTAAAAGGAATGTTCTTGGCAGAGGGAATAATAAATGCAATGATTCTTAAGTGCAAGTTGTTGTGCCCAACATCGCGAATCAGAGAAACCACCGAGAAGCCCACCGATGCAAACACATGAGGGTTTATTTACTAGCTCAAGCCTGGGTCCAAGTATACCTGACCCAGCGGAGCAGGGACTTGAACCCCGAGACTAAGAGGCTTAGCACATAAAGACTCCTAACTCTGGGAAACGAACTAGGGGTGGTGGAAGGGGAGGAGAGCGGGGGGTGGGGATGAATGGCTGACGGGCACCGAGGGGAGCACTTGACGGGATTAGCACTGGGTGTTATTCTGTATGTTGGTAAATTGAACACCAATAAAAAATAAATTTATTAAAAAAAAAGAGGTTTAGCAACTTTATAGGGGCCAGTGGCCAATGGGATACGCAGAAAGTTGCACAGTCATGCTGGTCCAATGAGCCAGATTTCCGGTTAGGGTGTGCCCGGGTCTTTGACTAGGGCGGGGCAGTGCCCTAAGTAATAAGCAGGTCAGCACAAGGCGGGTGCAGCCCAAAATAGTCAGTCCTGCTCTGCTTGTCCAGGGGTAGGGGATTTTGTTAAATTTCCTGGGTCCCTTGGGATCCCTGGGTGGTGCAGCGGTTTAGCGCCTGCCTATGGCCCAGGGCGCGATCCTGGAGACCCGGGATCGAATCCCACATCGGGCTCCCGGTGCATGGAGCCTGCTTCTCCCTCTGCCTGTGTCTCTGCCTCTCTCTCTCTGTGTGTGTGTGACTATCATAAATAAATAATTAATTAAAAAAATAAAAAAAATTCCTGGGTCCCACATTCCCCCCTTTTTCAAAGGATCCTATGCAGTACCCAATCATGGGTCCAGGTTGCTCTCAGAGTGAGCCAGGGGAATGATTAAACCAGGATTTTCACCAACCTTGTTGCTGTTCTCGCTCTTATTTACAGTTAAGGCAGCACATAACCCACCCCCCACCCTTTGTTGTAAGAAGACTAATTCTAATCCCCTTCTATTTTGAAGGACAACCTCGGACTAGGGAGTCTTGGAGGTGGGAAATAAGTGAGAACAACGCAGTCTTAGCTTTAGGGGATTGTCCTTGTCTGGTTGGCTTTTCCATTCTGTAACAAAGTCCGTGAGAACGGTGTGTGGGTCAGCTGGCTGGATGTGTGTGTAGTGGACCCAGGGAGTAATCCCGGTGACCTTGAGAGCGGTGGGAGTGGTCAGGATCACGAGATAGGGTCCCTTCCAGCGAGGTTGAAGTGTCTGGTGTTGGTATCTCCGCACATATACCCAGTCACCTGGCCGATATCGATGGGGGTCCGGGGGTGGCCCAGTCTCGTAGAGGGCCCCCAGCTTAGGCCACACCTGCTCATGGGTTTGTTGTAACATTTGGAGGGAGAAAAGAAGTTGGTGGTCATCAAATTCAGCAAGCACCTCAGGTTTTAAATTGGGGATAACAGGTGGAGGAAGACCAAACATGATTTCGTAGGGAGTCAGTCCTATCTTATATGGGGAGTTCCTTACCCTATATAGGGCGAAGAGGAGGAGAGTCATCCAGTCCCCGCCAGTCTCCAGGGCTAATTTAGTTAAGGTCTCCTTTAATGTTCTGTTCATCCTCTCTACCTGTCCTGAGCCCTGGGGCCTATATGCACAATGTAATTTCCAATCTGCCCCAAGTACTAGTGCCACTCCCCGTGTTACCTTAGAGACGAATCCTGGGCCGTTGTCTGACCCAATTCTAATGGGAAAACCACACCTCGGTACGATGTCTCCCAGCAGTTTTTTGGTCACGACCTGTGCCGTTTCATGTTTGCTGGGAAAGGACTCTGTCCATCCTGAAAAAGTATCTACAAACACTAGTAAATACCTATATCCGTATTTTCCAGGTTTTACCTTAGTGAAGTCCACTTCCCAGTAGGCTCCTGGGCGGTCCCCTCGGAGCCAGGTGCCCGGGTTAGATCCATGGGCGGAGGCATTTGTTAATTGGCATGTGCGGCAGCTTGTCACAATCTGTTCGATCTTTGCTCGAGAGTCTTTAATAGTGATCTTTGCATGTCGTATGATGTCTTCCATCTTCCTTGTTCCCATGTGAGTACTCCGATGCATTTTGGATAGGACTCGCCGTCCTAGTTCCTCTGGCAAGATGATGCTGGAGTCTGTGGCCCTCCACCAGCCACGCAAGCACTGGGTCATAGGCAAGCGTTTGATCCAGTGTAAGTCAGCATCAGTATAGTTGGGGGTGTCAGGCAGGGTCGGTGCCCCCGGATCAGGTAGCGTGGTAGCTAAGACCTGGGTCACCAGAAGGGCCGCCTCTTTTGCTTTTAAATCATCTAGGCGGTTTCCCCTGGCTACTGGCGTGTCTGCCTTTTGGTGCCCCGGACAATGGATGATGGCTAGGGCCTTGGGCAGCCAGAGGGCCTTTAGGAGTTCAAGAATCCCCGTTTTAACAGTCTTTCCCTCTGCTGTAGGAAGCCCTCTCTCCCTGAAAAGGGCTCCGTGGATATGAGCAGTGGCAAAGGCGTACCTGCTGTCGGTGTAAATGTTTATTCGTTTACCTTCCCCCATGGTCACCGCCTTGGCCAGTGCGATCAGTTCTGCCCGTTGAGCCGACGTTCCGGCTGCCAGTGGCTCTGCCCAGACAGTCTCCACCTCCGTGGTTACCGCTGCCCCCGCATATCTGAGTCCTTCTTGGACAAAACTGCTGCCCGTGTACCAGGTGGCATCCGCTTTTGGCAGTGGCTGGTCCTGGAGATCAGCTCTGATTCCATGCACCTGTGCCAAAATTTCGTGACAGTCATGCAGAGGGGGGGGTCCCAGTCTGGGTTAGGAAGTAACATTGCTGGATTCAGGGTTGTTGGTGGCTTGAATGAAATTCTGGTAGGTTTTAGCAGCAGGCTCTGATAATGGGTCAGACGGGCATTGCTGATCCAGTGCTCTGAGGGCTCTTTTAGTACGGGTAAATCCCCAGCAGTGCAATAGCTGGTTCGTAGGGCATATCTATTTTTAACTCTTTGAGGAACCTCCACACAGTTTTCCAGAGTGGCTGCACCAGTTCACATTCCCACCAACAGTGCAGGAGGGTTCCCCTTTCTCCACAACCTCTCCAACATTTGTGGTTTCCTGCCTTGTTAATTTTCCCCATTCAAACTGGTGTGAGGTGGTATCTCATTGTGGTTTTGATTTATATTTTCCTGATGGCAAGTGATACGGAGCATTTCCTCATGTGCATGTTGGCCATGTTTATGTCTTCCTCTGTGAGATTTCTCTTCATGTCTTTTGCCCAATTCATGACTGGATTGATTGTTTCTTTGCTCTTGAGTTTAATAGGTTCTTTATAGATCTTGGAAACTAGCCATTTATCTGATATGTCATTTGCAAATATCTTCTCCCATTCTGTAGATTGTCTTTTAGTTTGTTGACTGTATCCTAATGCAAAGAGCATGGAATATTTTTTCCATCTCTTTGTGTTCCTTAATGTCTTTCAGAAGTGTTCTGTAGTTTTGGGGGTATAGTTCCTTTACCTCTTTGGTTAGGTTTATTCCAAGGTGTCTTATGCTTTTGGGTGCAATTGTAAATGGGATTGACTCCTTCATTTCTCTTTCAGTCTCATTGTTAGTGTATACAAATGCAACTGACTTCTGGGCATTGATTTTGAATCCTGCCACAGTGCCGAATTGCTGTATGAGTTCTAGCAATCTGGGCTGGAGTCTTTTGGCTTTCTATGTAGAGTATCATGTCATCGGTGAAGAGGGAGAGGTTGACTTCTTCTTTGGCAATTTGAATGCGTGTTATGTGCTTTTGTTCTCTGACTGCTGAGGGTAGGACTTGCAGTACTATGTTGAATAGCAGTGGTGAGAATGGGTATCCCTGTCTTGTTCCTGATCTTAGGGGAAAGACTCCCAGTGCTTCCCCATTGAGAATGATATTTGCTGTGGGCTTTTCGTAGATGGCTTTTAATATGTTGAGCAATGTTCCCTCTATCCCTACACTCTGAAGAGTTTTCATCAGGAATGGTTGCTGTCGTTTGTCAAATGCTTTCTCTGCATCTAATGAGAGGATCATATGGTCTTGGTTTTTCTCTTGCTAATATAATGAATCACACTGATTGTTTTATGAGTCTTTTTTTAATAAATTAATTTTTTTGGTGTTCAATTTACCAACATACAGAATAACACCCAGTGCTCATCCCGTCAAGTGTCCCCCTCAGTGCCCGTCACCCATTCACCCCCACCCCCCGCCCTCCTCCCCTTCCACCACCCCTAGTTCATTTCCCAGAGTTAGGAGTCTTTATGTTCTGTGTCCCTTTCTGATATTTCCCACACATTTCTTCTCCCTTCCCTTATATTCCCTTTCACTATTATTCATATTCCCCAAATGAAGTGAGAACATACACTGTTTGTCCTTCTCCGATTGACTTACTTCACTCAGCATAATACCCTCCAGTTCCATCCACGTTGAAGCAAATGGTGGGTATTTGTCGTTTCTAATGGCTGAGTAATATTCCATTGTATACATAAACCACATCTTCTTTATCCATTCATCTTTCGATGGACACCGAGGCTCCTTCCACAGTTTGGCTATTGTGGACATGGCTGCTAGAAACATCGGGTGCAGGTGTCCCGGCGTTTCATTGCATCTGAATCTTTGGGTAAATCCCTAACAGTGCAATTGCTGGGTCGTAGGGCAGGTCTATTTTTAATTCTTTGAGGAACCTCCACACAGTTTTCCAGAGTGGCTGCACCAGTTCACATTCCCACCAACAGTGTAAGAGGGTTCCCTTTTCTCCGCATCCTCTCCAACATTTGTTGTTTCCTGCCTTGTTAATTTTCCCCATTCTCACTGGTGTGAGGTGGTATCTCATTGTGGTTTTGATTTGTATTTCCCTGAAGGCAAGTGATGCAGAGCATTTTCTCATGTGCATGTTGGCCATGTCTATGTCTTCCTCTGTGAGATTTCTCTTCATGTCTTTTGCCCATTTCATGATTGGATTGTTTGTTTCTTTGCTGTTGAGTTTAATAAGTTCTTTATAGATTTTGGAAACTAGCCCTTTATCTGATATGTTATTTGCAAATATCTTCTCCCATTCTGTAGGTTGTCTTTGAGTTTTGTTGACTGTATCCTTTGCTGTGCAAAAGCTTCTTATCTTGATGAAGTCCCAATAGTTCATTTTTGCTTTTGTTTCTTTTGCTTTCGTGGATGTATCTTGCAAGAAGTTACTGTGGCCAAGTTCAAAAAGGGTGTTGCCTGTGTTCTCCTCTAGGATTTTGATGGAATCTTGTCTCACATTTAGATCTTTCATCCATTTTGAGTTTATCTTTGTGTATGGTGCAAGAGAGTGGTCTAGTTTCATTCTTCTGCATGTGGATGCCCAATTTTCCCAGCACCATTTATTGAAGAGACTGTCTTTCTTCCAGTGGATCGTCTTTCCTCCTTTATCGAATATTAGTTGACCATAAAGTTCAGGGTCCACTTCTGGGTTCTCTATTCTGTTCCATTGATCTATGTGTCTGTTTTTGTGCCAGTACCACACTGTCTTGATGACCACAGCTTTGTAGTACAACCTGAAATCTGGCATTGTGATGCCCCCAGCTATGGTTTTCTTTTTTAAAATTCCCCTGGCTATTCGGGGTCTTTTCTGATTCCACACAAATCTTAAAATAATTTGTTCTAAGTCTCTGAAAAAAGTCCATGGTATTTTGATAGGGATTGCATTGAACGTGTAAATTGCCCTGGGTAACATTGACATTTTCACAATATTAATTCTGCCAATCCATGAGCATGGAATATTTTTCCATCTCTTTGTGTCTTCCTCAATTTCTTTCAGAAGTGTTCTATAGTTTTTAGGGTATAGATCCTTTACCTCTTTGGTTAGGTTTATTCCTAGGTATCTTATGCTTTTGGGTGCAATTGTAAATGGGATTGACTCCTTAATTTCTCTTTCTTCAGTCTCATTGTTAGTGTATAGAAATGCCATTGATTTCTGGGCATTGATTTTGTATCCTGCCACGCTACCAAATTGCTGTATGAGTTCTAGCAATCTTGGGGTGGAGGCTTTTGGGTTTTCTATGTAGAGTATCATGTCATCGGCGAAGAGGGAGAGTTTGACTTCTTCTTTGCCAATTTGAATGCCTTTAATGTCTTTTTGTTGTCTGATTGCTGAGGCTAGGACTTCCAATACTATGTTGAATAGCAGTGGTGAGAGTGGACATCCCTGTCTTGTTCCTGATCTTAGGGGAAAGGCTCCCAGTGCTTCCCCATTGAGAATGATATTTGCTGTGGGCTTTTCGTAGATGGCTTTTAAGATGTCGAGGAAAGTTCCCTCTATCCCTACACTCTGAAGAGTTTTGATCAGGAATGGATGCTGTATTTTGTCAAATGCTTTCTCTGCATCTAATGAGAGGATCATATGGTTCTTGGTTTTTCTCTTGCTGATATGATGAATCACATTGATTGTTTTACGAGTGTTGAACCAGCCTTGTGTCCCGGGGATAAATCCTACTTGGTCATGGTGAATAATTTTCTTAATGTGTTGTTGGATCCTATTGGCTAGTATCTTGTTGAGAATTTTTGCATCCATGTTCATCAGGGATATTGGTCTGTAATTCTCCTTTTTGGTGGGGTCTTTGTCTGGTTTTGGAATTAAGGTGATGCTGGCCTCATAGAAAGAATTTGGAAGTACTCCATCTCTTTCTATCTTTCCAAACAGCTTTAGTAGAATAGGTATGATTTCTTCTTTAAACGTTTGATAGAATTCCCCTGAGAAGCCATCTGGCCCTGGACTCTTGTGTCTTGGGAGGTTTTTGATGACTTCTTCAATTTCCTCCCTGGTTATTGGCCTGTTCAGGTTTTCTATTTCTTCCTGTTCCAGTTTTGGTAGTTTGTGGCTTTCCAGGAATGCGTCCATTTCTTCTAGATTGCCTAATTTATTGGCGTATAGCTGTTCATAATATGTTTTTAAAATCGTTTGTATTTCCTTGGTGTTGGTAGTGATCTCTCCTTTCTCATTCATGATTTTATTAATTTGAGTCTTCTCTCTCTTCTTTTTAATAAGGTTGGCTAATGGTTTATCTATCTTATTAATTCTTTCAAAGAACCAACTCCTGGTTCTATTGATCTGTTCCACAGTTCTTCTGGTCTCGATTTCGTTGAGTTCTGCTCGAATTTTAATTAACTCTCTTCTTCTGCTGGGCGTCGGGTCGATTTGCTGCTTCTTCTCTAGCTCCTTTATGTGTAAGGTTAGCTTTTGTATTTGAGTTCTTTCCAGTTTTTGAATGGATGCTTGTATTGCGATGTATTTCCCACTCAGGACTGCTTTTGCTGCATCTCAAAGATTTTGAACAGTTGTATCTTCATTCTCATTAGTTTCCATGAATCTTTTTAATTCTTCCTTAATTTCCTGGTTGACCCTTTCATCTTTTAGCAGGATGGTCCTTAACGTCCACGTGTTTGATGTCCTTCCAAACTTCTTGTTGTGATTTACTTTTAATTTCAAGGCGTTATGGTCTGAGAATAAGCAGGGGACGATCCCATCTTTTGGTATCGGTTCAGACCCGATTTGTGACCCAGTATGTGGTCTATTCTGGAGAAAGTTCCATGTGCACTTGAGAAGAGTGTGTATTCAGTTGAGTTTGGATGTAAAGTTCTGTACATATCTGTGAAATCTATCTGGTCCAGTGTATCATTTAAAGCTCTCGTTTCTTTGGAGATGTTGTGCTTAGAAGACCTATCGAGGGTAGAAAGAGCTAGATTGAAGTCACCAAGTATAAGTGTATTATTATCTAAGTATTTCTTCACTTTGGTTAATAATTGGTTTAAGTATTTGGCAGCTCCCACATTCGGGGCATATATATTGACGATTGTTAAGTCCTCTTGTTGGATAGATCCTTTAAGTAGATATGTCCCTCTTCATCTCTCACTACAGTCTTCGGGGTAAATTTTAGTTTATCTGATATAAGGATGGCTACCCCTGCTTTCTTTTGAGGACCATTTGAATGGTAAATGCTTCTCCAACCGTTTATTTTCAGGCTGTAGGTGTCCTTCTGTCTAAAATGAGTCTCTTGTAGGCAGCAAATAGATGGGTCCTGCTTTTTTATCCAGTCTGAAACCCTGCGCCTTTTGATGGGGTCATTAAGGCCATTCACGTTCAGAGTTACTATTGACAGATATGAGTTTAGTGTCATCATGATATCTATTTAGTCCTTGTTTTTGTGGATTGTTCCACTGAACTTCTTCTTAAAGGGGAGTTTTAAGAGTCCCCCTTAAAATTTCTTGCAGAGCTGGTTTGGAGGTCACATATTCTTTCAGTTCCTGCCTGTCTTGGAAGCTCTTTATCTCTCCTTCCATTCTGAATGAGAGCCTTGCTGGATAAAGTATTCTTGGTTGCATGTTCTTCTCATTTAGGACCCTGAATATATCCTGCCAGCCCTTTCTGGCCTGCCACGTCTCTGTGGAGAGGTCTGCTGTTACCCTAATATTCCTCCCCATGAAAGTCAGGGACTTCTTGTCTCTTGCTGCTTTAAGGATCTTCTCTTTATCTTTGGAATTTGCAAGCTTCACTATTAAATGTCGAGGTGTTGAACGGTTTTTATTGATTTTAGGGGGGGATCTCTCTATTTCCTGGATCTGAATGCCTGTTTCCCTTCCCAGATTGGGAAAGTTTTCAGCTAGGATTTGTTCAAATACATATTCTGGCCCTCTGGCCCTTTCGGCGCCCTCGGGAACACCAATTAAACGTAGGTTTTTCTTCCTTAGGCTGTCATTTATTTCCCTTAATCTGTCTTCATGGTCTTTTAATTGTCTGTCTCTTTTTTCCTCAGTTTCCCTCTTTGCCATTAACTTGTCTTCTATGTCACTCACTCGTTCTTCCACCTCGTTAACCCTCGTCGTTAGGACTTCTAGTTTGGATTGCATCTCATTCAATTGATTTTTAATTTCTGCCTGAATGGATCTAAATTCTGCAGTCATGAAGTCTCGTGAGTCCTTAATGCTTTTTTCTAGAGCCACCAGTAGCTGTATAATAGTGCTTCTGAATTGGCTTTCTGACATTGAATTGTAATCCAGATTTTGTAACTCTGCGGGAGAGAGGACTGTTTCTTTCTTTTGAGGTGAGGTTTTCCTTCTAGTCATTTTGCTCAGTGCAGAGTGGCCAAAAACAAGTTGTACTGGGAAAAGGAGAAAAAGAGAGAGAAGGAAAAAAAAGAGAAAAAGAAAAAAAGAAAAAGAAGAAAAAAAGGAAGAAAGAGAAGAAAAAGAGAAAGGAAAAGAAAGAATGGTGAACAAAAGGGGGGTGGGGGAAGCAATCTGAAATCAAAAAAAGAAAGAAGAAAAAAAACAAAAGACACGGGGAGTATCTTCTGATTCTGTATACTTTAAGTCCCTTGACTTCCCCTGGAACTGGTCTGTCTAGCTGGTCTTCTGGGGGAGGGGCCTGTTGTGCTGATTTTCAGGTGTTAGCACTTGGGGGAGCTGCTCTGCCCCTGCCTGCTGCAGGGCTCAATGGGGGTTGTTCACCCTGTGAGGCCCCAGGAGGAACAACCACAGTGGCTATGGCAGCTCTGGAAACCTGGATTCAGCCCCGGCAGTAACTCCGGGGCTCTTCGTCTACAGGGCCTGGAGCCTCAGCTCGGGGCAGGAGCGTCCTTGCTGTCCTGGACCCCTGGCCTTTGCCTTTCCCGGGGGAGGCCGGATCCTGGGCTGTGTCCCTGCGCCCTGTGCTCCGGGGCCTGCGCTGTTGGATTCGCGCTCCCGGCCGCGCAGCCGCCTCTCTGCGGAGCCTCTCGAGCCCCTCCGAGCTGCTCCCGGCCGCGCAGCCCCCTCCGCACGGAGCCTCTTCCTCTGTCGGAGCCGCCGCCGCCGAGCTGCTCCCAGAGCCGCGCAGCCCCCTCCGCGGAGCCGCCGCCCGAGCCCCTCCGAGCTGCTCCGGGTCCCGCCGTGCACGCTGCAGCCCTTAGGGACTTGGCGCAATCTCCTGGGCGCGCAGGTGTCTGTTAGTGTCCCAGGGAGCCCGAGGGCATCCCCGCCCTCCTGGGGTCCTGCTCTAACTCCCTGCGGGCGCCTTTCCACCCGGGAAGGTTGGTGCAGCTCCTGCTTCTCCGGGACGGAGCTCTCCTGTCCTGGGGACACTCGCCCCGGCCTCAGCCCGGCTCCTCGCGGGTCCCCTCCCCCTCGGAGGCCTTTTGTTTCTTTCTTTTCCCCCGTCTTCCTACCTTGATAAAAGCGCGAACTCTTCTCACTGTAGCATTCCAGCTGGTCTCTCTTTATATCTCAGGCAGAATTCGTAGATTTTCAGTATGATTTGAAGGTTATCTAGGTAATTTGGTGGGGGCAGGTGATTTGGGGACCCTACTCTTCCGCCATCTTGCCCCTCCCTCTTTTACGAGTGTTGAACCAGCCTTGTGTCCCGGGGATAAATCCTACTTTGTCATGGTGAATAATCTTCTTAATGTATTGTTGGATCCTAATGGCTAGGATAGTTGAGAACTTTAGCGTCCATGTTCATCAGGGATATTGGTCTATAATTCTCCTTTTTGGTGGGGTCTTGTCTGGTTTTGGAATTAAGGTGATGCTGGCCTCATAGAATGAGGTTGGAAGTATTCCATCTCTATCTTTCCAAACAGCTTTAGTGGAATAGGTATGATTTCTTCTTTAAACGTTTGATAGAATTCCCCTGGGAAGCCATCTGGCCCTGGACTTTTGTGTCTTGGGAGGTTTTTGATGAGTGCTTCAATTTCCTCCCTGGTTATTGGCCTCTTCAGTTTTTCTATTTCTTCCTGTTCCAGTTTTGGTAGTTTGTGGGTTTCCAGAAATGCTTCCATTTCTTCTAGATTGCCTAATTTATTGGCGTATAGCTGTTCATAATATGTTTTTAAAATCGTTTGTATTTCCTTGGTGTTGGTAGTGATCTCTCCTTTCTCATTCATGATTTTATTAATTTGAGTCTCCGCTCTCTTCTTTTTAATAAGGCTGGCGAATGGTTTATCTATCTTATTAATTCTTCCAAACAACCAACTCCTGGTTTTGTTGATCTATTCCACAGTTCTGGTCTCGATTTCGTTGAGTTCTTCTCGAATCTTTATTAACTCTCTTCTTCTGCTGGGTGTAGGATCTATTTGCTGTTTTTTCTCCAGGTCCTTTAGGTGTAAGGTTAGCTTTTGTATTTGAGTTCTTTCCAGTTTTTGGATGGATGGTTGTATTGCGATGTATTTCCCCCTCAGGACTCCTTTTGCTGCCTCCCAAAGATTTTGAATGGTTGTATCTTCATTCTCATTAATTTCCATGAATCTTTTTAATTCTTCCTTAATTTCCTGGTTGACCCTTTTATCTTTTAGCAGGATGGTCCTTAACCTCCACGTGTTTGAGGTCCTTCCAAACTTCTTGTTGTGATTTAGTTCTAATTTCAAGGCGTTATGGTCTGAGAATATGCAGGGGACGATCCCAATCTTTTGGTATCAGTTCAGACCCGATTTGTGACCCAGTATGTGGTCTATTCTGGAGAAAGTTCCATGTGCACTTGAGAAGAATGTGTATTCAGTTGCATTTGGACATAAAGTTCTGTTGATATCTGTGAAATCCATCTGGTCCAGTGTATCATTTAAAGCTCTCGTTTCTTTGGAAATGTTGTGCTTAGAAGAACTATTGAGTGTAGAAAGAGCTAGATTGAAGTCACCAAGTATAAGTGTATTATTATCTAAATATGTCTTAACTTTGGTTATTAATTGATTGATATATTTGGCAGCTCCCATATTCGGGGCATATATATTGAGGATTGTTAAGTCCTCTTGTTGGATAGATCCTTTAAGTATGAGATAGTGTCCCTCTTCGTCTCTCACTGTAGTCTTCGGGGTAAATTTTAGTTTATCTGATATAAGGCTGGCTACCCCTGCTTCCTTTTGAGGACCATTTGAATGGCAAATGGTTCTCCAACGTTTTATAGATGGGTCCTGCTTTCTTATCCAGTCTGAATCCCTGTGCCTTTTGATGGGGTCATTAAGCCCATTCACGTTCAGAGTTAGTATTGAAAGATATGAGTTTTGTGTCATCATGATACCTATTCAGTCCTTGTTTTTGTGGATTGTTCCATTGAACTTCTTAAAGGGGAATTTAAAGAGTCTCCCTTAAAATTTCTTGCAGGGATGGTTTGGTGGTCACATATTCTTTCAGTTCCTGCCTCTCTTGGAAGCTCTTTATCTCTCCTTCTATTCTGAATGAGGGCCTTGTTGGATAAAGTATTCTTGGTTGCATATTTTTCTCAGTTAGGATATATCCTGCCAGCCCTTTCTGGCCTGCCCTGTCTCTGTGGAGAGCTCTGCTGTTAACTTAATACTTCTCCCCATAAAAGATAGGGATTTCTTGTCTCTTGCTCATTTAAGCATCCTCTCTTTATCTTTGGAATTTGCAGGCTTAACTAATAAATGTTGAGGTGTTGAGCGGTTTTTATTGATTTTAGGGGGGGATCTCTCTATTTCCTGCATATGAATGCCTGTTTCCCTTCCCAAATTAGGAAAGTTTTCAGCTATGATTTGTTCAAATACATATTCTGGACCTCTGTCCCTTTCAGCAACCTCGGGAACCCCAATTAAACGTAGGTTTTTCTTCTTCAGGCTGTCACTTATTTCCCTTAATCTATCCTCATGATCTTTGTTTGTCTCTTTTATCCTCAGTTTCCCTCTTTGCCATCAACTTGTCTTCTATGTCACTCACTCGTTCTTCCACCTCGTTAACCCTCGTCGTTAGGACTTCTATTTTGGATTGGATCTCATTCAATTGATTTTTAATTTCTGCCTGATTAGATCTAAATTCTGCAGTCATGATGTCTCTTGAGTCCTTTATGCTTTTTTCTAGAGCCACCAGTTGCTTTATAATAGTGCTTCTGAATTGGCTTTCTGACATTGAATTTAATCCAAATTTTGTAACTCTGTGGGAGAGAGGACTCTTTCTGATTCTTTCTTTTGAGGTGAGGTTTTCCTTCTAGTCTTTTGCTCAGTGCATAGTGGCGAAAAACAAGTATTGGGAAAAGGAGGAAAAGAGAAGAGAAATAAGAAAAGAAAAATAAAAAAAGAAAAAAGAAAGAAGGAAGAAAAAAGAGAAAAAAGAAAAAAAGGAGAAGAAACAAGAAAATTTAAAAAAAAAGAAAAAATTGGGGGCTGGGGAAGCACACAAATCAAAAACAAACAAACAAAAAAAAAAACAAGGGGGAGGGATCCCTGGGTGGCGCAGCGGTTTGGCGCCTGCCTTTGGCCCAGGGCGTGATCCTGGAGACCCGGGATCGAATCCCACGTCGGGCTCCCGGTGCATGGAGCCTGCTTCTCCCTCTCCCTATGTCTCTGCCTCTCTCTCTCTTTCTCTCTCTGTGACTATCATAAATAAATTTTAAAAAATTATAAAAAAAAAAACAAGGGGGAGTATCCTCTGATTCTATATACTGTAAGTCCCTCGACCTCCCCTGGAACTTACCAGTGCTGTTTGGTCAATAATTTGTTTTTCCCTTTTTCCCCTGTCTAGCTGGTCTTCTGGGGGAGGGGACTGCTGTGCTGATTTTCAGGTGTTAGCACTTGGGGGAGCTGCTTAGCCCCCTCCCTGGTGCAGGGCTCAGTGAAAGATGTTTAAACTGCTTATCTGGTGAGGCCACTGTGAGGCTCAGTGGGGTGTTGTTTCTCCTGTGAGGCCCCAGGAGGAACAACAACAGTGGCGGAGGCCAGCTCTGGAGCCCTGGGTTCAGATCCCGCAGTAACTACAGAGCTTTCAGTCTGCAGGGGCCTGGATGCTCCGGGGGCAGGGCCGCTGATCTGTTCAGCCTGGGGCAGGAGTCTCCTTGCTGTCCTGTGCCCTCCTGGCTTCTGCCTGTGCCGGGGGCAGCGCCGGATCTTGGGCTGCGTCTCCTGGCATCCTGGGCTCCTGGGGCCTGCGCTGTTGGATTCGATCCCGGCCCCGCAGCCCCTTCTGCGGAGCCTCTGTCCGAGCCGCCTCTAAGATGCTTCAGGGGCCTTGCAGCCCCCTCCGTAGGCACCCTCGGCCGGAGCCGCTCCTGAGCTGCTCCCGGGGCCACGCAGCCCCCTCTGCGCAGAGCCGCCGCCCGAGCCCCTCTGAGCTGTTCCCGAGTCCAGCCATGCGCGTGCTGCAGCCCTTTAGGGAGCTTGGCTGCTGGGTATGGTGTGCTCTCCCCGCGGCGTAGGTGCTCTGTTAGTGTTCCTGGGAGCCTGAGGGCATCCCCGCCCTCCTGGGGTCCTGCTCTAACTCCCTGCGAGCCCCTTTCAGCCCGGGAAGATTGGTGAAGCCCCTGCTTCTCCAGGCGGGCCTCTCCTGTCCTGGGGACACTCGCCCCGGCATTAGCCCGGCTCCTTGCGGGGCCCCTCCCCCTTGGATGCCTTTTGTTTCTTTATTTCTTCCCCCCCCCCCCCCCCGTCTTCCTACCTTGATAGAAGCGCGAACTCTTCTCACTGTAGCATTCCAGCTGTTCTCTCTTTAAATCTCAGGCCGAATTCGTAGATTTTCAGGATGATTTGAAGGTTATCTAGGTAATTTGGTGGGGACGGGTGACTTGGGGCCATCCTGCCCCGCCCCCCAGTTAACCACATTTATGCAGGTTTATTTCTGGGTTCTCTCCTCCGGTCCACTGATCTATTTGTTCTTTTGTCATGCCACACTGTCTGAAATACAGTAGCTTTATAGTAAGTCTCGAAGTCAGGTAGTATCAAGTCCTCCAAGTTTGCTCTTTAAAATTGTCTTGGCTTGGGCAGCCCAGGTGGTGCAGCGGTTTGGCGCCACCTTCAGCCCAGGGCATGATCCTGGAGACCCACATTGGGCTCCCTGTGAGAAGCCTGCTTCTCCCTATGCCTGTGTCTCTACATCTCTCTCTCTCTATCTCTCTCTCTCTCTGTCTCTCATGAATAAATAAATATTTTTTATTAAAAGAATCTGCTCAGCCATTTGAAATGACAAATACCCACCATTTGCTTCGACTTGGATGGAACTGGAGGGTATTATGCTGAGTGAAATAAGTCAATCGGAGAAGGACAAACATCATATGGTCTCATTCATTTGGGGAATATAAGTAATAGTGAAAGGGAATCAAGGGGAAAAGGAGAAAAAATGAGTGGGAAATATCAGAAAGGGAGACAGAACATGGAAGACTCCTAACTCTGGGAAACGAACTAGGGGTGGTAGAAGGGGAGGTGGGTGGGGGGTGGGGGTGACTGGGTGATGGGCACTGAAGGGGGCACTTGATGGGATGAGCACTGGGTGTTATGCTATATGTTGGCAAATTGAACACCAATAAAAAATAAGTTTACAAAAAAAATAAATAAAAGAATCTGTTAAAAATATTGTCTTGGCTATTCTGGATAATGCCTGACCATATAAACTTTGGAAGTAGTTTTATTGATAGTCACAAAATAACATGGTGGATTTTGATTGGGATAGCATTGAATCTATAGATCACATTGGGAACATCTTTTTTATACTTATTATTGAAATATACCTGACATACAATGTTAAATTAGTTTCAGGTATACAGCACAGTGATTCAATAAATGTAGCCATCATACAACTTTATTAAAATATTACTGTCTATATTCCGTATGCTGTTCTTTTCATCTCCATGACATTTATTTTTTAACTGCTAGTTTGTATCTCTTAATCTCTTTCACTTATTTCACCCATCTCATCACCACCACCACCCACAGTTTGTTTTCTGTATTTATGAGTCTGTTTCCATTTTTATTTCCCTGTTGGTTGGTTGTTTATGGTGTTTTAGAAGTTATTTATGTATTTATTTATTTTCTTAAGTAGGCTCCATCCCCAGCATTGAGCCAAACATGGGACTTGAATTTACGACTGTGAGATCAAGACCTGAGATGAGATCAAGGGTTGGAAGTTTAAGCAACTGTACCACCCAGAAGCCTGTTAATTTTTTATTTAAATTCCAGTTAATTAGGAATGCCTGGTTGGCTCAGTGTTTGAGCGTCTAACTTTGGCTCAGGGCATGATCCCAGGATTCTGGGATCTCCCCTGCAAGGGAGCCTGCTTCTCTCTCTGCCTACATTTCTGCCTCTCTCTGTGTCTCTCATGAATAAATAAATAAATCCTTAAAAATCCAGTTAGTTAACCTACCATATAGTATTAGTTTCATGTGTACAAGCCAGTAACGCACCACTTTCATAGAATACCCAGTGTTTATCAAGACAAATGCACTCCTTATCCCCATCACCCATTTAGTCCATCTTTCCCCTCATCTCCCCTCTGGTAACCATCAGTTTGTTCTCTATAGTTAAGAGTCTGTTTCCTTTTTTTACTTTTAATTTATGTGTGTTTTTATACTTAAAGCTGGTTTTCTGTAGACAAGATATAATTGTATATTGGGTTTTTTTTTCTGTCCACCCTGACAATTTCTGTCTTTTAAGTGGTATATTTATACTGTTGATGTTTAAAGTAATTATTGATGTAGTTGGATCAGTATTTATCATGTATTACTGCTTTGTATTTGTCTTCCTTGTTCTTTGTTCCCGGTTTTGTCTTCCAAATTTGTTCGGCATTTTTTTTATTTCGATTGAGCATTTTATATGGATCTCTATACTCTTTTATTAGCATGTCAGTTCTACTAATCCTTTTTATGTTTTTTTTTTTGTACTTGCCCTACATTTTGCAATATATATTTACAACTAATCAAAGTCCATGTTCAAATAACAATACACAACTTCCTGGGTAGTGTGAGTCCTTTCTAATAACAAAATAATCCTAATTTCTCCTTCCCATCCCATATATATTTGTTATTATTCATTTCGCTTATATATGTGTATGGTATACATTCCATCATACATATTGAGCACTTTATTTCTTATTATAATTTTAAACAAACAGCCATCTGTTAAATCAATTAAGAATAAGAAAAATAGTGAAACTTGCAAATTCCAAAGATAAAGAGAATATCTTTAAAGCAGCAAAGACAAGAGATCCCTAGCTTATATGGGGAGAAGTGTTAGGTTAACAGCAGAGCTCTCCACAGACACCTGGCAGGCCAGAAAGGGCTGGCAGGATATGTATTCAGGGTCCTAAATGAGAAGAATATGCAGCCAAGAATACCAGCATTCAGAATAGAAGGAGAGATAAAGAGCTTCCAAGAGAGGCAGAAACTGAAAGAATATGTGACCACGAAGCCAGCTCTGCAAGAAATATTAAGGGGTCTCTGTAAAAGAAAGAGGAAGTCCAAAGAAACAATCCACAAATACAGGGACTGAATAGGTATTATGATGACACTAAATTCATCTCTTTTGATAGTAAATCTAGGGAGGCGGGGCAAGATGGTGGAAGAGTAGGGTCCCCAAGTCACCTGTTCCCACCAACTTACCTAGATAACTTTCAAATCATCCCGAAAACCTACGAATTCAGCCTAAGATGTAAAGAGAACAGCTGGAATGCTACAGTGAGAAGACTTTGTGCTTCTATCAAGGTAGGAAGACAGAAAAGAAAAGAAATAAAAAAGCATCTAAGGGGGAGGGGCCCCCGCAAGGACCCCAGGTAAGGCCACATGGGGAGTGCCCCCAGACAGGAAAGCCCAGTCCTGGAGAAGCAGGACCTTTACCCAACCTTCCCAGATGGAAAGGTGCTTGCAGGGAGCTCAGGCAGGATCCCAGGAGGGGCAGGGAAGCTCTCAAGCTCCCAGGGGCAATAACAGAAGAACTGCGCCCCGGGGAAGAGTGTGCCACACACCGTGGGCCAAGCTCCCTAAAGGGTTGAAGCACGCACCCAGCAGGGCCCCGGGAGCAGCCCAGGCAGTGGCTCAGGCAGGGGCTCTGCGTGGAGGGGGCTGCATGGCCCCAGAAGCGCAATTCCAGCGGTGCAGAACCAGGAGCCCAGGGCGCCGGGGGACACAGCCCAACATCCGGCACTCCCCCTGGGACAGGGAGAGGCCAAGAGGACACAGGACAGCAAGGACGCTCCTACCACTGGGCGGCCCAAGCTGTGGCGCCCCGCGCACCCGGAGCATCCAGGCCCCTGTGGACTCGGAGACTGCGGTAGTTACTGCAGGAGCTAACTCTAGGGCTGGAGAGCTGGCCACCGCCACTGTTGTTGTTCCTCCTGGTGTCACCTTGTACCTGGGACTGAGCAGGGGCCTCACAGGATAAAAGCTCCCACTGAGCTCTGCACCTGGCAAGGGACTGGCCAGCTCCCCCAGGTGCACATACCTGAGAATCAGCACAGCAGGCCCCTCCACCAGAGGACCAATGGAAGGACAAGGGAAAAGCAAGTTCTTGACCAACCAGCGCTGGAAAGTTCCAGGGGAAGTTGAGGGATTGAGAGTATATAGAATCAGAGGATATCCTGCCTTCTTATTTGTTTTCTGTTTGTTTCCCCCATGGCTTTTTTTTTTTATCACTTTTTCTGCTTTTTCTAGTACAACTTGTTTCTGGCCACTCTGCACTGAGCAAAATGACTAGAAGGAAAAACTCACCACAAAGGAAGAAACAGAAAGAGTACTCTCTCCTAGAGAGTTACAAATTTTGGATTAAAATTCAATGTCGCAGAAAGCCAATTCAGAAGCACAATTATAAAGCTACTAGTGGCTCTAGAAAAAAAGCATAAAGGATTCAAGAGACTTCATGACTGCAGAATTTAGATCTAATGCGGCAGAAATGAAGAATCAATTAAATGAGATGCAATCCAAACTGGAGGTCCTAACGACGAGGGTTAATGAGGTAGAAGAACGAGTGAGTGACATAGAAGACAAGTTGATGGCCAGGAGGGAAACTGAGGAAAAAAGAGAAAAATAATTAAAAGATCAAGAGGATAGGTTAAGGGAAATAATGACAGCCTCAGAAGGAAAAAATCTACGTTTAATTGGGGTTCCCGAGGGCACAGAAAGGGACAGAGGTCCAAAAAGTGTATTTGAACAAATCATAGCAGAGAACTCCCATAGCTTGGGAAGGGAAACAGGCATTCAGATCCAAGAGGTAGAGAGATCCCCCCTAAAATCAATTAAAACCGCTCAACACCTCAACATTTAATACTGAAACTTGCAAATTCCATAGATAAAGAGAAAATCCTTAAAGCAGCAAGAGACAATAGATCCCTAACTTATATGGGGAGAACTATTGGATTAACAGCAGACCTCTCCACAGACACCTGGCAGGCCAGGAAGGGCTGGCAAGATATATTCAGGGTCCTAAATGAGAAGAACATGCAGCCAAGAATACTTTATCCAGCAAGGCTCTCATTTAGAATAGAAGGAGAGATAAAGAGCTTCCAAAATAGGCAGAAACTGAAAGAATATGTGACCACCAAACCAGCTCTGCAAGAAATATTAAGGAGGGCTCTGTAAAAGAAAGAGGAAATCCAAGGAAACAATCCACAAAAAACAGGTACTAAATAGACATCATGATGACACTAAATTCATAACTTTGAGTAGTAACTCTGAACGTGAATGGGCTTAATGACATCATGAAAAGGCGCAGGGTTTCAGACTGGATCAAAAAGCAAGACCCATCTATTTGCTGTCTACAAGAGACTCATTTTAGACAGAAGGACACCTACAGCCTGAAAATAAAAGGTTGGAGAACCTTTCAAATGGTCCTCAGAAGAAAGCAGCGGTAGCTGTTCATATATCAGATAAATTAAAGTTTATCCCAAACTGTAGTAAAAGATGAAGAGGGACACTATAGCATACTTAAAGGATCTATCAAACAAGAGGAACTAACAATCATCAATATTTATGCCCCAAATGCGGGAGCTGCCAAGTATATCAATCAATTAATAACCAAGTTAAGACATACTTAGATAATAATACACTTATACTTGGTGACTTGAACACAGCGCTTTCCAGAATCAACAGATCTTCTAAGCACAACATCTCCAAGGAAACAAGATCTTTAAATGATACACTTGACCAGATGGATTTCACAGATATTTACAGAACTTTCCTTCTGAACACAACTGAATACACATTCTTCTCAAGTGCACATGGAACTTTCTCCAGAATAGACCGCATACTGGGTCACAAATCAGGTCTTAACTGACACCAAAAGATTGGGATCACCCCCTGCATATTTTCAGACCATAATGCTTTGAAACTAGAACTAAATCACAAGAAGAAATATGGAAGGATTTCAAATACGTGGAAGTTAAGGACCATCCTGCTAAAAGATGAAAGGGTCAACCAGGAAATTAGGGAAGAATTAAAAAGATTAATGGAAACTAATGAGAATGAAGATACAACCATTCAAAATCTTCAGGATACAGCAAAATCAGTCTGGAGGGGGGAAATATATCAGAATACAAGCATCTATCCAAAAAGTGGAAAGAACTCAAATAGAAAAGCTAACTTTGCACCTAAAGGAGCTGGAGAAAAAAACAGCAAATAGATCCTACACCCAGCAGAAGAAGAGAATTAATAAAGATTCAGGCAGAACTCAATGAAATAGAGACCAGAAGAACTGTGGAACACATCAACAAACACAGGAGTTGGTTCTTTGAAAGAATTAATAAGATACATAAACCATTAGCCAGCCTTATTAAAGAGAAAAGACTCCAATTAATAAAATGATGAATGAGAAAGGAGAGATCACCACCAATACCAACGAAATATAAACGATTTTAAAAACTTATTATGAGCATCTATACACCAATAAATTAGGCAATCTGGAAGAAATGGACACATTTCTGGAAAACCACAAACTACAAAACCTATAACAGGAAGAAATAGAAAACCTGAATAAGGCCGTTAGCCAAGAAGGAAATTGAAGCAGTCATCAAAAACCTCCCAAGAAGAAGATATTTGCAAATGACGTGTCAGATAAAGGACTAGTATCCAAGATCTATAAAGAACTTATTAAACTCAACAGCAAAGAAACAAACAATCCAATCATGAAATGGGCAAAAATCTCACAGACGAAGACATAGACATGGCCAACAAGCACATGAGAAAATGCTCCGCATCACTGGCCATCAGGGAAATACAAATCAAAACCACAATGAGATCCCACCTCACACCAGTGAGAATGGTGACAAGTAACAAGGCAAGAAACAACAAATGTTGGAGAGGACATGGAGAAAGGGGAGCCCTCTTTGCAGTGTTGGTGGGAATGTGAACTGGTACAGCCACTCTGGAAAACTGTGTGGAGGTTCCTCAAAGAGTTAAAAATAGATCTGCCCTATGACCCAGCAATTGCACTGCTGGGGATTTACCCCAACGATACAGATGCAGTCAAACACCGAGACACCTGAACCCCAATGTTTATAGCAGCAATGTCCACAATAGCCAACCTGTGGAAGGAGCCTCGGTGTCCATCGAAAGATGAATGGATAAAGAAGATGTGGTTTATGTATACAATGGAATATTACTCAGCCATTAGAAATGACAAATACCCACCATTTGCTTCGTCATGGATAGAACTGGAGGGTGTTGTGCTGAGTGAAATAAGTCAGTCGGAGAAGGACAAACATTGTATGGTCTCATTCATTTTGGGAATATAAAAAATAATGAAAGGGAATAAAGGGGAAAGGAGAGAAAATGAGTGGGAAATATCACTCAGTGCCAGAACATGAGAGGCTCCTAACTCTGCGAAAGGAACAAGGGGTAATGGAAGGGAGGTGGGCGGGTTTTGGGGTGATGGGCACTGAGGCGGGCATTTGATGGGATTAGCACTGGGTGATATGCTATATGTTGGCAAATTGAATTCCAATAAAAAATAAATTTAAAAATATAATAAGAAGAAAAATAAAATTTTCTATTTTACCTTCACTTACTCCTTCTCAATGTTCTCCTCTTATGCAGATCTGAGTTTTTGACCTGTATTATTTTCCTTATTTCCTTTTTAAAATATTTTATTTATTTATTCATGAGAGACACACAGTGAGAGAGAGGCAGAGACACAGGCAGAGGGAGAAGCAGGCTCCATGCATTGGGACTTGATCCCTCGTCTCCAGGATCAGCTGCTTGGCTGAAGGAGGTGCTAAACTGCTGAGCCACCCAGACTGCCCTATTTTCCTTATTTCTGAAGAATTTCTTTTGACATTTCTTGCATGGCAGATCTACTGCGAGCAAGGTTCCTCAATTTTGTTTGTTTGAGAAAATCTTTATTTCCTTCACTTTTGAAGATAATTTCCATAAGCACAGAATTTTAGAATGGTGATTTTTTTCTCTCAACACTTTAAATATTTCACTCCATTTTTATTTGCATGGTTCTAAGGAAAAGTTGAATACATTTTTTTCTTTGTTCCTATGTAAGGTGTTTTTTACTCTAGTGTCTTTTAAGATTTCTTTCTTCATCTTTATTTCTCTGCAATTTTAATAAAACATGATGGAGAGTAATCGTTTTGCTATTTATTCTGCTTAGAGTTGTCTCATCTTCCTGGAACTGTGGTTTGGTGTCTGATATTAATTTGGAGAAATTGTCAGTTATTATGGTTTCATACATTTCTTTCATTCCTTCCTCTCTTCTTCTTCTGGTATTCCCATTATATGCATTTTACACCTTTTATAGTTGTCTCAGAGGTTTTGAATATTCTATTTTTTCAGCATTTTTTTTCTTTTTGCTTTTTAGTTTTGACAGTCTTTATTGACATATCCTCAAGCACAGAAATTCTGTCCTCAGCCATGTTCAGTCCACTAACGTGGCCACCATAATGTCATTCATTTCTTTAATAGTGTTTTTTTTCTAGCATTTCCTTTTGCTTCTTTCATACAATGTCCATCTTTTTGCTTACATTACCATGTTCTTGCATACTGTCTACTTCATCCATTAAAGCTCTTAGCATACTAATCAGTTGTTTTAAATTTCTGATGTGGTAATTCCAATGTCCCTGCCAATCTAAGTCTGGTTTTGACAGTTTTCTCTCTTTAAACTGTGGTTTTTGCCTTTTAGTATGCCTTGTAATTTTTTCTTGATACCCATACATGATGTAGTAGGTAAAAGGAACTGCAATAAATAAACCTTTAGTAATGTGGTGTGAGATGTGGGGAAAAGAGAAGCATTTATAGTCCTATAATTACATCTCAATCTTTTACTGAGCCTGAGCTTCTGGACTGTGACCTTCACAAATGTCTCTCTGTCCACTTTCTTGTAGGTGGACCATGATGACAAAGTGGGCTGGAATTGTGTATTTTCTTTCCCCTACATGCAAGGCTAGAGAGGGCTAAAGTGTATTTTCTCTCCCTTATGTGAGTTAGTCTATGAAAAAGACTTAATAGTTTAGGATCTGGCCTTGATTTTCATTTTCCCAATGATTAGTGATGTTGAGCATTTTGCATGTGCCTCATGCCACATATGTCTTCTTTGGAGAACTGTCTATGCTAAGTGCAATAAGTCAATCAGAGAAAGACAAATGCCATATGATTTCACTCATACATGGAATTCAAGAAACAGAACAAATAAACAATGAAAAAAAAGAGCAAATATTGCTTTATTAAGAGCAAATATTCCTGTCATACTATTCTTTATTTTTTCCATTTATGGAATTATCATTAGTTAAAACTGTTTTAAACATTAAAAAATTACAGATTATATTACAGATTAAAAAGGAAAAGAGTTTTTAAAAAACAATTAGATTATAGGAACTAAGTGCAGAGGTAGAAAGCCATTTATACAACATTTCATAGCAAGTTAGAAGCAGAATAATGATTAGATTTCAAGTTTACCGACACTTGAGTCAACATTAATCCCACAGTTTGTGGTGGTTTTTCTGATTCTTTTTATGCAGTCCATAAGTTAACTCAAGAACCTTTGTGAGAAGAGCAAAACAACCTATAATTAGTTACTTTCTAACAGCAGGCTGGCTGCCCAGGGCAATGTACTGCTGATGCTAAGATTTCGACAGATGGTTTTCTCTATTCCTTTCCAAACTCCAGCTAGGCGATAAATGAATCATGTCTTTCTCACTACACTGACAGGATTGCTGCTGTTTCCACTGGCCTCCCTGTGCTCAGTCTAGGTTTATTAGTGGAAAGAAAAAGGAACACTTTCAGAGATTTGGGCCTGAGACTTGACTTCTTAACTTGTTTCCAGGTCATAGGAAAACAGAACACATTCTGGTTAAGAAGATCTCTCTGATATACAAGATTCTTTATAAACAAACCATATCCTGAGGCCTGTAGTTGTGAGAAAAGGCAAGGAACGACAAACTCTGGAGGTACCAAATTCAGTTTAATTCAATTCAAAACAGTCTCTTCGACATTCCAGGCACTGTGATACTTCCTGGGGTACAACAATCAATGAAGTCGCTGTTTCCGTCTTCAAGAAACATACAGCCTGGTAAAGCTCATTGCCATGAACACAAGTCAGTATGATGCAAGTAAATTTGAAACAGTGCTATAAAAAAATCCAGGTAGTGGGCAGCCCTGGTGGCGCAGCAGTTTAGCGCCTCCTGCAGCCCAGGGTGTGATCCTGGAGACCCGGGACGGAGTCCCATATCAGGCTCCCTGCATGGAGCCTGCTTCTCTCTCTGCCTGTGTCTCTGCCTCTGTGTGTGTGTGTGTGTGTGTTTCTCATAAATAAATAAATAAATCTTTTAAAAAAATCCAGGTAGTGTTCTGTGACAGTACAGAAGGAAAAATGGCTACTTTCCAGTGAGGCAGGCAGGATTAGCTTCATAAAAAGAATTATATTTGAGTTAGGCTCTGAGGGTTAGGAATTTAATGACTAGAGAACAAGGGCAAAAGCAGAGGACAAAGGCCAGGAGGTGTGAAATGTACTGACTGAGTTCCAAACAAGAATTAATTTGGAGGGTGAATAGAGGGATCGTATAGAAGGCCAGATTGTGGAAAACTTGAAAAGCCATGTTGAGTGTTTGGATTCAAATATGTAGGCATATTTTTGAGAAAAAAAATGATGTGATTCAAACTTTCAAAAGAATAATTCTGACAGCAGTGTGGAACTTATAGTGAAAGGTAACGATACTAGAAACAAGAAGCTATTACAGTAATTCATATGAGATGGTGATGGTCTTCACTAGACCAATGTCATAGGAGATGGAAGAAATAAGCTAGATCAAAAAGATACTCTGGGGATGTCTGGGTGGCACAGTTAAGTGGCTGACTCATGATATCAACCCAGGTCATGATCTCATGGATGGTGAGACTGAGCCCCCCAGTGAGCTCTGCACTCAGCAGGTAGTCTGCTTGAGATTCTTTCCCTCTGTCCTTCCCCGATCTGCTCTAGTTCTCTCTCTCTCTCTCTCCAAAGTAAATAAACAAAATCTTAAAAAAAAAGATACTCTAGAAGTGGAATAGATGGAATAGGCAAATTAATTTAGTGTTGCTGGTGAGGAACACAAAGGAGCCAAGGAATTTCAGTTGTGTGACTAAAGTAATGATTATGTAGAGGAAGAAGTAAAGAAGCTATAAGTAAATAAAGTAGGAAATAGGAGAAGCAAGTTTGAGAGGTGGGGAGAAATTTTGAATTTGAGGTGTCTATGGTTATACAAATGGAAATTATTTGGTTAGCTGATAGATATAAAAGTATGAAGCTCAGGGACACCTGGGTGGCTCAGCAGTTGAGCATCTGCCTTTGGCTCAGGGAGTGATCCCGGGGTCCCGGGTTCGAGTTCCACATCGGGTTTCTTGCATGGAGCCTACTTCTCCCTCTGCCTGTGTCTCTGCCTCTCTTTCTGTGTCTCCCATGAATAAAAAAATAAAATCTTTAAAAAAAATAAGAAGTCTGGGGATCCCTGGGTGGCGCAGCAGTTTGGCGCCTGCCTTTGGCCCAGGGCGCAATCCTGGAGACCCGGGATCGAATCCCACGTCGGGCTTCCGGTGCATGGAGCCTGCTTCTCCCTCTGCCTGTGTCTCTGCCTCTCTCTCTCTCTGTGACTATCATAACTAAATAAAAAAATTAAAAAAAATATTTTTTAAAAATAAGAAGTCTGAAGCTCAGAAGGAAAACCTACACTGGAAGTCAAGATTTGAGAATCATTGAAACATGGCAGCTGAAGTCATTTTATGACACCAGCCACAAAAAGGATAAAATGAGAAAAAGAAGAGAACCAAAGGTGCAATCTTCAACAATCCCCTAAATGTCCAAAATTAGGGTCTGGATTTATCCATTATGTGCAGAAATATGTGTAAATTAATGTGAGAGAAGACTGAATTGGGGAATTTTCACTTTTTTCCTTCCAACAGTTATTTTTAAAAAAGATTTTATTATTCACTCATGAGAGACACAGAGAGAGGCAGAGACATAGGCAGAGGGAGAAGCAGGCTCCTTGTAGGGAACCCAATGTGGGACTTGATCCCAGGACCCCAGGACCACACCCCAAGTCAAAGGCAGACACTCAACCACTGAGCAACCCAGGTGTCCCTCCACAGTTCTTTTCCCTAAACATTTTGTCACAAGCATTACTTACACTTAGAAAAGACAGAAAGAAAAAAGAATTATATTAAGGAAATACACTATACAATTTTAGAAAAGAAAAAATTATATATTGCCATTAACTTAACAAAACTATTTTTATTTCTCAATGTTCCTTTCCAGTCTCTATTCACAAATTTATAAAAATGCACTTACATAGCTGTAATTGAAGTTCATGTACTACTTTTATTAAAAGTATTAAAATTTAGGGACACCTGGGTGACTCAGCAGTTGAGTACCTCCATTTGGCTCAGGGTGTGATCCTGGAGTCTTGGGAGTGAGTCCCACATTGGGCTCCCTGCATGAAGCCTGCTTCTCTCTCTGCTGCCTATGTCTGTGTGTCTTTCATGAATAAATTTTAAAAGTATTAAAATTTAATCCTTTATTAAGATTTTATTTTCCATTTTATTTTACTTATTTTAAGTTCTATTTAAATTTCAGTCAGTTGGGATGCCTGGGTGGCTCAGCGGTTGAGCATCTGCCTTCAGCTGAGGGCATGATCCTGGAGTCCCAGGATCAAGTCCCACATCGGGCTCCCTGCATGGAGTCTGCTTCTCCTTCTGCCTGCGTCTCTGCCTCTCTCTCTCTATGTGTCTCTCATGAATAAATAAATGAAATCTTAAAAAAATAAATTCCAGTTAGTTAACATACAGTGTCATATTAGTTTCAGGTGTACAATGCAGTGATTCAACAATTCCATACATCACCCGGTGCTCATCTCTTCAAATGCACTCCTTAATCTCCATCTCCTATTTAACCCTTCCCCCCACCCACCTCCCTTCTGGTAACCATCAGTTTGTTCTCTATAGTTAAAAGTCTGTTTTTTTCTTTGCCTCTCTTTTTCCCTTTGTTCATTTGTTTTGGTTCTTAAATTCCACATATGAGTGAAATCATATGGGATTGGTCTTTCTCTGACTGACTTATTTTTCTTAGCATTATACTCTAGCTCCATGTCATTGCAAATAGCAAGGTTTCATTCTTTTTGTGGCTGAATAATATTCCATTGTGTGTATATACACCCATATATACATATATATACCACTTCTTTATTCATTCATCAATTAATGGACACATGGGCTTCTTCCATAACTTGCCTATTGCAAATAATGCTGCTATAAATATAGGGGTGCATGTATCACTTTGAATTAGTGGTTTTTTTTATTCTTTGGGTAAATTCCCAGTAACGTGATTGCTGGATCATAGGGTAGTTCTATATTTAACTTTTCTTTTAAAAAAATTTTTTTTATTTATTTATGATAGTCACACACAGAGAGAGAGAGGCAGAGACACAGGCAGAGGGAGAAGCAGGCTCCACGCACCAGGAGCCCGACGTAGGATTCGATCCCGGGTCTCCAGGATCGCGCCCCGGGCCAAAGGCAGGCGCCAAACCGCTGCGCCACCCAGGGATCCCTATATTTAACTTTTCAAGGAACCTCCATACTATTTTCCACAGTGGCTGCACCAGTTTGCTTTTTTATCAACTGTGAAAGAGAGTTCCTTTTTCTTCACAACCTTGCCAATACTGATTGTTTCTTGTGTTGTTGATTATAGCCATTCTGACAGGTGTGAGGTGATATATTATCGTTTTGATTTGCATTTCCCTGAAGGTAAGTGATGATAAGCATCTTTTCATTTGTGTGTTGGTCGTCTGTATGTCTTCTTTGGAAAAATGTCTGTTCATATCTTCTGCCCATTTTTTAATTATATTATTCATGTTGGGGTCAAGATTTCTACCCCATACCTTACATGCTCTATATAGTCACTTCCCCTTGGGTGTCGGCAGATTTTGTGAAAATAATGGGATATTACTCTCTTGATTTAGGTAGGTTATATGGCAAAGGTGAAGGAAATTCCAAATGTATTAAGGACCTTAATCAATTGACTTTAAAATAATCAAAACAGAGATTATTCTGAGTGGGCCTCACATAACCAAGCAAACCCTTTATAAGAGGATCCAGGCTTTTCCTGAAAGAAGGATTCAAAGTAAAATAATGACCAGGGGCACAAACCCTGCAAGAAATATTAAAGGGACCTCTTTGAGTGGAAAGGAAAGACCAAAAGTGATTAGAAAGATTAGAAACGAACAGAGAGGGGGGAGGGGCAAGATGGCGGAAGAGCAGGGTCCCCAAATCACCTGTCCCCACCAAATTACCTAGATAACATTCAAACCATCCTGAAAATTTACGAATTCGGCCTGAGATGTAAAGAGAGACCAGCTGGAATGCTACAGTGAGAAGAGTCCGCGCTTCTATCAAGGTAGGAAGACGGGGAAAGAGAAATAAAGGAACAAAAGGCCTCCGAGGGGGAGGGGCCCCGCGAGGAGCCGGGCTGAGGCCAGGGCGAGTGTCCCCAGGACAGGAGAGCCCCGTCCCGGAGGAGCAGGAGCTGCACCAACCTTCCCGGGCGGGCGGAAAGGGGCTCGCAGGGAGGTGGAGCAGGACCCAGGAGAGCGGGGATGCCCTCGGGCTCCCTGGGACACTAACAGACACCTGCGAGCGCAGGAGAGTGCTCCGAGCTCCCTAAGGGCTGCAGCGCGCACGGCGGGACCGACCGGAGCAGCTCGGAGGGGCTCGGGCGGCGGCTCCGCGGAGGGGGCTGCGGGGCGGGAGCGCGAATCCCACAGCGCAGGCCCCGGAGCACAGGGCGCCGGGACACAGCCCAGGATCCGGCCTCCCCCGGGACAGGCAGAGGCCGGGAGGGCCCAGGAAAGCGAGGACGCTCCTGCCCCGAGCTGAGCAGATCAGCGGCCCCGCCCCGGAGCCTCCAGGCCCTGCGCCCCAGAGCCTCCAGGCCCTGCGGACGGAGAGCCGAGAGCCCCGAGCCCCGTAGTTCCTGCGGAGGCTGAATCCAGGCTTCCAGAGTTGCCATAGCAACTGCGACTGTTCCTCCTGGGGCCTGGCGGGGTAAACAACCCCCGCTGAGCCCTGCAGCAGGCAGGGGCAGAGCAGCTCCCCCAAGTGCTAACACCTGAAAATCAGCACAGCAGGCCCCTCCCCCAGAAGACCAGCTAGAGGGACCAGTGATACTCCCCCGTGTTCCAATACAACTTGTTTCTGGCCACTCTGCACTGAGCAAAATGACTAGAAGGAAAACCTCAACTCAAAAGAAAGAATCAGAAACAGCCCTCTTTCCCACAGAGTTACAAAATCTGGATTACACTTCAATGTCAGAAAGCCAATTCAGAAGCACCATTATACAGCTACTGGTGGCTCTAGAAAAAAGCATTAAGGCCTCACGAGACTTCATGACTGCAGAATTTAGATCCAATCAGGCAGAAATTAAAAATCAATTGAATGAGATGCAATCCAAACTAGAAGTCCTAACGACGAG
This sequence comes from Nyctereutes procyonoides, assembly GCF_905146905.1. NCBI lineage: Eukaryota > Metazoa > Chordata > Mammalia > Carnivora > Canidae > Nyctereutes > Nyctereutes procyonoides. Next base: position 57,367,520 of record NW_026575125.1, on the reverse strand, counting down.
GGTTAACGAGGTGGAAGAACGAGTGAGTGACATAGAAGACAAGTTAATGGCAAAGAGGGAAACTGAGGAAAAAAGAGATAAACAATTAAAGAACCATGAAGACAGATTAAGGCAAATAAATGACACTCTAAGGAAGAAAAACCTACGTTTAATTGGGGTTCCCGAGGGCGCCGAAAGGGACAGAGGGCCAGAATATGTATTTGAACAAATCCTAGCTGAAAACTTTCCCAATCTGGGAAGGGAAACAGGCATTCAGATCCAGGAAATAGAGAGATCCCCCCTAAAATCAATAAAAACCGTTCAACACCTCGACATCTAATAGTGAAGCTTGCAAATTCCAAAAATAAAGAGAAGATCCTTAAAGCAGCAAGAGACAAGAAGTCCCTGACTTTCATGGGGAGGAATATTAGGGTAACAGCAGACCTCTCCACAGAGACGTGGCAGGCCAGAAAGGGCTGGCAGGATATATTCAGGGTCCTAAATGAGAAGAACATGCAACCAAGAATACTCTATCCAGCAAGGCTCTCATTCAAAATGGAAGGAGAGATAAAGAGCTTCCAAGACAGGCAGGAACTGAAAGAATATGTGACCTCCAAACCAGCTCTGCAAGAAATTTTAAGGGGGACTCTTAAAACTCCCCTTTAAGAAGAAGTTCAAGTAACTCTGAACGTGAATGGGCTTAATGACCCCATCAAAAGGCGCAGAGTTTCAGACTGGATAAAAAAACAGGACCCATCTATTTGCTGTCTACAAGAGACTCATTTTAGACAGAAGGACACCTACAACCTGAAAATAAAAGGTTGTAGAACCATTTACCATTCAAATGGTTCTCAAAATATACCCTAAAAACTACAGAACACTTCTGAAAGAAATTGAGGAAGACACAAAGAGATGGAAAAATATTCCATGCTCATGGATTGGCAGAATTAATATTGTGAAAATGTCAATGTTACCCAGGGCAATTTACACGTATAATGCAATCCCTATCAAAATACCATGGACTTTCTTCAGAGACTTAGAACAAATTATTTTAAGATTTGTGTGGAATCAGAAAAGACCCCAAACAGCCAGGGGAATTTTAAAAAAAGAAAACCATATCTGGGGGCATCACAATGCCAGATTTCAGGTTGTACTACAAAGCTGTGTTCATCAAGACAGTGTGGTACTGGCACAAAAACAGACATATAGATCAATGGAACAGAACAGAGAACCCAGAAGTGGACCCTGAACTTTATGCTCAACTAATATACGATAAAGGAGGAAAGACGATCCACTAGAAGAAAGACAGTCTCTTCAATAAATGGTGCTGGGAAAATTGGACATCCACATGCAGAAGAATGAAACTGGACCACTCTCTTGCACCATACACAAAGATAAACTCAAAATAGATGAAAGATCTAAATGTGAGACAAGATTCCATCAAAATCCCAGAGAAGAACTCAGGCAACACCCTTTTTGAACTTGGCCACAGTAACCGGAGAAGGACAAACGGTGTATGTTCTCATTCATTTGGGGAATATGAATAATAGCGAAAGGGAATATAAGGGAAGGGAGAAGAAATGTGTGAGAAATATCAGAAAGGGAGACAGAACATAAAGACTTCTAACTCTGGGAAATGAACTAGGGGTGGTGGAGGGGGAGGAGGGTGGGGGGTGGGGGTGAATGGGTGACGGGCACTGAGGGGTACACTTGACGGGATGAGCACTGGGTGTTATTCTGTATGTTGGTAAATTGAACACCAATAAAAATTAATTTATAAAAAAAAAAAAAGAAAGAAACGAACAGAGAAAAACTCCAGAAACAATGAGAAAACGAGTAGTAAAATGGCACTAAATACATATCTATCAATAATTACTCTGAATGTAAATGGAATAAATGCTTCAATCAAAAGACAGAGGGTGTCAGAATGGATAAAAACAAAACGCATCTATATGCTGCCTATAAGGGACTCATTTTAGACCTAAAAACACCTACAGATTGAAAGTGAGGGGATGAAGAAATATTTACTATGCAAGTAGACATTAAAAGAAAGCCAGAGTAGCAATACTTCTATTACACAAACTAGATTTTAAAGCAAAGAATGTTACAAGAAATGAAGGAGGGCACTATATCATAGAAAGGGGTCCATCCAACAAGATCTAAGAATTGCCAATATTTATGCGCCCAAAATGGGAGCACCCAAATATATAAAACACTTCATAACAAACATAAAGAAGGGACATCTGAGCGGCTCAGTGGTTCAGCACCTGCTTTTGGTCAGGGTGTGATCCTGGATTCCCGAGTTTGAGTCCCACATCAGGCTCCTTGCATGGAGCCTGGTTCTCCCTCTGCCTGTGTCTCCGTCTCTCTGTCTCTCTGTCTCTCTCTCTCTCTCTCTCGCTCTGTGTGTGTGTCTCATGAATAAATAAATAAAATCTTTCAAAAAAATAAAATAAACACTTAAAAACAAACATATTATTGATAATAATGCAATAATAGTAGGAGACTTTAATAGCCCACTTACAGCTATGGACAGATCATTTAAGAAGAAAATGAACAAGGAAACAATGTCTTTGAATGACACACTGGACCAAATGGACTTAACAGATATATTCAGATCATTTCATCCTAAGAAGCAAAATACACATTCTTTTCAAGTGCACAAGGGACATCCTCCAGAACAGATCCCACAGTAGGGCACAAATCAGGCCACAACATGTACAAAAAGATTGAGGTTATACCGTGCATCTTTTCCAACCACAAGGCTATGAAACTTGAAGTTGACCACAAGAAAAAAATCTGGAAAAAAAAATCTGGAAAGACCATAAACACATGGAGGTTAAACAATATACTACCACACAGTGAATGGATCAACCAGGAAATCAAAGAGGAAATTTTAAAAATACAGAGACAATTGAAAATGAAAATAAAAAAGTCCAAAACTTCTGGGATACAGCAAAAGTGGTCCTAGGAGGTAAGTATATATAGCAAAACAGGCTTACCTCAAGAAGCAAGAAAAGTCTCAAATTTAAAAAATCTAACCTTACACAAAAGAAGTTAGAAAAAAAACAATGAATTAGGCCTAAAGCCAGCAAAAGAAGGGAAATAATAAAGATTAAAGCAGAAATAAATGATATAGAACCCCCCCAAAAAAAAAACCTCAATAGAACTGATCAATGACCAAGTGGTAGTTCTTTGAAAACATGAACAAAATTGATAAATTTCTAGCCAGACTTATCAAAAAGAAAAATGACCCAAATAAATAAAATCATAAATGAAGAAGACAAGCACCACAGAAATACAATTATAAGAAAACCTAATGAAAAAAATTATATGCCAACAAATCGGACAACCTGAAAGAAATGCATAAATTCCTAGAAACATATAAACTACCAAAACCGAAACAGAAAGAAATAGAAAACAGACTCGCAACTAGCAAAGAAATTGAATCAGTAATAAAAAAATCTCCAACAAAATTCCATGGTCAGATGGCTTCACAGGAGAGTTCTATCAAACATTTACAAAAGAGTTAATATATATTCTTGAATTATTCCAAAAAATAGAAAAGGAAGGGAAAATTCCAAACTCATTGTTAGAGGCCCACATTACCCCCATTCCAAATCCAGACAAAGACTCCGCTAAAAAAGAGAACCACAGGCCAATATCCCTGATGAACATGGATGCAAAAATTCTCAACAAAATACTAGCGAATCAAATTCAACAATACATTGAAAGAATCATTCACCACGATCAAGTGGGATTTATTCCTGGGCTGCAGGGTTAGTTAAATATTCACAAATCCATCATCATGATATACTACATTAATGAAAGAAAGGAAAACAACCACATTATCCTTCCAATAGAGGCAGAAAAAGCATTTGACAAAGTATAACATGTACTCATGATAAAAACCCTCAACAAAGTAGGGTTATGGGAACATACCTCAACATTATGAAGGCCATATATAAAAGACCCACAGCTATCATCCTTGATGGGCAACAACTGAGAGCTTTTCCTCCATGGTCAGAAATAAGATAGGGATGTCCACTCTCACCACTTTTATTTAACATAGTATTGGAAATCCTAGCCTTAGCAATTGGACAACAAAAAGAAATAAAAGACATCCAAATCAACAAGGAAGAAGTCAAGCTCTCCCTATTTACAGATGACATCATACTCTCTGTAGAAAGCCCGGAAGACTCCACCAAAAAATTACTAAAACTGAAACATGAATTCAGTAATCACATGATACAAAATTGATGTACAGAAATTTTGCATTTCTATATACCAATAATGAAGCAGCTGAAAGAAATCAAGGAATCAAACCCATTTACAATTTCACCAAAACCCAAAAGATACCTAGGAATAGACCTAACCAATGAGATAAAAGATCTGTACTCTGAAAACTAAAAAACACTGATGAAATAATTTAAAGATGACACAAGGAAATGGAAAAACATTCCATGCCCATGGATTGGAAGAAAAAATACTGTTAAAATGTCTATACTACACAAAGTAATCTACAAATTCAATGCAATACCTATCAAAGTACCACCAGCATTTTCCCCAGAGCTAAAACAAAAAATCCTAAAATTTGTATGGAACCAAAAAAGACCCCAAATAACCAAAGCAATCTTGAAAAAAGAAAAGCAGAGCTAGAAGTATTACAATTCCAGAGTTCAAGTTATATTACAATGGTGTAGTGAATTAAGACACTACGTTACTGGCACAAGAGCAGACACAAAGACCAATAAAACAGAATAGAGAACTCAGAAATGGACCCATAACTATATGGTCAACTAATCTTCACCGAGCAAGAAACAAAATCCAATGTAAAAGGCAGTCTCTTCAGCTAATGGTGTTGGGAAAACTGGAGAGCAACAGGCAAATGAATGAAACTGGATCACTTTATTATATACACAAAAATGAATTCAAAATAGATGAAAGACCTAAATGTGAGACAAGAAACCATCAAAATTCTAGAAGAGAACACATGCAGTAACCTCTTTGACATAGGCTGTAGCAACTTCTTAGTAGTTATGTCTCCTGAGGCAAGGGAAACAAAGGCAGAAATAAACTATTTGGAGTTATAAAAATGAAAAGCTTTTCTGCAGAGAAGGAAACAATCAACAAAATTAAATGGCAACCTATGGAATGGGAGAAGATAGATGCAAATGATGTATCTGATAAAGGGTTAATACCCAAAATACATAAAGAAATTATCAAACTTAACACCCAAAACCCAAATAATCCAGTTACAAAATGGACAGAAGACATGAACAGACATTTTTTCCAAAGAAGACATCTAGATGGCTGACAAACACGTGAAAAGATGCTCAGCATCACTCATCATCAGGAAAATACAAATCAAAACTACAATATTACTTCACATCAGTTAAAATGGCTAAAATTAACAACATAGGGAACGACAGGTGTTGGGGAGGATGTGGAGAATGGGGAACCCTTTTATACTTTTGGTGGGAATGCAAACTGGTGCAGCCACTATGGAGAATATTATGGAGGTTCCTCAAAAAGTTAAATATGGAACTACCCTATGATCTAGCAATTGCATTCCTAAGTATTTACCCAAAGGATAAAAAAATACTGATGTGAAGAGATACATGCACCCTGGTGTTTATAGCATCAGCATCAACTATAGCCAAAGTATGGAATGAGCTCCAATATCCACTGACTGATGAATGGATAAAGAAGATGTAGTTTATACATATATGACATAATATTATTCAGCTATCATAAAGAATGAAATCTTGCCATTTGAAACAGCATGGATGGAGATAGTGTAATGCTAAGTGAAATCAGTCACTCAGAATAAAACAAATACCATATAATTTTACTCATATGTGCAATTTAATAAATAAAACAATGAACATAGGGAAAAAGAGAGAGAGGCAAAGCATAAAACAGACTCTTAAGTATAGAGAACAATCTGATGTTGATAGAAGGGGAGTGGGCATGAGGATGGGTTCAGTAGATTATGGGTATGGAAAAGGGCACTTTTAATGAGCACTGAGTATTGTATATAAGTGATGAATCACTAAATTCTACACTTGATACTAATATTACAATGTATGTTAACTAATTGGAATTTAAATAAAAATTTAGGGAAAAATAACTAATCCTTTACATGAGTTCAAAAAAATTAAATAGATAACTATAATGAAACACTCCATGGTGTAGTAATAAGAAGTATGGCTTTTGACTCAGACCCTCTGGATTTGGATATTAGCCCTACCACTTCCAAGCTATATCCTTGGTCAACCCCTAAGCTTTCTTTCTTCATTTGAAAAGTAAGTGTTATATTAGAACCTATTCTGTATGAGCTTTTGAGAGTACAAAATTAGATGATAAAGCACTCAATTCAGTGATTAGAAAAAAATAAATATCCCCCCAAAAGTGGGGGAAAAGTGATAAACATAACTTTATTACATCGACCATTTATTTTTATTTTTTTTAAAGATTGTATTTGTTTATGCATGAGAGACACAGAGAGAGAGAGGCAGAGACACAGGCAGAGGGAGAAGCAGGCTCCACGCAAGGAGCCCGATGTGGGACTAGATCCTGGGACTCCAGGATCATGCCTTGGGCCGAAGACAGGCGCTAAACCTCTGAGCCACCCAGGAATCCCCTCAACTATTTATTTTATACTGTATTCTTTTGAAATCCTAATAGTAATAAATGTGGATATGTGTGTGTATGTATGTATGTATACATGGTATATATGGTATGTGTATACATATGTGATATACATATATATATCTTTGTATTCTGCTTTACTCAACACTATTTCATATATACTCTTCCATATACTGACACAAGTCCATATACTTTTCATGTCATTGTTGTCGAAGTTTTTCATTGCATTACTTTTTGAAGATTTGGGATTTTTTTCAAAAGTTGCTAAAAACACTGATATAAACATCTTTAGGCAATTTACATACTCCAAACACACAGACAAGTAGGATAAAAATCACAACAACAACAAATTACACCTATATCTTTGGGGCAAATACCCAGTAGTGCAATTGTTAGGTCATACCCCAAAGATACAAATGCAGTGAAACAGCAGGACACCTGCACCCCAATGTTCATAGCAGCAATGTCTACAATAGCCAAACTGTGAAAGGAGCCACAATGTCCTTTGACAGATGAATGGATAAAGAAGATGTGGTATGTATATATACAATGGAATATTACTCAGCGATCAAAAAGGATGAATACCTACCATTTACATCGACATGCATAGAACTGGAGGGTATTATGCTGAATGAAATAAGTCAGTCAGAGAAAGATAATTATCATATGGTTTCACTCATATGTGAAATATAAGAAACAGTGCCGAGGATCATAGGGAAAGGGAGAGAAAGTGAGTGGGGAAAAATTAGAGAGGAAGACAAACCATGAGTGATTTCTAACTCTGGGAAATAAACAAAGGGTTGCAGAAAGGGAGGTGTGAGGGGGAATAGGGTAACTGGGTGATGAGTATTAAGGATGGCACATGATGAGATGGGTACTGAGTGTTATATTATATGTTGGCAAATTGAATTTAAATAAAATAAATGTAAAACAACAGCAACAACCTACAACACTCTCCCTGCCCAGTTTTAAAAATTACCTAGTTGAGTTTGAAAGCAAACAAAGAAACTCTCTAGGGGTCCTAAACAGAAAGGAAATGCAAAGCCAGAACAATAAACAACATTGAAACCACATGACCAGTAGAGAAATCAGATATAGATGTGAGACAAAATCTAGGGTATTTTAAAAATATTTTATTTATTTATTTATTTATTTATTTATTTATTTGAGAGAGAGTGAGAGAGAGGGGAAGGGGCAGAGGAGTAGGGAGAAGGACAAGTGGACTCAACACTGAACATGGAGCCCAACATGAGGCTCCATCTCACCCTGAAATCATGACCTGAGTAGAAATCAAGAGTTGGAGGCTTAACTGGTGGCACTTCCCAAGTAGTGCCTTTTCTTTTCTTTTCTTTTTCAAATTAAGATATAAAGTAAAATCATCCTTTTGATGTACAATTCTTCAAGTTTTAATAGATGCATATAATTGTGTAACCGCCATGACAGTTAATATAAGAAACAACACTATCATCCCCCAAATTCTTTCACGTTCCTTTATAGTCAAACTCTTCCTCCATCTCCATTTAACTGGGGTTTTAATGCCATGCTGAAATGGGTGGGTGACTACAGATCCAGTTTTTGTGGTAAGCTGGAATTGGGCCTCCTGAAATAAGAAGTACTACAAAAACTGACTGTTGGCCTACAAATGTATGCTTATAAACAGGAAACCCATTCTTAGCTGTGGGTTCTCCATGAAAAAAAATGCACTGGAAAACAAAACCTAGAAACCAAAGTCTGCTCTCAAATTGGTAAATTCTATAGGGATATTGCAGAAACACACAACTGTTCCATAGTGACACCTCTACAACTTAATGTATATGCAGAACTCATGGGGAAGACAACTGTCTCTAAACGAGTTCAGGGGATCCTTGGGTGGCTCAGCGGTTTAGCACCTGCCTTTGTCACAGGGCGTGATTCTGGGGTCCCGGGATCGAGTCCTGCATAGGGCTCCCAGAATGGAGCCTGCTTCTCCCTCTGCCTGTGTTTCTGCCTCTCTCTCTCTCTCTCTCTCTCTCTCTCTCTCTCTCTCTCTGTCACTCTCGTGAATAAATAAATAAAATCTTAAAAAATAAAAATAAAAGAGTTCATAACAGAAAATTACAAAGCAAACAAGGAATCTTACTACCAAAACTAAAACCAAATAAAACAAACCAGGATATGTAATAACAAGAACATTTTGGTCCAAAGAAAAACTAATTGAATAATCTATCAACTTAGAACTTGATTATCACTTGAAGTATTATACAGAAGTTAGAATGAAATAAAAGTATTTTCAGGCATCCTAAGTCTCAAAGTTTACTACATATAGGACTTACGTAAAGGGATCACTAAATGATGCGTTCCAGCAAGACTGAAATTTAAACCAGGTAAGGAGTGTGATGTAATTAAGCAATGTTGAGCAAAGAAATTGGTAAATAGTGTTGAAAAATTCAAGTAAGTACTGACTGTAAAAATATCATGATAATAATCAATCAGAAAACATTATAGAATAAAATTTAAACTACCATAACATGGAAGATAGAAGGGGAAAGTTGAGAGTTCTAACATTGTTGTCATTTTGAGGAGGAGACTAGAAATGTTAACTTTAGACTGTTAGTAAAATGTATAGTAATATATATCTTTAAAATTGTAAGTGGGATCACTGAAAAATGTAAATAACACCCAGAATGGGCAAACCAGTAGGAGGGAAAGCTTAATCAATTTATCTGAAGGCAGAAAAGAAGGGGAAAAGAAGTGAACAAAAACTATGGCAAAAATGAAATACAAAGTAATATGATAGAAACAAGCCCAAATATATTTATAATTAATATATAAATGTAAACTAATCATAGGTGTCTATTAAAAGAGACTCTCAGATTGGATATAAAAACAAAATCCAGGGACTCCTGGGTGGCTCAGCAGTTGAGCATTTGCTTTTGGCTCAGGGCATGATCCCGGATTCTTGAGATCAAGTCCCACATCGGGCTCCTTGTATGGAGCCTGCTTCTCCTCCCTCTGCCTTTCTCTTTGTGTCTCTCATAAATAAATAAATAGAATCTTTAAAAAAATCCAAGTGTATGTTGCTTACAGAAAACATACCCAAAACAGAATCACACTAAAAGACTAACAATAATGGGGTAAAAAAAATACACTAAAAAAATACACTAGGCAAAGATATGGCAACATCAGTATCAGATAAAAGAGAATTCATGGTGAAAATTAGTAACATAGGGACACCTGGGTGGCTCAGTGGTTAAGCGTCTGCCTTCAGCTCAGGTAGTGATCCTGGAGTCCTAGGGATCGAGTCTCACATCAGGCTCCCTGCATGGAGCCTGCTTCTCCCTCTGCCTAAATCTGTCTGTCTGTCTCTCTCTCTCTGTCTCTCATGAATTAATAAATAAAATCTTAAAAAAAAGAAAATTAGTAACATAAATAAAAAGGAAAGGACTTAATCTTTTATCAGCCACCAATAAATTATAATGATCATGAACCTGTATGTACCTTATAATATCAGCTTAATATAGAAAACAATAGTTGAGCAGTGGGACATTTTAACACTGATATAACAATAACAAAGCATACAAATAACTAGCAAAGGTTTAGAAAATCTTTACAAGTTAAAAAAATTGTATCCTCAATGGAATATTAATTATTTTGAGTTGACATTTTGTTTATATATAGGTCTTTTTTATCTGGAAAATGATATAATCTACAAATTACTACTATTTTCTCTCTTTCAATCCTTATAATTTTTGTTTCTATTTCTTATCTTCTTGCATTGACCATTACTTCCATCCAATACGTCAGATAGGAATTGGGTAAATGGGCATCTTTGACACATTCCCATCTTTAAGGAGAATACTACTAAAGTAAAAGTTTGAAATAGATTTTTTATGGTGGGAGAGATACCTTTTATCAGTTTATTTATTTATGCATGAGACACACACACACACACACACACACAGGCAGAGGGAGAAGCAGGCTCCATATAGGGAGCCTGATGCCCAATATGGGACTCGATCCCGGGTATCCAGGATCACACCCTGGGCTGAAGGCGGTGCTAAACCGCTGAGCCACCCTGGTTGCCCACCTTTTATCAGTTTAGAGAGGATCCTTTCTATTCCTAGTTAACTACGGGTTTTTTTTTTAAAGATTTTATTTATTAGAGAACGAGAGCAAGAAAGTGAGCGAGAGAGCACAGGCAGGGGGAGCTGTAGAGGGAGAGGAAGAAGCAGGCTCCCTGCTGAGCAGGTAGCCTGGTGCAGGGCTCTATCCCAGGGCCCTGTAATCATGACCTGAGCTGAAGGCGAATGCTTAACCAACTGAGCCACACTAACACCCCAACTAAGAGTTTCAATAAGCCAAATTATGGAAGCAGCTCAAGTGTCCATCAATAGATTAATGAATAAAGATGTGACATGTATATATATGATGGAATGTTGTTTAGCCACAAAAAGAATGAAAGCTTGCCATTTGCAATAACATGGGTAGAGCTAGAGAGTATAAAACTAAGTGAAGGAAGTCAGTCATAGAAAGACAAATATCATATGATGTCATTCATATGTGGAATTTAAGAAACAAATGAGCAAAGGAAAAGAATGAGAAAGAGAGACATATAGACGAACAGACTGTAAGTATACAGAACTGGTGGTTACCAGAGGCAAGGTAGGTGGGGAAATGGGTGAAATAGGTGACGAGAATTAAAGAGTACACTTAGTATGATGAGCACTGAGTATTGTATAGAAGGGAACCCTCTTACACTGTTGGTGGGAATGTGAACTGGTGCAGCCACTCTGGAAAACTGTGTGGAGGTTCCTCAAAGAATTAAAAATAGACCTGCCCTACGACCCAGCAATTGCACTGTTAGGGATTTACCCCGAAGATTCAGATGCAATGAAACGCCGGGGCACCTGCACCCCGATGTTTCTAGCAGCCATGTCCACAATAGCCAAACTGTGGAAGGAGCCTCGGTGCCCATCGAAAGATGAATGGATAAAGAAGATGTGGTTTATGTATACAATGGAATATTACTCAGCCATTAGAAACAACAAATACCCACCATTTGCTTCAACGTGGATGGAACTGGAGGGTATTATGCTGAGTGAAGTAAGTCAATCGGAGAAGGACAAACAGTGTATGTTCTCACTCATTTGGGGAATATGAATAATAGTGAAGGGGAATATAAGGGAAGGGAGAAGAAATGTGTGGGAGATATCAGAAAGGGACACAGAACATAAAGACTTCTAACTCTGGGAAATGAACTAGGGGTGGTGGAAGGGGAGGAGGGCGGGGGGTGGGGGTGAATGGGTGACGGGCACGGAGGGGGACACTTGTCGGGATGAGCACTGGGTGTTATTCTGTATGTTGGTAAATTGAACACCAATAAAAATTAATTTATAAAAAAAAAAAAAGAATTGTTGAATCACTATATTATATACCTGAAACTAGTATAACACTGTATGTTAGTTATACTGGGACTAAAACAAAATCTTAATTAAAAAATAGGGCCTCTAATACTTAGGATGCAATGAAAAGCTTATACAAATATGTAACTTTATTTATTTTTTTTTAAATTTTTTTTAAATTTTTATTTATTTATGATAGTCACATAGAATGAGAGAGAGAGAGGCAGAGACACAGGCAGAGGGAGAAGCAGGCTCCATGCACCGGGAGCCCGACGTGGGATTCGATCCCGGGTCTCCAGGATCGGGCCCTGGGCCAAAGGCAGGCGCCAAACTGCTGCGCCACCCAGGGATCCCCACAAATATGTAACTTTAAAGAAATTACTTAAAATTGCCCTATAATTAACTAGGAACAGGGTTGAAAGAAGAGTTTAATGAAATGGAAACTCATGAGTGGTGATCAAGAAAGTGAGAAGGCAAAAACAGTGACTCTACAACTAGTGGCGTGTAGTGGATCTGGAGTGGAAAAAAAGGTTATCAGACATTGCAGGATATCTAAGACCAGTTTTTGCCATTTTTCCTTAAATTCTAAAAGAAAGTCATTGAAATATGTGATCTTCTGTGGGGCAGAGCGAACTCAAGAAACATATTAAGAGGCTTTAATTAATATTGAATTTGAGAGACACTTCAGTGGCTCAGTCAGTTAACCGTCTGACTCTTGATTTTTGGCTCAGGTCATGATCTTAGGGTCATGAGATCAACTCCTGCATTGGGCTCTGCATGGAGTCTGCTTGGATTTTTCTTTCCCTCTCCCTCTGCCTCTACCCCTCCCCCAGCTGGTGCATGCTCTCTCTCTCTCTCTCTCTCTCTCTCTCTCTCTCTCTATCAAATAAATAAATATTTTAAAAAATAATAAAATCAAATTCGAATCTAAAAAATATTAGAGTCATAAAGAAAACCAATTGGGTTTTGGGAAATCTTTTTTTTTTTGGGAAATCTTTAAAAGTAGAGTATTTGGTATTAAGCAATAATACCAATTGGCCTGTTGAGAAACAGACGGAAAGGTGGAGCACATATGCTGAACTTTGAAAATGATTCTATGGTAGAACTGTTTATGGTCCATGGAGAAGCTGAAGAAAAGACATCTGGGGGTGAAGGTCATGGTCCCTTTGGGTTTGGGGTATGGCTATTTGAAATATCCAAAGGAGCAAATCTGACAGAATCATGAAATAAACTAGAAAATTGTTTGACCATAGTGAGAAAAGTCAACCGGTCTTCTGTGATTATTGTTAGGTAAAGCAGGTGAAATTTATTAAGGATTCAAAACTTTTAATAATGCAATGAACAAGCTTGACCTGATAGAACTATATTGCACTATATTGAACTTAAGCCTTATATATGAAATAACTGAAATAAATTAATTTCAAAGAAAGTTTTAACAAATATGAAATATTTTAATCAATTAACTGCTGCTCATTTAGTAGTAATATTTTTGAAATAGTACATTAAATAATTTTAAAATATTAAAAAGTAGGCAATATTTCTAATGAATAATTAGAAATTTTTAGACTTAGGGGAAGCGAGATAGCTGCAAATTCTCAGACTAGGGTAGATGCCTGACAGTATATGTACTAGATGTCAAACTGGAATTTATAAAAATAAGCACTTGAGCAATGCAGCTAATATATAATAATAGAGTATAACATTTATAATAAAATTTATAACTGATATTATATGTAACATAATAAAAATGAACAGAAGTAATAATAAAATAGGTTTAGTGCAATGTTGAGAAAAATGTGAAAAGACAATAAACAGTATAATCTAAACTAAAATCTTGAATGAGTGTTAAATTTTATTGAACACGTTTTCTGAATTTTTCTGTTTTTTTCTGTAAATATTTCCTTTTAAAAATTTGTCTCTCATACAGACAACAACTTTAGTGTAAGGGACACATAGGTAAACACTACACCCAGCAGTTAAAGAATACATATTACTATATGTACATATATTCAGCCATCTTTGCATTTCTGGGATAAAACCTACTTGGTCTTGATGTAATTTTAAAAAGATTTTTAATTGTTTGAGAGAGAGAATAAGAGAGAGAGAGCAGAGCAGGGAGGGGAGGGGCAGAGGGAGAGGGAGAAGCAGACTTCTCACTAAGCCGGGGGCCCCATGCAGGGCTAGATCCTAGGGTCCTGGGATCATGACCTGAGCTGAAGGCAGACACTTAATGGACTGAGCTATACAGGCACCCCTTGGTGTATTTTTTAAAATATTTATTTATATGAGAGAGAGAGAGAGAGAGAGAGAGAGAACAAGTGAGAAGGACAGAGGGAGAGGGAGACAGAGTCTCAAGCAGACTTCACACTCAGCACGAAGCCTGACATGGGGCTCAATCCTAGGACCCTGAGATCATGACTTCAGCCAAAACCAAGAGTTGGACACCCATTGGACTTCATCATTCAAGCACTCCTGGTATGTTTTTTATACATCAGTACTGGATTGAGTTCACTTTTTCTAGTTTATCATTTATGTTCATAAGTAAGATTGACATATATTTTTCTTGTTTAATCCTTGTCCATGTTTGGTATGAAGTTTGTACTAGCCTCATAAAATATATAGGACATCCGGATAATTGCAGTGGTTTAATTAAATTTATTTGTCCCCTCTGCTTTTCAAACTCCACCCAAATAACAAAGATTTAAACAGGAATGCATCTATAAGGACAAGGGGTAATACAGAGGTCTTTGCTAAATTATTATTTTTAAGAGCTAATGAAAATACAATAAAATGGTTAGATATGACTAAGCTGGGTTGCAGGTCCATTACCATTTCTTTGTAATTTTTAGTTATGATGAAATATTTCTTAATGTTAAAAATACACAAAAAATAAAGATGTTAATTAAAGAAAGTTAATTAGAGAAAGTTAGAGAAGCTCTAAAAGTGCTTCTCAAATTTTAATGTATATATGAATAACTTAGGGAATTATTAAAATGCAGATACTGAATCATTAGGTCTGGAGTGGGGCCTGAGATTCTGCATTTCTTTTAGGGTTCCAAGTGATGTCAATGCTGGTGCTCCGTGGACCACCCTTTGAGTAGCAAGATTTTAAGGTAAATAAAACAAGGCAATGTGATAGAGAGTGGCAGGAACAGGAAGTAGTTTCTTTAAATAAGGTACTCTTGAAAAGTTTCTGTGAACAGTGATATTTGTGTCATTAAAAAGTCTCCAGGAAGAAAGGATGTTCCAAGTAGAGGAAAACGCAAGTGCAAAGGTACTCAGGTAGAAATACTTCTGGCATTTTCTAGAAACAGAAAAGGCTACTGTGGCCTTCTTAAAGGACTTAAGTGTTTTTTCCACATTTCAGGTGTAATTAAGTGGAATTGTCACCGTATTTGGAGTCACAAATCCTAGGTTTGGTTTTCATCACATTAGTTCTGGGACCTCTGTCATGTTACAACCTGTTTCCTCATAAATATGTGAATATTAATGAATAATACCTATTATCCGGTATTGACATGGGGATTAACTATTAAAAAGCACTCTGTCGGGCAGCTCCAGTAGCGCAGCGGTTTAGCGCTGCCCGGAGCCCAGGGTGTGATCCTGGGGACCCCGGATCGAGTCCCACATCGGGCTCCCTGTGTGGAGCCTGCTTCTCCCTCTGCCTGTGTCTCTGCCTCTCTCAATCTGTGTGTCTCTCATGAATAAATAAATAAAATATTAAAAAAAATAAAAAGCACTCTGTCAAAATACTGCACACATAATTATTGCATAATTAAAGTGCTGTCATGTGATCTGAGTCTGCAACAGCTATTTATAGTGGCTTTTATTGTGTGTTCCTATGTCTCTTTAATCATTTCAGACACTTATGTGTCAAGTTGCTATTGGCCCAGTTGGTCTGTCTGTGCAGTTCTCTAACAGTGCATGACTCTTGCTATACTTCATGTTCTATTTCTGGGTGTGATGGAAATTTTCTTTGACTGATTTGGCTCATATTTTGCCCACTTTAGCTCATCAGAGAGTAACTACTTGGGTATTCCAATAGGATTCACATTTCTTAATCAGAAGAGTTGACTTATCGTAAATACTACTTCAGTAAAAATATGTTGACTCCAAAGAACTCTTAACTGTTGATCCATGCCTTTAGATAATTCTAATGAAACTTCTCAAGAATCCTGAGAAATTATCTATAAGTTTAGGTGTTTCAGAATTCTGAGGTCTTAAGATTCTATATGGCCTCTAGACTTTCAATTAAACCTTGTCTTTGGGGACATTTGTGTGGCTCAGCAGTTGAGCATCTGCCTTTGGCTCAGGGTATGATCCCTGGGTCAGGGGATTGAGTCCTGCATTGAGCTCCCTTCGAAGAGCCTGCTTCTCCCTCTGTCTGTGTCTCTGCCTCTCTGTGTCTTTCATGAATAAATAAATAAAATCTAAAAAAATAAACCTTGTATTTGAGTTATAGACATCTTTAGGGTAAGGAATAGTGGAATTGCAGCCACGATACCCCTGTTCTAATTCTGATTCTAATACCACATGGCCCTGGTCTTCTTTATCTACTAGGAATGAGGAATACTTCAGAAAGCAATTGTTAAGAATGAACAAAATAATGTGTATGAGTGTTTCTGCAAGTATACAAATTCAGAATATTACTTTGCCACATAATATCTAACAATCACTCACAAAATATAATGGTACATAAATTACTACATTTCTTAAAAAATAGAACGTTAATGTAGAATGCTTTACCTGGGTAAAAGATACAGTGGCAACATTCAGCCCTAGTAGAAATCACTGGTAGAGTCTAGGGTTTCTCTAGTGTAGTTTTGCTCTTAACCCAGAATAGATGCTGAGTAAATATTTACTGATGACGATGTAGACATTAATAAGAGACCATTACTGATCTCTCAGCAAGATAGTAATAAGCCAGAAACATAAAACTGGTTGCTAAGTCCTGTCAATGCTATCTCCATAGTATCTCTGGAATTGGTCTATTGCTGCTGCTACTGCTAGGTTCAGGTCTTTATTTTATGACTGAACTATCGTATTAACCTCATGACTCCAATATGAATTCCCTTTGACCTTTCCATTTGAGCCAGAGTGGTTTAATGTACATACAAATCTGATCATGTTACTCTGCTGATTAAAACCCTCTCTCTATTGGCAAACAGGATCAAGCATTAACTTCTTAGAATGAAATACAAAGTCCTTCACCAACAGGCTTCTGATTACCCAGGTTCATTTCTTACTACTTTGCCATATACTCCCTAGAATCTTGAAGATGGGAGTATTTTCTTATACCTTCTTGCTTTTAAATATGCCATTTCCTTTACATGAAAGGGGGTTCAACCTCTTCAATTGGAAACTTTATTCTTCTTCTTCAAATAACTGCTCAACCATCCTCTTCTCTGGAAACTTGAGTGTAAAATGAATTTTGAAACAAAGTAACTGCGTGTGCCATGCATTTCCTTTGTCTTCAACAGACTTATCAGTAGTCCACGATGCCTCTATGTAAGGAGTTCATAATTATTTGCCTGTATTGTGTAAAAAATTTGAGAATGCAGCAATGAATATAAAATTGCAATTGCATCACTGTCTACAGGGTTTTAGACAATGATAACACTTGGAAATGCAGTTTTGCAGAAAACTGTAAGCATATTTCATTATCATTTTGTTTGATGATAATGATGAATGATATAGGAAAAGATATTAGGGTTCGAAGCCAACAGCAAGAAAGAGTTCTTAAGACATCTTTCATGGGAGAAGGTGGTTTTCTTGAAGCACAGAGACATGACATGTGGGCAGAAAGAGCTGTACTGGAGTCATGGTGTGGCCTATTATATACTTTCAAGTTGGGAGGGGGTTAGGGATAGTGTAAGCCTGCCAGACATTTTGGAAACAACATTTCCAGGATGCTGAGGGGGCTACCTGTTGTTAGGAAAGGTCCTTTATTACTGTTTAGTAAAAACTCTGTCAAGAGATTCTTCCGATGTATATCGGTGGGTCATATGCTTGGAGGGTGATTGCCAACATGTATCTGGGGTGGTGGAGGTAGAAATAAAGGAAGTTTCCAAAGAAATTTTTATGTGTTAAAGTAGACTTACAGGATCCTTTGGTGGGGGTGGGGGAGCGAAGGTTGTCTTTTGCCCTTAGTGATAGGGAGAGCTAGGTTCTTATCTCATGGAGTCAAAGAATTAATCTCGCAAAGGAGAGTGAATAAAGTGATAAAAGTTTTTTAAATATTTTATTTATTTATTTATTCATGAAAGACCCACAGAGAGAGGCAGAGACATAGGCAGAGGGAGAAGGAGGCTCCCTGCAGGGATCCTGATAGGAGACTTGGTCTCAGGACCCTGGGATCATGACCTGATAAGAATAAGCAGAGGGAGGGACGCCTGAGTGGCTCCGTGGTTGAGCGTCTGCCTTTGGCTCGGTAGTGGTCCCTGGGTCCTTGGATCAAGTCCCCCATCAGGCTCTGCTTGAGGAGCCTGCTTCTCTCTCTGCCTGCGTCTTTGCCTCTCTCTCTGTCTCTCATGAATAATTGAATAAAATCTTTAAAAAAATAATATACAGAGGGAAAATGGAGTGAAGCGTTGCACTGAGTTGGGGGCTGTAAGAGAAAAGTGGAATGCTTGGACAAGATAGGGTTGGCAGATTTAGCAAATGCAGTATTTGAGACATAATTATACTAAAAAAGTGACTCGTTTATCTCAAGTTCAAATTTAACTGTGAATCCTGAATTTTATGTGGCAAATCTAGGAAAAGAGAGAAAGACACCGTTATTCTTATATTACCGGTTGTGTAAAACACTAAGGACAGGCTCAGGAAGATAAAAGCGGTTGAGCACAAGCATCTGACTCTTCACGGAGAAGCTATTTCCGGTCTTCGGCCCTGAGGAAGATGAGGGGGAGGGGAGAGAAGATTACTGGTGCTGAGTTGGTCCGCTAAAGTCCCACAATCCTCTGCTCTTGGTGTCCTTTTCCTCGCTTAAAATGGCGCTGCTCGCGATACGTTCTTCACGTTGGGTAGCTGCAGCGGCTTCTTTGGAAAAGCGCCGGCTTGTCGTGTTTCTGATCCGGCCTCTAGGTTTTGTCCGTGGCGCTGGTACTCAATGGAGATCACGTCAGCTCCGCGCCTCGGGAACCGCTCGAATTTCCCAGGTGAGTTGCCATTCACATGGTTGAGTAAGGTGAAGGACAAAGGGACCTATAGCGAAAAGTTTGCCCTTCTCTCCTTGGGTCAGAGAGAGCACCAATCAGACAGGTTGTCAGGGCTAACTCACATCAGTAAATGAAGGAAATTGGGGTTAGTAATTGAAAGAATGAAAAAAAATCTTAGTGGCATAATAGTACGGGACGGAGGGTTCCGGGCAGAGGGCACCTGGAATGCTAGTGACTCTCACAGGATTTACGTGTTGTTGTTGTTGGTTTTTCCTGAGTTTAAGGGGCGGGGTAGACAGGATTCCCAGATTGGTTATCCTTCTAAATGTAAGGAAAACAGGGCAACTTTCCGAAGTTAAATGGAATGTGGGATCAGTATGTCCATGGTTCAGATTTTACTCAGTTGGAAGTAATAATTGGGGTAATTGCTGTAAGATGACAGCAAAGCTACCTGTAAACAAGAGGCAAATTTGAGTTGGCACTAGTTAACTCTGCTGACCGTGCTTCTTGATAGGCCAAAACCATAACTATCTTTCTCTCCAATACATTGGCTGCCCAAAATTCGTATGTAAACACGATTGTCCTGTGATATGAAAATTGTGTTCTTCTGTGCATACAGGTCACTTTGGAAACCATAAAGCTAGTTATCTTTAATGTAGTTTTTGTTATAGAGCCTCTTAATATTTTTGTCCATTTGTGTTATACTTGACAGCTTTAAAAAATTATTTGTACTTGTACTTTAGTATATCTTCTTATAAAGTCTTGCCAAAAGTTTAATTGCCACCACTTGTTCATCAGTATTATTGAAGCATTGTCAGCTTTGTATGAGGAGCACCCTCATAAATTTCAATTCTGTGTGAATACATGTTTAACATCTACTGTAATCATAGGGCTATGCTCAATAATGGGGGTACTAGAAGAAGCATACATTAATGTCTTCAAGATTGATCAATTTAGTTAAGGAGATTAGATCTGTGCATTACAAAAATAATTAAAAAGCAATGTAGGTATCAAATAGTGTAAACAGGGCAGTAAGCATCTAGAGGAAATGGTGAAAATTAAGGATCAGATTACAGAGGGAATTTCATGCTGTTGAAGAACTGGGGAGAACATTTTAAACAGGGCAAATATGGAATGACATTAGGCATGTGGAATGCTGGAGAAATTATATCCATTTGTTCATCCAATAATTACTGAATGCTTTTACAGCAGTGAATAGAATAAAATATAGCTTGTCCTTAAAGAGTTCATAATCTAGTAAGGGAAAAAGTTAGGTAAACAGGCAATTATAACACAGTAGTGCAATGATGGGGAGGGTACAAAGTACTGGAAGAGTATACTTGAAAAGCTTCAAGTCTAATTTTGAGGTGGGAAAAATGCCTTGAGTATCTATGGAAGCCAAGACCTTAAAAATTAAGAGCATTAGCTAGCGAAAGAGGGAATAGTGTGTGCAGAGGCCCACAGCTAAGAGAGAACATGGACCTTTTGTAGAACTACGCGTAGTTTAGGTTACTGAGGAGTTTAAGATAGAATTGGCAGATGAGGCTAGGGAAACAAATCCAGATTATTTTCTTAAGGTTTTAAGAACACTTTATAGTTGAAAGTTTGTAAAACATGATTTCTTGGGAACCCTTCTTGGTTCCGTAGTCCTCTAAAAAAGTCTGGTGAAGTTAAGATAAAATTTGTAGGACTTTGTCAGGCTGGGAGGATGGGGGTGGGGGAGAAGAAGTCATTGGTAGTTTCAGAGGATGTGATGGAAATAAAAATTAGCTTTCTCTGTTTTCATGAACACTGTCCCCACAGCTTTCAGTTATAAGGCTTTTAGTAGAACCTGATATAACCTGAGCCACCATCAAATAGTGATTTGTGATTAAGATCACAAAATAGAGGGGGCACCTGGGTGGCTCAGTCAGTTAAGTATCTGACTTCAGCTCAGGTCATGATCTCAGCGTTCTGAGATTGAGCCCCTGCTCCTTGCTCAGCCAAGTGCCTGCTTCTCCCTCTCCCTCTGCCTCCTCCCCTCAGTTTATGCTCTGTCTCTGTCTCTTTTTCTCTCTCTCAAATAGATAAAGATTACAAAGTAGGGGCTCCTGGGTGGTGCAATCGGTTGAGCATTTTGGTTTCAGCTCAGGTCATGATTTCAGGGTTGAGATTGAGGTCTGCATTGGGCTTTGTGTGGAGTCTGCTTAGGTTGCTCTCTCTCCCTCTGTGCCTCCCCCTTCAAATAAATAAATAAATAAACAAATGAATAAATTAATATTTTTAAAAAGATCATAAAAGAGAATTACTACATGATTTTAGGACAGTCGTTAGTGTATAGCATAATATTTTAGAGCTGAAATGAACACTAAGGTACAGTGTTATCAAATCATGTTCATAGATTGGATCAGCACTTTTTTTATATGAAATTCAGTAGAATAAGAAAGTATCAGTGCTTTCTACGTATGAAAGGAAGTATTGCTTTATGTACTGTTGTTTTATGTGTATATATAGACTCCCACATGTATGTGATTGCACAGAGAAATGTGTTTTTCAGACAGGATTATACCCTAGAACTGTGCTGTGCAATATGGTAGTCACTAGCTTCATGTGGCTGTGGCTGTTTAAATTAAATTAAAAATGTAATTCCTTGATTGCATTAGCCACATTTCAAGGGCTAAAAAGGCACATAGGTATGGAATATTTCCATCATTGCAGAAAGTTCTTTTCAAATGGTGCTGCTTTAGAGAAGATCATATCCAGCCTTCTAATTTTAGAGATGAGGTAACTAAATCCTAGTATAGATAAATGACCATTTATCTTTAAGGCCATTCTTTCGTTGATTGTCTTCTGTGTGTCAGGTATTTATATAAAGGCAAATAAGATTCTGGCAGACATTAAGCATACAATAAATGTTAAATTGTAAAGATACTTCTAGTAGAGCACTGTTTATAGAGGGGAAACACCTTAAACATAAAAGTTTTTTTATTAAAATTGTTAGTATTAGTATGGTAAGATTTAAATTGTAATGATTTATTATACAGTTGCCTCTCTGCTACATTAGTTAATATTAAAAAGACAGGAATTTTGTTTGTTTTTTTAATTTATTTATGAAAGTCACAGAGAGAGAGAGAGAGAGAGAGAGAGGCAGAGACATAGGCAGAGGGAGAAGCAGGCTCCATGCACCGGGAGCCCAATGTGGGATTCGATCCCGGGTCTCCAGGATCGCGCCCTGGGCCAAAGGCAGGCGCCAAACCGCTGCGCCACCCAGGGATCCCAAGACAGGAATTTTGAGTGATATAATTTTTTCATCAGTAATTATGGTAGACCTTTTACATAAATGGAATCATATGTCTTTTGAGACTGGCTTCTTTCACTTAGTATTATGTTTTCAAGACACATCCATGTTATGGTATGTATTAAGTATTTCATTTGTTTTTATGGCCAAATAATATTCAATGTGGATATGCAATGTTGCCTTTATGCATTCATCAGTTGGTGGATATTCAGTTTTTTCCCCCCATTTTTGACTGTTATGAATAATGCTGCTGTCAATATTCATGTATAAGTTGTGTTTTCATTTCTCTTGGGTGTGTATCTAGGGGTAGAATTGCTGGTAACATATGATAACTCTATGTTTGATTCTGTAAGGGAACTGCTAGACTGGTTTTCAAAGGACTGCACCATTTCACATTACCAGCAGAAGTACATGAGGGTTCTGGTTGCTCCATATCCTAACCACTTGTTATCCTAGCGAGTGTGAAGTGTTTTCTCATTGTAGTTTTGCTTTGTATTTCCCTGGTGACAAAAGACACTGAACATCTATCCATGTGCTTATTGGCCATTTAAATATCTTTTTTTGAGGAATGTCTTGTCAGGTCTTTTGCCCATGTTTTAATTGGGTAACTAGTCTTTTTATTATTGAAATGTCAGAGTTCTTTAGATATTATAGATCCAAGTCCTTTATCAGATATATGATTTGCAAATATTTTCTCCCATTCTGTGCATTATCTTTTGACTTTCTTGATAACGTCCTTTGAAGCACAAAAGCTTTTCATTTTGATAAAGTCAAATTTATCCATGTTTTCTTTTATTGGTCATACCTTTTGTGTTATAGCTAAGAATCCATTGCCAAATCTGAGATCTTAAAGATTTACCATGTTTTCGTCTAAGAATTTTATAATGTAATCATAGTGAGATAGAAACATTACTCTTGTGTAATTCTACTTCCATTTCCCCACTTTGTTGTTTTAATATATATTATGTTTATAAATGTTAGAATCCTAACAATTCATTGTCATAATTATTACTTTATATAATTTATGACTTTAAAAGAAGCTGAGAGAAGATAGGAAGGCAAGTAAATACTATAATAATAATACTAGCCTTTGTATTTATCATTTCTGATTCTCTTTTATTTCTTCTCTTGTGTTTGATCTACCATCTGGAGTCATTTCCTTATCCCACTCTAGCTGTGCTCCCACCCATCTCCTTTGTGGTAGTATTGGCAAATATATTGCATCTATATATGTTGTAGGCTCAACAATTAATTTTATCCATATTATTTTATACAGTTGCTTTTTAAATTGGTTCAAAATGGAAGTAAAAAAGTGCATTTATGCATTCTGGTGCTCTTTGGTGTGTGTGTGTGTGTGTGTGTGTGTTTGGATTAAAGTTTGGGGTCACTTGTTTTCAGCTTAAAGAACTTCCTTTAGTATTTCTTGTAAGGTGGTTCCATTACTAACACATTTTCCCGGTTTTGTTTAAATGGGAATGTCTTTATTTTGTCTTCATTTTTGAACAGTATGTTTTCTGGATACAGTATTTTTGCTTGACAGTTTTTTTTTGAGTGCTTTGAATGTTATCCTACTACCTTCTAGCCTATGTATTGGTTTTGCTGAATCAGCTGTTAATCTCATTGGGGTCCCCTTGTTATTGAGGAGTCTTTTTTTTTTCCTCTTGCTACTTTCAAGATGTTCCCTTTGTTGTGGCTTTTAATGTTTTTACTATAATGTGTCTGTGGGTCTCTTACTATGTTTCCTCCTTAGAGTTTGTTGCACTTCCTGGATCTGTAAATTACATAATTACATTTTATTTTATTTTTTTAAATTTATTTATTTTTTTACATAATTACATTTTAATAAGTAAGTTCTTTTTATTAAGCTTTGGCAGTTTTCAGCCATTTTCTCATTTTTTCATTGAATAGTTTTTCTTTCCCTTTATCTTTCTCCTTTCTGTTACATTCATTATGCATATGTTGGTGTGCTTAATAATGTCCTACATTTCTCTGAAGCTCTGTTTATTTTTCTTCACTCTTTTTATCTTTATTTTTCATATTGCATAATCCCTATTGTCCTACCTTCAAGTTCATTAATTTTATTGCCAATTCATATCTGCTGCCAATCCCCTCTAGTGAATTTTTATTTTTTTATTTTTTTTTCCCTCTAGTGAATTTTTAATTTTAGTTACTGTAATTCTCAACTCTAGAGTTTCCATTTAGTTCTTTTTAAATAATTCCTATCTGTATATTGATATTCCCCATGTAATGTTACCTTGTCATCACACCTTCCTTTATTTCTTTAACATGATTTCCTTTAGTCTTTGGACATATTTATAATGACTATTTTGAGGGCTTTTTCTTTTCAATCTGACATTTGGTCAAAACCACAGACAGTTTCTCTTACCTACTTTTCCCCAGTGTATGGATTATACTTTCCTGTTTCTTTTCATGTCTTGCAATTTTTTGGAAACTGGACATTTAAAATAATGTAGCAATTCTGGGTACTGGTCCCCTCCTTCCCAGGCCTCGTTATTGTTACTTACTTGCTTATTTGCTTAATGATTGGCTGGATTATTTTAGTGCTGTTTTTCTCCATCCTCCTCCCTGCTTCCCACTCCACAGTGTTAAAGCCTCTGACATTGCTCCTTAAGGGGCATAGGCTTGGGTATGTCCACAGTTAACCTGGGATGACTGTGATTTTGGTGGGGATTTCTCTCTTTCCGTTATTTTCTTTAATTGCAGGCAGATTGCCCTGCTGTTTTCAACAGTGCCCTGGGGCAGAAATTGTTCCACAGACTAAAGAAATCAAATTGGTATTCCTTTGAAGTGATAGTTCCTAAGGTCAGTGTTTGAGATTTGTTCTGACCCCAGGCAGGCTCCTCCCAGCTGTCTCTCTTGGTTTTCTGCTTCTCTGGGGGCACCCAGCCAACCTACAGTTTAGCTTCTATGTCCAGTGAGTCCATCAGTTTTCTCCCACTTGGCCTTTCACCAAAACCTCCACTGTTTTTGAGAGCAACCTGAGGCTTGAACTTCTCCACATCAAGTTGTAAGTGAAGTCAATTCCTGTGGAAAGAGATTAGGAGCTCTGTTTTAGGGCCTTCTCCTCCCAGGCAAAAATCTGCCAGCCACAGTTCTGAAGCTGGGGCTGGGGACAATGGTGGCTTTTCTCTGAGTGATAGCCCCACTTTAAGTGTTGAGTGCTAGGGCGGAGTAAGAGGAGTTCTTTTTGGCATACCCTTCCTGGTAAGGAACCAGCCTCTTAATGGTCAGGGTGATTGGGCCTTCAACAATCAAATATTCTCAGTGGTACCATACACAGGGTACAGCCTCTGTCCCTTCTGTGGGGGTGTGTGGAAGAAGGGAGCCCCTACTTCTTGACCACCTTAGCCCAGAACTTAATTTCAGCAATAGGTAATTGGGGGAAAGATGAGAGAAATGCTGAAGTCCTGTCTTTCCCAAGAAGCTAGTTTTCTGACTAGGAGCTCATTAAAAGAAGGGGATGGGGGATGTACTGTGCTCTTGACTGTACCAGTCTCAAGTGAATTTCCATATTGCCAAACTGGGAGTTGGGAGGCAGGGAGTATGTTCAAACACCACAGACTTGCTATTCTTACTGAGCTCTAGTAGCTTTTCTTGGGTAAATGTTATTTCATTTGCTATATGCTCTAGGATCATTTCTAGGTACTTTAAATGGTTGTCCTTTTATAACTTTTACCAGTTTTGCTAGGGAGTGTGTCTAAGGAGATCCTTATTTTGACAAGCCAGAAGTGGAACTCTCTTGTTTTTTGACTGGCTCATGTTCTTTGGTTTATATTGCATGCAGCAAAACGGTCTATCCTTTCTGTCGTTTGTAGAAGATATTCCCATTGAGGTCTGGCACAACTTATACTTCAGTTTATTTACGTTGTATATTCTATTTAGTCATTCTCTTGGATAGATACTGTTTTGTTTTCATTTGTTGGTTCACATTTCATTTGTTTTCATCATGGACAAAGATGAGAGCTTTAATATCTCCCAGTGGTAAGTTCCTCCTTCCTGCACTCCCACTGCTGACTGGCTGCTGCTAAGAGACTTTACTTCTGGCCTTCATATTAACTGAAGTAGAATATAGTAACACTAGTGAACTAATCCTCTTACTTTGCTTTTTAGGGATCCTAGTTTTAAGATTTGGGTTTTATATTATAAGATGCATATCAGGAAATGACAGATTACTGAGAAGACATAAAGAGTAATAAGAAAATTAAAAACAGCTTAAGAGGAAAAAATTAAGGGTGTTTTTAAGTAAATTTTGTATGGAACTTAAAGAACATGGGAGGTGATTCAGTAACATTTAAAATAACTGAAGGGCAAATTTTTTTTAAATTAAAAGCTATCCTCCTAGTAGTTCAGCGATACCTGAACTTACCTGGAAAAATAGTTTATAAAAAGAGACATAGTCTTCAGTTGTAGGAAGAGGGATTTAATGTGCATATAAAAAAGAATTTCTTGGGATGCCTGGGTGGCTCAGCGGTTGAGTGGCTGCCTTTGGCTCAGGGCATGATCCCGGAGTCCTGGGATCAAGTCTCACATCAGGCTCTCTGCATGGAGCCTGCTTCTCCCTCGCCTGTGTCTCTGCTTCTCTCCCTCTGTGTCTTTCATAAATAAATAAAATCTTTTAAAGAAATAAAAAAAATTCTTAAATTAATAGTCTTTTTATTGGGTGAGCAAGAAAGACCTTTTAAATGACCTAAGGGGAAGAATAAATAATCATTAATTATAATTTAAATAGATATCTTTTTGAAGATAGAACTGACTTAAATTTGTATCATTCAGGATAAAACTAACTTTGAAAGAGGTGATTTGGCAGACAGAGAATTGGTAAACAGAAGAGTTGGGTTCTAGTCCTGGCTTTGGTGTTAGGAGGCACTAGGACAAATCATTAAACAATAATTTACAATCATTAGAAGAATATAAGTTACTAAAAAGCTGTGGGTTAGTGTTGAGAAAAGCAAGATATACTGTACCAATTCAGTTCTTCATATGAAAGAGTGACAGAGTACTTAGAAGCATAATCTTTTTTTAAATTTATTTATTTATGATAGAGAGAGAGAGAGAGAGAGAGGCAGAGACACAGGCAGAGGGAGAAGCAGGCTCCATGCACCGGGAGCCCGATGTGGGATTCGATCCCGGGTCTCCAGGATCGCGCCCTGGGCCAAAGGCAGGCGCCAAACCGCCGCGCCACCCAGGGATCCCATTAGAAGCATAATCTATCTTGATTTCAGTAAGGCTTTCAGTTATTGTACCCTGTATCATTCTCACCCAATAAGCCAGGAAGGAATGATATTGCATACTCTTAAGGGACCTGGAGGTAGTAGTGTAATAGTAAGTAAATCTTACTGGAGAAAATACAGATAATTTGAAGGATTTTGATTTATAAATATTAAAGAGGATAAACAACTGGTGTACATAGGACATAACATGATGTAGTGGAATGAGCATTTTCACCAAGCTACCTGACTGCCTGAGCTCTATTTCTACTTTTGATTATCTTGGACAGATCACTTGTTCCTTTGGACTTTGGTGTCTCTAAAATAAGATTCAACTACTTGATCTCTAAAGTTTCTTACATTTCTGTAGTTTCCTGACTCTGATCTTTTGGGACTTGTGCTTTGTATAAACGGAACCTCTACTTTGTGAGCCTAGTTTATTGCTGTTAGTAGTTTTTCAGGAGCAACATAGGCCACATTTAAATTTATGCAAGTTTTTAATGGGGCAAATTTATATTGTTCTGCCTCTTATAGCACTTGTTGACCTAAAAATAGGAGTAGAAAAAATGAGATTAATAATGAGTCTAGTATTTGCTAGTGTTGGGGAGATGGAATTAGAGTGGGGGAAGAGTAAGCTAATTTCTAAAATTATCTATGAAGGTAGAAATAGGTTCTAAGGAGATAGTGGAGAGTGGCAGCAGTGCTGTAGATGTTGTAAATAAAGATGAAGCTTACCTGGGCTATAAATGATAAAGAATGGAAATATAAATGTCTTAGTCTGAAGTGGCACTGGCAATTGAGAAGAGGAATTCAGAGGACCTCTCATTTGAAAATAGTCCAATAAATAACATTCTTTAAGCTACTGACATAGTTATTTGAATAGGTTATTGAAATTAAAAGGAGAGGGAAGAACAGTTATTATTTCTAAATTTTCTTTCAGAATACTAGGCCCTTCAAGAATCTGATAAAGCAATACACTATTAAAAAAAGAATCTGGAAAAAAAAAGAATCTGATAAAAGTCCTGAAACTTCTCCCTAGGAAAATTTGCATATAATTTTTGGGGGAGGGATCAGAATATTGCAGGCTGGATAGTCTCTAGAGTTCCTGAGTAGCCAGTGGCAGAATAAAGGATACTTGACACTGGGCGGGGTGGGGGAGTGGGGGGTGTAGAAGTGGAACGGAAACTTATTTTGCTTGTATCAAAATTTTGATTAAATGGAAAATACATTGTAATACATTGATATTCTGTTCATCTGAAAGTTTTTGGTTTTTCAAATAGGAGTGTGTTCCTTCCCATATTGTAAGATAGAGTTAAAAATAGAGGCAAAATTGCCTGTTCTGTATATGATGCTTATGATTTTCTCTCTCTATTAATATATTTTCTCTTTTTAATTGTACGAAACTGCATCTAATAAAAGCGTGAGAAAAATAACCCACAGTCTTACCTCTTAAGTAATTTTCCATTTTCCCTTTGAATTCTAGTTATATGTACATACTTTTTACCGTGCTGAAATATTTTTAAATTGTTTCTTTTTACTTATAAGCATTGTTTTTCTTGGTGCTTAGTCTTTACCAAAATTAGGTCTTTTAATTATATAATATTTTAGTAATTTTAATAGGTGTATATTTAACTGCAAAAGATGACGTTTTTGTTGTTTCGTTTTTTTCCTTCCTTTTCTAGAATTTGTCTTCCTAAAGTCCTCATTTATGCTTTCAGCACCCTTGCAGAGTTTGTTACTAGTGAGTAAATATACTTTTCAGGTCTTTTATATTATTATGTCATTTGATCTTTACACTAACTCTGTGAGGTAGGTGAACATTTCATTGTCGTAACAATGACCTATCCTGTCTTTTTCATTCTCCCAACTTCTTTAGTTTTAGGCCCTTATAACTTTATGCATGACTTTTCCCACTGCCTCCGGTATAAGCCTTCCAATCCATTCCACACAAGACATCAAGATTATTTTTCCTAAAGAACAACTCTGGTTAAATGTCACTTCTCTGCTTATGGATGTCAGTGGTCTCTATACTTTAGCCTAGTGTTCAAGGCCCTAAAGGATTCCTCACACAACTAGCTTGCTAGCCATATTGTTAAATATTTTTCTATAAATACCCTGCTTTTTTAGGTACACTGGATTGCTCCCTGTTCCTTGGACCTTGTGCTTTTCTGTTTTTGTTCCTTCATTTATGCCATACTGTCTGTCTGAAATACACCTTCTCTAACTCCTGTTTTTCAAATCTTAGCTCAAGGGCCAATTCTATAGAACCATTTAAAAAAAAAAGATTTTATGTATTTGGCGGGGAGGGGCAGATGGAGAAGGAGAAAAAGTCTTAAGCTCCATGGTGAGTGCAGTGCCTGACTCTTGAGTTCGATCTCATGACCCTGAGATTATGACCTGAGCCTAAACCAAGAGTCAGACACTTAACCAACTTTGCCACCCAGGCACCCCAAGAATCATTCTTTATTAGCCTGAAAGACATTGATTTCTTCCTCCTCTGAACTCCTATAACATCTTCTTCTATAAGTAGTTATCATGTGTGTCCTGTTGAAGAGATAAGATTTTAGATATTTAAAAGCCAGATACATTCCAGTCAACTTTTTTATCTTCTACGGAGCCAGGAATGGTCTCTTTCATGTGGTAGTCAGAACATATTTGTGAAATGAGTGATTAAACCCTATAACCAAATGACGAAAAAGTTTAACATAAAAATAAGTATTTCCTTTTGGAGCTGTACATTTGAAATCAAAGGTTCACTTTCTACATAAAATGTTTATTTCAGCAAAATCATAATAAAATTGTGGAGTCAGTAAGTTTGAGGATAACATCTTTTTTTTTTTCTTTTTAGAGAGAGAAGGCATGTGGGGTTGGGCCGAGGGAGAGGCGGAGAGAGAGAGAGTCCCAAGCAGGCACCATGCTCAGCATGAATCTCCATGCAGGACTGGGTATCACGACCCTGAGATCCTGACCTGAACCAAAATCAAGAGTTGGGTGCTTAACCAACTGAGCCACCCAGGCACCCCTGAGGATAACCTCTTAAGTTTGTCCATTGCATTTCTGTCATTAGGTGGTACTGTGCTAGGGTAGTACTGAATGGCAGTTTTTAGTCTGATAATCAAAACATACATGCTTTTTTATCCTAAAATTTTTGAGTTTTACTTTATTAGTAGGCATCTTTTGCTAAGAAACAATGACTTAAGAGGCACTTGTGGGGTTTAGTCCGGTTGAGTATCCAACTCCTGGTTTCAGCTCAGGTCATGATCTAAGGGTTGTAAGATTGAGCCCTATTTTGGGCTCCACACTCAGCAAAGAGTCTGCTTGAAATTCTGTTTCTCCCTATCCCTCTGCCTCTCCCCCATTCTCTTTTTTTTTCTCCCCCATTCTCTTATGCACATTCTCTCTCTAAAATAAATAAATAAATCTTTTAAAAAATGACTTACACGATGAAGTTCTTTTTTTTAATTTTTTTATTTATTTATGATAGTCACACACACAGAGAGAGAGAGGCAGAGACACAGGCAGAGGGAGAAGCAGGCTCCATGCCAGGAGCCTGATGTGGGATTCGATCCCGGGTCTCCAGGATCGGGCCCTGGGCCAAAGGCAGGCGCCAAACCGCTGCGCCACCCAGGGATCCCCCGATGAAGTTCTTTGAGGAATAAGATATATAAAATTTTACTTTGTAGATATTTTAACTGAAGCTTATGTTTTGGCTCGTTCATTAGTTCTCCAATTAAGTTTTCTTTACCACATCCAGAGGGGAAAGAGATGTTGGAGTGGAGAAATTGTATCCTATGGGTGTAGTTTCTCAGATACTGACACTTAAGGAAAGTAGGTTTTTAAACTGTTATCATGCTTTTCAAAGCATAATAAAAAAGAAGTTGAGGTTTCTATTTTGATTTATTTATCAAATTGTTTTTACTGGTCTTGAATAACTTGAGTAATTTGTATCATTGTAATATATTCATATTTTTAAGTGTGAATATTTGCCAAGTATGAAGTTCACCTATTTTTAACTATGTTGACTAAGAGCTGTGTGTGTGTACATGTATGTATCAGTTTTCTAGGGCTTCCATAACAAAGTACCATGGACTGGGTCACTTAAACAACAGAAATTTATTTTCTCACAGTTACGGAGGCTAGAAGTCTGAGATCAAGGTGTCATCAGGGTTGATTTCTTCTGTGACCTCTCTCTTTGACTTGCAGAAGATTGTCTTCTTAGCCTTTGTGAGTATTTCCTCTATGCATGTCTGTATCTTAATCTCTTCTCCTGAATACACCAGGCAGATTAGGGCCTACTCTAATGACCTCATCTAACATTAATTACCTCTTTAAAGCCCCAGTCATCAAATATAGTCACTTTTGAGATTAGGACTTCAGCATGAAATTTCCGGAGAGACACAATTCAGTCCATAACTGCGTGTATGTATGTGTGTGTGTGTGTGTGTGTGTGTGTGTGCATGTGTGTGCAAGCACAGAAAACTTGAAGGATATTCTTAAACTTAGCTCTGAAGAAGGGATGAGTTGGGAGGCTAAAGGACAGTAAAAAGGACCTTTCACTTGATATTGTAGATACTTTGGCATTGTTTGATATGCTTTTATTTATTAACTTATTAGAGAGAGAGAGAGAGAGAGAGAGAGAGAAAGAGAGAAGTGAGTGTGCTTATGACCACAGCTGAAGGCAGATACTCAACCACTGAGCCACCCAAGCATCCCTATAATGAAAAATTTTATGTATAAGCTTTTCAAATGATGATCTGGCCTTTTTCGTTTCTTTGTTTTTCCTTCAATATATTATTTAAATTACTTAACATACAGTGCAGTATTAGTTTCAGGAGTAGAATCTCGTGATTCATCACTTAAATATAACACCTAGGG
Source organism: Nyctereutes procyonoides (assembly GCF_905146905.1). NCBI lineage: Eukaryota > Metazoa > Chordata > Mammalia > Carnivora > Canidae > Nyctereutes > Nyctereutes procyonoides. The sequence goes on along the minus strand of NW_026575125.1, from coordinate 57,334,969 downwards.
CTCATCACAAGTGCTCTCCTTAATGCCCATTACCCAGTTACCCCATCCTTCCATCCACCTCCCCTCCAGCAACCCCCAGTTCTCTATAGTTGAGAGTCTCTTATAGTTTCCTTCCCTCTCTGCTTTTATCTTATTTTACTTTTCCTTCCTTTTCCTTATGTTCATCTGTTTTGTTTCTTAAATTCCACATGCGTGAAATCACACAGTATTTACCTTTCTCTCACTGACTTATTTCATTTAGTGTAGTACACTCTAGTTCCATCCATGTCATTGCAAATGGTAAGATTTCATTGTCTTGATAGCTCAGTAATAGTACATTATATGTATATACCCCTCTTCTTTATCCATTCATGAGCTGTTGGACATTTTTGCTCTTTTCATACATTGGCTATTATTGATAGTGCTGCTATAAACATTGGGATGTATGTGCCCCTTCAAATCAGTATATTTCTATCCTTTCTGATAAATACCCAGTTGTGCAATTGCTGGATTGTAGGGTAGTTCTATTTTTAAACTTTTTGAGGAACCTCCATACTTATTTCCAGAGTAGCTATACCAGTTTGTATTCCCACCAACAGTGTAAGAGGGTTCCCCTTTCTCCACATTTTCAACATCTGTTGTTTCCTAAGTTGTTCATTTTAGCCATTCTGACAGGTGTGAGGTAGTATCTCATTGTGGTTTCGATTTGTATTTGCCTGATGATGAATGATGTTGAGCATCTTTTCCTTTTTTTAAGATTTATTTATTCATGAGACAGAGGCAGAGAAAGAGAGAGAGAGAGAGAGAGAGAGAGAGAGAGAGGCAGGCAGATGCTCAACCGCTGAGCCACCCAGGCATCCCTTGAGCATCTTTTCATATGTCTATTACCCATTTGTATGTCCTCTTTGGAGAAATGTCTGTTCAGGTTTTATGCCCATTTCTTAATGGGATTATTATATTTTGGGTGTTGAGTTTGATAAGTTCTTTATAGATTTTGGATATTAGCCCTTTATCCAATATGTCATTTGCAACTATCTTATCCCATTCCACGGGTTGTCTTTTAGTTGTGTTGATTGTTTCCTTTCTGTGCAAAACCTTTTCATCTTGATGAAGTCCCAATAGTTCATTTCTGCTTCTCTTTTTAGTGAGAAGTTGCTATGGCTGAGGTTAAAGAGGTTGCTGCCTATGTTCTCCTCTAGGATTTTGATGGATTCCTGTCTCACATTTAGATCTTTCATCCATTTTGAATTTATTTTTGTGTATCGTGTAACAAAGTGGTCTAGTTTCATTCTTCTGCATGTTGTTCCTGTCCAGTTTTCCCAGCACCATTTGTTGAAGAGACTATCTTTTTTCCATTGGATATCCTTCCTACTTTGTTGCAAATTAGTTGTCCATATAATAGTGGGTCCATTTCTGGGTTCTGTGTTCTGTTCCATTGTCTGTGTGTCTGTTTTTGAGACAATACCATACTATCTTGTAATGCCTCCAGCTCTGGTTTTCTTTTTCAACATTACTTTGGATACTTAGGTCTTTTCTGTTTTTTTTTTTTTTTTCGGGTCAAGAGCTTTTTTTTTAATAAATTAATTTTTTTTAAATTTTTATTTATTTATGAGAGTCACACACAGAGAGAGAAAGAGGCAGAGACATAGGCAGAGGGAGAAGCAGGCTACATGCACCGGGAGCCCACGTGGGATTCGATCCCGGGTCTCCAGGATCGCGCCCTGGGCCAAAGGCAGGCGCTAAACCGCTGCGCCACCCAGGGATCCCCAATAAGTTAATTTTTATTGGTGTTCAATTTACCAACATACAGAATAACACCCAGTGCTCATCCCGTCATTCACCCCCACCCCCTGCCCTCCTCCCCTTCCACCACCCCTAATTCGTTTCCCAGAGTTAGGAGTCTTTATGTTCTGTCTCCCTTTCTGATATTTCCTACCCATTTCTTCTCCCTTCCCTTATATTCCCTTTCACTATTGTTCATATTCCCCAAATGAATGAGAACATACACTGTTAGTCCTTCTCCGATTGACTTACTTCACTCAGCATAATACCCTCCAGTTCCATCCACGTTGAAGCAAATGGTGGGTATTTGTCGTTTCTAATGGCTGAGTAATATTCCATTGTATACATAAACCACATCTTCTTTATCCATTCATCTTTCGATGGACACCGAGGCTCCTTCCACAGTTTGGCTATTGTGGACATTGCTGCTAGAAACATCGGGGGGCGGGTGTCCCGGTGTTTCATTGCATCTGAATCTTTGGGGTAAATCCCTAACAGTGCAATTGCTGGGTCGTAGGGCAGGTCTATTTTTAACTCTTTGAGGAACCTCTACACAGTTTTCCAGAGTGGCTGCACCAGTTCACATTCCGACCAACAGTGGAAGAGGGTTCCCTTTTCTCCTCATCCTCTCCAACATTTGTGGTTTCCTGCCTTGTTAATGTTCCCTATTCTCACTGGTGTGAGGTGGTATCTCATTGTGGTTTTGATTTGTATTTCCCTGATGGCAAGTGATGCGGAGCATTTTCTCATGTGCATGTTGGCCATGTCTATGTCTTCCTCTGTGAGATTTCTCTTCATGTCTTTTGCCCATTTCATGATTGGATTGTTTGTTTCTTTGGTGTTGAGTTTAATAAGTTCTTTATAGATTTTGGAAACTAGCCCTTTATCTGATATGTTATTTGCAAATATCTTCTCCCATTCTGTAGGTTGTCTTTTAGTTTTGTTGACTGTATCCTTTGCTGTGCAAAAGCTTCTTATCTTGATGAAGTCCCAATAGTTCATTTTTGCTTTTGTTTCCTTTGCTTTCGTGGATGTATCTTGCAAGAAGTTACTGTGGCCAAGTTCAAAAAGGGTGTTGCCTGTGTTCTCCTCTAGGATTTTGATGGAATATGGTCTCACATTTAGATCTTTCCTCCATTTTGAGTTTATCTTTGTGTATGGTGCAAGAGAGTGGTCTAGTTTCATTCTTCTGCATCTGGATGTCCAATTTTCCCAGCACCATTTATTGAAGAGACTGTCTTTCTTCCAGTGGATAGTCTTTCCTCCTTTATCGAATATTAGTTGACCATAAAGTTCAGGGTCCACTTCTGGGTTCTCTATTCTGTTCCATTGATCTGTGATTCTGTTTTTGTGCCAGTACCACACTGTCTTGATGACCACAGCTTTGTAGTACAACCTGAAATGTGGCATTGTGATGCCCCCAGATATGGTTTTCTTTTTAAAAATTCCCCTGGCTATTCGGGGTCTTTTCTGATTCCACACAAATCTTAAAATAATTTGTTCTAACTCTCTGAAGAAAGTCCATGGTATTTTGATAGGGATTGCATTAAACGTGCAAATTGCCCTGGGTAACATTGACATTTTCACAATATTAATTCTGCCAATCCATGAGCATGGAATATTTTTCCATCTCTTTGTGTCTTCCTCAATTTCTTTCAGAAGTGTTCTGTAGTTTTTAGGGTATAGATCCTTTACCTCTTTGGTTAGGTTTATTCCTAGGTATCTTATGCCTTTGGGTGCAATTGTAAATGGGATTGACTCCTTAATTTCTCTTTCTTCAGTCTCATTGTTAGTGTATAGAAATGCCATTGATTTCTGGGCATTGATTTTGTATCCTGCCATGCTACCAAATTGCTGTATGAGTTCTAGCAATCTTGGGGTGGAGGCTTTTGGGTTTTCTATGTAGAGTATCATGTCATCGGCGAAGAGGGAGAGTTTGACTTCTTCTTTGCCAATTTGAATGCCTTTAATGTCTTTTTGTTGTCTGATTGCTGAGGCTAGGACTTCCAATACTATGTTGAATAGCAGTGGTGAGAGTGGACATCCCTGTCTTGTTCCTGATCTTAGGGGAAAGGCTCCCAGTGCTTCCCCATTGAGAATGATATTTGCTGTGGGCTTTTCGTAGATGGCTTTTAAGATGTCGAGGAAAGTTCCCTCTATCCCTACACTCTGAAGAGTTTTGATCAGGAATGGAAGCTGTATTTTGTCAAATGCTTTCTCTGCATCTAATGAGAGGATCATATGGTTCTTGGTTTTTCTCTTGCTGATATGATGAATCACATTGATTGTTTTAGGAGTGTTGAACCAGCCTTGTGTCCCGGGGATAAATCCTACTTGGTCATGGTGAATAATTTTCTTAATGTGTTGTTGGATCCTATTGGCTAGTATCTTGTTGAGAATTTTTGCATCCATGTTCATCAGGGATATTGGTCTGTAATTCTCCTTTTTGGTGGGGTCTTTGTCTGGTTTTGGAATTAAGGTGATGCTGGCCTCAAAGAACGAATCTGGAAGTACTCCATCTCTTTCTATCTTTCCAAACAGCTTTAGTAGAATAGGTATGATTTCTTCTTTAAACGTTTGATAGAATTCCCCTGGGAAGCCATCTGGCCCTGGACTCTTGTGTCTTGGGAGGTTTTTGATGACTGCTTCAATTTCCTCCCTGGTGATTGGCCTGTTCAGGTTTTCTATTTCTTCCTGTTCCAGTTTTGGTAGTTTGTGGCTTTCCAGGAATGTGTCCATTTCTTCTAGATTGCCTAATTTATTGGCATATAGGTGTTCATAACATGTTTTAAAATCGTTTGTATTTCCTTGGTGTTGGTAGTGATCTCTCCTTTCTCATTCATTAATTTATTAATTAGAGTCTTCCCTCTCTTCTTTTTAATAAGGTTGGCTAATGGTTTATCTATCTTATTAATTCTTTCAAAGAACCAACTCCTGGTTCTATTGGTCTGTCCACAGTTCTTCTGGTCTCAATTTCGTTGAGTTCTGCTCGAATTTTAATTAACTCTCTTCTTCTGTTGGGTGTCGGGTCGATTTGCTGTTTTTTCTCTAGTTCCTTTATGTGTAAGGTTAGCTTTTGTATTTGAGTTCTTTCCAGTTTTTGAATGGATGCTTATATTGCGATGTATTTCCCCCTTAGGACTGGTTTTGCTGCATCCCAAAGATTTTGAGCAGTTGTATCTTCATTCTCATTAGTTTAGATGAATCTTTTTAATTCTTCCTTAATTTCCTGATTGACCCTTTCATCTTTCAGCAGGATGGTCCTTAACCTCCACGTGTTTGAAGTCCTTCCAAACTTCTTGTTGTGATTTAGTTATAATTTCAAGGCATTATGTTCTGAGAATATGCAGGGGACGATCCCAATCTTTTGGTATCGGTTCAGACCTGATTTGTGACCCAGTATGTGGTCTATTCTGGAGAAAGTTCCATGTGCACTTGAGAAGAATGTGTATTCAGTTGAGTTTGGATGTAAAGTTCTGTAGATATCTGTGAAATCCATGTGGTCCAGTGTATCATTTAAAGCTCTCATTTCTTTGGAGATGTTGTGCTTAGAAGACCTATTGAGGGTAGAAAGAGCTAGATTGAAGTCACCAAGTATAAGTGTATTATTATCTAAGTATTTCTTCACTTTGGTTAAAGTTGGTTTAAGTATTTGGCAGCTCCCACATTCGGGGCATATATATTGACGATTGTTAAGTCCTCTTGTTGGGTAGATGCTTTAAGTATGAGATAGTGTCCCTCTTCGTCTCTCACTGTAGTCTTCGGGGGTAAATTTTAGTTTATCTGATATAAGGATGGCCACCCCTGCTTTCTTTTGAGAACCATTGAATGGTAAATGGTTCTCCAACCTTTTATTTTCAGGTTGTAGGTGTCCTTCTGTCTAAAATGAGTCTCTTGTAGACAGCAAATAGATGGGTCCTGCTTTTTTATCCAGTCTGAAACCCTGCGCCTTTTGATGGGGTCATTAAGCCCGTTCACGTTCAGAGTTACTATTGACAGATATGAGTTTAGTGTCATCATGATATCTATTTAGTCCTTGTTTCTGTGGATTGTTCCACTGAACTTCTTCTTAAAGGGGAATTTTAAAAGTCCCCCTTAAAATTTCTTGCAGAGCTGGTTTTGAGGTCACATATTCTTTCAGTTCCTGTCTGTCTTGGAAGCTCTTTATCTCTCCTTCCATTTTGAATGAGAGCCTTGCTGGATAAAGTATTCTTGGTTGCATGTTCTTCTCATTTAGGACCCTGAATATATCCTACCAGCCCTTTCTGGCCTGCCAGGTCTCTGTGGAGAGGTCTGCTATTCGCCTAATACTCCTCCCCATAAAAGTCAGGGATTTCTCGTCTCTTGCTGCTTTAAGGATCTTCTGTTTATTGGGAATTTGCAAGCTTCACTATTCAATGTCGAGGTGTTGAATGGTTTTTATTGATTTTAGGGGGGATCTCTCTGTTTCCTGGATCTGAATGCCTGTTTCCCTTCCCAGATTGGGAAAGTTTTCAGCTAGGATTTGTTCACATACATATTCTGGCCCCCTGGCCCTTTCGGTGCCCTCGGGAACTCCAATTAATCGTAGGTTTTTCTTCCTTAGGCTGTCATTTATTTCCCTTAATCTGTCTTCATGGTCTTTTAATTGTCTCTTTTTTCCTCAGTTTCCCTCTTTGCCATTAACTTGTCTTCTATGTCACTCACTTGTTCTTCCACCTCGTTAACCCTTGTCGTTAGGACTTCTAGTTTGGATTGCATCTCATTCAATTGATTTTTAATTTCTGCCTGATTGGATCTAAATTCTGCAGTCATGAAGTCTCGTGAGCCTTAATGCTTTTTTCTAGAGCCACCAGTATCTGTATAATAGTGCTTCTGAATTGGCTTTCCGACATTGAATTGTAATCCAGATTTTGTAACTCTGTGGGAGAGAGGACTGTTTCTTTCTTTTGAGGTGAGGTTTTCCTTCTAGTCATTTTGCTCAGTGCAGAGTTGCCAAAAACAAGTTGTATTGGGAAAAGGAGAAAAAGAGAGAGAAGGAAAGAAAAGAGAAAAAGAAAAAAGAAAAAGAAGAAAAAAAAGGGAAAAAGAGAAGAAAAAGAGAAAGAAAAAGAAAGAAAGGTATAAAAAAAAGGGGGTGGCGGAAGCAATCAGAAATCAAAAAGAAAAAAAAAGAAAAAAAAAAAACCAAAAACACGGGGGAGTATCTTCTGATTCTGTATACTTTAAGTCCCTTGACTTCCCCTGGAACTGGTCCGTCTAGCTGGTCTTCTGGGGGAGGGGCCTGCTGTGCTGATTTTCAGGTGTTAGCACTTGGGGGAGCTGCTCTGCCTCCTGCCTGCTGCAGGGCTCAGTGGGGGGTTGTTTACCCCGTGAGGCCCCACGAGGAACAGCCACAGTGGCTATGGCAGCTCTGGAGACCTGGATTAAGCTCCCACAATAACTTCGGGGCTCTCTGTCCGCAGGGCCTGAAGGCTCCGGGGCCGGGCCGTTGATCTGCTCAGCTCCGGGCAGGAGCATCATTGCTGTCCTGGGCCCTCCGGGCCTCTGCCTTTCCCGGGGGGAGGCCGAATCCTGGGCTGTGTCCCGGAGCCCTGTGCTCCGGTGCCTGCGCTGTTGGATTCGGGCTCCCGGCCGCGCAGCCCCCTCGGCGCATAGCCGCTCCTGAGCCCCTCCGAGCTGCCCCGGGCCGCGCAGCCCCCTCCCCAGAGCCGCCGCCCGAGCCCCTCCGAGCTGCTCCGGGTCCCGCCGTGTGCTCTGCAGCCCTTAGGGAGCTCGGTGCACTCTCCTGGGCGGGCAGGTGTCTGTTAGTGTCCCAGGGAGCCCGAGGGCATCCCCGCCCTCCTGGGTCCTGCTCTAACTCCCTGCGGGGCGCCTTTCTGCCAGGGAAGGTTGGTGAAGCTCCTGCTCCTCCGGGACGGGGCTCTCCTGTCCTGGGGACACTCGCCCCTGCCTCAGCCCGGCTCCTCGTGGGGCCCCGGCTCCTCGCGGGGCTCCTCCCCCTCGGAGTCCTTTTGTTTCTTTATTTCTTTTTCCCCGTCTTCCTACCTTGATAGAAGCGCAAACTCTTCTCACTGTAGCATTCCAGCTGTTCTCTCTTTAAATCTCAGGCCAAATTCGTAGATTTTCAGGATGATTTGAAGGTTATCTAGGTAATTTGGTGGGGACGGGTGATTTGGGGACCCTACTCTTCTGCCATCTTGCCCCTCCCTCTTTTCTGGTTTAATACAAATTTTAGAATTGTTTCTTCTAATTCTGTGAAAAATGCTGGTATAATTTGATCAGGATTGCATTACATGTGTACATTGCTTTGGGTACTATAGACATTTTGAGAATATATTTTTCTTCTAATCCTTGAGCATGGAATGTTTTTCCATTTCTTTGTCTTCTTGAGTTTCTTAAGTGTTCTATAGTTTTCAGAATACAGATCTTTTACCTCTTTGATTACATTTATTCCTAGGCATCTTACGGTTTTTGGTGCAATTGTAAATGGGATCGATTACTTGATTTCTCTTTATGCTGCTTCATTATTGTTGTAGAGATATACAACAGATTTCTGTATGTTGATTTTATATCCTGTGACTTTGCTGAATTCATGTATCAGTGCTTGTACTCTTCTGGTGGTGTGTCTCAGGTTTTTTACATAGAATATCAAGTTGCCTATGGAGAGTGAAAGTTTGAATTCTTCCTTGCAGATTTGGATGCCTTTTATTTCCTTGTGTTGTCTGATTGCTGAGGCTAGGACTTCCAATATGTTGAACAACAGTGGTGAGAGTGGACATCCCTTTCTTGTTTCTGACCTTAGGAGAAAAACTCTCAGGTTTTCCTCTATTGAGGATGATATTAGCTGTGGGTCTTTCATATGATGTGGGTCCTTTATGATGTTGAGGTATGTTCCCTCTATTCCTACATGGTGTAGGATTCTTATCAAGGAAGGATTCTGTATTTTGTCAAATGCTTTTTCTGCATTTACTGAAAGGATCATATGGTTCTTGTCCATTCTTTTATTAATGTGGTGTGGGATCCCTGGGTGGCGCAGCGGTTTAGCGCCTGTCTTTGGCCCGGGGCGTGATCCTGGAGACCCGGGATCGAATCCCACGTCGGGCTCCCGGTGCATGGAGCCTGCTTCTCCCTCTGCCTATGTTTCTGACTCTCTCTCTCTCTCTCTCTTTCTCTCACTGTGTGCCTATCATAAATAAATAAAATAAAAAAAATAAAGATTTATTAATGTGGTGTATCACAATGATTGATTTGAGAGTGTTGAACCACAGTTGCAGCCCAGGAATAAATCCCACTTGATCGTGGTGAGTAATCCTTTTCATGTACTATTAGATCGTATTAAGTAGTATCTTGGTGAGAATTTTTGCATCCATGTTCATCAAGGATATTGGTCTGTAATTCTTTTTGGTAGGATCTTTGCCTGGTTTGGGGATCAAGGTAATGCTGGCATTATAGAATGAGTTTGGAAGTTTTCCTTCCATTTCTATTTTTTGGAATAGCTTCAGGAAAATAGTTATGAATTTTTCTTTAAATATTTATCTCTTTAAATAGAATTCCTCTGGGAGGCCATCTGGTCCTGGACTCTGGTTTCTTGGGTTTTTAAAGACTGATTCAATTTCTTTGCTGTTTATGGGTCAATTCAGGTATTCTATTTCTACCTGTTTCAGATTTGTTAGTTTGTATGTTTCTAGGAATCTATACATTCCTTCCAGATTGCCTAAGATGTTGGCATAAAATTGCTCATAATATTCTCTTATACTTTTTGTATCTCGGAGGTGTTGGTTGTGATCTCTTTCATTCATGATTTTATTTGGGTCCTTTTTTTCTTTTTGATAAGTCTGGCTAGGGGTTTATCAATCTACTAATTCTTTTGAAGAACCAGCTCCTACTTTTGTTGATCTGTTCTTTTTTAAATATTTCTATATCTTTTTTCTGCTTTAATCTTAATTATTTACATCTTTCTCCTGGAGTTAGGTTTTATTTGCTGTTCTTTTTCCAGCTCTTTTAGGTATAAAGTTGAGTTGTGCATTTGAGAGTTTTTTTGTTTCTTGAGGAAGTCCTTTATTGCTGTATACCTCTCTCATAGGACCACCTTTGCTACATGCAACAAGTTTTGGACTGTAATGTTTACATTTTCATTTGCTTCCTTGTATTTATAAATTCTTTTTTTCATTTCCTTACTAATCTATTCATTGTTTAGTAGGATGTTCTTTAACATCCATGTATTTTTGGTCTTTCCAAATTTTTTCTTGTGGTTGACTTCAAGCTTCATAGTCTTGTGGCCTGAAAATATGCATGGTGATCTCAGTCTTTTTGTACTTGTTGAGACTTTGTTTGTGACGCGGTATTTTATGTGTTCTGGAGAGTGTTCCATGTGTATTCAAAAAGAATGTGTAATCTCCTACTTAGGATGAAATTCTCTGAATATATCTGTTAAGTTCATCTGGTCCATTGTGTCATTTAAAGCCATTGTTTCCTTGCTGATCTTCTGCTTCAATGATCTGTCCTTTGCTATGTTAACATGCCCTACTATTATTGTATTATCAATGTGTTTTTCTAAGTTCTTTATTAATTGATTTATATATTTTGGTGCTCTCAGGTTGAGGCATAAATGTTTACAATTGTTGGATATTCTTGTTGAATAGACCCTTTTATTATGATAGTGTCCTTCTTCATTTCTTTTTTTTTTAAAGATTTTATTTATTTATTCACGAGAGACCCAGAGAGAGAGAGGCAGAGACACAGGCAGAGGGAGAAGCTGGCTCCATGCAGAGAGCCCAATGCGGGACTTGATCCTGGGACACCGGGATCATGCCCTGAGCCAAAGGCAGATGCTCAGCTGCTGAGCCACCCAGTTGTCCCTCCTTCTTCATTTCTTATTACAGTCTTTGGTTTAAAATCTAGGTTGTCTGATACAAGATATGGCTACTCCAGCTTTCTTTTGATGTCCGTTAGCATGATAAATGGTTCTCCATCCCCTCACTTTCAATCTGGAGGTCTTTGGGTCCAAAATGATTCTTTTCTAAGCAGCATGTAGATAGATATTGCTTTTTTTAAAAAAATCTGTTCTGATACCCTGTATCTTTTCATTGTATTGTTGAGTCCATTTACATTCAGAGTAATTATTGATAGATATGAACTTATTGCCATTGTATTACCAGTAAAGTCACTGTTCCTGTAGATTTTCTCTGTTCTTTCTAGACTTTGTTGCTTTTGATATCCCTTTCCTGCTCAAGGATCTCCTTTGTTATTTCTTCTACAGCTGGTTTAGTGTTTATGAACTCCTTTAGTTTTTGCTTGTCTTGGCAACTCTATCTCTTTGCTGATCTGAATGACAGCCTTGCTGGATATAGTATTTTTGGCTGCATATTTCTGCATTTAGCATGTTGAATATATCATGCTACCGCTTTCTGCCTTGCCACGTTTCCATAGATAAGTCTGCTGCTAATCTTCTGTATCTAACCTTTTGGGTTAAGGACTTTTTGTTCATAGCTTCTTTCAGAATTCTCTCTTTATATTTATATTTTGCAAGTTTCATTTTGATACATCTTGGTATTTTTATAGGTCACAAAATTCTTTAACATTTTATTTCTTCCTTTTCCTATTTGATGCATGGTTTTCACCAGGCCCCCCCCCCCGCCCCCCCCCCCCAAAAAAAAAGACTCTGTTGCTTAGAGCTACACTCCTCAGTATAGGAGACATTAGCTACATGTGGCTATTTAAATGTCAATTCAAGTTAATTAAATTAAAATAAAATAAACTTAATAGTTTAGTCACACTAGACACATTTCAAGTGCTCAATACCAACATGTGACTAAATGGCTATTGTATTTGACTACACAGATATAGAACATTTCTATTATCATAGAAAGGTCTGCTGGACATGGCTGGCCTAGGAAATGATTTTAATGAGGGGATCATATTATCAGATTTGTTTTAGGAATATGATTCTGGTTGCAGTTTGAAGGATAGTTTGAAAATTAGTGATTGGTGTTATAGAGATCAGTTAGGAGGATACTGAAGTAATGTAGAAGTGATAAGTGCCCCTACTGCCTGTCATAAGGAATATTGTCAGGATTTGCCACCAAACATTCTTGTATTGTGACATTATTTTGAATTTTTTAAAAAGATTTTATTTATTTATTCATGAGAGACCCAGAGAGAGAGAAGCAGAGACATAGGCAGAGGGAGAAGCAGACTCCATGCAGGAAGCCCAGTGTGGGACTCAGTCCTGGGACTCCAGGGTCACGCCCTGAGCCAAAGGCAGATGCTCAACTGCTGACCCACCCAGGTGTCCCAAATTTTGAAATATTTTTAAAGATAATGAAAGGTTTTGAAGCTGGAGAGTGTCACTTCGCCTTAGCTTCTTTTCTCAATCTCAGGATTTTTAAGCTACACAAATAAGCATTTGAATAAGACTTCAGCTGTCTCCCACTGTTCTGAGGCAGATCAAGTGAACCATGAAGTGCTTTAAATTTTGCTATTACAATTTTTGCCTATGGTTCTGTAATAAAAGCCCGTCTTGTAATCAATTTTGTGGGGACTGCCTATAGAACTTATGTGGGTAAACTACTATAACTTCTGTTTTGAACGCTCTTCAAGCGTCCAGTTACACCTTAGCTAATTAGTGACAGAATTGACACTATAACCCAAGGTTTTTCATTCATCTCTTTCCCCCTTCATCTTATTAGCTCTATTTTCACAACTCGAATGGATAAATTTTACTTCTTATTTCAGACCATTTGTGCAATTATACTCTGCTGCATTGATGAATAGCTAGAGTAAATCTATTTAAATAAAACTATAATAAAATATCTTGTAAATGAATTCTTGTATGTTATTAATTTAGAATATTGAGATACATTCAGAAGTAGCAAAACCATACCACACTGAGGTTTTAGAGTTTACCACAAAAGCTCTACATTTACAAAAAATATGTCATCATCTTCAGACAGTGCTTTAAGAAACATATATTGGGTACTTGCCATTTGGCAGACATTTGTATAAGGCACTGGAGCTACAATCACGAGTGATGTATAAGTCTTTGTCCTCCAGGAAATCACAATTTAGAGGAGAAAACATAACCAACGATTCAAATAAGGTGTGGTAAGTGCCTTCATAGGGGTTATGTGCAGGATTATATGGGAGCCCAGATGCAGAGAACCACCCTCACCCTAGAGAGGTCAGGGAAGACTTTCCACAGAATTTACAGATGATTATTTTTTTAATAATAAATTTATTTTTTATTGGTGTTCAATTTGCCAACATACAGAATAACACCCAGTGCTCATCCCGTCAAGTGCCCCCCTCAGTGCCCGTCATCCATTCACCCCCAACCCCCGCCCTCCTCCCCTTCCATCACCCCTAGTTCGTTTCCCAGAGTTAGAAGTCTTTATGTTCTGTCTCCCTTTCTGATATTTCCCACACATTTCTTCTCCCTTCCCTTCTATTCCCTTTCACTATTATTTATATTCCCCAAATGAATGAGAACATACAATGTTTGTCCTTCTCCGATTGACTTACTTCACTCAGCATAACACCCTCCAGTTCCATCCACGTTGAAGCAAATGGTGGGTATTTGTCGTTTCTAATGGCTGAGTAATATTCCATTGTATACATAAACCACATCTTCTTTATCCATTCATCTTTCGATGGACACCGAGGCTCCTTCCACAGTTTGGCTATTGTGGACATTGCTACTATAAACATTGGGGTGCAGGTGTCCCGGCGTTTCATTGCATCTGCATCTTTGGGGTAAATCCCCAACAGTGCAATTGCTGGGTCATAGGGCAGGTCTATTTTGAACGCTTTGAGGAACCTCCACACAGTTTTCCAGAGTGGCTGCACCAGTTCACATTCCGACCAACAGTGGAAGAGGGTTCCCTTTTCTCCGCATCCTCTCCAACATTTGTGGTTTCCTGCCTTGTTAATTTTCCACATTCTCACTGGTGTGAGGTGGTATCTAATTGTGGTTTTGATTTGTATTTCCCTGATGGCAAGTGATGCAGAGCATTTTCTCATGTGCGTGTTGGCCATGTCTATGTCTTCCTCTGTGAGATTTCTCTTCATGTCTTTTGCCCATTTCATGATTGGATTGTTTGTTTCTTTGGTGTTGAGTTTAATAAGTTCTTTATAGATCTTGGAAACTAGCCCTTTATCTGATATGTTATTTGCAAATATCTTCTCCCATTCTGTAGGTTGTCTTTTAGTTTTGTTGACTGTATCCTTTGCTGTGCAAAAGCTTCTTATCTTGATGAAGTCCCAATAGTTCATTTTTGCTTTTGTTTCCTTTGCTTTCGTGGATGTATCTTGCAAGAAGTTACTGTGGCCAAGTTCAAAAAGGGTGTTGCCTGTGTTCTCCTCTAGGATTTTGATGGAATATGGTCTCACATTTAGACCTTTCCTCCATTTTGAGTTTATCTTTGTGTATGGTGCAAGAGAGTGGTCTAGTTTCATTCTTCTGCATGTGGATGTCCAATTTTCCCAGCACCATTTATTGAAGAGACTGTCTTTCTTCCAGTGGATAGTCTTTCCTCCTTTATCGAATATTAGTTGACCATAAAGTTCAGGGTCCACTTCTGGATTCTCCTGGATTCTCTCTTCTGTTCCATTGATCTATGATTCTGTTTTTGTGCCAGTACCACACTGTCTTGATGACCACAGCTTTGTAGTACAACCTGAAATGTGGCATTGTGATGCCCCCAGCTATGGTTTTCTTTTTAAAAATTCCCCTGGCTATTCGGGGTCTTTTCTGATTCCACACAAATCTTAAAATAATTTGTTCTAACTCTCTGAAGAAAGTCCATGGTATTTTGATAGGGATTGCATTAAACGTGTAAATTGCCCTGGGTAACATTGACATTTTCACAATATTAATTATAGATGATTATTGAAGGATTTGTTTGTAGCTCTTGGTTTGGTGGATGAATGAGGACAAAGGGGTATTTTAGGGTAAAAGATACTAAATGACATGTCTTCTTTGGAGAAGCTGTAGTTTGGAGGTGGACAAGACTGAAGTAGACATTTGGTTTGGATGGAACATTTAGAGGGTTTACTGTTAATGGAGATAAGGGATGATGACCTTGACTAAGGCTATGACTGATTATAGAGCTATTTAGGAGGTAAAGTTGATAGGAGTTATGAATGGTTTGATGCAGAGGATAAAGAACAAATAAAGATTAGTGAATAGTTCCTAGTATCTGGCTTAGGCACCTGGGTGGATAGTGATGCTGTTAACTAAGATTGGGAGAGGCAAATTTGAGGGGTTGGAGATGATAGTCCCTAATGTACACAGCATACCAGCTGAACCATTTTGTATTTTTACCAGTAGTGTGTAGAGGTTCCAATTTCTTTATATCACTTCCAAGATGCCCTATTTTTGTTATTTTTTGTTTGGTTGTTTTTTGTATTTTTGGTATAGCCATCCTTGTGAATGTGAATAGATACCTTATGGTGGTTTTGATATGCAGTTCCCTAATGACTAATGATGTTGAGAATAATTTCATGTGTTTGTTGGCCATTTGTATATCCATTGCCAAATTTGAGGTAATAGGAATTTCCTCCTATGTTTTCTTTTAAGAGTTTTATTGTTTTAGCTTTTCTATTTTGGTCATTGATCCAATTTTGGGTTGACTTTTTGAATGTGATTTGAGGTGGGGGTCCAACTTCATTCTTTTGTATGTTAATATCCATTTGTACTAGAACCATTTGTTGAGGAGACTTCTCTTTCCCCATGGAATGAACTTGGCACCCTTGTCAAAAAAATCAATTGCCATAGTTGTATGGGTGTATTTCTGGACTCTAAATTCTGTTCCACTAGTCTATATGTATATCCTTAAGTCACCACCACACTTTCAATTATTTTATTTTTGTAGTCAGCTTTTCAGGAAGTGTGTGTCCTCTAACTCCCCCAATCCCTTTTGTCTTTTTCTCGCCTAATTGCTCTAGCTAGGACTTCCAGTAGAATATTGAGTAGCAGTAGTGAAAACTGTTGCCCATATCTTGTTCCTGATCTTAAGGGGGTACATTGAGTTTTTCACCATTGAGTATAATGTTAGGTATGATTTTTACATATTTTATCATGTTGAAGAAATTTCTTTCTATTCCTAGTTCTCTGAGTGTTTTTATCACAAAAGGATGTTGGGTTTGTCAAGTGCTTTTTCTTCATAAATTGAGATGATAGTATGACTTTAAATTTCTTTTTAACTTTTAAAATGGTTTATTGGGATTTTTAAAATTTTAATTCCAGTATAGTTAACATACACTGTTATATTAGTTTCACGTGTACAATAAAGTGATACAACTATCCCATCCATCACCCAGTCCTCTAAAAAACTGTTTTAAGTAATCGCTTTTATTAAGTGGCTAAGTAAACATCTTTCCAAAAAATAGATAAAATTGTTCATTGGAATCTTGTCTCTTCCCCCGCTTTACTCCCTTGCTTAAAAGTAATCAGCAGCTTCACATTGTTCAAAGTTCAAGTCAGAAGTCACTGACATCACTCCAAGAGCCTTGCAACAGGTGCCCCTCCAGTTGCCTCTGTAGCCTCTCCTGTGGGCCATATCAGCCTGGCGTTTGCCCTTAGGACTTGCCAAACTCTATTCTGCCTTGGAGTATTCATCGAAGCTCTCTTGCTACCTGGATTCCAATATATTCTTCATTACAGCGTTTTGTTCATGACATTTTTCTCACTTCCTAGACATTTTTAAGTGTCAACTTATTTACTTCTGTACTGTGTTTGCCAGACTAAAATTTCTTGAGGGCAAGGCAATTCCTTTTTCATTCCCCACTGTGCCTTGTACCTGCCTGGCATGTAGTTGATGTGGTGTTTATTTATGTAAATATACAGTGAATAAAGGAATGAATCAGTAAATCAGAGAGTATTGAGGAATACTCAGATATTGCACCTAATGATTCTTCATGCGTTGTATATAGCAGGGATTCTAAAATGTTGCCACATATTAGAATTACCTGCGTAGCTTTTAAAAATGTATACTCTCAGTATACATTTTAAATCTTATACCTGTTATAACAGTTGGGGTTGAGAGCCAAAAAGCAGTAGTTTTTATTTTTAAATTGTTTTACACTTAATTTTTTAAGTTTTTATTTTAATTTCAATTAGTTTACATACACTATTATATTAATTTCAGGTGTACAGTATGGTAATGTAACACTTCTATACAACATCTAGTGCTCATCAAATCAAGTGTACTCCTTAATCCCCATCACCTATTTATCCCATCTCCCAACATCTCTCCCCTCAAGGTAACCATCAGGTTGTTCTCTTGCTTCGTCTCTCATTTTTCCCCCTTGGCTTGTTTTGTTTCTTAAATTCCACATGAGTGAAATCATGGCGTTTGTCTTTCTCTGACTTATTTTGCTTAGAAAAATACTCTCTACCGCCATCTATGTCATTGGAAATGGCAAGATTTCATTTTTTTTTATGGCTGAGTAATAATAGTCTATTCTGTATATATATGTATACCACATCTTTATCCATTCATGAATTAATGGACTGCTTCAGTCCATCAGAATTGATGTGGACTGCTTCCATATTATTTTGGCTATTGTAAATAATGTTGCTATAAACATAAGTGCATATATCCCTTTGAAATAGTGTTCTTATGCCTTTGGGTAAATACCCAGCAGTGCAATTGTTGGATCATAAGGTAGTTGTATTTTTAACTTTTTGAAGAATCTCTGTATTGTTTTCCACAGTGGCTTACGAGTTTGCATTCCTACCAGTAGTGCAAGAGGCTTCCTCTTTTCCCATATCCTCGCCAATACCTGTTGTTTCTTGTGCTGTTAATTTTAGGCATTCTGATAGGTGTGAAGTAGTATCTCATCATTGTTTTGATTTGTATTTCTTTGGTGAGGAGTGATCTTGAGCATCATTTCATGTGTCTGTTAGCCATCTGGATGTCTTCTTTCGAAAAGTTTCTATTCATGTCTTCTGCCCATTTCTTAACTGGATTATTTGGGGTTTTTCTGGGGGTGTTGAGTTTGATAATTTCTTTATATATTTTGGGTACTAACCCTTTATCAGATATGTCATTTGCAAATATCTTCTCTCCCTCTATAGGCTGCTTTTTAGTTTTGTTGATTGTTTCCTTCATTGTAAAGAACTTGCTTATTTTTACGAAGTCCCGATAGTTCATTTTTGCTTTTGTTTCCCGTGCCTGTGATGATGTGTCTAGTAAGAAATTGCTATGACCAAGGTAATAGAAATTTCTGCCTGTGTTCTCCTCTAGGATTTTGATGGCTTCCTATCTCACATTAAGTTATTTCATCCATTTTGAATTCATTTTTGTGTATGGTGTAAGAAAGTGATTCAGTTTCATTCTTCTGCATGTTGCTGTTCAGTTTTCCCAACACCATTTGTTGAAGAGACCATCTTTTTTCCGTTGGATATTCTTTCCTGCTTTGTCAAAGATTAGGTAACCTTGTAGTTGTGGTTACAATTCTGGGTTCTCTCTTTTGTTCCATTGATGAATCTTCATTACTTTACATTTAACGGATGAATGTGTCCGTTTTTCTGCCCATACCATTCTGTCTTGATGACTACAGCTTTGTAATGTAGCTTGAAATATGCAATCATGATGCCTCCAGGTTTTCTTTTTTAGAATTGCTTTGGCTATTTAGGGTCTTTTGTGGTTCCATACAAATTGTAGGATTGTTCTAGTTTTGTGAAAAATGCTGGTGATATTTTGATAGGAATTACATTAAATGTGTAAATGCTTTGTGTAGTGTAGACATTTTAACAATACTTATTCTTCCAGTACATGAACATGGAATGCTTTTCCATTTTTTTGGTGTCCTCTTCAATGTCTTTCATAAATGCTTTATAGTTTTCAGAGTAAATATCTTTTACCTAGGTTTATTCCTAGATATCTTAATGTTCTTGGTGCAATTGCAAATGGGATTGATTTCTTGGTTTCTTTGTTGCTTCATTATTGGTGCATAGAAATGCAACAGATTTCTGCATATTGATTTTATATCCTGCAGCTTTGCTGAATTCATGTATTAGTTTTAGCAATATTTTGGTGGAACCTTTAGGGTTTTCTACATAGAGTATCATGTTGTCTGCAAGTAGTGAGTTTGATATCTTCCTTACCGATTTGGATGCCTTTTCTTTCTTAGTGTTGTCTGATTGCTGAGCCTAAGACTTCCAGTAGTATATTAAGTAGTAATGGTGAGAGTGGACATCCCTGTCTTGTTCCTGACTATACGGTAAAGGCTCTCAGTTTTTTTTTCCATTGATGATGATAGTAGCTGTGGGTCTTTCATAAATGGCTTTTATGGTGTTGAGGTGTTCTGTATATCCATTCACTTTTTTGAGGGTCCATGTGTTTGAGGTGTTTCCAAATTTTTTCTTCTGGTTAACTTTCATAACTTTGTGGTCTGAAAATATGCATGGTATGATCTCAGTCTTTTTGTACTTGTTGAGGGCTAGTTTGTGACCCAGTATGTGATCTGTTCTGAAGAATGTTCCGTGTGCACTGAAAAAGAATGTGTACTGGGTTGCTTTAGAATGAAATGTTCTGAATTTAAGTCCATCCAGTCTGATGTGTCATTTAATGCCATTATTTCCTTGTTGATTTTCTGTTTAAATGATCTGTCTATTGCTGTAAGTGGGGTGTTTAAGTACACTGTTATTATTGTATTATTATCAGTATCTTTATGTTTATTTATTTATTTATATATTTGTGTACTACCAAGCTGGGTATATATTTACAATTGTTAGATCTTCTTGATGTATAGACCCCTTAATTATGATATAATGCCCTTTATCTCTTGTTGCAATCTTTGTTTTAAAATCTAGTGTAGCTGACATACACATGGCTGCTCTCTGGCTTTCTTTTGATGTCCATTTGCATGATAGATGGTTCTCCATCCCCTCACTTTCAATGTTCAGATGCTTTAGGCCTAAAATGCATCTTTTGTAAAGGAAGCATGTAGATCTTTTTTCTATACATTCTGATACCATATGCCTTTTGGTTGGAGCATGTAGTCTCTTTATACTCAGTGATTATTGAAAGATAAGAATTTAGTGTCATTGTGTTATCTGTCAAGTTGGTGTTTCTGGTGATGTTCTCTGGTCCTTTCTAGTCTTTCTTGCTTTTGGTCTTTTTTCCCCACTCACAGAGTTCCCCTCAGAATTTTCTTGCAGAGATGGTTTAATGGTCACAAACTTCTTTAGTTTGTGTTTGGGAAACTCTTTTTCTCCTATTCTGAATGACAGCCTTGCTGGATAAGGAATTCTTGGTCGCATATTTTTTCCATTCAGCAATTTAAATATATCCTTCCATTGCCTTCTGGCCTGCCAAGATTCTGTGGAGAGATCTGCTGCAGTCTGATCTGTCTTGTGGGTTAAGGCCTTTTCTTTTCCTTTCTGCTATCAGGATTCTTTCTTTGTGTATTTTGTAAATTTGACTATCATATGCCTTGGCGATGGTTGACTTATGTTGAATTTAATGGGAGTTTTTTGTGTTTCTTAGATTTTGATGGCTGTATCCTTCCCCAGATTAGGGGAGTTTTTAGCTACAATTTGCTCAAATAAACTTCTGCCCCTTTTTCTCTCTCTTCATCTTCTGAGATTCCTATGCTACAGATATTACTCTGTTTTAGTAAGTCACTGAGTTCCCTATGTCTCCTGCCATGATCTGTTGATCACCACTGTTTACCTCTTCTTTTCAACTTCATTATTTTCTATAATTTTATTTTCTGTATCACTGATTTGTTTCTCTGCTTTGTCCATTCTCCTTTTTTATGGTATCCATTTGGTTCTGTATCAGTGATGGCAATTTTAATTTTGGCCTGACTAGATTTTAGTTCTTTTATCTCTGCAGTAAGAGAGTATTTAGTGTTTTCTATGCTTTTCTCAAGCCCAGCTAGTATTGTTGTAATTGTTTTAAGTTCTATTTCAGACATCTTATATCTGTATTGATTAAATCTCTGGCCATTATTTCTTCCTTTTCTTTCTTTTGGGGTGAATTTCTCTGTCTTGTCATTTTGGAGGAAAAAAGTAATGATAGAAATAATAAAAAAATTAAAGATTGAAAAAAATTAAAAATTAAAATAAAATAAGATAGAATAAATAAAGGAAGCTAGATCCTAGGTATATTTTGGTCTGCTTGTTATGAGAAGCCTGTTACAAAAAAGGTAGAAAGAGAAGAAAAAGAAAAAAAAAATGAAAAATTAAAATATATATAAAATAAAAAATATAAAAAAACTTGTATTCAGAAAAGGAAACGAAAGACAAAAACAACAACAAAAAAAGGAAACAAATGACAAAATAACCCCAGAGGAAGCTAGATCCTGTTTCTCCTAGAATTGAAGCTTTCCAGCACTCTAAAATCAGCAGACTTGGGACAGTCCAGATGGCTTAGTGGTTTAGCGCCACCTTCATCCCAGGGTGTGATCCTGGAGATTCCGGATCGAGTCCCACATCAGGCTCCTTGCATGGAGCCTGCTTCTCCCTCTGCCTGCGTCTCTGCCTCTCTCTCTCTCTCTCTCTCTCTCTCTCTCTCTGTCTCATAAATAAATAAAATCTTTAAAAAATAAAAATAAAATCAGACTTGAAGTGGGTGGAGGGTTTGTGCTGGATTTTTTGGGGAGGGACCTATTTCCATGATTCTCAAGTGGAATTCCTCTCGTGGAGTGTGCCTGCAGGGCAGGTGGAGGGGGTGGGGCTAGGTATAGTGGCTCTGTTACCAACTTGGCACTGTTTAGCACATTTAGGTGGATCAAGCTGGTGGGTGCAGGGAGAAAATGGCTTTGCATCATTCTCCTGTCTCTGGAGTGGGAAATGTGCACCACCTGTTTTTAGTGAGCCCTCAGAGACATGCAAACAATGACCCTTCCTGTGTTCCTGGTTTCTGCCTTCACCCTGTGTTTGAGGTGTTTGCCTGCCGAATGGCATAGCACTCCTGTGTTTTTTCTCAAGTGGGGCTGTGTTTCAAAACCCCACACTTTAGAGATCCCTGAAGGGCAGATCTGCACTGATCCTCTGGGGGAGAGTTTCTCTGCAATGTGGCTGGTGCTGGCTTGTAGCAGAAGTCAGTGGCAGGATGGTGCTGCAGTTCAGAGTTCATAGTGAATTGCAGCACATAACCAGCGGCAGGTTTTGTAGTCCTCAGCCAGTGTCTTTCTGTACTGGTGGAAGGGGCAGCTCAGTGTCACCCACAGGGTCCTTTGCCCACAGAGAGGCCAGGCCATATCACCACTCCCAAATGTCCTCAAGCTGTTTCCAGTGCTGGCTTGTTCCAGAAGACAGTTAGTTGCAAGACCATACAGCCATTGGGTGTTTATGGAAATTGCAACACATAGCCTGTGCCAAGGTTTGTAGCCCTCAGCTGGAGTCTTCATTTCTATACTGGTGTTGGGTTGGCTGGATGGCCCCACAGGATCTTGCCCTCAAAGATGACATATCACCTCTCCAAAATGCATTCCAAGCAAGGGAACCACTTCTCCCCATGTGACATTGAGGATCCTCAGGTTGCCTGCTGCTGGGACTCAGCTCCACTCTTCCACCAAAGCACCGCTCAACTCTCTAGATGCAAACCTGGGTATGTCACAAGCTTCTGAAACCTCAGAATATGCACTTTGCTGTTTATAGGAAACTGGCAGTATTGTAGCCTTCTCCTCCCCCCCCCGTCAATGGTTTTGAGTAATAGTTATCTTGTATAGTTCTCTGCATATGTTTTTGCTCTTTTTTTCCCATGTTTTTTCTCTCTCTTTTCCTTGTCTCTCACTACTCCATCTTCTGCCAGAGCTCTCTGCCCTAGGGAGCGCCCACCACTCTTTTCTCCTATGTTTGAACTCTCTGTAGTTCCTACCTTCTGTGGGTTGTTTTTCTGGTTTGTAGACATGCAGCATTTTCTCCAAGACTTCCAATTGATTTCTTGGGTGTTCAGAATGATTTTATATTTATCTAACTGTGTTCGAGTGAGGAGGCAAGCTTAGTTACCCTACCCTGCCATCTTACCTCCTTCCTGCCAAAGAACAAACTTTTGCTTGCATTGCTGTCTCATTCTTTTTTCTTTATTTCATTTAACTCCCCTTATATCTTTGTTGTTTCCTTTCTTCTAGTGTCTTTGAATTTAGTTTACTCTTTGTTTTCAACTTAAGATGTAAAGTTAGGTTATTTATTGGAAATATGTCTTTTTAATGTAGGCTTTTAGTGCTATAACTTTCCCTCTGAGCACTACTTTCATTGCTACCCATATATTCTGATATGTTGGTTTCTTTTTAAAATTTGGGTCATTTTTTAATAGTTAAATATATATAACATTTTCCACTCTCACCATTTTGAAGTGTACAGCTCTGTAGTACTAAGTATATTCACGTTGTTGTGCAGTGATCACTATCCTCCATCTTCACAGCTTTTTCTTCTTTTCCAGTTGATACTCTGTACTCATTAAATACCAATTTGCTCTCAAGTCTTTCCTTTTACCTGCCTCTGGCACCCACCATTCTACTTTATGTTTCTATCAATTTGATTATTCTAGGTATTTCATATAAGTGGAATCATAAAATAATTATATCGTCTTTTTGTGACTGGTATTTTTGACTTAAAATAATCTTATCAAGGTTGATCCATGTAGCATTGTTAGAATTTCCTTCCTTTTTATGGCTGTATAGTATTCCATTTTATGTACACACTGCATGTTGTTTATCCATTCATCTGTCAGTGGATACTTGAGTTGCTTCCACCTTTTGGGTGTTGTAAATGTGGGTGTACAAATGTCTGAGTTTCTTCTTTGAATTATTTTGGTTATATGTCCAAAAGCGGAATAGCTAGATCATATGGTAATCCTATTTTTAATTTTTTGAGGAACTGCCATTGTGTTTTCCACAGTGACTACAGCATTTACATTCTCAACAGCAAAGCACAAGAGTTCCAGTTTCTTATTCTCCTTGCCAACACTATTTTTTGTTTGTGTTTTTTGATCATAGTCATCCTAAAGAGTGTGAATTTATATCTCATTGTGATTTTGATATACAATTTTCTCATGATTCATAATGTGGAGTACCTCTTCATACAGTTATTGCCCATTTTTATATCTTCTTTGAGGAAATGTCTATTGAAATATTTCACTGATTTTTGAAGCTTTTCTTTGTTGTTGCCAAGTATAGGAGTTCTTTAAATATTGTGGATATTAATCCTTCTCAAACATGATTTTGCAAATATTTCCTCCCATTCCACAGATTGCCTTTTACTCTGCTGACAGTATCCTTTTATATACAAGTTTTTAATGTTGATGAAATCTAGTTTCTTTTGTTGCCTGTGCATTTGGTGTCACATTCAGGAAATCATTGCTAAATCCAATGTGATGCAACTTCCATTATAATTTCTTCTAAGAGTTTTATAATTTTAGCTGTTATATTTAGATCTTTGGTCCATTTGGGTTAATTATTGTGTTTGGTGATAGGTAAGGGTACAGTTTCATTTTTTACATGTGGAATTTACTTTTACCATCATAATTTGTTGGAGAGAATGTCTTGACACTATTGTTGAAGATCATTTGACTGTAGATACATAGCTTTAATTCTTGGCCCTCTCTGTACCATTGGTTTGTATGTTTATTTTATGAATTGACCATACTAGTTTGGTTATTGCACCTCTGTAATATGTTTTCAAATCAGGAAATATGATGCTTCCGGCCTTGTTCTTCTTGCTCAAGATTGCCTTGACTCTTTGGGACCTTTTCTGGTTCCTTAAACTCACGATTAAAACTTCTCAACAAAATAAATATAGTAGAAAGCATTAATCTTAGGATTTTATTCTATGAAAAATGCCATTGGTATTTTAATACAGATTGCACTGACTCTCTAGAAGGTTTTGGGTAGTATGGATGTTTTAACTATCAGTTTTTCTGAATCATGAACATGATATCTTCCCATTCATGTGTTCTTTAATTTTTCATCAATATTTTATAATTTTTAGCAAGTCTTCCACATGTTTAGATTACTTTATTCCTATTTTAATTTTTTTGTTAATTAGCTACTTGGGTAGTATGTTGTTTATGTATAGAAACATGACTGATTTTTGTGTATTGATTTTGTATCCTACAAGTTTACAGCATTTGTTTATTCTAACAGTATTTTATTGACTCTTTAGGGTTTTCTACATAAATGATCCTGTCATTTGTAAACAAAGATAATTTTATTTCTTCCTTTCTGATTTGGTTGCCTAATATTATTTCTTTTTCTTGTTTAATTGCTCTGGTTAGGACTTCCAGTACTATGTTGAGAAGAAGTGGCCAGAGTGGGCATCCTTTCCTTGTATTGGATCTTAAAAGGGAAAACTTTCAGTTTTTCTCCATTGAGTATGATGTTAGCTGTGAGCTTTTCATATATGGCCTTTATTATGTTGAGGTAAGTTTCTACTATATTTATTTTGTTGAGAAGTTTTAATCGTGAGTAGTTACTGAACTTTGTTAAATGTTTTGTCTGCTCCTACTAAAATGATCATTTTTTTACCCTTCATTTGGTTAATGTGGTGTATTGCATTGATTTACTTATACTGAACTATCCTTGTACCCCCCAAGGATAAATCTCACTTGGTCATGGTGTATAATCCTTTTAATCTGCTGTTGAATTTGGCTTATTAATATTGTATTGTGGATTTTGGCATCTACATTCATCAGGAATGTTGGTCTATAGTTTTGTTTTTGTCGTGTCTTTGATTTTGGTATCAGTATGATGCTGGCTTCATAGAATAGGTTTGGAAATATTCCTTCACTTAGTTTTTGGTAGAGTTTATCCTTGTAGCCCTCTGGTCCTGAGCTTTTCTTTGTTGGGAGATTTTTGATTACTGATTCTATTTGTCATTGTTCTATAGAGTATATTTCTTTGGTTCCGTGTTGGTATTTTTGTATATTTCTAGGAATTTATCCATTTTTTTCTAGGCTTTTGTTTCCTGACATATAGGTCACAATAGTCTCTTATGTTCCTTTTTATTTTTGAAGGAAATATAGTATTCTCTATTCTCTTATTTTACTTGAGTCTTTTTTTTCTTAGTTTAGCTAAGGGTTTTTATATTTTGTTTTCAAAAAATTAACCCTTTTTTCTATTGTTTTTCAATACCATTTGTTTCATTTATGCTCTAGTCTTTATGATTTTCTTTTTTCCACTATCTTCAGGTTTTTTTAAAATTTTTTTTTATTTATTTATGATAGTCACAGAGAGAGAGAGAGAGAGAGACGCAGAGACACAGGCAGAGGGAGAAGCAGGCTCCATGCACCGGGAGCCTGACGTGGGATTCGATCCTGGGTCTCCAGGATCGCGCCCTGGGCCAAAGGCAGGCGCCAAACCGCTGCGCCACCCAGGGATCCCTATCTTCAGGTTTAAGTTTGTTCTTCTTTATCTACCTTGAGGTGAAGAGTAAGGTTGTTTGAGATTCTCTTAATTCAGGCTGCTATAATAAAATATCATAGATTGGTGGCTTATAAACACCAGTAATTTATTTTTCAGAGTTCTGAATGACCAATATCAAGTTGTCAGGAGATTCATTGATGAGAGTCCACTTTTTGGTTCATGATGGCTGTCTTCTTGCTGTATCCTTCTGTGGTGGAATAGCCTGGGGATCTTTCTCAGATCTCTTTCATATGGGAACTAGTCCCCTTAATGAGGCTGTACTTTCATGATCTAATCATCATTCAAAGGCCTCACCTACAAATACCATTGCATTGTGGATTAGGTTTTAACATAAATTGGGGTGGAGGACACAAAAATTCACTCTGTTGCAAAGATCTTTCTTTTTTTATATGGGCCCTTATCACTATAAACTTCCATCTAACTGCTACTTTTGCAGCACCCCATAAATTTTGGTATGTTGTGTTTACCTGTTTGTCTCAAGAGACTTTTTATTTTTTAAAAGACTTTATTTATTCATGAGAGACACAGAGAGGTAGAGATATAGGAAGAGGGAGAAGCAGCCTCCCTGAGGGGGAGCCCCATTCGAGACATGATCCCAGGACCCTGGGATCACTACCTGAGTTGAAGGCAGATGCTCAACTGTTGAGCCACCGAGGTGCCCCTCAAGGTGGGGAGAGGGGCAGAAGGAGAGAATCTTCAAGCAGATTCCTGCTGAGCATAGAGCCTGACAAGGGGCTCCATCTCCTGACCTATGAGATCATGACTTGAGCCAAAACCAAGATTCATATGCTTAACTCACTGAGCCACCCAGGTGCCTTTGTCTCAATATAGTTTTTATTTTTTCCTTCTTTCTCCCTTCCCTTTCCCTTTTCCTTCCCTTCCCTTCCCCCTTCCCTTTCCTTCCTGTTTAATCAATACTCAGTGTTATATTAATTTCAGGTGTACAACATAGAAATCAAGAAGTTAATACCTTATGCTATGTTCACCACAAGTGTAGTTATCATCTGTTGCAATACATTGAATTTATAATATCATTGACTATATTCCTTATGCTGTGTCTTTTATTTCCGTGATTTACTCATTCCATAACTGAAAGTCTGTATCTCCCATTTCTCTTCACCCATTTTGCCCAATGCCTCCACTTGCATCCCTTCTGGCAACCATCAGTTTATTCTCTGTATTTATAGATCTGATTCTTCCTTTTGTTTGTTTATTTGCTGCTCTTTTTTTATTCCACTGATGAATAAAATCATATGGTATTTATCTTTCTGAGCCTGACTTATTTTACTTAATAACTTCTGGGTCCATCTGTGTTTTCTCAAATGACACAATTTAATCTTTTTTATGACCATGTAATATTCTGGTGTGTGTGTGTGTGTGTTTATGTGTATATACTGCATCTTCCTTATTCATTTGTCTATTGATGGACACTTAGGTTGCTTTTATATCTTGACTAGTGTAAATAAAGCTGCCGTAAATACAGGAGTGTATTAATCTTTTCAAATTAATGTTTTCATTATTTATTGGGTAAATACTCAGTAATGGAATTATTGAATTTTATGGTATATATATTTTAATTTTTTGACAAACCTCCGTACTGTGTTCCACAGTGTTTGTACCAATTTATATTTCCACCAACAGTGTATGATGGTTCCTTTTTCTCCACATTCTCACCAGCACTTATTTCTTCTATTTTTGATTTTAGCCATTCCAACACATGAGGGGTAATATCTCATTGTGGTTTTTTTTTAATGTTAGGGAGTATCCCCCTTTTAAAAAATACTTTATTTATTTATTCATGAGAGATGAGAGAGAGAGAGAGAGAGAGAGAGACAGACATAGGCAGAGGGAAAAGCAGGCTCCATGCAGGGAGCCCGATGTGGGACTTGATCCCCAGACTCCAGGATCATGCCCTGAGCCAAAGGCAGACACTCAACTGCTGAGCCATCCAGGCGTCCCTCATTGTGGTTTTTATTTGCCTTTCTGTTATGATTAATGATATTGAGTACCTTTTCATGTACCTATTAGCCATTTGTATGTCTTCTCTAGAGAAATGTCTGTTTACGCATTTTGAAATTGCAGTGTTATTTTGCTGCTGAATTATGAGTTCCACATATATATTTTAGGTTTCAATCCCCTATGAGTTATATGGTTTGCAAATAATTTCTCCCATTCCGTTGGTTGCATTTCTCTATGTTGTTTCCTTTAATGTACAGAAGTTTTATAATTTGATGTACTCTCATTTGTTTATTTTTACTTTTCTTGCCTGTGCTTTTGATGTCATATACAGTAAAACATTGCCAAATCCAGTGTCATGATGTTTTCTTCTTGAAGTTATATATTTTAGATAAGATATTAGATATCTTATATTTAGGTATTTAATCTCTTTTGAGATTGTTATGTATGGTATTATGTAAGAGTCCAGGTTTAGTTTTCTGTATCCAAACATCCAGTTCACCCTTAAACCATTTGTTTAAGAGACTATCTTATTGTGTGGTCTTGGCAGTCTTTTGGAAGACCATTTTAGTTTACGGACAAGATTATATTTCTGGGCTCTCTCTTCTGTTTTTTAGATCTGTATGTCTGTTGTTATAACAGTCCCAACTGTTTTGATTACTGTTGCATTGTGATAAATTTTGAAAACAGGAAGTGTCAGGCCTCCAACTTTTTTTCCCTTAATATTGTTGTGGCTTTTCAGGGGCTCTTGAGTTTCCATATGAATTTTTGGACTTTTTTTTTCGATTTCTGCAAAAAAAAAATGACATTGAGATTTTGATGGAGATTGCACTGACTGCATAAATTGCTGTGAGTAATATGAGTGTTTTAACAGTATTAAGTCTTCCAATCCATGAGTACAGGATGTCTTACCATTTCTTTATATCATTTTTGGTAATATTTTATAGTTTTTAGAGTAGAAGTCTTTGACTCCTTGGTTAAGTTTATTCCTAATAACTGTACTACTTTTGATACTTTTGTAAGTGGGATAGTTTTTGTAACATTAATTTTTGGTTTATAGAAACACATCTGTTTTCTCATTTTGATTTTGCATTCTGCAACTTTGCTGAATTCTTCTATTAGTGTTAACAGTTTATTTCAGGAATCTTTAGGGTTCTCTTATATAAGAGTATGTCATATGTGAAAGTGATAATTTTGCTTCTTACTCATTTTGGATGCCCTTCCTTCGTCCCCCCTTTTTTATTTGCCTAATTACTGTGGCTAGGAAGTCCAGTACCATGTTGACTATAAATGGTGAAAGCTAATGTCTTGTCTTGCTCTGAATCTTAGAAAAATTATTTCAGGCTTTCTCTGTTATGTATGGTGTTATCTGTGGTTTTTTTCACTTATGAACTTTATTATGTTGAGGTGGTTTCCCTCTTTTCCTAGAATTTTCAGAGTTTTCATCATAAAAGGTTGTTAAATATTATCACATGCTTTTTTCTGTATGAAGTGATATGGTAATGTGGTTTTTATTCTTGTTCCATTAATGTGTATATTATACTCTTTAATTTTTATGTTGAACTATCTTTGCGTGTCAAGAATGAGTACTTACTTGATCATGGTGTATACTCATGTTTATGTGCTACTGAATTAGATTTCCTAATGTTGAACATTTTTGTATCAGTATTTATTAGGATTATTCCTCTATAATGTTCTCTTTTTTAAGTGTCTTTGTCTGCTTTTGTTTTCAGGGTATAAATTTCAAAGTGTTTTCTCCACTTTAGCATTTTGGAAGAGTTCGAGGAGGATTGATATTGTCTTAAAATATTTGGTAGAATGTTCCCATGAAGCCATCCAATACTGAGCTTTTTTTTTTTAGATTTTTGATTATTCAGTCTACTTAGTTATAAGTCTGTTAATATATTTTATTTATCATTCAGTATTTGTAGGTTGTATGTTTGTAAGAATTTATTTCTTGCAGATTATCCAACTTATTAGCATATTATTATTTATAATATTCTCTTGTAATCCTTTTTATTTTTGTGCCATCAGTTGTGGTATCCACCTGTTCCTTCCTGATTTTATTTGAATCTTTTTTCCTACCCAGCCTAGCTAAGGGTTTTTCAGTTTTGTTATTTTTTATAAGAATCCAACTCAACTTCATTCCTTTTTTCTATTATTTTTACTTTTCTTAGTTTTTAAATCTCTGCTCTACTATTTATTATTTCCATACTTACATTAACCTTGGTGGCAGTTTGTTCTTCTCTTTCTAGTTCTTTGAGGTGTAAAGTAAGATGGATGATTTGAGTCCTTTTTTTTTAATGTTGGCACTTAACGCTACAAATTTCTTTTTTTAGTCCTGATTTTGCTACATTTCATTACTTTTTCTGTGTTGTGTTTTTGTTTTATTTTTCTCAAGATGTACTCTAATTTCCCTAGTTATTTTTCTTTGAACCCTTAGTTAACAGTATATATTAATTTCCTCATTTTGTGGATTTTCATTTTTTTATACTACTGACTTCTACTTTCATTCCACTTTTTTTTTTTAAGAGCAGTGGTTTATTTTTTTATTTTATTTTATTTTTTTTAAATTTTTATTTATTTATGATAGTCACACACACAGAGAGAGAGAGAGAGAGAGAGAGAGAGAGAGAGAGGCAGAGACACAGGCAGAGGTAGAAGCAGGCTCCATGCACCGGGAGCCCGACGTGGGATTCGATCCCGGGTCTCCAGGATCACGCCCTGGGCCAAAGGCAGGCGCCAAACCGCTGCGCCACCCAGGGATCCCTCATTCCACTTTGGTGGTAAAAAAATACTTCATATCAGTTCAGTCTTCTTAAGTTTGTTAAGTCACGTTTTGTGATCATATACGTGGTCTATCCTGGGTAGTGTTCCATGTACACTTTGAAAGACTATGTATTCTGCTTTTGTTGGATAGTGTTCCGTATATTGCTGTATAGTGTTGTTTAAATCTTTGGTTTCCTTATTGATTTTCTCTCTGGTTGATTTGGATTCATTCACTTACCAATTTATAAGATTTTCATTGTACCTATTGCAGTTGCTGGATTATATGATAGCTCTATTTTCAACTTTTTGAGGAACTTCTGTACTGTTTTCCAGAGTGCCTGCACCCATTTGCATTCTCACCAACAGTGTAAGAGTATCCCCTTTTATCTGCATTCTTGTCAACAACCATTGTTTCCTGTGTTGTTAATTTTAGCCATTCTGACTATTGTGAGGTGGTATCTCATTGTAGTTTTGATTTTGTATTTCCCTGATGATGAGTGATGTTGAGCATTTTTTCATGTGTCTGTTAGCTATCTGGATGTCTTCTTTGGATAAATGTCTATTCATGTCGTCTGCCCATTTCTTAACTGGTTATTTGTTTAATGGGTATTGAGTTTTATAATTTCTTTATGTATTTTAGATATTAACCCTTTATCAGGCATATTATTTGCAACTATCTTTTTCTCATTCCATTGGTTGCCCTTTAATTTTGTTGTTTCCTTCACCTTGCAGAAGCTTGGTATCTTGAAGGAACACCAGTAGTTCATTTTTCTTTTGTTTCCCTTGCTTCCTGAGGTGTATCTAGTAAGAAGTTGCTGTAGCCAAGGTCAAAGAGTTGCTGCCTGTGTTTTCCTCTAAGATTTTGATGAATTCCTGTCTCATATTTAGCTCTTTCATTCATTTTTAGTTTATTTTTGTGTGTGGCATAAGAAAGTGGTCCAGTTTCATTCTTCTGCAAGGTGCTGTCCAGTTTTCTCAACACCATTTGTTGAAGAGACTTTTTTCCATTGGATATTCTTTCCTGCTTTGTCAAAAGGTTATGGGACCATATAGTTTTGGGTCCGTTTCTGGATTTCCTATTCTGTTCTGTTGATCTGTGTGTCTGTATTTGTGCCCATACCACATTGCCTTGATAACAACAAGCTCAAAGTCTGGAGCTGTGATGCTTCCAGCTTTGCATTCCCCCCCCCCTCCAAGGTTGCTTTGGCTATTTAGCATCTTTTGTGGTTCCGCACAAATTTTAGGATTGTTTGTTTCACCTCTGTGAAAAATGATATTGGTATTTTGATAGGGATGGCATTAAATGTGAAGGTTGGTTTGGATACTAGACACTTTAACAGTATTTGTTTTTCTAATCCATGAGCATGGAATGTTTTTTCATTTCTTTATGTCTTCAGTTTCTTTCTTAAGTGTTCTTTTTTTTTATGATAGTCAGAGAGAGAGAGAGAGAGAGAGAGAGAGAGAGAGAGAGAGAGGCAGAGAGAGAAGCAGGCTCCATGCACCGGGAGCCCGACGTGGGATTCGATCCCGGGTCTCCAGGATCGCGCCCTGGGCCAAAGGCAGGCGCCAAACCGCTGCGCCACCCAGGGATCCCTTTCTTAAGTGTTCTATAGTTTTCAATGGACAGATCTTTTACCTCTTTGGTTGAGTTTATTCCTAGGTATCTTTTTTGGTGCAATTGTACATGGGATCGAGTCCTTGATTTCTTTTTCTGCTGCTTCATTATTGGTGTATAGGAATGTAACAGATTTCTGTACATTGATTTTGTATCCTGAGACTGGATGGAATTCATGTATCACTTCTGGTGGTTTTTTGGTGGAGTTGTTTTTTTGTTTTTTTCATAGAGTATCATGTCATCTGTGAATAGTGAATGTTTGACTTCTTCCTTGCACCTTTGGTTGCTTCTTATTTCTTTTTGTTGTGTGATTGCTAAGGCTAGGACTTCTGGTTCTGTATTAATTAAGAGTGGTGAGAGTGGTCATCCCTTTCTTGTTTCTGACTACAGAGGAATAGCTCTCAATTTTTTTCTCATTGAGGATGACATAGCTGTGGGTCTTTTGTATATGGCTTTGTGATGATGAGGTATACTCTATACCTTCTTTGTTGAGGGCTTTTTTTTTTATTATTAAGAATGGACACTGAAAAAAAAAAGAATGGACACTGTACTTTATCAAATTCTCTTTCTGTATCTATTGAGAGGATCATATGGTTTCTTCCCATTCCAGTTTTGGTTGTTTATATGTTTCTGGGAATTTATCTGTTTCTTCCAGATTGCCCAGTTTTTTGGCCCATATTGTTTCACAATATACTCATATTTTTATGTTGTTTTTTTGTGATTCCTCCTCTCTCATTTGTGATTTTATTTATTTGAGTCCTTTCTCTTTTCTTTTTGATAAGCTTGGCTAGAGTTTTATTAATTTTAGTAATTTTTTTTCAAGGAACCATCTCTTGGTTCCATTGATCCGTTCTATTATTTTTAGTTTTATTTTATTTTTTTTAAATTTTTATTTATTTATGATAGAGAGAGAGAGAGAGAGAGAGAGAGAGAGAGAGAGAGAGAGAGAGAGGGCAGGCAGAGACACAGGCAGAGGGAGAAGCAGGCTCCATGCACCGGGAGCCTGATGTGGGATTCGATCCCGGGTCTCCAGGATCGCGCCCTGGGCCAAAGGCAGGCGCCAGACCGCTGCGCCACCCAGGGATCCCTATTTTTAGTTTTAATATTGATTATTTCTGCTCCAATCTTTATTATTTCCCTTGTTCTGCTGCCTGTAGGCTTCATTTATTGTTCTTTTTCTAACTACTTTAGGTGCAGAAAAAGCATTTGACCAAAGAAGTATATTTTATTGGTTCATGATTAAAAACTCCCAACAAAGTAGGTTTAGAGGGAGCACACTTCAACGTGATAAAGGCTGTATATGCAAAACTGATAGGTAACATCATACTCAATTGGGAAAAACTGAGAGCTTTTCCTCTAAGATCAGGAACAAGGCAGGGATGTTCACTCTCACCGTTTTTATTTAACATAGTTCTGGAAGTCCTAGCTGTAGCAGCCAGCACAGAAAATGAAATAAAATGCATCCAAATTGGTAAATAAGAAGTATAACTGTCAATATTTGTAGATGACATGATACTATATTTACATATAGAAAACTCTAAAGATTCCACCAAAAACATATAGAACTGATAAATGAATTCAATATATTCTAAGATATAAAAATAATATACAGAAACCTGTTACATTTTTATACATAAATGAAGTAGCAAAAAGAGATATTGAGAAAACAGCTCTATTTACAGTTGCACCAAAAAGAATAATACACCTACATAGAAACTTATCCAGGGATATGAAAGACATGTTCTTTGATAACTTTAAAACACTGACGAAAGAAATTGAAGATGACACAAACAAATGAAAAGGTATTCTGTGCTCATGGATTAGAAGAACCTATATTGTTATAATGTCCACACTACCCAAAGCAATCTACAGATTTAATGCAATCCCTATTAAAATATCGACATTCTTGACAGAATTAGAACAAATAATAATACAAAAATTTGTATAGAACCGTAAATCACCTAGAATAGCTAAAACAGTTTTGAGAAGAAAGAACAAAACTGGAGGCATCACAATCCTAAATTTCAAGATATACTATGAAATTGTATTAATCAAAACAGTATGATTCCTGACACCAAACTAGTATAGATTAATGGAACAGAATAGTGGGCTAAGAAATAATGCCCACGCTTAAATGGTCAGTCAGTCTATAACTGGAGACAAGAATATGCGATGGAAAAAAGACAGTGTCTTCATTTTTTTTATAATAAATTTATTTTTTATTGGTGTTCAATTTACCAACATACAGAATAACACCTAGTGCTCATCCTGTCAAGTGCCCTCTTCAGTGCCCATCACCCATTCACCCCCAACCCCCGCCCTCCTCCCCTTCCATCACCCCTAGTTCGTTTCCCAGAGTTAGGAGTCTTTATGTTCTGTCTTCCTTTCTGATATTTCCTACCCATTTCTTCTCCCTTCCCTTCTATTCCCTTTCACTATTATTTATATTCCCCAAATGAATGAGAACATACAATGTTTGTCCTTCTCCGATTGACTTACTTCACTCAGCATAATACCTTCCAGTTCTATCCACGTTGAAGCAAATGGTGGGTATTTGTCGTTTCTAATGGCTGAGTAATATTCCATTGTATACATAAACCACATCTTCTTTATCCATTCATCTTTCGATGGACACCGAGGCTCCTTCCACAGTTTGGCTATTGTGGACATTGCTGCTAGAAACATCGGGGTGCAGGTGTCCCGGCGTTTCATTGCATCTGAATCTTTGGGGTAAATCCCCAACAGTGCAATTGCTGGGTCGTAGGGCAGGTCTATTTTTAACTCTTTGAGGAACCTCCACACAGTTTTCCAGAGTGGCTGCACCAGTTCACATTCCCACCAACAGTGGAAGAGGGTTCCCTTTTCTCTGCATCCTCTCCAACATTTGTGGTTTCCTGCCTTGTTAATGTTCCCCATTCTCACTGGTGTGAGGTGGTATCTCATTGTGGTTTTGATTTGTATTTCCCTGATGGCAAATGATGTGGAGCATTTTCTCATGTGCATGTTGGCCATGTCTATGTCTTCATCTGTGAGATTTCTCTTCATGTCTTTTGCCCATTTCATGATTGGATTGTTTGTTTCTTTGGTGTTGAGTTTAATAAGTTCTTTATAGATCTTGAAAACTAGCCCTTTATCTGATAGGTCATTTGCAAATATCTTCTCCCATTCTGTAGGTTGTCTTTTAGTTTTGTTGACTGTATCCTTTGCTGTGCAAAAGCTTCTTATCTTGATGAAGTCCCAATAGTTCATTTTTGCTTTTGTTTCTTTTGCCTTCGTAGATGTATCTTGCAAGAAGTTACTGTGACCGAGTTCAAAAAGGGTGTTGCCTGTGTTCTCCTCTAGGATTTTGATGGAATCTTGTCTCACATTTAGATCTTTCATCCATTTTGAGTTTATCTTTGTGTA
Organism: Nyctereutes procyonoides; assembly: GCF_905146905.1. Classification (NCBI taxonomy): domain Eukaryota; kingdom Metazoa; phylum Chordata; class Mammalia; order Carnivora; family Canidae; genus Nyctereutes; species Nyctereutes procyonoides. The sequence goes on along the minus strand of NW_026575125.1, from coordinate 57,299,103 downwards.
TGGTGCAAGAGAGTGGTCTAGTTTCATTCTTCTGCATGTGGATGCCCAATTTTCCCAGCACCATTTATTGAAGAGACTGTCTTTCTTCCAGTGGATAGTCTTTCCTCCTTTATCGATTATCAGTTGACCATAAAGTTGAGGGTCCACTTCTGGGTTCTCTATTCTGTTCCATGGATCTGTGTGTCTGTTTTTGTGCCAGTACCACACTGTCTTGATGACCACAGCTTTGTAGTACAACCTGAAATCTGGCATTGTGATGCCCCCAGATATGGTTTTCTTTTTTAAAATTCCCCTGGCTATTCGGGGTCTTTTCTGATTCCACACAAATCTTAAAATAATTTGTTCTAACTCTCTGAAGAAAGTCCATGGTATTTTGATAGGGATTGCATTAAACGTGTAAATTGCCCTGGGTAACATTGACATTTTCACAATATTAATTCTGCCAATCCATGAGCCTGGAATATTTTTCCATCTCTTTGTGTCTTCCTCAATTTCTTTCAGAAGTGTTCTATAGTTTTTAGGGTATAGATCCTTTACCTCTTTGGTTAGGTTTATTCCTAGGTATCTTATGCTTTTGGGTGCAATTGTCAATGGGATTGACTCCTTAATTTCTCTTTCTTCAGTTTCATTGTTAGTGTATAGAAATGCCATTGATTTCTGGGCATTGATTTTGTGTCCTGCCACGCTGCCAAATTGCTGTATGACATCTAGCAATCTTGGGTGGAGGCTTTTGGGTTTTCTATGTAGAGTATCATGTCATCGGTGAAGAGGGAGAGTTTGACTTCTTTGCCAATTTGAATGCCTTTAATGTCTTTTTGTTGTCTGATTGCTGAGGCTAGGACTTCCAATACTATGTTGAATAGCAGTGGTGAGAGTGGACATCCCTGTCTTGTTCCTGATCTTAGGGGAAAGGCTCCCAGTGCTTCCCCATTGAGAATGATATTTGCTGTGGGCTTTTAGTAGATGGCTTTTAAGATGTCGAGGAATGTTCCCTCTATCCCTACACTCTAAAGAGTTTTGATCAGGAATGGAAGCTGTATTTTGTCAAATGCTTTGTCTGCATCTAATGAGAGGATCATATGGTTCTTGGTTTTTCTCTTGCTGATATGATGAATCACATTGATTGTTTTAGGAGTGTTGAACCAGCCTTGTGTCCCGGGGATAAATCCTACTTGGTCATGGTGAATAATTTTCTTAATGTACTGTTGGATCCTATTGGCTAGTATCTTGTTGAGAATTTTTGCATCCATGTTCATCAGGGATATTGGTCTGTAATTCTCCTTTTTGGTGGGGTCTTTGTCTGGTTTGGAATTAAGGTGATGCTGGCCTCATACAACGAATTTGGAAGTACTCCATCTCTTTCTATCTTTCCAAACAGCTTTAATAGAGTAGGTATGGTTTCTTCTTTAAACGTTTGATAGAATTCCCCTGGGAAGCCATCTGGCCCTGGACTTTTGTGTCTTGGGAGGTTTTCGACGACTGCTTCAATTTCCTCCCTGGTGATTGGCCTGTTCAGGTTTTCTATTTCTTCCTGTTCCAGTTTTAGTAGTTTGTGGCTTTCCAGGAATGTGTCCATTTCTTCTAGATAGCCTAATTTATTGGCGTATAGGTGTTCATAATATGTTTTTAAAATCGTTTGTATTTCCTTGGTGTTGGTAGTGATCTCTCCTTTCTCATTCATGATTTTATTAATTTGAGTCTTCTCTCTCTTCTTTTTAATAAGGCTGGCTAATAGTTTATCTGTGTTATTAATTCTTCCAAAGAACCAACTCCTGGTTCTGTTGATCTGTTCCACAGTTCTTCTGGTCTCGATTTCATTGAGTTCTGCTCGAATCTTTATGAACTCTCTTCTTCTGCTTGGTGTAGGATCTATTTGCTGTTTTTTCCCTAACTCCTTTATGTGTAAGGTTAGCTTTTGTATTTGAGTTCTTTCCAGTTTTTGAATGGATGCTTGTATTGCAATGTATTTCCCCCTCAGGACTGGTCGTGCTGCATCCCAAAGATTTTGAACGGTTGTATCTTCATTCTCATTAGTTTCCATGAATCTTTTTAATTCTTCTTTAATTTCCTGGTTGACCCTTTCATCTTTTAGCAGGATGGTCTTTAACCTCCACGTGTTTGAAGTCCTTCCAAACTTCATGTTGTGATTTAGTTCTAATTTCAAGGCATTATGTTCTGAGAATATGAAGGGGACGATCCCAATCTTTTGCTATCGGTTCAGACCCGATTTGTGATCCAGTATGTGGTCTATTCTGCAGAATGTTCCATGTGCACTTGAGAAGAATGTGTATTCAGTTGAGTTTGGATGTAAAGTTTGTAGGTATCTGTGAAATCCATGTGGTCCAGTGTATCATTTAAAGCTCGTTTCTTTGGAGATCTTGTATTTAGATGATGTATCGAGTGTAGTAAGCGCTAGATTGAAGTCACCAAGTATAAGTGTAGTATTATCTAAGTATGTCTTAACTCTCGTTGTTAATTGATTGATATATTTGGCAGCTCCCACATTCGGGGCATATATATTGAGGATTCTTAAGTCCTTTGTTGGATAGATCCTTTAAGTATGATATAGTCCCTCTTTATCTCTCACTACAGTCTTCGGGGTAAATTTTAGTTTATCTGATATGAGGATGGCTACCCCTGCTTTCTTTTGAGGACCATTTGAATGGTAAATGGTTCTCCAACCTTTTATTTTCAGGCTGTAGGTGTCCTTCTGTCTAAAATGAGTCTCTTGTAGTCAGCAAATAGATGGGTCCTGCTTTTTTATCCAGTCTGATACCCTGCACCTTTTGAAGGAGTCATTAAGCCCTTTCACGTTCAGAGTTACTATTGAAAGATATGAGTTTAGTGAATGACAGAAAATTTAAATGCAAATTTGGAAATGTAACAAGTGCTATGCTCAGAGATGTGTGCTGCCATGATTTTCTGTTATGTATAGTTGCCCTAATCAGAGAAGTTAAAGAGGGCTTTCCTAACCAATGTGGGTTATGAAGAATGAGTAGGATGTAAGTAGGCAAAGAAGAAAAGAGTGTTCCAGTCAGGGGAAAACATAACTAAAAGTTCTGTGGTGATAGAAGGAGGAGCACATGATAAGCTGCTGCAAGATACAATTGGAGTGATAGGTGGCAACCTAAGTATGCAGAGCCTTCTGGGCCATATTAGTTAGCCACTGATGTTAATGACCATAACAGCTTATTCTTAGGTACTTTTGCAGTAGTCAGTTGTTTCAAGAAACTGTGTTGGCTGGGAAATGAACAAGACGTAGTGGAAAGCGAGGTGGGTAGGGGGTTGTGGTGACTGGGTGATGGGCACTGAGCGGGGCACTTGGGATGAGCACTGGGTGTTATGGTATATGTTGGCAAATTAAACTCTGATTAAAAAAATTAAAAAAAAGGATCCCTGGGTGGCTCAGTGGTTTAGCGCCTGCCTTTGGCCCTGGGCGCGATCCTGGAGACCCGGGATCGAATCCCTCGTTAGGTTCCCGGTGCATGGAGCCTGCTTCTCCCTCTGCCTATGTCTCTGCCCCTCTCTCTCTCTCTCTCTCTCTCTCTCTCTGTGAGTATCATAAATAAGAAAAAAATAAAAAAGAAAAAAAAGAAACTGTTGGTCTGTGGTAGGAGTCGGGGAGGATATTATTTAAAAACTCAAGTAATTCTGATAATATCAGGATAAATTCCTGCACATAAGCTTTTAATCTGTATGTGTATGATTGTACATACTAATAAAACAGGTCTAAATTCTTTCATGTTTTGTGAAGATGCCCTTATTTTATAGAAAATACATTGAAGGGATTTCTCATAATAACAACGGTATACACACACATTCGGAGTAAACTTATGTAGACTGTTTAAGACCCTTATGACCAAAGCTAATAATCATTACTGAAGATCGCAAAAGAAAATTTGAATAATTAGAGAAAATACTAGAGTATTCAGTACTATGGATATTGATTCTCCCCAAATTAATTAATAGCTTTAAATGTATTCTAGTCAAAATTTCTATAGGAGTTTTTGAGGAGACCTCCACAAAATTATCTCAGTAGCTTCCCTGGAACAATAAACTGGTGAGAAAAAAAAAAGAATAAACTGGTGAGAAAAGCCATTAAGATTTTGATGAATAAAAGTACTGCATGTGTTTTTGGGAGGAGGAACTTATTTTACCAGATATTAGACTATATAAATTAAATATTGGTGCTGGCATATGAATAGGGATATTAATGAGACCAAATATCAAATTTGAAACAGATATATATATATATATATATATATATATATATATATATTTAGTGTTTCACAAGTTCTTTAAATTTCAAATTAGTAGGGGAAAAAGACTTTGATTTTTACCTAATACTATATGCAAAATAAACTTTGAAGGTATTAATGATTAGATATTATAAAATTATACCTTAAATCAATGAAAATATATGATATGGCCATTTATCTGCTCTCAGGGTAAGAGTGGCATTTATAAGTATGAGAGAATGGCATAAACAAAATGGACAAGTGTGATGGTGTAAATGTACATAATCTTTGTGAAAGTTGATATAACAAAGCAATTTTTGTATAAGAAGCCAATAAAGAGTTGATTTCTCTAACATATAATGAACTCATACATTTTTTTAAAAGATAAAAATGTCAATTCAAAGGTAGGTAAAGATGTTAAAAGACCATTTTTACAGAAGGAATACTGGATAAATAGTAAGCAAATGAAAAGATTCTCTAATTCGGTATAAAAACAAGAAACAAAAACAACCCACAAAGAAATATGAGTTCTAAACAGCTGAATCTTTTACATTCTGCTCAATTGACAACAGTAGAAACATATGCAGTGTTCCTATAGTGAAATGATTCTAGGCAGTGCTACTGGTAATGGAAGGTGGCACAGCATTTCTGGGGGGCAATTTGCCAAATAGATTAGAAACCTTAAAAAATGTTTATTCCTAGGGAGACATCAGCAAATTTGTAGAGTAGTGATATTAGCTTTCTGACCAACCCGAAAAGTAATAATTAGATAGCTACCTATGAAAGAAATAGCCCTGGAGGAGGGGACTCCAGAGTCTAATTAAAACCCATAGGAACAGAATGGAGCAAAAAATAAACGGAGAACAACCATGCAGAAAGGATTGCTGGGGAGATAGGCATAATAGCCGAGACATCTAGAGAAGCTAGAAACAAAGTAGTGTAGGAAACATTAGTAATCAGCCATGGGGCACGTTAACACATGATCCACAGTGGCCTGCTCTGCTGAGCACCTCAGCAGCCTCTGCAACAGCCTCAGCCTCCCTTTGCAGCTTTCACAGCTGATGTTCTCACGATTTTTTTTTGTGTGTGTGTAAACCCTCGTGGCCCCCTCTGCTGAAAACAGTGGCAGCTTTTACCACTAAGGTATCCGACACCATCATACCATGGAGCTCCTCCTCCAAAACATGAAATACTGCTATCCTCGCGTCAAGAAGGAACTTCTGTTGTACTGCCAACCCCCTGCCCACACATCCCTGCCCTGTACCTCAGAACTGTGGTCATCCTGCACATGCTTGTGCTCCAGACCTTGGCTCTTTGGCTGCAAATTAATAAAAATTGATGTACCACATCAACAGAATGAAGGATAAAATCATATGATCATGTCTACAGATGCAGAAAAAGCATTTGTCAAAATTCAACATCCTTTCATGATTAAAAAAGCTTTCAAAAAATTAGGTATGGAAGGAAAATACCTCAGAGTAATAAAGGCCATAATATGACAAACCCACAGTTAGCATCATATTCAATAGTGAAAAGCTAAAAACTTTTACTCTAAGATTTGGAACAAGACAAGGTTCCCACTCTTACCACTTTTTGTTTAACATAGTACTGGAAGTCCTAGCCAGGAACATTTGACAATAATCAAACATTATGTTGAAATTATTTCTCCATTTTTTTTCTTGACACCCTTCTCAAAAATCAGTTGATAATAAATGTATTGGCTCATTTCTGGACTCTTAATCTTGTTCCATTAATCTATATTTCTGTGTCCTATGCCAGTACCACTTTGTCTTAATGACTGTAGTTTCATAGTAAGTTTTGAAATCAAGAAATGAACTTTAATTTTCTTCTTCAGGGACATCTTTTATTCATATGCTGGATCATCTTTTCTTATCTCCAATTATGTCATTTTCTTTTGAATCCTTATTTTTCTTATACATTTTTATTAACATATACTCTTGTTTTTGTTAAGACATTTTTTGTTGAGTTCATTTGCCCTTGTGTATTTGTTTTTGTGTTCCTTCTAATTTGGATTTTATTTCTAAAATGTGCTTTTTAAATTTCTAATTATTTTTTGAATTCTCTCATTTCTGAATTTCCCCAATTTTGCTTTATGTTTTTATACATTGTGTCTTTCTCTTAAAATTCATATCTTATTTTGAGGTATTTTATGCTTCTAACCTGTTATATAAGCATGTATTATACTTTACTTGTCTGTGGTACTGTCATTCTATTTTTTTAATACCAAATTTGAATGGGGTTTGATCCTGATAGTTTTTGTTGCTTATTTTTTTTTTGTTTTTTTTTTTTTGTTGCTTATTTTTATGTGAAATGATTTTGCCTGAGTTTTTCGAAGGAGGCTTGGTTCGACTAGCTTTTCTTTTCTTTTTTTTTTAAGATTTTATTTATTTATTTATTCATGACAGACACACACACACACACACACACACACACACACACACAGAGGCAGAGACACAGGCAGAGGGAGAAGCAGGCTCCACGCAGGAAGCCTGACGTGGCACTCAATCCCGGCTCTCCAGGATCACACCCCGGCCCGAAGGCGGTGCTAAACCGCTGGGCCACCAGGGCTGCTCTGCCCTCGACTAGCTTTTCTAACTTTAAAGTTCCCTTTTGTGATGTTTTCAGCTTGTTTTCTGTGATACTCTTTATCTCTTCCCCTTTTGTGTGGGCCTTCTTTTCCTTTGTTTCTATTGTCCTTATCATTCCCAATTTTAACTCTAATCCCAACAGTTTCTCCTCATTGTGTCTTGGAAGGGAGCCCCTGTTAGTCAATTTTGAGGACTCCTGGGATTAGATTGTTCCAGCTGTTTCAGAATTTGTTATCTGAGAATCCTTGCATTGCTCCACTACTGGAATGGATAGAAGGCCTTCCAGTTTCATCTGCTATTCCTAATGTGGCCACTAGGTTTTCCAGTGAATAGTATATGGTTATTCTCTTGGTTTCAGGTCTGCATATGGCCTCTACTTATTACCACAGAATTGTTGATGCTATACAGATCATGTGGCTGTGGTGGTTTCTCTCCTGTGCTTGTATTTTGAGGTTCGAGGGAATTCCTTATGTCCTAAATTTGTTGTAAATGTTGCTTATAAGTTCTCTTCTTGGTTTTGTGTCTTCTGTCTGTAATGTGAGAATTCAAGAATATGAAAATATTATGCTTCCACTGCCCTGCTATCTCTCCTGTCATGTTAATTATTATTTTTTATTGTGGTCAAAAAAATATCCAGGTCTGGGATTTGTAGTTCTATTTTTAACTTACTGAGGAGTCTCCGTACCTACCTACCAACCTACCTTTCTTTCTTTCTTTCTTTCTTTCTTTCTTTCTTTCTTTCTTTCTTTCTTTCTTTCTTTCTTTCGATTTTATTTATTTACTTGACAGAGAGAGAGAGTACACAAGCAGGGGGAGTGGCAGAGGGAGGATAAGCAGACTCCCCACTGAGCAGGGAGCCCAATATGGGGCTTGATCCCAGGACCCCTAGATCATTATCTCAGCCAAAGGCAGACCCCTGACTGAGCCACCCAGGCATCCCTCTATACTGTTTTCCATAGCAGCTGCATCATTGTATGTTTCCACCAATAGTGCACAGGGTTCTAAATTTTCCATATCTTCATCAGCATTTGTTTTTTTCATAATGACCATCCTAAGAGTTATGAAGTAATATCTCACTGAAGTTTTGATTTGTATTTTTCTTTACTGCCATTTTTGTTATCTTCTGTCTTGTACTTTTTTGGTCCTGCCTTTCATTTCTTGCTTCTTTTGTGTTTCATTGATTTTTTTAGGGATATTCTTTGATTCCTTTTCATTTTCTTTTGTGTATCTTTTTTTAAGTTTTTTAAAAGATTTATATATTTATTCATGAGAAACACAGAGACAGGCAGAGGGAGAAGCAGGCTACATGCAGGGAGCCCGATGTGGGACTTGATCCCGGGTCTCCAGGATCACGCCCCAGCTGAAGGCGGCGCCAAACCACTGAGCCACCGGGGCTGCCCTTTTTGTGTATCTTTTACAGGTAATTTTTGTGGTTATCATGGGGCTTTCATAAAATATAACAATATTTTTATGCTAACAGATTAATTTTGATTGCTTATGAAAAATTCTAATTTTACTCTCCCACACACACATATTATTGATGCAGAATTGCCTTTTTATGCTGTATATTCATTAAATATTTCTAGTTATAGTTATTGTTTATTATTTTTATCATTTAACTCTGTAGTAGAAAAAAGTTATTTTTGTACTTTTGCGTTATTATAGTATCCTTTGTCTGTATATATCCTTTTACCAGCTAGCTGATTCATGCTTTCATATGCTTTTGTTACTGTTTAGTGTCCTTTTCTTTTCAGTTTGAAGAACTCCCATTATCTTCTCTTGTAAGGCAGGTCTAGCATTGATAAACCCTGTTAGCTTTTGTTTATCTGAAAGTCTACTTTTTGAAGGCTGTTTTTGCTGGATATAGTATTCTTGGTTGGCAAGGCTTTTTTTGTCACTTTGAATATGTCTTCCAATTCTCTTCTGGTCTGTGAAGTTTCTGCTATTAGGCTTAATTGGTCCTCTATTTTCTATGATGAATCACTTTTTCTGTTTTCAAAATTCCTTGTCCTTGAGTTTTTACAATTTGATTATCAATGTGTTTTGTGGATTTTTTTTTGGATTAGTGTTTGGTCCCTTTTGGGTTTTTTAACTCTGATTGTCAGTGTCCCCTCTCTGGATATGGGAAGTTTTCAGCCATTACCTATAGAGATAATTTTTATGCACCTTTCTGTCTCTTGTTCTCAGATTCCCATAATATGAAAGGTGATTTGTTTTTTGGTACGTCTTAAGTCCCTTAGGCTTTCTTCACTATTTTTATTTCTTTTTACTCCTATGGGTGGATAATTTCTAATGGCTTTTCTTCAAATTGACTGGCTCATTCTTCTACTTGATCAGGTCTACCCTTGAACCCAAGTATTGAATTTTTCAGTTCATGTTTTATACTATTTAGGTCCAAAATTTTCTTTTTTATATTTTCTTTTTCTTGTTACTCTCATTTTGTTTATGTACCATTTTACTAAGCTCATTGAGCATCTTTTTGACAATTTTTGTCATGTTATTCATATAGCTTCATTTCTTTATTGTCAGTTTCTGAAGCTTTATTTTGTCCCTTTGATGAGACTTTATTTCCCTCTTTTTTTCATGTTCCTTTTAGCTTTGCATTGGTATCTGCACCTATGGAGAAACAACCATATTTCCTAGTCTTTATGTACTGACTCTGGCAGAAAAGACCTTCACCAATCATCCCAGCTAGACATTCTGAGGGCCTGTGTATATATCTTCTCTGGACTTGTATTTGTAGATTTTTAATTAAAGGAATTTATTAGTTTATTTTTGAAGCTTGTAATTTCTTGTTCTTTTGGGTGTCTGCTATACTTTTGGTTCTCTGAAACATTACCACATCACCAAGGTATGTTTTTATTTTCAGCTTCCTCATGCATCTGTAATATTCCATTTTAACCTGTACTCTAAATCAGACAAGACAGAAAATAGACCTTTGGACAGCCTGCTAATAAGCCAGAATGTTGGATAAATGCTCCAATCCTTCCCTCCTTCCCAGAGTAGAAGCCTTGAGTTGTGCATCTTCTGATCATGGTGAGTGTACTACTCACTGCTTACCACTCTCTGTTCTAAGCAGCCCAAAGGCATCCAGACTTTGTTGGTTCTGTTAGAACTTCAAGTGAAGTAAGATAGAAACCGTTGCCTTGGACAGTACTCTGAAAGGCTAGAAATATGGATGCATGTTTCTCCCTCACTGTCAGGAAGGAAGCCTCAAGTTATGTGCCTCCTCCCAGTTGTGCAAAGTTGTGCCCACTGTAGAAATGCACCAGCCACTTCTTTTGATGTTAGCTGCCCCAAGACATCCAAACTATTCTGGTTCCATCAGCATTCCCAAGTAAGCTGAGACAGAAACCAGTACCTTGGGCAATACTCTATGATTCTAAGATGTTGAACACAAGTTTCACTCTCTCTTCCCCTTAAGGAATAAGTTGCAGGCTGGAATGATCTGTCTTGGAACAGCTCTGCTGGCTTATGGGAAGGGTTCATTGTGGACAAAGTGAATTTGCTTTTATGTTCTTCAGTGCAACTGTTCTCAGGTACTTCAACTTGGAATGTGAAATTCTCATTAAGTTATTTTGGTCCATGTATCCCTATCAAATCAGTGTTCCCGTGGCAGAATGCTAGGATTTTCTTTTCTGACTTCTTGTGATGTCATTCCTTTAACTCTTTAAGTGTAATATATGAGCAGAAAAATGCAAATGTCACAAATACACAGCTTGATGACTTTTTAAACTTAACAGACCCATGGAAATCTGTATCAGATTTGAAAGGCAATTTAGTTGTATCTAAAACTCTAGGTTTAACCTTTTTTTAAAGCTCTAGAAATCCTATACTGTTTTTTTTTTTTGCATTCAGTATAACTTATTGAAAAATATTTCTAGATTCCTTTAGAATATATTATTTTACTTTGATATTCCTAAGTTTTATTGTGAATATGTCTAGGTGATAGGGTTTTTTTGTTATTTCTCCTCTTGGCACTCTGTATGTTCTTCTAATATGAAATCTTCCATTTTTAGTTTTGGCAAATTTAATCTTTAATTTTTTATACTTTGTTTTTAATTGAATCATAATTAGCATACAGTGTAATCTTAGTTTTAGATGTAGAATATGATTCAACAATTTTGTACATTACTCAGTGCTCATCATGATAAGTATACTGTTAATCCTGTTCACCTATTTCACCCATTCCCTCTACCCACCTCCCCTCTGGCAACCAGTTTGTTCTCTGTATTAAAGTGTCTGGGTTTTTTTGTCTCTTTTTCCTTTATTTTGTTTCTTATTTGTTTCTTAAATTCCATACATGAGTGAAATCATATGGTATTTGTTTTTCTCTGACTTATTTTATTTGGCATTATACCCTCTAGGTCCATCAATGTTGTTGCAAATGGCAAGATATCATTCTTTTTTTATGACTAAGGAATATTCCATTGTGTGTGTGTGTGTGTGTGTGTATCACATTTTCTTTGTTCATCCACCTATAGATGAGCATGCGGGCTGCTCCCATAACTTGGCTATTGTAAATAATGCAATAAACGTAGGGGTGATATATATATATGTGTGTGTATATATATATATACACACACACAATGGAATATTACTCAGCCATCAGAAAGGACAAATGCCTTATATTTGCTTTGATGTGAATGGAACTGGAGGGTATTATGCTGAGTGAAATAAGTCAATCAGAGAAAGACAATCATCATATGGTTTTACTCATATGTGTAGTATAAGAAATAGTTTTTTTAAAATTTTTTTTAATTTTTATTTATTTATGATATATATATATATATATATATATATATATAGAGAGAGAGAGAGAGAGAGAGAGAGAGGCAGAGACACAGGCAGAGGGAAAAGCAGGCTCCATGCACCGGGAGCCCGACGTGGGATTCGATCCTGGATCTCCAGGATCGCGCCCTGGGCCAAAGGCAGGCGGTAAACCGCTGCGCCACCCAGGGATCCCAAGAAATAGTGAAAGGGATAGTAAGGGAAAGGAGGGGAACTGAGTGGAAAAAATTAGAGAGGGAGACAAACCATGAGAGACTCCTAACTCTGGGAAACAAGGGGTTTGTAAAGGGTTGCAGAGAGGGTGGGGGGATGTGGTAACTGGATGATGGGCACTAAGGAGGGCACTTGATGGGATGTTATACTATATGTTGGCAAATTGAATTTAAATACGATATTAAGAAAATAAACATAGGGGTGCATGTATCTTTTTGAGTTAATGTTTCATTTTCTTTGGGTAAATATGAAATAATGGAATTGCTCGATAATATAGTAATTCTATTTTTAAGTTTTTGAAGAACCTCCAGCTTCTTTACATTTTAATTTTTCTTGGTATATTAAGTAATTGTTAATTCTTACAGTTTGTGTCTCTTTATTTAACTTTTGTTATTTTTCTTTAAAATTTTATTTATTCATTCATGAGAGACACAGAGAGAGAGGCAGAGACACAGGAAGAGGGAGAAGCAGGTTCCATGCAAGGAGCCCGATGTGGGACTTGATCCCCATACCCCAGGATCATGCCCTGAGTGGAAGGCAGAGGTGCCTAACCGCTGAGCCACCCAGGCATCCTAAACTTTAAAATCTAATATTGCTATTTTCTTTCAAAGTCCTTATTCTCCCATGCATCTCCTTCCCTAGACTCTTCCTTCCTGTACTTTTTATTTTTATTTTGTTTCCTGCTTGCCCTGTTAATCCTTGCCCCAGGCATCTGCAGCTAGTATATGCCTTTATATGCTTACAACAAATAACAGCACTGAAGGGTGCTCCAATCAGAAGATAGTTCTGATGGGTGTAGAATAAGTTAAGCCCCTGAGGCAGTGTTCAGGAAGCTGCCAGACAAGTTATACAACCACATTTCTTTGAGCACAAGGCCCATATTTCCCCTTCTGGTACCAGGAAGCCACACCAAAAACCAGAGATGCTATCCATTCCCATGGCTGCCTCTAATTGGGGAATTGGGGATGGTGGGCGAGTTTGTACACATGTCAAAACTTTCTACTGAAATTTATGGACCTCTTCATTATTCACTCTCTGGTTGTTATAAGTTTTTAAATTAGATTCCAGAGTTTTAAAAAAGTTGTTTCTATCAGTTTTTGATAGCTTAATCATTGCTTCAGTGGATGTCACTCTTTATTTTTAGCATTACAGTTGCATTGATGCTCTTATCAAAAAACATCACGTGTCTTATTTTTTTAAGGATTTATTTATTTTTCATGAGAGACACAGACAGAGAGAGAGGCAAAGACATAGGTGGAGGGAGAAGCAGGCTCCTCACAGGGAGCCTGATGTGGGATTCGATCCCGGATCCCAGGATCATGACCTGAGCTAAAGGCAGGCGCCCAAAAGCTGAGCCACCCAGGCATCCCATGTCTTATTAACAGTAGAAAAATTAACCTAGATATTTCAAGGTTATCAATCAGGAAGATGGCAGTAAACTTTCTAGGTCCAATACATCATTGATATTGTTAGTATCGATACTGTTAGGGATCTGCATCTCCAGTCTGCCACTTACTGGCTGTGTGAATTTGGGCAGAGCAGCCGTTTTGAGCCTCAGTATCTAGTCTGTAAAATGGGAATAATACTAGTAGATACCTTGTAAGTGTGTAGTGAGAATGAAATAAGATAATATAGCTTTGGACCTAAGACCAGCCAAATAGTGACTGCTTGGTGAATGGTAGCAACCATGGTTCTTACTAAAAATGATTATAGCTGTTTCTAATCCACATTGTTTGTAATGCAAAAACACTTTTGCAAACCAAGAGCAGAATGAAAATCTGAAAAGTAGATAAAATACTAACTACTGGGGTGCCTGGGTGGCTCAGTGGCTGGGTGTCTGCCTTTGGCTCTGGTCATGATCCCGGGGTCCTGGGATTGAGTCCCGCATCAGGCTCCTAGTGGGGAGCCTGCTTCTTCCTTTGCCTATTGTCTCTGCCCCCCCCCCCGTGTGTGTGTGTGTTTCTCATGAATAAATAAATTTTTTTTTACTTTTTTAAAAATTTTTATTTATTTATGATAGTCACACAGAGAGAGCGAGAGAGGCAGAGACACAGGCAGAAGGAGAAGCAGGCTCCATGCTGGGAGCCTGATGCGGGACTTGATCCCGGGACTCCAGGATCACGCCCTGGGCCAAAGGCAGGCGCTGAACTGGTGAGCCACCCAGGGATCCCCATATAAATAAAATCTTAAAAAAATACTAACTGTCCTGGCCTTCAGTGAATCTATTCTGTTGTGGGCTGAGCATCTCTAAGGATGAACTAAAATTGAAGAGTTTTTTGGATGGATGATATTGGGAAGGCAGTCAAGATACATCGTACCATTGCATTTGTATTTCTGTGATATTTATGCCTGCATCTGTTAATTTTATATTATAAACTCATAAGTATAAGGATCATGCATTTAAATTTTTTGTTGCATACAATGTGTAAGATAATAATCTTTTGGTGTTACAACAGTGAATACAATTTAGGAAGGTTTATATGGCAATTTAGAGCAAGGTTTGTTTATTCTTGAAACATTCTAAAGTGACTTTAAGACCTTTTGGTGCTTCTTTTTAAGGCATTTAGAGGAAAGTACAGCTCTTAAAATGCTTCTAAGAGAGCTGCCAGTTTTCTTCCTGATGTTATGTGAAAATAAATGTTTTAGTCATTGTGTGAATTATGGTTACCTTATGAAATTTTCAAAGTGCAGTTGAAAAGAGGAGTGGATATTTTTAGAAAAAAACTCTGACAGGTCTTCAGGGCTCAAATAGATAAATGAGAGAAAGCAAAATTAAGATGTTTTTGTGTATGTATGTTTGGGATTGGGTACAGTATCTTTTGAAAAGGTTATTTTTTCTTATTTGAGAAGCTAACTCAATTGTTTGGTGCAGTAATGTGTTACCAGAAATACATAGTTGTGTTTTACATCACATCTCTGTTTAATTAGACTATGAAGAGGTAATGGAATAGAGGTTAGCAACCTTCTCAGGTTTGAGTGCCATTAGCAATACAATTAAAAAATATACAGAGAGAAGAGAAAGAGAAATCTAACACATACAAAGAGAAACAAACAAACAAAAAAAAGAGTTGCAAAGAGATAAAAAGGAGACACCCATGGTGAGGACAGTGGCAGATTGCTATCAGTACCCCCCAAGGCCCATGTTTATGTACCTCTATAGTAGAAATTAACTTTCAGCATGCTAGAAAGAGACTTGATATGATAAGCTGAAAGGAATTTAAAATTCACAAAACCAAATACTTTCTTTAAAATACCTTTTCCATCTCGTGCTTAACAGAACTCTTAAGGTATTATTTGTAAGCCCTGGAGTTGGGTTTGTTTTTACATCAGTATTCTCTTACTCTGTACTTGTGTTATATAAGCAGGGCTTATGCCACATACTTCTTACCAAAAGACTGCCTGTTACTAGACTTTGTTGGAATGCTTATTAAGAAAACCAAGGTATTTTGGATATGATTTACATAGTAAGTCTTGCAGAGTAACCAAGTAAATGAATATTCTATCTTGTATGAATTTAGTATTATTTTCTAGGTAACTGACTGATCAGAAGCAATCTGACACGTCCATAGAAGCATTAAACACAAATGAGCATTTATAGAAAAAAGTAACTAAATAAAGTGACAGGTCTGCTATTGATTCAAATTGTCCAGCAATGGAACTTAAAGTTAAGAAATGTGCTTGAGAGTTCTCTACCAAGTCCATATTAGTAAACATAAAGACTGAAAGGTAAAACTGTAAAGTAGCAGAAAAGAGGTCCAATTCCACCTTCTCAATTTCTTTTACATTATCTCATCATTACAGCTGTAGTGTAAAATGTGTGGTAACATCTCCATTTTTTATGTATAAATGTAGTAAGGCTAGGAATCTTAAAAGACCAAGAGATTCATACCAATTTCCTAGAGTTCTTGGGTTCTAATAGGCCAACTCAGTGAAATAATTATGAAATGTGTCTAAAATGTATCTTTAGTGAATTACTCTAACAATAAAGTTCTCTTTAGGTATCCCCTAATATCATGATTTAAAAGGCATTGGTTCTAAAATTTTTCCTTTAATATTGTCATTGATTTTTATTGCCTTGAATTTGGCAAATTCATTGTTCCTTGTTACTTTATTAACAAATAGCGCGAAATCTCACATACCACTTAGCTGAAATGTAGGAAGTAGTGACCAAGTTTCATGGTGACAGAAATGTCAAATAAGTGTTATATGAATAGAAACAATGTCTAAACTTCACAGAAGTTGCTTAAAAAACTGAAAAAAACTATGAAGAATTTTTATGCTATGCTCTAAATAGTCCTTGCTGCTGATGTTAAGCTCCAGAGATGTGAAAATTTGGTTGAGGAAGAGGGGAATTTTGTGCATATTGTTTGTTCATGAGTTGGTTTTCTGTGATGGTGGTGGTGGCAGTGGCAGTTTTTTGGATAGAGGTGTTTTTACTTGTTTTGCTATGGCATTCACAGAATCTTTGGAGGCTGCAGGGATTTTAGAAGTTCTCTAGAGCAAGAATTGGCAATCTATGACCCTTAGGCCAAATTCAGAATGACAGCCATTATTAGAAGGCCTCTGTGCTAAGAACTTTTTTTTTTACAGTTGGGGAAACCATCAAATGAAAAATAATATTTTTGTGACATGACAGCAATTATATGAAATTAAAATTTCAGTGTCCCTAAGTAAAGTTTTATTTGAATATAGCCCCACTCGTTTATTTATGTATTATCTGTTATTGCTTTTGTCCTACAATGACAGAGTTGATGAGTTGCAACAGATTAAATGCCTACAGACCCCAAAATATTTACTATTTGACCATTTAGAGGAAAAGTTAACTAGATCCTCTTCTAGAGGCATCAAATTTGAAGCAGTGGAGTTTAATCTGACGATTTGGTGGCTTAGTGAATAAAGACTCAGGTGACAGGAGTTGTTTAAAATGTTTATGCTACACTGCCATTTATTCATTTGTTAAGCAAGCATTTATTGACTAACACAATGAAGGGAAATACCTTATCCTTCAACTTTTAGCTGATAAATATTATAAAATCTAAGAAATCTGTCATTTTTTCCCTTTATCCTGCTCTCTGTTCCCGTTCCCCTCATCCCCCTTTTCTTCTTTCTTCCTCTCAGCTAGTTTCTAGGCAACTGGAAAGAAAATCAATTTTAAATAACATGTATCTCAGGCTTTTGATCTTTTAAAGTAGGTTAAATGTAATTTTAAATTATAACACTTTCGGGATCCCTGGGTGGCACAGCGGTTTGGCGCCTGCCTTTGGCCCAGGGTGCGATCCTGGAGACCCGGGATCGAATCCCACATCGGGCTTCCGGTGCATGGAGCCTGCTTCTCCCTCTGCCTGTGTCTCTGCCTCTCTCTCTCTCTGTGACTATCATAAATAAATAAAAATTAAAAAAAAATAAATTATAACACTTTCTGTTAAAAATTTATTGAGGGCTTAATTTTAAATATTTTAAGTTTTATAATGATCAGATTATAACAATATCTACACATGACTATTTGATATTGTTCATCATCACATGCATTGTGGATGGATATTTGTAAACTCAGCTTTGTTTCCAAAGCTGCATGAATGAAGACTAACTGACTCCAAAATCCCTGATGGGTTGACAGTTTATAAATTGTTTTGTAATCCCCTTTTTTAGATAATTCTTCAAGTCATAAATCCTCAGTATAACTTGAATTATGAAAGTTAACTATTGTAAAAAAGGGTACATTCATATGTAGTAATTACTAAAGAAGTTATTTAATGGGTTTATTTTTAGTAAAGATTGAATATTTACCTTAAAGAATTTAGTTTGATGGAATGTGTTTCAATTTTATTAGCCTCCTCACTTAGTTCTTCTCTTATTTACATGGAGATAGTCTGCCAAATAGATGGTTTAGTGTTGAAATTTATTTTATGTTTATGGAATGTCTACCCAAAGCAAGATATTGTGCCAATGCAATTGTCTATCAAGGGTTAATATTTTAAAAGCATTTTTGAGTATAGTTGACACACAGTTTTACATTAGTTTCAGATGTACAACATAGTGATTCAACTTCTCTGTCCCTTATACTGTGTTCACCATCAGTGTAGCTACCATCTGTCACCATACAGCACTATTACAATATCATTGACTGTATTATCTATGCTGTGCCTTTTATTCCTGTGACATATTCATTACATAACTGGAAGTCTGTATCCCCCACAAGGATTAATATTTGTAATGATTATTGGATGAATAGTGCTGATCTAAATGAGAGTATACATTTATTTTCAAGGGCCACAGAATCCTTAAATCTTGGGTTCTTCCAGAATTTTCCCCCCCTCAGGTAAAATCAATAGAATTCTACAGCATAAACTTTTTAAATTACCTAGCTTTTTAAATGGACTGACACATTGTCATTTTCATTATACTGTATTTATTTGGTATCTGTGTATATTAGTCATATCTATTATCTTCATTAATATATGGTTTGTTGCTTTGTGCGTGTTGCAAGGGATGTAAATAAATTCAGATGCTTGATTTATTGAGCAAATAAATTATAATCTCGGTTAAGATTTTTAAAATCATGTTTATAGCATCGTTTTCATTTGTTTCATGAAAATAAATGAATTTTAGAGTTAGAAGTGACCTTAGAGGACATCTAATCCAAGCCTTTTAATTTTCAAATCAGGTTTCACAAAATTAATCACCTTGTTTTCTCTTGCTGCCTAAGACCACTTTAAAAAATTTTATTGAGTTATAATTGATGTATAATATATTAGTTCCAGGTGTACAACATAGTGATTCAATATTTGTATACATTGCATTATGAGTCTAGTTACCATTTGTTACCGTACACATTTAAGACAATATTATTGGCAGTATTCTCCATGCTGCATATTAATTTCCCGTGATTATTTTATAACTAGAAGCTTGTGCTTCTTAATATCCTTCACCCAGTTTGAGACCCCACATCTCCTCCCCTATGGCAAACAGCCTTGACTCTGTATTGCCTTTTTTTTAAGATTTTTATTTATTTATTTATTTATTTATTTATTTATTTATTTATTTAACAGGGAGAGTATCAGCAGGATGAGAGGCAGAAGGAGAAGCAGACTTCCCACTAAGCAGGGAGCCAACTGTGGGGCTTAATCCCCAGGATCATGACCTGATCTGAGGATAGACACTTAATCAACTGACCCACCTGAGCACTGCCCCCCATTCTGTATTGCTTGTAAATAGTGGTGTATTGAGCATAGGGATGCATATATCTCTTCAAATTAGTATTTTTGTTTTTTTTGATAGATACCTAGTAGTAGAACTGCTGGATCATATGGTACTTCTATTTATAATTTTTTGAGGAACCTGCATATTTTCTATGGTGGCTACACCAGTTTACATTCCCACCAACGGTACATGAGGGTTCCCTTTTCTTCACATCTTTGCCAACACTTGTTATTTCTTGTCTTTTTGATAATAGTTATTCTAGCAGGTGTAAGGCACTATCTTACTGTGGTTTTTATGTGCATTTTCTTCTGATTAGTGATGTTGAACATCTTTTTATATGCTGATTGGCCATGTATATGCTTCTTTGGAAAAGTGTGTATTCATATCCTGCCATTTTTTAAAGTTTTTTTTTATTTATTCATGAGAGACACAGAGAAAGGGGCAGAGACATAGAGAAGCAGGCTCTATGCAGGAGGCCTGATGTGGGACTCGATCCTGGGACTCTGGGACCATGCCCTGAGCCAAAGGCAGATGCTCAACCACTGAGCCACCCAAGTGTCCCATATCCTGCCATTTTTTTATCCTGCCATTTTTTAATTGGATTATTTGTTTTCTTTTTATTACTGATTTGTATGGGTTCTTTATGTATTTTGAATATCAATCCCTTATTGGATATATGATTTGCAATATCTTCTCCCATTTAATAGGTTGCCTTTTTGTTTTGTTGATGGTTCCTTTGTTGTGTAGAAGCTTTTTAATTTGATATGTCCTATCTGTTTATTGTTGCTTTTGTTTCCCTTGCTCTTGGGATCAAATCCAAAAACATCACTAAGACCAGTGTTAGTGAGCTTACTATGTATGTTTTCTTTTAGGAGTTTTATGGTTATAGGTCTTACATTCAAGTCTATAATCCATTTTTAAAAATATTTTATTTATTTATTCATGAGAGACACAGAGGAGAAGCAGGCTCCATGCAGGAAGCCCAACGTGGGACTCGATCCCAGGATTCCAGGATCACGCCCTGGGCCAAAGGCAGGCGCTAAACCGCTGAGCCACCCAGGGACCCCCCAAGTCTTTAATCCATTTTAAGTTAATTTTTACATATGGTGTAATATAGTGGCCCAGTTTTACTTTTTTGCATATAGTTGTCCAGTGTTCTCAGCACTATTCATTGAAGAAATTGTTTTTCCCCATTGTATATTGTTGACAACTTTGTTGTAAATTAGTTGACTGTATATGTATGGGTTTATTTCTGGGCTTTCTGTTCTTTTCTGTGATGTATATGTCCATTTAGGTTACTATAACTTTGTGGTATAGTTTAAAATCAGAGAGTGTGATACAGCTGACTTCGTTCTTTTTTCTTAAGATTGTTTTTGGTATTCAAGGGCTCCTGGGTGGCTCAGTCAGTTAAGTGTCTGACTCGTGGTTACATCTCAGGTCATATTCTCACGGATCATGAGATTAGTCCCATATGGGGCTCTGTGCTCAGTGGGGAGTCTGTTTGAAGATTCTCTCCCACTAGTTGCACGCACATGTGCTTTTTCCCCTACTCTCTAAACAAATCTTTTAAAGAAAGCTTTGTTTTGGGTATTCAGAGTCTTTTATGGTTTCATACAATTTTATAATTATTTTTGCTAGTTCTGTGAAAAATGCCATTGGAATTTTGATAGGAATTGTATAGAATCTGTAGATTGCCTTGTATTATGAACATTTTAACAATATTAATTCCTTGAAAACATGAACAAGGAGTACCTTTCCATTTATTTGTATCTTCATTTTTTCACCAGTGTCTTGTAATTTTCATTGTAAAGGTCTTTCACCTTTTTTGGTTAAATTTATTCCTAGGTATTTTGTTCTTTTTGATGTGATTGCAAATGGAATTTTTTTCTTGATTTCTCTTTCTGATATCTTGTTATTAGTGTATAGAAATACAACAGATTTTTGCATGTGAGTTTTATATACTGCAGTTTTATTGAATTCGTTTATTCTAACAAGTTTTTGGTAGTCTTAAAGTTTTCTATGTAGAATATCATGTCATCTCCAAATAGTGAAAGTTTTATTTCTTCTCTTCTGGTGTTAATGTCTATTCTTTTTTTTTTTTTTTTGCCTATTTGCTATAGTTAGGCCTTCCAATCCTATGTTGAGTGACAGTGGAGATAGATGGCCCACTTGTCTTGTTCCTGATCTTATAGGAAAATCTTTTAGCTTAGCACTGTTAAGTATGATATTTACTGTGGGTTATTCATATATGGCCTTTATTATGTTTAGGTACATTCTCTCTATATCCAATTTGTTGAGTTTTAAACATAAATGGAATTTCAATTTTGTGGAATGTTTCTCTGCATTTATTGTTATAATTTTTAAAAATTTATTTAAATTCAATTAATTAACATATAGTGAATTATTAACTTTAGAGGTAGAGTTCAGCTATTCATCAGTTGCATATATCACCTGGTGCTCATTACAACACATGCCCTTCTTAATGCCTATCACCCTGTTAATCCATCTCCCCCCTGATATCCCCTCCAGCAACCCTCAGTATGTTTCTTATAGTTAAGAGTCTCTCGTGGTTTGTCGTCCTCTCTGCTTTCATCTTATTTTATTTTTCCCTCCCTTCCCCTATGATCCTGTTTTGTTTCGTAAATTCCACGAGTGAAATCATATAACTGTTTTTCTGTTTGACTTATTCCGCTTAGCATAATACCCTCTAGTTCGATCCACATTGCTGCAAATGGTAAGATTTCATTTTTTTGATGGATAAGTAATATTTGTGTGTGTGTGTGTGTGTGTGTGTGTGAGTGAGAGAGAGAGAGAGAGAGAGAGAGAGAGAGATTACATACATATATATACACCACTTTTTTATCCATTTATCTGTTACTGGACACCTGGGTTCTTTCCCTAGTTTGGCTATTATGGACCTTGCTACTATAAACATTGGAATGCAGGTGCCCCTTCAGATAACTATGTTTATATCCTTTCGATAAATGCCTAGTGTGGTTGCTGAGTTGTAAGGTAGCTCTATTTTTAAGTTTTTGAGGAAATTCCATACTGTTTACCAGAGTGTTCATATTTTTATCTTTCATTTTGATATCATTGTGTATCAAGTTGATTGATTTACCTATGTTGAACCATTCTTGCATCCCTGAAATAAATCCCACTTGACCATGGTATATGATCTGTTTAATGTATTGTTGAATTCAGTTTGTTGATATCTCATTGAAGATTTTTGCGTCTATGTTCTTAAGGGATATTACCCGAAGTTTTTATTGTTGTTGATTGTTTTTCGTTTGTTTGCTTTTTGTTTTGTTGTATCCTTATGTGGTTTTGGTATCAGGGTACTGCCAGCCCTGGAAGGTGAGTTTAGAAACTTTTTCTCCTCTTAAGTTTTTTAGAAAAGTTTTGGAATTATAGGTATTAAATCGTATTTGAATATTTGATAGAATTAACTGGTAAAGCCATCTGGTATAGGACTTTAGTGGTTTTTGATTCCTGATTCAATTTTCTTACTACAAATTGTCTATTCATATTTTCTATTTCTTCATGATTCAGTCTTGGAAGACTGTTTCTAGGAATTTATCCATTTGTTCTAGGTTGGCATATAATGACTCATAATAGTTTGCTAAGATCCTTTGTTTTTCTGTGATATTGGTGTAACTTACCCTCTTTCATGTCTGATTATATTTTATATATAATCATATCTGATTTTATATATATATATATATGTAACATCCAACCATCTGGTCTAATAAGGCTGATATTTCCTATAGATTTTCTGTCTGGATGATCTGTCCATTGATTTAAGTGGGGAGTTAAAATCCCCTGGTATTATTGTATTTTAGTTTCTCCTTTATGTCTGGTAATATTTCCTTTATGTGTTTTGGTGCTCCTATGGTGAGTGCCCATATGTTTATGAGTGTTATATCTTCTGGCTGAGTTACTCCTTTGTTTATTTAGTGTACCCCTCATTGTTTTTTATTGAAGTCTTTGTTTTAAGTCTATTTTGTCTGATATAAGTATCGCTACCCCAGGTTTCTTTTCAATTCCATTTTATGAAATATCTTTTTCATCCCTTTCAGTCTGTGTGTGTCATTACTTTTGAAGTGAGCCTCTTGTAGGCAGTATATAGATGTTTGATTTTTTTAGTCCATGTGGCACCTCTGTGTGTTTTGATTGGAGAATTTAGCCCATTTACATTTAAAGTCATTATTAATAGTTTGTACTTATTGTCATTTTTTTCATTGTTTCTGTTCATTTCCCTCTATTCCTTTCTTCTCTCTCTTCCGTTGTGGTTTGCTGAGTTTCCTTAGTGTTCTGTTTATATTCCTTTTTCATTTTCTTTTGTGTATTTGCTATAGGCTTTTGCTTTATGTTTACTGTGACATTCCCTATATCATTGTGTATATACATATATATATGCACATATATACACATACACACCTATATATGTATGTGTGTGTTTTAGTAACAACTTAAATTTGAAAACATTTCAAGACTCCACATTTTTAACCCCCTTCCATTTTATATTTTGATCTCACTTTTTATATCTTTTTATGTATCCTTTATCTAATTACTGTAGTTTTAATTTCACAGCTTTTATCTTTTAACCATCTTAGTAGCTTTATAAGTAATCTACTTTTTTATGTGGTTTTTACTTTTATATGTATTTTTATTAATCAGTGCCATTTCTTTTCTTTTTTCAAAGATTTTACTTATTTATTCATGAGAGACACAGAAAGAGAGAGGCAGAGATATAGGCAGAGAGAGAAGCATGTTCCATGCAGGGAGCCCGACGTGGGACTCGATCCTGGGACTCCAGGACTATGCCCTGGGCCAAAGGCAGATGCTTAACCACTGAGCCATTCAGGGATCCCCATGACATTTCTTTTCAACTTAAAGACGTCTCTTAATATTTCTTGTAAGGACAATTTAGTAGTGACAAACTCCTTTAGCTTTTGATCTTCTGTAGAATTCATTATCTGTCCTTCAAATATGAATGATAATATTCTCGGTTAGAAGTTTTTTCCTTTCAGTACATTGAATATGTAATGCTACTCCCTTTAGCTACTGACAGTCTTATAGGGTTTCTTTTAAAAAAAAAAAGATTTACTTATTTATTCATGAGAGGCAGAGATACATAGGCAGAGGCAGAACTGGCTCCCTGCAGGGAACCCAATGTGGGACTCAGTCCCGGACCCCGGAATCATGCCCTGAGCCAAAGGCAGATGCTCAACCACTGAGCCACCGAGGCATCCCATGGGGTTTCTTTTGTAAATAATAATTTGTTTTTTTCTTCTTGCTTTTAAGATTCTTCATCTTTAACTTTTGACATTTTAATTATTATGTATCTTGGTGTGGCTCTCTTTGGGTCATTTTATTAGGAACTCTCTTTGCTTCCTGGGTCTGGATGTCTGTTTGCTTCTCCAATTGAGGAAAGTTTACAGCCATTATTTCTTCGTATAAGATTTCTGCCTCTTTCTTTCTCTCTCTTCTGGAACATGTATAGTGTGAATGTTGTTCCACTTGATGTTGTTCTAGAGGTCCCTTATGTTATCTTCAATTTTTAAAATTATTATTCTTTTCTCTGTTTGGCTGATTTTCTTTACATTATCTTCCAGCTTGCTGATCCATAGTTCTGATTCATCCAGTCTGCTTTTGACACTCTATATTTCAGTTCCATTATGGTAATCTTCAGTTTCGTGACTTCTGTGTGGTATTTTCTTATGCTTTCCATCTTTTTTTAAGATTTATTTATATGAGAGAGGGCACAAACGGGGGATGGCTAGAGGGAGAAGGAGACTCCTTACTGAGCAGGGAACATGATGCAGGATTTAATCTCAGGCCCTGTGGATCATAACCTGAGCTGAAGACAGACGCATAACTGACTGAGCCACCCATGCATCCTTGCTTTCTATATTTTTGTTGAAGTTCTCACTGTGTTCATTTTTTCTCCCAATTTTGGTACATCTTTAATGATGCTTTATTGTTATTTTGAATTCTTTAGCAGGTGGATTACTTATCTCTGTATCATCGAGATCATTTTGTGAGATTTTGTCTTGTTTTTTCATTTGGAACATATTTCTTTTTTTCCTCTTTTTGCTTGACTCTTTGTATATATCTCTTAGGTAAAACAGCTACCTTTGTAATTCTTAAAGGAGTGGTGTAGTGTAGGTGATGGTCTTCTCATTTAACATTGCCCAAAGTCTTGGTTGTCTTTTAAACCTTTGTGATGTTCTAAGCTAGCTGGCTTATTTTTGGTATGTCCCCTTTATGGTGTGCCAAGATCTGTCAGTGATCTAAGGGGAGGAATCTAATTTAACACCTAGTTTCAGGCTGATTGGAAATCAGACCTTTAGGCAGTAGCTTTTGAAGTATGCAAATACATAGAGTTCTGTAGAGCCACAATCATAATCCCTGCAGGAGATCTGGAGGTGTTCCCTGGGCGACATTTTAAAAAATTAGGGCTCCAGAGAAATATATAACCTCTTTTCTGGTATCTTGTTGAGCTGTAGCAAGGGAAGGGTGGGATGCATAAGGATGCTGTCTTCTTGCTTATGTTCCCTGATAGCTCCTTCTTAACGTTTGGATATATGGAAACCCCAAAGTTTGTCCCTCAGTCTAGGAGCTCCAGGCTAATAAGTAAATTGGCCTTTATTTATTTATTTTTTTTGCAAGACTGTAGTTATGATTTAGTTTGCTATCTGTACAGTGCCATGGGGTGGAGGCCTGCTAGGAACTGTTTTCAATTGTTATATTCCCATGGATCTCAGAAATGCCCCCCCTGTTGGAACCAGGCCTAGGCAGTCAACAGTGTCCTCTGTGTGGTTTGCGTGAGCCCACTTACTTTCTTTTAGCAAGGTGGCTGGACAGTGTAGAGGGCAGGACATGCCACTTGCCTAGTTCAGAAAGGCAGCAGGGAAAGATCTTGACTCTGGGTGCTCATGGGTTTCTGTACTGCAGCTACAGAATGTCCTGTATTTCCCTGTGTGCAGCCTTTAGGCTGTGATTTGGAGAATGCACAACTGCCAGGGGACAGGAGAATGTCTCAGTCACTCATGCTCACAGAGTTTAGCTAGAGAGTGGGAGAACTCTGTGTGACTGTTCATACCTGCCCCAACCAGGGAGCAAGGGGACACAAAAACTTCCCCATTCCCTGGCCTCAGCAAGTGTCATGGCCACTGTTCCTTCCCATCCCAGCAAATAGTGTAAGTGACACATCTGAGCTCACCTGCCTGTGCTAGCAGTATATGTGGAGAGTGAAGTAATGGTATGAACCAACATCTGTGTCCAGTGAGTGTTTCAACTGTCCTCTACCCACATTGGCAATGCCCACAGATCAGTAGATGTATCTCCCTCACAGATATTCTAGTCTCTTAAAGCAGCTGTTTTCTTTGTTGTGTCATGGGCACTAGTGAGACCACAGGTTAGCTCTCTAAAAGGAGAATCTCAGTTTTCCATAGCACTTTGGGATATCCTGACACCAGCCCATTAGTTTTATAAGTGGGGTGTTCTGGAATCTTGTCTCTTCTCTGCAGATCTTGTCTTTCTGCTAGGGTACCCAAAGTAGGGCATCAAAACCTATCTCCTCTGAAAGGTGTTTCCAAGAAAGATTCCTACTTATTGTGTGTGGCTGAGAGGGAGGTTGATTTTTTTTTTTTTTTTTTTGCCTTATGTGTCTCTGACTTTCCTACCCAGTGTGATCACACCTCAGTGTGATCCTTCTATTCTTTTTTGTGGAGATCAGTTAACGTAGTTTTCAGAGAAATGAACCATATGTAGCTATAGATTTGGTGTATCTGTGGGAGGAGATGAATTCAGGATATTCCTGTGCTGCCATTTTGGAATGCTTTCTCCACTCCATTTATATGTGAAAGAGTTTTTGTGATATAAATCCTTCATTTAGGGTTTTAAAAGTAGAGGTAGTCCGTACTTTATAAATGTGTTGTATTTCAGAAGTATTTGTAAGTGTATTGTTAAGAACCTAGAATATTTTTAATTGAGGTATAATTAATAGACAATGTTAGTTTCAGTTGTGCAACATGACTTGACAATTCTATACCATTACTCATTTCCTACAATGCTAATTATAGTCACCATCTGTCACTGTATAATATTATTACAATAATTGAAAAAATTGTTGGGAGGGGGAGGGGCAAGATGGCGGAAGAGTAGGGTCCCCAAATCACCTGTCCCCACCAAATTACCTAGATAACCTTCAAATCATACTGAAAATCTACGAATTCGGCCTGAGATTTAAAGAGAGACCAGCTGGAATGCTACAGTGAGAAGAGTTCGTGCTTCTATCAAGGTAGGAAGATGGAGAAAAAGAAATAAACAAAAGGCCTCCAAGGGGGGAGGGGCCCTGCGAGGAGCCGGGCTGAGGCCGGGGCGAATGTCCCCAGGACAGGACAGCCCCGTCCCGGAGAAGCAGGAGCTGCACCAACCTTCCCGGGCGGAAAGGCGTCCGCAGGGAGTTAGAGCAGGACCCCAGGAGGGCAGGGATGCCCTCGGGCTCCCTGGGACACTAACAAACACCTGCGCGCCCAGGAGAGTGCCCTGAGCTCCCTAAGGGCTGCAGCGCGCACAGCAGGACCCAGAGCAGCTCAGAGGGGCTCCGGCGCGGCTCTGCGCGCGGGGGGGGGGGGGGGGGGGGGGGGGGGCTGCGCGGCCGGGAGCAGCATGGCGGCTGCGGCTCCGGCAGAGGAAGAGGCTCCGTGCGGAGGGGGCTGCGGGGCCGGGAGCAGCTCGGAGGGGCTCGAGAGGCTCCGCAGAGAGGCGGCTGCGCTGCCGGGAGGCGAATCCAACAGCGCAGGCTCCGAAGACGACCTCCCCCCCGGACAGGCAGAGGCCTGGAGGGCCCAGGACAGCGAGGACGCTCCTGCCCCAAGCTGAGCAGATCAGCGGCCCCGCCCGGAGCCTCCAGGCCCTGCACTGAGAGCTCTGTAGTTACTGCCGGGGCTGAATCCAGGGCTCCAGAGCTGCCATAGCCACTGCGGCTGTTCCTCCTGGCGCCTCACGGGGTAAACAACCCCCACTGAGCCCTGCAGCAGGCAGGGGGCAGAGCAGCTCCCCAAGTGCTAACACCTGAAAATCACCACAGAAGGCCCCTCCCCCAGAAGACCAGCTAGACAGACCAGTTCCAGGGGAAGACTAGGGACTTAAAGTCGACAGAATCAGAAGATACTCCCCCGTGTTTTTTTCTTTTTTTTTCTTTTTGATTTCTGATTGCTTCCCCCACACCCCTTTTTTCACCTTTCTTTTTCTTTCTCTTTTTCTCTCTTTTTCCTTTTTTTCTTCTTTTTCTTTTTTCTTTTTCTCTTTTCTTTCTTTCTCTCTCTTTTTCTCCTTTTCCCAATGCAACTTGTTTTTGGCCACTAGCACTGAGCAAAACGACTAGAAGGAAAACCTCACCTAAAAAGAAAGAATCAGAAACAGTCCTCTCTCCCACAGAGTTACAAAATCTGGATTACAATTCAATGTCAGAAAGCCAATTCAGAAGCACTATTATACAGCTACTGGTGGCTCTAGAAAAAAGCATTAAGGACTCACGAGACTTCATGACTGCAGAATTTAGATCCAATCAGGCAGAAATTAAAAATCAATTGAATGAGATGCAATACAAACTAGAAGTCCCAACGATGAGGGTTAACGAGGTGGAAGAACGAGTGAGTGACATAGAAGACAAGTTGATGGCAAAGAGGGAAACTGAGGAAAAAAGAGACAGACAATTAAAAGACCATGAAGACAGATTAAGGGAAATAAATGACAGCCTAAGGAAGAAAAACCTACGTTTAATTGGGGTTCCCAAGGGCGCCGAAAGGGACAGAGGGCCAGAATATGTATTTGAACAAATCCTAGCTGAAAACTTTCCTAATCTGGGAAGGGAAAGAGGCATTCAGATCCAGGAAAGAGAGAGATCCCCCGCTAAAATCAATAAAAACCGTTCAACACCTCGACATTTAATAGTGAAGCTTGCAAATTCCAAAGATAAAGAGAAGATCCTTAAAGCAGCAAGAGACAAGAAGTCCCTGACTTTTATGGGGAGGAGTATTAGGGTAACAGCAGACCTCTCCACAGAGACCTGGCAGGCCAGAAAGGGCTGGCAGGATCTATTCAGGGTCCTAAATGAGAAGAACATGCAACCAAGAATACTTTATGCAGCAAGGCTCTCATTCAAAATGGAAGGAGAGATAAAGAGCTTCCAAGACAGGCAGGAACTGAAAGAATATGTGACCTCCAAACCAGCTCTGCAAGAAATTTTAAGGGGGACTCTTAAAATTCCCCTTTAAGAAGAAGTTCAGTGGAACAATCCACAAAAACAAGGACTGAATAGATATCATGATGACACTAAACTCATATCTGTCAATAGTAACTCTGAACGTGAACGGGCTTAATGACCCCATCAAAAGGCGCAGGGTTTCAGACTGGATAAAAAAGCAGGACCCATCTATTTCCTGTCTACAAGAGACTCATTTTAGACAGAAGGACACCTACAACCTGAAAATGAAAGGTTGGAGAACAATTTACCATTCAAATGGTTCTCAAAAGAAAGCAGGGGTAGCCATCCTTATATCAGATAAACTAAAATTTACCCCGAAGACTGTAGTGAGAGATGAAGAGGGACACTATATCATCCTTAAAGGATCTATCCAACGAGAGGACTTAAGAATCCTCAATATATATGCCCCGAATGTGGGAGCTGCCAAATACTTAAACCAATTATTAACCGAAGTGAAGAAATACTTAGATAATAATACACTTATACTTGGTGACTTCAATCTAGCTGTTTCTACCCTCGATAGGTCTTCTAAGCACAACATCTCCAAAGAAACGAGAGCTTTAAATGATACACTGGACCAGATAGATTTCACAGATATCTATAGAACTTTACATCCAAACTCAACAGAATACACATTCTTCTCAAGTGCACATGGAACTTTCTCCATAATAGACTACATACTGGGTCACAAATCGGGTCTGAACCGATACCAAAAGATTGGGATCGTCCCCTGCATATTCTCAGACCATAACGCCTTGAAATTAAAACTAAATCACAACAAGAATTTTGGAAAGACATCAAACACGTGGAGGTTAAGGACCATCCTGCTAAAAGATGAAAGGGTCAACCAGGAAATTAAGGAAGAATTAAAAAGATTCATGGAAACTAATGAGAATGAAGATACAACTGTTCAAAATCTTTGGGATGCAGCAAAAGCAGTCCTGAGGGGGAAATACATCGCAATACAAGCATCCATTCAAAAACTGGAAAGAACTCAAATACAAAAGCTAACCTTACACATACAGGAGCTAGAGAAAAAACAGCAAATGGACCCAACACCCAGCAGAAGAAGAGAGTTAATTAAAATTCGAGCAGAACTCAACAAAATTGAGACCAGAAGAACTGTGGAACAGATCAATAGAACCAGGAATTGGTTCTTTGAAAGAATTAATAAGATAGATAAACCATTAGCCAACCTTATTAAAAAGAAGAGAAGACTCAAATTAATAAAATCATGAATGAGAAAGGAGAGATCACTACCAACACCAAGGAAATACAAATGATTTTAAAAACATATTATGAACAGCTCTACGCCAATAAATTAGGCAATCTAGTAGAAATGGACGCATTCCTGGAAAGCCACAAACTACCAAAACTGGAACAGGAAGAAATAGAAAACCTGAACAGGCCAATCACCAGGGAGGAAATTGAAGCAGTCATCAAAAACCTCCCAAGACACAAGAGTCCAGTGCCAGATGGCTTCCCAGGGGAATTCTATCAAACGTTTAAAGAAGAAACCATACCTATTCTACTAAAGCTGTTTGGAAAGATAGAAAGAGATGGAGTACTTCCAGATTCGTTCTTTGAGGCCAGCATCACCTTAATTCCAAAACCAGACAAAGACCCCACCAAAAAGGAGAATTACAGACCAATATCCCTGATGAACATGGATGCAAAAATTCTCAACAAGATACTAGCCAATAGGATCCAACAACACATTAAGAAAATTATTCACCATGACCAAGTAGGATTTATCCCCGGGACACAAGGCTGGTTCAACACTCGTAAAACAATCAATGTGATTCATCATATCAGCAAGAGAAAAACCAAGAACCATATGATCCTCTCATTAGATGCAGACAAAGCATTTGACAAAATACAGCTTCCATTCCTGATCAAAACTCTTCAGATTGTAGGGATAGAGGGAACTTTCCTCGACATCTTAAAAGCCATCTACAAAAAGCCCACAGCAAATATCATTCTCAATGGGGAAGCACTGGGAGCCTTTCCCCTAAGATCAGGAACAAGACAGGGATGTCCACTCTCACCACTGCTATTCAACATAGTATTGGAAGTCCTAGCCTCAGCAATCAGACAACAAAAAGACATTAAAGGCATTCAAATTGGCAAAGAAGAAGTCAAACTCTCCCTCTTCGCCGATGACATGATACTCTACATAGAAAACCCAAAAGCTGCCATCCCAAGATTGCTAGAACTCATACAGCAGTTTGGTAGCGTGGCAGGATACAAAATCAATGCCCAGAAATCAATGGCATTTCTATACACTCACAATGAGACTGAAGAAAGAGAAATTAATGAGTCAATCCCATTGACAATTGCACCCAAAGGCATAAGATACCTAGGAATAAACCTAACCAAAGAGGTAAAGGATCTATACCCTAAAAACTATAGAACACTTCTGAAAGAAATTGAGGAAGACACAAAGAGATGGAAAAATATTCCATGCTCATGGATTGGCAGAATTAATATTGTGAAAATGTCAATGTTATCCAGGGCAATTTGCACGTTTAATGCAATCCCTATCAAAATACCATGGACTTTCTTCAGAGAGTTAGAACAAATTATTTTAAGATTTGTGTGGAATCAGAAAAGACCCCGAATAGCCAGGGGGATTTTAAAAAAGAAAACCATATCTGGGGGCATCACAATGCCAGATTTCAGGTTGTACTACAAAGCTGTGGTCATCAAGACAGTGTGGTACTGGCACAAAAACAGACACATAGATCATTGGAACAGAATAGAGAACCCAGAAGTGCACCCTGAACTTTATGGTCAACGAATATTCGATAAAGGAGGAAAGACTATCCACTGGAAGAAGGACAGTCTCTTCAGTAAATGGTGCTGGGAACATTGGACATCCACATGTAGAAGAATGAAACTAGACCACTCTCTTGCACCATACACAAAGATAAACTCAAAATGGAGGAAAGATCTAAATGTGAGACAAGATTCCATCAAAATCCTAGAGGAGAACACAGGCAACACCGTTTTTCAACTTGGCCACAGTAACTTCTTGTAAGATACATCCACGAAAGCAAAAGAAACAAAAGCAAAAATGAACTATTGGGACTTCATCAAGATAAGAAGCTTTTGCACAGCAAAGGATACAGTCAACCAAACTAAAAGACAACCTACAGAATGGGAGAAGATATTTGCAAATGACCTATCAGATAAAGGGCTAGTTTCCAAAATCTATAAAGAACTTATTAAACTCAACACCAAAGAAACAAACAATCCAATCATGAAATGGGCAAAAGACATGAAGAGAAATCTCACAGAGGAAGACAGAGACATGGCCAACACGCAGATGAGAAAATGCTCTGCATCACTTGCCATCAGGGAAATACAAATCAAAACCACAATGAGATACCACCTCACACCAGTGAGAATGGGGAAAATTAACAAGGCAGGAAACCACAAATGTTGGAGAGGATGCGGAGAAAAGGGAACCCTCTTGCACTGTTGGTCGGAATGTGAACTGGTGCAGCCACTCTGGAAAACTGTGTGGAGGTTCCTCAAAGAATTAAAAATAGACCTGCCCTACGACCCAGCAATTGCACTGTTAGGGATTTACCCCAAAGATTCAGATGCAATGAAACGCCGGGACACCTGCACCCCGATGTTTCTAGCAGCAATGTCCACAGTAGCCAAACTGTGGAAGGAGCCTCGGTGTCCATCGAAAGATGAATGGATAAAGAATATGTGGTTTATGTATACAATGGAATATTACTCAGTCATTAGAAACGACAAATACCCACCATGTGCTTCAACGCTGATGGAACTGGAGGGTATTATGCTGAGTGAAGTAAGTCAATCGGAGAAGGACAGTGTATGTTCTCATTCATTTGGGGAATATGAATAATAGTGAAAGGGAATATAAGGGAAGGGAGAAGAAATGAGTGGGATATATCAGAAAGGGAGACAGAATATAAAGACTCCTAACTCTTGGAAACGAACTAGGGGTGGTGGAAGGGGAGGAGGGCGGGGGGTGGGGGTGAATGGGTGACGGGCACTGAGGGGGACACTTGACGGAATGAGCACTGGGTGTTATTCTGTATGTTGGTAAATTGAACACCAATAAAAATTCATCTATTAAAATAAATAAATAAATAGTGAAAAAAATAAATAAAAAATTGTTGGGTATAGTTAACACACAGTGTTATATTTGTTTCAGTTAGTTTCACCATAGTGATTCAGCATCTCTATTTGTTGTGCTATCCTCACTACAACTTTATTAATTATGCTGTACTATTTATTCCTATGTCTTATTTATTACAGAACTGGAATTGTACCTCTTAATCTATATCAGTTTTGCTGATTGACCCACCTGTCGTTTGGCAACCATCAGATTGTTCTTTGTAACTAAGAGTCTATTTTTTGTTTCTTTGTTTTTGTTTTTGTTTTTTTTTTTTTGTATTTTACATATAAGTAAAATCATATGATATTTGTCTTTCTCTGGCATATTTCACTTAACCTCATATACTCTAGGTCCATCTATGTCAGTGCATGTAGTGAGATTTCATTCTTATGAGTGAGTTATATTCTTTGTAAGAATATACCACATTTTTAAAACTTTCGTATGTTTACAATACAGTGTTATATTAGTTTCTGATGTATAATATAATGATTCAAAAGTTTTCTGCAAAAAAAAAAGTTTTCTGCATCACTCAGTCAGAATCTTATATATCTATTTCACCCATGTCTCCTACTCACCTCTTCTCTGGCAACCACCAATTCGTTCTTTGATTTTCAGAGTCATTTATTTTGTTCTTTCTTTTTTCTTTGCTTGTTAGTTTGTTTTGTTTCTTTATCCATTCAGCTATCAATGGACACTTGTGTCACTTCCATTTCTTGGCTATTGTAAATAATGTAGTAAATATATAGGTGTTCATATATATTTTCCAGTTAGTGTTTTCATTTCCTTTGTGTAAATACAAAGTAGTGGAATTTCTGAATTATATGGTAATTCTATTTTCAATTTTTTGAGGAACCTTCATAATGTTTGCCATAGTCCCTGCACCAGTTTGCACTCCTACTGAAAGTGCATGAGGGTTCCTTCTCCTCCACATCCTCACTAACACTTGCTATTTGTCTTTTTATTCTAGCCATTCTGAACAGGTCTGTGATACGTGCATTTCTTTCTGGTTTTGACTTGCATTTACCTGATGATTAGTGATGTTGACCATCTTTTCATGTGTCTGTTGACTATTTATGTCCTCTTTGAAAAAAATGTCTCTTCAGATCCTCTGCCCATTTTTAATCATGTTATTTGTGTTTTGGTGTTGAGTTGTGTAAGTTCTTTATATGTTTTGGATTTTAACCACTTGTTGGATATATCATTTGCAAAAATTTTCTCCTATTCTTTCAGTTTCCTTTTTATTCCGTTGTCTGATTGCTGTGGATAGGACTTATAGTACCATGTTGAATAAAAGTTGTGAGAGTAGATACACACTTGTCTTGTTCCTGAACTTAGAGGAAAAGTTCAGTTTTTCACCATTGAATATGATGTTAGCTCAGGGTTTTTCATACATGTCCTTTATTAAGTTGAGATTTATTTCCTGTAAACCTACTTTATTCAGATTTTTTTTTATCAAAAATGAATGTAGTCCTTTGTCAAATGTTTTTTTCTGCATCAATTTTATCCTTCTTTTAATATGATATATTATGTTTATTGATTTGTGAATATTGAACCACTCTTGCAACCTATGAATAAATCCCACTTGATCATGGTGAATGATCTTTTTTAATATATTGTTGGATTTGCTTTGCTAATATTTTGTTGAGGATTTTTGTGGTTTCCTGCCTTGTTAATTTTTCCCATTCTCACTGGTGTGAGGTGGTATCTCATTGTGGTTTTGATTTGTATTTCCCTGATGGCAAGTGATGCAGAGCATTTTCTCATGTGCATGTTGGCCATGTCTCTGTCTTCCTCTGTGAGATTTCTCTTCATGTCTTTTGCCCATTTCATGATTGGATTGTTTGTTTCTTTGCTGTTGAGTTTAATAAGTTCTTTATAGATCTTGGAAACTAGCCCTTTATCTGATATGTTATTTGCAAATATCTTCTCCCATTCTGTAGGTTGTCTTTGAGTCTTGTAGACAGCATATAGATTTGTCTTGCTATTTTATCAGTTCAATCACTGTATTTTGTGATATGAGCATTTAGTCTATTTACATTTGACATAGTTAATGATATGTATGTATTGCCATTTTGATACTTGATTTATGGTTGTTTTTGTAATCTCTTCCTTTCTTCTCTTGCTCTCTTCCCTTCTGATTTGATGGCTTTAGTCATGCTTCGATTCCTTTTTCTTTGCGTTTTTTTTTTTGTATCTATGATTGGTTTTTGATTTGTGGTTACCATTTGGTTCATACATAACGTCTTATGTGTATAGCACTCTATATTAAGTTGATGGTTGGTTAACATTGAAACCATCCTGAAGCACTTAATTTTCACTCCCTACCCCCACATCTTATGTTTATAGTATTCTATTTTACATTCTTTTATTTTGTGAATCCCTTGACTAATTTTTGTAGATTTAATTGATTTTACTGCTTTTGCAGTTTAACCTCCATGCTGGTTTTATTAGTGATTAATCTACTACTTTTACTTTATGCTTGCATGTACCTGTGAAGTCTTTTCCTTTTATAAATTAGTTCTCATTATGGCCTTTTATTTCTTCTCAATTTCTCTTAACATTCCATGTAAGGTTGGTTTAGTGGTAATGAACTCCTTTTAAGTTTTGTTTGTCTAGGAAATTATCTATCCTTGTTTTCTGAATGCTAACCTTGCTGGTTAGAGTATCTTTGGTTGAGGGTTTTGTTTTTTCAGTACTTTGAATATAGTCAAAATATATTTTTCTGACTTTTGACTATATTCAAAGTACTATACATGTCACTTCCTTTTGGTCTTCTGAAAAGTCAGCTGAAAGCCTTAAAGAGTTTCCCTTGCATGTAACTGTTTGCTTTTTTCTTGCTGCTTTTACCATTCTCTCTTTATCATTACTTTTTGCCATTTTCAGTATTATGTGTCTTGGTGTGGACCTCCTTGGGTTTTTGTTTGGGGGCTCTCTGTGTCTTCTGGATGTTTGTGTCATTCTCCAGATTAGGGAAGTTTTCAGCTATTGTTTCTTCAAATAAA
The DNA here is from genome assembly GCF_905146905.1 of Nyctereutes procyonoides. Taxonomy (NCBI): domain Eukaryota; kingdom Metazoa; phylum Chordata; class Mammalia; order Carnivora; family Canidae; genus Nyctereutes; species Nyctereutes procyonoides. The sequence continues at coordinate 57,262,615 of NW_026575125.1, read as the reverse complement.
ATTTCTGACCCCTTCTATGTCTCTTCTTCTGGGATTCATATAATGCTAATATTATGTTTGATGATATTGGTGAATTCCCTTAACCTATTGTCATTTTTTATTACTCTTTTTAAAATTTTTGCCATTTATCTTGGTTATTTTCCATTACCCTGCCTTCCAGACGACTGATCCTTTCTTCTGTATCCTGTAATCTGCTACTGATTCCTTCTTGCGTATTTTTAATGGCAGTTATTGAGTTCATCTCTGATTGGTTCTGTTATTTTTAAGATTTATTTATTTTTTTGAGAGAGAGAGAGAGAGAGAGAGAGAGGAGTGGCAGAGGGAGAGGACCTTCAAGCAGACTCCCTGCTGATCACAGAGCCCAAAAAAGGGCTCAGCTTCAATACCCATGAAATCATGACCTGAGCTGAATCCAAGAGTGGGATGCTCAAATAACTGAGCATCCAAGTGCCCTTGCTTGGTCCTTTTTTATATTTTCTCTCTTTGTTGAAGGTCTCACTGAGATTCTCTACTCTTCTCAGATCCAGTGAGTGTTTATGACCATTACTTTGTATTCCTTATTGGGCATATTGTTTATCTTTGTTTTAGTTCTTTTATTATGGTTTTGTCCTGTTCTTTCATTGGGACATGTTTCTCTGTCTTCTCACTTTCTATAGCTCTTGGTTTGTTTCTATTTGTTGGGAAAGTCTGCTATGTTTCCTGATCTTTAAAGTAGTGACCTTACTAAAAAGAACTCTATGGTTTCCTGTAAAGCAGGTATATCCTATGTGGGCTGCATTGGCCCTACCTCAGTGGCTAAGTCACCTTTACCCTGTCTAGTCAGGATAGTTGCTCACTTTGCCTGTTTGGGGCTCACTGAGCAGGATTTGTATCTTTGTTGTTAATGGTCTTGTCTGGACATGTTGCAGGCCTGTTGTTGAGTGGTGTCATTGGCCAGAACAGATGACTACCCTTCTCCATCTACCAGGGCTGTACTCTCACTAATTGGTAGTATGGTCTCCCTGTGCTGCCTCCTGAGAGACTTTTGTTGGTGGGCAGTACTCAAGACCAAGTTTCTGCTCCCAGACTGTTTTTTTTTTTTATTGCAGTCACAGGGAACTCTAGGATGCTCTCTCCCTGCCATTCACCTTTGGAGTTTTTTGTTGGTGGGGCAGGGCAGCAGTCAGATCAGATGCCTACCAACAGTCCATCTGCCAGGGCTACAGTCGCCCTAAACTGCAGGGCACTATCCTTTAGCTGTCCAGGAATAAGTTTCAGCTGCTCAGACTGTGGGCACACAATTGTATGCAGTCATCTTCCTCAGGGTAGGAGTCATTTTGTAGTGGCTTCATTCACTTTCAGGTTTGATTGTAGGGTGTTTGGGGCAGGAGCTGCTTCAGTGGGATGCCTGCGAAGTGGGCCAAGTTGGATGGGGCAGATAGGCAAGAGAACTCGGATGTAAGGCATGTGCTAGCAAGATAGATTGTTCTTGTTCATTCCCTCAATTGTCTGGCCATCTAACCTGGGGTTTGGGTAGAGAAAGCATGCTCACTGTACTTGTTCTTAGGGAGTGTGCTAAAGATCCCTGTCCCCACCAGCAAGCATTCTGTAACTAATGAACAAATGCCCATCATATATATCCTAGGTATATTTTAAACTGCTGGTTCTGTGCTGTGTCTTGGATGAATTATTTTTATGCTGGTTCTTTAAGGGCAGGCACTCAGTTTCCTATGGCCCTCTGGCTTTCCTAGAGCTAAACTAGTTTTAAAGTACCCAGAGTTTATCCCCACTGATTGTAAAATCTCACAAAGTTAAGCCCCAATGGTTAAGTCTCAGTGGGGGGTTTGGTTCTCAACTGCATCTCTGTTCCTCCTGCCATTTTTGATGTGGCCTTCTCTCTAAGATTAACTGTGGTAATAAGTCTTTTCTGTTAGTCTTCAGGTCATTTTCAGAGTTAGTTTCACAGGTCTAGCTGTTATCTTGGTGTGTCCATGGGACAAGGTGAGCCCAGGATTCTCATACTCTGCCATTTTCCCAGTAGTTGAAGCCACATCTTTTTTCATCTGTTCATCCACGTACACTTGGGCTGTTTCCAAATCTTGGGTACTGTAAATAGTAGGGAAATAAACATAGGGGTACATATATCTTTTCAAATTAGTTTTTGTTTTCTTTGAGTTAGATATCTAGTAGTGGCAGTATTCCTGGGTGATAACGGTATTTCTATTTTAATTTTTTTAGGAACCTCCATACTGTTTTCCACAGTGTTTGCACCAATTTATATGAAAAAGTTTTCTGTCTCTCTCTCTGTCTTATTCTAGGATTCCTATAATGCTTGATGATGTTGCACTGTTCCCTTATCTTATTCTCATTTTTTATTATTATTTATTCTTTTTGCTCTTCAGCTTACTTTCCATTACCCTATCTAGTAGATTGATGATTAATTCCTCTGTATCTTCTAATCTGCTCTTGATTCCCTTATAGCATATTTTTTGCTTTAGTTATTGAATTTTTCAGATCTGAGTAGTTCTTTTTATATTTTCAGACTCTTTTTTGAAATTCTCTATATGTTTATCCACCTTTTTTTCAAGTCCATTGAGTATCTTAATGGCCATTACTTTGAATTCTTTATCAAATATATTGCGTATCTCCATTTCATTTAACCTTCTACTGTGATTTTTTCCCTTGTTCTTTAATTTAGGAAATATTCCTGTTTCCTCTGTGGTGGGGCATGCAGTGCTAGCAAGGTAGATGAAGAATGTTAGTGCTGGCTCCTCCAAACATTCAGCTTTCTAGGCTGGGAGAGGGGAAGAGAAGTGGCACATGCCAACACTTTTGTTCCTAGAGAAATCTATAGATCATTTTCTGTCCAGCACACGTCTTAATATTAGTCAGTAAATCTTATACCCCAGGGGCTTTTTTTTTTTTTAATTTGAGAGAGAAAGAGCTTAAGCGGGAGGTGGGGTAGAGGGAAGAGGGAGAAGTAGACTCCTCACCGAGCAGGGAGCCTGGCAATGGGCTCAATCCCAGGACGTTGGGATCATGACCCAAGCCAAAGGCAAATGCCCAATCAACTGAGCCATCCAGGCCCCCCTCAGGTACTTTTTAAACTTTTGCTTCTGTGCTGTATCTCAGGCTGAGTTATTTAGTGTGCTGGCACTTTAAGGCTACAGACTGGGTTGCCTTCAGGAGTTAAGCCCTGTTGGTATTCAAAGCTAGACTAGATGGGGACTTGTGTTCCCAGTGTGGATTCCCAGTGATGGAGATGCTTGATACAGGGATCTGATCCTCTTCTCAGTGCTTGTGATGTCCCTACATGCATAGTCAATTGTGCTGGGGGTTTAGTTCACAGCCATGTCTTACTCATTTTATCCTTTTCTATGTGGCCTTCTGTCCACAATTAGCTGTGGAAGTTCTGTCAGTCTTCAGGTCCTCTTTAGAGTTATTAGCACATAGATGTAGCTCTTACTTCAGTATGTCTTTGGGACAAGTTGAGCTCAGGATCCTCCTACTCTGCCATCTTTCCTGAGTCTAATTGAAACAACATTTTAAGTGGAGGGACTAGCCCTCAGAAGAAGTTAACCCATTATGTGACTATTATTTTTTCTTTTGTAGTGAAAGATTTTAAATAATCAATGCTGATTCTCTCTGAGGAATAGGGAGCAGATAACGTAGAAGGGCATATCAGAGGTTTCTTTTTATCTGTTATTTCTTAAGCTGGATACTGACTGTACCTGTATTCATTTTGTTTCTGAACTTTTATATGCTAGAAATAGTTTATGATTTTAACAATGCTATTTTAGTACTAGAGGTTCAATTTGAATATGAACAATTTAAAATTATTCACCTTGAATCCTGATGCTTATGGGACAAAATGGTTTGATTAAAGAAGTTTAGATAGCTGGATATTCTGAAGGGATTTATAGATATTTTCAGGAGTTTATATTTTATGGTAAGTTGTTTTAATTTTGACCAACATCACTTCAGAATGGAAAGTTTTACTATTTAAGTGTATTACCAACATTCATGTGTTAGATATTGGCCATTTATAGGCATCATTTTGAGAGAGGAAAAAAGGTGAATATTTACTTGAGATAACTGGGCAAAGTTTGAAAGGCAAAGAATATTAAATTGCATATAAATGTGCAAACAGACAAGATTTTCCTCGATGTCTGGTTACTTAAACTGGGAACTTATGGAAAACAGGAAATTTGAGAGTAAAGATTGTTTAAGGTATGAGTATGGAGAAAGTCAGTGAGGGAAACAATTGCTTTAAGCCCCCAAAAGGCACCAATAACAGTGGATGGCTTGTGGAGTTTGAGGATATGTAGAGTCATGTAGGAGCTTGGGTTTGGCAAGTCAATATGAAAATAGCCATTAGCATTTTTGAAATATTTATAATTCAGGATATGTATTATGTGTTCATAAACATAAACAGGAATGTACTACTGTTCATTACATTTTAGAAATCAATGGAGTTAATTTGGTTACCTTTTTGTATATGGATGTTAGTTTTTGATTGATTTGGTTTTTTTCTGTTTTGCAGTGTACAACATTAACATTTATATTGAAACATTAATCCATTTGTACCATGTATTTATAGCTTAAGGAAAGCCTAAGTATTATTTGCCATTTAGGGGAGATTTGACCTGAGAACCATATTTCTTCCTCACTAAATTGAATGTGCATTTCAGAAGGATGTGTGTCCATTTTACAGATGTCTCTGGTATTACCATGGAGAGGTTGTTAATTCTGGCTCCTTTCAACTCCACTTTTTGAACATTATTTAAACAAAAACGGCCTAAGGAATCTTTCGCTGGAGTCCATCTGCTAGTTATATGGACATATTTAGCAAAACTGATCTTGGGACCACTCTTTAAATTTAGCATTTAGATTTAGACTAAACAGGGAACAGGTGTGAGGTAGAACATAATAAAATACAGTAAAGGGAGTTAGTAAAAGGGGGGAGTATTTTAAAAGTGAATAAAAGCCATTTAGAAAGAATTGGGGTTGAAGACTTTGAGGACTTCAGGGGAAAAAAAAGGCAAACCTAGATTAAAAGAAGGAAAAAAGAAAATACAATTTGACCTTTTAAATAAGTGATATAATTTACTTTATACCTGAGCCACACATTTAATTTTTATTTTTTTATCTTTTAAGGCATATATAGAAGCATAATCATCTCTCTAACATTGCCTGTGGTTTTGGATTTATGTGTATTTATGGGCAATAAAAGAAATCTCTTAAGTTTATTCCTAGGTATCTTATTCTTTATGGTGTAGTTGTACATGGGATTGTTTTCTTAATTTCGCTTTCTACTACTTCATTATTAGTGTATAGAATTGCAAGAGATTTCTGTGTATTAATTTTGTATCCTGCATCTTAATTTATCAGTTCTAGTCATTTTTTGGTGCTTTGGGGTTTTTATATATAATATCTTGTCATCTGCAAATAGTGAATGTTTTACTTCTTTACCAATATGGATGCTTTATTTATATTCTTTTTGTTGTCTTATTACTATGGCTAGGACTTCTAGTACTATGCTGAGTAAAAGTGGACACCCTTTGTCTTGTTCCTGATCTTAGAACAGGACTTTTCACCTTCGAGTTTGATGTTACCTCTACATTTTTCACATATGTCCTTTATCATGTTGAGGTATGTTCTCTTTAAACTTACTATTGAGAGTTTTTATCACTAATGGATGTAGTCTTTTGTCAAATGCTTTTTCTACTACATCTATTGAAATGATCATATTCTTTTTATTTTTTCTTGTTAGTGTTATGTATCTTGTTGATTGATTTGTGAATATTGAACCACCCTTGCATTTCCTGGAATGAATTCCACTTGGTCATGGTGAATGATTTTTTTAAATGTATTGTTGGATTTGCTTTGCTAATATTTTGTAAAGGATTTATACATCTATGGTCATCAAGGATATTAGCTTGTAGTTTTAATTTTTGTGTTTGTCTAGTTTTGGTATCAGCAATGTTGGCCTCTTAGAATGAATTTGGAAACTTTGCTTTCTCTTTTATTTTTATGAATACCTTGAGAAGAATAGGTATTAACTCTGCTTTAAATGTTTGATAGAATTCACCTGTGGAGCTGTCTGGTTCCAGGCTTTTGTTTGTTGGGAGTTTTTTTATTACTGATAAAATTTCCTTGTGTATAATGGATCTGTTCAAATTTTCTCTTTTTGATTCAGTGTTGAAAAGTTATATGTTTTTAGGAATTTATCCATTTCTTATAGTTTGCCAAGTTATTGGCATATAAGTTTTCATACTGTTAATTTATAATCCTTTGTATTTCTGTGGTGTCATTTATTTCTCTTTCCGTTCTGATTTTATTTATTTGAGTCATCTCTCTTTTTTCTTGATGAGTCTGGGCTAGAATTTATCAATTTTGTTTATCTTTTCAAAGAACCAGCTCATGGCTTCATTGATCTGTTCTATTGTTTTGTCAGTCTCTATTTCTTTTATTTCTGATGAATTTTTAAAATTTTCTTCTACTTGCTTTGGTATTTGCATGTTCTTTTTGTAGCTCCTTTAGGTGTAAAGTTAGGTCATTTTAGATTTTTCTTGTTTCTTGAAATAGGCTTTTGTTGCTATAACCTTTCCTCTTAGTACAGCTTTTCTGCATCGCAGAGATTTTATACTGTTGTGTTTTCATTTTCCTTTATCTCCATGTATTTTTAAAATTTTCTCTTTGATTTCTTGGTTGACCCATTCATTGTTTGGTAGCATGTTATTTAGCCTCCATGTGTTTGTGTTCTTTTCAAATTATTCTTGCTACTGATTCGTTTTATACCATTGTGTTCAGAAAACATGCATGATATGACATCAGTCTTTTAGAATTTATTAAGTCTTGTTTTGTGACCTCACATGTGATCTGTCCTGGAAGGGCAGTATGTGCATTGGAAAAGAATGCGTATTTTGCTATTTTGGGGTGGAATTATGTATATTATGTGGGAAACTCCATAAGGCTATCAGTTGATTTTTCATCAGAAACATTGCAGTTAAAAAGGAAGTGGCATTTAAAGCACTGAAAGGAAAAATATGCAACCAAGAATACTCCGCCTGGCAAGGTTATTATTCAGAATAGGAGCGATAAAGTGATTCCCAGATAAACAAAAGTTAAAGGAGTTCATAACCTTTAAACTGGCCTTCAAGAAATATTAAAAAGAACTCTCTGAGTGGAAAGAAAAAGCCATAATCAGGAGTAAGAAAATTAAGAAAGGAAAAAATTTCACAGATAAATAAAATATAAGTGGTAGATTAATAACTTATAAAACCAGTATGGATGGGCAACCCAGGTGCTCAGTGGTTTAGTGCCACCTTCAGCCCAGGGCCTGGCCTGGAGACCCAGGATCGAGTCCCACGTCAGGCTCCCTGCATGGAGCCTGCTTCTCCCTCTGCTTGTGTGTGTCTCTCTCTCTCTCGAATAAATAAATAAAATCTTTAAAAAATATATAAAACCAGTATGGAGGGTAAATACAAAAACATTAAAGACAGTTATATATTCAAACATCAGTCAAGGTATTCATAAAATAAAAGGATGGAAAGTATGACATCATATACATAAAACATGGCAGTAGTAAAAAAATTTAATGCTTTTAGAATGTGTTTGATATTAACAGCTACTAACCGAATATAGACTGCTACATTTTAGATGTTATTTATGAACCTAATGGTAACCACAAATCCCAAACCTGTGTGCATACACAAAAAAATAAGAGAAAGGAATCAAAGAATAATGCTAAAGAAAGCTATCAAACCACAAGGGAAGAGAGCGAGAAAAGAAAGAACTGCAAAAACAACTGTAGAACAAGTAACAAAATGGCAATTAGGTACATACCTGTCAATAATTTATTTAAATATAAATGAACTGAATGCTCAATTTTAAAGATATAGGGTGACTTAATTGACAAAATTGCAAGACCCATCTGTATGCATCCTGTAAGAGATTCCATTCAGACTTTTTCCGTTTGTTTTTTTGTTTTTTCCTGCTTCTCCTCCCTCTCACCCTCCTCTCTATCTATGCTTTCTCTGTCTCAAATAAGCAAATAAAACCTTTTTAATTGAAGTTCTATTTGTGAACATATGGAATAACACACAGTGCTCATCCCATCAAGTGCCCTCCTCAGTACCTGTCACCCAGTTACCCCATAACCCTACCTACCACCCCTTCTGAAACCCTTTGGTTGTTTACCAGAGATAGGAGTCTCTCATGGTTTGTCTCCCTCTATAATTTTTCCTGCTCAGTTCCCCTGCTTTCCCTTACAATCCCTTTCGCTATTTCTTATATTCCGTGTATGAGTGAAACCATATGATGATTGTCCTTCTCTGATTGACTTATTTCACTCAACATAATACCCTACAGTTCGTCCACATTGAAGCAAATAGTGGGTATTTGTCTCTTCTGATGGCTAATACTCGATTTATATATATATACCACATCTTTATCCATTCATCTGCTGAAGGACACTGAGGCTCCGTCCACAGTTTGGCTATTGTAGACATTGCTACTATAAACACTGGGGTGCAGTTATCTTGGTTTATCACTGCATCTGTATCTTTGAGGTAAATCTCCAGTAGATTAGTAGTAGCAGTGCAATTGCTGGGTCGTAGGGTCACTCTATTTTTAACTCTTTGAGGAACCTCCACACTGTTTTCCAGAGTGGCTGTACCACTTTGCATTCCCACCAACAGTGGAAGAGGGTTCCCCTTTCTCCACATCCTCTCCAACATTTGTTGTTTCCTGTCTTGTTAATTTTCACCATTCTCACTGGTATCTCATTATGGTTTTGATTTGTATTTCCCCGATGGCAAGTGATTTGGAGCATTTTCCCATGTGCTTGTTGGGCATGTTGTCGCGGCCGGCGCGAGAAGGTCCGGATTCAGGAACCGAGGGCAAGGGGATGAGAAAGAAACAAGAGACTAAAAGTTCATGGGATAGGAGGTTCCATGCAGCTGATGGCTGCAATGGACAAGCTTTATTTTTGCATGTAGAGTTTATATAGCCTCTGTAAGCAGGCAGCTTATTTCTTTAAGGAGAAGTACATCTCGCGCACAAACATACATTGTTTTTAAAAACTAACACCTGTTATTTGTTTAGGCAATAGAGCATGAAGGCCACATATAGACTAAACAGTGAGGTTTGTTTATTAAGTAATGTCTGCCAAGGCGGTCATGTGTCAGGCCACCTTCTTGCTTACTTTATGGGAACTTGTCTCGATAACATTTTAAAGGAGAAGCAAATATGTACATTTACTTCCATAAGGGGGAAGAGCTAGGTGCAGCCCCAGCAGGTTGGCCAGGTATGACAAGGAGCCTTTGCTCAACCCAGAACCCTGCCTCGCGCCGCAGGACTGCGGGTTGCTAGGGACAACAGGGAGCTTTGGCTCAACTTGGAACCCTGCCTCGCACTGCGGGACCGCTCCCAACATCTCCCCCTATATTTTTCAAATGCAAAAAGTGAAGTTGTGCCTTAGAGGAATTTAATTGATTATTGAATTTTTTGCAAGAGCAGGCAAACATTACATACATCAGAATTAATCCAATTATTAATACCAAAAATATCCAAAAGGAATGTTTCAGTGAATTGAAGGGATTAAAGTCATTTAACTGATTTAAGATCTCACCGGCTAAATCACCGGGGTCTTCATAATGCAACATACTTTGACTAATGACGTTTATTTCTTGTTGTAATTTTAAGAGATCCAGACTAATATTAGCATGATTCCAAACTCCTTGTAAATGCATACGTACATTTTCCCATGACCCATTAAAAGGCAGTGGGGTAACACAAATATGCTTATAAGCGTCATGGCAAGTCAATTGGGTTATAGTTTTTAGTACAACAAATTGATCACCAAGATATAAAACGGCTTCTTTTAAAGCTTCAATCTGCGCTTCAATTTTTTCATCAATTCTCTTTTGAGCATCAAGAGCAACAGTTACATTTCTAGCAAATTCATTTACATGTTCAGCAGTCTGAGCATTTTCATGCAAAGATACAACAGATACAGTAGCAGAAGCAATAAGAGCAATAGTAGCCACTATCCCTGCAATTAAAAGTCCAAGAAATTTTCTAGTTTTTTTTAGCTTTTTCACCAATTCTTGAGCTAACTACATACCAAAGTTCGCATACCAAGGTCCTCTCACATCAACAGGGATCATCCAATATGGAGGTTGTTGCACCAGGAATAACTTTGTGTTGAAATCAATCTTCTTATCAAACTTGTGGCTTGTGAGGTTAACTTCTTTATTTGTCCCCATGATGGCAAGTCTGTTTTAGGAGTCCTCTTCCTCCGAGGAGGGCATAAGTTCAGCCGACTCATCTTCCTTCTCAGTTTTGATATCTCTAACAAATTTGGCTGGAACCCAGCACGGCGCTTCTTCATCCTATGGGAAGATACAAGCATATCCTCGACCCTGTCTAAGCAAGGGGTCAGGGCCTTTCCACTGTCCTGTCAGGATCCTTCCACTTTGCCATAAGGGGTGGATCAGTATTTTTTCCCCAATGTTTTTCTGATGGTGTATATCCATCATCATGCACAATCAAAAAATTTAAAATGAATATTGCTAAGTCTAGGTGCATATGGGGGGAATATTTCATTTTTCCTGCCATAATCTCCCCCTTTTTTAGTTTTTGTAAGGTATTTTTTTTTTGTAAGGTATTTTTAAGTGTAAGACGAGCTCTTTCAATAATAGCTTGACCTGTAGAGTTGTAAGGGATGCCTGTGGTATGCTGGATGTGAAATGTTTCACAAAAGGTTTTAAAAGCTTGGGATATATAAGCACTTCCATTATCAGTTTTTAATCGTTTAGGCATTCCCATGTAAGCAAAAGTGTGAAAAAGGTGATTTTGAACATTAGTAAAACTTTTACCAGAATGAGCAGAAGCTACGATCATACCAGAATAGGTATCAATAGAAACATGCACAAATTGTAATTTATTAAAAGATGAATAATGTGTTACATTTATTTGCCATTAGGTTTTAAGATTATTAAGTTAACATTTTCTGTCAAATCTCTTTGTTGAAGCTGTATAGAGGAAATTTTATTTGCTACTAAAGCCAAGGCATCCTCTGCTTCTGGAGTAAGCTGTCTCAAAGATGAAGAGGAGGAGTCCCCTTTTAAAATAGAAAAAAAGGGGCTGTAACTGAGAAGTGGTGAGAGACAGTGAAGGACGGAGCCAATTTATATCACCTAATAATTTTTGGAAGTCATTTAAAGTTTTTAATTGCGAGGTTCTAACTGCGATTTTCTGTGGCCTAATACTCTGTTTACTAATAAGATATCCTAAATACTCAAAGGGAGCTTCTCTCTGTACTTTCTCAGGAGCTATTTGAAGTCCAGCAGAGCTAAGACATTGGGAAAGAACCCGAAAGGCGTTAGCCAGGTGTTCACTGGTCTCTGCTGCCAGTAATAGGTCATCCATATAATGAATACAATATACCTCAGGGAATTGTTTCCTGAAAGGGATTATAGCTCTTTTTACATATTCTTGACACAAGGTGGGACTGTTAACCATTCTCTGAGGTAAAACAGTCCATTCGTACCGATAGTAGGGTTCTTGCAAATTTGTAGAGGGCAAAGAAAATGCAAAATGCTCCCCGTCACCAGGGGCTAAAGATATGGTAAAGAAGCAATCTTTTAGGTCTAGGACCAACATCTGAAAATTTAGCGGAATGGCAGAGGGAGAAGGGAGGCCAGGCTGTAGGGTCCCCATGGGAAATATTACCCGGTTGACTGCTCTTAGGCCTGTAAAAGCCGCCATTTTCCTGTTTTCTTTTTAATGACAAAAATGGGGTGTTCCATGGGCTAGTAGAGGGTTTTAAATGGCCGAGGTTTAATTGTTCTTGTATCAAGACCTCAGCAGCCTCTCTTTTTTCTTTCACTAAGGGCCATTGATCTACCCAAACAGGAGTGGAAGTTTTCCACTTGAGAGGCAATGCATGGGGAGGATTCAATGGCCCTGGGGAAAACCCAAACCTTGTTGGGCCGGATTAGGAATGGGGGCTATAAAGGTTGGGTCCCCTTGCAAATTTTTACCTAAACCTTTTCCAGGCTGATATCCATGCTGTATCAATTGATTAAAAGAACAATCATTGGAAAGGGAGAGATTCATTTGAGACAAAACATCTCTGCCCCATAAATTTAATTCTATATCTAATATAAAGGGCTGAAATACTCCTTGTAAATCATTCGTCAAATCTCTCCATGTAAGTAAATCAGAACTTTGTTCAGGGGAGGAGGCAAAGCCGACCCCTCGAATAGGCACATCAACTGTCTTTTTGGGCCAAGTTTTAGGCCAATTATGATTAGATATGACTGAAACATCTGCCCCAGCGTCCAAAAGGCCTGGAAAAACCTTTCCGTTTATTTCCAGGTTAAAAAGAGGTTTATCAGGAGAAATCATTTTGGTCCAATATATATTGGTGGTTCCGAAACCTTTATTTTCTCGCTCCCTAATAAGTGCTTGATTAGAGGTTTTTATTATAGGGAGCAATATTAATTGAGCAATAGGCATCCCAGGTTCCAGAGATAGAGTACCAGTCTTCAGGGATGCCAAAATATTAATTTTACCCGTATAATCAGGATCAATATCACCTGGATAAACAATTAAACCTTTCATGATGGAACTAGAATGCCCAAGGAGTAATCCAAAAGTTTCCTTAGGCAGTGGCCCCCATATGCCTGTAGGAATTTTCCTAGGTAATTGGCCTCCCTCCAAATAGTGAGTATGAACAGGAGCTAAATCTAATCCTGCACTGGCGGGGGTACCGCGGTATAATCTGTCAATTCGAGGGAGGTCACCGGTGTTGGAGACGGGAGTGATGTTTGTTGGGGAAAGAGGGCCGCTATTGTTTGTTGGGGCCGCGGCAAGCCCCCCTTCCAGTTTCCCGAAAGGGGATTCCCGGTAGAGTCAGTCTTTGATCTACATTCATTAGCCCAATGATATCCTCTGTGGCATCTAGGGCAAAGGTTTTGAGGTTTTTTTGTAGTTTGAGAAGTTTTTTTCTGAGGGCATTGATTTTTAAAATGCCCCAATTGGCCACATAAGAAGCATTTTTGATTCATTTTCATGTTTGGGTTCTTATTTTGTTTTAGTATCTGAGCATGCAATTTTGCAGGAGATATGCCTTTAAAAGCAGCAGCCAAGGTGACTCCCTGCAAATACGAGGGCCCTATATCTGCGCAAAGGCGCACATAATCTTCAAGAGTTCCCTGGTTTCTCCAAGGTCTTATGGCTGCTTGACAGATGGCATTAGCATTTTCATAGGCCAGTTGTTTAACTATTAAAGTGCCAGCTTTCGCATTAGTGACTATTCTACTGACTGCGGTTAACAATCTGGCCACAAAATCAGAATAATTTTCCTCGGGACCTTGCCTGATTTTTGACAGTTCCTGTGACCTTGTATTTGTGGCAGGTAGCTTTTTCCATGCTGACAGAGAACAACTATTAATTTGGGTGTAAGCTACTTCAGGAAAATTCAATTGCAAGCCTACGTCATAATACGGACCAGAACCAGTTAACATGTTGTAATCAACAGGAATGTTAGTTCTCCTATTGTAGCTGGCCTGTTTTTCGGCATTTTCAGAGATAAAGGTGGGGGAGGAGGTTTAGCATGACTTAAAACAAAAATCTCCTCCTTTCTATCTTTAAGGTAGGGACCATCAAACGGATCCTCTTTTTCATCATCTATTCTAAGGGATAGTTTATGTAAAGGGGGAGTATGGATTTTTTGATTTTTTAAACTCCCCTCCATCGAGGGTGGTGACTCTTTTTCACTTTTAGAATTCAAGGAGATGATCTCAATAGAGTCTGTAGGATCCAGAACCTCCTTTATACAATTCCATGTAGTCCATATATCAGGAGGCAGTTGTTCCCCTCTTATTTTTAATTCATTTTTTAGAGTCTGTCCAACTCTCTGCCAATCCGAAAGATCCACCGAGCCCTGATCAGGAAACCAAGGGCATATTATTCTAACTGTATCAAAGAACTTATCCAAAGAGTTATGAGAAACCTTAAACCCCTTTTCCCTTAAAAGAGCCTGTAGAACTTTAAAAAAATACCCATGTTCTACAGATTGCCTTTGTCCCATGATTATTTTACTCCTATCATTCACGGAGCCGCCGTGATCCCCTTACCTGTAACGTAAATACTTTTTCTTTCACTTTGTCTCAAGTCCCTGTTCGGGCGCCACTTGTCGGGGCCGGCGCGAGAAGGTCCGGATTCAGGAACCGAGGGCAAGGGGATGAGAAAGAAACAAGAGACTAAAAGTTCATGGGATAGGAGGTTCCATGCAGCTGATGGCTGCAATGGACAAGCTTTATTTTTGCATGTAGAGTTTATATAGCCTCTGTAAGCAGGCAGCTTATTTCTTTAAGGAGAAGTACATCTCGCGCACAAACATACATTGTTTTTAAAAACTAACACCTGTTATTTGTTTAGGCAATAGAGCATGAAGGCCACATATAGACTAAACAGTGAGGTTTGTTTATTAAGTAATGTCTGCCAAGGCGGTCATGTGTCAGGCCACCTTCTTGCTTACTTTATGGGAACTTGTCTCGATAACATTTTAAAGGAGAAGCAAATATGTACATTTACTTCCATAAGGGGGAAGAGCTAGGTGCAGCCCCAGCAGGTTGGCCAGGTATGACAAGGAGCCTTTGCTCAACCCAGAACCCTGCCTCGTGCCGCAGGACTGCGGGTTGGCTTAGGGACAACAGGGAGCTTTGGCTCAACTTGGAACCCTGCCTCGCGCCGCAGGACTGCGGGTTGGCTAGGGATGACAAGGAGCTTTGGCTCAACTTGGAACCTTGCCTCGCACTGCGGGACCACTCCCAACAGCATGTGTATGTCTTCTTAGGAGAAATGTCTATTCATATCTTCTGCCCATTTCATGAGTGGATCGTTTCTTGAGTGTTGAGTTTGATAACTTCTTTATAGATCTTGGACTAGCCCTTTATCAGATATGTCATTTGCAAATATCTTCTACCATTCTGTAGATTCTCTTTTAGTTCTGTTGACAGTTGCTTTTGCTGTGCAGAAGTTTTTTATCCTGATTAAGTCCCAATAGTTCATTTTCGTTTTTGTTTCCTTTGCCTTAATAGATGTATCTTGCAAGAAGTTACTCTGGCCAAGTTCAAAAAGGGTGTTGCCTGTGTTCTCCTCTAGGATTTTGTTGGATTCTTGTCTCACATGTAGATCTTTCATCCATTTTGAGTTTATCTTTGTGGATGGTGTAAGAGAGTGGTCCAGTTTCATTCTGCACGTGGCTATGCAATTTTCCCAGCACCATTTATTGAAGAGACTGTCCTTTTTCCTGTGGATATTCTTTCCTGCTTTGTCGAACATTAGTTGACCATAGAGGTGAGGGCCCATTTATGGGTTCTCTATTCTGTTCTATTGATCTATGTGTCTGTTTCTGTGCCAGTACCACACTGTCTTGATGATCACAGCTTTGTAGCACAACTTGAATTCCAGCCTTGTGATGCCCCCGGCATTGGTTTTCTTTTTTTTCTCTTTTTTTTTTTCCAGCATTGGTTTTCTTTTTCAATAGTCCCCTGGCTATTTGGGGTCTTTTCTGATTCTATACAAATCTTAAGATTATTTGTTCCAACTCTGAAAAAAGTGCAAGGTATTTTTATAGGGATTGCATTGAGCATGTAAACTGCCCTGGGTAGCATATACATTTTCACAATATTAATTCTTCCAATCCATGAGCATGGAATATTTTTCCATCTCTTTGTGTCTTCTCAATTTCTTTCAGAAGTGTTCTGTAGTTTTTAGGGTATAGATCCTTTACCTCTTTGGTTAGGTTTATTCCTTGGTATCTTACGGTTTTGGGTGCCATTGTAAATGAGATTGACTCCTTAATTTCTCTTTCTTCAATCTTATTGTTAGTGTATAGAAATGCCACTGACTTCTGGGCATTGATTTTGTATCCTGCCACACTGCCAAATTGCTGTATGAGTTCTAGGAATCTTGTGGAGATTTCTGGGTTTTCTGTGTATAGTATCAAGTCATCTACAAAGAGGGGGAGTTTGACTTCTTTGCCAATTTGAATGCCTTTAATGTCTTTTGGTTGTCTGATTGCTGAGGCTCGGACTTCTAGTAATACGTTGAATAGCAGCGGTGAGAGTGGACATCCCTGTAATGTTCCTGATCTTAGGGGAAAGACTCTCAGTTTGTCCCCATTGAGAATGATATTTGATGTGGGCTTTTTGTAGATGACTGTTAAGATGCTGAGGGATGTTCCCTCTATCCCTGCACTCTGAAGAGTTTTGATCAGGAATGGATGCTGTATTTTGTCAAATGCTTTCTCTCCATGTAGTGACAGGATCATATGGTTCTTGTTTTTTCCCTTGTTGATGTGTTCTATCACATTGATTGTTTTATGAGTGTTGAACCAGCCTTGCATCCCAGGGATAAATCCCATTTGGTTGTGGTGAATGATATTCCTTATGTACTGTTGAATCCTATTGGCTAGTATCTTGTTGAGAATTTTTGCATTGGTGTTCATCAGGGATATTGGTTTATAATTCTCCTTTTTGGTGGGGGTTTTATCTGGTTTTGGAATCAAGGTGATGCTGGCTTCATAATAGGACTTTGGAAGTATTCTGTCCCTTTTTATCTTGCAGAACAACTTTAGTAGAATAGGTTTTATTTCTTCTTTGAACATTTAATAGAATTCTTCTGAGAAGCCATCTGGCCCTGGACTCTTGTGCCTTGGGAGGTTTTTGATTACTGCTTCAATTTCCTCCCTGGTTATTGGCCTGTTTAGGTTTTCTATTTCTTCCTGTTCCAGTTTTGGTAATTTGTGGTTTTCCAGAAATGCATCCTTTTTTTCCAGATTGCCTAATTTGTTAATGTATAACTGCTCATAATATGTTATTAAAATAGTTTGTATTTCCTTGGTATTGGTTGTGACCTTTCCTCTTTATTTCATGATTTTATTAATATGAGTCTTTTCTCTCTCTCTCTCTCTCTAAACAGGGCTGGTTGGGAGTTTACCTATCTTATTAATTCTTTCAAAACACCAACTCCTGGTTTTGTTGATTTGTTCTACAGTTCTTCTGCTATTTCATCGAGTTCTACTTGCATCTGTGTTATCTCCCTTATGCCTGGTGTAGGTTTTAGTTGCTGTTCTTTCTCCAATTCCTTTGGTGCAAGGTTAGCTTGTTTATTTGAATTTTCTCCCAATTTTTTGAGAGATGCTTGTATTGCGATGCTTTTCCCTCTTAGGACTGCCTTTCTGTATCCCAAAGATTTTGAAGGTTGTATCTTGTTTTTCATCAGTTTCCATGAATCTATTAAATTGTTTTCTAATTTCCTGGTTGACCCATTCATCTTTTAGTAGGATGCTCTTGAACCTCCAATTGTTTGAGTTTCTTCCAAATTTCTTCTTGTGATTGAGTTCTAGCTTCAAAGCATTGTCATCTGCAATTATGCAGGGGACA
This sequence comes from Nyctereutes procyonoides, assembly GCF_905146905.1. Lineage (NCBI taxonomy): Eukaryota > Metazoa > Chordata > Mammalia > Carnivora > Canidae > Nyctereutes > Nyctereutes procyonoides. Next base: position 57,245,171 of record NW_026575125.1, on the reverse strand, counting down.
ATCCCAATTGTTTGGTATCAGTTGAGACCTTATTTTTGACCCAGTATGTGGTCTATTCTGGAGAAAGTTCCATGTATACTTTAGAAGAATTTGTATTCAACTGTGTTTGGAAGGAACGTTCTGTAAATATCTGTGAAATCCATCTTGTCCAGTGTATCATTTAAGGCCTTTGTTTCTTTGGTGATGTTGTGCTTAGAAGATCTGTCATTTGCAGAAAGTGCTGTGTTGAAGTTTCCTACTATTAGTGTATTATCATCTAAGAATGTCTTTACTTTGGTTATTAATTGATATATGTGGCAGCTGCCACACTAGAGGCATAAACATGATTGTTAGGTCTGCTTGCTGGATATACCCTTTAAGTATGATATAGTGTCCTTCTTCATCTGTTACTACAGTCTATGGGATAAACTTTAATTTATCTGATACGAGGATTGCTACCCCAGCTTTCTTTTGAGGACCATTTGAATGGTAAATGCTTCTCCACCCCTTCATTTTTAGGTTGGAGGTGTCCTTATGTCTAAAATGAGTCTCTTGTAAACAGCAAATAGATGGGGATTGCTTTTGTATCCAGTCCGATACCTTCTGTCTTTCGATGGTGTCATTTAGTCCATTTACATTCAGACTATTGAAAGATATGAGTTTAGTGTCATCGTAATACCTATTCAGTCTCTGTCATTGTGGATTATTTCTTTGGGCTTCCTCTTTGTTTTAGAGTACCTGTTAATATTTCTTGCAGAGCTGGTTTGGTGGTTACAGATTCTTTCAGTTTCTGCCTATCTTGGAAGCTCTTTATCTCTCCATCTCTTCTGAATGACAGCATTGCTGGATACAGTATTCTTGGCTTCATGAAGTTCTTCTCATTTAGTACCTTGAATATATCATGCCAGCCCTTTCTGGTCTGCCAGGTCTCTGTGTTGAGGTCTGGTGTTAATCTGATATTTCTCCCCATAGAATTTAAGAATCTCTTGTCTCTCACAGCTTTAAGGATTTTCTCATTATCTTTGGAATTTACAAGTTTCATTATTAAATGTCGAGGTGTTGTATGGTTTTTATTAATTTTTCGAGTGGACCGGTATATTTCTTGTTTTGAATGGCTTTTTCCCTCCCCAAATTAGGGAAGTTCTCAGCTATGATTTGTTCAAATATACTTTGTGGCCTTCTCTCTCTCTCTCTCTCTCTCTCTCTCTCTCTCTCGGCTTCTTCTGGAATCCCAGTTCTATGTGGATTCTTCATTCTCAGGCTATCATTTGTTTCCCTAAGCCTTTCCTCATTGTTTCTTAATTGTTTTTCTCTTTTTTCCTTTGCTTCCTTCCTTACCATCAACCTGTCTTCTATGGCACTCACTCTTCCACCTCATTAACCCTAGGGGTTGGGACATCCAGTTTTGATTGCATCTCATTTAATTGATTTTTAATTTCGGCCTGGTTAGATTTCAATTCTGCAGTTACAAAGTCTGCTTTTTTCTTGAGTCACCAATAGCTTTATAATTGTGCTTCTGATTTGGCTCTCTGACATCGAAGTGAATTCCATATTCTGTAAGTCTGTGGCAGAGAGTACTGTTTCTGGTTGTTTCTTTTGTGGTGAATTCTTCCTTCTAGTCATTTTGTTCAGTGCAGAGTGAGTGTATTAGTGGGCTGAATCAAAAATATCATCCACAACCTAAGTAAAATGCACCCTTGTTTGAATCGAAGACTTTTTTCTCTGTAGCATTCCAGTGTTCTCTCTTTAAATATCAGGTCAAATTCGTAGGTGTGCAGGATGATTTGAAAGTTATCTAGGTAAGTTCGTGGGACCAGAGGAGTTGAGGACCCCTAGTCTTCTGGTATCTTCCTCCTCCTCCCAAGACTCCATTCAGACTTAAAGACACATGTCCATTGATAGTGAATGTATGGAAAAACATTTATCATGCAAATGAAGTGAAGGGAAAGCTGGGATTGTGGTACTTATATGTGACAAAAGACACTTTAAAACAAAGAGTGTAACAAGATACAATGTAGAATAGTATTTAATGATAAAAGGGAAAGATCCAGATTGAGAATATAACAACTATATATGTAGCCAACATAGAAGCATGTAAATATACAAAGTAATTACTAAGTGACATGAAGAAATTGGTAGTAATACTGTAATAGTAATGGTTGAGAATATCAACACTGCTTACATCAGAGATCAACTAGTCAGAAGGTCAAGAAGGAATTAGTAGCTTTCAATGACATTTTATACTAGAGGTTCCTAACGTATATATCGGAGAATAGAACAAACTTTTAATATTACTTACTCTGAAAATTTTTCCTCATTCTTTTCTCTTTTTCAGATCCCAGAGTCGTTAAGATATACTACATGGCAGAGACTGGGAAAAGGCAACTCTAGACAGATATTAGATGTTACCAGGGTAAGATTAAGCAGATACTTCTATATATAACTCAGAAAAGTATGCAAGCCCTTTGAACATTTTCAAATTTATACTATATATTTTGTGTTTCCCATTTTTTCAAAATACTTTTCTAAATACTGAAAGATGAATAAGAAATTATGTTCTGGCTACTGGAAATAGTAGTAGATACCTTGATTATTTTTCTACTCCTAAAGAACTCTCTGAATCACTTGAGATCAGTGCAGCTAAAGTACCATTTTCAGAATGCTTTTTTAAATGTAATGGCAGCTTGTTGACACTTATATTTTTCCCTGTAATTTGTATCTAATACAGGGAATGGTATAAGCTTTTCAAGTGAGTGAAGTTCCTTTACCTTAGAAGATATTCAGATGTCAGAGTATGAAGGGACTCTAAGCTTTTTGGAGCCTGATGGTTACTTTACTTGTTGATATGGGTTATTTTACATTGTTAATATAAGTGGAAGACAACTTTACAATTTCTCAGTGCTCTAAAATTATACAGGCAATTCTCCACGATAGAAAAGGTTAGAAAATTAGAAGACAGCCTAGCCTTGAGTACTTCCTTTATTATTTCTTTTTGATTAATGATTATTTGCCACTATAGGGTACAATGGTTTGTTCTAATTTATGCAGATGCTGTAAAAGTGAATTACATTTCAATCTTTTGCTTTGTCAAAGACCTCAATATCTTTTGGTATTCATCAGACCCCTTGAAATAATTTGTTGCTTAGTCTTTTCAATGGAGGAAAAAAAAATCTCACAAAAAACACTGTAGCACTAAAATTTATATTTCATGTTTTCCCTTTAAAACTGCTTTAAGATTGTTGATCCGAGAATCAATAACCCATTTATGACAATTATTTTTTTTGTTCTCAACTAATATGAATAAGAAGGCACTTTTGCTTTTTGTGATTCCATTTTCATAGCTTGGCCCAAAGCTTATACTATTATAATTTGGCATTGATACACATTTGTGTCTGTAAAGATCTTGCCCTTCATTAATTCAGTAATTATTGATTATTATGGCTACTGAAGAAACATTATATGTATTTATTTCATTAAGTATGATTTAATTGAGGAAAAACTATAAATATTAAGAAGTTTAGATTTTGAACCTAAGCTTTACTGTCTTTCTTAACTATTATATTTTCTCAAATGACCATTATATTTTCTCAAGTATAACTTTTATATTTCTCTAACCTAAGAATCTTAAAACCTTTTAAAAAAGTAGAAAGATGTTTCTGTATTTTTAAGGCTATTTGGGAGATTTATAGATAGGTCTATTTTATAAAGTAATCCATTAAGCATTGAAATCTATCTTGCCCATGTGCACGACACTGTGGTATAGGCCATGGGAGATACAAAGATAAAAGAGAGTGTCTTTAATTTCAAGAAATTTACCGTATAGCAAGAAAGACAAAATATGCACCCATTTTACTATAGCATATGATAGGAAGTATTAAATACATTGATATGTATATATACATACATCTATATGAGCAAGAATAAGGAAAAGAATCAGTTATGTAAAATGAACTATATTAAGGTATAAAGCAAAAATGTATACATGTGGAATGCAGATAGGATATGATGAGTTAACTGCATGATATACTTTCCTTGCCAGTGATCTAGTAAAATTATATAGTACTGTAGTAGCAAATGACAGTAAGAAAGCTTGTATAAAGTCAAATAGAAGTGTAATGTAAGTTTTTAAACATTAATTTCAAAAGCTATTTAGAGAAAGTAATTTATGTATGAGTATTATATTTCAATATTCTTTGTATAAGTGTCTCTGTAAGCTAATTGTGAAGTTGTTTTGCTTTGTTATGCTAAACTGAAAGCTATGCTTATGAATTTGTATGAGGTATATTCACTAGATTAAGCTAAGTCAGAGTTTTAAAGATCCAAATTCCTGTAATAACTGATGGTCAACTTGGTATCATCTTCCACTAGGCAATCCAGGGCCGGCCACTACCAGAAAAGAGGACATGTTGGCATGGTCATGCAGGAGGAGGACTCCACACAGACCCAAAAGAAGGAGTAAGAGTGAATAACAAATAACTGGAAATTCTTACACATGATTGTATTGCATAGAATACACACACATGTATGCACACATATTCAAGATTATTGTCTCCCAAAATATTTTGGTTGACTCATATAACTACAGGTTTTCTATTTTTTTAAGATTTTATATATTTATTCATGTGAGACACACAGAGGCAGAGACATAGGCAGAAGGAGAAGTAGGCTCCCCACAGGGAGCCCGATTCAGTTCTTGATCCCAGGACCCTGGGATCACGACCTGCACCAAAGGCAGATGCTCAACCACTGAGCCACCCAGGCACACAACTACAAGTTTTCTAATGAAAAACCTTATTAATTGACCATGGGTATATGGATGAGATTTTTCTTGGGCTGAAAACAAAATATGTCATGATTTCTAAAAAAGAAAAAGGTTATCAACCTAAACATTTAGTTCTTTATTTAAAATAGCATTGGTTGAGGTTGTTATATAATCCAGCCTCACAAATAAATAGGTAAATTAGAGTTAGCACTTGCAAGCAATTTGTGTTTTTTGAGTTTAGCATTTCCCCTTCTATATATATAGTTTATAAAGATCCTAAAATGTTCCATAGCTGCCTAATAAATCCTCCATTTACCTAATACATTTATTTACTTCTCCATATTCTTTAAAAAAAAATTTTTTTTAATTTTTTTTCTTTTAAAAAATTTTAATTCCAGTTGGTTAACACAGTATTATATTAGTTTCATATGTACAATAGTATTATATTAGTTTCAGATGTACACTATAGTGATTCAGCGCTTCCATGCATCACCTGGTGCTCATCATGACAAGTGCACTCCTTAATCCCTGTCACCTATTTAACACATTTCTAAACCTCCACCCTCTGGTAACCATCAGTTTGTTATCTGTAATTAAGAGTCTTTTTCTTGTTTTGTCTCTTTCTTATTTTTTCCCTTTGCTTGTTTGTTTTGTTTCTTAAATTTCATATATGAATGAAATCATTTGAGTATTTGTCTTTCACTAACTGATTTATTTCACTTAGGGTTGTACTCTGTAGCTCCACTCATGTCATTGCAAATGGCAAGATTTCATTTTTACGGCTGAATAATGTTCCATTGTATGTATATACCGCATCTTCTTTATCTGTTCATCAGTTGATGGGCACATGGGCTGCTTCCATATCTTGGCTATTGTAAATAATGCTGCTATAAACATAGGGGTGCATATATCCCTTTTAATTGGTCTTGTATTCTTTGTGTATATACCCAGTTGTGAGATTGCCAGATCATAAAGTAGTCCTATTTTTAACTTTTTGAGGAACCTCCACATTGTTTTCCACAATGGGCTGCACCACTTGCATGTTTTTAACACTACTAATAAAAATTAATAATGCTGCTTAGAAGGTATTTAAGTCATCTGTTTACTCAATCCCTGTAGTAAAAGGGATCATGAACAAAGAGTGACAGTTTTAGTATTTGGAATCTCTTGTTCTTAAAATAGATAAATTATTTGTTTTATAATAGAATCTTCAGATTTTAAAGAACTTTGGTACTATACTCCTGTATTTAAACTTTTTAAAAATGCTTCTTTTGAAGAATCCTCTACTAGTAAATTTAGTTCATTCTGTGCTCATAATAACATGAGTAATAAAGAACTTAAAATGAGGACTACTTTCTAGACTTTGCTTGGCATAATCTTCTTATGCTGGAAATAGATCCTCATTGGATATAGTCAGAAGCTAGTAGTATTAAAAGAGAGATTAGCATTTCCTAGAGCAATCAGAGAGCTTTGGTATAAATCTTGATATAATCAGAAGGAGTGGAATAGCAACTTGGAATATTAAAAAATTGGAGGCCTGGGGAGATAATTGAATTATGAATCTCCAGGCTTCATAAAATGAGTGGACACAGACCAATGGATAAGAATACTTGGATGACGTGGAGAGGCTGTTTTCTAGCTCTGATTTTACTCATCATGAAGCAGCCTTATGATCTTTATTTGATTTTTCCAATTGACTTCCCTTTGGGATAGATGATTAACTGATTGGGCAATGTGAGTATCAGCTTGTTATTTTTTAATTATTAAATTAACTTTTGGGTACAAATAAATCTCATGTGTACCATAAGCTATTTTTAGGGCCTTTTCAATGTTAGATAAACTCTTCATTAGTGGTATCAGACCAGCAGAATATGGAAAACAAACCTTAGTGTATAGAGAAACAATAATAGCAAAGCTTTTTCTGAGTGTAGCATTCATCTCCTATCCATAAACTTACTATATACTTAAATCCCCAATTATTTTGGAAAATATTTCAGTTATTGTTGATTTTTTCCTCAGACATCTGTTCAACTTGCTTGTCTTTTGACTTAGATTTCATTAAACCACTTTTATTTCTAAGAATATTGAGGTAATGGTTGAATTTATTCCTTTAATTGCAGTTAGTTACCTTCAGCATAGATTGAAGAGACCATACTCTTCTGGACAGTTTCTACTGTCCACTTTGGGCACTTCCAAATTATCTGCTGTTAAATTTGTTCTTAAGAGAGAAAACATTCAATTTATAGTGCACATTTCTACAAAACAAATTGTACCCAAAGTTAGTATATATTTTATTCTTCCTCACCACAGATTTTGCCCCCAAGTTATTTCTTTATTAACTAGTCCCTTGATCTAGGATTAGAACATTTCTTGCTATTAGAATTCAGAAATGTATTTTTTTTAAAGTAATCTCTACACCCAACACAGGGCTCAAACTCAACCTCAAGATCAAGAATCACATGCTTTACTGACTGATCCAGCCAGGTGCCCCTCAATTCAGGAAAGTCTTTAAAACCAGAATTTTTAGATAAATTCCAAATCAGTTAAAGAAAAGGTGATTCTCCTACCTTTATCAAGTGATCATTTTCTTTTTTCTTACTTTTATTTTCTTATCAAAGCTGAGTGGACTGCACAGCCTTGGAAGCAATGGACTCTTGGTGGAAAAAATTGTCCTTGCTTCAGTGCTTAACAACCTTTTCTGCTGAAAGATACGAGGTTACTGACTTGAGAAGCAAAACATGTATTTAGCTTATTAAAATGCGGTTCTCTGTAATATCTTAAAATTCTACTAAGTGAGCTGCTCCAGATGTGTTTTGATTTTTTATTGTCCTTTTTGTGCCCTATCCATATAGTTATTAGCTATAGGTATACTTATAGCACCTATAGCTATGAGAGACTACATCTCTCCCTCCGGTCACACTGTTGACTTCAGTATTGCTGCATATAAGCAGTGCAGTTTGTGACTTTCCAGTTTTACTCTATTGGATCAGATGCTTCCAGTTTCATTTATGCATTTGTTTTTGGCCTACTGTGCTATGATTGTGCTGTTTCAGCTCCCTGGATACAAATAGATATTCCTTTCATTATTTCTTTTTTTTTTCATTATTTCTTTTTACCTTCTCAGCCTCACAAGGCTTATGAAAGTACATATTAATACCAAATAAGTAAATAATCAAAAATTTGTCAGAAGTTATGATGACTTAATAAATCATATAATAGGTATACCTCCTGAATGTAATATTAATAACAATTTGTCCTCGTGTTTAAGAATATTTAATTAACTGAATAAATACATATATTTTTTAAAAGATTTTATTTTTTCATGTGAGACATACAGAGAGAAGCAGAGACACAGGCAGAGGGAGAAACAGGCTCCCTGTGGGGAGCCCAATGCGGGACTTGATCCCGGGATTCCAGGATCACGACCTGAGCCAAAGGCAGACACCCAACTGCTGAGCTACCCAGGTGTCCCTGAATAAATACTTATTTTACATTATTTCTGGTATTAGGCATCTTTTTGTGGCACCTGCTTGTTTTCTGCTGGCCCACCTTATTTTTAGTCACTTTCATCTCTTTGACAGCTCTCTGATGTTCCCAGGTCTTTTTTTTCAAACTCATTTCTAGGAAAAAAAAATACAGTTTGTTACCATACAGAGATCATAGTGAGCCTTTTGAATTCTTTCTTGTATTACTTTGTGTTTTCTTTCTGAATCCATTTGATTTCCTTTCTTATGGCAAGCTAATTCCAGTATATATTTGAGGCTTTTGTAAAAACTTATTCCTCATACTAACATACTACTAGTTTTAATGGGGCTTAAAATGTCAGTTACACATTTTAAATTTGAAGCTATTTAGCTATAGCAAGAAGGCCCCATTGTATTTATTGTTAGTAAGGAGGAAAGTAGATTCACTCCAACTTTTGTAGGCCTTTTAATATTTCTATAGCATTCAAATTTAGAGAGCTTTTGTTATTATGATATGTCATCACAGTTATGTTTTTAAAATAACTTTTAAATACTACTTATTGTGAAAATGATAAACAGTATAATGAAAGAATTTCATGTTTTCTGTTTACATGTAAGTGAGGCTTCAATAAAAATTATTATATCAACCATTGGTTACTTCAGCAATTTTGACTCCTGAGAAAGAACTTCTTTCCTTAGATTATTAGTTTTTTTCCTATACTGTAATTATTCCTTACACAGTATGTTTTCAAATAAGCCAATTTCTTACCATTTTCCTTGACCATTTCCTATATTTCCCATCCTTTCTTTAAGAATGTCATCTTAAAGATGCAGCCATTCATCTTAAAGAAAGGAGGGGAAATATAGGAAATACAGGAGTGTGTATGCTATTTGCATTGCTTAGTCTGAAATGTAAAAGTAAGTTGATATGAAAATGATTTTGAATTCAGTCACAGGCTTGTGGCTTTAGATAACACTTGTCTTTCAGGATTACCATTGTGTGTCTAATGTATAAATTATGAGTATCCATAGAATGCTGATTGTGGTGATTTTAAGAGGTGGTATATGGTCTTTCAGAATCTGTGTTGAGAACTCCAGTGTTACTTTACTCTTGTGCAGCAGGAATGAATTGATTTAAACTTATTTAAAAGTGTGCCTCATGGGATACCTGGGTGGCTCAGTGGTTGAGCGTCTGCCTTCAGCTCAGGGAGTGATCCCGGGATCTGGGATTGAGTCCCACATCAGGCTCCTTGTGGGGAGCCTGCTTCTCTCTCCGTCTCTCTCTCTCTCTCTGTGTCTCTTATGAATAAATAAATAAAATCTTAAAAATAAAACAAAAAAACCCCAAAATATTGTTATTTAAAAATAAATAAAAATAAAAGCATGCCTCAGCCTCTGATAATGCCTTTTTTTGATTTGGCCTCCAATTATAAAAAAGACATTTTTCAAACTTTATAGTGTATCTAAAGTATAAGTGAAGTCATATACTTTATAGCTGAATGGACTCATAATGCATGATTACACAACTTCAGAACCCATTTTGTTAAATGGTGACATTTTATGCACTATTAAGCCAACTAGAATAATTTTCTTGCTCTTAGCCACAACTTCTCTGTGTCCTTATTGAAAAATTTGGGGTGTGTCATAGAAGGTTTTGACAGGAGAGAGAGTTGAGAAAGATATGCAGAAACAGGGCCTTTTTGTCATTATTACATCAAGAGAAATAACACAGATAAAACTTGTGAAATGGGAAAGTGGTTGAAATGCCTCAATTTGTGTTATAATGCATTAAATTATATTTATTTAGTAATAATTTGATTGAAAAAAGTGAATTTTAAAATTACAGCCTTATTCCCATTTTTAAAAATACCTTACTAGTTATGAGAGTATATATGAGTATATGTGTATATAAACTAAAACATTAAGAACTGTACTTTCAAAAAGAAAAAAAAGGATTGTACTTTCAGCATTTCATGTTTTTGCAACCTTATATCTTTAAAGCAGCCAGGAACATAGTCCTGTATTTAGTACAATATGAACAGTTTTCTTTCTGTTGCTGTTTACTTAATGAACTGAGACTTAAACTACAAAAATGGTTTTGTGAGCTTTGAAGACAATAAGCATAATATAAAAGTACCCTGTATAACACGATGTGTTATCGTGAATTTCTTATATGTTGATACTTTTCCTCCATTCCTTGGTGTGTAAATCTACTTGAAATTTGAACTTTCCTCCTTCAAAATAAACTAAATTTTTTCTTATATATGAACTACATACAGAAAATACAAGGAAGCAAAATGAATATAAAAAATTATCAGTGTTTCCATTTACTTGCAGCTACTTATTTTAACTTTTTTGGTGGTATTGCTTTCAGACCCATTTGTTTACATATGTAAACTCATGTACACATCACTTTTTTAATGTGAAAAAATAAGTTTTGTACTCTGCTTTTTTCATTCACATGTTTCTCTGTGTCACTACATGTATTTCTGAATGGCTGCACTTTGTTGTATACATTCACTATGACTTGTTTACACAGTTCTCCATTATTGATTTTTTAGGTTGTTTCCAAAGTTTTCCTATTAAAACAGCATGAGAATAAATGTCCTTATAGTTAAGTTTTTCATTCCTTTACTCAGTAGATACTTGTTGAATACCTCCTGCATGTCAGCCACTGTGTTTGGTATTGGGTAACAACAGTGAGCACAAAACACAAAGTTACTACTCACATAGAATTAAATTCTAACAGGAGAGCAGATGTTAATCAAATAATCACATTTCTGTATATGCAGTTTATAGCTGAAATGGATGCTCCGGAAGGAGGAATACTCTTCTGTGAAAGAATACAGCCAAGGATCCTGACTGGGGTTAGGGAAGACCTCATTGAAGAAGTTCTGCTTGAGCTGGCAGTTAACTAATTGGAAGAGGTTGGACAGTGGGTTGGTGTTGCACAGAAGATTATTCCACACAGAATGAGGAGTTATGCAAACGCCCTGTAGCAGGGGGACTATAGCATATTTGAGCAACTAAAAGAAAAGAAAGCCAATATGGCGTGAACCCTGAAAATAGTGGTGTAAGATATCGCTAGAGATATAGTCCGGGGCCAAGCCAAACAGAGCCTCACAAGCAGTGTTACAGACTTTGATATTTAAGAGTGGTAGAATGCAACTGAAGGGTTTTAAACTGTGAGTAATATCTGATTTCAGGGTGTACTTACTGAACAAGGAGCAGGGTAGATGCAGAGAAATCATTTAGGAGGATGTTGCAAGTAGCCTACGTGAGAGATTATGATAGTTTGGATTAGGTTGGTAGTGAAAATGTGGAAGTAGGTTCAAGAAATTTTTATGAAGTAAAATTGATTTAACTTGGCACATAGTCTTAAGTATTTTTTAAAGCATAAGTGTTCAGAAATGGAATTCTTGACAGAAAGGGCAAATTGTTTTAAAGCTGATGCAGATACCAAAATGCTTCCTGGATAGATTGTTTCAGTTTACTCTCCCGTTAACAGTATGTTACAGTGCCTGTTTCAATACTTCATCAGCAATGAGCATTAAGTTTTTTGGGTTTTTAAAATATCTAATCCAGAAATTGAGTAGATACTTCAATTTCTAAAATAGAGATTAATTTGCCAACTACAATAACAAGATAGTTTTGGACTATATATGTATTGATCTTATTTTGGCTTTACAAAGTGTGATTTTGATTCTTGATATTCTGCCTCTAAAAACAAACTAAAAGATTTCATGGGATTGTTGCTTCAGGAACTTGAGAGAAAGAAAAATGTAAGATGATTTAGGTCAGATTAAATGTCACTAGAAAAATGTGTTCTTGTTGAAATTTGTAATAATTCAACCTCTGTTATTTCTAATTAATACCAAGACTCCTACTTTCCTAAACATAGCATTACAACTCTATCATAAGTTTTGACTGAGGGCTCCAAACTATTTTAATTAAACATATTGATAAAGAGCCCAAGAGTATATAAAGATTTTGACCACAAAGGTGGAAATACTGAAATATTTATTAAATTTTGTATAATGTATTGATAGCTTAATAGATGAGAAATTAATGTATAGTACGTGTCCTCTTTCCTCCGCTGAATAGCTTTTTGGCAATATGAGGATGGCTATAGCTGGAAGTAAAAAATTAAGGGATGTAAGTAGCTTTTTAAAAACAATTTATATTGTTTCTTTTTTTCCAGGATAGTTTGAGCTTGAAAGATACTGACCTTAGATTCAGAATAAAAATTATGTTTGCAAATATCTTCTCCCATTCATTAGGTTGCTGGGTTTTTTTTTTTAATGGTTTCCTTCACCGTGTAAAAGCTTTTTATTTTCTTGTAGTCCCAATAGTTTAATTTTGCTTTTGTTTCCCCTGCCAGAAGAGACAGGAAAACGTTTCTGCAACTGGTGCCAAAGAAATTACTGTTACTGTTTTCTTCTAGAAATTTTATGGTTTCAGTTCTCACATTTAGGTCTTTCATCAATTTTGAGTTTCTTTTTATGTATAGTGTAAGAAAGTGGTCCAGTTTTATTCTTTTGCATGTAGCTGTCTGGTGTTCCCAGCACCATTTGTTGAAGAGACAGTCTTTTTCCCTTTGTATATTCTTGCTTCTTTTGTCGTAATTTACCATAAAAGTGCGGGTTTATTTCTGGATTCTCTATTCTGTTCCATTGATCCGTGTGTCTTTTTTTTGTGCCAGTACCATATTATTTTAATTACTACAGCTTTGTAGTATATCTTGAAATCTGGGATTATGATACCTCCAGTTTGTTTTTTTTTTTTTAGTTTTTATTTTAATTCCAATTAGTTAACATACAGTGTAATACTAGTTTCAAGTGTGTGTGTGTGTGTGTGTGTGTGTGTGTGTGTGTGTGTATTATATATACCACTTCTTATTTATCTATTCATTAATCAATGGGCAGTTGGGCTGCTTCCATAAATTTAGCTATTGTAAATAGTGTTGCTGTAACCATAGAGGTGCATGTTTCCCTTTGAATTAGTGCTTTTGTGTTCTTTGGGCAAATATCCAGTAGTGTGATTGCTGGATCATAGGATCGTTCTTTCTTTTCAAGATTGCTTTAGCTATTCAGGGTCTTTTGTGATTCCATACAAAATTTCATATTATGTGTTCTAGTTCTGTGAAAAATGTTGTTGGTGTTTTAATAGAGATTGCATTAACACTATGTTAATTACACTTGAATAAAAAAGTTATGTTTGTAATGTTTGCATATTTCTCAAACGTACATAATTCTACGTTATTGAAATGCAGTTATTGAAATGACATGTAACTTACTGCTTTGTTTTCTCTCTTTGAACAGTTAAAAGATGTTGATACTCGGAAAATCATAAAAGCAATGCTTTCTTATGTGTGGCCCAAAGACAGGCCAGATCTACGAGCTAGGGTTGCCATTTCCCTGGGATTTTTAGGTGGTGCAAAGGTAAGAATAGGAGAAATTATACACTGTTTCTGTAACTAAGAAATAGTATGGCATTTTCTAATAATAAACTTAAGCTGATATAAGCTACTCTGGGAAAGCAATTGTTAACTTTTAGGACCCTTGTTTACATAACTATTTTATGCAGTCAGAAATTATATGGTAATGCCCAGTTGATCTGTGGTTCACATTTAATGGCCTCAACTTAATGGAATTCACATTAAGATACAGGCTCATTGGTTGTAACAAAGCATTAAGGAACTTTATAAAAGAAACTCCTTAGAGCCCTGTTGACTCTTACTTAATACATATTTCTTGTAAGCTTGGTTCTCTGTTTCCAGTAAATTGAAAAGACGATGAAGAGGCATTTAGGTATACTATAGCCATAAATGGTAAACAACAATGTAAAAGGAAAAAAACCAGGAAAACTTTAAAAAACAAACAAATATAAAAGCTGGGCATTTCTGTAAACTCAGTTAGGGGCCCTCTATATCTTAGCAGCCTCATCTGTTTATCTCTGTACTGTGTGTAGCACATTTTAATAAGGCAGTTATAATAACTCAACCTTCAAGGAAAAAAGCCTTATTTTCAATTTATTCAGATTTTAAAGTTAGTGAAGATATGTCTTTAGGTACAATATGTAGTCATGGTACATGTGTAGTCTTTGGAGTTAGAATTCCTGGACACTGGCACTTAATGTTGTAATGTTGGGCAATTGCTTAGTCTTCATGCTCAGTTTCCCAATTCATAAAATAAGGTAAAACACTGTTTTTATAAGGATTAAATAAATTAACATACAAAAGACTTGAAACAGTGTTTGGCACATAGTGAAACGTGTTAAAATAAATTAATTTTGTTTCCATCAAAAATATGATAAAAATGTCTACTAAAAATATAAATGAGGTTTGGCTATATAACTCTTAGGTGTAAGAGTTAATATATTGTTTTAGAACCCAGATCCTATCACTTATTTCTTCTCTGTGTCATGTATGTCCCCTTTTATTTACTTATTCTTTTCCCTACCCTAAAAATATGTATTGAGAACTTGCCATATAAAGGACTGTTCTTGGCCCTGTAGGGTATTCAAACATTAATAAGGGACACTTCTTCTCTCAAATCATACAGGATAAGACAAATTATATTTTATTGCTATAATGCAAAGTAGGTCATAATGATTTAAAAGAAGTATCATTCACATGTTGGGGGATTTCAAAGGAAAGAACCACCAAGATGGGGAGTGTGGAAAGGTTTCACAGAGGAGGTGATGTCCGAGATAAGTCTTGGATTGAGGTAGGATTGTTACAGGTATAGGAGTAACATGAGCAGGATGACAGAGGACAGATAGTGTGTGTGGAGTGATGAATACTCCATCTTTTCTCCAGTGAGGGGATAATGTTTCAGAGAAACTAAAAGTAATCTTGGAAAGAAAGATGGAGCTCCTAATGTGAAATACATTAACTGTGAAAAAAATTTAATTATGTTGGAAGTAGGAACATATATTTTGAGCAGAAGAGTGATAAGGTTAGAGTTGTACTTTAGAAAATTAATCTGACCCTGTTGTATAAAATGGATTAGGGTGGTAAGACAACTAAAGTAGGGATACCATTGATTTTCATTTCATGTATTCATTTAGCAAACATTTACTGACCAGTTATGAGGCTAATGTAATAGTCTAGATGAGAAATAGGGTCCACTTTATACTGGAGTAGTGGTAGAAATGGTAATATGGAGAGAAAAGATTCCAGAGATATTGTGAGATATGGGAAATATAATCAACAATATTTAACAATGGATCAGATATTAGAAGTAAAAGAGAAATAGGATTCAAAATTGATGCTAAGGATAACAGAAGAAAAATTCTTTTTTTAAAAATTTTTTTATTTTATTTATTTATTTATGATAGTCACAGAGAGAGAGGGGCAGAGACACAGGCAGAGGGAGAAGCAGGCTCCATGCACCGGGAGCCCGATGTGGGATTCGATCCCGGGTCTCCAGGATCGCACCCTGGGCCAAAGGCAGGCGCCAAACCGCTGCGCCACTCAGGGATCCCGAAAAATGCTTTTAACAGAAGTAGATAGGAAGGTCTTATTTGGGAAGACGAAAATTTTGGTTTGGGGCAAGTTAAGTTTGAAATGCTAATGCAACCTTGAGACAGATATTTAGCTGATAAGACAAAATTGCAAGGCAAGTTTAAAGGAGCCCCAGGCTAGAGAGTTTAAGAGGTAATAATTGAAACAATGTAGATTAGTTCACCAAGGAATAGAGTAGAAATAGAAGATGACTATAGACAGAACCCATGATAACTGTGTTCCTGTAGGGTAATAAACAGGAAAGGAGTGATTGGAGAGTAAAACTAGAATAATTCAGTCGGACCGTTCATTGTCTTTTGTTCTTTCTCATCTATGGGTTCTGTTGAGTACTTCCCCAATGAACGGGACCCCTGCCCTTGGAGAAGACTAAATTTAGATACTAAACAACAGACCAAGAATCCATACTTTATTCTGTTTGTTTAAACTGAACAGAGAGGATAATATTACAAATCTAATTTTGGTAGCTAACATTGAAATTCTTTTAACTCCTATTTCTAGCACACTACTGGTTGCTGAATCATCTTTTATCTACAAATTACATAAGGATAAAGGTTATTCTGAGCTCTTATGCAAGGCCGAATTACTAAATTGGCCTTAATATTATTAGCTGAATGAAAGTACTTTGCTAACAAGTTAAAGGTAGATTGTTTTCCGGACTGACTTATGAATTGAAGAGAACAGGTTAGAACATGACTAATTAGGTTAGTCAGAGGGAGGTGTGTTAAATAATGACATTTGTATTAGATTTTATTTTTAGAATGTATTTCAGTTTTTCAAAATATAGATTTCTGTAGCTTGGTGACAGGTCAATGTCAAGATATAAAAACTAGGTCAAGGTAAGTTTCTTAAGGACTGAAATATTTTTAGAAGGCTAATATTTGAATCTTCTCTCAATAAATAGTGAGAAACCTGAGCACCCAGATAATGGATAGTGC
The DNA here is from genome assembly GCF_905146905.1 of Nyctereutes procyonoides. Classification (NCBI taxonomy): domain Eukaryota; kingdom Metazoa; phylum Chordata; class Mammalia; order Carnivora; family Canidae; genus Nyctereutes; species Nyctereutes procyonoides. The sequence goes on along the minus strand of NW_026575125.1, from coordinate 57,228,503 downwards.
TGTACTAACCTTATATAAACTAATTATAAGTAAACAAATAAATATAGAAAAATCAGTCCTCAAAAAGTATGTTTGATTCCTTTTGAGTCAGGAAAAGAAATAAATTTCCCTGATGTTATAATGATTACATGCTTGTACTTTTAGAACATAGAGAAAAACAGTTAACTTTTCACTAGATAGGAACTAGAGTATAGAATAACCTTAGGAATATGTAGTAGTAGCATTTAACCATTCCTAATATCATTTTTCTAGCTTCTCTACTGTCCTCAGTTTAAAAGTGATTACTCTTCCTATCTTTAAAACCTGGTCATTGTTTAATTTTGGTAGTATTGCGGATATGATTTATACTTGATATGCAAAGATGGATTGTTATCCCTTTAATTCCTTGGCTTCCTATTTTTTTTAAACCTGATTACATGCTTTGACATATAACCACTTTGGACTATTCTATTCCCCTTTATGTTCTGATCTTCCCTACCTCTTCCACATATTTGTGGGAATCTTAGGGCCAGGTTCAGGAATCTTCTCAGCTATAAATGAATGCGACGCAGCCATCTGAGCATCATGTGGTGGTTTCATAGCAAGGCCAGAGCACCCATGGAGGAGAAGGACAGAAAGAGAAATGTCAAGTCTGAAGAAGAAAAATAGAAGAGGATTTCATGCTTAACCTATGGGGCCACAGCATACCATCTGCTTACTGATTTGTCTATTCATACTCTTTTCATTCTGAAGGTCTTAAGGCTATCATTGTCTCTAGCAAAGATTTTTAAGATAAACTATTATGTAAAGATGCCTTGCAGCCCAGAGAAGGCCAAGAAGTACTGATTGGTATTTCTTCAGAGTTGCAGAAATTCTATTTTTAATACGTTGGAGTCCCATATGAGATCTATTTTAGGGGTTCTGCTGCCAAGAGAGACCGAGATACAGACAGGCAGAGAGATAGAACACTATTTGCCTTCATTCCTTAAATCCCTACAGATCATATGCAGTGCCTTTTTTTTTTTTACCATCCACACATATATCCTAGGAGTATCATATTATCATTAATCTGGGAATTTTGAGATCCAAGGATTTTTTAAAATTTAACCCATTAGTATATCATGTACAGCTGTGCCAGAATTTAAGGAAAATATAAAACACATTTACTACAATCCTCTGTTTTCATAAAATAAGTGTTTATTTTAATGTTATAAAAAATTTTACTCATATTCTCTAACCAGCACCATCTTTGGAACCACTTAGTTGACAGAGAACTTGGGAGCACAGAACATTAAAGTATCATGTATAAAAGATATCTCAAGAATGTTAGAAATGAAAATGAGCTTTATTTAAAATTATGAAATAATTTTTAAGGGAGAGGATATTTTATCAAAATTTAATTAATATCCTTTTTTTCAAGAATGCATCTATTATATCAAAGTAAGGAGTAATTTATGTCTCAGTCTGTTTACCTGCTATAAAAAACATCATAATCTAGGTGGTTCATAGATGGCTCTTTTCATTGTAACCTACATGATATAAGAGGTAGGAAGGGTCTTTGGGGACTTTTTTATAAGGACACTAATCTCATAAAGCCCTGATCACCTCTTAAAGGCCCCACTTTTAATATCATCACCCTAGGGGGTTAGGATTCAATATGTGAATTTGGCAGGGAGACGCATTCAAATCATAGCAGTATGTATTAAACAACATTTGTTGAGTGACTGTTAGGTACAAGATACCGTGCTAGGCAGCTGGGAATACAAAAATGAATAAAATGTGGGCCTTGCCCTCCCTCCCTCCTGGAGTTGTAGTGTAGTGAAGGAGAAAAATACACAAATAATGATAAAATATATATAACATAATAAAAATATCCAAAGGGAGTCACAAATGAAGATATATGGGAATTCCAGCAATTAGGCATTTATGGAAAGCTTCATGGAAAAGCTAGAGTTTTCCAGTAACTACTATCTTGACATTTGTAACTTCAAAAGATTCATGCACTTTTTGCTTAACTTCGATTTTTTAAAAATTTTCTGAAAAATACTTTTTAAAATGAAACAATGCTACCTAAAACCTTTAAATAGGAGGCAGTAAATGCAGAGAATTCCTGCATATCCCCCCCAAACCCCACTCAATTTCTTCTATTACTAACATCTTGCATTACTGTGGTACAGTTGTTACAATCAATGAACCAATTATTTAAAAATACAGTATTCTTATTAGCTAACTTCATAGTTTACATTAGGATTCACACTTTGTGTTATGTACTTATATGGGTTTGGGAAAGTGCATAGTGTCCTGTGTTCACCATTAAAGTATCACAGAAGAGTTTGCCCTAAAAATCCAGTGTGTTCCACTTATTCATCTCTCCATCCTCCCAAATCCCTGACAACCATTGATCATTTTACTATCTCTTGTTTTGCCTTTTTCCATATCATATAGTTGGAATCATACAGTGTGTAGCTCTTACAGACTGGCTTCTTTCACGTAATTATATACATTTCAGAGTCATTTATGTCTTTCTTATGACATGATAGTTCATTTCTTTTTATTGCTGAAAAATATTCCATTGTATGTATATACCATATAGTGTGTTTATCCATTCACCATTTGAAAGACATTTTTCATTGCTTCCAGATTTTGGTAAAAAGTAAAGCTGCAATAAACATTTGTGTGCAAGATTTCATGTGACATAAGTTTTCAACTCCTTTGGGTAATTACTAAGAAATGCAATTACTAGATTATATGTTAAGACTATGTTTAGTATGTGAGAAACTGCCAAACTGTCTTCCAAGGTGGCTGTCCCATTCTGTATTCCCACCAGCAGTGAGACTTTCTCTTGCTCCACATCCTTGTCAGTATTTGGTGTTGTCAGTGTTCTGGATTTTAGTCTTTTTAATAGATGTATAATGCTATCTCATTTTTTTCTAATTTGATATTGCCTAATGACATGATATTGTGCATGTTTTCATATGCTTACTGATCATCTGTGTATCTTCCTTGGTGAGATATTGTTAAGTCTTTTGCCCATTTTTAAATTGGATTGTTCATTTTCTTATTGCTGAGTTTTAAGAGTTTTTTTGTATATTTTGGATACAAGTCCTTTATCAGACTTTTTGCAAATATTTTCATTCAGTATGTGGCTTATATATTACTTCTTTTAACAGTGTCTTTCAGAGAACAAAAATTTTAAATTTTAATGTAGTCCAACTTAACAGTGTTTCATGGATTGCGCCTTTAGTGTTACATCTAATGTCATTACCAAACCAAAAGTCACCTAGATTTTATGTTATCTTCCTCAAGTTTTATAGCTTTGTGCTTTACATTTAGGAATACAATCCATTTGGAGTTAATTTTTGTGAAAAGTCAGTGTCTGGATTTTCTTCTTTTTATTTGCACATTCAGATATTCTAGCACAATTTTTTGAAAAGAATATTTTACCCCCAGTGGGTTGCCTCTACTCCTTTGTCAAACATCAGTTGAATATATTTATGTATATTTGTCTATTCCTGGACTCTCTTTTCTATTCTGTTGATCTATTTATCTGTTCTTCTGCCAGTGCCACACTGTCTTGATTATTGTAGCTTAATGGTAAGTCTTGAATTCAAGTAGTGTCAGCCCTCTGACATTTTTTTTTTCCAATGTCGTGTTGGATATTCTGGGTCTTTTATTTTTCTCTATAAAGTATAGAATTATTTTGTCCATATCTACCAAATTACTTGCTGGGATTTTGATTGGGACTGCATTGAATATATCAAGTTTAGGAACAGCTGACATCTCGATAATATGGAGTCATTCTATGCATGAACTGTTGTGCCCAAGATTGCGAATCCGAGAAACCACCAAGGAGCCTACACCAATGCAAACAAACGAGGGTTTATTTACAAGCTCGAGCTTGGGTCCAAATATACCCGACACAGTGGAGCAGGGACTTGGACCCCGAGGTGGGTTTCAGCTGAGTTTTATGGGCTGGTCTAGGGGACCTCCAGAAGGGGTGGAGGAATTTCTCAAGTTCTGTTTACATTCTGATATGGGGCTTTCAAGGGCATTGAGCTCTGTTCTCATTCTAATATAGGGCTTTCTAGGGCTTTAAGCTGTAAGCTATTTATTTTTCCTGTAACTGAAGTAATGTAAATTTCAGCTCTTATTCACAGGGGCCTGGGATGGCTGTACTTGTGCTAATGCTGAACTTAAAGTGGAATAGCCTTAATTTTTCTTGGGCTCCACATGAACATGAAATCCATTCATTTCTTTTTTGATTTCCTTCATCAGAGTATTGTAGTTTTCCTTATACAGATTTTGAACATGTTTTGTTACATTTATAATTAATTATATCATTTTGGGTACTAATTTAAGTGATTTTTTTTATTTCAAATCATGTATTATTCATTGGAGATATATAGGAAAGCAATTTAGTTTTGTATATTAACCATATATCCTGCAACCTTGCTAGAGTTGCTTATTAGTTTCAGGAGGGGTTTTTTTGTTGTTTTTGTCAATTCTTTTGGATTTTCTACATAGATAATCATATCATCTGCAAAAATGGTTTTATTTCTTCTTTCCTAATATGTATGCCTTTTATTTCCTTTTCTTATTACATTAGCTAGGACTTCCAGTACCATGTTGAACAAGAGTGATAAGAGAGGGCGTCTTTGCTTTGTTCCCAAACTTAGGGGTAAAGCATCTAGTTTCTCATCATTATGTATGTTGTTAGTGATAGGGTTTTTTGTAGGTGTCCTTAATCAAACTGAAGAAGTTTCTTTCTATTCCCAGTTTGCTGAAAGCTTTTCTCATGAATAGGTGTTGGATTTTGTCAATGCTTTTCTTTTTGCCTTGATTGATATCATATGATATTTTTTCTTTTTAGGATTTTGATGTAATGAATTACATTAATTGATTTTCCAATATGGAACAAGATATGAATTCCACTTGGTCATGTTGTATAATTATTTTTACACATTATTTGATTTGATTTGCTAATATTTTGGTGAGAATAATTTTTTTTAATCTATGATCACAAGAGATAGTGGTCCAGTTTTCCTATCTTGTAATGTCTGCCTGGTTTTGGTGTTAAGGTGGTGCTGGTCTCCTAGAATGAGTTCAGAAATTTTCCCCCTATCTCTGTTTTTTTGGAAGAGATGGTATTTACAAATAGTCTGAGTATGTTGTCTACTTTGCTTTTCTACTTGTTTTGCCCTGCTAATCATATCTCTTTTTAGTGCTCTTGTCCTTATGTTCTTTCTCTCCTTCTGATCCTTTTGAGACTGGAGAGGCAAACAAACAAAATTCTCTTTTACCCTCATATATATGGGTCCCTCTTGGCACCACTAGTTACAGAGTTCTTAATTATCAGAAGCTGCAGTAAAAGATATTAATTATTGAGGAATTTAGGTATAAAAAGGTCTGGAAGAAATGGGTTCCTCAGATGACATAGATCATGACCAAGAAGGAAAAAGTTACTTTAAAACCTAGAATTTGAGTCCAGTAAATTTGGCATCATAAATATACAGCATAATTTTAGCTTTCCTTTATGGTGATTGTACTTCTTTCTTAAGTCCATTCTTTAAACTCCCTATTTGTGTGTTTCCAAGTTAAAATTAAACAAATACAATTTCTCTGAAAATGCAAGAATTTAGAAAATTATTTATTGATTTAAACTTTTTATCTACAAAATAAAACAAATTATAAGTCCCTTTTTTAATTTTAAATTTTTGTTTTTTAAATTTTCTTTAAATTCAGTTAACATACAATATATTACTGGTTTGAGAGGTAGAGGTAGGTGATTTATCGGTTTTATTTTTTATTTTTTGTATATTCTTTTATTGGAGTTCAGTTTGCCAACATCTAGTATAATACCCAGTGCTCATCCCATCAAGTGCCAGCCTCAGTGCCCGTCACCCTGTCAACCCATCTCCCCACCAACCTCCCCTTCCACTACCCCTTGTTCACTTCCCAGAGTTAGGAGTCTCTCATGTTCTGTCACCCTCACTAATATTTCCCACTCATTTTCTCTCCTTTCCCCTATAATCCCTTTCACTATTTTTTATATTCCACATATGAATGAAACCATATAATGTTTGTCCTTCTCCGATTGACTTATTTCACTCAGCATAATACCCTTCAGTTCCATCCACATTGAAGCAAGTGGTGGGTTATTCGTCGTTTCTAATGGCTGAGTAATATTCCATTGAATACCTATACCTCATCTTTATCCATTCATCTGTCGATGGACACCGAGACTCCTTCCACAGTTTGGCTATTGTGGACATGGCTGCTAGAAACATTGGGGTGTAGGTGTCTCGACCTTTCAATGCATCTATATCTTTGCGTAAATCCCTAGCAGTGCAACTGCTGGGTCTTGGGTAGCTCTATTTGTAACTCTTTGAGGAACCTCCACACAGTTTTCCAGAGTGGCTGTACCAGTTCACATTCCCACCAACAGTGCAAGAGGGTTCCCCTTTCTCCACATCCTCTCCAACATTTATTATTTCCTGTCTTGTTAATTTTCATCATTCTCACTGGTGTGAGGTGGTATCTCATTGCGGATTTCATATGTATTTCCCTGATGGCAAGTGATAGGGAGCATTTTCTCATGTGCTTGTGGGCCATGTCTGTGTCTTCTTTGGTTAAATTTCTGTTCATGTCTGTTGCCCATTTCATGATTGGATTCTTTGTTTCTTTGGTGTTGAGTTTAATAAGTTCTTTATAGATCTTGGATACTAGCCCTTTATCTGATAGGTCATTTGCACATATCTTCTCCCATTCTGTAGGTTGTCTTTTAGTTGTGCTGACTGTTGCTTTTGCTGTGCAGAAGCCCTTTACCTTGATTAGGTGCCAATCTAATTCATTTTTGCTTTAGTTTCCCTTTCTCTCATAGATATATCTTGCACAAAGTTGCCATGGCAAAGTTCAAAGAGGGTGTTGTTGCCTGTGTTCTCTAGGATTTTGATGGATTCTTGTCTCACATGTAGATCGTTCATCCATTTTGAGTTTATCTTTGTGTATGGTGTAAGAGAATGGTCTAGTTTCATTCTTCTGCACGTGGCTGTCCAATTTTCCCAGCACCATTTTTTGAAGAAGCTGTCCTTTTTCCAATGGATAGTCTTTCCTGCTTTTTCGAATATTAGTTGACCATAGAGTTGAGGGCCCATTTTTGGGTTTTTTATTCTGTTCCATTGATCTATGTGTCTGTTTTTATGCCAGTACCACACTGTCTTGATGACCACAGTTTGTAGTACAACTCGAAATCTGGCCTTGAGATGCCCCCGGGCATTGGTTTTCTTTTTCAATAGTCCCCTGGCTATTTGGGGTCTTTTCTGATTCCACACAAATCTTAAGATGATTTGTTCCAACTCCCTGAAGAAAGTCCATGTTATTTTGAGAGGGATTGCATTGAACATGTAAGTTGCCCTGTGTAGCATAGACATTTTCACAATATTAATTCTGCCAATCCATGAGCATGGAATATTTTTCCATCTCTTTGTGTCTTCCTCAATTTCTTTCAGAAGTGTTCTATAGTTTTTAGGATATAGACACTTTACCTCTTTGGTTAGGTTTATTCCTAGGTATCTTATGCTTTTGGGTGCCATTGTAAATGGGATTGACTCCTTAATTTCTCTTTCTTCAGTCTTATTAGTGTATAGAAATGGCACTGATTTCTGGGCATTGGTTTTGTATCTTGCCATGTTGATGAATTGCTGTATGAGTTCTAGCAATCTTGGGGTGGAGATCTTTGGATTTTCTATGTACAGCATTATGTCATCTGGGAAGAGGGCGTGTTTGACTTCTTCTTTGGCAATTTGAATGCCTTTTATTTCTTTTTGTTGCCTGATTGCTGAGGCTAGGACTTCTAGTACTATGTTGAATAGCAGTGGTGAGAGTGGACATCCCTCTTGTGTTCCTGATCTTAGGAGAAAGGTTCTCAGTTTTTCCCCATTGAGAATGATATGTGTTATGGGCTTTTCATATATGGCTTTTAAGATGTTGACGAATGTTCCCTCTATCCCTACACTCTGAAGAGTTTTGATCAGGAATGGATGCTGTATTTTGTCAAATGCTTTCTTTGCATCTGTTGAGAGGATCATATGGTTCTTTTTTATCTTGTTGATGTGATCTATCTTGCTGATTGTTTTACTAGTGTTGAACCACCCTTGCATCCTGGGGATAAATCCCACTTGGTCCTGGTGATAATCTTCTTAATGTATTGTTGGTTCCTATTGGCTAGTATCTTGTTGAGAATTTTTGCATCTGTGTTCATCAGGGATATGGGTCTATAATTATCCTTTTTGGTGGGGTCTTTGTGTGGTTTTGGATTTAAGGTGATGCTGGCCTCAAAAAACAAGTTAGGGGACAGCCTCTGTGGCTCAGCGGTTTAGCTCCGCCTTCAGCCCAGGTGTGATCCTGGAAAGCTGGGATGGAGCCCCCTGTCGGGCTCCCTGCATGGAGCCTGCTTTTCCCTCTGCCTGTGTCTCTGCCTCTCTCTCTCTCTCTCTCTCTCTCTCTCTCTCTCTCTCTCTGTCTCTGTCTCTCATGAATAATTAAATAATTAAAAAAAATAAAACAAGTTGGGATGTATTCTGTCCCTTTCTATCTTTTGGAACAGCTTTATAAAAATAGGTAGTATTTCCTCTTTAAATGTTTGATAGAATTCCCCTGAGAAGCCATCTGCCCCTGGACTTTTGTGTCTTGGGAGGTTTTTGATGACTGCTTCAATTTCCTCCCTGGTTATTGGCGTATTCAGGTTTACTATTTCTTTCTGTTCCAGTTTTGGTAGTTTGTGGGTTTTCCAGAAATGCATCTTTTTCTTCTAAATTGCCTAATTCATTGGTGTATAGCTGCTCATAAGACGTTTTTTAAATCGTTTGTATTTCCTTGGTATTGGTTGTGACCTCTCCTCTTTAATTCATGATTTTATTATTTTGAGTCTTTTTTTCTTTTTAATAAGTTTGGCTAATGGTTTATCTATCTTATTAATTCTTTCAAAGAACCAACTCCTGGTTTTGTTGATCTGTTCCACAGTTCTTCTGGTCTCCATTTCCTTGAGTTCTGCTTGAATCTGTATTATCTCCCTTCTGCTTGTTCTAGGTTTTATTGCTGTTCTTTCTCCAATTCCCGTAGGTGCGAGGTTAGCTTGTTTATTTGAGTTTTCTATAATTTTTTGAGAGATGCTTTATTGCAATGTATTTCCCTCTTAGGACTGCTTTTGCTGTGTTCCAAAGATTTTGAATGGTTGTATCTTGTTTTTCATTAGTTTCCATGAATCTTTTTGTTTCCTCGTGGTCTCTTAATTGTTTTTCTCTTTTTTCTTCAGCTTCCTCCCTTACCATCAACTTGTCTTCTATGTCAATCTTTCTTCCACCTCATTAACTCTAGGAGTTAGGACCTCCAGTTTGGATTGCATCTCATTTAATTGATTTTTAATTTCGGCCTCATTAGATCTAAATTCTGCAGCCATGAAGTCTGTAGAATCCTTTATGCTTTTTCCCGAGCCACCAGTAGCTTTATAACTGTACTTCTGAATTCGCTTTCTGACATCAAATTGTAATCCATATTCCGTACCTTTTGTCAGAGAGTACTGTTTCTGATTCTTTCTTTTGTGGTGAGTTCTTCCTTCTAGTCATTTTGGTCAGTTCAGAGTGTCTGTATGAGCGGGCTGAGTCCAGAATACCAACCACGACTTAAGTAAATTTCACCCTAGGTCATTCTGACAATGCCAGAGACCAGGAAATGGAAAAAAAGATGGGAACAAAATAAAACAAAAGGACCACTAGAGTGAAAAGCAAAATTTTTTTCTCAAGATTTTATTTATTTATTTAGTCATGAGAGACACACACACAGAGAGAGAGAGGCAGAGGGAGAAGCAGGCTCCACACAGGGAGCCTGATGTGGGACCCAATCCAAGGACCCGGGATCATGCCCTGGGCCAAACGCACCCAGGCACCCCTGAAAAACAAATTTTAAAACAAAGTAGTAAAAAAATAAAAGGCAAAGAATCCCAAAGTAAATGAAAAAAAAAAGAAACAGAGAAAAAAGCAAAAGTAAAGAGGAAAAAAGGAAACAAAAGGGGGAACTGGGAGTTGGTGGTGGTGAAGAATTTGTAGTGGAGGGAGAATGTAGTCTATCTCAGGGGTGTTAGAGGGTGATCCTCTTGGTTCTGAGTGTATTAAGTTCTGTATGTTAGAAGATGCTCAGTCCCAAATGTATATAACCAGCAATTTTTATAGGAAGCCCCAACACTGACCACCAAAACATGTAGAAGATAAAAGAAGGGGGGAGAATGGGAATGAAGAGAGAATTTCATCTCACAGAATCAACCAATAGGGTATATCACGTGGTTCCAGGTGCATGCTGGTTATATTTTAAAAGGTATTAACTTCCACCATTGTGATCAAAATGAGGCAGAAAAAACTAAAAACACAAAACAAAAAAACATATCTCGTCTATCTATCAAAATTAAATTATGTTGAAGGGAGTCTAGAAGTGGAAACCATATGTAAGACCTGTAATTATAGAAATATGAAAGTCAAAAAGGAGGAAACTTAAAAATTAAAAGATGGTAAAATATTATAGTTAAGGTGGGAAAAAATATTGGAAATTTTTAGTCTGATATAAAAATTAGTTGTACTGGAAAAAGTGGGGGAAAGGAGGGGGAACCCTCTAATTCTATATACTATAAATCCCTCCACTTTCCCTGGAGCTTTCCAGTGCTACTTGGTCAAGAACTTGCTTTTACCCTATCCTTCCAGCTGGCCTTCTGGGGGAGGGGTCTTTTGTGCTGTTTCTCAGGTGTCAGTGCCTGGGCAGAGATGACCCCTCCTCTGCTGGGTGCAGGGCTCCGTGGGAGCTGTTTTTCCTGTCAGGCCTCTGTTCCCTGGCACCCGCCTCTCCCAAGCCCTTGGTGAAACAAGGGGGGAAAACAACAATTGAGGTGGCCAGATTTCCAGCTCTGGAGTCAGCTTCCCACTAGCAACTAATGCAGTCTCCCAGTTCACACTGGCCTAGATCCTCCTGGGGCTGGCACGGGTGCGCTGATCAGCATAGCTTGTGGGGCGCCCAGCGGCGGGAGAGTTCTCAGTTTCCTGTGCCCAATCTGCTCCCGCCTGTCCCAGGGGGAGTGCAGGATCATGGGCTATGTCTGCTCAGCGCCCTGGAATCCGGGGCCCTGTGCTGCTGGAATTGCACTCCTGGGGGCATCCAGCTCCCGAATGCAGCAGGGCACAGACACCTCAGTCCAGAGCTGCCCGTCTGACCAACAGGCTTCTCCCAGATGGCTCACCGGGTGCACTAGGCTCCAGCCCTTTGAGACTGACTCACAGTCTGTGGTGCACTCCCCCCCTCTGCGCACTTCCTCTGTTAGTGATTCTGGGAAGCTGGAGGCTTCACTGTCCCTGCTGTGATTCTGCCAGAGTTCCCTGCTAAGCACTTTTCCATCTGGGAAGAATCCGGTGTGAATTTTTAAAGTTCCTGCTTTGCCTGGCTTTAGCCTGACTCCTCTCGGTGCCCCTCCCCCACTTGATTCTTTTTTTATTTTATTTTTTTCCACCTTCCTACCTTGCTAGAAGCAAAAACCCTTGTCTCTATAACATTCCGGCAGTTCTCTCTTTAAATCTGAGGTCGAACGCATGGGTGTTCAGGATGATTTGAAAGTTATCTAGGTAAGTTGGTGGGACCAGGTGAGTTGAGAACCCCTAGTTTTCCACCATCTTTGCAAATCTCCCAATTCATCAGTTTTATATAACACTCAGAGCTCGTTACACCATAGGCCATCCTTAATGTTCTTCACCCAGTTACCCTGTCCCCCCCAGCCTGCTCCCCTCCAGTGACCCTGTTTCCTATGATTAAGAGTCTCTTATGGTTTGTCTCCCTCTCTGATTTTGTCTTATTTTATTTTTTCTTCTCCTATAATTGTTTTGTTTCTTAAATTCTACATATGAGTCAGATCGTATGAGAATTGTCTTTCTCTGATAAACTTATTTCACTTAGCATAATATCCTCTAGTTCTGTCCACGTCGTTGCAAATGGTCCTTTTATTTCTCCTGAACTTAAATTAATGGTAAATAAATGGGCACATTGCAATTAGAGATTGAGCATAACTCGTGGGACATGATTATAATTCAGTAAAAACACGTTTCTCAATTTTTAGAAAACAACAGAGGGATTAAACTCCATATTGAGTCAATTTTGATTGAAATAAATTAGCATCTAGCCTTATTTTTAGAACTCACCAGCCTCTAGGGAGCCAGGTCAAAAGACACTGGCTTTATTTTTTAAATTTTACCTTTAATATACATGCAGTAAAGTGCACTCCTTTATGGTTTTTAACACATGGATATATTCATGTAACTACTGCCACAGTCAGAGGATACAGAAAAGTGCTACCACCCCAAAAATCTTTGTGTAACCCCTTTGTGAATATATCCTCTTCAGACTCCTAAGTACTGGATACTGTTGATTTGTCCTGTATCATTATAGTTTTGTCATTTTGAGTATACCATATAAATAGAATCATATGCCTTTGTCTTTCATCCAAATCATTGAGTATATCAATAGTTCATTTTTCTTTTTATTGCTGAGGTGTAGTTCATGGTATGGGTGTACTATACTTTGTTTATATATCCACTGGTGAACATTTACTTTCTTTCCACCTTTTGGCAATTATAACTAGAGGGACTATAAACATTTAGATATGGTCTTTTGTGTGAACCTGAGTTTTCATTTCTCTAGGACAAAAATCTAGGAGTGGAATTTTTGGGTCATGGTTGCTGTATGTTTAACTCTATAAGAAACTACCAAACTATTTTCCAGAATGGCTATTTTTATCTTCCTGCCAGCAGTGTATGAGAGTTCCAGTTGCTTCACTTCTTTCCCCACAAATGATATTGTCAGGCATTTAGTGATGTCTTGTGGTTTCAATATATATTTTCCTAATGGCTGATGGTGTTGAATATGCATGTGCTTAGTTGCCAGCCATAATCTACTTTGGTAAAGTGTCTGTTCAAGTGTTTTGTCTGTTTGTATTTAGACTATTTTTATTCTTTAGTGAGTTATTTATAAATTCTGGATATGAGACTTTCCTCAGGTATAATTTGCAAATATTTTCTCCCATCTGTAGCTTTTAAAACAATGTCCTTAATAGTGTTTTATATAGAACAAGAGTTTTAAATTTTGATAGGTTCCAGTTTATCATTTTTTTCATTTATGGATTGTGTTTAGTTCTTGTGTCTAAGAACTGTTTGTCCAACTCAAGGTCATTAAACTTTCATCTGAGTTTTCTCCTAAAAGTTATATCCCTGGGTGGCGCAGCGGTTTGGCGCCTGCCTTTGGCCCAGGGCGCGATCCTGGAGACCCGGGATCGAGTCCCATGTCGGGCTCCCGGTGCATGGAGCCTGCTTCTCCCTCTGCCTGTGTCTCTGCCTCTCTCTCTCTCACTGTGTGCCTATCATAAATAAAAAAAAATTTAAAAAGTTATATGTTTACCTTTTACATTTATGTTTATGTTCCATTTTGAGTTAATTCTTGTATCCAGTTTAGTTGAAAGTTCATTGTTTTGTCCAATTGTTCCTACATGGAGGCTATCCTCTGCCAGTTGAATTTCCTTTGTATCCTATTGCTGCTATAAAAACTTGACACTTGAGGGCCTAAAACAACACATATGTATTATTTTATAAGGTTGGAAGTCCCAAATTAGGTTTCCTGGGTCAGAATAAAAGCATTTCTCAAGCCTATATTCCCTCCAGAGGCTCGTTGGGGAGAATCTATTCCCTTGCCTTTTCTATCTGCATTCCTTGACTTATGGCCCCTTCCTCCATCTTCAATCTCTCTGACTCTGACTCTTTTGGTCTGTGTAGTCATATCTTTTCTCTTGACTTTGACCTGCCCCTGCCTCCTTCTTATAAGGACCCTTTTTACTATACTTGGACCCCCCCAGGTAATTCAGGATACTCTCCCCAGCTCATATTCTTTAATCACATGCAAAGTTTGTTTTGCTATGTAAGATATCATCTTCATAGGTTCTGGAGTTATGCCAGTTTCCTTTCTTTTGTTACTCTCTTATACCTTTGCTGCCATCTTTTGTGTTACTTAAACATGTTTTTCTATCCCATTTTATCTATTGTGCCTTTCAGTGTATTTATTCATACAATTTTTTTGTAGTTGCTCTAGGAATTAGAATATTGATACTAAACTTTTCATAGCTTACTTAAAATGAATATTTTACCATGTAAAGTGGAATATAAAAACCTTACTACCTTTTAAGTCCCTTTACTCTCTCCCTTTATGTTTACTGATTATCTTATGTCTTACATCTGTATACATTGAAAACCCCATTAGTCAATTATTTAACTTTTGCTTTTGTCCATCAAACATATTTTAAAGAACTTAAGAGAATAGGCTACTATATTTGCACAGATATTTACTATTTCTGTTGCTTTTCCTTCATTCCCGATGTTCCAAGTTTCCTTTTGCTTCCATTTCCCATGTGTATGAAGAGTCCTTTAGCAGTTCTTTTAGAGGAGGTCTGCTAGTGATTTATTTTTCCTGAGAACATCTTGATACTCCTTTCATTCTTGAAGGCTAATTTTGCTAATTACAGGATTCTAAGTTGACAGTTCTTTTATCGCTTGAAAAATATGCCACTTCCTGCTGGCCTCCTTGGAAATTTGGTTTCTTCAAATTGTTTTTCCCCTTACACATAATGTATGTAGTCTTTCTTTCTAGCTGCTCTTAAAGGTTTTCAAATTTGTCTTTAGCTTTTAGAATTTTAATGATAATGTGTCTTGGTGTGAGTTTCTTTGGTTTTCCCTATTCAGGGGGTCGCTCAGCCTCTTGAATCTGTAAGTTTATGTCTTTTGCCATATTTGGGGAATTTTTAGTCATTATTTCTTTGAATACTTTTTTCAGCCTCACACTTTCTCTCCTAATCTTCTGAGACTATAAAGAGGAGTGATAGATCTTTTTTATAGTCCCATAGACCCTAGAGTCTTGTACCCTCTTCCTCCCTTTTCAGTGTTTTCTCTCTCTTGTTCATATGCGATAAATTTTATTGTTCTGTTTTCAAGTTGACTGATTCTTTCCTTTGTTCTCTCTATTCTGCCATGAAACCCATACATTCGGATTTTTTTTAATTAGTCATTATATTTTTTGTTTCCAGATTTTTCATTTGGTTCTTCTTTATGTCCTGTATTTTTCTGCTGAGACATTCTATTTTTTGTTGTTTGAAGCATGTTCATAAATGTTCCTTGAAGCACTTTCATGATGGCTATTCTGAAATCCTCATCAGGTAGTTCTAACATTTGTGTCTATTGATTGTATTCTTTTATTTCCAGTTGATATCTTATTAGTCCTTGGTATAATGAGTGATTTTTTTTACTTTATTGAAACCTGGATATTTTGGATATTCTATGAGACTGGCTTTTTAAAAAGTCTATTACTTAGCAGGCCTTCTGTGATACTGCTCCAATGGGGATGGGTTGCTGCCTCATTACTTCAGGTGGGATTGAAAGTCCAGGTTCTCATGTTGGCCTCCATTGACTCTGAAAGGAAAGGACTCCTGATGGATACTAGGGTGGGGTAGGATTTTAGGCTCCTCAGCAGGATGAAAAGCAAAGCTACACACTAGGAGAAAATGTTTGCAAACTACATACCCAACAAAGGCCTCTATATCTAGAAAAAATATATAGAACTCTTAATAGCAAAAAAACAAAAACAAAAACCATCTCAAAACAGTCCAGTTATAAAATTTGCAAAAGATGTGAACAGATATTTTATCAAAGAGGATATAAGGGTGAAAAATCAGACTACAAAAAGATGTTCAACATCATTTCTGTTAGGGAAACACAAAACCACAAGATAACACTGTGCTTATTAAAATAGTTTCAAAATAAAGGGGTGCCTAGGTGTTTCAGTTGGTTGAATGTCTGACTCTTGGTCTCAGGGTCATGCATTTAGGCCCCACATTGGGCCCCAGCGTGGAGCTTACTTAAAAAAAGTTTCAAAATAAAAAATAGTGATGATATAAAATGTTGGTGAGGATGTGGAGGAATTGGATCACTCGTACTTTACTGGTGGTGGGAATGTAAAATGGTACAGCCACTCAGAAAGAGTATGGCAGTTTCCTTAAAAAGTTCAGTATAGACTCACCATATGATTTACCAATTACTCTTGGGCATTTATCCCAGAGAATTGAAAACTTATGACCACTTGTATGAAAATTTCCACAGCATCTTTTTATTTGTATTCCAAAACTACAAACAACCAAAATGTCCTTCAGGGATGAATGGTTGAATAAACTTGGTACATCTATGGAATAGTACTTAGCTATAAAAATAAGCTAATGAGGGGTACCTGGGTAGTGCAGTTGGTGTTAAGCATTAGACTCTTGGTTTCAGCTCAGGTTATGATATCAGGGTCATGAGATTGAGCCCCATGTTGGGCTCCATACTCAATGCAGAGTCTGCTTAAAACTCTCTCTCCCTCTTCCTCTGTCCCTCCCCTCCACACATGTGCATGCTTTTCCTCTCTTTCAAATAAATAAATAAATAAATAAATAAATAATCAATCAATCTATCTTTAAAAAATGAGCTATTGATACATTCATCATCCTTGATGAACCTCAGGGGCATCGTGCAGAGTGGAATAAAGAGGGTCAATCTCAAAAGATTACAAACTATATGATTCTATATGTATAATATTCTCAAAATGGCTGAACTATAGAGATTAGTGGTTGCCACAGGACAGGGATTGATGTTGTGGGGCAAGGTGGGATGGGAGTGGATATAAAGAAGTAGCACAAGAGATTTCTTTTGTTGTGATGGAATAGTTCTGTATCTCGATTGTGGTGATGGTTACATGGATCTGAAGATGGGGTAAGATAGCATTAGGACCATGTAGGTAACATATATAAACCATACATACATGAATATACATTTAAAAATGGTAAAAAACTGAATGAGTTCTGTAATCTAGTTAATAGTAATGTGCCAATATACATTTTTGGTCTTGATATTGAACTATAGCTATGTAAGATGTCATCATTAGGAGATACTGAGTGAAAGGTTATAAGTCTCTTTGTACTACTTTTGCAATTTCTGGATCTACAATTATTTCAAAAGAAAATGTTTTTAAAAAATTCATATTCCTCTGAGGTGGTTTAAGTATAGTTATCATGAAAGCAGAATATTATGGAAAACCAATATTTGCCACCCCCACGCTCAAAATACCACAAGGCCAGTGCAGCCAACACACATGTACTAATAAAAACATCTATGCTTAATATACTCCTTTCTATTTCGTTGATGTTTTTTCATTTCTTTCCTTTAAAAATTATTTATTTGGGGAAACTGGAAGTAATCACCAATTATTATTAGTGGTAGTACATGTTCTTAGCACTGTGCTAACTGCCTTTTTTCTGTCAGTAAAAATACAAGATAGATAGTATTCACATTCTTTACACATTTACAAATATGCTCCCAAATTTGACCAAACATAAACACATTTTCAAGAAAGTAAAATTACACAACTTTTCTTGGTGATACTTTAGTTTCAGTCACTACTCACTCTGGCTGTGGCAAAGATATAATAGGCTGTAAGTTAAAAGAATTGCATGCTAGCCGTACCTATCACTTTTTCTCTCACTCAGGAAATTGTATTAGAAGACAAGTGAGGAAAAAAAAAGAAGGCAAGTGAGGATGTGGTCTTATTTTACAGAAACCCAGGAATCTGCTCAAATTTATTTAAATTACTTGTGCCATACTTTATATCTGCTTTCAACAGCAGGTTTGAAGGCATCTATTTTAGGGTGCAAATGAAGAATAATAATATGGCCCTTTGCTTTATGAGCTGCTAATATGGCTATGGTATACTAGAAAAAAATTATGAATTTCAAATCAGTCTTAGATTTTAATCCTAGCTCTGCTGCCTACCAGACAAGTCATTAAACCTCATGGAACCTGAGTTTACTCAATTATAGGGTTATCCATTTAATAGAATTGTTATTTCATTCAGCTCTCTCCTTTGCAAAAGGTACCTAGCACCATACATGAGTCCGGTAGCTGTTCAAGAAATGTTTGTTTTGCCATGAAAGGTTTGTGAACTGAGGTTGAGAAGCCAGTATATCCATGCACATTACACCTAAAAAGCAAATAAATATATAGTAAAAAGACAAATAATAAGATATAAACTGTAAAAAAAAAGAGGAGTTGGAAAATGGAAAGCGCCAAATGGGCTGCAGGTTTCATAATAGGAATGGTATTCAGAGTGGGTTTTCGAAAATGGAGAAATAGAAAGGTAAATCAGGCAGGCAGGGCATTTCAAGGAGAAACAAGAGCTTGAGGTTATATGATTATATGAAAATCAGAATTGTGAAATTTATCATACTTGAAACCTGCTTTTCTATTAGATTATATTTTAAAAGTTAGAAAAAATTTTGAGCAGTTTATCCCATACTGTTATATTCTTAAAAGTATTCCAACATCTGCTGTGTATTTTAATGATATTGTTGAACCTGCTTAGTTGTTAGGACACTTGTATACTTTACTTTGAAATCTTGATTCGGAAGATTTACCTAGCTCCTGTCAGTTTTCAGCTGAACTTAGGCTTGTTGACAATATTTTTTATGTTTAACAAGGATGAATGATATAATAATGAGACTTTAATAAGAGCTGGAATTTAATTGTTTTTGTTAAGCCTTATAGAATTGCTTTCAGGGCGCCTGGGTTGCTAAGTCGGTTAAGCCGCTGCCTTCGGCTCAGGTCATGATCTCAGGATCCCAGGATCAAGCCTCGCTTTGGGAGTCCATGCTCTGCTCCCCCCCCACACACACACACATACACGCTGCTCTTGCTTGCGTGCTCTCTCTCTCTCTTTCTCTCTCTCTCTCGGAAATAAATAGAAATATCTTTTTAAAAATTGCTTTCATATGTTATTAATGTATATGAAATTAAATCTTTTTTTTTAAAGATTTTGGTTATTTATTCATGAGAGACACACAGAGAGAGGCAGAGACATAGGAAGAGAGAGAAGCAGGCTCCCTGCAAGGAGCTGGATTCAGGACTCAATTCCCGACCCCAGGATCAAGCCCTGAGCCGAAGGCAGATGCTCAACCGCTGAGCCATTTGGCGTCCCTGAAGTTAATTTCTTCAAAGCTTTGGCAGTCTAATCAGTTTTCTGTTCTTAAATGATAGTTGGTGTTTTTGATACTATCACCTTGCAGAAAATATGACATATGAGTGAATGAATATTTGCCTTGAATATATGAAAGCAGTATACCCATAATTTTCATATTTTTTGGTGTATTCTCACGGAGAAATAGGTTGGTTTTTGAAAGCTTAGTTTGGTATTTAGTGGGTTTTGTTTAGTGTTGGAGCAAAGGAATCTTTTTGAATTTATGTTATTGAATTATAGTTGACATATAATGTCAGTATTAGTTACAGGCATATAACAAAGTGATCCAACAATTCTGCACATTACTCAGTGCTTACCACAATAAATGTAGTCACCATATAACATTATTACAATGTTATTGACTATATTTCTTAAGCTGTACGTTTCATCTCCACAACTTTTTTTATTTTATAACTGGAAGTTTGTACCTCTTAATCCCCTTCACCTATTTTACTCATTTCTTCACCGCTTCTCTGACCAAAGGAAGATTTTTGTGGGACAAATAGATCTATCAGTGTTACATTGTTGTTTTTTTCCCATTGGTGACTCAGCCACAGATACTTGGAATTAATCTGCTTTTGAGATACTTTTTTGCTAAATAATTTTAGTTTTACCATTATTTTGGTGGACAAATAATTTTATATATTTGATTGAATACCAACTATATACAAAGCATAGTAGCACTCAACAAGGGTAGGACAAAAAAAGGAATATGATATAGACCATTAAAGATCTTAAGGCAGTTTGCCTTAAGGTGCCATAAGCTCTGTAGGATTTCAGATAATGGAGAGAGCATTTTGAGTGGATAATCAGGGATTATTTCATGGAGGCATGAGCATTTGACTAATGCATGTAGCTTGTAAATGAATATTAACATGGC
This sequence comes from Nyctereutes procyonoides, assembly GCF_905146905.1. Taxonomy (NCBI): domain Eukaryota; kingdom Metazoa; phylum Chordata; class Mammalia; order Carnivora; family Canidae; genus Nyctereutes; species Nyctereutes procyonoides. The sequence continues at coordinate 57,208,483 of NW_026575125.1, read as the reverse complement.
AGTCAGTGTGAGGTAGGAATCCTGAAATGACAGCTCTCCAAAGCCGAAGATTTTATCTTTATAAACTGGGAAAATCATTTCAGTACTAGTAAATGATTAATATCTAAACATTACCATAAATACTAATTTAAGGTAAATATTTGTACTTTTAGAAAATATTTTGTATATGATGGATAATTACTGCTTTTATATTTTTAGGCCATGAATATTGTGGTTCCCTTCATGTTTAAATATGCTGTAGACAGCCTCAACCAGATGTCAGGAAACATGCTGAACCTAACTGATGCACCAAATACAGTTGCAGCCATGGCAACGGCAGTTCTGATTGGCTGTATGTGTGATTCTTTTATCTGTCTACAGGTGTTGATTTTCTTCAAGAAGGTTTCATCATATTTGAGATGACCTTTTCATCACAAACACAATGTAGCATTTTCAGTGTCTATCATTTTATGTGAGATTTTTGATATGTGATATTTAAAGATTTTTATGATCTACTTTCTAAAAATTCTGTAATAGCCTCATTTTTCAAGTTCTAGAAAAACTAATATGAAATAAGACATTAAATTCATGATAATATAATAACTTTTAATAGTCTCTTTATAAGATAACCTTTTCAGTAATTCTAGTTTTTTCTTGCTGTTGTTAATTATTTAACAAATAGCTAAATAATAATATATGTACATTAATGCCTTATTAAAGTATATTCAATAGCCATGACACAAATATACCATTTATAAAGAACAGCACATGTTGCTTTGTTCCCTCATGCATTAGAAAGGACACTTTATTGAGACTCAGGAGACTTGAATGGGGGTATTCTTTAGTCAAGGCCCTTGATTTTTCAGGATCTTGATTTTTATCATTTGTTATTTTGGGGAGTTAAAGTAGATTTTAAAAAAAACTACAGACATATGGTACATTTGTCCACAGTAAGGCCATATGGGCTACTATTTACTAAAAATATTTAGTTGAAAAAAAATCTTTCAACATCTGGAATTTATAGAGGAAAATAACACTGAAAAGGATCCATAATGGTGGAAAGATTGGTACTCATTAGGCTAGATTCTTTCTAGGTTTATTTTAATGTAAGTTTTTTGTGATGTATTCATTTAATGTATATACACTTTCTTACTATATATTTATCATTTTACCCTCCTATGATTCTAATGTTTTTACAACCCATTTTTTTTCTTTCGAATGTATTGCTAGATGGTGTATCAAGAGCTGGAGCTGCCTTTTTTAATGAAGTTCGAAATGCAGTATTTGGCAAGGTAGCACAAAATTCAATCCGAAGAATAGCCAGAAATGTCTTTCTCCATCTTCACAACCTGGATCTGGCTTTCCACCTGAGTAGACAGACAGGAGCTTTATCAAAGGCTATTGACAGAGGGACAAGGGGTATCAGTTTTGTCCTGAGTGCTTTAGTATTTAATCTTCTTCCCATGATGTTTGAGGTGACTCTTGTCAGTGGTATTTTGGTAAGTAATACATTTTTCATAACAGGCTTTTATCTTACATTCTCATGAGTAGTTATTTAGTACTTGAAGCTCTTGTGCTATTGAATGCTCATGGTTTGAAAGCAAAATTCCGTGGTATCAGAAGGGTTATTCAGTTCACTTAATTATTTTGCCATAAACTTCAAAAGACTGTCCAAAATCTTGTTATTGTAAAGAGTTGGTTGGTTCTATGTATAGATCAGTCATTTAACTAGTGCTTGTAATTTTTTTGTTAGTAGAGATATTTGTATATGACTTTGGACTGGTATGCTCAGATTATCTAGATTTTTATTTACCATTTATTACAATTTCATACTTTGTAATTAAAAGTGTATATATACTCTATCTCTCTTAAGGCTTATTGCATTATATTTGTCACATTTGACAGTAGTATCAATGTGGCAAATGTAGTTTGGCTTTCTTCCCTTGCTACCTAACATAGCTTTTCTAAGGTATTTGATTACTCACATAATTATTTATTTATACAACTTCCCATCAACATATTTTTATTAAAATCTTTTGACTGATACTTGCTGTTGTATATTGTAAACTATTTCACAAGAACAATGACTTTATCATTTCTGCATTTTGCCTTCTCCAGTATTATAGATGTGGTGCCCAGTTTGCTTTGGTAACCCTTGGGACACTTGGTGCATACACAGCATTCACAGTTGCTGTTACACGGTGGAGGTAAAGTATTTCCCAAGAGCCAGTCAAGGTTCAGAAATTAGTTATGCTTTCATAGCAAAAATTTCATGCCTATGCGAATCTTTGTCTTACAGAACTAGATTTAGAATAGAAATGAACAAAGCGGATAATGATGCAGGTAACGCTGCCATAGACTCACTGCTGAATTATGAAACTGTGAAGGTAATATGTTTAATTATGCTTTCCTCTGCCTTTCACATCACACAAAGATTTGTTCTGCCATTTAATTGAATAAGTGCTGTTAAGTTAGAGCTTCAGATTAGGATAGGACCTTTAGGTGTGATAGATTAATTGTGCTTTATTATTTTTCTTTATTTGGAAATTGTCCTTTCTACCTCCATTTTTGTATGGCAGCATCAGACTTTTACCTTCTGAATTAGCACCTTGATTCAGAATAAACACTAAGCTAAACAAACTGACATGTAAGTCCTTGACTCTGTCCCTCGGTGTACCTAGCATAGTGCTTTTCATTAATTCTTTCATTTATGTGTTCATTTTTCATTTAACAAGTATTACTGAATGCCTTTTGTGTCCAAAGCACTATGCTAAGTCTTGTGATGGGGAAGGGTGATAAAAAACTATTAATATTTAATCCTTGCCCTCCCAGAATTAACTCCATAAACTGGGAGAATTTAAGTATGCAGGTGACTATACAAGAAGGCATAATGTAGTCGGGACAGTGAGATCTGTCCGTTCAGTCTTGGGGGATCAGGGAAAGGCTTTGTGAAAGAAGTGCCTTTAACAGCTTTTGTTTTTTTAAGATTTTATTTTTTTTAAGTAATCTCTACATCCAGTGTAGAGGCTTGAATTCACAATCTTGAGATCAAGAGTCGTCTGTTCACCGACTAAGCCAGTCAGGCATCCCCCTTAACAGCTTTTTTAGATCTGGATTTAAATTAACCAGGCATTCATCAAAATGAGATGAATTTTATGGACTTTTCAAAATACAGTTCATTATGGAAAAGTATAGGAGTACCATAGTCCAATGTATTGAAAGTCAGTTTTTTAAATGGGGTATACAGTATAGAGTTGTATGCATAACATAAAATCAGATGAAAAAGATACTAATCACTTAAGAGAATAAATTCTAATTGTACTTGTATGTAATTTTTGTATATTTTGTAGTATTTTAATAATGAAAACTATGAAGCACAAAGATATGATAGATTTCTGAAGACATATGAGACTGCTTCATTGAAAAGTACCTCTACTCTGGCTATGTTGAACTTTGGTCAAAGTGCTATTTTCAGTGTTGGTTTAACGGCTATTATGGTACTCGCCAGTCAGGGCATTGTAGCAGGTAATGGATCTGCAATTTTCACGTTTATAGATGTTTCACTTAATCTTTATAAATAAAGATTAATGAAAGGAATGTATATATTAGTCTTAGTTACAAAGTATATTCAGTAAGATGCTTTAAGATCCTCTAACTTTTCTTTTTGTACGAGAATGTGTTTTCTTAATTGTATGATGTTTTACTTATTTTTGTTTGATACTACAAGTTTAGCACTAGTTAACTAATTAATTAGGACTACTGTTTATACATTTTGTGGGGCTACATACTGACTCTTTCAGGAGTAACTTCTTTTTTTAGCATCTAATATTTCTAATTTCACTTGTAGACCTGGAAAGCAATGTATTTAGTGTTTAGTCCAAAGGACCAAAATACAAACATACTTTTTTTATAATTACTATTTACATTTTAATCTAGAAAGATTCATTTGCAGAACACTTCAAAAGTAAATAATGCCTCTGCCTCTTTTCTATAACCTACCCACTCAGGATTTATTCATTTACTGTGACCTTAATACATGGTTTATCATTCCCACTCATGATATCCATTTTCTCCAGTTTTTTTATATATATTTTTAAAAAGTTTCTATTTCACATTACAAAGAAATTTGCCAGTATCTTATGAAGAAGTGAAAGATTTTTAGCCATCCATTTCTATCTTCACTTAGACCATTATATATATGTATATAGTATATATGTATATAGTATAGTATGATCATATATATATATATATATATATATATATATATATATATATAGTATATGGGTGAACAGTTCCCATTCCACTTATATCAAGTTCCCTATATTCCTAAATCATGGATTAAAATGCCTTGAAATTTGAGTAGGCCTTAAGAGTTGCTGGTTATTTGCATTTTGTAGCATATTCCAGACTAATAGACTATAAACTCCTCTGTCTTAAGCTGGAAAAGTATATAACATCTAAAATACCTTTTTTCCCTTCTGTCAACTACATATTAAGGTACCCTTACCGTTGGAGATCTAGTAATGGTGAATGGACTGCTTTTTCAACTTTCATTACCCCTTAACTTTCTGGGAACTGTGTATAGAGAAACTAGACAAGCACTCATAGATATGAACACCTTGTTTACTCTACTCAAGGTAGACACTCGAATTAAAGTAAGTAATCTATTTAGTACCTTTTTAAAAGCATGTGAGCATCATTCCATTAATAGGATCATTGTCAGGGAATATTTACATCACCATTTCAGCAAACTGGTTTCTCTTATGCAAGAATTAGAGCTATCATGTGTATTAAGAAGTTGTTACAGCTTTTACTTTCATGTTTAGAAACATTACAGTGTTAGTAAATATTATACCTAAAAGCTAAATTTTGTTAAATTGAATTATTTGTACTTGGACTTGATTTACTTCTGCTAATAATGATATATGATGAGTGATTGCCTTTCCTCACATCCTCAGCTTCCTTACTACCCTGCCCACCATCCCTCTACCTGCCCCGCAAAATTGCTCGAAACCAAAGCATTTAAGTGTTTTTGACCTTAGTGAAGAATGGAAAAAACAAATCTTTAAAAGCATGCTTGGAAGTGATCTAACTCTATTTATAAACCTCCTCTTTCCCCATTATTCTCCTTTTTCTCTCTGAATTAGAGAATTGTCTGCTTGACTGTCTCTACATGGTGTATAAAAGTGGCTTTTTTTCCTTCTTCCCTACTAGGATAAAGCAATGGCATCTCCCATTCAGATCACACCACAGACAGCTTCGGTGGCCTTTGATAATGTGCATTTTGAATACATTGAGGGGCAGAAAGTCCTTAGTGGAATATCTTTTGAAGTCCCTGCAGGAAAGAAAGTGGCCATTGTAGGAGGTAGTGGGTCAGGGTGGGTAATTCAGTTATTTATAAAATTCTGCATCATTGATTGATGATTCCCAATGTAATATTTTTTCTTTACCATAATAAAATGATTATAATGGTTTAAACATGTTCCCTAATGCCAGTAAGAGCTAAATAATCTTTCCTTGTCTCCAATTTCAGAAAAAGCACAATAGTAAGGCTGCTGTTCCGCTTCTATGAGCCTCAGAAGGGTAACATTTACCTTGCTGGTAAAAATATACAAGATGTGAGCCTGGAAAGCCTTCGGAGGGCAGTGGGAGTGGTACCTCAGGTATTTTAAAAAAAACCTATTTGGGGGAAGGTTTATTTGGTTGATAGATATTTTGTTAGAATAATTTGAATTCAGAGTCAATATAGGGGAGCCTGGGTAATTCAGTCAGTTAAGCATCCTGAGATGGAGCCCTACGATGGGCTCTGTGCTGGGCATAAAACTTGCTTGGGATTCTGTCTCTCCCTCTCTATCTGCCCGTCCCCACTCTGCTCATGTGTGTGCTCATATTCTCTCTCTCTCTCTCTCTCTCTCTCCCTTTCTCTCTCTATTTTACATTTTTTCCTTCTTTTCTGCTATTATTTTTTTAAAGATTTTATTTATTCATGAAAGACACACACAGAGAGAGGCAGAGACACAGGCAGAGGGAGAAGCAGGCTCCATGAAGGGAGCCCAACGTGGGACTCAATCCCGGGACTCCAGGATCATGCGCTGGGCTGAAGGCAGGTGCTAAACCGCTGAGCTACCCAGGGATTCCTTCTCTCTCTCTCTTTCTCTCTCTCTCTCTCTCTCAAAAAAAAAAAAATCAAACAGTCAATATATGCTAAGTAGGAAGCATTAGGCCCTACAGTCTAAATTCTGTTACCAAAAAGACTAAAAAAATGTGAATGGAAAATGTGCATGATGGAAAGATTTTTTTTTAAGTCTTAGAAAGCGTAATATAAAGGAAAGAGCCCAGACTAAACTCAGATAGATATGGGTTCTAATCCCAACTCTAACCCTTATAAATTGTGTTCTTGGTCCTCAGTTTCCTTGTCTTTAAAATAAGGATTAAAAAAAATAATAAGGATACTAGCCATTTTTCTTATATGATGAAATTATTATCCTATATAGATTAGAGATAATATAAAGCACCAAGCACAATGTCCATCACAATTGCTCAGTAAATGAAAACTATTACTGTAATTTTGAAAGTTTTTGACACTGAAGCAGTATGGCTCTCTGCTTCCATGTTTGTATGCCTTGTTTACCACTGTCCTCTTTGTGCCAGCCACAGTGCCTGCCTTGTAGTAAGTATTTAATAAGTATTTGTTGAATGACTTTAGAGGGGAAAATAAATTCAGAGCAAAATCTGAGAAGACAACAAGGATGCCTTATAGCATATGAATTTTTCTTATGCAAAAAGCCAATAGAGAGACCTGGGAACAAGTTGCAGGCTAGAATCTGAATTAAATTCCTGAGAGAACTGTAAGAAAGAGATCAGAGAGGGATGTGTAATTTATAAAAGGTCCCCATATGAACTGAGACATGCCATTCTACACTCCCTTTTACACTAAGAATCCCAAATGTTAGTGTGCATGAATCACCTAGGGAGATTATTGAAATTCCAACTCTTTGACACACCTTAGTTCTGGCTTGGGAGGCTGTGTAGGGCCCAGGAACCTGCATTTTTAATATGCCTCCTAGATTATTCTGATATAGATAATTCATAGACTCTGTTGAGAAATACTGACCTAAACTGTATATTAAGTGAACTGAATTTTGGATTTTGTCTGTTTAGGGCTCAGTGTCCTCATCTATGCAACTAGATTCCTGTCATTCTCTTGGGCTATGTAACAGTTATTCTTTACCTTTTGAAAAATAAGACATTTGATTCACTAAGGAAAAAAATACATAGTTAATAAAGAAAAGATCCTAATCCTCACTGGAGGGTTTACCAATATAAATTAAATTAACAGTGGAATACCATTTTTTGCCTGTCAGCAAGATTTTAGAATTCATGACATCCATTTTGGGCAAGGCTGTGTGAAATGTCTAGTCTGTTTGGCTAGTGGAAGTATACAGCTTTTCTGACAAGCATCTTGGCAATATATGTCAAGAGCCAGAAAAATATTGATACCATTTATGCCAATAATTTTGCCTCTAGGAAGTTTTAGTAAGGAAGTAAACAGAGATGTGAACAGATTTTTACATGCAAAGACGTTCAGTACAGCATTATTTATAGTATCAGAAGTTGAAAACAATGTGAATATCCAACAATAAGTAGATGGTTAAATTTATCAACATAGGATCAAATGTCATACAGCCATTTATAGATATGCTGCTTGTAAAGAATATTGTCATAGAAAAATACTTAGATACAAAATGTAAAAAGAAAGCGCACCTGGTTGGCTCAGTGGTTGAGCGTCTGCCTTTGGCTCAGGTCATGATCCCAGGGTCATGGGATCGAGTCCCACAACAGGCTCCCCTGCAAGGAGCCTGCTCCTCCCTCTGCCTATGTCTCTGCCTCTCTCTGTGTGTCTCTTATGAATAAATAAAATATTTTTAAAAAATGTGAAAAGGTGATACCATGTGAAGTATAACATCCAGGGCAGCCCGGGTGGCTCAGCAGTTTGGCGCTGCCTTCAGCCCAGGATGTGATCCTGGAGACCCAGGATCGAGTACCACATCGGGCTCCCTGCATAGAACCTGCTTCTCCCTCTGCCTGTGTCTTTGACTCTCTCTGTGTCTCTCATAAGTAGATTAATGGAATCTTAAAAAAATAATAATAATAAATAAATATAACGTCCCAATTTTATAATACTAAATGAATACATGTAACTAGAGAAGAAAGGAGAAAATACACCAAAATGTTAATAGTTATTGCTACATGATAGGATTATGAATAATTTGATAAATTTTTAGTTTACCATTTTTAAAGATTTTCAAAGTTTCCAGTTAGCATTTGTTAGCTCTTTTTTGAATATAAAATATTATTTTAAAAATAAGTATTTTCTCTTTATAGAACTTTAAGGTTATTGGGTTTAAGTACCATTTCAATATAAGAACATTTTATATTAGTAGTTGATATAAAATGATTAAAATATTTTTTTATAAATTAATTTTTATTGGTGTTCAATTTACCAACATACAGAATAACACCCTTAAAATATTTTTTGAAGTAATATCTGAAACTCGAGCTGATTGTGTGGTAAAAGATCTTAATTAATTATTTTAGTTAATGTGAACTAATGGAGCCATTTTATTTAATCTAACTAACTGTTGCCTTTCAACCATTTAGAGACTAAAAGGAAAGTGGAGATGGATGTTTACTTTAAGTAAATTAGATTTAGTGTGCTATGTCAGAATAAGATGAAATGTCAAATGAATGCTTGTAGTGACCTTTCTCCAAAAAATATCTATAATGTATAAGTCCTTTGTTTTCCATGTCCAATTAAAAAAGCTTGTTTTCTGTGTCCAATTTAAAAGCTTCTGAGAGGGATCCCTGGGTGGCACAGTGGTTTGGTGCCTGCCTTTGGCCCAGGGCACGATCCTGGAGACCCGGGATCAAATCCCACGTCGGGTTCCCAGTGCATGGAGCCTGCTTCTCCCTCTGCCTGTGTCTCTGCCTCTCTGTCTCTCACTGTGTGCCTATCATAAATAAATAAAAATTAAAAAAAATAAAAATAAAAGCTTCTGAGAAACATGTAACATATGTAACCTCATTAGTAATTAGAGAAGTGTTAATTTAAACAAAAAGCACATTTTACCCCAAATGTAGCAACAGCTGAAACTTATTAATCTGCAGGCTTGCTGAGGATATGAGTGTCTGACACCCTTATACACTCTGGGTTGTAGTATGTATACTTTTGGAGCATTTTGGAAGACAATTGGGCAGTACTATCAAATGATAAATATATGCTTACATTTTAATTCATCAGTCTATTCCTAGGAATCTTTCTTCTTTTTTAAATAAATTTATTTTTTATTGGTGTTCAATTTACCAACATACAGAATAACACCCAGTGGTCATCCCGTCAAGTGCCCCCCTCAGTGCCCGTCACCCATTCACCCCCACCCCCTGCCCTCCTCCCCTTCCACCACCCCTAGTTCGTTTCCCAGAGTTAGGAGTCTTTATGTTCTGTCTCCCTTTCCTAGGAATCTTTCTTATAGAAATATGCAAGTGCACAAAGTCCTATATACAATGATATTTTATTCCAACATTGTTTGTAGTAGCAAAAATTTGTAAACTACATTAATGTCTATTAGTAGAGAAATAAAAAAGCGAGGTAGGATTCTGTTACTGGCATGAACAGTTACTAGGGTATGTTAAATGAAAAGATCAATTTATCAAATTATATATATATATATATATATATATATATATATATATATATATATATTATATACTATATATAACATGACCCCACTGTGTTGAAAAAAGCAAACTATATGGTATATAAATTCATCCAAAAAAGTCTGGACTGATAACTCAACAAATTGTTCATGGTGATTATAGTTGGGAAGGAAAATGGAATTGCAGGGATGAGGGGGGTGATAAAGGAGTTATCACATTTTATTCTTTATGCCTTTATGTCTTTACTAAGTTGTTTGAATTTTTTGTAATGAACATACATATATGTGTACATATATATAAATCTGCTTCAGGATGCTGTCCTATTCCATAATACTATTTACTACAACCTCTTATATGGAAACATCCATGCTCCACCTGAGGAGGTATATGCGGTGGCAAAATTAGCTGGACTCCATGATGCAATTCTTCGAATGCCACATGGATATGACACACAAGTAGGGGAACGAGGACTCAAACTTTCAGGTAATTAGAGATTTTAGATCTGCCCCCACTGTGTACTCCCTTCAAACTTTAATTTGTCAGAGCCATTGTCTAGAAAATATAGTGACAGAGTATACACCCAGTGCTCATCTAGTCACTCTCAACAAGGTCAAGTCTCAGCCATTACTATAAATGATACAACATGTTGGAAATAACTGTTCTCAAGTCATGCAGGTGTCTTTTTTTTCTCACTTGCAACTGCAAACTATAAGTGCTTAATGGTAAATTACTAATACATGCTCAGGTCAGTGTTAATTTATCATCCATAATTTTAATATTAAAGGAAAGTCAGCATCATTATTCACCTGAGAAAGTAGTAAGAGTAGGGAGAAGTAATTTGATAGTAAATAGTATATCTCACCATATTTCCTAGATTGTTATGGGGTGTTTTCAATACTTTAGACTTCCTTATACTTGACTTTCATTACAGCCAATTTCGCTGGTTCAGTGGTCAAGTACATTTTGGGGCTGGTCCATTTCTATTGAAGTGTTTAATTATGAGATTGCTAGGTTTAATGATTATCCTACAATGCTTGAATTTTTTGGAGGAACAAGAAAAATGTATTTTCACCCAAAATTATTTGAATTCCAAAAGTGTAATGATATCTATGCCTGAAAGTATTAATGTAACTCATATAAACACACTATATATCCTTTATGTTTATTCTTCATTCTACTTTAAGGAGGAAATGTAAAAATTAGGGATGGAAGTGAGGCAAAAAGAGAATGAAGAACACTACATGAATTTTAATGATTCCCCATTCCTTTCATTACAAACTGACCATTTCATTACAAACTGGCTTTATTTATTCACAGCAATGATTAGGTACATACTGTGTACAAGCTAATATGCTAAATGATTTTAGAGTTAAAAAGATGAAGCATAAACAGACTTGCTGTCAAGGAATTTGCAGTCCATTAGAAAGTTTTCATCTAGGTTTAGAAAATGTTAAGCAAAGATCATTTTTAAGTTAGGTTGGTTTATAATATTTTTTTGATTATCACCTGGTAGTATAAAATGCTTGCATCATTCCAGTCCCCCTTTATACTTTACCACAGCTTTTAACAGGAGTAGTGTCAAGCTAACTAGATCACTCCTGGATGATTTGTCCATTTGGCTAATTCTAAAGATCTCCAAGTTTTCACATAATATAACATATATTTATAGGCCTCTCAACATATGACTCTGCCTCAAATAGCTATGCCACATGCCATTTTCCAATCATTTTTTCACCCTCTCTGCATGCCTTCGGGAGTAGGAATGGCTAAAGAAATTTTGTTCTTTCCTAATATCCATTGCCTTGGAGTTAGACCTCTCTAAATGAACAGCATTGTATTATTTAGCATCTATGCCAGTATTTATGGTAGGGAACAAACAAATGTTTCTTCTCCAAGTTCCAAATTTCTATTGAATAGAATTCAAACTGGGCTGGTTTCTACTTGAAATTTAGAGGCATGTTTAAACTAGTCCTTCCTCTGAGTATCTACTTCTTTTAGGAGGTTTCTGCTGCTGAGTTGCTAGGTGGGTAAGGAGACAGTTCTGGCATGATGCTTGCTTTTGTAGGAGAATTTTGATCTTATTAAATGAGGAAGAGTGTGGATAGTATAAATACAAACTTACTAATATTAGATATAAGGAGCTCCCTTTACAAGTTGGAAATAATAATTGCAGAAAAAATAAAACTGAAACAATATCTGGTATACCAGATAATAAATAGGTGGTGCTTATTTCCTGAAGAGGTTACTGAAGCTGAAAATTACAAGTTTTTTTAGACATTAATAAATTAATTGAAAAAAAGTTAAAGGGGGCATATTCAGCAAAGCATCATTCTCTGTAGTTCTATGTAAGATTGATGACCTTAGACCTATAGGAGTCCCAGTGAGGAAAGAAAGCTTGCTTTATTTTCACTAGAATATATTTAGGAACAAACATGGGCTTGTGTATTATGTTAGGAAGAGCATTGAACTGGGAGTCCGGTCTGGTCCAGATTCCACTGGAAGTTGCTCTGTGATCTTGGGCAAATCACTAAACTTTTCTGGGCCTCTTTTTCCTTTCTGCTCTTCTAGAGACCCATAGCAAATAACCAAGGTGAAATAGGTACCTAGTGTATACCTTTAACTTTGAAGAGTGCTGTGAAAATAGTATATGTCAAAAGAATCCTTGAGAAGAATACTGGCTGAATGGTACTTTTTTTTAAAGAAATAAATGTAGATATTTATAGTTTGTCATTGCCAGGTTTCAGATATTGAATTTTATTTGGCATTGTTGATTCTCTAATATTGAAATTTTCCTGATATTGCTGTACATTGGGAAGTAATATAAAGTAACACATGTAATGAGCATATTCTTGGTGAGAGAAATAATTGTGGAATGGAAGCTGTTCTCCTCGTACTCTCAGCTGCCACAAAGTCAAAATCCAGAATTACATTCATATTCCAGGGTATATAATTTGTCAAAGGATATCATATATAAACTTAGACTCTTCGGAGTAAAATAAACAGTTGTCAGAGTAGAGAGATATGTTGAAGGCATTACTTGGTGGTTATGATCTGTGGAAATACTAGAAACATGAAATGTCTTTATGTTATACTTCCTTAAACTAAATATTTCTTTACCAGGAGGAGAAAAGCAAAGAGTAGCAATTGCAAGAGCCATTTTGAAGAACCCCCCAATCATTCTCTATGATGAAGCCACTTCATCATTAGATTCAATTACTGAAGAGGTAAATGATGATGAAATGCAATGCTCTTCAATTCTCGGTGCTTAACTTTTCTCCTTAGAAGTTTCAGTAAAATGGCTACATTCTTTTGTATTTTGAATGAAGTTCAGGAGGAGGTACTGTAGTGCAAAAAACCTAGCCCTTTTTCCCCATATAGCAAGAGTTGCTAATAAGAATGCCAAGTTGCATTGAACTATCATATTGCTAAGTCCATTTGCAAAAGTGTCTCCTTTTGGAACCTTGTAAGTATTGTATTCTTGCATCTTGCAAAGATTATAAGAATTTCCTAATCTGCTGACAAAAGGAAGGATGTTTTAGTCTTTCTGCTATTGCCACTTAACACTCATGAAAATAGGTCATGTAAATGATTATGACACAATACACACCAGAAAGCCTTTCACTTATCATGGAGCAACTCATGGAAGTTCAAGTCATGCACACACAGCCTGTAGTGCTACTATAAATTTATATGCATTTCACAAAAAGTATTGTGCAACCTCAAGGTGTCCTGACACTCGATGTCATGGTATAACTCAGGAACTACATTAGACTTCATAACAACATCTTTGTATCATATATAAATGTTTTAACAATAATTATAATTTCATAAATGGATCTCCTTAATCTACTACTGAAGATAAGCAGATATTATCAATCTCTTACCTCCATTCACCTACATTTTACTCACATATATAGTGAAAAACTAGTGTTGAAGAATAGACTAAATTTCAGCATTACAGCGTAATATTTGCATATGTAGTTAAGTTTCAGGGCATATTACTCGATCTGCCTGCCATATGTTTAAAACAGTTTATTATCTAAGTGACTTGTTTACCATAAGGATTTGTTCTTTGTTTATTTATTTATTTATTTATTATTGGTGATCAATTTGCCAACATATAGAATAACGCCCAGTTCTCATCCCGTCAGGTGCCCCCCCAGTGCCTCTCACCCAGTCACCCGCACACCCCGCCACCTCCCTTTCCACCACCCCTTGTTCTTTTCCTAGAGTTAGGAGTCTCTCATGTTCTGTCTCCCTTTCTGATATTTCCCACTCATTTTTTCTCCTTTCCCCTTTATTCCCTTTCAATATTTGTTATATTCCCCAAATGAGAGACCATATAATGTTTGTCCTTCTCCGATTGACTTATTTCACTCAGCATAATACCCTCCAAGTCCCTCCACGTCGAAGAAAATGGTGGGTATTTGTCATTTCTAACACCTGAGTAATATTCCATTGTATACATAGACCATATCTTCTTTATCCATTCAACTTTCAATGGACACTGAGACTCCTTCCACAGTTGGGCTATTGTGGACATGGCTGCTACAAACATCGGGGTGCAGGTGTCCCGCTGTTTCATAGCATCTGTAACTTTGGGGTAAATCCCCAGCAGTGCAATTGCTGGGTTGTAGGGCAGATCTATTTTTAACTCTTTGAGGAACCTCCACACAGTTTTCCAGAGTGGCTGCACCACTTCACATTCCCACCAACAGTGCAAGAGGGTTCCCCTTTCTCCACATCCTCTCCCAACATTTGTTGTTTCCTGCCTTGTTAATTTTCCTCATTCTCATTGGTGTGAGGTGATATCTCATTGTGGTTTTGATTTGTATTTCCCTGATGGCCAGTGATGCGGAGCATTTTCTCATGTGCTTCTTGGCCATGTCTTTGTCTTCTTCTGTGAGATTTCTCTTCATGTCTTTTACTCATTTCATGAATGGATTCTTTGTTTCTTTGCTGTTGAGTTTAATAAATTCTTTATAGATCTTGGATACTAGTCCTTTATCTGAAAGGTCATTTGCAAATATCTTCTGCCATTCCGTAGGTTGACTTTTAGTTTTGTTGACTGTCTCTTTTGCAGTGCAAAAGCTTCTTATCTTGATGAAGTCCCAATAGTTCATTTTTGCTTTCATTTCTCTTGCCTTCGCAGATGTATCTTGCAAGAACTTACTGTGGCCGAGTTCAAAAAGGATGTTGCCTATGTTCTCCTCTAGGATTTTGATGGACTCTTGTCTCACATTTAGATCTTTCATCCATTTTGAGTAGATCATTGTTTATGGTGTAAGAGAATGGTCTAGTTTCATTCTTCTGCATGTGGATGTCCAATTTTCCCAGCACCATTTATTGAAGAGACTGTCTTTTTTTCCAGTGGATGGTCTTTCCTGCTTTGTCTAATATTAGTTGACCATAAAGTTGAGGGTCCACTTCTGGATTCTCTATTCTGTTCCATTGATCTATGATTCTGTTTTTGTGCCAGTACCACACTGTCTTGATGACCACAGCTTTGTAGTACAACCTGAAATCTGGCATTGTGATGCCCCCAGCTATGGTTTTCTTTTTCAATATTCCCCTGGCTATTCGGGGTCTTTTCTGATTCCACACAAATCTTAAGATAATTTGCTCCAACTCTCTGAAGAAAGTCCATGGTATTTTGATAGGGATTGCATTAAACGTGTAAATTGCCCTGGGTAACATTGACATTTTCACAATATTACTTCTGCCAATCCATGAGCATGGAATATTTTTCCATCTCTGTGTCTTCCTCAATTTCTTTCAGAAGTGTTCTATAGTTTTTAGGGTATAGATCCTTTACTTCTTTGGTTAGGTTTATTCCTAGGTATCTTATGCTTTTGGGTGCACTTGTCAATGGGATTGACTCCTTAATTTCTCTTTCTTCAGTCTCATTGTTAGTGTATAGAAATGCCACTGACTTCTGGGCATTGATTTTGTATCCTGCCACACTGCCAAATTGCTGTATGAGTTCTAGCAATCTTGGGGTGGAGGCTTTTGGGTTTTCTATGTACAGTATCATGTCATCTGCGAGGAGGGAGAGTTTGACTTCTTCTTTGCCAATTTGAATGCCTTTTATTTCTTTTTATTGTCTGATTGCTGAGGCTAGGACTTCCAGTACTATGTTGAATAGCAGTGGTGAGAGTGGACATCCCTGTCTTGTTCCTGATCTTAGGGGAAAGGCTGCTAGTGTTTCCCCATTGAGAATTATATGTCCTGTGGGCCTTTCGTTAATGGCTTTTAAGATGCTGAGGAATGTTCCCTCTATTTCTACACTTTCAAGAGTTTTGATCAGGAATGAATGCTATATTTTGTCAATGCTTTCTCTGCATCTATTGAGAGGATCATATGGTTCTTGTTTTTTCTCTTGCTGATATGATCAATCACATTGATTGTTTACAAGTGTTGAACCACCCTTGCATCCCAGTAATAAATCCCACTTGTTCATGGTGAATAATCTTCTTGATGTATTGTTGGATCCTATTCGCTAGTATCTTGTTGAGAATTTTTGCATCCGTGTTCATCAGGAATATTGTTCTATAATTTTCCTTTTTGGTGGGGTCTTTGTCTGGTTTTGGAATTAAGGTGATGCTGGCCTCATACAACGAGTTTGGAAGTATTCCATCTCTTTGTATCTTTCTGATCAGCTTTACTAGAATAGGTATGGTTTCTTCTTTAAACGTTTGATAAAATTCCCCAGGGAAGCCATCTGGCCTTTGACTTTGGTGTCTTGGGAGGTTTTTGATGACTGCTTCAAGTTCCTCCCTGGTTACTGGCCTGTTCAGGTTTTCTATTTCTTCATGTTCCAGTTTTGATAGTTTGTGGTTTTCCAGAAATGTGTCCATTTCTTCTAGATTGCCTAATTTATTGGCGTATAGGTGTTCATAATTGTTTTTAAAATCGTTTGTATTTCCTTGGTGTTGGTAGTGATCTCTCCTTTCTCATTCATGATTTTATTAATTTGAGTCTTCTCTCTCTTCTTTTTAATAAGGCTGGCTAATGGTTTATCTGTGTTATTAATTCTTTCAAAGAACCAACTCCTGGCTTTGTTGATCTGTTCCACAGTTCTTCTGGTCTCTATTTCATTGAGTTGTGCTCGAATTTTAATTAACTCTCTTCTTCTGCTGGGTGTCGGGTCCATTTCCTGTTTTTTCTCTAGCTCCTTTATGTGTAAGGTTAGCTTTTGTATTTGAGTTCTTTCCAGTTTTTGAATGGATGCTTGTATTGCGATGTATTTCCCCCTCAGGACTGCTTTTGCTGCCTCCCAAAGATTTTGAATGGTTGTATCTTCATTCTCATTAGTTTCCATGAATCTTTCTTATTCTTTTCTCATTTCCTGGTTGACTCTTTCATCTTTTAGCAGGATGGTCCTTAACCTCCACGTGTTTGTAGTCCTTCCAAAATTCTTCTTGTGAATAAGTTCTAATTTCAAAGCATTATGGTCTGAAATTATGCAGGGAGTGATCCCAATCTTTTGGTATCAGTTAAGACCTGATTTGTGACCCAGTATGTGGTCTATTCTGGAGAAAGTTCCATGTGCACTTGAGAAGAATGTATATTCAGTTGCGTTTGGATGTAAAGTTCTGTAGATATCTGTGAAATCCATCTGGTCCAGTGTATCATTTAAAGCTCTCGTTTCTTTGGAGATGTTGTGTTTAGAAGACCTATTGAGTGTAGATAGCACTAGATTGCAGTCACCAAGTATAAGTGTATTATTATCTAAATATGTCTTCACTTTGGTTATTAATTGATTGACACATTTGGCAGCTCCTACATTCGGGGCATATATATTGAGGATTGTTAAGTCCTCTTGTTGGATAGATCCTTTAAGTGTGATATAGTGTCCTTCTTCATCTCTCACTACAGTCTTCAGGATAAACTTTAGTTTATCTGATATAACGATGGTACCCCTGCTTTCTTTTGAGGACCATTTGAATGGTAAATGGTTCTCCAACCTTTGATTTTCAGGCTGGAGGTGTCCTTATGTCTAAAATGAGTCTCTTGTAGACAGCAAATAGATGGGTCCTGCTTTTTTATCCAGTCTGACACCCTGCGCCTTTTGATGTGGTCATTAAGCCCATTCACGTTCATACTATTTAAAGATATGAATTTAGTGTCATCACAATACCTATTCAGTCCCTGTTTTTGTGGATTGTTCCCTTGGACTTCCTCTATTACAGAATCCCCCTTAATATTTCTTGCAGAGCTGGCTTCGTGGTCTCATATTCTTTCAGTTTCTTCCTATCTTGGAACCTCTTTATCTTCCTTCTATTCTGAATGAGAGCCTTGCTGGATAAAGGATTCTTGGCTGCATGTTCTTCTCACTTATGACCCTGAATATATGCTGCCAGCCCTTTCTGGCCTGCCAGGTCTCTGTGGAGAGGTCTGCTGTTAACCTAATGCTTCTCCCCATAAAAATTAGAGATTTCTTGTGTTTTGCTGCTTTAAGGATCTTCTCTTTAGCTTTGGAATTTGCAAGCTTCACTATTAAATATCGAGGTGTTGTTCGGTTTTTATTGATTCTTGGGGCGGGTCTCTCTATTTCCTAGATCTAAATGCCTGTTTCCCTTCCCAGATTCGGAAAGTTTTCAGCTATGATTTGTTCAAACACATATTCTGGACCTCTGTCCCTTTCAGCACCCTCAGGAACCCCAGTTAAACGTAGATTTTTCTTCCTGAGGCTTTCATTTATTTCCCTTAATCTATCCTCATGATCTTTTAATTGTTTTTCTCTTTTTTTCTCATTTTCCGTCTTTGCCATCAACTTGTCTTCTGTGTCACTCAGTCGTTCTTCTACCTCGTTAACCTTCGTCGTTAGGATCTGTAGTTTGGATTGCATCTCATTTAATTTATTTTTAATTTCTGCCTGATTAGATCTAAATTCTCCCATCTCTTTAGTCCTTCATGCTTTTTTTAGAGCCACCAGTAGCTTTATAATTGTGCTTCTGAATTGGCTTTCTGACATTGAATTGTAATCCAAATTTTGTAACTCTGTGGGAGAGAGGACTGTTTCTGATTCTTTCCTTTGAGGTGACTTTTTCCTTCTATTTATTTTGCTCAGTGCAGAGTTGCCAAAAAACGCGTTGTATTGGGAAAATGAGAAAAAGAGAGAAGAGAAAGAAAAAAGAGAAAAAGGAAAAAAGAAGAAAAGAAAAGAAAAAAGGGGGGGACGCAAACAGAAAACAAAAAACTAGGGGGAGTATCCTCTGATTCTATATACTGTAAATCCCTTAACTTCCCCTGGAAATTTCCAGTGCTGCTTGGTCAATAACTTGCTTTTTCCCTGTTCGTCTAGCTAGTTTTCTGGTGCAGGGGTCTGCTGTGCTGATTCTCAGGTGTGAGCACTTGGGGGTGCTGCTCAGCCCGGATATGTTATATTTAATGGGGTCCTTGGGGTGTCTGGGTGGCTCGGTTGGTTAAGTTTCCCATTCTTGATTTTGGCTCAGGTCATGATCTCAGGGTTGGTTCATTAGGCCCTGCAGTGAACATGGAGCCTGCTTAAGATTCTCTCTCCTCCTTTCCTTCTGTCCCTTCCCTCTCTCCTATTCAGAGGCAGAATAGGAATCTGTTTACAAGAACTTTATACTTAGAAATATATTGTCCACATTTACCAGAAATTAAAAGTCCTAACAGTCATTATTTGAATCCTGTAGCTTTATTATCTCACAGAGCATAACCTATTAGGAGCTAATAGATAACTCCCCACGGGAGTGAGTTACCAAAAGATTTGGTAAATTTTAAAAAGGCCTGGAACACTTAGTAGGATGTCAGAGCTTAAGTTCTTGAGAATAAGGAAAATGAGTCCCCACAAACATCACAATTTTCTTAGAATTGGCCCTGCCCTTAATTTTCCATCTGCTTTAGTCAAATAAAAGGTATTCCCTTCCTGGCTAGCCATCTACTCTTGTTAATTTTATTCCTTTAATAAATACAATGTTTAGAAGTATCTGTACAGAGCCATTGGGTGTATGCCCAACACCTCACTGCTATTTCCATCCTGTAGCTATTCTTAGACCCAGGTTTCCAAGTATACCTAAATATACATAGAACTCTCTTACACTTAAAAAAAAAACTCTCTTACACTTTACTATTTTTTAAAGATTTTATTTACTTATTCATGAGATACATAGAGAGAGAGAGAGAGGCAGAGACACAGGCAGAGGGAGAAGCTGGCTCCATGCAGGGAGCCCGATGCGGGACTCGATTCCGGGATTGCAGGACCACGCCCCAGGCTGAAGGCAGGCACTAAACCTCTGAGCCACTCAGGGATCCCTCTCTTACACTTTAAAGGCAATAAACAAAAATATATTTTCCAAACAAATTCTTAAATGCAGAGAACACATTAGTGGTTGTCAGAGATGAAGTTGGTGGGAGGATGAGTGAAATAGATAAAGGGGATTAAGACTACACTGATGATGATGAGTGTTGAGTAATTTATAAAATTATTGAATCATATTATACACCTGAAATTAATATAACACTGTTATTTATACTGTAATAAAAAGTGTTTTCCAGAATTCATTAAGAAGTCACAATACTTTCTCCCTCCCCCCATTTCCTTCCTTTTGCTCTTTATTCAGTTGGCTATTCATGCCCAGGGTCTGAGAGTCATTCTCTCTGTTTATAACTGGGGAGATTGGCCTATTTCTTATGAATCTTGGATATTTGGGGGGGGGGAAGCATTCTAAAAACTTCCTTTTCAGAATTCTTGTGACAAAGGTCGTCCCATGCCATTTCAATGTGCCTTGCATAGAATGCTTGTGTCCAGGGAAGGCCACAGGTGTTGAGAGGAAGCTGTTCTTGTTTCTGGGGCAAGGGGAAATGGAGCTAGACATTTCATTCTCGGCCTTATCTCCTGTCTTGTAAAATGATAGCTTTGATCTCTCTGTCACCATTTCCATCCTCTTGCTCTTTTTTCAGTTCATTATGATATGAGGATTTTTGTGATTTTATTTTCTGTATTTTATTTTTATTTTTAGTTCCAGTATAGTTAACATAGTGTGTTATATTAGTTTCACGTGTTCAATATAATGATTCAACAATTTCATACATTATTCAGTGCTTATTATGACCGTTGTACTCCTTATTTCCCATTACCTATTTCACCCATCCTACCTACCCTCTGGTAACCATTCATTTCCTTTCTATATTTAAGAGTCTGTTTCTTGGTTTGTCTCCATCTCATTCTCTTTTTTTCTTTTTGCTCGTTTGTTTTGTTTCTTAAATTACTCTTATGAGTGAAATTTTGTGAGTTTTTTCTGACGTATTTCACTTAGCATCATACTTTTTAGCTCCATGCATGTCATTGCAGATGACAGGATTACATTCTTTTTTATGGCTGAATTGTTTTTTTTTTAAGATTTTATTTATTTATTCAAGAGAGACACACAAAAAGAGAGAGAGGCAGAGACACAGGCAGAGGGAGAAGCAGGCTCCATGCGGGGAGCCCGATGTGGGACTCGATCCCGGGTCTCCAGGATCACAGCCTGGGCTGCAGGCAGCGCTAAACCACTGCTCCACCAGGGCTGCCCTGGCTGAATTGTTTTCCATTGTATATTTAAATAAAAACATTCTAACAAATTTTAAAAATGGGCAGAAGACATAAACATATTTCCCCAAAGATTACATATAAATGCCCAACAGACATATGAAAAAAATATTCAACATTGCTTATCATCAAGGAAATGCAAATCAGATCTACAGTCAGATTATCACCTCATACCTATCAGAATAGCTAAAATCAGAAACACAGAAAACAACAGGTGTCGTTGGCAAGGGTGTGAAGAAAAAGGAACATTAGTTCCCTGTTGATGGGAATGCAAATTGGTGTAGCCACTCTGGAGAGCAGTATGGAGGTTCTTCAAAAAGTTAAAAATAGGACTACATGATCCAGTAATTGTGCTACTGGATATTTACCCAAAAAATACAAAAATGCTAATTGAAAGTAATATATGCATCCCTATGTTTATAGCAGCATTATTTATAATAGCCAAGATATTAAAGTAGCCCAACTGTCCATCAGTTGATGATAAAGAAGTCAGACTACTTTTGAAAAGGAAGTTTGCTCAAGTTAAACATACACAGTTGTCTTTGTTGCCCTCTCTTCTGAGTTTGAACTAATGAAAAGCAAATGTTCCTATATCCTTTGAATCTCCTTTCTATTGATTGTTTTGAAATTTTCTACATCCTATTACTTGAATCCTCAACTCATTTTATTTTTGTTCTCATTGGCCAGATAAACATACTCAGCTATGTTCCTGATATCACTGTATTCATCATTGTTTACTTTTTTATTTTTAAGTTTAGAAATATCTACCTTCTCCTAGTCTAATTCAAAGAAGTGTTGCCTATCTAAAAGATAATTTTTTCCATGATAATGGGGTCATATTTGCCTTCCCTTTTCTTAGTAATTATTAGATTAGGTCAAGTATTTGGTAGTGGTATAAAGTTTATATAGTACAAAATTTATTGGCTTTTTATATGTTCCTTTAAGAAATGTATGATTATTTTAATTTGCATTTACCTAATCTTTTTTTCCTACTCTTCTTGTTAAACTTGCAGACTATTCTTGGTGCCATGAGGGATGCAGTCAAACATAGAACTTCTATTTTCATTGCACACAGATTGTCAACAGTGGTTGATGCAGATGAAATCATTGTCTTGGATCAGGTAAGAAATTTAAATTTAAAGTTTAGTATGTAGAGGGTTTTGGCGAAGATAGCAGAGTAGGAGGATGCTGAGCTCCCCTGGTCCCACAGACACATCTAGATAATCACATCAGTGCAACTAATTCAAAAATACCATGGCAATACAGACTTTGCACAGTTTATTGCAGAGAGGAGGCCACATTGAAAAGGGTAGGAGGAGCGATGCAGGCTGGAACCAAAATCCCACTGAGACTAACCATGAATGGAAGGAACAAGCATGGAAAAGAGAGATGATCAGACCCCACACCAGGTACTTAGTCAGGAGGGAACTACACGGGAAAGACAGGTGCCCATATTAGGCTTTAAAAACTCATGGGGCTTAACTTTATGAGTTTTTGCAATCAGTGGAACTTAATGCCAGGTGCTTTAAAAATCAGCTGGCTAGCTGTGGGAGACTCACAGGGCAATCAGAAACTGAGGCTTGGGCCTTAAAGAGCCAGCAAAACAAAAAATCCCACCAAGATATAGCACATAAGCAGCAGTTCCAAAAGTGCCTGGTGTACACATGAAGGACATTTATTTTCTAATCTCAGAATGTGTGCTAGAGGGGCAGGGATCTTTAGATTTCTCTAAAAACAAAAGAGCTAGTGGGTCCCATTTCTCTTCCCCCACCCCTAGCCTAGATAGCTAGATAGTTGTAAGAATCAGAAGGAATACTCTCTTCGTATCTTGCCAACACAACAGACACCACATCCTGCATTCTGGGGATCCACCCTACTTAGCAAGTATCCCTCCAAAGCAATTCCTGCCTAGACACACCCTGTAAGCAGCCCTGGCACAGACCTGCATCACTCCAAAGTGACTCCAGTCCTGGGGAGAGGAGAAGATAACCACACACAGCAGTGCAACTGCAGCAACAGCAGACACACTGGGCAGGCATCTAGTCTGACTGTTGGCCCCACCCACCATCATTAGCCTCTCAGGAAAAGGCAGGAAGAGCACCCTAAAAGTTGATACTACTGCAACCGTAACAAATGGCCTGGGAGCAGGCATCTGGTTTGACTACAGGACCCACCCACCAATGAAAGCCTCTCAGGAGGCAACAGAGGGAGAGCACCCTGCAATTTCGTATGATGGCAGCCTAGGCAGAGGAGGTGAGAGCAGGCATCTCGTCTGGCTGCTGACACCACTGAATTACAAGCCCACAGTGACACCAGATTTTTCCCTTAATAGAACAGGGACCAAGCCTTGCCTGGTATACCCACAACATGAAAAGTGGACCATCTAATAACTAAAGGCAAACACAGCTTAGCTACAACAGTAGGGTACACACAACCCACTAGGAGATACTCCTGAAGCTCTGGATTCTGGAGATCAGTGGACATTATGCTATAGGACACTATAGGACCCTCTTCTTCATAAGGCCACTAATTTCAAGATCCGGAGATCTAGCAGACTTTCCTAATACATAGAAACAAACACAAAGAGTTAAGCAAAATGAGGAGACAGAAGAATATGTCCCAGATGAGGGACTGGGACAAAAGTAAAGGAAGAGAACTAAATGAAACAGAGATGAACAGCCTGATAAAGAATTCAAAATAATGGTTATAAAGATACTCACTGGACTAAACAAAAGAACCAATCAGAGATGAAGAACTTAATAATGCAAATTAAAAATACATTGGAGGGAATCAGTGGCAGATTAGAGGAGACCGAAGAATGGATCGGTGAGCTATAAGACAGAGTAATGAAAAGAAATGAAGCTGAACAGCAAAACGAAAAAAGAATAATTAAAAATAATAATAGATTAAGAAAACTCAGGGATGTCATTTAAGCATTATAACATTCACATTGTAGCAATCCCAGAAAGAGAAGAGAGAAGGGTGCATAAAATTTATTTGAAAGATAATAGCTGAAAACTTGCCTAAGCTGGGGAAGAAAACATCCAGATTCTGGAGACACACAAAACCCACAAGAAAATCAACCCAAGGAGAGCCACACCAAGACACATAATAACTAAAATAGCAAAAAGTAATGATGAAAAGAGAATGTTAAAAGTAACAAGGAAAAAAAAGGAAATAGTTACATACAAGGGAAACCCCATAAGGCTTTCCCCTGATTTTTCTGCAGAAACTTTGGAAGCCAGAAGAGAGTGGCATGGTATATTCAGACTACTGACAAAAAAAAAATAACCTGTAACCAAGAATATTCTCCATATTAAGGCTATCTTCAGAATACAAGGAGAGATAGAGTTCTTCAGGCAAATAAAAGTTCAAAGAGTTTATCACCATTAAACCAGCCTTCAAGGAAAATTAAAGGGAATAATTTGGGAAGAAAAGACTAATTAGGAGTAAGGAAATTATGAAAGGAAAAAATTCCATAGGTAAATGAAAACATATAATAAAAGGTAGTGTATTAATTGGTTATAAAACCAGTATGGAGGGGCAGCCTGGGTGGCTCAGCAGTTTAGCGCTGCCTTCAGCCCAGGGTGTTTATCCTGGAGACCCAGGATTGAGTCCCACGTCAGGCTCCCTGCATGGCGCCTGCTTCTCCTTCTGCCTTTGTCTCTGCCTCTCTCTCTGTCTCTCATGAATAAATAAATAAAATCTTTAAAAAAACAATATGGAGGTTAAAGCACAAAAACATCAAAATAAATTGTGTCTATGAAAGTAATCAAGAGATTCACAAAACAAAAAGATGTGAAGTATGACGCCCTATACATAAAATGTGGGAGAAGTAAAATTGTACTACTTTAAAAAATGACTTCAAACTTAACTATCAACCTAACATAGATTGCTATATGCATAAAATATATATGAACCTATTGGCAACCACAAACCTATGGTAGGTACACAAAAAGTAAAGAGAAAGTAATCCAAGCATAACAGTGAAGAAAGTCATCAGATTACAAGGGAAGAAAGTTAAATGGGGGAAAAAAGAAAAGAACTACAAAAACAACTATAAAACGTTACAAAATGGCAATAATTACATATCTATCATTAATTACGTTGAATGTAAATTGACTAAATGCTCCAATCAAAACACATGGGAGGAAAAAACTAACACGTAGGATGACTGAATAGATAAAAAAAAATACAAGCTCTAAGTGCTACCTACATGAAACTCAGTTCAGATGTAAAGACACATGGAGATTGAAAGGAAGGACACAGGGATCCCTGGGTGGCGCAGCGGTTTAGCGCCTGCCTTTGGCCCAGGGCGCGATCCTGGAGACCCGGGATCGAATCCCACGTCGGGCTCCCGGTGCATGGAGCCTGCTTCTCCCTCTGCCTGTGTCTCTGCCTCTCTCTCTCTCTCTCTCTCTCTCTCTGTGTGTGTGTGTGTGTGTGTGTGTGTGACTATCATAAATAAATAAAAAATTAAAAAATTATAAAAGAAAGGAAGGACACAGACATTTACCATGTAAATGGAAATGAAAAGAAAACCAAGAGAACAACACTTTTATTGGACAAAATAGGCTTTAAAACAAATATTTTAACAAGAGACAAGGACACTACATGATAATAAAGGGAAAAATCCAACAAGAAGATATAATACTTGTAAATATTTATGTACTCACATGGGAACATACAGAAGCATACATGTGTTACCAGACATAAAAGAAGAATTTAATACAATAATAGTAATTGACTTTAACACTCCACTTACATTGATGGATACGTCATCCATACAGAAAAGTAAGGAAATAGTGACTTTGAAAGACACAATGGACCAGATGAAACTAACATCATATGTATTCAGAACATTCTATCAAAAAACATCAGAATACATACTATTTTCAAGTGCACATAGAACATTATCCAGAATAGATAACAATAGGGCACAAAACAAGTCTCTCAATTTAAGAAGTTAAAACCACATCAAGCATCGTTTCCAAAGAAAATGTTATAAAACTACAGATCAGTTACAATAAAAAGATGGAAATAAACAAACACTTGAAACCTAAGCAACATGCTCCTAAATAACCAGTGGATCAACAAAGAATCAAAGAGGAAATCAGAAAACACATGGAAACAAGTGAAAATGAAAACACAATGGTTCAAATTCATTGGGATACAACAAAAAGTATTCTAAGAGGGAAGATTATACCAATATAGGCCTAGCTCAAGAATAATAATCTTGCATAAAAACGTAACCTTACACCTAAAGGGGCTAGAAAAGAAAGAACAAAGTCCAAAGCCAGTAGAAGGAAGGAAATAATAAAGATTAGAGCAAAAATAAATGAAATAGGGACTAGAAAATTAAATAGATCAATGAAACCAGGAGCTGGTTATTTCAAAAAACCAACAAGCTTGATAAACCTTTAGCCAGACTTGAGAGAGAGAGAGAGAGAGAGAGAGAGGACTCACAATCAGAAATGGAAAAGAAATAGCAACTGACAACACTGAAATACAAAAGATGATTGAATACTATGCAAAATTATATGCCAACAATTTGGACAAATAGAAGAAATGGTTAAATTTATAGAAATATATAACCTTCCTGGGATGCCTGGGTAACTCAGCGGTTGAGCGTCTGCCTTTGGTTCAGGGATTGAGTCCCAGATTGGGCTCCCTGTGAGGAGCTTGCTTCACCCTCTGTCTCTGTCTCTGCCTCTTTGTGTCTCTCATGAATAAATAAGTAAAATCTTTATATAAGATTTTATTTATATATATTTTTTTGCATATATATATATATAACCTTCCCAAACTGCATCAAGACGTAATAGAAAATTTGAACGAACCATTTATTTGCAGTGATTCTGAATCAGTAATCAAAAACTCCCAACAAACAAAAGTCCAGGACCAAATGGCTTCACAGGTGAATTCTCCCAATTAACTAAAAGTTAGTACCTATTCTTCTCAATCTATTCCAAGAGATAGAAGAGGAAGGAAAGCTTCCAAATCCACTCTATGAGGCCAGCATGACCCTGATACCAAAACCACATAAAGACACTACAAAAAAGTGAACTTCAGGCCAACATCTCTGATGAATATAGATGCAGAAATCCTCAACAAAATATTAGCAAATCAAATCCAACAATACACTTTAAAAAATCATTCACCACAATCAAGTAGAATTTATTTATTCCCAGGATATAAGGGTGATTCAATATTTGTAAATCAATCAATATAATCATATGAATAAGAGAAAGGCTCAAAAACACGTGATAGTCTCAAAAGATACAGGAAAATCATTTTCAAAGTACAACATCAGTTCATGATAAAAATTCTCAACAAAGTAGGTTTAAAGCAAACATACCTCAACATCATCAGGCCATATATGGAAAACCCACAACTCACATCATACTCAATGGTGAAAAATAGAGCTTTTCCATATAAGATCAGGAATAAGACAAGGGTGTCCATTCTCACTTTTATTTAACATAGTACTAGAAACCCTGGCTGGAGCTATCAGACAAGAAAAACAAAGGCATCCAAATTGGTAAGAAAAAGTAAAATTTTTCACTGAAATGAATTCAGTAAAGTCACAGGTTACAAGATTAATACAGAAATCTAATGCCTTTCTACAAACTAATAATGAAGGAGAAGAAAGAGAAATTAAGAAAACAATCCCATTTACACTTGTACCAAAATTAATAAAATACCTAGGAATAAACTTAAGGAGATAAAAATTCTGTATCATGGAAACTATATAAAATATTGATGAAAGAAATTGAAAATGACACAAATAGATATTTCTTGTTCATGAATTAGAAGAATTAATATTGGTGAAGTGTCTGTACTACCCAAAGCAATCTATACAGTTTCAGTGTAATCCCTATCAAAATACCAACAGCATTTTTTACAGAACTGTAACAAATAATCTTAAAATTTGTATGGAACCACAAAAGACCTCAAATAGCCAAAGCAATCTTAAAAAAGAACAAAGCAGAATGTATCACAATCCCTGATTTCAAGATATATTACAAAGCTGTGGTAATTTTAAAGATATGGTACTGGTATAAAAATAGACACAGAGAAAAGAAAAAAAATAGACACAGAAATCAATGGAAATGAATAGAGTCCAGGAATAAACCCACACTTACATGGTCAGTTGATCTATGACAGAGGAAGCAAGAATATACAATGAGGAAAAGATAGTCTCTTCAACATATTGGTGGTGGGAAAACTGAACAGCTACATGCAAAAGAATGAAAACCAGACCACTTTCTTACACTCAATAAACTCAAAGTGGATTAAAGACCTAAATGTGAGACCTGAAACTATAAAATTCCTAGAAGAAAACATAGGCAGTAATTATTTTGACATTGACTATAGAAACATTTTTTTAGGTAAATTTTTTCAGTCAAGGAAGACAATGGCAAAATTAGACTGTTGTGAGTACACCAAAGTAAAATGCTTTTTCATACTGATACAAACCATCAACAGAACTATATAAGGCAACCTACTGAATGAGAGAAGATACTTGTAAAATGGTATATTTGATAAGGGCTTAATATCCAACATATATAAAGAACTTATGCTACTCAGGACCCCCAGAACTAATAATCAGATTAAAAAGTGGGCAGATAATTTTTCCAGAGAAGCCATATAGATGGCCAACAGACACATCAGGGAAATGCAGATTAAAATCACAATGAGATATCACTTTATTACCCTTCAAAATGGCTAAAATGAAACACAAAAAATAAGAAATGCTGACGATGATAACAGAGAAAAAGGAACCCTCATGCACTGCTGCTGGGAATGTAAATTGGTGCAGCCATGGTGAATAGCAATATGGAGGTTCTTAAAAAATTTGAAAATACATAATTCCACTACTAGCCATTTACCCAAAGAAAATGAAGCTGCTAACTTGAAAAGATATATGCACTGCTATGTTTATTTCAGCATTATTTACAATAGCCAAGATATGGAAGCATTTAGGTGTCCATCTATGAGTGAATGGATAAAGAAGACTATTAACCTGGCCATAAAAGAAACGATATCATGCCATTTGCAACAACATGCATGAACCTAGAGGGTCTAATGATAAGTGATATAAGTCAGAGAAAAATGAATACCATTCTATTTCACTTGTGTGGAATTTAAGAAACAATACAAAGAAAAAGGGACACAAAAAATAGACCTTTTAAATATAGAGAACAAATTGGTGGTTGTCAGTGGGGTGGTGTGGGGGGGATGGGTGAAATAAAGGGGAGTAAGAGTACACTTAACTTGATGCGCACTGAGAAATGTATAGAGTTGGGATCCCTGGGTGGCGCAGCAGTTTGGCGCCTGCCTTTGGCCCAGGGCGCGATCCTGGAGACCCGGGATCAAATCCCACATCGGGCTCCCGGTGCATGGAGCCTGCTTCTCCCTCTGCCTGTGTCTCTGCCTCTCTCTCTCTCTCTCTCTCTCTCTCTCTCTCTCTCTGACTATCATAAATAAAAAAAAATAAAAATTTATTAAAAAAATATATAGAGTTGTTGAATCAATGAATTTTAAACCTGAAGCTAACACTGTATCTTAATTACAGTTCAATAAAAAAGTTTAGTATGTGAAGAACATTGGAAATTGTCACAAACACAAACAAATATTGTTTCTAAGGAAAAATGTAGAATTCTTGTTCTTTAAATGAGATCAGGACTCCATTTTTACTTCCTTTTGATAGGAAAACAAAGGCACTTTTCTCCCAAGAAGATATAAACTTTTCATTGAAGTATTAAAAGCAAACTTATATCAGGAAAACATTAATGCCTCGTATGATAGAGTCAGGTTTTAGAGAGTGTATGTATAAAATAAGTTTTCTGCATTCAGTTTTGCTCTATACAGAATCATTGCTCATTATTGCTTTTCTATTTTGTATTTTTATTTTTCTAATATCTATACATACCCTTGAAGTCTAAAAGAAAATTACCATAAAATTAAGTCCTTGCAAACATGGTTTTTATTTTTTCCTCCTGGGGGAAGAAAATGGATAGCCTGCTTTATCTCTTTTGAGGGATTTACTGTAGCAGTGTACTATCTAAATATTCTGATCAACTCAGAATACCATTAGGATGATTGGTAGATTTAAAAATGGGGATAATTTTCCTTTTCTCTGCTCTTCATAAGGATATATTTTCCCACAACCTAGCACTTGGTTATTTCTAACATTGTTCAGTTTTTCACCTTCCATCAGCCTCTTTTCTATAATTGTTTCCCTTCTAATATAAACCTTCCATTCTTTATCATTTTGAAAGCATGAATTCTGGATGTTGAGAGAGGAAAAAACAATCTCATGTATTTTCTATATTGAGTTGAGAATTTTTCACACCACTAAAATTTCATATAAGGTAGTGATTTTTCTATGTAAAATTATATATTTTTCTTTATAATTATATATATCATGTGTGTGTAAATATATATATATATTCATTCTATATAGCATAGTTATATAGTTTTATCTGTGTACTTGAGCAACCATAGGTCTTTTTGTTGGTTTTTCATAAGTACTTAACATTCATTAGGAAATAAACTACTTTTCAGTATGATTATATGCCAGGATGCCTTAAATGTGAAATGTTGTAAATATACTTTCTTATCCATTGATGCTCAAAAAAGGCACTTTTGATAAGCACTGGGTGTTGTATGTAAGTGATGAATTACTAAATTCTGCACCTGAAACTAACATTACACTGTATGTTAACTAACTGGAATTTATTTTTTTTGTATATTTTTTATTGGAGTTCGATTTGCCAACATATAGCATAACACCCAGTGCTCATCCTGTCAAGTGCCCCCCTCAGTGCCCGTCACCCAGTCACCCCATCCCCCCCCACCTCCCCGTCCACTACCCCTTGTTTGTTTCCCAGGGTTAGGAGTCTCTCATGTTCTGTCACTCTCTCTGATTTTTCCCACTCATTTTCTCTCCTTTCCCCTATAATCCCTTCCACAATTTTTTATATTCCCTGTATGAGTAAAACTATATAATGTTTGTCCTTCGATTGACTTACTTCACTCAGCATAATACCCTCCAGTTCTATCCACATTGAAGCAAATGGTGGGTATTCATCGTTTCTAATGGCTGAGTAACTGGAATTTAAATAAGAACTTGGAGGACAGTTCAGTCACCTGGATGGCTCAGTGGTTGAGCATCTATCTACCTTTGGCTCAGGTCATGATCCCGGGGTCCTGGGATTGAATCCCACACCAGGCTCCCCATGGGGAGCCTACTTTTCCCTCTGCCTATGTCTCTGCCTGCCTCTCTCTGTGTCTCCCATGAATAAATAAAATCTTTAAAAAAGTACTTGGAGGAAAAAAATTAAAAAGAAAAAATCTGAAATAAAATATACCGTTGTGCTTTTTACACAACTTTGCATTGTATGCAGGGATGCAGATAGTCTATTCTTAAAATATAAAAATGTTAAAAGTACTTGAACAAGCTTGTGCTATCTTGTCTGGTGCTATGAGGTTGACAGTATCTACAGTTAATCACAACATTGCCACTTGAAGTTTGGGTTATTTATTGGAACTAATTTTTTAATGATTATAGTACATATATCTAAAATATCTTTATGTTTATAGTTTGCTGATTCTGTATTTGCTTGATTATGAAGATCAGAGGCTTTCATTTTCTAGTGAAACTTAAATGTGACCTCATGTATTCCATAAGCAGTGTCTTATAGTATTAATGTTCTCCATAAGAAATAGAAGGCCCCTCCTTACCCCCACAGCCTGGTGATTACCACTTACCACCAGCCTTAGCAAGAGGCTGTGGGTTGACTTGTCAAGAAATTGAGTCACAGAGTCTCTAAACAGAAAACAATCAAGCACATGAACAAAGATGGTGAAGCTTAACTGAAAATCAACACACACTAAAAAAGAAGACCACAGACCCTCTTCTGCCACTGGCTCTAAGAACCTTGCTAACCATTTCTTTATTTTTACTATCACTCCTTCCTTCATTAGGAGATAATTGGAGAATTCTCTGTAGAAATACACGTAGCTCCAGGGGGGAAAAAGATACTTGGATTTGGAGAACCCAGCAAAATGACCATATCCATCCATATATGATCATCCTTCATTGAAACCCCACAGTTGAAAATCCCATTCCCATGCACGTAGAGTTTCCAGCCAGCTTTCTAATGTGTCATTATTAAGTGTCAGTGGATAATAAAGGAAGGCCTCTTAAGCAGAAGAAAAGGAACTCGTAGAAAATATAGACAGTGCAAAGAGCATAAGGCAACTTACATAATTATATCATCACAGGTCATGGTAAATAAAGCATTTCTAAAATAAGGACAAATGTTTTTAAGAACAAAAAAGTAAATGGAGTTTTATATGACATGAGTTCCAGACATGTTGTTAAATGAAACAAAGACCAATTCACAAACTTTTGTATGCTGCAATTTGCAAGGGGGGGGGCAGGGAGGAATATGTAATACTTATTTCTGTAAAAAGAAACTCCACGAGTTTGTACCTCTTAATCTATTTCATTTTCCCCATTTTCTCATTCACCTTCTTTTTGACAACTACCAGTTCTCTAAGAGGTACAGACTTCCAGTTATAAAATAAGTGCAGGGAGATGAAAAGTACAGCATAAGTAATATAGGCAATAATATTGTAATAATGCCTTATGGTGACAGATGATGACTGCATTACCGTGGCCAGCATTGAATAAATGTTTACAGTTGTCTAATCACTATGTCATACACCTGAAAGTAATATAACATAGTATGTCAATTATATTTCAATAAAAAGTTACAAAAAACGGGAATATCCTAAATTGAGCTGAAAAGAATTTAATATTTGATGATTCACAGTCTTTCAGTGGCTCAGAGGTATGATTATGGATATTAATTATTACTATACTAAGGCAATTCTGGACAGTGTTTAATATTTTAATTAACATAAAATATACTAAAGCCTTTCTTTTTTGTATTTCAGTGCCAAATAAAAAGAACTCTTAGCAGTAGATAAAAACAACAAACTCAGGACTCATAAAATAGAAACTAGAGAAATTAACTACTTATAGAGTAGGGAAAGAAAGGGATAGAAAAGATAGGAAAGGGAACATGACTTTCCTGATTATATTTTTAATATTTTTTTATACTTTCAAGTTTTTAAATTCTAGTTAACAGACATTGTAATGTTAGTTTCAGGGGTAGAATTTAGTGATTCATCATGGCACCCATTGCTCATCACAACAAGTGTCCTCCTTAAACCCCATCACCCATTTAACCCATCCCCGTACCCTGCTCCCCTCCAGCATCTCCGAGTTTATTTTCTATAGTTAAAGAGTCTGTTTTATTATTTGTCTTTTTTTTCCCTGATGTTCATCTGTGTTCTATCTTAAATTCCACATGTGAGTGAAATTGTATGGTATTTGTCTTTCTCTGACTGACTTATTTCACTTAGCATAATACTCTTTAGCTCCATCCACATCCTGGCAAAATGGCAATGTTTCATTATTTTTGATGGCTGAGTAGTATTCCATTGTGTGTGTGTGTGTGTGTGTGTGTGTGTGTGCGTGTGTGTGTATCACATCTTTATCCATTCATCAGTCAGTGAGCATTTGGGCTTTTTTCATAGTTTGGCCATTGTTGATAATGCTGTTATAAATGTCAGGGTGCATGTACACTTTCAAATCTGTATTCTTGTATCCTTTCAGTAAATACCTAGAAGTGCAGTTGCTGAGTTCTCTTTTTAACTTTATGAAGAACCTCCATACTGTTTTACATAATGGCTGCACCTGTTTGCATTTCCACCAACACTGTAAGAGGATTCCCCTTTCTCTACATCCTCACCAATGCCTACTGTTTGCTGTGTTGTTAATTCTAGCCATCCTGACAGGTGTGAGATGGTATATCATCATGCTTTTGATTTGTATTTCCCTGATGATGAGAGATGTTGACCATATATTCATGTGCCAGTTAGCCATCTGGATATCCTCTTTGGAAAAATGTATGTTCATGTCTTTGCCCATTTTTAAACTGGATTGTTTTTTGGATGTTGAGTTTAATAAGTTCTTTATAGATTTTGGATACTAACCCTCATATATGTCATTTGCAAATACCTTCTCCCATTTTTGAAGGTTGCCTTTTCATCTTGTTGTTTCCTTCATTGTGCAGAAGCTTTTTATCTTGAAAAGTCCCAATAGTTTGTTTTTGCTTCTGTTTCTCTTGCCTCTGGAGACATACTGAGAAAGATGTGGCTACAACTGATGTCAAAGTGGTTATTGCCTGTATTTTCCTCTGGGATTTTGATGGTTTCCTATCTAACATTTAGGTCTTCCATCTATTTTGAATTTATTTTTGTGTATGGTATAAGAAAGTGGTCCAGTTTCATTCTTTTGCATGTAGCTGTCTAGTTTTCCCAACATGATTTGTTGACCTATACTTGTGGGTCCATTTCTGGGTTTTCTGTCCTGTTCTGTTGATCTATGTGTCTGTTTGTGTGCCAGTACTATACTGTCTTGATTGCTATAGCTTTGTAATATAACTTGAAGTCTGGAATTGTGATGATTCCAGCTTTGTTTTTCTTTTTCAAGGTTGTTTTGGGTATTCAGGGTCTTTTGAGGTTCCATACAAATTTTAAGATAATTTGTTGTAGCTCTGTGAAAAATGCTGTTGGTTTTTGATAGGGATTGCATTAAATGGGTAGATTGCTTTGGGTAGTATAGATGTTCCAATATTTGTTCTTCCAGTCCATGAGCATGGAATGTTTTTCCCTTTCTGTGTAATCCTCAATTTATGTCATCAGTTTTTTCTGGTTTTCAGAGTACATATCTTTTACCTCTTTGGTTCCATTCATTCCTAGGTGTCTTATGGTTTTTGTTGCAACTGTAAATGGGATTGATTTCATGATTATTTTTTATTGCTTCATTATAGGTGTATAGAAATGCAACAGAATTCTGTACATTGATTTTGTATCCTGTGACTGGACAGAATTCATTTATGAATTTTTAGCAGTTTTTTGTTGGAGTCTTTGCTTATTCTGTCATCTGTGAATAGTGAAAGCTTGACTTCTTCTTTGCTGATTTGGATGCCTTTTGTTTCTTTTCATTATCTGATTGCTGAGGCTAGGACTTCCAATACTATGTTAAATAAAATTGGTGAGAATGGACATCCCTGTCTTGTTCCTGATGGTAGAGGAAAAGCTCTCAATTTTTCCCCATGGTTCATGATATTAGCTGTTGATCTTTAACATATGGGCTTTATGATGTTGAGGTATGTTCCTTCTTGCCCTCAGTTGTTGAGGGTTTTAAATCAAGAATGGATGTTGTATGTTGTCAAATGCTTTTTCTGCATCTGTTGATAGGATCATATGGTTATTATCTTTTTGTTATTAATGTGGTGTATCACATTGATTGGCTTTTGAATATTGAACAATCCCTGCAGCCCAGGAATAAATCCCACTTGATCATGGTAAATAATTCCTTCCCTGTACTGTTGTTGTTTTCAATTTGCTAGTATTTTGTTGAGAATTTTTGCATCCATGTTCATCAGAGATACTGACTTGTAGTTCTCTTTTTTTTTTATGATAGTCACAGAGAGAGAGAGAGAGGCAGAGACATAGGCAGAGAGAGAAGCAGGCTCCATGCACCGGGAGCCCGACGTGGGATTCGATCCTGGGTCTCCAGGATCGCACCCTGGGCCAAAGACAGGCGCCAAGCCACTGCGCCACCCAGGGATCCCTGTAGTTCTCTTTTTTAATGAAATCTTTGGTTTTGGAATCAGAGTAATGCTGGCCTTGTAGAATGAGTTTGGAAATTTTCCTTCCATTTCTCTTTTTTTGGAATAGTTGAAAAATAGGTATTAACTCTTTCTTAAAGGTTTAATAGAATTCCCTTGTGAAGCCATCTGGCTCTGGACTTTTGTTTGTTGGCAGATTTTTGATTACTGACTCAATGTCTTCACTGTTTGTCCGTCTGTTCAAAGTTTATGTTTCTTCCTGTTTCAGTTTTGGTATTTTATATGTTTCTAGAAATTTATCCATTTCTTCCAGATTGCCTAATTTGTTGGCATACAATTTTTCATAATAAAAAAATTTTTTTCATAATATTATCATATACTTGTTTGTATTTTTGTGATGTGAGTTCTCTGTTGTTTGTGATTTTATTTATTTGGATCCTTTCTCTTTCATTTTTGTAGGTTTGACTAAGGAGTTATCAATTTTATTAATTTTTTCAGAGAACCGCTCCTGGCTTCATTGATCTCTTCTACTGTTTTTTTTTTTAATTTCTGTATCATTTATTTTTGCTCTAATCTTACCATTTCCCTTCTTCTACTGAGGTTAGGCTTCATTTGTTGTTCTTTTTCTAGTTCCTTTAGGTGTAAGGTTAGGTTGCATATTTGAGATTTTTCTTCTTGAGATAGGCCTATATTGCTACATACTCCCTCTTATGTCCTGTTTTGCTGCATCCCAAATGTTATGAACTGTCGTGTTTTCATTTTCTTTCTTTGTTTTTACCTAATTTATTTTATTTTCTTGTTGACTCATTCATTGTTTTATAGCATGTTGTTTACCTTCCATGTACTTGCAGTCTTTCTCAAATTTTATCTTGTGGTTGGTTTGAGATTTCATAGTGTTGTGGTCAGAAAGTATGTATGGTATGATTTCATTCTTTCTGTACTTGTTGAGGCTTGATTTGTGACCAGTATGTGATCTATTCTGGAGAATATCTTACAAGTACTTGTAAAGAATGTGTGCTGATTAGGGTGAAATGTTCTGAATATATCTGTTAAATCCATTTGGTCTAGTGTGTCACTCAAAAACATTGTTTTCTTGTTGATTTTTGCTTAGATGATCTGTCCCTTCGTGTAAGCAGGCCCTACTGTTTTTGTATTATTATCGATGAGTTCCTTTATGTTTGATATTAATTGTGTTACATATTTAAATGCTCCCAAGGTGGGGAAGATCTTCTTTGATAGACCCCTTTCTTTATTATATAATACCCTTCTTCATCTCTTGTTCCAGTCTTTGGTTTAAAATCTAGTTGGTCTGATATAAGTATTGCTACTCTGGCTTTTTTTTGATGTCCACTTGCATGGTAATTATTTCTCCATCCACTCACTTTCAATCTGCAGATGTCTTTAGGTCTAAAATGAGTCTCTTGTAGGCAGCATATAGATGGATTTCTTGTGTTTTTTATCCATTTTGACACCATGTCATTTGATTTACATTCAGAGTAATTATTGTTAGATGTCAATTTAGTGCCATTTTATTACTTGTTTTGTCATTGTTTCTGGAGTTTTTCTGTGTGTTTTTTTTAAATAAAGATTTATTTATTAAGAGCGAATGAGAGAGCATGAGCAGGAGGAGTGGCATAGGGAAAAACAGACTCCTCACTGAGCAGGGAGCCAGATGCATTGCTCAATCCCAGGACTTCAGGATTATAACCTGACCTGAAGGCAAACAGTTAACCAACTGAACTACTCAGTTCCCCCTATATTACCTTCTCGTCTTTGTTAGTTTTAGTCTTATTTCCCACTTAGTGAGTCCTCTTTAATATTTTTTGCAAGGCTGGTTTAGTGGTCATGAAATCCTTTACTTTCTGTTTGTCTGGGAAACCCTTTCTATTCTGAATGACAGCCTTGTTGGATAGAGTATTCTTACCTGCATATTTTTCCCATTCAGCATGTTGAATATATCATGCCACTTTCCTCTGGACTGCTAAGTTTCTGTGGATAGGTCTGCTGCTAATACAGTTTAATTTTCCCTCTTAAGTTAGGAACCCCTTTTGTCTTGCTACTTTTAGGATTTTTTCTGTATCTCTTTTTTTTTTTTTTTGTAAATTTAACTACAGTATGTCTTGGTGTTGGCCTGCTTTTGTTGAATTTGATAGGAGTTCTCCCATCCAAAAACCTTCTCCCTTTTCTCTCTTCTTCTGGGACTTCTTCTTGGGATACAAATGTAATTATGTTTCATGGAGTCACTGAGTTCCTTAAATTTACTTTTTCATCCTAGATTTTTCCCTCCTTTGTATCAGTTCCCTTATTTTCCATAATTGTATCTTCTGTATCATTTATTCATTCCTCTGCTTCTTCCTTCCTTGTGGTCATGGCATCCAGTCAGTTTTGAATCTTAGTTATTGCATTTTTAATTTTGCCCTGGTTGTTTTAAAGCTCTTTTATCTCAGTGTTAAGGATCTCCCTGGTCTCTTCTATGGTTTTCTCAATCCCAGCTAGTATCCTTATGATTGTTGCTTTAATTTCTGAATCAAGCATATTACTTACATCTATTTTGTTTAGATCCTTGACCATGACCTTTTCTTGTTCTTTTATTTGTCCTGAATTCCTGTCTTGGCATTTTGTCTAGGTCTCTGTATTCTTTTATGTGTTACAAAAGTCTGTTATGCTTCCTGCTCTTGATAGTAATGACTTTATGTAGAAAAGATCATACAATGTCCAGGGCATGGGACTTCATTAAGTGTCTCTGGTGTGCTATATGTACTCTGCTGCTGTGTTATGGCTGCTCTATGCTTCAAATCAGTACTCTGCAGTTTCTCCTTGCCTACAATGGGTAGTGTCTGGACCTTGGCCAGAGTCTGACTGGTTTTAACTAGTTGTATTCTGGTCTGCTTTTTAAAAGGAGACCTGGTGCCATTTACACTAGAGCTGAAGCTTTGCAGAAGTCTGTGGTCAGTAGACATGATGCCTATGGGGGTTTGTGCTGGTCTTTGGGAGGAGGAGCCTGCTGTGTTAGTTCTCAGGCACACTTGCCTCAGGAAAGCAAAACCAGTAGAGTGCAGAGAGGCAAGGTTGGTGTAAGCAATTAAGCAGCCTGTGTTGGCGCTCTTCTGTTTATTGAAGTTAATTTATGGTGGAGGGCAGTGGAAGGAAGTGGCACCTGCCAGTTCCTTTTTCCCGAGAGAGGGAAGTTCATGCTCATGAATGTCAGGGAAGCACTCCCAGAGGAGCAAATAAAGTCCCTTTATGCACCCTAAGTGTTTTTTAGATCATTGTTTTCTCACTCTCTATGTCTGGGTTGCTTGCCTGCCTCTTACAGTACAGTGCATATTGGTCTCTTCTCCAGTGAGGCTGGCTGAGTTTTTAAAACTCTAATCTTTAGCGACCTGGTGTGGTGGGGACCTGTGCTGGTCTGGGGGAGGGTTTTGCTGTGCTGAGGGTGGTACAGGCTTAAGACAGAAGGGCAGTCTCACCAGAGCTCAGGAGTGTGGAATTTGGAGCAAAGCTCACTAAGCAGCCAATGTCTGGTTTCACTATCCTCAGCAGGTGTCTCTGTACCTATTCTGAGGGGTGAGGGAAGGAAAATATTGCCCACTGGCTCCTTTGCCCCCAAAGAGGCAATGGTACCCATCTCAGATGCACTCCAGAAAGGGGGAGCCATTTTTCCCAGTGCATCTCAGGAGATCTCATAATGCCATCTGCCCCTGGTTTACCTTCCTGCCTTCTCTATGGGAGAACTGCAGCACCCTCAGGGCTTTGTACCATCTATGCCAGGGACCTCTAAAACTTCAGTCTTCAAGCCCTGCTGGCTGAAAAAAAACTCACGAAAATCACCCCCTCTTGTTTTCTCAGTTAATGGGTTTGGGAAGTGTATTCATTGTGTGATTCCCTGTGTGCTCCTCTCTCTTGCCTCCCTCTGCTACCTGGGCTCCTTCACCTCTACAGCACCTAAGATCCATTTCTCCCCCAAACCAGGTTTCTGCATCTCCTACCTTTTACGATGTGGCCTCCTCTCTCTCTAGTTGTGTACTTTGTTCTGTCAGTCTTCAGATTGATTTCTTGGGTATTCAGAATGATTTGATACTTATCTAGCTGTGTTTGAGGCATGCAGCAAGCCTACAGTTCTCCAATTACTCTACCACCTTAGCTCCTCTATTTTTATATTATTTTTATTTTTATTTTTGAACCATAATAATATTTTTATATATTAAAAGTTTTGAAAATCAGCAAGGATGGGGAAAA
Source organism: Nyctereutes procyonoides (assembly GCF_905146905.1). Lineage (NCBI taxonomy): Eukaryota > Metazoa > Chordata > Mammalia > Carnivora > Canidae > Nyctereutes > Nyctereutes procyonoides. The sequence continues at coordinate 57,168,271 of NW_026575125.1, read as the reverse complement.
ACAAAAGGTGATTACAACCATAAGGAAGTGAAACTAACTGCATAACAAATTGATAACAAGCATACAGAAAGAAAACAGTCCAAGTAACTGTTGAACATGTTACTCTGATTATTTACCCTTAGTGGAATTAAGGACAAAAATAAATCAAAATTTGAACCTAATTTTGTTATTAGTAGTACTATGGGAGTAGACTGTTTTAAACTGGTTTTTTTTTGGTATATTTTAAGTGTGAGCATATGCATAAGTATATCAATGTTGTAAAACAGAAAGATAAAAATATGGAACAGGAGAAAAATAGGAGCAACCTTGTGACATTACATTGGAATAGAATTATCAGTATGAATTCAAGATTATAAGGATTATAAAGAAGTCCCTAACTTTTCACCAGAAAGGCCTGGAAGCATTGAAATCCCAATAGTAATAAGTATAACAAGCATGTAGATCTTGAGTACTAAATATTATTCCTCACTAAAAGAAACCAAATTCTTTGAATAAAAGACTGATTCAATATCTGGAGTGAGTAAAGTAATGAATACTTATCACAAGGACACAAGAACTATTTTGCGTTGGCTCCCACTGGCCCAATGTAGGATAATTTGAACATAAAAAAAAACAATAATAATATTTATGAATTACAACATGTTCAGTAAGAAATTATGCTATAATGCAATGCAAAAGTATGGGGAAAGGGAAAGCTCTTCCTTAAGAAGGATGTCAGCACTTGTAAAAGGAATGATAAAATTTTGAAAATCATATTTTGCAACTACCATTGTAATAATGACTGCAGGTAACGATCATCATTGGTTGCTAAAACTATATGGTGAGAAATTATTGGGAAATGGGATATTTACACAGTTTCAAAATGTAACCTATAGACTTTTACTTATTAATTTCAAAGAGAAAAAGTATCCTTAAAATAGAGAAGTCTGGTACACTCCCTTAACCAAATGATCAAACTTAATATTATTAATTCTGGTGCAAAGCAACATTGTGTACCACCTGATCTGACACACTAGGGCGCATCACCTATATTGTATTTCTACCAAAAATGTTTAGCATGGATCTAATAAGCAGGAGCAACTAAACAAAACAACTTAAATGGCATTCTTTAAAAAAACATACCTGGACATTTTAGAAGTGTCAGTGTCACACATACCTAAACAGACTAGGAAAACTTATAAATTCAGTGTACTGATCATGATTGGATTCTGGGTGGAAAAATATGTATATAAAGGGACAGTGGGTGAAATCTGACTATGGACTATGTGTTTTATAAATTTCTTTGGTGTGATAACATTTGTATTCTAGTCAGTATGAAAGTATTCTTGTTTTTAGGAAATATATACTAATGAAATATTTAGGAATGAAATGTAATGATGTCTGTAACTAATTCTCAAATGAATTAGCAAAAAGTATAAATTTAGAGGATGAAGTGGGAAAAAGTGTCTGTGGCAGTTGCTAAACTAGAAGCATGAGTTTCCAGATTGAAAGGGTCTACCAAGTACCCAGCACGATTAATGGAAAGGAAAAGATACACACATCACAGCACATTATCATAAAATTTCAGAGTTGAAGATAAATAAAACAACCTTAAAAGTTATAAGAAGAATACCTCAAAGGGGAGTTGATCATGAGGGAATTGAACTAATAGATTACCTAATATGATAATGAGAAAAATAATATTCAGATTGGGCTTCATAATTCTGGAAGAAAGTTTAGCGAGAATTACCAATAGTGACATAGAAAACTAAGAAAATGAAAAAACAAGGCAATTACTAAGTCCAGGAAGAATTAAAACTTTTATGAGAAAAAATATATATAGGAGGCAGGGCAAGATGGCGTAAGAGTAGGGTCCCCAAGTCACCTGTCCCCACCAACTTACCTAGTTAGATCACTTTCAAATCATCCTGAAAACCTACGAATTCGGTCTGAGATTTAAAGAGAAGAGCTGGAATGCTACAGAGAGAAGAGTTCAGTCGGGCAGGATCCCAGGAGGGACAGGGATGCCCTCAGGCTCCCAGGGGCACTAAGAAAGAAACTGCGCCCCAGGGGAGAGTGCGCCACACACCACTAGCTGAGCTCCCTAAAGGGCTGGAGCGCGAGCCCCCTCGGCCCGGGAGCAGCTCGAGGGACGGCTCCGTGTGGAGGGGGCTGCAGCCGGGGAGCGCGATTCTAGCGGTGCAGGCCCTGGAGCCCAGGGCGCTGGGGGACACAGCCCAAGATCCAACGCTCCCCCTGGGACAGGCAGAGGCCGAGAGGACACAGGACAGCAAGGACGCTCCTGCTGCCTGGCGGCCCTGAACTGTGCAGATCAGCGCCCTCCGCCGGTGGAGCATCCAGGCCCCTGCGGACTGGGAGCTGCGGTAGTTACTGCTGAAGCTGACCCCAGGGCTGGAGAGCTGGCCGCCGCCACTTTGTTGTTCCTCCTGGTGTCACCTTGTACCTGTGGCTGAGCAGGGGCCTCACAGGATAAACAGCTCCCACTGAGCCGTGCACCTGGCAGGGGACTGAGAAGCTCTCCCAGGTGCACACACCTGAGAATCAACACAGTAGGCCCCTCCCTCAGAAGACCCACTGGAAGGACAGGGGAAAAGCAAGTTATTGACCAAACTGTACTGGAAAGTTCCAGGGGAAGTGGAGGGATTTACAGTATATAGAATCAGAGAATATTCCCACTTGTTTTTTGTTTTCTGTTTGTGTCCCCCCCCCTTTTTTTTTCCTTTTTTCTATTTTTCTCCTTTTTCCAGTACAACTTGTTTTGGCCACTCTTCACTGAGCAAAATGACTAGAAGGAAAAACTGACCTCAAAAGAAAGAATCAGAAACAGTCCTCTCTCCCACAGAGTTACAAAATTTGGATAACTATTCAATGTCAGAAAGCCAATTCAGAAGCACTATTATAAAGCTACTGGTGGCTCTAGAAATAAGCATACAGGACTCAAGAGACTTCATGACTGCAGAATTTAGATCTAATCAGGCAGAAATTAAAAATCAATCAAATGAGATGCAAACCAAACTGGAGGTCCTAACGACAAGGGTTAACGAGGTAGAAGAACGAGTGAGTGACATAGAAGACAAGTTGATGGCAAAGAGGGAAACTGAGGAAAAAAAGACAAAAGACCACGAGGATAGATTAAGGGAAGTAAATGACAGCCTGAGGAAGAAAAACCTACATTTAATTGGGGTTCCCAAGGGTGCTGAAAGGGACAGAGGTCCAGAATATGTATTTGAACAAATCATAGCTGAGAACTTCCCTAAACTGGAAAGGGAAACAAGCATTCAGATCCAGGAGATAGATTCCCCCCCTAAAATCAATAAAAACCGCTCAACACCTCGACATTTAATAGTGAAACTTGCAAATTCCAAAGATAAAGAGAAGATCCTTAAAGCAGCAAGAGAGAAGAAATCCATTACCTTTATGGGGAGAAGCATTAGGATAACAGCAGACCTCTCCACCGAGACCTGGCAGGCCAGAAAGGGCTGGAAGGATATATTCAGGGTCCCAAATGAGAAGAACCTGCAGCCAAGAATACTATATCCAGCAAGGTTCTCATTCAGAACAGAAGGAGACATAAAGAGCTTCCAAGATAGGCAGAAACTGAAAGAATATGTGGCCACCTAAACAGCTCTGCAAAAAATATTAAGGGGGACTCTGTAAGAGAAAGAGGAAGTCCAAGGAAATAATCCACAAAAACAGGGACTGAATAGGTATCATGATGACACTAAATTCATATCTTTCAGTAGTAACTCTGAACGTGAATGGGCTTAATGACCCCATGAAAAAGCGCAGGGTTTCAGACTGGATAAAAAAGCAAGACCCATCTACTGCTTACAAGAGACTCATTTTAGACATAAGGACACCTCCAGCCTGAAAATAAAAGGTTGGAATACCATTTACCATTCAAATGGTCCTCAAAAGAAAAAATATATAAAATTTTAGTACCTACTTTACTCAACAGGTAATGCTTTACATGGTCATAATAAGGAAAACACTGAATATCAACACTTGTGCTAATACATATATGTATGTGTAAATACCAGAAGAAATAGCTATGCATTTGAGAATAGGAAATAGTCAAGCATGAAGGAGAAGACAAAAGACCTTTTTATTTTAAGCTTTTTAATCTTAAGTTTTTAAGATCTATACATTGGTGCTTAATACAAATAAAAGTAATTTAAAATATATTTTATACGTTTTTACTACTTATTAATTCAAATGTAATTAATTTGAATAAAAGATTGATTCAGTATCTGGAGTAATGAGTACTTATAGTAATATTAATATTATTATAAGTATAATATTAAATGATGATAATTATTTGTGATTTATTTCATTGGTATTTCCACAAAAGTAATTCTTTGTTTTCTAGTAGCTTTTGATGAAGTTTTCACTGAGGATTTTATTTTGTTTGTTTTTGACAGTGTTAAATAGAAAAATATGAAATATGTAATCCATGGGGAGTTTTGTGCCAGTGAAGTGGTCCATACATGCCAAGATTGAGAACTACACTCTTCACAATCCAGAAGAATTAAATAGCTGAGCAAAATAGTTCATTTTTAAGCTGCCTAGCTAGCAATGAAAGAGGAGCCTTAAATTAACCACTCAGATGTGGAAACAAATTTTAGTTGTTTTGTTTAAGGGTATATTTGTAAAAGTCCTATAACTGGGAGTACCAGTAAAAGTGACAAAATTCCTTTTGTCTCCCAGCGTGTTAAGCAGTAGCTGTCAAGAGACAAATTAATTGTAGATAAGAGTTTGGAATCTATACCACATCTCCAAAGTTAAGTTTAATATTCATTGTTAACAAAAATAGCTACTGAAAGAAGTAAGCTTTTCAGGAGAAAACTTATTTTAAAGTATATGTCAGGATTTCAGGGTATTATTTTTAAGTCCCTTTAATAGATAATAGTGCTTTTGATTAAATATTTATCAGTTACAATCACCTTTAAATTTTTTCACCCTTTTGTCCTTCAAAATTAAAAATAAAACTTTAAAATTTTATTTCTTTTAAGTGAAATGGTGTACAGTGTATGGGATTTCACAGCTTTTTGTTTGTTCACTGGACTAATAGTTTAACAGTAAAAAAAGCATTCCTACCTCAATTTTTCCCACTTGTACTATGGTTGAGGAATTTGGAGAGGCACTAAATGAATGCAAATCCTTCAGAGTCCATAGTTAGAAATTATGTATTTTCAGTTATTATGCTAGTTATATGACTTTTTTCTTTATTTCTCTTGCTTTTGCTTTTTAGGGTAAGATAGCTGAACGTGGTACCCACCATGGCTTGCTTGCAAACCCTGGCAGTATCTATTCAGAAATGTGGCATACACAGAGTAGCCGTGTGCAGAACCATGGTAACCCCACATGGGATGCAAAGAAAGAAAATGTGTCCAAAGAGGAGGAAAGGAAGAAGCTACAAGAAGAAATTGTCAACAGTGTAAAAGGCTGTGGAAACTGTTCCTGCTAAGTTGTATGAGACATTTTTTTTGACACATTTGCACTGAAGCAGAATTGTTTTATTAAAAAAAATTATACATTCCCATTTTCTATAATCCTTCTTTTAGGTGACATTTATTTGAAAAGGAGTTTGAGTTTTATATATCTTTCACAATATTTAATGTGAGGTCTGTATTTAGCCCCAGATTATTTTCTTGTTACTGCCTTAGTTGTGCCCTAAGCATAGTTTTTGTTACCATTTCACTTTTCCCCATTTCTATTTTTGAGGCCTGATAGCCATTTGATATCTATAACCAGATGAATTACACTGGATTCCAAATTTTAATAGTTTTTTAAATCTGCTTTATGTTGACAATTGAGATGGAAAGTATCCATTTCTTAAAAAAAAAAGGACAGTAAAAATTCATTGTTTCTCCTCCTCTCTCCCCACTCACATACTTTAATAATAGCAACTCTTTCGTTTTTTAAAAGCATTTGCAATTGTATATCTTTTGGAGGAAAAGCTTTAATTTTCATGTATGTATGTAGAATGTTCTTCATCATTAACCAGCATCTCTATTGTTGGGAATTTTATTTTTTCATCAAAATGATTTACTGCTTTTATTTTGGACCAAAATTTATAGTTTTCTCTTTAAACACTTAACACCCTGATGTGATTTCACAGTTGTTCTGCTGGGAATGATCTAAAAAGCTTAAAAAGTTAATTGTTCTTCTATTTCCATCTTAACTATAGTGCTTTGCCTGTCTGAAGTTATATAAGGAAACAACTAAATGGAATGTATGCATGCATATATATGTGTGTATGCACATGTTCATATATGTATTTAAAGTAACAACCACTTAAAATTATTAATGACCTTGAGGTAAATAAGAGAAGATTATATATATATATACTCTAGATGATTGGGACTTTAATCAGTGTTGACATGTTAGAATTTATTACAAGGTTTTCCCTTCCTTTTTCAGTAATTTAATGAGTTCATTTAAGTGTGACATAACAAGGAAGAGCCCAAACAAAACAAGTTTTACCTGCTAAATAATTAATAAAACGTTGTTATATGTTCACTGAGAAGCTCCTCTCTTTTCCAATTTGAATAGCTTCTTTTTGAAGAAGCTTATTTTATAATTTTCATATGATTAGAGGTGGTCTCTAGACCACTGGATCATGTGGTCATTAACCAGTATTTTCAGCTAATAAAAACTTGAATTACCTGAAAAACACAATTATAAGAGCCATTAAGTAAGCCTTAAATATTTTTCTCTTATTAAGATACAGTAAAACAATAGGCAAAACAAAAGAAAAGCTTCCTAGGATGATTCACTCAGAAGAAAATGTCAAGAAAAGGGGCATTTATTATAATAATAATTTTACATTACAATATTACATATTCACATAAGAGGCTATAAAGTATAAATTTTTAAATCAATGTTGAAACATAATTTTTTTAATGGATTGGGATGAATAAGCTACAGTTTTAGAATATGGGCTCTGAAAATGGAGCAAGATGATACAGTTTTCTCATCCATTTTAAAGATTGTATATTTTCTTTCTACAGGAATCCCAGTTTACAAAAATTAAATTGAAACCAGGGTAATTTGGGATCAGATTTGGAAATTTTTCAACAGTTAAAGTCTGAGGGTCAGCTGTGAGAATTATAAAGAGGCCTAGGCATTTGGACAAACTCAGAGTATGCATTTACTTTTCCTCTACAGGGATTTGCACCTTTTATACACCTTAAGATAAATATTTTGCCTTTTCCCTTAGATGTTGACAAAGATAAGTTTGCACAAATGGCTAGTTTAAAAATAAGTTTTGAGGGACACCTGGGTGGCTCACTCTCTTAAGCGCTCAACTCTGGATTTCAGTTCAATTATGATTTTAGAATCATGAGATCAAGCCCTGCATCAGGCTCTAAGCTGGGCATAGAACCTGCTTAAGATTCTCTCACTCCCTCTGCCTGTCCCCCACCCTACCCCTGCACGTTCACATTCTCTCTTTCTCTCTCTCTCTCTCTCTCTCCCCCTCTCCCTCTCCCTCTCCCTCTCCCTCTCATAAATAAGTTGTTTTAACCAGCTTAAGATTCTCTCCTGCCCTTCCCCCACCAACCCCCCCACCCTCTCTCTCTTTCTCTCATAAATGAACAGATAATAAGTAAAAATAAGTTTTGCTTTAAGGACAAGATATTTAAAGATTATATGAATTCTTGTTCCCGAATCACTGTCTATATTGTCATCTCACTGTCATCCTTCCTAATTGCTGGATGTGTCAGTGAGTAGCAACTTTTGCCAATGTAGATTCATAATTCATATATACCTTGTACCTTTATCATTGGATATTCTGTTGTGGATTAGTAGTTAAAAGCTTTTAAATATAGTTGCATTGGCAGCTTTCTTAAATTATAGAAAATCCCCTTTCCCCCTGCTTTGAGTATATAGATTTTGAATGTAAACTGTATAGTAAATGACAATATTAAGTCAAATAAGCTGGTTAAAACTGATTAGTTAAGACAAAATGACTCAGCAAGGGAGGCTCTTTTACCACAGTTTTTTTTATTGTTACAGCAATTTATGCAGATAATTATTACTAAATAAACAATATGTGTTTGTTAGAAATGGGTGGCGCATTGAAGCAACTCTTTTTCTGCATTGCATAGGGAGAACTGATATTTTGTCCTTCACACCTTCAGAGTAAGTATGGATAATTAGTAGACACTCTGGAAGTATGGCCTTAGATCCTTATGCAGAAGGTGAAAACTTGGGACGCCTGGGTGTCTCACCAGTTGAACGTCTGCTTTTAGCGCAGATCGTGATCCCAGTCCAGGGATCGAGTCCCGCATCAGGCTCCCTGCGAAGAGCCTGCTTTTCCCTCTATGTCTCTGCCTTTCTCTCTATGTCTCTCATGAATAAATAAATAAAATCTTTTAAAAAATAAAAAAAAGAAGGTGAAAACTTGGAATTGCCTCAGAGAAAGTAATCGCTTGCAGAGTTCATAATATGGGTAAAATGATAGGAAATTATGGTACTTTCATTTAGCTGTCACATTTTTGATGACCAATCAGTGAAAGGCAGCTCTCTGTTGCCCCAAGTTTTTCAGTTCTAATGATTAGGGAGGAAACCTTTGGGGTAGAGAAATTTTTGACTGCAAAGCATGCAAAACTAGCATTTTGATTAAGTAGAGTTGGAAATGAAGTGCCTGTTCTAATTAAAAAGTTGGAACATTTTGGTTTAAAAAGGCAGTGGAAAAAAAAATAAAAAGGCAGTGGATTGTTTTTATATTTCCTGTTCTCACACAGCTGCACAACAATGTTTTTCACTGATTACTTTCTATTCCATTTCTACTTCATAAAATCATAGGATTTTTAGAGTTGGAAGGAATATAGAGGTCTTTAATACAGTTTCCTCATAAGGAAACTGAATTTCAGGAGAAGTTACTGAGCTTGCTAGGAGCCAAGTTGGAATGAAAACCCTGGCTCTTGACACCTACTCCATTTCTGTTTTTGCTGTATATTTCTGCTCAGAAGTTAGGTTTAAAATATATTGAAGGCTAATACTTCGAGAATGTTGAAGTGAGCTCAGTAGACCCTCTCCACCAAAACAACTGTTTGAAATTATGTTTTTAAAACAATAATTTAAAGTCTTTAGAAATTGTCCAAAGAGCATATAGCAATTAGAAAAACATTGATTCAAGAAAACCTATTAAATATCAGAATAGCAGGAGTCTGTGGCGTTTGAAGAATTACCTGCATATCCTCTAGCATAACCAGTCTGTGTTACAGAAGCTCTATCTTGGGTACACTATTCTAGGCAGATGTGGTGAAGATGTTAGGGCTCCTCTCCCCACCTCCCATCCTGGATCTGTGGTTTCAGCTGCCTTGTATTTCTTTCCCCCCAACTCTGTATTGAGAAATTTATTCCACAGACACAGCCAAGAGGACTGGTAACCTTCCACCCTTTAGCCTACATTCTTTTTTTTAAGATTTTATTTATTTATTTATGCATGAGAGACATAGAGAAAGAGGCAGAGACACAAGCAGAAGCAGGCTCCATGCAGGGAGCCCAACATGGGACTCGATCCCAGGTCTCCAGGATCCCACCCTGGGCCAAAGGCAGCGCTAAACCCCTGAGCCACCGGGGCTGCCCCATTCTTTTAGTGGAAACTCTATTCATTGTGTAGGCTGAGAATACTGAGGCCTTGATTTTTTCCACCCTACCTGACTCAAAGTTTGGATGTTTCACTCCAGGAGAGGAAAACTGAGAAGGACTGACACGGTGCTCCAGTGCCCACTCAGGAGGGCTCCTGTTCTAATTAAACAGGAGGTTTTACTCTGGGCCCCTTCCTTCAGGTTCAGTTCAGTGGTGCACAGGTTCTTTTTAAGTGGGAAGGTATGCAATGAGGACAAAGAATTCCACCATTCTGTCTAGGGGACTGACTTCATTTGAAACAGCATGGTGAACTCTGTCCCTATGGACATTGTCAAAACAATGGAGATCTTGATGGAGAGCAATTAGGAAGAGCTGGTACAAGCAAAGCAGCAGAGCAGCCAGAATTTTAATAAAGAGAAATCAAGAGGGAACCAAAAAGAGACCTCCTGGGAGCACAGTCAACTCTCGGGATTGGAAAGACTGTGTACATGTGCTGGTCGGCACCTACTCAGGACAATTAGAACAGAACATGTGGCACACTTAAAAGCATTTCCCAGTACGTGCAGACCCATGAACACAGAGCAAAAGCTTTGCTGGTACAAGGAACTTGACCAAACACAACAATAAAGTGTTCTGATCTAGAAGTGACTATTAGGGATATAGGCATAAAAATAAAATCACATTCCTTGGCAATCTGGAAGACTATATGTCTAAAACTGTGCCCTCCTGGGACAGAAAAGGAACCTCCCAGTTACTAGTTCTTGGCTGAATATGGGTCAAAAGAAAACTCCCTGACATAAAGCAGCCTCTAAGCGCATACACATCCATTGGTAAAGGGTATAAATCTTGCCAGTAAGTGCATTATGCCCACCCAGAGACAACCCTTAGGTGACTAGATAAAATAGATAATATCAGGATGCACACTGCAAGGGAAATAGCCAAGAAAATACTGAGCCCTTGGAGGAGGAGGATCATTATCCAGAGTTGCTTTAAGATACTATTATAAAATGTCCACTTTAAAAAAAAAATAAAATGTCCACTTTATAACAAAAGATTATAAGAAATGCAAAGAAGCAGTGTCATGCATACACAGGAGAAACAGGCGGTAAATGCAGCTTTAAGGAGCCCAGATGGTAGATGTAGCATACAAAGATTTATCAATAAAGAAATATAAATCATTTTAAAAGAACCAAATGGAAATTCTGTAGTTAAGAAGTACAGTAACTGAAATGAGAAATTTACTAGAGGAGCTCAATAGTGTATTTGAGCTGGCCAAAGAAAAGAATCTACAAACTTGAAGATAGACCAGTGGAGAGAATGCAGTCTGAAGAATAGAGATAAAAATGAGAAATATCCTCAAGAGAAATGTGGAACACCATTACAAATACCAATGTATTCATAAAGTAAGTAGCAGAGCAGAGGAAAGGAGCAGAAAAAAATATTCAAAGAGATGGATGGAAACATCTAAATTTGATGAAAAACATTACACATCAAAAAAGCTCAACAAACACCAATTAGGAAAAACACAGATGTTCAAAGCTAAAGATAAGTAGAAAATTGTAAAAGCAATAAGAGAAAAATGACTCCTCACAAACAAGGAAACCCCAATATGATTAACAGGTGAAGTTTCTTATAAGAAACAGTAAAAGCATGAGAGACTCCTAACTCTGGGAAATAAACAAAGGGTAGTGGAAGGGAAGTTGGTCAGGAGGTGACTGGGTGATGGGCACTGAGGGGGGCACTTGAAGGGATGAGCACTGGGTGTTATATGTTGGCAAATCGAACTCCAATAAAAAATATACTACAAAAGTAAAAACCAGAAGACAAAGGGATCACATATTCAAATTGCTGAAATTGAAAAACTGTCAACCAAGAATATTATATCCAAAACTATCAGAAATGAAGGTGAGATAAAGATGTAAGTAAAAAGAAAATGCATTACTAGTAAATCTTTATTACAAGAAATACAAAAATACAAAGGAAATTATTCAGGCAAAAAGCAGGTGACACCAGACGGTAATTCAAATACATAAAACTGAGCACCAATAAAGTCTCTTGTGTAGATACTTAATAAAAGTATAATTGCATGTTTCTTCTTTCTTTTAGAAGAACTTACATTTTCCACTGGAAAATAATTATTGAGATCCCATCAGTTGTACAGCCTGCTTCTGACATTTAAGCTCCTTCATTTGCAGTTTGGTCTTTCATAAGTGATCCCATGAATGCTTTCTTATCCTCCACAATTTGGAATCAGTCATGGCCAAACCTGGAGGTGGTGTCAATGAACTTAAGGTCAATTATCTCCATGTCCTGCCACTTGATCTGCACCAACAATGACTTGTGGAGAGTAAACACCTGTTTCTTGTTTCTCACTAAACAGCCATCCAGCATGACAAAGTCATTGGTCATTTCACCATAGTTGACAAAGCCAACTCAGAGGGTTGATGCTCTTGTCAGACATCATAATCAGTGGAAGCATTGTTCTTGATTAGTTTGCCATCCTTGACGAGGTAGCCCTGACCAATCTTGTAGATATTCTTGTTGATCTCCGTGCAGTGATGGTAGCTTTTCTGTCCAGCCCATGCCATGGAGCCACTTGAGCAGGATGCCATGCCCCAATACAGCCCACCATGCACAGTCTCTGGTAGGTCTTGCAGGGTATCTTGATGTGCCAGTGGCTGGTGACCTTTGTAAACTTTGCCCTTGGTAACACTAATGACATCTACTCATCTTGCCCAAACACTTGTTCACAGGCACATGCTGTTCCATGTTCTCAAGGGCCCAGTCCAGCTTTTCAACCACTGTGCCTCTATTCACCTGGATCTCCATGGGGTGGGCTTTCTTTTGGAATAGAGGAAGCAGGGGCATCTGGGAGTGGGTGATGATGTGGATGATTTGGTAGTACTTCTTCATGCTGTTGAAGTCGTTCTCTAGCTGCTGCTTGCCATCATCATCCTACCACTTGCATCCTACCTATTTGGTTGAAGGCCTTCTTAAACTTATGCCAGTTGTTATAGAAGTGCTTTTTGCACTCATCATGGATGTGCTTAGCAAGGATGGTCTTCAAAGTACAGAGGCCTCAAGGGGTTTCTTCATAGCCCATGATGCCCATAACGACCATGGATGGTGTTTCCACAATGGTCACGTCCTCCACAATTTCCTTCTTGTTCACTTTGGATCCTGGCCTGTTGACCTCTCACACAATGTGAGTCATGCCAGCCTTGTAGCCCAGGAAGGCTGTGAGGTGGATAGGTTTGGAAGATTCATCCTTGGGGAAGCTCTTCACCTTCCCATGGTGCCAGCTACTGTGTTTCTAGGGCAAGAAGCCCAGGGACCCATGCCTGGGAGCAGAGAATTTCCTATGAGACATTCTGCCACCAAACGCAAGGAGAGCAAGAAATTTTTTAAACTTCATTGAAGTTGACTTAGAAAGCAGTCCTGTGTAGCAATATGTATTCTTCTGTTGGGAGTGGAAGAAAAGTCTTGTAGTAATGAAAGTAATTCTTGGAAATGAAACCAGATGATATCCAGAATACACAAGAACAAATGAAGGGAGCTAGAAATGGGATATATGATGATTAAAATTAACAAAACTGTATGAATATATACCTGCCCTTAGGTGTTTTTGAAAGATATAAGATCATATAAACTAATAGTTTTAACTATGTATTGTTGAGTTTAATATATACACATATATGCATATGAATAACAAATGTAATACATATAACAGTAGTACAAAAAGGTGGTATGGAAAGGACCTATATAGGAATAAAGGTTATATAATTTACTGGAACAAATCAGTGCAAATATGAAGTAAATTCTGAGAGGTAAGAATGGATATTGTAAGCTCTAGAACAACAACTAAGTACCTGAAGAAATATACTTAAAATATTAAAGGGATCAAAATGTTACACTGGAACAGATCCACTTAATACAAGATGAAGACAATAAAATAGGAATAGAAAAAAAGAGGCATATAGAAAAAAAGTGGAAGATGTAACAATATAAAATATGAAATAAGTCAAAAGGCAGAGATGGTCAGATTGAATATAAAAATCATGGTCGAACTTGATCCAACAAGTGTCCTGTCTATAGGAGAAGCACTTCATATTCAAAGATAGTGCCTATACTAATATCAGACAAAATAAACTTTAAAACAAACAAATGCCACTAAATATAAAAGATATTTCATAATATCAGAAATTCAATCTATTAGGAAAATATGACAATTTTAAACATATGCACCCAAGAACCTATCAAAATAGATGAAACAAAAACTGAGAATTGAAGGGAAAAATAGACAATGCGACAAATAATAGTGGAAGATTTCACGGCCCCTTTCAATAATGGATAGAACAACTAGGTAGAAGATCAAAGAAATAGAAGACTTAAACAGAATACACCCTCTGCCCAAGTGCACATGGAAGATTCTTCAGGATAGACCATATGCTAGGCCAAAGAGCAAGCCTCAATAAATTTTAAAAGATTTGAAGTCCTACAAAACGTGTTCTCTGGCCACGATAGAAATACTAGAAATCAATACTAGAGGAGGAAAACATGGAAACTTCAGAAGGAAATTTACTCACTTTAAATGTGGGTCAAAGAAGAAATCACAAGGGGAGACTAGAAAATATTTGGAGGTGAATGAAACAGAAATGAATGAATGGGATGCAGCTAAATCTATCACTCAAGGGAATTTTATAGCTGTAAATGTCTATAATTTAAAAGAAGGAACATCTCAAATCAGTAACCTAAATTTCTGCCTTAGGAAACTAGAAAAATATGAGCAAATTGAATCAAAAGCTAGCAGAGGAGGGAGGGGCAAGATGGCGGAAGAGCAGGGTCCCCAAATCACCTGTCCCCACCAAATTACCTAGATAACCTTCAAATCATCCTGAATATCTACGAATTCGGCCTGAGATGTAAAGAGAGACCAGCTGGAATGCTACAGTGAGCAGAGTTCGCGCTTCTATCAAGGTAGGAAGACGGGGAAAAAGAAATAAAGAAACAAAAGGCCTCCGAGGGGGAGGGGCCCCGCGAGGAGCCGGGCTGAGGCCGGGGCGAGTGTCCCCAGGACAGGAGAGCCCCGTCCCGGAGAAGCAGGAGCTGCACCAACCTTCCCGGGCGGGAAAGGGGCTCGCAGGGAGTTGGAACAGGACCCAGGAGAGCGGGGATGCCCTCGGGCTCCCGGGGACACTAACAGACACCTGCGAGCGCAGGGGAGTGCTCCGAGCTCCCTAAGGGCTGCAGCGCGCACGGCGGGGCCGGAGCAGCTCGGAGGGCTCGGGAGCGGCTCCAGGGAGGGAGCTGCAGGGCGGGAGCGCGAATCCACCAGCGCAGGCCCCGGAGCACAGGGCGCCGGGACACAGCCCAGGATCCCGCCTCCCCCTGGGACAGGCAGAGGCCGGGAGGGCCCAGGACAGCGAGGACGCTCCTGCCCCGAGCTGAGCAGATCAGCGGCCCCGCCCCGGAGCCTCCAGGCCCTGCAGACGGAGAACCGAGAGCCCCGAGCCCGTAGTTCCTGCGGAGGCTGAATCCAGGCTTCCAGAGTTGCCATAGCAACTGCGGCTGATCCTCCTGGGGCCCCACGGGGTAAACAACCCCCGCTGAGCCCTGCAGCAGGCAGGGGCAGAGCAGCTCCCCCAAGTGCTAACACCTGAGAATCAGCACAGCAGGCCCCTCCCCCAGAAGACCAGCTGGACGGACCAGTGATACTCCCCCGTGTTCCAATACAACTTGTTTTTGGCCACTCTGCACTGAGCAAAATGACTAGAAGGAAAACCTCACCTCAAAAGAAAGAATCAGAAACAGCCCTCTCTCCCACAGAGTTACAAAATCTGGATTACACTTCAATGTCAGAAAGCCAATTCAGAAGCACTATTATACAGCTACTGGTGGCTCTAGAAAAAAGCATTAAGGACTCACGAGACTTCATGACTGCAGAATTTAGATCCAATCAGGCAGAAATTAAAAATCAATTGAATGAGATGCAATCCAAACTAGAAGTCCTAACGACGAGGGTTAACGAGGTGGAAGAACGAGTGAGTGACATAGAAGACAAGTTAATGGCAAAGAGGGAAACTGAGGAAAAAAGAGACAATCAATTAAGGGACCATGAAGACAGATTAAGGCAAATAAATGACAGTCTAAGGAAGAAAAACCTACGTTTAATTGGGGTTCCCGAGGGCGCCGAAAGGGACAGAGGGCCAGAATATGTATTTGAACAAATCCTAGCTGAAAACTTTCCCAATCTGGGAAGGGAAACTGGCATTCAGATCCAGGAAATAGAGAGATCCCCCCTAAAATCAATAAAAACCGTTCAACACCTCGACATTTAATAGTGAAGCTTGCAAATTCCAAAGATAAAGAGAAGATCCTTAATGCAGCAAGAGACAAGAAGTCCCTGACTTTCATGGGGAGGAATATTAGGGTAACAGCAGACCTCTCCACAGAGACCTGGCAGGCCAGAAAGGGCTGGCAGGATATATTCAGGGTCCTAAATGAGAAGAACATGCAACCAAGAATACTTTATCCAGCAAGGCTCTCATTCAAAATGGAAGGAGAGATAAAGAGCTTCCAAGACAGGCAGGAACTGAAAGAATATGTGACCTCCAAACCAGCTCTGCAAGAAATTTTAAGGGGGACTCTTAAAACTCCCCTTTAAGAAGAAGTTCAGTGGAACAATCCACAAAAACAAGGACTAAATAGATATCATGATGACACTAAACTCATATCTGTCAAAGTAACTCTGAACGTGAATGGGCTTAATGACCCCATCAAAAGGCGCAGGGTTTCAGACTGGATAAAAAAGCAGGACCCATCTATTTGCTGTCTACAAGAGACTCATTTTAGACAGAAGGACACCTACAACCTGAAAATAAAAGGTTAGAGAACCATTTACCATTCAAATGGTTCTCAAAATATACCCTAAAAACTATAGAACACTTCTGAAAGAAATTGAGGAAGACACAAAGAGATGGAAAAATATTCCATGCTCATGGATTGGCAGAATTAATATTGTGAAAATGTCAATGTTACCCAGGGCAATTTACACGTATAATGCAATCCCTATCAAAATACCATGGACTTTCTTCAGAGACTTAGAACAAATTATTTTAAGATTTGTGTGGAATCAGAAAAAACCCCAAACAGCCAGGGGAATTTTAAAAAAGAAAACCATATCTGGGGGCATCACAATGCCAGATTTCAGGTTGTACTACAAAGCTGTGTTCATCAAGACAGTGTGGTACTGGCACAAAAACAGACACATAGATCAATGGAACAGAATAGAGAACCCAGAAGTGGACCCTGAACTTTATGGTCAACTAATATACGATAAAGGAGGAAAGACGATCCACTGGAAGAAAGACAGTCTCTTCAATAAATGGTGCTGGGAAAATTGGACATCCACATGCAGAAGAATGAAACTGGACCACTCTCTTGCACCATACACAAAGATAAACTCAAAATAGATGAAAGATCTAAATGTGAGACAAGATTCCATCAAAATCCCAGAGGAGAACTCAGGCAACACCCTTTTTGAACTTGGCCACAGTAACCGGAGAAGGACAAACAGTGTATGTTCTCATTCATTTGGGGAATATGAATAATAGTGAAAGGGAATATAAGGGAAGGGAGAAGAAATGTGTGAGAAATATCAGAAAGGGAGACAGAACATAAAGACTTCTAACTCTGGGAAATGAACTAGGGGTGGTGGAGGGGGAGGAGGGCGGGGGGTGGGGGTGAATGGGTGACGGGCACTGAGGGGTACACTTGACGGGATGAGCACTGGGTGTTATTCTGTATGTTGGTAAATTGAACACCAATAAAAATTAATTTATATAAAAAAAACAAAAGCTAGCAGAAAGCTTAGAGCGTAAATTCGTGAAATACAAAATTAGTGGAGAAAATTACAAAGCCACAAGTTGGTTCTTTGGGAAGATTAACAAAATCAAAAATTTAAGACTAGACTAATAACAAAATAAGATTCAAATTAGTAATAAAAAAATGAAGGGATATCACTGCCAATTTTACAGAAGTAAAAAAGACTGTAAAAGACTCAGAACAACTATATGCCAACAAATGAGAAAACTTAGATGAAAGGGACAAATTCTTAGATACAAATTACTGAAACAGACTTAAGAAATAGACAAGTAATATAGATCCATAACAAGCAAAGAGATTAGATTACTAATCCAAAAATTACCCAGAAAGAAAAAGCCCAAGCTTAGATGGTTTCACCAACTGAATTCTACCAGACATTTCAAGAAGGATGAATACCAATACTTCACAAGATTTTCTAAAAAATAGAAAAGGGTTTTTTTTCCAACTCATTTCAAAAATCAGTATTATCCTGATATCAAAAGCAAAGACATCACAAGGAAACTAAAGAGCAATATCTGTTGAAAGATGATAGATAGATGATAGATAGATATAGATAGATGATAGATAGATAGATAGATATAGATGATTGATGGATACGTTACACAAATTCTCAACAAAATACTAGCAAACAAAATCCAGCATTTTAAAAGGGTTGTACATTGTACATTATAGCCAAGTGGGATTTATCCCAGGAATGCAAGATTAATGGAATCCAGAATCAATGTAACATACTATAGTAATAGAATGTGGACAAAAAAACATGATCATTTCAATAGACGAAGAAAAAACTTGTCAAAATCCAACACCCTTTCATGATAAAAACACTTAATTTGCTAGGCATACAAGGGAACTTCCCCAATCTCATGAAGGCCATCTACAAAAAAAACTCACTGTTAAAAATCATAATTATTGGTGAAAAACTGAATGCTAACATCAAATATGAGACAAAAATGCCTGCTCCTACAATTTCTAGTTGTTATTGTACTGGAGGTTCTAGCCAGGGAAAATTGGCAATAAAAAGCAGTTGGAGGACTCTAATTTCCCAAATGCAAAGCTTTTTCCAAAGCTACACTAATCAAGGTGTGTGTGGTGTTGCCATAAGGATGAAAATATAGATCAATGGGGATCCCTGGGTGGCGCAGCGGTTTAGCTCCTGCCTTTGGCCCAGGGCGCGATTCTGGAGACCCAGGATCGAATCCCACGTCGGGCTCCCGGTGCATGGAGCCTGCTTCTCCCTCTGCCTATGTCTCTGCCTCTCTCTCTCTCTCTCTCTCTCTCTGTGTGTGTGTGTGTGTGACAATCATAAATAAATTTAAAAAATTAAAAAAAAAGAAAATATAGTGAAGGGGAATATAAGGGAAGGGAGAAGAAATGTGTGGGAGATATCAGAAAGGGACACAGAACATAAAGACTTCTAACTCTGGGAAATGAACTAGGGGTGGTGGAAGGGGAGGAGGGCGGGGGGTGGGGGTGAATGGGTGACGGGCACGGAGGGGGACACTTGACGGGATGAGCACTGGGTGTTATTCTGTATGTTGGTAAATTGAACACCAATAAAAATTAATTTATAAAAAAAAAAAAGAAAATATAGATCAGTGGAAAGAACTGAGAGTCTAGAAATAAGCCATTACATTTATGACCAATTGATTTCTAAGAAAGGGTGCCAAGATGACTAAATGGGGAAAGAAGATGCTCTTCAACAAATGATGCTGAGGGAACTGGATATCCACATGCAAAAAAATGAATGTAAACTCCTTCACACCATATATAAAAATTAAAGTAGATCATAGACTTAAATATAAGAGCTAAAACTGTAAGCTCTAAGAAGAAAACAGTAAATATCTTTGTGACATTGGATTAGTCAATGTTCAACAGCACAAGCAACACAACAGAAAATAGATAAATTGAACATAATAATCAACTTGTGCTTCAAATGATGCCATCAGGGAGGTAAAAAGAAAATGAGTATTGGAGAGTATGTGGAGAAAAGGAAACTTTTGTACACTGTTGGGAATGTTGATTGATGCAGTCACTATGGCAAACATAGAGATTGCTCCAAAGCTTAAGACTAGGGATACTTGGGTGACTCAGTGGTTGAGTGTCTACCTTCAGATCAGGGTGTGATCGCAGGTCTGGGGATTGAGTCGTGCATCGGGTTCCTGTGGGGAGCCTGCTTCTCCCTCTGCCTATGTCCCTGCCTCTCTCTCTCTCTCTCTCTCTCTCTCTGTCTCTCATGAATAAATAAACCTTAACAAAATTAAGACTAGATCTATCAAATGATCCAGCTATTTCACTTCTGGGTATTTATTCAAAGAATACAACAAACCCACCACTGATTTGAAACAATATATGCACCCCTGTGTTCATTGCAGTATTATTTACAATAGCCAAGAAATGGAAAAAACCTAAATGATTATCAGTGGATAGAGAAAAAATGGTATATATACACACAGTGGAATACTACAAAGCCATAAAAAAAATCTTCTCATTTGCAGCAGCAGGCATGGACCTTAAAAGTATTATGCTACGTGAGATAAGTGAGATGGGGAATGACAAATAACTATGATTTTATTCATATGTGGAATCTATGAAAAATAGAACAAATGAATAAACAAAACAAACTCATAGATACAGAAAACAGATTGTTGGTTAACAGAGAGGAAGGGGGAATAGGGGTGGACAAAGTGGATGAAAAAGATCAGTTGTATGGTGATTAATGGTAACTAGACTTTTAGTAGTGATCACTCTGGTTTTTTTAAATAATAAATTTATTTTATATTGGTGTTAAATTTGCCAAAACACAGAATAAACCCAGTGCTCATCCCATCAAGTGCCCCCCTCAGTGCCCGTGACCCATTCACCTCCACCCCCCGCCCTCCTCCCCTTCCACCACCACTAGTTCGTTTCCCAGAGTTAGGAGTCTTTATATTCTGTCTCCCTTTCTGATATTTCCTACCCATTTCTTCTCCCTTCCCTTCTATTCCCTTTCACTATTATTTATATTCCCCAAATGAATGAGAACATATAATGTTTGTTGTTCTCCGATTGACTTACTTCACTCAGCAAAATACCCTCAAGCTCCATCCACGTCGAAGCAAATGGTGGGTTTTTGTCATTTCTAATGGCTGAGTAATATTCCATTGTATACATAAACCACATCTTCTTTATCCATTCATCTGTCGATGGACACCGAGGCTCCTTCCACAGTTTGGCTAATGTGGACATTGTTGCTATAAACATCAGGGTGCAGGTGTCTCTGCGTTTCATTGCATCTGTATCTTTGGGGTAAATCCCCAAAAGTGCAATTGCTGGGTCGTGGGGTAGGTCTATTTTTAACTCTTGGAGGAACCTCCACACAGTCTTCAGAGTGGCTGCACCAGTTCACATTCCCACCAACAGTGTAAGAGGGTTCCCTTTACTCCGCATCCTCTCCAACATTTGTGGTTTCCTGCCTTGTTAATTTTCCCTATTCTCACTGGTGTGAGGTGGTATCTCATTGTGGTTTTGATTTGTATTTCCCTGATGGCAAGTGATGCAGAGCATTTTCTCATGTGCATGTTGGCCATGTCTATGTCTTCCTCTGTGAGATTTCTCTTCATGTCTTTTGCCCATTTCATGATTGAATTGTTTGTTTCTTTGCTGTTGAGTTTAAGAAGTTCTTTATAAATCTTGGAAACTAGCTCTTTAACTGATACATCATTTGCAAATATCTTCTCCCATTCTGTAGGTTGTCTTTTAGTTTTGTTCACTGTATCCTTTGCTGTGCAAAAGCTTCTTATCTTGATGAAGTCCCAATAGTTCATTTTTGCTTTTGTTTCTTTTGCTTTCGTGGATGTATCTTGCAAGAAGTTACTGTGGCTGAGTTCAAAAAGGGTGTTGCCCTAGAGGGTTCTCCTCTAGGATTTTGATGGAATCTTGTCTCACATTTAGATCTTTCATCCATTTTGAGTTTATCTTTGTGTATGGTGAAAGAGAGTGGTCTAGTTTCATTCTTCTGCATGTGGATGTCCAATTATTCCAGCTCCATTTATTGAAGAGACTGTCTTTCTTCCAGTGGATAGTCTTTCCAGCTTTGTCTAATATTAGTTGACCATAAAGTTGAGGGTCCACTTCTCGATTCTCTATTCTGTTCCATTGATCTATGTGTCTGTTTTTGTGCCAGTACCACACTGTCTTGATGACCACAGCTTTGTAGTACAACCTGAAATCTGGCATTGTGATGCCCCCAGCTGTAGTTTTCTTTTTTAAAATTCCCCTGGCTATTCGGGGTCTTTTCTGATTCCACACAAATCTTAAAATAATTTGTTCTAACTCTCTGAAGAAAGTCCATGGTATTTTGATAGGGATTGCATTAAACGTGTAAATTGCCCTGGGTAACTTTGACATTTTCACGATATTACTTCTGCCAATCCATGAGCATGGAATATTTTTCCATCTCTTTGTGTCTTCCTCAATTTCTGTCAGAAGTGTTCTATACTTTTTAGGGTATAGATCCTTTACCTCTTTGGTTAGGTTTATTCCTAGGTATCTTATGCTTTTGGGTACAATTGTAAACGGGATGGACTCCTTAATTTCTCTTTCTTCAGTCTCATTGTGAGTGTATAGAAATGCCACTGACTTCTAGGCATTGATTTTGTATCCTGCCATGCTACCAAATTGCTATATGAGTTCTAGGAATCTTGGGGTGGAGGCTTTTGGGTTTTCTATGTAGAGTATCATGTCATCGGCGGAGAGGGAGAGTTTGACTTCTTCTTTGCCAATTGGAATGCCTTTAATGTCTTTTTGTTGTCTGATTGCTGAGGCTAGGACTTCTAGTGCTATGTTGAATAGCAGTGGTGAGAGTGGACATCCCTGTCTTGTTCCTGATCTTAGGGGAAAGGCTCCCAGTGCTTCCCCCATCAGAATGATATTTGCTGTGGGCTTTTCGTAGATGGCTTTTAAGATGTCGAGGAATGTTCCCTCTATCCCTACACTCTGAAGAGTTTTGATCGGGAATGGATGCTGTATTTTGTCAAATGCTTTCTCTGCATCCGTGAGAGGATAATATGATTCTTAGATTTTCTCTTGCTGATATGATGAATCACATTGATTGTTTTACAAGTGTTGAACCAGCCTTCTGTCCCGGGAATAAATCCTACTTGGTCATGGTGAATAATTTTCTTAAAGTGTTGTTGGATCCTATTGGTTAGTACCTTGTTGAGAACTTGTGCATCCATGTTCATCAGGGATATTGGTCTATAATTCTCCTTTTTAGTGGTGTCTTTGTCTGATTTTGGAATGAAGGTGATGCTGGCCTCATAGAACGAATTTGGAAGTACTCCATCTCTTTCTATCTTTCCAAACAGCTTTAGTAGAATAGGTATGGTTTCTTCTTTAAACTTTTTTTTTTTTTATGATAGTCACACAGAGAGAGAGGGAGAGAGAGGCAGAGACACAGGCAGAGGGAGAAGCAGGCTCCATGCACCGGGAGCCCGACGTGGGACCTGATCCCGGGTCTCCAGGATCGCGCCCTGGGCCAAAGGCAGGCGCCAAACCGCTGCGCCACCCAGGGATCCCTCTTCTTTAAACTTTTGATAGAATTCCCCAGGGAAGCCATCTGGCCCTGGACTCTTGTGTCTTGGGAGGTTTTTGATGACTGCTTCAATTTCCTCCCTGGTTAATGGCCTGTTCAGGTTTTCTATTTCTTCCTGTTTCAGTCTTGGTAGTTTGTGGCTTTCCAGGAATGCGTCCATTTCTTCTAGATTGCCTAATTGATTGGCATATAGCTGTTCATAATATGTTTTTAAAATTGTTTGTATTTCCTTGGTGTTGGTAGTGATCTCTCCTTTCTCATTCATGATTTTATTAATTTGAGTCTTCTCTCTCTTTTTTTTTAATAAGGCTGGCTAATGTTTTATCTATCTTATTAATTCTTTCAGAAACCAACTCCTGGTTTTGTTGATCTGTTCCACAGTTCTTCTGGTCTCGATTTCGTTGAGTTCTGCTCGAATCTTTATTAACTCTCTTCTCCTGCTGGGTGTAGGATCTATTGGCTATTTTTTATCTAGCTCCTTTAGGTGTAAGGTTAGCTTTTGTATTTGAGTTCTTTCCAGTTTTTGTTTTTTTTTTAATTTTTTAAATGTTTATTTATTTATGATAGTCACAGTGAGAGAGAGGGGCAGAGACACAGGCAGAGGGAGAAGCAGGCTCCATGCACCTGAAGCCCGATGTGGGATTCGATCCCGGGTCTCCAGGATCGCGCCCTGGGCCAAAGGCAGGCGCCAAACCACTGCGCCACCCAGGGATCCCGAGTTCTTTCCAGTTTTTGAATGGATGCTTGTATTGCGATGTATTTCCCCCTCAGGACTGCTTTTGCTGCCTCCCAAAGATTTTGAATGGTTGTATCTTCATTCTCATTAGTTTCCATGAATCTTTTTAATTCTTCCTTAATTTCCTGATTGACCCTTTCATCTTTTAGAAGGATGGTCCTTAACCTCCACGTGTTTGAAGTCCTTCCGAACTTCATGTTGTGATTTAGTTCTAATTTCAAGGCATTATGGTCTGATAATATGCAGGGGACGATCCCAATCTTTTGGTATCGGTTCAGACCCGATTTGTGACCCAGTATGTGGTCTATTCTGGAGAAAGTTCCATGTGCACTTGAGAATAATGTGTATTCAGTTGAGTTTGGATGTGAAGTTCTGTAGATATCTGTGAAATCCATCTGGTCCAGTGTATCATTTAAAGCTCTCGTTTCTTTGGAGATGTTGTGCTTAGAAGACCTATCGAGGGTAGAAAGTGCTAGATTGAAGTCACCAAGTATAAGTGTATTATTATCTAAGTATGTCTTAACTTTGGTTATTAATTGATTGATATATTTGGCAGCTCCCACATTCGGGGCATATATATTGAGGATTGTTAAGTCCTCTTGCTGGATAGATCCTTTATGTATGATATAGTGTCCCTCTTCATCTCTCACTACAGTCTTTGGGGTAAATTTTAGTTTATCTGATATAAGGATGGCTACCCCTGCTTTCTTTTGAGGACCATTTGATTGGTAAATTGTTCTCCAACCTTTTATTTTCAGGCTGTAAGTGTCCTTCTGTCTAAAATGAGTCTCTTGTAGACAGCAAATAGATGGGCCCTGCTTTTTTATCGAGTCTGACACCCTGCGCCTTTTGATGGGGTCATTAAGCCCGTTCATGTTCAGAGTTACTATTGAAATATATGAGTTTAGTGTCATCATGATATCTATTCAGTCCTTGTTTTTGTGGATTGTTCCACTGAACTTCTTCTTAAAGGGGAATTTTAAGAGTCCCCCTTAAAATTTCTTGCAGAGCTGATTTGGAGGTCACATATTCTTTCAGTTCCTGCCTGTCTTGGAAGCTCTTTATCTCTCCTTCCATTCTGAATGAGAGCCTTGCTGGATAAAGTATTCTTAGTTGCATGTTTTTCTCATTTAGGACCCTGAATATATCCTGCCAGCCCTTTTCTGCCCTGCCACATCTCTGTGGAGAGGTCTGATGTTACCCTAATACTCCTCCCCATAAAAGTCAGGGATTTCTTGTCTCTTGCTGCTTTAAAGATTCTTTATCTTTGGAATTTGCAAGCTTAACTATTAAATGTCGAGGTGTTGAATGGTTTTTATTGATTTTAGGGGGGGAATCTCTCTATTTCCTGGATCTGAATGCCTGTTTCCCTTCCCAGATTAGGAAAGTTTTCAGCTCGGATTTGTTCAAATACATATTCTGGCCCTCTGTCCCTTTCGGCGCCCTCGGGAACCCCAATTAAACGTAGGTTTCTCTTCCTTAGGCTGTCATTTATTTCCCTTAATCTGTATTCATGGTCTTTTTATTGTCTGTCTCTTTTTTCCTCAGTTTCCCTCTTTGCCATTAACTTGTCTTCTATGTCACTCACTCGTTCTTCCACCTCGTTAACCCTCATCGTTAGGACTTCTAGTTTGGATTGCATCTCATTCAATTGATTTTTAATTTCTGCCTGATTGGATCTAAATTCTGCAGTCATGAAGTCTCTTGAGTCCTTTATGCTTTTTTCTAGAGCCACCAGTAGCTTTATAATAGTGCTTCTGAATTGGCTTTCTGACATTGAATGTAATCCAAATTTTGTAACTCTGTGGAAGAGAGGACTGTTTCTGATTCTTTCTTTTGAGGTGAGGTTTTCCTTCTAGTTATTTTGCTCAGTGCAGAGTGGCCAAAACAAGTTGTATTGGGAAAAGGAGAAAAAGAATGGAGAGAAAGAGGGAAAGAAAAGAGAAAAAGAAAAAAGAAAAAAAGAAAAAAGAGAAAGAAAAAAGGGTGGGGAGGCAAACAGAAATCAAAAAGCAATCAATCAATCAATCAATCAATCAATAAAACACGGGAGAGTATCTTCTGATTCTTTATACTTTAAGTCCCTTGACTTTCCCTGGTACTGTCCGTCTAGCTGGTCTTCTGGGGGAGGGTCGTGTTGTGCTGATTTTCAGGTGTTAGCACTTGGGGGAGCTGCTCTGCCCCCTTCCTTGTGCAGGGCTCAGTGGGGGTTTTTTACCCCCTGAGGCCCCAGGAGGAACAACCTCAGTGGAGGCGGCCAGCCTTGGAGCCCTGGATTCAGCTCCGGCAATAACTACGGAGCTCTCAGTCTGTGGGAGCCTGGATGCTCCAGGGGCGGGGCCGCTGATCTGCTCAGCTTGGGGCAGGAGTGTCCTTGCTGTCCTGTGCCCTCCTGGCCTCTGCCTGTCCCGGAGGGAGTGCTGGATCCTGGGCTGTGTCCCCGGCGCTCTGAGCTCCCGGACCTGTGCTGTTGGATTCGCGCTCCCTGCCGGGCAGCCCCCTCCACGGAGCCTCCGCCCGAGCCCCTCCGAGCTGTTCCGGGGTCCAGCCGTGCACGCGCTGCAGCCCTTTAGGGAGCTCGACGCACTCTACCCAGGGCGCAGGTGTCTGTTAGTGTCCCAGGGAGCCTGAGTCCTGCTCGGGTCCTGCTCTAACTCCCTTGGAGCCCCTTTCTGTCCAGCAAGTTTGGTGAAGCTCCTCCTTCTCCGGGACCGGACTCTGCTGACCTGGGGGCACTCGCCCCGGCCTTAGCCCGGCTCCTCGCAGGGCCCCTCCCCCTTGGATGCCTTTTGTTTCTTTATTTCTTTTTCCCCCGTCTTCCTACCTTGATAGAAGTGTGAACTCTTCTCACTGTAGCATTCCAGCTGTTCTCTTTTTAAATCTCAGGCCGAATTCGTAGATTTACAGGATGATTTGAAGGTTATCTAGGTAATTTGGTGGGGACGGGTGACTTGGGGACCCTGCTCTTCCGCCATCTTGCCCCTCCCCCTTTCAGTGGTGATCACTTTGTAATGCATACAGATGTGGAATTATAATGTACACCTGAAACTTAGACACCAATCTACCTCAATAACAAAGATTTTTTTAAAAGTGAAAAGACCCTTAGAATGGGAGAAAATATTTTACAATAATGTATCTGATAAAAGACTGTTTATGTTTTTAGGTCAATAACAAACTAATAACCCAATTATAAACGGGCAGAAGATCTGAATAGAAATTTTCCAAAGAAGATATACAAATATCCAATAATCACATGAAAAGTTTCTCAACATCATTTGCCATTAGGTTATATGGAAATCAAAACCACAGGGAGATACCACTTCACACTCACTGGATGGGTATAATAAATAAACAAAATAAGAATGTTGGAAAGGATGTGGAGAAATTTGAACCTTCCTACATTGCTGGAGGGATGTACATTGGTGCAGCTATTTTGGAAAACAGTCAGATAGTTCCTTAAAGTTCCACTCCTAGGTAGTAACATCATTCATAATAG
The DNA here is from genome assembly GCF_905146905.1 of Nyctereutes procyonoides. Taxonomy (NCBI): domain Eukaryota; kingdom Metazoa; phylum Chordata; class Mammalia; order Carnivora; family Canidae; genus Nyctereutes; species Nyctereutes procyonoides. Next base: position 57,140,983 of record NW_026575125.1, on the reverse strand, counting down.
CCCAAATATGTAAACAACCTAAATGCCCATCAACTGATGAATGAATAAATAAAATATTTTATATTCATACCATGGAATATTGCATGACAAAAATGAAAAATGAAGTACTAATCTGTGTTACATATGGGTCCCATATATTGTATGCTTCCCCTCTAGAACATGCAAATCTATAGAGATAGAAGGTAGATTAATAGCTGCCTCAGGATAAGAGTGTGTTGTGAAGGAATGGGAAGTTACTGCTAATGGGTACAAGATTACATATATTGACTATAGCCTCTGTTGTCATGTGGCTCATGACACAAAATGTCTTTCATACATATGTTGTGCTAACCTTAAAAAATAAAACCGCCCATTATACTATCAGCAAAAGATGGATTTATTCAGGAATAGCAGAGAATTCCAGTCTAGGAAAAACAGGCTATGACAAAACCTTAGGCAAGTCCACCAAACAAAAGAGAGGGATGCTCTTTTATAGAAGAAAATGAGAAGTTGGGAAGGCTGTTTATAAACAAAAAGTTTATTGGAGTAAATTGGGAGTCCTAAGTATAGGGACTTTTCATTGGCTGAGATGTTGCTAGGGGAGGAGGAAGCCTTCCTTCCTCCTGCTGGGGTAGTAGTGTCCTGTGGGGGCAAAGTCTCTTCCAAGGTCTCTTCTTGTTGGGTTTGCAATTTACTATGAGTGATAGACTGTTAGAGCTCCCCCTGTGGAACCTCCCAATTCTTTCCTTTTATTAATGTTGACATTTCCCATTTTTGATCAAGATCTTTCTTTGAAAGCATCGTTGATCAGTAGTCAGGTTCTTTATATTTAGTGGGGTTTTTCCCCACAGAGCCAGGAAGGACCTTTTATACCTGTCGTGTCCTACATCGGAGTTGAAAGTGCATGGTAGTTTAAGTTGTAAACTTAAAGCCACATTTGAGTAACAAGGAAGATTAGAAGGAAGAAACTCTCAAACACTTCCCACCTAAAGTCTACTTCTTAAGGTCATAAGTGTGGCAGATCATCTTGAAACACTAACCCATCATCTTTTTACTGGATAACATCTTTAATACCAAAAAGGTTCAACAGTCAACCAAATACAAAACCTCATTATACAAAACAGAAGTAACATAACAATTCCAAGTTATACATGATGGTTCTAAACCAGGACTCTAGGTCTGAAAGTAGCCAACTTAAGTATCAATTGGCACTTATTGCAGCTTAGGGGAGAAAGTTTCTCCCTATAAAGACAAACCTGGAGTCATGTATGCCTCTTGGAAGTCTCTGCTTAAAGCAATAATGAAAGCAAAATAGTGAATACTGCAGGAGCACACTGAAAGAATTAGCTGAGTGCATTTGGGGCATTTGGGAAGATACAGTACAGGTATATATATATGAATCAGTAGCTAATGAACTTTTTGTAAAACAGCAAAACTTCAAAAACAATTTAAAACAGTATTTTTATCTTAGAAGAACTGTTTAGAACTATATTGCTATTGATAATACAGTCTGTAAGATTGTAAACTCAGAGACCATGAGTTTGGATAAGAATCCAAGTTAGTTAATAGTTTAGGTGAAAAAGACTTTTGTAAACTCTGAACCTTCCAACCTTTCAGAAAAGACAAGTAAAAAATTTATCACAGGACCATGATGAGGCTCTTTGCAAAAGGCCATTATCACAGAAGTTTCCCCCTTTTGTAAGACTTTGGGAAATGCAGACAATAGCATTTTCTTCCCACAAAAGAACTAGAAGATGTGACCACGAGAAAAAGGTATACAAGCCTAGTCTAGATATCTTGAGAAAGCTGTCTCATCAGATGTCATCTGCCCCAATTCTAAGAAGTTTTTACTTTCGGGTCACTATGTGGTATGCAGGTTCAGTCAGGGTTTCGTACTTTTCTTTTCTAGATGTGTCATGTAAACCCGAGTCTGTTCCCTGGGATTTGGTGGCACATGGATTGGTTAGCAGTTCCTGGGGAAGGCCTTTCCAGTGAGGTTGAAGGAAGAGTCGTTATGGAGGTGTCTTTTCCAACAGACAAAATCTCCAGGTTGCAAGGTGTGATGCTTAAAGTCATCATCTCTCAGGAGTGCACTGTGAAAAGATTGCTCTGCCAAAGCATTTTTTTAATTGAAACAATTAAGTCTTTACAATATTTAAGTATATCTCCTTATATCAACTGTGGGTCAAAAGAGACAGGGGCCAAATCGAGTGGACATCCTATGACTATCTGTGATTTTATGAGTTCCCAAGGGGGTGGACCTGAGATTTAGAAGGACCAGCAAGAGTCTCTACAAATTTTGTCAATTAAGTCTTAATAGTGCCATTAGTCAGTGTGGCTAACTCTGAGGATTGAGCATGTTATACACAATGAAAGTGTTGTAACACCAGCAAAACAACACAGAATTGTCAAAGCACCTGACTGGTAAAATATATTCCCCAATCACTATAAGGTTCAAGAGGGGTTACCCAAGTAGAGATAATCTTTTCTAACAGAACTTATCCAGGGAAGAGGCATTGGCCTATCTACCAGAGAAAACTTTGGTCCAATGAGAAAACTTCCAAACCATGACTAAAACCTAAGTACATCCATGAGATGGAGAAGCTGTGTAAAATCCATTTTTACAAACAGGTTTCCCTGGGTTGTACTTTGGACAGGTGAGAGAGGCAAAGTAGGCACTTTTTGCAGCCTTATTAACTTTTTCCCACCAATATTGGTTCATGAATGCTATCATTTTGTCAGTAGATAAATGGTTTAATGCATATACAGTTGAAATAGTGGGAATTTTAGAATGCCTGGTAGGGCTGGATTGGATTGGTCCAAACCAGAGTTCTCTTTTTATTGAGCCAACAATTATTTTATTTCCATTTTTTCCCCTTTCTGGGGCCAATTGTTGTATATCTCTTGTCAATTTTTCTAAAACTTATAGCTTGGGGAAACATCTCCTTGGACCGTGATAGGGGTTTGGCTATTGCTGTCCTTAAGAGCAACATTTTTGTTGGAAATATCAGTGAGGTTACTTTGGCATCCAGGATGTGGAATCTGGAATACCCAGGAAACTTAATACCCAGAGCAGCTGACAAGAATATGGCATCAAAACAATGTGTTGACATAGGAACCATTTTTAATATTGTTGCCATTGAAGGTAAGTACCTCTCATTGTTTCCATAATATTCCAAAGTCATGAACTACACCAAAGGCACACCAATTATTGGTATAAATGGTTGTAGTTTTGCCTTTGGCTAAAGTACAAGAAGCTTGAGTAAGGTTTTATAATTCAGCCTATTGGGCTGAAGTAGCTAAACTATAAAGGTGCCATCTTAATCACTTCAAAAGGAGTTATATAATAGCATACCCTATACAAGATTTACCATTTTTGTTCTTTAAGAACTGTCAGCAGGGATCCCTGGGTGGCGCAGCGGTTTGGCGCCTGCCTTTGGCCCAGGGCGCCATCCTGGAGACCCGGGATCGAATCCCATATCGGGCTCCCGGTGCATGGAGCCTGCTTCTCCCTCTGCCTGTGTCTCTGCCTCTCTCTCTCTCTCTCTCTCTCTCTGTGACTATCATAAATAAATAAATTAAAAAAAACTGTCAGCAAACCATGAAAAATCTGCATTGGTCGGAGGAGTTATTTATAAATTGTCATGAGGAGTCAAAAATTAACCTGTAAATATTAAGTAGGTGTGAGGAGTTTCATCTGGATCCAAATGTAGTCCTTGTTTTGAGATCTGATGCCTTTAGTAACATGAGTTGAGTAAACTGCAGTTGTTCTCTGAAGACTTTATGTCCTTTAAGGCCAAAAGTGAAACAGGTTGATGTGATCTTCCTGTAAAGAGGTTTGAGAAGGAGGAGCAGAGAAGCAAATTATCTGCATGTTGTAACAAAATAGAGCCTACAAAAATTTTTATTACAATTTAAATCAGTTTCTAAGGTTAGTGAAAAGTAAGAAGGACTTTATGTGAAGCCCTGAAGCATTACTGCACAGGTGTATTTCCATTCTTCCCAAGTGAAAACAAAAAGATATCAGCTACCCTTAATCAACTGGAATACTAAAAAGTCACTATGTAAGTGATTACAGTGAAAAATTTGCTTTCGGGGGTAATGGATATCAGTAGTGTTATGGGGCTTAGGGACAATGGGGTACTGAGGGATAACAATGTTATTTATTTACTATTCGGAGCTCCTAGACAGACCTCCATCCTCAGTCATTGGATTTTCTCACAAGTAAAATAGGAGTGTTACAGGGACTAATGTAGACCCTGAGCCTTGTAATCTAGTATGGGTTTGATGCCCTGAAGTTCTTCTTTACAACAAGCATTGATTAATTCTGGAGAGAGATTTTGAGTGATCTGTTTGAATCTTGGAGGTACACTGTCGATTCTGCCAATATCAGAAGGATATTGAGGAGTTTGCCCATTAAGAGGATGGTAGCTGGGATCCCTGGGTGGCGCAGCAGTTTGGTGCCCGCCTTTGGCCCAGGGCGTGATCCTGGAGACCCGGGATCGAATCCCACGTCGGGCTCCCGGTGCATGGAGCCTGCTTCTCCCTCTGCCTGTGTCTCTGCCTCTCTCTCTCTCTCTGTGACTATCATAAATAAATAAATAAATAAATAAATAAATAAATAAATAAATAAATAAATGGTAGCTGATCTAACAGGTATAAATGATTGGTGTCCTCAGATTCAGCTATAGCGCCATCAGAGATAGAGCATAGAAAAGATGCTGAAGGGTCATTTATTTCTCCTGGTTGGCTATTTTGGTAACTACTGTCAAATGATATAGTTGTTTCTCCCTTTTGAGAAAAATTCTGGGTGTGATAATTTTCTATGAAATATTGCCCCAATAAATGCATAGGGGTGAGGAACTAAGAAAAAACAGGCTGAGTATCCCTCAAAGGGTCTAGGCAGATGGGAATAGGTTAAGAAACAGCAATCTGGGGATGCCTGGGTGGCTCAGTGGTTGAGCGTCTACCTTGGGCTCAGGGCGTGATCACAGGATCCAGGATCAAGTCACACATCAGGCTCCCTGCAGGGATCCTGCTTCTCTCTCTGCCTATGTCTCTGCCTCTCTCTCTCTCTCGCTCTCTCTCTCTGTCTCAAATAAATAAATAAATAAATAAATAAATAAATAAATAAATAAATAAATAAATCTTTAAAAAAAGAGGCAGGTATCTGTTAAGATTTATTAGATACCACCACTATTTGAACCATTTAACTACTCTAAGATAGGGACTGCTTTATAGCATGGGGGTTAAGCACCAAAAGTGTAGCTATAGTGTCAATAAGGACAAAGAGAGAGATTCATTCCCAATCTAGAGAGTGATTTTTTCTAAGCCGTTTAAGAAGGAAGATTGGGAGGAATACCAGTAGTTCCACAAAGCCCTATCACTGGGAATTTGGAGGATATTGGAAAGGTTGATTAGAGGGCTCAAGGTGCCTGGAGCACTTAAATTTGTAACAATCTTTTCTTTTTTAAAACGTCCTGGTTCTATCCAATAATAACATAAAATAAAAGGCTTTGGTTTTGTTTGGGGGCTTTCATTTGCTGAAGTTAAAAATTGAGAATTTTAATGGTCTTTCTTTGGGTGACTCAAACAGGATGTACACGAGCAGGCCTTTTTAACCAAAAGAGAGTAATCCTGATTTGTCCCATTAATGAACATAGAGGTAAAATGCTACCCAAGTGGTTTTAACATCTAAAGAAGACCAGACTTTTCTTTAAAAGACATTTTGGAGTTGACTATAATAGTCATGAACAGGTTCATGAGACTCTTAGTGTGCAAGCCTGAATTTTGTTCCAATTAGCAGGCTTATAAAAGGCTACTGTAACTGTTCTGTGAAGATTTCCAGTGAGTGATCTAGCATCTTTCCAAAAGTTAGGGGATTGTCTTAAAACCTTTCAGGATGTTCCCTTCTGGCTAGCTTCATCCAATGTTCGGCCTGGTCTTCACAACAACATGTGGACTAATTGATATAAATCTTAGATATGAAGTTAATAAGCTGAAATAGCTACACCAAAAATTTTTAGCAAACCTACTGGGGCCCTTAATCACTGTAACAAACTCTTTAAATATGGTTTGCAATTCAGGCTTATTCCAGGGAACATAAGAAAATTGATAAATATTTAAATGTTTAAAAGATTTAATTTAAAGAGGCAGATTTCAGTAGATGCAGGAGAGGAGTGGGGAATGATTCAGAGGACAAGGAAAGTTTGGCAGAGAGAATAGAGAAAATGGTGCAAGAGGCTGGGCCTGAGCATGAGGTGGCCACATGTTTACAGACAAAGAAAACTGGGGAAGAAAAAAGAAGCCTCAGAAGTCATTTTCACTTCTTTCAATTGCTTTCCTCAGTTAATTTAGAAATAGTATTTTGTAGAAGAAATTTAAATTCCTGAAAACATCTGGAAGCCTCAAAGTATTACTGAAAATCAGCATCCCGTGCAGCTTTATTTTTTTCCCTTTTCTCATGAGATGCCATGTTTTTTCTTTTCTTTTTAAGGTTATAAATTCCTTCCTTACTTATTTCTTTTTTTACATTTTTATTTTTTTTAATTTTTTTTATTTATTTATGATAGTCACGGAGAGAGAGAGAGAGGCAGAGACATAGGCAGAGGGAGAAGCAGGCTCCATGCACCGGAAGCCCGATGTGGGATTCGATCCCGGGTCTCCAGGATCGCGCCCTGAGCCAAAGGCAGGCGCCAAACCGCTGCACCACCCAGGGATCCCTCTTTTTTTACATTTTTAAAATTTAAATTCAATTTGCCAACATACAGTGTAACACCCAGTGCTCATCCCATCAAGTGCCCTCCTTAATGCCCATCATCCAGTTACCCCTCCCTCCACCCACCTCCCCTTCGGCAATACTTTGTTTACTTCCCAGAGTTAGGAGTCTCTCATGCTTTCTCTCCCTCTCTAATTTTTCCCACTCGGTTCCTCTCCTTTCCCTTATATGTTTCTTATATTCCACATATGAGTGAAACCACATAATTGTCCTTCTCTGACTGACTTATTTCACTCAGCATAATACCCTCCAGTTTCATCCATGTTGAAGCAAATGGTGGGCATTTGTCTCTTCTGATGGCTGAGTAATATTCCTTGTATATATACCACATCTTCTTTATCCATTCATCTGTCGAAGGACATTGTGACTCCTTCCACAGTTTGGCTATTGTGGACATTGGAGTTCAGGTGTCCCAGTGTTTCACTACATCAAGATCTTTGGGGTAAATACCCAGTAGTGCAATTGCTGGGTCGTAGGGTAAATCTATTTTTAACTTATAGAGGAACCTCTACACTATTTTCCAGAGTAGCTGTACCACTTTGCATTCCCACCAACAGTGCAATAGGGTTCCCCTTTCTCCACATCCTCTCCAACATTTGCTGTTTCCTGTCTTGTTAATTTTCGCCATTCTCACTGGTGTGAAGTGGTATCTCATTGTGATTTTGATTTGTGTTTCCCTGATGGCAAGTGATACGGAGCATTTTCTCAAGTGCTTGTTGGCCACGTGTATGTATTCTTTGGTGAAATGTCTGTTCATATATTCTGCCCATTTCATGACTGGGTTTTTTGTTTCTTGACTGTTGAGATTGATAAGTTCTTTATAGATCTTGGATACTAGCCTTTTATCTGATATGTCATTTAAAAATATATTCTACTATTCTGTAAGTCGTCTTTTAGTTTTGTTGACTGTTTCTTTTGCTGTGTAGAAGCTTTTTATCTTGATTAAGTCCCAATAGTTCATTTTTGCTTTTCTTTATCTTGCCTTCATAGATGTATCTTGCAAGAAGTTACTGTGACCTGGTTCAAAAGGTTGTTACCTTGTTCTCCTGTAGGATTTTTATGGATTCTTGTCTCACATTTAGATCCATTTTGAGTTTATCTTTGTGTATGGTGTGAGAGAATGGTCAATACAATGCAATGCATTGATTCTTCTGCACATGGCTGTCCAATTTGCCCAACATTATTTATTGAAGAGACAGTCTTTTGTTCATTGGATATTCTTTCCTGCTTTGTCGAATATTAGTTGACCATAGAGTTGAATGCCCATTTCTGAGTTCTCTATTCTGTTCCATTGATCTATGTGTCTGTTTTTGTGCCAGTACCATACTGTATTGATGATGAGAGCTATCTAATACAGATTGAGGTTAGGCATTGTGATGCCTCCAACATTGGTTTTCCTTTTCAATATTCCTCTGGCTATTCGGGGTCTCTTCTAATTACATACAAATCATAAGATTACTTGTTCCAACTCTGTGAAGAAACTCCATAGTATTTGGATAGGGATTGCATTGACCCTATAAATTGCCCTGGGTAGCATAGATATTTTCACAATATTTATTCTCCCAATCCATAAGTATGGAATATTTTTCCATCTCTTTGTGTCTTCCTCAATTTCTTTCAGAAGCATTCTGTAGTTTTTAGGATATAGATATTTTACCTTTTTGTTCAGATGATTTCACATTCTCCTGCCACATTGCCGAATTGCTGTATGAGTTCTAGCAATCTTGGGGTGGAGTCTTTTGGGTTTTTATGTACAGTATTATATAATCTGTGAAGTAGGAGAATGTTACTTCTTCTTTGCCAATTTGAATGCCTTTTATTTCTTTTTGTGGTCTGATTGCTGAGGCTAGGACTTCTAGTGCTATGTTGAATAGCAGTGGTGAGAGTGGACATCCCTGTCGTGTTTCTGATCTTAGGGGAAGGATCTCAGTTTTTCCCCATTGAGAATGATATTTGTTGTGGGCTTTTCGTAGATGGCTTTTAAGATGCTGAGGAATGTTCCCTCTATCCCTACACTCTGAAGAGTTTTGATCAGGAATTGATGCTGTATTTTGTCAAATGCTTTCTCTGCATCTATTGAGAGGATCATAGGGTTCTTGTTTTTTCTCTTGTTGATGTTATCTATCATGATGATTGTTTTATGAGTATTGAACCATCCTTGAATCCTGGTAATAAATCCCATTTTGTCATGGTGAATAATCTTAATGTACTGTTGGATTCTATTGGCTAGTATTTTGGTGAGAATTTTTGCATCTGTGTTCATCAGGGATATTGATCTGTAATTCTCCTTTTTTGGTGAGGTCTTTCTCTGGTTTTGGGATCAAGGTAATGCTGGCCTCATAAAATGAGTTTGGAAGTATTCCGTCCCTTTCTATCCTTTGGAACAGCTTTAGTAGAATAGGTATTATTTCATCTTTAAATGTTTGATAGAATTCCCCCTGGGAAGCCATCTGGCCCTAGACTTTTGTATCTTGGGAGGTTTTTGATGACTGCTTCAATTTCCTCACTGGTTATTTGCCTGTTAAAGTTTTCTGTTTCTTCCTGTTCCAGTTTTGGTAATTTGTGGTTTTCCAGAAATGCATCCATTTCTTCTAGATTGCCTAATTTGTTGACATATAATTGCTCATAATAGGTTTTCAAAATCGTTTGTATTTCCTTGATATTGGTTGTGATCTCTCCTCTTTCATTCATGATTTTATTACTAGGAGTCTTTTCTCTCTTTCTTTTTAATAAGGCTGGCTGGGGTTTTATCTGTCTTATTAATTCTGTCAAAGAACCAGCTCCTGGTTTTGTTGATCTATTCTACAGTTTTTCTGGTTTCTATTTGATTGAGTTATTCCCTAATCATTATCATCACTCTTCTTCTGCTTCATTTAGGCTTTATTTGCTTTTCTTTCTCCAATTCCTTTAGGTGCAAGGCTATCTTGTGTATTTGAGTTTTTTCCAATTTTTTGAGGGATGCTTGTATTGCAATGTATTTCCCTCTTAGGACCACTTTTGATGTATCTCAAAAATTTTGAGCAGTTGTATTTTCATTTTCATTAGTTTCCATGAATCTTTTTATTCTTCTCTAATTTCCTGCTTGATCCATTCATCTTTTTGTAGGATGTACTTATATCCCCATGTGTTTGAGTTTCTTCCAAATTTCTTCTTCTGATTGAGTACTAATTTCAAAGCATTGTCATCTGAAAATATACAGGGGACAACTTCAATTTTTGATATCAGTTGAGTCCTGATTTGTGAACCAGTATGTGGTCTATTCTGGAGAAAGTTCCATGTGCACTTGAGAAGAATGTGTATTCACGTGCATTCGGATGGAAAGTTCTGTAAATATCTGTGAAATCCATCTGGTTCAGTGCATCACTTATGGCCCTTCTTTCTTTGGTGATATTGTGCTTAGAATATCTGTCATTTGCAGAAAGTGCCGTGTTGAAGTCTCCTACTATTACTTTATTATTATCTAAGCATGTCTTTACTTTGGTTATTAATTGATTGATATACTTGGCAGCTCCCACATTAGGGTCATAAATATTCATGATTGTGAGGTCCTCTTGTTGGATAGAACCTTTAATTATGACATAGTTTCCCTCTTCGTCTCTTACTACAGTCTTTGGGATAAACTCTAATTTATCTGATATGAAGATTGCTACCTCAGCTTTCTTTTGAGGACCATTTGAATGGTAAATGGTTCTCTCCCCCTCTTCATTTTCAGGCTGGAGGTGTCCTTATGTATAAAATGAGTCTCTTGTAGACAGCAAACAGATGGGTCTTGTTTTTTTATCCAGTCTGAAACCCTGCGTCTTTTGATGGGATCATTAATCCCATTCACGTTCAGAGTAACTATTGAAAGATATGAATTTAGTGTCGTCATATTACCTATACAGTCCCTGTTTTGTGGATTGTTTCTTCAGGTTCACTCTTTCTTTTACAGGGTTCTGCTTTATATTTCTTGTATATCCAGTTTTGTAGTCATGTATTCTTTCAGTTTCTGCCTATCCTGGAAGCTCTTTATTCTGAATGACAGCCTTGCTGGATAACGTATTCTTGGCTGTATGTTCTTCTCATTTAGTACCTTGTCTGTATCCTACCACCCCTTTCTGGCCTCCCAGGTCTTTGTGGAGAGGTCCGCTGTTAATCTGATATTTCTCCCCATATAAGTTAAGAATCTCTTTTCTCTCACTGCTTTAAGGGTTTTCTCTTTATCTTTGGAATTTGCAAATTTCACTATTAAATGTGTTACTGAATGATTTTTATTGAGTTTTTGAGGGGTCCTCTCCATCTGTTGGATCTGAATGCCTGTTTCCTTGCCCAGATTAGGGATTTTCTCAGCTATGATTTGTTTAAATATACTTTGTGGTTGTCTCTCTCTCTCAGCCTCTTCTGGAATCCCAATTATATGTAAATTCTTCCTTCTCAAGCTATCATTTATTTCCCTAAGCCTTTCCTCATGGGCTCTTAATTGTTTTTCTCTTTTTTCCTCAGCTTCCTTCTTATCATCAACTTGTCTTCTATGTCACTCACTCTCTCTTCCACCTCATTAACCATAGCAGTTAGGACATCCAGTTTGGATTGCATCTCAATTAATTGATTTTTTTATTTCAGCCTTAGATCTCAATTCCGCAGTAACAAAGTCTCTAGAGTCCCTTACGCTTATTTTCAAAGCCACCAGTTGCTTTATAATTGTACTTCTGAATTGACCTTCTGACATCATATTGAAGTCCAAATTCTCTAACTCCATGGCAGAGAAAGAGTACTGTTTCTGGTTCTTTCTTTTGTGAATTCTTCCTTCTAGTCATTTTTCCAGTGCAGAGTGGCTATATGTGCATGCTGAGTCAAAAATATCAACCAGGACCTAAGTAAAAATCAACCCTAGATGATTCTGAAGAGGTCAGAGACCAGAAATTAAAAGAAAAAGAAGAACAGAACAAAATAAAGGGATCACTAAAATGAAAAACAAATTTTAAAACAATGTCATAGAAATAAAAAGCCAAAAACAAAGAAAAAAACGAAAAGAAAATAAAAAAAGGGGTGGGGTGGTGGTGATGAGGAAGCGGCTGTGGAGAATGTAGTATCCCTCAGGAGACATAGAGGGTGATCCTGTTGGGTCTGAGTGTATTTTGTTCTGTATCTTAGAATATGCTCAATCCCAAATTTATATAAACCAGCAACACTTATATAAAGACCCAACATCGACCACAAAAACATAAACAAGATAAAAGAGGGGGGCAGAATGGGAATGAAGAGAGAATATAATCTCACAGAATGAACCAACATGGTGTTCCTCTTAGTTCTGGGTGTATTTTGGTTGTGTGTTAGAAGGTACTAACTTCCACCATTGTAAGACAAAATGGGAAAGAGAAAACAAAAAACAAAAACTGATATCACAGTTTGGCTATTGTGGACATGGCTGCTAGAAACATCGGGGTGCAGGTGCCCCGGCGTTTCATTGCATCTGAATCTTCGGGGTAAATCCCTAACAGTGCAATTGCTGGGTCGTAGGGAATGGATAAAGAAGATGTGGTTTATGTATACAATGGAATATTACTCAGCCATTAGAAACAACAAATACCCACCATTTGCTTCAACGTGGATGGAAATGGAGGGTATTATGCTGAGTGAAGTAAGTCAATCGGAGAAGGACAAACAGTGTATGTTCTCACTCATTTGGGGAATATGAATAATAGTGAAGGGGAATATAAGGGAAGGGAGAAGAAATGTGTGGGAGATATCAGAAAGGGACACAGAACATAAAGACTTCTAACTCTGGGAAATGAACTAGGGGTGGTGGAAGGGGAGGAGGGCGGGGGGTGGGGGTGAATGGGTGACGGGCACGGAGGGGGACACCTGACGGGATGAGCACTGGGTGTTATTCTGTATGTTGGTAAATTGAACACCAATAAAAATTAATTTATAAAAAAAAAAACTGATATCACATGTATCTTCCAAAATTAAATTGAATATGTTGAAGGGAATCCAGAAGTGAAAAATATATCTAAGAAATGTAATTGTAGAAATATGAAAGTCAAAAAGGAAAAAACTTAAAAATGGACAGTTGGTCAAATATTGAAGTTAAGGTGGAAAAAGAGAAAAAATGTTGGAAATCTTTAGCCTGACATAAAAATGATTCCTAATGAAAAAATGTTAAAAAGGACCTGCCTGTTCTATATACTATTTTCCCTCAGTCCTGGAATTTTCCAGTGCTGCTTGTTCAGTAAAATTGCTTTTCCCTTGTTCTTCTGGCAGTTCTTCAGGGCGGGGCGGGGCACTGATTTTGAAGTATCTGAGCCTGGGTGGAGTTGGCCCACCCCTTGCCAGGTGCTGGGCTCAGTATGAGCTGTTTGTCCTGTGAGGCATTTGTTCCCTAGAGGCCCCGCCTCTCTCAGGCACAAGGTGAAACAAAGAGAAAAAAAATGGCAGCGCCCAGATTTCCATCTCTCCAGTTGAGCTGCCTGCAAGTAAGTAACCAGTCTTCCAGTCCACACTGGCCTAGATGCTCCTGGGGGTAGGCACGGGTGCACTAATATGCACAGCTTGCACGGCACCTAGTGGCAGGAGATATCTTTATTTCCTCTTCCCTCCTGGGATCTTTTTTAAAGATTTTATTTACTCATGAGAGACACGGAGAGAAGGCAAAGACATAGAGGGAGAAACAGGTGCCTCGCAGGGGGCCCAATGTGGCACTCAGTCCTGTAACTCTGGGATCACGCCCTGAGCCAAAGACAGATGCTCAACCACTGAGCCATCCAGGAGTCCCTGGTCTACTAGGATCTTAAAGCCATATCCAAGAACTACAAAGATTCCTTACACTATGTATTTGTGGATGATAAGAAAGTTATAATAAGATGTATATTTGTCAATTAGTCTAATTAATTCTAATTGGTCTCTTCTATTGTTCAGTTTTAATATGGTTTTACTAACCAAGCCTATGTGATTTGTTTCTAAGATTCACAGGAGAATTCTAAGTAGTTATTTGCAAATCAGGGGCTAAGAAAAAAATTAAATTATAAAAAAAATTGAAGCCATTGAAAATACAATATATTTGCTTTCATCAATGTCCCTAGTCAGGAAAGTTCCTTTGTTATGCATAAGGTTATTCATTTGATGTAGTCCCAGTTATTTATTTTTGCTTTTGTTTACTGAGTTTTCGGTGTTTTATTCAAAAAATTATTGTCAAGACAAATATCGAGGAGATTTCTCCTTGTGTTTTCTTCTAGGAGTTTTATGGTTTTAGGTCTTACATTTAAGTATTTAATCTACTTTAAATTGATTATTTTGTATAATAATATACAGGTCCAATTTTATTCTTCTGCATGTGGATATTCAGTTTTCCTAGCACCATTTGAAGAGACTATCCTTTCCCCATTGTATATTCTTAACACCTTTGTTGAAAATTCATTGACCATATATGCTTGGGTTTATTTCCAGGCTTTCAGTTCTGTTCTATTGGTCCATGTGTCTATTTTTATACCACTACCATATAATTTTGATTAAATTTGTAATATAATTTGAGACCAGGAAATATGATGCTTCCAACTTTATTATTTTTCAAGATTGCTTTGGATATTTAGGTTCTTTTGTAGTTCCATACAAATTTTAGGTTTGTTCTATTTCTTTAAAAATGCCATTGGAGGGATCCCTGGGTGGCTCAGTGGCTTAGCGCCTGCCTCCGGCCCAGGGCGAGATCTTGGAGACCTGGGATTGAGTCCCACATCGGGCTCTCTGCATGGAGCCTGCTTGTCCCTCTGCCTGTATCTCTGCCTCTCTCTCTGTGTCTGTCTCTCATGAATAAATAAATAAAATATTTTGGGATCACTGGGTGACGCAGCGGTTTGGTGCCTGCCTTTGGCCCAGGGCGCGATCCTGGAGACCCGGGATCGTGTCCCACGTCGGGCTCCCGGTGCATGGAGCCTGCTTCTCCCTCTGCCTATGTCTCTGCCTCTCTCTCTCTGTGTGTGTGACTATCATAAATAAAATTAAAAAAATTAAAAAGAATAAATAAAATATTTAAAAATAATAAAAAATTTCAAAAATAAAAATGCCATTGGAATGTTGTTATGGATTGCATTAAAACTATAGATTACTTTGGGTAGTATGGGCATTGTAACAGTATTCTTCCATTGCATAAACATGGGGTACCTTCTTCAGTTTCCTTCATCAGTGTTTGAGTTTTCAGTGTACAATGGTTACATTTATTCCTAAGTATTTTATTCTTTGTGATGCTACTGTAATTGAGATTGTTTTATTGATTTCATTTTTGGATAGATCACTTTTGGTGTAAAGAAATGCAACTGACTTTTGACCATTGACTTTGTATCCCCCAACTTTACTGTATTTGCTTATTAGTTCTAAGAGGTTTTTTTTTTTTTTAATGAAGTCTTTAGGGTTTTCTACATATAGGGTCATGTCATCCACAAACAGATAATTTTACTTCTTTACAGAATTGGATGCCTTTATTTCCTTTTGTTGTTTAATTGCTCTTACTAGTACTTCTAGTACTATGGTGAATAGAAGTGGTGAAAATGGGCATCCTTGCCTTGTAACCAGATCTTAGATACACTGATTATGTTATTTATGGGACTTTCATAAATAGCCTTTACTTTGTTGAGGTAAGTTCCTTCCATATCCATTTTGTTGGGACTTTTTATCATGGATGACTGCTGAAATTTTTCAAATGCTTTTTCTACATCTATTGAGATTGTCATATAATTTTTATGTTTTATTTTATTAATTGGATGTGTCACATGAATTGATTTGCATATGTTAAGCCAACCTTGCATCTCAGGATTAAACCTCACTTGGTAATGGTGTATATTTTTAATGTGCTGTTGAATTTGGTTTGCTGGTATTTTATTGAGGATTTTTGCATCTATGTTCATCAGAGTTATTGGCCTGTAATTTTATTGTACTGTCTTTTTCTGACTTTAGTATCAGAGTGATGCTGGCCTCATACAATGAGCTTGGAAGTATTCCCTTTACTGTTTTTTGGAAGGGTTTGAGAAGAATTGGTACTAATTCTTTTGATGTGTGTTAGATTTCAGTTGTGAAGCCATGTAATCCTGGGATTTTCTTTGTTGGGAGGGTTTTTTTTTAAATTTTATTTATGATAGTCACAGAGAGGGAGAGAGAGAGGCAGAGACACAGGCAGATGGAGAAGCAGGCTCCATGCACCGGGAGCCCGATGTGGGATTCGATCCCAAGCCTCCAGGATCGCGCCCCGGGCCAAAGGCAGGCGCCAAACCGCTGCGCCACCCAGGGATCCCGGGAGGGTTTTTTTTTTTTAATTTCTACTTCTATCTTTTGTTTGTTATTGGTCTGTTCAGGCTTTCTATTTCTTCTTGATTCAGTCTTATTAAGTTCTATGTTTCCAGAAATTTGTCCATTTCTTCTATGTTATGTAATTTGTTGACATATAATTATTCATAACAGTCCCTTATGGTCATTTTTCTTTCTCAGGCACCCACTACAATGTCTCCTCTTTCATGTCTGTTTTTGTTTAATTGAGAATTCTGTTTTTGTTCCTAGTCTGTTTTGCTCATTTTTTAAAGAAACACAAATCTTATTTTTGTTGATTTTTTTCCTTTTTTTCCATTCTCTATCTGATTTTCCTTTCTTCTTCTAAGTTTGGGCTTTGTTTGTTCTTATTTTCTATTTCCTTGAGATATAAAGTTGGGCTGTTTATATGATATCTTTCTTTTTTTAATGTAGGCATTTATCACTGTAAAATTCTCCCTTTCTACTGTTTTTTGCTGCATCTCATAAATTTTGGTGTGCTGTATTTTGGGTTGTCTCAATTTATTATTTAATTTCCCTTTTGATTTCCTATTTGATCCACAGATTTTTCAAATGTATGTGATTTAGTTTCATGTATTTGAATTTTTCCACTTTCTTACTGTTATTGACTTCTAGTTTCATTCCACTGTGGTTGGAAAGATACTTGGTATGACTTTGATCTTAAATTTATTAAGAGTTGTTTCATGATATCTATCCTGGAGATGTTTTTTTTTTCCTGGAGATGTTTTATGTGCATTTCAGAAGAATGTGTATTCTATTGTTATGTGAAATATTCTGTATCTGTTAGGTAACATTTGGTGTTAAGTCGGCTGTTTCTTATTCATTTTCTGTCTAGATATTATAAGTATTATTGAAATGAGCACTGGGTGTTATGCTATATGTTGGCAAATTGAGCTCCAATTAAAAGTAATAAGAAAGAAAGAAAGGAAGAAAGAAAGAAAGAAAAGAAAGAAAGAAAGAAAGAAAGAAAGAAAGAAAAACAGAAAAGTGGTATTTAAATCTCCTACAATTATTGCATTTCTGTTGACTTCTCCTTTCAGATATATCAGTATTTGCTTTATATACTTAGATGCTGATGTTTGGTAAATATGTATTTGCCTTTGTTATATCTTCTTGTTGAATTGATTTTTTTATCATTATGTATTGACCTTTATTTCTAGATACAGTTTTTGACTTAAAGTCTACTTTGTCTTTCTAGATATGATTTTTGACTCAGAGTCTACTTTGTCTAAGTATAGCCTCTCCTGATCTATTTTGGTTACTTATTATTTTCGTGAAATATTTATTTGCTTCCATTTACCTTTGGCCTATGCATGTCCTTGAATCTACAGTTTCTTATAGACATAACATAGTTGGGTCTTGTTTTTTTTTTATCTATTCAGCCATTCTATATCTTTTTATTGGGGACTATACTCCATTTACATTTAATGTAATTATTGATAGGGAAGGGTTTACTATCACCATTTTGTTACCTGTTGTTGTTTGTCCTGTCATTATTCCTCTTTTTTTCTCTTACTATCTTTCTTTGTGTTTTGTTGTTGTTATTGTATTGATAGGTTTTGATTCATTTCTTTTTTTCTTTGTGCAACTTCTATAGATATTTTCTTTGTGGATACCAAGGTACAGTAATAGATATTTTAATTGTTCATGACAGTTAGGAACATATTTCTGTGATTTTTCTATTCCAGAAACTGGTTTGGCAGGTGAAAAGGAGGGAAGTATTGGGAACTCTATGTTGCTTTGAGAGAGAAAATGTACTGACAAGCTTTTCTGTGAATTCTTTGTTCTCAATATTTCATTTTTAACTGAAGTAGTCACATCACACAATTTCAACTGAATCATAAACAAGATCAAATGGGAAAGAAGAAGAGACCTGGAGGAGCTGAGGTGTAATTATTCTGTTAGTTATTCCCCTTTCTATCTGAGGTTTCTAAGTAATTACAGAAGGTCACCCATTCTAATTTTTCTTCATCTTGCCAGTAAAAAAACATGCAGAAATTTATTGAATAGTTCCATGTCATATTGGAAAGTGGGAAGTCTAGATCAAATGTTTGCATAGTGGAATCTAGGGGTTCCTGAGACTCTTTTAAGTCTGTGAGTCCAAATCAGTTTATATACTTATATTAAGACACTTGCTTTTTCCACACTCATTTTTTACAAGTATATACTATTTCCTAAAGGCTATATTATTTATGACATTATTATTCTGACAGTAATTGATATTTTCTTGTGTATAGGGCATAAATATGAGTATGTTCATATATATACAAATGACTCCATTTGTTCTCATTACTTCTATTGTTTTCATACTGGCTATCTATACTTTACCTGCAATATTCTCTGTAATCTTATTATTTACCAAATACCTACTTTAAAATTCTACAGGTTCCTTAATGCCTTTGTGGAGACACATAATGTACATTTTATTTTTTGTGTGTGTTTTACACTTACAGCTCATAATTTTTTTCAAAAACTTCTAAATGTTTACATTTTATCTAAAACTTATTTTAGATTTTAATAATATTCTGTACTAAAAGTTTTACTTCTGTTTTTCCTATATTAAGAGATGGATCATTGGATTACAATTGGTGAAATAGAAGAAGAATCACTTTTTTTTTGAAGAATCATTTTTTAAAAAAGATTTATCATTTGAGAAGCAGGAAGATGAGCAGAGATAGAAGGAGAAGCAGACTCCCCGCAGAGCAGGCAGCCCAATGGTGGGCTTTATCCCAGGACTCTAGGATCACGACCTGAGCCAAAGGCAGACACTTAACCAACTGAGCCAACCAGGTGCCCCAAAGAATCACTTTCTAAATTCTTAACTGCTCCAACCATTTCTAAAGATGCTCAAAATCATTTTCACCTTGAAGCAGACATCTTAGGAGGGTTTGTTGACTCAAGGAAGGGAGGACTATACTCCAAATATACTGGAAAACTGTAAATTAAAATATGATGAAAACTATTTCTCTTAGCATTATAGATGTTAATAATTCATCCTATTGTATCTCATGAGACATCATTTTAGATAGTTTAAATTTTTTTTAATTTAAATTCAACTTGCCAAAATATAGTATAACACCGAGTGCTCATCCCATCAAGTGCCCTCCTTAATGCTCATCACCCAGTAACCCCATTCCCTCACCCTCATACCCCTCTGCAATCCTTTATTTGTTTCCCAGAGCTAGGAGCCTCTCATGGTTTGTCTTTCTTTCTAATTTTAACCCACTCAGTTTGCCTCACTTCCCTTATGGTCCCTTTCACTGTTTCTTATATTCCACGTGTGAGTGAAACCATACGATACTTATCTTTCTCCGACGGATTTATTTCACTCAGCATAATACCCTCCAGTTCCATTCACATCGATGTAAATTATGGATATTTATCCTTTTCTGATGGCTGAGTAATACTCCATTCTCTCTCTCTCTCTCTCTCTCTCTCTCTCTCTATATATATATATATATATATATATATATATGAACAAAGAGGATGTGATATATATATATATATATATATCACATCCTCTTTGTTCATCTCTCGAAGGACATAATGGCTCCTTCCACAGTTTGGCTATTGTGGACATTGCTGCTATGGACATTAGGGTGCAGGAATCCCATTGTTTCATTACATCTATATATTTGGGGTAAATACCCAGTAGTGCAATTGCTGGGTCAAAGTGTAGCTCTATTTTTAACTTCTTGAGGAAAATCTACATTGTTTTCCAGAGTGGCTGCACTGGCTTGCATTCCTACCAACAGGGCAAGAGGGTTCCCCTTTCTCTATATCCTCACCAAAATTTGTTGTTTCCTGTCTTGTTAAATTTAGCCATTCTCACCAGTTTAAAGTGATATATCATTGTGATTTTGATTTGTATTTCCCTGATGACAAGTAATGTGGAGCATTTTTTCATGTGCTTGTTGGCCATGTGTAGGTCTTCTTTGAAGAAATAAATGTCTGTTCATGTCTTCTGCCCATTTCTTTTTTTTTAATTTTTTATTTATTTATTTAGTCACAGAGAGAGAGAGAGAGAGGGGCAGAGACACAGGCAGAGGGAGAAGCAGGCTCCATGCACCGGGAGCCCGACGTGGGATTCAATCCCGGGTCTCCAGGATCGCGCCCTGGGCCAAAGGCAGGCGCCAAACCGCTGCGCCACCCAGGGATCCCCTTCTGCCCATTTCTTAACTGGATTGTTTGATTGGTGGGGCTTGGGATTGATAAATTCTTTATAAATCTTGGATATTGGTCTATAATTCTCCTTATCAATGGAGTCTTTGGTTTTGGGATGAAAGGTAATGCTGGCCTCATAGAAAGAGTTTGGAAGTATTCCATTTATATCCTTTGAAATAACTTTAGTAGAATAGGTATTATTTCTTCTTTAAATGTTTGGTAGAGTTCCCTTGGGAAGCCATCTGGCCTTAGACTTTTGTTTCTTGGGAGATTTTTGATGACTGCTTTAATTTTATTGTTGGTTATTGGCCTGTTACAGTTTTCTATTTCTTCCTGTTTCAGTTTTGGTAATTTATAGGTTCCAGGAATGCATCCATTTCTCCCAGATTACCTAATGTGTTGGCATATAGCTGCTCATAATACATTCTTAAAATTATTTGTATTTCCTTAGTATTGTTTGTGATGTCCCCTCTTTCCTTCATGCTTTTATTAATCTGAGTATTTTCTCTCTTTTTTTAAAAATAAGTCTGCCTAAGGGTTTATCTGTCTTATTAATTCTCTCAAAGAACCAGTTCCTGGTTTCATTGATCTGTTCTACAGAGCTTCTGGTCTCTATTTCATTGAGTTCTACCCTAATCATTATTATTTCTCTTCTTCTGCTGGGTTTGGCTTTATGGGTTGTTCTTTCTACAGTTCCTTAAGGCATAAGGTAAGTTTTTATATTTGAGATTTTTCTACTTTTTTGAGGGCAGCTTGTTTTGAGATGTATTTCCCCCCTTAGGACCACCTTGGCAGTATCCCAAAGATTTTGAACAGTTGTGCTTTCATTTTCATTAGTTTCCATGAAACTTTTTAATTCTTATGTAAATTCCTGGTTGACCCACTCATTTTTTTTTATTTATGAGAGAGAGAGAGAGAGAGAGAGAGAGAGAGAGAGAGGCAGAGACATAGGCAGAGGGAGAAGCAGGCTCCATGCACCGGGAGCCCGTCGTGGGATTTGATCCCGGGTCTCCAGGATCGCGCCCTGGGCCAAAGGCAGGCGCCAAACCGCTGCGCCACCCAGGGATCCCGACCCACTCATTTTTAAACAGGGTGGTCTTTGACCTCCAAGTGTTTGAGTTCTTTCAAAATTTCTTCTTGGGATTGAGTTCTAGTTTGAAAGCATTGTGGTCTGAAAATATGCAGAGAAAATCCCAGTCTTTTTGTACTGGTTGAGACCTGATTTGTGACTCAATATGTGGTCTATTCTGGAGAAAGACCCACATGCACTGGAGAAGAATGTGTATTCTGTTGCATTAGAATGTTCTGTATATGTCTGTGAAGTCCATTTGGTCCAGTGTGTCATTCAAAGCCCTGCTTAAAAGGTCTGTCCTTTACTGAGAGTAGAATGTTGAAGTATAGTATTCTACTATTTTTTGTATATTTTTTATTGGAGTTAGATTTGCCAACATATATCATTACACCCGGTGCTCATCCCGTCAAGTGCCCCCCTCAGTGCCCTTCACCCAGTCACCCCATCCCTCCGCCCACCTCCCTTTCCACTACCCCTTGCTCATTTCCCAGAATTAGATCTCATTTCTGCAGTAGGAGATTCTCTCGCATCATTTATGCTTTTTCCAAGACTCATTGGTAATTTTATAATTGTAATCCTAAATTCTGTCTCCATCATATTCTTACTTAAATCCATATCCATTAAATCTATGGCAGAGATTATTACCTCTGATACTTTCTTTTGCGGTGAATTTTTCCTTGTAGTCATTTTGTCCAGTGCGGAATGCCTATATGAGTAAACAGAGTCAAAAATATCAACCATGACCCAAACAAAATACACAGTAGAAAATTCTGAAGAGGTCAAGGACCAGAAAAATAAATGAAAGAAGACAACGAAAATGAAAAACAAATTAAAATGGATGGGGGAGGAAATGTTGGAGAGAGAATATAATCTCACAGAGTAGACCAACACAGCAATCCACTTGGTTCTGAGTGTACTTTGGTTTATATGTTAGAAGGTACTAAATTCCAAAATTATAAACAAAACAAAGCAAAACAATATATACACAAAAATTAAATTGAGAGAGGAGGGGCAAGATGGTGGAAGAGTAGGGTCCCCAAATCACCTGTCCCCAACAAATTACCTAGATAACCTTCAAATCATCCTGAAAATCTACGAATTCGGGCTGAGATTTAAAGAGAGACCAGCTGGAACGCTACAGTGAGAAGAGTTCGCGCTTCTATCAAGGTAGGAAGACGGGGAAAAAGAAATAAAGGAACAAAAGGCCTCCGAGGGGGAGGGGCCCCGCGAGGAGCCGGGCTGAGGCCGGGGCGAGTGTCCCCAGGACAGGAGAGCCCCGTCCCGGAGAAGCAGGAGCTGCACCAACCTTCCCGGGCGGGCGGAAAGGGGCTCGCAGGGAGTTGGAGCAGGACCCAGGAGGGCGGGGATGCCCTCGGGCTCCCTGGGACACTAACAGACACCTGCGAGCGCAGGGGAGTGCTCCGAGCTCCCTAAGGGCTGCAGCGCACACGGCGGGACCCGGAGCAGCTCGGAGGGGCTCGGGAGCGGCTCCAGGGAGGGAGCTACGGGGCGGGAGCGCGAATCCAACAGCGCAGGCCGGGAGCACAGGGCGCCGGGACACAGCCCAGGATCCGGCCTCCCCCCGGGACAGGCAGAGGCCGGGAGGGTCCAGGACAGCAAGGACGCTCCTGCCCGAGCTGAGCAGATCAGCGGCCCCGCCCTGGAGCCTCCAGGCCCTGCAGACGGAGAGCCAGAGCCCCGAGCCCCGTAGTTCCTGCGGAGGCTGAATCCAGGCTTCCAGAGTTGCCATAGCAACTGCGGCTGTTCCTCCTGAGAACTCACGGGGTAAACAACCCCCGCTGAGCCCTACAGCAGGCAGGGGCAGAGCAGCTCCCCCAAGTGCTAACACCTGAAAATCAGCGCAACAGGCCCCTCCCCCAGAAGACCAGCTGGACGGACCAGTTCCAGGGGAAGTCAAGGGACTTAAAGTCTACAGATTCATAAAATACTCCCCCGTGTTTTTTGTTTTTTTTTTCTTTTTTCTTTTCTTTTTGATTTCTGATTGCTTCCCCCACCCCTTTTTTTCACCTTTCTTTCTTTTTCTTTCCCTTTTTCTTCTCTTTTTTCCTTTTTCTTTTCTTTTTCTTTTTTCTCTTTCTCTTTTCTTTCCTTCTCTCTCTTTCTCTCCTTTTCCCAATACAACTTGTTTTTGGCCACTCTGCACTAAGCAAAATGACTAGAAGGAAAACCTCACCTCAAAGGAAAGAATCAGAAACAGCCCTCTCTCCCACAGAGTTACAAAATCTGGATTACAATTCAATGTCAGAAAGCCAATTCAGAAGCACTATTATACAGCTACTGGTGGCTCTAGAAAAAAGCATTAAGGACTCACGAGACTTCATGACTGCAGAATTTAGATCCAATCAGGCAGAAATTAAAAATCAATTGAATGAGATGCAATCCAAACTAGAAGTCCTAACGATGAGGGTTAACGAGGTGGAAGAACGAGTGAGTGACATAGAAGACAAGTTAATGGCAAAGAGGGAAACTGAGGAAAAAAGAGACAGACAATAAAAAGACCATGAATACAGATTAAGGGAAATAAATGACAGCCTAAGGAAGAGAAACCTACGTTTAATTGGGGTTCCCGAGGGCGCCGAAAGGGACAGAGGGCCAGAATATGTATTTGAACAAATCCTAGCTGAAAACTTTCCCAATATGGGAAGGGAAACAGGCATTCAGATCCAGGAAATAGAGAGATTCCCCCCCTAAAATCAATAAAAACCGTTCAACACCTCGACATCTAATAGTGAAGCTTGCAAATTCCAAAGATAAAGAGAAGATCCTTAAAGCAGCAAGAGACAAGAAGTCCCTGACTTTCATGGGGAGGAATATTAGGGTAACAGCAGACCTCTCCACAGAGACGTGGCAGGCCAGAAAGGGCTGGGAGGATATATTCAGGGTCCTAAATGAGAAGAACATGCAACCAAGAATACTTTATTCAGCAAGGCTCTCATTCAAAATGGAAGGAGAGATAAAGAGCTTCCGAGACAGGCAGGAACTGAAAGAATATGTGACCTCCAAACCAGCTCTGCAAGAAATTTTAAGGGGGACTCTTAAAATTCCCCTTTAAGAAGAAGTTCAGTGGAACAATCCACAAAACCAAGGACTAAATAGATATCATGATGACACTAAACTCATATCTGTCAATAGTAACTCTGAACGTGAACGGGCTTAATGACCCCATCAAAAGGCGCAGGGTTTCAGACTGGATAAAAAAGCAGGACCCATCTATTTCCTGTCTACAAGAGACTCATTTTAGACAGAAGGACACCTACAACCTGAAAATAAAAGGTTGGAGAACCATTTACCATTCAAATGGTTCTCAAAAGAAAGCAGGGGTAGCCATCCTTATATCAGATAAACTAAAATTCACCCCGAAGACAGTAGTGAGAGACGAAGAGGGACACTATATCATACTTAAAGGATCTATCCAACAAGAGGACTTAAAAATCCTCAATATATATGCCCCGAATGTGGGAGCTGCCAAATACTTAAACGAATTATTAACCAAAGTGAAGAAATACTTAGATAATAATACACTTATACTTGGTGACTTCAATCTAGCTCTTTCTATACTTGATAGGTCTTCTAAACACAACATCTCCAAAGAAACGAGAGCTTTAAATGATACACTTGACCAGATAGATTTCACAGATATCTATAGAACTTTACATCCAAACTCAACTGAATACACATTCTTCTCAAGTGCACATGGAACTTTTTCCAGAATAGACCACATACTGGGTCACAAATCGGGTCTGAACCGATACCAAAAGATTGGGATCGTCCCCTGCATATTCTCAGACCATAACGCCTTGAAATTAGAACTCAATCACAAGAAGAAGTTTGGAAGGACCTCAAACACGTGGAGGTTAAGGACCATCCTGCTAAAAGATAAAAGGGTCAACCAGGAAATTAAGGAAGAATTAAAAAGATTCATGGAAACTAATGAGAATGAAGATACAACTGTTCAAAATCTTTGGGATGCAGCAAAAGCAGTCCTGAGGGGGAAATACATCGCAATACAAGCATCCATTCAAAAACTGGAAAGAACTCAAATACAAAAGCTAACCTTACACATAAAGGAGCTAGAGAAGAAGCAGCAAATCGACCCGACGCCCAGCAGAAGAGAGTTAATTAAAATTCAAGCAGAAATCAACGAAATTGAGACCAGAAGAACTGTGGAACAGATCAATAGAACCATGAATTGGTTCTTTGAAAGAATTAATAAGATAGATAAACCATTAGCCAACCTTATTAAAAAGAAGAGAGAGAAGACTCCAATTAATAAAATCATGAATGAGAAAGGAGAGATCACTACCAACACCAAGGAAATACAAACGATTTTAAAAACATATTATGAACAGCTCTACGCCAATAAATTAGGCAATCTAGAAGAAATGGACGCATTCCTGGAAAGCCACAAACTACCAAAACTGGAACAGGAAGAAATAGAAAACCTGAACAGGCCAATAACCAGGGAGGAAATTGAAGAAGTCATCAAAAACCTCCCAAGACACAAGAGTCCAGGGCCAGATGGCTTCCCAGGGGAATTCTCTCAAACATTTAAAGAAGAAATCATACCTATTCTACTAAAGCTGTTTGGAAAGATAGAAAGAGATGGAGTACTTCCAAATTCATTCTATGAGGCCAGCATCACCTTCATTCCAAAACCAGACAAAGACCCCACCAAAAAGGAGAATTACAGACCAATATCCCTGATGAACATGGATGCAAAAATTCTCAACAAGATACTAGCTAATAGGATCCAACAACACATTAAGAAAATTATTCACCATGACCAAGTAGGATTTATCCCCGGGAATGCAAGGCTGGTTCAACACTCGTAAAACAATCAATGCGATTCATCATATCAGCAAGAGAAAAACCAAGAACCATATGATCCTCTCATTGGATGCAGAGAAAGCATTTGACAAAATACAGCTTCCATTCCTGATCAAAACTCTTCAGAGTGTAGGGATAGAGGGAACTTTCCTCGATATCTTAAAAGCCATCTACGAAAAGCCCACAGCAAATATCGTTCTCAATGGGGAAGCACTGGGAGCCTTTCCCCTAAGATCAGGAACAAGACAGAGATGTCCACTCTCACCACTGCTATTCAACATAGTATTGGAAGTCCTAGCCTCAGCAATCAGACAACAAAAAGACATTAAAGGCATTCAAATTGGCAAAGAAGAAGTCAAACTCTCCCTCTTCGCCGATGACATGATACTCTACATAGAAAACCCAAAAGCCTCCACCCCAAGATTGCTAGAACTCATACAGCAATTTGGTAGCGTGGCAGGATACAAAATCAATGCCCAGAAATCAATGGCATTCCTATACACTAACAATGATACTGAAGAAAGAGAAATTAAGGAGTCAATCCCATTGACAATTGCACCCAAAAGCATAAGATACCTAGGAATAAACCTAACCAAAGAGGTAAAGGATCTATACCCTAAAAACTATAGAACACTTCTGAAAGAAATTGAGGAAGACACAAAGAGATGGAAAAATATTCCATGCTCATGGATTGGCAGAAATAATATTGTGAAAATGTCAATGTTACCCAGGGCAATTTACACATTTAATGCAATCCCTATCAAAATACCATGGACTTTCTTCAGTGACTTAGAACAAATTATTTTAAGATTTGTGTGGAATCAGAAAAGACACCGAATAGCCAGGTGAATTTTAAAAAGGAAAACCATAGCTGGGGGCATCACAATGCCAGATTTCAGGTTGTACTACAAAGCTGTGGTCATCAAGACAGTGTGGTACTGGCACAAAAACAGACACATAGACCAATGGAACAGAATAGAGAACCCAGAAATGGACCCTGAACTTTATGGTCAACTAATATTCGACAAAGGAGGAAAGACTATCCACTGGAAGAAAGACAGTCTCTTCAATAAATGGTGCTGGGAAAATTGGTCATCCACATGCAGAAGAATGAAACTAGACCACTCTCTTGCACCATACACAAAGATAAACTCAAAATGGATGAAAGATTTAAATGTGAGACAAGACTCCATCAAAATCCTAGAGGAGAACACAGGCAACACCCTTTTTGAACTTGGCCACAGTAACTTCTTGCAAGATACATCCACGAAAGCAAAAGTATCAAAAGCAAAAATGAACTATTGGGCCTTCATCAAGATAAGAAGCTTTTGCACAGCAAAGGATACAGTCAACAAAACTCAAAGACAACCTACAGAATGGGAGAAGATATTTGCAAATAACATATCAGATAAAGGGCTAGTTTTCAAAATCTATAAAGAACTTATTAAACTCAACAGCAAAGAAACAAACAATCCAATCATGAAATGGGCAAAAGACATGAAGAGAAATCTCACAGAGGAAGACATAGACATGGCCAACATGCACATGAGAAAATGCTCTGCATCACTTGCCATCAGGGAAATACAAATCAAAACCACAATGAGATACCACCTCACACCAGTGAGAATGGGGAACATTAACAAGGCAGGAAACCACAAATGTTGGAGAGGATGCGGAGAAAAGGGAACCCTCTTACACTGTTGGTGGGAATGTGAACTGGTGCAGCCACTCTGGAAAACTGTGTGGAGGTTCCTCAAAGAATTAAAAATAGACCTGCCCTACGACCCAGCAATTGCACTGTTAGGGATTTACCCCAAAGATTCTGATGCAATGAAACGCCGGGACACCTGCACCCCGATGTTTTTAGCAGCCATGTCCACAATAGCCAAACTGTGGAAGGAGCCTCGGTGCCCATCGAAAGATGAATGGATAAAGAAGATGTGGTTTATGTATACAATGGAATATTACTCAGCCATTAGAAACGACAAATACCCACCATTTGCTTCAACGTGGATGGAACTGGAGGGTATTATGCTGAGTGAAATAAGTCAATCGGAGAAGGACAAACAGTGTATGTTCTCATTCATTTGGGGAATATAAATAATACTGAAGGAGAATATAAGGGAAGGGAGAAGAAATGTGTGGGAGATATCAGAAAGGGAGACAGAACATAAAGACTTCTAACTCTGGGAAATGAACTAGGGGTGGTGGAAGGGAAGGAGGGCGGGGGGTGGGGGTGAATGGGTGACGGGCACGGAGGGGGACACATGACGGGATGAGCACTGGGTGTTATTCTGTATGTTGGTAAATTGAACACCAATAAAAATTAATTTATTAAAAAAATTAAATTGAATATGGTGAAAGAAGCTGAAAATTAAGAATATATCTATAACATATAATTGTAAAATATGAAAGTCAATAAAAGAAAAAACTTAAAAATGACAAATTGATAAAATATTGTATTTAAGACAGTAAAAAAGAAAGAATATTGAAAGTTTTTAACCTGAAAGATAAACGCATCATAAGGAAAAAGCCTTGATTTCTATATATTATTTTCCCCTAGTCCTGCAGTTTTCCAGTCCTGTTTGGTCAATAAACTTGCTCTTCCCTTTTTCTTACAGCTGTTCTTCTGGGAGAGGGCCCTGCTGCACTGATTTTTAGGTGTCTGTGCCTGGGCAGACGTGCCCCACCCCTTGCCAGGAGGCCAGGATCAGTATAAGCTGTTTGCCCTGTGAGGTCTTTGTTCCCTGTAGGCCACGCCTCTCTTGTAAGAAGTGATCTCTCTTCTATTTGTAGTATTCCAACTGTTCTTTCTTTACATATCAGATTGAATTCATAGATGTTCAGGATGGTTTGATAGTTATCTAGCTAAATTTGGGGGACCAGATGAAACAAGGACCCCCTACTCTTCCACCATCTTGCCTTCTCTCACCATTTTTATATAATAATATGATACCAGTTTAATTGCAACATAATTTTGAGATTTATCACTCAGTGATTATAGAAAAAAATAATTCAGTATTTTAAATAGATGGGGTTAGCTCTTTAAATCCAAAAATTATTTATTACATACTGGAAATAAAGCCACCAAATCAATTTATGGGTAAACTATCATAAATTGGCTGGATAGGCACACATAGTAACTAAGAGACTAATTAAGCCTTGCACAACTGACATTGCTTAATTAATGCCTACTGCATGACAACTCAGTAAAAGAAATTGTGGTACTGCAACTTTCCAATGATATAATATCTTATCTAGTTAAATATTTATCTGAAAATATACAGAATGACTTATTATCACAACCTTAAAATTATAATTTTGCCTTCCGAATGGGTAACTCTACAAATTTGGCTGAAGTTGCTGTAAATGCATAAACACAAAATGGATTTAGGATATACATTTGATACCTGAAAAAATGAAAATCCCAGAAGAGAGCCAGGCAGTAATTTCTCTGACATTGACAATAACAACATTTTTCAAGATTCGCTTCCCAGGCAAGGGGAACAAAAGCAAAAATATACCTTTGGGAGTACATCAAAATAAACAGCTTTTGTATGGCAAGGAAAACTATCAACAAAACTAAAAGGTAACCTACTGAGTTGGAGAAGATATTTGTAAGTGTCGTATCTGATAAAAGGTTAGTATCCAAAATATATTAAGAATTTATACAACTCAATACCAAAAATGCCAAATAATCCAATGTAAAAATGGGCAGAGGAAATGAATAGAAATTTCTCCAAAGAAGACACATAGAAGCTCAATGGACACATGACACTCAACATCACTCATCAGGGAAATGCAAATCAAAATTACAATGAGATATCACCTCACAACTATCACAATGGCTAAAACAAAAAACACAAGACACAGTGTTGTTGAAGGTTTGGAGAAAAGGGAACTCTTGCACTGTTGATGGGAATGCAAACTGGTGCAGCCACTGTGGAAAACAGTATGGAGGTTTCTCAAAAAGTTCAAAATAGACAATCCAGTAATTGTGGTACTGGGTATTTACCCAAAGAATACAAAAACACTAATAGATAAAAGATATAAACACCATTGTGTTTATTGCAGTATTATTTACAATAGCCAAATTATGGAAACAGGCAATGTGTCCACTGGTAGATGAATGGATAAAGAAGATGTGCTATGTATACATATATAAGTACCAAATTAACAAAAGGGAAATAAAAAGACAGCAAAAAATGAAACAGATGTTTACAAGAGAGGAGGTGAGTGGGGCAATGGGTGAAAGAGGTGAAGAGGATTAAGAGCATACTTATCTTGATGAGCACTGAGTAATCTATAGAATTTTGGTGTTTTTTTAAAGTTTCTATGTAGGTTTATTTTTTCCCAAAGTTTTATTTAAATTCTAGCTAATGCACAGTGCAATATTAGCTTCCGATGTAGAACTTAGTGATTCATCAGTTACATGCAGCACCTGATGCTCATTACAAATGCTTTCCTTAATACCCATCACCTGTTTAAACCCTTTGCCCTCCCCCTTGCCTACCTCCTTTGCAGTAACCATCAGTGTATTCTCTATAGTTAAGAGTTTGTTTCTCAGTTTGCCTCTTTTTTTCCTGTTATGTTCATTTTTTATGTTCTTAAATTCCAGATATGAGTGAAATCATGCTATTTGTCTTTCTCTGAGTTATTTTGCTTAGCATAATACTCTCTCTAGCTCCATCCACATCCTTGCAAATGGAAACATTTCATTCTTTTTATGGCTGAGGAATATTCTGTTATATATATATGTGTGTCTGTGTGAGTGTGTGTGTGTTCATATATTATATCTTTCTTTTTACAAATTTTATATGTATATATATTTTTATTGGAGGTTGATTTGCCAACATATAGCATAACATCCAGTGCTCATCCTGTCAAATGCCCCACTCAGTGCCCGCCACCCAGTCACCCCATCCTGCCACTCACATCCCCTTCCACTACACATTGTTTGTTTCCCAGAGTTAGGAGTCTCTCATGTTCTGTCACCCTCACTGATATTCCCCACTCATTTTCTCTCCTTTCCCTTTTAAACTCTTTCACTATTCTTTATATTGCCCGAATGAGTGAAACCATGTAATGTTTGTCCTTCACAATTGACTTACTTCACTCAGCATAATACCCTCCAGTTCTATCCACGTTGAAGCAAATGGTGGGAATTTGTCATTTCTAATGCCTGAAAATATTCCATTGAATATCTATACCACATCTTCTTTCTCCATTCATATTTCGATGGACATCGAGTCTCTTTCCACTGTTTGGCTATTGTAGACAGAGCTGCTATAAACATTAGAGTGCAGGTGTTCCAGCGTTTCACTGCATCAGAATCTTTGGGGTAAATTCCCAGCAGTACAATTGCTGGGTTGTAGGGTAGCTCTATTTTTAACTATTTGAGGAACCTCCACACAGTTTTCCAGAGTGGCTGCACCAGTTCACATTCCCACCAACAGTGTAAGAGGGTTCCCTTTTCTCCGCATCCTCTCCAACATTTGTGGTTTCCTGCCTTGTTAATTTTCCCCATTCTCACTGGTGTGAGGTGGTATCTCATTGTGGTTTTGATTTGTATTTCCCCGATGACAAGTGATGCGGATCATTTTCTCATGTGCTTGATGGCCATGTCTGTGTCTTCTTTGGTGAAATTTCTGTTCATGTCTTTTGCCCATTTCATGATTGGATTGTTTGTTTCTTTGCTGTTGAGTTTAATAAGTTCTTTATAGATCTTGGATACTAGCCCTTTATCTGATAGGTCATTTGCAAATATCTTCTCCCATTCTGTAGGTTGTCTTGAGTTTTGTTGACTGTTTCTGTTGCTGTGCAGAAGCTTTTTATCTTCATGAAGTCCCAATAGTTCATTTCTGATTTTGTTTCTCTTGCCTTCATGGATGTATCTTGCAAGAAGTTACTGTGGCCAAGTTCAAAAAGGGTGTTGCCTGTGTTCTCCTCTAGGATTTTGATGGAATCTTTTCTCACATTTAGATCTTTCATCCATTTTGAGTTGATCTTTGAGTGTGGTGCAAGAGAACGGTCTAGTTTCATTCTTCTGCATGTGGATGTCCAATTTTCCCAGCACCATTTATTGAAGAGACTGTCTTTTTGCCAGTGGATAGTCTTTCCTCCTTTGTTGAATATTAGTTGACCATAAAGTTGAGGGTCCACTTCTGGGTTCTCTATTCTGTTCCATTGATCTATGTGTCTGTTTTTGTGCCAGTACCACACTGTCTTGATGACCACAGCTTTGTAGTACAACCTGAAATCTGGCATTGGGGTGCCCCCAGCTATGGTTTTCTTTCAATTTGCCAACATACAGAATAACACCCAGTGCTCATCTCGTCAAGTGCCCCCCTCAGTGCCCGTCACCCATTCACACCCCCCCCCCCGCCTTCCCCCCTTCCACCATCCCTAGTTTGTTTCCCAGAGTTAGGAGTCTTTATGTTCTCTCTCCCTTTCTGATATTTCCTACCCATTTCTTCTCCTTCCCTTCTATTCCCTTTAAATCTCATTTATTTCCCTTAACCTATCCTCGTGATCTTTTGTTTTTCTCTTTTTTCCTCAGCTTTCTCCCTTGCCATCAACTTGTCTTCTATGTCACTCACTCTTTCTTCTACCTCCTTAAACCCTCATCGTTAGGACCTCCAGTTTGGATTGCATCTCATTTCATTGATTTTTAATTTCTGCCTGATTAGATCTAAATTATGCAGTCATGAAGTCTCTTGAATTCTTTATGCTTTTTTTTAGAACCACCAGTAGCTTTATAATTGTGCTTCTGAATTGGCTTTCTGACATTGAACTGTAATCCAAATTTTGTAACTCTGTGTGAGAGAGTACTGTTTCTGATTCTTTCTTTTGAGGTGAGTTTTTCCTAGTCATTTTGCTCAGTGCAGAGTGGCCAGAAATATTTTGTACTGGAAAAAGGAGGAAAACAGAGGGTAAAAAGGGGGGCAGAATAAACAGAAAACAAAAAACAAGGGGGAGTATCCTCTGATTCTATATACTGTAAAACCCTCGAATTCCCCTGGAACTTTCCTCTGCCGCTTGGTCAATAACTTGCTTTTCCCCTGTTTCCAGCTGGTCTTCTGGGGGAGGGGCCTGCTGTGCTGATTCTCAGGTGTGTGCACCTGGGGGAGCTGCCCAGCCCCCCCCTGCCAGGTGCCCAGCCTCCTCAGTGGGAGCTGTTTATCCTGTGAGGCCCCTGCTCAGTCCCAGGTACAAGGTGACACCAGGACGAACAACAACAATGGCGGCGGCCAGCTCTAGAATCAGCTTCCACAGTAACTACCGCAGCTTCCACTCCACAGGGGCCTGAATCCTCTGGGGGTGGGGGACACTGATCTGCACAGGTCGGGACCACCCGGCGGTAGGAGCGTCCTTGCTCCCTGTGTCTTTCTGGCCTCCTCCTGTCCTGGGAGGGAGCGGCGGATCCTGGGCTATAACACCCCCACCTTGCGCTCTGGGGCCTGCACCGCTGGAATCACGCACAGCCCCCTTCACAAGGAGCCGCCGCCTGAGCCGCCTCCTGAGCTGCTCCAGGGGCCCTGCCCGTTGCGCTCCAGCCCTTTAGGGAGCTCGGCCCATGGTGTGTGGCTAGCTCTCCCTAGGGGTGCAGTTCTTCTGTTAGTGTCCCCGGGAACCTGAGGGCATCCCTCCCCATCCTGGGATCCTGCCCCAGTTCCCTGTGAGTGCCTTTCAGTCCGGGAAGATTGGTAAAGTCTCTGCTTCTCCGGGTCGGGGCCTTCCTGTCCTGGGGGCACTCGCCGCGTACCTTAGCCCTGCTCTTCGTAGGGCCCCTCCCCCTTGAATGTTTATTTATTTATTTTTTTTTCCGTCTTCCTACCTTGATAGACACACGAACTCTTCTTACTGAAGCATTCCAGCTGTTCTCTCTTTAAATCTCAGGCCAAATTCGTAGGTTTTCAGGATGATTTGAAGGTTATCTAGGTAATTTGGTGGGGACAGCTGACTTGGGGACCCTACTCTTCCGCCATCTTGCCCTCTTCCAAAATGAATAAATCTTAAAAAAAAGCAGTTTTATGTAAAACTGCCAGTCCTTTAGCATAATGATGTTGGTTAACACGCTGTACTAATAATCATTCTATTCTTCACCATCGTGTACTTACAATAAATAAATTTACTAGTGTCATTTAAGAATATTCTTTTTAAAAATATTTTTTTTATTTACTTGACAGAGAGAGTGTGCGATTGCAAGCAGGGGGATTGGTAGTCAGAGGGAGAGGGAGAAGGAGGCTCCCTGCTTGAGTGTGTGACTCAATCCCAGAACCCTGGAATCATAACCTGAGCTGAAGGCAGATGCCTAATGGACTGAGCCACCCAGGTGACCCTCATTTAACATTCTTGATAAAGCACTAAATGTTAAATCTTAACCATTAAGCACTTTTAAATAATATTCCGTATGATAAAATAGAAAGTATACATAAAGCACTTTTACCATACACTGAGATATAATGGTCATCTTAAGTGAAAGTACTTGTGCATTTGTTTGAGACCTGACCTTTTTTCATGGAACACCACTTTCATTTTTAAAAAAAATTTTTATTGGTGTTCAATTTGCCAACATATAGCATAACACCCAATGCTCATCCCACCAAGTGCCCTTCTCAGTGCCCATCACCCAGTCACCCCACCCCCCCCTCCTCCCCTTCCACTACCCCTTGTTCATTTCCCAGAGTTAGGTGTCTCTCATATTTTGTCACCCTCACTGATATTTTCACTCATTTTCTCTCCTTTCCCTTTATTCCCTTTCACTAATTTTTATAATCCCCAAATGAATTAGACCATATAATGTTTGTCCTTTTCCAAATGACTTTTTTCACTCAGCATAATACCCTCCGGGTCCATCCACTTAGAAGCAAATGGTGGGTATTTGTCGTTTCTAATGGCTGAGTAATACCACTTTCACTTGAGAGAAGTACTGACAGAAGAACATGGCTATTCAGATTTGAGTATTTGACATTTTCTCAAATATTAATGAAGTGAGCAAGGAAACCAATGAACACTATTTATTACCAATGATAAAATTTTAGTTCTTAGGAATAAAATCAAATTTTGAAAAACTTGTATCCACCACTCCCAGTCTGACAGTTTCCTGATACTTAGTGATGAATTGTGATATTAACAAATGTGATATTTTGGATATTTTATAATGGAATGCATCAACATTTGGAATACTTACATAATTCAGTATATTAGTATTTTCCATGTGAATGATGTTCCAAAAATATGCATAGGTAAGAGATACATTCAAAGTGCAACATAGACCAGTGGATTTGAACACTAAAATGCCTGAAAAATTAATCAATATGGTTTCAGATTCCACAGTGCAAACATTAAGAAACTACCACTTTTAAGTTTAAGCCTGTAGGTGCCTCAGTGTTTGAGCATATGCTTTCAGTTCCCGGAGTGATCCCGGGGTCCTGGGATTGAGTCCTGCATCAGGCTCCCTGCAAGGAGCCTGCTTCTTCCTCTGCCTATGTCTCTGCTTCCCTCTGTGTGTCTCTCATGAATAAATAAATGAAATCTTTTAAAAAAAAGAATCAGAAAAGAATATTCACAATTATATGTAAAAAATATTAAAATACTGCCCTTTTCCAGCTATGTATCCATGTAAGGCAAAATTTTCTTCAACCAAAACAACATATCACAATGGATGGAGTACAGAAACATATGAAAATCCAGCCATCTTCTCTTAAGCTAGACATTAAAGAGAATTGCAATACTGTAAAACAATGCCATCCTTCTCACTAATCTGTTGTAAAATATATTTCTTACTGAAATGTTATGTTATTTGTGTTATGTAATTTGTTTATCACTTTAAATAAACTTATAAACACTTATAAAATCTTTTCCAGGTTTAATTTCCAGTACAGTAAATATTGATAGATATAAAACATATGAACAAAAGCTACTTGGGGTCCTCAATAATGTTTAAGAATTATAAAGAAGGGGGATTCCTGGTTGGCTCAGAGGTTGAGCATCTGCCTTCAGCTCAGGTCATGATCCTGGAGTTTGGGGATTGAGTGTCACATCAGGCTCTCCACAGGAAGCTTGCTTCTCCCTCTGCCTATGTCTCTGCCTCTCTTTGTGTGTCTCTCATGAATAAATAAATAAAATCTTTTTAAAAAACAAATTCTTTATAATTTGGGTCCTGAGACAAAAATGTTTTAGAAGTGTTTTACTTATATAACTTGAATTCATGACTCAACACTCCAAGTATTATTAAAAATGTATGCTCAAAGAAATTGGTTTCTAAACAGAAATGAAGTCACAGTGGCAGCAGTGACTTGGAGTGAGGTATAGGAACTCCATGAAGATTAAGCAAGTAACCCTTGAAAATGAGTGTGGGAAAAGAAACTGTGATATATGGTATCTTTGAACAACCTAGAAGTAAGTATATTATTACAAATTTGTATTACCATTTGCAAAGGATTTTCATTCCCAAAGATCAAGTTTGAGACTTTCATTTTTTAACTTTTTATTTAAATTCCAATTAATTAACATACAGTGTAATATTAGTTTCAGGTGTACAATATAGTGTTTCAACACTTACATACAACACCTGGTGCTCATCACAAATGCAATCCTTAAATCACATCACCTATTTGACCCATCCCCCCAATCACCTCCCCTCTGGTAACCATTAGTTTGCTCTCTATATGCCTCTGTTTCTTGGTTTTACTCTATTTTTCCTCTATGATCCTTTGTTTTGTTTCATAAATTCCACATATGCGTGAAATCATAAGGTATTTGCTTCTCTCTGACTTATTTCACTTAGCATAATACTTTCTAGCTCCATCCACATCATTGCAAATGACAATATTCAATTCTTTTTATAGCGGAGTAGTATTCCATTACATATCTATATATACTCACCTCTTCTTTATCCATTAGTCAGTTAATAGACATTTGAGGTTCTTCCATAATTTAACTATTGTTGATAATGTTGCTATAAACATCAAGGTGTATGTATCACTTCAAATTAGTATTTTGGTATCCTTTGGGTAAATACCTAGTAATGCAATTGCTGGATCATAAGGTAGTTCCATTTGTAACTTTGAGGAACCTCCATACTGTTTTCCAGAGTGGCTGTACCAGTTTGCATTTCAATCAACAGCATAAGAGGACATGTATTTCTGTATTTGTATTTCTGTATTTGTGTATTTCTGCACAATCTTGCCAATATCTGTTGTTTCCTGTATTGTTCATTTAGCCATTCTGACAGGTATGAGATGATATCTCATTGTAGTTTTGATTTGTATTTCCCCGCTGATGATTGATGTTGACCATCAGGATGTCTTCTTTGGAGAAATGGCTGTTCATGTCCTCTGCCCATTTTTAAATCGGATTATTTGATTTTGACTGTTGACTTTTCTTTTTTTTTTTGAGTGTTGACTTTTCTAAGTTATTTTTGTATTTTGGATACCAGCTCCTTATCAGATATATAATTTACAAATATATTCTCCCATTCTTGAGGTTGCCTTTTAATTTTGTTGATTTTCTTTGCTGTGGAGAGGCTTTTTATTATGATGAAGTACCAATAGTTTATTTTTGCTTTTGTTTCCCTTGCCCAAGGAGACCTATCTAGTAAGAAGTTGGTATGGCCAGTGTCAAAGAAGTTAGTGTCTGTGTTCTACCTACAATTTTTATGATTTCAGGTCTAATATTTAGGTCTCTAATCCACTTTGAATTTATGTTTGTGTATAGTGTAAGAAAGTGGTCCAGTTTCATTTTTTTGCTTGGTGCTCTCCAGCTTTCCCAGCACCATCTATTTGTTGAAGAGACTCTCTTTTTCCTTTTGGGTATTCTCTTCTGTTTTGTCAAAGATTAATTGACCATATTATGCATTCTTTTCTGGGATTTCTATTCTGTACTATTAGTCTATGTGTCTATTTTTGTGTCAGTACCATGCTGTACTATGATCACTATAGCTTTGTAATATAACATGAAGTCTGGAATTGTGATGCCTCCAGCTTTGCTTTTCTTTCTCAAGTTTGCTTTGGCTATGTGGGGACTTCTCTGGTTCCATATAAATTTTAGGATTGTTTTGTCTGGCTCTGTGAAAAATGCTATTGGTATTTTGATAGAGATTACATTAAATGTATAGTTTGCTTTGGGTAATATAGACATTTTAACAATATTTATTCTAGCAATCCCTGAGTACTAAAAGTCTTTCAATTTCTTTGTGTCATTTTCAATTACTTTCATCAGTGTTTTCTAGTTTTCAGAGTACAGATCTTTCACCTCTTTGGTTAGGTTTATTCCTAGGTATCTCATGCTTCTTGGTATAATTGTAAATGGAATTGATTCCTTAATT
The DNA here is from genome assembly GCF_905146905.1 of Nyctereutes procyonoides. Lineage (NCBI taxonomy): Eukaryota > Metazoa > Chordata > Mammalia > Carnivora > Canidae > Nyctereutes > Nyctereutes procyonoides. Next base: position 57,102,520 of record NW_026575125.1, on the reverse strand, counting down.
TCTTTCTGTTACCTCATTTTTGGTGTATAGAAATGCATCAGATTTCTGTACATTAATTTTGTATCCTGTGACTTTACTGAATTCATGTATCAGTTCTAGCAATTTTTCAGTGGAATGGCTTTACTGAATTCATGTATCAGTTCTAGCAACTTTTCAGTGGAGTATTTAGGGTTTTCTATATAGAGTATCATGTCTTCTGCAAATAGTGAAAGTTAGACTTCTTCCTTGTCAGTTTGGTTGTCTTTTTTTTTTTCTTTTTGTTATCTGATTGCTGTGGCTAAGACTTCCAGTAGTACTCTGTTAAATAACAGTGGTGAGGTTGGGCATCCCTGTCTTGTTCTTAACTATAAAGGAAAAGGTCTGTTTTCCTCATTGAGGATGATATTAGCTGTGGGTTTTTCATGCATGGCCTTTTATGTAGAGGTGTTCCTTCTACTTTGTTTTGTTTTTATTATGAATGTATTCTGTACTTTGTCAAATTCCTTTTCTGCATTTATTTAAAGGATAGTATGGTTCATATCCTTTCTCTTATTGATCTAATGTGTCACGTTGATTGATTTGTGAATATTGAACCAAATTTGCAACCCAGGAATAAATCCCACTTGATTGTGTTGAATGATTTTTTTATTGTACTGTTTGATTTGATTTGCTAGTATTTTATAGAGAATTTTTGCATCCATGTCATCAGGGATATTAGCCTGTAGTTCTCTTTTTGTGGTGTCTTTATCTGGTTTTGGTATCTGGATAACGCTGGCCTCATAGAATGAATTTGGAAGCTTTGGAATTTCTTTTTGTTTTTTAGTAGTTTGAGAAGAATAGGTATTAATTCTTTACATGATTGGTAGAATTTACCTGTGAAGCCATCTGGCCCTGGACTTTTGTTTTTTGGAAGACGTTTTTTATTACCAATTCAATTTCTTCACTAGTTATTGGTCTGTTTAAGTTTTTAATTTCTTCCTGTTTCAGTTTTGGTCATTTATGTGTTTCTTGGAATTTATCCATACATTCCAAGTTGTCCAATTTGTTGGCATATAGTTTTCATAATATTCTCTTATAATTGTATTTCTATGGTGTCGGTTGTCTTCTCCTCTCTCATTTGTGATTTTATTTAATTGGGTCCTTTTCTTTTTGATAAGTCTGACTAGGGGTATCAATTTAATTAATTTTTTCAATGAACCATGTCCTGGTTTCCTTTATCTGTTCTATCTCTTTTGTTTTGTTTTGTTTTATATCCTTTATTTCTGCTCTAATTTTTATTATTTCCCTTCTAGTGGCTTTAGGCTTCTTTTGTTGTTCTTGTTCTAGCTCCTTAGGTATAAGGTTAGGCTAATTATTTGAGTTTTTCTTGCTTTTTGAGGTAGGCATTTATTCCTATATACTTCCTTATGAGGACTGCTTTTGAATCAACCCAAAGATTTTGGACCATTGTGCATTCACTTTCATTTGTTTGCATGCATTTTTAAATTTCTTCTTTGATTTCCTGCTTGACCCATTCATTGTTTAGTAGCAGTTGTGTAACCTTAATTTATTTGTGGTCTTTCCATTTTTTTTTCTTATGGTTGATCAAGTTTCATGGAATTGTGCTCAGAAAATATGCATGATATGATCTCAATCTTTTTGTATTTGTTGAGGCCTAATTTGTGACCCAGTATGTGACCTATTCTGGAGAATGTCCCATGTGCACTTGAAAAGAATGCATGTTCTGCTTTTTTAGGATGGAATGTTCTGAATGTATGTTATGTCCATCTGGTTCAATGTGTAATTCAAAGCCATGATTTCCTTGTTGAATTTCTCCTTAGATTATCTGTCGATTGATGTAAGTGGGATGTTAAAGTTCCCTATTATTGTATTATTATCAATGAGTTCTTTTATGCTTATTATTAAGTGTTTTATATATTTGGGGGCCCTCATGTTCAGGGCATCAATATTTACAATTGTTAGATCATGCTGGATTGTCCCCTTTACTGTGGTTTAGTACCCTTTTTCATCGCTTGTTACAATCTTTGTTTAAAAGTTTACCTTATCCAATATAAATATCACTACTGTGGCTTTCTTCTGACATCCATTTGAGTGGTAAATATTTCTTCATCCCTTTACTTTTGATTTTCAGGGGTCTTCAGGTCTAACATGAGTTTCTTGTAGGCAGAATATAGATGGTCTTGTTTTTTTTATTTTTATTTTATTATTTTTTAAACATTAAATTTATTTTTTATTGGTGTTCAATTTGCCAACATACAGAACAACACCCAGTGCTCATCCCGTCAAGTGCCCCCCTCAGTGCCCGTCACCCATTCACCCCACCCCCTGCCCTCCTCCCCTTGCACCACCCCTAATTCATTTCCCAGAGTTAGGAGTCTTCATGTTCTTTCTCCCTTTCTGATATTTCCTACCCATTTCTTTTCCCTTCCCTTCTATTCCCTTTCACTATTATTTATATTCCCCAAATGAATGAGACCATATAATGTTTGTCCTTCTCTGACTGACTTATTTCACTCAGCATAATACCCTCCAGTTCCAACCACGTTGAAGCAAATGGTGGGTATTTGTCATTTCTAATGGCTGAGTAATATTCCATTGTATACATAAACCACATCTTCTTTATCCATTCATCTTTCGATGGACAACGAGGCTCCTTCCACAGTTCGGCTATTGTAGACAAAGCTGCTGTAAACATCGAGGTGCAGGTGTCCTGGCGTTTTATTGCATCTGTATCTTTGGGGTAAATCCCCAGCAGTGCAATTGCTGGGTCCTAGGGCAGGTCTATTTGTAACTCTTAGAGGAACCTCCACACAGTTTTCCAGAGTGGCTGCACCAGTTCACATTCTGACCAACAGTGCAAGAGGGTTCCCTTTTCTCCGCATCCTCTCCAACATTTGTGGTTTCCTGTCTTGTTGATTTTCCCCATTCTCACTGGCATGAAGTGGTATCTTATTGTGGTTTTGATTTGTATTTCCCTGATGGCAAGTGATGCAGAGTATTTTCTCATGTGCTTGTTGGCCATGTCTATGTCTTCTTTGGTGAAATTTCTGTTCATGTCTTTTGTCCATTTGATGATTGGATTGTTTCTTTGCTGTTGAGTTTAATAAGTTCTTTATAGATCTTGGATACTAGCCCTTTATCTGATATGTTATTTGCAAATATCTTCTCCCATTCTGTAGGTTGTCTTGAGTTTTGTTGATTGTTTCTGTTGCTGTGCAGAAGCTTTTTATCTTCATGAAGTCCCAATAGTTCATTTCTGATTTTGTTTCTCTTGCCTTCATGGATGTATCTTGCAAGAAGTTACTGTGGCCAAGTTCAAAAAGGGTGTTGCCTGTGTTCTCCACTAGGATTTTGATGGAATCTTTTCCCACATTTGGATCTTTCATCCATTTTGAGTTGATCTTTGAGTGTGGTGTAAGAGAACGGTCTAGTTTCATTCTTCTGCATGTGGATGTCCAATTTTTCCAGTACCACTTACTGAAGAGACTGTCTTTTTGCCAGTGGATAGTCTTTCCTCCTTTGTTGAATATTAGTTGACCATAAAGTTGAGGGTCCACTTCTGGATTCTCTATTCTGTTCCATTGATCTATGTGTCTGTTTTTGTGCCAGTACCACACTGTCTTGATGACCACAGCTTTGTAGTACAACCTGAAATCTGGCATTGGGGTGCCCCCAGCTGTGGTTTTCTTTTTTAATATTCCCCTGGCTATTCGGGGTCTTTTCTGATTCCACACAAATCTTAAGATGATTTGTTCCAACTCTCTGAAGAAAGTCCATGGTATTTTGATAGGGATTGCATTAAATGTGTAAATTGCCCTGGGTAACATTGACATTTTCACAATGTTAATTCTGCCAATCCATGAGCATGGAATATTTTTCCATCTCTTTGTGTCTTCCTCGATTTCTTTCAGAAGTGTTCTATAGTTTTTAGGGTATAGATCCTTTACCTCTTTGGTTAGGTTTATTCCTAGGTATCTTATGCTTTTGGGTGCAATTGTCAATGGGATTGACTCCTTAGTTTCTCTTTCTTCAGTATCATTGTTAGTGTATAGAAATGCCACTGACTTCTGGGCATTGATTTTGTAACCTGCCACACTGCTGAATTGCTGTATGAGTTCTAGCAATCTTGGGGTGGAGGCTTTTGGTTTTTCTATGTAGAGTATCATGTCATCGGTGAAGGGGGAGAGTTTGACTTCTTCTTTACCAATTTGAGTGCCTTTAATGTCTTTTTGTTGTCTGATTGCTGAGGCTAGGACTTCCAATACTATGTTGAATAGCAGTGGTGAGAGTGGACATCCCTGTCTTGTTCCTGATGTTAGGGGAAAGGCTCCCAGTGCTTCCCCATTGAGAATTATATTTGCTGTGAGTTTTTCGTAGATGGCTTTTAAGATGTTGAGGAATGTTCCCTGTATCCCTACACTCTGAAGAGTTTTGATCAGGAATGGATGCTGTATTTTGTCAAATGCTTTCTCAGCATTTAATGAGAGGATCATATGGTTCTTGGTTTTTCTCTTGCTGATATGATGAATCACATTGATTGTTTTACGAGTGTTGAACCAGCCTTGTGTCCTGGGGATAAATCCTACTTGGTCATGGTGAATAATTTTCTTAATGTGTTGTTGGATCCTATTGGCTAGTATCTTGTTGATAATTTTTGCATTCATGTTCATCAGGGATATTGGTCTGTAATTCTCCTTTTTGGTGGGGTCTTTGTCTGGTTTTGGAATGAAGGTGATGCTGGCCTCATAGAATGAATTTGGAAGTACTCCATCTCTTTCTATCTTTCCAAACAGCTTTAGTAGAATAGATATGGTTTCTTCTTTAAACGTTTGATAGAATTCCCCAGGGAAGCCATCTGGCCCTGAACTTTTGTGTCTTGGGAGGTTTTTGATGTTTTTTTTTATTTTTTTAAAGATTTATTTATTTATTCCCAAGAGACGCAGAGAGAAGCAGAGACACAGACAGAGGGAGAAGCAGGCTCTGTGCAGAGACCCCAATGTGGGACCTGATCCTAGGACTATAGGATCACACCCTGAGCCAAAGGCAGACGCTCAACCACTGAGCCACCCAGGCGTCCTGGTTCTTGTTTTTTATTTTTTTTTAAATCCTTTCTGATATCCTATGTCTTTTGATTGAACCACATAGTCCATGTACACTGAGGGTAATTCTTATTATTTTTTTACTGAGGGTAATTATTGATAGGTATGTATTTAATGCCAGTTTAGAACTTGTTTTGTCATTGTTTCTGAAGATTTTCTCTCTTCCTTTCTTGTATTTGTAATTTTTTGTCTTTCCTTTCCACTCAAAGAGTCCTATTTACTAATTCTTGCAGGGCTGGTTTAGTGGTCATGAACTCTTGGTTTTTATCTGGGAAACTATATCTCTCCTTCTATTCTGAATAATAGCTTTTCTGTATATAGTATTCTAGGCTTAGATTTTTCCCATTCAGCACTTCAAATATATTGTGCCACTCCCTTTTGACTTGCCATGTTTCTGTTGAGAAATCTGCAGCTGGTCTCATGAATCTTTACTTGTAAGTTAGGGACTTCTTTTGCCTGACTTTTTTTTTATACATGAAAAAATATAGGCCCAGGAAAAGAGATAACTTACCTGTAATCATACAGTGTTGTTCACCATTGTATCTGTAATATCTAGCACAGTGTAGACACGCAATCTGTATTTTCTGTATGCATATATGAATAAAGGAATAAATGAGTGCTAGAGTTTAGAGAAACAAGGATTCCTTATTATGAGTTCTACTTTTTCTCACTTTTGTATAACCTCCTCATATTTTGCAGAACAGGAGTAAATGTACTTCTATTATAGCAGGAAATATTTAGATTACTCATAGTAACAAACTTTTTGGCGACTTAAAGCTCATCCTCCTCTGTTATCTGAATAAAGATACAGAGTATACCCTACTATTTTAAAAAATATGTATTTATTTATTTTAGAGAGAAAGAGGATGCAAGTGAATGAGGGGAGAGGCAGAGAGAGAGGGAGATACTCCTGAAGTGGACTCCCTGCTGAGCAAGGAGCCTTAGGCAGGGTTCAATCTGAGGACCCTGAGATCATGACTTGAGCTGATATCAAGAGTCAAATATTCAACTGCCTGAGCTACATAAGTGCCCCAGCCCCACGACTTTTTTTTAGTATAGTTGGAAAACAATGTTACATCAGTGTCAAGTGTAGCACATATTGATTCAAAAACCTTATATGTCATGCTATCTTCATCACCACTGTGGTTACAATTGTAACCCCATCACAACTGTCATCATACAGAGCTATTATAATACTAGTGACTATATTCCCTATGCTGTATCTTTCATTCCTGTGACTCATGTATTCCATAACTGGAAGCCTTATTTCCCTTTCTTCTTCACCCATAAGGTCTATCTCCTTACCTGCCTACTCCCCAGCAATTTTCAGTTTGTTTTCTGTAGTTTAAGTCTGATTTTTATTTTTATTTATGTGATCATTTATTTTGCTTTGAGGTTCCACTTATAGATCAAACCATATGGTATTTGTTTTATCTGACTTATTTTACTTACACAATACCATCTATATATATGAATGTTGTCACAAAAGGCCAGATCTTATTTTTCTGTAGCTGAGTGATGTTCCTGTGTGTGTGTGTGTGTGTGTGTGTGCGTGTGTGTGTGCCACATCTTTTTTATCTATTCCTCTATGGATGGATACTTGGGTTACCTTCATATCTGAGTTATGCTGCAATGAAAATAAGGGTACATATATTATTTAAAATTAGCATTTTTGTTTTCTTTGGGTAACACACAGTAGTAGAACCACTGGATTACATGGTACTTCCATTTCTCTGCGTGTGTATTTTTCTGAAGTATCTTCATTCTGTTTTCCACAGTGGCCATACTAACTTACATTCCTATCAACAGTGCACAAGAGTTTGTTTTTCTCCACACTTTCAACAACACTTGCTATTTCTTGTCTTTTTGATTCTAGTCATTCTGACAAGTGCAAAAAGTTATCTCATTCTAATTTTCATTGGCATTAACCTGATGATTAGTGATGTTGAGAATGTTTTCAAGTGCCTGTTTGCCATATGTATGTCTTCCTTAGAAAAAATATCTACTCAAGTTCTTTGCCCATTTGTAAATCACTATTTGTATTTTTTGGTGCTGAGTGATGTAAGTTCTTTATATTTTTGGATATTAGCCCCTTATCAGAGATATCATTTGCAAACATCTTCTTCCATTAAATAGGCTGACTTTTGTTTTTTTGCATGGTTTCCTTCACTGTAAAAAAAGCCCTTTATTTTGGTACAGTCCCAGTAGTTTATTGTTGCTTTTGTTTCCCTTACCTGAGGAGACATATCTAGGAAAATGTTCCTACAGACAATGTCAGAGAAATAACTGCCATGTTATCTTCTAGGATTTTTATGGTTTCAGGTCTCACATTTCTGGCTTTCATCCATTTTGAGTTTATTTTAGTGTGTGGTGTAAGAATGTGGTCTAAATTCATTCTTCTGTAGTTGCTGTCCAGTTTCCCCACCATTTACTGAAGAGAATATTTTTCCCTACTGTATATTCTTGCATCCCATGTCATAGATTAATAGACTACATAAGCATTGGTTTATCTCTGGACCCTCTATTCTGTTTTATTGATCTATGTGTCTGTTTTAGTGCCAGTATCATACTGTTTCGAATACTACACCTTTGTTGTATATCTTTTTAAAAAAGGTTTTACTTATTTATTCATAATAGACACAGAGAGAGAGGCAGAGACACAGGCAGAGGGAGAAGCAGGCTCTTTATAGGGAAACTGATGTGAGACTCGATTCCAGGACCCCAGGATCATGCCCTGAGCCAAAGTCAGGAGCTGAACCACTGAGCCATCTGGGTATCCCTGTTGTATATCTTGAAACCTGGATTGTGATACTTCCAGCTTTGTTATTCCTGAAGACTGTTTTGCCTATTCAGTGTCTTTTGTGGTTTCATACAAATTTTAGGATTGTTTGTTCTAGATATGTGAAAATGCTATTGATATTTTGACAGGAATTGCATTGAATCTATAAATTGCTTTGGGTAGTATGGACATTTTAACAGTGTTCTTCCAATACATGAGTGTGAAATATCTTTCCATTTGTTTGTACCATCCTCACTTTCTTTCATCAATATTTTATAGTTTTTAGAGTATGGATCTTCCACTCCTTGGTTAAGTTTATTCCTAGATATCTTATCATTTTGGTGTAGTTGCAAATGAAATTGTTTTACCAGTTTATCTTTCTACTGCTTTGTTGTAATGAATTAAAATGAAGCCAATTTCTAGGTATTAATTTTGTATCCTGCACCTTTACTGAATTCATTTATCACTTCTAATAGTTTTTTAGTGGTCTTTAGAGTTTTCTAAGTAGGGTATTATATAATTTGAAAATAATGACAGTTTAAATTATTCCTTGCTAATATAGATTCCTTTTCTCTCTTCATGTATCTTTTTGAGATTTTTTTTAAATATTTAAATTCAACTTGATTAACATATACTGTATTATTAGTTGCAAAGGTAGAATTTGGTGATTCATCAATTGCATGTAACACCCAATGTTCATTCTATCAACTGCCCTCTTTTATGCCCTGCTCCCAGTTACCGCACACCCCCAATCCTCTAGCAAACCACAGTTTGTTTCCTATAGTTAAGAGTCTCTTATGGTTTGTTTCCTTCTCTGTTTTCAATGGAATTGTCCTTCCCTTCTCCTATGTTAATCTGTTTTGTTTCTTAAATTCCACATATGAGTGAAATCATATAACATTGGTCTTTCTCTGACTTATTTCACTTATCATAATACCCTATAGTTCTAACCACAGCATTGCAAATGGCAAAATTTCATTCATTTTGATGGCTGAGTAATAATCTATTGATATATATACCAACTCTTCTTTATACATTCATCTGTCAATGGACATCTGGGCTCCTTCCATAGTTTGATTATCGTAGACATTGTTGCTATAATCATTAAGGTTCATGTGCCTGTTCAAATCACTATGTTTGTTTCCTTTGGATAAATACCTATAGTTCAATTGCTGGGATGTAAAGTAGCTTAATTTTTAACTTTTTGAGGAACGTACATAGTGTTTTGGAGAGTGGCTGTACCCGTTTGCATTCCCATCAAAAACATAAGATGTTCTACTTTCTCCACATTCACAACAACATTTTGTTTCCTGTCTTATTGATTTTAGCCATTCTCACTGGAGTAAAGTGATATCTCATTGTGATTTTGATTTGTATTTCCCTGATGACAAGTGATGCGCAGCATTTTTTCAAGTCCTTGTTGACCATGTGTAGATCTTCTTTGAAGAAATGTCTGTTCATGTCTCTGCCCATTTCTTCATTGGATTGTTTACTTTTAGGGGGTTGAGTTTGGTAAGTTCTTTATAAATTTTGGATACTAGCCCTTTATCTGATAGATCATTTGCAAATATCTTCTGCCATTCCATAGGTTGCCTTGAGTTTTATTGACTGTTTCCTTTGCTGTGCAAAAGATTTTTTTTCTTGATGAAGTCCCAATAGTTCATTAATTGCTTTTATTTCCCTTGTGTCCAGAGACATGTCTAGCAAGAAATTGCTGTGGCCAAGGTCAAAAAATGCTGCCTATGTCCTCCTCTAGGATTTTGAGGAATTCCTGTCTCACATTTAGATCTTTCATCCACTTTGAGATTATTTTCATGTATCAGCATAAGAAAACGGTCCAATTTCATCCTCCTGCATGTGACTGTTCAATTTTCCCAACACCATTTGTTGAAGAGACAGTCTTTTTTCCATTGGATATTCTTTCCTACCTTGTCAAAGATTAGTTGACCATAGAGTTGAAGGTCCATTTCTGGGTTCTCTATTCTGTTCTATTGATCTATGTGCACGTTTTTGTGCCAGTACCATACTTTCTTGATGATTATAACTTTGTAGTACAGCTTACAGTCTGGAATTATGATGTCTCCAGCTTTGGTTTTCATTTTCAACATTCCTTTGGCTGTTTGGGGCCTTTTATGCTTCCATAAAAATTGTGGGGTTATTTGTTCCAGCTCTGTGAAAAATGTTGATGATATTTTGATAGGGATTGCTTTGAATGTGTAGATTGTGGTGGGTAGCATAGACATTTTAACAATATTTGTTCTTTCAATTGATAAGCATGGCATGTTTTTCCATTTGTGTCTTCTTCCATTTCTTTCATAAGTGTACTGTAGCTTTCAGAGTACAGATTCTTTACCTCTTTGCTTAGGTTTATTCCTAGGTATCTTATGGTTTTTGGTACAATTGTACATGGGATCCATTCCTTGATTTCTTTTACTCTGGCCTCATTGTTAATGTATAGAAATACAACTGAATTCTGTGCCTTGACTTTCTGTCCTGCAACTTTACTGAATTCCTGCATCAGTTCTAACAATTTTTTGGCAGAGTATTTTGGGTTTTCTACATAGAGCATCACGTCATCTGCAATGAGTGAAGTTTTACTTCTTCTTTGCTGATTTGGATGCCTTTTATTTCTTTTTGTTGTCTGATTGCTGAGGCCAGGATTTCCAGTACTGTGTTGAACAACAGTGGGGAGAGTGGACATCCCTGTCATGTTTCTGACCTTAGGGGAAAAGCTCTCAGTTTTTCCCCATTAACAATGATATTTGCTGTGCGTCTTTTGTATATGTCTTTTTTTAAAAAAGATTTCATTTATTTATTCATGAGAGACACACACAGAGAGGGGCAGAGACATAGGCAGAGGGAGAAGCAGGCTCTATGCAGGGAGCCCAATGGGCAACTCAATCCCGGGACTCTGGGATCACACCCTGAGCGGAAGGCAGATGCTCAACCACTGAGCCACCCAGGCGTCCCTCATATATGGTTTTTATGACATCGAGGTATGTTTCCTCTATCCCTACATTGCAGAGGGTTTTTATCAAGAAAGGGTGTTGTATTTTGTTCAATGGTTTTCCTGCGTCCATTGAGAGGATTACATGGTTCCTGTCCTTTCTTTTATTAATGTGGTGTATCACATTGATTGGTTTGTAGATGTTGAACCACCCATACTGCCCAGGGGTAAATCCCACTTGATCCTGGTGAATAAACCTTTTAATGTTCTGTTGGATTCTATAAGCTTGTATTATGGTGAGAATTTTTGCATTTATGTTCATCGGGGATATTAGTCAGTAAATCTCCTTTTTAGTGGGGTCTTTTTCTGGTTTTGAGATCAGGGTAAAGCTGGCCTCATAGAATGAGTTTGGGAGTATTCCTTCATTTCTATTTTTCGGGACAGTTTCAGAAAAATAGGTATTAATTCTTCTTCAAATGTTTGATAGAATTCCAATGGGAAACCACCCTGCCCCGGACTTTTGTTTGTTGAAAGATTTTTGATGACTGATTCAATTTCTTTGCTGTTTGTGGGTCTGTTCAGGTTTTCCTTTTTTTTTCTTGTTTCAGTGTTGGTAGTTTATATGTTTCTAGGAATATATCCATTTCTTCCAGATTGCCTAATTTGTTGGCCTATAATTGTTCATAATATTCTCTTATAATTGTTTGTATTTCTGTGGTGTTGGTTGTGATCTCTCCTCTTTCATTCATGATTTTATTTATTTGGGTCCTTTCTCTTTTTGTTAAGTCTGAATAGAGGTTTATCAATCTTATTAATTCTTTCAAAGAACCGGCTCCCAGTTTTGTTGATCTGTTTTGCTGTTGTTGTTGTTTGTAATTTCTATGTCATTGAGTTTTGCTCTGATCTTTATTATCTCTTCTCCTACTGGATTTAAGCCTTAAAAACTGTTCTTTTTCCAGGTCCTTTAGGTGTAAGGCTAGGTTGTGTATTTGAGACTTTTCTTATTTCTTGAGAAAGGCCTGTATTGCAATATGCTTCCCTCTTACTACTGCCTTTTTGCATCCCAAAGTTTCTGAACTGTCGTGTTTTCATATTCATTTGCATCAATGTATTTTTAAAATTCTTCTAAAAAAATAGAAAGAACTCTTTTTTTTCATTGACTCATTCATTCTTTAGTAGGATGCTCTTAACTTCTATTTATTTGTGTTTCTTCTGAATTTTTTCCTGTGATTGATTTCAAGTTTGAAAGAGATGTGGTCTGAAAATATGCATGGTATGATCTCAATCTTGTTTTACCAGTTGAGACCTGATTTGTGACCCAGTATGTGATCTATTCTGGAGAATGTGCCATGTGCACTTGAAAACAATGTATTCTGTTGCTTTAGGATGAAATGCTCTGAATATATCTGTGAAGTCCATCTGGTCCAGTGAGTCATTCAAAGCCTTTGTTTCTTTGTTGTTTTTCTGCTTAGGTGATCTATCCATTGCTGTGATTTGGATGTTAAAGGTCCTATTATTATTATAATCAATGAGTTTCTTTCATTTTGTTATTCATTGGTTTATATAATTGGCTGTTCCTAGGTTAGGGGCATAAATAAAAACAATCATTAAATCTTGTTGTTGGATAGACCCTTTTATTATGATAAAGTGTCTTTCTTCATATCTTATTACAGTTTGGTTTAAAATTTCATTTGTCTAATATGAATATGGCTACTACTCCAGCCTTCTTTTGATCTTCATTAGCATAATAAATTATTCTTCACCCCCTCACTTTCAATCTGGTTGTGTCCTGGGTATAAAATGATCCTCTTGTAAGCAGCTTATCTATGGGTCTCTTTTTATCCTTTCTGATGCACTTTTAACTGGAGCATTTATTTCATTTAAATTCAGATTAATAACTGAAAGATAACAATTTAGTGCTGTTACATTACCTGTAATGTCACTGTTCCTGTAAATTGTCTCTCTTCCTTTCTGGTCTTTGTTACTTTTGGTCTCTCCATCTTTACTTAAGGGGTCCCTTTTAATATTCTTGCAGGAGTTGTTTACTGTTTACAAATTCCTTTAGTTTTGTTTGTCCTGGAAACTCGCTCTCCTTTTATTCTGAAAGACATCCTTACTGGATGAAGTATTCTTGGTAGCATAGTTTTTCATTTAGCACATTGAATATATCATGCCAGTCCTTTCTGGCCTGCCAGGTCTATGTGAGCAGGTCTAATGCCAGCTTTATGCATCTACCCTTGTAGTTTAGGGACCTCTTGTTTGCAAGCTGTTTTTATGATTTTCTCTTTATCTTTGTAATTGGAAAGCTTTAGTATGATATTTTGAGGTTTTGACCAGTCTTTGATTTTGAAGGGCATTTTCTCTGCCTTCTGGACGTGAATACCTGTTTCCTTCCCTAGATTAGGGAAGTTCTGAACCATAATTTGTTCAAATAAATCTTCTGTCCTTTACATACACTCTTCTTCTGGGACTCCTATAATTTGGATAGTATTTTGCTTTTTTATGGAATTGCTGCTTTTCCTAAGTCTACCTTTGTTTTGCTTCCTTTTTTCTTGCTGTTTTAAAGAATTTTTTCTTATTCACTATATTTTGCCTATTTAATTGCAATATGTGCTGGTGTTCACCTACTTTTGTTGGTTTTGAGGGGAGTTCTCTGTGCCTCCTGAATCTAGATATCTGTTTTTTTCTCCAGATTAGGGAAGTTTTCAGCTATTATTTTTGTCAATGAATTTTATAACCCTCTTTCCTTCTCTTCTTCTTCTGGTACTCCTATAATAGAAATGTTTTATATTTTATGCAGTCACTGAATTCCTTTTTATTTATTTATTTTTATTTTTTAATAAATTAATTTTTATTGGTGTTCAATTTACCAACATACAGAATAACACCAGTGCTCATCCCGTCAAGTGTCCCCCTCAGTGCACGTCACCCATTCACCTCCACCCCCCGCCCTCCTCCCATTCCACCACCCCTAGTTCGTTTCCCAGAGTTAGGAGTCTTTATGTTCTGTCTCCCTTTCTGATATTTCCCACACATTTCTTCTCCCTTCCCTTATATTCCCTTTCACTATTATTCATATTCCCCAAATGAATGAGAACATACACTGTTTGTCCTTCTCCGATTGACTTACTTCACTCAGCATAATACCCTCCAGTCCCATTCACGTTGAAGCAAATGGTGGGTATTTGTCCTTTCTAATGGCCGAGTAATATTCCATTGTATACATAAACCACATCTTCTTTATCCATTCATCTTTCGATGGACACCGAGGCTCCTTCCATAGTTTGGCTACTGTGGACATTGCTGCTATATACATCGGGGTGCAGGTGTCCCGGCGTTTCATTGCCTCAGAATCTTTGGGGTAAATCCCCAACAGTGCAATGGCTGGGTCGTAGGGCAGGTCTATTTTTAATTCCTTGAGGAACCTCCACACAGTTTTCCAGAGTGGCTGCACCAGTTCACATTCCCACCAACAGTGTAAGAGGGTTCCCTTTTCTCCGCATCCTCTCCAACATTTGTTGTTTCCTGCCTTGTTAATGTTCCCCATTCTCACTGGTGTGAGGTGGTATCTCATTGTGGTTTTGATCTGTATTTCCCTGATGGCAAGTGATGCAGAGCATTTTCTCATGTGCATGTTGGCCATGTCTATGTCTTCCTCTGTGAGATTTCTCTTCATGTCTTTTGGTCTTTTGCCCATTTCATGATTGGATTGTTTGTTTCTTTGCTGTTGAGTTTAATAAGTTCTTTATAGATTTTGAAACTAGCCCTTTATCTGATATGTTATTTGCAAATATCTTCTCCCATTCTGTAGGTTGTCTTTGAGTTTTGTTGACTGTATCCTTTGCTGTACAAAAGCTTCTTATCTTGATGAAGTCCCAATAGTTCATTTTTGCTTTTGTTTCTTTTGCTTTCGTGGATGTATCTTGCAAGAAGTTACTGTGGCCAAGTTCAAAAAGGGTGTTGCCTGTGTTCTCCTCTAGGATTTTGATGGAATCTTTTCTCACATTTAGGTCTTTCATCCATTTTGAGTTTATCTTTGTGTATGGTGCAAGAGAGTGGTCTAGATTCATTCTTCTACATGTGGATGTCCAATTTTCCCAGCACCATTTATTGAAGAGACTGTCTTTCTTCCAGTGGATAGTCTTTCCTCCTTTATCGAATATTAGTTGAACATAAAGTTCAGGGTCCACTTCTGGGTTCTCTATTCTGTTACATTGATCTGTGTGTCTGTTTTTGTGCCAGTACCACACTGTCTTGATGACCACAGCTTTGTAGTACAACCTGAAATCTGGCATTGTGATGCCCCCACCTATGGTTTTCTTTTTTAAAATTCCCCTGGCTATTCGGGGTCTTTTCTGATTCCACACAAATCTTAAAATAATTTGTTCTAACTCTCTGAAGAAAGTCCATGGTATTTTGATAGGGATTGCATTAAACGTGTAAATTGCCCTGGGTAACATTGACATTTTCACAATATTAATTCTGCCAATCCATGAGCATGGAATATTTTTCCATCTCTTTTGTCTTCCTCAATTTCTTTCAGAAGTGTGCTATAGTTTTTAGGGTATAGATCCTTTACCTCTTTGTTTAGGTTTATTCCTAGGTATCTTATGCTTTTGGGTGCAATTGTAAATGGGATTGACTCCTTAATTTCTCTTTCTTCAGTCTCATTGTTAGTATATAGAAATGCCATTGATTTCTGGGCATTGATTTTGTATCCTGCCACGCTACCAAATTGCTGTATGAGTTCTAGCAATCTTGGGGTGGAGGCTTTTGGGTATTCTATGTAGAATATCATGTCATCGGCGAAGAGGGAGAGTTTGACTTCTTCTTTGCCAATTTGAATGCCTTTAATGTCTTTTTGTTGTCTGATTGCTGAGGCTAGGACTTCCAATACTATGTTGAATAGCAGTGGTGAGAGTGGACATCCCTGTCTTGTTCCTGATCTTAGGGGAAAGGCTCCCAGTGCTTCCCCATCAGAATGATATTTGCTGTGGGCTTTTTGTAGATGGCTTTTAAGATGTCGAGGAAAGTTCCCTCTATCCCTACACTCTGAAGAGTTCTGATCAAGAATGGATGCTGTATTTTGTCAAATGCTTTCTCTGCATCCAATGAGAGGATCATGTGGTTCTTGGTTTTACTCTTGCTGATATGATGAATCACATTGATTGTTTTACGAGTGTTGAACCAGCCTTGTGTCCCGGGGATAAATCCTACTTGGTCGTGGTGAATAATTTTCTTAATGTGTTGTTGGATCCTATTGGCTAGTATCTTGTTGAGAATTTTTGCATCCATGTTCATCAGGGATATTGGTCTGTAATTCTCCTTTTTGGTGGGGTCTTTGCCTGCTTTTGGAATTAAGGTGATGCTGGCCTCATAGAATGAATTTGGAAGTACTCCATCTCTTTCTATCTTTCCAAATAGCTTTAGTAGAATAGGTATGATTTCTTCTTTAAACGTTTGATAGAATTCCCCTGGGAAGCCATCTGGCCCTGGACTCTTGTGTCTTGGGAGGTCTTTGATGGCTGCTTCAATTTCCTCCCTGGTTATTGGCCTGTTCAGGTTTTCTATTTCTTCCTGTTCCAGTTTTGGTAGTTTGTGGCTTTCCAGGAATGCTTCCATTTCTTCTAGATTGCCTAATTTATTGGCGTATACCTGTTCATAATATGTTTTTAAAATCGTTTGTATTTCCTTGGTGTTGGTAGTGATCTCTCCTTTCTCATTCATGATTTTATTAATTAGAGTCTTCCCTCTCTTCTTTTTAATAAGGTTGGCTAATGGTTTATCTATCTTATTAATTCTTTCAAAGAACCAACTCCTGGTTCTATTGATCTGTTCCACAGTTCTTCTGGTCTCGATTTCATTGAGTTCTGCTCGAATTTTATTTTCTTTATTTTTTATTTTTTATAAATTAATTTTTATTGGTGTTCAATTTACCAACATACAGAATAACACCCAGTGCTCATCCCGTCATGTGTCCCCCTCAGTGCCCGTTACCCATTCACCCCTACCCCCCGCCCTCCTCCCCCTCCACCACCCCTAGTTCATTTCCCAGAGTTAGGAGTCTTTATGTTCTGTCTCCCTTTCTGATATTTCCCACACATTTCTTCTCCCTTCCCTTATATTCCCTTTCACTATTATTCATATTCCCCAAA
Organism: Nyctereutes procyonoides; assembly: GCF_905146905.1. Classification (NCBI taxonomy): domain Eukaryota; kingdom Metazoa; phylum Chordata; class Mammalia; order Carnivora; family Canidae; genus Nyctereutes; species Nyctereutes procyonoides. The sequence continues at coordinate 57,085,561 of NW_026575125.1, read as the reverse complement.
TGAATGAGAACATACACTGTTTGTCCTTCTCCGATTGACTTACTTCACTCAGCATAATACCCTCCAGTTCCATTCACGTTGAAGCAAATGGTGGGTATTTGTCGTTTCTAATGGCTGAGTAATATTCCATTGTATACATAAACCACATCTTTATCCATTCATCCTTCGATGGACACCGAGGCTCCCTCCACAGTTTGGCTATTGTGGACATGGCTGCTAGAAACATCGGGGTGCAGGTGTCCCGGCGTTTCATTGCATCAGAATCTTTGGGGTAAATCCCTAACAGTGCAATTGCTGGGTCGTAGGGCAGGTCTATTTTTAATTCTTTGAGGAACCTCCACACAGTTTTCCAGAGTGGCTGCACCAGTTCACATTCCCACCAACAGTGTAAGAAGGTTCCCTTTTCTCCACATCCTCTCCAACATTTGTTGTTTCCTGCCTTGTTAATGTTCCCCATTCTCACTGGTGTGAGGTGGTATCTCATTGTGGTTTTGATCTGTATTTCCCTGATGGCAAGTGATGCAGAGCATTTTCTCATGTGCATGTTGGCCATGTCTATGTCTTCCTCTGTGAGATTTCTCTTCATGTCTTTTGGTCTTTTGCCCATTTCATGATTGGATTGTTTGTTTCTTTGCTGTTGAGTTTAATAAGTTCTTTATAGATTTTGAAACTAGCCCTTTATCTGATATGTTATTTGCAAATATCTTCTCCCATTCTGTAGGTTGTCTTTGAGTTTTGTTGACTGTATCCTTTGCTGTGCAAAAGCTTCTTATCTTGATGAAGTCCCAATAGTTCATTTTTGCTTTTGTTTCTTTTGCTTTCGTGGATGTATCTTGCAAGAAGTTACTGTGGCCAAGTTCAAAAAGGGTGTTGCCTGAGTTCTCCTCTAGGATTTTGATGGAATCTTGTCTCACATTTAGATCTTTCATCCATTTTGAGTTTATCTTTGTGTATGGTGCAAGAGAGTGGTCTAGTTTCATTCTTCTGCATGTGGATGTCCAATTTTCCCAGCACCATTTATTAAAGAGACTGTCTTTCTTCCAGTGGATCGTCTTTCCTCCTTTGTCGAATATTAGTTGACCATAAAGTTCAGGGTCCACTTCTGGGTTCTCTATTCTGTTACATTGATCTGTGTGTCTGTTTTTGTGCCAGTACCACACTGTCTTGATGACCACAGCTTTGTAGTACAACCTGAAATCTGGCATTGTGATGCCCCCACCTATGGTTTTCTTTTTTAAAATTCCCCTGGCTGTTCGGGGTCTTTTCTGATTCCACACAAATCTTAAAATAATTTGTTCTAACTCTCTGAAGAAAGTCCATGGTATTTTGATAGGGATTGCATTAAACGTGTAAATTGCCCTGGGTAACATTGACATTTTCACAATATTAATTCTGCCAATCCATGAGCATGGAATATTTTTCCATCTCTTTTGTCTTCCTCAATTTCTTTCAGAAGTGTGCTATAGTTTTTAGGGTATATTTTGAGAACCATTTGAATGGTAAATGGTTCTCCAACCTTTTATTTTCAGGCTGTAGGTGTCCTTCTGTCTGAAATGAGTCTCTTGTAGAAAGCAAATAGAATGGTCCTGCTTTTTTATGCATTCTGAAACCGTGCGCCTTTTGATGGGGTCATTAAGCCCGTTCACGTTCAGAGTTACTATTGACAGATATGAGTTTAGTGTCATCATGATATCTATTTAGGTCTTGTTTTTGTGGATTGTTCCACTGAACTTCTTCTTAAAGGGGAATTTTAAGAGTCCCCCTTAAAATTTCTTGCAGAGCTGGTTTGGAGGTCACATATTCTTTCAGTTCCTGCCTGTCTCGGAAGCTCTTTATCTCTCCTTCCATTTTGAATGAGAGCCTTGCTGAATAAAGTATTCTTGGTTGCATGTTCTTCTCATTTAGGACCCTGAATACATCCTGCCAGCCCTTTCTGGCCTGCCACGTCTCTGTGGAGAGGTCTGCTGTTACCCTAATATTCCTCCCCATGAAAGTCAGGGACTTCTTGTCTCTTGCTGCTTTAAGGATCTTCTCTTCATCTTTGGAATTTGCAAACTTCACTATTAGATGTCGAGGTGTTGAACGGTTTTTATTGATTTTAGGGGGGGGATCTCTCTATTTCCTGCATCTGAATGCCTGTTTCCCTTCCCATATTGGGAAAGTTTTCAGCTAGGTTTTGTTCAAATACATATTCTGGCCCTCTGTCCCTTTTGGCGCCCTCGGGAACCCCAATTAAACGTAGGTTTTTCCTCCTTAGGCTGTCATTTATTTCCCTTAATCTGCCTTCATGGTCTTTTAATTGTCTGTCTCTTTTTTCCTCAGTTTCCCTCTTTGCCATCAACTTGTCTTCTATGTCACTCACTCGTTCTTCCACCTCGTTAACCCTCGTCGTTAGGACTTCTAGTTTGGATTGCATCTCATTCAATTGATTTTTAATTTCTGCCTGATTGGATCTAAATTCTGCAGTCATGAAGTCTCATGAGTCCTTAATGCTTTTTTCTAGAGCCACCAGTAGCTGTATAATAGTGCTTCTGAATTGGCTTTCTGACATTGAATTGTAATCCAGATTTTGTAACTCTGTGGGAGAGAGGACTGTTTCTGATTTTTTCTTTTGAGGTGAGGTTTTCCTTCTAGTCATTTTGCTCAGTGCAGAGTGGCCAAAAACAAGTTGTATTGGAACACGGGGGAGTATCTTCTGAATCTGTAGACTTTAAGTCACTTGACTTCCCCTGGAACTGGTCCGTCTAGCTGGTCTTCTGGGGGTGGAGCCTGTTGTGCTGATTTTCAGGTGTTAGCACCTGGGGGAGCTGCTCTGCCCCTGCCTGCCTCAGGGCTAGCAGGGGTTTTTTACCCCGTGAGACCCCAGGAGGAACAGCCGCAGTTGCTATGGCAACTCTGGAAGCCTGGATTCAGCCTCCGCAGGAACTACGGGGCTCTCCGTCCGCAGGGCCTGGAGGCTCCGGGGCTGGCCTGCAGATCTGTACAGCTCGGGGCAGGAGCGTCCTTGCTGTCCTGGGCCCGCCCGGCCTCTGCCTGTCCCGGGGGAGGCCGGATCCAGGGCTGTGTCCCAGCGCCCTGTGCTCCGCGGCCTGCGCTGTTGGATTCACGCTCCCGCCCCGCAGCCCCCTCCGCGGAGCCGCCGCCTGAGCCCCCCCGAGCTGCTCCGGGTCCCGCCGTGCCCGCTGCAGCTCTTAGGGAGCTCGGTGCACTCTCCTGGGGCGCAGGTGTCTGTTAGTGTCCCAGGGAGCCTGAGGGCGTCCCCGCCCTCCTGGGTCCTGCTCTAACTCCCTGCGGGCCCCTTTCCGCCCGGGAAGGTTGGTGCAGCTTCTGCTTCTCCCGGACGGGGCTCTCCTGTCCTGGGGACACTCGCCCCGGCCTCAGCCCGGCTCCTCGCGGGGCCCCTCCCCCTCGGAGGCCTTTTGTTTCTTTATTTCTTTTTCCCCGTCTTCCTACCTTGATAGAATCGCGAACTCTCCTCACTGTAGCATTCCAGCTGGTCTCTCTTTAAATCTCAGGCCGAATTCGTAGATTTTCAGGATGATTTGAAGGTTATCTAGGTAATTTTTTGGGGACAGGTGATTTGGGGACCCTGCTCTTCCGCCATCTTCCACTGTCCCCCTGCTCGAATTTTAATTAACTCTCTTCTTCTGCTGGGTGTCGGGTCCATTTGCTGTTTTTTCTCTAGCTCCTTTATGTGTAAGGTTAGCTTTTGTATTTGAGTTCTTTCCAGTTTTTGAATGGATGCTTTTATTGCAATGTATTTCCCCCTCAGGACTGCTTTTGCTGCATCCCAAAGATTTTGAACGGTTGTATCTTCATTCTCATTAGTTTCCATGAATCTTTTTAATTCTTCCTTAATTTCCTGGTTGACCCTTTCATCTTTTAGCAGGATGGTCCTTAACCTCCTCGTGTTTGAAGTCCTTCCGAACTTCTTGTTGTGATTTAGTTCTAATTTCAAGGCGTTATGATCTGAGAATATGCAGGGGACAATCCCAATCTTTTGGTATCAGTTCAGACCCAATTTGTGATCCAGTATGTGGTCTATTCTGGAAAAAGTTCCATGTGCACTTGAGAAGAATGTGTATTCAGTTGAGTTTGGATGTAAAGTTCTGTACATATCTGTGAAATCTATCTGGTCCAGTGTATCATTTAAAGCTCTCGTTTCTTTGGAGATGTTGTGCTTAGAAGACCTATCGAGGGTAGAAACAGGTAGATTGAAGTCACCAAGTATAAGTGTATTATTATCTAAGTATTTCTTCACTTTGGTTAATAATTGGTTTAAGTATTTGGCAGCTCCCACATTCGGGGCATATATATTGAGGATTGTTAAGTCCTCTTGTTGGATAGATCCTTGAAGTATGAGATAGTGTCCCTCTTCATCTCTCACTACAGTCTCAGGGTTAATTTTAGTTTATCTGATATAAGGATGGCTACCCCTGCTTTCTTTTGAGGACCATTTGAATGGTAAATGGTTCTCCAACCTTTTATTTTCAGATTGTAGGTGTCCTTCTTTCTAAAATGAGTCTCTTGTAGACAGCAAATAGATGGGTCCTCCTTTTTTATCCAGTCTGACACCCTGTGCCTTTTGATGGGGTCATTAAGCCCGTTCACGTTCAGAGTTACTATTGGCAGATATGAGTTTAGTGTCATCATGATATCTATTTAGTCCTTGTTTTTGTGGATTGTTCCACTGAACTTCTTCTTAAAGGGGAATTTTAAGAGTCCCCCTTAAAATTTCTTGCAGAGTTGGTTTGGAGGTCACATATTCTTTCAGTTCCTGCCTGTTTCGGAAGCTCTTTATCTCTCCTTCCATTTTGAATGAGAGCCTTGCTGGATAAAGTATTCTTGGTTGCATGTTCTTCTCATTTAGGACCCTGAATATATCCTGCCACCCGTTTCTGGCCTGCCAGGTGTCTGTGGAGAGTTCTGCTGTTACCGTAATACTCCTCCCCATAAAAATCAGGGACTTCTTGTCTCTTGCTGCTAAAAGGATCTTCTCTTTATCTTTGGAATTTGCAAGCTTCACTATTAAATGTCGAGGTGTTTGATAACACCTGCATGTGCACTGCCCATCAACCACCCACAGAGACCCTGCATGCCACTGGACACCACACATATGCCCCTGCAACCAGGCACTGGAAAGCCACCCAGCTTTGGGGGATCCAGTCTAAGACTAGAGGCTCAGTGCAAATTTTACTGATACCACCCACCCACCACTGAGCCCTTCTGTAGTCATGCCCATTCAGAGCTGACCTGCTTTGATCTCACTAACATTACAGAGAGCAAGCTTAGCCCACAACAGGCAGAGTCATTGCATATGTGTGGACTGAAAAGAAAAATGACTCAGACAGAATAGCAGGACACAAGTAACACACATAGGAGACTCCCTGAAGTATCAGTTTCTGGTAAAAAGGGGATAGTGCAATGCAATGTAATACAGGATGTCTTCTTCATAGAACCCTGCTTTTGAGGGCAGAAGACATAGCTGACTTTCCTAAGATGCAAAAACAGACACAGAGTGGTAGACAAAATGAGGAGACATAGAAATAAGTATTAAAAGAAACAACACAAAAATCACAGCAGATCTAAGCAGAACAGAAATAAGTAGTATGCTTCATAAAGAATTTAATCTAATGGTCGTAAAGATACTCACTGGACTTCAGAAAAGAGTGGAGAACATCAGTAAAACACATGAAAAAAGACAAAAATAACATATCAGAGATGAAGAACTCAATAAATGAAAATACAATAGATATGAAAACAGTATGTTGCAAGAAGCGGAGGAATTTATCAGTAACCTGGAGGATAGAGTAATGGGAAGCAATTAAGCTGAACAGATGAGAGACAAATACTTCATGGTGACAATAGACATAGAGAACACAGTGACTCCTTCAAGTGTAATAACAATCCTATTACAGGGTTCCCAGAAGAAGAGAGAGAAAGGGGCCAGGATATATATTTGAATAAATGATAGTGGAAAACTTCCTGATTATGGGTAGGGAAACAAATACAGATTCAGGAAATTCCCCAACACACCAAACCTAAACAGGTTCACACCAAGACATATAATAATTAAAATGGGAAAAAATAGTGATAAAAAACTAAAAGTTGCAAGAGAAGAGAGCTACATACAGAGGAATCCTCACAAGGTTGTCAGCAGACTTTTCAGGAGAAACTTTGCAGGCCAGAAGAGAGTGGTATGATGTATTCAAAGCACTGAAAGGGAAACATCTGAAGCCAGGAATACTTTACCCTGCAAGACTATTATTCAGAATAGAGAGGTATATAGAGTTTTCCAGACAAACAGAAGTTAAAAGAATTAATGATCAATTAACCAGTCCTACAAGAAATATGAAGGGAGATGTGAGTAGAAAATGAAACCTGTAAATAAGAGTAAGAAAAATAGGAAGCACAATATAAAAGGATGTAAAAGATGATGCCAAATACCTGAAATGTGGATGGGAGTGTAGTAAAGATTGAGTTCAAAAATATCAACCATCTATAGTCAGGAACAAGACAGGGATGTCTACTTTCATCATTGTTATTTAACATAGCACTGGAAGTCCTAGCCTCAGCAATCAGAGAACAGAAAGAAATAAAAAGCATCCAAAATGGAAAGGAATAAGTGAAACTTCCACTATTTGCAGATGACATCATACTGTATGTAGAAAACCTGGAAGACTCCATTAAAATATTGCTAGAACTGATACATGAATTCAGCAAAGTCACAGGATACAAAATGAACGTACAAATGTCTGTTGCATTTCGGGGTGCCTGGATGGATCAGTCAGTTAAGTGTCTGCCTTTGGCTCAGGTCATAATCTTGAGGTCCTGAGATCGAGCCCCACCTCAGGCTCTCTGCTCAGTGAGGAATCTGCTTCTCCCTCTCCCTCTACTCATCCCTCCTGCTCATGCACTCTCTATCTTTCTCTCTTTCAAATAAATAAATAATCTTTAAAAAAAACCTGTTCATTTCTATCCACTATGTTTCTATAATTTTGACATATAATGGAGCAGCAGGAGAAATCAAGAAATCCATCCTGTTTACAATTGCACCAAAAATCATAAAGTGCCTAGGAATAAACTTCACAAAGTAGTAAAAGATTTTTACTCTGGAAACTATAGAAAACTTAACAAAGAAATTGAAGATGACACAAAGAAATGGAAAGACATGCCATGCTCATGGATTGGAAGAATAAATGTTGTCAAAATGTCTATGCTGCCCAAAGCAATCTACTCACTTAATGCAAACCTTATCAAAATATCATTAACATTTTTCACAGAGCTGGAAAAAAAAAGTCCTAAAATTTGTATGGAACCACAAAAGACCCTGAATAGCTAAAACAATCCTGAAAAAGAAAAGCAAAACTGCGCATATCACAATTACAGACTTCAAGCTATATTACAAAAAAAGTAGTCATCAAGACAGTACAGTACTGGTGCAAAAATAGGCACATAGATCAATGGAACAGAATAGAAAACCTGGAAATGGAGCAACAGCTATATGGAGAAGTATCTTCAACAAAGCATGAGAGAACATCCCATGGAAAAAAGAGGATCTCTTCAACAAATGGTGTTGGAGAAACTGGACAGCAACATGCAGAAGAATGAAACTGGACCACTTTCTTAGCCTATACACAAAAATAAATACAAAATGTATAAAATACCTAAATATGAGGCATTAAATCATCAAAATCCTAGAGGAGAACACAGGCAGAAACCTCTTTGACTTTGGCCAACGTCAAACTTCTTACCAGACACATCTCCAGACACAAGGAAAACAAAAGCAAAACTGAACCATAGGGATTTCATCAATATAAAAAGCTTCTACATAGTGAAAGAAGCAATCAACAAAATTAAAAGGCAACCTGTAGAATGGAAGATATTCACAAATGATATATCTAATGAAGGGCTAGTATCCAAAATCTATAAAGGACTTACCAAACTTGACACCTAAAACACAAATAATCCAGTTAAGAAATGGGCAGAAGACATGAATAAGCATTTTTCCAAACAAGACATTCACATGACTAACAGACAAATGAAAAGATGCACAATATTAGTCATCATCAGGGAAATACAAATCAAAATAATAATGAGATATCACCTCATGTCTGTCAGGATGGCTAAAATGAACAATACAGGAAAGAACAGATGTTGGTGAGAATGTGCAGAAAGGGTATCCCTCTTATGCTGTTGATTGAAATGTAAGCTGGTGCAGTCACTCAAAAACAGTATGGAGGTTCCTCAAAGAGTTGCAAATAGAACTACCCTATGACCTAGCATTTGCACTGTGAGGTACTTACCCAAAGGATACAAAAAGACTGATTCAAAGGGACATGAGCACCATAATACTTAAAGGACCATTATCAACAGTAGCCAAATTATGGAAAAAGTCGCAATGTCCATCAACTGATGGACTTTAAATAATGGAATTTAAATAAAAACTTGAAACAAAAGAAGAAATAGGATACTTTAAGTAAACTATATCTTATTAAAAAATAAATGATCATCAGCTTAACATAGACTGCTGTACACAGAAGCAATTATATATAAACTCAGTTGTAACCACAAATAAAAAAACAATAATAGTAGATATGAAAAAATAAAGAATAAGGAACCCAAGTATATCACTGAGAAAGCCAGCAAACTGTGAAAATAAGAAAGAGAAGAAATAATCTGGCAAAAAGCTAGAAAAACAACCACAAAAGAGGTCCAAAATGGCAATAAGTATTTATCTATCAATAATTACTTTGAATATAAATTGTCTAAATGCTCTATTCAAAAGAGGATGATAGAGTGTATAAAAAACACTTATCTAATTTTTTGAGAGAGACACACACAGAGAGAGAGAATACCAGTGAGGTGTAGGGGGAGAGGGAAAGGGAGAGAGATAATGTTAAGCAGGCTCCATGCCCACTGCAGAGACTAATGTGAGCCTCAATCTCATGACCCTGAGACTAGGACCTGAGCTGAAATCAAGTCAGATGCTTAACTGACTAAGCCACCCAGGTAATTCAATAAAAGACCTATCTATATGCTGCATGAAGATCCAAAAGATACCTGCAGAATGAAAGTGAGAGGATGGAGAAACATCTTTCATGCAAATGAATGTCAAAAGAGAGCTAGATTGCAATACTTAATATAGGACAAAATAGACTTTAAAACAAAGCCTGTAAAAAGAGACAAAGAAGGACACTATATAATAATTAAGGAGGCAATCTAACAGGAAGAATAGTAAATATAACAATAAGAATTGAAAATATATATGCCCCCAACCTGGGAGCACCTGAATACATGAAACCATTAATAATAAATATAAAGGAACAAGTCCATACTAATAAAATAATAGTAGGGGATTTTAACACCACATTTACAGCAATGAACAGTTTATCCAAACAGAAAATCAGCAGAGAAAAAGTGGCTTTGAATGACACACTGGACCAGATGGTTTTAAAAGATATGTTCAGAACATTCCATCCTGAAAAAGTACAATACACACTCTTTTCAAGTGCACTTGGAACTTTCTCCAGAATAGATAAGACATTATGTCACAAAACAAGCCCCAACAAATTCAAAAGGATTAAAGTCATGCCATGCATCTTTTCTGATCACAACACTGTGAATTAGAAATCAACCACAAGAAACAATCTGGAAAGAGCACAAATTCATGAAGGTTAAGTAATATGCTACTAAAGAATGAATAGGTCAACCAGGAAATCAATGAAGAAATGAAAAAGTACAAGGAAACAAATATAAATGAAAACACAATGATCCAAAACCTTTGGAATGGAGCAAAAAAAATGTTTCTAAGAGGGAAGTTTATAGCTGTATAGGCCTACCTCAAGAAGAAAGACAAATCTGAAATAACAATTGAAAATTACACCTAAAGGAACTAGAAAAATAACAACAAACAAAACCAAAAAGCAGGAGAAGGAAGTAAATAATAAAGATTAGAGCAGAAGTAAATGAAATGGAAACTAGAAAAACAATGGAACAGTTCAATATAAACAGGATCTGATTCTTTGATAAGATCAACAAAATTAATAAAAACTCTGGCCAGACTCATCAACATAAAAGAAAGTACTCAAATGAAATCACCTGTGAGAGAGGGGAAATAGCAATCAACAATAGTACCACAGGGAGGAGGGGCAAGATGGCGGAGGAGTAGGGTCCCCAAATCACCTGTTCCCACCAAATTCCCTAGATAACCTTCAAACCATCCTGAAAATCTACGAATTCGGCCTGAGATTTAAAGAGAGACCAGCTGGAATGCTACAGTGAGAGGAGTTCACGCTTCTATCAAGGTAGGAAGACGGGGAAAAGAAATAAAGAAACAAAAGGCCTCCGAGGGGGAGGGGCCCCGGAGGAGCCGGGCTGAGGCCGGGGCGAGTGTCCCCAGGACAGGAGAGCCCCGTCCCGGAGGAGCAGGAGCTGCACCAACCTTCCCGGGCGGGCGGAAAGGGGCTCGCAGGGAGTTGGAGCAGGACCCAGGAGGGCGGGGATGCCCTCGGGCTTCCGGGGACACTAACAGGCACCTGCAAGCGCAGGAGAGTGCTCCGAGCTCCCTAAGGGCTGCAGCACGCACCGGAGCAGTTCGGAGGGGCTCGGGAGCGGCTCCAGGGAGGGAGCTGCGGGGCGGGAGCGCAAATCCAACAACACAGGCCCGGGAGCACAGGGCGCCGGGACACAGCCCAGGATCCGGCCTCCCCCTGGGACAGGCAGAGGCCGGGAGGGCCCAGGACAGCAAGGACGCTCCTGCCCCGAGCTGAGCAGATCAGCGGCCCCGCCCCGGAGCCTCCAGGCCCTGCGGACGGAGAGCCGAGAGCCCCGAGCCCCGTAGTTCCTGCGGAGACTGAATCCAGGCTTCCAGAGTTGCCATAGCAACTGCCGCTGAGCAGGCAGGGGCAGAGCAGCTTCCCCAAGTGCTAACACCTGAAAATCAGCGCAACAGGCCCCTCCCCCAGAAGACCAGCTGGACGGACCAGCTCCAGGGGAAGTCAAGGGACTTAAAGTCTACAGAAATACTCCCCCGTGTTTTTTTTTTTTCTTTTCTTTTTTCTTTTCTTTTTGATTTCTGATTGCTTCCCCCACCCCCTTTTTTTTTTCACCTTTCTTTCTTTTTCTTTCCCTTTTTCTTCTCTTCTTTCCTTTTTCTTTTCTTTTTCTTTTTTCTTTTTCTCTTTTCTTTCCTTCTCTCTCTTTCTCTCATTCTCCCAATACAACTTGTTTTTGGCCACTCCGCACTGAGCAAAATGACTAGAAGGAAAACCTCACCTCAAAAGAAAGAATCAGAAACAGCCCTCTCTCCCACAGAGCTACAAAATCTGGATTACAATTCAATGTCAGAAAGCCAATTCAGAAGCACTATTATACAGCTACTGGTGGCTCTAGAAAAAAGCATTAAGGACTCACGAGACTTCATGACTGCAGAATTTAGATCCAATCAGGCAGAAATTAAAAATCAACTGAATGAGATGCAATCCAAACTAGAAGTCCTAACGACGAGGGTTAACGAGGTGGAAGAACGAGTGAGTGACATAGAAGACAAGTTAATGGCAAAGAGGGAAACTGAGGAAAAAAGAGATAAACAATTAAAGAGCCATGAAGACAGATTAAGGGAAATAAATGACACTCTAAGGAAGAAAAATCTACGTTTAATTGGGGTTCCCGAGGGCGCCGAAAGGGACAGAGGGCCAGAATATGTATTTGAACAAATCCTAGCTGAAAACTTTCCCAATCTGGGAAGGGAAACAGGCATTCAGATCCTGGAAATAGAGAGATCCCCCCCTAAAATCAATAAAAACCGTTCAACACCTCGACATCTAATAGTGAAGCTTGCAAATTCCAAAGATAAAGAGAAGATCCTTAAAGCAGCAAGAGACAAGAAGTCCCTGACTTTCATGGGGAGGAATATTAGGGTAACAGCAGACCTCTCCACAGAGACCTGGCAGGCCAGAAAGGGCTGGCAGGATATATTCAGGGTCCTAAATGAGAAGAACATGCAACCAAGAATACTTTATCCAGCAAGGCTCTCATTCAAAATGGAAGGAGAGATAAAGAGCTTCCAAGACAGGCAGGAACTGAAAGAATATGTGACCTCCAAACCAGCTCTGCAAGAAATTTTAAGGGGGACTCTTAAAATCCCCCTTTAAGAAGAAGTTCAGTGGAACAATCCACAAAAACAAGGACTAAATAGATATCATGATGACACTAAACTCATATCTGTCAATAGTAACTCTGAACGTGAACGGGCTTAATGACCCCATCAAAAGGCGCAGGGTTTCAGACTGGATAAAAAAGCAGGACCCATCTATTTGCTGTCTACAAGAGACTCATTTTAGACAGAAGGACACCTACAACCTGAAAATAAAAGGTTGGAGAACCATTTACCATTCAAATGGTTCTCAAAAGAAAGCAGGGGTAGCCATCCTTATATCAGATAAACTAAAATTCACTCCGAAGACAGTAGTGAGAGACGAAGAGGGACACTATATCATACTTAAAGGATCTATCCAACAAGAGGACTTAACAATCCTCAATATATATGCCCCGAATGTGGGAGCTGCCAAATACTTAAACGAATTATTAACCAAAGTAAAGAAATACTTAGATAATAATACACTTATACTTGGTGACTTCAATCTAGCTCTCTCTACCCTTGATAGGTCTTCTAAACACAACATCTCCAAAGAAACGAGAGCTTTAAATGATACACTGGACCAGATAGATTTCACAGATATCTACAGAACTTTACATCCAAACTCAACTGAATACACATTCTTCTCAAGTGCACATGGAACTTTTTCCAGAATAGACCACATACTGGGTCACAAATCGGGTCTGAACCGATACCAAAAGATTGGGATCGTCCCCTGCATATTCTCAGACCATAACGCCTTGAAATTAGAACTCAATCACAAGAAGAAGTTTGGAAGGACCTCAAACACGTGGAGGTTAAGGACCATCCTGCTAAAAGATAAAAGGGTCAACCAGGAAATTAAGGAAGAATTAAAAAGATTCATGGAAACTAATGAGAATGAAGATACAACTGTTCAAAATCTTTGGGATGCAGCAAAAGCAGTCCTGAGGGGGAAATACATCGCAATACAAGCATCCATTCAAAAACTGGAAAGAACTCAAATACAAAAGCTAACCTTACACATAAAGGAGCTAGAGAAGAAGCAGCAAATCGACCCGACGCCCAGCAGAAGAAGAGAGTTAATTAAAATTCGAGCAGAACTCAACGAAATTGAGACCAGAAGAACTGTGGAACAGATCAATAGAACCAGGAGTTGGTTCTTTGAAAGAATTAATAAGATAGATAAACCATTAGCCAACCTTATTAAAAAGAAGAGAGAGAAGACTCAAATTAATAAAATCATGAATGAGAAAGGAGAGATCACTACCAACACCAAGGAAATACAAACGATTTTAAAAACATACTATGAACAGCTCTACGCCAATAAATTAGGCAATCTAGAAGAAATGGACGCATTCCTGGAAAGCCACAAACTACCAAAACTGGAGCAGGAAGAAATAGAAAACCTGAACAGGCCAATAACCAGGGAGGAAATTGAAGAAGTCATCAAAAACCTCCCAAGACACAAGAGTCCAGGGCCAGATGGCTTCCCAGGGGAATTCTATCAAACGTTTAAAGAAGAAATCATACCTATTCTACTAAAGCTATTTGGAAAGATAGAAAGAGATGGAGTACTTCCAAACTCATTCTATGAGGCCAGCATCACCTTAATTCCAAAACCAGACAAAGACCCCACCAAAAAGGAGAATTACAGACCAATATCCCTGATGAACATGGATGCAAAAATTCTCAACAAGATACTAGCCAATAGGATCCAACAACACATTAAGAAAATTATTCACCATGACCAAGTAGGATTTATCCCCGGGATGCAAGGCTGGTTCAACACTCGTAAAACAATCAATGTGATTCATCATATCAGCAAGAGAAAAACCAAGAACCATATGATCCTCTCATTAGATGCAGAGAAAGCATTTGACAAAATACAGCATCCATTCCTGATTAAAACTCTTCAGAGTGTAGGGATAGAGGGAACTTTCCTCGATATCTTAAAAGCCATCTACGAAAAGCCCACAGCAAATATCATTCTCAATGGGGAAGCACTGGGAGCCTTTCCCCTAAGATCAGGAACCAGACAGGGATGTCCACTCTCACCACTGCTATTCAACATAGTATTGGAAGTCCTAGCCTCAGCAATCAGACAACAAAAAGACATTAAAGGCATTCAAATTGGCAAAGAAGAAGTCAAACTCTCCCTCTTCGCCGATGACATGATACTCTACATAGAAAACCCAAAAGCCTCCACCCCAAGATTGCTAGAACTCATACAGCAATTTGGTAGCGTGGCAGGATACAAAATCAATGCCCAGAAATCAATGGCATTCCTATACACTAACAATGAGACTGAAGAAAGAGAAATTAAGGAGTCAATCCCATTTACAATTGCACCCAAAAGCATAAGATACCTAGGAATAAACCTAACCAAAGAGGTAAAGGATCTATACCCTAAAAACTATAGAACACTTCTGAAAGAAATTGAGGAAGACACAAAGAGATGGAAAAATATTCCATGCTCATGGATTGGCAGAATTAATATTGTGAAAATGTCAATGCTACCCAGGGCAATTTACACGTTCAATGCAATCCCTATCAAAATACCATGGACTTTTTTCAGAGACTTAGAACAAATTATTTTAAGATTTGTGTGGAATCAGAAAAGACCCCGAATAGCCAGGGGAATTTTAAAAAAGAAAACCATAGCTGGGGGCATCACAATGCCAGATTTCAGGTTGTACTACAAAGCTGTGGTCATCAAGACAGTGTGGTACTGGCACAAAAACAGACACATAGACCAATGGAACAGAATAGAGAATCCAGAAATGGACCCTGAACTTTATGGTCAACTAATATTCGACAAAGGAGGAAAGACGATCCACTGGAAGAAAGACAGTCTCTTCAATAAATGGTGCTGGGAAAATTGGTCATCCACATGCAGAAGAATGAAACTAGACCACTCTCTTGCACCATACACAAAGATAAACTCAAAATGGATGAAAGATTTAAATGTGAGACAAGACTCCATCAAAATCCTAGAGGAGAACACAGGCAACACCCTTTTTGAACTTGGCCACAGTAACTTCTTGCAAGATACATCCACGAAAACAAAAGAAACAAAAGCAAAAATGAACTATTGGGACTTCATCAAGATAAGAAGCTTTTGCACAGCAAAGGATACAGTCAACAAAACTCAAAGACAACCTACAGAATGGGAGAAGATATTTGCAAATAACATATCAGATAAAGGGCTAGTTTCCAAAATCTATAAAGAACTTATTAAACTCAACACCAAAGAAACAAACAATCCAATCATGAAATGGGCAAAAGACATGAAGAGAAATCTCACAGAGGAAGACATAGACATGGCCAACATGCACATGAGAAAATGCTCTGCATCACTTGCCATCAGGGAAATACAAATCAAAACCACAATGAGATACCACCTCACACCAGTGAGAATGGGGAACATTAACAAGGCAGGAAACAACAAATGTTGGAGAGGATGCGGAGAAAAGGGAACCCTCTTACACTGTTGGTGGGAATGTGAACTGGTGCAGCCACTCTGGAAAACTGTGTGGAGGTTCCTCAAAGAATTAAAAATAGACCTGCCCTACGACCCAGCAATTGCACTGTTAGGGATTTACCCCGAAGATTCAGATGCAATGAAACGCCGGGGCACCTGCACCCCGATGTTTCTAGCAGCCATGTCCACAATAGCCAAACTGTGGAAGGAGCCTCGGTGCCCATCGAAAGATGAATGGATAAAGAAGATGTGGTTTATGTATACAATGGAATATTACTCAGCCATTAGAAACAACAAATACCCACCATTTGCTTCAACGTGGATGGAACTGGAGGGTATTATGCTGAGTGAAGTAAGTCAATCGGAGAAGGACAAACAGTGTATGTTCTCACTTATTTGGGGAATATGAATAATAGTGAAGGGGAATATAAGGGAAGGGAGAAGAAATGTGTGGGAGATATCAGAAAGGGACACAGAACATAAAGACTTCTAACTCTGGGAAATGAACTAGGGGTGGTGGAAGGGGAGGAGGGCGGGGGGTGGGGGTGAATGGGTGACGGGCACGGAGGGGGACACTTGACGGGAGGAGCACTGGGTGTTATTCTGTATGTTGGTAAATTGAACACCAATAAAAATTAATTTATAAAAAAAAAAAAAAAAACAATAGTACCACAATAGTACAAACAGTTGTCAGAGAATATTATAAAAACTAGGGGCATATGGATGGCTAAGAAAAAGCATGTGACTCTTGATCTTGCAGTCTTGAGCAGAGATTACTTTAAAAAAAGAATAGACTTTAATAAAAGAAAATTTTATTGCCATCAAATCACACAACCTAGAAGAAGTGGGTAAATTCCTAGAAACATATAACCTACCAAAATTGAAGTAGGAAGAAATAGAAAATTTGAACAGACTGATAATCAGCAAAGAAATCAAATCAGTAATCAAAAAGCTCCCAACAAAGAAAAGTCCAAGACCAGGTGGCTTCATAGGAGAATTCTACCAAACATTTAAAGAGGAGTTAATGCATATTCTTCTCAAACTATTTCAAAAAATAGAAGAGGAAGATCAGAGTTAAGATGGTGGAGGAGTAGGAGTACCCTAAGTTTGTCTCATCCCTTGAATACAACTATATAGTTATTAAATCATTCTGAATACCTGAGAAATCAGAGACCTGAGAAAACAAATACTGCAAGTCTACATGGAGAAAAATGACCTAACGGTGCTCAGGTGGTGAAGTGGGGTAGAACCTCAGGTGTGACAGTGTGGTCTAAGGGAGCCTCTGGATCTCAAGGAGAATGGATGGTGCCTAAGCGCAGCACTGTTCCCAGGCATTGAAGCACAGAAGCCTGCTGAGGACAGGGAGTCTCTGTGCTGGCTTTCTGCTCTGTGTTGCCATAAACTGCAAATCGCTTATCTATCAAACAACCAATTTCCTGGCAAGGGTCCAGCAAAAGGCAGAAGTGTGGAGAAACCCTCCTCAGGAGGAACAGCAGAGGTCTGCACCACAGTAATCTCAACAATATGGAGTTTTGAAACAGTCCCATTTCTGAGATTTTAAAAAAAGCTTGGACACAGGCAAAGTGAACACAGAGCACAGAATTCTAACAGAACCCAAGGAGACAAGAGTGATTGCTTTTCAGTGAGGGTTCACTGAAGACTGAGGAGTGCAAATTTTCAACTCCAGGGCTAGAGAGCCAGCACCACAGTATTGATTTTGCCCATCATTGCTGAAAGCCTTCAGGGAGCAAAACAGTGCCACCTAGTGGAGTCTGGAGCCCTGTACACCAAGCCTTGCCTCCTAGTGAACTGAAAGGGCATTTGCACTGCAACAAGTCCACCTGAGAGTTAGAGCAACAGGCCCCTCCCCCAGAAGACCAGCACAGATAACTTGCTTATACCAAGTTTACTTGAAACACATGGCTGCAAAGCTTCAGCTCTAGGGGAATATAGTACCTAGCAGCCTTTTATTCTTAATTTTTTATTATTATTTTATCAGGTATTGTCTTTTCAACTCTTAAATTTTATTTTTATATATACTTTATTTTTGTTTCATTTTATTGTATTTAATTTTATTTTTATGCATTCGTTTTTTTCTTTCTTTCTCATTTTGGGATCTAGTTTCTTTTAACAAGCAGACCAAATAACACCCAGGATCTAGGTAGTTTTTATTGCTGTTGTTTGTTTTCTTTCTTCTTTTCTTTTCTGGACAAAATGTTAAGATGGATAAATCCACACCAAAAGAAAGAATAGACTATCCACTGGAAAAAAATACAGTCTCTTCAATAAATGGTGATGGGAAAATTGGGCAGCCACATGCAGAAGAATGAAACTAGACCATTCTCTTACACCATACACAAAGATAAACTCAAAATGGATGAAAGATCTAAATGTGAGACAAGAGTCCATCAAAATCCTAGAGAAGAACACAGGCAATGCCCTTTTTGAACTTGGCCACAGCAACTTCTTGCAAGATCTATAAAGAACTTATTGCACTCAACACCAAAGAAACAAACAATCCAATCATGAAATGGGCAAAAGACACGAACAGAAATTTCACAGAGGAAGACATACACATGGCCAACAAGCACATGAGAAAATGCTCTGCATCACTGGCCATCAGGGAAATACAAATCAAAATCACAATGAGATACCATCTCACACCAGTGAGAATGGGGAACATTAGCAAGACAGGAAATAATAAATGTTGGAGAGGATGTGGAGAAAGGGGAACCCTCTTGAACTGTTGGTGGCAATGTGAACTGGTACAGACACTCTGGAAAACTGTGTGGAGGTTCCTCAAAGATTTAAAAATAGAACTGCCCTACCACCCAGCAGTTGCACTGCTGGGGATTTACCCCAAAGATACAGATGCAATGAAATGCTGGGACACCTGCACCCCGATGTTTATAGCAACAATGTCCACAATAGCCAAACTGTGGAAGGAGCCTCGGTGTCCATCAAAAGATGAATGAATAAAGAAGCTGTGGTATATGTATACAATGGAATATTAGCCATTTGAAACCACGAATGTCCACCATTTGCTTCGACATGGATGGGCCCAGAGGGTATTATGCTGAGTGAAATAAGTCAATTGGAGAAGGACAAACATTATATGGTCTCGTTCATTTGGGAAATATAAAAATAGTGAAAGGGAATAAAGGGGAAGGGGAAGAAAATGAGTGGGAAATATCAGTGAGGGGCAACCCCGGTGGCTCAGTGGTTTAGAACTGCCTTCAGCCCATGGCATGATCCTGGAGACCCGGGATGGAGTCTCACATCAGGCTCCCTGCATGGAGCCTGCTTCTCCCTCTGCCTGTGTCTCTGCCTCTCTCTCTCTCTCTCTCTCTCTCTCTCTCTCTCTCTCTCGAATAAATAAATAAAATCTTTAAATAAATATCAGTGAGGATGACAGAACATGAGAGACTCCTAACTCTGGGAAACTCCTAACTACAAGGGGTAGTGGAAAGGGAGGTGGACGGGGTTTGGGGTGACTGGGTGACAGGCACTGAGGGGTCACTTGATGGGATGAGCACTGAGTGATATGGTATATGTTGACAAAATAAATAAATAAATAAAAATAAAAAGAAAGAGAGGAGGTAATACAGCCAGGGATTTAATCAATACAAATATAAGATATCTGAACTAGAGTTTAAAACAACAATTATAAGGAAACTAAGTGAGTTTGAAAAATGCATAGGGAACACTAGAGAATCCATTACTATAGAGATAAAAGAACTAAAACCTACTCAGGCCAAAATTATAAATGCTATAACCTATATGCAGTCCCAAGTGGAGGCCATAAAAAATGAGTTTGAACAAAGCAAAAGAGTGAATCAGTGATATAGAAGATAAAACTATGGAAAATAATGCACTTGAAAAAAAGAGAAAAATAAAACTATTAGCTTATGAAGGTAGACTTAGGGAATGCAGCAATTCCATAAAGCAAAATAATACCCATATTATAGGAGTCTCAGAGGAAGAAGAGTGGGAAAAAGGTGGCAGAAGATTTCTTTGAACAAATTATAGCTGAGAGCTTCACTAATTTAGGGAAGGAAACAGGCATGTAGGTCCAAGAGACACAGAGAACTCCCCTCAAAATAAACAAAAATAGGTCAACATCATGACATAGTGAACCTTGCAAATTATGAAGATAAAGAGAAAATTCTGAAAGTTGTTTGGGACAAGAGGTCCTTAACTTACAAGGGTAGACATATAAGGTTAGTGGCAGACCTGTCCACAGAAATCTGGCAGGCAGAAAATAACTGGCATGACATATTCACCATGATAAATGGGAAAAATATGCAGCCAAGAATACTTTATCCAGTAAGTCCATCATTCAGAATACAAGGAGAAATAAAGAGTTTCCCAGAGAAACAAAAACTAAAGGAATTCATGAATACTAAACCAGTCTTTGTCTTTCAAGAATTACCAAAAAGGACCCTTTGAGCAGAAAGATAAAAAGTAACAAAGACCAGCAAGGAACAGAGACAATCTACAGGAACAGTGACATTACAGGTAATACAATGGCATTAAATTCATATCCTTAAATTATTAAGCTAAATGTTAATGGAATAAGTGCTCCAATCAAAAGATATAAGGTGTTAGAATGGATAAAAAAATAAACAGACCCACTGATATGCTGCTTACAACAGATTCTTTTGAGACCCAAAAACACACCCAGACTGAAAGTGAGGGAGTGGGGAACCATTTATCATGCTAATGAACATCAAAAGAAAGCTGGAGTAGCCATTCCTATATCAGACAAACTAAATTTTAAGACAAAGACTGTTGTAAGCAATTAAGAAAGACACTATATCATAATAAAGAGGTCTATCCAACAAGAAGATCTAACAATTCTAAATATTTATGTCCCTAACATGGGAGCAGCCAAATATTATCAATTAATAACAACCTTAAATAAAGTCATTGATAATAATACAATAATGGTAGGAGACTTTAACACTCCACTTACAGCAATGGACAGATAATGTAGGCAGAAGATCAACAAGGAAACAAGGGCTTAAATGACACATTGGACCAAATGGACTTCACAGATATATTCAGGGCATTTCATGCTAAAGCAGCAGAATACACATTATTTTCTAGTGCACATGGTACATTCTCCAGAATAGATCATATACTGGGTCACAAATCAGGTCTCAATTGGTAAAAAAAAAAAAAGACTGATATCATACCATACATATTTTCAGACCACATCTCTTTCAAACTTGAAGTCAACCACAAGAAGAAATTTGGAAGGACCACAATTACAAGCAGGCTAAAGAACATCCTAATAAAGAATGAACGAGTCAACCAAGAAATTAAAGACAAATTAAAATAATGCCAGGAAGCAAATGAAAATGAAAACATGACAGTCCAAAGCCTTTGAGGTGCATTGACAGCAGTCCTAATTGGAAAGTATATAACAATATAGGCCTTTCTCAAGAATCAAGAAAAATCTCAAAGCACCTGGAAAAAGAATAGTAAATAAAGTCTAAATTTAGCAGGAGAGGAGAAATATTAGTGGTTAGAGCAGAAATCAATGATATATAAATTAAAAAAAAACAGATCAATGAAATAAGGAGTTGGTTCTTTGAAAGAATTAACAAGATTGATAAACCCCTAGCTTCACTTTTCAAAGAGAAAAGTGCTAGGAGCCAAATATATAAAATCATGAATGAAAGGGGAGAGATTACAACTAACACCACAAAAATGTAAACAATTATAAGAAAACATTATGAGCAATTTTAGGCCAACAAATTAGGCAATCGGGAAGAAATGGATACATTACTAGAAACATATAAGCCACCAAAACTGAAAGAGGAAGAAATAAAAAATATGAATAGACCCATTTTAACAGCAAAGAAATTGAATCAATCATCAAAAATCTCCCAACAAACCAGAGTCCTGGGCTAGATGCTTTCCCAGAATAATTCTACCAAAGACTTAAGGAATAATTAATACCCATTCTTCTGAAAGTGTTCCAAAAAGTAGAAACGGGGGTAAACTTCAAAACTCATTCTATAAGGTCAGCATTATTTTGATCCGAAAACCAGACAAAGACCCCACTAAAATGGAGAATTACAGATCAATATCTCTGATGAACATGGGTGCAAAAATTCTCAACAAGATACTAACAAATTGAATCCAACAGTACATTAAAAGCATTATTCCCCAGATCAAGTGGATTTATTCTGGGGCTGCATGGGTAGTTCAATACCCACAAACCAGTCAACATGTTATGCCTCATTAATAAAAGAAAAGATAAGAAACATATGATTCTCCCAATACATGTAGAAAAACACTTGACAAAATACATTCTTTCTTGATAAAAACCCTCAAGAAAGTAGGGATAGAAGGAACAAACCTCAACATTATTAAAGCCATATGTGAAAGACCCACAGATAATATCATCCTCAATGGAGAAATACTGAGAGCATTTCTCTTAAGGTAAGGAACATGATAGAAATGTCCACTCTCACCACTGTTGTTCTACTTAATACTGGAAGTCCTAGCTTCAGCAATCAAAAATTAAAAATAATGGCATCTAAATCATCAGGAAGAAGTCACTTTCAACTCTTTGCAGATGACATGATGTTGTATGTGGAAAACTGGAAGGAGTCTACCAAGAAATTTCTGGAACTGATATATGAATTCAGCATGGTCACAGAATATAAAATAAACATACAGAAATCTGTTCCATTTCTATACACCAATAATGAAGCAGTAGAAAGAGAAATCAAGGAATTGATCCCAATTAAAATTACAACAAAAACCATAAAATACCTATGGAAGAAAACCTAACCAAAGGTAAAATATCTATATGAAAACTATAGAACACTTATGAAAGCAACTGAGGAAAACACCAAGAAATGTAAAAACATTCCATGCTCATGGATTCAAATAACAAATATTGTTAAATGCCTTTACTACATTAGGCACCTGAGTAGTTCAGTCAGTTAAACATCTGACTCTTGATTTCAGTTCAGGTCATGGTCTCAGGGTCCTGAGATTGAGCCCTGCATGGGCTCTGTGCTTAGTGGGCAGTCTGCTTGAGATTCTTTCCCTCTATTCCTCCCCATGCTCATGCTTATTCTCTCTCTCTCTCTCTCTCTCTCTCTCTCTCTCCCCCTCTCTCTCTCTCCCCCATAAATAAATAAATAAATAAATAAATCTTTTTGGAAAGATCTATACTACCCAAAGTAATCTACACATTCAATGAAATCCCTATCAAGTAACACCAGCATTTTTCACAGAACCAGAACAAACAATCCCAAAATTCATATGGAACCTGAAAAGACCACAAAATAGTCAAAGTGATGATGAAAAAGGAAAGGAAAGTGGGAGGCATCACAATCTCAGACTTCAAGCTGTCTTACAAAAGTTTATTTATTTATTTATTTTTGTCTTACAAAACTTTAATCATCAAGGCAGTATGGCACTGGCACAGAAGCAGACATAGATCAACGGAAAAGAATGGAGAACCCAGAAATGGACTCACAAATATATGATCAACCAAACATCAACAAATCAGGAAAAAATATCCAATGGAAAAAAGTTAGTCTCTTCAAAAATTGGTGCTGGGAAAATTGGACAGCCATTTGCAAAAGAATGAAAGGGGGCCATTTTCTTACACCATATACAGAAATAAATTCAAAATGGATGAAAGACCTAAATGTGAGACACGAATCCATCATAATCCTAGAGAATAATACAGGCAGTAACCTCTTTGACCTAGGCCACAGCGACTTCTTGCTAGATATCTCCTGAGGCAAGGGAAATAAAACTAAAAACAAACCATTGGCACCTCACCAAGACAAAAGCTTTTGCACAGCAAAGGAAACAATTAACAAAACTAAAAGGCAACCTATATAATGGGGGAAGATATTTGTAAATGGCATATATAATAAAGAGCTGCTATCCAGAATCTATAAAAAAATTCATCAAAATCAACAACCAAAAAATAAATAATTCAGTAGAGAAATGGAAAAAAGACATGAACAGACATTTCTCCAAAGAATACATTCAAATGATTAAAAGACACATGAAAAAGTGTTCAACATCACTCAGCATCAGGGAAATACAAATCAAAACCACAATGAGATACCACATCACACCAGTCAGAATGGCTGAACTTAACAATTCAGGGAACAACAGATATTGGCAAGGATGCACTTTGGTGGGAATGAAAACTTGTGCAGCTGTTGTGGAAATAGTATGGCGGTCCCTCAGAAAACTAAAAATAGAATTACCCTATGGCCCAGTAAATTCATTACTGAATATTTATGCAAAGTATAAAAAATGCTGATTCAAAGGGGCACATGCACCCCAATATTTATAGCAGGAATGTCCACAATAGCCAAAACATGGAAAGAGCTTAAATGTCCATTTGCAGATGAACGGATAAAGAAGATTTGGTATATATACAATGTAATATTACTCAGCCATCAAAAAGAATGAAATCTTGCCATTTGCAACAATATGGTTGGAACTTGAGGGAATTATGATAAGTAAGTTTGAGAAAGAAAAACATCATATAATTTCACTCATGTGTGGAATTTAAGTAACAAAACAAATGAACATAGGGGAAGGGAAGGAAAAATAAAATAAGATAAAAAGAGAGGGAGGAAAACTGACTCTTAGCTATGGAGAATGAACTAAAGGTTGTTGGATTTAAGTAACAAAACAAATGAACATAGGGGAAGGGAAGGAAAAATAAAATAAGATAAAAAGAGAGGGTGGCAAACTCTAAGTGACTCTTAGCTATGGAGAATGAACTGAAGGTTGTTGGATGGGAAATGGGTGGTGGGATGAGGTAACTGGATGATGGGCCTTAGGGAGGGTACTTGTAATGAGCGCTAGGTGTTATATGTAAGTGATGAAACACTAAATTAGACTCCCAAAACCAATACTACACTCTATGTTAACTAATTTGAATTTACATTTTATAAACTACAAGAGATATTACCTTACACCAGAGTGGCTAAAATCAAGAGCACAAGATGCAACATGTTTGGGTGAGGATATGGAAATAAAAGAATCTTCTTGCATTGTTGATGGTAATGTACACTAGTGCAGCCACTCTGGAAAACAGTATGGAGCTTCCTCAAAAAGTTAATAATAGAACTACCCACATAATTCAGTAATCACTATACTGAATATTGACTCAAAAAATAAAAAAGCACTAATTCAAAGTGCTTTTCAAAGGGATACATGCTCCTCAATGTTTATGGCAGCATTATAATAATAGCTAAATTATTATTTTTTAATAATAAATTTTTATTGGTATTCAATTTGCCAACATACACAATAACACCCAGTGCTCATCCCGTCAAGTGCCCCTCTCAGTGCCCTCACCCATTCACCCCAACCACCCACCCTCCCCCCTTCCATCCCCCCCCCAGTTCGTTGCCCAGAGTTAGGAGTCTTTATGTTCTGTCTCCCTTTCTGATATTTCCTACCCATTTCTTCTCCCTTCCCTTCTATTCCCTTTCACTATTATTTATATTCCCCAAATGAATGAGAACATATAATGTATGTCCTTCTCCGATTGACTCATTTCACTCAGCATAATACCCTCCAGTTCCATCCACGTTGAAGCAAATGGTGGGTATTTGTCATTTCTAGTGGCTGAGTAATATTCCATTGTATACATAAACCACATCATCTTTATCCATTCATCTTTCGATGGACACTGAGGCTCCTTCCACAGTTTGGCTATTGTGGACATGGCTGTTAGAAACATCGGGGTGCAGGTGTCCTGGCGTTTCATTGCATCTGAATCTCTGGGGTAAATCCCAACAGTGCGATTGCTGGGTCGTAGGGCAGGTCTATTTTTAATTCTTTGAGGAACCTCCACACAGTTTTCCAGAGTGGCTGCACCAGTTCACATTCCCACCAACAGTGCAAGAGGGTTCCCTTTTCTCCGCATCCTCTCCAACATTTGTTGTTTCCTGCCTTGTTAATGTTCCCCATTCTCACTGGTGTGAGGTGGTATCTCATTGTGGTTTTGATTTGTATTTCCCTGATGGCAAGTGATGCGGAGCATTTTCTCATGTGCATGTTAGCCATGTCTATGTCTTCCTCTGTGAGGTTTCTGTTCATGTCTTTTGCCCATTTGATGATTGGATTGTTGTTTCTTTGCTGTTGAGTTTAATAAGTTCTTTATAGATCTTGGAAACTAGCCCTTTATCTGATACATCATTTGCAAATATCTTCTCCCATTCTGTAGGTTGTCTTTGAGTTTTGTTGACTGTATCCGTTGCTGTGCAAAAGCTTCTTATCTTGATGAAGTCCCAATAGTTCATTTTTGCTTTTGTTTCTTTTGCCTTCGTGGATGTATCTTGCAGGAACTTACTGTGGCCGAGTTCAAAAAGGGTGTTGCCTGTGTTCTCCTCTAGGATTTTGATGGAATCTTGTCTGACATTTAGATCTTTCATCCATTTTGAGTTTATCTTTGTGAATGGTGAAAGAGAGTGGTCTAGTTTCATTCTTCTGCAGGTGGATATCCAATATTCCCAGCACCATTTATTGAAGAGACCGTCTTTCTTCCAGTGGATAGTCTTTCCTCCTTTATCGAATATTAGTTGACCATAAAGTTGAGGGTCCACTTCTGGGTTCTCTATTCTGTTCCATTGATCTATGTGTCTGTTTTTGTGCCAGTACCACACTGTCTTGATGACCACAGCTTTGTAGTACAACCTGAAATCTGGCATTGTGATGCCCCCAGATATGGTTTTCCTTTTTAAAATTCCCCTGGCTATTCGGGGTCTTTTCTGATTCCACACAAATCTTAAAATAGTTTGTTCTAACTCTCTGAAGAAAGTCCATGGTATTTTGATACGGATTGCATTAAACATGTAAATTGCCCTGGGTAACATTGACGTTTTCACAATATTAATTTTTCCACTCCATGAGCATGGAATATTTTTCCATCTCTTTGTGTCTTCCTCAATTTCTTTCAGAAGTGTTCTATAGTTCTTAGGAATAGATCCTTTACCTCTTTGGTTAGGTATATTCCTAAGTATCTTATGACTTTGGGTGCAATTGTAAATGGGATTGACTCCTTAATTTCTCTTTCTTCAGTCTCATTGTGAGTGTATAAAAATGCCACTGATTTCTGGGCATTGATTTTGTATCCTGCCACGCTGCCAAATTGCTGTATGAGTTCTAGCAATCTTGGGGTGGAGGCTTTTGGGTTTTCTACGTAGAGTATCATGTCATCGGCGAAGAGGGAGAGTTTGACTTCTTCTTTGCCAATTTGAATGCCTTTAATTTCTTTTTGTTGTCTGATTGCTGAGGCTAGGACTTCTAGTGCTATGTTGAATAAAAGTGGTGAGAGTGGACATCACTGTCTTGTACCTGATCTTAGGGGAAAGGCTCCCAGTGCTTCCCCATTGAGAATGATATTTGCTGTGGGCTTTTCGTAGATGGCTTTTAAGATGTTGAAGAATGTTCCCTGTATCCCTACACTCTGAAGAGTTTTGATCAGGAATGGATGCTGTATTTTGTCAAATGCTTTCTCTGCATCTATTGAGAGAATCATATGGTTCTTGGTTTTTCTCTTGCTCATATGATGAATCACATTGATTGTTTTATGAGTGTTGAACCAGCCTTGTGTCCCGGGGATAAATCCTACTAGGTCATGGTGAATAATTTTCTTAATGTGCTATTGGATCCTATTGGCTAGTATCTTGTTGAGAATTTTTTGCATCCACGTTCATCAGGGATATTGGTCTGTAATTCTCCTTTTTGGTGGGGTCTTTGTCTGGTTTTGGAATTAAGGTGATGCTGGCCTCATAGAACGAATTCGGAAGTACTCCATCTCTTTCTATCTTTCCAAATAGCTTTAGTAGAATAGGTATGGTTTCTTCTTTAAACGTTTGATAGAATTCCCCAGGGAAGCCATCTGTCCTTGGACTTTTGTGTCTTGGAAGGTTTTGGATGACTGCTTCAATTTCCTCCCTGGTTATTGGCCTGTTCAGGTTTTCTATTTCTTCCTGTTCCAGTTTCGTAGTTTGTGGCTTTCCAGAAATGCATCCATTTCTTCTAGATTGCCTAATATATTGGCGTATAGCTGTTCATAATATGTTTTTAAAATCGTTTGTATTTCCTTGGTGTTGGTAGTGATCTCTCTCATTCATGATTTTATTAATTAGAGTCTTCTCTCTCTTCTTTTTAATAAGGCTGACTAATCGTTTATCTTATTAATTCTTTCAAAGAACCAACTCCTGGTTTTTTTTTATCTGTTCCACGGTTCTTCTGGTCTCGATTTCATTGAGTTCTGCTCGAATCTTTATTAACTCTCTTCTTCTGCTGGGTGTAGGATCTATTGGCTGTTTTTTTCTCTAGCTCCTTTAGGTGCAAGGTTAGCTTTTGTATTTGAGTCCTTTCCAGTTTTTGGATGGATGGTTGTATTTTGATATATTTCCCCCTCAGGACTGCTTTTGCTGCATCCCAAAGATTTTGAATGGTTGTATCTTCATTCTCACTAATTTCCATGAATCTTTTTAATTCTTCCTTAATTTCCTGGTTGACCCTTTTATCTTTTAGCAGGATGGTCCTTAACCTCCACGTATTTGAAGTCCTTCCAAACTTCTTGTTGTGATTTAGTTATAATTTCAAGGCGTTATGGTCTGAGAATATGCAGGGGACTATCCCAATCTTTTGGTATCGGTTAAGACCTGATTTGTGACCCAGTATGTGGTCTATTCTGGAGAAAGTTCCATGTGCACTTGAGAAGAATGTGTATTCAGTTGAGTTTGGATGTAAAGTTCTGTAGATATCTGTGAAATCCATCTGGTCCAGTGTATCATTTAAAGCTCTCGTTTCTTTGGAGATGTTGTGTTTAGAAGACCTATCGAGTGTAGAAAGCGCTAGATTGAAGTCACCAAGTATAAGTGTATTATTATCTAAATATTTCTTCACTTTGGTTATTAATTGATTGATATATTTGGCAGCTCCCACCTTCGGGGCATATATATTGAGGATTGTTAAGTCCTCTTGTTGGATAGATCCTTTAAGTGTCCCTCTTCATCTCTCACTACAGTCTTCGGGGTAAATTTTAGTTTATCTGATATGAGGATGGCTACCCCTGCTTTCTTTTGAGGACCATTTGAATGGTAAATGGTTCTCCAACCTTTTATTTTCAGGCTGTAGGTGTCCTTCTGTCTAAAATGAGTGTCTTGTAGACAGCAGATAGATGGGTCCTGCTTTTTTATCCAGTCTGAAACCCTGCGCCTTTTGATGGGGTCATTAAGCCCATTCACGTTCAGAGTTACTATTGAAAGATATGAGTTTAGTATCATCATGATATCTATTCAGTCCTTGTTTTTGTGGATTGTTCCACTGGACTTCTTCTTAAAGGGGAATTTTAAGAGTTCCCCTTAAAATTTCTTGCAGAGCTGGTTTGGAGGTCACATATTCTTTCAGTTCCTGCCTGTCTTGGAAGCTCTTTATCTCTCCTTCCATTCTCAATGAGAGCCTTGCTGGATAAAGTATTCTTGGTTGCATGTGTTTCTCATTTTGGACCCTGAATATATCCTGCCAGCACTTTCTGGCCTGCCAGGTCTCTGTGGAGAGGTCTGATGTTACCCTAATACTTCTCCCCATAAAAGTCAGGGATTTCTTGTCTCTTGCTGCTTTAAGGATCTTCTCTTTATCTTTGGAATTTGCAAGCTTCACTATTAAATGTCCTGGTGTTGAAAGGTTTTTATTGATTTTAGGGGGGGATCTCTCTATTTCCTGGATCTGAATGCCTGTTTCCCTTCCCAGATTAGGAAAGTTTACAGCTGTGATTTGTTCCAATACATATTCTGGCCCTCTGTCCCTTTCAGCGCCCTCAGGAACCCCAACTAAACGTAGGTTTTTCTTCCACAGGCTGTCATTTATTTCCCTTAATCTATCTTCATGGTCTTTTAATTGTTTGTCTCCTTTTTCCTCAGTTTCCCTCTTTGCCATCAACTTGTCTTCTATGTCACTCACTCGTTCTTCCACCTCGTTAACCCTCATCGTTAGGACTTCTAGTTTGGATTGCATCTCATTCAATTGATTTTTAATTTCTGCCCGATTGGATCTAAATTCTGCAGTCATGAAGTCTCTTGAGTCCTTTATGCTTTTTTCTAGAGCCACCAGTAGCTGTATAATAGTGCTTCTGAATTGGCTTTCTGACATTGAAGTGTAATCCAGATTTTGTAACTCTGTGGGAGAGAGGACTGTTTCTGATTCTTTCTTTTTAGGTGAGGTTTTCCTTCTAGTCGTTTTGCTCAGTGCAGAGTGGCCAAAAACAAGTTGTATTGGGAAAAGGAGAAAAAGAGAGGAGAGGAAGAAGGGAAGAAAAGAGAAAAAGAAAAAAGAAAAAAGGAAGAAAAAAAGAAAAGAAAGAGAAGAAAAAGAGAAAGTAAAAAAGGGTGGGGGAAGCAAACAGAAATCCAAAAGCAAGGAAAAAAAAAACACGGGGGAGTATCTTCCTTTTTTTTTTTTTTTTGTATCTTCTGATTCCGTATACTTTAAGTCCCTTGACTTCCCCTGGAACTGGTCGGTCTAGCTGGTCTTCTGGGGGAGGGGCCTGTTGTGCTGATTTTCAGGTTTAGCGCATGGGGGAGCTGCTCTGCCCCCTGCCTGGTGCAGGGCTCAGTGGGGGTTGTTTACCCCGTGAGGCCCCAGGAGGAACAACCACAGTGGCCTTGGCCCGCTCTGGAGCCCTGGATTCACCTCCCGGAGTAACTACAGAGCTCTCAGTCTGCAGGGGCCTGGAGTACTAGGGGGCGGGGCCGCTGATCTGCTCAGCTCGCAGCAGGAGCGTCCTTGCTGTCCTGGGCCCTCCTGGCTTCTGTCTGTCCCGGGAGGAGGTCAGATCCTGGGATGTGTTCCCGGCGCCCTGTGCTCCCGGGCCTGCACTGTTGGATTCACACTCCTGGCTGGGCAGCCCCCCTCTGCGGAGCCGCCACCCGAGCCCCCTCTGAGCTGCTCCCGGAGCCGCGCAGCCCCCTCCACGCTGAGCCTCTGCCCGAGCCCCTCCGAGCTGCTCCCAGGTCCAGCGGTGTGCACACTGCAGCCCTTTAGGGAGCTCGACGGACTTTCCCCGGGGCGCAGGTGTCTGTTACTGTCCCAGGGAGCCTGAGGGCATCCCGCCCTCCTGGGGTCCTTCTCTAATTCCCTGCGAGCCCCTTTCCGCCTGGGAAGATTGGTGAAGCTCCTGCTTCTCCTGGACGGTGCTTTCCTGTCCTGGGGGCACTCGCCCTAGCCTCAGCCCGGCTCCTCGCGGGGGCCCTCCCCCTTGGAGGCCTTTTGTTTCTTTATTTCTCCCCCCCCCCCCGGTCTTCCTACCTTGATAGAAGCGCGAACTCTCCTCACTGTAGCATTCCAGCTGTTCTCTCTTTAAATCTCAGGCCGAATTCGTAGATTTTCAGGATGATTTGAAGGTTATCTAGGTAATTTGGTGGGGACAGGTGATTTGAGACCCTACTCTTCCGCCATCTTGCCCCTCCCTCGACAGAGACCCTCCTATAATAGCTAAATTATTGAAGCAGCCCTAGTGTACAACCATCAATGATTGTATAAAGAAGATGTCCATTGACAGAAGAATGGATAAAGATTTGGTATATATACTATGGAATATTATTCAGTCATAAAAAAGAATGAAATCTTGCCATTTGCCATGACCCATCTGGAAATAGTATAGCACTAAGTGAAACAAGTCAGTCAAAGACAATTACTGTATGAGTTCACTCCTATGTGGAATTCAAGAATGAAACAAGCAAGCAAACAAACAAAAAAAAAACATGCAAAGGGAAAAAAAGGGTCCAAGAAAAAATAAGAAATGAACTTTTAGCTGTGGAGAACAAACTGATGGTTATCAGAGGGAAGGTGGGTGGGGGAATGGATAAAATAGGTGATGAGGATTAAAGAGTACACTTGTGATGATCACTCGGTGATGTAGGGGATTGTTGAATCCTGAAACAAATAGTTTCCAGGTCAGTACCCTGAAACTAATATAATACTGTATGTTAACTGCATTAGAATTTTAAATAAAATAAAATTAATTATTCAGATTTATTTTGTAAATACAGCATTCCATGTGTACTTTTGGTGAATATATACAGCAGTCCTTCCTTATGTGCAGTTTCACTTTTGGTGGTTTCAGTTACCCTCAGGCAATTGTGGCCTGAAAGCAGATAATCCTATTTCTGACATACCTTCAGAAAGTTGATAGTAGTTTTTGGGCTTTATTGTTGTTTGTTTGTTTTGTTTGTTTGTTTGTTTTTTTAGAAAGAGGGTGGAAGAGGCAGACGGAGAGTGAAAGAGGGAATCTTCAGCAGTCTCCTCACCCAGTGTAGAACCTACCATAGAGCTCAGTCTCAAATCCAGAAAGTCAGTAATAGTCTAATTCACTTAGTCACAATGCCTATGTCATTCACTTCACTATCTTACCACATAGATATTTTATCATCCCATATCATCACAAGAAGAAAGAAGAGTACAGGGACACATGGGTGGCTCAGGCTATTGAGCTGGGTCATGATCTTGGGGTCCTTGGGATCAAGCCCCACATGGAGTTTGCTTCTCTCTCTCTCTCTCTCTCTCTCTCTCTCTCTCTCTCTCTCAAATAAATAAATACAATATATTTTTTTAAAAAATAAGGATGACCCTTGCGTTCATAGATATATCTTGCAAGAAGTTGCTGTGGCCAAGTTCAAAAAGGGTGTTGCCTGTGTTCTCCTCTAGGATTTTGATGGACACTTGTCTCACATTTAGATCTTTCATCCATTTTCAGTTTATCTTTATGTATGATGTAAGAGAACGGTCTAGTTTCATTATTCTGCACATGGCTGTTCCATTTTCCCAGCACCTTTTATTGAAGAAGCTGTCCTTTTTCCAGTAGATAGTCTTTCCTGCTTTGTCGAATATTAGTTGACCATAGAGTTCAGGGCCAATTTCTGGATTCTCTATTCTGTTCCATTGATCTATGTGTCTGTTTTTCT
The DNA here is from genome assembly GCF_905146905.1 of Nyctereutes procyonoides. Lineage (NCBI taxonomy): Eukaryota > Metazoa > Chordata > Mammalia > Carnivora > Canidae > Nyctereutes > Nyctereutes procyonoides. The sequence continues at coordinate 57,052,953 of NW_026575125.1, read as the reverse complement.
GCCAGGACCACACTGTCTCCATGATCACAGCTTTGTAGCACAACTTGAAATCTGGCCTTGTGATGCCCCTGGCTCTGTTTTTTTTTTTCAATAGTCCCCTGGCTATTTGGGGTCTTTTCTGATTCCACACAAATCTTAAGATGATTTGTTCCAACTCTCTGAAAAAAGTCTATGGTATTTTGATAGGGATTGCACTGAACGTGTAAATTGCCCTGGGTAGCATAGACATTATCACAATATTAATTCTTCCAATCCATGAGCATGGAATATTTTTCCATGTCTTTGTGTCTTCCTGCATTTCTGTCAGAACTGTTCTGTAGTTTTTAGGGTATAGATCCTTTACCTCTTTGGTTAGGTTTATTCCTAGGTGCAATTGTAAATGGGATTAACTTGCTTCATTTCTCTTTCTTCAGCATCATTGTTAGTGTATAGAAGTGCCACTGATTTCTGGGCATTGATTTTGTATCCTGCCACATTGCCAAGTTGTGGTATGAGTCCTAACAATCCTGGGGTGGAGTCTTTTGGATTTTCTACGTACAGTATCATGTCATCTGTGAAGAGGGAGAGTTTGACTTCTTTGCCAATTTGAATGCCTTTTATTTATTTTTGTTGCCTGATTGCTGTTTCTAGGACTTCTAGTACTATGTTGAGTAACAGTGGTGAGAGTGGACATCCATGGCATGTTCCTGATCTTAGGGGAAAAGCTCTCGGTTTTTCCCCATTGAGAATGATATTTGCCGTGGGCTTTTCATATATGGTTTTTAAGGTGCTGAGGAATATTCCCTCTATCCCTACACTCTGAAGACTTTTGAACAGGAACGGATGCTGTATTTTGTCAAATACTTTCTCTGCATCTATTGAGAAGATCATATAGTTTGTTTTTTTCTCTTGCTGATGTGATCTATCACGTTAATTGTTTTATGAGTGTTGAACCTATTGGGACTTACTCAAGATAAAAAGCTTCTGCACAGCAAAAGAAACAGTCAACAAAACTAAAAGACAACCTACAGAATGGGAGAAGATATTTGCAAATGACATGTCAGATAAAGGGTTAGTATCCAAGATTTATAAAGAACTTATTAAACTCATCAGTGAAGAAACAATCCAATTATGAAGTAGGCAAAAGACATGAACAGAAATTTCACCAAAGAAGAGATAGACATGGACAACAAGCACATGAGAAACTGCTATGCATCACTTGCCATCAGGGAAATACAAATCAAAACCACAATGAGATACCACCTCACACCAGGGAGAATGGGCAAAATTAACAAGGCAGGAAACAACAAATGTTGGAGAGGATGTGGAGAAAGGGGAACCTTCTTGCACTGTTGGTGGGAGTGTGAACTGGTGCAGCCACTCTGGAAAACTGTGTGGAGGTTCCTCAAAGAGTTACAAATAGAGCTACCCTATGACCCAGCAATTGCGCTGCTGGGGATTTACCCTAAAGATACAGATGCAGTGAAAAGCCAAGACATCTACACCCCAATGTTTATAGCAGCAATGTTCACAATAGCCAAACTGTGGAAGGAGCCTCAGTGTCCATCGAAAGATGAATGGAGAAAGAAGATGTGGTCTATATATACAATGGAATATCACTCAGCCATTAGAAACCACGAATACCCACCATTTGCTTTGATGTGGATGGAACTGGAGGGTATTATGCTGAGTGAAGTAAGTCAATGGGAGAAGGACAATCATTATATGGTTTCACTGATGTGGGGAATATAAAAAAATTAGTGAAAGGGATTATAGGCGAAAGGAGAGAAAATGAGTGGGAAAAATTGGGGAGAGTGACAAAAGATGAGAGACTCCTAACTCTGGGAAATGAACAAGAGGTAGTGGAAGGGGAGGCGGGCATGGGGATGGGGTGACTGTGAGATGGGTATTGAGGGGGGCACTTGATGGGATAAGCACTGGGTGTTATACTATATGTTGGCAAATCGAATTCCAATAAAAATATATATACAAAAAAAAACCCAAGCAGATTGAATACTACAAGGGCAGAAAATAAAACCTGTCAATGTTCAAAGAAAAAGATATTTTGAAAGTGAGGCAACATTCATGTAACATTTTTATAGCATATTACTATAATTGTCCCATTTTAGTATTATTTAGTATAATATTTTAGTTATTATTGATAATCTCAGTGTGTCCAATTTATAACATACTTTATCATAGGTACATATGTATAGGAATAATATAGTATGTATAGGGTTCAGTACTATCTGCTCTTTCAGGCATCCACTGGGGTTTTAGCACATAGCTCTGGTGGATAGGGGCACACTACTGTATTTTGCTCTTTTATAAAGTGTTCCGTATGTGTCTATGTCTGTTAGTTAGGTCTAGTTGATTTATAGTGTTGCTTAAGTCCTATACAGGCTTACCTTGCTTTATTGTACTTTGTTTTATTGTACTTCACATTTAGTGAATTTTTTTACAAATTGAAAGTTTGTGGCAACCCTGAATCATGTAAGTCTCTCAGCAACATTTTTTCTAATAACATTTGCTCACTTTGTGTCTCTGTGTCACATTTTGGTAATTCTCAAAATATTTCAAAATTTTTCATTATTATCATGTTTGTTATGGCGATGTGTGATTAGTGATTGAATCACTGCTATCTCAGATTGTGACTAGCATTGTTTAGCAATAAAGAATTTTTTCATTAAGATATGTACATTTTTTTAGAAATAATGCTATCACACAGTTAATAGACCACAGGAGAGTGTAAATATAAATTTTATATGCACTGAGAAACCAAAAAAAAAATAATTTGACTCACTTTATTCTGATATTCACTTTATTGTGGCGGTCTAGAACCAGACTCACAGAATTTTCAAGGTATGCCTGTACTTACTTTATCTTATGTCTAGTTGTTTTATCCATTATTGAAAGTGTAGGTTTGAAGTTTTCAACAATTATTATAGAAGTGTCTATTTTCCCTGCAATTTTGTCAATTTTTGATTCATATATTTATTTTTTTAAATGTTTATTTATTTATGATAGGCACACAGTGAGAGAGAGAGAGAGAGAGAGAGGCAGAGACACAGGCAGAGGGAGAAGCAGGCTCCATACACCGGGAGCCTGACGTGGGATTCGATCCCGGGTCTCCAGGATCGCGCCCTGGGCCAAAGGCAGGCGCCAAACCGCTGCGCCACCCAGGGATCCCTTGATTCATATATTTAATATCTCTATTGTTAGATGTATGTATGTTTATAATTGTAGTATCTTATTGATTTATTGATTGATATTTTCAGCAACATATAACATCCTTCGTCTCCTGTAACAATTTTTCACTTAAAGCATATTTTATCTGACATCACTATAGGCACTACGGATCTCTCTCTCTCTCTCTTTTAATATTTATTTATTTATAAGATGGAGAGAGAGAAGGTCAAGCAGCTCCCTGCTGTGCACAGAGCCCAACTGTGAGGCTCAATCTCACAACCCTGAGATCATGACCTGAGCCAAAATAAAGAATTGGATGCTTACCCAACTGAGTCACCTAGGCACCCTACTTCAGCTCTCTTTTGGTTACTATTTGCCTAAGATATGTTTATTTCTGTTTTTTTTTTTCATTTTAAATATATTTGTATCTTTAGATACGACGTGGGTTTCTTGTAGGTAGCATATATTTGGCTCATGTTTCTTCAATCATTCTGTCAATCTCTGCCTTTTAACCAGAAAGTTTAATTTATTTATATTTAAAGTAGTCACTGATAAAAGACTTACTTCAGCCATATTTCTTTTTTCTGCGTGTCTAGTACCTTTTTATATTTCCTAACTTCAACTTTTCAACTTTTTATATTTCCTAATTTCAATTACTGCCTTATTTTGTATTCAATTGATTTTTGTGTTGTAATAATTTGATTCCCTTGTCTTTTCCTTTTCTGTATTTTTAGTTATTTTCTTAATGGTTACCATGAGGATTATAATTAATATCTTAAATTTATAGCAATCTGCTTTGAATTAATGCCAACTTTTCTTCAGTTTTATACAAAACTTTCATGCAGTTTTTTTCTGTTTCCATTTATGTTGTTATTTTCATCAATTACATTTTTATATATTGTATCATCCTCACTAACATTGGCTTATAATTATTGTTTTAAGCATTTCTTTTAAATAATACAGAGAAAAATTTAGTTTTAACTGAATTATAATGCCCATCCCACACTCAAATCTTGGATATCACATCTATATTCTAAATAGCACCTTGCACATTCAAAGCACTATTAAATATCATAGTGTCCTTATGTAGAATAGAGTGTTATCAGATCTAAGTTCTTAGCACATTTCATATTGGTCTGCATAACTTGTTTAGGTTTTCTGAATGTACTAAATTGTGTTCCTGATCTTTTCATGTCAAGTTCACATAGGAAATTATATTTGCATAGCTTCTTGGGATATGTGGCCAAGGTAGCTCACAGTTTGAGTCCAATGAACGTAGGGGCTCACGTCATTCCAGACTCTGACTCATCTTCCCATAGGCCAAAGAAATCAATATCTGGTCTTACTTGTTACCTGTTCATGGCACATCAATTGAGAAGGCTATGCTTCATTTAGCCTTCATTCTGGATGGAGAATCAACCATTCAAGATAGATTAAAAAGAAAAATCAGTGTGTCCTGTTGTAGGCAAGATTATAAAATGTCCCGCAATATTTCTTTCTCAGGTGTGAATGCCCTGCATAATCCCCAGGACTGTAAAGATGGTGTATTTTATGCCTATAATTAGGTTATGTCCTATGGCACAGTTGATCTTAAGATATGGAGGTTACGTAGTGGCTTTGTGCTAATCATATGAATACTTTAAAAATAGAGTTTTCTCCAAAGAAGTCAGAAAGATGAGCTATCGCTGGCCTTGAATAAAGCAAAGACCTGAATTGTGAGCTGCCAATTGAGAGGGACAGCCTCTAGTAGCAGAGCATTCTCCAGCCAACAGCTAAAAGGAAAATATGGACTTCTGTCTTACAACTGCAAAGAAAAGAATTTTCCAACAGCCTGAACGAGCTTGGAAGCAGATTCTTCACTAGAGTCTCCCAAAAGGAATGAAGCCTAGCCAACACCAAAATTTCAGCTTTATGGAACTCTGAGCAGAGAACATTGCTACACCATTTCTGAACTTCAATAGAGCTATGAGGTAATATATAGATTTTGTTTTTAGCAGCCAAGTTTGGGGCAATTTTTTACAAAGCCAGAGAAAACTCATACAGCCCTTTACACTGATGAATGCGGATCTATAGAGAAGACCCTCTTAGAGTCAAATGTGTGAGATCATGCCCTATAATTGAGTGCTGCTGTGGTTACTTTCTGTGAGTTTTTAATGAGATAATTTAACAAGACTTTATGCTACGACAAGAATACTGCTATCAGGGTCTCATCTGAAGGATAAGAATATTATTGAATTGGTTACCAATCAATTGTGGATAAAATGTTAGATGGGAAACTGTAGCTGAGTAGATGACCATATGGTGTTGGGAGTGTGGATACTTGGTGGAAGAAAATAAAGGAAGGAATAGGCATCTTGTAAGTAACAGGAAATACATTGATACCTACTACATGTATACTTGGAGGGTGAGTCAAGGGGTCTAGGAAGTTGTATTAGCCAATATCTCAAGGATGAAGCATAAATGTCTCAGAAAACAGGATAAGGCATGGGATATGGCTTAAGAGTTTTGTAAGCAAATTAGCTAGTATGGAATTAGAAACAAGTTCTTCAAAATCTCAATGTGTGTGTGTGTGTGTGTGTGCTGTACTTTATTTTCCTTATGTTTTTCCTTCACACGTTTCAAGTTTTTTTTTAAATTTCAGACTTTTGCAACTGTGCTATAAGAAACCAATCATGAGGAAGATGTTCACACTTGTGCCAGACATTTAACAAGCAAATAATGTTCCTCTGGAGGTCAAGCATGGTGTTTTCAGCTGGAAGAAAGACTTCAGGAGAGTATTTCCTGACAGAAGCTACTTGAGAGAGATTAAAATTTAGTTAAGTGCAGCCACTCTGGAAAACAGTATGGAGGCTCCTCAAAAAGTAAAAAAGAGAGAGAGAGAGAGCTACCCTACAACCCAGCAATTGCACAACTAAGTATTAATTCAAAAGATACAAATATAGTGATTTGAAGGGGCATGTGCACCCCCAATGTTTATAGTCAAAATATAGAAAGAACCCAGATGTCCATTGACAGATGAATGGATAAAGAAGAGGTGAGATATATAGAGATATAATGGAATATTACCTATCCATCAAAAAAAAAAAAAGAAATCTTGCCATTTGCAATGATTTGGATGGAACTAGTGGGTACTATGCTAAGTGAAATAAATCCATCAGAGAAAGACAAATGCCATATGGTTTCACTCGTGTGGAATTTAAGAAACAAAACAGATGAACATAGGGGAATGGAAGGAAAAATAAAATAACATGAAAACAGAGGAAGCAAACCATAAGAGATGCTGAACTGTATGAAACAAACAGGGTTGCTGTAGGGGATGTGGGTCGGGAGAAGGGATAATTGAGTAATGGGCATTAAGGAGGGCACTTGATGCACTGGATGTTATATGCAACTGATGAATCACTAAATTCTACCTCTGAAATTAACTAACTAATTAATTAATTAATTAATTAAAAATTTGAATACTCCTGGTATGACTGACTGTAAAAGGGTAGGAGAAAGGATCTTCTATCTGGGGATACTGGAGTTTTGTATTCAGATAGTTGTAGTAGTTACAGATGATAAAATTTCATCAAAAAATAGACAAATGAATGCATGTAAAATTTGATGAAATCTGTGGGAGGTCTATGGTTTACTTAATATGGAGGTCTATGGTTTACTTAATAGTATTGTACCAATGTCAATGTCCTGTTTTTGATAATGTACTATAGTTATATAAGATTTTATCATTGGAGAAATCTAAGTAGAGAGTACTATTTTTGCAATTTCTCCTGAATCTTCATTTATTTCAAAATGAAAATTGTTTAATTGAAAAAAAAAGAACTGAACACCCTTAGATTTCTGGCAGTGTCCCAGAAATTAATTCCTGAAGTTGCTAACCTGATCCAGACTATGGATCAAGTGAAAAGTGTTTTTACAAAGTGTTAACCATGAGATACCTGCTAAACCTCGGCCCTACAACAGAACTACAAAGTACCTGGAAATGAGAGGCTGTATCTCAGGCTGCTCTGTCAATACCAGAATGCATTCTGAAAAAATATTAACCATGTCTCTCAATCCCCTAACTCACTCTTCACCTTCCATCCCTAAACCAGCCAACTCTCTTAATGGGAATTACCACCAAGAATTGAGGAGCAGAGGGTTTTATGGAAAGGTCAACAACATTGTTACTGAGCTGATTGCAAGCAAAATCCTCAGGCCTCTGATTTACATGTCATACACCACATGACTTTGCTTATTGTCATCTCTCTTCAAATAATCTATGTGACTTGATAACGTGATGCACTGTCCCAAAGGCTAGTGCTTGACATAGAAATAATGAGAGACTTATGGAGCAAAAGGCTCTGTCTGAACTAAGCAGCTGTTCAGCAGGGCTATGTCTCTCTTGAGAGAATTTAGGCTCCTAACATGTCAGCTTCCTGATTTACCATACCAACGCACCAGTTTTTGCAGATCTCTTCATTTTCTTCCTTCCTCTCTCCCTTTATCACTTAAAAAAAATCCATCCTTGTTCTTCTTCAAAATCCAGACTCAGAGAGTCCCAATGACCACATCATTCACCCCTGGCTTAAAGTGAAGAAAAAGGACAGTTTTTTAAAGGAGGACAGGAGTCATATAATATATAAAAACCTTTTGCCTAGACTAGTAGTGGTATAAGGTAGTTTTTTTTTTTAAAAAAAAACAGCTTGAGTTCTAAACTTAACCAGATGGAAATGTGCCTGCTGAGAGTTGGACCTAGTTCAGAAAATATTGTTAGCCAATAGACAAACTAATTTAAACCAGCATATGCCAAAAATGGTCAATCAAGTTGTCCCAAGTGTGACTCCCCCATAGCAGATGTCACTGTCTCTCTGAAGACTTTTGAGTGTCATCTTTCAAAATGGAGGTTGGTTTTTATGTGTACACATACACATAAATAAAACCTTGGCCTGTAGCTACCCTTCATTTTATTGCACTATGGCCCTATCACTCTCTCAGCAAAGAGCATAAGCTCTCTCTTAGGAATTTTAAATGAACACAGATCATTTGTTCTGTTGCAAATCAAACAGAAGCTATGAACATACACAATTAATCCAAGCAAAATGTCTTCACTTTTCTTATCTTTTCATGTTCCTCTATTGTAAAAACAACAGATATCTGTAACTGTACTCATTCATACTGTCATCACCTAATAAAAGTCCATATATTTATTTGTCCATGTTACCTTTCACTCCTTGACATTTTGTTTATCCAATTTTGACATTTTCAGTTTTCCTTAATATAAACAAAAAACAAAAATGTTCCCTCCTAAACATAGGCATACACTGGAAGGGCTCTGTTTTTCCAAACCTGGAAAATAAAGGGATACCCAAAATGCAATAACCTTTACAGTACTTATTGGTTTAAGAGGCCCATTCAAATCCATAGCCTCCAAAAAAATCCATAGCCTCATCACATCCTTTTGACAAGTTTGCAAGGCAGGCAGAACTCTAGAAACTGACAAAAGGTGGAGGTTCTCTTGTCAGTCTTTCTCCCTAACTAAACCGGAAAATAAGCCCTTCCCAGGCAGGCTGGTGCAATGAGCTTCAGAAGCACAAAGGAGATTGAGGTCATTTCTAAGTGAACCAAATGACATTTCAGTAGAGTATTAAAAGGTAAGTAACACTTGGACCTGGGGAGAGGCCTAGGGAGAGAATAGAAGGTAAAATAGCTAAAGCAACAAGTTAGGAAAGCATGTGACATAGGCAGCAAGCTGTTTGCTGTAGTACAACATACAAGAAGGCAAATTTAGCAGACAAAGCTAGAGAGATAGGCTGCAGTCATATCACAGAGGGTCTTAAATGCCACATTTAAGTTTCAATTGGGGGGCCGGGTCATGATGGCAGAGGAGTAGGGTCCCCAAGTCACCTGTCCCCACCAACTTACCAAGATAACTTTCAAATCATGCTCAAAACCTACAAATTCAACCTGAGATTTAAAGAGAGAACAGCTGGAACGCTGTAGAGAGAAGAGTTTGTGCTTCTAACAAGTACAACTCGTTTTTAGACACTCTGCACTGAGAAAAATGACTAGAAAGAAGAACTCACCACAAAAGAAAGAATCAGAAACAGTACTCTCTCCCACAGAGTTACAGAATTTGGATTACAATTTGACGTCAGAAAGCCAATACAGAACAATTATAAAGCTACCGGTGGCTCTGGAAAAAAGCATAAAGGATTCAAGAGACTTCATGACTGCAGAATTTATATCTAATCAGGCCGAAATTAAAAATCAATTAAATGAGATGCAACCCAAACTGGAGGTCCTAACGACGAGGGTTAAGGAGGTAGAAGAAAGAGTGAGTGACATAGAAGACAAATTGATGGCAAGGAAGGAAGCTGAGCTAAAAAGAGAAAAACAATTAAAAGACCATGAGGAAAGGTTAAGGAAAATAAATGACAGTCTCAGAAGGAAAAAATCTACGTTTAATTGGGGTTCCATGGGGAGAGGCACAAAACACCAGAAAGTATATTTGAACAAATCATAGCTGAGAACTTCCCTAATTTGGGGAGTGAAACAGGCATTCAGATCCAGGAGATAGAGCGTTCCCCCACTAAAATCAATAAAAGCCGTTCAACACCTCAACATTTAATAGTGAAACTTGCAAATTCCAAAGATAAAGAGAAAATCCTCAAAAGCAGCAAGAGACAAGAGATCCCTAACTTATATGGGGAGAAATATTAGATTAACAGCAGACCTCTCCAAAGAGACCTGGCAGGCCAGAAAGGGCTGGAAGGATTTATTCAGGGTCCTAAATGAGAAGAACCTGCAGCCAAGAATACTGTATCAAGCAAGGCTCTCATTCAGAATAAGAGAGATACAGAGCTTCCAAGATAGGCAGAAACTGAAAGAATATGTGACCACCACACCAGCTCTGCAAGAAATATTACTGGGGACTCTAAAAATAGACCTGCCCTACGACCCAGCAATTGCACTGTTAGGGATTTACCCCAAAGATTCAGATGCAATGAACCGCCGGGACACCTGCACCCCGATGTTTCTAGCAGCCATGTCCACAATAGCCAAACTGTGGAAGGAGCCTCGGTGTCCATCGAAAGATGAATGGATAAAGAAGATGTGGTTTATGTATACAATGGAATATTACTCAGTCATTAGCAACAACTAATATCCACCATTTGCTTCAACGTGGATGGAACTGGAGGGTATTATGCTGAGTGAAGTAAGTCAATCGGAGGAGGACAAACATTATATGTTCTCATTCATTTGGGGAATATGAATAATAGTGAAGGGGAATATAAGGGAAGGGAGAAGAAATGTGTGGGAAATATCAGAAAGGGAGACAGAACATAAAGACTCCTAACTCTGGGAAACGAGCTAGGGGTGGTGGAAGGGGGGGAGGGTGGGGGTGGGGGTGAATGGGTGACGGGCACTGAGGGGGACACTTGACGGGATGAGCACTGGGTGTTATTCTATATGTTGGTAAATTGAACACCAATAAAAATTAATTTATTAAAAAAAGATTTTAAAAAATGGGGACTCTGTAAAAGAAAGATGATGCCCAAAGAAATAATCCACAAAATAGGGACAGAAGAGGTATGACAATGACACTAAATTCATATCTTTCAATAGTAACTCTGAACATGAATGGGCTTAATGATCTCATCAAAATATGCAGGGTTTCAGACTGGATAAAAAAGCAATACCCATCTATTTGCTGTCTACAAGACACACATTGTAGACCTAAGGACACCTCCAGCCTGAAATGAAACGTTGGAGAACCGTTTACCATTCAAATAATCCTCAAAAGAATACAGGGATAGCAATCCGCATAGCAGATAAATTAAAGTTTATCCCAAAGTTTGTAGTAAGAGAGGAAGAGGGACACTCTATCATACTTAAAGGATCTATCCAACAAGGGGACCTAACAAACATGAATATTTAAGCCCCTTGATGACCCCATCAAAAGGTGCAGGGTTTCAGACTGGATAAAAAAGCAAGACAAGCTAACCTCGCACCTAAAGGAACTGGAGAAAGAACAACAAATAAAGCCTACACCCAGTAGAAGAAGGAAGTAAATACATATTCGAGCAGAACACAATGATATAGACACCAGAAGAACTGTAGAACAGATCAACGAAACCAGGATTTGGTTCTTTGAAAGAATTAAAAAGATAGATAAACCATAAGCCAGCCTTATTAACACAAAAAAGACTCAAATTAATAAAATCACGAATGAAAGAGGAGAGATCACAACCAATACCAAGGGAATACAAACGATTTTAAAAACATATTACAAGCAGCCTTACTCCAATAAATTAGGCAATCTAGAAGAAATGGATGCATTTCTGGAAAACCACAAACTACCAAACTGGAACAGGAAGATACGAAAAACCTGAACAGCCCAATAACCATGGAGGAAATTGAAGCAGTCATCAAAACCCTACCAAGACACATAAGTACAGGGCCAGATGCTTCCCAGGGGAATTCTATCAAAAGTGTAAAGAAGAAACTATACCTATTCTACTAAAGCTGTTCTGAAAGATAGAAAGGGATGGAGTACTTCCCAACTCGTTTTTAAGAGGCCAGCATCACCTTAATTCCAACACTAGACAAAGACCCCACCGAAAAGGAGAATTATACACCAATATCCCTGATGAACACAGATGCAAAAATTCTCAACAAGACATTAGCCAATAGGATCCAACAATACATTATGAAGATTATTCACCACGACCAAGTGGGATTTATCCCCAGGATGCAAGACTGGTTCAACACTCGTAAAGCAATCAACGGGATAGATCATATCAACAAGAGGAAAAATGGGAATCATATGATCCTCTCAATAGATGCAGAGAAAGCATTTGACAAAACACAGCATTGATTCCTGATCAAAACTGTTCAGAGTATAGGGATAGAGGGAACATTCCTCAGCATCTTAAAAGCCATCTACGAAAAGCCCACAGCAAATATCATTCTCAATGGGGAAACAATGGGAGCTTTTCCCCTAAGATCAGGAACATGCCAAGGATGTCCACTCTCACCACTGTTATTCAACATAGCACTAGAAGTCCTAGCCTCAGCAATCAGAAAACAAAAAGAAATAAAATGCATTCAAATTGGCAAATAAGAAGTCAAACTCTCCCTCTTCGCCGATGACATGATACTCTACATAGAAAACCCAAAATACTCTACCCCAAGATTGTTAGAACTCATACAGTCATTCGGCAGTGTGGCAGGATACAAAACCAATGCCCAGAAGTCAGTGGCATTTCTATACACTAACAATGAAATTGAAGAAAGAGAAATGAAGGAGTCAATCCCATTGACAATTGCACCCAAAAGCATAAGATACCTAGGAATAAACCTAACCAAAGAGGGAAAGGATCTATACCCTAAAAACTACAGAACACTTCTGAAAGAAGTGGAGGAAGACCCAAAGAGATGGAAAAATATTCCATGCTCATGGATTGGCAGAATTAATATTGTGAAAATGTCAGTGCTACTCAGGGCAATTTACACATTTAATGCAATCCCTATCAAAATATCATGGACTCTCTTCAGAGAGTTGGAACAAATCATCTTAAGATTTGTGTGGAATCAGAAAAGACCCCAAATAGCCAGGGGACTATTGAAAAAGAAAACTGGAGCCGGGGGCATCACAAGGCCGGATTTCAAGTGGTACTACAAAGCTGTGATCATGGAGACAGTGTGGTACTGGCACAAAAACAGACACATAGATCAGTGGAACAGATTAGAGAACCCAGAAATGGGCCCTCAACTCTATGGTCAACTAATATTTGACAAAGCAGGAAAGACTATCTACTGGAAAAAGGACAGCCTCTTCAATAAAGGGTGCTGGGAAAATTGGACAGCCACGTGCAGAAGAATGAAACTAGACCATTTTCTTACATCATACACAAAGATAAACTCAAAATGGATGAAAGATCTAAATGTGAGAGAAGATTCCATCAAAATCCTAGAGGAGAACACAGGCAAAACCCTTTCAGAACTTCAGCACAGCAACTTCTTGCAAGATACATCTATGAAGGCAAGGGAAACAAAAGCAAAAGTGAACTTTTGGGACTTCATCAAGATAAAAAGCTTCTGCACAGCAAAAGAAACAGTCCACAAAACTAAAAGACAACCTACAGAATGGGAGAAGATATCTGCAAATGACCTATCAGATAAAGGGCTGGTATCCAAGATCTATAAAGAACTTATTAAACTCATCAGCAAAGAAACAAACAATCCAATCATGAAATGGGCAAAAGACATGAGCAGAAATTTCACCAAAGAAGAGATAGACATGGCCAACAAACACATGAGAAAGTGCTCTGCATCACTTGCCATCAGGGAAATACAAATCAAAACCACAATGAGATACCACCTCACACCAGTGAGAATGGGAAAATTTACAAGACAGAAAACAACAAAATTTGGAGAGGATGTGGAGAAAGGGGAACCCTCTTGCCCTATTGGTGGGAATATGAACTGGTGCAGCCACTCTGGAAAACTGTGTGGAGGTTCCTCAAAGAGTTAAAAATAGTCAAAAATAGTTAATAAATAGTTAATAAAAATAGTTAATAGTTAAAAATAAATAAATAAAAATAAATAGTTAATAAAAATAGTTAAAAAAACCTTATGACCCAGCAATTGCACTGCTGAGGATTTACCCCAATGATACAGATGCAGTGAAATGGTGGGACACCTACACTCCAATGTCTATAGCAGCAATGTCCACAATAGCCAAACTGTGGAAGGAGCCTCAGTGTCCATCGAAAGATGAATGGATAAAGAAGATGTGGTATATATATATATATATATACATAATCAGGATCTGTTTTCTTAACTGTAAAATGAGATAATTGGACTATTTAATTTCTAAAATCCCTTGACATCTTTTTTTTAAGATTTTATTTATTCATTCATGAGAGACACAGACAGAGAGAAGCAGAGATAGAGGCAGAGAGAGAAGCAGGCTCCATGCAGGCAGCCCAATGCAGGACCCAATTTTGAGACTATGGTATCACGACCTTAGCCAAAGGCAGAGGTTCAACCACTGAGCCACCCAGTTGTCCCAACCCCTTGACATCTTAAACACTATTATCATCATTTTCTTGCTCCTTCGTATACATGCTATCCAAAAGCCCCAACTCTGAGATGGTGGGAATTTTAGCTTTTTATAAAGAGAGAGAGGATAGAATGATCACAAGGCCCTTAAATATTTCATCCAAATGGTAAACTACAAGTGGTTAACTAAGAACCTGCAAACTTCTTTTAGGATAATCTCAAGCCCTCTGTGGTAAAGAATATAATCCATTCAGATGAGAAGTCCCAATAATTGTTAGATGCCCTGGGTTAAGAAGACCAGCTTCCTCTAAAAAACAGCAACAATAACAACAATTGCCCAACCCACAGGTATACAATTGTGTAGATTATGAAGCAGTTTCACATTTGAGGCTCATATCAACCCTGTGAAGTTAATATTACTATCCTTATTTTTAGAATATGAGGAAATAAAGGTATAGAAATAGGAATGACTCTCCCAAGGTCACACAGCTGGCTAATGGTAGTCAGCACTCAAAGCAAGGTCTTTAATATTGTGCTTGTTCTTACCACCACAGATCATCATCTCCACTACATCAATTAGAAATCTAGCAACCTGTTAATTTTCCCAATTTAATTCAAAGAGGCGGACTGAGCCTGTCAGAGAAATGGCAGCCCATTTGGCTCTGTGTGGAAATACCAATAATAAAAAGTAACAACAGAACTTTGTGGGAAAGCAGTTGAGATAATTACCAAAAAAATGAGATCTTTGACATGTGAAAATTTTCTGCCCTTCCTCATTTGTGTGGAGAACTGAAGGTGGACCTAAGCTCTGTTTCCACTGAGAACAAATAGATGGTTACAAGATTCTGGATCTTAAGTTAAGATGCATGGATACATGATTTAAATGAAAAAAAATCTGCTATGTTAACAGATAATATTTCAAGACATTAGGAAAATTAACCACACTTTGCATTAATCTATTTTCACTTACCAAATTGGGCCTTGCATTAAAGTTGTATTTTCTATGAACAAAGTTTATTTATTTTATTTATAAAAAAATTATTTGTTGCTTGTTTGAAAGAGAAAGCACAAGAAGAGAGAGTGGCAGAGAGAGAGGGAGAAGCAAACTCCCTGCTCAGTGGGGAGCCCAATACAGTGCTTGATCCCAGGACCCTGAGATCACTACCTGACCAGAAACAGATGCTTAACTGACTGAGCCACACAGGGAGCCCTAAAGTTGTATTTTCTAATCTCATCCACTGAACAGTAAACTCCTCATGAGCAAAGACTACATCTTTCTTATCTGGGTCCCTGTGGTGGAATTTGACTTGGACTTCACATATTATAGACACTAGATAAGTAAGTACTTGTGCAGTGCATCGATAAGCTCTTTCATTGTTTATAACTTAAGCCAATGATTCTCATCCTGTTATCTACTTTTGTGAAGTGATAATGAAAAGGCTATCTTGT
The DNA here is from genome assembly GCF_905146905.1 of Nyctereutes procyonoides. Lineage (NCBI taxonomy): Eukaryota > Metazoa > Chordata > Mammalia > Carnivora > Canidae > Nyctereutes > Nyctereutes procyonoides. Next base: position 57,037,287 of record NW_026575125.1, on the reverse strand, counting down.
CTCCTTCCATAATGAACAATCATAGAGTGAAATTAAGTTTGTAAATCTACGTAAACAGCTAAAATCACTAGCAACCTTCATTAGCCAATAATTATGATCTTTAGAAGTTACAATAGCTGGTAGAGAAAGATGGCAGAGTAGGAGGACCCGAAGATCATCCTGTTCCATTTTTACAACTAGTTATCACTCGTGTCCTAGTCAATAAACCGAAGAGCAATCTGAAGACTGGCAGAATAAACTCCACAACTAAATGCAGATAAGAAGCCATATCAGAGAGTTTAGGTAGGGCAGAAACTGGTGGGGAGCTGCCAGCAAAAGAGAGAGAGCTGTGGCCATGGAGAGGAGAAAACACTGGGGAGCTCACAGAGGGAAATAAATTCCCATTACATCTCACCTTGAAAACCAGAGGGGCTGAATTCCATGAGTTTGGATAACCAGCAGGACTTGGATCCTGGGAGCTTTAAAAGTCAGCTGACTTAGCTTTAGGTGAGTGATAGCCATGTCACTTGCCCTTAAAAAGACAACAACCCATAGAGAGGAAATAGAATTGACAGCGCAATGCCTGGGGCAGACATGAGGGAGATCTGTTAATAAGGATTTTGGAGCATGTTGGAGGACTTCACCAGTAATAAGGAGCTGGCAGACACCATTTTCCTCCCCGGCACCCCAGCATAAACACAGAGTCACCTGCAGGAGGTGACACTGCACATACACTTATTACCTAACCTGCCAGCAGTGTGCCCAGCCCATGAGTTCTCTTAAGGACTCACTTACTCTAAGCCTGCTGGTCTAGGCCAGGAGCTCAGCACAAATTTAACCCTGAGCAGGCCTCTCCCAGCTGCCACCTCTGCACTGCACCCCAGGGCCTTCACACTTCAGGGGATCTGACCTATGACTAATGGCTCAACTTAAATTTTGCTAATGCCTTGTGCAACCCACACACCCAACTTGCACAGACATTGCATTACCCCAGCTGCCATTGCGCTTCATATCCAGCTATCACAAACAGAGACAACCTGCAATACTGGCTACTGCCACAGGCCTTGTCCCTGTTCACTGCTGCTAAGCCATTCCATGCCACAAGCCACTGCCACACTTCAGGGGATCTGGCCTAAGACTAACAGCTCAGTGCAAATTTTGCTAATGTTGCAACCACAACAAGCCCCTAGTTGCCTCCTCACTCTGTGTCCAGCTTCTGCGTAAATAGATGCTATTTGCCATGCCTAGGTACTGCATGCCCCTGGCTGCCATGGCAGCCCCCAACCTTGCCCTCAGCCACTGCCACTAATGTGCACTGTACCCCAGGCCCTGCCATGCTTTGGAGGATCCAGACTAGGACTTGCTGCTCAGTGTAAGTTTTGCTAACACTGTCTCCCTACTCCCGAGTCCTCCTACTGTCATGCCCCTCAAGCTGGTCTGCCTTGGTCTCATTAACACCACAAGGAGAAAGCATAGCCCACAAGAGAAAGTCAGTGCAGACATCTGAACTGAAAGAAACAGTGACTCAGACATAATAGCAGGACACAAGCATCACACAAAGGAGACTCCCCTGAAGTGCCAGTTTCTGGTGAATATGGGACACTGCACTGCAGGGTACTAGAGGACCTCTTTTTCATAGTGTCACTACTTTCAAGAGCAGAAGACATAGCTGACATTTCTAACACAAAAACAGAGAGAAGTAGACAAAAGGAGGAGACAGAGAAATTTATCTCAAATGAAATAACTTAACAAAATCACAGCAGGAGATTTAAGTGAAACAGAAATAAGTAGTATGCTTGAAAGAGAATTTAAAATGATGATCATAAAAGTACTCACTAGACTTCAGAAAATGGTGAAGGATATCAGGGAGACACTTGACAAAGAGATGAAAAATAACATTAGAAATGAAGAACTCAATAAATGAAATTAAAAATACAATAGATGGAATAAATAGTAGGCTACAAGAAGCAGAAGAATGTATCAGAGACCAGGAAGATAGAGTAATGGAAAGCAATCAAGCTGAAGAGGTGAGAGGCAAATAAATACTGCATAATGAGAATAGACTTAGAGACGCAGTGACTCCATCAAGCATGATAACATTACAGTGTTCCCATATAGAAAGAGAGAGAAAGGGGTGCAGAAAATGTATCTGAAGAAATAATAGCTGAAAAATTCCCTTGGAGAGATCCACACTCAGGAGGCCTAAAGATCCCCCAAAAAAACCCAATTCAAAAAGGTCTACACCAAAACACATAATAATTAAAAAGGCAAAAAAAGTGATAAAAAGTTTAAATGTTGCAAAAGAAAAGACAGTTACATACAAAGGAAATGTCATAAAGCTATCAGGATTTTTCAGCAGAAATGTTGTAGGCCAGGAGGGAATGGCATAAGATATTTAAAGTGCTGAAGGCAAAAATCTGCTGCCAACAATATTGTATCCAAGCAAGGCTAACATTCAAAATAGAAAGAGAGATAAAAAGTTTCTCAGACAAACTAAAGAGATCCTTAGCCACTTAATCAGCTCTACAAGAAATATTAAAGGGGACTCTTTGAGTAGAAAGGAAAGACCACATGTGAGAGTATAAAATGTAAAATCACAAAAACATAAAAATAAGTATTTCTGTAAAAATAAGTCCAGGGATTCAAATAATAAAAAGATATAAAGGGATCCCTGGGTGGCACAGCGGTTTGGCGCCTGCCTTTGGCCCAGGGCACGATCCTGGAGACCCGGGATCGAATCCCACATCGGGCCCCCGGTGCATGGAGCCTGCTTCTCCCTCTGCCTGTGTCTCTGCCTCTCTCTCTCTCTCTCTCTCTCTCTCTCTCTGTGACTATCATAAATAAATAAATTAATTAATTTAAAAAAAGATATAAATTAAGATACCAGATATCTCAAACATGGAGGGGAGAGGAGTAAAGAACAAGTTCAACATTAAGTAACCATCAGCCTAATATAGACTTATATGCAGACAATGGAATTTAAGAAACAAAACAGATGAATATAGGGGAGAAAAAAGAGGCAAATCATAAAACAGATTCTTAACTATATAGAACAAATTGAGGGTTGCTGGAGAGCAAGAAGATGGGGAGGGACTAAATGGATGATATGTGTTGAGGAGGGCATTTGTAGTGATAAGCACTGGGTGTTATATGTAAGTGAATCACTAAATTCAACTCCTGAAATTAATATTACACTATATGTTAACTAAGTGGAATTTGAATAAAAACTTGAAACAGACAAAAGAAGTAAACTCAATGGTAATGATAAATCAAAAAACAGTAATAGATATACAAAAATAAAGAATAAGAAACCCAAGTATATCATTAAAGAAAAACAACAAACCATGAAAGAGTGGAAAGAATGAGAGAAAAGCTACAAAAACAACAAAAAATTAGCAATAAATACATACATATCAATAATTACTTTGATTGTAAACTAAATGCTCCAAACAAAAGACATAGGGTGTCAGAGTGAACAAAACAAAAACGCCTATCAAGAGGAACCTGAATGGCTCAGTTGGTTCAGTGCCTGACTCTTGATTTTGGTTCAGGTCATGATCTCAGGTTTGTGGGATCAGGCCCTGTGTTGGGCTCTGTGCTTAGCAGGGAGTCTGCTTGAGATTCTCCTTCTTTTCCTCTGCCCCTTCCCCTGCTCATGCTATCTCTGTAAAATAAATTTTAAAATCTTAAAAAAAAAGACCTATCCATATGCTTCCAACAAGAGATTCATTTCAGACCTAAAAACATGGGCAGATTGAAAGTCAGGGGATGGAGAAATATTTACCATAAAAACTGATGTCAAAAGAAAGTCAGAGTAGCAATATTTACATTAGAAAAACTAGACTTTAAAACAAACACTGTAACAAGAGACAAAGAAAGACAATATATAAAAATAAAGAGATAATCCAACAAGAACATCTAACAATTGTAAATATATATACATCCAACATGGGAGCACCCAAATATATAAAATAGACAATAATAAACATAAAGGAACTCATTGATAATAATACAATAATAGGGGGCGTCTGGCTGGTTCAGTCAGTTAAGCATTTGTCTTTGGCTCAAGGTCATGATCCCAGAGTCCTGGGATCAAGACCCGCATAGGGCTTCCTGCTCAGTGGTGAGTCTGCTTCTCCCTCTTCCATTCCCTCTATGATCTCTCTCATTCTTGCTCTCCCTCAAATTTATTTATTTATTTATTTATTTATTTATTTATTTATTTAAAAAATAATACAATAATACTAGGGAACTTTAACACCCCACTTACATATATGGACTGATCATCTAAACAGAATATCAATAAGGAAAGAGTTCCTTTGAATGACACACTGGACCAGATGGTTTTAACAGATATATTCAGAACATTTCATCCTAAAACAGCAGAATACATGTTCTTTTTGAGTGCACACAGAATTTTCTCCAGAATAGATCACATATAAGGCCACAAAACAAACCTCAACAAATTAAAAAAGGCCAAAGTTATATCATGAATCTTTTCTGACTGCAATATTATGAAACTAGAAGTCAACCATAAGAAAAAATTTGGAAAGACTACAAACACCAGGGGCTAAAGAACATGCTACTAAACAATGAATCGATCAACCAAGAAACCAAAGAGGAGATGAAAAAGTACATGGAAACAAATGAAAATTAAAACACAATTCAAACCTTTGGATACAGCAAAAGTGGTTCTAAGAAGGAAGTTTATGGCATTACAGGCCTACCTAAAAAGGCAAGAAAAATCTCAAATAAACAATGTAACATTATACCTAAAGGAGATAGAAAAAGAACAGGAAACAAAACATAAAACCATCAGGGAGCAGAAGGAAGGAGATAATAAAAATAAGAACAGAAATAAATGATAAAACTGAAAAAAAACCCCAAAAGGATAGATTAATAAAAAGAGACTCTCATTTTTTTAAGGATTTTACTTATTTATTAGAGAGAGACTAGAAAGACAGAGAGCACATGATTGGGGGGAGGAGGGGCAGAGGGTGAGGGAGAAGCAGACTCTCCAATGAGCAGGGATCTGACACGGGGGGGGGGGGGCTTGATCCCAGAACCCTAGGATCATGACCTGAGCCGAAGGCATTGAGCCACTCAGGTGCCTAAACAGGTGTTCATTCTTTGAAAAAACTTAAAAAAAATTGATAAACATCTAGCCAGACTTATTAAGAAAAAAGAGAAAGAACACAAATAAATACAATAACAAATGAGAGAGGGGAAATACCAACCAATACCACAGAAATACAATTATAAGAGAATACTATGAGAAACTATATGCCAACAAACTGGACAAACAGGAAGAAATGGATAAATTCCTAGAAACATATAAAGAACCAAGATGAAATAGGAAGAAATAGAAAATTTGAAAAGACTGATAACCAGCAAAGAAATTGAATCTGTAATAAAAATTCATCTCAGAAAACAAAAGCCTAGGGCCAGAAGTCTTCACAGGCAAATTCTATCAAACATTTGAAGGAGAGCTCAATATAATAATACCCATTATTCTCAAACTATTGCAAGAAACAGAAAAAGGAGGAAATTTTCCAGATTCATTCTATGAAGCCAGCATTATCCTGATACCAAAACCAGATAAAGGAACCACTAAAATAGAGAACTACAGACCAATATCCTTGATGAACAGAGATGCAAAAATCCTCAAAAAAATACCAACCAAATTGAACAATATGTTTAAAAAGTTACTCACCTTGATCAAGTGGGATTTATTTCTGGCTTGCAAGGGTAGTTCAGTATTCCCTAATAAATCAATGTGATACACCACATTAATAAAATAAAGGACAGGAACCATATGATTCTCTCAATAGATGCAGGAAAATAATTTGACAAAATATAGCATTCATTCCTGATTAAAACTCTTCAGAGTGTAGGGATAGAGGGAACTTTCCTCAGCATATTAAAAGCCATATATGACAAGCCCACAGCAAATATCATTCTCAATGGGGAAGCACTGGGAGCCTTTCCCCTAAGATCAGGAACAAGACAGGGATGTCCACTCTCACCACTGCTATTCAGCATAGTACTGGAAGTCCTCCCCTCAGCAATCAGACAACAAAAAGAAACAAACTCCATTCAAATTGGCAAAGAAGAAGTCAAACTCTCCCTCTTTGCAGATGACATGATACTATATATAGAAAACCCAGAAGAGAAATATCAGAAAGGGAGACAGAACATGAAGACTCCTAACTCTGGGAAACGAACTAGGGGTGGTGGAAGGGGAGGAGGGCGGGGAGTGGGGGTGAATGGGTGACGGGCACTGAGGGGGACACTTGACGGGATGAGCACTGGGTGTTATTCTGTATGTTGGTAAATTGAACACCAATAAAAAATTAATTTATTAAAAAAAACAGAAAACCCAGAAGACTCCACCCCAAGATTGCTAGAACTCGTACCGCAATTCAGCAATGTGGCAGGATACAAAATCAATGCCCAGAAATCAGTGGCATTTCCATACACTAACAATGAGACTGAAGAAAGAGAAATGAAGGAGTCAATCCCATTTCCAATTGCACCCAAAAGCCTAAGATACCTAGGAATAAACCTAACCAAAGAGATAAAGGATCTATACCCTAAAAACTATAGAAAACTTCTGAAAGAAATTGAGGAAGACACAAAGAGATGGAAAAATATTCCGTGCTCTAGGATTGGAAGAATTAATATTGTGAAAATGTCTATGCTGCCCAGGACAATTTACACGTTCAATGCAAGCCCCATCAAAATACCATGGACTTCATTCACAGAATTGGAACAAATAATCTTAAGAATAGTATGGAATCAGAAAAGACCCCGAATAGCCAGAGGAATATTGAAAAAGGAAACCAATGTCGAGGGCATCACAATGCTGGATTTCAAGCTGTATTACAAAGCTGTGATCATCAAGACAGTGTGGTACTTCAACGTGGATGGAACTGGAGGGTATTATGCTGAGAGAAATAAGTCAATCGGAGAAGGACAAACATTATATGGTCTCATTCATTTGGGGAATATAAATAATAGTGAAAGGGAATAGAAGGGAAGGGAGAAGAAATGGGTAGGAAATATCAGAAAGGGAGACAGAACATGAAGACTCCTAACTCTGGGAAATGAACTAGGGGTGGTGGAAGGGGAGGAGGATGGGGGGTGGGGGTGAATGGGTGACGGTCACTGAGGGGGGCACTTGACGGGATGAGCACTGGGTGTTATTCTGTATGTTGGCAAATTGAACACCAATAAAAAAATAAATTTATTATTAAAAAAAAAGACAGTGTGGTACTAGCACAAAAACAGATACATAGATCAATGGAACAGAATAAGAACCCAGAAATGGGCCACAACTCTATGGTCAAATAATATTCAACAAAGCAGAAAAGACTATCCACTGGAAAAAGGACAGTCTCCTCAATAAATGGTGTTGGGAAAATTGGACAGCCATGTGCAGAAGAATGAAACTAGACCATTCTCTTACACCATACACAAAGATAAACTCAAAATGGTTGAAAGATCTAAATGCAAGGCAAGAACCAATCAAAATCCTAGGGGAGAATATAGGCAACATCCTTTTTGAACTTGGCCACAGCAACTTCTTGCAAGGTACATCTATGAAGGCAAAGGAAACAAAAGCAAAAATGAACTCTTGGGACTTAATCAGGATAAAAAGCTTCTGCACAGCAAAAGAAACAGTCCACAAAACTAAAAGACAACCTGCAGAATGGGAGAAGATATTTGCAATTGACCTATCAGTTAAAGGGCTAGTATCCAAGATCTATAAAGAACTTATGAAACTCAACACCCAAGAAACAAACAACCAGCATGAAATGGGCAGAAGACATGAACAGAAATTTCACCAAAGAAGAGATAGACATGGCCAACAAACACATGAGAAAATGCTCTGCATCACTGGCCATCAGGGAAATACAAATCAAACCACAATGAGATACCACCTCACACCAGTGAGAATGGTGAACATTAACAAGGCAGGAAACAACAAATGTTGGAGAGGATGTGGAGAAAGGGAAACCCTCTTGCACTGTTGGTGGGAATGTGAACTGGTGCAGCCACTCTGGAAAACTGTGTGGAGGTTCCTCGAAGAGTTAAAAATAGAGCTAACCTATGGCCCAGCAATTGCACTACTAGGTATTTACTCCAAAGATTGAAATGTAGTGAAATGCTGAGACACCTGCACCCCAATGTTTATAGCAGCAATGCCCGCAATAGCCAAACTGTGGAAGGAATCACGATGTTCTTCGTCAGATGAATGGATAAAGAAAATGTAGTACACACACACATACACACACACACAATGGAATATTACTCAGGCATTAGAAACAACAAATACCACCATTTGCTTCGATGTGGATGGAACTGGAGGGTATTATGTTGAGCAAAATAAGTCAATCGGAGAAGGACAATCATCATATGGCTTCACTCATATGTGGAATATAAGAAATAGTGAAAGGGATTATAAGGGAAAGGAGGGGAACTGAGTGGGAAAAATTATAGAGGGAGACAAACCAGGAGAGACTCCTAACTCTGGGAAACAAACCATGGGTTGCAAAGGGGAGGTGGGTGGGGGGATAGGATAACTGATGTCAGGCACTGAGGAGGGCACTTGATGGAATGAGCACTGGGTGTTATAGTATATGTTGGCAAATTGAATTTAAATAAAAAAGTGTAAAAAATTAAGAGTTCTTGCATTCTTGAATGTATGTTTTTTAATTTACCACTTGGTCCCAATTCTTCCTATTATGGAAGGCCATCTCTGGTTTTGTGATGAAAGGCCTTGGAGACGTGATTTGATAGGAATTATATTAAATCTGTAGATTTCTTTGCGTAGTGTGGGCATTTTAACAAGATTAGTTCTTCCAATCCATGATAATGAAACATGTTTCCATTTCTTTGAGTCATCTTCAAAATATCTCTGATTTTTTTTTGGAGAAGTGTTTTCTTGCTGTTTGCTGTTGCTTTAATGCAGATTCTTCAACTCAGCAGTAGATGTAGGTTTCATTTTAGAAGGTACACACTAATACACTTTAAAGCAATGTACCTTTTTTCAATCTTTTCAGATTAATTTTGCACCTACATAAGGTAACTAAATAAAGTTTTTTTTAATTTGCTAAATCTAATTGAAGTCAATGTTTGTGAGGTCATTGGAAGGCAAATTATTTACTGTACAGCAGACTAATCATGGATATTGTTAAGTTGTTTTAGGCAAGACTATATTTGAAAAATGAATTAAGGTGTTTTGTTTTAAAAAAAAACAACCCTTTCTGGAATATTTTCCTTGCTAAAACATAGGTGTTCATTTTAACAAGAAATGGATATGAACTCTCAAATTGTTTACTTAGTGATGTGCATGTATATTTAACTATGATTTTAAATAAAAATCAAGTGCTTTTTGATCCATAAGACTTTTTTTTGATCCATAAGACTTAAAATATTTTGTGTAAAAAGCTTGGTTTTCATCTTCAACTTTCTATTTGTACACTTGAAAGACTAGTATTCTTTCTTATATTTTCAAAATTCTCAAAGATGAAATGTCTAATGGGGGAAAATAATCCTTTATCTATATAAGAAGCATTTTGGGATTAAAACCCAGATCCATCACTGCAAGCATCTGAATTCAGATATGTATAGACTTTCTATTCATTTGCCAGTATGACTTTGATGAAAGTCTCAACAGCAAGACTAGGTCATTGAAGGATTGATCATTGATGAATATTTTCTGAGTGCCTGCTTTATACCCAGTTCTGTGCTAGAGGCTGGGGATATAAAGATAATTCCAACCTAGATCCAATCCTTACCATTGAGTTCAACGAGGGAGTCAGAGATACCAAAAACGGAATTATAATGCAATATTCTGTAACAGGACTGTATACAGCATAGAGAACAAATTGACTACCTCTGCCTTAGGAAGTCAGGGAAGTCTTCACAAAGGAACTGATTTATGAGTTGAACTGATATATAAATAGGCATTCACCAAACAGAGATAGTGGGAAGGGCATTTCAAACAAAGGCAATAAGATGTACAAAACCATGGAAGTATAAATAAGCGTGTCATATTAGGAAACTTTTTACAAGGTTAGTATGACTGGAGGGTACACGTGGTAATTAAGTAGTAGGATATGAGACTAAAAGGATGGATTGGCTATAGCTTGTGAAGAACCCTGTATGCTAAAGATGTAAGGATGTGTGTCAGCATTGAAATGTTATTAATGGTTTTCTTTTTTTATTTATGATAGTCACACAGAGAGAGAGAGAGGCAGAGACATAGGCAGAGGGAGAAGCAGGCTCCATGCACTGGGAGCCCGATGTGGGATTCGATCCCAGGTCTCCAGGATTGCGCCCTGGGCCAAAGGCAGGCGCCAAACCGCTGCACCACCCAGGGATCCCCTTATTAATGGTTTTCAACAAGGAAATGATAGGATGAGTTTTATAGCTTTTACAAAGATCACACCAAAAAAAAAATCACACCAGCTGTGATATGAAATATTAAATAAGGTCAACAAGACTTAAAGTATCAAAACTGCTGAGGTTGCTATAGTAGTCCAGAATGAAAGTTTGACCTAGAACAGTGGCAGGAGAAAAAGGGAAGGGAGCATATCCAAAAGAGATTTCTGAGGTAAAATGGATTTGGATAAAGGAGAGAAGGAAGACAAGGATGACTCAGATCTCCAGGGTACAAAGTGGAATTATATGGAAGGTAACAAGTTCAGTTTGAAAGCCCTGAAGGATAGCTATGTAGAGAGGGTATGTTCTATACTTATTTAGTTCAGAAATATATGCCAGATAATGTCATGGCAGGATGTTTGCTAGACATTTATGTCAGATTCTGTGTTTTAGTTTTGGCAAGGCCCAGTTATTGACAATTTCCAGAGATAGAGAACCACATGTTCTAGTGTGAAGGTACTTTATAAAACTTTAAGACTTGTTGATTTGCGGGGATCCCTGGGTGGCGCAGCGGTTTGGCGCCTGCCTTTGGCCCAGGGCGCGATCCTGGAGACCCGGGATCGAGTCCCACGTCGGGCTCCCGGTGCATGGAGCCTGCTTCTCCCTCGCCCTCGCTCCCTCGCCCTCGCTGCCTCTCTCTCCCTGTGACTATCATAAAAAAAAAAGACTTGTTGATTTGCTAAGAACACTTTCCTAAGCTGTTTTACTATCATTTCTATTTCACAGGAGTCTCAGAATGCACATAGATTGGTTCTCCAATTCCTATTGAATAAGTGCCTATTTTCTAGGACAGGCCCTGTGCTAGATGCTGGGGATACCAGGATGAATGAGATTTATTTTTAGCCCTTCCAATTCTCAGGGCCTAGTGAGAAGTATGTAGAAGTCTTTCTGGTATTTCTTCAAATATTGAAGTCAACTCCCTGTCCTTCTGGAATTTAACCCAGATTTGGGGAAAATGTTGGTAAGCTTTGAAAAGAAGAGCCCATTGTCTTTCTAACTTAAGGTCATATTAAGGTGAAATTCTCACAGAGACTTCAACTTCATCAACCATTGTTTTACAATTTTATAGCAAGAAATGGGTTTGTACTTAGAAATGTTTGTGTTGGGCAGCCCGGCTGGCTCAGCGGTTTAGCGCCGCCTTCAGCCCAGGGCCTGATCCTGGAGACCTGGATCGAGTCCCATGTCAGGCTCCCTGAATGAAGCCTGCTTCTCCCTCTGCCTGTGTCTCTGCCCCTCTCTCTCTCTCTCCACCAGGGCTGCCCTAGGATACAAAATTAATGCAAAAAAAATCACTATTACTTCTATACAGTAGCAATGAGCAATCCAAAAATGAAATTAGGAAAATAATTCCATTTATAATAGCATCAAAAATAATAAAATACTTAGGAATAAATCTAAAAATAAAAGAACAAAACTTATACCCTAAAAACTATAAAACATTGTTATAAGAAATTTAAATGAGTGGGAAAAATTAGAGAGTGAGACAAACGATGAGAGACTCCTAGCTCTTGGAAATGAACAAAGGGTGGTGGAAGGGGATGTGGGCAGGGGGATGGGGTAACTGGGTGATGGGCACTGAGGAGGGTACTTGATGAGATGAGCACTGGGTGTTATATGTTGGCAAATCAAACTTCAATAAAAATAAATAAATAAATAACATAAAAAAGAAATTTAAAAAGAGATAATAATAAAATATCCCATGTTTATGGGTTGAGAGGTTTAATATTGCTAAAATGACAATACTCCCACTTTGATCTACGGGTCCCTGCAAAAATCCCAGCTGAATTGTTTCTTTTTCCTTTCTTCCCTCAAATTTTTACTTAAATTCCAGTTAGTTAACATACACTGTAATATTAGCCTCAGATGTAGAACTTGGTAATTCATCCCTTATATATAACACCCAATTGCTCATCACAACTGCCCTCCTTAATACCCATCACATATTTAACCCATCTCCCTGCCCAACTCCCCTCTGTTAACTCTCAGTTTGTTCTCATACTTTAAGAGTCTATTTCTTGGTTTGCCTCTTCCCCCTGCCCCATGTTCATTTGTTTGTTTCTTAAATTCCACATATGAGTGAAATCATATGGTATTTATCTTTCCCTGACTGGCTTATTTCACTTAGCATAATACTTTCTAGCTTCATCCACATCACTGCAAATGGCAACATTTCATTCTTTTTGATGGCTAAGTGATATTCCATTGTATGTATTTATACAACATCTTCTTTTTTGTTAAGATTTTATTTATTTATTCATTAGAGACACAGAGAGAGCTAGAGGCAGAGACACAGGCAAAGGGAGAAGCAGGGTCCATGCAGGTAGCCTGATGTGGGACTCGATCCCTGGACTCCAGAATCACACCCTGGGCTGAAGGCAGGCACTAAACTGCTGAGCCACCCAGGGATCCCCTATAACATCTTCTTTATCCATTCATCAGCCAATGGACATTTGGGCTCTTTCCATTACTTGACTATTGTTGATAATGCTGCTATAAACATCAGGGTGCATGTATTCCTTTGAAGTAATATTTTTACACCCTTTGGGTAAATACATAGTAGTGCAATTGCTGGGTCATAGGGTAGTTCTATTTTTAATTTTTTGAGGAACCTCCCAAACTGTTCTCCAGTGTGGCTGCACCAGTTTGCATACCAACAGTGCAAGAGTGTTCCCGTTTCTCTGCAACCTTGCCAACATCTGTTGTTTCTTGTGTTGTTAATTTTACCCCTTCTGACAGGTGTGAGGTGATGTCTCATCATAGCTTTGATTTGTATTTCCCCGATGATGAATGATGAGCATCTTTTCATGTGTCTGTTAGCCATCTGGATATCTTCTTTGGAAAAATGTCTATTCATGTCTTCTGCCAATTTTTTAACTGGATTTTTTTGGGGGTGTTGAGTTTGGTAAATTCTTTGTGGATTTTGGATACTAACCCCTTTATCAGATATGTCATTGGCAATTATCTTCTCCTATTCCATAGGCTCCCTTTTAGTTTTGTTGGTTGTTTCTTTCGCTGTGTGGAAGGTTTTTGTCTTGATGAAGTCCCAATAGTTCATTTTGCTTTGGCTTCCCTTGCCTCCAGTGACATGTCTAATACAAAATTGCTACAGCCGAGGTCCAAGAAGTATCTGCCTGTTTTCTCCTCTAAAAATTTTGATGGTTTCTTGTCTCACATTTAAGTCTTTCACCCATTTTGAATTTATTTTTGTGTTTTATCTAAGTGGTCCAGTTTCATTCATCCAGCATGTGGCTGTCCAATTTTCCTAATACCATTTGTTGAAGAGACTTTTTTTTCCATCGGATGTTCTTTCCTGCTTTGTTGAAGATTAGTTGACCATATAGCTCTAGATCCCTTTCTAGGTTTTCTATTCTGTTGCATTGATCTATGTGCCTGTTTTTGTGCCGGTACCATCCTGTCTTGATCACTACAGCTTTGTAATATAGCTTGAAATCTGGAATCATGATGCCTCCAGTTTTGTTTTTCTTTTTCAGAATTGCTTTGGCTATTTGGGATATTTTGTTGTTCCATACAAATTTTAGGATTGTTTGTTCTAGCTCTGTGAAAAATGCTGGTAGTATTTTGATAAAGATTGCATTAAATGTGCAGATTGCTTTGGGTAGTATAGACATTTTAATAAAATTTGTTCTTCCAAACCATGAACATGGAATGCTTTTCCATTTCTTTTTGTCCTCTTCAATTTCTTTCATAAGTGCTCTATAGTTTTCAGAGCATAGATCTTTTACTTCTTTGGTTAGGCTTATTCCTAGGTATCTTATTTTTGACACAATTGCAAATGAGATTGATTTCCTGATTTCTTTTTCTGCTGCTTCATTTTTGGTGTATAAAAATGCAACAGATTTCTGCACATTGATTTTATACCCTGTGATTTTTGTTTATTTCCTATATCAAATGTAGGAATTTTTTGATGGAGCCTTTTGGGTTTTCTACATAGGATAGCCTGTTCTGCAAATAGTGAAAGTTTGACTTCTTCCTTGCCAATTTGCATACCTTTTATTTCTTTTTGTTGTCTGACTGCTGAGGTTAAGACTTCCAGTGCCTCAGTCTATTAAGCATCTGCCTTCGGCTCAGGTCATGATCCTAGGGTCCTGGAATGGAGCCCCATTTTGGGCTCCCTGCTCACCCTGTAGTCTGCTTCTCTTCTGCCCCTCCCCCTACTCATGTTTCTGCTCTCTCCCTCTCTCTCTCTCTGAAATAAATAAATAATTTTAAAAATGACTTCAGGTATTATGTTAAAGTGATGGTGAGAGTGGATCTCTTGTCTTGTTCCTAACTGTATCAGAAAGGCTTTCAGTTTTTCCCTATTGAGGATGATATTAGCTGTGGGACTTTCATATATGACCTTTATGATGTTGAAGTATGTTTCATCTACCCCTACTTTGTTGATGGTTATTATCAAGAAAGGATGATGTATTTTGTCAAATGTTTTTTCTGCATCTATTGACAAGATCATATAGTTCTTATCTTTTCTTTTACTAACATGGTGTATCATGTGGATTGATTTGTGAGTGTTGAACCATCTCTGCAGCCCAGGAATAAATTCCATTTGGTAGTGTTGAATAATTCTTTATATATATATATATATATATATATATATATATATATATATATATATATAAAATTGGTGAATAATTCTTATAATGTAGTATTGAATTCAATTTGCTAGTATTTTTTAATGAAACTGAAACCGCCATCTATTTTATTTTATTTCATTTCATTTCATTTCATTTTATTCAGAGAGAGAGAGAGAAAGAGAATGAGTGTGAGCATGGATGGGGGCCAAGGGAGATGGAGAGACAATCTTAAGCAAGCTCTACAACTAGCATGGAGCCTGATGCAGAGCTTGATCTCAAGACCCTGAGATCATGACCTGAGCTAAAATCGAGTCAGTCATTTAACCAACTGAGATACCCAGGCATCCCTTGATTTGCTAATATTTTAATAAGAATTTTTGCATTCATGTTCAACAGGGATATTGACCTGTATTTCTCCTTTTTAGTGGGGTTTTTGATTTTGGAATCAAGGCAATACTGGCTTCTTAGAATGAGTTTGGTAATTTTCCTTCCATTTCTATTTTTTGGAACAGTTTGAGGACAACAGGAATTAATTTTTCTTTAAATGTCTGGTAGGGGTGCTAGCCTGGGTGGCATGGTTGGTTAAGCTTCTGACTCTTGATTTTGGCTCAGGCCATGATCTCAGGGTCATAATATCTAGCCCTGCCTTCAACTCTGTGCTGGGCATGGAGCATGCTAAAATTCTCTCCCTCTTCCTCTGCCCCTTCCCCCTCACCCACTCTCACTCTATCTCTATCTCTAAAAAGATAGTCTGATAGAATTCCCCTGGAAATCCATCCATATCTGAACTTTTGTTTGTTGGGAAATTTTTTATTACTGCTTCAATTTCTTTACTAATTATGGGTCTGTTCAAATTTTTTATTTCTTCACCGCCTTTGGCCCGGGCGTGACCCTGGAGACCCAGAATCGAGTCCCACATCGGGCTCCCTATGAGGAGCCTGCTTCTCCCTCTGCCTGTGTCTCTGCCTTTCTGTCTCTCTGTGTATCTCTTGAATAAATAAATAAAATCTTTTAAAAAAAATTTCTATTTCTTTATGCTGAGTGAAGTAAGTCAATCGGAGAAGGACAAACAGTGTATATTCTCATTCATTTGGGGAATATGAATAATAGTGAAAGGGAATACAAGGGAAGGGAGAAGAAAGGTGTGGGAAATATCAGAAAGGGAGACAGAACATAAAGACTTCTAACTCTGGGAAATGAACTAGGGGTGGTGGAGGGGGAGGAGGGCGGGGGGTGGGGGTGAATGGGTGATGGGCACTGAGGGGGGGCACTTGACGGGATGAGCACTGGGTGTTATTCTGTATGTTGGTAAATTGAACACCAATAAAAATTAATTTATTAAAAAAATTTCTATTTCTTTCTGTTTCAGTTTTGGTAGTTTATAGGTTTCTAGGAATTTGTCCATTTCTTCCAGGTTTCCCAATTTGTTGGCATATACTTTTTCATAATATTCTCTGATAATTGTTTTTATTTCTGCAGCTTTGGTTGTGATCTCTCCTCCTTCATTCATAATTTTATCTATTTGGATCCTTTTACTTTTCCTGTTGATAAATCTGGCTAAGGGTTTATCAATTTTTTAAATTATTTCAAAGAACTAGCTCTTAGTTTCATTAATCCATTCCACTTTTTATGTTGTTTCTATATCATTTGTTTTGGCTCTAATCATTATTTCTCTTCTTCTACTGGCCTTACGCTTTATTTGCTGTTCCTTTTCTATCTCCTTTAGGTATAAAGTTAACTTGTATATTTGAGACTTCTTTGTTTTTTAAAGTAGGCCTGTGTTACAATATGGTTCCCTCTTAGGACTGCCTTTGCTGCATCCCACAGATTTTGGACTGTCGTGTTTTTATTTTCATGTGTTTCTATGTATTTTTTAAATTTCTTCCTTAATATTCCAGTTAACTCATTCATTCTTTTTTTGTATATATATTTTTATTGGAGTTCGATTTGCCAACATCTAGCATAACACCCAGTGCTCATCCCACCAAGTGCCCCCCCATTGCTCATCACCCACTCACCCCAACCCTGCCCACTTCCCCTTCCCCTACCCCTTGTTAATTTCCCAGAGTTAGGTGTCTCTCATGTTTTGTCACCCTCACTGATATTTTCACTCGTTTTCTCTCCTTTCCCTTTATTCCCTTTCACTAATTTTTATATTCCCCAAATGAATGAAACCATATAATGTTTGTCCTTTTCCGATTGACTTATTTCACTCAGCATAATACCCTCCAGGTCCCTCCATGTCGAAGCAAATAGTGAGTAGTTGTTGTTTCTAATGGCTGAGTAATATTCCATTGCATATATATCCCACATCTTCTTTATCCATTCATCTTTTGATGGACACTGAGGCTCCTTCCACAGTTTGGCTATTGTGAACATTGCTGCTATAAACATTGGAGGGTAGGTGTTCCACTGTTTCACTACATCTGTATCTTTGGGGCAAATCCTCAGTAGTGTAATTGCTAGGTCGTAGGGTAGTTCTATTTTTAATTCTTTGAGGAACATCCACACAGTTTTCCAGTAACTCATTCATTCTTTATAGGATATGCTTTAACTTCCATATATTTGAGGTTTTTCCAATTTTTTTCTTGTGATTGACCTTAAGTTTCATAATATTGTGGTCTGAAAATATGCATCATATCATATGCATCTTTTTGTACTTATTGAGGCCTAATTTGTGACCCAGTATGAGATCTATTCTGGACAATGTGCCATGTGCACTTGAAAAGAATGTGTATTCTGTTGCTTTAGCATGAAATGCTCTGAATTTAATTCTGAAATCCATCTGGTCCAGTGTGTCATTCAAAGCCCTTATTTCCTTGATCTTCTGCTTAGATAATCTGTCCATTGCTATGAGTGAGGTGTTAAAGTCCCCTACTATTATTTTATTATCAATGAGTTTATTTATGTCTGTTATTAATTTTTGTATATATTTGGCTAGTCCCAAGTTGAGGGTACAAATATTTATAATTGTTAGATCTTCTTGATGGATCCACCCCTTAATTATGACATAATTCCCTTCTTCATCTCTTGTTACCATCTTTGGCTTAAATTCTTATTTGTCTGGGATGCCTCAGTGGCTCAGTGGTTGAGCATCTGCCTTTGGCTCAGGTCATGGTCTTGGGGTCCTAGGATTGAGTCCTGCATCAGGCTCCCCACAGGGAGCCTGCTTCTCCCTCTGCCTATATCTCTGCCTCTCTGTGTCTCTCATGAATAAATAAATAAAATCTTTTAAAAAATAAAAAAGGAATAAAATCTAGTTTGTCCGATATAAGTATTGCTGCTCCAGCTTTCTTTTAACATCCATTAACATGATAGATGGTTCTCTATCCTCTCAATCTTTAGATCTAAAATGAGTATTTTGTAGGCAGCATATAGATAGATCTTATTTTTTTAACCATTCTGATACCCTATGTCTTTTGATTGGAGCATTTAGTCCATTTCCATTCAGAGTGATTAATGAAAGATATAAATTTAGTTACTTGTAGATTTCATGTTTCTAGTGATGTCCTCTGCTATTTCTAGTCTTTGGTACTCTTGGTCTTTTTTCTCTACTCAAGAAGTCCCCCCCCCCCAAAAAAGAAGTCCCCATTAAAATTCCTTGTAGGGCTACTTTAGTGTTCATGAACTATTTTATTTTATTTTATTTTATTTTATTATTTTTGTCCAGGAACCTCTTTATTTCTCCTTATATTTGGAATGACAACCTTGCTGGATAAAGAATCCTTGGATATATATTTTTCCAATTCATCATGTTGAATATCTCCTGCCACTTGCTTCTGGCCTGCCATGTTTCTGTGGACAGATCTATTGCAAATCTGATCTGCCTTCCTTTGTAATTTAAGGACTTCTTTTTCCCTGGCTGATTTCAAAATTCTTTCCTTGTCTCTGTATTTTGTGGATTTGTCTCTGATATGACTTGTCAAAGGTTAGTTTTTGTTGAATTTAATGGGAGTTCTCTGTGCTTCTTGGATTTTAATAATTGTGTAGTTCCCCAGATTAGTTTTATAGTTTTCAGCTATAATTTGCTCAAATAAACCTCCTGCCCCTTTTTCTCTCTCTTCATTTTCTGGGATTCCTATGATGTGAATGTTATTATGTCCTAATAAGTCTCTGAGTTCCCTAAGTCTACTTTCATTATCTATTACTTTTATTTCTCTCTCCTTTTCAACTTCATTATTTTCTATAATTTTATCTTCCATATCACTGATTTGCTCCTCTGCTTCATCCATCCTCATTTTCATGGCTTTCATTTGGGCTTGCATCTTGTTTCTAGCATTTTTTATTTCAGACTGACTAGATTTTAATTCTTTCATCTCTCCAGTAAGAGATCCTCTGATATTTTCTATGTTTTTTTTCAAGCCCAATTAGTATCCTTATAATCATTGTTTTAATTTCTAGTTCAGTGATTTTACTTATATCTGTATTGATTAAATCTCTGGTCATGAGTTCTACCTCCTATTTTTTTATTTTGGGGTGAGTTTCTCTATCTCATCATTTTTTCCAGAAAAGAAGAAAGAGAAAAAACAAAAACAAAAACAAAGACAAAAAAGAAAAAAAAACAACCAAAAAAAAAACCCAAAAATGCTGGATCTTAGGTGTGTCCTCATCTGCTTGTTAAAAGAACCCAGATCCCAAAATACTATATATATATATAATATATATATATTATATATATATATATGGTGAAAATAAACTATATATAATATAATCAACTATATATAATACTATATGTGGTGAAAATAAAAAGTAAAAAATATATAATATATATGAAAAATGCAAAATTAATACGAAAATAAAAATAAGGAGTTGAAAAAATAAGAAAATAAATGAAAAAATGATATAAAAAGAATAAAAGTAGAAAGGAAGCTATATCTTGTTTCCCCTTAGAGCTGATTCTTTGTAGTACTCGTTCAGTAGACATGGTATGAGCAAGTTGTTTGACTAGTCTTCTGGGGAGGGGCTTGCTCTGCTGATTCTCACCTGACTCCTGTAGAAATGTGCCTCTAGGGGATCCCTGGGTGGCGCAGCGGTTTGGCGTCTGCCTTTGGCCCAGGGCGCGATCCTGGAGACCCGGGATCGAATCCCACATCGGGCTCCCAGGGCATGGAGCCTGCTTCTCCCTCTGCCTGTGTCTCTGCCTCTCTCTCTTTCTCTCTCTGTGACTATCATAAATAAATAAAAATTAAAAAAATTAAAAAAAAAAAGAAATGTGCCTCTAGAGCACAGGGGAGTGGCCTTGCTGTAAGCAGCTCCAGCCTCCACTAGATGGTGCTCTTCTGCTCCCTTAAGTCTCACAATGCTGATGCATGGGAATGAATGTGCCCCCACCCCCATCCCCCACTCTTTACCACTGGAGCTGAAAATTTGAACCCCTCACTCTTCAGTAAGCCCTCACAGAAGAACAATCACCTCTGTTGTGTCCCTTGTTTCTGTCTGAATCCTGCATGTGTCCAAGCTTTTTTTTTTAATCTCAGGCAGGTGACTAAGCTTCAAAACTCTTAATTTTAGGGACTCTCACAGTGTGGACTCACACTGTTCCTTCAGGGGAGAGTCTGGCCACACTTTTGCCATTTGCTGGATTGTCCCAGGAAAGCATTCACACAACTGCACAGTGGTTCGAGGTTTATGGCAACTCAGAACAGAAAACCAGCTCCAAACCCCATTCCTCCCAGCTGGTATTCCTGCTCCTATGCCTGGGAACAGTGCAACATGTTGGCAACACCCAATCTTGTGACCCAGGGGATCCTCAAACAATGTTCACTCCTAGGATGCTTCCCTGCTATACCACCTGAGAATCTTTAAGCCAGGCAGGTCCCCCTCAGTAGCAGATTTCTAAAAGTTCAGCTTTTGCCCTCTGCTGCTTATTATACTTTGCAGTAGCCTCCTTAAGCAGGCTTCCTCCCCACCTCCATATACTCCACTATATCACACCATATTCAAGTCTCCACACTACCTAGCTTCTGAAAAGTGCTTGGTTTTCTACTTGTAGATTTGCAGTATTTCTCAGGTCTCTGATTGATTTCTCAGGCATTCAGAAGAATTTGATATCTAGCTGTGTTTGAGGGATGATACAAGCTTAGGGCCTTCCTACACTTCCACCACCTTAACTCCACATCCTTAAATCCTGGAATTTTAAAAATCAGTGAGCCTGGCTCTTGAGCCAAGAGAGCATTAGGAAGTTGAATGCCTGCCCTTAACAAGACAGCTTGCCAAACAGCCTGTGTAAATGCAGCATGGATACAGTGGTCTGAGAACGGCCCAGGGCACAAGGGAGGGAGAGTTACTTCCTCATCACAGAGCATGGCCCAGAAAGGCAGAGATACTAGGAAGAACTCTCCAGGAACAAAAGATGTGATAGACACCATCTTCCTGCCTTGCTCCCCAGCATAAACAGAAGGTCACTTTCAGGAACCAGTGCAGGGCCTATACTCTCTACCTAACTTGCTTATACCATGCCCTGTAGCCAGTGGATTCAGTGGATCCACACTTTCTAGTCACCCTTCACTCAGTGTTGGTGCTGTAAGTCCTCTCCCCCAGAAGACCAGCTCTAGCCTGACCAACACTGCTTCTTCCCAACTGGGGCCTCTGTTTTACTTGTGGCAGAAGCGGGTCTCATTATGTAGGCAGACCAGCACACACCTTGTTAAAATGTACCACACCCAGCTAGGAACCAAACACTGCCCACAACAGGCAAAGACAATCCCTGCAGATGACTGAACTGAAGGAAATGTCAGCCAGGACACAACAGCAGGGCATATATAACACACATATATACACTCTCTGATGTACATGGTCCTGGAGAATAGGGGCCACTGCACTGCTGAGCACTACCGGACCTATTCCTCATAAAGCCATTACCTTCGAGAGAAGGAGACATAGCTGGATTTCTTAACACAAAGAAATAGACACAGAGTTAAACAAAATGAGGAGACAAAGGAATATGTCCTAAATGAAAGAACAGAACAAAATCACAACAAGAGTCCTAAGCAAAATGGATATAAGTAATATGTCTGATAAAGAATTTAAAGGAATGATCATAAGTATACTCACAGGACTTGAGAAAAGAGTGGAGGGCATCAGCAAAACCCTTAACAAAGAGATATAAAAGAGCCAAATCAGTGATAAAACACAATAAATGAAATTTTAAATACACTTGATGTAATAAATAGCAGGCTAGAGGAAGCATAGGAATGAATTAATGGCTTGGAAGATAGATTAATGGAAAGTAATCAAGTTGAATAAATGATAGGAAAACATTAAGCAAAATGAGAATAGATTTAGGGAACTCAATGACTCCATCAGTGTAAACATTCACATTATAGGGATCCCAGAGAAGAAGAGAGAGAAAGGGGGGCAGAAGATTTATTTGAAGAAATAATGGCTGAAAACTGTCTTAATCTAGGGAAGGAAACGGATATCCAGATCCAAGAGGCACAGAGATATCCCAGCAAAATCAACCCAAGGAGGTCTATACCAAGATACACGGTAATTAAAATGGCAAAAAGTAATGATAAGGAAAAAAATTAAAGCAACAAGAAAAAAGAAGATGGTTACATACAAAAGAAAGTCCATAATCCTATCAGTGGACTTTTTTTGTCAGAAACTTTGCAGGCCAAAAGAGAATGGCATGATATGTTCAAAGTGCTGAAAGAAAAAAATCTGCATCCAAGAATACCCTACCCAGCAAAGCTATTACTCACAATAGAAGGAGAGATAAAGAGATTTTCAGACAAACAAATACTAAAGGAGCTCATGACCAATAAACTAACTCTAAAATAAATATTAAAGGGGACTTTTTGAGTAGAAAAGAGAGACCATAATTGAAAGTATGAAAAGTAAGAAACACAAAAGGAATAAAAATAAGTAATCTGTAAAAATCAGTCAAGGGATTAAAAAAATAAATAAAAGGATGTAAAATATGACAATATTTACCTAAAACATGGGGATGAGAGGAGTAAAGAATGGATTAAAACTTAAGCAACCATCAACTTACTATAGATTGCTATATGCAGAAGATATTATGTACAAACCTAATGGTAATCACAAGTCAGAAACCAGCAATAGATATGCAAAGAATAAAAAGAAAGAAATCCAATAATATAAATAAAGAAAACCAACAAACCATGAAAGAAAGCAAGACAAGAAGAATCAGAGAAAAACTACAAAAACAATCACAAAACAAGTAACAAAATGGCAATAAATACACATCTATTAATAAATACTGTGAAGTAAATAGAATAAATGCTCCAGTCAAAAGACACAGGGTGACATAAAGGAAAAAAACAAGACCTACCCATGTATTGCCTACAAGAGACTCATTTCAAATAATCTTTATGCCCAATGTGGGGCTCAAACTTATGACCCTGAGATCAAGAGTCACATGCTCTACCAACTGAGCCAGTCAGATGCTCCTAGAAACTCATTTCAGACCTGAAGCCATGTACAGATTGAAAGCGAGGGGATGGAGAAATACTTATCATGCAAATGCATGTCAAAAGAAAGCTACGGTAGCAATACTTATTATCTGACAAAATAGACATTATAACAAAAGCTTATAACAAGAGACAAAGAAGAACATTACATAATAATAAATGGGACGACTCAACAAGAAGATATAGCAATTGTAAATATTTATTCACCCAATGAGGGAGCACCCAAATACATAAAACAGCTAATACTGAATGTAACGGTGATAGTAATACAAAAATAGTAGGAGACTTTATTTACATCAAAGGACAAATCATTGGGGGTGAGTGGGTGACGGGCACTGAGGGGGACACTTGACGGGATGAACACTGGGTGTTATTCTGTATGTTGGTAAATTGAACACCAATAAAAAATTAATTTATTAAAAAAAAGGACAAATCATCCAAATAGGAAATGAACAAGGAGAGTGGCTTTGAATGACATACTGGAGCAGATGGAGTTAATATCAGAGCATTACATCCTAAAACAGCAGAATGCACATTCTTTTCAAATGCACATGGAATATTCTCCAGGATAGATCACATATTAAGACACAAAGTCAATCTCAATAAATTCAAAAAAGATCAAAGTCATACCATTAGTCATTTATGATCACAGCACTATGAAACTAGAAATCAAATACAAGAAAAAAATGTAGTTTGGAAAGGCCACAAATATATGGAGGTTAAATAACATGAGACTAAACAATGAATGGATTAACAAAGAAATAAAAAATTACATGGAAACAAACAAAAATGAAAACATATTTGTCCAAAATCCTTGGAATACAGCAAAGTGATTTAAAAGGGATGGATATAGAAATAAAGGTCTACCTCCAGAAATAAGAAAAAGCTCAAATAACCTAACCTTACACTTAAAGGAGCTAGAAAGAGAACAATAAACAAAATCCAAAACCAGAAGAAAGAAGAAAATCATAATGATTAGAGCAGAAATCAATGATATAGATACTAAAAAAACCCCAATAGAACAGATTAATGGAACCAGGAGCTAGTTCTTTGAAAAGTTCAACAAAATTGACAAATCTCTAGACAGACCCATCAAAGAGAAAGAGAGACTCAAAGAAAATCACACATGAGAAAGGAGAAATAATAATAATAACCCACAGAAATAAAAAAAACTGTAATAGAATATTATGAAAAATTATATGCCAACAAATTGGACAACCTAAAAGAAGTGGGTAAATCCTAAAAGAAGTGGAAACATAAAACCCACCAAAACAAAAGTAGGAAGAAATAGAAAATTTGAATAGACTTATTACCAGCAATGAAATTGAATCAATAATAAAAAATCTCCCAAAAAACAAAAGTCCAGGACCAGATTGCTTCATAGGTCATTCTACCAAACATTTAAAGAAAAGTTAATACCTATTCTTCTCAAACTACTCCAAAAAATAGAAATGAAAGGAAAACTTCTAAATTCATTCTGTGAAGCCAGCATTACCCTGATGCCAAAACCAGATAAAGACATCACAAATCTCTGATGAACATAGATGTAAAAATCCTCCACAAAATACTAGCAAACCAAATCCAACAATATGTTAAAGAAACCATTCACCATGGTCAAATGGGATTTAGTCCTGGGTTGCAAGAGCAGTTCAATATTCACAAATCAATGTGATACATCACATCAAAAAGAGAAAGGATAAAAACCATATAATCACATAAATAGATGCAGAAAAATTTTTGACAAAATACAGCATCCGGTCATAATAAAAAAAACCCCTCAATATGGTAGGTCTAGAGGGAACAAACCTCAACATAATAAAGGCCTTATATGAAAAACACATAGGGAGCATCATCCTTCATGGGGAAAAACTGATAGCTTTTCCTCTAAGGTCAAGAACAAGACAAGGATGTCCACTCTCACCACTTTTATTCAACATGGTACTAGAAGTCCTAGCCACAGCAATGAGACAACAAAAAGAAATAAAAGGCATTTAAATTGATAAGAAAAAGTAAAACTTTCATTATTTGCAGATGATATGGTACTACATATACAAAACCCTAAAGATACCACCAAAAGACTACTAGAACTGATAAATAGATTCAATAACGTTGCAGGATACGAATTCAATGTTCAGAAATAGGTTGCATTTTTATACACTAATAACAAAGGAGCCGAAGGAAAAATTAAGAAAACAATCTCTTTACAATTGCACCAAAATAATAAAATAACTAAGAATAAACTCAACCAAAGAGGTGAAAGAACTGTATTCTGAAAAACTGTAAAACATTGATGAAAGAAATTGAAGATAATGCAAAGAAATGGAAAGCTATTCCATGCTTATAGATTGGAAGAAATGAATGGGTGACGGGCACTGAGGGGTACACTTGACGGGATGAGCACTGGGTGTTATTCTGTATGTTGGTAAATTGAACACCAATAAAAATTAATTTATAAAAAAAAGATTGGAAGACTAAATATTCTTGAACTGTCTATACTACCCAAAGCAATGTACATATTTAATGCAATCCCTATCAAAATACAACAGCATTTTTCACAGTACTGGAACAATTTTAGAGTTTGTGTGGAAACACAAAAGACTCTAAATAGCCAAAGTAATCTCGAAAAAGAAAAAAAACCTGAAAGTATCATAATTCCAGACTTCAATTTATATTACAAAGTTGTAGTGATCAAAACAATACAGTACTGTCACAGACACATAGATCAATGGAACAGAATAGAAAATACAGAAATACATCCACAGCTATACGGTCAATTAATCTTCAACAAAGGAGGAAAGAATATACAATGTGAAAAAAGTCTCTTCAACAAATAGTGTTGGGAAAACCTGACAGATACATGCAAAAGAATGAAACTGGATCACTTTATTATACCATACGCAAAATTAACCTTAGAATGGGTTGAAGACCTACATATGATACATAAAATCATAAAAATCCTAGGAAAGAGCACAGACAGTAATGTCTCTGACATCAACTGTAGCATAATTTTTCTAGATATGTCTCTTAGGCAAGGGAAATAAAAGCAGAAGTAAACTATTGGGATTTCATCAAAATTAAAAGCTTCTGCACAGTGAAGGAAACAGTCAACAAAGCTGAAAAGCAAGTTACTAAATGGAAGAAGATATTCACAAATGACTTATCTGATAAAGGGTTAGTATCCAAAATATATAAAGAACTAATACAACTCAACACCCAAAAACAAGTGACCCAATTATGAAATGGGCAGAATACATGAGTAGACATTTCTCCAAAGAAGACATACAGATGGCCGGCCACCTGCTATGTGAAATAGATGTTCAACATTGCTCATCATCAGGTAAATGCAAACAAAAGTACAGTGAGAGTGTTAGAGTGGTTAAGATTAAAAAAAAAACACAAGAAACAACAGGTGTTGTTGAGGATGTGGAGAGAAAGGAACATTTGTGCATTGTAAAACATAGTATGGAGGTTCTTTAAAATGTCAAAAATAGGGACAGTCAGTTAAGCATCAGACTTTTGATTTCGGCTCAAGTCATAATCTCAGTGTCTTGGGATTGAGCCTTGTCTTGGGCTCTACCTTGGGTGTAGAACCTGTTTAAGATTCCTTCTCTCCCTCTCTCTCTGTCCCCCTCCCCAGCTCATTGCTCTCTCTCTAAAGAAAAGTCACAAAAAGAACAAACCTATGACCCAGTTCATTCAAAGGGATACATGCACCTCTATGTATTATTGCAGCATTGTCTACAATAGCCAAATTATGGAAGCAGACCAAGTTTCCATCCATAGATGAACGAATAAAGATAAAGTGCCATATACATACTATGAAATATTACTTAGCCATAAAACAGAATGAAATCTTGGCATTTGCAACAACATGGATGGAACTAGAGAGTGTAACGCTAAGCAAAATAAGTCAGTCAGAGAAAGACAAACATCACATGACTTCACTCATATGAGGAATTTAAGAGAAAAAAAATGAACAAATGAAGAAAAGAAGAGTGAGGCAAACCCAGAAACAGACTGTTAATTATAGAGAACAAACTGATAGTTACCAGATAGAAAGGGGATAGAGGAAATAGATTAAATAGGTGATGGGGATTCAGAAGTGCATTTCTCATGATGAACACTGTGTGATGTATGGAATTGTTGAATCACTATATTGTATATCTGATACTAATATACACTGTGTGTTAACTATACTGGAATTAAAATAAAAAACCTAAAAGGAAAAAAAACCATTGAATTGTACACTTTAAAATAATGAAATGTTTGGTATGTGTGTTATGTCTCAATAAAGCTGTGATTTTTAATAAAAAATAAACCATAACTAGTTCAAAACTTGAAAGGAAAGAGAGATCTAAATGATGCTGAAAATTGCTGGAGTGACTGGAGCAGCTAAAACTAGATGATTACGGGACAGAGAACATCCTAGAGTTGGCAAAGTAAATTCTATAAAGTGAATTTCTGGGCAGGGACTAGAATATTGTAACCTAATTATGTTCACATGTTACCAAGAAATGTGCTTACAAGCACAGTCCTTTCAGTTTGTTTTCCACCATTTTCTTTTTCCTGTGGTACTTAGCTGAAGGCCTCTGCTATTCCAGAGCTGCTGTGGCCACTTCTGCTACTGTCGACACCACTGCCACTGTACATCAACAGTGGTGCTACCACCAGGAGTTAATGTTAAGGGCCTTATTTTCTGCACCATGTGCCTTCTTTGGGCTAGTATATGCCTCCATTTTTGGGCTGCATTTAACAAGAAAGCACCCAAAGCAAGGCTGCCTTATGTTTCTTATATCTGCTCTGTTTTTGGCAAAAGAGTTGTCACTGTTTTTCCTCCTGTCACACACTTTAAAAATCAGATCTTGAGTGTCCCAAGATCTGGGCCAAAGAATAAGCTAAGTGGTAGACACTGCAACCAGAGCTCTAGTCAGTTTTATCTTTCTCTCTCATGCTATTGATCCAATCTTGTGGGCCTCTATTCTTCTTTTTCCTTAGACTTAATTCTTTTCCAGAAGACTTCTCAATCTCTGATCTACCTAGATATCTAAAGAGACTACCCCATCAGTCTGCTAGACATGTCTGAATCCTATGCTAAAAGGTATGTGCTTAAGTTAAGACCCTCTGCTCTAAAAAAAAAGACCCTCTGCTCTATCTCATAAACGGCACAATTTTTATTCAGTTCTATTCTAGGTTCTATTCTAGACACTGAGGATGTTGTGGTGAACACAGTGAAACCCCTGTTTTTGTGAAGCTTTTGTCTGGAAGGGGACAGAAACCAAACAAAAACTTATATAATTTGTTATTTAATTACAGTTGTGCTCTATAGGAAAAGTATAGGCTGGTGTAACAAGATTCAGCAGGAGGATCAAAAAAACACAAAAGTAGCAGGAAGGCATCTTTGAGGAAGTGATATTTCTTGCATTCTGAAGCCTGTGGAGGAGATAATCAGGTGAAAGAGGTTGAGGAAGAGAGATGACCTTTGCAGACAAAGGAAACAACATTCATCATTCATTCATCTGTTCATTCCTTCCTTTCTTCATTCATTCACCAAGTATTTAGTGAACGCCTACCAATGTAACAGGCATGGTTCCAGGTGCTGAGGATACAATAGTATAGGAAAAAAATGTGTATGTATTATTGTGTTGCTTACATTCTAGTAGAATAGGGGCCAAAAACTAAACAACACAAATATGTAAAATAGTTTGTATGTTAGATGATAAGTGCGATGAAGATCAAAAAGCAATGAAGCATTGGGACGCCTGGCTGGCTCAGTCGGTAGAGCATAAGACTCTTGATCTCAGGGTCATGAGTTCAAGCCCCATACTGGGCAGAGAGCTTGATTTAAAAAAAGATTTTTTTAAAGCAATGAAGCATGGGGGTGCCTGGGTGGCGGAATCGGTTAAAGCATCTGACTCATGGTTTCAGCTCGGGTATGATATGAGTCATGAGATTGTGCCTCTTGTTGGGCTCCATGCTCAGCATGGAGTCTGCTTGAATTTCTCTCTCCCTCTGGCCCTCATCCTCCCCCTCGCTCAGACACTATCTCTCTCTCAAATACATATATAAGTCTTTTTAAAAAAGCAATGAAGCATGATTGGGAGTGCTGATGATAGGTACTGGGGAAGGGGGTGGGTGTAGATCTAAGATAGGGAGGCTCCTACTGCTTTCCAGAGGCTGAAAGTGGGCAAACATAGCTGTGAGACCAAGAGTGGATGTTTAAACTGCTGTTACTATGAGTACTATATTCTATCTTTATGGCACTTTGTTTTCAGGTACATTTCATGCACTGCCCAGTCCTTTTGCCAACACAACATAGTTGGCCCTTCTTTACCAAAAGCTTTTGACTCATTGTATTGGGGGGGCAGTTTCCGTAGGAACACACCTTCAACTTTATAATGGAAGTCAATAGAAAATTAGGATTCTTTTTACCAGAATGAGTTTTTAGCCAACTTTCCTGGGTTGTAAACATGTTTGTGGAAATTAATATTTTAGAGTTTTAAATTCTAACTGATTAGGCCAAATTGAAAGCGTATGAGCAGAATGGCCAAATGTGTAAGGAAGATAATTTTGACTTCTGGAAGAAGACAATATTCAATGAATTCTGCAAAGCAGGGAAGTGGTAGATCTGGCTTTCATTGGAGGTGATACGTGGCTGAATATTCAGAAGTCATGTTTCCTCTAATAAATAAGCAAGCCAAAGTCCATCAGCATGTTTATAGAGGATGGGTCTATACTGCATTTATAGAATGAGCTCCTGACATATTTGACACATTTCATGGCATTAAAAAAAGCCCTGAGAAATAATGTAGTATTGCGTTTAAAGTGGAGAGAAGGGAGAACTTATAACTAGTAAGCAAACAGACTTTTAGTTTGGGCTCTGTCATTGACTACCTATATAGGTTTGAACAAGTCTGAACCTCAGTTTCCTCCCCTGTAAAATGAGAATGGCAATACATCTTTCACTGGATGTTGTGAGCAATAAATGATATGATGAATGTGGGAAGTATTTCTGAAGAGCAATAGCTAATTTTTATTGAGGTCTTAGTTTCTCCCAGGGATAGTTTTAAGTATTTTACATAAATTAACTCATTTGATCCTCACGGCAACCCTAGGAAATAGGTACTATTATTATTTCTCCCACTTTACAGATGGGGAAACTAGGGTTCAAAAATGTTAATTTATTTACTCAATGTCACACAGTAAACCAGGATTAAAACTCCAGAGGCCACGTTCCTAACTTTCATATTACACTGTCTAGATAGCAATTCAAAGGGTGATGGAGTTAATTTCTCAGAAGGGTATGAAACCTGGCTCTAAATAGCATAAATATCGTTCAAACTTTGGTCATTCTCCAAAGTCTGTGCTTTTTTTTTCACTATGCAACCTTCTGACAGTGCATAATAATAGTAGCTCTCTTTTGTTTACTGCCTATTTACCAAGCGCTTTATGTATAGTACCACTAATCTTCATAAAATAAACAGCCCTACAATGTAGGTATTATCTTCATCTGACACATAAGGAAAATGAGCCTCAGAGAGTCATCCCATGCCCAAAGTCCCACAGCTCCAAGGTTTTTTGTTGTTTTTTGTTTTTTGTTTTTGTTTTTGTTCAAGTGGAGCTTGAATTCATGACCCTGAGATCAAGACCTGAACTCATGGCTCAAAGTTTTAAGCCACATCTGCCTCAAACCAGAAACTATGTGAATTGTACCTTACTATTATTCTTGCAAAGTATAAAGGGCACAGGTGTTCATTGTCAGATTGATGACAAGAAGTCTCAGCTACATGCTTTTGGGAACTCAGCTGATGTTATTTTATGTGAGGATAGTCCAAGTTAAGCTAAGTCCTACAACATCCATCATCTGATTCAATGAGGCACATCTGCTTTTTTCTGATATCCCCCCTCTTCTAGCTCTTTCTCTCCCTTTCATCATTCCCTCCTTGTCTTCTTTCTCTTTCCTTCCCTCCTCTCCTTTTTTCAATTTCTGCTTCCTCCCCCAACCCTCTCCCCATCTTTAGGGCCATCTGAGCTCAGTCAGGGAAGCATGAGGCCATCTTCTGTGGTATAAGTTGTCTTCAGGGTTATACCTATCCTGGAATTGAACCTCTTTTGGGACAGTGGTCCTGATCAGAGTGACTTCAAGTTGAATGAAGAGCCTGGAAATTGCCCCAGCCTCATTAGATTTTTGATAAACATGTTGACTAAACCAGACTCAAAAAGAATCAATCATTCACTGGAGACATCCATTAGGAAAATCCATCTGTGAGGCCATGCATGGCTGGCTTAAAAGTATGCATGAAAACTTCAGCTCATTCACTTATTTAGACATTTTATCCTTCAAGTATAAGTGCTTAGCACTGACTGAAGATTACAGGAGTAAAGAGAAGGAAGTAAGTTTCCTGCCCTCAAGGAGATAGAAATTTTCAGTTCATTGTGGGAGCAGACACATGCTCAAGTACTTGTACTATGTGGATATAAAGCGCTTTAGTAGAGATTTATAGTATATTGTGTGTCATAAGAGCCCAGCATAAATATCCAATTATTCTTTGGGGGAAGGATAAGGAGGTGGCACTTAAGTTAGGCCTTGATAGGTGAGCAGCAGATCATCAGAGAAGGAGGGAAGGACATGCCAGGAAGAACAAGGAACTTGTGCAAAAGCACAGGAGCATGAAAGAACATTCAGCTTCCGGGAACAGCAAGTAGTTGAGTACTTCTGGTAAGGGTTCAACTTCATCACTTATTAACTATGTGACTGGGCTAAGTCACTTGCCCCTCTTGGCTTCTTTCCACTCCTGTTAAATGGTAAGTATATAATAATTATCATTTTATCCACACTATGTACCAAATGAAATGGATAACATGGAATTCTGACATCATGTGGAGGTATGAATTTAGTCACTCTTTTCAATCTTTAAAGGTTATGTTAAAGTAGATGTGAAATAACTTTATAAATTATAAAGCACCATACACGTGTGCACTGGAAATATTATAAATCTCATGGGCCAAAACTATATAGCACCATAGGAAAGCTAAAGAGTTTCCTTTTCAGCTTCAGTGTTCAGCCACTTGGCTCAAATCCTTCCCCTGATTAGTTTGGTGCCAGGACTCCTCCTTCCATCCTCTCACCCCCACGGCTACTTTTCATTAGTTTACATGGGAGAATGTGTGAGGAAAACTATTTTCCTGTATCCAGCCCCCATCCTTTTCTTAGCTCCTTTTCTTTTAATCTCTGGGCCCCAAAGGGGAACATAAATACTTTAACTCTCGACTCCTTACTTCATTCTCTCGTACTTCATTCCAGGAGTTTCAGGCAGCCTGTTCAAGCTTAATACTTTATTCAAGCATCTTAACTCCACCGTCTGGGATCCTGGATTGCCAGTTCTAAAATCCTATTAACAATGTCTCCCACAGTGGGTAGGTAGTGTGTGTCTGCCATGGAAACATCATGCAAATAGACCTCTTGGGGTTTACCTTAACCTCTAAGGACTTCGATATAGAGTAAAGAATTGAGTTACTTTTGTGTTTAAAGGGCTAGTGGCTAGAATGTGGTAGTCAGACATGTTTTATTTTGATCCATGAGATGGGCAGAGTATATGTGCCCTAGGTAGTATCGTATCATAGGAAACCCAAAGACCATGGACATTTCCAAAAAAAAGTCAGGCTTCCCTGGCTGAGTCCATGGTTCTAAATTCTATTTAGGCAATGGGTTCTCTCACTTATCCTTAGCAGATGTACATCAGTCATACCTATTTGTAGATGATTATATCTGGCCCCATAAATTTCATGTGTGTATGTTTCCTTTCTGGATAGACTCGAAGCTTATAAAGGGCAATACCTATATCTAGTGGATATATGTATCTCCATATTAGGCTGAGCCTAGTGTCTGGCACATAAAAGCTCAATTAACTAAATTAATTAATTAGTAAATTTTAAAGATACGCTAAAGGAGACAGATAGTTTGACTTAGGAATTCTGAAGAAATCCTTGCTGTTTGAACTATAATACTACAGGGAGTTACAATTGCCTCCTGGTGATAGAGGAGCCAATACTCTCCCAGAGGCAGGCACTTATTCTACATTGCAACTCTGATGGTTAGGTAGCAATTGTTGCCCCAAGCCTGCCTTCCACAGCTGCTTCCCTTAATCCTGGAAGTGAAAGGTAAATCAAACATTTTGAAATATCAACAACAATTAATTGAATACCTAATAAATGTCAGGCACTGGGATATACAACGGGTTACACAGAGATGAATAAGACATAGCTCCTGGCATTGAATAATATGCTTTCTGGTCAGAGAGATAGAGTTGTATTCACACACTTATGATATAGAAGACAGAATTTTCTGTGTAAATTCAAAAGAAAGGGATATTAATTCAGTCTTGGAGGATGTAGTGGATTGAGTGGTGGCCCCTAAAAAGATATGTCCAAGTTCTAATGTCTGATACTTGTGAATGTTAATTTATCTGGAAAAGAGGTTTTTGTAGATGTAATTAAGTAATGGAGCTCAAGATAACATCATCCTGGATTAACTAGATAAGACCTAAATCCAATGACAAGTGTCCATATAAGAAGATAAACAATAGAGATACAGGCAAGAAGGTCATGTGAAGATGGAGGCAGAGACTATAGTTATGTCGACACAAGCCAAGGAATACCAGGAGCCGCAGAAGTTGGAAGACGCAAGGAAGGATTCTTCCTTAGAGCCTTGAGGGGACCATAGCCCTACCAACACTTTGATTTCAGACTTTTGGGCTCCAGAACTGTGAAAGAATAAATTTCTGTTGTTTTAAGCCACCAAGTTTATGGTAACTTATTGCTCTAGGGAAATAATACAGGAAGATTAAAGAAAGGCCTTGGAAAGGATAAGACACTTCAACTAGACCTTAAAGGAAGAGAAGGATTTTAATAGGCAGAGAGAATGCCCTGTTATTTAACAAAGATGAGGACACTCACTGACTACTCTGAACAAAAGCACATGGGGAAGTGTGTTGATTCCATATTTCTTAGATGCCAATGGATTGGTTTGTGCATAACCAAAAAGGATTCTTGGGGAGTGTTTGTGTTAGATGAATGGGAACACTCTTTTCTTGCCTTGTTCCGCACTTACTCTTTTAAAATACATCCTTCATACTGAGCAGGATCTACTTAAAGTCTGCATAATTCCCAGAGCAATGTCCTTGGGGATTTGGCACAATTACCTACGTGGATGGAACCAGAGACTAGTTCAGGAAAGGATAGGCTTCAAACCCAGCCAGAGCTTCTGTTTCCTTCATAATTTTCTCTCATTTTCCTTTACCTATATTATTTTTATATTATTTTTTCTATGGTATGAGCCAGTCATTACTCAACACATTATACTATAACTGTCACCATCATTACCACCATTATCAAAATTAGCAGAAGGAACAGCAGCTGTTAACAGGGCAAAAGGAGAATATTAAGGGGACTGCTAATGTAGATAGAAGGAAGCTCACAACTTCTCCATCAATGACCTGGGAGAGCCTTCCTGCAGAAGGGAGATGTTAGAAACTTCTGAAGTACAAGCATAGATGCATTTATTATATACCACTATATTAGAAGTCTTTTGCCAGGTGTTTCTATATACCTTAACTCATGAACTTCTCACAAGTTCTCTGTGAGGTAGAGATTATTATTATTAGCCTCTTTCTACAGATGAGGAGATTATGGCTTTGAGAAGACTCAGTGAACCACCCAGGATCATATCAGCAAGGGGTAGAACCCAAGCTCATTTGATTCTAAGTCCAGTGTTTTTCCACTACAACACAGCTTACCCTGCTTCCCTCTACCTGGGTTGGTGGGGATGTGGGAATGAGGTACACTCTGAGGTGTTGGATTTTTAAAAAAATACTTTATTTATTTATTCAGGAGAGACACAGAGGGAGAGAGAGGCAGAAACAGGGACAGAGGGAGAAGCAGACTCCCTGCAAGGAGCCCAATGTGGGACTTGATCCCGGACACCAGGATCACACCCTGAGCCAAAGGCAAACGCTCAACCGCTGAGCCACCCAAGTGTCCCTGAGGTGTTGGATGTTTATATGCAAAGGAGTCCTTTAAGGTCCTTTCCTTAAAAGAGAAGAGGTAAGCATGTCCAGAAGCTCTGAACCAAATGTTTCTAGGGCTAGTTGAGCTCAGTCTGGCTGGGTGTCCTTACTTTAGGACTACTGTTAAAACCATGAGACTACATTGCAATTTCCAACAGTGTACATTTGGGCACTTCTAATACCTCCAACACTGAATAAGACCTGTGAGTCTGTGCCTGTGGGAGCTCACACTGTGCAGGACACTCTGGGTGGTGCCTAACCAAGGGAAGCCCAAAACCCACATCATACATTCGACACATTATCCACAGATTGCCATGCCACTTGGGTGCACAGCTGCCTGCTGCACAGCTGTACTTCATGGGCAAAAGACATGAACAGAAACCTCACAGAGGAAGACATACACATGGCCAACAAGCACGCGAGAAAATGCTCCGCATCACTTGCCATCAGGGAAATACAAATCAAAACCACAATGAGATACCACCTCACACCAGTGAGAATGGGGAAAATTAACAAGGCAGGAAACCACAAATGTTGGAGAGGATGTGGAGAAAGGGGAACCCTCTTGCACTGTTGGTGGGAATGTGAACTGGTGCAGCCACTCTGGAAAACTGTGTGGAGGTTCCTCAAAGAGTTAAAAATAGATCTGCCCAATGACCCAGCAATTGCACTGCTGGGGATTTACCCCAAAGATACAAATGCAGTGAAACGCCGGGACACCTGCACCCCGATGTTTATAGCAGCCATGCACAATAGCCAACCTGTGGAAGGAGCCTCGGTGTCCATGGAAAGATGAATGGATAAAGAAGATGTGGTATATGTATACAATGAAATATTACTCAGCCATTAGAAACGACAAATACCTACCATTTCCTTCGATGTGGAGGGACCTGGACAGTATTATGCTGAGTGAAATAAGTCAATCGGAAAAGGACAAACATTATATGGTCTCATTCATTTGGGGAATATAAAAATTAGTGAAAGGGAATAAAGGGAAAAGAGAGAAAATGAGTGAAAATATCAGTGAGGGTGACAAAACATGAGAGACACCTAATTCTGGGAAATGAACAAGGGGTAGTGGAAGGGGAGGTGGACGAAGGTTTGGGGTGACTGGGTGATGGGCACTGAGGGATGGGCACTGGGTGTTATGCTATATGTTGGCAAATTGAACTCCAATAAAAAAATTAAAAAATAAAAAAAAGAACGAAGCTATTTGAAAAAAAAAGAGCTGTATTTCAGCCTGCTGATCCCTGTCCAAGGTCCTGCCTTGAGTCCGGACACACTTCCTCATCACCCACAGTTCCACTCCTATGTTGCTCAGGACCTCCTCAGTGCTGCCAGGCCATAAACATTTGGCCTGTGACTTCATCTAGGGCTTCTCCAATAGCTCTTGGCAACAGAGGATGGAAATGGTTTTCTCCAGGCCTCAATTCCCTAACGTTGAGTCACTCATCCTGTCTCAGCATGTTCCAAAGGCTCACCCTGAAAGAGAGTAGCAGAAACTGTTTCTACCTAGGCTGGCTTTGAACACAGCAGCCAAGGCACCTGAGCATGCTGGGAAAATGGGGTCAGGACACCCTAAACAGTCTGGATTGGAACCAGCACTTTGCTCATCTTGTCTCAATTTGTGGGCTCAGCTGTTGCAACTCAGCTCTACCACCATAAAGACAAGGAGTTCAACCAACAGAACATATTTGTTTGTTTTAAGACTTAAGGAAGTAGGTTTTAAGGAGGGAAATATTTGCATTGAGGCATTGTTTTTAAATAGATTGTCATGAACAAACACCATGATGTGTGTGAACACTTATCATAATTCATAAATGCTCATCATTGCTATTATCTGAACCCAAAGATTCAGTGCATCTAGCTATCTATCTGGTTTGTGGCCATGACCTTTGTTGTCCACATTTATAAAGTCAAGAGCAAGAATTCAAGGGTAAAATATCCTAGAGTTCCAAAACCTCCCCAGTCTGGCTCCATTCAACCTACCCAAATTTGGCAACTAGAGTGGGCCCTGGCTCCAGCCACACTACACATGTCACTGATTCCCAAATACATTTCTTACTATCCTGTCTCAGAACTTCTTCAGCTCATGCTGTTCCCCATGCTCAATATATTCTCCTCACTGTTCTATTTCTCCCTCTGGGTCACCACACCTGGTGCATGCCTGGGGACTCTCAAACTCCTTTGGTCTCCTGACCAAAGAGGCCCTGACTTATTCTTACCTCTCACTCAGCCCTCATTTTGCACAGCCTGAGTATTGCTTTCCTGTGTTTTCATGCCTAAGCTCATAGACTATATGCTTCTTGAGGTAATAATATGCCTTTAACTGTCTCTTTTTTCTCCTCCTGAGACCTAACACAGGGCCCCAGCCAAACACTAGCTGAATAACTCCCAGAATGAGGATTCCCCTTGCCCCTCCTAGGGCTGCTGAAGAGAAAAAAAGAATCATCTGTCTATTGTCATGAGGGAGAGAGCCGTGGTTATTTATTTATTTATTTATTTATTTTTTAATTTTTTTTATTTATGATAGTCACACAGAGAGAGAGAGAGGCAGAGACACAGACAGAGGGAGAAGCAGGCTCCATGCACCGGGAGCCTGACGTGGGATTCGATCCCGGGTCTCCAGGATCGCGCCCTGGGCCAAAGGCAGGCGCCAAACCACTGCGCCACCCAGGGATCCCTATTTATTTATTTTTAATAATAAATTTATTTTTTATTGGTGTTCAATTTGCCAACATACAGAATAACACCCAGTGCTCATCCCGTCAAGTGCCCCTCTCAGTGCCCGTCACCCATTCACCCCCACGCCCCGCCCTCCTCCCCTTCCATCACCCCTAGTTCGTTTCCCAGAGTTAGTAGTCTTTATGTTCTGTCTCCCTTTCTGATATTTCCCACACATTTCTTCTCCCTTCCCTTCTATTCCCTTTCACTATTATTTATATTCCCCAAATGAATGAGAACATACACTGTTTGTCCCTCTCCGATTGACTTACTTCACTCAGCATAATACCCTCCAGTTCCATCCATGTTGAAGCAAATGGTGGGTATTTGTCGTTTCTAATGGCTGAATAATATTCCATTGTATACATAAACCACATCTTCTTTATCCATTCATCTTTCGATGGACACCGAGGCTCCTTCCACAGTTTGGCTATTGTGGACATTGCTGCTAGATACATAGGGGTGCAGGTGTCCCGGCGTTTCATTGCATCTGAATCTTTGGGGTAAATCCCCAACAGTGCAATTGCTGGGTCGTAGGGCAGGTTTATTTTTAACTCTTTGAGGAATCTCCACACAGTTTTCCAGAGTGAGCCATGGTTTTTTAATGCAATTTAGGACAAGGGAGGGAAATACTGAGTTCCATTCTATTTAATGGAAGCCCTCAATGTGCTGAGTGCTGTCTCTGAAATAAGAGGAACAGGCAATGCTGGTTTCAGATCTGGATCTCCAGAGTTCCTTTGGGCCATTCTTTGGAATTCACCAGGGAAAGGTGCCATAAAGTCCCATTCAGGCATCATTATTATGATTGGTATGTAGTCTCCAGGCCCAATTATGGCACATAATATGAAAAGCAATATGGTAGTTTTCTCCCTTGTGTATGTTCATGATACTGTGATAATGGTATTTTCTCATTCACCTTGTTTCACTGCTTTGGGATAAGGAGAACACAAGGTTGAGCTGAAAAACATACTGTGTCTGTCCTCAGCATGATAAAAAGAAATTTCTCAGGTCCAGCTACAGGATGACAGCATGTCTTATGCCCTTCAAATTTCCAGATACTATAGTTAAACTTCACTGAGAACAGTCTGAGTTGTGGGACTGTTAGGAAGTATGGCAGGCTGAAAACCCCAACATCCTTGATACTTGGTTGGTATCTGAAAGGCTGTGGCCATTTTAGAGTACCAGTTCCAGAGGCTACAAATTATCCAGGCATGTAACATGGAAGTAATGGAGTAGTTAAATGTTTTCTCCAAAAAGAAACCCCAGTAAATGCTCTTTAATCTTTGTTATCAAGCTGTATTAGCCAGTAAATAGATTATTCTCTCAATTTCTCCCATGGAAAAACTGAGGGTCAGAGAGATTCAGTAATTTTCTGAATATCACAAGTTTGTCAATGGCAAAATTAAGGCCAAAACCCAAGATTCTAGGTCTTAGTCTCATATACTTTCATGAATTTAATTTACACCAATGGACATCCTGCAATGGATTGTTAAATAGCAGGGACCAATAGTTTCTAAATGGCATCTTCTTGCATTGAAGTCTCACAATGATTCTCTCCTTAGATTTACCTTACAGGGAGAAAAACTATAGAAGAGATCCTTTGCTACATTTTTAGTCAATAAAATCGCAGGGAAAGAGATGATGTTGGCCAAGACAGCTGTCTTGACCTGAGTTTCACCCTAGACAAAACAAAGAATGTAGTGAAAGTCTGATCAGTGCCTTTATGTTGAGTGCTTCTGTTAGCACTGTGCTCAGACATGGACATCAAAGTTAAAAGTACCTGATGTCAAGTTAAATCAGTATCTTGAAGAGATATCTACACTTCCATGTCCATTGCAGCATTATTCATAATGGCCAAGAAAAGGAAACAACCTAAGTGTCTGTAGATGGATAAAGTATTATGCGCACACACACACACACACACACACAGAGAGAGAGAGAGATTATTCAGCCTTTAAAAAGAAGGAAAACTTGACATTTGTGAGATGGATGAACCTGGAAGACATTATAGTGAAATAATCCAGACACATAAAGATGAAAACTGCATGATCTCACTTCTATGTGGAATCTGAAAAGTTTAATTCATAAAAACACAGTATAGAATGGTGTTTACTATAGGCTGGGGATTGGGGAAATGGGGACCTGTTGGTTAAAGGCCATAGTTTCAGTTATGCAGGATGTGTATGTTCTGGAGATCTAAAGTACAGCATAGTAACTATAGTTAATGATGTTGTATCTTATACTTGAAATTTGCTAAGAGAATTTATCTTAAGTGTTCACACACAAAAAAAATTATAAGTATGTGAGGTCATGGGTGAGTTAATTAGCTTGATTATGGTAACTATTTCAAAATGTATACATATATCAAAGCATCACAATGTACACCTTAAATATAAATACATTTTATTTGTAAATTAAAAAGCACCTGTTCTCCTCTCTTTAAGTGAACAATATAGAAGGAGAAAAAGATACATAAGTAGACAGTGTAAATATCATATGCTGAGTATAATAATTTAAAGTAAACCCAGGTGCAATGAGAGCACAGAGGAAGGCACCTAGGCTAGCCTATAGGTAGAGATAGGGCCTCAAAAGCCTTAAAAGCTTTCTTGAAGTAACTACAACTAACAACAGTGCCTTGCCCATTGAAAGCACTCAATAGAAGTTAGCTATTATTACTATGGCAGTAGACAATATTCCTGCCCTCAAGAGGCTCACAGTCTAGCAAGGAGAAAGTACCAATACTTAACTATAATAATATGTAATTTGAGCTCAAGGGTTTGTTGGAGAAAACAAAAATGGATAATAGCCCACATCCAATGAATGCTGTGTATGTACCCAGCAGTGTTCAAAGGATATCATATATATTCTTTCATTTAGTTCCCACAACAGCCCTGTTTATTTTCATTTCTCTCAGTTATAGATGGGGAAACTGAGGCACAGAGAAGTAAAGTAACTTGTCTAAGACCAAGTTAGTTACAACTAATAAGTGATATTAAGTAGTCACATATGAGAAAATAAAAGCAGCTCCTGATACACGAAACCTGGCTTGGCACTCACAGGCAGGCCATGTTGTTTTTCCGTTGGATATACACAATCTCACAAAATACCAACATCAGACAAGGTTACTCTGAGAAAATGATAAAGTGAAACAAAACAAGGATACTTCATAATGAGTTTAAGCATAAACAAAAACAAGGTCACTATACCACCCACAAAAGCTTTATCCCTACTTTAGTCTACCCAAATCTTATCGATAAGATTTATTAATATGCCAAATGACAGAATTGCCCTTGCTTGCTGATGGCATTTAATTCAGAATGAACTCCTACTTTCTAAGACTCTCCTCCAAATTACCCAACCAAAGCCCAAAACCTGTAATAAGTCCTTTCTACCACCCTTTTACTAAGACAACTCATGATTCCTTATTATATTAGTCCGCTAGGGCTACCATAACAAAATACCACAGACTGAGTGGTTCAACAACAGAAATTTATTTTCTCACATTTCTGGAAGCTAGAAGTCCAATATAAAGGTATTGGCACATTTGGTTTCTCCTCTAACTTCTCTCTTTGGCTTGCAAATGGCTGTCTTTTTGTTGTGTCCTCACATTGTCTTTTCTCTGTGTGCATATGCTCCTGGGGTGTCTTTGCGTATACAAATTTTCTCCTCTTATAAGAACAAAAGTCAGGGTGAATTTGGTCCCACCAGAACTGCCTCATTTTAACTTAACTCTTTAAAAATCCTACCTCCAAATACAGTCACCTTCTGAGGTATTGGGGGTTAGGTCTTCAACATTTA
The DNA here is from genome assembly GCF_905146905.1 of Nyctereutes procyonoides. NCBI lineage: Eukaryota > Metazoa > Chordata > Mammalia > Carnivora > Canidae > Nyctereutes > Nyctereutes procyonoides. Next base: position 56,995,248 of record NW_026575125.1, on the reverse strand, counting down.
AATTTGTGAGGGGACACAGCTCAGCCCATTATATCTATGATGTGCATTCTCCCTCACTGTAACAAGTAATAAACCTTTTTCACCTATAGGTGTGTTCCTGGTAGTCTTTAGGTGACAGCACTGCCACAAATTATAACTGGTGACTAAAAAACGACTAACTTTAAAAAGGAAGACTAGCATATGTGGTTAATACAATGAAAACAATATGCTTTCTAACAATGGGTAAAGAGCAATTTATTGTGGCCATTGAGATCCAGCCAATACATGGTTAGGATTTCACATGTTTAATATTTGTTTTCGTTTTTGAGGGCAAAAACCAAATCTTTTTTCCCCTCATATTTACCTCACTGCCTGAGGTAAACAAATGCAAGATAAAGAAAATATTGTTTCTATTCTCAAGATGTGTATATCTAACTTCTTTGTGACCCAATTTTCTCAATTGTAAAATAAGAGTAATACAATTGTGAGGATTAAGTAAAATAACTTGTGTAAATTGCTTAACACAGTATCTGGCTCATAATAAGGACTCAGGAAATGTCCATTATTTAAGGATGAGCTATTATTTATGGATGAGTTTCAGAGATATAAAGCATGAGGGGAAAAGGACAAGAATGTTCCAAGCAGATGGCATGTTAAAAGACCAAGGCATGGAGATGACAAATTATAAAAAGGCCCTTATGCCCTGACAGACACTTTATTGTTCAGCAGTGAAAGACCCATGGAGAGTATCTCAAACTTGTAAGGAAAACCCCATATTTTGTTGACAATGGGATATCTAGAACATTTGCCTCTTGTACTTTACTAGGGATGGAGAAATCCCCCCACCGTGCTATTTTGGCGGGTGGTGGTGACTGGCCATAGAGGCTCTGTTGAATGTGAGGGTGAGAAGTTCCACAAATCCAGTCTCACAGCCTGAGTGATGGCAGCAAATTGAGGCTGCAGCTGTGGCAGCAGAGAAACCTAAAATTGGGCCCTGACTGAAGAAGCTGTGCTTTGAAAGTGGGCTGCTGGAGCAAGTGTACACAAAGTAACTTAGTTTTACCCCTTCTGTTCTAGCACCAACCTTTCCATCACTTGCCCTGGCTCCCAGTGGTAGTGGTTCAGAGGCTCAGGCCCCAACCTTACACCCAGGGCTTCAGGGTACTAAACTATCCCTTCTAAGCTGCTCACAATCCATTGCCATTTACCATCGGGTTCCCAGGAATTCTGAAGGGTAAGGATCAGCTAAGGGATTTCTCAATGACTGATGTCAGGCAGATTCCTTTTCTTTCCCGGTGTATTCATGTTTCCCTCTCCTTCTTTATTCTATAAAACTCCCCCTTTCAATTCTCTGGGGAATGGCCCTTCATCCAACCCTACATGACCCACCCCCCCTGGGAGCCTAGGCTCTGAAGTTAAGGGTAGGCAGAGATTGAACGGTTGGATGCCTGGTGAAAGAAGCCATTGGACTATTCTTCCCCAAACTTCAGAGCGCCCCTCTCTGTACATGTAACTGGCCTAAAAGGTGTGGGAGAGGGGTGTCCGGCTGTGGGTTTGCCTAGGAAAGAACGTGCCACTGGCGCGGTGGACCCGGCTGGCTGCAAGAATGTGAGTGGGGGGCGGGGTGGGGTGGGGAAGGGGGGTGCGCGCCCTTTATGACAGGTGGCCGCGCAGTGCGCGCTCCCGGGCGCCTAAGGGGAGGGAGGGACAGAGGGACAGAGTGGGAGGGGGCACATGGGGAAGGGACCCTAGACAAGGTGGAGAGAGCAGGAAGGAAAGGAAAGGCTGCAGTGGGGAAGGGAGGTAGAGGGGGGAACGCAGCCAGCAAGAACAACCGTGTTAGAGGAAACAATGGCAGGGGCAATAGCGATGGTGGCAGCCGAGGCAATCCCACTCTGGGCACCTTTTTGAATGGGCAGAGGCATCTCAGGGAGAAGAGGAGACTAGGCAGCGCCTGCCGAGGCTCTGAGAAAAGCAGAGGAGGGAGGAGAAGGAGGAGGAGGAGGGGGGAGGGGGGACGAGGTAGGGGGAGAACCCGGGACGGAAAACCAGTAGCATCAGCATCAGCAGCCGCCACCGCCACACCAGTAGCAGTAGCGGTAGCGTCAGTAGCAGCATTTAGCAATAGCTTTAACGACTACAGCGACAGTAGCAGCCGCCCTCCTCCTCTCTCCCTCCCGCGGACCGCCGCAGCCACCGCACTGAGAGGGCTCCAGCGCCGCGCGCGCAGCTCGCAGCTGAGGTAGCCCGGGCCGAGCGAGCGGTGGTGCACCCAAAGCACGGACCCCGAGAGCGGCCCAGAGTCACTGAGGTGCTGAGTTTCAGGGCCAGATCCCGACAGCTCTGACTCCTTCTAGCACTGCGGCGGAAGCGGCAGCGGCGCCAGAGGGACACAGGCGCGTCCACCTGGCGGGCCTGGCGCATGGAGCTGAGGCAGAGGCGGCGGCGGCGGCGGCAGCAGTAGCAGCAGCAGCGGCGGCGGCGGCTCTAGCAGCTGCAGCGACGGCGGCAGTCGAGCCTTGACTGCGACCGCGCTAGTTCCAGCGCCGGCTGCCTGAGCCTGTCAGCGACTTGCGCCTCCTGAGTCGGCCTGCGAGGTGAGTACGAGCGTTACCAACCAGCTCCCTGGCCTTCTCTCAGGCTCCCCCGCTGGCTCAAGATGGCAAGGGGTGGAACGAATTGGGGGAAGCCAAGATAAAAGAGAAGGAAGGGAAAAAGGAAGGCAAGATCTGTGTGTGAGAATGGCGTGCATTTGTGTGTCTGTGTACGAGGGAGTGAGGCAGTAAGGGCGAGAGATCTCGGCTAGCCCTGATAGGCACTGCAATCTAGGAAAGGCCTCTGCTTGCGCTGGGAGAGGGGGGAGGGGAAGCGAGCGGGCCGGAGCCTTGGCGCTCACATACACACAGCCCGGCAATCGAAGACAGCAGTGTGCCTCCTCCTTTCGGGCTGGTGCCGGAGAGATCCTGGCCAGGGAACTGGCACCAACACGGCACGCTTCCGTGCGAGCGGGAAGACCCACGCGGCGGCCGCGACTGGGAGCCAGGGCCAAAGCGGCAAAGGTGCGAAGTACGGTCGCCAGCGCCCCCTACGCGCTTGGGGCTGCCCTGCCAACCACTGAGCGCTCCCCAGCACGCGCCACCCGTCCAAGGGCCGCGGGCGAGTGTGTGCTGGGCGTCCCAATGAGCCTCGCCGAGGCTGTGACCTTCGCGGAAATTGGCCCTCGGTCCCTTCCCGCTTTCGGTGGGGATCGAATTGACACACTTTCCTGCGTGGCTTTTGGTGCGTCTCTCTGCCTCGCCCCGCTGCACACCTCCGCTCGGGTCTAGCACACCCGCAGGGCTGGGAGGCCGCGAGCTGGCGTGGGGAACAGGGCCCGCTCCGGGAAAGTATGGAAAACGCGCCGCTGAGTTGGCGCCGTTCTGCTGAGGAATCCAGTGGTTTCAGCATGACTGCTTCTCTGTCTGATTCGTGAGGGACCGAATCACCCGCGCAAGGTTTCCTGTCTCTTTTGAAGTTAAAAAAAAAATATATATATATATATATAGTCTCCATTTCAACATTGGCACACTTGATTTTTGCCTAGCTTCTGGTTGCGTTTTGGAGTCAGTGGATTTCATATTTTGCTTTTGGGTTTTGACTCCCAGCATATTGTTGAATTCTGTGCACAGCAGTGTACTTAGCTATGTGGCCTTTTCCTAACGTTCCATTTTCTAGACTCTTATCTGAAGAGACATGATTTGTGTAGGGCTGCTAAAGCTGTTTTTAAAAAGCATCGAAAGCATGTCAACCAGTGATTTAAATATCTCCTCGGTTGTTTTTGGCGGAGGAGCAGAGTGTGCTGATAGTTCCTGAAATATTTTCTTTGGTGCGAAAAGGTGTTCCAATAGTCTTCTCTGAACTACAGAAACCGTTTGGGTTTCAGGGGATGAATCTCTCTTACATCTTTTACACGTAGGGTGCCATAATCCAACACTTTATTTACAGCAGTGATGTTCTCATGGCTGAGGAGAATTTACCCTTATTTCAAATATATTTTTAGAAGGGAACAGAAAAACCCCAAAGTAACTGTCATTTTACATATTAACTGGGAAACTGGATAATCAAATAAAACTGGCTGAGTGTCTGAAACTATCCCAGTGAAATATGTGGCTGTGAATATAATTAACCATCTGTCTAGTGAGCAATTTAAATTTGGGCTGGTACATTTTTATTACACTGTCTAATTTCTGGAAGACTTGTACATTTTACCCAGCAGTAACAACAAAAACGTATTTGCTTACTAGGTCAAAGATTTACTTGTGTGGTGGTGGGATTTCCCTTCCTCCCACCCCCCCCCCATCTTTCCTAGTCCTCACACCTTGACCTGGGAGATCAAAATGAGCCTCTTGCTTTTGCAAATGGCATATTTACAATAGAAGAACTCAAACTGGTAGCTAGTGATTAGACACTTTTGTTTCTCAGAAATATCTCCCAATATTTTACCTCCCAATTACATACATTTGAGTTGAACAAAATATAATTTTTTGTACACGTGTGTTCAGGTGGAATAGCATGATTCAACAAAATTTAAGAATTGAAATTTGACTCCATTTACTTTCCTTTATTCTAATTACCCAACTAGCCCACCCCTAGCTGTCCCAACCACCTTTCCACACTCCACAAACATGCACTCACCCATGAAAATCATCATGCCCTTTTGTCCTGATAACCAGTTTCTTAGGTTAGCAGTATTCAGATATCTGATTTTAACAGTATGTTGAGAAACTGCTATTTTTTTGGAAATCAAGAATATAAAATACAATAACATGAAAAGGCCTTGTAGATATTTTTAAATTTTTCCCTATGATGTGATTTTAACCAGAAATTTGTTACTAAGGAAAAAAGGAATAGATTTTGGGTGAAGATGAAATGGCCCTAGAAGATTAAATTCAAAATAGCTGTTGTTAACATAACAAAACAAAACAGAATAAAAATGAACCACTGATTGATTGTGCAGTGGACTAGAAAAAGTCATTTAAAGGAAAATACTTTTAAAACAAATATTTGACTAAATAATAGCTTTGATTAATGGGTAACAATTATGTAAGCACATGGTAGAATTTGACATATGTCAAGTTTGTTAAATAAATCAACCTGTTCAGTGAATAAATCTTTGATGCATCAATGCTTTTTAAAACACACAGGCGCACGCGCACACACACACACACACACATGCATACACCAACACACACATACACACACACAAACCTTTAACACCCTGTTGCAAAGTGAAACGCTGCCACTTACTCTCTGCCTCACTGCCTCTTTTCTCCCTTTTTCTATTTTTTCATAATCCTCTGATTACCTGTAAACTACCCAGTGAACAGAGAAAACTAAAGATATGGTGGCGTTACCTGTGTTTAAGTGGAAGAAAACAGATGAGTAAAGTGATAAGTGCTGGATCTTAAACACTCAAACATGTGCTTATCTGACACAATCACCATGGAGATCCTGGTTTCACCAAAGTATTTGTTTAACCAAGTCTAGCCAACAAGCATTCATTGATTGCAATTTCTCTATTCCTAAGTCCAGTTCTAGTGAATACTTATTTTTTCCTCCAAATACCTTACTAAAGGGAGAGAAAGAGATTCTAACTGGCCTTTGATTGTTACATTGTCTTTAAACTTATTCATCTGGTGACAAATACGTGGTTTAAGTGTTCCTGCTTGTAGCAACCAAAAAGAGAGAAGAACCAAAGTGGATGACAGGGAAGGGAAATGATATAATAAGGAGGAGGTCATCTGGCTTCCCTGCTTTTGCCCTCTTAAACATTTTAGTGACAATAGCAGACCTCCAGGATCCTGTAAGTCTTCTTTTACATATGATAATCCCTTTAGAAACTTCCTTTATCTCTACCTCCTCAATTTAAAAGCATATAATCAATTGTTCCTCATAGTCACGGTGTAGGTCTTTCTGCCCAAAGGTCTTGTTTCCATATTTTAACGCAAACACCTATTTGCATGGGGAAAAAAATAACGCAACAAGATTTCAGGTTTGAGCATTTTGATTTTTTCTTTATTTTCGCCCTTTACCTCCTATGAAAAGTTGCCCATCAATTAGCTCCCTCATTAATAGTTTCTCCACCAGAAAGCACCGTTTCAAGCCCAAGGTCATAGGATTGGACATAAAGGACTCACCAGGCTCTTTATGCCATTTTCCAGGGCTGCTTGAAAACAAAACAAAGGGCACTGGATGAGATTGCATCATCACTTGGACCTACCTTTAACTTCAGACCTTTTCTCTCACCAAGAAAATTTCATTTTAGGCAGAGGTCAACATTCCTTTCTTCTTCAAGCAACACTGACCCTTCTGCAACAGTAAGCACATCACAACCTTGGGAAAATCTAGTCTGTGTTGGGGTCAGCCTGGAGAATGGAGTATGGTGGGGAAAAACTGTCTTATACTGATAGTAGGGCCTTTCTTGGGCCAGCTATAGTAAAAGGGATGAGGATGCTCTTTGTTTCTTTTCCCTTCAGTCTTTCATTGCCCTTGGTGATTTGCAGGCCGCTACTTGGGAATGTGCTCTTTTTGGTCTGTGTTTTTCTGCAGATAAGCACTATGACCTGATGTCTTTCCCTTCCTTGTTCTCTGGTAGAAAAAGGACTGAAGTCTTCAGGACCAACGACTATGCATATAATTTTTACTTGTCTAAGAGGCACTTCAATAAGTCATCTTATCCATCCCCAGTAAGATGATTTTGATATAAACAATTATCTACTGTTTTCTCAAACACCCCCAAGCCTTGTTTAAAAAGTTACATCTTTGTCCCGTAGTAGCCCATTTCAAGTATTAACATAACCAGCTAAGCAAGGAGCTACTCCTGATATTTCACCTGAGGGGGTTTAGAGGTTAGATACCAAGATTATACCGTGGGCCTGATTGCTAGAGTAATGCCAAGCCATCCTCCATTGAGAAAAGGCACAGAGATTGATTTTCCTTGAAGCAAGGTTAAACCATTTCCTTTATGGAGGACTAGAAGTGGTGCAGCCATACGTTGTGGTTTATACCTCTTGTCCTGGCATGCTTGCTTCACCCTCAAAATTGTCCCAGTTTGGACAAGAAAATTCTATGGTCATCCTAATGATAAGGCTCTTTTAAATCAAGCACACAAAGAGATCCTATATGCATGCTGGAACAGGGCTATTCTTATTTTCATGAAAGACTGGTGATAGGTAATAAGTACCAAGCATACCAGGAGGCATTTGGGTTTAGAAAGATCATCTTTACCATGGCTGTTGTAAGACAAAAGAGAATGGTACCAATGGAATGTGAATTCATCTTTTTAGAATATGCTTTGAGAAATGCACAAGTAACTATCTCTCTGTCCCAAATAGTTTGCATGTCGTCTTGCCAAATACAAATATATAAGCTATGTCTATACTTATATGTAGATATCCATATGTAGATATTACATTTATTTCCATTTGCTTTTTCTGTAATGTAGAAGATGACCTTTTAAACTACTTTCCAGTTCTAAGTATCTACAATTGGCTTTCCCTGATCTAGGGCAGGGGTCAAAAGAAACTATGGCCCACAGGCCAAATCTGGCCCACTACAGCAAAAGAACAATGCAAACAAGAAGAAAATGTGGAGCTATTTAAAGTTGCTTTTACAGGTGTTTTCAGGCGACCCCTTCAGAATTGAGCTTTACTTAGGCCAATGTTAAAATGTGTCCACGTTTCCTGAACATGTATAGAACCAAATAGAATGGCTGGGTGATGACCCCAAAAGTAAAATCCACATGTGAATTTGTTTGAGTAAAAACATTAATAGTGATCTTTTCTTTCCTGCCTATTGCAGTAACCTAAATTTTGTGGTGTTACTGAATTTTTTTCTGGCCTCCTATCCAGTATCTGCCATGTTATTCCAAGCATGCATGTGATTTATTAACCCAGAAACCAGGTCTCAGTAACTTGCTTGAACAGAGACCTTCTGTCTCTTTACTTACTAAGTAACTGGAACACATTCTGAAGACATGCTTTACTGAGTAAGGGAGTAGGAAAAATGGGCCATCACCACTTAGCTTAGTGGTTCCTAACCCTTATTTTTGGCATGAACTCCTGTGAAAATTTGATGAATGCCAAGGAAACTTTCAGAAAAGTGCACGTTTACATATATGACACTTGCATACATTTTTAGGAAGTCCAGCCATACATTCTGAGTTAACCTCTGTGCTAGCCTTTGCTCAATTGTTTCAAGAATTCCTATTGTGTGGCTGTCATGGTCATGGTAGCTTCAAATGGAAGCCATGAAAATGATTCTTTCAAGAAAGCCTGTTATTAATATGCTTCTGGTCCACAGCTCTCAGCTACTGTTACAAGCATTCTTCTGATTAGCCCGCACAGGTTTTATTATTATTATTATGAAAAAGAATCACTTAGCACTCACTTTGACTTACTGTTCTCACCAAAAACAAGCCAAGGATAGTATCCCTAAATCCTTGATTTGCCAACTTTCAGATTCTTCTTTTTTTAAGATTTTATTCAGCTATTCATGAGAGACAGAGAGAGAGAGAGAGAGAGAGAGAGAGAGAGAGGCTGAGACAGGCGGAAGGAGGAGCAAGCTCCATGCAGGGATCCTAACGTGGGACTTGACCCCAGGTCTCCAGAATCACACCCTGGACCAAAGGTGGCGCTAAACCACTGAGCCACCGGGGCTGCCCAACTTTCAGATTCTTAAGAGTGACTGTTCAACACTCACTATCCACAAATTCATTATTAATATATAAAATATATTCCATGAAAGTTCATGCATGTTTACTTGCCCCCATCCCTCTTTCATCTTTCTCTTTTTATATGTTTACGTTAGCCAATGGCCTTGACCAAAATAGGGAACTCTTGCTAGCATCAATAGTTAGGTAGAGTCAGAGAGGAAGGTGGTATCCAGATATCTTCATGAGGACTCCTGGTACTCATGGGCCTTTTGGATTGTTAGCCATACTGGAGATCTAACATGCTTTATTAAAAGCAAAGCTCCTTAAGTTCTGCAAACAAGAATATATGCCACATCTGTGTCTTACTTACAATTGAGGTGGTAGGAATAGGTGGTATCCTTATCCATGAATAAATGTTTATTACTTGTCTCTTCTTTTTATCTTAGCAGTTTGGAGTATGAGGCAGGGTATGGGGACTAATTGAATCCTAAATTTGGAAGGGCTGTTAATCATCATATCTACTTTAATTAGCAAAAATTTATTGAGCAACTACTTTGTGCTAAGCACTGGGTTACTGGGGACACAGAAAAGAATAAAACAGATTCTTTTGTCTTAGAGGAAGTTAACTTTGTTCCTAGCTGGGTATTTTTATCATCTGATTTAATTTACCTCAACCTTTTTCTAATTCGTTGCATTTTTCTATTGTTTTTATATTCTCCCCATTAGAAAATAAGTATAGATGTTCTGTTTTTTTAAACACAGCAGAAAATTCATTGCAAACAGTTATCTGTAGCTGAGACAAGATTTCCAGCCTTCATGGCACAAATGCTTCTGTTCTTATTTCTATATTGACTTAACAGGCCCTATTTAATAAGGAGTAACATATTTCTTTTTCCCTGTAGTTCAGAGGCAAAATTTCTATCATTGCTATCATTGATGATGATAGCATTCACCATTATGTATTAACCATTGATTTAAGATTATAGTACAGAACTACTGACTTCTGAATAATGAGTTGAATATACTCTGCAAAAAGCCAGCTGCCCATCTTTGAGTGAGTTAGTTTTTAACCACTAGTTGGTGATTGTATTAGTTTGCCATGGCTGCTGTAACAAACTACCAAAAATCTAGTAGTTTATAAACAACATTAATTTATTTTCCCACAGTGCTAGAGGTCAGGAATCTGAAACAGGTCTCACTGGGCTAAAGTCAAGGTGTGGGCAGAGCTGCATTTTTTTCTGGGGGCTCTAAGAGAGACTCTTTTTCCTTGCCTTTTCTAGCTTTTAGAGTTTACCCACATTTCTTCGCTCATGGGCCACCTCCATCCTCAAAGTCAACAATGGCATATTGCATTCTTCTAATCTTGCTTTCATTGTCACATGTCCTTCTCTGACTCTCACTCTTCTGTCTCCCCCTTCCACATTGAGTCTACCTGGATGAATAATACAGAGTAATTTCCTCACCTCAAGGTTGGTTGATTTGCAAACTTAATTTCTTCTGCAACCATAACTCCCTTTGTGACATATAATTTAACATATTCACAGGTTCTACAAGTAGGCTGTGGACTACTTTAAAGGGTCATTACTCTGCTTACCACAGTGACTTGATTTTTTTCTTTTTCTTCTGAAATAATTGTAGATTCACAGTATTTTGTAGGGACAGAGAGGTCTTATATTCCCTTCACCCTGTTCCCCCAATATTACATCTTACATATACATATCTAGTATAAGATCAAAATCATGAACTTGACATCTGAACAATAGGTGTGTTTAGTTCTATGTCATTTTGTCACAGGTATAGATTTGTGTAACCACTACTACAATCAAGATAAAGTACTGTCCCATAACCAAAAAAGATCTTTCTTGTGCTATCCCTTTATTTTCTTTATGGTCACCCTTACCCTTTTCACCCCCACTATCCCTAACCCCTGGCAACCACTAATCATTAATTTATATCTATAATTTTGTCGTTTCAAAAATATTGTATAAATGGAATCATGAAATATGTTGCCTTTTCATTTTGGCTTTTTATTCAGCAAAATTCTCTTGAGATCTATCCAAGTTGTTTTATGTATAAACAGTACATTCCTTTTTACTATTGAACAGTATTCCATGGTATGAATGTATCACAGTTTGCTTAGCACTTAACTGTTGAGGAACACTTTGGTGGTCTCCAGTTTTTGGCTCTTACATGTAAAGCAGTACAGGTTAGTGTACAGGTTTTCATGTAAACAGAAGTTTTTATTTCTCTAGAGAAAATGCCCAGACTATGGTTGCTGGATCATATGGTAAAGGCATGTTTAGTTTTTAAAAAGCTGTAAAACTATATACCAGAGTGCCTATATATAACTTATCACAATCTACTAGTATCAACATTTTACCTATTTGAGTAAACTTAACCTTTTATTCTCCCTTATTTATAATATTGTTGAATTAAGTATTTCCTCTACATATATTTAGAACTACATCAGACAGTGTTATAATTTTTGTTTCAATTGAGAAAACTTGACAGGAAAAGCAAAGTCAATTGTATTACTCTTACTTTTGCTTTTTCTGTTGTTCTTCCTTCCTTCCTGAGGTTCCATAATTCCTTTTTTATTTTTTCCTTCCATTTAGAGAACTTCCAGCCATTCTTAGTGCACATTTGTTGGCAACAAATTCTCTTAGTTTTCCTTCATCTGAGAATTTTTAAATTTCCCCTTTATTCCTGAAGGATGTTTCACAGAATATAGGATTCCGAGTTGACAATTCTAGTCTTTAATCACTTGAAAAAGATTGTGCCACTGCCTTCTGGCCTCTGTGGGTCCTGATGAGAGAGCGCCGAATCCTAACCACTAGACCACCAGGGAGCGTTGGGTCCTGATGAGAAATCATTCAGATTGTATTTTCCCTATAGCTAAAGCATCATTTCTCTCTCACTGCTTTCAAGATTTTTTTTCCCCATGTCTTTAAAATTTCTAGAAGTTTGACTATAATGTGTTGTGGTATGGACTTCTTTGGGTTCATCCAGTTAAGAATACTCTCAGATTCTTGAATCTGTAGGTTTATATCTTATGCCAGATTTGGGAGCTTTTCAGCCATTTTCCTTTGAATACCTTATCTATCCTGCCTTCTTATATTTTATTGTTCCATACCTCCTCTGATGACAGGAAAGTTAGATATTTTTTATAGTCTCACAGGTCCCTGAGGCCCATTCATTTTTTTCAGTCTATTTTTCTCTGTTGTTCAGATGAATAATTTCTATTATTCTGTCTTCAAGTTGGATGATTCTCTCCACAGTCCTCTCCATTCTGCTATAGAACCCATCTGTTGAGATTTTTAAAAATTTCAGTTATTGTATTTTTCATTTCTAAAATTTCCACTTGGTTCCTCCAGGTGTCTTCTTTCTTCTTCTTCTTCTTCTTCTTCTTCTTCTTCTTCTTCTTCTTCTTCTTCTTCTTCTTCTTTCTTCTTCTTCTTTGCTAAGACTTTACCTTTTTTTGTTTCAAGAATGTAATTGATTATTGAAGCATTTTTATCATGACTGCTTTAAAATATTTATGGGATAATTCTAATGTCTCTGTCATTTTGGCAGAGATGAGTACTAGGAAAATATGGGCAACAGGGAACTCACCTGGATAGTATGGACCCCACAGAGTTGGTAGAAACTATATCATTGTATTGACCAAATTTTTGCCTCTTGACTCTTTTAAGAGAAGTAAAGTGATGCACTGCAGATTCCTGCACCACTCCATTTGATTAAAGAGATAGTCTCCCCTGTTGGGGAGAAGTTAGTTTGTTTATTCTTAGTAAAAACACTCCATCTCCATGATTGAAATGATCATTGATTGAGGAAATATTAACAGAAAAAAGTAGGTTATGAAAAGGGTATTTATTCATTCATTTTTTTAGAATCTAGGGTTTATCTGGCATCTTTGTGGCCCCAATGTTCTGATCCTTGAGGCTTCCAGCATCTTAGCCTGGTGGGAAACATTTATGAAAGAGCTCTGTCCTTCACAGAGCTCCGTGTTGACTTCTTGGCATTTTTTTGTTCAAGGCTCAGAGAATTCATTGACCCTGTTACACAGCTTCTTTATGTACTGGCATAACTGTTGCTTTCTGAAATCTCTCTTTCCTTTGACTTGTAGGGGTTTCCTCAATGTAGATTCAGTGTTTCTGAACTCCCTGTGGGGCAGTTCAGTAACATTTTCCTTACTGGCTCTCTGTATTTGTGTATACATCTCTGTGTGCTTGTTTTTATGGACTGTTGATCTATTGTGCCTCTTGGCAAAGAAAGAAGTATACCCACTGTTTATTAAATGTGTGTTGTATATATGGTACATAAATAACATTGCTTTTTCTTATAGCAAATCCTATATGTGCAAAGATGTAGCTTTGACATGTTAAGATGCTTTATAACTGACATAGTCAAATCCATTTGGTTAAATAGGTGAAAGTAAGGGGAATTGTGCCAGTGCTACAGTGAGTTTTGCAGATTTGTGTGGTTTGGCTTAAAGCTAAACAAAAATACATATGCATCTGAAGAGGAAACAGTTTGAAATTTGTGTGGTAAAGAGAAAGATAGACATGTTTTATAATCCAAGGCCAAAGTGTTGTTGTTAAACCATAGGCTATAGCTTACCTAGATCCTTTCATGTATGTGTTTGTGGTCAAAAGGTGAGTATGCCTGGTCTTTTACTCAAAGATATGGAGATGATATCGTAGGAAAAACCAAAATCTCAATTTCTCATTTTGTCTCTCAAGAAGGCTCCAGATATGCTATTTAATTCTGAAGACAATGGTCATCAGTTAAGCAGAGGGGCCAAAGGATTAGGATACTGTAATACAGATCTGAGAAGGGAAGAGAACTTGGAATCAGCCTTCTTTGCCATTGATCTCACTCTTTTCCTATAAGCCACTGTTTTTGTTTTGTTTCATTTTGGCCCTATTGCAACAGTTCTTTGGTAGATACATATTTCTATATATTTAGCACCTGAATAAATGGAAAGCCCCATTTGTTTATTGTTCAGATTAGGTGGTGATGTCATGATATTGCTGATCGCAATGATTCATGATTTATCAAGGCCAAGTTACTTCTAGTCAACCACTGGAAGATGCTAAAGAACAGGTAGGTGGGCTATTCTCTCTCTTTTGATTTTCACCTTTACCATTCTTCCCTCAGGTACAACTTTGTTATCTTCCAGCATGGAGTCCCATTGACTAATGGAAGCCTAAAGTGGATATGGCAAATGTCAGCAGTGTGGGTCCTTTATTTTCTGAAAATTCAGCTTATTAGACTGAAAAATCCACAAGACTGCCTCAAGCATCCAGGCCATATACTAGACAAAAGCATTCTCAAATTATTCTTTTAAATGAGAAGCCATTTGGTATTATATGTACTGAAAGGGAGATCCCAGCCCTTTATTTTGCCCTCTGTCCTTTTGGACTTCTTCAGCCTTTTTCTGATTTCTGTGGTTCTGACCCCACTCTATTCAATAACCCTCTAGGAGGCCCTTTGTAGTGAACTTCTTGCCCCATGTCATCTACTTATGGCACTGAAATTCTGGGTGTCACAGGATGTAAGGTTATCACTGTTCACATGGGCCCAGAGGAAGGTGCAGGGAGGACTAGGTGTTTCTAGATCCTCAGGTAGAAGGAGTGCTAAAGTAGTTGAAACAGTTTGAGGTGAGAGAGGCTATAGTGAACAATAGGGCAGAGAGCTGCTGTCTTGTTGCTGAGATGGCCAGCTGAAGGAGATAACTGTGTGTTTAGTAGTCCTGAGGAAGTGAAAATTCAGTCTGGTGTGTCTTCATTCAAGAGACTAAGTTATGTTATGGGAATATAGGCACTAATACTGTGAATAATAACACCTTATAATTCTATAGTCTCTCTCTTCTAAAGAATTTAAAAGCCTCCAGTGTTTTATTTCATTTGGCCTCACAAAAAACCTCAGGGACTTAGGAAGGGTAAATATTGAAGACCATGTGTGACAAGTTACTTCCCCTCCCTGGGCCTCAGAGTTTGTAAACTGTCAAGTGAAGTTTTGGTGGAGAGCTAATCTCTAAGGTCTTTTCCCACAGTAAGAGTTTCCATGATGGTAACATTTCCAGGTGGGGGAATTGAGTCTCAGATACTTTACATTGAGTTGCTCAAAGTCACAGTATAAATCAGGGACAGAGTGATTATTACAGGCGAAGCCCTGATCCCTTCCCTCAGAATGCCCTATCTGTGGTCTTTTTGAACAGTGAGGTACAGAGGATTCTGGTTTCTGAACACATGAAGTCTGTGCTCATCCATTTCATTTAACACTTTCTCCTACCTAACCACCTTCCCAACCTACCCCCTCACGTATCAGCAGGGCCTTTAACCTTCTCTTTGATGTTGCCTGAGATCCATAGCTTGTTTGACTACAGATGCTTTCCTGGCATATTGTGTGGCTGGTTGCAAGGTCATTGTTACCCTTAGAGAGCAAAGTCTGGAGCCAGCACTTCAGTTACATCAGCTGAAAGAGGTTATGGCTCCTGGGTGTGGCAGATGGTCAGAGGGAAGAGCCATTTAAAAGCATCGTATTGTGGAGTGCCCACAAAAAGCAAGAAGGGTTTGGCGAAAAGGGCTGACAAAAGAGGCCATGGGGGAAATCAAGAGACAGTGAGATGATAAAAAAAAAATGGATTCAATCATCAATCGGTATGCAGCAAAGAGACAAGATGACTGATATTTCTTCAGAGTTGTGGGATAAAATGGCATTTCTGACTGTGACAGGGATTAGGTTGGGGGAGGCCAGTAGGGGAAAAAGGAAAGCTTTATCTTCAGCATGTTCAGCTTTCATAGTAAGACATTTAGTTTAAGAAATGTGAGCTGAGTACTCTGGGGCAATAAATTCAGAGAGCCACATTCCCCATATGATTCCTGGAAACCAGTAGGAATTTGGCTTAAGAAGGGGTGGCAGAAGGTGATTTGTGGTGTTGTAACAGCCGCCTTGGAAGCTGAGATGGAAAATTTGTCCCTGAAAGGCTAAGCGGTTGGGGGAGACTCTCTGGAGGTTTCTGTCCATCATTGAAACACATGGGGTTTTAAATATATGGTGGATGCTGGAGGCTGGAACACTCGGGGATTCCCATCTTGTAATAAGTCCAATAGACTTTGTTAAGTCTTTGGCTTATGATCTAAAATAGGAATTTGTTAGTTACTTTTGGGCAAAAAGTTCCTGAGGTTCCCAGGGCCTTTATCTAATCCCAGTGATATAACCTCTTTCATTTTTCTTTGTCCGGTTACTTTTTTCTCTTTTCCATTTTCCTAGTTTTGAGATTAAAATCATTTGTTATTTATCAAAACAATCCATGAACATTTCACAAAAATCTAATCTTTTGCTTTTATAATGATGTATGTTTTTGAGTAATTAGAAAAATACTGAAAAGCACTAAGAATTAATGTAACAAACACACTTGGATCTCAACTCAGAATTGACAAATGTAACTTTTTTTTGCTGTGGTAAGAACACTTAACATATCTACCCACTTAACAAATTTTTAAGGTACAATACAGTATTGTTAAGTAAAACACTATTATACAGTGGATCTCTAGAACGTACTCATGTTGAATAATAACTATTACCATTTTTAAGTCTCTTTTATTTTTTCACCTTTATTGAGATGTAGTTGACAAATAAAATTATAAGATTTTTTTATTCAAGTGTAGTTGACATACAACATACAATATTATATTAGTTTCAGATGCACAACATAGTGATTTAACATCTATATACATCTATATACATTATGAGGTGATCATCACAATAAATCTAGCTATAATCTAACACAAAGTTGTTACATATTAACTATATTTCCTATGCTGTACATTGTATCTTCATGTCCTATTTATTTTATAACTGGACTTTTATACCTTTTAATCCTTTTTCTGTATTTCACCCATCCCCACTCTCCCCTCTGACAAACACCAGATTGTTCTGTTACCATTTTTTTAATATTTCATTTATTTATTTGAGAGAGAAAGAGAAAGCACAAGCAGGGGGAGGGGCAGAGGGAGAAGCCGACTCCACTGAGCTGGCAGTCTGACATGGGGCTCGATCCTGGGATGATCTTGGGATCATGACCTGAGTCTAAGGCAGAAGTTCAATTGAGTGAGCCACCCAGGCATCCTTCTGTTACCATTTTTAACATCGTTTGCTCTAGATTTTTTCTAGTGGGAAAATAAAATGTTACAGGCAAGTTAAATTCTGTCCCCTATTTCCAACCCCATTCCTCTCTATCCATTCCCAGAGGTAAAGATGAATTTGGTATGTACTCTTCCATTTCATTCATATATACATACATGAATATATATTATATAGACTATATACATATGAATATAGACTATATATTCTATATATATAAGTATATATAGAATTGTTCTGTGTTTTTCTTTTTTTGTATATTTTTTATTGGAGTTCGATTTGCCAATATACAGCATAATACCCAGGGCTCACCCCATCAAGTGCCCCCCTCAGCGCCAGTCACCCAGTCACCCCATCCCCCCACCCACCTCCCTTTCCACTACCTCTTGTTCATTTCCCAGAGTTAGGAGTCTCTCATGTTTTGACACCCTCTCTGATATTTCCCACTCATTTTCTCTCCTTTCCCCTTTATTCCCTTTCACTATTTTTTATATTTCCCAAATGAATGAGACCATATGTTTGTCCTTCTCTGATCGACTTGCTTCACTCAGCATAATACCCTCCAGTTCCATCCACATCAAAGCAAATGGTGGGTATTTGTTGTTTCTAATGGCTGAGTAATATTCCATTGTATATATATATATATATATATATATATATATATATATATATATATATCACATCTTCTTTATCCATTCATCTTTCCATGGACACCGAGGTTCCTTCCACAGTTTGGCTATTGTAGACATTGCTGCTATAAACATTGGGGTGCAGGTGTCCTGCCATTTCACTGCATCTGTATCTTTGGGGTAAATCCCCAGCAGTGCAATTGCTGGGTCGTAGGGCTGGTCTATTTTTAACTCTTTGAGGAACCTCCACACAGTTTTCTAGAGTGGCTGTACCAGTTCACATTCCCACCAACAGTGCAAGAGGGTTCCCCTTTCTCCACATCCTCTCTAACATTTGTGTTTTCCTGTCTTGTTAATTTTCACCATTCTCCCTGGTGTGAGGTGGTATCTCATTGTGATTTTGAATTGTATTTCCCTGATAGCAAGTGATGCAGAGCAAGTGTGCGGGGCACATCTTTCTCATGTGCTTGTTGGCCATGTCTATGTCTTCTTTGGTGAAATTTCTGTTCATGTCTTTTGCCCATTTCATGATTGAATTGTTTGTTTCTTTGCTGTTGAGTTTAGTAAGTTCTTTATAGATCTTGGATACTAGCCCTTTATCTGATAGGTCATTTGCAAATATCTTCTCCCTTACTGTAAGGTTGTCTTTTAGTTTTGTTGACTGTTTCTTTTGCTGTGCAGAAGCTTTTTATCTTAAGTCCCAATAATTCATTTTTGCTTTTGTTTCCCTTGCCTTAATGGATGTATCTTGCAAGAAGTTGCTGTGGCCAAGTTCAAAAAGGGTGTTGCCTGTGTTCTCCTCTAGGATTTTGATGGATTCTTGTCTCACATTTAGATCTTTCATCCATTTTGAGTTTATCTTTGTGTATGGTGTAAGAGAATGGTCTAGTTTCATTCTTCTGCATGTGGCTGTCCAATTTTCCTAGCACCATTTATTGAAGAGGCTGTCCTTTTTCCAGTGGATAGTCTTTTCTGCTTTGTCGAATATTAGTTGACCATAGAGTTGAGGGCCCATTCCTGGGTTCTCTATTCTGTTCCATTGATCTATGTGTCTGTTTTAGTGCCAGTACCATACTGTCTTAATGATCACAGTTTTGTAGTACAACTTGAAATCTGGCATTGTGATGCCTCTGGCTCTGGTTTTCTTTTTCAGTATTCCCCTGGGTATTCAGGACTGTGTGTTTTTCTTAATTTATGTGAGTGATATCCTAATGTATATGTCATTCTGTAATGTGTTTCTTTTTTTTCTTTTTTAAAAATATTTTATTTATTAGAGACAGAGAGAGAGAATGAGTCGGGGAGAGGGGCAGTGGGAGGAGGAGAAGCAGACTCCCTACTGAGTAGGGAGCCTGAAATAGGGCTTGATCCCAGGACCCTGAGTTCATGACCTGAGCCAAAGGCAGACACATAACCTACTAAGCCACCCAGGCTCCCTTGTTTCTTATTTTTCATTCAACATCTTGTTTGGGGTTGCATTTCATTTTCCTTTTATATTCCCTTTTCCTCTCTAACTATGCTGTAGAGCCAATGACATATACATTACATTTTCATGATAAAATAATATATAATTCCATTATAGGAAAATTGGAAAATTCTATCAATTGATAGCTCTTTGGACCAGAGCTCTAAGTCCTACTATAGATTTTAATTTGCGAAGAGTGTAGGCAGCTCAGCCAGCTCAGTGATTTTGGCTATAAAACATTAAAGAGGAAAATTGGAAAGGTCTCTAGGGATATCTTCTTGTCAGTCTCCTACCCAATTTTATGGGAGTAACAGAGGCTCAGCGAAGGTAAATGAGTTAGCAAGGGCATATATCCACTTAATATTGGACTTGAGACTCTTGGCTCCTTGTCCTGTATGTGAAACCTTTCCACATTCAAAAAAGGAAAAAGAGAGAAAAAAAGAAATAGAAAACTGTAATTTTTCATTATAAAAATAATTCATGTGGGAGAAACAGAATAATATAAAAATGAAGAAATCAAGGACTTCCCATTTTAATATTTTGATCTTCTAATCTTTTTTCCTATATATTTTTATGTTTATGTGGCTTTACCTATCTTGGTTTTCTTCCACTTAACATTATAATGTCATAATGCACTGTTTTCAAAAGGCAGATTTCTACATTGAAACCTTGCCAGTGAATAATTTTTAAGGCACAATTTGCTATTTAGCTATTAAAATAGAATAGGCAAGGACTTGTGTAGAGATGGAAATGAGCTCTATGGTATATTCCCCAGAAAGTTTATTCCTATCCCTTGACCTGATCTTGGTCTTCTAAAAAACAAAACAACAAGATTGACATTTCCATGATTCCTGCTTCTGAAGTATTCATTCAGAATGATAAGACTAAGCTCTGAAATGGCTTGGAGTGTGACCATGGTATGCCCTGATAGATATCTCCACTTCCAAACCAAGGTTAAGAGGGTCCCTTGAGGCCTACAGAGAACCAATTCTGGAGCTTCTCAGCTCAAAGAAGCCAACACTGAGTAAAAGACAGTGGTTGTTTTCTGTGGTCAGTGGAGTGGGATGGGGTGTGTAATTTTTCCAGAGCTAAAGCACAAAGAGGGTGACAGTTTTAAAAACTTCTTCAGCATTTAATGTGAGAGAGAGTCATCCATCCCTGATGAAACACACAATTTCTACACACACACACATATATGCGTGATTAGCATTTGTTGAGTACAATTTTGGTTGTGTTTATTGTAATACATGCAAAACTACATTCAAACTATCAAGACCTGCTGGGACAGAGGTGATGGTTTATCATTCTAGACAGTTCAGTGTTTGAAACAATGAAGCACCGAGAGATTAAGCCACTCGCTCAAGGTTACATAGCAAAAAAGTACCATGCTGAAATTAAAAAATAAACTTTTTTGAAAATGAAAGCATTGCTATTTCTGGTCTATTCCTAAAAGCCAGAACTTAGCCCATGGAAGATTGCCGTCCTTCTACTTTAATCAGTTTAATTCTTTACTAGCTGGCCCTTGCTGCCTTTGATTCTCTTTACATTGGCCAAGTGTCTATTTGCAGTTGTTCAGAAGCGCTTGACAGTTTCAATTTTTCAGTTCCCCACTCTATTCTTATGTGCAGGGCTGGAAATCTGGGAGTCATGCCACTGGCTAGTGGCATCTCTGCCCTAAACTGTCTGGGGGGCTGTGTGTGTGTGTTTGTTTGTATGTGCATGTATGCTTGTGAATTTGTGAGGACTGTTGGATTGGGGATATTTAAGATTTTAAATCAAACTAATTTTTAAAGTCCCTCTAAAAAGAACCCTTTCCCTTGCCAAAAGATCTTATTTTTAAGGATACTTATTTCTGCAGTTGATTGAGATTTAGAAATAGGAAGGATGAGGCTCAGCAAATATGCATTTCACTGGTACATGGGGTGCTCTTGTTCCCAGGCCATAGAAGCCAATGTTGGAACAAGTCCCAGCTGTGTTTACCTCCAAGATTCAAGTTTCAATTCAAAGGAGCTTCTTTCCACACCTCTTTCCCCTCCCCCCAGCAAAAGCTACTGAGCTAAAGCTGCTTTTTAACAAGGAGTGGCTTTAGGCACTGAGTAGCATTTCCCCTTCAAAGTGGAAAGACACCTTATTTTTGGGAGTCTTAAGCTGCCACACCTATCAAGGCTTTGGGAAATTAGAAGTGGCACTTACTGCATCTAGACTCCCAGGAATTTGCCTGCATGTTGACCAGCTTGGCTGTCAGAAATGTTTGCAATTTTTTGCCAATCCAAAGGCCCCCACTTAACCATTCAGGTCTGAATGTGTGGGTGTAGGGGGCATAAGGAGACCATGGAAAGCTTACAGCTGTCCTCAGACTCAAGGAGGGTGGCAGGCCAAGAAGTCCATTATTCATCTGTTTCCAGTGTCTCGGGTAAGTATATATTGTAGTCCTCACTGAAAAAGACAAGAGAGTCTTTATAAATATATCTATATCTACCTATATCTATCTATCTATCTATCTATCTATCTATCTATCTATCTATCATCTATCTATTAAATCTCCCATTAATTCTGTTTATCTGGAGAATCCTAATACAGATTTTGACCAAAAGTTCCCTTCATGACATTTACAAAAAATCTGATCATAGATGAGTTGAAGTTATAGAACAAAAGTGTCATGAGGAAAGCCAAGAAAGCAACTGGCCTCAAATAGAGTGAGTTTAATTCCCAGTTCAAAGATTAATTTTCTATTTTGCTAAAGCTTTACTTGCTGACTCAAAACTGGAGGGAGAAAGCGTTAACTACATCAGTGGTTCCTTTTATTGGGGCAGAATAATATTCTATTATATGTATATGCCATATTTTGTTTTTCCATTCATCTGTTGATAGACACTGGCTTCCACCTTTTTGCTAGTGTGAAGAACGTTGCTATGAACAATATTGCTTTCAAATCTTTTGGATGTATACTGAGAAGTGAAATTTTTAGATCATATGATACTTTTATTTTTAATTCTTTGAGGAACTGTTTTCCATAGCAGCTGCACCATTTTACATTCCCAACAGTTGCACAAGTGTTCCAAATTATCTATATCCTTGCTAACATTTGTTATTTTCTTTTTTTAAAATAATAGCCATCTTAATGTTTGTGCAGTAGTATCTCACTGTGGTTTTAATATGCACTTTCCTAAGGATTAGTGATGCTGAGCATCTTCTGATGTGCTTATTGGCCATGGAAGAAACCCCCCCTTTTTTTTTTTTAAAGATAAATGTCTGTTTAAGTTTTTGGCTCATTTTTTAATTGGGTTTTTTGTTTTTTTGTTGCTGAGTTGTAGAGGTTCTTTATATATTTTATATATCAATCCCTTTTCATATATATAATTTGCAAATATTTTCTCCCATTCCATGGATTGCCATTTCAATTTGTTGGTAATATCTTTTGATGCACAGAAGCTTTAAATTTTTATATAGTCCAATTGATCTATTTTTTTCTTTTGTTGCCAGTGCTTTTGGTATTCTGGCCAAGAAATCATTGTCAAATCTAGCATTGTGAACTTTTCCCCTATTTTCTTCTAAGAGTTTTATAGTTTTAACTTTTGTATTTAGGTCTTTGATTCATTTTGAGAATAATTTTTGCATATGGTGTGGGGTAAGGGTCCAGTATCATTCTTTTGCATGTGGATATCCCATTTTTCCAACACCATTTATTGAAAAGAGTATCCCTTTCCCATTGAATGGTCTTGGAACCCTTGTTGAAAATTATTTTACCATTAATATGAAGGTTTATTTCAGTGCTCTATTATCTTCCATTAGTATATATATCTGTCCTTATGCTAGTACCATAATGTCCTTATTACTGTAGCTTTGTAGTAAGTTTCGAAATCAGGAAATATGATGCGTCCAACTTTGTTCTTTTCAAGATTGTTTTGGTTATTTGAGATCCCTTAAGATTCCATATTAATTTTAGGGTGGATTCTTCTATTTCCGCAAAACTATTGTGGAGCTCTTTATATGGATTGAATCGAATCTATAGATTGCTTTAGGTGGTATTGACACCTTAACATCTTAACATTAAGTCCTCAAATCCATAATCATGAATGTGTTTTTATTTATTGTTTTCTTTATTTCTTTCAGCAATATTTTGTACTTTTCAGTGTGCAAGTCTTTAACTTTATTCACTAAGTTTATTCCTAAATATTTTATTATTCTTGATGCTAGAGTAAATGGAATAGTTTTCTTATTTTTTTAAATCTTTCATTGTTAGTGTCTAGAAACCCAGCTGATATTTGTGTACTTTGTATCCTGCAACTTTGCTAAATTCATTTATTAGTTCTAATAGTTTTTTTGTGGAATCTTTAGGGTTTTTTATATATAAGATAATGTCATCTGAATAGAGATAAATTTCTTCTTCATTTCCAATTTGGATATTTATAATTTCTTCTCAGAAAGCCTATTCTTTTTTTTTTAAGAAAGCCTATTCTTAAACTGAGCCAAAGTGTGTTTTCTTGTAGCTTTCCCTGTTTTTTTCCCTGTTTTTTAAAAAAGATTTTATTTATTTATTTTGAGAGAGAGAGAGAGTGGAGGAGGAGGAGAGAGAGAGAGAAAACGAGAATCTCAAGCAGATTCCATGCTGAGCAGCAATCTCAATGTGGGGCTGGGTCTCATAACCCCGAAATCATGACCTGATTCAAAATCAAGAGTTGATCGCTCAACAACTGAGCCACCTGGGAGCCTTTCCCTGTTTTTTTTTTTTAATAAACTTTTTATTTTAGAACCCTTTTAAATCTAGAGAAACACTATGACAATAGTATAGAATTTCCATATACCCAACATCCAACTTCCTCTATTATTAATATCTTTCACTACTGTGGTGCATTTGTCACAACTAACAAACCAGTATCAATACATTATTATCAACTGAAGTCTATATTCATATTTCCTTACTATTGCCCTGATGTTCTTTTTCCAGGACTCCATCCAGGATGCCACATTACATCTAGTTATCATGTCTCTTGAGCTTCTCTTTCTTCTTTTAAGATTTATTTATTTATTTATCCGAGAGAGACAGAGACAGAGGCAGAGAGAGAGACAGAGGAGTGAGAGAGAGAGCACAAGCAGGAGGAGCCATAGAGAGAGATGTAGAACCAGATTCCCCATGGAACAGGGAGCATGATGCAGGACTCAATCCCAAGACCATGAGATCATGACCTGAGCCAAAGGCAGATGCATAACTGACTGAGCCACCCAGGTGCCCTCTTTAGTTCCTCTTGACTGTGATAGTTTCTCAGACTTTCCCTTGACAATTTTAAGGATTAGTGATCAGGTATTTCATAGAATGTCCCTCCTTTATGATTTGTCTGATGTTTTTAACATGATTAGACTAGGGTAATGTGTTTTAGGGTGGAAGACCAGAGAGGTAAAGTGCTATTCTCATCACATCATATCATGGTTACATACTATCAACATGACTTGTCACTGTTGATGTTGACACTGATGACCTGGTTAAGGTGTTTGTCAGGTTTCTCCACTGTAAAGTTACTTTTTAAAAATTTCCATAATGTGTTCTTTGGAAGGAATTATTTTGGGCAGTCCATATTTTAAGACTGGGGAATTATTATCACCTTCTTGAGAATGGAGTATTTACATGTATTTGGAATTCTTGTGCACTGCAAATGTGTCTGTTCTCTCATTTATTTATTCAGTCATTTATTTATATCAATATTGGCTCATGTGGGCAGCCCCGGTGGCGCAGCGGTTTAGCGCCGCCTGCAGCCCAGGGCGTGATCCTGGAGACCCTGGATCGAGTCCCACATCAGGCTCTCTGTATGATGCCTGCTTCTCCCTCTGCCTGTGTCTCTGCCTCTCTCTCTCTCTCTCTCTCTCTCTCTCTCTCTCTCTGTCTCTATGAATAAATACATAAATAAAAATCTTTAAAAAATATTGGCTCATGGATTTTTATAAAGTTTTTAATTCCAGTATAGTTAACATACTGTGTTATATTAGTTCCAGGTGTACAATATAGTGATTTGATAATTCTATATATTACTCAGTGCTCATCGTGATGTGTACTCTTTAATCTCCATCCCCTATTTAACCCATTCCCACACCCACCTCCTCTCTGGTAACCATTTTTTCTCTAGCGTTGAGTCTGTTTCTTGGTTTATCTCTATCTTTCCCCCCCCCTTGGCTCATTTGTTTTGTTTCTTAAATTCTACATATGAGTAAAATCATATGATATTTGTCTTTCTTTGACTGACTTATTTCACTTAGCATTATACTCTCTAGTTCCATCCACATCATTGCAAACGGGAAGATTTCATTCATTTTTATGGCTGAATAATATCAGCCAATATATTGTCTATATACCACCTCTTTATCCATTCATCTACCAATGGACACGTGGGTTACTTCCATAATTCGACTATTATAAATAATGCTGCTACAAACATAGGGGTGCATGTATCCCTTTGAATTGGTGTTTTTGTATTCTTTGGGTAAGTACCAACCAGTATAATTACTGGATTATAGGGTAGTTCTATTTTTAACTTTTTGAGGAAACTCCATACTGTTTTCCAGAGCGGCTGCACCAGTTTGCATTTCCACCAGCAGTGCAAAAGGATTCCCCTTTCTCCACATCTTCACCAACACCTACTGTTTTTTGTGTTGTTGATGTTAGCCATTCTGACAGGTGTAAAGTGATAATCTCATTGTAGTTTTGATTTGCATTTCCCTGAGGATTTTTATTTCAAACTTTGGACTATTGTCCAATACTATTCTATCTTGTTTCTCAAATTGTTCCAGCTTTGACCATTGACAGCTTTTTTCAATTGGCTCCTGTATCCCTTTGACATACCTCCATTATTGTGGGTTAATTTTGTTTTCTTTTGAGCCTGGTTGGTTTTGCTTTGCTTTCTGACACACACACACACACACACACACACACACACACACAATCTCTGTTATGTGTAACAACTCTTCAGATTTCTGAAAACAGTCATCATTACCCCATCTTGTCTTCTCCAGAATAAGCATTTCCCACCCATTCCTTCAGACACTCCTCTTGTAACAGATTTATTGACTCCTTTCTCTCCTTGTTGCTTTCTTCTGGAAACATTCCATCTTGTTAGTTTCTTGAACTACCTCCTTCCACTCTCTTTACCTTCCACAACATTGTATTATGAAATTTGAGAGAAGTCAAAAGTATTGTCACTTCTGGAAACTATTTGTGATAGTACATAAGGCTTTATCACTGAATGAATAAATGACCCTGTATTAGAATGAAGACCCCTAGGAGAAATATAATTCTCCTGCTTTGTGCAAAGCTTAATATTTTTCAAGGTAACTTAGGAACTCATTTCTTTGACACTTCTAACCCTTTTGTGAGGCAGATAGGGCAAGTAGTGGTATCCCCAGAAAACGAAGGCTCAGAGAAGGTGCCTTGTACAAAGTCACCCTATAAAGATGGAACTTCTGACTTTATTTTGGTAACATTAATATTTTGTTTAAAATTGACTGTGTGGGCTAATATTTGTTTGTCAGCCCTTCAACTTAATCAGAATTGCCAGTATATTTGCATATGATCTGAACTTAGCCTCCTCATAGAAAATAATATATGAAATGTAAATCTGAAATGCAAATGTTTATAAAGTGCTTTTAGAAATAAAAATCAGGGGCACCTGGGTGACTCAGTGGTTGAGCATCTACCTTTGGTTCAGGTCATGATTCTGGGGTTCTGGGATCAAGTCCTGCATCGGGCTCCCTGCAGGAGCCTGCCTCTCCTTCAGCCTATGTCTTTGCTTCTCTCTGTGTCTCTCATGAATAAATAAAATCTTAATAAAAATAAAAATATATAAAAATCATCTTCGTATGTTCATAGATATCAATTGGGTGGTCAAGCCAGAACCTAGAAAGCATAGGGCTAGCTTTGGGAATAGAAGTATGAACAGAGCACAAATAAATGTTTTCTAAGTGTCCTTGCTTGCTGCAGGTATTAAGCAGCTAGCTTTGTCTCTTTTTCACCACTTTTCACATTCTAATGGAAGGGTCCTGAGGTGCAGCTAATCCCAAACAGTGTATAATCCCTAGATAATTTATACAGTAATATTTTGTCACATATACACACCCCAGTGCCCAGTCCCTGCTCTTCTATTTTGGAAGTTGTAGAGACTGCACTGGGAAACTTGGCAAATGACACTAAGTTTTATTACTGGGATGTCTCTGCTTTTTCATATCCAGGGCAAGAAGACAGTAAAAGCCTTGTCATATGGGCTGGTACTGAAGTATGAAGAAAATAAGAGAGCTGGAAAACTTTTCTCCTTTTCTACCTGATCACTCCCTCCATATTAAAACCAGTTTGTTCAAACCAGAAATGATAGTGTATACAGAATATTTCAGATCACAATTATTGAGGATGAATGGTTGCTATACCCAAAGAGCCTGTTGCCCTTCAAGGAGTCATCAGTCGAAAAGAAACAGCTAGCTGTCTATGGTGCCACCTACTGGTGTGGATGGGGTGGAAAAGATTTGAAAGATGGGAAGTTTGGCAAATAGGACGCTGAATTTTTAGGCTGAGGGAGAGGAACTATCTAGAGAAAGAGGAGGGCAGCAAAGGTACTGAAGGCTAGACATTTCAACCCTAGTGACAAAGGATAAGGAGGAGTAAGTGAACATAGACATAAATCCCTACTCCAAGATTGGAGGTTGGTAAGGAGATCTCTTAGCTTTAATATTTTACAGATCTCTGAGATGGAGGGTTGATAGAAGAACCTGGAAAGCATGACTAAGTAGTTGAATTTGCTATAGATAAAGAGGAGATTGGGGTGGGCTTTTAATTATTTGAACCTATGAACTTTATTTCTTTGCTACCTGAAAGAAGTTCTGAGGTACATTGAATAAGGAATGTGAATTCTGCTGATAATTTTTTTTTAACTGGAGAAAAACTAAGTGCTTTGGAAACATGAACTTTTTAATCCTCCTTTATGCCCCAAATTATTAATCATTATATATGTGATCAACATGTTTCTTCCCTAGATGGGGGTATCTAAATTAATGGCAGAGCCAGGTAATGACTCTAGGTCCAAACGGCCTGACTAACTCTGGTCGTTGGGCAGCTTTGAGTAAATTTAGGAAAAAAGAATTTCTGCAAAACGTCTGATGAGCCCAAAATGAGATTTTGAGGAAAAGCTTCCACACCATCTAAAGACATTCTCTGATTATGGGTACATGGGTACTGAGTACTTTAAAAATTTTCTGACTTATCTGAACCCAATCTTCCCGTCTCCATCTTGAGTACCAGGTCTCCTCATTCTCTCATCTCTTCCTTCTCCCAAGTTTGCTGAATGCACAAGCTTAAGTATAATAATGTACACACAAAATAAAATGACTTACTCAGCTGTGACTTTAGGACCAGACATAAGAGAGTCTCTATAGATCTTAGTTCCCTCATTGGATAAGCCCTTTAAGTCTTTTTAAGAATGTGAGAAGAAACAAAAAGCTTTCAGATTTTAATTCTTAGATTTGTTCTGCAGCCTTAGGACTTAGAACTAGGTGGCAAAGATAGATACTAAACTTTTAAAAAAGGGCAAAGTCCCTTTTCCCCCTTGTGCCTTAGCTTTTAGGATAATAATATGAAACATTCAGTTTTCTATTATGTGAAGTCATCTGCTTTATAGATTATTCAGACTTTTGTTTCTTTATGCTTAGGCTGTTCAGTGTCACTTCTACTAAAACATATATATGTGTGTGTAAGAAATATATGTATATATATTTCTGTGTCTACCAGAAGAGTGGTTGCAGGGCTTAGGCATGGAGAGGGAAACAGAAAAATGTGGGGGGCAAAAATCAGTCCCGTTTCTAGTATTCTTATTCTTTCAGACCTAAGTCATCATCTTTAGTTTTAAAAATATAACTATCTAGCTCCTCCTCCTTGCTCACTCCCATATATATTATATATATATTCTCTTTCTTCTCTCTCTCTCTCTCACCCTTTTCCCCTCTCTTGCTCTTTAGCAAGTCCAGTAGACAGAGTAGTCTGACACCTCAAAAATACTCTACTTCTAAGAAAGAAACTAAATTCTGCCTCTGACATTATTCCCCCTGTGGTTTTAATTAGGTGTAAATTCTCCTATGCTTGGTTTGAAACATGCCTCAGGATCTTAGGGAAATGGCAGGCAGATGGGGTATTAATGCAGGGTGATGTTTCTCACTTCACAATGCCCATGCAACATTTATTGTCATTAAAATCATGCCATTTAAATGAGGTGGCTGATGTTGGAAAATGAATAGAAAGTTGATCATTGTTTTGTGGATCTAAGCTTTGATGAAGTAGCTGAATTAAAGGCAGTGCTTCAACTCTGCTTATGCAATATGTATCTGTGTATCACTCAATAATGAAGCCCTAGAGACTGACCAAAGGACAAAGCCTCTAAAGCTTTATTAGGGTGGTGAGGATAAAAACACCTGCTTTTCCTACTTTGCCAGGCTGAGGGGAAAATGACAAATATACTATGTGTACAGTGGCCTGAGTGCCTAAAAGGAAAAATGTAGATGTTTTATTAGTTGTGTGTAAGATCTTTGGTTATTCCCCCGAGCCCTGTAGAGTCCTGGAAGCCCTATCACTAATTTCTCTTTTCCCTCCTTGGGTTTTTGTTTTCTCCTAGAGCCCAGGTTAAAGAGAAGTTGATTCCTTTCTATCTTCTGTCTAACTTTTGTCCCTCTGCATTGAAGCTTTGAACCTCTTTGAGTCTGTTTGGCTGTCCATTAATATTTAGGCTTAAATATTGAACAACTTCACATAACTAATTAGATTTTATGGCCTATAGCCAAGTCAAGTAATTTTTCTTTGTAGAGCGCTTCCAAGAGGGAAAAAATACATATTTAGGACTTAGTAAATTTTCCCTCAAAAAATATCATTGTACAATCAAGTATTGCTGACCCTAGGGAAATGTTTTGTACTAGCCCAGCTTAGGAACATCCAACTTTTTGTACTATATTCTTTATGACTTCACTCCAGATTGAGCCCTGAAAAGGTGAGGGGGACAGAAGCCATTTTGGAGAAGTGGAATATACTGAATCAAATATCTTAAGAACACGGCTTGATTAATTCAAAACTGAAGCCTTGAGCTCCCCAGTCTCATGCTCCACAGCAATAATTTCTCCTTGGCCAGAGGCCTAAGCATCTGTGTCCAAATCTCATACTCTTTCCTGGACAAATTTATCAAGTTAAACCTTGGGTTTGCTTGGGTGTTTTTCCCTGCATCATACCCTAATTTAGTTAAGCTTAGAAATGAGAGCCATTAAATAGTAAAACAAACAAACACAAAACAATAGCAAAACATTATGTTCTGGCCCTCAGAGGTCAATTTAATGTGATTAGCAGCATAAAATTTCACAAAAGCTTTTGCTGGAAGATTACCAGAAACAGCATCATGCAATATGTTGCCATGCACGCCATTCTTCCACTTTGTCATTATTTATTGATTGTAGCCGAAGCACAATATTTGTACCTATTAAGCCTTTTAGTTTCCTTTCAGCTTTTCCTGAGTAAAAGTGGAAATGTACCATTATTATTAAAGCATTCTCAAGGCCAGAAAACCTCTTGAATATTGCTTACATCCCTGGTTACAAAGCCAAGTACTGAGGTAGAGTTGCTTTGCCTGCTTTGATTCATTTCAAGGATAACACGTGTGTGTGCGCGCGCGCATGCGCGCACGTGTGCAGGAGGGCTAGTGAGTGAAGCAAGTGTTTTAAGGAAGGAGGGGGGCTGGAAGGAAAAATAACTTTCAATGGAAACTGCATAATGAAAAGGTTCTGAAATTTAATTACAAAAAATGGCTGTGTTTTTTCTCTCACCTCCTCCTCTCTCTCCTTCCCTCTTCCCCACCCTCCCCAAAGCTCTGAAGTAAAATGAGACTTTAGATCAAAGCTACACACCCACTCTAGATCTGTTTCGGGAAAGGGATTTTTTTCACCCCTTATTTACTTTGTGACTGTGACATAATGGATACTGCAAGATGAAATTATGATGAAGAGCCTTGCCACTCTTTGGCTTAGTTCCCCTCCACTGTATGCTCTCTGGTCTGGCAAGCAGAGTCAACGCTTCAAAAGCTTGCTGTGGCCACATTTCTCACTAACTCTTGTGGTTTTACACTTGGCCATTCAGTATTCAGTCACTGTCCCTCTGACATATGGCCTGAAAGAGTTGGAAGTTTAGTTTCCAAGTGTGGAAATGCTTAAGTGTTGAAGTGGAGTATGAGTTTGTCCTTGTGGCTGCAGGTTCTATTGAGGATTTTTGGAAAAGGAATAAAATGTCTTTTTATTTAGTAATCAGTAATATGTGAACATGTATATAATTCAAATAGCGTATTTTGGAGCATGTCCACATTATTTAATATTGGGGTTTCTCTTTTTAAATTTTTGTCTAGGACTCTTTAAAGTGACTGTACCTGATTCCCTTAATGTGTCTCAGGCTAGTTGTCAATTTCCAACTGCTCTAAAATGTACCTTCTGGATTTTTTTCTTCTAGCTTCTATTCTTTTCTAGTTTGTGTTTTCTCTTCAAAGTAAAATTGTACCTAGTCAATAAGGGTAAATAGGTATACAGTTTTAATACTGTCCATGAAAACCTGTCTTCTGTACCTGCTCTGTTAGGAATATCTTCCTCACTTGCAGCATAGACCTCTCTCATAGGTGGCTGAGAGAAACATGTAGGTCTAGGATCAGTGTCCTAAAATAGAATCAAGGTTATCAGACATACAACCAAGATGGAGACAAAGGCCCATGGGACAAGAGCTGGAATTTGTAGTGTAGTGAGCTATGGGGAAGAGAAATAAACTAAGTACAAGTTTGGGAGAGAGAAAGAGAGAGAGGGAGAGAAATTGGATCAGGAAGAACCTGAAGCAGGAAAATAAGAAAGAGGGAAGCTAAAGCAAACTCAGGAGAAGTGCGTTTTTGGTTATGACTGCTCATAACTGAACATCCCTTGTTGCTCTCTCTTCTTTAAGTTACCTTTCAGCTGACTCTGAGATGTACACAATGTAGATGTTTCAATCCATTTATTCAATGAATTTATTACTTTCACAGTCTTTTTTAACTCTCTTTTTCATAGGATTTGGGAGCCCAGAACTAGATGTGCTACCTCAGGAAGAATTCGATCTGTTTTCTGGGAAGATAGATTTACCATTCTGTCTTGTATTTGTAACATAAGGCCACATGTGCATTCAACAACCACCTTGACTAATTTTCTTTATAGTGCATTGTGATCATGAAATCCTTCAAGTGTTACATTTCTCAATCTGATCTTAACAGAGATATAAATAAATAAAGTTCTCAAGTCAAATGTATTTAGGAAATAATGGATTAAACAAAATAAAACAATATATTTACTATAAGTCTTCCAGAGCCTTTCTGTTAATGCGTATTGTGACTGTATAAAATGCAACTTTTCCCAAACTCATTTGCTGAAAATTCCTTTTAGTAATATTTTGAGAAATATTTGTTATGTTCTGGGACGCCTGGGTGGCTCAATGGTTGAGCGTCTGCCTTCGGCTCAGGGTGTGATCCTGGAGTCCTGGGATCAAGTCCCACATTGGGTTTCCGGCATGGAGTCTGCTTCTCTCTCTGCCTATGTCTCTGCCTCTCTCTCTCTCTCTCTCTCTCTCTCTCTCTCTCTCTCATGAATAAATAAATTAAATCTTAAAAAAAATACTTGTTATGTTCCAAGGCATACAGTTTGAGAAACACTATTTTTGAAATTTAGAGGACTTGAAGCTTTTATTTATTTTTTTAAAATTTTTATTTATTTATCTATGACCAACACAGAGAGATGCAGAGAGAGAGGCAAAGACACAAGCAGAGGGAGAAGCAGGCTCCAGGCAGGGAGCCCGATGTGGGACTCGATCCAGGGTCCCCAGGACCACACCCTGGGCTGAAGGCAGCGCTAAACCACAGAGCCACCTGGGCTGCCCGACTTGAAGCTTTTTTTTTTTTGACTTGAAGCTTTTAAATCAAATGATATTTCCTTTATAATTTTGGTTTCCATGCCCATTTGGTTATGACTGTTCTGTGCCCCAACAAAAGAAAACCTTTTAACTTTTTTTAATTTTTGTTTATTTATGATAGTCACAGAGAGAGAGAGGCAGAGACACAGGCAGAGGGAGAAGCAGGCTCCATGCACCAGGAGCCCGACGTGGGATTCGATCCCGGGTCTCCAGGATCGCGCCCTGGGCCAAAGGCAGGCGCCAAACCGCTGCGCCACCCAGGGATCCCTTTTTTTAAATTTTTTTTTAATTTTTATTTATAGAAAACCTTTTATCATCTGATGTTATTACTTGGCATCTATCCATCTCACTGTGATGTTCATTTCAAAGCCTGACAAGTTGCTTTCCCATCCCATTCCATTTTTTCCTACTTTGGCCCTGGAAATTAAAATATCCCATCCTGCCCCACACAGCTTATTTCTTCTAATCAGTTTCACAGATTTAAACATTAGTGGAAATAAAGAGAACCATGTAATTGCATGGTGCTTTGTATTTTCAAGGTATCTTCACATCCACTATCTCATTTGATCCTCTCCACACCTCAGTAGGTAAGCAGAGCATGGATTATTACCCCATTCAAGGGGTATGGCCCTAGCTCAAGGCCATACAACTAACTAAGGATAGAACCAATAAGGTTTTTAGATGAATAACTTTTCACTACACTACCCACCATCATCAGTTGCCCAGCCTAATTCCTTTCCTGATTATATATATATATATATATATATATATATATATATATAGTCACTTGACGCTTGAACACTATGTGAGAAGCTATGTCAGAAAAGAAGCCAAAACAATCCTAGATTAGGCTATCACAGAAAAGGCTCATTACTAGATGTCAGAGACCCTTTCCTATTGCTGAGAGGGACTTCTGGCGGTGAAAATGAAAATTTCTAACCTCCTCCCTGACTCTGTACTAGAAGAACTGACTAGTTTATTTCACATCTACTTTTGTGATGTATTTTGTAATGTGGCAATTTTCATGCAGACTGAAGCCATACTGGAGGAACCATTTTGGTCTAAAGCAGTGGTCTTCAAGGGGGAAGAAAGAAAATTTGCAACATTTGGCAATGTCTGGAGACATTTTTGGTCACAACTGGATGAGGGGTTGTTAGTGGTATCTAATGGGTAAAGGTCAGGAATGCTTCTACCCTTTCTACAAGTCCTAGGAGAACCACTTGCCCCATCCACACAACCAAGACAAAGGATTGTCTAACTCACTATATCAGTAGTGCCGAGATTGAGAAGCTCTGACCTAAGTGAAGAGTCTGGGTCCCAAAGGAGTTGTTTTGATTTGTTCTCTGCTTCTTTCTTTCCCCTGTACTTGCTCTGTGTGCCTGTGTGTCTGTGTCTGTGTGTGTGTACATGTATGCATGTGTGTTGGGGCTTATTCATTTAAGTAAATGAGAGAGGCTCTCAGAGCACCTGCATAGTATTAGTGTGCTGTGAGGAGATGAGTGTGTATCACAGTCCACTTGAAGGGAGATTCACGAAGGGTATTGGGCTCCTCTGTGGTTGTAGGTGCAGTGCACACATCGAAGGACACAGAATCAGCTGCCGACATTTACCTGAGAGTAGCTGTTTGTGTATCTGTCTTGCTTTTATCTATTTCCAGACTCCATACATCTCAATTCTTACTTGCGGATTAGGCATCAGGGGCTGCTGTCCCTGGGACAGATTGTGTCCTGGGACACAAATCTGGCTGGAAGTGCCTAGAAGCTGTCTAAAGAAGTGCTCTTGAAGTTTGAAGATGAATTGGATACTTTCTTTTAGGTTGAGCTGAGAGGGAAAATTCGGAGTAGGTGGTTTTTGTGATGGTTGCCTAGGCTTTTCTCCAATAGTCTTATGTGTAAGAAGATATTGTGATACACTCACAGATGTGAACATGTGGGATCCAAGGAGAGAGTAGTGCACATGAGAGAAAGGAGTATAACCATTTGGAGTGTGAAGGGGATGCCTGAACATCTGAGTATGTGTTGTAGTTTTATATTTAGGCTTCAATTCAAAGTCTCTTCATTCATGTGATAAATAGTTTGCTATCCACTCCTAATTTCCATCCGCTAATGGTAATTAACCTTTTCAATTTTGACATTATAGACAATAAATGAAGCTCATTCTTTTAGGCTTTACCATAGTGCTTGTGTTTGAGTAAAAACAAAGGCTAGAATAAGAATTCCTTCAGTGCATTCAGTGTGGCCCTAAAGGAATTGTAAACTCTTATAAAACTTCCACTTGTAGTGTGCAAAATATTAAGTTTTATAATGTAGGGGTGGGGTTCTGGGAATTACCAAGTGTAACCAAGGGCAAGTGTTGGTAAAGTCCTGGAAACCTGGACCTTCTCAGTTTTTTCCTTCCTCTTCTCTTAGGCCCGCCTCATTATGTCAGGTGAAATTCATAGGTGGTGGGCACTATGCTGAGCTTTGAGTTCTGTTGCTGTTGGAAGAGGGAGTTAAGTCTGTGGCTTAACTTCCTTGGGAAGTTATACTTGATTTCCATTCTTCCTCCCTTGCTATTCCCTCTGAGTTTGTGTAGGGTTTATGCACTGGGAAGTGGGAAGTGTTTAGTTGCAAAGGGTGTAAGATAAGGTGATGTGGAAATGGTACAGTCTGCTAATTGTAGTTCACCTTGCATGGCTCCATAGCTCATGGGTCAGAGCCCTGGTCTCCTAGTTCATCTTGCATAAAAACTCTGCCATTTGGGGGTACCTGGGTGGCTCAGTGATTGAGCATCTACCTTTGGCTCAAGTTGTGATTCCGGGGTCCTGGGATCAAGTCCCGCATCAGGCTCCCTGCAGAGAGCCTGCTTCTTCCTCTGCCTATGTCTCTGCCTCTCTCTCTCTCTGTGTGTGTATCTTTCATGAATAATAAATAAAATCTTTTTTAAAAACCCTCTGCCATTTGAAATAGATGCATTTAAGTTCCTAAAGGTTGAGTTAAGCGTGGCAGCCATTAGCAAATATGATACAGTTCAGTGGTGAATACTTATGAATTTATACATGCACACATAATGTTGGAAATATTTTATTGGTATGTTAATTAGAGAATGCATTTGAATATCAATATATAATTATTTCTCCATTATCCATGGCAAAGAAGAAAAAAAATGTTGCAAATGGCCCCAAGCATCTGATGACTTTATAATCTTTTCTGTTGAGTTTTAAAGTATATTATTATGATTTTTAAAAATGAACTTCACCTACATGTGTCAAGAGATTATGGGAAGTCAGAGTGGAATTAAAAAGAAAGTATCAAATAATCCACAAGGAGAATTAATTTTGAGTACCAAATAGTTTAATCATATAGTCTATAGATACTATGACCAGTGTTCAGCAGTGGCTCAATATCAGACCACCACTCTAAATGTCATACCTTCTTGAAATGGGAGTGTGCTTTACTATGTATGCTTTGTATAGCTTTCTTGAAATTTCCTTCCCAGTTGTTTTCACAGACTAAATACCACAGGCTTGATCTTTAAGTGATAAATAATTGTCTAAATATCTTAACATTTTCCCCTTTGTTTTATCTTTCCTTTTCTCATACTAGCCTCTTTTCCATCATTTTATATCACCATCTAAATAAAATAATTCCTGATGAATTTATCATAGATATTGGTTGTGTCTAGGTGTAGATCTCTTTAAGTCTAACGTATTGGAATTTGGAGCTTTGGGGATTGTTGATTAATGTTTCTTATCAAATTTGGAAAGATTTTGCCATTATTTCTTCAAATATTCTTTCTGCCCCCTTTTCTCTCTTCTTCTGGGGTTCTCATCATGTGTATATTGGTGTATTTGATGGTATTCTACAGGTCTGTAAAACTTTAATTTTCTTCATGTTTTGTCTTTTTCCTTAGACTTGTTAATGTAAATTAACCTATCTTCAAGTTCATTGATTCTCTCTTCTACCTGCTCAACTGTGCAGTTTTGCCCTTCTAGGGAATTTTCCACTTCAGTTTTATTCTTTTTAACTCCATAATTTCTATTTGATTCATATTTATACTTTCTGTGTTTACTGATATTCTCTATTTTGTGAGACATTGATTGTTCTCATAATTTTCTTTAGTTCTTTAGATATGATTCCCATTAGTTCATGAAAATATTTATAATAGTTTATTTAAAGTCTAGTAAGTTCAACATTTGAACTATCTCAGGGACAGTTTCTATTGGCTGCTTTTTCCCCCCTGTGTATGAGCCATACTTTCTTGGCTTTTTCCATATCTGGTAAAGTTTTTTATTGGAAACTGGATATTTGAAATAATACAGTGTGGTATATCTGGAAATCAGATTCTGTGCTACCTCTACAAGGTTTGTTATTGTTGATTTTCTGAACTAATTCAGTAGAGTCTGTACTCTTTGTCATATATGGCCACTAAAGTCTGCTTGACTAGCTTAATGGTCAGCTAATGATTAGACAGACATTTCCTGAAATGCTTGTAACCAATAAATCTCTCAGTCTTTGCCAAAGAACTCTATGTGCATTGCATGTTGGGACCATGTCTTCAACACTCAAGCAGTTGAAAACTTTACCTTAGCTTTCCCTTCCTGCTTGTGTAGAACCTCAGAGTCTGCCAGAAGTGAGAGCTTAGGCTCTTCTCACAGATTTCCTGAGCATGTACATAGCTCTGGGTATAAGTACAGCCCTACACATGCATATGGCCATCAAGATTGCCAGGAATATGTCGGAGTTTTTCAAATCCTTATACATATTTCCCCAGCTTTCCTTTTAAGCTTTTTTGGTTAGCCTATGGTTTGCCCTATCTGTTACCCACTGCCCCAGACAGCCATGATGTGAAACAATTGCCACTGATTGTTTTTTTTAGAAGATTTTATTTATTTATTCATGAGAGACACAGAGAGAGAGGCACAGACACAGGCAGAGGGAGAAGCAGGCTCCACGCAGGGAGCCCAACGTGGGACTCTATCCCAGGTCTCCAGGATCACACCCTAGGCTGAAGGCGGCGCTAAACCGCTGAGCCACTGATTGTTTTCAACAAATGCCTCTGGAGGAAAGGCTATTTGCACTGGAGGAGCTCCCAGTAAGGTCAAATAAAGACAAGGCTTATAACTGGGATATTCCAGGGAACCATCAGACAAATCAAATAATGACAATTCTCTGAAAATGAGAGTTCCAAGGAGCTCCAACTCCATTCTTCCCCCTCTATTAACTACCAGATTTTGCTGTGATAGTGAGATATGGTTTTAAGGTAATTCAGAGTTGGGGAAGGGAGGTAGGAATAGGAAAAGTTAAAAAAAACTACCAAAGTTCACTGTTCTTACTGAGATACAACCATTTTTCTTGAATAAATGCTCCCTGGATTGCTGCAGACCTTTAATCTTAATTCTGACACTGTTTGCTAGTGGTCTCAGTGGGTGGATGAAGGAGAGTATTTTCCTGCTGATATTACTCCAGATTCCTAGATATGTAATTTGACTTTTCTGGTGTTGGTGGAGAGGTGGAATAGTCCTCTTAGGGGGGACCACTTTTTAACTTTTTACTTGGAAATAATTTCAAGTTTACAGAAAGTTTGCAAAAACAGTAGAAGGAATACTTGCACACTCTTCACCCAGATTCACCTATTGTTAATATTTGGCCGCATTTAATGTATCATTTTTCTCATGTGTCTGTGTATATATATGTGAAATCTTTCTCCTGAGCCATTTAGGAATAAGTTGCATATATAATGGCCCTTTAACCTAACTACTTTAGGGTATGTTTCAAAAGAATAAGAAAATTCTCTTAAATGCTTACAGTACAGTTATCAAATTCAGTATATTTAACATTGGGGCAATACTTTATCTTCTGTATTCTTATTTTGTCAATTGACCCAATAATGTCCATAGTATTTTTTCTCCATTTCAGGATCCTTTCTAGAATTATGTATGACATTCAGTTGTTATGTCTTTTTTGGTCTCCTAAATGGATCCCCTATTTGCTTATAAGTTTACAAGAGAGGAGAGCCATGGTAATTTTTCTAGAAATAATATTTCAACAAATAGTGGCCTCTGAAACTGTCTTCATTTCTCCTTAATCCTAAAACCTTCCACCTCAGGTCCCAAAAGAGTTGTAAGGTTAGCAAAAAGGGGAGAAATGTAGCCTTCTGAATTCATGTATATAATGAGAGCACTCCTATGCATTGGCATTCTCCTGCCTCTCTCCTTTAGTTTAATGTCTCAAGCCCATCTCCTTCCCCTTAATGACTGCTATCCCTTTGGTACCTAACATGTAACAGATATGATTTGCTCCCCAATGTTTGTAACAATGTCCACAATAGCCAAAATATGGAAAGAGCCTAGAGGTCCTTTGACAGGTGAATGGAGAAAGCCAGATAAATAGATAAAGCCAACCAGGTGACCCAGGGATGGAAATTTTATCTATCAATGTTACCCAATTCTTTGAACTCCTTTCAAGTTATTTAACACAAATTACAATGATCTATTATCAAAATTATTTTAATTATATATATTAGCTGAACATCCTTTAATTTTGTTCAAAGTAAAAAATTAGATGTTATCTGCCTGGCAAAATATGCATTACCCAGTTAACAGAATAATTGACTTTTTCAACAGCTACAATGATATTTGGAATTATTCCTGTATTTAATGCCTTGGAGACTTTAGTACCTGAAACTGTGCACATATTAAGATTCAGAATAAGTGAGAAGTATATATTTCTTGAGTAAAGACAAGGCAAGGCCATGGTGAAAGGGGACTCCTTAACTACATATTCTTTCTCAGGCAGTTCAGATTAAGGAAAGAATACATATGGAAGTTGAGGATCTTCAAATGAATTCCCTTGAAATTATCATTGCCTTCTTATCTACTGAAAAATCTTCATGGTACAGGCCACAATTTTAAGACCATTACTATATAGCATTTAATACATTCCTGTGTTTGCTGAGTACTCCAAAATGAGTAAACGAATGTTTATGTTTATTAGAACTGTGGAATGAAAGTGCTACTACTAGAATCCTTGGGTTGGTGAGTCATCATCCTCAAGGGGTGTTGAAGATACCCCACCTTCATCCCAAACTGATGAGAATACCATTGTTTTTAAGGATACTGTTTTTTAGTTAACTCTTTTTAGATATCTTGCTTCCCATACTTATACTTAGCATCTTCCATTTTCAAGATAATCTCTCACTGAAAAATCTATAGTTTTAGGGGTGCTTGAGTGGCTCAGTTGGTTAGGCACCCAACTCTTTTTTTTTTAAAGATTTTTAAAATTTTTATTTATTTATGAAAGTCACAGAGAGAGAGAGAGAGAGAGAGGCAGAGACACAGGCAGAGGGTGAAGCAGGCTCCATGCACCGGGAGCCCGACGTGGGACTCGATCTCAGGTCTCCAGGATCACGCCCTGGCCCAAAGGCAGGCGACAAACCGCTGCGCCACCCAGGGATCCCTAGGCACCCAACTCTTGATTTCAGCTCAGATCATGATCTCCAGGGTCAAGGGATTGAGCCCTGCATCAGGATCCATGCTGGGTGTGGAGCCTGCTTAAATTTCTCTTTCCCTCTGTCTCTGATCTTCCCCCTGCTTATGCTCTCTCTATCTCTTTCTTTCTCTCTAAAAAAAAAGAAAATATCTATAGTTTTATAGTCTTATTATTTATTGTTTTAAACATAGTGACACTCTAAGTTGTACTTTTTTGGGGGGGAGGAATCTCTGTGCCCACCATAGGGCTTGAACTTATGACCCTGAGATCAAGAATTGCATGCCCTACTGACTGAGCAACCAAGGCATCTCAAGTTGTACTATCTTTACAGGCAGATGTAGCTGAAGAGATTAAATTTGTGCCTATTTGCATATTTAACTAATATCCATTGTCTTCATAAGCATATTAATACTCCTTATTTTTTAAATGTTCAGTTCTTTATCAAGACCTCCTTGTTACTTTTTCAGCTATTCTGAGCTTTTTAAGTAGGTGCTTATAAATGTTTTTATTTTTTAAACATTGATTATTGTAGTGGACTGAATGGTTGCCCTCAAAATGATCTAAGCCCCTAAGCCCCAGAATCTATGAAAGTTATTTTATTTGGGAAAAAAAAAAAGGGATCAGGGATCCCTGGATGGCTCAGTGGTTTAGCGCCTCCCATCGGCCCAGGGCGTGATCCTGGAGTCCCAGGATCAAGTCCCAAGTCAGGCTCCCTGCATGGAGACTGCCTCTCCCTCTGCCTGTGCCTCTGCCTCTCTCTCTGTGTGTGTCTCATGAATAAATAAATAAAATATTTTTTAAAAAAAGAAAGAGAAAAAGAAGAAAAGTGAGTCTTTGTAGATGTAATTAAGTTAGGGACCTCAAAATGAGGAGATCATCCTGGATTATCTGGGCGGTCCCTAAGAGCCATCACATGTGTCTTATAAGAAATAAGCAAGGGAAAATAACACAGGTACACAGAAAAGACATGTAGAGGAGAAAGCAACATGAAGATGGAGCAGAGAAAGATGCAACCATAAGCCAAGAATTGGCAGTAACTGCCAGGAGCTGCAAGGAATTATCTATCCCTTGGAGCCTTCAGAGGAGAGTGTGCCTTGCTGACTCCTTGATCTTAGACTTCTGGCCTCTTAAAACGTAAAAGAATAAATTGCTATTCTTTTATGCCACCACGTTTGTGATAGTATGTTACAGCATCCACGGGAAACTAATACAATTATTAATGTTCTTCAAGTCCATAGTATTTTTGAGGATGTGGCCCCAATCACTATTAAGCATCTGGCTTCTTTGTTAGCTGGCTTGAATTCGGTTTGTTTATCATGGAGGAGTAGGTCATTTGTGTTAATTACTTGCCCAACCAGTCGTTTTGCTTTATTGATTTTTTAAATAAATAAGGACACATATTTTTGGCCACAGGAGAAAAATCAGGCATAGATAATAATCATAGCCTTTGAATGTTACTCAACAGGAAGGGCTTAGTCTGTGGGAATGCAGACTAAAATTGGTAAATAACCAGTCCAGACCAAACATGAACTGTATCAACAATTATAAGGCAAATAAATAATTCAGTCTTAGTATTGAACAATTCAGTTGAAGGAGGAGTCAGTTAAGTCTCTTAGTTGCCTGACCATTTAGTTGATTGAAGAGCCACTAAATGTGTGAGATGAACATATATGCTCAGCAAGTGTCTTACTTATAATATGTACTTAAATTTTATGTTATTATCATTACCATCAATTATCTTGTGACCTTGAGTTGACATAGTTACCTTTTAAGAGCTATGAAGAGACTGTTACAGACTGTGCACACTGCCACCTTGAAAGTGTCCTTGCCAACAAGCACTTATAATTGAGGTGGAAAGACAAGGTATATGAACTGTGACTATAAAGTAATTAATATTTGCTTTTAAAAACCAGCAGTTGAAAAAAAAACAGCAGTTGTATATGCAAATGCATATTATCCCTTCCAAATTGGTCACTTTAGGAAACTTATATTATTCTCACAAAACTGCCATTGCTTAAGAATGATTTTGGTACTCCTTCATTGAGATTGTCTCCAGCGCTTGCAGCAAGTTGCTTAGAATCTAGTTTGGAATGGCAGGTCTTTCTTTATCCTTTGAGCAGCTTTATCATTTAGGACCAAGTTCAAGTTTTCTAGGGCGACTTCTTTGAAGTAGAACACATGTGCATGCATGCACTTGTATTTGTTTTCTTTTTAAAATATTTTATTTATTATTTATTGGAGACACAGAGAGAAGCAAAGACATAGCCAGAGGGAGAAGCAAGCTCTCTGTGGGAGACTTGATCCCAGGACCCCAGGATCACGACCTGAGCCAAAGGCAGACACTCAACCACTGAGCCACCCAGATGCCCCATGTATTTGTTTGTATGTATTGTATATGTATTTGTTTTCTAAAAACAAATTTGTTTCATTACTTTATAGGCACACCCCATATAACATCAGCTTTGAAATGGAACATTTTGAATCTTCTAGTTTCATCCCCCCCTTACCCCTCATCCCCTCTCATGGGATCCTAACCTCCCATAAGTCTGATGAAAAGAGCTGATTACTTTGTAAGGCACACTGTTCCATTGTTACCCATTATATTATTAGAGAAACCTCCAATAGTTAAATGAGACAAAATGTGGTCATGTGCCCAATTTAATACATTGAACATAGTACATGATAAATGTTT
The DNA here is from genome assembly GCF_905146905.1 of Nyctereutes procyonoides. Lineage (NCBI taxonomy): Eukaryota > Metazoa > Chordata > Mammalia > Carnivora > Canidae > Nyctereutes > Nyctereutes procyonoides. The sequence continues at coordinate 56,952,199 of NW_026575125.1, read as the reverse complement.
ATAATTAACCCATGTAGTCCTCAAATGTACTTCCCACAAACTCTACCTCCTGGAGAAGCACAGGTTAATTCTTAATTCTTCTTCTTATGACAAAGCTTCAAATATTTTAAAATATATTTACTTAATGTTGCCCTAAAACATCTCTTCTGCAGGCTAAGCATCCTCAGGTCCTCTGTCATCCTCACATATCAGAATTTTGAGACAGGATATGATTGAAATAGTACTGGTTAGTGTATGATATGGGAGAAATGAGTGGTACGGAGAGCTAGTAAGATATTCCATAAATGAGATATCCATAGGCCAGAATGATCTTGAGAAGATTTTATGATGGAGCTAGAACTTACACTGGGCTTTAAAATTCAAGTAAGGGATCCCTGGGTGGCACAGCGGTTTGGCGCCTGCCTTTGACCCAGGGCGTGATCCTGGAGACCCAGGATCGAATCCCACGTCAGGCTCCTGGTGCATGGAGCCTGCATTTCCCTCTGCCTATGTCTCTGCCTCTCTCTCTCTCTCTCTGTGTGTGACTATCATAAATAAATAAAAAAAAATAAAATAAAATAAAATAAAATTCAAGTAATATTTGGACAGATTGAAAACAGAACGGCTTATAGCTCTTAAGTGAAGTGAAGGGGCTTTTGACTAAGTCCCATATAGTGATGAGTATGCATATTATTTGTTCTATCTGCCTAGAAACAAGGGACTTTTTAAGGGGTGTGGGGGAAATATTAGTAGATAAAATTGAAGATGATGTCACCCTTTAAAGCTGGGCCCTTTAGCTAGCAGCTGTAGCAGTCCAGGGTGGCTAGGAAGAGAATCAATGGTTTCTGGTAGAGCAGAACTTCTAGCTTTGGGAAAGAAGATGTTAATTACAATGGGTGCTAATTGTTTCTATTTGAAAATTCTTGTAGCAGGTTTTCTGAAAACACTTGTGTTAAGGAAGGATTAGGTGAGCAACTAAATTGCTGCCAGTAAAGCATCTACTACTTATGTGAAAAGACTCAGCTGCATAATGAAATGAGCTTGGTGCCTCTTCTGTTATATCATTCTTGGGAGCTGATATTAGAAGTGTTTTGAGAGAGGTTACAATTAGGGCTTAGGAGGTTTGATGTAAAGGTTCTTTTTCCCACTTTGGATTTTTATTATGTATTTTTAGGGCAAATTGTAACTCACTTTTAGAAGGAAAGGCTCAGTTTTTGTCAGTTGTCAAATAAATGCATTGTCCACTTGAATTCTTGAATTACATTACCAATGTGTTTGTGTGATGTTGGAATAGCACTGTGTATACTGGAAACAGTAGAGCTTGATTCACTTGTTACTTGAATGGCTATATAGGCACATACCCTTAGCATCTTCACTTTCCTTTTTTCTCACTGTCTCCATTCTCCATCCCTCGCCAATACAACTTAAGCTCTTAATCTATATCTGTTGCATGCCAACATGCTTTTTTTTGTAGGAACAGTACTTTTGTTTTTATTTTTGATCCATGTGTATCTTCACAGGAAATGGTCCATTTCTTGAAGCAGGGAAAGAAGGCATAGCATATCAGTGGTAGTGGTAGAGCAAGGACTTCTGTTGGCCTCTATTTTACACTAGAGGGAAAATTATAATTCCATCATCCTTATTTAGCATGGCTTCTACTTCTCTATGTAGCTCCTCCCCCTCAGCACCAATTACTGAGTAATGGACATAGTGGATAATTACATAAGGTCAAATTTAGCAATCCTAGTTCCTGTGGCTAGCGAGCATTTAAGCACTTAATATTTAACAAGTGATATATGTAGATGACCATTAATTATCTTTGCAAATAGCTGCTTTGATGAGGTTTGTTTTGTTGTTTGGTTGTTTGTCTATCCATTGCTATGTCCACCAAACACTGAGCAATCAGGGCAAGCCCTGGCCCCCTTTTAAAGCATTCATGTCCAACTGGTTTTGCTGAAAAAATGGTGGTAGGTGTATTACTAGATACAGATAAGGTAATATTCCAGTCTCTTACGTTTCTATTCCTTCCTACCTCACCTTGTACCTAGGAAGCATTATAAAAACGCTTATTGAGGGCACCTGGGTGACTCAGTTGGTTAAGAGCATGACTCTTGATTTCAGCCCAGGTCATGATCTCAAGAGTCATGAGATCAAGCCCCAAGTCAGGCTTCATGGTGGGTGGCCTGCTTAAGATTCTCTCTCTCTCTCTCTCTCTCTCTCTCTCTCTCTCTCTCTCTCCCTCTTCCTCTGCCTCCCACTCCCTCTCTAAAAGAAAATGCTTATTGAATTATTGAATTCAATCAGAGATCTAATAACTATCAAATCAGCAGCAGTACCTCTTCTGAAATGTTTTGTTGGAGTTATGATAGAATTACAGCCAAAAGTATAGAGGAGGTCTGCTATTTTGGTTTAGATGAGTAACCAAGGTGCCTTATCTCACTTAAAAAGAAATCAGACAGGCCATCTGTGGACTAGAAATCTCCTCAGCCTCTCCTCCCTAGCCCCCCTGTATTAGGTGTTCATGAGGCTCGCCAGGGGAGTTGAGGAGGTTTACTGCAAGCAACTATTCTTTTTTCTCTTGAGGTAAATGGTGTGGGGAGGAAGGAGGCTTAAGACGTGGTGGGAAGCACTGAAACCCCAAACAGGACACATTAGTTTTGGAAGCTTTAATTAATGATAAAAATTTGAATCTTAGGTTAGGCAATGACAAATGCTATAGAGTTATAAACAGAAGGCTCACCCAAGTGATGTGGCCCAAAGAAGAGCCAAGCTGGGATAGTTTTCTTAAGTCTTTAGGAGAGGATCTGAAGGGTCATTCTCAAGTAGGCATTGAGTACCTACCATGTGCAAAGTTCTGTGGGGAATGCACAGATAAACAGAATCCCATGCCCTTGCCACCACCTAGTTTTGAGTTTAATTAGATTAATAAAGAACAATGCAAGGGAAATTATGTTAACTGTTCTAAACGGTATAAGGTGCTGAGAAGTGATAAGAATGATCTGTAAATAACTGTGACTAAGATTATCACAGGGTAGGGAATACATGTTTCCCCTCCCCAGGATAATTGTTTTTAATAGCAACTGGACTTAATTAATAGTGACAATAGACTGCACTCCTTTGAGAAAAGAAGGATAATTTATATCTTAAGTAAGAATTGAACAAGTTACTAGAATTTTGCCACAAAACTATACAGAAGAATTAAAATTATATATGTTTATTCTTATAGATATTTATAGTTTTTCATTAGACTTTTACTATTCCATGTTCTCTTTACACAATAATGATATACAACGATGATACTAAATGATATGTGAGAACGTTGTTTTCTTTAAATTTGGGTATGATAGGATGCAGGTTGATGGGGAGAGTTCTTCAGTTATGGAATAACTGAGAATTTAAGGTAGAGCCTCAAAAATCCAACAACTTAAAGAAAAGCAGGGACCCTGGAGCAGAGCAAAAGCTGTGTACACTGTCTGGAGCTTTCAAAAGACATTCATGCATCATTGTCATGTTTTGTTAATAGCACCTATCCAAGGTGTTAAAAATTCATTGGCAAATTGGAAGTGACTGGTTCACATATATAGAAATCTTCATTGGGAGCATAATAAAATGTTAATTAAATTTAAAACTTGCTTTGAAAAACAAATTTAATGTAAATTTTCCCCTCTTTGATTCTATTGTTTTTCTTTTTTCTTTTTTAATTTATTTTTTAAAACGACTTTATTTATTTATTTATTTATTCATGAGAGATACAGAGAGAGAGGCAGAGACTAGGCAAAGGGAGAAGCAGACCCCCTGCAGGGAGCCCAATGTGGAACTCAGTCCCCAGACTCCCAGATCATGCCCTGAACCAAAGGCAGATGCTCAACTGCTGAGCACCCAGGTGTCCCAATTTTTTATTTTATTTTAATTGCAGTATAGCTAACTGTTATATTAGTTTTAGTGTGCAATGTAGTGATTCAACAATTCCATACATCACCCAGTGCCCATCATGACAAGTGCCCTCCTTAATCCTCATCACTTATTTCACACATCTCCCATTCCACCTCCCCTCTGGTAGCCATCAGTTTGTTCTCCATAGTTAAGAGTCTGTTTCTTGGTTTGTCTGTCTCTTTTTTTCCCTTTGCTCATTTGTTTTGTTTCTTAAATTCCACAGATGAGTGGAATCATATGTTATTTGTCTCTGACTGACTTATTTCACTTAGCATTATACTTTCTGTCTCCATCCATGTTGCAAATGGCAAGATTTCATTCTTTTTATAACTGAATAATATACTATTATATACCACATCTTCTTTATTCATTCATCTATTGATGGACACTTGGGCTGCTTCCATAACTTGGCTATTGTAAATAATGCTGCTATAAACATAAGAGTGCTTCCTTTTTTTGAGTATTATTTTTATTGAAATATGCTTAACACTCAATGTTACATTAGTTTCAGGTGAATGGAATTGTTTTCTTAATTTTATTTTTGGATTGTTCATTGCAAGTGCATAAAAATACAACTGACTTTTTGGTATATTTGTCTTTGTCCTGCAATGTTATTGAACCCATTTATTAGTCCTCATATTTTTAGGGGTTACTTAGGATTATATGTATAATATGACGTATGTGTTATCTATGAATAAAGATAGCTTTATTTCTTCCTTTCCAGTCTAAATATGTTTATTTTTTCCTTGCCTGGTTCATCTGGATAGAAATATCAATATAATGTTTAATTAAATTGGTGTAAGTGGACATTATTGTCTTGTTCCTGATCTTAGGGGGAATACATTTAGTCTTTTATTAACTATGGGTTTTTTTGTAGATGCTCTTTTTCAAGTTGAGGAAATTTTATTCACTCCTAATTTGTTGAGTATTTTTATCATAAAATGGGAGTAGACTTTGTCAGATACTTTTCCTGCATCTATAGATATCATCGTTTGGTTTGAACATTCTTCTGTTAATATGGTATATTGCATTGGTTGATTTTAGGAGGTTATATCAACCTTACATTCCTAGAATAAATTCCACTTGGTCATGGTATATAATTCTCATATGTTGCTGACATCAGGTTGCTAGTATTTTTTTTTGGTTTGCTAGTATTTTGTTGAAGATTTTTATGTCTATATTCATAAGAGATATTCAGACCAGTTATTTTTTAAATTTCTCTCAATTTGAGTTTGTCTCATCTATTTCTAATGATTAGGTACAGATTATGTATTTTTGGCAAGATTACCTCAGAAGTGATATTTTGTCTTTCTCAATGTATCATGTCGGAAGATACATAATGCCAATTTGTGTTATTACTAGTGATATTAATTTTCATCATATAAGTTTTTCTAAAATGGGTCAAGATGAGCAGTACTTGAAGATCATAAGAGCAACGATATAGCTGCAGAAATAGAAATTAGCCAACCTCTCTTTCACCTTTGGGGGGCCAAGGGTAGCCAGCTATTAAAAACGGTTTTCCAAGTTGCTGGTTGCTGCTGTTTTGTCATATTCAAATGCCTGGGGACAGTCATGATGAGTGTACCAACTTTATGGAGTACTTAGTATAACTTTGGACAATGTAGCATAAAGAATAAGAGCTCTGGAATCTGGTTGATTGTGTCTAAATTTCACCTCTGTAATTTGTATTTTGTGACCATGGGTAAATTAATTAGCTTCACTAAGATTTAATTTTCTGGCTTGTGAAAGGGGCTAATAATAGTATGTACTTTGTACAGATTTTGTGAAGAATAAAGGAAATAATGTTCAGTGGTTTTTTTTATGTTCAGTGTTTAGTTTGTAATGAACACACAAATGTTAGCTGTTGATGATATGAAGGTAAATTTATAGCATCTGGCCTACATGCCAATAAAAATAAGCCCATTTTATCTTGCAAATAAATGTCAGATTTCTGTACCCCTCCTGGTCCTAAGTCTTTCAGTTCCCATCTCTCTCAAGCTTTTATTACATTCTGAAAGTACGCATGCTTATCTTTTATAAAACACCTTTAAAAAGCAGCATCTGGAATTTAAAGAGGTCAAGCATTTTAAGGAAACCCACAAGAAAATACATAATGAGGCACAAAGATGACTTATGACTAATTTTCTATCACTCTAAATTTTATTAACATATTGTTTTGTTTTTCATTTTCTTCTGTGGTTGCCTCCCACTATTGTCTTTTTAACACCTCCACAAAGGAGGGAGTGAAGCAGAAATAATAGGGAAAAAAATGAATAAGTCAGTCCTGCTACTTTGGTAATAGAAAGGAAAGAAGGTTGAAAACTAATGAGTTAAATGGGGTTTTGATGTAGTTTTCATTATTAACTTTCTCTTTGTCCCCTAACATCTTAAGATATTGAGAGTTAATTGTCTCTTGGAGTAACAGAAAAATAGGAAGTGCTAAAGGACCTCATCATAAAGACAAAGTACTTTTTTTTCCTTTCAAGAAACCCTGACCCAAAATAAGTAAAAGTAAAAAAAGCAACCTATTTTAGTTATAACTTTTTTCTAGATTTATTGAGTTATAATTGACATATGACATTGTGTAAGTTTAAGGTGTACAATATGATGATTTGATATACATATATATTGCAAAATGATTGCTACAATAAGGTTAAGAACATATTCATCACCTCACATAATTACCGTTTCTTTAATGTGGTGAGAACATTTAAGATCTATCTCCTAGAAACTTTCAAGTACATACTACAGTATTGTTAACTATAATTTACATGATGTACATTAGATCTCCAGAACTTATTCATCTTATGACACTGTTTGTACCTTTGACAAACAGCTCCCTATTTTCCTCACCCCACAGCCCCTAGAAACCACCATTCTACTCTGTTTCTATTAATTTGGGGTTCTTTTTAGATTCCACATATAAGTGACTCATAAAACCTATACAAGAACAAACTCATCTACCGGTTTTTAAAAATTTAGAATGAGAATCAATTAAATATCACAAATAATTTAAATGTTATTCACTTTCATATCATGGCCAATAAAAGATGAAAAAGAAGAAAGGAGTAGGAGAGAAAGAAGGTAATTACTGTTAGGAAAGGAATGGAGGGGGTATAGGAAGAGAAGGCAGAAAAGGGTCCTTCTTTTAAAAAGCAAACAGTTGTTTTCTAATAGAGCACTGAGATTGAAGGTTAATATTCCTACTGTGTAAGATCACTTAGGACTAAAGAAATTAAGGCTACTATTAGGAAAGTGGAGTTGTAGAAAATATTAAACGAGTAAGATTGTGTACCTAAAAAAGAAAACAGTGAAAGAAGTGGCATAATTTCTGTCTTTATATATCTCAAAGGCTTACAAGAAAGAGGAATTAGATTTATATTGCAGAAGCTATATGGGGAAAAAAGTTTGTTTCAACATAGGTGAGCATGGAATGGGGTGACTACTTTTAGGAGGCAGTAAGAGTACTCTTCATTGGAGGGGCTTTGGCATCAAATGAAGCTTCTTCAGTTTAGGTGACTTTTAAGGTCTTCCTGACCCTGTGGTATTGGGGGTTACTAAAGTAATTTGGTGTGTTATTTTTCATTATTCATAGAAGATTGTGTGGAAAGCTTGTATTGCCTTAATTTTCTGGAAGGTAGACCGTGATGTTTTATGAACTATGTGATGTGATGACTAGCATAGTGTGGGGCTTCTTCAATAGGAACTAATGGTGTAAGACTTAGGCGACAGCATTGATGTTACTGTAAATGTCCACTCTGTAAGTCCATTTGTAATGACTAAAATAAGAAACAAAATAAAAATAGCAAACTCAAGGTATTGAAATTCTGTTTAGCTTTCTATTCCCAACACTAGATATTTGTTTCATTGTGGGCCTTTGCCTAAATTATAAGTTTAACTAAATAAAAACATCTCTGAATCTCTCAAGTTCTTTTATTTCACAGCAGCGGACAACCCTCAGTTTGTTCTCTATTGTTAAGAGTCTCTTATAGTTTGCTTCCCTATTCTTTTTTTTAAGATTTATTTATTTATTTATGAGAGAGAGAGAGAGAGAGAGAGAGAGAGGCAGAGACACACACAGGAGGAGGGAGAAGCAGGCTCCATGCCGGGAGCCCGACGTGGGACTCGATCCCGAGACTCCAGGATCGCACCCTGGGCCAAAGGCAGGCGCTAAACCGCTGAGCCACCCAGGGATCCCCATTCCCTCTTCTAATAGTACAAATAAAAACAGAATAGGATGAATAAGAATCAATAATTTAAATGGAGAAATCATATTTCAAATTGGACTTTAAAGGGTATAAAATGCATTGTGTAAGAAATCTGTACAAAGTATGTTTTAATATGTTAATGTTCACATATTTTATTACATTGTCATTTAAGTTGTTGGAAAGAGTTTAATAGGTCCACAGCAGATGCTATTCTATCTTATTCTATCTTAATATCTTATGCTATTCTATCTATTAGTTTAATAGGTCCACAGCAGATGCTATTCTATCTTATTCTATCTTTTGCCAAGTCCTCAACTGTTGGGAAAAGGAGTTACTTGTAATATGGATGTTTTGCTGTCACCGCTTTAAATAAAAGTAAGAAAAATAAGTATAACTCATTCAGGAAATACATGTTCACTGGTGAAGTTTTAAATAAAGTCATATCAAGTGAAGTAGGATGCACTTAAGCTGGAGGATCTTCAATAATCATTAAAATGTTAATCTAGCTTTTAAAAGCAATGCTTTTATCTCTAAGTATAAAGAGGGTGTTTGCTTATTCATTACCTATTCATTCTAAATAGAATAAATCATTTGGGAGTTAAGAAAGCAAGAACTCATCTTTTCTAATCTATAAAGAAAAACAAATTAGCTACAGAAGCCAGTATTTTAGTTTCTTTTCATATGGACTGGGCTGGAATTTCTTTAAAAATTAGATTTGTAAGATTCAGACATATGTTCACTTAATTTAACACATAGGTAATTTTACTCTAGGTGAAAATGAGCCTAAACGCTCATTATTTTTGGTGAGAAACAATCAGCAAAATGAAAAGGCAACTTATGGAATGAAAGAAAATATTTGCAAATCATGTACTTGATAAGGGATTAATATCCAAAATAGATAAGGAACTCACACAACTCAATAGTAAGCAAAATAAAAACCAAACCAAATCCAATTAAATAGTAGACAGAAGAACTAAACAGACATTTTTCTAAAGAATATATATAAATGGCCAACAGGTACATGAAAAGGTGCTCAACATAATTAATCATTAGAGAAATGCACATCAAAACCATGATGAGTTATGACTTCACACTTGTTAGGGTGGTTATGAATCAAAAAGATAAAAGATAACAAGGGTTGTCAAAGATATGGGAAAAGGATACCCATGTGCACTGTTGGGGGGAAAGTAAATTGGTTCAGTCACTCTGGAAAACAGTATGGAGGTTCCCCCCAAAATTAAAACTAGGACTACTCTATGATCCAGCAATCTCACTTCTTGATGGATATTCAAAAAAAAAAAAAAAAAAACAACCACACCAAAATCAAGGTCTTGAAGAGATATTTGCATTCCCATGTTCATTGCAGCATTATTCACAATAGGCAAGATATGAAAACAACCTAAGTGTCAACAGAAGAATGGATAAAGATGTGAGGGGGTGTGTGTGTGTGTGTGTGTGTGTGTGTGTGTGTGTGTATTATTCAGCCATAAGACAGAAGGAAATCCTGCCGTTTGGAACAACATGGGTAGATCTTGAAGGTATTCTGCTAAGTGAAATAAGTCAGACAAAAACAAATGCTATCTGAGATCACTTACATTTGGAATCTAAAAAAGTCGAACTCGTGGAAACAGAGTAGAATGGTGGTTGCCGAGATCTGGAGGGTGAGGGAAATCGGGAGATGCTAGTGAAAGAGTAATGTCAATTATCTCTCAATAAAGCTGAAGAAAAATGTTAAATAAATAAATTTTAAAAGGAAACCAGAGGTTGTTGCAAGCTGAGGTAGTTGAAGAAGACTTTTTTTTTAAGATTTTATTTATTTATTCATGAGAGACATAGAGAGAGAGGCACAGACACAGGCAGAGGGAGAAGCAGGATCCATGCAGGGACCCTGACATGGGACTTGATCCTGGGTCTCCAGGATCACACCCTGGGCTGAAGGTGGCGCTAAACCGCTGAGCCACCTGGGCTGCCTGAAGAAAACTTCAAAAATGTAGAACTTGAACAAGATAGTGAAAAACCAGAATTCACGGAAAATAATATAATTCCCTGTTTGATTAATGATGGTGTTAAGATGCAGAGACAGAAATGGGAATATTGTTGTATGGGGGAGCCAATAATGCAATAGTTTGTTTAAGGGACAATAATTTATATTAGGGAATAGTGGCAGAGGATGTTAGGTTCAGATCATGAAGTGCCTTAATACCAAGCTAGGGAACCACTGATGGTTTTTGAGTAGGGAGATAAGGGCATATGCAAAAAGGATGTTTTTCTAGAGAGTGTTTTGCCTGGTGGCTCAGTGGTTTGGCATTTGCCTGCAGCGCAGGGCTTGATCATGGAGTCCCACATTGGGCTCCTTGCATGGAGCCTGCTTCTCCCTCTGCCCGAGTCTCTGCCTCTCTCTCTCTGTCTCTCTCTCTCTCTCTCTCTCATGAATAAATAAAATCTTTTAAAAAAAGAGAGAGAGAGACTGTTTTTGCCAGCAGTGTGGAAAATGTTTTGGAGGCAGAGAGAGCAGCTAGAAAGCTCTTACTCTAACCCAACAGTGAGAGAATAAGGGCCTAGCATAGGGTGCTATTAGCATTGCAAAAAGATGCACTAGAGATTAGATTTGGTGACTCCTATAGATTCAGGGACCAGGAATGGCTCCTAGTTGCTCAGGTTTGAAACCCTAAAAGGTGACTTTGACAGAAATAAGAGAGTGGTTTTAAGTCCAGACATTTTCCAGTGATCCTGAAAGGATTTATTTTTGTTAGCTTTGATACATAAAATAGATAATCATTCCATTTGATGATGAAGCTGAAAATTAATCTTAAAATGTAAAATATAAGTCACTATTTTAATTATATATCTACATGTCTTCTAAAAATACACTCTGCATCTGAGTTGTAAAGAATGTGTATTAAGGTTGAATCAAACAAGTATGTATTTTTAATAGAAATATTAACTAAATTTAGTCTTCTTGATTAGTGATTCAAATCAACAAAATTTATTCCACTAATGCAGATTTTTGTGCCCTCTGTGGGGGAGGGGGTTTCTGGAAGGGCAAGGTGGTTTATTGACAGCAGGGACTGGAACATTGCCAAGCCAGTCCCAGAGCTCAGCCCACTTTGTCTAGAAATTAAAGCCAATAGAAAGTTCCCTGAGGCTCCATGACAACACAAAAATGTATGGGGTGTCCTTTCTGAACCAACACGGAGTTAAAAAGCAAGAAGCCAATTATATTCAATCTCACATTGTTCTGTAATTGTTTCTTGTAATTATATATTCAGTCATGTATTGTTGGCTAATTGGTTTGTGTCAATTACATATCTTCCTTCTTTTATTGTCAAATTGTTTCACATGCATCAGACACAGTATTCCTAAGTAAACTGGAAGCTCCCCAGGGACAGGGACTATGCTTCTCTTTTGTTCCCTCCCATGAATAGCATGATATCTGGCACATGGCTAAGTGTTGAGGTAGAATAAGATATATTAGAATATTTGTCTGGATCCATAGTACTATTGTGTACTTCTCTAACATTTTAGATTTCACAACAGTACTGTAAATGTTAACTTTATGCCAGCAAGATGATTTTATATTACTATTACAGTTATTCCCAGTGATGTTTGTATACAATCATGCAGACACAAAGTAGAAAGTAGAAATATATACTTATTTGTAAAATGAGAGGATCTGACTGATTAATGATCTGTTCTTGGCTTTTCCACTCAGGCCTGCTAGTTAAATTCACTGAGCTCAGAATTTCCCTATCTGCAAAATAGGACAAGAATTCCTACCTTGGCAACTGGTTGTGATGATTAAATACATAACAGGTAAATATCCTGGCAGTACCGGTTCCTGGGAGTGAGAACAGGTAACCCATTGCCCATTTTGTTGAGATGTGCTACAGCAATGACAATAAATCCCTTTTTGACAAATCTATTCAGGAATTCTTGTTCTGAGTAGTGATATCTATGACCAACACTAAGGTACTGTTAAACTCTAAAATGCTGTGATTATCATTTTCATGATCCCTCTTCATGTACATTGCCATTTATGGTAAATAAATGTTTTCGCAGCTCTTATCTCATTTGACCTTCACAACAGAAATGTGTTAAAAGCATTAATTTCTTTATTGAGTCAATTTCTTTATTGAGTACTGGTGATGTTGACAATGTATCAGTGAAAATAGAGATGATACAGATTAAAATTCCTGCTGTCATGGAACTCACATTCTGGTGGATTGATCTCTGAGTGCAGAAATCTGGCTACTAGTTCTGATGTAATTATTAATTCATTAGTTGTAAGAGAAGTATGTGTATGTGTTTATATTCATATATTGCATGTGTTCTTATCTAAATGCTTTCAGAGGACATTTACTGTTTCAAATAGATTATTGTCTCCAATAGAATACTGATTTAATCCCACCTAAATTTTACAAAATTTGTCTTTAGAATGTATGGATTTTCTCAGGTCTCTGTTTGGTGACGTCTTTGGGCAGCCCTTGATGCCTTGTCTCAAGGAGGGACCTAAGGACAATTATTCAGTGTGTTTTTCTCCAGCATGTTATTTTATATATCTGCCTTTCATTTTGCTTTTTGTTTTGTTTCAATTTTGAACTTAATGAAAAGTAATGTAGAGGCTCTGTATTATTTGCTTTCTGTCTTTTTGCTTAATTAAGGCTGTGCCATCTAATTATTGCAACTCCTTAAAGATTCTCAATTGAATAAAATAATTATTTTCTAAGTGTTTTCTTACCTCTCTTCTTTATTTTCACATCCTCCCTAGGAATTTTGGGCCTGTTATTATGATTGCTGTTTGACAGCAGGAGAAACTAAGGTATAAAGAAAGTAAATACTCTCTAGGATTAAAAAGCAGTAAATGTTACTCATCGACTTGTGCTTTGTTCACTATAGCAGTTTCCCCCAACTCAGCCAGCCAGTGATCTATCACACCAAGAGAGAAGGCTGCAGTTGTTGCTGAACTTGGAGCCAAAAGACTTGGCCTCTGGACCTAGTTCTGCCTCTTTTATGACCTTGGACAAGCAGTTAAGCATTCTGGATGTCAATAAAATGGGATAAATGATGAGCTTTTCTAAAACTCTTTTTGGATACCTTTCTCTAATCTTCTCTTTGTTTTTTTTGCTTGTTTGTTTTTGTTTTTGTTTTTGTTTTTTCTCTCAGCTTTTCTTTCTTCGATTTCTTACCCTGCTGAGACTAGCTCTGTCTCTTGCAGTCCTGACTCTGATCTTTTTTTTTTAGAGAGAGAGAGAGAGTGCAAGCAGGGAGGGAGGGGCAGAGGGAGAAGGGGAGAGAGAATCTTAAGCAAGCTCCATGCCCAGTGCAGAGCTGGACACAGGGCTCAATCTCAGGACTCTGAGGTCATTACCTGAGCTGAAATCAAGTCAGATGCTTAACTTACTGAGCCACCCAGGTGCCCCTGACTCTGATCTTCTTTAGTCTGCCCCTAACCCTGTTGGTATCATATTGTCCTATGTCGTATTTAGTTGATCCATTTCTTGCATTATCCTTGAATTAACAGAAAGTGAGCCCAATTTGGCATCTTTACAAAGGATACAGTATCCTAAATCATCCCTTATCAAAAGAATATGAAATATTCTGCACAATGAGGATTAAAGATCCTAAATAACTGGGTAAAGATCTCTTACTTTAAGGAGCTAATGAATAAGTTTATTTAAATACATTTTTAAAAAGAGGCTATCAAGCTAAGGAAACTATTAAGTTGGTGTGTGGGGATGCAGGCATGTATGTGTACAATTTTAATTAAGTTTGAATGTTATTTGGATCTGGATATGTAAAGTGTATGTACCAAAGGAGTTATTGTTAGTGATTAATAGTGAGTAGAATAGCTTTTGAAATGTGTTAGTTACTGTTTACTAAGGCTGAATGCTAGAAATACTGATAGCATGAAACTCTACCTCCTAAGTACTCCCAAGGTCCAATTCTGCCTTCTGTCTAATTTTCACTAAATCATAGCATATTTTTCAGAACATTATAATTTAGATATCTGGTTGAAAGGAGAGGGATTAGTCAAACAGCATAAATGTTCTCTTTGAAGCTAGGTTTTTCCTTCTTTTATGTTCATATGAGAATATATTATATCACCCAAACCCCTCTTATTTTAAGATTTTTCTTGATGCCTGAAAACCAAGGGCAAGGAGCACACAGGCTTTCTTCCTTTATCACTTAGGAGTTTAGCATCCTGGGACCTTGTGGGAAATAAAAGAACTTTGTTACTGTGTTGTGGGGACCCAAGAAAGTGGGAAGCTGGCTATATGATGCTGCCTGTCTCTCCAAGTCTGGAGGAGGGTGGGTTCATTTAACTAGCCTATTCAGAGGCTAGGGATATGGCTAAGTAACACTACCTCACTTAGAGGAATGGATGACTTTTTCTGACAACATGTGAACTCAGTCTTACCCCTTGCTGCTAGTCTTTTCAATTTAGGCTCTGACTGCTACTACTTAAGGAATGAGCTACAAGTAAATACTTCAAGCCAGTGGAGGGTTTGGATTTGTCTATAAGATTATGCTAAATATGTGAATTGTAGTTTTAACACCAGACACAAAGGAATGCTATCAACAATGAGACCCTGAAATGGAGACAGCTTCTTCTACTTTAAGTAGGATGCTTTTTTTGCACACTTTTTATGGGAAGGAGCCAGTCCCACGTTGCATAGCCTACAGATAGTATATGGAGGGAAAGGGAAAATGAAAGGGGAAGTCATACTGAGAGATGACATTGGAAAGGTAAACAATGTAAGGCTTATCTTGGAAGATCTTGAATACTAGGCTGAGGAATCTAAAATTTATTGTTTATGTATACAGTTAGAGCAGATCTTGCTGTGATCTGGATTATAAGAGGGTAGAAGAGTGTATATAGCCTTGAGGTTTAAACAAACCTGCTTTGCATTCCTCTTTCTGATACTTACTATGGGATTTTTGCTATGTTGCTGCTTCTTTCATGTGCTTCACTTTTCTTTTTTGTAGAATATGGATAATAGTAATTTTTCTTACATAGTTATTAAGTGTTACAAATATTTTTTTTTATTTTTTTTATAAATTAATTTTTATTGGTGTTCAATTTACCAACATACAGAATAACACCCAGTGCTCATCCCGTCAAGTGTCCCCCTCCGTGCCCGTCACCCATTCACCCCCACCCCCCGCCCTCCTCCCCTTCCACCACCCCTAGTTCATTTCCCAGAGTTAGAAGTCTTTATGTTCTGTGTCCCTTTCTGATATCTCCCACACATTTCTTCTCCCTTCCCTTATATTGTTACAAATATTAAGTGAGAATATGTACATAAAGTTTAGTGCCTGACATGTAGGTACTCAACATGCTATTTACTCAACTATTTACTCCTAAATAGTACTATTAGGAGTAATCTTTGGACCTCACATTATAGCCCTTTGATTCCAGTTTGGTAAATAAGCTTTGGAAGAAGCAAATGAGGTTGGTCTCTGTTTAGGGACTATACAACTTCCAATTTTTTGAGCAGTTGATAACACAGAAAACAAGCCCAGAGAAGAAATGGATTGCCTAAACTGACATAATAATGTCAGAGCTAGGACTAGAACTCAGGTCTCCTAATGCTAAATTCAATGTCCTTTTAATTACATCTTAGTCCCCCTGAATATATCCTGCCAGCCCTTTCTGGTCTGCCAGGTCTCTGTGGAGAGGTCTACTGTTACCCTAATACTCCTCCAAACTGGAGCTTAGGTTACTTTTACTTTGATTTGTTTCTGCCAAGGCTATGGTAGACCATATTGAGTAGCTTTGAAAGTTACAGCTATATGAAAAAAAAAAGAAAGTTACAGCTATATGAATGGCACAAGAGTAAGCAAGAATAGTAATTTGCGTACTAATGTATATTATTTATGGTAAACCCACTAGAAAAAAACCCACACCTACATCTCTCCTCATTTTGTCCTTAAAATCTAGAATTTATTAAAAATTAATATAATCAAAAGATCTCTTATCATTGAGACAAGCTTTCATAATGGTAATTTTCTTTTTTTTCATAATGGTAATTTTCTTTTAAAAATCTTAATTTTGAAGAAATACAGTTTTCAAGTTGTACAAAGATGATTCATTTTATAAATTGCAATTATTATCTTATTCTGTCTAGAGAAAATATATTGAAATTTTCTTTGTTTCAAAAGTACTGAAGCAATGTTGATATATTTTCTTTCTTCCTCTTGATAGAGCCTACTTTCATGGAATTATTTTGTAATCCTATTTATTTTTTAATTTTTTAAGATTTATTTACTTATTCATGAGAGACACAGACTGAGAGAGAGAGCCAGAGACACAGGCAGAGGGAGAAGCAGGCTCCTCACAGGGAGCCCGATGAGGGACTGATCCGGATCCCGGGATCACGACTTGAGCTGAAGACAGGTGCCCAACTGCTGAGCCACCCAGGCGTCACTATTTTTTAACATTTTTATTTATATTCCAGTTAGTTAACATACAGTATAATATTTATTTTAGGTATACAATATAGTGATTCAACTCGCATACAAAACCCTGATGCTCATCACAGCAAGTGCACTGCTTAATCCCCATCACCTATTTAACCATCCCTCCACCCACACCCCCTCTGGTAACCATCAGTTTGCTCTCTATACACGAGTCTGGTTTTTAGTTTGATTTTCTCTCTCTAATTTTTCCCCTTTGCTCATTTGTTTTGTTTCCAAAATTCTATATATGAGTGAAATCATATGGTATTTGTCTTCCTCTGACACATTTCCCTCAGCATAATAATCTCTAGCTCCATCCAGGTCGTTGCAAATGGCAAGATTTCATTCTTTTTTTGTGGCAGAGTAATATTCTATTGAATGTATAAATAACAGCCTCTTTATCTTTTCATCAGTCAATTAAAACTTGGGCTGTTTCCTTAATTTGACTCGTATATAATGCTGCTATAAACATTGAGGTGCACATAGCCCTTTGAAATAGTGTTTTTCTATTTTTTGGATAAATACCTAGTAGTACAACGGCTGGGTCATGGAGTAGTTCTATTTTTAACTTTTTGAAGAACTTCCATACTGTTTTCCAGAATGGCTGCAGCAGTTTGCATCCCCACCAAGAGTGCAAAAGTGTTCCCTTTTCTCCACATACTCACCAACATATGCTTGACCTTATGTTGTTCATTTTAGCCATTCTGGCAGGTGTGACATGGCAGCTCATTGTAGTTTTGATTTGTATTTCCCTGATGCTGAGTGATGCTGAGCATTTTTCATGTCTCTATAGGCCATTTGAATGTCTTCTTTTTTTTTAAGATTTTATTTATTTATTCATGAGAGACACAGGCAGAGGGAGAAGTAGGCTCCATGCAGGGAGCCTGATGTGGGACTCCATCCCGGGTCTCCAGGAACACGCCCTGGGCTGAAGGCGGCGCTAAACCACTGAACCACCCGGGCTGCCCTGGATGTCTTCTTTGGAAAAATGTCTATTCATGTTTTTTTTTAAATTTTACTTATTTATGATAGTCACACAGAATGAGAGAGAGAGGCAGAGACATAGGCAGAGGGAGAAGCAGGCTCCATGCACCGGGAGCCTGACGTGGGATTCGATCCTGGGTCTCCAGGATCGCGCCCTGGGCCAAAGGCAGGGGCTAAACCGCTGCGCCACCGAGGGATCCCTATTCATGTTTTTTTAATTGGATAATTTGTTTCGGGGATGTTGAGTTTCATAAAGTTCTTTATATATATTGGATACTAACACTTTTTTAATAAATTAATTTTTATTCGTGTCCAATTTACCAACATACAGAATAACACCCAGTGCTCATCCCGTCAAGTGTCCCCCTCAGTGCCCGTCACCCATTCACCCCCACAACCCGCCCTCCTCCCCTTCCACCACCCCTAGTTCGTTTCCCAGAGTTAGGAGTCTTTATGTTCTGTCTCCCTTTCTGATATTTCCCACACATTTCTTCTCCCTTGCCTTTTATTCCCTTTCACTATTATTCATATTCCCCAAATGAGTGAGAACATACACTGTTTGTCCTTCTCCGATTGACTTACTTCACTCAGCATAATACCCTCCAGTTCCATCCACGTTGAAGCAAATGGTGGGTATTTGTCGTTTCTAATGGCAGAGTAATATTCCATTGTATACATAAACCACATCTTCTTTATCCATTCATCTTTCACTGGACACCGAGGCTCCTTCCACAGTTTGGCGACTGTGGACATGGCTGCTAGAAACATCGGGGTGCAGGTGTCCCAGCGTTTCATTGCATCTGAATCTTTGGGGTAAATCCCTAACAGTGCAATTGCTGGGTCGTAGGGCAGGTCTATTTTTAACTCTTTGAGGAACCTCCACACAGTTTTCCAGAGTGGCTGCACCAGTTCACATTCCCACCAGCAGTGGAAGAGTGTTCCATTTTCTCCGCATCCTCTCCAACATTTGTGGTTTCCTGCCTTGTTAATTTTCCCCATTCTCACTGGTGTGAGGTGGTATCTCATTGTGGTTTTGATTTGTATTTCCCTGATGGCAAGTGATGCAGAGCATTTTCTCATGTGCATGTTGGCCATGTCTATGTCTTCCTCTGTGAGATTTCTCTTCATGTCTTTTGCCCATTTCATGATTGGATTGTTTGTTTCTTTGCTGTTGAGTTTAATAAGTTCTTTATAGATCTTGGAAACTAGCCCTTTATCTGATATGTTATTTGCAAATATCTTCTCCATTCTTATCTTGATGAAGTCCCAATAGTTCATTTTTGCTTTTGTTCCTTTTGCTTTCGTGGATGTATCTTGCAAGAAGTTACTGTGGCTGAGTTCAAAAAGGGTGTTGCCTGTGTTCTCCTCTAGGATTTTGATGGAATCTTGTCTCACATTTAGATCTTTCATCCGTTTTAAGTTTATCTTTGTGTATGGTGCAAGAGAGTGGTCTAGTTTCATTCTTCTGCATGTGGATGTCCAATTTTCCCAGCACCATTTATTGAAGAGACTGTCTTTCTTCCAGTGGATAATCTTTCCTCCTTTATCGAATATTAGTTGACCATAAAGTTCAGGGTCCACTTCTGGGTTCTCTATTCTGTTCCATTGATCTATGTGTCTGTTTTTGTGCCAGTACCACACTGTCTTGATGACCACAGCTTTGTAGTACAACCTGAAATCTGGCATTGTGATGCCCCCAGATATGGTTTTCTTTTTTAAAATTCCCCTGGCTATTCGGGGTCTTTTCTGATTCCACACAAATCTTAAAATAATTTGTTCTAACTCTCTGAAGAAAGTCCATGGTATTTTGATAGGGATTGCATTAAACGTGTAAATTGCCCTGGGTAACATTGACATTTTCACAATATTAATTCTGCCAATCCATGAGCATGGAATTTTTTATGGTTGATAGATATATTTGACTCTGCTTGCTCATACAGCCACTCCTCTAGGAGACACATTTAATAAGAAGTTTCTATGGCTAATGTCAAAGAGATCACTGTCTGTGTTATTCTCTGGTATTTCAGTGGTTTCCTGTATCACATTTAGGTCTTTCATCCATTTTGAATTTATTTTTGTGTATGGTGTAAGAAAGTGGTCCAGTTTCATTCTTCTGCATGTGGCTGTCCAATTTTCCTAGTACCATTTGTTAAAGAGACTTTTTTTTCCACTGGGTATTCTTTACTACTTTTTGAAGATTAGTTGACCATAGAATAGAAGATCCACTTCTGGGTTCTCTATTCTGTTCCATTGATCTATGTGTCTTGTTTTATGCCAGTACCATATTGTCTTGATGACTACAGTTTTGTAATATATCTTGATGTCTGGAATCATGATGCCTCCAGCTTTGCTTTTATTTAACAAGATTGCTTTGGCTATTCAAAGTCTTTCCATACAAATATTAGGATTATTTGTTCTAACTCTGTGAAAAATGCTAGTGGTATTTTGATAGAGATTGCATTAAATGTGTAGATTGCTTTGGGTAGTATAGACATTTTAACAGTAGCTGTTTCTTTTTGTTGTCTGATTGCTGAGGCTAGGACTTCTAGTACTATGTTAAATAAAAGTGGTGAGAATGGACGTTCTTGTCTTGTTCTTACTTTAAAGGAAAAAAGTCTCAGTTTCCCCTTTTGAGGATGATATTAGCTGTGGGTTTTTCATATATGGCCTTTATTATGTTGAAGTAAGTTCACTCTAACCCTACTATGTTGAAGGGTTTTATCATGAATTGATGTACTTGGGATCCCTGGGTGGCTCAGAAGTTTAGTGCCTGCCTTCGGCCCAGGGCGTGATCCTGGAGACCCAGTATCAAGTCCCACGTCAGGATCTCTGCATGGAGCCTGCTTCTCTCTCTGCCTATGTCTCTGCCTCTCTCTGTGTGTCTCTCATGAATAAATAAATAAAATCTTTTAAAAAATGAATTGATGGACTTTGTTAAATGCTTTTTCTGCATCTATTGAAAGGATCATACAATTCTTATCTTTTATTAATGTGATATATCATGTTGATTAATTTGCAAATAGTGCACCACTCTTGTAATCCAGAAATAAATCTCACTTGATTGTAGTGAATGATTCCTTTAATGGATTTATGTTTGTTTCACTTAGCTCTCTGTGACCTTTTCTTGTTCTTTCATTTGGGATGAATTTTTCCATCTTGGCATTTTGTCTAAGTCTCTGACTTCTCTGTGTATAAGCCCATTATGTTTTCTGATCCTGAGAATCATGGCTTTATGAAAAAGAGGTCATATAGTGTCCAGGCCTGGCACTTCAGGGAATGTCTCATGCAAGCTGCTCTTGTGTTTCTGTTGCTCTGTCCTTCAGCCTAATCTTCTGCAGAGGCTCTCCTTGCCTGTGATGGGAGAGTGTTTGATCCTTTACCAAAATGTGGCATATTTTAACCAGGTGTACTCTGGCCTGCTTGTTAAATGAGAACTGTTATTACTTCCACTAGAACTGAAACCTTTCTGGTTGGGATTTGTTGTGTACAGGGGTTTCTTCTGGTCTTATGGAGAAGGAGCCCACCATGCTGGGATTGAGGCATACTGGAGTCCCACCAGAGTGCAGGAGTGTGGGACTTGGTGTCAGCAGGTTAGGTAGCTAGCGTGGGTGCTGTGTTGCCTCCTACAGGTGTGTCTGTGTTTATGCTGAGTGGCATAGAAGGGAAATGGTGCCAGCCAGTTCCTTTGTCTACAGAGTCTTCTCCCTGAATGCTGCCTCTCTAAGAAGCCCTCCAAGAAGAGCAGATTATCTTCCCACTGTGTACCCTAGGCACTCTTCAGATTGCTATTTCCATAGTCTACCTCTGGGTTGTACCTGCTTTCTCTCCAGGAGTAGGGTAGTGCCCTCAGGGCTCTATCCCAGCAAAGCCCGCTGACCTTTTAAACTCCAATCTCTAGACCTTACTAGTTATAAGAACTCAGTAAAATCAGCCCCTCTCATTTTCCCAGCCAGTGGCTTTGGGGGAAATGTTCTCCTTGTGCATTCCCTTCTGCACTTAATTATCTCTTGCTTTTCCCCCACAAACACAAAGACCTCTCCTCCATAGCATCCACAATCTGTTTCTCCCTTCAACCACATCTCCACACTTCCTATCTTCTCAGTGTGGCTTCTTTCTCTCCCTAGTTGTGGAGTTTTTTCTGTCAGTCTTCAGGTTGATTTCTGGAGTATTTAGAATGATTTGATAGCTGTCTAGTTGTTTGTGGAACTCGACAAGCCTAGGGCCCTCCTATTCCTCTGCCATCTTAGCTCTGTTTTTCCTTTATTCTATTAATGTGGTATATTATATTGATAGATTTTTGAATGTTAAATCACCCTTTCATTGCTGAGATAAATCTCACTTGGTCATGGTATGTAATCCTTTTATTTTTATTTTTTAAGGTTTTATTTATTTATTCATGAGAAAACAGAGAGAGAGAAAGAGGCAGAGACACAGGAAAGAGAAGCAGGCTCCATGCAGGGAGCCTGATGTGGTACTCAATCCCGGGTCTCCAGGATCACGCCCTGGGCTGAAGGCGGCGCTAAACCACTGAGCCACCCAGGCTGCCCATGTAATCCTTTTAATATGATGTTAGATTCTGTTCGCTAGTTTTTTGTTGAAAATTTTTGCATCTGTATTTATAAGAGATACTGGTTTTTTGGTTTTTTGGGTTTTTTTTCTTGTGATATCTTCATCTGGCTTTGGTATCAGGGTGATGTTGGCCTCATAGAATGAGTTAGAAAATGTTTCCTCCTCTTCCATTTTTTGAAAACTTTAAGGACAATTGATTCTAATTCTTCTTTAAATGTTTTATAGAATTCACCAATAGCTTCTTTCAAAAGTCCTAAACTTTTCTTTGTTAAAAGGGTTTGATTACTGACCCAAACTTGTTACTAGTAACGAGTCTGCTTAGATTTTCTATTCTACTTGAGCCAATTTGGGTATTTTGTGTGTTTCTAAGAATTTGTCCATTTTATCAAGCTTTGTTGGCATACAACTGTTCATAATATTCTCTTATAAATAATAAATCTGTAAAATCTTATTATTTCTGTAAAACCAGTAGAACATCTCCACTTTCATTTATGATTTTAATAATTTGACTCTTCTCGGGATCCCTGGGTGGCGCAGCGGTTTGGCGCCTGCCTTTGGCCCGGGCGCGATCCTGGAGACCCGGGATCGAATCCCACGTCAGGCTCCCGGTGTATGGAGCCTGCTTCTCCCTCTGCCTGTGTCTCTGCCTCTCTCTCTCTCTCTGTATGACTATCGTAAATAAATAAATAAATAAAAAATAATTTGACTCTTCTCTTCTTTTTTCTTAATAAGTCTAACTAATGGTTTGTGACTTTTGTTGATCTTTTCAAAGAACCAACTTATAACTGTATTGATCCTATTTTTTGGTCTTTTGTTCCTTATTTTATTTACCTGCGCTGTGTTTTATTATGTCTCTCCTTCTGCCCTCTTCGGGCTTGGTTTGTCCTTCTTTTATAGTTACGAAATTATACATTGAGGTTAATAATTTGAGTTCTTTCTTCTTCTTAAATATTGATGTGTACAGCTATAAATTTCCCTTTGAATACTGCTTTTGGTGCATCCCATAACTTTTAGTATGTTATGTTTTGTTCTCATCTCAAAGTATTTTTAAATTTCCCTTCTGATTCTTCTTTGACCCACTGATTATTTAAGAGTATGTTGTTTATTTTCCAAATATTTGTGAATTTATAGTTTTCTATTTTTTATGGTTTAGAAAAGAAACTTTGTGTGATCTCAGACTTTTTGAATTTATTGAGACTTGTTATTGTGGCCTAGAATATGGCCAGTCCTGAAGAAGGTTCCATGTGCACTTGAGGACAATGTGTATTCTGCTGTTGTGGGGTCTAGTTAATCTTCTGTTTTGCTGTTCTATCCATTATTAAAAATTTAATATTGAAGTCTCTAACTATTATTATACAGCTCTCTACTTCTCCCTTTAACTCTGTCAGGTTTTGCTTTATATACTTTGGGGCTCTGATGTTACCTGTGTTTATATTTTTGTTATATCTTTTTGCTGAATTGGCTCTTCAATAGATATGCCATCTTCTTTTACTGGACTTTGAGAATTTATTATACTTTGGGGCCAACTAAATTCCCTAAATTGAGAAAGTGTGTGTGTATGGCATGTGCATGTGTATTCATATGCTAATGGACAGTAGGAGAAAAGGGCCTACTCAATCTTTAATTCCATGGGATGTCAGAAGCATTTTTTGTTGGCAGCTCTGAAACAAGCACAAATTTGGATCATTAACTTCCTATTCTAATAAAATCCTATAGCCGGATTTGAGAATGAGTCTGTGGACTTACTGTGAAGGAGAGCCAGACCTTCATTCGGGCCTTTGTGACAATCTCCCTGTACACACAGATGACAACTGGAATTTAATCTATTCCACACTCAGCAACAAATATTCTTAGGTCTACAGTGTCACTACTCGATAAAATTAAAAATCAGTGGCAATTTGAGGCTTTTCTTCATTGCTTTCTCGTTTCATTGTAATCTTTTCCTTTTAATTCTTCTTTCTGTTTTTCTCCAGCCATTTCATTTTCCATCTTTCCTTTTTTCTTCCCTACTTCCCCTTTTCTTGCCCTTCTTTCTTGCATCTTTCTCTCTGATTTCTCCTTTTATCTATTATTTCATTTACCCTGTGACTATTGCATTACTGCACATTGGATGTAAGACTAAATATTTTAAGTAAGCATCAATAGAGGCATGTTAATGGAAGGAATAAACATAATTTTTTTTATTTTATAAATTAATTTTTATTGGTGTTCAATTTACCAACATACAGAATAACACCCAGTGCTCATCCCGTCAAGTGTCCCCCTCCGTGCCCGTCACCCATTCACCCCCACCCCCCGCCCTCCTCCCCTTCCACCACCCCTAGTTCATTTCCCAGAGTTAGAAGTCTTTATGTTCTGTGTCCCTTTCTGATATCTCCCACACATTTCTTCTCCCTTCCCTTATATTCCCCTTCACTATTATTCATATTCCCCAAATGAGTGAGAACATACACTGTTTGTCCTTCTCCGATTGACTTACTTCACTCAGCATAATACCCTCCAGTTCCATCCACGTTGAAGCAAATGGTGGGTATTTGTTGTTTCTAATGGCTGAGTAATATTCCATTGTATACATAAACCACATCTTCTTTATCCATTCATCTTTCGATGGGCACCGAGGCTCCTTCCACAGTTTGGCTATTGTGGACATGGCTGCTAGAAACATCGGGGTACAGGTGCCTCGGCGTTTCATTGCATCTGAATCTTCGGGGTAAATCCCTAACAGTGCAATTGCTGGGTCGTAGGGCAGGTCTATTTTTAATTCTTTGAGGAACCTCCACACAGTTTTCCAGAGTGGCTGCACCAGTTCACATTCCCACCAACAGTGTAAGAGGGTTCCCTTTTCTCCACATCCTCTCCAACATTTGTTGTTTCCTGCCTTATTAATTTTCCCCATTCTCACTGGTGTGAGGTGGTATCTCATTGTGGTTTTGATTTGTATTTCCCTGATGGCAAGTGATGCAGAGCATTTTCTCATGTGCATGTTGGCCATGTCTATGTCTTCCTCTGTGAGATTTCTCTTCATGTCTTTTGCCCATTTCATGATTGGATTGTTTGTTTCTTTGGTGTTGAGTTTAATAAGTTCTTTATAGATTTTGGAAACTAGCCCTTTATCTGATATGTTATTTGCAAATATCTTCTCCCATTCTGTAGGTTGTCTTTGAGTTTTGTTGACTGTATCCTTTGCTGTGCAAAAGCTTCTTATCTTGATGAAGTCCCAATAGTTCATTTTCGCTTTTGTTTCTTTTGTTTTCGTGGATGTATCTTGCAAGAAGTTACTGTGGCCAAGTTCAAAAAGGGTGTTGCCTGTGTTCTCCTCTAGGATTTTGATGGAGTCTTGTCTCACATTTAAATCTTTCATCCATTTTGAGTTTATCTTTGTGTATGGTGCAAGAGAGTGGTCTAGTTTCATTCTTCTGCATGTGGATGACCAATTTTCCCAGCACCATTTATTGAAGAGACTGTCTTTCTTCCAGTGGATCGTCTTTCCTCCTTTGTCGAATATTAGTTAACCATAAAGTTCAGGGTCCATTTCTGGATTCTCTATTCTGTTCCATTGGTCTATGTGTCTGTTTTTGTGCCAGTACCACACTGTCTTGATGACCACAGCTTTGTAGTACAACCTGAAATCTGGCATTGTGATGCCCCCAGCTATGGTTTTCTTTTTTAAAATTCCCCTGGCTATTCGGGGTCTTTTCTGATTCCACACAAATCTTAAAATAATTTGTTCTAAGTCTCTGAAAAAAGTCCATGGTATTTTGATAGGGATTGCATTGAACGTGTAAATTGCCCTGGGTAGCATTGACATTTTCACAATATTAATTCTGCCAATCCATGAGCATGGAATATTTTTCCATCTCTTTGTGTCTTCCTCAATTTCTTTCAGAAGTGTTCTATAGTTTTTAGGGTATAGATCCTTTACCTCTTTGGTTAGGTTTATTCCTAGGTATCTTATGCTTTTGGGTGCAATTGTAAATGGGATTGACTCCTTAATTTCTCTTTCTTCAGTCTCATTGTTAGTGTATAGGAATGCCATTGATTTCTGGGCATTGATTTTGTATCCTGCCACGCTACCAAATTGCTGTATGAGTTCTAGCAATCTTGGGGTGGAGGCTTTTGGGTTTTCTATGTAGAGTATCATGTCATCGGCGAAGAGGGAGAGTTTGACTTCTTCTTTGCCAATCTGAATGCCTTTAATGTCTTTTTGTTGTCTGATTGCTGAGGCTAGGACTTCCAATACTATGTTGAATAGCAGTGGTGAGAGTGGACATCCCTGTCTGGTTCCTGATCTTAGGGGAAAGGCTCCCAGTGCTTCCCCATTGAGAATGATATTTGCTGTGGGCTTTTCGTAGATGGCTTTTAAGATATCAAGGAAAGTTCCCTCTATCCCTACACTCTGAAGAGTTTTGATCAGGAATGGATGCTGTATTTTGTCAAATGCTTTCTCTGCATCTAATGAGAGGATCATATGGTTCTTGGTTTTTCTCTTGCTGATATGATGAATCACATTGATTGTTTTACGAGTGTTGAACCAGCCTTGCATCCCGGGGATAAATCCTACTTGGTCATGGTGAATAATTTTCTTAATGTGTTGTTGGATCCTATTGGCTAGTATCTTGTTGAGAATTTTTGCATCCATGTTCATCAGGGATATTGGTCTGTAATTCTCCTTTTTGGTGGGGTCTTTGTCTGGTTTTGGAATTAAGGTGATGCTGGCCTCATAGAATGAATTTGGAAGTACTCCATCTCTTTCTATCTTTCCAAACAGCTTTAGTAGAATAGGTATGATTTCTTCTTTAAACGTTTGATAGAATTCCCCTGGGAAGCCATCTGGCCCTGGACTCTTGTGTCTTGGGAGGTTTTTGATGACTTCTTCAATTTCCTCCCTGGTTATTGGCCTGTTCAGGTTTTCTATTTCTTCCTGCTCCAGTTTTGGTAGTTTGTGGCTTTCCAGGAATGCGTCCATTTCTTCTAGATTGCCTAATTTATTGGCGTAGAGCTGTTCATAATATGTTTTTAAAATTGTTTGTATTTCCTTGGTGTTGGTAGTGATCTCTCCTTTCTCATTCATGATTTTATTAATTTGAGTCTTCTCTCTCTTCTTTTTAATAAGGTTGGCTAATGGTTTATCTATCTTATTAATTCTTTCAAAGAACCAACTCCTGGTTCTATTGATCTGTTCCACAGTTCTTCTGGTCTCAATTTCGTTGAGTTCTGCTCGAATTTTAATTAACTCTCTTCTTCTGCTGGGCTTCGGGTCGATTTGCTGCTTCTTCTCTAGCTCCTTTATGTGTAAGGTTAGCTTTTGTATTTGAGTTCTTTCCAGTTTTTGAATGGATGCTTGTATTGCGATGTATTTCCCCCTCAGGACTGCTTTTGCTGCATCCCAAAGATTTTGAACAGTTGTATCTTCATTCTCATTAGTTTCCATGAATCTTTTTAATTCTTCCTTAATTTCCTGGTTGACCCTTTTATCTTTTAGCAGGATGGTCCTTAACCTCCACGTGTTTGAGGTCCTTCCAAACTTCTTCTTGTGATTGAGTTCTAATTTCAAGGCGTTATGGTCTGAGAATATGCAGGGGACGATCCCAATCTTTTGGTATCGGTTCAGACCCGATTTGTGACCCAGTATGTGGTCTATTCTGGAAAAAGTTCCATGTGCACTTGAGAAGAATGTGTATTCAGTTGAGTTTGGATGTAAAGTTCTGTAGATATCTGTGAAATCCATCTGGTCCAGTGTATCATTTAAAGCTCTCGTTTCTTTGGAGATGTTGTGTTTAGAAGACCTATCAAGGGTAGAGAGAGCTAGATTGAAGTCACCAAGTATAAGTGTATTATTATCTAAGTATTTCTTTACTTTGGTTAATAATTCGTTTAAGTATTTGGCAGCTCCCACATTCGGGGCATATATATTGAGGATTGTTAAGTCCTCTTGTTGGATAGATCCTTTAAGTATGATATAGTGTCCCTCTTCGTCTCTCACTACTGTCTTCGGAGTGAATTTTAGTTTATCTGATATAAGGATGGCTACCCCTGCTTTCTTTTGAGAACCATTTGAATGGTAAATGGTTCTCCAACCTTTTATTTTCAGGTTGTAGGTGTCCTTCTGTCTAAAATGAGTCTCTTGTAGACAGCAAATAGATGGGTCCTGCTTTTTTATCCAGTCTGAAACCCTGCGCCTTTTGATGGGGTCATTAAGCCCGTTCACGTTCAGAGTTACTATTGACAGATATGAGTTAGTGTCATCATGATATCTATTTAGTCCTTGTTTTTGTGGATTGTTCCACTGAACTTCTTCAGGAATAAACATAATTTTGTGGGGAAAAGGTGTACAAATTAAAATTAAAATCTTATGCTGTCTCACTAACCAGAGCTTCTGTGTTGACAGCAAATGAAAAAAAAAGTTTAAAAAAATTTTAAACCCATTAAGAAAATTGTATTAGCTGGACCCAAATGTCCACATTGCTCTTTATGAAGATTCTTTAAATATAAAGATAGAAGCAAGACTCTTCTATAAGAAACATCTTCTGCAGAAATCCCCTTTGGCTTCAATGCAGTGAACTTCTGGCAAAAGCCAGAGTTCGTCAGGTTGTCTGTCACACTGACATTTAGACCTGCTGCCTGATTGGGGGAAGAATGAAATGTAATAGCAGCTATTAGGTTTAAGCACGCTAAATATGATGGTGGCAGTATTAGCCTTGTATTCCTTTCTGAGTAAAGCACTCTTTAATTCTCCTGCAGGTTGGTAAGATTTGGAAACATCCATTGAATTTTGGGTTCATTTTCTATCTCTATTATTTTAATATTCCCCTTCTTGCCTAGTCTATAGATAGGCTGGAATGGGCTAAGAATACTATTGGCGGATTAAATTTTTATAAAATGGTTTCTAGTCATTTAGTTTTGAGATTGGTGTACTGTGTGTAAGTATATATATTTATCACATGCTGTCACTATCCTCGAAAGTGAGGGTGCACAACTTTCTCAGCCATCTCTTTCCTATAAAGCCACTGAAGTAATGCCAAGGTCTCAAACTATCACATTCTGATTCTAAGCAGTCAAGCATTATTTCCTTAAAGAGTTTGACCTGACAAAAGTCCTTTATAAGTAGGGAGTAATATTAGTGTGATTGCCATGAGTGGCCCCAACTCTGCCCTGAGAAGTAGGCATTACTTGCTCTCAGATATTACCTCCCCATGTCTGGTGAATAGAAAGAATGACATTTGGGGTGTAGCTTGGTGGCTCAGTCAGTTAAGCATCTGACTGTTGATCTCAGGGTCATGAGATCAAGTCTTTCATTGGGCTCTGTGCTTGGTGGGGAGTCTGCTTCTCTCTCTCCCTCTCCCTCTGCCCCTCCCCTCCTCTCTCTAAAATAAATAAATACATCTTTTTAAAAAGGGAAGAGTGACATTTTGAAGGCATCTTGGTTTATTTGCAATATGCCCTTGCTTAGCTAGAGTGATTGAGAAGTTCTGGCTCAGTTAACAATGACATATCTCTTAGCCATAAAATACAAGCTTTGGTTCATTTTCCCTTTTTCTTAAACTCCACTTATATATGGCTTCCATGTTGCCCTCATTTCTTGGAGAACACAGAACTCTGCTTAGGAATGAGGCTTCTATCATGCTCACTTCCATCCTGCTTCTTACTGAACCCATTTCTCTGGGATTACTAGCAATTAGAACTCACATAGAACATTTTACTTTAAGTCTGTGTTGGTGAAGCAGCTGGTATTGTTAAGCAAACCCAAGGGAAACTTTTGGGTTCTGTTCCTGCCTCCCACACAGCTAAAAAGGAGCCCAGACTAGGTAGATCTGAAAGGGCCTTTGGAGACCATCTGGTTCAACTCCTCATGGTACAGATGGAAAATTCAAGCTCACAGCTGAAAAATGGAACTCATTCAAGTTTACAAAGTCAGGTAATAGTGGACCTCTGACCTTCAGAAGACTGTTTTAATCCTTAATTTTATGTTAAGGAGGAATCTGACAGACATATATGTTTAAACTACTAATTTTGTGTCTCTGTGTGTCAGCATTTCCATATATTCCATATGGTTTAAGTTTTTTAAAACTTTACATTAATTTTGTATTTACAGAAAAATTTCAAAAATGGTACGGAGAACTCCCATACATTCCTCACCCATTTGTGCTGTCATCTTACATTACTATGGAGTATTTTTCAAAACTAAGAAATTAACATTGGTATACTATTAACTAAACTCCAAACTTCATTCAGATGTCACCAGTTTTACCATTAATATCCTTTTTAAAATGGCAGGATCCAATCGACACTTGATCTTAGGCAAAAGGCCAAGAAGCGATGGTAGGATCCAATACAGGTTACCACATTGCATTTAATCATCATATGTCTTTAATCCTCTGCCTTTGTTAGTTTCTTAGTTGTTCGTGATTTTAACATTTTGGTAGAGTACTGGTCACTTGTTTTGCAGAATGTCCCTCACTTTGTGTTAGTCTGATGTTTTTCTCATGATTACACTGAGGTTATTGGTTTTTGAAGAATACCAAAGAGGTAAAGTGCCATTTTCATCACATTGTTTCAAGAGGTACATAATACAAACAAGATTTGTCACTAGTAACTACCACTACTTAATTTTAATCACTTGGTTAAGGTAGTGTTTGCCATGTTTGTCCACTGTAAAGTTACTATTTTTGTTTTTTCCATTCTCTATTCTTTGGAGGTAAGTCACTAAGTCTAGCTCACACTCAAGTTTACCCTTCTGGAAGGGGAAGTACACACGCACACACACACACACACATTATTTGGAATTATCTGTAAGGAAGATATTTTCTTCTCTACTATTTATTTGTTCAATCATTCATTTATATGTATACAAACTCACATATATTTATTATATCCTTTGAGTTTTCATTCAGTACTACCTCATTTGTTTTGTTGCTCAAACTGTTCCAGCTTTGACCATTGGGAATTCTTTCAGGTTGGCTCCTGTGTGCCTTTGAAATGCCCTTCTTTCTTTTATCTTTTCAGTATTTCCTTATTTTCTGGTACCAGAAAGTATTCTATACTCCTTTTGTATTTACCCTTTCTTAGCCCTAGATTCAGCCATTTCTCCAAGGAACACTAGTTCCTTTTTTTTTTTTTTTTTTTTTGAGAATTGTATTTAGAAACTAAGATCTGGGAATGGTCATTGTTACTAAGTTATCATTGCTTCTAGGCTTTCTTAGTATACAGATCTAGGAAATATATACATATAAATCCATAGTCTCTGTATTATCTATATATCTATCCATTTGTGTATATATATGTATATATATAATCTTTTATATACATGTATATATATGAAGCTAAACGTGAGTGAATACTAATGTCTCCAACTCTAATACAGTATTGTAGGGTTCATTCTAACCTTCCTTTCTTGTCTATCTGTAGTTTCCCTCTCTAACAATGAGCAATCTGGCTTTCACTGTCCACCATCCATTCATATATATATATATATATATATACACACATGTATATATACACACACATTTATATATATACATACATATAGTTTCAGAATCATTCACTCATACTTCATAAGAAACAAATTTACCAACTAGACTACTGTGTTTATATGTGATTCTTTTGTTTTTACTCTTTATAGTTTTCAGTCAAAACACACTTTACAAAGTGAAGCCAACTTCCTACCTCACCCAGTGTAGTTATGCCACACATCTGTAATACATTTAGATTCATTTTTCATGGTCTGCATTTCATCCTGGATCTCTTGACATCCTGATTGGTTTTTAAATTTACATGCATTCAGGCTTATTTTCTGTTAATTATGGTTCTATATGTTCTGACAATGCATAGTATCATTTACTTACCACCCAAGTACCATACCATCAAAATTTCTCTGTGTATCTCCTTTTCAATCAACCAGCCCTTTCCCCCCAACACCTGAAAACTGATAGGTGTTCCATCTCTATGGTTTTACCTTTACCAGAGTGTGATATAAATTGAATCACATAATATGTAGCCTTTTGTGTATGGCTATTGTCTCTTAGCAAGAATGCATTTAAACCTCATCCATGAGGTTGTGTGTATCAGGAGTCCTTTCAAATAGCTACTTTTTATCACTGAATAATATTGTGTTGTAAAGATGTTTATCCATTCTCCTGTTGGAGGACATCTTGAATATTTATAGCTTTTGGAAATTATGAGTAAAGTTGCTAAATACATTCACATGCAGGTTTTTATGTAAACATAAATTTTTAATTCACTTGGGTATATATCTAGGAGTGCACTTGCTGGATTGTATGGTATGTCTATGTTTAAACTACTAGCTTTTAATATAATCCCTTTCAAAGAAGTCTGGCTTTAGGATGTATGTATGGTGCAGTGTTATATCTGCTACTGAACTCAATTGGAAGAGTAATCACTTCCATATCATATTCCATGTGGATAGAAGATGGAATATCCACAGTATGTCCCCTCCCTCACATAGAATGAAGATTAAATTACTGCAAATGACCATTAGATGGTGGGGTACTTGCTGGCACCCTAGGAACTGGAAATCATTGGAAGATTCTCAAAGATGGTTAAAATTGTATCTTTCTCTTTTCTTTTCTTGGTAAAGGAATATGTAGCCAAAATCAGGAAATGATGAAAGATTTCTGTATCATAGCATGTGTCTCCCTACTGATTCAAGAAGTTAAGCTTGAGGGAACATACCTCAATATCATAAAATCCATATATGGAAAACCCACAGCAAATATCATCCTCAATGGAGGAAAAGTGAGAGCTTTTTCCCTAAGGTCAGGATATAACAGGGATGTCCATTCTCACCACTGTTGTTCAATATATTACTGGAAGTCTTAGCCTCAGCAATCAGACAACAAAAAGAAAATGCATCCAAAGCAGCAAAGAAGAAGTCAAACACTCTTCACAGATGACATGATACTCTATATAGAAAACCCAAAAACTCCACCAAAAAAATTGTTAGAACTGATACAGGAATTCAGCCAAGTCACAGGATATAAAGTCACTGCACAGAAGTCAGTTGCATTTCTATACACTAACAATGAAGCAGAAGAAAGAGAAATCAAGGAATGGATTCCTTTTACAATTGCACCAAAAGCCATAAAATACCTAGGAATAAATCTAACCAAAGAAGTAAAGGATCTGTACTTTGAAAACTATAGAACAATTATGAAAGAAATTGAGAAAGATACAAAAAATGGAAAAACATCCCATGCTCCTGGATTGGAAGGAAAAATATTGTTAAAATGTTTATACTACCCAAAGCAATCGACACATTCAATGTAATCTTTATCAAAATACCACTAGTATTTTTCACCATACTGGAACAAACAATCCTAAAATTTGTGAGGAACTAATAAAGACCCCAAATAGCCAAAGTAATGCTGAAAAAGAAAATTAAACGGGGCAGCCCGGGTAGGTCAGTGGTTTAATGCCACCTTAGGCCCAGGGCGTGATCCTGGAGAGCCGGGACTGAGTCCCACGTCGGGCTCCCTGCATAGAGCCTGCTTCTCCTTCTGCCTATGTCTCTCTCTCTCGCTCTCTCTCTAATAAATAAATAAAATCTAAAAAAGAAAAGAAAATTAAAGTTGGAGGCCTTGCAGTTCTGGACTTCAAGCTGTATTACAAAGCTGTAATCATTAAGACAGTATGGTCTTGGCACAAAAATAGACATTTAGATCAATGAAACGGAATAGAGAGCCCAGAGATAAACCTTCTACTCTATGGTCAACTAATCTTCAACAAAGGAGTAAAGAATATCTGATGGATAAAAGACAGTCTCTTTAACAAATGGTATTGGGAAAATTGGACAGCCAAATGCAGAAGAATGAAACTGGACCATTTTCTTACACCATACACAAAAATAAATTCAAAATGGATGAGAGACCTAAATGTGAGACAGGAATCCATCAAAAACCCTGGAGAAGAACACAGGCAGCAACCTCTCTGACTTCAGCCACAGGAACTTCTTGCTAGACATGTCTCCAAAGGCAGGAGAAACAAAGGCAAAAATGAACTATGGGGACTTCATCAAAATAAAAAGGATCTTTTTTGCACAGCCCAGGAAAGAGTCGACAAAACTAAAAGGCAACCTACAGAATGGGAGAAGATATTTGCAAATTTCTTATCAGATAAAGCACTAGTATCCAAAATCTATAAAGAACTTATCAAACTCAACTCTCAAGAAAACAAATAATGCAGCCAAGATATGGGCAGAAGACATTAACAGACATTTCTCTAAAGAAGACATACAAATGGCCAACAGACCCATGAAAAAATGTTCAACATCACTTAGCATCAGGGAAATACAAATCAAAACCACAATGAGATATCACCTCACACCAGTCAGAATGGCTAAAATTAACATCTCAGGAAACAACAGATGAGAAAGGGAAACACCCTTACACTGTTGATGGGAATGCAAACTGGTGTGACCACTCTGGAAAACAGTATGGAGGTTCCTCAAAAAGTGAAAAATAGAGCTTCCCTACAACCCAGCAATTGCACTACTAGGTGTTTATCCAAAGGACACAAAAATAGTGATTCAAAGGGGCACATGCACCCCAATATTTATAGTAGCAATTTCCACAATTGCCAAAATGTGGAAAGAGCCCAGATGTCCATCCACAGATGAATGGATAAAGATGTGGAATATATACAATGAAATATTACTCAGCCATCAAAAGAATGAAAAAGAAAAGAATGAAAATTTGCCATTTGCAATGACATGGATGGATCTGGAGGGTATTATACTAAGTGAAATAAGTCAGTCAGAGAAAGACAAATATCATATGATTTCGCTCATATATGGAATTTAAGAAATAGAAAAGATGAACATGGGGGAAGGAAAGGAAAATAAAATAAGGGGAAAACAGAGAAGGAGGCAAACATGAGATTCTTAACTGTAGGGAACAAATTGAGGGTTGTTGGAGGGGAGGTGGGTGGGGGGATGGGGTAACTGAGTGATGGGCATTAAGGAGGGCATTTGAAGTAATGAGCACTGGGAATATTGCATGCAACTGATGAATCATTGAATTATACCTCTGAAACTAATAATACAGTATATGTTAATTAAATTGAATTTAAATTAAAAGTTTAAAAAATTTTTTTAAATGTTAATCTTTGGATTCATGTTGACAGGCATTCCAACAGGTAAACTTGTATAATGAGAAACCTTGTGTTAGGCAACAAGTTTTGAGCTGGAATAGGGTATGCAACATTGTCATGTTTGTGTCCCTTGCTGACCTTACCTCAAAGTAATAGAAGGTTGGCATCTTGATGCCTGGATTCTAATGTCAGCTATCTAGTAATCAACCTCTCTCAGCCTCCTATTTATCATCTGTAAAATAAGGATAATAACACCTACCCATTTACATTCACAGGACTGTTGGTAGAGATCAACATAAGACAAATAACATAAAATATGTTGAAGTATTTTATAAATCTAGCATCACAAAAATGAGAATTACTGATAATGATCAAATCAGAACATAAAATTCTACACATTTGAAGTTGTATCATATATTAATAAGTCAGCCTTGAAGATAAAATCTGTTTTTCCACCATCAGAAGAGGTAGACACTTAGTTCTTAAAGTGACCCAGTATTTCTCTCAGAACTTAGTGGGTAAATAAATTTTTTATTTTAGCAGTTGTAGAAAATAAATCAGCTTGACTCCAAATTGAGCTTATTTATTCTTTGCCCTCACAAAACCCACATTATTTCAGTTCATCATGTAAACATTAACACATTCAGTAGATACTGCATGATTATTATGTTACTATTTTGGGTTTCAATTGGGATTCTTGGTAAACTATGGTTCTCTGGGCCCAAGTTATTCCCTTATCTTTGGTGTGTACTAGGGTCCAACAAACCCCAGCCTTAGAGGTGGCTTCATATTTAGCCTAGAAATTCTCGTATTTTCTCTGACTCAAAGATTTGCCACCCAAGAAGAAGGAGTGTGCTCTTTCTCTTCACAGCAGCGCAGAAACCAATAGTCATCAAAGCACTGTCATACTAACTGAGTCAGATTCCTAAAGGAATCCTAAAGGGCATGTATTAATTGTAATCTTCTCAGCTTATTTATCTGCATTTGAAAAAGCCAT
Source organism: Nyctereutes procyonoides (assembly GCF_905146905.1). Classification (NCBI taxonomy): domain Eukaryota; kingdom Metazoa; phylum Chordata; class Mammalia; order Carnivora; family Canidae; genus Nyctereutes; species Nyctereutes procyonoides. The sequence goes on along the minus strand of NW_026575125.1, from coordinate 56,915,965 downwards.
CCCCCTCTGGGCCAAAAAGAAAAGCCCTGTATGTATGTGTGGGCCTGCATATAAGAAGTAAGGCTTGAAAGCATCATTAACATCTGTCTTGTGGCATGTGGCATGTGTTGTTTGTGATGGAGTCAAACAGCCATGGGATATCAGCTGACTTGGTAGGTCCACATATGTCCCTTCATTTTACAATTGGGAAAACTGAGACCCAGACCAAAAAGTGATAGCTTTAATTTGCTATGTAGGTTTCACTCTATTACTGGTCACTTTGAGACATTCTTAACAGAAGCCACTGTAGGTATTCACTGGGCAAGTAGAAAAGACACTCTGAAATGCCCATGGCTCTGATCTTTATCTTCCTCCAATGAAAGTGGTATAGCTTAACCAGAAATAGCTAATGCTATAGAGCACTGGAAGGATGGGTTGTGCATATAGATGTGTAAACAACCTTGCTTTCAATTACCTACTTTTGTTTTGCCTCTAAGTCCTGCATTCCCCACCACCACCACCACCACCACCACCACCACCACCACCACCTCCCCCTCCCCCCGGCCGCCGCCAGAATGATTTGGTAAATATGTACTTTTTGTTTGTAAATGAAGGCAGAGTTAAAGAGTGTCTGGTTTAGGAATGTTGTATGCACATCTGGGTAAATGTGTAGATGGGGACAGTTGCTGGATTCAGGTTGATAATAAGCTTTGTATCAAGTGTAAATGCTCTACCTTTTGTCTTCCAAAAAGCCCAGTTTTATTAATAGGTATGATATGCTGTGTGCTACTATATGACTAAAAAAATCTTCATAAGTAATTGAGCTGTTTCTTCCCCTCTTCTCCCCAAATATTCCCTTCTATGTATGATAACAAATCAATTTTGATGTGTTTAGTTGTTCTTTAGTGCTTTCTCAGATGTTTTTTCTTTCTGGACAAGACAAATTCTATCCTTTCACACTGCACGACCACCACACTATTCTCCACATAGACAAATATGCTTTTTCTCTGAATGATATAAATATGTGAAAACTCTCACACATTGCAGTGAAACTGAACTTGCTGATGCCAGATGCAGAGCAGAAAGACCCTCTAGGAAACCATTGTCAGGGATAAGATTGATTGTTACATAGGTGGGTATCTGTCCACTCTCCTCTCTTAGTGGGAAATTTTGCCCAGCCTTACCAAAAAAAAAAAAATCTCAGCCCAAGGCCTTGAAATTCACCCAGTGACATTTTTATGTTGGGGATAAAAGCAACATTTTAGCCTAATACATCCATTTGAACAAAATTTATAGAGGGAATGTAGTATAATAGAAAAATGTTGGATTTGGAAAGAATTGTGTTCTAATTCCAGCTCAAGCATTAACTCTACTCTTCAGGAAGTTATCTGATCTCTTTGAAACTCAGTTCCCTTATATGTAAAATAGAGGTGATAATACATCAATTACATTGTAAGACTGTATTAATGGTTCCTAAGGCCACCCCAGGCTCACTGGTGTGCTAGACTCACAGGACTTGGAGGTCATTATAATCAGGCTATAGTTTATTACAGCAAAAAGATAAAAAGGAATATCGATAAAGGAAAGGGGTACAATCAGGCAGAGGCTAAAGGACACCAGGTGCAAGCTTCCAAGAGGCCTCTCTCAATGAAGTCACATAGGATTTGCTTAATCCCGCAGCAATGAATTCCAGAAACACATGCAAAATGTTTTCTGCCAGAGAGGCTTGCTTGAGCCTAAAAGTCCAGGGTTTTTATTATGATAACTGCAGTGACTTATTGCAGTTATGGAAACTCCATACCCCCAGAAGGAAAGCAGGTGTTCACCATAAATCACATTTTTTATACAATCTAGGCAAGCTGGTACAGTGTGGTTCAGAACTTTAAGCATGCACAGTGTCCTTATCAGTTAGTAACATAGGGAACATTCTAAGACCTCAGTTCCCAGGAACCAGCCAAAGGCCAGTCATATAAGTAGGCCCTTCTGAGAATATACAAGATTTGACCAACTCAGGCATGCTGGTTAACTCTTTTTTTCACAAATAGGCGTTGAATTATTTTGAATTTAATTCACTGCCTTATCATATATATGATATATATGCATATATATGATATATATATACATGTCAAATGTCACATATATGTTAAAGAAGTACATGAAACGTATTAAATTATTACTAAATGTAAATAAATATATATCACAGACATCATATGATATATATGATAAGCAGTACATTACTCATGAAGGATTATTATTATCACAAATCAGTAATGGGGACTAGAGGTATTTTAGGGTGTAACCGAGAGCAGTAAGAAGAGAAATTTTACAAGCCAACTCAACAGAGCAATGAATGGGAGGTTATAAAAAAATCTCACTGAGGATTTTATTTTTCTTTGTGATGGAGATAATTTTGTCATTAGAACTATTCTGTTCCTCTCCAATTTGACATTGTACTTTCTTATCAGTAGCGCTATATTTCTGGCAGCGGCAGGAAAGGGGGGGTGTTGCACAAACCAAATTGTTCCACCACTCGTAATAGCGTTTTGGCAAAAATGTTACCCTCCCAAGGAAAGTGTACAATTAGGCCTCCAGAGAAAGACATAGACAGGTGTTTTGCAGAAAACCCTGATCCAGGTCAGTAAAAAACTATAACTAATAATATAACTAATACCAACAGTGAATTTGAATCTGAATTGAATTGAGATGAATTTATATGAACATGAATCCTGTTGGAGTATCAAATTGAGCTAAATATTAGGCTATATGCCCTGCCAAACCCTGATTTTTTAAAAATTGCCTTCCAAGGATGAAGAAAAAGGCTATGGAAAGGAAACTTGTGTATTGTGCACTAGGATGACTTCCTTGTGTGAAGGAGAAAAAGGAGGGTCATCTTGAGGAGGCACACATACTCCTACCTAAAACTACTAGAAATATATACTAAGGGATAGGCATTATCAGATCCCAGGTGGTAATGGCAGCCAGTAGATTGGAGAACAACTTGAAGGAGGATAAATCTTACAGATGGACAAGCCCCCCCAATGGAACTTTGGTAGGGGAGACCCTGTTAAGAGTATTTTGGCTACTGTCAGACTCCTCCTTTGCTTTATACCCACATAGCAGCTGGAGTTCCCTGCCCCCAAACCACGCAAGAGTGAAACCTGAGGCAGTTGCCTTTATTCTTTATTTAAGCTAAAATTAGCTCATTTGTCTTGCTGGTGTGTTCTTTTACCCTTTATCTTTGAGGTATGTGAGCCATGTCAGTAGTTCTCCTCAAATTGGCCCTGTGCTGCCAGACTTTCCAAGGGTTATCTAAGGCTCTTTCTGAGCCCCCTGCTCTAGGTAGCCCCGGAAAGTTTTCATGCACAATGTAATGTAGGATCTTTTTGTGTGCTGGCAGAAAAAGACAGAATAGATGGAGGCCCTGCCATCAAGGGAGCCCATTGCTTCTTCTGAAGTAATGGATTTGTCAGGTTGTACCTAAAGAATTAAAGGATTGAAGCACTCCTTGCCCCACCTTATCATTCCGTTGAACAACTTCTTCTAACACTCACCACAGTTAAAATACTAGCCCTCACATTTGTATGACATCTTATACTTTTCTAACACTTTTTCTGTGTACTATTTGATCCTTAGAATATTTTTGTTCATGCTCCAAGGCCAAGTTTAAATGCTATTTTCTACAAAGGGAAATTTAATTTTGACTTCCTCTGATCTCTTGAGGATCTTTCTATGATGCTTTCTTGGTATTTAACCACTCTTCCTATTTTCTAATTATATATAACATACATTAGACTACAAAATCCTCAATGGAAAGATAGGATTCATCAACAACTTAACATATATCAGACAAGTAATGAATAATGGAGTAGAAATAAAGTAGAAAACAAATGCTTAAAGCTTAGGTAACTTTGTCATTTACCTTCATTAGTAGAAGGCATGAACTTGAACTCAAATTTTCTTCTAACTTTATACCACTATTTTTAAATTCTCTACCACACTGCTTCCCTTATCCTAACTTCTTACTGAAGATCACATTTGCTCTTCAGAAGGAAAAAGATCAGCAAAGTCTCTAATTCTCTAATAGTCAGGAAAGTCCTTAAAGAGGAAGTGGACTTTGACACTTGGGTATAATATCACTACATGAGATGCAGAGGGGAGGGTGTTCCAGACAAAGCTAAGAGTACATAGAAGGGTAGGCAGAAGAGCATGATCTTTGGAGAAATGAGGCCAAGCTTAATCAAGACTTGTTTGGGTGCAGGTCTTGAAAGCCATGCAGAAATGTTAGGATGTGATGTAGTAGGAAATAAGGGCCCATGAAGATAGCTTCATATGAGGAAATGGTCTGTAGGAGGGAGGACTTAGGGTTTTCTGGTTTGCTAACTCTTTTGGAGGTTAAGAATGATGGCAGGGACCTAAAACCCTGAACCTCCTGCCTCCTGGCTTGGTCAACACTAAATATAAAATATGTCTTATTAAAATATTCTAATTTGCTCAGTGAATAAAATATTAGTTGCCAAATTTCTAAACCTCAGGTCAGAAAGGCCGGTCTTGCCAGTATGAAAGAGTTTTAGAACTCTTTGTCATGGTAATGAGGATTTTGCTTTGGAGCCACTGCCACCCTCTAGAGTCTGCCTCCTCTAATTAGAGTATCTCTGGCACTCTAATTAGAGGAGCTTAAAGTAAAAGAAGCTTTTGAGAAAGAGGATGCCTCCTTAAGCCACCCTCCTTTCAACCGCTTTATTTTTTTTAAAGATTTTATTTATTCATGAGAGACACACACACAGAGAGAGAGAGAGAGAGAGAGAGAGAGAGAGAGAGAGGCAGAGATACATGCAGAAGGAGAAGCAGGTTCCATGCAGGAAGCCTGATGTGGGACTCAATCCCAGGATTCCAGGATCAGGCCCTGAGCTGAAGGCAGCGCTAAACCGCTGAGCCACCCGCGCTGCCCCCTTTCAACCATTTTAATATCTGGACTTAGCTTCTGGGGAACACTGTCATTTGGCCACCATTTGGTTCGTGGCACTCAAGTTCTTACCTACTGTCCGGGGCTTTCAAATGTCCATGTCATTTGGTTGGTCCCCTATCCTGCAAAGACATGCCAAATTTTTAATCAGTCCATCCCTACCCTGTCCTCAAGAATTGCAAGTATCAAAAAACCATTGGCCTCTGCTAACAAAGCTACGTCACATCTAGTAAGAGGGTGATTAATATTAATATAAATTACATATACACCAAACCTGTGAGTTCTCTCTCCCTCTTCTCCTCCCCAACCTCTCTATTCTCTATTCTTCTGCCTCTTCTCAAGCATGCTTCTTGTGGTTTGTTGTTTGATATAAATTGCATATTTGATAATGAACAGAAATACAAAAACCCTGCTCTTCATACTACTAACCTTCGGGTTTAGTTGTCTCTGCAAAACATCATAGCGACTTCTCCTAATATTTCTTTCCAACAAATATGCTCTTATCCCTTATCTGAAGAGGCATGGGGCTTCACCAAAGTCTACTTTGTTAACTCTTCCAAAAGGCAGCCTCTGAATGCTAAAAGGAGAAGAGACAGAAGGTAATTAGTGGGATCTGAGGCTTTGCAACAGAATTGTGGGAAGCAATGTGGAATAATAGAAGGAGCATAGGTTGGAAGACTTCACTTTAGACTTAGTTTTCTTTTAGCTAACTGTTGTCTAGGCTTTACATATATTTCTCACATATTTATGTGCCTTTAGGGTAAGGATTAAGGTTAATGTTTGTACCATCTAACATACCTAGCACACAGTCGATGTTCAGTTGAATCACTCTTAAGACCTCAACTGTGCTGTACCCTGCCTTCCCTGCCCAATTTCTCTATACTTTAGGTTTAGGTCTTGTTTCTACCACTTCCTAGCTTTGAGGCCTTGGGTGGTTTTCTTAACTTCTCTGATTATTAGTTTGTTTCACCTTACAAAAAAGACACAGAATACTTGCTTTATGGTATTATTGCACAGATTAAATAGAATAATAGATATGAAACATTTTACAACCTAAAAAGTACTGTGAAAAATGTAAGGTGGCTTTATCATATTAGTCAAGAAATATCAAAAAGCAAAAAATTTTTATCACATCTGTGAACTATGCTTCCAAACAGATTTTGCTGTGTCATCCTAGATCCATTTTATAGACCCAGGTTTGCTTAGATTCAGCTCATTTGGACACTCTGGCTAAAGTTAACATTAGGAAAGAAAAAGTCTAATTTTTATCTGTGTTTGATACAAAGGCCAATAACCATCCCATCACTTGAATGTCATTCATTTTCCTTTGGTATTTTGGTGAAATTCCCAAAAGTACACCCATGAATAATTAAACCACACTGGTTCTGGTAGAAGAAGTACATTAAAAGCAATTAGTAAAATATTAAAAACTTAGATCAAAACTGAATCTATATTCTCTCAGCCATTTCAAAGCATAAACTATATAAATCTGTGTTCTAAATTACCCAAAGGAAATGTTTTTGGGGAATCAAGAAGCAAGGATTTACTGATCCCTTGTGGCATGTCCAGCTCTGCTAGGGGCACAGTGGGTGGTAGATGTAAAATCCTGAAAGACTGCTTTCCAGTAGCTCATATTCTGGTTGAGTCCACAAAACATAGGAAAAATAAGGTTATTTCTTTTGTGGTATGGACCTTAAGAGGTACAGTTTAAAGAGGCAAAGAAGAAGGCAGAGAACCCTTGCCTGTCTTAGGATAGTAAGCATGGCAAGTGCTGTGCATGGTGCTAGGTAAGGCTGCTGAGGTAAGGTTGAGTCAGATTATAGAAGTCCTTGAAAGCCTTGTAGAAGAGACTGGATTTGGTATGATTAGCAGTGGTGATTCATTGTGAGTTCCTGAACCAGAACACTGAAAAAAGAATAGTGTGTTAGGAAGCAATGAGCAGGTTGAAATATAGGCAGGCACCTACTACCAAAAACTCATTTGTTTGCTCCCCTTGTAGGATGTAGTGGTAGGCATGGAGAAGAACTATGGAAAACAAGATGTGGCTAAAGAAATGATAACAAGGACAATGGGGGTCAGAAAGTTAGAAGACATCTCATTTAATCAGTCAGAACTCTGGCATCAGGTGACTTTTATGAGAAAACATTTCTGTCAGAAACAAATATTTAAGATTAAATAGTTTATAGGCTTAAAATGTAGTGGGTTCCCCAACAGTAGATTAGCAGGTGCACAAGAATGTATCAATGATATTAAAGACAGTGTAATGGAAAATACCCAAGCTGAAAAGCAAAAAGAGGAAAAAAATTAATTAGGACAGGTTAAGGGATTTCTTAGACAACATCAAGTAAACACATTCACATTATCAAGGTCCCAGAAGAAGAAGAGAAAAAAAGGGGCCAAAAATTTAGTTGAAGAAATAATAGCTGAAAACATCTTTAACCTAGTGAAGGAAATAGACATCCAAATTCAAGAAGCACAGAGTTCCCAACAAGATGAACTCAAAGATTTCCACACCATGACATATCATAGTAATTAAAATGTCAAAGGTTAAAGATGAGGAGAAATTTAAAAAACAGCAAGAGAAAAGCCAAGTTTACATACGAGGCCACCCCATAATGCCATTAGCTGATTTTTCAGCAGAAACATTGCAGGCCAGAAGGAAATGGTATGATACTGCAAAATGCTGAAAAGAAAGAAAAAATAGCAACCAAAAATACTTGACCTATCATCCAGAATTAAAGGAGAAATAAAGATTTTCACAGAAAAACAAAAGTTAAAGAAGTTTATTGCCATTAAAACAGCCTTGTTAGAAATGTTAAGGGGACTTAATAGAAAATAAATGGCCATATTTATGCATGAGAAAATTATGAATAAAAATATATAAAATATGATAACATATACATAAAAAGTGGAAAGGGTGTAAAAAAAAAGTGTTAAAGAACTTGAACTTAATTAAATGACCATCACTTAAGCCTGCTATACACTTTGGATGTTATATATAAACCTTATGGTAACCACAAAAGGAAACCTATAATAGATCCAAAAAATAAATAGAAAACCAAATATAACACTATAAAAACACTACAGAAATTACAAAGAAAGAGAAAAAGAAAGGAACAAAGAACTGCAGAATAACCCGAAAACAATTAACAAAATGGCAATAAGTACACACCTACCAATAATTACTTTAAATGTGAATGGACAAATACTCCAGCCAATGGTGTAGGGTAATAGAATATATAAAAACCAATACCAATCAATATGTTTAAAGGTACTCACCACAGACCTAAAGAGAGACAGACTGAAAGTCAAGGAATGGAAAAACATTTACCATACAAATTAAAGTGAAAAAAAAAACTCAAGGTAAAAATACTTATATCAGACAAATAGAATTTAATACAAAGACTATAGAGGAGGAGCTGGAAGCAGAGTAGGAAGACTGTATGCTTGCCTCATCCCACAAATACAACTAGATAACTATCAATCATCCTAAATACTAGAAATCAACCTGAAGACTGGCAGAACAAACATCACAACTAAAGGTAGAGAAGAGGCCACAGATAGGAAGTGTGGAGACGCAGTTAGGAGAGAAATGGATCATGGGTGCTATGGTAAAGAGGGAACCATGGTGGAGGAGAAGGGCAAGAGAGAGAGACAGGCACATGGGGGAGCTCTCACAGGGAAGACAAATCCCCATAGGAATTGGCTTGGAAAGTGAAAGGGGCTGAATTTTGTGAGTTCCTACAATCAGTGTGGCTTAAAGCCTGGAGTTCTAAAGGTGACATGGATAGAGTCCAGAGGACATTGGGCTGTTCTTGACAGAAAGCAGGAGAAATATACAGCATGAAAATAGCAATCTGATGAGTGCCTGGGACATGAAGTAAGGATGTTATTTGCTCATTTCAGAGTGTGTTCCAGAAGGGTAGTGTTCACAGAGAGATCCGTCCAGGGACATAGGAACTGGCTGGCACCAATTCTCTCCCCTGTCCCTCAGCATAAGCAGAGAGCGACCTGCAGGAATCAGGGCAACACACACACTGTCTATTTAACTTACTTAAACCAAGCCCCACCCCCACCCCCATGCTCTGGTGGAACTTCCCTTCCCAGTGACACTTGCCTCAGTCCCAGTACAGTGGGCCCTCTCCCCCAAAAGACTGGTCCAAAACTTTACATATCTTGATAAAAGAATTTTGAAAGCCTCCAATTCCAGGAGCAGTGGTAACAGGTCTCATTTCATAAGCAGACCAGAGTAAACATAGTTAAAACATGCTACATTTAACTCAGGGAACAAACACTGCCCACAACAGACAAAGAGAGCCTGTGCAGTTGACTGGACTGAAGGATAAAGCAGTCAGAACACAAAAGCAGAGCACATGCAGAACACATTTGAGACACTCCCTGAACCACCAGGCCCTGGGGAACAGGGGTCATTATACAGCAGGGCACTATAGGACCTCCTCTTCATAAGGCCATTACCCTCAAAAACAGGAAACATGGCTGACCTTCCTAACATGGAGGAACAGGCACAGAGACTCATATAAAATGGGTAGACAGAGAAATTTATTCCAAATAAAAGAACAGAAAAGGCCATGGCCAGAGATCTAAGTAAAACAGATATAAGTAAAATACCTAATGGACAATTTAAAGCAAAACTTATAAGGATACTAACTGGACTGAGAAAAAAATAGAACTCATCAGTGAGACCCTTCTCATACAAATAAAAGAGTTAAAAAAGAGTTAATCAGAGATGAAGAATGTAATGAGATCGGAAACAGGTTCGACGCAATGAACAGCAGGTAGGAAGAAGCAGAGGAATGCACTAGTGATATAGGAGACAAAATAATGGAAAATAATGAAGCTAAACAAAAGAGACAATTATGGAACACAAGAATTGACTCAAGGGAACTCAGTGATTCCATCAAAATTAATAACATTTCTATTATAGGAGTGCCAGACGAAGAAGATAGAGAAAGGGGGGCAGGAAATTTATTTGAAGAAATAATAGCTGAAAACTCCCCTAATCTAGGGAAGAAACAGATATCTATCCAGGAGGAACAGAGAATTCCCATCAAAATCAACAGAAGCAGACCAACACCAACGCATATTGTAATTAAACTTGCAAAATATAGTGACAAAGAAAAAATCTTAAAAGCAGCAAGAGAAAAAAGTCCTTTACTTATAAGGGAAGACCCATAAGGCTAGCTGGAGATTTATAAACAGAAACTTGGCAAGCCAGAAGGGAGTGGCATGATATATTCAAAGTGCTGAATGGGAAAATCTGCTGCCAAAAATACTCTATCCAGAAAGGCTATCATTTGGAATATAAGGAGAGATAAAAAGTCTCCCAGACAAAAACTAAAGGAGTTCCACAAAATCAGCCCTGCAAGAAATACCAAAGGGGACTCTTTGAGTGCTCAAGAAAGACCAAAAGTGACAAGGAGAAGTAAGAATCAGAAAAAAATCTCCAGAAATGGGATCCCTGGGTGGCGCAGTGGTTTGGCGCCTGCCTTTGGCCCAGGGCGCGATCCTGGAGACCCGGGATCGAATCCCACGTCGGGCTCCCGGTGCATGGAGCCTGCTTCTCCCTCTGCCTGTGTCTCTGCCTCTGTGTGTGTGTGTGTGTGTGTGTGTGACTATCATAAATAAAAAAAATCTCCAGAAACAATGACAAAACAAACACTAAGATGGCATTATATAGATACCTATCAATAATTACTTTAAATGTTTATGAACTCAATGCTCCAATCAAAAGACTTAGGGTGTCAGAATGGATAAAAAAAAAGACCCCTCTATACACTGCCTACAAGAGACTCGCTTTAGAGCTAAACACCTGCAGATTCAAAGTGAGGGGATGGAGAAACATTTATCATGCAAATGGATGTCAAAAGAAAGCCAAGGTAGGAATATTGATGTTAGACAAAATAGACCTTAAAACAAAGACTGTAAAAAGAGGTAAAGAAGGACACTATATAATAATAAAGGGGGAAATCTAACAACAAGATCTAACAACTGCAAGTAAGTATGCATCCAACATAGAAGCAGCAAAATGTATAAAACAATTAATAACAAATATAAAGGAACTAATTGATAATAATGCAATAATAGCAGGGGACTTTTGCACCCCACTTAAATCAATGGACAGATCACCTAAACAGAAAATCAACAAGGAAACAATGGCTTTGAATGACACACTGGATCAGATGGACTTAACAGATACATACAGAACATTTCATCTTAAAACAGCAGAATATACATTCTTTTCAAGTGCATATGGGACATTCTTGAAAATAAATCACATATCAGCTCGCAAAACTGGCTGCAATAAATACAGAAAGATTTACACTTACCATGCATCTTTTCTGACCACAACATTATGAAACTTGAAGTCAACCAAAAGAAAAAAATTTGGAAAGACCACAAATACATGAAAGTTAAACAACATGCTACTAAACAATTAATGGGTCAACTAGGAAATCAAAGAAGAAATTTTTAAAATGTAAGCAAAAGAAAATGAAAACACAACAGTCCAAAATCTTATGGGTACAGCAAAAGGGGTCCTAAGTGGAAAGTATATAGCAACACCGGCCCACCTCAAGAAGCAAAAAAAAGAAAAAACTTAAATGAACAACCTAAGCCTACACCTAAAGGAGTTAGAGAAAGAACAACAAATGAAGCCTACACCCATCGGAAGGAAGCAAATAATAAAGACTAGAGCAGAAATAAACAATATAGGAACTGAAAAAAAAAAGATCCAGATCAATGAAACCAGGAGATGTTTTTTTGAAAACACTAATAAATTTGATAAACCCCTAGCCAGAAAGAGAAAGGAGACAAATTAATAAAATCAGAAATGAGAGAGGAGAAATAACAACCAACACCACAGAAATACAAACAATTATAAGAGAATATTATGAAAAACCATATGCCAACAAATTGGACAACCTGGAAGAATTGGATAAAATCCTAGAAGCAGATAAAGGGCCAAAAGTGAAACAGGAAGGGGTAAAAAAAAAAAAAACTTGAACAGACCAATAGCCAGCAAAGAAATTGAGTTAGTAATAATAATAAAAAAAGTCTCAACAGACAAAAGTCCAGGGCCACATGCCCTCACAGGTGAATTCTATCAAATATTTAAAGAAGAGTTAATATCTATTCCTCTCAGTCTATTCAAAAAATAGGAAAGGAAGAAAAACTTCCAAGTTCATTCTTGAGGCCAGATTTACCCTGATACCAAAATCAGATAAAGACTCTACTAAGAGAAAACTATAGGCCAATATCCCTGATGGACATGGATATGAAAATCCTCAATAAAATACTAGCAAACTTAATCCAACAATACATTAAAAGAATCATTCACCACGATCAGCTGGGACTTATGCCTGGGTTTCAAGTGTGGTTCAGTATTCAAAAATCAATCAAGGTGATAAACTACATTAATTAAAGAAAGGATAAGAATCATATGATCATTTCAATAGATGCAGGAAAAGCATTTGATGAAGTACAACATCTATTCATGTTAAAAACCCACAGTAAAATAGATTTAGAGGGGACATACCTCAACATAAAAAAGACCATCTATGAAAAATCTGCAGCTATTATAATCATGAGTGGGGAAAAACTGAAAGCTTTTCCTCTACAGTCAAGAATACAACAGAAATGTCCCCTCTCACCGTATTATTTTACATAGTACTGGAAGTCATGGCAATAGAAATCAGACAACAAAAGGGAAAAAAATAATCCAAATCAGCAAAGAAGAAGTCAAACTTTCACTATTTGCAAATGACACAATACTCTATATAGAAAACCCAAAAGACTCAACCAAAAAACTGCTAGAAATGATACATGAATTGAGTAAAGTTGCAAGATACAAAATAAACCTACAGCAATCTCTTGCACATCTATACACCAATAATGAAGCAGCAGAGAAAGAAATTAAGGAATAAATCCCTTTTACAATTGCATCAAAGCCAGTAAGATACTCAGAAATAAACCTAAGCAAAGAGGTGAAAGACCTGTACTCTGAAAACTATAAAACATTGATGAAAGACATTGAAGATGACAAAGAAATAGAAACATTCCATGATTATAGATTGGAAGAACAAATATTATTAAAATGTCTACACTACCAAAGGAATCTACACATTTAATGCAATCTCTATCAAAATACCAACATTATTTTTCAGAGAGCTACAAATTGTGTGGAACTCCAAAAGATCTTGAATAGCCAAAGCAACCTTAAAAAAAAGCAAAGCTGGAGGCATCACAATTCCAGAATTCAAGTTATATAGCAAAGCTGTAAAAATCAAAATAATATGTTACTGGCAAAAAAAGACACATCGATCAAAGTAACAGAATAGAAATCCTAGAAATAAACCCACAAGTATATGGTCAATTAATCTTTGACAAAGCAGGAAAGAATATCCAATGGGGAAAAAAGTCAGTTTCCTCATCAACTACATCTAAAAGAGTAAAACTGGATCACTTTGTTACACCAAGCACAAAAATAAATTCAATATAGATAAAAGACCTAAATGTGAGACCTTAAATCATAAACCTTCTAGAAGAGAGCATAGGTAGTAACCTCTTTGACATTGGTCATAGCAACTTTTTTCTATATATGTCTCTTGAGGCAAAGGAAACAAAAGCAAAAATAAATTATTGGGACTTCATCCAAATAAAAATCTTCTGCACAGCAAAGGAAACAATCAACACAACTTAAAGGCAACCTATGGAATGGGAGAAGATATTTGCAAGTGACACATCCAGTAAAGGGTTAGTATCAAAACATATAATGATGTTATGAAACTCAATACCCAAAAAACAGATAATCCAATATAAAAATAGGCTGAAGATATGAACTGACATTTCTCCAAAGATATCCAGATGGCAAACAGTTATGTGAAAGGATGTTCATCATCAGTTTGCATCAGAGAAAGGCAAATCAGAACCACAATGAGATACCTCACACCTGTCGCAAAGACTAAAAACAGTCACAATGAGCAATAACACAATGAACAACAGTTGTTGGCAAGGATGTGGAAGAAAAGGAACACTCATGAAGTGTTGGTGGAAATGCAAACTGGTACAGCTACTGTGAAAAATAGCATGAAGGTTATTCAAAAAGTTAAAAATAGAACTACCCTATGATCCAGCAATCACACTACGGTATTTACCCAAAGAATACAAAAATACTAATTCAAAGGGATACATGCACTCTGATGTTTATAGCAGTATTTCCTACAATAGCCAAATTATGGAAAGAGCCCAAATGTTTATTGACTGTTGAATGGATAAAGCAGATGTGGCATATATATACAATGGAATATTACACCACCATACAAAAAGAATGAAATCTTGCCGTTTGTAATAACATGGATGATGTTAGAGAATTTTATGCTAAGTGAAATAAATAAGTCAGTCAGAGAAAGACAAATAGCATATGATTTCACTCATGTGTGGAATTTTGTAAACAAAACAAATGAGCAAAGGGAAAAAAAGAGAGAGACAGGTACAAACCAAGAAACAGACCCTTAACTATGGAGAACAAACTGGGTTGCCAGAGAGGGATGTGGTGGAATGGCTGAAATAGATGATGGGTATTAAGAAATGCACTTGTGATGAGCATTGGGTGTTGCATGGAATTGTTGGGTCACTAAATTGTACTCTTGCAGTTTATATTACACTGTATGTTAACTAGAATTTAAATAAAAACTTTAAAAAAGGAATATATTGGGGAAAATATAGTGAACAAGGCAAATACAAACCACATTCTTAATTATAAAGAACATGCTGATGGTTACCAAAGGAGTGGAGGATGGGGGGAATGAGTGAAATAGGCGATGGGGAGTAAGGAGTGTACTTATGATTAGCACTGGATGACTTTGGAATTGTTGAATCACTCTATCATACATCTGAACTAATATTGCACCGAATGTTAGCTAATTGGAATTAAAATATAAAGTTACAAGACCAAAAAAAAAAGCCAGAAGCATTACAATTCTAGATTTCAAGACATGCTACAAAGCTATAGCAATCGAAACAGTATGGTATTGGCACAAAAATAAACACATAGAACAATGAAAAAGAAGACAGAGTTCAGAAATAAACCCACAGTTATACGGCCCATTAATCCATGGAGGCAAGACTATACAATGGGGAAAAACAGTCTCTTCAATAAATGGTGCTAGGAAAACTGGACAGCTACCTGCAAAAGAATGATATTGGATCACTTTATAACATCATACAGAAAAATAAACTGACAATTAAAGATCTAAATGTGAGATTTGAAACCATAAAAATCCTAGAAGAGAACACAAGCAGTAATTTCTCTGATACCAGCTTTAGCAACCTTTTTCTAGATATCTCCTGAGGCAAGGGAAATCAAAGCAAAAATAAACTATTAAGATTATCTCAAAATAAAAAAGCTTCTGCATAGCAAAGCAAACAATCAACAAAACTGAAAGATAACATACTGACTAGGAAAAGATACTTGCAAATGGCATGTCTGATAAAGGGTTATTACCCAAAATATATGAAGAATTGGTACAACTCAATACCAAAAAAAAATCAAATAATCCAATTAAAAAGTGAGCAAAAGACATGAACAGACATTTCTCCAAAAAGACATACAGATGGTCAACAACAGACATGAAAAGATTCTCAACACCACTCAGGGAAATTCAAATCAAAGCTACAATGAGATATCACCTCATACCTGTCAGAATGGCTAACATAAATAACACAGGAGGGCAGCCCCGGTGGCGCAGCGGTTTAGCGCCGCCTGCAGCCCAGGGCGTGATCCTGGAGACCCTGGATCGAGTCCCACGTCAGGCTCTCTGTATGGTGCCTGCTTCTCCCTCTGCCTCTCTCTCTCTGTCTCTATGAATAAATAAATAAAATCTTAAAAAAAACACAGGAAACAACAAGTGTTGGTGAAGATGTGGAGAAAAAGGAACACTCATGTACTGTTGGTGGGAATGCAAACTGGGGCACCCTCACAATGGAAGACAATATGGAGTTTCCTCAAAATATATCAAATTATATATTAAATTTCTCTATATATTAAATATAGAACTACCATATGACCCAGTAGTCACACTACTGGGTTTTTATTTATACCAAGAATATAAGAACACTAAATTGAAAGGGTATATGCTCCCTTATTTTTTTGCAGTGGTATTTACAATAGCCAAATTATGGAAGCAGTCCAAGTGTCCATTGATAGGTGAATGGATGAAGTAGAAGTGGTATATATATATTCAATGGAGTATTATTCAGCCATAAAAAAGAATGAAATCTTACTATTTGCAGGAACATGGATGGAGCTAGCCAGTATAATGGTAAGTGAGGTAAGTCAGTCAGAGAAAGACAAATACCATATGATTTCACTCATGTGGAATTTAAGAAACAAAACAAAGCGGGAAATAGAGAACATACCAAGAAGTAGACACATTTTTAAAAAATTATTTATTTATTTATTTATTTATTTATTTATTTATTTATTTATTTATATTTAAGAGAGACTGTGAGTGGGGGTGAGGAAGAAGGATAAGCAGACTCCGCACTAAGGGCAGAGCCCCATACACGCTTGATTTCAACACCCTGAGATCATGACCTGAGCTGAAGCCAAGTATCCAATGCCTAACTGACAGAGCCACCAAGGCACCTGCAGACTCTTTTTAAAATTCACGTTAGTTAACATATAGTTCAGTATTGGTTTCAGGATAGAATTTAGTGATTCATCACTTACATATAACACTCAGTGCTCATCCCAACAAGTGCCCTCCTTAATGCCCATCACCCATTTAGTCCATCACCCCACCCATGTCCCCTCTAGCAACCCTCAGTTTGTTCCCTATAGTCAAGAGTCTCTTATGGTTTGCCTCGCTCTATGTTTTTATCTTATTTTATTTTTCTTTCCCTTGCCCTATGTTTATCTGCCTTGTTTCTTAAATTCCACATTTGAGTGAAATCATATGCTATTTGTCTTTCTCTGACTGAATTATTAGCATAATACACCCTAGTTCCATTCATGTCATTGCAAGTGGCAAGATTTCATTCTTTTTGGTGGCTGAATAATATTCCATTGCATATGTAGATCACATCTTTATTCATTCATCTATTGATAGACATCTGGGCTTTTTTGATAGTTTGGCTATTGTAGATAATGCTTCTATAAATATTGGGGTGCACATACCCCTTCGAATTTGTATTTTTGTACTCTTTGGGTAAATATCTAGTAGGGCAATTGCTGGATTTGTAGGATAGTTCTATTTTTAACTTTTTGAAGAACCTCCATACTGTTTTCCAACGTGGTTGCACCAGTTTACATTCCCACCAACAGTGCAAAATGATTTCCCTTTCTCTGCATCCTCACCAACATATGCTGTTTCCTGAGTTGTTATTTTTAGCCATACTGGCAAGTGTGAGTTGATATCTCATTGTGGTTTTTGATTTGTATTTCTCTGATGATGAGTGCTGTTGAGCATTTTTTTTTCATGTCTATTAGCCATTTGTATGTCTTCTTTGGAGAAAAGTCTGTTCATGTCTTCTGCCCATTTCTTAACTGGATTATTTATTTTGGGGTTGTTTATTTTGATGAGTTCCTAATAGATTGGATACTGGCCCTTTATCTGATATATCATTTGCAAATATAAGAAGCAAAATCTTAATTATACAGAACAAATTGATGGTTATTACAGGGAAGAGGGATGAGGAGATGGGTGAAATAGGTGATGGGAATTAAGGAGTGTACTTGTGATGAGTACCAGGTGATGTATGAAATTGTTGAATCACTCACACATCTGAAGCTAATAAAACACTTTATGTTAACTAACTGGAATTTAAATAAAAACATTTTAAAAAAAGAATCTAGACAAAGGGACAAAAGAGACAAAGGAAAAACAAACTCTTAACTGTAGAGAACAAACATGTTTATCAGCAGAGAGTTGGGTGGGGCGGGTAGGAGAAGGAGATTAAGAGTACACTTATGATGAGCACTGAGTGATAAATGGAATTGTTGAATCACTATATTGTATACCTGAAACTAATATAATGCTGTATGGTAACTATGCCAGAATTAAAATAAAATAAAAATAATAACAGTAAAAGGTAAACTATTGGGACTATGTCAAAATAAAAAGCTTTTATACAGCACAGGAAACCATCAACAAAACAAAAAGCCTACTGATTGGGAGAAGATATTTGCAAATGATATATCCAATAAGGGATTAATATCCAAAATAAAGAAAGAACTTCTACAATTCAACACCAGGAACAATCTAATTAATAAATGGGCTGAGGACTTGAATTGATATTTTTCTAAAGGAGACATGCAGATGGCCAACAGATATGTGAAAAGATGTTCGACATCACTAATCATCAGGGAAATGCAGATCAAAACCATCTTTCACTTGTCAGAATGGCTAAATCAAAAAGATGAGAAATAAGCAGTTTTGGCAATAATGTACAAAAAAAGGAACTTTCATGCACTATTGTTAGAATTGTAAACTGGTATGGCCACTATGGAAAAGAGTATGGAGATTCCTCAAAAAATTATAATTTTTAAAAAAGATTTTATTTATCTATTTATTTATGAGACACACACAGAGAGAAAGGCAGAGACATAGGCAGAGGGAGTAGCAGGCTCCCAAGAAGCCTGATGTGGAACTCGATCCCGAGATTCTGGGATCACTCCCTGAGCCAAAGGCAGACGCTCAACTGCTGAACCACCCAGGCGTCCCTCCTCAAAAAATTAAATAGAACCATATGATCCAATAATTCTACTACTGGGTATTTACCCAAACAAAACAAAAACACTAATTCAAAAAGATATATGCACCCCTATATTTGTTGCAGCATTATTTATAATATGCAGATATGGAAGCAACCTAAGTGTCCATTGATAGATGATAGCTAAGGAATATATGTATAGTATATTCTTTCTCTCTCTCTCTTTCTATACACACACACACACACAATGGAATAGTATGCAGCCACTAATAAGGATGAGATCTTGCCATTTGTGACAACTTGGATGGACCTAGAGGGTATTATGCTAAAGAAGGTAAGTTAGATTGAGCAGACAAATACCATATGATTGCACTCATATGTGGAATCTAAAAGAAAATCACTAAGGGGGACACTTAACGGAATGAGCACTGGGTGTTATTCTGTATGTTGGTAAATTGAACACCAATAAAAATTAATTTATAAAAAAAAAAGAAAATCAAATGAATAAACAAACAAAAAGCAGAATCAGACAGAGAACAAACTGATGGTTGCCAGAAGGAGGGGGTGGAGTAGTTAGGCAAAATGGGTGAAGGGTAGTGGACAATACAGGCTTCCAGTTACGGAATAAATAAGTTACAATGTGGGCTGAAGGATACAACATAGGGAATATTTTCATTGATATTATAATAGCGTTGTGTGGTGACTGATGGTAGCTACACTTATGAGCATAGCATAATATATGGACAACTTGATTTTATAACCTGAAACTAATGTAAAATTATGTGTCAACTATATTCAAAATTTTTTAAAGATTTATTTATTTTGGAGAGAGAGAGAGAGAGAGAGAAGCAGACTCCCCACTAAACACTCAGGGAGCCCAATGTGGGACTCAATCTCATGACCTTAAGGTCATGACCTGAGCTGAAGGTGGATGCTTAACCAACTGAGCCACCCAGGTGCCCCTCAAATTTTTTAAAGAAAAAATGTATTCAATTCCCAGAGTTGAATCAGTGAATGACTTCTGCACCTGATCTGTTTTCAGTAGCAAGTATGTGCAAGAATTTCTCTTCTCTAGGCTTTCCCATAGCTGGCAGACCTAACATTTATGTGATTATGACTGAATTAAAACAAATGTCTCTATTGTCTCTGAGGAGAAATTAAGAAAGTGGCAGAAATGAACAAAAAGACTTTAAAGAAAAAGGAAGTTATGTGAAGATAAGAGAAAAATATTGAAGTAGCAGTTGTTTTTTCAAAAAATTCAAGTATGGTTGGCACACAGTATTAGTTTTGTGTGTACAACATAGTGATTGAACAATTATATACATTATGAAATGCTTGCCACAATAAGTATAGTTATCATCTGTCACCATATATGGTTATTACCATATTATTAACTACATTCTATATGCTGTATTTACTCAGAAAACTACTGTTCACTTTTATACACACACACACACACACATCTCTTTCTTCTATTAAAATTTCTGCATATGGCTTGAACATATTGGCCTAGAAGGATAGTAATAAGGCTCTGTGACTTTTAGCAAGTTACTTAGACTCTCTGAGAAGCTTTAGTTTTCTCATTTATAAAATAGCAATGCTAATTCCTACCTACTTTATAGGGCTTTTTAAAGAGTTAAATGCAAATCAATATAAAGCTTCTAGTACATAGTAAGAGATGCATAAATGTTAATACCCTTTTCATTAGACATCATGAACTGATAGATTAGCTTAGTGTTGGGACTTACATTCATCTAAAGGTAGCAAAGTTTTCCCCAGCTTGCTGTTTAAGTACTTGCTAATGTTTAGAATTTAACCCAGTTGCATTAGCAGCTGCTTAAATAGCAAGCAGTCTGGTTCTCAGTTCACATATCTGCCTACAACTGGATTGAGGTTATGTTGGGGGAAGGGTCAGCAGCTAGCAAATCCAATGTATAACTTGTTCCAGGGAAATACTTTATTTTTGCCCTTAAAATTTTGACTTATTCATTGTAATACAAGGTAATCCTGCTCTCTAGGAATAAAGTGAGCCCATGTCTAAAGGGGATGTGACTCCAGTTTAATAGGTTTGAAATCTACATCCCTATATTTCCTCATGAGCCTTGACTATGGTGTGACTTCACTTGGCAGACCTCAAAAGAGAATGAAAGATATCATATGAGAAGTGTTGACAGTGAGAGCTGTTTATTGCCATTCACCTGCAAGAGCTGTCTATGCCACCTGTTCATGCATATCAGACACATGAACACTCTCCTTTTATTTGCAGTACATGGAGCAATGATGGCATGCTCATATTTTGAGAGAAATTCCCCTTCTGCTTGGATGAATTTCCTTCTCTGTTCAACAGGGCCAGGATTTTATCTAAGGGAGTACAAAGGCCACCAGGCCTTTTCCAGGTAAAGTACTCTATACATCTTGCCCCCTTGCCCTTGATCACTTTTATGGTTAAATAAATAAATGTGATTTTAAGTATAAATAAATTGTACAGAAAATACCAAAGTAATCACTTAGCTGCAGTTAAGTGTTTAGAAATCACTGGCTCTAGAGTACCACCTAATTATCCTTAGTAATTTAGTAGATAATACAATGCTTAGTCTGCTGTGGCCCCTCTATCAAAATGGGATCAAATCACAATATTGCCTTATCACTCCAAAGCATCTGGGTGACAACTGGTGACTGTAGAAATTTTAGATAGTGTCAGCAGCTAGAGCTGCTACTCTAAGGTGACACGATTGAGCCCTAGTATATTCGAGTTGGAGGCCGAGGTAAAAAATAGCAACAGACTTTATTATTTTAACACACCTGAAAAATTTTCCAAGTTTCCATCCCCATTGATTGGAAAACTCCAGTTCCTTACTCTCAGTTCTTCATATTCCAGGAATGCAAGAATGCTTCTCTGGCAGAGCAAACTCAGTACTGAGCAAAGCATTACCAAAATGACAGGCTCTAAACTGATTCTATGATGTGTTTATAAATGGCAATTTTTATTAGATAGTCTCAGTAGGGGTTCTGAATTATTAATTACTTGATTACATTTTGGACCCTGTCTTTATAATGGGGCTTTCACCTTTTCAAGTCCAGGCATCCTGACAAAAACAAAAACAACAACAAAACACCAATTCGGACAAACTGTAGGGCAGGGTGGAGATAGGAATACTCTATCTGAATGGGGCACAATTATTTCAAAACTGTTGTAAATATGTTGAAACATTTTGTGAGCAGAAGAGATGGATGATAGTGCAAAACTGATTGAGACAAGAAAATTGGAAAAATAAGTGGAGCAAAAATGGAAAAGCAGGAAGAGGGAAATATAAAAACATGGGTTAAGACAACAATCTCCTTTTTCTCCCCAAAAAAACTTGTCATAGCTATCAAGATGATGCTACTTGCCCATAGTCCACAGGAAGACATAATAGTTAACTCATCTGATCTAAGTATATAATAATATTTTTATCTAGGTATATGCTGAGAACAAATTAAGCTGTCTCTGGCACTGTGAAAAGATCAAAATGTGAATGTGCAGATTTTCTTTTTCTTCATCCCACAAGCTAATGATGGCAGATGATAGGAAGCATTTTGCTTTACCTCTTTCTTCTGTGACTCATAAACTCACTATTCTTGCTTTCCTGCTTGTCTCTTGGCCTTTAAATGAGGTTGCAGCATCCTTAGGACCCTCTAGCGGTCCTTAGAATTCAGAGGAAAGGTTGAATAATGAGGTAGCCAGATAAGGGAAGAGTCAGTGATTCTATCATACCCATCTTATTTCTTAACTAGTTCAAGAAAAGTACCTAATGTACTTTTACCTAATGTAAAAGCAATGGAGCATATTTTCAGGTGAGTTATTGTCTTATTTCTTCACTAAAAATGTTTTAGGTTGGCACAACAATGTACTTATGTACCGTGACAACAGACTGGATGATCCTCAGAATATTTATTAAAGATTAACTCCTCTAGTCACCCAAGGTCTAATTTATTTCAAGGTATCTAACTAACATTAAACACTATTAAACACTCTTATATCCATTATTTCCTTCATTTGAGGCCCCAACAGCCCTGTAAGTAGAAATGACAGGGATATTCATCTTTATTTTATAGCCTCACACATTAATAAAGATGATAAAGCCATGACTACAACCCAGAATCTCCTGATTCCTACCCTAGCATTACTCTAGTCTACAGTTCTGACTCCCAGGATTCATTCTGAGTCGACTAGTATTAACGTATTACTTTGATTGTGTTACCTCACATACACACTTAAAAATGTATTAAAGAAAGGATGCTATTCATGACTTCAGGACCCACTCAACCCAGTCTCAACAACTTCATATTATTACTTCCTTGATCTTCAGTTTTCTTATCCATAAGTAGAGATGACACTTATTTTCTTGACTCACAGTGTGGTAATCTTCAAGTAAGTATCAGGATGAATGTGATAGTTTTACTAAATTGTAAAGCCCTCTGTAGTCCTGTCACTCTATTCATTTAATCTCTTAACTTCAATTAGAACTAGCAGTGAAAAAATAATATGCATGACTTTCTTGGTTGTGCAAAAATTTGTTCCTGGGTAAGACACTATTGTGTTGTTTATTTTTGTTTTGTTTTGTAAGTTTGACCTGACAGAAGTACTTCAAACACTCTCTTGATTGTCTTCAGATTGGCAGTCTACTGCAACCTCCTTTCTCCTTTCCTTCTTACTTTTCTTCCCAGGGAAGTTTTCTATGTAAAGAATTCAACTTAAATGTTTAGGAAAGCATGTTATTCAATTGGAGCTGCCCTATCAGTGTTGGGGTAACTCAGTCCATTTTTATGGTCCCATCAAAGACTGAAGACTGTGAGCTTTGGAGTAACTCAGTTGCTAAGGGTTTTTTATTTATTTATTCATGAGAGACACAGAGAAAGAAAGAGAGAGGCAGAGACACAGGCAGAGGGAGAAGCAGGCTCTATGCAGGGAGCCCGATGCAGGACTCCATCCCATGACTCTAGGATCAAGCCCCAGGCCAAAGGCAGGCGCTAAACTGCGAGCCACCCAGGGATCCCTCAGTGCTAGGTTTAAATCCTGATTCCCCTCCAGCTGGCTAGGTGGGACTGAAAGATCTGCTTAACTTTTTCTGAGTCTCAATTTCCTTACCTATTAACAAAGATAATAATACATATCTCATTAAGACTGTTGTCTAAATTAAAGTAATAAATATATTTAAAGTACTTAGTAGGATATCACTCAATAAATGTTAGTCTCCCTCCCTCTCCATACTGTGGACATAAAAAGCAACCAGCTGAAATTGTGGGCCGATCAGTGTAGAATCCCCCACTCCTAGCGGAAGTCTTTCTGAATATGTATCTTAGGAATGGGAAAGGTTACCAGCATCATATCTGAATACTAGTGACAGAATTATTATAGGTATACATACACAGGAAAGACATCATCTTTAACAGCTGTGTTTAGTTAAGTAACATATTTAAAACATATAGACTTTAATCTATGGTTTCTCCTGGGATTTCATCACCATTTTACTTACTTTTTTCTGGCTAAAAAGTATAACTGTACCTTGGTTCCCCCTGTATTCCCCACACACACACACATCCCAGCCATCCCCCCAAGTACTAGCTGCCTTCTCAAAATCTGAATAAGAATCTGGATAAGCATTTGAAGGACATAAGGACAGTGGATACCTGAGGAGCTAAGGAACTCGGGACTTAAAGTTCATGACTTCTTTTCCCTAGAAGGTCCTATTTCCTTCATATCTGCAGGGAACAGATGATGCTAGAGATACTACATCAAAGCTTGATTCTTCCTTGTTGCACTGCTGAGTGAGGCAATAAGCAAGACAGAAACTGTCATTAAAGAGGGGAACTGAGTGGGAAAAAATAGAGAGGGAGACAAACCATGAGAGACTTCTAACTCTGGGAAACAAAGGGTTGTGGAAGGGGAGGTGGGTGGGGCGATGGGGTAACTGGGTGATAAGCACTAAGGAGAGCACTTGATACGATGAGCACTGGGTGTTAGAGTATATGTTGGCAAATTGAATTTAAATTTAAAAATGTAAAAAATAAAATAAATAAAAAATAAACATTAAAAAAAGAAACTGTCATTGAATAAAAGAAGTTAAATGGAGCAGGTAGTGGAAATAGTTTTCTCTTTCCCCCAGGAGAGTCTGGAGAGGAAAAATAGCAGAGGCTTTGTCAACTTTCTAGGGGCAGAAACCACTGGTTCCTTTCCCCTCTGTCTTCTCTCTCCACCTAAAAACCCTGATGAATTATGGATTCTACCCCTGGCTCTTTTAACATTTGACAAAATAAGCTTATCAAGACATGAGGTAAAGGCAATATATGGTCACCACGATAGTCCTGGTGGGGAGGGGCTATCAGGTGGGAAATAAAAAGTAGGATTTATATTAGGGTCATGTAAAACCATCCAGTGTGCAGTGATGGGGCAGTTTGGTTCCATGGCAAAGGACAAAGTTTTTCAATTTAGCAGTCCCCTCCACTCAGCAATACTTTGAAGTCATCAAATAGATTGTAGAAACTTTACTACTCTTGTTGTTTTTGGTACCACAAAATGTCTTAGAGATCAATAGGAAAGATAAAAGAAGAACCAGACTGCCCCATTCAGGTAGTTCTCCTCTATGAAGCTGTTGAGTTACTTTTAGCACTGGTTTCTGTGCACCCTGTCTTGAACCATTCCAAAATCCTGGGGATTCCACCTCCCAGTTTAAACAATCAAGAATTGTTTAAATGGCATTCTCAGGCGGGCAAGGAGAAGAATATTAGAACTATAACTTTTGATGACCCAGTATGAGCCAGGTGCTGTACTACTTTATATATATATAAACTAATTAACTCTCACAGTAACACTATGAGGTAACTATTACTTTTGACATGAGGAAATTTGAGCTCAGAGAGTTTAAATGATGTCCCCAGCATCACAGAGCTAAATGACAGAGTTGGGACTAGAAGCCAGCCTGCTTATTTCATTTAATACTAATTAATTTATTTTCACCACCTGTACTCCTAACCCATCTCTGAAGGAAGATAGCACTATTTAACTATCAGTTATTATTGTCATTATCACTGTTATTATATCATATACCACTGCCATCTGGAACTGAAGTAGTTATAGAGAGAAAAAAGGAGAAAAAGAAATGAAACAGATTTGCTTGGTAATGAAACCCAGGATTCCAAACCAACCAATTCTAATGCCAGTCACTACCGCTATCATGATCATGCTGAAGCCATTCCCTAGACCACAAAGTGTCTCTTGTCCTGTCAACACATAGGTGAGAACTGAAGATTGTGGACAGTCATGATTTACTGCATGGCTGGCATCCATTTTGTCTTGGAAAACTAGAGCAGCTGTATGCCACTAAATAAGATGTATGAAATCAACATTAAGATATATTTGTTATAAATGCACTAAAACATAGACAATTAATAGACTGCAGATGCAAGAGATCATGGGATATTATATAACAGGACTGGGACTGCATTGCTAAGCTAAGAGCAGGTTTTTTTTCTTTTTTTCTCTCTGCTTTTATTTCTTCGTTGTTTCTGAGGAAGCTGTTAGTGTCTTCAAAGCATTGGCATTTGATTTTCTTTTTAATTTTCAAGATATGTTTGCACTTAATTGGAAATATGGCAGGTTCGCTGTATGTTGTTTTCCTTTTGCGAGACCTTGTTTGTAATTGAGTCTGGGCTAAAAGGGAAATAGAAGAGTACAGCAGGCAATAAAATCCAGCCAAGTGGAGTGTCATGTCATTGGGTTTTCAATCTCTGGACAGACCCTGGAGAAATGTGGCAGAGCCTTCCTGGAGAAATCACTTTTTTTTCAGTTTGGGAGAGGAAGTAGTGCCATGATGTTAAAGGCAAGAACCCTCATCTACCTTAGGCCAATTTACATAACTCTTAGTGGCTTTGAAAAACTATCATGACTGTGACTGAGAAAAAAAAATAAATGGGTTCTTTAAGCTTTTTTTTTTTTAACTATAGCATTCCTTCAGTGGCCAAAGCCCTTTGCTCCTGAGAAACTCTCTCTGTCCTTTATAAAAATGTGCCTCAACATGGCTTGAGTCCATGGGCAGGCCATGATCCTTGTTGCTATGGCACTTGGTGTCATAGTGTGGGAATGTCTTCTGTTCTCTTTCTCACACACATGGCTGGGTAGCTTGAGTAGAACCTAATTTTATTGGCTTTGCTGTACGTTCTTTTACATCTTTCTAAAAGCTCCTTGAATTTGTTTCAGATTCGTACAATTGATTTTCTTGTAGTCACATTGAATCGTAAAGTATTAAAATTAGAGTCGTCTAGTCTAACTTCTCCATCCAGTGCTTAAATTTGTTCTTTATTGTTACTTGTTGCCCAGCCTTTGCTTGAATATTGCTAGTGGTAGGAAGATTGCTTTTTTTCCCAATGCCCCTCCTTGACCCATTTCATCTTTGGACTTCTCTGTTGATTCATATGTTGAGCTATAGACTTCCTATCTCAAGTAACTTCCCATTGTGGTCTAAATAAACAAGTTTAGTTTCATTATTTTGGTAATAGCTCTTCAAGTATTTGAAGGCAGAAAACACATTTCTTAAACTTTCTTCCCTGAGTTTAACATCAGTTTTGAGTCCCCTTGTTCTGGACATTTTTCTCTAAATGAGTTTCAATTTGTCTATATCCCTCATCAAAGTTTATTAGAACATATATTTGTTCTCTTTCTGCTGCCTTAAAGACATCAAGTGTCCTCTGTTCAATTTTTTCTTTGTATGTCTGTAGGTTAATATTTTTTAATGTTAGGTCATTAGCACTGACAGATGATTTTAACTGAAACACATACCCTCAACCTCTCCCTCTGACCAACTCTCCTCCCTCCCCAGGAGACAAACATTCTAATTTGGCATGACATTATCTGGCCTAACAGTGCCTGGTATATGAAGTGCCTAAAAGGTCATCTTCCATTGTCCCATCTTTCTGAAGTAGTTGAATTAAGTTCAAACTCAGGATGTTTTTGAAATCTTAAATCTCTCTGGGGATGTTTTTTCATAACATCTTCAAACTGGATAACACTGCAATAAATGAAGTATGCTGCACTGAATTAAAAGGTTATTTCCCTTGTGTGTCAAGCTAAGAGAGAATGTGAAGCCTCCCATTAGGCCCTGGATGTCTCTGGCTGTCAGTATAGCAATCCTGTCTCCATTAGGTTCTTAAACCTCCACTGCTTAGTGAAAACTTTAGCCAGAAAACTACCCATAAAACTGAATCCTGAGTGATACCAAGGAAAATAAAAGGAGCTACAGGAAGAATCAGAAATAAACAGAGGAAATAAGGGACTTTATAAACCAATAACCTGAGTCCAGGTAATCAGAGCCAAAGACCAATGGAAAATCATTATTTGAAGTTAAAAATAAGATTGAAACCTCATATAAGACCAGAGCCAAGCAAAAAATGGACAATGATAAATAACAGGCAGAGTGATACCAGTAAGAATATTGAAAGGTAGCAAAAGGATGTATATTCTAAGGGTTCAGATACCCTCAGTTAAAAACAAGGTCACATACTAAGATTACAAGTACTTTCAGTTGTTGTTGTTGTTGTTGTTGTTATTGTTTGAGGATTTTCTATAAAGCCAGAAACTTCTGCTAAGAATTCTATAAAGTGCTAGGCCGGGCATCTTGGGTGTCTATCATAATGAAAACAGATAAAATGTGGTGGGTGCTTGCCACAGAAAATTATGCACCAGATAAAAGCAACAGATTAAATATATGTAAGACACATGAATGGGTCTTTAAAACATAATTTATAGTAAAAATTAAAAGAATGAGATGTGTAGCATGATACTGTTTACATAAATTCTAAAAATATACACATAAAATATATCCTTTAAAAGAACACATACAAAAAAGGATACACATTCACCATATTAGAATAATTATGTATGAAAGAATGTAGGAATAAATGGGAATAAGTGAATAATAGCAAGAAAGAAGCTTTGCTTGGATTACTGATGAATTGAGGAATATGATAACATCAATCTTGTGTGCCTGAGACTAATAAGATAAATAAAATGCTAGGCCATCCTGTACAAATAAAAACAATGACTAGAAACAATGACTGGACAAGTAAGAATAACAGTACTAAGTAGTGGAATTTTCTTTGATAATGAAAATGTTCTGCGTCTATGCCTGCCCAATATGATAACCACTAGCCACATGTGATTAGCACTTGAAATATGACTAATGTTGCAGAAGAACTGAAATTTAATTTACTTATATTTATATTTAAATGGCTACATGTTATTAGTGGCTACTGTATTGGAAGTGCAGTTTAGAGGTTGCAAGTGAGCCCAAATATTGGTACAGAAAAGGTAGATGCTGTAGTTGCAGACAACACTCCTTCTAAGAAACACTCAACCCTACCAGTAGATGAGAAGATAGCAAGGGAACCTAAGAAACCCAGGATCACTAGGAAAGAACAGCACTCATCCTTGCCTTGTGCAGACTTGTTTTACCCATCAGTAAGTGTCCCAGAAGCCTGGGAAGATTTTCCCTACTGTGAACTTGGCTGCTGGAAGTAGGAAGAGTCCTACTGCTGCTGTTCAGCAAATGGGGACTTTGAAATTTCACGTGCCATGAGTGTTTCCTAAATATACTTTAATGAGCACAGAGTCCCTGAATGCCATCTGTATAGCTTTGGGCATCGCCAGGTTGGCATGAGCTGGGTGTTAGAGAATATACCCTAGGGAGCTATTTCAGAGATTCTGGTACTATGAAGGCTTTTTTGCTGAATTGGCTATGAATGACAGTAATAAATTGCCAGGGGTCAAAACAGAGAGATAATAGTAATAGATGTTTCTTAGGTTATTGGAGAACTCTAACTAGAATGACATCTTACTTATTCTTAGGCCCAGCCTCTCTTCTTTTCTGATATCCCCCCCACCTTATACCCTTATCCTTTTCCTTGTTTTTGGATAGTCATTCTGGTCCTGTGTAGAAAATTAAAGGAGTATAAGAAAAATTCTTCTGATGGGAGGGGCTACATGGCCTTGAAAATATATGGCATTAAGTTCCTGAGTGATTTTTGTGGGGTTATTGGAATTTTCCTTTCTTGTG
This sequence comes from Nyctereutes procyonoides, assembly GCF_905146905.1. Taxonomy (NCBI): domain Eukaryota; kingdom Metazoa; phylum Chordata; class Mammalia; order Carnivora; family Canidae; genus Nyctereutes; species Nyctereutes procyonoides. Next base: position 56,886,205 of record NW_026575125.1, on the reverse strand, counting down.
TTGAATAAAACTTCTATAGCAGTCAAAACTATGTATTTTTATAAACAAACTCATCTTAAAGATCTCTTTAAGTAGCTACACAAAGAGATACTCTAGCGGAGTCACTTACTTTTGGAGAATGTCTGGGCCCTCTGACCTTTGGTAATGACAAATATTCTGGTCCTAAAAAGGTCCAGGCATCTACTAGCCTATCATTTTGAAAGTAACTGCTAAACTCTACTATAAACATGTCTGCAAAAGGAGTGTGATGAAGGTAGGGTGAGATCTGAAACAGTAGTTTTACCACTTGTTATAGGTTGCTTAGCAACTATGTATATAGAAGAAGGCACTATGATTTTTTGAGTGTACATGAACATTATGTGAGTGTGTGAATGGGAGAAAGATGGTGTTTGGACTGTTACACCTCAGGGTAACAACACAGAGCTCTAGAATCCAAAGTCTAAAAGAGCAGTGCCTCCTTCCCAGCTGGATTTGGAATTTGGCCTTTCCCCCACTCCCTTTCACTCCCTGCTTGGGATAAGCAAAAACATTTCTCTTATATGTGACAGCATTCTCCAATAAAGACAAATAAAAAGTTAGTACTCTAATTAGTGGTTGTTTTTATTTATAAATTATATATTTCTCCTGATATGTAACATGGTGCCATGGGGATATTTCCAAGGATGTCTATGTGTTGCCAACTCACTGTGTGACATTGGGCAAGTAGTTTCCCCTTTCTGGGACTTGGTTACCCCATTTATAAAATGGGGAGTTTAGGATTAAGCTATCTTCTAAGGTCTTCTATCCCTGTGATTCAGTGCTTATATTTCCGAAAAGAATATAATAGCATTTTAAAAATGCAATTAACAAGATAGATTAGTAGTAAGAAAAGAGATTAGAAACTGTATGGAGAAAGCCAAAGGGTAATTCAGCCTACAGTTCTTGCACTCAAGCATTAAATGTAACTCAATGGTGCCTGTCAGTGAAGGCACTCGGTAATTAGGACACAGTCCTTGTATAAACCCATTCTCAGAAAGTGCCAGGCTACAGTGGCATGCTCCTTCTAAGAACTCACCATCTTGTACACACCAGTGGGTGTCCTAAGTTGGTGTCTCTATGCTTACTATGCCATTATACTGCCCATTTAGGTCTGGTGACAAGAAGAAAGAAACTCTTTTTTGAAATACCCATTCTTTACCTGACAAACAGTAATTAGACTTATTTACCACTTGTTCTTTGGATGTGAGAGAGAAAATAAGCAGGAGAAGGCTTAAAAATAAAATTGATTTGCAAAGGCAAAGGTACTCAGATGTGCCCATAAAGTGGAGCTACCTATGGCCTAAAAATTTAGAAATTAAGACTAGTAGGGAGTTTGGCTATTCCTGACGTGAATGCATGAGTACCTCTGTTTGTTTCCTTCTAGCCCTAATTCAAGTTTTATTGAACACTAGGTTTTATGGCATTGGCTTAGATCTTTTATATAGACAGTGCATTTTTGTGCATATCTTTGAGTTTTGGAATCTTTATAATGAGGGATGAAATAGATTTATACTGTACTTTTGAGAGATATAAAATTCTTTTTTTTAATTTATTTTTTTGTAAGTTTTTTTTATTTATTTATGATAGTCACAGAGAGAGAGAGAGGCAGAGACATAGGCAGAAGGAGAAGCAGGCTCCATGCACCGGGAGCCCGACGTGGGATTCGACCCCGGGTCTCCAGGATCACGCCCTGGGCCAAAGGCAGACGCCAAACCGCTGCGCCACCCGGGGATCCCGAGATATAAAATTCTTTTTTAAAATATTTTATTTATTTATTCATCAGAGAGAGAGAGAGAGAGAAAGAGAGAGAGAAAGAGAGAGAGGCAGAGACACACGCAGAGGGAGAAGCAGGCTCCATGCGGAAGCCCAACACGGGACTCGATCTGGGGTCTCCAGGGTCAGGCCCTGGGCTGAAAGCTGCACTAAACCGCTGAGCCACCCGGGATGCCTGAGATATAAAATTCTTTAGTTTAACTGTGATCATCTCTTCATGCCTCTCTCACCCTTAATATTTTTAAACTTACGTGGGTCCTCATTTAAGTATGTTTTCTGTATGTAAAAGCATCACACCTCCATATTTCTAACCTAGTGCCTTGAAATCGTGACAGGTTTAGAAAATGGAATTAGCTAAGCAGCATTATGGATAAAAATGTACTCTCTGAACTACTGCTGATTATGTCATCTATTATACTGACTAAAGTTGAACTGGGAAGAGTCAGACTAGACAGAGCTTGGCGAGGCTAGCCTGGAAATCTTCTCTGGACCTGTTCACTACAGGTTCACTACTGCAATTCCATCTCCTTGTTCCATTTCAGTCCCCAACTAAATTTATACATTCCCCATCTATAATAACTTGCTGGTCAGTTGCCTCCTTTCCAGTATGACAGCTAGACCCTTGCCAGCTTCATTATCCATGTTGGACCTGATTATTGTTTATTATTATGATTATTATGGCTTGTTCCCTCCCAACAGACTCTGAGAGCCTTGAGAACATGGATCTAGTTTTATTCATTCACCTGTCTTTCCCACTGTTGTGCCTAGTACACTACCATTACCACAGGTGGTGCCTTGTCAATTTGTTGAATTTATTTAAACTGGTATCCTGAAGATTAGCATTACTCAAACCTCAGAGCTTATGTTGTCTCAGGTCCAAAGGCAGAAACATGATTTACTTCCCTGTATTGCTTTTTTGTTTTGGTGGTTGTTGTAGTAGTTGTTGTTGTTGTTGAAAAAGGTCAAGGACAGCACAAATGCTAGGGAAAGTTACTTAGACTCTGAGACCTGAGGCTTAAAGGCCTTTGGGGAAGAACATAGCAGCCTATTGCGATAGGATATGAACCCCTCTTCAGGCCTAACTGGGGGGAAGGGCAGGTAAGCAGGGTTGCTTTACCAGTTTAATTGAGCATTTCCTTGCTTCATAATACCTGTCTCCATGCTAATGTTAGTTCAGTGCCATTAAATTGCATGATTTACCATGATCAGCAAAGCAATTTGTTGTACATAATTCCAAAAGTGGTAATCAATTTTATCTCAAAATAGATTTTTAAAATCCTGCAAAATTTATTGTCCCAAAATGCTGATCAGTGAGGAGAAGCTAAAGCAAGCCAAGAACTGTTTGTATTTACAACTATACATTACTGTCCTTCTCTCAAATCATACTTATAAGCAACCAAGACATAAATAAATAAAAATGTGGGGAAATATATGCCTGTAGGTTGTCTCACAGCTGAGCTTTGAAAAGACATAGGACATGACCCCAGGATTATCTATTCAAGGGTTAGCCTTCTAATTCTGCAGAACAAAGGTCCAAATAATTGATAATCACTAAGTTAACATCTATATACTTAGTTTTCTCTTTTGAAAAAAATGTAAACCTAACAGCGCCAATTTTACAAGATAATTATCAGTACAAAATGAAATAACATCTGTAACCATATCTAGCTTAATACCTGGTGGTTATTCATTCTCTTACTCTCCCCTTTCCAACTCATTAAGCTCCCATACCCTTCTCCATATCTTCTTTATTTCTTGCCAAGGTGTGTTCTTTCTATTTTCAACCCTTTATGATTCCCTTTAATTATTGAAATCTACAAATAATTTGGCCTTTATCAACTCCCTGCCAAGATGGAGTTAGTGAAGGGGAGGTTTTAAGGGAAAGTAAAATGATAGTTAAAGTTCATTTGAGTTTGTTTTTGTTTTGTTTTGCTTTGTTTTGTTTTAGAGAGAGATAGCATGCATGAGCAGGGTTTGGAGTGTGCACAGAGGGAGAGGGAGAAAGAGAGAGAATCTTAAGCAGATTCCACACTCAGCATGGAACTGGACACAGGGCTTCATCTCATGACCCTGAGATCATGACCTAAACTGAGATCGAGAGTTGGACACTTAACCAACTAAACCATCCAGGCACCCTTCCGCTGAGTTTCTTAAAAGGAAAGTTGGCACAGAGGAATCCATGATAGCTGTGTGATTCCATCTGACCCATAAGATTCTCTCTGAAGCAGAGGGCCAACCATCTGATCAGTTTATTCAGTTCCACTACAAATGAGCCCTTCTTGCCAAGAGATGGGGACTTTGACATGCTAGCCACTCCTCTCCACTTGCTAGAAATCTCCAGCCCTTCTTTTTGTGTAAATACAACAATTAAGCATATCTTTCTCTTTTCCCTGGCACCTGTGGTTTATTGACTGCTCTCAAATCAGGTCTTGTATAGAGTGAGAAGAAAGTTTGGCAATTCAGATATATAAGTGTTAGGGGAAACTCAGGACCATCTGATATTTTTAAAATTGGATGATTGCCTAATATAGACTTCTTATTTTACAGATAAGGAAATAGGCAAAACGTCACAGAGATTGAGTCATATAAAATTCTGCTCACTGCTTCTTGTTCCATGAATGTTGTACCTATCTTTTATAGTATATTCATGTAGTAAGATAAGTGATTATACACTTGAGATTTTTGTAATAACTGCTTGGCCATCAGCAGTCTGTGCTACTTTAAAGATTTATTTATTTGAGGTGAGGAGGGGCAGAGGAAGAGGGAGAGAGAGATTCCTCAAATTCCCTGCTGAGCACAGAGCCACCTCAGGGCTTAATCCCAGGACCCTGAGTTCATGACCTGAGCCAAAATCAAGAGTTGACTGCTTAACCAACTGAGCCAGCCAAGCACCCAAAGTCTGTGTTTTTAATAAAGAGACGATACTTGGCTAAGAACAAGGTCTAGAAAAAGGGGGGTTGTAATAAATGAGGATTTATAGATGTGATGGCATGTGGTAGACAACTCCATCTCATGTGGCCTTGTTTTCTATTGATTTGCATATACCTACCAACCAGGTAGGTGGGCAGTAGATAATGGGATATAGATATGTATTCTATGTAATGAAAATACCAGATGATGTAGGGACCTTTTCAGAAATTTCAAATTCTCTTTGTAGTAACACTTTAAAATCTTGCTGGACTGGGAGGAATATTTGTCAATAACAGGTCTGAAAGTTGAGAAACCAAGAAAGGAATTCTCTACCTCTTTCCATCCCTTACAGTCAAATTTTAAGACACAGAGAGAAAACATCTGAGTGTGATGTACATGTGTGTGTATGTATGAAGTACCTTATTTTTGAAGAGCTTTAGATCATCTGAAGAAGAAATGAGGCAAACAGAAATAAAGCCAATCACCACGTACATACATTCCTTATCTCAGGTCACTCTCGACTTCACTCTGCATCCTTTGGCCATGATTAGGTTAAATATATTTGTATCTGGGAGAAGGCATAAGTTTTCTTGCTTCTTCAGATTTCCATTATGAATAGTAAGGTGGCCTAGAGGGGATAAAAGATCTAGGACGTATGAATGAAGTATATATTTAAAATTGAAATGATATAAAAACAGGGAGGGAGGCAAACCATAAGAGACTGTATAGTTGAGAGAACTGAGGGTTGATGGAGGGAGGTGGGTGGGGGATGGGCTAAATGGGTGATGGGTATTAAAGAGGACACTTGGGATGAGCACTGGGTGTTATATGTAAGTGATGAAACACTAAATTTTACTCCTGAAACTAATACTACACTATATGCTAACTAACTTGAATTTAAATGAAATTTTTAAAATTGATTTATATAGCAGGTATAAACTATGAAACAAAAAAAATAGTAAGTCAGTCTGTAAACAGGTAAATTCCAGTGAGCCTTTTTAGACCTCTCTAACTGAAATGACCTTAAAACAGAGGCAAAAATACATTTAATGACTAACATTATATATTTAAAATGTGCAGGTTGGACAGCATTTGGACTTGGAATGAAACAATAAGAGGTTACATTCATGGATAACCAACAAGATAAGGCTGTCGTTGCCTCAGCCAATGGAGAAAACACTCTGATTAATGAGGCCAAAGAAAATGGTAAGAGAATTTCATTACGGTATATACTATCTCTCCTAGTAGTCTTTGTTATTACTATAGATTTTTAGTGTCCGTCAAGTTGGAGCAGGTTAAGTCTAGGGTGCCTCTGAAATTGATATTAATCCTAAATTTATTCCACCAAATTTCTAACTGGGCTAGAAGGGTCTCTAAGAGTTATCTAATCCAAACACCTTGCTCTTGCAAATCATCTCTGTCAGATGAATACTTAAGTTCCTCAAAATTCCTAGTGAATTATAAATATACTCTGATATGTGGCTTGGAATGTTTAGATTAAGAGGAACTTCCAGAACAGAGATCTGAATGATAGGACTAAGCTTTATAGCTTAAAACCATAAATATCCCATCTGAGCATTTTCCCACCCAGAGAGCCTTGACTTTTCAATTGATCAAGCAGTCCAGTTATTACCTTATTTCTGAAGAGAGCTCTGTGTCTAAAGAAAAAGCTGAATCTAAAGAAATACTGTTTTTCACTTGTGTGACTATTCAATATAAAATCAGTGCTGTTCTTTAGCTTTGTAGTTTCTAGTTCTAAAACAAAAGAAGCTGAGCCTTAGCTTATATAAGATCAAGTACCAGAAACTGATCAAGGGAAAGAGAGTGAGTGTGGTCTAAGACCATTAACTTTATTTCTGTCATTTCTTTCCCTTTTCTCCAGATTCAGAGGACCAGGGTGTGGCAGTAAAGTCACTGGCAGCTCTAGAAGCTGCTGCACCAATCCAGCCTATACCGATAGTTCAAAAAGAGACCCTGATGTATCCCAGGGGTCTCCTGCCTCTGTCTTCTAAGAAACCTTGTATGCAGAGCCCTCCATCTCCTTTAGGGCTAATTGAAGCACCTGAGCATGCTGCTAATAGTGCTTCTGTGAATGCCATCTCTCTTACATCTGGTGTTGCAAAAAGCCTGCATACATGGTCACTGCCCAATGAGTGTGAGAAAGCTCCATTCGCCATAATGGAGCCTGCAGGCATGTCAGCTCTGAATGGGGACTGCCTCATGCAGCCAAGCCGGACTTGTTTGGGCTGCTTCATGGAATCCAAGGATGCAGTAGATCCTGAGCCAGGGATCAGTCTGAAAGTTGGTGATCTAAATAAAGATTACGAAACCTGTGCAGTTTCTGATATAGGAATTCAGTGTATTAATGCTGGAGAAAACATGAAATATGGAGAGCAGCTGCTCTCAGACCAGCTCCTAGGCTTCCCTTTGCACAAATCAAGGGCAGGAGAAAAACGAGAAGCTGAGAAATCTGACATCGACTTGGAGGATCCAGCTCAGAAAAGCTATTATGAGGCATTACTGTTAGACAAGTGTAATACAGAAGAGGCTTTGCTGGCAAATTCCAATCAGGATTGGGGTTACTTTGAGACTTTCATTAGTGAGAGTAAGATTGAACTGCTTGACCTCTGTTCCAAAAATGAGCTGTCTGTCAACTTATTCTCTGAAGAAGATGTGGATAACTACATGTTCGATGATGATGAGTCAACACTGGGCAGTGATGTCTGTTCCTTGAAAATTCGGTATGAGTCCTTCCAGGACAATGTTCGAGACAAGACCACCCTTCTAATGCAGGAGGATGCCCAATTCAACTTTTTCCCCAGTGTCTTTACTACCTGCCCCAAGCGGGAGTCTAAGAGTGGGATCCTGAAACAGAACAGTGACCTTTCCCAATTCAAAGTCCCTGATGTGAATATCATCTGGGGGGAGGAGGATAAAAACTTGGACAAGAAGAAAGGCAAAGAAGAGGGACAGGAAGATAAGGGTATAGAGAAAAAGGATGAAAAGGATAATGGAGAAAAATCTGCCTTAAATAAACCATGCAGTGCGACTGAATTAGGGCAATTTAAGAATCCAAAGCAGGGCCATCTTGACAATTCCTTGGAGGCATCAGGGAATTTTGGTGATGACAATTCCTTCATTGAGGTTTCTTATGATGCCATGGGGGAGATCAAGGACTGTAGCCGCTATATGGCTAGGGGCACAAATTCTGGCAGCTCCTCCTCCCAGCAGAACTATGGGCTGCGAGCCAAGAGAAAAGTCAGGTACAGTGAAGATTATCTATATGACGTTGATTCACTAGAGGGTGAAAAAGTAAATGAGAGGAAAGAATGGCTTCCAGGTGGTTCCAAAGAAGAAGATGATGATGAATGGTGTCCCAAAAAGAGAAGAAAAGTAACCCGTAAGGAGCCTCCTGTTATTATCAAATACATCATCATCAATCGCTTTAAAGGTGAGAAGAACATGCTGGTGAAGTTGGGAAGGGTAGATTCCAGTGAGACAACAGTGAATTTGAGTGAGAATCAGCTCAACAAATATGCCAAGCTTGCCCCCTTGAAGGGGTTCTGGCAGAAGAAGAAAAAACAGAGAAACAGCAACACTGACTCCAACAAGATACCCTTATGCCAGAAACAAAACTTTGAACCAGGTAGCTTTGAGGTGTCATTTCTGCCACCTGCTCGAAAACGAAAATCTAAACTTGGCAATAGGCACAGGATTCAAAGAATCCCATCTGTGGAAACTTCAGCAAGTAGTAAGCAAATATCACTCTGCAGTGATCAGAAGCAAGGTAGTGCTCGTAAAGAAGACGGAGGCCTGAAAGGTACTCTGAAGTCAACACCTTTGGCTGTACCCAGCTGTGCAAACGGATTGCATTTAAATGATGTCACAGGCCCTGACTCAGTAAAAGTCAAAGCCCAAGATGCAGGATTTAAGGGGCCAGAAAGGAAAGTGCTCAACAAAATCAAATTTAAAAGTGAAGCCAGGTTAAAATCCAAGAAAATCAAAGCTGGGCAAGAAAATAAACCAATTGTTCAAATGAGCCCCCTTTTGGAAGATCAATCCTCTATGGCTAATTTAAAGAATGAGCCTATTCCTGGGACCTCAAACAGCTCTCATCTATCTGAATTTCATGAGGCAAAGGTTTCTAAGAATTCTACTTTCTTACCAACCACCTGTTCTTCTGAAATGCCTCTATCATCTGCTAATGTTGCCAACAACATACCTGTAATCCCTGGAGGGTATCTACAGACATTGTTAGATGCTTCTGATTTGTCAAATAATACTGGTATATCATACTTCACTCACCATTCTCCAGAGCAAAATGAAGGCAGCCTCACTCAAACGGAAAAATCTTTTGTGCCTCTCCAGCCTGTCCAGGACTGTGTGCTTTCCGCATCCTCTGAGTCTGAGCTGCAGCAGTCATCCCAAAACTTCAAAATAGAATCAAGCAACTATGGAAATGTGTGGCCCAACAAGCCTACTTCTGGCCCCCCGGAATTCATGGCTGAAGTTTCAAGGGAGATAGCTCCAACCCAATCTAATGAATTTGGAGTCTCCCAAGTAGTCTCCATGGGAAATAACCTCACAGCTACAACATACAATCGAATCTGCCTCAATAGTAGTGGCAGTAATTGCAACAAGGTCGTATACGCCTCTGTGCAAGACACCCAACTCCCATCTGATGACTCTTATCAATTATGTCACTTTAATAATGGAGAGATATGCTTTCCTTTCCAGCAGGGCCCAGCCAATATGGATGATGATCGGCTCTTTAGCTTTGATTCAATGGCCCCACTCTCTGTCAACTCAAGCAGTTATTGCTCCTTAAGCTTGAAATCCTGTGAAAAGGATGGTGATGATGATATTACTGATGACTTCCTAGCCCATTGCAGCCCCAAGCTAGTGATCCAGCAGAGTATTGATGAGATAACACCATTAAAGGAGTCTACTGACCTCTTGGATATCTCCAACTTCACTCCTGACAAATTCCGCCACTCATCTCTCTCAGAGATGTCCCCACCTGACACCCCTAGTCTTTCCCCTCAAATTACCAGATGCGAGAGTATCAAGATGCTAGGAACACTGAAGGAGTTCCAAGAGGGCATCCCAGGACCATTGAGCAATATGGAGAAAACCAAATGGGACTGCAGTACCCTTTCACAGCAGGTTCAAGTGAATGATGGATTTGCTTTAAATAACCATCAGTTTCAGTTCCATATGTTCAATGATGAGGATTCTGTCAGCCTGCTCCAAAAAACTCCTTGCCTATCAGCATTTAATGATCCATCTGGTCAAATGAGTACTAACAACAAAATGTCAAAATCAAGAAAGAAAAGTTCACCCAGCAAGAGTGCAGCTATGAACCAAAGCTCTTCTCAGAAAAACACCAGGAAAAAATCTCTCAAAGCCAACAAAGGGATTGAAAAGCCACCTGGCAAAACCTCCCGCCAGGCCCCTAAGTCGACGAAGAAAGGGAAATACATGGCTGCAATTAATGGAGAGAAAATGCAAATTGGCATTGGCCATGGGGGAGGACAAATCAACAGCATATCTTCCACAGAGAAGACATTGGACGAATGTATCCAACATGGTAGCCCTGTGGCCTCCATGAAGATACCAAGTCAAAAAGGACTTTCTGGAGATTGGACTTTGGGGAAAGAGAGCAGCTCAGCCTGGAGTGACCTGAACATGGGCACCAACACCAATAACCTCCTTGATGATGACCAACGGGAATTTCAGGAGCCTTCCTATATCTTATCCAACATCGCCTCTGGTATGGCAGATGTACAGAGATTCATGATGGCCTCCATAGAGCCCCTTTGGGAACCCATGGAGCACCATGGGGATCCCAACATATTCTACTCCCCAGAGTCCAATAGTCTAAAATTAAAAACCCTCAAAATATTGGCTGGGACACCACAGGAATCTAAGAAAAAAGTCAACAGTGGGTCCCCAGGAGCCACTAAGAATCACAGGTCCATCAAGGGTGTGAGTAAAAGCAATGGGAAAGCAGCGATAGGTGATCCTGGTCATGCAAACATGCATGGTTATGAGGACTCTCGCTCTGCCTTCTTTGATAAAAAGTATAATAACCTGAGCACTTTAGGCAATAATGGACCAACACACAAAAAGTTATATCGTCACAAATCCAGCTCCAAGGTCCTGAGAGATGAGAAGTGTAAGGGAAAGTGCGTGGAGCGAGAACAGGTCCACAAGGATGAGGCTGGGACAGCTTCTTTTGAAAAACTAAGGTAATACTGCACCAAAATGGCCGAAATGATGTACCCTTAGCTTTCTTACTGCCTACTAAGTCCACAGTCCCTCATTTTTTCCTTCTTGAAAGCAAAATTTGCATGAAAGAAACTGTCCCATTCCCTTCTTTTTTTCAAATTAAAAAGAAAAAAAGTGCATGAAAAATCCCTACACCTTTAAGCCACCCAAAAGATTGGGCAATTTTGTTATGGCTTAGCTAGGGATAAACTCTAACAAGGCTACTTTTTCTGCTATTCAGCATTAGTTTTTACTGATTGAGAAAATAGAACTAAAATATGCTCTTGAATGATTTTGGGAAGGGAAGGGCTTTGCAGTAAAAAAAAAGTTTTGAACAACAGAATCAAAAAGTTATATAGACAAAAGGGCAAGACCATTTAAGCAAAAAGAGCATAATTTGGAAAACAAAATCTCATCGTGTGGCAAGTTGGAGTGCTTTCTAGTGCCCCCTGTATTTGTATTTCTTTCTGCATCATACAGCATTTAGTATGATATAAACAAATTTAGATTGTATGATCCCTTTGTGGGACATACACTAAAGCTAACTAAGGTGGCATAAATTGTTTGGTTTTTCTGCAGGGATTCCGACTACAATCTCCTAAAAGCAGAAACAGCATTTTGGGTTTTACCTGTGTTTGAAGAAGAAACTCATATTTTCCAGAAAGACATTTGATGTTTGTGTTTTATTTCTTTCAAATATGCCTTGTGGTATGTATGTTGACATGTAAGTGCTTAAAAAAAAAGAATTTTGAAGTGTGGGAATAAGTCTTTGGAAGCAAACTTTAATCTGATGTTGTATGTAAAAGACTTCAAAAGTCATACAGTTGCACAAGTAGTTTATGCACTATTTACCCAAGGAAGAAAAGGAAAACATTGTGCCAAACTACAAACAAGTGACTGTATTGTATATATTTTTACTGCTATATCAACATTTGGTTGTGAGTATTTGGGGAGCTTGTCCCTGTTGATTTACTAGAAACATTCCAGTGATTCTTGCTATTAACCACCCCCACTTATGTGGATAGCACCTATAGATCACAGTGGAAAAATATGTTGTGTTACACAATTTACCAAAACTTAAAGGATACTGTTTGAAATGTGCCAAATTTCCTTACCTCATCTCACAGGTTCACCCCACAGTTTAAAGTTCATTAATGAATTTTTAAATATATATACATACATTATTTTGAAATTTTAAACCCTACTGTCCTATGTGGAAACATGAACAATTAAATAAGGCACAATAAAATTTTGTTTGTTCCATTGTCTAACAGTTCAATTGTTGAAAAAGTCATGACAGCTAAGTCCATCAGGGACCTAATATATGCATTTATAAAACCTTTTACAAGGAAACAAAACAGCTGCTTTAAAGTTTGTTTTCTAAAAGCAAAATCTGTAGCTGAAAATTATTTAAAGTGCAAAGTTATATTGCTGATACTTTATATCTCAGTTTTATATATTTTATAATAGTCTGGGATAAATTATAAAATAGCTATAAAATCAACACTGATAAATGAAGTACATAGATTGTTTTATTTAAGTAGTTTCATAAATGTTTTGTCAAAAGTGCTCATATCATGGCTTTAGTGTTCTTTAAGTGTTTAATCTTGCAATGCCAATGTCATTTAAAAAATGTTAAGGCATCTCAGTTCAACTTCTATGAATTAAGTACATATATTAGATAAGCTGAACAATTTGTGGTAACAACTAATCAGGGCCATATATACTTAGTCTGAGGATGACTAGTATTTGATGCCAAACACTAAACTTAAATTTCAATTTTTTATATACATTTTTGAAATCACATTTTTATTCAGCCCTTCTCCCTTTTGTCTTTAAATTTCACAGCTTCAACACTACTAGTGTTGCTTTTTCTTCCCCTTTATTCACCACTTGACTTCTAACATTTGACCTATTTTCCTTGCACAGTTGAAGGCCTGTGTGTCTAATGACTGATGCATTATGGCACAGATGAGATAATGGATGTAAAAGCGCTTTGTAGATCGTAAAGTGCTATACAGATATAGGGGATTAATATTATTAATGTTGTTGGTTGTTGTCGTTGTTACTATTCTTACTAATACTGTTACTAACCTATTAACTTGTGAATATATAGGCTGTGGGTGGGAGGGTGGAGAATAAGTGGGTGGGGGAAAGGGAGACTTAAAAAAAGGAAGATGTTTCAAAAGGAAAAACTTGAGGAAAATATAAACCTACCTAGTCATTGCCACCTAAATATATTCACAAACAGAGAAGCAACATTTGAAAGTAGTCAGAGAGAAATGGAAGGAAGCCTGTCACATATATAAGTACATACACTTCCCAGTTCATGATTCCTTACACCAGCCTGCTCTACTACTTATAACTAGGTAGTAAGATGAACAAGCCTGTGTTCTTGATGGTGTGATTGTGTGTGTCTATGGAAACGAGTGGGTGAGGAGCATTTTGTGAGGCTGCTTCAGGCCTGTTCCTAGGCTTTGATGCTCTTGTGCGGTGAGTCTTAGACAATAACTTAATGGAAAGGCACCAGATGAAACATGTCTCCTACTCTACAGCTGCTGTCCAGAAGGGAAAATAATCAAACTGGAATACTTTCTTCTATTTCTCCACTCTGATAGCTAGCTGTTTATGCTTAATACTATGGCTGGTTCTTAGGATCTAGAATTTGTTTTGTTTTTGTTTTTTCTGTTTTGCAGCTAAATTTTGGTTTGGAATCAGCAACTCTTCCTGTATTATGATCCCTAAGACTCCAGACCTCAAAGTCACTTACAGGAATGGAGTGCCTTTTATGTAATCAAAAGGTGGCAATTAAAGAAGAAACACAGAAAATGTTCCATGGGTACAATGTGTTTTATATTAAAAAGTATGGGAGGAGTTGTTCCAGTTTTTCTCAGTATCAGTTCAGCTTTGTAAAATGGGGTGGGGGTGGGTAGAAGGACAGCCTGAAACTTTCAGAAACAATTTCCTTGTCAGAACTTGCTATCACAAGTACTTTGGAATGGATACTCTTTCAGTTGCTCCTCTGGAGCCCATTATGGGCCAATTCTAGGACATGGTTCATCCCTTTCTCCAAAGAGAATTGACATTTTAAAGTACCGTTTTTAATGGCCTACGTGCATTATATGTTTTTAACATATGTTTCAGTGACTTATAATCAGTCATTTTGTACTAAAACATAACAAGAAACTAAGTTTGATTAATAGAAAGATAAGAAGAGGCTTATTCTCTTAATCTCATTTAATATCCTCTCAGTACATTACATTCTGAGCTCTTCAGTTTTTATGGCTTTTTTGGTCCTGTCACTGCTCACATTTTTTTTCTTCCTGTCACAACATAGTAGGCCTGACTTTTTGGAGCTCCCTTATTCAACCATCTGCCTTAGTGGAGTGAGGACCATGATATAAAAATAATGTTTTGTCCTATCACTGATATTTCAAGTCAGATTTTTGGAATTTTCCTTGATCTGAAATTCCTGATTACCACTCCTTTCTAACACCTCTCTGAGATGCTGCTTCCTATTAATGCCTCCTCAACAGAATCCGATTTGATCTTTATTCTCCTGGAAATGGTATTCTCCATTATTCTTCTTATTTAATGTCAGTCCTTGATCTTGGAATTTTTCTTCTTTTATAATTTTATATTCCACCTCCCCAAAGTGTCAGAGTTTAAGAACCTTAGCCAGGCTACTTCTGGAATTTCAGAGGGCAACTTTCTCACCCTTAGTTATCCTTAATTGTCTTGGCCACTTTTAAATCTAATTTTAAATACAGAGGGAGAGAGAGAGAGAGAGAGAGAGAGAGAGAATTTGAGAGAATTTCACATGACTAAGGAAAGTTGGAAACTCCTTTTCCTTGAAGGTCTGTAAAAATATCTCTGATCCCCTTTCTGCCCTAGTTAGACTATGTGGAGAGGGTGCTGAAATTGTAGCCTTGACCAAGGTTCTTCAAGATTTGGGGGGTTATGTTTGGGTTGTGATAACTGGCTTAGGCCAGTGGCCTCTCCAGCGTCTCATATACCAACTTCCTCGCATATGCTGCTTCCTCTAAGCTTTCTCTTCTGACTTCTTGTTATTCTGTGCAGTTATGTGTTAAGGCCTTACCTTCTCCTAATCTTTTCAAACCTCCTGCACTACCTTGACTGTCACTTCTTTAGCCATCTTCCTGAAGTCTTTGGTGCTAGGTGGGCTTTTGTGACAACTTTTACCTTCTCTGACCTTTTTCCTTGCTGAGAAGCATCTGTATTTGTGCAGGGGGGAGGGAGGGACAGGGAGGGGGCTAAGCATGTATGTAAGAGAGAGAAGCATAAAGGATGTTTCAAAAGCTGTAAACAGCTCTGGCTAGCATCCTATGTCCTGTTATGTGAGGTTCTGCAGTTTTAGTGAATTTCTGTTTTAGTGGGTCCTAATGAGCATTTACTGCCTAAAGGAGAAAAACCACATCCAAGGACCTCTTAACCAAGCTTGCTCTTACCAAGCTGAACCAGTCTGACGCAGATCTGCCACATCTTCAATTTACAGATGCTCTCAGAAAAGTTCCAAGAATTGAAGAGAACTGAGTTTCTGTCCCGAAGAGAAGAATAGAGCACTAGCTAGTCCTAACTAGAACTAGAACTATAAGGTTTTTTCCCCTAGATTATTAAGCAATTATCTAATTTCTGGAGTTTTATTTTTACCTAGGATTTTTTTAATGATAGCTTATTATAGGAATATGTCCTTTTATGAAATAAAATTAATATGAAATTTATTTTCTAATCATAAAATTCACTAAGCCCACCATTATGTTTAGGTTTAGTACCAAAATCAAACATTTTAGTAAGTAGGGATAAAATAGGGAACTTGTCAACACAATGTAGGCCAGGGATTCTTGTAAAAGTTTCTCAAGGACCTGACTAAGAGAGAAAAAAATTTAGCTGTGCTGTTTAACTTGGGAAACACTGTCATCAACTTGAAGGTCCTCAGCCAGCATGGGACTATTTTGATGGTAGTACACAGGCTACCCTTTAAGGCACATTTTTTATTCAGAGCATTAAACAGTAGCTACAGTCATGAAGCAGAGCCCCAATTGTAGCTACATGATACTTGAGATGTACTCTTGGTTTCAGAATCATAACTAAGAAATGAAACAACTGGAGAAGGACAATGTAAAGAGGCTTAGTACAATGCTTAAGGTGTGAATGAGGCTTTTAAAATCAGTATCTAGGTAAGTAGAAAAGAAACACTCAACATTGAATGGAAAGGATGTCTGGTCCACCTATCAGGTTCAGTGGTTTCTGAATCTAAGACATCCCTTTCAGAAAGGAGAAAGATGTTTAAAACACCCTGCTTCTTTCAAAGATATCTGGTTTTACAGCACAAAAGATAAGGCTTAGAATGAAAATTAGAAGAGGCCTTTTGTTTTTGACTCCCAGTGAGGAGGGTTGAAAGCCTAAAATGCTCTACTTGGATACCTGTAGCACTGACTAGAGTTTGCTGCCTACAGTTTTGAATGTACTAGTCCTTAATTTAATTTCCATAAAACTGAATGCACCTCTTTAGTAAATTACTGATTTATGGTGCTAAAGAAACTATTATCTCCATTGTTCTCCTCTCCCAAGCCCTTTAAACATTTAAGAAATTTTAAAATAAACATGTTAGAGGCCCTTTTTATGAATGTAACCTAAGTTTCTGTTTGACATATGACACTGCAACTTTAAAATGTTAGGAAATTGTTTGCCTTTTTTCTTTCAGAGTTAAGCTTTATAAATAACCTGTAGAGTCAATTGAAGTATAAAGCTTAAGGATCACTCTTAAGACGCCTACAAAATCTTGTATATTTTTAAGTGTGCCAATTTGTAACATATTTTGTAAGTGTATATTTTTCTTAGAAAAGTGCTGTGAAGTGTCTGTATGTGAGAGTTTTCCTTTTTCTGCACCACTGGGTGCTAATAAAAGGATATTTACTTCAAAGTTTCTGGTTTTAGAAACCATAATACAAAGAAAAAATACACTTTTGTTGGGAATTTTGTAACACAAAACATGTTGTGAAAGAGTGTAGTGATCTTGTGCAAATGAAAATGAACATTTGTGAGCTTCTTGCTGTTTTATAGATTTTCTTGTAAATTATTCTTGTAACACCTCTGGTTTTGTTGTTCTTGTTGCAAAAGTTTTAAATATTTGTGACTGAGTGTATGGTGAAACTGTCATAATGTACCTAGCTGAGTTTTGTTATTGTTTATGGAATAAATAAAAAGAAAAGCTTAAAAACACTGCTTTGGAATCATATGTAACAGAAATCAAAACATTTCTAAATAAATTCTATGTCCCAAATAAAAAGTTCTTTGTCTAGAAATTGATGGAGCTAGACACTATTATGCTACATGAAATCAGTCAGCCAGAGAAAGACAAATACCACTCATAGGTGGAATTTAAGGTGCAAAACCAATGAGCAATGGGGAAAAAAGAGAGAAAGAGAGAGGCAAACTAAGAAACAGACTCTTAACTATAGAGAACAAACTGATTTTTACCAGAGGTTAGGTGGGTGGGGAGATGGGTTAAATAGGTGATGTGGATTAAGGAGTTCACTTGTGATGAGCACTGGGTGATGATGGAAGTGTTGAATCACTATATTGTACACCGGAAACTAATATTACACTGTATGTTAACTGACTGGAATTGAAATAAAAACTTTTAAAAAGTTCTTTGTTGTCTAGAGCAGTGTTTCTCAAACTATCTGTGGTGAGGAACCAATTTTTTTTCTGTACAGCACAAATAGGATATTCCTAAAACACAACAGGAATGAATTTCTTTAAAATTGAATGGAAAAAGATATACAAAATAAAAGCCCTAATGTTTTTTATTCAATATGTAAAATTACATTTCATAAAAAAAAACAGGGAAAAAGGAAAGAATTGCAAACACTTGGTACTCTATTTGAAACAAGTCCATTGATCAATATTAAATTGCCAAAAAAAATTAAATTGCCATAGAAAGTTCTAACCGTGCTTTGAGTAACACTTTGAGTAGGAGCAACAGCATTACTATCATCTGGAAACTTGTTAGGAATGCTGTATGTCAGGCCCTACACAAATTCTACTGAATCAGAATCTGAATTTTAACCAGGTTTCTAGATGATTTGTGTGCATGTTAAAGTTTGAGAAACACTGGACTAGAGTTTTTTGCAGGGGATTCTTCTGCCCCTCAAATTGGGAAATCATTTTCTAGTATGTCCCATCTTCAAAGACCTTAGAAAAAGGGATGTTTTGTGGTCCAGATGGGTTCTGCAGAGATGTAGTCCTCTCAAAGTGTTAAAGTTGTTTATTGAAAGTCATAAATGCTAATTTGCTTGGTAACCACAAAATGTCAGATTTTCCATAATTCCCTACAATTCCTACATCATTTTACTTACCACTCACCCAAAGACCCTGTCTCCTTTAATATGGACTTTTCCAAGCTCTATCCCCACTATGCTCAGTATTTTAAAATTAGCTATGTATAGAAAAACTGGGCTTTGCTCCCAAGTGCCCAGATCATGTGAACCATCCATCAGAGATCATTGTGGCATACACCAACCAATAGCCCCTTCCTTGGTTTAAAGTATCATTACCCAAAGAAATTGAAAATTTTGTAAGGGAGAGTAGCCCTCTAGTCTCACTAAATGATCTCATTCAGAGATCATTTCTGAATACTACCACTGCAACTACCATCTAGATTTTTGCAAATCTCTCCTGAGCACCTAGCCTATATTGTCAGTTATTGGCTGGCTATCTCCACTTGGACATTCTACAAGTTCCTCAGACTTACCTATTCAAGATCATTTCATAATCCTTTTACCCTGAGTGTGCTTTAACTCAGTGAATGATGCTGCCATTCATCCAATCAGTGACCCAAACCAGAGAACAAGGTTCACCAGCAACTCCTTTTTCTCCCATCCTCTCATTCAATTGGTTACTCTCAACTCTCCTGCCTTTCTATCCCCATTGGCAGTGCCTTAATGTAACCTTTCATGGTATTTCACCTGGACTATTACAACATTATCCTAATTCAGCAATTTCCAGACTTGGATTTCACATCCTGGAAATTTTCCATAAGGAGAAAGAAATGGAGAAGGAAGTCTCAGTAGAATTGTCAACTTTTTATTTTGCTCAATAAAGCCTTTTAAAAAACTGAAAAAAACTATTATCAATTTACAGAAGATCATTTTAATACCAAAATACAATGAGATAGTACTTTATTAAATATGCTCTATGTTGTCTTTTTTCTTCATCATGGACCATAAGAGGCTGAAACCAAGCTTCCAAACTCTTACTTTAAGCGGTAAAAAGAAGTTTTGAATTTTAGGGCTAAAGGAATGGAAGAGGACAAAGAATAAAGGGCAGAGCAGTTAAAGCCTCCAGGATTGGACCCCTCTAATGTTCTGAGGTGTTATTTCCCCCCAATTTCAGTGAGTTCCCTATGTGATGGAGCCCAGAGTCCTTGTGATGGGCCAATCATGGAGGTCAGTTCTGGCGAAGGTCTTTGAAAACTAATAGTGGTGTGTTCTTGAGAAAATTTATTTCACCTGTGTCTCAATTTACTTAAATGTAGAATAGAGAAAGTACCTCCCTTGCAGGGTTATTGTGAGTAATGATAATTCATGTAAAGTCCCTGATACATAGTAGACAATAAATAAATGATAGTATTATCTTGGGTCAGTGGAGAAGAGGAGATAGACTAAGAAACTCCATTATGTGTGGGGAAGATTTTTTGGGAAATTGATGCCCTTCATGCAGAAATTCCTAATCTGTGAATCTTCTGAAAATTTTTTAAAAATATTTTATTTATTTATTCTTGAGAGACACACAGAGAGAGGCAGAGACATAGGCAGAGGGAGAAGCAGACTCCCTGTGGAGAGCCTGATGCAGGACTTGATCCCAGAACCCCAGAATCATGACCTGAGCTAAAGGCAGACACTCAACCATTGAGACATCCAGGTACCCCGCTCCCATAGTCTTATTTTGAAGATCACACTTGTGAACTCAGCACCAAGTGAGCAGTTGGGTGAAACCTAGCATTTGCTATTGTTTAACAGAAGTGAACAGCATTTTCCTAATAGCTCTTGTTTTGATTCCCTGGAAATCACGCCAGCTCCCTACCCTCAATATTTGATTTTTTTTATTAGACTACAAACTTAAAATGAGTAAGCTCATAGCTCAAAGAGTCTTTGATCTTTATTTGGAGAAAGATGTCATTTTAAAGATAAAATTTAGAGTCATATTTAACATAATATGTTTAATATTGCATATAATACATATAATGATATGCATAATGGTTTCATTAATAGACTTATTATCAGTGGCAGAGTGAGGTAGTTAAGGTTATAAATTATTAGTCAAGATACCTGGGTTCTATTCCTGGCTTTGCCACTAAATTGTTTATAAGAACTTAGACAAGTCATTTCCTTTTTGGGCCTCAATTTCCTCATCTGGAAAACAGCTCAGCATTTAAGAGCATGGAGTGTGAACTAGACCACCTGTAACTAAATCTAAGCTTCTCCTCCTGCTCGCAATAAGACCTATCTCAATTTCTCCATCAATAAAACGAGAAAGGGGATCCCTAGGTGGCGCAGTGGTTTGGCGCCTGCCTTTGGCCCAGGGCGCGATTCTGGAGACCCGGGATCGAATCCCACGTCAGGCTCCCGGTGCATGGAGCCTGCTTCTCCCTCTGCCTGTGCCTCTGCCTCTCTCTCACTGTGTGCCTATCATAAATAAATAAAAAATATAAAATGAGAAAAATCATGGTGCCATTCTCATAGGACTTCAGGTAAAATTAAATGAGATGATGCATATAAAACATTTAAAATAGTGGCTGGTATATATACAAATGCTCAATAAATGTTAACTATTATTATATTGGAAGGCCATTCTTTTTAATTTAAAACCCATGATTCAATGTATCATCTGTGTTGCTGTAGCAAGATTAGAAATTACTGAATTAACTAAGGACATTTGTTCATGAATCAATTCATTAAATCAACAAACAATTTTTCAGCACCTACTATGTGTCAGGAACTATGTTAGGTACTGAGAATGTCATAGTGAGCAAAATAGGACTTTGGCTCTCTCCTCATGAAACTTATAGTACTCAGTAAAGCACTTTGATTATGAACATATATTTTAAAACTGAAATAAGAACTCTGAAAGACAGGAATATACTCTTTTGTGAGAACCATTGACAAAGAACCTTTACTCAATACTGGGGCTGGCACCCTAAGGATGAGTAAGATTTACCTAGTTAAAAAGGAAGATGGGGGGAGGAGGGGCAAGATGGCTGAAGAGTAGGGTCCCCAAATCACCTGTCCCCACCAAATTACCTAGAGATAACCTTCAAATCATCCTGAAAATCTACGAATTCGGCCTGAGATTTAAAGAGAGACCAGCTGGAATGCTACAGTGAGAAGAGTTCGCGCTTCTATCAAGGTAGGAAGACGGGGGGGAAAAAAAGAAATAAAGAAACAAAAGGCCTCCAAGGGGTAGGGGCCCCACGAGGAGCCGGGCTAAGGCCGGGGCCAGTACCCCAGGACAGGAAAGCTCCGTCCCAGAGAAGCAGGAGCTGCACCAATCTTCCCGGTGGAAAGGCGCCCGTAGGAGTTAGGGCAGGACCCCAGGAGGGCGGGGATGCCCTCGGGCTCCCTGGGACACTAACAAACACCTGCGCGCCCAGGACAGTGCGCCATACCCCACGGCCGAGCTCCCTAAAAGACTGAAGCGCACAGGGCTGGACCCGGAGCAGCTCGGAGGGGCTCGGGCGGCGGCTACGTGCGGAGGGGGGTGCGCAGCCGGGAGCAGCTCGGAGGGGCTCCAGCGGCGGCTCCACGGAGGGGGCTGCACGGCCGGGAGCGCGAATCCAACAGCGCAGGCCCCGGGGCACAGGGCGCCGGGACACAGCCCAGGATCCGGCCTCCCCCCGGGGCAGGCAGAGGCCAGGAGGGCCCAGGACAGCAAGGGCGCTCCTGCCCCGAGCTGAGCAGATCAGCGGCCCCACCCGGAGCCTCCAGGCCCTGCAGACGGAGAGCTCTGTAGTTACTGCCAGGGCTGAATCCAGGGCTCCAGGGCTGGCCGCCGCCACTGGGGTTGTCCCTCCTGGGACTTCACGGGGTAAACAACCCCCACTGAGCCCTGCACCAGGCAGGGGGCAGAGCAGCTCCCCCAAGTGCTAACACCTGAAAATCAGCACAACAGGCCACTCCCCCAGAAGACCAGCTAGACTGACAAGTTCCAGGCCAAGTCAAGGGACTGAACATACAGAATCAGAAGATACTCCCCCGTGTTTTTTTTTTTCTTTTTGATTTCTGTTTGCTTCCCCCATCCTTTTTTTTTTTTGCTTTCTTTCTTTTTCTTTCTCTTTTTCTCCTCTTTTTTTCTTTTTTCTTCCTTTTTTCTTTTTTCTTTTTGTCTTTTCTTTCCTTCTTTCTCTCCTCTCTTTTTCTCCTTTTCCAAATACAACTTGTTTTTGGCCACTCTGCACTGAGCAAAATGACTAGAAGGAAAACCTCACCTCAAAAGAAAGAATCAGAAATAGTCCTCTCTCCCACAGAGTTGCAAAATCTGGACTACAATTCAGTGTCAGAAAGCCAATTCAGAAGCACTATTATACAGCTACTGCTGGCTCTAGAAGAAAGCATAAAGGACTCAAGAGACTTCATGACTGCAGAATTTAGATCCAATCAGGCATAAATTAAAAATCAATTGAATGAGATGCAATCCAAACTAGAAGTCCTAACGACGAGGGTTAACGAGGTGGAAGAACGAGTGAGTGACATAGAAGACAAGTTGATGGCAAAGAGGGAAACTGAGGAAAAAAGAGACAAACAATTAAAAGACCATGAGGATAGATTAAGGGAAATACACGACAGCCTGAGGAAGAAAAACCTACGTTTAATTGGGGTTCTCGAGGGCACCGAAAGGGACAGAGGTCCAGAATATGTATTTGAACAAATCCTAGCTGAAAACTTTCCTAATCTGGGAAGGGAAACAGACATTCAGATCCAGGAAATAGATAGACCCTCCCCCTAAAATCAATAAAAACCGTTCAACACCTCGACATCTAATAGTTAAGCTTGCAAATTCCAAAGATAAAGAGAAGATACTTAAAGCAGCAAGAGACAAGGGATCCCTGACTTTTATGGGGGAGGAGTATTAGGGTAATAGGAGACCTCCCCACAGACACCTGGCAGGCCAGAAGGGGCTGGCAGGATATATTCAGGGTCCTAAATGAGAAGAACATGCAACTAAGAATACTTTATCCAGCAAGGCTCTCATTCAAAATGGAAGGAGAGATAAAGAGCTTTCAAGACAGGCAGGAACTGAAAAAATATGCGACCTCCAAACCAGCTCTGCAAGAAATTTTAAGGGGGACTCTTAAAATTCCCCTTTAAGAAGAAGTTCAGTGGAACAATCCACAAAAACAAGGACTGAATAGATATCATGATGACACTAAACTCATATATTTCAATAGTAACTCTGAACATGAACGGGCTTAATGACCCCATCAAAAGGCGCAGGGTTTCAGATTGGATAAAAAAGGAGGACCCATCTATTTGCTGTCTACAAGAGACTCATTTTAGACAGAAGGACACTTACAACCTGAAAATAAAAGGTTGAAGAACCATTTACCATTCAAATGGTCCTCAAAAGAAAGCAGGGGTAGCCATCCTTATATCAGATAAACTAAAATTTACCCCGAAGACTACAGTGAGAGACGAAGAGGGACACTATCTCATACTTAAAGGATCTATCCAACAAGAGGACTTAACAATCGTCAATATATATGCCCCGAATGTGGGAGCTGCCAAATATTTAAACCAATTAATAACCAAAGTGAAGAAATACTTAGATAATAATACACTTATACTTGGTGACTTCAATCTAGCTCTTTCTACCCTCGATAGGTCTTCTAAGCACAACATCTCCAAAGAAACGAGAGCTTTAAATGATACACTGGACCAGATGGATTTCACAGATATCTACAGAACTTTACATCCAAACTCAACTGAATACACATTCTTCTCAAGTGCACATGGAACTTTCTCCAGAATAGACCACATACTGGGTCACAAATCGGGTCTGAACCGATACCAAAAGATTGGGATTGTCCCCTGCATATTCTCAGACCATAATGCCTTGAAATTAGAACTCAATCACAAGAAGAAGTTTGGAAGGACCTCAAACACGTGGAGGTTAAGGACCATCCTGCAAAAGATGAAAGGGTCAACCAGGAAATTAAGGAAGAATTAAACAGATTCATGGAAACTAATGAGAATGAAGATACAACCATTCAAAATCTTTGGGGCACAGCAAAAGCAGTCATAAGGGGGAAATACATCGCAATACAAGCATCCATTCAAAAACTGGAAAGAACTCAAATACAAAAGCTAACCTTCCACATAAAGGAGCTAGAGAAAAAACAGCAGACAGACCCTACACCCAGCAGAAGAAGAGAGTTAATTAAGATTCGAGCAGAACTCAACAAAATCGAGACCAGAAGAACTGTGGAACAGATCAACAGAACCGGAGTTGGTTCTTTGAAAGAATTAATAAGATAGATAAACCATTAGCCAACCTTATTTTTTAAATTTTTATTTATTTATGATAGTTACACACACACAGAGAGAGAGAGAGAGGCAGAGGGAGAAGCAGGCTCCATGCACCGGGAGCCCGATGTGGGATTCGATCCTGCGTCTCCAGGATCGCGCCTTGGGCCAAAGGCAGGCGCCAAACCGCTGCGCCAACCAGGGATCCCTAGCCAACCTTATTAAAAAGAAGAGAGAGAAGACTCAAATTAACAAAATCATGAATGAGAAAGGAGAGATCACTACCAACACCAAGGAAATACAAACGATTTTAAAAACATATTATGAACTGCTATACACCAATAAATTAGGCAATCTAGAAGAAATGGACGCATTCCCGGAAAGCCACAAACTACCAAAACTGGAACAGGAAGAAAGAGAAAACCTGAACAGGCCAATGACCAGGGAGGAAATTGAAGCAGTCATCCAAAACCTCCCAAGACACAAGAGTCCAGGGCCAGATGGCTTCCCAGGGGAATTCTATCAAACGTTTAAAAAAGAAACCATACCTATTCTACTAAAGCTGTTCAGAAAGATAGAAAGAGATGGAGTACTTCCAAATTCGTTCTATGAGGCCAGCATCACCTTAATTCCAAAACCAGACAAAGACCCCACCAAAAAGGAGAATTACAGACCAATATCCCTGATGAACATGGATGCAAAAATTCTCAACAAGATACTAGCCAATAGGATCCAATAGTACATTAAGAAGATTATTTACCATGACCAAGTAGGATTTGTCCCCGGGACACAAGGCTGGTTCAACACTCGTAAAACAATCAGTGTGATTCATCATATCAGCAAGAGAAAAACCAAGAACCATATGATCCTCTCATTAGATGCAGAGAAAGCATTTGACAAAATACAGCATCCATTCCTGATCAAAACTCTTCAGAGTGTAGGGATAGAGGGAACATTCCTCAACATCTTAAAAGCCATCTACGAAAAGCCCACAGCAAATATCATTCTCAATGGGGAAGCACTGGGAGCCTTTCCCCTAAGATCAGGAACAAGACAGGGATGTCCACTCTCACCACTGCTATTCAACATAGTATTGGAAGTCCTAGCCTCAGCAATCAGACAACAAAAAGACATTAAAGGCATTCAAATTGGCAAAGAAGAAGTCAAACTCTCCCTCTTCACCGATGACATGATACTCTACATAGAAAACCCAAATGCCTCCACCCCAAGATTGCTAGAACTCATACAGCAATTTGGTAGCGTGGCAGGATACAAAATCAATGCCCAGAAATCAGTGGCATTTCCATACACTAACAATGAGACTGAAGAAAGAGAAATGAAGGAGTCAATCCCATTTACAATTGCACCGAAAAGCATAAGATACCTAGGAATAAACCTAACCAAAGAGGTGAATGATATATACCCTAAAAACTATAGAACACTTCTGAAAGAAATTGAGGAAGACACAAAGAGATGGAAAAATATTCCATGCTCATGGATTGGCAGAATTAATATTGTGTAATGTCAATGTTACCCAGGGCAATTTACACGTTTAATGCAATCCCTATCAAAATACCATGGACTTTCTTCAGAGAGTTAGAACAAATTATTTTAAGATTTGTGTGGAATCAGAAAAGACACCGAATAGCCAGGGGCATTTTAAAAAAAGAAAACCATATCTGGGGGCATCACAATGCCAGATTTCAGGTTGTACTACAAAGCTGTGGTCATCAAGACAGTGTGGTACTGGCACAAAAACAGACACATAGATCAATGGAACAGAA
Organism: Nyctereutes procyonoides; assembly: GCF_905146905.1. Lineage (NCBI taxonomy): Eukaryota > Metazoa > Chordata > Mammalia > Carnivora > Canidae > Nyctereutes > Nyctereutes procyonoides. Next base: position 56,859,906 of record NW_026575125.1, on the reverse strand, counting down.
TAGAGAACCCAGAAGTGGACCCTGAACTTTATGGTCAACTAATATTCGATAAAGGAGATAAGACGATCCACTGGAAGAAAGACAGTCTCTTCAATAAACGGTGCTGGGAAAATTGGACATCCACATGCAGAAGAATGAAACTAGACCACTCTCTTGCTCCATACACAAAGATAAACTCAAAATGGATGAAAGATCTAAATGTGAGACAAGATTCCATCAAAATCCTAGAGGAGAACACAGGCAACACCCTTTTTGAACTCGGCCACAGTAACTTCTTGCAAGATACATCCACGAAAGCAAAAGAAACAAAAGCAAAAATGAACTATTGGGACTTCATCAAGATAAGAAGCTTTTGCACCGCAAAGGATACAGTCAACAAAACTAAAAGACAACCTACAGAATGGGAGAAGATATTTGCAAATAACATATCAGATAAAGGGCTAGTTTTCAAAATCTATAAAGAACTTATTAAACTCAACAGCAAAGAAACAAACAATCCAATCATGAAATGGGCAAAAGACATGAAGAGAAATCTCACAGAGGAAGACATAGACATGGCCAACATGCATATGAGAAAATGCTCTGCATCACTTGCCATCAGGGAAATACAAATCAAAACCACAATGAGATACCACCTCACACCAGTGAGAATGGGAAAATTAACAAGGCAGGAAACCACAAATGTTGGAGAGGATGCAGAGAAAATGGAACACTCTTATACTGTTGGTGGGAATGTGAACTGGTGCAGCCACTCTGGAAAGCTGTGTGGAGGTTCCTCAAAGAATTAAAAATAGACCTGCCCTAGGACCCAGCAATTGCACTGTTAGGGATTTACCCCAAAGATTCAGATGCAATGAAACGCCGGGACACCTGCGCCCCGATGTTTCTAGCAGCCATGTCCACAGTAGCCAAACTGTGGAAGGAGCCTCGGTGTCCAGTGAAAGATGAATGGATAAAGAAGATGTGGTTTATGTATACAATGGAATATTACTCTGCCATTAGAAACGACAAATACCCACCATTTGCTTCAACGTGGATGGAACTGGAGGGTATTATGCTGAGTGAAGTAAGTCAATCGGAGAAGGACAAACAGTGTATGTTCTCATTCATTTGGGGAATATAAATAATAGTGAAAGGGAATAAAAGGCAAGGGAGAAGAAATGTGTGGGAAATATCAGAAAGGGAGACAGAGCATAAAGACTTCTAACTCTGGGAAACGAACTAGGGGTGGTGGAGGGGGAGGAGTACGGGGGGTGGGGGTGAATGGGTGACGGGCACTGGGGGGGACACTTGACAGGATGAGCACTGGGTGTTATTCTGTATGTTGGTAAATTGAACACCAATAAAAATTAATTTATAAAAATAAAAAAATAAAATATTTTCTAATCTCCTTTGTGATTTCTTCTTTCCTCTATGGGCTATCTTGACTTATGCTGTTTAATTTCCAAGTATTTTTGTATTTTCCCATGTTCTTCTGTTGTTGATTTCTAATTTAATTTCCTTGTGGTCAGAAACCATACTTTCCATAATGTCAATTCTCTGAAATTGTAGAGACTTGTTTTGTTGCCTTGCATATGGTCTATCCTGGGAGAATATTTAATGCATTTCAAAGGAATGCAAATTGTACTGTGGTTGGGTGGAATGTTCTATAGATATCAGTTCATCAAGGTGATTGAAAGTGTTTTTCAAGTTTTTAAAAATCTGCTAATTAACTGTCTAGCTATTCTATCAATTATTTAGAATGTGGTATTGCCATTTCTGGCTATTTTTGTTGAATTTTATGTTTCACCAATCATGTCAGTTTTGTTTTATGTATTTTAGGGCTCTGTCATAGAGGTACAAATATAGTTATAATAATTATATCTTCTTGATGAGTTGACAAATTTACCATTATAAAATATTCCTCTGTGTCTCTAGTAACCATTTTTGTCTTAAAGCCTATTTTGTGTGATATCAATGTAGCCATTTCAACTCTCTGGTTGTTGCTGTTTGCATGGTGTATCTTTTCCCACCCTTTTGCTTTCAATATCTTTTTGTCTTTGCGTTTAAAGTATGTTCCTTGCTTTAAATACATATTTCAAATACATATTTTATTTTTCAAGTATACCTCAAAAACCTGGAAAAAATAAAATGTCTTGTACACAGCATATAGTCAGATCATGTTTATTTTATCCAGTCTGATCATCTCTGCTGTTTGGTTGTTTGATTTATTTATTGCAAGTTTTATGAAGTCAGATTTATGTGTATTATCTTGGTATTTTTTTCATACATGTCTTACGTCTTGGCCCTCTGTTCCTCCTGCTTTTGTTTTTTAGATGTTTTTCTTTACCATTTCCATTAACTTGTATTTTTAAAATATTTTAAAAATTGTTTTCTCAGTGATTGTTCTGAAGATTACAATTTGCATTCTAACTTAAAATACTCTACTTTAAATTAATACTAATTTAATTGCAATAACACGTAGAAACTTTGTTCCACTACAGCTCCTTTCCATCTTCTGTCCTTCATATTATGATTTTCCTACAAATTGCACTTTCATATGTTATAAGCCAGAAATACAATTTTTAAATGACTATTTTAAGTAGGGTTTTTAAAAATCAGTTAAGGGGCGCCTTGGTTCAGTGGTTGAGCATCTGCCTTTGGCTCAGGTCATGATCCAGGGATTCTGAGATCAAGTCCCTCATCAGGCTCCCTGCGGGGAGCCTGCTTCTCCCTCTGCCTATGTCTCTGCCTCTCTCTGTGTGTCTGCCATGAATAAATAAATAAAACTTTTTAAATAAATAAATAAATAAATAAAATTTTAAAATAAGAGAAAAAAGGAATAAAATATATATTTATTCTCTCTTATTATATTTACCTTTGTAATAACCTTACTCTGTACTCTTTATATCTGTTTCATAAAGATTTAAGTTACCATCTGATATCATGACTTTTGCCTGAGAACTTCCTTTAGAATTTCTTGTAAGGCAGATCTACCAGCAATTAATTATGGTTTTGAGTAGAAATGCCTTTTTAAATTTTTAAAAAGATTTTATTTATTTATTTATTCATGAAAAACACAGAGAGAAAAGCAGAGACACAGGCAGAGGGAGAAGCAGGCTCCCCGCAAGGAGGCCGATGTCGAACAAGATCCCCCACCTCAGGATCACGCCCTGAGCCCAAGGCAGACACTCAACCACTGAGCCACTCAGGTGTCCTGAAAAGCCTTTTTTTTTTTTTTTAATTTTGAAAGACAGATTTCTTGGTTGACAGGTTTTTTTTTTGTTTTTTCTTTCTTCTTTTTTTTAAGATTTTACTTATTTATTCATGCTCAGAAAGAGGCATGAGAAAGAGGCAGAGACACATGCAGAGAGAGAAGCAGGCTCCACGCAGGGAGCCCGATGTGGGACTCGATCCCGGGACTTCAGTATCACAACTGAGCCAAAGGCAGACGCTCAACTACTGAGCCACCCAGGCATCCTTGTTTTTTCTTTTGCAACTTTAAATATGTCATCCCACTGACGTCTGGCTTCCACTGTTTCTGATGAAAGGTCAACTGCTATTCTTATTGAGGTTCCTTTGTGAGTCATTTTGTCTTGTTGCTTTCCAGATTTTTTCTTTTTCTTTGTCTTTCAACAATTTCTTTTGGTATGTCTAGGTCTGGGTCTCTTTAGGTTTATCCTAGTTAAAGTTTGTTCAGCTTCCTGAAAGTGTAGAATAAATGTTTTGTCATATTTGGGTAGTTTTCAGCCATTATTTCTTTGACTATTTTTTTCTGTCCCTTTCTTCTGTTACTTTCACAATGCATATTAGTGTGTTGAATGGTGTGCCACACTTTTCTGTGTCACTGTTCATTTTTCTTTTTTTTTAAATTTTTATTTATTTATGATAGGCACACAGTGAGAGAGAGAGAGAGGCAGAGACACAGGCAGAGGGAGAAGCAGGCTCCATGCACCGGGAGCCTGACGTGGGATTCGATCCCGAGTCTCCAGGATCGCGCCCTGGGCCAAAGGCAGGCGCTAAACCGCTGCGCCACCCAGGGATCCCCTCATTTTTCATTATTCCTTTATGTGTTCTTCAAATTGCATACCTTTATTTTTTTAAGATTTTATTTATTTATTCATGAGAGACAGAGAGAGAGAGAGAAAGGCAGAGACACAGGCAGCAGGGGAAGAAGGCTCTCTGCAAGGAGCCAGATGTGAGACTCAATCCTGGATCCTGGGATCATGCCCTGAGCCAAAGGCCAACGCTCAACTGCTGAGCCACCCAGGCGTTCCTGCATACCTCTATTGATCTCTGTTCCAGTTCACAGATTCTTTCTTCTTTCAGACTAAAGTTGCTGTTGTGCCTGTCTAGTGACCTTCTCAATTCAGTTATTTTACTTTTCAATTTTAGAATTCCCATTTGTTTTTTTAAATAATTTCTTTCTATCTCTTTATTGATACTCTCTATTTGGTGAGTGATTGTTGTCATGCTTTCCCTTATTTTAATCATGGCTTCCTCTGCTTCTTTGAATTTATTTGTTGTAGGAGCTTCCTAGAGATGGTCCTTGGGTAAACAGTGCTTATTGTTCAACCAATGTTTGGTCACAATCTACGCTTAAAGAGCCTGATCCTTGAAGCTGGTAAAGCTTCTACCCTGTGCTGAGGCAATTTTTAGGTTAGGTCATGCATCAGAAGTTCAGGTAGTTAATCGTTTTTGCTTTGGCTTTTAATTTCTGTTTATGCAGAGCCTCACTATCAGCTGGAAAGAAATAGATCATTGGGGCCCTCTCTGGTCTTAATATTAGAATGCTCTTTGTCCTACACATGTACATCAACTTCAAGATCCCCAAGAATATGTCAGTCTTTTTAAAACTTTCTACAGTCCTCTTTTTCTCCTGATCTTTGTTTTAAAATTTTGGGTGATCTAAAATCTTGCTTCTTCAACTGGTATTGCAGCCTCATGAACTTATAATATTGGCCTTTGATTTTTTTGACACTGCTGCCTATTGTTTTCAACAATGTCACATGTGCATGTGGATTTCAACAGAGCTCTAAATCAGGTCTGTCTCTTTCAACCAGCAGCTAGGTTGATGGTCTTCTGAGGACCACCATAACCACAGTTAAGCAGATTGGGGAGGAGGGAATGAGAGCAGCCTGAAATGAAAAGATAACACTGTTTTATTGAGGTGCAGTAGTTTTTCATGAATATATACTTTTTTGTTTGCTACACGCTTCTGGTTGATGTCCAGAGTTCTGAAAATATTGTTTAAATAATTTTACCCATTTCACATTACTTTTAGGAGAATAAGCTTTGTCAACATTCTCACTGTTCCTGAATTATATACATTGTTTTATTTTTTAAATCCTTTATGCCATGAGTAGCCCCTTAAACTTATTTAATGTTTCTCACATTGCCTGTACAGTGACGAACAAATCAGACATGATTGAAAGGCTTTTGATCACTTGGAAACCATTATAGATTACTCTTATCAATGAGGAATTGATACATGTTGCTGTACAAATAACTGCACAGGAGTGGAAAAATAATGTCTGACTGAGTACTTCTGCATATTTTTCTCAACACCTTACATTCTACCTTTGAAAAAGGCCTATAGGCCATTCCATGCATGGCCTAGATTCGTTGCACAAGTTCATGTATTGTTTGTGTCCTACTTTAGAGTTGCCAAAACACTTTCTTATCCGTGATCCCACTAACCTTTAAGACAATTCGTTAGGTATTCAGGCATATATCGTTGTTGTATACTTGAGGAAATTTTAGACAGTTCAGTTACATAAAGTTAGTGCTGGAACCAGAACTTGAAATCAGATTTTCTGTCTTCTTGACCCTATGATTAGTCTCTTTCTCCTACACAACACAATCTCACATGTTCCAATGTAAATATGAAAACTATAAGAATAAGAATAAGAATAAATAGTAATAATAATTTAACAGAATGCAAAATATTAGTCTGTCTTCTTGAATTTCACAAAGAAGAAATAAGACCAAGAAAAATAAATGTCAAATACATTACTGTTAGGCTGGACTAGGTTCTGCTGTAAAAACTACCAAACCCAAAATATGTGTGATTTGACACACAAAAGTATATTTCTCATTCACACAAGATGTCCAATGCATATCATCAAGGGGGCTCTGCTCATCCTGATCATTTAAGGTCTCAGTTTGATGGAGGCTCAGTCTCACCACTAACTTCTGTGACTACTGCAGCAGTGGCTCTTTAAACTACTATCTGGAAGCTTTCTGCTCAACTTATTGGACAAAGTAAGCCACATGGCCTTATCTGGCTTCATGGCAGTCAGAGATGTGCATTCCTATTATGTGCCAAAAGGGAGGAAAACTGTATATATTTGATGAACACAAATGACTATATCACTACCACAACCAATGTCCTTAAGTGAGGTGCCAGACCACTCACAAAGACATGATAAGAGATTGAAAGACAATTAGGCCATAACCCAGCTCTCATCTATATATAAGGAATTGAGTTCAGAGAGTCTCAGTGGGAAGATTTCATTGGAGAATTGGTGTGCTCTGATTCTCATGGGTAATGAAATTGGATATTTTTCTTCACCTCAAGCTAAGTGAGAGAAAGCTCAATGTGGGGTCTTCTTCATAACAAGTGTTCCCTGGAGTTTGAGAAACATAAGGACTAGTATTTAATTCACAGTTGGGGACGCCTAGGTGGCTCAGCAGTTGAGCATCTGCCATCAGCCCAGGGCATGATCCTGAAGTCCTGGGATCAAGTCCTGCATCAGGCTTTCTGCAGGGAACCTGCTTATGTTTCTGCCTCTCTCTGTCTCCCATGAAAAAAAAATCTTTAAAAAATTCACAGTTGGGAAGACTAGAGGTACAGAAGCATGGTTGTACTGCCTGCTCTACAACAGAGTCAAAGGGGGCTTCATAGAGAGAAAACAGCACCTCCTCCAGGTGGCAAGAAAACAGTGTGTGTTTTTCTGAGGAAGAGATGTTTTGTAAGACTTAAGATCATTTTCTAGGAGAATACTGCCCAGGACAGGTGAAATAAACAAAAGAAAATTGTGTGGATAAATTGAGGCTAAGGGGGAGTAGAAAGTGAAGACTGAGAAGTGTCTTGCCATAATGGGAGTTACAGTCAAAGATCCTCAGTAGGACGCTCTTCAAGGAATGCACAGAAGTGTCCCATGAGAGAAAAAAATGACCAAAAAGCTGATTGACAATAGCTGATTCTTACTAAGGTTTTTACATGCACTACTTAATTTCTCACAGTATCTTATAAGGCCAGCTTTGTTATTACCTTCATTTTACAGGTCTTGAAACTGAGGCATAGAGAGATTAAGTAACTTGCCCAGAGTCACAGATATTAAGTGACAGAGCCAGAATTTGAACCAAAACTATACAATTCCATAGCACAATATTTAATTCTCTAGCTGTCCCACCTGCTTTCTATAATGATGGCCCATATGTGTCACCAGTGAAAAATTAAGAGCTTTATATAGACACATTTTAAACAGGTGGCCTAAAAAATAAATAAATAAATAAATAAATAAATAAATAAATAAATAAATAAATAAACAAACAGGTGGCCTGAATTTTTAACTATAATTTTTTTTAATTTTTGTTAAATTTGGACTAAAAATTTAATTTTGTGAGGCCAAAGCAAAAGCCAAGACTAAGTAATCAAGAAATACACATTTTTGGAGGATCTGATGTCTTTTTATACTATGATATTATTAAAAATTATTTTCTTACTACCTTTTTTACTTGGAAAATTGAATAAAATGGCTTTATAAGATACAGTGCAAGCCTTAACAGATTATGATTGACTTTAATTGAATAATTAAAGAAGAAATTTTTTTAAAGAAGAAATTAATATAGATAAGTACTAAAGTATTTAGTTGCATATGAGCCTGAACAGTTACACACGTGTCCATGTGCAATGCCATACATGGCAAAATGGACAAAATATAGTGTAGGGTCTTTCATTAAATTCATGACCATGAATGTCATAATGCAAATGCATACTCAATACTTCTTTTATCCATTCCTAGAAATCCAACCTATTCCCCTAATGATTTCTTCTCCCATTCTCCAAAATATTATTTTCTTTCATTTTCTCTTCTCAGACTTTCCTCTCCCTTCTCTTTACCACTCTCATTCCACAAACAGAATCTCAGATACCTATAGAACAATAATAAAATATCCAAAATGCATATCATCAGAGCCCCAAAAGAGAAAAGAAAAAAAGAGTGAAACTGAAAAAACATTTGAATAAGTAATGGCTGAAAATTCCCCAAATTTGGGGAAACAAACTTACAGATTCAAGAATCTAAATGAATAACAGAACCTGAAGAAATCTAGGTTGAACTTCTGAAAACTAAAGACAGAAAAATCTTTAAAGCAGCTGAAGAGAAATGACACATCACCTATGAGAAGAAAACAATTGAGTGGTAGCCAATCTCATCAGAAATAATGGAATCCAGAAAGAAGTGGCACAAAATTTTTAATTTCTCAAAGTAAAGAACTGTCAGCCTTAAATTTGATATTTGCATCAAAACTATCCTTCAGGAATGAAAGGTAACCAAAAACATTCTCAGATGAAGGAAAACTAAAAGAATTTGTTTCTGGCACACCTGCCTCTACAGAATATCTAAAGGATATTCTTCAAATAAAAAGAAAATTACAATAGAAAAAGTTGGAGAATGAGGAAGAAAGGTCAAAGGAAAGAGCAGAAATATGGATAATAGACTACGGTTCTTTTGTGAGTTTTATAATCATATGCTTTATTAGTGTCCTAGGGTTGCTGTAACAAAGTACCATGAACTTGGTAGCTTAAAACAATGAGAATTTATTTCCTCGCAGTTCTGAAGGCTAGAAGTCTAAAATCAAGATGTTGGCAGGGTCGTGCTCCCTCCAAAGCCTGTAAGGATAAGATTCTTCTTTGCCTCTTCCAGCTGTTGGTTGCCTCAAGCTTTCCTATGGGAGCATAACTACATGTTCTACCTCTGTCATCACATGGCATTGTCCGTGTGTGTGTGTGTGTGTGTGTGTGTGTGTGTGTGTACGTGTATGTCTTTGTGTGTGTCTGTTTCTCTTGCCTCTCTTCTCTTCTTATAGGGAAACTGGTCATATTGGATTAGAGCCCACCTTAATCCAGTATGACCTCATCTTGGTTTATCTAACTATATCTGCAACAACTTTATTTCCAAATAAGGTAACATTCTGAAGTACTGAAGGTTAGGACTTCAACATATATTTTGGGGATAACAATTCAACCCATAAAAAATATGCCCTCTTGACCCCAAAGTTCATGTCCTTCTCACATGCAAAATACATTTACCCTACCCCAACATCCCCAAAAGTCTTAACCAGCATCAACTCTAAGATCAAATACTCATATCTAAATGCCATCTAAATCATGTATAGGTAGGACTCTTAAATATAGTATAATCTAGGGTAAAATTCTAAGTTTCTACCTCAAGAAATTAGAAAAAGTGGGCAGCCAGGGTGGCTCAAGGGTTTAGCGCTGCCTTCAGCCCAGGGCCTGATCCTAGAGACCCAGGATCGGGGTCCCATGTCAGGTTCCCCGCATGGAGCCTGCTTCTCCCTCTGCCTATGTCTCTACCTCTCCCTCTCTCTTTCTCTCTCTCTCTCTCTCTCTCTCTCTCTCTGTGTGTGTCTCTCATGAATAAATAAATAAAATCTTAAAAAAGAAAAAGAAATTCGAAAAAGCAAAGCAAAACAAAACCAAAGTAAGGAGAAGAAAGGAAATAATGAAAATAAAAGCAGGAATCAACAAAATTGCAACATCTAGATTAGTATTTGACTAAATGATTGCATAATATAGCCTAGCCAAGTTGACAATTAAATTAACTATCACAACACTGTTTATTCTCTTTCCCTGCATTACTTTCCTCTAACTTATCTGCATATTATATACTCTGTATTTTTTTTTAAATTTTTATTTATTTATGATAGTCACACACACAGAGAGAGAGGGAGAGAGAGGCAGAGACACAGGCAGAGGGAGAAGCAGGCTCCATGCACCGGGAGCCCGACGTGGGACTCGATCCCGGGTCTCCAGGATCGCGCCCTGGGCCAAAGGCAGGCGCTAAACCGCTGCGCCACCCAGGGATCCCTATACTCTGTATTTTATTTAGACATTTAGGTATTTTGGATTTGTCTGTTTCCCCCAACTTCAACATAATCTCCAGAAGGCAGGAAATTTTGTCTATTTTGTTCTTTGTTGTGTACAGCTCCCAGAATAGTGTCTGGTACATATTATAGAGTAAGTAAATATTTGTAAACTAAATTGTTATTCAGAAAGTAATTTGGTAATGTCCAGTAAATTTCAGGATATATACAAGGATATAGGTTAGAATACCAAAAAGTTGGAAATTAGTCAAATATCCATTAATAGTGGAATGGACTTTTGAAAACTGTAATTGTATTCATACAATGGAATTCTCTTATTCACTTAAAGTGAATGAAATAAAATTACACATAGAAACATAGATAAGGGGGAATCCCTGGGTGGCTCAGTGGTTTAGCGCCTGCCTTTGGCCCAGGACGTGATCCTGGAGTCCCATGATCAGGCCCCACATCGGGCTCCCTGCATGGAGCCTGCTTCTCCCTCTGCCTGATTCTCTGCCTCTCTCTCTCTCTCTCTCTCTCTCTCTCTCTCTGTCTCTCATGAATAAATAAATTTTAAAAATATTTAAAAAAAACATAGATAAGTTCCAAAAACAAAATATTGAACAGGTAAAACGAGTCACAAAATGACATATAGACTATAATAACTATAAAATTTAACAATGTACAAAATAATTTTATATAATGTTTATATGAATCTAAAGATAAATACTCACCTATATCAGGTTACCTGTAGGGGAGAAAGGAAATTAATGAAATGAATGGGGGACTTTAATTTTATACATAATTTTAGCTATTAAAAAACAATGATCTGTTGCAAATATGAAAAACCTTAACATTCATTAACTCTAAATGGTAGGAATATGGGTGTCTGACTTTAAACTCCTTCTGTATATTTGAGATACCTAATAATTGGCAATAAAAGCATAATGGTAGAGAAGATACAATTTTAAATACCAACCACAGAAAACATCAGGACTAAAAAATAAGAAACAGAAAAAAATCTGTAAAAAGAATTCTTTTGTACACTTTTGAAGGACAGAGAGTCTTAAATAAATGTCCTTTTATTGGATGGCACAAGTTATTTATTGTCATTTATTTGTTTATATTAATTTATAAGTTTAATTTGATCCTATGGAGACAATAATATTTTTGGAACTGAACAAACGAATCCTACATTTCATATGAAAAAATGTTCATATCAAGAAAAGCCAGAAAACTTGTTAAAAAGAAGAGTAATGAGAAATTGGTCTTATGAGACATTAAAATGTATTATAACAATACATAAATTAAGAGAATTGTGTGGTACTAATATATGAATTAAGTGCCCAAACAATACTTCATTTCTGATCAATTTTCTCTATTCTTGCAACCACTGGGGCTTAAAGCCTTGAGTTTGAGTGGTCCTTGGGCTTTGCTGTGATAGAGCTTGGAGGGCATTTGAATTTGAATGTTTTCCTTCCTTTTCTTTTTTTCAGCCCAGAGCCTGCTGTTTCAGATAGTGTTTCTAATGCATGTTACATGTGCTCTGCTGTTGTGTTTTGGTTGCTTTGGCCTTCAGGCCAGTTGTCTGCAGAAGCTCAACATGCTTGTGGGTGGTGTTTGATCCCTGGCCTGAATGTCGTGAGATTTAACTAAGTTTGCTCTGGGCTGCTCATGAAATGAGACCTGATACCACCTCCACCACAACTGAGGCCCAGCAGAACTCTGTCTGAAGACGAAATGTGGGCAAGGACTTGTGCTGCTCTACTGGAAGAAGGGCCCACCATGATGAGACTTAGGCAAGCTTGACTGAGAAGGGGAGTCCCACCAGATGGCAGGGAGTTAGTGCTTGTTGTAAGCAAGTTAGGCAGCCAGTGTCAACCAGGATATCAGAGAAGAAATTTAAAATATATAAAAACAAATGAAAATGAAATTCAAAACACAATGATCCAAAACCTTTGGAATGCAGCAAAAGCAGTGATAAGAGGGAAGTATATACCAATACAGGCCTACCTCAAGAAGCAAGAAAAATTCCAAATAACAACCTAAACTCACACCTAAAGGAGCTAGAAAAAAACAGACAATGAACCCTAAAACCAACATAAAGAAGGAAATCATAAGGATTAGAGTATAAATCAATGATATAGAAACTAAAAAAAAAACAATACAACAAATATATGAAACCAGGGCTGATTCTCCGGAAAAAAAATAATAAAACTGATAAATCCCTAGCCAGATTTATCAAAAAGAAAAGAAAAAGAACCCAAATAAATAAAATTACAAATGGCAGAGGAGAAATAACAATCAACACCACAGAAATACAATTATAAGAGAATATTAAAAAAAACTATATGTCAACAAATTGGACAACCTGGAAGAAATGAATAAATTCCTATAAATATATAAACTACCAAAACTGAAAAAAGAAGAAATAGAAAACTTGAAAAGACTGATAACCAACAAAGAAATTGATTCAGTAATCAAAAACTCCCAACAAACACCAAGTCCAGTATCAGATGGCTTCACAGGTGAATTTTACCAAACGTTTAAAGGAGAGTTAATACATATTCATTATATAAGGTCAGCATTACCCTGATACCATAACCAGATGGAGACACCACTAAAAAAGGGAACTATAGACCAATATCCCTGATGAACATAGATGCAGAAATTCTCAAGGAAATACTAGCAAATTTATCGAACAATACATTTTTAAAAAATCATTCACCATGAACAGGTGGGATTTATTCTTGGGCTGCATCAGTGATTCAATATTCATAAATTGATGTGATACACACATTAATAAAAGAAGGGATAAGAACTACATGATCAAAAAAAAGAACCACATGATCATTTCAATAGATGCAGAAAACCCATTTGACAAAGTACAACATCCATTTATGATAAAAAAAAACCTCAACAAAGTAAGCTTAGAGGTAACATACATCAGCATAATAAAGGCCATCTAGGAAAAATATCTAATATCATCATTAATGTGAAAAATGAAAAGCTTTTCCTCTAGGTTCAGGAACAAGACAGGGATGTCCACTCTCACCACTGTTATTTAACATCCTAACCACAGCAATCAGATGGTGAAAAGAAATAAAAGGCATCCAAATTGGCAAGAAAGAAGTCAAACTTTCACTATTTACAGAACTGCTAGGACTGATATACAAAATCAATCAATTCACAGGATACAAAATCAGTGTGTAGAAAGCTGCTGCATTTCTATACACAAATAATGAAGCAGGAGAAATAGAAATTAAGGAATCAATGCCATTTACAATTGCACCAAAACTCATAAGATACTGAGGAAGAAACCTAACCAAGGAGGTGAAAGACCTGTACTCTGAAAACTATAAAACACTGATGAAAAAATTGAAGCAGACACAAAGAAATGGAAATATACACCATTCTCATGGATTGAAATATATTATTAAAATGTTTATATTACCTAAAGCAATCTACCCATTTGATGCTATCCTTATCAAAATACCAACAGTGTTTATTGCAGAGTTAGAACAAAAAATTCTACAATTTGTATGGAACCATAAAAGACTCTGAATACCCAAAGCAATTCTGAAAAAGAAAAGCAGAATTGGAGGCATCACCCTTCCAGAGTTCAAGTTATATTATGAAGCTGTAGTGATTAAAATTGTATGATACTGGCACAAAAATAGACACATAGATGAATGAAATAAAACAGAAAGCCCAGAAGTGGAGGGCGGGGCAAGATGGTGGAAGAGTAGGAGTCCCCAACTCACCTGATCCCAACAACTTACCTAGATAACTTTCAAAACACCCTGAACACCTACTAATTTGATCTGAGATTTAAAGAAAGAACAGCTGGAATGCTAAACAGAGAGAAGTTTTTGTTTCTAGCAAGGTAGGAAGGTGGGGAAAAAAAGAAAAAGAAAGGAAAGAAGAAAGAAAGAAAGAAAGAAAGAAAGAAAGAAAGAAAGAAAGAAAGAAAGAAAGAAAGAAAGAAAGAAAGAGAAAGAAGAAAAAAAGAGAAAGAAGAAAGAAAAAGAGAGAGAAAGAAAGAAAAGAAAGAAAGAAAGAAGAAAGAAAGAAAGAAAGAAAGAAAGAAAGAAAGAAAGAAAGAAAGAAGAAAGAAAGAAAGAAAGGCAGCCCCAGTGGCACAGCGGTTTAGCGCCGCCTGCAGCCCAGGGCGTGATCCTGGAGACCCTGGATCGAGTCCCACGTCAGGCTCCCTGAATGGAGCCTGCTTCTCCCTCTGCCTGTGTCTCTGCCTCTCTCTCTCTACATCTCTATGAATAAATAAATAAAATCTTAAGAAAGAAAGAAGTGGGGGGAGAGGACCCGCGCGCGAGGAGCCAGGCTAAAGCAGAACTGTGGCTAATGCCTCCGGGGCAGGAAAGCCCAGTCCTAGAGAAATGGGAAGTTTAAAAATCGGTGCTGGATTTTTCCCGGATGGAAAAGTCCTTAACAGGGAAATCAGGCAGACTCTCAGGAGGGGCAGTGAAGCCTCCAGATTCCCGGAGTCACAAATAGAGGAAGTGCGCCCCAGGGAAAGCACACCTCAAACCTTGGATGCATCTTGGTAAAGGGCTGGAACTTGTAGCCCTCGGGGCATTTGGGAGAAGCCAGTGGGTTAGGTGGGCCGGCTCTGGATGGAGGTGGCTGTGCCCTGTTGCCTTCAGGAGCTGCAGTCCCAGGGAGCGCGGTTCCAGCAGCACAGGGCCCCAGATCCCAGGAACCCAAGTGGACAAAGCCGGCGATCCTGCGTTCTCCCTGGGACAAGCAGAACCGGGGAGGGCACAGGACAGCGAGAATTCTACTGCCGCTGGGCGCCCCACAAGCTGTGCAGATCAGTGCACCCACACTGGCCCCAGGAGCATCTAGGCCAGTGCGGACTGGGAGACTGCGGCAGTTACTACCGAGGAGCTGACTCCACAGCTGGAAATCTGGCCGCCGCCATTGCTGTTTTTCCTACTTGCTTCACCGAGTGCCTGGGAGAGGCAGGGCCGCCAGGGAACAAAGGCTTCACAGAATAAACACCTCACACTGAGCCCAGCACCTGGCAGATGCGGGTCATCTCCCCCAGGCACACACACCTGAGAATCAGGGCAACAGGCACCACCCCCAGAAGAACTGCTGGAAGAACAGAGGAAGAAGAGCAAGTTCTTGAACAACCAGTGCTGGAAAGGTCCAGGACCAGGGGAAATAGTATATAGAACTAGAGGGTCCCCCCACCTTTTTAAACTTTTTTCCTTTTTCCATTACAACCCATTTTTCTATTAAACTAAAAATTTCCATTATTTTTTTCTCTTTTCCCACCTTAAATACAATATTTTACCAGCTCTTCATTTTTTTTAATTTTTATTTATTTATGACAGTCAGAGAGAGAGAGAGAGAGAGGCAGAAACACAGGCAGAGGGAGAAGCAGGCTCCATGCACCGGGAGCCCGATGTGGGATTCGATCCCGGGTCTCCAGGATCGCGCCCTGGGCCAAAGGCAGGCGCCAAACCGCTGCGCCACCCAGGGATCCCCCAGCTCTTCATTTTTAAATTTTTTTCTTTTTGACTTTCATATTTCTATAATTACATGTCTTGGATATATTTTTCATGTCTGGATTCCCTTCAACATACTCAATTTAATTTTGGGAGAGATATGAGATATGGGTTTTTGGTTTTGTGTTTTTTTTTTTTTTGTTTTCTCTGACTCATTTTGTTCTACAATGGCAGAAGTTAATACCTTCTAAAACATGACCAGCATGCACCCAGAACCACATGGAATACCATGCTGGTTCATTCTGTGAGATTATATTCTCTCTTCATTTCCATTCTGCTACCCATCTTTTATCACATTATGTTTTGGTGGTCAATGTCGGAGCTTTCTACAAGTATTGCTGGTTTATATAAATTTTGGATTGAGCATCTTCTAACATACAGAACTTAATACACCCAGAACCAAGAGGATCACCCTCTAAGACCCCTCAGGTAGACCACATTCTCCCTCCACTACAACTTCTTCACCACCACCATCTCCCAGTCCCCCCTTTTTTTCTTTTTTTCTCTCTTTCCTCCTTACTTTTGATTTTTTCTCTTCTTTTTTTCTTCTTTGGGATTCTTGGCCTTTTATTTTTTACTAATTTGTTTTAAAATTTGTTTTTCACTTGAGTGGTCCTTTTGTTTTATTTCACTCTGATCTTTGTTATCATTTTCTTGTCTCTGACCTCATCAGAATCATCTAGGGTGAAATTTACTTAGGTTGTGGTTGATATTCTTGACTCAGCCTGCTCATACAGCCACTCTGCACTAAACAAAATGACTAGGAGGAAGAACTCACCACAGAAGAAAGAATCAGAAACAGTACTCTCTGCCACAGAGTTACATAAGAACTACAATTCAATGTCAGAAAGCCAATTGAGAAGCACAATTATAAAACTACTGGTGGCTCTAGAAAAAAAGAGTAAAGAACTCTAGAGACTTCATTACTGCAGAACTTAGATCTAATCAGGCTGAAATTAAAAATAAATTAAATGAGATACAATCCAAACTGGATGTTCTAATGGCTAGGGATAATGAGGTGGAAGAAAGAGCAAGCAACATAGAAGACAAGGAAAGAAGCTGAGGAAAAAAGAAAAAAAAAGAACAATTAAGAGACCACGAGGAAAGGCTAAGGGAAATAAATGATAGTCTCAGAAGGAATAACCTACATATAATTGGGGTTCCAGAAAACACCGAGAGGGCCAGAGGGCCAGAAAGCATATCTGAACAAATCATAGCTGAGAACTTCCCTAATTTGTGGAGGGAAACAGGCAGATCTAGGAGATAGAGAGGTCCCCTCCCAAAATCAATAAAAACCGTTCAAGACCTCGACATTTAATAGTGAAACTTGCAAATTCCAAAGATAAAAAGAAAATCCTTAAAGCAGTGAGAGACAAGAGACTCAACTTAGAAGACACATGACCTTAAGAAATAGATAAAGGAAAAACAGAAGGAAATGGAAGAATTGGAGACATATGCTACTGCTACTAGGAAAAAAGTAAGACAGCCAAAAGAATGTTGCACTACAGGTTACACAAGACCTAGAAAATAAAAACCCTATGGAAAGCAAGGTTTGGGGAAAGAAGATATGACTAAAGACATACTGGTGTTCACTGGCACAACTTTTGGAAGCATCAATAATAGCTTCAGTTCAGGGATTTGTTGAGCATGCTTCACTTGTTGAGTTATTTATGAGGACAAGAGGTGAACCTTTCTGAAAAGGCAGCTATTGTAGTCCTAAGGAACATGGAGCAAACAGCAAGAACAGCAGCCACTGTGGCACAGAACTAAACCCTTGAGAGTGGTTGTTAAGTAAAGTGAGAATGAAAAGGAAAGGATTACAGCTCCTCACCTGCACTCCCTCCTTCAAGGAGGACATAGTAATAGGATTGGCCCAGATCCCTTGAGCCACATTTGCTACTGTTGGTCACTATGGGTTAAAAAGTTATATACTGCAGATGTTTTTCTATCTTTTAGAGAAATTAAAACACTAAGCCAGTCTCCTGCATGCCCAGCAACTTTGCTTTCTTGCTTCCTTCACTTAGTATTTCAAGTACTTAATAGTACTTAATATCAATTTAGTGGTCAATTACTAATAAGTTTGGGGCTTGGCAGGAAAAGGTGAAGCCATTTTTGGACCTTCAGTCTAAATCGTGTACTAAAATTCAGCTTTACCAGACAGCCTTGTATCAGAGTACTGGGTTTGAAATCCAGTAATCACAAAGTAGTGTTTTAATTCCTATCTATCCTTGTCCCTTGTGGGTATGGTTCCTTTGTGGCTTTTATTATGGGAGACATAATGAGATTTAGTCAAACCTGGGTATTCCTGAATCCCTATCCATAACACCAAATTACTATGATCAAAATATTTATCCTAGCTTTTAGCTATCAGGACTTGGCATCAGGGCCTACAGAGCTGACCACATCCATTAGGATATGATCAAGTAACAGACTATATGTGAGGCAACATTTGGCTAGTCCCTGGGAACACTGTCACGAATAAATTATTTTCTGATCTCTAGCTAAAACTTGCTGTAGAACCCTTTTCATTCACAGTGCATTCCTTTTATGACCATTTAGTATCTCCCTCTAAAAGCTCCCACATCAATGAAATCCCTGTGGAAATGAAGTTAGCTTCTTATTGCTAAGCCAATCAATCAATAGGGGGTAGAGGAACAAAATGTTGATTTCTCAATAACTGAAAATAGTCTTTCATTGTCATGTCTACTATTTCAGGTGGCTTCTTGCTGGGGAGATGATGGGTGATTTTTTCTTTACATAGGCTTTCTGTGCTTCCCAAATTTTCTATTTCTATTTCACCACCTTGATAATCAGGGAATTTAAAAAAAAGGAAATCCCATAAATTGAAAGGATTGAATTAGGAGAGAGAAAGAGATCTTTGCTCGTAATTCCAGACTGATCTTGAAAATCAAAGCTATAGCCTTCAGAGGAGAACTGTCAATATTGAAATTATATTATGAGGAATGATGCCTATCATAACAAATGATAAATAATATATAAATAATATACTATTTGCATGTTTTACATTTTTAGCCAACACATTTCTAAATTGTTTTTTATTTTTTTAATTTTGTCTCTGAAAGACAAAACTAATTATTTGATTTTATCTTAGCATCCCTCAGTCTTAATTGCCCTTTCTACAGGTGATGGGGTTATAAAAAAAAGTTATCTTCAATTATCCTGTATGCTTTTAGGGCAAACATGGTCCTTAAAAGGTTGGTGAAAGATCTCAGATACTGGTAGGGTACGAGGCCCTGATAATCTTAGGGTGTAAAACAGGAATAGTAACATTTTCCCATAACAGAACAAGACTGAGTCATATTCCAAAAAGAGTTTTGACATCCAGGAGAAAAAAGTTGAGTTTGTTATTATCTGTTCTTATGAACATGGAGCAGACAATATCTTTAGCTGATATCAGAAAGAACAATGCCCAATCTAAGTTTGGAGGTCCTTGTTAGTGTGGATAAAGACTCAGGCTACAATGCATCCCTAGAAGACAGTCTCTGCAGTGCCCTCAGAATTCTTTTTTTTTTCCTCAGAATTCTTCAACCTATTTTTTTTTTTTTTGTCTTTCACTAAGTAGAGATGAAGCAGCCCTCATTCTCATAATTGAAGGTAAAATAGGCTCTCTGGTTTTCATGAGAGCCTGTGATATGGTCTTCCTTGATAGTTTTTAAATCAACTTACCAACTTTTTTTTAAAGATTTTATTTATTCATTCATGAGAGACCCAGAGAGGCAGAGACACAGACAGAGGGAGAAGCAGGCTCCATGCAGGGAGCCCAAGGTGGGACTCTATCCCGGGTCTCCAGGATCACACCAGGCTGAAGGCGGCGCTAAACCGCTGAGGCACCCGGGCTGCCCATCAACTTACCGACTTCTAATGTCATTAAAAGTCACACTGTATAAATTGAGAAATATATACACCCATTTAACTGCCACCCCAATTAAGAAATAGAATATTTTTATCACTCCAAAATATTGTCTCACGCTCCTTATACAAGTCTCAGCCTCAGGGGTGCCTGGGTGGCTCAGCAGTTCTGTGGCTGCCTTCGGCTCAGGTCGTGATCCCCGGGTCCGGGATCAGGTCCTGCATTGGGCTCCTGCGGGGAGCCTGCTTCTCCCTCTGCCTGTGTCTCTCTGCCTCTTTCTGTGTGTCTCTCATGAATAAATAAATCTTTTTTAAAAAAAGAAACTCCCAGCTTCAGGAAACCACTGATCTGTGTTTGGTCATAACTGGTTAGTTTTTTCTTTTGCAGAATTGCAGTGAGTGAAATCATGCAATATGTACTGTTTTATGTCTAGCTTTTTAAACTCAGCATAGTTTTTTTGATTCATCCATATTTTTTCACCCATGTTGTTATTTGTATCAGTATTCATGCTTTGTAAAAACAGGTTTGTTGGAGTATTCTTTATATACCACGAAATAGGTAAACTATGATGCATTCATTTGATTGGAATACTGTACAGCAATAAAAAGGAATGAACTAGGAAGAAAGAGAATTTACCAAGTTCTCCATCCCACCATTCTGAAAATCTAACTCCTTCTATTTCATTACTTTATATTGCTGTATATATCATTTTGTATGTGTATAGTGTGAGGTAGAGGTTATGGTTTGCTTTTCTTCCCATATAAATATCCAGCAGTTCCAGTACTATTTGTTGAAAACACTAACAGCTCTCCATTGAATTTCCTTTGTACTTTTTAAAAGAGATTTATTTATTTATTTATTTATTTATTTATTTATTTATTTATTTATGAGACAGAGAGAGTGAGCACATGTGGGAGGGGCAAAGAGAGAAAGCAGCTCAAGCACACTCCATGCTGAGCATGGAGCCCAACAAAGGGCTCAGTTTCACAACACTAAGATCACAACCTGAACTGAAACCAAGAGTCAGGCGTTTAACAAACTATACCACTCAGGTGCCCCACCCTTGTAATTTTGTCAAAGATCAAGTGAAATAAAATATTTACAAATCATGTATTCAACAAAGAATATACAGATAACTTTCTAAACTCAACCATGAGAAAACAACCCTATTTTTTAATGGACAAGAGACTTTAACAGATGCTGCATCAAAGAAGATATACAGTTGGCAAACACACAAAAAAGAGGTTCAACATTAATAGCCATTCGTAAAATCTAAACTAAGAACATAGAATATGGGGGTGCCTAGGTAGCTCAGTTAGTTAAGCATCTGACCGTGGCTCAAGTCATGATCTCAGCGTCCTGGGTTTGGGCCCCATTTCTGGTTCCACGATCATCAGGGATTCTGCTTCTCCCTCTGCCTCTCTCCTTGCTTGTGCTCTCGCTCTCTCGCTCTCTCTCGCTCTCGCTCTCAAATAAATAAAATCCTTAAAAAAACAAAAAAGAACATGGAAAATGTACAAATGACTAAAAAGCACATGCAAACATTCATCGCTTATCAGAGAAATGCAAATAAAGACCACTACATATCTATCAGGTGGCTAAAATGAAAAGTATTTATGTCAAATGCAAGTGGGAATGCAGAGAATATGATAAATGTTAAATGCTGGTGAGGATGCATCAACTTAACATCTCTCCTATATTGATGATTAAAATGTAAAACGGTACAGCCACTCTGGAAAATATTATTAAACTTTTGTAAAACATTAAGCAGAGAGACTACTTCCAGAATGAAGGCATGAAATGCTCCATGAATCCTCTTCCCAGAGAAACAATCATAACTGGCAAATATTATTTTTTAAAAAAATAACCATTTAAAAGTCTGGAAATTTTCTTAAGGGCATAGAGCAAATGAAGAGATATTTATTCAAGAAAATCTACTAAATCTTGGTAAAAGCAGTGAGAATCTAAGCTCAGTGAAATAAGCTCCACTGTGAGCATGTAAATCAAAGATGATAGGGTTTCTTTCCAGGAGGGGTAGGCAACCAGCATGTCTCATTTTCCCCAGATTCATGTTGTAGCTCTATGCTAACCAAGCATGATTGAGAGGATGGAGTTTCCTTCTCTCAACCAGACTTAACTAATAGTATGGAAGCACTAACCTAGGCATGACAGGCCAAAAACACTTGTCTCCTATAACCCACACCCCAGCTGACTTATAGAATATTTTCCATACCAAGAAAGGCAAGACATACTGCTTATAAAGCAGGTGTGTCACTCTGATACAGATCACTGTTCCAACCCCAGCTCTGGATCAGTGACACAGAGATTTTGTTCAAGGACAGTCATAAGAATAGAGAACTCTAAACTCTCCCAAAGGGAACTGACTTTATTTGGAATACATTGTGGGGAAGTTCAAGCCAAAGGATACTCTTGAGGAATGCCTGAGTGGCTCAGCAGTTGAGCACCTGCCTTTGGCTCAGGCTGTGATCTGTGGTCCCAGGATAGAGCCCCTCATCGGGCTCCTGCATGGAGCCTGCTTCTCCCTCTGTGTGCATCTCTGCCTCTCTCTGTGTGTCTCTAATGAATAAATAAATAAAATCTTTTTTAAAAAGGTGCTCTTGAGGGATCCCTGGGTGGCACAGCGGTTTGGCACCTGCCTTTGGCCCAGGGCACGATCCTGGAGACCCAGGATTGAATCCCACGTCAGGCTCCCGGTGCATGGAGCCTGCTTCTCCCTCTGCCTATGTCTCTGCCTCTCTCTCTCATTCTGTGTGACTATCATAAATAAATAAAAATTTTAAAAAAAGGTGCTCTTGAAACACTGGAGATTTTTGTGGTAAGCAAAGAAGAAGCTAGTAGCTTCATGAGAACACAACAAACTAACGAGATAGACCAATTTACTAGAGAGATTGAGGGAAAGACAGCTAAGAAAAGCCCTCCTGGAGTCAAAGCAAAACTCAAAGGGTGGCCTCAAAGCTACCTCTGCAAAGGGGTCCAAGTTTAATTGGATCAGATTAAGGAGCAACGTATGCCACAGGGCATTGTTGAAAACAGTAGGGCAATTAGCCAGCAATTAGTGGTGCCTAACAGCTCTCTGTTACTAAAAAAGGCAGACAGCTTAACAGATCAGAGAAAGAGACAAAAGGAGCTCCGCAAAATCACTGTTATTTCAGAGTGACTGCTTGCATGCCTAAAACTATGCCTTCAGAAGAATTACATTAAAATTTGCACATTATATGGGAAACAGACTTCACTAAAATAGGACATCTATATCACTAAACAAAAATATAAACAACAATAACATAAAAGCCCAAGCAAACAACAGTAACAATAAACCTCAGAAAGGGTCAGTATACAGTTGTCACAATATCTTAGCTCAAATGGCCAGTTTAAAATATAAATACATATTAGAAATGAAAACATAGGAAAGTATAACTTGTACACAAGAAAGGAGGCAGAAACTGAAACTGCCAGTGAGAGAGGCTTGATGTTAGATTTGGTAGACAAAGATTACAGATTTGTTACTATAATAAATATGCTCAAAGAACTAGAGGAATTAATATCCAAAATCTATAAAGAACTTATAAAACTCGGGCAGCCCCGGTGGCTCAACGGTTTAGCGCCGCCTTCAGCCCAGGGCCTGATCCTGGAGACCCAGGATCAAGTCCCACATCAGGCTCCCTGCATGGAGCCTGCTTCTCCCTCTGTCTGTGTCTCTGCCTCTCTCTCTCTCTCTCTCTCTCTCTCTCTCTCTCTCTCTCTGTCTCTCATGAATAAATAAATAAAAATAAAATCTTTTTTTAAAAAGAACTTATAAAACTCAACACCCCAAAAATGAATAATCCAATTTAAAAATGGACAGAAAACATGAATAGTTTTTGAAATAAGACATGCAGTTCACCAACTGACACATGAAAAGATGCTCAACATCACTAATCATCAGGAAAATACAAATCAGAACTATCATGCGCTATTACCTCACACATATCAGAATGGCTAAAATCAACAACACAACAAACAACAGGTGTTGGTGAGGATACAGTAAAAGGGGAACCCTCCTCCACTGTTAGTGGAAATGTAAACTGGTGCAGCCACTTTGGAAAACAGTATGGAGGGTCCTCAAAAAGTTAAAAATACAGCCACCCTATGACCCAGCAATTGCATTACTAAGTATTTACAGTAAGGATACAAAAATACTGATTCAAAGGGATACATGAATCCTGATGTTTATAGCATTATCTACAATAGGCAAATTACAGAAAGAGCCCAAATGTTCATTAACTAAAGTAATGGATAAAAAAAGATATGGTGTGAATACACAATGGAATATTACTCAGCCATAAAAATAATGAAACTTTGCCATTTGTAATGACATGGAAGGAACCAGAGAGTATTATGCCAAGTGACATAAGTCAGTCAGTGAAAGATAAATACCATGTGATTCCACTCATAAGTAGAAATTAAAAAACAAAACAGATGAACATAGCAGGGGAAAGAGGCAAACCAAGGTAGACTCTTAATCATAGAAAATAAACTGAGGGTTACTGGAGGCGAGGTTTGTGGGAGAATGGGTAAAACAGGTGATGGGAATTAAGGAGTGCACTTGTGATGAGCACCAGAAGTTGTGTGGGAGTGCTGAATCACCATATTATACACCTAAAACTAATATTATACTGTTTGTTAACTAACTAGATTTTTTTATTTTTAAAGATTTTATTTATTAACTCATGAAAGACACACAGAGAGAAGCAGAGACATACAAAGAGGAAGATTGAGGGAGCCTGCTGCAGAACTCAATCCCAAGACACCGGGATCATGCCCTGAGCTGAAGGCAGATGCTCAACCACTGAGCCACCCAGGCATCCCAACTAACTGGAATTTAAATAAAAACTTAAAAAAAGAACTAGATCTTTCATCCATTTTGAGTTTATCTTTGTGTATGGTGAAAGAGAGTGGTATAGTTTCATTCTTCTGCATGTGGATGTCCAATTTTCCCAGCACCATTGATTGAAGAGACTGTCTTTCTTCCAGTGGATAGTCTTTCTTCCTTTGTCAAATATTAGTTTACCATAAAGTTCAGGGTCCACTTCTGGGTTCTCTATTCTGTTCCATTGATCTATGTGTCTGTTTTTGTGCCAGTACCATGCTGTCTTGATGACCACAGCTTTGTAGTACAACCTGAAATCTGGCATTGTGATGCCCCCAGATATGGTTTTCTTTTTTAATATTCCCCTGGTTATTCGGGGTCTTTTCTGATTCCACACAAATCTTAAAATAATTTGTTCCAACTCTCTGAAGCAAACTTTTTTCATTACTATGTACATATGACAACTGCTCATGCTCTTTGGCTGTAAACATTCATTAATTTTTGAAGATATTTATCTTTACTCAAAATGGATGAAAGATCTAAATGTGAGACAAGACTCCATCAAAATCCTAGAGAAGAACACAGGCAACACCCTTTTTGAACTTGGCCACAGTAACTTCTTGCAAGATACATTCATGAAGGCAAGAGAAACAAAAGCAAAAGTGAACTATTGGGACTTCCTCAAGATAAGAAGCTTTTGCACAGCAAAAGATACAGTCAACAAAACTAAAAGACAACTTACAGAATGGGAGAAGATATTTGCAAATGACCTATCAGATAAAGGGCTAGTATCCAAGATCTATAAATATCTTATTAAACTCAACAGCAAAGAAACAAACAATCCAATCATGAAACGGGCAAAAGACATGAAGAGAAATCTCACAGAGGAAGACATAGACATGGCCAACATGCACATGAGAAAATGCTCTGCATCACTTGCCATCAGGGAAATACAAATCAAAACCACAATGAGATACCACCTCACACCAGTGAGAATGGGGAAAATTAACAAGGCAGAAAACCACAAATGTTGGAGAGGATGTAAAGAAAGAGGAACCCTCCTCCTGCACTGTTGGTGGGAATGTGAACTGGTGCAGCCACTCTAGAAAACTGTGGAGGTTCCTCAAAGAGTTAAAAATAGACCTGCCAGATAACCTTCAAACCATCCTGAAAATCTACGAATTCGGCCTGAGATGTAAAGAGAGACCAGCTGGAATGCTACAGTGAGAAGAGTTCGCGCTTCTATCAAGGTAGGAAGACGGGGAAAAAGAAATAAAGGAACAAAAGGCCTCCGAGGGGGAGGGGCCCTGCGAGGAGCCGGGCTAGGGCCGGGGCGAGTGTCCCCAGGACAGGAGAGCCCCGTCCCGGAGGAGCAGGAGCTGCACCAACCTTCCCGGGCGGGCGGAAAGGGGCTCGCAGGGAGTTGGAGCAGGACCCAGGAGAGCGGGGATGCCCTCGGGCTCCCTGGGACACTAACAGACACCTGCGAGCGCAGGAGAGTGCCCGAGCTCCCTAAGGGCTGCAGCGCGCACGGAGGGACCAACCGGAGCAGCTCGGAGGGGCTCGGGAGCGGCTCCAGGGAGGGAGCTGCGGGGCGGGAGCGCGAATCCCACAGCGCAGGCCCCGGAGCACAGGGCGCCGGGACACAGCCCAGGATCCGGCCTCCCCCGGGGCAGGCAGAGGCCGGGAGGGCCCAGGACAGCAAGGACGCTCCTGCCCCGAGCTGAGCAGATCAGCGGCCCCGCCCCGGAGCCTCCAGGCCCTGCAGACTGAGAACCGAGAGCCCCGAGGCCGTAGTTCCTGCGGAGGCTGAATCCAGGCTTCCAGAGCTGCCATAGCAACTGCTGCTGTTCCTCCTGGGGCCCAACGGGGTAAACAACCCCCGCTGAGCCCTGCAGCAGGCAGGGGCTGAGCAGCTCCCCCAAGTGCTAACACCTGAAAATCAGCACAGCAGGCCCCTCCCCCAGAAGACCAGCTGGACGGACCAGTGATACTCCCCCGTGTTCCAATACAACTTGTTTTTGGCCACTCTGCACTGAGCAAAATGACTAGAAGGAAAACCTCAACTAAAAAGAAAGAATCAGAAACAGCCCTCTTTCCCACAGAGTTACAAAATCTGGATTACAATTCAATGTCAGAAAGCCAATTCAGAAGCACTATTCTACAGCTACTGGTGGCTCTAGAAAAAAGCATTAAGGACTCATGAGACTTCATGACTGCAGAATTTAGATCCAATCAGGCAGAAATTAAAAATCAATTGAAGGAGATGCAATCCAAACTAGAAGTCCTAACGACGAGGGTTAAGGAGGTGGAAGAACGAGTGAGTGACATAGAAGACAAGTTAATGGCAAAGAGGGAAACTGAGGAAAAAAGAGACAATCAATTAAGGGACCATGAAGACAGATTAAGGCAAATAAATGACAGTCTGAGGAAGAAAAACCTACGTTTAATTGGGGTTCCCGAGGGCGCCGAAAGGGACAGAGGGCCAGAATATGTATTTGAACAAATCCTAGCTGAAAACTTTCCCAATCTGGGAAGGGAAACAGGCATTCAGATCCAGGAAATAGAGAGATCCCCCCCTAAAATCAATAAAAACCGTTCAACACCTCGACATCTAATAGTGAAGCTTGCAAATTCCAAAGATAAAGAGAAGATCCTTAAAGCAGTAAGAGACAAGAAGTCCCTGACTTTCATGGGGAGGAATATTAGGGTAACAGCAGACCTCTCCACAGAGACGTGGCAGGCCAGAAAGGGCTGGCAGGATATATTCAGGGTCCTAAATGAGAAGAACATGCAACCAAGAATACTTTATCCAGCAAGGCTCTCATTCAAAATGGAAGGAGAGATAAAGAGCTTCCAAGACAGGCAGGAACTGAAAGAATATGTGACCTCCAAACCAGCTCTGCAAGAAATTTTAAGGGGGACTCTTAAAACTCCCCTTTAAGAAGAAGTTCAAGTAACTCTGAACGTGAATGGACTTAATGACCCCATCAAAAGGTGCAGAGTTTCAGACTGGATAAAAAAACAGGACCCATCTATTTGCTGTCTACAAGAGACTCATTTTAGACAGAAGGACACCTACAACCTGAAAATAAAAGGTTGGAGAACCATTTACCATTCAAATGGTTCTCAAAATATACCCTAAAAACTACAGAACACTTCTGAAAGAAATTGAGGAAGACACAAAGAGATGGAAAAATATTCCATGCTCATGGATTGGCAGAATTAATATTGTGAAAATGTCAATGTTACCCAGGGCAATTTACACGTATAATGCAATCCCTATCAAAATACCATGGACTTTCTTCAGAGACTTAGAACAAATTATCTTAAGATTTGTGTGGAATCAGAAAAGACCCCAAACAGCCAGGGAAATTTAAAAAAAAGAAAACCATATCTGGGGGCATCACAATGCCAGATTTCAGGTTGTACTACAAAGCTGTGTTCATCAAGACAGTGTGGTACTGGCACAAAAACAGACATATAGATCAATGGAACAGAACAGAGAACCCAGAAGTGGACCCTGAACTTTATGCTCAACTAATATACGATAAAGGAGGAAAGACGATCCACTGGAAGAAAGACACTCTCTTCAATAAATGGTGCTGGGAAAATTGGACATCCACATGCAGAAGAATGAAACTGGACCACTCTCTTGCACCATACACAAAGATAAACTCAAAATAGATGAAAGATCTAAATGTGAGACAAGATTCCATCAAAATCCCAGAGGAGAACTCAGGCAACACCCTTTTTGAACTTGGCCACAGTAACCGGAGAAGGACAAACAGTGTATGTTCTCATTCATTTGGGGAATATGAATAATAGCGAAAGGGAATATAAGGGAAGGGAGAAGAAATGTGTGAGAAATATCAGAAAGGGAGACAGAACATAAAGACTTCTAACTCTGGGAAATGAACTAGGGGTGGTGGAGGGGGAGGAGGGTGGGGGGTGGGGGTGAATGGGTGATGGGCACTGAGGGGTACACTTGACGGGATGAGCACTGGGTGTTATTCTGTATGTTGGTAAATTGAACACCAATAAAAATTAATTTATAAAAAAAAATAGACCTGCCCTAGGACGGAGCAATTGCACTGTTGGGGATTTACCCCAAAGATACAGATGCAATGAAACACCGGGACACCTGCACCCCAATGTTTATAGCAGCAATGTCCACAATAGCCAAACTGTGGGAGGAGCCTCGGTGCCCATCGAAAGAAGACGTGTTTTATGTATACAATGGAATATTACTCGGCCATTAGAAACGACAAATACCCACCATTTGCTTCGATGTGGATGGACCTGGAAGGTATTATGCTAAGTGAAATAAGTCAATCGGAGAAGGACAAACATTATATGGTCTCATTCATTTGGAGAATATAAAAAATAGTGACAGGGAATAAAGGGGAAAGGAGAAAAAAAAGAGCGGGAAATATCAGAAAGGGAGACAGAACATGATAGACTCCTAACTCTGGGAAATGAACTAGGGGTGGGGGAAGGGGAGGTGGGCAGGGAGTGGGGGTGACTGGGTGATGGGCACTGAGGGGGGCACTTGATGGGATGAGCACTGGGTGTTATTCTATATGTTGGCAAATTGAACACCAATAAAAAATAAATTTACAAAAAAAAAGTAGATTATCAATCAAGAAGATCCAACAAATGTAAATGCTTATGCCTCCAACATGGGAGTACCTAAATAAATAGACCAATGAAAAAAAAAATAACTAGAGGAAACCTTCCTTAATGAACTAAAGGAAAGTATAATGACAATGTCTCAATACAAAGATAAATTATTTTTAAAAATCAAAATTCTGGAATTTGAAAGTACAGTAATAAAAGTGAAAAATTCACTAGAAATGCTCTATTAGATTTGAAAGACTGTATTTAACTGGCAAGGAAAGAATTAGTGAACTTGAAGATAGATTAATACATATTTGCAATCTTAAGAATAAAGAAAAAAGAATACAGAAATGTGAATACAACCTCAGAGATGCATACAATAACATTAAGTCCACGAACATATATGGGAGAGAGAGAAGCACAAAAATATTCAAATAAACAATGGAGAACAGAAGGATGATATATTCAAAATGCTGAAAGAAAAAAACCTATAAATCAATAATTATATATCCAACAAATCTATCTTATAAGAATGAAGGCAAAATGAAGATATTACCATAAGCAAAACCTGAAAGAATTGATTGTTAGCAGATCTGCTGTACAAGGTATATTAAAGGAAGATCTTCAGGTTGGCAGGAAGTGGCCCCAGACAAAATTAACTGGTCTAAATATCTTCTGTGATACAGAAATCCTCAACAAAAAAACTAGCAACTTGAACCCAGAAATATATAGAAAGGGTTATATATAATAATCAAATAGGACTTAGCCTGAGAATGTAAGTTTGTTTTAAATATAAAAATTGAGAGGCAGGGCAAGATGGCGGAAGAGTAGGATTCCCCAAGTCACCTGTCCCCACCGACTTACCTAGATAACTTTAAAATCACCCTGAAAACCTATGAATTCGTCCTGAGATTTAAAGAGAGAACAGCTGGAATGCTACAGTGAGAAGAGTTCCTGTTTGTAGCAAAGTAGGAATACAGAAAAAAAAAATAAAGAAATATAAAAGCATCCAAGGGGGAGGGGTCCCGCAAGGACCCAGGCTAAGGCCGCGTGGTAAGAGCCCCCAGGACAGGAAAGCCCAGGCCCGGAGAAGCAGGAGCTCTACCAACCTTCCCTGATGTAAAGGCGCTCCCAGGGAGCTCAGGCAGGACCCCAGGAGGGGCAGTGGAGCCCTCAGGCTCCCAAGGGCACTAACAGAGGAACTGTACCCTGGGGGAGAGCGCGCCACACCGCCGGCACCTGAAAGGGCTGGAGAGGACCGTTGGAACCACAGGAAAGCCCCAGGGCACCGGGGGACACAGCCCAAGATCCGGCGCTCCCCCCGGAACAGACTGAGGCCAGGAGGACACAGGACAGGGAGGACGCTCCTGCCACCAAGCTCTCGGAGCTGTGCAGATTGGCGCCCCTCACCCCCAGAGCATCCAGGGCCCTGCGGACTGGGAGACTGTGGTAGTTACTGCGGGAGCTGACTCCAGGGCTTGAGAGCTGGCCCAGGTCACTGTTGTTGTTCCTACTGGTGTCACCTTGTGCCTGGGACTGAGCAGGGCAGCCAGGGAGCAGGGGCCTCACTGGATAAACAGCTCCCACTGAGCTGTACACCTGGCAGGGGGCTGGGCAGTTCCCCCAGGTGCACACACCAGAGAATCAGCACAGCAGGCCCCTCCCCCAGAAGACCAGCTGGAAGAACAGAAGAGCAAGTTCTTGACCAAGCAGCGCTGGAAAGTTCCAGGGGAAGTCGAGGAATTTACAGTATATAGAATCAGAGGATACCCCCCTTGTTTTTTGTTTTCTGTTTGTTCCCCCCCTTTTTTCTTTTTTCTCTCTTTTTCTCCTTCTTCCAGTACACCTTGTTTTTAGCCACTCTACACTGAGCAAAATGACTAGAAGGAAAAACTCATCACAAAAGAAAGAATCAGAAACAGTCCTCTCTCCCACAGGGTTACAAAATTTGGATTACAATTCAATGTCAGAAAGCCAATTCAGAAGCACTATTATACAGCTACTGGTGGATTTAGAAAAAAGCATAAAGGATTCAAGAGACTTCATGACTGCAGAATTTAGATCTAATCAGGCTGAAATTAAAAATCAAATGAGATGCAATCCAAACTGGAGGTCCGAACTACGAGGGTTAACGAAGTAGAAGTAGAAGAAGGAGTGCGTGACATAGAAGACAAGTTGATGGCAAGGAAGGAAGCTACGGAAAACAGAGAAAAACAATTAAAAGATCATGAGGATAGGTTAAGGGAAATAAATGACAGCCTCAGAAGGAAAAATCTACGTTTAATTGGGGTTCCCGATGGCACTGAAAGGGACAGAGGACCAGAATATGTATTTGATTAAATCATAGCTGAGAACTTCCCTAATGTGCGAAGGGAAACAAGCATTCAAATCCAGGGATAGAGAGATTTCCCCCCTAAAATCAATAAAAACCGTTCAACACCTCGACATTTAATAGTGAAACTTGCAAATTCCAAAGACAAAGAGAAGATCCTTAAAGCAGCAAGAGACAAGGGATCCGTAACCTTTATGGGGAGAAGTATTAGGTTAACAGCAGACCTCTCCACAGAGACCTGGAAGGCCAGAAAGGGCTGGTAGGATATATTCAGGGTCCTAAATGAGAAGAACATGTAGCCAAGAATACTTTATCCAACAAGGCTCTCATTCAGAATAGAAGGAGAGATAAAGGCCTTCCAAGATAGGCAGAAACTGAAAGAATATGTAACCACCAAACTAGCTCTGTAAGAAATATTAAGGGGGACACTGTAAAAGAAAAAGGAAGTCCAAGGAAACAATCCACAAAAACAGGGACTGAATAGGTATTATGATGACACTAAATTCATATCTTTCAATAGTAACTCTGAACATGAATGGGCTTAATGACCTCATCAAAAGACACAGGGTTTCAGACTGGATAAAAAGCAAGACCCATCTATTTGCTGTCTACAAGAGACTCATTTTAGACCTAAGACACCTACAGCCTGAAAATAAAAGGTTGGAGAACAATTTACCATTCAAATGGTCCTCAAAAGAAAGCAGGGGTAGCCATCCTTATATCAGATAAATTAAAGTATATCCCAAAGACTGTAGTAAGAGATGAACAGGGTCACTCTATCATACTTAAAGGATCTATCCAAAGAGAGGACCTAACAATCATGAATATTTATGCCCTGAATGTGGGAGCTGCCAAGTATATCAATCAATTAATAACCAATGTTAAGACATACTTAGATAATAATGCACTTATACTTGGTGACTGAACACAGCGCTTTCTACAATCGACAGATTTTCTAAGCACAACATCTCCAAAGAAACAAGAGGTTTAAATGATGCACTGGACCAGATGGATTTCACAGATATTTACAGAACTTTACATCCAAACACAACTGAATACACATTCTTCTCAAGTGCACATGGAACTTTCTCCAGAATAGATCACATACTGGGTACAAATCAGGTCTTAACAGGAACCATATGATCCTCTCAATAGATGCAAAGAAAGCATTTGACAAAATACAGCATCCATTCCTGATCAAAACTCTTCAGAGTAGAGGGATAGAGGGACATTCCTCAGTATCTTAAAAGCCATCTATGGAAAGCCCACAGAAAATATCATTCTCAATGGGGAAGCACTGGGAGCCTTTCCCCTAAGATCAGGAACAAGACAGGGATGTCCACTCTCACCACTGCTATTCAACATATTACTAGAAGCCCTAGCCTCAGCAATCAGACAATAAAAAGATATAAAAGGCATTCAAGTTGGCAAAGAAGAAGTCAAACTCTCCCTCTTCGCAGATGAAATGATACTCTACATAGAAAACCCAAAAGACTCCACCCCAGGATTGCTAGAACTCATACAGCAATCGGCAGTGTAGCAGGATACAAAATTAATGCCCAGAAATCAGTGGCATTTCCATACACTAACAATGAGACTGAAGAAAGAGAAATGAAGGAGTCAATCCCATTTACAATTGCACCCAAAAGCATAAGATATCTAGGAATAAACCTAACCAAAGAGGTAAAGGATCTATACCCTAAAAACTACAGAACGCTTCTGAAAGAAATGGAGGAAGACACAAAGAGATGGAAAATATTCCATGCTCATGGATTGGCAGAATTAATATTTTGAAAATGTCAATGTTACCCAGGGCAATGTACACATTTAATGCAGTCCCTATCAAAATACCATGGACTTTCTTCAGAGAGTTGGAAAAAATCATCTTAAGATTTGTGTGGAATCAGAAAAGACCCCGAATAGCCAGGGGAATATTAAAAAAAGAAAACCATAGCTGGGGGCATCACAATGCCAGATTTCAGGTTGTACTATAAAGCTGTGGTCATCAAGACAGTGTGGTACTGGCACAAAAACAGACACATAGATCAATGGAACAGAATAGAGAACTCAGAAGTGGACTCTGAACTTTATGGTCAACTAATATTTGATAAAGGAGGAAAGACGATCCATTGGAAGAAAGACAGTCTCTTCAATAGATGGTGCTGGGGAAATTGGACATCCACATGCAGAAGAAGGAAACTAGACCATTCTCTTACACCATACACAAAGATAAACTCAAAATGGATGAAAGATCTAACTGTGAGACAAGATTCCATCAAAATCCTAGAGGAGAGCACAGGCAACACCCCCTTTTTTTTGGCAACACCCTTTTTGAACTTGGCACAGCACCTTCTTGCAAGATACATCCATGAAGGCAAGAGAGACAAAAGCAACGATGAATTATTAGGACTTCATCAAGATAAGAAACTTCAAAAAAAAAAGATAAGAAGCTTCAGCACAGCAAAAGAAACAGTCAACCTACATGCAGATTAGAAACAACATTATATGGTCTCATTCATCTGGGGAATATAAAAAAAAATTACTGAAAGGGAATAAAGGGAAAGGAGAGAAAATGAGTGAAAATATCAGTGAGGGTGAGAAAACCTCAGAGACACCTAACTCTGGGAAATCAACAAGGGGTAGTGGTAGGGGAGGTAGGCGGGGGGTTGGAGTGATTGGGTGATGGGCACTGAGGGGGACACTTGGCGGGATGAGCACTGGGTATTATGCTATATATATGTTGGCAAATTGAACTCCAATAAAAAATAATGAATAAATAAATAGATAGATAAATAAGTCAATGTAATACATCATACTAATAGAATGAAGGACAAAAACTACATAATCCATCCGAGAGATGTTGAAGAGCATTTGACAAAATCCAATACCTTTCAAGATAAAAGAAACACTCAACTCATTAGAAATGGAAGGAAAATTCTTCAGTATGATAGAGAATATCTACAGAAAAATCCCCACAGGTATCATCGTATGTAATAGTGAAAAAAAGAAAGCTGTCCTCCTAAGGTCAAGAACAAGATAATGATATATGTCCCTCTCATCGCTTCTATGGAACACTGTACTGGAAGTTCTAGCTAGGGCAATTAGGCAAGAAAATGAAATAAAAGACATGTAGATTTATTAATTTTTTTAGACATGTAGATTTAAAAAGAAGAATAAAACTAAATCTGTTTGCAGATGACACAATCTTGTACATAGTAAATGTCAAAAATTTCCAAAAAACTACTAGAGGTAATAAATGAGTTTATCAACTCTACAGGATACAAGATCAGTGTAAAAACTGTATTTCTCTACACACAAAACAAGCAATCTGAAAATGAAATTAGGAAAATTCCTGTTAAAAAAAAGGAAAATTCCTGTTACAATAGCATCAAAAGGAATAAAATACTTAGGAATAAATTTAACAAAGAAGTGCAAAATTTGTATAATGAAAACTATAACATGTTGAGGAAAGAAATTTAAAAAGACCAAAATATAGAAAGACAACCAAAGTTCCTGGATGGAAAGACCTAAATATTAAGATATCAATGCTCCCCAAGTTGAGGTACATATTCAACACAATCCCCATCAAAACCCAAGCTTGCTTCTTTGCAAGAATTGACAAAGTGACCCTAAAATTCATATAGGTAGTCAAGAGATTCAGAATAGCCAAATTAATCTTGAAAAAATAACAAAATTGAAAGACTCACACTTCCTAATTTCATAACTTACTACAAAATAGAGCAATCGAGATAGGGTAGTTCTAGCATCCAGACAAACATGTAGATTGGTGGCATTGGATTGAATGTCCACATATAAACCTTCAAATTTATGGTCAATTGATTTTTGACAAGAAAAATAGGACAACTCCATGGGGGGGGGATACCTCTTTTCAACAAGTAAACTAGGACAATTAAATGTCCACATGCAAAAGAATAAAGTTGTGTTCTTTGCTCAGATCACACATAAAATAAACTCAAAATATATCATGGACCTAGATGTAAGAGGTGAAATCATAAAGCCTTTAGAAGAAAATATAGATGTAAATCTTTCTGGCCTTGGTTCGACAAAGGTTTCTTAGATATAACACCAAAAGCACAAACAACAAAAGACAAAGTAGGTAAGTTGGACTTCAAAATCTAAAACTTTCGTGCTTCAAAGGACACCATTTAGAACATGAAAAACCAACACAGGGACGCCTGGGTTGCTCAGCAGTTCAGCGACTGCCTTCAGCTCAGAGCATTATCCCAGAGTTCCTGGATGAGTCCCTCCCCTGCAGGGAGCCTGCGTCTCCCTCTGCTTATGTCTTTGCCTCTCTCTGTGTGTGTCTCCCATGAATAAATAAATAAAATCTTTTTTTAAAAAAAGAAAAAAATAACACAAATGATGGGATAAAATATTCTCAAATCATATATCTGATAAGGAAGTGTATCCAGAATGTATAAAGGAACTTATAACTCCACAATTAAAAGATAAATAACTCAGTTAAAGACAGGCAAATAATCTGAATAGGTGTTTCTCCAAAGAATATAAACAGCCAAGAAATGTGTGAAAAGACTTTCAAAATCTTAGTTTTCCAGGAACTGCTAATGCAAACTACAATGAGATACTATTTCTCTCTTACGATGATGGCTTTAATTTAAAAAATGGAAAATTACAAGTATTGGTGAGAATGTATAGAAATATGAATCTTCATAATATTGCTTGTGAGAATGTAAAATGATGCAGACACTTGGAGAAACGATTTGGCAGTTCCTCAAAAGGTAAAATATTGTACCTTATGATCCAGCAATTACAAGAGAATCTAAAACATATTCCCACACAAAAATCTGTAGACAGTGTACCAGGCAGCATTATTCATAATTGTGAAAAAAGTGAAAACAAGTAAATTGTTCATCAATTGATGAATGGATATACAACATGTAGTATATCTACATAATAGAATATTGTTCAGCCATAAAAGTGCAGAAAGAGCTGATACATGCTACAAAATGGATGGACCTCCAAAACATTACATTAAGTGAAATAATCCAGTCACAAAAGACCACATTTGATTCCATTTATGTTAAATGAATAAGGAAATCCATGAAGACAGAAAACAGATTAATGATTGCCTAGGGCTGAAGAAAGGGAATGGTGAGCAAGTAGGAGGGAACATGCTAATTAGTATGAGGTTTCTTATTAGGGTGACGAAAATGTTCTAAAATTAGTGGCAATGGCTGCACAACTTTGTGGATATACAAAAACTACCAAACATCTTAAATGGGTGAATTTTATGGCATGTGATTATATCTTTAAATGTTAAAAACACCCATATACAATGAAGTATCAACTATGGTAAACTAAATAATCCTCCCTCTCCCCCAAGATGCCTACATCCTAAACCTTGAAACCTGAGAATATGTTATATTGTAAAAGAGGCTTTTCAGATGTGATCAAGGACCTTGAAACCAGGAGATTATCCTGGATTTGGATGTCCAATTTTCCCAGCACCATCTATTGAAGAGACTGTCTTTCTTCCAGTGGATCGTCTTTCTTCCTTTATCGAATATTAGTTGACCATAAAGTTCAGGGTCCACTTCTGGGTTCTCTATTCTGTTCCATTGATCTATGTGTCTGTTTTTGTGCCAGTACCACACTGTCTTGATGACCACAGCTTTGTAGTACAACCTGAAATCTGGCATTGTGATGCCCCAGATATGGTTTTCTTTTTTAAAATTACCCTGGCTAGTCGGGGTCTTTTCTGATTCCACACAAATCTTAAAATAATTTGTTCTAACTCTCTGAAGAAAGTCCATGGTATTTTGATAGGGATTGCATTAAACGTGTAAATTGCTCTGGGTAACATTGAGATTTTCAAAATATTAATTCTGCCAATCCATGAGCATGGAATATTTTCCATCTCTTTGTGTCTTCCTCAATTTCTTTCAGAAGTGTTCTATAGTTTTTAGGGTATAGATCCTTTACCTCTTTGGTTAGGTTTATTCCTAGGTACAGAAGATTATCCTGGAATATTTGTATGGGCCCAAAATAATCACCATGGTCCTTTTTTAAAAAAAAATTATTTATTTATTTATTCATGACAGAGAGAGAGAGAGGCAGACACAGGCAGAGGGAGAAGCAGGCTCCATGCAGGGAGCCTGATGTGGGACTGGATCCTGGGTCTCCAGGATCACACCCCGGGGCTGAAGGTGGCGCTAAACCACTAGGCCACCGGGGCTGCCCAACAGGGTACTTTAAGGAGAGATGCAGAAGCATCAGAGTTAAAAAAATGTGACAACAGAAGTCAAAGTTGGAGTGATGTGCTTTGAAAATGGAGGAAGAGGCCATGCATGACCTAAGGAATGTATGTGGCCTCTGGAAGATGGAAAAGGCAAGGGAATGGAGTTCCCTTGCAGTCTCCAGAAGAAATGATCTTGCTGAAACCTTGATTTTAGTCCCATAAGACTCATTTTAACCTTCTGACTTCCAAAACTGTAAAATAATGAATTTGTGTTGTTTTAATCTATTAAATTCATGGTAATTTGTACAGCAGCAATAGAAAATTAATACACCATTCCACATCCAATAGATAAATATGACTTATCTAAATGTTAAACTTATCTAATGACTAAACAAAAATTGTTAACCATACTACATGTTGGTGAGAATGTGGAACAGTTTCATACATTTCTGATGGGGATATAAACAAGTATAATCACTTTGGAAAAGAGTGGCAGTTTCTTATAAAGGTAAAACACATCTACCATGTGATCCAGCCGTTTCATTTCTAGGTATTCACCTAACAGAACTGAAAAGGTAAGTCCATACAAAGATACATGCATGAATATTCATAGCAGTGTTATTAATAACAACCAAAAAGTGAAAACAACCCAAATGTCCATTAACAGTTATGCAGATAAACAAAATGTGCTATAGAATACAATGGAATACTATTTAGGAATAAAAAGAAACAAACTATTTATAAACACTAGCACATGAATAAACCTCAAAATAATTCTGCTGAGTGAAAAAAGCCAGGAAAAAATAGCACTTTACTGTTTGATTCCATAAAACTCCCAGAGAAAGAGAAATGCCATGTGAGTTCACTCATCTGTGGAATTTAAGAAACAAAATAAACGAACAAAGAAAAACCGGGAAAAAAACTCAGACTCTTAAACACAGAGAGCAGGGGCACCTGGGTGGCTCAGTGGTTGAGCTCAGGTCGTGATCCTGGGGTTCTGGGATAGAGCCCCACATCAGGGTCCCCACAGGGAAGCTTCTTCTCCCTCTGCCTATGTCTCTGCCTCCCTGTGGTGTGTCTCTCATGGATGGATAGATAGATGATAGATAGATAGATAGATAGATAGATAGATAGATAGATAGATAAAAATACAGAGAGCAAACTGGTGGTTTCCAGGGGGAAGGTAGTGGGTGGAGAGGTAAGATAAAGAGGATCAAGAATACACTTACCTTGATGAGTACTGGGTAACATATAGACTGTCAAGTTATTTGGCAAATTGAACTCCCATAAAAAAATATACAAAAAAAGAAAGTCCTTTCTGTTAGGCCTTCCTACCTTGGTATGAGTTAACATAAAAAAGAAAAGATGGTCAAATCATTATACTGTATACCTGAATCTAATATAACATTGTATGTTAATTATATTTCAATATCAAAATGTACTCTAAAGAAACTCTCAAAAATACAAAATAATGTAAAATTGTGACAGTGATTGCCTATAGACAGGAGATGGGAGTAGGTGTTGGGAAGTGGTGAGGATTGGGAGGTAGGAAATAAAATGTAGAATGAGGAAACTCTCCTTTTTCAAATTTTATTTAAATTCTAGTTAACATATAGTACAATATTGGTTTCAGGAGTAGAATTTAGTGTTTCATCACTTACATATAACATTCAATGCTCATCATAACAAATGCCTTCCTTAATGCCCATCACCCATTTCCCTTCATCAACCCTCAGTTTGTTCCCTATTGTTAAGAGTTTCTTATGGTTTGCTTAACTCTCTCCTTTTTTTTCCTGGAGTGAGGAAACTAAGAGGATGGATATATTCATTATCTTGATTTTGGGTTTCATGGTGATATAGCTATGTCAAAACGTAAAAATTTTTAGATGTGTACTAATCATTGTGTTAATCATTTCTCAACAAAGTATTTTTTCAAAAAACTACATAAATCAAAATGACAAATATAACTCTTCCTCTTAAACATTCTGAGGATTGTGAGAATAATCTGATTGCTTTATCTTGTGCCCAAAGAGCAGTTAGATATATCAAGATAACTGCCTCTGTGTGTATTACCTCTTCCTCTTTCTCCTAATGTTTTAGTTCTAAGTTCAGTCTTATGTTTCTAATGTTGGACTCTAGGTTCCCTAAGAAGAATTGTTTTTCTGAATTTAATGTGTAAATAAGTCTTGTGAAAAGTTTGTTAGTAATATTCTATTGGCTTAGTAAGTCATTCTTTTAATGCCCCCCTTTAGATTTAGTTCTTTGTTTTAAACTTTTATGTGGTAAAATACACATAACATAAAACTTGCTATCTTAACCATTTTAAAATGTACAAGTCAGTGACATTAACTACATTTACATTGTTGTGCAACTATCACCACCATCCATCTCCAGAACTTTTTTATCTTGCAAAACTGAAACACTATACCCATTGAACAGCAACTCCTCATTTACCTTCCCCACAGCCCAGTCCATGAGAGATATCTAATATCAATGGAATCATACAGGATTTGTCTTTTTTTTTTTTTGAGTGGCTTACTTCACTTCGCAAAATGTTCTCAAAGTTCTTCTATATTGTGGTGTATGTCAGAATTTCCTTCTTTTTAAGGCCCAATAACATTCCATTGTATGTGTATACCATGTTTTGTAATGGCACTTTTAAAATTCCAATCATTGCAAATAATGGAGCTATGAATTTTTAGACCTTTTGACCCTGGACTCCAATGTAATGCCAAAAAATAAAGTAGTTCTATCTTACTTACAGATTGTTGAAATTGAACCCAAGGTTAGAGAAGATGACCAAAATATTGTCCTATACTTCCAAATAGAAAAGGAGAAGATGAGGTTTCCAAATTGTTCTAGGAAGATTCCTAGAACACCATTTTTTTCCTAAAAATTGGTGGAGAATACTATTCAATGAGACTAACTTGGTACTTGAACAGTTAAACAGGCTTCTTCTTAAGTTAGGAATGATATAAATAGCTGAATAGAAAGTGTCTCCTTTATAGTGTACAAAACTCAAGAAGGGATGCACAGGAATGAAATACCTACTAAGTCAGCTAGATCAGCCAACTCATTCCTGGTGACAAATGGAGTGACTATTCATAGAGCAAGATCATCCTCACAACTTTTTGGGTTCCAGTCATATGTGCACCTGTAGCATGGACCATACCATTCCAAAGCTCATGTCCATTGCCAGTGACATCTTTAACTACAGGTCCACTCAGAAGTTTCAGCCAGAAAACCATGGGAGGAGCCACAATGGCAGAGTTTAGAGAATATAAGGGGCATGGTGCTAGAATTAAATGAAAAAGAAGCTGTGGTCCTTTTAGTTCACAGAGAATCCTATCTCTTTTACTTCTGTTTGGAAAAACTGTACTTTTAGAAGAAGCCTAGAATTCTGAATGCTGTTAGTATCTGGGTTGAGAGAGCCTAGTCCTGTCATGACTTAGGATTCACTGGACAAGTGAATTCACTGACAAATTCACTTTTCCTTTTTCATTTCCCCATGATTGCCATTGTCCACAATGCCTTTCATACATATCCAGCAGCCCAATGAATGCTTCTAAAATTGATTTGCATTGTAAGAATAAAAACAAAACTAAGTCCCTAAATAACATTATATAAAAAGGTGAACAACAGATGTATTAGGGAACTAAAAGTGAAAGGTAACACTACAATTTTAATAAAAAGAAAATATTTTAAAAATACATTTGTGACCTAAGATAGAGGATGGATTGGGGAAAGAACTATTTATTTATTTATTTATTTACTTACTTACTTACTTACTTACTTACTTATTTATTTTTAAGTAGGCTTCACTCCCAGCATGGAGCCCAATGCAGAGCTGAACACAAGGCCTGAACTCACAACCCGGAGATCAAGACCTGAGCTGAAATCAAGAGTCAGACACTTAGTTGACTGAGTCACTCAGGCAATCCAGGGAAAGAACTTTTTATTTATTTATTTTTAATATTTTATTTATTTATGACAGACACAGAGAGAGAGAGAGGGAGAGGCAGAGACACAGGCAGAGGGAGAAGCAGGCTCCATGCAGGGAGCCCGATGCGGGACTTGATCTCAGGTCTCCAGGATCACACCCCAGCCCGAAGGCGGCACTAAACCGCTGAGCCACCGGGGCTGCCCAGGAAAGAACTTTTTAAAAAAAGATTTATTTATTTTAGAAAGAGATATTGGGGGGAGGGGCAGAAGGAGAGGGAGAGAGAATCTCAAGTAGACTACCTGCTGAGCAGGGAGTCCAACATGGGGCTTGATCTCACAACCCCGAGATCTTGACCTTAGCCAAAATCAAGAGTCAAGTGCTTAACCAACTGAGTTACCCAGGTGCCCTGGAAAGAACTTTTTAAATAAAATTCTAGAAGACAAATCATAAAGCAAATCTTTGATAAATTCAAATATGTTAGGATTACATATTTCTATTTGACATAAAACACCATGGATAAAACTGATAGGTAGATGATAAAATTATAGTAAGTATCTTCAATGTCTGAAACCAACAAAAAGTACCTAAAACATATGAGAACTCTGGCAAGTCAACAATGAAAAAATCAGTAATTTCAGTAGAAAAATAGGAAAATAATATTCATAAGCAATATACTACAAGCAAACCCAAAAGACTAATAACATATGTAGAGATGCTCAGATTGATCCATAATCAGAGAAATGTAAATTTAAAAAACCAATGAAATATCACTTTATACCTATTAAACTGTTAAAAATTAGAAAGCAGGGTCATGCCAAGTGATGGTATTTTTTTTAAGATTTTATTTATTTATTCATGAGAGACAAAGAGAGAGACAGACAGAGAGACAGGCAGAGGGAGAAGCAGGCTCCATGCAGGGAGCCCGACGTGGGACTCGATCCCGGGTCTCCAGGATTGCACCCTGGGCCGAAGGCAGGTGCTGAACCACTGAGCCATCCAGGGATCCCCCCAAGTGCTGGTATTATGTAGATTTCTACATGCAGGTAGGAATGCAGATTTGTGCCATCATTCTGAAGAACTAACTGAAAGTAGTTAATTAAATTTAATGTATGTCTCCATTCCCCAGCAATTTTGTTCCTAAGTCAATATCCCCCAAAAATGTTTACATGGATTCAGGCAGGGCTATTCATTGCAGCACAATCTGTGGTGGTGGGTAGTTGGAGATGCTAGGAAAGTAATGCAGCAGGAAAAAAGCAATGAGCTAGATCTACATACAGCAAAATGGATGAAGCTTTAAAATTTTAAATACAGTGCTGGGGGGAAATAAATATACAACATAATTTTATTTACATATAGATGAAAAGTATGCACATAAGATAATAGGCATTTTGCAAGAATACCTATAATTTTTATTTCTTGAGTAGGCTCTATGCCCAGCATGGAGCCCAACATGGGACTGGAACTCATGACCATCAATACCTGAGCCAAGATCAAGAATCAGACACTTAAATGACTGAGCCACCCAGGTGCCCCAAGAATATCTATAAACTAAAAGATAGTCACTAAACATGTTAGATTAGTTACATGTAGAGAATGGAGAAGTGAAATGGGAGTCCTATACAGGAATGAAAAAGAATAAAACAAGAAATGGGCATTGCCCAGACCAATGATACTGTGAAAATAAAACACCAGAATACAAAATTACCCAGTCAGAGGGCAATAAAAAGTAGCCAGTATGCAGATTTCAAGAACTACAAAGGCCATATTTCTGACTCTTCGAAAACCTATAGGGTAAGGAACAACAACAACAACAAAAAAAAAAAACAAAACAAAACAAAAAAGGGGAATTGAGTATCTCAGTCTAGAGGCTGAGCTGCTACAGAAAAATATCTAGAACTGATGCTTGGTGGTCACTTCTAGACAACCTCTCTTTTTCAAGGGTCCACTCCCTATAGTTCACCACACATTTTAAGACGGATTATATTTTGAAAGCTTACTTATACTAAATTTGACTGCAACAGGAATGAGATTCATTCTAGGGTCATCTCCCTAGATTCATTTACTCATTTATTTACCAGATATGTATTTGATGCCTAGTATGAAAGGGTGAAACTGAGAGTGTAGTCACTAGATTAGAGGTTGTGAGTATATTCTATTAGGTTCAGATTTTGCCAATGGTATAGAAATTTCACAGTACAAGGTGTAAGTGGAGCTATAGGCTTCTGGACAAGGAAGATTATTTTTTAGTAAATGTATTACTCAGAAACCCTGAGATTCTCATTGACTCTTGTGACAGTTCTGATACTTTTT
Source organism: Nyctereutes procyonoides (assembly GCF_905146905.1). Taxonomy (NCBI): domain Eukaryota; kingdom Metazoa; phylum Chordata; class Mammalia; order Carnivora; family Canidae; genus Nyctereutes; species Nyctereutes procyonoides. Next base: position 56,816,117 of record NW_026575125.1, on the reverse strand, counting down.
ATCACAAGGGAACCCCCTGCGTCTCCCATAAAATGCAAAGTATGGGATTTTTAGCAAACATCACTCCCAATGTAAAATCTGATGTGGTTGAGGGGCCCCAAAATGGGTTAGGGTTTTTAATTATTTACAAATAACACTTCCCAGATAATTTAAAAAAGGAGTAAAGCTGGGTCACTTGCGACCTTACTAATGCTTTCTTCTATTAAATCTTTGCTGAGAGTAGGGATCCTGCTGTCAGGATTTTGATATAGGAAACTTATAGGGCTTGCTGATGAGCAGAGGAAATAATAAGCTAAAGTCTGCTACATAGTACTTCAGACTTTAATGGTGATATTTTATTCCTTGACAGCCCAATAAATATGTAAGAAGTCAATGGCATCAATGTGTCCCCTAGATGCAGCCTTTAATGGATTAGCATAATGAAGCAGTATAAATTCATGATTGGTCAATCTCCCTAGATTTCTAAACTCCCACTTCTTTATTTCCTACCTCATTGTGTAAAAACACCCTATAGGAGAGTTTAGAATCAGTAATTCTCTACCAGAGGCTTTGATGAAGCAGAAATCCTACCCAACTTATCTGAGGTGCCTCCTAGGAAAAACCAGAGTCATGATTAGGCCCCAACCCATATCCTCAGCTCAACGAAAGCTATAATTAAATATAAACCATGATCTGCCTTTAAAATGTCCTCCACTTTCCATGCCTCCTGTGCATAGCCATAACTATTATTAAAAAGTCAAATCATCAAGGGCTCAGATTGGGTCATTATCCTGTTCTCTCATTTCTGATATCAAATGTATAAATACTTAAGCTCTCCTGTCTGATTCTGAAGAGCTTGTTAGAAGCTTTTTAAATAATTGAGTGGTGTGAGAGATTTTAATACTCATTCCCTCTTGGGCACCTGCTGATATCCTCAAGTACAAACTTTATACCCTTATCTCAGTTTTGACATGGAGGATGGAGTTTTGGAGATGAGAAATGAGAAGTGACTGAAGACCTACAAACCTGTCCTGCTTGCCAGCTTCCCAACAGAATAAGGCTTTTACCACTACAGTTGATTTAACACTGGCCTGTAAAATGGATCGCCCACTTACCAGTTGCAGTGGTATATGGCTTTTTAGTTAAGAATTTCCAGTAAAGTGCCCAGACAGGCTAATTAGCAGAACCACAGATTTGGACAAGACCCAAGATTACCCAGGCAGGGATAGTATAAGGAAACAAGTGCTTGGGCTTAGATTGACAAACTTGACTGGAATGATCCACAAATATCTACTGGTCAGTTTGTACACAGCCTTGACAAGTACTGTTCTTTCTCAATATATGACAAAAGGCCTATAGACCTATACCACCATTCAAAAATCTCCCTTTGATTCTCTATTTCATTACTTATGAGACAGGTTAGCATATTTAAATATGCATGCCTATATAGATACATAGGCTTATATGTATGCTCCTGCACAAATTCAGTTAGCCAACATTTATTGAATGCAGAACACTATGTGGTAGGGAGTATCAGGAGAAATTTTTTTAAAAACCTAATCTTTGCCCACATGATAGTTACAGTCTAATGGACAATTTGCAATGCACAGGAAGATGAGCAAAAAATGATTACTCTAGAGATAAAAATCTTCTTTTCTTCTATAACATTTATTTTTCTTCTGAGGACAAAAGTTATAATGTTTCTTGCAAACACTTTGGGAAATAATTGCCTGTAATGACAGTACCCAGAAATATATATTAACATGTAAATATCTATCCTTCCAGAATTGTCTTTTCTGTGCTTGTAAAACATGCCTTTATTTTTTTAGGATTTTATTTATTTATTCATGAGAGACACACACACAGAGAGGCAGAGACACAGGCAGAGGGAGAAGCAGGCTCCATGCAGGGAGCCTGACATGGGACTCGATCTCAGGTCCCTAGGATCATGGCCTGGGCCGAAGGTGGCGCTAAACTGCTGAGCCACCCAGGCTGCCTTAAAACATGTCTTTAAAACAAAATTAGAATTAAAAAAAAATTAAAAAAATAAAACAAAATTAGAATCATATCATGTGTATGTGATACACTGATTTTTTTCTCATTTGACAACATATCACAAATGTTTTCCATGTCAGCAAAATAAACCATTTAATGGTGCTATAACACTCCATCATAAGGTGTACCATAATTTATTAACAAACACCTTAGTTCACTACAAAACTATACACTTAAAAATGGTTAAGATTATTTTAAAAACATTTAAAAACACCCTAATTGAGTGACGGCTGGGTGCCTTAGCATCTGCCTTCAGCTCAGGGCCTGATCCCGGATTCTCAGGATTGAGTCCCACATCGGGCTCCTTGCATGAGTTTGCTTCTCCTCCCTCTGCCTGTGTCTCTAGCTCTCTTTTTGTGTGTCTCATGAATAAATAAATAAAATATTAAAAAAATAAAAACACCCTAATTGGGACACCTGGGTTGCTCAGCGGTTGAGCATCTGCCTTTAACTCAGGGCATGATCCCAGAGTCTGGGAATCAAGTCCCACATCAGGCTCCCTGCATGGAAAGTGCTTCTCCCTCTGCCTCTCTCTCTCTGCCACTCTCTCTCTGTCTCTCATAAATAAATGATAAAATCTTTTTAAAAAAATAAAAATAAAAAAATAAATAAAAATAAAAATAAAAGCCTCGAGCAGAACTCAATGAAATAGAGACCAGAAGAACTGTAGAACAGATCACAAAACCAGGAGTTGGTTCTTTGAAAGAATTAATAAGATAGATAAATCCCTAGCCAGCCTTATTAAAAAGAAAAAAAAGACTCAAATTAATAAAATCATGAATGAAAGAGGAGAGATCACAACCAATACCAAGGAAATACAAAAAGATTTTAAAACGCATTATGAACAGCTATATGCCAACAAATTAGGCAATCTAGAAGAAACAGACACATTTCTGGAAAACCACAAATTACCAAAACTGGAACAGGAAGAAATAAAACACCTGAACAGGCCAATAACCAGCAAGGAAATTGAAGCAGTCATCAAAAATGTCCCAAGACACAAAAGTCCAGGACGAGATGGCTTCCCAGGGGAATTCTATCAAATGTTTAAAGAAGAAATAATACCTATTCTACTAAAGCTGTTTCAAGGATAGAAGGAGGCAGAATACTTCCAAACTCGTTCTATGAGGCCAGCATCACCTTGATTCCAAAACCAGGCAAAGACCCCACCAAAAAGGAGAATTATAGACCAATAACCCTGATGAACATGGATGCAAAAATTCTCAACAAGATACTAGCCCGTAGGATTCAATAGTACATTAGGAATATTGTTCACCATGACCAAGTGGGATTGATCCCCAGGAGACAAGGATGGTTCAACACTTGTAAAACAATCAATGTGATAGATCACATCAACAAGAGAAAAAAACAAGAACCATACAATCTTCTCAATAGATGCAGAGAAAGCATTTGACAAAATACAGCATCCATTCCTGATCAAAACTCTTCAGAGTGTAGGGATAGAGGGAACATTCCTCAGCATCTTAAAAGCCATTTACGAAAAGCCCACAGCAAATATCATTCTCGAAGGGGAAAAAAAACGAGAGCCTTTCACCTAAGATCAGGAACATGATAGGAATCTCCACTCTCACCATGTTATTCAACATACTATAGAAGTACTAGCCTCACCAATCAGGCAACAAAAAGAAATAAAAGGCATTCAAATTGGCAAAGAAGCAGTCAAACTCTCCCTCTTCATAGATGACATGATACTGTATTTAGAAAACCTAAAAGACTCCACCCCAAGATTGCTAAAACTCATACAGCAACTCAGCAATGTGGCAGGATACAAAATCAATGCATAGAAATCAGTGGCATTTCTATACACTAACAATGAGACTGAAGAAAGAGAAATTAAGGAGTCAATCCCATTTACAATTGCACCACAAAGCATAAAGCACCTAGGAATAAACCTAACCAAAGAGGTAAAGAATCTATACCCTAAAAACTACAGAACACTTCTGAAAGAAATGGAGGAAGACACAAAGAGATGGAAAAATATTCTATGCTACCCAGGGCAATTTACACGTTCAATGCAATCCCTATCAAAATACCATGGACTTTCTTCAGAGAGTTGGAACAAATCATCTTAAGATTTGTATGGAATTAGAAAAGACCCTGAATAGCTAGGGGAATATTGAAAAAGTAAACTAAAGCCAGGGGCATCACAATGCCGGATTTCAAGTTGTACTGCAAAGCTGTGGTCATCAAGACAGTGTGGTACTGGCACAAAAACAGAAACATAGATCAATGGAACAGAATAGGAACCCAGAAATGGGCCTTCAACTCTATGGTCAACTAATATTCGACAAAAGAGGATAGAATATCCATGGGGAAAAGGACAGTCTCTTCAATAAATGGTGCTGGGAAATTGGACAGCCACGTGCAGAAGAATGAAACTAGACCATTCTCTTATACCATACACAAAGATCAACTCAAATGGATGAAAGATCTACATGTGAGACAAGAATCCATCAAAATCCTAGAGGAGAACACAGGCAACACCGTTTTTGACCTTGGCCACAGCACAATCTTGCAAGATACATCTATGAAGGCAAAGGAAACAAAAGCAAAAATGAACTTTTGGGACTTAATCAGGATAAAAAGCTTTTGCACAGCAAAAGAAACAGTCAACAAAACTAAAAGACATCCTACAGAATGGGAGAAGATATTTGCAAATGACCTATCAGATAAAGGGCTAGTATCCATGATTTTTAAAGAACTTATTAAACTCAACACCCAAGGGATCCCTGGGTGGCGCAGCGGTTTGGCGCCTGCCTTTGGCCCAGGGCGCGATCCTGGAGACCCGGGATCGAATCCCACATCGGGCTCCCGGTGCATGGAGCCTGCTTCTCCCTCTGTCTGTGTCTCTGCCTCTCTCTCTATCTCTCTGTGACTATCACAAAAAAAAAAAAAAACAACTCAACACCCAAGAAACAAAAAATCCAATCATGAAATGGGCAGAAGATATGAACAGAAATTTCACAGAGGAAGACATAGACATGGCCAGCAAGCACATGAGAAAATGCTCCTTATCAGTGGCCATCAGGGAAATACAAATCAAAACCACAATGAGATACCACCTCACACCAGTGAGAATGGAGAAAATTAACAAGACAGGAAACAACAAATGTTGGAGAGGTTGTGGAGAAAGGGGAACCCTCTTGCACTGTTGGTGCCACTCTGGAAAACTGTGTGGAGGTTCCTCAAAGAGTTAAAAATAGAGCTATTAACGACCCAGCAATTGCACTACTGGGGATTTACCCTAAAAATACAGATGCAATTAAACGGCAGGACACCTGCACCCCAATGTTTATAGCAGCAATGTCCACAATAGCCAAACTGTGGAAGGAGGCTTGGTGTCCTTCAGCAGATGAATAGATAAAGAAGATATGGGATATATGTATACAATGGAATATTACTTAGTCATTAGAAATGACGAATACCCACCATTTGCTTCGATATGGATGGAACTGGAGGGTATTATGCTGAGTGAAGTAAGTCAGTTGGAGAAGGATAATTATCATATTGTTTCACTCATACGGGGAATATAAGAAATAGTGAAAGGGATTATGAGGGAAAGGAGGGGAACCGAGTGGGAAAAATTAGAGAGGGATACAAACCATGAGAGACTCAAACTCTGGATAAGGAACACAGGCTTGTGGAAGGGATGGGGGTGGGGGGTTGGGGTAACTGGGTGATGGGCACTGAGGAGGGCACTTGACGGGATGAGCACTGGGTGTTATACTATATGTTGGCAAATGGAACTTCAATAAATACAAAAAATAAAAACACCCTAATTATTTGAGAGGGCATTTTACTTTTTTATTTAAAAAATTATTTATTCATGAGACACACACACACACACACACACACACACGGAGGCAGAGACATAGGTAGAGGGAGAAGCAGGCCCCTTCCGGGGAGCCCAATGCGGAAATCAATCCTGAGATTGATCAAGATCACACCCTGAACCAAAGGCAGGCACTCTACCACTGAGCTACTCAGGCATCCCAGGAGAGAGCATTTTAATATTTTGCTGCTAAAAATAATTTAGAACAACCTCTGAGTGTTATTTTTGTGCATGTGTGTATATCTGGTTCTTTCTTTAGGAAAAAATCCTAGAATTAAAAATGCTAAGCTAAAGAGTATGAGCAAAAATAGAAACATCTTTATTGCTTTCCCTTATTTTAAAAATAATTTATGATTATAAATTGTTTTAGAAAATTTCCAAAGATACAAACAAGAAAATAAAAGTTACCTTTAAGCCTACCATCCACTAGATAAACATCATTAATATTTTGGTGACTATCCAGAATTTTTTTCTTTATATATATTAGTATCCATATTTTAAAAGGAGAATACTATATTTGGTAACCTGCATTTTCATATTATATAAATATATTTCCATACCAACAAATATGGGTAGACATAATCATATTTCATTCCTGAGATACGTTTTACTGTGCAAGTGTACCACACATTATATAACAAATACTGTATTTCTGAGTATTTTTAGTGTTTCTAGCTTTGTTTTATTATTAACTTTTTAAAAACTTTTAAAAGATTTTAAAGATTTTATTTATTTATTTTTTATTTTTTAAAAGATTTTATTTATTTATTTGAGAATGTGTAAGCATGGGGAGGGCAGATGGAGAGGGAGAAGGACAGAAACTCAAGCAAACTACCCACTCACTATGGGGCTCAATGTGGTTCAGTGGGTCTCTGAGCGGCTCCTCAGCGGCTTATCTGGGCTCCATCCAGGGCTACACTCATTGTGGTGCTCAGTGTGGGGCTGGATCTCACAACTCTGGGATCACGACCTGAGCTGAAACCAAGAGTTGGGCGCTTAACCAACTAAGCCATTCAGGAACCCCAACAACAATATTTTGATCAGCAGTCTTATATATATGGTTTAGTGCACTTACATGATTGTTCCCGCAAGATAAAGTCCTAAATGCAGAATTTCTAAGTGTAAGGACATGCACATTTTTAAGGCTTTTGGTATATAATGACAAATTTTACTTCAAAAAGAGTGGGCCAGAGCAGCCCGGGTGGTTCAGCAGTTTAGTGCCGCACTCAGCCCAGGGCGTGATCCTGGGCACCCAGAATCGAGTCCCACATCGGGCTCCCTGCATGGAGCCTGCTTCTCTCCCTCTGCCTGTCTCTGCCTCTCTCTCTCTCTCTCTCTCTCTCTCTCTCTCTCTCTCTCTCATGAATAAATAAAATATTTTTTAAAGTGGACCAATATACACTTTCGCCAATTGCAGGAGTTTCAATTTTTTAAAAAAAAAGATGTGTATTTATTTATTCATGAGAGACACACACAGAGAGAGAGGCAGAGACATAGGCAGAGGGAGAAGCAGGCTTCACGCAGGAAGCCTGATGTGGGACTCGATCCTGGGACCCCGGGATCACGCCCTGAATCAAAGGCAGACGCTCAACCGCTGAGCCACCCAGGCGTCGCAGGAGTTTCAATTTTTACATATAAAATTGTTTCATCCACATGGATATTATTATTATTTGTACTTTTTTGGTTAGTTTTAGACATAGAATTTGGTGATTCATCAGTTGCATATAATGCCCAGTGCTCATTATATCAAGTGCTCTGCTCAATGCCCATCATCCAATTATCCCATCCCCCTACACCTCCCCTCCAGCAACTCTCAGTTTGTTTCCTGGAGTTCAGTGTCTCCTATGGTTTGCCTCCTTCTCAATTTTCATCTTTTATTTTTCCTTCCCTTCCCTTATATTCATGTTTTGTTTCTTAAATTCCACATATGAGTGAAATCATATGGTATTTGTCTTTCTCTGACTTATTTCACTTAGCATAATACCTCTAGTTACATCCACATTGTTGCAAATGGCAAGATTTCATTCTTTTTGATGGCTGAGTAATATTCCATTCAACCCAGCAATTGTACTACCAGGTATTTATCCAAAGGATACAAACACAGTGATTTGAAGGATCACATGCACCCCAATGTTTATAGCAGCAATGTCCACAATGGCCAAAATATGGAAAGAGCCCAGATGTCCATCAATGAGTGGATAAAGAAGATGTGCTATATCTTTGGTACTTTTTTGCTCAAAGTTTATGAATTGTGTGAAGATCACTGACTAAAAGGTAATATATATTCAGTTGATTTGAAATACCATCTTTATAATTTACTTAGAATATTTGCATATGATTTGAGCTTTCTATTCCACACACACACAAGCAGTAGTGCTTGCATCTGGCACTACTTCTTTGAAATTTTCTTAAAATAATAATAATATACCTTCTTTGATCCAATAATTGGATTGGAAGCATTTAATAATGCTTCTTTAGGTAATTAAGTCTACAGAATTAACCTTGCCTGTAGTAACTGCCTACAGTGTGATTTGACAAGTGTCAAGAAGCACTGTCATCTGACCATATGTTCCCCACCAATCTGCTATGGTTCCCTCAAAAGACATTCTCTTTTGGTTATACCAAAGTTCCCAAACAGATTCCACATTTGAATTACTTGGAAAGGTTTATTCATCTGCTTGTTTTAATTTTTTTATTTTAAAATTTCTTTTTATTTTAATTCCAGTATATTTAATATACAGTGATATTTTATTTTATTTTTTTAAATATTTTTTTTAAATTTTTATTTATTTATGATAGGCACACAGTGAGAGAGAGAGAGAGGCAGAGACACAGGCAGAGGGAGAAGCAGGCTCCATGCACCGGGAGCCCGACGTGGGATTCGATCCCGGGTCTCCAGGATCGCGCCCTGGGCCAAAGGCAGGCGCCAAACCACTGCGCCACCCAGGGATCCCTACAGTGTTATTTTAATTTCAGGTGTACAATATAGTGATTCAACAATTCCATACATCACCCAGCGCTCATCACAGCAAGTGCACTCCTTAAATACAGATATCTGGAGCCCACCTCAGTCTTATTGAATCAGAGTTGCCAGGGTGAGCTTTGGCACACATGATTAGGAGGTTTGGATGTCATTTTTCCAAGGTTTCAAGAAAAAAGTCAACAATTAACTCAAGAAGGCAAAAGTTAAAACCCCTATCTATTATCTGGAAATAATCTCTTCCAATCCTTTTTCCTAAGCTGGAAACTGGTTATTCAATTTGAGCTAATTATCACTTTAGAATAGTCAACCAAGGAGGCTTGAGCCCTTGAGGAAAAACTATAGAACTGGCTTAATTGGGAGGAGAAGGAAGGAATATAATGCAATACTCTGGACAGTACTGGGTTTCAGAGCAGGAAGACCAATTCATAAACAAGGTTTCCTTTGTTTATGTTAATCAGCATGTTAAATGTAATCAGCTTGATCTTAGGTGATACTCAAATGAACATCCTGTGTTTTACTACTTATGTATTGATTTTTCTAACTATCTTCCATTTATGGCAAATGATACTGGTTTTCCATTTATAATACTGATGCAAAATATCTTTTTAAATAAACAGATTTACATTTTAAAAGGTGAGTCTATTTAAAGAAAAAAATTACTGACAGCTAGGAATATAGTAAAACTTTTGAATATGGTTAGAAATAACTAAAGTTGGCTGAGCATTGACAAATAAATGTTTGGAAGTCTAGTTGGGGGAGCAATGCTGAAGGTACAATCAAAATAAGATAGACAAAACTTTGTCTACCTGGCAGCTTTGCTCGGGATCAGAGCTAATACCAACTAGATTGGTGTCTTTTAGGTTCCTCACCTCACCTTGTATTGGCTTTACTGCATTTATTCAACTGGCAACATGAATAAAACTGTACGATTTCAACTTTACACTAGTGGAAAGCAACCAGTCCAGCTATGCTGCTATCAAAGTCTGATGAGAACATCATGATTTTAGGCTTCTTGTTGAGTAAAGTTCTGGACCAAAGAAGAGAGTAGGAAATCTAGTTATGTGTCTTAGTATAATGATATTTGTGTTACTGCATAGATAGAAATCTTTAGAAAAGATAGAATCTTTTATAAAAGATTTTCTTCAAAAATGGAATGGTAACTCAAGACCCTGGCATCTGGAATCAGAGAAATAAAGATTCCTTACCCTTTACTCTTGAAGAAACAGGATCACCTCTGTCAAGAAGGGGAGCCTATAGGCATCCATAACCAGGCAGATTTAAGCTATAATCCTTCTTTTGAAAGTGAACGTGTGCTTTCCAATATGGGAATAACTGAGAGACCACGATGGAGAAGATAGTACACTGAGTGGAAAGGAACAGGCAGTATTTCCTCTCTGTTCAGTGCTCAAACCAGTGCAAGTCAGCTACCACTTAACATGAAGTGGCTGTAAGGAGGATGGAGCATCACATGTGAGAAATGGATGCATCTGCTGGCCCAGTGCTCCATGGAGAAAACAAAAGCAACCAAAATAAAAATACTGCTTTTCACTCACTATTCTAAACCATGTGAATGTGTCTTTAATAACTCATTTGCAGTTCTTTTTTTTTTTGTCTAAAGGTGCTGATTTTCTGAAAGGTTGACTTGTGGAGGTTTGATAGAGGGATTAATCACCTACTCAGACTCTAAAGTCACAGTCTCAATTTGTATCCTTGGCTGCTCCACTTACTAGCTTGATAGAGTTACTTTAAACTTTAATTTTCTCAGATTTAATGTGAGTATAACAACACATACATCACAGGTTTATTGTGAACATTAAATAAGAGGACTGCTTAGTGTTTGTATAGAGCCTGACATATTTTAATTGCATAATAAATATTTTATTTATTATAGTAAGGCATGTATTTAAATACCATTCTTTTTTCTCCTTGAAATATAGAGTTATGGAAGACTGATAACAATTTTCTCACTGTTGGATTATCTTTAGTGTTTAGAAGTAGATGAGCACTGACCAGGCTTTCCTGAAGTCAGAGATTTCATTCTTTTTCAAATTATTTCCAAGTGCTTTCATCCTGCCAAAAAGGAAAAAAAGGAATTAACCTAGCCAAAGAAATAAGTGACTTTAGCAGATTTCTGCAATGTATATATAGAGGGAGGTGGATAAAAAGGGAGTGGGAGAGAACTTTTATTCGGAAAAAAATGCCCATGTAAGATCTTTAGTATTATAAGATATGTAGAGCTTTTTATGGATAATACGTCAAGCAGAGCCAGATTTTCTATATTTTCAATCACCTTTAAGGAAGTATTTTTTTAAATGTATTATTTGCTTGAGTCCTGGTTTAGGAGCTAGGAGATCTGGGTTGTTAGAAGCAGCACGCACTTAAGAGTACAAACCTATCTCTGTTATTCACAGTTGTATGATCTTATGTAAATTTTGGCGTTGCTGCTTTGAGCTTCATTTTCCTCAACTATAAAATGCTCATAACACCTTGTGTGTGAGAGAGTTAAATGAGATAATGTGCATGATGTTCTTGGCACATAGTAGGCACACATGGAGGATAACTATTATTCTTTTAACTAAGTCCATCTTCTAAGCACTTCTCTGCAGATAATCCTCATCTGAATCTCTGGAGAGTTTATCTAAAATGAAGATTCCTGAATTGTACCCTAAAATATCGGAATCAGAATCCTAGGGTGAGGCCTAGGAAACTGTATTTTGACGAAGTGCCACTTCCCTCTCCCTTCTGGGTTTGAGATATGAGATTTTTCTAGGAAAAACAGTCTACACTTGGGTTTTTTTCTCAGTGAATCTAGGGAGAGGGGAGGTCTTTTGGAAGATGGTACTTCTCAGTCAAAGTGCTAAGAAGGACAGACTTTTCAATGAAAAGACTAAGAAAGCAGGGGTATGTGCTAGTATTAAACACATGGTTTCAGAGAGTTCAGTGGAAAGTGTTGAGAGGGTGCAAAATAGCAGAGATGGAGATGGAAGTGGACTTATAGCTGATCTCTATGGAAATGAAAGGTTAGGTGGGTGCTAGACAAGATGGGCTTGAGGCTTTTATGGTGACTGAAGGGGATGGAGATATGAAACAGGGGCAGAATCATCATCTCATCTCCCCAGAGAAGTCTTTTGATGCCAAAGACAGCGTGCATAATCAACCTAGTCTAATTTAAACAATTTATTCTTCACAGTTTAAATAATTAAACGAAAATGTATTTATTAAAATAGATTGCTAATTGGAGATAAGATAGGTATTCTTCTCTAACCTGTCTTGTCTTCTCCCTGCTATGTTGCACTTAATTTGTTACAGAAAAATTACGTTCTGGTTGTTTTGGCATGATTTAGAAAACTACTCTGTGCTTTCTGTATCAGAGCATCTAAACCTTTATGTTTGATGCATAAGGTGCCTGATATTGCTTCCTTGGAAAGATTGTTTTTATATTCCCAGAAAGCATAAAATGTAAAGAGAGACCTTTCATTGCTGCTGTAATAGCCAGAAAAAAGGCACTACGCTAAATCTGCTGAGTTCCCCTACTTACTAATGTAATTAACCAGGCACCAGTACATATTTTATTTCTACTGTGTTTGAGTATTTGCAATAATCCTTTCTATTTCTAGAGTATATTTTTCTGGAGGAGAAAAACCCCAGGTAATTAATTACATGGCATTTGTAGGAGAAACAACATCCATCATTATATACCTTTTTCAAAGAGATAAACTTAGTTATAGAGCAACAGGATTTTCTATAGCAATACTGGTATAAACATGCATTGTATTGCTAGGACTGAAAACAATTGTAATCTTTTTACTAGCCTAAGGTAAATATACAGGATGCCATTCTTAAGTCTTTCAGGTTAAAATGTCTTCTACAGATGGTAAGGAATAAAAGGACTTTACTCTCATGCTTTGTGTGCTTCACTCCCTAATCTTTAATTTATTTTTAAGTCCTCTAACATTCTATAAATACAAATTGGTGGGTGACTTTCTTAAAAGTGTTGCCTGGTGGCCACAGCAACTTCTTGCAAGATACATCTATGAAGGCAAGGGAAATAAAGGAAAAATGAACTATTGGGACTTAAGATAAAAAGTTTCTGCACAGCAAAAGAAACAGTCAACAAAACCAAAAGACAATGTACAGAATGGGAGAAGATATTTGCAAATGACATATCAGATAAGGGGCTAGTATCCAAGATTTTTAAAGAACTTATTAAACTCAACATCCAAGAAACAGAAAATCTAATCATGAAATGGCAAAAGACATGAACAGACATTTCACCAAAGAAGACATACACATGACCAACAAGCACATGAGAAAATGTTCCGCATCACTTGCCATCAGGGAAATACAAATCAAAACGACAATGAGATACCACCTCACATGAGTAAGAATGGTGAAAATTAACAAGACAGGAAATAAAAAATGTTGGATAGGATTTGGAGAAAGGGGAACCCTCTTGCACTGTTGGTGGGAATGTGAACTGGTGCAGCCACTCTGGAAAACTGTGTGGAGGTTCCTCAAAGAGTTAAAAATAGATCTGCCCTACAACCCAGCAATTGCACCTCTGGGTATTTACCCCAAAGATGCAGATGCAGTGAAACGGCAGGACACCTGCACCCCGATGTTTATAGCAGCTATGTCCACAATAGCCAAACTGTGGAAGGAGCCTCGGTGTCCATGGAAAGATGAATGGATAAAGAAGATGTGGGATATATATACAATGGAATATTACTCAGCCATTAGAATGGATGAATACCCACCATTTGATTTGATGTGGATGGAACTGAAGGGTATTATGATGAGTAAAGTAGGTCAATCGGAGAAGGACAAACATTATATGGTTTCACTCATATGGGGAATATAGGAAATAGTGAAAGGGATTATAGGGGAAAGGAGAGAAAAAGAGTGGGAAAAAAATCAAAGAGGGTACAAAACATGAGAGACTCCTAACTCTGGGAAATGATCAAGGGGTAGTGGAAGAGGAGGTGGGCAGGGGGATGGGGTGACTGGCTGATGGGCACTGAAGGGGGCACTTGATGGGATGAGCACTGGGTATTATACTGTATGTTGGCAAATAGAACTCCAATAAAAATATACATATAAAAATAATTAATTTTAAAAATACATATTGAGATAGAAAAAAAGTGAAAGTAGTTAGAGATTGAGGGAAAAACAATGGACATGCAATAACCCAGAAATCAATAAAGTAGCTTACTTAAAAAAAAAAAGAGTGTTGCCTGGGTCCCTGCAGTGAAACCAACACATTAGCTTTAGCTTCCACATATTTTTACAAATTGACTGTAGATGGAACTATATCCTGCCTCTTCTGGATGTGAATTTTCTCAGTACAGTGACTATATCTTTTATATCTATAGCCTCAAGGGCTAGCACAGTGCCACAGCACACAATAAATATCATTGAACAAATAAATGACTTGACTGAGAAAAAGAATAATTACTAATTACTTTTCACTTATCCCTTCCCATCCTGCTATTCTCTTCATTGGGCAAATTGAAGGAAACATGTAGAATCCATTTATATCTTGAATATTATTGCAAACCCCTAAAGGAGCAAACTGAGGCAAAATGGAATCACTAATGCAGGCATTGGTTTTCTGGTTAAATTGATTTTGGCCAGTAGTTCTTATTCAAAACATTAAAAAATAAAAAGCTTCTTAGACACACTACAGGCAGTATCTAAACTAAATAAATTGATATTTTGTGGGTTGTCTTTAAAAAACAAAACAAAACCAGCTGAGCTTCTTCTTTTTTTAAAGATTTTATTTATTTATTCATGATAGTCACACAGAGAGAGACAGAGAGGCAGAGACACAGGCAGAGGGAGAAGCAGGCTCCATGCACCGGGAGCCGGACGTGGGATTCGATCCCGGGTCTCCAGGATCACGCCCCGGGCCAAAGGCAGGCGCCAAACCGCTGCGCCACCCAGGGATCCCCCAGCTGAGCTTCTTAAAGATAAAGGAGTTTGGAATTTTAAAATAGTCAGCATACTCAGCATCCCTGGGTGGCACAGTCCATTGAGTGTCTGACTCTTGATCTCAGCTCAGGTCTTGATCTCGTGGTTGTGAGTTCCAGCTCGGTGTCAAGCCCCACGCTGGGCGTGAAGCCTACTTAAAAAAATAGTAAGTATACTTACTATAAAGAAAATGCAACTTGAGCACATGGCAGTCATAAAGAACTTAAAAAAAAAAACCCTGTATCTGATCAGTTTTTAACTACATTTTTAAAACTCTTCAACAACTTCCCATTGCCCTTAAAGATCCAAAATGTCTAATATGAACTACAAGCTAATTCTTTGACTCATTCAAGAAATATTTTCTATTATGTATTTTAGGCTCAGAAAATACAGTGGTGAAGTAGTGGGACAAAGCTCCAGTGTCCATGGCATTGAACACTGGGGGCAAGCCAGTGGGAAGACTGACAGGCTAGAAACGTGGACATACAAACAGTAAACAACATAAACAAATAGAAAAGATAGATAAATTCCAGTGTGATAAATGCTAAGAAGAAAATCACAAAGAGCAATTTTCTAAAGAAAATCAGATATTCTTTCAGTTCCCCATTTTCTCACCCCAGGAAATTTGTACAGATCATTCCCTCTTCCAGGGCTACTCCTTAATCTTTTTTCCTAATTGTCTTTCTTACTTTATTTTTATTTTTTATTTATTTTTCATTCTTACTTTAGCTCAGGTCTTAGCTAAAAGTGGCAACATCTCTAGGTCAAATGTTCCTCTTATATACATCTCCCATTGTACCCATGCTTTCTTTGTAATGTCCATTACGTTTGCAAGTATTTGTTCAATGTCTGTCTTGCCACAAGGGTAGGGTCTTCCTGCCTGTGGCCTACTGATCTATTCTTAACGAGCAGCATACAGCAGATGATCTATATATTTTGTTGAATAGATGAATACAAGAAAGACTGGGAAAATCTTTCATTTTTCCTGTTAAAGGACATCTTATCAGGAAGGGATAAAAATCATCTGAACATCACACATATGTAAGAAGTGCATGGGAGAAAAATGCAATTAGACTGAATGGAAGCTAAATGAAAATTCCTCAGTGGTTGTTTCCTTGGGTTTTAGGGTGACACTGAATGCCATCATAGGATAAACTGTTTTGAGAAGTCACTTCCAAGATATTGGACGTAAGCAGCTCCTTGCATATAAAACTGCATAGAAGAGAGGAAGAGAAAAAGAACAGAAGAAAGAGAGAAAGGGTATATTAAATGATGAGTAGAAAAAAATAGGTGGATGTGAAGATACTTTTTTCTTTTTTCCTTTTCAGAGTTAGACTTTAGTTTCAAAATGAAAATGGCCCCTTCTCCCAATATCAAGTAATACGTGCACATTGCAAAATATTCAAGACAGTGTAAAAAAGAGGAAAGAAGAAAGGTGACAAATAATTTCTTCATATCTTATTTGCATGTATACACATCTAGACCGTTTTCTATGCATATTTACACATATATTTTCAATATAAAAATGGAACCATACAGGCTATTTTGTAAACTGTTTCTTCATTTTATAAATGGCAAGTTTTTAGTTACAATATCAAACATTTCCTAAAATCCATTCTGTAAAAAGAGTTATTTGAGAAAATATCATATTTACCTTGAGTGGATGAGTTACGAAAGAAGAGGGTGTATATCTGTATGAGAGAGAGTCTGTGTATGTTATATGTTAGGTAGCCTACTATTTATACACTTCTCATCATGACAAAAGCACATTTGGAATAGTTATCTTTTTTAATTAAAAAAAATCCTTAGAACATAGTTAAATTTCCAGTGGTAGTATCATGTTCTAAGTATTTAATAGAATTTATGCATGCAATAAGATAACTCTGAAGATTATAAAAACAAAATATTTGTAATACAACCAAAATATCCTACCCCAAATGTATATGTTATGGCAACTATACAAAGCATGTTTCTAAATGTTGTATCCTTGGAATATAAAATAAAAAATAATCACCTCGGGAAAAAAATAAAAATAAATAAAAATAAAAACAAATAAAAACAACCTGAACATATTTCCAGACCTAGCTACTAATTTTTAATGGTTATGTAGGAATCCATTATGTAGATGTACTGTAAAGTATTTCACTAATTATTATTGAATAGTTTCCTGATTTTTTTCAGTATTTCAATATTATTAGTCTCACTATGATTAAAATCTATAATTAAAATCTTTGTACATTCATTATATGCATCTTCACAATGTGTCCACTTCTTCTCCTTAAATAAATTCCTGTGTGTGGACTTGGTGTTCAGTACACTGAGGCATTTGATATGCATTGTTAAGTTGCCTGAAATATGTCATGTCAATTTCTACCAGTACCATACAGGTGTGCCCATTTTATAGGATCTTCATAAACACTCAAAATTATCAAATTTTTAGTATTCCACATTCCAAGAAGAAAAAAAGAAATGACTGTTTTTATTTTCACTTCTGGTTACTAGTGAGACTGAACCTATTATCATATGCATATCAGGCAAATGTTTTCTCCCCTTTTGAATTGCTTATGTCCTTAGCATAAGAGGTGTTTATCTTTTTTAATAAATAAATTTTAATAGCTCTTATAGACTTGTGATATTAGTCATATATGTTTATCATATATGTAGCATTTTTAGCAATTTGTCATTTGTCTTTTAATTTTATCATAGACTAGTATTTTTTTTTAATTTTTATTTATTTATGATAGTCACAGAGAGAGAGAGAGAGGCAGAGACATAGGCAGAGGGAGAAGCAGGCTCCATGCACCGGGAGCCCGACGTGGGATTCGATCCCGGGTCTCCAGGATCGCGCCCTGGGCCAAAGGCAGGCGCCAAACCGCTGCGCCACCCAGGGATCCCTATCATAGACTAGTATTAGCCCTTAGCTCTCATATGTTACATTGAAATTATTTTTTTCAGTTTGTCATTTCTCTTTTAACGTCGCTAACCTTGTATTTTGACTTCAGGAGCTTTCATTTATGAAGTATTATTTAACAGTAATTCCTTTTTAAAATTTTGTGTCATGTTTAGAAAGTCCTTCCACATCCCCAAGAATATAGACATATTCACTTACATTGTCTCCTACATCTTTATTTTAAAAGACTTTATTTATTTATTTGACAGAGAAAGAGCACAAGCAAGGGGAGTTGCAGACGGAGAAGCAGGCTCCCCAGTGAGCAAGGGAGCTCAACACAGGGCTGGATCCCAAGACCCTGGGATCATAACTTGAGCACAAGGCAGACGTTTACCCACTGAGCCACCCCGGGGGCCCTACTACTTCTTTGATGACTCTAAATTTCACATTAAGCCGTGTTTAACTCAGGAATAGGTCAAGGAGCAGCTAATGTTATTACCAGAAGCTCAATATCGGGCTTAATAGCAGTTGCAGGCCACTGAAGAATTCATTTTACACATTCTAGGTAAGAGTTCTGGTACTCTACGTCATATAAAACAAAAACTGAATAGAGCCACAGCACCTAAATTATGTACACATAGTATAAAAAACTGGCAATATCAACCCTGGTGAGAAGATGACAGGAAATATGAGAATATATTATTTTAACAGCTTGGAGTGAAATACTTATATTCCAGGCTGATTAAATGGCCATCATCCTGAGGGATGCATGTTCTCAAAAAATATTTGATAGTCCACTATAAGCTCGCTGGGGTTACAATAAACAAAACAGTGAGGTTTACCGGTCTTAAGGGGTGGGATAAACAAATGAATAATACGCTTTCAGATTAAGTACTTTAAAGAAAATTAAGCAGTTAAGGGGATGGGGAAGTTGTTATTTTAGCGTCGTTAGGGAAGACTCCTCTGGGGAGAGGAGTCATTGAGAAGATGCTTAGTTGATGAGAGCAAAGATATGAAATGATAATATTCTAGCCTAGGGCAGCCCGGGTGGCTCAGCGGTTTAGCGCCGCCTTCAGCCCAGGGCGTGATCCTGGAGACCCAGGATGGAGTCCCATGTCGGGCTCCCTGCATGGAGCCTGCTTCGCCCTCTGCCTGTGTCTCTGCCTCTCTCTCCGTGTGTCTCTCATGAATAAAGTCTTAAAAAAAAAAAGAAAATATTCTAGCCTATATATATAGTTATAGAGGTGGGAACAAGTTTGGTTTGTTGGAAGAATATTAAGAAAGCGTGTAGTGGCAGTGTTATCTGGAAACAGAAAACAAAAAAAATGGAAAAAGAAACACAGAAACACCCTAAAAACTTGGACAAGATTGTTTTTCTAAGTTAACTGTGAAAACAGGAATTGGATGCTGTGTGGTCGGTTCCCTAACTTCCTTCAGGCATTATTACCATCTAAAAAAGGCCTTCCTTAACTGTCCTTTTACAAATTCCAACGTTATCAGATTTTCCCATCCTGTTACAATCATTGCCCCTTTTCAAGCATTTCAGAAAATTACCATCTCAGAGAGGCCATCTCTAACCACTCTTTAAAATTGCAATTCCCATTTACCCCCACCCAGCACTCTCCCACCCCACCCCCTTTCCGAATCTTTTTTCTCCCCAGCATTTATCACCAATAGATATAGATATATAGTAATTATTGTCCCTCCCCCAAGTACTAGGAACCATATGAGAAAGTAGAATATAAAGAACCATAAGAATTGGGATTTTGGTCCGTTTTAATTTCCGTTGTATTCCCAACATCTACTACAATGCTTGACATACAGTTGGCACTCGATAAATATATGTTGAATAAAAGGTAAGACGCTGTACAACCTAGTCTGGACCAATTGTGTGAATTGACGCCAGGTTGGACTAGTATCGCATTTCTCGCTCTCTGAAAAAGGCTTCAAGCAGTCAAGTGGTGACGTTCTTCAGTTTTCAAAAACGGGAGAGCTAAGGTTCCCACAGTTCTCAGAACGCGAATTTCTCGCCACAATTCAAAATGGCGGAGGAGGGTGGGGCCTGTCACATGGTGGGCGTCACAGCAGCTCTCCTTTTCCAGACCGCTGGCCCGCCTTGCCGCGTCGTCTGCTGCCCCCTTCTTCCTCCCGCCGAGCCTTTTCGAGGAATCGCCTGGGATTGGCTAATAGGCTGGGAGTGGGGCTGCAGGGCCGGGACGCGGCATCATCACTTCCTGTTGTGGGCTGTCGTTTCCTGTCGCTGCTTGGTAACAATGGGGAAGATAATGGCTGCCTGAGCAACGTCTCGGAGCAGGCGCTAGGCTAGAGGCGGGTCTCAACCAGCGACTCATCGGAGGCGGGCTTGAGAGCAGCGGCAGGGGAGGCGCGCAGGAGCCTAAGCGGCGGCAGCAGCCAAACCGACGGAGACGGACCCGACACTAAAACCGAGTAAGTGAAGCCTTGGGAAATCCTCTTGAGAAATGGATGGAGAGCGAGGGAAAGACAGCGGAGCTGCAGCTGCCGTGTTCTCTCAAAATGGCCTGAGTCCCGCGTTGTGGCGGACGCTCAGCACCGCCTCCGGACCCCAGGCGCTGATTGCTGCGGGGGGCTCCGTGGCGTAGTCGCCGCTGCCATTTTAGTCACAGTCTCTTGAAGAAGGGGAAGGAGGTGGGTAGTACTTCCTCTCCGTGGCGGTGCGAGCCAAAGCCGGGGGCCCTACACAGTCTGGAGAAATTGGGGGAGGCGATTTTTGAGTGTTGGCCTCAGGCGTGAGAATCTTTGATAGTCTTAGATTTTTCTCTTTGGTTATCTGGAGGCGTCCCTCGCCTTCCCATCCCCCCTTTTATATGGCGGGCTTGGGTTTGGGAAAAGGGGGGAAATATCAGTCTGCTCTAAGTCAGCTGCTGGGAACTCTTGGGCCTTAGATTTCCCAGGATTTGCAAAACCCCGTTTTGAGCCCTTTTGCTGGGTACTATCAATTAGGCGCCCCCTGGGGCCACGATGACATCTTCCCTGAGGATCCGGGGCAACTGTGGTTTTGCTCCCTTACTCAGTAACCCTGGCATAGCCCTTGCCACATATCACTGCAAGGATCCCCTGAAAAGGCAGGGAGAAGCCGTTGCGTGTTGTTTTTTCCCCGGGTAAGGGTGGGAATTGGGCCAAATGATTTTCAACTTAATTTCCGTTCAATCCGGCAACAACCCAACCCCTCCCCCCTCAAAGAAAAGCCTAAGGGTCTCGGCTTTTGCGGGCGGTACCTGCCACGTACGCCATAGCTTTAGTAACTAGTATTAACCGGTTGGGCTTCTGCTTCCTGAATACTCAGTCCCTTTTTCCCTTATGCTGATTAATTTCAAGATGGAGGAGACAGCCACGTTCCTTCCCCTAGACAGTTTCCCCATACTTATTCCACAGGTTACTCTGGGAATCTGAGGCCTAGCAGTCTTGTTATTTAGGTCATTCTTTTTGTTTGGGGGCAAGAGGAAGCATTTATATCAGGTTGTCATCCACCATTTGCGAGGTCCCACAATAATTTTTTGGTGCAAATAAAGAGCCCGCATTTCCTCAATCAGAATTAACCGCAGTCGCTTTGGATGATTGAAGGGAGGAAGAAATAAATGTACTATAGTCGTTTCTACTCCTAGAATCATGTATTTGATTCTTCCTCATTAAAGACAAAATTACTCATATCACCCTATCAGGTACGTTATGTCCATCCTGAATGACTTGCGACCAGGCAGGCACAATTAGAGCCCTCCAAAAATCAGTTTTCTAGATTATAAAAATAAAGTACCCAGGAAGACCAATCCAGATGCTTTTTAAACTATGATTTAGGAAACTGTTGCACTGAAAAATGTTTCATTCTTTAGCCTAAGTATCTTGATGATCTTTCATACTTTAATTCCTCCATAGACTACTGTAATGTGCCAAGTAAGTCCTTGAAAGTAACTATCAGAATCTGAAAATATTACTGGTTTGAAAAAGAAAGGCCTATTTTAAGCAAGCTTATATTAAAAGGTAGATTGGTTTTCAGCCTTTAAAGAAAATCTGATATCTAACACAAGATTCCTGGTTTCCTCTGACCTTCTCCATCTTCCCAAATATCCTAATTAGGTTGGGTTATGGGGTGTGTAACTTAAGATATATAGGATGTGTTTTTTTGAGGATGTGTCTATTTCATAGAAAATGTGTATCTTATGAAAGAGGAAGAATAATGGATTCTTTTTTTTTCTAGAGCAGAGAGTGAAGAAAACTAAAATCCAGTTTATTGTATTACAATACTATGTCATAACAGTCAGGTAATTTATTTTTTGTTGCGTCTCCTGATGATTTATGTGTAGAATGCATGTTTAAAAATATTTATTTTGTATTGCAGGCCCTGTAATTGGATGGGCTTATTTGATATATGTTTATTGGTGTTGGGCATTTTTCATAATGAGAATGGGTATTTTTCATTGGGAATTCAAAGGGTAGTGTGTCTGAATAACTGAAACTCTGCTAGTGTTTATCTGTGAATTTTCCTCTTTTAAAATAATGTCTGAAGTTTACCAGTACCCATATAAAACAGAAAGAACAAAATAGAAATTTGCTGCTTTAAATCATTGTTGGTGGGATGGGTCTAAATAAATAGCGTTTAAATGTTCATTGAATAACTAAATGAAATATCAGTAGAATATCTTGCAGGAATGTAATCTTACATTATTTTGTGTGGTGTTCATTTTTTTCCTTTAAGATCCAAAATGTCATAATTAATATATAATACTCTGATATTAACTCCTTTCATCATCATCATCATTGTTAAGGTAAGCACATAATTTATTGCCTTAGCCAGGATGCTCTTTTTATGCCAACAGGTGCAAACCTGTATTGTGCCAAGCAAACGGGGATGGAGTTAGTTAGCCTAAATTCATAACTAACTTGAATGCTTATGTGCTGTGTCCTGTGCTTCACATGCATGACTTTATAATCTTCACAGCAAAGCCTTGTGAGGATATTAGCTGTTTTACCTAGTTAACCGAGACTCAAGGAAGTTAAGCATTTTGTCCTCAATTAAATAGCTAATAAGTAATAGAGCCCCCATTTTAACCCAGGTCTCTCTGATGCTGAAGTCGCTAAACTTTTATGCCTCTAGACTTAATTGCTCTCTAATTAGATTGAAAAAGGAAAGAAAATAAAATTTGTAATTAAAGAATGTGTAGGTTATGTCATATCCAAAACTTTTGTTCCCACTTAAAGGGAATCTGCTTTATGATGCAGGTGACACTTTTTTAGCAATTTCCCTCTCCCCTTCTTTGTGAAATGTTTTTAAGGAAAAATGGTTTTAAGAAATAGCTTAATGTAATGATATCTAGAAATGTTGTGCTGGTTGGATATATTCTTTCAGGTTAGTTAACATGTGAGGACTTAATATAGTAGGTCAAATGGGACGTCTGCATCTATGGAATTATAAATGTATATTTTTACGTAGCCCTAGTAGATTGCAAAATAGAGCAAATCACTCACCAGCTTCTTGTGTTTTGAGTTACCATAGAGTAGATAACAAATTAGAAATGAAAAGTTCTCTCTCAAATCTAGACCCAATGAGGTGCTAGAATTTTGGGCCACTGCCTATGACATGTTTCTCTTTTGTAAGTCTACTTCCTTATCATCTCTATAACACATAGATTTCCAAAACCTTATGACCCATTGATTTCACAAAGTATCAGTTTACATAATCCCTTGACATTTTGAAGAAAGCAGTTATACTTCCATGTCTTTTTTTCCTTTATTTTTCCCACCCTTGAATATGGAAATTTCCCAGATAATCAAACATTTCATTTTTCCTGTCATCAGTTGAGGTTTTATTTTTTTAATATGAAAATCTTGGCAGTTTTGAACAATTCAGGAATATGTTTATGAATTTGTGGTTTTGCTTCTGAAGTGTATGGTTGATCTTTTTGTTGTAGATTTTCTGACCCAAGACATTAATTTCATTAGTTATAGCACTACCTACATATGTGTGAGACAAATATCTATAGACAGTTCATGGTGTGTATATAGATTTTTGGATCTTTTGCAATAATTTCATGACTACAGATTGGGCTGCCATTATAACATTTGTATGGTGGTGAACATGATACTTTGTAGGAGGAAAGAGATACTTGTGTTCAATATTTTAAACTTTATTTAAAATGAAGAATGGTCTCTTTCCTCTCACTCTCCACTTAACTGTAGGGAAAAAGAAGTTAACTCTTAATTACAATTTTCATTTTTTTATTGACCAAAGTTCTTGTTAATGTCACTTGCATCTAAGATGACCATATTAATTTATCCAAGCTGGAATGCTTTTGCGAGTGAAAGAGGACCGTATTAATAATTACTATGGGACAACAGGTGTAGATTGCCATTCTTCTGGACAAACTGGGGACATATGGTGACTCTTTTTATTTCTATGTAGGAACACTGGTTCAGGAAGCACAGTTGTCAGCATGTTTGGTTCTGTAACAAAATTATTTTCCTCAAATAACATACAGTCATTTGTATAGGTAATGCTTTCTTTTTTTTGGTCAAGGGATTTTAATTTTAAAGATTCACTTCACTTACTAAAAAGTTAATTTTTGATGGAAAGCTCATGTTCTTAAATTAGATAGTACCTTATCGATTAACACCAAAATTGCTGGTAATCAGTGATTTTACATTAATAACTTTTTTTAAACATATGAACATTTTGGTTTTTCGAGTCATTTTTTTTTTTACTTCTTGGGACTAATGAGAAGGTAGAATCGAGTTTGTGTGGGTTAAGACCAAATTCTAATTTAGTAACATAGCTCAATAAAAAAAGAACATTAAATGGGTAATCGAATTTACTTTCTAAAGTACTTGAGTGAACAGAAATGTCATTAATGGTTTTCTTTTTTAACTAACTTGTTCCTATGAATTGGCAGCATTTGATTTGTTTGATCTCTGTCCTCTGATTCGTTGATGTTCTTATTAATAGTCTTTCGATTTAACTGTTTTAGAGGATTTGTAATAGAACTGTTTGTGAGCTGCAAGTCAGTAGACTTCCTGCCAAGAAATGAGACACATGAGGGACATTTCTGAATCCTTTTTTTTTCCCTGCTGTCCTTTTCAAGTGGTAACAATAGAAGAATATAAAGGAGGCTAGAGTAACACAGCCATGCAGATACTATTGTATAATATTGTATTGCTATAATAGCATCAACAGTGGTAGAGATCTTGGTAGCATCTTTTGACAGGCCACTATTGGAAATAATAAACAAATTGTGTGGGTGGTGACAGGCCTCATGCAATGGGTAAAGGTAGTGAAATATCACCCTGTTCTGTTTTTTTTTTTTTAGAGAGGGATGCTTTATATATGTTTTGAAAAAAGTAAGATAGTCACAAAAGAGAGACAGAAGGGCATAAGTGAAATGGTAGCAAGAAAAGCACAGCTTTTTAAGCTTATATCCTAGTTATTCATGTTGTTTCTTAAGCTTTATTTTTGACCTGTTACCATAATGTGACCTGGGCTATATTTTATTCATAGTCACAGATTCATAGAGCTGGAAGGTACCTTATGGATGGTTTTAATCCAGTGCTCTTAATATTGATGAAGATCCTGAGGCACAAGAGATTAAGTGAATTGACCAAATTTACATAGGGTTAATGTTACAGCCAAGACTAGAACCCAGTATCTCCTTTTTTTTTTTTTCTTTTCACAGAACCAAATTCCACCCTTTTACTGATAGGATAAAAAAAGCTATCTGATTGTCAGTCATCTTTTATTTGTTTTGTTACAAATCTGTAAAATTTTAATTAAACATTTTGTATATAAAGAATTCTCAACACTTTTGGAGGCTATATACACACAATGGAACTTTATATTGTGACCTCAAATTCAGTGGTTCTTTGTGATTTGACTTTTTAAAAAAACTGCATGAGGTATTTTTTATTTTGGCAATGGTATTATTGAACTATTTATTGACAAGTATCACATGTCATTAATTTTCATTTATTCTTTGAGGCTCTTCATGAAGCTCTGTTGCAAAGTGATGCTTGTTCTTTTTCAGTATGATACATTTTATGTTGCTACTATCTTTTTTTTTAATTGGCATGTTCTGCTTTAGAACACTATTGAGCTGGGAGCTTTTATGAACACAAAAGATGAAAATGCTCAAGATACTTTGGTAGTTAGTTGATTCTAAGTTACCTTGATTCTTCCTTCCCACATACCTTTTTGTTTTTAAGAAGAGATGATTTCTTCCAGACTTAATAGATGTGGCTCATTTTTAAATTAATATTCACACAAGCATTTGAATTTCAGAATTTAGTTTTATATAAGTCTTTTGTTGAACAGTATTTTGGTACCTTGAGTTTCCTTCATTGGATACTATGATGCAGTATGTCTATTGAATATACATGTGTGCTTAGCACCATGTCTCCTGACCCATTAGTAGTGAAAGATATGGTTTAAGTGACTTTTCACCCTAATGTAACAAAATTGCATTTTTAAAGTTTGGAGTACACGGATGAAGAGAATTAATGAGAGACTTTTAACAGTGGTCAGAAACATATAATATACTAATATATAATGACTATAGAAGAAATTGAGATCATTAACAGTGCTTTAAAATTCTCAAGGTGAATAAAATCTGTCTTAAATTCCCTGATTACAGAATAAACCTCAGGTTTGGTTTTCTTACTGGCTTGTCCTCGCTGGAGTTAATTTACCTGACACAGTCATACATTCATTGACCAAATGAGTAGTTTTTGAAATGACTGGGCAAAATTTCCAATTTGGCTGCATGTTTCCAGGATTGAATTTGGATATATTGGCACACAGTACTCTGAAAGAAATAAGGTTAATAAAATAGGCTATTTTTTGTTTTTAAAACAAAAATACTAAAACTTGACTTATTCAAAAGTAAGTCCTGCTTGGTTCATATTGCTTATAAATGATATTTTGTTGTTTTGGGAGTTTTCATACCAAGAGTGAACATGGTATAAACAGCTCATAGTGAGGTTGAATACTTTCGACATGCCTATTGGGATGGAAGGAATGTGTTTTAAGGTATGTAGTTTTGGGATATTATTGGGAGGTGGTTGTTCATTCAGTGAAAAGTTGACTGGATTTGGAATTAGGAGACCTGGATTTGATTACTGGCTCTTTCTATGTATTAGCCACATGGCCTTTGGCAAATCACTTTCTCTTTCTATACTTCTGTTAGGTATAAAATAGAGGTGACTATTCCTACTTTATAGGATTGTTGTAAGGATTAAATGAAACATATATGGAGGGCCTGTGTAAATAAAAGGTGGTGGGTATTGCTTATAACTAGGAAGAGACCCAAGTGACTTAACAATTACATATTTGTTCTCTTAAATTGTTCTGTTGGTAAGCTTTTATAGAAATACTAAGTTTAAAAGTGTCTGATGTTAATTATATACCTAATCCACATTTTTTTACTTACTCACATGAATATTATAACTGAGAGTAAGATAACTAAATATAGAGTTAAGATCCTCTCTTTTATAATGAAAGAAGGAGCCCAGGAACGTGGGAGGATTCTTCTTTGCTTTTAGTAGTTAATTTTTTAAAAAATTTTATTTATTTATTCATGGGAGACATACCAAGAGAGGCAGAAACATTGGCAGAGGGAGACGCAGGCTCCCTGCAGAGAGCCCGAAGTGTGACTCCATCCTAGGACTCCAGGATCACTCCCTGAGCCAAAGGCAGATCCCCAACCACTGAGTAGTTAAATTGGAAATGTATTGCAGTGTCCACCATAAAAGTAGAATCGAGAGACCCATTTTGGTAACAATTCTTTATTAAAATTTGACACCAAAATGGAGAGAGCACTATATTTGATCATTTGAATTATGATGTCCTGACATCTTTAGCATGTTTAACTGTTAAAATGTTCATTTTCACTTACCAGTAGTGATACTACATCTACCCAGGGCTGAACTTGTGGTTTAGATTTATTATATTTTTTTCATTTTGTGCCACTTAGGTAATAAAGGGACTGCTTAAAATAAGACCAAACTCATGGGTGGGTGGGGTGTATGTAAAATTATTTTACAAGGCATTTGAGGACATTGCTTACATTCAGGATTCCCCCCCCCCCGTTTTTTTCCCAAAATGAAATTCCTTCTAGTCCAGGGGAGCCATGTCAGTGCTGAAATCTCTTGCCCCCCACCCCCCTCGCCCAGCCTAGGAGAAATGCAGTTAGGCAGACAGGAGGCAAGAGTAGGGAGGCAAATCAGATTTTTCTCTCCTTGTCCCCTAACCAACTACAAGAAACAAACTGCTTCTTTAATGGGAATCTATACCTTAGCAAAAACATTGTGTTCTGTTTAATGAAGTCTTGCTGGTCTGGTTGCAGTTTTGAAATAAATAAGTGTGTTGGAGGGATGTCATGTGGGAAAATCATTTTCCTTGATTTTCTCTGGTATATATATGAGAAGGGGAAAGGAGAACAGGATGTGATAGTGGAAGTAATAGTAATTTGGACAATCATGTAGTAATTTGGACAATCGTGTTGCTTTGTGAGTGTGTCTCATTGTTAAAATGTTGAATTTAAAGATGAAATTAAACCAAGATAAAAATTCTTGCATGGAATACACTAACCTGTAAGTTCACCAGGCAAGAGCTGTTTAGTCAACAGTCCCTAAAATCACAGTGTCAGTAGGGTCTTGTATAGATGTATGTTTTATCTCTACTTGACATGTAGGAAATGATAGAAATTCTCAAAGGTTAGGAATGAATCTTGAAGGTTGGTGAGCATAGGAAAGAATCATCTATTCCATGTGAATTTGTAGAATATTCAGCATTATTTTATGTTTGGAAAACATAAAGAGGATATAGAAGTAGTGGATTTATAGAGTATGAAAAATATAGTGGGAACACATTGAAAGTCTTCCCTTATGTGGGATTTCTCTACCTTACAAACATTTTTTTTTCAAATTGCACTGCCCAATGGGGTAGCCACTAAGCACGTGAAATGTCACCAGTGTAACTGTGGAGCTGAACTTTTCGTTTTCTTTAATTTTAACTAAGTTAAATAAAAACTGAAGGAGTGTGTATTTTCTCATTAAATACAACTTTGTTCTTTTGGCAGGACTACATTTTACTTTAACCATTGAAAATTTAGTGTCCAACTTGAGATGTATTGTGAATATAAAATACCGCATTTCAAGACTTAGTATTAAAAAAAGAATATAAAACATCTAATTTTTTTAAATTTTTTTTTTATTTATGATAGTCACAGAGAGAGAGAGAGGGGCAGAGAGGCAGAGACACAGGCAGAGGGAGAAGCAGGCTCCATGCACCGGGAGCCCGACGTGGGACTCGATCCCGGGTCTCCAGGATCGCGCCCTGGGCCAAAGGCAGGCGCCAAACCACTGCGCCACCCAGGGATCCCCAAAACATCTAATTTTTTATAATAAGAACATGTTAACATGATACTTTGGTGTTGGGTATATAAGATTACTAACATTATTTCAAAGATAGAAAAGACCGGGACACCTGGGTGGCTCAGCGGTTGAGTATCTGCCTTCAGCTCAGGCCATGATCCCGGGTCTGGGGATCGAGTCCCACGTCAGGCCCCCTGCAAGGAGCCTGCTGCTTCTTCTGTCTGTGTCTCTGCCTCTCTCGCTCTCTGAGTCTCTCATAAATGAATAAATAAAATCTTTTTTAAAAAAGAAAAGACCACGTAAGGCACAAAGTGCCACTCTTAGTGGCTCAAACACTGTGCAGGTATGGATGAGAAAATTGCTAGCCGAGCAAGTAATAGCTTCTTAGGAGGTAAGATTTCATTGAACCTGAAATGAGGGGAGACTAAGAAAGGGCTGAGGGAACAGGGTTAGTTGAAGTGTGAAGGTAGTGAAGTACAAGGTGTATTGGAGGGCAGAGATGGAACCCCTTAAGTGAATTGGTCTTGTCAAAGTGTTACAACAAAATTATGGCGCTGGAATATGTAGCTATTTTAATAGGACCCTAGGCCCAGAATAGAAAACCAGGAGACATTCCCATCCTTAATGACATTTTAGTCCAAAGGTTCTTTTGAAGTCAGTCTGTTCAAACTCCTAGCTAATAAGGAATCTCCTCTTAATATCCTGCCTGTGCTTGAATGTTTCCAGAGAATGGGTAGTTTGCTTGCTTCAAGAGGCTGGTGGCATCTCCACTTTTGGACAGTTTGTTAGAGCTTCATATTAAAAGAATTTTCTGCTTCCATATTTCTTCAGCTATTGTCCCTGGTGTGATTCTGTGGTTCTGCTCTTTCATGCTATAACTGTAAACATTTGACATTGGTGATCATGCCCATTTTTAGTCTTGGCTTCAGGCTAGATATCTCCAGGTAATTCAGCATTTCCTTTTTGGTGTTCCCTGGCTTATCATCTTGGTCACTCTAGATTTGAACAACAGATTACAGTGGGTCTTTTACTCTTTTTATTTAAATACTGTGATCTGTGAAAGCACCAGGAGACTCTTAGGTTCCGTAGCAGGTCAAACAGGCTTTTTATTGACTTCTGTTAACTTAAGAATCTTCAAATCTTCTTCATGTGAACTGCTTTTTTTACAGGAGTTGGTTTCCCCCCTACTCTGTACTCTTAATAGGGGTTATTTTAGTTTGACAGTCCTTCATAAAGCATTCAGGATAGCACATTTTGTCAACATTTTTGTTGATTTCAGCTCATCCTCATAATCCACTGAGAATTCAGGGCATTATTTATCATAAACATACATCTTCATTACTAATTCCCAGCTTTGAGTTGCTTAGATTTGGTTAGCATGTCTTTGATATGGTTCTTTTTTAAATGCTGAAGACAGGACTGTTTGCAGGTTAACATCGCTTTGAGGGTAGTGTTTGACAGCTGTGAATCTGTTAAACTGTATTGTCTTCATGCTTGTTGCTACTCATGCTGTGCTTCTTATGATCAGCAGCATCAGCAGCACTTGGAGGCTTATTTAAAATGCAGGTTCTCAGGCCCCATCCCAAATCTCCTGAATCAGAATCTTTTTTAAAAATTGCCGTTTGATTCACACATATGCTGAAGTTACAGAAGCGCTGACTTTAGCCTACATTTCTCCGTGACGCTAAGGATGTAAAATCTCCTCAGACTCTGCAGAAGTCAAGCCAGACTAGTCAACAGTGTTATCCTTACATGTTCCTGTCAAAGAGATTCTCAACCCTAACTGCACAATAGAATTCTATTGTAGAATAGAATTTTTAAAATATTGCTAGCTGGCCAACTCCAGAGAAAGTTTCCCAGGTGATTCTAATGTGCAAATCAAGGTTGAGAACTATTCCTCTGTCAAGCAAATAAGGTTAATTTGGCAGTGAACCCCACTTCTGGTGAACAAATTTTCTTCTACATGTTTGCTATATATCTGATAGTCTTTACAGAATTTCCCCCTAGGTTTATTGTCAGATTTTGCTATGCTAAGTTGATAAACTTCACTCTATTTGAAGATTAGGTCATTTCTAAATCTAGTATTTTTAGTGTCTTTTCAGTTCTCTGTGATTTCTCAAAGATTAACATTAGAAGTTTTGCAGTTTGGGGTCTTTATTCTCTTTGAGAAGTTTGTTTTTCCATGGTTTACCAGCTGGAAAGTGATTCTCCTTGTTGAATAAAATAGAAACAAAACAGAAGTTAGGTTCTTCTACCTTTCATCCTCTGTTAATATACCAATTCCCCCACCTACTCAGTACAAGATCCTTTTCTTGTTTCAGACTACATCTTTCAAAGCCATTTTAAAAATCTCCCATATTTTTGTAAGTTTCTGTTCCATATGGGCTTTAACCTCCCTGACACTCTTCTTCAGAATTTATGCCATTCTTATAACGTGTGTGAGTTTTCTGTTATCTTTGGTTCATGTCCTTCAAATGTCAGAACTTTTCAGACATTTCTGTTGTCTTTCAAGATTTTTGTTTTGAAAGCCTTTCATCCCTACTGAGTTGTACTTTTTTATAAATTATTTTTTGGGGCACCTGGGTGGCTCAGTTGGCTAGGTGTCCGGCTCTTGATTTTGGCTCAGGTCATTATCAGGATTGTGAGATGGAGCCTCGCATTAGGCTCCTCATGGAGCCCGCGTAAGAATCTCTCCTCTCGGGAACCCTGGGTGGCGCAGCGGTTTAGCGCCTGCCTTTGGCCCGGGGCGCGATCCTGGAGGCCCGGGATCGAATCCCACATCGGGCTCCCGGTGCATGGAGCCTGCTTCTCCCTCTGCCTGTGTCTCTGCCTCTCTCTCTCTCTCTCTCTGTGTGACTATCATAAATAAATATAAAAAAATTTAAAAAAAAGAATCTCTCCTCTCCCTCTTCCCTGCCCCATGCTCTCTCTCAAAAAAATTTATAAATTATTTTTAGAACTATTTACTGATCCTTCACAAGTGGACTTTGTCCTAACTTTCATGTTGTTAACTTTAAAAATAGTAA
Source organism: Nyctereutes procyonoides (assembly GCF_905146905.1). Classification (NCBI taxonomy): domain Eukaryota; kingdom Metazoa; phylum Chordata; class Mammalia; order Carnivora; family Canidae; genus Nyctereutes; species Nyctereutes procyonoides. Next base: position 56,783,967 of record NW_026575125.1, on the reverse strand, counting down.
GTGCCTAAGAACATAAGTGAATGTTACTGGTGGTTTTATTTGGTTTGAAGAATTATGACTGAAGTTTCTTTTTCCTTTATGCTTTTCTGTATTTTTTTAAGTTAGCTGCTTACTGTTCCCAATACCAAATTGTATTCCTTAGCTACATATGGAAAATTTTGGCTTTCTTCTGTTTGTTTTTTACTTTTCATTGCCTGACCTATATAACTTTAAGCTGTTGATTTCCAGTCTTCTTAAAGTTTCAAGTTCTAAAAACCAGACAGGTAGAGAAGCTTGTTTTGTTAGTTTGTTTTACTATCTGAAAGAGGTTTTGTTTTTATTTTTGTCTTTAGTATTGAATTGTGAACATCCAGATACTTCATGTGTTGTGGTGAGATTAAATCTTAGCACCAATATAGATTACCTCTTCCACAATCAGATTTGCATATTTTCATGGAATTAACTTTTTTTTTCCATTGTGATCTTAAGGTCAATCTGGCGTTGAAAGAAGAACTAGAGGATGAAATACTTTGTTTGGCATCTTATTTTAGATTGCTTACTACTGTTGTCTTCATTGGTGTGGTTGGTTGAGAGTAATAGAAAAGCCAGGTAGTAATTTGTTCTTTTGCTTTGCTGATCAGAAAATAAAATTGAGCATATTACATAGTAACTTAGATAGAAAGAGAAGCCCAAATTCCTACAAAGTTTTTCTTGATAAAACTCAAAATGTAATAATAATGATGATGGGGTAGTGTTTTGTAATTTAGGTTTAATAACAAGAAGAATGGCATTCTTTTTTGGAGGGATAATGTTTGGCTTAACCAGGGCTAAATATATTCCTCATCAAAACTATTTGCAGATACTCATCTCGTGTTACTGACGTGAAATGAGATTTTCCATATCTCCTTTTTTTTTAAAGATTCTATTTATTCATGAGAGACACACACACACACACACACACACAGAGAGAGAGAGAGGCAGAGACATAGAGGGAGAAGCAAGCTCCTCACAGGGAACCTGATGTGGGACCCAATCCCGGGATCACGCCCTGAGCTGAAGGCAGACGCTCAACCACTGAGCCACCCAGGCATCCCATCAATATCTCATTTTTGGTAATGTCTTTCACACATAGAGGTACAAGAAAATCTTGAAGATATTGCAGGTTCAATTCCAAACTAACATAATAAGCAAATATTGCAGTAAAACAAGTCAAATGAATTTTTTGGCTTCCCAGTGCATATAAAAGTTACGTTTACACTATACTGAAGTCTGTGAAGTGTACAATAGCATTATGTCTAAAAAGCAATGCAGCTTAATTTAAAAATGCTTTAGTGCTAAAAAAAAATGTTAACCGTCATTTGAACTTTCAGTGAGTCATAGTCTTTTTGCTGATAAAGGTTCTTGCCTCGACATTGCTGCAGCTTCTACATCAGCACTTGCTGCTTCACTTTGCACTTTTATGGTATGGAGATGACTTCTTAAGCCTCATGAACCCACCTTTGAGCTTTTCTTGTGCACTCTCCTTACCTCTCTCAACCTTCATAGAATTGAAGAGAGTTTCGGCCGTTGCTCTGGATTAGACTTTGGCTTAAGGGAATGTTGGGGCTGGTTTGATCTTCCTATCCAGACCACTGAAACTTTCTCCATATCAGCAATAAGGCTGTTGCACTTTCTTACATCATTCATATATTCACTGAATTTCAGCTTTAATTTCCTTCAAGAACTTTTCCTTTGCATCCACCATTTGGCTGTAGCTTTTTGGCTTATCATGGCTTTTGACATGGCTTCCTCACTAAGCTTAATCGTTTCTAGCTTTTGATAAGAAGTGGGGGAGGTGTGATTTTTCCTTTCATCTGTACACTTAGAGGCCATTGTAGGTTTATTAATTGGCCTAATTTCAATATTGTGTCTCGGAATAGGGAAACTCAAGGAAAGGGAAGGAGACAAGGGAACAGGTGGTTGGTGGAGCAGTCAAAAACACATCTATCCGTTAAGTTTGCCGTCCTATATGGGTATGGTGCATGGCACCCCAAAAACAATTACAACATCAAAGATAACTGATCATGGATCACCATAACAGCTATGATAATGATGAAAAGCTTGAAATATTCCAGTAATTACCAAAATGTGAGACAGAGATATGAAGTGAACTAATGCTGCTAGAAAAATAGCACCAGTAGACTTGCTCCCTGCAGGGTTGTCACAAAGCTTTCAGTTCATTAAAAAACAGTGTCTGAAGCACAACAAAACGTGTTATACCTATATTGCTATGTAATCAATACTTGTGGATATCTATCCATATATTTATCCCTTAAAGAAGTCATCTATAGAATTCATTTGATATTTACCTTTTAGTGTATCATTACACAGCAGTTATCACTTTTATTTTTTTAATTGAAGTTCGATTTGCCAACATACAGTGTTAACACCAAGGGCTCATCCCATCAAGTGCTCTCCTCAGTGCCCATCACCCAGATACCCCATCCCCACGCCCGCCTCCCCTTCCACTACCCTTTGTTTGTTTCCCAGAGTTAGGAGTCTCTCATGTTTTGTCTCCCTCTCTAATTTTTCCCATTTTCCCTCCTTTCCCTTAAAATCCCTTTCACTATTTCTTATATTTCCTGTATGAGTGAAGTCATATGATGATTGTCCTCTGATTGACTTAAATCAAGGTTAGGTGGAAACTCCTCAGATGCATAATTAAATGGATTTTGAAATAAGGAAATTTTCTTTGTACTTGAAATAAAGTCCAAAAAAAGCTTCTGGAACTGTAATTTGTGCTTAGAAAATAAATCTGCTCCAAATTTGTATGGGAATGGAGCTCTTGTTTCTTTGATGGCATAAGAAGTGCATAAAGCAGCTTGCTTGACTTGATTCCAGTGTTAGTTGTTGAAATGATTTTACTGCAATATGTTTTGCATATAGGTGCTGTTATCAAGTAGCAGAGCAAGTTAGGATATTCAGCTTCTATTTATGACAAATTCAGAGAACTGGTGATGGTTGAGTCCACAATAAAATTCACCATTAACACTACTGGTTCAGTAATGTGATAGATTCAGATAGTTTCTACAAACTATCTGCTGATGAATAATACAAGGAATAACCATAGACTTTAAGCACCTTACATTTTCACAAGCTAATTTAAGAATTTGTCCAACTTGTCTTTTGCTGCTTTACACATACAGTTGCCACCTCTTCAGTTACAACACATCTTAGCAGACTCCACTTCAAACTGTATGTAGTGTTTTTACTCAACTTTTTTGAAATACCACCTGAAGTTGCTCCATGCAGACTATTCATAGAGGCTACTTTATAGTTACTTCAAACTTCTTGAGTAATCAACACTTGATTCTTTGAATAAACAACTGAATAGTATCAATTACATTTGTTGACTCATCAAGGGCCAAGAAAAAAACACTCAAAATCATTTGCTGTCTCATTTTTCAATCAATTATGACATATCCCAATATCCTGGGGTTTTTAAGCAACTGTTCTCACCAAAAGGCTAATAATCAACTTTATTTCCTCTGGACACATTTCTTTAGCTTCTGCAGTCAGGCACAGTTTAAATTAATTCACCATCAATAATAACAGCTTTTCTTGCATAGCCAACAAACAAGCAACTTGGAAACTTACTGTGATTGAAGCCTTGTCTTTTATCCTTATGAGAAAATATTTTGTGTTGAGATATTTTATTTTAAATTTTCCAATTTTTCGGACTTTTGTGATGAATACTTGATCTAATCACATGAACATGTATATTAGCACAGTTAAGTAGTGTCATTGCATACTAAACTCAGTCTTTTCCATCTCACAACAGAATAATCCATACTATGCCTTTAAGAGTGACATTCAAAGTACACTTTTGCTTCATTTGACATGAGAATGCGCCAGTAATTTCTTAAAATGTCATAGTATGGTGAAATGCACAGCGCTTGAAATGCTGTCAGGTTACATAACTGCAATTTATAAGGCACGGGTCATCACCAGTACAAAGCAGTGAGAGTGCCACATTCCATCTACTTGGCTCTGCCATTGTAGCACAGAAGTAGTCACAGACAGTGTGTAAATGAATGTATATGATTGTATTTCAATAAAACTTGATGAACACTGGAATTTGAATTTCAAACATCACAAAACATTTCCCTTTTGTAAAAAACAGTCTTTGAAAGTGTAAAAACCATTCTTTGATCTCAAGGAAAAAAATAGGCACCAGGGTGGATTTTGGCCCATGGGCCATAGTTTGCAAATTCCTGACCTACTTTTTTCCTAATATAACAACGCTTTTTCAGGAGTTTTTCTTTTATGAAATTTTATTCATATGAGATCTTAAAATTCACATCTTGACCTGCATTCTGGATTTTCACATAATTAAAAGTGTTCTACAGAGCACATGCTAACTTTTGTTTTCAAGATTGGATTGATCTCCTTTCTCCTTTTAGATAATTTTCCACTTGTTCATCAAGATGGAAAGCTCAGATTCTAACGATAAAGGAAGTGGTGATCAGTCTGCAGCACAGCGCAGAAGTCAGATGGACCGATTGGATCGGGAAGAAGCTTTCTATCAATTTGTAAATAACCTGAGTGAAGAAGATTATAGACTTATGAGGGATAACAATTTGCTAGGCACCCCAGGTATGTGATGTGTAAAGATTTATATATGTAAATTACTGGTCTTTTAAAAAAAATCACTTATTTTAAAAATCTGTTTCTTCAGCCATTATGAAGTATGATTTTAATGCAATGGATACAGAATGACATTATTGCTGTACTTACTGCCTGGTTCTGTTCATTCCTATTTGCAATTATCCTATATCATATTTTTCAGTTACGAATTATATTATGAACTTAGAGCAAGCTGAATTGAAAAAGTGAAACTTAACAATATTTTTATTTTTAGTTAGCCTTATTTGATTTACTAGAGATAAATCTTAAGGGTGGAAGAGCTAATGGGAATGTTAGTTCCTAGGACAGACTTCTTTTTTTCTTAGCTCTGATTCCAAGATTATGTTCCAGTCATAATCCTCCAAAGCTGTCCTTGGGTAAAATAGTCAGTTTAGGACTTTGTGCTTGGTGATTCTTTTTTGCCCAGTTAGATCCCATTTGATCCTGATTAAAATTCATTATCTCCGGTGCTCCTCCATTCTATTTAGTTCTAACCTTTGAGTTATTGTGTACATTTTAAAATGTAAGGTGTTAGGAGAGGGAGTGCATTTTGAGCCAACCGTACCAGACTTGAATCAGGATGCTGAAGTTGGTATTCTGGCCCTGCCATTTCTTAATACATCAGTCTCTCACTTAGTCTCAGTTTCCTTATTTTAAAATGCAGATAATAATTTCCACCTCCCAGAGTTAGAGTTTAAAAGCATGGGATATCGTATGCAAAAGCACTTAGTAAACTGGAAAGAAACTTGGCATAAATTGTAATGTCATGCCCCCAAAGAAGTAAATTTTATCCAGGTTCCTACTCCTTGGTATTCATCTCCGTTTTTATTTGTAATTTCGCAAACATTTCTAAACTATTTTCAGGTGAAAGTACTGAGGAAGAGTTGCTGAGAAGACTACAACAAATTAAAGAGGGCCCACCACCACAAAACTCAGATGAAAACAGAGGTATATTTTGTTTTGGGTGGGGGTGGGTAGGGGCTGAAGTAGATCAGGAACTACTGGAAATGTCAGCCAAAGATTATCCAGAAACAGGACAAATTAATTTAGTGCTAAGGAACTGTTAACAAAAAAGAAAACTGGCATTTTCTTGGTATTTGGTGAGAATGTCAACATGTTTTTTTTTTCTGCTTCACCTTTGAGTTTATATTAATTGAGACATAGTGAAAAATGGCCTATTTAAATGTTTTGGATTTTTTTTTTATTTTGCATCTCCGTTGAAATTTCCTCCCACCTACTGAATTATTTCTTCCTTATAAACATGTGCACTTTCCACCAGCAGAAAGAAATGCTGTATTCTCTAACCTGATGGTTCTCAATGGATTATATCCCCACCCCTGTCCAAGGGACACTGGCAATATCTTTAGACATTTTTGGTTGTTGTCACAGCTAGGGGTTTGCTACTAGTATCTAGTGGGTGGAGGCCAGGGATGCTGGCAAACATCACAACATCCTAAAACTCATTAACAGCGCAGCCCCCACAACAAAGAATTATCTGGCTCAAAATGGAAATAGTGCCACTGTTGAGAAATCCTGCTTTTAATTTGAAGTAGGATTGTAGGAAATTTCACTGTCTGACATAGGCTATAATAACAATTTGGTTCTTGAGCATGCCATTATATATACCGTGCTAGGTGCAAACTGTTCATTTGGTATGATCTCCAATTTTGTGTTAATTTAAAATCTTGGCAATAAAGTATTAGAATACTTTTGAAGCAGTAAGCCCTGTTTCTATTTTTGCAGTGGCTATAGCAGTCTTGTATTTTAAATGTCCTGTATTATCAAAGGCACTTAAGTCAGGATCCTAGAGGAAATGTAGACTAATGAAAATTTGACAAAAATGCAATTTGAACTAAAATACTAGCCCTGTACCCTAACTGGCATTTACCTTGTTTGATTAATGTTTTGACAGTGGACTCAAAAAATGTCTTCTGACAGTCCACAGTGGTATCCTAAGTTCTGTATATGATGAAATACTGAAAATAGACTTCCTCCTGATTCCCTTTAGATAAACTTTCCCTAAATTTCTTTAGGAATAGCTTGCTCTTTCAAAATGGAATTGGAAAAAAATGGAATTGAAAGATTCCTGCCTTTACTTGCAAATCTATGCAGTATAGTTCACAACAATCTGTAAATGTGAAATCTATTCAGAATTTTTGTCCTTTTTTTCTAACACAGTTTCAGAGTACTATTACATGATTGTCCTAATTTTAGTAGTTCCTTTTTCTCCCTCTTCCCTACCTTTTTTAAAAACAGGTGGAGACTCTTCAGATGATGTATCTAATGGTGACTCTATAATAGACTGGCTTAACTCTGTCAGACAAACTGGAAATACAACAAGAAGTGGGCAAAGAGGAAACCAATCTTGGAGAGCAGTGAGCCGGACTAATCCAAACAGTGGTGATTTCAGATTCAGCTTAGAGATCAATGTTAACCGTAATAATGGGAGCCAAAATCCAGAGAATGAAAATGAGCCATCTGCAAGACGTTCTGGTGGAGAAAATACAGACAACAGCAGCCAAAGGCAAGTCGAAAATCCACGATCTGAACCAACATCCACAAGGCCATCCAGATCAGAACGAAATTCAACTGAAGCGTTAACAGGAGAAGTTGCACCTACCAGAGGTCAGAGAAGGGCAAGAAGCAGAAGTCCAGATCATCGGAGAACCCGAGCAAGAGCTGAAAGAAGTAGGTCACCTCTGCATCCAATGAGTGAAATTCCACGAAGATCTCATCATAGTATCTCATCTCAGACTTTTGAGCATCCTTTGGTGAATGAGACTGAGGGAAGTTCTAGAACCCGGCACCATGTGACATTGAGACAGCAAATAAGTGGACCCGATTTGCTAAGTAGAGGTCTTTTTGCAGCTTCTGGAACAAGAAATGCCTCCCAAGGAGCAGGTTCTTCAGACACAGGCAGCAGTGGTGAATCTACATCAGGACAGAGACCTCCAACCATAGTCCTTGATCTTCAAGTAAGAAGAGTTCGTCCCGGGGAATACCGGCAGAGGGATAGTATAGCTAGCAGAACTCGGTCAAGGTCTCAGACTCCAAACAATACCGTCACTTACGAAAGTGAACGAGGAGGTTTTAGGCGTACATTTTCACGTTCTGAACGGGCAGGTGTGAGAACCTATGTCAGTACCATCAGAATTCCAATTCGTAGAATTTTAAATACTGGTTTAAGTGAGACTACATCTGTTGCAATTCAGACCATGTTAAGGCAGATAATGACAGGTTTTGGCGAGCTAAGCTATTTTATGTACAGTGATAGTGATTCAGAGCCTAGTGGCTCAGTCTCAAGTCGAAATGTGGAAAGGGCAGAGTCACGGAATGGAAGAGGGGGTTCTGGTGGTAGTAGCAGTTCTGGTTCCAGTTCGAGTTCCAGTTCGAGTTCCAGTTCAAGCTCCAGTTCTAGTTCCAGTTCCAGTCCTAGTTCCAGTTCCAGTGGTGAAAGTTCAGAGACTAGCTCAGAGGTGTTTGAAGGTAGTAACGAAGGAAGCTCATCATCAGGCTCATCGGGTGCCAGGCGAGAGGGTCGACACAGGGCCCCGGTAACATTTGATGAAAGTGGCTCTTTGCCCTTCCTTAGTCTGGCTCAGTTTTTCCTCTTAAATGAGGATGATGATGACCAACCTAGAGGACTCACCAAAGAACAGATTGACAACTTGGCAATGAGAAGTTTTGGTGAAAACGATGCATTAAAAACCTGTAGTGTTTGCATTACAGAATATACAGAAGGCAACAAACTTCGTAAACTACCTTGTTCCCATGAGTACCATGTCCACTGCATCGATCGCTGGTTATCTGAGAATTCTACTTGTCCTATTTGTCGCAGAGCAGTCTTAGCTTCTGGTAACAGAGAAAGTGTTGTGTAATTAAGTTCTGAACTCTCAGCTACGTAGCTGGTATAGTGATGGGCAAACAGGAATCACTTGCTTTATGCCCACTTTTTGAGTGGTGCTTAAATGTAAAGTAGCAACCTGAATTGAGTCATTGCTTTCTGAATGAATCATTGTCCTTTTTCCAATTTCTGTTCCAGAATAAAAGGAAATATTTAAAAAGCAATGTTTTAGGACATAAAAATCTGATTTCGGTACCAGTAATTGATATTACTGATGATTTGTCATATATGCTTATCAGTTTTCTCCTTTGTTATCTTAAAAGATCTGCCTTAGCAATGGCTCTTTATCTGTTTCTCACATTGATCTTTAACGTTTTCCATGCCATAGAAGAGAGGGGCAAAGGAAATTCCTAGTTTAGACTAAGTTTCAGTACGTTTCATAAGTGATTGCTTAAAGCTATACTATTCCCAGTTAATTAGTTGGCACACATTCAGCTACATGCTGAATATCATTTGTTCACCTTTCAGATGAGGTGATATTGGACGTCAGTGTAAATAACACTAAGGTTAGGATCTTCTAAGTGTGTAAGCATCTCCTAAGCCCATCACTGTGGCACACTGTAGAGTGAGCTTGTAGTTTAATTGAGATATTTATCTTGTGGAAATATTAAAAAAAAAGCCTATGCTTGTGTAAGTGAAAAAATCACATTCATTTGTTTAAAAATGTAAAGCTATTTTGTAGAGGCTCAGTACTTTTCCAATGCACTGTTGTATTAATGCATTAAAAATTGTAAAGTACCATGCTTAGAAATGAAAAAAAAAACTGCTTTTTGTGAGCCAACGTAGTAAAAACCACACCAAACAAAGTACAAAGCTGCTTTTGTAAGTGTGTAGATGTCAAGAGCAGAACATATCTAGTATTTAATGTATGTGAACAGCTACTGTGACATGAAAAGGAAAGGACAGAGTGCAGAATTGAACTGCATTGAAGATACCAATGGAAACTGTATTTTTAACTTGGATTTAGGCAGGAAATGAAAGACGGGAGAAGTAAAGAAAACTGCTCTGAAGAATTTAAAATTTTTATGAAGACAGTAATCATACAGATGTGAACTGGTTTCATATGGTGAGGTCCTTGACACAGTATTCTACTTGAGCTGATGAAGTAGATTAACAAATCTGGTAGAGTTTTGGTTAAAAACAAAAAAACCACTACCACCTAGCACAAATTACGTTGATGTTTTTACAAGTCTGCTCCTCAAAAAAAGACAAAAGGAAGAAGGTGGAGGAAAGAGACTATAAACCACATTTAGCATAAGAATTGAAGTTGATACAGATGTGTGTACTAATAGGAAAGTCTCAAATTTGCATTATTTTCGAGATTTGTCATTTAAGGTACCAGTGCACACTTGTTAATACTTCATTACTATGTAACACAGATCTAACATCTTATATTTAAAGGCCAGTTGAAGAATTAAGGGGTGTTTATCCTTTGTTGAAAGTGAATCATGTTGGGTCATTTGAGATTCAAATTTTAATTGTGCTGCCCATATTTGAAGATGAGGCTGCTGACTCACAATCTATGGGACTTGCATTTTGTGTTGCTTCCTTAATAATGAGATTAGGTTTGTGAAGAACCCCAGTACTTCTTGCCAGATTTCTCTTTTGAGGCCAGTTGGGGTTGGGATTAGTCTGACCGTGGAGGACTTGTTTATCTGGGAAAAGATAGTGGGCCCAAAGAGGAATTGAACACATCCTTAGTGTTTAAAGTGAAAACTACCCATGCTTAGTCAGATACTCTACAAAATAAACAGGCCTGCTTCAGGAATTCTCTGGCTACCTTAACTGTTATCAACTTAGCCATAAAGGTTGTCTCAAAGGTCATTCTTTCATATTTTCCTCTGGCTTTCACTCCTACCTAAGTATCAAGGAAATTAACATGTAAATATGGTAGTTGTTTACTAAGGATATGTACTGCTCTTGCAAGGAAATAATGTCCAAACAAAGCTTCACTTATTTTTTTTAATATAAGCAGATTTCACGGTTTATGGCGCTTATGTATTACATTTTATCTTTTTAAAAAATTGTCCATGTAAAAGTCAGGATTCCTTTATATTTGTGAGCCTCCTTATCTCCTTTCCTAAGGGTGTAACCTACAATTCTCAGATCTGCAGGGTAGTCCTGATTGGCTAAAAATCCATTTTCCTCTTGGTATAAAATGTCCCATTATAAGGATGTTCATTTGAAATAGTTTAAGAACTGCAGCACATTCTAAGAATAAAAGTTATTGATAACAGGTACTTCTCTAACCTCCCAATATGTATTACTCATTTGTGAAGTATTAAAGTAAGAGGTAACTCCTGCAGAATGCTGGTTATGAATGTAGATATTGAAGCTATTCATAAACACTGGAAATAGAATTTTAAGTTTTTAGCCTTCAGTAGAGTGCACATATTGGACATGTGCATGTGGACACCTTTTTCAATAGCACTCATTAATTTCCATTGGATTGTGTAGAATGGATACAAATATTTTAGTGGAATTTGCTACTTAATTTTTTACAAGGCCCATGACTATACTTATTAGTGTTGTGGACATTGAAGACAAGGTCATTTGTAGATGTCAGATGTACAATGGAGAACAAGAGTCTTTTTTCCCCACCAGCATCCAAAACACGTATTCTCTTGAGGGAGCATTTTCTTTGAAAAGACTTTACATTTCATTTTGTATCTTTGCACTTTTTATTACAGAAAGGTTCTGTCTTGAAGATCAAGTTTGAACTTCATGCAGTAATAAGAACAAGAAAAAACAATGTTGGGAAATTACATTGTTCAAAGCATAGGGAAAATATTAAAACCTGAGTTTCCTTGAGTATTTCAGATATTTTTAAAAATTCACTTACTGGTATGAAGCGTTTGAGGTGTTATGTTGTTTAACTCCAAGCAGCTGACAAGGTTGAGATTTATTAGTACTAAAGCCAAAATTGAGCAAGTTAAGTTTAAAGTGTGCAGACTTTATCTATACCAACACTAGAAGACGAGTCATGTTGTTAATTTGGAATATTTGCTCTAAAAGAACACATTAGTTATACTTCAGTGGTGTTAATGGTTAATGGAGGTGGGGATTGAGAAGAGTGTTCACATTAGTGTTGGGAGTGTAGGAAATAATCAATTGTACAGTTAAGGTTTATTACCATGATTTTATGTGTGTGTGCGCGGGTGCACATGCACCACACACACATAATCTCTAAAAACATGATCATTGAGTTTATCCAAACTTTAAGATTAGGAAACTGCTTAGCTATAAGTGTTACCTCAAGTAATTTTTTTTCCCTTGGGAAAACATGTCCTTTCTGTGCCAAGTGTTCTAATGTCAGTGTCTCAAATTGTATTCATGAAGGGTTATCACTTTCTATGCTTTTTTATTTAACCACCTGTTTCCCAGATGACCATGACTTGAAATTGGTCAAGCATCAATCATGTCTTTCAATCATTTCCCAAAATACCCATGTGATAGGGAGGTGAATGTTGCAAAATGCCTGTTAAAAGGCCACTTTTACAGCTTACTAGAATACAGTGTCACCTTGTGGTGGTTGTTGATACTTTTAAAAATGGAGGATATTCCCCCCTCCACCCCTTTTTATTCTCCTTTGTTCTTTTGTGAACAAAAAATACTAGTAATCGGCCTTGAATTTTTGAGTTTTAACTTACTGGCTTCCCTGTCAAATGTATTATCAATATTAAGTACGTAGAAGCCACATTTGCAGGGCACTTTTATTCTTTTCTTGTCTTATTATAAGACTGTGCTGACTGCTACTTTCTGAAGTATTCTGTACCTTAGTGACGCAAGAGATTGATAAGACACATAAAGTGTCAGGTGTTTGTTTTTCCCTTAAGCATAGTATAATCCTTCAGTATGTTTAATATTCAATAACAGTGTTGTAATTCATGGAGTCAACTAGTAAATTATATGCTTTTGAAGAACATTTGAAAATGTAAATCAACAAAAATAATAAGCTTCATTTGGAAAGTTAAAAGTGCAAGGTCTGAGGAATGAGTATTTCACGTATTTTGAAATTGGATTTTTAGTTGAGCAAATAAGAAACAACTATGAGTTAAGTACTTGCCCTTCAGAAGTTTTAACATTGTGAAATTGAGTTCTTAACTGGAACATTTCTAAAATACTATAATATTCCCAACAGGTGAGTGATCTCACTTGCTTTAGTAACTCCACTTTATATTTAAGATACAACATAGAATACAGTTGTTATTGAAGTGTTGGAACTCTCAAGGGATAACAGTTTGTATCAGTTTTATGATTATTTTCATGTTTATATAGGTGTTTTAATTCAAATTTGAAGGAAAGGAACACTCATACAATTACAGTGAGATATTTGGTTTTGATTAGGATTTGTTTACTAAAGATCCACAAGCTGCTTTATAGTCACTTGGACTGAATGATACTTTGAATACATGCAACAAAAGTGAACCCCACCATACCACTGTGCCTCGTTATTTCAGGGTTCTTTTCAGTTCCTCATCTTGCAGATTTATTCCAGTACTAAGGTATGGTTGAGCCAGCTACCCAGCCTTACCTCTGTTTAGTGCCCCTCTGCTAACATTCTTTTAACTGGTTGATTGGTATGTATTTTAACTGTCAGGTGTTTGGATTTTACCTCTTGTTAGCTCCATTTGTCCCTGGTGCTGCTTTTAAAGATATAGGGCCATGTGATCAGGTATCAAATTGAGTAGGTACGCAGTTGGCCTGGTTATGTATCTGTGCCTGTTTTATCTTCTCCCAGGAAGAGCTGCTTTGGTATGGATGTTTACTTGGATTCATATATAAAGAATTGGGCAGCAATCTTAGAAAGCTTTCATAAGCCAAAAGAACCTGAAGGGATTTGGAGGGGGGATAGTAACAAAAGCTGCCTTTATGTCTTTGAACATGAAGCACATAAATGTATGTTCTGTAAAGACTAAAGTGATTGTTATACCAGGGCTTCCTGACCTCTGGGAGAGACTCTCAAAAACAGAAAGGAGCACAAAGTGAAGTGAATTTGGTTGGCTTGTTTTTATCTGGTTTCTCATTTTCTTTCAATTTAAATCTGAACATAACACCCTTCTCCAATATCTATCCAGAAGACTCCTGGTTTGGAAGCCCTGTATTAAATTTTGAGAATGTACCCAGTTTTTTGTTTTTGTTTTTGTTTTTTTGTACAGTGCTTTATACCTGCTCAAAATTAACTTGTTTAATGCAAAACAAGACCTTGAAAGGTCAAGTCATATTAAGGCTGGTTTGATTATTAATAGTTATCTTTTAGGAAGAAGCTTTTTCCCTATGTAAGATGTCATACTGCAGATTTAAAATATAGACTATCAATAAAATGCATGAAGTGATCATTTGTGCTTGATTATCTCTCGGGTTTTTCTTTAAAAGGGAATATGATCTGATAAAGGTTCTGTTGCTTCAAACCAATGTCAAATAGACTTGATTTTTAGAATCAAGTGAAACTCTAGTGCAACCCTGATTTTTTATTTCCTCACTGCTATGAGTTTGAGCAAATACTGGTTTATGGGATATAAGTTCCATTTTGTGTAGTTTAATGGCTTAGTCTTTGAGTGGTAAAATAAAAGATTAAAGTATATTCCATTATGAGAATCCTGCAAAGATTTATGTAAATGACATTTATGTAGGTGCATCTTCGCTGTTCCTTGTATTCTCACCATTGCCCTGCCTACTCTCTTGCTTGACCTCTATAAATACAAAAACTTGTCTAGGTGTGCACATATGCTCATGTAGCTTTTGTTTTCCATCCCTATCTTGAACCTCTTATATGTGTTGTGTAAGGTGTCATTACTAAGATGTCCTTGTTTCATAAGTAGGCCTGTCACATTCTGATACCTAGATGAGACTTCCCCCTGGTATTGGTATTTGTTTAGCTGGAGGCGAATTTTATTAGTTTCATTTCCTCTGGTATCCACCGAGCCCTATCATTGGCATAGGAACTCAGTTCCTTGGGGTAACTTTGGTGTGGTCAGCTCTTTGCCTTATGACCTTCCCAGAGATTTTAAGTGTTCATGATTCTACTCTTTGAAGCTTAAGACCACCACTGGAATGTTTCCATTCTAGGCAACAAAGCAAGCCAGTGCGCAAGCATCTTGAGAGAAATCCGGTGGAAATGACCATTACCTAGAACAGGATCTGGTCAATCAGTGGAGTGGAGTATAAGCTATACTTTTAATGATCATTTTAAAAATATAGGAACTCTGGGACGCCTGGGTGGCTCAGCGGTTGGGCATCTGCCTTCGGCTCAGGGCATGATCCTGGAGTCCTGGGATTGGGTTCCATGTCGGGCTCCCTGCGTGGGGCCTGCTTCTCCCTCTGCTTGTGTCTTTGCTTCTCTGTCTCCATGTGTCTCTCATGAATAAATAAAATCTTTAAAAAAAAAAAAAATATATATATATATATATATATATATATATATATATATGAAATCTGGGGTCCATTTTGAATTTGAGGTCTTTGAATTCAGGCAAGATTTAAATTTAAGACATTCCAAATTGATTACTTAGTTAGCTATATTAAAAATAGCTAAGTTTTTCTGATTGCTGTTAGATGTATCAGTGTAAAATTATTTAATCCTCATAATGACAGATGTGTTATTGCCACCCTGTTTTATAGGTGATGCAGATGAAATACAGGCATTTGGTAATTTTCCCAAGGTCACATAGTAAGTGGCCAATATTTCCAGTCATCTCTGATTCCAGAGCTTATTTTCATTGTACTTTTAGCCCTGCTCCTGTATGGTTCCTAATTGATTTTTTTAAGCCATTTATCTCAAGCCCTAGACAAGATTGCTTTATAAGGTCTAATTTCTTAGAATAAACATAGGTTTTAGCTAGTTTTCCTTGGCAAACTTTAAGGGCAGATCTGAGGAATAAAGGTTATATGTTATAAATTCAGTAAATCTCTGGGCATTACCAAATAAACCTAAGTACTCTTCATATCAACGTTTTCATTTCCAAAGTTTTAGGAGAAGGATGGAATACATTTTGGGAATCTTTAAAGTTAATAGTCCTCTCAGCCCCTTATTACATGTGCTCTTGGCCCCAGTTTTTACTCAATTTGAAATATGAAATGACTAGAAAAGATGGCAGCTTTTTAAAAGTATGCCAACTAGCTTATTGGCATCCAAATACGTGCCCTGTGCCCTTTAAAGTTGCCTTGGGCAGCCATAGGCATTCTAAGAATGCTGTCATTGCTCAGAAGATACTTGAAGCTTGTTTAAAATTCCTTTCAGGAACAATTTTATAAACTGAGAGAAGCAATTTCTTCATATTATTTGCCATATTGAGACAAATCTTGGCTTTCCAAGAATTAACCTTTTCAATGATTGGAGATGCCACCTTTAAGCATATTCAGAAGAATCTACTATGTGCTCTAAAGGCAATCACAAAAGAAAGGCATTTCAAATGATAGGTACAGTAAGTAGTATTTAGAATAGGTAAATAGCTGCTGAGGTGAGTACTTTGAAGTGATTATCACTCATTCAACACGTAAAGCACAGGAGAAAGGTCTAATCCCTACTCACAAGGAGCAGGCCTTTCAGTGGGGAGACGTGTAAATAGTTAATAATATTAAAAACCTTAAAAGATAGATATGCTGAAAATGTTCCATCCCCTTTCAAATGGTATTTGAGAGGAGTGGTGAAGAGTAATGGGGTGAAAAATGGGCTCATCTGAACTTAGAGTTTTGTCAGCTAATAGGTAATGTGTGTTTCACTGTTACATTCTAAGTATTGTGCTGGTCTAAGATTTCTTGGTTTTGGCAGGATGGGGACCTAAAGCCTCTGAAATACTGCTGAGTTTATCAATGGACAGTGTTGGTGACTGTAATGTACCTACTTTTTAAATTCACACTTGTTCCCTGTCTACACCAAATGTTCTAGAATAGCACTGTTTAGTAGGAGGATAATGCAAGTGATAAGTAATTTTAACTTTTCTAGCAGCTGCAGTACAAAAGATAAAAAGCTAGAGGCTAACTTAATAATTTGATTTAACCCAATAAGGTCAAAATATTTTAACATGTTGAATTAGTAGAGAAAATAATTGAGATTTACATTTTTTCAAATTGAATCTTCAAAATCTGGTATATTACACTTAGAGTATGTCTCATTTTGAATAAGGCATATTTCTAGATGTTCAATAGAAACAAGTAGCTAGCAGCCTCCATATTGGACAGTGCAGTTCTAGAATATGGGAGAGAGTGGTTACAGTAAGTAGGGTGCAACTGGTGATGGATTTTTTAAGTTCACCTGTAGATATGCAGTCTTATCTGCTCACCTACACCACCCTACAACTAAATGGACATCATTTTTTAATAGTGTGTTAAAGCTGTAGTTTGAGTGTCCCAGGTGCCTTGGTGGCTCAGTCGGTTAAGTGTCCGAATCTTGATTTCAGCCCAGGTCATGATTTCCTGGGTTGTGAGATGCTCCCCACCCCCACACTGGGCTCCATGCTCAGCAGGGAGTCTTCTTGAAGATTCTCCCTCCACCCCTCCTCCCACTCACTTGTGTGTGTGCTCTCTCCCAAAAAAATAAATTTTTTATTTTAAAAAGGTGTCTATCCAGGCTTACAAAACTACCATCATTCCCTCCTTTTGAGGTTAATGTACTCCCTACCAAAGCTTCAAATCTAACCATTAAGAATTAGCAAAAGACCTCAGCCAGTTGAAGAACCAATGATTAAAAATTAAGGAAGCTCATCACAACTTCAGCATTATGTAGCAGTCAATAAATAGTGGTTGTCACATTTATCGCAGGAACAAGCACCCAAAATTTTATGTGGATTTTCCTAGTTCTGTTATGTTAAAATAATAAGTAATTTCCAAGCAGTTGCCTGAAATCACTGCATTTGAATATTTTTGGCACTTGTTAGAAACAGCTAACCTGGATTTATGTTTCCACTTTAGATAGTGATATATTGTGTTTAAATGACTTTGAGTGGAAGAGGAAAAGCTGACATGAGAATAGAGGCTACAAAATCAGACTTCAGCCCAAGTGAAAGCACGTATTTCTTGTTACCAAGTCTTTCTGATGCATTGCTGAAAAGTTTGTTTGGTTCAACAACATGGAATGAAAAATTAATTCCTGTGAAAAAAGAGCCTTTGGAGTTGAGGTTTGGGGAAAAGCTAATTTATTTGGGTTGACTTTATTTCTATTTTCTGTGTGAATATAATGTAACATTTTCTGTGGCCTTTTTATTTAGGAATCTGTTACTTTTTAAAGATCTGAGGTCAAAATCACCTGGGAAAAAAGCTGGAAAAGCCTTCATTCTTTCTCTCCATCCTACCCCAAGGTGTTTCCTTCAGCCCATACTACTGGTACCTTATAAGTTACCTGCCCAGAATATGTTAACTAGGCCTGGCTTAGGCCTTATTTCCTGTTTAAAATGCCAGTTTATAAACGTGAGCCTAGAAACTTGAGTGGGCTAGATTCCTGACTGAGATTTTTGTGGATGACAATACCTACCCATAACTGTTCCAAATGGTACTGTGGGACCCACTAGAAGGCATATTATGATTTACAGCATCCACCTTCCAATCACCAGCACTGTATACACACATTGGTTCTCCTGAAAGCTTAATATGAATTGCCAGTATGGTCCTGAAAGGGAAAAGGAGCTGGAGAGATGGTTATGGATTGATTAATAGATCAATAGATGTGTTGTACCTGTTTATCAGCTACCAGGCTAGGCCTTTTCATTTTTGTCCTCTTATTTGATACTCATTACAGCTGTTGGGCAATTGGATATTTGCACTTTATAACTGAAATAGAATCAGAGGCTAAGTGACATCCTCTGGGTCCCGCTGCTAGTATTAATCATCCAAAATAAATTATTGGAATCTACATCCCAGCATTCCAGGTGCAGAGGATACTGTGGTGAATAAGACAAAGGTCCTTGCATTCATGGAGCTTGCACTCTACTAGGGAGAGGCAGATAATACCTTTGTAAATACAAATTAAAACTGGTTAAATGCTGGGAAGAAAATAAAAATGGTCTGATGTGATTGTGCCTAAGATGGAATAGGGTGGTTGGAGAAGACCTTACGAGGCGATGACACAAGCTGAGACCTGAATGTATAGGAAGCAGAACATTCCAGCCCCAGGAAATGAGCCCAGGTCATTATTTAGAGAGAGGAAAAAGGAGCAATGTTGAAGAGGGGGGAGAAGAAATGAGTCAGGGGCCGGTCTGTGAGGGTTTTATAGTCTAGGGAAAGAAGATGGGATTTGATCCTGAGATAGAAGCTGTTGGAGTCCCGATCACAAAAGTGAAGGGTTCTGCCTTAAAAATCTACTAAGTGGCAAAATCAGAGCTACAAAACAGATCAAACTCTAGGGCTGCTGCATGCTCCACAGAGGACTGTCCATTCCCTCCCCCTTTCCTTCCACAAGTGGAAATGCAGGGAAGCTGGGTCTACAGTACCCAGTGGAGATGGCTCTGCAGTGCTGTAAGCTTTTGACTTCTCTTTCTAGGTTTCCTTATTTTCCTAAGAAATTTGGTTTGTGAGATGCATATAAACAACAAGGTAGCTCTTTTTTTTAATTTTATTTATTTATGATAGTCACAGAGAGAGAGAGGCAGAGACACAGGCAGAGGGAGAAGCAGGCTCCATGCACCGGGAGCCCGACGTGGGATTCGAACCCGGGTCTCCAGGATCGCGCCCTGGGCCAAAGGCAGGCGCCAAACCACTGCGCCACCCAGGGATCCCGGTAGCTCTTTTTTTTTAAAAAAATATTTTATTTATTTATTCATGAGAGACACACAGAGAGAGAGGCAGAGACACAGGCAGAGGGAGAAGCAGGCTCCATGCAGGGAGCCCGACGTGGGACTCGATACCAGGTCTCCAGGATCACACCCTGGGCTGCAGGCGGCGCTAAACCACTGCGCCACCGGGGCTGCCCGCAAGGTAGCTCTTTATGTTATTTTACTGTAATCCAATTTGATTTTTCTGCCATCTATGAGAAATCCTCAGATAATGGGGACCTAATGCAACAAATAATAAGCTTCTCACTGATAACTGGGCCAGTATTGCTCTGTTTTTCTTGGCTAATAACTGTAGGAGGCGGAGTTGCCCATATAATGAGCCAAAGGGATAGCTGTTTTTAATTTTTTAAAGAGGGGATTACTAAAATCCTCATTGGATGCCTCTAGGTGACTTCTTGTCCGTGATTTTACTGATAGGTAGACTAAATTCAACAAACTCGGATGAATCTCGTAAATTTAACATACATTTGTGGATGAGCTAATATGCTATGGCATTTTATGATTGACAGTCACCCAGTTCAGTTGCCTGCATCTAGGCAGGTCTACATTCAAACCATCCTGAGAAAGAATTGGTAGCTGAAAAAAATGGTAACTCCAGATTGAATGTTTCTAGTTGTTTAGGGGATATGAGAACCTAGCCTAACCATGCAGTAGGGGTACCAACCTTGGTGTCAATGTTCCCAGTTCATCTTCTGGATTTCAGATACAAGAGCAAATGGCCAAATAAATTAGGGCCAAAGGAAAGGCAGTTAAGGACTATAGCATAGGAATCAGGACAAGGTGCATGGGAACTGGCTCTTCTGCTTGTTATGATGGCAAATACTGCTTCCCTAGTCCAGGAGATAGGTCCATGTTGCAGTCCTACCTCAACCCTCTGCTATGCCACCACTAACTGTTGGGATGGGCCTGGTGGTAATTTGATAGCCACATTCCCTCTGTATCTCCAGCCCTGAGATTTTCAGGGCTGCAGGTGAGTACACATGGAGCTGACTCATTTGCAGAGATCCTCTCAGGCTGAGCAACAAGTTTTGAGAAGAGGCCCTAGTTCAATGGGTGTGGAAATTAAGTTACTATGTTACTAAGTTATTATGACAAAGGACTCTGCAAATAGCATATTTGATATGAATCCTACTCTTGTATAAGACACTTGCCTGGGAAAGTTAACTCTAAGCTTCCCCACCCTCCCCCTGAACCTTCCCTCTATCTTTGCTCCTTCAAAAGAATCTATTCACCTGTAGATCCAATTGAATTATTAGAATTTTGTCTGGATAAGGACACATGGCCCCAGGAACTTTGTTTAAGAGGCAATATAAGGTCCAGGGCTTTAACAATAATGAGCAACAATGATTCTATTAAGCAAATAGACCATCAAAGAGGTAATTTGGAGACCTAAAGATGCAGTGAAAAGAATATAGGTTTAAGAGCCCATCAGACTTAAATTCATAACGTCTCCTACAAGCTGTGTGGTTTTAAATGATACTTCTCAGAGTCACAGTTTTCCTTTTTGCAAAGCAGGGATAATTATGCCTATTTTGTTAGAAGCTTAGAGGTAAAAAAAAAAAGAAGCTTAGAGATCACATAGGTAAATTCTCTAGCACTTCAGTGGGAGAGACATTTAAAAAAAATCTTAATTTTGGGGTGGCCTGGGTGGCTCAGTGGTTTAGCGCCGCCTTCAGCCCAGGGCCTGATCCTGGAGACCCGGGATCGAGTCCCACGTCGAGCTCCCTGCATGGAGCCTGCTTCTCCCTCTGCCTGTGTCTCTGCCTCTCTCTCTTTCTGTGTGTCTGTGTCTGTCATGAATAAATAAATAAAATCTTTAAAAAAATCTTAGTTTTGTTGACTGGATGGAACTGGAGGGAATTATGCTGAGTGAAGTAAGTCAATCGGGAAGACAGTCATTATATGGTTTCACTCATACAGGGAATATAAAAAATAGTGAAAGGGATTATAAGGGAAAGGAGAGAAAATGAATGGGAAAAATCAGGGAGGGTGACAAAACATGAGAGACTCGTAACTCTGGGAAATGAACAAGGGGTAATGGAAGGGGAGGTGGGCGTGGGAATGGGGTGACTGGGTGACAGACACTGAGGGGGACACTTGAGGGGATGAGCACTGGGTATTATACTATATGTTGGCAAATCGAGCTCCAATAAAAAATATACCAAAAAAATCTTATTTATTCATTCACGAGAGACATAGGCAGAGGGAGAAGCAGGCTCCCCACAGGGAGCCCGACATGGGACTTGATCCCGGATCCCAGGATCACACCCTGAGCCAAAAGCAGACGCTCAACCGCTGAGCCACCCAGGTGTCCCGGGAGAGACATTCTATTTAAGATATTAGTAAAAGAGGAAAGCAGTATTCCCCGGTATGGAGGAGGTGGCTGAACCATCCTCCAATGGCTGTGAAGTCTGTATCTGTATATCTGATTTTGAGACATCTAAAGGATATTGAGCATGTAATTTGGGAAACCAGCTTCAATAAATACAAGTGCATCTGAACAATGTTCTCTGGATGTCCAAGAAAGCCTACTAGGTGTGTATGAAGGAGACAGGCAGGGTGACAGACACAGTTGTTCTAGAATAAGATGTGATCTGTCCATTGGGAAACAGTTTAAAAAAATATAAAAGCTCATGTAACAGGCCCTACTTTACCAGGTGAACTAGGATCACGCATAATTGCCTGTGAAACAACAAATCAAATCAATGGCTGAAGATTTGTTGCTATGACAACCTTATTTATTTTCTTTTTGCTCAGCATATAGCCATCCTTTAGAGGCTACAACCATAGCTAGATAGGCAAGTAATTAGACATACCAGGTGCAAAAAATACCCCAAAACAAAATAAAATCTAAACACACACACAAAAACTGTTAAGTAAGATAAATGCCAAAAGAAGGGGATCCCTGGGTGGCGCAGCGGTTTGGCGCCTGCCTTTGGCCCAGGGCGCGATCCTGGAGACCCGGGATCGAATCCCACATCGGGCTCCCGGTGCATGGAGCCTGCTTCTCCCTCTGCCTGTGTCTCTGCATCTCTCTCTCTGTGACTATCATAAATAAATAAATAAAAATTTAAAAAAATGCCAAAAGAAGCATCTTACAATGGTTCTTTCAAAACTTGCATGTGGGGGCACCTGGGTGGCTCAGTGGTTGAGCACCTGCCTTTGGCTCAGGTTGTGATTCCGGGGTCCTGGGATTGAGTTCCGCATCGAGCTCCCTGCAGGGAGCCTGCTTCTCCCTCTCCCTATGTCTCTGTCTCTCTCTGTGTCTCTCATGAATAAATAAATAAAATCTTTTTAAAAACTTGAATGTGGCTCAACAAAGATTCCACACATGCTGAGTGATGCTAAAACAAAACAAAGCCCACCTTTGATAGAGTTGAAAAATATCGAGAAGGGAAAGAAATGTGGAAAATATGTGTCTGAGGCCCAGGGAAAGCTTTTGTCAGAAACCAATGACTCTCAGAATCTTACCTAGAATTTTTCTGTTTCCCTTTCTCTTTTTTTTTAATTTTTATTTATTTATGATAGAGAGAGAGAGAGAGAGAGAGAGAGAGAGAGGCAGAGAGAGAAGCAGGCTCCATGCACCGGGAGCCCGACATGGGATTCGATCCCAGGTCTCCAGGATCACGCCCTGGGCCAAAGGCAGGCGCTAAACTGCTGCGCCACCCAGGGATCCCTGTTTCCCTTTCTCTTATAATTTGGGGTTCCTTAGGAATAGCAGCCTTCAAGTATCCCTTAGCAACATTTTAGACACTTTATCCAGCAGCCTTCTGTTTGTAATCAGCATCCCCAGGTCTGAGTTGAACTGAGATTTTTCCTTTGTTCTTCTGAAAGGAGTGAACAGACTGCAAAAAGATGGCTGAGACAATTCATCTAGAGGGAATCCCTCCTTGCATTATCCTATCCATCACAGAAAGCCCTGATGCTTTCCTCTTGCTCAGGGCTGTTCAAGGCTTCAACTGCCTGAGATAATTGCTCAGAGAAAAAAGGACTATTGAATCCTTCATTCTTCTCTAGTTAACACTGATTTTATCCAGCCGCATGGTATTGTTCCTTTATGTAAGAATTGTTTATCTTCCTATTAGAGAAGAAATTTCCTCATGGTTTTAACTATTCTCCACACCCTGACAACTCATGAATCTATATCTCTAGGCCTGAACTCTCCCTGGAACTTTAGTCTCCCAGTTGTTTGCAGGACATCTCAACCTGGATATTTTACAGGCACTTTATTTTTTTAAAGATTTTATTTATTTATTCACGAGAGACAGAGAGAGAGGCAGAGACACAAGGCAGAGGGAGAAGCAGGCTCCATGCAGGGAGTCCGATGCAGGACTTGATCCTGGGACTCCAAGATCATGCCCTGGGCCAGAGGCAAGTGCTAAACCGCTGAGCCACCCAGGGATCCCCTACAGGCACTTTAGACTTATGGAATATCCTTCCCCTATTTCAGTAGGTGGCACCATGTAGTAATTGGCGGTGGACTTGAACTGCTAGGCCTAGACAATGATTGGGCCATTTCTCAACAGAAAAGATTGTGAAGTAGGCAAGAAGCTCCTAAGAAATCTTGAGCATGATTGAGCCAGATCCTAAGGATTAATGTAAAGAGGAATAAAGATTAGAAAATCTACCTTGGCAATGTACATTTAAGTGTATGGCTGCCAAATAAAAGGTTAAGCCATCTAGAGGGAAAATACCAGGAGGCAGGAAGACTCCTGACCCGCAAGAAGAACTAAAAGAACTTTGGCATAAGAGAATGTGGTGGAAATGTGGACAAGTTGATGCTGAAAAGTACACTGGTAAGAGTTAATGAGTTTTGAGTGGTTAGGTTTCAGGGACAGTAATAAAAGTTGCAGAGTCTCAGTGCTGCACTGACAGTTGTGAAACATTGGGCCAGTTACCTGTCCTTTTGGCATCTCAGTTTCCTTATTTGTAAAATAAGGGATTTGGACTAATTTTTCCAAAATAATTAAAATTTTAGCCTTTTATTTTGAAATAATTATAAATCGACAGGAAATTGGAAAGATAATAGAGGGACTGTATGTCCTTCACCCAGTTTCCCCCATTTACTACATCTTAGGTCACTAATAGTACAATATCAAAACCAAGAAATTTGTATTGGTACATGCATGTGTAGTTCTATGCCATTTTATCACATGTAGATCCATATAACCACCACAACTATCAAGATATAGAACTATTCCATCACCCCAAAGATCTCTCTCATGCTACCAATTTATATTCACACCTGGTACCCCCACACTACCACCTGGCAATCACTAATCTCTTCTTCATCTCTATAATTTTGTTATTTAGAGAATGTTATATAAATGGAATCACACAGTATGTGACCTTGTAAAATTGGCTTTTGTCATTCAGTATAATACCCTTGAGATCCTTCCAGGTTGTTGCATGTATCTGTAGTTCATTTCTTTTTATTGCTGAGTAAGTATTCATTGTATGGATGTACCATAGTTTAACTACTCATCTATTGTAGGACATTTGGGTTGCTTTCAGATTTGGGCTTTACAAATAATGCAGTGAACAATTGTGTAGAGATTTTGTGTGACATAGGCTTTCATTTCTCAGGGATAAGTGCCCAGGAGTGTAATTGTGTCTCATGGTAAATGTATGATTAGCTGTTAAAAGAAACTGCCAACTTATTTTCTAAAGTTGCTGTACCATGTTACATTCCCATAGCAATGTATGAGAGATTTATTTTCTCCACATCCTTCCAGCTTTTGACATTGTCACCATTTATTATTTAAGCTGTTCTGATAAACCTATAATGATATCTCATTGTGATCATAGTTTGCATTTCCCTAATGCAAGCAATGTTGAACATCTTTTCATGTGATTATTTGCCATATATATATATATGATATATATATCTCCTCTTTGGTGAAATTATTCTTCATATATTTTGTCTGTTTTCTAAGTGGATTGCTTGGGTTTTTTCTGTTGAGTTTAATTTATATAGTCTGGATATCAGTCCTTTGTTAGATGCCTGGTTTGTAAATATTTTCACCCAGCATGTAACTTGTTTCATCCTATTAAGACTCTTTTGCCCAGCAAAGGTTTTTAGTTTTGATAACATCCAATTTATTTATTGATTTTTCCCCACTATGGATTGTTTTTGATGTTATGTCTAAGAAATTCCTCTCTAAGCCCTGAGTCCTACAGATTTTCTCCTGTTTTCTTCTAAAAGTGTTACAGTTTTACATTTAAGTGTATGATCCATTTTGAGTTTTTTCCTTTTTGCTTATAAATATCCAATCATTCCAACACTATTTTCCAAAAGATTATAACTTCTCCCTTAAATTGCTTTTGTACTTTTATAAAAAATCAGTTGATTATACTTGCATGGGACTATGTCAAGGGTCTCTATTCTGTTCCATTGTTCTATATACCTATCTCTCTACCAATACCACAGTCTTGATTACTATAGCTATATAAGTCTTGAAATCAATTGGAGTGATTCCTCTCACTTTACTCTTCTTGTTAAAAATTGTTTCAGTTATTCTAATTCCCTTATCTTTCTGATATAACTTTTAGAATAATCTTATCCATATTTACAAAAAAAAATCTGGTTAGGACTTTGATAGGAACTGAATTAAAACTGTATCAGTTTGGGGGAAATAGACATCTTTACCATGTTGAGTCTTCCAGTCCATGAACACAGAATGTCTTTCCACTTAATTTAGATCTTTCTTGGGTTCTTTCACCAGCACTTTGGCATTGTTAGCATACAGATATAGTACATGATTGTTTAGGTATATACCTAGGTATTTCTTTTTTTTTGGTAATGATTATAAATGTTACTGTGCTTTCAACTTCAGTTTCTTCATGTTCATTGATAGTATATAGAAGTGTGTTTCATTTTTGTGTGTTGATCTTGTATAATGTAATGTTGCTTTATAAAATTTTTGTAGATTCCTTGGGATTTTCTATGTAGACAATTCTGGCATCTGCAAATAGAGACAGTTTTATTTCTTCCCTTCCAATCTGTATACATTTTATTTCTTTTCCTTAGCTTATTGCAGTGGCTATAATTTCCATTAGGATTTTAAATAAGAGTGGTGAGAATGGGCTTCTTTGCCTTGTTCCTGATCTTAGCAGGAAAACATAGTATTTTCCCATAAAGTATGACATTAGAGGGACACCTGGGTGGTTCAGTGGTTGGGGCCTGCTTTTGGCTCAGGTCTTGATCCCAGGGATCAAATCCCACATCGGGCTCCCCGTAAGGAGTCTGCATCTCCCTCTATGTCTCTGCCTCTCTCTCTGTGTCTCTCATGAATAGATAAACAAAATCTTTTTTAAAAAAGTATGACATTAGATGTAGATGTTACTCAGTTGATAAATGAGTATTAGTTTTTGTCAAATGTTTTTTCTTCTTTTTAAAGATTTTATTTATTTAATTCATGAGAGACACTGAGAGAGAGGCAGAGACAGGCAGAGGGAGAAGCAGGCTCCATGCGGGAAGCCCAATGTGGGACTCAATCCCAGGACTCTGGGATCATGCCCTGAGCCAAAGGCAGATGCTCAACCACTGAGCCACCCAGGCGTCCCTCAAATGTCTTTTCTACATCAGTTGATAGTATTATAGGATTTTTCATCTTTAACTTGCTGATATGATACATTACATTGATGGAATTTTGAATATCGAAAGTCTCACATACCTGGAATTAATCTCATCTTGGCATGATGCATAATTCTTTATACATTTTTTTATTTTTTATTTTTTTAAGATTTTATTTATTTTTCATGAGAGGCAGAGACACAGGCAGAGGGAGAAGCAGGCTCTCCACAAGGAGCCCGACGTGGGACTCGATCCTGGACCCTGGGCTCAGGCCCTGGGCCAAAGGCAGATGCTCACCCGCTGAGCCACCCAGGCATCCCTAATTCTTTATACATTAATGGTTTTGGTTCACTAATATTTTTTGAGGAATTTTGTGTCTATTCATAAGGGATATTGGTCTATAATTTTCTTTTTCTTTTCCTGTTGTATTGTCTTTGGTTTTAATGTCAGGGTAATGCTGGCCTTATAGAATCAATTGGGAAGTGTTTCTTTATCTTAAGTTTCCTGGAAGAGATTATATAAAATTGCTGTTAATTCTTCTTTGGAAGAATGTTTGGTAAAATCTTCCAGTGAATCCATATAGGCTTTTCTTTGGGGGAAGTATTAAATTAAAAATTCAATTTCTTTAGTGGTTATAGGACTATTCATGTAATATGTTTCCTCTTGGTTGAGTTCTTGTAGTTTGTGAATTTTGATGAATTTGTCCAATTTTTTCTCTCTAGTTATTAAAATTTATCAGCTGTGGGACCTTGAGCAAATAAACTCAAAGCAAACAGAGGAAAGTAAACAATAAAAGGCAGAAATCAATAAAATCGAATATAGGAAAACAATAGAGAGTATCAGTGAAACAAAAAGTTAGTTCTTTGAAAAAAATCAGTAATATTTGTAAACCTCTAATAAGACTGCATAAAAAGAAGATTCAAACCACCAATATCTGGTATCAAATAGGAGATAACATTACAGATCCTGCAGCCATTAACAAGATAATAAGAGAATACTACAAACAACTTTATAGTCATAACTTTAATAAGGAAAATCTGTTGTATTTCCTCATATTTCTACTGTTTTAATTGTACTTTCTTCTTTTCTGATGTTCCAAGATTCCTTATTTTGTCATTTCTTTACTGTTTGTAGAACTTCCTTTAGCCATTCTTTTAGGGCAACAAATTCTCTTAGTTTTCCACCATCTGAGAATGTCTTGATTTCCTCTTTGTTCCTCAAGGATATTTTTGCTGAATATACAATTCTGAGATAACAATTCTTTTCTTTCAGTACTTGAAAAAAAATTGTGACTTCTTTCTTCTCTCCTCCATGGTTTCTGAGGAGAAATCCATTATCATTCTAATTGTTTTTTTTCTGTAATTAAGGTGTCATTTCTCTTTCACTGCTTTAAGGATCTTTTTTGTCATTATTTCTTTGAATACTTTCTCAGCCACACCTTCTTTCTTTTCTTCCTCTGGTACTCTGATGACATGAATATTAAGTTTTTTTCTGTGGTAATCCCACAGTTCCCTAGGGGTGTGTTAATTTTTTTCAGTTTATTTCCTTTCTCTTGTTTATTTTTTTTTTAGTAGGCTCCATACCCAATAGGGAGCTTGAACTCACAACCCTGAGATCAAGAGTTGCATGCTCTTTAAGTTGGCAAACAAAAATAAATAAATAATTAAATAAATATTCCCACTGTGGCTGACTTCAAAAAAAAAAAAAAAAGAGTTGCATGCTCTACCTACTGAGCCAGCCAGGCACCCCCCCTTTCTCTTATTTACATGAGATAATTTATATTGGCCTCTTTTTCAAGTTCTCTTTCTTCTTCATTCTGTTGTGGAGCCTATCCACTGAATTTGTTGTTTTAATCTCAATTACTGTATTTATAGTTCCAAACTTCCATTTGGTCTCCCTTTATAGCTTCTTTTTATTTATTGAGACTTTCTAATTCTTGAATTATTTCAAGCATGTTCATAAATACTCACTGAAGCATTTTTATGATAACTGCTTTAAGCTCTGTGTCAGATAATGCTAACATCTGTGCCATCTCATTATCATCATTATTTTTTTACTCAAATTGATATTTTCTTGGGTCTGGTATGATGTTCTTGTGTCAATAATTTTTTATTGAAACCTGGACATTTTTAGTAGTATTGTAATGAAACTGTGGGGTTTTAAAAAAATCTATTTTAGCAGAACTCCTCTGACAGCATGCCAGTGGAAGAAAGGGTACACTACCTCATTACTGTCAAGTTAAGGTTCCCCACTGGGCCACTACTGACACCCCAGTGTTGAACAGCTCCTCATTACTGCTATGTGGGGGTGGGAGTTCAGGCATACCACTAGATTTCTTCTGATACTACCGGGGATGCAAGGAACATGTGTTTCTGCCTGGCTGGGGTGAAAGTCTGAGCTCCATACTTAGCCTGCTTTGACACTACCATGGTGATGAATGGGAGAGAGGTTATTTGCTACAGCATGATGAAAGTGGGAATCCAGGCTCTCCACTTTGCCTTTGCTGGCTGGGGTGGTGCTGGGACCATGGTTTTTTTCATGGTGTTTGACTGAAATAGAATGGTTATTAAGGAGAAGTTTTCTATCTTTCTAGGCTGACCCTTTCATGGTTCTTTGGCTATAGAGGGAAAGATTTTCATTGGCTTTTATGTCAGTTCCCATTGGTATGTTTGGGTTTCTGGCTTCTCCAGCACTACATTTGGGATACATAGGCAAAAAAGAAACTCACCTCAAGTGAGTCACCCCTCAGGTTCTGAGGTTCCTAGCTGGTCTGACTTATCTCCACCTTTCAGAGTCTTATTATATTTGTTTTATATATAATATTCAACATTTTTATCTGTTGTTCATAGGAGAAATAGGGAAAAATCAGTCCCAGAAATTTCAGTGGACTTTGAGGTAACTCTGAATTCCTTAAAGGAGTCACAATGTATTCTGTGTGTATTACTGGATCTGAAGCTCTCCACTGTTTTAATCCTGACCTTCTTTGGATCTTTGATTTCCTTCTGGTATGACAGCCCCTAATTATATTGACCAATGATTGTGAAGAAAGAACTTAGTTGACTAGAAGAAGATTTAAGGTAAGCTTGTTTGTAGCCCCTGTGCTCTGTCAACATAATATTTAAAGTACTCCTGGAGTTCACTAGTTATAACTATTTACAGAGCTAATGAACTAGAACTAGCTTTGCCTAGAACTTGACTTTCCCTGAAAGTGGCTGTCCTTGCCTTCCAGGCCTAGCCTGGTTGACAGATGAGTCCTAACCTTGGAGGGACCTGGCTTGGATTCTTGAAGCTGTTCAGCATTCAGGAAGGTGTCCTGGCTTAGGTGAGGACTTATTGGGATCAGGAAATTTAGAGCCTACCAAACAATGTGGTACCAAGTGGTGGGGGCTGCTAGATGACTAAGCTCCCTTGCAGATAAAAGGAATATCTTACCTGGGGGCAGGGAAGATGAAGAGGAAGGTAATGGCCATGATTACTGAGAGGCATATACAGAACAAATCCACCTCACTGAGGTGTGTGGGCAGAAGTTTAGGAATGTTCTCCACTTTTCCTTTCCACAGGTGCTGCCTTAGGAGCTTCTCTACCTTTAATTGCATGGTATTTGCTACTTTTTCCCATCCCCTCTCTGAGGCTTAGCAAAGCACTGGAAGTCTAAAAAAGAGGGGCACTTTGAACTAGCAATGTTGACCACTTAGACACACAAATCCTTTCCCATAAAAGCAGGGCCCCCCAGGAACTGTTCTCTCCCCATTTAATAACCAAACCTGACAAAGGGTCCTTTTGGGTCTATGAGCATTAAACAAAGCCTTGGAAATTAGCCCTCAGTGTTGATAATTCTATTGAATAATAAGAGGACAGAGGGAGGAAGACACAGGAGAGTTCATTTTGGAGTTTTACCTCCATTTTGAGGCACAGAGGAACCCAGAAGACAATGTTGTGTATTCCCAGGGAAAGGCAGATTAGAGACTCCTAATTACTCTTCCATACTCCCCTCTTCATCCCTCTCTTTCCATAGGAGAGGCTGGGGTGGGTGAGTGGGGGCTGCACAAGGACTCTGGCTCAGCTTCTGCAGCCTTCATGCCTC
The DNA here is from genome assembly GCF_905146905.1 of Nyctereutes procyonoides. NCBI lineage: Eukaryota > Metazoa > Chordata > Mammalia > Carnivora > Canidae > Nyctereutes > Nyctereutes procyonoides. Next base: position 56,752,993 of record NW_026575125.1, on the reverse strand, counting down.
CATCTTGAGGCTATGGTGCCACTCACTGTCCAGAGTTTTCCTTGGGGGGCAGAGTGGGCCTGGGGGCAGCAGGTACTGTCTCCAGGAGCAGCAAGCAGACTTTCTGAGAAGTCCTGGGAAAAGACAGTCACTTACTTCCCAACTTTGTGTAAGGAAGTGTGGAAAGAGTCTTGGAGAAGGGGTTTGAAAACTGGCACTTAGTTCCCGTCTGGACTTCACTTTCTCCCCATAAGAACATCCATCTCATTCTCTCAGGATTAAGGGTTTAATCCAACCCAGAGGTTGGATTAAATGTGATGAGGGCTATGGGAGCATCTGTGAACTGTAAATTGCCCACCCAAAGGTACGGGCACCCTGTTGTCCTTGAAGGGAGCCTCTGTGTTCAGATGTGCTGGGGAAAGACCTTTGTGTTCATGGAGCTAAAGGTTGAAGGACATGGGTCCCTGTTGGGTGGGGAGGCAACAGGACGAATGAGGAGGCAAGTAGCTGAAAGTTTTCCCTGACAGGAGGAAAGTCTGGTCTTTGCAAGGCTTTGGGGTGGATGGAACTGCAGGGCTTGGTGTCCCAGAAGACTCCGCCCGAGAGGAGAAAGAGTGTATGTGGGTGTCTGTGAGAGAGAAGTGGAGGTGGTTACCCTGGCCCTCCCCTTCATTCCCACTCAGGCAAGTGGCTGAATGAAGCAAGTTGGTGGAGAGTAGGGCAGAGGAGTGTTGGATGGAGAGCAAATTCAAGAGGGGGTCTTAGAGTCCATCTGGTCCTTCCTGGGTCTCCGTTCAGGTTTGAAGGAGGTTTCTCAAGCCAAGGAAATCCTGATAGCTAGTTCACCTGTGTGAACCTAGGGCAACTGGTGTGGGTTCATTTTCACCCTGTGTGGTACCCAGGGACTGTGTGGTGAGGAAGCCTACTTGAGCTGGGAGCTCCCTCCAGCATGTTTGGCCACCCCTCCCCAGGAGTTCTAGGACAACTATTACAGGGGACTCATGGGATTGAGGGATGGGCTGTTTCTTTGGAAGGAGCAGCCCCATTGTGCTGACTTGTGTGGAGGAGGTGGTCTCCCAGGCCTGGAAGGAAGGAGGTTGGAGTGGAATGGGGAAAAGGATGGCTGCTCTGGACCAAGAAGGCAATTCCCACCCCCAACCCCTTCATCTCTGAGAGCCCCTTGCCTAGAATCACTTAGATCCTTCACTAGCTGCAAACCAATTCGGCCCTTGGAGCCTTGGGGCCAGATCAGGTACAGGGAAGAGAGAAGAGGGCCACTGGCAAGAAGGGGTTGTCGCTCATCCAGCCTGGATCACCCCCAGGGCTCTGGACCAAGTGTTAGGTGGGGGCGGCAATGCTGCAGTCCCTGGTGGTGGTGACATGGGCAGGGCAGTAGGGGTGGGGGATGGAGGAGGAGCTGAGCCCAAGACCTATGACAGTTGCAGTGTATTCATCTGGCTCCCCAGACAGTTGACAGGGCCTGGGGCTGGTTTCTCCTGGCTTCCTTCCCACCCCCTTGCCCTGGGCCGTCCTGATTCTCATCTGAGTGGCAGGGTCAGATATATCTCAGTGGTGTGTGTCTCCTGGGTTCTTACCCTTCCCAGACATGGAAGTGGATGGAGGGCCATAGAGGCACAGGAACCATGCCTTTCCCCACCCAAGGTGACCAGAGGCCAGTGGCAGAACCAAGAGATGCTGCAGCTAGGGCCCCAGGGACCCCAGCCCCATCTCCATCCCCAGGCACTCCCGGAGTGTGAGCATGAGGTAGATGTGGACACCTGGTGAGAAGTGGTACTGATTAGCACCCCCATCCATGGATCCCAGGGCCCAGTCATTGCAAGGGCAGTGTAGGGTGGGTGTGCAGTGGAACAAGGGTAGCGGTCTCCTGCCTCTAGCCTTCCATCCCTGGAGCAGGTAGGCCTGTGGAGCAAGGAGGCTGTGGGCTGGGGTTGCTTGACAGGTGCTGTCGGTCCAACGCTTCCTACTGGCTAGGCAAGAGCACTGCTGGGCTCAGCTCTGGCACTTGTTAGATGTGAGCAATGGGCTAATTTTATCCAGCTGGGCTCTGCTCAGCAGGAAACCAATGCTGTAGAGTACATAGTTCTTCCAGGTGGCTTTGGCTAGGGGGAGGTCAGTCGCCAGTGAGGAGGTGGAAATGCTGGGGCCTTGGTATTGGAAGGGCCCTGGTGGTTCCTGTCTGGTCTCAAAGGCTCTGAGGTCAGTAAACTCTGAGCTGCTGGGATCCAGGAGAAAAAAGTATCTCAGAAAAAAAAATAGTACAAATTCTTTCTTGTTTTTTTTTCTCTTTGTTTTCTCCACCTCTGCTTCTTTCATTCTGAAATCCCCGAGTTCTAGCAAAGTGCCTGACACATAGCAGGTCCCTAGAAAATAGTTTTTTGACTTGAAAATCAGCCATGGACCTCTGCTTCTGGTGACCACTAGGGAGAGCTGAAAGGCAGGAATTGAGGGCCTTCTAAAGCAAAACCTCCTAAATCCCTGTAAGACTTAGGTATCTAATCCCTTTCTTTGTGCCTCTGGAGTCTCCTGTATATTTCAGCTCATTAAAATTTCAGAACTTCCTTCAAGGGTTCTAGTTCAAACCAGCACCCACTCTATCTAGGCACCAGCTGTCAGACATCAGGGATTTCCTGGGGGCATCTGTTATTCCTTTCAGGGGGCCTACTCTGCTGCTGTGGAGAAGTGGAGAGGAGCTGCTGGCTCCTTCTTCAGACATGAAAAGGCCCTGGAGGAGAGCTTGTGATCATAAAAAGTATGGGATTCCATGGCTTTGAAATCTAATGCTCTAAGTGATCAAACACAGACTGGGGTTTTGGGGCTACTAGAGGAGGGACTGAAGGGGCAGCGGAACTTGTGTGGGAGGGCCTAGAGCTAGGCGCAAGGCAGAGTAATTAGTCTCCTTGGGAGGAGACAAGGAGGCTGGCAGCCTGAGGCTTTCTGTACTGAGTCAGGGGAGAAATGACAGTCACCAAGAGCAGAGTAGTAAACCCTCTCTTAGAGAAAACCAGCCCCCTCTCTTTACCCCTCCCGTGTTCAGTATATGACCACAGAGAGATGGACTTTATTTGTACCTTTTGGTTTCCTGGGGGTCAAGAGCAGTAGGTGGGTCCAGCATTCCAAGGCCAAGGCTGCATGAAAGTCTGGAGTGCTTGGAAAGCAAGAACACCAGAAGTATGTATGTCCTCATCTGTAAAATAAGGGGTTTGGACTGGCCCAAAATTTCATGTCTTGGCATGCTCTGTCACTGATGAACTATGTGAACCTGCTCAGTCCCTTGCTTTCTCTAGGCCTCAGTTTCCCCATTTAAATTCAATGCAGAGAAAAAAATAAATAAATAAATAAATTCAATGCAGAGGATGGACAAAGGTACTCTCAGCTTTGTCATTTGTTGTAGGTCTCTCTTCTTCATCACCCTCAATTCCAGGGTCTGTTGCTGTCTGGCTGTTACCCAGCTATACCAGTCCCTTCACATTCTCCCATAGATAACAAGGGAGAGAATTAAAATGGATTGTTGCTAAGGTCTTTGTCCATTCTCAACATGGCATGTATATAGCAAGGTGGTAGCCTTGGTAAGGCCTCCACTTGGCTTCAGCTACTGTGTTCCCATCTTGTAAAGTGACTACTTTTCCACTTCAGGGCTCCCTAAAAATCTAATCCTGAATAGTCCACCCATCTCCAAGCCCCTTTTATATATAGCTCCTTTTCCAATTTCTGCTCTCACAGAGAGTAAAGACCCTGGCCGAAATTTTATTTGAAATGAGATTTCAGTTTTGAAGCCAAACTTCCCACTGTTAACTAGATTAAAACTATTTTACCCTATAGGCAACACACACATACCAAATGTAGATTTTTAGATCTGTTTATTTTGTTCCAAACCTTTTGAGGATTTAAATGTCTCAGATCTCAAGCTCCCAAATTTTGTTCGTTCTCCTAGATTTAACTGTGGTGCATTAGAGGCTGCATCATACCCTAAATATTAATACTGAGCTGCGTTCACCAACCAACATTCTCTCCAAAAGCACACAAGCTCACACATGTACATGCACATATGTGGAAGAAATAAACTGACACCCCAACTATGTTATGTGATAACTGATAGGGCAGATTTGGGACCTGTGAATGTCTTTCCTTCATCTGGAGAGAAGTGGTTGGCAGCCTGATTTTTAAGAGCTATCTTCACCTTGAGCAACAAAGGAGGCCCTGGAACACTGCCCTCCTATGACTTGGTGGGGAGGGACAGGAGAAATGGGAGCAGGGGCTTTGTTGCTCCAATATTTTCAATGGTCTCTCCTTGGAGTTACAAGGCTCCTGGGGCCCAGCTTCTCCTGTCCCATGCTATTTGAGCCAGGAGGATAATTAGGCCCCTTACTACCCACAGGGCTAAGAGCCAGTGAGTTTTCCTTTGGGAAGTTGATAAAAGCAGGACTTTGGCCTTGAATGAGGCCATCATAGGCCAACCATGCCCCAGCTGCCTGTTTGTAGTGGAAAATGTTATGGTTAGGGACCACTATTTTCTTTGGAGCCCCTCATAGGGAACCTCATCCTCCTGACCCTGGATGCTCTGAGTTAGGGTGGCAAGTCACTGTTAGCTCCAAGTAACAACCAAGGATGCCTGATAAGAAGGTGCTAAAAAAATTAGGGTAACAGGAGCACAACAGACAAAGGCCCAGAATAGAGAGAAAGAAATACAAAGAGACCAAGTAAGGAGAGAGACTGAGTTCCTAAGGAGGTGAGTTGAGCTAAGTTGGACACAGCCTGGCTGGAAATGCTCTTCAGCAAGAGTGTTGCCCAAAATCTGAACATAGGTAAGCATCTGGCACCTATTTCAGAGGGATTAAGATGGTCCACAGTCTACCTTTCCTGGCACCTTTAATGTCCAGAGTGGCTCAGGATGCCCAGCATGGGAGACATACTGGGTGGTAAAGGTTAAGATTTCCTCTTTCTAAAAGAAACTGTTAAATCCTACATGCAGCTACCACTTCTACCTTTTGGGGATCCAGGTAGGGAATGGGATTTTCCCTAAAACAGTCCCTTTCCTGCCCTGCCCCCAGGTGGAAAGATTAACCTATCATGACTAATGAGAAATGGAGGAGTTGGTCCTTTGCCAGGTCAATAACTATTGCCCCTGCCCCAACCATGCCCTTCCCCATCATCAGTAGCTCCTCTGCCTGCTGAGATGAAAGGAATTTATTCGCATTTTGACAGGTGAATACACAGATGGGGAGCTGGAAGTGCCTGTAGGTTAATGCACTGGCCTGGGAAATCTGTAAAAATCAGTGAGTGGAACCTTATGGTATTTAAGGCCCCTTCCCTATGTGATATTTTATTCTTCCAGTTTATAACTATAGCAGCTTGAGCCAAAAAGTGAGATGTAAAGCTCAGCCTGAGATGAGTGGAATTGATGATAATATTAGGGGTGGGCTGGGCTAAGGTGAGGCTGATTGGCCCAAGCTCTAGGTCCCTCTGTCTTCAAGCACCCATACATCCGTGACAATCTTAAAAAGAAATAGAGGGGGAAGAGAAGGAAGAAGAAGGAGTAAAGGAAAAAAAATGAAGAAAGGAAGAAGGAGGCAGATTGTTAACCAACTGTATGATGGGGAGACTATTTGTACATTTGTAAAGTAATGTCACCCACAGCTCTTGGGAAGCCACAGCCCTCAGAAGCTCTGAGACTAAACAAGTCTCCTTGTCTGATTTTACCTCTCTGCTCTTTCTCTGCCCCGTTACCAATGGCTCCCAAGGACAGATGGCAAGGAACTCCTGAGCACACAGAGGCTTGGGTCTTCCCACCAGACTCCTAGGGACACAATAGCACCTTTGGAAGTTGCTTTTAGTGGGTAACTAGCAAGCTGGGGCCAGTAGGTACCATCTCCAGGTGTTAGAAAGTATGTGGAGATGTTCCAAAGGCCAGGGAGATCCCAAGCTTTCCTAGATCCTGAGAGAAGGACCCTGGCAAGTTTAAAGGCATTCACAGGGAGAATTTGGTTAATGAGTTTAACAGGAGCTTTGGCTCGAAGGGGCTGGTCAGGTGGCTGAACTGTTGTGTGTGCATGTTTGAGAACAAGTGTGCTGATGGCAAAAATGTAAATGCTGAGCAGAGTGGGGTGAAGGGAAAGGGTTGGGGAGGAGCACACAATGCAAGTAAAATGCATTAGATTGGTTCCTCAGGGATGGGGGAACCCGGCAGCAGCTCCCCATTGGGGTCTGCATCAAGGGCCAACATCTTATCCTTGCTGGAATCCCTTTGCTCTTTCTTGAACATCCTTTGATGCATCAGAGGGACGAAGAAGAGGATTATAGCCCCAATGATGGGGGGCACACCAGCAAAGTAGAAGGCCACATGGTAGTCTCCAAAACAGTTGCGGAGTAGGCCTGAAACAGTCAAGAAAGACAAGTCAAGTTCAGCTTTGCTCTCCTGCCCAAAGGTGCTCTCTGCCTCATTTAGGGACCATAACAATGCCCATCCAGAGAACCTTGGCCTGCACTACCTTGACCCAAATGCCCCTTCAGTTCAAACATTCCTAATGTAAAAAATAAAACCTCGGTTACAAAGTCAGGTGGCTCCTCCCTGAGATAATGGGGCTGCAGGCCCTTGAGGTTAATGCCTATTATGAAAGAGGCTAATGAAGCTTCTCTTAAAATTGTCCATTTTTTACTTTCATGAAGCTACAGCTTAACTTCTAGTCACTCCTAGGTATGGAGTTAGGAGGGAACCCAGTTTAAAAGAGTTCCACAGAAGATGGCCAGGTCTTGCCTTGATTCCTAGTGATATATACCCTCCAACTCCCAACTTAGACTAAAGTGTTCTTGTGGAACAACTCAGCTAAGTTCCTATTTCCTCTTTCTCTGAAATTCCCTCTCTCTGAAGTTTCCATTCACCCTAAGAGAAGGCTATATGTGTATTTTTCATCCCAGTTACAGATATGGTTGGCTCCTTTGGGTTCCTATAAGTTGCCAATACCATGAATATGGCTGGCGTGGTATGCAAGAACTCCCCTGCTTGCCTTCAGAAGCTAATGTGGGGTACCTCATAGGAAAAATGAGCCCAGAAATACTACTGAGGAAAGGAAAATAAGCCTTTGGGCTGCTTAGATGGTAAGCGAAATGGAAAAACAGGTGGATTCTGGGCTCCACCTCTGGGATCAGAGACTGGATAGAGGCTCCCCTTCCCTAGTGAACAGTGTGGCTGTTGCACAAGGGCCTGGGTGGAATCTTTTGTCACTATCACACAGCATTACATGCCCTTACAATGCCTTACACAGAATCGGCGTTCAAGGGATATTTGTTGAGTTAGTCCAGTTGGCCAGCCTAGAGATATGAATCAATATTTGCAATAAATTCTAAAGAAAAGAAATGGAGTTCTCTTTTCATTGTTTTTTCTTGTTTCCCATGTTCCCTGGGGTATCAACAATGCTCTTCTTGGAGAGTGGAGAAGGAAACTGAGAGTATTGAAAGACTGCAAGCCAAGATTTTGCCTGCTACCTGCTGGAAGTAAGCCTCACTGGCCCAGTCCTAGGATTTGACTTTAATCAAATCTCTTCTACAGGCTCAGTTCAGAAGCCAATAGAGAAGAAGGGGGGGGTGTCTCTAAGTCTTAATAAAGCTAAGGTTCACTTTCTCTTCTCTTTCTGCACAACTACCTTGCAAATAATTACCTTTATAAAGAGATAGATAGAGGAGAGAGAGAGAGAGAGAGAGAGAGAGAGAGAGAGAGAGAGAGATACTGGACCAACAGAAAGATCAAGAAGATAAAACTCATTTCTTTATCCTCCTGGAATCAGCTAGGCTGTCTAAAATAAAACCCCACGGAAACAGCCATGAAAAGCCCATTCTCAAAAAAATGAATCCATGCATGTATACTATATTTAGCCTCTTCCATCAATAGTGGTAAAGGGTTTCACGCACTCTAACAAGGCTGCTTAAATAGAGAATAAGAGTGAAAGGGACTTCAAGCCAAGGTGCTCGGGATTGCTAGGGCCCAGGTAAGACAGGACTCCCCCACTCATGCCCTCCCTGTAATATCAGCCTCACCTGCAATGGGGGGCCCAGCAATCATCGGCAGGGCCATCATGCCAAGGAGGTAGCCAATTGCCTGTGAGGCCTGCATTGGGCCCACCAGCTCAAATGCGATGGGGGCCATGATGGTGATGAAGAAGCCATCACAAAGGCCCAGGAAGAGGCAGACAACGATGAGGCCCCCAAAGCCCCGGCACAGGGGAATCATCATAGACATCAGGCCCAGGAGCAGGAAGGAGATGACCTACAGGAGCAAAGGCCTTAGGTCATGTTGTGCTTGTCAGTCAAGACCACATAGCAAATCATATCTCCTTTCTTAGATTTTCATTTCTACCATCTATAAACTGGGATGGAGGTGTCAACAGAGAGAGAGAGAGAGAGAGAGAGAGAGAGAGAGAGAGAGAGCAGTTAGGCTATCCGGTTACTTAGGCCCCTTCTAAGTCCTGCACTGAAGGATTCAAGATTTTTAAGATAGCCCCTGTTTAACAGTGATTCCATCAAGATTTTTTTAAAGTTAGGGGACATAGCCCCTGTAATTAAGAAGTCGTCTTTTCAGTGGACTCCAGGCTAAAGGAAATTGCTGTTTTTCTGATCTTGTGTTTGGCTGTCCCAGGCATTAAGGTCTGGAATCAGACCATGCTGGTATTCTCAGATCCAAGTAAGATATCTTAAGAGGAAGGGAACTTGAATGATGTTCAGATGGGGGCATGAATGGAAGGCACAGCTTCCTGAAGTGAGGAAGAACCCAGTGCCTATTTATGTGCGTGGCCGCTTTTAGAAAACACCCTGTCATGACATAAACCATTGGGAAGTTCACTTGGGTTCCTTATGATTTAGGACACGGGACATGCCACCTATGTCAGATAGCATGGCTGTGGGGGTCCTCTGGACTTGGTTGGGCACCATATAAAGGTAATAAAGGGGACTTTAAGGAGAACTAAGACACTAGGAGTGGTTCTAGGGAGCCTGAAGCCAGCTCAAGGGCATTGACTAGCCACCAGGCTTTCTTGGGGATAAGCAAAATAACTTCAAATCAAAGAAACTGTCTTTCCAGGAGCTGGTTTTTTACCACTGAACAGAGAGAAGAGCAACTGGTCTTTTGATTAAGGTCATCTGCAACCTGTGTCAGTGAGCCAGACTGAAGACCTGGGGTGCAGGCAGAGAAATAAACCCCTTTCCACCCACTCTAGTCAGCAGAGCCAGGTCATCCCAGGGTCAGGGCTAAGACCTGATGTGTTTACCAAGTCCTTGATAGGATTCAGGATTTTCTAGTCTTTCACATACAGGCAAGCAAACTTACCCAGGAAGGGTAAGCCATCACATGACCACATGGATGGGGTGGGTAGGAGGGTCAAGGCTCTTTCAAGCCCTAAAGATTTTCTGTGTTATAACTGGCAGTGGATTTGTTAGGATGGTCAGTTGGTTTTTGTTTGTTTGTTTGTTTTTTGTTTTGTTTTGTTTTGTTTTTTTTTTTTTGGTCAGTTGGTTTTTAAAGAGGATAAGAAATGTCCTGGCTGAGCCATCTGAGGAAATCTCTTCATTGGATGACTTTTGAACTTTTCCAAGGCTGTTTTGGAATCTAGGAATAAGAACTCTGATATCCCAGCTTCGCCTCTAAGAGATTCATGTACAATGATAAGATAAAAACCAGACCCACCTATCAATCAAGCCATAATGGTATGGCAATTAAGAGTTAATACCATTATACAACACAAAGGACCCCATTAACTGATTTCAATCATCTCTAATTAAACCTATTGTATCTAGCTGCCCTTAACACCCTCCATGAGGCCTTGCCAAGTTTAGAAATTAAAATTCCCTCTTTGAACTGAGAATCAGACATCAAGAATTGGCCCAAAGTGAGGCTGTCCTGCAGGTTATCACCATTTCTTTCTAGCAGACTGTCCAGGGGCTTGACACCAGATATATGTACCTGTCTTTGCCAATAGTAGGAACTACAGGGTCTAGTGGATATCTCTTCAGAACCTGAAGTTGTATACACTCTTTTCCTCTCCCAGGCCTATACTTATGCATCTGACCCAGGGAGAAAGTGAGGCAAATACCTGTGATGGAGTATCTTGAGTAGCTCAAGAGAAAGAATTTTATCCATGTCTTGTGCTTTCTGCCTGAGACATTTGCCAGCAAGAAGAGTTTGAACCAAGTCACTTTCCCTTTCTAGGCCTCAGTTCCTCAATTTGTAAAATGAAGGAGTTGGACTACAATCAGTAAAGATATATTTTAGCTATAACATTCTAAGATTAGGGATCCCTGGGTGGCGCAGTGGTTTGGCGCCTGCCTTTGGCCCGGGGCGCGATCCTGGAGACTCAGGATTGAATCCCACATCGGGCTCCCGGTGCATGGAGCCTGCTTCTCCCTCTGCCTGTGTCTCTGCCTCTCTCTCTCTCTCTCTCTCTCTCTCTCTCTCTCTCTGTGACTATCATAAATAAATAAAAAAATTCTAAGATTATTTTATATTACTCTAAGTGGTAACATTAGGTCAAGTAAGACTGGAAAAGGGGAGAGAAAGTGTTGGGTGGGTAGAGGAAGTGATCAGCAGAAGCACTGGGCCCTAAGCCTAATTCTGCTTCTGACTAGTTAATGCCTCTAACTCCCTTGGAACTCCCTCTGCACAATAGAAAGCAGAAGCTGCTTGGACCCTATTTCTCTCCTAGGGACTGTGGTGAGAAATGAGCTATATGGCTAGGCAAGGGCTGCTCCTTTTCCTCAAGATAAAGTCCTGGCCCAGTGCTAGTTTACCCTGATTTCTAGCACCATTAGCATCTTGGAGCAGCTGATAATGACAGGGAAGACTAGAGGGGTGGCATATGGAAGAGGCTGAAAAAGCCACACATTCTCCTATGCAAAAAGCTACACAGATAAGGCATTTACTGATATTTTCACAGGAATCCAAAATTTCATAACTGGTTTATCTCAATCACAGTCTTTTGAGTTGACTTCAGTCAAGTCACTTATCTCTGGGACACAGCTCTGTCACCCACCACTTAGCATAAAGTGGAATATGAGAAAAGTGTTACATATCAATTCAATTTTACCATGAGTCTTTCCCTCAATTTCTGTGTAATGAGAAGTTGGATTGGATGAGCCATAAGGGCACCCCTAGCCCTGACAAAGCAGATTCACCAGCTTTTGCAAATTTAGACTGAAACACAACAGAAAACTGTAATCATATTCTTGTTTAAGACATCTAAGAGTATTTAAGAGAACACTTGGGGCTGTCAGAAAACAGAGAAATGCGTTCTATGTCAGGGCCCCTTGAAATTGCTTTTAAGGCTTTACCAGGAGACTCAGAACTCAGCCACTTTTTTAATGGATTATTTGTGGCCACATGTTTTGAGGGGCTGCTGTTTCCCCTTCACAGGGTTCCACATTCATGTACCTTCTGGTTAACCCAGCTGCAGGAACAAGAAGCATCAACAAGGTCAAAAAGGCAATACTGCTGCCAGGTAAACAAAGACAGATAGCTCTAACAGTAGTCTCAAGCCAGATCAGAGTTCAATTCACACAGAAAGTGGCCTCTCTAACATCTAGATGGCTACTCTCCACAATATGAGGGACTGTGTTACTGTCCAAAGGATTAAAATCTTGCATGGTTATAACATTTTTTACTTCCCAAACCCTGGTCATGCCTATCAAAAGAAATTTTGTTCCTCACCTGTGAGGTGAGATAAGAAAGGCAAGAATTATTCTTATTGCACAAATGAGGAAAGTGAGTCCCATAGAGGGGAAGTAGGGTTGTGTTTTCTGGCACTTTTTTTTTCTGTCAATCAGGAAGATAGCATTTGAGAGCCAATGCTTGGTACAAGTAACTCTGGAAGTATAAGAAGTAAATGACTTGAACCTGGACTTAAAGGAGAGAAATACTGGGCCACACAGTACTACCGATGCCCAAGGCCTTCCAAGAGAGTATGATGAGGCAAGGAAATCAATTCTCAATGGGGACAGCATCTAACTCCTGGCCTCAGTTTCCCTATTTCATATGGAAGAGCCATTATTAATAAATGCTTTCTCTAAAAGTGTTCTTAGTTCCATTTACACACTACTCTCATTGGATTCTCACTCCATCTTGATGAAGGAGGCAGTACAAGGATGATTGTCTTCGGTTGAAAGCAAGGGAAACTGAAGCTCAGAGAATTTGATTGACTTTCCCATGTTGAACAACAAGTTCATGTCAAAGGTGGGGCCCAGGGAATGGCAATGACACAACCTACCATTCTATCTCAAAGGCTGGAGGTAACCTAACATCTGTGTCAGGACATTCCTCCCCACACCACTGTGGTCAGGGCAAGGTGGTCACACTTACCTGCAAGTAGATCTTCTTAAGTCCAGGAATGGAGTCACTGACACGGCCTGACACAAGGCGCCCAAGGCCTGAGGTAGCCCCAATACACACCAAGAGCACCCAGGTCTGCTTAATTTCCAAGAATTCCTCTTCCACATACTTCATCTGAAAAGCATAGCACCAGGACCCCAGGGACAGGAGGAAGAAAAGGAGCTGACTGGTTAACAGTTGGCATATCCAAAACCCTCTACTGCTTACTTTCCTTGACCATGGCAAGAGCTCCCTCCCCTGCAACCCCCTACTTTGTAGCCTTAGAACCAGTACAAGCTTTCTGGCTGCTTCTAATTGCTAAAAAGGCTTCATATGCCTTGATTTTTTGGATTCTGGGCTTCTGAGCAATAGCTGAAGGGAGTGGGTATCTTCAAGCCCCTTCTAAGCCTTGGCAGGATAGAATACAGACAGCCTTAACAACCAAGAAAATACAAGGGCTCCCCTCAAATCTCCCCATTTCCTGACCCAAAATTGATAACATGGGGCAACATCAGGTCACCAGGGGAGAAGATCCACCAACCTCCATGTAACACTTCCAGAAGTGTGTTTTAAGAAATACGAGGTCTATGGAAGCTAATGACTGGACTACAACTAACAGTTCTGTGGCAGTATAATTTGGGTGGATAATGGTTAAACAAAGCTAAATAGGTTTCTTTTACTGCTGGATTTTTTGGTACCTTTAAAAGACTGCCACAATATGAAGCTAGAAAGACTATATGTTGGTTCCTGAACAAATCATTTGACCACAAAGACCAGCATTCCATAAAACACACTCTTAGGAAACTCTATCCTTGAGTCATCTGGGCCAGTCTTCTCCATCCCAGTGATGCTTATCTTCTCCTGAAAACCTGTCTATATTTATCAGTCAGGGGAAACCACAGGCATGGGCTTTTGCCTAAGGAACTCCATCGTTTTCCTGTTGAGGTCATTCTGTGTTCTTTCCCACTCTGGGTCTCTTCAAAGATTGTTTGGTCTCTTTTTCCAAAGGTCCCAGCTCTGCCCTTTCACTGTCCTCCACCCCACCCTCTGGACTTCGGGCAGGCTAAGGGCAGCTTCATGGAGGTAAAGTGGGTCCACCTCGTAGTATTCCTTACCAGGTGTACATAGGGAACGAAGTAACCAAGGGCAGCAGCAGCAATCCCGAAGGCCCAGATGCGGTAGGTACGTTGGCGGAATACTCGCATGTTGAAGTACTTTCTAAGCTGAGACAGAATGCGTTGGCACAGGGTGCGGACACCTCTCTTGTTTGGGGTATCCTGGGAACTGGGTAGGAGTGGCCGGTAGGTGAGCGAAAGCAGTGTAAGAATAAACATGAAGGTACTCAGCACCTGGAAGGTTTGGGCGAGCTTGATCTTAGCCCCCAGTGTTTTGATGAGAAGAGGAAAGGATATGGAGAAGATGCTACTCCCAGCAGACACCACACCATTGGCCAGACCCAGACGACGTTGGAAGTAGTGGCCCAGGATGACAAGGGATGGCTGAAAGGCGAAGGAACAGCCACAACCAAAGAGAATCCCATAGGTGAAATAACGCAGGCTTAGTGAGCTGTGGGAGAAACACCAAGAGCTATTCTCAGCAGCCTGACCAGAAATCCACCTGCCCTCTCCCATCACCCTCCTGAGACCTGCATACCCTCATCATTAATCCACAGCCCTACTTACCAATGACCCTCAGAACAGACAAAGAACAGGACTTTATAATCCCTACTTTGCAGATGAGGAGACAGAGGCTCAGAGAAGTAATTTACCCAATGTAGCATAACTGGGGATCAGCAAAGCTTAGACTTGACTTTAGATCTTCATGACTCTAGTTCGAATCATAGCACTCCATCAGAGAGAATTGTTTAAAAGAATGCCAGAACCAACCTATGCAATGGCTGGATAAGAGGCTATAAGGAGTAAGTCAGGGCGTTAGAACAGTTTAACCTCCTGCTCACTAGACACCGTGGGTAGGCTGGCAGCCAAAGCTTTATCCCAAGTAACAACAAAGTTCTGCAAGGAGCCAAGATCCTGGAAGGTCAAGATCCTCCATGGGACTCTACTATATTTCTTTATGCTCAGAGCCCTTCATATTTCAGAAAATGGCTGGTAGTTTCCTGAGAGACACCTCATCCCCAGCCCTACCCAAGGTCTGGCTCTCCCAAGACCCTTTATTCCAGACCCTAGATGACACCCTGGGGATCCTGAAGTAAGAAGTCCCTTTAAGTTCCAGAGCCTAGCTCCTGCTGCTGGGAATGGTATGGATTAGCCTCCCAGAGTAGCCTGGCTGCTTGATGGGAAGTGGAGCCTCAAAGAAGTTGTGAGCCTGACCAAGTAAGACAGGTTCTGGTTTAAAACTCTTGGGTTCTGCTGTGGCCATAAGCCCCTGTAACAGAAGGCAAAATGTCAGAAGAGTAAGGGCCATGGAAAAGTCAGGTTGGCCAGCTATCTGCCCTTAGACAATACTGGCACAACCTAGTGAAGAATTTTGTTTTCTTTTTGAAGCCTCCACATATTTTGCAATAGTTCTTAGCTGACCATTTAACTAATTAATACTCTCCATGGTCAGGCAGTTGCTCCCCATAGATGGACCCAGTCCTCATACAGCACAGGACTAGGCCTATGTTATAGAGATGATGTGGTGTTAGCACTCATGGTTCTAAGACAGCTATATCACCATTGTTTTTATTTGTTTTTATTTTTATTTAAGTGTTTATTTAAATTCCAGTTAGTTAACATATGGTGTAATATTACTTACAAGTGTACAATATAGTGATTCAGTACCTCCTTATAACACTCAGTGCTTATCCCAACAAGTATATTCTTTAATCCCATCACATATTTCACCAATCCCCCAGCCCACTTCTCTGGTAACCATCAATTTGTTCTCTATAGTTAAGAACCTGGGATTCCTGGATGGCTCAGTGGTTGAGCGTCTGTCTTTGGCTGAGGGTGTGATCCCAGAGTCCGGTGATCAAGTCCCACATTTGGTGCCCCATGGGGAGCCTGCTTCTCCCTCTGCCTGTGTCTCTGCCTCTCTCTATGTGTCTCTCATAAATAAATAGATAAAAATTTTAAAAAAGAATCTGTTTTATGATTAGCCTCTTTCATTTCCCGCCCCCCTCCATGTTCATGTTTTGTTTCTTAAATTTGACACATGAGTGAAATCATGTGGTATTTGTCTTTCTCTGACTGACTTATTTCACTTAGTTTAATACTCTCTAGCTCCATCCACATTGTTGCAAATGGCAATATTGCTTTTCATCTGCTTACATTCACTGGGTATGAGCAAAAGCTTTAGTTTTAAAAAGGGGGCAGCCCCGATGGCCCAGCGGTTCGGCGTTGCCTTCAGCCCGGGGTGTGATCCTGGAGACCCGGGATCAAGTCCCACGTCGGGCTCCCTCCATAGAGCCTGCTTCTCCCTCTGCTTGTATCTCTGCCTCTCTCTGTGTGTGTGTCTCTCATGAATAAGTAAATAAAATCTTTTTTAAAAGGGGGGTTGCCTCCACTTGGAACAGATAGGTAAGCCAACTGCTCCTCTTCTGTCAGATTTTTTGGGGATTGGCCTGGTCTGGGGACCTTGTCTAAGGGAAAGGGATTAGGAAGTCTAAGGAAGACCTTCAAGAGGAGGTCCAGTGGAAGCAAAGCATGGTATTTATTTCAGAGTGCTGTCTGGTAGATCTATTTCTACCAGGGTTGGGGCCTCAAGACAGGAAGCCCCTGCATAGGCTTCCCAAGGGTGCCTACACTCTATCTTATCTCATGCCAGCTAAAAAAACCTCAGAGCCCTGATTCAGACAACAGGAAGGATGACTTAGAGCTCTAGCCACAAGCAGAGCCATTTTTCCCCTGGACATAAAGCCATTCAGAAAGTTTCTTGGCTCTAAAGATGTTCTTACAGAAAAGGCAAAGGGGATGGGGAAGGGCTTTGGGGCTGGAGAACAGAATGCCTACTCCAATGTGCCTAAAGAAGAGTGCCAGAAAAAAATACATCTAAGCTCCTTCCCCTCCTGCAACTGAGCTCATGTGTACTGGAAGATAAATAGGATCCGTATGTTGCTAATTTGTTTACACTTTGCTCTGCTCAACTTTAAAAAACAGTGCTGAGACTAGAGCCACTTCTGAGGCCTAGCTCCTTCCCTCAAGGGGCCAAGCACCAGCTTGCTGAGGGCAAATGAGGCCAACCACTAGAGGGATCCTAAAAGGGTTTAGAGGGGCTGCCATAAGGAGGGTTGAGCACATTCCAAGCAGGACATGGTTTTTCCCTCCTCTGTCCCAGTTGGATGGGGTCAAGCCAGGAAATCATTATAGGCCATATCCAAGCTCTGCTGGAAGGTAGGCTGGGTAGCCAGAAATGCTCAAGTCATACAGAAAGCTGGCTCCATTTCACAGGGCCCAGTTGTGGCAGAACACAGTTACTCTCCATTGTGATGGAACTTTAGGCCTAGAGAGTATAACTGTAGTCCTTCTCTGGTGAGCCAAGATCAGAAAGCAAGTCTCTGACAAGTTAGCCATGTCCCCAGGCCAGCATTCTCATATACCAGCCCAGGCAGATTGGAAGTAGGAGGTATAATAACTTCCAAAGTGTCTTTGGCAGAAAGTCAACAGACTACTTTAGGAGTCCCATATTCCTCAGGCCATGGTGGAGGTTTTATTTCTCCCTTCCCCTGCAGACATGCTTCTGCGAGGTTGGCAGAAAGAAACCAGAGAATGAACTTATAGCCTTCTTGCCTGATTCTACCAAGTTTTGACAGTAGCACCAAACAGACCAGAGTCTGAGGTTAGTCTAGGCCTAACTGTGTAGCTGGGTGCTAGATCCAGACCTCTAGTGGAGGATGCTGCTAAACATTCTTTCTCATGCCCAATACATGATTTTTTTCTCTTTTCCAAATTATCCATATTTTGGCACCCAAAAATACCTGGAAAGGAGCCAGAAATGTTAAACAGCCTTGGGTTCAGCTGACTTCTTTTTCAACATAAGATTCCCTCAGGAATCCTGTAAGGTAGGTGTTTCACATGGATTCATTCCAGAAGCTCATTCCCAGGAAGGCAAGTTGTGTAGCATATTGGGAATATTGGCAGAGCTGGAAGAGACCTTAAAAGACCATTTGGTCTAATCCCCTCATGTTGCAGATATAGAAACTGAGGCCCAGATGGGGGAATGGTACTTATTAATTGTTTCATAGCCATTTTTGTGGCCAAAACTGGACGTAGGCCTAGCTTTATGAACTCCCAAGCTTAGGCTTCTCCCACCACTTTAGAACTCTTGGGTCCTCTTTGAAATATTGTATACCAATGTGTCCTAGAGACCCTACCTAGATGAATCCTATTAGACAATGATTCTCAGAAGCAGGGTCTTTGAGGGTCCTACATGGAAAGGGCCACAGTGGATTCTGCAATGAGAAGTGTCCCTAGCTGAAGCCCAGAAAGAAGCCAGCCTTCAGCCTTGGGCAAAGCCAGCAACTCCTAGCCTTACCTGGTGAAGGAGCTGGTATGGAGGCCTATGAAAGCGACAGCAGCCCCTGCAGTTGCTGTGATTCGGCAGCCCAAGCGATCAGTGAATATACTCACAATGGGAGAACAGAAGAAGATCATGCCCATTGAGAGGGCTCCTACCCATGCTGCAGAGAAAAGAAGCACAAAGACAACTTAGCTTAATGTGGTACCCAGTGATGCAGCTGGAATCTCAGTTCTTCTTCTCTGGCCTTTCACAGGCAACATTGCATTGGCCTCACTGCCATTCTGCTGGTCCCTAATGGTCAGAGAGGTTAGGTGCCTTTCATAACACTTGAGCAGGACAATGTGAGAACCAGGAGTTTAGTTAACAAACACACCTACTTCAGGGCTGGGGTAAGGAGCCTTTGGAGATCAAGTATATGATGGGATCTTCTAGCTAGTCCCCACATGTCTGTACTACATTTCTCAGCTACTTTGGCTGTTTGGTCTGACCATATGACTGAATTCTGACCAATAGGATGTAGTTACATAATGAGGGCCATTCATTACAGCAGTTAAACCAAAATAAACTAAAAAAAAGAAGAGTCCTCCACTACCATTTTACTGATAAAGAAACAGGTCCAGAAATGTGAAGGGACTTACCAAAGATCACACAGCAAGTTAATGGCAGAGCTGGGACTCAAACCCAACTCTTCTTATTCCTAGTCCGATAACATGTAGTTACCCACATCCCCTTCCAGGCCTAGACCATAAAAAACTCTCATGAGATTTCTGCTTTCTTGTGAGCTACAACTGCAAAGTGACCTTGTAAGCAATGTATTAAGACTGGGAGAACTGCCATCAGTTCTGTCTGGGCCCCTAGATAACTACGGGAAGTGAAGTTCCCTCTCCAATCTGGAACCCCTTCCCTGAACATTGCATTAGAAATGAAGAAACTTTTTTTAATTTAAATTCAACTAATTAACATATAGTGTATTATCAGTTTCAGGGGTAGAGTTTAGTGATTCATCAGTTGCATATAACACTCAGTGCTCAAAAAAAAAAACAACAACACTCAGTGCTCATTACATCAAGTGCCCTCCTTAATGCCCATCACCCAGATACCCTATCCTCCCACCCACTTCCCCTCCAGTAACCCTCAGTTTGTATGCAATAATTAAGAGTCTCTCAAACTTCTTATCCTATAAGCCACTGAATTTTTGAGGGCCATTCATTACAGCAGTTAAACCAACATAAACTAAAAAAAAAAAAGAAGAGTCCTCCACTACCATTTTACTGATAAAGAAACAGGACCAGAAATGTGAAGGGACTTACCAAAGATCACACAGCAAGTTAATGGCAGAGCTGGGACTCAAACCCAACTCTTCTTATTCCTAGTCCAAAGTTCATTGTATTATGTCTTCTATTGGGATGAATGAAGCTTTCCATAATTGGAGGTGTGCAAGCTGATGCTATATATAAAACAGGGGATTCAAGAATTGGGGTCAGATTTGGACTAGCCAACATTTTAGGCCCTTCCAGGCATGCTAAGCCAGATTTATAGCCTTAAGCACTGTTCTACTTAGCTTCAGGGCCAAGGAGCATGGGCATTAAGCCTTCAGGAGCTAAGGTAAATTTTATTTTGGCCACTGAAACAGTCCTGTAAAGATGCTAAAACTAAGGAGCAGGGAATTCCACAAAGTCCTCCTAGAATTGAATGAGAACACAGGGCAGATTTAGAAGCCACCCAGAGATTTCTAAGGAAAGAGGTCATGTAACCTTTATGCTGAAATCCTTCATCAGAGCCGATGTTTGGGAAATCCCTGACTCCAAACTCAAATAAGAAGAGTTTATTCTGCTTATAAGGGCTTTTAAGTGTCCATAGCAATCCTTACCAGGGAAGAAGAAATTTACTTTTTACTTAGATTCTTCCAGCCCATTTCCCTTTGCTTACCCCTCGGAAAGAAAGCTCAGTTTTTTTCTTTTCGTTTTTTTTTCCATTTTTTTCTTTGAAAACTTGTTAACAAGTTTCTTCGTGGGCCTCTTTTCTAGGCAAAATAATATTAGTTTCCTTAACGTTTTTTTAGCTTTAATTTCTAACTCAGTAATTACTTTCAGAGCTCTCCTTTGAACATGTTCCAAGTCTTCATCATCATCATTAAAAAGCATTCACTGAGGGATGCCTGGGTGGCTCAGCGGTTCAGTGCCTTTCTTTGGCTCAAGGAGTGATCCTGGAGTCCCGGGATCAAGTCCGCGTCAGACTCCCTGCATGGAGCCCGCTTCTCCCTCTGCCTGTATCTCTGCCTCTCTCTCTGTGCGTCTCTCATGAATAAATAAATAAAATATTTTTTTTAAAAAAGTATTCACTGAGTATCATCTGAGCAAGGTACCAGGCCAGCTTCTGGCTCTCTTCAATTGTGGAATCCCAAGCTGGTCAGAGGAGTGCAATCTGAGGTGGATCACAGCTACTCCACCATCTATGTCTCTTATCTTAGTGCCTAATAGATTGCTCAGATCCCCACCAGGAAGGAATCTTTGCTTTGCTGGGGCACCAACTTGAGCCCCAGCTGCTTGGCTTCAAAAAAGTACTGGCCTGGGACAGCAGGAAACCTGAACTTTCTCATCAGAGTTTTACCTCTTACCTTGCAATTTCACCTGTTATCAGCTGTGGGACCTTGAACAAGTCACACAGCACTTCTCTAACCCTCAGTTTTCTCATCTGTAAAATGGGGATTTAAAATTCCTGATGTGCCTTCCTCCAAGTTTTCTTTTAAATAATAACCAGATGTAGTAATATTTAAGAAAGTTGTATAAATACCAATAGTCACACCATATACAAAAATTAATGCAAATGGATCATAGGCTTAAATGTAAAACTTAAAACTAAAAAACTTACAGAAAAAAAGTATAGGAGAAAATCTTCCTGACTTTTATTTAGGCAAAGATTTCACAGATATTAGCAAAAAGTATGATCCATAAAAGAAAAACATTTATACATTAGACTTCATCAATATTTAAAATTTCTACCTTTCATAAAATAGTGTTATCAGAATGAAAAAGCAAGCCACAGGCTGGGACAAGTATTTACAACAAACACATGTGATAAAAGACTGGTATCCAGGACACAAGTGTTAGTTGACTCTCACAACTCAATAAGAATAAAGCAAGCAATCCAGTTTAAAACATGGGCAAAAGATTTGAACAAACATTACACACACACACACACACACACACACTATGAATGACAAGCACATGAAAAGATGCTCAATATCATTAATCATTCAAGAAATGTATATTAAAGCCACAGCGGGATACCCCTACATACCCACTAAAAAGGTTTTTAAGAAATTGCAATTCCTTCTACTGGGGAGGATGTAGAAGAACTGGAAATCTCATACGCTGCTGGTGGGAATGAAAATGGTATACCAACTTTGGAAAATAGTTTGGCAGATTCTTATAAAGTTCAACATATAATTACTACATGACTTTGAAATCCCATTCCTAGGTATTTACCCAGGATAAAGGAAAACATGTTTACACAAAAATCTATACCTAGATGTTCATATTTGCTTATTTTTTAGTTTTTGTTCTCGTTTTTAAAAATTTTATTTAAATTTTAGGTAGTTAATATACAGCGCGATATTGGTTTCTGGAGTAGAATTCATAATTCATCACTTACATACAATACCCGGTGCTCATCATAACAAGTGCCCTCCTTAATACTCATCACCCATCTAGTCCATCCCCAAACCTACCTCCCTCTGTCAACACACAGTTTGTACTCTATCATTAAAAAAAACATCCAGATGGCTAACAGACACATGAAAAGATCTTCAACATCACTTATCAAGAAAATACAAATCAAAACCATGATAAGATATCATCTTACACCTGTCAGGATGGTTAAAATTAACAACATAAGAAACAACAGGCATTGGCAAGGATGCGGAGAAAGGGGAACCCTCTTGTACCGTTGGTGGGAATGCAAACTGGTGCAGCCACTCTGGAGAACAGTATGGAGGTTCCCCAAAGTGTTTAAAAATATACCTACCCTAAGATCCAGCAATTGCACTACTATATATTGACCCAAAGGATACAAAAATACAGACTCGAAAGGACACACACACCCTGATGTTTATAGCGGCATTATCTACAATAGCCAAAAAAATGGAGAGAACCCAAGTATCCATTGACTGATGAATGGATAAAGAATATATGGTATAGGGACACCTGGGTGGCTCAGTGGTTGAGTGTCTGCCTTTGGCTCAGGGCATGATCCCGGGGTCGGGGATTGAGTCCCTCATTGGGCTCCCTGCATGGAACCTGCTTCTCCCTCTGCTTGTGTCTCTGCCTCTCTCTATGTCTCTCATGAATAAATAAATAAAATCTCTTTAAAAAGAAGATATGGTATATATACACAATGGAATATAACTCAACATCTTTCTTTACAACTGCCAAAACTTGGCAATAACTCAAATTGTACATCAACCAATAAATGGATAAGTGGGTATATATTAATACAATAGAATACAACTCTGCAATAAATAGGAACGAATTCCTGATACCAGCAAAAACTTCAACAATTCTCAAAGGCATTACACTAAGTGAAAGAAGCCAGACAGAAATGATTTTATTTATATAAAATTCTGGAAAAGGCAAAACTATGGGGACAGAAAAACAGATCAGTGGGCACCAAGAGGAGGGATGGGGGTTGGGAGAGGATTCATTCCAGGGGAGCATGAGGGAACTTTCTAGAGTGATGAAATGTTATATATTTTAATTCTAGTATGGTATTCTTTTGTCAAAATTCATATTATTGAGCATATAAAAAAAGTGAGTGTTACCATATGTAAATTATACCTCAATAAATCTGATGTTATAAAAACAAAAGGAGAGCTGGGAAGCAGAAAATGCCAATGGGAGATCTCATTTATGATGTATGTAGTATTATTCTGAAAAAATTTCCAAAAAAATAGTTCTAGTGTATTGTCAAAGAGGAAAATATTACATTCACTAAATCATCTTGCTGACATTTAATCAACTAGAACTCTTGATTATTTGGCTTTTCTGAATATTTACAATACAATGAAAACTGATGACTGGGCTTGAAAGTAGCTTTTGTGCAAAGAAAGTTTAAATTTATATTTGATATAGCATTTTATGGTTAATAACATATATCCATCATCATGGTATCACACAGAATATTTTCAGTGCCCTAACAATCCTGTACTCCACCTATTCATCCTGCCTCACCCTTCCAACATCTGGCAACCACCAATCCTTCTACTGTCTTCATAGTTTTGTCTATTCCAGAATGTTATATAGTTGGAGTCCTACAGTATATAGTCTTCAGATTGGCTTCCTTCACTTAGTAATATGCATTTCAGGTTTCTCCATGCCTTTTCATGGCTTAATAACTCATTTCTTTTTAGTGATGAATAAAATTCCATTGTGTGGAGGTACCACAGTTTCTTTATCAACTCACCTACTGCACTGGAGGACATCTTGGTTGCTTCCATATTTTGGCAATTATGAATAAAGCTGCTATAAACATTTGTGTGCAAATTTTTGTGTGGACATACATTTTTCACATATTTGGTTAAATACTAAGGAGCTCGATTATTAGATCATATTAGATCAATTTTGTAAGAAACTGCCAAACTGTCTTCCAAAGTGACTGTAACACTTTACATTCCCACTGGCAACAAGTGAGAGTTTTTGTTGCTCCACATCTTTCTGGCATTTGGTGTTGTCAGTGTTCCAGACTTTGGCCATTCTAATATGTATGTAGTAGTATTTCATTGTATTTGTAGTCTTTCCAAATTTTTTATTGTACTTGTCTTCAGGTTTCATAGCATTTTGGTCAGAAAAGCTGCATGGTATAACTTCAATCTTTTAAAATTTGTTGAGGCCTGTTTTCTGACCTAATATGTGCTCTATTCTGGAAAATAGAATGCACTTGCAAAGACTGTGTATTCTGCTCTTTTAGGATGGAATGTTCTGAATATATCTGTTAAGTCCATCTGGTCCAGTGTGTCATTCAAAGCCATTGTTTCCTTGTTGATACTGTGTTTAGATGATTTGTCCATTGATGTAAATAGGGTGTTAATTTCCCATACTATTATTATGTTACTATCAATTAGTTCCTTTATATTTGTCATTAATTTATTTTATATATTTGGGTGCTCCCATGTTGTGTGCATAAATATTTACAATTATTAGATCTTCTTTTTGGATTGCCCCTATTATGATTACATGGTGCCCTACTTTGTCTCTTATTACAGTCTTTGTTCTAAAGTCTAGTTTGTCTGATATAAGTATTGCTACTCCAGCTTTCTTTTGATATCCATTTGAATGA
This sequence comes from Nyctereutes procyonoides, assembly GCF_905146905.1. Taxonomy (NCBI): domain Eukaryota; kingdom Metazoa; phylum Chordata; class Mammalia; order Carnivora; family Canidae; genus Nyctereutes; species Nyctereutes procyonoides. The sequence continues at coordinate 56,728,857 of NW_026575125.1, read as the reverse complement.
TAAATATTTCTCCATCCCCTCACTTGTCTACAGGTATCTTTAGTTCTAATTTTATTTATTTATTTATGATAGTCACAGAGAGAGAGAGAGAGGCAGAGACATAGGCAGAGGGAGAAGCAGGCTCCATGCACCGGGAGCCCGACGTGGGATTCGATCCCGGGTCTCCAGGATCGTGCCCTGGGCCAAAGGCAGGCGCCAAACCGCTGCACCACCCAGGGATCCCGGTGTCTTTAGTTCTAAAATGAGTCTCTTGTAGGCAGCATGTGGAGGGTCTTTTAAAATTATTATTCATTCTGACACTCTGTCTTTTGACTGGAGTGTTTAGTCCATTTACATGCACAGTAATTATTGATAGATATGTATTTATTGCCATTTTATTACTTGTTTTGTAATTTTTTCCCTGAAATTTTCTCTGATCCTTTCTTGCTTTTGTCACTTTTGGTCTCTCCTTTGTGCTCAAAGCAGGGCTGGTTTAGTGGTCATGAACTCCTTTAGTTTTTATCTGGGAAACTCTTTACTTCTTCTATTTTAAATGATAGCCTTGCTGGATAGAGTATTCTTGGCTGCACATTTTTTTTTCCATTCAGTACTTATGCCATTTTCTTCTGGCTTGCCAAGTTTCTGTTGAGAAATCCCTAGCTAGCCTCAGGGGTTTCTCCTTGTAAGTTAAAACCTTCTTTTATCTTGATGCTCTTAAGATTTTTTTTCTTTATCACTATATTTTGCCAATTTAAGTACCATGTCTTCATGTTGGCCTGCTTTTGTTGATTTTGATGAGAGTTCTCCCTGCCTCCTGGGTCTAGATATCTTTTTCCTTTCCCAGATTAGAGAATTTTTCAGGTATTATTTCTTCAAATAAATTTTCTTCCCTATTTCTCTCTTTTTCTTTTGAGACTCCTGTAATACAGATATTATTACATTTAAGGGAGTCACTGAGTTGCCTAAGTCTATCCTTATGTTGCATAATTCTTCTTTCTCTCTTTTGTTCAGCTTCATTATTTTTCATTACTTTGTTTTCCAGGCCACTAACTCATTCCTCTGCTTCTTATAGCCTACTGTTCATCGCATCAAGCTTGTTTACAACCTCATTTATTGTACTCTTTATCTCAGATTGATTGTACTTTAACTCTTAACTCTGTGGCAAAGGTTTCATTGAAGTATTCTAGTCTTTTCTCAAGCCTAGGCTTGAGAAAGGATCTCTGTATCCTTATGATTGTTGCTTTAAACTCTCCATCAGGAATGTTACTTATATCTGTTTCACTTCACTCTCTGGCTGTGGCCTTTTCTTCTTTCATTCAATATGAAATTTGAATGAAGCAACAATATGATTATTGTTTTTAAATTCTCCATCAGGCATGTTACTTTTATCTGTTTCACTTAGACCTCTGGCCATGGCCTTATCTTCTTTCATTCAATTTATCATTGGATAAATTCCTCTATTTTTGCATTTTGTCTAAATCTCTGCCTTCTTTGTGTTAGAAAAGCCCATTATGCCTCCTGCTCCAGAAAGTAGTGGTCTTATGAAGAGGTCATTAATGCCAAGGGCCTGGTGCTTCAGGAAGTGTCTTTGGTGTGCTCTGTATATGCTCTGCTATTATGTTTTGACTGCTCTATCCTCAAGCCAATAATTTGCAGAGGTTCTCCTTGCCTGCTATGGGCAGTGTTTAGTCCCTGGTCTGAATGTGGCAAGTTTTAACTAGGTGTCCTCTGGTCTGCTTTATGAAATGAGACCAGACACCTCCTCCACCAGAACTGAGGCCCTGCAGAACTCTCTGGTCAGGAGATGTGGTGTGGGTAGAGGTTTGTGCTCGTCTAGGGGAGGGGCCTGCTGCACTGGGACTGAGGCAAACATGACTGAGAAGGGTAGTCCCACCAGAGCACAGGGATGGTGGAATTTTTATGCAAGTTTGGCAGGCAGTGTTAGCACTATGCTATTTCTGAAGGTGGCTCTGTGTTTAAGCTGAGGGGTGAGAGAGGGAAATGTCACCTACCAGCTCATTTGTTTCCAGAGAGGCGTCTTTTTGAATGCTGACTCTCAAGGATGACTCTGAAAAAGAGTGAATAATCTTCCCACTGTGTACACCAGGTACTCCTCAGATGCTGTTTCCACACTGTCTTTCCCCTAGTTGTCTGCCTGCCTTCTCTCTAGGAGCAGCACAGTGCCCTCAGGGCTCTATCCCAGCCAAGTCTACTGACCTTTATAACTCCAGGCTTTAAGCTCCAGGGGTTGCAAACACTCACAAAATTCAGTCCTTTTCATTTCTTTATGCCAATGGCTTTGGAGAAATGTCCTCCTTGTGCATTCTCCTGTGTGCTCTCCTCTCTCTTGCCCTTCTCTATTACCATAGCTCCCTCCCCTCTGCTGCACTCATGATCCATTTCTCCTTTAAACCACATCTCCACATTTTCTACCTTCTTCAGTGTGGCCTCTTCTCTTCTTTTAGTTATGGGTTTCTTTTTCTTTTGGTCTTCAGGTCAATTTCTGCGGTATTTAGAATAATTTGATACTTATTTAGTTGCGTTCATAGGACAATATGGGCCCTCTAGGGCCTCCTACTCCACTGTCACCTTCCTCTGAGATCTCGGTATTTTCTTTGATAAGGTTTCTCCTAAACTTTTACACATTTTTAAATGTGGTTGTTCATTTTTTTATTGTTGAGTCTTAAGAGTACTTTCTATATTTTGAGAGTACTTTTTTATATTTTGGATAACAGTCTTTTATCAGAGATATGTTTTGCAAATATTTTCTCCCAGTCTGTGACTTACTTTCTCATTCTCTTGACATTGTCTTTTGCAGAAGTTAATTTTAATGAAGTCTACCTTATCAATTATTTTCTTCATGACTGTACCTTTGGTATTGTATCTAAAAAGTCATTGCTCTACCCAAGGTCATTTAGGTTTTCTCCATTGCTATTTTCTAGGAGTTTTATAGTTTTGTGCTTTATATTTAAGTCTGTGATCCATTCTAAGTTAATTTTTTAGAATATTGTGATGTCTGTGTCTAGATTCATTTTTTGTACATGGATATCCAGTTGTTCCAGCACCATTTGTTGAAAAAACTATCTTTGTTCCATTGTATTGCATTAGCTTCCTCGTCTAAGTTTAGTTGGCTATATTTATGTGGATCTATTCCTGAGCTTTCTATTCTATTCCACTGATCTCTTTGTATATTCTCTCACCAATACCACACTGTCTTAAATATTGTTGCTTATAGTAAGTTTTGAAGTTGGGTACTGACATCGTCCAACTTTGTTCATCTCCTCTAATACTGTATTGGCTATTTGGAATCTTTTGGCTCTCCATGTAAGGTTTAGATTCAGTTGTTAGTATCCACAAAATACCTTGAATTTTGATTAGGATTGCATTGAACCTATATATCAACTTGGGAAGAACTGACATCCTGACAATATTGAGTCTTCCTATGCATGAACATGGAATATCTCTCTATTTATTTAGTTCTTTTTTAATTTCATTAATCAGAGTCTTGTAGTTTTCATCACATATGATATATATGTGTGTGTGTATACATATATATATATATATATATATATATATATATATATATATATAGTTAGTTAGTTAGTTAGTTAGTTAGATTTATACCTAAGTATTTCATTTGTGGGGTTCTAATATATAGTATTTATCTTTAAAATTTCAAGTTCTACTTGTTCCTTACTGGCATATAGGAAGGTAATTGACTTTTGTATATTAACTTTGTATCCTGCAACCTTACTATAATCACTCATTAGTTCCAGGAGTTTTTTGTTGATTCAGATTTTCTACAAAGATGATCATATCATCTGTGAATAAAAAGACCGTTTTAGAGCAGCCCAGGTGGCTCAGCAGTTTAGTGCCACCTTCATTCAACCCAGGGCATGATCCTAGAGACCCGGTCGAGTCCCACGTGGGGCTCCCTGCATGGAGCCTACTTCTCCCTCTGCCTGTGTCTCTGCCTCTTTCTCTGTGTGTGTCTCTCATGAATAAATAAATAAAATCTTTTTTTTAAAAAAGACAGTTTTATGTTTTCTTTCTTAATCTCTATACCAGTTATTTCCTTTTCTTGTATTATTACATTAACCAGAACTTTCAGGATGATGTTGAAAAGTGTGGTAAGGGGGATACCTTTGCCTTACCTGATCTTAAAGCTTCAAGTTTAGCATCATTATGTATAATGTTAGCTATAGGTTTTTTTAATACAGTTTTTTTTAAATTTATTTATTTGGGTTTCTTTTAAACTTTTAAGTTTTAAAATAATTACAGGTTCACAGGAAAGAGACAAAATAATCCAGAGAAGTTCCATGAACCCTTTACTCAGTTTCCCCAAATGGTTATATGTAACTATACTAAAATATCAAAACCATGAAATTTACATTGGTACAATATATGTGTATAGTTCTATATAGATTTATCACATGTGTAGATTCTTTTTTTAACATGTGTAGATTCTTATAACCACCAATGCAACCAAGATACAGAACTATTCCATCACCACAAATATCTCCTTTGTACTATTCCTTCACAATCATACCGAGTCCATTTACCTACTATTCCTATGCAACCATTAGTTTTCCATCTCTGTGATATTATTTTAAGTTATATAAATGGAATCATATAGACCTCTAAAAAATTGGCTTTTTTCACCCAGCATAATTCCCTGGAGATACATATTTGCAGTGAGTTTTCTGTATAGTTGGGATTTGTGGGGTTTTTTTCTATCCACTCTGCCAATCTCTGTCTTTTAAGTGATGTATTTTGACTACTTGCAATGGACACACTCATTAATATGGTAGGGTCATTTTATTTTTGTTTTCTGTTTTTCCTTCCTCTAGGTCTCTCTTTTCCTTGCCTGCCTGTAGGTTCTTTTTTTTCTTTTTTTATTTAATAAATTTATTTTTTATTGGTGCTCAATTTGCCAACATATTGAATAACACCCAGTGCTCATCCCATCAAGTGCCCCCTTCAGTGCCCGTCACCCAGACACCCCCACCCCCTGCCCACATCCCCTTCCACCACCCCTAGTTCGTTTCCCAGAGTTAGGAGTCTCTCATGTTCTGTCTCCCTTTCTGATATTTCCCACTCATTTTTCTCCTTTCCCCTTTATTCCCTTTCACCATTTTTAATATTCCCCAAATGAATGAGACCATATAATGTTTGTCCTTCTCCGATTGACTTATTTCACTCAGCATAATACCCTCCAGTTCCATCCACGTCGAAGCAAATGGTGGGTATTTGTCGTTTCTAATCTGCCTGTAGGTTCTTTAACAGTTTTTAGAATTCCATTTTTATTTATTTATACTGTTTTTGAGTGTCTCTTTTTGTATACCTTTTTAATGGTTGCTCTAGCTATTATATGTATACAACTTAACAAAGTTTGAGTGGAATGTAAGAACTAACCTCCCTTATGTGCCTTCATTTTCCCTCATTTATAATATAATTTTATATACATTTTATATACATTGATAACCACATCAGGAATCAATATAATTTTTGCTTCAAACGTTAAACTTAATTTAGATAACACAAAGGGAGAAGGAAAGTCTTTTGTATTTATCCACAATTTTACTCTTCATTATTTTCTCTCTCTTCTTAATGTTTCAACATTCCTTCTTTTATTGTCTCCTTTCTGTTTAAAGAACACCCTCTGGCCATTCATTTAGGGTAGGTATGCTGGTGGCAAATTCTTAGTGTTCCTTCATCTGAGAATATCTTGCTTTCCCCTTCATTCCTAAAGGATATTTTCATTGGATATACAATTCTGGATTGACAGGGTTTTTTTCTTTCAGCACTTTTTTTTTTATTTATGATAGTCACACAGAGAGAGAGAGAGGCAGAGACATAGGCAGAGGGAGAAGCAGGCTCCATGCACCGGGAGCCCGACGTGGGATTCGATCCAGGGTCTCCAGGATCACGCCCTGGGCCAAAGGCAGGCACCAAACCGCTGCACCACCCAGGGATCCCTCTTTCAGCACTTAAAACATGTACCAATTCTTTCTTCTGCCCCTCATGATTTCTCATCAGAAATCCACTGTCATTTGAATATTTCCCCCTTAGTTGTCATTTCTCTTTCACTTGTGTGTGTGTGTGTGTGTGTGTTTAGATTCCAGAAGTTTGATTATGATGTATTTTGGCATAAATTTCTTTGAGTTCATCCTCTTTGGGATTCACTCAGCCTCTTGATACTGTAGATTTTTGTCTTTGCCTAATTTGGGAGTTTTTCAGTTATTATTTCTTTGAGTACTTTTTCAGCTGCATCTCCTTTCTCCTCTCCATCCAGGATTCTTCCTATGACAGGAATGTTAGACCTTTGTTATAGCCCTACAGTTCCTTGAGGCTCTGTTTACCTTTTTCCAGTATTTTCTCTCTGTTGTTCAGATTTGATGATTTCTATTGTTCTATCTTTAAGTTTACTGATTCTTTCCTCTGTCCTCTTTATTCTTTCATGGAGCCTATCCAGAGAGATTCTAATAGTCACTATTTCAGTTGTTGTAGGTTTTAGTTCTAAAATGTCCATTTTGGGGGGCACCTGGGTGGATCAGTGGTTGAGCATCTGTCTTTGGCTCAGGTCATGGTCCTGGGGTCCTGGGATTGAGTCCCACATCAGGCTCCCTGCAGGGAGCCTGCTTCTCTCTCTGCCTATGTCTCTGTCTCTCTCTGTGTGTCTCTCATTAATAAATAAATAAAATCTTTAAATAAAATAAAATGTCCATTCATTTCTTCTTTGTATCTTCTATTTATTTATTGAAACAATATTTTTTCATTTGTTTCAAGTATGATTGTAATTGCTCATCAAAGTATTTTTATGATGGCTGTCCTTGTCAAATAATTCCAAAATCTGTGTCATCTTGGTGTTGATGTTAGTTGATTATATTTTCCCATTGAAGCTGAGATTTCTCTGGTCTTTGGTATGACAAGTGGTTTTCTATTCTGGACATTTTGGATATTTTAAGACTCTGAATCTTATCTAAATCTTGTGTTTTAATAAGCCTACTATGGCATTGTGCCAGTAAGACCCTGCTTCATTATTGCTGGATGGGGTATAAGAGGTGGGGGTGGAAGTCCAGGTTCCCTGCTTAGCCTCCATTGACACCTGGAAAGAATGGGTGCCTTGTTACTGCTGGGCAGGGTTGTTGTTCAAAATCCCCACTGGTCTTCTTCTGATATTTTCCTGGCTAGGAAGGGTAGGGGTTGCTTATCACTGTTTCCCACATTGCTTTAACTGTTACTATATTGAACCATGTTAAAAGTCTTACTTTCCTACTTGGCTTTCAATGACACCACCTTGGCACTTCTGCAGAAATGGGAGGAGAGTCAAAGGTTAAACTCTGGAAGGGTGAAAGTCCAGGCTCCTTCCATTGACATTATGAGGGAGGAGTGGCCTTCTTACCACCAAAAGGAAATGAAATTCTTAGCTCTTCACTCAGTTTCTTTTACTATCTCAGCATAGTGGGGCAGTTTGGGGCACCTTGTTACAACTGGGTGAATGTAGGAGTCTAGGTTTCCCACTAGGCCTTTGCTGATAAAAGTCAGATGGGGGCAGCCCGGGTAGCTTGGCGGTTTAATGCCACCTTTGGCCCAGGGCATGATCCTGGAGACCCGGGATTGAGTCCCATATCAGGTTCCCTGAATGGAACCTGCTTCTCCCTCTGCCTGTGTCTCTGCCTCTATCTCTCTCTGTGTGTCTCTCATGAATAAATAAATAAAAATGTTTTTAAAAAGTCAGATGGGATGAATTTTTTTCCCCATCGTGTTTGGCTGGAGCAGAGTGGTTATTGTCTAAAAGTTTCTTGCTATGCTGCCTCTTTCATGGTCTTTTAGCTAGAAAAATCAGGATTTTCTAGGGGCTTGTTTATTCATTGGTATTTCTGGGTTACTAACCTTTTCAGCTCTAGGTCTAAGATATATGAGGCAAAAGTAAAAAACATGTAAATCACTGCTGTGTTGTCCCTTGGGTCCTGAGGTCCCTAGCCCATCAGCTTCCTTCTCTCAACCTTTCAGTCTCTTATATTTTATATAAAATATATAAATATCCTGTATATCTTATTTGCAGTACCCAATGTTTTTAGCCATGCTTCATGGGAGGAATATAGAAAAGTACCTTGATATAGTTTTTTTTAGATTTATTTATTTATTTATTTATTTATTTATTTATTTATTTATGATAGACATAGAGAGAGAGAAAGGTAGAGACACGGGAGGAGGGAGAAGCAGGCTCCATGCTGGGAGCCCAACGTGGGACTCGATCCTGGGACTCCAGGATCGCCCTGGGCCAAAGGCAGGCACTAAACCGCTGAGCCACCCAGGGATCCCCTTGATATAGTTTTTAATGTTAAATGAATATTATAAAAAATGAAGCCACCTATATATAATATTAATTTACTTGAGAGTTATTTTTAAAAGATTTTATTTATTTATTCATGAGAGACACAGAGAGAGGCAGAGACATAGGCAGAGGGAGAAGCAGGCTCCCTGCGGGGAGCCTGATGCAGGACTCTATCCCAGGATCACGGGATCACGACCTAAGTTGAAGGCAGACACTCAACCACGCCCAGGTGCCCTATTCGACAGGTTTTTAGCATCCTCTCTGGCCTAGACACATGGCTATCTTACAAACACCGAGGTTGCTAAATAAGTGATATGTGGTCCTTGTATTCAAGGATCTCACAGAATATGGAACACTTTTTTAAAAAACAGGGCAATACAATTTATAAATCCTATGGTTCAAGACTAGAGTAAAATTTTCTATTTATAGATTTTCAGACAAGTCAGCCATTCCAAGTGACAGAAAAATTGTTATATTGAGGGAAAGAAAGGTAACCTAATAGCTAGATTAATAACTGAAAAACAACAGCATGATAGAAAGTATTTAAAAGATTGTTAGAAGTAAAGGATATCAGAGGAAATTTAGTAAGATAAAAATAATCAAGGGATGACTACATTTAAAAAAAGAAGAACCAGGGATCCCTGGGTGGTGCAGCGGTTTGGCGCCTGCCTTTGGCCCAGGGCGCTATCCTGGAGACCCGGGATCGGGTCCTGCGTCGGGCTCCCGGTGCATGGAGCCTGCTTCTCCCTCTCCCTCTGCCTGTGTCTCTGCCTCTCTCTCTCTATGTGTGACTTTCATAAATAAATAAATAATTAATTAAAAAATAAATAAAATTAAAAAAGAACCAATAATCATAATAATAATGATGATGATTATTGAATGCTATCAGTTATCCTTTACTTTCCTTGAGCTCAATTCATTTTTTGATGAATAAAAAGCATGAGTAAGCGTTTTCTAGAACTTTTGACAGTCCTTGGACTCAAAGCTAGGGAGTTTTTGTTTCCTTGTATTTCTCTTGCTCTCATATGAGGAAGACAAAGAGATTTCAGTGAAGCACCTGAAATCTGGGAGACTTGTGAAGCATGTAAAGTATAGACATACCTCATTTCTCTGTGCTTTGCTTTATTTGTTTCACTGATTTTGAGGTTTGTGTGTGTGTGTGTGTGTGTGTGTGCGTATGTGTGTTACAAATTGAAGGTTTGTGGCACCTGTTCATTAAGGAAGTCTATTGCCATGATTTTTACAACAGCATATGCTCACTTCATATCTGTGTCACATTTTGGTAATTCTTGCAATATTTCAATTTTTTAAAATTTTATTATACATGTTATGGTGATTTGTGATCAGTAATCTTTGGTGTTACTATTGTAATTGTTTTAGGACACCACAAACTGTGTCCATATAAGATGGCAAACTTAACAGATAAATGTTGTGTGTGTTCTGACTGCTCCAATAACCAACCATTTTCCATTTCTCTCCCTTTCCTCGGGCTTCTTTATTCCCTGAGATACAACTATAGTGATATTGGGCCAATTAATAATCCTACATTGGCTTCTAAGTATTTAAGTGAAACGGAGAGTCACATGTCTCTCATCTTAAAAGCTAGAAAGTAGTATGCTTAGTGAGGGAGGCATGTCAAAAGAGGAGAGGCTGAAAACTAGGCTTTTTTGCCAGCCAAGTTGTGAATGCACAGGAAACGTTATTGAAGGAAATTAAAAGCTACCCCAGTGAACACATGAATGATAAAAAGGAGAAACAACTTTATTGCTGATATGGAGAAAGTTTCAGTGGTCTGGTTAAATGATCAAACTAACCCCAACATTCCCTTAAGCCAAAGCCTAATCCATACCAAGGCCCTAACTCTCTTTAATTCTATGAAGGCTAAGAAAGGTGAGGAAGTTAGAGAAGAAAAGTTTGAAGCTGGGGAAAGTTGGTTCATGAAATTGAGGAAAATAAGTCACCTGTATAATACGAAACTGCAAGGTGAAGCACCAATGATGTGGAAGCTACAGCAAGTTATCCAGAGAATCTGAAGTAGATTGATTGAAGGTGGCTACACTAAATAGCAGATTCTCGATGTAGAAGATACAGCTTTCTATTGGAATAAAATACCACCTAGGACTTTCACAGCTAGAGAAAAGATGTCAATACCTAGCCTCAAAGCTTCAAAAGACAGGCTGACTCTCTTGTTAGGGGCTAATGTAATTGATCACCTTCAGCTGAAGCCAATACTCATTTACCATTTTGAAAATCCTAGATCCCCTAAGAATTATGCAAAATCTACTCTCCTTGTGCTCTACATGTGGAACAACTAGCCTGAATCACAGCCCATTTGTTTACAACATTGTTTACTGAATATTTTAAGCTGACTGTTGAGACTTATTGCCCAGAAAAAAAAAATCCTTTCAAAAGATTATAGTTCACTGACAATTCATCTGGTCACTTAAAAGCTCTGATAGAGATGTGCAACAAAATTAATGTGTTTTTATGCCTGCTAACACAATATTCATTCTGTAGCTCATGGATAAATGAGTAATTTTGACTTTCAAAGTCTTATTCTTTAAGATATTCATTTCATAAGGCATAGATCCCACCTACTGAGATTAATCTGATGATTCTGCACAAAGTAAATTGAAAACCTTCTGGAAATCATATAGCATTCAGGATGGCATTAAGAATATTTGTGATTGGGATCCCTGGGTGGCACAGCGGTTTGGCGCCTGCCTTTGGCCCAGGGCGCGATCCTGGAGACCCTGGATCGAATCCCACGTCGGGATCCCGGTGCATAGAGCCTGCTTCTCCCTCTGCCTATGTCTCTGCCTCTCTTTCTCTGTGTGTGTGTGTGTGTGTGTGTGACTATCATAAATAAATAAAAATTTAAAAAAAGAATATTTGTGATTCATGGGAAGAAGTAAAAATATCAACATTAACAGGAGTTTGGAAGAAGCAGATTCCAAACCTCACAGATGACGTTGAGGGATTAAAAACTAACAGTGGAGGAAGTAACTGCAGATACAGTGGAAAAAGAAAGACAAATAGAATTAGAAGTGAAGCCTAAAGATGCAACTGAACTTTTGCAATCTCATTATAAAACTTTAATGGATAAATTGCTATGGATGAGCAAAGAAAGTGGTTTCTTTTTTAAATATTTTATTCATTTATGAGAGAGAGAGAGAGAGGCAGAGACACAGGCAGAGGGAGAAGCAGGCTCCATGCAGGGAGCCCGATTCGAGACTCGATCCCAGGACTCTAGGATCACGTCCTGGGCTGAAGGCAGGCGCTAAATCGCTGAGCCACCCAGGGATCCAAGAAAGTGGTTTTCTGACATAAAATCTACTCTTGGCGAAAATGCTGTGAAGAATGTTGAAATGACAACAAAGTGCTTAGAAAATTACAAAAACTTAGTTGATAAAGCAGCAGCATGATTTGAGAGGATCGACTTCAATTTTGGAAGAAGTTCTACTGTGGGTAAAATGCTATCAAACAGCATCACATGCTTCAGAGAAATTGTTTATGAAAGGAAGAGTCAATGCAACAAAATTGATTGCTGTCCTGTTTCAAGAAATTTCCACAGCTACACAACGTTCAGCAAATACCACCCTGGCAACCATCATGAAAAGTTTGTTTATTTTTTTATTTATTTATGATAGTCACAGAGAGAGAGAGAGAGGCAGAGAGAGAAGCAGGCTCCATGCACTGGGAGCCCGATGTGGGATTCGATCCTGGGTCTCCAGGATCGCGCCCTGGGCCAAAGGCAGGCGCCAAACTGCTGCGCCACCCAGGGATCCCCCCATCATGAAAAGTTTGAATATAGCAGAGGTTGGTTAATAATGTTTAGGGAAAGATACCTTCTCTACAACATAAGTGTAACGTGAAAGCAGCAAGCATTAAAAAAAATAAAAAAAAGAAAGCAGCAAGCACTGATGTAGAAGTTACAGCAAGTTATCCAAAAGATTTGAGATAGTTAATGCATGTGGCTACACTAAACAATAGATTTTTTTAAGATTTATTTATTTATTTATTCATTCAGAGAGAGCGAGAGAGAGGCAGAGACACAGGCAGAGGGAGAAGCAGGCTCAATGCTGGAAGCCTGACGTGGGACTCAATCCCAGATCTCCAGGATCACACTCCAGGCTGCAGGGGATGCGAAACCGCTGCGCCACCGGGGCTGCCCAAACAACAGATTTTTAATGTAGGCAAAAAAGCCTTCTATTGGAAGAATATACCAATCTAGGACTTTTATAGCTAGGGTGAAGTTAATGCCTATCTTAGGAGCTTCAAAGGACAGAGTGACTCTCTTGCAGCTGGTGATTTTAAGTTGAAGCCAATGCTCATTTTCCAATCCCCAAGTCCTAGGGTCCTTAACAGTTATGCTAAATCTACTCTGCCTGTGCTCTATAAATTGAACAAAAAAGTCTAGATGATAGCACATCTGTTGACACGGTTTATTGAATATTTGACGCCCACTGTTGAGACCTACTGCTCAAAAAAAGTTTCCTTTCAAAATATTACTGCTCATTGACAATGGACCTCATCACCCAAGACTTCTGTACATTAGAGATGTACAATGAGATTAATGTTATTTTCATGTCCCCTAATGCAACATCCATTCTGAAGCCCATGGATCAAGGAGTAATTTTGACTTTTCTTATTTAGGAAATACATTTCATAAGGCTATAGCTGCCATAGACAGTGATTCCTCTGATGGATCTGGGAAAACTTAAACCTTCTGCAGGGGATTCATCATTCTATTTTTTAAAGATTTTTCTTATCTATTTATTAATAGAGACACAGAGAGAGAGGCAGAGACACAGGCAGAGGGAGAAGCGAGCTCCATGCAGGATGCCCAATGTGGGACTCGATCCTGGGTCTCCAGGATCATGCCCCGGGCCGTAGGCAGCGCTAAACCGCTGTGCCACTGGGGCTACCTGGGATCCATCGTTCTAGATGTCATTAAGTACATTAGTGATTCGTGGGAAGAGGTCAAAATACCAATGCTAACAGGTGTTCAGAAGTTGATTTCAACCCTCATGCATGACTTTGAGGAATTAAAGACTTCAGTGAAGGATTAACTGCAGATGTTCTTGAAATAGCAAGAGAACTAGAATTAGAAGTGGAACTCAAATATGTGGCTGAATTGCTGCAGTCTCATGATAAAACTTTAATGGATGACGAGTTCTTCTTTTGGATAAGCAAAAAACCCGATTCCTTAAGATGGAATCTACTCCTGGTGAAGATGCTGTGAAGACTGTTGAAATGACAACAAAGAATTTAGGATATTATATAAATTACATGTTAAAGTAGCAGCAGCATTTGAGGGGACTGACTCCAACTTTGAAAGACATTCTATTGTAGGTAAAATGCTCTCAACAGCATCTCACACTACAGAGAAATTGTGAAAGGAAGAGCCAATCAATGTGGAAAACTTCATTGTTGTCTTATTTTAAGAAATTTCCACAGTGACCCCAACCTTCAGCAACCACCATCCTGATGAATCAGCGGCCATCACCATTGAGGCAAGACCCTGCACCAGTAATACCTCACTAAAAGCTCAGATGATGGTTAGCATTTTTTAGCAATAGAGAGTTTTAAGTTAAGGTATATACATTTTTTAAACATAATGCTATTGTACCCTTAACAGACTACAGTATAGTATAAACATAACTTTTATATGTACTGAGAAACCAAAAAAAATCACTTGACTCACATTCTTGTGATAGCTGCTTTATTGTGTGGTCTGAAACCAAATCTGCTGTATCTCTGAGGCATTCCTGTAGATTTTAACAGAGTACATAAAGGGCCATCTTTCTAAACAGGCTTTGCAAAATAAGAGGTGGCACCCCACAATTTTCCATCAGGCACAGAGTATTATTTTCAACCCACTGTAAGTGTTATAAGTGCCTAATTTCTGACTAATAAACTATCTGTCCAGTAGAGCCCTAAGACTTTGAGGATGAACTATGTATAAATCCACTATCCACAGCTTTCATCCATTAGTTCCCAAGGTTCTGTTCGGCCTCAATCATTACTCTTAGGTAAGCTAAATACTTCCAGAGAGTTGGCCTCAAAAGGTCTGTACCTGAAGTAAACACAATGTCTGTATTCAGCAGGCACCCCCGCCCCCCCACCCCCGCTTTCCTCCTTTAGGCATCCACAGCCAGCTGAGTTTTTGTTGGGCCTCAGCATTATAAGAGCAGAACCCTGGCCTTTCCAGATCCATCCTGGGCCTATTGGTCCTCAAGATTCCTTATGCTCAAAGTCTTTTCACTCAAGTGCCCAATTAGTGCCCCAGATCCTTACCCAGGCCCACAGACTAATGCCTTTGATGTACTAGGATAGAACTCAAACGCAAGACCAGATTTCTCATTCCTTGGCTGCCAAAAGCCAACCTTCCTGAGCTCTCCTTTTGAACTGCAAAAGGAGGGAAGGGTACTCTGAGAGCCAAACTCTCCAAATAAATTATGGGCTTTTACAAATTAATATTGTTGTGGGGAACTAATGAAAGCTCAAATGAGGGAATGATGGAACAAAGCAATAAAGGGGCAAAGCTGGGGAAAGGGGCGGATCAGAGAAGTGAAGGGGGGCTGACATATGGGTGAGATGGCTCTATTCAAGAGCCTCTACTTCTGGGCAAGGTTCACAGTATGATGAAAGGATAGCAAATAGGATTAGAAGGTCATGTTTTGAGGCTTAGCTCTCCAACTATTGTACATAATGTTAAATGGGAAAAAGTGGCACCATGAATTACTGTCTCTGTTACCAGAAGTATTCCCCTGTTTCTGCTTCATCTCTATCCCTCTTCAGAGTCCCCAGAATATGGTAAAGAGTCTAAATTAATTTGAGACAAGTGAGGGTGGTCTTAATGGCTTGGTAGGGCATGGATACTATGTGGGATAGGTGGCAGGCAGCTCAGGATAGTGTTGATAGTACATCAGGCCAGGTGGTCAGCAAATACTAGTCAGATGACTGAAAGTACTGTAGAACACAGTTACAAGGAAGCACTTTAAGGGTCAGCTGGGGAGCTTTAGAGGGAAGAAATCAACCCCCTGGTCTTCCTTTGGTATTTAGATGGCAGAGCCTTGACCTCCATTCTTTCTGTGCCTGACTGGAGAGTGACCTCCAGCTCAGCTTCATTTATTAACTATTTCTTTAACCTTATGCAGAAACCAAAGTTAAATGCTAGGTAGCTATTTCTCGAGTTAATAGATGAAAATCTCTTGTTCACGGAAGCTAATTCCAAACCTTCTTCCATTTTCTAACAAACATTTATTTAAGAAGCTCTTTCTTCTAGCTTTCAGCTTCTTTAAACCCATTTACCTTGGTAGCTTCTCACCATCCATTCATTGTGTTTAGAATTCTACAGATTTGTAGCAAGGCTTTATTTAAAAATTTCAAAAGTGTTTTTATATTTGTCCTGGCATTTGATCATTTGATCCTGCCAGTATTTAATTTTTTTCTTCATTAGAATGTGGTGGTACTTTTCTGGGTTGGCACAGCAATACTGGAAAATATTCTTTTGTAAGCATTCAATATCTAAACAAATCCCATTTTTAACTTTCCATTCTATACTTTGCCTCAAAACATGCCAACTTTAATGGTCTATCTATTTTTGAGTATTTGAACTTACAAGTCAAATAATCACTGAAAACATAAGTTGTCTTACCCTCTTATTAAGTCATTTGGCCTCCTTCTCTCTGATGCTATTGTTTATTTACTTTCATTTTTGGAATCAGAAGATCTAGAGATCCAGTTTCTAATTTTATAGGTAGTCAGACTCAGAGAGACTAACACTTAGAAGTACCCACATCAAGTCTGAAAATTCCGTCCTTCTAACTTTTGTCCAAGTCTTTCATGGGTTGACTGGGCTCTACTTAATGGTCTATGGCCCACTGATTTGGCAACCACTGGTTTAGGACAATAGTCAGTTATCTACACTAGCAGCTAAGGTATATTATAGGTGGTTCTTGAGCCAAAACCATCAGTGCTTGGAGGAACAATGAATTGAAACAATTTCCTCAGCTCTCTCTCTGAAGAGGCTAGCCAGCACCTACAGACTCAGATTGTCATTCATCTGATAGAGGGTATGAGAAAGAGGGAGGAAGCAAAGACAGACAGATAAGAAGTAAGGAGACAAGGAGAGACACACATAGAAAACAGAAAAATTGATGGCATAGGCCTTATTAGAATTGTAGAATGTTAAAAATGAAGAGGCCCTCAAGAATCATAGAGGGGATGGGGCACCTGGTTGGCTCAGTCAGTAGAGCAAGCAACTCTTGATCATGAATTCAAGACCAATGTTGGGTATGGAGCCCACTTTAAAAAAAATCATAGAGAGGGTAATCAAGATGATTTCACTGGTGAATTTGAAACATTTGAGGATATATTTTGAGAACCATGTCAATGTTACCCAGGGCAATTTACACGTATAATGCAATCCCTATCAAAATACCATGGACTTTCTTCAGAGACTTAGAACAAATTATTTTAAGATTTGTGTGGAATCAGAAAAGACCCCAAACAGCCAGGGGAATTTTAAAAAAAGAAAACCATATCTGGGGGCATCACAATGCCAGATTTCAGGTTGTACTACAAAGCTGTGTTCATCAAGACAGTGTGGTACTGGCACAAAAACAGACACATAGATCAATGGAACAGAACAGAGAACCCAGAAGTGGACCCTGAACTTTATGCTCAACTAATATACGATAAAGGAGGAAAGACGATCCACTAGAAGAAAGACAGTCTCTTCAATAAATGGTGCTGGGAAAATTGGACATCCACATGCAGAAGAATGAAACTGGACCACTCTCTTGCACCATACACAAAGATAAACTCAAAATAGATGAAAGATCTAAATGTGAGACAAGATTCCATCAAAATCCCAGAGAAGAACTCAGGCAACACCCTTTTTTAACTTGGCCACAGTAACCGGAGAAGGACAAACAGTGTATGTTCTCATTCATTTGGGGAATATGAATAATAGCGAAAGGGAATATAAGGGAAGGGAGAAGAAATGTGTGAGAAATATCAGAAAGGGAGACAGAACATAGAGACTCCTAACTCTGGGAAATGAACTGGGGGTGGTGGAGGGGGAGGAGGGTGGGGGGTGGGGGTGAATGGGTGACGGGCACTGAGGGGTACACTTGACGGGATGAGCACTGGGTGTTATTCTGTATGTTGGTAAATTGAACACCAATAAAAATTAATTTATAAAAAAAAAGAAACATTTGAGGAAACAGTAATGCCAATTCTACACAAACCCTTAAAAATAATAGAAGACAAAACACTTTCCAATTCATTCTATGAGTAGTATTAGTATTACCTGATACAAGAATCAGATAAAGACATCACAAGAAAACTACAGATGAATGTCCCTCATATAGTTGCAGAGCCCTTAACAACATTTTAACAAATTGAATCTGACAACATGTAGAAAGGATAAAACATGATCAAGTTGTATCTATCTCAGAAATATAAGATTACTTCACATCTAAAAATTAATCAATGCAGTATGCCATTATAACAAGACTATAATTATCTCAATAGATGCAGAAAAAAAAACATTTGACAAAATTAAATATTCATTCAATATAAAAGCTCTCAGCAAACCAGTAATAAAATGGGACTTTCTCAAACTGATAAAGAGCAACTATAGAAAACCTATATCTAACATCATATTAATTAGTGAAAAACTAAAATCTTCTACCTTAAGATTAGGAACTAGGCAAAGTTGTCTGCTACTTATATTTAACATTGTACTGGAGGTTCTCATCAGTGCAGTATGACAAGAAGAAGAAATAGAAAACATACAAATTAGAAATAAGTAAAACTACCTCTATTTATAGACAACATGATTGTCTATCTAGAAAATTCAAGACTGCAAGAAAGCTACTAGAACTAATAAGTGAGTTAAACAGGCTCATAGGATACATAGCCAACATTCAAAACCCAATTGTATTTTTATATACTAGCAATGAATAATTAAAAATAGAGGTAAAATATCATTTATAATATCATCAGAAACTTGAAATACTTACAAATTTGATTTTAAAATATGTGCCAGACCTCTATACTGGAAATTACAAAATGCTGATGACAGAAATTAAAGAAGACCTAAATAAATAGAGGGATATATCTTGTTCATGAGTCAGAAGACTCATTATTGTTAAACTATCAATTCTTCCCAGATTATTCCATAGATACAATGCAGTCCCAATCAAAATCCCAGCAAGGTTTTTCTTTGTAATTTGATTCTTAAATTTATGTGTAATGGAAAGCATATAAAATTGGGGGAAAATTTTTGACAATGAAGAACAAAGTTGGTGGACTTACAATGACCTGAATTCAAGATTATAAAGTTACAGCAGTCAAGACATGGTAAAAGATGGATGTGTAAATCACTAGTAAAAAATGATGAGTCTAGATATGGGCCCACACATATTTTAACTAGCTGATTTTCAACAAAACTGTCACAACAATTCATTAGAGAAATAATATTTTCAACAAATGGTGCTGTGTTAACTGAATATCCACATGAAAAGAGTGAAGTTGGACTGTGACTTCATATCATACTTTAAAATGAACTCAAAAATGGGTTATAGACCTAAATATAAGACCTAAAACTATAAAACTTCTAGATAACAGGAGAAAGTCACAGTAACCTTGGGTGAGGCGTTCATTTCTTAAATAGAACAGAAAGAGCCAAATTATAAAAAAAATACATAAAATTGACTCCAACAAAATTTAAAAATTTACTCTTCAAATACACTTTTAAAAGAATTAAAACACAAGTTACAAACTGAGAGAAAATATCTGCCAATTATATATCTGATAAAAGAGGATTTATATCCAGTGTGTATTCTCAAAACTCAAAAATATGAAATTATTTGCAATTGAAAATAGGCAAAATATTTGAACTGACACTTCACCAAAGAAGATACTTAGATGGTTAACAAGTACATGAAAAGATGCTTAACATTATCAGTCATAAGGGGAATGCAAATTGAAGCCCAATGTGGTACCACTACACAATTATTAAAATATTTAAAATTTTATTTTTTAAAGATTATTTATTTATTTATTTATTTATTTATTTATTTATTCATGAGAGACACACACAGAGAGAGGCTGAGACACAGGCAGAGGGAGAAGCAGGCTGGCAGGGAGCCAGAAGTGGGACTCCATCCAGATCTCCAGGACCACACCCTGGGCTGAAGGTGGTGCTAAACCACTGAGCTACCCAGGCTGCCCAAAATACTTAAAATTTTAAAAAACAGAACATGGCAACTGTTGGTAAGGATTTGGAAAAACTGGAACTCTTAGCTGCAGTTGTACAGCAGCTGGGAATGTAAAATAGTGCAATCACTCTGTTAGTTTTTCAAATAGTTAAAAATGGAGTTATGATGACCCAGCAACCCAAAAGAAATGAATATAATAGTAAATAATAAAAAACTAGAACCAAATGAAGTGTTCATCAATATGTAAATGGATAAACACATCCATGCCAGGAAATGGTACTCAGCAATAAAAAGGATTGAACTATTGATATATGCAACAACTTGGATGAATCTCAAACTATTGTGATATGTGAAAGAAGCCAGACTAAAAAAAGACCACTTTTGTAATGACAGAAAGAAGAGCAATGGTTTCCCGTGGATAAGGAGACTTCTGAGGATAATAGATATATATCATTATTTTGAATCTAGTGATGGCTTCATGATGTATACATATTTCAAAACTTAACTCTTATCTTTTTGTAGAAGCTATGTAGTGTCTTTGAAGGGAGTGAGGAGAGAGAAGGAACATAAGCAGAGTTGTAAACACATTTCTACCCTGATTGGTCTTCAGCCACAAAACTAACACTGACTAATACCTTGCCAGGATTTTGGCATGAAACCAGGGGCTGAGGTGGCTATGGAGCAATGCAGAGTCAAAGGTCTGACCAGTCCAAGCAGGAGGCTAATACACATGTAAAGGGAGCCTGTCTAGTGATCCTAAATGCCAGCTTTGGTAATTCAAAGGCACTGTCAAGTGGGGAGTTCTGGATTGGTTCAACTAGTATTGTCCATTGTCAGGGTCCATTGTGGAATGTAGGGATAGCAGGAGGAAGAAGTCAGAAGGACAATTAGGATAGAGCTCTCATTCAGAAAAGGTCTTCAATAAAGACCTTATTAAATAATTATCTTGTGAATGGTATATGTTGCATTTTATATGAGTGATGTATGTTAAAATGTTTAGTTGTTAAATATAAGTATTTCAAAAGTACCACAATTTCTGATAACATATTTTGACTTTATTTTTCATTTTATAATATCCAGAAAGTCCCACAAAATGGATGCATCCTAAGCCTTTCTCCAACTTTGAGTATAGAGAGGTTCCAATGACAGTATCAGGAAAAGGACCCAGATCTTTAGGTACTAGAGAGCCCCCACATGTCAAGCAGAATTTTAGAAAGATAGACATGGTCATTGTGCCCATAAGGATGTGAAGGCAGGATTAGAAGCCATCCTTGAGGAGGCTGGTGTCAGTGTTTTGGGGGGACAGTAGGAAAGCGCCTAGACTGGGGACCTGCCAATGGGAGCAGACTTAAGTTTTAATCATATATACAGAAGTTTATAATAACAACACTTAGTGCTCATTTAAACCAATATCCTCATTTTATGCATGGAGAAACTGAGCCCAGAGAGATTAAAGTGTATTACCAAAGTTACTAATCTGTTAGTGCCAGAGCCTATAGTAACACATTATATTTTTCTAGTACAGGAAGACTTGGGATACTAAAAAGAGATGGGACTCTTTCTGGAGAGGGGAAAGAGAGACCTGAAAAGGACTCCACGACTTTAAGCATGTACCTACATCTCGGATAGTCTTGGACATAAGATCTGAAGATGTTCCTTGGATCCTCCTACCCTGGAGGATGGACAAGATTTCAAGAAAACTTCAAAGAAAGTGGCTGAGGCCTTACCCTCAGGTCCAAGGCTGGGGTGTATAGAAGACACTAAGGGCTCTTTCCATGCAGTGGGCCAGGGGCCGGTCTGAGATTTGGCTAAGGATCCTTGCCTGGTGGGTTTTGGTGGATCAGCAGGTATCAGTAAAAGCCAGGCTATTCAGCTCCTATTGCAAGCTATTCCATTCTTCATGTGGGTGGTGTTCCCCAAGGGGCAGGGTTGGGGCAGGGTGAACAAGCTAGTGAACAGCAAGGTGAAGAAGAACAGGAGCTGTTTATTGAGACATGCGATTTTTGGAGGAGGTGGTCCCCATGCCAAGACAAACTCCTTCAGAAATAAAGATTGTACACAAAAGACTAATTATGGGTTTGGAGTTTAAGGTTTGGTAGAAGAGAATTGGTTCTGTCCAGGATGAACTTTTGCAGTCTTCAGTGCCAGACTGCAGAAGGGGAACATGTGAGGGCAGAGTGGGAAGTAGGTGTTTCCAGTACCACTCAGCAGTCTCCTCTGGCTAGGAGGTGATATTTATCTAGGGGGAGACAGTTCTATAAAGTTGGTTTTCCTGGGAACTAAACCCAAAGGGAGCTAAAGCAGAGATGGGGCCCACCAGAAATGACAGCAGCAGCACTAGGGTTTTGCCCCTTGCCCTCCTTGTTCAAGGCGCTACAGGTGCACCCTTTCCAACCACCCTACTCAACTGGCTCGTGCTATTGTCATCAGCTGCCCCTTAAAGTGTTCTTTGCCACCAGGCCTGAGGAGAGTATCACTCTGCCCCCTCCTACACTGAGTGGCATCCTCTCTGCCTTGTCTGCCCAGCTGAGGTTAATACACCTCCAAAAGGGCCTAAGTTGAAGTCAAGCAGCTGTTCTATACATAGCTCCAGGCCTCTCTGGTGAGATTTTGGTCTGAAGACACTAAACAATAGTCTTGACAATTGAGTGCATAGCCCTCGCCTCATCATTTAACTTCTATATACCTTCAGGCAAGTAAAATAACCCCTTCTAATTAATTATCTTACTCCATAAAATGAAGGTAATAATACTCATAAAGTTATTATAAGGATAATATAAAATAATGCATACAAAGTAAAATGAATAGTACTAAATACGTGGAGAACATAAAGTAAAATGAATAGTACTTAAATAGGTGGAGAACATAATTTATCATCCAAATCATGCTAATGGGTACATGAAATTTTCTTCCAATAATTAAAATGGGAGAACATTCATAAACTGGGACTTCCAGCTATTCAATTTATAAAGGATACCTATTATTAAGAAACATGAGTTTCAATTCTGCAATTGATTGCCATGGAGTTTTGAGCAAATGAATTCCCTTCTCTGAAACTCTGTCTATCTTAGAAATAAAGTGTACAAGGTACAAGGGATAGGCTTAGAATTATAACGAGGTTGATAATTGTTTGAGATCCAACAGGTCTGTGCATTCTATTCCAGAACATAATTCTGTGATAAGCACTGCATTAAATTACTAATAATTGAGTGAAATAGAGGTACACAGAATTCTGATACCTGGGACAAGAGCAAGTGCACTGTGACCTCTAGGCCTTGGATCCCAGCTCTTAGTAAGAAGGGACTGGATACCACCAATCAGTGCTCTCCTATGATTCAAAGTCTGACATGGGTAGAACTTAGTATGGAAGAGAGAAGGAATGTGAAGCTCTGGACCTCAAAGGAATGGAGGCTGGCTGTCTTCCACGGGCACAGGCCCCACACCAGTGACAGTGGCAAAGAGAGAGCACCTACACATCGATGGAAAGTCTGGCATAGGAGAGGCCCAAGGGAAAAGAGAGCCCTCCCTTTTCTGCTCCAGGAAAATATACAGCTCCGTAACAACTCAGCACTTACAAAACAGCCTGAAAACAGAAAGACCCAGAAACCAAATAATAGGAATGACCAAGCAGCTAAAACAAGGCATTTCCTTATTTTTTCCACGAAAATTTCACTTAAACATCTCTACATGTCACTGAGCTCAGTAAATATAGAATCCACAGGACACTTTCCAAACTCCCCTCCCCTTTGCTTCCTGTGACACTTCCCTCCACACAAATAGAAGAGCAGCAAGAGTGGAAAAAAGGGGCACCTTTGCTCAGTGCCCTTTGTATTAATTGTCAGGATCAATGGGAACTGAATCACAGGCACAGGTTTGAAGAGGGAAATGACTTGAGAATGAGCAAGGGCAAATTTCTTTTTCACAATAATTTAACTTTTGACGCTTGAGTCCCACAACCCACACTTCACATCACCACAACCACTAAAGAGAAAGGGGTCCCAGTTCATATGCAACTTCTACTCGGAAGACTCAACAGTGAGCTCTGGGGCCCCAACCCATTACTTTGAGAGCCCCTACCTGAAGAAGGAGGCCCTACCTCTCCTCCAAGCCCCAGAAGTTGTCCAGTTCCTACGGAGATAACAAAAAGTTCCCTGAGGGTCATCCACATTCTTTAGTCTGCCTGCCTGATCTAAAGAAGGGAGATCAGTTTCTCCCCATGGCTACCTTCCCAGCCAACCAGAACTGACTCTTCTAGAAATGAGCACAGCCAGGGAGTGCCTATAGCACAGTGCCTGTAGCCCCTGAGCCCCTGAGATGGGCTCTGGTGGGCTCCCACAGCTCCTGGCTTCCTTGAGCCTGGGACTAGTTCCCTGGGTTGGAATCTCCTCTTGAGCACTTGCCTGCCTAGCTATGTTGGAAACTCTGAGAGGGCAGGGACCATGTCCCACTTGTTCACAGTTTGGTCCCAGTAACTTAGTCACCATTTGTTGAATAAATGAAATAGCTGGGAGATTCAGTGGCTCCTGGTGGGGTGGTCAAGTTAGAGCCCCAGCTCAGCTGCTTGGTAGTCAGACATGTTTGTGACCTCTTCTCCTATGGTGTGTGGGTGTGGGTGTGGGTGTATGCATGTTCCCCCAGGAGCTCACTGATGGTGGGCTTCACAAACTGGTTTTCGTTTATGCCACAACTCTGCTCCTTGCGGACTGGCTCTCTTCCTCACCATCTCCACCCTTCACCAGGAAAGATACCTCCTGAGGAGGTCCCCAGCTCTTCCCCACTCCAAGCTCCTTTTTGCCCTAGATCTCTGTGAGCTTCGACAAGTCTTTCTTTCCTTGTCTAGAAAATGGAGAGGTTGGGCTACATTGGAGGTTGGAAATTGGAGGTTGGGCAAGGAGCTAATCAGTGTCACAGTTATTCATCTCCATGATGTCTGAACATGGCTGCCTCCTGAACACGTCTGGGGTTGGGAGCAGGGACTGCAGGGCTCCAGACCCCACTCTCCCACCATTGTGACTTGAGTTGTGCATTCTATTCCATGAAAATGCCTGTTGCCCACCCAGGTACTTCCAGGACAGTGAAGATGCTTATCCAGACCTGGGCCTTGCCAGAGGAGCCAAGGCTCAGAGACAGTAGGAAACAGACAGGAAGATCTTCCTGACTGTAAAGATAATAAAGATCAGTAGCCATTTACCAAGGAGTTGTGGGTTTCCCTTTCCTGGTGATCACAGGAATGTGGAGGCTAGTGGGTCCCTAGAGATCATCTGGTCTAATCCCTTCATTGTATAGATAAGGAAATAAAGACCAACAGGGAGGAAATTGCCTGCCCAGGGTCACTGAGCAGCAAAGTGAAAGAGCAGAGACGCAGACCTGCCATCAAGGTTTACCAGCCAGAGCACATTTCATTGCTCCAAGCTGAGGGCTCCTACAACCACAAGACAGCCCAACAGTATCTTTGCTGCACAGATGAAGACTCCCTGATGCCTTCGGAGAGTAAATGGTTTATAAGAGGGAGGGGTGAGGCCAAAGGCCCCTGTTCTCAGGGTGCCTGGGCCCAGGCTGCTCCCTGGACACTGCCTTGCCTTCTCTGAGGACAAGAGGGACCACTTTCACTCTGCAGTGTCTGATGGCTGCTCCTTCCTGGGGTCCAGGATCTCTTCTCCCAAAGACTCACTGTATTTCTAGCACACCTATCCTCCAGAAGGTCTCTGACTCAGGCAGTCAGTAGGTAGGCCCTCCCTTTGGGGAGGACCTTCCGAATGCCTCTGGGTGAGTTCTCAGCTGGGGCAGGTCACCAATATCCAGAGCCAAGGTCCTTGCACTCAGGAGCTTTTGAGTGAGTGGGAGACTGAGGCACATGTGCCCAATGGCAGATACTTGGGAGAAAGGAAATGGGCCAGTGCTGTCAGAGGAGGTGGGATTGCATGGGTCTTTCACAGATCCTGGATAGTACTTGGATTAAGAGGTGGTCAGGGGAGGCCTTCCCTGACTCCTTCCTAAAGCTTCTCTTACCTCTTTGGAGGCAGGACAGGTGGGGGTGGCAGAGTATGGTTGTCAAGACACATACAGTTAGGAGTTCGGACTCTTGACATGAGTTATTGACCTGGCTCCGTGCCTCATTAGCTGTGTGACATTGAGCTCTTCATTTCACCACTTTGAATCTCAGTCTCCTCATCTTAAGGAGGCCTCACACAGCTCAGGGCAGAGCTCATAGGAAGTCTAGGAAGAGCTTAGGGGTCAATAGTTTGTTTCCAGGGTAATTTAAGTTCCTTCTTATGTTGGAATATTGTGGGGACCCACTTGGAACCCTAGAGTTGGTATAAAGATTATTTTTTAGCCAAAGACACGTGAGATTCAACAAATAACAGGGGGGAAATCCTTTTTGGGGCTTCCCGTATTTGGCTAAAAGCAGCAACTTCTGGGAAATGAGGCAGACATAAATTCCTTCTCAGGCCATCTACACCCAGAAGGTAGACTGTGAATAAAATCTACCTGAAATCTCTTCTCCAAGGAGAATCTTTTGGCTCTGAAGGAGACAGAAAGACCATTCACATATGTAGAGACAAACACTATCACAAATCTTCCTATCAATTGTTTGTTCTCCTGAAAACTCATTTATCTTTCTAAAAACGCATTTGTTTTCCAGCAAGTGCCTTTCTCCCCTAGCCTTCACCTAGTAAGATGGCATATAAGCACCAAACTCCAATCACTCCTTTGAGTTATGATCACTCAGTTTTTGCCATGTATATGGAGGTTGCACATGGAAATAAACCCTGGTTTTCCCCTCCTGTTAGTCTGTGTTTTATAGGCTTAATTTACATATCTCACTTACTGAGTTTAAGAGAGTAGAAGAAAAGTTTTTCCTCCCCTACAATATTCGGAAAGTGGAATGTATAGATTGATGTATAGATTTTATTTAGATCCTGACCCAAATAAACTGTTAAAAAAAAGACCAATCCTTCATGATATTGATGATACATTTGAACGTTTGAACACTGATAGGGTATTTGATGATATTATGGGTTTATCGTTAATTATTTTAAAATAACACTGTAGAGAAGAAAAAGGGAAAGAAAAAGAAAGAAAGGTGAAAAAAAAGGGGGTGGGGGAAGCAATCAGAAATCAAAAAGAAAAGAAAAAAGAAAAGAAAGAAAAAAAAACCACGGGGGAGTATTTCTGTAGACTTTAAGTCCCTTGACTTCCCCTGGAACTGGTCCGTCCAGCTGGTGGGTATTATGCTGAGTGAAGTAAGTCAATCGGAGAAGGACAAACAGTGTATGTTCTCACTCATTTGGGGAATATGAATAATAGTGAAGGGGAATATAAGGGAAGGGAGAAGAAATGTGTGGGAGATATCAGAAAGGGACACAGAACATAAAGACTTCTAACTCTGGGAAATGAACTAGGGGTGGTGGAAGGGGAGGAGGGCGGGGGGTGGGGGTGAATGGGTGACGGGCACGGAGGGGGACACTTGACGGGATGAGCACTGGGTGTTATTCTGTATGTTGGTAAATTGAACACCAATAAAAATTAATTTATAAAATAACACTGTAAAAAATAAAAAAATAACGCTGTAGTTATGTTAAAAAGATAATCCTAATGTTCCAAAGCCACATGCTGAACGCTTGCAGATACAATGATGTGACAATATGGCTTGGAGTTAATAATTGTTGATGCTGGGTGGTGTGCACAAGAGGGCTCATTATGCTATTCTACTTGTGTGTAGGCTTGAAATTTTCCATAACAAAAGGCTTTAAACATGAAATAGAAAAACAGTGGATTAAGGAGGTATTTATCCAAATGGGGTTATCTGTCTGACTTTGGAAGGCTTTTCATTATAGAGCACAGCCATCACAAATTTAAGAAAATGTGTAATTTGTGAGCACCAGAGGCAGTGCTGGCAGAGGCTTAGGACGAGAGACAAAGATTTTGCCCCTTGTTTCAGCCCCCTCATTAGGCAGCATCTGTGCTGCTCTTCTCAGCCTGTGGCAGTCTAGTTGCCAGGCAATGGAAGCCAGAAGCCCTTTTCTTGGGAGAGACAAAGGGGGAGAGGGAGGGAGAGAAGCAAGAAGGGGGGGAGGTAGAAAGAAGTTGCCCAGGGGATGGCTTGTCCCTGCCTAGAAGCCTGGCTCAGGGTGAAAAATGGGGATGGGGGTCCCTTGTCCGATGCCAGTTTCCCACAGCCCCCACTTTCCCCTCTAGGGGACAGCCCCGCTGTTAGAGCTTGAGGCCCTACAGAAGGGGTAGATGAATGCATGCATGTGTATCTCCTGTGAAGTCCAGTGAGATCTGAGATTAAGATGCCAGTTAGCCCCCACCCACAGAGTCATAATTCTGATCAGCCCTCTCTCTCCTGGGGGATGCTCCTGAACTCTTATTATGTTAAAACATTCTAGGAAAGCAGCTTGTCAAACGGAAAATCTGTACTGATCATCACCCTGAGCTGAGGCCATCCCAAAAGGCAGGAGGGCAGAAGGCTTCTTCTTCATGGTGGACAACCCTGTCCTCACTGTCTTTTGAGGAGGGGAAGCAGAAGCCTGGTGTGCTGCACAGTAGCCTGGCAGTCTCACGCATGCTGACTGTGTTGGGGAGCCTTGTGCTCTGGCATTGGTTCAGACCCAACTGTCACTGAAATGTTGTGCAGATCTGAGCCCATCTGACTCTCAGTTTTCTGACCTCTAGAAGTAGGGAGTTATTGTGTATGGTCCCTTGTCTCCCCTCAGACTCAGGTGGGCTGGGATTACACAGCCCCCTACACCCAGGGCAGCAACTGCTCTCACCCTGAGTCAAAGGAGCCTGGCCCATCCCACTCCCACCCACCAGGCCAGCCTGGAGGAACCTACATAGCCAGTGATCTCTGTCACTGGTCACTGGAAGGTGAGGGTACTTCCTAGAGCCACCCTACTGTGATCATGGGCTGTCTTCTGCTGGGCTTGGAGGTGGGATTCAGGGAGGCTCCAGGCAGGAAAAATGGGGGGGGGTGTGTGAGGTCAAGGCAGCTGCCCCAGAGATCAGCCTTTCAAGACCTGGCATCTGAGAAAGGAAGGGTGGTGTCTCTATTCGATGAGAAAAACATCAGGGAGGCCAGCAGTCAGGAGCTGAGCAGGGCTCAGACAACCCCTTCTTTTTGCAGCATCTTTGTGGCTTCTGGTTGCTAGGAGCAGGCTTTTCTGTTGCTAAGCAACTAGAGCTGGTGGATTAAAACCAATTTCCTGAGCTCACTGGCAGGGGGAGGGAGAGAAAGTGCAATGCAGATGCCATGGAGAAGCTCATCCAGGCCTCCAGGCTTTGTTGGGGGATGTGGGTGGTGGGTGAAGGGAAGATGAGGCACAACTTTGAGCTGATCTCCAGGGAGAAGAGGGGTGGCAGGAATAGGGAGAGGATTAGGCACCAGGTATTCACTATAAAGCCTAAAAGAAGAGAGTGAGACTGGCAATTAAAATGCCAATTAGAGCACTAATCAATGCTAATGCTGCTCCTTTTTGAAACCTCAGGAAAGGGCTGTTGGTCCCTGGGGTGCTTCTGAACCACCTGACCAGGCCAGACAGGACTGGGCAGGGTTCGTCCTCCAAAAAGTGGGAGGATCAGAGTATTTTAGCGTCCACAGGGCCCCCAGGGGTTCTGGGGTTCAACCTCTTGCTGAATGCCAGAGGCCCCTCCACACCTGTCTGCTTAGGTAATAACCTCAGTATGACAGAGAGCTACTTCTTCCTGGGATAGCCCTTTCTGTACCTTACCCTTAGAAAGTACTCTGTCCCTTGTAGCCCAAGTCAGTCTCACTGTGGCTCTTCCCTCAAGGGCCAAGGGAGCTAGTCCAATCTGCCTTGCTGTAGGGACCTGTAGTGTGTCTCTTTTGTGAGCCTCATACCCCACCTCTTGCCACTTCTTGGGGGACAGCCTTGGTGGAAGACTTATGGTGACTGGTGCCCTCTGGTCCCCCACTCTCAGTCTGATCTTTAGCCTCCTTAGGGGATGGGCCACTAGAATAGACAAATTTATAGAGTTCCTGGATCAATTCATCTCCCAGAGTCCATGCTTTTTCACCATCCTGCTCAGGTGGATACCTCCTAGCCCAGGACAGCGTATCAGGTCAGAGGGAAATAAATTACTCTGAAGGTTGTTTACAAACCTAACAGAGAGGTTTCCAGTTTTGAAATGAGGGGTATGATGAGCTCTGTAATCCCATTTTCTAGTGAAGTAACTGTAGCTGTTAAATTTCATTAAATTTAATTAATGTTGTCCTAATGTCATACAACAAATGAAGCAGTATTTATTCAAGAAACTAATAAATCTTTGTAAGAACAGCAAGAGTCTGTGGCATTTGAAGCATGAGTTTTCTTGTCCCTGCCCACATCCAGCTCAGTGTGATGAAAGCTCTATTCTGGGTGGGTGTAATCAATAACTTGCAGTTCCATCATCTAGTACTGAGCTACATACAGTTTGATCCCTGGAAAGGTAAGATGCTAGAATCTTAACCTTACTTTCTAGTTCTTTGTTGTAGAAGCTTTATTCTAGACTGGTGGAGCCAAAAGGTCTGGAAAGTCTTTCTACCACCCAGCTTCTCCTAGTGTGTGAGGTGAACGTGATAACCACTACACTACGGAAACCGGCCTAGCTTCTCCTAGTGTGGCTGGCCAAAAATATTGTGTCTTTGTTTACCTCAGCCTCATCTCACTCATAGGGTGGAGCTTCCATGCTAGGTTAAGTCAAGATGAGAAAAGCAGCAGCTATCATTGTTTCCAGCACCTTGCTTACAGAGCAGGGGTGTCATTCTGGGAGATGTGGGACTGGTATCCCCACCTCCAGCTCAAGTGCAGTGGGGCAGAATTTCTGCCTGGAAGAAAGACAGGTTTTTAAGAATGGAGAGCACCTCAGTTCTCCCTAAATAGACTAATATTATGTGGAAAAGTTCTTCCCTGGGGGTATTTTCAGAAACAATAAAGGTCTTGGTGGTGAGTAATTAAGAGGGAACTGGTAGCTCCATGACTCTAGTAGCAACTGTAGATTGGTAGACTAGCTAGAAATGTAATAGAAAAAAAAAAGCACAGAAAGATCTAAGAAGGATTCTAGGATCTAAGCAAGCCTCAAAGACTGATAATACCCTGCCCCTGCAATAGACTACAACATTAATTGGATCAGATTGTGGAACAGTTTATGCCCACGGGCATCATTAAAAACACAATGGTGGAATTAAGCAGCAATTAGCATAGGCTAATAGCTGGGTGTGATACCACTGGAGACAGATTTGCCAGAAGCTAAATGGGGATCTCCATGAAAGAAGCAGAGAGCCCCGCTAAAACCACAGTAGTAGTAATGCTGTGTGCATGTCCAAGGCTACAGCTACTTCTGGGGAGCAACATAGGGCCATGTACTGCAGGAAAGAGACTTCACCAAACAAGTCCAGAAAAGTCAGTAGTAGTATCCAGAGTTGCTACAATATATTATCTGAAATGTCCAGTTTTCAACAAAAAAATCATGAAACATGCAAAGAAATAGTAAAGTGTGATCCATAAATAGGGATAAAGAGCAGACAATAGAAACTGTCATGAGGAGGCCAGATGTTGAGCTTAAAAGACAAAGCACCTATTACAAATATGTTCAACAACTAAAGGATATCATGCTTAAAGAATTAAAAGAATGTATCATAATAATAATGTCTCATCATATAGAGAATATCAATAAAGAGAAAGAAACTTTTAACAAGAACTACATGGGAATTCTGGAGTTGTAAAGCACAGTAAGTGAAATAAAAAATTCAAAAGAGAAGCTCAATGTAGTTTTGAGGTGGGAGAAGGAAAAAATCAGCAAACTTGAAGGTAGATCAATATATATTATGCAAATTGAAAAAGGATTGAGAATATAGAATGAAGAAAATGAACAGAGCCTCAGAGAAATGTGGGACATCATTAAAAACAGCAATATACATGCAATGAGATTGTAGGAAGAGAAGGGAGAAAATGACAGAAAAAAAATCAGAAATAATGAAAGCTCCTCAAATTTGAAGAAAACATTAATCTATACATCTAGGAAGCTTTTAAAAATAACAGGTAGGATGGACACAAGGAGAGACATCCCAGACACACCACAGTAAAGATGTAGAATGCTAAAAACAAAGGGAAATTTTGAAGGCAACAAGAGAAAAAAATGACTCATCATGGACAAGAGAAACTTCAGTACGATTAATGGCTGACTTTTACCAAAAATAATAGAGGCTGGAAAATAGTGGGATGACATAGTCAAAGTAGTGAAAAGAAAAAATTGTCAACAAAAAATCTTTTCTATGAAATGTCCAAAATCCATAGAGACAGAAAGTAGATTACTGGTCACTAGAGACAGAGGAAAAAGGAGCTAGGGGAAATACTGCTACTAAATATAATCTTCTGGGGGTAAAAAAATGTTCTGGAATTAGATATGGTAATCGTTGGAACATTAAAAATATACAAAAAGCACCAAATTTTACACTTTAAAGGATGAATGTTATGGTAGGTGAATTTTAGCTCAATAAAAAATTTAAAAATAATAATCTTGAGTCACTAGCCTAGCTTTCCAGCTAAAGAAACTAGAAATAGAGGACCAAACTAAACCCAAATTATGTAGAAGAAAGGTTAAGACTACAAGAGATATAAATAATAAACAACAAAAAATGAAGAAAATCAATAAAACCACAAATTGGTTATTTAAAAAATATCTGCAAAACTGACAATTTTTAACTGGATTGACCAAAAAAATGAAAAAAAGATTCAAATTAGTAAAATTAAGAATAGATCTGGGGGGTGCCAGGGTGGCTCAGCAGTTGAGCATCTGTCTTCAGCTCAGAGCATGATCCCAGGGTCTGGGATCGAGTCCCACATCTGGCTCCTTGCAGGGAGCCTGCTTCTCCTTCTGCCTATGTCTCTGCCTCTCTCTCTCTCTCTCTTTCTCTCTCTCTCTCTCATAAATAAAAACTTTTTTTAAAAAAGAATAAAGCTGGGATATCTACAACTTTACAGAAATAAGAGGAGCACAAGGGAATACTATCAACAACTATATGCCACTAACTTAGATAACTTAGATGAAATGGACAAATTTCTACAAAACCACAAACTATCAAAATTGATACAAGAAGAAATAGAAAATCTGAAGAGATACATTAAGAAATTGAATTAGTAATTAAAACACTCCTCCCTTTCTCAAAAAATCCCTTTACTGATTAATTAATTGTATCAAACATTTAAAGGATAATTAGTACCAGTCTTCACTAACTCTCCCAAATAGAAGGAAGCATTCCCAACTCAGTCTATGAGCCCAGTATTACCTTGATACCAAAGCCAGCCTAAGATATTACAAGAGAATAAAACTAAAGACCAACACCTTTCATGAATACTGATGCAAAATCCTCAACTAAATATTTGCAAATTAAATACAGTAACATGTAAAAAAGATTGTACACCATGACCAAGTGACATTTATCCCAGGAATGCAAGGTTGACTTAATTTCTGAAAGTCACCTAATGTAATACATCATATCAACAGAACGAAAGACAAGAACCACATGATCATTTAAAAAAATGCAGGAAAAAGAATTTGAAAATACACAATATTCTTCGATGATAGAAGTATTCAATAAATAAAAATAGAAGGGAACTTCCTTGACCTGATAAAGGCCACCTATGAAATAGCCAAGGCTAATATAATACTTATTGGTGAAAAACTAATTGCTTTCCCCCTAAATCAGAAGCAAGACAAGGATATCTGCTGTCATCATATCTATTCAACACTGAATAAGAATTTCCAGCCAGGCCAATTAGGCAAGAAAAAGAAATAGAAAACATCCAAATTGGAAATGAAAAAATAAAATTATCTCTATTTGCAGATTACATGATCTTATCCTAAGGAACCTGAAAAATATATATTAGAACTAGTAAATTAGTTCAACAACATTGTAGGATACAAGAGCAGTATACAAAGATCAATGATACATCTCTGTAATAACAATAAACAATGTGAAATGAAATTAAGAAAACAATTCCATTAACAATAGCATGAAACAACATAAATTAGCTAGGAATAAATTTAACAAAATAAGTATAAAACTTACACTCTGAAAACTACAAAATACTGTTGAAAGAAGTTAAAGAAAACCTAAACAAGTTGAAAGACATCTCTTCTTCATAGATCAAAAAATTTAATATTGTTAAAATGAAACTTTCTCTTAGTTGATCTACAGGTTCATTACAATTACTATCAAAATCTTAGCTGCTTTTTTTTGCAAAAATTGATAAGTTGATTCTAAAATTTGTATGGAAATGCAAGAGACTCAGATGGCCAAAACAAACTCAAAAAAGAAAAACAAAGTTAGAGGACTCACACTTCCAGAGTTAAAACATACTACAAAGCTACAGTAATCAAGACAATATAGTACTGGCATAAGGATAGACAGGCACATTATTAATGAAATAAAATTGGGAGTCCAAAAACAATTCACATTTATTGTGAATTGATTGCTTTTGAAAGTGCCAAGATAATTCAGTGTGTGAAAAAAATAGTCTTTTTTTGACATGAGGTAGGATTTATTGGTGGGCATGAATAAAGAGGGGGTAGTGCCAAGGTTCTCATGAGTGCAGAGCCTGCCGTTTGTCCAGAGGGCCATGATTAGGGATGTATTTGACCCCACAACCACTGACAATAAGCTACTTTTCAGCCACCATGTCTTCAAATTTGTCCACATTAAATTTAGAAAAAAACCTACTTCTTATAAATGTAGATCTTCTGGCAGCCAGGGAACTTGAACTTGGCCCTGCATAGGGCCACAGTCAGATGTTCCGTATTCTGCAGCTTGATACAGATGGACATGATGACTTGGCCAATGTGGACCCTGGCCACTATACCCTAGGGCTTTGCTAGGGCACCTTGCATACCTTTCTGGAGCCTGTCAGCCCCAGCACAGGACATCTTGTTGATATAGATGATATGGAAGGGGTGGAACTCCACTCAGGTGTGAAAACCATCTTTGCCACAGCTTTTCACCATGTACTTGTTAGTACAAATATGGGCAGCATCCAGAGCTTCAGAGGAGAGCTACTCGTATTCATGTGATACCATGTGCCCACATAGTAGGAACTCCTCGACTTTTGCCTTCTTCTGCCCCAGGTCAAAGATGTGGATCTCAGCATCAGGGGCACCTCTACAGAAGGGAGACCTGGGATATTATTTGTTTTTACAATACTGGTAACACCAGTATGGACAGTGCTCCATGGTGACACCAAAACCTTCAGTGTGCACCAAAGGAAAGTAGAGTGAAAAATAGTCTTTTCAACAAGTGGTGGTGATTCAATTGGATGCAAATGAATTAAGTTGGACCCTTACCTCACACCATATACAAAAATGACCTCAAAATGAAACATAGGCCTAAATGTAAGAACTAAAACTGTAAAACTCTTAGAAGAAAGAATAGGAGTTAATCTTCATGACCTCAGTTCAGGCAATGGTTTCTTAGATATGATAACAAAAGCACAAAAGAAAGAAATGGATAAATTGGACTTAATAAAAATTAAGAACTTTTAAAATCATATACCCAAAAGAATTGAAAGCATGGACTTGGACATATATCTGTATACCTATGTTCATAGCAGCACTATACACAATAGCCAAAAGATAGAATGATCGAAATGTCGATCAACAGATGAACGTATCAACAAAATGTGATATATACACAATGGAATATTACTGAACTTTTAAAAAGAAGAAAATTCTGACACATGCTACAACAGGGATAAACTTTGCTGGCATTATGATAAGTGAAACAAACCAGTTATGAAAGAATAAAGGTATGACATCACTTATAGGAGTTATATAGAGTATTCATAGAGACAAAATGTGGAATGTTGGTTGCTAGGGGTTCAGGAGAAGAGGATTGTGAGTTATTGTTTAATGGGTACAGAATTTCAGTTTGGGAAAAAGAAAAAGTTCTAGTTTTGGGTGGTACTAATCATTGCAAAACAATGTGGATGTACTTAATGCCATTGAAATGTATACTTAAAATAGTTAAAATGGCAAATTTTATGTTATGTGCATTTTGCCACAATAAAATATTTAAAACTTTTGTGCTTGAAAGAACATCAGCAATATAGGAAAGACAACCCACAGTATGGGAGAAAATATCTGCAAACCACTTATCTGAAAAGGGTTGAATATACAGAATATATAAAGAACACTGACAACTCAGCAATACAAGAGAAATAACCTATTTAAAAATAGGCAAAGGGCTTCTGGTCTGGCTCATAAGGAGCTTAGAAGTCATTTATCACTCTAATTAAAGCTAAACAGACTGAAAAATCACAAATGTTTCTTAGATCCATCAGAGAAGTGAGGTCACAGGGCAAATCACTGTACCAAAAATTATAAAGACAGTTGAATACAGAGAATCACACCTTATTGGAGCTGACACCTCTGTGGAACAAGCAGCATGGCTGGAAAACCTAAACTGTAACTGGAAAATTGTTAGAGGCTCAGTGTGAGAAAGTATGAGACCTAAAAACTCCAGGAGGGGCCCATGATGGGCGGGGGGGGGGGAACATTTTGTAAATTTTACCTCAACAGCTCTACAAAATTCTCACAGTGAAGACTGAAGAAAAAGCCTTTCCTGCTTCTGGTAGGAGAAGGGAAAATGTAGCCATTTTGAAACACACCAGAGCATTCTGTTCTTCTTAACAAGGTCTGCTCTCAGCAGAAACAATTTTACTAGAGCCTAAACTATAGGGGTTTTATCGGAGACTAACTCACCTGGAGGAAGAGAAATACTCAAGGCAGCAGAAGGAAGGAAATAATAAAGATTGGAGCAGAAATAAATGATGTAGAAACTTAAAAAACAATAAAACAGATCAATGAAACCAAGAGCTAGTTTTTTGAAAAAAAATAATAAAATTGATAAAACTCTAGCCTGACTTATCAAAAAGAAAAGATAAAGGACCTAAATTAATAAAATCACAAATGAGAGAAGAGAAATAACCAACACCACAGAAATCCAAACAATTCTAAGAGTTTTTCATAAAAATCTATATGCTAACAAATTGAACGACCTGGAAGAAATGGATAAATGCCTAGAAACATACAAACTAACAAAACTGAAAGAGGAATAAATAGAAACTTGAACAGACTGATATCCTGCAAAGAAATTGAACCAGTTATCAAAAACTACCAACATACAGAAGTCCAGAACCAGACAGCTTCATGTGCAAAATCTACCAAACACTTAGAGAAGTTAATACCTATTCTTCTCAAACTATTCCAAAAAAAATAGAAAAGAAAGGAAAACTTCCAAATTCATTGTATGAGTCTAGCAGTACCCTGATGTCAAAACCAAGTAAAGACATCACTAAAAAAGAGAACTGCAAGTCAATACCCATGATGAGCATAGATGCAAAAATTCCCAATAAAATCAGATGCTACAATACATTAAAAAAATCATTACCATGATGAAGTGGGATTTATTCCTGGGTTACAAGGGTGATTTAATATTCACAAATCAATCAACATGATACACCATATCGATAAAAGAAAGGATAAGAACCATGTGATCATTTCAATAGATGCAGAAAAGCATTTGGCAAAGTATAACATCCATTTATGATAAAAATCCTCAACAAAGTAGGGTTAGAGGGAACTTACCTCAACATAATAAAGGCTATGTATGAAAAACTGACAGCTAATATTCTTAGTGGGGAAAAACTGACAGATTTTCCTCTATAGCCAGGAACAAGACAAGGATGTCCACTCTCACTACTCTTATTTACCATAGTACTGGAAGTCCTAGCCACGGAAATCAGGCAACAAAAAATTTTAAAAGGCATCCACAATGGCAAGGGAAAAGTAAAATTACTTGCAGATGACATGATCTCATATATAGAAAACCTGAACGACTCTACCAAAAAAAAAAAAAAACGCTAAAACTGATGTATGAATTCAGTAAAGTCTCAGGACACAAAATCAATGTACAGAAATTTGTTGCATTTCTTTTTTTAAATATTTTTATTTATTTATTCATAGAGACACAGAGAGAGAGGCAAAGACACAGGCAGAGGGAGAAGCAGGCTCCATGCAGGGAACCCGACGCGGGACTCGATCCCAGGTCTCCAGGATCACACCCCGGGCTGCAGGCGGCGCTAAACCGCTGCGCCACCAGGGCTGCCCAAGAAATTTGTTGCATTTCTATACACCAATAACGA
Organism: Nyctereutes procyonoides; assembly: GCF_905146905.1. Classification (NCBI taxonomy): domain Eukaryota; kingdom Metazoa; phylum Chordata; class Mammalia; order Carnivora; family Canidae; genus Nyctereutes; species Nyctereutes procyonoides. The sequence continues at coordinate 56,691,100 of NW_026575125.1, read as the reverse complement.
AGCAGCAGAGAAATTAAGGAATAAATCTCATTTACAATTGCACCAGAAACAATAAGATACCTAGGAATAAACCTAACCAAAGAAGTAAAAGAAAACCATAAAACACTGATGAAAGAAATTGAAGATGATACAAAGAAATGGAAAGACATTCCATGCTCATGGATCAGAAGAACAAATATTATTAAAATGTGTATACTACCCAAAGCAATCTACACATTTAAAACAATCCTATAAAAATACCAAAAGCATTTTTCATGGTACTAGAACAAACAATTCTAAAATTTATATGGAACAACAAAAGACCCTGAATAGCCCAAGCAATCTTGAAAAAGAAGAGCAAGGCTGGAGACAACACAATTCTGGATTTCAAGATATATTACAAAGATGTAATGGTCAAGACAGCATGGTACTGGCATAAAACCAGACATAAATCAATGGAACAGAATAGAAAATCCAGAAATTAATCCATAACTATATGGTCAATTAATCTTTGACAAAGAAAGAATATCCAGTGTGAAAAAGACAGTCTCTTCTACAAATGGTGTTGGGAAAACTGGACAGCAACATGAAAAAGAGTGACACTGGACCATTTTCTTACACCATACACAAAAATAAATTCAAAATGAATTAAAGATGTAAATGTGAGGCAGGAAACCATAAGAATCCTAGAGGATTTAATCCTAGAGGCAATAACTCTTTGACATTGGCCATAGCATCTTCTTACTATATACATCTCCTCAGCAAAGGAAATAAAAGGAAAAATAAACTATTGGGACTTCATCAATATTAAAAAGCTCCTGCACAGTGAAGGAAACAAAAACAAAACTAAAAGCAACATAAGTAATGGGAGAAGATAGTTGCAAATGACATATCTAATAAAGGGTTAGTATCAAAAATATATAAAGAACTTAGAAAATTCAACTCCACAAAGCCTAATAATCCAATTTAAAAATGGGCAGAAATCATGAATAGAGATTTTTCAAAAAAAAAAAAGACATACAGATGGCTAGCAGACACACGAAAAGATGCCCAATATCACTCAGCATCAGGGAAATACAAATCAAAACTACAATGAGATAGTAGCCACACACCTGTCAGAATGGCTAAAATAACACAGGATACAAAAAATGTTAGTAAGAATGCAGAGAAAGGGGAATTCCCTTACATTGTCAGTGGGAATTCAAACTGGTGTGGCCACTCTAGAAAATAGTATGGAGTTTCCTTTAAAAAGTTAAAAATAGAGCTACCCTATGATCCAGCAATTGCATTCCTAGGTATTTGCTCAAAGAATACAAAAATTCTGATTCAAAGGGATGCATGCACCCCAATATTTATAGCTGCATTATTAATAATAGCCAAATTATGGAAAGAGCCCAAATGTCCATTGACTGATGAATGGATAAAGAAGATCTAATATATATATATATATATATATATATATATATATATATCATAAAAATGAAATCTTTCCTTTTGTAACAACATGAATGGAGCTAGAGTATTATACTAAGTGAAATAAGTCAGAGAAAGACAAAAATGATATTATTTCACTCAATGGATTAAGAAACAAAACATGAACATGGGGGAAAAAGAGAGAGGCAAACTATAAAACAGACTCTTAACTATACAGAACAAACTAAGGGTTGCTGGATGGGAGGTGGATGGGGGATGGGTTAAATGAGTGATGGGTATTAAGGAGATCACATGTTGTCATGAGCACTGAGTGTTATAAGTGATAGCTCACTAAATTCTACACCTGAAATTAATATTACACTGTATTTAATTAACTGGAATTCAAATAAAAACTTGGGGGGGAAGGAAGACTAAAAAACTCCTGGAATTAATAAGCAATTATAGCAAGGCTGCAGGGCACAAGGTTAACATAAAAAAGTCAATCCTCTAGCAGCAATGTCCACAATAGCCAAACTGTGGAAGGAGCCTCGGTATCCATCAAAAGATGAATGGATAAAGAAGATGTGGTTTATGCATACAATGGAATATTACTCAGCCATTAGAAACGACAAATACTCACCATTTGCTTCAACATGGATGGAACTGGAGGGTATTATGCTGAGTGAAATAAGTCAATCAGAGAAGGACAAACATTATATGGTCTCATTCATTTGGGGAATATAAATAATAGTGAAAGGGAATATAAGGGAAGGGAGAAGAAATGTGTGGGAAATAGCAGAAAGGGAGACAGAACATAAAGACTCCTAACTCTGAGAAATGAACTAGGGGTGGTGGAAGGGGAGGAGGGCGGGGGGTGGGGGTGAATGGGTGACGGGCACTGAGGGGGACACTTGATGGGATGAGCACTGGGTGTTATTCTGTATGTTGGTAAATTGAACACCAATAAAAAATTAATTTATTAAAAAAAGTCAATCGTTTTCCAAAATTAACAAGTGAAATTGAAATTAAAACACACTACCACTTACTTTATCACCCCTCAAAATGAAATACTTAGGTATAAATCTTTAAAAGTATGTACAAGATCTATATAAGGAAAACTACAAAACTCTGATGAAAGAAATAAAAGGATTATATAAATGGAGAGATATTCCATGTTCATGGATAGGAACATTCAATATTTTCAACACGTCAGTTCTTCCAACTTGATCAATGCAATTTCAATTAGAATCCCAGCAAGTTATTTTGTGGCTGTTGACAATATGACTGAAGTTTTTATGGAAAGGCAAAGGACTGCAAATAGCCAACATGAAATGAAAGAGAATACCCCAAATACCAAGTAAAGTTTGGAAGAACTATATGTGACAAATGATGCTGTTAAGTCCTCTTACTTGAGGACAAGTTATTGTTTATCTTGAGAAAAAGGATACAATAGTTTGTATCTTCTTGGCTATATAAAAGAGCAAGATTCATTTTTGTCTTTGCAGTCTTAGTGGATTGCCTATGATGTAGGCATCATAATCTGGATTAATGCTTAATCCATAATAAAATTATTTTCTTTATCTTTTAAAAACAAAACTGGTAGAGAACAAAGTGGGAGGGCTGATACTACCCAACTTCAAGGCTTACTTGCTATAAAGCTTTAGTAATCAAGATGGTGTGGCATTGGTGAAAGAATATACAAATAGATCAGTAGAGCCCAGAAATAGGCCCATATAAATATAGTCAACTGATCTTTGGCAAAGAAGCAGAGACAATACAATGGAACAGAGATAGTCTTTTCAAAAAAAAATGCTAGAACTGTACGTCCATGGGCAAAGAAAGAAAGAAAGAAAGAAAATTAATCTAGTCACAGACCTTACATTCTTCATAAAAATTAACTCAAAAATAATCATAGGGGATGCCTGGGTGTCTCAGTGGCTGAGGGTTTGCCTTCGGCTCAGGGCATGATCCCAGTCCAGGAATCGAGTTTATCATTGGGTTCCCCACAGCAAGCCTGCTTCTCCCTCTGAATATGTCTCTGATTCTTGCTCTGTGTTTCTCATGGGTGAATAAGTAAAATCTTTTAAAAAATCATATACCTAAAAATGGAAATGCAAAACTCTTAAACTTCTAGAAAATAATGTAGAAGAAAATCTAGATGACCTCAGATATGTTAATGACTTTTTTATATAATCCATAAAAGAAAGAATTGATAAACTATATTTCATTAAGATTAAAAGGTTCTACTCTGAAAAGACTCTATCACAAGAATGAGAAAACAAGTCACAGACTGGGAGAAAATATTTGCAGAAGAATATCTGATAAAGGACAGTTCCTAATCCACAGTATACAAAAAACACTTAAAATTCAACAATAAGAAAGTAAACAAGCCAATCAAAAAATGGGCAAAAGATCTTAACAGATACCTCACCAAAGAAGACATACAGATGGCATATAGGCCTATGAAATGATGTTCCACATCATGTGTCAATTAGGGAATTGCAAATAAAAACAACAATGAAATAGCACTATACCCTTATAACAATGGCCAAAATTCAAAACACTGACAACACCAAATGCTGGTGAGGATGTGGAACAACAGGTTCTCATTCACTACTGATGGCAATACAAAATGGTATGGCCACTTTGGAAGAAAATTTAACAGTTCCCTACAAAACTACATCATCTAACCACATGATCCCCTCCAGTTACGCTCCTTGTATTTAGCTAAAAGATTCAAAAAACCTATGTCCACACAAAAATTTGCACACAATTGCTTATAGTAGCTTTATTCATAATTGTCCAAGCTTGGAAGCAACCAAGATGTCCTTCAGTAGGTGAGTTGATAAACTGTGGGTGTATTCAGATAATGAGATATTATTCAGTACTAAAAAGTAATGAGCTATCAAGACAGGAAAAGACATGCTACTAAATGAAATGCATATTACTAAGTGAAAGAAGCCAATCTGAAAAGGCTACATATAATATAATTTCAAGTATATGACACTCTGGAAAAGGCAAAACTATAGAGACAGTAAAATGATCAGGTTATCAGGGGCTCAGGGGAAGGGAGAGAGGAATAGCTACAGGGCACAGAGGATTTTTAGGGCTGGGAAACTATACAATAATATAAGGGGGAATATTATAATGGAGGAGTTTGACATTTGTCAGAGCTCATAGAATGTGAGCATTGAATGTGAACTGACATTTGTCAGAGCTCATAGAATGTGAGCATTGAATGTGAACTGACATTTGTCAGAGCTCATAGAATGTGAGCATTGAATGTGAACATTGAAGAGTGAACCTAATGCAAAATATGGACGTTGGGTGATAATGTGTCAGTGTAATTTATTGATGGTTGAACTTCAAATGTACCACTCTGGGATGTTCGTAGTAGGGGAGGCTGTGCATACAGTGGAACAGAAAAAATATGAGAAATTTCTGTATCTTCCATTAAATTTTGGCATGAACCTAAAAAGAATTTTTAAAAGTCAGACAAAATATTTGAATAAATATTTCTCCAAAGAAGATATATGAATGGCCAATAAACATATGAAGAGATGCTCAACATCAATTGGGAACTGCAAATCAAAATCAAAATGAGATACCACTTCACACGTACTAGGATGGCTATAATAATAATTAAAAAGGAACTAAAAAATAAAAATTTTTAAAAATAATAAAGGAAAAATAAATGTTGGTGAGGATGTGGATAAATTGAAATCATCATGCATTGCTGGTGGGGATGTAAATGGTTCGTTTGCTTTGGAAAACATTTTGGCAGTCCCTTAAAATGTTAAACATAGAGTTATCATTTAATCCAACAATTGTACTCCTAGGTATATACCTAAGACAAATGAAAACACATCTACAAAAAAAAAACAAAAACAAAACAAAACAAACAAAAACTCGAATACAAATGTTCATAGCCAAAAAGTACATAAACTGATGAATGGATAAACAGAATGTGGTATATCCATACAATGGAATATTATTTTGCCATAAAAAGTAATAAATTACTAATACATGCTACAATATAGAAGAATCTTAAAAATAAAAAAATATTTTGGTAGGTGAAATAAGCCAGTAAAAGAAAAAGAGCACATATTCCATTTACATGAAATGTCTAGAACATGTAAAGACATGTAGACTAAAAGTACATTAGTGTTGCTTAGAACTGGAATGGCAGAATGAGAAAATTCAGGGTGAGAGCTAAAAGGTATAGGTTTCTTTTTGGAAGATGACAATGTTGTAAAATTGATTATGGCAATAGTTGCACAATTCTGTAAAGATACTAAAAAACATTGAATTGTGTACTTTAAATGGGCTGATTGTATGGCATATGAATTTTGTCTCAAACTTATTTTAAAAAAGCTTAACAGAACAAAGGTAGTTTTTGGGGTGAGCCATAGAGAATGATCAAATAATCAAAGTAAAGAAAGGTATTTTAAGCTAGTGGAAAAGTGTGAACAAAATATGAATAATATGGTACAAAATATGAATGATATGATGTGAATGAAAAAGGCATGTGTGCGTGGTTTAGATAGGTGTTAAGTGGAAGATGAGCCTGGGAAAGTAACCTGGAAACTTGAACGGTATACTCAGCAGTTTGGATCTAATATCACCAAGTTAAATGAAGATTCATGAGTGGTTCCTGTACTGGAGACTGACAAACCCAGATTTCCATTTTATGGAACAACAATCAGTCTATAGAATATATGAAAGGAGGCAAGGAGGTTATGGGTCTTGACCTGCTTTCTGCATGCCCCCCCAACATACATAATTTAGGATATCCTCTGTTTTAGAAGCTTCCCTTCCATCCTTAGCCCTAGACTCCAGTTCCCAGCTCTGCTGCTAATCTGCTATGTGACCTAAATCAAATCCCTTACTCTTCTGCATCCTTGTTTCTCCATCTATATCATGAGGAGTTCTTTTTTTTTCCATCAGGAGTTCTGAAAAGAATTTCAATAAGGGCCCTTATCACTTTCCAGTTTAGCTCTTTTTAAGTGGAATTAAGTCCTAGTGAGCAGAGAAGGGACAGCGATAGAGAATTGCCGGAAGGCAAGGAAAAGGGATAAGCCCTTAGAGGTCCTTAGATCATATTGTTTTGGGTTAAGATAGGAACCCATAGGTAGAAATCCATAGGAAGCATACCTTCATTAACAACCTAAACAATCCACTGAAAAATGGCAGGCAGACCAAAAAGTCCTTGGAGATCAGGCATAGCAACACTGTAGTGAGGATCCTTGCTGTGGCCTCTATCCTTAAGAGGTTTCTGGGTTCCTACTCATAATTCACAGAGGCCTTACAACTTAGGAGAAATGACCCAGAGAAGAAGGTCTACCTATCCACAAAGGAGCCATGGTTTAGAAGGCTAGTGTGGCAGTGTCATAGAAACTGGGGATCGGGATCCCTGGGTGGCGCAGCGGTTTGGCGCCTGTCTTTGGCCCAGGGCGCGATCCTGGAGACCCCGGATCGAATCCCACGTCGGGCTCCCGGTGCATGGAGCCTGCTTCTCCCTCTGCCTGTGTCTCTGCCTCTCTCTCTCTCTCTCTCTCTGTGTGTGACTATCATAAATAAATTAAAAAAAAAATTAAAAAAAAACCATAAAAAAAAAAAAAAAAAGAAACTGGGGATCCAGGTTTAGAAGCAACAAGTATGGGTACAGCAGACAAAGGGAGCTGGGATTGATTCCCTGGGGCACCCCTAGGGCTGATGGGAGCTTAGTGAGCATCTGTTCCCCAGCTTCTAATTGAGAGTGGTAGAAGTAGTAAAAAGGGAGTGGAAGGATGGAAGTCTTTGAATAAATCCAAAACTCTCAAAGTTTAAATTGATCCAGGATAAGATGACATATAGTATATGCTCACTAAATTTCAATTTCTTTCTTTTTGGCTATACCAGTCATTATCTTTACTGGTCAGTTCTGATTAGCAGTTATGACATCTGCTAATAAGATGAGGAAATGAATTATCATGTAATCAATATATTTATTGGTAAACAAAATCTTGAGAAATGCATGGCTCAGGAGAGGAAATATTTTAAAGGGTGAAAAATTTGAGAACTGCTGACAGAATCCAAGCATTTAATTTTACTCATGAGGAAACTAAGACCCAAAGAACAGTAGTAACTTGTCTGAAATCATATAGTGAGTCTGGTTCTGTCAGATCTGGAGCCCAGGTCTTTTAGTCTTTTAAGCGCCAGCCAGAACTCTGTTTCCTCTGCTCCACTCCACTCCAGGGCTGCTTATTCCCCACAATAAAGTAGGTACTCAGGAAAGATTTGTTGAATTAAATGAAACCCATCAGTTTTGCCAGGAAAGTGTTTAGCTTAATTGTTTCCATGGACTGAAAGTGATCTGTGTTGGCAGAATTGGGCCAAAAAACCTAGAACTTAGGCCAAAAAGTCTAAAACCTCTGTAAGGCCGTATCACTAAGTATTGAGTATTATGACAAAATCATGGGCTTCTGGACCATGTTAAATTTATGGCAACAGTAACTTAGATTAAGACAACATTACGGTCTCAACCCAAACCACAAATTCCAAAACTCCAAGATCCCTTTGACCAGGTGAGTGTTTTATTGTACCCCTAATGTCACTGAACTGGCCCTGAGAGTGGCTGTGGCTTGGGTGGAGCTTCGTAAAGTAATTCAGGGAAGGGCCACTTTGTTTTCATTAGGCACAACAGGTCTATTTCTCTGTGGCAAAAAAAGGTTCAAAGAATGAGAGCCCCAGAAAAAGCATGAGTCTGCAGCAGACCCCAGTGAAAGGAATGGCAAGTGGGGAGCCAAGGGAAAGGGGTGGAGAATGCTGTTACCTGAGCATCTTTTTCATATCTTTTGAGGAGCCAGATCTAGAGAAAGCTCATAAAGACGATGAAAGTAAAAGTTCACACTAGCTCTAAACACCAGGGCTTTGAAGCATTGATGAGAGAGTATGGAGTTGACATCCACCGCCCATCCGGACTCCTGGAACCCTGGGGCCTTGGATGGAGCCTGTACCCTTCGTCTTAGGTTTTTCCCTCAATGGCATTGCCTGCTGAATTTGCAGTTCTGTTGGTTCCCTTCTCATCTCTCCTTGGAGGTGGCATTGACCAGCCCTCTCCCACCACATAAGGACATCTTGTTCTTCCTGATCTAGGAAAGCAAGCATTCCCTGGGGTCTGGGAGGGTCAGAGAGGGGAAGTTCTAATGTTTGTAAGCAGATCAATCAGTTGCCTGGGCAGCCCCAGGGGCTCCTGGTCCAGATATTCTTCACTACCTTCCTTTCAGTCCCCTTCTCATCTTTGTCCTGTCTCCTCACATGGTCTCTTGACTACTTTGTTCATTGCCCAGACGCTTTCAGCAAGCCAAGAACAATGCATTCCATCTCCCTGGAATTGTCACTCAAATATGGGGGTTGGCTGAAGAAGAAAACTACAGTGTGCTCCTCACTAGGCCTTTCTCCAGCCCTCAGCCCTTTCCTGTCTGGCAGTGGGGACTGCCCTGGTGCTCAAATGCTGTCTCCAATCTACCTTATGGGCTGAGTGCTACATCCAGCCTTCTTGGCAGCCCAGTATAGTGTAATACTATTCAAGCTGATCTGAGTGGCCTCAAGGCCCAGGAGAAGAATCTGAAGGGTGACAAGGGCAGCAAGAACCTGTGGAGTTGCAGCAGTTGATGAGTCAATGCTTTCTGAAGGGTTTTGTTCTTGTCTTTCTCTGCAGTAATTCTATTCTCAAGGACATATGAAGGGACCCCACAGTCTAGGGCAAAGATTTTGTGCTTGTATTCCCCATTCCAGGCTACCCACACTGTGGTAAAATCTCCTTAAGCCACACTGTCTCCTGGCCTGAGAGTCACTTTGGTTTTCAAATAGTCCCATGGGGCCATTTTAAATTTTATTAAGGAAATATAAACTAAGATAACATAAGAATGAAATAAAAGTATGGCCATTTATTTGGGGAGGTATGGAAGGAAGACATGAGATAGATCTCATATCCTATCCTATTAACAGATGTACCTCATGCAATTCACTCCAAACCCCCTTCTTGAAACAACGCTGTTTTTGCTGGCCATGGGCCAGCCCAGCCCTGAAGGCCAGTTTCCTCTGTGTTGCCATATTCTCTGGCTCAATGGCAGAACAATAGGTCTGCAACAATTTTAGGATTCTGTCTGCTGTTTCATTCATGGATTTCTAGTCTCTCCTATCTGAGTGAAGACTGTAACCTTTGTCTAGGTCAGTGAGTTTAAAAAGAAATTAATACTGTCTTTATTTGGTATTATAGTTATTGGTTTGTTTTACTAAAGGTAAATATTTACAAGGGCTTTGCCTCTCATTTCCCCCAAGAAACCTTTTTTTCTACAAAAATCTTAAGTTTTTCAACTGTAATTCTTCCTGCATGGGTTGTCAGAACCCATTCCCCATGTTTGGGCAAGTGCTACCATAGGGTCAAAATATGTAATAACATCAAAAGGATGTATAACATCAACAACAATAAAAATGCCAAAAATAGCCTTGAGTACAAAAGAGAAACACAAATGCAACATTTGCCAAGTCAGTTTCCACTAGAATCATTCTGAAAGTGGAAGTCATCAATTAAATTAAAAAGTACTTGTAAATGACTTATACATAAATGTTCATAATAGCTTTATTTATACATCTAAAAACTGGCAACAACCAAAATATCCATTAACAAGTGAAATAATAAACAAACTGTGTTATATCCATACAATGGAGTACTACTTGGCAATAAAAAATAACAAAATATCAATACACACTTTATTTTGAATCTCAAAATAATTATGCTGAGTGGAAGAATCTCTAGATAAAAATAGTACATATTGTATGACTCCATTATTTATTTAATTTTAAATTTTTATTTGAAGTATAGTTGACTTATTACATTAAATTCATTTCCTGTATACAACCTAGTGATTCAACAATTATATATATTACAAAATGTTCACCACAATAAGTGTATTACAATACTATTGATTATGTTCCCTATGCTATACTTTTTATACCCATGACTTATTTTATAACTGGAAGTTTATACCTCTTAATCCCCTTCACCATTTTCCCCATCATTCTACCCCCTTTCCCTTTGGCAACCACCAGAGTATAATTCAATTTATATAAAATACTAAAAAATGCCAACTAATCTATAGCAACAGAAAACAGATTAGTGGTTGTGTGGGGATGGTGGTGGAAGGAGAGGTGTACTGAACAAGGGTGTGATGAAACTTTTGAGGGTAATATGTTTGTAACTACAGTATTGCAATGACTTCATGGATATATACATGTACCAAAATTTACCAAATTATGCATTTTAAGTGTATGCAGTTTATTGCACATCAATTATACCTTCATAAGCTATAAAAAGCATCAGATATAGAGAAAAAATTAAATATAGCAAATGCTGTTGGGCTAACTCAATATCCATTTCAATTCTCTTCTCTATTTCTGTCAGCATTACAGAAGCTACAAACTCTAAATGCTTACTTTTCTAGACTCATGGCTAGAAGTTAGAAAGTTTAAAATATTTCTAAATCTATGGAACCCCTTTTCCTTTCCAATTGCAGTCTTACACTGGAGCACATTATATAAACCATATAAAAGGAGGGCTGCACTGGTGTTATATGGGGATGGTTGTCAGGATACTGGAACCTCCACTGATTTTTTTTCTTATTTACTTTCTCTTCATTTATCCTCTCCTTCCACTGTGGTCCCTGAGGGGTACTAAATAATCTCGAGTTGTACAGATCTCCTCTTTCCCAGGCCACTTACTTTCTCAGTATCTATCCTAAAAGATGATAGAGTCCAATCCTTTCACTTGATAGATGGAGAAATTGAGCCATGAAGAGGTGAAAGGACCTGTACATGGTCTCAGAGACAGAAGCAGAAGTTGGTGGTCCAAGTACTTGGGAAGTATTAAGACAGAGCCCTGTGTTGTGCCTGTGGTGGTGTTTCTGAAGACGTTTTGTTTTGATGGGATTTTCTCTTCAGTTTCTTTACAGGTGTCTTGCACCCTTAATGAATTCCTGCTATGCTAATCCCAACCACAACTACTTCCTTGCCCCCTGCTTAGTCCTGTTTCTATTTGGTCAGGGTCTTCCAGGCCCGTGAACCTTCTTCCTCCCTTCTGGAGCAGCCCAGATATCTGCAGATCTCAGCAGATCTGCAGCAGGCTCACTCGATGGTAAAGTTGTGACATATTGGGATAAAAACACCAAATTAGAACCAAAAGCTCTGGGTGAAACACTGGCAGTCAGGAGGCTACAAGGAAACAAGTACTTCAGTACAAGTACCACTTCAAATGAAAAGAATTTCAAGCCCCCAAATAGCCTAGGAACCAGAAAGTATAAACAATCTTGATTCCTAATCCTTCTCTGGATGCCTACAAGGGGCTCCACCCAAATTCAGAGGGGCAGCTCCAGACCCTCTTCAAAGATACTGGGTCAACAGAGGTGGGGTTTCCTCCACTAGGGGTTAGAGGAGACAGGAAGAGGGAGTTCAGGGGGAGGGGTAACTATAAAAGGAGCTGATCTGGGCTGGGCCAAAGGGTTCAGGAAGAGACACTTCACTGAGGGTAGGAGAGAAGGAAGGCCACTGTAACGGAGAAGGTAAGATTTAGAGAAATCAGGAGCTTGTAATAAAGCATCCTGGCCTCTCCAGAAAAAGCTAGAAATGAGATTAAGGCTGAATCTCACCTAGGAGGAGGTGGAAGTGATTAAGTTTAAAATTTCTGGGGTGGTTTCTGGCAACATGAAGCTGAGAGCTAGAATGCCTTTCAATCTCATAACTTCTTTAATTTGGTGATTATATCAGAGCCACAGACCCTATGTTCCCTACATCTGTACCTGCCATTTAGTAGCAGATGCATTCCAGGCCAAGTAACAAGGTAAAGAAGACTGTAACTCCAAAAGCAGCCTTCTTGCAAAAGTAGGTCACCATGTGTGTTGCCTAGCACTCCATGTGAGGGAACTGCCAAGCAAAGCTGGAAACAAGCTGTAAGAAGGAGTTGTCTTCCCCCCACCTCTGTCACACACACACACACACACACACACACACACACACACACACTCCTTTTCCAACACATTATTGCCCTTTAGAACTTAAATACCATGATTTGTATAAGGAAAGACTGAGAAAACAGGAAAAAAAAGTGGAAGTCACAAAAAAATAAGAACTGAGGCCCAGAAAGGGAAGGTCATAGAGAGTGTAGGGACTTGTCCAAGGTAACATAATTTGTCAGTGGCAAACCTGGAGCTAGAATTCTGACTCCAGATCAAAAATGGAGATCAAGATGAAGTTGCTCTCTTGGGTAATACCGTAGCTAGACTAAAGAAAGATCTTCCTACAAAATCTTGCCATTTGTGACAGCATGGATGGACTTTGAAGGTATTATGCTAAAGTGAAATAACTCAGAAAAAGACAAATACTATACGATTTCACTTCTATGTGGAATCCTTAAAAAAAAATTCAAGCTCACGAATATAGAGAACAGATTGGTGGCTGCCTGAGATGGAGGTGGGTAAAATGGGTGAAATGGGTCAGAAGGTACAAATTTCCAATTATAAAATGAATAAGTTATGAGGATATAATATACAGCATGGTGACTATAGTTAATAATACTATCTTGCAAATTTGAAAGTAGCTAGGAGCCTGGATCTTGAATTCTCATGATAACAAAAAAGTTGTAACTATGTATGGTGATATATGTTAAATAGACTTACTATGATGATCATTTTGCAATGTATTAAATCATTATATTGTACACCTGAAACTAATACAATGTTATATCAATTATACTTCAATAAGAAAAGAAAGATCCTCTCCCATATAAAGACATATAAAGCTTTGCACAGTGGCAGTATTGTAGCCAATGAGATTTATCCGAGGAGCGATTATTGCTAATTGAAAAGACATATAAGACATTGAGTTAAAACACTGAAAAAATTATCTGAAATATTGATTTGGAGTAAAGCAAAATTTGGATCACTCACAAAGTATCCCTGAACCCTAGGGATTCTTCCCCAATGTTTAGAAACCTGCTGACTGTTTTCTAAGGATAACCCATGGCTTCTCATTACATAGGACCCTAGGTATATGTCCAGACTCCAGGCCAATGCATTTGATTTCACATTGCTTAGAACTTGTGTTAGTCTGGGGCCTCCAAGGATTAGACAACAAAATGGGATTAAGTGTGCAAAGATTCATTAAGGAAAATGAAAGTAAATGGGGAGGGAACCTGGAAAGATTAGGAGAGCCATGAAACTATAATATAAATCTGCCCCTGAATAAAAGAAGGAGGGTGGGAAGGTTGAGTGAAAGTGTCCTAGTCTGCCCTACACTCTAAGGAAGGCTTGTCAAGGCCAACAGGAATTGATGAAGACGAGGTCAGTTGGCAGTCAGAGGACTTCTGTGTCTCCCAAGAATAGGCCTACTTGTAGCAGGTGTCTCAATGAAAATGCTGGGATGGGTTTCAAAGCAAGGTAGCCAAGGCCTTTCGTCAGTTATGCTCTTTGTAGTTGGAGGTATGCAAGGCGCACTGTCTTGGGTCCTACAGAACTCCACCTTTAACTTCTACTATATCCCTTCTTTGCCTAGCTGCAGATGCTTTCCCATACCCAGAGGCCCAACTGGGGCCTTGAGTCTCTAGAGAAGGAGAATAGGAAATGACAGAGACCAGAGAGCCTCTGTCAGAAGCACTAAAGTCAGACCTAAGTTGAACTGTGGCTCTTTTCTTCCATGGCTCTGCACTGCAACATGAGCTAACATGTTCATACCATTCATGCTTGTTGTCAGTCAAAACCACTCAATTTCACTCATGTGGAATTTAAGAAACAAAACAGATAAACATAGGGGAAGGGAAGGAAAAAAAGACAAAAACAAAGAGGGAGTCAAACCATGAGAGACTCTTAATTATTGGAAACAAACTGAGGGTTGCTATAGGGGAGGTGGGTGAGAGTATGGGGTAACTGGGTGATGGGCATAAATGAGAGCAGTTGAAGTAATGAGCACTGGGTGTTGTATGCAACTGATGAATCAGTAAAATCTACTTCTGAAACTATAATACAGTATATGTTAATTAAATTTAAATAAAAATATTTTAAAAAACCACTCAATTCCAGTAGCCCTTCTGGAACCCTGAATATAAAGAACTTTTATTGCTTCAGATACCCATTATCCTTTCTTTCTCTAGCCTCTCAATCACCCAAGTCTAAAGAACACAGAACAAAACAGAATGGCCAAGGAGGTGGGGGTGAGAGTTGCAGAGTGTCACATGTAACTGTTTTCTTCCAATAGTGGGTGTGACTACTGAAACCAGGATAGGGAAAGGTTAGGAACTAACATTTTGTTAATCTCCCCATGCCAGCATGCCTAACCTGCATTATTCCACACACCTACACTGATAGGTATTAGTGTGCCTGCTTGATGGATGAGAAAACTGGGGATACATGTAAGCCACTTGCATATGGTCACAGCTCAGAGTAGTAGAGCCCTTAAACTCACAATGAACCTGAACCCCAGTGAGGGGGCCACAAGCTTTGCCCTTCAGTGAGTTTTTCCTCTTCTAGAGCCCTGGGGACTGGCAGAGGTACAGCTCTTTCTGCAAGCTGCTTCTGCTGGAGGCCACCACTAATCTGCATTTCTGTCTGCTGACTGCCATGCCTTCAACTCAACTCCAGCCCCTCAGAGGCCACTGCCTCATTGTCTCTTTCCCAAAATACTTCTCAGCTTCTGGCCTTGATAGGAAATGGGAACCTCTGGATTAAGATCAGAATCAGGGCTCAGTTATAGATAGAGATCAGAGCAGAGGTCTGTAAATGGCTTGAAGCAATCCAGGAAGGGCTCTGGTATGGCAAGGATTGGAGCCCAGCTGGGCTTTCTGAGTACCCCAGTCTACGAAACCACCCACTACAGTAAACAGAATATGCTATCCTGCCACAACCATGGTCCAAAGGGATTTCTTTATTACTCTAGCTTTGATTTTTACAATTTAAAAGCTCATGAAGCAACAATCCAGGAGATTTAACAAGCACATTCCTGGACACTGAATCATAGGTGGGAGGAGGTAAAGGAGGGAGCAGAAATCTAAGGGAGGGCATAAAAGACTACAACATAGCAAAGTGCCTATGTTGCCAAACAATTATTATTTATTGTTTCCCTTCCTACCTGATTATTTGAAAATAGGTGTATGTAGTATGTTCCAGAAAATGTTT
This sequence comes from Nyctereutes procyonoides, assembly GCF_905146905.1. Lineage (NCBI taxonomy): Eukaryota > Metazoa > Chordata > Mammalia > Carnivora > Canidae > Nyctereutes > Nyctereutes procyonoides. The sequence goes on along the minus strand of NW_026575125.1, from coordinate 56,675,504 downwards.
TGTCAATTTAGTATTACTAATGTTTAGTTTTACTACTAGAAATTTTCAATAAATCTTAATTTTCTGAAAAAAAGGAAAGAGAACTTGGTGGTATGGAAAAGATACACATGTCTACCTTCTCATCCCCAGGCAAGTCAAACTAACACATAACTATGGGCTCGGAGCCAGCAAGACAAAAGGCAAAGAGCTGAATAAGCATCAGGGGCCCCAGTCCCCAGTGTCACCTTTCTCCCTGTTCTGTACTGACTCTCTAAAAGTCTGGTGTTTAAGAAGCAGGTTCTATGTGTGAGAACTATAAGCAGATGAGGTAGCAGCTGGAGGGTGGCTCTAGATAGCACAGGTCCCTTGAGGGGAGCCAGAGATGAGATGTCTTATGTGTGGAGGTCTTCAAAACGAGTAAAAAAACTGAGACAAAGTGGCTTCCCATTGGAGGCAAGAAGTCTCTTCAGAGGAATTTGTGATAGATAAAGAATAAGAAGGCTGGAAATAAAATATTTCTGACCTAGGATGAGGGGGAAGGTGGTTACAAAAGGATCAGTGGGGCTCAGGGCAACATCAGTGACTGAAAGATTCCCACACTCCCAAGCCCTCCACATACCAGGGTTCAAGGGTTTGCTGAGGGGCTCAGTGGGTGGAAAGCCTGCTTTGTTGGTAGTCTGTCCTTTATATCTCACATATATGAGGCTTGGAGGTAGCCAGCTGGCTCAGTCAGTAGAGCATGCAGCTCTTAATCTTGGGGTTGTAAGTTCAAGCCCTATGTTGGTATAGAGATTACTTAAAAACTTATGAGGTTTGTTTTCTCTAGAGCAGTGTTTGTTTTATTTTATCTTAACTGCACATTAGAATCACCTAGGGAGCCTTTTAAAATACTCCCCAATCCCCTAGAGATGCTGATTCAATTGGTCTGAGGTAGGGCCAGTACATCAGTATTTTTTAAACTCCTCAGGGCATTTTGGTGGGCTGCTGGGATTGAGAATAACTGTTCTGGAGGAAGCCCATAGTCTCAGTCAGATGCCAGCTTAGGTGAGGACTTAGTGGAGGTAGAGGGGAAGGAACAAGAGGTATATGCTATAGAAAGCACACACTGGCCTATATGAGCCAGGAGATGTATGTCGGGGCACTGTTTCTGCCACTGCTTTACTGTGTGACCCTCAAGTCCTCATCTCCCTCTGAGCCCCCCATCTCCCCCAGTACAACAAAGGAGTTGGACTTCATAGCTTCTAAGGATCCTTCTGACTTCTTCAACATTCTAAAAATTTACTAGACAGAAGAAAAGAGTGGGGTTGGTGGAGAAAAGGGTGGATATTTGGACTGCTGCATGCTATGCAGGGGGTGCAAAAGAACACTGCTAACCCAACTCTCTGAGAAGGGCTGGTCCCAGGGAATTGTCTATCCAGAGCCCAAATGGAAAGGCATGGAAGCTGTCCTTAGATCCTCCTCAATTGCGAGCCCACTAGGCACAGACCATGCCCAAGTGTAGGATCTCACTAGTGCCATCACACACATGTTTATTAATATTATTTATGGTCATCGTAGGAGTAGTGATCTTTATTTGACATCCAGCTTTCCCATTTCATAATGACAGCTCAAATGTGTCTATAGTAGTATCCCAAGGAGCTGAAACTACTTCAACTGTACTCTCTTTTTCATTCTTATTATCTCTCCACTGGGGAGACAAAGTTCCAAGGAGCTGAGGTAGAAGCATATGTGGTAATTCATATTTCAAGTCACTGGTTTCCAAGTTCAATCCTAGCTGAGATTCTCAGCACACACTTTGGACTCTATGTATAGATGTCTTCCCAGTTGGGAAGGACTTATAGCCCATCAAAATCCTGTAGGGAGCTTTAAAAAAGTACTGATGTACTGGCCCTACCCCAGAAAAATTCAAATTCTAACCTCTCTTTTCCAAACCTCCTTTCCCAGCCAGTGCCCTCATGCCCCTTGGCAGTCTCTTCATCCATTTCTTACCTCTCCCCCATAGCCCTACTCATGAATTACATACAGAACACAATTAACAGCTTCACCATGCAACAACTGGAAATTCCTTAAGAAAGATATTTTGCTTTCTCTTTCTCCTTAGTTCCCTACAGCTTAACACAGAACTGAGCAGACACTGCACACCTTTCACAAGTGGCTAGTTGGCTCATCTGATAAGGTTGTCAGGGTTGATCAACCAAGGGTTGTAAGAACTCAGTGAAGTAGCCAAATATTCATGGATTTTGAGAGTAGGTATTTTGGAATATAGGTCCAAAGCCTTGACTTGCCACTACAGACTCTCCTCCTCCCTCTCCCACATAGTATAACCCTCTCCATAACACAGAACTACTCATCCCTGCTCCTCACATGACTGTCATGCACACTAGTGTCTCTTCTTCAAGTTCATTCTCCTCCTGATCCAGGTCCTCCATATCAAAAGTATAATGTAGAGGGAGCAATACCCCACTTCCTCCACTACCTTCTCCCTCACTTGGGCCCCCTCTGCCTGGAATTGTTCAATAGACTCTTATCAAGGGCCAATTCTATCTGGTTCCCTCCTCATTGCCTATTCATCACCATCAGCAAGACTTCTCTACTCCCTCAACCAGAAGAAAGTCCAAATTTCCAGAGGCCTTTAGCTCCCCTCTCTCATAGCCCTTAGCATTTTCTATTCTACTCCGTAGTTAATCTCCCATAACCTTAAGACAGCTCATTTGTTATATGACCTTCAACAAGTCACTTAACCTCTCAAACTTTACTCAACTGTAAAATGGAATGACAATCCCTGCTTTAACCTCCTCCCAGATCAAATGAGATAAAATATGTGAAAGCATATAGTATATAATCATGATGTTAGTTAACATTGAGTACTTGATATTGATCAGACACCATTCTAAATACTTCATATATATCAATTCACTTAAACAAGTAAGAAGCCCTTGGGACGCCTGGGTGGCTCAGAGGTTGAGTGTCTGCCTTTGGCTCAGGGCATGATCTCGGTCGTGGGATTGAGTCCCACATCAGGCTCCCTGCGAGGAGCCTGCTTCTCCCTCTGTCTGTGTCTCTGTCTCTCTCTCTGTGTCTCTCATGAATAAATAAATAAAAACTTTTTTTAAAAAAACAAGTAAGCAGCCCTAGGTAATGCATACAGTTATTAACCTGATTTTGAGGAAACTGAGACACATGGAAAGATTAAATAATTTGCACAAGGACACACAACTAATAATTTGTAGAGCTGTATTTGAACCCAGGCATTCTGGTTTTGGAGTTCCCACTTGTATGACTCAGCTATACACCCCAATGTAGGAAAAAATATATGTAATATAAGAATACAATATACATATTATTATGTAATATTGTGTGAAGCAATATATAGCAAATGCAATAAAAATATAGAAATTCAGAGGAGAGACAAATATGATTTAAAGCTGTTGAATAAAGCATCATGGAAAATGTAGTGACTTAAATTGGGTCATGAAAGAAAGATTGGAGCAAGGAAAGTATCATTATATGAGGGCTTAGTGTAGTAAAAAGCCCAGAGGCAGAAGTATCTGGTGTGCAGGGAAATAAACAATGAGGATATTGGCTTGGATTGAGTGGGAGCATCATGGTAGTCAAACAGAAAAAGAATAGATGACCAGGAAAAGGAATGATCTGGAAAAAAATATAACATGCTGAGCAAGAGCTATGTGAGGTTTATAGTTCTGATCCAATTAAAACAAAATTATTTTATTGCTTTTAAAGATTTTATTTTTAAGTAATCTCTACACCCAACATGGGGCCCATAACCCTAAGATTGTGTCACATGCTCTACTGACTGAGCCAGCCAGATACCCCAAAATCAAGTTTAAATATGCATGGGTGGTCATGGATGCAACATGTAAGTGGATTTTAAAAATGTGAGTCAAGATGAAAGGTAAACTGTAACAGAGATAAATTACATTCACTGTACTTGAACTAAAAAGCAGCCTGTACAGAAGTGGTTCAAGATGAAGGCATAGGAAGACCTGAATTCATCTCCTTCCAAAGAGACAACAAATATATAGCTATATATGGAATAATTTCCTCTGGAGAAAACCTGAGAACTAGCTGAACACCTGCTCCACAACAAAGAATAAAAGAACCACACTGAGACATTTCAACTCCTTCAAAACAGGTAGAGATAGCTGTTTTACATAATACACCGAAACAAACACAGAGAGGTTATTACATATGAACGTCATGATAACCACAAACCTATAGTAGATAAACAAAACACAATGAGAAAAGAGTCTAAACATAACACTAAAGAAAGTCATGAAAGCACAAGAGAAGAGAGCAAAAGAAGAAAAGAACAGAGAAGGACTATAAAAACAACCAGAAAACAATTAATAAAATGATAATAAGTACATACCCACCAATAATTACCTTAAATGTAAATGGACTAAATTCTATAATCAAAATACATAGGGTGGCTACATGGATTTTTTTTTTAAAAAAACCATCTCTATGATGCCTACAAAAGACTCACTTCAGATCTAAAGATACACACAACTGAAGGTGAATGGATGGAAAAAGATATTCCAAGCAAATTTAAACAAAAAGAAAGCTGGGGTAGCAATATTTAGAGAAGATAAAAGTTTAAAATGCAACAGAAGACAAAGAAAGGCACTATATAATGATAAAAGGGTCAATGCAACAAGAAGATATAATGTTTGTAAATACTTATGCACTCAATATAGGAGCCCCTAAGTATATAAAGCGAATATCAACAGACATAAAGAGAGAATTTGACAAAAATACAATAATAGTAGGGAACTTTAATATCTTACCTATATCAATGAATAGAATAGACCAGCCAGACAGAAAATAAATAAGGAGACACCAGCCTTAAATGACACATTAGACAGATGAATTTAATAGATATTTATAGAACATTCCATCATAAAACAGCAGAATACACATTCTTTTCAAGTGTACACAGAACATTTTCCAGGATAGATCACATTTTAGGCCACAAAAAGGAGTCTCAATAAGCTTAGGAAAATGTAAATTATATCAAGAATCTTGTCCATGTAGCGGAATGGGCAAAATGGGTGAAGGGGAGTAAGAGGTACCAGTTTCCAGTTATGGAAAGAATAAGGCACAGGGATAAAAGGTATATCGTAGGGAATACAGTCAATGGAATTGCAATAGCATTGTATGGTGACAGCTGGTAGCTATACTTGCTGTGAGTATAGCATAATTTATAGAGTTGTCAAATCACTGCATTGTACACTTGAAACTAATGTAACATTGTGTGTCAGCTATAATTTAAAAAAGAAAAGATTACTAATATTTCTAAAGCCCTTTATGTAACTTTCCCCTAAGAAAATTTTCCAACCACAATGGTATGAAACTATAAATCAGTTACAGGAAGAAAACTGTAAAAACCCCACAAACACTTGGAGGTTAAACAATATGCTACTAAACAACAAATAGGTCAAAAGGGGAACAAATATCTTGAGACAAATGAAAATGGAAATACAACATTCCTACATCTATGGGATGCAGCAAAGGCAATTCTAAGAGGGAAGTTCATAGCAATACAGGCCTACCTCAAGAAACAAGAGAGAGAGTGTAAGGGAAGATGATGGAGTAGGAGGACCCTGAGCTCACCCTGTCCCATGTTTACAACTGGATATCATCCATATCCAAGTCAATAAGCCAGAAAGCAATCTGAAGACTAACAGAACAAACTCCACAACTAAATATAGAGAAGAAGCTGAATCTGAAAGCTAAGGAAGGTGAGAAAGGTGGAGAGAGGCTGCCTGCAGGAGGGAGGAAGATGCACATACAGAGGACAGAAATGGACCCTTATACCAGGGAGCTCACACAGAGAAGACTAAGTTGCATAATGTTTGGGTTTAAAAACCAGAAGAGCTGAATTCTGTGAGTCTATTAAACCAGTAGGACTTGGAGTCTGGAACTTTAAAGGTCAGCTAACTCAGCAGTGGGCAAGCTGGGAAGGCCAGTGAGAGCTGGGTTGCTACCCTTAATGAGACAGCAGCCTGCATGGAGAGGCAACATAAAAACAGCAGTTTACATAATGCCAGGGTCAAACAGGAAACAGATCTGTTTATAATGATTTCAGAGGATGTTGGGAGACTTCTTTGAAAACAAGGGAGCTAGGAGGCATCATTTTCCTCCTGCAACACCCAGCATAAACATAGAACCACCTGTGGGAGACAGGCTGCATGGACAGTTGTAGCCTTAGCCAAGGGCTCAGGGGAGATTTTGTTAAAGCTGCATGTATGTCCCACCCAGGCACAGTGCACCCAGACATGCACACCCAGCCGCTATTGCATGCCACACCCACATGCCAGGTGCAAGCTACCACTGCACATTGCACCCAGACACCACAATGCATCCAGCCATGTGCCCCCAGGCAACCACCAGGGGCTGGGCTCAGCGACACCCAGCTATCACACAGCTCCACACAGCCCTCAAATGCCACAGCACTTTGGGGGATCCAGCATAAGACTAGTGGCCCAGGGCAGCCCCGGTGGCTCAGCGGTTTAGTGCCACCTTCAGCCCCGGGCCTGATCCTGGAGACCCAGGATCGAGTCCCACGTCAGGCTCCCTGCATGAAGCCTGCTTCTCCCTCTGTCTCTGTCTCTGCCTCTCTCTCTCTCTCTCTCTCTCTCTCATAAATAAATAAAAATAAATCTTAAAAAAGGAGAGATCAAAAGTGACAGTATAAAGATAAGAAACACAAAAGCAGTGAAAATGAACATTTCAGTAAAAAAATCAGTCAAGGAACTCACAAAATTTTTTTTAAGTTGAAAAACCATTTATTTCACTGGAAAAAAAAAAGTTATCCAACTCTATGTGTCTACCCGCCACAAGCCTTTGGGCCAAAAAGACTCAGGAGCAGTGACACTTTCATCAAGGTCATTCCCAAGTCCAATACCCACTGGAAGCAGGAGGCGGGGAGACAGCACAACCCCCACCAGTTTCTGCACACAATGAGGCCTGCTGGGAGAAGAGAACATAAATGGGAAACTACAGAAGTACTGAAGAACAGGAAGAACAGGAAAATGGGCAGGAGGGAGGAAAGGAAGAGGTGGTCTGAACTTAGCAAGGTAAATTAAGGTCCACGGTTCCTGAGGGACTGAACGTACAGAGCCGAGAACGTCCCGGAGACGGGGTACCACGAAGGGTGTATTCTCATGCACAACCGCAGCTCGGAATTTCAGCCCACACACATCCCACCTCAAGACTTAAAAGGCTGAATACCGCGCCGGATCCGCATACTGCTCCCGCTCATACCGGGCCATGTCGTACAGGGAATTCCGCGCGGCCGCCGAAGCTTGGGACAACTCACTCTCATGCCCGTAACCGTAGCCCTCTCCAACAGTGGGGACTGGGGCTGTAGCGCGACGCAGGGGGCTCCGATCCCGCCCCTAATATGAAGTGGAAGCTGCAGTAACAGCAGCAGCGGCTGCAGCAGCAGCAGCAGCTGTAGCAGTAGCAGCTCCTGAGGTCGGCAACAGGTGTCTATCGTAGGGATCGAGAGAGGTGGAGGTGAGGTGACTGGCCATGGCTGTGTTCTGGACTTGTGGCAGCTGGGACAGGGTCTGCTCTGCGTAATTATACACAGAGGCAGCTGCAGCCGCCACTGCCTCATAGGACCGGGCAGCACGGCAGTGCTTGTAGTAGGCATCCAGCGCTCCATACGCGTTGTTGTAATACAACGAATCCCCATAGCTCATGGTGTAAGGTGTACGCACTGCTCCATATTGCTCATTATATTGCTCGGTAAAGTCTGCCACTCGGCCCGAACGATCTATCGGACACTCTTTGGACCAGTGCCCCTCTTTCCCGCACCGATAGCAGCGGCTCTGGTCTCCCATCCCGGGCGCAGTCCTAAGCCGGCTGGTGGACAACTGCACGTGCATTCGTTTGCCTTGAAACTCTGTGTTGTCAAGGCCCCTGATGGCCTCCACTGCATCCTCTGCCCACTCCATGTGCACGAAGGCATAATCTTTCACGATGTCACATTCAATGACTGGACCATACTCCTCAAACTTGGCCCGAAGCTCTTTGTTGGTACAGGTGGGACTGATGTTGCCCACATGTAACTTTGTGGAGGTTTTGCTCTTATTCTTGCTGGCTTCCAACATTGATGTTCACCCCGTGCAGCTTGTAGTGGTGCAGGTTGCGAATGGCATCCTCGGCTGCCATCTTGTCCTCTATGTGCACAAAGCCGTAGTTCTTAATGACGTCACACTCCAGCACCTTCCCATACTGCTCGAAGAGTGAGCGGATCTCCTGCTCTGTGGCCTCCCGGGGCAGGTTTCCAATGAACAGCTTAACCATCTCGATGTAGCCCGCACCGAAATCAGCAGGGGCTCTTCCTCGCGGCACAGACGCTTCTGACCGGAACTCACAAAATTAAAGGATATAAAATATGGCAACATTTGCCTAAAACGTGGGAAGGTCATTTGAAACTTAAATGACCACCAACTTAATATAGACTGGTATACACAAGAAGAGGTTATATACAGGGATCCCTGGGTGGCGCAGCGGTTTGGCGCCTGCCTTTGGCCCAGGGCACGATCCCGGAGTCCCGGGATCGAATCCCACATCGGGCTCCCGGTGCATGGAGCCTGCTTCTCCCTCTGCCTGTGTCTCTGCCTCTCTCTCTCTCTCTCTCTCTCTCTCTCTCTCTCTCTCTATCATAAATAAATAAAAAATAAAAATAAAAAAAGAAGAGGTTATATACAAACCTAATGGTAATCCCGTATCAAAACTCACTGATATAGGACGCCTGGGTGGCTCAGCAGTTGGGCACCTGCCTTTGACTCAGGGTGTGATCCTGTGGTCTCAGGATGGAGTCACACATCGGGCACCTTCAATGGAGCCTGCTTCTCCCTCTGCCTACATCTCAATAAAATCTTTTTTAAAAACTACTAATAAACAGGCAAAGAATAAAGGGAAGGGAATCCAAATATATCAGTAAAGAAAATCAGCAAAACATAAGAGAGAAAGAAAAGAAAGAGACTCCTAACTCTGGGGAATGAACAAGGGGTAGTGGAAGGGGAGGTGGGTGGGGGGATAGGATGACTGAGTGACGGGCACTGAGGGGGGCACTGAGATGGGATGAGCACTGGGTGTTATACTATATGTTGGCAAATCAAACTCCAAGAAAAAAATATACAAAAAGAAAAGAAAGGATCAGAGAAAAACTTCAGAAATAGCTACACAAGTAATAAAATGGCAATATCTATCCATAATTACTTTGTAAGTGGGCTAAATGCTCCAATCAAAAGACATAGGGTGACAAAATGGATTAAAAAAAAAACAAGACCCTGGGCAGCCCTGGTGGCAGAGCAGTTTAGCGCCGCCTGCAGCCCAGGGTTTCATCCTGGAGACGCGGGATCGAGTCCCACATCGGGCTCCCTGCATGGAGCCTGCTTCTCCCTCTGCCTCTCTCTCTCTCTCTCTCTCTCTCTCTCTCTCTCTCTCTGTGTGTGTGTGTGTATGTGTCTCTCATGAATAAATAAATAGAATCTTTTTTAAAAAACCATCTATATTATGCCTACAAAAGAATAATTTTATTTTATTTAAATTCAATTAATTAACATATACTGTATTATTAGTTTCAGAGGTAGAGTTCAGTGATTCATCAGTCGCATATAACACCAAGTGCTCATTACATCAAGTGCTCTCCTTAATGCCCATTACCCAATCATTTTAGGCTGAAAAACTAAAAGTGAGGAAACAGGAAAACATCTGCCATGCAAACTGATGTCCAAAGAAAACCAGAGTAGCAATATTTATATTGGACAAAATAGAGTTTGATACAAAACCTGTAACAAGAAACAAAAAAGGACACTATATAATCATAAAGGGGACAATCCAAAAAGATCTAGCAATTGTAAATATCTTTGCACTCAACATGGGAGCGCCCAAAACATAAAACAGTTAATAACAACCATAAAGGAACTAATTGGTAATAATACAATAATAGTAAGGAACGTTAACACCCCACTTACATCAATGGAGTGATCATCTTAAACGAAAATAAACAAGGAAACAATGGCTTTGAATGACACACTAGACCAGATGGATTTAACAGGTACATTCAGAACATTCCATCCTAAAACTGCAGTATACACATTCTTTTCAAGTGCACATGGAAAATTCTCCAGAATAGACCACATATTAGCTCACAAAACCAGCCTCAACAAATTCAAGAAGATTGAAGTCATACCATGCAGCTTTTCTGACCACAATACTATGAAACCAGAATTCAACCACAAGAAAAAATCTGGAAAGACCACAAATACATAGGGGTTAAATAACGTGCTACTAAATTACAAATGGGTCAACCAGAAAATAAACGAAGAAATTTAAGAAGTACACGGAAACAAAAAAACTGAAAAACAAAACAAAACAAAAAAAGAAGTACATGGAAACTGATGAAAATAAAAACACAATGGTTCAAAACCTCTGAGATGCTGCAAAATCAGTTCTTTTACAGAAGTTTATAGCAATTCAGGCCCACCTCCAAGAAGCAAAATAAATCTCAAATAAACAACCTAACCTTATACCTAAAGAAGCTAGAAAAATAACAACAAAACCTAAAACCAGCAGAAAGAAGGAAATAATAAATATTAGAGGATAAATAAATGATGTAAGAACTAAAAAAAAAAACAATAGCATAATCAATGAAACGAGAAGCTGGTTCTTTGAAAAAAAGTAATAATATTGATAAACCTCTACCCAGAGTTATTGAGAAAAAAGAGAAAGTACTTAAATCAACAAATTTAAAAAAGAGAGAGGAGAAATAACAACTGACAGCAGAGAAATACAAATAATTATAATATATTATTATGAAAAATTATATGCCAATAAATTGGACAACCTGGAAGAAATGGATAAATTCCTAGAAACAAATAAACTACCAAAACTGAAAGAGGAAGAAATAGAAAATTTGCACAGACCAATAACCTTCAAAGAAATTGAATCAGTAATCAAAAAATGCTCAACAAACAAAAATCCAAGACAATATGGCTTCATGGGTGAATTCCACCAAACTTTAAAGAAAAGTTATTTTTCCCAAACTATTCCAGAAAAAGGAGAAGGAGGAGAAGGAGAAAGGAAAGCTTCTAAATTCATTCTGAAGCCAGCATTATTCTGATACCAAAAGCAAAGACATCACTAAAAAAAGAGAACTATAGGCCAATATCCCTAAACAACAATGATACAAAAATGGTCAATAAAATACTAAAAACCAAATATAACAGTACATTAAAAGAATCATTCACCACAATCAATTGGGACTTACTCTTGCACTGCAAGGGTAGTTAAATAATTCACAAATCAATGTGATAGCTCACATCAATAAAAGAAAGGATCAGAACCATGTGATCATTTCAATAGATGCAGAAAAAGCATTTAACAAAGTACAATATCTATTCATGATAAAAATCCTCAACGAAGCAGGTTTAGAGGTAACATACCTCAATATAAGAAAAGTCATCTATGAAAAACCCACAGCTAGCGTGATCCTCAAAGGGGCAAAGCCTGAGAGCTTTTCTTCTAAGGTCAGGACCAATACAAAGATATCCACTCTCAACACTCCTATTCAGCATAGTACTAGATATCCTACCCACAGCAATCAAACAACAAAAAGAAATAAAAGGCATCCAAATCAGCAAGGGAGAAGTAAAATTTTCCAGATTTGCAGATTACATGATACTGTATATAGAAAACCCAAAAGACCACCAAAATAGGCTATAACTGATAAATGAAATCAGTAAAGCCGCAGGGTATAAAATCAATGTACAGAAATCTGTTGCATTTCTATGCAGCAATAATGAAGCAGCAGAAAGATAAATTAAGAAAATAACCCCACTTAAAACTGTGCCCAAAATAATAAGATACCTAGTAATAAACCCAACCAAAGAGGTGAAAGATCTGTACTCTGAAAACTATAAAACACTGATGAAAGAAATTTAATATAACACAAACAAATAGAAAGACATTCTAGGGGCATCCCTGGTGGCTCAGTGGTTTAGCACCACCTTCAGCCCAGGGCGTGATCCTGGAGACCCGGGGTTCCAGTTCCACATTAGGTTCCCTGCATGGAGCCTGCTTCTCCTTCTGCCTGTGTCTCTGTCTCTGCCTCTCTCTCTCTCTCTCTCTCTCTCTCTCTCTCTCTCCCCCTGTGTCTCTCATGAATAAATAAATAAAATATTTTTTAAAAAAGTTTTTAAAAAAATTAAAAAAAGAAAGACATTCTATACTCATGAATTGGAAGAATAGATTTAAAAAAAAAAAAAGCCTATACTACTCAAAGCAATCTACACATTTAAAGCAATCCTATCAGGGAGCCTAGGTGGCTTAGTTGGTTAAGCATCTGTTTTTGGCTCAAGTCATGATCCCAGAGTCCCATTCAGTGGGAAGCCTTCTTCTCCCTCTCCCTCTGCCTACTGCTCCTCTTTCTTGTGTTCTCTCTCTTTCAAAAAAATTAAGCCTATCAAAATACCAACTGCATTTTTCACAGAATTAGAATAAAGAACGCTAAAATTTATGTGGAACCACAAAAGACCCTGAATAGCCAAAGCAATCTTGAAAAAGCAAAGCAAAGCTGGAGGCATTACAATTCTGGACTCCAAAATATATTACAAAGCTATAGTGATCAAAATACTATAGTACTGGCACAAAAATAGACCATAGATGAATGAAACAGAATAGAGAGGGATGCCTGGGTAGCTCAGTGGTTGAGCATCTGCCTCTGGCTCAGGACAGGATCCTGGAATCCCAGGATTAAGTCCCACATTGGGCTCCCACGGAGAGCCTGCCCCTCCCTCTACCTATGTCTCTAACTTTCTCTGTGTGTCTCTTATGAAAAAATAAATAAAAATCTAAAAGAAAAAAAGAAACAGAATAGAGAGTCCAGAAATAAAGCCACAAATATATGGTTAATTAATCTTTGTCAAAGTAGGAAAGAATATCCAATTGAAAAAAGAGCGTCTCTTCAACAAATGGTGTTGGAAAAAGTGGACAGCAACATGCAAAAGAATGAAATTGGACCACTTTCTTACACCATACACAAAAATAAGTTCAAAGGGATTAAATATCTAAATTTTTGGCTTAAAACCATAAAAATTCTAGAAGAGAACAAAGGCAATAGCCTCTTTGACATCTGAAATACCAACTTTTTTCTATATATGTCTCCTGAGGTTAGGGAAACAAAAGCAAAAGTAACTATTAGGACTACATGAAAATAAAAAGCCTCTGCACACTGAAGGAAACAATGAACAAAACTAAAAGGCACTCTATAGAATGGGAGAAGATATTTGCAAATGATATATCCAAAAAAGAGTTAGTATTCAAAGTACATAAAGAACTTATACAACTCAACATCTATAAAAAAACAACCCAATTAAAAAATGGGCAGAAGACATGAAGAGATACTTCTTCTCCAAAGAAGACATCCTGATAGCCAACAGACATATGAAAAAATATTCATCATCACTTACCATCAGGGAAATGCAAATCAAAACTATGATGAGTTATCACCTCACACCTGTCAGAATGGCTAAACTTAACACAATTAACATCAGGTGTTGAGGAGGATGTGGAGAAAAAAGAACACTTGTGCACTGTTGCTGGGATTACAAAATGGTGTAGCCACTGGGGAAAACAGTACAGAGGTTACTCAAAAAGTTAAAAATAAAACTATCCTATGATCCAGCAATCATACTACTGTCTGTTTACCCAAAGAATATAAGAACACTAATTCAAAGGGATACATGCACCCCTATGTGTATAGTAGCATTATTTACAATAGCTAAAGTATGGAAGCAGCTCAAGTGTCCACCAACTGAATAGATTAATAAAATGTGATTTGTGTATGTGTGTATATGTGTGTGTGTATATAGAGAGAGAGAGAAAGAGAGAGAAAATGAAATACTATTCAGCCATAAAAATGAATGAAATCTTGGCATTTGTATAAAAATAGATGGAAATAGAGAGTATAATGCTAAGTGAAATAAGTCAGAGAAAGACAAATACCATATGGTTTCACTCTTATGTGGAATTTAAAACATGAGCAAATGGAAAAAGAGAGAGAGAGAGAAAGAAAGACACACCAGGAAATAAACTCAATTATAGAGAATAAACTGACTGTTACCAGATTTGGGGGGGGAGTAAATAGGTGATGGGCATTGAGGAGTGCACTTGTTGTAATAAGCACTGGGTGATGTATGGAATTGTTGGGTCACTGTATTGTACACTTAAAACTAATATGGCACTGTATGTTAACTAACTGGAAGTAAAATAAAACCTGGGAAAAAAAGGAGAATTGGTCCTAAGAATCTGCAGTTTTAAGAAAAGAGAATATAAACACAATGAAAGTCATCATAAGAAACAAGAGAACTCTCAAATGACCCAATTTTAAACTTAAAAGAACTAGAAAAAGAAGAACAAACAAATCTCAATGTTAATAGAAGAAAGGATATAATAAAGATCAGAGTGGAAATAAAGGAGACTAAAAAAAATAGAAAAAAATCAATAAAAGCAAGATCTGGTTCCTTGAAAAAGATAAATAAAATTGACAAACCTTTAGGTAAACTCATCAAGAAAAACAGATAGAGCCCAAATAAAATTAGAAATAAAACAGAAGTTACAAGTGATACCACAAAATTACAAAGGATTATAAGAGATTACGACAAACAATTATATACCAACATTTTGGACAACTTAGAAGTAAATAAATTCCTAGAAACACACAATCTTGCAAGACTGAATCATGAAGAAACAGAAAATCTGACTAGACCAATCACTAGTAATGAGACTGAATCAGTAATCAAACTTTCCGACAAAAGTCCAGGACCAAATGGCTTCACTGGTGAATTTTACCTGATATTCAAAGATTTTTTTTATATTCAAAGATTTAATATCAATTTTTCTCAAACTATTCCAAACAATCCAAGAGGACATTACCCATACAAATTCATTTTATGATGCCAGCATTACCGTGATACCAAAACCAGGCAAAGATACCACAAAAAAGAAAAACATAAGGCAATATCTCTGATAAACAAATGAAAAATCTTTAACATGATATTAGGAAACCAAATTTAACAATATATTAAAGGATCACTTATTCAAATGAGATGCAATGATGGTTCAATATCTATAAATCAATCAACATGATACACTACATTAATAAAATAAAGGTAAAAATCATATGATCATCTCAGTAAATGCAGAAAAAGCATTTGATAAAATTCAGCATCTTTTTATGATAAAAGCTCTCAACAAAGTAGGCATAGAGAGAATATACCTCAACCTGATAAAGGTAATAAATGAAAAACGCACAGCAAACATCATACTTAGTGGTGAAAAGTTGAAAATTTTTTCCTCTAAGATCAGAAAGAAGACAAGGATGCTCACTCTTGCCACTTTTATTCAACATTGTATTGGAAGTTCCAGCCATAGCAATAATGCAAGAAAAAGAGATAAAGGGCATCCAAATTTATTTTTTTTAAGATTTTATTTAGGGGAGGAGGGGCAAGATGGCGGAAGAGTAGGGTCCCCAAATCACCTGTCCCCACCAAATTACCTAGATAACCTTCAAATCATCCTGAAAATCTACGAATTCGGCCTGAGATTTAAAGAGAGAACAGCTGGAATACTACAGTGAGAAGAGTTCGCGCTTCTATCAAGGTAGGAAGACGGGGGAAAAGAAATAAAGAAACAAAAGGCATCCAAGGGGGAGGGGCCCCGCGAGGAGCCGGGCTGAGGCCGGGGCGAGTGCCCCCAGGACAGGAAAGCTCCGTCTCGGAGAAGCAGGGGCTTCACCAATCCTCCCGGGCGGAAAGGGGCTCGCAGGGAGTTAGAGCAGGTCCCCAGGAGGGCGGGGATGCCCTCAGGCTCCCTGGGACACTAACAGAGACCTGCGCCCCGGGGAGACTGCGTCGAGCTCCCTAAGGGCTGCAGCGCGGGCACGGCTTGACCCGGGAGCAGCTCGGAGGGGCTCGGGCGGGGCTCCACAGAGAGGGGACTGCATGTCCCGGGAGCAGCTCGGAGGGACTCCGGCAGCGGCTCTGCGGAGACGCGGCTGCGCCACTGGGTGCATGAATCCAACAGTGCAGGCCCGGGAGCACAGGGCGCCGGGGACACAGCCCAGGATCCGGCCTCCCCTAGGACAGGCAGAGGCTGGGAGGGTGCCCAGGACAGCAAGGACGCTCCTGCCCCGAGCTGAGCAGATCAGCGGCCTCGCCCCCGGAGCATCCAGGCCCCTGTAGACAGAGAGCTCCATAGTTACTGCGGGAGCTGAATCCAGGGCTCCAGAGCTGGCCACTGCCACCGTGGTTGTTCCTCCTGGGGCCTCAAGGGGTAAACAACCCCACTGAGCCCTGCACCAGGCAGGGGCAGAGCAGCTCCCCCAAGGGCTAACACCTGAAAATCAGCACAACAGCCCCTCCCCCAGAAGACCAGCTAGATGGACAAGTTCCAGGGGAAGTCAAGGGAATTAAAGTATACAGAAAGAGAAGATACTCCCCCGTGGGTTTTTTTTTTCTTTTTCATTTCTGTTTGCTTCCCCCACCCTTTTTTCCTTTCTTTTTCTTTCTCTTTTTCTTCTCTCTTTTTTCTTTTTCTTCCTTTTTTCTTTTGTCTTTTTCTCTTTTCTTTCCTTCTTTCTCTCCTCTCTTTTTCTCCTTTTCCAAATACAACTTGTTTTTGGCCACTCTGCACTGAGCAAAATGACTAGAAGGAAAACCTCACCTCAAAAGAAAGAATCAGAAACAGTCCTCTCTCCCACAGAGTTACAAAATCAGGATTACAATTCAATGTCAGAAAGCCAATTCAGAAGCACTATTATACAGCTACTGGTGGCTCTAGAAAAAAGCATAAAGGACTCAAGAGACTTCATGACTGCAGAATTTAGATCTAATCGGGCAGAAATTAAAAATCAATTAAATGAGATGCAATCCAAACTAGAAGTCCTAACAACGAGGGTTAACAAGGTGGAAGGACGAGTGAGTGACATAGAAGACAAGTTGATGGCAAAGAGGGAAACTGAGGAAAAAAGACAAACAATTAAAAGACCATGAGGACAGATTAAGGGAAATACACATACAGCCTGAGGAAGAAAAACCTACATTTAATTGGGGTTCCCAAGGGCGCTGAAAGGGACAGAGGGCAAGAATATGTATTTGAACAAATCCTAGCTGAAAACTTTCCTAATCTGGGAAGGGAAACAGGCATTCAGATCCAGGAAATAGAGAGATCCCCCCCTAAAATCAATAAAAACCGTTCAACACCTCGACATTTAATAGTGAAACTTGCAAATTCCAAAGATAAAGAGAAGATCCTTAAAGGAGCAAGAGACAAGAAATCCCTGACTTTTATGGGGAGGAGTATTAGGGTAACAGCAGACCTCTCCACAGAGACCTGGCAGGCTAGAAAGGGCTGGCAGGATGTATTCAGGGTCCTAAATGAGAAAAACATGCAACCAAGAATACTTTATCCAGCAAGGATCTCATTCAAAATGGAAGGAGAGATAAAGAACTTCCAAGACAGGCAGGAACTGAAAGAATATGTGACCTCCAAACCAGCTCTGCAAGAAATTTTAAGGGGAACTCTTAAAATTCCCCTTTAAGAAGAAGTTCAGTGGAACAATCCACAAAAACAAGGACTGAATAGATATCATGATGACACTAAACTCATATCTTTCAATGGTAACTCTGAACTGTAAACGGGCTTAATGACCCCATCAAAAGGCGCAGGGTTTCAGACTGGATAAAAAAGCAGGACCCATCTATTTGCTATCTACAAGAGACTCATATTAGACAGAAGGACACCTACAGCCTGAAAATAAAAGGTTGGAGAACCATTTACCATTCAAATGGTCCTCAAAAGAAAGCAGG
Organism: Nyctereutes procyonoides; assembly: GCF_905146905.1. Lineage (NCBI taxonomy): Eukaryota > Metazoa > Chordata > Mammalia > Carnivora > Canidae > Nyctereutes > Nyctereutes procyonoides. Next base: position 56,657,616 of record NW_026575125.1, on the reverse strand, counting down.
GGTAGCCATCCTTATATCAGATAAACTAAAATTTACTCCGAAAACTGTAGTGAGAGATGAAGAGGGACACTATATCATACTTAAAGGATCTATCCAACAAGAGGACTTAACAATCCTCAATATATATGCCCCGAATGTGGGAGCTGCCAAATATATAAATCAATTAATAAGCAAAGTGAAGAAATACTTAGATAATAATACACTTATACTTGGTGACTTCAATCTAGCTCTTTCTACCCTTGATAGGTCTTCTAAGCACAACATCTCCAAAGAAACGAGAGCTTTAAATGATACACTGGACCAGATTGATTTCACAGATATCTACAGAACTTTACATCCAAACTCAACTGAATACACATTCTTCTCAAGTGCACATGGAACTTTCTCCAGAATAGACCACATACTAGGTCACAAATCGGGTCTGAACTGATACCAAAAGATTGGGATCGTCCCCTGCATATTCTCAGACCATAACGCCTTGAAATTAGAACTAAATCACAACAAGAAGTTTGGAAGGACCTCAAACGCGTGGAGGTTAAGGACCATCCTGCTAAAAGATGAAAGGGTCAACCAGGAAATTAAGGAAGAATTAAAAAGATTCATGGAAACTAATGAGAATGAAGATACAACCATTCAAAATCTTTGGGATGCAGCAAAAGCAGTCCTGAGGGGGAAATACATCGCAATACAAGCATCCATTCAAAAACTGGAAAGAACTCAAATACAGAAGCTAACCTTACACATAAAGGAGCTAGAGACAAAAACAGCAAATGGATCCTACACCCAGCAGAAGAAGAGAGTTAATTAAAATTCGAGCAGAACTCAACGAAATCGAGACCAGAAGAACTGTGGAACAGATCAACAAAACCAGGAGTTGGTTCTTTGAAAGAATTAATAAGATAGATAAACCATTAGCCAACCTTATTAAAAAGAAGAGAGAGAAGACTCAAATTAATAAAATCGTGAATGAGAAAGGAGAGATCACTACCAACACCAAGGAAATACAAACGATTTTAAAAACATATTATGAACAGCTCTACGCCAATAAATTAGGCAATCTAGAAGAAATGGACGCATTCCTGGAAAGCCACAAACTACCAAAACTGGAACAGGAAGAAATAGAAAACCTGAACAGGCCAATAACCAGGGAGGAAATGGAATCAGTCATCAAAAACCTCCCAAGACACAAGAGTCCAGGGCCAGATGGCTTCCCAGGGGAATTCTATCAAACGTTTAAAGAAGAAATCATACCTATTCTACTAAAGCTGTTTGGAAAGATAGAAAGAGATGGAGTACTTCCAAATTCGTTCTATGAGGCCAGCATCACCTTAATTCCAAAACCAGACAAAGACCCCACCAAAAAGGAGAATTACAGACCAATATCCCTGATGAACATGGATGCAAAAATTCTCAACAAGATACTAGCCAATAGGATCCAACAACACATTAAGAAAATTATTCACCATGACAAGTAGGATTTGTCATGGACACATGGCTGTATTGTAGGATTTGTATCCCCAGGACACAAGGCTGGTTCAACACTCGTAAAACAATCAATGTGATTCATCATATCAGCAAGAGAAAAACCAAGAACCATATGATCCTCTCATTAGATGCAGAGAAAGCATTTGACAAAATACAGCATCCATTCCTGATCAAAACTCTTCAGAGTGTAGGGATAGAGGGAACTTTCCTCGACATCTAAAAGCCATCTACGAAAAGCCCACAGCAAATATCATTCTCAATGGGGAAGCACTGGGAGCCTTTCCCCTAAGATCAGGAACAAGACAGGGATGTCCACTCTCACCACTGCTATTCAACATAGTATTGGAAGTCCTAGCCTCAGCAATCAGACAACAAAAAGACATTAAAGGCATTCAAATTGGCAAAGAAGAAGTCAAACTCTCCCTCTTCGCCGATGACATGATACTCTACATAGAAAACCCAAAAGCCTCCACCCCAAGATTGCTAGAACTCATACAGCAATTTGGTAGCGTGGCAGGATACAAAATCAATGCCCAGAAATCAATGGCATTTCTATACACTAACAATGAGACTGAAGAAAGAGAAATTAAGGAGTCAATCCCATTTACAATTGCACCCAAAAGCATAAGATACCTAGGAATAAACCTAACCAAAGAGGTAAAGGATCTATACCCTAAAAACTATAGAACACTTCTGAAAGAAATTGAGGAAGACACAAAGAGATGGAAAAATATTCCATGCTCATGGATTGGCAGAATTAATATTGTGAAAATGTCAATGTTACCCAGGGCAATTTACACATTTAATGCAATCCCTATCAAAATACCATGGACTTTCTTCAGAGAGTTAGAACAAATTATTTTAAGATTTGTGTGGAATCAGAAAAGACCCGAATAGCCAGGGGAATTTTAAAAAAGAAAACCATATCTGGGGGCATCACAATGCCAGATTTCAGGTTGTACTACAAAGCTGTGGTCATCAAGACAGTGTGGTACTGGCACAAAAACAGACACATAGATCAATGGAACAGAATAGAGAACCCAGAAGTGGACCCTGAACTTTATGGTCAACTAATATTCGATAAAGGAGGAAAGACGATCCACTGGAAGAAAGACAGTCTCTTCAATAAATGGTGCTGGGAAAATTGGACATCCACATGCAGAAGAATGAAACTAGACCACTCTCTTGCACCATACACAAAGATAAACTCAAAATGGATGAAAGATCTAAATGTGAGACAAGATTCCATCAAAATCCTAGAGGAGAACACAGGCAACACCCTTTTTGAACTCGGCCACAGTAACTTCTTGCAAGATACATCCACAAAGGCAAAAGAAACAAAAGCAAAAATGAACTATTGGGACTTCATCAAGATAAGAAGCTTTTGCACAGCAAAGGATACAGTCAACAAAACTCAAAGACAACCTACAGAATGGGAGAAGATATTTGCAAATAACATATCAGATAAAGGGCTAGTTTCCAAAATCTATAAAGAACTTACTTAAACTCAACACCAAAGAAACAAACAATCCAATCATGAAATGGGCAAAAGACATGAAGAGAAATCTCACAGAGGAAGACATAGACATGGCCAACATGCACATGAGAAAATGCTCTGCATCACTTGCCATCAGGGAAATACAAATCAAAACCACAATGAGATACCACCTCACACCAGTGAGAATGGGGAAAATTAACAAGGCAGGAAACAACAAATGTTGGAGAGGATGCGGAGAAAAGGGAACCCTCTTACACTGTTGGTGGGAATGTGAACTGGTGCAGCCACTCTGGAAAACTGTGTGGAGGTTCCTCAAAGAGTTAAAAATAGACCTGCCCTACGACCCAGCAATTGCACTGTTAGGGATTTACCCCAAAGATTCAGATGCAATGAAACGCCGGGACACCTGCACCCCGATGTTTCTAGCAGCCATGTCCACAATAGCCAAACTGTGGAAGGAGCCTCGGTGCCCATCGAAAGATGAATGGATAAAGAAGATGTGGTTTATGTATACAATGGAATATTACTCAGCCATTAGAAACGACAAATACCCACCATTTGCTTCAACTTGGATGGAACTGGAGGGTATTATGCTGAGTGAAGTAAGTCAATCGGAGAAGGACAAACAGTGTATGTTCTCATTCATTTGGGGAATATGAATAATAGTGAAAGGGAATATAAGGGAAGGGAGAAGAAATGTGTGGGAAATATCAGAAAGGGAGACAGAACATAAAGACTCCTAACTCTGGGAAATGAACTAGGGGTGGTGGAAGGGGAGGAGGGCGGGGGTGGGGGTGAATGGGTGACGGGCACTGAGGGGGACACTTGACGGGATGAGCACTGGGTGTTATTCTGTATGTTGGTAAATTGAACAGCAATAAAAAATAAATTTTGTATAAAAAATAAATTAAAAAAAGATTTTATTTATTCATGAGAGACACAGAAGTAGAGACACAGGTAGAGAGAGAAGCAGTTTTTCTGTAAGGAGTCCGATATGGGACTCGATCCCTGGACCCTGGGATCATGCCCTGAGCCGAAGGCAGATGCTCAACTGCTGAGCCACCCAGGCGTCCCAAGGCGTCCAGATTTAAATGAAGGAAGTAAAACTGCCCCTATTTGCCGATGACATAATACTATATATGGAAAATGCTGAAGGTGTTACAGCAGCAACAACAGAAAAGTCAGTTGTGCTTTCCTTTGCCCTAGGCAGACTACACCTGGAAGACTGTTGTAGTTCTGGGCCCTACGCTTTTTTTTTATGTGAAATTTTCAAATTTAATTTTAATTCCAGTATAGTTAACATACAGTGTTATATTAGTTTCAGGTGTACAATATAGTGATTCAATAATTCCACACATCACCCAGTGCTCATCATGGTAAGTGCACTCCTTAATCCTCACCACCTACTTCACTGACCCCCCCCCACCTCCCCTCTGCTAACCATCTGTTTGTTCTCTATAATTAAGAGTCTGTTTCTTGGTACAAGGCGGGGGCATAATTTCTCAATAGGGCATAAAGAAAGCAATTTGTTAGAAGGAGGTGACTAGAGGACTTGTTTCCATGCTTATTTGCATAGCTAGCTCATGAGTTTTGCTTAGATTATCAGTTTATTAGTCATGGCTTTGGGGGATGCTAAAGTTCCCCAAGCTAGTCTTTGTTGCGATCACTGGTGATAAAGAAAGGGTGTACATTCCTGATAGACCACAGTGCCCTGTTCCAAGACAAAGACAATCCCATTATCCCTAGGGGATTGGGGCAAGGGTTGGGGAAAAGGAGGAGGGAGGGAGAATTTTTAGGAGAAGGGTTAGGCGGAGGAGAAATCCCCAGAGCAAAACTGCCAGATAGAAGAGTTCCTCACAACAGGATGAAGCAAGGTCTTTCCAGTCAGAGAAACCACAGGCTGCAGTGCCAGCAGGTGACGTAGAGGAGTGTGTGGCTGAGGGAGTCAATGTGCTAAAAAGCCCCGCAGATGTTGTAAGCAGGCAACAGAGAATGAAGAGGGGATCCCAAAAAAGTAGAGTTAGCTATATCCTGGGACACCCACATCCAGTAGGAAAGCAGTTTTCTGTTGCTCCTGGCTGCCTTTAAGAAGCTGAAATATCCCGAGTGCAGTGAAGCCAGGCTGCAGTGAGATATTGCCCAGCTGAGACCCACTGAAGCTAGCACAGTAGGGCATAAACATATGCAAATTGCTTTGGAGGTCATATCTTGAACCTGGGCTACTAACACATTTTCCAAGAGTGAACTCAAGGGCAGCCCCAGTGGCACAGCGGTTTAGCACCGCCTGCAGCCTGGGGTGTGATCCTGGAGACCCGGGATTTAGTCCCACGTCGGGCTCCCTGCGTGGAGCCGCTTCTCCCTCTGCCTGTGTCTCTGCCTCTCTCTCTGTCTCTATGAATAAATAAATAAAATCTAAAAAAAAGAGTGAAAAACAAGAGTGAACTCAAGATCTGAGATGAATAGGGCACCATGAGTTCAGAGAATGAACACCCATTAGGTGATCCCTCCATGATCCTACAGCTTTGCTCTTGAGTTATTACCATTCAATCAGAGCTGAAAGGCTCTGAGTCCAACCTCCTCATTGTGCTGACAGAGAAACTGAGACTTAGAGGGGTGAGGCCCTACTCCACAGTCACACAGTGAATGAACACAGCAATGGTGAGGCTAAAACCCATGTCAAATGATAGTGCTCCCCTCCGCAACTTGGTACTGAGCTCCTCTCAATGCACAATAATGCAAACTACATCAGCCCTCTCTTGCCTCCCTCCAGCCATCTTTCCATTCTACTTCCTAACTTGGCCCTGAAAAACAGCAAGGCCAAAGCAGTGGGCAGCCCCGCAGAATGAGGCAGGGTGAAACAGTGCTATGAGAATGATAAGCACAGCTTAAGATATGGACATGAAGGAACAACTCCCAGAGGTTGTCTCAATGCTGGGTAATTGACGTTTTAAACATTTTTCAAAGCATGTTATTATCCTTGCACTTAAGATTGCCATTGGCAATAATGTGATGGGAATAAAGCCAAAATTCCCCAAGATAAACAGACACTCAGCCCCAGCCTGAGCTTCAGGTAACCTGCTGCCACTAGACATTCTGGCTCCCTCAGCACAAGAATTGGGTTCCTGGGTCCACCATGGTTCTGGATAGATCTCTGGCTGCACAAAAAGTTGAAACCTTACAGCCAACCCTGATTTTTGAAGGAAGGGAATAGTGTGTCTCTAGCCCCAATCCTCGATCTCTGGAAAAGTGGAAGTACAGGAGATAGGAATGTCCACCTGCCCAGCAAGTTGGCAGCCTGGCTTCAAGGATTAAGCTCAAGGACATAGAAGCCTCAAAGATGGATTTGACATGGTTCCACCATCAAAGCACTCACAGTTCTGGAGACATGGAAAGATAAGTAATGGCAGAATGAGCGAAAGTAATGTGGATGTTCTATGCAAAAAGATGGTGAGAACTGAAGCAGAAAGGCTCTGCCCTTATTTTCCTATCTGTCCACTTTGTTGTAGGCCACTGCCCTCTGAGCCTCAGTTCCTCACCTAAAAAAAAGAAAAAAAGAAATCAAAGGATTCAACCAAGCAGTTCTCAAAATGGGCCTATTATCAGAATCACCTGGTGAGAGTATTTAAAATACAGGTTTTGAAGCTCTACCTCAGAAACTCTGATTTAGAAAGAGTCATGGCTGCAAGCAAGCTGTATTTTTTAAAGTTTTTAAATTCCATTTACTTATCATGGGCTGCAAACAAGCTGTATTTTTAAAAGTTTTTAAATTCCATTTACTTAACATACAGTGTAATATTAGTTTTAGGTATACAATATAGTGTTTCAACACTTCCATACAACACCTGGTGCTCATCATGATAAATTCCATCCTTAATCCCGATCACCTACTTAACCCATCCTCCCACCTATCTCCCCTCTGGTAACCATCAGTTCTCTGTAAAGAGTCTGTTTCTTGGTTTGACTCCCTCTCTTTCTCCTTTTCCCTTTGCCTGTTCATTTTGTTTCTTAAATTCCACATAGGAGTGAAATAATATGGTATTTATCTTTCTCTGACTTAATTTGCTTACCATAATACTCTCTAGCTCTATCCACATTGTTGCAAAATGGCAAGATTTCATTTTTTATGGCTAATATTCCATGAATATTCCATATGTATATCACATAAAGAAACTATTTTTTAAGAATTTATTTATTCATGAAAGACACACAGAGAGAGGTAGAGACACAGGCAGAAGGAGAAGCAGGCTCCATGCAGGGAATCCAGTGTGGGACTCAATCCGGTGACTCCAGGATCATGCCCTGAGCTAAAGTCAGATGCTCAAACCTGAGCCACCCAGGCATTCTCAAGAAATTATTTTCAACACACTCCCTAGATGATTTTGATGACCAGCCTTGGTTGGGAACCACTGGACTAGAAGACCATTGAGGACATTTTAGCTCTGAGCTTCTATGACTTTAAGTCAAGTTTAGACCAAATACTTTATCAAAATCATCAATGTCACCATCCAGAAAGCCATCATCATACAACTACCTTCACATGACTCAGGTTCAAGATTTTCACACAGGGAATTTGTGGGCCTCTCTGAAAACTCCCAAAGATTGAAATTGACCATGTGTTCAGACCCAAAGGACATACCTATGATCATTTGAACATTGGATCTTTTATTTGAATAAGTAAGTCAATAACTTAAAAATCTTATTTAGGAAGAGAAGGGCAAAAGCCTATCGAGGGGTGGCAAAGGGAGAGGTATTCAATTACATGTTGGGGCAGGACCGGGTGGGGAGGAGTGCATTCTCTGTTGCAGTTAGGTAACTCTGTCATCTTGTCATCCTCATCTTCATCCAGGCTCTAGGCCAAAATCTGAACATCCAACAATAAGAAAATAAACAGAGACCTTCATCATTCTGGCATGACTGGAGGCAAGAGGCTGAATCCAAAAGTTTAGGGAGAACTGTATCCATAACAATGTCCTAGAATTCTCAAGTTGAGAAATTCTTTATTCCAGATTAATTTTCTTCTGCTGCTTCTACTTGTAGAAGTAAACTTTATTTGGTCTTTATTTGAGAGGTAAGCAAGCTTAAATTACCACTCTCTGGACAATTATGTGTCAGAATCCACTCAAATTTGGGATGCAATCTACTTGCTCCATCCAAAGGTATCACTGAGGCTGGCAAGAGAGGAGCCTGTTTTCTATGCCAGATTTTCTCTTTAAGGGGGGAATAGGGCAGGGAATTGACTTATGTTGAGTCTAGAAACTGGAGGTGGGGAGGCCAGACTGCTCAGGGAAGAACAAGGCAGGATTTTTATCCTGTCCAGCTGCACCTGGCATGCAGACAAGGCAGACCATGCTTTGGGAATTCCAGACTCAGCTGAGGATGGATGAGAATGTGGCTCTACTCTGGAATTCAGAAACCTGATTGGTCCCAGGTGAAACAGGGGATGGAATCTTGGTCCCCATAATTAAAAATCAAGAGTCCATAGGTAGGGCAAGGATATGAGAGTCATTTGTCAGGCGTAAAGTGAAGCTTGAAGATTCCTATGGGATTTGTTAGGCAGAAGGAGCACTGATCAGTGTCAAAGGAAAAGCCTAAAACTCTAACTTTGCTTGTTAAAGAGAATGATTTAGAAAACAAATCCAAACACATCACACCTTTAAAACAGTCTTGCAATAAATAAATAAATAAATAAATAAATAAATAAATAAATAAATAAATAAATAAATAAATAAATAAATAAATAAATAAACAGTCTTGCAAATAAGGCCTAAGAAATAAGCAGTGAATTCTGGCTTTGGCTAGTATGCCTAGAATGAGAAGCATGAAACACTTGGACCTTTTTGCCCACAATGTATTAATCTTTCCCCAAACAAGTCCATGTTCTCTGACCTTTGGCCCTCATTTCTTTCAGTACACATTTATTAAGCACTTACTATATATAGTGCATTGTGTTAGGTGCTGGGGTCATTACATATCTCTTTATAAATCACTGTACTCAATTGTACGTCTGTTCATACAGACATCAGACATGAAACTTAGTTCTCTGTCTCCCCTTGACCCTTCAATCATAGCACCTAGCAAAATGTGCTATATAGAGAGAAATAAAATGAGTTTTCTTGCAGGAATTCAAGCCAAAAAAGGAAAGAGAGTAAAATATAGTACACAGTATCTTTTGGGTACTCTACCTAATTTTTTATTAGGTTTACTGCCTGTTTTTATTTAATGCCTGGAGACTGATGGTTATCTTAACAACTAATCCAAAATTCTCACCTATCATATGCTTTCAGATGAACTTCCTATCCACATCAACACACACACACATACACACACAACTTAGAACCTTCTACTTGTTATCTATGTGCCCTTCACTTTTCTGAGCTTCAGTTTTCTCATCTGTAATAATGGACTAGTAATAACATCCTGAGACAAGCCTCATCTTTCCAAATAGATCTTTCCTACTGACTGCATTGACTTAAGATTGCCACTGCTTTTGTGGGTGAAATAAGAAAACCTTTCTGTGCAGAAAAGCCCAGCTAAGTTTGTCCCTGGGGGAAAAAAAGAGTACCCTATGGGAACCTTGTGATTTTCCACTTACAGACATAGAGATTCCAGAAGCAGATGACTACCTAGTCTTCAGAGCAAATACTGGAGGTGAATGAAGCAGGATATTAGCCAAGTTGGGTAAATTTCAATTATTACATATATGGAAAGGCAGTCAGGGAACAGGGAGTATTAACAATAGCAACTCCTCCTGTATGAAGAGCACTTTAGAGCTCACCAAATATTTCCAGATTATTCTCTCATTTGATCCTCAAAACAAGCAACAGAATTGTCCTAGATGTTTTTGCATGGTTTTATTTTTCATTTTTTAAAGATTTTTAATTTATTTATTCAAGAGAGACACAGAGAGAGAGAAAGGCAGAGACATAGGCAGAGGGAGAAGCAGGCTTCCTGCAAGGAGCCCCATGTGGACTTGATCCTGCACCTCGGGATCACGCCCTGAGCCGAAGGCAGTTGCTCAACCGCTGAGCCACCCAGGTGTCCCTTATTTTTCATTTAAATCCTGAATCAAACCTTAAAAATAGTCTGGTTTTTGCCTGTTTTACAAATGCAGGAACTGAAGTTCAGGGCAGTAAGGTACCTTGACCAAAGTCACACAGGGAGATAGTGGTAAAATTTGCAGATAGTGGCAGAATCCATTGTTTTCTCATTCTTTGTAGAGTGTTCCTTCACCTGTACCAAATAACAAGGGTAGAGGAGGGGCGGGGGGCAGAATATGGTGTAGGACACTAAGGTTTGAAGAGGGAGGCAGTACAGAAAAGGAATTCAGAAGGCATCAAGATCAGGGAAGGGGAAGGAGAATGGGGAGTTATCCAAACCACAGCCTCCCCCAGAGTAATTTCCCAAGTGCTGCTCAGGGGTTCTCCTAGGGAAAAACTCCCTTCCCCAAATGTTGGCTATAAGCAACTTGGCTCACTTTAGACCCTGGCCACTATGCACATCTGGATAGTCTTCTGATGGGATAGATCAATACAACCCAACCAGGTACCTGAACTTGACTAATCACTTAGTGAGCCAACCAGCCTTCTTTTGCTTGAGGTTCAGAAAGGGATATATAATTCATCAGCAGCTTCCAAGAGAAAATGGTCTGATAAAGCAGGTAGAGGAGAAAATATTCATCTCAGCCCAAGGACGGCTTTGGACAATGTAGGATCAAGGTTGTCCTCTGTCTGCAACTCCTGGCTGTACCATGTACCCAAAGAAGCACACACACATACATGGGTACAATCACCTCAGGCATGGAAGCAGCTTCCCTGGGCCCTCCCTTTCTGTAAGATTTTTCTCATTTGCCAATTTAAGGAGACTCTTTCTTTCTTTCTTCTTTCTTTTTCTTTCTCTTTCTTTCTTTCTCTCTTTCTTCAGAGAGAGAGAGTGAGAGAGTGAGAGAGTTACAGGGCCCAGGCCTAGAGCCCAGAGCAGCTTCTGGAAGTTATTACAAAAAGCATCTTACCTAGTGCCTGGGGCCAGGAGTGGGGAGCTCAATCAGTCTCAGGCCAAGTAAGGCTGAGCTTATTGGGGAGGCACTTGCCTACTCTTCCTCTGTACCATATACAAAGAGAACTTAGTGGGAAAAGGAGCATGATAGGTCCCATAGTCAAGTGACTCAAGGCTGCCTGAGTTATTGGGGAAGGGTTATCATAGAGTTGCTGGCCTCTAGAATGTCAAATCTGAAAGGGGCTTTAGGAATCACCTAGACAGAGTATCTGATATCCATGGAGGAGCAAAAGAGAGACACCCTAGGCTTGGGAGTCAACAAATTATACTAGTGCTATACTGGCATCTGACCTTGGATCAGTTACCTAACATTTCTATCCAATACATTTATCTGTAAAAAAGGGATGAGTTTCCCCTCATAGGGCTATTTTGAAGGTTAAGTGAGATAACCCATGGAAAAAAATCTTAGCATAGTATCTGGCATGCAGTGGGATCTCAATAATTTCTTTTAAATGTAAATGGCTTTAGTACCATTAAGCAAGCAGAGTCCTAGTTAAATTCTGATTTCCCCATTTCTAGGTGTTTTACTTTGAGAGGCCACTTTACCTCTTGGTGTATGTATCTTAATGGGACTAATCTAACTTCACAGGGCTGATGTGGGGGTTCAATGAGGTAATTAACACATGTAAAAGTGAGAATGGTGCTAGGCACTCAGTAAAATGCTCAATAAATATTTGGTGAATGTGAATGGGCATATCACTAGGACATGAAACTTGGATTATTTTCTCAGAGTTGTGCTTTAACACCCCATACTTTTTTGCCTCATCTGTGTGACTGGTCAGGCAAATGGATACAGCATAAACAGAGCCTTGAGGGAGCTGAATTTGTTCAGAAGAGTACTGAACCACAGTATGGGATTTTGACTTCATTAGCACTAGGCTAATGCATGGCTTGCACTTGCTCACTTGCACAGCTTAACTCCTCAGCAACAGACATAACAGGCCAAGGTTCATGAGGTAGTCTCTTTTATGCTCCTGGAGGCACAAAATCCCATTCCAACAGCCAACTCTAACACTCCTGGGACCTCTATAGCCATTTTCCTTGCACAAAGCCCAAAGTAATGAGGGCAGAAACAGAAAGGTCAAGGATTAAAGAGAGGCTTTCCTTTTACTGCTCAGTCTTGAAATACTTTCAGCTTACATCTGGCCTGCATCCTATAAAAGCCTTTAGTGGATCTTTACTACCCAGGATTGCCTACAAAGCAAACCTCATTTGTAATTTGTATATGTGTATGTGTGTAGGTGGTGGTGGCAAGCGGGGGTTGCTGAATGATGTTCAAACCACAGAAATTTTCTATGACCTGACATGGTGCTTCAGAGGAAGAGGCCTAGGAGAACTGGCCAGCTACCAAATCTTCCCCTTGAGCTCAAATCTATACTTTACAGGAACCTCAAGCATATTCTTTTTTTTCCTTTACAGATTTTATTTATTTATTTATTTATTATTTATTTATTATTTATTTATTTATTTATTTATTTATTTATTTATTTATTTATGAGAGAGATCAGGTGAGAAGCAGAGGGAGAGAGAGAATCTCAAGCAGACTCTGCACTGAGTGTGGAGCCCACACGGGGCCTGATCTCATGATCCAGAGATCATGACCTGAGCCAAAATCCAAGAGTTGGACACTCAACTAACTGAGCCACCCAGGTGCCCCTCAAGCTTACTCTTAAGTGGCTTCCCACGCTTGCCAAGCACCAGTTTTTAGAAACCCTAAAGAAATAGCTGGGTTTTTACTCCAATGCATGGATTGACAGTTAATTCCTAATCAGGATTACTGTGACTATTGATAGTCTACCCTCAACCACTGCCAAGCAAATAGTGAAAGTAGTTTTCATGACACATGCCTCAGTTTCTACCCATGCAAAATGAGGTTGTGGTTTATGTGATTACTCTCTGGAAATTGAGGAGTTCTCAACTCAATGAACCAAGGAGTCAGGCTCTGCTCTACACATGCTCATGTATGTGCACAGATGTGTGCACACACACACACCTTCATTTATCCTCATGACATCCACATTCATATACTCCTATGTCCGCATACACGTATATGCCCACAGTTACACACAGTTGCATATACTCACATTCCTACTCATATTCATAAATACTTTCAAAACTTTGACACATATACATGTAATGCATAAAACTGCATAAACAGAAGCACACATACACAAATAGTTCCTTCTCTTATGAAGGTGACCAGGAAATAAACATACTTAGGAAGGAATTCTATTACACATTCACAGACAACAACAAGAAAAGGATTTAGGGGGAATCCCTGGGTGGGCCAGTGGTTTAGCGCCTGCCTTCAGCCCAGGTTGTAATCCTGGAGTCCCGGGATCCAGCCCCATGTCGGGCTCCCTGCATGGGGCCTGCTTCTCCCTTTGCCTGTGTCTCTGCCTCTCTATCTTTCTCTCTGTGTCTCTCATGAATAAATAAATAAAATCTTTTTTTAAAAAAATAAAAGGATTTAATATTCATAGTAAACAATCCCCAGTCTCAAAGCTGAATCTCCCTGCCCTGATTCCCACTACCCAACCCCCCATACACATTTTTTAAAATTTTTTTATAAATTTATTTTTTATTGGTGTTCAATTTGTCAACATATAGAATAACACCCAGTGCTCATCCCATCAAGTGCCCACCTCAGTGCCCGTCACCCAGTCACCCCCCACCCCCCACCCCCCGCCCACCTCCCCTTCCACCACCCCTAGTTCGTTTCCCAGAGTTAGGAGTCTTTCATGTTCTGTCTCCCTTTCTGATATTTCCCACTTATTTTTTCTCCTTTCCCTTTATTCCCTTTTACTATTTTTTATATTCCCCAAATGAATGAGACCATATAATGTTTGTCCTTCTCTGATTGACTTATTTCACTCAGCATAATACCCTCCAGTTCCATCCACGTCGAAGCAAATGGTGGGTATTTGTCGTTTCTAATGGCTGAGTAATATTCCATTGTATACATAAACCACATCTTCTTTATCCATTCATCTTTCGATGGACACTGAGGCTCCTTCCACAGTTTGGCCATTGTGGACATTGCTGCTATAAACATCGGGGTGCAGGTGTCCCGGCGTTTCATTGCATCTGTATCTTTGGGATAAATCCCCAGCAGTGCAATTGCTGGGTCGCCCATACACATTTTTAAAGTCATCTTGTGAGGAACCCTTACATTTTGCCCTTTCTTAGCAAGATGGAACAATAAGGCCTAAACCCAAAATGAAAATACATCTTGGTCAGCCTGGGACAATCCTGTTGTCCCAGCATTATCTTGATAGTGTCTCCTTTCACTCTCAAAAGTCCACCCATGAAGGAGTCCATTACATCAGTCCTGGGCCTACTGTCTCCCTGAAAAAAATATTTAATTCTTTAACCATGCTTAACTCTTCAATTCTATCACTAGAGATTCTTTTTAGTGTTCCAATCTTGCATTTAAACAAAAACAGTTTAGGACCCAATGTCCTGGTGATTAAGGGGAGGCTGGGGTACTTTGCCATTCTAGTTGGCCTCACAGGGGGCATTAACCCTCCTTTTGTTTTCACACCTTTGAATTCCCCAGCTAAATTCTTTCTGTTTATACTCCTGGACACCCTAACATTTTTTGTCCTTTTTCTTGTCTTAATATTTTCTAAAACATTATGCTCTGAAGACCCCAGATTCTCTCTGAAGCAAATTACACTCCATGCCATCACCACCCACTCTACCTTAGACTCAGAGACCTTTGGAATAAAAAGGAGTAGTAGAAGGAAAGGGAAAGAGAGAAAGGGAGATGGAAAGGAAGAGAGAGAGATTCAACCTCATTTAGGCTCTGTGACTAATTTTCATTAGGCCTGCTACCTAACTTCTTTTAGCTTCCAGGCATGGGAGCTAGTGACTATTTTTGTGGCTGGATTAACTATGTTTTGAAAAAATCTGAAAACGCTGTCAGCTCTTTGCAAACATGGCTATAAATATATTGTGCAGAATAGATTTGTAATGCTATTCACAGAGCAACTGGAAAAGAATCCATATTCTCCAGACATGTGTATACCACATACTGCAGCTTGAATTTTGGCAGCAAACAAGACGAAGCAGGGAAGAGACCTCAAAAGAGCAAAAGGGACATTATCACTATGAGGTGGGGGATTTACACATATGGCCTTTCTTAGACCCTAAGAAAACTGAATAGTCTGGAGAGAAGCTGGAGGGCATGATGGGCTTACCTGGACAGCTATGGAGTTGTACATATATGTACATATACATACATATATATACATCTGCCTGTGTGGGGTATATGTGTAAGAGAAAGTGAAAGGGCCTATCCATGTAGATGAATGTGTATGTGTGTGCCCATGGGTGTGTGTTCTTTTAGTTGTCTCATGAGTTCAAGCTTAAAGTCAGATTGTACATATAGATTTATACACACAAGTGGTTGATTATATCATTGGTGATGCCTCAATCCAGCTATGGATGCATGAGAACATGCACAAATCTATAGATAGACTTATATACCTGGCAGCCATGATGATAATTTATATATAAGACGTTTTCAAAATATTGTCACTGTGAGATAGAGATTATTAGTCCCTCCTCCCATTTTGCAGATAAGAAAGTGAGACTCAGAAAGGCCGAGTGACTTGGTCAAGGTTGCAGATTAGGTAAACCGCAAAGCCAGGACTCTAATGCTGCTCTATCTGATGTCAGAGCCTGTGTCTGAGCCTATGCCACACAGCACAGAAAGAAACGAGGCAAAGAACATTTGAACTCTGGGGTCTACTTTGTGATCTCCCATTTCAAGGGCACATTTTCTATTAATGCTAAAACAAATTCCATGGTGGGGAGATAAAAAAAGAAGGTCCCATGGTAAGTGCTGTTCTTTGTTGAGGCATGGTCTGGAGAGCAGTCTGCAGGTTGCTGGTCTTGCCTGGAGACACTAGCCAAGTCCACTCATGAGACATAGATGAGCCATGGCCTTTTTGAGCAGATGTTCACTGGTGATACTCTGGAGCCCATTGGAGGTACTTTCTGGAGTCAGGAGCTAGGACAGTAGGTTTGTTCCCTCTCTATTCTCTGCTTTGCCATCTGTCTTTCCCTTCCTAAATATAAAAGCCACAGGCTCCCAACATCCTAAAAGCCACAGGCTCCCAACATCTGGTCTGACCGGTTCTACCTGAGTCTTCCATGTTCAAGACATCCTGTGAGGAGGGCAGGTAGCACAGGTCTAGCTAGCCTGAATTTGAGTGGTGCCATCCCAGGGCAAAGTAGCAAATAAGTCCATCTGGGGTTTTGCTAACCTCCCTTACCTTGACCACTAGGTCCCTCCAGCTTGTCGGCCTATAGATCTAAGGGAAAACTTGTTTTGGCTAGTCTTTCCATAGGCAAAATCTAGGTCAAGACAAAAAAACACTGTTTCCAAAAATGAAACACACACTGTCTTGTTGTTTGCCATTTGGATGGTTAAAACCTGGGCAAGAGCAATGGAGATAATGGTAATGATTCCAAGGTTTCAGGATTCCTGATTTGAAGGCCTTGGAGACAGGGCTCAGGAGAGGAGAGATGGTCTCCTAGTCATTTCAAGGCAGGTGATTTTCACCATTCCCCCCACTCTAATATGACTGTGATCAGTGATTCCAACTGGGTACCAGAATTTTTACTTGCTAATGTTTAGAGATTCCTGCAGGGGACTCCTATTGGGACTTCCAGACATTTGTCCTCCCCTCCCCCCAGTCCCAAAAAATAAACCCTCTTTCCAAGTAACAAGATGGGAGGTCCCAACTGGCAAGGAGGTCATAGGGTTTGGCAGGATCTTGGCAAGCTGTTAGGAGGTGGGATGCAGAGCACCCTGTTGTGGATGGAGTTATTTCAGTTTCAAAACCATTGTATGTGGATGTGTAGACGACTCACAGTCATTAATTCCCTCCAGAACTCAGGGAGGAGCTTATACGCAGATGTGGCCAGTTCAGGATTAACCAACATGTGGACAAAGTTACAGGTTTAGAGCACTAGTGAAGTGGGGCCGCCTCAAATGAGAAAAGCATAAATTTAATGAATTGTTTCAGAAGTTGGCTGCTGAAAAATAGTGCTTAGGGCCTCTAAAGATCTTAGTCTGGTCCTGAGCATAACCAACATCAGAGCAGCTCAGGTGGTACCTAGATAAAGTAAGTTTACCCCCAGAATTCCTGAGTGCTAACCTCCCTTGGGCTCACTTGGGGTTACACTAGCCTACTAGTGAGATAATAAGAATAGCAAAAGCTCATACAGCACTTAACATGTGCCAGACACTGTTTCAAGCTATATATAACTCATTTAACAACCCTATATGGTAAGTACTCTTATTATCCTCCTTTACAAATGAGGACGGAGCAGCACAGAGAAGTTAGGTGGCCTGCTATGGACACAGCTATGTGGTGAATCCAAGACTTACTCAAGTGGTTTTGCTCACTCTAGAAGGCTCCATGAAAGAATTCTCAGAGGTGCTTCACTCATAGGACACAAACCCCCTTTTTAAAAAATAAAGCCAAGATCTTAGGAAAGTGATCTTACATTGGAGAATATTCAAAAAATATTTACAGGCAAAAAAATATATTTCCAGGCATGTTAACTCACCATATCATAATCAGTCCCACCACATCTCAGCTTTGCATTGAGGTATTTGCTCACATGTGTACATATGTTCTCTCTTTGCCTCTCTTGGATGGAATTCTCCAAGGAGACAGGATGGATACCACAGGATAGCTACCCTTTCCAAAACTCATCCTTTCTCAAATATGGGGGGAATTTTTTCCATTTTCATCAGAGAAGTTGCTCTCTTACTCACTACCTCACCATTCCCCATCACCCCCAATCCCTTGCCAGAAAGCACCCAAGACCTCTTTGGTTTATAGAAGCCACTGGTTATAATCACAGCCTCTGAGAGGTCTAGTCTTCTCATTGCATTAGTGGAAAAACTGGGGCTGAGAAAGGGGAAGGGACTTTTCAGGATCACAAAGACAGTCACAGAGCTAGAAGCAGAACCCAGGTTTCCTGATTGGCAATCCAGTACCTTCCTTGATCCTAGCTGACAAGACTTAGTGAGGCCCAGATCTTTCTTCCATGATTCTCATTTCTATCTCCCTTAACTTTTTGACTCCCAATTGTGTGTTTTTCATTATGCCATACTTCATCTTATCCATACATTTAAACCTCAGGCTGCTATCAAGTCTAGGAACAGTTCTATTCCAGGTTTCAGCAAGCTCCTGTATATTGTCCCCATGGAACATGAAATAGGGAGACCTGGGTTCTAGCCTCAGCTTTGCTAAGTATTTAGTGTCTGACCTCAGGCCACTCACTTGCCCTCAGGCTGCTCTCCATTTTTTGCGACTATAAAATGGGAATATAAGTCTCTTATATAGCCCTTCCCTGTTGTGAATGTTTCCCTAACTAAATACAAACAATATTGACTTTCCATTTTCCAGAACCCCCCAACATAGCACTTGTTGTGATCAAAGATGTTGGCACATGATGAAATTCAACGGAGTATTTTATTTCATAACTGTCTCTGTTGCAAGGATAAACATCAACTAAGATGTAAACTACAATGTGCTACACACAGAGGGGACTGTTACCACTCAGTAGTCTTCCGCTCTCCTAGGGCTCACAGCATCTGGAGGTCTATCTGGGACTCAGAGTAAGGGGCTGAGAGCTGTTGCCATTTCTGTTCTCATGCCCTTTATTCCTCCCCTCAGACTTCAGAAAAAGTGCCTGGGCTGCTGACATGGAAGAGCAGGTGGTGTAGGTTGGGCAGGCTATGCCACAAGCCATTTGCAGGCACCTCATTCCGTGGCCCAATGCCCAGACATCCTCCCACCCAGTGCCCTTCTCTCCAAATGTGCTCAGTATCTTCCTCTACTCCTGCCCCTCCATTCCACCCTGCCTGCTAGGTCAGGGCCTAATGGGGAACAGTGACTCACTGGACTCTCAGAGAGCAAAGACCCAGACTTGAAGCAACAATCAAACTAATTCTCAACCTCCATCCTGCCACTTCCCAATTCATAGAGTCTTCCTCACTTAGCTAAATCCCATTTTGAGTTACAACTCTTCTAGCAAACCTTCCTTGATTCCTCACACTCATCTCTCCTTTTCCACATTACCACACAAAAATTGCATTCAGTTATATGTATGTACATATTTGTATTACTTAGCAACAATCTGCAATTGTTTAGTATCTTATGTCTTTGCAAAGAAATTACAAACTTCTTGAGAGACATTTTGCCCTCTCTGGCTCATCCTAGGTCTAGCCTTGCACATAGTAAACACTTATTGAGTTAAATTGAACCAACATCAATTGAATTGGGTAGAGAGTATGGGGAAGGTTTGTAAGCAGGGAGAAAACAAACATGTATTGGCCATTTAGTATGTGCCTGGCTATATGTTAGATATTTTGTGTGCCTCATCTCATTTAATCTCCATGCCTATAATGAAAAATGTTATTATTATCCTTATTTTATGCATGAGAAAACCCAGAGTCTAAAAAGTTAAAAACTTTGTCAAAGCCAGCCACATGGTAACTAATTAAAGCTAGCAATGTTTGATTCCAAAGCCCATATTCAAAAATATGTAACAGTTTTAATGTCTATTAGTGAAGTGTTGATTAAATAAATTATGATATATCCATGTAATGCAGTACTGTACAATTATAAAAGAAAGAATGAGAACTTTATGGATTTAATGTAATAATATCCAAGATATATAAAAATAATAAAAAGTATGGGCTACCATTTGTATTTTAGAGTGTACACAAACACACACACACACACACTTACATGTACATATACAGAATATCCCAGGGTGCCTAGGTGGCTCAGTCAGTTAAGTGTCTGCCTTCAGCTCAGGTTGTGAACCCAGGGTCATGGGATCAAGCCCCACATCTGGTTCCATGTTCAGGTGGGGAGCCTGCTTCTCCCTTCCCACCCAACCCTCACCTCCCCTCTCATGCTTTCTCTCTTGCAGTCTCTCTCTCTCTCTCTCTTTAAATAAAATCTTTTAAAAAACATATACAGAATATTTCTAAAAGGACACATCAAACAACACTGGTGGCCTCTAGGGAGGAGAACAGGATAACTGGGAGACAGGAGTAAGAGAGAGACTTTACAGTGTTGTACCTCTTGCATTTTATCTCATATTAATAAGTAAAATCACATTTGTTAAAACACAATACAATCTCTTTCCACAAGTAGTGCCTGAGGATTGACTTTGGAAAAATTCAGGGAGAGAAGGGGGAAATATATCAGTGAATTGGATTGGAGACCTCCCAGTGTGCCCAAAGCCCCATCCTTTGCACTCATTTTCTAATTCCTCTTACAAACCAATCTCCACTATAATAATCTGACTGTAACGTTGATTGAGGTCACATCGTTCCAGATCTCAGTTCTCTACCTATAAAATGGGATCCAGATGGGGTAGGAAGAGATGGTTTCTAAAATGCCTTCCAGTTCAGACATTTAAATAACCAAAAATCAAAAGGGTGAATCTACTACATTTGAAATCTTAATCTCAAAGAAGGGCTTGGAGGTTTTGTTTTGTTTGCAACAAAGAAGAGAAACATTTCGATTCAGATTTGCCTACTAGATGGTCTTAATGGAGACTCCCTAAGTGGTCACTGAAATGCTTGCTCAAAGTTGCTATTGCAGTCTACCTCCAAGCCTCTGGCCTTCGGTGGCCTCTGTTCTCCAGGGCTATCCTGTTTAGAACACAAGGAAATTGGCCCACTCCAAAACTGAATACAAAAGAGCAAGGCCTCTTCTATGCTTAATGTCCCCTGGCCCAGACCTTCTGACCCTAAATATCCCTTTCCTTCTTCCTCACTACCTGCAGAACACAGGCTCTGTGAGAGACCCTTGGGAGGAAGTGATGCCTTAACTTCACCCACCACTCACCCACCCCCATCCCTAGCAATTCCTACTAAAAAACTCAGTCCTTGACTTGTAGGGAGGTTTGTGAGCTCCTGCCAAGAGCTGTAAATATTTTAACATGCCTTGTTTCCTTGAATGTATATGACCTGGGATCTGGCCCCTCCTTTCTCTCGGCTCTTAGAGAACTGAGAAACAAAGAAAACACAGCCAATCCTTAGCTATAGGACACCCAGATCAAATTGCAGAATAATATAGAGGGGATATGAGGAAGAAAGAGATTGAGTTGGGAGGTGGAAGGTGGGGAGGAGAGTTGATTCCCCTTCCAGAAACATTTAGAGAAAGGTATTCAATTTCTAGGGTCTGGAAAAGGTTCCTGGAAATAAAAATAATACCAGCCCCTTCACAATTTACAAAGATCTTTCGTATACATAATCTCATTGGATCCTTCATAGTCCTATAAAATATTGTTAATTCCATTGTGCAGATGAGAACACTGAAGACTTGGAAATTTATATAATTTGTTCAAGGCTAAATATTTAATAAGAGACTATTTCTATGGTCTTTTTTGGACCCAGAAATCATAACTTTGAGTAGAGTGAGATGGATAGTTAGTGGAGTATATCATACATCACAAAACTGTCAGATTTCTGTCTACTAAACCCTTTTGATCATCTTTTTTATCCCTTAGTCATAAGAATGCCTTGAAGCTTCAGGAATGGAAAGCTTGGTAGCAGTTCCCTTGGTAGCTGCCTCTTCCCATCCTTACTATGTATTAGGTGATATATAAAAGCAGGAATTTTAGACTTAGATGCTTTGTGTTCAAATCGTGGCTCTGCCATTATTTGCTATATGAGATTAAGTAAATTACTAACTTCTGTGCCTCTGCCTTTTTATCTACTAAATGGAGGAAATAATGATACCTAGTTCATAATGTTGAGAATGAATTGGTACATGTAAAGAATTTCATATAATGCTGGCACAGACTTAATTGCTAAATGCTAAATAATAATAATAATAAGAAGAAGAAGAAGAAGAAGTAGCAGTAGTCACAGTAGTCGTAGTAGTCGTAGTAGTAGCAGTCGTAGTAGTAGCAGGGAGAGCTTATAGAGAGTCATCTCCATACTTTTACCCAGTCCCCTTGAAATCGGTGGCAATACCACATGAAGGGCATGGGTGGTGAACAGAAGAGCTCTTTTCTTTGTGAGAAACTCAGTGACCTAAACAAGTGACTGAACCTGTGATCTCAGCCTCATAGGTGCTGTGTTCTAAGTAACTGTGATAACTGGCCCAGACAGACATCATATGCCCAACTATACATACACACATACACATAGGTCTGGACATATGGGTGCATGTATATACCCTTTCAGCCTGGATAAGAGGGTGAGTGGGTAGATCCACAGGATGAATTGAGCAAAAAGACTGTGTAGGGACTGCTTGTTCCCCTTTTCCCTTCAGTTACATAGAAGCGGGGAAGCAACTAACTTGGGAGCTTTACTTGCTCTCTTTCTACCCTCACTGAAAGCACTTTTGACCCTAGTTAGGACTTGGGTGCCTGCTTCCTTCTCTGACTCCTCTACAATCAATTCTGTAGTAATTTTTGGCAAAAAGAGAGATGATGAGACTCAGAATAAAGACTTCTGTTTTATCCAGAGCTACTGAAGCTACTAAAAACCAATCTGAAATCTCTGGAAGTTCAGTTGGCCCAGAACAAGGAAAGTAAGGACTTGAAGAGAAGAGAGAGCAATGGACCAGGACATTTGTTGATAACAACTGGATAAGACCTGCTACGATACTATTTCCTTGGCTGGGGCCCCAGAGTTATGAAAAGAGGGGGTGTGTAAATGACAAAAACAGGTTCATAGCAGCTATCTTACTGCAAAAAACCAGACATAATAGCCTCCACATTCTTGAGTGCTACATAGAAAGTCACCTTTCCCCCCAGGAAGTGGAGAGTTAAGAGAGGGAAGAAAGGGGAAAAAGGAAGAGATGCCTCTGTGGGATGTGTAGAAATGGGCCAAGATCCAGGCTGGAGTTGGACCTGTACAACATCTTAAATTCCAGCTGTTCCTTTGAGCAAAAGAAAGAAAAAGAAGAGAGATAACAATACTGTGAGGAAAGGGGATAGCATATCAATCAAAGGTGATACAAATGCACCATGAAAATGGAAGAAGCCAAGAAAATATGGTTAGGACAGCCAATTTCATCCCTTGTCTCCTGTCTATTCAAGAAGCTGGAGCAATAGAAGATAAGGTAGGCAAGACTACCAGAGTGAAGAGGCATGTACTTCCTCAAGCCACCCAAACAGGCCACATTCGACACTCACAAATTGGTGCCAAGTGATTTTACATTAGTAACTATAGCACAGTAATTAGATATCTTTATGCTTAGTCCTCTGTCATTCCTAAAATGGGAGGGGGCTGGAGTGTCCTTAAACCCTATTCCCAGTAATCTTTGAGTACCAAGACTGATGCAGGATAGGGGAAAGGATGGAAGCAGAAAGAAACTTATAATAATAAGTGTTCCCAACCTCAAGTGTTGGGGAGTTACAAAGGGGTCCAGGCCAAGAGGAATGGATCAGGCTGTCCATATCCTCTCCATCACCCTCACCTAACAAGTTTTTCATTCTGGGCCCTCTGTGCTATTCTCCCATAACCCCTACAGAAGCCTCTATTATGTTTAACATGATTCCATAAACAGATGGTAAAGATTTCTTTCATAATCCACAGGTTCAGATGAGTTGTATGGTGTGTGTGTGTGTGTGTGTGTGTTATGAATAAAGCCTTTTCTCTAAGATTTGATCATTGAATCCCAAGTGAGACAGTTTCTTTCAAGGCAAGAAAGTTCACTCCATCTTTTACACAATCTGAAAAGAGTGAATGACCATTTCTTTTTTTTTTTGTGAATGACCATTTCTTTTCAAAAGGCAATAAAACAAAAAGATGCTGGTGGTAAAAGCAGCACACCCTCTTGGGAAACTGATCTGTTCAAAAGGTCAAAATGGCATCCTTTACATATTTCTGCAAATGTTGACAGTCCAGCTGCTTGTTTACTCTTCATGGCACTGGAGGAAATGTTTCCAGTGACAAGCAAGTATAAATTTAGGGAAAGTGAGAGAGAGAGAGAGAGCTCTATGCTTACTACTTTAGTAGCCATACTCTCAACTAAGCCTTGAGTGAAGCTGAAGTTGACCAGTAATTGTGAATGAATACCCAAGAGGGCCTCCTCTAGGATTGAAACAGCAGTCCTTCCACACCCAACCACAGTGAGACCCAGGCAGCAGCCCCAATCCAGCTATAAAGATGCCCTGTCTGAAGCCCCCTGAAGAAAACAACTCTGTCACATTTAGGAATCTTGGTTTACTCTTCATTCCTGAAGTAACAGCAAACCAAGGTCATAATCATGCATTTCTGAGAGATGAGAATGAGATGTGGGAAATTGAGTTTCGAAAGAAGGGTCCAACCTGAGGCTGAAGGAAATGCTTCTAGTTTAATGCTCTTTAGGAACAGGCTCAAATGCTGGGAAACAGACCCATTCTGCTAGCCTGCAGTCAGCCAAATTGAGGGAATTTTGTTGGGTGCCCAGTTCCATACTGAGCAGGGCATTATGAGAGAAGAAGTTGTCCATCCAGAGTAGCCTTTACACACTGTGTAAAAAGGAGTGGATCTTTTCAATCACAGTGAGATATATAAGCAGTCATATAATCTTTAAGTACATATGACATATGTACATATTTTCTCAGGAAAATAATATCTATATGTTTTTTCCCAATAACCTCCCAACCTGTCTATACTTACATTCGGGCAGATTAACAAATTTCCATTTTATCTGAATGAGTCAAAATGTGTGCCAAGTAAATAGTTAAGAATAGAATGTCACATAATTCTAGAAGAATAGAATGGCAGAGCTATAAACTTCATCTAGTCAAACCCCCTCATTTTACAGATAGAAAGATTAAAGTACAGAGAAGTAAAGTACCTGCTCAAAGTCAGAGAGAAAGCCAGGGGCATAAGTTGTTGAACTCCTAGTCACTGTCTAGCTTGTATTACTGAGATCACCAGCCCTTTAGGGTCCAGATTTATATTTAGAATGAGCATTTGAGGCCACTGGACAGTGAGCCAGGGATCCAGCCTCAACCAGCTACTCCAGCAAAAACAAACATCCCCCTGTTTGGCTTCCAAATACCCCAACCTCTCGTCCTCATCCCTTCCAATATGAGTCAAGGTCCTAGTTTGGAGCCCAGTTTGGTGGAAAGGAGGGAGAAGAGTTACTTGAAAGATACCTAACCAATGGCCCTGTGGCCCAAAGCTCCATTGAGGCTCTAAACCAACTTGATCAACCTTATCTAGACGGTAGACAAAAGCCTTCAGCCAAAGGCAAGACCTGACAGATTTGCTCAAAAGATACCTGGTTCCTAAACTCAGCAGTTTAGTGGTCATCCCAGTGAGACACTGAACCAAGCAATGAAAGGCCCTAAGATGGGGAAGAGGAAGATAGCCTAACCTACCTTTGACCCTACCCATCCTTGGAACTCTCTGTATAAATACATAGTATACCATTTTCCCCATGCCTAGAAAATTCTGTCTCCATTAGTGTGATCCATGAGTCTGAACTATCTTATGCTCAGTAGCAAACTTTTCTGACCATTGTCCCTTTCCCTGGGTGGTGAGAGCCCTAGCCCAATTCTCCAACCTACGAGCCTACAAGGCCATGCTTACAAACTACCCAATAAAAGATGCCTTTCATCATATTCTATGGCTCATTGCTAGACTGGCAGTCAAGGTGGAAAGTGCAGAGTAATGGGTTTACTCTGGAGCACATTTAAAAAGACCTAAGCTTGGAGCCAATGTTAACAACTCTGGCTTGGTATACCTTGTCCCTGGGATCCCAATCCTAAGCCTGCCCCAGCCCTAACTCACTTAGGGTTCCAATAATGACCTGGGACCCACAACCAATGCCACCTGTTCCTCTTTACCCTGTTTCCTCCAAATGTCAACTTTCCCTGGGTCCTATGCCTGGGAGGAATAGCAGGCAAAATGTTCCTGAGATGGAGGCAAGGGGGAAAAGGAAAAGATCAGGAGAGGAATGAGCCTATACTTTTTGCAAAGCTTGTAGGAAAGCTCAACCAAGAAGCCATGCTATACTTTCCACCAAGTTGCCTGGCTGCCCTGTCCTGTCTGCTGCTTGGTCTGGGTGAGGGGACTCCCAAATTTCCTACAAACTGTAGGAACTGTAAAGATATTTAGAACTGTAAAGATAGGGCAGCCCCAGTGGCGCAGCAGTTTAGCGCCGCCTGCAGCCCAGGGTGTGATCCTGGAGACCCTGGATCGAGTCCCGTCAGGCTCTCTGCATGGAGTCTGCTTCTCCCTCTGTTTGTGTCTCTGCTACTCTCTCTCTCTGGATCTCTATGAATAAATAAATAAGATCTTTAAAAAAAAGAACTGTAGAGATATTAGGCTTATCCAAAGAGAATCTGGGTTATGGGGTGCCTCTAAACATTAAATTCATAGATTTTTAGAGCTGAAAGGCATGACAGACATTAATAGAAATGGATAATCCACCAACCTCCTTAACTATGGGAGTATATGTTCCATGTTCCCCAGAATGGCTATTAGGCAAATATTGGCTGATAAACATTTTAGCAAGTTCTACTGGCTTCCTCTATCCCTTTGAGACACCAGTGCTGTGGCACAGATTGCTGGGAAATTTTGAGTAAACTGCAGAAAGCATGTGGAGGCAGAGGCATATTTGGAATCTCAGGATCTGAATGATTGCTTGGGATAGCTGAGGGGCCCGAGAAAGATAGTGCTAAGGAGGAGATTTTCTAGGAGCTCAGGAATGTGGTGGGGTGTTCTTTATCTTTTCAAAATAAAAACTGATGTGTTCCCAAGAGCATCCAGTATCAAAAATAATTTTCATGAATTCAAGATGCACCACAGCATGGACCCAAGCCAAAGTATTCTGAGACCCTGGGGACATACCAAATTCCTTTTTGTCCCTTCCTGACCTATACTTACCATAATTTAAACCAGTAAACCCAGATCTTCAATGGACCTAGTCTGTGGCAGAGTACACACCAGCCACACCTCTGCACAGCCCACTGCACCTCCCTCTTCCCAGCTGTACTGTGAGGTCTTGACCGGAAAGTCCCAGCCAGCCCTCCCCCTGAGTCCCCTATGATCACCTACTTTGAAGTTTGTTCCCCAGCAGTAAACCTCTTCCTGGTAAAGTAGTGGTTTTTCCAAGTTTTATTACACACTCTGAAGGGCCCAGCTCCAGACCTGCTCACACCACACAAATGCCAGATCCTAGCTTCAGCCCATCTTCCACTGCTCCCATGAAGTTTCACCCAGACTTTGCCACTGACTCTGAAGGCCAACAGCCTGCCTTCAACCACAGGGCAATGCTCAGCAGGTGCTCTCCTAGGTAACCTAGGCAACAGCCAGAGGCCCTACCCTGGCTGCCTTCCCAAGAGCCCCTGAACTGCATCAAAGCAAGGGAAAGGTAGTCCCAGGGATGACTGTGGCAGTGACCTTACTCTGAGAAGTTGTTCCACACAGTCCAGGGACCCCCCCACCTACACTTGGGCATCAGTGTGGCCTAGCGTCTCTATCCTGGATATCCACTGAGGCACACTCTAACTTTCAAGTGGGGCCCATGCATTGCAGTGCCAATGGGTCACAAAAGGTCCAAGAGGTAACCCAAATCCTCTTCTCCAAAAGTAGCCCTGTGAAACTGCAAACTTTTTTTTTAAAAAAAGCGGGGAGGGGTGTCCTTGGTTCAGAGGGGCAGTAAGAGCAACTGTTCAAGGGCTCAGGGAATCCACAGGTGGATACCCTAGAATTCAAGGTTTCTATGTTCAATAAATAATCCTGAGGCCCCCACAGAGGGCAGCAGAAGTACGCGTTGGGGTGGCAAGAAGAGGGAACCCTTCAGCCCCAGGGCAACACTATAAAAAGCCACAAATTCAGAGTTTCCAACTTGCAGTGAGGGGCAAGTGCAGCTGTCCTGAGGAGCCACAGAAGGAGCAAGCCTTGAGGGAGAGGGCATCCCAAGTCCCTTGCTCTCTCCCTAGACTCCTCATCAGAACTGCTGAGGGGCATCCCATTGGCTTTCTGAGAAAACCGTATAACTCCTATGGGCAGATTCAATGCAGGAGAACACAAGGTTGCAGTCTTGTGGCCACAGGCCTAGAGAATGAAGGCTATGGCCCCCAGCCCTGCTTGTCTTAGGGAAGAAGACCAAGTCAGTCCCATGAGAATAGTGGGAGACGGTAGGCCAGCATTCTGGCTGAGGCACAAGGAGGCTTCCCACGGCTAGTAGAGAGGCTCAGGTGCCAGCCAGGGAGGTAACGGCTCAGGTTGAGTATAGTGTGGAGTGAATCTCAGGGGCCAGCAAGCCAGCTGCCTTACACTTCTCTGGCAGGAGACCTCAAAACCCACCTCCCTGCTTGCTTTGGGGATCAGCCCAGAGGGCACAGAGATCTGCTTGCTTCCTCAGAGCAGCAGAGGACGGTCTGACCTGGCTGGGCCATAACCACCACCAGCAAAGAGAGGCCTGTGCATGCACGCGCGCGCGCGCGCGCGCGCGCGCACACACACACACACACACACACACACACACACACACACACACACCGGCAGACACACACGCCTGCCTTGTGTTTGACTCTTCACTCAGTCACCAGGATTGCTAAAGTGTTTTTGACAGAAAACACCTCTGCTCCCTGTATAGGAACAGGGGTTGCTGCGAAGATCCGCAGTACAGTATTTCTCTCAAAGCCCTCCCAACCTCCCAACTCTCTCCTCTTTCCATGACTTTGCACCCCCCTCCAAAAAAATCTGCAAATATTTCCTCCCACTACACATGGTCAGCATACTTAAAAACCAAAAGGTGCACCTGGATTTGTCCCAGGGCAAAAAAGTTCATTCCTTATCTGTGATCAATGAATATCCCAGGTCCCACCTAAGGGACGTCTTGTGCCTAGTCTCCTAGCTAAGTGTGCCCACAGTCCTGCAACCCGCGCCTTAGCAGCGCCTTGGGCAAGGGACAAGGAGGAGTCGAAGTGGAAAGATGAAGGGGCGCCTCCGACTCAGAGGTCAGGAGTCAGCAGCAGTGGGAGCGGAGGACACCCTTGCCAGGAGGGGCGTGTGGGGCCACTCACCTGCTTGGAACTCCACTTGGCGATTTTTCTCTCTTTCCTCCTGCAGCAGCATGGAGTAGAGGATCCCAAAAGAGTTCTGGATGCCAAAGATGGAGCCGTTGCACCAGGTGGCAGCGAAGACCACCATCCAGCCAAAGCCACCTTCGGGGGGCTGAAAGCCACGCGCGGTGCCGCGGGTCTCCACAGTGGGCGTGGACTTGGATTCGTGCACGGGTTCAGGCTCAAATTCCAACTCCGGCAGGGGTGCAGGGTCCGGTAGGGGCTGGGGCTCCGGCTGCGGCTCGGGTGGGGGCACTGGCACCGGCTCGGGCTCAGGCTCGGGCTCGGGCTCGGGCTCGGGCTTGGGGCTGCCCACCCACTCCTGCTGTTCCTGGTCTGCCTCCCGCCAGGGCCCCTTGGCTTCCTTGCTCGCCAGGCTTTGCAGCGCCATCTCGGCAGGGGGACTGTGGCTGCTCTGGCGGGAGGAGCCGCTGTGTGGCTGGTACTTGTTTCTGCTGCTGCGGCTGCTGCTGCTGCTGCTGCTGCTGCTGCTGCTGCTCCGAGCACTGCTGCTGCCCCTGCCTCCTCCTCCCGGCTCCGCGTCCCAGCTGGCCCGCCTGTCCCGCGACAGACGGTCCCTCGAGTCCTCTCCTCCTCCTCCCACGTCCAACCCCCCTTCTGCTCTCCCCATGTCATCTCTCTCCTCCCCTCCTCTTCTCCCCCCACCTCTTCCTCCCTCAACAGGCAGCCGCTTCAGCCTTGCTCTTCTCCCTAGCCCTTCCTGCTCCCCATACTCGCCTACCTACTCTAGCCACTGCTCCCTACCTTAACTTCCTTTCCAAACTACCGAATCCTGTCCTCCTTGTCCAGATACCCGATAGAGGGAGAGTTAAAATGGCTTTTCCACAAACTATCCTGTTCCCTCTGCCTTCTCCCCACAGGCTCCAAACAGGCATTGATCAATCCAGAATTTCCAAGGAAGACCCCACTGTCCTTTGCTCCCACTCCCTTCTTCCTCACAAGCATCTTGGAACTGGGGTGGCCTTGAGGACCCCTGAACAAAAGCTGGACAATGAGAGACCCCACCCTGCCCTCGGGAGTCTCTTTGTCCCCCACTTTGGCCTTGGAAGAGCGACCTGGAGGGGAAAGCCAAGATTTCGGACAGAAGATGGGCACAATCTTCTAAAGCCCGGGGGCTCAGACTCCCACGGCCCTATGAAACCCCCCTTTCCCGGGCCCCCCAGTCTGTCCCCCTTCGCCCCCGCCCTTCCCGGCTAATCCCTGGCGGGGCGCGAAGGGGAGGAGACAGCCCGGCAGCGAGGCCCGCCCCTCCGGGCAGTCAATCAGGGTTTTGTTTGCGCCAACCTGGAGTGCAGAGGAGCTGTAGAGGGCCGGGGCTGGGCCAGGGGCTGGGCCAGGAAGGGAGGGAGGTGCAGTGGCACCGGAGGGGGCCGGGCCCAGGCGGGGCGGGAGCCCAAGCTCAGTTTAGGCTCCTCCCGGCTCCCTGTCCCGCAGTGGGAAACTAGAAGTGGAGGCCAGGTCAAGCCGCCAGTTGGGCAAGGGCTGATCTTCCGGCCTTTCGGACTCAGCGGAGCCACTCGCAGAGGGTTGTCTTTCCAGCACCCACCGCCCCCTTCCGCCCACCTCAGGCTTAGAGAAGTGAGAGTCTCGCTGAATGTCCCAGACTAAAGCCCCAGCCCTGGGAGGGTAAGGGAGATTTTGCTCTCCAGAGAGTGCACGGGTCCCAAGAGGCGGGATAAGTGATCTGCCCTGTGGGCGGCCCAGCTCCTCGCCCCCCCCCAAGCGCTCTGCTGCACCCATCAGCCCTGGGGACCCGCCCCACATTCCGGGGAAGTTCTGCCTACGCTGGGGGCCCAGGCGTCTAATGCACTAATCAAGATGTCACTGTGTGGTTACTAAGCTACTCCGCTCTCCACCAGCAGGCGGGTGAGCGCCAAGCTATTTCTACCCAGCATCTCATTAACCTTCTTGCTGGGTGAAAAGACTATGGCCAGTGAAAATGCAGCTCAGGGCTCTGCCAGATGCCCGTGAACACAGAGTTATTAAGCACATAAGAGGGGACTGAATTGGGCAGAAGAAAATAGGGGTTTTGAGGAGCTTGCCTTCGATGAAAGGAATCTGTCCAAATTCACAAATCGCGTGGGCTATACCAGTCAACAGAGCAGGCATTGCTTGAGCCAATAAGAGCACTTTTACTGCCACCTTTTTAGTCAAGGGTTTCACCTACTTTTTCCAAGCTCAAAACCGGAGGTTCAATGAGGCCAAGGTATTTTTTAGCCTAAGGTCATGGGACAAGTCAAGTACAAGCTGGAATTCGAGGCAGGTCTCCATACATAAAAGCCTCATGCTTCCTAATCTTCACCACAGGAGCCTAGGGCTTGGCACTGTGGGACAGGGACAGAAGAGGGAAGGCAGGATTTGCCTGAGCAATCACTGTAGGCTTCTGGAAGAGGTTGTGGCCTAGATGGGCCTTGAATATTCAGAAAGATTTTAACAGTCTGGGGGTAGGATCCCTGCGTAAAAGAGTTAAAGAAAGCATAGAGGCATAGAAGACTTCTACTTGTGGAAAGAGGTAAGTGAAAGTTAATCAGGCCAAGAATTTAATATGTATGTTACCTCTTCCAGGAAACATTTACATTTTAATAAAAATCCACAATGCTTTAGCCATGAGTGACAAATCATGCACATAATGGGCTCCAGGGCTTAAGATCTGTTTTTTAGTCAGGTGTCTTACCATACACATGACCAACTATTGCCCCAAGGGGCATTAGCCTTAGTTTCTATTTGCAGGGAACCTGAATAAAACCCTGAAAAAAAGTTATTTCCAACCCCGCAACTAGGAATAGACCTGGAATCTTGCAGCTTATCTCATACCCTACTGTCTAAATTCTGTTTCCTCATTGTTTAAATGGGTTTTTAGATCACTGGAGTGTGGGATGAGGGTGGGTGATAACACTCATTGAGAATCTTTTATGAATGAATGGATAAAGAAGATGTGGTTTATGTATACAATGGAATATTACTCAGCCATTAGAAACGACAAATACCCACCATTTGCTTCAACGTGGATGGAACTGGAGGGTATTATGCTGAGTGAAGTAAGTCAATCGGAGAAGGACAAACAGTGTATGTTCTCATTCATTTGGGGAATATGAATAATAGTGAAGGGGAATATAAGGGAAGGGAGAAAAAATGTGTGGGAAATATCAGAAAGGGAGACAGAACATAAAGACTTCTAACTCTGGGAAATGAACTAGGGGTGGTGGAAGGGGAGGAGGGCGGGGGGTGGGGGTGAATGGATGACGGGCACGGAGGGAGACACTTGACGGGATGAGCACTGGGTGTTATTCTGTATGTTGGTAAATTGAACACCAATAAAATTAATTTATTTAAAAAAAGAGAATCTTTTATGAACCTAACACTATGTTAGCCCTTTACATACATGCTCTCATATAATCATAACAACCCTATAAGGTCAGGATGGATTTGTGCCTATATTATAACTGAGGAAACAGAGACTCTAAAAGGTTAAGTCAGTTGTTTATGTCTACAAAGCACAGGAATCTTTGCTCATTTCTGTGAGCTTCAAAGTATATGCCCTCCCAGAAGACAGGATCCTATAACCACCATCCCACTATTCTAGCAACACATGCAATACCTACCATTTCAACCCTCTTTAAAGGATACTTTATAATGGCTAGAGTACTGATATGAGAAGACCTGGGTTCTAATCTGGATTCTACCATTGTGTACCCATGTGATTCTAAGCAGATTGTTTTCCCTTTTTGAGTTTCAATTTCCTTACTGCAGATTGAAGCTAATCCCTACTGTGCAGTTATTAAATACCATGCTGAGAAGTACAGGCTTTATTTTGGATATACAAAGGAGCCATTAAAGATTTCTGAGTAGGAGACTAACATCAAATCTACATTTTATTTTTTTAAAGATTTTATTTATTTATTCATGACACACACACACACACACACACAGAGGCAGAGACACAGGCAGTGGGAGAAGCAGGCTCCATGCAGGGAGCCCGACGTGGGACTCGATCCCGGGTTTCCAGGATCAGGCCCTGGGCTGAAGGTGGCACCAAACCGCCGAGCCACCCGGGCTGCCCTCAAATCTACACTTTAGAAAGAAAACTGTGGCAACCATGTAGAAAGATACTGTGGCTTGGAAATACAAGAGGTAAGAAAACCAAGCAGGTTAAAAAAAAGTGTTGATAATATGAAATAGGGCACTGACTGTGAAGATGAAGATAAAGGGATGACTCTGTGAACCACTGTTATAATAAAGTTGACAGATTTGGGTACTGAAGGAAAAAGAAGAAGCAAAGATGATGCTGACATTTCTTGCTGAATGAAGAAAAGAGTGGTAACAGTGTTAACAGAGATTGGGAATTAGCAGCCAAATGAGGTCTGACATGCCTGTGATTTCCATACTCTTTCTAAATAATCCTGTCAATTACAGCTGTAAAATATAATTTTAATCATGATATTTCTCTGCCCAGCCAGAGAAGTATTTTTTCTTTCCCCAGTCAGGCATAAAAAGTCCTTGGTTTGGGACCAGCCTTATTCACTCAGTAAATATTTACTAAGAGCCTCTGTCTGCCAGGCTCTGTACTAAATATCAAGGGGACGCACACACACACACACCCTGGTGCCTGTTTCTGAGGATCATATATGCAACCTGTCTAGCACCATACTCTGTCACTTTGTTCCCCTCTCTTTTCTTCCATCCATGCCAGGCTCCAAACACACCACCATTCCATGATTTATGGGCACCTGCTGATCTCTCAGCCCTTACCACCCATTCTTCTCACTGTTCTCCAGTTGAAATTCTATGCCTTTCCTAAATTTCCAGAGTCAGTTCAACAAAGCAAATAGGAAGGTTAGTACTGAATTGTGGAGGCATGTCCCTTGCCTTTCTTATGGCATTCAGCCATTCGTATTACAAATAGTTATTGAGCAACTATTGTGTTCCAGTCACTATACTATGTCAGGTGCTGGAAACCTTTAATAGTTCTTATCCTGGTGGAGTTTGCATTCTAGTGGGAAATATTAATAATTACCATTTATTGAACTTGACTCCACTAGACTGGATGAAGACATTTTGAGATTGAGGAAAAGGGAATTGAGGGATGTAAAGGATGAGACAAGGTTGAGGATAAAGTGGTAGAGGTAGGGCTAGTGTCTTGAGATGAATGAATTTTTTCTACAAGTTTCTAATTCAGATGTAGTCAACAAACATCATAAATAGCAAAAAAGAAAATCTTTAGAAAGAATATACTATGTATAGACCCATTCAGTTTGATCCTCATGACAAGTAAGTTAGGTGTGGCCCCTGTAGGCCCTTTAAATTATTTTACATGTCAGGCTGTGGACCTTAGGAAACTCTAGTGGAGGTCTCTGGTTTATATTGCAAGTGAATGAATGTTCCTAACAGAAACAAGCCCACAGTGGAATAATTTCAATTGCTTATGCCCTTGATTACTCATACCAGTGGGTGAAACAGAGCAGTGGTTCCTTGACCTGGTCGAACATCAGAATCACATAGAAACTTTTATAACAATACTGACTCCTAGGTCCCACTCCACACTTGCTGACTCAGAATATCTGGGGGTGAGAGCCAGGAATTCATGGTTTTAACAAGTTTCCCAGAAATATAGATGCACTGCCAGAATTTGAAACCACTAGACCAAAACAATAGCAACCCAAAATTTCTATCTCAAAGACTAGCATAACTTCTGTAAAATCTCTCCCAAAACTTTGGAACCAACATAAGGATGTCAATTTTTAATGTTGCCACGTGATAACATGTATCATCACTAACATATCATCAATGAAATGATGTTTTAACATTGAAATAATGAAAATTTAGAAAGGCCATAGTCTCTTTCTCTCTCTTTTTTTAAAAGATTTTATTTATTTATTCATGAGAGGCACAGAGAGGGAGAGAGGCAGAGACACAGGCAGAGGGAGAAGCAGGTTCCATGCAGGGAGCCTGACGTGGGACTTGATCCTGGGTCTTCAGGATCACACCCCAGGCTGAAGGTGGAACTAAACCACTGGGCCACCAGGGCTGCCCATATTTCTCTTAAAAAAATTTTATTTATTTATTCATGAGAGACACACAAAAAGAGAGAGAGACAGAACACAGGCAGAGGGAGAAGCAGGCTCCATGCAAGTTGCCCGATGTGGGACTCGATCCTGGGACTCCAGGGTCACATCCTGGGCTGAAGGCAAGCGCTAAACTGCTGAGCCACCCAGGGATCCCCATAAGAAGTCTTTCTCAAGAAATGTCAGTTGGCAATAATTTTTCTCATGTGTCAACAGTCTGATGAAAATGTCAGACTGTCATGGATCTGCAGATTAGTGCTTGGGATTCACTGGACCATATAACCTTTGAAAGCACTGCAATCTCTGGCATTCTCTATTTTAGGCCAAAGGTACTTACTTCCTTTGAGTCTCTTCTATTCTTAAATAGAATTTTTCTGGCTAGAGTGGAATTAAGTAGGTCATTCTCATTCCCCCTGCTCTGTGCCTAACTCATCCTAACTATTTGAAAATGGATAATGTAGTGAGAGCTTTCTCAAGAAGGTAAGTACATATTTTTCCTCTTTTACTCACTTTCCTTTATCTCTATGAGGGTAACTTATCAGTTCTGATGACACAGCACCACCCTTGAATCCAAGAGCCACATGGGGTTAATTGTGAAAAGGAGACAGGGTGCTCTAGTAGTGGCAAAAAGCAGAGAAGACTTAAGTTTTATTGTTCATAATCAGGAAAGAGTACTGATGGGAACCCATATTATTGGGAAATGAATTTGAATATTGACACATTCTGATGGCCAAAGTAGATGTGTGGAAAGGAAGATATTGGATGTAGTCTGATATCAGATTAAGCCAAGAGGCTATTCATAACAATAGGTGCACTAAAAACAAATCAATTGGCTATATGCATGGATCCTGCTTCCTGAATGCCAAGGATGCAATTGTGCTCAATAATTGGTCTATTATTAGAGCAAGCTTAGAAGGGAAAAGATGACAGAAGCAACAGAGCATTACAGAAAAGAATGAGATAGGAAATACTTAACCCTCTAAGGGCCAGCAAAGCTTGAAGTGAGAAAGGATGAAATGGATTGGTTTCTTTCTTTTTTTTAAGATTTTATTTATTTATTCATGAGAGACACAGAGAGCCAGAGAGGCAGAGACATAGGCAAAGGGAGAAGCAGGCTCCAGGCAGGCAGCCCGATGTGGGACTCGATCCCAGGACCCTGGGACCATGCCCCGAGCCAAAGGCAGATGCTTAACCACTGAGCCACCCAGGCATCCTTGGATTGGTTTCTTGATTATACCCAAGGGAAAAATGGAATAGGGTTTTTAAGGCTTTTATTCATTTATTCATTTTTTAGTCATTCAAGAGATACTTATTGAGAGCCTACTATATGCTAAACATTGTGCTAAACCCTGATTGAAAATGTCCTATCCTAAGAAGTGGAGCCTTTGTAAGGCTGGAACAGAGGTGTCTCAGGTGTATGGTTGCAACGCAGCATAAAGAATGGGCCTTGCCTGTGTTACATCTCAGTTTCCTTTCATAGACTGTGACTTCCCTGAACATAGAGTCAGCATTATTTATTTTTGTATGCTTAGTATTTAACGTGATGCCTGATACAAAGAAGGTGCAATCAATCAATCAATTTAGTTACTTCATCTAACAAAGCCCATACACAATAGGGATGAGGCTCATCTTTCAGGTTTGTTGTGAGGATTAGAAATAAAATATGGAGGGAAGCCTGGGTGGGTCAGTGGTTGAGTGTCTGCCTTTGGCTTAGAGCGTGATTCCAGGGTCCTGGGATCAAGTCCCACATCAGCCTCCCTGCAGGGAGCCTGATTCTCCCTCTGCCTATGTCTCTGCCTCTTTCTGTGTGTCTCTCATGAATAAATGAATTTAAAAATTAAAATAAATAAATAAAAATATGGAAAGCACCTAGCATAGTACCGTATGTAGTAAGACTCAATAAATGTTAGCATGTAGTACGTGGTTAATTAATGTTAACAGCAAGATGTTTTGAAGATTCCTTTCACTGAAAAAAGAAGAAAACTATTTAGTATGTTCTTTGGCATTGGTGTAGTTCCAAATTCTAGGAAAAACATAAAATATCAGAGCTGGAAGGGATCGTCCATGAAGTCCAAACTCCTAATTTAACAGATGGGAAAACTGAAGTCTAAAGAAGAAAAAGGACTCACTTATGCCATCTAATTTATCTAAGCTTTTCCTTCTAATGACCCCAAATCCTGGTGGAAGGCAATATAATATACATATTATACATACAAGGTAGGGGCATCATTTTACAATTGGCACAGAATAAGATTAAATAATTTGCCCAAGGACCTATGATTTACACTATGGCTGTCTGACTCCTAGGTCTATGATTTTCATCACTATACTTTTCTATCACAGAACTTATAAAATCATATTAAAATTACCCATGTCTCCTCACTAAAACCTAAGCCCTTTGAGGGAAGAACACTGTCTGAATTCCACTGTGGATAGGTATTAGTTCACTTAACAAATATTTACTGAGCAACTATTATACACTAGGACTTGCTAGGCCTAAAGAGCAGGGCCATATCTTTAGGCCAGATTATCTAGTTCTGTGGTACATTTCCCTTTTGCTATATCCTTCCCTTTACTATTGTCTTGTTGAACATTTTAGCTTAGTCACATCTGTTCTCTGCAGCAAACTGTACTGTGCCCGTTCTTGAGCCAGGTTGTTAAAGGAGAATACATAGTGAGAAACTTCAGGGAGAAAGTGTAAAATCAGAGACATGATGAGAACAGGGATTTCCCTACCACATGGAGAGTCTTCTTTCAGTAAAGGCTTTTGAGAATTACCTGTGGTAGGTGTTTTGTTTTGTTTTGTTTTGTTTTGTTCAATTTAGGAAGTGCTCTGGTCTTAAGGATACCTTTTGCCTGCCTCCTCCCATTTGGCCCTCTAAGAATTCACAGTTTAGCTAGAAAGATAAATCATATATATATCATATATAAATAAAAAAATATATATATATATAGTAAGATCATTCCCCAAGCACCAAGTCACTGGAAGAAACACTAACTGCTAAAGAGACCTTAGGACAGCAAAGTGAGGGAGACCTGGGAGGTGGGGCAGAGAGGGGTTCAGTGTAGCAGAGGGAAGCTAGGAGTAGACATCGTGTGCCTACATTCTCAGATATTGCCTGGTTCACCTCTTTGGGGAATATTTCTCAGAATCCAAGATAGCCACTGACCTAGAGCCATTAGGAACCCTGAGGACCTTGCACAGAAAGTTTCTAGAGAAATGAAACATTAGTGGGCCTTAGGGCCAGAACCAGGTATAAGCAACTGAGTTAGAGGAGAGTGACTGGTATAGTCTGGCACAGAGGCCAAGTTTCAAGTCCAACTTGCTGACCCTGCAGATAAATAAAGCCAGTTAAAGGGCAGGAAAAATTATTCAAATGGAGCAGGGGAAAGGGTGCAAGGGGCAGGGGGCAAGGGAGTTGGGTGGAGGGAAAGAACAAAGAAGAGACAGCTTATTCTCCTCAGTACATATTTACAGAGTTCCTTCTGTGCCTGACTAAGCTGTTTTTCTAGGGCCTCTTTTTGGATGAAGGAAGGGATAAGTAGAAGGAGTTTATTTTGTTAAAATTTCCCGAGACCTGGAGATATTAATCTACTTGCCCAAAGAAAGCTGTGAGTGGGACCAGAACCCTTGTCTCTTAGCTCTAACCACAGGACATTTCTCTATGCCACATTACCTCCTATTATGTCATTCAACTGCTTGAAAATCTGAGATGGCTCCTTATTGCCTAAAGAATAAAATCTTAACTCCTGGGCTGCCACATTGGGGCCCTCATTATGCAGGTCCTGTTCAACTCTCCATTGGTTCCTAGGCCACTTCCCACAATGGGATGTAAACTGAAACAGCACAGAACTCTTTCCTACTCACCGACCCCAAA
This sequence comes from Nyctereutes procyonoides, assembly GCF_905146905.1. Taxonomy (NCBI): domain Eukaryota; kingdom Metazoa; phylum Chordata; class Mammalia; order Carnivora; family Canidae; genus Nyctereutes; species Nyctereutes procyonoides. The sequence goes on along the minus strand of NW_026575125.1, from coordinate 56,618,548 downwards.
TGTCCATGTCTCTCTCTCTCTTTTTTTTTGCAACTTTTCCCTCCCCAAATTGAAATAATTTTACCATTAACATCTACATACCCACCACTGGATTCTACCACTAATATTTTTACTATATTTGTTTTAACACATATTTGTCCATCTAACTCCCCACGGACCTATATCAATCCATCTTACTTTTAATGCATTTTGAAGTAAATTGAAGACATCGATACACATTTTTCCCAATACAAAAATATTTGTATATATATATGCAGAAGCATGTATATTACTAGCTAGAGTTCAATTTTTTGCATTGTTTTCTTTTGAGGTAAAATTTACATACAATGGAATACATCAATCTTTTTTTTAAATATATTTTTTTTAATTTTTATTTATTTATGACAGTCACACACACACACACACACACAGAGAGAGAGAGAGAGAGAGAGAGAGAGAGAGAGAGAAAGGCAGAGACACAGGCAGAGGGAGAAGCAGACTCCATGCACCGGGAGCCCGACGTGGGATTCGATCCCGGGTCTCCAGGATCGCGCCCTGGGCCAAAGGCAGGCGCTAAACCGCTGCGCCACCCAGGGATCCCGGAATACATCAATCTTAAGGGAATATTTGCTGTGTTCTGATAAATGTATATGTCTCTATAACCCAAACCTTTATCAAGATAAAGAACATTACCATCACCCTGGAAACTTCCCTCATGTTCCTTCTCAAACTCCCGCCTCATTTTTAAAACAACTACTATGGATTAGTTGTCTTTTATAGAGATTTATATAAATGGAACAAGATAGTATGTAGCCTTTTGAGTATGGTGTCTTTCACAACATAATGCTTTTGAGATTTAGCCATGTTGTGCTGAGTAGTATTCCATTGTATTTGCATTATATTCAACAGTTGGTGGGCAGCTGGGCTGTTTCTAGTTTGGAACTATTATGAATAAAGCTATTATGAACATTTATATACAAGTCTTTTCATGGACATATTTTCATTTCTTTTAGGTAGACATCTAGAAGTGGACATGTTAGGTCATTGAGTAAGGTATATGTCTAACTATAGAAGAAACTGCCAGAACTCTGTCAAAAGACGTTATTCCATTTTACACTCCCGCCAGCAGTATATAAGAGTTCCACTTATCCATATCTTCACCAATACTTGGTATTTACAGTTTAAAAAAATAGTTTAACCATTCCAGTGACTGTGCAAGTGGCTTTAATTTGCAGTTCCCTGATGTCTAATGATGTTAAGTATTTTTTTCATGTCCCTATTGGTCAATCATACATCTTCTTTTGTGAAGCGTCTGTTCAAATATTTTGTACACTTTTTAAAAGATTTTATTTATTTATTCATGAGCGACACACAGAGCGAGAGCGAGAGAGGCAGAGACACAGGCAGAGGGAGAAGCAGGCTCCATTCAGGGAGCCTGACGTGGGACTTGATCCCAGGTCTCCAGGATCACACCCTGGGCTGCCGGCGGTGCTAAACCGCTGCGCCACCGGGGCTGCCCTTTTGTACACTTTTAAATTCGATTATTTATTATTATTAAGTTGTAGGAGGTGTTTTTTCATATCTAAGATACCAGTCCTTTTTTTTAAGGTTTTATTTATTTATTCATGAGAAAGACACACACACACGCACACAGAGGCAGAGACACAGGCAAAGGGAGAAGCAGACTCCAGGCAAGGAGCCTGATGCGGGACTTGGTCCCTGGACTCCAGGATCATGCCCTGGGCCAAAGGCAGGCACTAAACCGCTGAGCCACCCAGGGAGCTCCAGATACCAGTCCTTTGTCAAATATATGTTTTGCAAAATTTTCTCCCACTCTATGGTTTGCCTATTGATTTCTTGACAATGTCTTTTGATGAGCAGACATTTTAATTTTGAGGAAATCTAATTTAGTCTTTGTTTGTTTGTTTGTTTGTTTGGGTATTGCTTTCTGTGATCCTTTTAAAAATCTTTACCTACTCCCAAGTTATATTCTCCTGTTTTCCTCTAAAAGCTTTATGATTTCAAGTTTTATGTTTAGACATATCCATCTCTAATTTTTGTGTATGATGTAAGGTAAGGGTTGAGGTTCATTTTTTTTTCATATGGATATCCAATTATTCTTTACCATTGTTGAAAAGACTTGTGTTTCCCCTTTTGATTCCTTTAGCTCATTATCTTTTCATTCTTAGCTCTTTTATTTAGAAAAGTAGATGTGTAAAGCTCACTGAATTTTCACAAGTGGAACACTCTCATTTTACCAGCCTCCATATCATAGCAACCATATCATTACCAGCGTCCCTGAAGCCCCCTGTGTGCCTACTTAGAGTTACAACCTCTCCTTCTGTGGCAATGGTAACCATATCCTAATGTCTAATAGTATAGATTAATTTTGCCTATTTTATATTTTATATAAATGGAATTATACATTGTGTACTCTTTCGTATCTGGCTTCTTTCTCTCAATATTAGGTTTATGAGAGTCATCACGTTGTGTATAGCAATAGTATATTCATTTGTGTTGCTGCATATTATTTTGTTGAATGAATATACTATAATGACATGGACATTTGGGTTGTTTCCAGTGTTTGACTATAATGAATGGTGTTGCTATGAACATGTCTTTTGTTGCATATATTTATATTTGCATATATTATATATGCATATATATAAAAATATATAAAAATATATTTCTGTTAGATGTATACTTAGGAAGTGGAACTACTAGGTCATAAGGCATGCCTAGCTTCACATTTTAATAGATGCTGCCAAACCGTCTTCTGAAGTGATTATTTCAATATGTACTCTCACTAGCAGTTGCTCCACATCCTTGACAATTCTTGATACTATTTATCTTTTCCATTTTACTTATTTTGGTGCAAATGACATTGTGGTTTTAATTTCATTTACCTAATTAAAAGTACCTATTCATATGTTTACCAAACATTTGTTTATCCTCTTGAAACTGTCATTATTTTACTTATTACAATTCTGATGGGTGATTTACTTCCCTTTTTACTTAATAAAAATCTATTCTACCTTCAAGATCCAACTCGAATGTCACTTCTTTGACAAAGCTTTTTCTATATCCTAGGCCATCTAAATATTTCCTCAGAATTCCCATAGCACTTTTTACTCAATTATAATATTTCACTTTTATTGGGCATCTATTTTCACCCATTACTGGGTTAAACTATTTGTTAGAGCAACTCTAACTTTTTGTCATGGGACTTATATATTTGTAATCGCCTCCCTCACTAGGCTGGCAACTCTCCAGAGGGCAGAAATTCCACCTTGTTTATTTCTGTACACCCTCTTCCATTTGATATTCCCACACATACATTATGACAAACACATTAGGCACTTAATAAACATTTTTTTAAAAATTAAATGCTTGTTGAATACATGATCTATATTTCTTTGGATTTGCACAGGGCTTTGGCAAATGGTTGATATTGTTTAATTACTGCTAAAACAGATTTTGTATGAGGATTAAATGAAGTTACTGAAAGCTCTTCCATAGCCCTGAGGTTCAGAGACCTTGGATTCAATTTTCTAGGCTTGAGAATTAGGCGCTCTTCTTTCTAAGTCCCTACCATGATCCTGGAATGTCACTTTATTTTTTAAGTTTTTATTTAAATTCCAGTTAGTTTATATACAGTGTAATATTAGTTTCAAGTGTACAATATAGTAATTCAATACTTCCATACAACACCCAGTGCTCATCACAAGTGCACTCCTTAATCCTCATCACCTATTTAACCCATCCCCCCACCCACCTCCCCTCTGGTAACCATCAGTTTGTTCACTGTAGTTAAGAGTCTGTTTCTTGGGATGCCTGGGTGGCTCAGCGGTTGAGCATCTGTCTTTGGCTTAGGGCATGATCCCAGAGTCCGGCATCGGGCTTCCCGCGAGGAGCCTCCTTCTCCCTCTGCTTATGTCTCTGCCTCTCTCTCTGTGTCTCTCATGAATAAATAAGTAAAATCTTAAAAAAAGAAAAGAGTTTGTTTCTTGGTTTGCTTATCTCTCTCTTTTTCCCTATGCTTGTTTGTTTTGTCTCTGAAATTCCACATAGAGAAGTCATATGTCATTCGTCTTCCTCTGACTTATTTTGCTTAGCATAATACTCTCTAGCTCTATCCACGTTATTGCAAATGGCAAGATTTCATTCATCTTTATGGCTGAATAATATACATATTAATTCGCATATATATCACTTATTATATATTATTATATATTATATTATAATTATATTATATATATATCACATTTTCTTTGCCCATTCATCAGTTGATGGACATGTAGGCTGTTTCTGTATCTTGCCTGTTGTAGATAATGCTGCTATAAACACTAGGGTTCATGTATCCCTTTGAATTAGTAATTTTTTATTATTTGGGTAAATACTTAGAAGTGCAATTTCTAGGTCATAGGGTAGTTCTATTTTTAACTTTTTGAGGAACCTCTATGCTGTTTTCCAGAGTGACTGCACCAGTTTGTAGTCCCACCAACAGTGTGAGAGATTCCCCTTTCTCCACATCCACACCAACACCTGCTGTTTCTTGTGTTACTGATCTTAGCCATTCTGACAGGTGTGAGGTGATATCTCATTGTAGTTTTGATTTGCATTTCCCTGATGGTGAGTGATGATGAACATGTTTCCATGTGTCTGTTGGCCATCTGGATGTCTTCTTTGGAAAAAATGTTTATTCATGTCTTCTGCCCACTTTTAACTGGATTATTCATTTTTAGGGTATTGAGGATTATAAGTTCTTTATATGTTTTGGATACTAATAGAGCAGGGGGTTGGGGTGACTGGGAAATGGGCACTGAGGAGGGCACTTGACGGGATGAGCACTGGGTGTTATATGTTGGCAAATTGAACTCCAATAAAAAAATATACAAAAAAAGAATGTAAGTTTAATGGAGGGATGGATTTCTATCTCCAGTATCTAGAAGAGTGCCTAACACATAGTAGATGTTTAATAACATGTCAAGTGAATAATAAAGAAGTCAGTAAAGTGGCCTGATCCTCCACCCTCTAGACCATACTGCCCTGATTTTTAAAATGCTGTATTAGTGGTTGCTTTCTTCAAGTTATGTTCTTCCAAAATACCAGTCCCCAAATAAAGGTGACTCATTCAACCTTTCACCTGTGTGTTGTGATTGGCTCATCACAAAGCAACTTCATGTCCAGTATCCTCTTTGATCTATCCAGCAGTTTGCTGAGGTGGGCAGGGATCATCATGTTCATTTTGCAAAGGCGAATTGAGACTCAGAAAAGTGAAATTATTTTATTCCAAGTTACTCAACTAGTAAATGAAAGAGCCAAGATTTGAACCAGGTTTTCTTATATCTATCCAGAAATTTTCCCCCTGCAAATGAATTTATCGGATTGGTAAAGGGGAGGGTACTTGCAGGCCCTCCGAATATGAAATGGAGTGAGAAAAAAAGAGGGAAAACTACAAACAAGGAAAAGGGTCCTGAAGGGAGAGGAGGGAAAGATAGTTAAAAATGAGTCTGGTGCTGTCTGTCCCCCTCCCTACTTATTGCCTTAGGAGGCCCAGTTTTAGCAGGAAGGCCAAGCCTGGTACCTACATCAGTGGAGCTCCCTCAGGGTGAACACTTTCCTGGCTGAGAAGAATCCAATCCAGGAAATAGCTGTGAAGGAAGCAATACTTCAGGTCTTCTTCCTATTGGAAGATTTAGTTTTAGGGGTTTGGAAATTTTGAGGGGCAAAGAAAGTGGTAAAAGTAGCCCTCAGAACCCTGCAGCCAATAAACAACAAAATCCCTATCTTCATATTTCTGGGGAGGGATCACATGTGTGAAGGAGGTGGGAGTGGATTCCAGCTTCCCATCCAACTAGGAAATGCCAAATGGAGATACCAGTATCAGATGATAATAATCTATTAGAAATCCATTTCCAACATTTCCTTTCTGAAGTGCCTCATGAACAAGTTTGGGCAGGGGACAAGGTTGGTAAGAGCCGTAACTCAGAGCTCAATACTCTCGTGGTTGAGTTTGTGGCCACATTCAATTTGTTAATTCCCATTTGGGGTTAATTAATGGTGGGTTCCATGTTTGTACATGAGATGAAGGAGCAAGGGAAAGGAAGAGACATTGGTGACAACTATCAATGGTAAAAAAGGAAAAAAAAGCAAAGGATTACATGGCTATGGCCTTTATCTGGCAGTGGGTTGCCAACCCTAGCCTTTCAACGGTATTTAACACTTATCAGTCCCCATGGTTGAGAGGAGAGAAAACTGAGCCTCTGTAATAGGGGCTGCTGAATTTTCATAGGACAAGGCTTGTGTCCCCTCTCCGTCCTTTCCTCACTCCCATCAAGCCTTCCTCTGGCCTCTTGCAGTACCATCCGAACTCTCTAATCAGCTGTTTACTGAGCTGTTTTACCCACTGGAATTTGAGCTCCTTCGAAGCTATGTACTCAGGCATATGATAAGTGCTCTATAATTTCATCTTGTGCATATGAGCAAATGAGACCACACTTTGGAAGATGGGGCCTCACAAGTACTTAGCCCAGTAAGACATGAGAAATCATTGTACCCCACATTTGCCTTAGCCTTCCTGAGCTATAGTTTTCCTGATTCAGCAATCCAATGGTTTTTTTTCTTCTCCTTCCCTTCTTCCTTTTCTTTCTTTCCTTCCTTCTTATAGGAGAGTCTGGATGGTGGAGAGGCTTCCTAATGCCCTTGGAATCTGGTACAATGAAAGTATCAAAGGGCTGGGAATCAATAGACTTGTATTTAAGTCCCAGCTCTGTCACTGAGTCACCTTGGGTGAGTCCCTTACCCTTTCTAGGTCTTTTATTGTCTTCACTTGACAATATAATAAACCAGGATGAGTACTTTTCCAATTGTGCCCTTTGGTGTCATAGAGTGTCATTTCCCAAAGTATAATACAGGAACATAAGACAATTTTAGGCGTTACCAGAAATAAATCTTAAATTTCAATGGCTGTGTATGTATTTTAATATGAATCAGAAAAAATATGCCTAGAGCATTAAAATCTATGATATTACATAGAATGAGAGTGAATTTATTTAAGAAAAAAGTGAGTCAATTAAAAAAATAAATATCATCACCCTGGCTAGTAGATAGGTGCTCTAGGTAGAACTGAAAGTTGGCTAACGTTGCCCTAGAATTCTAAGGCATCTCTTCAGACCAGAATTGAACCCTAGGCCCCCCATTGACAACCATCATCACTACCCTTTAACCAAAAGAGTTGCACCTTTAATTTGAAAAAAAAAAGAAAACAAAAATAAAACCTAAGCCCTGGCCCAGGTAATCTCCAAGGGTCCTCAGTACTGACATTCAAAGACTGTAAATCACAACAGCTGAATTTGAGTGTTCTCCTGGACTGAGGGGTAATTTGATGGCTATGTGTAAGTCAGATGATTGGAAAAGTTGCCTGCTTCCCTGCAGTGTACTTCAAGCTCCAGGGAGAAGTTATGGGGAAAAAATGTAGAAACTGCTGTTCAAAATTAGCCTTGGAAGGGAAGGGGTGGGGCGGCGGGGGTGGGGGTGGGGGTTAGGGTGGGGGATGGTGATAGTCTCTAAAGTCCAGCTGCCCCCTACTGGCCATAGACATCAATGTGTATGGTCAGAGAGTTCCTTTTGACCTGGATTAGCATTCATTCAGAGCAGCCAGTTCCAGAGCACAGTGGTTTTCAACAAACCTCAGAGACTGTGGATTGAGGGGACTGGGTTGGGATGGGGATGAACCTGAGAAGTCTTTACAGTTCTGGCCTTTATATATGATCAGGCTATATACCTTCTGCAGCCCAAGAACAGAATGACAAAAAAGGGCTCAATAAATTCTGGACCCACCCCAAAATTCAGATAAGTTTGCTTGACTCCCAAGTTCCTCTCAAGAAGTGACTATTAGTGGTTGACTAGGCTCACCTTCCCATCCTTACATGTAGCCTCAGAATCAGCTTCCTCACAACAGAACTACTTGCTACTTCAGCAGCATCAAGAGGAGTCTGGGAAGGATTCAACACCTCATTCCATAGTTCTCATCGGTCCTCACACACCCATGATATTGACAACTGGTGTTTTCTCAAATTTATGCAATGTGCTTTGCAAACACAACTTGAAGAAAACTTCCCTAATCCTTTCCTCCAACCAGCCCCCTCTGCCACCCTTTAAAAAAATGCCTATTTGGATATTCTGGTGCCACTTCAGCACTTGGGGTACACATAGCATTCATAACTGTTTATACTGGCAAGCATAGTGTTTTTTAAATTACGATATATAAATCACTGAAAATGATGGAATAAGGAACTCCAGGTATACAACCCTCCCAAAAAGCTAGAAAAAAAAACTATCTGAATCAGCTTTGGAAAAACTCTGGAATCCAGTCAAAAACTTACAACAAAAGGGAACTTACAACACCAAGATTTGGTGAAGAAAGAAGGTGTTGCTTTGTGGTAATTGCCTGCTGTGGTGTTTTAAATCATCCACTTACCATCCTCCACATCTCAGATCAACAGCAGCTGTAAGGAGAGTAGCTGGCACAACTGGTGCAAGCTGCTAGTGCCAGAGGGAGCAATATGGGTCTTACTCTTAAATAATTGTGTTAACGGTCTCAACCTGACTGGAGGCTCCCTCAAGAACTTTCACTAAGGTTTCTCTCTGCCATTTTTGACTCAGAGTTCACAGGGCTGGGTGGCTTCCAGGGAGGCCATTGCCACAAGCATTTAAAGACATAATATTGGCCACAGCAGTCTGGGGCAAGGGACAACACTTGATACACACAAGCAATAGATAAACTTAGAAGCTTGGAAAAGAAGATGCTGAATAGGAGATATATATGGTAATAAGAAATTTTAAAACCTTTGTTGTACATTAGGGAATCAAGAAACCCAAGTACATAACCAAGATAAGACATACGACTGAAAAGGCTTGAGGAGAACCTAAGCTTTCACTTCTGGCTGCTCTTCAGGCTTGGCACCTGTGGGAAGCAAAAACGAAGGTAGAGTTATAAATGACCTAGTGAAGCATTGAAAAAGTGCCCCAAGGGGATCCCTGGGTGGCTCAGTGGTTTAGTGCCTGCCTTCGGCCCAGGGTGTGATGTGGTCCTGGAGTCCTGGGATCCAGTCCCACACCAGGCTCCCTGCATGGAGCCTGATTCTCCCTCTACCTGTGTCTCTGCCTCTCTCTCTCTCTCTCTCTCTCTCTCTCTCTCTCTCTCTGTGTGTGTCTCATGAATGAATAAATAAAATCTTAAAAAAAAGTGCCCCAACACAGAACCAATAGGCAGAGATTAGAAGAATTTTTTTTGTATTTCTTTCATTTTTTCACATTTCTTGGCTCCAAGCATTTAAAAACTGTCAAAACACTAGCCGACCATTACACTAAAAGAACACAGACTTCAAGGGCGACAGACAACAAAGAATACAGACTTCATAAAAAGAGTTTAGAAAAGTCACTAAATAAGCAAACAATAACCCATAATAGGCAGTAGGGGGAAAAAAGCCCTGGGGAGGAGGGAGAATCTGGTTGCCAGAGTTGTCACATTAGAATACTCAAAATGTCCAGTTTTCAATAAAAAATTATGAGGCATGCAAAGAAACAAGAAAATATGGTCCAACCACGGGAAAAAAAATAGAAAGTATCTATAAAGAAGGCCAGACATTTGACTTACTAGACAAAGACTTTAAATCTATGGTGTTATTATGCTCTAAAAGATATAGAAAACTATTAACAAAAAACTAAAGGAAGACAGGAGAATGATATTTAACCAAATAGAGAATATCAGTAAAGAGAAAAAGGGAAGTTATAAAAAAATAGAAATTCTAGAACTGAAAAGTACAATTATTGAGATTAAAAATTTACTGAGAGGTTTAACAACTAATTTAAGCAGACAAAAGAAAGAATCAATGAACTAACGACAGGTCAATTGAGATTATCTAGTTTGGGGAGTAGAAAGAGAAGAAAATGAAGAAAAATGAAGAAAGTCTAAGAAACCTGTGGTATAACATCAAGGGCACATTACAGTATTCTCATAAGGAAAGGAGAAAGATAGAAGGCAGAAAAAATATTTTAAGAAATAATGACTAAATTTGGGAAAAGATACAAGTGTGTACATCCAAGAAGATCAGCCAACTCCAAATAAGATAAACGTAAAGATATCCACACTAAGAGACATTATATTCAAAGTATCCAAAACTAAAAAGAAAAAAAATCAGCAAGAGAAAAGTGACTGAACATGTACAAGGGATCCTCAATAGATAAACAACCAAATTTTCACCAGAAATCCATGGAGGCCAGAAGGCAGTGAGATGACATATGGAAAGTGCTGAAAGAAAAATAAAATCAACCAAGAATTCTGTATCCAGCAAAACTAGCCTTGAGAAATGAAGGAAAGGGGTGCCTGGGTAGCTCAGTCAGTTAAGTGTCTGACTCTTAATATTGGCTCAGTTCATGGTCTCAGGGTAGTGAGATTGAGCCCCACATCAGACTCCACATTGGGTGTGGAGCCTGCTTAAGATAATCTCTCTCTGTAGTGAAAAACCAAGACACCTGCACCCCAATGTTTATAGCAGAAATGTTCACAATAGCCAAACTGTGGAAGAAGCCTCAGTGTCCATCGAAAGATGAAGGGATAAAGAAAATGTGGCATATGGCATATATATATATATATATATATATATATATATATATATATATATAATGGAATATTACTCAACCATTAGAAACAACAATACCCACCATTTGTTTCAAAGTGGATAGAACTAGAGGGTATTATGCTGAGTGAAGTAAGCCTATCAGAGAAGGACAAACATTATATGGTTTCATTCATTCAGGGAATATAAAAATAGAGAAAGGGATTAAAGGGGAAAGGAGAGAAAATGAGTGGAAAATATCAGTGAGGGTGATAGAACATGAGAGACTCCTAACCCTGGGAAACAAACAAGGGGTAGTGGAAGGGGAAGTGGGGGGGGTGACTGGGTGATGGGCACTGAGGGGGGCACTTGATGGGATGAGCACTGGGTGTTATATGTTGGCAAATCAAACTCCAATAAAAAAATATACAAGATAATTTTAAAAAGATACTCTCTGTCCCTCTCCATCTGCCCCTCCTCCTCTGCTCTCTCTCCAAAACCAAAAAAAAAAGGAAAGAAAGACTTCTACTTTCTAGTATAGCATGTATAAAACTTGGAAATTATCACCCATCCTAAGAACAAATAAAAAACTGAACAAATTAAAAATTAACAACTCTTTGTAGATCTATCAGAGAATTGAGGATTCAGGGCCTACTAATGCCCCCAATATTGGAGACATAAACAGGCAGATAAAGAATTACATTTACCAGGCACCTGAGTGGCTCAGTGGTTAAGCATCTGCCTTTGGCTCAGGTCATGATCCTGGGATCCTGGGATCGAGTCCCACATCAAGTTTCCTGTAGGGAGCCTGCTTCTCCCTCTGTCTATGTCTCTGCCTCTCTCTTTGTGTCTCTCATGAATAAATAAATAAAATATTTTTAAAAATAATTACATTTACCAGAACAGAAACTCAAACCAGAAACTCCCATGGAAACCAGTGCTGGCATAGGAAAATCTAAACTGAAATTGATAAATTGCCAGAGGTTCAGTGTGGATGGATTTGAGAGTTAAAAACTCCAAGGGGCCTAGTAACAGAGGTGCCCCCAAAACTCTTGCGATTTTTACTCTAGGAGCCCTACCAGGTTCTCAAAATGAAGATTGGAGAAAAATCTCCTTGTGCTTGTAGCAGGGAAATGGAAAAGGGAGCCATTTTGAAGTATGCCTGGAGTATTCTGTTCTTTACCATGAGGGCTGTGCTCCAAACTGTTTTGCCACAGTGTACTCTACTGGAATTTTATCAAAGCCTATCCAACCTGAAGGAACGGAAATATCCAACTACAGCACACTGATCTTTCTGACTCATATAAAAGGAAGGAAAAGCTGAGAAGCACTTGTGAAGGTTACAACCCAGAAACACAGGCTTATTAAAAGACTGAGGCCTAATCACAGGTCCACAGAATGTTTCCCCTCTTCCCATACCTTACTATCACTACATCAATAAAGGCCAATTTACCCCAGTTCCTTTTACCCAGTACATCATGTCTTGTTTAAAAAAAAAAAAACAAAAACAAAAAACAAACAAAAAAAAACATACAAGGCATTCTGAAAGGTTAAAAAAAACATTTTTTTTTAATATGGGAATACTAGAAGGAGAAGAGAAAAAGGAACAGAATACCTGAAGCAATGATGACTGAGAATTTCATAAAATTCACAGACACTAAACTAAACATCCAGAAATCTCAGAGTGCAGCAAACAAAATAAATGCCTAAAAAGTACAACTAAGCATATTTCATTCAAGCTTCAGAAAATCAAAGATAGAGAAAAAATTTTTAAAGAAGCCAGAGGAAAATAAACACCTTACCTACAAAGGGGCAAGGATAAGAACTACATCAGACTCCTATTCAAAAACTATGCAAACAAGAGGACAGCGTTCTGAGATAAAGTATTGAGAGAAAAAAATCCATCAACTTAGAAATCTGTGTCCAGTGAAACTATCCCTCAAAAATAAAAGAAATAGACTTTCTCAGGCAAACAATTAAGGGAATTTGTTGCTAGCAGACCATCCTTAGAAGAAATGTTAAAATAAGTTCTCCAGAAAGAAGGAAAAGTATATGTTAGAAACTTGGATCTACAAAAACAAAGGAAAAGCGGTGCCTGGCTGGGTCATTTGATGGAGCATGCAACTCTTGATCTTGGGGTGGTTGGTTGAGTTTGAATCCCACATTATGTGTATATATTACTTTAAAAAATAAAATCTTAAAAGAGGAAGAGTGTTAGAGAAGGAATAAGTGATAGAATAATAAAAACATTTATTATTCTTTTTAAAAGGATTTTTAAATTTATTTATTTGACAGAGAGAGCACAAGCAGGAGGAGAGGCAGGCAAAGGAAGAGAGAGAAGCAGACTCCCAGCTAAGCAGAGACCCCTGTGCAAGGCTTGATCCCAGGACCCTGAAATCATGACCTGAACCAAAGGCAGATGCTTAACCTATTGAGCCACCTAGGCACTTCTATTTTTCTTATTTTTAATTGATCAATACATAAAAATTTATTCAAAATAATAGCAACAATGTGTTCAATGATTATACTTTATATATAAGTGAAATGAAATGACAGTAATGATTCAAGAGACAGAAGGAAGGAATTAGGAATATTTTGTTATAAGATACTTGCACTACCCAAAAAGTGGCATAGTATTATTTGAATGTGGACTTGGATTCATTGTAAATGTATATTTTAAACTATAGAAAATCACCAAAAATTTCTTTTAACACAAATATTTGACATGTTAGGAAAAGACAAAACAAAATCGTATAAAATGCTCAATTACATCATTCAGTATAATACCCTCCAGTTCTATCCACGTTGAAGCAAATGGTGGGTATTTGTCATTTCTAATGGCTGAGTAATATTCCATTATATATATATATATACCACAACATTATATGGTTTCATTCATATGGAGAATATAAAAAAATAAAATAGTGAATATAAAAAATATAAAAAATAGTGAAAGGGATTATAGGGGAAAGGAGAGAAAATGAGTGGGAAATATCAGAGAGGGTGACAGAACATGAGAGACTCCTAACTCTGGGAGACTAACAAGGGGTAGTGGAAGGGGAGGTGGGTGGGGGGATGGGGTGACTGGGTGATGAGCACTGAGGGGGGCACTTGATGGGATGAGCACTGAGTGTTATACTATATGTTGGCAAATCGAACTCCAATTTAAAAAATACCAAAAATATGCTCAATTTTAAAAACAGCAGGGATCCCTGGGTGGCACAGTGGTTTGGCGCCTGCCTTTGGCCCAGGGCGTGATCCTGGAGGCCCCGGGATCGAATCCCACGTCGGGCTCCCGGTGCATGGAGCCTGCTTCTCCCTCTACCTCTCTCTGTGTGTGACTATCGTAGATTAAAAAAAAAAATTTAAAAACAGCAAAAGCAGAAAAAAGGTAGAAAGGTTGAAAAACAAAGAGTAAGGACAATGAATAAAAGCAGTAACTGGGATGCCTCGGTGGCTCAGCAGTTGAGCATCTGCCTTTGGCTCAGGGCCTGATCCCGGATTCCCCGAGATGGAGTCCCAAATCAGGCTCCTTGCATGGAGCCTGCTTCTCCTCCCTCTGCCTGTGTCTCTGCCTCTCTTTCTGTGTCTCTCATGAATAAATAAATAAAATCTTTATAAAAAAATAAAAGCTGTAACTAATATGGTAGATGTTAACACTGTACCAATAATCACTTAGTCAATTGTCTAAATATACTAATTAAAAGAGAGACTGTCAGCATACACAAAAAACAATATATGTTGTCTAAAAAATCTATTTTAAATATAAAAGCACAGATAACTTTAAAAGTTAATTTATCTAAATTAAAGAGATGAAAAGTAAGTGACATTCTAAAATTCAGCCAAAAAAAACCTGGGGTAGCTATTTAATTTCAGACAAAACAGACTTTAGATCAAGAAATATCATTAAGAAAAAAAGGGGGGATCCCTGGGTGGCGCAGCGGTTTGGCGCCTGCCTTTGGCCCAGGGCGCGATCCTGAAGACTCAGGATCGAGTCCCACATCGGGCTCCCGGTGCATGGAGCCTGCTTCTCCCTCTGCCTGTGTCTCTGCCTCTCTCTCTCTCGGTGTGACTATCATAAATAAAAATTTTAAAAAGGGGGGCATTACATAATGATAAAGGAGTCAATTCTCCACGAAGACATAGAAATTCCTAATGCGTATGCATGCAACAACAGAGCATCAAAATATATGAGGCAAAAACCGATAGAATCACAAGAAGAAATAGATGAATTCACTATTATAGTTGGAAACATTAACATCCCTCTATCAGTAATGGGAAGATCCAACAGGTAGAAAATCTGTATGGGCATAGTTGAACTTAACAATACCATCAATCAAATGGATCTAATTGACATCTATAAATGATTTCATCTAACAGTATCAGAATAAGCACTCTTCTCAAGCTCACATGGAACATTCACCAAGGTAGACCACATTTTAGACCATGAACCCACCTTAATTAACTTAGAAATATAGGGATCATATATAATGTCTGTGCTCAGACCACAATGGAATTAACCTAAAAAATCAGTAACAGAAAGATAACTGGAAAATACAATATTTAAAAACACACTTCTAAATAACATATGATTCAAAGAAGAAAACTCAAGAGAAATTTTTAAATATTTTGAAGAAAATGAAAATATAACTTACCAAATTTTTAGGATACAATGAAAGCAGTGCTTAGAAGGAAATTTATAATATTGAATGCATATCTAGAAAAAAGATGTAAAATCAAAAATCTAAACTTTCACCTTCCTAGAAAAATAAGAAAAAAATAAGTCTAAAGTAAATAAGAAAATAAATAATACAAAAAATAGAGCATAAATCAATGAAATTGAGAACAGGAAATCAATTAAGAAAATCAACAAAACCAAAAGCTGGATCTATGAAAAGATCCATAAAACTTGTAAGCCTCTAGCCAGCTAAGAAAAAAAGAGAGAAGACACAAATTACTAATGTCAGAAATGAAATATAAGGAATCACCACAGATTCTATGGATATTAAGATAGTAATAAGGGAATACTATGAACAACTCTATGTCACAAATTTGATAACCTTTCAAGGACCAGTTCCTTGAAAGACACTATCTACCAAGATTCAAACAGGAATAAATAGACTCTCTGAATATGTATATATTTATTAAAGGATTTGAATCAATGATTAATAACCATCCACTATTAAATGTCGAGGTGTTGAGTGGTTTTTATTGATTTCGGGGGGGGGGATCTCTCTATTTCCTGGATCTGAATGCCTGTTTCCCTCCCCAAATTAGGGAAATTCTCAGTTATGATTTGTTCAAATACATATTCTGGACCTCTGTCCCTTTCAACGCCCTCAGGAACCCCAATGAAATGCAGATTTTTTCCTTCTGAGGCTGTCATTTATTTCCTTTAACCTATCCTCATGATTTTTTGTTTTTCTCTTTTTTCCTCAGTTTCCCTCCTTGCCATCAACTTGTCTTCTATGTCACTCACTCATTCTTCTATCTCGTTAACCCTCATCATTAGGATCTCTAGTTTAGATTGCATCTCATTTAATTGATTTTTAATTTTGGCCTGATTAGATCTAAATTCTGCAGTCATGAAGTCTCTTGAATCCTTTATGCTTTTTTCTAGAGCCACGAGTAGCTTTATAATAGTGCTTCTGAATTGGCTTTCTGACATTGAATTGTAATCCAAATTTTTAACTCTGTGGGAGAGAGGACAGTTTTTGATTCTTTCTTTTGAGGTGAGTTTTTCCTTCTAGTCATTTTGCTCAGTGCAGAGTGGCCAAAAACAAGTTGTACTTGTTAGAAGCACGAACTCTTCTCACTGTAGCATTCCAGCTGTTCTCTCTTTACATCTCAGGCCAAATGCATAGGTTTTCAGGATGATTTAAATGTTATCTAGGCAATTTGGTGGGGACAGGTGACTTAGGGACCCTACTCTTCCACCATCTTGCCCCCTCCTCCTTAATAACCATCCAAAACAGAAAGCACCAGGCCCAAGTGAGTTTACCGGTGAATTCTACCAAATATCTAAGGAAGAAATTATACCAATTCCTATAATCTTTTCCAGAAAATGAAAGCAGAGGGAAGAGTTCCTAACTCATTCTATGAGGCCAGCACTAACATAATACCAAACCAGGCAAAAGCAATACAAGAAAAGAAAATTCCTAAATATATAAAGTAAACTGACAGAATTGAAGGGAGAAATACAATAGAAGTAGAAAACCTTAATATCCCACTTTCAACAATGTATTAAAAAAAACCCCAAATGGTGATACAGGAGATCAGTCTCACCATCTCCCAACAAAGATCAGTAGAAAAACAGGTATCCACAAACAAAAACAGTTCTGAGAGAGCCTAGAGTTCACTTAAGAAATTTTAGCAATGCAATGGAAACAGGGACACCTGGGTGGCTCAGTGGTTGAGCATCTGCCTTCAGTTCAGGTTGTGATACTGGGTTCTTGGGATCAAATCCCACATTGGGCTCCCCACAGGGAGCCTGCTTCTCCCTCTGCCTGTGTCTCTGCCTCTCTCCTTGTGTGTCTCTCATGAATAAACAAATAAAATTTCTTTTAAAAACCACACAGTAGGGATCCCTGGGTGGCACAGCGGTTTGGTGCCTGCCTTTGGCCCAGGGCACGACCCTGGAGACCCGGGATCGAATCCCACATCGGGCTCCCAGTGCATGGAGCCTGCTTCTGCCTCTGCCTCTCTCTCTTTCTCTCTCTGTGACTATCATAAATAAATAAAAATTTAAAAACCACACAGTGGAAACAAAAAGCTACCCTAATTGCAATAAGAAGAGAAGGAAAATAACTTCATTTTTCCTGCATCATCCTGCATCAGATCGCTACTTCTCAGTGCCAACAGGGAACTTTCCAGCTAAAGTTCCCTTTACCAAGGAAAAAAGTACAGGATAAGCAACCAGTTTGCCTGGCATTTTAAAGCACTACACAAAGGTCCTGCTTTGGTTTCATGCCACCCAGACCAGCAAAGTTCAGATATATGGAGATGGTTAGGAACAAGGAAGAAAAATGGGGGCTATTAATAGCAGCCACACCTCAAGAACCTGATGGATCACAGAGACCAGCTCTGCAGACAAACTCAGTAGATTTCATCACTGGTGAAATCAGCAGCCAGCACAGATCCCATAGACTCCCTGAATATTTCACTGGCTTTTGCCCCCACAGGTATTCACAGCCACTTGAGTCTCTCCCTGCAACTTCCCCCATCCTGAGCAAAGATCAGATGGCACTGGCAACCAGCTCATGCTTCTGGCTGCATGGATGCAAAATGCTAGCCTAAACACACACCCAGACCCTTACCGCTGTATGAATGTTCAGAGATAGCCACTCTAGCTGTGTATCTGCACTGCACACCCCCAAGTTGACACATGTCATAAACCTCCACTACAGTGCATGTACCTAGGGGGAGAGTGAATAGCCACAGGAAAACACACTGACAGCAACGGTTTCCATAGCTGCTTATGGAACCAGATTAGATCCTGTCTTCTGTCACTGGCCTGCACCACTATGCTCACCTGTAGCTACCACCTCCAGCTGTGCACATGGATACCACCAGCCTAATGCCTATCATTAGACTTCACTGCAGTACACATGCTCAAAGGGCAAGTATGCCACTTCAGGAGAGCACACTGACAGGGCTGCCACATCTACCAATGAACCTGGAGTTGGCCCTGGCCCAAGTTGCCTCCTGACCCCCAATACTACATGGATGTCTGCAACCAGTCTTTGCCACTACACAGATACCTACAACTGGTCCTTGCAGCTGAGTGTGTGGAC
The DNA here is from genome assembly GCF_905146905.1 of Nyctereutes procyonoides. NCBI lineage: Eukaryota > Metazoa > Chordata > Mammalia > Carnivora > Canidae > Nyctereutes > Nyctereutes procyonoides. The sequence continues at coordinate 56,600,154 of NW_026575125.1, read as the reverse complement.
ACCACTAGCTCTGACCCCACTGCTGCCTGCCCTTGTCCCTAGCCACTAGAATTGAAGGCATCACTGAGGACTCCAATGGCCCTTGCAGCCACTGGGGACCCTCGACAGTATTTGCCAAGGACCACACAGTTGATAGTAAACCCCAATGGCCTGAGCTAAAGACACACCACACTATCCTGGATCTGATGCCTCAACCTGTCCCTGAACTTAGTGTCCTGTACCACTTGACATGAAGTCCCAGCACAGAATGCCCCCCACCTGCATACAAAAGACTTCCATTACTGAAGTCAGCCTGTAAATTCTGGAAGTGATAACTGCTTCTTCAAATATTCAGACACCTATTAGAGTCTAAGGGGATCAAGGAGAATCAGAAAACATGATTCCAATGAATATAGTAAAGTAATTAACTGGCCACAAAAAAAGGAAATCAAGGAATTTCACAATAATTCTAAATAGATGTTCCAAAGATGCTCAGAGAGCTACAAGAGAATACTGATAAACAACTTAATGGTATCCAGAAAACAATACAAGTACAAAATAAGAAGTCCAACAAAGAGCCTAAGAAGTTCAACAGAGATGGGACACCTGGGTGGCTCAGTGTTGAGCATCTGCCTTTGGCTCAGGGCGTGATCCTGGGATCCGGGATCAAGTCTGCTTCTCCCTCTGCCTGTGTCTCTGCCTCTCTATCTGTGTCTCTCATGAATAAATAAACAAAATCTTTAAAAAAAAGAAGTTCAACAGAGAATAGAAAACATAAATGATGCAACCAGAAATTTTGGAACTGAAGAATACAGTGAGTGACCTAAAGAATTTACCAAAGAACTTCAATAACAATCTTGACCAAGCAGAACAAATAATCAGTGAGTTAGAAGACAAACCAGTTAAAACTATCCAACTATACGAGCAAAAATTTAAAAAATAATGAAAATAAATTTTAAACAGCCTATGGGACTTAGAGGACACCATCAAGAGAAATGATGTATGCAAAACTAGAGTACCAGAAGTAGAAGTGTGGAAGGAAAAAGGGGTATAAAGGTTATTAAAGAAATAATGACTGAGCATTTCTCAAACCTGGGGAGAGATTTGGATATCTAAGTTTATGAAGCTAATGGCTTACCCTCAATTTGATCTTCACCAAAAGACATAAAACCAAAATCTAAGCCAGAATATTAAAAACAGCAAGAGAAAAAAATTTTCTCTCCTATGATAAAATCATCATAATGCTATCAGTAGATTTTTCAATGGAGAACTTGTAGACCAGAAGAGAATAGGTTGATGTATTCAAAGTGCTAAAAGTGCCAACCAAGAATACACATCAAAGCATCAAAGCTGTCCTTCAGAAATTAAAGCAGAAGGGTTGGAAGGAGTTCTTCAAAACCAAAACAAAAGGATGCTAATTGGTAACATGAATACTTTTGAAAATACACAACATACTGGCGAAGGTAAGCATATAGTGAAATTAGTCAGGTCCAGAATACTCTAATACTGTAATATGGCAATGTGTTAACTACTTAACTCTAGTGTAAAGGTTAAAGTAAAAAAAGTTTTAAAATTATGTACAGCGGGCAGCCTGGGTGGCTCAGCAGCTTAGTGCTCCCTTCAGGACAGGGCCTGATCCTGGAGACCCAGGATCGAGTCCCACGTCAGGCTCCCTGCATGGAGCCTGCTTCTCCCTCTGCCTGTGTCTCTGCCTCTCTCTCTCTCTCTCTGCATATCTCTCATGAATAAATAAATAAAATCTTTAAAAAATAATAAAATAAAATAAAATTATGTACAGCTAAACAATTTGTTAATGGATACACAATACAAAATGATTTTAAATAATATAGAGACATCAAAAGTATAAAAGAAGGAGTAAAAGAATAGAGCTTTTGTATATCATTGAAGTTAAATTGCTACCAACATAAAATAGACACACATATATGTGTATGTGTATATATGTATATATATATATATATATATATATATATATATATATATATAATGGTTTGTGTAAGGCTCATAGTAACCACAAAAAAGAAACCTAGTGTAGACTCATAAAAGATAATGAGAAGGGTATCAAAGCATACAACTAAAGGAAATCATCAATTCACAAAAGATAGCAATAGAGGAAGAAATAAAACAACTACAAACAGCCAGAAAAAAATTAATAAGATGACATTAGTAAGTCCTTACCTACCAATAATTACTGTAAATGTAAGTGGATTGACTTGTCCAACAAAAGGCAGAGTGGCTGGGTGGATTAAAAAAAAAACAAGACTCAAATTATATACTGCCTACAAGAGACTCACTTTAGTGTTAAGGACATAAGTTCAAGATGAAAGGATTACAAATGATATTCCATATGAGTGAAAACCAAAGAGAGCAAGAATTGTACTTATATCAGACAAGATAGGCGTTAAGCAAAAAATGGTAATAAAAAGAGACAAAGATGGTATATATATATATATATATGAACCCAACATCAGACAGCCTAAATATATTAAGCAAATATTAACAGATCCAAAGGGAGTAATAGACAACAATACAATAACAGTAGGGGACATCAATACCCCACTTTTAACTATGGATAGCCATCCAGACAAAAAGTCAACAAGGAAATATACATGAACCACACTTTAGACCAAATGGATCTAATAGGCATATGCAGAACACTCCATTTAACAGCACCAGACTACACATTCTTCTCAAGGGCACATAAAATATTCTCCAGGATAGATCATATGATAGGTTGCAAAATAAGTCTCAGTTAATTTAAGAAGATTGAAATTATACTGAGTAACTTTTCTGACCACGATGATATAAAACTAGAAATCAATGATAGGAGGAAAACTGGAAAATTTATAAATAAGTGGAAATTAACATACAACTAAACAAACAACGTATCAACAAAGAAATAAAGAAGAAATTTCAAAATCTTGAAACAAATTAAAATGGAACAACATATAAAAACCCATGGGATGCTGTAAAAGCATATCTAAGAGGGAAACTTATAGTGATAAATGTCTACATTAAGATTACAGAAAGATCTCAAATAAATAACCTAATTGTACATCTCAAGATACTAGAAAAAGAATAAACTAAGCTCAAATTAACATAAAGAAGTAAATCACAAAGATCAGAGCAAACATAAATGAAATAGATAAGGATAAAAATAGAAAAGATAAACAAATTAAGAGTTTTTTAAAAGATAAAATTGACAAACCTTGGCTACTATATCAAAAGAAAAGAGAGAAGATTAAATAAATAAAAACAGAGGGGCACCTGGGTGGCTCAGTTGGTTGGGTGTTGAACTCTTTGTTTTGGTTCAAGTCATGATTTCAGGGTCGTGGGCTTGAGCTCCACATCGGGCTCTGTGTTCAGCATGGGGTTTACTGGAAGTTGTCTCCCTCTCTTTCTCCCTCTGCTTGCAGTCTCACAGTTTCTCTCATAAATAAAATCTGTAATAAAAAATCATAAAATTAATAAAAACAGAAATAAAGAAGAGACAGTAAAACTGATACCACAAAAATATAAATGATCATGACAGAATGCTATAAACAATTATATGCCCATAAACTGGATAACCTAGAAGAAATGGATGAATTCCTAGATACATAGACCCTACCAAGGCTGAGAGGAAGATGGTGATGGTTCAGTAGGAGGACCCTAGGCTCATCTCCTCCCACAAACACAGCTAGATAACTATCAAATAATCCTAAATACCTCAGAAATAGACCTCAAAACTGACAGAACAAACTCCACAACAAAAGGGAGAGGTCACATCAAAAAAGTTAAGTGTGAAGATGTGGTTTAGGGGAAAAACAGATCACAGATGCTGTGGAAGGGAGGGAGCTGTGGTTACAGAGAGCTGTGAAAGGGAGAGGAGCACCGAGGGGGATGCACGAGGAGAGGGTTTCCCCAAAGCCATTGGCTTAGAAAATGAGAGAGACTGAATTTCATGAGTTCTTATAACCAGTAGAGCTTAAAGCCTAGAGATTACAAGGTCTGCAGTCTTGGCTGTGATAGAGCCCAGAGGGCATTGTGCTGCTCCTGGAAAGAAGGCAAGCAGACATCCAGGAGGAGACAGTGTGGAAACAGTGATCTCAAGAGCAACTGGAGTAGAAGTGGGGAGATTATTTGCTCTTCTTGGAGCCATCTCTGAGAGGCAGTGTTCATAGAGACACCTCTCCAGAAAGAAAGTTGCTGGCCTGCAACATTTCCCCCAGCCATCCCTCAGCATAAACACAGAGCCATCTGGGGGAAGAAGCACAGCACTAATACTGGCTGCCCAACTTGCATTCACCGAGGCCCACCCTCCTGTGTTCCAGTGTAACTACCCTTCTCAGTCATGCTTGCCTCAGTCCCAGTGCAATGGGTCCCTCCCCCAAAAGACCAGCATAAACCCCTGCTCAAACAGCATTTCATAACCAAAGAGTTCTGAAAGGCCTGAATTCTTGTGGAGGTGGCATTAGGTCTCTGTCTCACAAGCAGACCAGATCACACCGAATTAAAACTCACCACATTCAGGACAGGGACCCACACTTCCCACAGCAGGAAAGGAGAGCCTCTGCAGACAAGTGTCCTGAAAGATAGAGCTGCTAAAACACAATAGAAGAATGCATGCAGCACACACTGGAGATACCCCTGAAGCACCAGGCCCTGAGTATTACATGATTTCTTTTTCATAAGGCCATTACTTTCAGAAGCAGGAGATACAACTGGCTTTTCTCACACAAAGAATTCAGAGATTTAGACAAAAATGTTAAGATGGAGGAATTTATCCCAAATGAAATAACAAGATAAAGCCATGGCCAGAGATCTAAGAAAAACAGATTTAAGTAGCATACTTGATGGAGAATTTAAAGCAACAATCATAAGATTCAGAAAAGAAGGCATCAGTGAGACCCTTACCACACAGATAAAGAGTTTAAAAAGAATCAATCAAAGATGGAAAGTAAAATAAACAAGTTTGGAAACAAGCTTGATGCAATGAACAGCAGGCTGCAAGAAGCAGATGAATGAGTTAATGATCTGAAAGTCAAAGTAATGGAAAGTAAGCTGAACAAAAGGGAGAAAGGGGAATTATGCAACATGAGAAGAAACTTAGGGAGCTCACTAACTCCATCAAATATATTATTTGTATTATAGAAGTCCCAGAAGAAAAAAGAGAGAAAAGGGGGCAGAAAATTTATTTGAAGAAATAATAGCTGGAAACATTCCAAATCTAGGAAGGAAGCAGACATCCAGATCCCAGAGGCACAGAGCTCTCCCATCCAAATCAGTAAAAGCAGGCCAATGCAAAGACATATTGTAATTAAATTGGCAAAATATAGTGACAAAGAAAAAAATCTTAAAAACAGCAAAACAAAAGAAGTCCTTACCTAACAAGGGAAAACCCACAAGGCTAGCTGGAGATTTCTCAACAGAAACTTGGCAAGCCAGGAGAAGCATGATATATTCAAAATGCTGAATGGGAAAACTCTGAAACCAAGAATACTCTATCAAGCAAGACTAGCATTCAGAATAGAGTATAAGAATGAATAAAAGAATCAAGACCCATCTACATACTGACTATAAGAGACCTATTTTAGACCTAAAGATGCTTGCAGGTTGAAAGTGAGGGGATGAAGAAACATTTATCATGCAAATGGATATCAAAAGAAAGCCAGAGAAGAGGGGCATCTGGGTGGCTCAGTTGGTTAAGCACCTGCCTTTGGCTCAGGTCATGATCTCAAGGTCTTGGGATCCAGGCCTGCATTAGGCTCCCTGCTCAGTGGGAAGTATGCTTCTCCCTTTCCCTCTGCCTGCTGCTCCACCTGCTTGTACTTTCTCTCTGGTAAGTAAATAAAATCTTAAAAAAAAGAAAGCTAGAGTAGCAATACTTACATCTGACAAACTGGACTTTTAAACAAAGACTGTAGAATCAGCTAGGAGACTGGCAAGATGGCCAAAGAGTAGGGGTCCTCAACTCATCTGGTCCCACAAACTTATCTAGATAACTTTCAAAACATCCTGAACACCTACAAATTCGACCTGAGATGAAAAGAGAGAACAGCTGGAATGTTACAGAGAGAAAAGTTTTTGCTTCTAACAAGGTAGGAAGACGAAAAAAACAAAAAAGGAATAAAGTTGGGGAGGGGAACCATGGCTATCAGTGCTAAAGCGGATCTGCAAAAGCCTCTAGGGTATGAAAGCCCAGCCCTAGACAAGCGGGAACTTTAAAAATCCATGCTTGGGTTTTCCCTGACAGAAAAGTACTGAGCAGAGTAATCAGGCAGAATGACAGGTGGGGCAGTGAAGCATCAAGATTCCCAGAGTCATTATAAGAGGAGAAGCGCCCAGGGGAAAGCTCACCGCAAACCATGGTCAGATATTGGTAAAGGGCTAGAGCACCGCAATCCTCCGGGGCATTTGGGAGAAGCCCACTGGTTATGGGGCCAGCTCTGGAGCTGCCTTTACCTACAGCCTGGCAATGGGCAGAGGTGGCTGTACTCCATTCCCTGCGAGAGAGGCAGTCCCCAGGAAAACAGGTCCAGTGGGCACAGGGCCCTCGATCCAAGGGTGCCAAAGTGGACAGAGCCAGCTATCTTCTGACACAGGTGGAAGCTGAGGGGGGTACAGGAAAGAGAACTCTCCTGCTACTGGGTGCCCAGGAAGCTGTGCAGATCAGTGCACCCATGCCTGCCCCCAGGAGCATCTAGACCAGTATGGACTGGGAGACTGCATTTAGTTACTCACTGGGAGCTTGACTCCAGAGCTGGAAATTTGGCCACTGCCAATTTTTTTCCTCTGTGTTTTACACTAAGCCCAGGACCTGTCAAGGGGTGGAGCATCTCTGCCCAGGCACAGATACCTGAGAATCAGTGCACCCAGACCCTTCCCCAAGAATAGCAGCTGAAAGAACAAGGGAAAAGCAAGTTTACTGAACAAGCAGCACTGGAAAGTTCCAGGACTGAAGGAAAATAGTATATAGAACTAGCGGGCCTTTTTTTTTTTCTCACTACAACTCGTTTTTATATCAGGCTACAAATTTCCAGTTAGTATTTGTAACTTCCAGTTAGTATTTGTAGCATTTCCAGTAGTTATTTGTAAAATAAGTACAATATTTTAACCAACTCTCCATTTTTAAGTTTTGTCCTTTTTGACTTTCATATTTCTACAATTACATGTCTTAGATATATTTTTCACTTCTGAATTCCCTTCAACATACTCAATTTAATATTTTTTATTATTTATTCACGAGAGACACACACACACAGAGAGAGAGACAGAGACAGAGAAAGGTAGAGACACAGGCAGAGGGAGAAGCAGGCTCCATGCAGGGAGCCTGATGTGGGACTCTATCCCAGGACTCCAGGATCATGCCCTGGGCTGAAGGCAGGCACTAAGCCACTGAGCCATCCAGGGATCCCATCATATTCAATTTAATTTTGCTGGATATACAAGACATGGGTTTTTGTTTTGTCTGTCTCGTTTTGTTTTACAATAGTGGAAGTTAGTACCTTCTAACACACAACCAAAATACACCCAGAACCAAGTGGAATACTGTGTTGGTTTATTCTGTGAGATTATTTTCTCTCTTCCTTCTCATTTTGCCTCCCTCTTTTATCTTCTTTATGTTTTTGTGGTCAATGTTGGGGCCTTATATAAGTATTGCTGGTTTATATAAATTTTCAATGGAGCATCTTCTAACATACAGAACAAAAAAACACTCAAAACCAATAGGATCACCCTCTTGGTCCCCTCAGGGAGATTACATTATTTCTCCACTACCACTTCCTCACCACTACCATAGCCCTCTTTTTTTCTTTCTTTTTTTTTTCTTCTCATTTATTTTTGGTTTTGGGTTTTTTATTTTTACTACTTTGTTTTAAAATGTGTTTTTCACTTTATTTTTAAAAATATTTTCTTTATTTATTCATAGGGACAGAGAGAGAGGGAGAGGCAGAGACACAGGCAGAGGGAGAAGCAAGCATCATACAGAGAGCCTGATGTGGGACTCGATCCAGGGTCCCCAGGATCACGCCCTGGGCTGCAGGCAGCACTAAACTGCTGCACCACTAGGGATGCCCTGTTTTTCATTTTAATTGTCTTTTTGTTTTATTTGGTTCTATTTTTCTTTTTCTTTTATTTTCTGGTCTCTGACTTCTTCGAAATCATCTAGGGTATATTTTACTTAGGTTGTGATTGAAATTTTTGACTCAGCTTGCTCATACAGGCACTCTACACTTGACAAAATGACTAGAAGGAGGAATTCACCACAAAAGAACTGGAAGCAATACTCTCTGCCACAGACTTACAGAATGTGGATTTAAGTACAAGTCAGAAAGTCAGTTCAGAAGCACAATTATAGAGTTACCTATGGCTCTGGAAAAAAAGTGTAAAAGACTCTAGAGACTTCATTACTGAGAACTGAAATCTAATCAGACCGAAATTAAAAATAATTTAGCTGAGATGCAATCCAAACTGGATGCTCTAACTGCTAGGGTTAATGAGGTGGAGGAGTGAGTGACATAGAAGACAAGTTGATGGAAACGAGGAAAGCTGAGCAAAAAAGAGAAAAACAATAAGGATTTCACAAGGAAAGGCCTAGGGAAAAAATGATAGCTTAAGAAGGAAGAATATACATCTAATTGGGATTCCAGTAGAGGCTGAGAGAGAGAGATGCAACCACAAAGTATATTTGAACAAATAATAGCTGAGAACTTCCTTAATCTGGAGAAGGAAACAGGCATTCTGATCCAAAAGATAGAGAGGACCCCCCCAAAAAATCAATAAAAACCATTCAACAACTCAACATTTAATAGTGAAACTTGTAAATTTCAAAGATAAAGAGAAAATTCTTTTTTATGATAGTCACACACACACACACACACAGAGAGAGAGAGAGAGAGAGAGACAAAGACACAGGCAGAGGGAGAAGCCGGCTCCATGCACCGGGAGTCCGACGTGGGATGCGATCCCGGGTCTCCAGGATCGCGCCCCGGGCCAAAGGCAGGCGCCAAACGGCTGCGCCACCCAGGGATCCCTAAAGAGAAAATTCTTAAAACAGCTCAAGACAAGAGACACTTAACTTAAATGGGGAGAAATATCAGATTAACAGCAGACCTCTCCTCAAAGACCTGGCAGGCCAGAAAGGGCTGGCAAGATACATACAGGGTATTAAATGAGGAAAACATGCAGCCAATAATACTTTATCCAGCAAGACTGCCATTCAGAATAGAAGGAGAGATAAAGAGTTTCCAGGATAGGCAGAAATTGAAAGAATATATGACCACCAAACCGGCTCTACAAGAAATATGAAGGGGACCCCATAAAAGAAAGAAGGAGCCCAAAGAAACAATCCACAAAGACAGAGACTGTACAGGTAATACGATGACACTAAATTCATATCTTTCAATAGTTACTCTGAACGTGAATGGGCTAAATGATCTCATCAAAAGACGTAGGGTAACAGATTGTTTAAAAAAGCAAGACCCATCTATATGCTGTCTACAAGAGACTCATTTTAGAACAAAGGACACCTCTAGCCTGAAAATGAAGGGGTGGGTAACTATTTACCACTCAAATGATCCTCAAAAGAAAGCCAGAGTAGCAATCCTCATATCAGATAAATTAGGTGTTCTACCAAAGACGGTACTAGGAGATAAACAGGGACACTATATCATACTTAAAAGGTCTTTCCAACAAAAAAAATGAAACAATCATGAATATATTTATGCCCCTAATGTGGGAGCCGCCAAGTATATCAATCAATTAATAACCAAAGTAAAGAGATACTCAGATAATAATACAGTAACTGTAGGAGACTTCAACAAGGCACTCTCAGAAAATGACAGATATTCTAAGCAGAACATCACCAAAGAAACAAGGGCCTTGAATGATACACTGGACCAGAAAGATTTCACAGACAAATACAGAACCCATCTGAATGCAACTGAATACACATTCTTCACAAGTGCACATGGAACTTTCTCCAGAATAGATCACCCACTGGGTCACAAATCAGGTCTCAACTGATACCAAAAGATTGGGATTGCCCCCTGCATATTTTCAGACCACAATGCTTTGAAACTCAATCACAAGAAGAAATTTGGAAGAAACTCAAACACATGGAAGTTAAAAAGTATCCTACTAAAAGATGAATGGGTCAACCAGGAAATTAGAGAATAATTTAAAAAGATTCATGGAAACTAATTAAAATGAAAATACAACTGTTCACAATCTTTGGGATACAAGAAATGTGGTCCTAAAAGGAAAATACATCGCAATACAAGCCTCCCTCAAAAAATTGGAAAAAACTCAAATACACAAGCTAATCTCGCAACTAAAGGAATTGGAGAGAGAACAGCAAGTAAAGCCTAAATGAAACAGAAGAAGAGAGATAATAAAGATTGGAGCTGAACTCAATGAAATAGAGACCAGAAGCATTGTAGAACAGATAAACAAAATCAGGATCTGGTATTTAAAAAGAATTAACAAGATAGATAAACCCCTAGTCAGTCTTATTAAAAAGAAAAGATGCAAATCAATAAAATCATAAATGAAAGAGGAGAGATCACAACCAATGCCAAGGAAATACAAATGATTTTAAAGGGATCCCTGGGTGGCTCAGCGGTTTGGCGCCTGCCTTTGGCCCAGGGTGTGATCCTGGAGACCCGGGATCGAATCCCATGTCGGGCTACCGGTGCATGGAGCCTGCTTCTCCCTCTGCCTGTGACTCTGCCTCTCTCTCTGTGTGTGACTATCGTGAATAATTAAATTAAATCTTTAAAAAATGATTTTAAAAACGTATTATGAGCAACTATATGCCAACAAATTAGGCAATCTAAAATATATGGATGCATTTTTGGAAACCCACAAATTACCAAAACAGTAACAGGAAGAAATAGAAAACCTGAACAGCCAATAACCAGAGAATAAACTGAAGTAGTAATCAAAAACCTCAAAAGACACAAAAGTCCAGGGCCAGATGGCTTCGTAGGGGAATTCCACAAAATATTTAAGTAAGAAATAATACCTGTTCTACTAAACCTATTTCAAAGGATAGAAAGGGAAGGAACACTTTCAAACTCGTTTTATGGGGCCAGTGTTACCTTGTTTCCAAAACCAAAGACTCCACCAAAAAGGAGAATTATAGACCAATATCCTTGAAGAACATGGATGCAAAAATTCTCACCAAGATATTAGCCAATAGGTTCCAACAGTACATTAAGAGGATTATTTACCATGACCAAGTGGGATTGATCCCCAGGATGCAAGGATGGTTCAACACTCGCAAAACAATCAACGCGATAGAACACATCAATAAGAGAAAAAATAAGAACCATACAATCCTCTCAATAGATGCAGAGAAAGCATTTGACAAAATACAGCATCCATTCCTGATTAAAACTCTTCAAAGTATAGGGATAGAGGGAAAATTCCTCAATATCTTAAAAGCCATTTATGAAAAACCCACAGCAAATATCATTTTCAAAGGGGGGGAAAACGAGAGCCTTTCACCTAAGATCAGGAACATGACAGAAATATCCACTCTCACCACGTTATTCAACATACTCTAGAAGTACTAGCCTAACCAATCAGACAACAAAAAGAAATAAAAGGCATTCAAATTGGCAAAGAAGAAGTCAAACTCTCCCTCTTTGCAGATGACATAATACTATATATAGAAAACCCAAAAGACTCCACCTCAAGATTGCTAGAACACATACAGCAACTCAGCAATGTGGCAGGATACAAAATCAATGCATAGAAATCAGTGGCATTTCTATATACTAACAATAAGACTGAAGAAAGAGAAATTAAGGAATCAATCCCATTCACAATTACACCCAAAAGCATAAGATACCTAGGAATAAACCTAACCAAAGAGGTAAAGGATCTATACCCTAAAAACTACAGAAAGCATCTGAAAGAAATTGAGAAAGATATAAAGAGATGGAAAAACATTCCATGCTCATGCATTGGAAGAATAAATATTGTGAAAATGTCTATGGTACCCAGGGCAATTTACACATTCAATGCAATCCCTATCAAAATACCATGGACTTCGGGATCCCTGGGTGGCTCAGTGGTTTGGTGCCTGCCTTCAGCCCAGGGCATGATCCTGGAGTCCCAAGATCGAGTCTCACATTGGGCTGCCTGCATGGAGCCTGCTTCTCCCTCTGTCTGTATCTCTGCCCCCCCTCTCTTTCTGTGTGTGTGTGTGTGTGTGTGTGTGTGTGTGTGGTGAATAAATAAGTAAAGTCTTTTAAAAAATACCATGGACTTTCTTCATAGAGTTGGAACAAAGAAACTTAAGATTTGTATGGAATCAGAAAAGACCCCAAAGAGCTAGGGGAATATTGAAACAGAAAACCAATGCTGGGGGCACCACAATGCCGAATTTCAAGCTGTATTACAAAGCTGTGATCATCAAGACAGTGTGGTACTAGCACGAAAACAGACACATAGATCAATGGAACAGAATAGAGAACCCAGAAATGGGCCTCTAACTCTATGGTCAACTAATATTCAACAAAGCAGAAAAGACTGCCACTGGAAAAACGGCAGTCTCTTCAATAAATGGTGCTGGGAAAATTGGAGGTCCACATGCAGAAGAATGAAATTGGACCATTCTCTTAAACCATACACAAAGATAAACTCAAAATGGATGAAAGATCTAAATGTGAGACAAGTATCCATCAAAATCCTAGAGGAGAACACAGGCAACAACCTTTTGAACTTGGCTATAGCAACTTCTTGCAAGATACATCTATGAAAGCAAGGGAAACAAAAGCAAAATTAACTACTGGGACTTCATCAAGATAAAAAACTTCTGCACAACAAACGAAGCAGTCAGCAAACTAAAAGACAACCTACAGAATGGGAGAAGATATTTGCAAATGATGTATCAGATAAAGGGTTAATATCCAAGATCTATAAAGAACTTATTAAACTCAACAGCAAAGAAACAAACAATCCAATCATTAAATGGTCAGAAGATATGAACAGAAATTTCTCCATAAAAGACATAGACATGGCCCACAAGCACATGAGAAAATGCTCCGCATCACTTGTCATCAGGGAAATACAAATCCAAACCACAATGAAATACCACCTCACACCAATGAGAATGGGCAAAATTAACAAGGCAGGAAACAACAAATTTTGGAGAGGATGTGGAGAAAGGGGAACCCTCTTGCACTGTTGGTAGGAATGCAAACTGGTACAGACACTCTGGAAAACAAAGTGGAGGTTCCTCAAGAAGTTAAAAATCAAACTACCCTATGACCCAGCAATTGCACTACTGGGGATTTATCCCAAAGATACTGATGTAGTGAAATACTTGGACACCTGCACCCCAATGTTCATAGCAGCAATGTCCACAATAGCCAAACTGTGGAAGGAGTCACGATGTCCTTCCACAGATGAATGGATAAAGAAGATGTGGGATATATATACAATGGAATATTACTCAGCCATCAGAAGAGATGAATATCCACCATTTGCTTCGACGTGGATGGAACTGGAGGGCATTATGCTGAGTGAAATAAGTCAGTCAGAGAAGGACAATCATCTCATGGTTTCACTCATATATGGAATATAAGAAATAGTGAAAGGGGTTATGAAGGAAAGGAGGGGAACTGAGTGAGAAAAATTAGAGAGGGAGTCAAACCATGAGAAACTCCTAACTCTGGGAAACTAACAAAGGGTTGTTGAAGGGCAGGTGGGTGGGGGCATGGGGCAACTGGATGATGGTCACTGAAGAGGGTACTTGATGGGATGAGCACTGGGTATTATACTATATGTTGGCAAATTGAATTTAAATTAAAAAATTTTTTTTAAATAAATTAATTAATTAAAAAATGTAAAAAATGTCCATATATTAAAAACCCACAGCTATTATCATCCTCAATGGGGAAGAACTGAAAGCTTTTTCTCTATGGTCAGGAACAAGACATGGAAGTCCACACTCACCACCATTCATTCAACATAGTACGGCAAGTCCTAGGCCCAGCAATAAGACAACAAAAAGAAATAAAAGGCATCCAAATAAGCAAGGAAGAGGTATAACTTACATTGTTTGCAGATGACATAATCTTATATATAGAAAACCCAAAACTCTCCACCAAAACCTGTTAAAAATGATAAATGAATTCAGTAAAGTCACAAGATAGAAAATCAACGTACAAGAATTTGTTGCATTTATATACACCAACAATGAAGCAACAGAAAGAGAAATTAAGGAATCAATCTCATTGAAAATTGCACCAAAAACCATAACATATGTATGTATAAGCCTAACCAAAGAGATGAATACCTTTTACTCTGAAAACTGTAAAATGCTCATGAAAGAAATTGAAGGTAACACAAATGGATAGACATTCCATGCTCATAGACTGAAAGAAAAAATATTGTTAAAATGTCTATATTGCCCAAAGTACACATTTAATGCAATCCCTATCAAAATGCCAACAACATTTTTGCGTGAAATTTGCGTGAAACAACAAAAGACCCTGAATAGCCAAAACATTCTTGAAAAAGCAAAGTAATGCTGGAGGCATCACAATTCTGGGCTTCAAGTTATATTACAAAGCTGTAGTGATCAAAACAGTATAGCACTGGCACACAAATAGACACATAGATCAATGGAACAGAATAGAAAAATCAGAAATGAACCCACAATTATATGGCCAATCAATCTTTGACAAAGCAGGAAAGAATATACAATAGGAAAAAGAAAGTCTCTTCAACAAATGGTGCTGGGAAAACTGGTTAGCAACATGCAAGAGTGAAACTGGACCACTTTCTTATACCACACACAAAAATAAATTCAAAATTAATTAAAGTCTTAAATGTGAGACAGAGACTATAAAAATCCTAGAAGAGAACACAGACAGTAACCTCTTAGACATCAGCAATAATAACTTATTTATAGAGATGTGTTGTAAGGCAAGGAAAACAAAAGGAAAAATAAACTATTGGGACTTCATCAAGATAACTTTTACACTGTGAAGGAAATAACAAAATTTAAAAACAACATACAGAATGGGAGAAAATATTTGCTAATGATGTATCTGATAAAAGGTTAGTATCAAAAATATATTTAAAAAACTTAGAAAACTCAGCACCCAAAAAACAAATAATCCAATTTAAAAATGTGCAGAAAAAAATAAAAATAAAAATATGCAGAAAACATGAATAGACATTTTCCCCAAGAAGACATACAGATGACCAACAGACCCATGAAAAGATGCTCAATATCATTCATCATCAGGGAAATGCAAATCACAACTACAATGAGATATCACTTCACACCTGTCATAATGACTAAAATCAATAACACAAGAAACAAAAGGTGTTGCTAAGGTTGTGGAGAAAGGGAAACCCTCTTACACTGTTGGTGGGAGTGCAAACTGGTGCAGCAACTCTGGAAAACAATATGGAAGGTCCTCAAAATGTTAAAAGTAAACTATCTTACAATCCAGGAATTGCACTACTAGGTATTTACCCAAAGAATACAAAAATACTGGGGTCCCTGGGTGGCTCAGTGGTTAAGCGCCTGCGGTAGGCCCAGGGCGTGATGTGATCCTGGAGTCCCGGGATCGAGTCCCGGGATCGAGTCCCACATCGGGCTCCCTGCATGGAGCCTGCTTTTCCCTCCACCTATGTCTCTGCCTCTCTCTCTCTCTCTCTCTCTGTGCCTCTCATGAATAAATAAATAAAATCTTTTAAAAATACAAAAATACTAATTCAGAGGGTTACATGCATCTCAATATTTGTAGCAAAATTATCTACAATAGCCAAGATATGGAAGCAGCCTATGTGTCCATCGACTGATGAATGGCTAAGGAAGATGTGATCTATATATTATATAGAATGAAATTTTGCCATTTTTAAAATTGCAAGAACATAGGGCAGCCTGGGTGGCTCAGCGGTTTAGCATCACCTTCAGCCCAGGGCATGATCCTGGACACCTGGGATCAAGTCCCACATCAGGTTCCCTGCATGGAAACTGCTTCTCCCTCTGCCTGTGTCTCTGCCTCTCTCTCTGTCTCTCTCATAAATAAATAAATAAAATCTTTAAAAAAATTTAAAAATAAAAATAAAATTATAACAACATAGTTGGAGCTTAAGAGTATTATGTGAAGCAAGGTAATTCATCCAGGGAAAGACAAATACCATATGATTTCACTCATACATGGAATTTAAGAAACCAAACAAACAAGCAAAGGAAAAAGAGAGAGAGGCAAACCAGGAAACAGACTCTTAAAACTGTAGACATCAAACTGATGGTTACCAGAGAGGAGGTGGATGGGGGGAATGGGTGAAATACATGATGGGGATTAAGGAGTGAACTTGTGATGAACACCGGGTTGGTGTATGGAAGTGTTAAAACACTATATCGTACAACTGAAACTAATAATGCACTGTAAATTAACTAACTGGAATTTAAATAAAAACAAAACAAAACCAATAAACCTACCAAGACTAAATCATGGAGAAATATAATTATAAATTAAAGCAAAATTAATTCCAATCCTTCTCAAACTGTCCTAAAGAAATTAAAGAATGAAGAAGAAGGAAAACTCCCAAAATATCTTAGAAGGTCATCATTACCTTAACATCTGTGAGATAATAGAAACATATATATTAGTGTCTGCCTCTGGTTCTTGCTACAGAGCTCCTGAAACCCTTGTAATTTCCTAAGTGATAAGGGCACTAGGAACATATTTTGCTCTAATGTTTAGTCTTTGACCCTAGTTCTTGACACAAGTCTCCTGAAACCCTTATAATTTCCAGGATAATAGGAGTGTCTTTTATTCTAATGAGGCAACTCTGAGTGGGTTGCTGGATGGCTCCTGGGTGAGGGCTGGTAACTGAAAAGACCAAGCCATGATTAGAAGCTTACAATTTTCACCTCCCCATTTTCTTGATATGAGAGAAGGGTTGAAAATGGAGATAATGATCAGTCATGCCTACATGATAAAGCCTGCACAGAATCCCAAAAGTATAGGGTTCTGACATCTTTCAGGTTGATGAACACATGATGGTACTAAAACAGTGGCATGCCCTTTCTCCATACCTTGCCCTGTTTAACTCTTCTGTTTGGATGTTCTTGGGTATTATGTCCTTTTACAATAAACCGATGATCTATTAGGTAAAATGCTTCTCTAAGTTCTGTAAGCCACTCTAGAAAATTAGTCAAACCCAAGGAAAGGGTCATTGGAACCCCCAGTCTGTAGTATGTTGGTTAGAAGCACAGGTGATAACCTGGGCTTGCAAATGGCACCTGAAGCTGAAGTTGGTGGGGGGCATCTTGTGGGACTAAACCTTTAATCAGGGGACTCTGATAGTATCTCTGAGTAAATAGTGTCAGAATTGAGTTGAATTCTTGGACTTCTTGCTGGTGTCTAAGAATTTATTGATGATGTAGGGAAATACGTCTACACATTTGCTGACCAGAAGTGAAGTGTTAGTAGTAAAGGTGACTCACAAGAAAGAAAGACTGTAGGAAAGAGCTAGGTTTTTCCATATACAGAGGTAGAAACATTAGGTTTTTTCATTATTACAACATTATTACATTATTACAACATCAAAATCAGATAAAGATACCATAAGAAAAAATTATGGACCAATATCCCTGATTAATATTGATGAATTGTTTTCAAAAAATACTAGCAATCTGAATTCAATAGTACATTAAAAGAGACATACACTATGATCAAGTGGGATTTATCCCTGGGATGCAGGATGGTTCAACATATGCAAATCACTAAATGTGACACACCACATTAATAGAATGAAAAATAAAAACTTGAGTATCTCAATAGTTGCAGAAAATGACAAAATTTAACATCCTTTTATGATAAAGACCCTTAACAAACTAATTATAGAAGAAACAGATTTCAAAACAATAAAGGCCATATATGACAAACCCACAGCCAACATCATACTCAAGTGAAAGATTGAAAGCTTTTCCTCTAAGATCAGGAATAAGATAAACATGCATACTCTCATCACCCTTATTCAACACAGCACTGAAGACTTAAACAGAAAGACTAGGCAAGAAGAAAAACTAAAAGGAATTCAAATAAGAAAGGTAGAACTAAAATTGTCTTTGTTTACAGAGAATATTTTTTTAAGATTTATTTGTTTATTTGAGAGAGAGAGAGAGCACCTGAACAGAGGGAGGGGTAGAGGGAAAGGAGAGAGAGAAACTCCACCAGACTCCTCACTGATTGTAGAGCCTGATGCGGGGACCCATGCAGGGCTTGATCCCAGAGCCATGTGATCATGACCTGAACTGAAATCAAGACTCAGCTGCTTAACCAACTAAGCCATCCAAGTACCCCCAGATGATATGATTTTATTTATAGAAAATTCTAAAGATTTCACCAAAACACTGAGAACTAATCAATTTAGTGAAGATGTAGGATAAAAATCAACATACAGAAATCAATTGTTTTTATACATGAACAAAGCATCTGAAAAATAAATAATGAAAACAATCCCATTCACAATAGGATTCAAAACAATAAAATATTTTGGAATAAATTTATTAATATTTTGGAATAAATATTTTTTAAAATTTTTATTTATTTATGATAGTCACAGAGAGAGAGAGAGAGAGGCAGAGACACAGGCAGAGGGAGAAGCAGGCTCCATGCACCGGGAGCCCGATGTGGGATTCGATCCCGGGTCTCCAGTATCGCGCCCTGGGCCAAAGGCAGGCGCCAAACCGCTGCGCCACCCAGGGATCCCGGAATAAATATTTTTAAGGAGATAAAAGACATATACACCAAAACTTATAAGACTTTAATAAAAAGAAAAAAAACTGAAGAAAACAAATGAATGAAAAGACAGCCCATGTTTATGGATCAGAAGAATTCATATTATTAAAATATCAGAAAGGGAGACAGAACATGAAGACTCCTAACTGTGGGAAACGAACTAGGGGTGGTGGAAGGGAAGGAGGGCGAGGGGTGGGGGTGAATGTGCGGCGGGCACTGAGGGGCGCACTTGACGGGATGAGCACTGGGTGTTATTCTGTATGTTGGCAAATTGAACACCAACAAAAAATAAATTTATTATTAAAATAAATAAAATAAAATAAAATAAAATGTCCATACTACCCAAAGCTATCTATAGATTCAATGGAATCCCTATCAAAATTCCAATGTCATTTTTTTGCAGAAATAGGAAAAAAATCCTAAAATTCATATGGAGCCACGAAAGATTCCAAATAAGCAAAATAATCTTGAAAAAGCTAGAGGCATTGCATTTCCTGATTTCAAACTATACTACACAAATATAGTAATAAAAACAGCATGGCATTGGCATAAAAATATACACAGACCAATGGAACAAAGTTGAGAGTCCCAAAATAAACCCTCACATATACGGTCACCTAATATTTGACAAGAAAGCCCAAAATACTCAATGGGAAAAAGATAGCCTCTTCAACAAATGGTGCTGGGAAAACTAGATAGCCATATGTAGAAGAATTAAATTGGATACCCGTCTTAGAGTATTCACAAAATTAACTCAAAATGGCTCAAAGACTTAGGCATGAGAGTATTTCTGGGATATGACACCAAAAACATAAGAAACAAAAGCAAAATCAAATAAGTGGGGGCTGCATCAAACTAAAAAGCTTCTGTACAGCAAAGGAGATAATCAACAAAATGAAAAGTGAACCTGTGGAAAAGGAGAAAATATTTGCAAATCATGTATCTGAAAAGAGGATAATATCCAAAATATATTTTTTATTTTTTTTATTTATTTTTATTTATTTATGATAGTCAAACAGAGAGAGAGAGAGAGAGGCAGAAACACAGGCAGAGGGAGAAGCAGGCTCCATGCACCGGGAGCCCGACGTGGGATTCGATCCTGGGTCTCCAGGATCGCGCCCTGGGCCAAAGGCAGGCGCCAAACCGCTGCGCCGCCCAGGGATCCCAATATCCAAAATATATAAAGGATTCACTCAACTCAGTAGAACTTAGTAGCAAAATAAAACAAAACAACCGAATTACAAAATGGGAAGAGGAACTGAATATACATTTTTCCAAAGAAAACATACAAATGGCCAACATACACATGAAAATGTGCTCAATATCACTAATCATCAGGGAAATGCAAATCAAAACCACAATGTAATATCTTTCTTATATCTGTTAGAATGGCTATTATTAAAAACATAAGAGATAAGAAGTGCTGTCTAGTATGTGGAGAAGAGGGAACCCTTGCACACTGTGAGAATGTAAATCAGTGCAGCCACTTGAAAACTACATGGAGATTCCTCAAAAAAATATAAATAGAACTACCAGATGATCCAGCAGCCTCACAACAAAGGACTAGTATCTAGGATATATAAAGAATACTCAAAACTCAGCAGTAATAAAGCAAATAGCCCCATTAGTGCACAAAAGGGATGCCTGGGTGGCTCAGTGGTTGAGCATCTGCCTTCCGCCCAGGGCATGATCCTGGAGTCCCAGGATCGAGTCCTATGTCGGGCTCCCTGCATGGAGCCTGCTTCTCCCTCTGCCTGTGTCTCTGCCTCTCTCTTTCTCTCTGTGTTTCTCATGAATAAACACAATCTTTAAAAAAAGAAGGAAATCAAAACAGAAGATTTCTGGAAAATTCACAAATACTTGGCAGATAAATACTTCTAAGTAACTCAAAGATCAAAGAAGTCAAAAGGGAAATTAGAATATATCACATGCTACATGAAAACAAAAATACAACATAACAAAATTTGTGGAATGCCACTAAAGCTGTATTTGTTGGGGGAAATTTTGTAGCTCTGAAGACCTATCTTACAAAAGAAGAATGATCTCCATACAATAACCTCAGTTTCTACATTAAGAAACTAGAAAGAAAGAGAGCAAATTAAATCTAAAGTGAAAGAAAGATATAAGGGTTAAGTGTAAAAATTAGTGAAAGAGAAAAGAGTAAAACAATAGAGAACATCAGTGAAAGCAAAAGGTGTTTCTTGTTGAGAGCATAAATATAATTGATGGAATTTTGGCCAGATTTATCAGGAAAAAATGGGAAAATCCGACACAAATCACTAATATCAGGAATGAGAGTGACAATGTCACTAAGGATTCTGCAAGTTTTAAAGGATAAAAAGAGAACGTTATGAATAACTTTATGACACTGAATTCAACAATTTAGATGAAATAGACAAATTCCAGAGCACCTGAATAATTCAGTTGGTTGAGAGTTTGGCTCAGGTCACGATCTAAGGGTGGGATCCAGCCCCACACTGAGCACAGAGCCTGTTTAAGATTCTTTCCTCCCTCTCCTTCTCCCCACCCCTCTGCTTCTCCCATCTTTCAGACTCTCTCTCTCTCTCAACCTCTCTTAAATAAATAAATTAATTAATTAATTAATTAATTAAATAAACAAATTCCTTTTAAAAATAGACAAATTCCTTGAAAGACACAAATAATTAAAGCTCATTGTTTCGCTGTGATCTCATCTGGAGCTTGAGGTCTCTTCCAAGCTTACTAGTTTGTTGGCAGAATTCATTTCTTTGCAGTCTTAAGACTGAGGTCTTATTTTCTTGCTGGCTATTGGTTGGAGGTGACTCTCAGTTCCTTGTAGCCAACTTCACATTTTAGTCATATTGCCTTTCACAACATGGCACCTTATTTCTTCAAAACCAGCAGAATATCTGTCTCCAGCTCTGCTAAAACAGAATATCATCTCATGAGATTGACTGTCTCATCACTTTTGCAATATAATATAATCTAATTGAGGTATCACATCATATTCACAAGACTATCCCACACTTAAGGGAAGGGAATTATACAGGACATATATACCAGGAAGAAGAATCTGGGGGAATCATCTTAGAATTCTGCCCACTAAAATCAATCAGGAAGAAAGAGATAAACTGAATAGTCCTCTATCCAATTTTAAAAACCAAACTTGAAGTTAGTACCCTTCTTGCAAAGAAAACCCCATTCAGGCTAGATGGCTTCATTGAAGAATTATTCCAATAACTGAGAAGATAATAAAACGAATCCTGCACAAATGTCAAGAAAATTTTAAATGGGGTAATAGTGAACTCTAATGTAAACTATGGACTTTAATGAAGAATAATATATCAAGGGGCGTCTGGCCTGGCTCAGTTGGTAGAGAATGTGACTCTTGATCTCAGGGTCATGAGTTTGAGCACCAAGTTGGGAGCAGATTTTACTTTTTTAAAAAATAGTAATAAACTCAAAAGGATACATGCACCCCCAAATGTTTATAGCAGCATTATCTATAATAGCCAAATTATGGAAATAGCCCAAATGTCCACTGACTGATGAATGGGTAAAAGAGATGTGGTGTATACTATCTTGGCCATCATGATGACTTACAGTTAAAAAACAATGAAAATGATTTTTAAAACACTTTGGGATAGGGGCACCTGGGTGGCTCAGTGGTTAAGCATTTGCCTTTGGCTCAGATTCCGGGGTCCTGAGATCAAGTCCCACATCAGGCTCCCTGTAGGGATCCTGATTCTCCCTCTGCCTATGTCTCTGCCTCTCTCTGTGTGTTTCTCATGAATAAATAAACAAAATCTTTAAAAATCAATCAATCACTTTGGGATAAATTAGAAGACAGTCCACATCCACCACAAAATATACATAGCTTAAAAGTTGCATCTTTTCTCTCAGCAGGTACCAGTTCTAAATAGGAATGAACTAGGGGCCAAAATATGAAGCCAAAATATGAATGAAGCAGTAATGTGTAGCTAGTAATTTCTAGTGTAAACTGTAATGGACATTGTGGCTTCATATTTATTATTTTATACCGTACTTCTCCATTACTCATGGTTTGCACTTTACTAAGATAAATTCCATAGTTTTTAACATTGCAAAATGAGAATATTTGAACAGTGTATTCTAGAAAGCAGTATACTTGATGAAACGAATGCTTACATATATTAAGATATAGCCTTAAACCTTTTTCTCTAATGCTTTTATTGCCAAATAATTAAAACTTTTAAAAGCATAGGATTATAGTCAGCATGCTGGATTGAGAGGTAAACACTGAAATGGTTAGAGCAGGTAGTGATGCTCTATCAATGTTTATCACTATGTTTATGTTTAGTTGTGTTTATGCTACAAAAGTGCAATATTAGTCACGAGCTACCTCGTACCAATGCCTCATGTAACTCCAAAGAGGAAAACAGAATTTGATTACCTAAATGCACATGAATCTTTAAGTTACTCCTATTGTCCTTGGCTTGGATGCAATGCCATGCAGATTTATGTGGCTGCTATTTTTACTTAGTTTGATTAACACCTTGGATGGAGAGCCAAACATTCCCTCTTCACCTGACCAGCAATGGCCCTTTAACTGCAGTAGGAATAAAGAAAAAACAAAAAACCTTTTTGTATGAAAATTGGTGGCAACTGGCACTTAAGATCAGAAAAAGGATTTGTTTATACTTAATGCCTTAGGATGCTATCTGTCCAAAGCTCTGAAAGACTTTAAGATAGAAAGTAATACTACAATACTAGTGAATTTTCATAGAATTGTTACATTTGATAATAAAACCCACCCGTTTAATCTCAAAAAAAAGATGTGGTGTTTAAAAATACAATGGAATATTACTCATCCATAAAGAAGAATGAAATCTTTCCATTTGCAATGACGTACATGAAGCTAGAGAATATTATGCTAAGTGAAATAAGTCAGTCAGAGAAAAACAAATACCCTATAATATCACTCATGTGGAAGGAATTTAAGAAACAAAACAAATAAGCATAAAGAGAGAGAGAGAGGCAAACAAAGAAATATACTCTTAACTATAGAGAACAAACATGGTTATCAGAGGGAAGGTGCATATTGAATGGGTTAAATAGGTGATGAGGAATAAGGAATGTACTTAGAGTGATGAGCACCCTGTGTTGTATGGAAATGTTGAATCACTAAATTGTACACCTGAAACTAATATTACACTGTATGTTAAATAACTGGAACTTATGTAAGAACTTTAAAAAATAGTAATGTTTCAATATTGGCTAATCTAATTATAACAAACATCACTGCACTTTAATGCTAGATGATAATAATAGGGAAACTGCAAGGGAGGGGCAGAGAGTGGTCATGGGGACTCTTTCTGCTCAATTTTTCATGTAAATTTGAAAGTTCTCTGAAAACTAAAATTTTTTTTAGTTTTTTCAAATTTAAAGAATTTTCATTTTTTAATAATAAATTTATTTTTTATTGGTGTTCAATTTACCAACATACAGAATAACACCCAGTGCTCATCCCGTCAAGTGCCCCCCTCAGTGCCCATCACCCATTCACCCCCACCCCCCGCCCTCCTCCCCTTCCACCACCCCTAGTTCGTTTCCCAGAGTTAGGAGTCTTTATGTTCTGTCTCCCTTTCTGATATTTCCTACGCATTTCTTCTCCCTCCCCTTATATTCCCTTTCACTATTATTTATATTCCCCAAATGAATGAGAACATATAATGTTTGTCCTTCTCCAATTGACTTATTTCACTCAGCATAATACCCTCCAGTTCCGTCCAAGTTGAAGCAAATGGTGGGTATTTGTCATTTCTAATGGTTGAGTAATATTCCATTGTATATATAAACCACATCTTCTTTATCCATTCATCTTTCCTTCCACAGTTTCCCCTAGGATCAGGAACAAGACAGGGATGTCCACTCTCACCACTGCTATTCAACATAGTACTGGAAGTCCTAGCCTCAGCAATCAGACAACAAAAAGACATTAAAGGCATTCAAATTGACAAAGAAGTCAAACTCTCCCTCTTCGCCGATGACATGATACTGTACGTAGAAAACCCAAAAGCCTCCACCCCAAGATTGCTAGAACTCATACAGCAATTTGGCAGCGTGGTAGGATACAAAATCAATGCCCAGAAGTCAGTGGCATTTCTATACACTAACAATGAGACTGAAGAAAGAGAAATTAAGGAGTCAATCCCATTTACAATTGCACCCAAAAGCATAAGATACCTAGGAATAAACCTAACCAAAGAGGTAAAGGATCTATACCCTAAAAACTATAGAACACTTCTGAAAGAAATTGAGGAAGACACAAAGAGATGGAAAAATATTCCATGCTCATGGATTGGCAGAATTAATATTGTGAAAATGTCAATATTACCCAGGACAATTTACACGTTTAATGCAATCCCTATCAAAATACCATGGACTTTCTTCAGAGAGTTAGAACAAATTATTTTAAGATTTGTGTGGAATCAGAAAAGACCCCGAATAGCCAGAGGAATTTTAAAAAATGAAAACTAAAATCTTTAAAAAAATATTAAAATTGGGGAATATTCCTCAATTCATTCTATGACAGTAGATTTATTGTGACCCTCCAAACCAACCCATAGAAGATTTTCTTTAAACCTCCTTTAGAGAAAAGACATTAAAGAAAACTACAAATAAATATCCCTCATAAATTTGGATGCCAAAAATTAAAAAAAAATAGCAAATCAAATCCAACAATATATAAAAATAATAACACATTATGACCAGGTGGGGCATATCCCACAAATGCAAATTTGATTTAACATTTGGAAATAAATTAAATAATGTCATCATATTTACAGACTAAAAATGAAAAACTGTATGGTCATCTTAATAGACAAAAAAAATCATTTGGGAAAAACAACATGATTCCAGATAGAAATTTTCGACAAACTAAGAATTGAAGGCAACTTTCTCAATGATAAAAGGCATCTACAAAAATCTCAGCAAACATCATATTACATGATGAAAGACTGAATGTGTTTCTCCTAAAATCAGGAGTAAAGCAAGAATGTCTGCTTTCACCAGTTCTGTTCCATACTGGACATTCTAGCTAGTGGAATTAGACAAAGAAAAGAAAAAAAGACTCCCATATTGGAAGGAAAGAAGTAAAACTGCATTTATTCCTAGGTTATGTGATTAATCTCTATAGAAAAAGCTGATGAAATCTACAAAAACTCTACTAGAACTGATAAATGAGTTCAGTAAAGTTTGCAGGATACAATAATCAATTGTTTTTTCTACATAGTAACAACAGTTAGAATTTTAAATTTTAAAAGACAATGTCACTTACAGTAGCATCAAAAATTTTGAATAAATCTGACAAAAGATCTATACAATTAAAACTATTAAACATTGCTGAGAAAAATTAAGGAAAATCTAAATAAATTGAAAGATATACTGTGTTCATGATTTGGAGGATTCAATGTTAGATGTCAACTCTTCAAATTGTTCTATAGATTTGATAAAATAGCAATGAAAATCCCAGCATTATTTTTGTAGAAATTGATAAACTGATGATAAAATTCATATGGAAATAAAAAGGACACATAATCCCAAAACAAATTTGAAAAAGAACAAAAATGCAGGATGAAACACTAATTGACTTCAAGATTTATTATCAAACCACATTAATCAAGACAGTGTGATATTGTTTTAAAGGTAGACAAATAAGTCAATGAAACAGAATAGAGTGTCCAGAAATAGATCCACATATATATGGACAACTGGTATGTTTGGACATGTGAAAAGGTTTCAAAAGTAATTCAGTAAAGAACAGTTTTTTTGATTAATGGTGTTGGAACAATTGGATACCTATATACAAAAAAATAAATTTCAATCCATAGTTTGTACCACATATATAAAAATAAACACAAAATAGATAATAGACCTAAGTATTAAATCGAAACCTATAAAATTTCTAGGAAAAAATGAGGGGGATAATCTGTGTAACTTGGTGTTAGGCAAAGATTTCTTACACCACGTCAAAAGTACAACCCATAAAAGAACAAATTGATGAATTGCACTTCATTAAAATTTAAATATTCCAACTCTTCATAGTTACATACTGTTTTATTCCAGTTATATGACATTCTTGAAAAAAAAACAGAACTACAGTGATGAAGAGCCAATCAATGGTTTCTGGGGATTATTGTGGAAGGTAGCGTATGACTCTAAAGAGATAGCATGAGGGAGTGATGGAAATAACTATGCTGATTTTTACATGAAGCTATACATGTGTTAAAACTTACGGAACTGCTATAAACATTCATGTACAGGGTTTTGTGTGAACACAAGTCTTCGTTTTTCTGGGATAAATGCCCAGGAGTGCATTTGCTGAATCATATGGTAGTTGAATATTTTGTTGCTTTTGTTTGTTTTTTTAGCTGCCAGTTTTCCACCTTATCTTTCATTTCCACCAGCAATGTATGAGTAATCCAGCTTCTCTATCTTTGCCAGTATTTGCTGTTGTGAGTTTTTTTTAATCTTAGCCATTCTGGTGTGTAGTACTATCTCATCATGATTTTAATATGTATTTTCTCTGATGGCTAATAATTTTGTATATGAAATTTAAAATAAGTACTTCCATGTACTTATTTACCAGCTGTATAGCCTCTTCAATAAAACGTCCCTTCAGATTTATTGCTCACTGTCTAATTGGATTGTTTGGAATAGGGGAAGTTTGTAAATAATGCTGCACTAAATATAGGGGCACATATATCTTTTCAAATTAGTGTCTGTTTTCTCTGGGTAAATACCCACAGTGGAATATGATATTTCAATTTTAACTTTTTGAAGAAACTCCATACTCTTTTCCAGAGCAATTGCACCAACTTACATTCCCATCAACAGTGCATGAGAGGTTTTAAATTGTGAATTCAATTTCTCTAATAGGTATATGGCTATTCAAATTATGTATTTCATTGAGTGTGAGTTGTGATAATTTGGGATGTTCAAGAAACGGATCTATTTTGTTTAAATTGTCAGGGTTAGGTCTTTAGAGTTGTTCATGGCAATTTTTATTATCCTTCCGATGTATGAAGTAGATGAAGTGAATAGCCCTGTTTATTCCTGATATTTTGTGTCTTGTCTCTTTTTTCTTTGTCAGTCTTTCTTAGAGGTTTGTTAACTTTTTTAAACTGTTCAAAGAACCAACTCCTCATTTCACCGTGAAATGTTTTATAATTCTATTTGGGGGTGCCTGGGTGGCTCAGTTGGTTAAGTGTCAGACTTTCAGTTTGGCTCAGGTCATGATCTCAGGGTCCTGATGTGGAGCCCAGAGTCTGCTCTGCACTCAGTGAGAAGTCTGCTCGAGATTCTCTCCCTCCCTTTAAAGTCTTTTTAAAAAAGAAAATAAAATCTTTAAAAAAATACTTCTATTGTATTTATCTCCATTGTTTTCTTATTTTCAGCTTCATCGATTTCTGTACTTTACTATTTCCTTTCTTCTGCTCACTTTGGGCTTATTTTGGTCTTCTTTTCCTAGATCCTTTTTTAAAAAGATTTTATTTATTTATTAATGAGAGACACGAGAGAGAGAGGCAGAGACACAGGCAGAGGGAGAAGCAGGCTTAATTCAGGGAGCCTGATATGGGACTCGATCCCAGGTCTCCAGGATCAAGCCCTGGGCTGAAGGCGGTGCTAAATCGCTGAGCCACCTGGGCTGCCCTTGGGTACTGTTTTTTAATCTATTCTACCAAACTCTGTCTTTTAATTGGTATATTTAGATTATTTATACTTCTTACAATTATTATTTTAGCACCTAAGTATGTTATTTTATTTTTTTGTTTTGTTTGTCTCCATTTTTCTTTCTGTTTTCTTTTCCTTACCTTCACTTGAATATCTAGAAAAGTTTTTAGAATTCTACTTGTATTTATCTATAGTTTTTATTTTATTTTTAAGATTTTATTTGTTTGAGAGAGAGAGAGAGTAAGCAAGAGAATAAGCACGAGGTGGGGAGGGGTAGAGGGGATGGAGAAGCAGACTCCCTTCCTGAGCAGGGAGCCTGATGTAGGGCTCGATCCTAGGACCCTGGGATCATGAGCTGAAACAAAGGCAGATGCTTAACTGACTGAGCCACCCAGGTATCCCTTAGCTATAATCTTTTAAAGTTCATTTCTTTGTATAGTCTTATTTGTTGTTGCTCTAGGTATTACAGTATAGCTTATCACAGTATATTAGTACAGTATATTATATTACAGTATAGCTTATCACAGTATACTGGTGTCCTCATTTTCACCCAGCTCCTCTACATCAGGCAGAATTATAATTTTTGTTTCAATAATCAAACATAATTTAGAAAACTTGGAAGGAGGAAAGTATTGCATCTACTCATTTTTGCTTACCGTGTTCTTTCTACTTTCCTGAAGTTCCAAGTTTTCTTATTATCTCCATTCTGGTTACAGAACTTCACTTAGACACTCTTCAGGGTGGATTCACCATTGACAAATTGTCTTAGTTTTCCTTCATCTGAGCAAGCCTTGATTTCCCTTTTATTCCAAAAGTGAGTATAGGATTCCATGTTGACAGTTCTTTCAGCACCAAAAAAACATTGTGCCACTTTCTTCTCACTTTCATGTTTCTGATGAGAAACCCACTGTCATTCAAATCATTGTTCCACCATACGTAAGATGCCGTTCTTATCTGGCTGCTTTCAAGATTTTTTTCTTTGTCTTTAGTTCTCAGAAGATTAGCATGTGTCTTTGGGTTGGATTCCTTTGAGGTTTTCCCGTTTGGGGTTTGTTCTGATTTTTTAATCTGTAGGTTTATGACTTTCTCCAAATTTGAGAAGTTTTCAGTCATAATTTCTTGGGCATGTATTCAGCCTCACCCTCCCTCTCCTCTCCCTCTGGGATCTTGATGACACAAATCTTAGATCTTTTCTCTTAGTCTCCCATGTCCCTGAAGCTCTTTTCATTTTTTTTTCAGTATATATTCTCTCTGTGGTTCAGACTAAATCATTTCTTTTGTTCTATCTTCCAGTTCACTGATTGTTTCCTCTGGCCCTATTGTTTTGTTATTGAGTCCATCTACCAAGCTTTTTTAGTTATTGTTTGGGTTTTTTTTTTTTTGGTGAGGGGACTTATAAAATTCCATTTTGCTCTTCTATATGTCTTAAATTTCTTTGTTGAAATTTTCTATTTTTTCATGTGTTTCACATGTTTGTCATTTCCCATTGAAGTTTTTTTTTGTCTTGGCTGCTTTAAGTTTTTGTCAGATACTTTTAATATTTATGTCATCTCGGTATTGACATATATTGACTGTCTTTTTCATTCATTCTGAGATCTTCCTATTTCTTAGTTTTATGGTTAATTTTAGTTTGAAACCTGGACATTTTCATATTATGGGACTCTGAATATTATTAAAAACCCGCTATTGTAGCTAGTTTTCTCTAACATCCCTCTTGCAGGGGAAGTAGGGTACTGTCTTATTACTTCCAGGTGGATGTAAATAGAACTCCTACTTCCCCACTTGACCTCCATTGACAGAGGGTGGGGGATATCCTCATTACTGATGAATAGTGATGACTGTTCCGGCTCCTCATGTCTTCTCTATGGACATGATGGTGGGAATGTTCTTGTTACTCCTGGATTGTGATTAAAATCCTGACTCTTCTCTAGTTCTCTTCTGATACCACTTCAAAGGATAGAGGGAAGGGAACCTCATTGTTTCTAGGTAGGGGTGAAAGTGCAGGCTTTCTACATGGTCTCCAGTGATGCCATCAGGTGGGTGGCTCATTACTGGCTGGTGGAGATTTTAAAAAACTGAGCTTCTCACTTGGCCTTTCCAAAACTGATTAAAGTGGCTCACTGTACCTACGCTATTTGTACAAATGATAAGATAAGGTTTACTACTTTCCTTCTGGGAATCTATAATTTTAGTATGTGCGAGGCAAAAGGTACCTACATGACTAGCTCCCAATGAAACCCTTGGGTATTGAGTCTCCAATGGGCTTCCCTAGGCAGAAACACTGCACAAGTTGTTGCATTTTTTTGCTAAAAGAAGAATGCTATCTGTGTGACTGCTAACAGGAGGAAGAGAACATAAGGAAACCTGCACAGATATTCCTCCAGACTTCACCTGTTTATTTTCCCATAATGATTATGCTATATATCCTTACTATACATCACTATAATAAATCTTAGTTATGAGTAACACTATACACTGTGTCCTGTGCATCCTTCTAGTAAATCTCCAAATGTGAGGTGCCCTTGGAGACCCACTTTGGAAAACAGTTTGGCAGTTACTTGTAAGTACAACATACACCAACATACATCAAATTATTCCACTCCTAGATATTACCAAAGAAAACTGAAAGCATATATTCATGCAAACATTTGTATATTTGTACATAAATGTTCATAGCAAAATTTTTAATAGCTCAAACTCTAAACAACCCACATGTCTATCACCAAGTGAATGATAGCAAAACTATGGAATACTATTCAGCATTAAAAATGAATGATTATAAAGCAACGCGAAAAAATTTTACAGTTGATGCATATGTTTATTATCTTGATTATGGTGATGGTTTCATGGTATATCATGTCAAAATTTAACACATTTATACTTTAAATATGTGTAGTTTATTATATGGCAGCTGAACCTCAATAAGGACATATGCCTTGTTTGTTGTATATATTTTAATAATATTCTTTTTTATCCATCCAATATTTAATAAATCAATTCAAAAGTATATACTTTGGCCCCATTAATTATTCTTCCTGAAAATAAATGAACATATATAAACATACAAGACTGTTAATTTATGAGTATGTTTAAGGACATTTGCCACAGGGTTATTTAAATAAGTGGGAAATTGGAAACATCTTAAATATTCATCAAGTAATACTCAGAACAGCATTGACATGTATACTCTTAATACAAAGTAAGTTCTTAAAAATCAATAAGAAAAAAACCCCGGGGGGGATCCCTGGGTGGCGCAGCGGTTTGGCGCCTGCCCTTGGCCCAGGGCGCGATCCTGGAGACCTGGGATCGAGTCCCACGTCGAGCTCCCGGTGCATGGAGCCTGCTTCTCCCTCTGCCTGTGTCTCTGCCTCTCTCTCTCTCTCTCTCTGTGTGACTATCATAAATAAATAAAAATTTTTTAAAAAAGAAAAAAACCCCAGGGAAAATGGAGGAAAATACTTGATAGTTAACTCATAGAAAACAGCCCAAATGGTCAACTAGTATATATAAAACATTCAACTTTACTCAAAAGTACATAAATGCAAATAAAAGTAACAATGAGACATAATTTTCCAATTTGAAAAGATAAAGATTTTATAGCTCTCATTATCGATAAGGGAGTGGACAATCAGATAGTCTCATATAAAGCTGGTTCTATAAAGGACTGCATTAAAATCTCAAGCATTTGTTTATTCAAGAGAAGTGATTAAGACTGGGAAAAAGGAACCCCACTGATTCAGAGAAGATCTTTCCAATAAATATATTTGCCATAGGGCTCATATCCATAATGAATACAGAAACTGTTACAAATCTATATGAAAAAGATAGACAACCCAATAGAAAAATGGGCAAAGGAATTAAAAATGCACTTCATAAAAGATGATATCCAATGGCCAACAAACATACAGAAAAGCACCTGAGTGGCTCAGTCCGTTAAGTGTTCAACTCTTGATTTCAGCTCTGGCCATGATATCAGGGTTGTGAGATGAAGTCCTGCATCAGGCTCCACATTGGGCATGAAGCCTACTCGAGATTCTCTCCACCTCCCTCTGCCCCTCTTTCTCTCTCTCTCTCTTAAAAAAATGCTTGACTTCATTAAAAAAATTGAAATCAAAGAGAGATACCAGTACACCTCCATAAGAGTGGATTTTTTAAAACTCAAAATACTAAGTATTTTCAAGGACCTGGAGTAAGTGGAAAGAACACTTGCCTCTCATAGTACTATAAACTGGTATAACCAGTTTGGAAGACTAGAAATAGCTACTAAAACTGAAAATAAAACCATCCCATATACATAGCAGTTCCATTCTTCGGTATATATCAAACAAAAATGTATAATTAGGAACAAGAATATTCATGCAATTTCATAATACCCAAAAACTAGAAACAACTGAAACGTTCATCACAACAGAATGGATGAATACCCTGTGATATATTTGAACAATGGAATTTTATTTTTTTTAAGATTTTATTTATTTATTCATGAGACACAGAGAGAGAGAGGCACAGACACAGGCAGAGGGAGAAGCAGGCGCCATGCAGAGAACCTGATGTGGGACTCGATCCCCAGTCTCCAGGATCACATCCTGGGCTGAAGGCGGTGCTAAATCGCTGAGCCACCCGGGCTGCCCGAACAATGGAATTTTATATGTCAATGAGAAAAAAAGAACTATTACTGTATAATAGTTGGAACTTCAAAAAATATAAGTTTAAGCAAAAGAATATACACCATGAAATATACATACTTATGATTCAGTTTATAAAAACAAACTAATCTGTTATTTTAGAAGTCAGAACAGTGGTTACCTTCAGGCCCTCAGGGCTGGAGGAAGTGTATGACTAGAAGCCGCCACAGGGGCCTTCTGGGGCATATGTTATATATAATCTGAATACTGGTTATAAGGGTGGGTTTACATTATAAATTATATATATTTATATAATATTATATATTATATAACATGGAGCTTATATATTACATTATATATCATGGAGCTATACATTTATGATCTGTGCATTTCTTTGTATGGATGATACAACTCGATAAAAATTTTCTTTATGAGGCACCTGGCTTCTTCAATCAGTAGAGCATTTGACTCTTGATCTCAGGGTTGTAAGTTTAAGCTCCATGTTGGATACAGAGATTACTTAAAAATAAAATCTTAAAAAAATAAAAATTAAAGATTTCCTTATAAAACTGCAAAAGCAGGATGGATGTAGAACAGTATGTCTATCTGGAAAAACACATACAAATATTACTAGAGGTTATCACTAAAATCTGAGGTTTGGAGAAATTTATATATAGTACCTTATTCCTTGATATATTGCTTTCAGTTCTTACGATGAGTCTGCATCTTTTTAATGTAAATTCATAATTGTTATCACATATATTCCTTTTTTAATGTGGCTTTTTTCTTTCCATTTTTTCCTATTTTCCTCCCTTCCATGGTAGCATGTCCTCCACCCTACCATAGGTAACCTATATTAAAAATTTGCAGTCTTCCATATTTTTCTCTTTATTTCCCAAATCCTATCTGGATATACACACACATATTTGGGGGTGTTTTGGTTATTGTTTTACAAAAAAGCAGAGGTGGGGAAGATAGTATCCACATTTTTTCACATATTCTTATTTTTATTAAACAAAACTTTATGAAATATATCATTTTTATGATCAAAACAAGCAAAGAAGCTGTTTTCATTAGGAGAGGAAATAAAATTCCCATTACCTGAAACCTGGCTAGCTCTAGGATTGGTCCATTGAAAAGTGTTAGGAGAGCCTGAAACACTGTCAGCAATGCTCAACTCCCAAGCCAAGAATCCCCTCAGAAAGAATCTAAACCTTCCATTGGTCAAACCCAAGGAGGTCTGGCCTAGCTCAGAATGAGGGAAGTCTAGGAAGAGATGTGGCGTTAGTATCTGTGCTATTCCTTTAAAAACAGACAGCTCAGAGCACCCGGGTGGCTCAGTCGTTATGTGTCTCCTTCTGCTCAAGTCATGATCCCAGGGTCCTGGGATGAAGCCCCACGTTGGGCTCCCTGCTCAGCAGAGAGCCTGCTTCTCCCTCTCCTTCTGTTGTTCCCCCTCTGCTCATTCTCTCTCTCTCTCTCTCTCTCTCTCTCTCTCTCTCTCTCATAAATAAATAAAATCTTTAAAATAAAGAACAAAACCAACAAACAAAAACAGCCAAACCTCCTGAAGGAAGGGTGCAAGTATCACATTGTGGCCAAATTTTGTAACTGTCCAGGAATCTTCCCTTTTACTTTCCTGGATCATTTCCCTGGTCTCATGTTAGAGTCTTTGCTCTCCTTCCACCCTCTCAGGATAGGTGATCTGTCTGGACTCCCCTATTTGGATCACTGACCTCCACACTCTCAAATAGGACATTTGCCAGCTATAGAGGTACCTAACAGATTTGCTAAGAACATGCCCTCCCTTTAGAGAGGTGGGATTCTTATACTTTGGCCCTCTAGTGCACCTATTTTTTTTAACTTTTCCTCCTAAGTGTCCCATTGTGAACCCAGGCCCCAATGACAGGGTCTAGATTCCATTCCTGACACAGCAACCTGGAGCATACAGTCTTAGGCACTAAAATATGGTCTTCTCTGAGGATACATCCCCTCTGGGATGAAGGTCTTAGCATTTTCCCCTCCCCACTGCCTTGTGAGACTGACCTCTTCCTGGCCAGATCCACTCAGAAGAACTACACACTACTCAGCTTTGGTTTCCTGCTGAGCCAGAGCCCAGCAGGATAAAAGTAGCCCATTCCTAAGGTACCTGGGTGGCACAGTCCGTGAAGTGCCTCCCACTTTGGTTTCGGCTCAGGTTATGATCTCATGGTCATGGGACTGAGCCCTTAGTGAGGCTCCTTGCTCAGCAGAGGCTGCTTGAGATTCTTTCCCTCTGCCCCTCCCACTTATGCTGTCTCTCTCTGAAATGAAAAAAAATGTTTTTTAAAAATTAGCTCATTGCTCACATCTAACAAGTACCAGAGCTGAGCCCAGCAGTGCTCTTGCCTAGCCAGTAGGAACCATGGACTGACAGCACCTATCAAGCAACCCCAGCCCACAGCCTCCTTGCTCCACAGGCCTACCTGCTCCAGGGATGGAAGGCTAGAGGCAGGAGACCGCTACCCTTGTTCCACTGCACACCCACCCTACACTGCCCTTGCAATGACTGGGCCCTGGAATCCAGGGATGGAGGTGCAAATCAGTACCACTTCCCAGCAGGTCTCCACATCTACCTCACGCTCACACTCCAGGAGTGCCTGGGGATGGAGATGGGGCTGGGGTCCTTGGGGCCCTGGCTGCAGCATCTCTTGGTTCTGCCACTGGCCTCTGATCACCTTGGGTGGTGAAGGGCATGGTTCATGAGCCTCTGTGGCCCTCCATCCACTTCTGGGTCTGAGAAGGGTAAGAACCCAGGAGACACGCCACTGGGATACATCTGACCCTGCTAATCAGATGAGAATCAGTATGGCTCAGGGCAAAGGGGTGGGAAGGAAGCCAGGAGAAACCAGCCCCAGGCCCTGTCAACTGTCTGGGGAGCCAGATGAATAGACTGCAGCTGTCGTATATCCTGGGCTCAGCTCCTCCTCCATCCCCCACCCCTACTGCCCTGCCCATGTCACCACCACCAGGGACTGCAGCATTGCCGCCCCCACCTAACACTTGGTCCGGAGCCCTGGGGGTGATCCAGGCTGGATAAGCGACAACCCCTTCTTGCCAGTGGCCCTCTTCTCTCTTCCCTGTACCTGATCTGGCCCCAAGGCTCCAAGGGTCGAATTGGTTTGCAGCTAGTGAAGGATCTAAGAGATTCTAGGCAAGGGGCTCTCAGAGATGAAGGGGTTGGGGGTGGGAATTGCCTTCTTGGTCCAGAGCAGCCATCCTTTTCCCCATTCCACTCCAACCTCCTTCCTTCCAGGCCTGGGAAGCCACCTCCTCCACACAAGTCAGCACAATGGGGCTGCTCCTTCCAAAGAAACAGCCCATCCCTCAATCCCACGAGTCCCCTGTAATAGTTGTCCCAGAACTCCTGGGGAGGGGTGGCCAAACATGCTGGTGGGAGCTCCCAGCTCAAGTAGGCTTCCTCACCACACAGTCCCTGGGTACCACACAGGGTGAAAATGAACCCACACCAGTTGCCCTAGGTTCACACAGGTGAACTAGCTAGCAGGATTTCCTTGGCTTGAGAAACCTCCTTCAAACCTGAACGGAGACCCAGGAAGGACCAGATGGACTCTAAGACCCCCTCTTGAATTTGCTCTCCATCCAACACTCCTCTGCCCTACTCTCCACCAACTTGCTTCATTCAGCCACTTGCCTGAGTGGGAATGAAGGGGAGGGCCAGGGTAACCACCTCCACTTCTCTCTCACAGACACCCACATACACTCTTTCTCCTCTCGGGCGGAGTCTTCTGGGACACCAAGCCCTGCAGTTCCATCCACCCCAAAGCCTTGCAAAGACCAGACTTTCCTCCTGTCAGGGAAAACTTTCAGCTACTTGCCTCCTCATTCGTCCTGTTGCCTCCCCACCCAACAGGGACCCATGTCCTTCAACCTTTAGCTCCATGAACACAAAGGTCTTTCCCCAGCACATCTGAACACAGAGGCTCCCTTCAAGGACAACAGGGTGCCCTCACCTTTGGGTGGGCAATTTACAGTTCACAGATGCTCCCATAGCCCTCATCACATTTAATCCAACCTCTGGGTTGGATTAAACCCTTAATCCTGAGAGAATGAGATGGATGTTCTTATGGAGAGAAAGTGAAGTCCAGACGGGAACTAAGTGCCAGTTTTCAAACCCCTTCTCCAAGACTCTTTCCACACTTCCTTACACAAAGTTGGGAAGTAAGTGACTGTCTTTTCCCAGGACTTCTCAGAAAGTCTGCTTGCTGCTCCTGGAGACAGTACCTGCTGCCCCCAGGCCCACTCTGCCCCCCAAGGAAAACTCTGGACAGTGAGTGGCACCATAGCCTCAAGATGGAGGCATGAAGGCTGCAGAAGCTGAGCCAGAGTCCTTGTGCAGCCCCCACTCACCCACCCCAGCCTCTCCTATGGAAAGAGAGGGATGAAGAGGGGAGTATGGAAGAGTAATTAGGAGTCTCTAATCTGCCTTTCCCTGGGAATACACAACATTGTCTTCTGGGTTCCTCTGTGCCTCAAAATGGAGGTAAAACTCCAAAATGAACTCTCCTGCGCCTTCCTCCCTCTGTCCTCTTGTTATTCAATAGAATTATCACCACTGAGGGCTAATTTTCAGGGCTTTGTTTTATGTCCAGAGGCTCTCAAAGAGTCTTTGTCTGGGCTGGTTATTGGAGGGAGTCAAAATTCTGTACTCATTTTAAAGTAGTTGCTATCACATACTCTCTCCCTGACAGCATGTATTTCCCCACATCTCTCATCCTTCCACATCTGGCTTATTGGTAGGACTTACATTACTTGCCCAATATTGAAACCATGCCAACTCAAATGGCCCCAAAAGGCTAACCCAACTTCCCAGGATATCCTTTCTCTGTCATTTATTTGCTCAGAAGTTTAGACAGTTACTCTTTGGGTTTCAGTTTCTTCATCTGTACAGTTGTGTTAATAATAATTATTCCTCAGGGGTAATATGACACCAGAAAAATGAGTCAATTAATTTAAATTGGTTGGTCCAAAGTAGACATGCGATAAATGTCCCTGTAAGGGAGCCCAATAACAACCTTCTTACTGTTTGGGTCTAAAACCCTGTCTCAGGCTTATACTCCCCATGTTAGTTTTCTTTGTTAGAGGCACCAGTGCCTCAGCTATTTTCCTCCCTTCTACCTTATGTCATATTCCACTATTTTATGCTCTTCTAGATCCCTAGTGCCAGGTAAGTAGCCACATTTTCTAACACATGACTCCACTTGTTTTCCCTCCCCCATCACAGTTAAATTTCTGTGGTGAGGGAGACAGACCTTTCTAAGAGCATGAACTGTTTGGTATAGGCTACTTTGAAAGAATGAGCTGGTCACATACTTTATTTCTTAAATCTAGAATATGAAACAGAAAACTACAATAACAGAAAACAAACAGTGAATTATTATACCTAAAAAGTCATGAGGTATAACTGGGGCTGGAGAAGCCATGATAGGCTATGTACAGAGTGATTTATGAGTAATAAGGACTAATTATCAAGTGGTAGTGGGATGGAAAGAAGACTCAGTCACTAGAGTGAAGACTCTAAACTCTTACTGAAATTCTCTAAGGTTAACTTGAAGCCAAAACTATCCCCCACTCTAATCTTGGTGAATTCCATTCCTTTTAGTGTTTATTCTTGGATTTATGTACTACTCCTTTCATTCTGTTACTCTGCTCATAGCCTTAGAATAAATATTTCACTTTATCTTAGTTAGCTTAAGTGGATTTCTTACAAACAATTGAGCCTGAGTAGACCCTCTGTTCTTTCTTGAATTTCTCATGGATTTTAATAGAACGTTTTGCCCTGGAATAAAATGACCAAATATAAAAATGGATTCCATTTACCCTTAAATGTGTACCAAATAATGATAGACATTAGTCAGAAGCACAATTGTAATGTGTTTATAAATATTCTGCCTGGAAAGAGGGACTGACAGAAATGGAGACATCCAATAGAATGCAGGATCATTTGATATAGGTTGAAGGGCTAGAGTGGCAATTACAAAGGCGCTCATCCAAATCACGTTGATATAAGTATAGTAGTGGGAGTGTGGTCTTGCCAAAATAATCAGGAAAGCCAAATCACTGCCTTGAAAGCTCTTGGCTCTGTTAGTTATATCCATACAACATGGGGCTACCTGTCTGGTTTGGCTGACCTCCAAATGAGTCAACTGGTTCCTGACTTAGTGCTTTTAGAATGCTCCAGTTTTTCTCTAGGGCTTTCTACCTCATTTTTCTTCTATCCTGTCACACTACCCCTTCACCTTCTTCCCTCCTATTTCTGATTTGGACTTCCTGTCTTATCTGGTTGCTTACTCTTTAACTTTTGTTATATTTCTGCCCTCCCTGCCTCAGAAGCAAACCTATGGCCCATAAAGCAGTTTGCCTATCATAACAACCTGACTTTGGGAGAACTGACACAGAGTTCTCTGCTCTGTCCTTTCTGAGATCCCTGGCTAACATCCTATAGATTGTCCAGTAAGTGTATTTCATTCCTCTACTAATCTGGTGTCTATATTCTCTCTGGACCGCTCCTTCCTTCTACTTTCCCTGCAACAACCTTCCAACCCACTCTAAATATGTATATAAATAATCTACTGCTACAGACTGGAAATAAATGCAGCTACTCTGCTGACACTGACTTGTGACTTGGCTCTGGCTCAATCCCTTGGATACTGGCAAGAGTAACTAATTCATTTGCAGCATGTCAGCCAGTGGAAAGAAAGGGCCTAGAGAATAGACTGAAGCATGGAGAATAAAGGGTGTTCTTAAACATTGTTCCAGACACAGTGCTAAAAGATAAATTAAATTAAAGAAAATTGGTCCAGAGACTTAGGCATGATGATCAACCTGACTAAAGTCTCCATACCAAGATTCTTTAGTTACAAGAAACAGAAACCAATGTAAGCTACTTTCATCAACACAGGGAAACTTATAAGGAGTTAAAGGTGTGTCACAAAACCCAAGGTCAAAAATGTTATTGGAGGGGCAGCCCGGGTGGCTCAGCGCTTGAGCGTCTGCCTTCAGCCCAGGGCGTGACCCTGGAGACCTGGGATCGAGTCCCACGTCAGGCTCCCTACATGGAGCCTGCTTCTCCCTCTGCCTGTGACTCTGCCTCTCTCTCTCTGTGTCTCTCGTGAATAAATAAATAAAATCTTAAACGAAACAAACTCAAAGTGTTTTAAAAAAAAAAATGTTATTGGATTTCAGGAATGCACCAGAGCAGGCAACTGCAAAGTCTTCAGAAACTTAGACAATGGACAATACCATTTATCTTTCTCTTTATGATGTTTCTTTTTGCTTCTTTCTCTGATGAGCAGCTTTCTCAGCTCCACAGAAATCATGGAAAATATACCTTCCCCACAGAACCATGGCATTATTGTTTACTTTCTAAGGTTCACCCACAGGGGAAAAACAATCCATTTCCATTTCTCTTTCTTAGGCCAATCAACTTAGGCCTAGGATTGGAACATTTACAAATCACATTCATCACCAGGATCCCACCATTATAAGAAACTGGAAAATGAGGGGGCACAATTTAAGGAGTCATATGAACTGCACAGATACTCCAAAAGGGATTCACCACAATGGCCAAGCAGAGTTTTTTCTTAGTTTTATTATTTATTTATTTATTTATTTATTTATTTATTTATTTATTCATTCATTCATTCATTCATTCATTCATTCATTCATTCATGAGAGACACACAGACACAGGCAGAGGGAGAACAGGCTCCATGCAGGGAGCCCGACGCAGGGCTCGATCCAGGGTCTCCAGGATGACACCCTAGGCCGAAGGCGGCGCAAAACCGCTGAGCCACCCAGGCTGCCCCTTTTCTTAGTTTTTATTAAAATTCTAGTTAGTAAAAAAAAAAAATATTCCAGTTAGTTAACATACAGTGTAATATTAGTTTCAGGTGTATAATATAGTGATTCAACACTGCCATACAACACCTGGTGCTCATCACTACAAGTACATTCCTTAATCCCCATCACCTATTTCACCCACCCCCACCCCACCTACTTCCCCTCTGATAACATCAGTTTGTTTTCTATAGCTAACACCCTATTTCTTCGTTTGTGTCACTCTTTCTTTTTCCCCCCTTTGCTAGTTTGTTTTGTTTCTTTCTTAAATTTCACATATGAGTGAAATCATATGATATTTGCCTTTCTCTGACTTATTTTGCTTAGCATTATACTCTCTAGCTCCATCCATGTCACTGAAAATGCCAAGATTTCATTCTTTTTTATGGCCAAGTAACATTCAATTATATATATATATACACATACCACATCTTCTTTCATTCATCAGTCAATGGATACTTGGGCTGTTTCCATAATTCAACTATTGTAGATAATGCTGCTATAAACATCAAAGTATATGTATCCCTTTGAATTAGTATTTTTGTATTCTTTGGGTAAATACCTAGTAGTGCAACTTCTAGATCATAACATAGTTCTATTTTTAACATTTTGAGGAACCTCCATGCTGCTGTCCAGAGTGGCTGCACCCATTTGCATTCTCACTGACAGTGCATGAGAGTTCCACTTTCTCCACATCTTTGCCAGCACCTGTTTTTTTGTGTGTGTGTTGTTGACTTTAGCCTTTCTGATAGGTGTGAGGTGATATCTCATTGTAGTTTTTAATTGTATTTCCCTGGTGGTAAGTGATGTGAGCATCTTTTCATGTGTCTTGTCTGTTAGCCAACTGTATGTCTTCTTTGGAAAAATGTCTATACTTGATTTCTGCCCATTTTTAATTGTATTATTCATTTTTGGGTGTTGAGTTTTAAAAGTTCTTTATGGATTCTGGATAGTAACCCTTTATCAAATATGTTAGTTTCACATCTCTTCTCCCATTCCATGAGTTGTCCTTTACTTTTGTGGATTATTTCCTTTGCTGTGAAGATTTTTATATTGATATAGTCCCAGTAGTTTATTTTTGCTTTTATTTCCCTTGCCTCAGGAGACATATCTAGAAAAACTTTTCTATGTCAGATGTCAAAGAGGTTACTGTCTGTGTTCTCCTCTAGGATTTTAATAGCTTCCTGTCTCACATTTAGGTCTTTAATCCATTTTGAATTTTTTGTATGTATGGTGTAAGAAAGTGGTCCAGTTTCATTCTTTTCCCTGTGCTGTCCAGTTTTCCCAACACCATTTGTTGAAGAGATTTTCTTTTTCCCATTGGATATTCTTTCCTCCTTTGTCAAAGATTAGTTGACCATATAGTTCTGAGTCCATTTCTGGGTTTTCTATTCTGTTCCAATGGTGTATGTCTCTATTTGTGTGTCGGTACCATACCGTTCCGATCACCACAGCTTTGTAATATAACTTGAAGTCCAGAATTATGACACCTCAAACTTTGATTTTATTTTTCAAGATTGCTTTGGCTATTCAGAGTATTTTTTACTTCATACAAGTTTTAGAATTGTTTGTTCTAGCTCTGTGAAAAATGCTGTTGGCATTTTGATAGGGATTGCATTAAATGTGTACATTGTTTTGAGTGGTGTAGACATTTTAACAATATTCTTTCAATCCATGAGTATGGAATGTCTTTCCATTTCTTTGTGTCATATTCAATTTCTTTCATCAGTGCTTTCTACTTTTCTTTTTTTTAAATAAATTAATTTTTTATTGGTGTTCAATTTACCAACATACAGAATAACACCCAGTGCTCATCCCGTAAAGTGCCCCCCTCAGTGCCCGTCACCCATTCACCCCCACCCCCCGCACTTCTCCTCTTCTACCACCGCTAGTTCGTTTCCCTGAGATAGGAGTCTTTTTCTTCTCCCTTCCCTTATATTCCCTTTCACTATTATTTATATTCCACAAATGAATGAAAACATATAATGTTTGTCATTCTTCGATTGACTTACTTCACTCAGCATAACACCCTCAAGTTCCATCCACATTGAAGCAAATGGTGGGTATTTGTCATTTCTAATGGCTGAGTAATATTCCATTGTATACATAAACCACATCTTCTTTATCCATTCATCTTTTGATGGACACCGAGGCTCCTTCCACAGTTTGGCTATTGCGGACATTGCTGCTATAATCTTTGGGGTGCAGGTGTCCTGGCGTTTCATTGCGTCTGTATCTTTTTAAAAAATTTTTTAATTTTTATTTATTTATGATAGTCACATAGAATGAGAGAGAGAGAGGCAGAGACACAGGCAGAGGGAGAAGCAGGCTCCATGCACCGGGAGCCCAACGTGGGATTCGATCCCGGGTCTCCAGGATCAAGCCCTGGGCCAAAGGCAGGCGCCAAACCGCTGCGCCACCCAGGGATCCCCGCGTCTGTATCTTTGGGGTAAATCCCCAACAGTGCAATTGCTGGGTCGTAGGGCAGGTCTATTTTTAATTCTTTGAGGAACCTCCACACAGTTTTCCAGAGTGGCTGCACCAGTTCACATTCCCACCAACAGTGTAAGAGGGTTCCCTTTTCTCCGCATCCTCTCCAACAT
Source organism: Nyctereutes procyonoides (assembly GCF_905146905.1). Classification (NCBI taxonomy): domain Eukaryota; kingdom Metazoa; phylum Chordata; class Mammalia; order Carnivora; family Canidae; genus Nyctereutes; species Nyctereutes procyonoides. The sequence goes on along the minus strand of NW_026575125.1, from coordinate 56,556,574 downwards.
TTGTTGTTTCCTGCCTTGTTAATTTTCCCCATTCTCACTGGTGTGAGGTGGTATCTCATTATGGTTTTGATTTGTATTTACCTGATAGCAAGTGATGCAGAGCATTTTCTCATGTGCATGTTGGCCATGTCTATGTCTTCCTCTGTGAGATTTCTCTTCATGTCTTTTGCCCATTTCATGATTGGATTGTTTGTTTCTTTGCTGTTGAGTTTAATAAGTTCTTTATAGATCTTGGAAACTAGCCCTTTATCTGATACGTCATTTGCAAATATCTTCTCCCATTCTGTAGGTTGTCTTTTAGTTTTGTTGACTGTATACTTTGCTGTGCAAAAGCTTCTTATCTTGATGAAGTCCCAATAGTTAATTTTTGCTTTTGTTTCTTTTGCCTTCGTGGATGTATCTTGCAAGAAGTTACTGTGGCCAAGTTCAAAAAGGGTGTTGCCTGTGTTCTCCTCTAGGATTTTGATGGAATCTTGTCTCACATTTAGATCTTTCATCCATTTTGAGTTTATCTTTGTGTATGGTGCAAGAGAGTGGTCTAGTTTCATTCTTCTGCATGTGGATGTCCAATTTTCCCAGCACCATTTATTGAAGAGACTGTCTTTCTTCCAATGGATAGTCTTTCCTCCTTTATCGAATATTAGTTGACCATAAAGTTCAGGGTCCACTTCTGGGTTCTCTATTCTGTTCCATTGATCTATGTGTCTGTTTTTGTGCCAGTACCACACTGTCTTGATGACCACAGCTTTGTAGTACAACCTGAAATCTGGCATTGTGATGCCCCAGATATGGTTTTCTTTTTTAAAATTCCCCTGGCTATTCGGGGTCTTTTCTGATTCCACACAAATCTTAAAATAATTTGTTCTAACTCTCTGAAGAAAGTCCATGGTATTTTGATAGGGATTGCATTGAATGTGTAAATTGCCCTGGGTAACATTGACATTTTCACAATATTAATTCTGCATATCCATGAGCATGGAATCTTTTTCCATCTCTTCGTGTCTTCCTCAATTTCTTTCAGAAGTGTTCTATAGTTTTTAGGGTATATATCATTTACCTCTTTGGTTAGGTTTATTCCTAGGTATCGTATGCTTTTGGGTGCAATTGTAAATGGGATTGACTCCTGAATTTCTCTTTCTTCAGTCTCATTGTTAGTGTATAGAAATGCCATTGATTTCTGGGCATTGATTTTGTATCCTGCCACGCTACCAAATTGCTGTATGAGTTCTAGCAATCTTGGGGTGGAGGCTTTTGGGTTTTCTATGTAGAGTATCATGTCATCGGCGAAGAGGGAGAGTTTGACTTCTTCTTTGCCAATTTGAATGCCTTTAATGTCTTTTTGTTGTCTGATTGCTGAGGCTAGGACTTCCAGTACTATGTTGAATAGCAGTGGTGAGAGTGGACATCCCTGTCTTGTTCCTGATCATAGGGGAAAGGCTCCCAGTGCTTCCCCATTGAGAATGATATTTGCTGTGGGCTTTTCGTAGATGGCTTTTAAGATGTCGAGGAAAGTTCCCTCTATCCCTACACTCTGAAGAGTTTTGATCAGGAATGGATGCTGTATTTTGTCAAATGCTTTCTCTGCATCTAATGAGAGGATCATATGGTTCTTGGTTTTTCTCTTGCTGATATGATGAATCACATTGATTGTTTTACGAGTGTTGAACCAGCCTTGTGTCCCGGGGATAAATCCTACTTGGTCATGGTGAATAATTTTCTTAATGTATTGTTGGATCCTATTGACTAGTATCTTGTTGAGAATTTTTGCATCCATGTTCATCAGGGATATTGGTCTGTTATTCTCCTTTTTGGTGGGGTCTTTGTCTGGTTTTGGAATTAAGGTGATGCTGGCCTCATGGAACAAATTTGGAAGTACTCCATCTCTTTCTATCTTTACAAACAGCTTTAGTAGAATAGGTATGATTTCTTCTTTAAACGTTTGATAGAATTCCCCTGGGAAGCCATCTGGCCCTGGACTCTTGTGTCTTGGGAGGTTTTGGATGACTGCTTCAATTTCCTCCCTGGTTATTGGCCTGTTCAGGTTTTCTATTTCTTCCTGTTCCAGTTTTGGTAGTTTGTGGCTTTCCAGGAATGCATCCATTTCTTCTAGATTGCCTAATTTATTGGCGTATAGCTGTTCATAATATGTTTTTAAAATCGTTTGTATTTCCTTGGTGTTGGTAGTGATCTCTCCTTTCTCATTCATGATTTTATTAATTTGAGTCTTCTCTCTCTTCTTTTTAATAAGGTTGGCTAATGGTTTATCTATCTTATTAATTCTTTCAAAGAACCAACTCCTGGTTCTGTTGATCTGTTCCACAGTTCTTCTGGTCTCGATTTCGTTGAGTTCTGCTCGAATTTTAATTAACTCTCTTCTTCTGCTGGGTGTAGGATCCATTTGCTGTTTTTTCTCTAGCTCCTTTATGTGTAAGGTTAGCTTTTGTATTTGAGTTCTTTCCAGTTTTTGAATGGATGCTTGTATTGCGATGTATTTCCCCCTTAGGACTGCTTTTGCTGCATCCCAAAGATTTTGAATGGTTGTATCTTCATTCTCATTAGTTTCCATGGATCTTTTTAATTCTTCCTTAATTTCCTGGTTGACCCTTTCATCTTTTAGCAGGATGGTCCTTAACCGTACCTCCAACCCTAGTCTACGTTTGAGGTCCTTCCAAACTTCTTGTTGTGATTGAGTTCTAATTTCAAGGCGTTATGGTCTGAGAATATGCAGGGGACGATCCCAATCTTTTGGTATCGGTTCAGACCCGATTTGTGACCCAGTATGTGGTCTATTCTGGAGAAAGTTCCATGTGCACTTGAGAAGAATGTGTATTCAGTTGAGTTTGGATGTAAAGTTCTGTAGATATCTGTGAAATCCATCTGGTCCAGTGTATCATTTAAAGCTCTCGTTTCTTTGGAGATGTTGTGCTTAGAAGACCTATCGAGGGTAGAAAGAGCTAGATTGAAGTCACCAAGTATAAGTGTATTAATGTATAAGTATTTCTTCACTTTGGTTATTAATTGGTTTAAATATTTGGCAGCTCCCACATTCGGGGCATATATATTGAGGATTGTTAAGTCCTCTTGTTGGATAGATCCTTTAAGTATGATATAGTGTCCCTCTTCGTCTCTCACTACAGTCTTCGGGGTAAATTTTAGTTTATCTGATATAAGGATGGCTACCCCTGCTTTCTTTTGAGGACCATTTGAATGGTAAATGGTTCTCCAACCTTTTATTTTCAGGTTGTAGGTGTCCTTCTGTCTAAAATGAGTCTCTTGTAGACAGCAAATAGATGGGTCCTGCTTTTTTATCCAGTCTGAAACCCTGCGCCTTTTGATGGGGTCATTAAGCCCGTTCACGTTCAGAGTTACTATTGAGAGATATGAGTTTAGTGTCATCATGATATCTATTCAGTCCTTGTTTTTGTGGATTGTTCCACTGAACTTCTTCTTAAAGGGGAATTTTAAGAGTCCCCCTTAAAATTTCTTGCAGAGCTGGTTTGGAGGTCACATATTCTTTCAGTTCCTGCCTGTCTTGGAAGCTCTTTATCTCTCCTTCCATTATGAATGAGAGCCTTGCTGGATAAAGTATTCTTGGTTGCATGTTCTTCTCATTTAGGACCCTGAATATATCCTGCCAGCCCTTTCTGGCCTGCCAGGTCTCTGTGGAGAGGTCTGCTGTTACCCTAATATTCCTCCCCATGAAAGTCAGGGACTTCTTGTCTCTTGCTGCTTTAAGGATCTTCTCTTTATCTTTGGAATTTGCAAGCTTCACTATTAAATGTCGAGGTGTTGAACGGTTTTTATTGATTTTAGGGGGGGATCTCTCTATTTCCTGGATCTGAATGCCTGTTTCCCTTCCCAGATTAGGAAAGTTTTCAGCTAGGATTTGTTCAAATACATATTCTGGCCCTCTGGCCCTTTCGGCGCCCTCGGGAACCCCAATTAAACGTAGGTTTTTCTTCCTTCAGGCTGTCGTTTATTTCCCTTAATCTGTCTTCATGGTCTTTTAATTGTCTGTCTCTTTTTTCCTCGGTTTCCCTCTTTGCCATCAACTTGTCTTCTATGTCACTCACTCGTTCTTCCACCTCGTTAACCCTCGTCGTTAGGACTTCTAGTTTGGATTGCATCTCATTCAATTGATTTTTAATTTCTGCCTGATTGGATCTAAATTCTGCAGTCATGAAGTCTCGTGAGTCCTTTATGCTTTTTTCTAGAGCCACCAGTAGCTGTATAATAGTGCTTCTGAATTGGCTTTCTGACATTGAATTGTAATCCAGATTTTGTAACTCTGTGGGAGAGAGTAGTGTTTCTGATTCTTTCTTTTGAGGTGAGGTTTTCCTTCTAGTCATTTTGCTCAGTGCAGAGTGGCCAAAAACAAGTTGTATTGGGAAAAGGAGCAAAAGAGAGAGAGAAAGAAAGAGAAAAGAAAAAGAGAAAAAAGAAAAAAGAGAAGAAAAAGAGAAAGAAAGGGAAAAAAAGGGGTGCGGGAAGCAATCAGAAATCAAAAAGAATAAATAAAAAAAAACAAAAACAAAAACCACGGGGGAGTATCTTCTGTTTCTGTATACTTTAATCCCTTGACTTCCCCTGGAACTGGTCCGTCTAGCTGGTCTTCTGGGGGAGGGGCCTGTTGTGCTGATTTTCAGGTGTTAGCACTTGGGGGAGCTGCTCTGCCCCTGCCTGGTGCAGGGCTCAGTGGGGGTTGTTTACCCCGTGAGGCCCCAGGAGGAACAACCCCAGTGGCTGCGGCAGCTCTGGAGCCTGGATTCAGCTCCCGCAGAAACTATGGAGTTCTCTGTCTGCAGGGCCTGGAGGCTCCGGGGCGGGGCCGCTGATATGCTCAGCTCGGGGCAGGAGCGTCCTTGCTGTCCTGGGCCCTCCCGGCCTCTGCCTGTCCTGGGGGAGGCCGGATCCTGGGCTGTGTCCAGGCGCCCTGTGCTCCCGGGCCTGCGCTGTTGGATTCGCGCTCCCGGCCGCGCAGCCCCTCCGTGGAGCCGCCACCCAAGCCCCTCTGAGCTGCTCCTGGAGCCGTGCAGCCCCCTCCGCACGGAGCCTCTTCCTCTGCTGGAGCCGCCACCGCCGAGCTGCACCCGGGCTGCGCAGCCCCTCCGTGCATAGCTGCCGCCCCAGCCCCTCCGAGCTGCTCCGGGTCAATGTGTGCGTGCTGCAGCCCTGAGGGAGCTCAGGGCACTCTCCTGGGCGCGCAGGTGTCTGTTAGTGTCCCAGGGAGCCTGAGGGCATCCCCGCCCTCCTGGGGTCCTGCTCTAACCCTGCGGGCGCCTTTCCACCCGGGAAGGTTGGTGAAGCTCCTATCTTCTCCGGGACGGGGCTCTCCTGTCCTGGGGACACTCGCCCCGGCCTCAGCCGGCTCCTCGCGGAGCCCCTCCCCCTTGGATGCCTTTTGTTTCTTTATTTCTTTTTTCCCCGTCTTCCTACCTTGATAGAAGCACGAACTCTTCTCACTGTAGCATTCCAGCTGGTCTCTCTTTACATCTCAGGCCGAATTCGTAGATTTTCAGGATGATTTGAAGGTTATCTAGGTAATTTGGTGGGGACAGGTGATTTGGGGACCCTACTCTTCCGCCATCTTGCCCCTCCTCCATCACTTTCTAGTTTTCATGGTACAGGTCTTTTACCACTTTGATGAGATTTATTCCTAGTATGGTCAAGCAGTTTTATTTCAGAACCAGAGGGTATACATCGGAGAACAAGCCCCAAAGTGTTCTCTTTCCTTAGAAATTTCTGTCAGTTTTCAGTCCCCCAAGAGTGAAAAAGTTCTAAACACAAGCAGAAGTTAAAATAGTGAGATAAAGTGACAAGTAGCCTGCTTAGTGCATTGAGTTGAATCAAAATGTGACTGGGCCTATCACATAGAAATAAGTTTTAAAAATATTAGCTAGTATTGTAATCAGAAGAGGCTGGATGCAGTGGGACTCTAAGCAAAAGAGAGACTAATCTTTACAGATAGTTCCTTCAAAGCCACAAAGCAACCACTCCATAGTGGAATATACCTCAATAGGAACCAAGATTTAGGGCTGCCACATACAATACTCTCCTCCCTTCATAGAGCTAATCAACACCAACAAATTCTTGGGTTTGGGTCCCACTTTTTTTTAAAGGTACTATGTAAATTTCCCTTTTATTATGGCAACACAACAATTAACTCATTTTTGTTACAGTTGAACCCAAGACAGCCTCCTCCACCCCAATGAATCCCATTCTGAAGTGATTTCTACCCCACAATAAGTCTAATTGAACTTATACGGCCCCTGGTATCCTTGATTATGTTTAGAAGACATGTAGTATACTTTATGGAAATGTGGGAAACACTCAAGTAACAATATCATAAGCACATACTCTCTCCAGGTTGTCTACTTTTTGCCAATCTCCCTCACCTGTTAATATGGTTTTTTTTTAGTTTAGCACCATTTATTAAGTGATCTCTGCTCTCGTAGCTGCTGCTTGTCAGCCTGTTCTTTTTTTAAAAAATGATTTTTTTAATGTTTTTTTAATTTTTATTTATTTATGATAGTCAGAGAGAGAGAGAGAGAGAGAGAGGAGAGAGGCAGAGACACAGGCAGAGGGAGAAGCAGGCTCCATGCACCGGGAGCCCGACGTGGGATTTGATCCCGGGTCTCCAGGATCGCACCCCGGGCCAAAGGCAGGCGCCAAACCGCTACGCCACCCAGGGATCCCTTGTCAACCTCTTCTTAAAACATAAAACACAGGATGCCTGGATGGTGCAGTTGGTTAAGCACTCAACTCTTGGTTTTGATTCAGGTTGTGATCTCAGGGTCATGAGATCAAGCCCTGCATTGGACTCCATGCTCAGCACTAAGTCTGCTCTCATTCTCTCTCTGCCCCTCATTCCTGTGCCTTTTCTTTCTCTCTCTCTCTAAAATAAATAAATATATTTTTAAAAAAAACATAAAATTCTTTTCCAATTCTTCTTGTCTAGGACAGGAGGATCTTCCAGATAGCATGCCAAAAGAACAAGAGACTCTGATTATACCAGTTAAAATGATGGTGCCATACAGAGAGGGAGAAGGTCATGGCACATTCAACTGCAGCTTCCAGAGGTTTTGAAAAAGGAGCCTTTGAGGGCCCACACTACCTGGCATTTTGATGTTGCCACTATGGGTTTTGTACTCCATAAGGTTTTGGCAGGTAGGTTAAGCACTCACGAAAGCATATTCTGGATTTGGGCTATGGTTGTTTGGTCACTGACAGTCTTATTCCATATTTAAATAATGTCCTCCTGAAGCTGGACAGAGACTACAGCCCCACAGATCTCCTCCCCAACTGTGAACTGTTCCTCCAACATGGCCAGGATAAGACTCCCAGCAATGAGATGCCAAGCTGAATGATTCACTTGCCACCATTTTTATTTGCATCATTGTCCTACATGGGCTTAATTCCTTCCTTGTAGATATGGAAGTCACTGTGGCCTGTCAAGTCCCCAGGACCTGCCATGTGGCCATAAACTCCTCCAGAACTGTTCCACAGAGGCAAAGGTTCCAATCTGTTTGGTATTCTGTTCATAGCTCTGTGAGCTGGTGGGACAGCCAGGGGTTCTTCTCAAGTATCAGAAAGTATAGTTGTACTGCAGGAGATGCTCGTACAGGAGCATCAGCCTTTCTCTTGCTGCTGCCTTAACTCTTGTCTCATTCCATTTTTTCCTTCTCACCTTCTTTCTGTGCTTTCTTCATTCTGATCATGGTCCCCACTATCATCATCTTTCAATGCACTGAACTTGTTCATCCTCTCACTGCTGCCATCACCACTGCTTCATGGAGTGACTTCCATTCTGCTGGCCCTCTCCTGTCAATTCTTGAAAATTTCAATTTGAGAGGCATTTTCTGACATTTTCTGACTCCAAATACTCCCTTTTGGGGGCATGTGACCTCCTCTGGGTTTTGGGGTCACATCATATACACATGTTGGATATAAGAATATGAATAATGAGGTGAATCCATCTACTATTCCACCCAATAAATCTAAATCTTGGTGTGAATGAGAGATGGGAGACTTGAATCAGCTCTTCACTTAGATGATCAGTTTCTGTGTGCTTCTCACAGTGTAAGTATGCCACCACCTTGAATGTGTTCTAGTGTTTAAACATGTATTTTTCATTCAACAGGGACCCTAAACATAAGCCAGCTATTTTTTTAAAGATTTATTTATTTATTTATTTATGATGGAGAGAGAGAGAGAGAGAGAGAGAGAGAGAGAGAGAGAGAGGCAGAGACACAGGAGGAGGGAGAAGCAGGCTCCATGCCAGGAGCCCGACGTGGGACTTGATCCCGGGACTCCAAGATCGCACCCTGGGCCAAAGGCAGGTGCTAAACCACTGAGCCACCCAGGGATCCCCCTAATCCAGCTATTTAATCTGGTGCTCAATTGAAGAAACAAGGATCTATTCCACTGCTGGCCTTATTGATAGACATTATGTAGATCTTTCACATGGAGCTCTCACAAATGACTTTCAAGGATAATTTTGGCTACATGTACTTTTCCCTTAAATATTTAATCCCCTTTAAAATCTTGGTATAAAAGGCAATTTCACTGCACTAACTATAGTTTACTCGTTGAGAAAAGTGTTTTTTCCCCCACCAAAGTGTGTGTTTTAGAAAAGCAGAAAAGCCACTAAAGAGAAAGTATTTCATAGAAAAAGGAAAAGGCTTGGTAATGGACACCAATCCTCTGAGCACTTGGCCAGTGGTAGTGAAATTCCATAGTTGGTGCTTGGAGACAAGGATTGGAGATAGACATTGTATCCTCACATCCCACCTTGCAACCCAGGATTTTTTTTCTACTAGTAGAACAAAGGTGTATGGGAAAATCATGAATGCGGTAGTATATTTTCAAATCAAAACCCAGGAAAAATGTATGGATAAGAAGTGTATGGGATGAGGAATGGGGAATAAGATAAAGAAGTTATGTTCAAAAAACATTGATTGGGAGGTAATAAGATCCTGAACATTGGAGTGGGGACTTATGGGGAAATTCCAATGAAGCTGGAGATATCATACCCCTAAGTTCTATTGAGTTTTCTTTGCCAGGCTTTCCACTCCTGCCTGAGTAGGTTAGATATGCTTTGCCCAAAATATCTGTAATGGCCTCTCTTATGGTAGTTTCCTTGTAAAGCACTGCTGACTCTCCTCAGGATCTACCCTGCAACCTACTTTGCTCCTAGATAAATGCTGGGGCTCAAGTCCCAGCAAACCTTGAAGGGTAATCCGCTAGAAGATGTGCTACACACCAAAACATGTGCATGATTTTTCCAATTTAAACAGATGGAAATATGGAGAATATGTGTGGGAATGAAGTGAATAATGGTGGAAGGAATATGAAGCTGAATGAGGCTAAATTGACTGATATGAGCCCACACTAAGCAAAGATTATGGATTCAATGATTTAGTTCAAGTTGTTAGAAAGGACTCTAACAGTGTGGTTGGTTGGGTAGCTGAAAATGGACCCAAAAGTAACCTATACTAAGTGAAGTTGAAATACCAGAACTGTCCTGTTATACTATAAAAATAGTGATTCAAAGGCTTAAGAAGATTGGAATGTTAGAGTGGATTTATCATTTAATATCTGCTCACTTTTTCCCCATTCTCACCAGTGTGAGGTGGTATCTCATTGTGGTTTTGATTTGTATTTCCCTGATGGCAAGTGATGCAGAGCATTTTCTCATGTGCATGTTGGCCGTGTCTATGTCTTCCTCTGTGAGATTTCTCTTCATGTCTTTTGCCCATTTCATGATTGGATTGTTTGTTTCTTTGCTGTTGAGTTTAATAAGTTCTTTAGAGATCTTGGAAACTAGCCCTTTATCTGATACGTCATTTGCAAATATCTTCTCCCATTCTGTAGGTTGTCTTTTAGTTTTGTTGACTGTATCCTTTGCTGTGCAAAAGCTTCTTATCTTGATGAAGTCCCAATAGTTCATTTTTGCTTTTGTTTCTTTTGCCTTCGTGGATGTATCTTGCAAGAAGTTGCTGTGGCCAAGTTCAAAAAGGGTGTTGCCTGTGTTCTCCTCTAGGATTTTGATGGAATCTTGTCTCACATTTATATCTTTCATCCATTTTGAGTTTATCTTTGTGTATGGTGCAAGAGAGTGGTCTAGTTTCATTCTTCTGCATGTGGATGTCCAATTTTCCCAGCACCATTTATTGAAGAGACTGTCTTTTTTTCCAATGGATAGTCTTTCCTCCTTTATCGAATATTATTTGACCATATAGTTCAGGGTCCACTTCTGGCAGGAAACCACAAATGTTGGAGAGGATGCGGAGAAAAGGGAACCCTCTTACACTGTTGGTGGGAATGTGAACTGGTGCAGCCACTCTGGAAAACTGTGTGGAGGTTCCTCAAAGAGGTAAAAATAGACCTGCCCTACGACCCAGCAATTGCACTGTTGGGGATTTACCCCAAAGATACAGACGCAATGAAACGCCAGGACACCTGCACCCCAATGTTTATAGCAGCCATGTCCACAATAGCCAAACTGTGGAAGGAGCCTCGGTGTCCATCGAAAGATGAATGGATAAAGAAGATGTGGTTTATGTATACAATGGAATATTACTCAGCCATTAAAAATGACAAATACCCACCATTTGCTTCAATGTGGATGGAACTGGAGGGTATTATGCTGAGTGAAGTAAGTCAATTGAAGAAGGACAAACATTATGTGTTTTCATTCATTTGGGGAATATGAATAATAGTGAAAGGGAATATAAGGGAAGGGAGAAGAAATGTGTGGGAAATATCAGAAAGGGAGACAGAGGGATCTCTGGGTGGCGCAGCGGTTTGGCGCCTGCCTTTGGCCCAGGGCGCGATCCTGGAGACCCGGGATCGAATCCCACATCGGGCTCCCAGTGCATGGAGCCTGCTTCTCTCTCTGCCTCTCTCTCTCTCTCTCTCTCTCTCTCTCTCTCTCTCTGTGTGTGGTGTGTGTGTGTGACTATCATAAATAAAAAAATAAAAAATTAAAAAAAAAGGAAGGGAGACAGAACATAAAGACTCCTAACTCTGGGAAACGAACTAGGGGTGGTGGAAGGGGAGGAGGGCGGGGGGTGGGGGTGAATGGGTGACAGGCACTGAGGGGGGCACTTGACGGGATGAGCACTGGGTGTTATTCTGTATGTTGGTAAATTGAACACAAATAAATAATAAATTTATTTAAAAAAATCTAAACAGGCACATGAAACTGAAGACAAAAAAAAATCTGCTCACTTACCCTGGAGGATCTACTTTTCACCATGATTGTGAAAAATAAATTTGTGAGGGTAATCCAAGCATCCTTGAAGAACTTTATGGTTAATCTTCTCTTGTAGGTCAAGAATTACAGTGTGAACTGCTGCAACTGAACTGGAATATTTCAATACAATGAGGATAATTGGATCCCAGAATTGTAGGAGCCAAATAGTGAAACTTAATCACCAAAACAAGGTGAGTTTGGTTGCCGTAATAGACAATAGAGTCAAAGCAGTAATCAGAATAGGCTAACTTGTAGAGATCTTTGGGATTTTTTAGTTGATTATCACATCCCTGGAGAAGAAATAGATGGGCAATCTACTAAATTCTTACTTGATCTGTCTAAGTAGGAAAGTTCTCATTTGAATGAACAATGTCTAACTTGAGTCACCAAAACAGAGACTCAGTGGGTTTTCAAACCCATGCTATGGTTATTTCTCTATTCCCAAATGCGTAATTGAAATAAAAATGCTCAAAAAATACACAGCAACTGGATGAATCCACGTATTGGTTCTGTGATTGTGGATTGAGTGCTATTAGGCTATGAAAGGCCAAGTGGAAGCCACTAGAACTGCCTCTACCTGGAAAAATAGTAAACCAACAGCAATACCACATTCCTGGAGAGGTGGGAAAAATTAGTACCATCATCAAAGGACTTCAGAGATTCAGGGGTGGTGATTCCCAGCACTTCCTCATTCAGTGTACCTACTTGGCCTGTGCAGAAAACAGATGGAACTTGGAAAATGACAGATAATTATTGTTAAATTAGCCAGATGATGATTCCAATTGCACCTACTGTTCCAGATGTGGTTTTGTTGCTCAACCAATTAACACATCCTCTGGTACCTGGTATACAGCTATTGATCTGGCAAATGCCTTCTTCTTGATAGCTGTTAGCAAATAAGCCAGAAGCAGTTTGCTTTTCACTGACAAGGACAACAATGCAGATTCACTGTCTTTATGTCAGAAGCATATTAATTCTCCAGCCCTAAGTCATAATTTAGTCTGTAGTGACCTTGATCGCCTTTCCTTTTCACGAGACATCACACTAGTTCATTACATTGATGACATTATACTGATTGGATCTGGTGAGCAAGAAGTAGCAACTACTTTATTTTTTTATTATTATTTTTTTAAGATTTTATTTATTTATTCATGAGAGAGAGAGAGAGAGGCAGAGACACAGGCAGAGGGAGAAGCAGGCTCCATGCAGGGAGCCTGATGTGGGACTCGATCCTGGGTCTCCAGGATCATGCCCTGGGCCCAAGGCAGGCGCTAAACCGCTGAGCCATCCAGAGATTCCCTATTACTTTTTTTTAGCAGCTACTTTAGACATATTTGTAAGACACATCAGAGAGTGGGAAATGAATCTGATAAAAATTCAGGGGACTGGCACCTCAGTAAAATGTTTAGGTATTTAGTGACATGGAGTATATTGAGAAATCATTTCTGACGCAAAGGTAAGTCATGTATCTGGCCCCTACTGCATCCAAAAAAGAGGAACAATGTCTAATGGGCCTCTCTAGAATTGAAACAACATATTTCTCACTTGAGTGTGCTACTCTGACCCACTTACTAAATAATCTGAAAAGCTGCTAGCTTTGAGTGGGGTCTAGAAAAAGAGAAGGCTCTAAAACAGATTCAAGCTGTCATGAAACCTGCTTTGTTACTTGAGTCATATAATCCAACTAATCTGTTGGTGCTTGAAGTGTCAGTGGCGGGTAGAGATGCTGTTTTAAGACTTTGGGAGGCCCCTAGAGCTGAATAGCATCGCTGTGAATACTTCTCTTTTGAGAAACAGATTTCGGCTTCCCATTGGGCCTTAGTAGAGACAGAATACTTAACCACAAGCCACCAAGTAACCATGCAACCTAAGCTGCCCATCATGAACTGCCCCACCAAGCCATAAATTTGGCCATGTTCAGGAGCATTCCATTATCAAAAAGAAGTGGTATATACAAGATTGGGATCAAGCATACCCTGAAGGCACAAGTAAGTTACATGAAAATGTAGCCCAAATGCCACAAATCCATATATTCATGGGCCATGAACAATGGTTTATTACATGGTCAAAGACTTGGTAGATGGGGATCCCTGGGTGGCTCGGGATTGAGTCCTGCGTCAGGCTCCCTGCATGGAGTCTGCTTCTCCCTCTGCCTGTGTCTCTGCCTCTCTCTCTCTCTCTCTCTCTCTCTCTGAATGAATAAACAAAATATTAAAAAAAAGAAAAGTCTTTAAAAAAAAGACTTGGCAGAAATATGATTGGAAAATTGGTGACAAGGAGTCTGACAAACTGTTAGGTGGATAGAATTCCCTGATGTGGGCAAAGAATGTAAGCTATTATGCCCCATATAATGCAAATCAAAAGGTAACCTCAGCAGAGGAAGATTTAATAATCAAATAGATAAAAATGGCCCTTTTAGTGAATATCTCTTAGAGCATTTCTAATAATACCACGTTCTATGGTTAAAGTCAATGGAAATTACAGCAAGCTATTCAGGCAGGACTACTAATGGTGCAGACCCTTCAGGAATAAATTTTTAGACATCTCACCAGGCAATGAATTACAATCAACAAAAGGAAAAGGGAATATGAAATGGGTAGTAGAAAAAGATATTTAGAAATACCAGCTATGATCATGTGACCAGTCACAAAAATGAGGAGTACGGTAGTTATGAGCATTTTTTCCTTGATAACCTACAGGTTAGCTGTACTATCAGGCTTCTTATTATCATCTCTATCTGTTGTAAGAGGACCTGTTGTGTTTTTAAAGGAGCATCCAGAGGAGTAACATTGGGTGGCAATTTCCCTCAAATATTTCCCAAGTCTTTATTGATGATGGTTTTAGTGGGTATGAAAATTTTTTCTAACTATAAACAAGTAGTTATCAATTTGGGTAAAGAAACTCCCATGCATGAGAGGTTAGATTCCTCTATGAGATCAAATATGTTTTTTTTATAAAAATTGCTTTAACATTCAACAGCTATGATTGTTTACTGTGAGCAGTCAGTATTACAATGGTAGAACCCACTTCCATTGAATATTATATAAAACTTGCATTTAGCATTGTAAGAGGTTTGGTTAGAGAATAATTTCCAAACTGGTTGTATTCTCTGATTTTTTAGACATATCTTAGCATAAGAAATATGTAGTATACATTGCCTTCCATATATATATATATATATATATATATATATATATATATATATATTAGCAGGTCCAGGGAAGGTGTATTAGGGTTCTACAGAGAAACAGAAACAGGGTGTGTGTGTGTGTGTGTGTGTGTGTGTGTGTGTGGTGTGGAAAGAAAGAGAGAGATTTATTTTAAAGATTTGGTTAAGGGTGATATGCTGTATGTTGACAAATTGAACTCCAATTTAACCCCCCCCCCAAAAAATAAAATAAACCTCCCAAATATAAAAAATATATAAATAAATAAAGATTTGGTTAAGGGGCACCTTGGTGGCTCAGTCAGTTGAGTTTCCAACTCTTGATTTCAGCTCAGGTCATGTTCTCAGGGTCATGGGATTGAGCCCTGCCTCAAGCTCCACACTCAGCATGGAGTCTGCCTGTCCATCTCCCTCTGCTCCTCTCTGCACTCTCTCATTCACTCTCTTTCTCTCTCTCTTGCTCAGAAGAGGTTGATCTTTGTTGTATTAAGGCTTTCAACTAATTGGTTGTGGCCCATCCACATTATGAAGGGTAATCTGGACCTAGGCAAATGGTGGAAGAATAGGGGTCCTCAATTCATCTGGTCCCACAAACTTACCTAGATAACTTTCAAAACATCCTGAACACCTATGAATTCAACCTGAGATGTAAAGAGAGAACAGCTGGAATGCTACAGAGAGAAAAATGGAGGCTAGTCTACTTTACTTAAACTCTAATTACTTAAACAAAGTAATTATGTTTGAGCAAATATCTGGGTGCCGCGATCTAGACAAGCTGACACATTAAATTAACCACCACAAAGAAGGTTCCTGTTTTTTAAAAAAGATTTTTATTTATCTATTCATGAGAGATACAGAATGAGAGAGGCAGAGACATAGGCAGCCGCAGACCCCATGCAGGGAGCCTGATGTGGGACTCTATCCTGGAACTCCAGGATCACACCCTGAGCTGATGAAGGCAGATGCACTTAACCACTGAGCCACCCAGGCATCCCAAGAAGATTCTTCATAAGGTGCCAATTTCTTTCCACCTCAATAAGTGGGGCTTTTATTGGAGAAGGAGAGAGATGATTATAATTAATTTCAAAAAGAAGTCAATAGTTGTAAGGGTATATACTGTTAGCAGAGTTTATATTTTATATTTAGTTTATATTTATCATATAAATATAAATATTTATAGCGAAAACTATAATTTATGCAATCCTGTAGGATTTGTTGGTATTGGTTCTGGATTACAACATTTTTTATTTAATTGCACAATTATGAACATTCTAGTGGTAATATTGGATGCATACTATATCTAGAAATTCATTAAATGACACTTGATAGGTGGTGGCATGTTGCTCTATTTATTTGGTGGCATAGTTAATAATAGTAGATTTCATTTGATTTGAACTAAAAACTGGCTCATAGAGCTTAGAAGGCACCTATGAGTCACCAGCAACATTATAGAGTCTGGCTTAGCTGAGAGGATTGGTGCCAGCAGGAATAGAGATAGGAAATAATGTAGTAGTCTCAGTGTTGGTGTTTGTGGTCATGTTAGTAAGTTTAATCAATCTGAATAACCAACAAATTGGTTATCATTGTCCTCAATCTGACCAGTGTTGCATGTCTTCCTGTGGTATGCAGGTGGCATGGATGCCAGTGGGTGTATAGGAACACTGGTGAATGTTGTGACTTCTCAAGTAAGAAAAGGGCACAGCAACAGAGTAGGGGTTAAAGTCAGAGGCCATTCATAGCCAGGAGTAATGGATCTAATTATCACTGTATATCACCCAGAGCAATTAGTTCCACCTTCTGGGAGTCAGAAGCAGTTCCAGATTTGTTCCACAGTGCCTTTAGAAGAGCAAAATATGTGGGTGGCAGATTAGCATGCCTCTCTCTCTCCAGATACTAGTACATGGTTTGTTCCACTTATACTGGATGATGAGCAGACATAGGCTGAGGATGATTCCAGAGTCAGTAGTAAGGGAGAGATTGAAGGAGAGACAGCTAGGCTTTGAATTTTTGATAAGGCAGGAAGGAAAGGTTAAAGTATCAGGTGGGTGCTATTTTGCTGTAGGCAATAATGTCAGGCTTACCACATCTATGAAAATGGATAATTGTGTTGCATCCAGTGTGGTTATATAAAACAGCAGAGGTTACAGCATCTCTGTTGGTGGTCTCCTTATTTGTGGTGAATTTAAATATGGCATAGTTATGCCATGTGGGGGTGGGTTTAATGTAATCAGGACTATGAGCAGTATTTTGACCACTTAGAGGACCATTGTCCTCCAGGTTCTCTCGATGGTCCTTGTTTTAAAAGCCCATTATGGGAGCACCTGGGTGGCTCAGTTAAGCACCTGCCTTCAGTTCAGGTTATGATCCTGGGGTCCTGGGATCAAGCCCCATGTTGGGCTTCCTGCTCAGTGGGAGTCTGCTTCTCCCTCTCCTTCCACCCCTACCCCCCACTCATATTCTCTCTCTCAACTGAATAAATAAAATATTTTAAAAATCATAAAATAAAAGCCCATTATGTTTTTCTATGATATCTGCTGCCATAGGATCATAGAGTAGGTAAAAAACCCAAGCAATGTTATTTTGTAATGGCCATTGTTGCATTCCCTTTGCAGTGAAGTGAAAGTGTTGACCTGACTGTGTAACTTTGTAGCACTCCCAAAGTTTCATTAACCTCTCAAAAACACTAGAAAAGGTTAGTGCCTTACATTAGTTAGCCAATAAAAGACCTGTGTGGATATCTGCCATTGTTAAGGCATATTTGATGACTCCTGCTGCTTCAGAGAAAGGTCCAATGAAGTCAATTTGTTAGTTCTCATGTGGCCCTTCTCCTCTGTAAATTGTCCCAGTGTCTAGATTTTTGGCATCTGGTATAGTCCCTAATGGCTCTGTGTAAATGTTTCTCTACTGGATCAATTGATCTATTAACAATCCATTTTCATAACACCATGATACCCAAATCCACTGACCTCTTGGGTGCACACCAATAGAAGGAGTAAGGTGGCTAATCTCAGAGTTCTGGAAATTGTCCATCCTTCAAGAAGCTTATCTATTTTAGAGGGCTGATTAGTTCATTAGTTTGGGTATTGTACCACTCCCGTGTCTTGTTTGGCATGAGCCAAGATATGTTTCACCAATATGGGCAGAAAAATTGCCAATGTGGCAATTTTTTTCCATATCTCTTTATCCCAAGTGAATCAACCTTGTATTTTCCAGCCATGATTTTGCTAAAGTCCAGATCAAGTACTTCACCCATTAGCCATCAACCAGGAGTCTGTGAAACTAGAACCTTAAGAAAATGTTTGCCAAGAGCATGCTTTATCTTTTTTAAAGATTTTACTTATTTATTCATGGGAGACAGAGAGAAAGAGAGGCAGAGAAGCAGGCTCCATGCAAGGAGCCCGAGGTGGGACTCGATCCCTAGTCTCCAGGATCACGCCCTGGGCTGAAGGCGGTGCTAAACCGCTGAGCCACCTGGGCTGCCAGAGCATGCTTTATTAATAGAAGTATTGTGTGCAGCTCAGCCCTTTACCCTCCTTATGGAAATTGGAGTGTTTGAACAGGGGTAATGGGCTGTGGCTATCCATTGTCTTGCTGCCTTATACCCCATGCTCACTTCAGTGGTAAAGATTGACCGTTGTTTTTTCTCATTTTCAGAGTGTTGGCTGTTCTCCTTCCAGTCCCCTTAAGAAAGAAGCAGAGGCATTTGTGGGGGCTTTGGCAAGTTAACCTCAGTGGCAGGGTATATGTTAATTCCTCATAGAGTTGTGGCACTCCAGCATCTCGATCATTTAGATGCCATTTCCATTGCAATAAGGAAGCCTCATTAAATTTTACAGGGAGCTTTTTCCATTGATTAGGGCATAATAGGCATTTATATCCATCTAATAATTGGCTCTCCTCCAGTAAGGGCTTCAGTTTTATAAGTGCCTAGTATATTACTAGGGGGTGCCTCTCTACTGGTAAATACTTTTGGGATAAGTCTGGGAGCTGCTTACACCAAAAGTCTAAGCATAGCCATTTAATTGTTCATTTGATCCAGAGGCTCCAGGAAGCAAATTTTCAGTGGCCAAAACTTCCCATTAAGTCCTGTCCTCAAAGATTTAGTAGAACTGCCAAAGTAATAGCCTCCTTATTTTATCTAGTACCAGTTGTTGCTCAAGTCTCCATTGAAAGTTGAAAAACAGGGATCCCTGGGTGGCGCAGCGGTTTGGCGCCTGCCTTTGGCCCAGGGCGCGATCCTGGAGACCCGGGATCGAATCCCACATCGGGCTCCCGGTGCATGGAGCCTGCTTCTCCCTCTGCCTGTGTCTCTGCCTCTCTCTCTCTCTCTGTGACTATCGTAAATAAATAAATTAATAAAAAACCTTAAAAAAAAAAGAAAGTTGAAAAACATAGTAAGAAGGACCAGCATTGGAGATGAAGAATGTGTTGGCACCAAAATCCAAACATTCTTACCAAATGTTGGTCTTCCTTTATTAATGTGAGAGGTTGAAGTGCTAAATTCTTATCTTTTACTAGTTTTGTAGCAGTTCTTCTTATAAATTCCAAAGTCTCAAAATGTAGCAGATTGATAGGACCTTGGATCTTATGTGGGGCAATTGCTCATTCCTTCTCAATGAGGTGTTTGCTCACAGTTGTGATGACCTATGAGACAGTCTTGGTCAGATCCAATGACGGAAGTCATTGGTATAATACCAAAACTGAGTTTCTAGTACAAGAGCAAGTCAAATATTTAGGTCCTGACTGCAAAGATGGTGTTTAATTGCAGGACTATTTAAATACCCCATAGGCAACTGGGAAAATATATATTATTGGCCGTCAAAGGTGCAAGTAAATTGTGGTTAACTCCCTGCGAAATTTTTACAGAACAGAATATGCCTGCAGAAGTACTAGATATTTATTCAAAGGATATAAAAATACCGATTTGAAGGGATACATGCACCCCAATATTTATCAAAAATAATGAAATCTTGCCATTTGCAAGATTGTGGATAGAGCTAGAGTGTATCATGCTAAGTGAAATAAGTTGGTCAGAGAAAGACAAATACCATATGATCTCACTCACATGTAGAATTTAAGAAAGAAAACAGATGAACATATTGGAAGGGGGGGAAAGAAAAAAAGGAGAAAGGAAAACAAGCCGTAAGTGACTCTTAATAATAGAAAACAAACAGGGTTGATGGAGTGTGATGGGGGATGGGCTAGATGGGTGATGGGTATCAAAGAGGGCACTTGTTGTGATGAGCATTGCATGTTGTATGTAAGTGATCAATCACTGAATTCTACTCCAGAAACCAATATTGCATTGTATGTTAGCTAACAAAATTTAAATTAAAAAAATGCTAAAAAAAGAATGTGTCAGCAAAGTCTATAACTACAAACCACTTACCCATGTTGTTTTAAATGTCATTCAATAAGGCAATAGTATCTGGTAGAGGTGCTCTAATAAAGGGAACATCTTTGTTAACTCTCCATAGATAGTTATCCTCTACTCATTAGTTGTAGCTTTCAACAACTAATATTAGAGAATTAAAAGGTGGTAAGGATCTGTACTCCTTCTTTAACTAAGTCAGCTATGAGAGGCCATAATCATTCAGTGCCTTGCCTCAGCTGGTACTGTGGCACATCTACCACTCATACCGGTAGGGGAAAGTTAACTGATTTCTCATGGGTGACGCCCACCAATAGCATAAAAGCTTAGTCTTGTTCCGTGAGATTACCTGCTAGCTGAAGATGTACATTCTAATAATGGGAACGAGGGTAGTTTTGGAGGGATGGGGAATAAGTAGGACAGAAGAATCTTTTAGCAATAAATGGGCCAATTTTAATAGTTAAGCAGGTAATCCCCCCCCCCACTTTTACTCCTCCTCCCAAACTGGTCCTCCTAGATGAGGGAGTCTCTTTAAAAACTGAGGGCTTTCTGGGATTAGGGAGATTTTAGTACCCCTATCAAGCAGAGCCAACTAGTGTTGCTTTTTCTTGGAACCCAAACTGCAGTTAATGTAATGAAAGGGTAGTTTTCTGCCAGAGGGGACATACCTATGACCATTAGATCCCTATGTAGAATAAGGTCCCTATCATGGCTGAGATCAAGAGCCAGTATGGAAGGTAAAGTTGACTCCAAAGGGGAAGCCTGTTATGAGTCTTTTTTTTTTAAGATTTTATTTATTTTTTCATGGGAGACAGAGAGAGAGAGAGAGGGAGGGAGAGAGAGAGAGAGAGAGAGAGAGAGAGAGAGGCAGAGACACAAGCGGAAGGAGAAGCAGGCTCCATGCAGGGAGCCCCATGTGGGACTCGATCCTGGAACACCAGGATCATGCCCCGGGCCAAAGGCATGCACCAAACCACTGAGCGGCCCAGGCATCCCGTGTGATGAGTTTTAATCTGACTCTAGTAAGTATTGTAATTGTTGCACTGATTTACCAAAGATGATCACTCAGTTTGGGACCCTCTCATCACTTGGGATATAGTAAAATCTCCCTGATAAGCCCTCTTCAACATCACCAATTTGTGGAGGAGATGATTGGCTTTAGCTAACATTTTCCACTGATAGTTGGCCTGGACCTTTATAAAGCCCAACATAGAGTAGGTAGACATCTAAGCCATAAAAATCCACATTAATAAAATATAAATCTGGACCAAGGTCCAAAGCCTCCTCTGGAGGTAATTACAACCTTCTGCACAAATTGTGCAAGGTCCTTTAGTAGAAATTCCATTATTCCATCACATACTATGGTAGCCAGTTGTTTAATTTCAGACTCTGCTGGTCTCACTTGCTCCTTGACAGGCACATTCTATGTACCTAGGCAGCTTTTTTTTTTTTCAAATTTTATAAATTAATTTTTATTGGTGTTCAGTTTGCCAACATACAGAATAACACCCAGTGCTCATCCCGTCAAGTGTCCCCCTCAGTGCCCGTCACCCATTCACCCCCACCCCCCACCCTCCTCCCCCTCCACCACCCCTAGTTCATTTCCCAGAGTTAGAAGTCTTCATGTTCTGTCTCCCTTTCTGATATTTCCCACACATTTCTTCTCCCTTCTCTTATATTCCCTTTCACTATTATTCATATTCCCCAAATGAATGAGAACATACACTGTTTGTCCTTCTCCGGTTACTGTGGCCAAGTTCAAAAAGGGTGTTGCCTGAGTTCTCCTCTGGGATTTTGATGGAATCTTGTCTCACATTTAGATCTTTCATCTATTTTGAGTTTATCTTTGTGTATGGTGCAAGAGAGTGGTCCAGTTTCATTCTTCTGCATGTGGATGTCCAATTTTCCCAGCACCATCTATTGAAGAGACTGTCTTTCTTCCAGTGGATCGTCTTTCCTCCTTTATCGTATATTAGTTGACCATAAAGTTCAGGGTCCACTTCTGGGTTCTCTGTTCTGTTCCATTGATCTATGTGTCTGTTTTTGTGCCAGTACCACACTGTCTTGATGAACACAGCTTTGTAGTACAACCTGAAATCTGGCATTGTGATGCCCCCAGATATGGTTTTCTTTTTTAAAATTCCCCTGGCTGTTTGGGGTCTTTTCTGATTCCACAGAAATCTTAAGATAATTTGTTCTAAGTCTCTGAAGAAAGTCCATGGTATTTTGATAGGGATTGCATTAAACGTGTAAATTACCCTGGGTAACATTGACATTTTCACAATATTAATTCTTAGGCAGCTTCTTTTTAATCTGGTTTCTGAACCAAGTCATTCAGGAGAGTCTAGGTCTCAGGGTAAAAGGGAACATGTGTCTCTCTTACCAATTGAAAACCAGCCCCTCCTTCTTTGCCTTCCCCAATTTGTCTTTTCTGTCTTAATTTGTGAGCAATCCCCAGCAAAGCAGTGGGCAAATCATCCCAGTCAATGTTGTGGTGACACCATGATGTTTTTTCTTCTAGAGAGCACCAGTCCTTCTCCCCTAGGAAGTTTAGGCTCCTACTTCTTTTCCTGTCTTGTCTCCCCAGGAAGTTTGGGCTCCTACCTCTTTTCTAGGTGGCATACTGCCACCTAGAGCAGGACCTAGCAAGAGTCTTGTGGTTTTTGAGCACCTGATCAGCAGGACAATGACCTCCTTCGGAGTCTTGGAAGAGGCAAGGGTATAAATTTTCTTGCCTTTAGTCACTTTAAGAATTGCTCTAGCCAGTTCAGTCCAAGTATTAGGATCTCTATATATCTCTGGGGAAAGGCTAGAATGACACCTGTAATAGAAAAAAAGAAGAGAAAAAGGAAGAGAAACAAACCAAGAAACAGACTCTTAACTATAGAGAACAAACTGACAGTTACCAGAGGGGAAGTGGAACAGGGGATGTGTGAAATAGATGATGGGGATTTTTTTTTATGGTGAAAAAATTTATATTTAGATTTATAGCCGGCTGGACTCAGTTTAGATGATCCCAATTTTGTTGGCAACATCCAAAGCATCATAGTCAGGAGCCAGTCGAACATATGCTTTCTTCTCTCCATCAGGCCTGATCAAGGTGTTGACCTTGGCCACATCAATGTCATAGAGCTTCTTCACAGCCTGTTTGATCTGGTGCTTATTGGCCTTGACATCCACAAGGAACACAAGTGTGTTGTTGTCTTCTATTTTCTTCATGGCTGACTCAGTAGTTAAGGGGAACTTGATGATGGCATAGTGATCAAGCTTGTTTCTCCTGGGGGCGCTCTTCCGAGGATATTTGGGCTGCCTTCGGAGACGCAGGGTCTTGGGTCGTCGGAATGTAGGTGACGTGCGGATCTTCTTTTTTTTGTGACTGTGCACGCCTTTCAACACCGCTTTCTTAGCTTTCAAAGCCTTTGCTTTGGCTTCGGCTTTGGGAGGGGCAGGGGCTTCCTTCTATGCCTTCGGCGCCATCTTCGTGAAAGGGCTGATGGGGATTAAGTAGGGCACTTGTTGAAATGAGCACTGGGTGATTATGGAATTGCTGAATCACTATGTTGTACATCTGAAACTAATATAACACTGTATGTTAACTATACCAGAATTAGATAGATGATAGATAGATAGATAGATAGATAGATAGATAGATAGATGATATAATAATGTGGGCGACCACGAACTAGCTGGAGTAACTGAACCAAACCAGTCCCGGACTTGCGTCCCTCATTCACTCAAAAGGCTTGGGAGCCTAAAGGGTGAATAGTTGGTAGATGCTTGAGAAAGGGCTTGAGCAATGGTTCTCAGGGCTCGCTTGTACGTGATCGCCCACATAACACAATAGATACAACTTATTCTGACCTGGTCATAAATGTAAATAAGGGTCTGTGCTGTCCTTGCTGGTCTGTTTACCATACCTAATATTCCTTTGAAGTATGCACATCTGGAGCAACAAGCTTATCTATTTACCAAGGTCTTCTGGCACCTGTGAGTCTGTCTTGCATGCTGAGAAAAGGGAACTTTGGAGGGTTTCACAAACCTGCTAAAAATAAACACCTTCTTGGCTTTGTTTTGCTCATGCTATAAAATGTTGTAAAACCTTGAATAAAGCTGGCACTGCTTGGACATCATCCACTGTGTCCCTCCTGTCCCCATCTCTTTACTTTTCTTTTATTTTCCTCATCCCCTTATCCTCAGGACCCTGATCATGTTGCCGCAGTGCGCGCAACATAATAAAAAAGAAAACACAGAACATGTGCCTCCAGTCACAAGAACAGTCAAGGAAAGACTAAGGCAGGAAAAAAAACAGACATGAAAGTTATTCCCATTCTCACCTCCAAGGTTCCTTCATTGTGCCAATTTTGCTTATTAGTTTGCATTGTTTGCACTTCCTTCTTCTATGATTTCCTGCAGGATAATATTTTTGAAGCAGTTGTAAAGCTTCAGAGTTAGTTTCCATTCCTTCCATCGTCTTCAATCTCTTCCGGCATTCATTTTTCCAATGCCCTTTTTATAGTAGTGACATGCTGACTTTACATTAGGGGACTCCCTCATATGTGTAGAGGGCTCCAGATAATTATTTGTTCTTTTTGTGAATAATTCTGAGAAGTTAACACTGAGGTCTTAAGTTTCTTTTTGTCTTTTTCTGCCTCCATAATTTTCTAAAACTGAGTTACTGCTGTTGCCAATACCAAAGAGACTGTCCTTACAATCTAACTACTTTTTCCCTTACTCATGCTTGAGTTCTGGGCAAAAAGGCTATCACAAAAGTAAACCAAAGAATTTTTCTAATCTGCCCCTAGATCCATCTTTGTAAATTTAGATAATGCCTTAGCAAACTACTGGTGAAAATCAGTGAGGATTCATCCAGCTTCTGGGGACAGCATTGTACTTTCTTCCAGTCACCTTCTGCAGAAAGGCTTCAAGGATTGCTGTCATCAGTCCCTTGCAATGAGTTTCCAAGGCTCCGTGAGCAGCCTGAGTTGTGGGAAGAGGTAAACAGGAGACTTCCTGACATGGCACTTCCTGGTGATGGAAGTTATTCGGTCCCTGTCATGAGCTGAATTGTGTCCCCCAAAAATATATGTTGAAGTCCTAACCCATGACACCTATGAATGTGATCTTTTTTGGAATTGGGGTTTTTGCACATATCATCAAACAAAAGGTAGTCTTTAATTCAAGATGACTGATGTCATTTTAAGAAGTGGCAAACACCATGTGAAAACAGGAATGCATAGGATAAACATTATGTGAGGACAGAGGCAAAAATTGGAATGATACAGCTATAAGCCAAGAGTGCCACAGGTGGAGAGCCACTACCAGAAGGTAAGAAAAGGTAAGGAAGGACTTTACTCAGAGCCTCTGAGGGAGCATGACCCTGCTGGCACGTTTATTTCAGACTTCTAGCCCTTTAAACTATGAGAGAATAATTTACTATTTTATGCCACCTAGTTTGTGGTATTTTGTTACAGCATCCCTAGGAAACTAATATAGCCACATTGTGCTTATTCCATTAGTTGAGCAAAATCATCCAGAAGCAAGTTTGTGAAGCAGCTAGGATACATCTTCATGCCTAAGGCTATAGATTGAAAACACTCTGTGGAGGACCTCAGCAAAATTTTACAGATCTTTCTAGAACACTGAAAAAGAGCTCTTAAGATAGTAATATCAGCTAGTAAAAGTACAATTGCAGTCTTGCCAGTAGTTCTAAATAACTTTTAAGAGGCACTTGAGTCTTTGGTGCTCCAAGAGTGTAGTGTTGATTTTCTTCATGTTGAGATGAAAAATAAGGAGGTTTGAAAGGCTTTGTAGTGGGAAGCCTGGGTGGCTTAGTGGTTGAGCCCAACCCTTTGGCTTGGGGTGTGATCCCAGGGTCCAGGATGGGGTCCCGCATTGAGCTTCCTGCATGGAGCCTGATTCTCCCTCTGCCTGTGCCTCTGTCTCTCTCTTTCTGTGTCTCTCATGAAAAATAAACAAAATCTTTAAAAAATAAAATAAAAGGCATTGTAGTTTCCATTCCCATTTTGCCATTTAGTAACCTGTCTGCTTTTTGAATTCTTTTTCTTGCAATCCAACACCTTCATTCTTTTTTAAATTTAAATTCAATTAGCCAACATATAGTACATCATGAGTTTCAGATGTAGTTTTCAAGTGTACTTTTTAAAATATTTTATTTATTTCTTCATGAGAGACCCACAGAGACAGGCAGAGACATAGGCAGAGGGAGAAGCAGGCTCCCTGTGGGGAGCCTGATGTGGGACCTGACCCCAGGATCCCAGGATCATGACCTGAGCCAAAGGTAGACGCTCAACCACTGAGCCACCCAGCCCCCCCCCGCCCAGTGTACTTTTTAAAATTTACTTTAATTCAATTTGCCAACATATAGTATAACACCCAGTGCTCATCACATCATATGCCCTCCTTAAGGCCCATCACCCAGTTACCCTATCCCCCCACCCACCTCCCCTTCAGCAATCCTCAGTTTGTATCCCAGTGTTGAGTCTCTCATGGTTTGTCTCCCTCTCTGATTTATTCCTTGCATTTATTTTCTGCATTATTTCTTATATTCTGCATATGAGTGAAACCATATGATAATTGTCTTTCTCCAAATGACTTATTTCACTTAGTATAATACCCTCCAGTTCCATCCACATCAATGTAAATAGTAGGTATTCATCCTTTCTGATGGCTGAGTAGTATTCCATTCTGTATATATACCACATCTTCTTTATCCACTCATCTATCGAAGGACATCTCATCTTCCATGGTTTGGCTATTGTAGATATTGCTGCTAGGAACAATGAAGTGCAGGTGCCCCTTCATTTTACTAATCTGTATCTTTGGGGTAAATAGTAGTGCAATTTCTGAGCCATAGGGTAGCTCTATTTTTAACTTTTTGAGGAACCTCCATACTGTTTTCCAGAGTGGCTGTACCAGCTTGCATTTCCACCAAGAGTGTACGAGGATTCCCCTTTCTCTGCATCCTCACCAACATCTGTCATTTCCTGACTTCTTCATTTTAGCCATTCTGACTGATGTGAGGTAATATCTCATTGTGATTTTTATGTGTATTTCCCTGATGTCCAGTGATGTTGCTTATTTTTGTATGTGTCTGTTGATCATTTTGTATGTCTTCTTTGGAGAAATATCTGTTCATGTCTTCTGCACATTTCTTGACTGGATTGTTTGTTTTTCAGGGGTTGAGTTTGATAAGTTCTTTATAGATCCTGGACACTAGACCTTTATCTGATATGTCACTTGCAAATATCTTCTCCCATTCTGTAGGATACCTTTTAGTTTTGTTGACTGTTTCCTTTGCTGTACAGAAGCTTTTTATCTTGATGAAGTCAAAATAGTTCATTTTTGCTTTTGTTTACCTTGCCTTTAGAGACATGTCTTGCAAGAAGTTGCTGCAGCCGAAATCAAAGAGGTTGCTGCCTGTGTTCTCCTCTAGAATTTTGATGAATTCCTGTCTCCCATTTAGGTCTTTCATCCATTTTTTAAAAGATTTTTTCTATTTACTCATGAGAGACACACAGAGAGAGGCAGAGACATAGGCAGAGGGAGAAGCAGGCTCTCTATGGGGAGCCTGATGTGGGACTTGATCCCAGAACCCCAGGACCACGACCTGAACCAAAGGCAGATGTTCAACGACTGAGCCACTCAGGTACCCTGGTCTTTCATCCATTTTGAGTTTATCTTTGTGTATGCTGTAAGAGAATGGTATAGTTTCATTCTTCTGCATGTGGATGTCCAATTTTCCCAGCATCACTTATTGAAGAGACTGTCCTTTTTCTATTGGATATTCTTTCCTGCTTTGTCAAAGATTAGCTGACCACAGAGATGAGGATCCTTTTCTAGTTTCTCCACCCTGTTCCATTGATCTATGTGTCTGTTTTTGTGCCAGTACCATGCTGTCTTGATGATCACAATTTTGTAATATAGCTTGAAGTCAGGCATTGTGATTCCCCCAGCTTTAGTTTTCTTTTTAACATTCCTCTGGCTATTTGGGGTCTTTTCTAATTTCATACAAATTTTAGGAGTATTTGGTCCAGCCCTGTGAAAAATGTCGATAGTATTTTGATAGGGATTGCATTGAATGCAATACCTCCATTCTAAGACACAATCTCTTAACCAAATTCTCAATGACTCCTTGCTTTTTACTTTTGTTTCTATTTCCCTAACTATATTTTGTATGTTTGGTTATCTGAGAATCTCAGAGGTGAAGTTAAGACTTGGAAAGCCCATATTAGGAGCTTTGAATAAAGCTAGCACTTCTCCTCCTTCCAAAAGAAAGTCATCTCTGGGTCCCGTATCTATTGGGAACCATCCATTCAAGAGGTCATTATCCCCCTTGTTCCAAGTCCCATATTGAAGCCTGGAATGGTAAAACAAACAAACCAACCCCCCAAAAAAAAACAAAACACAAAAACAAAACCAGAGGGAGCAGAGGGGGTAGAAGGAGCAACAGTGGGGAAGCATTGAGAACCTAGAGAAAGAAAATGAGCTTTCACTTTCTTAATATTTTCCTCCAGTATATTAATTCATTGCTTATGGCTATCCAATTCATTCTTGAGTTTATTTCTTGATAAGTAGTCATTTCAATAATACATTTGCTCGAGTAGAGCTTTTCTAAAGTTTCCTGTAAGTATAGTCATTTTTCTACCTCAAAAAAGCCTTCCTCTGGCCATTGCAATATAGGGTATTCAAGTATCCCCATCCCAAACATGACAGAGTGAAATCAGCCAACACTCTGGGTTTCTCATATTTTTCTACCATTGGAGTTAATGCTGAACTAGATGGGAACTTAAAACACCTATTACTTATTTTACTAAATAGTAACTCAAATTTTGCTATAGGGGTTTGGAATTTTCCCCCAGGAACCCAATTAAACTTAGCCAAAATGATTAAAGGGAGACTATTTAGCAAACAGTCAGAGTCTTACCCGATTAAGGGAGCCACAAGTTCTTTGACAAAGTCATCTAGAAGAAGGGCTCTTTCAAGGAATCCTATCCTCATTCCTAAATTATTGTGGGGGGAGGGGAAGCAAGCCAAAGAGAAGTATCAATTCATATAGAATTAACAGATTTTATCATTGAGCAAAGTAAAAACCTTGAATGCATGCAGGAAGCCAGTAAATGACTACAAAGTTTAGTGGATTTTCAGCCGCATTTATACGGAATTAAAACCATAGATGCTATACATCATCCAATTTTTGGCGAACAGTGAACTGATTTTTAATTTACATCACTTATTACATTGAGCTTAGTCTGAAGTCTTATTTTTTTGAAGTCTTATTTTTAATAATTCTTTAGGCTTACTCTGGCGTTCTGTAATTACTTTCATAATTCTTTATTCAGCATATTCTGACTTTGTTTTTCATAATTCCTACAGTTGCTCCTGACAGTGTGCCTAATATATATAATTAACCACATTTTTAAACATTCATTAGCAAGATTAAATTCCGTTTTCCACAAAGCATGTATTTTTAATGGCTACATGATGCTCTATCATATGGCCTTGCCAAAATATATTTTAATGCCATTTTCCTCTTTTGATATTTATATGATTTAAAATATTTTCCCATTGTAAACAACACCATGACAAATATCCTTATTCATAAAACATGATACAAATTTCTAATATTTTCTTTAGGTTATCTTTAAGTGAATAGTCATGAAAATGAATATTTTTAAGCTTCAGTAAATATTAATACACCATAAGGAAAACCATACTAATTTATGCTCCCAGACAATGAATTAGAGGGCTTATCCTACCAAAGATATGTGTATCTTCATGTTGCAGAAAAGGAAAAGACTGGTAAGCTTTTTTTTTTAATTCAGTTAGCCAACATATAGTACATTATTAGTTTCAGATGTAGAGTTCAGTTATTCATCAGTTGCATATAACACCCAGTGCTCAACACATCATGTACCTTCCTTAATGCCCATCACCCAGTTACCCCACCCCCCACCCACCTCCCCTCCAGCAACCCTCAGTTTGTGTCCTATAGTTAAGAATATCTCATGGCTTGTCTCCTTCTCTGATTTTTTTCCATTAAGTTCTCTCCTTCCCCTATATCTTCTATGCTATTTCTTATATTCCACACATGAGTGAAACTATATGTAAGTCTTTCACTGATTGACATATTTCGCTCATCATAATACCCTCCAGTTCCATCTACGACAATGTAAATGGTTAAGTTCTGTTCTGATGGCTGAGTACTATTCCATACATATTCCACATCTTCTTTATTCATTCATCTGTCGGTGAACATCATGACTCTTTCAATAGTTTGTTGGTTTTTTTAAAGATTATATTTATTTATTTGAGAGAGAGAGAGAGCACAAGTAGAGAGAGCAGCAGGCAGAGGGAGAGGGAGAATCAGGCTCCCTGCTGAGCAGGGAGCCCAATGCAGGGCTCTATCCCAGGACCTCGGGATCATGATCTGAACCAAAGGCAGACGCTTAACTGACCGAGCCACACAGGTGCCCCAACTCTCTCAATAGTTTGGCTATTGTGGACATTGCTGCTATAAACTTTGGGATGCAGGTGCCCCTTCAGATCAATGTATTTGTATCTCTGTGGTAAATATGTAGTAGTGCAATTGCTGGGTCATAGGGTAGCTCTATTTTTAACTTCTTGAGGAAACTCCATACTGTTTTCTAGAGTGGCTGTGGCTGGTAAGCTTTGGTAGGAAAGAATGAGGTCCTACTGCAACTAATGCAACTGAAAGTGTTTGGCATATACCTCTAATTTGAAATAGTCTATTTAAACATAATAATTTAATATGGGCAAGTTATCAGCTATAATTGATAATTAAATATAAAATGCCTAAAAGAATGGCAATAAGGGGATCACATGGTATAGGCTCATATGATTGGGGTCTGGCAAGCTGACAAACCATAGTACTTGAGATTGTTGGAAATAATTCAATGAGTTGGCTTTTATTTGGGGGGGTGTTAAAATTCTTTCTAAGCTTTAAATTTTTCATTAAAACATTTAAGTAATACATGTTAATGTTACAAAATTCAAAAAGCACAAAAAGGTATACCATAAAAAGTTATGTACACTATGCCTGTTCTTTCAGTCACCCAATTCTCCTGCCCTAAGTCAAGTTTCTTCTTTGTTCTCCCAATGACATTCTGGGCATTTACAAAAATAAATTTTTCCTTTATATATTTCTCTTTTGTTTTCCCACACAAAAGGTACCATATAATACATAACTATTCTGTACCCTGCTTCTTTTACATCAGGATTTAGCTCGGATGTCATGCTATATGAGTATATAAATAGCTTATCTATATATGTAAGCATGTATTTATTACTCAGCATATATTTGTTCAGTACCTACTTGTGTCAGACCTATTCTACACACTGAGATACAGCAATGAACTAAACACAGAAAAATCTCAACCCTCTTGGGACTTATATCACAGGGTGGAGAAACAGAAAAACGAGATAATATTAAAAATATATATATATTTTATATATAATATATATTAATATATATATTAATTACAGAATGGAAAGTGTTATAGAGAAAAAGAAAACATTCAGCCTAGCTGAATGTGCCCTTGATCATTTACAGGCAACTGCATGAAGAAGGTGGTCTGTCAGTCAGACTGACAAGCCAAGGCCCGTGCAGGCCAAAGCACAAAGAGCGGTCCTGCTCAGCAAATAGGAAATGAGGCCTGAAGACATTCAGGATCAGGACACAGATACAAAGCACAGAGAGGACTCACTGCCCTCCTCCACTGACCCTCTCTGCCTCTTGTAAAACAAAAATACCACCAGAAAGATCCCACTGACAGGATCCTAGGCCAGGATGTCTCCACCTGAGCAGGGAGATGGAAAAAGCCTGCACTCTAGGATAGGAATTGGATCCAAGACCTCTTTGAAATTTGTCTGTCCTAGTGGCCCCTTAAGGAGGCTAAAGATCAGACTGAGAGTGGGGGACCAGAGGGCACCAGTCACCATAAGTCTTCCACCAAGGCTGTCCCCCAAGAAGTGGCAAGAGGTGGGGTATGAGGCTCACAAAAGAGACAAACTACAGGTCCCTACAGCAAGGCAGATTGGACTAGCTCCCTTGGCCCTTGAGGGAAGAGCCACAGTGAGACTGACTTGGGCTACAAAGGACAGAGTACTTTCTAAGGGTAAGGTACAGAAAGGGCTATCCCAGGAAGAAGTAGCTCTCTGTCATACTGAGGTTATTACCTAAGCAGACAGGTGTGGAGGGCCCTCTGGCATTCAGCAAGAGGTTGAACCCCAGAACCCCTGGGGGCCCTGTGGACCCTAAAATACTCTGATCCTCCCACTTTTTGGAGGACAAACCCTGCCCAGTCCTGTCTGGCCTGATCAGGTGGTTCAGAAGCACCCCAGGGAACAACAGCCCTTTCCTGAGGTTTCAAAAAGGAGCAGCATTAGCATTGATTAGTGCTCTAATTGGCATTTTATTTTTTTATGATAGTCACACACAGAGAGAGAGAGGTAGAGACACAGGCAGAGGGAGAAGCAGCCTCCATGCACTGGGAGCCCGACATGGGATTTGATCCTGGGTCTCCAGGATCGTGCCCTGGGCCAAAGGCAGGTGCTAAACCGCTGCGCCACCCAGGGATCCCTCTAATTGGCATTTTAATTGCCAGTCTCACTCTCTTCTTTTAGGCTTTATAGTAAATACCTGGTGCCTAATCCTCTCCCTATTCCTGCCACCCCTCTTCTCCCTGGAGATCAGCTCAAAGTTGTGCCTCATCTTCCCTTCACCCACCACCCACATCCCCCAACAAAGCCTGGAGGCCTGGATGAGCTTCTCCATGGCATCTGCATTGCACTTTCTCTCCCTCCCCCTGCCAGTGAGCTCAGGAAATTGGTTTTAATCCACCAGCTCTAGTTGCTTAGCAACAGAAAAGCCTGCTCCTAGCAACCAGAAGCCACAAAGATGCTGCAAAAAGAAGGGGTTGTCTGAGCCCTGCTCAGCTCCTGACTGCTGGCCTCCCTGATGTTTTTCTCATCGAATAGAGACACCACCCTTCCTTTCTCAGATGCCAGGTCTTGAAAGGCTGATCTCTGGGGCAGCTGCCTTGACCTCACACCCCCCCCCCATTTTTCCTGCCTGGAGCCTCCCTGAATCCCACCTCCAAGCCCAGCAGAAGACAGCCCATGATCACAGTAGGGTGGCTCTAGGAAGTACCCTCACCTTCCAGTGACCAGTGACAGAGATCACTGGCTATGTAGGTTCCTCCAGGCTGGCCTGGTGGGTGGGAGTGGGATGGGCCAGGCTCCTTTGACTCAGAGTGAGAGCAATTGCTGCCCTGGGTGTAGGGGGCTGTGTAATCCCAGCCCACCTGAGTCTGAGGGGAGACAAGGGACCATACACAATAACTCCCTACTTCTAGAGGTCAGAAAACTGAGAGTCAGATGGGCTCAGATCTGCACAACATTTCAGTGACAGTTGGGTCTGAACCAATGCCAGAACACAAGGCTCCCCAACACAGTCAGCATGCGTGAGACTGCCAGGCTACTGTGCAGCACACCAGGCTTCTGCTTCCCCTCCTCAAAAGACAGTGAGGACAGGGTTGTCCACCATGAAGAAGAAGCCTTCTGCCCTCCTGCTTTTTGGGATGGCCTCAGCTCAGGGTGATGATCAGTACAGATTTTCCGTTTGACAAGCTGCTTTCCTAGAATGTTTTAACATAATAAGAGTTCAGGAGCATCCCCCAGGAGAGAGAGGGCTGATCAGAATTATGACTCTGTGGGTGGGGGCTAACTGGCATCTTAATCTCAGATCTCACTGGACTTCACAGGAGATACACATGCATGCATTCATCTACCCCTTCTGTAGGGCCTCAAGCTCTAACAGCGGGGCTGTCCCCTAGAGGGGAAAGTGGGGGCTGTGGGAAACTGGCATCGGACAAGGGACCCCCATCCCCATTTTTCACCCTGAGCCAGGCTTCTAGGCAGGGACAAGCCATCCCCTGGGCAACTTCTTTCTACCTCCCCCCCTTCTTGCTTCTCTCCCTCCCTCTCCCCCTTTGTCTCTCCCAAGAAAAGGGCTTCTGGCTTCCATTGCCTGGCAACTAGACTGCCACAGGCTGAGAAGAGCAGCACAGATGCTGCCTAATGAGGGGGCTGAAACAAGGGGCAAAATCTTTGTCTCTCGTCCTAAGCCTCTGCCAGCACTGCCTCTGGTGCTCACAAATTACACATTTTCTTAAATTTGTGATGGCTGTGCTCTATAATGAAAAGCCTTCCAAAGTCAGACAGATAACCCCATTTGGATAAATACCTCCTTAATCCACTGTTTTTCTATTTCATGTTTAAAGCCTTTTGTTATGGAAAATTTCAAGCCTACACACAAGTAGAATAGCATAATGAGCCCTCTTGTGCACACCACCCAGCATCAACAATTATTAACTCCAAGCCATATTGTCACATCATTGTATCTGCAAGCGTTCAGCATGTGGCTTTGGAACATTAGGATTATCTTTTTAACATAACTACAGCGTTATTTTTTTATTTTTTACAGTGTTATTTTAAAATAATTAACGATAAACCCATAATATCATCAAATACCCTATCAGTGTTCAAACGTTCAAATGTATCATCAATATCATGAAGGATTGGTCTTTTTTTTAACAGTTTATTTGGGTCAGGATCTAAATAAAATCTATACATCAATCTATACATTCCACTTTCTGAATATTGTAGGGGAGGAAAAACTTTTCTTCTACTCTCTTAAACTCAGTAAGTGAGATATGTAAATTAAGCCTATAAAACACAGACTAACAGGAGGGGAAAACCAGGGTTTATTTCCATGTGCAACCTCCATATACATGGCAAAAACTGAGTGATCATAACTCAAAGGAGTGATTGGAGTTTGGTGCTTATATGCCATCTTACTAGGTGAAGGCTAGGGGAGAAAGGCACTTGCTGGAAAACAAATGCGTTTTTAGAAAGATAAATGAGTTTTCAGGAGAACAAACAATTGATAGGAAGATTTGTGATAGTGTTTGTCTCTACATATGTGAATGGTCTTTCTGTCTCCTTCAGAGCCAAAAGATTCTCCTTGGAGAAGAGATTTCAGGTAGATTTTATTCACAGTCTACCTTCTGGGTGTAGATGGCCTGAGAAGGAATTTATGTCTGCCTCATTTCCCAGAAGTTGCTGCTTTTAGCCAAATACGGGAAGCCCCAAAAAGGATTTCCCCCCTGTTATTTGTTGAATCTCACATGTCTTTGGCTAAAAAATAATCTTTATACCAACTCTAGGGTTCCAAGTGGGTCCCCACAATATTCCAACATAAGAAGGAACTTAAATTACCCTGGAAACAAACTATTGACCCCTAAGCTCTTCCTAGACTTCCTATGAGCTCTGCCCTGAGCTGTGTGAGGCCTCCTTAAGATGAGGAGACTGAGATTCAAAGTGGTGAAATGAAGAGCTCAATGTCACACAGCTAATGAGGCACGGAGCCAGGTCAATAACTCATGTCAAGAGTCCGAACTCCTAACTGTATGTGTCTTGACAACCATACTCTGCCACCCCCACCTGTCCTGCCTCCAAAGAGGTAAGAGAAGCTTTAGGAAGGAGTCAGGGAAGGCCTCCCCTGACCACCTCTTAATCCAAGTACTACCCAGGATCTGTGAAAGACCCATGCAATCCCACCTCCTCTGACAGCACTGGCCCATTTCCTTTCTCCCAAGTATCTGCCATTGGGCACATGTGCCTCAGTCTCCCACTCACTCAAAAGCTCCTGAGTGCAAGGACCTTGGCTCTGGATATTGGTGACCTGCCCCAGCTGAGAACTCACCCAGAGGCATTCGGAAGGTCCTCCCCAAAGGGAGGGCCTACCTACTGACTGCCTGAGTCAGAGACCTTCTGGAGGATAGGTGTGCTAGAAATACAGTGAGTCTTTGGGAGAAGAGATCCTGGACCCCAGGAAGGAGCAGCCATCAGACACTGCAGAGTGAAAGTGGTCCCTCTTGTCCTCAGAGAAGGCAAGGCAGTGTCCAGGGAGCAGCCTGGGCCCAGGCACCCTGAGAACAGGGGCCTTTGGCCTCACCCCTCCCTCTTATAAACCATTTACTCTCCGAAGGCATCAGGGAGTCTTCATCTGTGCAGCAAAGATACTGTTGGGCTGTCTTGTGGTTGTAGGAGCCCTCAGCTTGGAGCAATGAAATGTGCTCTGGCTGGTAAACCTTGATGGCAGGTCTGCGTCTCTGCTCTTTCACTTTGCTGCTCAGTGACCCTGGGCAGGCAATTTCCTCCCTGTTGGTCTTTATTTCCTTATCTATACAATGAAGGGATTAGACCAGATGATCTCTAGGGACCCACTAGCCTCCACATTCCTGTGATCACCAGGAAAGGGAAACCCACAACTCCTTGGTAAATGGCTACTGATCTTTATTATCTTTACAGTCAGGAAGATCTTCCTGTCTGTTTCCTACTGTCTCTGAGCCTTGGCTCCTCTGGCAAAGCCCAGGTCTGGATAAGCATCTTCACTGTCCTGGAAGTACCTGGGTGGGCAACAGGCATTTTCATGGAATAGAATGCACAACTCAAGTCACAATGGTGGGAGAGTGGGGTCTGGAGCCCTGCAGTCCCTGCTCCCAACCCCAGACGTGTTCAGGAGGCAGCCATGTTCAGACATCATGGAGATGAATAACTGTGACACTGATTAGCTCCTTGCCCAACCTCCAATTTCCAACCTCCAATGTAGCCCAACCTCTCCATTTTCTAGACAAGGAAAGAAAGACTTGTCGAAGCTCACAGAGATCTAGGGCAAAAAGGAGCTTGGAGTGGGGAAGAGCTGGGGACCTCCTCAGGAGGTATCTTTCCTGGTGAGGGGTGGAGATGGTGAGGAAGAGAGTCAGTCCGCAAGGAGCAGAGTTGTGGCATAAACGAAAACCAGTTTGTGAAGCCCACCATCAGTGAGCTCCTGGGGGAACATGCATACACCCACACCCACACCCACACACCACAGGAGAAGAGGTCACAAACATGTCTGACTACCAAGCAGCTGAGCTGGGGCTCTAACTTGACCACCCCACCAGGAGCCACTGAATCTCCCAGCTATTTCATTTATTCAACAAATGGTGACTAAGTTACTGGGACCAAACTGTGAACAAGTGGGACATGGTCCCTGCCCTCTCAGAGTTTCCAACATAGCTAGGCAGGCAAGTGCTCAAGAGGAGATTCCAACCCAGGGAACTAGTCCCAGGCTCAAGGAAGCCAGGAGCTGTGGGAGCCCACCAGAGCCCATCTCAGGGGCTCAGGGGCTACAGGCACTGTGCTATAGGCACTCCCTGGCTGTGCTCATTTCTAGAAGAGTCAGTTCTGGTTGGCTGGGAAGGTAGCCATGGGGAGAAACTGATCTCCCTTCTTTAGATCAGGCAGGCAGACTAAAGAATGTGGATGACCCTCAGGGAACTTTTTGTTATCTCCGTAGGAACTGGACAACTTCTGGGGCTTGGAGGAGAGGTAGGGCCTCCTTCTTCAGGTAGGGGCTCTCAAAGTAATGGGTTGGGGCCCCAGAGCTCACTGTTGAGTCTTCCGAGTAGAAGTTGCATATGAACTGGGACCCCTTTCTCTTTAGTGGTTGTGGTGATGTGAAGTGTGGGTTGTGGGACTCAAAAAGCGTCAAAAGTTAAATTATTGTGAAAAAGAAATTTGCCCTTGCTCATTCTCAAGTCGTTTCCCTCTTTAAACCTGTGCCTGTGATTCAGTTCCCATTGATCCTGACAATTAATACAAAGGGCACTGAGCAAAGGTGCCCCTTTTTTCCACTCTTGCTGCTCTTCTATTTGTGTGGAGGGAAGTGTCACAGGAAGCAAAGGGGAGGGGAGTTTGGAAAGTGTCCTGTGGATTCTATATTTACTGAGCTCAGTGACATGTAGAGATGTTTAAGTGAAATTTTCGTGGAAAAAATAAGGAAATGCCTTGTTTTAGCTGCTTGGTCATTCCTATTATTTGGTTTCTGGGTCTTTCTGTTTTCAGGCTGTTTTGTAAGTGCTGAGTTGTTACGGAGCTGTATATTTTCCTGGAGCAGAAAAGGGAGGGCTCTCTTTTCCCTTGGGCCTCTCCTATGCCAGACTTTCCATCCATGTGTAGGTGCTCTCTTTTTGCCATTGTCCCTGGTGTGGGGCCTGTGTGTATCAAAAACAGTGGGCTTGGGATCCCTGGGTGGCGCAGCAGTTTGGCTCCTGCCTTTGGCCCAGGGCGCGATCCTGGACACCCGGGATCGAATCCCACGTCGGGCTCCCGGTGCATGGAGCCTGCTTGTGTCTCTGCCTCTCTCTCTCTCTCTCTCTCTCTCTCATAAATAAATAAAAAAATTAAACAAACAAACAAACAAACAAACAAAACAGTGGGCTCCCAGTCCTTTGGGCCCAGGATTCCACTTCCCTGTATTCCCTCATACTGAGCCCCAACCCTTTCCTCAGTCAGTGAGGGAGAAAACACAGGTGTGCTGCATCCAGCCCCTTCTTTTTTAGAGTTGGGAAGTGAGACCCAGAGAACACAGAAGACACAAGGCAACTACTTATTAATTATAAAGGTAAGCTTCAGTATTTGAAGAAGAGACAATGGAATGCTAATCTTCCATTATTATTCACTCAGCATATTTTTTTTGGTTGCTTGACATATGGCAGTCACATTCTAGGTGCAGGATACAACAATGAAAAAAATAGATGTTATCTTCTGCCCAAATGAATCTTACATTCTAATAGAAGAAAACAAACACTAAATAAATCAATAGGAATATATAATATGTTGTTGGATACATAGTATGGGCATCTGTCTTTTATATTTGGCCATTAATGAATGCTACTTTGAGGAAGTGACATTTGAGAAAGAACTTGAAGAAAGTCAGGGAACAATCCATATGATAATCTAGGGGAAGATGTTCAGGTACAAAAAACAATTATAATTCCCTGAGACATGTTTGAAGAACAAGAAGACCAATGTTCCTGTAATGAGTGTGAGATAGTTAGAATATTAGGAGATGATGGCAGAGAATTGCTGAGTCTGATTATACACAGCCCTACAGGCCATGATAAGGAAGTTGGCTTTTATTCAGTGAAGTGAGAAGCCATTGCATTTTCAGGAGAGAAACAAAAGTACATCATCTATTCATTAACTGTGCCAAGTACGAACTGTTTGCAGGCAAGGATAGAAGCAAGGAGACAGGTCAGAATTTTATTGCCATGAGACTTCTTGTTGATTCTCCCCTGCCATTATAGATAAACTTGGCAACTTCCATTTCTGGATAATTCAGTCCTCTTCATTTTTGTTGGCATCTAGGGAAGTTCTGGAGCTTATATTAGATTCCAAGTACTGTGCTTTTTCTATTGCCCCACATAGCCTTTCATTGTCATACCAATAAGGATAGAATAAACGATGGAGGGCAGCCCGCGTGGCTCAGCAGTTTAGCGCCACCTTCAGCCCAGGGCATGATCCTGGAGATGCTGGATGGAGTCCCATGTCAGGCTCTCTGCATGGAGCCTGCTTCTCTCTCTCTCTCTCTCTCTCATGAATGAATAAATAAAATCTTTTAAAAAAAAAGAATAAATGATGGAAAAAGGCAACACTGAAGGATTGGCTCTTGAGGTTGTAGGAATAATACTAATAAGAAAAACAGAGGTAAATAACAGGGCAAAGCCTGTAAAAAAAATAGTGGTAATTTTTATTACTCTTTGCTGAGAGATGCTGGATTTGCTGATCAGTAACCATTTCTAGAGACCTATTATAGATAAATGATAGTGTTAAAAATATTTTAAGAATGCATCTTTAGGTATTTGGAAGTTCTGCCCAGGAACCCAAAGATTCCCTGGCACCTTACTTCTTGTAGTTTAACATTGGAAATTGGGAAGATCCAAGAGTAAGAGTCACATATAGATTTTAGCCTAATGTTCAGAGTTAGTCTTTGCTTATGGAAAGAAGGTAGAATTCCACAATGGCTAGTAACAAAGACTCTCTTCCTGACCCAGTTTTTAGTCAAGTTCCTCCAAAACCTCTTTCCAACTAGGCCTCAACCTTTGAACTTCCATGTCCATCTTTACATTGCCCAATTTTATCAGAAATCCTCATAAGTTGGTTTAACGAGAATCCCCATACTCAATTTATGATCATTCTTGACATCTGATTAAATTCCTTATATCTTACTCTTGGTATTTAATCACATTGGCCTCCCTTCAGCAAGAATCCTATCAAATCAGAATCCTCCCTTACCTCTGATGCTTCCCTCATAGTAATTTTCTGCCCACTGACTCCCATCGCCATTAAAACAGGCACTTGAATAAAGTCTGCCTTACCATTTTTAATGGTGTCAGAATAATTTTTTGACATTAATGTGAAAGACAAATGCACTAGACAAGTAAAGGGATTTTTTTATTCAGGCTATTGCAATAAGGAATAATTATCATTTCTGTGGAAGAATGTCTCAAAGAAAAGGAAGGGGGCCTGAGTTTTATAGAGGCAGATAAACAAGGGAGCCATGAGGCAAGGTGGACAGCAAATTTTATTTAAATTATGAAGCAGAATGGGAATACATGAGGGTAGAGTGACCCTTTGTGGTTAGCCATTTTATGGAACACAAGAGTAGGGATTTCTCAACCAACTCTAATCTCCAAGAGCACAAGGCTCAGATATAGTTAAATATTGTCACTAGTTTTCTTTTATCATCTTGATTTAGGAAAATAATTTTCAGACCGCACTATTGTCTAGAGCTTTTGAGATGATACTATGGAGTACACTTATGCTAGCATGTGCATTAATGTGTTTCTGGAAAAGTACACAAGAAACTGTTGTCAGTTTCTTTACCTTCGAGGAGAAAAACTGGGGAGCAGGATGGTGAAGGAAAACATTTCTTTTTATCCTTCTATTTTGTTTGAATTTTCTGGACATATGCATGTATTTATTTTATTATTAAAATATTATCTTTGGGGATGCCTGGGTGGCTCAGCAGTTGAGCATCTCTCTTTGGCTCAGGGCGTGATCCCAGAGTCTGGGATCAAGTCCCACACCAGGCTTCCTGCAAGAAGCCTACTTCTCCCTCTGCCTATGTCTCTGCCTCTCTCTCTCTCTCTCTCTCTCTCTTTCTGTGTGTGTGTGTGTGTGTGTGTGTGTCATGAGTAAATAAACAAAACCTTTTAAAAAAACACTATCTTTGAGTGGCTAGGAAGATGGCAGACGTTAGCATGCCCAACAAAAGCAGCTGACCATCTTTCAAAATAAGAAGAGGGTCCTGCTTGGAGAAACTAACAAGGAGAAGCTCTCATGATACTACAAAAACATTGCTCTGGGATTCAAGATGCCATTGACAAGAAATGCCCCTTTCCTAATTATGTCTCCATCCAAGGGCAGATTCTATCTGGTGTGGTGATCAAAGTGAAGATACACAGGACCATTGTCATCTGCCAAGATTACCTCCACTACATCCAAAAGTACAACTGCTTCAAAAAATGCCATAAGAACATGTCCTTGCACCTGTCCCCTTGCTTCAGGGATGTCAACATTGGCAACGTTGTCACAATGGGTAAGTGCCAGCCCTTGAGAGAGATTGTGAGTTTCAATATGCTCAAAGTCACCAAGACTACTGGCACCAAAAAGCAGCTCCAGAGTTCTGAGACCTGACATCTGCCCACACTTCCAAACAAAATAAAGTTATTTTCCCTGTCAAAAAAATACTGTTATTGGAAGTTTTTTTTAAGAAGGCAAGGTAAACAAATAGCTTAAGTATTTTATTCGTTTGCAACTAAGCTTGTTAACACTGTATAATGAAAATGTACAAAGAATAATGTTGCAGTTTTTGGTTAGATTTAAGTCAAAGACATTCATTAATAAGGAATCTTTGAATATGAATATTCCAAAATTTCTCTAAGCCATCTGATCAGAACTGTCTCTGAATATTACCTTACTTTGGAAGGTACTGGCATACATTTGAATTAAACTCAGAATTTTTCAAAAATAAGCCCTAATTAATAAAACTATTCTATATTCAAACTAAAACAATTTTAATAGAACTTTCCTTTCCAGAAACAATAATAAAGGAAACAAGGCATTTTGTAAAATGTGGTCCTGAACAAGTCACAGTAAAAAATAAATGTATACTTAAACTTCCACCTCCTCAAAACAGAGGCTACTTTCTGTTCCACAGCCTTGGAAACAAGGTGAAGAACATTCTGTAAGCAACTTTGGGCAGGGGGTTGCCAAAACAAAGCTCAAGCAGTTGAACATGGTCACTTTTTAAAAAGAATTTGGGGGAGCCTGACCAAAGGATCCAAATTCTGTTTTTAATAACCGATACAAAGATGAAGTGGCTCCTCACAAGTAGCAGTGCCACCAGGGGCTGGCCCCGCCCCTTGCTCACCTATGTTGTGCTCCCAAGCAAACTCTGATGCTCCTGCTTCAGGGCAGACTTTTTCTTTTTAGAGGTTCAGTGTCCACGGAGCTCTCTGTGTGAATGAGGTGAGCACAGACTCCACGTGGGTATTTTAAGGCTTGGAGTCAAAGTATTTTTCAACACAGCTAGGCAGTCCATGTGTCAAACGGCCTGTCTCCAGTTTGTCCTAATTCCTCACCACGCATTTGTAGACCTAGGACCACAGACCTTTGCTATGTCATCATAATCATATCTAATGTCCATTCTAACTTATGATTCATATTCTGTGCCTGGAAACAGTCCCTGTATTTAACAATAATACCTACACATAAAACAATCCACTGTCGCAACTTATATGGTCACAAAACATTAATGATCTTTTGTAGACCAAGCAAATGTTTTTAACCATAATTGTCGTGCATCAAATTCACAGCCAGAATCCCCAAGATCAAAAAAATTTGCACAATACAAATAATAACTTAAAATACACACACACACACACACACATATATACACACACTCTCACACACACTTCTTAAAGAACTGTGCTTGGGGAAACTCCATTTGTTGAGTGCCACTGAGGGCATATTTTACTAAACTGCTGCTCCAGGTATTTTTGTTTGGAAAATCTATCACAGTAGGGCACAGCTGTTTATTGGATGAGCAGAAAAGAAAGACATGCTTGTGGCAACCAGAAAGTTTTAAGGTCTTTTAAGTTGTATAAAATGGACCTGCAGAAACGTTTAAGTGTTCTCAGGATGCAAAGTTGGAGCTGAAATGTGATAACAAACCAGTTGCAAAAGGTGTACAGCAGCCATCTCTTGAGGTCAAACCTGGTACCCATATATGCAAGAAAGCTTCAGGACATGTAGCTTGTTGGCCTTGTCCCATATCATCGCATAATCTGATCATGTGTGAATTTCACAAAAGATTCATATTGTTCTGCTAGTTTGGTATTGAGGATTTGCTCATACTCCTCCCGAATTTTATCTTCACAGTCTTTTAAGAGACGCTCACATATTATTCCAACTTTTTCGGAGGGTAAAGGTGAGCTGGTCCTTCTTCATCCAGGAGGAACCTGGAGAACTAGGTGCTGTGAGTGCTGAGGAATGAAGCTGACTTTCTGAAGTACAAGCTTCACTCTGATTAAGAACAACTTCTAAATGTCTCCACCTCTGATAACGACTATATTCTTGTTTTATGTTCTGAAAGATTTGTTCCGGGGTCGGAAGGCGCCGCTCGCTGCCGGGCGAGGCGCGCTGCGGCACAGCCGGCGGCGGGGGCTGCGTCTGGAGCAGCGGCGGCGGCTCGGCGTCCAGGGGCCTGAGGCCCGGAGTGGGGCCCGGCAGGGGGGCGCAGCGCCGCCGCTTCGGGGAACCGGGGCTCAGCAGCGCTGCCTCGAACTCCATTGCCCGCTTCAACGTCGCCCCGCACGCCATGCCGCCGGGCGGGGGACCGGGAGCAGACGCGGAGGCAGCCACGGCCCAACCTCTGGCTCCTCAGCGGGGCTCCTGTTATTGGAAGTTTATCTGGGCATTGAATTATAGTTCTTTTGTTTCTCCTTCGTATTTTTCTGCATTTCAAAACCCAACAGTTTTTAAAGAATAATATATGCAAATTTTCCTGCAACTTTGGTCTACTAAAAGCAGCCCCATGGGGAAAAAGAATTTCAGGTGGAATTATTTGTATTGCCCTAGAGGTTGGTTCCTGGATGCTTTTTCTCTTTTTGCTTAAGTGAAGGGGCAAAAAATTATTAAGGTGTCAGGTTTCTCAAGTTTTTTCTCTCCCTCAAGGAAGTAAAAAGATGGAATCTTTCCAGTTT
This sequence comes from Nyctereutes procyonoides, assembly GCF_905146905.1. NCBI lineage: Eukaryota > Metazoa > Chordata > Mammalia > Carnivora > Canidae > Nyctereutes > Nyctereutes procyonoides. The sequence continues at coordinate 56,512,583 of NW_026575125.1, read as the reverse complement.
ATCAGCCTCATTCAGGAGACTAATTTCCTACCAAGTGAGTTCTTAGACATTTTGCAATGCAGAAATAGAAAAATAAACTGAGGAAGACAGTATATCAAAAGTGGGCAAACAAGATGAAGTATGTAAAGAGAGAAGCAAAACTAACCTACATTATAAAGAACCAGAAGATACTGGGGAGAAAGAGAGAGGGGGAAAAAACAAGAATATTTGAAGGCATTTTTGCAGATGAGAGGCCCCAGACATGTTAGGGTGGGGCGTGCAAGAAAATTGAAGAGGGCAGCCCAGGTGGCTCAATGGTTTAGCGCTGCCTTCAGCCCAGGGCATGATTCTGGAGACCCAGGATCGAGTCCCACGTCAGGCTCCCTGCATGGAGCCTGCTTCTCCCTCTGTCTGTGTCTCTGCCTCTCTCTCTGTGTGTGTCTCTCATGAATGAATAAATAAAATCTTTTTAAAAAAAGAAAATTGAAAAGAGAGAGGATATATAAAGTATTGATGAAATGTCCACAATAGCCAAAATATGGAAAGAACCCAGATATGCATCGACAAAAGATTGAATAAAGATGTGGTATATATATATATATATATATCACATATATATGTATATATATACAATGGAATATTAGCCATCAAAAAAGAATGAAATCTTGCCATTTGCAAAGAGGTGGATGGAACTAGAGGGTTCTATGCTAAGTGAAATAAGTGAGAGAAAGATACCATATGACTTCACTCATATGTGGAATTTAGGAAACAAAACAGATGAATATAGGGGAAGGGAAGAAAAAAATAAGATAAAAACAGAGAGGGAGGCAAACCATGAGACTCTTAACTATAGGAAACAAACAGGGTTGCTGGAGGGGAGGCGGGTGGGGAGATGGGGTAATTGGGTGATGGGCATTAAGGATGCACTTGATGGAACGAGCACTGGGTGTTATATGCAACTGATAAATCACTAAATTCTACCCCAAAAACTAATAATACACTATATGTTAAGTAAATTGAATTTAAATCTAATTTTTAAAAAGTATTGCTGGCATGTATAAATTGGATTCCATTTCATATTCTGAAAGGGACATAAGACAAAAATGTAAAATATTTTTAAATTATTTAAGATCTTTTGAATATCTTACTTGAATACAACTCCTTGAAACAGTTGGACCCACATGGGTGCAGTATTTATAATGATTACCTTTTGGGGGCTTTTCCATGATAATGGAACTATAGAGTCATATTCAACATGACCTAAATCTAAACATACCTTAAGTCTGAGCCAAGAAATGTACATTTCTGGCATTCAGATTGTTTGAAAAATCACACAAAGAAATCAAGATGAACTTGGCATCAGCTGCGAGGGTGTTTGAAATATTCTTTCAAAGGGAGAGGGATATGATAGCTGAATTCTTTCCCTTAGAATCACTGGGTGCAGTGACCTTCAAGAGATAGTATTTCATTTTTTTTAAAGATCATATCCATTTTATTTAATTGGAGTTCAATTTGTCAACATATAGTATAACACACGGTGCTTATCTGGTCCAGTGTCCCCCACAGTGCCCATCACCCAGTTACCCCATCCCCCTGCCCACCTCCCCTTCCACTACCCCTTGTTCATTTTCCAGAGTTAGGATTCTCTCATGTTCGTTCTGTCACCCTCTCTGATATTTCCCACTCATTTTCTCTCCTTTCCCCTTTAATCCCTTTCACTATTTTTTATATTCCCCGAATGAATGAAACCATATAATGTTTGTCCTTCTCTGATTGACTTACTTCATTCAGCATAATACCCTTCATCCAATTCTATCCACGTTGAAGCAAATCGTGGGTATTCTTCGTTTCTAATGGCTGAGTAATATTCCATTGTATATATAGACCACATCTTCTTTATCCATTCATCAAAAGATGAATGATACACTGAGGCTCCTTCCACAGTTTGGCTATTGCAGACATTGCTGCTGTAAACATTGGGGTGCAGGAAGAGAGTATTTCAAATGGGAAATTGGAACTGTACCAGCTGAGCAGTTTCTAAATAAAATTTCCTGTGGTAAATCCCAAGGGAAGGTTGTCACATAGAGCTGTAGGTATATATGTGTTCTCTAACACAGTTTTTTTTTACCTTTTGTTTTTTTTAAATGTAAAACTTGTGTTTTTGTAAATGAAAATGTTCGTGTAATGTAAATGTAAAAGTTTTCTGTAGAAAAGTTGCAGTAATAGTACAAGGAATTCCCATATACCTTACGCTGTTGTTGTTGCTATTGTTAAGTCACTTGAGAATAAATTATAGATGTCAAGGCCCTTTATTTCTAAATACTTAATTAAGATGCAAATTTTTAAAAAAAAGTTCAATTGCTTCCAGATAGGCAAGGCACATACATGAGCAATTTACTAGAGGTAGGAATATCTAGCACACACCAGATTTGAAGGTGACTCAGCTTTGGCCCAGGGTGCGCCTTTGGCCCAGGGCGCGATCCTGGAGACCCGGGATCGAATCCCACATCGGGCTCCCAGTGCACGGAGCCTGCTTCTCCCTCTGCCTGTGTCTCTGCCTCTCTCTCTCTCTCTCTCTGTGACTATCAAAAAATAAATTAAAAAAAATTTAATGAAGGTGACTCAGGATTTTGCTGAGGTGATAAAGTGGGTCCCAAAAAAGGAAGACACACCATGAAACATGCTAAAGAAATGTTAGAGAAATGGAATGTTTAGATTTCCTTAAGTTTTCCTTTCCATGTATGGCCTCTGTTTTTTCCAAAGTTACTTTCTCTATTGATTTTGGTCCTCTTTCGTATTATTTATATTCATATTTCCTCAAATGCATAATGATCCATGGTTCACTACTTGTACTTAAGATTTGAATACTAGGAAGCTGATTAGAGGTTCTGTGCACGTGGATGGGATTTAGAGATTAATTTACTCTGTAGGTGTTCTGATTGCTCTACTTTGGGGAGCAACTCCCCATGTCAACATCTTTTAGTCTTTTTCTGTTGGAGTGATCAGATTCCTCACAAAGAGCCATTCAATTTTTCCCCTGTAGTAAATCTAAATGGCAATAATCTCAGAGACTGGGATGAGGTGGGTATCAATATTGAGTATGTAAACTTTCATAAAATTAATTTTATGATTTTAAATATAGTACTTCTCACTTCAGTTGTGCTGGGGTTCCCTGCTCCAGAAATTGTTTTATTTACCTCCTCTGAAGAATGAATCTCCAATCTTTAGCCAAGTTGGAAGAAAGGAAGTTGACTGGCTGTGCTCAGTGGGGTGGGAATCCAGAAATTTAACTAATTTTAGATAAAATTTAGACAATCAACCATTGCTTTTTATCATCATCTTCATTCTCATACTCAGGAATACTCAGTGCTGCCAATTCCTGACCCTTTTGGGGGTTTCTCAGGGTGAATTGGATTACTTTAAGTTTTCTCCATTACTTGGGATTCAGCTGTCTCAGGTATGCAAAGTCAGTTTCATTGTTTCCTTCTTCCAAAATTATGTTGCTGTTATTTGTCTCCTTCTCTCTAGAATGTAGTAGACTTACACCTTCATAATATCCCATTGCTGTCATTTTTGTGAGTTTTCTGGAATATTTGGTCCACCTTCTCTGAAATGTCCAGATTCTATCATTTTTCCATCATTCTGAGTGACATCTGTTCCCTTTCAAGACTTACTAGAATTGGGAATTTATGGCATAAGTGCATATAACTTGGAGCTAAAGTGTAGAAGGAATTATGGAGGGGAGAAGAAGTGTAGACATCTCTCCAGTGGGAGACTTGCGATTGAACAGAATGTACTGCATTCATTAGGGTCATTTTCAACCTCTTTAAAATTTTGGTTCATTATCTACACCAGCACCTTCAGAACTATATTTAGTTGCATTCTCTATACATTCTCCATGAGTTAATTAGTGTATACCATACCTAGCCTGAGGCAGTTTCTAATGTGCCCAGTCATAAGGCTGCTGGAGGAGGGGGTGGGGAAATCCTGACAGGGTAGGGAAAGAAAACTCTGATATCAGTGATTACTCATTAAGCACAGATAAACACAGACAGAATATCAAAATGAACCCAATCACCCAACTTCAGCAATCATCACATCATGGCCAATCTTGCTTATTCCACATCTCCACTAATCCTTCATATCATCACTGCCCCACTCCAATGTTCAGAATATTTTGAAGCAAATTCCAGACATATAATTTTACCGGTAAAAATTTTGGTATGTACTTCTAAAAAGCAAGGATTCTCCTTTTTAAGCATAACCACAATACTATCATCAAACATACATCTCAAAATCAACAAGAATTAGAGTAACTTTAAAAGGTAAGCTATGAGCTAGAAATAAGGTTTCATTCATCGTTGAATAGAATTTAGAACAGTGTCATTGTATGATCCTGACCTTCCAGGAACATTCAAGAAGAACTACTCATTTAAGGAAGCATGTTTTTTCTTTTTTAAAAATTTTTATTGAAATTCATTAGTTAGCATGTGTACAAGTTTCAAGTGTACAATATAGTGATTCAACACTTCCATACAATGCCCACTGCCCACCACAAGTTCACTACTTAACCTCCATCACCTATTTAAAACCCACCCACCTCCTTCTGGTAACCATCAGTTTGTTCTCTATAGTTAAGCGTCTGTTTCTTGGTTTGCCTCTGTCTTCTTTTCCTTATGCTCATTTGGTTTGTTTCTGAAATTCCAAATATGAGTGAATCATATGACATTTGTTTCTCTAACTTATTTCACTTAGCATAATACTCTCTAGCTCCAACCACATGATTGCAAATGGCAGGATTTCATCCTTTTTAATGGCTCAGTAATATTCCATTGTATGTATGTATGTATGCACTTATGTACATACATATTACCTCTTTATCCATTCAGCAGTTGATGGACATTTAGACTGTTCCTGTAATTTGGCTATTGTGGATAATGCTGCTATAAACATCACTGTACATGTATCCATTCAAATTAGTATTTTTGTATTCTTTAGGTAAATACCCACTAGTGCATTTGCTGGCTTATAGGGTAATTCTATTTTTAACTTTTTGGGAAAACTACATATTGTGTTCCAGAGTGGCCACATCAGTTTGCATTCCCACCAACAGTGCAAAAGGTTTCCCTTTTTTCCACATCTTCACTGACATTTGTATCTTGTGTTGTTGATTTTGGCCATTCTGACAGGTGTGAGGTGATAATTCTTGGTAGTTTTTTTTATTTTTATTTCCCTGATGGTAAGTGATATTGAGCATCTTTTCATGTGTCTCTTGACCACCTTCATGTCTTCTTTGGGAAAATGCCTATTCATGCTTTCTGCCCATTTTTAAATTAGATCATTCATTTTTGTGGGTGTTGCATTTTCTAAGTTCTTTATATATTTTGGAGACTAGCCCTTTATCAGATATGTCATTTGCAAATATCGTTCCCCATTCTGTAGGTTGCCTTTTGATTTTGTTGATTATTTCCTTCACTGTGCAGAACATTTTTATTTGGGTAAAGTCCCAATAGTTTATTTTTGCTTTTGTTTCCCTTGCCTCAGGAAACATATCTAAAAAGTTGCTATGGCCAATGTCAAAAAGGTTACTGCTTGTGTTCTCCTCTAGGATTTTAATGATTCCCTGTCTTACATTTAGGTCTTTAATCCATTTTGTATTTATTTTTGTGTATGATGTAGGAAAGTGGTACAGTTTCATTCTTTTACATGTTGCTGCCCCGTTTTCCCAACACCATTTGTTGAAGAGATTTTTTTTCCATTGAATATTCCTTCTTGCTTTGTTGAGGATTAATTGACCATATAGTTGTGGGTTTATATCTGAGTTTTCTATTCTGTTCCATTGAAGTATGTGTCTAGTTTTCTGCCAGTACCATACTGTTTTGATCATGACAGCTTTGTAATATAACTTAAAATCTGGAATTGTTTTGCCTCAAGCTTTGCTTTTCTTTTTCAAGATTCCTTTGTATATTCAGAGTCCTTATGGTTCCATACAAATTTTAGGATTGTTAGTTCTACCTCCGTGAAAAATGCTGTGGGTGTTTTGATAGGGATTATATTAAATGCAATTAGGTGTAGTGATCGCTTAGAGTAATATAAACATTTTTACCATATTTACTCTTCCAATCCATGATTATGGAATGTCTTTCCATTTCTTTCTGTCATCTTCAATTTCTTACATCTGCATTCTATAGTTTTCAGAGTACAGGTCTTTTACCTCTTTGGTTATGTTTATTCCTAGGTATCTTAGGGGTTTTGGTGCAATTATAAATGGGATTGATTCCTTGATTTCTATTTCTGCTGCTTCATTATTGTTTACAGAAATGCAACAGATTTCTGTAGGTTGATTTTGTGTCCTGCAACTTTACTGAATTCATTTATCAGTTCCAGCAATTTTTTGGCGCAGTCTTTTGGGTTTTCTGTATAAGAATATCATTTCGGGCAGCCTGGAGGGCTCAGCGGTTTAGCGTTGCCTTTGGCCAAGGGTGTGATCCCAGAGTTCTGGGATTGAGTCCCACGTTGGGCTCCCTGCATGGAGCCTGCTTCTCCCTCTGACTGTGTCTCTGCCTCTCTCTCTCTCTAATACATAAATAAAATCTTTAAAAAAAGTGTATCATGTCTTCTGCAAATAGTGACAGTTTTACTTCTTCCTTGCTGATTTGGATTCCTTTTATTTCTTTTTGTTGTCTGATTGGTGGCTAGGCCTTCCAGTACTATGTTAAATAAGAGTGCTAAGAGTGGATATCCCTGTCTTGTTCCTGACCATAGAGGAAAAGCTCTCAGTCTTTCCCCATTGAGGATGATATTAGCTGTGGGTTTTCTGTGGGTGGCCGTTATTATGTTGAGGTATGTTCACTCTAACTCTGTTGAGGGTTTTTATTATAAATTGATGTTGTACTTTGTCAAATGCTTTTTTCTGCATCTATTGAATGGATCATGTGGTTCTTTTATTAAAATGTGGTGTATCATGTTGATAGATTTGCAATTATTGAACCCCCTTGCTACCCAGGAATAAATTCCACTTGATAGTGGTGAATGATTCTTTTAATGTATCATTGGATTAAGTTTGCTAGTATTTTATTAAGAATTTTTGCATCCAGGGATCCCTGGGGGGCGCAGCGGTTTAGCGCCTGCCTTTGGCCCGGGGCGCGATCCTGGAGACCCGGGATCGAATCCCACGTCGGGCTCCCGGTGCATGGAGCCTGCTTCTCCCTCTGCCTGTGTCTCTGCCTCTCTCTCTTTCTGTGTCTCTCATGAATAAATAAATAAAATCTTTAAAAAAAAGAATTTTTGCATCCATGTTCATCAGGGATATTGCCCTGGACTTCTCTTTTTTATTTAATTTTTAAATTAAATTTCAATTTGCCAACATATAGTATAGCACCCAGTGCTCATCACATCATGTACCCTCCTTAATGCCCATCACCCAGTTACCCCATCCCCCCAGCCAAACTCCCCTTCAGCAATCTCACAGTTTGTCTTCCTCTCTGATTTTCCCCCATTTACATCAACATGAATGAAACTGAAGGGTATAATGCTAAGTGAAATAAGCCAATCAAGGCAAGACAATTATATGGTTTTACTCATATGTGGAATATAAGGAGGAATAATGCAAGGGGATCATAAGGGAAGGAGAGGGAACTGAATGAGTTCTACTTCTTAGTGGAGTCTTTATCTGGTTTTGGTATCAAGGTAGTGCTGACATCATAGAACAAATTTGGAAGTTTTCCTTCCATTTCTATTTTTCAATATAGTTTGAGAAGAATAGGTATTAACTCTTCTTTAAATATTTGGTGGAATTCCCCTATGAAGACTTCTGGCCCTGGACTTTGTTGCGAGATTTTTGATTACTGACTCAATTTCTTTGGTTGTTATTGGTCAATTCAAATTTTCTAGTTCTTCCTATTTTAATTTTGATAGTTTATATGTTTCTAAGAATTTATCCATTTCTTCCAGGTTGCCCAATTTGTTGGCATATGTTTTTTCGTAATATTCTTCTATAGTTGTTTGTATTTCTGTGGTGTTGGTTGTTATTTCTCCTCTCTCATTACTGATTTTATTTATTTAGGGCCTTTCTCTGTTCTTTTTGATAAGTCTGGCTATGGGCTTATCAATTTTACTAAGTTTTTCAACTAACCAGCTCCTGGTTTCATTGATGTGTTCTCTTTTTTTAGATTATTTATTTGTTTGTTTATTTATTTATTTATTTATTTATTTATTTATTAGAGACAGAGAGAGAGAGGCAGAGACATAGGCAGAGGAAGAATCAGGCTCCCCACAAGGAGCCCAATGTGGGACTTGATCCCGGATCCTGGGATCACGCCCTGAGCCAAAGGCAGATGCTCAACCACTGAGCCATCCAGGTGTCCCTCATTGATGTGTTCTATTGTTTTTGTTTTAGTTTCTATGTCATCTATTTCTGCTCTTATCCTTATTATTTCCTTCCTTCTGCTGGCTTTAGCTTTATCCGTTGTTCTTTTTCCAGCTCCTTGAGGTGTAGTTAGGCTGTTTATTTGAGATTTTTCTTCCTTCTTAAGGTATGTCTGTATTGCCGTACTTCCCTCTTAGGATTGCTTTTGCTGCCTCCCAAAGGTTTTAGACCATTGTGTTTTCAGTTTCATTTATTTCCACATGTTTTTTTTTTTAATTTCTTCTTTGATTTCCCAGTTGACCCATTCATTCTTTAGTAGCATGTTATTTAACCTCCATGTATTTGTTTTTTCTTTTTTTAAATTATTTTATTTATTTGAGAGAGAGAGAGAGAGACATTAAGAGAGCACAGCAGAGGCAATGACAGAGGCAGAGGGAGAAGCAGGCTCCCTGCAAAGAAGGGAGCTGAGCCCAACACTTGAGCCCAGGACCCTAGGATCATGACCTGAGCAGAAGACAGATGCTTACCCAAACAAAGCCACCAGGCATCCCTGTATTTGTGTTTTTCTAAATATTTTCTTGTGGTTTCTTTCTAGTTTCATAGCCTTATGGTCAGAAAAGATGCATGGTATGATTTCAATCTTTTATATTTGTTGAGGCCTGATTTGTGACCTAGTATGTGATCTATTCTGGAGAATGTCCCATGAGCACTTGAAAAGAATGTGTATTCTGCTGTTTTAGAATGAAATGTTCTATATAGGGCAACCCGGGTGGCTCGGCGATTTAGTGCCGCCTTCAGCCCAGGGCCTGATCCTAGAGACCCGGGATCAAGTCCCACATCAGGCTTCCTGCATGGAGCCTGCTTCCCCCTCTGCCTGTGTCTCTGCCTCTGTGTGTGTGTGTGTGTGTGTGTCTCATGAATAAATAAATAAAATCTTTTTTAAAAAAGAAATGTTCTGTATATATCTTTTAAGTCCATCTGGTCCAGTATGTCACTCAAAGCCATGGTTTCCTAGTTGATTTTCTGTTTAGTAGACGATCTGTCCATTGATGTAAGTGAGGTATTAAAGTCCTACTATTATGGTATTATTATGAATGAGTTCCTTTATATTTGTAATTAACTGTTTTATATATTTGAGTGCTCCATGTAGGGTGCATATAGATTTGTAATTGTTAGTATTTCTTGTTGGATTGTCCCCTTTATTATGATATAATGCCTTTCTTCATCTCTTGTTATAGTCTTTGTTTTAAAGTTTAGTTTCTCTGGTGTAAGTATTGTTACCCCAGCTTTCTTTTGATATCCATTTATGTGATAAATATTTCTCCATCCCTTCACTTTCATTTTTTAAAGATTTTATTTATTTATTCATGAGAGACATAGAGAGAGAGAGAGAGAGAGAGAGAGAGGCAGAGACATAGGCAGAGGGAGAAGCTGGCTCCCCACAAGGAGCCTGATATGGGACTCAATACCGGATCCTGGGATCAGGACCTGAGCCAAAGGCAGATGCTCAACCACTGAGTCATCCAGGCGTCCCATCCCTTCACTTTCAATTGGCAGGTACCCTAGGTCTAAAATGAGTGTCTTGTAGGCAGCATATAGATGGGTCTTATTTCTTTAATCCATTCTGATGCTCCATGTCTTTTGATTAGAGTGTTTAGTCCATTTACATTCAGCTTAATTATTTATGCATATGTATTTACTGCCATTTTATCACTTTTTTTGTCATTGGTCCTGGAGAGATTTTCTCTGTTCCTTTCTTGCATCTTTTTACATGTATATTTTTCCACATGATTTAAGGGATCAGGTTGTCTAGTTCAAAAACCAATCAAATAAAGAAACCATGTAAGTATATTTGTTAGGACCTGTTAAATTGTCAATTAAGAAAAATTGACATCTTTATAAATTATTTTCTGAAAATTATTATCATGAAATATACATAGATGCTCTGCTCTTATAGAGCATATTTTTAACATATACAGTAATAATAAAAACAAATCAACGTTCATTTACCCACACTAGAAATACAACTAGAAGTATTACTTTCACTATTGTTTATTCTCAATTAATTAAAGAATTAATTCTTAATTCATATAATATTTACCATCTCAACCATTTTTCCAGCTTTATTAAGGTATAATGAACATATAAAATTACATATATTTATTATTTATTATTTATTTATTTTTTTAAAATTTTATTTATTTATTTATTCACGAGAGCCAGAGAGAGAGAGAGAGAGGGAGAGACATAGGCAGAGGGAGAAGCAGGCTCCATGCAGGGAGCCTGACTCGATGATCCCCGGTCTCCAGGGTGACGCCCTAGGCCGAAGGCAGGTGCTAAGCCGCTGAGCCACCCGGGAATCCCCTTATTTTTTTTAAAGATTTTATGTATGTATTTATTCATGAGAGACGCAGAGAGAGAGGCAGAGACACAGGCAGAGGGAGAAGCAGACTCCCTGTGTGGAGCCTGATGAGGGACTTGATCCCAAGACCTCAGGATCACGATATGAGCTAAAGGCAGAGCTCAACCACTGAGCCACCCAGGTGCCCCAAATTACATATATATTTAATGTGTACAACTTGATGATTTAATGTACATATGCATTGTAAAATGATTACGACAATCAAGTTAATTAACAAATAACCTCACAATCGCCTTTTTATTTATTTATTTATTTATTTATTTTTGGTTAGCATGCTCACGATCTATTCTCTTAGCAAGTTTCAAGAACACAATACAATGTTATAACTACAGCCACTAAGTTGCACACTAGATCCTCAGAACTTATTCATTTTATAATTGAATGTTTGTATCCTTTCACCAATATCTCCCCATATATGCCCCACCACTCAGCTACTGGTAACCATCATTGTACTATTTGCTTCTGTGAGTTTACTTTTTTTTTTAAGATTCCACATATAGATGATACCACACAGTATTTGTCTTTCTCTTTCCAGCTTTCTTCGCTTCATAATGCTCTCCAGTTTCATCTATGTTGATGCAAATAGCAGAATTTCCTTCTTTTTCACGACCAAATAATGTTCAAATTTTCTTTTTTTATTAAAGTATAATGGAGACACAATATTATATTAGTTTCAGGTGTAGAACACATTAATTTAGCAAGTCTATATGCTACTTAATGCTGCACAATAAGTGTAGTCAACATCTGTCATATACAATGTCATTATAATATCATTGACTGTATTCTTTATGCTGTATTTTCATCTCCGTGACCCTCATTTTCCTCATCCATACAACACTTTGTTTCCATGTCTTGGCTACTGTGAATGATGCTTTAGTCAACATGGGGGTGCAGATATATCTTTGAAATCCTGTTTTCATTTCCTTTGGTTATACACCCAAAAGTGGGATTGCTGTATCACAGTGTAATTATACTTTACATTTTTTTGAAAAAAAAATGACTATCAACTTACATTTCTACCAGTGTACAGGGGTTCTATTTTCTCCACATCCTTGACAATACTTGATATCTTTTTTCTTTTTTATATTAACAATTCTGTCAGATAATATTTCATTGTGATTTTGATTTACATTTCCATGATGTTTAGTGATATTGAGCAATATTTCATATAACCTGTTAGCCATTTGTATATCTTTGGAAAGATATTCAAGTCCTTTGTCCATTTTTAATCGATTATTTTTTGCTATTTAATTCATTGTATAAATGTTTTATATATTTTGGATATTAACCCTTTATCAGATACATAGTGTGCAAATATTTTTTCCCATTTTGTAGGTTGCCTTTTCATTTTGTTGAACCATGTAAAATTTGCCCTTATATGTCTGGGTTATTTCGCTTAGCATAATATCTTCAGGGTCCATCCATCTCATGGTACATGTCAGAATTTCCTTCCTTGTTAAGGCTGAATAATATTCCATTGTATGTATATGCCACATTTTGTTGATTTATTCCTCGTTGATGGGCACTTTGGTTGCTTCCACCTCTTAGCTACTGTGAACAATACTACTGTGGATTAAATATGCTACATACAAATATTTCTTCAGAACCCTACTTTCAATTATTTTGGATATATCCCCAAAAGTGGAATTGCTGAGTCATATGCTAATATTATTTTTAATTTTTTGAGGAGCTGCCATACTAGATTTTTATCTTTATTTTATCTTTGAAAACTTTTTGTCTTTATCCTCAAAGCCCAGGAAATCACTACCTCTAGGGCAAGATGTTTTATCACCAGTGTATGTAGAGAACTTTCTTAATTTTAGGCATTCACTGAATTAAAAACTGAATCACTGCTACCCTCAAATAATATATCACCTTCATCTCTAGTGTCAATGACATTACTATTTTCACAAAGTGCACACAGTTTTCACTGCTCTTCATCAATTCATTATATCTGATCTAGCATCTGATATCATTTTTCTCTTCTTGAAGAACATTCTTTAGAACTTCCTTTAGTTCCACTGTTCTAGTGGCAAAATCTTTCAGTTTTTGTTTCACTGGACATGTCCATTTTTATCTTATCACTACTATTTTTGTCATGCCAAATCATTTACTTTTTATTCACATTTTTATTATGAAAAAATTCAAACACAGAAAAGCTAAAAGAATAATGCAGTGTACTCTGTATACCACTATGTGAATTCAACAAATGTTAACATCTTGTCATATTTTATTTAATGTCTCTCTGTTCGTGTGTGTGTGTGTGTATGCATGTGTATGTATAAAATCCGTGAGGAATTCATAGAAACAGAAAGTAAAAATGGTGGTTACCAGGGACTGAGGATTGGGGGGAAATAGAGAGTTATTGTTTATTTTTTATTTTATTTTATTTTATTTTTGAGAGTTCTTGTTTAGTGGGTGTGGAATTTTAGTTTTGTAAGATGAAAAACTTCTGACTGGATTGTGTGTTTTTATCCATTCTTTCAATCTCTGTGAATATACTTAACACTACTGAACTATACACTTAAAAGTGATTAAGATGGTAAAATTTATGTTAACGCTTTTTATCACAATTTTTTAAAAACCCTAGAAAAGTTTTTTTATGACTATCTAAAGCACAACAAAATACATGGCTCTACAAATATATGGTAAGAAGAAAAAGTGGGGGAAAATATGATGCTGTGCCAGTCATCTTATCAATCACGACATTAATTCTTCCAACATAGTTCCAGATGGTCTAACTTGTACTCTGTTATGAATATAGTGGCTTAGAGTCATCTGTATTTAAAATGGAGCAGTGGTCTAATGAGCTGTAATGAAAGGGGATATGTTACTTCTTGTTCACTCTTGTCCCTGGGGTGCAGCTTTTTGAAGTCTGTGCTGCTCCAGGCTGTGTTTGCCCTCAAAACTATTCTATTTTTGGCATTTCTCTGAATTTTGGGCAGCTTCTCTGGCAGTGACTCATTCTCTATCTTCATTTCTTCATACCTTAGTCAATAAGATATAACTGTACTGAATCTTTTATTAATATATAATTATATTTTTGTCTCCTGTAAAGTTTCTTGATTTAAAGACTATTTTGGGGGCACCTGGATGGCTCAGTCAGTTAGGCAGCTGTCTTTGGCTCAGGTCATGATCTCAGGGTCCTGGAATCAAGCCCCACGTCAGGCTCCCTGCTCAGCAGGAAGTCTGCTTCTCCCTCTGCCCCGTCCCTGGTTGTGCTTTCTCTCTCTCTCTCAAATAAAAGTAAATAAATAAATAAATAAATAAATAAATAAATAAATAAAATATTTGTAAAAACCGTTTTTAAAAATAAAAATAAATTAAGTCTATTTTGGCTGATATTAGTATGGTCATCCCTGATCTCTTTTGGTTATAATTTGCATGGAATACCTTTTTCCATGCTTTCACTTCCAATGTATTTGTATCTTTATATCTAAAATGAGTCTCTTGTAAGAACAAACTGATGGTTACCAGAGGGGAGGAGAGTAGCAGAATGGGTTAAACAGGTGATGGGGATTAACAAGTCCACTTGTTCTGATGAGCACTGAGTCATGTATAGAATTGTTGAATCACATGAAACTAATATAACACTGTTAACTGAGTGAAATTAAAATAAAAACTTTTAATTAATTAATTAATTAATTTAAAAATTAATCTCTTGTAGACAGTATATAGTTGGCTCGTGTGTTTTTATCCATTCTTTCCTTTTGACAGAGTTTAACCATTTACACTTAAGGTAATTACTGATAAGGAGGGACTTCTGTCATTTTACAATCTGTTTTCTATATATCTTATAGCTTTTGTCCCTCGTTGCATGCATTACTGTATTATTTTGTGTTTAGTTGATTTTTGTAGTGAAATTTTTAATTTCCTTCCTCATTTCCTTTTATGTATTTTCTGTAGCTATTTAATTTGCGGTTACCAAGGGTTACATTTAGTATCCTAATTTTATTTTTTTTTTAAATTTTTATTTATTTATTTACAATAGTCATACAGAGAGAGAGAGAGAGAGAGAGAGAGAGAGAGGGAGGCAGAGACACAGGCAGAGGGAGAAGCAGGCTCCATGCACCGGGAGCCTGACGTGGGATTCGATCCCGGGTCTCCAGGATCGCGCCCTGGGCCAAAGGCAGGCGCCAAACCGCTGCGCCACCCAGGGATCCCAGTATCCTAATTTTAATATATAACTGCTTAACTTGGGGATCCCTGGGTGGCTCAGCGGTTTGGCGCCTGCCTTTGGCCCAGGGCGCGATCCTGGAGTCCCGGGATCGAGTCCCGCGTCGGGCTCCTGGCATGGAGCCTGCTTCTCTCTCTGCCTGTGTCTCTGCCTCTCTATCTCTCTCTCTCTCTATCTCTCTCTCTATCATGAATAAATACAATCTTTAAAAAAATAACTGCTTAACTTTGATAACATACAAAAATTCTGTTCCTTCACAACTCTATCTCCACCTCTTTCAGTTGTCAATGTGACAAAATTATCACAAAACACAAACTAATAATCTTTTAAAATGTTTTAGCTTCTTAAATCATGTAGAAAAAATTTTGGAGTTACAAATCAAAGTTATAATAATAGTACCTCTTATAATTGTCTATTATTAAAATCTTTAGGGATGCCTGGGTGGCTCAGCGGTTGAGCGTCTGCCTTTGGCTCAGGGCGTGGTCCTGGAGTCCTGGGATCCAGTCCCACATCAGGCTTCCTGCATGGAGCCTGCTTCTCCCTCTGCTCGTGTCTCTGCTTCTTTCTCTCTGTGTGTCTCTCATGAATAAATACATAAATTCTTTTTTTAAAAACTCAGCTTTTGTTTATCTGGGAATGTCTTAATTTCTCCCTCACTTTTGAAGGACAATTTTACTGAATATAGAATCCTTGCTTCCTGGGACTTTTCTTTGAATGTATCAGGATACCACCTCTGATCTCCAAAGTTTTTGATGAGAAACCTGCTGATAATATGTATTGAAGATTCCCTTGTATGTGATGAGTTGCTTCTCTCTTGCTGCTTTCAATATTCTCTTTTCCTTTGGCATTTGTAAGTTTGATCCCTTTGAGTTCGTCTTACTTAGAATTCTTTGAGCATCTTGGATGTTTGTTTTCATATCTTTCATCAAATTTGGGATATCTCCAGCCATTATTTCTTCAAATAATCTCTCTGCTCCTTTCTTCTCTCTTCTCCCTCTGAAACTCCCACAATGTGTAAAAAAGCTTCTTAATGGCATCTCACAGTTTCCTTCAGCTCATGTTCACTTTTCATTATTCTTTTTATTTCTGTTAATCAAACTCAATACCTTCCATTGCCCCATCTTGAAGTTTACTGATTATTTTTTATGTCTGTTCAAATCTTCCTTTGAATCCTTCTGGTGATTTTTAAATTTTAGTTATTGTGCTTTTCAGCTCCAGAATTTCTTTTTTGGTTTCTTTTTAGATTTTTTCTTTTTTTAAGATTTTATTTATTTATTCATGAGAGACCTACACACAGAGAGAGAAGGGGGCAGAGACGCAAGCAGAGGGAGAAGCAGGCTCCATGCAGGGAGCCTGATGTGGGACTAGATCCCAGGACTCCAGGATCACACCCTGGGCCAAAGGCAGGCGCTAAACCGCTGAACCACCCAGGGATCCCCCTTTTTAGATTTTCTGTCTCCTTATTGATACTTCCATTTTGCTATTCATTATTTTTATGACTTTCTCCACTTCTTCCTTTAATTAACTGAACATCTTTAAGACTGTTGCTTAAAATATTTTTCTAGTAGATTTGACATCAAGTGTTTTTCAGGGACAATTTTTGTTGATTTTTTTCCCTTTGAATACTTCTTTTCTTTATATGGCTTGTGATTTTTTGTTGTTGAAAACTAGACATTTGAATCTAATAATGTAGTAATTCCAAAAATCAGATTCTCCCTCTTCCACAGGTTTTGCTGTCTTTTTCTATAACTGTTTTAGGCTGTCTCTATGCTGAGGTTCAGCCTGTGGTAGGAACTTAAGATCTTCTCATGTCTTTTTTGAGCCTTTCTGTGGGCATGCATGCTCACTTTCTAATTTCCCCATACATAAAGTTGTTTTTACATTTTCTGATCTCTAATATCTGGCTCTCTAAAGGAGAAAAATGAGGAATCAAAGGGGAGAGGTGGGGAAAAGGCACCAGCCCTTTAAATCCACTGAGAGTCACTTCAGCCAAAGAGGATGGGATTTGTAACAATACAGGGAGATGCAACAACAGTGGCCACTGCTTTTTTGTCTGTATCTCTATGATTCAAACCAACAGTTGATGATCAGAAGGCAGATCCCTGATAGTTGGAGAACATGGTCTTTTTTGCCTACCATGGCTCCTGCAAGCTGTGTGTAAACTGCTCCAGGGACACATGCATAGTTGCCTGCCTTTGGCTGGGGATGGGAAATGAGTGACTGCTACCATTTTAAGAGCTGAAATGGACCAAAATTAACTTCAATTTGCTATCCAAGCCTTCCCCTGGAAGTTTTGATCTTTTTTTTTTTTAATTTTTTATTTATTGATGATAGTCACATAGAAAGAGAGAGAGAGGCAGAGACACAGGCAGAGGGAGAAGCAGGCTCCATGCACCGGGAGCCCGACGTGGGATTCGATCCCGGGTCTCCAGGATCGCGCCCTGGGCCAAAGGCAGGCGCTAAACCGCTGCGCCACCCAGGGATCCCTGGAAGTTTTGATCTTTCAATAGACTCCAGAATTCCAAAATAGTTACATCAGACAGTTTCTGCCAGTGCAGTTGTCTAGGAGGGAAGACAGATTCCTGATGCTTCCTACCCAACCATCTTCCCGGAATCCTCTCACCCAAGAGCCCTAATGTTTAATACACTTTAATTTTTAGAAGTGTTAGACTTACAAAAAAAGGGGAATATAGTATAGGGAGTCACCATATACCTTGCACCCAGTTTCCCCTATTATTAACAGTTTTTATAAGTATGGTACATTTGTTATAATTAATGAACCAATATTGATACTTAATTATTAACTAACATCCATAATTCATTCAGATTCCCTTACTTTTAAACTAATGTCCTTTTTCTCTTCCAAGATTCTATACAGGATATCTCATTATATTTACTTGTCATGTCTCCTTAGACTCATCTTGACTGTGATCATTTTGACACTTCCCTTATTTTTGATGACTTTGACAGTTTGGGGGAGTACAGGTCATGTATTTTGTAAGAATCCTTTCAGAATTTATCTGATGTTTTTCTCAAGATTAGACTAGGGTTACATGTTTGTAGGAGAAAGATGGCAAGGTAAAGTGTTGTTTTAATCATATTATATAAAGGGTACAGGGATGCCTGGATGGCTCAGCGATGTGATCCTGGGGTTCGGGATCAAGTCCCACATTGGGACCTCCTGAGGGGAGCCTGCTTCTCCCTCTGCCTGTGTCTCTGCCTCTCTCTTTCTGTATCTCTCATGAATAAATAAAATATTTTTAAAATATTGAACATACTTCAATATCACTCATCATCATGGAACTACAAATCAAAAACTACAATGAGATATTACCTTACACCTGTCAGAATGGCTAAAATCAAAAACACAAAAAAATAAGAAGTTTTGGCAAGGATGTGGAGAAAAAAAGGAACCCTTGTTCACTGTTGGTGGGAATGCAAACTGGTAAAGTCACTCTGGAAAACAATATGGAGATTCCTCAAAGAGCTTTAAAATAGAACTACTCTACAAACCAGTAATCATAGTACTGGGTATTTACCCCCAAAATACAAAAACACTAATTCAAGGGGATACACATACCCTCATGTTTATTGAAGTATTACTTATAATAGCCAAATTATGGAAGCAGTCCTAGTGTCCATCAAGAAGTAAATGGAGAAAGAAGATGTGGTGTATACATACATATAATGGAATATTACTCAGCCATAAAAAGGAATGAAATCTTGCCATTTTCAATGACATGAATGGAACTAGAGAGTATAATGCTAAGCATAATAAATTAGAGAAAGACTGATCTCACTCATATGTGAAATTTAAGAGACAAAACAAATGAGCGAAGCAACAATAAAAGAGAGAAAGGCAAACCAAGAAACAAACTCTAGAGAACAAGCATGGTTACCATAAGGGAAATGGGTGAGGGGGTAGATGAAATAGGTAATGGGAACTAAAGAATATACTTATTGTGATGAGCCCTGAGTAATGTACAGAATTGCTGAATCACTATATTGTACACCTGAAACTACTATACACTGTATGTTAATTATACTAGAATTAAAATTAAAAACTTAATTAAAAATGAGTACCTACTATCAACATTATTTGTGACTGTGCATGTTGAAATTGATCACCTGTTTTAGGTAGTGTTTGTCAGGTTTTTCCATTGTGAAGCTCTATTTTTTAAAATTAAACTTTTCATTTTAGGACAATCATAGATTTACATATAGTTGTTAGAAGTAATACATAAATATCACATGTACCCAGTTTTCCCCAATGGTTACATAAAAAAATAGTGCAATATCACAATTAGAAAAGTGGCATTGATACAGTCAAAACTCAGACATTTCCATCACCATTTGCATCCCTTATGTTATGCTTCTATAGCCACACCCACTTTCTTCTCACTCTCACTCCCTACTTAATCCTCGATGATCACTAATTTGTTATCCATTTCTCTAACTGTATGATTTCCCAAATGTTATATAAACAGCATCATACAGTATATGATCTTTGGGAATTGGCCTTTTTTTCAGTCAATATTATTTCTCTGGAGATTCGTCTACATTTTTTTATGAATTGATACTTTATTCTTTCTTATTTTGAGTAATAATGCATTATGGCTATACTACAATTTGACCATACACTCATTGAAGGGCAGCTGCATTGTTTCCATTTATTGGCAAATAAAGCTGCTATAAGAATTTGTGTACATGTTTTTTTACGTGAAATATTCACTATTCTGGTTACATGCCCAAGAGTACAATTGCTAGGTTGTATGGTGATTGCATGTGTACTTTTTAAAGAAGCTGCCGAACTATTTTCAAGAGTGGCTGTACCATTTTATATTCCTACCAACAACGTATAAATAATTCAATTTCTCTACATTCTTGCCAACATTTGATGTTGCCACTATTTTTTTTATTTTAGCAATCCTGATAAGTATGTTGTGATATCTTACTGTGGTTTTAGCTTGCATTTCCCTAGTGGATAATGATATTGAATATCTTAATGTTTCTTTATTTGACATCTGTATATTTTCTTTAGTGAGAAGTCTCTTCATGTGTTTTACCCATTTTGTAACTGGGTTGTTCAAATTTGCAACTGTTAAGTTTTAAGAGTTGTTTTATATATTCTAAATACTAGTCCTTTCTTGGACATGTGGTTTATACATATTTTCTACAATTCTGCAGCTTGTCTTTTCATTCTGTCTGTTGGATATTTCAGAGCAAAAGCTTCAAAATTTCATGTCCAATTTATCAATTTTTCCTTTGGTTGTGTTTTTGTTGTTATGCTTAGGAACTCATTACTTACCCATAGATCCCAAAAACTTTTTTTCCTAAAAGTTTTATAGTTTACATTTTACAATTGAGTGTGTGGTTGTTTTTAATTGATTTTTGTGTAAGATTCCTTTTTCTTTACTCCATTAAACTGATTCTACGCCTTTTTTAAAAGATTTTATTTATTTGTTCGTGAGAAACACACACAGAGAGAGAGAGAGAGGAAGAGACACAGGAAGAGGGAGAAGCAGGCTCCATGCAAGGAGCCCAATGCGGGACTCGATCCTGGGACTCCAGGATCATGCCCTGGGCCGAAGACAGGCGCTAAACCACTGAGCCACCCAGGTATCCCCTGATTCTACACCTTTATCACAGTTCAGTTGGGCATATTTATAAGAATCGAATTCTGTGTTTTCTATTCTATTACATTGATCTACACATATCTATATCTCCACCTATACCACTCAGTTTTGATTACTATGGCAATTAAATAAGTCTTGAAACTGGATAGACCAATTCCTCCCACTTTATTCTTGTTTTTCAAAATTGTTTTAGCTATTCTATTTCCTTTCCCTTTGCCTGTAAGTGAATAATCTATATATACAAAAAAAAATCTTGCTGAGATTTCTATAGGATTTGCATCAACTTGTTTCTCCATTTATTTAGGCCTTTGATTTCTTTCATCAGCGTTTTGTACCTTTCAGCATACAATTGTTTTTTTTAGCATACAATTATTGTACATGTTTATTAAATTGACACTTAGATATTTCTCTCTTTTGAGTGATTAAAACTAGTATTCCTTTTTTAGTTGCAGTATTTGTTGCTAGTATATGGAAATATAATAGATTTTTGTGTTTTTCTTCTATCTTGCAACTTTGTTGAAATTATTAGTTCTAGGAAGGGTCTTTTGGAGATTACTTGGGATTTTCTACATAGACAATCATGTCACCTGCCAACAGGAAGAATTTTAGTTGTTTCTCTCCAATTTGTATGACTTCCATTTCCCACTATTACCTTATTGCAGTAACTTGAACTACCTTCACTATGTTGAATAAGAGCCGTGAGAGCTGATATCCTTGCCTTTTTCTTGATCTCAAAAAAAAGCATTGTCTTTCACTATTAAATATGTTAACTGTAGTTTTTTTGTAGATGTTCTTTATCATGTTGAGGAAGTTCCCCTATATTCCTATTTTTCTGAGAGCTTATATCATGAATGAATATTGGATTTTATCAAATGCCTTTCCTCCATTAATTTACATGAGTATGTGGTTTTTTCTTTGGTTTATTTATACATTGGCTTATATTTATGGATTTTTGAATCCTGAACCAATCTTGTGTCCTTGGGAAAAAATCTCATTTGGGTATGATATGTAATTCGTTTGATATATTGCTGAATTTTATTTGCTAATATTTTGTCAAGGATTTTTGCATTATATTCATAAGAGATACTGATCTGTGGTTTTGTTTTTTGTTCTGTCATTGTCTAATTTTTTATTAAGGTAATTCTAGTTCTATAAAATATATTGGGAAATGTTCCTTGCTCTTCTATTTTCTATATTCCCAGGCTGCCTCCCCCCGGATCTTTGGCTAGTGAAAGTGGACTTCTCTTGAGGCTTTTTATTGGTGTGAATTGGTATGAATTCTTTCTCAAAAATTTGATAGAATTTTACAGTGACATCATATGTGCCTGGAGATTTTTTTGAGGGGGAATATTTATTTACTAATTCAATTTCCTTAATGGCTGAAGAGCTAGTCACATTACCCATTTTATATTGGGTGAGTTGTGATAGCTTGTGTTTTTCAAAGAATTGGTCCATTTCATCTAAGTTGTACAATTTATGTGTGTATAGTTTCTTATCATAATCCTTTATTATTCCTTTGATGTCTGCAGGCTTGATAGTGATATTTCATGCCCAATACTGATAATTTATCTCTCCTCTTTTTTTTTCTTGGTTAGTTTTGCTGGAGCTTTTATCAATTTTTAAAATCTTTTCAAAAAGCCACTTCATTACTGATGGGCTTTCTCTGCACAGCACTCCAACTGAGGTGCTGGGGCACTTTGTTGCAGCATTATCAGGGTAAGCCTAGGCTCCCCATTAGGCTTTCGCTGGTGGGGGGTGGGGCCATAGTTTTACTTGTGATGTTCGTCTGAAGTAAAGCAATTATTGTATAAAAGTTTTCTATCTTTCTAGGCTGCCTCTCTCCTGGCCCTTTGGCTAGTGAAAGCAGGCCTTTGTTGGGCCTTTTTTATTTCTGTGCCTGTTAAAATTTCTTCAGATTCAAGTTCAGGATATATGAGGCAAAAAAAAAAAAGAAGAAAAAGAAAAAAAGAAAAGAAAAGAAAAGAAAACAGGGAACTCACTGCAATGTAGTTCCTTTGATCCAAAGGCCTTTACCCATCTTTTTCTATCTCTCAGAGTCTTCTCATGTTTGTTTTATAATGTTTGAGGTTTCTATTGCACTGAATGGGAATAGGTAAAAGTGCATCTATTCAATCTTCTTGGAAGAAGAAGCCGCATTAGCCCTATTTTTAGATTTATTTATTTATTTATTTATTTATTTATTTATTTATTTATTTAATGAGAGACACAGAGAGAGGCAGAGACATAGGCAGAGGGAGACATAGGCTCCCTGCAGGGAGCCTGATGCGGGACTTGATTCCAGCACCCTGGGATCATGACCTGAGCCAAAGGCAGACGCTCAACTCACTGAGGTGCCCCCTTATTTTAAGTTAAAGAGATGTTCTGTTATTTTGTTTTTAAATTAGAAAGGAACTTGAATTTGATTAAAATTTTTTTGGCCTCTATTAAGATAATGTGCTTTCCAGTTTGTATCTACAAATATGAGAATATAAACAGCTTTAACTGAACTTCTGTGGTGAATGTTGTTTACACTAATCCCCAAGCATACAGCAAAGGTTATAGACTCAAGCAACTAGAGGAGCCTGGCAGGTAAAGTTAATGGGAAAGGAACTGCTTGTTGGGTTTTTGGAAGATTATGGGGAAGAGTGGATGGGGACATGTGACTTGCCTATAGGGAGAAAATGCTACTCACCTTCAGCTGAAAGCTTCCACCCAGAAATGGGTGACTATTGCTTCCTGATCTTTATGTTCTAGAGAGATCAAAAATGAGAATTTCTACAGAAAATGTTGCAATTTTTAAATGTTGGCATCTAATTCATGAATATTATTAAACAACGTGTAGGTCAGACTAAACATAGTATGGATCTGATTTAGTAAAAGGGCTACCATTTTGTAACTTCTGACACAGGGATACTAATGAGTCAAAGTAAGGCTTCCTTTCCTCCTAAAATAGAAAAAAATGCCCAGAAGGAATGTAAAGAAGACTTCAATGTTAAATGTGTTCTTTAAAAGCAACATAGTGTATTTTCCCCCTCCAACTCTGGGCCAATCTCCTGAGGACATGGGAAATGAAACTCCAGATTGTTTTTGGGGGGATTCAAATGCAGAGATCTGTGTTTCTCCTTTCCTAGAGCTCAGCATGAGTCTCAGTGATAAGACTGGAGAATTGTTTGGCTCAGAGTGATGTAGGGGTTTCATGTTGCGTCTTGGAAGATTGAACGGAGGATTGCCTCACTTAGGGGCTGAGAGTGTGAGTGTGCCAGAGTTTATCTTGTTGCAACAGCACACAAAGACAGAATCAATTTCTAGGAACCCAATACAGTCACAGAAGTTGAAACTCAGCTGCATTGAAGAGATCTTTTAGATGGGAATGAAAGATTACACATGAAGTTTTATGGAGATTCATAAAAGAAATTGGCTTCAGTTATAAAATCAGTTAAATTTCCTTGACCTCATGAGTTTATAGACCAAAAATTGTACCCTGTACACTATCTTTTCTAATATAAATTCTATCATATCCTAGGCATGACATGAAGTTATTATTTTACAAATAATTTTTCCATTACAACTTCAATTATAGTTACTTCCCCCATCCCAGGTTTTATTTAGAATTTAAAAGTACCTTTTCTATGTTATAGATTCTCAATTGTTTTTCAGATTTGATTTTTTTAAAGATTTTATTTATTCATGAGAGACACACAGAGAGAAGCGGCTCCACGCAGGGAGCCCGATGCGGGACTGGATCTCGGGACTCCAGGATTACACCCTGGGCTGAAGGCAGACGCTTAACCACTGAACCACCCAGGCATCTCTCAGATTTGATTTTTTTAAGAATAGATTCCAGCATTTGAAACAACATTTTTATATCTGTGACAACACACTTTTCAGAAACTCCTAAATATAATTTTCCTATCTATGCAAATGGGTATTTTTTAATCGTCAAAGTCCCAATGTTTAATGTCAATGTTTATATTTGTTTTCTTAGATTTGAAAAATATGTAAGTCCAAACTTTGTCATAAATATGTTTATGTCAACCACTTGCTGTTAAGGTTTTTTTTTTTTCATTTCTCATTGCTCTCTCTCTCTTTCAAAACTACTTACATACATTATACACATTTTCTGGTTTATTTTCATTAAAGTGTATACTCTATGTAGGGCCAGATAGAGATATCTTTCAACATTATTTAAAAGCTAATGAAATCAGATAATTCAAAGCAATCAATATATAGTAAAGTTAAAATTACTTTGGCAAGGTCATAGACATTTTTAGAATCAGCTTTATTTATCAATGAATCTCTGAAGAAATGTCACTTCCTCAGGGTGCCTTGTGCATCTAAGACAGAAACACATGTCCCGTCCCCAGCACATTCTATCCTTCTACCTGGTGTTTTTTTTCTCTGTAGCAATTTATCTTCACTGACACTCTATATTATTTGTTAATAGATTCTAGGCCTATGTTCCCAAACTTGATCTGATTTGTTCACTGATATATCCCCAATTCCTCCATAGTGGCTGGCACACAGTAGCAGTTTGTTACATGTTAAATCAAAGTATGAAGACCCTAGAAGTTGCCTAATGCCTAGTATGACTGTCCAATAATCAGATTCACCAGTGGCGCGGAAACACATTACAGTATAAGACATCTAAAAGTGAACAACTTTTTTTGAGATTTTTCCAGCCGTTTCCTCCTTCAACGTGGTAATTAAAGCTCACTGACCTGGGATTAGCCTCCATTTATCAACTTTTGGTCAGTGAAGAGGTTTCAGAGAAAATAATACAATTATCAATCAGTAAACGGAAGAGGGGGAAGACAAAGGGGAAATTTTAAGCGGTGGCCTCAATGGGGCATTCCCGGGCCAGATGTCCCGACTCGCCGCAGCGGTAACAGTTGACTTCACTCGTTTTGCTGCAGTTGATGGCCACGTGGCCTGTCTCGCCACAACGGTAACACTTAACTTGGGTGCAGTCTTTCTGAATGTGGCCATATTCACCGCAAGAGTAGCACTTCTGCTCTTCCTGACGGTCACAATCACGAGCCAGATGGCCTGGTCGGCCACAAGTGTAACAGCACTGCTCTCTCTCTCTTTTAGGTTCAGTACAGTCTTTAGCGATGTGGCCACTTCTCCCACAGTTGTAGCAGATGTCCTCGAGAAGGTCACAATTCTTAGCATGATGACCAGACTTACCACAGCGGTAACAGATGTCAGGTAGGTTGGTGGAACTGCACGGAGAACCTCTGCCACGGCCTCTAGCTCCGCGCCCTCGACTCCCTCCTACTTTAGGGCATCCCCTGGCCCAGTGGCCAGAGCGTCCACACCTGAAACATTCCTTACTGCTCATGGTGGCAGTGAGATCTTAGGGTGAGCGGACCCACCACTGCCCGGAGGCTCAGACGCAACTCCCCTTAGGGCGGCTTAGAAACAAGTGGCCGTTTTTCTCTAGGGGCCTCAGCAACGTCACACAAGGTTTGCGCATGGCCCCAATTATGTGTCACTGGCATTCCAGCTGCCCTTCCCCCCCTTTTCTATCCTTGAAGCCAAAAGCAGGGCTGAGTGTTGGTGTGTTTTTTAAAATGATAAACACTTGGATCTTTAAGTTTGTTTGAATCCCTCCCAGTCCAGAAAATATACCCTGTATGGTTCCTTGTAATTAAGAGTTAGGTCTTCTTTGTGATCTAGTGGATGACGTTTTTGTATATTCCCTACGGACATACAAAAAATCTGTATGAGATTAATCTAGTAAAGGAAAGAAACAAAATTTTTTAAAGTTTTTATTTATTTATGTATGATAGACACAGAGAGAAAGAGGCAGAGACACAGGCAGAGGGAGAAGCAGGCTCCATGCACCGGGAGCCCGATGTGGGACTCGATCCCGGGTCTCCAGGATCGCGCCCTGGGCCAAAGGCAGGCGCTAAACCGCTGCGCCACCCAGGGATCCCAGGAAAGAAACAAATTATAGCAAATTAGACTAACGTCCTTTTTGTTTTAAAAAATAAAATACAAATGTTCATAAAGATATAAGTAAGGTATGTAAGGTAGAAAAAAATCTTTAAAATGCCACGGTAAGGGGCACCTGGGTGGCTGAGTCAGTTAAGCGCCATGGGCTCAGGTCATTATCACTGGGTTCCTGGATCCAGCCCCCAGTCAGATTCCCTGCTTAGCGTGGGATCTGCTTCTCCCTCTGCCTCTCCCCCTGCTTCCTGCTCTCTCCCTCTCTCTCTGTCAAATAAATAAATAAAATCTTTAAAAATAAATAAGGGACATCCCATGTGGCTCAGCGGTTTAGCTCCGACTTCAGTCCAGGGTGTGATCCTGGAGTCTCGGAATCAGTCCCATGTCAGACTTCTGCGTGGAGCCTGTTTCTCCCTCTGCCTGTGTCTCTGCCTCTCTCTCTCTCTCTCTCTCTCTCTCTCTCTCTGTCTCTCATGAATAAATAAATAAAATATTTTTAAATAATTAAAAATAAATAAATAAATAAAATGCCACAGTGGGATTTACTCACAATCTTTCATATTTTATTGAAGGAATCCTAGTTTTCAACATAATCACCACCACTTAAGTTAAAAAACATAACAGGGGTGAAGCAGTCAGTATAAAGAACAGATTATTAATTGGAAAATAAGTTATACAACCATAATTTAAAATTGGACACATTTCCTCTTTATTGTTTTCTAAATTGTCTTATATAAACTACATCAAGATTTACGGACATGTTCATTTATGTAGATATACAAATAAGTATAGAATACTAGACACTGAAATATCAACCATAGCTATTTTGGGTTTATATGATTGAATACAATTTTTTTCTTCTTATTTTCCTTCCCTGTACTTTACTATTTTTGAAATGAGTTTAGTTTGTTGGTAATTTAAAAAACTCACAATAAATATTTTTCTTTAAGTTACTAGTTAACTATATGTTTTGCATCTGAATTTTTAACAGACAGGCAATACAAACGTATTTGGTAAAACACAGACATAAGAATAGCATGTGTAGCCGTTGGTCTTTATTTTCAAAATGACTTGGTTGGAATGTACCACCAGTTCCATAAATGCAATGACAAAGATAAATATTTTTTATTTATTTTTAGTTTTTAAATTTTTTTATTGGAGTTCAATTTGCCAACATATAGCATAACACCCAGGGCTCATTCTGCCAAGTGCCCCCCTCAGTGCCCATCACCCAGTCACCACAAACTCCCGCCCACTTCCCCTTCCACTGCCCCTTGTTGATTTCCCAGAGTTAGGTGTCTCTCATGTTTTGTCACCCTCACTGATATTTTCACTCATTTTCTCTCCTTTCCCTTTATTCCCTTTCACTATTTTTTATATTCCCCAAATGAATGAGACCATATAATGTTTGTCCTTCTCTGATTGACTTATTTCACTCAGCATAATACCCTCCAGTTCCATCCATGTTGAAGCAAATGGTGGGTATTTGTCGTTTCTAATGGCTGAGTAATATTCCATTGTATACATAGACCACATCTTCTTTATCCATTCATCTTTCGATGGCCACCGAGGCCCCTTCCACAGTTTGGCTGTGTGGACATTGCTGCTATAAACATCGGGGTGCAGGTGTCCCAGTGTTTCACTGCATCTGTATCTTTGGGGTAAATCCCCAGCTGTGCAATTGCTGGGTCATAGGGCAGATCTATTTTTAACTCTTTGAGGAACTTCCATACCATTTTCCAGAGTGGCTGTACCAGTTCACGTTCCCACCAACAGTGCAAGAGGGTTCCCCTTTCTCCGCATCCTCTCCAACATTTGTTGTTTCCTGCCTTAATTTTCCCCATTCTCACTGGTGTGAGGTGGTATCTCATTGTGGTTTGGATTTGTATTTCCCTGATGGCCAATGATGTGGAGCATTTTCTCATGTGCTTCTTGGCCATGTCTATGTCTTCCTCTGTGAAATTTCTGTTCATGTCTTTGGCCCATTTCATGATTGGATTGTTTGTTTCTTTGCTGTTGAGTTAATAAATTCTTTATAGATCTTGGATACTAGCCCTTTATCTGATAGGTCATTTGCAAATATCTTCTCCCATTCTGTAGGATGTCTTTTAGTTTTGTTGACTGTTTCTTTTGCTGTGCAGAAGCTTCTTATCTTGATGAAGTCCCAATAATTCATTTTTGCTTTTGTTTCTCTTGCCTCCATGGATGTATCTTGCAAGAAGTTGCTGTTGCCAAGTTCAAAAAGGGTGTTGCCTGTGTTCTTGTCTAGGATTTTGATGGAATCTTGTCTCACATTTAGATCTTTCATCCATTTTGAGTAAAGATAAATATTTTCAAAAATTAATGAATGTTTACAGCCAAAAAGCATGAGCAGTTGCCATATATACATAGTAATGAAAAGAGTTTTATTCCTAACAATTAAATGATGCTGCATAAATGGTTGCAAAAGGCAAAAATTCTCTCTGTGGTTCAAAACTTGATATATACTTATTAAATTAACCTTATTAATTATCACATTTATATCTCCCTTAAGGTTTATACTTTTATAGAAGTAATATATGTCCATAGTTTAAGTATTGATTTTCAAACAACTTTGAGACATGAAGATATGCATATTACATCACAATAGAAGATATGTGTGTTAGAACTCAAAAAATTTAAGAAAAAAATGTACTTTTAATGTGTGCAAAGCACTTTGATGTTTTTTACTTTAGATATTAAAAGAATCATTTATTTATGCCAATAAATTTGATAACCTAATAAAATGGACAAATTTCTTATAATACACAAACTACCATAACTTGATACAACTAGAAAATCTAACAAGTTCTCTATCCATTAACTTTTTTTTTAAATTTAGGGATGCCTGCATGGCTCAGCAGTTTGGCACCTGTCTTTGGCTCAGGGCATGATCCTGAAGACCTGGATCGAGTCCCACATCGGGCTCCCTGCATAAAGCCTGCTTCTCCCTCTGCCTATGTCTCTGCCTCTCTCTGTGTGTCTCTCTTGAATAAATACATAAGACCTTTAAAATTTTTTTTAATTTAGAAATTTCCAATATATTTAAAATAGACTCACTTAAAAATTAGGATCATATAATAATGTAAGCTACACACACTGGAATGTGTAATAGTGCATATGGCAAAAGGGAACTTAAAATGATGAAGTAACTCTGCAATTTATATGTCTATATCTATACACCTTAGGTTCATTATACCACCAGCTGTGTTTCCTAGCCTAGGACAGTTGGGTAAGAAAAGAAGAAAGAGGAAATAATATTCATTCTATATGTATAGAACACTAGACACTATGACATAAAGTTTGAATTAGGAGAGCAAATTATTTCTTTTTAAAAAAAGATTTTATTTATTTATTTGAGAGGGAGAGCCAGAGCCGGGTGAGGAGCAGAGGGAAAAGTAGACTCCCTGCTGAACAGAGAGCCCAACTGATGTGTGGCTGGATCCCAGGACTCCTGGACCATGATCCAAGACAAAGGCAGACACTTAACCGACTGAACCACCCAAGGGCCCCACAAATGATTTCTATAAGGAAATATATTCTTTCCTGTTTTTCTTGAGACTTGAGATCCTGAAAATCTAAGTCCGTTTAATATATGGGAAGACAACATGAAATTTTGGATTTAGGTGATGAATTTGTGAGCACCCGCAACTCTTTTCCCCCCTTGAGGCAAATACCTTTTTATTTTTTTTCTTTTTAAAGTTTTAATTAAATTACAGTTAGTTAATATACAGTGTAATATTAGTTTCAGGTGTAGAATTTAGTGACTCTTCATTTACGTTTAACACCCAGTGCTCATCACTACAAGTGCCCTCCTGAATACCCATCACCTATTTAACCTGTCCCTTGACCCACCTCCCCTTCAGTAACTCTCAGCTTGTTCTGCATAGTTAAGTCTGTTTCCTGGTTTGCCTCTCCCCCCCCACTATGTTCCTCTGTTTTGTTTCTTAAATTCTATATATGAGTGAAATCATATGGTGTTTGTGTTTCTCTGACTGACTTATTTCACTAGCATACTACTTTCTAGCTCCATCCACTTTGTTGCAAGTGGCAAGAATTCATTCTTCACACTGAAATATTTATATATATACCACATATTCTTTATCCATTCATCAGTTGGTGGACATTTGGGTTCTTTCCATAATTTGTCTATGATATTTTCTATTCATGTTGTAGTAACTGCTGGTGGTGACCTATTAAACTGATCTCTCAGATACATTAAATGATTGTAACTCACAGTTTAAAACACACTGATTTAAAGAGTCATAACTATAAATACTACTTATGAGTTCTTGATGTTACAACTTTAGATGTTTCAATTTATATATGATTTTTCATTTCAGAGAATGAACATTTAGCCCTCTCTTACCTATACCATCTTTTGGTCTACCTTATACACTTACACATTTCAAATTCTCCACCCCAACCCCCTCCACCACCACTGCTTCACCTTTCTCTTTTTTGTGGCCAGTCCAGCTAAAGATTTTTTCAATTTCCCTGATCTTTGAAAAAGCCACTTTTGGCTTTGTCAATTTTCTCTAGCTTTTTTTTAACTCTTTATTTCATTTATTTTCACTCTAATCTTTATTCTTTCCTTCTGCTGCTTTAAACTTAGCTTGGTCTTCTATGTTCAGTTTCTTAAGGTGGAGGATTAGGTTATTGACTTGAGATCTCTCCTGTTTTTATTTTTATTTATATATTTTTAAAGATTTTATTTATTTATTCATGAGAGAGAGAGAACGGCAGAGACAGAGGGAGAAGCAGGCTCCACGCAGGGAGCCCTATGTGGGACTTGATCCAGGTCTTCAGGATCATGCCCTGGGCCGAAGGCGGCGCTAAACCGCTGAGCCACCCTGGCTGTCCCTCTCCTGTTTTTATATGGGCATTTACACCTATATATATCCCTCTGAGCACTACTCCCATATTTCACTGCTATGTCCTCTGAGCTGCATGCCACAAATTTTGGTATGTTGTGTTTTCTTTTCCATTTATCTCAAAGTGTTTATTAATTTTCTTTGTGATTACTTTTTTAAGCCATTGGATATTCAGGACTGCAATATTGAATTTCCACATTTCTGTAATTTCCCAAAATTTCCTTCTATTATCGATTTGTAATTTTATTCCATTATGATTAGAGAATATATTTTGTATAATTTCAATCATTTTACATTTATTGAAGCTTGCTTTATGGTCTAGCATATGGTCTGTCTTAGAAAATGTTTCATGAGTGCTTGAGAAGAATGTTTGTTCTGCATTCCCTAGCATGTTATTTTGGAGTATTCTCTAGATGTCAATTAGATCAATTTGGCTGGTAGTATTGTTCCAGTTTTCTATATCATTGCTGATTTTCCGTCTACTTGTAGGATCCATTATTGAGAATAGAATATTAAAGTCTCCCATTATTAGTGTTGGATTATTCATTCATCTATTCAATGTTGTCTGTTTTTTCCCATTTGGGGGATCTTTTGTTAGGTTCATATATGTTTTTAGTTGTCATAGTTTCTTGATAAATCACCCCCTTTATCATTACAAAATGCTTTAACATTTTAAATATTTCTCTAAGGCATAACATTTCTCTCATCCCACAACTCCTCTAAAGCAGGTCTACATTATCTCTTGACCAAGTGATTTTCTAAAATGCAAAGTTGACCACATCATTCTCTTGCTTAAAATATTTCTCTTCAATAATTACTAGATAAACTCTGTTAAGCCCAAAAGAAGAAGTAATCTTCCCAAGATCAAGTTAAGACAGTGACAGAGCTAGGACTACATCTCTTGTTTCCCAACTCCCGGTTGAATAATCCCTTTATTGTATGTACCACTGAGCTGGGTACTCTGAACTGGCTTACTCAATCTTCATTTAATTATCCTTCTTTTTTTTTAAGATTTTATTTATTTATTCATGAGAGACACAGAAAGAGAGGCAGAGACATAGGCAAAGGGAGAAGCAGGCTCCCTGTGGGGAGCCCAATGTGGGACTTGATCCCAGAACCCTGGGATCATGCCTTGAGCTGAAGGCAGACTCTCACCCAATGCCACCCAGGCGTTCCTTAATTATCCTTCTTGTTTGGGAAGTTGGAAAGTCAAAAAGTCCACTTTCTGTACTCATTTGTAGCCATAGTTCTGGAAGTAAAATAGGGTTTATCAATTAGAAGAATTGATGTTGCAATTCAAGTCTAAAGGCTATGTGCTGGCAGAATTCTCTCTTGCTTGGGGAAGGTTAGTCTTTTCTTCTATTCAGGCCTTCAACTAATGGATAAGGCCACCCACCTTATGGAAGGTAATCTGCTTCACTCAAAGTCCACAGATTTAAATGTTAATCTCATCCAAAACCACCCTCACAGAAACATCCAGAATAATATTTGACCACGTATCTGGGCACCATGGCCCAGCCAAGTTGGCATATAAAATTAACCATCACATCCTCTAAGAGAGGGTATAAGGTGAGTGAAAAGAGGGAAATAGAGCCTCAGAATGTTAGCCTAAAATGGGCAGATACACCAGAGGTCTCCAAATTTCTCCTTTACCACTTCTGAGGAACTGCTTAGTTCCTCAGTTCAGACAAATAGGTAGGCCCAAGACTCTATTTTATAGGGTTCAAAATTTACAGCTTATGCCTTTTTGAATTTCTTTTCAGATGGAACCATTGTAGATTAGGGGAATTTTATCAAAAGGAAGAGAAGTGGAAAGAGCAAGTAACTACATCTGCAAGAATTATTATATGCTGACTTCAATTTTACAATACTTAAAAAATGAATGCCCACTTATTTAAAAAGATAAATATGAGAATTAGAAACATGGAAAAATAGTTAGAATGACACATTGTTACAGCTATAAAAACAAAAATGTCAATGTTAAAACATTACATGTTTAAACAAAAATGTAAAGAACACAAAGATACGTTAATAGTGTGAGGTTTCTTTTTTTTTTTATTTATGATAGTCACAGAGAGAGAGAGAGAGAGAGAGAGAGAGAGAGGCAGAGACACAGGCAGAGGGAGAAGCAGGCTCCATGCACCGGGAGCCCGACGTGGGATTCGATCCCGGGTCTCCAGGATCGCGCCCTGGGCCAAAGGCAGGCGCCAAACCGCTGCGCCACCCAAGGATCCCAGGTTTCTTTTTCTAAAGGAAATTCTAAAGTGGTGGTGATGGCTGTACAACTATGTCAATATACTAAAATCCATTGCATTGTACACCTTAAGGTGGGGCATTGTATGACACAAAATTATATCTCAATAAAACTTACAACGAAAAGAATACAAAGAGCAAATAAAGGCAGCCAACAGGGGACTTAGCAATGAAACGCTGAGCTAAGAATAGGAGAGGGATTGACAAAGGAAAAATGGGCTAAAGAAGGGATGAGACCAAGGAGAGGAAAAGGAGAAGAAGCAGGATAGGCTAGGGTCCTGGGCCCTGGGGAAAAGGTGAAGCGGGCCAAAAGGTTAACCTCGGAAAAGCGGTAGTGGGTGGGGGTGGAGAGAAGAGGGCGTACTCAGCGCATGCGCCAGACGCAAACTGCGGCGACCCTGGAGAGGCAGTCCTTTAACTGGCATCAGCGCTGCGGCTGGAGGCGCGGGTGTCGCTCAGTTGACTGTCCAGTTCTACCTTGGTCTGTGCAGCCGCCCTAGATCTGCGAACTCTGTGCCGCCGCTCCCTGTACCCTGTCTTGCGGCAGCAAGCGCTAAGAATTCATGCTACGACACTCGATTCTGCCAGGAGGTAGGAAAAGAACATGGAGGGCGGCGGAGGGAACTCGTAGCAGGGAGATCCTTGATCTGTGTGTTCTTCCGGTTCACAGGAGGAAAAAGTGGGGGAGAGCATGGGTTTCAGACCTACAAAAGGATGTTGAGCGTTTACTTTCCACTGTGAAAGGCTATAGACTCCTCTCCTCTCCTCTCTAATTAGGGTTGAGGTACATGAGCGTCGGTATTTTTCATAATGTTCTGTTTAAAAATTTGGGGTTCCTCGTATGCAGCAGAAAGTGTATTTAAAGGATTGGCTTTAGGACTAGGCTCATCCAATTATGAGAGCTTTCTCTGCCTTTGTTCTGGGTGGTGGATCTAATTAGGGAGTCTGAGGATACTCCAGCTCCTCCCTGGGGGCCGGGGCGGATTCCGTCTAGATTTGCTCTCTGTGGTTACCAGCAATGCCGTCTTTCCAGTATTCCACTTCCCTAGTTTATCACACCTACCCCAATGAGGAAATGCTGGTAGTGTGTCTCCTTGAGTAGTGAGGCACAACTATGGCGAGAAATACGTCCAGATAGCATCAGGCGTGTATATCTAAGAAACGTACGAGGGAGGGCAGGGAATAGGAGAAGCTCGTGTTGCTGCGCATGTGTATTTGAGAGGTTGGGGGGAGGCGCGGGATCAAGCTCGTATATTTGAGAAGGCCTGATGTGAGGGGGAAGGGGCCCCAGTTGGGGAGAGTGGGAGGTAAGCACGCCCAAGCTTGGGGCGTTGGGGGCGGGGGGACGTCAAATGCATATCTAAGAAAGCAAAGTTTCTAGTACGCAGTTGGCAGCCGCAGTTGGGAGAGTGAAGTAGCGCATGCGTGTTTGAGACGACATTGTGACGGTTGGCTTTGGGAGAAGAGAGTAGCGCAGGCGTGTTTCAGACGGAATGACGGGGAGGGGAGGCGCGCACCCTAGTGTAATTAAGATTGCAAAATGGCGAGGGGGGAGGTAAGTTGTCTTTGCTTGGCCATCTTGGGCTAGGGAGCCCTGCAGAGAAATAGAATCTACCTTTCTGGTTGGGTGATCTACTGAGTGAGAGTTGTCCTAGGCTGTGGCCAAATCCACTAGAAATTAACCCAGAATCTAAGCCTTTCGGTGGCCCATTGATAACTCTGGGTTTGAAAATGCAGAGGCGATGATGACTCTCAAAGGTTTCGGCAGCTGGCTGTGTGTGGAAAACGGAAGCATTGGAGACAGGCCACATTCCAGCAATACACATTTGGAGGGCTCTGTGAGACTTTGGGCCGCTGTACTTAGCTCTGGACACGTTCTTCATCCCATCAGAGTAGCAGAACACAGTGATTGCAGTATCGTGAGAATTGTTATGTTGGTCAGAAGCCCTTGATTTCCACCCCTTGCAGAATATAGGGGTGAGGATTTGGCTGTGTTTAAACCTAGGATTTGGGTAAATGGTAATGATGGTATGAAGGTGACCAGGGTTCATATCCTTTCCTCTAAATTATTTTTTTCTCTAAAACTTTAGCCTAGGGGGAAGATTTTTTTTTTTAGGTTGCTGTACCGTTGTGGATCTCAGAGTGCTGTCAGTGAGGATCTACTGTAAATCGCTAAAAACAATAGTTTAGCACTTAAATATGTAGCACAAAGATTCAAAATTGAAGAGACAGTTCTTTCCCAGTAATCCTGGCTGTGATCTCATATTGGTTCTTTTCCTTCCCTGGGTCTATTTCTCTGCTTATAGTAATAATTAAATTTAAACGTCGATAGCACTTAAAACTATGTGCCAGGTACTGATCTACGTGCTTTTTACACATGCCTTACCTCATTTAGTACCCTTGACAATCTTATGAAGTAGCAGTGCTATTATTTATATTTTACAAATGAGAAATATGGGGTACACAAGATCAAGTAACTTGTCCAAGGCTTTACATGCATTTGGATGGCTGAAACTGGATTTTTATCCAGGTTGTATGACTCCATAATGCTGTGCTCTTAATTATGCTTTAATCGCCTGAGATGAGGGTTCACATTTAAAGGACCCTTTTATGATTTCAAATTTTGTTTGCAATTTACCTATGCTTTTTAAGCTAGGAGACCTGTTGGCACTTGGCTACTTTTTACTCAGTGCCTCATACAGGGTTACATATGTAGAAGACAAAAAGTAACGAATTGTTGGTTGGGAGCCTACTGGGGTGGCTATCTTTATCTACCCTTGTCTTCTATGCTTTTTGTTCTGCAGAGGGTTTAAAATGGCCGACTGCCGCAGACTGGACACACCCTTCTTGTTTTGCCTGATTTGAGATCTGGTCAAATGCTTTGACACAGCAGTCTTTTGCTGCAGTAGAGATTTTTTTCTTACACATTATTAATATTTTGGTGTGGTAATACAAATGTCCAATAATAAAGGAAAGGTTATTGCTTTTTTTCTTACAATAAAATACTGAAAATACATGCATTTCTTTTATTATTGGTTGGAATAGATTCACTGAAGTGGAATTACTATGTCAACACCTTTAACAGTATGTATTGACAGATTTCATTCTGTAAAGGTCGTACCAATTTTTACTTAAACAAGCATTGAGTGGTGTTTATTTTAAAAAAATATATATGTTATGGACAAAAACTAGTATTTTAATTTTGCATTTCTTTGGTTATTAGTGAGTTTGGAGTCCTTTTTCCTCCACTTATTTCTTAGCAGTTTAATTTTCTTTCATGTGATGTTAGTTCAGATCTTGTACTGATTTATCTGTTGGAGTTTTAGTTTAGTGTTATTGTTATCTGTTTGAAAGTGTTCTTCAAATAAAGGGTATTACTCAGATTTCTGCAATGTTACATACTCCATGCTATTGTTTGCCTTTTAATTGTTGTATTTAAATTTTGGATTAGGAGAGATTCAAGCAAGTGGTCAAATCTTTTTCCTATTTTGTGATTTTTCTTCCATTGTTTAAGTTTGAATAGTTCCCTCAATCTAGAAATTGGTAGATAGTCATTGCAGCTTTGTCTGAGGATAACCATCAAGTTTGGGGGAAAAGGATCTGTACTTTGACCTCCTAGAGATAACCCTGTGTTTATAAATGTGTTCACATCTTTTCATTCCCTGCATTTTTCTACAGTTGATCATAAATTTGTACTATTTTATGTTGTGTTTTGATTACCATTATAACATACATTTTTCCACATTAAACATTCTTTGCAATTGTCATCTAATGGTTTCATGATATCTTGTTGTATGGAAGTATTTTTAAATTTTCAGTATTTTAAATGATGTGATGAATGTCTTTTCATTTTCATTCAGTTTTTATTGTTTACCTATTTTGAGTTATTTCTTTATAGGATGGAGTTCCAGAATTAGAATTGTTCATCAAAAAGTTTGAACATTATTAAGACTTGCTATAGTAACATTCCAGAATATTATGTCATTTTTTTGTACCTGGTTATTTAGAAGAATTTTTTGCTACCCTGTATGTAAGAGAATGGTTATCTTTGTTTTATTATCCACTTCTCTGATTCCGGGTGAGACTGGATTCTCAAATGTTAATTATTAGTTCTTCCCTTTGTGAACTATTCAATTTGGGTCTGAATGTATGTATTTGTAAGAGCTGTATATTGTGTGTTCTGTATAAGGATTTATTATCCCTTGTCATTTATTGCAAATGACAAAAGCGGTTTGTTGCACATATACTTCTGGCATGTATTGCCATTGAGTCTTAAGAAATGATGTGATTCCAAAGACAACTGCTTTGTGGTATACATGTCAGATTCTTGCTATCCACTTTGTGATAACATTTGTCTTCCTTTAAACAGAGAGCCATGTCTTTGGCTATGGGTGTGGGAAGAAGACATGGCAACGTCTTGTCTTTAAAAAGAAACCAACTTAGACAAGACACAAAGCAGAACCCTCTCCCCCATCTGATCTGGGACTGATCTTCCTTTGAATACTTCTGAGTGATCTGGAGGAGGATGTGGACATAGTGTAACATCCACATTTATAGGTAACATTAAGCTCTGGGGGTGTAAAATGCTAGTAGGAACAAACTGCAACACATGAGAAGGCATTGTGAGTGTGGGCTGACAGTGGCAGAATGGAACAGTATAGGCAAAAGCAATATAATGACTTTGGGGGGAAAATAGTATATTAAGCATATAAAATAGTGGCCTCAGAGACCGGGATCTCAGTGTAAATGGCAACAATCTGTTGATGTCATCAGCTCAATTTGCTGGCAAAGGGACAAAAGAGCCATTAAAACCCTAGGCCTTATTAAGAACAGTATGGGACACAAAAATTCCATCCTTTGTATAAAACCATCTGAACCAAATGACTAGTTAACACCAGTAATCTCTCCTCAAGGAGTCTCTTACTATTATCACTCGATGTTGAAAAGCAGTTGGGAAGAGTTGTATTGCCTCCTTGTTTTATTTCTTATTTATTTTCTTATTATATAGGTAATTTAGAATAGATATTCTTAAAGGTTTTGGGGTGGGATGTCTTAGAAGATTTCCTGAAACTGGGTCTGTTATTTGTGGTTCAGAGAATCTGTTTAATTATATTTATTAAAAACCTTTCTAAATTATCATTCCCAAAACATGAGCTATGTACTATCTTATATATTTAATAACATTCCAATTTTCACTTTTTCAAAAGTGAGGGGAGGGATTTATAGGATTTAGAAGTGCCAAGTGATTTGTTACTTATTGCTCCTTGCCATCCAGTTACACTGGGTTATTCCAGTTATACATAAGCTCCATTTTTCAGCCTTTTGTTAGTTGCAGATGTTAAATGAGGCTTACATGTATGGGGGTGGTCAAGGGATGTATAATAAGCAAAACAAAACAGCAGAGTTTATACTGTAGAGGAGGTGGTTGAGAAGATTCTTTAATGGATATCTTTGCTTATTTTAAGTGTAGGAGTCCCATTTTACAACAAGCCAGTGTCTAGTTCCCAAACCCATCTCTGATCAGGAGTTAGGGAGAGCCTGAATATTTGAAATAGCCTAAAAGCCTTTAACTTTTGATATTTATAATTTGTTCCACCCTTCTCTTGATGTTACAGCCAGCAGCAGCCTGGAGCAGCGCCCTCTGGGAAGAAATTTTACATCGGCCATTATAATACAACCTGATAAGTGTTGTAGCACTTACCAGGTTGTATTGTAATTGTCTGTGTATATGCCTGTCTCCCTTCCTGTGTTCTCAACTAGACTGTAAGCTCCTTGAGGGCAGGGACAATGTCTTCTCCAGAGCCCAGCCTGGCACATTAGTAGGCCTCAGTAAATGTTTATTGGATGAATAAATGAATGACTCATCAACAAACATTTATCGTGTGCCTGCTAAGGTGATCTCCACAGG
Source organism: Nyctereutes procyonoides (assembly GCF_905146905.1). NCBI lineage: Eukaryota > Metazoa > Chordata > Mammalia > Carnivora > Canidae > Nyctereutes > Nyctereutes procyonoides. Next base: position 56,472,996 of record NW_026575125.1, on the reverse strand, counting down.
CTCTGGACTGTCAACTGTTTAATCAAAATGCATGTGGTCAGAAGCTTGCTATTTCTTTCTAGTTCTGTATCTGTCTTAGGAGTTTTTCTGAGATGATGCTATTTTTGTGTTTGAATTTCAGTCCTTGGTATTTACAGATATTGCTATTGTTGCTGCTGCTGACCATCTCTTCCTTGGTGGGGCCTGGGTAACAGATCAGGAGCCTCATCCTCACTGCCCGGTGTTTGCTAAATGGTTCCTATCTGTAGATTCATCTCCTTTTCACTCCTCCTCATGTCATCCTTCAAATGGTGTTCCTAGGTAGAGCTGCACATTCTAGATCAGGGGTAGGTAAATACAACCCATGGACTGCTTGGTTTTGCAAATACAGTTATACTGGAACACATGTTATTTGTTGATATTTCTCTGTGGCTTTTTAAAAATTTTATTTATTCATAAGAGACAGAGAGATAGAGAGAGAGGCAGAGAGAGATGCAGGGAGCCCAATGCAGGACTCAATCCCAGGACCCCAGGATCATGCCCTGGGCTGAAGGCAGACCCCCAACCGCTGAGCCCCAGGCGTCCCTCTTGTGGCCTTTTTTGGCCTGCGACAGCAAAGTTGAGTAACTACATCAGACCTGGTGGCACATAAATCCTGTCCTTTACAGAAAAAGAATGCCTCCCTGATGGTTTCATGTTCCTCTCCATTCACCAAAGATATTTTTAGCGTCTCAGAAACTCATTTATTTATTTGCCTCATTTGTTATTGCTTATAACAGGTCTTTTTCCTATTTTGCAGGTGGGCCTGCTAGAACACACTTCAAACTAGATTGATTATAAGGCCTTCACCAGGGTCCTACAGTTAGTCAGTTATACCATGTACTTCAACATCAAGTTTGGAGTTTCATTTCTAGAAATTCCTTTTGTTATATCCTAACCTGAAGAATTCACTTCGTTCACCATATCATACCTTGGTGCCTTATCCCTTGACACCCCCCCTTCCTACACAGCTCTTTGCCATGAGAATATGGAAAGTAACAAACTGATGTGAGATAAGGCAGAATGGTAGGCCAAGGCAAATGTTTACAGGGTCTGAATGCTAATACACAAAGAAATGGAGTTTCTGAAATGTTCACTTACTTAGACTTCTTAATACAGTTAGGAAGCCTGGACTTCCAAGAGCTTAGGGCCTTCCCCATTACCCTCCCTAACCTCCCACACATTGTCTTGGGAACCTGCCTGTGGGTATATTGTGATTCATTTCATGTCATTAAAAAGTTGAGAGCTCCCAAGTCAAGAAAGCTAGATCTAAAACAAAACAAAAAGGAAAGAATATAGTCTCATTCTAGGAGTAAAATAGGGCAAAAGGCCCTTACAGCCTTGTTTTTCAAGCTGTTTGTTGGATTTTCCCTGTATTGTCTTATGAAAAATCAAATATACATATAAAGAAGTTGAAAAATTGTACATTGAAACCTATCTACCTACCAACTGGATGTTACAATGAACAATTTGCTATATTTGCTTTATTGCATACCCATCCATCTTTGTTGGATAGGCTTTTAAAATGCTTGTGGTAGTGTCCAATTTGAGCTCATCTGTATCTGACTCGTGGTACTGAAAAAGTTTCTTTTTATTCTTATCTGTATTTTTCAAGTTGGAATGGATACTACTGCAGCCTAACAATGTATAAGCAGATCTGCCTGGCAGTGAGATTGCGGGAAGAGAAGACTTTTGGTGTCTGAAAGAAAGTGATTACAGCTCACTGTTTACTGGAAATGGTAGGAAAAGGAAAGATGGAAGTCCAGGCCCAGAGTCAAGTGAAACTTTCCCATAATACATTGCCCTATTTCATTCACTTCACTGCCTGGGCGGAGGGATGACAGGTCATTTTCTGAGCAGCTTCTACTTGGTGCTTAACTTTTAGACTTGATGAAGGAAAACAACAAAGTCACATCAAAATACCACTGAGGTGATTTAGCATTAGTACAACTCCTTGGAATTTTAGCAGATAGATTTTTAACTTGGAGTACTTTCAAATAATATTTTTTTAGATCTTTTCTATTAGCAATAGATGCAGAGTCAATTTAGGAAGCACCATGAACTGAAATTTTAATTTGTCTCCATCATGAACATGACAATGGTAAATGTTACCTGTTTGTGTCTGTCTCCCTTCATTTAAGCTCAAGGGCAGAGACTGTATCTTACTCGTCTTTGTAATTCTCTTAAGTGATAGATGTTTGTACTCATAAAAAATGCATTATGGCATTTGATATCTATCACATGGGCAATTATTAAAAAATGCTATACTAGTATTGGTGAGGTTATCCAGTTTGAGTGTAATCCTTCGTAGGGGCAGTTTGGCAATATATGTTGTAGCAGAATAAATATTGTATGTCTTTTGACCATGCAATTTCATTTCTAGGGGTATACCCTGAAATATGCTAAAATCCTGAAGAACTATTCTAAGGATATTCTAAAAGATGTAGGTTTGGGAATGTTTACAACATTCATAGCAATAAAAATGGAAAGAAAACTTAGCTATTCATGAATAATAATTTGGGTAGATAAATTTTGATGTATTCATGTGATATTACAACATGGCGTTAAAAATAAAAAGTAAAAAGTAGTCTTGTAGATGAATATTTTACTTGGAATATTTTCAAATATATTAATTGAAAAAGAGCTAGAGAGCAGTAGTATGGTTTTCAGCCAATTTTTGTAAAATAAAAATCAGTGTTTGTGTTCATGAAAGTAATTGGAAGAACATACTCTGAGTGTTAAACATTCTGGGATTCTGGATTTTTTTTCACAGTGTGCATTTAGGACTTTCAAAGTTAGACAAACATTGAAAGTATTTCTATTTTGAAATCTGTTGACCTAAACAGAAGTGAAATAAATTGGGCAGCAAGGGGGCTGGAAACCAGAGACGTTAGTTTAGTTTAGAAAAGAGCCAGGTGGAGTGGGAGAAAGGAGTGGTGGAAATCAGATCTCTGTCTTCAGAAAAAGGCACTAACTATTCTATTCTTGGCTTCTTCGTGCAGGCATTTCACAGTAGTGAGTCCACATTTACATTTACAGTTACCATTTCTTTCCCAAGTATGCCCTCCACAAATTTCTTTCCCATTCTTGTCCCCATGGGCTTTAATAAGCTAAATAATTGCTAGTGGCAGCTGCCACTTTGTAGGTGTGCAGATCCTGCTCTAGTAATGACTGCTTTACTTTATCCAACAAAGAGATGGCTCAAACTCCTCAAGGCTTCTGCTCCCCTTCCCCAATGCTTGGCAGCATGAAATCTTCCCCACTTAATGGCAGGAGAGCTTTCTGCCTGGCCCTTGTGATTAGTAGATTGTAAGACAGTTTGCTGATGGGAAATGAAACAGTTAAAAATGAGCCCTGAGAAACGGCTCCTTGAATTTTCCTGGGCCTCGAGGGTTGTCTGCCTAACTGGGTAACAGGAAACGAAGTTTGCATTAGCTGGTGTTGTCAGCATCTAATGATTTTTTTTAAAGATTTTATTTATTTATTCGTGAGAGACACAGAGAGAGGGAGAGGCAGGCTCCCTGCATGGAGCCTGCTTCAGGACTCGATCTTGGGAGTCCAGGATCATGCCCTGAGCTGAAGGCAGACACTTTAACTGCTGAGCCACCCAGCCGTTCTGCATCTACTGATTTTCATAGCCATTGCTGGATTGCCAGATTTCTGTGTTGCTTTTCATGCTAAGCAGCTAGGGACTGGGAAACTTAGAGGCAGTAGGTTGCTTTCTTAGAAAGAAAGGACCCTTGGGGATCTTTGACTTATCCTGTGTGGGTCTTAGGTCTTAGAGTCCCGTTCCTCCTAGTTGTTGAATCTTAGGGGAGTAGCCATTGGTCTACCTAGGGCCCTTTGATCATTTTTGTAACCCAGGCAGCTCATAAGGCAATAGATATGTTCAGTTCCTTTTAACATACAAGGAAAGTGAGTCCTGGTGGGATTTGAGATTGTGAATGGCAGGCCTTGGCCCATAGCCCAGGGTTTTGTTATCTTTCCTCATTAGTGTGAACCAAATGCCATCCACTGGCTAGATAGATGGAGGTTTCATCCACTTTAAGGGAACTCTTTAAGCCAGGATTATAGAACGGAGGGTCATTCATAATTGCCAGATGCAGAAGAGTCCCTAAGAAATCAAGTTTATCTTCCCTCAGAGGAGGGATATTGAAGAGGGGAAAGACTTGCAGGCAGCTAGGAAGATCAGCATTAGAATAGATGAGTTCTAACCCTTTGAGACAGCCAGTTACTTGGTGCCTCTGTACCCAAGTTATCTCATTTAAAATGAATATGAGAATCCTGATTAAAAAATAGTTGTAGGAAGAAAAATAGTTGTGGGTATTGCAGCAGTCTGCCAGATAAAAACAAAGTCTGAGGTCCATGGTATGGGCTGGGTTACTTGACTAAGGTGGTTAAAGTAAATCGAAGCTATATCTCAAACCTTGGCTATTCTGCCTTACATTTGTTTCTTCTTCCTTCTTTCTTATCCTACAGGTGACACCAGATGTGATCAGAAGCCATGCCATTGGTGAAGAGGTATATTGAGCCCCGTCTAGCCCAGTGAGGTTACTAGAAAATTGGGAGAGACTTAAACCAACATCCTGCACATGGTTATCAAATCGTTGTGAAGTCTGGTAAGTGGCTTTGGCAGGCTTGCCCAGGTAGTGGAAAGGTGCAGGGAAGGTAATTTTAGTAGGTATTAGGCAATTAATTGATATTTTCCCCATTGTGGTATGAATAAAAAAGGTCTTAAAATGTTTAGACTACACTAGAAAGTAATGTATCTAACCTTTCATTTTTTTCATTCTCCCATTTTTGCTGATGGGGGAATTGCTTATCTTGCCTAAGATTATAACTAGTGTAGGAAGTGGATTTAAATATAAGCCAGGTACTGTGTCTTCTACCCAGTGCTTCCTTTAGGTTCCATTTGAGTCCAGGGAAGCCATGTGAGACAGAAATGTTTTCATTCCAGGACGCTTGGATGGCTCAGCTGTTGGGCGTCTGTCTTTGGCTTGGGACGTGATCCTGGGGTTCCGGGATTGAGTCCCACATCCGGCTCCCTATGGGGAGCCTGCTTCTCCCTCTACCTATGTTTCTCTGTCTTTCATGAATAAATAAATAAAATCTTTTTTTAAAAAAAAAAAAAGAAATGTTTTCATTCCACAGTGAAACATTTTTTCTATAATAGCCTCTGAGATTGTTCCTGCCCAATGAAGGAAATGTTTATGGTGTAAAATTTGTTTATGCAGAAAATCACCTAGGATGCCTCTAAAAACTGCAGATTTCTGGGCAGCCAGAAACCTTGTCCTTAGTCAACACTACCACCTACCTGTCACTTACATTGCGGTTTCCTGCCCAGTGGGTTCATCAGCAAGCCAGAATGAATCTCCTCCATCGCCATAGATGTCCTTGTGTGGTGGAAGCCTTGGTAAGTTGCCAGTGGTTTGGGTGGGGGTTCCCTAGTTGGTGGTAGAGAAGAGATGGTTGTGATGTGGCACTTTTTCCCTTCTTTCAACAGATAGTTATTAAGTGCTCACTAGGGGCCAGAGACCATTCTAGATATTAACAAAGTTCTGCCATCGTGGAACTTTTATTCTCATGAGAGTAGACAAAGGAATAACGAACTATTAAAAGCATAAAGTATCATAAATGTTACATCACAATTTTTTCCATTACGGTATAAAAATTATGTTTAAAATGGGTGGTTTGGACTAAGGAACACCTGTGTTTTTTCTCTGCTTTTCATTCTCCCTTCTTTTTTTTTATTTATTTATTTATGATAGTCACAGAGAGAGAGAGAGAGAAGGGCAGAGACATAGGCAGAGGGAGAAACAGGCTCCATGCACCGGGAGCCCGATGTGGGATTCGATCCCGGGTCTCCAGGATCGCGCCCTGGGCCAAAGGCAGGCGCCAAACCGCTGCGCCACCCAGGGATCCCTCATTCTCCCTTCTTTTTAAAAGATTTGATTTATTTATTTGAGAGAGAGAGCGAGTGAGTGAGCATGAGTTAGGGGAAGGGCTGAGAGAGAGAGAGAGAGAGAGAGAATCTCAAGCAGATGCCCCACTGAGCTCAGAGCTCCACATGGCGCTCGATTTCATGACCCTGAGATCATGACCTGAACCAAAATCAAGTGTCTCGAGTCAGACGCTTAACTCACTGAGCCACACAGAACGCCTCTCTCCCCTCTCCATTCTTCCTTTTAATACTTGCTACTGTCTTTTAGTACAGTGGAGGCTGACCGAGCTAAGAATGGGAGGGTCATAGATGATGAAAGCAATCTTTTTCCTTCTTGTAACCCCTCACTAGACTGAATTCTGAAAGATGTCTTTTGGAAAGTGTTTTAGAAAGTCTACCAGCTCTTCTACATGAGTCCACATGTAGCAGAAGAGGGGATATTCTTGGTGAATAAGGTAACACAATGAATTAGGTAGATAGGGGAAGAAAGGATGATTGCCTTGACTCCTGTCAGGGAAACTCGTAGAAATGTCATTTTCAGGAGCCAATACCTTTAAAGCCTATAGTTTATTCTGTAGTATATCCTCCTCAAAACAATTGGGGGTAAATTACATGCTTACCCAGTCTGTGATCACCCCTACAAAGGATTGGAACTAAAAGGGTTCCCAAGTATAATACTAATAATACTAATTATACTCTCCTTATGGGGAGAGTCTATTCTTTTTAACCAGACTTGTTGGGAGTTTATATTGAGAGTGGAACTTTATACATCTTGTCAAAATTCTGGCCATAGCAGAGGCTCATTATTTCAGCATCAGTGAAGTATATAGCACTTTGGAATACTAATTTCAGAGGCAGCAGGGTCTTTTGGATTGCACTCAAACCATTTGGACTGGTGTTCATTTTTGGCTCCTAAGGGGTAAGTCCCCTGATAGGCTTCAGGGAGCACTTAAATGATCCAGAGTTAAAATAGACAGCATATATAATATGACCATTCCTGTGATATCTCTGCAGAGGCCACCACTACTTTAAGCTTTTTTAAGGAATGCCAGATCATTCCTTGGCGTCTGCCATTTTTCATAAAAGTAATAAGGGTCATCTTTTCCTATGAACATGGTCTTGAGATGGTGCCTTCATAGCATAAGTTCCTTATAAACTCTCTGGAGTATTTGGATAATTCCTACTAACAGAGTTAGATCATTAGCCTGCACAGGGAACCTGAATGATAGGAAAATGGTCTTTTCCCTAAGGAGAAGCCTGAGATAGTCTTTGTTTTTTTTTAAGATTTTATTTATTAATGAGAGACACAGACAGAGAGGCAGAGACACAGGCAGAGGGAGAAGCAGGCTCCATGCAGGGAGCCCAACATGGCACTCGATCTGGGTTCTCCAGGATCATGCCCCGGGCTGAAGGCGCTAAGCCGCTGAGCCACCCAGGCTGCCCGATAGTCTTTGATATAAAGGGAGTTTCCACGTTCTATGTCCTTCACAACTTATATTAAAATGATGTTGGTTTTGTATAAGGATATGAATGTTAGCATGCTGTCAAAAAACAAGTCTTCCGTCTTTCTCTATATGGACCAAAATCGGTTGTATAAATCTGGCTTCTATCTGAACTCCAGTTCTTTCCCTGGGGTTTCCCTGTCCCCATTATCTGCTCTTTATTTTTTTTAAGATTTTTATTTATTTATTGGACAGAGTGCACAAGGAGGGGAAGCTGCTAAGGGAGAGGAGAAGCAGGCGCCCCACCGTGCAGGGGAGCCACCAGGACCATGGGATCATGACCCAAGCCAGAGGCAGATGTTTAAACCAACTGAGCCACCCAGGCACCTCCGCTCTTTATTTTTGAGACAGCAAGTCTGTTGTGGTTCTTTTTTTCTTTTGTCTCTCTCTTTAGATTAGCCATCACCCCTGTAGTAGCACTCATGCACAACTTCTGAAAATTTTCTGCCTGAGGTCATAATAATAACAGTGATTATCAGTTAGTTATAAATGCCTTTTAATGTTCTAAGCGAGAACTTTACACATATTTGTTGTCTCATTTTAACTTAACAGTAACTCTGGGAAGTATGATTTGTTCCTACTTTACAAATAATAAAACTGAGAATTGGAAAGGTGATGTCACCAACATGCTACAGGGAGCCAGTGGTGGAGCTGTATGTGTCACACTCCAAAGATCTTAACTACCTTACTATACTTGAAGCACTAGAATGTGGCGAGCATATTTCTTCGTTGTTGAGAATGCCTGCCTCCTCATGGGTCCCTTATCACTGTCTTCTTCCAGTACATAGGGGCACATGTGAAGAGTTTGTTTTCAAAGGTGGATTCAGATGTGCAAGAGAGATGGCACGAGGGATGTGTAGGTCCCTTTAGTTTCTAGAAATAACCACTCTGGATGAACTAGTATTTATTTTTTCCCACAGCTATGCACTGTGTGCTTATCTTTGTCTTTTCACCTTTTATTATTACCCCCATCCTCCTGCATGATGTTTATGTCAGACAATTTCTGTGAGGTTATGTTTTCCTCTATACCAAACAAAAAGGAATAGCAAGAGTTGGAGTCACAACTGAAAATCCATTACTTATAGAATGTTAACTCAGGTGCAGGTGCATCAAGAGCTAGAGCAGCTTGCTGTGCAGATCAGTATGTCCCAGCTGGAATTCAACATAAACATTGCATTCTGCCAGCAAACAGTGCTGATAAAATTACTCTGTATGTATCAAGTGGAAAATAACAGGGATACCTATCAATTAATACTTAGGTAAATTTTGTTGCTGGTAAAGTGATAGTGTCCAGATAGTTGGCATAGACTAAGGTCTAGCATTCTATAGCCCACATGGCAGCAACTTGTTTTTGTAAATACAGTTTCATTGGAACATAGGATCATGCTTGTTCTCTATTGTCCATGGTTGCCTTTTGTGTTACAGTAGTGTTGAGTAGTTGTGATGGGCTGTATGGGCCACAGCCTGAATTATTATCATCTGGCCCTTCACAGAAAGTTTGCCAACTCCTGGCATAGGTTAAATGTACTGTGTCTACAAATCTTTGTCTTCCCCCCACTCACCCCCATCCATTTTCTCTTCTGTGTGACTTAAATTTAGAACTAGCTAATCCTAGAAAGTACATAATGGTCAGTTTGCCTCTGGATTTCTTCCCACTCAGATTAAGTTCACCAAAAACAGCACATTCCCAAATTGGTCTGTGTATACAGAAAGAACTGTTTTTATATGCCTCATTGTAGTTAATAATTTATCATACATGGTTCCCCCAGTTTTTCCCTTTCAGGAATAACCATTTTAAAACTTAGCCATTCTCAGGTATCCAAAAAGTTATAACTCATGTTTCCTAATTATGACTTCATCTAATTTTAATATATCTCCCCACTCCATAGCATGAAAGCAGATGTAGACAGTATGGAAACAAATGGGCAGGGCTGCATTCCAAGAAAAATGTCATTTACAAAAACAGCCTGGATTCAGCCCATGGGTATGCCATCCCCACTCTACATGATACATATGAGAAGAACAAGAAGATTTGAGGTGATACATTAAGGCAAACACTGAGGGTGATTTTATTATTATTTATTTACGAGAGAGAGAGAGAGAGAGAGAGAGAGAGGCGCAGAGACACAGGCTCCATGCACCGGGAGCCTGACGTGGGATTCGATCCCGGGTCTCCAGGATCGCGCCCTGAGCCAAAGGCAGGCGCCAAACCACTGCGCCACCCAGGGATCCCCCTGAGGGTGATTTTTATTCATAACTCCTGTGATACAGTAACACAACTGCACTTGCATCAGCACTGGAAAGTGTCTTGTGATCTGTGCATGATGCGCATGACTTAAAAGTCATCTAAATATTGGCTTGATTTCTTGGTAGAGTAATAGCATTTTCATGGGGGCATGTTATTACCATCCCTTAGAGGATCCTCTTCCTTGCCATGGAATTTCCTTTATATATTTTTTGATGAAGTATAGTTGACACAATGTTACATTAGTCTCAGGTATACAACATAGTGATTTGGCAAGCTTATATGTTACACTGTGTTCACCACAGGCGTAGCTACCTTCTGTCACTATACAATGCCGTTACAGTACCATTGACTGTATTCCCTATACTGTACCTTTTATCCCTCTGACTTACTCCTTCCATAACTGGAAGCCTGTATCTCCCACTCCTCTGCACCCATTCTGCCTGTCCTTCTACTCTCCTCCCTGCTGGCAAACACTAGTTTGTTCTCTGTATTTATAGGTCCTTTTCTGCTTTTTGTTCATTTGTTTGTTTTTTTAGATTCCACATGTAAGTGGAATCATATGGTATTTGTCTTTGTCTGACTTACTCTGCTTAGTGTCATACCCTCTAGGTCCAAGTTGTTGCAAATGCCAGGATCCCATTCTTTTCTATGGCTGAGTAATATTTGTGTGTGTGTGTGTGTATGCGCGTGTGCGCACACACACCCTGAGATCACGACCTGAGCTGAAACCAAGAGTCAAACAATTAACTGACTGTGCATCTCAGGCACCCCCCCATGTAAATTTTAGTATTATTTGTTCTAGTTCTATAAAAAATACTGTTGCTATTTTGTTAGGAATTACATTGAATCTGTAGATTGCTTTGGGTAGCATGGACCTCTGAACTATTAATTCTCTCACTACGTGAGCATGGGATGTGCTTCCATTTGTGTCATCTTCAGTTGTTTTTTTTTATCAACATTTTATAGTTTTCAAAGTACAGGTCTTTCATCTCCTTGGTTATGTTTATTCGCATGTATTATTTTTGGCATAGTTGTAAATGGGATTGTTTTCTTAATTTCTCTTTCTGCTACTTCATAATTAGTGTATAGAAACAGAACCTATTTCTGTGTTGCTAGGGCTTTCACTACTATGTTGAATAAAAGTGGTAAGAGTGGACGTCCTTGTCCTGTTCCTGCTTTCAGTGGAAAAGCTCTCAGGTTTTCACAATTGAGTATGATGTTAGGGTTTTTCATATATGGCTTTATTTATGTTGAGATATGTTCTCTCTAAACCCACTTATTGAGAGTTCATATCATGAATGGATGTTGAATTTTGTCAAGTGCTTTTTCTGCATTTATTGAGACAGTCTTATGATTTTTAGCCTTTGTTTAGTTAATGGTGATGTATCACATTGACTTTGCAAATATTGAACCATCCTTGCACCCTGGGATAAATCCCACTTGATCATGGTTAATGATCCTTTATTGTTGAGTGTGATTTGCTATTCGCCTGAAGTTTTCTTTTTTTGTAGCATCTTTGTCTGGTTTTAATACAGTAGGTTTTTCTTTGCATGACTCCGAATATATATGCCATTTTTTTCTTATCCTTACATTATCAACTCTATAGTGTTTGTTTACCTTCTTCACCAGCCTATATATTCTACACTACTTAGGCCCATAAGTGAGTCTAACACAGAAATTACATTAGATGTATCACTATCCTAAGTCAAGGTAGGAGGCTGTGATTTGGGTAATTTGCTGTGTCAAAACCTAAATTTCTCATTCGGGATAGGAGAAATTAATCCTTCCAGTGATATCCAAAACTGTGATCTGGAGAAAGGAACAGATATCTCAGTCACATAAGTGATTATTTTGACATGGAAGTGATTTTTTTTACTTTTTGTTGTATTATATTTAATAGCTTTCTTAATAATGAACCTACCTTGCATTTCTAGAAGGAAAGCTTTTACTTTTCAAGGATTTTTAAGTAAGTTTCCTAAATTTGCTATTCTTAATGTTATTTTTTATTTTTGTTTTTTGCTATTTTGTTTCTGTTTTGGTTGGAGCAGCAATCTTTTTCATTCAGATTTTTTGTAGAATTTAGGATCATTAATGAAATCTTGTTGCCTGATCTTTTCAACTTAGCAGATCTCAAACATGTGCCATGCCATTAAATATACTTTAATAACATTTTTTAAATGACACATAATATACTACTACATTAATGAAAAATTTTAATTTTTATTGGGTTCTTGTTCAATTACTGCTCTTTTAATATGCAAATGATACTGGTGTGAATCTCTCTGTACATAAATCTCTGCACGTATCCATATTTGTTTCCTAAGGTTTAATTACATGTACACTCCCTCTAATAATGTAGGAAAATGCCTATTTTTTTCATATCCTTCCCAATACACTGTATTAGAGTTTTGTAAAAATCTGCCAATTGCAAAGGTGATGTCTTAGTTTTTATTTCTTTGATTCTGAATGAGAGAAAAATAAAAAAAACTTCCTTGGGACTTCTTTTTGAGTTTCTTCTTCATTCAAATTTTTTTTAGGATTTTATTTATTTATTCATAGAGACAGACACAGAGAGAGAGGCAGAGACACAGGCAGAGGGAGAAGCAGGCACCATACAGAGAGCCTGACGTGGGACTCCATCCGGGGTCTCCAGGATCACGCCCTGGGCTGCAGGCGGCGCTAAACCACTGTGCCACCAGGGCTGCCCTTCATTCAGATTTTGAATCTGCTATATGTTGCAAATATTTTCCCCAATTTGGTATAGAAATTGTTTTTTATTTTATTTGTTTTTATTCAAGTATAATTAAACATACAGTGTTATTAGTTTCAGGTATACAATGTAATGATTCAGCTATTCTGTATATTACTCCGTGCTCATCATTGTAAGTGTTCTTTTAATCTCCTTCACCCATTTCTCCCATATCCCCACCCACCTCCCCTTTGTCAACCACCAGTTTGTTCTCTATATTTTTAAGAGTGTTTAGTGATTTGTTTGTCCACTCTTACTACTCTGCTTGTTTTTGGCCCTGCTTCATTTCTTCTGGCTTCTAATGCATCCATTAACAACTGGCTTCTCCACCTTCTGGGGTTTCAGTTGCAGATGCCTATGGGGTCAATGTGTAACATGGTTCTGATCTTTATTTTCTTTTTTCTTCAAATGCTGCTTAAGGGTTTTTGTGGGGGGGTGCAGGGAGCTTTTCTTTTGTTATCTACTTTTGATAGAGACCTTGGAAAGGGATTTCTCTACTCTTAAAAACAACAGTACAAATTGGATGGTAAAGAGCAGCTGATACTTCTGAGAGGATTAGTAGGGAGTGTTTGGGATTGTGGGTCCATGGAACAGGCACCTTTGATACAAAGGAGGTTATTATTCCTTGGCTCGATTGTTGCCTAGTGGGAAAACAGCCCAACATTGACAGGATTTTCAGCTCTCTACAAGGAGCCTGACTTTGAGCTATTAGTCTGCTTAAAAAAAAAATCCACAGGCTAACACAGCATGTTTATAAATGCTTTTATGACCTCATAGCTTCTGCTGCTTCATAATTTTGGCTTATTCATAGTGTTACCTTTTTCACATATGGTGTGAAAAATGGGCATGTCACACTACCCATTCAACTTCACCTGGGGGTTGGCAGTTTCCCTTAGGTAGTGTTCTTTAAAACTAGGTCACAGGCACCTGGGAGACACAGTAGCTGAGCATCTGCCTTCAGCTCAGGTCGTGATCCTGGGGTCCTGGGATTGAGTTCTGCATCGGGCTCCCCACAGGGAGCCTGCTTCTCCCTCTGCCTAGGTCTCTGCCCTCTCTCTGTGTCTCTCATGAATAAATAAATAAAATCTTTAAAAATAAATAAATAAAATAACTAGCCTTTCCATTTGACAAGATTTAAAAACAGATTAACTGTGCTATCTTGACATAATTCACTTTAGGAGGTAATCCTCTTTCCCATTATCAGAAATTAAAGGACTTGCTATAACCTCTTTGATGCACTTTCCTGGTAAAGTTTAAAATGTTGAGGAACCTGGGTGGCTCAGTTGGTTAAACATCCAACTCTTGGTTTTGATTCGGATCATGATCTTGGGGTCCTGGGATCAAGCCCTGGGTCAGGCTCCCGCTCATCAGGGAGTCTGCTTGTCTCTCCTCTCTGCCCCTCCCCTGGTTCATGTTTTCTCTCTTTCTCAAATAAATAAGTAAATCTTTAAAAAATGTTGATATCTGCACACCAAAATGTTCACATTGCTTATCTTTTGATATGGGATTAGATAATTAATTGTTATTTTGGGGAGAGTGTTTTGGTTTCCTTGATTCTCTTATTCTTAGTGAAAATACACTATTGAGAGAAAGTGAATAATGTACTTATTTGGTAGTTTAACAATGAGAAATTGATAGTGTTCTGACACCATCTGACTGTCCTGCAATTAGTTCATTTCTGAGGCTAACTACCCCAAGTTAATGCCACATCCTATAGTTAAGGGCAGAATCTTCCTGAAGACTGCCTTCCCTTCAGCAAGTCTTACTTAGGTCCACGTATTTCTGACCAACTGGCCAAATTCAGAGGTTCCCATGATCATCTCAGGTTTGTTAATTTGCTAGGACAATTTTCAGAACTCTCTCAAAGCTCTATACTTAAACAGTTTTATTATAAAGGATACAGCTCAGGAATAGCCAAATGAAAGAGATAACACAGAACAGGGTCTCAGGGGCATCATAGATAAGGAGCTTCTGTGCTCTCTTGCTTTGGACTCTACTACCATCGCCTTTTTGGCACATCAATGTGTTTACCAATCAGGAAGCTCCTTGAGGTCTGGGTGTCCAGAGATTTATTGCATCTTATTATGTCCTTGGCCACTTCATTAAGTGCAGTCTCCAGCCCTTCTCTCCTTAGAGGTCTAGGTGGTGGGGTTGAAAGTTCCAGTCTGTGCTTGGTCTTTCTGGCGTGGCCATCCCTTCTCTCTGGAAACTATCCTAGGGCCCACCTTGAGCCATCTCATAAGCATAAACTCAGGTGTGGTCAAAAGGGGCTTCTGATTAATAACAAAAGAATATTCCTTTAAAGTTTTTTGGAGCTCTGAGCTACCAAAAGGGGACAAAAACCAGACTTATTATACAGTTTCATCCAACCGGAGGTGGGGGAGGGGGTGTCATAATTTGCAAGGCTACAGGGGATAACGGGAGGTAGGGATTTTAGTGGAAATCCATGAAATGAACTGGTGAGTAGGTTATACCTCTCTGAGATGAGAACTAGAAAACCATCAGGAAATGGAGACATTTGGAAAACCCCTCTATATTACTTTATTGGCCATATTTGGTCTGCATTTCTGCTCTGTCATCACCTTGCCTCTGATTGTTTTTGTTCCCTCCCCCATGTCCTTCTTTACCATAGAGCTTTTGCTACCTCACAGTTTCTTTTTTTAATTATATTTGTTACATTTTAATTCCAGAATAATTAACATATAGTGTTATTAGTTTCAAATATACCATAGAGCGATTCAACAACTATATATTTAGTACTCAGTACTCATCAAGATAAATGTACTCTTAATCTTTTTAACCTATTTCACCCATCCCCTACCCACCTCCCATCTGGTAACCAATTTGTTATCTATAGTTAAGAGTCTGTTTTTGGCTCTCTTTTTTTTTCATTTGCTTTGTTTCTTAAATTGCACATATGAGTGAGATCATATGGTGTTTGTCTTTCTCTGACTCATTTTACGTAATATTATACTCTCTAGCTCCATCCGTGTTGTTGCAAATAGCCAGCTTTTATTTTTTTTCTTTTTTCTTTTTTTTCAATTTTTTTATTGGAGTTCAATTTGCCAACATAGAGCATAACACCCAGTGCTCATCCTGCCAAGTACCCCTCATTGCCCATCACCCAGTACCCCAACCCCCCGCCCACTTCCCCTTTCACCTACCCCTCGTTCATTTCCCAGAGTTAGGTGTCTCTCATGTTTTGTCACCCTCACTGATATTTTCACTCATTTTCTCTCCTTTTCCCTTTATTCCCTTTCACTAATTTTTATATTCCCCAAATGAATGAGACCATATGCTCATCAGAGAGGGAGACAGAACATGAGAGACTCTTAACTCTGGGAAACGAACTTGGGTGGTAGAAAGGGAGGTGGGCGGGGGATGGGGGTGACTGGGTGACAGGTACTGAGGGGGGCACTTGATGGGATGAGCCCTGGGTGTTATTCTATATGTTGGCAAATTGAACACCAATAAAAAATAAATTAAGAAAAAAGAAAAAAGAAGCCAAAAAAGTAACTGATGTTAATCAGCATCAATTTAGCAGTATCTATTACTATTTTTAGATACTCATGTCCTTGACCTAAATAATTTCACTTCTCAGTACCCACAGAAATAGTTATACATGCACAAAAATATGTCTAAAGGTGGTCATTTATTCTGCATTTTTTAAAATACTAAAGAAATGGAAATGCCTTTAACATTCACCAATAGATGGGAATCTAAAAATACAATAATCTATAGGATGAAACAACATCTACAAGAGGATTTTCTAGGGCACTGTGAAGTGAATAATTTATTATGTAAAAATAATATAAGTGATATATGTATGCAAATGCATAGAAAACAGCCTGTTGACATACACACCTTGTACTGCATTAAATAGTGTCCCACAAAAATTCATGTCTTTCTGGAACTCTAAAATGTGAACTTATATAGAAACAGAGTCTTCACAGATAGAATCAGCTAAGTAAAAATGAGGTCACAGTGGATTAGGGTGGGCCCTCAATCCAATGATTGTTATACAAAGGTCATATGAAGACCTACAGGAGAAAGGCCATGTGAAGATGGAGACATGGTGTGACATTAGCTACCAGTCAATGAATGGCAAGGCCTAATGGCAACCACCAGAAATTAGGAGAGAAGCATGGAACAGATTCTCCCTCAGAGGCGCCAGAAGGAACCAACTTTGCCAATACTTTACTTTGAACTTCTAGCCTCCTGAACTGAGAGAGAGAAAAAATCCTGTGTTTTTTAAGCCACTCATTTTGTGGTAGCTTGTTACGGTAGTTCTAGGAAGCTAATTATATACCTGTTTAACAATGGTTTGCTCTAAGGAAGAGATTCTATGTATTTCTATATGCTTGAACATTTTACATTGAGAGTTTATTATTGCATTGCTGACTTTTTGCCAATAAAAATAAATTATCCACAAAAAATGTCCTTTTCCGATTGACTTATTTTACTCAGCATATAATACCCTCCAGGTCCCTCCACGTCGAAGCAAATAGTGGGTATTTGTCATTTCTAATGGCTGAGTAATATTCCATTGTATACATAGACCACATCTTCTTTATCCATTCATCATTTGATGGACACCGAGGCTCCTTCCACAGTTTGGCTGTTGTGGACATTGCTGCTATAAACATTGGGGTGCAGGTGTCCTGACATTTCACTGCATCTGTATCTTTGGGGTAAATCCCCAGCAGTGCAATTGCTGGGTCGTAGGGAAGATCTATTTTTAACTCTTTGAGGAACCTCCATGCCATTTTCCAGAGTGGCTGTACCAGTTCACATTCCCACCAATAGTGCAAGAGGGTTCCCCTTTCTCCACATCCTCTCCAACATTTGTTGTTTTCTGTCTTGTTAATTTTCCCCATTCTCACTGGTGTGAGGTGTTATCTTATTGTGGTTTGGATTTGTATTTCCCTGATGGCCAGTGATGTGGAGCATTTTCTCATGTGCTTCTTGGCCATGTCTATGTCTTCCTCTGTGAAATTTCTGTTCATGTGTTTGGCCCATTTCATGATTGGATTGATTGTTTCTTTGCTGTTGAGTTAATAAATTCTTTATAGATCTTGGATACTAGCTCTTTATCTGATAGGTCATTTGCAGATATCTTCTTCCATTCTGTAGGTTGTCTTTTAGTTTTGTGGACTCCTTTCTTTTGCTGTGCAGAAGCTTCTTATCTTGATGAAGTCCCAATAATTCATTTTTGCTTTTGTTTCTCTTGCCTTCATGGATGTATCTTGCCAGAAGTTGCTGTTGCCAAGCTCAAAAAGGGTGTTGCCTGTGTTCTTGTCTAGGATTTTGATGGAATCTTGTCTCACATTTAGATCTTTCATCCATTTTGAGTTTATCTTGTGAAAATGTCCACACTACCCAGGGCAATGTACACATTTAATGCAGTCCCTATCAAAATACCATGGACTTTCTTCAGAGAGTTGGAACACATCATCTTAAGATTTGTGTGGAGTCAGAAAAGACCCCGAATAGCCAGGGGAATATTGAAAAAGAAAACCAGAGCCGCGGGCATCACAATGCCAGATTTCAGGTTGTACTGCAAAGCTGTGGTCATCAAGACAGTGTGGTACTGGCACAAAAACAGACACATAGATCAATGGAACAGAATAGAGAATCCAGAAGTGGACCCTCAACTTTATGGTCAACTAATATTCGACAAAGCAGGAAAGACTATCCACTGGAAAAAAGACAGTCTCTTCAATAAATGGTGCTGGGAAAATTGGACATCCACATGCAGAAGAATGAAACTAGACCATTCTCTTACATCATTTTTTATGGCTGAATAATATTCCTTTGTGTATATATACAAGATCTTCTTTATCCACTCATCTATAGATAGATAATTGGGCTGCTTCCATAATTTGGCTACTGTAAATAATGCTGCAGTTGGGGATCCCTGGGTGGCTCAGCGGTTTAGCGCGTGCCTTCGGCCCAGAGCGTGATCCTGGAGTCCCAGGATCGAGTCTTTTTCTCCCCGTCTTTGCCAACACTTGTTTCTTATGTTGTTGATTTTAGCCATTCTTACAGGTGTGAAGTGGTACCTCATTGTGGTTTTGACTTGTATTTCCCTAATGATGAATGCTGTTGAGCGTCTTTTCATGTGTCTGTTGGTCATCTGTATATCTTTGAAGAAATGTCTGTTCATGTCTTCTGCCCATTTTTGATTGGATTATTTGGGGGCTTTTGTGTTGAGTTGTGTAAATTCTTAATATATTTTTATTCTAACCCTTTATCAGATGCATTTCTATACACTAATAATGAAGCAGCAGAAGGAGGAATTAAGAAAACAGTCCCATTAACAACTGCACCAAAAATAATAAAATACATAGGAATAAACTTAAAAGAGGTGAAAGATCTATACTCTGAAAACTGTAAGACATTGATAAAAGAAATTGAAGATAACACAAATGGAAAGATACTCCATACTCATGGATTGGAAGAACAGGAATCGTTAAAATACCCACACTGCCCAAAGCAATCCACAGATTCAGTCCTTTTTTTTAAATTGATTCAGAGACAGAGAAAGAGAGAGAGAGAGGCAGAGACACCAGAGAAGACAGACACAGGCAGAGGGAGAAGCAGGGAGCCCGACGTGGGACTTGATCCCGGGCCTCCAGGATCACACCCCGGGCTGCAGGCGGCGCTAAACCGCTGCGCCACCGGGGCTGCCCCACAGATTCAGTCCTTATCAGAATGCCACAGCATTTTTCACAGAGCTAGAACAAACAATCCTAAAATTTGTGTGGGACACAAAAGACTCTGAATAGCCAAAGTGCTTTAATCTTGAAAAAGCTGGAAGTATCACAATTCCAGAGTTTCAGGTTATACTACAAGCTGTAGTAATCAAAACCGTATGGTGCTGATACAAAATAAACACACAGTTCAATGGACAGGATATAAAGCCCAGAAACAAACCCATGATTATATGGTCAATTAATTTTCAACAAAATAGGCAAGAATATACAATGGGGAAAAGATAGTCTCTTCAACAAATGGTGCTGGGAAAACTGGACAGCTACATGCAAAAGAATGAAACTGGACCACTTTCTGACACCATACACAAAATAAACTCAACTGGATTAAGGCCCTAAATGTGAAACCTCAAACCATAAAATTCCTGCAATAGAGCTCAAGCAGTAATTTCTCTGACATTGGCCATAGCAACATTTTTCTAGATAGGTCTTCTGGACAAGGAAAACAAAAGCAAAAATAAGTGATTGAGACTACATCACAATAAAAAGCCTCTGCACAGCAAAGGAAACAACAAAACTAAAAGACAACCCACTGAATGGGAGAAGATTAATTTGCAAATGGCGTATCCAATGAAGGGTTAGTATCTAGAATGCTTATTCATGATTTCTCTTCCTCATCAAGTAGATCCAGTTTTAGTTCTTACTTCGCTATGCATATTAAAACTTGAGTGCTTTTCAGTTGTAAGCCTTTCATCGTGACCCTTTCTCCTAGGCTAGTCAGCCAGGAATTGGGAATAACTAGTCTTGGGCTCGGGAGACAGAAACTTCCCATAGAAGCCAAGGGAAGACAGGCTTATTACAATGGAAATCACTTCTAAAACAACATTAAAATATTATTCTTTAAAGAGTACCTAAAATATTAAAGATATTAAGGTTGTCCATCATTTCATAATACCAAAAGCAAAATTCTTAATATAAAGGATTGATAAATGTCATGACATAAAATTTAATCAACTTTGAAATATTCCGTGTTTGACTTTGTATTTTTTTTTAAGATTTTATTTTAGAGAGCAGATGCGGGGACAAGGGGCAGAAGGAGAGGGAGAAGTAGACTCCTGGCCAAGCAGGGAGCCTGATACAGGGCTTGATTCCAGGACTCTGGGATCATGACCTGACCCAAAGGCAGATGCTTAACTGACTGAACCATCCAGGAGCCCCTGGATGTATTTTTAGAAACAAATTCTAAATGCCAAGACCAAGTCATACTTGTGAAACCATAGTTTAAAATGAACAATGAGCATGAACAGACAATTCATAGAAAAACAAACGACAATGAAACCTATGAAAGAAAGTTCAATCTCATTTATAAGAGGAATGTAAAATAAAACTAAAGAAATTTAACATTTGAGAACTTTATTGGAAGGAATTATGGGAAAAATGGCATTCATGGAATGTTTGTTGTAGAGCAAAATTGTATAATTCTTATAGAGGGCATGTCCGGAGATATTTATCAAAATTGTAGTTGCCCCTCTTCTAGAAATTATCCTACATATCTGAAAATGTGAAACAGATTGCCTGTGTAACATTAAAGAATGTTTTATAATAGCAAAAGATTGGAAACAATCCAGGGGCCCATCCATGTGGGACTAGATAAACTAGTACATTAACACAGTGGAATACTAGGTAAAAATGAATGAGGAAGCTGTCTGGCAGTGGAATGTCTTTAAGTGAAACTAGTGAAATATACATGCTTATGTTTGAAAAAAACAGATTATATAAAAGTGGTTACCTGTTGCTGCTGGGGGAATGGGGTGGGTGCATCCAAGGATAATGGCAAGGATTTTCTATATATAATTTTTTGGAGGGGGAAGGTAGCAGAATTGATACGTTTAGAAGTTTCCAGTGACAAAATACACCTTTGATTTTTGCTCTAACTTTCATATATTTGTGTATATTTCTAAGTGGATTGCATTCACTGACCTATTGATTTCTTTTACCTACTGGTCTTTAATATGTGTTGTTTTTATTTTAAAGATTGATTCATTTATTCATTAGAGACACAGAAAGAGAGAAGCAGAGACACAGGCAGAGGGAGAAGCAGGCCTTCCGCAGGGAGCCTGATGTGGGACTTGATCCTGGATCCCCGGGACCATACCCTGAGCTGAAGGCAGATGCCCAACCACTGAGCCACCCAGGTGTCCCTAATATGTGTGTTTTTTTTTTAATTGTAGGTACGGTCTCTCATTTACTTGACTAGCTTTTTGTTCACCTTGTATAAATTCAGTGCCTCCCATGCCATGGCTAATGGACATACACCTGTGCATGTAGTAATTTCTAAGTTTTCTCAGAGTTCAGTAAGCTAGGGGAAGTATAATAGAGTTAAGTGTAAGGTATGTAGGAAGGTTGCCTAACAGTATAGAAGATATAAAGCCAAGGTAGAAAGGACAGGAAGACTTTGTAACATTGTATCTCGGGAATTTTTACCAAAGTGACATACTAAGGTAGAATCCCACTTTGAAAACAACTAAGCAGGCTAACATTAGTAGATCTTAATATTCTCTAAAGAACTTCTGGTATTGTCACAATGGACTTTGCACACTATATATATATATTTATTTCACTATATATATAGTATATATATATATATATATACTATATATATATATATTTCAACTTTTAGAGGTTCCAGAAGACCTGATTTTGTACATTAGGTGTTCTGCTAAAATTACTGTAATTTTGCATAAGCAATCATGTCCTATCGTAAGTGAAGCCTTCGTGATGTCCCTAGATAAAATTTTGTCCATTTTTTGTCCTTCTTCGTGATGTCCCTAGATAAAATTTTGTCCATTTTTATTTCTTTTTTTTTCCATTTTTATTTCATGTTAAGCTGTTGGTCATCATCCATTCCTTTCTCTCGGAGTCATGGTACTTTGGTAACCTGGAGTAATTTCCAGATTATTTTCATTTTGTAGAAACTTAAAAACCTGTTGAAGTAATGTTAAGTGTCTGACTTAAGTTCTGCTTGGGCATTTCTTTGACCCAGAATGGTCCCTCTGACATTAGGCCAAGTAAAGGTCCCAAGGGGTCAAGTAGTAATTTTAGGGACTGATCTTTAATTGGTAATTTGATACTTCGGGATTATTTTCTAATTAAGAGACTACATGATATGTCTGTCAGTACCTGGGATCGAATAATTGTTATATTATCTAAGCATTATAGCCTGAATCTGAAATTACATCGTTGTAATGTAGGCTATAGACTTCACCACTTTCAATAGGTCATATGAATCTCTTAGAACCAATGAATTTCTACCAGAGTCCTGGAGGTCAAAGGTATTTTAGAATTTGTAGAAGTCTACTAAGCATTAACACTTGAGACTGGTTAGGTTGGAATTATATAAGGTGGCCTGCCATGTTTGGTGTATTTTTGTAGAACACCTGATTGATTTGGTAGCCTAGTGGCTATTTGGTTGCTGTTGCTGATATATAAGCTTCTTGATGATATATACAAGGATTTGTGCATTTGTAGACAGGATTTTTGTCCTTTTAGAATGTTGTGATTCTCTTAAAACTGCCCAGCATGTAGTAGATGCTCATTAAATGTTGAATAAACATTAATATGGCTATAATACATATATATAGGTATCATGTATATTAGTATCATACATATATATATGATACTATGTGTATCATCCCTTAAATGCAAACAATGTGTTACACATTTATATTTTTACATATCTTACATAGTTGTTTTTGGGTAGTTGCACTAGTAATTCTATATCATGATTTATGAGTAAAGAGTATGTAGTTTTAATAATTTGATTCATTAGGTTGCTGGATATCCTTTGAAATGTTCCAGTTGTACTCTCATAGATTATTAGTGTTTTCAAAAACAATAGTACATGCACATGGTAAATAATATAAAATTAAATTTGCACTAGAGTTAATATAGTTAAAAGTTTCCTTTCCACCTCTGGTTTTCTAGTCCTCAATCTTCCTTCTTCTTTTTTTTCTCAATCTTCCTTCTTTCCAGATACAAGTATTGTTACTAATTTCAGAGATAGTCTCTGCATGTATAAGTCAATAGTCGTTATAAAGTCAGCATATTGTAGAAAAATAGCCTGATAAAAACTGAAAAATAAATCTGTAGACCAACTTCTGATAGTGATATACAAGCAAAGAACCCAAATATAAATTTGGTGAGAAGAATCCACAAGCAAATTCATGAGTAGTATACAGGAAAGTGATATTCATGCCAGCAGTGCAAGGATGGTTCAGTTTTAGGAAATCTGTGAATATAATACAGGACATTGTAGGTCAAAGGAAAACCCATCATATGAGTAGCTCTACAAGTTGAACTTCTTTTTAGTATTTTTATGGTTTAATTAAAATTACTGCTCCATTTGTATCATATTTTGATGTCAGTCATCATATAATCTCACATTTGATTTTAAAGGGCCAGCCATTTATCCAGTACTATGTATTGAAAACCTATCCTTTGCTTACTCATTTAAAATTATATGTTAAAAAAAGTAAATAAAATTATATATGTTAAATACTAAATTCTCATAATTTGAGTCTCCTTTGGGGCTCACTGGTTTCTGTCATTAACTCTTTTCCTGGGACAGTTATGGAATTATTTTGATTTATAAGTATTATAAATGTTACTAATAGCTGTGTCCATTTGCTGCCTGTCCATATTTAGATTCATTTGTGATGCCGTTTCGTATATTCCAAATTTCTTGGTTCTACACAATAATGACTATGCATTGTGATCCCTGACTTCCTCACTTCAGCAATTTACTAAAATAGGCCATCTTGACCTTTTTCATTATTCTATTTTGTGTCAATTCTGCCAGGGTTTTGGGTTTTTTTAAGGATTTTATTTATTTATTCGTGATAGAGAGAGAGAGGCAGACACAGGCAGAGGGAGAAGCAGGCTCCATCCAGGGAGCCTGACGTGGGACTCGATCCCATGTCTCCAGGATCAGGCCCTGGGCTGAAGGCGGTTCTAAACCGCTAAGCCACCCAGGCTGCCCCTGTTCCTTTCTCTTTCACAGAATGATATGCTTCTAATGATCATAAGATTATTTTACCCATTTAGTTAGTTTTTCCAGCACTTCCTACCAAATTCAACTGTTCTTTTTCTCATTTCAGTACTTCTTAGTTACTTCTTATCTATTTGTTCTATTTCAGAAAGGCAGCATTCCATTTTTTAAAAAGATTTTATTGTATTATTTATTCATGAGAGATACAGAGAGAGAGGGAGGCAGAGATACAGGCAGAGGGAGAATCAGGCTCCATGCAGGGAGCCTGATGCAGGACTCAATCCCGGGACTCCAGGATCATGCCCTGGGCCAAAGGCAGGCGTGAAACCACTGAGCCACCCAGGGATCCCAGCAGCATTCCATTTTATGCAGTATTCTTTTTCTATAGTAGTCTTTTGGTAACAACAGTTCACCTTAACTGAACACACGTGATAAGCGTTACACACTGTTGTATGTGGCATTAACTCAGTTTTAATGCTCAGGAAGTACATTCTAATAATTATCTCCTATTTTTTCATATAAGGTAATTGAGGTCAGTTACACTTAGTAACATTGCCCCCAAATGTCACAGAGTCAGGCACTTTGGCCTCAAAGTCTCTGTTCTTGTAGGCTCTCTTTTTTAACAATGATGCTTCAGTTGTGAGTTTAAAAAAAAGGTCCTTTTCAGTATCTGGTGGTGACTGTGCTCCTAGGAAGATCAGTAACTCTTTTTAAGAATTGCCTTTTAAAAATATATATACTTATTTATTTTAGAGCAAGCGAGTGTGGGGTAGAAAGAGAATCTCAAGTAGACTCCCCGGTGAGCATGGAACCCAACACAGGGCTCAATCCCACAACCCTGAGATCATGACCTGAGCCAAAATCAAGAGCTTAGATGCTTAACCAGACTGAGCCACCAAGGCGACCCAAGAATTGCCTTTTTTTTTTTTAAGTGTAAATGCTGGGCCAGTGTAATAGTTACAGTCAGAGGAGTTTATAGGATAGGTGTACATATCAGAAGATGATTGAAATTGGTCCAAAGTCCTTTTAGGTCACTGTCACTACCAGAGCTGTTTTGGCTTGGACAGTGCTCCTCCCAAGCCTCAAGGTAGAGGTGTGCAGTTTGAGAGAAGGAATATAAGTCCATAGTCTATAGAGTATTACATCTAAATAGATGATTGCGTGATTAGGCCTCAGCAGTTTTTATGTGTGAATGCTGAGGTTTGGGGTAGCTTGTCCAGCCTTCCTTGGGCTCAGTTAAAAACTGAAGCAAACCATCTGAGCCCTTCCAGTATTTTTGCTTTTGATGTTTAAGGGGTTTTTAGAATCTTGGCTTCCCATCTAATAAAAAACAGGAGGGAAATAGGGAGTAAATGTGGCATAGTGAATAGCTGGTCAACATTTCCAGTCATGCAGGTTGATGCTATTAAGACTTTTTATTTGAGTTACTGGGTAGGAAAGATGTCTAGGGGTGAGGGCCTGAGGGTTTGAGACAAGAGAGAAAGAAGAGGAGGGGATGGAGGATCCAGATGGATCTTGTTTCAAAGAAGAGAGGCAGTGTTCTAAAGAAATCAAGCATCAGTCCAAGAAGAAATGTGATCCCAGCAGCCATCTTCACATCACCCCATTTCCTTGTCAAGGCCCAGCTTCACTTCTCTCCTTAATGGTTCTATGTTATTTGTGGGACAATGATGTTCTATAACTGGGTGAATTCAAGGACTGTGACAGGAACCACTTCTGGTGGTCACTTAGGCCCCTCGAGTAGTAGGGGAGAAGTGGTTTCCTGTGGGATGGGGATGTGATATGAGTGTGATGGGGAGCAGCAGAGATGTTTGGGGCAGCATGGAAGAAAGGGTGCATATCCTGTAGGAATCAGGGGGCACAGGTTTTTGTCACCTAATATGTGCCCCCAAAGTCAAAGATGGTTGCAGCTCTGTTACCCAGCTCTATCTAGTAGACACTGTAGTTATGAGCAGTGACTATGAAAAAAACTATTCCTTTGCCACGTCACAGTTTATAACTCCAAAACTTCTCAGCATTTTGAAAAGTTTGTGGACCATCATCTTGGAATAGTCAAGTCCCAACTTGAGAATCCTCCATTATATCTGAGCATCCTTCCCTCCCTTTCCCTGTCTCGTGCGTTATGAGATTGATGGGCCAGGCTGTGTCCTACCACAGTGTTGAATTTGGAGGTTGATGGGAGAGGAGTCGAGGACTACAATGGGGAATTTGGTGTGATAAGATCTTAACATTTTTTTGTGGACTTCTCATGCTTCAAAAAATCTTACAGGATATTTAAGCAACAAATAGAACTACAGACATTAGATTGTGGGCCATCTGCTTCAGTAACTTGACTTTAAGCACTTCTTAGTTCCTACGGTTTATACTGGAGGATAAGGTTAAGAGAAGTAAACTTACTGAGAAGTTTGAATTGAAGCTGGAACTGTATTTACCTGAGATAGGAAGCCAGTATTCTTCAAAGATAAGAATGCCTCTACAAGGTAGTGGGAACCACCACCCAATGTTTGTTCCCTTGGGAGTGGTATACTATGTAAACAAGGCCCTAGGTCTTCTAAGGGTTCTCTTATATATTGATGAAATTCCAACTGTCTTTTGGAATGGACGTCCTTGGCTTAGCTGTACTTTGACTGGCTTCTACTTATCAGGACCAGAAGGTTGTCCAGATAGATGCTGCTTTACTGAACGCTTGGTGTTCATCTCAGGGACTCACTACCCTAGTGCCTTTTAACTAAGTGCAGTAGTGCAGTGTGTAAGGAGATCTTGGATAAAATTCCAAAATAAAAGATTTAAGAAATCCCATAGCTTATTTTAGAATGAGAGCATGTGGTAAAGAATGTAGTGAGGGGGACGCCTGGGTGGCTCAGTGGTTGAGCGTCTGCCTTTGGCTCAGGATGTGATCCTGGGGTTCTAGGATCAAGTCCCACATTGGGCTCCTACATGGAGCCTGCTTTTCCTTTCTCTGCCTATGTCTCTGCCTCTCTCTGTGTCTCTCATAAATAAATAAATAAAATCTTAAAGAATGTAGTGAGGTGGCTTTTAGCCAGCAGGATGTTGTGGGCAATGACCTCAAGAATAATCCAGAACAGGGATCCCTGAGTGGCGCAGCGGTTTGGCGCCTGCCTTTGGCCCAGGGCGCGATCCTGGAGACCCAGGATCGAATCCCACGTCGGGCTCCCGGTGCATGGAGCCTGCTTCTCCCTCTGCCTATGTCTCTGCCTCTCTCTCTCTCTCTGTGTGACTATCATAAATAAATTAAAAAATTAAAAAAAAAGAATAATCCAGAACAGTTTTGCAATAATAAAATGAACAAAAACTAGCCCTGCTTTTATCGGGAGGAGGGATAAGCCTGGTGCCTTTTGTTTGTGGTACACTTAGCCCAAAATGCTTTTTAATGCCCACAAACATTGGTAAAGGTAATTTTTGATAACTGCCAGCCAGAATGGCCAGTTCACTTTTACCTTCCCTATATTGAGTTGTCTGCCCCTTGGATGAGGTACTTTTACTGTGCTTGGTTTTTAAAAGGGCCCTGAAAGGTTCCCTTTCATTTCCTGGCTCACATCTCGCCATCAATTACCTGTCAAAAAGATTTGGTTTATTTTAAGCTTTAAAAGTGATAGTGGCAGAGATGGGAATAAAACCAGCTTCTGAGTTGTCAGTTTTAGACTCCACAAAATAGAGAAGGAAAAAACAGGCATTTTTAAATGAAAAGCATCTGGTTTTATGCATGGGTTAACTATAAACTGGGCAAGCTTTCCGCAAGAAGGGAGGAATATATACTTTTTACCATGTCCTTGGAGTGTGGGTGGGATTCATGAATACACTTCCGCTAAGGTAGTTTACCTTCATTGCTCCCTTCCTATTTTTTACTAGAGTATGTGAATCCGAAACACATAGGTTGGGGTGCCTGGATGGCTCAGTCAGTTGAATGTCTGCTTTTGGCTCAGGTCATGATCTCAGAGTCTTGGGATCAAGCCCCTCCACAGGCTCCCTCCTCAGCGGGAAGTCTGCTTCTCCCTCTCCCCCCTATAAGTTCTCTTGCACTCTCTCTCAAGTAAGTAAAAATCTTTTTTTTTAATCTATTTTTTTAGTGGCGCCTAGAAGGTTCAGTGGTTGAGCATCTGCCTTCAGTTCGGGGTGTGATCCCAGGGTCCTGGGATCAAGTCCCATATTGGGCTTTCCATGGGGAGCCTGCTTCTCCCTTTGCCTATGTCTCTGCCTCTCTATGTGTATCTCATGAATAAATAAATCTTTAAAAAAATAAAATCTATTTTTTTAAAAAAAGGTAGGTCTCCCAGTAGTCTGGGACCCATCCATACAATGGTTCTTTCTAGGACCCCTCGGCATATTGTGAAGTACCTCCCATCACACCTCAATACTAATAAGAAATTAGAATTGCCTAATGACAGCATTGATAAAATGTCTCCTCAAGTGAGCTAGAAAGCAAAACATTGGGTGGGAGTTTGCCATCAACAAATATAGGGAACAGTCTTTTAGGTAGTGAAATTCTTTAAGGCCTAATTAGAATTAGTTCCTATCTTCAACATGTTTGCTATCTGAAAAGGTTCTAATATAGTTTTGTCACCTGTAGTGCCCCTGCTCTTTGGAGGAACCATATGATTGCAATAGCATCTCCACCCATTGGCTTTAAGGACAATTTTCCTGCAAGTAAACAAGAAGATGTTTTAGTGTAAATGCTAACACTTTTGGTCGTAGCCAACTGGGGTTCTTCTAAACACTGTGGCTCTCAACTATCACCTGATGGGACTGGGTTGTGTTTTTCTAGTAAGTTAACATCTCTTACTATTAGTAGCCATTGTTCCTTTCAAGCATTCTCCTGCCTAAGACATATTACTTAAATTTTCATAAAGTTAAGATTTTATAGTCAATTCCCTACATTGGTAGTGCAACTAAGCCTAGCAATTTTTTAATAAATGCTTTTGGAACATATTGTTTTCTTGAAAGTGTGCTACTGCCATACCTCTTTTCTGATTATCCATCTGTCCTTCCTAAGTATGCTCTTGTAGACACTGCTTTGTTGTATTGCCAACAGCCACCTCTGGAGAATTGCTGTCCTGAAATAGGATGCCCATGGTGTGGCTTTTATTTTTCTAGCTTAATTCGTTCTTCAGACAGGATTTAACACCTGGTCAGCAGCTAAACTCAGCAAATAATTATCTTGCCATGTATATGGTTGTAATGAATTTCCAGTTTTGGTGTCTTTGTGGACAAATGAGAAGCAAATAAATATTTTATATGTAATTGTGACCTTGTCCTTTGGAAATTTCTAGTGCACAGCTCTGTTCCAAAGTTTAGACCTAGTAAACATTTTTTCCTAGTAAAATTTTAGTAAAAATTTGCTGCTTCTTAAAAAAAGACTGTTGGATCTTAAGGGCTTTTGATTTTTCATTCATATACATATAAACACATAGCAATACACCAGTCACTATATTTTTAGGTGCAGTGTTTAATTTTACTTAGAAAACCTATTACCTAGTTGGGCTGTTTCCATCCTGGGCAAATAGTACAGTCATGTTGCCCAATAAGGTTACAGATTGGACACCCATTTTCAAAATATTGAGACATTAACTGGATTTTATAGTTCAATAATACAGAGTTTTGCTATCAGATACCAGTATTCTGTGGGAAATTTGGCATTCTCATCAGACACTATGATAGATAATATCAAAAACCTAGATAGCTATACTTTTACATATTTATGTATTTACACTAATGTAAATAGTGTAATGTCCTATACTATGACTTCAGTCCTCTTTCCTTTATTTGACGATGTTGTCTCAAGACTTACAAATAGCAGTATGGCTTTATGGAGTTCTCATGGTCCACTCTGCCTTGTCTCTCTATGGGTGGCATTACATGTCAACTTTTCAGGGTATTTTCCAGTTGCATTTCCTTAGAATCCCTCAATTCTATGCCAATACAATGAGGCTTTTAAAGAATTTGCTGCAAATTATTGTGCTTTAATGTTGTCACCTATGTTGCTCAGCACATTATAATGTGTCATATATATAACTGTTCATGGTTTACTTTTAGTTCAGTGTTGCAATTCTAACAGTATTAACTATTTAGCTGCCCTTTCCCCCTTCAGTTGACTGCCTGGGATTTTGTCTATTAGTAAAACATTAAGTATTAGGTAGGATCTGCCACCTATGGGTTGAGTGGTTCTGGAAGTACTGGTATTTGCCGTTTTATGAAACCATAGGTCCATAAGTTGTTAATACTGCTGCCATTGTTCACTTAATCAAAAAATGTACCCAGAATTTTATCATGGTGAGCCATCATTTGTTGAATAGTATTAATCTAAACCATAGTCACCAAGATGATTCAAATATATTTGGTAAGTCTCAGACTTTTTCCACATTAAGAAGATTTTGGTATTCTGTTGTCTTGTTTGGTTGTGAGTTGTCATATTTTCCTATCTGTTGCCAGAAATATATGCTAATTATTGATTTAGCAGTTCCTCTGTATTATAGATATGGTCCTGCTGAGATTTTTCTTTTTACCACCTGTGGTCAAATATAGGCATACCTTCTGTTTTTGAGATTCTTTCAGTGACTGTTCTTTGTCAAGTCTTGACTCTGCTACTTCACTACTTGATTGTTATTTAGCCCAATTATAATATGGGATCATCTTTTGACTTCATGATGTTAAAACTTACATCATGGAAAACTGTCATGGAAAACCTACATCTCCTAGTGGATGAAAACATTTCAATGATAGGGCTGATCTCTGTGTGGTATTTATCTCTAATCTTTGCTTACATGTTTACATGTTATGCCTATTACCGGGCAGTTTGATGCTTAATACTTTACTTTCACTCATGGCCAGGATACTGGTAACCACTATTTGGAGGCAACCAGTCAATGGAGTTATAGCTAACAAGTGCCCTCTCAATTTTGTAATAAGATTAAATGTCTATCTTAGCAACCCTGCTAATCAGTGTGACTCTGAATATGGCAACTAACTTCTTGTAAAGAATTATTATTGTGATATAATTCATATACTATGAGATTACTCTCCACATTTCAGTGGCTTTTAGTATATTCACAGAATTGTTGCAATCATCATTTCTATATTACTGTAAAACATTTTTATCACCTCAGAAAGAAGCCCCATTAGTGGTAATTCCTCATTTTCTTCTTTCACAATCCCTGCAACTGCTAATCTAACTTCTGTCCCTATGGATTGGTCTATTCTAGACATTCATTTGAATGGAATATATGGCCTTTATGTCTGGCTTCTATCATTTAGCATGTTTGGGTGGTTTATCCATATTATAGTATATATATATTCATACTTCATCTGTTTTATATCTGAATAAATTCTACTTTATGGATTTAACTTCATTTCATTTATTCATCTGTTGAAGGACATTTGGGTTTCCACCTTTTGTCTGTTACAAATAGCAGCGCTGTAAACATTCACGTACAAGTTTTTATGTGGACATATTTTCATTTCCCTTGGTATACATACACTTAGCAGTGGAATTTCTTTGTAATAGGGCAACTCTGTTTTAATGTTGTAATTTTGACAAACCTTATTAAAGTGGCTGCACCATTTTACAATATCACCAGCAGTGTATGAGGATTTCAACTTACTCCCTTCCCCCTTGTTACTTTCTTTTATAATAGCCACCCTAGTGGATGTGAAGTATCTCTTTGTGGTTTTGACTAGTATTTCTGTGTTGAGCAACTTTTTATCTGCTTATTGGCCATTTGTATTTCTTTGCAGAAATGTTTATTCAAATCCTTTGTTCGGGGATCCCTGGGTGGCACAGCGGTTTAGCGCCTGCCTTTGGCCCAGGGCGCAATCCTGGCAACCCGGGATCAAGTCCCACGTCGGGCTCCCGATGCATGGAGCCTGCTTCTCCCTCTGCCTGTGTCTCTGCCTCTCTCTCTCTCTCTCTCTCTCTGACTATCATAAATAAATAAAAAAAATCAAATCCTTTGTTCATTAGAATTGGGTTACAGGTCTTTTTGTTCATTGTTGTGAGAATTCTTTATATAACTGGATAATAGACTCCTACTGGGTATGTGATTTGCAAATATTTTTCCCCATTTTCTATGTTGTCTTTTAACTTTGTTTACAGAATGTAAATTTTTAATATTGATGAAATCCATTTTACCTATTTTTTGGTCGCTTTTGATTTTGGTGTCATAACAAAGAAACAAACCATTATCTTACATTGAAGTCTAATCCATTTGGCATTTATTTTTATATGTGGTGTGAGGTAGAAGTTCAACTTTATCCTTTCGCATGTAGATATTTAATTGTCCTACCACCACTAATTGAAAAGACTATCCTATTGAATTATCTTGACACCTGTATTGAAAATTCATTGATTCGAAATTCAGGGGTTTATTTTGGGCCTGTAAGTTCTTTTTCATTTGTCTCTATATCCTTATACCCAGATCACACAGTTTTGATTATTTTAGTTTTATAGTAAATTTTGAAATCTGGAAGTATGAATCCTCCAACTTGGTTCATGATTGTTGGATGCTGAGTTTCCATATGAATTTTAGGATCATTTTGTCAGTTGCTATAAAATATCTGGAATTTTGATGAAGGTCGCGTTAAACTTGTAGATTGCTTTGTGGAATATTGCCATGTTAACTCTCTCAGTCTGTTAACATGGGATGTCTTTCCATTCATTTAGTCTTTAATTTCCTTTAACATTTGTAATATTTAGGATAAGAAGTATTGCATTTCTGTTTAAAAAAGTATTCTAAATGTTCTGCTTTTCTTATGATATTGAAAATAGAATTGTTTTCATTTCATTTTGATTGTTCATTGCTAGTATATAGAAGTAAAAATATTTTCAATTGTTATTGTGTGTTCTAAGCTTTTTGAACTGCTTAGAGTTGCTTCTTTTTATTCTAATAGTTTTAATAGTAGGTGGGGTATGGTTTTTTTGGTAGATTCCTTAGGATTTTTATGTATAAGATTATATCCCCTACAAATACAGATCATTGTACTTCTTTCTTTCTAATCTCATTGAGTTTTATTTCTTTTTTCTGCCTAATTACTCTGGCTAAAAATCTCCTGTACAGTATTGGCAAGAGCAGTCTTCCTGGTCTTGGTGGAAATACACTTACTTTCTCCCATAAATCACAATGATGGCTATATGTTTTTTGTAGATGTCCTTTGTCAAGTATAGAAAGTTCCCTTCTGTTGTTTGCTGAGGTTTTCATTTTTTAAATCAAGAGTGGTTGTCATGAAATTTGTCAAATGCTTTTTTTCTACATTTGTTGATACGATCATGAGATGTCCTCTTTATTCTGTAACTACAGTGTATTTGATTCATTGGTTTTCAGATATTAAACCAACTTTGCTTTACTGAGGTAAATCTGACTTGGTCATGGTATATAATCATTTTCTTTCTAGATCTAGTGTGCTAGTGTTATGCTGGACATTTTTGGAAATCTGTACTCAAAAGGTAGCTTGCTCTGTAGTTTTCTCATTTTATCTTTGGCTTTGGTATCAGACTAATACTGACCTCATAGAATGAGTTGGAAAGTTTCCTTCTCAAAATTTTTTTGAACTTTAAGCAAGGAATTGGCATTAAATCTTTAAACGTTTCACTGAATTTACCATTAAAGAGTTCAAGGACTCTTGGGGACTTTTATGGATTGATTATCTAATGTATTTTTATAGTCTATTCAGATTTTTCTTCTTGAGTCAGATTCAGTTGTTTGTGTCTTTCAAGGAATGTGCCCATTTCATCTAAGATATCTAATTGGCATACACTTTTTTATAGTATTTCCTTGTGATTCTTTTATTCCTGTAAGGTTGGTAATGTCTCCTCTCTTATTCCTGGTCATATTTATTTGAGCTTTTCCTCTCTTTTTCATGAACAACCATGAAAAAAATGTTAAAAAACACAGTAAAAGAAACAAAGGAATTAAAATGGTAAAGAAACTACTTAACATAAAAGGCAGTACTAGATGAACAGAGAAACAAAAAGATATAAGACATGTGGAAAACAAATAGGAAAACAGCAAACATCAGTCCTACTTTATCAGTATGTTTAACTATATTAAACATAAATCTGCCCCACCCGTGTGTCTCTCATGAATAAATAAGTAAAATCTTTAAAAAATTAAAAAGGATATTTTATTAAAATAGAAGGATTAATCCATCAAAAAATATAAGCACCATAAACATATATATATATACACACAGTATGTAATTGTATATACTGTAGCTGTAATTACCTGTATTAAAATGAAGATCTCCAATCAATAAGCAAACTTCCTTAAGAAATTTAAAAAGAACACACTAAACCAAGTGAATCAGGAAGACGGAAATAATACAGTTGGAATAGGAATAAATGAAAGAAAGAATAGGAAAAAAAAAACAAAATCGGGGGAACTAAATTTGGTTTTTTGAAACCATAACAATAAAAGACAAACCTGTAGCTAGTCTCCCATTGTTATTGCTGAATTATCTATTTTTTCTTGTTTCCATCTTTTTTTTTTCTTACTTTAGTTGCTCTTTTGTTAGGGGTGTGTGTGTGTGTGTGTATATGTTTTATGGTGCTTATATTTTTTGATGGATTGATCCTTCCATTTTAATAAAATGCCTTTTTAATTTTTTAAAGATTTTACTTATTTATTTATGAGAGACACACGGGTGGGGCAGATTTATGTTTTTTGGGTTTTTTTAAAGATTTTATTTATTCATGAGAGACAGAGAGGGAGAAGCAGAGACACAGGCAGAGGGAGAAGCAGGCTCCATGTGGGGAGCTCGATGTGAGACTCGATCCCGGGTCTCCAGGATCACGCCCTGGGGCAAAGGCAGATGCCAAACCGCTGAGCCACCCAGGCTGCCCAGATTTATGTTTAATATAATTAAATACACCGATAAGGTAGGACTGATATCTGCTGTTTTCTTATTTGTTTTCCACATGCCTTATGTCTTTTTGTTTAACTGTTCATCTACTACTGCCTTTTATGTTAAGAAGCTTCTTTACCATTTTAATTCCTTTGTTTCTTTTACTGTGTTTTTTAACATTTTTTTCATGGTTGCTCTGGTATTTCAATTAGCATCTTACCTTAAAATAATTATTTTCAGATTAACACCAAGTTAATTTCAGTTGTGTACAAAATTTGCCCCACTATATCTTTGTTCCCTCCCCTCTTTGTGCTGTTATTATTATACAAGTTACATTTGTATGCAATGTAAACACATGAACACAAATCTCTTGTAGGACATGTCTGTTAGCACTAAATGTTTTTAATTTTGGTTTATCTGGGAATGTCATAATTTCTCCCTCATTTCTCAAGATTAGTTTTGCTGGATACAGAATTCTTGGTCAGCATTCTTTTCTTTTTCCTTCAGTAGTTTGAATATAATCATCCCACTATTTTCTGGTCTCTATGGTTTATGGAAATTTATGTAGTATCCATTATATATGATGAGTAGTTGTTCTGTTGCATTCAAGACTCTGAAGTCACTTTGACCATTTGATTATTATGAGTCTAGATTTGATTTGAATGTCTTCGAATTTATCCTTTTGGTATACATTGATCTTCTTACATGATGTATATAGATTAATACTTTTCATCAGATCTGGCAAGTTTTGGCTGTTATTTATTCACATATTCTTTATGTCCTCTTTTCACCTTTAACTCCCATTATGCTTGTCATCTTTACTGAGTAATTCTTTTTCATTATTTTTTAATAAATAAGGGAACATAAGGCTCTATGTAGTACTGGCTGAATCTCAAAAGTGGTGTTTTTGTTTTGTTGTTTGTTAAGTGTGTTTGATCATAATTTACATTTCTTTTCTGACCCAATAGTTATTTACTGTGATTCTTCATGTTAAGAATTTCATTACTGGTCTGAACTACCTCATAGATACATGACATATGTGTTATATAATTATGTATGTATTATATATAAGCATATAATATGTAAGCTTATATATCTTTATAATTACATATAAAATTATATTTAAGGTATATTTTATCACATTGTGATTAGTATGGTACACTAATTTTTTTAAAATTGTCTTTATCTTCATGTGCTTATTCTTCCAGGAGACCTTTAGAAACAACTTGTCAAGTCCTCACCATGAATACCATTAGAATTGCAGTTGGAATGGCACAGA
Organism: Nyctereutes procyonoides; assembly: GCF_905146905.1. Classification (NCBI taxonomy): domain Eukaryota; kingdom Metazoa; phylum Chordata; class Mammalia; order Carnivora; family Canidae; genus Nyctereutes; species Nyctereutes procyonoides. Next base: position 56,436,648 of record NW_026575125.1, on the reverse strand, counting down.
TTAATTTTTGAAGAGCTGTCCTCTTTATAATCTTCTAATACATGAATGTGGTATGTTTCTCCTTTTATTCAGGTCTTAAATAATTAATGTGTGTCTATTACACTTATTATCTTCAATATTTTTCCTAGTTTCTGAAAGAAATAGGCAGATGTCCTAGGAACTGAGGTTCTTTTGAGAAAAGTACAGAAGATGTCATCTGCATAGACTAGATTCTTCAGTATAAAAGGTCATACAAAATGTAGTTTTTGATATGATGGTAACATTTCTTCCATGTGGCCCTAGGAGTCTGAATTATTTATAATGTTCCATATCCTTGTTTTGTATTAATTACAGAGGTGATTTCTAATAATAGGGAAATTATGTAGTAAGCCATTTATTTTTAGTGCTGTCAGCATCCCTTTGACCCTCTTCTTTCCCATTTAGAAGTGCTTCCTCCATCCTGCAAGCTTCTGGGAGCTTAGTGCCCATTGCATACAGGATATGTATCCACTGAAGACCATTATGCCCTCCAATATAAGGCTAACTTGTGTTCTCACTACAAAAGTTTAGAATCAGAAAGGTAAGAGTCCTATTCCACTTGATGGTTCTGTTTCGATTTTAATAGCACCCTCCAAAAGGGAGCTAGAGAACATCTGGAATTCTGAGAGGGATTTGAGCTTGGATAATATCCATGAGAAGCATTATAGGAATTAGTGCTATTTAGATTGTGGAAGACAATACGTCCAAAATAAAGACTTTGGGCATCTGTTTTCAGATCTTTTATAGAGTCAGGAATAGTTGATTTTGGCTGCTTTTGTTTTTTTTTTTTTTTTTTTTTTTTTTGATTTTGGCTGCTTTTGAAGGCAGTACTAGTTAATGGATAATCAGATTTAGGAGCCATCCAAAGATGAGAATATTCTTGGAAGTGATATTTAGTGGTTTCTATGACGACTTGGAATGGAATTTGAGAATCTCCCTGCATTGTAATGAGAGGTTGGATTGCATGCACTAAAGGTCACATTTATTTCTGGCATTCTGACTATTTCAATAAGGACAATTGAAACTGAGTATTAGGGGATCCCTGGGTGGCACAGTGGTTTAGCGCCTGTCTTTGGCCCAGGGCACAATCCTGGAGACCAGGGATCAAGTCCCACATCGGGCTCCGTGCATGGAGCCTGCTTCTCCCTCTGCCTGTGTCTCTGCTTCTCTCTCTATCATGAATAAATAAATAAAATCTTTAAAAAAAAAGAAACTGAGTATTATTGTGTGCCTACTTTACATGTTCCCATTTAATCATCACTACAAGTCTCTGAGGTATCCCAGAGAGGTAGAATAAATTTGTTAAGATAACTCATTAAATGAATGGCAGAGTTTACTTCTCTAGTACATCTTAATTTACAATATATCTCCTCCAGTATATCTTAATTTACAGGAGTAATTCCTTAAATTTGTATAGGACCTAGAAACCTTTCAGAAATATGGTTTTATTTGGCCCTTATAAAAATTTTGTGAATTTGGAAGAACAGACTTCACATGTTTATTTTTTATAAGTGGAAAAACATAGGTTTAGAAACTCTTTGAGTTTCTTTGGGGTAAGAAGGATCTGGGAGACCATTCAATACAATCTCCATATTTCGCAGTGAGGAAACTGAGAACAAGAATTAAAAATCAGTGTATTTTGTGCGTATTCTTTGATTTGTGTTGGAGGAAGGAAAAGGTCAGGCTAGATGATTTCTGGGGGTGGGGGTACAGAAGGGATTGTGTTGCTATTATCTGTCGTTTCGTATACACTTGATGAATGCCAACTCACCACATTAGATTAAATGGCATTTTAACAAACATTAATCAAAGGCACTAAGGTTTAAGGAGAAAACTTAAGGCTTTAGAGAGCAGGTTGTGGAAGATACTTTGGGTTATACCCCAAAATGGCCTTAAATTTCGCCTGTGGGTCAGTTAGCAATGGGGAACTTCTTCCTAAGTCAGCTTGTTTCTTCTTTGAAGAGCTCTGTGCAGTATTGAGCTGAAATATGTTTTTTTACAGCTTCAACTTAATCAGTATATTTGTATTGTACCCCAACTCAAAAAAATAATTGCCTTATTGTTCTCTCTCCTGCATCTTCAGTTTCTTCTCTCTGCTGCATTTTGAGCTGCCAGGCACTGTGCTAGATGATGGGGATATGGAGACGGACTTAGACACAGTCCCTGCCCTCAGGAGTTCTTAGTCTAGTGAGAGAGTTCGACGTGTGCACAGATAATTACAACAGTATGGTATGCTCTGCAATGGAGGTATGTACAAGATACTATGGGGTTGAGAAAAATCATTTGATTTAGTTTGGAGATGCCAGAGGTTGAAGGAAATAATTAGCTTAAGTGGGTTCTTAAAAGAAGTAAAGCTTGACCAGGAAGAAAACAGGGAAGGTCCTTTTAAGCAAAGTCGTGGACATTGGAAATAGAATGATGAACTGGGGGAACTACAAGTAGTTCTTGAAATTAGGTTAGAAATGTAGGCTGACAATAGATCCTTACATAGTATTCCATGAAATGCAGATCCCATTTTGAGTGTTTAAGTAGGAGATGCTTTTGATGGTCACTCTGGAAGTGCTATATAGTGTGTTCTGGAAGATTTTCAGATCTGGACAGGGAGATTAGTTAGAAGGATACCGTAGTAGGGTTAAGATGATACATGATCTAAGGCCAGAAGGAATGGGAGTAGAGAAAAGGAGATAACCTCTTAATGAGAGGCTATAAAAATGTGGACATAATAGAACATAAGAAAATTAATAGAGGGGGAAATTAAGCCTCTCAGACTCTGGAGAATGTGCATTCACCTACCTCCATCCCTGGCCTTGATGAGAAATCCTTTCATGTTTTTAGATAGGCATCGCTATTGATTTCTTTTGGACCAGGGCTTAACTACCATTTTTGCAAGTTTCTTTTTGGGATGGCAGCTGTATATGAAAAGTTGATTCTCAGACATCTGAATATCTGAATAGTTGCAGACTTCTAATAGGATCACTTAGTTCCTGGTCTTTCTCATCAGTAGCAGCCCTCTCTATCACATGTTACCCAAAGTCAAAGTGGAGGTTTTTATCTCTAAAACCCACTCAAGGGAAGAAAGGGCCCTCATTGTTACTGTCTCAATTGTTTTATTTTGCTTAGGGGATTTCACAGTACTTATGGTTACACCTCTAAGCAAAATCTATTCACTGATCAAAAGTCTGTACATGTTGTGTTTATTTCCTCTTTTTTCAAAGCAGTATGAACATGCCCTTTGGAAAATGCTCCACCTAGGTTCAGAATAGTGGCCTTGGGGATTCAGAGAATGGATTTCTGATTAGAATGATTAATAGGAGACTATATTTGAGTAGACCTTATGTATTTTCAGTCGACCTTGTGTAAGTAGCCATCACAGAAGGCAGTCAGGGAAGAAGGGTTGGGAGAGGAAGCTCTGAGCAGGACAGTAAGAGTTTGGGCCTTGGGACTTAAATAGCCTAGACTCAGATTTGCTCTTACATTCACCAGTGTGGTGTCAAGCATGGTTTTTCACCGCTCTGGAACTGTCCTTTGTCTTATTTAAATAGGAGTAATAATCATTTTTTGCGATGATTTGAGGGGGTGGGTATAAGGATTTAATGGGATTACTTGTGTAAATTGCTTTGAACAAGTCTGAAATATGCTAAATGCTCTATCAACTATAGTTGCTGCTGATAATGATGTTGACCGTGACAAGGATTAAAAGAAGATAGTTAACTAGAGGTGCTTATATTTTACATTGTCAACAAAGCTCCTGGGGTTTGAGAAAGAAAGGAAAACTAACTGACATGAAGGTTTTCAATGGTATGCTAGTATGAAGTCAATTCTCTGCCTTCTTTTTCTTCTCTGCCAAATAGGTTGGAAACCAGATGAATTTTGTCCATGCCCTGATCACTAATCTATTGCCTTTGCTCTTATTTCCAAATAGAAACCTGTTGAAAAGTTGTGTTACACCTGAATAAAGATTATCCTAAAAATGTAGAAAAATGCTTTGGAGTTGGTCAAAACTGGACTTGTAACCCGACTCAACTACTTACTAGCTGTGTGATCTAAGGCATGTTACTTAACCTCATTGAACCTCAGTTTCTTTATCTAATAAAATAATTAATTTGCAGGGTTTCTTTGAGGATATTAGTAAAGTGTATGTCGTAAGCACTCTATGAATTATAGCTATCATTGTTAGTTCTTGGGATACTCACCATGTGACAGAAACAACAGCAGGCCCTGGTGGCTGGGAGGACTGCATGGATCCAACCTCAACCTGGAGTTGTGCTCTTCTGAAGAAATCCTACTCGGATGGATATAATACAACCTGCTAAGTGTCCTAGCACTTATCAGGTTGTATTATCATTGTCCGTGGCTATGGCTCTCGTCTACCAGACTCTAAATTCCTTACAGGCAAGGACAGTGCCTTATTCATCTTTGTATTCGGTGCCTAATCCCGTGCACATTGTAGGCCTCATTAAATGTTTGTTGAATGAAAAAATGAATCATCAACAGACATTAATTGGGCGCCTGCTCTGTGATCTCCATGGGCTCAGCTTTTCCCTGCCAGTTGCCTACAACGTCCAAGCTGTCTTCAGTATGCTTTCTCCTGAAGCTTCATTACTCCTATCTTCTAATCCTTTTGCTGAGGACTTTTCTGTGTAGCGTAAGGATAGCAAATATACTTCTTCTCAAGTACCATCTCCAATCGATTGGTATCACCTGCCTTGATTATGTTTTATAAAAAGGATTCTGAAGCCAGGTATCAGTTCAGTGTGAAAGAGAGTTATAACTGATCAATGATGTTTGCTGAGGGTGGGAGGAGGGGGAGTAGCTGCACAAGTGCCACATATATGTCATATTTGATATTATGTTTTCCATGAAATACTCTGTTTCTATGCCTGCATTTTAGTCTTGGCTACTTGCAGACGTTGCATGGCTGCTACTACTACTACTACTACTACTACTACTACTACTACTACTACAGTTGCTGCTGGTTGCTCCTTGGGTAGGACCAAAATGATCATTGATCAGAAACTTCATCCTCACAGTCTGGGGTTTGCTCCTGTGGCTGGTATTCACAGTTTCCCCTTTCAACTTTACCTCAGCTATCCCCTTACCTACACTGACAGGTAGGCCTCCCTTTCCGTTCACCACCCAACAGGCTCATATTTCTTTTCTTATTTCATGATTAATTAATCTTATTCCATGAGAAGCCTTCTTTCTGTTAGAAGATGTGACAACTAGAATACAAGTTAAACGATTCCATCAGGGTGCTACAGTGAGTCATATAAGTTTCCCCTTTACTGTGGGAGAAAATTGCAGACTTTGGGGCAGGAAAAACTGAGAAGGGAGTCCTCGTAGATGTGGGAGAGAAAGCTGGTAACAAATGGAATAAGATCCTGAGAGGTGATGTGGGTTGGGAGGGTGAAACCTATGGCTCTAAAATATGGGTAGAGAGGAATAATAGCCTTGGTTGAAAAAAATTACCTCCTCACTGGAGCATAGGGATAGGATTTAGGAAGAGTACCTAATAAGGGTGTTAAAGATTTGTAATTGTGGAGGTGAATGATGGAGAGAAAGCTGACCAGCGACAGGATTTTGGAGACAAACCAGAGTCTAAGGAATATTCGGACCAAAAGGCTGGAGTTGGGCCTTTTGGTATGTTAAAGTGAGGTACTATTATATTATATCAACTTATATATTCAGTTTAAGTGAGAAACTAGCTTGAAACTCGATTAGAAACTCAGGAAATTATAATAAAGTGGTTTTAGGCCATTGTCACAAGTAAACTTGTTTGCCTAGGACTGACCTATACTGTTTGAGGAGTAGACAGCTAGCGAGAGAGGGATTACACAGAAATGAATTTGAAAATCCAGACTATATGTAAGGCAGTTAGGTCAGAAGTGAGCTCAAAGTCTGTGAATAAAAAGAGGACTTAATGTGATCAAGATGGGTGTTGAATGGTTGGAAAATTGGAATAATAGGACCTACGATCAGAGAGTGGATTTTGAAACCTTGAGATTTCAAAATTGGAATGGTCAAGATACTTGCAAAGCTAGGATGTCAGATGGTTAGTTATATAAATATTGAAGTGACCCAGGATTATAGCAGAAGCAGGGCTGGGAATGGACGCTGTGGGCCAGATATAATAGGCTTCAGTGACTGAGGAATGATTAGAGGTTGGCTCATGGCAGCTGTGCAGATGCAAAAGAAGAAAGGGTGTAGTGAGATAGTAGTGTGAGCCACAGAAGGGTGGTAGGGATTACTAGAAGTTACAAAAATTATGATTTGCATATTGCATTGCAGTGTGGGCTTGCAGAATGCCCAGCTAAAATGATCCCCTCCTTTATTGAATGAGTGCCTGCTGTATCCTCAGCACCTTGCCCTGTGCTAATCCATTTACCCCTTTTGGGTCTGTCACCTAGCAGGTGTGAAAGAATGAGCCGCAGTCCCAAGCAAGGACAGCTAGGGGAGCTGCTGGCCCTTAGAACTGATGGAATGCTGTGGTCATATCTCAGCAGACTGGTCAGCTTGATGTGACCCAAAAAGGTTTCTTTAGGATCAAAATTTTCCCTGACCTTGACCTAACTTTATTACATGGTACAAGCTTGTGTTGGCCGTTCCATAATGAACTTTGGCTTCTGAGTCGCTGAGTTGAGGGGGATGCTCGTAGTGTCCTTTAGGAAAAAACAGTCACAACACTTTAAAAACACACATATTGATGAAGTAGGACAAGACTGTCTGGTTATCTAATTGAGCTTTTAAGATAAAGGATAGATGAAAGAAAGCTCGCATCGATGGGGGAAAAACAAAACCACTTGGTGAAAGCCACTCTAAAGTTAGGATACATCCAGTTTTGTGGACATACTGTAGATAACAGCTGTGCCTTTGCAAAGGAGGGCTGGAGATTGATGCAGAGAGATGTCCCTTAGGACTTTGAAGGCCAAGTGTAGGAGAAGAGAGTCCTATGAACCCTGTGACATTTCATGTGGTCATTGTTCTTTAGTTATAGTCTTCATGAGTCAATATTTCAATGAAGGTTTAGAGCCACTGTGATAGAATGACCAGGCAGGCCCTCAGACAGCCCATCCCCTCCTGTGGGGTCTGCTTTATATTTATTTCTTAGGAGGATCTGGTAGAAGACTTTGTGCGAGGCAGAAGAAAAGGAAGGACGTGGAGAATGACTACCGCCTGTCTTCATCTCAGCTTCACAAAGCATGACTCAACAGAAGGATCATCTCTTGAGACTCTCCAGACCACAGGTCGCTCCTTTCACTTTCACTTGCTTGGCCCCCTCAGCTACTTTCTCTGTTCAGCAATTGTACTGTGTGTGCATATATGAACTGTCCCTTCCCATAAAGAGTAGTCCATTTTCACAGGGAAAAAATACCTAAAATAAGGTATGAGGCTTGCTTTGTTAGGTTTCAGTAGTCAAAAATGGTTGGATCTCCATTGCTAGAATATAGGCCACCAGGGAGGAGTTTGGGTTTCAGCAATAAGACCCCAGCTTCATGGACTAAAGACAGTCGATTGACTTGAAAGTAACCCCTATGCCTGCACTCATATTATTTCTTTTTCCTTCAGCTCCTTGACTAAGAGATCACTGATGACAGCAAACCAAAGCCATACTCTGTCCTTCCACTGGCACTTTTCTGGCCTCGGTATATGCTATTAGGAATCACTCTCTTTCATTAGCACTTCCTTCTTCCATCTCTTAAGACCCAGAGAGTCATGAATACTAGAATCGGGATCGAATTTGTCATACTTGCCTCTGCAGTTGGGGAATACTAATGTTAATCAGCCTGATACCCACTCCCACCTGCTATCATGGCAGCTACTGGAGAAGCTGTAGCCAAGGCCAGTAACCCTATGGACCCCAGGACTTAATCCTGATGTCTCAGCTGATTACAAAATACTAGTAGGAGGGCCTACTCTTCTGCCCCCCTTCTGCACACTCCTTGCTCTCACTAACCACATTACATTCCCTGCCTACCCTGATGATTTCAGCAGGTGTTTTTTTTTTCTTTTCCTTTCCTCAGGCCATCTGTAGCAGCCATCATCTGGGAGGAGCCTTGTTGTGAAAGAGTAAATGAAGCCTCAGTGAGTGTTTGGAGTGGCACCCATGTTTTTCTCTGGATATAAGGAGAGAGAAGAAGGCTGTGAAATACCATACAGGAGTAACAGAAATTTGACATTTTAGTAGATAACCGAACCTAGAAACCTACATTAATGAAGGAAGCAAACCTGAGATCTCTGATGTTTGTGAGTGAAGATAGGAATGAACTCCTTATTACCCTTAGTAATGGAGAGAGGGGAGAAAAGTGAGGGAGGTCATAAAATCCTTTATGTGGAGGAGGAGGCCCTGAGATTTGCTTCATAAACCAGTTTTTAAGGTGGATTAAAGATGAGTTGTTGCACTACTTCCATTGCTTTTGGTGTGAGAGTCTCTGCCAAGCACTCTTCTCAGGTACAGCTGCCTTTGTGAAGATTTCTGTTGTGACCCCTATTGAGAAACAACCCAGAACAAGGTTTGCAACTTAGAAATCTCTGGATCAGTGACAGAGTTTTAAAGGAGTTGAGGACAGAGGACATAGCACAAATAGTATCAAATAGCTCGGATTTTTTCATCTAGGATGGATGGGGTAGGGGCAGAGGGCACAGTGGTTCTAGGCAACTCCAAACACCTGGTAAGGCAGCTGTAAGGAAACAGTACAATGAAAGATCAACCCTTAGACCTATTATTTGTCAATCCCTAGAGCATGATAGAATACCTAACAAGAAGAGCTGCTTTGGAGACAAGTCATAAAAGATTCTTTCATAGAAGAGATTTAGAAGAGGGGAACTTGGGACTCCTGGGTGGCTCAGCAGTTGAGCATCTACCTTCGGCTCAGGGCGTGATCCTAGAGTTCTGGGATCGAGTCCCACATCAGGCTCCCTGCGAGGAGCCTGCTTCTCCCTCTCCCTATGTCTCTGCCTTCTCTGTGTCTCTCATGAATAAATCTTTTTTTTAAAAAAAGGGGAACTTCCAGTTATGTCATATGGGCATTACAGCTTTTATTATTATTATTTATTTATGATAGTCATACAGAGAGAGAGAGAGAGAGAGAGAGGCAGAGACACAGGCAGAGGGAGAAGCAGGCTCCATGCACCGGGAGCCCGACGTGGGATTCGATCCCGGGTCTCCAGGATCGCGCCCTGGGCCAAAGGCAGGCGCCAAACCACTGCGCCACCCAGGGATCCCCATTACAGCTTTTAAAAGCATCTGTTCCCTATATAGGTCATGGAGATTGACACTATTCTCAGCTTGTGTGCTGACTAGGCCAGTATTAACATAGAAGTTTCATGTTCTTGGAGAGATACTGCCACTCTCTTGCTTTGACAGGTGTTCATCTGTAGTATGAGTCCAGTACTTGAAGGAACAAGAGGACAACAAGCATCCAGGGGACAACAGTGTGGTCTTCTAAGTAAAGATGGCAACAGAAAAGATCATGGACTTGGCTAGATTGGGCTGGGCTTGTTTGTTGTTTCAGAATTTTAAAAATACTTATTTTCTTGATGATAAAAGTAACATGATCATTGTTGAAAAATCAGAGGTGTAAATTAAAAAATAAAGAACACCTATAATCTTATAATCTAGAAAACAACTCAGCATTTGAGTATGTTTCCTTTTAAGTTTTTATTTTAATTCCAGTTCGTATACAGTGTTATATTAGTTTTAGGTGTATAATTTTAAAGCAAAATTGACATCATACTGTGTATGTTGTTCTCCATCTTTTTTCATTTGAAAATCAACAGTGTATTTCCATGTCATTAGCATCCTTTGAAAACACAGTATTAAGTGTTACATAATATTTCATATGGATCTAACAAAATTTAGGTAGATGATTACATGCTCCTGGACATTTTGCATATTACCAATTTTGCCTATAAAATGTAATAAACATTGTACATTAATCATTATGTACATTCTTAATTATTTCTTTGCAGTAAATTTCTAGAACTGGAATTACTGAGTTTCAGTGATGAGACCATTATTTGGGCATCTGAAAGATGTTGAATTGTCCCCAATATAGTTGTACAAATTATATTCCCATCAGTGGTGTATAAATGTGTGTATTTCTCTACACATTCATCAAAATATGACCTTTCTCTCTCTTCATAAATCTCTGCTCATTGAATAGGTAAAAATATATATCTGTTCTATTAGAGATTTTTATTTGTAATTTACATACAGTAAAATTCAGCCCTGATTCATAGTCCTATGGTTATTTTTTTTTAAGATTTTACTTTTTTGAGAGCACACAGGAGCAATGGGGAGAGGCAAAGGGAAAAGCATACTCTCCACCGGGCAGGGGATGGGGTGAGAGAGGCTGGCTCCATCCCAGGACCCTTAGATCATGACCTGAACTGAAGACCTATGCTTAACCCATTGAGCCACCCAAGCACCCCATTTCTATGGGTTTTGACAAGTATAATCATGTATATATACTACTTTAGTATCATTCAAAAACAGTTTTATTACTAATACTTTCTCTCAATTTTTCTTTTTGTTGTAAACCTCTTTCCCCTTTACCAGTCCCTGAAAACCACTGATTTGTTTTCCATCCCTATGGTTTTTCCCTTTCCAGAGGTCATATGATTGGAATCATGCAATATGTAGATATTTTGGTCTGGTTTCTTTCACTTAGTGAAATGCATTTAAGATCCATCCATGTTATGAGAATTATTAGTTTATTCCTTTTTATTGTTATATTTCATTGCATGAATGTACCACAGTTTTTTATCCATTCACTAATTGATGGACATGTGAGATGTTTCCAGTTTGGGCAATTATGAATAAAATTTCTATAAACTTACAGGTACTGGTGTGGTGTGAACATAAATGTTCATTTCTATAGGGTAAATGCCTAGGAGTGGGAATGAGTACCAAGCTTTTCCAAACTTCCTGTGTCATTTTGCATTCCCACCAGTACAAGTTCCAGTTGCTCCACATCTTCCCCAGAACTTGGTATTATTATACATTTTTTAAATGTTTAGCCATTCTGCTAGGTATATAGTGTTATCTCATTGTAGATTTGATTTTCAGTTCTCTAATGGCTTAAGAGTTTGAGCATCTTTTCATATGCTTATTTGCCATCTGAATATCTTTTTTGGTGAACTATCTGTTCAAATCTTTTACGCACCTCCCCACTTTTTATTGGGGTGTATTTTTCCTACTATTGAGTGTTTAGATTTCCTTATATATTCTTAATTTTTTTAAAGATCTACCTGTTTATTTTAGAGGGGGGAGGGGCAGAGGGAGAGGCAGAGAGAAACCCAAGCAGAATCCACACTGCATGTGGGCCTCTACACAGGGCTTGGTGCCATGACCCCAAGATCATGACCCGAGCTGAAACCAAGAGTCAGATGGCCAACCTACTGCACCATGCTGGCACCCCTATTATTTTAAGTTTTTAAAATTCCAGTCAGTTAACATACAGTGTTATATTAGTTTCAGGTGTACAATATAGTGATTTAACACTTTGTACAACACCCTGTGCTCATCACAAGTGCCCTCCTTAATCCCCATCACCTGTTTCACCCAGCCCCTCTCCCCACCCCCACCCCGCCCTCCTCCCCTCTCGTAACCATTAGCTTGTTCTCTATAATTAGAGTCTGTTTCTTGATTTGTCTCCCTCTCTTACTTTTTTCCCTTTGCTTGTTTGTTTTGTTTCTAAAATTCCACATGTGAGTGCAATCCTCATATATTCTTGATACAAGTCTCTTGCCAGATGTTATTTGGAAATGGGTTTTCTGAGTCTGGCTTGTCTTTCCATTAATAGTACTTTATTCAGAGCAAAAGTTTTTAAGTTAATGAAGTCTACCTTGTCAAATGTAGGACAATGTAAGTTGGGATGGGTATAAATGGAGTTGAAGTGTTCTAAGCCACTTATATTATCCAGGAGGTGTTTAATAGTAACAAATATTTATTGTAAAAGTATGACTCTAAAGGTAGATCTGAAAGATCTATCGTGATCCTTACACTGTGATCTCTTCCCCTTAAACGTGGGCAGGATCTGTGTCTTGCTTCTAATCAACAGGGTATGGCAAAGTTGATGGGATGTTACTTCCTTGAAAATGTCATGTGATATTGCATATACATTTAAAAATAGCCTGACAATATACAAAGCATTAATAGAAGTCTGAGGAGAACTTGAAAATCCACCAAGTGAACTAATTCAACACCTTTTCAATTATTGAGAACTCACATATACAAATCAATAGCATACAGAAGATTTACACAACCCAACTCACAAGCCTTACCAAATTGAAATGGAAATATATGCATTTCTGTTTTGAAGAATTCTAGAAATAATCCATTTGAGACATTTGCAACAGTTACAAGAACGGATTCTGCACTAGATCAGGAAAAAAATTATTTACTAATGTAAAGAATTGGCATAGGATTCATGCTGTCTTACACACTGCAATTAAGTTATATATTAATAAAGGTAAATAAAACATCTACATGTATTTCATAATTTAAAGCACATTTCTAAATACAGTATTTTTCTCTGTTGGGTTTATTTCACTTAGCATTATACTCTGTAGCTCCATCCATGTTGAAAAGGCAAGATTTCATGCTTTTTAATGTCTGAATAATATTCCATTGTGTATATATACCACATTTTCTTTATCCATTCATCTCTGGATGGACACTGGAGTTGCTTCCGTATCTTGGCTATTGTAAAGAATGCAATAAACGGGTTCACATGCCTTTTTGAATCAGTGTTGCCATTTTCTGTGGGTAAATACCCAGGAGTAGGGGGTGCCCAGGTGGCTCAGTTGGTTAAGTGTCTGCTTTCAGCTCAAGTCGTGATCTCAGGGTCCTGAGATCAAGCCCCACACCGGGCTTCCTGCTCAGTGGGGAGTCTGCTTCTCCCTCTCCTGTCTCCCCAGCTTGTGCACTTGGCTCTCTCTCTCTCTCTGAAATAAGTAAATATTTAAAAATGTATATACCCAGTAGTGGAATTACTGGATCATGTGGTAATTCTATCTTTTAATTTTTTGAGGAACACCCATCCTGTTTTCACCAAGGCTGCAGGTTTTTTTCCCATCAACAGTGCATGAGGGTTCCTTCTATGGATCAAGTAAGAAATCATGCGGGACATCTTAAAATTTAATGATAATGAAAACACATTAAAAACCTGTGAGACGGGATCCCTGGGTGGCGCAGCGGTTTAGCGCCTGCCTTTGGCCCAGGGCACGATCCTGGAGACCCAGAATCGAATCCCACGTCAGGCTCCCGGTGCGTGGAGCCTGCTTCTCCCTCTGCCTATGTCTCTGCCTCTCTCTCTCATTCTGTGTGACTATCATAAATAAATAAAAATTTTAAAAAAACCTGTGAGACATGGTGAAAGAATGTTCCAAGGGAAATTTATAGCCTTAAATACTTAAAGGGGGGTGAAAAATTAATGAGCCTAGTATCCAAGCTAAGAATATAGTAAGAACTATAGGAAAAGGAAAAAGGTATTAAAGGTAAAAGCATCAGTCCATGAAATATAAAACAGACACATTAGAGAAGATCAAAACCATACCATACATTTAAAAAAAAATAAGTGAGGCAGCCTGGGTGGCTCAGCGGTTTAGCGCCACCTTCAGTCCAGGGCATGATCCTGGAGACACAGGATCAAGTCCCAGGTCAGGCTCCCTGCATGGAGCCTGCTTCTCTGCCTGTGTCTCTGCCTCTCTCTCTTTCTCTCTCTCTGTTTCTCATGAGTAAATAAATAAAATATTTTTAAAAAGTTTTTTTAAAAGTGAAATAAAACCCCAGGTTTGTTTAAAATTAATAAGGAGTGCCTGGGTGGCTCAGTCGGTTAAGCATCTGCCTTTGGCTCAGGTCATGATCCCAGAATCCTGGGATTGAGCCCTCCCTCTCCTGCTTCTCCTCCTACTCCTCCTACTTGTGGTCTCTCTCAAATAAAATCTTTTTTTTATATAAAGAAAAAAGAAAAGATTATTCAGGTTCATCATCCCCTTTACCTATCCACCCACCTCCCTTCTAGCAACCACCAGTCTGTTCTCTAAGAATCTGCTATTTTGTTTCTTTTTTTCCTTTGTTAATTTGTTTTGTTTTTTAAATTCCACCTAGGAGTGAATTTGTCTTTCTCTGACTTACTTCACTTGGCATTATACCCTGTAGACCCATCCATGTTCCTACAAATGACAAGATTTTATCCTTTCTTACAACTAATATTCCATTTGTGTGTGTATCTTTATTCAGTCTTCTAGATGGACATGGTTTACTTCCATATTTGGCTATTGCAAATAATGCTTCAAGAAACATAGGAGTGCATGTGTCTTTTCAAATTAGGGTTTTTATAAATGAAATCTTTTTAAAAAGGTGGGGGGATCCCTGAGTGGCTCAGCGGTTTAGCACCTGCCTTTGGCCCAGGGCGTGATCCTAGAGTCTCGGGATCGAGTCCCACATCGGGCTCCCTGCATGGAGCCTGCTTCTCCCTCTGCCTGTGTCTCTGCCTCTCTCTCTCTTTCTCTCTGTGTCTCATGAATAAATAAATAAATTTTTTAAAAAAATTAGTGTTTTTATTTTCTTTACAATGTTTTCTACTCATAATTTTTTAAATGAGAACTGTTCTAAACTGACCAAAAACAAGTTAATAATAATGTGCTCATTATCTTGAATGATGATAGTTTCACATATGTAAAAACTTATCAAATTGTACATTTTAGACATATGCACTTTATTATATGTCCATTATTTTTTAGACATTTTATTTATTTAAGAGACAGATCATGAGCAGGGAGGAAGGGTCCTAACTCGGGACTGGATCCCAGGACTCTGGGATCATGACCTGAGCCAAAGGCAGACCTTAACCGACTGAGCTACCCAAGTGCCCCTATTATATGTCAAATATACCTAATGTCAATTCTTTTAATACCTTATATCAATTCTGACTTTAAAAAAAAACACCACTTAAAGGAAAAGAAATGTCAAGACAAAGGTTGGGAGAAAATAACAAAATTAAACATCTGATAAAGAACATATCCCAATTAAAATAGCAGTTTATCAACATTGTTGCCTGAAATAACAGGGAAAGAAGAAAATGTGTAAGGTGTTAAAGTTGTTGCCTGGTTTTTTTTGATGCTTATGATGAAATGTGAAGGATGAAACTAAAAGGAGTATTAGTCACTAAGGAGTTTAGACCTAATGATTTGAACATTTTTTAGCATCCCCTGAAAGCCAAATATGTTAAAGTTAAGTAATGGCTTCTAAGTAATGATCAAATCCAGGGTTTTGCCAGGAAAATATGGTCTCAAGGTGAAGCTGAAGCTATGGCTCTAAAATTTTTTGTCAAGGTATCAGAGAGATAAAATATTGTGCCTCAGAATATTAAGTTGGACAAAAGCACTTTAAAGAGCTTAAGAGTGTGCTTAGGAGAATTTCTTCATCAAACAATAGGGCTTTTAAGAAATGTAAAGACTTTATTATACAAACCTCCCAAAAGAAAATCAGAGTGAAGAAATACTGAATGGAAGAGATTTCAGGGTGTGATGTGTATTTACAGATCAAAAATGATTTTGAAAGAATTTTATTTTTAGACACATCACCAACTTTTAATGACAAGGACAGAAACACCACAAAAAGAAAAACAGGACTTTGGACCCCCAAAACCTTTTGCAAAAGCTACACAGTTGAAAATACAGGCTGCCTATCATATTTAAAGAAGGAAGGATAACATAGAGGTTGGAACAAAGAACCCTGAGAGAGAACCATGGGAAATTACTTTTGGGCAGGAATGGGACCACGTCCTAATAAAGAAACTTATACAATTTTCCTGCTTACATTTCAGAATTTCTATGTATTCCTTTGTGCCTCACATTTTCTCCCTATTTGAATAGGAATGTCTATGGGGGTTTTCTTTAGATACAGTCTCACCGTGTGTGTTGAATAAATGAAATGTACACAACTTCAAATTCTGGGGAACCATACTTGAGGTGATTTATTTAACAAAGTACACCTGAGAAACTTCATCTGCATATGAATCTGATTTAGATGATGAAATCATAGGCTTTGAGCTAATGGTGTAATGAGATGTAATGAGGAGGCTTTTGTGGGCCTTGGTAGGAGTTGAGTGTATTTTGCATGTGGGAGGGTTGTAAATAACTTGTGGCCATAGAAAAGCATATAGGGTTTTTAAATTCAGATAAATTTTACATGACATAAAATTCACCATTTTAAATAATTCAGTGGTTTTTGGTATATTCACTAGTGCAACCATCACCACTATCTAACTTCAGATCATTTCAATGGACAACCCCCCAAAAGAACCATACCTACTAGCAGTTAGTCCAAATTCATCTTTCCTCTCATATGCTAGCAATTACTAATCCATTCTATGTCTATGAATTTGTCTATTCTGATTATTTCAGAATAATGGCCTTTTGTATCTATTTTTCTTAGTGTAATGTTTTCAAGGTTTATCTATGTTGCAGCATGTATCAGCACTTCATTTCTTTTTATTGCTGAATAATATTCCACAGTATGGTTATACCACATTTTGTTTATCCACTCAAGAGTTGATGAACATTTAGGTTGTTTTCATTTTTGGCTATTATGAATAATGCTGCTATAAACCATCATGTTTACATGTATATATACAAAATGCTACATGTATAAGGGAAAAGGTGTCATAAGCCCAAAATATAATAATACTGTCTTTTACATTTAACTATTTAGTTATCTTTCCTGCTGTTCTTCATTTCTTTATGTGGAGTTGAGTTACCATCTAGTATCCTTTCATATCAGCATAAAGGACTCCTTTTTTACCATTTGTGGAAGGGCAGCTCTGGTAGTGACAAACTGGGTTTTTATAGGTCTGGGTATCCCTTAATTTCTCCTTCATTTTTCATTGTGGTAAAGTATATGTAATCTTTTAATCATTTTAACCATTTGTAAGATTCAGTGGCATTAAATATATTCCACAATGTTCTATAAGGATCACCACTAAGTAAATACCCAAAACTTTTTCATCATCCCAACAAAAACTCTCTACCAGGTAAACAAAGACTTGACCTTCCCCCATTCCAGTCTCTGGTAACCTCTATTCTACCATCAGTCTCTATGAACTTGCCTATTCTAGGTATGTCTAAAAGTGAAAGGACACAATATTTGTCATCTGTGTCCAGCTCATTTCACTAAGCATAATGTTTTCAAGGCTCACCCATGTTATATCACACATCAAAATTTCATTCCTTTTTATGAGTGAATAATATTCTATTCATGCTGGTTCCATCTTTTGGTTATTGTGAATACAGCTGCTATGAACATTGTACAAGTATCTGTTTGAGTCCATGTTTTGAATTCTTTTGGATATATGTCTAGGAGTGGAATTGCCGTGTCATATGGTAGTTCAATGTTGAGCCTTTTGAGAAGTTGCCAAGCTATTTTCCACAGCAATTCTGCGTTTTTACATTTCCACCAGCAGTGAATTCACAAGAGTTCCAAATTCTTCATATCCTTGCCAACACTTGTTTTCTTTTTTTAACTATAGATCCTTATAGGTGTGAAATAGCATCTCATTTTAGTTTTTATTTACATTTCCCTAGTGATGCATAATGTTAAGCATCTTTTCATGAGCTTATTGGAAATTTATTTCTTTTTTTAAATAAATTTATTTTTTATTGGTGTTCAATTTACCAACATACAGAATAATACCCAGTGCTCATCCTGTCAAGTGCCCCCTCAGTGCCCGTCACCCATTCACCCCCACCCCCCGCCCTCCTCCCTTTCCACCACCCCTAGTTCGTTTCCCAGTTAGGAGTCTTTATGTTCTGTCTCCCTTTCTGATATTTCCCACACATTTCTCCTCCCTTCCCTTATATTCCCTTTCACTATTATTTATATTCCCCAAATGAATGAGAACATACACTGTCCTTCTCCGATTGACTTCTTTTTTAAAAAAACATTTTATTTATTTATTCATAGAAACAGAGAGAGAGAGAGAGAGAGAGAGAGAGAGAGGCAGAGACACAGGTAGAGGGAGAAGCAGGCTCCATGCAAGGAGCCTGATGTGGGACTCGATCCTGGATCTCCAGGATCATGCCCTGGACTGAAGGCGGCACTAAACCGCTGAGCCACCCGGGCTGCCCTGGCAATTTATTTCTTATTTGGAAAATGTCAGTTATTTGACCAATTTTGAATTGGGTTGTCTTTTTGTTGTTGAATTTTAGGTGTTCTTTTTTTTAAATTTTTTTTATTTATTTATGACAGTCACACACACACAGAGAGAGAGAGAGAGGCAGAGACACAAGCAGGCTCCATGCACCGGAAGCCCGACGTGGGATTCGATCCCGGGTCTCCAGGATCGCGCCCTGGGCCAAAGGCAGGCGCCAAACCGCTGCGCCACCCAGGGATCCCGAATTTTAGGTGTTCTTTAAATATCCTGGATACTAATCTCTTATCAGATATATGGTTTAAAGGTTGTTTTTCTGGTTTCTTGATAGCATCCTTTGTTGTACAAAATTTCCTAATTTTCATGAAATCCAATTTGTTCTTTCATTCGTTTCTTGTGTGTTTGGTATCACATCCATGAAATCACCAGATCCGATGTTATCAGGATTTTCTGCAGGGTTTTCTTCTAAGAGTTTTGTAGTTTTACCTTATAATTTTAGGTCTTTCATGCATTTTTGAGTTAATTTGTGTATATGTTGTAAGTTAAAGATCTAATTTTTTTCTTTTATTTGTAAATATCCAGTTTTTAAAGCACATTTGTGAAAACTGTCTTTTCTCTCACTGAATGGTCTTGGCAGCTTTGTAAAAAATGAATTAATCATATATGTGAGAGTTTATTTCTGGGATTTTTGTCCTATCCCATTGTTCTATATGTCTGTCCATAATAACTCTACCATACTGTTTTACTTACCGTAGCTTTGTAGTAAGTTTGGAAGTTCAGAATTCTGAGTCCTCTGAATTTATTCATTTCTTTCTAGATTGTTTGGACTAACATGGGTCTCCTGAGATTTTATATGAATTTTAGGATAGGTTTTTCTATTTCTACAAAGAGAGTCATGGAAATTTTGATATTGATTACATTGAATCTGTAGATTATCTTGGGTAGTATTCTCATCTTAATAATATTAAGTCTTTCAATCCATAAACACAAGATGTCTTTGCAATTATTTAGGTCTTCTTTAATTTCATTCAGCAACGTTTCATAGTTAGTGTACAAGTCTTTTGCCTCCTTGGCTAGATTTACTCCTAATGATTTAATTTTTTATTTTTTTACAGGTCTCATTTAGGAAAGTATGCACCAAACACATTAAAATTTCTTTTTTTAAGCAAATGACAAAGACTTAGTTTACCAGTTTCACTTTTTTAAACGTAAGCTTAATGTTAAATATTTAAACAACTGTCAAAACTTGCTAAGTTGCCAGTATTCACACGCAACTAGAAAAATCCTCAATTTACATTAAGCCAGACTTGCATTACCATTAATAAATTAATATTTTTCACTACTAAATACTAAAAATAAGTGAAATTATTTTTATGGAAGATTCATCCTGGCACTATTAAGTAGAACACTGGCACTACTTAGCTCACATTTGAAACACAGTGGAAAAGCAGGTCTGTGCTGGTGTTCATGAATCAAAAAGCAAAGTACATATAGAGATTTACAACAATTTCAAAGATTAAAAAAATGCTACTATCATCTCAACAATAAACCCAAAAGTCTATGACAATTAGGGGCTCTGTTGAGCTGTTCATAAAAACTTTAGATGAGGTGCACTTATACTGAGAGTTGAATTCTTTTGAAATCTTTTTTTTAATGTTCCTGTTAATCCTCAAATGGTGCTTATTATAGTTTAACATTTCTGTTAACTGCATGCATTGAATTGCGTGTTACCCAAGTATAGCCACTGCTTCTTGCCATTTATTGTTAAGAACTTCAGCTGATCCTCTTTCTTTTTCTTGAGCATTTTTGACAATTCTCTTTGTAGTAATTTCTCTGCCATGAGCCATTTTAGTAGAAGCTGATAGATTTTTTTTAATTTTTATTTATTTATGATAGTCACAGAGAGAGAGAGAGAGAGAGAAAGGCAGAGACACAGGCAGAGGGAGAAGCAGGTTCCATGCACCGGGAGCCCGATGTGGGATTCGATCCCGGGTCTCCAGGATCGCGCCCTGGGCCAAAGGCAGGCGCTAAACCGCTGCGCCACCCAGGGATCCCAGAAGCTGATAGATTTAAAGTTGCTCATCCCACTACCACCAAATGACATGGAAGAAAATGAAGTGAGCCCCCCACCCCCATTTCTGACCTAGTAAAACAAAGGAAGTAAATCTTGAATCAAAAGAGAAAAAACTCACCTCCAAAAAGCAAAAATCCACTGAAGGCAGAGAAAAACAACCCTGTGCCTTATCTCCTGCTCCTACAGTGAGGGGGCTCTTTTGATTCCCAGAAAAGTCTTCAAAAGTGTTTCTGAGGAAGCCAGATGAAAACAGGGGTCTTCCACCACAAAATTCCCTGAAAAGTCATCTGGATTATGGAACATTAAGCCAAACTGAAGCAGACTGCCAAAAAGACTTCTTACATTTCTACCTCCATAATTTAATCTTTCTTTGCATATTTGTCATAGATGTCTCATTTTTAAGAATCTGTTAACACTTTATATGCCTCAGCCACCTGTTTGAATTTTCTCTCTGTTGCTTCTTTATTCTTGGGATTTTTATCTGGATGCCATTTCAGTGCCAGTATCCAATATGCCTTCTTATTATTCTTGGCTGAAGCGTGTCTCTGCATGCCTAAGAACATCATAGTAATTCATATGCTTTAACAGGCTGTTGGAATGAGTCTGAATATGCAGGAGCAATTAGCAGAAAAGAGGAATAATGGGGTGGCAGCCTGGGTCTCCCTTCGGTTCTGGCACAGCTGCTCTGATGACAGTATCAGAGGCCACAGCTTCTTCTGCTTTACTCCCTTTAGATCTAATATTTTAAAATATTATGAATGGAACTGCATTCTTCATTTTTGGAATGTTTGTTGCTGGCGTACAGAAATACAAATTATTTTTATGTGTTGATTTGTACCCTGCAACTTTTAAGAATTTGACTTTTGGTTCTAGTAGCTTTCTAGTGGATTCTTTGGGATTTTCTAAAAATTGGATCATATAATCTATGAATATAGGTAGTTTTGCTCCTTTATTTCCAATTCTGATGCCCTTTCCTTTTTTCTTATCTAATAGCTCTGACTAGTACTTCTGGTAAAACATCGAATTGCAAATGGTGACGATGGGCATTTTTGTCTTCCTAGTGACATTAGGAGTATAGTTTTCATTGTTTCACCACTGAATATGTTAATTGTGAGATTCTCGTAAGTCCCCTTTCTTACATTGAGAAATTTCCCCTCTACTACTTTTCTGAGAGTGTATATCATGAAAGTGTGTTGGACTTTGTCAAATGCCTTTCCTGAATCAATTAAGATGATCATCAGGATTTCTTCTTTTGCTCTACCCATGCGATATCTTACCTTGATTTCCTTATGTTGAAACACCCTTGCATAGCTGAGATAAATTCCACTTGGTCATGGTGAGTGATCCTTTTAACATGCTACTGGATTTGGTTCACTAATATTTTGTTGAATACTTTTGCATCTATATTCATAAAGGATATTGATTTGTAACTTTCTTTCTTGTGGTGTTTTTTTTAAATTATTTATTTATTTGAGAGATGAGGGGAAGGGCAGAGGGAGGGGAAGGGAGAGGATTTCCAGCAGACTCCCTGCTGAGCAAGGAAACCCATGATCCCACAACCCTGAGATTATGACCTGAGCTGAAACCAACAGTCACACACCCAACCCACTGAGCCACCCAGGTGCTCCTCTTGTAATGTTATTATTTGACATGGGATCAGAGTAATGCTGGCCTTATGGAATAAGGTAGGAAGTGTCCTCTTCTCTTAATTTTTTGAAAGAGTTCTAAAAGTACTGGTATTATATCTTCTTTAAATGTTTAGAGAAATCACCAGTGAAGCCATGTAATTCAGGATTTTATTTTGCTGGAGGGTTTTACGTTAGTTATTCAGTTACTTGTTATGGGTCTATTGAGATTTTCTATTTCTTCTTGAGTTAGTTTAAGTAAGTTGTGTATTTCAAGGAATTTGTCCATTCTTCTGTCATCTAATTTGTTGATGTACAATTTTTAATTCCAGTTAATATATAGTATGTTAATTATATTAGTTTCAAGTGTACAATTTAGTGATTCAACATTTTTCTAACAATTCATTTAATTTTGTTAAAGTCAGTAGTAATGTTGCCACTTTCATTTCTCATTTTAGTTATTTGTGTCTTCTTTTTCTTAGTCTAGCTAACCATTTGGTGATTTTGTTTTACTTTTCAAAGAATCATCTTTTGATTTCATTTATTTTATCAGTCTTTATTTTGTTTATCATCACTTTAATCTTTATTATTTCCTTTTTCCTATTAACTTTGGGCTAGTTCAGTCTTCCTTTTCTGGTCCCTTTCGGGTTGAAATAAGATTATTGATTTGAGATCTTAATTCTTTTTTGATGTAGACATTCACAGCTATAAATTTCCCTCTGAGAACTGTTTTGTCTTCATCCCATTGTTTTGATATATCTTGTTTTCATTTACTCTTGTCTCTAGGTATTTTTTAATTTCCCTTGTAAATGCTTCTTTGACCTATTGATTGTTTATGTTGTTTAACATATTTATGTATTTTCTAGTTTCTTCTGTTATTGATTTCTAACTTTATCCTGTCGTGGTCAATTAATATGTTTTATATCATATCCATCTTTGTACATCAATTGAAACTTGTTTTGTGGTTTACTATGTACTCTATCCTGGAGAATATTCCATGTGCCTATGAGAAAATGCTTATTCTCCTATTCTTGAGTTGAGTGTACTTTATATGTGTGTTAGTTTTATTTGGTCCAGTGAGTTGTTTGAGTCTTCTCTTTCTTATCTTCTGTTTGGTTGCTCTATCCATTATAGAAAGTTCTTTTTTTTAATAAATTAATTTTTATTGGTGTTCAATTTACCAACATACAGAATAACACCCAGTGCTCATCCCGTCAAGTGTCCCCCTCCGTGCCCGTCACCCATTCACCCCCACCCCCCGCCCTCCTCCCCTTCCACCACCCCTAGTTCATTTCCCAGAGTTAGGAGTCTTTATGTTCTGTCTCCCTTTCTGATATCTCCCACACATTTCTTCTCCCTTCCCCTATATTCCCTTTCACTATTATTCATATTCCCCAAATGAATGAGAACATACACTGTTTGTCTTTCTCCGATTGACTTACTTCACTCAGCATAATACCCTCCAGTTCCATCCACGTTGAAGCAAATGGTGGGTATTTGTCGTTTCTAATGGCTGAGTAATATTCCATTGTATACATAAACCACATCTTCTTTATCCATTCATCTTTCGATGGGCACCGAGGCTCCTTCCACAGTTTGGCTATTGTGGACATGGCTGCTAGAAACATCGGGTTGCAGGTGTCCCGGCGTTTCATTGCCTCATTATAGAAAGTTCTTATTGAAGAATTGTTTCTCCCTTCAATTCTGTTGATTTTTGCTTGATATATTTTGAAGGCTCTGTTATTAGGAGGGTAATTGTTACATCCTCCTCATATAGATGCCCAACAAACACATGAAAAGATGTTCACCATCACTGATCATCAGGGAAATGCAAATCAAAACCACAATGAGATATCACTTCATGCCCATCAGAATGGCTGGAATCAAACAAACAAGAAATAACAAATGTTGCCAAAGATGTGGAAATGTCAATTGGTACATCCACTGTGGAAAAACAGTGTGAAGTTTCCTCAAAAAATTAAAAATAGAAATACTATATGATCCAATAATACCACTACTGGGTATTTACTGAAATTAAATTAAAACACTAATTTGAAAAGATATATACACCTCTTTGTTTATTGTAGCATTATTTACCATACATATATTATTTACTACACACACACACACACACACACACACACACAGAGAGAGAGGAATAAAAGTTACAGCATAAGGAATATATTCAATGATATTTTGATAGTGTTGTATGAGGACAAATGGTAGCAATTTTTTAGTTTTTATTTAAATTACAGTTAATATACAGTTAGTATGTTAATTATATTAATTTCAGGTGTACAATTTAGTGATTCAACACTTACATATGACACCCAGTGCTCATCAGAACAAATGCACTCCTTAATCCCCATCACCTATTTAACCCATCCCTCCCACCCTCCTCCCTTCTAGTAATCATCAGTTTGTTCTTTATAGTTAGGAGTCTATTCTTGGTTTGCCTCTCTTTTTTCCCCTTTGCTCATTTGTTTTGTTTCTTAAATTCTACATATAAGTGAAATCATATTGTATTTGTCTTTCTCTAACTTATTTCACTTAGCATAATGCTCTCTAGCTTCATCCACATAGTTGCAAATGGCAAGATTTCACTCTTTTTATGGCTGAGTAATGTTAATATAGTACATATATACACAACACTTCTTTACCCATTCATTGGTTGATAGACTTTTAGACTCTTCATATTTTGGCTATTTGGACATTGCTGCTGTAAACATTAGGGTGCGTGTGCCCATTCAAATCAGTATTTTTGTATCCTAGTAGTGCAATTGCTGGGTCGTAGGATAGCTCTATTTTTATCTTTTAACTTTTTGAGGAACCTCCATGCTATTTTCCACAGTGGCTGCACCAGTTTGCATTCCTACCTACCAACAGCGTAAGAGAGTTCCCCTTTCTCTACATCCTCACCATATCTGTTATTTCCTGTGTTGTTCATTTGAGCCATTCTGACACATGTGAGGTGGTATCTCATTGTAGTTTTGATTTGTATTTCCCTGATGATAAGTGATGTTGAGCATCTTTTCATGTGTCTGTTAGCCATCTATATGTCTTCTTTGGAGCAGAAGTGTACTCTTAATCCCCTCCATCTATTTCCCCCATCCCCCAACCCACCTCCCTTCTGTTAACCATCTGTTTATTCTCTCTGAGTTTTGTTTTTTTTTCTTTCTTTTTGGTTTCTCTCTCTTTTTTCTTCCCTTTGTTCATTTGTTTGATTTTTCTTAAATTCTACATATGAATGAAATCAAATGGTATTTGTCTTTCTCTGACTAGCTTATTTGACTTAGCATTATACCATTTAGATACATCCATGTTGTTGCCAATGGCAGGATTTCATTAATTTTATAGCTGAATAGTATTCCATCTTCTTTATCCATTCATCAATCCATAGACATGTGGGCTGCTTTCATAGTTTGGCTATTGCAAATAATACTGCAATAAACATAGGATGCATATATCACTTTGACTCAGTGTTTTCATATTTGTGTAAAAACCTGGTGATTGGGCAGCCCTGGTGGGGCAGCGGTTTAGAGCCACCTGCAGCCTAGGGCATGATCCTGGAGACCCTGGATCAAGTCCCACGTCAGGCTCTCTGCATGGTGCCTGCTTCTCCCTCTGCCTGTGTCTCTGCCTCTCTCTCTTTCTCTCTCTCTGTGTGTGTGTCTCTATGAATAAATAAATTTAAAAAATCTTTTAAAAAAAACCTGGTGGGATCCCTGGGTGGCGCAGCGGTTTTGCGCCTGCCTTTGGCCCAGGGCACGATCCTGGAGACCCGGGATCGAATCCCACATCAGGCTCCCGGTGCATGGAGCCTGCTTCTCCCTCTGCCTGTGTCTCTGCCTCTCTCTCTCTCTCTGTGTGTGTGACTATCATAAATAAATAAATAAAAAAGAAGTTTAAAAAAAATAAAAAAAATAAAAAACCTGGTGATTACTGGATCATATGGTAATAGTATTATTAACTTATTGAGGAACTACTATACTGTTTTCCATAGTGGCTGCACCAGTTTGCATTCCCACCAACAGTGCATCACTGTTCCCCTTTCTCCATATTCTTGCCAACACTTGTTTCTTGTGTTTCATTTTAGCCATTCTGACAGGTGTGAAGTGACACCTCATTGTGCTTTTGATTTGATTTCATGGATGATAGTGTTGTTGAGCATCTTTTCTGTGTTTTTTGGCCATCTGTATGTCTTCTTTGGAGATATGTCTGTACATGTTTTTACTTGGATTATTTGTATATTTTGTGTTGACTTGTATAAGTTCTTTATATATTTTGGATACTAATCCTTTCTTAAAAGATTTATTTATTTATTTAAAAGAAAGAGGGAGACAAGCAGACTCCGCACTGAGCAGGGGGGCCTGATGCAGGGCTCATTTCCAGTACCCTGAGATCATGACCCAAGCCGAAATCAAAAGTTGATGCTTAACCAAGTGAGCCACCCAGGTGCCCCAGTAGGTTTTCTTTTAGTTTTGTTCATTGTTTCCTTTATTGTCAAAAAGCTTTATTTTTATGCAGTCCCAATAGTTTATTTTCACTTTTGTTTTCCTTGCATCAGAAGTCATACCTATAAAGATGTTGTTATGGCCAATGTCTGAGAACTTACTGCCTGTGCTCTCTTCTAGGACTTCATGATTTCAGGTCTCACATTTAGGTATTTAATTCATTTTGAGTTTACTTTTGTGTATGACGTAAGAAAGCGGTCTAATTTCCTTCTTCTACATGTAACTGTCCAGTTTTCCTGGGGCACCATTTGTTGAAGCAACTGTCTTTTTTCCCATTGCATATTCTTGCCTCCATTGTTGAAGATGAATTAATCATATAATCACTGGTTTATATCTGGGATTTATATTCCATTCCATTGATCTATGAGTCTATTTTATGCCAGTACCATATTCTTTTGATTACTACAGCTTTGTTATATGAGTTGAAATCTGGAATTACAATACTTCTGGGTTTGTTTTTCCTTCTTTTTTTAATATTTTATTTATTCACGACAGACACAGAGAAAGACAGAGAGGCAGAGACACAGGCAGAGGGAGAAGCAGGGCTCCCTGCAGGGAGCCTGAGGTGGGACTCCATCCCCAGTCTCCAGGATCACACCCTGGGCTGAAGGCGGCGCTAAACCGTTGAGCCACTCAGGCTGCCCGTGGGTTTCTGTTTGTTTTTCAAGATTGCCCTAGCTATTTGGGGTATTTGTGATTCCATACAAATATTAGGATTGTTTCTTCTAGTTCTATGAAAAATGCTGTTGGTTTTTTTTTTCTCTTGGTATTTTGATAGAGATTCCATTAAATGTGTAGATTGCTTTGGATAGTATAGACATTTTTACAATATTTGTTCTTCCAACCCATGAGCATTTGTCTTTCCATTTGTTGATGTCATCTTTAATTTCTTTTTTTTTAATATTTTATTTATTCATGAGAGACACAGAGAGAGGCAGAGACATAGGCAGAGGGAGAAGCAGGCTCCATGCAGGAAGCCCGATGTGGGACTCGATCCCAGGACTCTGGGATTATGCCCTGAACCAAAGGCAGATGCTCAACCACTGAGCCACTCAGGTGTCCCTTCAATTTCTTTTATCAGTGTTTTATAGTTTCCAGAGACAGATCTTTCACTTCCATGGTTAAGTTTATTCCTAGGTATTTTATTATTTTTGCGCAATTGTAAAAAGGAGTTTTCTTAATTTCTCTTTCTGCTGATTCATTAAACAAATTCAAAATGATATATGCACCCCTATGTTTATTACACCATTATTTTTAATAGCCAAGATAGGGAAGCAGTCTAAATGTCCATCAATAAACGAATGGATAAGAAAGATGTGGTATATATATAATGAAGATGATGTATTATATTGATTGATATGCAAATGTTGAACCACCTTGGTGTCCCTGGAATAAATCCTACTTGATTGTGGGAGAGGATTTTTTAATGTATTGTTGAATTCAGAGTAATGTCTTCATATAAATTTGGAAGTTTTCCTTCCTTTTCTATCTTGGAATACTTTGAGAAGAATATGTATAAACTTTTTTTTTATAAATTAATTTTTATTGGTGTTCAATTTACCAACATACAGAATAACACCCAGTGCTCATCCCGTCAAGTGTACCCCTCAGTGCCCGTCACCCATTCACCCCCACCCCCCACCCTCCTCCCCCTCCACCACCCCTAGTTCATTTCCCAGAGTTAGAAGTCTTTATGTTCTGTCTCCCTTTCTGATATTTCTCACACATTTCTTCTCCCTTCCCTTATATTCCCTTTCACTATTATTCATATTCCCCAAATGAATGAGAACATACACTGTCCTTCTCCGGTTACTGTGGCCAAGTTCAAAAAGGGTGTTGCCTGAGTTCTCCTCTGGGATTTTGATGGAATCTTGTCTCACATTTAGATCTTTCATCTATTTTGAGTTTATCTTTGTGTATGGTGCAAGAGAGTGGTCCAGTTTCATTCTTCTGCATGTGGATGTCCAATTTTCCCAGCACCATTTATTGAAGAGACTGTCTTTCTTCCAATGGATAGTCTTTCCTCCTTTATCGAATATTAGTTGACCATAAAGTTCAGGGTCCACTTCTGGGTTCTCTATTCTGTTCCATTGATCTATATGTCTGTTTTTGTGCCAGTACCACACTGTCTTGATGACCACAGCTTTGTAGTACAACCTGAAATCTGGCATTGTGATGCCCCCAGATATGGTTTTCTTTTTTAAAATTCCCCTGGCTGTTTGGGGTCTTTTCTGATTCCACACAAATCTTAAAATAATTTGTTCTAAGTCTCTGAAGAAAGTCCATGGTATTTTGATAGGGATTGCATTATACGTGTAAATTGCCCTGGGTAACATTGACATTTTCACAATATTAATTCTGCCAATCCATGAGCATGGAATATTTTTCCATCTCTTTGTGTCTTCCTCAATTTCTTTCAGAAGTGTTCTATAGTTTTTAGGGTATATTTTGAGAACCATTTGAATGGTAAATGGTTCTCCAACCTTTTATTTTCAGGTTGTAGGTGTCCTTCTGTCTAAAATGAGTCTCTTGTAGACAGCAAATAGATGGGTCCTGCTTTTTTATCCAGTCTGAAACCCTGCGCCTTTTGATGGGGTCATTAAGCCCATTCACGTTCAGAGTTACTATTGACAGATATGAGTTTAGTGTCATCATGATATCTATTTAGTCCTTGTTTTTGTGGATTGTTCCACTGAACTTCTTCTTAAAGGGGAGTTTTAAGAGTCCCCCTTAAAATTTCCTGCAGAGCTGGTTTGGAGGTCACATATTCTTTCAGTTCCTGCCTGTCTTGGAAGCTCTTTATCTCTCCTTCCATTCTGAATGAGAGCCTTGCTGGATAAAGTATTCTTGGTTGCATGTTCTTCTCATGTAGGACCCTGAATATACCCTGCCAGCCCTTTCTGGCCTGCCACGTCTCTGTGGAGAGGTCTGCTGTTACCCTAATATTCCTCCCCATGAAAGTCAGGGACTTCTTGTCTCTTGCTGCTTTAAGGATCTTCTCTTTATCTTTGGAATTTGCAAGCTTCACTATTAGATGTCGAGGTGTTGAACGGTTTTTATTGATTTTAGGGGGGGGATCTCTCTATTTCCTGGATCTGAATGCCTGTTTCCCTTCCCAGATTGGGAAAGTTTTCAGCTAGGATTTGTTCAAATACATATTCTGGCCCTCTGGCCCTTTCGGCGCCCTCGGGAACCCCAATTAAACGTAGGTTTTTCTTCCTTAGACTGTCATTTATTTGCCTTAATCTGTCTTCATGGTCCCTTAATTGATTGTCTCTTTTTTCCTCAGTTTCCCTCTTTGCCATTAACTTGTCTTCTATGTCACTCACTCGTTCTTCCACCTCGTTAACCCTCGTCGTTAGGACTTCTAGTTTGGATTGCATCTCATTCAATTGATTTTTAATTTCTGCCTGATTGGATCTAAATTCTGCAGTCATGAAGTCTCGTGAGTCCTTAATGCTTTTTTCTAGAGCCACCAGTAGCTGTAGAATAGTGCTTCTGAATTGGCTTTCTGACATTGAAGTGTAATCCAGATTTTGTAACTCTGTGGGAGAGAGGGCTGTTTCTGATTCTTTCTTTTGAGGTGAGGTTTTCCTTCTAGTCATTTTGCTCAGTGCAGAGTGGCCAAAAACAAGTTGTATTGGAACACGGGGGAGTATCACTGGTCCGTCTAGCTGGTCTTCTGGGGGAGGGGCCTGCTGTGCTGATTTTCAGGTGTTAGCACTTGGGGGAGCTGCTCTGCCCCTGCCTGCTGCCGGGCTCAGCGGGGGTTGTTTACCCCATGGGGCCCCAGGAGGAACAGCAGCAGTTGCTATGGCAACTCTGGAAGCCTGGATTTAGCCTCCGCAGGAACTACGGGGCTCGGGGCTCTCGGCTCTCCGTCCGCAGGGCCTGGAGGCTCCGGGGCGGGGCCGCTGATCTGCTCAGCTCCGGGCAGGAGCGTCCTCGCTGTCCTGGGCCCTCCCGGCCTCTGCCTGTCCCGGGGGAGGCGGGATCCTGGGCTGTGTCCCGGCGCCCTGTGCTCCGGGGCCTGCGCTGTTGGATTCGCGCTCCCGCCCCGCAGGCCCCTCCGCGGAGCCGCCGCCCGAGCCCCTCCCAGCTGCTCCGGTCCCGCCGTGCGCGCTGCAGCCCTTAGGGAGCTCGGAGCACTCTCCTGCGCTCGCAGGTGTCTGTTAGTGTCCCCGGGAGCCCGAGGGCATCCCCGCCCTCCTGGGTCCTGCTCCAACTCCCTGCGAGCCCCTTTCCGCCCGGGAAGGTTGGTGCAGCTCCTGCTCCTCCGGGTCGGGGCTCTCCTGTCCTGGGGACACTCGCCCCAGCCTCAGCCCGGCTCCTCGCGGGGCCCCTCCCCCTCGGAGGCCTTTTGTTCCTTTATTTCTTTTTCCCGTCTTCCTACCTTGATAGAAGCGCGGACTCTTCTCACTGTAGCATTCCAGCTGGTCTCTCTTTACATCTCAGGCCGAATTCGTAAATTTTCAGGATTGTTTGAAGGTTATCTAGGTAATTTGGTGGGGACAGGCGATTTGGGGACCCTGCTCTTCCGCCATCTTGCCCCTCCCTCCTGTATAAACTTTTTAAGTGTATGGCAGCATTCACCAAATTCTGGTCTTAGAATTTCATCTGGTCCTGTTCAAATTTTCTATTTTCCCTGTTTCAGTTTTGTGAGGTTGTGTTTCTAGGAATCTATTCATTTCTTCCTTGTCCAATTTTTTTTGGCATATAGTTTTTTATAATATTCTCTTAAAATCCTTTGTTTCTGTGGCGTTGGTTGTTATTTATCCTTAATTTCTGATTTTATTTGAATCATCTCTCATTTTTTCTTGGTAAGTCTGGCTAAAGAGTTCTCAATTTTATCATTCCAAATAACTGGCTCTTGGTTTCATTGATCTTTTCCATTTTTCTTTGTCTCTAGTTTATTTCTGCTCAAATCTTTATTATTTCCTTTACTACCTTTGGCCTTTGTTTATTTTTTAAAAGATTTATTTTTAAAATAAATATTTAGGGAGAGGGAGAGAGAAAAAGAATGGGGGAGGAGCAGAGGAAGAGAATCTCAATCCGACTCTCCCCCCCCCAGCACAAAGCCCAACATAGAGCTCAATCCCATGAAACCCGAGATTATGACCTGAGCCAAAACCAAGGATCAGATGTCCAACTGACTGAACTATCCCAGTGCCCCTGTTCATTCTTTTTTCTATCTCCTTGAGGTTTAACATTAGGTTGTTTATTGGAGATTTTTCTTGTTCCTTGAACTAGGTCTATATTGCTATAAACTTCCTTTTTAAAACTGCTTCTCTTTGCATCCTAAAGGTTTTGACCATTGTGTTTTCACTTCCTTTTGTCTAAGAAATTTTTTTTTAAATTTTTATTTGTTTTATGATAGTTACAGAGAGAGAGAGAGAGGCAGAGACACAGGCAGAGGGAGAAGCAGGCTCCATGCACCGGGAGCCCCACGTGTGATTCGATCCCGGGTCTCCAGGATCGCGCCCTGGGCCAAAGGCAGGCGCCAAACCGCTGCGCCACCCAGGGATCCCTGTCTAAGAAATTTTTAAAATTTCTTCTTTGATTTGTTGGTTCACCTATTCATTGTTTAATAGCATTTTGTTTAGCCTTCATATATCTGTGTTCCTTCCAGATTTTTTCTTGCAATTGATTTCTAGTTTCAAACTGCTGTGGTCAGAAAGGATGCTTGATATGATTTCAATCTTTTAAAATTACTTGATAATTGTTCTGTTGCCTAACATATGATTTCTTCTGGAAACTGTTCCATGTGCACTTGAAATGAATGTGTATTCCTCTGTATTTTTATTCAATGTTCTGTATATATCTATGAGGTCATTCTGTTCTAATGTGTTGTTCAAAGCCTCATTTTCCTTACTGATTTTCTGTCTGGATGATCTGTCCATTGATGTAAGTAGGGTGTTAATATCCACTACTATTATTATATTACTGTGAATTTCTACTTTTATGTTTGTTCACATTTTTTAAATCTATCATGGTGTCCCCATGCTTCTTGCATAGATATTTATAATTGTTATACTCCGTTCTTCATCTGATCTCTTTATCATCATGTACCACCTTTCTCTCTTGCTACAGTCTTTGTTTTAAAGTCTATTTTGTCTGATATAAGTAATGCTACCCCGATTATTTTTTTGCTTCCATTTGCATGATGTATGGTTTTCTATTCCTTCACTTTTATTCTGTGTGTCTTCAGATCTGAAGTGAATCTTTTGCAGGCAGCATATAGATGAGTTTTCTTTTTTTTCTTATTTTTTCTACTTTATCTTTTTATTAGTTTCAGTTGTACAATTTAGTGATTCAATATTTCCATACAATACTCAGTGCTCATCACAACAAGTACACTCCTTATCCCCACCACCTATTTAACTCATTCTCTCACCCACCTCCCCTCTGGTCACCATCAGTTTGTTCTCAATAGTTAAGATTCTGTTTCTTCGTGTACCACATCTCTTTCTCTCATTCCCACCCCCATTTGCTCATTTGTTTCTTAAATTCCACATATGAGTGAAATCACATACTATTTGCCTTTCTTTGTTTGACTTATTTTGCTTAGCATAATACTCTCTAGCTCCATCCATGTCATTGCAAATGGCAAGATTTCATTACTTTTTATAGTTAATATTCACACACACACACACACACACATCACATCTTCTTTACCCACTCTTTGGTCAAACTGTTTCCACAGCTTAGCTATTGTAGATAAAGCTATAATGAGTATTGGGGTGCATATATCCCTTTGAATTAGTATTTTTTTATTCTTTGGGTAAATAACTAGTAGTGCAATTGCTGGATCACAATAGCAGTTCTATTTTTAACTTTTTGAGGAACCTCCATAGTGTTTTCCAGAGTGACTGCACCAGTTTGCATTCCCACCAAAACTGCAAGAGGGTCCCTAAAACATTAGGGACCTAATGTCCCATCCTAATGTAACCTCAAAGACAGAAAAAAAGTGGTTGCAGATCTCATATTTAGGTCTTCAATCCATTTTGAATGTATTTTTGTATGTGGTGTAAGTAAGTGGTCCAGTTTCATTCTTTTGCATGTTGCTATCTAGTTTTCCCAATACCATTTGTTGAAAAGGCTATCTTTTTCCCATCGGATATTCTTTCCTGTTTTGTCATAATTGTGGGTTTATTCTGGATTTTCTGTTCTGTTCTGTTGATCTATGTATCTGTTTTTGTGCCAGTACCATACTGTTTTGATCACCACAGTATTTGTAATACAACTTGAAGTCCAGAATTGTGATGCCTCCAGCTTTGCCTTTCTTTTTAAAGATTGCTTTGGCTACTTGGGGGTCTTTTGTGGTTCCATACAGATTTTAGAATTGTTTGTTCTAGCTCTGTGAAACATGCTACTGGTATTTTGTTAGGGATTGCAATCAATGTGTAGATTGCTTTGGGTAGTATAGACATTTTCATAATATTTATTCTTCAAATCCATGAGCACAGAATGTTTTTCCATTTCTTTGTGTCATTTTTACTTTCTTTTATAAGTGTTCTATAGTTTTCAGAGTACAGATCTTTCACCTCTGGTTAGGTTTATTTGTAGGTATCTTATGGTTTTTGGTGCAATTATAAATAGAATTGGTTATTTGATTTCTATTTCTGCTGCTTCATTATTGGTATATAAAAATGTAACAGATTTCTGTATATTGATTTTATATCCTGTGATTTTACTGAATTCATGTATCAGATTTACCAAAATTTTATTGGAGTCTTTTGGGTTTTCTATATAGAGTATTATGTCATCTGCAAATAGTGAGTTTGACTTCTTGCTGATTTGGATGCTTTTTACTTCTTCTTCTTCTTCTTGTCTGATTGCTATGGCTAGGACCTCCAGTACCATGTTAAATAACACTGGTAAGAGTGGACTTACCTATCTTGTTCCTGACCATAGAGGAAAGGTTCTCAGCTTTCCCCATTGAGGATGATACTAGGTGTGTGTTTTTCATAAATAGGCTTTGTTAGGTATATTCCCTCTAAACTTATTTTATTGAGGGTATTTATATCATGAATGGACGTTGTATTTTGTCAAATGCTTTTTCTGAATCTATTTAAAGGGTCATATGGTTCTTACCTTTCTTTTATTAATGTAGTGTATCATGTTGATTAATTTGCAAATACTGAACCACCCTTGCAACCCAGGAATAAATCCCACTTGATCCCAGTGAATGATTCTTTTTACTGTTGGATTCAATTTGCTAGAATTTCATTGAGAAATTTTGCGTCCATGTTCATCAGGAATATTGATTGTAGTTCTCTTTTCTAGTGGAGTCTTTTTCTGTTTTTTTTAGGTTATTTATTTTTTAGTAATCTCTATATCCAATGTGGGGCTCAAACTCATGACCCTGAGATCAAGAGTCATATGCTATTCATATGAAATGAATGAAAGAACCAGCTAGGCATGTTTTTATCTGGTTTTGGTATCAGGGTAATGCTGGCCTTATAGAATGAATTTGGAAGTTTTACTTCCTTTTCTGGTTTTTGGAATAGTTTGAAAAAGCACTAACTATTCTTTAAATGTTTGGTAGAATTCACCTGTGAGGCTCTCTGGCCCTGGAATTTGGTTTGTTGGGAGATTTTTGATTACTGATTCAATTTCTTCACTGGTTATTGGTCTTTTCAAGTTTTCCATTTCTTCCTCTTTCAGTTTAGGATTTATATATATATATATATATATACTTATTTATTTCAGAGAGAGAGAAAACAAGCAGGAGGAGCAGGAATGGGAGAAGCAGGCTCCCCATGGAGTAGGGAGCCTAATGGGGGATTTGATCCCAGGATCCTAGGATCCCAGGATCATGACCTGAGCCAAAGGCAGATGCCCAACCAACCAAGCCACCCAGGCTCCCCTCACTTTAGGTATTTTATATGTTTCTAGGAATTTATCCATTTCTTCTAGGTTCGCCAGTTCATTGGCATATATTTTTTCATAATATTCTCTCTCTCTCTTTTTTTGTATTTCTGTGGTGTTGGTTTTTCTTTCTCCTTTCTCCTTTATGATTTTATTTACTTGGATCCTTTCTCTTTCTGATAAGTCTAGCTAGCTTGAGGTTTATCAAGTTTTTAGCGGTCAATCACTTTTATTATTTTTCTCCATGTACTAGCTCCTAGTTTCATTAATCTTTTCTATTGTGTGTTTAGTTTCTATATCATTTATTTCTGCTCTAATCTTTATTATTTCGCTCCTGCTGGCTTTACGCTTTGTTTGTTGTTCTTTTTATAGCTCCTTTAGATATAGTGTTAGGTTAAGATTTTTCTTGTTTCTTGAAGTAGGCCTGTTTGCTATATACTTCCCTCTTAGGACTGCTTTTGCAGTATCCCAAAGGTTTTGTACCACTGTGTTTTCATGTTCATTTGCTTCCATGTATTTTAAAATTTCTTCTTTGATTTCCTGGTTGACCCATTCATTGCTTAGTAGCATGTTGTTTAACCTCCATTTATTTTTGGTCTTCCCAAATTTTTTCTTCTGGTTGACTTCAAGTTTCATAGTGTTGTGATCAGAAAAGTTGCCTGGTATGATCTCAACCTTTTTGTATTTGTTGAGGTCTGATTTCTGACCTAATATGTGATCTATTCTGGAGAATGTCCCATGTGCACTTGAAAAGAATGTGTATTCTGTTTTAGGATGGAATGTTCTGAATATATCTGTTAAGTCCATCTGGTCCAGTGTGTCATTAAAATCCTTTGTTTCCTGGCTGATTTTTTGTGATGATCTGCCCATCAATGTTAGTAGGGTGTTAAAGTCCTTTACTATTATGATATTATGAATGAGTTCCTTCATGTTTATTATTAACTGTTTTTATATATTTGGGTCTCCCATTTTGGGTGCATAAATAATTAAAATTGTTAGACCATATTGGATTGTCCCCTTTATATATACTATATCATAATATAGTACCCTTTATCTCTTGTTATAGTCTTAGTTTTAAAGTCCAATTTTTCCAGTATAAGTATTGCTATTCCTTTTGCCATCGTTCTGTGTGGTAAATATTTCTTCATCCTCTCATTTCAATTGGCAGGTGTCTTTAGGTCTAAAATGAGTCTCTTATAAGCAGCATATAAAGGTTTTTTTTTTATAAATCCATTCTGAAACCTTATGTCTTTTGACTGGAGCATTTAGTCCATTTATATTCAGAGTGATTATTGATAGATATTAATTTAGTGCCATTGTATTACCTGTTATTTCATTGTTTCTGGAGATTTTCTCTGACATTTTCTTGTCTTTGTCACTTTGGGTCTTTCTTTCCCACTCAGAGAGTCTCCTTTAATATTTCTTGCAGGGCTGGTTTAATGGTGATGAATTCTTTTATTGTTCATTTGTCTGGGAATCTCTTTCTCCTTCTATTCCAAATGATGACCTTGCCAGATAGAGTATTCTTGACTGCAGATTATTCCCATTCAGCATGTTGAATATATCATGCCACTTTCTTCTGGCTTGCCAAGTTTGTGTTGTGAGATCTCCAGCTAGTATTATGGGTATTCCCTTGTAAGTTAAGGACTGTTGTGCTGCTGCTTTTGAGATTTTTTATCACTGTATTTTGCAAATTTAATTACAATATATCTTGGTGTTGGCCTGCTGTTGTTTAGTTTGATGGGAGTTCTCCGTGCCTCCTGAATCTGGATGTCTTTTCTTTCCCCAGATTAGGGAAGTTTTCAGTTATGATTTCCTCAAATAAAGAAATTCTCTGACCCTTGTTTCTCTCTTCTTCTTTTGGGACTCCCATAATATGAATGTTATTATGTTTGATGGAGTCATTGAGTTCCCTAAGTCTAGTCTCATGTGTTCCATAACTTCTCTCTTTTGTTCAACTTCATTGATTTTAATTCTTTTGTCTTCTTGGTCACTAATTCTTTCCTCTGCTTCTTCCAGCCTGCTGTTCATTGCAACCAATCTATTTCTAATCTTGTTTATTACATTCTTCATTTCTGACTGATTCTTTTTTAACTCTTTTATCTCTGTGGTAAGGGTCTTCCATTCTTTCTCAAGCCCAGTGAATCCTAATGCTTTAACTTCTCCATCAGGCATGGTACTTATATTTGTTTCATTTAGACTCCTGGCTGTAGCCTTATCTTGTTCTTTCATTTGGAATGAATTCCTCCATCTTGGCATTTGTCTAAGTGTCTGCCTTCTTCTCTGTGTTAGAAATGCCAGTTTTGCTTACTGTCCCTGAGAGTAATGGCTTTATGAAGAGGTCATGTAGTGTCCATGGCCTGGAGCTTCAAGAAATGTCTCTATTGTGTGCTGTGTGCACTCTGGTATTGTATTTTGGCTGCTATATCTTTCAGACCAGTCATCTGCAGAAGATCTCTTGCCTGCAGTGGGCCAGTATTTAGTCCTTGGCCTGAATGCAGCAAGTTTTAAGTTGGTGTGCTCTGGCCCGCTTGTTACATGAGACCTGAAATTACTTCCACTAGAACTGAAGCCCTGTAGAACTCTCTGGTTGGGAGGTGTGTTACAGGCAGGGTCTCCTGGGAAAGGATCCCACCACACTGGGACTGAGGCAAGCTTGACCAAGAAGGGCAGTCCAATCAGGGTGCAGGTATGTGGGGCTTGGTTTAAGCAAGTTAGGCAGCCAGTGTCAGAATTGCAATGCTTCCCACAGATGGCTCTGTGTTTATCCTGAGGAGCAACGGAGGGAAATGGTGCTAACCAGCTCCCTAGTCCCTGGAGAAGTGTCTCTGTAAATATTGCCTCTCAGGGATGCACTGGGAGAACAAATAATCTACCCTCTGTGTGCCCCAGGTCTTCTTCATATAGCTGTTTCCATGCTGTCTGCCTCCAGGTTGTTTGCCTGCCTTCTCTCCAGGAGTAGGCCAGTGCCCTCAATGCTCTATCTCAGCCAAACCTGCTGACCTTTAATGTGATTGAACAATTCTATAAGTTAATCTTACAAATAGTCAAACCTTCAAGATAATTGTAGTCTGAGCAGACTCCCTATTTTCAATAGCCCAAGAGATGCTGTGCCAGAAATACCAGTTAAGCTACACCCAAATTTCTAACTCCTACGAACTATGTAATTAGTGTTTGTTCTCTTAAGCCACTACATTTTGGGGAAATGTTTGTTACATCACAGTAGATATTTCATAAACCCTCTTATAAAGAAAAAAAGATTAAACTTTTAAGAGTAGTCCTGAAAAATATACTAGATGGTAATAGTTTCCAGTGCTAATAAAATATTATTAGAATAGGTCATAGCCTCTTCAAATGGATTCTAGAAATAGTTCTTGACAATTATCTGTTCTACTTCTGAAATGATCTTTATAGAGAAGGAGACAACATTTACAAGCAGAATCAGTTTCTGTAGTGAGTTTGGAAGTCTCTGGCCAAACTAGGAAAAATATGTGACCACAAGGTGGCAGTAGCATACCACGAGCTTTGTTCAGGTGGTACTTTATAGATTTCTATGAAGAATAGGGAATGGGTTAGTTCCTTACAGCATAGGACCTTTCAGAGTCTCACCACTCAGAAGACGAGGAGGCAAAGAAACTTCAAAGAAATAAGGGAATAGGAAAAGGGTCTTACTGTCTATGTAATACCACTCAGCAGCAAGATGGGACTCTTGCTGGGCAAGACTCCACAGGGCAGCAGTGGCTTGGAGTCATTTATAGCACAGGGTTTATCTTATCTGTGGCCAAATTTACAAGTGCAGCTTTACAAAGCATGCAGATCAGGCAAGTCCCAAACAGCTAAACATATGCTTATAAGGGCTGCATTTAAAGCAACTGCATAAAATGTATACATTTGTACAAATGTCTGAGAGAAGGAGAGAGAATTCCTTTGCCTTTATTATTATTATTATTTAAATTAAAATCATTAACATATAATGTATTATTGGTTTCAAAGTTAGAGCATAGCATTCCTTTGCCTTTCTGTTCTATTCACTCCCTCAACAGATTGGATGGTGCCCATCCACAGAGTTGTAAGATATTATGTAGCCTACTCATTCAAATATTAATCTCTTCTGGTTACACTCTCACAGCCACACTCAGAAAAAAATGTTTTAACAGCTATATGGGCATCACTTAGCCCAGTCAAGTTGAAGCCTGCTGTAACTTTGTTAAATTAACATTTGTTAAGAACTGCAGGTTGTCAAATGGTGATTCACAGCTCAACAAAAGACTGCCAGGGGAAGTAAAATAGATAACTTTGTTATTCACAGGTCCTGGTGGAGGTACATAGCATCCTCAAGGGGCCACACAGGAGAGTTCCAGGAAGGGTGCAGGCAGAGACAGCAGGGAAGGAGCTGGGGCACATGCCTTTATTAGGATCTTCAGGTAGAGTGCTTTGGGGTTCTCAGGCTACGGCCAGATTAGGCAATGCAAACCAAAAAGAGCAGGGTTTTGGTCAGTTTCTTGGAGGTGTTATATAAGGTGCACAAGGGGAAGGCTCTGGATGATGGGGAGAACGCTCATCAAAAGGGCAGTTGAGGTAGTCATATCAGGAACTTATATTTAGTTGTAACTCTATGGGCTGTTATCTAGGGCATGCATTCTTGGGAGGACTAGTGTCAGTCAAGGTTCCTGCAGACTCTTGGCCATACAAAATGGATGCTGAGGCAGCAACTTTATGGAGTTTAGCAAAAGTCCCCAAAACACATAAAATTAATCTCATGGTAGTCACTACATATTACTTCTCATCTATCCTCCATTTAAAAAATACATCCGCAATGGGAACATAGAGAAATAAAAAAACATTCTGGTAAACAAATAAGAAAATGTATAATAGAATATATAAAATTTTAAAATATATGTATGAAACATATATGGTATTAGGTCATGATACTGAATACAATTAAATATATTTTATAATCATATGATACCCTGCATTGAATTTTTTAAAAACTAAAATCTCACATATTAATTCAACAAATGAAAAACTGATGTACAATGAAGCCTCAAACTTAAAAATAGGTTCTACATAAAAGGTTTACTTATAATGTATTTTCTTTTTTAAAAAAGATTTTATTTATTTATTTATTCATTCATTCATGAGAAACACAGAGACAGAGAGAGAGGCAGAGACACAGGCAGAGGGAGAAGCAGGCCCCATGCAGGGAGCCTGACGTGGGACTCCACCCCAGGTTTCCAGGATCAGGCCCTGGGCGGAAGGCAGCGCTGAACCACTGAGCCACCCAGGCTGCCCTGTATTTTCATTTTGTCATTGATTTCATTACTGAACCATACAAAAATATCGAACACAACTTAGTAGGAGGGCACTGTACTAACTTCTGAGATTGTGTTTAGAATACTGTTTATTCTACTGATCAAATTGGGGAAAACTGGCGTCCTTACTACACTGAGTCTTCCAATTCATGGACACACTATGTCTCTCACCTAATTTAGGTCATTGACTTTCCACCAGAATTTTGAAGCTGAAAGGTTATTTAACTATAAATTTAAGTGCTTTCATTAATATGGACTTATTTAGATTTTCTGTTCTTTGGAGCGTTGTAATAGTGTTTTAATATTTTTTAATGTTTTTTGGGTATTAGTAATGTCGCCTCTTTTACTCCTAATTAGAATAATTTTGTATTGTCTCTTGCAGATTTTGGCTAGTAGCTTATCAAATTAATGATTTTAAAAACTTATGCTTTTACCAATTTCCCTTCAGTGTTTCCCACTTCCCAACTTCTTGGTCTTTGCTCTCATATTTATTATTCATTACTGTTGTTTGCCATATCATTTTGTTTTTTCTAGCTTTTTCAAAGGAAAGTTTCAATTGATTTAAAACCTTTCTGTAATTCCAATATAAGCACTCAATGTTAAAAATCTCCAAGTTCTATGTTAGAAACATCCCAGTTTTGATATCATATTTCCTTTTCATTTGGTACAAAATATTTTCTAATTTGCACTGAAATTTCTTAAACCAATCAGCTTTTGGTTGATTGGTTACTTTCCAAATGTTGTGGTAATTATTATATGTTTCTGTTATTGAATTCTACCTTAATTCCATTATTGACACAAATAATGCTTTCTATGACTATATTACATTTGATCAGATTTTCTTTTGGTCAGGCATATGGTGAATACTGCTGAATGTTTCAAGTGAATGAATCTGCAATCTACTGTTGTGGAATGGAGTATTCCATAAATGTCATTTAAGTCAAGTTGATTGATAGTGTTCAGACTTCCACATCCATTATATTTTCTGTCTATATGTTTTAATAAAGAAAAATGAGACAGCAAATGAAAAAAAAGATAATAAATTAATGAATAATGAGAGTATAGTTAAAGTCTCCTAGAATAATTTTGGATCTATTTCTATTTTGATTTTTTGTTTCATGTATGTTGAAAACCTGCAGTTAGCTGCAACCAAATTTAGGAATAACATAAGTAATTTTCTCTGTTCTCAAGTCTTGTCATGCCATCCTTCTTTTGATTCATGTTCACAAGGTTTATAATTTATCTTCCTATTACTTGTAACATAACTTTGTTATTCTATTTAAAGTGAGTATTCTTTTTCTTCTGGGTGATTTATATTTTTAACAAGTTATATTTAAATAATCATGCAGACACATAATATTGCAAAGACAGTATTGAAAGTTATTCATACCTCTCATCTAGTTTTCCCAATTAAAATTTTAGCAAAACTATAGTACAATATCAAATCCAGAAAATCAATATTAATACAAAATTTGTGTATAATTCCATGCTATTTTATTTCATATGGAGATTGGTGTAGCCACCACAGCAATCTAAATTCAGAACTATCCCATTATTGCAAAGATATCCCTCGTGCTACTCCTTTATAATCACACTCACCAATACCCTCTGCCATACCTAACAGATGACAATAATGTTTCCATCTGAATAATTTTATTAAGTAATCATGCATATGTGAGCATTTGAAACAAGTGTTTCCTTCATTAGACTACCCCTGAGAAATATCCAATTTTTGGTGTATGTCAATATTTCATTCTTTTTTATTGCTGAGTAGTATTCCATGGTATGGATGTACCACAAAATTTAACCATTCACCTGTTGAAGGAAATGTAAATTGACTTGTGAGTATTCCAAATAAAACTGTTGTAAATATTTAAATATAGGCTTTTGGGTAGGTACTTTTCATTTCTCTAGATAAAAACCCATGACTGCAATTATTGAGTGTTACTGTGTGTTCAGTTTTAAAAGAAACTTCTAAAGTGGTTTCTAAAGAGTGGATATACAATGTGATATACCCATCAGAGATGTATGAGTTACAGTTTCTCCACATCTTCATCAGAATTTTGTATGGTTAATTTTATATATTTTAACTTTTGTAAGAAGTATGTAATTTTATGTCATCATGGTATTAGTTCAGATTTCCCTAATTGCTAACAATTTTCAGTATCTTTCCGTGTCCTTAGTAACATTTCTCTAGCCTTATCAGTAAAATGCTTTTACATGTCTTTTGCCCCAATTTCTAACTATATGGTTTGCATTTTGATTGTTGAGTTTAAAGGTCATTTATGTATTTTAGGCACAAGTCCAGTAACATATTAGTGTTTTGTGAATATTTTCTCTGAAAATGTAGACTGTCTTTCCATTTTCTTCATAGGAAACTATGCAGAATAAAAGCATAAAAGACGTAATCCAACTTATCAATTAATTTTCTTTAATGGATTGTGCTTTTGTTTTCATGATTAAGAATACCTTGCCAAGCACTAGATCATATATTTTCACCTATCATTAGATATAAAAGTTTTATTGTTTTGAATATTTAAGCTTATGATGAATTTTGAGTTAATTTGGGTAGAAGATATATGAGGCTTAGGCCAAGGTTTATTTTTAAAAATTATATTTAATTGACCCAGAACCTACTATTGAAAATACCATCTTTATTCTATTGAACCGCTTTTAGAAATTTGTCAAAAGCAAGTCCAAAATAGGTATATTTCTGTGGGCCCATTTTTGAGTTCTCTATTCTGTTTCATTGATATGTCTCTTTCCCTTCATCAAAACCATGCCGACCTGATAATGGTGACAATTCAAAGTCTTAAAATCAGGTAGACTGATAACATGCACTATATAAATCTTTTAATAAATTGTTTAAGCCATTTTAGTTACATTGTCTTTCCTACTGAGGGACATCGTAGGTGCTTCCAAGTTTGGGCAATTATGAATACAGCTGCTACAAATACACATTTGCACATGTGTCTGTGGACATAAATTTTCAATTCCAATGGGTAAATAACAAGCACAACTGGTGGGTCATATGGCAAGAGTATGTTTACTTTTGTAAGAAGCTGCTGAAGTATCTTCTGAAGTGGCTGGCTAAACCATTGTGTAATCCCACCAGCAATGTATAAGAGCTCCTATTACTACAGACCCTCAAGAAAATTTGGAGTTGTGTTCTGGATTTTGATCAATCTATTAGGTGTGTAGTGGTATCTCCTTGTTTTAATTTGCATTTTCTGATAGCATATAATGTGGAATGTCTTTCATGTGCATATTTACCATCTGTGTATCTTCTTTGGTGAGATGTAAGTTAAATTCTTTGGCCCATTTTATTTTTTAAAAAGTTTCTTTCTTTCTTTCTTTCTTTCTTTCTTTCTTTCTTTCTTTCTTTCTTTCTTTTTCTTCTTTCTTCTTCATTCATTCATGAGAGACAGAGAGAGAGAGAGAGAGAGAGAGAGAGGCAGAAACAGGCAGAGGGAGAAGCAGGCTCCATGCAGGGAGCCTGATGTGGGACTCGATCCTGGGACTCCAGAATCATGCCTTGAGCATGAAGGTGGGCACTAAACCACTGAGCCACCCAGGGATCCCCTCTTTTGCTCATTTTAAAATCAGATTCCATTCTTATTGCTGTATATTTTGGCTAAGTCTTTTATCAGATGTCAGTGTCTTGCAAATATTTTCAGTGTCTTTTACCAGTGTCTTGCAAAGCCAGTTTCTGGGTTGTCTTCCTACTCTCTTGGCATTGTCTTTTGCAGAACACATGTTTTTAATTGTAATGAAATCTAGCTTTTCAATGATTTTTTTCATGGATTGTGCCTTTGGTGTTGTACCAAAAAAAGTCACTGCCATATCCAAGGTCATTTAGGTTTTCTCCTATCCTACCTTCTAGGAGTCTTATAATTTTGCATTTTACATTTAGGTCTATGATCAATAAGTTAGTTTTTGTAGAAGGTGTAAGGTTTGTGTCTACATTCATTTTTTTCACATTGTGTAAGTCCCAACTGTTCCAGCAGCACTTGTTGAAGGTAGGATCTTTGCTGCATTGTATTGTCGT
Source organism: Nyctereutes procyonoides (assembly GCF_905146905.1). Classification (NCBI taxonomy): domain Eukaryota; kingdom Metazoa; phylum Chordata; class Mammalia; order Carnivora; family Canidae; genus Nyctereutes; species Nyctereutes procyonoides. The sequence continues at coordinate 56,392,031 of NW_026575125.1, read as the reverse complement.
TGCTCCTTTGTCAAGGATTAGTTACCTATATTTATGCAGCTATATTACTGGACTATCTATGCTATCCTATTGATCTGTTTTTTTGTTTTGTTTTGTTTTGGCCAAAACCACACTGTCTTAATTGCTGCAGCTTAGTAGTAGTAGTAGTAGTAATAGTAGTAGTAGTAGATGACTATCTTCAGTTCTCTGACGTTGCTCTTTGCCTTCAATATTTGTGTTGGTAGTTTTGTCTTTTGCTTCTCCATATAAACTTAGAATTAGTTTGTCAATATCCACAAAATAATGGCTGAGATTTTTTTTGCCAATTTTAAATAGTTTTATTTAAGATATTGCATTTTCCGCTTAACAATACAGTGCTTATAAAGTGCAATGTCGTATTTCCTTTCCCTGTGCACATATTCCATATTCAAGTATCAAGAATGCCCAGTATATTTACTATAGCAGCTTGACTTTAAAACTGCCATGGAATTTGCTACAAATTTGGGTCCTTCAAATGTGTGGAACAATTTTATACCTGTCATCAGGTTGGCTTAATCAACCTCTTCAACGGTAGGCCTAGAGGAGGCACCACCAGAGGAAGGAGCTCCACCACCAGGAAAGCCTCCAGGCATTCCTCCTGGCATGCCTCCTGCACTCTGGTATAGCTTCGTAATGATGGGGTTGCAGACTTTCTCCAGCTCTTTCTGCTGATGTTCAAATTCTTCCTTCACTGCAGTCTGGTTCTTATAGAGCCAGTTGATTATTTCATTGCACTTGTCAATAATCTTCTGTTTGTCTTCATCGATTTTGCCCTGAAGTTTCTCATCTTCAACAGTTGCTTTCATGTTGAATGCATAAGACTCAAGTGAATTCTTGGAAGACACCTTGTCTCGCTGCTTCTCATCTTCAGCTTTGTACTTCTCAGCTTCCTGGACCATGTGCTCAATGTCCTCCTTGCTCAAGCGGCCCTTGTCATTAGGGATAGTAATCTTGTTCTCTTTCCCTGAGCTTTTATCCACAGCAGACACATTGAGGATACCATTAGCATCAATATCAAAAGTGAATTCAATCTGAGGAATGCCATGAGGGGCAGAAGGTATGCCTGTGAGTTCAAACTTGCCAAGTAGGTTGTTATCCTTGGTCATAGCACGCTCACTTTCATAGACCTGAATAAACACACCAGGGTGGTTGTCAGAGTAGGTAGTAAATGTTTGTGTCTGTTTGGTAGGAATGGTAGTATTACGTTTGATGAGCACAGTCATGACTCCTCCAGCAGTTTCAATGCCAAGAGAAAGTGGGGTGACATCCAATAGAAGCAAATCTTGAACATTTTCATATTTGTCACCAGAAAGAATGGCTGCCTGGACAGCTGCACCATAAGCAACAGCCTCATCAGGGTTGATGCTCTTATTCAGTTCCTTTCCATTGAAGAAATCTTGCAGAAGTTTCTGAATCTTGGGGATACAGGTAGAACCACCCACCAGGACAATATCATGGATCTGAGACTTGTCTAGCTTGGCATCCCAAAGAGCTTTCTCTACAGGGTCCAGGGTGCCATGGAACAGGTCAGCATTTAATTCTTCAAACCGGGCACAAGTAACAGAGATATAGAGGTCAATTCCTTCATACAGAGAATCAATCTCAATACTGGCCTGGGTGCTGGAAGAAAGTGTATGCTTAGCACGTTCACAAGCCATATGAAGATGACAGACTACCCTCTTGTTTTCGCTGATGTCCTTTTTGTGTTTGCGCTTGAGTTCTGCAATAAAATGGTTGACCATTTGGTTGTCAAAGTCTTCTCCACCTAAGTGGATGTCTCCAGCTGTGGACTTGACCTCAAAGACCCCATCTTCAATAGTAAGGATTGACACATCAAAAGTGCCACTCTAAATCAAAGATCAACACGTTCCTTTCAGCTCCAACCTTCTTGTCAAAGCCATAAGCAATAGCAGCAGCAGTTGGCTCATTGATGATTCGAAGTACACTGAGACCAGCGATAGTTCCAGCATCTTTGGTAGCCTGACGCTGAGAGTCATTGAAGTATGCAGGTGTTGTGACAACTGCATTGGTAACAGTCTTCCCAAGGTAGGCCTCTGCAATTTCCTTCATCTTTTTCAAAACAAAACATTGAAGACACCTCCTCTGGATAGAAACTTTTTGTCTCCCCCTTGTAGTCTACTTGGACCTTAGGCCTGCCAGCATCATTCACCACCATGAAGGGCCAATGCTTCATATCAGATTGGACAACAGTATCATCATATCTCCATCCAATCAGGTGTTTGGCATCGAAAACCGTGTTGGTGGGGTTCATCGCAACTTGATTCTTCGCAGCATAACCGATCAATCATTCGGTGATTTTCACACGCAAGAGTAGGTGGTGCCAAGATCAATCCCAACTGCAGATCCCTTAGACATAGTTGCTTCTGTGTGGGCCGGGCTCAGCTCCAGGAGAGAACAGTCGTCTGCAGATCTGGCGCCACGTTCAAGAGACCCATTGCTGAGATTTTTAATTGCATTGAATCCATAGACCAAGTTCGGAAGAACTGACAACTTGGCAATATTAAGTCTTCCTATCCAACAGCAAATATCTATTTAGTTATTTAATTCTTTTATTTCATTCATCATTGGTTTGTAACTTATTTTAGTAGATTTTTGCAGACCTAATTATTTCACATCAGTGTGTTAATATAAATGATATTGCTTTTAACTTCAAATCCTACTTGTTTATTGCTGATACATAAAAGCATTTGACTTTTAAATATTGACTTTTAACTTTGTATCATGCAACCTTGCTATAATCACTTATTAGTTCTGGGATTTTTTTGTTACTTTGTAACTTCTACATAGTTATGTCATCTCTGACAAAGACAGCTAATCTGAAAGAAAAAAAAAGACAGCTAATCTGCATAGCTGTTATATCCTTTTCTTGTACTATTGTTTGAGTTAGGGCTCCCAGCATATTTTTAAAAAGTAAAGAGATGAAATACCCTTGCTTATTCCTGATCTTAGCAGAAAATTGGCATTTTTCATCATTAAATATAATATTGCCTGTAGGTTTTTTTCTAGAAGTTCTTGATAAAGTTGAGTACATTATACTCTATTTTTAGTGTACTGATATTTTTTTTATCATGAATGGGTTTTAGATTTTGTGAAATGATTTTTCTGTATCTGTTGATATGATCATATATGACTTCTTTAGCCTATTGTGATGGATTACAGAATCTGATTTTTGAATGTTGAAACCATCTCACATAAATAAGATCTTAAATGGTTGTGGCATAAAATTTTTATGCATTGTTGAATTTGATATGCTAATATTTTGTTGGGAATTTTTGCATCTATATTCATGAGAGATAGAGGTTTGTAGTTTCCTTAATAATGTCTTTATCTTGTTTTGGTATATGGAATGATGATATCATTGTATGAGTTAGGAAGTATTTTTACAGTTTCTATTTTCTGGAAGAGATTGTAGAGTATAGGTATAACTTCTCCCTTGAATGGTTGATAGGTTTCCCCAGTGAAACCATCTGGACATTCTGGTTTTCTTTTGGGAAGGTTATTTATTGATTTAATTTCTTTAATAAATAAGGGCTTTTTCAAATTGTCTATTTCTTAAGAAATTCCACATCTATATTTAAGAGATATTAATCTGTAGTTTAATCATTTTAAAAAAGATTTTATTTGTTTATTCATGAGAGACACAGAATGAGAGGGAGAGGCAGAGAGAGAAGCAGGCTCCAATCAGGGAGCCCAATCACGCCCTTAGCCAAAGGCAGTGGCTCAACTGCTGAGCCACCCAGACATCCCAGTTTAATAATTTTTAACTGCCTTTCCCTTTGGTATAACAATACCACTAGCCTTACAAAATGAGCTAGGAAGTGTTTTTTCTATTTTGTAGAAGAGATCACATACACATTGGTGATAATTCTTTAAATATTTGGTTAATTATCTAGTAAAACAAAGTGGGCCTGGAGATTTTTTTCCTCAGGAGTATTTATTTATTTATTGAGATTTAGTTATTTGACAGAGCAAGAGAGCACAAGCAGGGGGAGCAGTAGATGGAGGTGAAGCAGGCTCCCCGCTGAGCAAGGATGCAGATGTGGGGCTTCATCCCAAGGCCCTGGGATCATGACCTGAGTCAGATGCTTAACTGACTGAACCACCCAAGTGCCCCTCCCAGGAGTTTTTAAATTATAAATCTAATTTACTAAGTTGTTATTGGGTACTCATTTTATTTCGTTTGTAATTTATGATAATTTGTGTTGAGAGATTGGCCCATTTTAACATGTCTAATCCAAGCATGACGATTATTCATAGTTTCCTTTTATTAGCCCTTTAAGGTTTTATGGTTTATTGTTATATCTCATTTCACTTGTGTTATTGAGGATTTGTGGCTTCACTTTTTTGCTAATCTTGGTAGGTTTGTGAATTTCATTAATCTTTCCAATGAAACAGCTTTATGGTTCATTTTTTCCATTGTTTCATTTGATTCATTTAATTTTGATATCTGGTCTTCATTTTCTTAATTTTCTTGCTTTGGATTTAGTTTGCTATTCCTTTCCCAGTTCCTTAAGGTGTTTTCATTTACTGATTTGAAGTTTTTGTATTTTCTAAGTATTCAGTGATATAAATTTCTCTCAGTACTGATTGGGCTGTGTCTCACATAATTTATATTTTAAATGTAATTAATTTTCATGTTTTTATTTCTGTTAAGACACCATCTTTGAATAATTGCTTATTTATTTTTTATTTTTTATTTTTAATAATTGCTTATTTAAAAATATGTTGGTTTGTCTCCAAATGTTTAAAAATTTTCCTGTTACCTGGCTGCCTGGGTGGCTCAGTCGGTTAAACAGTCAACTCTTGGTTTCAGCTCAGGTCATGATCTCAGGGTCCTGGGATAGAGCCCCATGTCTGGCTCTGCGCTAAGTGGAGAATCTGCTTCTGGATTCTCTCTCCCTCTCTCTTTCTCTGCCCATCTCCTCACTCCTCACAGAGTGCATGCATACACTCTGTCTCTCAAATATATACATAAATCCTTAAAAATAATTTCCTGTTACCTTTCAGTTATATATTTCTACTTTGATACTGCTGTGGTCATAAAATACTCTATATGATTAAAATTATTTTCAACATGTTAAGACTTTGTGGCCCAAAATATGACCTATCTCTACATGGCCTATGTGCATTTGAAAAGAAAGTTTACTTTGGTATTACTGAATGGATGTTCTGTACATGTCAATTAAATTAAGGTAATTCATAGTTTTGATCAGGTCTCTTTATTAATTTCCTAATTCTATCCACTATTGTAAGAAGTGTACTTATCAATTCTATTTGTTAATTTTATTATTTTTGTATCTGCTATTACTTTCTGTATTCTGGACCTCTGTTGTTTGATGCATAAAATTTAACTGTTATATATTCTTAGTTGATTATTTTGTAATGCAACCTCATTCTGGCCTCCACAGTTTGATGACAAATCTGTCATTTGCATTTTTTTTTCCTACAAGTAATGCACTTGTCCCCCTCTGGCCACTTTCATGATTATCTCTGGTTTTCAAAGCTTTATTAATGTGCCTCAGAACAAATTTCTTTGGGATTCTAAGGATTAGGTTTCAGTAATTAAATCCATAGGTTTATGTATTTTCAAAAACTGGGGGAATCTTTGGTCATTATTTTGTCAAACACATTTTGGACTCACCCACTTTCTTCCCTCCCTTTTACAACCCCAATGACAACAACATGGACCTCTTTGTTACGGTCTCAAAGATCACTGAGGTTTTCTCCATTTTTTTTTAGTCTGTTTGCTTTCTGTTGCTCAGTCTTAATAATTTCAACTGTTAAAAAAATAGTTTCAACTGTTTTATATATTAAGTTCACTCTTTTCTCTGCCATCTCCATTCCATTTAGTTACCGATTATATTTTTCAGTTTTGAAATTAAACATTTGTTTCTGCATATCCTCTTTCCTGAGACTTTCAGGTATTTTGTTTCAAATGTTTGTAATTGCTTGTTTTATTATTCTGATAAGAGCTACTTTAAAATTCTCATTAGATTCCAACATCTGTTTCATCTCTAATGGCAGCTATTTATCGTATTGTCTCAAAGTTGAAATTCCCTTGGTTTGTGATAATAATGGGTGATTTTTTAATCCTATACTAGACATTTTGGGTATGTGAGACTCTGGAATTCATTTGAATCTCCTCTTTTTATAGACCTCCTCTGAGACAACTCTGGTGAGGGAGGGAGATTCTAGCATCTAAGTACCAGGTAGAAGTGAAGGATAGGTTCTCTCTTTGGCATTCTTTAAACTCCAAGAGTGAGAGAAAGCTCATTACTGCTGGTCATATGTAGGTATGAGAGAACAGCATATTTTAATTAACACTCCTCAACACATGTCATCCACAGATACCAAGTTGGGTGAATCTTAATGAGGGCCGGATAGCTTCATCGAAGTACGTGGCTTCATCTGACAACCAACAAGGAGCGGGAAGGGCTCTTCATTATTGCTGGATGTGAGTATAAACGCAAGATGTCTGCAAGGCCTCCTCTTATGCTGTGATGGGGTTAGTGTTGCCACTGTGAAGTAAAGACTTTGTTGTCCAGTGGGTTTTCTCTGATACCATCTTGACACTGGTTGAGGGGGGATGAGAAGCTCATTCTAGCTCGGCAATGCTAGATATCCACCCACCCTTTACTGTGGGGGTGTGGAATGATTGATTTTTATCCTGAAGTTTGGATGGAGCAGGGTAATATTATCTAAAAGTTCTTTAAAAAATTTTATTTATTCATGAGAGACAGAGAGAGAGAGAGAGAGAGAGGCAGAGACACAGGAAGAGGGAGAAGCAGGCTCCATGCAGGGAGCCTGACGTGGGACTTGATCCTGGGTCTCCAGGATCACACCCTGGGCTGAAGGCAGTGCTAAACCACTGAGCCACTGGGGCTGCCCCTATCTAAAAGTTCTTATGTGATGGGTTGACACTGTTTAGAGAGAACCCTTTTCTTAGGGTTCTCTGTTTTGATTTTTGTTTAGATCTATTTGCCAGATTCCCTAGCACTTAACCTGAGATATATTAGGAAAAAGAAAAACAAAAACAGGCAACTCACCACTTAGTTTTTTCTTGGGTCTCATCTATCTCTTGCTGACGTCCATTCGTTTCTTCTTCTTCATTCTTTCTTAACTTACAATTTATTTACATTTGTTTTAAGTAGGCTCCACACCCAACGTGGGGCTCAAACTCATGACTGTGAGATGACAAATTGTGTGTTCTACTGACTGAGCCAACCAAGCACCCCTACATTCATTTCTTTTTCAGTCTTTTTATACATCTTTTATATGTAATGTCCAGGTTATTTTTGGCAAATATCATAATGCATCTATTCCACTAATCTTGAGCCAAAAGTTCTAGACCACGTAAAATGAATGTATTTGGTTGTTTTTTTTTTTAAGATTTTATTTATTTGACAGAGAAATAGAGCACATGAGCACAAAAGCAGGGGGAGTGGTAGAGGGAGAAAGAGAAGCAGGCTCCTGGCTGAGCCAGACTTGGGGCTCAATCCCAGGACCCTGGCATCATGACCTGAGCTGAAGGTAGACGCTTAACTGAGCCACCCAGGTGCCCTTGAATGTATTTATTTGGTTGCTACATGTTCATTCTTTTATTATTTATCTCTCCACTCTCTAATATTTCATTTTTCTTCTATTCTTTTGGATTATTTGAATATTTTGTAGTATCCTACTTTAATAAATTTTTTAGTATGTCTTCATATTTTTGAGAGGTTTCTCTAAGGATTACAATACATACACCTAATATTTTCCTGTGTACTAAACATTAATATATTACTACCTTAAATAAAACCTACAAATCTTAGAACCACATATGTCCTATTACCATCTCCCGTGTCATAAACTGTGAACTATGATTTTGCCATACATGCAAGCTAAAAGTAAGCTTGACACAGTTTTATGAATTCTGGCAGAAGACAGAATCATGCATCAGTGACAAAAGATTTTATTATTCATGATACAGAAGCACAAGTATCTTCACATTGATTTCATGAGGAGTCTACACTGTTCTTCAAGGCTCCCACCACATTCCAAGAGGGCAAAGAGAAGTGGTCTAAATAGATTCTGCTGCACATGTAATAGATTTGCATCAGGTGAGGAATCTCAAGTTTAGGAAACCTGAATATTTTGGCTTCTCCATATATTGACTTTTCCAATAGGCCCAAGGGACTAATCCAGGTACCACAGGATGTATTAGTGATTGGAGAGGCTTTGCGTTTGCTTCCAGTTTGGAACCTTAGGGCAATTCTATCATTCCAAACAATCCTGGCCAATGAGTTGAAGCTGACCTGTCTTACAGGGACTAGATTAGGGAATCTTAGTGACTTAAGCACCCCATTGAGTCAGCTTTCCCTGAAGCTTTGCTTCAGATGGGGGAGCAGGAAATAAAGGTTCCCAAAAAGGGACAGCTGCAACATTTTTAAGCAAAGATGAGATAACCCAGGGGCCAGGTTTTCTGCTTTCTTAAAAATACTAATGCCATCTGACAAACAAGGCTTGTCGGGCTCTTCTCCCAAAATGGGTAATCTATATGTTTTAAGAGGTTTCACACATTCCGACTTCTGTCTCAGAAGAAAACATTACTTGGACACTGTAAAAAACAAACTAAAAAAACCTGCTCACTGCTAAAGTTACCTCAGAACACCTATATTATGTGATAATTTTCATACATTTTACATCTAAATATATTGAAATCTCCCTTCAGATAACATTGTAATTTTATTTCCAAGAGTCAGGCACATATAAAAGGAATTAGTAGAAAAAAATTATCCTGTTAGTCCAGATATTTACCATTACTGTTGCTCAAACTTTATCCCTGAAGTACCAAGTTTCTCTTTGATATCATTATCTGAAGAATATTCGTTATTTCTTTTAGAGCATTTCCATGATGAAAAATATCTCTAGTTTTTCCTTAATCTGAGAAAAACTTTATCTTGAATTCTTTTTAAAGGATATTTTTGCTTGTTATGGAATTCTGGATTAATTTTTTACCTTTAGCACCTTAGAAATGTCCCGTCTTTTGGACTTTATAGTATCTGATAAGAAATAGAGTCATTCAAAATTACTGTTGGGACACCTGGGTAGCTCAGTGGTTGAGCATCTGCCTTCAGCTCAGGACGTGGTCCTGGAGTTCTGGGATCGAGTTCCGCATCGGGCTCCTGCAGGGAGCCTGCTTCTCCTTCTGCCTGTATCTCTGCTTCTGTGTCTCTCATGAATAAATAAATAAAATATTTTTTTAAAAAATTACTGTTATCCTATACGTAATACAGTGAATTTTTTTTTATCCTATACGTAATACAGTGAATTTTGGTAGGAACTTTCAAGATTTTTTCATCATTCACTTTCATCAGTTTGATTACATTGTGTACTGGTATGCATTTGGGTTCTCTTCAAGGTCACAAGTCTTCTTGAACATGTACATTTGTCTTTAATTGAATTTTAGAAATTCTTTCCCCGAATATTTTTTTCTGTGCCCATCTCTTTCTCCTATCCTTTTAGAACTCCAATTACACAAATGTTGAACCTTTTGAAACTGTCACATGGATCCTTGAAACCCTAATTTTTTTCAAAATGTTTTTCAAATTTGATAGTTTCTAATTTTTAGGTTCACTGATCATCTGTCACCTTAAATCTGCTATTGAACTCATTCACTATTTTTTTTATTTTTAAAATATTTTATTTATTTGACAGAGAGCACAAGTAGAGGGAGCAGCAGGCAGAGTGAGAGGAAGAAGCAGGCTCCCCACTGAGCAGGAAGCCCAACATGGGGCTCAATCCCAGGACCCTGGGATCATGACCTGAGCCAAAGGTAGACACCAACTAAAACACCCAGGCGCCCCACTCATTCACCTTTTATAATGAATTTTAAACATTGTATTTTTCAGTTTAATAAATTCTATCTGGTTCTTTTTAAGTTTTATTTTCTAGGCCAAAAAGTTCTTTTTAATTCATCTTGAAAGTACTGACATACCATGGATTATAGTACTAATGGCTGCTTTAAAATCTCTGTAATTCCAAAATCTGTAATATCCTGTGTCTGGCATCTATTCATTGTCACTTCTAAGTCATTATTTCCCTGGTTCTTTGTATTTTTGGATTGTGGGGCATTTTGCATATTATACTGTAAGAATCTGACCTCTTTAAAGTTCTCCTGGACAATATGTGTGAATGCCTTTTTAAAAAGGCAATCAATTCAGTTAGGATCAGACCACAACTTCTATTTCCCCTTTTATGAGATGTGCTTCCAATATCTAGTTTTCAGTCCTTACTATGATCATCTGGGTCTACCTCACATATGATTCTGAGTTTAGTCTGTAACATGGGTGGGGCTTCAAATTGTAAATTCTCAAAGCTATTTCTAGGTTTAATTTGGGCTATTATGTGAAGCTTCAGCTTCACAATGAAGATGAACTCAAACTGCCTCAGTTCCTATACAAAATAAGGAGATCCCTTTTTTGCTCTCTCATCTGTATTTTTTAAAAATATTTTATTTATTTATTCTTGAGAGAGAGAAAGAGAGAGAGAGAGGCAGGCAGAGACATAGGCTGAGAGAAGCAGACTCCCTGTGGGGATTCTGATGTGGGACTTGATCCCAGGATCCCGGGGTCACGCCCTGAGCAAAAGGCAGATGCTCAACCACTGAGCCACCCAGGTGCCCCAGCTCTCTCATCTCTAAAATTACCCAATTCTCCAGCTCCAAGGGGCATCTTTTTCTCACTCCAAAGTAGACTAGATACATGCTTTCCCTGGATATTAAGCCACATTTGTTGCAATGCAGATCTGCACAATTGGAGTAACCTTTGGGAAAAGCAACAAAATAAAGAGAATTGACAGGAATTCTAAGGACTCTTCTATTCACAGGGTACCCTTTTGCAAGTTGCTCCAATAAAGATGGCTTTTCCTCCTGCAGACTTCAGTGCCTCAGCCATCACCATGATGCACTTCCGAAACTCTGTTCGTAGGGAAAATCCGGGAGGAGGAGGCCAGAAGGGAGAGATAGAGATGTGGATGGAGAATAAATGTGAATAAGAATTTTTCCTGTATGCCTCAGCTTACAAGTGCCCAATAGCCAATCAACTGACCAGAAAGATAAGGATTCTCTGAGATTTTCTATTTCTGCTCATTTACAGTTCTATACTAGTGATGCCTTCAGACCAAAAACAGAATTAATTTATACATTTTTCCTAGGTTATCCAATTTGTTAGCATATAATTGTCATAGTAGCCACTTACGGTCCTTTGTACTTTTGTGGTATCAGTTGTAATGTCTCTTTTGTTTATTAACGAGTCCTTTCTTTTTTCTTGGTTAGAATATCTAGTATGCCAATTTTCTCTTTTTTAAAAAAGCTTAGTTTTATTTTTTTCTGTTGTCTTTGTAGTCTCTATTTTATTTATATCTGCTCTTTATTACATTCTTCCTTCTTTGAACTCATTAGTTTGTTCTTTGTCTAATTTCTTAAGGTGTAGAGTTAGGTTGAGATCTTTTTTATTAATGTAGGAATTTATTGTTATAATCTTCTCTTGGAGCTGCATCCTATAATTTTTGGCATGTTTTGTTTTCATTTGTCTCAAAATATTATTTCCTTTGAATGTTTAGGCTAATATTTTTCATAAAAAATTGGAAGTTTTGGGACGCCTGGGTGGCCCAGCAGTTGAGCGTCTGCCTTCGGCCCAGGGCGTGATCCCAGGGTCCCAGAATCGAGTCCCATATTGGGCTCCCTGCATGGAGCTTGTTTCTCCCTCTGCCTGTGTCTCTGCCTCTCTCTCTGTGTGTGTGACTATCATAAATAAATAAAAAAAATAAAAAAAAACAAATCCAAGGTCATGAAGATTTATTCCTGTTTTCTACTAAAAGTTATAGAGATTCAACTCTTTATTTGGGATGCTGATGCATTGTGAGTTAATTTTGAAGGTGTAGGGCAGCCCTGGTGGCGCAGCGGTTTAGTGCTGCCTGCAGCCTGGGGTGTGACCCTGGAGACCTGGGATCGAGTCCCATGTCGGGCTCCCTGCGTGGAGCCTGCTTCTCCCTCTGCCTGTGTCTCTGCCTCTCTCTCTCTCTGTATCTCTCATGAATAAATAAATAAAATCTTTTAAAAAAAATTTGAAGGTGTAAGGTAAGGGTCCAACTTCATTTCTTTGTATGTTGACATCAGCTTGTCCAAACACTGATCATGTCCTAAGCCCAAGGCAGACGCTTAACCGCTGGCCACCCAGGCATCCCTTTAAAAAAAGATTTATAAGAAACTGACAAGTTGCTTTTACAAAGTGCCTGTTCCATTTGATAAGCAATGCATACAACTTCCATTTATTCTGAATCTTTAACAGCACTTGGAAATGTTTTTTTCTTAGCCATTATAGATGTTTAGTGATAGCACAGTGAATTTTAATTGTTTCCTTAATGACAAATGAGTACTAAGTATTTTTCTATTGCTTATATACCTTTAATAAATGTATTTCTATTTTTGTACATTTGCTTTATTGTGACATAATTCATATACCATAAAATTAACCCTTTTCACTACCCACTATCACTCCTGCTAGTCTCTGACAACTACCTTTTATGTGTTATCTGTCACATACTAAATGGCATTTTGTGCCTGGCTTCTGTCACTTGCATATTTTCAAATTCATCTATATTGTACCAAATATTTTTTATTATAATTTCTCTTTGACAGTCTCTTCAAACATAAAAGTTATTGATTTTGATGAATTTTATGTATTTTGTCTTTGGCTAACTGTGTTCTATATGTCATATCAGATCCAAGGTCATGAAGATGTACAACTGTTTTAAAAGTTTGGTAATTTCAGCTCTTAAATTTAGGTATTTGATTCATGCTGTCATCATTTTACAGTGTTAAGTCTCTGGACCAACTTCATTCATTTGGAATGGGGATATCCTCTTGTCTCAACATTATTTGTTGAAAGATTATTGTTCTCTACTGCATGGTCTTGATACCCTTGTCAGAAATCAATTAATCATATATATGCAAGTATATTCATGAACTTTCAATTCCATACTTCCATATGCCTATGTAACCTATATGTCTATCCTTACAATATTACTATGTTTAATTACTGGATTTTTGTACTAAATATTAAAATAAAGAGGTTCTCTATTGTAGTCCTTTTTCAAGATTGAAAAAGGGACGCCTGGGTGTAGTCCTTTTTCAAGATTTTGTCAGGGACGCCTGGGTGGCTCAGTGGTTGAGCATCTGCCTTCGGCTCAGGGTGTGATCCCAGAGTTCTGGGATTGAGTCCCACATCAGGCTCCCCGTGGGGAGCCTGCTTCTCCCTCTGCCTATGTCTCTTCGTCCCTGTGCTTCTCATGAATAAATAAAATCTTTTTTAAAAAAAAGATTGCTTTTTGTTTATTCTGTATCCATAGTTCCATGTGAATTTTAGAATCAGCTTGCCAATTTCTAGAAAAATGCCAGTTGGAACAGTGACATAAGACTGCACTAAATATCTCGATCAATTTGGAGAATATTGCCAATTGTATTCATTTCCTAGAGATGCCTAACAAACTACCAACTGGAAAGCTTAAAACAAGAAAAATTGGTTCTTCCACAGTTCTGGAGACTAGAAGTCTAAAATGAAGTTGTCAGCTTAAAGAAAATGAAATTAATTCTGTCACAGTTCTGGAGGACAGAAGTCTGAAATCAAAATATTCATAGCCATGCTTCTTTGGAAGGCTTTAGGGGAGAAAATATTCTGCATTTCTCTAAGCTTCTGATGTAGCTAGCAATCCTTAGTGTTCTTGATCTTGTAGAAACATTACTCCAGTTTCTGCCTTTGTAATCACATGCCATTTCCCCTGAGTATCTGTCTCTGAGTTTCCTCTCCTCTTCTGATAGGTACAGCAGTCACACTGGATTAAAGCCCCAACCTACTCCAAAATGACCTCGTATTAACTTAATGACATCTGCAAAGACCCTATTTCCAACTAAGGTCAAATTCATAGGAAACAGAAGTTACAAAATTAATACATCTTTTAGGGGTACATAATTCAATCCATGACACCACCTTAACATTAGTAATTCTTCCAATTCATGAACAAGATGTCTGTCAATTTACTTCTCAAATTTCTTGTAATGTGGTTTTCCTGGTTTTCAGTGTAGAAGTCTTACTTCTTTTGTTCAATTTATACCTAAGTATTTTATTCTTTTGGATACTATCATAAATGGAATTTTCTTAGTTTCATTTTCAGATTGTTCACTACTATATAGAGAAATACAACTTACTTTCCTATATTCTGTAATCTAAAATCATTAGATCCAATTTTATGTTGTTACCTAAGACTTTCTACATACAAGGCCATTTCATCTGTGAATATAGTTTTTCTCCTTCCTTTCCAATCTAGATGCAATTTGTTTTTCTGCCATAAATAACCTGAATGAAACTTCTAGTGTAATGTCAAAAAGAAGTAGTGAGAGCAGATATTCATGTCTTGTTCCTGATCTCAAGGGGAAAGTACTCAGTCATTTAACATTGTTTCTTAGTTGCAGGTTATTTCTAAATATCTATTGTTCAGTGGAGACTTACTTTCTATTCATAGTTTGTGAAATGTTTTTTAACACAAACAGGACGTGGATTTTGCCAAGTGATTTCTATGCATCTATTGCACTGATATGCATTTTAAAAAGTGGGCTTCTGCAGTGCCTGGGTGGCTCAGTCAGTTAAGTCTGCGACTCTTGGTTTCAGCTCAGGTCATGATCTCAGGTCTTGAGTCTGAGTCCAGCTCCACATTTAGCAGGAAGCCTGCTTGAGCTTCTTTCCATCTGCCCTTCCCCCCACTGGTGTTCTCTCGCTCTAAAATAAATACGTCATTTTAAAAATAATAAATAAGTGGGCTGCTGCTTCTAATGTTGTTGAGTTTTAGAAGTGTTTCATATATTCTAGATAGATGTTGTTTATCAGATAAATGAGTTGCAAACCTACACTCCTACTGGCTTTTTTCCATTTTCTTAGCACTTTTCCTTGAGAAAAAAGTTTTCATTTTGATAAAGTCAAATTTAACTATTTTTCTTGTTTCTGGATAATACTTTTGGTGTCCTACTGAAGAATTCATTGCCTAACCCATGGAAAGATCTTTCTGTTCTATTGCAAAAGATTACAGATTTATTTACTTTTACATTTAGTATATGATCAACAGTTAATTTTTTACAATGTGCGTTAATTTTTTCTAGGTGAATTTTGTCAAGGTTGACTTTCTAATGTATAGATAGCCAGTCAATACCAGAACCATTTGTTGCAATGAAAACTATTTCATTAAATGAACTTCAAACCCTCTGTAAAATATCTATGAACCATATTTGTGTAGGTCAACTTGTGAACTCTTTTCTGTTCCATTAATTGATGGCTCTATCCTTAGACAAAAACCACACTGATGTCATGACATAGATTTGTATACTAAAATTTAAAATGAATAGTGGGGATGCCTGGGTCGCTCAGTGGTTGAGTGTCTGCCTTCAGCTCAGGGGATCATCCTAGAGTCATGGGATGGAGCCCTGCATTGGGCTCCTTGCCCATCCCACTATTTGGGTCTACTTCTGGCTTTCTATTCTATTAAATTAGTGTTTTGTCTATTTTTTATATAATACCAGAGTATCTTGATTACTGGAGTTTTAAAGTAAGGCTTGGGCAGCCCGGGTGGCTCAGTCGTTTAGTACCGCCTTCAGCCCAGGGTGTGATCCTGGAGACCTGGGATTGAGTCCCACATCGAGCTCCCTGTATGGAGCCTGCTTCTCCCTCTGCCTGTGTCTCTGCCTCTCTCTCTCTGTGTGTGTCTTTCATGAATAAATAAATAAAATTTAAAAAAATAAAGTCTTGATCGTATTATTCGTACAAGTTTGTCCTTCTCCTAGAGTAACGTGTTGAGAATGTAGGGTCTCTTGTCCCTCCGTATAAAATTTAGAAGCAATTTGTTGATACACAACAATAAGCTCCTCGGATTTTGATTAGGATATATTCAGCCTATCAATCATGTAGCAAATAGCAGACACCTTGAAGATACTGAGCCTTGTTTCTGTCATAACTTAAAATTTTTCCTCAAATAGATCTGATATATATATAATTAAATATATACTTAAGTATTTCATTTTGGGAGGTGTCTAAGTAAATGGTACTGTGTTTTAAATTTCAAATTCTATTTGTTTAGTGCTGGTATATAGAAAAGCAATTGACAAAAACTTTGTATCCTGCAACTATGCTAAAATTGTTTTAGTTCCAGTGAGTGTGTGTGTGTGTGTGTGAATTTGGATTTTCTACACAACATGTTATCTACACGTAAGCAGATAGTTACATTTCTTCCTTCTCAATCTGTATTCCTTTAATTTCTATGTTTTGTCTTATTGCATTAGCTAGAATTTCCAGTAAAATGTTGAAAAGAAGTGGTGAGGGGAGGGGCAAGATGGCGGAAGAGTAGGGTCCCCAAATCACCTGTCCCCACCAAATTACCTAGATAACCTTCAAATCATCCTGAAAATCTACGAATTCGGCCTGAGGTTTAAAGAGAGAACAGCTGGAACGCTACAGTGAGAAGAGTTCGCACTTCTATCTAGGTAGGAAGACGGGGGAAAAAAGAAATAAAGAAACAAAAGGCATCCAAGGGGGAGGGGCCCCGCAAGGAGCCGGGCTGAGGCCGGGGCGAGTGCCCCCAGGACAGGAGAGCCGCGTCCCGGAGAAACAGGAGCTGCACCAACCTTCCACGGCGGAAAGGAGCCCGGAGGGAGTTAGAGCAAGACCCCAGGAGGGCAGGGATGCTCTCAGGCTCTCTGGGACACTAACAGACACCTGCGGCGCCCACAGGAGAGTGCACCGAGCTCCCTAAGGGCTGCAGCGCGCACGACTGGACCTGGGAGCAGCTCGGAGGAGCGGCTCGGCTGGCAGCTCTGCGCGGAGGGGGCTGCGCGGCCCCGGGAGCAGCTCGGCGGTGGCGGCTCCGGCAGAGGAAGAGGCTCCGTGCGGAGGGGGCTGCACGGCTCCAGGAGCACCTCGGAGGGGCTCGGGCGGCGGCTCCGCGGGGCTCGGGCGGCGGCTCCGCGGAGAGGCGGCTGCGCGACCGGGAGCGCGAATCCAACAGCGCAGGCCCCGGACCAATGGGCGTCCGGACACGCCCCAGGATCCGGCCTCCCCCCCCACCCGGGGACAGGCAGAGGCCGGGAGGGCCCAGAACAGCAAGGACGCTCCTGCCCGGAGCTGAGCAGATAAGCGGACCCGCCCCCAGAACCTCCAGGCCCCTGCAGACGGAGAGCTCACTAGTTACTGTGGGAGCTGAATCCAGGTTTCCAGAGATGGCCACGGCCACTGTGGCTGTTCCTCCTGGGGCCTCAAGGGGAAAACAACCCCGACTGAGCCCTGCACCAGGCTGAGGGCAGAGCATCTCCCCCAAGTGCTAACACCTGAAAAGCAGCACAACAGGCCCCTCCCCCAGAAGACCAGCTAGAAGGACAAGTTCCAGGGCAAGTCAAGAGACTTAAAAGTATACAGAATCAGAAGACATTCCCCTGTGTTTTTCTTGTTGTTGTTTTTTGTAGTTGTTCTTGTTTTGATTTCTGATTGCTTCTCCAACCTTTTTTCCCTTTCTTTCTTTTTCTTTCACTTTTTCTTCTTTTTTCTTTTCTTCTTCTTTTTTTCTTTTTCCTTTTTCCCCTTTCTTTCCAAACATTCTCTTTTTCTCCTTTTCCCAATACAACTTGTTTTTGGCCACTCTGCACTAAGCAAAATGACTAGAAGGAAAACCTCACCTCAAAACAAAGAATCAGAAAAAGTCCTCTCTCCCACAGAGTTACAAAATCTGGATTACAATTCAATGTCAGAAAGCCAATTCAGAAGCACTATTATACAGCTACTGGTGTCTCTAGAAAAAAGCATAAAGGACTCGAGACTTCATGACTGCAGAATTTAGATCCAATCAGGCAGAAATTAAAAATCAATCGAATGAGATGCAATCCAAACTAGAAGTCCTAACGATGAGGGTTAACGAGGTGGAAGAACGAGTGAGTGACACAGAAGACAAGTTGATGGCAAAGAGGGAAACTGAGGAAAAAAGAGACAGACAATTAAAAGACCATGAAGACAGATTAAGGGAAATAAACGACAGCCTGAGGAAGAAAAACCTACGTTTAATTGGGGTTCCTGAGGGTGTCGAAAGGGACAGAGGGCAAGAATATGTATTTGAACAAATCATAGCTGAAAACTTTCCTAATCTGGGAAGGGAAACAGACATTCAGATCCAGGAAATAGAGAGATTCCCCCCCCCCAAAATCAATAAAAAACGTTCAACACCACGACAGTTAATAGTGAAGCTTGCAAATTCCAGAGATAAAGAGAAGATCCTTAAAGCAGCAAGAGACAAGAAATCCCTGACTTTTATGGGGAGAAATATAAGACTAACAGCAGACCTCTCCACAGACACCAGGCAGGCTAGAAAAGGCTGGCAGGATATATTCAGGGTCCCTATTGAGAAGAACATGCAGCCAAGAATACTTTATCCAGCAAGGCTCTCATTCAAAATGGAAGGAGAGATAAAGAGCTTCCAAGACAGGCAGGAACTGAAAGAATATGTGACCTCCAAACCAGCTCTGCAAGAAATTTTAAGGGGGACTCTTAAAATTCCCCTTTAAGAAGTTCAGCGGAACAATCCACAAAAACAAGGACTGAACAGATATCATGATGACACTAAACTCATATCTGTCAATAGTAACTCTGAATGTGAACGGGCTTAATGACCCCATCAAAAGGCGCAGGGTTTCAGACTGGATAAAAAAGCAGGACCCATCTATTTGCTGTCTACAAGAGACTCATTTTAGACAGAAGGACACCTACAACCTGAAAATAAAGGTTGGAGAACCATTTACCATTCAAATGGTCCTCAAAAGAAAGCAGGGGTAGCCATCCTTATATCAGATAAACTAAAATTTACCCTGAAGACTGTAGTGAGAGATGAAGAGGGACACTATCTCATACTTAAAAGATCTATCCAACAAGAGGACTTAACAATCCTCAATATATATGCCCCAAATCTGGGAGCTCCCAAATATTTAAACCAATTAATAACCAAGTGAAGAAATACTTAGATAATAATACACTTATACTTGGTGACTTCAATCTAGCTCTTTCTACCCTCGATAGGTCTTCTAAGCACAACATCTCCAAAGAAACGAGAGCTTTAAATCATACACTGGACCAGATGGATTTCACAGATATCTACAGAACTTTACATCCAAACTCAACTGAATACACATTCTTCTCAAGTGCACATGGAACTTTCTCCAGAATAGACCACATACTGGGTCCCAAACCGGGTCTGAACAGATACCAAAAGATTGGGATCGTCCCCTGCATATTCTCAGACCATAACGCCTTGAAATTAGAACTCAATCACAACAAGAAGTTTGGATGGACCTCAAACACGTGGAGGTTAAGGACCATCCTGCTAAAAGATGAAAGGGTCAACCAGGAAATTAAGAAAGAATTAAAAAGATTCATGGAAACTAATGAGAATGAAGATACAACCTTTCAAAATCTTTGGTATGCAGCAAAAGCAGTCCTGAGGGGGAAATACATCACAATACAAACATCCATTTAAAAACTGGAAAGAACTCAAATACAAAAGCTAACCTTACACATAAAGGAGCTAGAGAAAAAACAGCAGATAGATCCTACACCCAACAGAAGAAGAGAGTTAATTAAAATTCGAGCAGAACTCAACGAAATTGAGACCAGAAGAACTGTGGAACAGATCAACAGAACCAGGAGTTGGTTCTTTGAAAGAATTAGTAAGATAGATAAACCATTAGCCAGCCTTATTAAAAAGAAGAGAGAGAAGACTCAAATTAATAAAATCATGAATGAGAAAGGAAAGATCACTACCAACACCAAGGAAATACAAACGATTTTAAAAACATATTATGAACAGCTCTACGCCAATAAATTAGGCAATCTAGAAGAAATGGATGCATTCCTGGAAAGCCACAAACTACCAAAACTGGAACAGGAATTAATAGAAAACCTGAACAGGCCAGTAACCAGGGAGGAAATTGAAGCAGTCATCCAAAACCTCCCAAGACACAAGACTCCAGGGCCAGATGGCTTCCCAGGGGAATTCTATCAAACGTTTAAAGAAGAAACCATACCTATTCTACTAAAGGTGTTTGGAAAGATAGAAAGAGATGGAGTACTTCCAAATTCCTTATATGTGGCCAGCATCACCTTAATTCCAAAACCAGACAAAGACCCCACCAAAAAGGAGAATTACAGACCAATATCCCTGATGAACATGGATGCAAAAATTCTCAACAAGATACTAGCCAATAGGATCCAACAACACATTAAGAAAATTATTCACCATGACCAAGTAGGATTTATCCCCGGGACACAAGGCTGGTTCAACACTCCTAAAACAATCAATGTGATTCATCATATCAGCAAGAGAAAAACCAAGAACCATATGATCCTCTCATTAGATTCAGAGAAACCATTTGAGAAAATACAGCATCCATTCCTGATCAAACTCTTCATAGTGTAGGGATAGAGGGAACTTTCCTCGACATCTTAAAAGCCATCTACGAAAAGCCCACAGCAAATATCATTCTCAATGGGGAAGCACTGGGAGCCTTTCCCCTAAGATCAGGAACAAGACAGGGATGTCCACTCTCACCACTGCTATTCAACATCGTATTGGAAGTCCTAGCCTCAGCAATCAGACAACAAAAAGACATTAAAGGCATTCAAATTGGCAAAGAAGAAGTCAAACTCTCCCTCTTCGCTGACGACATGATAGTCTACATAGAAAACCCAAAAGCCTCCAACCCAAGATTGCTAGAACTCACAGCAGTTTGGTAGCGTGGCAGGATACAAAATCAATGCCCAGAAATCAATGGCATTTCTCTACACTAACAATGAGACTGAAAGAGAAATGAAGGAGTCAATACCATTTACATTTGCACCCAAAAGTATAAGATACCTAGGAATAAACCTAACCAAAGAGGTAAAGGATCTATACCCTAAAAGCTAAAGAACAGTAATGAGAGAATCATATGGTTCTTGGGTTTTCTCTTGCTGATATGATGAATCACATTGATTGTTTTAGGAGTGTTGAACCAGCCTTGTGTCCCGGGGATAAATCCTACTTGGTCATGGTGAATAATTTTCTTAATGTGTTGTTGGATCCTATTGGCTAGTATCTTGTTGAGAATTTTTGCATCCATGTTCATCAGGGATATTGGTCTGTAATTCTCCTTTTTGGTGGGGTCTTTGTCTGGTTTTGGAATTAAGGTGATGCTGGCCTCATAGAAGGAATTTGGAAGTACTCCATCTCTTTCTATCTTTCCGAACAGCTTTAGTAGAATAGGTATGATTTCTTCTTTAAACGTTTGATAGAATTCCCCTGGGAAGCCATCTGGCCCTGGAGTCTTGTGTCTTGGGAGGTTTTGGATGACTGCTTCAATTTCCTCCCTGGTTACTGGCCTGTTCAGGTTTTCTATTTCTTCCTGTTCCAGTTTTGGTAGTTTGTGGCTTTCCAGGAATGCGTCCATTTCTTCTAGATTGCCTGATTTATTGGCGTATAGCTGTTCATAATATGTTTTTAAAATCGTTTGTATTTCCTTGGTGCTGGTAGTGATCTCTCCTTTCTCATTCATAATTTTATTAATTAGAGTCTTCTCTCGCTTCTTTTTAATAAGATTGGCTAATGGTTTATCTATCTTATTAATTCTTTCAAAGAACCAACTCCTGGTTCTGTTGATCTGTTCCACAGTTCTTCTGGTCTCAATTTCGTTGAGTTCTGCTCGAATTTTAATTAACTCTCTTCTTCTGTTGGGTGTAGGATCTATCTGCTGTTTTTTCTCTAGCTCCTTTATGTGTAAGGTTAGCTTTTGTATTTGAGTTCTTTCCAGTTTTTGAATGGATGTTTGTATTGTGATGTATTTCCCCCTCAGGACTGCTTTTGCTGCATCCCAAAGATTTTGAAGGGTTGTATCTTCATTCTCATTAGTTTCCATGAATCTTTTTAATTCTTCCTTAATTTCCTGGTTGACCCTTTCATCTTTTGCAGGATGGTCCTTAACCTTGTTAACCTCCTTAACCTCCTTAAGGTCCTTAACTTGTTTGAGGTCCTTCCAAACTTCTTGTTGTGATTGAGTTCTAATTTCAAGTCGTTATGGTCTGAGAATATGCAGGGGACGATCCCAATCTTTTGGTATCTGTTCAGATCCGGTTTGTGACCCAGTATGTGGTCTATTCTGGAGAAAGTTCCATGTGCACTTGAGAAGAATGTGTATTCAGTTGAGTTTGGATGTAAAGTTCTGTAGATATCTGTGAAATCCATCTGGTCCAGTGTATGATTTAAAGCTCTCGTTTCTTTGGAGATGTTGTGCTTAGAAGACCTATCGAGGGTAGAAAGAGCTAGATTGAAGTCACCAAGTATAAGTGTATTATTATCTAAGTATTTCTTCACTTGGTTATTAATTGGTTTAAATATTTGGGAGCTCCCAGATTTGGGGCATATATATTGAGGATTGTTAAGTCCTCTTGTTGGATAGATCTTTTAAGTATGAGATAGTGTCCCTCTTCATCTCTCACTACAGTCTTCAGGGTAAATTTTAGTTTATCTGATATAAGGATGGCTACCCCTGCTTTCTTTTGAGGACCATTTGAATGGTAAATGGTTCTCCAACCTTTATTTTCAGGTTGTAGGTGTCCTTCTGTCTAAAATGAGTCTCTTGTAGACAGCAAATAGATGGGTCCTGCTTTTTTATCCAGTCTGAAACCCTGCGCCTTTTGATGGGGTCATTAAGCCCGTTCACATTCAGAGTTACTATTGACAGATATGAGTTTAGTGTCATCATGATATCTGTTCAGTCCTTGTTTTTGTGGATTGTTCCGCTGAACTTCTTAAAGGGGAATTTTAAGAGTCCCCCTTAAAATTTCTTGCAGAGCTGGTTTGGAGGTCACATATTCTTTCAGTTCCTGCCTGTCTTGGAAGCTCTTTATCTCTCCTTCCATTTTGAATGAGAGCCTTGCTGGATAAAGTATTCTTGGCTGCATGTTCTTCTCAATAGGGACCCTGAATATATCCTGCCAGCCTTTTCTAGCCTGCCTGGTGTCTGTGGAGAGGTCTGCTGTTAGTCTTATATTTCTCCCCATAAAAGTCAGGGATTTCTTGTCTCTTGCTGCTTTAAGGATCTTCTCTTTATCTCTGGAATTTGCAAGCTTCACTATTAACTGTCGTGGTGTTGAACGTTTTTTATTGATTTTGGGGGGGGGGAATCTCTCTATTTCCTGGATCTGAATGTCTGTTTCCCTTCCCAGATTAGGAAAGTTTTCAGCTATGATTTGTTCAAATACATATTCTTGCCCTCTGTCCCTTTCGACACCCTCAGGAACCCCAATTAAACGTAGGTTTTTCTTCCTCAGGCTGTCGTTTATTTCCCTTAATCTGTCTTCATGGTCTTTTAATTGTCTGTCTCTTTTTTCCTCAGTTTCCCTCTTTGCCATCAACTTGTCTTCTGTGTCACTCACTCGTTCTTCCACCTCGTTAACCCTCATCGTTAGGACTTCTAGTTTGGATTGCATCTCATTCGATTGATTTTTAATTTCTGCCTGATTGGATCTAAATTCTGCAGTCATGAAGTCTCGAGTCCTTTATGCTTTTTTCTAGAGACACCAGTAGCTGTATAATAGTGCTTCTGAATTGGCTTTCTGACATTGAATTGTAATCCAGATTTTGTAACTCTGTGGGAGAGAGGACTTTTTCTGATTCTTTGTTTTGAGGTGAGGTTTTCCTTCTAGTCATTTTGCTTAGTGCAGAGTGGCCAAAAACAAGTTGTATTGGAAAAAGGAGAAAAAGAGAGGAGAAAGAAGGAAAGAAAAGAGAAAAAAAAAGAAGAAAGGAAGAAAAAAAGGAAAAAATAAGAAAAAGAGAAAGAAAAAGAAAGAAAGGGGGAAAAAGGGGGTGGGGGAAGCAATCAGAAATAAAAAAAAAAACCCATGGGGGAGTATCTTCTGTTTCCGTATACTCTAAGTCCCTTGACTTCCCCTGGAACTTGTCCTTCTAGCTGGTCTTCTGGGGTAGGGGTCTGTTGTGCTGCTTTTCAGGTGTTAGCACTTGGGGGAGATGCTCTGTACCCTGCCTGGTGCAGGGCTCAGTGGTGGTTGTTTACCCTGTGAGGCCCCAGGAGGAACAATCTCACTGGCTGCGGCAGCTCTGGAAACCTGGATTCAGCTCCCACAGTAACTACGGAGCTCTCTGCCTGCAGGGGCCTGGAGGCTCCGGGGGCGGGGCTGCTGATCTGCTCAGGTCGGGGCAGGAGCGTCCTTGCTGTCCTGGGCCCTGCCGGCCTCTGCCTGTCCCGGGAGGAGGCAGGATCCTTGGCTGTGTCCAGGCGCCCTGTGCTCCCGGCCTGTGCTGTTGGATTCGAGCTCCCGGCGGTGCAGCCGCCTCTCCGCGGAGCCGCCGTCCGAGCCTCTCCGAGTTGCTCCCAGCCGCGGAGCCCCCTCCGCGCGGAGCCTCTTCCTCTGCCGGAGCCGCCGCCACGGAGCTGCTCCCGGGGCCGCGCCGCCCCCTTTGTGGAGCCGCCAGCCGAGCCCCTTGGAGCTGCTCCCGGGTCAATGTGTGCGCTGCAGCCCTTAGGGAGCTGGGCGCACTCTCCCTGGGGCACAGGTGTCTGTTACTCTCCCAGGGAGCCTGAGGCCATCCCCGCCCTCCTGAGGTCCTGCTCTAACTCCCTGCGGCTGCCTTTCCGCCCGGTAAGATTAGTGCAGCTCCTGCTTCTCCGGGACGGAGCTCTCCTGCCCTGGGGACACTCGCCCCGGCCTTAGCCAGGCTCCTCGCGGGGCCCCTCCCCCTTGGGTGCCTTTTGTTTCTTTTTCCCCCGTCTTCCTACCTTGATAGAAGCACGAACTCTTCTCACTGTAGCCTTTCAGCTGTTCTCTCTTTAAACCTCAGGCCGAATTCGTAGATTTTCAGGATGATTTGAAGCTTATCTAGGTAATTTGGTGGGGACAGGTGATTTGGAGACCCTACTCTTCCTCCGTCTTGCCCCTTCTCGAATACTAAGCCTTTATTGGCTATGTCATTTGCAGATATCTTCTTCCATTCTGTAGGTTGCCTTTTGGTTTTTTCATTGTTTCCTTTGCTGTTGAGAACTTTTTATTTCAGTGTAGTCCCAATATCTAATTTTTGCTTTTGTTTCTCTTGCCTCAGAAGGCTTATGTAGAAAGGAGTTGGTACAACTGATGTATCAAAGAAGTTACTGTCTGTGTTCTCTTCTAGAACTTTTATGGTTGCAGATCTCACATTTAGGTCTTTAATCCATTTTGAATGTATTTTTTATGTGGTGTAAGTAAGTGGTCCAGTTTCATTCTTTTGTATGTTGCTGTCCAGTTTTCCCAATACCATTTGTTGAAAAGGCTGTCTTTTTCCTATTGGATATTCTTTCTTGATTTGTCAAAGATTAATTGACGATATAATTGTGGGTTTATTTCTGGATTTGCTGTTCTTTTTCTAGCTCCTTTAGGTGTAGGGTTAGATTTTTTTTTCTTCTTGAAATAGGCCTGTATTGTTATAATCTTCCCTCTTATAACCTCATGCTGTGTGTCCCATAGGTTTTGGATCACTGTTTTTATTTTAATTTATTTCTATATATTTTTAATTTCTTCTTCGATTTCCTGGTTGGCCCATTCATTGTTTAGTAGTATGTTATTTAACCTCTATGTATTGTGATGTTTCCAGATTTTTTTTCTTGTGGTTGACTTCTAGTATCATAGCATTGTGGTCAGAAGATATGCATGGTATGGTTTTGACCTCCTTGAATTTGTTGAATTTTTTTTAATGAATTATTATGGCATCTGTTCCGGAAAATGTCCCATGTACACTTGAAAAGAATGTGTATTCTGCTGTTTAAGATGGAATGTTCTGCATATATCTTTTAAATCTGTTTGTTCCTGCATGTCATTCAAAGCCATTGTTTTCTTGTTGATATTGTTTAGATGATCTGTCCATTAATATAAGTGAAGTGTTAAACTCCCCTATCATTATAGTATTATATATTATTTCTGTTATGTTTGTTATTAACTGCATTACATGTTTGGGTGCTCCTATGTTGGGTGCATAAGTGTTTATAATTGTTATATCTTATTGTTCTATTTTCACTTTTACGCTTATTTAGTATTTTTCTTTTTCTCTTGTGACAGGCTTTGTTTTAAAGTCTGTTTTGTCCAATATAAGTATTGCTACTCTGGCTTTCTTTGACATCCACTTGCATGATAGATGCTTCTCCATCCTCTCACTTTCAGTCCACAGGTGTCTTTAGGTTTAAATGAGTCTCTTGGTCTCTTCTAGGCAGCATATAAATGGGTTTTTGTTTTTTTATCCATTCTGTAACCCTGTGTCTTTTGAGTGGAGACTTTAGCCCACTTGCAGTCAGTATAATTATTGATAAATATTTATTGCCACTGTATTACTTGTTCCGTGGTTTCTGAAGATTTTCTTTGATCTTTTTTTTCTTTCATGTTTTGCTGATTTACTTTAGTGGTATATTTGGATATCCTTTTCTTTATTCTTTGCCTGTATATTAGTGGGTTTAGACATATCATTACCAGTAGGTTTATATATAACCTCTTCACTAATTGCAGTCTATATTAAGTTTACGGTCATTTTTTTTAAGTTTATGGTCATTTAAATATGAACCTATTCTTTACTCCTCTGCTCCCCATGTTTCTAGGTGTTTGTTATTTTCATATCCCCCCCTTTTTTGGTTAGTTTCTTGACTGATTTTTTACAGAAATACTTATTTTTACTGCTTTAGTATTTCTTACTTTTTTATTTATTTGAGAGAGAGACAGCATGAGCTGAGGGAGAAGCAGATGAAGAGAGAGAAGTAGACTCCTAATGGAGCCCAACGCAGGGCTCCATCCCATGATCCTGGAATCATGGCTTGAGCCAAAGGCAGATGCTTAAGCAACTGAGCCACCCAAATGCCCTTACGATTTTTACTTTGTACTGCCATTTTCTGTCTTTCTTTTCCATCAAAGAGTTTCACTTAATATTTCTTGCAGGACTGGTTCATTGGTCATGAACTTCTTTAATTTTTGTTTGTCTAGGAAACGGTTTCCTAGAAAACCTTGCTGGAAGGAGTGTTCTTGGCTGAAGATTTTTCTCATTCACCATTGTGAATAATTATACCACTCTGTTCTGGTTTGAAAGTTTCTGTTGAGGGATGCCTGGGTGGCTCAGCAGTTGAGTGCATCTGCCTTCAGCTCAGCTCGTGATCCTGGAGTTCCAGGATCGAGTCCCACATTGGGCTCCCTGCATGGAGCCTGCTTCTCCCTCTGCCTGTGTCTCTGCCTCTCTCTGTGTCTCTCATGAATAATTAAATAAAAATCTTTTAAAAAATTTTCTGTTGAAAATCTATCTGTATGGATTTTCCCTTGTAAGTTAATGACTTCTTTTGTCTTGATGCTTTAAAAATTTTTTGTCTCTATATTTTGCAAATTTAATTATGTTTTGTTACATATATATGTCTTGGTGTAGGTCTACTTTTGTTGATTTTGATGGGTGTTCTCTGCCTCCTGAATCTGGATATCTGTTTCCTTCCAGATAACGGAAATTTTCAGCTATAATTTCTTATTATCTGCCCCTTTTTGTCTCTCTTCCTTTTGTAGGACTCTTATAATATGAAAGCTCTTATATTTGATGGAGTCACTGAGTTTCCTAAGTTCTCATTTGGCATAATTATTTTCTTTCCCTTTTGTTCAGCTTGATTACTTTGCATTTCTCTGTTTTCTAGGGAAAGATTCATTCCTTTGTTTCTTTGATTCTGCTATTCATTCTACAAGTATGTTTCTCATTTCATATAAAGCCCTTTATCTCTGCTATGTTATTCCTTATCTCTGTGTTAAGGGTCTCATTCATGTTTTCTACTCCTCAAGTCCAGTGACTATCCTCGTGATCATTGCTTTAAGTTGTCTGTCATTTTCCTTCTGTTTTGCTTAGATCTCTGGTTGTGGTCTTGTCCTGTTCTTTCCTTTCGGATAAATTTCTCTGTCTCCTCATTTTGCCTGCTTTTCTGTATCTGTTTCTCTGTGTTAAGAAAGTCAGCGGCCAGCCCAGGTGGCTCAGCGGTTTAGCGTCTGCCTTCAGCCTGGGGGTGATTCTGGAGTCCCAGGATTGAGTCCCACGTCACTTCCTGCATGGAGCCTGCTCCTCCCTCTGCCTGTGTCTCTGCCTCTCTCTCTCTCATAAATAAATAAAATCTTTTTTAAAAAGTCAGCTGTGTCTTTTATATTTGAAAGTAGTGACTTTACAAAAAAGAGGTCCTAGAGTGCCCTGTGTTCCCTGTTCCCCAGAATCTGGCACTTTAGGAGAGTATCCTGCATGTGTTTACGCCCTAATGTTGTGTCTGAGTCACTTTTCCTTTCAGTACAGTTGTCTGCAGTGACTCTTTACCTGCCTGTTGTGGGTTTTACTTGCTCTTTGTGGTGGTAGTAGGACCTAGGCAGTCCAGCTTGAGGAGGCATGCCCACCAGGGGACTTGGGAGCAGGGGGGTGGTGTTAGCAAAGTTTGAACTGGCCATTAGTTCTGTGCTGGATCTCCTGAAGCTCTGTGGCAGCTAGGGGTTAAATTCAGTGGCCAGGGGAACATGCAGGTGGGTGTGGTGCATGATGGTGGCTGGGGACACATTGGCTGGACAAAGTGTGGTGGGTGGGTATGACTCACAACTGCAGCTGTGCACCCTGTTGGCTGGGTGGGGCAAATTCAGGGGTTTAAGAAGATTTTCCCTGAGGCCACGGCTGAAGCTAGCAGGCTGGAAGTCGGGGAGTCTTCAGGAGACATCTTGGGCAGGGTGTACTGCTAGCAGGTTAGGTTACAAGTGTCTGTGTAGCCGAGCAGCCCTGCCATCCATGGGTAGCTCTGTGTTTATGCTGGGGGTCAGGGGAAGAAAATGGCACTTCCTCACTCCCTTGTTTTTGGAGAAGTCCTTCAACATACTCTGAAATCAGAATGAACAGATCTGTCTCCCATTTGCCCCTGGTGTTGTATAAACTTCCGTTTTTATGTTGCCTTTCCATGCAGGCTGCTGTCTCTTTAAGGTCAGTGATCCAGCTATAGCTAGCCTTTGTGGTTTACCCAGTGCTGCATCAGCCCACTTTTAAAGTTACAGGCTCCCAAGTCCTACTGATTTTACACACTGACGGAATTCAGCCCTTTTGGTATGTATATATGTATGTCTGTATGTAGTTAGTTTTATTGGAACAAAGCAACTTGTACAATTTTAACATTTAAAACAGCATCTTTCCTTTCAAGTGAAACATAAAGAAAATTTAAAAATAAATAGGAACAAAATTGTCATAGAGAATGTCAATTTCAAGTAAGATCCTATAGGTTCTGTTGATCTATGGAGTGGCACAGGGCTCTAGTCATAAGTAGAGAATATAATTTTAAAAGTGTCATCTTAAACTGTAAGGATAACCATTAAACATCAAAATTAAACGTGTCATAATAGAAGCCATGTGTCAAAATGCCCGCTTAACTCACCCAGGCATCTCAAATCCACCCTTTGTTAATCTTCTGTAATCCCATTTTTAAAATTCTTTTTTAAAATAAGAGAAAGTAGAGAGATACATCTTGGCAAATCCTGTCTATATTCACATAGAGACACAGTGTAATTTCTGAGCCCAATATACAGAGAGAGGAGGAAAAAAGCTAGAATTCTGTTCACTACTATACAGGGGCCTAGCAATTCTCCAGCAGGTTTTCCTTTTTTCTGGCAGAGCACAGTAGTTGATTTCATAATGTTTTTGTTGAGAACGGAAGGGATCAAAATGAATTTGGAAAGGAAAGTGATAGAGATTCTTTTCCCATTGTATTCTGCTGAGGGTATTTCCTCCCAACATAAGTTCAGAACCATGTTAAAAAAGGAGAGAAAAGTAACTTCAAAAACAGAGTGAATGAGCACAAGAGGAGGAAAATGAAGACTGCAACTTGCTCCCAAGGACTGTAGAAAATTTAAAAAAGGAAGGTTGGAATACATTAGTGTTCTATTAGTTATCATCTTCATCCTCCTGACCTTCCTCTGCTCCCTCATCCTCTTCACTTTCATTCTCATCTCCTTCTTCATCATTATCTTTTTTTTTTAAGGATTTATTTATTGGGGAGAAAGCAAGTAAGCAGGGGGAGGGGAGAGAGAGAGAGAAATCCTCAAGCAGACTCCTGGCTAGATGAGGAACGTCATCTCATGATCCCAAGATCCCGAGGTGAAACCAAGAGTTGACACTCAACCGACTGAGTCCCCCAGGCATCGCTTCATCAGTATTTTCCAGTCCTTTGTCATCATCACCATCTTCTCTTTTCCCCTTCATCATTCATATCTGGAACCAAGTAGTACTGTAATGGATTTGGCCCAATACCATCTTTGACATAACCTCTCCTGACTCATCTGCACCAGCCCATCTGTTTTGTTTTTGTTTTTTTTCACCCATCTGTTTTTTAAAGCCAAACATGGGATTCTTCCTTGTGTGAGCTCACTGGTGTTAGAGTTCATTTCTTTGCCCTCTCTACATACAAGCAGCTCCCTCCCCTCCTGTGGGCAGCCTCTCAGTGCCTTTCTGACCTTCCTAAGCTTTCAGATGCAGCTTCTTCTCTAGATTTACCAGTGGAGTTTTGTTAGTCTTTGGGTTCTCTGATTTATTGGTTTGGATGAGGATGATATCTAGTTGTAAACATGGAATAGGGTGAGCTCAGGGTCCTACTCTGCCATCTTCCCCCTCCTCCTGACGTAAATATGTGTTATTCTTTGAGAAAATTACATCTTTCCTTTTTCTAGGCTATTCATGTAGAATTTTATGTCAAACTAGTCAGAATTGGGCTGGTTTTAGAGTTTGTTACTATGGTTTCTCTCTGCAGCAGAAACTTGGAACCATGTAATATTTTATTGTTGTGTCCCTGTGTGGTTTTGGGTTTCTCCCTTTGCACTGCTCCCCAGAGAAGGTCTGTCTTCAGCTTTCCTCTGTATTCTTCTTATTTCACTCAGTGCTTGTCAGCATATGTTTGGGAGTAGAAAAGGAGACCTTTTTTTTTTTTAATGTTTGGATTAAGACTCAGTTTTAAGCAGGCATTGTGAATCTGTGTTTAGAGGCATGGCCTTCACAAGTCTTCTTGCACCTTCAAGTATAATGCTACTGCCAACATGTATTTCGGTTCCTCCCCCAGGACTAAAGCTTTTGTTGTTTTTTTCACCCCTTCCCCAGATATAGTTGGTTTTCACCACTGTGTCCCCACATTGTGCTCCTTAGGCTTTTATTCCTTAGGGAAGATGGGCCTGGTAATAATTTTGGATTGCCCTCTATTCCTCTATTCAGTGCTTCAGAGTACAGGTTTTAATGATCTTCCTTTTGGTTTAAGAACTTTTTTTTTTTTTTTGTAAGAGAGATAGGAAGGATCCATATGGGCAGAATTTTGGCATTACTTGCTGCTCCCCTCCCCCAAATAGCACCAAGGGAATCTTTCTCTGTGATCTTCCCTGTGGCCACCTGTTTGTAAAAACTCCCTGTTTTTTGAAACGCCACCCCCACCAAGGGCTTGTCATTCTCACAATAGCCTACACTTGGCACTTAGAAGTATAATTTTTAGTTATACCTTCCTTCTTTCTTGCCACTTTTTGTAGCATTTGTTCCAGTGATCAAACGCTCAGATTCTGTTTTTCACTGTAGGTATCTATCTTTCTTTAAATTTCTATATAATTTTTTGCTCTACGACTTTACTTATATGGTTAATAAAATCTGTAATTTGCAATTTGTCAAGCCCTTTTCTTAAGGGATGTAATGAGATGTAATGATGCTATTTGTAGCTTTCTACGTGTCTGAGCTGTGTTGTCTTTGTTATTGTTTCTGTTTTTTATTTTTTCTTTTGTATTATTAAATATTTTTAGTATTCAATTTTAATGTTCTTTTAAATTTTTTGGTTATAACATTTAAATTTGTTGCAATAGGGATTACAATAAACAAACCTAGTAATCACCTAACAGTTTATATAGATTTAATGTTTTACCACTTTTTTTAAAAGCCATACTTTTTTTTTTAAAAAAAGCCATACATTTTTAAATGATTTTTTAATAGTTGCCATGTGTTTTATATTTATATATTTTGAAGACCCACCAGACTGTGTTATGGTTTCTCCTTTTAAGAGTCTTATGTATATTAAAGACCTTAGCAGGAGAAAAATGACCTTTTATATTTATTCAGTCATTTACCAGTTTTGTTCTTCATTTTTAAGGATGTTAGCTTCCCCTGGGTATCATTCACCTTCAGAGTAAAGAACTATTATTTCATCTCGACTTCATTTACAATGAATTCTCTTCATTTTCTTTAATCTAAGAATGTGTTCATTTCATCTTCATTCCTGAAGGACTTTTTCACTGGATAAAAAAGTGTTAGATGATGTTTTTTCTTCTTTCAGCACTTTGGTTTTTAATTTTTATTATTTTATAAAGATCTATCTATCTATCTATCATCTATCTATCTATCTATTTTAGAGAGAGAGACTATGTGGGAAGGGGCAGAGGGAGGAGAGGGAGAGAATCTCCAGCAGACTCCTCACTGAGGCTGGAGCCTCACTTGGGGCTCAATCCCACAATCCTGAGACCATGATCTGAAATCAAGAGTCCGATGCTCAACTGACTTAGCCACCCAGGCGCCCCTCTTCTTTCAACGCTTTAAAGATGTTTTTCTACCATTTCTGTTTTCCATGGTTTTTTATGAGAAGTTTGTAGTAGTTTGAAATGTTGATAATCCATCTGAACTATGTTGCTTTTTGTAGCTTCTTTCAAAGCTTTTTATTTTTGTTTTTTAGCAGTTTGACGGCTGAAGGTGATATTTCTGAGTGTTTTTTTTCTTTCAGTTTATCTTGTTTGGATTTCCTGGATATAGTTGAATATGTAGATTTATCTTTTATCAAATTTGGAAAGTTTTCTGGTAATATTCCTACAGTTTTTTCAGTATAATTTTTTTTCTCATTCTGGCACTCTGATGACTTGTACATTAGATATTTCAATATTGCCTCCTAGGTTCTGAGATTCTGTTTTGTTGGATTCTTTTTGTTGTTCTGTTGCTTAGAGTGGGTAATTTCTGTTGATCTGTCTTCAAATTTATTGACATTCTTTTCTTGTCTCCATTCTATTTAAGATCTCAAGTGAATTTTTTTAAAAGATTTGTTTGTTTGAGAGAGAGCATGAGCATACAAGTAGGGGGGGAGAGGCAGAGGGAGAGAATCCTCAAATAGATTACCTGCCAAGCATGAAGCTGACATGGGGCTCAGTTTCATGACCCATGAGATCATGACCTGACCTGAAACTAAGAGACAGACACTTAACCAACTGAGCCACCCAGGTGCCCCCTCAAGTGAACTCTTTTTAGCATAGATACTGCATTCTTAGTTAAGAATTTCAGTTTGGGGAAAAAAAAAGAATTTCAGTTTGGTTCTTTTTAAGTGTTACTGAGGTAAAATAATAGATTTATTCATTTTTTTGTGCACAATGCATTTATTCATTTAGTAAATTTGTATAGTGTGCAGCTGTCACCACAATCCAGTTTTAGGACAGTGTATTAT
Organism: Nyctereutes procyonoides; assembly: GCF_905146905.1. NCBI lineage: Eukaryota > Metazoa > Chordata > Mammalia > Carnivora > Canidae > Nyctereutes > Nyctereutes procyonoides. Next base: position 56,358,382 of record NW_026575125.1, on the reverse strand, counting down.
TTCCAAAAATTCCATCAAGCTCATTTATAGTCAGTCCTATTCCCATCCTTAGTCCTGTGTTACGATTGATCTCTGTAAAAATTAGCCTTTCTTTGATAATTCATATAAATGAAATTACAGAATATTCATGATATTTTGACCTCTTTCACTTATTAAATTTTTTTTGATGTTTATCCTAGTGGTAGCATGTATTAGTATATATATATATTTTTTAGTATATATATTTTTAGAGCTAAATATTATAGATATACCACATTTTTGTTTCATAATTCAACACGACAGAAATTTGACTTATATACCTTTTATTTCCTTTGGCTATTATTAATAAATGTTGCTATGAAAATTTATGTACATGTCCTTTTATGTTTCCATTTTTCTTGAATGGAATAGCTGGGTCATAGGGTAAATATTCAGTTACCTCTTAAAGAAACTGCCAAATTGTTTTCCAAAGCAGCTGTACTATTTTACATTACCAACTGCAGTATGTAAGGGTTAACATTTCTCCACACCTTCATCATCATTTGCTATTGTCTGTCTTTTTGATTATAGCCAATTTAGTTAGTGTGAAGTGGTATTTCGTTACGGTTTTATTTTACATTTACTTAATTAAGCTCTAATGAGATTGAGCATCTTTTCATTTGCTTATTGCTCATTCATACGATTTTGGTGGAATATCATTTAAATCTTTTTTCCATTTCTAATTTTTTAATACATTGTAAAATTGCTTTATATATATACATATATGTATTTTGAACACAAGTCTGATAAAGATCTGATAAAGATCAGAAATATGATTTACAGATACTTTTGTCACTATGTAACTGGTCTTTTCATTTTCTAGAGTGTCTATCTGAAGCACTAAAATTTTTTTTATTTTGATGAAGTCCAGTTTATCAGTTATTTTCTGTAGCTATTCTTTCATCAATTTTATATTATCTTGATTATTGTAGGTTTAAAGTAAGTTTTAAAGTATGGTTAACAAAAGACTCACTACATTGTTTATTAAAAAATTGAAAGTGTTTTGGGTATTCTATGTGCCTTGCACTTATGATCAGCTTGCCTTTTTTTTTTTTTTTTAAAGATTTTATTTACTCTTTAGAGACACAAAGATAGAGGCATAGTCAGAGGTAGAAGCAGACTCCCTCTGGGGAGCCTGATGCAGGATTCAATCCCAGGACTCAAGGATCATGACCTGAGCCAAAGGCAGATGCTCAACCACTGAGTGGCCCAGGTGCCTCGCCATTTTTTTTTTTAAGATTTTATTTATTTATGGGCAGCCTGAGTGGCTCAGCGGTTTAGCACCGCCTTCAGCCCAGGGTGTGATCCTGGAGACCTGGGATCGAGTCCCATGTCGGGCTCCCTGCGTGGAGCCTGCTTCTCCCTCTGCCTCTCTTTCTCTGTGTCTCTCTCATGAATAAATAAATAAAATATTTAACAACAACAACAAAAAGATTTTATTTATTTATGTGAGAGAGAGCATGAATAGGGGGAGGGGCAGAGGGAGAAGTAGGCTCCTCACCAAGCAGGGAGCCTGATGCAGAGGCTGAGCCCAGGACCCGGGATCATGACCTGAGCCAAAGGCAGATGCCCAACCAACTGAGGCACCCAGGCACTTCCCCATATTTTTTTAATACAAAAAAAAAAAAAGCCTGCTGGCAATTCTGCATGGATTTCATTGACTTTATAGATCAATTTGTTGAGTGTTGTCTTTATAATAATATTGCATCTTCTAATGCAGGAACATAAGGTTTCCATATTTTTTTGTAGTGTTCAATATGTAAATTGGTTTTTCTTTTCTGAAATTTATTCTTAAATGTTTTATTATTTTTGATGTTACTCAGAATGGAGTTCTCTTAATTCATTTTTGGATATTTTATTGCTAGTAAAGAAATAAAATTGATTTGGAGCCTTTAAAATTTTTTTATTTTTAATTTTTTTTGAATATAGTTCACACACAATGTTACATTAATTTCAGGTGTACAACATAGTAATTGAACAACTCTAAACATTATGCTGTGCTCACTACAAGTATAGATATCATCTGTCACCATACAGTGCTATTACAATGTCATTGACTATATTCCTTTATTTTTTTAATTTTTAGTTTTTATTTAAATTCTTGTTAGTTAGCATGCAGTACAATATTGGTTTCAGGAGTAGAATTCATGAACTCATCACTTAACGTACAACACCCAGTGCTCATCATAACAAGTGCCCTCCTTGATATGTATTACTCTTCTCGCCCCTCTCCCACCCATCTCCCTCCATCTCCCCTCAGTTTGTTCTGTATTGTTAAGAGACTCTTAGGGTTTGTCCCCCCCCCACATGTTCATCCGTTTGTTCTATTTTTAACTTTCTGGGGAACCTCCATACTGATTTCCAGAGTCGCTATACCAGTTTGCATTCCTGCCAACAGTGCAGGAGGATTTCTCTTTCTCTGCATCCTCACCAACACCTGTTGTTTTGTATGTTGTTAATTTTAGCCGTTCTGATAGGTGTGAGGTGGTATGTCATCGTGGTTTTGATTTGTATTTCCCTGATGATGAGTAATGTTGACCATCTTTTCATGTGTCTGCTAGCCATCTGGAAGTCTTATTTGGAAAAGTGTCTATTCATGTCTTCTGCCCATTTCTTAACTGGGTTATATGTTTTTTGAGTTTAATAAATTCTTTATATATTTTAGATATTAACCCATTATCAGACATGTCATTTGCAAATATCTTCTTCCATTCTGTAGGCTGACTTTTAGTTTTGTTTATTGTTTCTATCATTGACTATATTCCCTTTGGTCTAGTTTTTATTCTCATGACTTACTCATTCTATAACTAGAAGCCTGTATCTTTCACTCTCCTTCACCCATTTCTTCACCCCCTATGTCACTCCCCACCATTATGGCAACCATCCTATATTGATAGGGCAATCTGTTTTTTTTTGTTTATTGATTTGTTTTGATTTTTAGATTCTTTTTCTTTTTAAAGATTTTATTATTTATTTATTCATGAGAGACACAAAGAGAAAGAGAGAGGCAGAGACATAGGCAGAGGGAGAAGCAGGCTCCATGCAGGGAACCTGACGTGGGACTTGATCCCGGGTCTCCAGGATCACATCCTGGGCTGAGGGTGGCGCTAAACTGCTGAGCCACCTGGGCTGCCCCTGTTTTTCAGATTCTACATATGAGTGAAGTCATAGGGTATTTGTCTTTCTTAGTCAAATTTTACTTAGTGTCCTACCCTTTACGTCCATCCATGTGTTGCACATGGCAAAAATCTCATCCTTTTTATGGCCAAATAATATTTCATTATATATATATATATATATATATATATATATATATATATATATATATCTTACCTTCCTTATGCATTCATCTGTTGGTGGACACTTGAGTTGCCTCCATATCTTCACTATTGTAAATAATACTGCAGTAAATATAGGGGTGCATATAATTTTTTAAATTTGTGTTTTCATTTTCTTTGGGCAGATACCCAGTAGTGGAATTAATTGGATCATACAGTATTTCTGTATTCAAATTTTTGAGGACCCTCCATACTGTTTTCCACAGTGGCTATACCAGTTGACGTTCCCATCGTAAACACGAGGCTTCCTTTTTCTTTACATCCTTTTTTGTCTTTTTGATTTTGGCCATTCTAATAGGCATATAGCTCATTGTGGTTTTGGTTTATATTTCCCTGATGCCAAGTGATGTTAAATATTTTTTCATGTGTCTGTTGGCCATTTGTATGTCTTCTTTGGAGAAATGTCTGTTCATGTCTTCCCATTTCTTGCCTGGATTATTTGTTTTTTCAGTGTTGACTTTGATTAGTTCTTCATTGATCTTGAATACTAGCCCTTTATATAATAGGATATTTGCAAATATCTTCTTCTCCTGGTGGTTGTCTTTTTATTTTGTCCACTGTTTCCTTTGCTGCACAAAAGTTTTTTTATCTTGACAAAGTCCCAATAGTTCGTTATTGCTTTTATTTCTCTTGCCTCTGGACATGTGTCTAATAAGAAGTTGTGACAGCCAAGGTTGAAGAGGTTGCTGCCTGTGTTCTCCTCTAGGATTTTGATGGATTCCCATCTCATAGTTAGGTCTTTCATCCATTTGAGTTCATTTTTGTGTATGGTGTAAGAAAATGGTCGTTTCATTTTCTACATGTGGTTGTCCAATTTTCCAAACACCATTTGTGAAGAGACTGACAAAGATTATATTATCTTTAATTAAAGTTTTAAAGAATCCTTTTTTGCATCGGGTTTGCTGCCAGAACACAGGTGTTGTGAAAACCACTGCTAAACCTAAACCAAAATGGGAAAGGAAAAGACTCACATCATCATTGGACATGTAGATTTGGGCAAGTCTACCACTACTGGCCATCTGATCTACAGATGTGGTGGAATCGACAAAAGAACTATCGAAAAAATTGAGGAGACTGCTGAGATGGGAAGAGGCTCCTTCAAGTATGCCTGGATCTTGGATAAACTGAAAGCTGAATGTGAACGAGGTATCAGCATTGATATCTCCCTGTGGAAAATCGAGACCAGCAAGTATTATATGACCATCATTGATGCCCCAGGACACAGGGACTTTATCAAAAACATGATTACAGGCACATCTCAGGCTGACTGTGCTGTCCTGATTGTTGCTGCTGGTGTTGGTGAATTTGAAGCAGGTATCTCCAAGAATGGCAGACTTGTGAGCATGCCCTTCTGGCTTACACACTGGGTATAAAACAACTAATTGTTGGTGTTAACAAAATGGATTCCACTGAACCACATTACAGCCAGAAGAGATATGAAGAAATCGTTAAGGAAGTTAGCACCTACATTAGGAAAACTGGCTGCAACCCTGACACAATAGAATTTGTGCCAATTTCTGGTTGGAATGATGACAACATGCTGGAGCGAAGTGCTAACATGTCTTGGCTCAAGGAATGGAAAGTCACCTGTAAAGATAGGAATGCCAGTGGAACCACACTGCTTGAAGTTCTGTATTGCATTCCTTCACCAATTCGTCCAACTGATAAGACCTTTGCATCTGTCTCTCCAGGATGTCTACAAAATTGGTGGTATTGGTACTGTCCCAGTGGGCCAAGTGGAGACTGGTGTTCTTAAGCCTGGCATGGTGGTCACCTTTGCTCCAGTGTTAGAACTGAGTAAACTGTGTTGAAATGGACCCTGAAGCTTTGAGTGAGGCTCTTCCTGGGGATAATGGGGGCTTCAATGTCAAGAATGTATCTGTCAAAGATGTTTGTCGTGGCAGTGTGGCTGGTGACAGCAAAAATGACCCACCAACAAAGCAGCTGGCTTCACGGCTCAGGTGATTATCCTGAACCATCCAGGACAAATCAGTGCTGGATATGCACCTGTGCTGGATTGTCACACAGTTCACATTGCTTGCAAGTTTGCTGAGCTGAAGGAGAAGATAGATCGTCGTTCTGGAAAAAAGCTGGAAGATGGTCTCAAGTTCTTGAAATCTAGGGATGCTGCCATTGTTGATATGGTTCCTGGCAAACCTATGTGTGTTGACAGCTTCTCTGACTATCCTCTCTGGGCCGTTTTGCTGTTCGTAACCTGAGACAGACGATTGCTGTGGGTGTCATCAAAGCAGTGGACAACAAGGCAGCTGGAGCTGACAAAGTCACCAAGTCTGCCCAGAAAGCTCAGAAGGCTAAATGAATATTATCCCCAATACCTGCCACCCCAGTCTTTATCAGTGGAGGAGGAACGGTCTCAGAACTGTTTGTGTCAATTGGCCATTTAAGTTTAATAGTAAAAGACTGGTTAATTATAACAATGCATCATAAAACCTTCAGAAGGAAAGGAGAATGTTTTGTGGACCCTTTGTGCTTTTTTGTGCGTGTGTGCCAGTTTTAAGTTATTAGTTTTTAAAATCCATACTTTCTAATGGAAACAACTTGACCAAAAATCTGTCACAGAATTTTGAGACCCATTAAAACAAGTTTAATGAGAAAAAAAATAAAGTTTAAAAAAATCTCTAAACTATTAATAAAATTCTGCAGAGAGGTATAATCCTAAAGTCACACAAACACACACAGAGTATATTTAAAACATTTAAAGAGTTATAAAACAAAGAGACAATCAAAATATCATAATGTGGTAGACCTACATCCAAACATATCTGTAATGAGATTAAATGTAAATGATCAAGCAAACCTTAGAGACTGTCAGATTTGATTAAAAAATTATAACCCAACTGTATGCTATCTACAGGATACCCTATTTCAATATCCTAACATAGATATCTTAAAGGCAAGAGATTAGAACTTGATATAGCATGCAAACAACTATCAAAAATGGTTTGGGGAGGTTCAAGATGGTGATACAGGGTAATGCTGAACTCACCTCCTTTAGACACCAGATCTATACTTACATATAGAATAATTCCTCCTGAAAAAGAACTGAGGGCTAAACAGCTTCTGTACAACAAAGGACAGAAAGAGACAACATAGAGAATAGTTGGAGACACATCGTAGTGAACATAAACCCACCCCGGATGCTTACAACTGCAGTAGGGAAGGATAGTACTGAGGGAACAGGAGCAGATTCATCTGTCCTGGGCCACAGAAAAACTGTATTTGAAAGAGGCAACTGGAATATAAAGGAACCAGTCCTCTACCACATGGTAGGTGGCCTGCTGGAATTCTCTCCAGGGTTGGAAGCACTGATGGAGCACTACTGTTTATATTTCCTTCCACTTTGGTAGTGCAGACAGTAGCAGGGCCTTGGCACTCTCACTGGCCTGCTACCTCAGTAAGCCCCAGCATCCTAGCCAGGTTTCATTCTTTTATATGTAGCTGTCTAGAAACTGGGCCACTTTCTTATACCATATACAAAAATAAAATCACAGTGGATTAAAGACCTAAGTGTGAGTCCTGAAACCATAAAACTCCTAGAATAAAACATAGGAAGTAACCTCTTAGACATCAGCATTTCAACATTTTTCTAGATATGTCTCCTAAGGCAAGGGAAATAAAAGCAAAAATAAACTGTTGAAACTACATCAAAATAAAAAACTTAGGCACAGCAAAGGAAACTATCCGTGCAATAAAAAGGCAATCTACTCAGTGGGAGAAAATATTTGCAAGTGATGTATCTGAAAAAGAGTTAATATCCAAAATATATAAAGCTCTGTACAGCTCAGCACCAGAAAACAATCCATTAAAAAGTGGGCAGAGGATCTGAATAGATTTTTCTTCCAAAGAAGACATACAGATAAGACATGATGCATGAGAGTATGTTCAACATCACTAATGATAAGGGAAATGCAAATCAAAACCACAATGAGATACCACCTAACTTCAGTCAGAATGGCTAATTATCAAAAAGACAAGTTTTGATGAGGATGTGGAAAATAGGGAACCCTTGTGCACTGTTGGTTAGGAATATAAAGTACAGACAGCCACTGGGGAAAATAGTATGGAGGCTCCTCAAAAAAACAGAAATACCATATGAGCCCATAATCCCACCACTGGGTATTTACTAAAGGAAAGAGAAACACTAACTCCGAAAGTTCTATGCACCCCTCATTTTAGTGTAGCATTATTTACAATAGCCAAGTTACAGAAGCAACCCAAATGTCTCAATAGGTGAATGGACAAAGGTTGGTATAAATGTATATATATTTATTTACACACACACACACACGGAATATTAGCCATAAAGAAGAATGAGATCTTGCCATTTGTGACAACATGGGTGGACCTAGAGGGTGTTACTCTCAGTGAAATAAGTCAGTCAAAGACAATTTCCAATATGATTTCACTTATGTATAGAATCTAAAAAGCAAAACAAATGAACAACAACAAAAAAACCTTGCAAGAATCATAAATACAGAGAACTAACTGGTGGTTGCCAGAGGGGAGGTTGGTGGGGATGGGTGATATATGCAAAGGGGATTAAAAGGTTACAGACTCCCAAGTTATAAAATAAAGTCACAGGGATGAAAAAAATACAGCATAGGGAATATAGTCCATGATATTGTAATATGGCATGGTGACAGGTGGTAATTACATTTATCATGTTGAGCACAGGGTAATATATAGAATTGTTAAATATTTTGTCCACTTCCAACTAACAGAACACTGTCAACTACACTTTAATTTTAAAAAATGTCTGAGTGGCTATATCAGATAAAACAGACTTCAGGATAAAGGGGTATTACTAATGTTAAAGAGGGATGTTATTTCCTGATGATAAATGAACAGAGTAGACAGTAACCACAGATGTACATGTACCTAATAAAAGTGATCCTAAATACATGAAGTAAAACTGATAGAGCTGAAAGAAAACACAGACAAATCTATAGTTATACTTGTAGAATCTATATTGCTATCAGTATTTGACGGACTAGAAAAAAATTTTCAGTGTTTGACCTGTTATGTTAGAATAATGTACTGAAAACAGTATAATACTTTCTTTTCACATGCACATAGACCCTAGACAAGATAGACTCTATTTGGGGCTATAAACAAATCAACAAATTATAAATAGTTGGCATAATTTGAGATATGTTCGGTAACCATAACAGATTTAAATAAGAAATATATAACAGAAATATTTGGAAAATCTCCAAATATTAGCTAAATTGCAGATTTCTAAAATCAGTACACAAAGGAAGCCTCAAGAATGAAAGTCTAATATATCAAACTATTTGTGACGCCATCTAAAGCAGTACTTTAGTGGGAAACCTACAGCATTTAATATTTATGTTAGTAAAATTAGAAATATCTCCATCCATTAATCTAGGCTTCTGCTTTAAGAAAACCGAAAAAGAGAGGAGGAACCAAAACCCAGAGCATATAAGGAGATATTAGCAGAAATCAATGAAATTGGAAACAAACAAACAAAAAAAAAAAATCACTTAAGCCAAAAGCTTCTTCCTTATAGAGGTATGAGTAGTATTGATAAATTTGTTGCTGTGTATGTGTGTGTGTTTGTTCATCAAGGGAAAAAAAATTCTCAATGAACAAATAATAGGAATTAAAGAGAGGCTGTCAGTGTGGACCTTGCAGAATTTTAAATAGTAAGGTGTAAATATGAATAATTCTGTGGCACAAATATGACATGAAATGAACCCTTTTTGAAAACTATCAGAAGCTTGGGACACCTGGGTGGCTCAGCAGTTGAGTGTCTGCCTTTGGCTCAGGACATGATCCCAAAGTCCCAGGATCAAGTCCCACATCAGGCTTCCTGCATGGAGCCGTATGTCTGCCTGTGTCTCTGCCTCTCTCCCCCTCTGTGTCTCTCATGAATAAATAAATAAAATCTTATTAAAAAAAAAAAGAAAGCTTACCAGAATTCACTCTACAGGAAACAAACATGACTATTTCTGTCACTGTTAGAAAATTAAACTGAGCTACGTACTTTCCAACAAAGAAAATTCCTAACCATAATTGTTTCATTGGTGGATCTGAATATCTAAGGATGACATAATAGCAATTCTCAATATCTTTTTCATGAAGTATAAGAGAAAGTTGTATTTCAACTTCATTTTATGTGGCCAGCATTACCCTGATACCAAAATCACAGAAAAGTATCACAAATAGAGACTGTAGAATCATATTACTCAAGAACATAGAAATAAAAATTCTCTATTAAGTATTAGCAAATTGTATTCAGGTTAATACATGGTAACATTTGGTCTGGTTCAGAATTGAAAGAGTAAGTCAATATTTGGAAGTCAAATCATCATACCCGCAAACTGAAGAGGAAAACATATCTCAATAGATGCAAAAAGAAAAGCATTTGACATTATTTAAACCCATTCCTTATAAAAATTGTTAGCAAATTTGGAAAAGAAGGCAACTTTATTAATGTGATAAATGTAATCTTGTAAACATGGATGATTATATTAATTATTAAAGACCTTTCTAGGAACAGAAAGTGAGCAAGTATTTCAGATTTTACTACTACTATTCCGCTTAGCACTGGAAGTTCTATGCAGTTCCCTAAGGCAGGAAAAAGCAATCAAAAGTATATAGTATATTTCTAAATACTGGCCATGTATATTTGAAAATCAAAATTTAATTTACAGTAACTGTCCCCCCCAACCCATGAAATACAAGTAAGTCTTGATTTGCAGAATATTATGGGACTGTAAAAATGACTGCTAGCTGAAACCATGCAAATCAATGTTTATTAATTGAAAAATAATAATTGTTCTGTAACCTGAAAAATTGTGTCAAAATACTAAAAATTCTTATTGTCAGTTATAAATATATAGGAAAATGAAAACGTTTAAAGTAATGTTTATAAAGTATAAACATTAGAATCATTTAAAATTAAGAGTATTTTATTTCATTAAAAATTGTCATGTTTCAATAGTGCTTTCTTGTTAAACTTATAGTAAGGAGTACGTTATACTATAGTTGGCTAAATTGGCCTCCCTTTTTAAATTTAGATTTCCTTCCAACATTTCATCTTTTATGCTTTCAATGTCATGTATTTCTGAAATTCTCTTTAATATAATTTTTTTTTTTTGCTGATGTCACTCTGTTGGATGTCTTCATTCTTTTCAGCACAATTACGATTCTCATTTATATTGATAAGTTTCTACAGGTGCTTATGTAGAATTCTCATATTATGATAACGTGAACATTCCCATTGTTAGCCAGTTATAACTATGTTTGCATTAAATTCAAATTTCTCATCTAGTAATATTTATTACTGCACTTTCAGGTACAATACCCAGGAAATGATATGGGGTTGTTTGAAAACAGACTTAGATTAATTGTAAATGTATATTGCACACTATGACAGATGCTAAAAAATAGTTACAAGGGAAATGTAACTGATACACAAAGGGGATAAAATGGAATCATATAAAAAAACTAAAAAAAAAACAACAAAAGGTAGAAAATGATTGAAACAAAAATAGGAACAGAGTAAATAAAAGGGCAGCAAATAGAAAAAAAGGAGTGAATATGGTAGATACTAAAGGAACTGTATCAATCATTTTCAACTTCAGTGGTCTAATTACACCAATTAGGAATTGTTCAGAGTAGGTAAAACAACAGCAACAACAAAAAATCAAGATCCAACTGTATGTTTCCTACAAGAAATCCATTTTAAATATAGACACCTATAGGTTAAAACTAAATGCATGGAAAAACATACTGACACTAATGACAAAAAATGGAATAGTAGTTTTGTTGGTTCCAGATGGAGTAGATATTATTTTTTTTAAACTTTATTTTTTTTTTAATTTTTATTTATGATAGTCACAGAGAGAGAGAGAGAGAGAGAGAGAGAGAGAGAGAGGCAGAGACACAGGCAGAGGGAGAAGCAGGCTCCATGCAACAGGAGCCCGACGTGGGATTCAATCCCGGGTCTCCAGGATTGTGCCCTGGGCCAAAGGCAGGCGCTAAACCACTGCGCCACCCAGGGTTCCCTGGAGTAGATATTAAAGCAAAGAAAGTTATCACGAATAAAGAAGGACATTACATAATGATAAAAGGTTCAATTCTTCAAGAAGACATAACAGTGTTAATGTGCATGCATTTCACAACAGAACATCAAAGTATCTGAGGCAAAAACTATTTGAATTGCAAGGAGAAATAGATGATCCCATTACAGTTGGAGACTTCCAACACTTGTTTCAGTAGTTCACAAATCCAGTAGGTAGAAAACCAGTAAGGACATACTGGAAACTAATAACACCATCAATCAACTGGACATAGTGAATATCTGTAAACTACTTAATCCTACAACAGACACATTCTTCCAAGCTAACATGGAACACTGACCAAGGTAGAAAATATTGTAGGCCATAAAACACACTTTAACAAATTATTTAAAGAATCCTACGGTGTATCCTCTAAGACCACAGTGGAATGAGATTAGAAAATAATAGAAAGATATATGAAAAATCCCCATTATGTTGAAATTAGCAATACATTTCTAATTACCACATGAGTTAAACAATATCATGAGAAATTTAAAAATAAATTTAGAACTAAATGAAAATTGAAACCATACTTACCAAAATGTGTGAGATGTAGTGAGAACAGTACCCAGAGGAAATTTTCCAGAAGAAAATCTACAGCATTGAATGCATATATTAGAAAAGAAGAAACTTAAAATCAGTACTTCTCTACCTTAGGAAACTAGAAAACAGCATGTCAATCGAAAGCAGAATAAGAGAAATCATAACAATTAGAATAGAAATAAAAAGATAAAGACAAAATAAGTGAATCCAAAAGTTGGTTCTTTGAAATGATTCATAAAATTCATGAAACTATCCAGGCTAACTAAGAAAAAAACAGGATGCAAATTACTGATACTAGAAGTGAAAGATGGGACATCATTACAGATCATGTGGACATTGGAATGGTAATGAAAGAATAAACAACTCTATGCCCACAGATTTGATAAACAGAACAATTCCTTAAAAGACACAATTTGTCCAAGTAATAAAAATAGACAATCTCATTAGGCTTATATCTATGAAAAAATTGAACTAATAATTAATGACCTTCCAAAACCAAAAGCACCAGTCCCAGGTTGTTTCCTGGTAAATTCTACCAAACTTTAAAGGACAGGAGGATACTAATACTTGTCAACGATCTTATAGGATAGAAACTAAGAGAATTTATCCTATCTCATTTATGAGGTTACCATTACTGTAGTATGAAAACCGGACAGGGGAGGGCAAGATGGCAGAAGAGTAGGGGTCCTCAATTCACCCAGCCCCACCAACTTAAGCCAATTCCGAAGCATAAATATAAAATTACTGGTGACTCTGGAATGAAGCATAAAGGAATCAAGAGACTTCATGACTAAAAAAAAAAGAGAGAGACTTCATAACTGCAAAATTTAGATATAATCATGCCAAAATTAAAAATCAATTAAATGAGATGCAATCCAAACTGGAAGTCCTAACGATGAGGATTAATGAGGTAGAAGGAAGAGTGAGTGACACAGAAGACAAGTCAGTGGAAAGAAAGGGAGCTGAGGGAAAAAAAAAAAAGACCATGAGAAAAGGTTAAGGGAAATAAATGACAGCCTCAGAAGGAAAAATCTATGCATACTTGGGGTTCCAGAGGGCACCGACAGGGACAGAGGACCAAATTTGAACAAGTCATAGCTGAGAACTTCCCTAATCTGGGGAGGGAAACTGGCATTCAGATCCAGGGGATAGAGAGGTCCCCTCCTAAAATCAATAAAAACCGTTCAACATCTCAACATTTAATAGCGAAACTTACAAAATCCAAAGATGAAGAGAAAATCCTTAAAGCAGCAAGAGACAAAAGATCCCTAAGTTATATGGGGAGAAATATTATATTAACAGCAGACCGCTCCACAGACACCTGGAAGGCCAGAAAAGGCTGGCAGGATATATCCAGGTTCCTAAATGAAAAGAACATGTAGCCAAGAATACTTTATCCCAAAAGGCTCTCATTCAGAAGAAGGAGAGAAAAGAGATTCTAAGATAGACAGAAACTGAAAGAATATGTGACCACCAAACCAGCTCTGCAAGAAATATTAAGGGGGACTCAGTAAAAGAAAGAGGAAGCCCAAAGAAATAATCCACAAAAACAGGGACTAATAAGTATTATGATGACACTAAATTCATATTTTTCAATAGTCACTCTGAACGTGAATAGGCTAAATGATCCCATCAAAAAGACACAGGGTTTCAAACTGGATATAAGAGCAAGACCCATCTATTTGCTGTCTACAAGAGACTATTTTAGACATAAGGACACCTCCAGCCTAAAAATGAAGGGGTGGTGAACCATTTACCATTCAAATGCTCCTAAAAAGAAAGCTGGGGTAGCAATCCTCATATCAGATAAATTAAAGATTATCCTAAAGTCTGTAGTAAGAGATGAAGAGGAACAATATATCATACTTAAAGGATCTATCCAACAAGAGGACCTAACAATCATGAATATTTATGCCCCTAATGTGGGAACTGCCAAGTATATCAATCAATAAATAACCAAAGTAAAGACAAACTTAGATAATAATACAGTAATACTGGGAGACTTCAACACGGCACTTTCTGCAAATGATTGATTTTTTTAATAAATTAATTTTTATTGGTGTTCGATTAACCAACATACAGAATAACACCCAGTGCTCATCCCGTCAAGTGTCTCCTTCAGTGCCCGTCACCCATTCACCCCCACCCCCCGCCCTCCTCCCCTTCCACCACCCCTAGTTCATTTCCCAGAGTTAGGAGTCTTTATGTTCTGTCTCCCTTTCTGATATTTCCCACACATTTCTTCTCCCTTCCATTATATTCCCTTTCACTATTATTCATATTCCCCAAATGAATGAGAACATACACTGTTTGTCCTTCTCCGATTGACTTACTTCACTCAGCATAATACCCTCCAGTTCCATCCACGTTGAAGCAAATGGTGGGTATTTGTCGTTTCTAATGGCTGAGTAATATTCCATTGTATACATAAACCACATCTTCTTTATCCATTCATCTTTCGATGGACACCGAGGCTCCTTCCACAGTTTGGCTATTGTGGACATGGCTGCTAGAAACATCGGGGTGCAGGTGTCCCGGCGTTTCATTGCATCTGAATCTCTGGGGTAAATCCCTAACAGTGCAATTGCTGGGTCATAGGGCAGGTCTATTTTTACCTCTTTGAGGAACCTCCACACAGTTTTCCAGAGTGGCTGCACCAGTTCACATTCCCACCAAGAGTGTAAGAGGGTTCCCTTTTCTCTGCATCCTCTCCAACATTTGTTGTTTCCTGCCTTGTTAATGTTCCCCACTCTCACTGGTGTGAGGTGGTATCTCATTCTGGTTTTGATTTGTATTTCCCTGATGGCAAGTGATGCAGAGCATTTTCTCATGTGCATGTTGGCCATGTCTATGTCTTCCTCTGTGAGATTTCTCTTCATGTCTTTTGCCCATTTCATGATTGGATTCTTTGTTTCTTTGCTGTTGAGTTTAAAAAGTTCTTTATAGATTTTGGAAACTAGTCCTTTATCTGATATGTTATTTGCAAATATCTTCTCCCATTCTGTAGGTTGTCTTTGAGTTTTGTTGACTGTATCCTTTGCTGTGCAAAAGCTTCTTATCTCGATGAAGTCCCAATAGTTCATTTTTGCTTTTGTTTCTTTTGCTTTCGTGGATGTATCTTGAAAGGAGTTACTGTGGCCAAGTTCCAAAAGGGTGTTGCCTGTGTTCTCCTCTAGGATTTTGATGGAATCTTCTCTCACATTTAGATCTTTCCTCCATTTTGAGTTTATCTTTGTGTATGGTGCAAGAGAGTGGTCTAGTTTCATTCTTCTGCATGTGGATGTCCAATTTTCCCAGCACCATTTATTGAAGAGACTATCTTTCTTCCAGTGGATAGTCTTTCCTCCTTTATCGAATATTAGTTGACAATAAAGTTCAGGGTCCACTTCTGGGTTCTCTATTCTGTTCCATTGATCTATGTGTCTGTTTTTGTGCCAGTACCACACTGTCTTGATGACCACAGCTTTATAGTACAACCTGAAATCTGGCATTGTGATGCCCCCAGATATTGTTTTCTTTTTTAAAATTCCCCTGGCTATTCGGGGTCTTTTCTGATTCCACACAAATCTTAAAATAATTTGTTCTAACTCTCTGAAGAAAGTCCGTGGTATTTTGATAGGGATTGCATTAAACGTGTAAATTGCCCTGGGTAACATTGACATTTTCACAATATTAATTCTGCCAATCCATGAGCATGGAATATTTTTCCATCTCTTTGTGTCTTCCTCAATTTCTTTCAGAAGTGTTCTATAGTTTTTAGGGTATAGATCATTTACCTCTTTGGTTAGGTTTATTCCTAGGTATCTTATGCTTTTGGGTGCAATTGTAAATGGGACTGACTCCTTAATTTCTCTTTCTTCAGTCTCATTGTTAGTGTATAGGAATGCCATTGATTTCTGGGCATTGATTTTGTATCCTGCCACGCTACCAAATTGCTGTATGAGTTCTAGCAATCTTGGGGTGGAGGCTTTTGGGTTTTCTATGTAGAGTATCATGTCATCGGCAAAGAGGGAGAGTTTGACTTCTTCTTTGCCAATTTGAATGCCTTTAATGTCTTTTTGTTGTCTGATTGCTGAGGCTAGGACTTCCAATACTATGTTGAATAGCAGTGGTGAGAGTGGACATCCCTGTCTTGTTCCTGATCTTGACATTTTTAGAACTGTTTTGGTTATTCTAGATTCTTTACATTTTCATATAAATTTTAGGATAAGCTAATCAATATCTACAAAAAAAGCCTGCTGAGATTTTGACTGATACAACTATTGAAGCTATAGCTGAAATTTGGAAGATCTGATATCTTACCAAATCTTCTGATTCAGAGATGTAGTATTAATCTTTTTATCTACTTTGATTTTTTTCACTAGTATTTTGTCATATTCAGCAAAAATTATGAAAGCAGCAACAGAAAAACAATACACAAGTAACCCAAAGAAAACCTTTACTGGTAATTTCTCATGAGAAACAATGAGGACCAGAGGCACTTCTTGGTATACCCAAAGTGCTAAAAAAGAAGAAGAAGAAAGAAGAAGGAGAAGAAGAAGGAGAAGCAGAAGGAGAAAGAAGAAGAAGAAAGAAAGAAGAAGAAAGAAGAAGAGAAGAAGAAGAAGAAGAAGAAGAAGAAGAAGAAGAAGAAGAAGAAGAAGGAGGAGGAGAAGGAGAAGGAGGAGGAGGAGGAGAAGGAGGAGGAGAAGAAGAAAAAGAAGAAGAACAAGAAGAAGAAGAAGAAGAAGCTTATATCCAGAAAACTATCTTTCAATAATGAGGAAAAATTAAGACTGACAAATAACTAAGAGAAATCACTGTTAGTCAACCTGCCCATAAGGAAAAAAATAAATTCCTTCAAGCTGAAAATGAATGATTTAATTCGAATCTGTATGAAGAAATTAAAAAGTTCACATGAAGAAATATTCAGAAAAGCTAATTACACAGATAAATGTAAATGACAAAATATAATTTTTACTTTCTTCTAAAATAATTTAAAAGAGAACTGCCTAAAAGATACACATTATGATTTCCTGAGCAACAATTTTAAAATTAACTAAAAATTACACTAGAAATTAAGAGTTTCCTATTGCTATACATCCTAGCAAGCAATTGGTATTTTTAGGGTTTTAAAAATTTTAATCATAATGAGTATGGGGATTTCTCATTTTCTAAATTGAATTTCTCTAATTGCAAATGAGCAAATATGTTCATCTCTGTATTTTCTTCCATGAGGTGTATATTCAGATCTTTTGCCCAATTTCTAATTGGGTTGTTTTCTTATTACTGAGTCTCTGAACGTGAATGAGCATAATGACCCCCATCAAAAGGCACAGGGTTTCAGAGTGGATAAAAAAGCAGGACCCATCTATATGCTGTCTACAAGAGACTCATTTTAGACATAAGGACACCTCAAGCCTGAAACTAAAAGGTTGGAGAACCATGTACCATTCAAATGGTCCTCAAAAGAAAGAAGGGGTAGCCATCCTTATATCAGATAAACTAAAATTTACCCTGAAGACTGTAGTGAGAGATGAAGAGGGACACTCCATCATACTTAAAGGATCTATCCAACAAGAGGACTTAACAATCATCAATATATATGCGCCGGATGTGGGAGCTGCAAAGTAAGTCAATCAATTAATAACCAAAGTTATGACATACTTAGATAATAATACACTTATTCTTGGTGACTTCAATCTAGCGCTTTCTACAATCGACAGATCTTCTAAGCAAAACATCTCCAAAGAAACAAGAGCTTTAAATCATACACTGGACCAGATGGGTTTCACAGATATCTACAGAACTTTACATCCAAACCCAACTGAATACACATTCTTATCAAGTGCACATGGAACTTTCTCCAGAATAGACCACATACTGGGTCACAAAACAGGTCTTAACTGATACCAAAAGACTGTGATAATCCCCTGCATATTTTCAGACCATAATGATTTGAAATCAGAACTAAATCACAAGAAGAAGTTTGGAAAGATTTCAAACACGTGGAGGTTAAGAACCATCCTGCTAAAAGATGAAAGGGTCAACAAGGAAACTAAGGAAGAATTAAAAAGATTCACAGACACTAATGAGAATGAAGATACAACCGTTCAAAATCTGGTATACAGAAAAAGCAGTCCTGACGGGGAATACATCACAATACAAGCATCCCTCGAACAACTGGAAAATCTCAAATACCCAAGCTAACCTTGCACCTAAAGGAACTGGACAAAGAACAGAAAATAAGACATACACTCAGCAGAAGAAGAAAGTTAATAATGATTCAAACAAAACTCAATGAAATAGAGACCAGAAGAACTGTAGAACAGATCAACAAAACCAGGAGTTGATTCTTAGAAAGAATTAATAAGATATATAAACGACTGGCCAGACTTATTAAAACAAGACAGAAAAGACTTAATTAATAAAACCATGAATGAGAAAGGAGAGATCACTACGAACACCAAAGAAATACAAGCGATTTTAAAAACATATTATGAGCAGCTATACGCCAATAAATTAGGCAATATCGTAGAAATGGACGCATTTCTGGAAAGCCACAAACTATCAAAACTGGAACTGGAAGAAATAGAAAACCTGAACAGGCAAATAACCAGCAAGGAAACTGAAGCAATCATCAAAAACCTCCCAAGACTCAAAAGTCTAGGGCCAGATGGTTTCCCAGGGGAATTCTAACAAACGTTTAAAGAAGAAACCATGCCTATTCTACTAAAGCTGTTCGGGAAGATAGAAGAGATGGAATACTTCCAAACTCGTTCTATGAGGCCAGCATCACCTTAATTCCAAAACCAGACAAAGACCCCACCAAAAAGGAGAATTATAGACCAATATCCCTGATGAACACAGATGCAAAAATTCTCAACGAGATACTAGCCAATGGGATCCTACAGTACATTAAGAAGATTATTCACCATGACCAAGTAGGATTTATCCCCGGGATACAAGGCTGGTTTAACACTCGTAAAACAATCAATGTGTTTCATCATATCAGCAAGAGAAAAAACAAGAACCATATGATCCTCTCAATACATGCAGAGGAAGCATTTGACAAAATGCAGCATCCATTCCTGATCAAAACTCTTCAGAGTGTAGGGATAGACGGAACATTCCTCAGCATCTTAAAAGCCATCTACGAAAAGACCACAGCAAATATCATTCTCAATGGGGAAGCACTGGGAGCCTTCCCCCTAAGATGAGGAACAAGACAGGGATGTCCACTCACACCACTGCTATTCAAAATAGTACTAGAAGTCCTAGCCTCAGCAATCAGGCAACAAAAAGAAATAAAAGGCATTCAAATTGGCAAAGAGGAAGTCAAACTCTCAATCTTCGCCAATGACATGATACTCTACGTAGAAAACCCAAAAGACTCCACCCCAAGATTGCTAGAACTCATACAGCAGGTGGGCAGTGTGGCAGGATACGAAATCAATGCCCAGAAGTCAGTGGCATTTCTATATACAAACAATGAGACTGAAGAAAGAGAAATAAATGAAGGAGTCAATCCAATTTACAATTGCACCCAAAAGCATAAGATACCTAGGAATAAACCTAACCAAAGAAGTAAAGGATCTATACCCTAAAAATTACAGAACACTTCTGAAAGAAAATGAGGAAGACACAAAGAGATGGAAAAATATTCCATGCTCATCTGTTGCGCACTCTGCGGCAAAACAATCAGTGTCCCTAGGGTAAGGGGATGAGGAAAATTAAAGAGATGGGGACAGGAGGGAGACACAGTGGATGACGTCCAAGGAATGACAGCTTTATTCAAGGTTCTACAACATTTTATAGCATTTGAAAAACAAACTTAAGAAGGTATCTATTTTTAGCATGTTTGTGAAACCCTCCAAAGTTCCCCTTTCTCAGCATGTAAGACAGACTCACGGGTGCCAGAAGACCTTGGTAAATAGATAAGCTTGTTGCTTCACATGTGCATACGTCAAAGGAATATTAGATATGGTAAACAGAACAGCAAGGACAGCACATACCCTTATTTACATTTATGACCAGGCCAGATAAGATGTATCTATTGTGTTATGTGGGCAATCATGTACAAGCGAGCCCTGAGAACCACTGCTCAAGCCCTTTCTCAAGCGTCAACCAACTATTCACCCTTTAGGCTCCCGAGCCTTTTGAGTGAATGAGGGACGCAAGTCCGGATCTGGTTTGGTTCAGTTACTCAAGCTAGTCCGTGGTCGCCAACCTCATGGATTGGAAGAATTTATATTGTGAAAATGTCAATGTTGCCCAGGGCAATTTACATGTTTAATGCAGTCCCTATCAAAATACCGTGGACCTTCTTCAGAGAGTTGGAACTAATCATCTTAAGATTTCTGTGGAATCAGAAAAGACCCCAAATAGCCAAAGGAATATTGAAAAAGAAAACCAGAGCCACGGGCATCACAATGCCAGATTTCAGGTTGTACTACAAACCTGAAACAAGACAGTGTGGTACTGGCACAAAAACAGACACAAAGATCAATGGAACAGAATAGAGAATCCAGAAGTGGACCCTCAACTTTATGGTCAACTACTATTCGAAAAAGGAGGAAAGACTATCCACTGGAAACAGTCTCTTCAATAAATGGTGGGGGGGGGGGGCAGCCCCAGTGGCGCAGCGGTTTAGCGCCACCTGCAGCCCATGGCGTGATCCTGGAGACCCGGGATCAAGTCCCACGTCAGGCTCTCTGTTTGGTGCCTGCTTCTCCCTCTGCCTGCGTCTCTGCCTCTCTCTCTTTGTCTCTATGAATAAATAAAATAAAATCTTTAAATAAATAAATAAATAAATGGTGCTGGGAAAATTGGACATCAACATGCAGAAGAATGAAACTAGACCACTCTCTTGCACCATACACAAGGATAAACTCAAAATGTATGAAAGATCTAAATGTGAGACAAGATTCCATCAAAATCCTAGAGGAGAACACAGGCAACACCCTTTTTGAACTTGGCCACAGTAACTTCTTGCAAGATACATCCATGAAGGCAAGAGAAACAAAAGCAAAAATGAACTATTCGGACTTCATCAAGATAAGAAGCTTTTCCACAGGAAAAGAAACAGTCCACAAAACTAAAAGACAACCTACAGAATGGGAGAAGATATTTGCAAATTACCTATCAGATAAAGGGCTAGTATTCAAGATCTATAAATAACTTATGAAACTCAACAGCAAAGAAACAAACAATCAAGTCATGAAATGGGCCAAAGACATGAACAGAAATTTCACGCAGGAAGACATAGACATGGCCAAGAAGCACATGAGAAAATGCTCCGCACCACTGGCCATCAGGGAAATAGAAATCCAAACCACAATGAGATACCACCTCACACCAGTGAGAATGGTGAAAATTAACAAGACAGGAAACAACAAATGTTGGAGAGGATGTGGAGAAAGGGGAACCGTCTTGTACTGTTGGTGGGAATGTAAACTGGTACAGCCACTCTGGAAAACTGTGTGCAGGTTCCTCAAAGAGTACAAAATAGATCTTCCCTACGACCCAGCAATTACACTGCTGGGGATTTACCCCAAAAATACAGATGCAGTGAAACGCCAGGACACCGGCACCCCGATGTTTCTAGCAGCAATGTCCACAATAGCCAAACTGTGGGAGGAGCCTCGGTGTCCATCGAAAGATGAATGGCTAAAGAAGATGTGGTCTATGTATACAATGGAATATTACTCAGCCACTAGAAATGACAAATACCCACCATTTGCTTCAACGTGGATGGAACTGGAGGGTATTATGCTGATTGAGGTAAGTCAATTGGAGAAGAACAAACATTATATGGTCTCATTCATTTGGGGAATATGAATAATAGTGAAAGGGAATAAAGGGGAAAGGAAAAAAAATAAGTAGGAAATATCAGAAAGGGAGACAGAACATGAGAGACCCCAAACTCTGGGAAACAAACTAGGTGTGGTAGAAAGGGAGGTGGGCGGGGGTGAGGGTGACTGGGTGACGGGCACCGAGGGGGGCACTTGATGGGATGAGCACTGAGTGTTATTCTATATGTTGGCAAATTGAACACCAATAAAAAATAAACTTAAAAATGAATAAATTTAACTTATAAGAAGTACATCTGTATCTTGGAATATGTGCCATTAGTTCTCTGGCCCATTAAACTATTTAGTTAACTTATAAACTGCATTTTACACAGTTCAGAATCACATAAAAGAAGCACAAGAAGATAGAAATGCAGAGACTTCTAAATATGAAGGAATAGCATATTCCCTAAGTCCAAACACTACTGTAAATAAACAGCTCAGTAGTCACCAATATAAAATTGCAGGTTAATCAGCTGGATTCTCTGAGGCTGAGCATTGACTATAGAAGGAGTAATTCTGGAGTTCCACTCTCTACCCATGGGTAAGACTGAAACTACTTCACTACAAAATCTGATTATGTAGTATGACAAAGATGGGCCCTGACCACCTATGCTTTCACCAAACTGGAGCTTTCCTCCTCTCAGTCTATGTGACTAGCCTTCATCCCTGTAAGGAGTCTTATCCTCTCCCTCAATCCTTTGGTTTGGGCCCTGCACCAATCTAAACCAACTATCAATGGACAACAATGCGCTAGTATCTCTCTGCCCGAGTAACGTAACTACCTAGAAGTTTCCTGCTGAAATGCTCTACCTACCAATTTGGATCCCATCCCTCTGATTCCCAGGCCAGATAGGACACACATTCGCTGTTCCCTACCTTCAAACATGCACTTTAGGCCAGTGGTTTTAAAGCTTTTAGAAGAGTTTAGTCTTAAAAATTATTGAGAAAACAAAGAGCTTTAGTTGATTTATTACAAGAGAAAGTAAACTAAAAAGTCTTTTAAATATTATATATATATATATTTTTTAATAAATTAATTTTAATTGGTGTTCAATTTACCAACATACAGAATAACACCCAGTTCTCATCCCGTCTAGTGTCTCCCTCAGTGCCCGTCACCCATTCACCCCTACCCCCCGCCCTCCTCCCCTTCCACCACCCCTAGTTCGTTTCCCAGAGTTAGGAGTCTTTATGTTCTGTGTCTCTTTCTGATATTTCCCACACATTTCTTCTCCCTTCCCTTATATTCCCTTTCACTATTATTCATATTCCCAAATGAATGAGAACATACACTGTTTGTCTTTCTCCGATTGACTTACTTCACTCAGCATAATACCCTCCAGTTCCATCCACGTTGAAGCAAATGGTGGGTATTTGTCGAATTCACTCAGCATAATACCCTCCAGTTCCATCCACGTTGAAGCAAATGGTGGGTATTTGTCGTTTCTAATGGCTGAGTAATATTCCATTGTATACATAAACCACATCTTCTTTATCCATTCATCTTTCGATGGACACCGAGGCTCCTTCCACAGTTTGGCTATTGTGGACATGGCTGCTAGAAACATCGGGTTGCAGGTGTCCCGGCGTTTCATTGCATCTGAATCTTTGGGGTAAATCCCTAACAGTGCAATTGCCGGGTCATAGGGCAGGTCTATTTTTACCTCTTTGAGGAACCTCCACACAGTTTTCCAGAGTGGCTGCACCAGTTCACATTCCCACCAACAATGTAAGAGGGTTCCCTTTTCTCCGCATCCTCTCCAACATTTGTTGTTTCCTGCCTTGTTAATGTTCCCCATTCTCACTGGTGTGAGGTGGTATCTCATTGTGGTTTTGATTTGTATTTCCCTGATGGCAAGTGATGCAGAGCATTTTCTCATGTGCATGTTGGCCATGTCTATGTCTTCCTCTGTGAGATTTCTCTTCATGTCCTTTACCCATTTCATGATTGGATTCTTTGTTTCTTTGGTGTTGAGTTTAATAAGTTCTTTATAGATTTTGGAAACTAGCCCTTTATCTGATATGTTATTTGCAAATATCTTCTCCCATTCTGTAGGTTGTCTTTGAGTTTTGTTGACTGTATCCTTTGCTGTGCAAAAGCTTCTTATCTTGATGAAGTCTCAATAGTTCATTTTTGCTTTTGTTTCTTTTGCTTTCGTGGATGTATCTTGAAAGGAGTTACTGTGGCCAAGTTCAAAAAGGGTGTTGCCTGTGTTCTCCTCTAGGATTTTGATGGAATCTTGTCTCACATTTAGATCTTTCCTCCATTTTGAGTTTATCTTTGTGTATGGTGCAAGAGAGTGGTCTAGTTTCATTCTTCTGCATGTGGATGTCCAATTTTCCCAGCACCATTTATTGAAGAGACTGTCTTTCTTCCAGTGGATCGTCTTTCCTCCTTTATCGAATATTAGTTGATCATAAAGTTCAGGGTCCACTTCCGGGTTCTCTATTCTGTTCCATTGATCTATGTGTCCGTTTTTGTGCCAGTACCACACTGTCTTGATGACCACAGCTTTGTAGTACAACCTGAAACATGGCATTGTGATGCCCCCAGATATGGTTTTCTTTTTTAAAATTCCCCTGGCTATTCGGTGTCTTTTCTGATTCCACACAAATCTTAAAATAATTTGTTCTAACTCTCTGAAGAAAGTCCGTGGTATTTTGATAGGGATTGCATTAAACGTGTAAATTGCCCTGGGTAACATTGACATTTTCACAATATTAATTCTGCCAATCCATGAGCATGGAATATTTTTCCATCTCTTTGCGTCTTCCTCAATATCTTTCAGAAGTGTTCTATAGTTTTTAGGGTATAGATCCTTTACCTCTTTGGTTAGGTTTATTCCTAGGTATCTTATGCTTTTGGGTGCAATTGTAAATGGGATTGACTCCTTAATTTCTCTTTCTTCAGTCTCATTGTTAGTGTATAGAAATGCCATTGATTTCTGGGCATTGATTTTGTATCCTGCCATGCTACCAAATTGCTGTATGAGTTCTAGCAATCTTGGGGTGGAGGCTTTTGGGTTTTCTATGTAGACTATCATGTCATCGGCGAAGAGGGAGAGTTTGACTTCTTCTTTGCCAATCTGAATGCCTGTAATGTCTTTTTGTTGTCTGATTGCTGAGGCTAGGACTTCCAATACGATGTTGAATAGCAGTGGTGAGAGTGGACATCCCTGTCTTGTTCCTGATCTTAGGGGAAAGGCTCCCAGTGCTTCCCCATTGAGAATGGTATTTGCTGTGGGCTTTTCGTAGATGGCTTTTAAGATGTCAAGGAACGTTAACTCTATCCCTACACTCTGAAGAGTTTTGATCAGGAATGGATGCTGTATTTTCTCAAATGCTTTCTCTGCATCTAATGAGAGGATCATATGGTTCTTGGTTTTTCTCTTGCTGATATGATGAATCACATTGATTGTTTTACGAGTGTTGAACCAGCCTTGTGTCTCGGGGATAAATCCTACTTGGTCATGGTGAATAATTTTCTTAATGTATTGTTGGATCCTATTGGCTAGTATCTTGTTGAGAATTTTTGCATCCATGTTCATCAGGGATATTGGTCTGTAATTCTCCTTTTTGGTGGGGTCTTTGTCTGGTTTTGGAATTAAGGTGATGCTGGCCTCATAGAATGAATTTGGAAGTACTCCATCTCTTTCTATCTTTCCAAACACCTTTAGTAGAATAGGTATGATTTCTTCTTTAAACGTTTGATAGAATTCCCCTGGGAAGCCATCTGGCCCTGGACTCTTGTGTCTTGGGAGGTTTTTGATGACTGCTTCAATTTCCTCCCTGGTTATTTGCCTGTTCAGGTTTTCTATTTCTTCCTGTTCCAGTTTTGGTAGTTTGTGCCTTTCCAGGAATGCGTCCATTTCTCCTAGATTGCCTAATTTATTGGTGTATAGCTGTTCATAATATGTTTTTAAAATCGTTTGTATTTCCTTGGTGTTGGTAGTGATCTCTCCTTTCTCATTCATGATTTTATTAATTTGAGTCTTCTCTCTCTTCTTTTTAATAAGGTTGGCTAATGGTTTATCTAGCTTACTAATTCTTTCAAAGAACCAACTCCTGGTTCTGTTGATCTGTTCCACAGTTCTTCTGGTCTCAATTTCATTGAGTTCTACTCGAATTTTAATTAACTCCCTTCTGCTGGGCGTCGGGTCTATTTCCTGTTTTTTCTCTAGCTCCTTTATGTGTAAGGTTAGCTTTTGTATTTGAGTTCTTTCCAGTTTTTGAATGGATGCTTGTATTGCGATGTATTTCCCCCTCAGGACTGCTTTTGCTGCATCGCAAAGAGTTTGAAAGGTTGTATCTTCATTCTCCTTAGTTTCCATGAATCTTTTTAATTCTTCCTTAATTTCCTGGTTGACCCTTTTATCTTTTAGCAGGATGGTCCTTAACCTCCACGTGTTTGAGGTCCTTCCAAACTTCTTCTTGTGATTGAGTTCTAATTTCAAGGCGTTATGGTCTGAGACTATGCAGGGGCAGGGGACAATCCCAATCTTTTGGTATCGGTTCAGACCCGATTTGTGAACCAGTATGTGGTCTATTCTGGAGAAAGTTCCATGTGCACTTGAGAAGAATGTGTATTCAGTTGAGTTTGGATGTAAAGTTCTGTAGATATCTGTGAAATCTATCTGGTCTAGTGTATCATTTAAAGCTCTCGTTTCCTGGGAGATGTTGTGCTTAGAAGACGTATCGAGGGTAGAAAGAGCTAGATTGAAGTCACCAAGTATAAGTGTATTATTATCTAAGTATTTCCTCACTTTGGTTAATAATTCGTTTAAGTATTTGGCAGCTCCCACATTCGGGGCATATATATTGAGGATTGTTAAGTCCTCTTGCTGCATAGATCCTTTAAGTATGAGATAGTGTCCCTCTTCATCTCTCACTACAGTCTTCAGGGTAAATTTTAATTTATCTGATATAAGGATGGCTACCCCTGCTTTCTTTTGAGAACCATTTAAATGGTAAATGGTTCTCCAACCTTTATTTTCCGGTTGTAGGTGTCCTTTTGTCTAAAATGTGTCTCTTGTAGACAGCAAATAGATGGGTCCTGCTTTTTTATCCAGTCTGAAACCCTGCGCCTTTTGATGGGGTCATTAAGCCCGTTCACGTTCAGAGTTACTATTGACAGATATGAGTTTAGTGTCATCATGATATCTATTTAGTCCTTGTTTTTGTGGATTGTTCCACTGAACTTCTTCTTAAAGGGGGATTTTAAGAGTCCCCCTTAAAATTTCTTGCAGAGCTGGTTTGGAGGTCACATATTCTTTCAGTTCCTGCCTGTCTTGGAAGCTCTTTTATCTCTCCTTCCATTTTGAATGAGAGCCTTGTTGGATAAATTATTCTTGGTTGCATGTTCTTCTCATTTAGGACCCTGAATATATCCTGCCAGCCCTTTCTGGCCTGCCCCGTCTCTGTGGAGAGGTCTGCTGTTACCCTAATATTCCTCCCCATGAATGTCAGGGACTTCTTGTCTCTTGCTGCTTTAAGGATCTTCTCTTTATCTTTGGAATTTGCAATTTTCACTATTAAATGTCGAGGTGTTGAACGGTTTTTATTGATTTTAGGGGGGGATCTCTCTATTTCCTGGGTCTGAATGCCTGTTTCCCTTCCCAGATTGCGAAAGTTTTCAGCTAGGATTTGTTCAAATACATATTCTGGCCCTCTGTCCCTTTTGGTGCCCTCGAGAACACCAATTAAACGTAGGTTTTTCTTCCTTAGGCTGTCATTTATTTCCCTTAATATGTCTTCATGGTCTTTTGTCTTTTTTCCTCAGTTTCCCTCTTTGCCATTAGTTTGTCTTCTATGTCACTCACTCGTTCTTCCACCTCGTTAACCCTCGTCGTTACGACTTCTAGTTTGGATTGCATCTCATTCGATTGATTTTTAATTTCTGCCTGATTGGATCTAAATTCTGCAGTCATGAAGTCTCTTGAGTCCTTTATGCTTTTTTCTAGAGCCACCAGTAGCTGTATAATAGTGCTTCTGAATTGGCTTTCTGACATTGAATTGTAATCCATATTTTGTAACTCTGTGGGAGAGAGGGCTGTTTCTGATTCTTTCTTTTGAGGTGAGGTTTTCCTTCTAGTCATTTTGCTCAGTGCAGAGTGGCCAAAAACAAGTTGTATTGGGAAAAGGAGAGAGATAGAGAGAAGGAAAGAAAAGAGAAAAAGAAAAAAAAGGAAAAAAAAGAGAAGAGAAAGAGAAAAAAAAAGAAAGGTGAAAAAAAGGGTGGGTGGGGGAAGCAATCAGAAATCAAAAAGAAAAAAAAAAACACGGGGGAGTATCTTCTGATTCTGTAGACTTTTAAGTCCCTTGACTTCCCCTGGAACTGGTCCATCTAGCTGGTCTTCTGGGGGAGGGGCCTGCTGTGCTGATTTTCAGGTGTTAGCACTTGGGGGAGCTGCTCTGCCCCTGCCTGCTGCAGGGCTCAGCGGGGGTTGTTTACCTCGTGAGGCCCCAGGAGGAACAGCCCCAGTGGCTATGGCAGCTCTGGAAGCCTGGATTCAGCCTCCGCAGGAACTACGGGGCTCTCTGTCCCGTCCGCAGGGCCTGGAGGCTCCGGGGCGGGGCCGCCGATCTGCTCAGCTCCGGGCAGGAGCGTCCTTGCTGTCCTGGGCCCTACCGGCCCCTGCCTGTCCCGGGGGGAGGCCGGATCCTGGGCTGTGTCCCGGCGCCCTGTGCTCCGGGGCTTGCGCTGTTGGATTCGCGCTCCCGGTCGCGCAGCCGCCGCTCTGCGGAGCCGCTCGAGCCCTCCGAGGTGCTCCCGGCCGCCCAGCCCCCTCCGCACGGAGCCTCTTCCTCTGCCAGAACCGCCGACGCCGAGCTGCTCTCAGAGCCGTGCAGTCCCCTCCGCGGAGCCGCCGCCCAAGCCCCTCCGAGCTGCTCTGGGTCCGCCGTGCGCGCTGCAGCCCTTAGGGAGCTCGGCGCACTCTCCCGGGGCGCAGGTGTCTGTTAGTGTCCCAGGGAGCCCGAGGGCATCCCCGCCCTCCTGGGTCCTGCTCTAACTCCCTGCGGGCGCCTTTCCACCCAGGAAGGTTGGTGCAGCTCCTGCTTCTCCGGGACGGGGCTCTCCTGTCCTGGGGACACTCGCCCCGACCTCAGCCCGGCTCCTCGCAGGGCCCCTCCCCCTCGGAGGCCTTTTGTTTCTTTATTTCTTTTTCCCCGTCTTCCTACCTTGATAGAAGCGAACTCTTCTCACTGTAGTATTCCAGCTGGTCTCTCTTTAAATCTCAGGCCGAATTCGTAGATTTTCAGGATGATTTGAAGGTTATCTAGGTAATTTGGTGGGGACAGGTGATTTGGGGACCCTACTCTTTCGCGCCATCTTGCCCCTCCTCCTAGAATATCTATTTTTTTAAGATTTTATTTATTTATTCATTTGAGACACACAGAGAGAGAGGCAGAGACAGAGGCAGAGAGAAAAGCAGGCTCCATGCAGGGAGCCCAATATGAGACTCGATCCTGGGACTCCCAAGATCACACCTGAGCCAAAGGCAGATGCTCAACTGCTGAGCCACCCAGGTGTCCCCAAAATATCTATTAATAATTAATCAACTTAATGATTAATTTAACTGAAATGATAAATAATTTACTTATAATCCTGATGGTAGCCCTAATATATCACATACATAATAAATGTAACATACATAACAAATCTTTGTGTAAAATGATTGTACTTTCAAAAACCAAATAACCCTAGTGATGAATGGCATTGTGTTACATGTATTTATATATGTTTAAAATTCTTAATGTTTGGTTTAATAGAAGACAGATGGAGGGGCACCTGGGTGGCTCAGTGGTTGACCATCTGCCTTTGGCTCAGGTCATGATCCCAGAGTCCTGGGACTGAGTCCCACCATCACGCTTCTCCCTCTGCCTATGCCTCCCTCCCTCTCTTTCTCTCTCATGAATAAAAAAATAAAATCTTTAAAAAAAAAAAAAAAGACAGCTGGAGCTTCCTATCTGCTTCCACAATCAAGCCATTATGAAACATTTTAACTGGGTGGAAATATATATGAAGAAATTCCTACTTGATATGAAGTTGAAAAAAATATATTAATATCCTTTCATATAATTATGAATATTCTTCAATGGTACTATACCAAAACTCGAAATAGCTGGTGGTTTCTCAAAGATTAGTTGAAATGTAGGAACCTAAAAACATAACTTTTCATACCCTGTTATCTTAAAATCCACTGGTCTGTCTTGCCCTTTCAATTTGACCCATGAATGATTATGGAACATCCAATAAGGATCACTTGGAAAATATTGGTTTACTGAGTAATGCAGGCCTTCAAAATGTTGGCATGTTTCATTAGACAATATTTTAAAAATCATACTTATTAAGATCTCTCATGTCATCAGAAAAGTCTTAATTTTAAATACTGGTGAAGCTATAAAGCTCACACAAATGGACATTAGGTATGCAAAAATTCTAAATTTTGTTTGAAAGCTAAAATTTTAAATGGGCAACACATACTATCAGTTGTTTTCCTTGAAGTTAAGCTCACTTACTTACTTAGAAAAAACATGCTTAATATCCAAATATGAAAAACCATAGTTTGTCTAATAATTATTCTTCTAAGTAAGCTGTTGTAAGTAAATGAAGTGAGTAGCAGTTTTCTATGATGCTACACGTGATTTTCCAAGGCAATCATCATAACTCAGTTTGCAGAAATGATTCATGTTTTTTTAAGATATTTATTTATTCACGAGAGACACAGTGAGAGAGGCAGAGATATAGGCAGAGGGAGGAGGCTCCACATGTGGGAGTGGGACTCAATCCCTGAACTCCAGGATCTCGCCCTGAGCCAAAAGCAGAGCTTAACTGCTGGACCATCCAGGTGCCCCCTTACATGTACTCAAGGGTCTATATTTAACATAATTAGTAACATTTATTGCTCAAAAACATTTTTTAAGAAAAATTGACCTTTTATTATTATTTTCTTTTTTGTAGAAGTGCATAGTGAAGAATAAATGACTACTGGTACAGTTTGATACCACCACCTTCGTATTCAGGGAGAAGATTTATTTTCTGCTGCTTTGACACCATCGTGCAGATGTTAACCCAGTAAAAGTAGAGTAATAACATAATATTATTCTGAAAATATTTTCCACTTTGCAGTTTCCTTAAAAAGCCCACACACTGAAAACTGTATTATACTGTTCGCCACCATGTCAGGTGTTATGTTCCCCTAGGACTGCAACTACACTATAACAGCTTATTGCCCTTCCCCAACAGTACTACTGATGTCTACATCAATCCAAGCAATAATAACTTACTATCATTTAACCTACTGTTTTGCAGAAAACAAAGGATAAAAAAACGAAAATAAATGAACAAAAATCACACTTCATTTCCAAATCAAGGGTTTCTCACTCCTCCCAGGAACTACAAAAGCTGTGTCTTCTGAATAGCTGAGTTTCCATACCATATGCAAACTTTTTTTTTTAACCTTAGAAGAGAATCCTAAAATGCATAACATATATTTCTGCCTAACAAAACAGAAAAGATAACTATAACTTAACCTTTTCTGGATGCCCTCTATATTAAATTGTCCCAGACTACTCTATAAAATATTTGTCTCCTTACCTGCAGTCAAGCTATGTATGAGCTGCATTTGTAGTAATGATCAATGTATCATGCTATCACTTCTCTCCTACTTTCTATAATCTGTCATGGACTTGGAAACCAGATTTATTAAAATTATGCACTAAAGGGCTCCAAGTAAGAAATACACTGAAATGAATTCAAAGTGAGTTTTAGTGCAGACACTGTTGTACCTCTCTTAGCTATTCAAATATTTTTTTATTCTACTTTTGAGCTGTGTTCAAAACATATTAACTGGCTAACCAGTTGGAGCTCCACGGGACACCTGGGTGGCTCAGCGGTCAAGCGTCTCCCTTCGGCTCAGGGCGTGATCCTGGAGTCCCGGGATGGAGTCCCACATCAGGCTCCCTGCATGGAGTCTGCTTCTCCCTCTCCATGTCTCTGCCTCTCTCTGTGTCTCTCATGAATAAATAACTAAAATATTTTTTTAAAAGTTGGGAGTTCCAGACATGGTATCATACTTGCATTTAAAATGAAGCCTTGTCCAGATAACTTGAAATCCACACAAAAAGGTTTGATAAATCAGTAATTGAAGACCAGAGTGTTTTTAACTAAACTTATAATTTTGAGATAAATGTACGTTCAATGCAGTTGTAAAAATTACAAAGATAACCCTTTTACTTTTTACCTATATTACTCCAATAGCAACAGCTTGCAAAACCATTCTACAACATCACCACCAGGATACTGGTATTGATAGTCAAGATGCAGAACATTTTCATTTAAAAAAAAATTTTTTTTTTTTATTGGAGACAAAGAGTGAGCCAGAGAGCACACGCACGTGCACAAGCAGAAAGAGGGGCAGAGGGAGAGGGAGAAGCAGACTCCCTCATGAGCAAGGACCCTGACATGGGGCTGTGGGGCTCCATCCCAGGATCCCGGAATCACAACTTGAGATGAAGGCAGAGGTTCAACCGACTGAGCCAACCAGATGCCCTCAGAACATTTTCATTACCACAAAGATATTTCATGTGATCATTTATAACCCATTACCCTCCTGCACCCAACCCCACCCCTGAAACTAAACAATCACTACTCTATTCTCCCTTTCTGTGATTTTGTCATTTTCAGATTATATAAATGGTACCTTCCGCAACTGGATTTTTTTTCACTTGGCATAATTCTCTGGGGATTCATTCAAGTTGTTGTGTCAACTTCATTCTTTTTTATATCTAAGTGGTATTACACACATCAAGAGTTTAGCTAAGCTTCTCCATGGTATTGCTGCCTCGGCATCCATTTTGGTTGACCAACATGCCTGAAAGGGCCTTAAACTGACATTAGCTCTTCATGCAAACACATGCCCTAGATAACAGACTGCAGAGTCACAACTACATGTTAAGCCCTGATAGGACTTCCCCAATGGCCCTGTGCTAAAGTCTCCCTTGCCTCCCAGAGCTTTTCCCTTGTGCCCTCCTTATATTAGACCTCTGAGAAGCTTAGCAAAACCTTGCTTCTCTTGGTTTGAATTGACCAATCCAGTCTTAGCCCAGAAACCCCAAAGCACTAGCTATAGACCCTAACAAAGGCATGTGCCCCAGGTCCTAAACTGCCTTGATTTCCTCATGTGGCCCCTCAAGATGTGTGGTACACTTACCTCGAAGGACCTGTGAGTAATGAATTTCCCTATTTCAATTTTGCCTTGTGCTCTCTTATACAACCTGGGATCACCATCAAATATCCCAAGGGACTCTACTTAATGTTAATTTGGGGCACCTGGATGGCTCAGTCGGTTAGGCATCCCACTCTTGGCTTCAGCTCAGGTTGTGATCTCATGGGTTGTAGGATCGAGCCCCCAGTCTGACTCTATACTTGGCAGGGAGTCTGCTTGGGGATTCCCTCCTTCTGCCCCTCCTCCTATTCACTCTCTAATGATCAAATAAATCTTTTTTAAAAAATGTTAATTTAACAACTTGCAATGAATGTACCACAATTTGTTTAGGCATCCAACCATTAAAAGACATGTGGGAAGGAGGACCTGGGTGGCTGAGTTAAGCGGCTGCCTTCAATGGAGGTCATGATCTCAGGGTCCTGGGATCCTGTATCAGGCAGGCTCCTTGCTCAGGGAGTCTGCTTCTCCCTCTCCCTTTGCCCCTCCCCTCTGCTTGTGCTGGCTCACTCTCTCAAATAAATAAATTCTAAAAAATTAATGAAATAAAAAAAATAACAGACATCTGGGAATTTCTACATTGTTACCATTATAAATAAGATGCTATAAACAAACAAACAAAAAAGATGCTATAAACAGGGGTGCCTGGGTGGCTCAGTTGGTTAAGCATCTGCCTTAGCCTCAGGTCATGATCTCTAGGTCCTGGAATGGAGCTGCATCAGGCTTCCCGCTCAGCAGGGAGTCTACTTCTCTTTCTCCCTCTCTGTATCTCTCGGTCTCTTCCCCTCCACCCCTCCCCACTGTTCATTCTCTCAAATAAGTAAAATATTAAAAAATAAGATGCTATAAACATTTATACACAGGTTTTTGTATAAACATAAATTTTCATTTCTCTAGGATTTATT
This sequence comes from Nyctereutes procyonoides, assembly GCF_905146905.1. Taxonomy (NCBI): domain Eukaryota; kingdom Metazoa; phylum Chordata; class Mammalia; order Carnivora; family Canidae; genus Nyctereutes; species Nyctereutes procyonoides. The sequence goes on along the minus strand of NW_026575125.1, from coordinate 56,324,412 downwards.
TTTTTATCCTCAAAAGTATAACTGCTGGATTATACAATAGTTGTATGTTTGATATAAGAAACCACTAAATTTTTCCAGAATCACATCATTTTACACTCCCACCAAAAACACAATACAAACTCTGCATCCTAACCAATACTTGACGTTACCACTATTTTTCATTTTATTATTTTAATAGGCAGATATATTTCCTTGTGGTTTTAATTTGTATTTCAAAATTAGCTAATGAAAAAAAAACAAAATTAGCTAATGATATTTAACAGCTCTTCCTTTTCTAATGTGCCATCTGCATATCTTCTTCCTTGAAATATCCCTTCATGTGTTTTGTCCATGTTCTAATTACATTGACAGTCTGGTTTTTTACTATTTGGTTTCTAGCTTTTTTTATTTTTTTAAGATTTTATTTATTTATTCATGAAAGACACACAGAGAGAGAGGCAGAGACGCAGGCTGAGGGAGAAGCAGGCTCCATGTAGGAAGCCCGATGTGGGACTTGATCCCGGTACCCTGGGATCACACCCTGAGGCAAAGGCAGCCGCTCAACCACTGAGCCACCCAGATGTCTCTGGTTTCTAGCTTTTTTTTATGTATTTACCACTAAATATACTAGTATTTATGTGCAAGATACATAGTTTACAAACCAATGCTTGCCACTCAGTAGCTTCTCTTTACATGGTCTAACCAGAGTCTTTAGAAGAATAAGAGTTTTTAGTTTTCATGAGGTTTAATTCATCATTTTTTTCTTTTACAGGTCATGCTTTTGAAGTTAAGTATATGAACTCCTTGTCTATCCCAAGATTTGAAGATTTTCTCCTGTTTTCTTCTAGAAGTTTTATAGTTTTAAGTTTTACATTTTACACTGACATCTGTAATTTGTTTTCAGTTCATTTTAATACAAAATGTGAAACTCGGGTGAAGAGTCTTCCCCACCCACCCCCATGGATGTCCAGTTGCTCAAGCACCATTGTTGAAAAGGCTCACTACTGAACTGCTTTTTGGCTTTTGTCAAAATCAGGTGGGCATAACTGCATCTATTTCTCAGTTCCTGATATTTCTCACATTGATATATCTGTGTCCATCCCTCTACCAGTGTAACATTGTCTTAATTATTCTAGATATATAGTAGACATTAATAAGAGGTAGAATGATTAGTCCAATTTAGTCTTTTTCAAGATTCTTTTAGCTATTCTAGGACCCTTGCTTTTTCATATAAATTTTATAATAACCCTCTTTATATCTACAAAAACACTCCAGAATTTACATAGGAATAGCATTAAAACTAGATCACTTTAGGGACAGCTGACATCTTCAATATATTGTTTTACAACTCATGAACATGGTAAATATCTTCAATGATTTAGGTCTCTAGTTTCTTTCATCAGTGTTCAATAATTTCTAGAATACTGATCCTGTATATGTTTCATTAAATTTATATCTAAGTATTATATTTTCTTGGAATAGTTATAAATTATATTTATAAATTCTGGTTTCACACATTCATCAGTAATATATAGAATTATGACTGATTTCTGAATATTCATCTTGCCTATGACATTGCTGAAATCACTAATTCTAAGAGTTTGGGGAGCTTTTTTGTAGATTCCTTGAAATTTTTTACACTTTTCTTCATTTCTAAAAAAAGTATTTAATGGTATAAATTCTTCTCCATACAATGCTTTAATACCTATCTCACCTATTTTGATAGCTGTGCTTTCATGTTCTTGGAGATATATAAACATATATATGCATAATATATAAAATATCATCCCTTTGAGACTTTGACCCATGGATAATTTAAGAGTGTTGTTTAATATCCAACTGGCTAGAGTTCCTTGTTATTTTTGTTTTTAATTTTTAGTTTGAGTCCATTATAGTCAAAACACACTCTGTATCATTTCAGTTACTTTAAATTTGTTGAGATTTGCTTCATGACTAAAGTTTGGTCTATCTTGGTAAATTTTTTCTTTTTAATTTGAGAGAGCGTGCATGCCCATGCAAGTAGGGGGAGGAGCAGAGAGAGAGAGAAACTCAAACAGACTCTGCACTGGGCACAGAGCCTTATGCAGACTCAAGCTCATGACCCCAAGATAACAACCTGAGACGAAAACAAAAGTCAAACACTCAACCAACTGAGTCACCCAGGTGCCCCTAAATCTCCAAATAGTATGTAAAACACTATAAAATAATATGTATTTATTATTCAGCAATAAAAAGAAATAAGCTATTAAGCCAAGAAGACATAAATGAACTCAACACATACTGCTACATTAAAGAAATAAAATGAAAAGGCTACATAATGTATGATTCCAACTGTAGGACATCCTGGCAGAGGCCCAACAATGAAACCAGTGAAAAATACCAGTAATTGTCAGGAGTCTGAAGGGTGGAACAGATGAATAGGTGGGAATACAGAGGATTTTTGGGATAGTGTAACCACTCTGTATGATACTGTAATGGTGAATGCATGTAATTTCAAATTTATCAAAAACAAATAAGGATGCCTGGGTAGCTCAGCAGTTGAGCATCTGCCTTCAGCTCAAGGCATGATCCTAGGGTCCAGGATCGAGTCCCACATTGGGCTCCTTGCAGAGAGCCTGCTTCTCCCACTGCCTATGTCTCTGTCTCTCTCTCTCCCTCTCTCTCTGTGTCTCTCATGAATAAATAAAATCTTTAAAAAAATACAATGTATAAGGCAATGTAAACTATAGATCTCAGTTAATAATATATCAATATTGGCTCAATTGTAATAAATGTACCATACGAATACAAGATAATAATAAAGGAAACTGGTTTTATTCAGAGGTGCGTGTGAGAGGATTACAGGAACTATCTGTATTTTCTCAAGTTTTCTGTAAACTTAAAACTAAAAAATAAACCACAGTAATTAAAAAATAATAATGTCTATTCTTTATAGTTGCTAACATCAAATGTTCTATAAATGCCAACTAAATCTCATTGGTTTACAGTACTGTTGAGTTCTTCTATACACATACTGATATTGTCTTACATTTCTGCCAATTGTGAAAAGACTGAAGTCTCACAATTCTATTGTTTGATACATGCACTTTAGAACTGCCATATCTTTTTTTTTCTGAGAGAGAAAGTGAGCAAGTGAGCATGAAAGTGGGAGAGTGGTGGGGGGAGGGGAAGAAGGAGAGAATCTGAGGGCAGAGCCCAATGCGAAACTCGATCTCAGGACCCTGAGATTGTGACCTGAGCCAAAATCAAGAGTCAGTTAACCAACTGAGCCACCCAGCCACTTCAGGACTGCCATATCTCCTAAGTAAATTTTATCATTACAAACTGTCCTCCTCTTTAATAATTTCCTTTTGTCTAAAACCCACTTTATCTGATATTAAAATAGTCACTACTGGGGCATCTGGCTGGATCAGTCAGTTAGAGCATGTGACTCTTAATCTTGGCATTGTAAGTTCAAACCCTATGCTGGGTGTAGAGTTACTTAAATTCTTAAAAAACAAAAAAAGTAAGTCACTACTGCTTTTGACTGAGGGTTTTTTTTAAGATTTTATTTATTTATTAGAGACACAGAGAAAGAGAGAGGCAGAGACACAGGCAGAGGAGAAGCAGGCTCCATGCAGGGAGCCTGATGTGGGACTGGATCCTGGGTCTCCAGGATCATGCCCTGGGCTGAAGGCGGCGCTAAACTGCTAAGCCACCGGGGGCTGCCGTGATTGAGGTTTCTATGGTGTATCTCTGTCTATAATTTTACCTTCAATCTACCTATATAATCATATTTGAAGGGAGTTTCTTATTAACACATATTAACACATATAATCGGGTCATAGCTATTACTCTGACAGTCTCTTGTCTTTTAAGTGACAGTCTCTTGTTTTTAAGTGTCTGAAGTACATTTAGACCATTTAAATCTAATGTAATTATCAATATATTAGAGCTAATCTCTGCCATTTTATTTTTCCTCTGTTCTGTTAGTTTTCTTTAAAAAAATACGTATATGAACACATACATCATTTACCACAGTCTACTATCAACATTTTACTATTTCAAATCAAGTGTAGAAACCACCCTTCCTCCTTTATGATCCTTGACTCTCCCCAATTTATACATAATTGTTTTAAATATATTTAAGTATATGTTTTAAATATATTTAAGTATAATCTACATACAGCAAAACAATGATCCATGAAAAAAAATAACTGATAAGTTAAACTTAACTAAAATAAGCGGCATGGCTTTGTACAAGAGAGTACAAAGAAAATGAAAAGACAAGCCAGAGACTAAGAGAAAATTTTGCAAAACACATATCTGATAAAGGACATGTATCCAAAATATACAAAGAATTCTTAAAACTCAACAACAAGGGAGATCCCTGGGTGGCTCAGGGGTTTAGCACCTCAGGGCGTGATCCTGGAGTTCCAGGATCGAGTCCCACATCAGGCTCCCTGTATGGAGCCTGCTCTCCTTCTACTTATGTCTCTGCTTCTCTCTTTCTCTCTCTCTCTGTGTCTCTCATGAATACATAAAAACAACAGTGAAATATCATTGCACACTTATCAAAATGACTAAAATATAAAAAGAAGCAAAAACAAAAACCAAAGCAAAACAAAATTTATAATACCAAATGCCAGCAAGGACAAAGAGCAACAGAAACTTTCATTCATTGCTAGTGAAAATGCAAAATACCACAGCCACTGTAAAAGATAGTTTGGCAATTATTACAAAACTAACCATACTCTTACCATACAATTCAATAATCATGCTTCTTGGTATTTACCCAAGAGAACTGAAAATTTATGTCTACACAACAACCTGCACAAGGATGTTTATAGTAGCTTTTATTCATAAAGATATGGGTTTACTTAATAATACATCAATTGTAAAAAATTAGAATTAAGATGTTATTCAATAGGTGAATGGTATATAAACTATGGTATATCCCACACCCTGGATTGTTATTCTGCACTAAAAAGAAATGAGCTAGGGACGCCTGGGTGGCTCAGTAGTTGAGTGTCTGCCTTTGGCTCAGGGCATGATCCTGGAGTCCCAGGATCGAGTCCCACATTGGGCTCCCTGTATGAAGCTTGCTTCTCCTTCTGCCTGTGACTCTACCTCTCTCTCTCTCTCTCTCATGAATAAACAAAATAAAATTAATTAATTAATTTAATAAAAAATAAAAAGAAATGAGCTATCAAACCATGAAAAAAAGGAAGGATCTTAAAAGCACATTGCTAAATAAAAGAAGCCAGTCTAAAAAGGCTACATACTATATAATTCAGACTACATAACATGGAAGAGGAAAAACTATAGAGACAGTAGAAGGATCACTGGCTGCTAGGGACTTTGGGGAGGCAGAGGATAGGAAGGGATGAACAGATGGTGTACAGGGGAAAATATTCTGTATAATACTGTAATGTTAGATACATGACATCAGGCATTTGTCAAAACTCTTAGAACTGTAGGACACAAAGAATGAACCTTAAACTATAGATGATAGTCAACAATATGACTGTAAGTTCATTTACTGTAATAAATGAACCACAGTAATGACAGACGGGCAAATTGTATGATAAGGGGAGTAGTATGGGAACTCAACTTTTCTGTAAGTTTAAAACTATTCTATAAATAAAAATTAAATTAACTTTAATTAATGGATTTAAAGACCTAAACATAAGAAGTAAAATTATAAAACAGGAAGAAAACATAGAATTTTTTTCTACTTTGGCATAGGAAAATATTCATTAAATAAAAAACATGGATCCACAACTATATGGTCAACTAATCTTCAACAAAGCAGGAAATAATACCCAATGGGAAAAACACCTCTTCAACAAATGGTGTTGGAAAAACTGGACAACAACACAAAGAATGAAACTAGAACACTTTCTAACACCATACACAGAAACAAATTCAAAATGGATGAAAGACCTAAATGTGAGACAAGGAACCATTAAAATCCTAGAGGACGATACAGACAGAAACCTCTTTGACACCGGCCTTAGCAACTTCTTACAAGACATGTCTCTGGAGATGAGGGGGCAGGAAGCAAAAATCAACCATTAGGTCTTTATTAAAATAAAAAGCTTCTACACAGCAAAGGAAACAATCAACAAAACGAAAATGCAACATACACAATGGGAGAAGTGACATATCTGATAAAGAGTTAGTATTTACAATCTATAAAGACCTTATAAAACTCCAAAAGACAAGCCAGTTAAGAAATGGACAGAAGACATGAATAGATATTCTTCCAAAGAAGACATACAGATGGACAAGAGAAAAATAAAAAGATGCTCACCATCACTCATCATCAGAAGTACAAATAAAAACTATAATTAGATATCTCATACCAGGTGTCAACAAGAATGTGGAGAAAGGGGAACCCTCTTATACTGTTAGTAGGAATGCAAATTGGTACAGACACTCTGGAAAACAGTATGGAGGTTCCTCAAAAAGTTAAGAATTGAACTACCCTACAATCCAACAGTTGCACTACTAGGTATTTACTCAAGCGATATAAAAATACTGATTCGAAGGGATACATACACCCTGATATATTTTACAGCAGCATTATCCACAAAAGCTAAATTATGAAAATAGCCCAAATGTCCATCAACTGATGAATGGATAAAAAAGATGTGGTAAATATATACAATGGAATATTACTCAGCAATCAAAAAGAATGAAATCTTGCCATCTGCAATGATGGAAGGAGTTAAAGTATAAGTGAAATAAGACACTCAGAGAAAAAAAAATACTATATGATTTCACTCATGTGAAATTTAAGAAACAAAACACACGAATATAGGGTAAAGAACAAAAAAAGACCGGGAGGCAAACCATAAGGGACTCTTGACTACAGAGAACAAACTGAGAGTTGCTGAGGAGAGGTGAGCAGGGAATGGGCTAAATGAGTGGTGAGTATTAAGGAGGGCACTTGTGATTAGCACTGGGTGTTATAAGTGATGAATCACTAAATTCTATACTCCTTAAACCAATATTATACTATATGTTAACTAGAACTTAAATAAAAACTCAAACAAAAAAACAAAAACATAAAGTACGTACCATATAGGAAAAAAACTTGGGTGCTTGGGTGGCTCAGTCTCAGATGTGAAGCATCTGCCTTCTACTCGGGTTGTGATCCCAGGATCCTGGGAACAAGTCCCACATCAGGCTCCCTGCTCAGCAGGGAGTCTGCTTCTCTCTCACTGTGCCCTTCCCTCCTGCTCATGCTCACATGCTCTCTCTCTCATAAATAAAATCCAAAAAAGAGAAAAACTTTATCAAACAGATCTCATCAAAAATCTTCTGATCTTTTAATGACATCCTTAAGAAAACCAAAAGGTACCCCAGAGAATGGGAGAAAACATTCAAAATACATATACCTGACAAAGGACTAAAATCTACAGAATATAAAGAAACATTCTATATCAATGCTAAGACAAGCAAACCAATTGAAAATGGGCAAAAAAATTGACCAGACATGTCACTAAAGATACAAATGTCAAAGAGCACATGAAAAGATATTCAACATCATAATTACTGGGGAAATGCAAATTAAAATAAGATACAAAAAATAAAATAAAATGATAAAATACTCCGAAACACCTATCAGAGTGGCTTTTTAAAAAACACTATTAAGTACTGGTAAGGGTGTAGAACATCTGGAAACTCAGATGGGAATACGTTTTCAGTGGGAATGTAGAACAGTGATGCTTTTTTGGAAAACTATTTGGCAGTCTCTTTTAAGATTACATATACTCCGGGATCCCTGGGTGGCGCAGCGGTTTGGTGCCTGCCTTTGGCCCAGGGCGCGATCCTGGAGACCCGGGATCAAATCCCACATCGGGCTCCCGGTGCATGGAGCCTGCTTCTCCCTCTGCCTGTGTCTCTGCCTCTCTCTCTCTCTCTCTCTGTGACTATCATAAATAAAAATTAAAAAAAAAAGATTACATATACTCCTACAATATGACACAGTAATCCTACCCCTAAGTATTTACCCAAGACAAACCAAAAATACATAGCCATACCAAAATTAGTATGAAATACTCAGAGGCTTTATTCACCATCAAAAACTGGAGACAACCAAGAAGTCCTTCAACAAGTGGACAAACTAAAGCACAGTCAATTTTAACTTATAAATTTTATCTAATTTGAAAAACAAAGGAAGATAGATAATTAAACTCAAGGAAAATATTTGTAATTTATCTCTACATAGGGCTACATCCCATTAAACATAAAGAATTCTTTAAAATTGCAGGAAAAATTATCAAAAATCGAACAGATAAATGGGGAAAAAAAGGAATTAACTACTTACAAAAGAAAAGCCTATAAAAATGATACTTAAAATGAGAAAAACTTTAAACTCAAAGTTTTCAGAAATTCAAATTTAAAAAACACTGGAATACCATTCCTCACCAAATTGGGAATATTTTTTAAATATGAAAATTGGGAAAAAATAAGAGCTAAGATGACGCCACAGTAGGAGGACCTTAGGCTTGCTTCGTCCCTCAAACACAGCTAGGTAACTACCAAATCATTCTGAATAGCTAAGAAATCGACCTGACAATTATCAGAACAAACTGCACAACTGGAGGGAGAGAAGAAGCCACATGGAAGAAGCTAGGAAGTATCAAAATGTGCTTTGGGGAAAAAATGGGATGCAAGTGCTGTGGCGGGAGGAAGCACTGGTCTCAGAGAAAGGCAACAGAGAGTGGTATGCATAGGGATACACACAAGAACATTTCTCCAAAGCCACTGGCTAGGGAAACCAGAGAAGCTGATTTTCAAGCGTTTTTGTAACCAGTGGGGCTTAAAGGCTGGAGTTTTAGAGGTCCATTGGCTTGGCTGGGATACAGAGCTGAGGGCGCTGCTCTACTCCTGGAGAGAAGGCAGGTAAGCCACCCAGAGCAGATGGTGCCATTTGAAGACTTCCTATAGCACATGGGGACATACTGTTCACTCTTCTGGATCGTATCTGTGAGAGGAATCATTGCCTCTCTGGAGACAAAAGAGCCACAGCCGCCAGTTCCCTCCCCTGTCCCTCAGCATAGGTACAGAGATACCGGCTGAGGGCAGATAAATCAGAAACTGGCTATTTAGCCTGCTTTGCTCCAAATACCACAGCCCTGAACTCTGGCATGACTGCCCTTCTTGCTCAAACCTGCATTAGTTCCAGTGTGCTGAGACCCTACTTCAGAAGACCATTCTAAGTCCCCAGCACACCAGTTTCCTAAAGTTTAGAGTTTTATTTTTTTAAGATTTTATTTATTTATTCATGAGACACAGAGAGAGAGAGAGACAGAGAGAGAGAGAGAGAGAGAGAGAGAGAGAGGCAGAGACACAGGCAGAGGGAGAAGCAGGCTCCACGCAGGGAGCCCGACGCGGGACTCGATCCCGGGAATCCAGGATCATGCCCTGGGCCGAAGGCAGGCGCCAAACCGCCAAGCCAACCAGGGATCCCCTAGTTTAGAGTTTTAAAAGTCAGCAAGCTTGGGTGAGATACAGGCCAAAGCACAATGATCTGCTCCAGGAAGGCCAGCAACCTGGAGACAAACAGTATGAAAACAGTAATCTAAAAACTACTTGGGACACACAGGAAGAAATTATTCACTCTTCTGGGAATGCTTCACTGAGAGCAGCAAACATAGACTCCCCTCTCCAAGGAAAAAGGAACTGGCTGGCACCATTTCCATCCACCACCAACCCTCTTCCCCCATCATAAACCAACTTCAATAAACAAAACAGAGCCAAGACAGGCTACCTGGCAGTCTAACCTGCTTATCTGGTTACATCAATTCCCCCACCCCATGCACTCTGCTGCTAATGCACACTCCCGCCAAGTATACATAAGGAAAAGCACAGCACACCTTTTCCCCAGAAGACCAGTAGAAAGCCCTGCATGTACAATGTCTACCAACCATAGAATTCTTTAAGATTTTATTTATTTATTTGAGAAAGAGAGAGTGTGTGAGCACTAGTGAGGGGGAAGGGCAGAAACAGACTTCCCATTGAGCAGGGAGCAGGACCCTGAGATCATGACCTTAGTTGAAGTCAGATGCTTAAGTGACTGAGCCACCCAGGTGTCCCCCAACCATAAAGTTCTGCAAGGCTTCAGTTACAGTGGAAGTATAATCAGGTCTCCTGTAACAAGCAGACCAGAGCACACCTAGTTAAAAATCGCCACATTCAGGCCAAGATCCAAACATTGCCCACTGCAGGCAAGGAGAACCTCTGGAGATGACTGACCCAAGGGAAAGAATAGTCAAAACATAGCAGCAGAGTGTATGCAGCACACACTAGAGACTCTCACTGAAGCATCAGGCTGTATATACACTACCTGACCTTTTCTTCATAAAGCCATTACTCTTGGGAGCAGGAAAAATAACAAGCTTTTCTAACACACAGAAGACAGAGCCCTAGGCAAAGTGCCAAGAAGGAGGAATTCATCCCAGAAGAAAACAAGAAAAGATCAGAGAGATCTAATTAAAAGATATAAATAATACGCCTGATGTTAAATTTAAAACAACCATAAAGACACTCACTGGACTTGAGAAAAGCATAAAAGACCATGAGGGAGATACTTACCACAGAGGTGAGGGTTAAAAAAATGATCAGGCAGAAATGAGAAATGAAATAGCTGAGATATGAAACCGACTAGATGTAATGATGACAAGGATGGAAAAACTAGAGGAATGAAGAAGTTATGCTGAAGACAGAATTATGGAAAATAATAAAGGTGAACAAAATAGAGAAGGAAGAATGATGGATCACAAGAGTAGACTTAGGGAAATCAGTGACTCCATCAAATGTAATAATATATTTGTATCATAGGAGTCCCAGAAGAGAGAGAAAAAGGGGTAAAATGTTTATTTGAGGAAATAATAACTCAAAACTTCCCTAATCTGAGGAAGGAAACAGACATCCAAATCTAAGAGGCTCAGAGAACTCTCATCAAAATCAACAAAAACAGGCTAATAACAAGACATATTGTAGTTAAATTTGCAAAGGAAAATTGTAAAAGCAGCAAGAAAGAAGTAGTCCCTAAACTTACAAAGGAAGACCCATAAAGTTAACTGCAAATCTCTGCATAGAAACTTGGTAAGCCTTTAATGAAAGAAAAAAGAAAGAAAGAAAGAAACAAACAAACAAACAAACAAACTTGGCAAGCCAGACAGGAGTGGCATGATATATTCAACATGCTGAATGGGAAATATCTGCAGCCAGGAATACTCTAACTAGCAAGGCTATCATTCAGAATAGAAGGAAAATGAGTTTCCCAAACAAAAATTAAAGGAGTTCATGACCACTACACTAGCCCTGCAAGAAATATTAAAGGGGACTCTTTGGGTAGGAAAGAAAGACCAAAAGTGACAAAGACTAGAAAGGAACAGAGAAAATCTCCAGAAACAATGACAAAACAAGTAATAAAACGGCACTAAATTTGTATCTAAAATAAATAAATAAATATGTAAATAAAATAAATTTGTATCTATTAATAATCACTTTGAATATAAATGGACTAAATGCTCTGATCAAAAGACACAGGGTAACAAAATGGTTATTAGTAAAACAATAAAACAAGACCCATCTGTATGCTGCCTGTAAGAAACTCATTTTAGACCTAAACACACCTGCAGATTGAAACTGAGAGAATGGGGAAACGTTTACCATAAAATGAGGTCAAAAACACCCCAGAGTAGCAATACACCAGAAAAACTAGATTTTAAACTAAAGACTATAACAAGAGATGAAGAAGGACACTGAATCATAATAAAGGGGACAATTCATACAAGAAGATCCAACAACTGTAAAATTTATGCCAACTTGGGAGCACCGAAATATATGTAATTAATAACCAATCCAATAAAGGAACTCAGGAATAACAATACAGTAAGAGTAGGGGACTTTAATACCCTACTTACATCAATAGATCATCTAAGCAGAAAATCAACAAGGAAACAGTGGCTATGAATGACAAACTGGACCAGATAGATTCAACAGATATATTCAGAACATTTTACCCCAAAGCAGCAGAATACACATTCTTTTCAAGTACACATGAGACATTCTCCAGAATAGATCACTTGTTAGGTCACAAATCAGGCCTCAATAAGGACAAAAAGATTGAGATAATACAATGCATCTTTTCTGTCCACAACACTATGAAACTTGAAGTCAAGCACAAGAAAAAATTTGGGAAGTCCACAAATACATAGAGTTTAACAACGTAAACTGGTCACCCAGGAAATTAAAAAATAAATTTAATTTTAGTATATGTGCTGCCGAAGCGAGCACTAAAAAATAAATTTAAAAAATACATGGAAACTGAAAATGAAAACACAATGGTCCAAAACCTTTGGGATGTAGCAAAAGCCATCAGAAGATGTAAGTATATAGCAACAAAGGCCTACCTCAAGAATCAAGAAAAATATCAAATACACAACCTAATCTTACACCTAAAGGAGCTAGAAAAAGAAGAACAAAGAAAGGCTAGAGTTATTAAAAGAAGGGAAATAAAAATTAGAGCAGAAATAAATGATATAGAAAATAAAAGAACAGAACAGATAAATGAAACCAGAAGCTGTTTATTTCACAATATTAATAAAATTGATAAACCCCTGGCCAGACATACCAAAAAGAAAAAAGGACCCAAATAAATAAAATCACAAGTGAAAGAGGAGAAAGAACAGCCAAAACCACAGAAATCTAAACAATTATAAGAGAATATTATGAAAAAATATGTCAACAAATTGGACAATAAGGAAGAAATGAATAAATTCCGAGGAACATATAAACAACCAAAGTTGAAACAGGAAGAAATAGAAAACTTGAACAGATCATAACCAATAAAGAAATTGAATCAGTAATCAAAAATCTCCCAAGAAACAAAAGTCCAGGGCCAGATGGCTTCACAAGGGAATTCTATCAAGCATTTAAAGAATTCATATTTTGCGGGGATCCCTGGGTGGCTCAGCAGTTTAGCGCCTGCCTTCGGCCCAGGGCATGATCCTGGAGTCCTGGGATCAAGTCCCACATCAGGCTCCCTACATGGAGTCCGCTTTTCCCTTTGCCTGTGTCTCTGCCTCTCTCTCTCTCTCTCTCTCTCTCAATCTCATTCTCTGTCTCTCATGAATAAATAGAATCTTAAAAAAAAAATAAAAATAAAAAAATAAAGAATTCATATTTTTGTGAAACTGGTCCAGCAAACAGAAATGTAAGGAAAACTTCCAAGTTCATTCTAGGAGGTCAGCATTACCTTGATTCCAAAACCAGACTCCACTAAAAAAGAGAAATACAGGCGAATATTCCTGGTGAACATGGATGTAAAAATTCTCAACAAGATACCAGTAAATCAAACCCAACAGTAAATGAAAAGAATCATTCACCATGATCAAGTGGGATTTATTTTTGGGCTGTAATACTCATTTAATATTTGCAAATCAACATGATATACTACATTAATAAAAGAAAGGAGAAGACTTTATGATACTCTCAATAGATGAAGGAAAAGCATCTGACAAAGTACAACATCCATTCATGATGAAAACCCTCAAGAAAGTAGGGATAGAGGGAACAAACCTCAACATAATAAAGGCCATGCATGAAAAACTCAGTTAATATCATCCTCAATGGGCAAAAACTGGGAGCTTTTTCCTCTATGGTCAGGAACAAGACATGGATGTCCACTCTCACCACTGTTACTTAATACAGTACTGGAAGTCCTAGCCACAGCAATCAGACAACAAAGAGAAACGGCATGCAAATAGGCAAGGAAGAAGCCAAACTTTCACTATCTGCAGATGACATGATACTCCACATAGACAAGACAGAAGACACCACCAAAAAATTGCTAGAACTAACACATAAACTCAGTAAAGTCGCAAGATATAAAATCAACAAACAGAAATCTGTTGCATTTCTGTATACCAATAATGAAGCACCAGAAAGGGAAATCAAGGAACTAATCCCATTTAAAATTGCATCAAAACCGTAAGATACCTACAAATAAATGTAACCAAAGAGGTGAAAGATATGTACACTGAAAACCAAATAAAACACTGATGAAAGAAACGGATTTTAGATTGTGACTCCAAAAATAACACAAAACACAAACACTATAATTATTCACACCATTGTATATAAGAGTGAAAAAAATGTAAAATTTCATTAGGAGAGGCTTGGGGGCACCTAGGTGGCTCAGTTGGTTAAGTCATCATTCGGCTCAGGTCATGATTCCAGGGTCCTGGGATCAAGCCCCACAACAGGCTCCCTGCTCAGCAGGGAGTCTTCTTGTCCCTCTCCCTCTACCCTTCACGTTTGCTCCTATGTGCTCGCTCACTCTCTCAAATAAATAAAATCTTAAAAACAAAAAAAAAAGAGAGAGAGAGAGAAAGGGACACCTGGGTCACTCACTGCTTGAGCGTCTGCTTTCTGCTCAGGGTGTAGTCCCAAGGTTCCGAGATCAAGTCCCACATCAGGCTCCCTGTATGGAGCCGGCTTGTCCCTCTGCCTGTGTCTCTGCCTCTCTCTCTCTGTGTCTCTCATGAATAAACAAAATCCTTAAAATTAAATTAAAAAATTTAAAAGAGAGAGAAAGAGGTTTGTTTAAATAATAAACGTATAAAGGAGAAAAAAGAAACCATTGCAAGTATATGCACAGGTGTGCATCTATGCATTATGTATGCATATGTATACATTCATGATCATGGTTTATTGTTAATTGAAAAAATACACCATGTTTGGTAAAATCTTTCATTTGTTTAAAAGTACACTCAAAGGACGCTTGGGAGGCTCATTAGTTGAGTGTCTGCCTTTGGCTCAGGGCCTGATCCCAGGGTCGGTCCTGGGATCAAGTCCTGCATCGGGCTCCCAGCAGGAAGCCTCCTTCTCCCTCTGCCTAGGTCTCTGTCTCTTATGAATAATCTTTTTTTAATTTTAAAAAATAAAACTATTCTCAGTGAAGGTATAAGGACATAGGTACTCTCCCACAAGGCTGGTAAGAATACAAAGTTTATAATCATTAGGAGGGATATTTAGCAATATTGAAAATGACAGCCTTTAAGAGCAATTAACATACCCTCGATAGGTCTTCTAAGCACAACATCTCCAAGGAAACGAGAGCTTTAAATGATACACTGGACCAGATAGATTTCACAGATACCTACAGAACTTTACATCCAAACTCAACTGAATACACCTTCTTCTCAAGTGCACATGGAACTTTCTCCAGAATAGACCACATACTGGATCACAAATCGGGTCTGAACCGATACCAAAAGATTGGGATCGTCCCCTGCATATTCTCAGACCATAACGCCTTGAAACTAGAACTCAATCACAAGAAGAAGTTTGGAAGGACATCAAACACGTGGAGGTTAAGGACCATCCTGCTAAAAGATAAAAGGTTCAACCAGGAAATTAAGGAAGAATTAAAAAGATTCATGGAAACTAATGAGAATGAAGATACAACCGTTCAAAATCTTTGGGATGCAGCAAAAGCAGTCCTGAGGGGGAAATACATCGCAATACAAGCATCCATTCAAAAACTGGAAAGAACTCAAATACAAAAGCTAATCTTACACATAAAGGTGCTAGAGAAAAAACAGGAAATGGACCCGACGCCCAGCAGAAGAAGAGAATTAATTAAAATTCGAGCAGAACTCAACGAAATTGAGACCAGAAGAACTGTGGAATAGATCAATAGAACCAGGAGTTGGTTCTTTGAAAGAATTAATAAGATAGATAAACCATTAGCCAACCTTATTAAAAAGAAGAGAGAGAAGACTCAAATTAATAAAATCATGAATGAGAAAGGAGAGATCACTACCACACCAAGGAAATACAAACG
This sequence comes from Nyctereutes procyonoides, assembly GCF_905146905.1. Classification (NCBI taxonomy): domain Eukaryota; kingdom Metazoa; phylum Chordata; class Mammalia; order Carnivora; family Canidae; genus Nyctereutes; species Nyctereutes procyonoides. The sequence goes on along the minus strand of NW_026575125.1, from coordinate 56,308,583 downwards.
ATTTTAAAAACATATTATCAACAGCTATACGCCAATAAATTGGGCAATCTAGGAGAAATGGACGCATTCCTGGAAAGCCACAATAACCAAAACTGGAACAGGAAGAAATAGAAAACCTGAACAGGCCAATAACCAGGGAGGAAATTGAAGAAGTCATCAAAAAGCTCCCAAGACACAAGAGTCCAGAGCCAGATGGCTTCCCAGGGGAATTCTATCAAACGTTTAAAGAAGAAATCAGGGGATCCCTGGGTGGCGCAGTGGTTTGGCACCTGCCTTTGGCCCAGGGCACGATCCTGGAGACCCGGGATCGAATCCCACGTGGGGCTCCCAGTGCATGGAGCCTGCTTCTCCCTCTGCCTGTGTCTCTGCCTCTCTCTCTCACTGTGTGCCTATCATAAATAAATAAACATTTAAAAAAAAATAAAGAAGAAATCATACGTATTCTACTAAAGCTGTTTGGAAAGATAGAAAGAGATGGAGTACTTCCAAATTCATTCTATGAGGCCAGCATCACCTTAATTCCAAAACCAGACAAAGACCCCACCAAAAAGGAGAATTACAGACCAATATCCCTGATGAACATGGATGCAAAAATTCTCAACAAGATACTAGCCAATAGGATCCACAACACATTAAGAAAATTATTCACCATGACCAAGTAGGATTTATCCCGGGGACACAAGGCTGGTTCAACACTCGTAAAACAATCAATGTGATTCATCATATCAGCAAGAGAAAAACCAAGAACCATATGATCCTCTCATTAGATGCAGAGAAAGCATTTGACAAAATACAGCATCCATTCCTGATCAAAACTCTTCAGTGTAGGGATAGAGGGAACTTTCCTTGACATCTTAAAAGCCATCTACGAAAAGCCCACAGCAAATATCATTCTCAATGGGGAAGCACTGGGAGCCTTTCCCCTAAGATCAGGAACAAGACAGGGATGTCCACTCTCACCACTGCTATTCAACATAGTATTGGAAGTCCTAGCCTCAGCAATCAGACAACAAAAAGACATTACAGGCATTCAAATTGGCAAAGAAGAAGTCAAACTCTCCCTCTTCGCCGATGACATGATAGTCTACATAGAAAACCCAAAAGCCTCCACCCCAAGATTGCTAGAACTCATACAGCAATTTGGTAGCGTGGCAGGATACAAAATCAATGCCCAGAAATCAATGGCATTCCTATACACTAACAATGAGACTGAAGAAAGAGAAATTAAGGAGTCAATCCCATTTACAATTGCACCCAAAAGCATAAGATACCTAGGAATAAACCTAACCAAAGAGGTAAAGGATCTATACCCTAAAAACTATAGAACACTTTTGAAAGAAACTGAGGAAGACACAAAGAGATGGAAAAATATTCCATGCTCATAGATTGGCAGAATTAATATTGTGAAAATGTCAATGGTACCCAGGGCAATTTACACGTTTAATGCAATCCCTATCAAAATACCATGGACTTTCTTCAGAGAGTTAGAACAAATTATTTTAAGATTTGTGTGGAATCAGAAAAGACCCCGAAGAGTCAGGGGAATTTTAAAAAACAAAACCATATCTGGGGGCATCACAATGCCAGATTTCAGGTTGTACTACAAAGCTGTGATCATCAAGACAGTGTGGTACTGGCACAAAAACAGACACATAGATCAATGGAACAGAATAGAGAACCCAGAAGTGGACCCTGAACTTTATGGTCAACTAATATTCGATAAAGGAGGAAAGAGGGATCCCTGGGTGGCGCAGCGGTTTCGCACCTGCCTTTGGCCCAGGGCACGATCCTGGAGATCCGGGATTGAATCCCACGTCGGGCACCCAGTGCATGGAGCCTGCTTCTCCCTCTGCCTCTGTCTCTGCCTCTCTCTCTCTCTCTGTGACTATCATAAATAAATAAATTAAAAAAACAAAAAGGAGGAAAGACTATCCACTGGAAGAAAGACAGTCTCTTCAATAAATGGTGCTGGGAAAATTGGACATCCACATGCAGAAGAATGAAACTAGACCACTCTCTTGCACCATACACAAAGATAAACTCAAAATGGAGGAAAGATCTAAATGTGAGACAAGATTCCATCAAAATCCTAGAGAAGAACACAGGCAACACCCTATTTGAACTTGGCCACAGTAACTTCTTGCAAGATACATCCAGGAAAGCAAAAGAAACAAAAGCAAAAATGAACTATTGGGACTTCATCGAGATAAGAAGCTTTTGCACAGCAAAGGATACAGTCAACAAAACTCAAAGACAACCTACAGAATGGGAGAAGATATTTGCAAATAACATATCAGATAAAGGGCTAGTTTCCAAAATCTATAAAGAACTTATTAAACTCAACACCAAAGAAACAAACAATCCAATCATGAAATGGGCAAAAGACATGAAGAGAAATCTCACAGAGGAAGACATAGACATGGCCAACATGCACATGAGAAAATGCTCTGCATCACTGGCCATCAGGGAAATACAAATCAAAACCACAATGAGATACCACCTCACACCAGTGAGAATGGGGAACATTAACAAGGCAGGAAACAACAAATGTTGGAGAGGATGCGGAGAAAAGGGAACCCTCTTACACTATTGGTGGGAATGTGAACTGGTGCAGCCACTCTGGAAAACTGTGTGGAGGTTCCTCAAAGAGGTAAAAATAGACCTGCCCTATGACCCAGCAATTGCACTGTTAGGGATTTACCCCAAAGATTCAGATGCAATGAAACGCCGGGACACCTGCAACCCGATGTTTCTAGCAGCCATGTCCACAATAGCCAAACTGTGGAAGGAGCCTCGGTGCCCATCGAAAGATGAATGGATAAAGAAGATGTGGTTTATGTATACAATGGAATATTACTCAGCCATTAGAAACGACAAATACCCACCATTTGCTTCAACGTGGATGGAACTGGAGGGTATTATGCTGAGTGAAGTAAGTCAATCGGAGAAGGACAAACAGTGTATGTTCTCATTCATTTGGGGAATATGAATAATAGTGAAAGGGAATATAAGGGAAGGGAGAAGAAATGTGTGGGAAATATCAGAAAGGGACACAGAACATAAAGACTCCTAACTCTGGGAAACGAACTAGGGGTGGTGGAAGGGGAGGAGGGAGGGAGGTGGGGGTGAATGGGTGACGGGCACTGACGGGGACACTTGACGGGATGAGCACTGGGTGTTATTCTGTATGTTGGTAAACTGAACACCAATAAAAATTAATTTATTAAAAAATAAATAAATAAATAAAAAATAAAATAAAAGCAATTAACAACTCTTACAGAAGTCTATACCACAGATCCATCTTCAACAACACAAAAATATATATATGCAAAGCTATTCTCTGTAGCCATGTTTGCAACTGGAAAACACTGAAAAGAATCAAACTCTCCATACTCGTAAGATTAAATAAACTATAGTAAATTAAAACAATGAAGCAATATCAACCTGGATGGAACTGGAGGGTATTATGCTGAGTGAAGTAAGTCAATTGGAGAAGGACAAACAGTGTATGTTCTCATTCATTTGGGGAATATAAATAATAGTGAAAGGGAATAGAAGGGAAGGGAGAAGAAATGTATGGGAAATATCAGAAAGGGAGACAGAACATAAAGACTCCTAACTCTGGGAAACGAACTAGGGGTGGTGGAAGGGGAGGAGGGCACGGGTGGGGGTGAATGGGTGACGGGCACTGAGGGGGGCACTTGACGGGATGAGCACTGTGTGTTATTCTATATGTTGGTAAATTGAACACCAATAAAAAATAAATTTATTAAAAAAAACAATGAAGAAATAAAAAAATGTACAGCAATAAATTTTTTTTTTAAATGAGAAAGACCTCTATTACCTGATACAGAGCAACTTCTTCCAGGATATACTAGAAATGGAAAAAAAAATCAAATTTCAAGAGATCAGCTGCAGAATACAACCTCTCATGTAAGAAAAAAAATGAGATATACAAAATTATGCATGTATAAGTTCACTTCTGCAAAGGAAATTCAAGGAGTATAAATTCAAGGAGTATAAAGCAGAAACTACTAAGACTGATTAAATTATATATAGGGAATGTTTTTCTTATGTATAATATTTGAGGAGTGACATTTCTCTCTAATAAGCCTTTTTGTATAGGTCTGACACTTAGAACTATGGTAGTATTTCACACAACCAAAAAAATAAATGTGTATTTCAACATAACCAATACGTGGGGGGAAACCCAAAATGGAATACAAAAAATAACAAACCAAACTGTGAAACTAATGGAGAACATAAAAAATTTAACTGGGCAGATAAGAACTAAGTAATTTTAGAAACATTATTTTTTACTATCAACTTAAGACTAAAGATGAACTGTACACAAATACTGTACTCAGGAAATGTGCTCCTCAGAGGGAATATTCTGGTAATTTTAAAACTCTCTGTTTCAAACATAAAAACAATCAAAAAACTAACATTTTAAAATTAAGGGAAGTATATATATCAAGGATAGTAAGAACCAGGTTTTTTACTTCCATAAAAAGGAATTACAATGAAGAAAAATGGGAAGACTAGAAGAGAAAGAACCCTGTGCTTTTATTTGGAATCACACATATTAATATGAATATATGGTTTTACATATACATACAAGCACACACATACACATATGTACAGAAAAATACAGAAAGAATGGTTGTCTACGTGTGACTACAAACATATACTTCTTAACTGTTCAGAGGACCTAAAAACAATGATATCCCCAAAACAATGAGCACACAAATGGTGTCTTCTAAAAACCATTCTCCAATAACAGGAATCAGGGTTCCTTTGAAAAATGGTTGATTCCGGAGTTGGGTGAGGAAAAAATAAGATGTGCCTAACACGTATTCGTATAAGAAAGGAGGACAATGCTCAAAAAACATGGAAGCATATCAAAAGGACACAGGAGGCAATCTGAAGAAAAGTCCAGGGACTAAATCTGATAGCTATTACAACAAAATGATAGCATTAAGATTATAACCAAAATAATGAAATAAATATCAATGAGTCCATACTAATAAATATTTGATTAAGTAAATAAAATGGGGAGAAAAGACAGCTATTCCTTACAGACTTGCAATTATTAAACACAGAAGGAATAATGGAAATCCTGAATAACCTTGAAACAAACACTAACATAATCTTTATGGAAGGTAAGAGGCATGGAGGGATAAAATCAGTGGGTAAAAGTATAAGAAACATTGCATTTGCATAATCTCAAAGTATATCCCCACAAGATACATACAAAATTGAAAGGAAAAAATAGTAATTTTACAGTAGAAAACTTTGGTACACTTTAACCAAGAGATAAAAGTTAACATCATATGTATTAAGACATAATGACGGGATCCCTGGGTGGTGCAGTGGTTTGGCGCCTGCCTTTGGCCCAGGGCGCGATCCTGGAGACCCAGGATCGAATCCCACATCGGGCTCCCGGTGCATGGAGCCTGCTTCTCCCTCTGCCTATGTCTCTGCGCCTCTCTCTCTCTCTATCATAAATAAATAAAAATTAAAAAAAAAAAGACATAATGACAACACGTACATATGATACACAGAGAATGGTACAGCATTACTTCTGTAGCATTATTGCCAGGACAGCATAACATGAATTAAATCATGAAAAATGGCAACAAGGGGTGCCTGGGTGGCTTAAGTCAGTTAAGCTTCTGACTCTTGATCTCAGCTCAGGTCTTGATCTCAGGGTCAGGAGTTCAAGCCCCACAGTGGGCTCCACACTGGGAATGGAGCCTACTTAAAAAAAAGAATGCCAACAAGAGGACAGTTCTTAAAACTATCAATTATTAAACAACTATTATTAAAATGTGGGGGGAAAATGCTGAAACAAGCAATCACAAAATTTCTGGCAACAAATATTTAAAGTGAAAATCTTGCTGATAAATAGATCAAAAAAGTTAAATTTTAAAATTTCTTTTAAGATTTTATTTATTTGAGAGAGCTCGAGAGGAAGAGGACAAGCAGGATGAGGGGCAGAGGGAGAAGCAGATTCCCCACTGAGCAGGGAGCCCAATGCAGGACTCGATCCAGGAATCAGGATCATGACTTGAGCCGAGGCAGATTAACCAACCAACCGAGCCACCCAGGCACCCTCCCCGCTCAAAAAGTGAAAATTTTAAAGTTAAAAATACAGTAACTAAAATTAAAAAATAAATGGACAGACTCAACAGCACAATGGAGATGGCAAAAGAACTTAAAGAGATAAATAAAAACTATCAAATAGAGAAAATATTGAGCATAAATGTACAAAGGCTCAGGGAACTATAATAACAGAAGGAAAAGAGAAAGAGAGTAGGACTGAAGATATCTGAGAAAATAAATGCCTGAAAACTTCCTAAAATCTGCAATAGACATACCTACATATTCAAGAAACCAAGAAAACTTCAAAAGGGATAAACAGGGGATCCCTGGGTGGCGCAGCGGTTTGGCGTCTGCCTTTGGCCCAGGGCGCGATCCTGGAGACCCGGGATCGAATCCCACATCGGGCTCCCAGTGCATGGAGCCTGCTTCTCCCTCTGCCTATGTCTCTGCCTCTCTCTCTCTCTGTGACTATCATAAAATAAAAAATAAATAAAAATTTAAAAAAAATAATTTAAAAAAAAAAAAGGGATAAACAAAGAAATCCATAGTCAGGTATATCATAATGAAACTGCCAAAAAGTGAAGCCAAAGCAAATATTATATAAGCAGTAAGAGAAACATAAAATACTACCACATAGAGAAATAATAATTCAAATAACTGATTTCCCAGCAGAAATTATAAAAGCCAGAACAAAGTAACACATATTTAAATGGCTGAAAAAAGGAAATATCAGCCTAAAATAATCTGCCGAGAAAAATTACTAGCAGGAATGAAAATATAATAAAGACATTCTCAGATGATAGAAAACTAAGAATATATAGCCTCTGAGGGCTTCTCTATAAGAACTGCTAAAAGAAGTGCTTCGTGTAGAAGGGAAATACCAGAAGGAAACCCGAATCATCAAGAATAAAGAGTAACAGAAATATTTATCTGGATAATCCAACAGATTATTTATCTTTCTTGAATTCTTTAAAATTATTTTAAGGATGAAAACAAAAGATATGAACATCTTCTGATAGTTTTCAATGTATGCCAATGCAATACATGACATTACAGCATAAAAGACATCAAGTTAAAGGACCTAAATGATGTTAATGTTTCTACATTCCAAATTATAGGGTCAAAGAGACAGTCAAAACTTAAATATGTATTGTGTAACCCCTAAAGCAAATACTTTAAAAAGCTATATAAAAAGATCCAGTTAAAAATAATAAAATAAATGGAAAACTAAAAGGTATTCAAATAACCCAAAAGAATGCAAAAGGGGAGGGAGGGGAGAACAAAAAAGAAACAGAAAACAGTAAGTAGTAAACCTAAATCCAAATATATCAAAATTTACATTAAATACAAATTTTCAGGGTGCCTAGGTAGCTCAGTCAGTTTTAAGTGTCTGTCTTCAGCTCAGGTCATCATCCTCCAGTCCTGGGATAGAGCCCCACATCAGGCTCCCTGCTCGCCAAGGAGTCTGCTCTTCTCTCTGTAGCATTCCAGCTGTTCTCTCTTCAAATCTCAGGCCAAATTTGTAGGTTTTCAGGATGATTTGAAAGTTATCTAGGTAAGTTGGTGGGGACAGGTGACTTGAGGACCCTACTCTTCCAACATCTTGCCCCGATCCCACAAGGAGTCTGCTTCTCCCTCTCCCTCTACTGCTACCCCTGCTTGTGCTCTCTTGCAGTGTCAAATAAATTAAAATATATATATATATATATATATAGATAGATAGATAGATAGATAGATAGTCAGTCAGTCTAAGGGCACCTTGTGGCTCAGTGGTTGAGCATCTGCCTTTGGCTAGGTAGTGATCCCAAGGTCTTGGAATTGAGTCCCACATCGGGTTCCCTGAAGGAAGCCTGCTTCTCCCTCTGCCTCTCTCTCTCTGTGTCTCTCATGAATAAATAAATAACACAATTTTTTAAAAATATATATAGGGATCCCTGGGTGGCGCAGCGGTTTAGCGCCTGCCTTTGGCCCAGGGCGCGATCCTGGAGACCCGGGATCGAATCCCACGTCAGGCTCCCGGTGCATGGAGCCTGCTTCTCCCTCTGCCTGTGTCTCTGCCTCTGTCTCTCTCTCTCTATCATAAATAAATAAAAAAAATTAAAAAAAATAAAAAAATAAAAAAATAATAAAAAATAAAAATATATATGTGTGTGTATATATACAAAGCCCAACCACTAAAACTCAAACACAAAAATTGTCAGAATGACCAAAAAAACAGAATAAGAAAAAATCAGGATGCCTCGGTAGCTCAGCGGTTGAGCGTCTGCCTTTGGCTCAGGGCATGATCCCAGTTTGGGAATCGAATCCCACGTCAGCTCCCTGTGAGGAACCTGCTTCTCCCTCTGCCTATGTCTCTGCCTCTCTCTGTCTCTCACGAATAAATAAGTAAATCTTTAAAAGAAGAAAAAAGGAAAAGAAAAAAAGTCATTTAAAGAAATCTTATCAGGGACACCTGGGTGGCTCAGTGGTTGGGCACCTGCCTTCAGCCCAGGGCATGATCCTAGAGTCCTGGAATCGAGTCCTGCATCAGGCTCCCTGCATGGAGCCTGCTTCTCTCTCTGCCTGTGTCTCTGCCTTTCTCTGTGTGTGTTTCTCACAAATAAATAAAATATTTAAAAAAAATAAAAAATAAAGAAATCTTATCAGGCCACTGCCTAACAACTAAGATAATGGAATGGAGACTTTAATGACTACCTATGACAAGGTATATAGTCTGCAAAAATAGTTTAGAAAAGTAATTAAACAAGCAGATGACTGCACCCCACAATAATCAACAACACAAACCCTAGGGAGAGAGGAAATACTGATTTCCAGAGCCACCATACTACCAAATTCAAAGTGCCTACTTTTCAAGAAAATTTTTCATTAAAAAATTATTAGGCATCTAAACAAACAATTAAGTATGGCCCATTCACAGAAAGAAAAAAGTTAGCAGAAAGGGTCCCTAAGCCCAGACATTAAACTTTGTAGAAAAATCAACTATCATAAATATGCCAAAGAGCTAACAGAAACCATGGACAAAAACCAAGAGAACAGCATATCAATAAACAGAAAATAACAATAAATGATAGAAATTACAAAAAGAAACATATACAAATTCTAAACTGAAAAGCACAATAAACGAAATGAAAAATTTTAGAGGGGTTCAACATAAAATTTCAATAGGCTGAAGAAAAAATAAAGGACCATGAAGATAGGTAAATTAAGATTATTCAGTCTGAGGAATGGAAAAGGAAAAAAAAGGAAGAAAATGAAAAGAACCTAAGAGACAACATTAAGTGTACCAACACATGCAAAATGAGGCTAGAACAAAATGATTCATGAAGAATATCTGAATAGTAGCCAATCTACATATCTTAAAATTCAATGAACCCCAAAGAGAATAAACTCAAAGACGTGCACAATGAGATGTAGTATAATCAAACTGTTGAAATCCTCCCCCTAAAAATGCTAAGAGCAAGGAAAGAGAAGCAACCCATTATCAGAAATCATAGAGGCCAGAAGGCAGTGCAATGACATATTTAAACTGCTGAAAGAAAAAAGCTGCCAACCAATAAATCTACATCTGATAAAAATATCTTTCAAAACTAAAGGAAAAAGATCAGCTTATGGTATGACAGCATGAAGAACCCAGGTGACCTGCTGCTCCCCACTGAAAGTGATGAAAACTATTTTTCTTTAAAAGCCATTTAAAGCCTCTGGAAACTGATCTAAGGACAAACAGCAAATGAAACATATAGTCAAGAACAACTTCAAAAATCCACTAACAGGGCAGCCCGGGTGGCTCAGCGGTTTAGCGCCGCCTTCAGCCCAGGGTGTGATCCTGGAGACCCGGGATCAAGTCCCATGTCAGGCTCCCTGCATGGAGCCTGCTTCTTCTTCTGCCTGTATCTGTGCCTCTCTCTGTGTGTGTCTCTCATGAATAAATAAATAAAACCTTAAAAAAAAAAAAAATCCACTAACAAAGATGAGTCTGTATTTGAACCAAGACCACTCCCCTTCCCTCCCTCTCTCATCTTGAGCTCAAGGAAAGGGAATCTCTACTCCAGATTCCTGCAACCAAGAACACAGGGCTCCCTTTCCACCCCTCCCACCAGGACCCAATTCAGAGGGCTTTCCTCCCAGGAGGAACAGTTTCTTATCCAGCCCCCAGCTGCCTGTTAACAGGGTTGAGAGTCCTGGGCAAGTGTGGTTGAAAGGTAGGAGTTCCAGCCCTTTCAGCCCCACTGGTAGAATGTATAATTTATTGGGTGTGGTGCATGGAAAACACTGGGGCCCTGACCATCCTTGTCCTGGGTTGTGAAGAGAGAAAAGCAAACTCTGATGACATCTGGCTGCACTTGCCCCTCCACAACTTACTGTCACTCAGAAAGAAATTTGCCTTGTTCCTACCTCATCACCAGAGACCAGGCTTCTGTTTGAGCAAAGAAGTAGACATTAAAACAGATAGCTCTTAATTTCTTCCCAAAAGGACTGACTTCATTTGCAAGAGCATGGAGAAAGTCCCAAGTCTAAAGGAGACCTAAAAAACAGTGAGGTTGTAATAAAAGCCAGTTAGCAGATTCAAAATATAGAGGCTGAACTGTAGGTAAGCTAATTTGCAAGAAAAGAACTGCAGACTAAAACAAGTGGGAGGAGCCCTCCTGGGGTCAGAACAAATATCAAACACTAACCTCAAAAACTATTTCTTCAAAGGACCCACATTTTGATTGGATTAACATTCAAAGTAGTTTATGCCCCAGGGCGTTGTGGAAAACAATTAGTTCCCAGTAAGGGGATCTTGGCTGCTGGGTGTGGACAGGAAAAGACAACCTTAACAAAACCAGTCATCCCAGGGTAACTGTGGGCATATTCAAATTGCCCCTCCCTGAGGAGCAACTTCTGAGGATTAACCTTGTGGGAAAAAAAAGACTACAATGAGATACGACTTCACATCCACTAGGATGGCTAAAATTGGATGAAGTCAGATAATGACAAGAGTTGGTGAGAATGTAGACGTTAGAGCCCTCATACACTGTTGCTGTGATTGTAAAATGGCGCAGCCACTTTGGAAGAATCAGGCAGTTTCTCAGGCAATTAAACATTGCTACCATATGACCCAGCAAAAACACTCTTTAAGTATACACCTAGAGAACTTTTCTTGTTTAGAAAGAGTCCTAGCAAAAAAAAAAAAAAAGTATACACCTAGAGAAATGATAACATGTCTACAAAGAAATTTATACATAAATGTTTTAGCAGAATTATTAATAGCCTAAAGGCGTAAACAACCTAAATGTCCATCAATGAATGAATGCATAAACAAAATGCGGTAAATCATAATTTGAAACATTATTCAGTCATAAATAGAATGAAGTACTGATACACGCAATAACATGAACTTTGAAGCATTATGCTAAGTGAAAGAAGTCAATCACAATAGACCACGTATTATATGATTCCATTCATACAGGATGTTCAAAACTGAGATATCTATAGAGAATAAAGGTAGATTAGGGGTTGCCTAGGGCTGGGCAGATAGGGTTCAAGGGGATATGCAGTTATGGCTAAAGGGCATGGACTTCTTGGGGTGATGAAAATACTCTAAAATGACTGTAGTGATGGCTATACATAAGATTAAAAACCACTGAACTGTACACTTTAAGTGGGTAATTGTATGGCGTGTGAATTATATTTTATCTATCAAAACAGACAGGAAAAATTAAGACATTTCCAGATAAAGAAAATCTGAGGGAATTTCTTCCTAATAGGCCTACCCTACAAGAACTGCCAAAGGGACTTCTTCAGGCTAAAATGGAAGGATAATAGAAAGTAACTCAAAAGCGTAGGAAGAAATAAAGAACATGGGTAAAGATAACTACATAGATAAATATAAAAGCCAGTACTATTGTGTTTTTGGTTTGCAACTCCTCATTTTTTTTCTATGACTTAAAAAGAAACGAACAAGCTGATCCTACAACTCATATGGAACTGCAAGGGGCCCTGAAAAGCCAAAATAATCTTGAAAAAGAACAACAAAGTTAAAAGAGTGGCACTTTGCAATTTTAAAACTTACTACAATCAACAGTAATCAAAATAGTGTGGTATTAGTATAATGACAGATACAGAGACAAATGGAATAATTTTGAATGACCTGAAATAAACCTATATACATCTATGGCTAACTGATTTCTTTTTTTTTTTTTAATAAATTAATTTTTATTGGTGTTCAATTTACCAACATGGCTAACTGATTTCAACAAGAGTGCCAAGACCATTCAATAGGGAGTGGACAAGTCTCTTCGACATATGGTGCTGGGACAACTGGCTATGTGCATATAAAAAAATTAAGCTGGACCTCACATAATATATAAAAATTAACTCAAAATAAATCAATGGCATATATATAAGAGCTAAAACCATGAAGGATTTAGAAGAATACATAGAGATAAATCTTCATGACTTTGAATTTGACAAAAAATTCTTAGATTTGACACTGAAAACACAAGCAACGAAAGAAAAAAATAGACAAACTGGGCTTCAAATTTTTTAAAAATTGTACACCAAACCAAAGGACATCCTAAAGTATGAAAAATACCTACAGAATGGGAAAAAATTTTCCAAACCATATATAACAGTTGAGAATATATAAATAATTCTTACAACTCACCAACAAAAATACCCAAATTAAAAAATGGGCAAAGGACCGGAATAGACATTTCTGCAAAACAAATGATCAACAAGCACAAGAAAACATGCCCCAAGTCAGTCTTTAAGAAAACGCAAAACTAATCAATGACATACCACTTCAAACTTATTAAAATGGTTCTAATTTTCTTAAAACAAAACAAAAACAAGGAATAACAAGTGTTGGCAAGAAGCATGGTAATTCCATGTGTAACCTATAAAGAAATCCCCATGCTATTTTCCACAGTGGCTGCACCATTTTAAATCCCAAAAGCAATGTACCAGGGTTCCAATTTCTCTACTTCCTTTCCAACATTTCCTGTGTTGTTGTTTTTTTAATTAGATTCTGCCTTCAACTTAGGAGAAACTTCAAATGTCCCCTGTTACTGTAATCCAGATAACAGGCACTTAAAAATTAAAAATTCATCTTTATTGACACTTCTTTTTAAAATTTATCTTCAAAATTTATTTAAAAATTACCCATCCTAGTAGTTCCACACGTCACAAAAGTTTAAGAAATGCATGGGAAATAAAATCACTGTTTAAAATAATGTTTACCTCTAGGGATGAAGGAAGAAAAGAGAGACATTCAGGAATGGGTACAGGTACACAAAGAACTTCAACTATTATAGCAATGTATTATTTTTATGTTTGGATGGTGAATACAGAGGTTCACTGTATTTTTTTTTTTTGTATCTCTCATTAAGTTAGTTATGTTTGTATATCTTAAGTACTTAATAACATATGTAGAAAGCCCCCCAAAAAAGACAAAGGAAAATAGTTAATCTTATACTCCCTCATCACCTCTTCCACCAAAGACACAAGATCATACTAGGCATCTGCAACTTACTTTTCTCACGTAACTATTGTAATAGCATTCTCTAGATCAAAAGTGTGTAAAGAGGTAAATCTGTTTCTAGAGCTGCAAAGTATTGCATAGACACAAACGTCCCACAATTTATTCAAACATTTTATAGATGGTTATGCAGGTTGTTTCCAGTTACACGTCATAAAAACAAAGTTGCAAATTTTTTACTGTCTTCCCCCAAAAATATCATGCTTAATATAAATTTATTTTCACCAAGAGATTTGAACACGGAAAATCTAGCTCTTTTCCTACTGAATAATCAAGGTAAGACACAAAATAATATAACAATTCCCTCAGAGATTACCTGTACGCACGCACACACCTACCTCTGAACAGAACAATGCACTTTCAAAACAAATGATAAGTATTATATTGCCCAGAAGTCCTCATCTGAAACATAAAGGACATTAAAAAAATTTTTTTTAAATCTAGCCTACAATGAGCATGTTAAAATTGATCAGTTTATCAAAACTACAACGTTTGCTAGCGAAATACAGCATGAAGAAAATAAGGGAAAGTAGGTCCAACAGTCCAACAGGTTAGGCTGCTCCTGAAAGCGCTGTGGGGAGAAAAAAAAAATCTCTCATTTTGGGCCCGCATGGTGTCAATAAAAACCCATTTAAACAAGGAAAAATGAAAGGGAAACGGCTCAGAATCTCTCCTACGAGCTACTATCCGCTTCATCAGTGGTGGTAAGGTGACTAAATAAAGAAATTACTTTCCGATATTTTAAAAAAGGTGAGAGACAGAAAAATGAAAAACAGGCCGGCTTCTCCTCCCTCCCCAGGCCGGCCACGCGATTCTGAAGTGTGTAGCCTTACTACTGGACATTTCTCTGGCGGATGTGAAGCTTAGCACTCACCACAAAACAAAAGTTGGCGAGTTTCTGTACTTTCCTCAGATTTGTTCATTGGCTGCTTTCCAAACCTAGTAAGCCGGCAGTACTCACCCTCTCAGTACGAAAGCCGCCATTTTAGGTTTTAGATGAGCTCTAGGGGAAAAAGTGATAAAAGCCTGGAGCGGGCGTTACAGCAAAATAAGTCCCGCGCCCAACCGCCGTGCACTGCTGAAATGGCTCCGCCGGCAACGTGACCCAGCCTGCCTGCGGCCCCTACCCCAGTTTTCCAGAGCCGATGCGCTTCCTTTTAGGCACAACCTTTATCCTCATTGAAATTGCCTCATTCTTGCTTCTTTCCTTTCTTTTCCTTTTAGTTTTTCATCCCAAATTTGTTTTACCTTTGCCACTACTCCTTTCTTCTTTCTACATTCTAGATATCTCTGGTTCTCCTCGACTTTCAGTTACCTCATACATGTACAGCATTTTATAATAGACAAAACTGTCTTTCTGTTATTTTACCAAATTATTATAATACTATAAGGTAAGCTGGGAACTGAGTTTCCCAATTTTATAAATGAAGAAACTAAGCCCAGAAAAGTAGACCAATTTTCCAAAAGCTGCAACAGCTAGTACATGTTAGAGTGCACAGAACCTAATTCTTTTTGCTTCAGTGAGCCCCGTTCTGCTAGAGATCTAGGTCTACTTCATCCGACTAATTGAAAAGATAGGAAAAATAGGAAGAGTGTGGGCCTAAATTCATATAGTAAGTCAGTGACAAAACTGGATTCAAAACAAGTTGCTTCCTTGTTTAATTCTGTGACAGAAAGCATCTTCATAAAGGGGTTGAGATGCTGTTCTCCGGCCCAAAATTCTTTCCTCTTTTGACTGAGCTCAGCCCTGACACTTTTAAGAAACCTCTAAAAAACGTTTATTTTATTCTGTCCCGCTCCATGAAGGAAAATACACTAAACATGTTTTAAAAACGAGGCTGAAACTTCTTTGTGAAGCATTGTTCATTAATGATGTGAAAGAGTAGTGGGGGAGGGTTTGTGCTGTGTAAGTATGGAAAAGACAAGTTAGCGGTCCTGATCCCTTTCCAAAGGTATAGTTTTTCTCTCTCTATTCAAATGTTATCTCTAGATTTGTACAAGAACCCAGCATAGAATACTGAATACCTCGTATTTTATTTATTTTCATCATTACTCTTTCTTTTTTTATTTTGATAATAGTCACTCTCAAATAGAAGTTAATCGTAGATAATTGTGTAAACTTCTGGGCCTTGATTTATGGCCATTCTTGTGTAAAATACTGCATGGTGCCATTCAGTATTGTCAGTAATCCGTGTAGTGAGATGAAGAGGTCTTAGCTTAAGTTTGAGGTGTGTAATTACCTGGAGTTTAGACAAGTTTGAGCGCATCTTGGAAACTGGTAGGGCCGGCCACTAGAAGACAATTGCAGAGAAAACTCCTGATCTCTTGAGAAATAACTTATCCTAAGAGAAGAAGGAGTCAAACAATTTAGAATAAATGGAAAATCAATTCTGAGTATTGCAGGGGATTTGGTTGTACTACAAAGTGTATTTATTTTGAACTAGGTATACAACATCTCTCTGCGGCAATTTAAGGGTAGGCAGAAAAGTGGAGAACATTAAGTGAAACCTATTTCAGTTTTGCTCTGATGACTGTCATAACTTTTTCTGTCTAGAACAAATGACCATTTGGATTTAAAGGAAATACATGTAAATAAATAAACAGCAGGAAGCATTAATAGAACAATAAGCTTATGAAATTGTTAGTTAATTTTAGGGGGGAACCCTGATGCATTGTTTTATTTAGTGGTGTTTCAAATGAAAAGGTGCTGTAACAGGGGACCTATGGGGAGAAAAGCTCTGTTAATTCACAGCAAAGGTAGAAATGTCATACCCCTACCTCTACCCACTCATATTTCTCCTAGTCTACCTGCCTTGATGCCAAGAAAAATGCCTCCAGAAAACACCAGAGACAGAATTTTCTGGCCAGGCTACAATATTTGCTCTTCAAGGCTGATCCTGTTGTCCTCCTGGACTCCTGGTCCAATTAGTACCTGCTCCATTCTCTCTAAGATCCCAGTTTTCCTCTTTCATTGCAATTGTTTCAGAGGTAAGAAAAATGACTCCTCCAAGTATATAAAATCCAAATAGGGAAAAGAAGAGTTGGGATTTCACCATCATCTGGCCATATTTAACAGACTCTCAGTTGGAGAATTTACAAAGATAATTTCACAGGCAATGATCTCTGGGACAATAGTTTCTCTTACTTTTGCATTTATTTTTTAACACAAGCAAATGAGTAATGAACCTGTATATGACAGTCCAAATGATAGATGCATGCATAGTTAGACTGGAATACATTGATTTGAGACATGAATTGAGAAAAGGTACAAGTGATATGGTAAACAGGAGACCAGATATAACAGAATTTATTCATTCATTATGAACTTGCATGTAGGGGTGCCTGGGTGGTTCAGTCCATTAAGCATCTAACTCTTGGGTTTCAGCTCAGGTCATAATCTCGGGGTCGTGAGATTGAGCCCCAAGTCGGTTCCACACTCAATATGGAGTCTGCTTGAGACTCTTTCCCTCTCCCTCCCCCTGCACCCCTCTCCCCAGCTCACATGAGTGCACTTGTGCACTCTCTCGAATAAAAAGAATAAATCTTAAAATAAAAAAGAACTTGCATGTAAAGAATAGGGCTACACAAGAGGGTGGTAGAGAATACAAATATGAATGAAACCCAGTATTGGTCCTCAAGATTAGGCTTAAGCTGGGGAGGGGAAAATAAAAGGAGTTTTAGAAGAATTACAAGGAGTATCTTTATATGAGACACTGTACTAGGATTAAGATGGGAGTAAAAGTAAGGTTTGATGTAAAAAGATGGGGATGAATTTACCATGATTCTTAGCCTCAGGGAAATTACAGATCAGTGGAGAAAAATAAAACATGAAGCTAGATAATGTTTTTTATTAGAGGACTCAAGAAGATGAAAAAGTATTTAATACATATAGTACATACATTTCACACCTAAAATGATTTCTAAGATGATACATGTTGCAAGGCACTGTACTAAGTGATGTAGGGTATGGGAAGAACAACAACAAGAAGACATCTATAAATGTGCTTTGAACCGTTGAGGGCATTTATACAGAATGAAGATGTATCATGAGACTTGTAAAATCACACAACTTCCTCTGTGTAAAGTTGACCTGCCCTGAAGATCTTTCTTTTGTTGAAACGTAATTCACATACTATAAAATTCATCATTTCAAAGAGTATGATTCAGTAGTTGTTAGTACACTCACAGATTTGTGTAACCACCACCACTATCTAATTTCAGAACATTTTCATTACCCCAAAAGGAAACCCCATACACCCATAATCACTCATCCCCTCTCCTTCCTCCCACAAACAAGTCCCTGGCATTGGGATGCCTGGGGTGGCTCAACGGTTGAGCCTTTGGCTCAGGGCATGATCCTGGGGTCGGGATCCAGTCCCACGGGAGCCTGCTTCTCTCTCTCTCTCTCTCTCTCTCTCTCTCTCTCTCTCTCTCGAATAAATAAATAAAAGCTTTTTAAAAGAAAAACATGTCCGTGGCAAATTCTAATTTATTTTCTGTCTTTATGTATTTTAGATCCCTTCTGAAAATTTCCTGTAAATTAAATAATACAGCAGGTTGTCTTTTGTGACTGGCTTTTTTTGCTTAGCATAATATTTTCAGGGCTTATGCATGATATAGCATATTTAGTACTTTATCTTTTTTCCATTCCTTTTATGATTAAATAATATCTCATTGTATGGAAATACAACATATTGTTTTCCAATATGCATGTTTGAATTATTTCCGCTTACTACTTCTTATGAATAATGCTGCTATGAACATTTGTGTACAAGTTTTTGTGTGGATACATTTTCAATTCCCTTGGGCATATAACTGGGTATAGAATTGCTGGATAATATGGTAGCCCTATGTTGAACCCTTTGAAGAATTGCAAACTGTTTTCCAAGGCACTGTGCGATTTTAACATCACCACCAGCAAGTATCAGAGTGCCAATCTCTCCACATCTTCACTAACATTTGTCATTTTAATTATAGTTAGCTTAGTAGGTGTGAAGTAGTATCTCATTGTGGTTTTGATTTACATTTCCCTGATGGATAACAAAGTAGAGCATCTTTGTATGTACTTATTGGCCATTTGCACATCTTCTTTGGAGAAATGTCTATTCATATCCTTTGCTCATTTTCCAATTGGATTATTGGTCCTTTACTGTTGAGTTGAAATATATATATATATACCTGGATATGTGTTCATTATCAGATATGTGGTTTGCAAATATTTTCTCTTTTTCTATGGATTTTTTCAATTTATTGATGTGTCATCTAAAGCACAAAAGATTTTAATTTTGATTAAGTATAATTTATCAGTTTTTCCTTTCATTCCTTGGACTTTTGATATCATATCTAAGGAACTAGTCTATAACTTAAGGGCATGAAGATGTACACCTAAGTTTTCTTCTAAGATTTTTATAGTTTTATCATTTACACTTAGATTGTTAATCTAATTTGAAATATTTTTTGTATATTGTGAAAAAAAGGTATCTAACTTCTTTCTTTCGTATGTATATATTCAGTAGTTACAGCACCATATGTTTAAAAAACCAGTCTTTCTTTGTAGGTAATTGATCATAAAATGTGAAGGTTTATTTCTTTTATTTTTTCTTTAAAGGTTTATTTCTGAACTCTCAATTCTATTTCATTTATTTATATTTCTAACCTATGACTCTAACACAAATCTTGATTACTGTAGCTTTGAAGTGAGTTTTAGAATTAAGAGGTATGAGTGCTAAAACTTTATTCCTTTTTTCTGGATTGTTTTCAGTATTCTGGTCCTGGGACTCCTGGATGGCTCAGCGGTTGAGTGTCTGCCTTTGGCTCAGGGCATAATCCCGGAGTCTTGGAATCCTGTCTTGCATCGGGCTCCCTGCATGGGGCCTGCTTCTCCCTCTGCCTATGTCTCTGCCTCTCTCTCCTTGTGTCTCTAATGAACAAATAAATAAAATATTTTTTAAAAAATAAATATTCTGGTCCTTTGTGGTTTCATATTAATTTTAGGATCACCTCGGCAATTTTTGAAATAATCAAGCTGGAATTTTGATAGGATCTGGTTTTCTTTTTTTTAAGATTTTGTGCATTTATTTGAGAGAGAGAGAGAACACAAACAGGGGGAGTAGCAGAGGGAGAGGGAGAAGCAGGGCTCAGTCTCAGGACCCTGGTATCATGACCTGAGCCAAAGGCAGACACTTAACCAACTGTGCTACCCAGGTGCACCAATAGGGACTGTGGTGAATGTGTACAAAATTTGGCAGAGTATCAACATCATAACAGTATTAAGTCTTCCAATCCGTGAACATGGAATGGATGTTTTCCCACATATTTAGTTCTTAAATTTTTATTAATGATATTTTGTACCTTTTTCATGTATAAGTTTTGTACTTTGTTGTTAAATTTATTCCTAAGTGTTTTTGATGCTATTTTAAATAAAAAAATTTAAAGGTTATTTATTTATTCATTCATGAGAGATACAGAGAGAGGCAGAGACACAGGCAGAGGGAGGAGAAGCAGGCTCCATGTAGGAGCCTGATGTGGGACTCAATCCCAGAACTCTGGGATCACACCCTGAGCTGAAGGCAGATGCTCAACCACTGAGCCACCCAGGCATCCTTTAAATAAAATTGCTTCCTTAATTTCACTTTCAGATTGTTCATTGCAAATGTGTGAAAATATAACTGTTGTATGTTGGTTTTGTATTGTACAACCCTATCAAAATGATTTATTAGTTCTAGTTCTAGTATTTTTATGGATTCCTTAGAATTTTCTGTATACAAAATTATGTCATTTGAAAGTAGATAGAGGGGCAGCCTGGGTGGCTCAGCGGTTTAGCACTGCCTTCGGCCCAGGGCATGATCCTGAGGACCCGGGCTCCCTGCATGGAGCCTGCTTCTACCTCTGCCTGTGTCTCTGCCTCTTTCTCTGTCTCTCATGAATAAATAAATAAAATCTTTAAAAAAGTAGATATACTTTTATTTATTTCTTTTTTAATTTAAATTCAATTTGTTGATTTATACTGTATTATTAATTTCAAGGGTAGAATCCAGTGAAGTTTTACTTCTTTCTTAATTTGGATTTATTTTATACCCTTTTCTTTCCTAATTTCCCTGGACAGAATCTCTACTACAAGAGTGAATAAAATAGAAGAGGAAGAGTAAGGAGTGCTTGGGTGGAACAGTCAGTTAAGTGTTCAACCCTTGGTCTCAGGTCTTGGTCTCAGAGTCAAGAGATTGAGCCCCATAGCAGGTTCCCTGCTGAGCGTGGAGTTGGCTTGGGATTCTTTCTCCTTCTCCCTCTGTCCCTCACACTTGTGCTCACTCTCTCTTTCAAATAAATAAATAAATCTCTTTTTTTAATAAATAAATCTTTAAAAAAAAGTAGTGAGAGGAAAATATCCTTGGCCTATTCCTGATCTAAGAAGAAAGGGTTTTTTTTATAAATTAATTTTTATTGGTGTTCAATTTACCAACATACAGAATAACACCCAGTGCTCATTCCGTCAAGTGTCCCCCTTAGTGCCTGTCACCCATTCACCCCCACCCCCCGCCCTCCTCCCCTTCCACCACCCCTAGTTCATTTCCCAGAGTTAGAAGTCTTAAGAAAGGGTTTTTATTGGTGCTGTATTAGCTTCCTATTGCCACTATAACAATTTACTGCAAAGTTAGTGATTGAGTGTAACACAAAATTATTCTCTTAACATTTCTGGAGGTTGGGAATCTAAAATCAGTTGCACTTAGTTAAAATCAAGATGTCAGGAGATCTGTTTCTTCTGGAGGATCTAGGGAAGAATCTGCTTCCTTGCATTTTCTTGCTTCTAGAGACTACATGCATCCCGTGGCTCATGGGCTCCATCCTCCATCTCCAAATACAGTAGTGTAACATCGTCTCTAATCTCTCATATTCTCTCTTTGACTCTGATCCCCTGCCTTCCTCTTATAAGGAAACTTGTGATTACATTAAGCACACCCAAATAATCCAGCATAATCTCCACATATCAAGATCTTACTAACATCTTGTAAAGACTATTTTACTATGTGAAATAACATATTCACAGTTTCTAGGAATTAGAACAGGAGCCATTATTCAGCCATCAAAGGTGCCCTTCTTCAGTTTGGGTAAATTCTCTTCTATTCCTACTTTGTTGAGTGTTTTTTGTTTTGTTTGTCATGAAAGGGGTTTGGATTTTGTTAAAGTTTTTTCCTACATCTACTGAGATGATGTGTTTTTTGCACTTTATTCTATTAATAGGGTGATTGATTCTTATATGTTGAACCAATCTAGTATTTCTGTAATAACATATAATCCCCTTTATATGTTCCCAGGTTCAGTTTGAGAGTATTTTGTTGAAGATTTTTGTGTTTATATTCAGAAGAGATATCAGGCTGTAGTTTTCATTTCTAATGATATCTTTGTCTGGTTTTGATATCTGGGTAATTCTGGTCTCAGAAAAATTATTCCTACCTCTTCTTATTTTTTTTATGAAGAGTTTGTGAAGGACCGTTAATTCTTCTTTAAACATTTGATAGAATTAACCAATTAAGTCATCTGGGTCTGAGCTTCTCTTTGTGGGCTTTTCATGGATTAGTAATCCTATCTCTTCACTTTTAAAGATCTATTCAAATGTTTTCTCTCTTCTTGACTCAGTTGTTGATAGTTTGTGTTTTTATTATTTTTCATACACCTTAAAACTATTTCACATAAAATTTCTATAGGACTTAAGACATCAGAATATTTATGAGCCAAGTCAAGGCTTTTCTTCAGCTTCTTCATCATCAAAATCATCATCATCGTCGTCGTCGTCATCATCATCTTCATTAGCAGCAAGTTTTACTTTTTTCTGTGGAAACATGCTACCACTTCCAGGGGCAGAATGCTTTCCAGATATACTAAGGAGTTTCATATCCTCTTCTTTTTCATCTTTTGACTCTGCATCTTCCTCCACAGCTACTAAGTGCTGTCCACTAATATGCACAGGCCCTGAACCACATTTCAACTGTAAGACTACAGGTGGTGTTATTTCAAAGCCCCCAAGGGACACTGTTGGCTGTACAGACATTTTCAGAGTTGCCAGTGTGACTTTAATTGGACCCCCTTCATAATTCATTGCCTCTGCTTCAACAATGTGCAATTTATCCTTTGCACCAGCTTCCAAACTGACTGTTCTTAAAGATAACTGGTGTTCATTTTCATCATTATCCACCTTAAAGTGGTAATCTTTGTCAGCTTTTACTTCACAACCGAAAAGATAGTTCTGGAGCCTCAAGGGGCTCATGTCCATGTCCAATGAATCTTCCATGGGGTGGTAGCTTGCACTTAGTTGGGAGAGAAGACAGACGGAGGCACACGACTACTGTTCCACAGAACAGCTGCACAGGAGGGAATCACACCAGGGGCTATTTACTTTTCTTTTTATTTTATGTTCAGATTCAGGAAGAATATTCGTATCTCTTCACATTCATAAAATGTACTTTCAAAGTTTTTTTTCCATGACCATTAAAAATAAGTAGAAACAAAAAAAAATAAGTAGAAACATGTATATGGGAACACACATATTTCCTTTTGCCTCAGGCTCTAATATGGCTCAGCACAGCACTGCAGTTTCTGTTTTTATTAAAAGTTTCAATATTTTGTTCATCATAGATTTTTACATTAATTTTAATTTTAGGGGATCCCTGGGTGGCTCAGCATTTTAACGCCTGCCTTCAGCCCAAGGCATGATCCTGGAGTCGTGGGATTGAGTCCCGCATCAGGCTCCCTGCATGGAGCCTGCTTCTCCCTCTGCCTGTGTCTCTGCCCCCCCCCCGTGTGTCTCCCATAAATAAATGGATAAAATTTAAAAATTTTTTATTTTAAAGAAATATTGCATTCATGACCTCACACCTACTAGAATGGCCATAACTGAAAAGACAATGAGCATTGGCAAGAATGTGGAGAAATTTAACCTTCATACATGTATTTCTGGTGAGAATGTAAAATGAAGGGATCCCTGGGTGGCTCAGCGGTTTAGCGCCTGCCTATCCTGGAGTCCCGGGATCGAGTCCCGCGTTGGGCTCCCGGCATGGAGCCTGCTTCACCCTCTGCCTGTGTCTCTCTGCCTCTCTCTTTCACTGTGTCTATCATGAATAAATAAATAAAATCTTTAAGAAAGAGAGAGAATGTAAAATGAGGAATAGTGTGGCAATTCCTCAAAAAATTAAACCTAGAGTTAATATATGATCCAAAGGTTCTTCTGCTAAGTATATGTCCAAGAGAATGAAAAACATGCCCACAGAAAAACTTGTTCATAATAGCATTATTCATATAGCCAAAGAGTGGAAATGAGTCAAATGTCCATCACCTGATGAATGGATAAACAAAATTTAGTATATTCACACATTGAATGAATTTTGAAAACGTTATACTAAATTAAAGAAGCCAATCACAAAAGACCACATATTCTATAACTTACACGAAATGTCTAGAACAGACAAATATATAGAGACACAAATATTTGTGGTTGCCTAGGACTAAGAGGAGAGAGGTTGGGGGTTGATGAAAATGAGAGCTGACACTTATACGGTCCAAAGATTCTTTATGGGGCAGTGAAAATGTCCTAAAAATAGATTATTGTGATGATTGCACAACTCTAGATATACTAAAAATCATTGTATTGTGCACTTTATTTTTTTTTACAATTTTATTTACGTATTTTTTAAGTGAACTCTACACACATCATAGAGCTTGAACTTACAACCTTGAGATCAAGAATTGCATGCTCTATTGACTAGGCCAGCCAGGCACCCCTATATTGTGCACTTAAAAGGAGTGAGCTTGGGACGCCTGGGTGGCTCAGTGGTTGGGCACCTGTCTTTGGTTCAGGTCGTGATCCTGGGATCTCAGGATCTGGGATCGAGTCCCACATCAGGCTCCCTGCATGGAGCCTGCTTCTCCCTCTGCCTATGTGTCTGCCTCTGTCTCTCACTCTGTCTTTCATGAATAAATAAATAAATATTTAAAAAAATAAAGGAGTGAGCTCTATGGTATGTAAATTATATCTCAATAAAACTAAATGAGTAAACAAATATTGTAATCTTATTTATTACTGAGTTTTTGATGCTCTCTTAAATTTTACATCCAAGGCAAATGCCATATTTCACCCTTCCTGGCTCTGGAAATCAGTGACTCCCAAAGGCTTCTTGCATAAACTCAGATGTTGCCCAAAATTGCCTGAAATTCCAACCATTAAAGATTGTCCCTTTAGCCTAAATTCTTCACTCTTTTTAGAATGCTAATTCCTTGGGAAATATCAGAAAGGGAGACAGAATATGAGAGACTCCTAACTCTGGGAAACGAACTAGGGGTGGTGGAAGGGGAGGTGGGCGGGGGGTGGGAGTGACTGGGTGATCTGGGTGATGGGCACTGAGAGGGGTACTTGATTGGATGAGCACTGGGTGTTATTCTATATGTTGGCAAATTGAACACCAATAAAAAATAAATTTATAAAAAAAAGGAATGCTAATTCCTCAAGAGGAAGAAGAAAATATCTCAGTAAGTTTTGTCCATTATTGACATCTTGTAGTAAAGTTATTGGTTATTTTCTCCAGAGTGTTTCTTAATAGGAAAGTGTCAGACAATAAGGCTCTGAAACAGAAGGAGCACCAGGGATGAGAAAAGTCTGGGAAAAAATATTAAGGGCCATAAAAGCAAACTGTGCGTTTTCAGAAGCCTGGGTGGCTCAGCGGTTGAGCATTTGGCTCAGGGCGTGATCTCGGAGTCCTGGATGAGTCCCACATTGGGCTCCCCATAGGGAGCCTGCTTCTCCCTTTGCTTATATCTCTGCCTCTCTGTGTGTCTCTCATGAATAAATAAAATCTTAAAAAATACCTGTGACTTTTTAATATGAATTTCCTATGATCAATTTAATATTTATTAAATACCTACCTACTTTGTGTCAGGCTCTGGGCTAGGTGCAGGCATATAGCAGCGAAAAGGATAGACATGTTCCATGCCTTTAATGACTTCACAATCTGGTAGGAGAGATAGACCAGTAAAGACCTCATTTTGTACGATGTCAAGTATTGTGATAAATGTATGAGGTAATGCACAAAGGAGGGAAAGTTTTGGGGCTTGCACAGTGCTTTATAGTTTACAAGCATGTTCTCTCACCCATGATCTCATTGGATATTCACAATACTCATTTGAGTTGATTAAGTAGAGATTGGTATTCTCATTTTTACACATGAGAAAACTGAGGTTATGCTGAATGGTAGTGAGGACTAGAATCTAGGTTTCATAATCTTTTCACTACATCCTACAACTTCTACACACAGGGGCTTGCCTATTCTGCTTGTCTCACAGTGCTGGAGCTATAAGAGATATGCTTGGATGAGTTTCATTTTCTGTCTTCCCTCATACTTACCCCTCAAAATCTGCTTTCTTGGATATTTCCAAAAACACAGTCAACACTTGAAAGCTATAAAGGAGGCAGGAGTCAGTAAATACATCCTTAGTTAAATGATATATACAACTGTGCTGGGATATACTAGAGTTCCTTTTCATAAGTTCTTTGCCAGCCTCTTGCTTTTTTGCCAAATAGAATAATAATGGCATTATTGATCACTTCTAAACAAAAAACCCAGTCTATTCAAATGTGAACTAGACCTCATTGCCTATTGTACTCTGTTTAATTTCAGGAAAATACAAAACATGTCTGTGATTTATTTGCATTTATCTCGTAAAAATGTTTAGAAAAAGCTATGTGCTGCCGACACCTCTTGTGGCTTCTTTAGTAAGCTTTTTTTAAAAAACTTCTTTTAAAGACTTTATTTATTTTTCATGAGAGACACAGAGAGAGAGGCAGAGACATGGGCAGAGGGAGAAGCAGGCTCCATGTAGGGAGCCCAATGTGGGACTCCATCCAGGGACCGCGGGATCACACCTTGAGCCAAAGGCAGATGCTCAACTGCTGAGCCACCCGGGTGTCCCTAATAAGCTTTTTAAGTTACCTTATACTGTTCTTAAAACTAGGTCCTCTGTGACAAGGATGGTTATTTGTTATTTGTTTTTGATATGCCAGAGTGTTGCAAACTGGCTCAAATGGGCTGTGCATTTTGAATTAGGTTTGAAAGCTTCAGCCACAGAGTGAAAAGCAAAATTCTAAATTTAGTCATAATACCCTCATTCAGATCTCAGGCTTCTCAATCAGATCACTTTCACACTTTAAACTTAGATTCTAAGCATACCCTAAAGACTGAGGTCTTAAAAGTCATCTCCTGCTTTACTCTCCTCACCTTTGTACTCTTTCACTTAAACAAACAAACAAACAAACAAATATGAATTGCTCTTCCTTAGTGACTACACAGAAAGGTATCAGGCCTCTACTGAGGTAGATAGAATTTGGTCTACATAAAAAGAACATACTAACTTTGCCTTGGCCTAGAGAAGGCACCCCTAAACTGAACTGCTATGTCTAAGAAAGCTAAGAGGCAAAAGACACTATAAAAAAGTTTCTGAAAAATTTATTAAAAAAGAAAGAATAAACGTTTCTGAGGTTTTATAACAGTAATAACTAACCCTTATGTTGTATGCCAAGTATTAGTCTAAGAACTTTATGTGTATCTGCTCTTATTTGTTCAGAAACCCTATGAGATTGTTCTACTATCCCATTATATAGATGGAGAACAGGAGGCACTGAGAGATTAAGCAACTTGCCCAAAGTCACATAACTGGCAGGTGACAGAGCTACGATTGAGATATAGGCAACTAGGATCAAGATCCATGATATACTACACTATAAGAGGCCTTGTTAAAAGACTTGTTCCTCCTCTCCCTTTCACTCCCAAATAACAGCTCTCAGGTTCTTTGAACTATGTATATATATTTCATACATATATACACACACACATATATATATATATACATATCCCTTTGGCTTATGGCTTTATATTCTATTAAAATGAGTACAGTCTATTTTTATAACGAGTGGGTTTTGTTCCAAAAACTTGATTTTAAGTTCTTGGGAGCTCAGACTGCATCTTCCCATAGAAACAGCATTATGCATATTAATTAAACTCTCAGGCCAGACTGTAGAAATCAAACTTTTGTAGAACTAAACCATAGGAATAATAGAACTGATCCAAGCATTGGGTCTTAGAAGAAGGTCTTGTTCATGGGATGGAATATAGGGGGAGGGAAGGGAAAGAGTTACCTTCCCTTTCTTGAGCAGAGAGCCAGTCCACCAACAAAATATTCAAATAGGTAAGTTTACTTTTTGTAGCCCCTTGCTTTACAGAGCTCCTCTTTCAGGCTCTTGAGTGCCAAAACCCTCAGGTTCATCCTAGGAGATCACCTAGGTACTAGTTTCTATTGCTAACATAACAAAATAACACAAAACCAGTGGCTTAAAATAATATCCATTTATTAGCTCACAGTTCCCATGAGTTAGAGGTCTGGTATAGTTTAACTAAATCCTCTACTCAGGTCTCACAAGGTTAAATAAAGGTATTGCCCAGGGCTGCAATTCTCATCTGGGCCTCATGGTCTTCTTCCAAGCTCAATCAAGTTAACAAAATTCAATTATTGCATATGTAGAACTGAGTAGCTGTCAATCAGGGACCACTTTCAGCTCCAAAAGGCGGCTCACATTCCTTTCCATTTATCCTCTTCCATTTTCAAATCAACAACAAAAAACTTTTTACACATCAAATCTTCAAATCTCTGACTGCCTGCATTGTCCCTAGTTGAGTAAACTTTCTACTTTTAAAGAAAGATCCCATTGATTAGATCAGGCCTACCCATAAAATCTATTTTATGGTCAAGTGATTTAGGACTTTAATTTCACCTGCAAAAACACTAGATTAGTGTTTGATCAAATAACTGATAAAAGGTGTGTGTGTACACAAGGAACCCAGGAATCTTTTGGAGGCCATCTTAAATTTCTTCCTATCATACCACTAAAGTCTGCTAGGCCTCACAGAATGACCTACCCTTGCTACCAGAACCTAAACTCCCAGTTCCAGATATCCTAATATTTATGTGTCACGAGGCAAAGTAAGCTAATTATAGCCTGTAGGCAATGGACCATTATTTGGCACAACTATACTAATAAATAAAAGTCTAGTAGCTGTTCTAACTCTACTAGAGGTATTTATATACATAGAAAGAAGGTGCTTATTAATCTAAAAGTGATTTCATATAGTTTGTTTTCAGGCAGTATAACAAATTTATGAGAATAATTCAGGCCATTTGATGAAAGATATTTAGGGGCAGAGGTCAAGACCTACTTGGGAACCTAGTTTCTCCGAAGTTTAACTTTGTCCCTTCCTCCCACAGATTTTCTGAAAATTCACTTTATTTGCTTCTCAATGGCCCAACTGCCTGTTGCATCAGGGGCCTTGGAGAAGAGGGAAGTATGTAAGGGAAGAGAAGAGTAGAGGTGACAGTAGATGCCAATATGAAATATCATTTGTGATCAAGCATTTGTAAGTTAGAGACTGTACAAGGTAAAATTTTAGAGGTCGCACGAAGGCTACTTGCCCTACAAATAACTTTGCATAACAGTTTACAAATGCCCAAGGAGAACAAGTCTTAAGACCTCTCTTACCACCTTTAGTTAGAGAGCAAAGCTTGAATTCCTCAAGAGCATGTCATTCCTTGAAGAGGCTTTGATTTCATACATAGGCAAAGGACCTCTCTGTCTCTCTCTGTCTCCCTCAAGTTCAACTCAAGTTTTCAGTTGTTTTTCACTTATCCTAAATTTTCAGGTGGATAGCGGGACCTCTTTCTGTCTCATATACCTAATTTGACATATGGTGGGCAGCCCGGGTGGCTCAGTGGTTTAGCGCCTGCCTTCAGCCCAGGGCGTGATCCTGGAGACCCGGGATCGAGTCCCACATTGGGCTCCCTGCATGGAGCCTGCTTCTCTCCCTGCCTGTGTCTCTGTCTCTCTGTGTGTGTCTCTCATGAATAAATAAATAAAATCTTAAAAAAAATAATTTAACATATGGTGACAAACAAAATCAGGAATTCAGCTCATAAATCAGCTGCCAGCTCCTCCTTCATATCTCTGGTCCTTTCATTTACACTGCTAGGTACTCTGGAAGTACAAAGACATAGGATACCATTCTCATCTTGAAGTACCTTAGAATCCAGTAGAGGAGCTGGAACATATAGAAGTGACAGTGCAATCAAGACTGTAAATACCAAACAGCTGCCATTGTTTCCTGATTAAAATCCAAGCTCTTTAGCTAGATCAAACCATTCCTGGGTGCCTGTGTCTGGTCCAGCCTCGTTTCTCACTACCCTCCTTCTACTTCACCTAAAACCAATTTACATAGTATTCCATAATACCTTTTCTGTGTATCTTTATTTTTGCCTGGGCTGCCCTTGACCACTTCCCCTCTTTACCACTCTAAATTTTACCCATCTTTTAAGACTTTAGTTTTGAAAGCTTTTGTGACCACAGCATCTTTTCCTTCTCTGAACTGTAATATTAACTATCAGTACCCCTCATTTTGCTCTTGGAATATAATTGCTTTGTGTGAAACCTATTTTTTATCCACTTTAGTCTTTCCTCCTTGTAGATCAGCAAGGGCTTAAGAGTCTAATTTTTTTTTAATTTTTATTTATTTATGATAGTCACACAGAGAGAGAGAGGGGCAGAGACACACAGGCAGAGGGAGAAGCAGGCTCCATGCACCAGGAGCCCGACATGGGATTCGATCCCGGGTCTCCGGGATCGCGCCCTGGGCCAAAGGCAGGCGCCAAACCGCCGCGCCACCCAGGGATCCCCCAAGAGTCTAAATTTTTAAATCTCTGTACTTGTGTAATACTGCCTGGCTCAGTGCTCAGTTATGGTTTGGTTAATTCATTGATCAGAATCAGGAGAGGGAGTGAAAGTAGTGGTAAAATTATTTGGTAAAGGACACTGAGGCCTGTTAGAGAAGAATATATCCACTGCTCATGATGCACCCCATCTAGGTAGTTATTTCATTTCATTTTTAAAAGTTTTATTTATTTATTTTTAGAGAGAGAGAAAGTGAGCAAGCCCATGTGGAGGAAAGGGCAAAGGGAGCAAGAGAATCTCAAGCAGACTCCCTGATGAGCATGGAGCCTAATGCAGGGCTCCATCTCAGGATCCTGAGATCATGACCTAAGCCAAAATCAAGAGTGGACACTTAACCAACTGAGCCACCTAGGCACCCCTAGATAGCTATTTTAGATATAATAACCACAACAGGGTCAATTTTTTCTCAGAAGAATAAGTCTATCTATATAATAAAATTGGCCAGGTTGTTCCGAGGAAGCTATATCACCAATTTGAGGCCATGTCTTCTCTTAACCCCCTACTTCCATTCCCCAGGAAAGAAAGAGCCTAGATATAAAAAAGCTCATTTCTAGAAAGACAGTAATTTTAATAGAAACTTAAAACTTGTCCTGTTACCATAGTAACTTGCAGAAATGGGCCCAACCTGATGTTTGGAATAAAAGAGAGAAGACAGGGTCCCAGGGCCTTTCCCTTATTTCTATCCCTCTATTTCTGCTGTCTTTAGGCACCTCCAACAAAACTTTAACCTAATTGAGTACAGAGACCCTATCTTACTTATAACTTTAATTTCTAGAGCAGGGCTTAGCATAGTGCCCTGAAAATTATTTTCACACCCAGCAAACGTTTATTAAAATGAAAGGTTAAACACTGACACTTAGAAGTTATAGATATATGATATCCAGTATTGGGAGCAGGACGGAGTGGATATACTGGCTAATCAATTAACCACAAGTAATTATTAAGTGCCTTATGCAAGACTCTGATGCTTCAGGGAATACAGAGATGAGTAATACATGATCCGTGCCTTCCAAAAATTCATAGACTCATTGTAAAGACAAGATATACTCATAAATGAAACACCTCCAGAAAAATATTGACTTAGTATAGAAGAAAAGATCAGACTACAAGTCAGGAGTAGAGCTGGGGGCCTATTGGCTATTCACATATTTGTGACCTTGGACAAATAACCTTTCTGATCATGTTTCCTCCCCCTTGCTCTTTCTAACTCATAGGATTATATAGTATTTCAGATAAGTGAGAGTATTTACACATGTGAAAAAGGGTAAAATGCCAAACTAAAGTACCACATAGTTAGAATATCATATTGTTATTGTTCTAAGCAGTATGGCTCAGATTATAGATATGCCTTTTGACTGTACCATCATCATAACGAGAAACCCAGGCAGGAATTTCAGGAGGAAAGAAGTCAGTTGCCTCCCCACCCTATTTACCATTTTTTAAAAACTATTTTTTGGGGTATGATTAACACAAAAAAGCTGTTTATATTTAATGTATACAATATAATGAGTTTGGAGATAAGTATACACGCATGAAACCATCACCACAGTCTATGCCATAAACATATCCATCACCACAAAAACTTTCCTCCCATCCTCTTATTTTTTTATGATGAGCTAACATAAGATCTACCCTTTTAGCAAATGCGATACAGTATTGCTAACTATGGGCACTACGCTGCACAGTGAATCTATAGGATTTATTCATCTTGTATAACTAAAACTCTGTGCCCATTTCCCCCTACCTTCAATCCCTAGCAACTACTATTCTACTCTCTGCTTCCATGAATTTGACTATTTTAGATTCCTCATATAAGTGGTATTATGTAATATTTGTCCTTCTGTGTCTGGCTTCTTTTTTTTTTAATTTTTTTTTAATTTATTTATTTATGATAGTCACGCAGAGAGAGAGAGAGAGAGAGAGGCAGAGACACAGGCAGAGGGAGAAGCAGGCTCCATGCACCGGGAGCCCGATATGGGATTCGATCCCAGGTCTCCAGGATCGCGCCCTGAGCCAAAGGCAGGCGCCAAACGGCTGCGCCACCCAGGGATCCCTGTGTCTGGCTTCTTTCACTTAGCATAATGTCCTCTAGGTTCATGAGGGAGGTGAGTTCTCAATAAACAAATCATTCCTTGTCTCCTCCTTTCTCTTTTCTGGTAGTCTCTCTCTCTCTCTCTCTCTCTCTCTCTCCACACACACACACACACACACACACACACACACACACATCTCCAGATGAAATAAATTTTTAATGAAGGTTAAGGGTAGTTCCTAAAGTTGTGACAAGTAGTCACAAAAAGATACGCCTTGAGGTTGTGGATGGGAATTTCCCAATGCCTTCTCCCTGCCATTTCCTATTTGGAGGTAAAGAGATAATGAATTTTACATTGTCTCTGCCCTCAAATAACTCCAGTTGGTCAATCAACTTTTTTCCAGGGGCCAGAGAGGTAACATAAATGAATTAAGTTACCAGAGAGAAGACAGTAGGGAGTTGTAGAGACTATGGACAACTAGAGGATGTATGCTCCATATGATGACATTCTTATTTAAAAATTGGGACAACAGTAAACCTGAATACACCTCAAAAGACCTGTCTGTTTGCCCAAAGGTCACCCTAGAAAGGTACTTACTTGATTGCTTTTTGTCTCTTTCTTGGCCAATTGGCCCCCACACAACCTAACCCCTTTCCAATTCTGCAAAATTTTCACTTAAAGAAAGTAGCCCAACAGTGGCAATGAGGACCATAGTGGATAGGAAAACTGGAAACCTGAATTTTAGCCCCAGCTCTGACCCTGACTTTCCACATGCCTATTCCCAAGTGCCCCATCTTGAATAGCCTGCCCAGCAAGTAAGTCTTTGAGTCTCATTTTTTTTGAGATTTTATTTATTTATTTGACAAGAGAGAGTACAAGCAGGAGGAGTGGCGGCAGAGGGAGTAGTAGGCTTCCTGAGGAGCAGGGAACACAATATGGGGTTCCATCCCAGGACCCTGGGATCATGACCTGAGCCAAAGGCAGATGCTTAACTGACTGAGCTACCCACGTGCCTCGAGCATCAGTTTATTTAACTATACAAATAAAGGATTTAAGTTTGGATCCCTAATTGCCTTTCAACTGAGACAGTCTATATTTAAACTTGGGATGAGGAAGATGGAATACTGATAGTTTATTTTTTTACTCATGCCAGCATTCCCTCTCTGGTCTTGAGAACAACCCAACTTAACTTTGGGTTGGCTTGGACTTAGAGAAGTAAGCTTTCACTGGATAAAAATATTTTTTCTTTGAAATTTTGCCATCAGTCAGAGAAGAGGGCTACTCTTGCAGAAGACCCATCAATACCTCCTTGATTCCCTTCCGCTGCAAGCAGGAGAGAGAGATTGGATACAGAAAGTTAAAGTGAAGAAGTGACACTTGAAGAAAGAAATGGTAGTGGCAATACTGAAGATCTCTAAGAAATCTTTGGCCTTTGACCTCACAGTCATGGTGGCCCATATCCACCTCAGCCATTTCTTAGTTTTCTACCAACTTTCACCCAATGGCTGTTGTAGGGTATCGCATCCTGGTTTCCCCACCCAAAAGAAGCATGAAGATTGTGGTGCCGGGGGAAGCCAGGTAGAGACCATCCTGTAAATATGTGTATTTGGGGTAGGGGGATAAAGGGCAATGGAATCCCGGGGTCACCTCTTCTCACCACACAATGAACAACTAAGAGGCCTGGCTGATGGGGGGAGCTTTTTGGGGGGAAGGCAAAGGAATTTTACTGAGAAGGATGGCACCAATCAGGTTGAAGTGGGTGGTGAAGTCCCAGAGCCTGTGGGTAGATTATTTGTGCAGAAACTCACATGGGGGGGGGGTTGGTACTTTCCCTACTTTTCCTATTGCTTCTGTTCTCTCCTGGGGCTTGGCTAAGAACTGTTTAGGAAAATCACTATTCTTCAAGATTTGCCTGCCTTGGGATGGAACAAAGATCTATTCACCATCAAATAAGTCAATCTTTCAACCAAAGAAACGGACTTTTCTCCAAGGGCTCCTACAGAGGGAAATCAAGAGGAGGATAAGGTAGTATAAGGTGTTGTCTTTGCCTTGCTGTACAGCTCTGGTGCACAGCTTTCTCACTGATCATTTTATTGGAAAACATGAGGCTAATACTAGTGAGTGTAGCTCCTGAGGATCTTCTCAACATTACTCTCCTCAAAAAGCAGGGAACAAATGCCTTGTGGAAAAGTTTTTATAAACTTCCTTTAGTTCCTCTTCTACCTTTTTCCCCCTCCCCATCCTGAAATTCCTGTACTTTATTCTTCTTTCTCTCTAGCCTTTGTGTCTGTTCTTCACACAAAGCCGAAACATCAAAAGAGGTGAGGCATTCAGGTCTATATCTTCTAGCAGAGAGG
This sequence comes from Nyctereutes procyonoides, assembly GCF_905146905.1. NCBI lineage: Eukaryota > Metazoa > Chordata > Mammalia > Carnivora > Canidae > Nyctereutes > Nyctereutes procyonoides. The sequence goes on along the minus strand of NW_026575125.1, from coordinate 56,273,756 downwards.
CACTCTCCCCAGATCCCCATGGGCCTGCCTCCCTAGAAAATCCATTTAATGATGTGGAGTTAGAGGAGAAAATCCCCTGAAAGGGTGCCTGGGTGGATCAGTCAGATGAGTGTCTGCCTTCAGCTCAGGTCATGATCCTGGAGTCTTGGGATGGAGGCTCACTGGGGACTGAAGCAGCGAGCCTCTTCTCCTTCTGCCTCTGCACCTCCTCCTGCTCGCGCTCTCTCTCGCTCTCTATCTCTCTCAAATAAGTACATAAAAAATCTTTTAAAAATCCCCTGAGAGAGTAAGAATGAGGTAAGGCAAAAGTTTACTTTTTTAGTCTGAATGGGCTATCTGGGAAAGGCACAGAAAACACACACATACACACTCTTTCCTCCTCTGTATGTATTTTTATCTGTATGTGAATATGTGTCTAATGTGTACACATATGTGTATTAAAATATAATGTAAGTGCTTATGGGAAAGAATCTTAAGTTATACCTAGCATTGCTTTCTTGGCACTCTATGACTTACGCCATTTTTCTAGGAAGTGATTAAATGGCTCCAAGAGTTATTTTTCTAAGATTTTCTAGGTTGGTACCATAGCAAGCTGGTAGAAGCTGGTAGAAGAAGCATTGCCAAGAGAAAGAAAGGTGCTGTACTTGAATCTCCAAGGGCAGTGAGTGGTAGACTCACTGCAGCCAGGCTCAGCCAACCCTCTCCCTTATGAAGCTTTCCTTCCTTGGACCTTGATTCTGGACTGATTATACCACCAAGATCCACTGAATTTTCTGTGACAGATCCATGGAGATCCCAATTATCTGGATACCATTTTGAAAAGTAGCAGCCTAGGCCTTACATCTCCAGTGGATAGCCAGGTGTCCACCTCTAAGACTAGACCAAAAGGTGAGTGCTAGTGGCACTGGGTAGGGAGGGAGAAGTGAGTCTCAGAAAAATTAGATAGCAGGTGAAGCTGAATCCTAGCATCTCTCTTTTCCTGAGACACGCATATCTCTCAAGTGCCTTGTCCACTCCCATCTCATTTATTTACCTGACATTTAAAACCTGACCCATTTCCTGGCTATTAATGAATGGAATGTGGACCATTTTCCCACGTAGACAGCTATTTCTATCTGAAAACTTTTAGAGATCATATATCCAGTTCTCTCAATTCTTATCTAGGAAACTGAGTTCCATAATGTGGACAGGATTTGTCCAAAGTTACACAGGAAGTTGTAGAACTGCAAATGGCTCCTGATTCCCTGATCTATGTTTTCTACTACAACACAGTGAGTCTTGACCTCTGTTTTGTTGATTAGGTGCCTTATATTTCCATTTACTTTCCATAGGTGGAAGAACAGATCTATCTCCAGGTTCAAGTTACCCCATTTATGTCTTTCAATGTAAGAACAATTTTTACCAGTTTCCTCATTGATTTACTTCTATGTATGTCACACTGGCTCCAGCAAAACTCATTTGTTTGTCAAGGTCCCAATTGCTCAGTATAAAGAAGGAGATGGGCTTTCCAGCCACAACCTGGGAGGAGGACTCTGCCCTATATAACTTCCTATGGCTTGATTCCCAAGGGATTTGATGGACATACTCTTGGAAGAACAATTGGTTATAAAACTACAATAAGTATGATAGTGAGTTGAAAGCCACCTATGGAGGCCCAGATACCTCAATATTAAGGCTAAGAACTGAGCAGGAAAAGCCAGAGATTCTAGATAGGGAGCAAAAAATATTTCCTGTTTGAAACCTCCTTGTCATTGCTTACCCTTTATGCCTGTCTTGTCATTGTTTACCCTTTATGCCTGTTCCACAAAGTATAAAATGGTGCACTTCACTTTAAAAAAAGACAAAATAAGCTCCAAGAGTTTCAGTATACTGTTCACAGACATAATGAAATTACAATTTCTATTGAATCCCAATTCACTTCACACTTCTCTCCAGGTTTACCACCTAATTTACTCATTAGAGGTTTTACCCATTTGTCATTAACCAAGAAAGATCGAGATGCATGTCTGAGTGTTCAACTATCTTTGATTTTTTAAAAGATTTTATTTATTTATTCATGAGACACACACACACACACACACAGAGAGAGAGAGAGAGAGAGAGAGGCAGAGACACAGGCAGAGGGAGAAGCAGGCTCCATGCAGGGAGCCCAACGTGGGACTTGATCCCTGTACTCCAGGATCAGGCCCTGGGCCAAAGGCGGCCCTAAACTGCTGAGCCACCCGGGCTGCCCAACTATCTTTGATTTCTGTATCTTCAGCTATTTCTTCATTTAGCTTGAGTAGGTAGGTCATATTTTTCACCAAAAGACTTGATTGTTCCTTAGTGTTTGATGCCACAACCTGATTTTAGCAAATAATGCCACTTCTTTTTTTTTAAAGGATTTTATTTATTTATTTGAGAGAGAGAGAGAGAGAGAGAGAGAGAGAGAATGCATGAACAGGGGGGAGCGGCAGAAACAGAGGGAGAAGCAGAGTCCCCAATAAGCAGGGAGCCCAATGTGGGACTTGATCCCAGGACCCTGGGATCATGACCTGAGCCAAAGGCCAATGCTTAACTGACTGAGCCACCCAGGTACCCCACAAATAATGCCACTCCTAAATGGAGAGAAAATAGAAGAAAATGAGAACAAGTTTGGAATATGTTTGTCTTTCTTTTTCTCAGATTGATCTTTTTCTGGTGAACAGAACAATGGCTATTCAAGTCAGCTCGCACATAGGGCTAGAGATTTGGGTTTTGTAATGGGGGAAGTAGGGATGAGAAAAAATGAGGAATAAAAGAGGAGTGAGTGAAGATGAGAAGTAGGTGAGTATGGGTGCAGGTGTGGAAAGTTAGAAGGGTTAGAATGATAGGAGCAAGTGCTGAAATAAATGTCCAAGAATAGAGGCAGAAGTAGGGAGCAAGGAGGGGGAAGTTTTGAGAGAGGAGCTCTAAAGTTTTAGTCCCAGAGCCAAGTGCTACACATTTGAGTGACTGTAGCTTGGAATGTGTGTGTGTCTGTATGTCTGTGTGTCTGTGTGTGTATGTGTATGAGAGAGAGAGAGAGAGAGAGAGAGAGAGAGAGAGAGAGAGAGAGTTTAATGGTTGGCATCCCAGAATTCAGAAGTGTTCAATGGCACACTCATGAATAAATCTCTATTCAGATGTTTTCTCAAGAAGCAAAACAAGAGAAAATGAGTAGATGAGTCTTCAGGGTATTTTAAAAATATTTATTTTAGAGAGAGAGTGTGTGAGTTAGTGGGAGTGGCAGGGGGAGAGAGAGAGAATCTCAAGCAGACTCCTTGATGAGTGCAGAGCTTGATGCAGGGCTCAAACCCATGACCCTGAGATCATAACCCTAGCCAAAACCAAGAGTCAGATGCCCAAATGACTGAGCCACCTAGGTGCCCTGAGTCTACAGTTTTTGATTAGACATTTCTACTTGGGATTTTTCTCAGAAACTTCCAAACTTGATCAAACAATTAGTGGTGGAAAATATTTCATTTGTAAATGTAGCCAAAACTTTCCAGAGAGGAAGCTGTTTAGTGTTTGTTCAGACTAGTAACCACCTCTAAACCCCTCAGCCAAGGAATTTTGAGGCGGAGAGTAGGCAAGAACATGTTATATGGACCTGTTAGGTATTTTTCTTTAATGCAGTAAGGTTAAACTCAACTTTGTCTTAGGCATTCTCCTCCCCACTATTCCTACCCAGGATGCCTATACCTTCAACTCTACAATTCCAACTCAGGTATCTATACAAATTTGCCTGTAAGAGCTCTAGGCCAGAACCATGCTGCTCCAGGGGCATCTCTCCGGAGCCCAACCATATTTCATTTTGCTTCTCTCCTTTACCTTCATTTATATACAAAGAAGAACAGTAATATTGTCATCTTCCCTGAGCAAATCGGTTGTTCCCTCTCCTGGGTTGATGGCTTTGTCTGTATCTACTCTATCACGAACTATGACCTCATGGACCCCCTGTTCCAGAATAGTCACTTGATCAACCTGAGCCCCAACATCCCTATGGTGCTGGTAGCCAACAGGAGTGACATGTTGTGGAACCATGAGGTATCACCAGAAGGGATTTCGTAGCTTCCCAGTGACCTGGATAGTATTTACTCCAAGATCTCTGGCAGGGAGTATGTTTGATAATTTCTAGAAGCTATGTCAGGAGGTGCACCACAAGTATATTTGGAGTGGTTGACAGGGTCAACAACAATGCTTGGGTCAGTGGGAGGTGGGTGGAGAGCAGCAAGGGAGACATGGGGGAAAACACAGGAGGAGGCTCCTTTCTCACCCCAAATCTACCGATATACACACAGGGTCTGACCTCTAAGAGCAAGCCATTTGTTATCTATACCTGAAGAGTCAGAAATGGTGAACTGAGAAATGGAGCATTTTTCTTTCTCTTCCTCTGCTACTAAAACTTCTCGATTCTAAGTTTGTGGTTTCTGCTCTTATTGGTTATTTCTTATGGAAGCAGAAACCCTCTGGGAAGATCCATCCCTTCATACATTCTGATGCCTTTCCATCAGATTACACCTTCCCTTAGCTTGGAAAAGGTAGAATTAGGTCCCTTGAAATTTTCACTGTTTCTCAGTACTTTAAGGAATACCCCACTTGCAGTTGCTCTTTAAGGCTTCTTTTCTCTTTTCCAAATTATTCATCTATTTCTAAAATCAAAGGTATGACCTTACTTCTGAGATTTCATTTGAGTCCACCTCTTCCTTTCCTCAAATGATCCCAAGGGTCTCCTTCCCATAACTGGTAAACAACACAGCATCATAGTCTAATGGTTCTGAAGTCTTATTTTCCCCATCCCCCCCCAAACCCCTGTTGTGTTTTCTTGCTTCTGTTTCTTTTTTAAATTTTTCAAAATTTTTTGTATATTATTTTATTGGAGTTCGATTTGTCAACATATAGTATAACACCCAGTGCTTATCCCATCAAGTGCCCCCCTCACTGCCCGTCACCCAGTCACCCCATCCCCTCTTCCACTACCCCTTGTTCGTTTCCCAGAGTTAGGAGTCTCTCATGGTCTGTCACCCTCACTGATATTTCCCACTCATTTTCTCTCCTTTATCAAAAGTCTCCTTTATGCAAAGTCTGTGCAAGTGGCAAGCAAAAGAAAGATGAAATAAGTGTTGACAGCCTAGACTTCAACAAGAAAATCCTTCATACAGCCTGGCACCCCAAGGAAAATATCATTGCTGTAGCTACTACAAACAATCTGTATATATTTCAAGACAAAGTGAATTAGGGTTGGCATTCCCAACAGAAGAGCCCACTTCCTGCTTAGTTGAGATAGTTGAATCTAGCATTTATACCTAAAAAAGAGAGAGGTCAATTGTGGCGCCCTTTTCCAGTGTTTGACAATGTGCCATTTGACAACACATTTTTTATAGCTACATGGAGAGATCTCTGTGGATTCATCACTGTGGTGTTCTCCATGTCTGCTAGCCATGTAGGTAAGGGTAGGGCACTTTTAATTTAAATGACTTCTTGCACCATCTTGCCTAATGGACTAGATTGGACTGTATCAACATTGATTTACTCCACTTTTCATGCCTTCCATTGTGATGACGTCAAACACAGTGAAAGCCTTCAGTCATGCTTATGGGATTTAATTGTGTATCCTCATTACTGTATCATTTGTGGGGTATACCTCTCCCCCTTTTTAAAATTAAATACAGCTCATTCTTACTGTGAAAAAAAATTCACTATTTTTTATATTCCCCAAATGAATGAGACCATATAATATTTGTCCTTCTCCGATTGACTTACTTCACTCGGCATAATACCCTCCAGTTCCATCCACGTAGAAGCAAATGGTGGGTATTTGTCATTTCCAATGGCTGGGTAATATTCCATTGTATATATATCCCACATCTTCTTTATCCATTCATCTTTTGATGGACACCAAGGCTCCCTCCACAGTTTGGCTGTTGTGGACATTGCTGCTATAAACATTGGGGCACAGGTGTCCTGGCGTTTCACTGCATCTGTATCTTTGGGGTAAATCCCCAGCAATGTTCTTAGCTGTTTTTCTCCTGCCTACCATTCCTCCGAGTTTAGGTTCCCTGGGATATGCATAATAAAGTGAAGAGGACATCCAGGTGCAAAGTAGAATATTGATATCATTCTTTAGTGCGGTAACAGCTAAATTTCTGTAAATGTGTGTTTATGTATGCATTTATGAAGGGTAATATTTGGCTCTTAAATTTTGATATTTTCCTAAATAAGTGAATGCGAGAAGAGGAACCATTAAATGACAAATATATCTTGTTTTTCAATAAAATACATTATAGCTTCACCACTATTTTAGTGAGGCTGTCAGTCTGACAGAAATGTTATTTTTATGGAAACTCATACAGATTTCATTCCTGATAAGAAATAAGAAGGGAAAGATGTTGAATAGGGTCTACTTGTTTATTTTTTCAGATTTAAATAGATTTTATTGTTACGCGGAGGACCTACCAAGCAGGGCCTTGTAAACCAATATATGTAGTTCCAGGATGTCACCATGGAGAAATCAAGAGGTTATGATTGCAGAAGAGGTCATTGTAATTAAAGGACATGATCTAGGGAAGGCCAGCCAAGAATGCAGCAAACATGATCAAGATAGGCCAAGGGTGCTCAGGTCACAGGGCAAGGGACAGGACAGCCCCCTTCACTCCCACTTCTTGTAGCTCTCCAGATGTGACAGGACCCAGCCCAATGGCAAGAGAAAACATAGGAAGCAGGAGGTGAACCCAGTGGTCCTGAGCTGCTGCCATGGCCTGTGGAATGGATCTAGGCACGGTACCAGGAGCCTCCAGGCTAGGCCTGTCAGGCCCCTCAGCAACAATGCTGTCAGTACAGACATGAGCACACAGAATGAGTTCAGACAGTGGCCACAGGAACTCAAGTTTGGGAACCATTTCTTTATTAAAGAGTTCTTACTCTGTGCCAGCTACTGGGACTAGAGCCAAGGATACATTCAAATATGAATAAGCCATGTCCCCTGCTTTCAAAGATACAGCACTATAAGCATCCTAGAAATACTTTTATTTTTTAAATTTTAAAAAATTCTATTTGTTTATTTGAGAATGGGGGAGGAGCAGAGGGAGAGAGAATCCTGAAGCAGACTCGCCACTGATAATCAAATCTTAAAAAAAATAAAATAAAATGCTAGAAGAGTTGATTGAAGGAAACAATTTCTCATGATGTGATCATTAGATAATGCTACAAGGAGAAGTAAGACTTGGATTGGACTTTATATTAAAATGTGTACTTTTCATGTAAAAGCATAGAAATAGGAAGATGCAAAGTTTGGCTGAAGTAGAAAGCACATATATGTGAAAAGTGAGTGTGATAAGTAAAAAAGGCAGAAAGAGCATAAGCTGGAAACTCAGAACCCCAAGGCCTGTCTTTTTTTTTAAGATTTTATTTATTTGTTCATGAGAGACTCAGAAAGAGAGGCAGAGACAGAGGGAGAAGCAGGCTCCTTGCAGGGAGCCAAATGCAGAACTCGATCTCTGGGCCAGGGATCACGCCCTGAGCTGAAGGCAAACACTCAATTGCTGAGCCTCCCAGGCGTCCCCCAAGGCCTGTCTTATTCATGGGATTGGTCCTTGATTGGAGAGGCTCTAAAGCTCCCAGAGTCATCACCATAAATCTTTGTCCAGCTCAGATAGGTGACAGAAACTGTAGTCTTTGGCATGAGCTGAGTGAGTAGAATATATAAGGGTGAGAAGAGGGTAAGGAAGAAGAGTATTTGCATAGAAGAGGGAACCTGATCTAGGGCTAGTTAATAAATACATTGGAGCCTAGGGTCCTGAAAACTAGAATGAGGGCAGAGGGCTAGAGGCAAAAGAAACATGAATTTTCTCACTACCACACAGAAATGCAGGCAGGAAAGCAGAAAGTGTAAGGGGAAATAGGAAAACCACTGTTCCATCTTTGCTAGAATGTGCTACATGACCCTGGGAAGGCCATTGCTCCTGTGTTGGCTTCAGTTTCCCCATCTGTGAAAGGAAAAAGTTTATTCAGTAATCATTAAAATACCTTCCAGTTTTCACCTTGTATGTTGGGTAGTTGGAGACGAGAGTTGTGATGAAGGCTGAGCCTGTCTACAATGGGAGTATAGAAGTGGAACAGAGCAGCCTAGAAAGCCCTGGTGCCTGCCTGAAATACATGTAGTAGAGGACAAAGCCTTCCATTCTATTATCATATAAAGCTAATGTATGAAGAATCTTTCCTGAAACTGAAGAGAGAGGTTAAGTCCAGAACACTGCTGCCTGTGTGGCTCAATGGACAGGGAACACCACAGAGAGGCCCAGAAATGAAAGTGTCTGTGCACTTGTCAAACATCAAGTTAACAGTCTAGCTTTGGTCCTTTCTGTGATCCAATCAATCCCTCCACTGGTTATAGCAAGTCAGTGAAGAGTTATCTGACTTCAATATGATTCCCAGAACCAGGTCGACGTGGTATACCATCCTGTATCACAGGGTCAGTCCTGCATCTGGGAAGAATAGGCAACCACATATACAACACCTATATTTAGAATTCCACCTCAATCAGATTTTGCCAAAATGCAAACATTTGGGGGATGCCTGCCTGGCTCAGTTAGTAGAGTATGTGACTCTTGATCTCAGAGGCATGAGTTTGAGCCCCATGTTGAGTGTAGAGCTTAATTTACATAAAAAAGTTACAAAATGCAAAATGTTATCTGAGAGTGGTAGATGAACTTATTAACTCACAATTAGTCATCAAAATCTTAGCTCTTTTCAAATTATCTGAGTTAGCTGGAGAAAGGGCGGATACAATTTAATAGAGGAGCTGGGACTGAAGAAATAACTGAAAGGTTCTGGAACATGGGACATTGGATGGGTTGAACAGTATGCTAGAGCACAAAATGGCATGAGGGAAGGGAAGATTTCCCCCCTAAAAAAGGGAAGGAAGAATTTCTCTCTCTCTCTTTTTAAAGATTTAACTTATTTATTCATGACAGACACACAGAAGAGGCAGAGACATTGGCAGAGGAAGAAGCAGATTACCTGTGGGAGCTTTATGCGGGACTCGATCCCAGGACCCTGTGATCAGGACCTTAGCCAAAGGCAGACGCTGAACCACTGAGTCACCCAGGTACCCCAGGAAGGAAGAATTTATTTCTTTTTTGTATAACATTATAGCTAATTTTGTAGACTGTCTTCCCAGCTGATCTGTAACTTGAGGTTCTAGTATGTTCATGGCTATTTCCACCAAGTGTCTGATCTGTTATCTCAGATTGCTGCTACTGAATTAGGAGATAAGCTCCTAAGATCCAGTCATGAATGCCTTCCGTGGACAAAGGATCTTGTACTTTTGTAGGCAGGCTTAGAAATGGCTACTTCCCTTCCTGCTTATTACCTTCTCCTCTCTGTCAGATTTTAACTTCCCGAGCTCTCCTCATTAATCTATGATCTGAATAAGGATATTAAGTGTAGGACTAGGCAGCAGAGGATGACCACAAGAAAAGTTAGCAACTCCCTACTTGGTCTGTTTCCAATCAGTCCATATTTAAAAAATATATATCTATTCACTTACTTTTTAAAATTCCAGTATAATTAATACATAGTGTTATATCAGTTTCAAGTGTACAATATAGTGATTCAACAATTCCATACATTATTCAGTGTTAATCATAAGTATACCTTCAATCCCCTTCACCTATTTCATCCATCCTCTCACCCACTTCTCTGGCAACCACTAGTTTGTTCATTATATTTAAGAGTCTGTTTTTTTGTTTGTCTTTTTTTCTTTGTCTATTTTATTTCTTCAATTCCACATGTGAACGAAATCATACGGCACTTGTCTTTCTTTGACCAACTTATTTCACTTAGCATTATACCCTCTAGATCCATCCATGTTGATGCAAATTACAAGATTTCATTCTTTTTCGTGGCTAAGTAATATTCCCCTCTGTGTGTGTGTGTGTGTGTGTGTGTGTGTGTTTGACATATTTCTTTTCCCATCCATCTATCAATGGACTTGAGTTGCTTCCATAAATTGGCTATTGTAAATAATACTGCAATAAATATAGGGGTGCATATATCTTTTCAAATTAGAGTTTTTGTTTTCTTTGGGTAAATATCCAGTAATGGAATTACTGGATCATATGGTTAATTCCATTTTTAGTTTTTTGAGAATCCTCCATACTGTTTTCCATAATGGCTGCACCAATTTGCATTCCTACAACAGTACATGAGGGTTCCTTTTTCTCCACATCCTTCCAACACTTGTTGTTTCTTTTATTTTTGATTTTAGTTGTTCTGACAGGTGTGAGGTCATATTGCATTGTGGTTTTGATTTGCATGTCACTGATGATGAGTGATGTTGAGCATCTTTTCATGTGTCTGTTGGCCATCTGTATGTCTTCTTTGCAGAGATGTCTGTTCATGTCTTCTTTCTATTTTTAATTGGATTATTTGGGGTCTTTTTGATTTTGAGTTGCCATAAGTTCTTTGTATATTTTGAATATTGACCCATTATTGGATATAATCCGTCCATCTTAACTGTCAGAAATTCACCCTAAGTGCTTAAATCTGTTGATAAAAAATACTTTTCTATACTTTTCCAACACCTTCAGAATAAAGTCCATCACCAATTTCTAATAAAGTTTTTCAGAAAATGAGGAATAGAGAGGAAATTTCTCAACTTGATAAAAAGCATTTAAAAAATACCAATAGATAACATTTTACTTAATGGTGAAAGATTGAATATTTCCCCCTAAGAATGGGAGAAAGGAAACGATGTTTGCTCTTATCACTCTGATATATTACTGGAAGTTCAAGACACTGCAGTAAGGATAGAAAAATAAATAAAAGGCATTCTAATTTGAAAGAAAGAAATAAAACTGTCTCTTTTTCCAGAAGACATGATTGTCTATGTGAGAATTCAGAGGGATCTACAAAAAGTCTCATAGAATGAATGAGTTCTGCAATGCATCAGGCTACACAATCAACATACAAATATCAACTGAATTTCTGACAGTTGATATTCTGGCAGTAATTACGTAGAAACTAAATTTAAAATGCTATAGCATTTATAAGCACCACAAAGAAAATAAATGATACTTAGGTATAAACTTAATTAAACACATATAGGATTTGTATGCTGAATATTAAGTATTGATGAAACAAAGCAAAGAAGACATAAATAATTGGAGACTAACCATGTACATGAATTGGAAAATTCAACACAGTAACTATGTCAAGCTTCCCTAACTGATCTATGAGTTTAATAACATTGCTATCAACATCACAGCTCATTTTATAGACACAGAAAGACTTCTAAAATTTATATGGGAAGAGTGAAGCAAATCACACGTTTCACAGAGGACTAGAATATCTGAAACAATCTGAGAAAAAATAGATTACAAATAATTATTCTATCTGATACAGGCCTACTACCTATCTAGTGTAATCAGAACAACATGGTATTGGAAGAGATATAGCCACATAGATAAGTGGAAGAGAATAGAGAACCCAGAAATAGACACACACAAATATGTACAATTGGTTTTTGTTGAATTTGGAAAAGCAATTCAATGGGGTGAGGATAATCTTTTTCAAAACTTTTTAAATTTTTAAATTTTTATTTTTAAAATATTTTATTCATTTATTTGAGAGAGTGTGAGAACACAAGCAGAGGGAGGGGCAGAGGGAGAGGGAGAAGCAGATTCATCTGCTGAGCTAGGAGCCTGACTTGGGGCTCGATCCCAGGACCTGGAGGTCATGACCTGAGCCAAAGCCAGACACTCAACCATCTGAGCCACCTTGGTGTCCCTAAAAAAATTTTTTAAAGGTTTACTTATGAGAGAGAGAGACAGAGAGAGAGAGAGAGAGAGAGAGAGAGAGAAAGTGCACACATGCATGAGTCGGAGGGGCAGAGGGAGAGGGAGAGAGAATTTCAATCAGACTCCAAGTTGAGCATGAATCCCGAAGCAGGATCTCATGACCCTGAGATCAAGACTTGAGCCAAAACCAAGAGTCATCTGACTGTACCACCTAGTTGCCCCAAGGAAAACCTTTTAAATACATGATGGTGGAAGAATTGGACACAAATAAGCAAAATGAACCTTTGCTTGAGTCTCATATCTTTTAACATTTAACTCAAAATGAATCACAAAATTAAGTGTAAAATGCAGAACTATATGATTTTCAGAAAAATATAGAGGAAAATCCTTGGATCTTAGGGCAAAGAATTCATATATTTGACACGAAAATGTGTGATAAGACATTTCACTGTGGTGCCTATACAGATGGCAAATAAGTCTATGTGAAGATGTTCAACATTATTAGCCGATTGTGAGATACAAGTTAAACTACAATAAAATATCATTATACATCTACTAACATGGTTAAAATGAAAACTAGTGACTACAGTAGATGCTTGTGAAAGGCCAGGGAAATTGGATCACTTATATATTGCAGCTGGAATGTAAAATAGTAAATCACTCTGGAAAACACTTTGGCAGCTTATAGACTAAACATGCACTATCATATGATCTAGCAAATCCATTCTTGGGCATTTATCCCAGAGAAATAAAAACTCGTGGTTACATAAAAACCCTGTAAATGAATGTTCATAACATCCTTATTCATAATAGCCAAAAATTGGAAACAATTCAGATGTATTTCTGCAGGTGAATGGTTAAACAAACTGTGACACATATATAACATGAAACACTATTAAGCAATAAGAATGAACTATTGATACATATGACAACTTGGGTGGATTTCCATTGAATTATGCTGAGCAAAAGACCCAATCCCCAAAAGTTACACTGTATGATTCCATTTATATAACATTCTTAAAATGCCAAAATTATAGATATGGAGAATAGATTAGTGACTGCCAGGGCTCAGTTTGTGTGTGGAGAGGGTAGGACAAGAAAATGGCTGTGGATAGAAAAGGACAACAGGAGCCATTCTTCAAGGGACAGAAATGTTTTGTATTTTGGCTATGTTGGCATCATTTTCTGGTTATAATATTTTATCAAGCTTTGCAAGATTTTACCATTGGGTGAAACTGAGTAAATGACACATGGTCTCTCTGTATTAGGTCTTACAACTGCATGTCAGTCAATCTATAATAATCTCAAAAAAATTTGACATGAGAAACTCATTTAACTCTTTGAAAAAGATTTTATTTATTTATTTATTTGAGAGAGAGAAAACGTGAGCAGGTGGGGAGGGGCAGAGGGAGAGGGAGAGAGAGAATTCCAAGCAGACTCCACCCTGAACGCAGAGCCTAAACTGGGCCTTGATTTCACAACCCTGATGGAGATCACTACCTGAGCCAAAACCAAGAGCCAGATGTTTAACCCACTGAGTCATCCAGGCACCCCAAACTCATTTAACTCTTATTTCCACTCAATTCTGAGCAGAAGAGCTACTTTTGCAACAATTATGTGTTTAATGAATGATACTAAAGAGCAGTAAAAAGGTGGGGCAGGAAGTAAGTTGCCAAGGAAAGGTGCATAAGGTTTGAATAATGTGTAGCTGTTTTTAAGGCTTGCAAATGGTTTTAGTTTTGCTTATTTTGAAAATGGAGGGATGCCTGGGTGGCTCAGTTGGTTAAGACTCCAACTCTTTGTTTCAGCTCAAGTCATGATCTCATGAGTCCTGAGATGGACTCCCAAGTCAGGCTCTGTGCTCAGCGAGGAGTCTGCTTGAAGATTCTCTCCCTCTGCCCCTCCCCTCCCCTCCCTACATAAATATATATATATAAATCTTTTTAAAAAAGAAAATGAAAAAGGATTTATGCATGGGAGAGTATAAGTTTGTCATGTTTCCAGGGAATGTATGCTTAAAGCCACTTGAATAATTAGAAAACACGCTTTTGGAGTACAAGAAGATTTAAGTGAAACTACATTGGAAGTGTTCTTTAGGTTTGCCTACTAGGTCTAGACCTGAACTATCATTCAGAGACTTAGAGTATCCTATGATTAGTAGGCCAATGCTAGAAATATGTTTAACCAAAGACAGGATTTGAAATGGATGGGGAACTGAAATCTGGAGTCCCAGGAGATAGGAGAGTGGAGTCTCAGTCCACTATAGTGACATAATCACAATGCTATATATTAGATCCTCAGAACATATTCATCTTATAATTGAAAGTTTGTACCCTTAGACCGGTATCTCCCCATTTCCTCTACTCTAGCCCTTGGTGACTGCCACTGTACTATTTCAAAGAATTTGACTTTCTCGTATTCTACATATAAGTGGCATCATACAGTATTTGTCTTTATCTGTCTGACTTATTCCACATACCACAATGCCCTACAGGTTCATCCATGTTATTGAAAATGGTAGGATTTCCTTCTTTTTTATGGCTAAATAATGTATATGCACATGTAAATGTTGTGTGTGTTCACAGATATATACATATACAATCACATTTTTTAAATTCATTCATCTGTCGATGGACACTTAGGTTGTTTCTATATCTTGGCTATTGTGTAATCATGCTGCAGGGAATGTGGGAGTGCAGATATCTCTTTGAGAAACAGATTTTATTTCCTTTGTATATATACCCAGAAGTGTGATTGCAGGATTGTATGGTAATTCTATTTTTAGTTTTTAAAGGACTCTCCATACTGTTTTCCATATGGCTGTACCAATTTACGTTCCCACCAACAGTTCGCAAGAGTTCCCTTTTTTTCTGGGTGTTGAGTTGTATCAGTTTTTTATATATTTTGGGTACTAACCTCTTATCAGATATGTTATTTGCAAATACCTTCTCCCATTCGATAGATTGCCTTTAAGTTTGATTGATTGATTCCTTCATTGTGCAGAAACTTTTTATTTTGATGTAGTCCCAATAGTTTATTTTTGCTTTTATTTCCCTTGCCTCAAGAGACATATATATATATATATATATATATATATATATATATATATATAAATGTTGCTATGACCAATACCTAAGAGGTTACTGCCTGTGCTGTCCTCTAGGATTTTTAAAAATATTTTATTTATTTATTTGACAGAGTGAGTGAGAGACAGAGTACCGGAGCAGGGGCAGAGAGAGAGGGAGAAGCAGGCCTCCCCTGCTGAGCAGGGAGCCCAACTTGGGGCTTGATTTCAGGACCTCAGGATCATGACCTGAGCTGAAGGCAGACACTTAACCACCTGAGCCACCCAGGCGCCCCTCTAGGATTTTTAAAAAATGTATTCTTTTTTATTTTTTAAATGTTAAAATAATTTATTATTATTATTATTGAGAAAGAGCACATGCATAAATGGAGAGAGCAGAGGGAGAGAGAGAGAATCTTAAGCAGGCTCCATGCCCAGCACAGAGCTCGATGCAGGGCTTGATCTCACTACCCTGAGATCACGACCTGAGCTGAAATCAAGAGTCAAACACTTGACTGAGCCACCCAAGCACTCTTCATCTAGAATCTTTATGGTTTCAGGCCTCACATTTAGAGTCTTTTTTTTTTCATGTTTAGGTCTTAATCCATTGTGAATTTATTTAAAAATTTTTTTAAGATTTTTATTTATTTATTCATGAGAGGCACACACAGAGAGAAGCAGAGACACAGGCAGAGGAGAAGCAGGCCCCATGCCGGGAGTCTGATGTGGGACTTGATCCTGGGATCCCGGGATCACACCCTGAGCTGAGGGCAGACGCTCAACTGCTGAGCCACCCAGGTGTCCGGTGAATTTATTTTTGTGTATGGGTAAGAAAGTAGTCCAGTTTCATTCCTTTGCATGTAACTGTCCAGTTTTCCCAATACCATTTGTTGAAGATGAAAGCCATTTTTTGAAGATCTATTTATTTTTTGAGAGAGTGAGAGATATATAGAGACAGAGATAGAAAAAGAGTATGACCGGGGGAGAGAGGCAGAAGGAGAGAGAGAGAGAGAATTCTCAAGCAGACTCCTTGCTGAGCCTGGACCCCAATATTGGGCTTGATCCCAGGACCCTGAGATCATGATCTGAGTTGAGATCAAGTCAGTTGCTTAAATAACTGAGCCACCCAGGCACGCCAATGAAAGCCATTTTTGAAGCAACTTTATGTAACACTTGTTTTGTTACTTTGAGTTGACATACAGAGCTTACAATACTAAATCTCAAAAGGCCAGGGGGTTAAGCTAGGATGATTGTGTCATATGTTACAAACTGTAGAAGTATGAGAAAATCAGAAATTAATTTTGGTTTGGGCTTCCTAGGAAGTATTCTTAGACAAGTTAAGATAGAATTAGGTTTTAAAAAGTTGGAGTTGGCAGCTCTGAATTTAAGATCTTATTTTGTCTCTTTTTCCTTCCTGACTTTAAGAATCCACAATAGGGCCTCATGTGGCAGTTTGGTATGGTTGGCACCCACGGGATAGGATAGATTTTTGGAGACAATGTGAAGTAGTGCTTCTATCATGGACTCTGGCATTAAGACAGATCAGGTTCAAATGTCAATCCTTTCTATTTCTAGTTTGCGTGATCCTGAGCAGATCACCTCATATCTCTGAGATTGATTTCTGCATCTGCATGATGAAGACTACTCATAATGCCTCTTGTAAACATCAAGTCAAATAATATATTTAAAGCTTTTACATGGAATATATGTTCAATGGTAGTTATCATTGCAGAGAAGGGAAGCTAACACAATGAAACAACTTGAAATAATTCTGATGCTGCTGGTTTGCTGGACCTATCCCTCTTTGAGAACCACTGATCTAGCCTATTGGCCTATTAGACTGATAGATACCATCATCAACAACAAAAAACTATGTGAAACAGTCGAATATACCAATCTGAATAGAATTAATCTGAGAGGTGATAAGAGAGAAACAGTATGCGCGGCAACTATGGCCATTCTTCTTTTACTACTGATAGCGTACGCTACTCAAAATTGAGACCAGGTCAGTTTCTGGTGGATTATTTTATTCAAGGTTATACTTATTTGTTGAATTCTTTTTTTTAATTTTTATTTATTTATGATAGTCACATAGAGAGAGAGATATATAGAGAGAGGCAGAGACATAGGCAGAGGGAGAAGCAGGCTCCATGCACCGGGAGCCCGACGTGGGATTCGATCCCGGGTCTCCAGGATCATGCCCTGGGCCAAGGCAGGCGCTAAACCGCTGCGCCACCCAGGGATCCCTGTTGAATTCTTTTTAAAGAGGTGAGCTGCAGTCTCTTCCTATCCCATCCTTTCTGGAGAGGTAAACTTTGATGTGCTCTCAAATCACCTGGGGCTACACATCAACAATTAAAACATCAACAATTCATTATTTCTCATGATTCTGTGAGTTGGGTGGGCTCAACTGGGCAGTATGATTAATATGGTATTGTCTGGAGTCATTCATGCAGCTTCTTCTAACCAGGAGTTTGACTATGGCTGGAAAACCCAAGATAGTTTTGGTCACTTGTTTGGTGCCTTAGCTGGGGTAGCTGGAATGGCTGGAAGCTGCTGGGCTTCTACCAGGGAAATCAAACTATTTAAATATAGGCCAGGGCCCCAATATGTCCATGACCTCCCCCATTTTTGGCCAACATTTTCTTTTTAAAATTGTTATAAAATACACATACTGTAAACCTTAACATTTGAACCATTTTAAAGTGTACAATTCAGTGACATTTAGTACCTTTGAATGCTGTGCAACCAAGTCCAGTATCTAGTTCCAGAACATTTTCATGACCTTAAACAGAAAACTCTTCCATTGAGCAATTCCCCATTCCCCTCACTCCCTTCAGGCCCTGGCAACCATGAATCGCCTTTCTGGCTCTGGACTTGCATTGTCCAGATATTTCATATAAATAGAATGTTGCTATATGTGATCTTTTTGTGTGTGGCTTCTTTGAATTAGCATAATGTTTTTGAAGTTCATGTACCTTGTAGCATATCTCAGCACTTTATTCCTTTTATTGTTCAATAATATTTCATTGTACGGCTATACCACATTTTGTTACCCATTCATCAGTTGATGGACATTTGGATTGTTTCCATCTTTTGGCTACTGTGCATAATATTCTTAATTTCCTTTTCAAATTATTCATTGCTAATGTATAGAAAGACAGTTGTCTTTGGTATCCTGTACCATTGCTGAATTCATTTATTAGCACTAATAATATTTTTGATTGCTTTAAGATTATATATATAATATATGATATATATATGACTAGATGATATATATGACTAGAATATATATATAATATATTATATATATATGACTAGATAATATATATATATATAATCTAGTCATCTATGAATAGAAATTGTTTTACTTCTACTTTTCCAATTTGGATGTCTTGTATATTTTTTTCTTGCCCAATTGCTTGTTTTAGGTCTTCTTCAGGACAATGTTGAAAGCAGTAGTGAAAATGGGCATTCTTGTCTTGTTCTTGGTCTTAGGGGAAAAGCTTTCAGAATTCCACCATTGAGTGTGATATTAGCTGTGGGTTTTTAATTTTTTAAAAAATGCCCTTCGACAGGTTTAGGAAGTTCTATTTATAGCTTGTGACTGTTTTTGTGTCGATAAATGTTGGATTTTATCAAATTTTTTTTTCTATATAAATTAAGATGATGATATTCAGATGTTGAAATACTCTTAAATTCCTGGATAAATTCCAATTTGTCATGGTGTATAAATGTTTTATATGGTGCTGGATTTGATTTGTTACTATTTTGCTGAGAATTTCTGCATCTGTGTACATAAACAATTTTGGTTTGTAGCTTTCTTTTTTGTGATGCTTTCATCTGGCTTTGGTGTCATAGAATGAGTTAGGAGGTGTTTCCTATTCTTTTGTTTTTTGGAGTAGTTTGAGAATGGTTGATGTTGATTTTTTCTCAAACTTTTGGTAGATTACCCAGCGAAGCCCTTTGGTCCTGTAGTTTTCTTTGTTGGGAGATTTTTCATTACTGATTCAATCTCCTTACTTGGTATAAGTTTGTTTAGATTTACTATTTCTTCTTGAGGCAAATTTGGTAGTTTGTGTGTTTCTTGGAATTTGTCCATTTTATCTAGGTTATCTAAATTTTTGGCCTTCAATTGATCATAAGAATCACTTATTACTATGGGATCATAGTGATCACCTGTTATTATGTGATAATTATAATTATTTATTACAACCTTACAAAAATAAAAAAAAGGTAAAATCCCATATAGAGGATCTTGAGCTAGTTAGAAGATCCTTACAGGGCACGGGATCCGACTTTTCTATCTGATGATTCTTCTCGTAGCATACCCACTAATTCCGTCATTGGCTTTCCTACCTTCAGAGATTAGCATCTCACCAGTTTTGGGGGTAGTTTGTTCCATCTCTGGACAACTCAGAGTATTCAGACATCCTTATTTATATAAATCTATACACAACACAGCTCATCATTTTTCTCCCATTGTAGACAGTCCTTATGAATTGTAAAGAACCCTTCCACAAGTATTCTTATGTCCATAATATGTCCTAGTTCCTTTAACTGCTTTTCACTAATGATGGCTTTCAGGGCCCCCACCAGTCTGTTAATTTGACTCTGAACGCTTTATGAAAGTCCTTTTTCAGTGGCACTGCTTTGAAGCCAAGAACAAACTTCCACTCAGGAGAACTGTTCAAATAAGAGGGGTTTGCGTATTTTTCTTTCATTCTTTTTTTCTGTTACTGAACTTGTATGAATGTTTCAACTCAGACCTTAGTTCAGGTTAGTTGAAGACTTTGACTCCTTTTCTTCTGGCTTCTTTGTTAATTTCATGCTGCCATCTGCTGGCAAAGTCAGGTAGTTCTTGCCTTTTTTTTTTAAACTAGTTGAGGAGAGGAATTCTAGGTTAACAAAATGACAAGCGTAAAAGTAGAATAATTGGAATCTTTCAGAAACAGGTCTTGATTCCTTCCTCCTATGTAATTCCTGGTGTACTCCATGCATTTAGGAGCCCAAAGTAGAAGGTGTGGACACAGCGAGGGTATAGCCACAGAAAAAAGCCAAGTAGTAGTAAAGGCAAAGGGAAGAGCATGAAGTAAAGGACTGTGGTCTGAGGGTGGGGGTGGGGGAGGAATAATTAAAGCCCAAAGGTGATAAATGGTAGGAGAGAGCAGGGCTTCTCTAAGGCATGCAGGATCTTAGGCAAAAATTTGGAGGAATCCTTTCAATGTAACTAATTAAAATGTATTATAAAATTCATGGGTCCATGTGAGGTGTAGTAATTTAGCAAAGAAGATTTAGAATAATGTGTAGAAAGAGGTAGTTGCAGATTTGTTTATTAAACAGTTCATGTGAAAATTCTTCATAATGGCCATGTACCACCTCTTCCTTTTCAGGTCCCAAAACCATTTTTTCAAGTTCCTTTTTTGTCAAATGCACCATACCTGGCTAATTTTATACTTCCCATTATAAGAAAAGGTAGCAACACTGTTATAACTTCCAATGCAATGACTCTTTGGAACCGATTTGTATCAAAAGAATAAAGATTTCTTGCCTCCACAGTTCTTTGTGTTGGCTGTGGATCTTAATAGCCCAGAGCCTGGAAATGTCCTGTGTCTGATGTCAGTGACAGTCATTGAGAATCAGCATGTTGTCACCATTTTGGTGGCCACATTTCACCCAATCCCATGAAAGAAATTACTATGAGACCCAATAGAAGTAAACTGCTAGGTTGGCTGCTCTTCAGGAACTAGAACCTGGCTGCAGAACTCCAGGACAACCAATTTATAGTCTGTCTTTTACCTTTTAAGGTGTTTTTGTGAAATAAAACATTTTAATTTCAAAAAGTCAAATTTATCACTCTTTTGTAGCTGATGATCTGAATCTTGTTTAAGAAAAGTTTCTTTAACCCAAGGTCTAAAAAGTATAGAACATTACCAAAATTGTAGAATATTCTGTTGGACAGAGCTATATTAGGCAGGCCTCATTACCCTAATGATTGGTAGCCTATGCTAAAGACACAATAAGCTGAAACACATTAAGTTCTATGTTGGGAGGGGTGGTCAGATTCCTGGTAATACTATTAGTTCATGGCCTATAAAGAAGGAGTTTAAGATTGGTTCAGGTGAGCTGATAAACATTTTCTGATGATAGTTGTTTTGCTTTTTAAGTCCTACTGGTAAATCCAGGCTGAGAGGCCCTGTGTTAAGGGAATAGTACTTATATAATCATTGTTTTTCTCTGATGACTGAGTGATATCAAAGTGGTTGTAGCAACTGACTTTTACAGGTATGGTTATTTTTGGAATGCAACATGATCATTACAGTGATTTATTTATTTATTTAGTTTAAATATTTATTTATTCATGAGAGACAGAGAAAGAGTCAGAGACATAGGCAGAGGAAGAAGCAAGCTTCTCCAGGGGAGCCCAATGTGGGACTCGATCCCAGGACTCCGGGATCATGCCCTGAGCCAAAGGCTCAGTCACTGAGCCACCCAGGTGTCCCTCATTACAGTGATTTAGAACTCCACACAAATTCCACAATTCCCACTAGAGATGTCTAATACACGAGGCAGTTTTATCAACAGAATTATTTCACTAAAGTGCAACCAAAGCTATAAGTCTTTATTCTGGGATCCTCATGCTGTCACTAGCTTTTAAACCAAACACAAAGAAACCAGTATCCCTCAATCTCAATTTACTAACTTATACAACAGGATTCCTTTTCCTCCTATTTCTTTCACTAGAAACTTGTGAAAACTTAAATTAGGGTGAAATCTTAAAGACATTCAGAATTATAATCCCATTTCCTATCCCAAATCTGGAAAGCATAGCAGGTCTTGTTTGTTGGCTTTTGCTCCACAGTTAATTTTTGGGTCTTCAGGAAGGCTCTTGTGGAAAATTATCCTCCAGACTGAAATTCTGTTAATAGATTCTCTTTGTGTTAAGCATTGTCTTCTCAAGGGTAGCACTTGTACAACACAATTTCCCTCATTTGGAATAACATGTCAGATGCTTTTTTTGTGGGTGAACCAAGAGCACTTAGAAGATGGAGTGTATCCTTTAAGGAAGAATTTTAAAAAAAGATTTTATTTATTTATTCATGAGAGAGACAGAGAGACAGGCACAGGGAGAAGCAGGCTCCCTGTGGAGAGCCTGATGCAGGACTTAATTCCTAAACCGCGGGATCATGACCTGAGCGGAAGGCAGATGCTCAACCACTGAGCCACCCAGGTGTCCCTGAGGAAGAAAATTTTATATACTTTATTATTTTCTGGAGACTGGAGGGTATTGCTTACCTGATAGCATTTGGGTTAATAGTTACACTTTTTAGTTCAGCCAGTGGGAAGGCAATGTATCCTCTGACTTTCTAAGAATCATTGTGTGATACTTAGTTTTCATTGTCTCCCTCTGGTTCTCCATTGTTTCTCTGATAAACAATATAGGAAAGTTTATGAGATTGAATCTTCTCATTGAAATAGCCAGGTTTCTGGGGGGCAATTTTGGCTTTTATAAGAGCTTTTGCCTATCAGTTACTGTCAGTGAGTGAACTTCACTGCTGTGACCTTAGGATTGGTTCAATGTTGGGGGTAATCAGATTCATGGAGGAAATAGGAAAATACTAAAGATTTAGGTCTCACGGTTTAAAAATTGCAAACAGATCACAGACAGTACAGCTTCTTGATTATTTAGTGGCCAAAATGACATTCTGTGAATTACCTTCTGCTCCTTCCTTTCTCTTGCTCACCGTTTGACTTAAAAGCACTTCTACATCTCCATGATCGGGGGCCATACAAAGGCAGAATGCTGGAGTAGAAAATACACGGACTCAAAATCATGGTGTGTGACCTCATGCATATCATATAACAGCTTCATTATCTATCAAACATAGGAACAAACGGGCACTATCTCATTAGATAATGAAAGGGAAAGTCCTTTGGAGAGGGTTCTAACCTTAATGTAGTACCCTTCCTAGCTGTGGTGGGGGAGTTATACCTTCTGGCTGAAAGAGGTATCGGGATTCTTTATCAACATATCAAAGCTTACTTCCTCCTTCTTCCCATTTCAAACAAAACCAAACTAAACTAAAACCCTTTCATTTGCTATGTTGTTTGTGGAGAATTTTAGCATTAGTTATCTAATTTGACTTCCTCAACGTCCCTATTCTATAGATAAGAACCCATGGAAAGCCCATTGAATTTGTGCTCAAGAAATGAAGGCTACTTCCAGTCTAGTGTTCTTTCTAACGTTGCTGTTTTCTTGAAATATCCCCCCCTTTTTTTGTTATTGGTTAAATTTTGAACCAGTTAAACCACAAAGATGTCTGGCTTTCAATCTTCTAGGCCACTCCTCTTCTACTCCCTCCGCCCTCAGGTTCCCTCCCCCTCACTTCTTAAAGCACTGCAATTTGCTGCTGCCGCCATATTTCTTCCCTTCCCGGGATGGAAGCTCGCTAACAGTGGGTGTCTTCGCCCGTGTGGTTCTTTCTGGAACGTTTTCCAGCTCCAACCACCCCTTATGGCGTATTTCTTTAAGAAAACTCACCCAAATTCCATAAAATATCTTAACAATTCTAAACTTTCTTCGAGTGTTTTCTTGACACCTCCTCCCTATTTTTCAGGTATTTGGGATGTTTTTAGGCAATTTTCCATTTTAAAAGAATTTTTCATTGGAATGATTTTTGGTTGATGCCTCTGTTTTTTCGTGGTTTGCTTTTCTTTTTCCTTCTTTTTTCTATATTTTGCCCATCGGGGCTGCGGATACCGGGTTTTATTATTATTATTATTATTCTTGCCCAACGGGGCTGTGGATACCTGCCTTTTAATTCTTTTTTTGTTTGTTTTTAAATTTGCCCATCGGGGCCACGGATACCTGCTTTTATTTTTTTCCCCTTAGCCCATCGGGGCCTCGGATACCTGCTATGCCCCCCCCCCCCAACTCCCTGGCCCATCGGGGCAATGGATACCTGCTTAAAAAAATTACTTTTGGCCCATCGGGGCTTCGGATACCTGCTTTTATTTTTTTTTTTCCTTTGCCCATCGGGGCCTCGGATACCTGCTTTAATTTTTTTTTCCTTGCCCATCGGGGCTGTGGATACCTGTTTAGATTTTTTTTTTCTCATTGCCCATCGGGGCCTTTTATGGATGGAAGTGTTGTTTTTTGTGGTTCGTTGAGCTATCTGGAATGTCTGCAAATTTATGCTGCTAATCGTTTGGTGTTGTGTGAGTGGACCTACGGCTTTGGCTGGGAGATGACTTTGCAGTTAGGCTAAGGGGTTAGGTAGGCTGGGGAGGAAAGATGGCGGCCACTTTAGCTGGTCGGCTGAGAGCTAGTTGTTTGTGCCAACTATAAATTAGGGAACTAATATGGATAACGGGACAGGCAGAGGCAGTTATATGTGTTGCATTAGCTAAATGTTTTGAATGAGCTGATTTGGGGGCTTGTTAGAAGCTTTGCGTGAACCATGGTATCATGAGGTAGAAAAACAGTATGGTCTTGTGTCATGTTGCAAGAGGCTGGTCGAAAATAATAGGGAGAAGACTTAGGCACAGGGTTCAAAATGGCGGTTTTGGGTTTGCGGCATTGCTCAGCATGGCTCTCTGCTTTGTTAGGGTGTCCAAAATGGCGGACCCAATTTTGCCGCAGTGTTCATGTGGCGGGAAGGCCACATCATGGTGGTGTCTTTGTTCTGGTGCACAGCATGGCGGTGCAAATATTCTGTTACATAGTAAAAGATGGCGGCTGGAGTACTTGCCGCAGTGTAAAACATGGCGGGCTTTTGTCTTGCCGTGTGCATTTCCTGACAGGTTTTGCCGCAGGGACAATATGGCAGACCTTGTCATTTGGATATCATGGCAGTTTGTCACGTGGACGTCATGGCGGGGATTTTTGCCGGGTACATTCTTGGCGGGCTTTGCACCAGGTGGGCCTGCCGCATTGTTAAAGATGGCGGGCATTGTCGTGTTTGCCGCGAAAAGTGAGAGAAAGGTGGGATGGACAATGTTGGATTGCCGCATGACCCACCCAATCAGAAAGGGTGGTAGAATTGGGCATAGCCAATTACTGGAGGATGGAATTAGACTGTGTGAGTTAGCATAGCACCACACAGCCGTCTTTATTCAGCCAGTCAGGAGGAAGCAGAGGAGCCATGTTTGTACGTCTTCTCCCAGTGGGTGGTACCCAAGGTCTTTCCAAGGACACTTGTCTTTACCACTTCCCTCCCCTCTCACTTGCTCCCTCCCCTCTAATTTGCTCCCTCCCCTCTAATTTGCTCCCTCCCCTCCAGCTTCTCGCAGTGTTGGATATTTGGCTATGGGCTGAACCTTAACCCCCATTTCTCTGCATTGGTGCCATGGCCTAAGGCTAGTCTGCCCCCCACCCCCGCCCTTGCTCTTCTGCAATATGGCTAGGGGCAGTGCTCCATGCCTGCCAGGTGTGAACCTGGTGGTGAGTCCTGGCAAGAACCAAAATGGATCACGATGATCCTTGGCCAACAGGTGGCAGAAGAGGAATCTCTACCTTCCTCAAGAGGAACACCTACCCCGTGGCTAATGCTGGGGTCGGATTTTGATTATATTTATTTCTTGGGTGTCAGTCTTACATGGTTTGATTATGTAGTATGCTAGTATTGGTTTTAAGCTTTAAGTGACTATTCTGGGAATGTATTTAGGAGCTTATTTGTAGAATTCAATTACATTTAATGAGTTTTCATTTTTGGTTTCCTTAAAATTACTTAAAGTTTTCAATTTCTTCTTTATAAATTGCTTAAACATTTTTTGGGCTTTAGATATTCAAAGTCAAACTGGCATTTAAAAACTTTTTACTATTTTTTAACTTTCAAATTGACCTAATAAACTACTTCCTTTTGGATTTTTGAAGTCTTAGGACACAGAAATAATTAAAATTTTAACTTGATCAAATGTAATAAGGAATATTTGAAGGCCCACTCCAGTCCAGGCCTTGCTTTGTTCCCATCTTGAAGGCTGCACTAATTAATAACTTCTCTATCAGGAAACTTGACTTGCTGTGGTCTTGTTCCTCTAGTCAAAGATTACTGATTGTCAACTGCCCACAATTTCAATTTTCCGTGGTGCCTGGCCTCCACAGTTCCCGGATCCTCCCCAGCCCTGCTCCCAGCAACCCCCGCCCCGACCTCTAGCACCAGCGCTTCCCATTACTGATTGTCAACTGCCCACAATTTCAATTTTCCGTGGTGCCTGGCCTCCACAGTCCCCAGATCCTCCCCAGCCCTGCTCCCAGCAATGCCCCCACATCTAGCACCACCCCTTCCCCTGCCTTGTGTCCAGCCCTGCCCCAGCCCAGCCTTACTGCTAGTTGCCCAGTACTAGCCCCATCTGCCCAGTCCTAGCCCCAGCCCCGGCCCGGCCCAGCCCCGGCCCCAGCCCCAGCCCCGGCCCCCGCCCCGGCCCCGGCCCCGGCCCACCCAGCCCCAGCCCCAGCCCCAGCCCTCACCCCTAACCCTAAAGTTATTCCAATTGGCATTGATTTGGTGCTAAAAATAATTTATCCATTGCTCATCCATAAGACTGAATACCCTCTTTCCCTCTAGCATTGCTGATTTTATGAGTTGACTACCTGAGTCCTCATTTTTAATGTACACAATTACATTTGTCCACTATCCCATGTTAGAACAAACAATCCATGTACCTTTGTGTTAATGTTAGAAAGTGTTAGTTGAGAGTTTTATATCAGACACCCATTGTTCATAATTTTGGTTATTCATCATCTCTCCCCTGCCTTTGAGGAAGGAGAAACCATTCCTCTGTCATTGCTGCAGTAACCCCAGCCCCAGTTCTCTGGGCAGTGTTCATATATTGTGCTGATCACCTGAAGACTACACTGAGTGAAATTTTAATTGTCCATAATCCCACCTATTGGCTAAGATCACAGTCCTAAACCCTTTTGCTGAATTCAGGAGTGGCTGCAGAAAACATGAGTCTTTAAACAGTTAACATGCTCATCCCAGTTGCATCAGCCTTGTTTAGTAAACAAAGGCACCCTACCATGTTTGTCCTGCTTCTGGGATTAAAGTACCAGTTTTAAATTGTACATTGTCTTGTCCAGTGATCAGTGACCCTCAGTCTCCTTGGCACTGCTACTAGGAAGTGCTAACTACCTGGGACCATGTTCCTTGATTTATTAATGAGTGTAACCCCAATTGTCCATACCCCTGTTCATTACACAAGTCCTTTGCAACTTCTTTGCATTATGGCAGAGGTGCTCATCCTCAAAGTCCTTTACTTTGGGATATTAATGAGTACAATCATTATTGTTCATGGTCCTGCCTAAAAGACCCACTCATGCTCTTTTCATTACTCCTAGGTAGTACAGACTACTTATCACTTTGCATTAATATGTAAAATCCTCATTTCCCATGGTTCCACCAGTTAATCTGGGATATAACCTTATCTTTATGCCATAGCTTATGAGTTCTGATTACCCAAGGTCACTTCTCTTAAACAGTTGATGTCCATAATTGCATATGTCCATGGTGCTGTGCAATAAAAAATGGAATCCCACCTCATTCTAACCTCTCTGGGATATTGTTAGGGAGTGCAGATTATTCAGAAACTCAGTTCTTGGACAGTTAATTTACACAGTTGCAGTTGTGCAGAGTCCTGTCCATTTGAAAGGGCCACTGTATCCCATTTGCATACTATAATGTGGGCTGATCACTCAAGTATCCTCTTGAATTGATAATTTTCAAATTGCATTGGCACACGGTCTGTGAACTAGCCACACCCACTCCCTTTGTAATTTAGCAGGGGACCTTTACTACTCAGGAGCTATACACTTAGGACAGTATATGTATACACTATTAATTGATTAGACTGTGTTTTTTGTATCAGGAACCCTGCACCATCTTTACATCTTAAAAGGTGTTAATTACCTAAGGCTCTTACCTTAAAATTGTTCATGTGCAAAATTGTGATCTCCAATGTCTCCTATTGTTAACCTAGAATTCCATTCCCACCTAACTCCTTTTGGATTACTGCAGAGGCTACTTGGGCCTTTTAAGGTGCTTAAGGCAGTTATGGTCAGTTCTGTTAGTCTATGTTCCCATCCCCTCTTACTTTGCATTACTGCACTGAATACTTGTAAATGTTAATGTTCTTAATTGCAGCTATTATTCTTTCTGTTAGTCTAGGATCCTATCTCCTCCTCCTCATTTTGCATTAGCAGAAAGGGTACATGGGACCGTTAAAGTGCTTAAATGCAGCTCTGTCCCTTAAGTTAGTGTGGGATTTCATTCTCTTCAACTCCCTATGCATTACAGGAGAGTAGTTGGGATCTTTAAGGTCCTCAAAGGCAGCTATGGTGCCTTATGTTAGTCTGGGAACCCATCCCCTCCTACTTCCTTTGCATTTCTACAGAGGATACTTGGGACTGTAGTGTGCATAATTGCTGTCAGAGTCCTTTCAGTTTGTCCAGGATCCCAATCCCCTCCCTCTTACTGAGTTTGAATTACAGAGTACAAGGGACTGTTAATGTGCTTAAATGGCAGCGAAGGTCTCCTCTGTTAACCTAGGATCCCTTCCCTATCTAAATCTCTTTGCATTATTCTCGAGGGTACCTGGGACTGTTGATGTGCATAATTGCAGTTTAGGTCCCTTCTGTTAGATCCTGTCCCCACCTACTCTGTTTGCATTATCATGAAGGGTACAATGGGACTATTAATGAGCTTAATTGCAGCTATAGTTCCTTCTGTTAATCTAGTTTCCCAGGCACTCCTACTTCCTTTGCGTTACAGCAGAGGGTACTTGAGACCTTTAAGGTGCTTAAATGCAGCTGTGGCCTCTTCTGTTAATGTTCCTATGCCCTCTTAACTTTGCATTACTGCAGAGGCTACTTAGGACTGTTAACGTGCCCACTTGCCACTATAGTCCCTTCTGTTTGTCTGCGATCCCATCCCCTCCTACAGCATTTGCATTATCACAGAAGGCAAGAGAGACTGTTACTGTACTTAAAGGCCGCTATGGTTTCTTCTCTTGACCTGGGTTCCAATTCCTATCTAAAACTTCCTTTGAATTACTGCAAAGGATACTTGGGACTGTTAATGTCCTCTAAGGCAGCTATGGTTCCTTACATCACTGTATGGTTCCATTCTTTATAACTCCCTGTGCATTACTTGAGACCTCTAAGGTGTTTGATTACAGCTATGGTCCCTTCTATTAGTCTAGATTCTCCTATCCTCCAACTCCCTTTGTATTCCCTAGGATTGTTTTTGGGACTGTTAAAAGTGCTTAGTTGCAACTGTGGTCTCTTTTGTTAGTCTGGGATCCCCTGCCTTCCAACTCCTGCACACAGCAGAGGCTACTTGGAACTATTAATACGTTTGATTTTAGCTGTGGTCCCTTCCCTAGGGACCCCCTTCCCTTCTATTCACTTTGCATTAGAATGACAGTGTACGTGGAACTGTTAATGTGCTTAAATGTAGCTCTGTTTCTTATGTTAATATAGGATTCCATCCTCTATAGCTCCCTCTGCATTATAGCAGAGGGTACTTGCCACCTTTAAGGTGCTTAAATGTAGCTGTGGTGCCATCTTAGTCTAGGATCCCATTCTCCTTCTACTCCCTTTATATTACATGGCAGGGCATTTGGGACTGTTTATTTGCTTAACTGTAGTTACAGTCCCTTCTGTTAGTCTAGGATCCTATGCCCTACGACTTACTTTGTTTTAGAACAGATGGTATTTGGGACTGTTGATGAGCTTACTTGCAGCCCTTGTCCCTTCTGTTAACCTAGTTTCCCCATGCACTCTTAATTCCTTTCATTTCAGCAGAGGGTACTTGAGACCTTTAAGGTGCTTAAGTGCAGATATGGCCCCTTCTGTTTCTGTTCCCATCTCCTACTTCCTTTGCATTTCTGCAGAGGCTGCTTGGGACTGTTAATGTGCCTACATGCTACTACAGTCCTTTCTGTTTGTCTAGATTCTTATCCTCTCCTGCATGGTTTGCATTACCAAAGAGAGTACAAGGGACTAGTAAGGTGCTTAAATGCAGCTGTTGTTTTTTCTGTTAACTTAGGTTCCCATCCCGACCTAATTTTCTTTGCATTTTGCAGAGGGTACTTGAATCTGTCAATGAACTTATCATAGCAGTGGTCCCTTCCGTTAGACTAGGAACCCATCCCCACATACTCCCTTTACATTATCATGGAGGGTACATGGGACTGTTAATGTACTTAAATGCATCCACAGACCCTTATGTTAATGTAGAATTCCATCCTTCCCAATGCCTTATGCATTACAGTAGTTTTAACCTTCAAGGTGCTAAATGCACCTCTGGTCCCTTCTGTTAGTATATGTTCCCATCATCTCCTACTTTGCATTAACTTAGAGGATACTTGGGACTGTTAGTGTGCCTAAAATTTGCCACAATCCCTTCTGTTAGTCTAGGATCCCATTCCGTTCCACACTGTGCATTACCACAGAGGGTACAAGGGATTGTTAATGTGCTTAAACGCAGCTAAGATCTCTTCTGTTAACCTAGGACCTGGTCCCCACCTCACTCTGTTTGCATTATTGCAGAGGGTACTTGGGACTCTTAATGTGCTCTAATGCAACTATGGTCCCTTTTGTTAGACTAGGATCCCGTCCCTACCTACTCCCTTTGCATTATCATGGAGCGGACACGGGACTGTTAATGTGCTTAAATGAAGCCATGGTCCCTTAAGTTAGTGTAGGATTCTATCCTCTCCAACTGCCTATGCATTGCAGCAGAGGGTACTTGGGATTTTAAAGGTGCTTAAATGCAGCTATAGCCCTTCTGTTAGGTGATTTTCCCATCCCCTCCTACTTCCTTTGCATCATTGCAAAGGTACTTGGGACTGTAAATGTGCCTAATTCCCACTGCAGTCCCTTCTGTTTGTTTATAATCCCATCCTCTTCTAAACCATTTGCATTGTTACAGAAGGTACAAGGGACAATTAAGTGTTTAAATGTAACTACTATCTCTTTTGTTAATTTAGGATCTTGTTCTCTTACTGAGTTCTCATGACCACAGTAGGTACAAGGGACTGCTAATTGTGCCTTATTGCTGCTATAGTCCCTTCTATTTGTCTAGGATCTTCTAACCTCCTACAGGGGTTGCAATACCACAAAAAGTACAAAGGACTATTAATGTGCCTTAAAGGCAGCTGAGGTCTCTCCTGTTAACCTAGGATTCCATCTCCACCTAATCCATTTGCATAATTGTAGAGGGTACTTGGGACTGTTACTGTGCTTAAATGCAGTTATGATCCCCTGTGTTAGTGTAGAATTCCATTCTAACACGCTATGCATTACAGCAGAGGGTACTTGGGACCTTTAAGGTGCTTAAATACAGCTATGGTGCCTTCTGATAGTCTAGGATCCCATCCCCACCTAACTTCCTTTGCCTTACAGCAGAGGGTACTTGAGATCTTTAAGATGCTTAAAAGCAGCTGTGTCTCCTTCTGTTTATGTTCCCATCCTCTCCTGCTTTGCATTACTGCAGAGGATACTTGGGACTGTTAATGTGCCTAATTGCTGCTATAATCCCTTCTGTTTGTCTAGGATCCCATCCCCTCCTACAGGGTTTGCATTACCACCGAGGGTGCAAGGGATTATTAGTATGCTTAAATGTAGTTATGGTCCCTTCTGTTCGACTAGGATTCCATCCCCACCTATTCCCTTTACATGATCATGGTCGGCACATGGGACTGTTAATGTGCTTAAATGCAGCTACAGCCCATATGTTAGTGTAGGGATTTTATACTCCCAACTCCCTATGCATTACAGCAGAGGGTAATTGGGACCTTTAATGTGCTAAAATTCTGCTATGGCGCTTTCTGTTAGTCTAGGATCCCATCCCCACCTAACTTACTTTGCATTACATATAGGGTACTTGAGACCTTTAAAGTGCTTAAATGCACCTCTGGCCCCTTCTGTTGAAGTTCCCATCCTCTCCTACTTTGCATTACTGCAGAGGATACTTGGGACTGTTAGTGTGCCTAATTGTTGCTACAATCTCTTCTGTTAGTCTAGGATCCCATTCCATTCCACACTGTTTGCATTACCACAGACGGTACAGGGATTGTTAATGTGCTTAATATCTTTTCTGTTAATCTAGGACCCGGTCCCCACCTAACTGCATTGTTGCAGAGGGTACTTGGGACTTTAAAGGCGCTCAAATTCAGCTATGGCCCCTTCTGTTAATGTTCCCATCCTCTCTTACTTTGCATTGCTGCAGAGGATGCTAGGGATTGTTAGTGTGCCTAATTGCTGCTATAAGTCCCTTCTGTTTGTCTAGGATCCCATCCCCTCTTACTTGCTTTGCATTACTGCAGAGGGTACAGGGGACTGTAAATATGTTTAAATTCAGCTCCCGTACCTTATGTTCCTGTAGGATTCCATCCTTTTCAACTCCCTGTGCATTACAGCAGGGGGTAGTTGGGATCTTTAAGGTCCTTAAAAGGCAGCTATGGTACCTTCTGTTAGTCTAGGATCCAATTCCCTCCTGCTTCTTTTGCATTTCTGCAGAGGGTACTTGGGACTTAATTATAGCTACAATCCCTCCTGTTAATCTGGGATCCCATCCCCTTCTATTCACTTTGCATTAGCACAGCAGTGTGCATTAGCACAGCAGTGTACCTGGGACTGTTAATGTGCTTAAATGCAGCTCTGTCCCTTATGTTTGTAGGATTCCATCCTCTTCAACTCCCTATGCATTACAGCAGGGGGTACTTGGCACCTAAAAGTCCTTAAATGTAGCTGTGGTGCCTTTTGTGGTCTAGGATGCCAATCCCCTTTTACTCCCTTTACATTCTATGACAGGACATTTGGGACTGTGAATGTGCTTAATTGTGGTTACAATCCTTTCTGTTAATCTAGTTTCCCACGCCCTCTTACTTCCTTTGCATCACAACAGAGGGTACTTCAGACCTCTAAGGTGTTTGATTACAGCTATGGTCCCTTCTGTTAGTCTAGGATCTCCTATCCTCTAACTCCCTTTATATTCCCTAGGATTGTCTTTGGGACTGTTAAAAGGGCTTAGTTGCAACTGTGGTCCCTTTTCTTAGTCGAGGGTCCCATCCCTTCCTACTCACTTTGCATTACCTAGGAGTGGATTTGGGACTACTAAATTGTGCTCATTTACAACTGTGGTCCCTTTTGTTAGTCTGCGGTCCTGTGTCTTCCAACTCCTACACACAGCACAGGCTACTTAGGACTGTTAATGTGTTTAATTTTGGAACCTGTGGTTCTGTTAGAGGATCCTAGTATTCTCCAACTCCCTTTGTATTACAGCAGAGGGCGTTGGGACCGTTAATAGACTTAACTGTAGCTATGGTACCTTCTGTTAGCCTAGTATCCCAGGCCCTCCAACTGCCTTTGTGTTAGCTGGGAGTGTATTTGAGACTGTTGTATCACTTAATTGCAGCTGTTGTGTCTTCTATTAGTATAGTTTCCCATGCCCTCCTATTCAATTTACATTACAACAGAGGGTCCTTGGGACTGTTAAAATGCTTAATTGCTGCTCTTGTACCTTCTGTAATTCCTAGGATCCCATCTCTTCCTACTTTCTTTACATTACCCGGGAGGATTTTTGGGAGTGTTAGAGGGGGCTGCACCACTAAATTGAACAACTTGTTAGTATAGTTTCCCATGCCCTCCTGTTCTCTTTGGATTACAACAGATGGTACTTGGTGTTAGAATATTTAATTGCAGGTATGGTCCCATCTGTTAGTCTAGGACCTCATTCTCTTCTCCCTTTACATTACTGGGAGATTTGGGAATGTTAACATGTTTAATTACAGTTGTTGTCCCTTCTGTCAGTCCAGTTTCCAGTCCCTTCCAACTCCCTTTGCATTATCAAGAACAGATTTGGGACTGTAATGTGCTCATTTGCAGCTGTGCTCCCCTCTGTTAGTCTAGCATCCCATGCCCTCTAACTCCTTTTCCATTACAGCAGAGGATCTTTGGGACTTTTAATGGGCTTAATTGCAATCCTAATCCCTTTTATTAACCTAGGATCCCACATCCTCCAGCTCACCTTGCATTACCTAAGGATGTATTAGGGACTGTTTAAATGCTCAGTTGGAGCTGTGGTCCCTTTTGTGTGTCTATAATTTCCCATGCCCTCTTACTCTTCTGCATTATAGCAGTGGGTACTTGGGGATGTTAAAGTACTTAATTGCTGGTGTAGTAACTTTCATTGGTTTAGGATCCCATCCCCTTCTACTCCCTTTACATTACCTGGGAGGATTTTTGAGACTGTTTAAGTGCTCATTTGCAGCTATGGTGCCCTCTGTTAGTCTAGGATCCAATGCCCTCTAACTCCCTTTGTATTACAGCAGATGGTACTTGGTATTGTTAATGTGCTTAAGTACAGGTGTGATCCATATTGCTAGTCATGACCACCTCCTCCCTTTATATTAGCTGGGAGCAGATTTGGTACCGAAATATGCTTAATCACAGCTGTGTTCCTTTCTGTTAGTTTAGGATTCCTATACCTCCAACTCTCTTTGTATTATAGCAGAGAGTACTTGGACCTGTCAAATGCTCTGCTGCAGCTATGGTACTTTCTGTCCTGTAGGATATCATGCCCACCAGCTCCCTTTACATTATCTGGGGGTATATTTGGGACAGATAAACTGCTTAATTTTAGCCATGGTTCCCTTGTTAGTATAGTTTTCCATGTACCTCTGTCTTTGCATTATAGCACAGAGTACTTGGAATTGTTAAAGTGCTTATTTACAGCTGTGGTCCCTTTTGTAATTTAGGATCCCAGGACTTCCCACCCCCTCTACATTACCTGGGAAAGTATTTGGGACTGTTAAGGTGTTAATTGCAGCTGTGGTCCAGGATCCCATCCCCTCTACTTTTTGGGACTGTTAAAGGTCCCATTTGCAGGTGTGGTCCTTTCCGCTGGTCTGGGATTCCATGCTCTTCAAATTCATTTGGATTATTACCCAGAGTACTTGGGACTATGAATGTGCTTAAATGCAGGTTTGGTCCCCTTCTCTTAGTCTAGGATCTCATGCCTTCTAACTCCTTTTACATTACTTGGGAAAGTACTTGGGACAGTTTTTGTGTTGAGTTACAACAGTGGTTCCTTTTTAAGTCTATGATCTCATTCCATCTCCCCCAACTCCCTTTGCATTACCACAGAAGATACTTGGGACTATTAAAGGTGTATCCCACTCACACCCTGTTAGTATTATGGTAAGGGATGCTGAACACCAAGCCCCCCCCCTTTTGTGCATTGTTAAAGTGCATAATTGCATTTGTTCCTTTTTCTCTGCACTAGATAAGATTTCACTAATTTCCCTTATATTCAGCAGTGGATGCACTTTATTTAAGACCTTTGTACTAGGATAAAGTGAACCATGGTAATTGACCACACTGTGTCTTTCATTTAAGTTCCTTGTACTCTCTTTGTATTAATTACCTCACTTTTTTCTGGAACTATTTGTGTGCAAAATCCTTCTCTTCAAATTAATTTCCCACTCTTTTTATATTACATCAGAGAATGCTGGTATCTCAAAGTTCTTGTCTTGGGATTCTTGATGTGCATATGCCCTCTTGATAAGCTAATATCCTTACTTCTTAGTACTATACCAGAGGGTACTGACCACCTGAAGTCTTTCTGTTGGACAGTTAATGTGCCCAATTGCACTAGAATCCCAGCCCCTTCACACCTTCTCCGTGTCAGGGGTGTTGACCAACTATGACTGCTTTTCCTACACAGTTTATTTTTTTTCCCTACACAGTTTAAATGTGCATAATTATGGTAATCCATGCTCCCTTATGTTAGAATAGGATCTCATCTCCTTGCCCCATTTACATTATTGCAGGGGCTTTCGACTAGCCAAGATTCACTCTCTTGAACTGTTAATGTGCATACTTACATTTGCTCTTACCTGTGCACCAGGTAAGGATCCTCCCCATACTATTGATATTCTAGCAGGAGGTGCCTACTACTCAAGATTTTATATACTAAAACAGTTAATGTGCACAACCTTCCTTGTCTTGTACATATTCAGTTGTCCATAACTGTGCCTTTTAGTTCAGGACTTTGCACTTATTGAAGCAGAGGTGACTGATCACTTTAGAGCCTTTCTCTTGGGACTCTGGATGTGTGTAGTTTCAGTTGTCCACTGTCCTTTGAGTTAACTTGGGTCCCTGACTCTTCACAGCCTCTAAGCTTTACTGCATGGGATACTGTCAATTTAAGGCCCCTTTCTCAAACAGTTAATGTGCATGGTAACAGTTACATTAGGATTCTTCCCCTTTACACTGCCTTTGAAGTACTACAGAGAATTCTGACCCATAACGTCCCCATTTCTTGGCCTGTTGAGGTGCATGATTGTATTTGTCTGGATTTCTGTGTACTAGAGAAGAACACCTCTCCATACTCCCTTTATTTAATATTATGCAGGGAGTGGCCCCTCTACAAGGCTGTTACACACTTGAACAGTCAAGGAACACAACTGTAACTGACCACAGCTATGCACCATGGACATTAATGTGCCTAATTGCACATGGCTCCTTCCATCGAATAAGGTACTACTGTCTCAGACCCCTTTTATAATAAAGCAAGGATACTGGTCACTAAGTCCTTTTTTCATGGCTTGTGATTATGCCTGATTGTATTTGTACATGGTCTTGTACACTAAATAAGGACACCCTTCTCCCCACTCCCTTTACCTTTTAGCAGGGAGTGCCCGTTACTTTGAGTTCCTTATATTTGTACAAGGTACATGGTTTTTTTTTTTTAAATTTTCATTTATTTATGATAGTTACACACACACACACACACACACACACACACACACACACAGAGGCAGAGGCACAGGCAGAGGGAGAAGCAGGCTCCATGCACCGGGAGCCCGATGTGGGATTCGATCCTGGGTCTCCAGGATCGCGCCCTGGGCCAAAGGCAGGCGCCAAACCGCTGCGCCACCCAGGGATCCCAAGGTACATGGTTTTAATTAACCATACCATATCCCTTGAGCATTAATGTACATAATTGGAGTTTAGTTCATCCTACCCTGTTGTATGTATTTGCAATATACCATGGTTGCTGGCCCCTCACTTTTCCTATTAATGTGCATAATTGTATTTGTCTGGGTTTTTATGCACTAGATGGGGAGACATCCCCCCACCCCTACTTCTAAGCCTTCCAGTAGGTGGTGCCCACTGCTAAGACATTTACATTTGGATAGTTAATGTGCAGAGTTTGTAGTTTTCCACAACCTTATCACTTCCAGAACTCATACCTCTTTGCACTGCTGCAGGGAATACTATTTTCTCCCAAAGTTCCTTCTAGCAAACTGCTAAAATTCATAATTGAAATTATCTGTTGTCCTACAGCCTCACCTACCCTTTGCAGTACAGCAGAGTGTGTTGATCAACTAAGGTCCTCTTTTGACATTAATATGTGCCATTGGATTTTTTCCTGTTTTGTGCACTCAATAAGGACCCTACCTACTTCTTAGCGTGTTCAGCAGGTAGTGTCCACTACTTAAGACTCTTTCACTTGAAAAGTTCATGTGTAAATGTAGTTTGCTAAGAACGCCTTATGCTAGAACCCCTGTACCGTCTGAGTTGGAGTAAGGAGATGCTATTTACCTAATGCCCTTTCTTTTGGACTTTAATGTGTATAATTGCAATTGTCTATCTTTTCTAATGGACTAGGATTGCATCCACTCAAACAACTTTTGCACCAGGGGTATGTTAACCATAAATGAGCTCTTCTCAAGATTATTTATATACATACTTGTATTTGTTTGTGGATCTGTGCAGTGTGAAAGGATGTTCTATGCCCCTACCACTGCCTTTGGATTGTTGCTGAGGAGTGCTGTCATGACCTCAGCTCTTGGACAGTTGATATGCACCACTAGCAATGATGGGACCTATGTACCCCCTTTGTATATTTTAAGGGTACTAGGGCCCCTCTCTTTTGGGCTGTCAGTGGGCAATTATCTATGTTCCCTTCTGTTAGATTTAGAATAATGTTCCCTTATACCCCCTTTGCATTACTTCAGGGGTTGCTGACCACACAAAACTTCCCCTGGGATTGTTAATGGGCACAATGGCATTAGCAATGGGTTTTTCCTTCCTGGCCTTATTAGGCAAACACTCCCATCTGCATGGCATGATAGAGTATAAACATTGTAATATGCCGAGAACTTGTCTGTCAAATAGCAACTCATATTCCCTCTCCTTTTGTATTGCCCTATGTATAAAATTCCAAATAAGTCATGGTCTTCCCTTTATCTTCCCTTTTCCCCACGCTCACGCTTGGACACTTCTTATGGACTATTCTCACAGTTTCAAGTGTTCATGTATTCAGCCATGAAATAAGATTGTCCCCCCCCCCCAACCCCCTGCCCCTTTTGCATTATTGCTGGGGAATGTTTACTGGGTAGGGCCCTTCTCTTGGACTTAAAACATTAACAATCCCTGCTGTCATTGCCTTACCCACTTTATATTGCTGTAATGCCTCAGTTGTACCTTCCTTGGTCCCAGCCATCAGACATGGACCCCTCCATTTCTTTGCATTACTTCTGAGTAGTGCTGACTACCCAAAGTCCTTCTGTGTTATTAACACAGTGCTGATTATCACATTTTTCATCTCATCAGCCCAAGATTTTCCTACCACTTTGATGTTATGTGCAGCATTGACTACCGAAAGCAGACCTGAATTAGGTGGATGGGCCTTCACTCCTTTTTCTGCATTTGTTAATGATCCCGATTCCAGTTGTCACATTCTGGGACAGGAACTGTCCCTGCCCACCTCTGTTACTACTTTACTGAGCAAAATGCTCAAGGCAAGTCAGGCCTAGAAAGGTGGATTGCCACTCTTTATT
This sequence comes from Nyctereutes procyonoides, assembly GCF_905146905.1. NCBI lineage: Eukaryota > Metazoa > Chordata > Mammalia > Carnivora > Canidae > Nyctereutes > Nyctereutes procyonoides. The sequence continues at coordinate 56,235,041 of NW_026575125.1, read as the reverse complement.
TTGGATTTTCAATATAAGTATCAGTTGAAAATTGTCTACCCAGGAAGAAAGGTTAGCACCATCTGTGCATTCTTCCTTCCAGAGCAGATTGCCTGGCCAAGAATCTCTCTTCTCCTCTTGTATATTGCTATTTTACAGTGCCTGTTGCCAGGTACAATAAAATGCTGTTTGCAAGATGGAATTGTAAACCTGGTCATTTAATTTTCGAAGTCCAAAAACCCATTTATACCGTGTACCTGATGACTAGTGTCTCATTTTACTGAGGGTGGTGGGTCTGTGGATACACACTGTGAATATTCCCAAGAGTTCTAGAGTAGAACTCTTAAGACATATATCTTTAGGCTCTACCACCACTTAAAAATCATTATTTGGGCTTTACCACCATTCGCTTTTAGAAAAACTACCTAAACTTTCTAATCCTTAAATTTCTTCATCTGGAGCATCAACCTCCCCCCCCTCACTTATTTCAAGAAGATTGCTGTAAAAGAATGAAATGAGAGAACATATGCTGAGGCACTTTTGAAAACCATAGTTCACCTTGATTAATGTATTACATAAATAAAATGTATCTTGTTTAATTCTGCTAATTTAAAGTAGCCGTAGCACTACACTGAAGCGAGTACTTAGAAATGATGGGACCAATTTCCCTGTTATGTATTAAAGGAAAAATAAGCCAAGATCTAATCATTCTTCTGGACATAAATTTCAACAGTGAGATAGCTTCCTGGTAAAATGAATAATATCCTAGCCTCTAGTGTGCAGGGTGTGGCAGAGAAGTGTCTAATATGGAACTGCTGAAGCAAATAACTAGTTATCACAACAGCAGTTCTTTGTAATCACTGAAAAAGAATACTATTCCTCTGACAAGGATGTCAAAAGATCCGCCCAGCTCAGCGTTGCAGTATGCACTACTAGCTCCTTGGACAGCTGTGAGAAGAGTCTCTGGCTGTTTAGAATACTGTAAGTACTACTTTGTAGCTATTAAGTAATCTTTCTCCTGTTCTATTTTCTTTCTCTTAAATGCTAGTGTAGAAAAGTCAGAGGGTCCTCCTGTAAGTTTCCTTCCTTGTTCCTACCTCATCTGCAATTATATATATTTATATGTATATAAAATATATCACCATATGAGTTAGCAGATATTGTATACCCTGCCCTATGCTAGGTCACACTGAAGTGAGGGGTAGAAACGATGTGGTCCTATATAACCTCATTCTTGCGCTGGTGTATTGCTGAGGAGCTAATATAAGCACACTTGAAATACCTTTAGGAAATGGTAATCAAGTGCTGCAGTGTGTGAATTGTAAGTTATAAAGTTTTAAAAAGGGAGCTCACTAAGGTTTGAAGTTAGTTGGATAAACTTAAAGAGTGAGGTGGGTGTACTTTATTGCAGCCATATATGTAGTCCATTTGGTTTATTTTAATGTAATTTGGTTTTTACCTCTTTTGGAAGTATGAAAAGTGAAGAGATAAAGCCTCGCTGTTGTATTTGGCTATATGACAAGGCTGGGAAATTGTTCATTGTTAAATCTCATTACAAGCTTGAATTTTTCAAGGTTCAGGGGTCGGGGGTATAATTTTGATATGTTGGCTTTTTGTATCTTTTTATTCTATCTCTGCTACAAAACAGTAGTAATGCCTTTTTAGTTTGAGATATTTCTGGAACCTGTTTCGCAAGAAGGCAATAGAGAAGTGTAAGTTTTATAAGAAAGCCATGACATTGCCCACTTATGGAGTTAATTATACCCTTTCCTCTTCACCTTTGTCAATGGATACCTTGATAAGCTAAAAAGTTTAGCCTCCCTGATGTAAAATACAGAGTCCAGCTGAAAAAAATATTAACATGAAACTTGAGACACTTTTTGGTGTACATCCATGCATCCTGGCAAGAATAAGAACCATATTAAGTGGGGCATGTCTTACTGCTCATTTTAATTCATATCCATATTTCCTCATGGCTCCTTTTCCACCAGTATCTAAAGACATCTCCTGGTCTTACTGATTGGGGGCAGTATACAAATGGCCATGAGCCTTGGAAATGTGGTCTATGCCATTGTTTCTCAAACTGAAGTAATTTGTCAGGATAAAATGCCTCTTAAAGGAACATTTTTTGAGATACTAGAGAATATATGTTTTGAGGAACACTGACTTAAAGTTATTTGAAATGTAAACATGTTTTCCAGTTTTAAGGTATCTTTATTAAAGATATACAATATTTTATATAATTTATATAGGATTTAGGAATCCATGAGGATATATCCACAAACCCCAGGGTTCTTATCACCCCAAATTGAGAAACACTGGTTTATGCCTATGAGATCTTTTATTGTTACTAATCAAATTATTCTGTATTAATATACAACTATATTTATTGGAATTTATTTTAAAGGGATGAATTCTGAGCTGGTTCTGTACCCCCATTCAAGAGGAAGGATGGATCAATTTTAAGTGGATTGAAGCCTGCACTAGACAGCATCATCCAAAGGTGAATCTTGGAGTTGTATTTCAATTCATTGCTTGAGATAAAGTCTAGCATTTGTAAAATGGAATGCTCTGGAAATGTGGACATCTTCAAAATTGAAATAATCCTTGTGTTAACAAACTTTATTGGGTCACACACTGGAATAAATAACAAAACCAAAGACATGATTCCTGTTAAGGAGGATGCCAAAATGAACAGATCATTATGGTATTGGGCAATTTGATGTATACTATAAAAATGTTGGGAAATTCTATGGGGCACAGAGGAAGAAGAGTGGAGGAAACACAGTTACTGAATAAAGTGATGGCTAGGGGAGCACCTTGGTCAGTTTGCTGATAAAGTACATAAGCTGAGGGCTTACAAACACTAAGCCAGTAGTATTTCTTGCTTTTTGCAAATGCATTTTAATGAAGCACATATTTTCTTAAATAGCGATCACTTTTTAAGATTTATTTATTTATTCCAGAGAGAGCAAGAACATGGGGGTGGGGGCAGAAGGCAAAAAAAGAGATAAACGCAAGCATATTCCACTCTGAGCACAGAGCCTGACCTGGTTTTTTTTTTTAAATAAATTTATTTATTTTTTTTATAAATTTATTTTTTATTGGTGTTCAATTTGCCAACATACAGAATAACACCCAGTGCTCATCCCGTCAAGTGCTCCCCTCACTGCCCGTCACCCATTCACCCCCTCCCCCCACGCTCCTCCCCTTCCACCACCCCTAGTTCGTTTCCCAGAGTTAGGAGTCTTTATGTTCTGTCTCCCTTTCTGATATTTCCTACCCATTTCTTCTCCCTTCCCTTCTATTCCCTTTCACTATTATTTATATTCCCCAAATGAATGAGATCATATAATGTTTGGCCTTCTCCGACTGACTTATTTCACTCAGCATAATACCCTCCAGTTCCATCCACGTTGAAGCAAATGGTGGGTATTTGTCATTTCTAATGGCTGAGTAATATTCCATTGTATACATAAACCACATCTTCTTTATCCATTCACCTTTCGATGGACACCGAGGCTCCTTCCACAGTTTGGCTATTGTGGACATTGCTGCTAGAAACATTGGGGTGCAGGTGTCCCGGCGTTTCATTACATCTGAATCTTTGGGTAAATCCCAAGCAGTGCAATTGCTGGGTCATAGGGCAGGTCTATTTTTAACTCTTTGAGGAACCTCCACATAGTTTTCCAGAGTGGCTGCACCAGTTCACATTTCCACCAACAGTGTAAGAGGGTTCCCCTTTCTCCACATCCTCTCCAACATTTGTGGTTTCCTTTCTTGTTAATTTTCCCCATTCTCACTGGTGTGAGGTGGTATCTCATTGTGGTTTTGATTTGTATTTCCCTGATGGCAAGTGATGCAGAGCATTTTCTCATGTGCGTGTTGGCCATGTCTATGTCTTCCTCTGTGAGATTTCTGTTAATGTCTTTTGCCCATTTCATGATTGGATTGTTTGTTTCTTTGGTGTTGAGTTTAATAAGTTCTTTATAGATTTTGGAAACTAGTCCTTTATCTGATAGGTCTTTTTTTTAATTTTTTATTTATTTATGATAGTCACACAGAATGAGAGAGAGAGGCAGAGACATAGGCAGAGGGAGAAGCAGGCTCCATGCACTGGGAGCCTGACGTGGGATTCGATCCTGGGTCTCCAGGATCGCGCCCTGGGCCAAAGGCAGGCGCTAAACCGCTGCGCCACCCAGGGATCCCCTGATAGGTCTTTTGTAAATATCTTCTCCCATTCTGTAGGTTGTCTTTTAGTTTTGTTGACTGTATCCTTTGCTGTGCAAAAGCTTCTTATCTTGATGAAGTCCCAGTAGTTCATTTTTGCTTTTGTTTCTTTTGCCTTCGTGGATGTATCTTGCAAGAAGTTACTGTGGCCAAGTTCAAAAAGGGTGTTGCCTGTGTTCTCCTCTAGGATTTTGATGGAATCTTGTCTCACATTTAGGTCTTTCATCCATTTTGAGTTTATCTTTGTGTATGGTGCAAGAGAGTGGTCTAGTTTCATTCTTCTGCATGTGGATGTCCAATTTTCCCAGCACCATTTATTGAAGAGACTGTCTTTCTTCCAGTGGATAGTCTTTCCTCCTTTATCGAATATTAGTTGACCATAGAGTTGAGGGTCCACTTCTGGGTTCTCTATTCTGTTCCATTGATCTATGTGTCTGTTTTTGTGCCAGTACCGCACTGTCTTGATGACCACAGCTTTGTAGTACAACGTGAAATCTGGCATTGTGATGCCCCCAGATATGGTTTTGTTTTTTAAAATTCCCCTGGCTATTTGGGGTCTTTTCTGATTCCACACAAATCTTAAAATAATTTGTTCTAACTCTCTGAAGAAAGTCCGTGGTATTTTGATAGGGATTGCATTAAACGTGTAAATTGCCCTGGGTAACATTGACATTTTCACAATATTAATTCTGCCAATCCATGAGCATGGAATATTTTTCCATCTCTTTGTGTCTTCCTCCATTTCTTTCAGAAGTGTTCTATAGTTTTTAGGGTAATCTATATCCTTTACCTCTTTGGTTAGGTTTATTCCTAGGTATCTTATGCTTTTGGGTGCAATTGTAAATGGGATTGACTCCTTAATCTCTTTTTCTTCAGTCTCATTGTTAGTGTATAGAAATGCCATTGATTTCTGGGCATTGCTTTTGTATCCTGCCACGCTGCCAAATTGCTGGATGAGTTCTAGCAATCTTGGGGTGGAGCCTTTTGGGTTTTCTATGTAGAGTATCATGTCATCAGCGAAGAGGGAGAGTTTGACTTCTTCTTTGTCAATTTGAATGCCTTTAATGTCTTTTTGTTCTGACCTGGGTTTGATCCCACCAACATGAAATCACGACCTGCAATGAAACGAAGAGTTGGATGTTTAACTGACTGTGCCACCCAGGTGCCCCTAGAGTGAGTCACTATTTTTTTTTTTCATGGATTTGGGGTCAGAAGGAATGAGATACTGGCAAACTTCCAAGTAAGTTCTGAACTGAGAATAAGAACACCTAGTATTTGATTCTGACTTCATCCTTGTTCAAATCACCATACACTGAAACTTCAGTGTCTAGGGATGGCTAATGAATTAAGACAGAGACTTTGATTATCTCAATCCCTGAAAATGACATTTTGTCATTTGGAAAATTGAAGGCATTTAAGGTTTTTTTTTTTTTTTGGCATTTCTCTTAAGTGGTTATTATGTTTTCATTTCTGACTTTCTTCATTATAGAACCTTAATATACAGGATTGGAGGAAGTTTTCTGACCCTGGTTTTGTGCATTTTTTCCCATATCCCCCTTTAGTTTTTCTATGTATCTTTTTGTAACTTATCTACATATTTCTCTAGCCACCTCCCTAAATTGTAGAAGATAATAAGACCTAGGACTGCTATGGCTGAACATTCATAATTTCTTTTCAGGATATCTGGGCCCTGGTTAGCAAGTGTATACCTGTACGGGAGTTTTTGACTTAAGTAAAGAATTTTATTTTATTTTTTTAAAAAGATTTTATTTATTAATTCATGAGAGACCTACAGAGAGAGAGGCAGAGACATAGGCAGAGGGAGAAGCAGGCTCCATGCAGGCAGCCTGACATGGGACTGGATCCCGGGTCTCCAGGATCACACGCAGGGCTGAAGGCAGCGCTAAACCGCTGAGCCACCTGGGCTGCCCTAAGTAAAGAATTTTAAAAGTTGATCTGCTAAAATATTCTTATTTGTGAAAGTGTCCTGGGAGAATTTTTTTGCCAGCGTAAAGAGAAGAAAACTTATACCTCAACTGAGTGTGCTGTTCCCCAATTCTTATATGTTTAGATTGCAAAGACTATTGATGTGTATGGTTAAACAGAGCTAATGCCTTCTGCCCCAAGTCTTACAGATTGGCTTAGATGAAAACTTGATTTTCTCAATACCGTAGTTTTGAGACATACTCTAGACAAATAGCACTTAACACTGGTGTCCCTAGAAATCGAACTCAAGTTGGATCTCAAGTATATGTTTGAGACTTACTGATCCACTGAATTTAACAAGTTAAACAAAAGGTCAATGTTTCTAGAAAAGATCTTGACATGAAAGACCCAACTGAGGAACAGTTATACATAGCACCATGACAGAGCTGGGATCAGGGCAGCCTGGCATCAATTAAGATGCTACTGTGGAACTGCAATCTCTAGGGGCTAGCTCTCACTCAGATGTATGTGATGTTTATGGCATAAAGATATTGTAGACAGTTCTCACGTAGATGTCATCCGGAGGAGGCTTCTTCTTGCTGCCAGGTTCAAGGAATTTCTTAATTGTAGCGATATTACTTATTTTCACTGTAAACTCCTGGAGGTGAGGAAATGCAGACAGGATATTGGGGATTTTCTCTTCTAGAGCCAAAATGGTTTGGAGTAGAATAATGTCCGCAAGGCTCAGCTGGTTACCAACGAGAAACCTTTGCCCATGATCCCTTAAAACCTTTTCAAACACAGGAAAGTATCTAATTATAGCCTTCTGGGCCATGTTAACCACTTCCTTTTGTTGATCATCTGGTTTTAGAAAAGGATGCATGATAATCAGTTCCAGCAGATCTAGCGTCCCCTCCACGTACATGTCAATCAGGGTTCTCTCCTTGAGGTCCCTGCCAAAGAGGTGGTGTTTATCCGCTATGTAGTGGAGGATGCTTCGGGTCTGCACCAACTTCATTCCATCAATTTCAACCATGGGCACTTGTTGGAACAGCAGGTGGTTACCATCCTGCAACTTCTGCAACTTCTGCAACTGTTCTTTAGCTTCTAAGAATTCTTCATCAAACTCGACTCCAGCGGCAGCTAAAACCCATCTTACGGATTCCATCCGGCCTCTTCCATTAGGATAGTGGAGCTTGGGCTTCGCTGCCATGATGGCTTTTCAGGCTTTCTGGCGTCGGCTCGCAGCACCCGGAGCCCTACGAAGCGCTCGGCGAGCGGTCTGCAGCGGGGCGACTTTCCTTATTCTTAATGGCATTGACCATTTTGAGGACTAATGGTCAAATATTCTGTAGAATGTCCCTATATTGGAATTTGTCTGATGTTCTTCTCATGATTAGACTGGGCTTCAGTTTTTGGGAACAAGACCATAGCAGTACACTGCCATTCTTCTTTTCTCAAGTACATACTATCAATATGACATATCACTGTTGATGTTGACTATTATCATTTGGCTAAGGTACTGTTTGCCAAGTTTCTCCACTAAACATATAAAATTATTTTTTCCTTTCCCATACTGTATTTGAAGGGAAGCCACTATGTACTTAAAGAATGGGAAGCTGGAAGGACAAACAGTGTATGTTCTCACTCATTTGGGGAATATGAATAATAGTGAAGGGGAATATAAGGGAAGGGAGAAGAAATGTGTGGGAGATATCAGAAAGGGACACAGAACATAAAGACTCCTAACTCTGGGAAACGAACTAGGGGTGGTGGAAGGGGAGGAGGGCGGGGGGTGGGGGTGAATGGGTGACGGGCACGGAGGGGGACACTTGACGGGATGAGCACTGGGTGTTATTCTGTATGTTGGTAAATTGAACACCAATAAAAATTAATTTATAAAAAAAAAAAAAAAAAGAATGGGAAGTTGTATTCCACCTCTTTGATGGTTAGGGTCTACATAAGTTATTTGGAATTCTTCTGCACAGGAAATGTGCCTTTTCTTCCTTAATTTATGTACTTATTTGATAATTCATTTATAGCAATATGGACTCATGAATATTTATTTTATATTTTAGATAATAATTCATTATTACTTATTTTTGTTCAGAGTGTTCTAGCTTTGGCCTTTGGGAGTTCTTTCAGTTGACTGATTGAACATAACCCCATCCTTATTGAGCATTTTCTTACTTTCTGACATTACCAAGATGGTCTAGGCTCATTTGTTTGTCTCTTATCCCAGTTCTAGGATCTACTGTTTCTTCAAGGAGTCCTGATTCTTTTTATTGGAGAACAGTATTAGAAATCAAGATGTGAGTGTTATGTGTGCTCATTGCTCCTGGGTGTCATGGCTTCAAAACCTTCTGAGTTGATGAGACTGAGGAAATATACACATGCATATTAACCCATATGCATGTATTTATTAATATTTATATATGTAATCTTCATTTTAAGATAACCATGGGTTTATACAGTTGTTTCCAACTCTAACCCATTACCCCATGAATTGTTATAGTTTCCTCTCTTTGCTTATCTGTTACTTTCCACTCCCAGCAGCCTGGCTTTGTTGGGAGATTTTTTTATGTTCATGTAGGGTAGATGAGAACATTGACAGTTGCCTCTATGGGTTGATTTAGGGAGATTTTAGCTATAGGTTGATTAAAAGCTCCTGAAACTAAAAATGACTGTTTTATGCTAACTGGTTGTCCTAGTTTTGAAACATACAATAGGTTCCAGAAACAAACCTTTCTTAAAAACTAGGATCTATCCCAATATCCACATTTTGCCCCTCATTTTCAGATTAAATTGCTTTGATACACTTAGGTAATCCGTTCCTTGGTTATGCATTTATTTTCTCAGTTTTTTTCTGATAGTTACAGTACCTTGAGAACACTGAGGTGGGAGGGAGGAGAAAGATGTGTTCTTATGTGAGGTAGGGAAAAATCCATTTAGTGAGCTCCAGCTACTTTTCCAAAGTACCAATATAAGATTCAAGGAGTAGATTTATTTCTTGGCAACATGTAATTCAAATGCAATTTTCAACAGTTTAATTTTATTTGATTTTATTCAAGCTAATGGGTATGCTGATTTTAAAGTGTTCTGATTAATGTCACAGGTATTGCATATAGAGTAGTAGCAAAATAATATAAATCTGTATTGGGCATAATTTTAATATTTATGTCAAATATTTGAGACGCTGTTTCTGAAATCTGTATAACAAGTTTGACAGTAGGGAGCTGCTGCCTCACATTTTTCCTTTCTTCCTTCCAAAATTAATTATGAATATCTTCAGAAAAGTTGAAAGATTTGTTTAGTGAACACCAACATGTTCACCCCTTAGATCCTACAATTACTATTTTGCTGTAATTTGATTAAACTTTTAAATAAAAGATTTTATTTATTCATGAGAGATACACACAGAGAGAGAGTCAGAGACAGAAGCAGGTTCCACACAGGAAGCCTGATGTGGGACATGATTCCTGGACTTCGGGATCATGCCCTGAGCCAAAGGCAGACACTCAACCACTGAGCCACCCAGGCATCCCATCTCTCTTGTGCTTTTTTAACGCCCTTAACCAAATTGCCTTTTTAAGCTGCTGTAAGCTCTTGTGTACTACATACCAATGCTATATTTTTTCATATGGCACAAAACCCATTTATATATTGTTTTCCTCTGTTCTTTTCTTTAAGCTCCAGGCAACAAAAGTAGTACTGCTGGCCACCAATCTGGCACTGAAATTCTTCTTTTTTTAGTGTAGTCATCTAGATGATCTAGACTGTTTTTATGATGAAATATAAATATGGTAAAAAATTTTATAGAAACCTCCTATACCCCTGAGTAGCCTTGCCCATATCTCAGGGGCAAAAGACCTGAACTGAGAGACAATCTGGGTTTAGGTACTGGCCACCTACTTACTTGTTGTATAAATAACATTGATGGAATCTCATCTTCAGGGCTCCCAGTTTCTTTATGTAGAGAATTAAATGTCTGATTACATGATCATAATACCCTTTTTAGCTGTGATGATTCTGTGGCTTGGCAGTTTTGGAGTACTTGAATCAGCGGGCCAGCTATGCCACTTGGTTTTTAAGTCTAATGTATGTTGACATTTTGTTCAGCTATGAGATGAGTGATCAGCAGTCCCAAAATTCTTGTCAATGAATAAGGAACTCTAATACATGGTTCTGTATCAGTTCCAAAATGTAACCATTTTTATCTGGCCTTAGATTACCTCTTAGGGAAAAGGAATCTTGAATATTTAATCACTATAATAACAAAACTAGAAGGCTTTGATCTAAAGCAACCATACTCTGTAAATATGGTTCAGAGTGGCTCAGAAGATCTGAGGAGACTGTGGAATAGTCATTTTCTTTTAGGTATCTTAATTAGGGTGTGTATAAATGAATTTGTACTTCAATCCATTAATTTAAAAATTCTTTTGGTACATTTACTTGTACATACAACGTCCATTTACCATCATTAATGGGGTTTCAGGAAGGAGCAGACTAAATACATATAAATATGTATGAACTGCCATGTTTAACTGGAAGCCCGAATTTGGGGATAAAGTATCTAATTTTAAATTCGATAAGGATGGGGAACATGTTGCCAAGAGATTTTGAAGCCCATTGGGCTCATATTGAGAACATCATAGAACACTGGTTTGGCTTCACTGTACATCTTCTCTAGAGAGTAGAGTTGAATAAGTGATCTTTCAAATACTGTTGTTAGAACTTCTTTGATATTTATATAAAGGTCTTTATAATGGGAATTCCATTTATTTATTTATTTATTTATGACAATCACACAGAGAGAGAGAGAGAGAGAGAGGCAGAGACACAGGCGGAGGGAGAAGCAGGCTCCACGCACCGGGAGCCCGACGCGGGACTCGATCCCGGGTCTCCAGGATCGCGCCCTGGGCCAAAGGCAGGCGCTAAACTGCTGCACCACCCAAGGATCCCCTATAATGGGAATTCCTGATCAGGAATCTGGAAGCCATACCTGGTACTTTACACACCATAACAAAGTGCCTTCAGGATTGTGTACTTGGTTTACTTGATCTTATAAGACCTTAGGGAGACCAAACAGTCTAAAGAGGAGAGATAGGAGATGCCAATATCTAATGCTTTAGGTTAATGCTTCCAATTTCTTTTGTTGAAGATTCCTCAGCAGTTCTAGTGTCCTCCTGAGCTTTATCTTCTCAAGGAAATTCCGAGCATGTGAAACCTGAGGATTCCAAGTAGCTGTAGCAGTTTCACATTCAGCAGATCTTTCTTTTTGAGAATTTGGATAAGCTCCAAATAATTTTTAAGATGATGGCTTTCAGACCACCTGGAAAAAAAAAGATAGTTTGGGAAGCTCATCATTATGGGAATTCCGTCTTTAGCTTTATGGACTTAAACTTCCTGTTTAAATCTACCATTTAAAACAGCATGGATCAGTTTTTATCAAGTCCTACAGTGCTTTTATTTTTTTGCATATCCATATATATTTTAACTTTATAGATGAGTTTGGCCTATTATTTCATTTAATCTTCAGAGCTAGGCTCCAGTGAGGTCTGTAAGGGCAAGCACACTTGATCCCCATTTCATAAACAAAGAACGAGAGATGCAAAACAATATATTACTTCCTTTCACATGTCATAGCTACTTAGAAAAGACTGAACAAATCTATGCCTTCTGATTAGCAGGCATTGAAATCATTTCCACTTTTCTCTGGCAGACTGGTAGTTAAGTGTTGAAGATTTGTTGATGCATAGTACCAACTCAATATATGTCATAGCCCTGTTTTGGCAGGCCCAATTCTATTGTCTTTGTCTTTGTCATTTCCTTGTTTTAAAAAGTTGAGGAAAAAAAATAAAAAAAAAATAAAAAGTTGAGGATTGGGGCGCCTGGGTGGCTTAGTCGGTTATGCCTCTGACTCTTGATTTTGGCTCAGATCATGATCTCAGAGTGATGAGAATGATCAAGTCCTACATTGGGCTCTGCACTGGGCATGGAGTCTGCTTAAAATTGTCTCTCCCCTCTCCCACTACTCCTCCCTGCTCTCCTACCTCCCCCCATTCATTCTTTCTCTCAAGAAATAAAAAAGTTAAGGGTTTTTAATTTGAAGAACCATAAAATTGTTGAGAGGTAGAATAACAGGGACCCAAGAGTCTGTGTAAGCTATTTACTGGTTTCCTAGCTTTCTGTATATTGTTTTTCCTTTTGCATATATTTGCTTAGCTGTTTTACTTTTTTATTTTTAAATATTTATTTATTTATTCATGAGAGACAGAGAGAGAGAGAGAGAGAGAGAAAGAGAGAGGCAGAGACACAGGCAGAGGGAGAAGCAGGCTCCATGCAGGGAGCCCGACGTGGGACTGGATCCCGGGTCTCCAGGATCATGCCCTGGGCTGAAGGCAGTGCTAAACCGCTGAGCCACCCAGGCTGCCCTTTACTGGTGTTTTATATGTCTTTAACCATTCTTGATTTCTCTGAAATCCTGGGACTCTGGTGCCCCATTTATATAAGCTGTTCAAGAAATGTACTATGTAGATTGAGTAGAAAACAGTTTTGTTTACCTTGGCAATATTCTAGCATCTTCCTGCTTGCCATACGAGTTACAAGAGAGAAATGCTATAAAACTAGAGGCACTCTCATTGAGGTAGGTTGTTCAGTTCTTAAAATAGTGCTTATAAAAGAAACCTGAGGCAACGTGAAGAAGAATTCTTAAAGAACTCATAGGGTCAGATCACATGGGAGCTTTTGACTTGATGGCTCACTTGGTTGAGAAACTTCTATTTTCAACTCTTAGATTTCTTGAACCTCACTATATTTTATGATAAGAATACCAGGGTATTAATAATGCACCTTAGACAAATGCTCATCAGTGGAGACTGAAGAATAAAGCACACTATGGGAATTCTGCTGATTTATTCAGCTCTAAATTGCTCTTTGAGATGAGGGGAAGTTCAAGGAATGGAGCTGGAATGAATAGAAGAATTTGCATGTTGCTAGGCTCATAGCTAGGATAATAGAGCACTATTAGAACTATGTAGTTCTAAATCTTCACTCCTCAATCCATCTGAAGAAAAAGGCAAACACAGTTTAACTACTAGTTGCTAATTGGGAGAGACTTTCCTGGTGTTCTGCGTTTCAGTAACTTATTTTTCTTTGATCTCTTCTCCAGATGTTCCTCAGAAGAATAGGCTTGTTGCTCTACAGTGTTAGTGACCGGTTCCCTTTGACGATCCCTAGGTGGAGATGGGGCATGAGGATCCTCCAGGGGAAAAGCTCACTACCACTAGGCAACAACCCTAGGCCAGGAGGTTCTACTACCCAGATTTTTCCTTGGGCCCAGGGAGGAAGATGAAGTCTCAAAACAACCACCACACATTAGAGGTGGGTAAGTTGTCTCTAAAGGCATGGTGAATAGCTATTAATTTTGGTCTTGTATTACATTGCACTTAGCTTTCCACTGAGTTTGTTTCCATCATTATCAACTGTGTCTGCTATGGTAAAAATAGCTTCCTTACTAACCTGGGAAGTGACTGGGTGTGAAATGGGTGAAAATGATATTAAGAGAGTAGCAGTCTGTATGAGTTAGGATGTTTACCGTGGGACTAGTGTGTGGTAGAGACTTACAGCTAAATTGTTCTTTCTTTTAGGAGAGCATGGGCAGTAACTGCCATGTCTGTGACATTGATCATGGTTAGATTGTCATTTTGGATCCTTTGGTCCCCAAAGTCCTTCTTGAGGCCCCGTTGGAGAATTTTGACAATCGTTTACATACTTCAAGATACCTTAGGATGTCTTTGGGATAAAACATGAAACAAGCTGTTAGAGAAGATAAATAGGAGTTATATCATTTCTGCTGTACTTGGTGATTGATGGAGCCTGACCAGAAATGACATAAAGTTTCTATTGTCAGGTAAGACTTTGCATACTCTAGGGTAGTGATAAGAGAAGCTGATTAGGGGGATGTAGGCTGGAAGATGGAAATGACCATTCAGTAAGTAGTAAACTTTGATTAAATAGATTTTGTACATACTATTCAACTAAGAGAATAAGACTATGATTTGATGGTGTTTCTAGTGTTATTAGGCAACACATTTTTCTGTCTTTGCCATAGTTTTCTATTCTGTTGAATAAAAGCTTCAACTTTATATGTTTCTAAGCGTTGTACAGGCATTTTCTATAGCTCATTAATTTGAATCTTCTCATATAACTCTTGCATAGTAATACTCAGTTAATAGTTGTATATGGCACTTATATGGTTTCCTTCTCATTTTTTATAGCTCCTGATTGTTCCCTTTTTATCTACCAAATCATTGTCTCCCAAAAGCAGTGCAGAGGGCAAGAAAGTGGAACATATCAAAGGAAGATCAACATGCCTGGCATGCTAGCATTTTAGAACATCAGAATGAAGTAAGTTGTTGGTGTTGTAATCCTGTGAGTATTATTTTAGAGCTCATAGCTGTTTGTTCTAGGTTTGTATGGTATGAGAGATGATAGTCTAACAGGGAGTTGGTATCCAATATGAGATCTAAGGATAACCATTAAACCTATATTACCAAATGGGTTCACTGAAGCAACTCAAAGATACTGCAGTCTGCATACCAGTTGCATTCAAGTAATTGAGAATTACCATGTCTCTTCTTTCTCTTCACTGCATAAATACTTTGCCATTCTTAGAAGCCTAAACCATAGAAACCTAAAACAAAAAAGTGTTTTTTGTTTTTGTTTTTTTTGCTGAAAGCGTGGCTCTTTCTCATTTTCTCTTGTGAAAGAATCTATCTGCAGTTAAGATTTAGTGTTAAAGGAAGCCCAGTCTTTGAAGCTGCCATCATACTTGTGAAGCATGTGAAAATGAAGTTAGTTTTTTAAGGGATGGGGAAAAGTGAAGATATAAAGGGAGAGGATTGACTGGGTGCTCTAAGGGTCCTTTTATAATTAGATATCTGTGGCATCTTGTTTGGTTCTTTTGGAAATCCTTGTAAAGAGTTGAAGCAGAATATTAAAAGGTACACTTTCTTTCTTGATTTTATTTATTTATTCATGAGAGAGACTGGCAGAGACACAGGCAGAAGGAGAAGCAGGCTCTATGCAGGGAGCCTGATGCGGGACTCAATCCCGGTACTCCGGGATCACGCCCTGAGCCGAAGGCAGACCCTCAACCACTGAGCCACCCAGGTGTCCCAACACATTCTGTATTTAAATCTTCTGCCATTCATTAGGTGTATGGCCTTTTTCAATCTATAGAGTTTTTGGTTAGACTTGTATGTGAATGTTAAATGAAATCATGTATGTATATACAGTGTTTAGTAGTCTCTGGCCCATGGTAAGTAAAAGATAACCCATGAAATTTCATAAATTCATTTGACACAATACAGGTGACCACTTAAATCATCTAGTGGCAGGCAGAGTTGCATGTTTTGGTTCTATTTAAGAAATTTGTAAGGTAAAGGTTTATATGTAGAAAACATCTATGTTATTATAGGTTATTATAATGATTATTACTGTTAGTAATATAAGTAGTATTAGTACTAATAATAGCTTATTTTAATTATTAATGCACTTTTTGTTGTCTTCTTTTTGTGATGCTTCTCATATGCCTCTGTGTCCCTTACTGTATTTTGTCTTTACTTCTTTCTTTCTCTGAATGTCTGCCTTGGCTTATCTCTTCCACTCAAAAGTGTGTATTTCTTTGCTTGTCTATTTCTTTTTTAAATCTCTTTGGTTGTCCTTCTATCTAAAGTGTGTCTTAGCCATTCCTTGATTATTTTGTTAGTTTCGTCTATGTGTATCTTTGTCTCCTTTTGTTTTTTGTTCCTAAGAGTGGTCTGTGCCTTGTCTTAGATGTCTCTCTCTAGTTTTTTCATTTTGTTTCTGATTCTTTCTGCTCTCCTAGATCTGGCTCTTCTTTCACTGTTCTTCCCTTCGTGTCTCTGTCACATGCTGTGTCCTTTTTGTTTATTTCTTGTTCTGCCTATACCTCTCTTCTCTTACTGTTGTGAACTCTGATTGTCTTCCCTTCCTCTTCATGTTGGTTTGACATTTCACCTTTCCCTTATTCTGGGCTTCCCTTTCTGCTTTTTCTACTCATTGTCTCACATTTCTCTTTTATATGTATTTTTTTCTGCCTCTCTTGGGGGCAGTTTTCTCTCTTTTCTCCTGATCAGTGTTTCTTTGTTCTTTGTAACTTTCCATTTCAGCATTCATCTCTGTTCTCTTCTTTCTTCTCTGCTTTCCCCCTTCTGCTTACCTTTGAGTATTTCAGCCTTTTTATGTGTCTGTGTTTACCCCCTTTGGCTTTATGGAGTCCCCTCAAGTCCTTGCATATTTTGTGCATTTCTATGGTCACATGTGTGTGTTTGTGACAGAGGGGTTTCCTAACCCCTTCCCAATAGGAACTGAGTGCCAGCTATCAAAATAAGCATTGCAGAGCTGTTCATTATGCCAGGACACCCTATGAGATGATTTAAGAACTATGATGGACAGAAAGTGGAAGGCCCATAATGGATAGAAGGCCCAACGTAAAATAAAGATGGTTTGAGACTTGTGACTTGAAGACAAGCATGGAAAACCTGTGATTCAAGATAGATGGAATCCTCAGGCTTGAGACCATCATGTCCCTGGCAGCTATGATTTAAAACGGTGGCCCTTGTTGGATAGAAGACCTGTCTGAGTTGGATGGAAAGTTCAAATCTTGAGTTAAATATGAGTTCAAAGACCCAGAGTGGGAGACTGAAGGCTTAAGCATGGGGACTAATGGAATGTCTGAGACCTAAGACACAAGGTCTAAGTGAGATAAAAACCTAAGATCCAAGGATGGAAGGCCCCAGAGGACTCCTGCCTTTCTAGATGGACAGAAGGCTGAAGAGAAAGATATATCAAGACTAATCAGGTGGGCAGCTAGAAGCCCATGACACAGAATCCGGGAAGGAAAGAAGCCCCAAGACCAGAGGAAATCCCAAGATGAGAACACAAAACACCAGCTTTTTTCTATTCCTGTCCTCCCTACTCATGGACATTTTCAGTTCTCCCTTTCCAGTTCTTACATTTTCACATAAACCCACTTCTTGTGAGAAGCCCTTTTTGATGTTGCTATTGCCTTCAGGAGCCATATCTTGAGATTGGCAATATTATGCTTGGGCCAGTCTTAAGCCAATTTTTATCACAGTTTTGAGCCATTGATTAAGTGTTTATTTTTTAAATTTCCATTTCTCTTCATCTCTACTTCTTGAGAGAGACATATAGGTAACATTGTATTTCAGTTCTCCCTTTTCCTTAGAAGCTCTAGGCTGATAAGCAAAGGCAAGCGTCAGGCTGTTGGGGGAAAAAAAGTGCCAGGCTATCTAGAGAAAATGTGAAGAGATGTTCCAGGCCAATGAGAAGAATTAGACAAGGAATACCCAGATGTGCCAGCCTGTTGAGAAGCACCAGCCTGCAACACCTTTCTTCTTTGCTCTTGGGTGAGCAGGATTCTTGGGGTTTGGGATTCCTAGTGATGGTTATAAAATTGGGCCTGGGACAGAGTAAGGCCCCAAGGAGATAGTTTGAACTCCCTGCTTATAGTAGTGGCCTAATAATTTGGGAGATTGTGCCAACACTGCTCCTAGGTTTAATACCCACCTCTAGGCTTAAAGGTGAGAGAATTTGGGAAGATTGAGCATGTTTAATCCTTTCCTTGATTTTTTTTTTCCTACCTTACCATGAGAAGATAATTATAAGTAATTGAGAATATATGTGAAAGCACTGTAACACACAGAAAACACAAGGCATTCTTATTAATACTATATTGGCAGCCATGCACAGCTAACATTTAAAGTGCACTGTCAGTTGTGAAGCATTATATAAATCAGGAGTCATCACACCCTTTCCATAAAGGGTCAAGTGGTAAATATTTTAGGGTTTGTGGGCCAAATGGTCTCAGACATCTTTTTTTACTTTTACAACCCTTTAAAAAGGAAGAACTATTCTTAGCTTGTGAACCAAGTAGATTTGGTCTGGCAGCCATGGTTTTATCACCTGTGATATAAATACCAGGGACTATGTGCTGAATAATATTTTTTTCTGGGTGTCTGTCCCTATGCTAGGCACTAAGGATACAATAATTATTGATGATCACATCCTGGTGACCTGAAGAAAAATATGTGAACGTGCATTGTAAATTATAAAGCACTTAAAGGTTTATGAGTTTGATTTGATCAACAAATACTGATTACATAGTAACTCTATTCTACTGTACTAGACACTATAGATTCAAAGATTAAAAGAAGACTGAATAAAGTACTTTGTCAAGTCTGTAATACTACGCAGAATTGTTTGATTAGGAATTGTTTGATAAACAAATATCTCCTGTATTTGTGGCCATTGTGTTTCTGCTGCTCTGGTAATTTTAAGTAAAAATACAGTATTCCAGGTAGCAGAGAAACAAACACATGGAAACTGCTTTGAAACCATAAGATACACTACAAACACAAGGGATTAAGCTATTGTGAGCACTTAAAATGTGCCAGATACATGCTAGGTGCTACAGATTGCAAAGGGAGAAAGTGTTATTATGGAATTAAAAATTTCAGATCATGAAGGGCATATTAAAGTGTTTTATAAACTAAAGCACTATATAAATACCAGTGGGTTATATGTTTATTAATCGATGAATATTAATGATCTTTTATGGGCCAGGTACTGTTTGAGTACTGTGAAATCCAAGATAATGCTCCCATGTAATAAGAGGTAGGTTTATGTCCTAGACTAGTTAGATGTAAGGAATTAGATATTGTTTATTTTAATCAATCAAGACTTTACTGGGCATGTCTAAATTATCACCAGTGTATTTTCCTAGGTGACAAGAAATTAGAATGATTGAGATTGCCCTTGCACTTTCTTTCTTTTTTTTTTTTTTTAAGATTTTATTTATTTATTCATGAGAGACCCAGAAAGCGAGAAGCAGAGACACAGGCAGAGGGAGAAGCAGGCTCCATGCAGGGAGCCTTATGTGGGACTCAATCCCAGGATTCCAGGATCATGCACTGGGCTGAAGGCAGACTCTAAACCGCTGAGCCACCCAGGTGTCCCCACCCTTGCACTTTCTAAAGTGCTATATAAATGTGAGATATTAGCTGTTTTCTGTGTGAATAAAACCTTTCTGTGAGATAGGCATTTTCTCTACAAAATTCTCATTTTGTGCTTGACATCCACTATGATGAAGGTAGTATGAATAGTTATACAAACTGAGGGTTTAAATACTTGTTGAATGAATGAATATCCTCAGTTGCTTAATAGGTGAACTCATTATTACAGGCACTATAGAGATACACAGACTTAACATTTCATTGTGCTTACAGTTGAAAATAAAACAATATATGTTAGTATTTTGGGAAGTATACAGCACTGTGTAAGTTTAACTACTTATTTTCTAATTTGGTGCTGAGTAGTAGTATAAATCATATCACAGTCATCATTATACTATGAAAAAAGTTGAAAAATTTTTAAGGAAGAATTTTTAACTATTGAACACTCTGAATATAATATATAAAGGATTAAATATCTGATAAATGTAAAACTGGATAATAATTGTCTATCATGTGCCAATCTCCTTGCTAGGCATTGGGGATGTGAAGATAAACCATCTTTATTGTTTCCTGGGTAGCAGCAGATAATGTATAAAATAAATTTAAAAGTTTTTAAACTGCCATACATATAAGAAATACCTGCTGAATTATTTATTATTTATTGATTATTTACTTTCTTTTATCCCCAGAGATAGCAGCTGGGGATGTAAAAACTTATTATCAGAGATCTGTGTAAATTTACAAAGCCTCGTGTTCTATAAGGAAATAACTTGGCTTAATGAGTGATTACTGGTTACTTTCTATAAAAGAGCTTATTTAATAAAAACATGGGAAAAATGCCATTGTGCTAGGCAGAATGCTAAATACTGAGCTCTGTGGAAAGATAAAATCTCAGAAATGTACTTGCTCCCAGGCCTGGCTGAAGAGATGGGAAGTATTTTTAAGAAGCAGGGTGTTACAATTCTCTACCAGTCTTTAAAATGTTCAATGCTGAAGGTGGAGGTGAATTATTTCCACCTTGGCCTGGCTTGAGTCATTAAAGGAGTAAAAATAAATCACTAAGGTTTGCTTTTAGATTCATTTGATATATACATCATTTTTTATGTGGAATACATCATTCTAGATCCTAAGAGAATTGAAATGGGCCAAGTTAAGAGCTCATTAGAATAAAGATTATAGATGAAGATAAGAAAATATCATTGAGTTTTGAGTAAATATTTGAATGCTTATGTTCTGGAAGGTATTATGCTAGATAAATTCGTTGAATGGGTCTGGTCCAGAAAACCCATTGACTTGTCTTGGAGATTAAAAAAATAGAAAAATAAGGCACATGGTTCTTTTAAAATTAAATGAAGACATTACTCCTAGTTCTAGAGAGTCCCAATGTCACATGCTCATTGACCTAGTTTGAAGCCAGCAGACTGATAAAAGGGCACCTAGGGCTTACCCTTGAATTAATTAATTTACAATTCTGTTTTTATTATAAATGAATGACTTAAGATGAGAATTGAGATAAAATAACTAGTTTAACAACATTTGCATATTGGCCTGGCTTAGAGTCAGAAAGCACCTTGAGCAATAGATTTTTTTCTAGATTTTCCATATTTTGTAAAAATTTATTGACTCTGAATAAAGTACTGTTCTCAAATGGTGCGATAAGAAATGTAAAGGTCCTTGACCAAAATGTAATTTAATCTCATTAGTTTTTGGTGGAAACATAAGAATAAATTTAATAAGAGAATGCAGTTCTTTCATAAGTTGAAAAAACTTTTTTTTTTTGAAAAAACTTTATTGAGCAGCTGTGACATTAAGACACTAAGAATAAATGATCACCTTCTCTTTGGCATGTTTTGTAGAGTGGGAATAAGAGAGGACTTTCTATTCATACAAACATCAAAGAAGGTGATGTTAAATTGGAATGGATCTGGTATGAAAGGCACTTAGTTTATTTTGGAGATTCAGTAAAACAAAACAAAACAAAACCAAAAAAATGGGATGAAATTCTTCCTTAAATGGAAGTGTCTCTTTCAAGGCATTCTCTTAATTCCTAGACAGAAAACAAAAAAGATCATGACTGAAAGAAAGTTGATTTTTTTTATTAGCTTAGAGACTAGAATATAAGAGGTTACTGTTCATTTCTTCATTTATGCATTCTACAGGGTTGAGTGCCTGTTATGTATAAGGTGTTTTGCTATATTCCCAGTTTGCCCCAGAGACAAGAAAAAAACGAATGCTTTCCTAGAGAACATTTAAACTTTCCTTTTGGTTTGTTTTGTGGTAGGGACATGGCTCAGTGCTTAGTACCTTAATAATGTTGTGGTTTTTAATTCCTTTTCCATGTTTCTTCTAGTACTCTGGCCACTACAATAAGCAGGGTTTTCAATTGAGCTAGCTTTTTAAGTATCAGGAACTTTCGTTATAGTAGACACTTTATTTTTACCGACCCATCCCCCAGGAAAAATGGCTGTTTTTGTATTAAATGTTGCCATTAAAATGGCTTTTTTTGTATTAAATATTAAAGCCACTGCTGGGCAGGAGGAGGGATGACAACTAATTCCCAATCCCCAGTCTCACTGGTAACAGCCTTGAGAAAGCACTCATACTCAGGCCACAATTGGTTTTGAAATGCATTTACCAGTTTTATCTGCTTTTAATTCTTTACATTTTACATTCTGACAAATAAACACTGCCTAAATAGATCTCTTTGAAGAACGATCCTCAGATGGTACATAACATAATGGGAGAGACATGATTTCTCTTTTGCAACAGCTTTGCAACTTAACCTTTAGAAATCTCACCATCAAAACATGTTTCAGGAAAGGATTTCTTAGAGTGGAATTATGTCAGTGAATAAAAATAGCTTAACAATTTTACCATGATTAATTTTTAAGAATAGAAATTGGAAATAATTGGCAAAAATTTGAGGTAAACAACAACAAAAAATTCTCAATCTAGGCCTAACTGGGTTTTGACCTTTTCTATTTTTAAATCACTCACAGAGGGTGGGATTAGGAGGAAGAGTGAAAGAGAAGGTCAAACCAGTCTCTAAGGGCAGCCTGCTTGTGCTTTGGATTGGTTTTAAGAGCATTACTACTTCCAAGTTTAACTAGGGGATTGCCTTTTTTCAGTTTAATGCAATTCCAATAACTGGTCATTGTTGAGATGAAGACACAGTACTTTCTCCCCACTCATTTCTATAAGTTTTTGAGAAACATTTTTGGGCTAAATGATTATCAACTAAATACTAATGTTTGGCTTTTAATATGTGGTATTAGCTGGATTCTGTAACACTTGTATTTTCAGGTTGGGATTGGGGAATGCTTTATTGGAAATTGGAAAGGAGAAAGTAACTAAAAGCCTTCCTTTCACAGTTTCTGGCATCCTAAGACTACCCCTACTGATAAGGATAAGAACATGCTGTCATCTGATTTTTATGGCATAAATGAAATTGAACAAAACGGTTTTTTAAAGGAAATTGCTTCGTCTTTACCTTTGTACCTAAAAGGGAATATATGCCAAATACTTCGATAAGTGGGAAGATATACTTGGACTTATGAACTGATGTGAAATGCAGAACCTTTGAGCTTTAAGTGTTTTGAAGATTGAAAAATCTTGCTCAGCATCAGTGACCACAAAAACAATCTAAAGCCATCTACATGTCACAACTGAAACAAATTGCGGAATGTGTTTTCTAATGTCAAATAAAATGTACTGTTTTGAAAATTTTGTATTTTGATGTGACAAGTTCTACCTCAGTATTCCTAGATACTCTAGTAATCTCATTTTTTTTTCTACCTTAATCACCCAACTTGGATAAATGGTTTGAGGTCTCATTTGTTTATTACTTCAGTTGCTTTGGCCAGGGATACTGAGATGTACAACCTAATAGAAAGATGTGAGAAGCAAAAAACTATTTAGGTACCAGGGTGATACAGGAGTAAGGCATAACAAGACTTTTTCTAAGGATGTGGAAAGTAGGATGTATTCAGGAAGGAAATCACTATAATTAATGAATCCTGACTCAGTCAATGGATTTTTGGTGTTCGTAGAACTCTGAATGATTAAATACTGAATTGTTAGATTGGTGACTTCACAGGCATATGACTCCTTGCAGTGCTTACAGGCAGGAGTTTCTATTCCTCTTTTGGCAAATATACTGACAAATACTGTCTTTGAAGAAAGTCTTAAGTCCTTATGGGCCAAGTGAGTTCAGCACATGTGCGTGGAGAACTCATTATAACCTTGTAATACATGAGTAGGGTGTCAGGTGATAAAATTGACGCATGTCATGGTGTGTTGCTTCTGAAAGAGAATGGACCTCGGTAATCCTTGCTGATTTATTTTCATTTCCCTACAGGGCTATTTCTGTTGGACAGGGATAAGTTGGTGGGGGAAAAGTGGAGAGGTTAGGAAAGAGTTCCTCAAAAAATAAAAAAAAAGGAAAGAGTT
The DNA here is from genome assembly GCF_905146905.1 of Nyctereutes procyonoides. Lineage (NCBI taxonomy): Eukaryota > Metazoa > Chordata > Mammalia > Carnivora > Canidae > Nyctereutes > Nyctereutes procyonoides. The sequence continues at coordinate 56,211,396 of NW_026575125.1, read as the reverse complement.
CCTCCTGAGGTTATTCTTGGGTGTCTAATGAGGCTTTGACTTCGTTGACAGCTCTGATTCCCTCATAGGCTGACTTAACCAGTCTTCTTGTCATTTGCTCTGCTTACTCCTGGATTTGTGGTACCATCAGTGTTCAAAATTCTAAATTTCCTCTCCTCATATGGAGAGGAAATGAAAAGCACCATATATTCTGCTTAATGAGAAGTTGGATACGGCAATTTTAAAGGGTCAGCAGAAATACTTAGAAAATGTTAAGGCATATGGTAGTATTTTCCAGCTTTTGTATTTTCTGTGGGAAAAGGATGAAGTGATTTATGTGTGTGCCTGGTCGTGTTTTGTTCCAGGCCAAAGCCACACCCAGATTAATTTGTCCCTCCTGTCAGGTTGCTATTTTACTCTTGGTTGGAGAAGTTTTCCTCAGTGTTTTCTTTGGAAAAGGTAATGTTACTGGGACTAGTAGACATAGGCAACCTTCTACCATTTCGGTTTAAAAGTTGTATAATTAACGTTGGGTCTAAAATTGAGCCAGCCATTCTGTTCACAATGAGTAAGGCATAAAAACTGCTAGTTGTAGGAGCAACTTTTATTTATTTTTTAAAAATTCAATTAGCCAACATCATTAGTTTCAGATGTAATTGTTTTTAAAGATTGTATTCATTTATTCATGAGAGACACAGAGAGGCAGAAACCTAGGCAGAGGGGAAAGCAGGATCCCTACAGGGAGCCCATTGTGAGACTTGATCCCAGGACTCCAGGATCATGACCTGAGCCAAAGGCAGATGCTCAACCACTGAGCCACCAAAGTGTCCCAGTTTCAGAAATAGTTTTCAATAATTCATCAGTTGCATGTAACATTCAGTGCTCATCACATCATGTGCCCTCCTTTTTTTTTAATTTTATAAATTAATTTTTATTGGTGTTCAATTTGCCAACATACAGAATAACACCCAGTGCTCATCCCGTCAAGTGTCCCCCTCAGTGCCTGTCACTCATTCACCCCCACCCCCCGCCCTCCTCCCCCTCCACCACCCCTAGTTCATTTCCCAGAGTTAGAAGTCTTTATGTTCTGTCTCCCTTTCTGATATTTCTCACACATTTCTTCTCCCTTCCCTTATATTCCCTTTCACTATTATTCATATTCCCCAAATGAATGAGAACATACACTGTTTGTCCTTCTCCGGTTACTGTGGCCAAGTTCAAAAAGGGTGTTGCCTGAGTTCTTCTCTGGGATTTTGATGGAATCTTGTCTCACATTTAGATCTTTCATCTATTTTGAGTTTATCTTTGTGTATGGTGCAAGAGAGTGGTCCAGTTTCATTCTTCTGCATGTGGATGTCCAATTTTCCCAGCACCATTTATTGAAGAGACTGTCTTTCTTCCAGTGGATCGTCTTTCCTCCTTTATCGTATATTAGTTGACCATAAAGTTCAGGGTCCACTTCTGGGTTCTCTATTCTGTTCCATTGATCTATATGTCTGTTTTTGTGCCAGTACCACACTGTCTTGATGACCACAGCTTTGTAGTACAACGTGAAATCTGGCATTGTGATGCCCCCAGATATGGTTTTCTTTTTTAAAATTCCCCTGGCTGTTCGGGGTCTTTTCTGATTCCACACAAATCTTAAAATAATTTGTTCTAACTCTCTGAAGAAAGTCCATGGTATTTTGATAGGGATTGCATTATACGTGTAAATTGCCCTGGGTAACATTGACATTTTCACAATATTAATTCTGCCAATCCATGAGCATGGAATATTTTTCCATCTCTTCGTGTCTTCCTCAATTTCTTTCAGAAGTGTTCTATAGTTTTTAGGGTATATTTTGAGAACCATTTGAATGGTAAATGGTTCTCCAACCTTTTATTTTCAGGTTGTAGGTGTCCTTCTGTCTAAAATGAGTCTCTTGTAGACAGAAAATAGATGGGTCCTGCTTTTTTATCCAGTCTGAAACCCTGCGCCTTTTGATGGGGTCATTAAGCCCATTCACGTTCAGAGTTACTATTGACAGATATGAGTTTAGTGACATCATGATATCTATTTAGTCCTTGTTTTTGTGGAATGTTCCACTGAACTTCTTAAAGGGGAATTTTAAGAGTCCCCCTTAAAATTTCTTGCAGAGCTGGTTTGGAGGTCACATATTCTTTCAGTTCCTGCCTGTCTTGGAAGCTCTTTATCTCTCCTTCCATTTTGAATGAGAGCCTTGCTGGATAAAGTATTCTTGGTTGCATGTTCTTCTCATGTAGGACCCTGAATATATCCTGCCAGCCCTTTCTGGCCTGCCAGGTCTCTGGAGAGGTCTGCTGTTACCCTAATATTCCTCCCCATGAAAGTCAGGGACTTCTCGTCTCTTGCTGCTTTAAGGATCTTCTCTTTATCTTTGGAATTTGCAAGCTTCACTATTAAATGTCGAGGTGTTGAACGGTTTTTATTGATTTTAGGGGGGGATCTCTCTATTTCCTGGATCTGAATGCCTGTTTCCCTTCCCAGATTGGGAAAGTTTTCAGCTAGGATTTGTTCAAATACATATTCTGGCCCTCTGTCCCTTTCGGCGCCCTCGGGAACCCCAATTAAACGTAGGTTTTTCTTCCTTAGACTGTCATTTATTTGCCTTAATCTGTCTTCATGGTCCCTTAATTGATTGTCTCTTTTTTCCTCAGTTTCCCTCTTTGCCATTAACTTGTCTTCTATGTCACTCACTCGTTCTTCCACCTCGTTGACCCTCGTCGTTAGGACTTCTAGTTTGGATTGCATCTCATTCAATTGATTTTTAATTTCTGCCTGATTGGATCTAAATTCTGCAGTCATGAAGTCTCGTGAGTCCTTAATGCTTTTTTCTAGAGCCACCAGTAGCTGTAGAATAGTGCTTCTGAATTGGCTTTCTGACATTGAAGTGTAATCCAGATTTTGTAACTCTGTGGGAGAGAGGGCTGTTTGTGATTCTTTCTTTTGAGGTGAGGTTTTCCTTCTAGTCATTTTGCTCAGTGCAGAGTGGCCAAAAACAAGTTGTATTGGAACACGGGGGAGTATCACTGGTCCGTCTAGCTGGTCTTCTGGGGGAGGGGCCTGCTGTGCTGATTCTCAGGTGTTAGCACTTGGGGGAGCTGCTCTGCCCCTGCCTGCTGCCGGGCTCAGCGGGGGTTGTTTACCCCGTGGGGCCCCAGGAGGAACAGCCGCAGTTGCTATGGCAACTCTGGAAGCCTGGATTCAGCCTCCGCAGGAACTACGGGGCTCGGGGCTCTCGGTTCTCCGTCTGCAGGGCCTGGAGGCTCCGGGGCGGGGCCGCTGATCTGCTCAGCTCGGGGCAGGAGCGTCCTCGCTGTCCTGGGCCCTCCCGGCCTCTGCCTGTCCCGGGGGAGGCCGGATCCTGGGCTGTGTCCCGGCGCCCTGTGCTCCGGGGCCTGCGCTGTTGGATTTGCGCTCCCGCCCCGCAGCTCCCTCCCTGGAGCCGCTCCCGAGCCCCTCCGGAGCTGCGCGGGTGCGCTGCAGCCCTTAGGGAGCTCGGCGCACTCTCCTGCACTCGCAGGTGTCTGTTAGTGTCCCAGGGAGCCCGAGGGCATCCCCGCCCTCCTGGGTCCTGCTCCAACTCCCTGCGGGCCCCTTTCCGCCCGCCGGGGAAGGTTGGTGCAGCTCCTGCTTCTCCGGGACGGGGCTCTTCTGTCCTGGGGACACTCACCTCGGCCTCAGCCCGGCTCCTCGCGGGGCCCCTCCCCCTCGGAGGCCTTTTGTTTCTTTTTTTTTTTTTTTTTTTTCTTTTCCTTAAATTTTTATTTATTTATGATAGTCACAGAGAGAGAGAGAGGCAGAGACACAGGCAGAGGGAGAAGCAGGCTCCATGCACCGGGAGCCCGACGCGGGATCCGATCCCGGATCTCCAGGATCGCGCCCTGGGCCAAAGGCAGGCGCCAAACCGCTGCGCCACCCAGGGATCCCGCCTTTTGTTTCTTTATTTCTTTTTCCCCCGTCTTCCTACCTTGATAGAAGCGCGAACTCTTCTCACTGTAGCATTCCAGCTGGTCTCTCTTTACATCTCAGGCCGAATTCGTAGATTTTCAGGATGATTTGAAGGTTATCTAGGTAATTTGCTGGGGACAGGCGATTTGGGGACTCTGCTCTTCCGCCATCTTGCCCCTCCTCCCTCATGTGCCCTCCTTAATGCCCATCCCCTATTTACCCCAACCCCCCACCTCCCCTCCAGCAACCCTCAGTTTGTTTCCTATAAAGCGACTTATGATGCTTCCCTGTTTTTATTTTATTTTTCTTTCCCTTCTCCTATGTTCATCTGTTTTGTTTCTTAAGTTCCAAATATGAGTGAAATACAGTATTTTTCCCTGACTTATTTCACTTAGTATTATACCCTTTAATTCCATCCACATCCTAGCAAATGACAAGATTTCTTTCCTTCTTGTTTTTTTTTTTTTTTTTTGATAACTGTTGGCTATTGTGGACATTGCTGCTATAAGTATTAAATACCTAGTGCAAATGCTGGGTCATTGATTAGTTCTATTTTTAACTTTGAGGAAATTCATTCTGTGTTTCAGAGTGGCTGCACCAGTTTGCATTCCCACCGATAGTGTAAGAGTGATAGATCCCCTTTCTTGGAGTCTTCACCAATAGCTGTTGTTTCCTGAGTTGGTTTTCTTTTTTTAAGATTATATTTATTCATGAAAGACCCAAAGGCAGAGACAAATCAGAGGGAGAAGCAGGCTCCCTCCAGAGATAGCCTGATGCAGGACTTGATCCCGGGATCCCACCCTGAATCAGAGGCAGATGCTCAACCACTGAGCCACCCAGGCGTCCTTGTTTCTTGAGTTTTTTTAATTTTCGCCTTGCTGACCAGTGTGAGGTGGTATCTTGTGATTTTTTTTTTTTGTATCTCCCTGATGAGGAGTGATGTTGAACATTTATGTGTCTGTTGGCCGATTCTGTGTCTTTGGAGACATGAAATTCTGCCCATTTCTTGACTGGATTTTTTTTTCTTGGGGGGGGGGGTTGTTGAGTTCTTTATAGATTTTGGATACTAGCCTTTTATCTGATAAGACATTTCCAAATATCTTCTCCCATTTTGTAGATTGCCTTTAGTGATAAAGGTAATTTTTAAGGTGTTTTTATTGCCATTATTTCCTGGGTTTGCCACAGTCTTTCTCCTGGTACAAGCATTCATAATGGTTATGTGCCATTTAGCCACTCTGATTTCTTTTCCATGTGTTCTCTGGATCAAAATCATAACGTCTCTAGAGTGCTAGAGTGTTGGAAGTTTTCATCACTTGAACGCATAAGGAAAGATCAAAGGAATAGGAGAATATAGAGTAGGGTAGCAAGTTGGATTTGAACAGACTTGGAAATAGCTAACTACTTAATTAGAACCTATCATTTCTATGGGGGAACTTAGTGGTGAGGATGCAGAATTCGCAGGTAGAATGAGAAAACTTCCTCTGGAAGAAAAATAGATGGAAGAGGAAGTTAAAGGTAGGATGGATTTTGAGGATTTTGAGACTTTTACAATCTATGAGAAGCAATTAGATCTGTCTTCCCAAACCTAGAATACATCTGTTTCTTTTTCCGAATTTTAAAATTTTATTAATTTTTAAAAAAGATTTTATTTATTTATTAATGATAGACACACACACAGAGAGGCAGAGACAGACATAGAGAGAAGCAGGCTCCATGCAGGGAGCCCGACGTGGGACCTGATCCCGGAACTCCAGGATCATGCCCTGGGCCTAAGGCAGACGCTCAACCACTGAGCCACCCAGGCGTCCCCCCACTTTTCAGACTTTTTTAAAACAGTCAATGATTCTGAAAATGTCTCTGGAATGCCATCTACGTTTTGAGAAAAGAGGAAGAGTTGTGGATTCCATCTATGATGAACTGTTGTGCCCTCCCATTCACATGGTACACTGGGCAGTTAAGAAACTGCTCTTTTATGACTCTGCAGATAGTTTCATCTGTGTAATGTGGTGGTTTTATTCCTTCACTCCAATTGAATTCCATTGTATTTTGTGCAGGATGGTGTTAGCCATGTAATTCTCAGAGTAACTGGAATTGTGTATATAAATGCACATAATAAAGATGAGGCACCTGAAGTATAGAGAACATGATTTGCTTAATGTCACGATACAAACATAGCTGAGGTGAACTCAGGTCTAAGATCACCTGATATCTAGATTAATGATTTTCTCACTACATATTCCATATAGCCTCTTTTATGAGAAGGGAAACATTTTTATAAGAAGAGTTTGGGTTATGAATAGCTTATACTTGGGACTAGCTCTCCCTAATTATTATTATTATTATTTTTTATTTTATGATAGTCACAGAGAGAGAGAGCGAGGCAGAGACATAGGCAGAGGGAGAAGCAGGCTCCATGCACCGGGAGCCCGATGTGGGATTCGATCCCGGGTCCCCAGGATCGCACCCTGGGCCAAAGGCAGGCGCCAAACTGCTGCGCCACCCAGGGATCCCGCTCTCCCTAATTATTAATGAACTAATCCTTACAGAGTACTTCATGTCATTATGTTTATGGAGACGTACAGAGCACCCAAAGTCAGGATTATAGTAATTGTACAGCATTCTTGGAATCATTGCCTGAATTTATATTTTGCTTTTGCACATTTATCTGATTAGGCTGATTAACCAGATACCAGTGCCATTTAGTTGCCTTTATAACCCTTGCCTGTATTCTGATCCTTTCTCACCTTAGTGTTTACAGTTTTACCTTGCAAAATTCTACCTGTCCATTTCCTAATATCCCTGGAATACCACAATCTCACTTTTATAGAGCTAGCTTTGCAAATAGGTAGAGCTATATAGTGCCTATGTGGTGTGACTTCCAAGGTACAAGAAGGCCTTTTTCTCAAGTCTGTATTTCTTCTTCTTGGTAGCTGATGTCTGAAATCCTGTTATTTAGAGTTGAGTCTTTGATTCTTTAATATGTGACAAAACATGGACTATGTTCATTTCACTTTTGTACCTGCACAAATCTAACAACCATGCCTGGCCCATAGGTAATGCTCAATGAATATTTGTTGAATTTGACCTTAACTTCAGAACATCCTTGGAGAGAAAGCATGACTTTCATTTCACACATAAGGCAAAATCAAATACAGTTTCTTTCTCCCAACCCATGGCAGATACTATTAAACAATTTTGGCACTTCTTCTTGCTAAGCTTAGTCCCTAGAGACTGGTGGTTGCCCCCTCCCCCATACAGTCTTCCCTTCTTGCTTGACATTTGGCTGTCCAGCTAGACTACAATTCCCAACCTCCATTGCACTTACATGATCTACAGATGATTGTTATAACCACTGAAGTGAGTGGAAGTGATGTGTGCCATATTTGGGCCTGGGTCTTAAGATTTAGTGTATTATTGCCTCTCCATTCTCTCATCTCTTCCCATTCCCTGCAACTTAGACATAATAGATATCTACCTTCAACCATACAAATGGCAGTCATTCCCTATGAGATGGAAGTACAATTACTTTTAAGAAAGCAAGTCCCTGAATGACTAAGAAATAGAGTTATCCCTCTGACCTGAATTTTCTACATTGGGAGTGTCATGTAAGAAAGAGAATGTGTTTAAGCCATTGAATTGTTGATATTCATCCTTACTTTAGTGCATTCTTCCCATAACTCAAAACAACTAGATGCAACCCCACAATCCTTTACAAAGCATTTCAGGTAACTACTATCAATAATTTAGAGTTGGCATGCAAGATAAAATTTATTTAACATCCTAGCACTAAGGATAAATTTTTAAGAGCAAATCATATTTGTAAAGAGAATGGTGAAGAAGCTGGAGAATAGAAGGCATTCAATCTCTGAGGATAGGAAAAGGTATTAAGAGAAATAGGGACAATACAGACCAATCTTACTTTTATAATCTTCTTTTAGGCTTTCTCTGTGGTTCATAATATAAGTCAGAAAGATGAGAAATAAGGCCTTTAGTTGCAGACAAGTGGCCAGAAGGAAAAGACAATGTCTTACCTGAAATAGATCCCTTTGATGGCAATGCTAAGGAGAAAACAGCAAATGAAAAAAAAAAAAAAACCTCAAACTAAAAAAGTATCGTATAGCCCAACTCAGAAAGAAAGAATAGATATGTCTTGCAAGAAAGTCCAAGTGAGTTCTAATATTTTGCCTTATTAGTTTTTAGACAGGTTTAGAAAATGATAATTGGCATTAGTTCATCCAGTCCAGTATTAGATCTATATAACCTGTGGAAACAAGATAATGGGCTTAAAATGAGTGGATTATACTGTTTATTTTTAGTCCCTTTGTGTTTGATTTTCACAAAGAGACTAGATATTATCCAGGGTGATGATATTATCCAGGGTGACAATAATTTGGGGATCACTTTGTTCTGTGGTAGAGTTTAGCTAGAAAATAGTTGAAGCCACATCATTGTGTGTGTACCCTGTATCTATGAAAATGGAAAGTAGGAAGTAGTAAACATTCTCAGGGCCAGGGGATCCACTGTGAAATGTGGATAAAAATGAATGTAAGTTTTCTACTTTATGTCCACAGATCATTTCACTATTGGCAGTGATAATTTAATACTAAAAGCAGTAATCACTGGCACAGATAATCTTGGGAAATAAAAGTCAACATAGGGATGTGTTATAATTTAAACAGTTTTAACACCTACTATTTTGAATTGCTGGCAATCAGTCCTTAATGTAGATATAAGCCACTGATTTAAAGCAGTGTTTGGTCATCACAACAAGATTCATAATTTATGTGATGTCTTCATATATCAAATGGGTGGTAGTGTCACCATATCTAAGGTTGGCTATTTCTTCTGTGACTCCATTTACTTTTTCCTTTTTTCTTTCAAAAATTTTTTCACCAGTTTCTAAGGATCTTTTTTTTTTTAAGATTTTATTTATTTATTCGAGAAAGAGAGAGAGAGGCAGAGACACAGGCAGAGGGAGAAGCAGGATACATGCAGGAAGCCCAATGTAGGACTCGATCCCACGACCTCAGGATCTCGCTCGGGGCCAAAGGCAGGTCTAAACCGCCGAGCCACCCAGGGATCCCCTCTAAGGATCTTTATTCACAAATCAGTATAGTATTGATGAGTTTGAATGTCATATGTATGGTAATACAGATTATGAAAAGTATTCACAATAAAACTATTATTTTATATAACTGAATCATCTGATAAGCAGTAACTTAATGGACACAACTGTACCCTCTGAATGAACCAGTTTTATGATTTTTTTCCTAGAAACTTTTGAGTTGAATATAGTTTCTTGCTGCTTCTTTCCATGATTCAAAGCTTAAGATAAAATCCTTAGAAACAAGCAATTACAATGTGATGTCTTTCAGGATCAAGGAGAGATAGGAGTGAGAAAAAGGTCATCTTGTCATTTTTTAAAGGTCCACAATTGCTATGCTTTGCGGGGTATGGGGGAGAGGACTTCACAGTAGAGGAGGAAAGAATCAGTTCCAACAATCATGAACATTTCTAAACTGTCAATATCAAGAGTTAATTTCTAAAACACAAATTTATAAATAGAAGCCATCCAGTTAGCTGTTAACTGAAATGCGTATGCAGTATAGTTAGGGAAATACTGTGCTTGCAAAACCACATACCTTTTATTAGAGATACCTAATTTTAAAATAATACATTTCCTTATTGGATATGCAAGTGAGCAACAGAGGAAATGGTGCATTTGCAATACCAGCTGGTGCTAAGGATTTCAACACTTCCAGAAGATGCAAGCTAGAGAACATTTTTAGGCCCCAGGGGGGTTCTTTTCTCTCAAACAAGATGTCTCCATTTAAGTCACTTGAATTTTGTTTCAATCTTATATTATGAAAATTCTAGTATTGGTTGAGGATAGTCTCCAAATGTTTCTTGAGTCACTCTCTGGACTCTGTTTTTCTATTCTGTTTTCATGAATGATCATTGAATCCATGTATATATCCAGCTCAAGGGTTCGTTCTTGTAGTAGTCTAGTAGAGCTGTGAGTTTCAGTGGTCTGATTATACTTTTTAAAAAACAATAGACTTAAGAGAGTCCAGATGCTGGCTATTTAAGTCGATATTCACAATCTTATGGTGATTGTTAGCAACTATCAGTGCCTGACCCAGAAGGGATATATTGCTCTCAGCTCGCAGGAAGTGATGGCATAGGGAATCTGGGAATAATACACCATAGAAGCAGGTTTGTGCTGGTTTGGCTTTCTATACTGTACCCCAGCTAATTTGAACCTATACTGCATTCTCCTCAGTGTCTCTGAAGCTATCACATTTTTTGATGCTCTCTGAAGAATTTTCTTTTTTAAAAAAGGTTTTATTTATTTGACAAAAAGAGCACAAGCAGAGGAAGTGGCAGGCAGAGGGAGAGGGAGCCACAGGCCTCCTGCTGAGCAGAGAGCCAGACTTGGGGCTCGATCCCAAGACCCTGGGATCATGACTTGAGCTGAAGGCAGATGCTTAACACCCAGGTTCCCATCTCTGAAGAATTTTCTTAAATGAATGTGAATTGTTCCATATCAAAAAGATCAATGTCTTCATCTGGTCATTTATTCATCTGAAAAATATCCCAAACTTTCTGGTGCCAATGAAATTAAGTATAAATGATGTCTAAAAGGTCTGCATCATTGAGACTTGCACACTTCTCCCAAAGCAGAACCAAGTCCTGAATGAGAGATTCCTTTCTCTGCTGGAAGTTTATGGCTTGCAGTTGATATTCAGAGAAAAAAAAAAAAAAAACAACTCAGGCTTTGAGGATTGACATTTCAGTAATTGGGATTTTCTTATTTATTTATTTATTTATTTGATTTCAAGTTGTTTAATTCTAGTTAGTTAACATATGGTAAAATTGGTTTCAGGTGTAGAGTTTAATGATTCATCACTTATATATGACATCCAGTGCTCATCACAAGTGCCCTCCTTGACATCCAGTGCTCATCACAAGTGCCCTCCTTAACACCCAGCACCCATTTAGCCTACATCTGGCTGCCTCCCTACATCAACCCTTAGTTTGGTCTCTATGGTTAAGACTTTCTTATGGTTTGTTTTTCTCTCTTTTTCCCTCCTTCCCCTATGTTCGTCTGTTTTGATTCTTAATTTCCACATGAGTGAAATCATGTGGTCTTCTGGGAAGGAGCTGCTGCTCTGATTGTGGGCCAACTTGCCCTAGTAAAGATGCACCTGCAAGGTGCAGGGGGGCAGGCCTTGGTGGCTCCAGCTTTCACTGAGGGCAACTGTGTTGCTTACTGAAGTCTGTCAGTGCTGTTAGGCATGGGGAAATGGTGAAGCCCTGCTGTCCTGTTCCCAGAGTGGAGAATTCACGCCTGCCACTATTCAGGAAACCCTCACAGAAGAGTGAACAAGCTCCCCTTCTTGTATCCCTGCATCTCTGCCTCTCTCTCTATTCTAGCTTGACTGCCTGCTGGGGTGGCACAGTACTCCTGTGTTTTATCTCAGGCATGCAGGAGTTTCAAAACACCAAGTTTTAGGGATCCTATGTGGCATGGACCTGTTCTGATCCCCTGGGGGGAGGTCTCCTCATGGTGTGATGGTGCTGCTTAGTTCCAGAAAAGCAGTCACACTACCATGCAGAGGCTTGGAGTTTATGATAAAGCACAGTAAAAAGCTGGGACCAAGTTTTGCTGCCCTCAGCAGATATCTCTGTTCCTATGCTAATGACCAGAGCAATACATTAGTGCCTGCCAGCTCTTTTGTCCCCTGACAGGCCCTGCCACCTCTCTCAAGTGCACTCCAAGTAGGAGAACTTTCTCTCTCAGTGCAACCCAGGGGATTCTCAAGCCATCCTCCCAGGCCTCTGCATATCTTCCCCATAGGAGCACTGCTATGCCAGTCTCCTCTTGGCAGTGGCATGGACTTCTACAACCTCAGACTTTGAGCTCTGCTGCTTGTAAAAACGTGATAATCAACTGCTCTAGTTTTTCCAGTTAATGGTTTTGGGGATGTGCTTCTTTTGTTCAATTCCCTGTGGGCTGCCTTCTCTCTGTTTCTAAGATCAAGGATCCCTCCCCTCTGCAGCATCTATGATTCCTTTCTACACAGAATCACATCTCAGCACCTCCTACCTTCCATAGTGTGGCTTCCCCGTTCTGCAATTTGTTCTCTCAGCATTTAGATCAATCTCTTGGGTGTTAAGAATGACTTGATATTTATCTAGCTGTGTTCAAGGGTTGAGACAAGCATAGAGTTCTACTGCTCTGCCATCTTAACTCCTTCCCCCAGTCATTGGGATTTTTAAGATGATTCTCTTGATGGACTTGGCAACAGTTTCATACATCTCTTTGGCAAGTCCGACTTTGCTAGCAATGTCTTTTCTCAGCAGCTGTTCTCTTTTCTTCCTTTTATTTTTTTAAATGGAAATATAATCAACATACAGTATTATTAATTTTGGGTGTACGATATAATGATTCAATAACTCATCAAGGTAAGTGTACTCTTAGTCTCTTTTATATATTTCACCCATCCCCTCACTCACCTCCCCTCTGGCAACCATCAGTTTGTTCTCTGTATTTTAGAGTATGTTGTGGGTTTTTTTTTTCAGTCTGTCTTTATTTGTTTTTTAAGTTCCACTTAATGGATGAAATCATATGGTATTTTCCTTGCTTTCACTGTCTTATTTCACATTATGTTTATACATGAAGCTAGTATAACATGTTAATTATTATTGAATTAAAATATATATATTAAATTTTAAAAATCACTTTTAGTTTCTTTTTTGAACTTTCATCTTTATTGGCTAATTCATTTTCTCATTATACATTTTTGTTAAACGTCATATGGGTTTATCAGTAGGAAACAAAGAGGCAATATAAACAAATGCTTTGTTCCCTGCACATAAGCTGAGTATATGCTCAGTGACCAATCACCAAAAGACTGAAAAAAATGATGTAATGATGTAATTAGTCATTAACCATAATTTACATCTGTTAATTGCATAGTAATGATTTATGTACTCAAGAGCTAACAATAAAGTGTGTACTTTATTCAATTACTGATGTTAGTGTACCATGGTAAATGAAATTTCAATTGTGTTGTTGGGCAACTGGTATTATTTAACTAAAGCATGGTAATGAAATCTATGCATTCCAGAACTGTGCAAAGTAAGGAATACCTGCATTTTTGCTATTTCCTTTGAATATTGATCATTTTAGTATATATGTGGACATATATGTGAAACTGTCTTTTTTAAACAGTCAATTATAAGCTGATATGCTTGTTTTTAAAAATAGACCTTTTGTAAGTATAATTACATCTAGATTTCAATAACGGCCCTATTTATATTATGGTAACTAACATAAACTAGATATCTGTAGAGTGAAGTAAAAAAGGCTATCTTATCCTACTGTTTTAGGCATGCCACGCCCAGTGTCTACAAGGGAGAAGTCTGAGCTTTGTAGATCTAGAATCTCAGTTACACCAAAACAGTCACTGGCTTATAGCTCAGAGACCTACCATCAAGTTGTCCACACTGTAGAATGGGGGAGAGGATAGACTAGGTTCGTCAAGCCTTAACTTGGCACTGCTTAGTACAATAAGCCTTTCAGGTGTATTCAGTAAACCTACAATTAAAACAGTTGGATCAACCCTTTCAAATGAGCAATCAAAGCCCAAGGGGCAGAAAGAGCCCGAATAGTGCATTTTGCAAATATTTATTGAACACTTACTAAATAATAGTAGGTGTTAAGCACTGGTGAATAAAATCTCAACAGACATTGTCCCTGACTAAACTTAAAATCTATTGGAAGAGGCAGAAAATACCAAGAAAATATAAACATATAATTATACATTGTGATAAGAATATTAAAGGGAAAGGGAAATTGGATGCAGTATAAAACAAGGGAAAGGGACATATTTACTTTAGAAAGGGTGGCTAGAGAAGGAATCTGTGAAAAAATCACATTTAAAGCCAAACCTAAGGAGAAAGAAATCTGCCACAAAGGGAATGGGTGGTGCTTCCTATGCAATGTAAGCAAACTATTGTGGCTAGATAGAGATCAACAAACTATGGCTCATTGGCTGAATCTGACTTGCTGCATCTTTTTTTGTTTGGCTGGCATCCAGAGAAGGTTTATATATTTTTTGTTCATTAGAGGAAAAAAATCCTAAAGAAAAAAAATTTCATGTTATATGTAAGTTTTATGAAATTCAAGTAACCAAAAAAATTTTGGAATACAGCCAAGCTATTTTATTTATTGTCAATACTGCTTGATGTTATAACAGCATAGCTGAATAGTTGTAACAAAAATCATATGACCAAAAAGTTTAAAATAATTGCTATCTGGTGTTTTGCAAGAAATGATTGCCAATCATTGGACTAGAAATTAAGAGTAATGTCATGTGAAAAAGTTGAAAGGGTATGACAGAATAAGATCATGAAAGACACTAGAGAAAGAGAGCCAAAGAGAATTAGTTTGTATTTTATTATTTAAAAATTTTTGATGTACAATGGGAAACCACTGAATCTTAGGAAGCAAAGGAATGTCCTGATCCAATTTATATTTTAGGAAGATCATTCTGACATTTGATTTTAAATCATAATGTAGAAGTAGTAAAAGACCATTATTCCCACTATAACTAGAAAAAGAAAAGCCCTAAACAAATAAAATACAAACATCAGAATTTCTAGCTCCGCATAGGTATAGAAAGTTGGAGAAGGTCAAGATCATCAAATAGCCACCATCTTCAAGAGAAGAAGATGGTGGTGGTGGAGGAGGATAACTCTAAGCTTGCCTCATCCCATGAATGCAACTAAATAACTATCAAATCATTTGAGATATCCCAGAAATCAATCTGAAGAGTAGTAGGAAAATTCTACAACTAAATGTAAAGAAGAGGCGACATCAAAGAAAGTACAAATTGTGGAGACTATAGCTTGGGAGAGAAATGGATTGTTGCCTCTGTGATGGAGAGATTAGCCATGGTTGCAGAGAAAGGCCAGAGACAGACTAGCACATAGGGGAGCACAAAAGGAAAATGAATCTCCATAGCAGTGCGCTTGGAATGTGGGAGAGACTAAATTTTATGAGTTCTGGCAACCAGCAGGGCTTAAGCTTGGCATTTTAAAAGTCCGCATACTTGGCTCTGAGAGAGCTGGAAAGACAGGGGGCTGCTCTTAGAGAAAAGGCAGGGCAAATAGCCTGTGACATACAACATGGAAACAGCTATCTAAAGAGCACCTTGGGCACACAATGGGGAGGTTAGTTGCTCATCTTAGAGCATTTCCCAGAGAGGCAACATTCAGAGACCCTTCAAGGAACAAAGGAAGTGGTAGGTTCCATTTTCCTCCCACCCCTCAGCATAAACACAGAGCCACTACAGGAACCAGTGCAGTGCCAACACTTGCTACTTAGCTTGCTTACACCAAGGAGAACCATCCTTCCCAGGCATACTTGTCTCAGTTCTAGTGTGGTGGGCATCCTCTCCCAGAAGACCAACCGAAACCACTGCCAACACCAAGTCTCCTGACCCAGGTCTCATTTCACAAGCAGACCGGAGCATACCTGGATAAAACTCACCACATTCAAGCCAGGGACCAAAAACTGCCCACAACAAGCAAAGAGAGCCTCTACAGAAGACTGGCCTGAAGGACAAAATGGCCAGGATGCAATAGCAGAGCACACACAGCATACAATGGAGAAACCCTCAGCAATGCCAGGTCCTGGGGAAAAGGGGACACTACACTGCAGGGCACTGAAGGACCTCTTCTTCATAAAGCCTGAAGGACAGAAGTAGCTGACTTTCCTTACACACAGAAATAGGCTCAGAGACAGGCAAAATCAGGAGAAATTTGTCCCAAATGAAAGAACAGCAGAAGGCCACAGCCAGAGATCTAAGTGAAACCATTGTAAGTAACATACCTGATGAAGAATTGAAAGTAATGATTATAAGAATACTCATTGAGCTTGAGAAAATAGTGGAGCCCTTAACATGAGGTGGGCACTTGACAGGATGAGCACTGGGTGTTATTCTGTATGTTGACAAATTGAACACCAATAAAAAATAAATTTATTAAAAAAAAAGAAGTAAGGAATAACAGCACAGATAAGGAACTCAATAAAAAAAATGAGAAACACACTTGATGGAGTGTCCAGCAGGCTGGAAGAAGCAGAGCAACAAATTGACCTAGAAGACAGAGTAATGGAAATCCTCAAGCTAAACAAAAGAGAAAAAAGAATTATTCAGGAACTCAATGAAACCATCATATGTAATAATATTTGTATTATAGGAGTCCCAGAAGAAAAGAGACAAAAAGGTACAGAGAATTTATTTGATGAAATAAGAGCTGAAAACTTCCCTAATTTGGGGAAGGAAACCAATATCCAGATCCAGGGGGCACAGAGAACCCCCAACAAAATCAACAAAAGCAGATCCACACCAAGACATACTGTAATTAAAATGATTAAGTGGATTGATGAATCACTGAATTCTACGTCTGAAACTTAAAAATACACTATATGTTAATTAGTTGAATTTAAATAAAAATAAATTAAAAAATAAAGTGGTAAAATGTAGTGATAAAGAAAAAATATTAAAAGCAGCAAGACCAAAGAAGACAGTTACATACAAAGAAACCACATAGGGCTATCGGTGGATTTTTCAGCAGAAACATTCCACACCAGAAAGAAGTATCATGATATATTCAAAGTGCTGAATGGGAAACACCTGCAGCCAAGAATGCTGTATGCAGCAAGGCTATCATTTAGAATAGAAGGAAAGATAAAGTTTTAGAGACAAAAACTAAAGAAGTTTGTGACCACTAAACCAGCCCTGCAGGAAATAAAAGGGACTTGTTGAGTAGGAAGGAAAGACCAAACACAGTATCAAGGTAGGAAACACAGAAGCAGTAAAAAATATTGAATATTTCTGCAAAAAAGTCAGTGAAGGAACTCACAAAATAAGAGAATGTAAAATATGACACCATATATCTAAAACATGGGGAGAACAGTAAATAATGGGTTGAAATGTAAAAGATTATCAACTTAATACAGACTGCCATATGTAGATGATGTTATATACAAACCTAATGATAACCACAAATCAAAAACCACTAATAAATATGCAAAGTATAAAGTGAAAAAATCCAAATATATCACTAAAGAAATGCAGAAAACCCAGAAAGAGGGAAAGATAATAAATGAAAAAGTAATTAACTGGCAACAAATATATATCTATCAATAGTTACTTTGGATGTAAATGAACTAAATGTAATAATCAAAAGATATATGGTGATAGAATGCATAAAAAACAAGACCAATCTATATGCTACCTACAAGAGACTCATTTCAGACCTAAAGACATCTACATATTGAAAGTGAGGGGGTGGAATAACATTTATCATACAAATGGATGTCAAAAGAAAACCATAGTAGAAATATTTAAGTCAGACAAGCTAGACTTAAAAAAAAAGCTCACAAGAGATAAGGAAGGGCATTATATAATCATAAAGGGGACAATCAAACAAAAGTTATAATAACTGTAAATATTTATGCACCCAGCATGGAGCACTCAAATACATAAAACAGTTAATAACAAACATAAAGGAACTAATCAATAATAATATAATAATAGTTGGAGACATTAATACCCCACTTATATCAATGGATCAATGGACAGATTATCTAAACAAAATCAATTATGAAGCAGTGGCTCATTTCAACAGATGCAGAAAAAGTATTGACAAAGTACAAAATCCACTCATGATTAAAAAAAAAACCTTCAACAAAACGGGCTTAGAGGAAACATTCATCATAATAAAGGCCATATATGAGAAATCCACACTGAACATTATATTGAATGGGGAAAAACTGAGAGATTTTCCCCTAAGGTCAGGAACTAGACAAGATGTCCACTGTCACCAGTTTTATCCAATATAGTACTGTAAAAACTAGCCACAGCAATCAGATAACAAAAATAAATAAAATGCATGCATATTGATAAGGAAGAAGTAAAATTTTCACTATTTGCAGAGGACATGACATTTTATTTTATTTTTTAATTTTTATTTGTTTATGATAGAGAGAGAGAGAGAGAGAGAGAGAGAGAGAGAGAGGCAGAGACACAGGCAGAGGGAGAAGCAGGCTCCATGCACCGGGAGCCCAACTTGGGATTTGATCCTGGGTCTCCAGGATCGCGCCCTGGGCCAAAGGCAGGCGCTAAACCGCTGCGCCACCCAGGGATCCCGACATGAAATTTTATATAGAAAACCTGACTCTCCCCTAAAATTACTAGAACTCATAAATGAATTCAATATAGTTGCAGAATAAAAAAAGTGTATAGAAATCTGCTGCATTTCTATACACCAGTAATGAATCAGCAGAAAAAGAGATTAAGGAAACAATCCCATTTCAACTGCACCAAAAATAATAAGATACCTAGGAATACACCTAACCAAAGGGGTGAAAAAATTGTACTCTGGAAAGTATAAAACCGAGATGGAAGAAATTGAAGATGCCACCAACAAATGGAAAGACATTCAATGCTCATGGATTGGAAGAACAAATATTGTTAAAATGTCTATACTACACAAACAATCTACATATTTAATGCAATCCCTACCAAAATTCCATCAGCATGTTTCATAGCACTAAAACACACAATCCTAAAGTTTCTATGGAACCACAAAAGACCCCAAATTGCCAAAGGAATCTTGAGGAAGAAGAACAAAACTGGAGGTATCACAATTCGAGACTTCAAGTTGTATTACAATGCTGTAATCATCAAGACAGTATGGTACTGGTACAAAAACAGACACATAAGATTAAGAGAACAGAATAGAAAATCCAGTATGAACCCACAACTATATGGTCAGTTTATTTTTGACAAAGCAGGAAAGAATATACAATGTGAAAAAGAAAGTCTCCTCAACAAAAGTTACTGGGAAAACTGGAGAGCAACATGCAAAAGAATGAAACTGGACCACTTATACCATACACAAAAATAAATTCAACATGGATGAAAGACCTAAATGTGAGACCTGAAAACATAAAAGTCCTAGAAGAGAGCACAGGTAGGTTCCTGTCTGACATCAGCCATAGGAACATTTTTCTAGATATGTATCCCGAGGCAATGGAAACAAAAGGAAAAAAAAACTATTGGACTTCATCAAAATAAAAAGCTGCTTCACAGTGAAGGAAACTATCAATAAAGCTAAAAGGCAACCCTATGGAATGGGAGATGGTATTTGCAAATGACATGTTCAGTAAAAAATTAATATCCAAATATATAAAGAACTGATACATCTCACCACCTAATACCAAAATAATCTAATTAAAGTTGAGAAGACATGAACAGACATTTCTCCAATGAAGACATACAGATGGCCAACAGACACATGAAAAGATGCCCATCATTACTCATCATCATGGAAGTGGAAATCAAACCTACAGTGAGATATTACCTCACATCAGAATGGCTAAGATCAACAACAGGAGAAACAACAGTTGTTGGCAATGATGTGAAGAAAAAGGAACCCTCTTGCCACTTGTTGGTGGTAATGCAAGCTGGTGCTGCCACTCTGGAAAAGACTATGGAGTTTCCTCAAAATGTTAAAAAATGGAACCACCCTCCGATCTAGCAGTCACACTACTGGGTATTTATGAAGGAATTGTAAAACATGAATCATTTACAATAGTCAAGGTATAGAAGCAGCCCTAGTTTCCATCAACTAATGAATGGATAAAGAAGATGTGGCATATATATACAATGGAATATTATTAGGCCATAAAAAGAATGAAATTTTGCCATTTGTAATGACAAGGATGGAGATAAAGAATATAATGCTAAGCAAAATAAGTCAGTCTGAGAATGACAAATATCATATGACTTTACTCATGTGGAATTTAAGAAACAAAATAATAAATGCAGAAAAAAAGAGAGAGGCAAACCAAGAAACAGATTCTTTTTTTTTGTAAATTTCTTTTTATTGGTGTTCAATTTGCCAACATATAGAATAACACCCAGTGCTCATCCCATCAAGTTCCCCCCTCATTGCCCATCACCCAGTCACCCCCACCCCCTGCCCACCTCCCCTTCCCCCACCCCGAGTTAATTTCACAGAATTAGGAGTCTCTCATGTTCTGTCTCCCTTTCTGATATTTCCCACTCATTTTTCTCCTTTCCCCTTTATTCCCTGTCACTATTTTTTATATTCCCCAAATGAATGAGAACATATAATGTTTGTCCTTCTCCGACTGACTTATTTCACTCAGCATAATATCCTCCAGTTTCATCCACGTCGAAGCAAATGGTGGGTATTTGTCATTTCTAATGGCTGAGTAATATTCCATTGTATACATAAACCACATCTTCTTTATCCATTCATATTTCGATGGACATCGAGGCTCCTTCCACAGTTTGGCTATTGTGGACATTGCTGCTATAAACATCGGGGTGCAGGCGTCCCGGCGAAGAAACAGATTCTTGACAATAGAGAACAAACTGATTGTTACCAAAGGGGAGGTGAGTGAAGGATGGTTTAAATATATGATGAAGATTAAGGAGCACACTTGTGATGAACACTGTGTGATGTATGGAAGTGTTGAATCACTATATTGTATGTCTGAAAATAATATAACATTGTATGTTAACTAACTGGAATTTAAATAAAAGCTTTAAGGAAAGAAAAATAATTATAACTGATAAATTCCCAAAATTAATGATAGGCACCAATCCACAGATCAAGGAATCTTAGCTGACAATAGCACAAAACTTCTACACCTTAGGATATCATATTCAAAGTGGAAAAATTAAAGAGGAAGAAAAGTATTGAAAAATTTAGAGGAACAAACTCCTTAGTTATGGAACACCAAGGAATAGATTACATTGCAGTTCTCTTCAGAAACCATGCAAACAAGAGGAAAGTTCAGTACGATATTTTAAGGCATTGAAATAAAAAAAATTTAAAATTATATATCCAACAAAAGCAACTTTCATAGGTAAAGGAGAAAGAATAACTTTCTCAGACAAATGAAAATGGGAGGATGTTGTTGCCAGTAGACCTGTGTTTTAAGAAATGGTAAAAATTCTTAATAAAAAGGAAATTTTCATAAGTCAGAAACAGAACCAGATAGAGAAAGAAACAGCATTACAGAAAGAATAAATGAAAGTAAAATAAATAAGTTAGCTAGAGAAAGTAGAAAAAATGTGAATGATAAAAAATCAAAACGAAATAACAAGGACAATGAACACAAAACAGTAAGAGATATGATATATATTTCAACATATGAATAACAATTTTAAATAGCAATGGTATAAATAATTAGTTAACAGAAACTGTCATAATGGGGAAAAAATCCTGAAGAACCAAATATATGTTGTTGACAAGAAAACAACTTAAATAAAGACACAGGTTAAATGCAAAAAGGATAAAGGAAAATATGCTATGCTAACACTAATGAAAACGTAACTGGAGTAGCTATGTTAATTTGAGGTAAAGCAGTCTTCAGAGCAAGAATAATTATCAAAGATTATGAGGGGCATTAGGATAAAGGGGATCAATTCTCCAAGAAACCGTAAAAGTTCTTAATGTGTACACATCTAAGAACAGAGCACCAAAATATTTGAGGCAAATCTGATGAAACTGCATGTTGAAGGAGACAAATCCACTATTACAGTTGGAGATATCAGCACTCCACACTTATTAATGAACTGAACTAGCAGGTAGAAAAATTAATAAGAATACAGTTGAACTGAGCAACCTCACCAATCAACTAAATCTAATTTCCATGTATAGACTGTCATCCAACAACAGCAGAATACACATTCTTCTCAAGTTCACACAAAATATTCTGCAAGATATGCTACACTTTGGGCACTAAAATCCACCATAACAAATTTGAAAGAATAGATATAATAAAACACATACTCTAGGATGGTTCAATATTCACAAATCAATCAATGATATTACATCAATAAGAGAAAGGCTAAAAATTTTATGGTCATTTCAATAGATGTAGAAGAAGCATTTGCTAAGTACCACATCCATTCATGATAAAAGCCCTCAACAAAGTAGCCTTATTTTTTTATTTTTTAAAAGATTTTATTTATTTATTCATGAGACATACACACACAGAGACAGACAGAGAGAGAGAGAGAGAGAGACAGAGGCAGAGACATAGGCAGAGAGAGGATCAGGTTCCATGCAGGGAGCCTGATGTGGGACTGGATCCTGGGACTCCAGAATCATGCCCTGGGCCAAAGGCAAGTGCTCAACCACTGAGCCACCCAGGCGTCCCAACAAAGTAGCTTTAAAGGGAACATACTTCAACACTATAAAAGCCATATATGAAAAACCCACAGTGAACATCACATTCAATGGGGAAAAAACGGAGAGTTTTCCCCTACGAATAGGAAAAAGACAAGGATGTCACCAATTTCATTTAA
Source organism: Nyctereutes procyonoides (assembly GCF_905146905.1). Taxonomy (NCBI): domain Eukaryota; kingdom Metazoa; phylum Chordata; class Mammalia; order Carnivora; family Canidae; genus Nyctereutes; species Nyctereutes procyonoides. The sequence goes on along the minus strand of NW_026575125.1, from coordinate 56,189,022 downwards.
AATAGCATTGAAACTCCAGGAAAGATGGCAGAAGAGTAGGGTCCCTAAGTCACTTGGCCCACCAACTTACCTAGATAACTTGCAAATCATCCTGAAAACCTACGAATGTGGCCTGAGATTTAAAGAGAGAACAGCTGGAATGCTACAGTGAGAAGAGTTTGTGCTTCTATCAAGGTAGGAAGACAAAAAAATAAATAAAAAAGCATCCAAGGGGGAGGGGCCTGTGCGAGGAGCTGGGCTAAGGCCTGCGGCGAGTGCCCCCAGGACAGGAGAGCCCAGTACCAGAGAAGCAGAAACTTTACCAACTTTCCCGGACAGAAAGGCGTTGGATGGAAAGGCGCTTGCAGGGAGCTCAGGGAGGATCCATGGAGGGGCAGGGATGCACTCAGGCTCCTAGGGTCACTAACAGAGAACGGCGCCCCAGGGGAGAGTGCATCACACACCCTGAGCAGAGCTCCCTAAAGGGCTGGAGCCTGCCCAGTGGGACCCGGGAGCAGATCAGCCAGCAGCTCCGGCAGCGACTCTGCACAGAGGGGGCTGTGCGGCCCCTAAGCATGATTCCTGCAGTGCATGCCCCGGAGCACAGGGCGCCGGGGGACACAGCATGGATCCGGCGCTCCCCTGGGACAGGTAGAGGCCGAGAGGACACAGGGCAGTAAGAATGCTCCTGCCATGGGGCGGCCCTTAGCATTGCAGATCAGTGCCACCCGCTCCTGGAGGATCCAGGCCCCTGCAGACTGAGAGCTGTGCTGGATACTGCAGGAGCTGACTCTAGGGCTGGAGAGCTGGCCGCCACCACTGTTATAGTTCCTCCTGGTGTCACCTGGTACCTGGGATTGAGCAGGGGCCTCAGAGGATAAACAGCTCCCACTGAGGACTGGCAGGGGACTGGGCACCTCCCCCAGGTGCACACACCTGAGAATCACCACAGCAGGCCCCTTCCCCAGAAGACCAGCTGGAAGGACAGGGGAAGAGCAAGTTGTTGACAAAGCAGCTCTGGAAAGTTCCAGGGGAAGTCGAGGGATTCACAGTATATAGAATCAGAGGATACTCCCCCCTTTTTTTTCCTGTTTATCCCCCACCCCTTTTTTCTCTCTTTTTATCCTTTTTCCAGTACAACTTGTTTTTGGCCACTCTGCACTGAGGAAAATGACTAGAAGGAAAAACTCACCTCAAAAGAAAGAATCAGAAAGTCCTCTCTCCCAGAGTTACAAAATTTGGATTACCACTCAATGTCAGAAAGTCAATTCAGAAGAACTATTATAACGCTACTGGTGGCTCTATAAAAAAGCATAAAGGATTCAAGAGACTTCATGACTGCAGATTTCATATCTAATCAGGCCAAATTAAAAATCAATTAAATGAGATGCAGTCCAAACTGGAGGTCCTAATGAGGAGAGTTAAAGAGGTAGAAGAACGAGTGAGTGACATAGAAGACAAGTTGATGGCAAGGAAGGAAGCTGAGGAAAAAAGAGAAAAGCAATTAAAAGATCATGAGGATAGGTTAAGGGAAATAAATGACAGCCTCAGAAGGAAAAAATCTACATTTAATTGGGGTTGCAGAGGGCGCTGAAAGAGACAGACGACCAGAAAGTGTATTTGAACAGATAATAGCAGAGAACTTCCCTAACTTGGGAAGGGAAACAAGCATTCAGATCCAAGAGATAGAGAGATCCCCCCTAAAATCAATAAAAACCATTCAACACCTCGACATTTAATAGTGAAGCTTGCAAATTCCAAAGATAAAGAGAAGATCCTTAAAGCAGCAAGAAACAAGAGATTCCTAATCTTTATGGGGACAAGTATTAGGTTAACAGCTGACCTCTCCACAGAGACCTGGCAGGCCAAAATGGGCTAGCAGGATATATTCAGGGTCCTAAATGAGAAGAATTTTCAGCCAAGAATACTTTATCCCAAAAGGCTCTCATTCAGAATAGAAGGAGAGATAAAGAGCTTCCAAGATAGGCAGAAACTGAAAGAATATGTGACCAGCAGGCCAGCTCTGCAAGAAATACTAAGGGGGATTCTGTAAAAGAAAGAGGAAGTCCAAGGAAACAATCCACAAAAACAGGGACTGAAGAGGTATCATGATGACACTAAATTCATATCTCTCAATAGTAACTGAACGTGAATGGGCTTAATGACCCCATCAAAAGGCACAGGGTTTTAGACTGAATAAAAAAGGAAGACCCACCTATTTGCTGTCTACAAGAGACTCATTATAGACATAAGGACACCTAGAGCCTGAAAATAAAAGGCTGGAGAACCATGTATCATTCAAATGGTCCTCAAAAGAAAGCAGGGGTAGCCATCTTTTCATCAGATAAATTAAACTTTATCCCAAAGACTGTAAGTAAGAGATGAAGAGGGACACTATATCATACTTAAAGGATCTATCCAATAAGAGAACCTAACAATCATGAATATTTATGCCCCGAATGTGGGAGGTGCCACGTATATCAATTAATAACCAAAGTTAAGACATACTTAGATAATAATACCCGTATTCTTGGTAACTTGAATGTAGCGCTTTCTACAATCGACAGATATTCTAAGCACAACATCTCCAAAGAAACAAGAGCTTTTAGAAAATCCTTTTTTTTTTAATTTATTTATGATAGTCACACAGCGAGAGAGAGAGAGAGAGGCAGAGACACAGGCAGAGGGAGAAGCAGGCTCCATGCACCGGGAGCCCGACGTGGGATTTGATCCCGGGTCTCCAGGATCGCGCCCTGGGCCAAAGGCAGGCGCCAAACCGCTGCGCCACCCAGAGATCCCGAAACAAGAGCTTTAAATGATACACTGTACCAGGGAGATTTCACAGATATTTACAGAACTTTACATCCAAACGCAGCTGAATACACAGTCTTCTGAACTGCACATGGAACTTTCTCCAAAATAGACCACATACTGGGACACAAATCAGGCCTTAACCGATACCAAAAGATTGTGATCATCCCCTGCATATTTTCAGACAATAATGCTTTGAAACTAGAACTCAATCACAAGAAGAATTTTGGAAGGAATTCTAACATGTGGAGGTTAAGGACCATCTTGCTAAAGGATGAAAGGGTCAACCAGGAAATTAGAGAAGAATTAAAAAGATTCATGGAAACTAATGAGAATGAAGATACAACCATTCAAAATCTTTGGGATACAGCAAAAGCACTCCTGAGGGGGAAATACATTGCAATACAAGCATCCATCCAAAAACTGGAAAGAACTCAAATACAAAAGTCTACCTTGCACCTAAAGGAGTTGGAGAAAAAACAGCAAATAGATCCTACACTCAGCAAAAGAAGAGAATAAAGATTTGAGCAGAACTCAATGAAATAGAGACCAGAAGAACTGTAGAACAGATCAAGAAAACCAGGAGTTGGTTCTTTGAAAGAATTAATAAGATAGATAAACCATTAGCCAGCCTTATTAAAAAGAAGAGAGAAAAGAGTCAAGTTAATAAAATAATGATTGAGAAAGGAGAGATCACCACCAATAACAAGGAAATACAAACGATTTTAAAAACTTATTATGAGAGCTATATGCCAATAAATTAGGCAATCTAGAAGAAATGGACGCATTTCTGGAAAACCACAAACCACCAAACCTGGAACAGGAAGAAATAGAAAACCTGAATAGGCCAATAACCAGCAAGGAAATTGAAGCAGTCATCAAAAACCTCCCAAGACACAAAAGTCCAGGGCCAGATGGCCAGGGGAATTCTATCAAATATTTAAAGAAGAAACCATACCTATTCTACTAAAACTGTTCAGAAAGATAGAAAAAGACGGAGTACTTCTAAACTCATTCTATGAGGTGAGCATCACCTTAATTCCAAAACCAGACAAAGACCCCACCAAAAGGAGAATTATTGACCAATATCCCTGATGGAACATGGATGCAAAAATTCTCAACAAGATACAAGCCAATGGGATCCACCAATACATTAAGATTATTCACCATGAACAAGTAGGATTTATCCCCGGGATGTAAGGCTGGTTAAACACTCATAAAGCATTCAATATGATTGATCATATCAGCAAGAGAGAAAACAAGAAACCATATGATCCTTTCAATAGATGCAGAGGAATCATTTGACAAAATACAGCATCCATTCCTGATCAAAACTCTTCAGAGTATAGCGATAGAGGGAACATTCCTCAGCATCTTTTTTTTTATTTTTTTAAATTTTTTTTGAATTTTTATTTATTTATGATAGTCACACAGAGAGAGAAAGAGAGAGGCAGAGACATAGGCAGAGGGAGAAGCAGGCTCCATGCACTGGGAGCCCGACGTGGGATTCGATCCCGGGTCTCCAGGATCATGCCCTGGGCCAAAGGCAGGCGCTAAACCGCTGCACCACCCGGGGATCTCCATTCCTCAGCATCTTAAAAGCCATCTATGAAAAGCCCACAGCAATTATCATTCTCAATGGGGAAGCACTGGGAGCCTTTTCCCTAAGATCAGGAACAAGACAGGGATGTCCACTCTCACCACTGCTATTCAACATAGGAATAGAAGTCCTAGCCTCAGCTATAAGACAAGAAAAAGAAATCAAAGGCATTCAAATTGGCAAAGAAGAAGTCAAGCTCTCCCTCTTTGCAGATGACATGATACTGTATGTAGAAAACCCAAAAGACTCCACCCCTAGATTGCTAGAACTCATACAGCAATTTGGCAGTGTGGCAGGATACAAAATCAATACCCAGAAATCATTGGCATTTCTCTACACTAACAATGAGAATCAAAAAAAAATTAAAAAAAATTAAGGAGTCAATCCCATTTACAATTGGACCCAAAGCATAAGATACCTAGGAATAAACTAACCAAAGAGGTAAAGGATCTATAACCTAAAAACTATAGAACACTTCTGAAAGATATTGAGGAAGACACAAAGAGATGGAAAAATATTCCATGCTCATGGATTGGCAGAATTAATATTGTGAAAATGTCAATGTTACCCAGGGCAATTTACATGTTTAATGCAATCCCTATCAAAATACCATGGACTTTCTTCAGACAGTTGGAACAAATTATTTTAAGATTTGTGTGGAATCAGAAAAGACCCCGAATAGCCAGGGGAATTTTAAAAAAGAAAACCATATCTGGGGGCATCACAATGCCAGATTTCAGGTTGTACTACAAAGCTGTGGTCATCAAGACAGTGTGGTACTGGCACAAAAACAGACACATAGATCAATGGAACAGAATAGAGAACCCAGAGGTGCACCCTGAACTTTATGGTCAACTAATATTTGATAAAGGAGGAAAGACTATCCACTGGAAGAAAGATAGTCTCTTCAATAAATGGTGCTGGGAAAATTGGACATCCACATGCAGAAGAATGAAACTAGACCACTCTCTTGCACCATACACAAAGATAAACTCAAAATGGATGAAAGATCTAAATGTGAGACAAGATTCCATCAAAATCCTAGAGGAGAACACAGGCAACACCCTTTTTGAACTTGGCCACAGTAACTTCTTGCAAGATACATCCACAAAGGCAAAAGAAACAAAAGCAAAATGAACTATTGGGACTTCATCAAGATAAGAAGCTTTTGCACAGCAAAGGATACAGTCAACAAAACTCAAAGACAACCTACAGAATGGGAGAAGATATTTGCAAATAACATATCAGATAAAGGGCTACTTTCCAAAATCTATAAAGAACTTATTAAACTCAACACCAAAGAAACAAACAATCCAATCATGAAATGGGCAAAGGACATGAAGAGAAATCTCACAGAGGAAGACATAGACATGGCCAACAAGCACATGAGAAAATGCTCTGCATCACTTGCCATCAGGGAAATACAAATCAAAACCACAATGAGATACCACCTCACACCAGTGAGAATGGGGAAAATTAACAAGGCAGAAAACAACAAATGTTGGGGAGGATATGCAGAAAGGGGAACACTTTTTCACTTTTGGTGGGAATGTGAACTGGTGCAGCCACTCTGGAAAACTGTGTGGAGGTTCCTCAATGAGTTAAAAATGGAACTGCCCTACGACTCAGCAGTTGCACTGCTGGGGATTTACCCTAAAGATACAGATACAGTGAAACACCGGGACACCTGCACCCCGATGTTTATAGCAGAAATGTCCACAATAGCCAAACTGTGGAAGGAGCCTCGTTGTCCATAGAAAGATGAATGGTTCAAGAAGATGTGGTATATTTATACAATGGAATATTCCTCAGCCGTTAGAAACGACAAATACCCACCATTTGCTTTGACGTGGATGGAACTGGAGGGTATTATGCTGAGTGAAATAAGTAATCGGAAAAGGGCGAACATCATATGTTCTCATTCATTTGGGGAATATAAAAATTAATGTAAGCGAATAAAGTAGATTAAATGAGTGAAAATATCAGTGAGGGTGACAAAACATGAGAGACCCCTAAGTCTGGGAAATGAACAAGCGGTAATGGAAGGGGGGGTGGGCGGAAGGTTGTGGTTACTGGGTGATGGTCACTGAGGTGGGCATTTGGCAGGATGAACACTGGGTGTTATGCTATATGGTGGCAAATTGAACTCCAATAAAAAAATAAAATCATAAACATCTCATTCCAGAAAACGTAAAATAAAATAAAACAGCATTGAAAGTCCTAGTCAGAGAAAGCAGAAAACCAAAAGAAATAAAAGACATGCAAATTCGTCAGGATGAAGTAAAAGTTTCCCTATTTGTAGGTGACATGATAATATATATAGAAAATCCAAAAGACCACTGAAGTTCTAGAACTGATAAAGGAATTCAGTATAGTTGCAGAATACAAAATCAGTGTTCAGAAATCTCTTGAATTTCGATGCACTAATAATGAAACAACAAAAAGAGAATTTAAGGAAACAATTCCTTTTTCAGTTGCATTCAAAATAATAAGATACCTAGGAATAAACCTATCCAATGAGGTGAAAGAACTGTAATCTGAAAACTAAAAAACCCTGATGAAAGAAATTGAAGATGACAAAAAATGGAAGGTCATTCCATTCTCACGGATTAGATGAAGAAATATTGTTAAAATGTCTATATTATTCAAAAGAATCTACATATCTAATGTCATCTCCAGCAAAACACTAGTAACCTTTTTCACAGAGCTAAAATAAAGAATCCTAAAGTTTGTATGGAACCAGAAAAATCCCATTATCCAAAGCAATCTTGAAGAAGAGAAACAAAGTTGGAGGTATCACAATTCTAGACTTCAAGTTGCATTACAAAGCTGTAGTGATCAAGAGAGAATGGTACTGGCACAAAAACAGACACATGGATCAACAAAACATTATAGAAAATTCAGAAAGATACACACAATTTTATGGTCAGTTAATCTTCAACAAAGAAAGAAAAAATATCCAATAGAAAAAAGACTGTCTCTTTAACAAATGGTGTTGGAAAAACTCGACAGTGACATGCAAAGAATAAAACTGGATCACTGTTTTACACTATACAAAACAGTAAATTCAAAATGGATAAAAGACCTAAATGTGAGACCTGTAATCATAAAAATCATAGAGGAGAACAGAGGCAGTAATGTCTGTGATATCAGCCGTATCAACATTTTTCTGGATATGTCTCCTGAGGCAGGAGAAATAAAAGTAAGATTGAACCACTGGGATCTCATCAAAATTAAAAGCTCTTCACAGTGAAGGAAGCAATCAACAAAAGTAAAAGACAACCTATGGAATGGGAGATGATATTTACAAATGACATATCTGGTAAAGGGTCACTATCCAAAGTATATAAAGAACTTTTAGAACTCAAACCCAAAACCCAAACAATCCAATTAAAAAATAAGAAGGAGACATGAACAGACATTTCTCCAAAGAAATCATACAGATGGCCAACAGACACATAAAAAGATGCTCAACATCACTCGTCATCAGGGAACTACAAATCAAAACTACAATGAGCTGTCACCTCACACGAGTCAGAATGGCTAAAATACAAGAAACAACAGGTGTTTATGATGATGATTTGGAGAAAAGGGAACGCTCTTGCACTTTTGGTGGGAATGCAAATTGGTACCACTCTGGAAAATAGTATGGAGTCTCCTCAAAATGTTAAAAATGGAACTACACTACCATCCAGTAATCACACTACTGGGTATTTACCCAAAAATACAAAATACTAGTTTTAAGGAATAGCTGTACACCTATGTTTGTAGCAGCATTATTTACAATAGCCAAAATATTATAGCTCTGCGTCTGTCCATCAAATGATGAATGATAAAGAAGATGTGGCATATACATATTACTCAGCCAAAGAATGAAATCTTTCTATTTGCAATGATATGGATGGAGCTAAAGAGTATAATGCTAAATGAGATAAGTCAGGGAAGACAAAGAACATGTGATTTCATTCATATATGGAACTCAAGAAATAAAACAAAGGGGTGGAGGTAAGGAAGAGAATAGCCAAAAAACGGACTCAACTATAGAAAACAAACAGATGGTTACCAGCGGGGAGGTTGAGTAGGTTGGGATGGGTGATATAGGAAATGTGTATTAAGGAGTGCCCTTGTGATGAGCACTGGGTGATGTGTGGAATTGTTGAATCACTAAATTGTACAATTGAAGTTAATATAACACTATGTTAACTGTACTAGAATTAAATAAAGAATAAGAGGAGGAGCAATAAAAATGATAAGGGGCACCTGGGTGGCTCAGTGGTTGAGTGACTGTCTTTGACTCAGGTTGCGATCCCAGGGTTCTGGGATTGAGTTCCACATCGGGCTTCACACAGGGAGCCTCCTTTTCCCTCTGCCCATGTCTCTGCTTCTCTCTCTCTCTGTCTCTCATGAATAAACAGATAAATCTTTTAAAAATAATAAAATGAATAATTCTTGGTTATGAAAAATAGAGCATAGAGAATATAGTAAATAATATTTTAATAATTTTGTATGATGACAAATGGTAACTACAGTTATTGTGGTGAGCACTGCATATCATGTATGCGTTTAGTCACTATATTGTGCACCTGAAACTAACATAATATTGTATGTCCACTATACTTAAAAAATAACAATTACAAATAATTAAAAAATAAAAAAGTAGGCTCTGAAACCACAATGGAATTAATTTAAATATCACTAAGTGAAAGACACCTGGAATATGCAAAATACTTGGAAACTAGATTACATATCTCTAAATAACAAGTTGATGAAATGTTTCAAGAGAAATTTTAAAATTTTGAAATAAAATCAGAAATTGCTGGAAGAGTAAACATTACAACTGAAGCCAAACTAATATAGAGTGTTAAAAGTGACTAGAGTGAACAATTACACAGCAACAAATTGGTAATCTAGACAAAGTGGATAAATTCCTAGAAATATACAACCTATCAAGATTATGAAAAATACAAAATCTGAATAGACATATAATTAAGGAGGAAATTGAAATAGTAATCACTCCTGCCCCCAATTAAAAGCCTAGGATTCAACTGGTAATCAAATCTTCCCAGCAAATAAAGGTCTTTACCAGAGAACTGTACCAAACATTTATTTTTATTATTTATATATTTTATTTATTTATTTATTTATTTATTTATTTAGTTTGTTTTTTTAATAAATTAATTTTTATTGGTGTTCAATTTACCAACATACAGAATAACACCCAGTGCTCATCCCGTCAAGTGTCCCCCTCAGTGCCCGTCACCCATTCACCCCCACCCCCCGCCCTCCTCCCCTTCCACAACCCCTAGTTCGTTTCCCAGAGTTAGGAGTCTTTATGTTCTGTCTCCCTTTCTGATATTTCCCACACATTTCTTCTCCCTTCCCTTATATTCCCTTTCACTATTATTCATATTCCCCAAATGAATGAGAACATACACTGTTTGTCTTTCTCCGATTGACTTACTTCACTCAGCATAATACCCTCCAGTTCCATCCACGTTGAAGCAAATGGTGGGTATTTGTCGTTTCTAATGGCTGAGTAATATTCCATTGTATACATAAACCACATCTTCTTTATCCATTCATCTTTCGATGGACACTGAGGCTCCTTCCACAGTTTGGCTATTGTGGACATTGCCGCTAGAAACATCGGGGTGCAGGTGTCCCGGCGTTTCATTGCATCTGAATCTTTGGGGTAAATCCCTAAAAGTGCAATTGCTGGGTCGTAGGGCAGGTCTATTTTTAACTCTTTGAGGAACCTCCACACAGTTTTCCAGAGTGGCTGCACCAGTTCACATTCCCACCAACAGTGTAAGAGGGTTCCCTTTTCTCCGCATCCTCTCCAACATTTGTTGTTTCCTGCCTTGTTAATTTTTCCCATTCTCACTGGTGTGAGGTGGTATCTCATTGTGGTTTTGATTTGTATTTCCCTGATGGCAAGTGATGCAGAGCATTTTCTCATGTGCTTGTTGGCCATGTCTATGTCTTCCTCTGTGAGATTTCTCTTCATGTCCTTTGCCCATTTCATGATTGGATTGTTTGTTTCTTTGGTGTTGAGTTTAATAAGTTCTTTATAGATTTTGGAAAGTAGCCCTTTATCTGATATGTTATTTGCAAATATCTTCTCCCATTCTGTAGGTTGTCTTTGAGTTTTGTTGACTGTATCCTTTGCTGTGCAAAAGCTTCTTATCTTGATGAAGTCCCAATAGTTCATTTTTGCTTTTGTTTCTTTTGCTTTCGTGGATGTATCTTGCAAGAAGTTACTGTGGCCAAGTTCAAAAAGGGTGTTGCCTGTGTTCTCCTCTAGGATTTTGATGGAATCTTGTCTCACATTTAGATCTTTCATCCATTTTGAGTTTATCTTTGTGTATGGTGCAAGAGAGTGGTCTAGTTTCATTCTTCTGCATGTGGATGTCGAATTTTCCCAGCACCATTTATTGAAGAGACTATCTTTCTTCCAGTGGATAGTCTTTCCTCCTTTATCAAATATTAGTTGACCATAAAGTTCAGGGTGCACTTCTGGGTTCTCTATTCTGTTCCATTGATCTATGTGTCTGTTTTTGTGCCAGTACCACACTGTCTTGATGACCACAGCTTTGTAGTACAACCTGAAATCTGGCATTGTGATGCCCCCAGATATGGTTTTCTTTTTTAAAATTCCCCTGGCTATTCGGGGTCTTTTCTGATTCCACACAAATCTTAAAATAATTTGTTCCAACTGTCTGAAGAAAGTCCATGGTATTTTGATAGGGATTGCATTATACATGTAAATTGCCCTGGGTAACATTGACATTTTCACAATATTAATTCTGCCAATCCATGAGCATGGAATATTTTTCCATCTCTTTGTGTCTTCCTCAATATCTTTCAGAAGTGTTCTATAGTTTTTAGGGTATAGATCCTTTACCTCTTTGGTTAGGTTTATTCCTAGGTATCTTATGCTTTTGGGTGCAATTGTAAATGGGATTGACTCCTTGATTTCTCTTTCTTCAGTCTCATTGTTAGTGTATAGAAATGCCACTGATTTCTGGGCATTGATTTTGTATCCTGCCATGCTACCAAATTGCTGTATGAGTTCTAGCAATCTTGGGGTGGAGGCTTTTGGGTTTTCTATGTAGAGTATCATGTCATTGGCGAAGAGGGAGAGTTTGACTTCTTCTTTGCCAATTTGAATGCCTTTAATGTCTTTTTGTTGTCTGATTGCTGAGGCTAGGACTTCCAGTACTATGTTGAATAGCAGTGGTGAGAGTGGACATCCCTGTCTTGTTCCTGATCTTAGGGGAAAGGCTCCCAGTGCTTCCCCATTGAGAATGATATTTGCTGTGGGATTTTCGTAAATGGCTTTTAAGATGTCGAGGAAAGTTCCCTCTATCCCTACACTCTGAAGAGTTTTGATCAGGAATGGATGCTGTATTTTGTCAAATGCTTTCTCTGCATCTAATGAGAGGATCATATGATTCTTGGATTTTTCTCTTGCTGATATGATGAATCACATTGATTGTTTTACGAGTGTTGAACCAGCCTTGTGTCCCGGGGATAAATCTACTTGGTCATGGTGAATAATTTTCTTAATGTGTTGTTGGATCCTATTGGCTAGTATCTTGTTGAGAATTTTTGCATCCATGTTCATCAGGGATATTGGCCTATAATTCTCCTTTTTGGTGGGGTCTTTGTCTGGTTTTGGAATTAAGGTGATGCTGGCCTCATAGAATGAATTTGGAAGTACTCCATCTCTTTCTATCTTTCCGAACAGCTTTAGTAGTATAGGTATGGTTTCTTCTTTAAACGTTTGATAGAATTCCCCTGGGAAGCCATCTGGCCCTGGACTCTTGTGTCTTGGGAGGTTTTTGATGACTTCTTCAATTTCCTCCCTGGTTATTGGCCTGTTCAGGTTTTCTATTGCTTCCTGTTCCAGTTTTGGTAGTTTGTGGCTTTCCAGGAATGCGTCCATTTCTTCTAGATTGCCTAATTTATTGGCGTAGAGCTCTTCATAATATGTTTTTAAAATCGTTTGTATTTCCTTGGTGTTGGTAGTGATCTCTCCTTTCTCGTTCATGATTTTATTAATTTGAATCTTCTATCTCTTCTTTTTAATAAGGTTGGCTAATGGTTTATCTATCTTATTAATTCTTTCAAAGAACCAACTCGCGGTTCTATTGATCTGTTCCACAGTTCTTCTGGTCTCAATTTCGTTGAGTTCTGCTCGAATTTTTTTATTTTATTATTTTATTTTATTTATTTATGATAGGCACACAGTGAGAGAGAGAGAGAGAGAGAGAGAGAGAGAGAGAGAGAGAGAGAGAGGCTGAGACATAGGCAGAGGGAGAAGCAGGCTCCATGCACCGGGAGCCTGATGTGGGATTTGATCCCGGGTCTCCAGGGTCGCGCCCTGGGCCAAAGGCAGGCGCTAAACCGCTGCGCCACCCAGGGATCCCCTCTGCTCGAATTTTAATTAAGTCTCTTCTTCTGCTGGGCGTCGGGTCCATTTCCTGTTTTTTCTCTAGCTCCTTTATGTGTAAGGTTAGCTTTTGTATTTGAGTTCTTTCCAGATTTTGAATGGATTGTTGTTGCGATGTATTTCCCCCTCAGGACTGCTTTTGCTGCATCCCAAAGATTTTGAAGGGTAGTATCTTCATTCTCATTGGTTTCCATGAATCTTTTTAATTCTTCCTTAATTTCCTGGTTGACCCTTTTATCTTTTAGCAGGAGGGTCCTTAACCTCCACGTGTTTGATGTCCTTCCAAACTTCTTCTTGTGATTGAGTTCTAATTTCAAGGCGTTATGGTCTGATAATATGCAGGGGATGATCCCAATCTTTTGGTATCGGTTCAGACCCGATTTGTGACCCAGTATGTGGTCTATTCTGGAGAAAGTTTCATGTGCACTTGAGAAGAATGTGTATTCAGTTGAGTTTGGATGTTAAGTTCTGTAGATATCTGTGAAATCTATCTGGTCCAGTGTATCATTTAAAGCTCTCGTTTCTTTGGAGATGTTGTGCTTAGAAGACCTATCGAGGGTAGAAAGAGCTAGATTGAATTCACCAAGTATACGTGTATTATTATCTAAGTATTTCTTCACTTTGGTTAATAATTCGTTTAAGTATTTGGCAGCTCCCACATTCGGGGCATATATATTGAGGATTGTTAAGTCCTCTTGTTGGATAGATCCTTTAAGTATGATATAGTGTCCCTCTTCGTCTCTCACTACAGTCTTCGGGGTAAATTTTAGTTTATCTGATATAAGGATGGCTACCCCTGCTTTCTTTTGAGAACCATTTGAATGGTAAATGGTTCTCCAACCTTTTATTTTCAGGTTGTAGGTGTCCTTCTGTCTAAAATGAGTCTCTTGTAGACAGCAAATAGATGGGTCCTGCTTTTTTATCCAGTCTGAAACCCTGCGCCTTTTGATGGGGTCATTACGCCCGTTCACGTTCAGAGTTACGATTGACAGATATGAGTTTAGTGTCATCATGATATCTATTTAGTCCTTGTTTTTGTGGATTGTTCCACTGAACTTCTTTTTTTATTTTTTTCACTGAACTTCTTCTTAAAGGGGAATTTTAAGAGTCCCCCTTAAAATTTCTTGCAGATCTGGTTTGGAGGTCACATATTCTTTCAGTTCCTGCCTGTCTTGGAAGCTCTTTATCTCTCCTTCCATTTTGAATGAGAGCCTTGCTGGATAAAGTATTCTTGGTTGCATGTTCTTCTCATTTAGGACCCTGAATATATCCTGCCAGCCCTTTCTGGCCTGCCACGTCTCTGTGGAGAGGTCTGCTGTTACCCTAATATTCCTCCCCATGTAAGTCAGGGACTTCTCGTCTCTTGCTGCTTTAAGGATCTTCTCTTTATCTTTGGAATTTGCAAGCTTCACTCTTAAATGTCGAGGTGTTGAATCGTTTTTATTGATTTTAGGGGGGGATCTCTCTATTTCCTGGATCTGAATGCTGGATCTGAATGCCTGTCTCCCTTCCCAGATTGGGAAAGTTTTCAGCTAGGATTTGTTCAAATACATATTCTGGCCCTCTGGTCCTTTTGGTGCCCTCGGGAACCCCAATTAAACGTAGGTTTTTCTTCCTTAGGCTGTCATTTATTTCCCTTAATCTGTCTTCATGGTCCCTTAATTGATTGTCTCTTTTTTCCTCAGTTTCCCTCTTTGCCATTAACTTGTCTTCTATGTCACTCACTCGTTCTTCCACCTCGTTAACCCTCGTCGTTAGGACTTCTAGTTTGGATTGCATCTTATTCAATTCCTTTTTAATTTCTGCCTGATTGGGTCTAAATTCTGCAGTCATGAAGTCTCGTGAGTCCTTAATGCTTTTTTCTAGAGCCACCAGTAGCTGTATAATAGTGCTTCTGAATTGGCTTTCTGACATTGAATTGTAATCCAGATTTTGTAACTCTGTGGGAGAGAGGGCTGTTTGTGATTCTTTCTTTTGAGGTGAGGTTTTCCTTCTAGTCATTTTTCTCAGTGCAGAGTGGCCAAAATCAAGTTGTATTGGGAAAAGGAGAGAAAGAGAGAGAAGGAAAGAAAAGAGAAAAAGAAAAAAGAAAAAGAAAAGGAAAAAAAGAGAAGAAAAAGAGAAAGAAACAGAAAGAAAGATAAAAAAAGGGGGGTGGGGAAGCAATCAGAAATCAAAAAGAAAAAAGAAAAAAAACAGAAAACACGGGGGAGTAGCTTCCGATTTTGTAGACTTTAAATCCCTTGATTTCCCCTGGAACTGGTCTGTCTAGCTGTCTTCTGGGGGAGGGGCCTGTTGTGCTGATTTTCAGGTGTTAGCACTTGGGGGAGCTGCTCTGCTCCCTGCCTGGTGCAGGGCTCTATGGGGGTTGTTTACACCATGAGGCCCCAGGAGGAACAGCTGCAGTTGTTACGGCAGCTCTGGAAGCCTGGATTCAGCTCCCGCAGGAACTACGGGGCTCTCTGCAGGGCCTGGAGGCTCTGGGGCGGGGCCGCTGATCTGCTCAGCTCTGGGCAGGAGCGTCCTTGCTGTCCTGGGCCCTCCCAGCCCCTGCCTGTCCCGGGGGGAGGCCGGATCCTGGGCTGTGTCCCGGCGCCCTGTGCTGCGGGGCCTGCGCTGTGGGATTCGCGCTCCCGGTCGCGCAGCCGACGCTCTGCGGAGCCACTCGAGCCCCTCCGAGCTGCTCCCCGCCGCGCAGCCCCCTCCGCACGAAGCCTCTTCCTCTGCCCGAGCCGCCGCTGCCGAGCTGCTCCCAGAGCTGCACAGCCCCCTCCGCGCTGAGCCTCTTCCTCTGCGGGAGCCGCCGCCGCCGCCGAGCTGCTCCCGGAGCCGCGCAGCCCCCTCCGCACGGAGCCTCTTCCTCTGCCGGAGCCGCGCAGTCCCCTCTGCGGAGCTGCCGCCCGAGCCCCTCCGAGCTGCTCCGGGTCCCGCCGTGCGCGCTGCAGCCCTTAGGGAGCTCGGCGCCCTCTCCTGCGCGCGCAGGTGTCTGTTAGTGTCCCCGGGAGCCCGAGGGTATCCCCGCCCTCCTGGGTCCTGCTCTAACTCCCTGCGAGCCCCTTTCTGCCCGGGAAGGTTGGTGCAGCTCCTGCTTCTCCGGGACGGGGCTCTCCTGTCCTGGGGACACTAGCCCCGGCCTCAGCCCGGCTCCTCGCGGGGCCCTTCCCCCTCGGAGGCCTTTTGTTCCTTTATTTCTTTTTCCCGTCTTCCTACCTTGATAGAAGCGCGAACTCTTCTCACTGTAGCATTCCAACTGGTCTCCCTTTAAATCTCAGGCCGAATTCATAGATTTTCAGGATGATTTGAAGGTTATCTAGGTAATTTGGTGGGGACAGGTGATTTGGGCACCCTACTCTTCCGCCATCTTGCCCCTCCTTATTTTTTATTTTTTATTGAAGTTTGATTGGCCAACATATAGTATAAGACCCAGTGCTTATCCCATCAAGTGCCCTCCTCAATACCTATTACCCAGTTAACCCATCCTCCCACCTGCCTCTCCTTCCACTACCCTTTGTTTCCCAGAGTTAGGAGTCTCTCATGTTTTAAACTCTAATTTTTCCCACTTTCACTATTTTTTATATTCCCTGTATGACTGAAAAAAAACCATATGATGATTGTCCTCCGGTTGAGTTACTTCACTCAGCATAATACCCTCCAGTTCCATCCACGTTGAAGCAAATGGTGGGTATTTGTCGTTTCTAATGGCTGAGTAATATTCCATTGTATACATAAACCACATCTTCTTTATCCATTCATCTTTCGATGGGCACCGAGGCTCCTTCCACAGTTTGGCTATTGTGGACATGGCTGCTAGAAACATCGGGGTGCAGGTGCCCCGGCGTTTCATTGCATCTGAATCTTCGGGGTAAATCCCTAACAGTGCAATTGCTGGGTCGTAGGGCAGGTCTATTTTTAATTCTTTGAGGAACCTCCACACAGTTTTCCAGAGTGGCTGCCAGTTCACATTCCCACCAACAGTGCAAGAAGGTTCCCCTTTCTCCACATCCTCTCCAACATTTGTTGTTTCCTGCCTTGTTAATTTTCCCCATTCTCACTGGTGTGAGGTGGTATCTCATTGTGGTTTTGATTTGTATTTTCCTGATGGCAAGTGATATAGAGCATTTCCTCATGTGCTTGTTGGCCATGTCTATGTCTTCTTTGGTGAAGTTTTAGTTCATGTTTTTTTTGCCCATTTTAAGATTGGATTCTTCGTTTCTTGGCTGTTGAGTTTGATAAGTTCTTTGTAAATCTTGGATACTAGCTCTTTATCTGATATGTCAATTGCAAATATCTTCTCCCATTCTGTAGGTTGTCTTTTAGCTGTTTTGACTGTTTCTTTTGCTGTGCAGAAGCTTTTTATCTTGAGTCCCCCATAATTCATTTTTTGCTTTTGTTTTCTTTGCCTTCATAGATGTACCTTGCAAGAATTTTCTGTGGCCTAGTTCAAAAAGGGTGTTGCCTGTGTTCTTCTCTAGGATTTTGATGGATTCTTGTCTCACATTTAGATCTTTCACCCGTTTTATCTTTGTGTGTGGTGTAAGAGTATAGTCCACTTTCATTCTTCTGCATGTGTCTGTCCAATTTTCCCAGCACCATTAATTGAAGAGACTGTCCCTTTTCCAGTGGATAGTCTTTCCTGCTCTGTCGAATATTAGTTTACCATAGAGTTGAGGGTCCACTTCTGGATTCTCTATTCTGTTCCATTGATCTATGTGTCTGTTTTTGTGCCAGTGCCATACTGTCTTGATGATCACTGCCTTGCAATATAGCTTAAAGTCAGATATTGTGACCCCAACTTTGGTTTTGTTTTTCAATATTCCTCTGGTTTTGGGTTCTTTTCTGGTTCCATAGAAATCTTAAGATTATTTGTTCCAAGCGTGTGAAGAAAGTCCATGGTATTTTGATAGGGATTGCACTGAATATGTAAATTGCCTTGGGTAGCATAGACATTTTCACAATATTAATTCTGCCAATCCATGAGCATGGAATATTTTTCCATCTCTTGTGTCTCTTGATTTCTTTCAGAAGTGTTCTGTAGTTTTTAGAGTATAGATCCTTTACTTTGGTTACATTTATTCCTAGATATTCTTATGCTTTTGGGTGTGATTGTAAATGGCATTGACTCCTTAATTTCTCTTTCTTCAGTTCATTGTTAGTGTATAGAAATGGCACTGATTTCTGTGCATTGATTTTGTATCCTGCCACATTGCTGAATTACTGTATGAGTTCTAGCTATCTTGGGGTTTAGTCTTTTGGGTTTTTTACATATGATATCATGTCATCTGCAAAGAGGGAGAGTTTGACGTCTTCCTTGCCAATTTGAATGCCTTTTATTTCTTTTTCTTGTCTGATTGCTGAGGCTAGGACTTCTAGTATTATGTTGAACAACAATGTTGAGAGTGTGCATCACTGTCATGTTCCTGACCTTAGGGGAAAAGCTGTCAATTTTTCCCCATTGAGAAAGATATTCACTGTGGACTTTTCATAATTGGCCTATGTAATATTGAGATATGTTCCCTCTATCTGTACCCTTTGAAAGAGTTTTAATCAGGAATGGATGTTGTATTTTGTCAAATGTTTTCTCTGCATCTATTGGAAGGATCATATGGTTCTTGTATTTTTTTATTGATGTAATCTGTTACATTGATTGTTTTATGAATGTTGAACCACCCTTACATCTCATGGTTAAGTCCCATTTATTTGTGGTGAATAATCCTCTTAATGTACTATTGGATCCTATTGGCTAGTATCTTGGTGAGAATTTTTGCATCCATGTTCATCAGGGATATTGGTCTAAAATTCTCCTTTCTGGTAGGGTCTTTGTCTGGTTTTGGAATCAAGATAATGCTGGCCTCATAGAATAAGTTTGGAAATATTCCTTCCATTTCTATCCTTTGAAACAGCTTTAGTGGAATCAGTATTTCTTTTCAAAGTTTGGTAGAATTCCCCTGGGAAGTCATCTGGCCCTGGACTTTTGTTTCTTGTAAGGTTTTTGATTACTGTTTCAATATCCTAACTGGTTGTTGGCCTGCTTAGGTTTTCTATTTCTTCCTGTTTCAGTTTTGGTAAATTGTAGGTTTCCAGGAATACATCCACTTCTTCCCGATTGCCTAATTTGTTGGTCTATCATTGCTCATAATATATTCTTAAAATTTTTTGTCTTTCTACTGTGTTTATCTCTCCACTTTCATTCCTGATTTTATTAATTTGACTCTTTTTTTCTTTTTAATAAGTCTGGCTATGGGTTTATGTATCAATTCTTTCAAAGAACCAGCTCCTTGTTTTGTAAATCTGTTCTGCAGTTCTTCATGTCTCTATTTCATTGAGTTCAGCTCTCATCTTTATTATTTCCTTTCTGTTTGGTTTAGGTTTTACTTGCTGTTCTTTCTCCAGTTCCAGGTAGGTGTAAGGTTATCTTGTGTATTTGAGATTTTTCCACTTTTTTGAGGGAGGCTTGTATTGCGATGTATTTCCGTCTTAGGACCACCTTTGCTGTATCCCAAAGATTTTGAACAGTTTTGCTTTCATTGTTTTAATTTCCACGAATCTTTTTAATTCTTGTCTAATTTCCTGGTTGACCCATTCATCTTTTAGTAGGATGCTCTTGAACCTCCGAGTGTGTCAGTTCCTTCCAAATTTCTTCTTGTGATTGAGTTCTAGTTTCAAAAGCATTGTGGTGTGCAGGAAGTAATCCCAATATTTTGGTATCAGTTGAGACCGGATTTGTGACCCAGTATGTGGTCTATTCTGGGGAAAGTTCCATGTGTAGTTGAGGAGAATGTGTATTCTGTTGTTATTTATATATATGTGAAATCCATTTGGTCCTGTGTGTCATTCAAGGCCTTTGTTTCTTTGGTGATCTTATGCTTAGAATATCTGTCTTTTGCTTAGAGTGTCATGTTGATGTCTCCTACTATTAATGTATCATTATCTAAGTATCTCCTTCCTTTGGTTATTTATTGGTTGATATAATTGTCTGTTACCACATTAGGGGCATAAATATTTGTAATTGTTAGGTCT
Source organism: Nyctereutes procyonoides (assembly GCF_905146905.1). NCBI lineage: Eukaryota > Metazoa > Chordata > Mammalia > Carnivora > Canidae > Nyctereutes > Nyctereutes procyonoides. Next base: position 56,169,160 of record NW_026575125.1, on the reverse strand, counting down.
TCTTGTTGGATCAACCCTTTAAGTATGATATAATGTCCCTCTTCATCTGTTATTACAGTCTTTCATTTAAAATCTAACTTATCTGACATGAGGACTGCTACCTCAGCTTTCTTTTGAGGACCTTTTGAATGGTAAATGGTTCTCTGCCCCCTCATTTTCAGTCTGGAGGCGTCCTTAGGTCTAAAATGAGTCTCTTGTAGACAGCATATAGATGGATCTTGCTTTTTAAAATCTATTCTTATGCCTTGTGTCTTTTGACTGGATCATTTAAGCCCATTCACATTCAGAGTAACTACTGAAAGATATGAATTTAGTGTCATAGTATTACCTATACAGTCCCTGTTTCTGCAGATTGTTTCTTTGGGCTCCCTCTTCAATTACAGGGTCCCCCTTAGTCTTTTTTGCAGGGCTGGTTTGGTGGTCACATATTCTTTCAGTTTCTCTCTATCCTGGAAGCTTTTTACATCTCCTTATATTCTGAATGACAACCTAGCTGGAAAAAGTATTTTTGGCTTCATGTTTTTCTACTTTTGTACCCTGAATATTGCATGCCAGCCCTTACTGGCCTGCCAAGTCTCTGTGCATAGGTCTGCTGTTAATCTGAATTTTCTCCCCATATAAGTTAGGAATCTCTTATTTCAAGCTGCATTTAGGATTTTCTCTTTATCTCTGAAATTGCAAGCTTCACTATTATATGTTGGGATGTTACTGTTTTTTTTTTCTTCCAGGAGTCCTCTCTATCTCTTGGATATGAATCCCTGTTTCTTTCTCCAGATCACGTAAGTTCTCAGCTATGATTTGTTCAAACATACTTTCTAGTCCCCTCTCTCTCCATATCCTCTGGAATCCCAATAAGAGGAATATTATTCCTTCCCAAACTATTACTTAATTCTCATCGTCTCTCCTTGTGGGCTCTTGTTTTTCTATTCTTTCCTCAGCTTCCTTCCTTTCCATTAACTTGTCTTCTATGTCACTCATTCTCTCTTCTGCTTCATTAACCCTAGCTGTTAGAGCATCCAGTTTGGACTGTATCTCACTAAGGTATTTTTAATTTTGGCCTGATTAGACCTGAATTCTACAGTAAGAGAATTTCTATACAGTCTTTTATACTTTTCCCAAGATCCACTAGTAATTTTATAATTGTACTCCTGAATTGTATCTGTGACATGTTAATTAAATCCATATCCATTAGATCTGTGGCTGAGAGTATTAATTCTGGTTCTTTCTCTTGTGGTGAACTCTTCCATCTATTCATTTTGTCCAGTGTATAATGGCTTGTAAGAAGTGATCACTTTTCTCTCTTTAGCATTCCAGCTGTTCTTTTTTTACATCTTAGGTTGAATTCATAGGTGTTTAGGATGGTTTGAAATTTATCTAGCTAAATTTGGGGGACCAGATGAAATGAGGGACCTACTCTTCTGCCACATTGCCTCCTCTGGGGCCATTGCAATTGCTGCATTCCCCCGGTTCCAGGCTCTGTGTCCCAACACTCCAGGGTCTGAGAAGAGGAAACGAGCTCCTCCACCTCGTTCTCCTCCTCTTCCGGAGCTGCCCACAATTTTTATATTTTTTTGTTGCTTGTCACTTTTGTGGTCATATAGTGCCTTTTTTGTCTCTTTTTATTTTTTGTTTTAAAATCTCATTTGTCTGATATAAGTATTCATATTCTGCTTTTCTTTTGACATTCATTTATATGAGAAATATTACTCCATCCCCTCACTTTGTCTGTAGTTGTTTTTAGGTTTAATATCAATCTCTTGTAAGCAGTATACAGATGGGTCTTTTTTTTTAAATCCATTCTGACACCCTATGTCTTTTGACTGGAGTATTTAGTCCATTTATATTCAATGTAAGTATTGATAGATACGTATGTAGTGCCATTGTATTACTTGGTTTTTTTTTGTTGTTGTTGTTGTTTCTGGAGATTTTTACTCTTTTTTTCTTGTCTTTGTCACTTTTGGTGTCTCCTTCACACTCAGAGAGTTTCCTTTAATATTTCTTGCAGGGCTATTTAGTGATCATGAACTCCTTTAGTTTTTATTTGTCTGCAAAACGATCTCTCTTTCTATTCTGAATGATAGGTTTGCTGGAGAGAATATTCTTGTCTGATTTTTCCCATATAGCACATTGAATATATCATGCCACTCCCTTCTGAGTCACCAAATTTTTGTTAAGAAATCCCCAGCTAGCCCTGTAGGTCTTGTCTTAAATTAAGGACTTCTTTTGTCTTACTGACTTTAAGTTTTTTTTCTTATCACTATATTTTGCAAATTTAATTACAATGTGTCTGAGCATTGGCTTGATTTTGTTTATTATCATTATTATTATTACTATTATTTTTAAAGAGAGAGAGAGAGAGAGAGGCGGAGAGAATTCCAAGTAGGCTCCATACTCAGTGTGTGAGCCTGATTTGGGGCTCCATCTCACAACCCTAAGATCATGATCTGAGCCAAAATCAAGAGTCAGACGCTTAACCAACAGAATCTTGGGCAGCCTGGGTGGCTCATCGGTTTAATGCCGCCTTAGCCCAAGGCCTGATCCTGGGGATCCAGGATCGAGTCCCACATCGGGCTCCCTGCATGTAGCCTGCTTCTCCCTCTGCCACTCTCTCTCTCTCTTTATGTCTCTCATGAATAAAGAAATTAAAAATCTTTAAAAATTAAAAAAAACACAATCTCCTAGGCACCCCTGATTTTGTTGATTTTGATGTGAGTTCTCAGTGTTTCCTGGATTTGGATATCTGTTTCCTTACCCAGATTAGGGAAATTTTCAGTTATGATTTCCTCAAATAAATTCTCTGCCTCCTTTTCTATCTCTTCTTCTGGGACTTCTATGATAAAAATCCTATTACATTTGATGGAGTCACAGAGTCCCCTGAGTCTGTTCTTTTCTTGTATAATTCTTTCTCCTTTTTGTTTAGCTTTATTTTTTCCATTATTTTGTCTTCTATGTCACTAAATCATTCTTCTGTTTCTTCCATTCTACTGTTATTTGCTTCAAGCCTGTTTCTAACCTTGTGTATTCTTCATTCTTCATCTCTGATGAATTATTTTTAGCTCCTTTATCTCTGTAGTGTCTCATTGATGTCTTCCATGCTTTTCTCAAGTCCAGTGAGTATCCTTATGATTGTTGCTTTAAATACTCCATTGGGCATGCTTGTCATATCCTTTCCCCTTTTACAGCCAGAGATCTGTAGCTTTATCTTGTTCTTTCACTTGGGATAAATTCCTCCATATTGGCTTTTTTTTCCCAGTCTCTGCTTTTTTGGGGGGTGTCAGAAAAGCCATTTATGTCTCCTCCTCCTGAAAGCAATGGGCTTTTGAAGAAGAGGTCATGTTGTGACCAAGGCCTGGCACTTCATGGAATGTCTCTATTGTGTATTGCATGCCCTCTGATGTTGTCTTTTGGCTGCCCTATCTTTCAGGACAGTTTTGTTTTTTCTTTTTCTTATTTATTTATTTATTTATTTATTGGAGTTCATTTTGCCAACATATAGCATAACACCCAATGCTCATCCTATCAAGTGCTCCCCTCAGTGCCCATCACTCAGTCACTCCCACCCCACACCCACCTCCCTTTCCACCACCCCTTGTTCGTTTCCCAGAGTTAGGAATCTCTCATGTTCTGTCTCCCTCTCTGATATTTCCCACTCATTTTCTCTCCTTTCCCCTTTATTCCCTGTCATTATTTTTTATATTCCCCATATGAATGAGACCATATAATGATTGTCAGGACAGTTTTCTGCCATGGCTCTCCTTGCCTACACTGGGCAATGTTTGGTCTGTGGCCTGAATATGGCAAGTTTTAACTGGGTGTGCTCTAGTCTGCTTGGGAAATGAGACCTGACACTACTTCGTTGCAGAATTCTCTGGTTGGAAGATACTGTGTGGGCAGGGGTTGTGTTGGTCTTCTGAGGGATGCGCCTGACATGCTCGGACAGAGGCAAACTTGACTAAGAAGGGTAGTTCCACCAGAGGGCATGGGGTTGGGGCTTGGTGTAAGTAAGATAGACAGCCAATGTCAGTGGCTCTATTCCAGCCAAGCCCGCTGATCTTTATTTTATTTTTTAAAAAAATTTTATTATTTTTAAGATTTTTATTTATTCATGAGAGACACAGAGAGAGGCAGAGACATAGGCAGAGGGCGAAGCAGACTCCCCACAGGGAACCCGATGTGGGACTCGACCCCTGGACCCAGGATCACATCCTGAACCGAAGGCAGATGGTCAACCTCTGAGCCATCCAGGTGTCCTGCCTGGTGACCTTTAAAACTCCAGTTTTTAAGTCCTGTTGGTTGCAAGAACTCACAAAATTCAGCCCCTCTCATTTTCCAACCCAAGGCTTTGGGGAAACCTTCTCATTTTGCATTCCCCTGTGTTCCTCTCTTTTTCATCGTTCTCTGCAACCAGAGCATCCCCCCTCCATAGCATCTGTGATATGTTTCTTCCCTATACCACATCTCTGCCCTTCCTATCTTCTTTGATGTTGCCTCTTCTTTCCCTTTCTTTATTGGGTTTGTTATGTCAGTTTCAGGTAATTTCTGGGCTATTTAGGATGATCTTCTAGTTACCTAGTTGTGTTTGTGAGATGAGATGAGACCAGGGCCCTCCTACTCAGTTGCGATCCTCCATGTCCTGATTTTCTTAACTTTAAGGTGGAAATAATGTCTGATTTACTTACTTAGCAGATTTTTTTTGGTGAGAATTGAGAGAATAGAAATTAATTAAAAGAAGTAATTTGAGAGAAGTGAAAATTCTGTAAAAGTGTTAAAAGTCCTTTAGATATGAAAGTGATGGTTATATAGTACTAGTTAGGTCAGTTTAGTGAAAGGAAGGAGTGAAAGCAAATGGGATTACAGGGCATCTTGCAGTATTTGTGTATCCACTATTTAAAACCTATATACACGTCATCTGTAGAATAGCATTCTTGGATTCAAGGACATTTTAGCATATCCCACATCTTGGAGTCTGTTTATTTCCAGGAAATGTATACATTTGATTGGCCCATACTGACCCAACTGTTGATCAACCTTCCTTATCCAATGTCTACTGTATGCCCAATTTTGTACTAGGCACCCTTGAGGGAGATAGAAGAATTTCAAGCTCTCAAATGTTCCTTCTTCCCTTGATGACATCATGTTTAACTGTGTAATACTATTCCTATTTTCCATATCAAAATTTTTGATTTGTGGTGTAAGTACATATGTTCCTCTAGAGACATAGGAACAACTTTTTTAAATATTTTTTTAAAATTTTTTTAAATTTTTTATTTATTTATGATAGTCAGAGAGAGAGAGAGAGAGGCAGAGACACAGGCAGAGGGAGAAGCAGGCTCCATGCACCTGGAGCCCGATGTGGGATTTGATCCCGGGTCTCCAGGATCGCGCCCTGGGCCAAAGGCAAGCGCCAAACCGCTGCGCCACCCAGGGATCCCAACTTTTTAAAATCTGTACTGTAATAAAGGATTCAGGATGTTTGGTTACAATAGGCAATACACACAGATGGAGAAATAGCATATTTTATATACTAGTTCAGTGTGAAAGGACTGAGAAAGAGTGCTACATGGAAGATTTTTTTTGACACAGGGTGGTCAAAATTTTCACTGAGGAGGCAAGATGTATAAGTTTATGAAAAGGAGGGAGAGGGCATTCTAAACATGAACATAGTGATTCTCAGAATAGCAATTGTTTCATATTGGAGGGAATCCAATATTGGGCATCTGTTGATATCACAACTGAACAAATTTCTGGTGTGGCCTAAGTAACAAACCCAAGTCCACATAGCTCAGAATTGATCTGACTCCATTTTACCCTGAGCAGCAAATCATCCTTTGGGCCTTGTCTTAGGATAACTACATCAAGGGGTAGCTATCAGATGGAATGCAAGCAAAGTCCCAGCTAACGAAGGGGATATGGACATGCCAGGAAATATATCAACTTGTACAGAAATATATTAATTTACAGATATCTACAATTTGCATAGATGAATCAGAATGCCAGATCCTGTCAGATTGTAGCCTACTAAGATCAGAAAAACTTCATTTCTCAGTTTGATTCCTGGCTCATGCCCCAAGAATTATCCCTGTATTTCCAGAGATCTATTTTTTTCCTATGGAATTGACAGCTATAAGTGGGAGATTGGAGATAAGTTCAATAAAAAAAGATCCAGGATATTTTTCTACCTCATAGAATAAATTTATTCGTGATAAATGACAAATTAAAGTTTCACATAAAGAACTTGCAAAGATGCTTGGGGTGGTCCGACAATGTACATGATTAAAACAATATTGGCATAATATTTTAGAACTGGAATATAGATCCTTGAAATCCCTTATTTGACAGCAGAGACACTGAAGCCCAGATTGCCCAAGATCTTTTTTTTTAATTTTTATTTATTTATGATAGTCACACAGAGAGAGAGAGAGGCAGAGACACAGGCAGAGGGAGAAGCAGGCTCCATGCACCGGGAGCCCAATGTGGGATTCGATCTCGAGTCTCCAGGATCGCGCCCTGGGCCAAAGGCAGGCGCCAAACCACTGCGCCACCCAGGGATCACTGCCCAAGATCTTATAGTAAATGGCAAAACAAGACTAGAATTTTGGCTTAAAAAATACCGAGTCCGATGTTTTCTCCATCATACTATACTGTCACCCACAAATCATATAAGAATGTTTCACATTTATTGAAATTTTGCTTTATGCCAGACTCTGGGTTAAGTACTTTACATGTATTTTGTCACTGAATCTGCACAAGAACACTCAGAATCTGGTACTATTAATATGGTGATATTAATAAAGAAACTGAGGCCTTGAGAAGTTAAGTAATTTGCCCTAAGACAAAGAGTTACTAGGTGGTTTAATGTAGTTCTTTCAAGCACTGAAGCCTGTTATCTATATAATTATGCTACTCTGTATTACAAATAATAAGCCCTACTTGAAAAATGCTCAGCCTCACTAGAAATAAATGCAAACTGAATTGTTAGGAACATTTTACTCCTCTTAAGATACTACTACTACTACTACTACTACTACTACTACTAGAACTCAATGCTAAAGAGTTTGCCAAGAATTAGGTACATTTATGCATTGCTGATAGTGACATAATTTGTCCTTGTAAATATTTATAGAGAGCAATCTGGTATTATGCATCAAGAGTTGTAAGAAAGTCAGTCTGCTCTTTAACCTAGAAATTCCATTTCCAGGATGTGTCCTAGGGAAATATTATGAATAAGTTAAAAGATATTTGTGTAATACCACTGATGTTCTATTAGTGGAAAATGGGGGAATTTTCCAAAAGTCCCCAATGGGGAAATGTTTAAATTCTAAAATCATAGAATGCTGAAACCAGAATCTTTGAGGTCATTTTTTTCCAAATGCTATTTTTTTTATGAGTAAAAGGATGTTTTACTATATTGACTCGGCCATAAATTATAATTATTATTTATAAAAGTTATATAAACACAGGCTGATCATCTTTAAAATCTCGAAAAGCCAAATAAAGATAGGACACAGAAAATTAATTGAATTGAAAAAAGTTCTGACATAATTGTTCCACATGTTATGTATAATCATAGAAAGAATCATTGTAATAATTACCAAAGTAATATCAAAGGTAACAAAAGAGACATTTCGTCTTTTTTTTTTAAATTTTTTTTTTATTTATTTATGATAGTCACAGAGAGAGAGAGAGAGAGAGAGACAGAGACACAGGCAGAGGGAGAAGCAGGCTCCATGCACCGGGAGCCTGACGTGGGATTCGATCCTGGGTCTCCAGGATCGCGCCCTGGGCCAAAGGCAGGCGCCAAACCGCTGCGCCACCCAGGGATCCCAGACATTTCGTCTTAAATGTAAATTCAAATGTATAGTATATTTACAATAATAGATCAAAGTATATCTGCAATTTCTAACAGTAAAAAGTATGTTAGCTTGCAAATACTGTATCATTCAATGAAAAAAAGAAAGAAGATCAAGGGTAAAATGTTGGAGAGTTTTATCAACCAGGCCACCTTTCAAGGTAGTTTCTCAGGGTAGTGCTCTACATATGTAACTGAACTATTTGTTATTATTCTAAACCCAGCACTTTTACTTGCAGAGTTTGCAAATCAAAATGTGACAAAAGGGGCACCTGGGTGGCTCAGCCAATTAAGCTTGCAACTTTTTTTTAATAAATTAATTTTTTATTGGTGTTCAATTTACCAACATACAGAATAACACCCAGTGCTCATCCTGTCAAGTGTCCCCCTCAGTGCCCGTCACCCACTCACCCCCACCCCCCGCCCTCCTCCCCTTCCAGCACCCCTAGTTCGTTTCTCAGAGTTAGGAGTCTTTATGTTCTGTCTCCCTTTCTGATATTTTTTTAAAAATCACGCCACCTTGTTTTTCAGATGAAGCAATGGAAATAAACTCTAATATCAACTGGAATGACTTCTATAGCCATCAAACATGATAAAGACCATAAAATATAGGAAAAGATATAAATAGAATATTGTAGTCACAGCCTCCTATGAAAATGTAATGAATAGTGTAAGAAAAAAGCCAGTGAAGGGGTACCTGAGTGACTCAGTATGTTAAGGGTCTGCCTTTATTTCAGTTTACGTCGTGATCTTGGGGTTGTGGGATTGAGCCCTGTGTCCAGCTCTGCACTCAGTGCAGAGTCTGCTTGAGATTCTCTCTCCCTGTCTCTCTGCCATCCCCTGCCCTCTCCCTCTCTTTCAATAAATAAATAAATAAATAAATAAATAAAATCTTAAAAAAAGAAAAAATTTAGTGAAAAATCAAATTTTTAGGCCCATTCCTTGACAGCTGTCTGATACCACTAATTATTGAAATTTGCATCATGATGCCTAGATCATTTGCCTGATTCAGAGATCATTTATCTAGAGATAGGGGAGGGGAGAGAAAGCAGGTGGTCCTGTTGTTAGCAATGTAAAGACAAATAAAAGAAAATAAATAATACTGCAATGAGAGTCAGGCAAACTTAGCTTCAGTTCCAACTCTGCTGTTAAAAGCAAGTCTCTGTCCACATTAGGACTTTTTCTTATTTGTATTGGAGAAGATGCCCTCATAGATCTTCTTCCACATCTAACACTGTCATTCTATAATGTTCCCTGGAAGTTTAAAATTTAAATGCAAATGTGAGTTGTTCAAACATCATGTTAATGAGGCCAAGTCAATAAGTTTAGATCCCCTTACTTTATCATAGATTACTTCCTCAATCATAGCAAGTAGTCTCACAAATATGTGCTACTGGTTATGGGGAGGCCTGAACAAGAGTATCTGTACTACATTCTCAAAACTAGTGTAAAAAGTACCAAGGTAATGTTACCTGAACATGAGGAAGATAAAACTATTATGCTTTAATAGTTTAAAACTATGGTGTTTTAATCTTAAAACTATTATGTCAGGTGTTGGAATTAGTTAAAAAGATTTAAAAGGAAGAAAGGAAGCAAAGCATCTTTAAGAGTCTATGTTGAAGCGGAAAGCAAATGGAAAGATTAATTAGTAATTTTTAGTACTATATGCCACTTAGTTTTCACAAACTTTGAATTATCTCAAGGGGATAAATAAGAGGCTGACTGCTATAGGAGTTCACTGGCCACAGCTTCCCTAAGGGGGAGGATCCTTTCTTTTTCATCTGTGCTCTGGTAGCTAGTATGTGTGGAGATGTCCTGGACAACAGCAATACTTTCCTTCACTTGCAGTTTTGAAAGCTCTTTCATATCTATGATCTCATTTGATCCTCACAATAGCCCTATGAAGCAAGAATCATTATATTCTCACCATTTCATAAGTATATCATAGATTTTACGTGATCTCAAAGCTAGAAAAACGTAGGGCCAGCATTTGAATCCGAATAATCTGATTCCAAGTTCAGTGCTCTTTCCACAAGACCACTTTTACTCTACTTCAGGTGCTAGGTCTCAGAGCAGTCTCCAAAGGCTGCCTATTCTTTCTTTTTCTACTCACTAGTCCATGATCTCTTTTAATCTTTAGTTTTGTTTTCCATTCTGTTGTAGATCAACCGACTAGAACGTGGGAAAGATGCATTGCATACCTAGAAAAGAGAGATTTTAAAGTAGATGTGAGTGTGTTGTAGGCTTAGTTGCTGGCATGTCTTGAGGAACTATTCATTTTTACAAGTTACAATTCATTTTTTCCCCAAGAAAGAACATCTTAAAACCCCTTTCCAAGCCATGTCCCATTACCAACCTTTTCTATTAAACAACTAGACAATATGAGCATAAATTATCTCTGTCAACTATTACTGATCTGAGGAAAAACTGGAACATAATATTTGAGTGACACTAGCCACTGATTTCTTTGGATGCAATATCATATATCCCTCTAGATGCTCCGTTCTTTATGGTAGGGTCTTTTTTTTAATAAATTCATTTTTTTATTGGGGTTCAATTTGCCAACATACAGAATAACACCCAGTGCTCATCCTGTCAAGTGCCCCCCTCAGTGCCCGCCACCCAGTCACCCCCACCCCCCCACCCTCCTCCCCTTCCACCACCCCTAGTTCATTTCCCAGAGTTAGGAGTCTTCCATGTTCTGTTTCCCTTTCTGATATTTCCTACCCATTTCTTCTCCCTTCCCCTCTATTCCCTTTCACTAATCTTTGTATTCCCCAAATGAATGAGACCATATAAGGTTTGCCCTTCTCCAATTGACTTATTTCACTCAGCATAATACCCTCCAGTTCCATCCACGTTGAAGCAAATGGTGTGTATTTGTCATTTCTAATGGCTGAGTAATATTCCATTGTATACATAAACCACATCTTCTTTATCCATTCATCTTTCGATGGACACCGAGGCTCCTTCCACAGTTTGGCTATTGTGGACATTGCTGCTATAAACATTGGGGTGCAGGTGTCCCATTATGGTAGGTCTTGATCTCATTTCTCTTCATTACAACTTCTGGAGTCAGCATAGGTCTGCTCTTAGTGATCAAACCATTTCTCTTAATCTTATGGTATCTTTGGTACTCATTCCTCCCAATTGAGACTTAATCTTATGGTATCTTTGGTACTCATTCCTCCCAATTGAGACTTAATTCTGACTTGGTGCCTGAAATATATCAAAGTTCATTGTTCTTAGAGGCCAAGCCAACACTAACATGAGTCAGATGAACTCAATAGTTTGGCCAGTGGAGTTCCCATTCTCATTTGTGAGCACAGATTTATTTGTTGATTGTTTCTTTCACCTTGAGCAAAGAAAAATTTGAGATAGATGAATAAAAGCCAAGGTTGAGATAAAAGCCAAACTGAAAGACAAATAAAATTAAGGATTATATAACACAGTATTATAATTGATTACTCATTAAGTTCTTTATAGAGTAGCAGACTGATATTAGATATATCATAGAAAATGGGGATGTGAATGCAGAGATAATCTCCATCAAATATGGATGTTAAGAGCATCCAGTTAGTTGAAAGGTTGGTATATTTGAACTTTCTCCTTCTCTAGTCACTTCAAATAATCAGCTGGAGGAAAAAGGGTCCCAGAAAATTTCTTCAACATCCAAAAGTGTAAAATCATTGTTTATAATTCATTACTCTTGCTCTTTGGCCCCTTTAATGTACATTCTATCTAATTTCACTAATCCTTGGGGACTTCAATTTTGAAAGCATTTGGAAGTCTCTTCCTCTGCCTTTCATTCTGATCATTATCTATGTCACTCTGAATATCTGCATTGTTGCCCAGTTTTCATCTGTGAGAACCCTGATCAAACTGTAAGTACAGTTGGTCCTTGAACAACATGGGTTTGAACTGTGCGGGTCTGCTTATATATAGATTTTTAAAATAGTACAGTACTATAAATATATTTTCCTTATGATTTTCTTTTTTTTAATTTATGATAGTCACACACACACACACAGAGAGAGAGAGAGAGAGAGAGAGAGAGGCAGAGACATAGGCAGAGGGAGAAGCAGGCTCCATGCACCGGGAGCCCGACGTGGGATTCGATCCCGGGTCTGCAGGATCGCGCCCTGGGCCAAAGGCAGGTGCTAAACCGCTCTGCCACCCAGGGATCCCCCTTATGATTTTCTTAATAACCTTTTCTCTAGTTTATAAGAATATAGTATATAATACAGGTAACCTACAAAATATGTGTTGACTATGTTATTAATAAGGCTTTCAGTCAGCAGTAGGCTAGTAGTTGAGGTTTTGGGGAGTCAAATTTATACATGGAGATTTGACTACATGGGGGATGGTGGTGGCTGGTTGGAGCTCCTAACCCCTGTGTTAAAGGTCAACTGTATTTCAGGATGTTTTCTCAGAAAACACAATGAAACATAGCAGGGTCCATGCACATGATGGGCGTACAAAGAATGCCAAAAGAACTTGAAGAGTGACCTCAAGTAAAAAGAACTGAGAAAGGACCCACTACTTCTACCTTGGCAATGTTTTGAATGATCAACATTTTTAAAAACATAAGCAGCAGTAGATAATCTTGATGAAAGAATTGGATTAATTTATTCACCTATCAGAAGGCATACATTGCGAAATTGCTCTTCCATAGAAACAAAAGTACTGTGACTTGAGATCTTCCCAGTCCTTTCACATGCTACCTTCTTAATCCTAACTATTCTGTTAGATGTAATTATTTCTATTTTACGGAAGAAGCAAAGGCTAAGAGTAAAACTGCTTTCTCAAGATTGTCTAGAGGGGAATAGCAGGCAGAAAGCATAAAACAATTTACAGTAAATGTAATATAGATACTGTGCTTCTTTCTCTGAATCATGGCTGCCTTTGAAGAATTGGGAAAGCAGGTAAGAGGTAGCCATTTTAGAAGAGTGAGAAATAATCCTGTAGGGACACAGAATATGGCAAATAATATGTTAGGAAGGGCCTCTTTCATAAGGTGAAATTTTAAAAGCTATCAAGGGAAGCAGTATATCTGATTGTTGAAAGATGGGAGGGTAATTATAGACACAAATTGTGTTTGCTGTTTTTTTTTTTACTAACTATCAGAGTTTTGTAAATCATAGAATTTGAGTCAGTGGTTTCTAAGGGTTGAAGTATCTAGCACTGACTTTTAAGGACAGATCTGCAGGGCGGAGGATAGTGTCCTCAGGCCCCTCAATGGAGGAGCAAGGATTTTCTGTTCTATTCTTGGATGCTGGGGATGCCAGTTTGATCCTTCCAATTTTTGCCAATACCCCACCCAATTAGCACCTCTAAATAGTGTGTCTATTGATTCTTACCCTTAATTCTCTCTGTCTATCCAGAGGAAGACAGAAATACTGAGTGTCGCATCTCCCATGCTTCTCTTAAAGCAATTTTGGAATATACATCAAGACCTATAAAGACTTCATATCCTTTCACCTAATAATTTATAGGAATCTTTCTGAAGGAAATTACCAGATTCAGGTAAAGATTTATGTATGAAAATGCTCAAGAAGTCATTATTTAAGGTAGCAAAACATTGAAAACAGACTGAATACCAAACTGTGGAAAGTTATGTCATATTCAAACACTGTACTTCTATATAACCATGATTTCATTTCAAAGATCACATACTGATATGGGAAAATATGAAACTGTAAATGCAGCATACAATATGCAATATAATTAAAACTTTTAAAAAATGCATTACACATACATATAAAAATGTTATGCTGTAACATTTAAGACATTAAAATGGTTGTAGATGATGGGGTTATGGGAAACTTATTTTCTTCTTCATACTCACCATATTTTATAGTAGAAGCCAATATTTTTAAAAGGGAAAATTATCTTAATTACCAAACTTTTCATCCATTAGACCATAATACAGGTGCTATTAAAACAAAAACTTAGTTCTGGTTGTAGTATCTAAACCTATTTTTCAAAAATGTTTTGAGTATAGTTGACACACAATATTACATTAGTTTCAGGTGTACAACATACAGATTCCCTTGTATCCCTGAAAAAGGGTATGCTATGCTTACCACAAGTGTATATACCATCTGTTACCATACAACAGTATTACAATATTATTTAATATATTCTCTATGTAATGCCTTTTATTCAGGTGACTTGTTCATTCCATAACTGGAAGCCTGTATCTCCCACTCTCCTTCACCCATTTTGCACACTCCTCCAATCCCCTTTGCTCTGGCAACCATCAGTTTGTTCTCTGTATTTATAGATCTGATTGTTTTTATTTATTTGCTTTTTTAGATTCAATTTATGAGTGAAATAATATTAGCCTATTTATTGGGTCCTTTTTTACAGAAGGGAAAAAATAGACTAATTAAAAAATTTTTTTGTATATTTTTAATTGGAGTTCGAATTGCCAACATATAGTATAACACCCAGTGCCCATCCCATCAAGTGCCCCCCTCAGTGCTCATCACCCAGTCACCCCATCCCCCCACCCACCTCCCTTTCCACTACACCTTGATTGTTTCCCAGAGTTAGGTGTCCCTCATGTTCTGTCACCTTCACTGATATTTCCTACTCATTTTCTCTCCTTTCCCCTTCATTCCCTTTCACTATTTTTTATATTCCCCAAATGAATGAGACCATATAATGTTTGGCCTTCTCTAATTGACTTATTTCACTCAGCATAATACCCTCCAGTTCCATCCATGTCGAAGCAAATGGTGGGTACTTGTCATTTCTAATGGCTGAGTAATATTCCATTGCATACATAGACCACATCTTCTTGATCCATTCATCATTCTATGGACACCGAGGCCCCTTCCACAGTTTGGCTATTTTGGACATTGCTGCTATAAACATTGGGGTGCAGATGTCTCGGTGATTCACTGCATCTGTATCTTGGGGGTAAATCCCTAGCAGTGCAATTGCTGGGTCGTAGGGCAGATCTATTTTTAAGTCTTTGAGGAACCTCCACACAGTTTTCCAGAGTGGCTGCACCAGTTCACATTCCCACCAACAGTGCAAGAGGGTTCCCCTTTCTCCACATCCTCTCCAACATTTGTTGTTTCCTGCCTTGTTAATTTTCCCCATTCTCACTGGTGTGAGGTGGTATCTCATTGTGGTTTGTATTTGTATTTCCCTGATGACAAGTGATGCAGAGCATTTCCTCATGGGCTTGTTGGCCGTGTGTATGTCTTCTTTGGTGAAACTTTTGTTCATGTCTTTTGCCCATTTCATAATTGGATTTTTTTGTTTCTTGGGTGCTGAGTTTGATAAGTTCTTTATAGATCATGGATACTAGCCCTTTATCTGATATGTCATTTGCAAATATATTCTCCCATTCTGTAGGTGGTCTTTTAGTTTTGTGGACTCTTTCATTTGCTGTGCAGGTGCTTCTTATCTTGATGAAGTCCCAATAATTGATTTTTGCTTTTGTTTCCCTTCCCTTCATAGATGTACCTTGCAAGAAGTTGCTGTGGCCAACTTCAAAATGGGTGTTGCCTGTGTTCTCCTCCAGGATTTTGATGGATTGTGTCATATTTAGATCTTT
The DNA here is from genome assembly GCF_905146905.1 of Nyctereutes procyonoides. Taxonomy (NCBI): domain Eukaryota; kingdom Metazoa; phylum Chordata; class Mammalia; order Carnivora; family Canidae; genus Nyctereutes; species Nyctereutes procyonoides. The sequence continues at coordinate 56,153,738 of NW_026575125.1, read as the reverse complement.
CATCCATTTTGAGTTTATCTTTGTGTATGGCGTAAGAGAATGGTCTAGTTTCATTCTTCTGCATGTGGCTGTCCAATTTTCCCAGCACCATTTATTGAAGAGACTTTCCTTTTTCCAGTGGATAGTCTTTCCTGCTCTGTCGAATATTAATTGACCGTGGAGCTGAGGGCCCATTTCTGGGTTCTCTATTCTGTTCCATTACTCTAGTTGTCTGTTTTTGTGCCAGTACCATGCTATCTTAATGATCAGAGCTTTGTAGTACAACTTGAAATCTGGCATTGTGATGCCCCTGGCTATGGTTTTCTTTTTAATTATTCCCCTGGCTATCCAGGATCTTTTCCACTTCCACACAAATCTTAAGATGATTTGTTCCAAAAAAAAAAAAAAAGACGATTTGTTCCAACTCTCTGAAGAAAGTCCATGGTAGTTTGATAGGGACTGCATTAAATGTGTACATTGCCCTGGGTAACATTGACATTTCCACAATATTAATTCTTCCAATCCATGAGCATGGAATATTTTTCCATCACTTTGTGTCTTCCTCAATTTCTTTCAGAACTGTTCTGTAGTTTTTAGGGTACCTACAACTCTGTTCTGTAGTTTTAGGGTACCTTTACCTCTTTGGTTAGGTTTATTCCTAGGTATCTAATGCTTTTGGGTCTTATGCTTTTGTGTCTTCCTCAATTTCTTTCAGAACTGTTCTGTAGTTTTTAGGGTACCTAAAACTCTGTTCTGTAGTTTTAGGGTACCTTTACCTCTTTGGTTAGGTTTATTCCTAGATATCTTATGCTTTTGGGTGTAATTGTAAATGGATTGACTCCTTAATTTCTCTTTCTTCAGTCTCATTGTTAGTGTATAGAAATGCCACTGTTTTCTGGGCATTGATTTTGTATCCTGCCACATTGCTGAATTGCTGTATGAGTTCTAGCAATATTGGAGTGGAGTATTTTGGGTTTTCTACGTATAGTATCATGTCATCTGCAAAGAGGGAGAGCTTGACTTCTTCTTTGCCAATTTGAATGCCTTTCATTTGTTTTGGTTGACTGACTCCTATACTATGTTGAATAGCAGTGGGGAGAGTGGACATCCCTGTCGTGTTCCTGATCTTAGGGGAAAGGCTCCCAGTGTTTCCCCATTGAGGATGATATTTGCTGTGGGCTTTTCACAGATGGCTTTTAAGATGTTGAGGAATGTTCACTCTATCCCTACACTCTGAAGAGTTTTGATCAGGAATGGATGCTGTATTTTGTCAAATGCTTCCTTTACATGTATTGAGAGGATCATATGGTTCTTGTTTTTTCTCTTGTTGATATGATCTATCACGTTGATTGTTTTATGTGTGTTGAACCAGCCTTGCATCCCAGGGATAATTCCCACTTGGTCATGGTGAATAATCTTCTTAATGTATTGTTGGATTCTATGGTCTAGTATCTTGTTGAGAATTTTTGCATCCATGTTCATCAGGGATATTGGTCTATAATTCTCCTTTTTGGTGGGGTCTTTGTCTGGTTTTGGAATTAAGGTGATTGTGGCCTCATAGAACGAGTTTGGAAGTATTACATTTCTTTCTATCTTTCCAAACAGCTTTAGTAGAATAGGTATGGTTTCTTCTTTAAATGTTTGTTAGAATTCCCCTGGGAAGCCAGCTGGCCCTGGACTTTTGTGTCTTGGGAGGTTTTTGATGACTGCTTCAATTTCCTTGCTGGTTATTGGCCTGTTTACGTTTTCTATTTCTTCCTGTTCCAGGTTTGGTAGTTTGTGGTTTTCCAGAAATGCATCCATTTCTACCAGATTGCCTAATTTATTGGCATATAGCTGCTCATAATATGTTTTTAAAATCGCTTGTTTTTCCTTGGTGTTGGTAGTGATCTCCTTTCTCGTTCATGATTTTATTTTATTTTTTTTAAATTTTTATTTATTTATGATAGTCACACACACAGAGAGAGAGAGAGAGAGAGAGAGAGGCAGAGACACAGGCAGAGGGAGAAGGAGGCTCCATGCACCGGGAGCCCGACGTAGGATTCGATCCCGGGTCTCCAGGATCGCGCCCTGGGCCAAAGGCAGGCGCCAAACCACTGCGCCACCCAGGGATCCCCCTCATTCATGATTTTATTAATTTGAGTCTTTTCTGTCTTGTTTTTAATAAGGTTGGCCAGTGGTTTATCTATCTTTTTTAATTCTTTTAAAGAACCATCTCCTGGTTTTGTTTATCTGTTCTACAGTTCTGTTCTCTATTTCATTGAGTTTTGTTTGAATCATTATTAACTCTCTTCTTCTGCTGAGTGTAGGTCTTATTTGCTGTTGTTTGTCCAGTTCCTTTAGGTGCATGGTTAGCTTGGGTATTTGAGTTTTTCCAGTTTTTTGAGGGATGGTTGTATTGCGATGTATTTCCCCCTCAGGACTTCTTTTTCTGTATACCAGATTTTGAATGGTTGTATTCCTCATTCTCATTAGTTTCCATGAATCTTTTTAATTTTTCCCTAATTTCCTGGTTGGCCCTGTCATCTTTAAGCAAGGTGGTCCTTAACCTCCACGTGTTTGAAATCCTTTCAAATTTCTTCTTGTGATTGAGTTCAAGTTTCAAAGCATTATGGTCTGAAAATATGTGGGGGACGATCCCAATCTATTGGTATCAGTTAATACTTGATTTGTGACCCAGTATGTGGTCTATTCTGGGGAAAGTTCCATGTGCACTTGAGAAGAATGTGTATTCAGTTGCATTTGGATGTAAAGTTCTGTAAATATCTCTGAAATCCATCTGGTCCAGTGTATCATTTAAAGCTCTTGTTTCTTTGGAGATGTTGTGCTTAGAATATTTGTCGATTGTAGAAAGTGCTACATTGAAGTCACCAAGAATAAGTGTGTTATTATCTAAGTATGTCTTAACTTTGGTTATTAATTGATTGATATACTTGGCAGCTCCCACATTCAGGGCATAAATATTCATGATTGTTAGGTCCTCTTGTTGGATAGATCCTTTAAATATGATAGTGTCCCTCTTCATCTCTTACTACAGTCTTTGGGATAAAGTTTAATTTATCTGATGAAAGGATGGCTACCCCTGCTTTCTTTTGAGGACCATTTGAATGGTAAATGGTTCTCCAACCTTTTATTTTCAGGCTGTAGGTGTCCTTATGTCTAAAATGAGTCTCTTGTAGACAGCAAATAGATGGGTCTTGCTTTTTTTATCCAGTCTAAAACCCTGCCCCTTTTGATGGGGTAATTAAGCCCATCCACGTTCAGAATTACTATTTAAAGATATGAATTTAGTTTCAACATGATACCTATTCAGTCCCTGTTTTTGTGCATTGCTTTTGGGGCTTCCTCTTCCTTTTACATAGTCCCCCTTAATATTTCTTGCAGAGATGGTGTGGTGGTCATATATTCTTTCAGTTTCTGCCTATCTTGGAAGCTCTTTATCTCTCCTTCTATTCTGAATGAGAGCCTTTGGGATAAAGTATTCTTGGCTGCATGTTCTTATCATTTAGGACCCTGAATATATCCTGCCACCCCTTTCTGGCCTGCCAGGTCTCTGTGGAGAGGTCTGCTGTTATCCTAATGCTTCTCCCCATAAAAGTTAGGGATTTCTTGTCTCTTGCTGCTTTAAGGATCTTCTCTTTATATTTGGAATTTGCAAGTTTCACTATTAAATGTCAAGGTGTTGAGTGGTTTTTATTGATTTTAGGGGGGGGGATCTGTCTATCTCCTGGATCTGAATGCCTGTTTCCCTTCCCAAGTTAGGGAAGTTCTCAGCTACGATTTGTTCAAATACATATTCTGGACCTCTGTCCCTCTCGGTGCCCTCGGGAACCCCAATTAAACGTAGATTTTTCCTTCTGAGGCTGTCATTTATTTCCCTTCACCTATCTTCATGATGTTTTAATTGTTTTTCTCTTTTCCCTCAGTTTTCCTCCTTGCCATCAACTTGTCTTCTATGTCACTCACTTGTTCTTCTACCTCATTAACCCTCGGTATTAGGACCTCCAGTTTGGATTCCATCTCATTTAATTGATTTTTAATTTGGCTTGATTAGATCTAAATTCTGCAGTCATGAAGTCTCTCGAATCCTTTATGCTTTTTTTTTCTTTATGCTTTTTTGTAGAGCCACCAGTAGCTTTATAATTGTGCTTCTGAATTGGCTTTCTGACATTGAATTTTAATCCAGATTTTGTAACTCTGTGGGAGAGAGGACTGTTTCTGATTCTTTCTTTTGAGGTGAGTTTTTCTTTCTAGTCCTTTTGCTCAGTGCAGAGTGGCCAAAAACAAGTTGTGCTGGAAAAAGGAGAAAAAGAGAGGAAGAAAAAAAAGAAAAAAAAAAGAAAAAAAAGGGGGGGGGGAGGAAACAAACAGAAAACAAAAAACAAGGGGGAGTATCTTCTGATAATATATACTGTAAATCCCTCAACTTCCCCTGGAACTTTCCAGCGCTGCTTGGTCAATAACTTGTTCTTCCCCTGTCCTTCCAAGTGGTCTTTTGGGGGAGGGGCCTGCTGTGCTGATTCTCAGGTGTGTGCACCTGGGATAGCTGCCCAGCCCCCTGCCAGGTGCACGGCTCAGTGGGAGCTGTTTATCCTGTGATGCCCCTGCTCATTCCCAGGTACAAGGTGACACCAGGAGGAATAGCAGTGGAGGCAGCCAGCTCTCCAGCCCTGGAGTCAGCTCCTGCAGTAACCACCACAGGTCCAGTCCACTGGGGCCTGGATACTCCGGGGAGGTGGGACACATATCTGCACAGTTTGGGCTGCCTGGCGGCAGGAGCATCCTTGCTGTCTTGGGACCTCCCTGCCTCTGCCTGCCCCGGGAGAAGATCTGGGCTGGATCTTGGGCTTGTCCCCCAGCGCCCTGGGCTCCAGGGCCTGCACCGCTGGAATTGTGCTCCTAGCCACGCAGCATCCTCTTCGCAGCCTCTGCCCGAGCCGCCTCCGAGCTGCTCCTGGGCTCAGCCGGGCGGTCGCTGCAGCCCTTTAGGGAGCTTGGCCGCGGTGTGTGGCACGCTCTCCCCTGGGGCGCAGTTCCTCTGTTAGTGCCCCTGGGAACCTGAGGGCATCCCTGCCCCTCCTGGGATCCTGCTCGAACCCCCTTTGAGCGCCTTTCCCTTGGGGAAGATTGGTAAAGCTCCTGCTTCTCCGGGACTGGGCTTTCCTGTCCTGGGGGCACTCGCCGGCGGGTCCTTAGCCCACCTCCTCGTGTGGGCCCCTCTCCCTTGGATGCTTTATTATTTTTTCCCGTCTTCCTACCTTGATAGAAGCGCAAACTCTTCTCACTGTAGCATTCCAGCTATTTTCTCTTTAAGTCTCAGGCTGAATTCGTAGGTCTTCAGGATGATTTGAAGGTTAACTAGGTAGGTTGGTGGGGACAGGTGACTTGGGGTCCCTACTCTTTTGCCATCGCCAGCAACTCCCTGCATGTTCTTCTCATTTAGAACCCTGAATATATCCTGCCAGACCTTTCTGGCCTGCCAGGTCTCTGGAGAGGTCTGCTGTGAATGTAATAGTTCTCCACATATAAATTTGGGATCTCTTGTCTCTTGTTGCTTTAAGGATTTTCTCTTTATCTTTGGAATTTGCAAGTTTCGCTATTAAATGTCGAAGTGTTGAACGGTTTTTTTAAAAGATTTATTTATTTATTCATGAGAGACCCAGATTGAGAGGATAGGCAGAGACATAGGCAGAGGGAGAAGCAGGCTCCTCGCAGGGAGCCCGAAGCGAGACTCGATCCCGGATCCGGGGATCACGTCCTGAGCCAAAGGCAGGCACCCAACTGCTTAGCCACCCAGGCGTCCCTGAATGGTTTTTTATTTTAGGGGGGGACCTCTCTATCTCCTCGATCTGAATGCCTGTTTCCCTCCCCAAATTAGGGAAGTTCTCAGGTAGGATTTGTTCAAATATGCTTTCTGGTCCTCTGTCCCTCTTGGTGCCTTCTGGAACCCCAATTAAACGTGAATTTTTCCTTCTGAGGCTGTCATTTATTTCCTCATGGTCTTTTATTCGTTTTTTTTTTTTCTCAGCTTCCTTCCTTGCCATCAACTTGTCTTGTGTCACTCACTCTTCTGCCTCATTAACCCTTGTTAGGACCTCCAGTTTGTATTGCCTCTCATTTAATGATTTTTAATTTCGGCATGATTAGATCTAAATTGTGCAGTCATGAAATCTCTTGAATACTTCATGCTTTTTTCCTGAGCCACCAGTAGCTTTAGAATTGTGCTTCTGAATTGGCTTTCTGACATCGAATTGTAATCTATATTCTGTAACTCTGTGGTAGCAAGTACTGTTTCTGATTCTTTTTGTGTGTGTGTGTGTGGTGAGTTCTTCCTTTTAGTCATTTTGCTCAGTGCAGAGTGGCTAAAAATGAGTTGTTTTGTTAGAAGCGAAAACTCATCTCTCAGTAATGTTCCAGTCGTTTTGTCTTTAAATCTCAGGTCGTAAACTGTGGAAAGAGCCTCGGTGTCCATTGAAAGATGAATGGATAAAGAAGCTGTGGTATATGTATACAATGGAATATTACTCAGCCAGTAGAAACGACAAATACCCACCATTTGCTTTGATGTGGATGGAACTGGAGGGTATTTTGCTGAGTGAAATAAGTCAATCAGAGAAGGAGAAACATTAAAAAAATAAATCTCAGGTTGAATTCATTGGTTTTCAGGATGATTTGAAGTTTACCTAGGTAAGCTGGTGAGGATAGGTGACTTGGGGACCCTATTCCTCCGCCCTAAACAGCCTATTTTGAAATAAGTCTAAATTTTCTTTTAGATTAATATCTTGGTACAACATATTGTGATAAAAGAGAAACAATTAGCAGTCCAATATAAATAACAAAAGATAGGATAGATTTTATGATTCATACCTAGAATTCTTATCATGGAAGTGTCACCTTGGGCAATATTACTCTGGGGAGATAACAAGGTAGCTGCTGCTTTGGGTGTTTGGCCAAACTTTTGTTGCAAAGCTATAAAGATTAGTTGTAAAATAATGTGTTTGTCTTCCCTGCTTGTGGCTGTGTTTCACTAGGTGGTCTTTGATGCCACTATTCTATTTGGAAGCTTGAGTAGCTTCATAAACACTATCCATTTATCATACACAGACCTTCAGAGACATTCAATTTGAAATACACCAATATTATAGAATCATCTCATGGAAACTTAAAATGTCAGAATTAATTGAGGCTCTAGAGAGTGTCTAACTCAGGAATTATGAAATCAGTAGGTCATTTGTTAAGAAAACAGTTCCCTCCACCACAAAAACAAAACAAACACCTAAAACCCCACTCTCTCCATCACCACCACCCACTCACCAAATTTTTAAAAAGAATATATGTAGTTACCATGGTTCATATTTTTTCCTTAATTTTGAGACATGGATTCAAGAAATATTTTGCTTTTTACCTATATCATAAGAAAACATAACATGAGTTTCAGGGAGACAAGAGTAAATAGTAACGACTGTGGCAAAACAATAAATGCTCCCTCCAAAAAGGGCAGGCTGCCATTCAGCTCTAGCTAATTGTTCACATGTGAAATTTCTCAAAAGAAGTGAGAAATCTGGATTTTTATCTGAAGTCTCTTAAGTGCTGGCAACTATCTCAAAATGTGTGAAAAAAAAGTCTGTAGGTCAAAGACATGTCTGTTGGAGGACTGGCTGAATCTTAGTTTGCAACTCTGATATAACTCAGCCTCCTTCCTGGGGCTGATGGATAAAATCAAGCTGAGTGTTCTGATTTTTGCTAGAAGTCACTCAGGCAACAGAACAGGGATCACAATTCAGATTTATGGTAATTACAACTGGAGAATTCTAGTATCCCCCAAAGAATTTCCTACACTGAGGTAGGAAAATCCCATTCTGTGTTAAATATTATTTAATCACAGATATAAAGGCAGCTGGCATCAGCCCTCAATAATAGAAAATGTAATGTAAAAGTATTTCCCACATAGCACATCCTACTCCACACCCAAGAAGTTATCAATAAAAAGTATAGATTTTTACATACCCATATGGTAAAGTTTCAAAAAATAATTTTATTTATTTTTAAGATTTTGAGAGAGAGCAAAGCGAGAGCTAGAGAGCATGATCTGAGACAAGGGTCAGAAGGAGAGGGAGAAGAGGGCTCCCTGCTGAGTGAGGAGCCCCATGTGGAGCTGAATTCCAGGACCTTGAGATAATTATAATTATCAAAGATGATGGGAAGAATTGAATTTTTGTTATATTACATTTTCCTGCTTTGCTGAATTTGCAAAAGTTTGACATAAGTTTAAAAAAATCTAATATTGCATGCTAATCAGCTTGAGTAGCAAATCAGGTAGATGTTAACATTTGAATTTATAACTGTTGACAAGAGAGTCAAAACTTTTACCAAGTAGCTTCATATTTTGACATTTCCTTCACTAAAAAGTTATGCTTAAGTAAGCTGGAATGCCATATGACTTGACTTTTAATTTTATAGTTCACAGGTGGGCATGCAAGGTAGTTTAGAAACAAATTCCTACTTAGGCAAATACCAAACACTGGGCACAACAAAGGCCTCCTAGGCGAATGTATAGTGTGAATTACTTACAGGTTTAGATATAACATTAGCAAGTGCAGGAAGATATGCAATATGCAAAATACAATTTTTAAAAGGATGCCTTAAGTAACCAACTTAGAATGATGAAAACATAGAAGAGAAGGAAGAAAGGGAGATGTACCAAAGGACACACAATTCATTAACATAGATTTGCACTTTATTGTAATTTTGCATCCTGAGATAATAAAATTTTATATCTGACAAGTGAACAAAAGAAGCAGCAGTGAAAGTTTCAGAGAGGCAAGTGTCCTTCATTTTGGCACAGCTGTAAATAGGTTGAGTTCTTTCAGGGGAGTGACTCTCAAACTAGGGAGAAAATAAATTCATTCCACAAGCTATGTAACAATACAAGATGCATGAATATTCTTGGTTTGAATGGACATATCCATTTTTATTCTTTTCTGGTAAAGCTGTCCCAGTAGGAATCCTCTGCCATAAAGTAGAAATCCTAGGCTTTTCAAATGGATGTTTTGATCAATGCCCATTTTCCAGCTACCAGCATTTCCTGTTTTTGTAGCTGAAATTCATATTTGTATGTGGTTAGTCCAAGGAGGGCAAACTAGCTTGTTGATTATATAATTTCAAACATCTGTAATTTGTTCAAAGTTCAGGCATTAAAATAATTTTACACTATATACTTACTAGAAAAATGGAAAATTAAGAAAAGCGAAGTAAAAAGCAACAAAATAAGGACAAAAAGGGACATTTTAGAAATTATTGCTCATAATGAGTTTATACACAGAACTACTTTGAGACTCAGAAATTGATATTTAGTCCAATGCTAGAACATATAACAGTTTCCACATTTGCAATCCTATGTGTGTATGTATAATTTACAAATACACAATCAACTCAATTATCCTGGAACAGAAGAGAACAGAAGGCAGATTCTAATCTGAAGTTATATAGCCCAGTCTAGCCAAAACACACACACACACACACACACACACACACACACACACACACACCACAATTCAGCATTTCATTATTTAGGGACTGGTTTAAGTAACTCGTGGAGAGGGTCAAATAATCTTAGTTCCTTTACAAAAGTGGCCTCCAACATTTTCACCATAAGGATCCCTTTATTATTCCTTCCCCATGTTTTGAAGAATTTTATTTACTAAACTGTATGTAATAGCAGGCTTTTTCATTCTTTTATTAATCAAAAGCAGAACTGTCATTCACAACTTCTGATCAGTGTGTGATAACCAGTATTATGTTAGGCAGGATTTAAAAAATCTAAGCAAAATGCATGGAAATTCAATGTTTTAGTTGGCTTATGCAGTAGAAATATTATGGGTAAATGTATGATTTCTAGTATGCTTTTTGAAGTATTAAAAAAGGTTCAAGGATGCCCTCACTGCTATCTTTATCTGTCCCAAGTTGGGAACCACTCATTTACATCCATCTGCTTTTCCTTCCTAAGTCAAGTATTAACATAACACAATTACTCATGTTAACATATAGGGAATTAATAAAAAAATTTACTACTGATAAAACAGATTAACTGCAACACTCATTCTGTAGGGTTTGACTGAGAAAGAAAACATAAAGACTTAAAGGAATCTATTTAGAAATTACAAAATTATGATATCCAGTATTTATCTTTCAGTCAACTTCAAAAGCACATTAATATGTGAAAAAATCCTCAATTCCCCTGTGAGGTAGGTCCAGATTATTGTCCCCACTTCCACAATGAGGACATGAGGTACAGAGGAATTAAGCAGCAGAGCTAAGAATTAAACCAGAAGTGACTTGGGTTTGAATTCCATACTACTTCTCTTTCCGTCTAATAGCAATTTGTTCCAACAGATCCTTTTGAGGATATGGAACTTAAGACACTGAAGCAGATATTGGATATTAAATTTTTCACATCAATTTCAAAGTGGATCCTCCCATATCTCCATTGTTGTCACAGTTGTAATTCTTGCCTGGATACCAAAAACATAGATTCCACATATGCACAGCCCACAGACCTAAATCTTTAGTTCTTAGGGAAATTAAATTTATTTTTATTACCACAGAAGGGCTGATGTCTAGCAGGTATCAGGTTCTTTGAGTCTGTGTGACATGAACACACATCAGCTAGGAGCCAGTTGGCAAATCAAACATTTACTGTGTGCAAGGCACTGTGAGAATTTCCACCAAGGGTAGAAGATCTGAGAAAAATCATTCTGGGATTCTGTAGAGAAAAATTTCCTAAGGATTCCTAGAATCAAAGCATGTTAGGTTATCTCTAATTTTCTGTCCAGCTCTAGGTTCAACCCCATGCTTTTACAGATGAATAGACGGATATGTAATTTAAGTGACTTGCCCAAAGCCCATGATATTAGATCATTTCCTCACTTAGTAAGAACCTGACAAAGTCCACAGGAAATGAATATATTCTCAGGTTGCCATCATCAAAATGAAAAGCTGGCTCAGAATCAAAAAAGAGAAATTTGGGGCAAGATAACGATATACATATCTTTTCTTTTTTTTAGTCCTCATGTTACATAAGTATTATTAATAAAATCTATTCCTTTTCTGTGAAAATTTTCCAATAGTTTACCATTTAAAGGAATTCCAACAATTTGACAATTGGTGCAAAATGCAAAATGAATTTTTTAATGCAGAATTTTAATAGGCATAAGAGGACTTAACTTCAATGAATTTGGGGATGTTATAATCAAATTAGCAAAACATATTTCCATATGTGAAACTGCTCAAACGAGTATATATAATTTTTATATCCTTCTAGGTCAACATAGTTAATTCTGATGAAATACTGTTTGGGGTTTTATGCTCAAGTACTGAGGTTTGATTTTAAGTGGTGTTTTATTTGTAAACAAAATTAAAATGCTAATAATTTTTAAAAGCTCTAATACATCTGGAAAAACCCTAGTTGTTCTAAGACTTACAAATGTTGTTATGGAACATTTGTAAGGATGTGTATGGAACTTCATTCAAATTATGAAAAAATAAGAATAAATTTCATTAAAAATGGTAGGGTGCTAAATATTAACACAGATTAATTGATCACATATTAGTGTTTATAGATAATAATATAAATAGCATGTACATTAAATACTTAAGCGGATTTTGGTAGGGCTTCAAAGACCACTGTTTTTCTAGAACCATATTAAATTACATATTTGCTAGCATTAGAATTATACCAGTTTTTTAAGTGATTTATAGTCCAGTTCTGTAATATTTTATTACTAACATATATGATTAGGGGAAAACAAGGAAATAGGGTTTAAGTAATAGAAGAAATATAATATGCTAATGAAATATTGGTATATTTGAAAAAGATGGTTTTAAATTCCATGATCTGTCAATTTATCCATTCTGTTTCCTTCAAAATAAAACGTTATCTTTGTTGAAAAAAGACAAGGCACTTCTCCATCTAATTCTAACATCTGACTACAATGGTCTCTTTCTTAAATTAATATAGTGGGTAGGAGGGAACAAAAAGTAGTTGGAAAAGGTTAGGCCTTAATTTCTTTTTATACATAATTTAGGTGTTTAAAGGGGCATTGAGGATGGAGATGTGCAACGGAATGTTAGAGAAGGAACAGTTTTAACTTGTAATTTCAAAGCTTTGTGAGATCTATGTACTTTGGCAAATAGATGTTATTTTCTCTGGAACCTACCACAGCAGGTTTCATAAAAAAATATCATGTAACAAAGAAATTCAACTTTCTTCAACCTAAAAACAGCTTTCATAAGAATATTCTACTAACTTGATGGAAACATCCAAGTATGTTGTATCCTGAGGATAAAAGAAAAAAAGGCCAATGGGGGAAGAATTAATGATCACATAGTGTACTTCGTCATTGTACTTTGTCAATGGTGAATTCATTGCTGCCAATTTCATTGAAAACATCCCCCTCCAAAGCAGTCCAAAATACTCAACTGCTAATTAGCCCCCTACATAGGAAAATAGTTTGAAAAAACAATCATATAAGAAAGAAAAAAGAAAATTGGGTATTTTCTGAGTAGTTCAAGAAAATAAGATGAGCCAACCAGCATAATGAGCAATAAAACAATAAATTTAAAAACAATTAGAGTAGGTTTAAAAATTAAGTTTACAAACACTGGCAAATTATTTTTATGACAAATATTACTGTAACTTGAGTTATATTCTGTCACCTTCAGATGCACTCTATTTCTGTCTCGATATTTGTTTCATGGAAACAATTCACCACTTCTTGCTGTTCTTTGAGCAAACCAAGTGTGATTTATACATGGCAGAAAAAGTTACTATGACCAAATTCTAAATGTACAGAAGAAAATGAGGTTTTAAGGATTGACACTCAAAATTATTCTATCATTGCTAATTAGAAATTTCATACTGTTCTGGAAAACAATTTTGATATTAGTCACAGTTTGAAGCATAAACGTGATGATATTAGCTGGAGCATAAACCACAGATACAATTATTCCCTGACCTTAGCTATAAAACAAGACATTTGGTATGCATTTTCAGAGGTTTCCACCTTGTCTATAAAAATACATATTTAATTTTGCAGCAGACAGACAGACAAATGATATTTGCAGGCACACATATTACAAGTTAGAAATTCTGGGTGGATTGGTAGCACGGGGTAATGGCGCTCTACAGTGGGAGGTGGAAAAGTGTGCAAACAATTAGAGTCATTGTGTCTCTTTTTTCCCTCTTCTTTTACTGGTCCAGGACTATGGATTTCAAATTAGGCATGGATTTTAAAAGTGACTTTAAAAGACTTGAACTTGTATGAAAAAATGACTGTTCTCTTCACTGGGATAAATGTTTACCTAAAAATTTTTACTGAATGTACTAAGTAAGAGTTAAGATGACAAATAGGATATTACTGAATCTCAGATAGTTTTAACTTATTTTTAGCAACAGGAATTACAAATAATGCCTATATATAGGCATACATTTGTAGTTGAATTAACACAATATAAAGCTTTAATTATGTTAAAAAATCAAACTAAGTGTGGTGTTCTCGTTCATCTTGTGAAGAGAAAAAGAAAAATAGGTACATATCAATAAAAAGGCTACATGTGTGGTGAATTTATAAACTAAAGTACTTTTGTCTAAGTACCTATCTTTCCTCATTAATAATATCCAAATGTTTAAAAAAGATGTTCAAAAAATAATATTTTTATCAATTATGAATCAGCCACGAAGTATTCTTTAGATACAGCTTCTCAATTAGCCTTCTCTTTCCCAAAACAAAATATCAGAACTCCAAAAAGGGATTAGCAGTGGCTTTGAGTGAGGATCTAGACACCTCCCAGGACATCTGAAATCTTGAAAACACTCCTTTAAGATCATAATTGTGTATATTTTCAAATGAGGGAAAGGATACATAATGGGAAATAAATAAGGACAGTGAGGCTATGAAATGTGTCAGATGTCAAATGAATTTTTTGGGGGGTGGGAGTGGAGGAAAAAATGGGAATTACTGGATTAAATGGAAAAACTAAGGTTCTTGGTTTCAGGTGCAATGCAGAATATATCAGACAATGATTTTAATTTTAATCCACTCGTTACAAAGGGTAATCCTGCCCTACACCTGAAATTTTTAACAAACTCATTATGGCTCTGCCATAAAACAGCATGTTAACAGTCTATACATTCAAGAGGATGCTTGCAAACTTCATTCATATTAAAACCTATGCAGATTTGTTGGCAATACAGTAAGAGTAATATTACATTCTGTAAACCATGGCATAGCACATTTTATGTTATGCAAAGAGACAGTATTTACAAGTTTTTTAAGAGTTTAAATATTTTATCCACTAACATAAGTGATAATTTAGCAAAGTGCAGGACAAAACCAGTGCTATTAATTGCATGTCCTTTAAAAGCAAGTAAGAGTAAAACCATTTCTAAAAGCTACCAAAAGCTAATTTACTTATGTCCAGTAAGGGATTACAGAGCATTAAGTAGCCTAGAAAACTGATGCATATTTAGAAACAGTGAGTATGAAAATTATAAGGCAGCATGCTCAGAACAAATTTTTGTTTTTGTTTTTTAAACACCAGCACTGATGTTTTATCTTTAGTGGCAACTATATATATACATATACGTCTCTGTGTATTTATTTAAAAACTGAGAGTGCAAAACACAAGCTTCATTTAACAAAAAAAAAGATGTGCAAATTTTCTTCTTAAACCAACACAAATAAAAGAGTAAAGGAGAATATTCTAAGGAGGAGGAGGAGGAGGAGGAGGAGGAGGAGGAGGAGGAGGAGGAAGAAGAAGAAGAAGAAGAAGAAGAAGAAGAAGAAGAAGAAGAAGAAGAAGAAGAAGAAATAATAATAATAATAATAATAATAATAATAAAGAATAAGTTGAACACAGTAAAGGAGACCATCTTCATTCCAAAATCATCTACAAGGCACTAAGGGTAGGAAATGACAAGTAACACAGAAGTGACTGAATCAAATTCCTCAGTCAGGCCGGAATATGGGATATTTTGGTAAGAATTCTATTAGTATTACCTGTAAAATAAAAACAAATAAGAATATATTGACAAAATAATTTTCATTTACTAGAACATATATAACCCAAGAAGTCTAAAATCATTTTTCACAGGATTATACTTTGGTCCTCTGTATAAAGCAAGTGAAATATATAAAATGGTTATAGAAACAATTTACTACAAGTTATCATTAGATTAGCAATTAAACTGGCAAATATAACTATTTATTGTAGCTAAGTTTCTATGACCTAATTTACAATAGTTATTTGTTTAGGTGCAGAAAAGTAAACCCTCTTACATTATCATCTCCTTCTACACCTCCTCTCCCCCCTCCCCTTTCTAACAAAGTAGAAGGGATTAAAACTGTTTTATACAGATTTGAAAAAATACCTTTATGTATATTACATCTATATATTTTTCAATTAAAGCAGTGATAATGGTTATTACTACCTTTTACAAATTGTTTGCAAAAAATAATGAAGTATCCAAATGGATTGATTAAAACATTTTAATTAAAGAAAGGCTAGAATTATAATAAGAACCTAAGGTATTTATAAACATAAATTTATACATTAAATTTATATTTAATATTTTATTTATAAATTTAATGTATAAACTTATAATACATTATATAAGGTATTTATCTATAGTGGATTTTCGATTTGTGGTCATTTGCACATTTTTTCCCTAGCTATTCAAAGTGGAGAAAAATAACATGATAATCCTTATTTATGATATGGAAATGGGATGTTTATACAGTAAATATATACTATATGCCAACAACTTGAAGCTTAGATAAATTTCATATTATTTTGAATGTTTTTAAATTTTTTTAAAGATTTTATTTATTTATTCATGAGAGACAGAGAGAGAGAGAGAGGCAGAGACACAGGCAGAGGGAGAAGCAGGCTCCATGCAGGAAGCCTGATGACGGACTCATTTCTGGGACTCTGGGATCAGGCCCTGAGCCAAAGGCAGACAGACGCTCAACTGCTGAGCCACCCACGTGACCCTCTTGTGAATGTTTATGATGCTGAAGTTACCATATTGGCTATATGTTGTGTTTTGTGATTAAGATTGTATAGATTTCAGTAAAAAAAGCCTATGATTTCTTTATTAAAAATTAAATGTTAGCTAAGACAAAAACCAGGAACATGAATTCAGAATTCAGAAGCCAATTACTATTTTATGCAAGTTTTGTCAAGATCGCATTTAGAAATACTTTGTTCAACAGCAGCTGTACCCATTACCATATGTGATGGTCTGTACCTATATGAAAAGATTAAGGTTGTACCATGTTTTCATTGGAGAATACTACCTGAGATTTTTCTCGGAACTAAGTAATTACTAGCCTTCAAGATACTTTATGTTGGCTACAAATCTAAGGAAGATGGAAGGAAATCTCTATGTTCCAAATGACAAAAGTTTAGGCTGAGGAGAGAAAAGGTAGAAAGAAGAACTGACAAATGATAAATAAGCATAGTAAAATGTAACATTTAGAATGGAATCCAAAAAAAGTAATTAGAAACAACAGCATACTTACATATTCCATCATATTGCTAGTTTCGCATTTCCTTTTAGTCAACTTCCAGTGCAAAGCAAGCTAAGAAAGTACAGTTAAGAATTTTGATATAAAAAAAAAGAATTTTGAAAATAAAAAAAACAAAAAAAAAACAAAAAAAAAAAGAATTTTGATATCAATTTATATTATTACCTATAACATTTGAATAAATCACTGAGAACCATCCAGGAATAAGCATAAGATACATAATATAACATTTAAAAACAACTTGTAAAGAATATACATTAAAATTGAATATTAAAAAATTTTTTAAAAAATTGAATATTAGTTCTTTAATCCATTCTTTTGTGGCCTGAAAAATTCCCATTTTTTTCAATATAATAATGCAAATATATAAATTGGGGCATTTACTTGCTTAAACTTTCTTACCTTGTGATATAATCTGTTATTTTCCCATTCTAATAACTTCTGAATTGATCTTCTGGTCTAAGAGAAAGAATCAAGACTTTGTTACAAGATGAACTGAAGAACTTTGTAAATTATGTGTATCTATATTTTTCTGCTTATTTGTAAAATCCAATTATTTTCTCTTCTTGTTTTTCCTTTAGAAATCAGAAAAAAGCAATGTAACTGACAGAAACTTCCAAAAGAGGAGTAATATTATGAGCAATTATTATACTGTTAATATAAGATCTCTCTCTTCCTCTCTTCATACACCCACACCTATATATATGAGATTTTAGTATATGCTTTTCAAAATGAAATATGTACAAATTGTTCTGTGTTATGCATTCACCAGATTATTGTGAAATCATTACCGATACCACTAGTAGTCCATTTATGGACCTAATCTTGACTTTCACATACCTTTCCATAGGGTTACTTTTTCTATACACATGTAATACGCCAAGTTAATCTGAATCCTCACAGAAAGCTTTCTCATAAGAGGTCCTAGCACAATGCCTGGCATATAGTAGTCACTCGAGGCAAAGTATACAAACTGAATGAAGCAAGCCAACATATATCAGAATTTCCACTGAAAAGAACATTTAAAAACAGCTAATCAGAAAAACTGTATTTAAAGGAAAAAATATCAATGAGAAGCAGCACAGTCCTAAACAAGGGGACAGAGGGTGAATTTCTCTATTTGGAGTGCACATATTTTGTAGGGAGGAAGAAAAGTTTGCAAAACCTTCAAAAAATTAAAATAAAAGATTATACATTTTCAACTCTTATTTGGAAGAGGTTTCTGATAAAGAAGTAATTGTTACTTTTTTTAAAGATTTTATTTATTTATTCATGAGAGACAGAGAGAGAGAGAGAAAGAGAGAGAGAGAGAGAGGCAGAGACACAGGCAGAGGGAGAAGCAGGCTCCATGCAGGGAGCCTGACGTGGGACTCGATCCTTGGTCTCTAGGATCAGGCCCTGGGCTGTGAAGGCAGTGCTAAACCGCTGAGCCACCCGGGCTGCCCAAATTTTAAAACTACTTAAAATTAAATGACATACAAACTTGTATCTATAATGATTTCCAAAGCACCAACATAAGAAACTATTTGTTTAATTATGTAAGCTAACAATCAATGGCAATTGTATTCAGCTCATTCACAGTGGGCCAGATCAGCAACAATGCCAGCTAGAGTATACCTTAGGGCTACTGTACTTGATAGAATCTCTGTAAACAAAATCAGATGGGTAACAAAGAGACTGAATTAATAATTATAAATCTTTTTGCAAAGAAAAACCCAGGTCCAGATGGTTTCAATGATGAGTTCTACCAAACAGTTTAAGAGGAAATAGTGCCATGAATACAAACACAAACTCAACAAAATACTAGCAAACTGAATCTAACAACGTATGAAAAAGATTATATATTATGACCAAGTGGAATTTATTTGAGGAACACAAAAATAAATTGGTACAATATTAATAGAATAAAGGAAAAAATGACATGATCATCTTCATAGTTTTAGAAAAAGCCCTGGACAAAAGCCAATATCTATTCATGATAAAAATCCTAAAAAAACTAGGAATAAATTTAAACTTCCTCAACTTGATAAAGGTCATCTATGAAAAAACTGCAGCTAATATACTTAATGGAGAGAGATTGTTTTCCTCTTTAGATCAGGAAAAAGGGATGCCTGGGTCGTTCAATGGTTGAGCATCTGCCTTTGGCTCAGGTCATGATCCAAGGGTCCTGGGGTGGAGTCCCACATTAGGCTCCCTGCAGGTAGCATGCTTCTCCCTCTGCCTCTCTCTCTGTGTCTCTTATGAACCAATACATAAAATCTTTTTAAAAAAGTTCAGGAAAAAGACAAGAATGTCTCTTCTCACTACTTTTATTAAACACTGTACTAGAAAGTATAGTGTGGGCAATTAGACGAAAGTAAGAAATAAAAGGCATCCAAATTGGAAAAGAAAAAGTGAAATCATCTTCATTTGCAGACATGATCCTGTATAGAGAAAACCCTAAGGGATTTGAAACTATGCTCCATAGGGTTAATGAAGTTAAAACGGTCACCAGCAAGACCCTCAGTGACTACTCCTTCTTCACAAGAATGTTATCCTTATCTTTTAGAGGCAAACAACAGGAAGAGCTTGGGTAGGCTTAGACTAGTTTGAGCTTGACCACAGACTCACACTTGTGCAGATGGACCATGGAATGTCTGACAGTAACTTCTACTTCATTATAATCTCTGCCCAAGGAGGAATACAAACCTCATTAGCATAACATACAATGCATGTAAAGGCCTATTTCCTAAATACGCGTATATGACATTAAACCTCTACATGCAACGACAAATCCCTCCCCAACTTTTCTGAATATTCATCCTATCCCTAAATAAAAGAAATCCATTTATCTCCACTCAGGAGTCATGGCTTTGGAAGCTATTTCTCATGATTTCCTTATTTGTTGAAGTAAAGTTTTCTTTGTGTGACAACTTCACCTGATGTAGTCTGTTTGTAACTCACCAAGGAGTGAACTCACTTTAGTTGTTAGGTTACAAATTCACTAAAACATTACTTGAATAAGTAAATTCAAGTTTGCAGGAAATGAGATGTTGATAGGTAGAATTCTGGCCTCCATAATCTTCACCTCCTGGAGTTATAGCTGTGAATATGTTACACTACATTGCAAAAGGGATACTGAAGATGTAATTAAAGTTACTATTTGGCTTTAAAATAGGGAGAGATTATCCTGGATTACTATGGTGGACCTGATGTAATCTTAAAAGCTCTTAAAAGTAGAGAACTTTTGGGGCACCTGAGTGGCTCAGTGGTTGAGTGTATGCCTTTGGCACAGGTTGTAATCCTGGGGTCTTGGGATGGAGTCCCACATCGGACTCTCTGCAGGGAGTCTCAGAGACTCAGCCTATGTCTCTGCCTCTCTCTCTGTGTCTCTCATGAATAAATAAAATCTTTAAAAAAGAGCAGAGAACTTTTCCTGGCACATGGAAGGACAGTCAGAGGGATTTGAAGCATAAGAAGAATTCAAACCACCATTGCTAGCTTTAAGATAGAAAGGGCCATATAAGAAGGAAATGATTTCTGCCAAAATCTGAGTTTGTAAGCAAATTCTTTCCCTGAATCTCTAGAAAGAAATACAGCCCTGCCAGCACCTTGATTTTGAACTTGTGAGATCCTAATATGAGAACTCAATTCAGCCACGCTCAGACTTTTTAAGATTTATTTACCCATGAGACACACACACACACACACACACACACACACACAGAGAGAGAGAGAGAGAGAGAGAGAGAGAGAGAGAGAGAGAGGCAGAGACACAGGCAGAGGGAGAAGCAGGCTCCATGCAGGGAGCCTGAAGCCGGACTTGATCCTGGGTCTCCAGGATCACGCCCTGGGCCGAAGGTGGTGCTGAACTGCTGAGACACCTGGGCTGCCCACACGCTCAGACTTCTGACTATGAAATAATAAAAGGTATTGTTCTAAGCCATTAAGTTTGTTACACTAGATAGAAAAATATAAGGATCAACCTATAAAAATCAATTGTATTTGTATACACTAGTAATGAACAATCTGAAAAGGAGAGTAACAGACCTTTTACAATATATTAAGAATAAAATATTTAGAAATAAATTTGATAAAGGAAGTATAAGACTTATAAATTGAAAAACAAGAAAAAACTCTCCTAAAATACCCTAAAGAAGAGGTAAATAAATGGAGAGATATCCTATGTTCATGAATCAGAAGACTCATGGAATAGCATTCACAACAATGATGCTGGAACAACTGGATATCCAAAAGAAAAATTATAAACTCAGATACCTATCTCACACCATGCACAGAAATTAATTCAAAATAGATCAAAGACCTAACCATAAGAGGTAAAATTTTAAAACTATAATATAGGAGTAAATCTTTGTGATCTTGAGTTAGGCAAAGCCCTTTTAGATATGATGCAAAAAGTACAAGCAAGAAAAATTTAAATATGACCTAATCAAAATTTAAAATTTTTGTGTGTCAAAGATATCAAGAAAGTGAGAGTCCTTCCAGAATGGCCATGTGAGGATCTTAGGAAAATCTCTTCCTTGTAGAGACAACTATTAAACTGATCAGTATTAGCAAGGATACTCAATCAAATGTTCCAGAGACTGATCAAAGGGATTACAATAGATTGAGAAGTATTTATTCAACAAAGTTATAGATAATAGCTAAGAATACTGGGAGGCCTTGGTAATGATGCTAGGCAATACACCCATTTCTCCATTGCTCTACCTTGTGGAAGCACTATTTTAACAAGGTTGGGAGCTGAGTGCCAAGTGGTTCCCCATAGCTCCTAGCTCCCTGGAGTGGAACTGCTTTCCTGGGTAGTTTCGGCACGGCAACAACTCTGTGTTGCAGAAAGTCTACATTGCATGGGTTGTGGCAGCAGGGGAGCATCCACTTCCCTACTGTCAACTTTGCAAAATTGGCAAAACAGTTGGTGAAGAGAGCAGTCCCTCTTTTTGGCACATATCCATATTGTGGGAAAACTGATTTACTTGGCTAGACAACTAAGTGGCAGTTCCCATCTTCCAAGGGCAGACATATTCTGGGTAGATTTGATAGATGGTGAATATTAGCAGATCACACCCTCTGGCTCTGGGCTAAAAAAACCCACAGCTAATATCATACCAAATAAGAAAAAAATCATAAGTCCCAAAATTATACCAAAGACTGAAAGTTTTTCTTCTAGGACAGGAAAAAGACAATGATGCCCATGTTTGCCACTTCTATTCAACACACTACTGGAAATTCTAGACAGGTCAGTTAGGCAAGAAAAGCAAAGACATTTAAATTGGAAAGGAAGAAGTAAAATTATCTCTGTTGGCAGGTGATATTATCTTATGTGTAGAAAACCCCCCAAAAAATATACAAAAAAATCTGTTAACGCTAACAAACAAATTCAGCAATGTTTCATGATACAAAATCAACATGCAAAATTCAGTTGCATTTCTACACAATAATAATAATTCAAAAAAGAAATTAAGAAAATAATTACATTTACAATAGCACCAAAAAGAATAAAATACTTAATAATAAACTTAAAGAGGTGAAAGACTGGTAACACAGAAAACTACAAAACATTGTTAAAAGAATTTAAAAACCTAAATAAATGTAAAGGCATCCTATGTTCATGGGCTACATGACTTAATATTGCTAACATGACAGTGTTGTCCAAAATGATCTACAGATTCAATGCACTCCTTATTGGAATCCCAGTGACTTTTTTGTAGAAATAGAAAAACATCCTAAAATTCATACGGAATCAAGAGACCACTATTAGGCAGCAATCTTGAAAATGAACAAATATGAAAGACTCACATCTCCTGATTCCATAACTTATTACACAGCAATAGTAACCAAAACACAAACAAACAAACATGGTACTCGAATAAAGATAGATATATAGACCAATGGAATAGAGTAGAGCCCAGAAATAAACCTTTGAATGTATATGGTCAACTTCAACTGTTTTTTGACAAGAGTGCCAACCATTCAATGGGGGCTGCAAGGAAAACTGGATATCCACATGCAAAAAATATTAAGCTGGACCCTACATTTACACCATATACAAAAATTAACTCAAAATGGACTAAAAAACCAAACATAAGAGTGAAAACTATAAAAGTCTGTGAAGAAAATATCAGAGACAATCTTTGTGACATTGGATTTTACAATAATTTCTTGGCTATGACACTGAAAGCACAGGCGAAAAAGGAGAAAATAGTTTAATTGGACTTCATCAAAATTAACAACTTTTATGCATCAAATGACACTACTATCAAGAGAATGAAAAGATAATCTACAGAATGGAGGAAAATATTTGCAAATCATGCATCTGATAAGGGATTAATAACCAGAATATATAAAAACTATAAACCAGAATTTAAACCATTTTATTTTATATATAAACCAGAATATATAAAAACTGCCCCAACTCAACAACAAAAAACAGCTTAGATGCAAAATGAACAAAATACCTAATACTAGAAATGGCCAATAGCACATGTAAAAATGCTCAACCCTAGTCAGAGAAATGCAAATCATAATCACAGTAAAACAACACTTCACACCTATCTGAGTGGCTATTACCAATAAAATGGAAAATAGCTATTGTTGGTGAAGATCTGCAGAAACTGGAATCTTTGTGCATTACTGATGGGAATGTAAAATGGTGTAGCTCCAATGGAAGTTTGGCAGTTTCTCAAAAAGTTAAATAATTGCCATGTGATCCAGCAATTCTACTCCTATGTATAGTTCCCAAAAGAACTGAAAGCAGGACTTGACCAGATATTTGTATGGCAATGTTAAATGCAGTATTATTCACAATAGAAAAAAGGTAGAAAGAATTCAGGTGTTCATCAACTGATGAGTGAATAAACAATGTGGAATATATATAGAATGGACTGTTATTCAGCCAAATAAAGGAATGAAGTTCTAAAACATGCTATGACATGGATGAACCTTGAAGACATTATGCTAAGTGAAATAAGCTAAGTGATTTAATGCCAGGACAAATATGGAATTACTCTATTTATATGAGGTATCCAGGATAGGCAAATCTGTAGATACAGAAAGTAGATTAGAGGTTATCAGGGTCTGAGGGGAAGGGGAATGAGGAGTTATTACTTAATGGCTACAGAGTTTCTGCTAAAAAGTCATGAAAAAGATTTGGAAATAGGTAATAGTACTTACATTGTGAATGTAATTAATGCCACTGAATCCTTAAAATGGTAAATGTTATGTGTATTTTACCACTATAACACATTTTCAGAAAAATCCAGTAAGCACAGTAGAAACCAAAAAAAAAAGATATCATTAGTTGACCAAAATATAAGTAATTTCTGTACAATACAGATGACCCCATCCCTAAATGAAAAACTGAACTCCAAAAAAATGATAGCCTGACTGCAGACATCTTGGTATGAAGGTATAGAAGCCTGAAAAAGAAGTAAAGATGAATTTGAAGTAACTTTAAATGTGCACAGCAAGGAGGACATATGCACCCAAAAGAAATTAAGATTTTTTTTTTTAGATTTTCTTTATTTATTCATGAGATACACACACACACACACACACACACACAGAGGCAGAGACACAGGCAGAGGGAGAAGCAGGCTCCATGCAGGGAGCCTTACATGGGACTTGATCCCGGGTCTCCAGGATCATGCCCTGGGCTGAAGGCAGCACTAAACCACTGAGCCACCCGGGCTACCCAGAAATTAAGATTCTTATAATAAAGGAATATAATATGCCATGACCAGAAATTTAAAAAAAATTATGTTGTCAATGGCTCATTAATATCTACAAGGAGACAAATTATTAAAAAGAATCAAATGGAATTCTGGAGTTGAGAAGTACAAAACTGATATAAAAGAAGAGAAAGTAAGTTTGAGCTGAAGAATAATCAGTGAACTTGAAGACAGATCAGAAGATAATATGTAATCTCAAAGCACAGAAAAATAGAATGAAGGAAAATGAAAACAGCCTCAGAGAAATGTTAGACATCATTAAAGGCACTAACATACATATATTGGGAGTATCAGAAAAATACGAAAACAAAACATAAGAAATATTTAAAGAAATAATGTGAAAATTTCCACATTTAGTGAAAAACACTTATATTTCTAGGAAGCTAAAGAGCTCCAAGCAGAAATAAACCACAAGGAGATCCAAAGCAGATACATAACAGTATATACTGAAAAACAGAAAACAGAAAATCATGAAAGTAGCAGGATGAAATGACTCATTACTTACAAGGAAACTACAGTAGGATAAATAGCTGATGTCTGATTAGAAACAATGTAAGGGGCACCTGGGTGGCTCAATGGTTGAGCGTCTGCCTTTGGCTCAGGGCATGAACAAGCTTGAAAAGGATGGGGCAGCCTGGGTGGCTCAGAGGTTTAGAGCCTGCCTTCAGCCCAGGACCTGATCCTGGAGACCCAGGATCAAGTCCCATATCGGGATCCTTGCAGGGAGTCCGCTTCTCCCTCTGCCTATGTCTCTGCTTCTCTCTCTGTGTCTCTCATGAGTAACTAAATAAAATCTTTTAAAAAAGAAACAATATAGGACAGAAGACAGTAGGATAAAAAATTGAAAGTGATGAAAGAAAAAAAGATTGTCAACCAAGAAACCCATATGCATCAAAATTAACTTTAGAAAATTAAGGTAATTCATTTATGCATATAAAGGCTTCAAAGTCATCTCTTCTGCCCACATATCAAGAAAAAAACAAAACAAAACAAAACAAAACAAAACAAAAAAACAGAACAACCTGAAAGCCAACTCCTCTTAGATTCATCAGAGTAGAAACACAGGAGAAGAAAACTGTGGGTACCAGGACAAGGGTAGCAGCGCCTGAACTTGATGAATTGCTGGAAGCTCAGTAGAGACAAGTTTGAGAGTTAAAAATCCCAAAGGGGCCCAGTCATGGGGAAGACTCCCACAGTTTGAGTTTTGTTACCAGGAGCCCTCTCAGGTTCTCACAGTGACTAGGGAAAAATCCCTTCATCTTTCCAGAACAGCCACTTTTATTTTTTTAATTATTTATTTATTTTTTTAATAAATTAATTTTTTATTGGTGTTCAATTTACCAACATACAGATTAACACCCAGTGCTCATCCCGCCAAGTGCCCCCCTCAGTGCCTGTCACCCATTCACCATCACCCCCCGCCCCCCTCCCCTTCCACCACCCCTAGTTCATTTCCCAGAGTTAGGAGTCTTTATGTTCTGTCTCCCTTTCTGATATTTCCCACACATTTCTTCTCCCTTCCCTTATTTTCCCTTTCACCATTATTTATATTCCCCAAATGAATGAGAACATACACTGTTTGTCCTTCTCCGACTGACTTACTTCACTCAGCATAATACCCTCCAGTGCCATCCATGTTGAAGGAAATGGCGGGTATTTGTCATTTCTAATGGCTGAGTAATATTCCATTGTATACATAAACCACATCTTCTTTTTTTAATAAATTAATTTTTATTGGTGTTCAATTTACCAACATACAGAATAACACCCAGTGCTCATCCCGCCAACTGCCCCCCTCAGTGCCCGTCACCCATTCACCCCCACCCCCCGCCCTCTTCCCCCTCCACCACCCCTAGTTCGTTTCCCAGAGTTAGGAGTCTTTATGTTCTGTGTCCCTTTCTGATATTTCCCACACATTTCTTCTCCCTTCCCTTATATTCCCTTTCACTATTATTCATATTCCCCAAATGAATGAGAACATACACTGTTTGTCCTTCTCCGATTGACTTACTTCACTCAGCATAATACCCTCCAGTGCCATCCACGTTGAAGCAAATGGTGGGTATTTGTCGTTTCTAATGGCTGAGTAATATTCCATTGTATACATAAACCACATCTTCTTTATCCATTCATCTTTCGATGGACACCGAGGCTCCTTCCACAGTTTGGCTATTGTGGACATGGCTGCTAGAAACATCGGGGTGCAGGTGTCCTGGCGTTTCATTGCATCTGAATCTTTGGGGTAAATCCCTAACAGTGCAATTGCTGGGTCATAGGGCAGGTCTATTTTTAACTCTTTGAGGAACCTCCACACAGTTTTCCAGAGTGGCTGCACCAGTTCACATTCCCACCAACAGTGTAAGAGGGTTCCCTTTTCTCCGCATCCTCTCCAACATTTGTTGTATCTTGCCTTGTTAATTTTCCCCATTCTCACTGGTGTGAGGTGGTATCTCATTGTGGTTTTGATTTGTATTTCCCTGATGGCAAGTGATGCAGAGCATTTTCTCATGTGCATGTTGGCCATGTCTATGTCTTCCTCTGTGAGATTTCTCTTCATGTCCTTTGCCCATTTCATGATTGGATTGTTTGTTTCTTTGCTGTTGAGTTCAATAAGTTCTTTATAGATTTTGGAAACTAGCCCTTTATCTGATATGTTATTTGCAAATATCTTCTCCCATTCTGTAGGTTGTCTTTGAGTTTTGTTGACTGTATCCTTTGCTGTGCAAAAGCTTCTTATCTTGATGAAGTCCCAATAGTTCATTTTTGCTTTTGTTTCTTTTGCTTTCGTGGATGTATCTTGCAAGAAGTTACTGTGGCCAAGTTCAAAAAGGGTGTTGCCTGTGTTCTCCTCTAGGATTTTGATGGAATCTTGTCTCACATTTAGGTCTTTCATCCATTTTGAGCTTATCTTTGTGTATGGTGCAAGAGAGTGGTCTAGTTTCATTCTTCTGCATGTGGATGTCCAATTTTCCCAGCACCATTTATTGAAGAGACTGTCTTTTTTCCAGTGGATAGTCTTTCCTCCTTTATCGAATATTAGTTGACCATAGAGTTGAGGGTCCACTTCTGGGTTCTCTATTCTGTTCCATTGATCTATGTGTCTGTTTTTGTGCCAGTACCACACTGTCTTGATGACCACAGCTTTGTAGTACAACCTGAAATCTGGCATTGTGATGCCCCCAGATATGGTTTTCTTTTTTAAAATTCCCCTGGCTATTTGGGGTCTTTTCTGATTCCACACAAATCTTAAAATAATTTGTTCCAACTCTCTGAAGAAAGTCCATGGTATTTTGATAGGGATTGCATTAAACGTGTAAATTGCCCTGGGTAACATTGACATTTTCACAATATTAATTCTGCCAATCCATGAGCATGGAATATTTTTCCATCTCTTTGTGTCTTCCTCAATTTCTTTCAGAAGTGTTCTATAGTTTTTAGGGTATAGATCCTTTACCTCTTTGGTTAGGTTTATTCCTAGGTATCTTATGCTTTTGGGTGCAACTGTAAATGGGATTGACTCCTTAAATTCTCTTCAGTCTCATTGTTAGTGTATAGAAATGCCATTGATTTCTGGGCATTGCTTTTGTATCCTGCCATGCTGCCAAATTGCTGTATGAGTTCTAGCAATCTTGGGGTGGAGGCTTTTGGGTTTTCTATGTAGAGTATCATGTCATCGGTGAAGAGGGAGAGTTTGACTTCTTCTTTGCCAATTTGAATGCCTTTAATGTCTTTTTGTTGCCTGATTGCTGAGGCTAGGACTTCCAATACTATGTTGAATAGCAGTGGTGAGAGTGGACATCCCTGTCTTGTTCCTGATCTTAGGGGAAAGGCTCCCAGTGCTTCCCCATTGAGAATGATATTTGCTGTGGGATTTTCGTAAATGGCTTTTAAGATGTCGAGGAAAGTTCCCTCTATCCCTACACTCTGAAGAGTTTTGATCAGGAATGGATGCTGTATTTTGTCAAATGCTTTCTCTGCATCTAATGAGAGGATCATATGGTTCTTGGATTTTCTCTTGCTGATATGATGAATCACATTGATTGTTTTACGAGTGTTGAACCAGCCTTGTGTCCCGGGGATAAATCCTACTTGGTCATGGTGAATAATTTTCTTAATGTGTTGTTGGATCCTATTGGCTAGTATCTTGTTGAGAATTTTTGCATCCATGTTCATCAGGGATATTGGCCTATAATTCTCCTTTTTGGTGGGGTCTTTGTCTGGTTTTGGAATTAAGGTGATGCTGGCCTCATAGAACAAATTTGGAAGTACTCCATCTCTTTCTATCTTTCCAAACAGCTTTAGTAGAATAGGTATGATTTCTTCTTTAAACATTTGATAGAATTCCCCTGGGAAGCCATCTGGCCCTGGACTCTTGTGTCTTGGGAGGTTTTTGATGACTGCTTCAATTTCCTCCCTGGTTATTGGCCTGAAGTACAGCCACTTTTAAATATGCCCAGAACATTCTGTTCTTAAAGATTGTTCTTAAGATAAACTATTGTACCAGAGCCTAGCCAATCTTGGGGAAGGGAAATACACAACTCCAGCACCCTCTAGGCTTCCTGTCCCACTGAAAGGGGAAAATAAAACAGAATGAAACAAACTGGGAAGCACTTAAAAGAGCACAGCTCCGGGGCACAGGGGCACTAAAAAACTGGCCAAATCATAGTACTACAGAATACTTTCAGTCTTCCAACACCATACCACTTCATCAATAAGGTGTCTTATGGGAATACAACTGAAAGAATCATGCATCTCAGACAAGATAAAAAATAAATCATATGGATGAAAAGTATACCATAGGGAATATAGTCAATAATATTGTAATAATTTAGTAAGATGACACATGGTAACTATACTTATTGTGTTAATAAGCACTGTGCAATGTAGAGAATTGCTGAATCACTATGTTGTACACTTGAAACTAATATATCATTATATGACAACTATACTTCAAAAGACAAAAAATAAAAATAGGCAAAAAGTGAAGATAATTTACCTGCAGTACCCTACACTAGAGAATTTATTAAATAGTTATGTTAGATTAAAAAACAAAAAAGAAATCTCTAGGGAAATCTAAAGAAAACAGGCCAGACAAACACAAGGACCCACTGGGGAAAGTTTAGCCTTCAACGGTGCCAACTACCGCAAACAGTAAATACAGCCAAATGCCTCACCTTACATTACCTTGTAAGAAATGTTAAAAGAAGTTAAAATCTTATTTAAAGCCCTATTTACCTCAGTTTCTTTCACCTAGTACATATGTGTGGCTTTCAAACAAAAAGTAGAAGTCATACTAAAAGACACTGCAAGCATCAGAACCAGGCACAGAAATGGCAGAGATTCTGAAATGATCAGACTGGGAATATCAATCAATCAAAATTAATATGCCACATGTAATGCAAAAAGTGGACAACATGAAAGAACAGTAATGTTGGCAGAGAAATGGCAACTATAAGAAAAAATCAAAAGGAAATGGCAGAAAGCCAAAATACTATAACAGAAAGAATGTCTTTGATCGGCTCTATCAATAGACTGGACATGGCTGAGGTAAGTATCAGTGAAGGTTGAAGATATACCAACAGAAACTTTCAAAACTAAAATAAAAGAAAAAATACATAGAATATTCCAGAACTAGGGGCCAATTATAAAAGGAGCAATAGACACCTAACAGAAATGTCAGAAGGTAAAGCGAGAAAGGAACAGAGGAAATATTTCAAGTTACAGTGACAAGATAATTTCCAAAATTAATGAAAGGCTTCAAACCATAGGTTGAGGAAGTTCAGAGAGTACAAAGCTAGATACTCAAAAATCTATACCTAGTCCTCTCCTATTTAAACTGCAGAAAATCAAGGAAAAATCTTGAACAAAGCCAGAAGAGAAAAATGCCTTACATATAAAGGAGCAAAATAACAGTTACATCAGACATCTCTTTAGAAACCATGTGAGATAAGAAGAGTGGAATGAAATATTTAACGTGTTAAAATGTATCACCAACCTGGAATTCCATATCTAGCAAAGAAATACAGACTTTCTCAGACAAAAAATTAAGGGAACTTGCCACCAGTAGAATTACCTTGTAAGAAATGTTAAAAGAAGTTCTTCAGAGAACAGGAAAATGCTATATTTAAGACAATTAGATCTTCAAGAAGGGTTATAGAAGGAAAAAAATGAAGATAAAATAAAAGTTTATTTCTGTTATTCCTTTTTTAATAAAAGTGTTCGTGTTTTTCAATTTGAGGGTTAAATTGGGTGTATTTCTCTTATTCTTAATTGATCTAGGAGGTAACAATTTGTTCAAAATAATAATAATGTATTTAATGATTATAGCTTAGGGATAAGTAAAACAAATAGCAGCAATGTTATAAGGGATGGAAAGAAGTAACTGGAAATACTCTGTAAATAAGGTACTTCCACGACCTGGGAAGTGGTATTGTGTTATATGAAACTGGTCTTGAATTGGTTGTATATATATATATATACTACAAACTCACTTTAGTTGGCAAGCCCCTCCCAAAAAGGATTATAAAGATTATAAATCCTTTTTGATATGCTAAGGGAAGATAAAAAATGATATCATACTAAATACTCAATTAAAATCATACAAGACAGAAAAAGACTAGGAGACAAAAACAGGAACAAAGAACATGAGCAATGAAGAGAAAATAGTTAACGAGCATGGTATATATTAATCCAACTATATCAATAATCCCTTTAAACAGGCTGCAGTGCAGTAGAGGGCAGAAGAGTAGGAGTCCTCAACTCACCTGGTCCCACCAACTTACCTAGATAACTTTCAAAACATCCTGAACACCTATGAATTTGACTTCAGATTTAGAAACAATGGCTGGAATGCTACAGAAAGAAAAGTTTTCACTTCTAGCAAGGTAGGAAGGTGAGATAAATATATAAATGAGAAAGAAGAAAGAAAGAAAGAAAGAAAGAAAGAAAGAAAGAAAGAAAGAAAGAAAAAAAGAAAGAAAGAAAGAAAGAAAGAAAAAAGTGGGGGAGGGGCTCTATGAGGAGCTGGGCTAAAACCCAGCAGTGAAAGCCTCCAGGACACCAAAGCTCAGCAGCCCTGGAGAAGTGGGAACTTTAAGAATCCGCACCAGATTTTTCCCTGACAGAAAAGTGCTTAGCAGGGAAATCGGGCAGAATCGCAGGAGGGTCAGTGAAGCCTCCAGTTTCCTGAGTCACTAACAGAGGAAGGGCGCTTGGGGGAAAGGGGGGAAAGCGCACCACAAACTGTGGACCCATCTCAGTAAAGGGCTGGAGCGTGCACCCCTTAGGGCATTTGGGGGAAGCCAGTCAGCTCTGGACGGAGGTGGCTATGCCCCGTTGCCTTTGGGAGAGGTGGCCCCTGGGAGCGCAATTCTAGCAGCACAGGGCCCCAGATAACAGGGCACATGAGTGGACAAAGCCAGCAATCCTGCATTCTCCCTGGGACAGGTGGAACCAGGGCGGGCACAGGACAGTGAGAACTCTCCTGCCGCTGGGTGTCCCACAAGCTGTGCAGATCAGTGCACCTGCGCCAGCCCCGGGAGCATCTAGAGCATGCGGACTGGGAGACTGCATTAGTTACTAGAGGGGAGCTGACTCCAGAACTGGAAATCTGGCCGCCACCATTGTGTTTTTCCTTCTTGTTTCACCTTATGCCTGGGAGGGGAGGGGCCGCCAGGGAACAAAGGCCTCACAGCATAAACAGCTCACACTGAGCCCAGCACCTGGTAGGGGGCGGGGCATTTTCCCAAGGCATACACACCTGAGAATCAGCACAGCTGACCCCTCCCCCAGGAGACCAGCTGGAAGGACAGGGGAAGAGCAAGTTATTGACAAAGCAGCTCAGCAAAGCTCCAGGACCAAGGGAAAATCAAAGGAATATAATATACAGAAGTAGAGGGTCCCCCCATTTTAAAAGTTTTTTCCCCATTTTTTTTCCTTTTCAATTACAACTCATTTTTATATGACACTAAAAATTTCCAGTAGTTTCTTTCATATAGACTTCATTATCCCTCCACTACAACTTCTTCACCACCATCTCCCAGTCGCCCAAGTTTTAAAATTTTTTCCTTTTTACTTTTGTTTTTTTTTTTCTTCTTTGGGATTTTTGGCCATTTATTTTTTTCTACTTTGTTTTAAAATTGGTTTTTCATATTAGTGGTCCTTTGGTGTTATTTTGTTCTGATCTTCTTTTTCATTTTCTGGTCTCTGACCTCATCAAAACCATATAGGGTGAAATTTACTTAGTTTGTGGTTGATATTCTTGCCTCACCCTGCTCATACACCCACTCTGCACTGAACAAAATGAATAGAAGGAAGAATTCACCACGAAACAATCAGAAACAGTACTCTCTGCCACAGAGTTACAGAATATGGATTACAATTCAATGTCAGAAAACTACTTAAGAAGCACAATTATAAAACTACTGGTGGCTCTGGAAAAAAGCATAAAGGACTCTAGAGACATTGTTACCGCAGAATTTAGATCTAATCAGGCCAAAATTAAAAATAAATTAAATGAGATGCAATCCAAACTGCAGGTCCTAACGGCTAGGATTAATGTGGTAGAAGAAAGAGCAACATAGAAAACAAGTTGATGGTGAGGAAGGAAGCTGAGGAAAAAAAGAGAAAAACAATTAACAGCCCATGAAGAAAGGCTAAGAGAATTAAATGATAGCCTGAGAAGGAACAATCTATGAATAATTGGGGTTCCAGAAGATGCCAAGAGGGAGAAAGAGACAGAAAGTATATTTGAACAAATGAGAGCTGAGAACCTCATTGTCCTAACGATGAGGGCTAATGAGGTAGAAGAAAGAGTGAGTGACATAGAAGACAAGTTGATGGCAAGGAAAGAAGCTGAGGAAAAAAGAGAAAAGCAATTAAATGACCATGAGGAAAGGTTAAGGGAAATAAATGACAGCCTCAAAAGGAAAAATCTACGTTTAATTGGGGTTCCAGAGGGCGCCGAGAGGAACAGAGGACCAGAAAGCATATTTGAACAATTCATAGCTGAGAACTTCCCTAATTTCAGGAGGAAAATGGGAATTAAGATGCAGGAGATAGAGATCTCCCCCCAAATCAATAAAAACCATTCAACACCATGACATTTAATAGTGAAACCTGCAGATCCCAAAGAAAAGAGAAAATCCTTAAAGCGGTGAGAGACAAGACTCTTAACTTATATGGGGAGAAATATCAGATTAACAGCAGACCTCTCCACAGACCTGGCAGGCTAGGTAGGACTGGCAGGATGTATTCAGGGTACTAAATGAGAACAATATGCAGCCAAGAATACTTTATCCCACAGGGCTCTCATTCAGAATAGAAGGAGAGATATAGAGTTTCCAAAATACGCAGAAACTGGAAGAATATGTGACCACCAAACCAGCTCTGCAGGAAATATTAAGGAGGACACTGCAAAATAAAGAAGAAGCCCAAAGAAATAATCTGCAGAAACAGGGACTGAACAGGCATTATGATTACACTAAATTCGTTATCTTTCAAGTTACTCTGAATGTGAATGGGCTAAATGATCGCATCAAAAGACGCAGGGTATCGCACGGGATATAAAAGCAAGACATCTCGATTTGCTGTCTAAAAAGGACTCATTGTAGACCGAAGGTCACCTCCAGCCTGAAAATGAAAGGGTGGAGAACCATTTACCATTAAAATGGTCCTCAAAAGGAGCTGGGCTAGCAATCCTCATCTCAGATAAATTAAGGTCTATCCCAAAGACTGTACTAAGAGATGAAGAGGGACATTATATCATACTTAAAGGGTCTATCCAACAAGAAGACCTAAGAATCATGAATATTTAAGCCCCTAATGTGGGAGCTGCCAAGATACTTAGATAATTATACACCAATAGTAGGAGACTTCAACATGGCACTTTCTGCAAATGACAGATATCCTAAGCAGGACATTACCAAAGAAACAAGGGCCTTAAATGATACACTGGATCAGATAGATTTCACAGATATTTATAGAACTTTCCATCTGAACACAACTGAATACACATTCTTCTCATGTACACATGGAACTGTCTCCAGAATAGACCACATACTGGGTCATAAATCAGCACTCAACCAATACCAAAAGATTGGGATTGTCCCCTGCATATTTTCAGACCATAATGATTTGAAACTTGAACTCAATCACGAAAAGAAATTTGGAAGAAACTTAAACACGTGGAGGTTCAAGAGCATCTACTAAAAGATGAATGGGTCAACCAGGAAATTACAGAATAATTAAAATGATTCATGGAAACTAATGAGAATGAAGATATAACCGTTCAAAACCATTGGGATACAGCAAAAGCAGTCCTAAGATGGAAATACATTGCAATACAAGCCTCCCTCAAAAAACTGGAAAAAAATCAAATACACAAGATAACCTCACACCTAGACGAACTAGAGAAAGAACAGCAAATAAAACCTACACCAAGCAGAAGAGAGTTAATAATGATTCAAACAGAACTCAATGAAATAGGGGCCAGAAGAACTGTGGAACAGATCAACAAAACCAGGAGTTGGTTCTTTGAAAGAATTAATAAGATAGATAAACCATTAGCCAGCCTATTAAAAAGAAAAAAGACTCAAATTAATAAAATCATGAATGAAAGAGGAGAGATCACAACCAGTACCAAGGAAATAGAAACATTTTAAAAAATATATTATGAGCAGCTCTATGCCAACAAATTAGGCAATCTAGAAGAAATGGATGCATTTCTGGAAAACTACAAACTACCAAAACTGGAACTGGAAGAAATAGAAAACCTGAGCAGCCAATAATCGGTGAGGAAATTGAAGCAGTCATCAAAAAACTCCCAAGACACAAGAGTCCAGGGCCAGATGGCTTCTCAGGATAATTCTATCAAATGTTTAAGAATAAATAATACTGATTCTACTAAAGCTGTTCCAAAGGATAGAAAGAGACAGAATACTTCCAAATTCGTTTTATGAGGCCACCATCACCTTCATTACAAAACCAAAGACCACACCAAAAAGGAGAATTATACACCAATATCCCTGATAAACACAGATGCATCAATTCTCAACAAGATACTAGCCAATAGGGTCCAACAGTACATTAAGAAGATTATTCACCATGACCAAGTGGCATTTATCCGGGGATGCAAGGTTGGTTCAACACTCGTAAAACAATCAACGTGATAGATCATATCAATAGGAGAGAAAATAAGAACCGTATGATTCTCTCAATAGATGCAGAAAAAGCATTTAACAAAATACAGCATCCATTCCTAATCAAAACTCTTCAGACTGTAGGGATAGAGGGAACATTCCTCAGCATCTTAAAGCCATCTATGAAAAGCCCACAGCAATTATCATTCTCAATGGGGAAACACTGAGCTCTTTTCCCCTAAGATCAGGAACACGATAGGAATGTCCACTCTCAGCACTGTTATTCAACATAGTACTAGAAGTCCTAGCCTCAGCAATCAGGCAACAAAAAGATATAAAAGGCATTCAAATTGACAAAGAAGTCAAACTCTCCCTCTTTGCAGATGACATACTCTACAGAGAAAATCCCAAAGAGTCCACCCCAAGATTGCTAGAACTCATACAGCAATTTGGCAATATGACAAGATACAAAATCAATGCACAGAAATCAGTGGCATTCCTATACACTAACAAAGAGACTGAAGAAAGAGAAATTAAGGAGTCAATCCCATTGAGAATTTAAACCAAATGCATAATATACTTAGGAATAAACCTAACCAAAGAGGTAAAGGATCTATACCCTAAAAACTACAGAACACTTCTGAAAGAAATTGAGGAAGACACAAAGAGATGGAAAAATATTCCATGCTCATGGATTGGAAGAATCAATATTGTGAAAATGTCTATGCTTCCCAGGGCAATTTACACGTCAATGCAGTCCCTATCAAAATACCATAGACTTTCTTCAGAGAGTTGGAACAAATCACATTAAGATTCATGTGGAATTAGAAAAGACCCCAAACAGTCAGGGGAAAATTGAAAAAGAAAACCAGAGCCAGGGGCATCACAATGCCCAATTTCAAGTTGTACTACAAAGCTTGATCATCAAGACAGTGTGGTACTGGCACAAAAACAGACACAAAGATCAATGGAACAGAATTCTAGAGAACCCAGAAATGGGCCCTCAACTCTATGGGCAACTAATATGCGACAAAGCAGGGAAGGCTATCCACTGGAAAAAGGACAGTCTCTTCAATAAATGGTGCTGGGAAAATTGCACAGCCACATGCAGAAGAATGAAACTAGACCATTCTCTTACACCATACAGAAAGGTAAACTCAAATGGATGAAAGATCTAAATATGAGACAAGAATCCATCAAAATCCTAGATGAGGGATCCCTGGCAGCAGTTTAGCTCCTGCCTTTGGCCCAGAGCGCGATCCTGGAGACCCGGGATCGAATCCCACGTTGGGCTCCCGGTGCATGGAGCCTGCTTCTCCCTCTGCCTGTGTCTCTGCCTGTCTCTCTCTCTCTGTGACTATCATAAAAAAAAAAAAAACGAAAAAAAAATCCTAGATGAGAACACAGGCATTGTGTATTTGATTTTTTTGAACTTGGCCACAGCAACTTTTTGCAAGATACATCTATGAAGGCAAGGGAAACAAAAGCAAAAATGAACTATTGGGACTTTGTCAAGATAAAAAGCTTCTACACAGCATGAGAAACAGTCAACAAAACTAAAAGACAACCTACAGAATGGGAGAAGATATTTGCAAATGACATACCAGATAAAGGGCAGTATCTAAGATCTATAAAGAACTTATTAAAAACTCAACACCCAAGAACCAAGCAATCCAATCATGAAATGGGCAAAAGACATGAACAGAGATTTCACCAAAGAAGACATACACACAGCCAAAAAACCCATGAGGAAATGCTACGCATCACTTGTCATCAGGGAAATACAAATCCAAACCACAATGAGATACCACCTCACACCAGTGAGAATGGGGAAAATTAACAAGACAGGAAACAACAAATGTTGGAGAGGATGTGGAGAAAGGGGAACCCTTTTTCACTGTTGGTAGGAATGTGCACTGGTGCAGCCACTCTGGAAAACTGTGTGGAGGTTCCTCAGAGAGTTAAAGAGCCAGGGTAGCTCTGCAGTTTGGCGCCTGCCTTTATCTCAGGATGTATTCCTGGAGTCCTGGGATTGAGTCCCACTTTGGGCTTCCTGCATAGAGCCTGCTTCTTCCTCCGCCTGTGTCTCTGCCTCTCTCTCTCTCTGTGTCTCTCATGAATAAATAAATAAAATCTTTTAAATAATTGTAAAAAGAAATAGAGCTACCCTAGAACCCTGAAATTGTACTGTTGGAGATGTACCCCAAAGATACAGATGCAGTAAAGACTGAGACACCTGTACCTCAATGTTTATAGCAGCAATATCCACAATAGCCAAACTGTGGAAGGAGCCTGTTGTCCATCGACAGATGAATGGATAAAGAAGATATGATATATATATATATATATATATATATATATATATATACACACACACACACACACACACATACACACACACACACACACACAATGGAATATTAGCCATTAGAAATGACGAATACCCACCATTTGCTTCGATATGGATGGAACTGGAGGGTATTATGCTGGGTGAAGTAAGTTAATCAGAGAAGGACAATAATCATATGGCTTAACTCGTATGAGGAATATAAAAGATAGTGAAAGGGATTATAGGGGAAAGGAGAGAAAATGAATGAGAAAAATCAGAGAGGGTGACAACACATGAGAGACTCCTAACTCTGGGAAATGAACAAGGGGTATTGGAAGGGAACGTGAGCAGGGGGGTGTGACTGGGTGACGAGCACTGAGGGGGGCACTTGAAGGGATGAGCACTGGGTGTTATACTATATGTTGGCAAACTCAACTCCAATAAAAAATATACATAAAATAGAAATCTGCAATTTTTAAGATTTTATTCATCTTTTAGAGATAGTAAGAGCCAGAGAGAGAGCACATGAGCAGAGGGCAGGGATAGAGGCAGAAGGAGACACCCCACTAAGCAGGGTGCCCAACATAGAGGTTCATCCCATGAACCCAGGATCATGACCTGAGTTAGGCAGATGCCTAACCGACTGAGCCACCGAGGCACACCACTTAGAAATACTTTAAGTCACAGCTTTGGATTTTGTGAAAAGAATTAAATAGCTTAGTTTTATTTAAATTTACTTCAGTACTCCATTTATACTTCATTTAGTTAAAATGATGGGAATTCAAATCCAGACCCTACCAAAA
This sequence comes from Nyctereutes procyonoides, assembly GCF_905146905.1. Classification (NCBI taxonomy): domain Eukaryota; kingdom Metazoa; phylum Chordata; class Mammalia; order Carnivora; family Canidae; genus Nyctereutes; species Nyctereutes procyonoides. The sequence continues at coordinate 56,115,176 of NW_026575125.1, read as the reverse complement.
AGGAGGGGTACCAATATCGCTGATGAACAAGGATGCCAAAATTCTCACCAAGATACTAGCTAACAGGATCCAATAGTCCATTAATGCATTATTCACCATGAACAAGTGGGATTTATTTCTGGCTTGCAAGGTTGGTTCAACATCTGTAAATCAATCAATATGATTCAACACATAATAAAAGCACAAGAATCACAGAATCCTCTGAAGTCATGCAGAAAAAGCATTTGACAAAATACAACATCCCTTCTTGATAAAAACTGTCAGCAGTGTAGGGAAAGAAGGAACATACCTCAATAACATAAAAACCACATAGAAGGACCTACAGAGAATATCATCCCCAATGGAGAAAAACTGAGAGCTTTTCCCTTAAGGTCAGGAAAGCAACAGGGATGTCCATTCTCACCACTGTTATTTAACATAGTATTGGAAGTCCTAGCCTCAGCAATCAGATATCAAAAAGAAATAAAATGCATCCCAATAGTCAGAGAAATAAATCTTTCATTCTTAGCAGCCAACATTATACTGTATATAGAAAACTCAAGACTCAAATACAAAAATTGCTAGAGTTCATACTTGAATTCAGCAAAGCCACAGGATACAAAATTGATGCACAGAAGTCAGCTGCAGTTCTATACATTAACAATGAGACAAAAGAAAGAGAAATAAGGAATCAACCCCATTTACAATTGAACCAAAACCATAAGATACCTAGGAATAAACCTAACCAAAGAGGTAAAGGATCTGCACTCTGAAAACTATAGAACACTTATGAAAGAAATTGAGGGAGACACAAAGAAATGGAAAAACATTCCATGCTCATGGAATAGAAGAACAAATATTGTTCAACTATCTAGTCTATCCAGAGCAATCTACACATTCACTGCAGTCCCTGTCAGAATACCAGCAGCATTTTTCACAGAGCTGGAACAAACAATCTTAAAGTTTGTATGGAAACAGAAAAGACCCTGAATAGCCAAAGGAACATTGAAAAAGGAAACCAAAGCTGGAGGCATCACAATTCCAGGCTTCAAGACGTATTACAAAGCTGTAACCATTAAAAGACAGTATGGCACTGACACAAAAACAGACATACAGATCAGTGGGAACAGTATAGAGAACCCAGAAATGGACCTCAACCCTATGGTCAACTAATCTTCGACAAAGTAGGAAAAAATATCCAATGGAAAAAAGACAGTCTCTTCAAGAAATGGTGCTGGGAAAATTGGACAACCACATGTAGAAGAGTGAAGCTGGACCACTTTCTTACACCTTACATAAAAATAAGCTCAAAATGGATGAAAGACCTAAATGTGAGACAGGAATCCATAAAAATCCTAGAGGAGAACACAAGCAGAAATCATTCTCAGCTTGGCTGTAACATGCTAGACATATCTCCAAAGGCAAGAGAAACAAAAGCAAAAATGAACAACTGGAATTTGATCAAAATAAAAAGCTTCTGTACAGCAAAGGAAACCATCATCAAAATTAAAAGGTAACCTATAGAATGGGAAAAGATATCTGCAAATATCTTATCAGATGAAGAACTAGTATCCAATATCTATAAAAAACTTATCAAACTCAATACCCAAAAAACAGAATCCAGTCAAGAAATGGGCAGAAAACATGAACAGACATTTTTCCAAAGATGACATAAAAATGGCCAACAGACATATGAGAAAATGCTCAACATCATTCCGTATCAGGGAAATACAAATCATAATGACAATAGGATGCTACCTCACAACAGTGAGAATGGTGAAAATTCACTAGACAGGAAAAAACAAATGTTGGGGAGGATGTGGAGAAAGGGGAACCCTCTTGCACTGTTGGCCCGATTGTGAACTGGTACAGCCATTCTGGAAAACGGTATGGAGCTTCCTTAAAAAGTTAAAAATAGAGGTACCCTTTGACCCAGCAATTGCGCTACTGGGTATTTACCCCAAAGATACTGATGTAGTGAAACACTGGGACACCTGCACCCCAATGTTTATAGCAGCAATGTCCAGAATTGCCAAACTGTGGAAGAAGTCATGATGTCCTTTGACAGATGAATGGATAAAGAAGATGTATATATATATATATATATATATATATATATATATATATACACACACACACACACACACACACAATGGAGTATTACCCAGCTATCAGAAGAGACGAATACCCACCATTTGCTTTGATGTGAATGGAAGAGGAGGGTATTAAGCTGAGTGAAATAAGTCAATCTGAGAAGAACAAGCATCATATGGTTTCACTCATACAGGGAATATAAGAAATAGTGAAAGGGGTTATAAAGGAAAGGAGGGGAACTGAGTGGGAAAAATTAGAGAGGGAGACAAACCATGAGAGACTCCTAACTCTGGGAAACAAACAAAGGGTTGCGGAAGGGGAGGTGGGTGGGGGGATGGGGTAACTGGGTGATGGGCAATGAGGAAGGCACTTGATAGGATGAGCACTGGTTATTATACTATATGTTGGCAAACTAAATTTAAATAATAAAATAATATAAATATAAAAAATGTAGAAAGAGACCAGATGTCTATTAATAGATGAATGGATAAAAATGATGTGGTATATATAAACAATGGATATCTTGCCATTTGCAATGATATGGATGGAACCAGAGGGTATTATGCTAAGTAAAATAAGTCAGAGCAAAAGAGATACCATATGATTTCACTCCTATGTGGAACTTAAGAAACAAAACAAATGGACATAGGGGATGGGAAGGAAATATAAAGTAAGATTAAAAAAATGAAAGGGAATAAAGCGGAAAGGAGAGAAAATGAGTGAAAATATCAGTGAGGATGGCAGAACATGAGAGACTCCTAACTCTGGGAAATGAACAAGGGGTAGTGGAAAGGGAGGTGGGCAGGGGGTTGAGGTGACTGGGTGATGGGCACTGAGGGGGGACTTGATGGGGTAAGCACTGGGTGATATGGTATATGTTGGTAAATTGAACTTCAATAAAAGATAAAAATAATAGAAAGAAAGAAAGAGAGAGAGAGGAAAGAAAAAGAAAGGAAGGAAGGGAGGAAGGAAGGAAGGAAGGAAGGAAGGAAGGAAGGGAGGAAGGGAGGAAGGGAGGAAGGGGAAGGAAAAGCATAAGAGATGCTGAACTCCAGGAAATAAACAGGGTTGTTGGAAGGGAGGTGAGTGGGAGAAGGGATAATTGTGTAGTGGGCATGAAGGAAGGCACCTGATGTAATGAGGACTGGGTGTCATATGCAACTAATGAATCACTAAATTCTATCCCTGAAACTAATAAAAAATAATAGTCAAAAAAGAGAAGAAAATAAAATGATGGGAACTCATACTAAGTGATACAGTATTAATAAAGGCTGGACAAATCACTTTATCTCTCTCCCCTAAGCTTGTCTCTAGAATGAGGCTAGCACTGTTAAGAGAATTTTTAAAAAATTATGTAACATTCTTGGCACATTTAAGTGTTGAATAAATGTTAGCTCTAAGGTTATACATAAAATGGTTACTCACTCTTTTGTTGAGACAAATAACAGGCCACAGGCTGCAACCCAGTGTGCAACAGCAGCAGAGACAACCACATAGCAGCCATTTCACATTGACTGGGAGAGCCTTTTTCAAACATGCATTCACACGGCCAATGCTGGTCTTAAATTCTTCTGGGGCCACCTGTAACAGGGGCATAATCTTTATTTAACAGTTTGTGGGCAGCTTTCCACCACTTATCTCTAAACCTAAAGAAAATGTTTATCTTATTACAAACATTTTAAGGAATTACGTGTCTAAAGACATTTCCTCCCTGTATGTAGAAAGCAAAACAATATAATTTCATGTTTACAGAACTTATTCTGATGTTCAACATAATCTTTTGAAATTACCAGTAATAAAATAACAATAAAACTGGTGGTAAAGAATACCCATCAAGCAGTTTTTCTACCAAATATTCTCATTATTCAGGGAATATTACAGTCTCCAATCATTATGACTAGTAAGACTAGAAGTGTTATGTAACAGTTAAAACCTAAATATTACCAGAGGAAATGGAATTAAAATTAAACTTTGGTAATATTCCTGGATTTTAAACTTTTCCTGGATTTTTTAATTTTTCTCCCTGGCAAAGTTGCAACATAACAATTTTAACACTTGTTATTGTTTGCAGGGAAAAGCTACACTAGAAACACAGTAAGGAGTGATTACATTTTTTAAAAAGGGTCTTAATATGCAGCATAAAGTAGATTCAAAATTGCTGTAAACTTTGAATTTTGAAAGGTCCTTAAATACACAAACTTAACATTTTAAATTACGACCTCCATTCCTGGAAGTGCTGCTTGTGCCTCTCTGTAAACAATGACAAAGTTAGTTCAAAGGCAAGAGCATGGTAGGCATATTTATACTGGAAATGCTGCTTGAAGGTTATACAATTCAAAGGCATACTAAAAATAGTTTGCTTTCAGTGAAATCGTATTTCTGGATCACAAAAATTATTTCCTTTTTTAGAAAGCTGTTTAACTATAAAATCTATGGGAAAAAATTCTAACATCTGGCTGTGCAAGTAAAAATGATGAAAATATTAGAAAAATAAGCTGCTATAAAAATAAAAACCCCATTAACATATTTGGTATAAAAAATATGGAGCTAAAAAAATATGGAGCTTTACAACTCTTCCAAGTAAAAATTGCACCAGAGGAATCAATTTATTGAATTTTTATCTTTTAATGGACATATCTTAGAATCAACACTATCACTATAAACCATATACCTATTAGCAGATGTTATAAAGATACATGACCAAAGAATTCAGTGCCATCATGATTAAAACATTAATTATACTAGCTTTATAATTGTTCATGCCATCCAATAAAGTTAATTGCTTAACCCATAAATCTTATTTTCTTCCTAATATGTTAACCAACAACACTTGTAAAATTGCAGGGCTCAAAACTGTTTTTACATGGGCAAATAAACTAATCTATTCTCCATCTAAATTGTTGGCCATATCACCTAAAGACAATCACTAAGTAAAAAGAATTCAAATTAAATGGCTAAGTTCCTGGGGTAAATATGAAAATAAATTCAGAGAACCATGTCTTATAGCTGAAAAATAGAAAATGCTAACAGGCTAAGCATATTAGACAATAAATGAATATTTTTGATTCTAGTTACTTATTAGCTATGAAAAATCATAGACAAATTCATTAAATTTTTCTGCGTTTTAGTTTTTCATGTATAAAATGAGAATAATAATCTTGGTCTTACATATCTTACAGGAAATGGAAATCATATCTGAATAAGAACCTCATAATCAGAATGTTTTGAAAAAGGAAGCCAATGAATCTTCTCTCTTGACTGGATTTGGAGAAAGAAAAGCAAATCTCTCTGTTGCATGGAGTCTCACCTGAAGGCAGGTGGTTTGATCAGGTAACCATTAATAATCCACAGCCTTTCTATACCCTCTATTATAAACAAAAGGATAATTAGCTACACTTTTTTTTTCATTTTATTTTATTTATTTATTTTAAATTTTTATTTATTTATGATAGTCACACACACACAGAGAGAGAGGCAGAGATACAGGCAGAGGGAGAAGCAGGCTCCATGCACCGGGAGCCTGATGTGGGATTCGATCCCGGGTCTCCAGGATCGCGCCCTGGGCCAAAGGCAGGCGCCAAACCACTGCGCCACCCAGGGATCCCTTTTTTTTTTCATTTTAATTCCAGTAAAGTAATATACAGTGTTATATTAGTTTCAGGTGTAAAATAGAGTAATTCAACAATTCCATACATCACTCTGTGCACTTAAAAAATACACTCCTTAATCCCCATCACTATTTCACCCATCACCCCCAACCAATTGTTCTCTATAATTAACATTGTTTCTTGGTTTTTGTCTCTTATTTTTTCCCTTTGCTTATTTTGTATCTAAAATTTCACACAAGTGAAATCATATGGTATTTGTCTTTCTCTGACTTATTGCACTTATCATTATATAATGATACTTTCTAGCTCCATCCATGTTGTTGCAAATGGCAATATTCCATTCCTCTTTATGGCTGAATAATATTCCATTGTATGGATATATCTATATCTGTATCCACAACTGTATATCACATTTTCTTTATCCATTCATCAATCCACAGACACTTACATTGCTTCCATACCTTGGCCCATTGTAAATAATGATGCTATAAACATTGAGGTGCATATGCCTCTTTAGTATTCTTTGGGTAAATATCCAGTAGTATATTGCTGGAACATAAAGTAGTTCTATTTTTAAGTTTTTTGAGGAACCTCTATACTGTTTTTCATAGCAGCTGCATGAGTTTGCATTCCCCACAGTACATGAGTGTTCCTTTTCCTCCACATCCTTTTTATGCTAGGACCATACTGTTTTGGTTGCTATGGCTTTGAAGTATAATTTGAAGTCGGAATTGTGATGCCTACAGCTTTGCTTTTCTTTTTCAAGATTGCTTTGGTTATTCTGGGTCTTTTGTGGTTCCAGACAAATTTTAAGATTATTGGTACTAGCTGTGTGAAAAATGCTGTTGCAGATGGTATTAAGTCTGTAGACTGCTTTGGGTAACATGGAAATTTGAACAATATTTGTTTTTACAATCCATGAGCATGGAATGTCTTTCCATTTCTTTGTGTTGTTTTAAATTTCTTTCATCAGTGTTTTATAGCTTTTAGCGTACAGTTCTTTCACCTCTTTGGTTAGGTTTATTCTTAGGTGTCTTTATTATTTTGGATGTGATTACAAATGGGATTGTTTTCTTAATTTCTCTTTCTGTACTTCATTCTTAGTGTATAGAAATGCAACTTATTTCTGTACACTGATTTTGTTTCCTGTGACTTTACTAAATTTGTTTATCGGTTGTAGTAATTTTTTTGGTGGAGCCTTTCTACATATAGTATCATGTCATCTGCAAATAGTTAAACTTTTACTTCTTCCTTGCTGATCGGAATGCATTTTATTTCTTTTTGTTGTTTGATTGCTGTGACTAGGACTTACAGTACTATGTTGAATACAAGTGGTGAGGGTGGGCATCCTTGTCTTGTTTTCAGTTTTTCCTCATTAATGATGACGTTAGCCATGGGTGTTTCATAGGTGGCCTTTATTATGACGAGGTATGTTCCCTCGAAACCTATTTTGTTGAGGGTTACTATCATGAATGTGTATTTGTTCCAATGTGTCATTCAAAGCCATTGTTTCCTTGTTGAAGTTCTGTTTAGACAATCTGTCCACTGATGTAAGTTGGGTGTTAAAGTCCCTTACTATTATTGTATTATTATGGATTAGTTCCTTTATTTTTGTTACTGTTTTATGAATTTGCACGCTCCTACATTGGGTGCATACATATTTACAGTTGCTATATCTTCTTGTTGGATTATCCCATTTATTATTGTATAGTTTCCTCGTCTCTTGTTAGTCTTTGTTTTAAAATCCATTTTGTCTGATATAAATGTTGCTACTCTGGCTTTCTTTTGACATCCATCTACATGGTAAATGTTTCTCCATTCTCTACCTTTCAATCTGTAGGTGTCCTTAGGTCTAAAATGGGCCTTTTATTTTTTGGTATATTTTTTTAATTGGACTTCGATTTGCCAACATATAGCATAACACCCAGTGCTCATCCCATCAAGTGCCCCCCTCAGTGCCTGCCACCCAGTCACCTATCCCCCTGCCCACCTCCAGCTTCCACTACCCCCTGATCATTTCCTGGAGTTAGGTGTCTCTCATGTCCTGTCACCCTCACTGATATTTCCCACTCATTTTCTCTCCTTTCCCCTTTATTCCCTTTCACTATTTTTTATATTCTGCCAATGAATGAGACCATATAATGTTTGTCCTTCTCCGATTGACTTACTTCCTCAGCATAATATGCTCGAATTCCATCCATGTTGAAACAAATGGTGGGTATTTGTCGTTTCTAATGGATGAGTAATATTCCATTGTATATATAGACCACATCTCTGTCCATCAGGAATATTGATCTATAATTCTTTTTGGTGGGGTCTTTGTCTGGTTTTGGAAATTAAGGTGTTGCTGGCCTCATAGAACGAGTTTGGAAGTATTCTGTCCCTTTCTACCTTTCAGAACAGCTTTAGTAGAATAGGTATGGTTTCTTCTTTAAACGTTTGATAGAATTCCCCTGAGAAGCCACCTGGCCCTGGATTTTTGTGTCTTGGGAGGTTTTGGATGATTGCTTCAATTTCTTCCCTGGTTATCAGCCTGTTCAGGTTTTCTATTTCTTCCTGTTCCAGATTTAGTAGTTTGTGGTTTTCCAGAAATGCATCCATTTCTTCTAGATTGCCTAATTTATTGGCGTATAGCTGCTCAAAATATGTTTTAAAAATCGTTTGTATTTCCTTGGTATTGGTGGTGATCTCTCCTTTTCCATTCATAATTTTAATTCTTAGAGTCTTTTCTCTTTTGTTTTTAATAAGGCAGACTAATGGTTTATCTATCTTATTAATTCTTTCAAAGAACCAACTCCTGGTTTTGTTGATCTGTTCCACAGTTCTTCTGGTCTCTATTTCATTGAGTTCTGCTTGAATCTTTATTAACTCTCTTCTGCTGGGTGTAGGTTTTATTTGCTGTTCTTTCTCCAGTTCCTTTAGGTGCAAAGTTAGCTTGTGTATTTGACTTTTTTCCAATTTTTTGAGGGATGCTTGTATTGTGATGTATTTCCCCCTTAGGACTGCTTTTGTTGTATCCCAAAGATTTTTAATGGTTGTATCTTCATTCTCATTAGTTTAGTTTCCATGAATCTTTTTAATTTTAATTCTTCTCTAATTTCCTGGTTGGCCCATTCAACTTTTAGAAGGATGCTCTTTAACTTCAACGTGTTTTTTTCCCAAATTTCTTCTTGTGATTGAGTTCAAGCGTCAAAGCATTATGGTCTGAAAATATGCAGGGGACAATCCAAATCTTTTGGTTGAGTGCTGATTTATGACCAGGTATGTGGTCTATTATGGAGAGAGTTCCATGTGCACTTGAGAAGAATGTGTATTCAGTTGTGTTTGGATGTAAAGTTCTGTAAACATCTGTGAAATCCATCTGGTCCACTGTATCATTTAAAGCTCTTGTTTCTTTGGAAATGTTGTGCTTAGAAGATCTGTCATTTGCAGAAAACGCCATGTTGAAGTCTCCCAGTATTAGTGTATTATTATCTAAGCATGTCTTTCCTTTGGTTATTAATTGATTGATATACTTGGCAGCTCCCACATTAGGGGCATAAATATTCATGATTGTTAGGTCCTCTTGTTGGATAGATCCTTTAAGTATGATATAGTGTTCCTCTTCATCTCTTACTACAGTCTTTGGGATAAACTTTAATTTATCTGAGATGAGGACTGCTACCCCCAGCTTTCTTTTGAGGACCATTTGAATGGTAAATGGTTCTCCACCATTTCATTTTCAGGCTGGAGGTGTCCTTAGGTCTAAAATGTATCTCTTGTAGATAGCAAATAGATGGGTCTTTCTTTTTTATCCAGTGCAATACCCTGTGTCTTTTAATGGGATCATTAAGCCCATTTACATTCAGAGTTACTATTGAAATATATGAATTTAGTGTCATCATAATACCTATTCAGTCCCTGTTTTGTGGAACATTTCTTTGGGCTTCCTCTTTCTTTTACTGAGTCCCCTTTAATATTTCTTGCAGAATTGGTTTGGGGGTCACATATTCTTTCAGTTTCTGCCTATCTTGGAAGCTCTTTATCTCTCCTTCCATTATGAATGAGAGCCTTGCTGGATAAAGTATTCTTGGCTGCAGGTTCTTCTCATTTAGGACCCTGAATATATCCTGCCAGCCCTTTCAGGCCTGCCAGGTCTCTGTGGAGAGGTCTGCTCTTAATATAATAGTTTTCCCCAAATAAGTTATGGATCTCGTCTCTTCCTGCTTTAAGGATTTTCTATCTTTGGAATTTGCAAGTTTCACTATTAACTGTCGAGGTGTTGAATGGTTTTTATTGATTTTAGGGGGGACCTCTCTATCTCCTGGATCTGAATGCCTGTTTCCCTTCCCAAATTAGGGAAGTTCTCAGCTCTGATTTGTTCAAATATGCTTTCTGGTCCTCTGTTCTTCTCAGCCCCTCTGGAACCCCAATTAAATGTAGATTTTTCCTTCTGAGGCTGTCATTTATTTCCCTTCACCTTTCTTCATGGTCTTTTGTTTTTCTCTTTTTTCCTCAGCTTCCTTCCTTGCCATCAACTTGTCTTCTATTTCACTCACTCTTTCTTCTACCTCATTAACCCTCGTCATTAGGACCGCCAGTTTGGATTGCATCTCATTTAATTGATTTTTAATTTCGGCCTGATTAGATCTAAATTCTGCAGTCATGAAGTCTCTTGAATCCTTTATGCTTTTTTCCAGAGCCACCAGTAGCTTTATAATTGTGCTTCTGAATTGGCTTTCTGACATTGAATTGTATTCCAAATTCTGTAACTGTGGCAGAGAGTACTGTTTCTGATTCTTTCTTTTGTGGTGAGTTCTTCTTTCTAGTAATTTTGCTCAGGGCAGAGTGGCTAAATACGAGTTGTACTGGAAAAAGGAAGAAAAAATAAAGGAGGGCTATCCTCTGGTTCTATATACTGCAAATCCTTTGACTTCCCCTGGAGCTTTCCATTGTTGCTTGGTCAAGAACTTGCTCTTCCCCTGTCCTTCCAGTTGGTCTTTGGAGTAGGGGCCTCACGTGCTGATTCTCAGGTGTGTGCACCTGGGGGAGCTGCCCCGCCCCCTGCCAGGTGCACGGCTCAGTGGGAGCTGTTTATCCTGTTAGGTCCCTGTTCCCTCTTGGCCCCACTCCATCCCAGGCACAGGGTAACACCAGGAAGAACAACACTGGCGGCAGCCAGCTCTCCAGCTCTGGAGTCAGCTCCCGCAGTAACTACCACATTCTCCCAGTCCACACTAGCCTGGATGCTCCGGGGGCAAGGGGTGCTGATCTGCACAGCTTGGGGGTGCCTGGAGGCAGGAGAATCCTTGCTGTCCCGTGCCCTCCCCGCCTCTGCCTGTCCCGGGGGGAGCACAGGATCCTGGGCTGTGTCCACTGGGCATCCTGAGATCTGTGGTCTGTGCTGCTGGAATCGTGCTCCCGGGGCCAGGACTCCCAAAGGCAGCAGGGCATAGCCGCCTGAGCTTCTCCTGAAGCCCCGCCGGGTACACGTTCCAGCCTTTTACCGAGATTGGCCCACAGTCTGTGGCACGCTCTCCCCGGGCACACTTCCTCTGTTATTGACTCCGGGAGAATGGAGGTTCCGCTGCCCCTTCTGCAGTTCTGCCAGAGTTCCCGGCTAAGTGCCTTTCTGTCCGGGAAGAATCCGGTGCGGATTTTTATAGTTCCCTGCTTCTCTGGGAGTGGGCTTTCCTGTCCCGGAAGGCTTTCGCTTCCCTGCCTTAGATCAGCTCCTTGCAGTGGCCCCTCCCCTACTTGATTCTTTTTTAATTTTTTTTCTGCCTTCCTACCATGTTAGAAGTGAAAACTCTTCTCTCTGTAGCATTCCACCTGTTCTCTCTTTAAATCTCAGGTCAAATTCATAGGTTTTCAGGATGATTTGAAAGTTATCTAGGTAAGTTGGTGGGGACAGGTGACTTAGGGACCCCCTACTGCTCCGTCATCTTGCCCTGCCCTCTTATACGGGCCTCTCGTAGAGAGCAAATAGACAGGTCTTTTTTTTTTTAAAGATTTTATTTATTTATTCATGAGAAACACAGACAGAGAGAGGCAGAGACACAGTCAGAGGGAGAAGCAGGCTCCATGCAGGGAGCCTGATGTAGGACTCGATCCTAGGTCTCCAGGTTCATGCCCTCCCTGGGCCATAGGCGGCGCTAAACTGCTGAGCCACCCAGGCTGCCTGCCCCCCCACCCCCTTTTTAACCCATTGTGTCATCCTATGTCTTCTGTTTGCAGCATTTATTCCATTTACATTCAACGTAATTATTGATACATACATGCTTATTGCCATTTTGTTACTTGTTTTGTGGTTGATTCTGAAGATTTTCTCTGATCCTTTCTTGTCTTTTTTCATGCTTTGCTTATTTTCTTTAGTGATACATTTGGATTTCTTTCTCTTTATTCTTCGCATATCTATTAGTGGTTTTTGAGATATGGTTACTGTTAGGTTTGTACGTAACCTCTTCTGCATATAGCAATCTATACTGTTGATGGTCATTTAAGTTTGAACACATTCTTTTCTCTTGTCCTCCCCACTTTTTAGGTATATGTTATTTTTTTTTAATTTTTATTTATTTATGATAGTCACAGAAAGAGAGAGACAGAGGCAGAGACATAGGCAGAGGGAGAAGCAGGCTCCATGCACCGGGAGCCCGATGTGGGATTCGATCCCGGGTCTCCAGGATCGCGCCCTGGGCCAAAGGCAGGCGCCAAACCGCTGCGCCACCCAGGGATCCTGGTATATGTTATTTTATTTTATATCCTTTTTTTGTGAGTTCCTTGACATGTTGCAGAAAAATTCATTTTTATTGCTTTTGTGTTTCCTACCTCTATACTGTCACTTTTGGTCTCTCTACTCAAAGAGTCCCTTTAATGTTTCTTAAAGAGCTGATTTAGTGGTCATGAACTCCTTTAGTTTTTGCTTGTCTGGAAAACTCTTTCTCTCCCCCTGTATTCTGAATGATAGCCTAGATGGATACAGTATTGTTGGCTGCAGATTCTCATTCAGCACTTTGAATATATCATGCTATTTCTTCTGGCTTGCAAAGTTTCTGTGGAGAGATCTGCAGGTACCTTTATGGGTTTTCCTTTGTAATTTAATGACGACTTCTTTTGTCTTACTGCTTTTAAATTTTTCTTTATCACAATATTTTGCAAATTTAATTACAAAGTGTGTGTTGGTCTGCTTTTGTTGATTATGTTGGGTGTTCTCTGTGCCTCCTGGATCTGGATATCTCTTTCCTTCCCCAGATGAGGGAAATTTTCAGCTCTTATTTCCTCAAATAAACTTTCTGCTTTTCTCTTCTTGTTTTTCTAGGATTCCTATAATATGGATGCTGTTACATTTGATGTAGTCACTGAGTTCCCTCAGTTTATTCTCATTTTGCATAATTCTTTTCTCCTTTATTCAGCTTGATTCATTTTCATTACTTTGTCTTCTAGATCACTAATTCATTTCTCTGCTTCTTCTATCTTTTGTTCATTCCATTAAGTGTGTTTCTCATTTCATTTATATTGTGCCCTTTATCTCTGCTATGTTAATCTTTACCTCTGTGTTAAGGGTCTCACTCATGTCCTCCACTTTTTTCTCAAGCCCAGTGAGTATCCTTATGACCACTGTTCTCTATCAGGCATGTTACTTACATCTGTTTGGCCTAGGTCTCTGGTTATTGCCTTGTCCTGTTTTTTCATTTCAGATAAATTTCTCTGTCTCCTCATTTTGTCTGCCTGTGTCTCCGTGTGTTAAGAAAGTCAGTTGTTTCTTCTGTTCTTGAAAGTAGTGATTTTATGAAGAAGAGGTCCTGGAGTGCCCTGGAGTGCAGTGTCCCCTGTTTACCAGAACCTGGCCCTTCAGTACAGTATCCTATGTGTGTTGTTATGCCCTGCTGTTTCATCTGATTCAGTTTTCCTTTTAGTGCATCTGCACTGACTCTCTCCCTGTTGTGGCTGTGCTTACTCTCTGTGGGATCCAGCAGGCCAGCTCTGGGAGGCTGTGTCTACTGGGGAACTTGGGAGCAGAGGGACAGTGTTAGCAAAATTTGTGCTGGATCACTAGTCCTATGCTGGATCCCCCGAAGCACCATGGCAGCTGTGGGCTTCAACCAGAGTGGCCAAGGGCACAAGGCTGGGTATGATGTGCAATGGTGGCTGAGGGTGTTTCGTTGGGCACAGTGCAGGAGGACTGCTAGGGGAGCACAACTGAGTGCAGTGTGCAAAGGCACCTGAGGGCACCTGGCTGGGCAGGTGTGCAATGGCACCTGGAGGCAATGGAAAGTGTCCAGAGAGGTACATATGTGGGCATGGCCCATGATGGTCAATCAGCTACATTTTGCACGCAAATTCAATGCTCTTCAGTTCTTCAATTCTTTAGAGGAGTTTAAAAGAGATGTCCTTAAAAAAAAAAAGGTGCCAGGTTGCAATCAAGATTTACCTCTCAGACAGTGATATTCAACTTTTTTCCTAGTCAATTACTTGGCAACCAAATAGAAATTAAAATAAGGAAAATATATTTATATATTTAGCTCTAATTTGTAATATAACATTACTATTGATTCTTTTTAAATTGTGTGTCCAGAAACACACACGTTTTTAAAATATGGTAAATTTTTATATAAACTCACATAAATCATAAAATTACTGAATCTGTGCACTCACAAATTTAGGTGCTTATAATTAAAATTTAAATTTGTATTTAAAAAGTAAAATTTTTACTTAGAATATTTATTTGGAAGTGTATAAGCACAGATAAATAAAAGAGGGAGGCTAAAGCCAGAAATGAATCAGTCTAAAAAGTAAAAACTTGTTTTTTGTTAAAATATTATTAATAAAATATATACCAAGGTATGTAAAATTTGCTATAATTTTTTTCTTTTATTACATGCTTCTGGAAATAACCAATGGTTTTACAGAATGTGGCAATTTTCCTTCTTTCCTGCTAATACTTTCCACCTTTAAGACATAATCATGTCAATTAGTACTCTATTACCGTGGAAAAACTAAAAACTGCAATACTGAAGTTACTAAAAATGAGAATTCAAGTTTTTTGAAGTCATAAGATAAACATATTAGAAGGAAAACTTCTAGAACTTCAAACAATAAAATAAAATCTGCATTTTGCCTTTTTTAAAAGGAGGCCAGGATTGTCTTTGGGAAAAAAATCTGTATTTGAATAACAGTAAAAGTTATAAAACAGATGATGAGGGCATTAGAAATAAGAATTGGTTAATTCCTAATTTTAAACATTGTGAAAAAAATGTTTATTTAACTGTGGAATCAGAGTTTTACTCATTTACTTCCACATAACTCAGTATCTTTAGTAATGAAACTGAATGGGAGCCTTTTACCTTCTAGTTGAATGGCAGGTTGTAAAGAAAAATTTAATTTCTTTTGACTTTCTTGGAAAGAAAGAAGCAAGCCACATCATAAAGGTAGGGGAAAGGGTCATAATATTTTATAGCAGGATACAAGAGACTCTGCAGACAGAAGAAAATATAAGCAAAACCCAGCAAGACTGTTTGCCTCTTCCAATCATGAGGAACACAACCCTATCAATCACCTGTCATATTGGATCACAATAGTAATGGTCGATTTTATGGCTTAGGGTTCCTCCAACACTGCACACCCATCTCCTCATAATACCATTTAATTGTTTCAAGCTGAGGGTTGGAAGCTTTTATTTCTTCTAAAGTTCTGTGGTTCTTTCATTTTCTGTCCACCATAATCTGTGTGTATTCACCTGATTGATATACCCTATCATGATAGGAAGACTTATCTTTAGTGAAACAATCTTTACTGCACTTGATATAAAAGGTTAACTTTTTATTTGTATTAGAAACATTAACACATAAGAAGCACAAGATTAATACTGAGCCACAGTTTGTCAAAATGGCTTTTTACATTTTCAGAATTAACTCTGTGGAATACTGTTTAGTTAGGCATAAAAGCTATTTAGAATCCCATTCATGCCAGAAGACTGATTTTGTAAAAGGTAGATATATTTTTCTATTTTAGATACTGCATTTATTCATTTTTAAATATTTTACACAAAGGTTGCTAAGTTTGGAATTCAGACCTTCCTTTTAGCTTTTTTTCCTGGTTAATGTAATTCTTCTTGCCCCTTCCCCCAGTTATCAGAGAAGCAGTTTGATAATTCATAGTAACCTATACAAATACAACAGTGTGTAATAGACAAAAACTGTTTCATTAAAGAGAAAAATAAATAAAGCTAATGTTATCACCATGTGACTTACAAGTCAGACTTTCAGAATTCCTTTTAGTGTTGTTTTCATCACTAAAAACTAAACTAAGATAATATCATAGTGTCATTTGTGCCTCACTTAATATATGAGAATTCTCATCTACTTTAAATAATGCACACTAGAATAAATATCCAGTCATTGATATGTACTACAGAAATGGTCACCTGAAAAGAAAGGATATCTTTAAGAACATCTCACATTCAGATCACTTAGGTCTTGTAAATGCATACCAAAAGCAGCTTAATATTCTTATTCTAGTTCTAAAAAAATTGTATTATCTTTTACAATGGTGGAGTTTTTAGTTTTAGAAGGCTTGTAAAGAAATGAAGAAGTATGAAGGAATATTCTGAATATTTCTTGGGCATATAAAACTGGCCAATTTCAAAGATGGATAAATTTTGTGCTTGGGAACTGATTTTCTTTTTTTTTTAAGATTTTGTTTATTTATGAGAGATAGAGAGAGAAAGAGAGAAAGTCAGAGACACAGGCAGAGGGAGAAGCAGGCTGCATGCAGGGAGCCCAATGCGGGACTCGATCCCAGATCCCAGGGTCATGACCTGAGCCAAAGGCAGAAGCTTAACCACTGAGCCACCCAGGGATCCTGGGAACAGTTTTTCTTTTTGATTATTCATTTTCTAGAATTCTATGGGCTTGTAATTCAAACTTTTTAAAAAAAGATTTTATTTATTTATTCATGAGAGACAGAGAGAAGGAGCAGCAGAGACACAGGCAGAGGGAGAAGCAGGCTCCATGCAAGGAACCTGATGTGGGATTTGATCCCGGGACTCTAGGGTCATGCCCTGAGCTGAAGGAGATGCTCAACTGCTGAGCCACTCAGGCATCCCATGTAATTCAAACTTTTAAAAAACAAACCAGTATTAAAACTGAATGTAACTACCCAGACAACACATGCAGCTGTACCAGGGAAACATATTTTCTATTGGAGATGTTTTAATTCACATTTTCTTTAATTTAATATTGAATTTGTCACCTTTCCACCAACACATTATTATTCAAGAGATTTTTCCACAGCTATTTTTTTCTGTTGGAGAAAACATTTATGATTAATTCATATAAAACAAATCTAAGTTTGAACTGCTGCTTCACTTGGCAAATTATTCTAAATAATCAGGATAGGAAGGTAGAACATTGTAGAGAGTGAGGCCAAAACCTCTTTATGAGGGCTCTTTGTATCCTAAAAAGGTAAATGGACATATATTTTCTGTTAACGTAGCCAAGGAGTATTTCCACTTGCTTATTATATGGAATGATTTAACATTATACTTTAGGAGAGAGAGAAAAGATCAACAGTTAAAAGGATAAATTACTGATGGGACCAGTGAATAAACTGTTTCTCAGATAAACAATATAAAAGAAGCAAAAACAGCTAAAAATTGAAAACTGGTAAGAAAAAACTTAGAGAAATAATCAGGATGAAACTGAAATATACTGGTGAAAAGTGGTCAATAGCAACCACAAATTTATACTGGGAAGCTAATAAGTACCTGACAATATATTAGTTTTATATATGCTCTTTCATTTAGCACTTACAAGAAGTGAGGTACTGTTATCTTCATCTCTATTTTTCACTTAAGAATTGAGGCTCAAAGAAGTGGCTTGCTCCAGGCCACAAAGCCAGTAAGTGATAGACCTTGTATTCCAACCCAGAACTGGTTTCAAAGTTTAACTACTCTATAGTGTCTCTTGCTTGCTCCCATTTTTCAGATGGTAAAGGAAGCAAATAAAGTATAAAATACCTTTCATGATTAAATCAAATAGAATTTCTTATAATTTTAATGATAATTCTCATGAAAAGAAATAGCTCTGCTATCTTCCTCTCCCCATCCACCTCTGAATAAGGCTGGGGAGAAGACTGGGATTAGGCCAAAAGTGAAAAGCAATCAGCTGGAAAATATATCATGACCAAAAAGAGTCAATATTAGATGTATTTTATCCCATTCTCAGAGTTTGGAATGAGAGGACAAATTAAATTAAGGTTTGAATTGGTAACATAGTGACATGGTTGAAAAATCAAAACATTACTAAAAGATACTCCAAAAATGGTGTCATCCTTACCCTTGCCTCCATCTATCTCATTCCCCTTCTCCCATCAAGGTAACCACTTTTATTTAGTTCCATGTATAGCCTTCTACAACTTCTTTACACAATTATTAATGTGCTTATTTCTCCCCTTTATTACACATACCAGAGACACTGATTTGCACCTTGCATTTCTTACTAACATTATGAGAAAAATTAACAATAAGTTGCATAAAAGCCCTTTAGGGAATGGAATAATTTTAAAATACAACCAAAATCCATTCTGAGAAGCAGCATTATTCTAGTACTAAAATTGAACAGAACAATATTAAATTACAGGCTTCAAAATACAAAAAGTTAATTTCTTTTAACTCCAAAACATCATTTCAGCTATTAACCATTTGGAAATTAGTATTTTGTAATATAATGGCTTTTCTCTTTCTTCTATATTTCCTCAAGTAACAAACACGTGTAAATAACTTTTTGTCTTAGTCAAAGTATTTTCCTTTGGGCTCAGAAGTTAGCATTACTGTTATAAGAGGATTTTCCAAACAGTTTCAAATCCTAGGAAGTCTGGTAACATTGAACCTCACGTTTGAAGATACTATTGAATGTAGAGGAACCAGGGAATAGAAAAGTAGCGAGTCCAATTCTAGAAACTCAAGCTATCTAAAAGGCAGGCCAACTCCTAACTAAACATTTGATTCTTTTGACTTCTATTGCAGGACACTTTAAAAATAATAGAGTGATACAAAGTTAAACAATGATAACTTTTGTTAACTCTAAAAACATTGGGATTACTGACCCAAATGAAAACAATTACAGCTACTAGTGCTTAGAATAAAGGCAACACTGGAAAATCTGAACAGATAAGCAAATAGTGGTTGGCATTCATGGACAATGAACAAGATAACTGGTCATGGTGACATAGTCATGGTGACAGCTTTCAGTCACTGACACAGCCTCCAAGTACCCTGGTCTCTTATTACCAACATTACCAGGGAGCCAAAGCATTTGTCCTAACACGGAATAAGCTATAAAACAATGCTTTTAGAATTGAAAAGCACAAAGTAAATTCTCACTTACCTTCCCTGTTAGAACTGAGGGAAATTCAGTATCAAACTTGTTGCTCAAGCCAAACCTTAAAAACAAAGAACAAAATATATTCTACCCAGCATATTTCTCTTTACTTCTCTCCCTTTTTAAATAACAAAGCTATGCATTTTTCTTTTGATGTGGTGATTTAAAAACATGTCCTAAAAATAATTTTATGTTTTTTACAGAAAACAAATCTTTGACTATTAATCTGAATTAACAAAGAAACTTATGATGCAAATGTTAAAGTAGGATTCTAACTGCTATCCACGAATGACGTGGGATTAAATAATCACAAATCAGAGCTGGAAATAAGATTTTTGACTGAAATGTTTCTGTTAAAACCCATTTTTGCTGATAACTATAGATCTGGCTGATTGGTAGTATATACGACTGGATGACGCTATTGTTTCTACTTTAATGTACATATGAAATTTTTTCTAATAAAACTAATTTAAACTTTGGAACTGTAGCTGGAACACTTATCATCAGTTAGTATTCAGATACTCAAAGGTGGTCTTTACAAATGGCTTTCACTCAACTTGTTTCAAGAAAACAGGTCTCAGCCTTGAAAGCTCTGACTCAAGTAAGCTCATTGCCATGTGTTTTCAGAACTCAAGATTAATTTCATAAGCCTTCAATTCACCTACTTTTTGGTTTCAGTAGTGATAGTAAAGGCCATTTCCTACATCTTAGATGATATATCACAGTGACTATAATTTTATAGTATAGTGTAGTATTGTATAGTGGTTGACAGGTGGTGAGCAAAAATGAAGAAAACAGGATTATTTATTGAGAACTCCTGGTGATGTAGGCAGTAATAGTAATGGTTACCAGTAACTATCCACTTACTATGGGTTAGACACTGTGCTAGATAAATATATTACTTCTAAAGTTTGCAATCCTGCAAGAATGATAGTCAACCCCTCTTACATACAAGAAACCTAATACTCAGAAATTTTTTTCAAAAAGTAATTATGAAGAAAGAGAAATTAAGGAGTCAATCCCACTTACAATTGCACCCAAAAGCATAAGATTCCTAGGGATAAACCTAACCAAAGAGGTAAAGGATCTATACCCTAAAAAGTACAGAACACTTCTGAAAGAAATTGAGGAAGACACAAAGAGATGGAAAAATATTCCATGCTCATCAATTGGAAGAATCAATATTGTGAAAATGTCTATGCTACCCAGGGCAATTTATACATTCACTGCAATCCCTCTCAAAATACCATGGACTTCCTTCAGAGAGTTGGAACAAATCATCTTAAGATTTGTGTGGAATCAGAAAAGACCCCCAATAGCCAGGGGAAGATTGAAAAAGAAAACCACTTGACGGGATGAGCACTGGGTGTTATTCTGTATGTTGGTAAATTGAACACCAATAAAAATTAATTTATTAAAAAAAAAAAGAAAAAGAAAACCAGAGCTGCGGGCATCACAATGCCAGATTTCAGGTTGTACTACAAACCTGAATCGAGACAGTGTGGTACTGGCACAAAAACAGACACATAGATCAATGGAACAGAATAAAGAACCCAGAAATGGACCCTCAACTCTATCGTCAACTAATATTTGACAAAGCAGGGAAGACTATCCACTGGAAAAAGGACAGTCTCTTCAATAATTGGTCCTGGGAAAACTGGACAGCCATGTGCAGAAGAATCAAACTAGACCATTCTTTTACACCATACACAAAGATAAACTCAAAATGGATGAAAGATCTAAATGTGAGACAAGAATCCATCAAAATCCTAGAGGAGAACACAGGCAACACCCTTTTTGAACTTGGCCACAGCAACTTCTTGCAAGATACATCTATGAAGGGAAGGGAAACAAAAGCAAAAATGAATTATTGGGACTTCATCAAGATAAAAAGCTTCTGCAAAGCAAAAGAAACAGTCAACAAACCTAAAAGACAACCTACAGAATGGGAGAAGATATTTGCAAATGACATATCAGATAAAGGGCTAGTATCCAAGATCTATAAAGAACTTATTAAACTCAACAGCAAAGAAACAATCCAATCATGAAATGGGCAAAAGACATGAACAGAGATTTCACCAAAGAAGACATACACATGGCCAAGAAGCGCATGAGAAAACGCTTTGTATCACTTGCCATCAGAGAAATACAAATCAAAACCACAATGAGATACCACCTCACAACAGTGAGAATGGTGAAAATTAACAAGACAGGAAACAACAAATGTTGGAGAGGATGTGGAGAAAGGGGAACCCTCTTGCACTGTTGGTGGGAATGTGAACTGGTATAGCCACTCTGGAAGTCTGTGTGGAGGTTCCTCAGAGAGTTGAAAATAGAGCTACCCTATGACCCAGCAATTGCCCTGCTGGGGATGTACCCCAAAGACACAGATGCAGTGAAAAGCTGAGACACCTGCACCCCAATGTTTATAGCAGCTATGTCCACAATAGCCAAACTGTGGAAGGCGCCTTGTTGTCCATCGAATGATGAATGGATAAAGAAGATGTGATATATACATACACACACACACACACACACACACACACAATGGAATATTACTCAGCCATTAGAAATGACGAATACCCACCATTTGCTTTGATATGGATGGAACTGGAGGGTATTATGCTGAGTGAAGTAAGTCAATTGGAGAAGGACAATCATTATATGGTTTCACTCATATGGGGATTATAAAAAATAGTGAAAGGGATTATAGGGGAAAATGAGTGGGAAAAATCAGACGGTGACCAAACATGAGAGACTCTTTTAACTCTGGGAAACGAACAAGGGGTAGTGGAAGGGGAGGTGGGCAGAGGGATGGGGTGACTGGGTGATGGGCACTGAGGGGGGCACTTGATGGGATGAGCACTGGGTGTTATACTATATGCTGGCAAATCAAACTCCAATAAAAATATACGTATAAAAATGAACCTAAGAGTAACCACAAATTAAATATCTGTAAGAGGTACACAAAAAATAAAGAGAAAAGAATCCAAGCACATCGCTAAAGAAAGCTACCAAACCACAAGGGAAGAGAGTAAGACAAGAAAGGAACAGAGAAGAACTACAAAAACAATAATAACACAAGTAATAAAATGGCAGTAAGTACATATTGAGCAATAATTACTTTGAATGTAAATTGAGTAAATGCTCCAATCAAAAGACAAAGGATGACTAAATGGATAAAAAAGCAAGACCTATCTATATGCTGCCTACAAGAGACAAACATCAAACCTAGAGACACATGCAGATTGAAAATGGAGGAATGGAAAAACTTTCATCATGCAAATGAAGTGAAATGAAAGCTGGGATAGCAATAGTTCTCATGAGACAAAAAAGGAAACTATAATGATAAAGGGAACAAAGCAACAAGATGCTATAACAACTGTAAATATTCGTGCACCTCATGTGGGAGCACCTAAATACATGAGGCAACAACTATCAACAGACACAAAGGAAGAAGTTGACAGTGATTCAAGGGTGGGGTACTATAACATCCCTTTACATTAATGGATAGATCATCCAGACAGAATCAATAGGGAAACAGTGGCTTTGAATGACACATTAGACCAGATGGACCTAACAAATATATTCAGAATATTCCATTGTTATTGGATGGAATATTCAGAACATTCCATCCAATAACAATGGAATATTCATTCTTTTCAAGTGCATATGGAACATTCTCCAGAATAGATTACATGTTAGGGAAAAGAATAGTCTCAAAAAATTAAAAAAGATTAAAGTCATCTCATGCATCTTTCCTGACTACAGGTTATGAAACTAGAAATCAATCACAGGAAAAAATCTGGAAAGAATAGAAATACATGGAGGCCAAATAACATGCTACTAAACACTGAATGGATAAACCAAGAAATCAGAGAAAATTTAAAAAATACACTGAGAAAATGAAAATCAAAATGTAGTGGTCCAAATCTTTGGGATGCAGCAAAAGCTTTTCTAGGAGGGAAGTTTATAGCAATACAGATCCACCTCAAGAAGCAAGGAAAATCTTAAATAAGCAATATAAACTTATACCTAAAGGATCTGGAAAAATAAGAACAAAACTCGAAGCCAATAGAAGGAAGGAAATAAAACAGTTATGAGCAAAAGTAAAAAAAAAAGAGTCTAAAAAATTAATGGAAGCAATTATTGAAACCAGAATTTGGTTTTTTGGTTTATCAAGAAAATTGGTTACTTGGTTTCAGATTTATTCAGATTTGTCAAGAAAACTTATAAATCTTTAGCCATACTCATAGAAATAGGAAGAGAGAAGGCACAATTAAATAAAACCAGAAATGAAGAGGAGAAATAACAACTGACACCACCGAAATATAAAGGCTTATAAGAGAGTATTATGAAAAATTATTTACCAACAAGTTGGGACAAGCTAGAAGAAATGGATAAGTTCCTAGAAACATATAACCTTCTGAAACTGAAGCAGGAAGAAATAGAAAATTTGGCAAACAAATTACTAACAACAAAATGGATTCAGTAATCAAAAAAAAAAAAACACAACACACAAAAGTCTGAGACTAGATGGATTCACAGGTGAATTATATCAAAAATTTAAAGAAAAGTTAATATCTATTTTTCATAAAGTACTATAAAAGAGAGAGGATGAAGGAAAGTTTCCAAATTTATTCTGCAAGGCAAGTATTACCCTGATACCAAAACCAGATAAAGACACTGCAAAAAGGAGAGAAAACTACAAGCCAATATCTTTGATGAACATAGATGCAAAAATCCTTGATAAAATAATAGCAAACTGAATCCAACAATACCTAAAAAAAATCATTCACCATGATCAATTTGGATTTATTCCAGGGATGTTTAAATGTGGTTCAATGTTTGCAAATCAATCAATGTGATGTAGCACATTAGCAAGAGAAAGGATAAAAACTATGATTATCTCGATAAATGCAGAAAAAGCATTTGATAAAGTACAACATCCCCTCATGATAAAAAAAAATTGGCAACAAAGTAGGTTTAGAGGGAACATACCTCAACACAATAAAGGCCATGTATGAAAAACTCACAGCAAACATCATCCTCAGTGGTAAAACACTGAGAGCTTTTTCCTCTAAGATCGGGAACAAGACAGGGATGTCCACTTTCATCACCTTTAATCAATATACAACTAGAACTAGAAGTTCTAGCCACAGAAATCAGATAAGAAATAGAAGACACCAAATTGGTAAACAAGACTTAAAACTTTACCTATTTGCAGATGATATATTATATATAGGAAAACCTAAAAACTTCACCAAAAACCTACTAGAAAAAAAACCTACTAGGACTGCTTAATGAATTCAATAAAGTCACAGGATACAAAATTAATATGCAGAAATCTGTTGCATGTGTACACTAATAATGAAAGTAACAGAAGGAGAATTAAAAAATAATTCCATTTTCTATACACCAAAAAAAAAATAAAATAAAATAGCTAGGAATAAACTTAACCCAGGAGGTGAATGCCCCATACTCAGAAAATTGATACACTGGGGAAAGAAATTTGAAGATGACATAAACAAATGGAAATATATTTCATGCTCATAGCTTGGAAGAACCAATATGGTTAGAATGTCCATACTACTCAAAGCAATCTACAGATTTAAGGCAATTCCTATAAGAATATCAATGACATTTTCCACAGAACTAAAACAAATAATTTTAAGATTTGTATGGAACCATGAAAGGCCATGAATAGCCAAAGCAATCTTGAAAAAGAACAAAACTGGAGTCATCACAGTCTCATATTTCAAGATATACTACAAAGCTGTATTGATCAAAATGGTATGGTACTGGCATAAAAATAGACATATAGATCAAGGTTAAGAATAAGAGTCCAGGGCAGCCCAGACTGCTGCTGAGAGGGTGGCTCAGCGGTTTAGCACCGCTTTCAGCCCAGGGCATGATCCTGGAGACCCGGGATCGAGTCCCACATCAGGCTCCCTGCATGGAGCCTGCTTCTCCCTCTGCCTGTGTCTTTGCCTCTCTTTCTCTCTATCTCTCTCATGAATAAATAAAATAAAAAAAGAATAAGAGTACAGAAGTAAACCCATGATTTTAGGTCAATTAATCTCCAACAACGGAGGCAAGAATATACAATGAGAAAAAGACTATTCAACACATGGTGCTGGGAAACTGGATAGCTACATGCAAAATAATGAAACCAGATCACTTTCTTACACTATATACAAAAACATGATCAAAATGGATTAAAGACCTAAATGTGAGACCCCAAACCATAAAATTCCTGGAAGAAAACACTAGCAGTAATTTCTTTGACATTGGTCATAGATAAATTTTTTTAGGTCTGTCTCTTCTGGTTAAGGGAAACATAAGCAAAATTAAATGATTGAGACTACACCAAAATAACAAGCTTTTTTGCACAGTAAAGGAAATCATCAAAAAACTAAAAGGCAACCTACTGAGTGGGAGAAGATATTTGCAATGAAGAGTTAATATCCAAAATATGTAAGAACTTATACAACTCAACACCAGGAAAACAAACAATCTGATTAAAAATGGGCAGAGAATTTGAACATTTTTCCCAAGAAGACATATAGATGGCCAACAGACACATGAAAAGATGGTCAACATCACTAATCTTCAGGGAAATCCAAATTAAAACAATAATGAAATACTACTTTACACTTGTCAGAATGGCCAAAATCAAAGTGATAAGAAATAACAAGTGTTGGTGAGGATGTGGAGTAAAAGGAACCCTCATGCACTGTTGGTGGGAATGCAAACTGGTACAGCCACTGTGGAAAACAGTGTGGAGGTTCCTCATAAAATTAAAAATAGAAATACCATGTGACCCAGTAATTCCACTACTGGGTCTTTAACCAAAGAAAATAAAACCATTAATTTGAAAAGATACATGCATCCTGTGTTTAATGTAGCATTATTTTTAAGAGCCAAGATAGAAGCTACACACACACACACACACACACAGGAATATTACTCAGCCATAAAAAGGATAAAATCTTGTAATTTGCAACATGGATGGACCTAGAGGGTTTAATGCTAAGTGAAATAAGTCAGCCAGAGAAAGACAACATGATTTCACTGATATGTGGCATTTAAGAAACATCACAAATGACGAAAAAAAAAAAGAGTCAAACCAAAAATCGACTGCTAAATACAGAGAAGAAACTGGTGGTTGCCAGAGGGGAGATGGGTGGGGGATGGGTAAAATGAATAAAGGGAATTAAGAGTACACCTATCCTGAGGAGTACTGAGAATGTATACACTTGCTGATCCACAGTATTGTACACCTGAAACTAATATAACATTGTATGGTAATTATATCTTAATAAAAAAAACCATGTTCCTACCTCATTTGGAGATTGCTGCTATTATAGATTTTTCAGGCTGCCATTCTTTTACTATGTATCAAATATGTAGAAGATATAGACAGATCTATCTTTCAAAACATACAGAATATTTTTATTATTTTAAAAATTCTGAGGTTTGCTATTCTCTTTGAATTTATCACTGAGCAAGTGAACTTTCCTCTGTTTCCACTTCCTTAATATTCTCTCCTTTCTTACCCATTTAGAATTTCCCTTTGATGCTGTCATTTTAACTGAAAATAATCTTATTGAGTAAATTTATTCAGAAAGACAAGTTCATCATGTCTTATTTAATTTTATATCCTCTTCCTAGAACTTTTCTCCTTGACTTTGCAGCTTTGTCACACTGTTGATCATTCCCTTCCTAACACTCTCTCTCCCATCCTTTTACTCTCTAATCTTGCCTTTCCCCAAAATTTAGCTTTTAGTCATCTGCTTGTCTTTCGAAAGGAACTTTAACAGCTCATCTACATTTTATAGTTTGACAGCACTTCTATGCTGATGACTATCAAATCTGTATCTCTACTTCTGTATTTTCCAACATTCTTTGGTCTCTAACTACATACTGAAAATTTTCTTTTCGATATCTTGTTAAAAACAATACCACCTCAAGCAAAACATGTCTAAAATTAAATGTTATCTTTTTATTGGAAACTAATACCCTTTCAAATTTCTCATCCCTATCAATGGTACACTGACTCTCTTTAACTCTCTTGGTATTGGTTTTGCACCTCCTCTCTCCTATTTTTTGTACCTTACTTGCTCTAAGGTGGCCCCAAGT
This sequence comes from Nyctereutes procyonoides, assembly GCF_905146905.1. Lineage (NCBI taxonomy): Eukaryota > Metazoa > Chordata > Mammalia > Carnivora > Canidae > Nyctereutes > Nyctereutes procyonoides. The sequence continues at coordinate 56,087,995 of NW_026575125.1, read as the reverse complement.
CCTGTGAGTTGATTCTCTGAAATCGTTCTCATACTCATTCTTTCCCTTCCACTGCAAGTGCCATATTGGCTGTTGTCTTTGCTCAGGTGGTTCCTCCTGCTTCCCCTCCCTAGTTTAAATCCTATGTAACCTTTGAGGCTCAAGTCAAGTCCCAACCCCTGCTGTTATGACTTGAATGTTCAAGCTTTTATGGATTCCTTCTTTCTCTGAATGCTCACAGATGCTTCTAATCTGTACTATACAATTCAACAGCTAGTAAAATATTTTCCATTATCCTTTGCTACTCTATAGCAATTATCTTTTTTTTTATGATAGGCACACAGTGAGAGAGAGAGAGGCAGAGACACAGGCAGAGGGAGAAGCAGGCTCCATACACCGGGAGCCCGACGTGGGATTCGATCCCGGGTCTCCAGGATCGCGCCCTGGGCCAAAGGCAGGCGCTAAACCGCTGCGCCACCCAGGGATCCCTATAGCAATTATCTTAAAGGCAATTTTCCTGTTAGTTTTTTAAAGCAACTTGTACTTTGCTTTTTTTCTGTATTCTTCATAGTGCTTAGGCCAGTATACAAGTTCTCTATACTTGCTATATTCACATTACTAATTTTCTTCTTTAATATAAAAAGGGATTGTCTTTTCTAAAATATAAAAATTATATTAGAAATGGTGAGACTCTCATTTTACTTTTTAAAATACTTCTTTAGGGACGCCTGGGTGGCTCAGCAGTTAAGCATCTGCCTTCGGCTCAGGGTGTGATCCTGGAGTTCCCGGATCCAGTCCTGCATTGAGCCTGCTTCTCCCTCTGCCTGTGTGTCTCTGCCTCTCTTTCTTTCTGTGTCTCTCATGAATAAATAAATAAAATCCTAAAAAAATAAAATAAAATACTTCTTTAGAGGCTATATACATGTCTATATTTCAAAAGGTATATAGGCAAACTAGGCTTGATACACTCTCATAATTTTGGTTAAAAGGCAGTAGCAATCCTATTCTTGTCTACCAGGAATTTTTTTCTTATCTTTCTTCATTATAGACTCAGCACTTAAAAAGAATACTTAACTCAAATAACCTTAGGCATAACATTTCACTTGATACCTACTAGGAAAACGTTGAAGTGGCTGCTGCTGAATAAACACCTCAGCTCTGTTTCATAAACAAGCTATTAAGAACTGTGAGTCCACAGAGGTTAGAGAAGATCATCTACGCATTACTGATTAGTGATAGGCATTAGCCAAGATATGGGGGTTTTTCAGCATTAAATAGGCACTTGGGAACTTCTCACACTGTCTCTTTTATCGGCTTCATTAAACATAGAGACTATTATGTGCTTGAAGCTGTCCTAGCTGGTGGTTCCTAATGACTGTATTTTATTTGTCAAGTATCTTCAATGCTTTAAGTTTTTAGTTTCTTGGATGATTCTTTGGAGTAAAGGAAACTGAGGCAAAGAAGGATGGGTCCTCTTAGTTGCTCTTCCTTCCTCTCTCCCTCCCCACACCCCCCCCATTGTTTTTAATCCCTTTGGAAATGGCTGCACACTAGTTTTTGAAAACACTTTACAAATTAAAGCTTATGTGTTCAGGTTGTTTAAGAAAACAGATAAAAATAGTAAAATTCTGCCAACAAGAAACACGAATTCACTAGAAAATTATGTACTTACAGTAGAGATTCTGAAGTGTATACATTGAACTTTATTTACTATACCATGAAAAAGGAAAGTCTATGCCATAAAATTCAAAGATATTTTCAGAAACATTATAGTTAAATCTCTTTAATATTTTATATAAAAACAATCACGTCTTGCCACACTGTAAAATGGCAAGTTACAATGACTTCAATATTCTGAAAGCCTAAAATCTTTTTTAAAGGAAATTTTATTTACTTATTCATGATAGATACAGAGAGAGAGAGAGACAGACAGACAGACAGACAGACAGAGGGAGAAGCAGGCCTCCAGCAAGGAGCCTGATGCTGGACTCGATCTCAACCCCAGGATCATGCCCTGAGCCAAAGGCAGACGCTCAACCGCTCAGCCACCCAGGCATCCCTGAAAGCCTAAAATCTTATAAAATATTTACCTTATACAAACACATATTAACAATGCATCACTGTAATTCCTCAAAGATAACTTTATAGAACAGGCATTCCATTAAGTGACCTGAGAAGTATCACTAACCATAGTCTAATAATTGCTGTCTAAATTTTACAGAAATGCACTTTTTGGAAAATGTGGCCATCTTTTTCAATTCTATATGGAATAACTTTACCTCTTATAGATTAATTTTAATGAGACAATTTTATAAGAATTGGTAACCTGTCATCTCTACTAATTTGCATACAGATCTACTATCAAGGGTAAATTATGTTGGTTTTCTTTTAAGAGATTTTATTTATTTATTTGAGAGAGAGAGTGTTTGTGCACACGAGAGGTGGGGGTAGTGTGGTGGGGAGTGTCAGAGGGTGAGGGGGAAGCAGACTCCCCGCAGAGCAGGGAGCCAGATACAGGGCTTGATCCCAGGACCCTGAGATCATGACCTGAGTTGATGGCAGATGTTTAACTGACTGAGCCACCCAGGCACCCCTGTATGTTTTAAGCAATATAAAGAGTGTGATAATGCCTATCAATAAAAGATCTCATGAGATATAATTTTCCTTGTATTTCAATACATTGGATCCAAATATTTATCCTAGAAATATCAAGAAGAAAGGTGATAGACACTAAATTATAATTATATCATTATATTATATGTATAGTATTTGTAAAACACTTAATATTTCCAAGAGGCATTTTATTATGTCTGTTTCTATAAACTCATATCTGTGGAGCTAATTTTGTCATATATTTTTTTTAATTTGGAAAAAAAATCCCCAAATATCCATTCATCCTCATCATCTCAGCACTAGAATTACAATTAGTGTGGTTAGCTCATTCTACTTCTTCAAAACTTATAACTAATTCCATGTTAAAAGATTAGTATCTTGTTAAGGTAACTAGAAAGCCAATATATTAAGATAATACAGATAGGCATATTCTCACATCTTAACAAAGATTTCAGAGGTAAGGCCATGCCATAACCCCCCATCACTGGGACTGGTGATATTACTGTAGCCCTATAGATCCTACCTCAGAATCACAAGTTCACTCTCCAGCATGATTCAAGTAACTGGTATTTGTTGGGGGCCTAAAATATAGCATGCATTATGATAAAAATATTGAGTGTTACTAAAGTGAAACTGTATTCCTTCAACTCACTTTTATTGACTACCTACTTCAGGGCATGCACTGTGCTAGGCAATGAGGATTCAGAGGGAACTAAAAGTTGTTTCTGCTATATTGCAAATTACAATTTAGTGAGGGTAGAGAAGACTTGTAAGAGATGGTGACATATGGAGACCAGGGGTAAGGGCAGTGGGTACTGAAATTCTAGTTGGAGGTCCCAGTTTGAGTAGTAGCAAAGAGATAAGAAACAGCATGCTACAAACAGGAAAACGTGAGCCATAAGGGGGAATGTCATAAGATTACGCTGATAGATAGGCAGCATCCAGTTCTATATGCCATGTAATGGAGCTTAGATTCTACCCTGTGGGTAAAGGGAAAACCACAGAATAGTCTTAAGCAGTAAAGGGGTATCTCAATCTGGTAGTAGGCTGGGGAATGGATGTGAAGATGACAAGGATGAAGGCAAGTTGACTGGTTAAGGTGGTGAAAGGGGATCAAATCAGGGAAGTGCTGGCAGGGAGGAAAAGAAGAATTTTTTAGGTCATATATTATTAATACTTGTTACTAAGTATAAGTGAGAAAGAGGAACCAAGGATCAATAATGGGATAGGTGGAAGAATATTTAACTGAGATGGAAAACACAGAAATAGGGGGGAGTTTTTGAGGGGGTTGGGATGGAGGTGTAGAGGGATGAGTTCTGTTTTGAATATGCTGAACTTAGGATGACTGTAGGCTGTCAGGTGAGGAAGCTCGGATGAAAGTCTGAGCAAAGTCTGTACAGAGATAAATATTTGGGAGATGTCAGAAAATTGAAACCATGAGAATCGAGATGAGATCATCTAGGCAGAGTAGGAAATAAGAAGAGGAGCAGGTTGAGAACAAAACCTTGAAGACCACTAGTATTCAAGGGTCAAGAGAATAAGAGAAGCCAATGAATGAGAGAGTTAAAGAATCACCAGAAAAATACAGGGTGAGCCAGGAGACTGAAGTGGCCAAGAAATTCCTAGGTTTGTTTGACAGGCAAAATGTTTTTACAAAATCAGAATCTGAGTATCTTTAGGCACAATATATACCACCTTCCAGTTCAACTAAGGCCCCATCGTTACTCATGTTACACCACTTTCTGTGACCTGTATTACCTCTGAAGGCCTGTGTGTTTGTGACCCCTGGATTACAAGCCTCCAAAAAAGAGGGAGTCATTATAAGTGTCATATACAGCAGAGAGGACCAGAAAGACAGGGAATGAGAAATGCCCACTAATAACAAAAGGGTCATGGTGATCTTAACAAGGCTAGTTCTCCCCCACCCCTTAGACTGTGATCATGATGGCAGAATCCAGGTTACAGAGGGGTTAAGTGGACACAGATATGGTGAATGTAGCTACTCTTAAGAAATCTTGAGAGGTAAGGAAGAAAGACAAGAGAGTAGCTAAAGGGGAACATAGGTCTAGGGAGGCTTTGTGTTATTTTGTTTTAAAGAAAGAAACTAAATATGTTCATAGGCTGATGCAGAGAGGTAATATTGGAGAGATGAGACTGCCTGATGGAGCAAGATTTGGGAGGAGGCTGGAAGAGAAGGGTGCAGAAAGCACAAGTGGAGTGGTAAGTTTAGGAGAAGTGACCTCTGAGGCTAGAGGAAGAGAGCGTAAGAACTCAGACCTAATTAAGATCTAGTGCAGGTTTTTCAGCAGGAAAGCAACATGATTAAACTGTGTTTTAAGAAAATTAGTTTGGCACAAGCATGCAGAATGGATTGGAGGGGAGAGAGGTGGCAGACTGTGGCAATAATTCAAGCAGGAGTTGATGGCAACCTAAACTACAGTGGTGCCAGTAGAAATGGAGAAAATAAATCTAATATACATTTCAAAAGATCTGAGGACATAATTCTGGGACAGAATGGCACTGGAGAAGTCAAGGAAAAGGAATAGTTAAAATGAGGATTTGAAATACTACCCCCAAATATTGGAGTGGTGATATCAGGGTCAGAAATGGGGCAACTGGAATGCATAGCCATGTGGGGTGGGAAAATGATGGCTTAAGATATACTGAGTTTCTTGAAGCAATGGTTCTCAAATTTTAAACTTTGAAAAGAAACAAAGTCCTCTGTGTAATAGACGACTACATAGTGAATGGAAAAAATAAGAGGTAGGAGACAATAAGAAATATTCCATTCAGAGAGGGAAAGTCTAATACTCGCATGCCAGAAAAAATTTTAACAGAGCTGGTTATTTTAGATGTCTCAAAATTATATTAACTATTTCATAAGGATCTTTACCTGATACAGGGCAAGTTTCACTACCATAGAAAGGCGAGTTCCTCAGATTCAGTAAAACTTTCTCCTAAAAATTTCATTTTTTTCAAATCTCAGACATTGAACATCAGATGTGCTTTTTAGTTGAGAGAGTGTGTACAATACAACTAGATAATTCTCCAAACTATATACACTGGTTAGTGGTTCAAGTAGTAGTTTCCTGCTTTTCAGGTTTTGGCTTCAATTAATACCAATGGTTACTTCCAGCACCACTGCTTCATACTCCTAATTTTTAAGCTGGGAGGGACTTTATACCTATCACAAGGCCCCGGATATGGCAAGTACCAGTGCTTTACTTTTAATTGAAAACAGGTTGATAAGTACTTCACCATGATTGTGTGAAAAACAGAACCACAATTAAGTTTCTGGTAACTTGAATTCTGTTTCCTTGCTCCTCCTGTTTTCTTAATGTTAGAAAATAAGAAGGGGGTTGGAATGTTGGGAATATAAAATTATAGACTGGAATAAAAACTACTTTTCTGTTCAGTCATGTGAAATAATCTGCATGAAAGTAACCTTTGGTGCCAGAATCATAATTAGAGTAATAAATTGTCTCCCTAGTGATGAAAGGAATAAAAGTAAAACAGCGCAGTAGGCTGTCATCTGATCATTGTAGACTATCTGCAAAATTCTTGGACCAAGAAAAATTGTGTTAAAATAATTGCCTAACCAAAAAGCAGGTCTAAAAATCTTCCCAAACTCATCCACCATTTCAAAATCTTTCTTAATATATTCCATGCAAAGATCACAAAAGCGTATTACAATAAAAATATCTAACATGTTAAAATTAAAAGCTAACATGATGGAAGGGAAGTGTTCCATATTATAATACATGATTTCTGATAATATGAAGTCAATTGAAAGTCAAAGGGACTAGGTGAGTCATTATCAAAATTAGAGGCAGCAATAGGAAAATGCAGGAAAAGACCGCATTGTTAAGAAGATAAACATGACACACACTCAAATTTTCAAGCATGTAAATTTTCAAGCACATAAAAAAAGAAAAAGCACTCTTCAAAGCCCAGAGAACTATTAAAATTTTCTTTTGCTTTGCAACTACTAGGCTATGAAGTCTCTCCTCCTTTTATTTTCTCAAATATGATCCAAGATTTAAATTTAAAAAAAAAAGTCACTGTATAAGTTTTCAAAAAACTCAACCTCAGCTCCTAGGGGAATAATTTTCATAAGTATTTAATGTCTGCATATTTAGTGTTTGGGCATACAAAATCTCCTATAGGTATCTTAAATTATCTCAGAGCTGAAAGGTTTTAGAAACCATCTGCCTCCAACCCCTCATTTTACAGATGGAGAAATTAAGGCCCAGAAATATGAAGTAACCTGAGCAAGGTCACAGGGCCAGTAAGAAGCAAAGCTGGGACTAACTTCCAAGAGCCCTCATTCTCAATCTACTGCTCTTTTACTTTTTACAATTGCCTCTTAATCTGAACCTCTAATTGTGTGATAATTAAGGAATGTCAGAAAGAGGAGTTATTAAGACGTGGAAAGGATTATTGTATTCATTCATATAAGGATTAGATAGGAAGATTAGATGAATGAGTATGTGGGTGGGTGGACAGTCTATAATATTATTCACAAAACATATCGTGTTTCTGTTTTAAAGAATCCAAGCCTAGGTCTTGTCACAGATCACAGCAGTCACAGTGTTCCACAACACACCAATTTTAGCAGCAAAGAATCCTCTGGTACATCCTGCAGTTTAAAGACTACTTGCCAGCATACACAGAAGCAAGGAAACTCACCTCTACTCCCAATTTCTTTGGTTCCCAAACCTCTAATCTTCCCGTTCTATACTCTTTACCTGATGTTGGTGCATCACATTTGCATTCTCCTCACTTCCCTTACACCTATCTCCCTTGGTTTCTCCATTTAGACCAGGTGTCTCTTTCTAATTGTTATGCCTTATCAGCCCTCCCCCACCCCACAGGCCCCTCGATCACCTTCTTATTCCTCTGTCGACAAATCTCAGCGTTTTCAAACCCCTGGCCCCCTCTTGCTTACACAGTGATATGGCCGGCGCCCCGCACTAATACAGGATCAGGGGCATATCTGCGCAGATGCTCCTCACTCACTACCCGAGGCGGGGGCGGCGTCTCCTCTTCCTCTTCTTCCTCGTCCTCCTCTTCTTCCTCGTCCTCTTCATCTTCCTCGTCGTCGTCTGGCCCCGATACCGACGATGACGGCGACGACGACGACGACGTTGCCGCTTCTTCTTCCTCCTCCTCCAGTTCCGAGATGGTGTCGAACTCCGCCATGTTGGGCAGCAGGATGCTCATCACGTGATCTCTCGATCGCCGCCACCCTCCCGAAGAGTTTGAACCTGCCAAAGTGCTGGAAGAGGAGGGGGAACGAAATGAAGGGAAAGAACGAGGGGTAGGGACACGATTTGAAGAGATGCGCCTGCGTATTGGGGCAGAATGGGTGGGGGGAGTTGGAGGCGGGGGCCCGAGGGAGAGAGGAAAAAAATCAGTCTACGCTTGCGCGGCTCTAAAGGAAGGGGGGCGTTAGAGGTGAACTCCAGGGAATTATCGAGGCCGGGTTTGCGGGTTCTGTGCTTAATATTGCTTTTTGGGTTTCTGTTGCTTGGGCCCCTGGGACGTATCTTCTGGCTTTATTTCCCATTCATTAGTAGTGGATATTATTTACCACACACCCCCACCCAGTGCAGGGAATGTATATTCTAAAACGTGAGGTTAGAACTTTGCCCCAGAGATCTCAAGGTATATACCAATCCCTTATGTTTGTTTGTTCAGCATTATAGTTTAAAAGACTTTTGCATCAGAATTTTACCACCCTGCGAGGTATTTTTATTAACATTTTACTGAAGAGGAAAATTTCTATTGCTACTTCTACTGTGTAATACTTAATAAAGGATTTACTAAGTGGGACTTTGCTAAGCACTCTTTGTGAATATCGCATTTAATACTTCACAACAGCATGAGATATGTACCAGGATGATCTCACTTTGCAGATGGAAGACCTAGATGCACGGAGGATAAATAATGTGCCCAAGATCCTGGCGTTACTAAATGGCAGACCTGTTTTTAAACTTGGGAATCTCTTCTGATTTCAAAAGCCCAGTATTCTTAACCAGAGGGCTACACTGCCTGAAGTTGTTTGGAAAGGCTTTGTACAGTGGTGCCTTTTGGGCTGTTTCTTGAAAGATGTTTGAAGTTTGGAGTTTTTTGTCTGTTTTTTTCCTTTTTACAGGGGAGAGGGGCATGGAGGAGGTGGAGGAAGCATTCCAACCTAAGGAAACATTAATGAACATCATCCATCTTCCAGACACTGAGCTAGACTCTTTCATGTACAGTATCTCAGTTAACCCTTAAACAATCCTATGAGGTAAGCATCATCATATCTATTTTATAGATGGCAAAACTGAGTCTCATGAAGTTTAAGTAATTAAGGTCTGTGGTAACATTTTGTCCAAAATTTTCCATTTCAAATATTTTTTCCTATCTTCTCCACAATCACTAAAATGTTGTAGAGATCACATATTTTGAGTTTCCAAACTATGTGTCAAACTATTTAATACTTAGCAGTAGCACAGAAATCAGGGATCATTAGGACAGTAATGTCACATAGCTGCTAATTAATAAAACAAATCCTGTGATCCAGGTATTTTAATATCAGCTTCACAGCTCTTTCTGCTACTCTGCAGCTCCATCCAAATTTGATGGTGAGACTGGGGAAATAGACATAACTGCACTTTATTTTTTAAAAGATTTATTCATTTATTTGAGAGAGAGAGAGAGAGAGAGAGAGAGAGAGAGCTGGGCAGTTCAAGCATGCTCCAAGTCCAGTGCAGACCCTGGCTTGGGGCTGGATCCCAGGACCCATGAGATCATGGCCTTAGCTAAAAGGATTAACCAAGAGTCAGAGTATTAACCAAATGAGCCACTCAGGCACCCTATAAGTGTACTTTAAGATGAGTATTATGTTAGCAGTATAGCAATACAAACAAAGCATTTAGGATGCATGAGGGAAGAAGAAATTAGTTTTGTAAGAGGTGCTGATCAAACCATTATTATTATCAATAAGTTTGTGTTATTAAGGTGAAAAAATGTTTTGTACTCCATACCTTGTTTACTTATGAACTTTAAAAATATGTTGCAACATTATCAATAAGCAACAAAATTTAGTTTTTTTAAATTTTTTATTGGAGTTCAGTTTGCCAACATATAGCATAATACCCAGTGCTCATCCTGCCAAGTGCCCCCCTCAGTGCCCATCATGTTTTGTCACCCTCACTGATATTTTCACTCATTTTCTCTCCTTTCCCTTTATTCCCTTTCACTAATTCTTATATTCCCCCGAATGAATGAGACCATATAATGTTTGTCCTTTTCCAATTGACTTATTTCACTCAGCATAATACCCTCCAGTTTCATCCACGTTGAAGCAAATGGTGGGTATTTGTCGTTTCTTTTTTTTTATTTGTTTTTTATTTAGTTATTTTTTTATTGGTGTTCAATTTGCCAACATATAGAATAACACCCAGTGCTCATCCTATCAAGTACCCCCCTCAGTGGCACCCAGTCACCAGTTACCCCACCCCCCGCCCCCTCCCTTTCTACCACCCCTTGTTCGTTTCCCAGTTAGGAGTCTCTCATGTTCTGTCTCCCTTTCTGATATATCTCACTCATTTTTTCTCCTTTCCCCTTTATTCCCTTTCACTATTTTTTATATTCCCCAAATGAATGAGACCATATAATGTTTGTCCTTTTCCGATTGACTTATTTCACTCAACATAACACCCTCTAGTTCCATCCATGTTGAAGCAAATGGTGGGTATTTGTTGTTTCTAATGGCTGAGTAATATTCCATTATACATATACCACATCTTCTTTATCCATTCATCTTTCCATGGACACCGAGGCTCCTTCCACAGTTTGGCTATTGTGGACATTGCTACTATAAACATTGGGGTGCAGGTGTCCTGGCGTTTCACTGCATCTGTATCTGTGGGGCAAATCCCCAGCAGTGCAATTGCTGGGTCATAGGACAGTTCTATTTTTAACTCTTTGAGGAACCTCCACACAGTTTTCCAGAGTGGCTGCACTTTAGTTTCTGTAGTATAGAGAACTTTACTAGTCTAATAATATTTGACCATAGCCTTCTGATAAGACAGATACAATATATCTGCTTTTCTTGGAGATTAATGAAAATGTATCATGTGTCATTTATGGGAGCAAAATACTTTAGACTTAGATCAAATCAATATTTCACACCAGTTCTTCCCTTTCAAAAAGTAAAAGAGTCATAGGCAATACTAAAAATTTTCCAAACATGCTGTATTATCCATAAAAGTCCAAGTCACTGACTAAATGGAAGTATTTTGCCGATTACTGCTTAAATAGTAGCTTCTCCTTTTCACCATTCAGGATTAGGCTAGGAAGAGATATTTTAAGGAGAAAAAGAGAAAGGAGTATAAAGTGTGGACTTCGTGATAAGTGCAAGTAAGATATTGGAACTATGGTAAGAAATGATGACTGTGGGGGATGGGAGGGGAGGAGAGGGAGGGGGAAATCATACTGTCAAAATGGAAAGCAGTCTTGACATTTAGTCATATTCAAAAGAACAAAGCAGTGCTACGCTTGGAGAAACTCACAAGTATGGTCTGCTTTCTTGCATATACACTGTGCTGAAAATGCATATATAATTCCAAAAGTAAGTTGCTTTGCTATATATAGGAGAATTTGGAATTGGGCAAGCTGAGAAAAACACATTTTGTCAGTAAATACAAGGAACATGATTTTTAAATGATAATTTAGTAACTATCAAGAATACTAAAGCTAGGAGTGGGTGGAGAAGAAAGTAGGCCATATAACTTTTTGTCTGATGAGCTGAGCAGGGCATGGGGTAATTACTCTGTCTGATAGATGGGGACCTGAGTCAAGAAGTAACAGGTTTAACCACCTAAGGGGGTTTCAATCTTAGAACAGCTGAAAAGAAATGTAACTTTTAAGATGATTCTCCCTCCCTCCCTCCCATCCTCCTTTCCGTCCTTTTCTCTCTCTTTCTAAGTGTACAGTGATTTTAGTACATCTACAGAGTTTTTAGTACATTCAGTGATTTTAGTACATCTACAGAGTTTTGCAACTATCACTACAAACTAATTTTAGAACATTTCTGTCACACCCAAAAGAAATCTGTTCCATTTTCAACCATTCCCCATTCTGACCCCTAGCCTCAGGCAATAATTAGTCTACTTTCTGTCTCTATAGATTTCTTTTTCTAGACATTTAAAATAAATTTGATCATACAATATGTGGTCTTTTTTATCTAGTTTCTTTTGCTTAGCATAATATTTTTCAGATTTATCCATGTTGTATCTTATATAAGTACTCCATTCCTTTTAACTGATAAATAGTATGTCATTGTAAGGATATATCACATTTTATCCATTCACTAATTGATGATATTTGGATTGCTTCCACATTTTGGATATTATGAAGATGCTGCTATTAAAATTCACATACAAGGGGAAAGGAGAAAAAATGAGTGGGAAATATCAGAAAGGGAGACAGAACATGAGAGACTCCTAACTCTGGGAAACGAACAAAGGGTGGTGGAAAGGGAGGTGGGCGGAGGGTGGGGGTGACTGGGTGACGGGCACTGAGGGGAGCACTTGATGGGTTGAGCACTGCGTGTTATGCTATGCGTTGGCAAATTGAACTACAATAAAAAATAAAAAATAAAAAAAATAAAATTCACATACATGTCCTTGTGTGAACATGCGTTTTAATTTCTCAAGGGTAGATATCTATGAGTGGAATTACTGGATTATATGGTAAGACTGTTGATTTTAAGATAACTGCCAAACTGTTTTTTGAGGTGGATCAATCAGTTTGCATTCCCAGCAGCAATGTATGAAAGTTCCATTTTCTCCACATTCTCTCCAACATCTGTTATTTTTTTATTAGAGCTATTCTTGTGGGTATGAAGTATATCATATTGTAGGTTTATTTTATGTTTCCCTAATGACTAATGAGGTTGAACATCTTTTCACATGCTTGTTTTTATTATATACATTCTTTGATGAACTGTTTATTCAAATCTTTTACCCATTTTTTAAATTAAGCTTTTTTAAAGATATTCACATATAATTGTAGAAACTAATACAGAGAAGTCCTGTTTACCTTTTACTCAGTATTTCCCAATGATAACATCTTGCATAACTATAGTACACTATCTATACACAAAAGAACACCATAGTACACAAAATTGACATTGTACAATCTACCCATCTTACTCAGAGTTCCTCAGTCATACATGTATTCATGTGTGTGTATGTGTCTGTGTGTGAATTTAGTTCTATGCAATTTTATCACAGGCGTAGGTTCCTATGACTATTACTATAGACAGGATAAAGAACGGTTACATCACCACAAGGATTCCTACTGTCATCTTTTTATAACAGTTCCTCCCTCTATCCCCAGCAACCTTTAAGCTGTTTACCATCTATAATTTTTGTATTTTCATGAATGTTATGTAAATTGTGTCACATGGTATGTAACGTTTGGGGATTGGCTTTTTCACTCACGTACTTCTTATTTTTTTTAATATTATTTTATTTTATTTTATTGAGTGTCTTTCAATTTACTTGGGTCTCTGATTTCATCCAGTAATTTTTTTTACTTTTTTAATTGGAGTTCAATTTGCCAACATATAGCATAACACCCAGTGCTCATCCCACCAACTGCCCCCCTCAGTGCCCATCACTTCCCCAACCCCCCGCCCACTTCCCCTTCCACTACCCCTTGTTCATTTCCCAGAATTAGGTGTCTCATTTTTTGTCATCCTCACTGATATTTTCAGTCATTTTCTCTCCTTTCCCTTTATTCCCTTTCTCTAATTTTTATATTCCCCAAATGAATGAGAACATACACTGTTTGTCCTTCTCCGACTGACTTATTTCACTCAGCATAATACCCTCCAGTTCCATCCACATCAAAGCAAATGGTGGGTATTTGTCGTTTCTAATGGCTGAGTAATATTCCATTGTATACATATGCCACATCTTCTTTATCCATTCATCTTTCGATGGACACCAAGGCTCCTTCCACAATTTGGCTATTGTGGACATTGCTGCTATAAACATCAGGTTGCAGGTGTCCTGGCATTTCACTGCATCTGTATCTTTGGGGTAAATCCCCAGCAGTGCAATTGCTGGATTGTAGGGCAGATCTATTTTTAACTCTTTGAGGAACCTCCCCACAGTTTTCCAGAGTGGCTGTAGCAGTTCACATTCCCACCAACAGTGCAAGAGGGTTCCCCTTTCTCCACATCCTCTCCAACATTTGTGGTTTCCTGTCTTGTTAATGTACCCCATTCTCACTGGTGTGAGGTGGTATCTCATTGTGGTTTTGATTTGTATTTCCCTGATGGCCAGTGATGCAGAACATTTTCTCATGTGCTTGTTGCCATGTCTTGTTCTGTGAAATTTCTGTTCATGTCTTTTGCCCATTTCATGATTGGATTGTTTCTTTGCTGTTGAGTTTAATAAGTTCTTTATAGATCTTGGATACTAGCCCTAAATTAAAATTGGGTCTTTTAAGAGCTAAAAAAAATAATAAAAAAGAAATAAAAGGGCCTCTGTAGGGGAATGAGAGTTCTAGCCGAGGTCCCTGGTCAATCTGAGTCTGAGTAGGCGGGAGCCTCATCTGTGTCTTCATCTCCTGCCCATTATCTTCTCCCATTCTGTAGGTTGTCTTTTAGTTTTGTTGACTGTATCCTTTGCTGTGCAAAAGCTTCTTATCTTGATGAAGTCCCAATAGTTCATTTTTGCTTTTGTTCTTTTGCCTTGGTGGATGTATCTTGCGAGAAGTTAACTGTGACCGAGTTCAAAAAGGGTGTTGCCTGTGTTCTCCTCTAGGATTTTGATGGAATCTTGTCTCACATTTAGATCTTTCATCCATTTTGAGTTGATCTTTGTGTATGGTGTAAGAGAATGGTCTAGTTTCATTCTTCTGGAGGTGGATGTCCAATTTTCCCAGCACCATTTATTGAAGAGACTGTCTTTTTTCCAGTAGATAGTCTTCCCTGCTTTGTCAAATATTAGTTGACCATAAAGTTGAGGGTCCATTTCGGGATTCTGTTCCATTGATCTATGTGTCTGTTTTTGTGCCAGTACCACACTGTCTTGATGACTATAGCTTTGTAGTACAACCTGAAATCTGGCATTGTGAGGCCCCCAGCTATGGTTTTCTTTTTTAATATTCCCCTGTCTATTCGGGGTCCTTTCTGATTCCACACAAATCTTAAGATGATTTGTTCCAACTCTCTGAAGAAAGTCCATGGTATTTTGATAGGGATTGCATTGAATGTGTAAATTGCCCTGGGTAACATTGACATTTTCACAATATTAATTCTGCCAATCCATGAGCATGGAATATTTTTCCAACTCTTTGTGTCTTCCTCAATTTCTTTCAGAAGTGTTCTGTAGTTTTTAGGGTATAGATCCTTTACCTCTTTGGTTAGGTTTATTCCTAGGCATCTTAGGCTTTTGGGTGCAATTGTAAATGGGATTGACTCCTCAATTTCTCTTTCTTCAGTCTCATTGTTAATGTATAGAAATGCCACGGTTTTCTGGGCTAGATTTTGTATCCTGCCACGCTGCCGAATTGCTGCACGAGTTCTAGCAATCTTGGGGTGGAATCTTTTGGGTTTTCTATGTAGAGTATCATGTCATCTGCAAAGAGTGAGAGATTGACTTCTTCTTTGCCAATTTGAATGCCTTTTATTTCTTTTTGTTGTCTGATTGCTGAGGCTCGGACTTATAGTCCTATGTTGAATAGCTGTGATGAGAGTGGACACCCTGTCTTGTTCCTGATCTTAGGGGAAAGGCTCCCAGTGTTTCCCCACTGAGAATGATATTGGCTGTGGGCTTTTCATAGATGGCTTTTAAGATACTGAGAAATGTTCCCTCTATCCTTACACTCTCAAGAGTTTTGTTCAGGAATGGATGCTGTATTTTGTCAAATGCCTTCCTCTGCATCTATTGAGAGGATCATATGGTTCTTGTTTTTTCTCTTGCTGATATAATCAATTGCATTGATTGCTTTACGAGTGTTGAACCAGTCTTGCATCCCAAGGATAAATCCCACTTGGTCATGGTGAATAATCTTCTGAGTGTACTGTTGGATCCTATTGGCTAGTATCTTGTTGAGAATTTTTGTATCCATGCTCATCAGGGATATTGGTGTATAATTCTCCTCTTGGTGGGGTCTTTGTCTGGTTTTGGAAGTAAGGTGATGCTGGCCTCATAGAAAGTGTTTGGAAGTACTCCATCTGTTTTTATCTTTTGGAACAGCTTTAGTAAAGTAGGTATGGTTTCTTCTTTAAACGTTTGATACAATTCCCCTGGGAAGCCATCTGGCCCTGGACTTTTGTGTCCTGGGAGGTTTGGGATGACTGCTTTAATTTCCTCCCTGGTTATCGGCCCGTTCAGGCTTTCTATTTCTTCCTGTTCCAGATTTAGTAGTTTGTGGTTTTCCAGAAATGCGTCCATTTCTTCTAGATTGCCTAATTTATTGGCGTATAGCTGTTCATAATAAGCTTTAAAAATCGTTTGTATTTCCTTGGTATTGGTGGTGATCTCCCCTTTCTCATTCATGATTTTATTAATTTGAGTCTTTTCTCCTTTCTTTTTAATAAGGCTGGCTAATGGTTTATCTATCTTACTAATTCTTTCAAAGAACCAACTCCTGGTTTTGTTCATCTGTTCCACAGTTCTTCTGGTCTCGACTTCATTGAGTTCTGCTTGAATCTTTATTAATTCTCTTCTTCTGCTGGGTGTAGGATCTATTTGCTGTTTTTTCTCTATCTCCTTTAGGTGCAAGGTTAGCTTTTGTATTTGGGTTGTTTCCAGTTTTTGGATGGATGCTTGTATTGCATTGTATTTCCCCCTCAGGACTGCTTTTGCTGTATCCCAAAGATTTTGAACAGTTGTATCTTCATTCTCATTAGTTTCCATGAATCTTTTTAATTCTTCCTTAATTTCCTGGTTGACCCTTTCATCTTTTAGCAGGATGGTCCTTAACCTCCTCCTGTTTGAAATCCTTCCAAACTTCTTGTGATTGAGTTCTAGTTTCAAAGCATTATGGTCTGAAAATATGCAGGGGACGATCCCAATCTTTTGGTATCGGTTAAGACCTGATTTGTGATCCAGTATGTGGTCTATTCTGGAGAAAGTTCCATGTGCACTTGAGAAGAATGTGTATTCAGTTGCATTTGGATGTAAAGTTCTGTAAATATCTCTGAAATCCATCTGGTCCAGTGTATCATATAAAGCTCTTGTTTCTTTGGAGATGTTGTGCTTAGAAGACCTGTGGGTTGTAAAAAGCGCTACATTCAAGCCACCAAGTATATTATTATCAAAGCATATCTTAACTTTGGTTAATAAGTGATTGATATACTTGGCAGCTGCCACATTCAGGGCATAAATATTCATGATTGTTAGCTCCTCTTATTGGATAGATCCTTCCAATTGTTATAGTGTCCTTCTTCATCTCTTACTACAGTCTTTGGGATAAACTTTAATTTATCTGATATGAGGATGGCTACCCCTGCTTTCTTCTGAGGACCATCTGAATGATACATGGTTCTCCAACTTTTTATTTTCAGGCTGTAGGTGTCTTTATGTTTAAAATGAGTCCCTTGTAAACAGCAAATAGCTGGGTCTTGCTTTTTTATCCAGTCTGAAACTCTGCGCTGCTTGATGGGGTCATTAAGCCCATTCACGTTCAGAGTTATTATTGAAAGATGTGAATTTAGTATCATCATGATACCTCTTCAGTCCCTGTTTTTGTGGATTGTTTCCTTGGACTTCCTCTTTCTTTTACAGGGTCCCCCTTAATATTTCTTGCAGAGCCGGCTTGGTGGTCATATATTTTCTCAGTTTCTGCCTATCTTGGAAGCTCTTTATCTCTTCTTCTATTCTGAATGAGAGCCTTTTGGGATAAAGTATTCTTGGCTGCAGGTTCTTCTCATTTAGGACCCTGAACATATCTTGCCAGCCCTTTCTGGCCTGCCAGGTCTCTGTGGAGAGGTCTGCTGTTATCTTAATGTTTCTCCTCATAAAGGTTATGTATTTCTTGTCTCTTGCTGCTTTAAGGATCTTCTCTTTATCTTTGGAATCTGCAAGTTTCACTATTAAATGTGGAGGTGTTGAGTGGTTTTTATTGATTTAAGGGGGGGGGGAATATCTCTATCTCCTGGATCTGAATGCCTGTTTCCCTTCCCAGAATAGGAAAGTTTTCAGCTATGATTTGTTCAAATACATACTCTGGACTTCTGTCCCTTTTGGCACCCTAGGGAACCCCAATTAAATGTAGATTTTTTCCTTCTGAGGCTGTCATTTATTTCCCTTAACCTATCCTCATGATCTTTTGTTTTTCTCTTTTGTCCTGAGCTTCCTTCCTTGCCATCAACTTGTCTTCTATGTCACTCACTCATTCTTCTACCTCATTAACCCTCGTCATTAGGACCTCCAGTTTGGATTGCATCTCATTTAATTGATTTTTAATTTCGGCCTGATTAGATCTAAATTCTGCAGTCATGAAGTCCCTTGAATCCTTTGTGCTTTTTTCTAGAGCCACCAGTAGCTTTATAATTGTGCTTCTGAATTTGCTTTCTGACATTGAATTGTAATCCAAATTTGGAACTCTGTGGGAGAGAGGACTGTTTCTGATTCTTTCTTTTGAGGTGAGTTTTTCCTTCTAGTCATTTTGCTCAGTGCAGAGTGGCCAAAAACAAGTTTTACTGGAAAAAGAAAAAGAAAAAAGGAAAAAAAAAAGAAAAAGGTGGGGGGGGGGAAGCAAACAGAAAACAAGGGGGAGTATCCTCTAATTCTATATACTGTAGATCCCTCTACTTCCCCTGGAACTTTCCAGTGTTGCTTGGTCAATGACTTGCTTTTCCTCTGTCCTTCTAGCTGGTCTTCTGGGGGAGGCGCCTGCTGTGCTGATTCTCAGGTGTGTGCACCTGGGGGAGCTGCCCAGCCCCCTGTCAGGTGCACGGCTCAGTGGGAGCTCTTTATCCTGTGAGGCCCCTGTTCAGTCCCAGGTCAAGGTGACACCAGAAGGAACAACAGTGGCGGTGGAGTCCAGCTCTCCTGCCTTAGAGTCAGCTCCTGCAGTAACTACCACAGCTCCCAGTCCACAGGGGCCTGGAAGCTCCAGGGGCAGGGGGTGCAGATCTACACAGCTTGGGGCTGCACCGTGGCAGGAGCGTCCTTGCTGTCCTGTGTCCTCCCAGCCTCTGCCTGTCACGGGGGGAGCACCGGATTGTAGGCTGTGTCCCCCAGGGCCGTGGGCTCCGGTGCCTGTGCTGCTGGTATCATGCTCCCTGGGCGCGCAGCCCTCTCCACGCGGAGCTGCAGCCTGAGCCACTGCCTGAGCTGCTCCCACGCCCCACCCTGCCGGCCTGCGCTGCAGCCCTTTAGGGAGCTAGGCCTGCAGAGTGTGTGGTGTGCTCTCCCCCAGGGCGCAGTTCCTCTGGGAGCCTGAGGGCATCCCCGCCATTCCTGGGATCCTGCCTAAGCTCCCTGGGAGTGCCTTTCCATCCAGGAAGATTGGTGAAGCTCCGCTTCTCTGGGCCTGGGCTTTACTGACCTGGGGGCACTCGCTGCGGGGCCTTAGCCCGGCTCCTCGCTGGGGCTCCTCCCCCTCGGATGCCTTTTTCTTTCTTTCTTTCTTTCTTTCTTTCTTTCTTTCTTTCTTTCTTTCTTTCTCTTTCTTTCTTTTTTTTCTTTTTCTTTTCTTTTCTTTCTTTCTTTCTTTCTTTCTTTCTTTCTTTCTTTCTTTCTTCTTTTTCTTTCTTTTCTTTCTTTCTTTTTTCTTTCCTTTCCCGTCTTCCTACCTTGATAGTAGCGTGAACTCTTCTCACTGTAGCATTCCAGTTGTTCTTTCTTTAAATCTCAGACCGAATTCATAGGTTTTCAGGATGATTTGAAAGTTATCTAGGTAAGTTGGTGGGGACAGGTGACTTGGGAATCCTACTCTTCTGCCATCTTGCCCCGCCTCCCCCTCAGCATACTTCTGAGGATCATCTAGATTCCTGGGTATATCCACGATTCATTCCTTTTTTGTTGCTGTATAGTATTTATAGTACAGATATACAATGATTTGTTGAGCAGTTCACCTACTGAGGAAATCTCCCCCCCCTAGATTTTGGCTTTTATAAATAAAATTTCAATGAACATTTGTGTATAACTTTGTGTGTGTATAACTTTTTTAAAAAAATTGGTTGTCTACTTGTTGAGTTACAAAGTGCCCTTTACATGTTCTAGATAGAAGTCCTTTATCAGATGTATGGTGAATAGACATTTTCTACTAGTCTGTGGCTTGCCTTTTTATGTTGTTCATGGCATCTTTTGAACTGAAAAAGTTTTCAATTTTGATAAAACCCAACTCATCAAATTTTATTGCTTGTGCCTTTAATATGTACCTAAGCAATTTTTGCTTAACACAATATCAAAAAGACTTGCTCTGTTTACTTCTAAAACATTTTTAGGTCTGTGATCCATTTTGAGTTCATTTTTGTGTGTGGTTTGTATAAGAGTCTAAATACATATTTTTACATGTGGCTGTTGAATTGTCCCAGCACCATTTGTTGAACACTGTCCTTTTTCTAAATTGAATTACCTTGATATCTCTGTTGAAAATCAATTAACTGTAAACTTAGAGATTTGTTCCTGGACTCTTAATTCTATTCACTTGTCTCTAGGTCTGTCTTCATGTCAGTACCATACCATCTTGAATATTATAACTTTGTAGTAGGTTTTTGTTTTGTACTAAGTTTTTAAATTAGAATATGTATGTCCAGTAAATTTGCTTTTTAATTATTATTTTGACCTCCCTGAGTCTTCCATATTACTACATAAATTTTAAGATCATCTCATCAATTTCTTTTAAAAAACTAGCTGGAATTTTGATAGGAATCACAATGAATCTATAGATAAATTTGGGACCATTACCAAGTTAGCAATGTTAAGTCATCTGATCTTGAACATGGCATATTTCTCCATTTATTTAAATATTAAAATTTTCTCTAATAATGTTTTATAGTTGTCAGTGCACAAAACTTGCAGTTCTTTTGTTAAACTTATTTCTACATGTTTTCTCTTTTTTTGAACCTATTGTTAACAGAATTACTGAATTTCATTTTGGGGTTGCATATTATTAGTTTATGGTAGTACAATTTATTTTTGTATATTGATGTGCAGCCTCTTGCCCTTTCTGAGCACATTTAGTAGTTCTAATGTGTGTATCTGTGTGTGTGCATGTGTGTGTCTATGTGTGTCTGTGCCAGTATCTGTAAAATTCTTAGGGTTTTCTACATGTAAATTTATGTAATCTGTGATGAACAGTTTTATCTGTTCCTTTCTAATCTAGATCTTTTCCTTCCCTCCTTTTTTCTCTTTTTCCTACTTCTCCTGTTCTTCTTTTTTGCTTCTCCTTCTTGCTCCCAACCCCTTGTCTCTGTCTTTTCCTTTCTTAAGGATTTCCAAAATTTAAATTAATTTTGAATTAAAACATTTCTATTTGAATTAAATTTTCTTCTGTTGTTGATTTCTAATTTAATTTCAGTGTGGTTTGGGGACATAAATTGTATGATATAAAATCCTTTAAAGTTTTTTGGGATTTATTTTATTTTACCATAGTATTTATTTTAAGAGAGTTTTATGTATATTTGAGAGGAATTTATATTGTTATTGGTTGGATTGTTCTAAAAATGTGAGTTAGGTCTACCTCATAGTTCTGTTTATTTCTCCTATATTCTTGTTGATATTCTGTCTCATTTTCCTCTCCATTATGCAGAATGCGTCACTGAAGTCTCCAACTATTTTTGTTGGATTTTACATATTTTATTCATTTCTGTTAATTTTTGCTTCGTGTAGTATGGGGCTCCTTTGTTAGGTACAGATATGTTTACAATTCTTATATTTTCCTGATGAATTAATTCTTAACCACTATGAAATATCCCTCTTTATCTCAAGTAATAATGTTGGTTTATATTTTTATATTAGCATGGACACCCTAGCTCTCTTATTGTTACTGTTTGCTTCATACTTTTTGTTTTTTTACTTTATTTTATGAAAAAATATTTTATTGAGTAATAATTGACATATAACAGTGTGTAAATTTAAGGTCTATAACATATTGACTTAATAAATTTATATCTCAATAAGATTGCCACTGTGGCATTAGGTAAAACCTCTGTCATGCCACATAACTGTTATTTCTTCTAGTGGTAGGAAGAATTAAAATCTAGTCTCTTAGAAAGTTCAATGTTTATATTTTTGTCACTGTACTGTGTATTAGATCTCTAGGTCTTATTTATCTACCAATTGCAAGCATGTGGCCTTAAGCAATATCTCTCCCATTTCCCCACTCCCCAACCCCTTATAACCATGAATCCACTCTGTGTTTTCAAGTTGTTTTTTTTTTTTTTTTAGATTTCACATTAAGGGATACCATACAGTATTTATTTTTCTGACTTATCTCATGTAGCATAATGTCTTCAAATTCCATCTATGTTGTAGCAAATGACAGAATTTCCTTTTTTCTCGTGGTTGAATAGTATTTCATTATGTATACACCATGTCTTTTTAATCCACTTACCCATTGATAATGTTATTTTTTCATATTTTGGATATTTTGAATAATAAATACTACAATAAACATGGGGCTGCATATATTCTTTAATAACCAGCTTTCATTTCCTTTGGATATATACTCAGAAGAGGGATTACTGGATCATATGCTATTTATGTTTTTAATTTTTTGAGGAATTACCATACTATTCTCCATAATGACTGAACAAGTTTTATAATCTCACCAACTGTACAAGGATTCCCTTTTCTCCACTTCCTTGCCAACACTTGTTAATTCTAGCCTTCTTGATGACCATTTTTCTGACAGGTGTAAGGTAATATCTCACTATGGTTTTGATTTGTATTTTCCTGATTAGCAATGTTGAGTACCTTTTCATGTACCTGTTGACATTTTGGATGTCTTATTTGGGAAAAAAAAATCTGTGTAGTTTCTCTGCCCATTCTTTAATTAGAATTTTATTTATTTGTTATTGAGTTGCATGAGTTCTTGAAAATTTTTGGATGTTTACACACTTTTTGATACATAATTGGCAAATATTTTTTCCATGTATTTTCTTCATCTTCTTGATTGTTGTTTTTTTGTTTTCTTCATCTTCTTGATTGTTTAAGTTTGATCTAGTCTTGTTTATTTTTCTTTTGTTGCCTGTGCTTTTGGTGTCATATAAAGAAAACCATTGTCAAGACCAATATCAAGGAGATTCTTCCCTATATTTTCTTACTAGAAGTTTTATGGTTTCAAGTTTATGTTTAAGTCTTTAATCTATTTCAAGCTACTTCTTCTGAGTGGTGTAAGATAGGGGTCCAATTTCATGTTTCTGTATGTGGTTATCCAATTTTTCCAGCACCATTTGTTGAGGACATTGTCTTTTCCACATTGGATAGTCTTAGCTCCCTTATCAAGTATTAGCTTAATAATAAAATAATGTGGGGGTTTAATTCTGTTATATTGATCTATGTGTCTATTTTTATGCCAGTACCATATGTTTTAATTATTATAGCTTTGTAATATAGTTGAAATATAGATGCCTCCAATTTTGTTCTTTCTCATTATTGCTTTGGCTGTTTGGGTCTTTTATAGTTCTACAAGTTTTAGGATTGTTGTTCTATCTCTGAAAAATGCAATTGAGATTTTGATAGAAATGTTTTGAATTTATAGATGGCTTTGAGTAACAAGGACATTTTAATAATATTAACTCTTTGGACACCTGGGTGGTTCAGTGGTTAAGCGCATTCAGTCTTCGGCTCAGGGTATGGTCCTGGAGTTCCATGATTGAGTCCCACATTGGGCTCCCTGTATGGAGCCTGCTTCTCCCTCTGCTATGTCTCTGCCTCTCTCTGTGTCTCTCATGAATACATAAATAAAAAATCTTTAAAAAATAATAATAATAACTCTTCCAGGGCAACTGAGTGACTCAGTTGGTTAAGCATCTGTCTTTGGCTCAGGTCATGATCCTAGGGTCCTGAGACTGGACCCCAGGTTGGGCTCCCTGCTCAGCAGGGAGCCTGCTTCTCCCTCTCTCCCATGCTCATGCTCTTTCTCACTATCTCCCTGTCTCTAAAATAAATAAATAAAATCTTTAAAAATAATTAATAATGTTAATTCTTGCAATCCATGAACACAGGATGCCCTTCCATTTCTGTGTGTTTTATTTCTTTTGGCAAAGTCTTGTGTTTTTTAATGTACAGATTTTTTATTTTCTTGGTTAAATTTATTCCTAAGTATACAATTTTTTTGATGCTATCTTGAAAGTATTGCTTTCATTTTTGGGGAGAATATATCCAGAAGAGAGATTGCTGGGTCACATGATAGTTTTATTTTTAGATTTTTTTTTGAGAACTCTCCATAGTATTTAATGCCTTTATCTGCCTTTGGTCTCATGATAATGCTAGCCTTATAGAACGAATTGGGAAGTCTTTGCTCTTCCTCAATGTTTTATAAGAGTTTGAGAAGACTTAATGTTAATTATTCTTTAAGTATTTGGTGTAGTTTACTCAAGGAAGCCATCTGATGCAGGGCTTTTCTTTATTGAGAGGTTTTTGATTACTGAGTCCATCTTCATACTAGTTATAGGTCTATTCAGATTTTCTATTTCTTCATGAATCAGTGTTGGTAGATCATGTGTTTCTATTTTTTGTATATATTTTTAATTGGAGTTAGATTTGCCAACATAGAATATAACACCCAGTGCTCATCCCGTCAAGTGCCCCCTCAGTGCCTGTCACCCAGTCACCCCATCCCCCCACCCAGATCATGCGTTTCTAAAAACTTGTCCATTTCATCTAAGTTATCTAGTTTCTTGGTGGACAACTTTTCATAGTATTCTTTTACAATCTTTTTATCTCTTAAAATCAGTAGTAAGGTTCCACTTCATTGCCGATTTGATAATTTTTTTTCTCTTTTTACTTAGTCGGCATAGGTAAACGTTTGTCAAATTTGTTGATCTTTTCAAAGAACCAATTTTTTATTTTGTTGATTTACTCGTTTTTTTCCCATTATCTATTTCATTTGTTTCCACTTTAATTATTATCATTTTCTTCATTCTGCTAGGTTTGAATTTAGTTTTATTTTTTCCTAGTTACTTAACATGTGAATTTTAGTTGTTGATTTAAAGTCTTTCTTCTTTTTTCAATATAAACACTTAGATCTACTAATTTCCATCTTAACACTGCTTTCACT
The DNA here is from genome assembly GCF_905146905.1 of Nyctereutes procyonoides. Classification (NCBI taxonomy): domain Eukaryota; kingdom Metazoa; phylum Chordata; class Mammalia; order Carnivora; family Canidae; genus Nyctereutes; species Nyctereutes procyonoides. Next base: position 56,063,155 of record NW_026575125.1, on the reverse strand, counting down.
GCATCCTATAAGCTTTTGTGTCATGTGTTTTGTTTGATTCTCTCAAAATATTTTAAAAATTTCTTTGTGCTTTTTTTAGTGTTAATTTCCATGTATTAGAGAATTTTCTGTTTTTTTTACTATTGATTTCTAGTATCATTCCTTTCTGTCTAGAATAATACTTTGCATGATTTTAGACCTCTTAAGTGTGTTAGTATTATTTTGTAGACTTAGAGTCCTCTATCTTGGAGGATGTTTGTTGTGCACATGAGAAGAATGTGTGTTCTGCTGTTGATTCATGGACTGTTAATGTATATGCGAGGTCTGGTAGATTTATTGTGCAGTTCAAGACTTCTGTTTCCTTACTTATACAATGTCTGATTATTCTATGCATTCTGAATGTAGGGTATTAGAGTCTCCAGCTATTATTGTAGGGCTGTGTATTTCTTCTTTCGATTTTTATCAATATTTGCCTCATATATTTTGAGTCTTGATACCTGGTGCATATGTTTTTTATTGTTATATCTTCTTGGCAAATTGACTACTGGCAATATATAATAATGTCTTTTTTGTCTCTTGCAACAGTGTTTGACTTAGAGCCTATTTTGTTTGTTATTAGTATAGCCACCTTCACTCTCTTTTGGTTACAATATGAATGGTATATATGTTTTTAAAATTTTTATTCAAGTATAATTAACACAATGTTATATTAATTTAAGGTATACAGTATGATTCAATTCTACACATTTCTCAGTGCTCAGTAAGTGTGCTCTTAATCTCTTTTGTCTATTTTACCCATTCTTCCCAATTTTTTAAATTACTGAAGTATAATTAACATATAGTATCATATGAGTTTCCAGTATATAATGTCTTGATTTGACAATTCTATGTAGTACTGAGATAAGTGTAGTCACCATCTGTCATTATACATTACTACAATATTACTGACTATATTGCCTATGCATTCCTTTCCAATTTCATGACTTATTTATTTTATAACTGGAAGTTTGTACCTCTTAATCCCCTTCATCTATTTTGCACTCTCCAACCCTCTGGCTACCACAAATTTGTTCTCTATGTTTAAGACTTTGTTCATTTGTTTTGGTTTTTAGATTCCTTCCACATGTAAGCGAAATTATATGGTATTTGTCTTTCTCTGTCTGACTTATTTCACTTAGCATAATACCCTGTAGGTCCATCCTTGTTATTGCAAATGGTGAGATTTCATTCTTTTTTATGGTTTAGTATTATTCCATTATTTGGTGTGTGTGTGTGTGTGTGTATGCCAAATCTTTTTTATCCTTTCATCTATTGATGGGCACTTGGGTTGTTTCTTGATTATTGTAAATAATGCTGCAATGAACAAAGGGGTGGATATATCTCTTCAGATTGGTGTTTTTGTTTTCTTTGGAAAAATACCCAGAAGTGGAATTGCTGGATCATATGGTATTTCTGTTTTGTAATTTTTTGAGGAACCTCTTTACTGCTTTCCACAATAGTTGCACGAATTTACATTCCCACCAACAGTGTATGAAGGTTCCCTTTCTCCATATCCTCACCACCTTATCATTTGTCCTTTTAATAATAGCCATCCTAAAAGGTGTGAAGTGATGTGTCATTATGGTTTTGATTTGCATTTCTCTGATGATAAGTGATGTTGAATATCTTTTAATGTGTCTGTTGGCCATCTGTATGTCTTTTAAAAAAAATGTCTATTCAGGTACTCTGCACATTTTTAAATCAAATTGGGTTTTTTTGTGTGTGTTGAATTATGTAAGTTCTGTGTATGTTTTGAATATTAACCCTTTATACGATATATATATCATTTGCAAGTATCTTTTCCCTTTCCGTAGGTTACCTTTTTTTGGTGGATGGCTTTTGTTGTATGAAGGGTTTTTGTTTTGTTTCAGTAGTTTAATTTTACTTTCATTTCCCTTGCCTGTGGAAACATATCCATAAATATGTTGCTAAGGCTGATGTCCAAGAAATTACTGCCTACATTTTCTTTTAGGAGTTTTATGGTTTCAGGTCTCACATTTAGGTCTTAATCAATTGTGAGTTTAAAAAAATTGTGAGTTTATTTTTGTGTATGGTGTAAGAAAGTGGTCCAGTTTCATTCTTTTGCATGTAGCTCTCCAGTTTTTACAACACCATTTATTAAAGAGACTGTTTTTTCTCATTGTGTATTCTTGCCTCCTTTGTCATATATTAATTTACCATATAGGTGTTTATTTCTGGGTTTTTTATCCTGTTCTTTTGATTTCTATGTTAATTTTTGTGCCAATACCATTCTGTTTTGATTAGTATAACTTTGTAGTATATCTTGAAATCTGGGATTATGATATATTCAGTTTTGTTCTTTTTCAAGGTTTCTTTGGCTATTTGAGGCCTTTTGCAGTTATAGGCAAATTTTAAATTAGTTGTTATAGTGCTGTGAAGAAAATGCTATTGGCATTTTGGTAGGGATGCCATTGAAACTGTAGATTGCTTTGGGTAGTATGAACCCTTTACCCATTTTTAATTGAGTTACTGTGAGGTTTTTTTTTTGCTATGGAATTGTTTAAGTTTCTTATATATTTTAGATATTAACCCCTTATCACATGTATGATTTGCAAATATTTCTCCCATTCCAAATGCTATTCCTATTTTGTTGATTATTTCCAGGGTTGTGCAGAGGTTTTTAGTGTGATGCAACCTGGCTTGTCTATTTTTTTTTTTGACTGTGCTTATAGGGCCAAATCCAAAAAAATCATTGCTCAGATCAATGTCAAGTTTTTTTTCCCCTATGTTTTCTTCTAGGAGTTTTATAGTTTTGGATCTTACATTTAAGCCTTAATCCATTTTCAGTAAATTTTTGTATATGACATAAGAAAAGGGGATAATTTTATTCTTTGTCATGTGGTTATCCAGTTTCATGCCATTTATTAAAGAGAATATGCTGTTTCCATGTTCTTGACAACTGTGTTATTGTTTTTGTATATTTTTTTGGTTGGAGTTCTATTTACCAACATGTAATATAACACCCAGTGCTCATCCCATCAAGTGCCCCCCTCAGTGCCCGTCACCCAGTCACCCCATCCCCTGCCCACCTCCCCTTCCACTACCCCTTGTTCATTTCCCAGAGTTAGGAGTCTCTCATGTTCTGTCACTCTCTCTGATATTTCCCACTCATTTTCTCTCCTTTCCCCTTTAATCCCTTTTAGTATTTTTATATTCCCCAAATGAATGAAACCATATGTTTGTCCTTCTCCGATTGACTCAGCATAATATCCTCCAGTTCTATCCACATGGAAGCAAATGGTGAGTATTTGTCATTTCCAATGGCTGAGTAATATTCCATTGTATATATATATATATATACCACATCTTCTTTATCCATTCATCTTTCGATGGACACCAAGGCTCCTTCCACAGTTTGGCTATTGTGGACATTGCTGCTATAAACATTGGGGTGCAGGTGTCTCAGCTTTTCACTGCATCTGTATCTTTGGGGTAAATCCCCAGCAGTGCAATTGCTGGGTTGTAGGGCAGATCTATTTTTAACTCTTTGAGGAATCTCCACACAGTTTTCCAGAGTGGCTGTAGCAGTTCACATTTCCACCAACAGTGCAAGAGGGTTCCCCTTTCTCCACATCCTCTCCAACATTTGTGGTTTCCTGTCTTGTCAATTTTCCCCATTCTCACTGGTGTGAGGTGGTATCTCATTGTGGTTTTGGTTTGTATTTCCCAGATGGCAAGTGATGCAGAGCATTTTCTCATGTGCTTGTTGGCCATGTGTATGTCTTCTTTGGTGAAATTTCTGTTCATGTCTTTTCCCCATTTCATTAACAACTGTGTTAAAGATCAGATGACCAGAAATCCATGAATTCATATTTGGGCTCTCTATTCTGTTTTATTGATTGATATGTCTGGGGTTTTTTTTTGCCAGTACTATACTGTTTTGATTACTACGGTTATCTAGTATATTTTGAAATCAGCAGTGTAATGGCTGAAACTTTCTTCCTCTTGTTCAAGATTACTCTGGCTATTCAGGATATATTGTGGTTCCATATAAATTTTAGGATTTTTTCCATTTTTGTTAAAAATGTCATTGAGATTTTGATAGGAATTGCAGTAAATCTGTTTATCACTTTGTGTATTGTGGAAATATTAACAATATTAATTTTCCTAATCCATGAACATAGGATATATTTCCATTTACTTGTGTCTTTAATTTCTTTCATCAGTGTTTTATACTTTCAGATGTTATAGTAAATGGGATTGTTTCCTTCACTTCTTTTTCAGATAGTTTATTGTCAGTATATATAGAAAAATTGCTGATTTTTTATACATTAATTTTGTATCCTGCCACTTCACTGAAATTTATTATTGAATTTTTCTCATAGTTTTTATTTTTAAAATTTTAATTCTAATATTATTAACATACAAGTATTAGTTTCGAGCGTACAGCGATTCCATACATCACTAGGTGCGCATCACAACAGCTGCAGTCTTTAGTTCCATCACCTATTTAACCCTCCTCCCACACATCTTTCCTCTGGTAAACATCAGTTTGTTCTCTATAGGTAGAAGTCTGTTTCTTGGTTTGTCTTCTTGTTTTCTTTTTTTTCTTTTGTGCATTTGTTTTGTTTTTAAAATCCCACATATGAGTGAAGTCATACAGTATTTGTCTTTCTCTGACTTATTTTCCTTATTGTTATACTCTCTAGCTCCATACATGTTGTTGCAAATGACAAGATTTCATTCATTTCATGGCTGAATAATATTCCATTGAATACATGTACCTCATCTTCTTTATCCATTAATCAATCAAAGGACACTTGGGCTGCTTCCATATTTTGGCTATTGCAAATAATGCTGCTATACACATAAGGATGCATGTATCCCTTTGAGTTGGCTTTTTGTATTTTGGTGGGTAAATACGCAGTAGTGTGATTAATGGATCCGAGGGTAGTTCTGTTTTTAACTTTTTGTGGAGCCTCCATACTGTTTTCCAGAGTGGCTGCAACAATTTGGCATTCCCACCACCAGTGCAAGAGGGTTCCTTTTTTCCCCCCACACATCCTTGCTAACATTTGTTGTTTCTTGTGTTTTTGGTTTTTGCCATTCTGACAGATGTGTGGCAATACCTCACTGTGGTTTTGATTTGCATTTTCCTCATAATGAGTGATATTGAGCATATTTTCCTGTGTCTGTTGGCCATCTGTATGTCTCCTTTGGAGAAATGTCTCCTCATGTTTTCTGCCTATTTCTTAATTGGATTATTTGTGGGGTTTTTTGGTATTTAGTGGTATCAGTTCTTTATATATTTTAGATACTAACCATTTCTTGGATGTGTCATTTGCCGATTTCTTCTCCCATTCGGTAGGTTGCCATTTAGTTTTGCTAATTGTCTCCTTTTCTGTGTGGAAGCCTTTTATTTTGATGTAGTCCCAATAGTTTATTTCTGCTTTTATTTCCCTTTGATCAGAAGACATATCTAGAAAGGTGTTGCTGTAACTGATACCTGAGAATTTACTGCCTGTGCTCTATTCTAAGATTTTTATTGTTTGAGGCTTCACTATTTAGTTCTTTAATACATTTTGAGTTTATTTTTGTGTATGGTGAAAGAAAGTGTTCCAGTTTCATTGTTTTGCATGTTACTGTCTGGTTTTCCCAACACTATTTGTTAAAGAGAATGTCTTTTTCCCATTGGATATTCTTTCCTGTTCTGTTGAAGATTAATTGACCATATAGTTGTGGGTTCATTTCTACCTTTTCTATTCTGTTCCATTGATTTCTGTGTCTATTTTTATACCAGTACCATACTGTCTTTTTCACTATAACTTTTTAATAACACCTGAAGTCTGGAATTGTGATACCTCCAGTTTTTGTTGTCTTTTTCAAGATTGTTTTGTGTATTTGGGGTCTTTTGTGGCTCCATACATATTTTAGGATTGTTCTAACTCTATGAAAAATGCTAGTGGTATTTTGATATGCATTGCATTAAATCTGTATATTGCTTTGGGTAGTGTAGATTTTTTAACAATATTTGTTCTTCCAACCCATGAGCATGGAATAACTTTCTATTTCTCTACATCATCTTGAATTTATTCCATCAATGTTTTATGATTTTCAGAGTACAGATCTTTCACCTCTTTGGTTAAACTTATTCCTAGGTATTTCATTGTTTTTGGTGCAATTGTAAATGGAATTGTTTTATTAATTTCACTTTATGCTTCTTCATTAATAGTATATTGGAATGCAACAGATTTCTGTACATTGAGTTTGTATGCTGCAACTTTACTTAATTCATTTATCAATTTTAGTAGTGTTTTTGGTGGAGTCTTTCAAGTTTTCTATATAGAGTATCATATCATTTGCAGATAGCAGGAGTTTTACTTCTTTCTTAACAATTTTAACACCTTTTTTTTATTTTTGTTGTCTAATAGCTGTGGCAAGGACTTCCAGTACTATGTTGAATGATAATAGTGAGAATGGATGTCCTGTGTGGTTCCTGACCTTAGGGAGAAGGCTCTTAGTTTTCCCCATTGAATATGATGTTGGCTGTGGGTTTTCCATATAAGACTTTTATTATATTGAGGTATGTTCCCTCTAGACTTTTGTTGAGGGATTTTTATTATGAATGGCTATTGTACTTTGTCAAATGCCTTTCTGCAGCCACTGAAAGGATCACATAGTTTTTATTTTTCATTATTAATGTGCTGTATCATGTTCATATTGAACCACCTTTGCATCCCTGGAATAAAGTCTATTTGATTTTGGTGTGTTTTTAAAATGTATTTTTGGATTTGGTTTGCTAGTCATCCTTTGAGGATTTTTTGCATCTATGTTCATCAGAGATACTGGCCTGTAGTGCTCTCTCTCTCTCTTTAATTTATTTTGTGGCATCTTTATTTGGTTTTGGTACCAGGGTGATACTGACCGCATAGAATGAATTTGGAAGTGTCCTTCCTCTTTAATTTTTTGGAATAGTTTGGGAAAAATAGGTATTAACTATTCTTTAAATATTTGGTAGAATTTCCCTGGGAAACCATCTGGTCCTGGACTTTTGTTTGTTGGGAAATTTTTGATTACTGATTCAATTTCACTGCTGGTAAATAGTCTGCTCCTATTTTCTATATATTCCCACTTCAGTTTTGGTAGGTTATATGTTTCTAGGAATTTATCCATTTATTCTAGGTTTGTCTAATTTGTTGGCATATAATTTTTCATAGTATCCTCTTATAAGAGTTTGTATTTCTGGGGTGTTGGTTATTTCTTGCCTCTTATATGTGATATTGTGTATTTGTGTCCTCTGTCTCTCATTTTTTTACAAGGAATCTATATAGAGATTTATCAATTTTGTTGATATTTTCAAAGAACTAGGTCCTGCTTTCATTGATGTCATGTATTGTTTTCTTAGTTTCTGGATCATTTATTTCTGCTCTAATCTTTATTATTTCCTTCCTTCTACTGGTTTGGTGTATTCTTCTGTTTTTAGATCCCTTACATGTAAGATTAGTTTGTTTATTTGTGATTTTTCTTGCTCTTGAGTTAGGCCTGTGTTGCTATGTACTTCCCGCTAAAAACCACTAGAATGTCCCATGTACACTTGAAAGGAATGTGTATTCTGCTATTTTAGGACGAAATGGTCTGAATATATCTGTTATATCCATCTGGCCCAGTGTGTCCTTCAAAGGCATGGTTTCCTGGTTGATTTTCTGCTTAGATGATCTTTTTATTCATGTAAGTGGATGTTAATGCCCCCTTCTATTATTGTGTTATTTTCAATGAATTCCTTCATGTTTGTTACTAATTGTTTTATATACTTGATTGTCCATGTTGGATGAATAAATGTTTTACAATTGTTACATCTTCTCTTTTGATCGCTCCCTTTATTATGGTATAGTGCCATTCTTTGTCTCTTATTATAGTCTTTGTTTTAAAGTCTAGCTTGTCCAATATCAATATTGCTACTCTGGCTTTCTTTTGATATTCATTTGCATGATAAATGTTTTCCTATCCCCTCACTTTCAGAATTTTTTTAAAGATTTTATTTATTTATTCATGAGAGACACACACACACACACAGAGAGAGAGAGAGGCAGAGACACAGGCAGAGGGAGAAGCAGGCTCCATGCAGGGAGTCCGATGTTGGACTCGATCCCGGGTCTCCAGGATCAGGCCCTGGGCTGAAGGCAGCGCTAAACCACTGAGTCACCTGGGCTGCCCTATCCCTTCACTTTCAACCTGCAGGTGTCTTTAAGTCTAAAATGACTCTCTTATACCCTGCATATAGATGGGATTTTTTTCATCCTTTCTGACACCCTATATCTTTTGATTTGAGCATTTAGTCTATTTACATTCAATGTAATTATTGATAAATATGTATGTAGTGCCATTTTATTGTTTTATCATTGTTTCTGGGGATTTCTCTGATCCTTTGTCTTTGTGGGTTTTGGTCTCTCCTTTTTACTGAGAGTCACTTTTAATGCTTATTGTAGAGCTGGTTTAGTGGCCACTAACTCCTTTAGTTTTTGTTTGTCTGGGAATCTTTATCTCCTATTCTGAATGATAATCTTGCTGGAGAGCATATTTTTGGCTGCTGATTCTTCCCATTCAGCACTGTGAATATGTCATGTCATTTACTTCTGGCTTCCCAAGTTTCTTTTTTTTTAATTTTTTAAAATTTTTATTTATTTATGATAGTCACAGAGAGAGAGAGAGGCAGAGACACAGGCAGAGGGAGAAGCAGGCAGAGGGAGAAGCAGGCTCCATGCACCGGGAGCCCGATGCGGGATTCGATCCCGGGTCTCCAGGATCGCGCCCTGGGCCAAAGGCAGGCGCCAAACCGCCGCGCCACCCAGGGATCCCCCAAGTTTCTGTTAAGAAACCCCAACTAGCTTTATGGGTCTCCCCTTGTATGTTAAGGAATTCTTTTGTCTTACTGCTTGTACAACTTTTTCTTTATCATTATATTTTGCAAATTTAATTATAATATGTCTTGGTTTTGGCCTGTATTTATTTATTTATTTATTTATTTATTTATTTATTTATTTATGTATGTAAATATTTATTTGAGAGAGAGTGTGAGGGAGAGAGAGAACACAAGCAGAGGGAGGAAGAGGAAGACACAGGCTCCCTGCTGAGCAGGGAGGGAGCCTGACGTGGGGCTCCATCCCAGGACTCCAGGATCATGACCTGAGCTGGAAGCTGATGCTTAAACAATGGAGCCACCCAGGGGCTCCTGATTTTGTTGATTTAGATGGGCATTGACTGTCCTTCCTGGATCTGGTTGTCTTTTTCTTTCCGTGATTAGGGAAGTTTTCAGCTATTATTTCTTCAAGTAAATTTTCTGACCCCTTTTCTCTCCTTTTCTTCTGTGACTCCTATAATACAAATGTCATTACATTTGATTGAGTCACTAAGTTCCCTAAGTCTATTCTTGTGTTGCATAATTCTTTCTCTCTTTTGTTGAGCTTCATTATATTCCATTATTTTGCCTTCTGCATGACTAATTCATTTCTCTGCTTCTTCCAGTGTGCTGTGCATTGCACCAGGCCATTTCCAATCTTATTTATTGCATTCTTCTTCTCTGATTGATCCTTTTTTAACTCTTCTATGTCTGTGGTAAGGGTCTCACTGATGTCTTTTATTTTTTTCTCAAACCCAGTGGCTACCCTTATGAGTTTTGCTTTATATTCTCCATCAGGCATGTTATTTATATCTGTTTTGCTTAGATCTCTATATGTGGCCTTATTTTTTGTTTTATTTGGGGGAAATTCCTCTGTCTTGGCACTTTGTCTAAGTTTCTGCCTTCTTCTCTGTGTTAGAAAAGTGAGTTATATCTCCCACTCCTGGAAGTAATGACCTTATAAAGAAGAGGTCAGAAAGTGCCCACAGCTTGGCACTTCAGTGAGTGTCTCTAGTTGGTGTTGTATTCATTCTGTTGTGTTTTTGCTTCTCTGTCCTTCAGGTCTGCAGAGACTCTCCTTGTTTGCTGTGGGTAGTATTTGGTCCCTGTCCTGAATGTGGCTAGTTTTAATTAGGTGTGCTCTGGTCTGCTTGTTAAATGAGACCTACATTACTTCCACCAGAATAAGGCCCTGTAGACCTCTCTGGTTGGGAGATGTGACTTGAGTAATGGTTTGTCCTGGTATGCTGGGAGAGGCACCAACTGCACTGGGACTGGGGCATGGTTGACTGAAAAGGGTAGTCCCACCAGAGCATAGGGGGTTTTTGGCTTAGTGTAAGCAAGTTAGGCAGTCAGTGTTGGTGCTATATTGCTTCCCACAAGTGGCTCTGTGTTTGTGTTGAGTGTTGGGGAGAGAAAAGGATGCAAACCAGCTCCTTTGTTCCTGGAGATACATCTCCATGAATACTGCCTCTCAGGGATTCAGTCTTAGAGCAGGGAATAATCTTGCTGTGTGCACCAGGTGTTCTTCAGATCACTGTTTCCTCACACTGTCTTCCCCTGGGTTGTTTGCCTGCCATCTTCCCAGGAGCAGCACAGTGCCATCCTAATTCTACCCTGCCAAGCCTGTTCACTCCAGGCTTGAAGTTTCACTAGTTGTACAAACTAATGTTTTCCTGTCATTTTCCAAGCCAGTGTGTTTGGGGAAACATTCTACTTTTTCATTTCCCTGTGTGCCCTTCTCTTTCTTGCTCTTCTCACCAACAATGGCTCTCTTCCCTCTACCATACCTGTGATTCATTTCTCCCCTAAACCACGTGTCTGCACTTCTTACTTTCTTTGATATGGCCTCTTTTTTGCCTTTAGTTGTGGAGTTTGTTCTGTTAGTCTTCAGGTTTATTTCTAGGGTATTTAGAATGATTTTATGGTTATCTAGTTGTGTTCGTGGGAGATGAGCCTAAGGTCCTCCTATTCCACTACTATCTTCCTTTCCTCCCATTCATTTTTTTATTCCTTTTTCTTTTTGCTCCTCTGAGTAGTTTCAAATTATCTGTCTTTGAGCTCATTGATTTTTCTTCTGCTTGGTCTAGTCTGCAGTTAAAGCTCTCTATTGGATTCTCTAGTTGTTGTATTATTCAGCTATAAAATTTTTGCTTTTTAAATGTTTCCTATCTCTGGGACACCTGGGTAGCTCAGTGTTTGAGCATCTGCCTTGGGTTAAGGTCCTGGGATCAGGTCCCACATCAGGCTCCCCGTGGGAGCCTGCTTCTCCCTCTGCCTATGTCTCTGCCTCTGTGTGTCTCTCATGAATAAATAAATGAAATCTTTAAAAAATTCTTTTATATGTTTCCTCTTGTAACTCTCTGCAAGTCTTTAGAACAATTGTTTTGAATTATCTGTCTGGCACTTCACATATCTCTACTCCTTTGGGGTTAGTTTCTGAAAGCTTACCTTGTTTCTTTGGTGTTGTCATGTTTCTGTGATTTTTCTTGATCCCTGTAGTCTTGTATAGTTGTCTGCAAATTTGAAGAAGCAGTTACTTCTTCCAGGCCTTATGGACTAATTTCAGTAAGAACAAACCTTTACCTGTGGGTGGTGGCATACTGATGTGTGCTGTGGTCATGGGTCTAGTGATGCAGATTACTAAGTGCAGGAGAGTTTTGTAGCTCCAGATCTGGGTATGACTCATTAGTTCAGGCCATTGGGGTCTACATTTTTGACAATGACAATTGGGAGTCAGATCAGGGGCATGCAGGTGCACAATTAGAGGGCATAGTTGCAAGTGAACACAATAGTGCTGGCCAGTGACAGGAGATAAGTCCAAATCTGGGCCTACAAGAAGCTGCATGGGCCCTGGCCATCAACATGCTTTCCTGTGGATGCATGGTCATTCTGCAGGCATGTACATGGCAGTGGATGCTGGTCATGGGGATCAGGCTGGTGGCATACAGGTACACAGCTGGAAGGGCTAGCTTTAGGTGAGCCCATTGGTGCAAGCCAGTAACAGAAGACAGGGCTAGATCTGGGCCCCAAACCAGGTGCATGAGTTCTGGCTGTTGGTATGCAATACTTTGGCTAAACTCTCTCCCCATGGGTATGTGCATGGCAAAGGAGGCCAGTGATGGAGGTTGAACCAGGGGCATGCAGGTCTCAGATCAGCCCAATAGTGCAGGCCAGTGACAGTATATAAGATAAAATCCAGTCCCAGAAAAAGCAATCAACTTGAATATCAGTGGGAGAAAAACAAGTGAAATCTATAAGGTGTCACATTTGCTGTGCTGGCTGTTGCTTTCTTTAGTGGCAAAAACTGTTGTGGTTGTCTGCAGAGTAAGTAGGTCATTGGTAACCAGTCACTCCTGCTGTGTGACTGATATTAGAGCCATTCTTTGTTCCTGGTCATCTCTATACATCTCAGCTTTGCCAATCTCTGGGTAGGGGGAAAATGAAATGGATTCTTTGTGTAGTGCTCTGAAAGGCTGGGAAAGCTGGTTGCTCACCCCACTCTCCCTTTCCCAACGAGGGGTACTCTTTCAAATGGGAGAGTTTCCTCTTGGAGCTGAGCACCACTGGCATGGCAAAGGGGATGATGCAGGTAATGCAAAGGTTTTGTTCCACACTTTTTATGTAGTTATGTTCAGGTTTTTGTTTCACTGGGTTGCTGAAGCTTCTTACGTGGACTTTTGAGCCATTTCAGAGTTATTTTTGTTTGTGGATAGCTATCTAATTGTTGATCTTTGTTGGGGGAATGGAGACTGGGTCATGTTCGTGACATCCTGATTGATTTTTATTTAACCAGCCCTGCATCCTTGGAATTAACCCAACTTGGTCATGATATATGATTTTTTTATATATATTACTGAATTCTATTTGCTAGTATTTTGTTAAGGATTTTTTATATTTATATTTATAGGGATATTGTTTTATACTTTTCTTTCTCTGTCATCTGTTTGGTCTTACTGTCAGGATTCTAGCTTTGTAAAATAAATTAAAAAGTGTTATCTCCTTTTCTGTTTTCTAGAAGGGATCATGCAGAATTAGTGTTAATTCTTTAAACCCTTGCTATTATTCTCCAGTGAAACTATCTGAGCTTGGAGACCTTTGGGGAGCATTTCAAAGTATGAATTCATTTATGTTGAAACCTATAGAGCTATTCAAATAATGTTTCATTTGGGGTGAATTATGGTTTGTATTTTTTGAGGAGTTGATCTATTTCATCTACATTTTTAGATTCCTATGTGCAGTGTTGTTTGCATTATATCTTTATTATTTTGATATCTGTAGAGTCTGCAATGATAGTCCCTTGTTTCATTCTAGTATCAGTAAGTTGTGTGTTCTCTCTTTTCTTTGTCAGTGTTTTTAGAGGTTTGTCAATTTTGTTGACATTTTTCAGAGTGAACTCTTTGTTTGCTTTGTGATTTCAGTCTCATTGATTTCTGTTTTTATTATTATTTAATTTTTTCTGTATGCTTTTGATTTATGTTGGTTTTCTTTTTCTTGGTTCTAGAGGTGGAAACTTAGATTATTGATTTGTTATTTTTCTCATATAATGTAACATTTAGTGCTCTTGAATTTCCCTCATCACTGCTTTAACTTTGTGTCATGAATTTTAATATGGAATATTTTTTCTATGCAGTTTACTATATTTTGATTTCTCCAGAGACTTCCTTTTTGACCCATTGATTATTTAGAGGTATATTTTTCAGATTCCAAATATTTATAGTTTTTCCTCTTAAGTTTTTGTTATTAATTTTTAGTTTTCTTCCATTGTATTTGGAAAACACAGTCTGTAGGATTTCTTTCAATTTATTGAGGTTTGATTTATGACCTTGGATATAGTCTATCTTGGCATATATTATGTAGGCATTTGAAAAGAATATTCATTTTGCTATTGTTTGAAGCATTCTGGAAATGTTGATTCAATATTGTGTTTCTTTAAAGATTTTATTTATTTATTCATGACACACACACACACACACAGGCAGAGGGAGAAGCAGACTCCATGCATGGAACTCGACATGGGACTTGATCCCAGATCCCCAGGATCATACCTTGGGCTGAAGGTGATGCTAAATCGCTGAGCCACCGGGCTGCCCATTACTGTTGTTGATTTCTATATCCTCATTGATTTTCTTTCTAGTTGTTCTATCAACTGTTGAGAGAGGGCTATTGAAATCTCCAACTGTTGGTTTGTAGACTGGTCCCTATACCTGGAGGGTAAGGGGATATCAAAGAAAAAGGTAGACCATTCCATATTGGGAAGTGGCATTTTTAAATTAAATTAAATTTTATTTTATTTTATTTTATTATTTTATTTATTTTATTATTTTATTTATTTTATTTTATTGGAGTTCAATTTGTCAACATATAGGATAACACCCAGTGCTCATCCCATCAAGTGCCCCATCAGTGCCCGTCACCCAGTCACCCGCACCCCCCACCCACCTCCCTTTCCACCACCCCTTGTTCATTTCCCAGAGTTAGGAGTCTCTCATGTTCTGGCTGCCTTTCTGATATTTCCATTCATTTTCTCTCCTTTCCCCTTTATTCCCTTTCACTATTTTTTATATTCCCCAAAATGAATGAGACCATATAATGTTTGGCCTTCTCCAATTGACTTACTTCACTCAGCATAATACCCTCCAGTTCCATCCACGTCGAAGCAAATGGTGGATATTTGTCATTTCTAATGGCTGAGTAATATTTCATTGTATACATATACCACATCTTCTTTATCCATTCATCTTTCAGTGGACACTGAAGCTCCTTCCACAGTTTGGCTATTGTGGACATTGCTGCTATAAACATCAGGGTGCAGGTGTCCTGGCATTTCACTGCACCTGTATCTTTGGGGTAAATCCCCAGCAGTGCAATTGCTGGGTTGTAGGGCAGATCTATTTTTAACTCTTTGAGGAACCTCCACATAGTTTTCCAGAGTGGCTGCACCAGTTCACATTCCCACCAACAGTGCAAGAGGATTCCCCTTTCTCCACATCCTCTCCAACATTTGTGGTTTCCTGCCTTGTTAATTTTCCCCATTCTCACTGGTGTGAGGTGGTATCTCATTGTGGTTTTGATTTTCTATTTCCCTGATGGCAAGTGATGCGGAGCATTTTCTCATGTACTTGTTGGCCATGTCTATGTCTTCCTCTGTGAAATCTCTCTTCATGTCTTTTGCCCATTTCATGATTGGATTGTTTGTTTCTTTGGTGTTGAGTTTAATAAGTTCTTTATAGATCTTGGATATTAGCCCTTTATCTGATACATCATTTGCAAATATCTTCTCCCATTCTGTAGGTTGTCTTTTAGTTTTATTGACTATTTCTTTTGCTGTGCAAAAGCTTCTTATGTTGATGAAGTCCAATAGTTCATTTTTGCTTTTGTTTCTCTTGCCTTCCTGGATGTATCTTGCAAGAAGTTACTGTGGCCAAGTTCAAAAAGGGTGTTGTTGCCTGTGTTCTCCTCTAGGATTTTGATGGAATCTTGTCTCACATTTAGATTCTTCATCCATTTTGAGTTTATCTCTGTGTATGGTGTAAGAGAATGGTCCAGTTTCATTCTTCTGCATGTGGATGTCCAATTTTCCAAGCACCATTTATTGAAGAGACTGTCTTTTTTCCAGTGGATAGTCTTTCCTCCTTTGTCGAATATTAGTTGACCATAAAGTTGAGGGTCCACTTCTGGATTCTCTATTCTGTTCCATTGATCTATGTGTATGTTTTTGTGCCAGTACCACACTGTCTTGATGACCGCAGCTTTGTAGTACAACCTGAAATCTGCCATTGTGATGCCCCCAGCTATGGTTTTCTTTTTTAAAATTCCCTTGGCTATTCGGGGTCTTTTCTGATTCCACACAAATCTTAAGATAATTTGTTCCAACTCTCTGAAGAAAGTCCATGGTAGTTTGATAGCAATTGCATTAAATGTGTAAATTGCCCTAGGTAGCATTGACATTTTGACAATATTAATTCTTCCAATCCATGAGCATGGAATATTTTTCCATCTCTTGTGTCTTCCTCAAGTTCTTTCAGAAGTGTTCTATAGTTTCTAGGGTATAGATCCTATACTTCTTTGGTTTATTCCTAGGTCTCTTATGCCTTTGGGTGCAAATGTAAATGGGATTGACTCCTTAATTTCTCTTTCTTCAGTCTCATTGTTAGTGTATAGAAATGCCACTGTTTTCTGGGCTTGATTTTGTATCCTGCCATGCTGCCAAATTGCTGTATGAGTTCTAGCAATCTTGGGGTGGAGTCTTTTGGGTTTTCTATGTACAGTATCATGTCATCTGCAAAGAGGGAGAGTTTGACTTCTTCTTTGCCAATTTGAATGTCCTGGCTATCATTTAAAGCTTGTTGGGTGAATTTAGTAATGGCTTATAATGTATGCTATAATGTCCACCAGGCCAATGGAAGGAAAGGAGATGATAGCCAAATGATTGTACCAGTGGAAAACAGAACATGCCCATCTGGCCTTAAAGAGAGGGAGGTTGGCAGCTTTAGGAACTTGACTTTGTTGTGCATACCATACTTATTGGCTGAGGGAAGCAGCACTGTCAAGGTGTGAGAAGATGGACTGGCGGCAGGATATACTAGATCAGGACCTCTAAATTTCCCCCTCTTTCAACGGCGTGTGTTTCATTCCAAGTATAGTGTGTTTCAATAGGTCTGGCTTGCAGCAGGAAAATGGGATCCCAAGTTGAGTGGTTCACCCAGGGATGTAAAGTAATCACGCATTCCAGTAGGTCATTCCATTCCATATCCCAGTAGATAATGCCTTTCCCAGGTATGATGGGGCTTGGTGTTCTCATCAACAAAGAACATTGATCTGTGGTGAGAGTTGGGACAATGACTATTTACTGTGATTTCCATACCTTTTTGATAGTGGATGTCTTGGCAGGGGTCCCTAATTGGGCACATGGGGCAACAACCTCTGCTTGTTGATCATTTAAATGTATTAAAGCTTGGGGTAATACTTTAGTTCACCTGGCCAAGGTGGTTTTATCTGTTAGTTATTTAATCTGCTGCTTTACTATTCCATTTTTCTTTCTACTATCTCTGCTACTTACAGGTTATAAAGGAGATGTAACCTCCATTAATGTCATGTTCTTTTGCCTAGGCTTGAATATAATGACTCTTAAAATGTGATTGTGTTTCTATATAGTACTCAGTTTCTCTAATGCCCTAATGATAGTAGCTTGGCTTACACATCGATGGGAAGGCTTGGATTAGGCCAGATGCGGTATCCACACAAACAAAGGCATATTTCAAACCCTCCCTTGGAGGGATGGGACCAATATAATCAATTTGCCAGTCTCTCACTGGTTGAGCTCTGGTGGATGGCCTTTGGCAGTTGCCATGGGCATTGTTTAGAAAATACAGGAATGCTGTTATTGCACTAACCAAATCACTGTATTTCGAGGGCAATCCACCATTCTTGGCAATATGCCATTCAACCTGGATACTATGGTGACTGGCCACTCTTCTATGCACCCAATCTGCTGTATGTACTGAAGGGTTAGTTGCTAGGGGTTATACCTGGGCTAAGAGGTATCAATACCTTATAAGATGTGATATGGAAGAAGGTGAGGACTGCTTAGGCTCTTGCAGGCAAACCCAAATACCTTTTCCACATAGACAACCCCACAAGGGGATTATTCATGATTATCCACACCTCAGCTTCGCATTATCCAAGAAATTGGTTTAATCCTTTTTGATCGGCCCAACTGTCAGTCAGGGTTAATGGCCAGGGCTCATGAGCAATCACTAGCCAAACTGCTCTGAGTTCAGCCCACTGGCTACTGCGGTTTTTTCCTTTTCCATCCAGATGGCATCAGTGTTGGATTGAATAGTGACTCCAGCTCCTGTGGAAGATGCCCTGACTAGACCTATCTGTATGCCAGGCATCAGCAGAAATATCCCCAACTTCTCTATACAGGGTGCAGGGGCCACCACAGGAATGTGTGAGGGTATTTGGAGAATCTATATAGTCTACAGGGCCTAGTACCTCCTGCATTTCTAGAGACAGTGGGCTGGTGAACATGGTGCTCTTTTGCTGCAGAAAAGCACACCACTTAGTCAAAGTGGGAGTTTGATCCATGGCAGAGGTGGGTTGATGGTACATTCTCAACCCACCCCATGATAGGAAGTGAAGTTCTTACTATAATATACTGTTCCTCTATGAGAGGTTCTACCTGAAGATGTTCTAGATACACTGATGTTGCTCTATGGGGGTGCCTGGGTGGTGTAGTTGGGTAAGCATTTGACTGTTTCAGCTCAGGCTGTGATCTCTGGGTTGGAATCTCAGGGATCGTGAGATTGAGCCCCGGGTCAGGCTCTGTGTTCAGTCCAGAGTTTGCTTGGGATTCTCACTCCCTCTCTGTCTGCCCCTCCGTGCCTCAAATAAATAAATAAATCTTTTGGTTTTTTGTTTTTGTTTTGTTTTTAAAAACAAAACTTTTATAAAGAGAAATAATTTTAATTTCTCTTCTTATTTATTTTTTTAAAATTCAATTCAATTTGCCAACATATAACATAACACCCAGTACTCATCACATCACATGCCTTCTTTAATGTCCATCATTCAGTTACCCCATCCCCCCACCTGCCTCCCTTTCAGCAACCCTGTTTATTTCCTAGAGTCAAGAGATTGTCATGGTTTGTTTTCCTCTCTAATTTTTCCCCTTTCTGTTTCCCCTCCTTCCCTTATGGTCCCTTTCACTATTTCCTATATTCCACGTATGAGTGAAACCATATGATGATTGTCCTTCTTAGATTGACTTACTTCACTCAACATAATACCTTCCAGGTCCATCCATGTTGAAGCAAATGGTGGGTATTTGTCTCTTCTCTGGCTGAGTAATACTCCATTGTATGTACATAACATCTCTTCTTTGCCCATTCATTTGTCGAAGGACATCAGGACTCCTCCCACAGTTTGGCTATTGTGGACATTGCTGCTATGAACATTGAGGTGCAGGTATCCCAGTGTTTCACTACATCAGTATCTTTGGGGTAGATACCCAGCAGTGCAATTGCTGGGTCATAATTTAGCTCTATTTTTAGAGCTTGAGCAACCTCCACACTGCTTTCCAGAGTGGCTGTACTAGTTAGTTTGCATTCCCACCAACAGTGCAAGAGGGTTCCTCTTTCTCCACATCCTCTCCAACATTTGTTGTTTCCTGTCTTGTTAATTTTCCCCATTCTCACTGGTGTGAAGTGGTATCTCATTGTGGTTTGGATTTGTATTTCCCTGATGGCAAGTGATGCAGAGCATTTTCTCATGTGCTTGTTGGCAATGTGTATGTCTTCCTCTGTGAGATTTCTGTTCATGTCTTTTGCCTATTTCATGATTGGATTGTTTGTTTCTTTGGTGTTGAGTTTAATAAGTTCTTTATAGATCTTGGATACTAACCCTTTATCTGATATGTCATTTGCAAATATCTTCTCCCATTCTGTAGGTTGTCTTTTAGTTTTGTTGACTGTTTCTTTTGCTGTGTAGAGGCTTCTTATCTTGATGAAGTCCCAATAGTTTATTTTTGATTTTGTTTCCCTTGCCTTCATAGATGTATCTTGCAAGAAGTTACTGTGGCCAAGTTCAAGAAGGTTGTTGCCTGTGCTCTCCTCTAGGATTTTGATGGATTCTTGTCTCACATTTAGATCTTTCATCCATTTTGAGTTTATCTTTGTGTATGGTGTAAGAGAATGGTCTAGTTTCATTCTTCTGCATGTAGCTGTCCAATTTTCCCAGCACCATTTATTGAAGAGGCTGTCTTTTTTCCAGTGGATAGTCTTCCCTGCTTTGTCGCATATTAGTTGCCCATAGAGTTGAGGGCCCATTTATGGGTTCTCTATTCTGTTCCATTGATCTATGTGTCTGTTTTTGTGCCAGTACCACACTGTCTTGATGATCACAGCTTTGTAATACAGTTTGAAATCGGCCATTGTGATGCCCCTGGCTCTGGTTTTCTTTTTCAATATTCCTATGGCTATTTGGGGTCTTTTCTGATTCCACAGAAATCTTAAGATGATTTGTTCCAACTCTCTGAAGAAGGTCCATGGTATTTTGATAGGAATTGTATTAAATGTGTAAATTTCCCTGGGAAGCATGGATATTTTCACAATATTAATTCTCCCAATCCATGAGCATGTAATATTTTTCCATCTCTTTGAGACTTCCTCAATTTCTTACAGGAGTATTCTGTAGTTTTTAGGGTAGAGATCCTTTACCTCTTTGGTTAGGTTTATTCCTAGGTATCTTATGCTTTTGGGGGCAAATGTAAATGGGATTGATTCCTTAATTTCTCTTTCTTCAGTCTCATTGTTAGTGTATAGGGATGCCACTGATTTCTGGGCATTGATTTTGTATCCTGCCACACTGCCCACTTGCTGTATGAGTTTAGCAATCTTGGGGTGGAGTCTTTTGGATTTTCTATGTACGGTATCATGTCATCTGCTAAGAGGGAGACTTTGACTTCTTCTTTGCCAATTTGAATGTCTTTTATTTCTTTTTGTTTTCTGATTGCTGAGGCTAGGACTTCTAGTACTATGTTGAATAGCAGTGGTGAGAGTGGACATCCCTGTCATGTTCCTGATTAGGGGAAAGGCTCTCAGTGTTTCCCCATTGAGAATATTTGCTGTGGGCTTTTCATAAATGGCTTTTAGGATATTGAGAAATGTTCTCTCTATGCCTACACTCTGAAGAGTTTTGATCAGGAATGGATGCTGTATTTTGTCAAATGCTTCCTCTGCATCTATTGAGAGGATCATATGGTTCTAGCTTTTTCTCTTATTGATGTAATCTATCACACTGATTGTTCTATAGGTGTTGAACCACCCTTGCATTGTGGGGATAAATCCCACTTGGTCTTGGTGAACAATTTTCTTAATGTAAATGTACCATTGGATCCTATTTGATAGTATCTTGGTGAGAGTGTTTACATCCATGTTTATTAGGGATGTTGATCTGTAATTCATTTTGGTCGGGCTTTGTCTGGTTTGGGAATCAAGGTAATGCTGGCCTCATAAAACAAGTTTGAAAATATTCCCTCCCTTTTATCCTTCGAAACAGTTTTAGTAGAATAGGTATTATTTCTTCTTTGTTTGGTAGAATTCCCCCTTAGAAAGCTCACTGCAAACCACTGTCCCATCTCAGTAACAGGCTGGAGCACCACAGCTTTAGGAGAAGCCTTCAAGATATGTGGACTGGCTCCGGAGGGCCCTTTACCCTAGAGCCTGGCAATGGACAGAGGTGGCTGTCCTCCATTCCCTTCGGGAGAGGTGGTCCTGGAAGCGCAGGTCCATTGGTGGAGGGCCCCAGATCCGAGTGCATCACACAAAGCTGGCTATCCTCCATTCCCCCTGGGACAGGCAGAACCAAGGAGGGCACAGGAAAGTGGGAACTCTCCTGCCACTGCATGGAGGTCACCTGCGTCTGCCCCCAGGAGCATCAGGGCCAGCGCGGACTGGGAGACTGGAGTTAGTTACTCGTGGGAAGTTTGACTCCAGAGCTAGAAATCTGGCCACCACCATTTTTTTTTCCTATTTGTTTTACCTTGAGTCTGGGAGAAGTGGGTCCTCTAGGGAACAAAGGCCTCACAGGATAAATAGTTCATACTGAGCCCAGCACCTGGCAAGGGGTGGGGCATCTCTGCTCAGGCACAGACACCTGAGAATCTGCAGCAGACCCCTCCCCCAGAGGAACTGCTGGAAGAACAAGGGAAAAGGATGTTTACTGAACAAGCAGTACTGGAAAGCTCCAGGACTGAGGGAAAATAGTATATAGAACTAGAGGGTCCTTTTTTTTCATTATAACTCATTTTTATATCAGGCTAAATATTTCCAATATTTTTTCACTTTTCCCATCCTAATGTCAATATTTTACCAACTCTTTGTTTTTAAGTTTTTTCCTTTTTGACTCATATTTCTACAATTACATGTCTTAGATATATTTTTCAATTCTGGATTCCCTTCAATGCATTCAATTTCATTTTGGTAGATATACGAGATAGGGGTTTTTGTTTTTTGTTTTTTGCTTTCTCTGTCTCATTTTGTTTTACAATGGTGGGAGTTAGTGCCTTCTAACACATGAGCAAAATACACCCAGAACCAAGTGAAACACTATGTTGGTTCATTCTGTGAGATTATATTCTCTTTTCCTTTCAATTCTGCTCCCCTCTTTTATCTTGTTTATGTTTTTGTGGTCGATGTTGGGTCTTTATATAAGTATTGCTGGTTTATATAAATTTGGGATTAAGCATCTTCTAACATACAGAAGAAAATACACTCAGCCAAGAGGATCGCCCTCTATGTCCCCTCAGGGAGACTACATTCTCTCTCCATGACCACTTCCTCACCACTACCTTCCCACCCCCTTTTTTCTTTTATTTTTTTCTTCTTCTTTGTTTTTTATTTTTACTACTTTGTTGTAAAATTTGTTTTTCACTTTAGTTGTCCTTTAGTTTTATTTTGTTCTGTTCATTTTCTTTCATTTTCTGGTCTCTGACCTCTTTGGAATCATCTGGGGGTGTATTTTACTTAGGTCGTGGTTGATATTTTTGACTCAGCTTGCTCATACAGCCACTCTGGACAAAATGACTAGAAGGAAAAATTCACCACAAAATAAAGAACTGGAAGCAATATTCTCTTCCACAGAGTTACACAATGTGGATTTAAATACAATGTCAGAAATTCAATTCAGAAGGACAAATATAGATTTATTGGTGGCTCTGGAAAAAAGCATAAAGGACTCTAGAGACTTCGTTACTGCAGAATTGGGATCTAATCAGGCCAAAATTAAAAATAGTTTCGCTGAGATGCTATCCAAACTGAATGCTCTAACTGCTAGGGTTAGTGAAGTGGAAGAGAGAGTGAGTGACATAGAAAAGTTGATGGAAAGGAAGGAAACTGAGGAAAAAAGAGAGAAACAAGAGCCCATGAGGAAAGGTGTAGGGAAATAAATCATAGCTTGAGAAGGAAGAATATACGTCTAATTGGTATTCCAGAAGAGACTGAGAGAGAGAGAGAGAGGACCAAAAATAATTTGAACAAATCATAGCTGAGAACTTCCCTAATATGGGGAAGGAAATAGGCATTCAGATCCAAGAGATAGAGAGGACCCCCCAGAAATCAATAAATCTTTTTTGAATAGCTGTTGCTTTATGGGGATACATTGAATTTCTGTTCCCTTTCAGAGCTGTGACCAAAATCCTAGAGGTACTCTCCTTCTGTTGTCTCTGCCACAGTGCCAAAGCCATACCTTCTGGAGTCACAGACTCAATTGATAGCCCTGCTTGAGAGATGCCCAGAGTTTTAATTGGCTTCACTAGAATTTTTGTATTCTCAAAGGTGGATTTTTACTCTAATCCCCATACCTACACATGACATTTCTTCACCAAGTGGTATAAGGGATTGAGGTACTGTGCCAAGTAGGGAATAAAAGTCCTTCAAAGCCTCAAAATCCTTATAAAAGCTTGCATCTCTTTTACATTCTTAGAAGTTGTATAGGCTTGCTTCTTGTTAATTACACCTTCAGGATAATGCATATATTAGTCAACCACACAACTCCCAAAAACTTTATGGATGTGCCTGAATTTTGAATTTTATGTGGGTTACTGTCCATTTTCTCCTTTGTAGATGTTCCAGCAAAGTTTGCAGTGTCCTGCAGCAAAGGCAAGTCTTCACATGTTAACATTATACCATTAATGCAATGGGTCCATATTACCGATGTGGGGAAGGAGAATGGAGAGAAATCTCGAACTACCATCATATTGTGGTTACGTACAGTAGCCTTGGGGAATTAGCTGAAAGATCTACTGTCACTCTTACATGAAGGAAAATTGATTTTGTGGTCAGATGTATCCTGAAAAAAAGGCTTTGCTAAGTCCAGGACAACAAGGTACATTCCTAGCAACATGGTCAATGTATCTAAGATGCTGACAATATTGGGCATAGCCACATGGATGTGCGGGCACTCCATTGTTCAGTTCTTGGTAGTCCATGGTTATCTGTCAAGAGCTATTTAGCTTTTTTTAACCAGCTATATCAGGATGTTGAAAGTACTGTGGGCATGTATTAAAGTATGCTTGCATCCAGTGTCAACCAGAGCTGTCACATTTTGTTTATTTCTGGAGACTAGTGAGTAGTGAGCTTAATGTGAGGTCTTCCATCACTTCCAATGGCCTTCATCTGGAGGTAGTTTTGGTCTCCATCCTGTATCTGGGGCATGTGAAGCACGTACCTAAAATAGGACTGTAACCTGAGACCTCTGCTGGAGCAGGTGAGGCACCAGGAATGGTAGGGGCAGATGGAGCAGGCTTTCCAGAGGCTAATCAATACAGTTTTGGGTTGCTGATCAATCTTTTCATGTCAGATTCTGGTAGCAAGGAGGTCAAAACAAATTTGCTTTTGGGTTACTTTTACCGGACAGCTTTACAGCTGATTGGCTTTCCAAGTTCCCTTTCTGTTTTAGGTCTTTCCCATAGCCCATACCCATTCCTGGAACTTGTCAGTTTCCCCCAGGTGAGCAGCCCAACACCATAAATGTCTTGTCTCATGACTGTGCTAACATGGATATCAGTATCTTATACCTGGTGCTGAAGTGGACCGGAGTATCTTGCCTTTCATTTCTGCAGTAAATGTGGCCCAATCGGCCTCTAAAGACAGGGACACAGATTGCTTATTTCATTCTCAACTCCCTAAGAATTTGTTGTAACTCCTCTATAGATTGTGCTCAGGGAGATTCCCCTTATTGGGCCAGGCCTCCCTGCAGTCTAGAATAATCCAATCTATAAGGAAGTAAGTACCTTAAACCCCCTGAGCACCATGCAGTTACTGCCAGAAGGATATGTGATGATGTTCATTTTCTCTGCTCCATGACCTGTCAGAGAAATGCCATTGCATTTCTCATGCCCTGACCACTGGATCCCATAGCTGCACTAACCATAGCTGCACCTAGATCCTTTCCCTGGCCTTTTGATGGAGTGTGTCATCTATATCAATAAGCCAAGTAGGAGTATATTCTCTCATCATGAACAATTCCTGAATTAAGGGCTGCACTGTTGGTTGGGGTTGTTGCTGTGCTTTTGCTTTCCTTTGTATTAGGGCTTGAACAGCAGGGGAATTTTGTGTGTTTCACTCTCAATCACATCCTCCCCTTCACTCTCCTTCCTTTCTTAGAGATTCCACCTGTTAGTATCCCAGTCATAAGGTTTGTCATAAGCTCTCAGACCTTAATCTACAGTAGCTGGATATAGGTTTTCTGCATTGAATTTTTTTTTAGCACTTGAAAAATATACTGCTTCTTAGGTGTGGCTTCCATAGTTTCTGATAAGAAATTGTGTTCATGTGAATTGTTTTCCCTGTATAGATAAGGAGAGATTTCGCTCATTGATTTTAAGATTTTTATTATGATTTTATTTAACTTTATTTACCTTTAGTCTTTGGAAGTTTAATGTGTCTTGTTGTGGACTTCAACAAAGCCCCGCATAAGTGTTAATCAGCTTCTTGAATTTGTAGGTTTGGATATTTTCCCCAATTAATGGACATTTTGTAATTTGATGACTTTTTCAGCCCCATGCTCTCTCTTCTCTCTTTCCAGTACTCTGTTAACACAAGTATAGTGTCTCGTTGGTCCCTGAGAATCTATTCCTTTTAAAAAGTCTGTTTCCCTTTACTGTTCAGATTGATAATTTCTATTGCTTTATTTTCCAGTTTACCTATGCTTTCCTCTGTTTCGTTCACTATGCTCTTGAGTTATCCATTGTGTTTTAAATTTTGGTTATATTTTTCAGTTCTTAAATTTCAGTTTTGTTGTTTTTTATATCTTATAACTATACTTTTTAAAATTTTTCTTTTAATTCCAGCTAGTTAAATACAGGGTTATATTAGTTTTAGGTGTACAATATAGTGATTCAGTACTTCCATACAACCCCCAATGTGCAACACAAATGCAGTCCTCAATCTTCACCATCTATTTTGCCCATTCCTCCCCCACCCACCTCACCTCTGATAACCATCAATTTGTTCTCTGTAGTTAAGAGTCTGTTTCTTGGTTTGCCTCTCTCTCTCTTTTCCCTTTACTTGGCTTTCTATTTATTTGCAGGTACTTTTGTTTTTTCACTTTTCTCAAGCATGTTCCTAATTGCTCATTAGAATATTTTGGTGTTGGGATGCCTGGGTGGCTCAGCGGTTGAGCACCTGCCTTTGGCCCATGGTGTGATCCTGGAGTCCTGGGATTGAGTCCCACGTCGGGCTCCCTGCATGGAGCCTGCTTCTCTCTGCCTGTGTCTTTGTCTCTCTCTCTCTCTCTCTGTATCTCTCATGAATGAATAAATAAATAAAACCCTTTTAAAAAAATATTTTGGTGTTGTGTGTAAGTGATGTATCACTAAATTGTACACCTGAAGCTAATATTACAGTGTGTGTTAACTAACTGGAATTTAAATTAAAAAAATAAAACTTTAAAAAAGAATATTTTGATAATGGTTAGTTTAAAATTACTAGCACACAATTGTAACATTACTGTTATTTTAGTGGTGTGATCTTTTTATTTTTAAAAATGTAATTAAGATTTAAATGAAATACAAGAAACAGTGACTTTAAGGTGTACAACATGTTGATTTGATACACTTATATACTGAAAAATGACTACCATCCTAATGGTAACTAACACCAGCGTCCTGTCACATAATTATCATTTCTTTTTTTGTGGTACGATCATTTAAGATCTACTTTCTTAACAACTTTAAAGTATATAATATTGTTAACTATAGTCACCATGTTGTACATTAGATCTGGCATTATTTATTTTGAAACTGGAACTTTGTAACTTTTAACCACCGTCTCACCATTTCTTTCAGCCCCCAACCCCTGGTAACTACCATTCTACTCTGTATGCATTCAGCTTTTTTAGACTTCACATATAAGTGATATAATACATTGTCTTTTTCTGTCTGACTTATTTCACACAGCAAAATACCTTTTTATTCTTTTCTTTTCTTTTTTTTTTAGCAAAATACCTTAAAGGTCCACCCATGTTGTTGCAAATGGTAGGATTTCCTCATTTTTATGGCTGAATAATAGTCCATTGAATATCACATCTTTACTCATCTGTTGACAGATATTTAGAATGTTTACATATCTTAACTGTTGTGAATAGTGCCTCAGTGAACATGAGAGTGCATATATCATTTTGAATCCTGTTTTCATTTCCTTTGGATCTATACCCAGAAACGTTGAATCATATGGTAGTTCTATTTTTAATTATTTGAGGAATTTTCATACTATTGCCCATAGTGGCTGTACCAATTTAAATTCCCACCTACAGTGCACAATGGTTGTTTTTCCTACACATCCTCCCCAACATTTATTATCTCTTGCCTTTTTGATAATAGCTCTTCTGACAGGTGTTAGGTAACAACTTATTGTGGTTTTGATTTGTATGTCCATGATGATTAATGATGTTGATCACCTTTTCATGTACCTGTTGTCCATTTGTATGTCTTCATTGGAAAAATGTGTATTAAAGTCTTCTGCTCAGGATGCCTGGGTGACTCACTGCTTAAGCATCTGCCTTCGGCTCAGAGCGTGATCCTTGAGTTCCAGGATCAAGTCCCACTTGGGCGCCCTGCATGGAGCCTGCTTCTCCCTATACCTATGTCTCTGCCTCTCTCTTTCTGTGTCTCTCATGAATAAATAAATAAAATCTTAAAAAATAAAGTCTTCTGCTCATTTTAAAATGGATTTGTTTCTTTTTTTGGATTTGTTTCTTGCTATTGAGCTGTATGAGTTTGTAATATACTTTGGATATTAAACATGTATAAGATACATAATTAGCAAATATATTTTCCCTCCCCATAGGTTGACTTTTCATCTTGTTTATTGTTTCTTTTGCTGTGCAGAAGCATTTTAGTTTGATGTAGTCCTACTAATTAATTTTGCTTTTGTTGCTTGTGCTTTTGATGTCATATCCAAAAAGTTGTTGCCAAGACCGATTTCAAGAATTTTTCTTCTAGGAGTTTTACAGTTTCATGTCTTATGTTGAAGACTTTAATTTACTTGAGGTCAATGTTTGAGTGATAATATAACAGTTGAATTTCATTTTTTTGCATGTTATTATCCAGTTTTTATAATACAATTTATTGAAGAGACTATCTTTTTATCATTGAGTATTTTTGGCTCTACTATCAAATATTAGTTGATCCTATATGTAGGGGTTTATTCCTGGGTTCTTGATTCTATTGCATTGTTCTGTTTTTATGCCATAACCATAATATTTTGATTACCATAGCTTTGTAGTACAGTTTGGATTCAGAAGTCTGATGCTTCCTGCTTTTCTCTTTTTGGGGATTGCTTTGGTTATTCTAAGTCTTTTGTGGTTTCATATAAAATTGTAATATTTTGTTTTCTGTTTCTGTGAAAAATGCCATTTGAATTTTGATAAAGTTTACATTGAATCTGTAGAAGGTTTTGGGTAGTATGGATATTTGAACAATATTAATTCCTCTGATCTATGAACAGAGGATATCTTTTCATTTGTTTTGTCTCCTTCAATTTCTTTTATCAAAGTCTCATAGTTTCCACAACAGATCTTTCACTTCTTGGTTAACTTATTTCTGTGTATTTTATTGTTTCTAATGCTATTGTGAAGAGTTGGTTTTATTCTTGTTTAGATATTTATTTATTAGTGGATAGAAACACAACTGACTTCCATGTTTTCATTTTATGCTATGCAAATTTACTGAATTCATTGATTACTTCCAACAGTATGTTTGGTTGAATCTTTAGGATTTTCTCTGTATATGATTATATCATTTGTAAAAATTTAATTTCACATTTTCTTTTCTATTTGGATACCTTTTATTTCTTCATCTTGACATACTGCTCAAAGTAGGACTTCCAATACTATATTGAATAAGAGTGATGAGAGTGGGCACCTTTTCTTCTTCCTACTCTTAGAGGAAAAGTTATAAACCTTTCACCTTTGAGTCTGATGTTCTGATGTTAGCTATGGGTTTGTTGACATGGCCTTTATTATGTAGAGGTATGTTCCTTTTATACCAAATTTGTTGACGATTTTTTTTATTATGAAATGATGTTACATATATTTCAATTTTTTAAAATTTTATTGGGAATTAATATATAACACTGCATAATTTTAAGGTATACAATATAATGATTTGATATGTGTATATATTGAAAAATGATTGCCACAATAAGATTAGGTAACATTCATCACCTCACATAATTACAATTTTCTCTTGATTTGATTTATCTACTCTCTTAACATTCAAATGTACAATAGAGTATTGTTAACTATAGTCATCGTGTGGTACATTACACTCCCAGAACTTATTTATAAGTAGAAGTTTGTACCTTTTGACCATATTCACCTAATTTCCCCCACCCACCACTCCTGCCTTGGCAGCTGAGAATCTGTTCTCTATGGTTTTTATTTTTTTTTTAGATTTCACATTTAAGGGAGACTATACAGTATTTGTTTTTCTCTGTATGACTTCTTTCACTTGGCATAATGCCTTCACGGGCTATCTATGTTGTCACAAATGGCAATATTTCCTTTTATAGTTGAATAGTAGTGCACTGTGTATATGTACCACAATATTTTATCCATTCATCCATCAATGGATACTTAGGCTGTGTCCATACCTATGCTATTGTAAATAATGTTACGATGAACATCTAAGTGCAGATATTTCTTTAGGACACGGATTTTGTTCCTTTTGTATATATATCCAGAAATGGAATTGCTGGATCATATGATAGATCTATTTTTATTTTTTTAAAGATTTTATTTATTCATGAGAGACACACAGAGAGAGGCAAAGACACAGGCAGAAGGAGAAGCAGACTCCATGTAGGGAGCCTGATGTAGGACTCGATCTCAGGACTCTGGGATCACACCCTGAGCCAAAGGCAGACGCCCAACTGCTGAGCCACCCAGGCAACCCTATTTTTAATTTTTTGAGGAAACTCCATACTGTTTTCCATGGCAGCTGCACCAATTTACATTTCCAGTGACAATGTACAAGGATTCCCTTTTCTCTACATTCTTGCCACCATTTGTTATTTCTTGTCTTTTTGATGGTAGCCATTAACAGCTATGTGGTGATATCTCATTTTGGTTTTGATTTGTATTTCCCATATGATTAGTAATGTTAAACACATTTGTATTTACCCATTGGTCATTTGAATATCTTTTTTGGAGAAATGTTTATTCAGGTCCATTGCACATTTTTAAATTAGATAATTTTTTTCTTTTTCCTATTGAATTCTATGAGTTCCCTACACAGTTTGGAGATTAAAACCTCTTATCATATATGTAGTTTGCAATATTTTGTCCCATTCCATAGTTTGCCTTATCATTTTATTTATTGATTTTTTTGCTGTGTAGAAGCTTCTTAGTTTGATTTATTGCCAATGGTTTATTTTTGTTTTTTGTTCTTTGTGTTTAGGTGTCCTAACCAAGAAACTATTGTGAAGATCCATGTCAAATATATATTTTCCTTGTTTTCTGCTAGGAGTTTTATGGTTTCAGGTCATAATTTTAAGTCTTCAATTTGTTTCAAGTTAACTGTTGTGATTTTCATTCTTTTGTATGTAAAATCCAATTTTGCTAACACCATTTATTGAAGAGACCTTTTTTCTCTATCAAGTATTCTTGGAGTCCTTGTCATATATTAGTTGACCATATACAGATGGGTTTACTTCTGGGCTTTTAGTTCTGTTCCATTGGTTGATATGTCTGTTTTTATGGCAGTACCATACTTTTAATTACTATGGCTTTGTAATATAGTTTGAAATCATGAAGTGTAATGCTTCCAGCTTTGTTCTCAAAACTGTTTTGGCTATTTGGGGTTTGTGATTCCATATGAATTTTAGGATTGATTCTTCTTTTTTTCTTCAAATTTTTATTTAAATTATAGTTAGTTAACACAGTACAATATTGGCTTCAGAGGTACAATTCAGTGATTAATCACTTATTTATGTCTTTTGGTATATATTTTTATTGGACTTCGATATGCCAACATATAGCATAACACTCAGTGCTCATCCCGAGAGTGCCCCCCTCAGTGCCTGTCACTCAATCACCCCAAACCCAAACCCTCCCTTTCCACCAACCGTTATTCATTACTGAGATTGAGGTGTCTCTCATGTTCTGTCACCCTCACTGATATTTCCCACTCATTTTCTCTCCTTTCCCCTTTATTCCCTTTCACTATTTTTTATATTCCCCAAATGAATGAGACCATGTAATGTTTGTCCTTCTCTGATTCACTTACTTCATTCAGCATAATACCCTCCAGTTCTATCCACATTGAGGCAAATGGTGGGTATTTGTCGTTTCTAATGGCTGAGTAATATTCCATTGTATACATATACCACATCTTCTTGATCCATTCATTTTTTGATGGACACTGAGGCTCCTTCCACAGTTTGGCTACTGTGGACATTGCTGCTATAAACATTGGGGTGCAGGTGTCTCGGCTTTTCACTGCATCTGTATCTTTGGGGTAAATCCCCTGCAGTGCAATTGCTGGGTCGTAGGGCAGTACTATTTTTAACTCTTTGAGGAACCTTCACACAGTTTTCCAGAGTGGCTGTACCAGTTCACATTCCCACCAACAGTGCAAGAGGGTTCCCCTTTCTCCACATCCTGTCCACATATGTTGTTTCCTGTCTTGATAATGTTCACCATTCTCACTGGTGTGAGGTGGTATCTCATTGTGGTTTTGAATTGTATTCCCCTGATGGCAAGTGATGCGGAGCATTTTCTCATGTGCTTATTGGCCATGTGTATGTCTTCTTTGGTGAAGTTTCTGTTCATGTCTTTTGCCCATTTCATGATTGGATTGTTTCTTTGCTGTTGAGTTTAATAAGTTCTTTATAGATTTTGGATTCTAGCCCTGTATCTGATAGGTCATTTGCAAATATCTTCCTCCATTCTGTAGATTGTCTTCATTTTCTTGACTATTTCCTTTGCAGTGCAGAAGCTTTTTATCTTGATGAAGTCCCAATAGTTCATTTTTGCTTTTGTTTCCCTTGCCTTCATAGATGTATCTTGCAAGAAGTTGCTGTGGCCAAGTTCAAAAAGGTGTTGCCTGTGTTCTCCTCTAGGATTTTGATGGAACCTTGTCTCACATTTAGATCTTTCATCCATTTTGAGTTTATCTTTGTGTATGGTGTAAGAGAATTGTCTAGTTTCATTCTTCTGCATTTGACTGTCCAATTTTCCCAGCACCATTTTTTGAAGAGACTGTCTTTTTTCCAGTGGATAGTCTTCCCTGCTTTGTCGCATATTAGTTGACCATAGAGTTGAGGGCCCATTTCTGGGTTCTCTATTCTGTTCCATTGATCTATGTGTCTGCTTTTGTGCCAGCACACTGTCTTGATGATCACAGCTTTGTAATACAGTTTGAAATCAGCCATTGTGATGCCCCTGGCTCTGATTTTCTTTTTCAATCTTCCCCTGGCTATTCGGGGTCTTTTCTCATTCCACACAAACCTTAAGATGACTTGTTCCAACTCTCTGAAGAAAGTCCATGGTATTTTGATAGGGACTCCAATAAATGTGTAAATTGCCCTGGGTAGCATTGACATTTTCACAATATTAATTCTTCTAATCCATGAGCGTGGAATATTTTTCCATCTCTTTGTGTCTTCCTCAATTTTTTTCAGAAGTGTTCTATAGTTTTTAGGGTATAGATCCTTTACCTCTTTGGTTAGCTTTGTTCCAAGGTACCTTATGCTTTTGGCTGCAATTGTAAATGGATTAACTCCTTAATTTCTTTTTCTTTAGTCTCATTGTTAGTGTATAGAAATGCCACTGATTTCTGGGCATTGATTTTGTATCCCGCCACACTGCCAAATAGCTGTTTGAGTTCTAGCAATCTTGGGGTGGAGTCTTTTGGGTTTTCTACATACAGTATCATGTTATCTGCAAAGAGGGAGAGTTTGACTTCTTCTTTGCCAATTTGAATGCCTTTTATTTGTTTTGGTTGCCTGATTGCTGAGGCTAGGACTCCTATACTATGTTGAATAGCAGTGGTGAGAGTGGACATTCCTGTCGTGTTCTTGACCTTAGGGGAAAGGCTCCCAGTGTTTCCCTATTGAGAATGATATGGCTGTGGGTTTTCTGTAGATGGCTTTTAAGATGCTGAGGAATGTTCCCTCTAAACCTACACTCCGAAGAGTTTTGATCAGGAATGGTTGCTGTATTTTGTCAAATGCTTCCTCTGCATCTATTGAGAGGATCATATGGTTCTTGGTTTTTCTCTTGCTGATCTGATCTATCACGTTGATTGCTTTATGAGAGTTGAATCAGCCTTGCATCCCGGGGATACATCCAACTTGGTCATGGTGAATAATCTTCTGAATGTACTGTTGAATCCTGTTGGCTAGTATCTTGTTGTGAATTTTTGCATCTGTGTTCATCAGGGATATTGGTCTAGAATTCTTTTGGTGGTGTCTTTGGTTTTGGAATTAAGGTGATTCTGGCCTCATAGAACTAGTTTGGAAGTATTCCATCTCTTTCTATATTTCTGAACAGCTTTAGTAGAATAGGTATTGTTTCTTCTTTAAACATTTGATAGAATCTCCCTGGGAAGCCATCTGGCCCTGGACTTTTGTGTCTTGGGAGGTTTTGGATGACTGCTCCAATTTTCTCCCTGGTTATTGGCCTGTTCAGGTTTTTTATTTCTTTCTGTTCCAGTTTTGGTGTATGTGGTTTTCCAGAAATGCATCCATTTCTACTAGATTGCCTAATATATTGGCATATAGGTGCTCATAATATGTTTTTGAAATCATTTGTAGTTCTTTGGTATTGGTTGTGATCTCTCCTTGTTCATTTGTGATTTTATTAATTAGAGTCTTTTCTCTTTGTTTTTAATAAGACTGGCTAATGGTTTATCTATCTTATTAATTCTTTCATAGAAGCAACTCCTAGTTTTGTTTATCTGTTCTACCATTCTTCTGGTCTGTATTTCATTGAGTTCTGCTCATATCTTTTATAACTCTCTTCTTCTGCTTGGTGTAGGCTTTATTTTCTGTTCTTTCTTCCGTTCCTTTAGGTGCGAGGTTAGCTTGTGTATTTGATTTTTTTCCAATTTTTTGAGGTATGCTTGTATTGCAATATATTTCCCTCCAGGACTGCTTTTGCTGTATCCCAAAGATTTTGAATGGTTGTATCTTCATTCTCATTAGTTTCCATGAATCTTTTAAATTCTTCTCTAATTTCCTGGTTGACCCTTTCATCTTTCAACAGGAAGGTCTTTAACTTCCACGTGTTTGAATTTTTTTCCAAATTTCTTCTTGTGATTGAGTTCAAATTTCAAATCATTATGGTCTGAAAATATGCAGGGGACAATCCCAATCTTTTGGTATCCTTTAAGACCTGATTTGTGACCCAGTATGTGGTCTATTCTGGAGAAAGTTCCAATCACACTTGAGAAGAATGTGTATTCAGTTGCGTTCGGATGTAACGTTCTGTGAATATCTGTGAAATCCATCTGGCCCAGTGTATCCTTTAAAGATCTTGTTTCTTTGGAGATGTTGTGCTTAAAAAATCTATCATTTGCCGATTGTGCCATGTTAAAGTCTCCTCCTATTAGTGTATTATTATCTAACTATATCTTTACTTTGGTTATTAATTGATTGATATACTTGGCAGCTCCCACATTCGGGGCATAAACATTCATGATTGTTAGGTCCTCTTGTCAGATAGACCCTTTAAAGTATGATATAGTGTCCCTCTTCATCTCTTACTACAGTCTTTGGGATAAACTTTGATTTATCTGATATGAGGGTTGCTACACCTGTTTTCTTTTGAGGACCATTTGAATGATAAATTGTTCTCTAACCTTCATTTTTCAGGCTTTAGGTGTTCTTAGGTCTGAAATGAGTCTCTTCTAGACAGCAAATAGATGGGTCTTGCTTTTTTATCCAGTGTGAAATCCTGCGTCTTGTGATGGGATCATTAAGCCCATTCACGTTCAGAGTTGCTATTGTAAGATATGAATTTATTGTCATCATGATACCTATTCAGTCCCTGTTTTTATGGATAATTTCTTTGGGCTTTCTCTTTTCTTTTTTTTTTAAAGATTTTAATTATTTATCCCTCAGAGACAGAGAGAGAGAGGGAGGCAGAGACACAGGCAGAGGGAGAAGCAGGCTCCATGCAGGGACCCCAATGTGGGACTCGATCCCAGGACTGCAGGATCAGGCCCTGGGCCAAAGGCAGCGCTAAACCACTGAATCACCCGGGTGGCTTCAATTTCTTTCATAAGTGTTCTATAATTTGCAGTATGTTGAATTTTTACTGTTTGGTTATGTTTATTCCTAGGTATCTTATAGTTTTTAGTGCAATTGTAAATGGGATCTATTCCTTGATTTCTCTTTTTGCTGCCTCATTATTGGTGTATAGAAATGCAACAGACTGATTTATTTATTTATTTATTTATTTATTTATTTATTTATTCTTTAACAGATTTCTGTACATTGATTTTGTATTCTGTAATTTTACCGCGTTTGTGTATCAGTTATAGCAATTTTTTGGTGGAGTCTTTTCGGATTTCTACATAGAGTATCACATCATCTGCAAATAGTGAACATCCTCATATATTTTGATGATGTACTGTTTTGTATGTATAAGTTTATAATTATTGTATCTTCTTGATGAATTGACCCTTTTTTTCAAGATATAATGTCCTTTGTCTCATAATAATTTCTGACTTGTAATCTATTCTGCCTGATACGGAAAAACCACCCAGCAGTGTATTTATCAGTTGCATGGAATATATTTTTCCATTTTTTTCACTTTTAACTTGTATGTGATTTTAGATTTAAGGAGAGACACTTGTAGATAGCACATAGTTTGATCATGTTATTTGATCTCTTCTTCCAATTCTACCTTTGATTGGAAATGTATGCATTTATATTTAAAACAATCACTGAGGAAAAACTTACTTCTGACATTTTGATGTTTATTTTCCGTGTGTGTTGTTGTGTATGATATATATATATATATATATATACATATATATATATATATATATGATATCTATCTACAATGATGTTTTATCATTTTAACCTTTCTGGATGGAGAGACACTGTCAATCCCTGGGCTAGCTAATTCTAAGAGATAGGAAAGGACCCAGCAGGGAACATGCCTTTAATATGCAATCTAGAGCCATACCTCCTCTATTTGGCCTACGCACTTCAGGAGGTATTTTACCTCTGCCTAAATCATCCCAGGACTAAGTACCAGGCAACAAATAATACTCCTACAGCTCAAAGTTCAACAAAATTCAAATTAGCGAATCCCAAACTGTTTACACTGCCCTATCTTGATTTTCCCATAGAAACCCCAGTAAAGACCATAGCTTAGATACTCCCCTGTTCCTATCTTTTGTCCCCAACCACACTGATGTTTCCACATGTAGATGTGCATGGTGTGTGGTGACTCCAGTCTATTACCTGTGAGTATAATGAATGTTTTTCTGTAAGGCTTTCCTGTGTCTCTTGTTGTAGCAGAATCTGATTATCTAATAAAAAATATAAAACATTTAACTTTTGTTCTTCATTTCCCCTATTAGTGCCTTCTTTTGTGTTTAATTGGATATCCGTAGTCTATCATTTTGATTCTCTTCTCATTGTTTTAGTAAATATTTTAAATATATTTTCTTAGTGGTTACCATGAGGATTACAATTAATATCCTAAATTTCTAACTATAAAAATTTAATTATTACCAACCTAGTTTTAGTAGCGTACAAAAACTGCTCCTATACAATTGTGCCTTCCCTTTATATTGTTATTGTCACAAGTTACATCTTTATACATTGTGTACCCATTAACACAGATTTATAATTGCTTTTATGCTTTTTTATATCATTCAGGGAATTAAAAAGAATTATAAATGAAAAATACAATGTTGCCTTTTATATTTGCCTATGATATTACCTATATTAGAATTCTTTTTTTACTTTACCTGGCTTTAAGTTACTATTCAATGTCCTTCAGTTTCAGCTTCAAAGACTCATTTTAGTATTTTTTTTTTGTAGGGCAGCTCTACTGCACTCTCTCAGTTTGCTTATCTGTAAATGTCTTAATTTCACACTCATTTTTAAAGGACAGTTTTGCTGGACATATTTGCATGTGTGCGTTTGTGTGTGTGTGTGTGTGTGTGTCTTTAAAAGTGTTATCTCACTCCTTTTAGGGCTCAGTGGTTTCTTTTTTTTCTAGGTATTTTTTTAAATTTAAATTTAATTAATTAACATACAATGTATTATTAGTTTCAGAGATAGAGGTGATTCATCAATCTTATATAATACCCAGTTCTCGGGCAGCCCCGGTGGCGCAGCGGTTTAGCGCCTCCTGCAGCCCAGGGCGCGATCCTGGAGACCCTGGATCGAGTCCCACGTCAGGCTCTGTATGATGCCTGCTTCTCCCTCTGCCTGTGTCTCTGCCTCTATGAATAAATAAATAAAATATTAAAAAAAATACCCAGTTCTCATTGCATCACATGTCCTCCTCCATCACCACTCCTCTCCCCTCTAGCAACCCTCAGTTTGTTTCCTATGATTAAGAGTCTCTTGGTTTGTCTCTCTGATTTCATCTTGTTTTATTTTTTCCTCTCTTCCCCTATGATCTTCTGTTTTGTTTCTTAAATTCCACATATGAGTGAGATCGTATGATAATTGTCTTACTCTGGTTGACTTAATTCACTTAGCATAATACCCTCTACTTCCAACAGACAGATGGATAAAGAAGATGTGGTATATATATACCATATATAGATATAAATAATACTCAGCAATCAAAAACTGAAATCTTGCCATTTGAAATGATGTGGATGGAATTAGAAGGCCTCAATTTTTTCTAATGAGAAACCTATTATTAATCTTATTGAGAACACTGTGTATGTGAAAATCATTTTTCTCTTACTGCTTTCAAGATTCTCTTTGCCACCATCTTTAAGTAGTTTCATAATAATGTGTCAATGTACCTCTTTGATTTTACCCTCCTTAAAGTTCATTTAAATAAAAACTTGGAAACAACCTTAAAAGTTCATTGAACCTCATGGATGTGTATATTCATGTATTTAATCAAAATTGAAAAGTTTTCTGGTGTTATTTCTTCAAGTATTTTTTTTATTTCTCTTTCTCTTACTCTATTTTGGGGAGTCTCATAATATGTATGTTGGTAAATTTAATGATGTTTTACAGGACTCCTGGGCTCTGTTAATTTTTTTTCATTCTTTTATTTTTCTGCTCTTCAGATTGGATAATTTTGATTGACTGCTATTCAAATTTACTGATTGTTGCTTTTTTTAAATTTTTATTTATTTATGATAGTTACACACACACAGAGAGAGAGAGAGGCAGAGACACAGGCAGAGGGAGAAGCAGGCTCCATGCACTGGGAGCCCGATGTGGGACTCGATCCTGGGTCTCCAGGATCGCGCCCTGGGCCAAAGGCAGGCGCCAAACCGCTGCGCCACCCAGGGATCCCCTGATTGTTGCTTTTGCTTGCTCAAATGTCCTATCAAAACTCTCTAGTGGATTTTTCATTTTAGTTATTTTATTTCTTAGTTCTAGAATGTCTGGTTGGTTCCTTTAAAATTCTCTGTTCTCGGGCAACCCAGGTGGCTCAGTGGTTTAGTGCCTCCTTCAGCCTGGGGTATGATCCTGGAGACCTAGGATCGAGTCCCGCATCGGGCTCCCTGCGGGCTCCCTGCTTCTCCCTCTGCCTCCATCTCTCTCTGTGTCTCTTGTGAATAAATAAATAAAATTAAAAAAAATTAAAAAAAAATTAAAAAAAATTAAAAAAATTAAAATTAAAAATTAAAAAAAAATTTAAAAAATTCTCTATTCTCTATTGATATTCTCAATTCATTTACATATCGTTATCCTTTCTCTCCTTTGGCCACATCTCTTTGGCCACATTTACAATGGTTGATTTTAAGTTTTTTTTTAGTATATCCAATGTCTGTGCCTTATTAAGGACAGTATTTGTTAATTTTTTTCTATGAATAAGACATAAATTTTTATTTCTCTGCATGATGTATAATTTTTTGTTGGAATCTGAAAATTTTGAATATTATACTTTGTAAATATGAAAATCAGATTCTTTTTTATAAAATATTTATTTATTTGAAAGAGTGTACATGAGCAGGAGGAGGAGCAGAGGGTGAGGGAAAGGGAGAAGAAGATGCAGACTTCCTGTAGAACATGGAACCCAACCCTGAGATCATGACCTGAGCGAAAATCAAGAACAGGAAACTTAACTGACTGAGCCACCCAGCGTCCCCTGAAAATCAGATTCTTACTGCTTTTCAGGATTTGTGTTGTTTGCAGTACCTATAGCTGTTTGTTTGTTTAGTACTTTTCTACACTATTTTTGTAAAATCTATATTACTTGCCATATGTGGTCTTATAAGTCTCTTCCTGTAGCTTGTGTTCAGCTAGTGTTTTGCCAGAGAATTCCTTGAAGAGGAGGAGAAGAGGAGGAGGAGAAAAGTACAAAATCAAAGTAAAAATGGAAAAGATGAAAAAGAAAAAGGAAGAAACCTTTCCTAGTTTTTAGAAATTAGCTCTGTGTTAGAGTACTCCGTTAATGCTAGGGGCTAAAGTTACAAAATGTAGTTCAGTGCTTGAAAACAGGAGCTGGGTGAGACCTGCTTATTTGTGAAGAGATCCTGTGACAACTCTGCTTTAGCCTTCACTTTATGCTTGCATTGAGCCTAGGGCTTGACAGAAGTGAAAGCTTAGGTTCTTATAGGTCTTTTCTTTTCTTTTTTTCTTTTCTTTTTGTTGTTGTCTTTCCAAATTTTTCTTGTGGTTGACTTGAAATTTCATAACATTGTGGTTAGGAAGTATGCATGGTATTTTCTCAATCTTTTTGTACTTTTTTTAAATAATAAATTTATTTATTATTGGTGTTCAGTTTACCAACATACAGAATAACATCCAGTGCTTATAGGTCTTTTCTATGTAAGAATCTTCCCCTGGGCATTTTCATCACCTTGTAAATTTCTCAGGATACCTAAGAAACTTTGAATGCCCTAATTGTCCCAATACACTCTCATCCTAGCTTTTTCTTCTAGGCTTTGGCAATCTATTGTGTGCCTCAACCATAATCTTTTCACCAGGCAGCTCTTGGTTGTTTGTTTACAAAGTTTTTGAGAAATGAGCATCACTTTTCTGCCCTGAGTACTGAGATAGGCAAAATAAACACAATTGTCTTGCATCAATCCTTCAGGAAAACTCCAGACAACTTAGGACAAAGATGATTTCCTGGAAATTAGGTTTATTATGCTCCCTCCAGAACCAGGGACCAGGGTACCACACTGGTAAAATGGGCTTCCATTTTCAAGACTGCCACAAAATAATACAATAGTAGTAAAGGACCTCAATATCCTACTTTCAATAATGGCTAGAACAAACAGACAGAAAAACAATAATGAAATAGCAGATTTGAGTAACTCTACAGACCAAGTGGATCTAATGGACATATAGAGAATACTCCATCTAACAAGAGCAAAACATTCTTCTCAAGCACACACATTAACATTCTCCATTAAGGATCACATTTTAGGCCACAAAACAGGTTCAACAAATTTAAGAAGACTGAAATCATACCAAGAGTCTTTTCTGACAACAATGAAATAAAATTAGAAGTAAATAAGAGAAAGAAAATTAGAAAATTCACAAATCTGTGGAAAATAAACAACACACTCCTGAACAATAAATGGGTCACAGAAAAAAAAGGAAAAAGAAAAGTTATAATATATTTGCATACAAAATAAAATGAGAATGTAACATCACAAAAGTAATGGGATTCAAAGAACAAACAGAGACCAAAATTAGAAAATGGAAATAATGAAAACTAGAAGAGTAATAAATGAGGTAGAGAATAGAAAAACAAAAAAAATCAAAGCAACTAAGAGTTTTTATGTTGAAAATGTAGACAATGGGATGCCTAGCTGGATCAGTCAGTAGATCATGTGACTTTTGATCTCAGGGTTGTAAGTTTAAGCCCTATATTGGGCATAGAACTCACACAGAGAGAGAAAGAAAGAAAGAAAGAAAGAAGAAAGAAAGAAAGAAAGAAAGAAAGAAAGAAAGAAAGAAAGAAAGAAAAAAGAGAGAAAGAAAGAAAAAAGAGAGAAAGAAAGAAAAAGGGAAAAAGAAGAAAAGAAAATACAGACAAAATTTATTAAAATTTAGTTACTCTACCTGTGGAAAAGAGAATATTTAAATACATAAAATTAGAAGTAAAATATGATATGTCATAAGGGTTGCCACAGAAATAAAAAGGATCATAAGAGACTGTTATGAGTAATTATAGGCTCACTAATTTGATAACCTAGAAGAGTTGTATAAATTCCTAGAAAAGTGTAAGGTACCAAGACTGAGTCATAAATAAATAGAAAATATGAACAGACACATAACAAATAAGTAGACTGAATCAGTAATCAAAAACTTCCAACATAGAAAAGCCTGAAATTGGATGCCTTTGCTGATAAATTCTACCAAATGCTTAAAACAATAATGCCAATCTTTCTTAAACTCTTCCAAGTTTGAGAAAGAGGAAGGAACACTTTCAAATTCATGTTACAAGGCTATCATTATCCTGATAACCCAGTCAGAAAAGTACACTATAAGAAATCTACAGACTAATATCCCTGATGAACACATATACAAAAGTCCTCAACAAAATATTGAAATACCAAATTCAACAGCACATTAAATGGTCATACACTATGACCAAATGGGATTTATCCAGGGATGCAAGGATCGTTCAACATAGCCAAATCAATCAATGTGATACACCACATTAACAAAATAAGGATAAAATCACATGATCATCTCAATAAATGCAGGAAAAGCATTTGACAAAACTTAATACCCTTTCATAATAAAAATGCTCAACAAACTAAATATAGAAGGAATGTCCTTCAACATTAAAAAGTCATATATGGGCATCCCTGGGTGGCGCCGTGGTTTAGCGCCTGCCTTTGGCCCAGGGCGCGATCCTGGAGACCCGGGATCGAATCCCACGTCGGGCTCCCGGTGCATGGAGCCTGCTTCTCCCTCTGCCTGTGTCTCTGCCTCTCTCTCTCTCTCTCTATTATAAATAAATAAAAATTAAAAAGTATATATTAAAAAAAGTCCATATATGAAAGCCTACAGCTAACATCACAATCAAATGGTGATAAATTGTACGCTTTTGCCCTAAGATCAGGAAAAAGAAGAGAGGAGGGGCAAGATGGCTGAAGAGTAGGGTCCCCAAATCACCTGTCCCCACCAAATTACCTAGGTAACCTTCAAATCATCCTGAAAATCTACGAATTCGACCTGAGATTTAAAGAGAGAAGAGCTGGAATGCTACAGTGAGAAGAGTTTGTGCTTCTATCAAGGTAGGAAGACAGTGGAAAAAAGAAATAAAGAAACAAAAGGCATCCAAGGGGGAGGGGCCCCACGAGGAGCCGGGCTAAGGCCAGAGCGAGTGTCCCCAGGACAGGAAAGCACAGACCGAGAGAAGCAGGAGCTTCACCAATCTTCCCGGGGGGAAAGGCGCTCACAGGGAGTTAGAGCAGGACCCCAGGAGGGCGGGGATGCCCTCAGGCTCCCTGGGACACTAACAGAGCAACTGCGCCCCGCCCCAGGGAGAGTGCGCCGAGCTCCCTAAAGGGCTGCAGCGGTGCACCGCTGGACCGGGGAGCAGATCGGAGCAGCTTGGAGGCGGCTCTGGCAGAGGAAGAGGCTCCATGCGGAGGGGGCTGCGCGTCTCCGGGAGCAGCTCGGAGGGGCTCCGGCGGCGGCTCCGCGGAGAGGTGGCTGCACGGCCGGGAGCGCAAATCCAACAGCGCAGGCCCAGGAGTACTGGGCGCCGGACACAGCCCAGGATCCGGCCTCTCCCCGGGACAGGCAGAGGCCAGGAGGGCACAGAACCACAAGGACGCTCCTGCCACGAGCTGAGCAGATCAGCAGCCCCGTCCCCGGAGCCTCCAGGCCCCTGCAGAGAGCTCCATAGTTACTGCGAGAGCTGAATCCATGGATCCAGAGCTGGCCGCCGCCAGTGTGGTTGTTCCTCCTGGGGCCTCATGGGCAGAATAACCCCCACTGAGCCCTGCACCAGGGAGGGGGCAGAGCAGCTCCCCCAAGTGCTAACACCTGAAAATCAGCACAACAAGCCCCTCCCCCAGAAGACAAACTAGACAGACAAGTTCCAGGGGAAGTCAAGGGACTTAAAGTCTACAGAATCAGAAGATACTCCCCCGTGGTTTGTTTTGTTTTGTTATGTTTTTTTGTTTTGCTTTTGATTTCTGTTTGCTTCCCCCACCCTTTTTTTTCCATTCCTTTCTTTCTTTTTCTTTCTCTTTTTCTTCTTTTTTTCTTTTTTTCTTCCTTTTTTCTTTTTCTCTTTTCTTTCCTTCTTTCTCTCCTCTCTTTTTCTCCTTTTCCCAATACAACTTGTTTTTGGCCACTCTGCACTGAGAAAAATGACTAGAAGGAAAACCTCACCTCAAAAGAAAGAATCAGAAACAGTCCTCTCTCCCACAGAGTTACAAAATCTGGATTACAATTCAATGTCAGAAAGCCAATTCAGAAGCTCTATTATACAGCTACTGGTGGCTCTAGAAAGAAGCATTAAGGACTCACGAGACTTCATGACTGCAGAATTTAGATCTAATCAGGCATAAATTAAAAATCAATTGAATGAGATGCAATCCAAACTAGAAGTCCTAACGAGGAGGGTTAACGAGGTGGAAGAATGAGTGGGTGACATAGAAGACAAGTTGATGGCAGAGGGAAACTGAGGAAAAAAGAGACAAACAATTAAAAGACCATGAAGATAGATTAAGGGAAATAAACGACAGCCTAAGGAGGAAAAACCTACGTTTAATTGGGGTTCCTGAGGGCGCCGAAAGGGCCAGAGGGCCAGAATATGTATTTGAACAAATCCTAGCTGAAAACTTTCCTAATCTTGGAAGGGAAACAGGCATTCAGATCCAGGAAATAGAGAGATTCCCCCCTAAAATCAATAAAAACCGTTCAACACCTTGACATTTAATAGTGAAGCTTGCAAATTCCAAAGATAAAGAGAAGATCCTTCCAGCAAG
This sequence comes from Nyctereutes procyonoides, assembly GCF_905146905.1. NCBI lineage: Eukaryota > Metazoa > Chordata > Mammalia > Carnivora > Canidae > Nyctereutes > Nyctereutes procyonoides. The sequence goes on along the minus strand of NW_026575125.1, from coordinate 56,019,146 downwards.
AGACAAGAAATCCCTGACTTTTATGAGGAGGAGTATTAGCGTAACAGCCGACCTCTCCACAGAGACCTGACAGGCCAGAAAGGGCTGGCAGGATATATTCAGGGTCCTAAATGAGAAGAACATACAACCAAGAATACTTTATCCACCAAGGCTCTCATTCAAAATGGAAGGGGAGATAAAGAGCTTCTAAGACAGGCAGGAACTGAAAGAATATGTGACCTCCAAACCAGCTCTGCAGGAAATTTTAAGGGGGATTCTTAAAATTCCCCTTTAAGAAGAAGTTCAGTGGAAAAATCCACAAAAACAAGGACTGAATAGATATCATGATGACACTAAACTCATATCGTTCAATAGTAACTCTGAACGTGAACGGGTTTAATGACCCCATCAAAAGGCGCAGGGTTTCAGACTGGATAAAAAAGCAGGATCCATCTATTTGCTGTCTACAAGAGACTCATTTTAGATGGAAGGACACCTACAGCCTGAAAATAAAAGGTTGGAGAACCATTTACCATTCAAATGGCCTTCAAAAGAAAGCAGGGGTAGCCATCCTTGTATTAGATAAACTAAAATTTACCCCAAAGACTGTAGTGAGAGATGAAGAGGGACAGTATATCATACTTAAAGGATCAATCCAACAAGACGACCTAACAATCATCAATATATATGCCACGACTGTGGGAGATGCCAAATATATCAATCAATTAATAACCAAAGTTGAGACATACTTAGATAATAACACACTTATACTTGGTGACTTCAATCTAGCGCTTTCTACACTCGATAGATCTTCTAAGCACAACATCTCCAAAGAAACAAGAGCTTTAAATGATACACTGGACCAGATGGATTTCACAGATATCTACAGAACTTTATGTCCAAATGCAACTGAATACACATTCTTCTTAAGTGCACATGGAACTTTCTCCAGAATAGACCACATACTGTGTCACAAATCAGGTCTGAACCTATACCAAAAGATTGGGATCATCCCCTGCATATTCTCAGACCATAATGCCTTGAAATTAGAACTAAATCACAAGAAGAAGTTTGGAAGGACATCAAACACGTGGAGGTTAAGGACCATCCTGCTAAAAGATGAAAGGGTCAACAGGAAATTAAGGAAGAATTAAAAAGATTCATGGAAACTAATGAGAATGAAGATAAAACCATTCAAAATCTTTGGGATGCAGCAAAAGCAGTCCTAAGGGGGAAATAGATCACAATAAAAGCATCCATTCAAAAACTGGAAAGAACTCGAATACAAAAGCTAACCTTACACCTAAAGGAGCTAGAGAAAAAACAGCCAATAGATCCTACACCCAGAAGAAGAAGAGAGTTAATAAAGATTCGAGCAGAACTCAATGAAATAGAGACCAGAAGAACTGTAGAACAGATAAACAAAACCAGGAGTTGATTCTTTGAAAGAATTAATAAGATAGATAAATAATTAGCCAGCCTTATTAAAAAAAGACTCTAATTAATAAAATCATGAATGAAAAAAGAGAGATCACAACCAATACCTAGGAAATACAAATTATTTTAAAAACATATTATGAGCAGCAATGCGCCAATACGTTATAATTTAGAAGAAACGGACGCATTTCTGGAAAACCACAAACTACCAAAACTGGAACAGGAAGAAATTGAAAACCTGAACAGGCCTATAACCAGGGAGGAAATTGAAGCAGTCATCAAAAATCTCCCAAAACACAAAAGTCCAGGGCCAGATGGCTTCCCAGGGGAATTCTATCAAACGTTTAAAGAAGAAACCATACCTATTCTACTAAAGCTGTTCCTAAAGATAGAAAGGGATAGAATACTTCCAAACTCGTTCTGTGAGGCCAGCATCACCTTATTTCCAAAACCAGACAAAGACCCCACCAAAAAGGAGAATAATAGACCAATATCCCTGATGGACTGGACGCAAAAATTCTCAACAAGATAGTAGCCAATAGTATCCAACAGTACATTAAGAAGATTATCCACCATGACCAAGTGGGATTTATCCCCAAATGCAAGGCTAGTTCAACACTCATAAAGCAATCAACATGATAGATCATATCAATAAGAGAAAAAAACAAGAACCATACAATCCTCTCAATAGATGCAGAGAAAGCATTTGACAAAATACAGCATTCATTCCTGATCAAAACTCTTCAGAGTCTAAGGATAGAGGCAACGTTCCTCAGCATCTTAAAAACCATCTACCGAAAGCCCACAGCCAATATCATTCTCAATGGGGAAACACTGGGAGCATTTCCCCTAAGATCAGGAACATGACAGGGATGTCCACTCTCACCACTGCTATTGAACATAGGACTAGAAGTCCTGGCCTCAGCAATCAGGCAACAAAAAGAAATACAAGGCATTCCAATTGGCAAAGAAGAAGTCAAACTCTCCGTCTTTGCAGATGACATGATACTGTATATAGAAAACCCAAAAGACTCCCCTCCAAGATTGCTAGAACAGCTAGTGGACAGTGTGGTAGGATACAAAATCAACGCCCAGAAATCAGTGGCATTCCTATATACTAAAAATTCGACTGAAGAAAGAGAAATGAAGGAGTCAATCCCATTTACATTTGCACCCAAAAGCATAAGATATACCTAACCAACGAGTTAAAGGATCTATACCCTAAAAACCACAGAACACTTCTGAAAGACATTGAGGAAGACACAGAGATGGAAAAATATTCCATGCTCATGTCTTGGAAGAATTAATATTGTGAAAATGTCTATGCTACCAAAGGCAATTTACACATTCATTGCACTCCATATCAAAATACCATGGAATTTCTTCAGAGAGTTGGAACAAATCATCTTAAGATTTGTGTGGAATCAGAAAAGACCCCGAATAGCCAGGGAAATATTGAAAAAGAAAAGCAGACTCAGGGGCATCACAATGCCAGACTTCAGGTTGTATTACAAAGCTATGGTCATCAAGACAGTGTGGTACTGGCCAAAAAACAGACACCTAGATCAATGGAACTGAATAGAGAACCCAGAAATGGGCCCTCAACTCTATGGTCAAATAATATTCGACAAAGAAGGGAAGACTATCCACTGGAAAACGGACAGTCTCTTCAATAAATTGTGTTCATAAAATTGGACAGCCACATGCAAAAGAATGAAACTAGACCATTCTCTTACACCATACACAAAGATAAACTCAAAGTGGATGGAAGATCTAAATGTGAGACAACAATCCATCAAAATCGTAGAGGAGAACACAGGCAACACCCTTTTTGAACTTGGCCACAGCAACTTCTTGCAAGATACATCTATGAAGGAAAGGGAAACAAAAGCAAAAATGAATTATTGGGACTTCATCAAGATAAGAAGCTTCTGCACAGCAAAAGAAACAGTCAACAAAACTAAAAGACAACCTACAGAATGGGAGAAGATATTTGCAAATGACCTATCAGATAACGGGCTAGTATCCAAGATCTATAAAGAACTTATGAAACTCAACAGTAAAGATACAAACAATCCAATCATGAACTGGGCAAAGACATGAATATTAACTTCACCAAAGAAGACATACACATGGCCAACCAGCACATGAGAAAATGATCCACATCACTTGCCATCAGGGAAATAGAAATCAAAACCACAATGAGATACCACCTCACACCAGTGAGAATGGGGGAAATTAACAAGACAGGAAACAACAAATGTTGGAGAGGATATGGAGAAATGGGAATCCTCTTGCACTGTTGGTGGGAATGTGAACTGGTGCAGCCACTCTGGAAAACTATGTGGAGGTTCCTCAGAGTTAAAAATAGACCTGCCCTATGACTCAGCAATTGCACTGCTGGGGATTTACCCCAAAGATACAGATGTAGTGAAATGGCAGGACACCGGCACCCCAATGTTTATAGCAGCAATGTTCACAATAGCCAAACTGTGGAAGGAGCCTCGGTGTCCGTTGAAAGATAAATGGATAAAGAAGACGTGGCATATTTATACAATGGAATATTACTCAGCCATTAGAAATGACAAATACCCACCATTTGCTTCATCATGGATGGAACTCTAGAGTATTATGCTGAGTGAAGTAAGTCATTTGGAGAAGGACAAAGATTATATGGTCTCATTCATTTGGGGAACATAAAATTAGTAAAAGGGAATAAAGGGGAATGGAGAGCAAACGAGTGGGAAATATCAGTGAGCGTGACAGAACATGAGAGACACCTAACTCTGAGAATCGAAGAAGGGATGGTGGAAAGGGAGGTGGGCAGCGGGTGGGGTGACAGGGTGGTGGGCAGTGAGGGGCGCCCTTGTCCGCTTGAGCACTGGGTGTTATGGTGTATGTTGGCAAATTGAACTCCAATTTAAAAATATAATAAATCAATCAATCAATCAAACAGAATACCAGAAACCTTGTAGTAATCAATACAGTATTGTACTGAAAAAAATAGACTCATATATCAATGGAACAGTATAGAAATCTCAGAAATAAGCCCACAACCATATGGTTAATTAATTTTTTACAAAGGCAGAAAGAAAATGCCATGGTATAAAAGAGAGCTTCTTCAGCAAATGGTTTTGAAAGAATTGGATAGCTGCATGTAAAAGAATATAACTGGACCACTGATTTACACCATAAATAAAGATAATTCAAAACTAATGAAGGACCTAAATGTGAGACCGGAAATTATAAAAATTCTTAATAAGTGCACAGGCAGTACTTTCTCCAACAGTGAACTAGCATCATTCTTCAGAGGCAAGGAAAATAAAAGCAAAAATAAACTATTGGGGCTACCTTAAAATAAAAATCTTCTGTGCAGGAAAGGAAACAATCAACAAAAGTAAGAGGCAACTTTTGGAATGGAAGAAGATATTTGCAAATGATGTAACTGATTAAAGGTTAGTATCTAAAATATAATATAAAGTAATTTAAAACTCAACCTTCCAAAACAAATAATCCAATTAAAAATGGTCAGAAGACATGAATAGACATTTCTAGAAGAAAACATCCAGATTGCTAAGAAACACATGAAATGATATTCAACATCACTCATTATAAGGAAAACGCAAATCAAAACTACAATGAGATTTCACTTCACACCTGTCAGAATGACTGAATCAACAACACAAGAAATAACGGGCTTTGGCAAGGATGTGGAGAAAAAGGAACACTATCACCGTAGTGTTAGGAATGTAAAGTGGTGCCGCCATTGTGGAAAATAGTATGGAGGTTCCTCAAACAATTAAAAATACAACTATCCTATGATCCAGCAATCACACTACTACGTATTTATGTAAAGAGTACAAAAACAGTAATTCCAAGGGATACATACACCACTATTTTTGTAGCATCATTATTTACAATAGCCAAGATATAAAAGCATCCCAAGTGTCCACTGTTTGATGAATGGATAAAGAAGAAGGCATAGGGAATTGGAGTAGTTGGACCTATGCCAGAAGACTCAGCAAGCAACATCCATGGAAAATGTGCCATTCAGAAGACCAGTCGAGGGAGAGAGGACGACAAATCAAAAGGAAATCCGGGGACGGCTGTGTCCCTCTGCGGTTGAGCGTGTGGGTTCGGCTCAAGCATGACCCGGACTCCCAGGACTGAGTCGGTCCTTTGGCTCCTGGCATAGAACATGACTCTCCCTAGCCTGTGTCTATGCCCCTAGCTCTCACTATCTGTCATGTGTATATACAGAAAATTAATTAATTAATTCATTAATTCCATCCAAATCAATGAAACAATCAATAAAAATAAAAGGCCACCCAGAAATGAGCCCCATGTTTCGCAACGCTTCGGGCTCACACCCGGAGATCGAGCCTCATGCTAAATTTTTCTCTCAGTTGAGCATTCCAGGATGGACTCGACAGTTCCTCTTCCTATAATCCCATGAGCTCCTGAACCCTAACGCACACCCTGATTAGAGCTACAAAATAATCCACAAACTAATATTGGTCTGAAAGCCTGTGAGTTCGGTACGTGGAATGAAGGAAGATGTGTTCAACGGCTCCATAGTTGGACATTGTGCCTTTTGGAAAACCAGACATTAGAGAGAGCATGAGACAGTGAATGGACCCCGGGCCCTGAGCCCTAAGTTTCACGGCTCCCGCACAGAATCCCGAAGCCCCATTTGGGCTGAGACCTGGTCCAGTCAACTATGCTGGCTAAAGTCCCCAAGGATTTTCAGCCGCCGGACCTACCTGAGAAAATTCCTCCCGCAACATTGATGGAAATAGGGATATTTGGGAGACCAGCTCCTCAGAGTGAGGACGCCAACTGGAAATGACACCCAGAACCGAGCCCCAGGTTCACCATCCCATTGCACACAAACCTTTACAATGAGCCTCAGCCTAATGGCTGCCCTCAACTCAGGATCCTACCATGGACCCCACACAGCCTCCATCCAGACTCCAAGAGGTACTGCCCCCAAATGCTACCCTTAAATGAATTTCAGAAGTGACGCTGCCCACAACCAGGGTCCCGAATCCCAAGGGATGTAGGATGCCAGAGCGTCAGAGTGGGGTCAAATGGAAATGCAGATGAGAAATGTGCCATTCGGAACCATGGCCCATAGAGCATGGCCGATAGAGGGAAAGACAGCCACACCTGACCTTCCCGTGCAATGACCTGCTAGAAACTAGCCCTGTGACTGAGCCCCAGTATCACGGTCATCCTCCGTTCAGCATTCCAGAGGGTCTACACTTTGCCTCAATCAGGGTGCCCCCGAACTCCAGATCAAGCTCTTTAAGGCACAATCGTGCTGGAATGACAGAGACCAATAATCTCACTGAAGACCCTATGGAATTTCCTTCACCTAACTGACGGTTATATATGTGATAATAATATTATATACATATAATATGTATATTATATATATATATAATCATATGCAATGGAGTATTATTCAGCTATAAAAATAATGAAATCTTGCCATTTTCTTTTTTTTTTTTAAATCTTGCCATTTTCAATGACAAGGATGGAGTTAGAAAGTATTCTGCTAAGTGAAATAAGTCAATCAGAAAAAGACAAATACTATATGAGAAACAAACTCTTTTTTAAAAAAGATTTTATTTATTCATGAGAGGCACAGAGAGAAAGAGAGAAAGAGAGACAGAGAGACAGAGACACAGGCAGAGGGAGACGCAGGCTTCATGCAGGGAACCCAATGCGGGACTCAATCCTGGAACCCCAGGATCATAACCCGGGCTGAAGGCAGGTGCTAAAACCGCTGAGCCTCCCAGGTATCCCAGAAGCAGACTCTTCTTTTTTTATTTTTTATTTTTTGACTCTACTTAATTATACAGAACAAACTGATGGTTACCAGAGGAGACTAGAGGTGGGTGGATAGGTTAAGTTGGTGATGGGGATTAAAGAGTGCAGTTGTCTTGATGAGCACAGTGTGATGTATGGAAGTGTTGAATTACTATATTTTATACCTGAATGTAATATAACACTCTATGTTTTTTTAATAACACTCTATGTTAACTAACTGGAATGAAAATAAAAACTTAAAAAGAGCAAGAAAAAAGGCTTTTGAATCGAAAAGGAGGAAGTAAAATTATCCCTGTTTGCCTATGACAGGATCTTGTTCTTAGAAAAGCCTAAATATGCCACAAAAATTTCTTAGAACTAATAAGAGAATTCAGTAACATTGCAGGATACAAAACACACAAAACGATTGCATTTTATACGGTAAAATGAACTATTTGAAAAGAAATATGGAAAACAATTCCATTTACAATAGCATGAAAAAAGAATACTTAAAACAAACTTAACCAAGAGAGTAAAAGAAAGCCACACTGAAAGCTATAAGATATTGATAAAAGTAATTGAAAAAGACACAAATAAATTTAAAGATATTCCATGTCCATGGGTCAGAAATTTTAAAACATCCTAAAATTTTTATGGAACCATAAAAGGCCCCCAAAAGCCAAAGCGATCTTGAGATAGAGCAAGGCTTAAACACTTCCATGTTTACTGCAGCATTATTTTCAATAGCCAAGATACAAAACAAACCAGGTATCCATTAGTGGGTGAATGGATAAAGATGATATGATATATATATATATATATATATATATATATATATATCTGTGATATATATGTATAACAGTGGCATGTTATATATATTCACATATAACATACATAAATGCATATATATGTAGATATATAACACATACATAGTGGCATGTTATTCTACTATTAGAAAGAATGAAACCTTCCTTTTTGTGACAACATGGATGGGGCTTTAGGGCATTTTATGGTTAAGTGAAATAAGTCAGGCAGAAAAAGACAAATACTGTATGTTGTCACCAATGTGCCGAATATTTTAAAAAGCTGAACTCATAGGGACAGTACATTGGTGGTTGCCAGGAGCCAAGTGTGGAGGTAATGAATAGATGTTGGCCAAGGGAACATACTCCCAGCTATAAAATGAATAAGTTCTGCGTATCCAATGATGACCATAATTAAGAATACTGTATTATATACCTTTGTCTTTGTTAAGAGAGTAGATCTTGAATGTTATCACTTCTCTTAAAATGGTAATTTTTTGGGACACCTGGGTGTCTCAGTGACTGAGTGTCTGCCTTGGGCTCAGGGCATGATTCCGGGGTCCCGGGATGGAGTCCCACATGGGGTTCCCTGCAGGGAGCCTGCCTCTCCTTCTGCCTATGTCTCTGCCTCTCTCTGTGACTCTCATGAATAAATAAATAAAATCTTTAAAAAACCCTAACTTTATAACTCAAGGAACTAGAAAAAGAAAACAAACTAATCTCAAAGTTAGCAGATGGAAGGAAATAATAAAGGAAGGAGTGGAAACAAACAACATACAGACTAGAGAAATAGTGGAAAAGATCAATGAAACTCAGAGTTGGACTTTTGAAAATATAACAAATCTGACAAATGTTTAGCTTCAGCTAAAAAAAAGACTCAAATAAACAAAATTATATATGAGGAAGAGTCATTAAAAAATACCACAGAAAGACATATAGTCATAAGAGACTACTATAAACAATTATGTCATCAATTTGAATAACATAAAGCAAATATAGAAATTCCTAGAAACATAAACCTAAAAAGATTAAATCATAAAGAAATGAAAAGTCTGAACAGATAAATGAGTGAGGAGATTGAAACAATTAATCCAACCCTCCTAACAACATAACGCCCAGGACCAGATGACTTCACTGATAAATTCTACCAAACATTTAAAGAATTAACCCAAAAATCCTCAAACTCTTCCAAAAAACTGAAGAGGAAGGAATACTTCCAAACTGTTTTTATAAGGCCAGCATTATCTAATACCAAAGTCAGGAATGGACACCACAAGAAACGTAGGCCAATATCCTTGAATGAACATAGATGCAATAGTCCTCAACAAAAGACTAACAAACAAAATTTACCAACAAATTAAAGGGATAACCCAACAAGAAACTGAGATTTATTCCTCAAATGCATGGATGGTCTAGCTGCAACATTAATAATTGTGATACCACATTGGCAGCATGAAGGATTAATAGTTTTTTCCCTCTTAATAGATGCAGAAAAAGCATTTTCCAAACTCCATTCATGATTTAAAACTGTCAACAAATTGATTATAGAAGAAATGTAGCTGAAAATTAATATTGTACAAGCCCACAGCTAACATTGTAGTAAATAGTGAAATGCTCAGAACTTTTTCTTTCGATCAAGACCAAGACAGGGGATCCCTGGGTGGCGCAGCGGTTTGGCGCCTGCCTTTGGCCCAGGGCACGATCCTGGAGACCCGGGATCGAATCCCACGTCAGGCTCCCGGTGCATGGAGCCTGCTTCTCCCTCTGCCTGTGTCTCTGCCTCTCTCTCTCTCTGTATGACTATCGTAAATTAAAAAAAAAAAAGACCAAGACAGAAGTGTCTGCTCTTGCAATTTCTACTGAACATAATGTTGAAATCCTATACAGAAATATTAGGCAAGGAGAAAAAAAAGACACCCATATCAGAAAGGAAGAGGTAGAATTATGTTTTCTGATAATATAATCTTATATATAGAAAACTCTAACAACTCTATCAAAAAACTGTCAGAACTAGGGTGAAGAGGTTAGGAAGATGACATAGTAGGAAGACTCTAAGCTTTCATCATTCCATGGATACTAGATAACACTCATATTAGTGTAAATAGCCCAGAAAATAATTCAAAGACTGGCAGACAAATTCCACATCTAAAGGTAGAGAAGCAGCCACATAAAGAAGATAGGGGGCAGCCCACATGGCGCAGTGGTTTAGCGCTGCCTTCAGCCCAGGGCCTGATCCTGGACACCCAGGATCAAATCCCACGTCAGGCTCCCTGCTTGGAACCTACTTCTCCCTCTGCCTGTGTCTCTGCCTCTGTGTGTGTGTGTGTGTGTGTGTGTGTCTCATGAATAAAGAAATACAAATCTTAAAAAAAAAAAGAAGGTAGAAAGGACAAAGACATGGTTTGGAGTTAAACAGACCTTAACAATCTGTGGTGGAGAGGGAGCCAGTAGTGCAAAGGGTGAAAACCAAACTTTCACACTGGGCAGCCTGCACAAGGACAATGAATTCCCATAATATTTGGCTTTGAAAGCTAGAGGGGCCAAATTTTGTGAGTTCATTCTTACAACCAGCCAGACTTAAAACCTAGAATATTGAAAATAAGTAGACTCAGCTCTGGGAGATCTTGGAGTGTTATAGAAAGCAAAGTCCTCACCCTTAAAGAGACAGCACAACAAACAGACTGTGCAGATACAGCATTGAACCAACAGTTTGAAAAATACAGGGGAAAGGTAGGAGAGAAAGTGATTTACTCATCTCAGAGCATGGTACAAAGAGTCAGGATCACAGGGAGACCCCTCTAGGATCAAAGGAGCTGGCCAGTGCCATTTCCTTCTGCTCCTCCCCAGAATAAACACAGGGTCAGCTGCAGGGACCAATCTAGTGCCCACAACTACTATCTAAGTTTCTTACACCATGCTCCATCCTCCATGCTTAGGCAGATCTGCCCTTCCCATTCTTGCTTGCTTTAGTCCCAGCACTGTGGGCCTCCTCCCCCAGAAGACAGGTGCAAACACTACCAACACCTCATCTCCTGACTCACATGATTTGCTAGATCTCAGTTCCAGGGGCAGTGGTGGAGGCAGATCTCATTTTGCAAACATACCAACGCAGGGATCCTTGGGTGGCTCAGCGGTTTAGCACCTGCCTTTGGCCCAGGGCATGATCCTGGAGTCCTGGGATCGAGTTCCACATTAGGCTCCCTACATGGAGCCTGCTTCTCCCTCTGCCTGTGTCTCTCCCTCTCTCTGTGTGTCTCTCATGAATAAGTAAATTAAAAAAACATATCAATGCACACCTTGTAAAAGCATGACCAACCTGCCTCTGGACCAATAACAGGCAAAGCGAGCCTTTGCAGACAAGTGGAGTGAAGGAAAAAGAGGCCAGGACTCAATAAGACGGCACACACAACACCTATAGGAGACACTCCCTAACGAACCATGCCCTGGAGATAGGGGACATTGCACTGCAGGGCACTACAGGGCTACTTCTTCGCAAGGCCATTATGTCAAGAGCAAGAGATGTAGATGAATTTCCCAACAAAGAAATGCATTCAGAGTAAGACAAAATGAGGAGATAAATATGTCCCAAATAAAAGACCAGGGCCCAACCACAGCAAGAGACCTAAGAAAAACATATGTAAGTAACATGCCTGATAGAGAATTTAATGATCATAAACATACTCATTGGACTTGACAAGAGTGAAGGCCCCATGGGGCACCTCAGTGGCTCAGTCAGTTAAGTGTCTGTCTTTGGCTCAAATCATGATCCCACTCCTGGGATCAAGGCCCCATCAGGCTCCCTATTCAGTGAGGAGCCTGATTCTCCCTCTCTCTTTGCTTGTGCCCTCTCTCTCAAATAAATACATAAAATCTTTTTTTAAAAAGAGTGGAGGAGGAGGGGCAAGATGGCGGAAGAGTAGGGTCCCCAAGTCAACTGTCCCCACCAAATTACCTAGATAACTTTCAAATCATCCTGAAAACCTACGAATTCGGCTTGAGATTTAAAGAGAGAACAGATGGAATGCTACAGTGAGAAGAGTTCACGCTTCTATCAAGGTAGGAAGATGGGGAAAAAAAGAAATAAAGAAACAAAAGGCATCCAAGGGGGAGGGGCCCCACGAGGAGCCAGGCTAAGGCCTCGAGGCAAGTGCCCCCAGGACAGGAAAGCCCTATCCCGGAGAAGCAGGAGCTTCACCAATATTTCCCGATGGAAAGGCACTCGCAGGAAGTTGGAGCAGGATCCCAGGAGGGGAGGGGATGCCCACAGGCTCCCTGGGACAGGAACAGAGGACCTGCGCCTGGGGGGGGGGGGGCGGAGAGTGCGCCACGCCCGGCGGCCGAGCTTCCTAAAGGGCTACAGCCCAAGAGCGGCTGGACCTGGGAGCAGCTCCAAGGCGGCTTGGACAGAGGGTTGGCGCGGAGGGAGCTGCGGGCCGGAGCACGATTCCAGCAGCGCAGGCCCGGGAGTACAGGGTTCCGGGATCACAGTCCAAGATCCGGAGCTCCCCCTGGGACAGGCAGAAGCCAGGAGGGCACAGGACAGCAAGGACGCTCCTGCCACAGGGTGGCCCTGAGCTGTGCGGATCAGCGGCCCCCACCCCCGGAGCATCCCGGCCCCTGCAGACTGAGAGCTCTGGTAGTTACAGCAGGAGCTGACTCCAGGGCTGGAGAGCTGGCCACGCCACTGTGGTTGTTCCTCCTGGGGCCTCACAGGATAAAAAACCCCCACTGAGCTTCACAGTGGCCTCACAGGATAAACAGGTTAAACAACTTTCACTGAGCCCTGCACCAAGCACCGGGCTGAGCAGCTCCCTCAAGTGCTGACACCTGAGAATTAGCACAGCAGGCCCCTCCCCCAGAAGACCAGCTAAACGGAAAGGGGAAAAACAAATTATTGACCAAGCTGCACTGAAAAGTTCCAGGGGAGGTCGAGGGATTTACAGTATATAGAATCAGAGGATACTCCCCCTTGTTTTTTGTTTTCTGTTTGCTTCCCCCCCCTTTTTCTTCTTCTTTTTCTTTTATTCTTTCTCTTTGCTCTTTTTCTCCTTTTCCCAATACAACTTGTTTTTGGCCACTCTGCACTGAGCAAAATGACTAGAAGGAAAACCTCACCTCAAAAGAAAGAAACAGTCCTCTCTCCCACGGAGTTACAAAATTTGGATTAAAATTCAGTGTCAGAAAGCCAATTCAGAAGCACAATTATAAAGCTACTGGTGGCTCTAAGAAAAAGCATAAAGGACTCAAGAGACTTCATGACTGCAGAATTTAGATCTAATCAGGCAGAAATTAAAAACCAATTAAATGAGATGCAATCCAAACTAGAGGTCCTAACAACGAGGGTTAATGAGGTAGAAGAAGGAGTGGGTGACATAGAAGACAAATTCATGGCAAAGAGGGAAACTGAGGAAAAAAGAGACAAACAATAAAAAGATCATGAGGATAGATTAAGGGAATTAAATGACAGCCTCAGAAAGAAAAATCTACGTTTAATTGGGGTACCCGGGGGCGCCGAAAGGGAAAGAGATCCAGAATATGTATTTGAACAAATCATAGCTGAAAACATTCCTAATCTGGGAATGGAAACAGGCATTCAGATCCAGGAAATAGAGAGATCGCCCCCTAAAATGAATAAAAACCGCTCAACACCTTGACATTTAATAGTGAAGCTTGCAGATTCCAAAGATAAAGAGAAGATCCTTAAAGCAGCAAGAGAAAAGAAATATTTAACTTTTATGGGGATAAATATTAGATTAACAGCAGACCTCTCCACAGAGACCTGGCAGGCCAGAAAGGGCTGGCAGGATATACTCAGGGTCCTAAATGAGAAGAACCTGCAGCCAAGAATACTTTATCCAGCAAGGCTCTCATTCAGAATAGAAGGAGAGATAAAGAGCTTCCAAGATAGGCAGAAACTGAAAGAATATATGTCCATGAAGCCAGATCTGCAAGGAATTTTAAGGGGGCCTCTGTAAAAGAAAGAGGAAGTCCAATGGAACAATCCACAAAAACAGGGACTGAATAGGTATCATGATGACACTAAATTCATATCTTTCAATAGTAACCCTGAACGTGAATGGGCTTAATGACTCCATCAAAAGGCGCAGGGTTTCAGACTGAATAAAAAAGCAGGAGCCATCTATTTGCTGTCTACAAGAGACTCATTTTAGACATAAGGACACCTAGAGCCTGAAAATAAAAGGTTGAAGAACCATGTACCATTCAAATGATCCTCAAAAGAAAGCAGGGGTAGCCATCCTTAGATAAAATAAAGATTATCACGAAGACTGTAGTGAGAGATGAAGAGAAACACTATATCATAATTAAAGGATCTATCCAACAAGAGGACTTAACAATCATCAATATATATACCCCGAATGTGGGAGCTGCCAAATATATGAATCAATTAACAACCAAAGTTAAGACATGCTTAGATAATAATACACTTATACTTGGTGACTTATATCTAGCACTTTCTATACTCGATAGGTCTTCTAAACACAACATCTCCAAAGAAACGAGAGCTTTAAATGATACACTGGGCCAGATGGATTTCACAGATATCTACAGAACTTTACATCCAAACGCAACTGAATACACATTCTTCTCAAGTGCACATGGAACTTTCTCCAGAATAGACCACATACTGGTCACAAATCAAGTCTTAACCAACACCAAAAGATTGGGATGGTGCCCTGTGTATTTTCAGACCATAATGCTTTGAAACTAGAACTAAATCATAAGAAGTTTGGAAGGATTTCAAATACATGGAGGCTAAGGACCATCCTGCTAAAAGATGAAAGGGTCAACCAAGAAATTAGAGAAGAATTACAAAGATTCATGGAAACTAATGAGAATGAAGATACAACTATTCAAAATCTGTGGGATACTGCAAAAGCAGTCCTGAGGGGGAAATACATCGCAATACAAACATCCATCCCAAAACTGGAAAGAACTCAAATACAAAAACTAAACTTGCACCTAAAGGAGCTAGAGAAAAAACAGCAAATAAAAGCTACACCCAGTAGAAGAAGAGAGTTAATAAAGATTTGAGCAGAACTCAAGGAAATAGAGACCAGAAGAACTGTGGAACAGGTCAACAAAACCAGGAGTTGGTTCTTTGAAAGAATTAATAAGATAGATAAACCATTAGCCAGCCTTATTAAAAGGAAGAGAGAAAAAAGTCAAATTAATAAAATCATGAATGAGAAAGGAGAGATCACTACACCAAGGAAAATACAAACGATTTTAAAAACATATTATGAACAGCTATACGCCAATAAATTAGGCAATCTAGAAGAAATGGATGCATTTCTGGAAAAACCCCAAACTATCAAAACTGGAACAGGAAGAAATAGAAAACCTGAACAGGCCAATAACCAGGGAGGAAATTGAAGAAGTCATCAAAAACCTCCCAAGACACAAAAGCCCAGGGCCAGATGGCTTCCCAGGGAAATTCTATCAAACGTTTAAAGAAGAAACCATACCTATTCTACTAAAGCTGTTTGGAAAGATAGAAAGAGATGGAATACTTCCAAACTTGTTCTATGAGGCCAGCATCACGTTAATTCCAAAACCAGACAAAGACCCCACCAAAAAGGAGAATTATAGACCAATATGCCTGATGAACATGGATTAAAAAATTCTCAACAAGATACTAGCCAATAGGATGCAACAATGCATTAAGAAGATTATTCACCATGACCAAGTGGGATTTATCCCCAAATGCAAGGCTGGTTCAACATTCGTAAAACAATCAATGTGATTGATCATATCAGCAAGAGAAAAAACAGGAACCATATGATCCTCTCAAGAGATGCAGAGAAAGCATTTAACAAAATACAGCATCCATTCCTGATCAAAACTCTTCAGAGTGTAGGGATAGAGGGAAAATTCCTCAACATCTTAAAAGCCATCTACAAAAAGCCCACAGCACATATCATTCTCAATGGGGAAACACTGGGAGCCTTTCCCCTAAGATCAGGAACATGACAGGGATGTCCACTCTCACCACTGCTCTTCATCATAGTACTAGAAATCCTAGCCTCAGCAAGCAGCCAACAAAAAGAAATAAAAGGCATTCAAATTGGCAAAGAAGGAGTCAAACTCTCCCTCTTCACAGATGACAGGATACTCTACATAGAAAACCCAAAAGACTCCACCCCAAGATTGCTAAAACTCATACAGCAATTTGGCACCATGGCAGGATACAAAAATCAATGCCCAGAAATCTGTGGCATTTCTATACACTAACAATGAGACTGAAGAAAGAGAACTTAAGGAGTCAATCCCATTACAATTGCACCAAAAAGCGTAAGATACCTAGGAATAAACCTAACCAAGGAGTTCTATACCCTAAAAACTACAGAACACTTCTGAAAGAAATTGAGGAAGACACAAAGAAATGGAACAATATTCTATGATCATGGATTGGAAGAATTAATATTGTGAAAATTTCAATGTTACCCAGGGCAATTTACACGTTTAATGCAATCCTTATCAAAATATCATGGACTTTCTTCAAAGAGTTGGAACAAATTATCTTAAGATTTGTCTGGAATCAGAAAAGACCCCGAATAGCCAGGGGAATATTAGAAAAGAAAACCATAGCTAGAGGCATCACAATGCTAAGTTTCAGGTTGTACTACAAAGCTGTGGTCATCAAGACAGCATGGTACTGGCACAAAAACAGACACATAGATCAATGTAACAGAACAGAGAATCCAGAAGTGGACCCTCCACTTTATGGTCAACTAATATTCAACAAAGGAGGAAAGACTATCCACTGGAAAAGAAGTCTCTTCAATAAATGGTGCTGGGAAAATTGGACATCCAAATGCAGAAGAATGAAACTAGACCACTCTCTTGCACCATACACAGAGATAAACTCAAAATGAATGAAAGTTCTAAATGTGAGACAAGATTCCATCAAAATCCTAGAGGAGAACACAGGCAACACCATTTTTGAACTTGGCCACAGTAACTTCTTGCAGGATACATCCATGAGCGCAAGAGAAACAAAATCAAAAATGAACTATTGGGACTTCATCAAGATAAGAAGCTTCTGCACAGCAAAAGAAACAGTCAATAAACTAAAAGACAACCTACAGAATGGGAGAAGATATTTGCAAATGACGTATCAGATAAAGGGCTAGTGTCCAAGACCTATAAAGAACTTATCAAACTCAACAGCAAAGAAAGAATCCAATCATGAAATGGGCAAAAGACATGAACAGAAATCTCACAGAGGAAGACATAGATATGGCCAACAATCACATGAGAAAATGCTCCGCATCACTTGCCATCAGGGAAATACAAATCAAAACCACAATGAGATACCGCCTCACACCAGTGATAATGGGGAACATTAACAAGGCAGGAAACCACAAATTTTGGAGAGGATGTGGAGAAAGGGGAACCCTCTCGCACTGTTGGTGGGAATGTGAACTGGTGCAGCCACTCTCAAAAACTGTGTGGAGGTTCCTCACCGATTTAAAAAGAGATTTGCCCTAGACCCAGCAATTGCACTGCTGGGGATTTACCCTAAAGATACAGATGCAGTAAAACGCTGGGAAACGCCGGGACACCTGCTCCCCGATGTTTATAGCAGCAATGTCCACAATAGCCAAACTGTGGAAGGAGCCTCGGTGTCTATCGAAAGATGAATGGATAAAGAAGATGTGGTATATGTATACAATGGAATATTATTACTCAGCCATTAGAAATGACAAATACCCACCATTTGTTTCGACATGGATGGAACTGGAGGGTTTATGCTGAGTGAAATAAGTCAATAGGAGAAGGACAAACATTATATGGTCTCATTCATTTGGGAAATATAAAAATAGTGAAAGGGAATAAAGGGGAAAGGAGAAAAAATGAGTGGGAAATATCAGAAAGGGAGACAGAACATGAGAGCCTCCTAACTCTGCGAAACAAACTAGGGGTGGTAGAAAGGTAGGTGGGCAGGGGGTGGGGGTGACTGGGTGACGGGCACTGATGGGGGCAGTTGATGGGATGAGCACTGGGTGTTATTTTATATGTTCACAAATTGAACATCAATAAAAAATAAATTTATAAAAAATAGAAAGAATGGAGACCCTTAACAAAGACATAAAAAATGCACCAATTAGAGGTGAAGAACACAATAAATGAAATTAAAACTACACTGGATGGAGTAAATGGCAGGCCAGGTGAAGCAGAGGAGTGAATAAATGACCTGGAAGGCACAGCAATGGAAAGTAAACAAAGTGAACAAATGAGTGGAAAAAATTATACAAATTCAAAATCGTTCTAGAAAACTCAGTGACTCCGTGAAGCATAACATTCTTATACAGGGATATTAGAAATCAGAAGAATGGAGAGAAAAAGGGGAAGAAAAGATATTTCAAGAAATAATAGCTGAAAACTTCCTTAATCTGGGGACGGAAAAACATATCCAGATCCAGGAGGCATAGAGATCATCCCTAAAAATCAACACAAGGAGGACCATAATTAAAAAATAGGTAATTAAAATAGTAAAAAGTAGAGATAAAGAAAAAAATTTCAAAGCAGCAAAAGAAATGAAGACAGTTACATGTAAAACCTACAAGGCAATAAGCAGATTTTCATAGAAAGATTGCAGGCCAGAAGGGAGTGGCAAGATATATTTAAAGCACTGAAAGGAAAAAGTCTGCAGCCAAGAATACTCTATCTAGCACGGCTATCATTCAGAATAGAAGGAGAAAACAAAAACTAAAGGATTTCATGACAACTAAACTAGCCCTAGAAGAAATAAAGGAGACTCTGAGTAGAAAAGAAGACCATATGTGAGAGTATGAAAAGTAAAAAAAAAAAAAAGCCCTAAAATAAATATTTCTATAAAATTCAGTCAAGGAACTCTTAAAATAAAAGGATGTAAAATATGACACCATATATCTAAAGTATGGGGAAGAGAGAAGTAAAAAATGGATTTAAATTTAAGTGACCATCAAGGTAATAAAGACCAGTATATAGAAGATGGTATATACAAAGGTAACAGTAACCAGAAATAAAGAAAAATGGTAATAGATATGAAAACAATAAAGAGAAAGGAATCCAAACATATCACTAAAGAGAGCCAACAAACCATGAAAGAGAGCAAGAGAAGACAGGACTCAGAGAAAATTTATAAAAACAATCACAAAACAAGTATCAAAATGGTGATAAATACTATCTAAAAATAATTACTTTGAATGTAATTGGACTAAATACTCCAACCAAAAGACAGAGTGAGACACAGTGAATAATAAAAAAAGACCTATTTACTGCCTCCAGCTGATTCATTTCAGACGAAAAGACATAAATTGAAAGTGAGCGTGTAGAGAAATATTTATCTTGCAAATGGATGTAAAAAGAAAGTCAGAGTAGCAATACTTGGATAAAATAGACTTTAAAACAAAGACTGTAAGAAGACACAAAGAAAGACATGATAAAATAATAAACGTGACAATCCAAGGAAAGGATATAACCTTTGTAAATATTTATACAGCCAACATCAGAGAAACCAAATACATAAAACAGTAGATAACAATAAAAAGGAATAGATAGTAATACAATAACAATAAGAAATTTTAACATGCCACTAACATCAATGGACAGAGCATTCAAATAGAAAATCAACAAGGAAATAGTGGCTTTGAATGACGTACTGGACCAGATGGATTTAACAGACATAGTCAAAATATTCCACCCTAAAACAGCAGAACACACAATCTTTTCATGTGCATTTAGAACATTCTCCAGAAAAGATCACATATTAGACCCCAAAACCAGTCTCAACAAATTGTAAAAAATCAAAGTCATAACATGCAACTTTTCTGACAAAAATGTGATGAAACTAGAAGTCAAGGGCAAGAAAAAATCTGCAAAGACCACAAATACATTTAGGTTAAATAACATGCTACTAAATAATGAATGGGTCAACCAAGAAATCAAAGAAGAAATCAAAAAGTGCATGGCAACAAATGAAAATGAAAACACAATGGTCCACAATATTTGGGATTCATCAGAAGTGGTGCTATGAGGGAAGTTCATAGCAATCCAAGCCTACCTCAATAAGCATGAAAAATTTCAGATAAACAACCTAACCTTACACCTAAGGGAGCTAGAAAAAGAAGAACAAATAAAACTTAAACCAAAAGGAAGGAAATACTAATGATTAGGGCAGAAATAAATGATATAGAAATGAAAAATAGGTTAATGAAACCAGGATCTGGTTCTTTGAAAAAAAATCAACAAAATTGATAAACCTGTAACAAAACTAATAAAAAAAGAGAGAGGACCCACATAAATACAATTGTTAACAAAAGAGATAACAGGGATCCCTGGGTGGCGCAGCAGTTTAGCGCCTGCCTTTGGCCCAGGGCGCGATCCTGGAGACCCGGGATCGAATCCCATGTCGGGCTCCCGGTGCATGGAGCCTGCTTCTCCCTCTGCCTGTGTCTCTGCCTCTCTCTCTCTCTCTCACTGTGTGCCTATCGTAAATAAAAAAAAAGAGATAACAACCAACACCACAGAAATACAGACAATTGTAATAGAATATTGTGAAAATCTCTATGCCAACACATTGGACAACTTAGCAGAAATGGATAAATTCCTGGAAACATACAACCTGCCAAAACTACAGGAGGAAGAAATAGAAAATTGAACAGACCAATTACCAGCAATGAAATTGAATCAATAATGACAAAACTCCCAACAAATCAAAGTCCAGGACCAGGTGGCTTCACAGAAGAATTCTACCAAACATTTAAAGAAGATTTAATATTTATTCTTCTCAAAATTTTAGAAAAAATGGAAGGGGAAGAAAAACTTCTGAATTCATTCTATGGGGCAGTATAATCCTGTTACCAAATCCAGATACAGACACCACAAAAAAATAGTACTACAGGCCAATATCTCTCATGAATATAGATGCAAAAATTCTCAACAAAATATTGGCAAAATAATACAACAATACATGAAAAAATTATTCATCACAAACAAGTGGAATATACTCTGGGGTGCAAATATGGTTCACTATTCACATAACAATCAACTTGATAACATCACATCAATAACCAAAGGGAGAAAACCCATATGATCATTTCAATAGATTCAGCAAAAGTGTTTAATAAAGTACATCTTTTAATAATAACACTCAACAAAGTAGGTCTCGAGGAAACATATCTCAACATAATAAAAGCCTTATATGAAAACCCATAGCTGGGGTGCCTGGATGCTGTAATTGGTTAAGCTCTTGGTTTTGGCTCAGGTCATGATCTCAGGATCATACACTTAGGGTCATGAAATTAGGTCCCTTGTTGGGCTCCGTGCTCACCATGGAGTCTACCTAAGATTCTCCTTCTGCTCCTGCCCCCCATCAAAATAAATAAATAAATCTTCAGAAAAAAGAAAAATCCACAACCAACATCATACGCAATGGGAAAAATAGAGCTTTCCTCCTAAGGTCAGCAACAGAAATAAGATGTCCACTTTGACCACTTTTATTCAACATATTACTGGAAGGTCGAGACAAAGCAGTTAGACAACATAAAGAAATAAAAGGCATCCAAATTGGTAAGGAAGAAGTAAAACTGTAACTATTTGTGGAAGACATTATATATAGAAAACCTGAAAGACTCCACAAAATAATCTACTAGAACTGATAAATGAATCCAATAAAGTCACACAATACAAAATCAATGTACAGAAATCTGTTGCATTCCTGTACACTAATAATGAAGTAGCAGAAAATGAAATTAAGAGAATAATCCCATTTACAGCATCAAAAACAATAAGATACCTAGGAATAAACTAAACCAAAGAGGTGAAAAATCAAAACTCTGAAAACGAGAAAGAAATTCTGATGATGCAAAATAAAATGATGCAAAATAAAATTCCATGCCCATGGATTAGAAGAACAAATGTTAAAATGTCTATACTACCTAAAGCAACCTACATATTCAATGTATTCCCTGTCAAAATACCCACAGCATTTTTCACAGAACTAGAACAAACAATCCTTAAATATATATGGAACCATAAAAGATCTTGAATTGTCACAGCAATCTTCAAAAAGAAAAACAAAACTGGGTGTATCACAATTCCAGATTTGAATTTATATTACAAAGTAGTATTAATTCAAACAATGTGGTATTGACATAAAAATAGACACATAGATAAATGGAATAGAAGAGAAAACCTGGAAACGAACCCACAATTTTATGGTCAATTAATTGTGCATGTTATAACAAAGGAGGAAAGAATATACAATGGGAAAAACAGAGTTTTCAACAAATGGTGTTGGGAGAATTGGATGGCTACATACAAAAGAATAAAACTAGACCACTGGTTTACATCATACACAAAGATAAATTCAAAATGTTTTGAAGACCTAAATGTGAGAGTTGAAACCACAAAAATCCTCAAAGGGAGTACAGGCAGTAATCTCTAGAACATTGGCTATAGTATCATTTTTCTAGATATGTTTCCTGAGACAAGGGAAATAAGAGCAAAAATAAACTATTGGGAATGCATCAAAATAAAAAATTTCTGTGCAGCAAAGGAAGCAACAAAACTAAAAGGCAACTTATGGAATGGGGGAGATATTTGCAAATGATACCTCCAATTAATGGTTAGCATCCAAAATAAAGAACTGATACAACTCAACCCCTCCCCAAAATCATTCAGTTAAAAAATGTTAGAAGACACGAACAGACATTTCTCCAAAGAAGACATCCAGATAACCAAAAGACACATGAAGAGATGTTCAACATCGTTGATCATCAGCAAGTCAAAACTACAATGAGATATTGCCTCACATCTGTCAGAATGGCTAAAATCAACAATACAAAAACAAGTGTTGGCAAGGATGTGGAGAAAAGAGAACCCTCATGCCATTTTGCAGCCATTGTGGAAAACAGTATGGAGGTTCCTCAAAAAGTTAAAAATAGAACTACTGAGGGGGCAGGGCAACATGGCAGAGAAGTAGGATCCCCAAGTCACCTGTCTCCACCAACTTACCTAGATAACTTTCAAATCATCCTGAAAACCTACGAATTCGGCCTGAGATTTAAAGAGAGAACAGCTGGAACACTATAGAGAGAAGCGTTTGAGCTTCTAACAAGGTGGGAAGATGGAAAAAAAAGAATCAAGTTGGGGAGAGGCTCCCACAAGGAGCGGGGCTAAGAGCAAGTTGTGAGAGCCTCCAGGACAGGAAAGCCCAGCCCGGAATAGCAGAACTTTAAAATCCGCACCGGATTCTTCCCAGATGGAAAGGTGCTTAGCAGGGTATTCCAGCAGAACTGCAGGAGGGGCAATGGAGCCTCCAGTCTCCCAGAGTCTCTAACAGAGGAAGTGTGCTCTGGGAGAGAACCGGCAACAGACTGACTGTGCTCCCAGCTCGGTAAAGGGCTGGAGCGCACAACCGGTGGGGCCTTGGGAGAAGCTCAGGCTGTTCCTCCAGATGCAGGGGGCTGCGCCCTTCTGCCATTGGGAGGCGTGGCCCTGGGAGAGTGATTACAGCAGCACAGGCCGCGGATCCCAGGGTGCGGGGGAACACAGCCCAGGATCCTGAGTTCCCCCAGGACAGACAGAGTAGGGATGGCACGGGACAGCCAGGAAACTCCTGCAACTGGGCATTCCCAAGCTGTGAAGATTAGCACCCCCCGCCTCCGGGAGCATCCAGACCAGTGCAGACTGGGAGACTGCAGTAGTTACTGCGGGAGCTGATTCCAGAGCTGGAGAGCTGTCCGCGGCCAAGGTTGTTGTCCCTCCTGGTGTCACCCTGTGCCAGGAACAGTGTGGGGCCACCAGGGAACAGGGGTCACACAGGATAAACAGCTTCCACTGAGGCGAGCACCTGGAAGGGGGCAGGGTAGAGACCCCAGGTGCACACACCTGAGAATCAGCACATGAGGCCCCTCCCCCAGAAGACCAACTAGAAGGAAAGGGGAAGAACAAGTTCTTGACCAAGCAGCGCTGGGAAGCTCCAGGGGAAATCTAGGGATTTTTGCAGTATATAGAACCAGATGATATTTTGCATAGAACCAGATGATACCCCTCCCTGTTTTTTTTCTTATTTTTCTTCCTTTTTCCAGTACAACTCGTTTTTAGCCTCTCTGCACTGAGCAAAATGACTAAACAGAACTCACCACAAAAGAAGGAATAAGAAACAGTACTCTGCAACAGAGTTACAGAATTTGGATTACAATTCGATGTCAGAAAACCAATTCAGAAGCACAATTATAAAGCTACTAGTGGTTCTGAAAAAAAGCATAATGGATTCAAGAGACTTCATGACTGCAGAATTCAGATCTAATCAGGCCGAAATTGAAAATCAATTAAATGAGATGCAATCCAAACTGGAAGTCCTGACGACGAGGGTTAATGAGGTAGAAGAAGGAGTGGGTGTCATAGAGGACAAGATGATGGCAAGGAAGGAAGCTGAGAAAAAAAGAGAAAAACAAAACATCATGAGGAAAGGTTAAGAGAAATAAATGACAGCGTCAGAAGGAAAAAATTATACATTTAATTGGGGTTCCCGAGGGCGCCGAGAGGGACAGAGGACCAGAAAGCATATTTGAACAAATCATAGCTGAGAACTTCCCTAATTTGGGGAGGGAAACGGGCATTAAGATGCAGGAGATAGAGAGGTCCCCCCCTAAAATCAATAAAAACCACTCAACACCTTGACATTTAGTAGAGAAGCTTGCGAATTCCAAAGATAAAGATAAAATTCTTAAAGCAGCGATAGACAAAAGATTCTTAACTTATATGAGGAGAACTATTGGATTAACAGCAGACCTCTCCACAGACCTGGCAGGCCAGAAAGGGCTGGCAGGATATATTCAGGGTCCTAAATGAAAAGAACCTGCAGCCAAGAATACTCTATCCAGCAAGGCTCTCATTCAGAATAGAAGGAGAGATAAAGAGCTTCCAAGATAGGCAGAACTGAAAGAATATGTGACCACTAAACCAGCTCTGCAAGAAATATTAAGGGGGACCCTATAAAAGAAAGAGGAGGCCCAAGAAATAAGCCACAAAAACAGGGATTGGATGGGTATTACGATGACATTAAATTCATATCTTTCAATAGTCACTCTGAACGTGAATGGGCTAAATGATCCCATCAGAAGACTCAGGTTTTCAGACTGGATGAAAGAGAAAGACCCATCTATTTGCTGTCTACAAGAGACTCATTTTAGACATAAGGACACCTCCAGCCTGAAAATGAGAGATTGGAGAAGCATTTTCCATTCAAATGGTCAAAAGAAAGCAGGAGTAGCCATCCTATATCAGATAAATCAAAGTTTATCCTAAAGACTGTAGAAAGAGAGGAAGAGGGACAATCTATCATACTTAAGTTGTATATCCAACAAGAAAACCTAACAATCATGAATATTTATTTCCCTAATATGGGAGCTGCCAAGTATATCAATCAATTAATTACCAAAGTAAAGAGATACTTAGATAATAATACACTAATAGGAGGAGACTTAAACATGGCACTTTCTTCAAATGACATATCTTTTAGGCACATCTCCCAAGAAACCAGGGCTTTAAATTATACACTGAACCAGATGGATTTCACAGATAGATACAGAACTTTCTTTTTTTTTTTTTTGATACAGAACTTTCGATCCGAATGCAACTGAATACACATTCTTCTCAAGCACACATGAAACTTTCTCCAGAATAGACCACATACTGGGTCACAAATCAGGTCTCAACCTATACCAATAGATTGGGATTGTCCCCTGTATATTTTCAGACCACAGTGCTTTGAATCTAGAACTCAATCATAGGAAGAAATTTGGAAGTAATTCAAACACGTGGAGGTTAAAGAGCATGCTGCTAAAAGATGAAAGGGTCAACCAGGAAATTAGAGAAGAATTAAAAAGATTCATAGAAACTAATGAGAATGAAGACACAACCCTTCAAAATTGTTGGGATACAGCAAAAGCAGTCCTAAGATTAGGAAAATACATCGCAATACAAGCGTCCCTCAAAAAATTGAAAAAAACCTCAAATACACAGGCTAACCTGACACCTAAAGGAACTGGAGAAAGAACAGAAAATATAACCTACACCAAGCAGAAGAAAGATAATAAAGATTTGAGCAGAACTCAATGAAATAGAAACCAGAAGAATGGTAGAACAGATCAACAAAACCAGGAGTTGGTTCTGTGAAAGAATTAATAAGATAGATAAATCATTAGCCAACCTTATTAAAAAGAAGAGAGAGAAGACTCAAATTAATAAAATCATGAACGAGAAAGGAGAGATCACTACCAACACCAAGGAAATACAAACGATTTTAAAAACATATTATGAACAGCTCTACGCCAATAAATTAGGCAATCTAGAAAAAATGGACGCATTCCTGGAAAGCCACAAACTACCAAAACTGGAACAGGAAGAAATAGAAAACCTGAACAGGCCAATAACCAGGGAGGAAATTGAAGCAGTCATCAAAGACCTCCCAAGACACAAGAGTCCAGGGCCAGATGGCTTCCCAGGGGAATTCTATCAAACGTTTAAAGAAGAAATCATACCTATTCTACTAAAGCTGTTTGGAAAGATAGAAAGAGATGGAGTACTTCCAAATTCATTCTATGAGGCCAGCATCACCTTAATTCCAAAACCAGACAAAGACCCCACCAAAAAGGAGAATTACAGATCAATATCCCTGATGAACATGGATGCAAAAGTTCTCAACAAGATACTAGCCAATAGGATCCAACAACACATTAAGAAAATTATTCACCACGACCAAGTAGGATTTATCCCCGGGACACAAGGCTGGTTCAACACTTGTAAAACAACGGACTTGATAGATCATATCAGCAAGAGAAAAAAAACAAGAACCACATGATTCTCTCAAGAGATGAAGAGAAAGCATTTGACAAAATACAGCATCCATTCCTGATCAAAACTCTTCAGAGTGCAGAGATAGACAGAACATTCCTCAGCATCTTAAAAGCCATCTATGATAAACCCACAGCAAAAATCATTCTTATTGGTGAAAAACTGAGAGCCTTTCCCCTAAGACCAGGAACACGACAGGGATGTCCACTCTCACCACTGCTATTCAACATAGGACTATTAATCCTAGCCTCAGCAATCAGGCAACAAAAAGAAATAAAAGGCATTCAAATTGGCAAAGAATAAGTCAAACTCCCTCTTTGCAAGATGACATGATACTGTACATAGAAAACCCAAAGGACTCCACCCCAAGATTGCTAGAACTCATATAGCAATTTGGCAGTGGGGCAGGATACAAAATCAATGCCCAGAAATCAGTGGCATTCCTATACACTAACAATGAGACTGAAGAAAGAGAAATTAAACAGCCAATCCTATTACAATTACACCGAAACGCATAAGATACCTAGGAATAAACCTAACCAAAGAGGTAAAGGATCTATACCCTAAAAACTACAGAACACTTCTGAAAGACATTGAGGAAGACACAAGGAGATGGAAAAATATTCTATGCTCATGGATGGAAGAATTAATATTGTGAAAATATCTATGGTACCCAAAGCAATTTGCGCGTTCATTGCAATCCCCATCAAAATACCATGGACTTTTTCAGAGAGTTGGAACAAATCATCTTAATATTTGTGTGGAATCAGAAAAGACCCTGAATAGCCAGGGGAATATTGAAAAGAAATCTAGAGCTGGGGCATCACAATGCCGGATTTCAGGTTGTACTACAAAGCTGTGGTCATCAAGACAGCGTGGTACAGGCACAAAAATGGACACCTAGATCAGTGGAACAGAATCAAGAACCCAGAAATGGGCCCTCAACTCTTTGGTCAACTAATATTCGACAAAGCAGGAAAGACTATCCACTGGAAAAAGGATAGTGTCCTCGATAAAGAGAAACAAAAGTAAAAATGAATTATTGGGACTTCATCAAGAGAAAAAGTTTCTGCACAGCAAAAGAAACAGTCCACAAAACTAAAAGACAACCTACAGAATGGGAGAAGATATTTGCAAATGACCTATCAGGTGAAGGACTAGTATCCAAGATCTATAAAGAACTTATGAAACTCAACAGCAAAGAAACAAACAATCCAATTATGAAATGGACAAAAGACACGAACAGAAATTTCACAGAACAGAAGACATACACATGGCCAACAAGCACATGAGAAAATGCTCTGCATCACTTGCAATCAGGGAAATACAAATCAAAACCACAGTGTGAGAAAAAAAAACAAAACAAAACCACAGTGTGATACCACCTCACACCAGTGAGAATGGCGAGAATTAACAAGACAGGAAACAACAAATGTTGGAGAGGATATGGAGAAAGGGCAACCCTCTTGTACTGTTGGTGGGAATGCATAGTGGTACAGCCACTCTGGTAAACAGTATAGAGTTTTGTCAAAGAGTTAAAAATAGAGCTACTCTATGACCCAGCAATTGCACTACTGGGTATTTACCCCGCAGATACAAATGTAGTGTAATGCTGGGATACCTGCACCCCAATGTTCCTAGCAGCAATGTCCACAATAGCCAAACTGTGGAAGGAGCCTCGATGTCCTTTGACAGATGTATGGATAAAGAAGATATGGTATATATATATATACAATGGAATATTACTCAGCCATTAGAAACGACGAATACCCACCATTTGCTTCAACGTGGATGGAACTGGAAGGGTATTATGCTGAGTGAAGTAAGTCAATCGGAGAAGGACAATCATATGATTTCACGCATACAGAGAATATAAGAAATAGTGAAAGGAATTATAAGGGAAAGGAGGGGAACTGAGTGGGAAAAATTAGAGAGGGAGATAAACCATGAGAGACTCCTAACTCTGGGAAACAAAGGGTTGCAGAAGGGGAGTTGGGCAGGGGAATGGGTTACTGGTCGATAGGAACTTAGTGAGGCACTTGACAGCATTAGCGCTCACTATCATACTGTCTGTTGGCAAATAGAACTCCAATAAAAAATATGCAGAAAAAGAGAAACTTTCTTAGTAAATGCAAAGTGGAAATTATGACCCTTGATTTTATCCTCTTTCAAAATGATTATATGTATTAAAATATATAACTTTTAAATTTAAAATAAAAGTAAACAGAAATCATGAAATCGATGAATGTGTTTTTTATATATAGTGTTTTTTAAATTTTTATTTAAAAATTTTTAAATTATTATTATATATAGTGTTATTTTAAATTATTTATTATTTATTTTATTTATTTATTCATGAGAGATACACAGAGAAGCAGAGACATAGGCACAGGGAGAAGCTGGCTCCACACAGGTAACCTGATATGGGACTTCATCCCGGGATCCCGGGATCACACCCTGAGCCAAAGGCAGACACTCAACCACTGAGCCACCAAGGCATCCCTATATATAGTCTTTTAAATTAACTATGTTCATCTAAATAAAATGATTTATTCTAAACATTTGCCAAAGTAAAGCCACTGAGGTTATACAATATTTTCAGGAAAGAAAAAAAAATTGTCCTTTCCTTTTATTAGGCAAGCATAACATAAATACCAAAATCAGAAAGGTATGTAAAAGAACATATCTGACCAACATCTCTCTGAATCATCAATAATCAACATAATGCAATGCTTTGCTAAGAGAGTATATGATATATATTATGGAATATATATCAGGTATAAGGTTTTATTCCCCAGAAATGTGAATATAATTTAATATTTGAAAATCAATTAATATAATTTGCCACATTAATGTTGTGAAAGAGAAAGATCATATGCCTCTCTTAAAAGATGTAGAAAAGTGATTGAGTGAATTAAACCAGTTTATGATAACAATATCACTAAATGAGGAATAGAAATGAATAATTTTTCTGTGAAAAACAATTTGTAAAAAAACGCTGCAGCTAACTTCATAGTTAATGACTGAATATTCAACCTCATTCTGCTAATGTTAGGATTTGAGAAAATACCATAGTATTCCTGCTTTTAATCAATTCTCTTCTTTTTTCCCTCAGTTTTTAATTTTTTATTTCTTTTTTATTTCAAGCTTTAATTGACATTCTAGTTAGTTAACATATAGTGTAATATTGGTTTCAGGAGTAAAATTTAATGATTCATCAATTACATATAACATCCGGCACCCATTTATCACCTCCCATCCACCTTCCTCCATCAACCCCCATGTTCACTATACTTAAGAGTCTCTTACAGTTTGCCTCCCCCTCTCTTTTTCTCTCTCATCCCCTATGCTCATCTGTTTTGTTTCTTAAATTCCACATGAGTGAAATCTTATGGCATTTGTCTTTCTCTGACTGACTTATTTCACTTAGCATAATACTCTTTAGTTCAATCCACATCACTGCAAATGACAATATTCATTCTTTTTGATAGTTGAGTAATATACACCACATATTTATCCGTTCATCAGTCTATGGACATTTGGGCTCTTTCCATAATTTGGCTATTGCTAATAATGCTGCTATAAACATCAGAGTGCATATACCACTTCAAATCAGTATTTTTGTACCCTTTGGGTAAACACCTAGTAGTGGAATTGCTGGGTCGTAGGGTTATTCTATTTTTAACTTTTTGAGGAACCTCCATACTGTTTTCCAGAGTGACTGCACCAGTTTGCATTCCCACCATCAGTGTAAGTGGGTTCCCTTTCTCCACATCCTCACCAACTTATTTTGATTCCTGTGTTGTTAATTTTAGCTATTCTGACAAGTGTGAGGTGGTATCTCATTGTGGTTTTGATTTGTGTTTCCCTGATGTCAAGTGATGCTGAGTATCTTTTCACATGTCTTTTGGCCATCTGGATGTCTTCTTTGGAGAAATATCTATTCCTGGCTCCTTTTCATTTCTTAACTATATTGTTTGTTTTTTTTTGGGTTGTGAGTTTAATTAGTTCTTTTTATTTACTTATTTTTATTTTTTCCAGCATAATATGATTTTATTTTTTTAATAAATTTATTTTTTATTGGTGTCCAATTTGTCAACATACAGAATAACACCCAGTGCTCATCCCGTCAAGTGCCCACCTCAGTGCCCGCCACCCATTTTCTTTTTAGATTTTGGATGCTAGCCCTCTATG
This sequence comes from Nyctereutes procyonoides, assembly GCF_905146905.1. Lineage (NCBI taxonomy): Eukaryota > Metazoa > Chordata > Mammalia > Carnivora > Canidae > Nyctereutes > Nyctereutes procyonoides. Next base: position 55,988,049 of record NW_026575125.1, on the reverse strand, counting down.
TGATATGTCATTCGCAAATATATTCTCCGATTTTATAGACTGCCTTTTAGTTTTGTTGATTGTTTCCTTTGCTGTGCAGAAAATTTTATTTTGATGAAGTCCCAATAGTTCATTTTTGCTTTTGCTTCCCTTTCCTCAGGAGATGTGTATGGTAAGAAGTTGCTAACAGCCCATGTCAAAGAGGTTGCTGCCTTCATTCTCCTCTAGAATTTTGATTGTTTCCTGTCTCACTTTTAGGCCTTTCTTTCACTTTGAATTTATTTTTGTGTACAGTGTATGAAAGTAGTCTATTTTCACTCTTCTGCATTTGCTGTCCAGTTTTCTTAACACCATTTGTTGAAGAGATTTTTTTCCATTTGATTTTTTCCCTGATTTGTCAAAGATTAGTTGACCATATAGTTGAGGGCCCATTTCTGGGTTCTCTTCTGTGTTACATCAATACATATGTCTAGTTTTCTTTGCCAGTACCATACAATCTTGATGATTACAGCCTTGTAATACATACAGCTTGAAGTCTTGAATTGTGATGCCTCCAGTTTTGTTTTTCTTTTTCAAGATTGCTTTGGCTACTTGGGGTCTTTTCTGGTTCCATACAAATTTTAAGATTGTTTGTTCTAACTCTGTGAAAAATTTGGTGGTATTTTGATAAGGATTGCTTTAAATATGTAGATTTCTTTGGGTGATATAGACATTTTTTTTATAAGAAATTACTTTTTTTTAAATTTTTATTTATTTATGATAGTCACAGAGAGAGAGAGAGAGAGGGGCAGAGACATAGGCAGAGGGAGAAGCAGGCTCCATGCACCGGGAGCCCGACGTGGGATTCGATCCGGGTCTCCAGGATCGCGCCCTGGGCCAAAGGCAGGCGCCAAACCGCTGCGCCACCCAGGGATCCCTGATATAGACATTTTAACAATGTTTGTTCTTCTAGTCCATAAGCATGTAATGTTTTTCTATTTCACTGTGTTCTCTTCAATTTCTTTCATACGTGCTTTATGATGTTCAGAATATGTATCTTTTGTTTCTTTGCTTAGGTTTATTCCTTGGTATCTAACGGTTTTGGTGCAATTGTAAATGGGATCAATTCCTTTATTTCTCTTACTGCTACTTCATTATTGGTGTATAGAAATGCAACAGACTTCTGTACATTGATTTTACATCCTGTGAGTTTGCTGAATTTGGGTATAAGTTCTAGCTTTTTTTTTTTGGTGAAGTCTTTCAGGTTTTCTACGTAAAATATCATGTCCGTGAACAGTGAAATTTTGACTTCCTCTTGGGTGATTTGGGTGCCTTTAATTTCTTTTTGTTCTGTCATTGCTGAGACTAGGAATTCTGGTACTATGTTGAGTAACAGTGGAGGTAGCAGACATCCATGCCATGTTCCTGACCTTAGGGGAAAAGCTGTCAGGTTTTCCCCATTGAGAATAATATAAGCTAGGTCTTTTGTCTATGGCCTTTATGATATTGAGGTTGATTTGTAAATATTGAACCACCCCAGAAGCCCAGGAATAAATCCCACTTGATTGGTGGTGAATATATCTTCTAATGTACTGTAGGATTCAGTTTGTTCGTATCTTGTTGAGAATTATTTTTAAATTTTTTATTGGAGTTCAATTTGCCAACATACAGCATAACACCCAGTGCTCATCCCATCAAGTGCCCCCATCAGTGCTCGTCACCCAGTCACCCTCACCACCTGCCCACCTCCCTTTCCACCACCCCTTGTTCATTTTCCAGAGTTAGGAGTCTCTCATGTTCTGTCTCCCTTCACAGCTCCCACATTCAGGGCATAAATATTCACGATTGTTAGGTCCCCTTGTTAGAAGGTCCTTTAAGTATGATATAGTGTCCCTCTTCATATCCTACTACATTCTTTGGGATAAACTTTAATTTGTCTGATATGAGGATGGTTACCCCTGCTTTCTTTTGAGGACCATTTGAATGGTAAATGGTGCTCCAACCTTTTATTTATTTTTTTCTAATAATCCTAGCCTTGTATTAAATAATAAATTTATTTTTTATTTGTGTTCAATTTGCCAACATACAGAATAACACCCAGGGCTCATCACGTCAGGTGCCCACCACAGTGCCCACCACCCAGTCACCCCCACCCCCCACCAACCTCCCCTTCCACCACCCCTAGTTTCTTTCCCAGAGTTCGGAGTCTTCCATGTTCTGTCTCCCTTTCCGATATTTCCCACTTATTTTTCCTCCTTTCCCCTTTACTCCCTTTCACTATTATTTATATTCCCCAAATGAATGAGACCATATAATGTTTGTCCTTCTCCGATTGACTTATTTCACTCAGCATAAAACCCTCCAGTTCCATCCACGTCAAAGCAAGTGGTGGGTATTTGTCATTTCTAAAGGCTGAGTAATATTCCATTGTATACATATACCACATCATCCTTATCCATTCATCTTTTTTTTAATTTTTTTTTATTTACGATAGTCATACAGAGAGAGAGAGAGGCAGAGACACAGGCAGAGGGAGAAGCAGGCTCCATGCACCGGGAGCCCGACGTGGGATTCGATCCCGGGTCTCCAGGATCACGCCCTGGGCCAAAGGCAGGCGCCAAACCACTGCACCACCCAGGGATCCCTATCCATTATTCTTTTGATGGACCCCAAGGCTCCTTCCACAGTTTGGCTATTGTAGACATTGCTGCTATAAACATCAGGGTGCAGGTGTCCTGGCATTTCATTGCATCTGTATCTTTGGGGTAAATCCCCAACAGTGCAATTGCTGGGTCGTAGGACAGATCTATTTATTTTTATTTATTTTTAATGTTTTATAATAAATTTATTTTTTATTGGTGTTCAATTTGCCAACATACAGAATAACACCCAGGACTCATCCCTTCAAGTGCCCCCCTCAGTGCCCATCACCCATTCACCCCAACACCCCACCCTCCTCCCCTTCCACCACCCCTAGTTCATTTCCCAGAGTTAGGAGTCTCTTATGTTCTGTCTCCCTTTCTGATATTTCCCACACACTTCTTCTCCCTTCCCTTCTATTCCATTTCAATATTATTTATATTCCCCAAATGAATGAGACCATATAATGTTTGTCCTTCTCCAATTGACTTATTTCACTCAGCATAATACCCTCCATTTCCAACCACGTTGAAGCAAATGGTGGGTATTTGTTGTTTCTAATGGCTGAGTAATATTCCATTGTATACATAAACCACATCTTCTTTATCCATTCATCTTTCGATGGGCACCGAGGCTCCTTCCACAGTTTGGCTATTGTGGACATGGCTGCTAGAAACATCGGGGTGCAGGTGTCCCGGCATTTCATTGCATCTGAATCTTTGGGGTAAATCCCTAACAGTGCAATTGCTGGGTCGTAGGGCAGGTCTATTTTTAATTCTTTGAGGAACCTCCACACAGTTTTCCAGAGTGGCTGCACCAGTTCACATTCCCACCAACAGTGTAAGAGGGTTCCCTTTTCTCCACATCCTCTCCAACATTTGTTGTTTCCTGCCTTGTTAATTTTCCCCATTCTCACTGGTGTGAGGTGGTATCTCATTGTGGTTTTGATTTGTATTTCCCTGATGGCAAGTGATGTAGAGCATTTTCTCATGTGCATGTTGGCCATGTCTATGTCTTCCTCTGAGATTTCTCTTCATGTCCTTTGCCCATTTCATGATTGGATTGTTTGTTTCTTTGCTGTTGAGTTTAATAAGTTCTTTAGAGATCTTGGAAACTAGCCCTTTATCTGATACGTCATTTGCAAATATCTTCTCCCATTCTGTAGGTTTTCTTTTAGTAGTTTTGTTGACTGTATCCTTTGCAAAAGCTTCTTATCTTGATGAAGTCCCAATAGTTCGCTTTTGCCTTTGTTTCATTTGCCTTCGTGGATGTATCTTGCAAGAAGTTACTGTGGCTGAGTTCAAAAGCGTGTTGCCTGTGTTCTCCTCTAGGATTTTGATGAAATCTTGTCTCACATTTAGATCTTTCATCCATTTTGAGTTTATCTTTGTGTATGGTGAAAGAGAGTGTTCTAGTTTCGTTCTTCTGCATGTGGATGTCCAATTTTCCCAGCACCATTTATTGAAGAGACTATCTTTCTTCAGTGGATAGTCTTTCCTACTTTATCGAATATTAGTTGACCATAAAGTTCAGAGTCCACTTCTGGGTTCTCTATTCTGTTCCATTGATCTATGCGTCTGTTCTTGTGCCAGTACCACACTGTCTTGATGACCACAGCTTTGTAGTACAACCTGAAATCTGGCATTGTGATGCCCCCAGATATGGTTTTCTTTTTTAAAATTCCCCTGGCTATTCGGGGTCTTTTCTGATTCCACACAAATCTTAAAGTAATTTGTTCTAACTCTCTGAAGAAAGTCCATGGTATTTTGATAGGGATTGCATTAAACATGTAAATTGCCCTGGGTAACATTGACATTTTCACTATATTAATTCTCCCAATGCATGAGCATGGAATATTTTTCCATCTCTTTGTGTCTTCCTCAATTTCTTTCAGAAGGGTTCTATAGTTTTTAGGGTGTAGATCCTTTACCTCTTTGGTTAGGTTTATTCCTAGGTATCTTATGCTTTTGGGTGCAATTGTAAATGGGATTGACTCCTTAATTTCTCTTTCTTCAGTCTCTTTGTTAGTGTATAGAAATGCCTTTGATTTCTGGGCAGTGATTTTGTATCAGGCCACGCTACCAAATTGCTGTATGAGTTCTAGCAATCTTGGGGTGGAGGCTTTTGGGTTTTCTATGTAGAGTATCATGTCATTGGCGAAGAGGGAGAGTTTGACTTCTTCTTTGCCAATTTGAATGCCTTTAATGTCTTTTTGTTGTCTCATTGCTGAGGCTAGGACTTCCAATACTATGTTGAATAGCAGTGGTGAAAGTGGACATCCCTGTCTTGTTCCTGATCTTAGGGGAAAGGCTTCCAGTGCCTCCCATTGAGAATGATATTTGCTGTGGGTTTTCATAGATGGCTTTTAAGATATTGAGGAATGTTCCCTTTATCTCTACACTCTGAAGAGTTTTGATCAGGAATGGCTGCTGTATTTTGTCAAATGCTTTCCCTGCATCTATTGAGAGGATCATATGGTTCTTGTTTTTTCTCTTGCTGATCTGATCTTTCACATTGATTGCTTTATGAGTGTTGAACCAGCCTTGCATCCCGGGGATAATTCCTACTTGGTCATGGTGAATAATCTTCTTAACGTACTATTGGACCCCATTGCCTAGTATCTTCTTGAGAATTTTTGCATCTGTGTTCATCAGGGATATTGGTCTATAAGTCTCCATTTTGGTGGGGTCTTTGTCTGGTTTTGGAATTAAGGTGATGCTGGCCTCATAGAACAAGTTTGGAAGTATTCCATCTCTTTCTATCTTTCCAAATAGCTTTAGTTGAATAGGTATGGTTTCTTCTTTAAACATTTGATAGAATTCCCCAGGGAAGCCATCTGGCCCTGGACTTTTGTGTCTTGGGAGGTTTTTGATGACTGTTTCAATTTCCTCCCTGGTTATTGGCTTGTTCAGGTTTTCTATTTCTTCCAGTTCCCGTTTTGGTAGAAATGTTTTTCCATTTTTCCAGAAATGTGTCCATATCTTCTAGATTGCCTAATTTATTGGCGTATAGCTGTTCATAATATGTTGTTAAATTGTTTGTATTTCCTTGGTGTTGGTAGTGATCGCTCCTTTCTCATTCATGATTTTATTAATTTGAGTCTTCTCTCTCTTCTTTTTAATAAGACTGGCTAATGGTTTATCTATCTTCTTAATTCTTTCAAAGAACCAACTCCTGGTTTTGTTGATCTGTTCCACAGTTCTTCTGGTCTCGATTTCATTGAGTTCTACTCGAATCTTTATTAACTCTCTTCTACTGCTGGGTGTAAGATCTATTTGCTGTTTTTTCTCTAGCTCCTTTATGTGTAATGTTACCTTTTGTATTTGAGTCCTTTCCAGTTTTTGAATGGATGCTTGTATTGTGACGTATTTCCCCCTTAGGACTGCTTTTGCTTTATCCCAAAGATTTTGAACAATTGTATCTTCATTCTCATTAGTTTCCATGAATCTTTTTAATTCTTCCTTAATTTCCTGGTTGACCCTTTCATCTTTTAGCAGGATGGTCCTTAACCTCCACGTGTTTGAAGTCCTTCCAAACTTCTTGTTGTGATTTAGTTCTAATTTCAAGTCATTATGGTCTGAGAATACTCAGGGGATGATCCCAATATTTTGGTATTGGTTCAGACCTGAGTTGTGATGCAGTATGTGGTCTATTCTAGAGAAAGTTCCATGTGCACTTGAGTAGAATGTGTATTCAGTTGCGTTTGGACATAAAGTTCTGTAGATATCTGTGAAATCCATCTGGTCCAGTGTATCATATAAAGCTCTTGTTTCTTTGAAGATGTTGTGCTTAGAAGACCTATCGAGTGTAGAAAGCGCTAGATTGAAGTCACCAAGTATAAGTGTATTATTATCTAAGTATGTCTTAACTTCGGTTATTAATTGATGGATATATTTGGCATCTCCCACATTCGGGGCATATATATTGATGATTTTTAAGTCCTCTTGTTGGATAGGTCCTTCAAGTATGATATAGTGTCTCTCTTCATATCTCACTATTGTCTTTGGGGTAAATTTTAGTTTATCTGATATAAGGATGGCTACCCCTGCTTTCTTTTGAGGAACATTTGAATGGTAAATGGTTCTCCAACCTTTCATTTTCAGGCTGTAGGTGTGCTTAGGTCTAAAATGAGTCTGGTGTAGACAGGAAATAGATGGGTCTTGCTTTTTTATCTAGTCTGAAACCCTGGGTCTCTTGATGGGGTCATTAAGCCCATTCACGTTCAGAGTTACTATTGAAAGATATCAATTTAGTGTCACCATAATGCCTATTCTGTCCCTGTTTTTCTGGATTGTTTCCTTGGACTTCCTCTTTCTTTTACAGAGTCCCCCTTAATATTTCTTGCAGACCAGGTTTGGTGGTCACATATTCTTTCATTTTCTGCCTATCTTGGAAGCTCTTTCTCTCTCCTATTCTGAATGCGAACCTTGCTTGGTAAGGTGTTCTTGGCTGCAGGTTTTTCTCATTTAGGACCGTGACTATATCCTGCCAGCCCTTTCTGGCCTGCCAGGTCTCTGTGGAGAGGTCTGCTGTTAACCTAATACTTCTCCCCATAATGTTTAGGGATCTTTTGTCTTTTGCTGCATTAAGGATCTTCTCTTTATCTTTGGAATTTGCAAGTTTCACTATTAAATGTCAAGGTGTTCAACGGTTTTTATTGATTTTAGGGGGAATCTATCTCCTGGATCTGAATGCTTGTTTCCTTTCCCAAGTTAGGGAAGTTCTCAGCTATTATTTATTCAAATACACTTTCTGGTCCTGTGTCTCTTTCGGCCCCCTCTGGAACCCCAATTAAACATACATTTTTCCTTCCGAGGCTGCTATTTATTTCCCTTAACCTTCCCTCATGATCTTTTAATTATTTTTATCTTTTTTCCCTCAGGTTCCTTTCTTGCCATCAACTTGTCTTCTATGTCACTCACTCGTTCTTCTTCCTCGTTAACTCTTGTTGTTAGGACCTACAGTTTGGATTTCATCTCATTTGATTGATTTTTAATTCGGTCTGATTAGATATAAATTCTGCAGTCATGAAGTCTCTTGAATCTTTTGTGCTTTTTTCCAGAGTCACCATTAGCTTTATAATTGTGATTCTGAATTTGCTTGGTGACATTGAATTATAGTCCAAATTTTGTAACTCTGTGGGAGAGAGGACTGTTTCTGATTCTTTCTTTTGTGGTGAGTTTTTCCTTCTAGTCATTTTGCTCAGTGCAGATTTTCCAGAAAGAAGTTTTACTGGAAAAAGGAGACAGAGTGAGAAAGAAAAAAAAGGATGGTGGGGGGGAACAAACAGAATACAAAAAAAAAAAGCGGGAATATCCTCTGATAATATATATTGTAAATATATATATATATATATATATATATATATATATATATATATATAATCCTTCGACTTCCCCTGGAACTTTCCATCGCTGCTTGGTCAATAACTTGCTTTTCTCTTGTCCTTCCAGCTGGTTTTCTGGGAGAGGGTCATGCTGTGCTGATTCTCTGTTGTGTGCACGTGGGGGAACTGCCCAGGCCCCTGCCAGGTGCATGGCTCAGTGGGAGCTGTTCATCCTGTGAGGCTCCTGCTCAATCCCAGGTACAAGGTGACACCAGGAGGAATAACAACAGTGGCAGCGGCCAGCTCTCTAGTTATGGAGTCAGCTCCTACAGTAACGCGGCAGCTCCCAGTGCACAGGGGCCTTGATGCTCTGGGGGCGGAGGGCGCCGATTTGCACAGCTCGGGGCTGCCCAGCGGCAAGAGCGTCCTTGCTGCCCTGTGTCCTCCTGTCCTCCACCTGTCCGGGTAGGAGCGCTGGATCTTGGGCTGTGCCCCCAGTGCCCTGAGCTCCCGGCCATGCAGCCCTCTCCAGGCAGAGCCACTGCTTGAGCCGCTGCTTGAGCTGCTTCCAGGGCCCCGTGCAGCGCGCCCTTTAGGGTGCTCTGGCCACAGTGTGTGGTGTGCTCTCTCCCGGAGCGCAGTTCCTCTGTTTGTGCCCCTGGGAGCCTGAGGGCATCACTACCCCTCCTGGAATCCTGCCCGAGTTCCCTGCAAGTGCCTTTCCATCCAGGAAGATTGGTAAAGCTCCTGCTTCTCAGGGACTGGGCTTTCCTGTCCTGGGGGCACTCGCCATCTGGCCTTAGCCTGGCTCCTCACAGGGCCCCTCCCCCTTAGATGCTTTTTTATTTCTTTATTTTTTTCCGTCTTCTACCTTGATAGAAGCGCGAACTCTTCTCACTGTAGCATTCCAGGTGTTCTCTCTTTAAATCTCAGGCCGAATTAATAGGTTTTCAGGATGATTTGAAAGTTATGTAGGTAAGTTGGTGGGGACAGGTGACTTGGGGACCCTACTCTTCTTCCATCTTGCCCCGCCTCCTCATCTTTTTAAAAAAGATTTAATTTATTTATTCATGAAAGACACACATATACAGAGGCAGAGAAACAGGCAGAGAGAGACACAGGCTCCCAGCGGGGAGCCTGACATGGGACTTGATCCCGAGACTCAAGGATCATTCCCTGGGCCGAAGGCAGGCGCCCAACCACTGAGCCACCCAGGCGTCCTTAGTCTTCTTGTTAAAATAAGCCTTATCATGTTTCCACTAAAGCTAAAGCTTTGTAGCACTCTATGATCAATAGACTTGGCACATGTGGGGGTTTTGTGCTCCTCTTCAGTGGGAGGGGTCTGCTGTGCTGGTTCTTAGGCTGACTTGCCCTAGTAAAGATGCACTGCCATATGTAGTGGAGCGGGACTTGGTGTAAGAGGCTCCAACCTCCAGTAACGATGCTGTGTTGCTCACTGAAGTCTGTGCTGATGGGTTGGTGTGGGGAAATGGCATTACCACTCTCTATCATCCCTTGAGGGCAGTTTGCTCCTGCCACTGTTCAGGAAACCCTCATAGAAGATCGAACAATCTCCTGTCTTGTGTCCCTGGCTTCCATCAGAACCTTGCTTTCACTCTGTCTGAACTGTCAGCCTGCCTGGCAGTCAGTATTCCTGTGTTTTATCTCAGGCACATTAGCTGGGTGTCAAAAACTTCAAACTTTAGGGACCCTGAGTGATGTGGACCCAAAGGGTTTCTCTAGAGGAGGGTCTTGCTACAATGTGGCTGGTGCTGGTTTGTCCCATAAAAGCAGTCACATGACCATGCAGGAGCTCAGAGTTTATTGGAAAACATAGCCAAAAGGTGGTTTCCAGGTTGGCTGTCTTAAGCAGGTGCCTCTGCTGCTATGATAATTAATGGGGTTACTCAATGGTACTCATCATCTCTTTGGTCCCCTGAGAGGCAGTGCCACCTCTCCCAAATGCTCCAAGAAGGATAATTATTTCTCCTGGTATGATCCAAGAGATTCTCAGTCCATGCTGCCTGGTCCTCAACCTCTTCCCTCCTTCCCCACAGGAGCACCACCTAAGCTTGCCAGGCATGACCCGGTGATGATGGCATGAGCTCTACAACTTCAGATGTTGAGCTCTGGTGCTTGTAAAAACTTGCCATAATTGGCCCCTCGCCTTTTACCAGTCAATGGTTTGGGGGAAATTTGTCTTGTGTGCTGCATGCTGCTTTGTCTCTCCTCTCCTCTCCTCTCCTCTCCTCTCCTCTCCTCTCCTCTCCTCTCCTCTCCTCTCCTCTCCTCTCCTTTCCCTGTGATCAGGGCTCTTTCCCCTCCACAGCACCTGCAGTTCTTTCCTCCCCCAAAGCAACTCTCTGCAGCTCCTCCCCTCCATGACGTCACTATTTTCTCCTACCAGATGTGTAGTTTGTTCTTTTACTCCTCAGATCAATATCTTAGGTATTCAGAATGATTTGATATTCATCTATCTCTGTTTGAGGGACAAGGAAAGCATAGGGTCCCCCTACTACTCCACTATCTTAACTCCTCACCTGAAGACTTAACATTTTCTAAATACCAATACTACTCAAAGTTATCTATAGACTTAATGAAATTGTTATCAAAATTTCAAAGTATTTTTTGAGAAACAGAAAAACCCATCCTGAATTTTTTATGGAATCTCAAGTGATTCTGAACACATGAAACAATATTGAAACGTGAAGAACTTTCCTATTGAAAGATGGGAGACTCACATTTTCTGATTTCAAAACTTACTACAAAGCTACTCAAAACTGGCATAAAGACAGACATATAGACCAATAAATAGAATAGACAGCTTAGAAATATGCCTTCACATATATTACCAATTGATTTTCAGCAAGGATGCTAAGACCATTAAATGGGGAAAAACTGTTTATTCAACAAATGTTGCTGTGAAAAGTGGCATGCAAAAAAAATAAAGTTGTACCTTACCGTATACCATATACAAATATTAACTTAAAATGGATCAGAGAACTAGACTAGAAGAAAACTTAGGTGGAAAACTTCATGACATTGATTAGGCAATGATTTCTTGAATATGACCCCCAGAATGTAGGCAACAGAAGTAATATAAATAATGTCGACTTCATCAAAATCATCACATTTGTACATCAAAAGACCATTATCATGACAGTGAAAAGATGATCTGTATAATAGGAGAAAATAATTTGGAAATCATATATGATAAAGAATTATTATCTAGAACACTTAAAGAACTCCTTCACCTCAATACCAAAAAATCAAACAAACCAATTGAAAAGTGGGCCAAAGGCTTAAATAAAAATTTCTCTAAATAAGAAATACAAATGGACAATAAACACTTTAAAAATGCTCAACATATATATTTGTTGAGGGAAATAAAAGTTAAAAACAAGGGGTGCCTGGGTGGCTCAGTTGGTTAAGTGCCTGCCTTCAGCTCAGGTTATGATCCCAGGGTCCTGCTTGTCTCTCCCTCTCTGTCTCTCCACCACTCTGTATCTCTTGCTCTCTCAAATAAAAAAATAATAATTTTTTAAAATAATAAATAATAAATAAATAATTTTTTTAAAAAATTTTAAAAAATAAAACCAGAGTGAAATATGACTTCATACTCATTAGGCTGTCTATGAAAACATACACATACAAAATTTTAGTGAGAATTTGGAGAAATTACAACTTTTTTGCATTGCTGTTGGGAGTCTAAAATTGTATAGCCACCATGGAAAAGAATTTGGACTTTCCTCAAAAAGCTGTATGTATGATTGCCATGCAATCTAGTAATTCCATTACTAGGTATATAGTAATATATACAAAGAATTGAAAACAGAGAAATAAATACTTGCACACCAAACTTCCTAGAAGTGTTATTCACAATAGTCAGAGTTGGAAACAATTCAAGTATATATATCAGATAGATAGATAAATAATCTTATTATCTTATTATCTATAAATTTTAGCCATAAAAAGGAATGAAGTTTTAATACATGTCAAAACTGTATGAACTTTGAAAACACTTTGCTAACTGAAATAAGCCACATACAAAAGGACAAACACTCTATAATTCTACTTATATGAGACACTTAAAGTAGACAAATGCACGGAGATACAAAGTACAATCAAGGTTACCAGAGCTTGGATAGGTGGGAGTAAGGAATGGAGAACTATTGTTTAATGGGTACAGAGTTTGAGTTAGGGATGCTGAAGTTCTGCAAATGAGTTTTGGGGATGGTTGCACAATATTGTGAATGTGCTTAATGCAATAAAATTGTATACTTATAAATAGTTAAAATGCTAAAATTTATGTCATATACATTTTACCACAATAAAAATACAACAGTATGTTTTATAATGACATCACTTAAAATATATAGGAGTAAATTTAATAAAAGAGGTACAAGATTTGTTCACTGAAAATTACAAAACGATTCTGAGAGTAATTAGAGAAAACATATCTAAATAAATAGAATTTCCTTGTACATGGATTGAAAGATTCAATATTGTTAAAAAAACCAATTCTTCTCAAATCAATCTATAAATTAAAGGCAATCTCTATTAGAACTCCAGGTGTTCTGCTTTAGTTTTTGCTTTTTTTTTTTTTTTTGGAAAAAAAAGACAAGCTGATACTAAAGTATAGATAGAAATTCAAAAGACTCAGAAGCCAAAACTTTTTAGGAAAAACAAGAAAACCATGGAGGACTTGCACTTCCCAATAAGAAACACTTAACTATAATTAAGACAGTGTGGTATGGGCATAAACCTAGACATAGATTAATGAGATTGAATTGAAAATCTAGAAATAAACCCTTATATTTATGGTTGTGGCAAGTTTAAGGGTCAGGACTGATCAAAGAAAAGACAAGGAGACAAGATGGCAGTATTGTACAGCAAGCTTTATTGGACCAGGGATATATGAGAGGATAAATTCCTCACAGCAGGAGACCTAACACAGATTTATCATGGGGCCATAATGGAGAAGGTGAAGTGGGCAAGGAAATTTTTAGGAGAGGTAAATCAGAGAGGGGGCTTACATTCTAGGTGATGTCCTCCACTAGCAAGGTGGGCATTCCTTAGGCCAGAGAGCTCCAAAGAGCAGCAGTAGTTTGGGATCTTTTATAGTCACAGGGTTTATCTTATCTATGGCTAGCAGAAGTTAGGAGCAGTTTTACAGGGTAACAGGCAAACTCTAAATGCCCAAAATTGTGTGTGTGTGTGTGTGTGTGTGTGTGTGTGTGTGTGTGTATATATATATATATATATATATATATATATATATATATAACAGATGTATGGAATTTGAGTTTGGTGCTGACTTTGAGCCGTAGCCTGCTATGAATAATAAACAACATAGGGACTGATATACAGGAGCCATCTTTGGCTCATTTATATGACAAAGGTCAACAGGTTTTTGATAAATACCAAGGCAATAAAATATGGAAAGGACAGTTTTTTAAACAAATGGTGCTGAGACAAATAGATATCCATATATAGGAAGCTAACTCAGGTATTTAATTTATACTATATGAAAAAAATAACTCAAAATGGGTCACAGGCCTAAATAAAAGAGCTAAAATTATAAAACCCTTAGGAAAAAATATTTAAGACCTTGAGTTAGGCAGAGAGTTTTTAGTTAGGACATCAAAACACAGCCCATTAAAAAGTGATAAATTGGATCTCATCAAAATTCAAATCCCTTGTACTTCAAAAGCAATCTTAGTTGGTGTAAAAAGATATGCAATATACTGGTGGAAAATATTGCAAAACATATATCTGATAAATGACTTGTATCCAGAATATGCACAGAAGTCTTTCACCTCAATATAAAAAGACGGTCAAACCAATACAAAATGGGCAAAAAATTTGAAGATGTTGTGCCAAAAATATATATATGGATAGCTGATAAGCACATGAAATAAAAGATCAGTAGAGAAATGCAAATTAAACCGTAACAGGATACCATTCTATACCCACTGGAACAGTCAAAATAAAAAAGATTTGCACACAGGGCGCCAGAGTGGCTCAGTGGTTGGGTGTCTGCCTTCAGTTCAGGGTGTGATCCTGGGGTCCTGGGATCGAGTCCTGCCTTGGGCTCCCAGTGGAGAGCCTGAAGCTCCCTTCTGCCTATGTCTCTGCCTCTCTCTCTCTGTCTCTCATGAATAAATAAATAAATCTTTTTTTTAGAAAAAGACACAAATATTCATGGTACCATAATTCATAGTAGTCAAAGCTGAAAACAGTCTATATGTCTATTGCCTAATGAAAAAATAAACATGATATATTAAATCCATACACTTAAATACTATTCAGCAATAAAAAAGAACCAACTATGGATATATACTATGGCTTAGATGAATCTCAAAAGCTTTATTCTCAGTGAAATAAGCCAGACACACAAGCCTACAAATTATATGATTCAATTTCTATGAAATATTTAGAAAAGGTAGTTATAAAGACAGAATGTAAATTAACAGTTACCTATGATGGGAGTGGAACATTAGAAAGTATAGTGGGGATTAACAGTAAATATTTATGAAATATAATATTGGAATGATGAACATGTTCTAAAACTGATCCATGGCAGTGGCTGTACAATTTGGTAAATTTAAGAAATCATTGAATTATTCACTTGAAAAGGGTGAGTTACATGATATACAAAATATGACCCCATGGAGTTATTTTAAAAATAAATAATGTTGACATAAATATTATTGTACATGTCTTTAAAAACAAAACTATTTTAGTTATTTATTTGGCAGAGAGAGCACAAGCAGGGGGACTGGCAGAGGGAGAAGCAGACTTCTTGCCAAGCAGGGAGCCCGTTGCAGAGCCTGATCCCAGGATCCTGGGATCACGCCCTGAGCCAAAGGCAGATGCTCAACCACTGAGCCACCCAGGTGTCCCAGGAGTTCTATTATTATTTTTTTTATTCAAGTTGGATTTGCCAACATATAGTATAACACCCAGTGCTCATCCCATCAAGTGCCCTCCTCAGTGCCCAGCACCTAGTTACCCCATCCTCCCACCCACCTCCCCTTCTGCAACCCTTTGTTTCCCAGAGTTAGGAGTCTCTCATGGTTTATCTCCCTCTCTAATTTTTCCCACTCAGTTCCCCTCCTTTCCCTTATAATTCCTTTCACTATTTCTTATATTCTCTGTATGCGTGAAATCATATGATTGTCCTTCTCCGATTGACTTACTTCACTCAGCATAATACCCTTCCAGTTCCATCCACGTTGAAGCAAATGGTGGGTATTCGTCGTTTCTAATGGCTGAGTAATATTCCATTGTATATATATATATACCATATCTTCTTTATCCATACATCTGTCAAAGGACATCGAGGCTCCTTCCACAGTTTGGCTATTGTGGAAATTGCTGCTAGGAACATTGGGGTACAGGTGTCCCGGCGTTACACTACATCTGTATCTGTGGGGTAAATACCCAGTAGTGCAATTGCTGGGTCATAGGGTAGCTCTATCTTTAACTCTTTGAGGAACCTCCACACTTGTTTTCCAGAGTGGCTGTACCACTTTGCATTCCCACCAACAGTGCAAGAGGGTTGCCCTTTCTCCACATCTTCTCCAACATTTGTTGTTTCCTGTCTTGTTAATTTTCACCATTGTCACTGGTGTGAGGCAGTATCTCATTGTGGTTTTGATTTGTATTTCCCTGATGGCAAGTCATGTGGAGCATTTTCTCATGTGCTTGTTGGCCATGTGTATGTCTTCTTTGGTGAAATTTCTGTTCATGTCTTCTGCCCATTTCACGATTGGATTTTTTTTGTTTCTTAGGTGTTGAGTTTACAAAATATAGAATATTTAAATCACTGGCATTTACACCATCATAAGACCAAGATTGCTAATTTTTAAAGTGTTTTCCCTTGTAGCCTCTCCTTATAAATCTCCCCCTTCCAGAACCTGGGGCTAAAATCAAAGGGACAGATTTAGGATGGGTGGATGCTTTGTCCTTTAGCTTTGTCTGACATTTTACTATTTTTTTTTAGCTTTTTTTGAAATTATAATACCAGTTACAATTTGAGAGAATAAACAAAATTTGGGTTTCTGAAAACTCGGGAGGGAGTTAGAAGATAAGTGAGACGTGGATGAATCAGCTATATTAGAAAACCTGGGAAGGTGAGCTGAGTTGGAAACTTGATAGATCTAATAATTTATTGGCTCAGGATTTGTCAATCACCCAGCTCAGCAAATGAGATTAGAGCAGAGTCATAGGAGAGGGAGGCAGTGACGCAGCAAACTATTTGCATCAAGAAAATCTAGTCAAAAGACCTCTGTGTAATCATATTGCGGCACCGGTTTTTCTTGCAGCAGCTGCTGCTTGCGAAGGAGGTCCGCCCAACTGCAGCTCTCTGCCGTCTCTGGCTCGCTCCTGCGAGACTGGCCTCGCCACTCTCTGCACCCAAGCCCATCCTACCGTTGCCTCTGTCCACTTCTCAGAGCATTCATCCCCGCAGCAGCCTCCACCGTTATTCCCGCAGCCCAGCCAGCCACTACTGCTCGCTCCACCTCTGCCCCAGCCACCACCGCTTCTGCTATTCCGGTGAGTCTTTCCCTGCGGAGGTCAGGTCTCCTTATCTTGGCGGTAGCCACCTTACGCGTTACGGTCCTTTGAAAAATGGCCGAGTCAGCCGACCACAAGAAACTGTTAGAATTTAGTCAAGAAGAGGCTGATAATAAGGTAATTATGGAGGGACCCGGGGAACAGCTGGAGCGGAGTGAAGATGTCGCAGCTGGGCCTGGAGATGATAAGGAGCGCGGTGAAGAAGCCGCCGTTGGGCCTGGGAAAGAAGGGGGAAAAGGAGAAGATGCTGCTGCTGGGTCCGGGGAAGGTGGGGTAAAAGATGAAGATATTGATGAGGATTCAGATCGTCCAAAAGGACTTATTGGTTATCTTTTAGATACAGACTTTGTTGAAAGTTTACATTTGAAAGTTAAGTACCGTGTGTTAGCCCTCAAAAAGCTTCAAACTAGAGTGGCCAATCTAGAATCCAAATTTATGAGGGAATTTCATGGCATTGAAAGAAAGTTTGCTGAAATGTATCAACCGTTATTGGAAAAAAGACGTCAGATTATAAATGCAATCTATGAACCTACAAAAGAGGAATGTGAATATAAATCAGACTCAGAGGACTATGATGATGAGATGTATGATGAGGAAGAGATGTATGGTAATGAGGAGGGTCTGGTGCATGAGTATATGGATGAGGAGGATGGTTATGAGGGAGATTATTATGATTATGCTGTTGAGGAAGATGATGACGATGATGATGAGGATGATAATGATGATGACATTGAGGCTACTGGAAAAGAGAATAAAGAACAGGATCCTAAAGGAATTCCTGATTTTTGGCTGACTGTCTTAAAAAATGTTGACACACTCACTCCTTTGATTAAGAAATATGATGAGCCTATTCTGAAGCTCCTGACAGATATTAAAGTGAAACTTTCAGGACCTGGTGAGCCTCTCAGTTTCACACTAGAATTTCACTTCAAGCCCAATGAATATTTCAAAAATGAGATGTTAACAAAGACTTATGTGCTGAAGTCAAGGCTGGCATATTATGATCCCCATCCCTATAGGGGAACTGCAATTGAGTATTGCACAGGCTGTGAGATAGATTGGAATGAAGGAAAGAATGTCACTTTGAAAACCATCAGGAAGAAGCAGAAGCATCGGATTTGGGGAACAATACGAATTGTAACTGAAGATTTTCCCAAGGATTCATTCTTCAATTTCTTTACTCCTCAGGGAATCAGCTCAAATGGAAAAGATGGAAATGATGATTTTTTACTTGGTCACAATTTACGTACTTATATAATTCCAAGATCAGTGTTGTTTTTCTCAGGTGATGCCCTTGAGTCTCAGCAGGAGGGGGTAGTTAGGGAAGTTAATGATGCAATTTATGACAAAATTATTTATGATAATTGGATGGCTGCAATTGAGGAGGTTAAAGCCTGTTGCAAAAATCTTGAGACAATAGTAGAAGACATTGATCGCTAACAGCAAAGTATACTTGGCCCTAACATTTACTGCCTTAGATCTTTACTCAATATATATAAGTTAATTATATTCTCGTGTTCTGAATTTTTTCTTGCAGTGCCAGTTAAAACATAGGTCTCAGAAGTATAGGAGAAATTTAAATACTAATTCATTTGGTCTTGCATTTTAGTAGTAGAATGCTTTCAAGAAATGTAAACTGTGGTAGATGATTTAAAATATTAGTATAGTGTTGTGTAGTTTAAATCCTTCTAAAGTCCTTATATCATGTAGCTATTAATCTGTGGCTGTGAGTATTAGCGGAACTGCTAAATGAGATCAACATTTATTTGAAAAGAAAGTCTTGGAGAACCAACCCAAGGTATTCTGCTGTTGCTGTTGTTTGTTTTTATATTTGTTTTCTTAGTCCTTAATCTAGTGGGTTTAATGCTGTTGTACCTGCTTCATTTTGCAATAAAAATACAGTAGATTTAAAACTTGAATGCTTAAGAAACCTGCATATAGTTAAGAATTTCAGGCAAAACCACATTTATTGTTAATAATAGCTGGTCCATAGGCTCTTGTATTTTATGTGACCATAATAAATAATATAACTTAGTTATATTGAGGTTATTGTTTATTAGTGGTTAATCACATTACTTTCAAGAGATTGCCACATATTATTCTG
The DNA here is from genome assembly GCF_905146905.1 of Nyctereutes procyonoides. Taxonomy (NCBI): domain Eukaryota; kingdom Metazoa; phylum Chordata; class Mammalia; order Carnivora; family Canidae; genus Nyctereutes; species Nyctereutes procyonoides. The sequence goes on along the minus strand of NW_026575125.1, from coordinate 55,969,438 downwards.
TGTAATTATGTAAACTGTATTAAGAGTGTATTTCTCTTCCTATAGTACACTTAATCATTCATTGGAAGTAATCATGTTACCATTTTGAAGTTTTTTCATGTTCTTTCACTGCAAAATAAAATAAATAAAAATTTCAGAGTGTTTCCTGTTTTGAAACTGATCTTTTTTCTCATTATGTTCATTGGAAAACATTTGGAAAATACTAAAAAATATATTAATTAAACCAAAATCCATATACCCACTCCCCAAAGATAAGTATTGTTAATGTCTTGATTTATTTTCTGTTACTTTTCTATGTGTTTAAATATGCATGCAGATCTACTAACACTATACTTGAATGTGCAAAGAAACTATCTGAGGTTTTATAACTAAACTAATTTTGAGTCCATCTCCACACCCCAAGTTTTCGGGGAAACAAAAATCTCAGTTTGAATCCAGTAAATTTGCTGCTATTTCATAATTTAAACACTGATATAAATAACAGGCTCCTGTGTGTTAGTCTATATTTCAGACTTACCTAACCTTCCACATGTCATCTAGGTTTACAGGGACTTATATTGTTTTATCACATTGGTGGGAGGGTTGACCACTGACTGGGGAAATAGAATGTGGTTGGTTAGAGAGCTGACTTGTCTCAGAGCTGACATTGCCTTCTTCACATGCGGAAACCCAGAGGTTTGGCTTCCCATTTTGGCAGACTCTGTGAAGGTCATATCTATCCCTCTGGGAGAACAGGGAATTTTTAAATCCCTTCCAAGCCATGTGAGATCTGAGAGAGGCTAGGAAGTGCTAACTGTGTCTCGTTATTGCTGCCTATCCACTCTTCCATCCCAGGTGATTGTGATGTGATCCCACAGAATTATAAGATGAAAGTGGAACAAAAGCTCTTCTGCTTGTGACTTATTCCTCCATTATTGAACATGCTCCCTTCGGATTTTGGCTCAGAGAGGTAAGTTTATAACACTGCCTGATTTTCTTACCTCTGCCTCATCTTTACAATCAACTGAGGAGGAAGATATGGACTTTTTCTTTCCTTTTCCTGTCTGGATAGGACCCTCCTCTAATATATCTTTCTAGCAGAGACAGTGGTAATGCTCACCTCCTTTTCTCTGGGGTTGCAACAGTTGACAGGGTATAGGGAAATGGAAGCAACTTAGTATTATAGGGGAACCTAAATTGGGAGGTACTTCCAGTGTATGCTTGTACTTCCAGTGTATGCTTGTTAATTATAAACATTTTCACACTCTTCACCACTCTAAATGTTGACCTCTGTTAAATTCCTGGCTCCAGCAAATATTGATTGGGCCTCTTTTAATTGTTAAATGTTACTCTGCATTAAAAGGTTAGGAACACGGGTGTATCTCTCCCTCTATTTTACAGAGAAGGACCAGGCATCTTGAAGCCCCTTCTGTTCCTTTATTTAGCCTCCTTGAGCTAGAGCAGTAAGACTGCTTCTGAGCTTTCTGTGAGGGCAGGCCAGCCCCTTTCCTTTATCCCCCATGTCAGTGGTGTCCAGTCAAAGACCATCAAGGACATACCCATAGTTGAATAAGGACATACCCAAGTTGAACATAGTTGAACAAATTGAACATATCCATAGTCTCCATCATTGCCATGAGGGAGAACACACATCCTGGGGAGGCATTGTATGTTATCATTAACTGTTAGAAAACACTGCAGAATTTGGGCTTTGATTTTGTGATTTGGTGGAGGGTCTGTGGAAGTTGGGGTTTACTCTACATTGTAGGAAAATTTAATGGTTCATAGCCCAATAAATCTCATCTATAGGGAGGAAAGTTTAGAAGAAAGACAAAGCTGTAACTGGTAAAGAGGTTGTAGCCACTTATTTTAGCTAGAATGGCAGTGGTGTTTAGCATTTTGTGAGTAACACAGTGATTTTGTTTTTGTCTGTGCTTAGACAAAATTAGATGGCCTCGGTTTGTCTCATTTTATTACAGTCTCATAGTAACCTTGTTTGAGGTTGGTATTCTATGAGATAGGTTATATCCAATTGAAGAATGGCATGGCCTAGTTGTGAGGACCAGGCCAGCTTCCTGATGTCAGGGATTGCTTTTTATATTTCCTTCTCTTTCACCCCTTCTCAGGGATGAAATTGAAGGTTGTCATCACTCCTTTAGCTTGTGGATGTTCATCTGATTTGCATTTAGACTAGTGTAAAGGAACTTTAGGCTTTGAAAGTAAGCCATAAATTTCAACCCACATACCAAAGAAGTCTATACTAGGATTTAGGACCCAAGTGTGACTAACGATAGAATTTTTACCTTAATTTTTTTATAATTATTCTTTAAAAAGTATATCATTTGTACAGTCCTGAAGGCTTGTTGAGATGGCTCTTGGTGCTTGTTAGAAGTTTGGTATTCTTAGTTCTCAGGAGATATACTTAAATACTTAAATACAATAAAATTCCATTTTTTGGTACATCATAATTTATAGTGTAAATTATAGTATTTAGTATTATATGTCATATGGTAGAGTGGTTAGTCTCTGAAGCCAGGCTGCTTAAATTCAAATCCCAATTTTGTAACTTATTAGTTGGGTGACCTTGTACAGGTTAGTTTATGTGTCCTAGTTTTCATATCTGTAAATATATAATAATTGCACATTTACCTCATAGATTATTATGAAGATTTAATTGGTTTATATGAAGTGCTTGAAATATGCATGGCACGCAGGGAGTGCTGCGTATCTATGTTATTTTTATTACTAAGTTAATAATGTTATTTTTATTACTAAGTTAAATCTGTGAAATATTCAAAACCGGTATACAATAAAAATGTGGTAACGTCTTATTAAATCATTAATAATTGTCCCCATAATTTGTTTTCTAATTTACAAAAAGTGAAAGAAACTGCTTTACATTTTAATTAAAAAATCTCCAGGATTTCTGCAAGTATTAAGGAAGGCTAAGTGGCAAATTTAGCAGCAGTACTTAAGGTACTGACAAGCCCGATTAATGATGAGGAAAATATAGTAACTATGATGGTATTTCTTCACCACTGAATGCATTCATTATCTTTGTAGCTGTGTACACCAAAAAACACTCAACCACAGGACATTTGTTCACTGGCCAATGGTGCATTATCAAATTAAAATATTTGGAAAGCAGAGAAAAATAGAATACAGAAAATAAGAATCATGAAATTATATATCATCCATAGGTACCCAAGAGATTTTATTTTTTAGTTACCACACAGATATGTGCAACATGTAGCTGATTATTTTAAAGCATATAATCTTTTAAAAAATAAATATAATGGATAAGTTTATATGGAACACATTTCTGAAATGTATTTTCTCCGATTTTTTTTTTTTTTGCCAAATAATGCAGGTTTTAAAGAGAGAAAAAAGTGTCCAAAAGTAAACAACCTCGGCTTGTTTTTTAAAAACTAATGACCCACTTGTTGACCTATTCTCAGGGAATTTTAAGACAATAATAAATACCTCTCCAGGTCCTGTAGCCAATGGGTAATCACTACCCTCCATTCTGCATGTGCACACATCTCCTCACTTCTACTGGCTCTGTGGAGGTTTGTGTGCGCACGCACATGTGTGTTCACGTGAGGTCCTGCGTGGGATAGGATAAAATGGGAAGGAAGTTAAGGGGGGATAGTCATTTGTCATAAAAGGACACTGGCCTGGGTAAAACTTCTCTATCAGGGGGTGTGCGAGAGTACGTGGAGGCGGGGAAGACAGGGCTTAGTCATCATGGATGCTGCTACTTTAAGTCTGTTTGGCCTGCGTGTGTTGTGCGTGCGCGCATGTTGGTCAAAAGGAATGGGTGAGTCCTCTTCCCAGCTCCGGTGGTTTATGAAACCATATTGTGTGTGTAATAGTGCCTGTGGTCGGTTAGAAAAAAGGCAGTTCTGGCTAAGGCTGTCAGTGGCTTTGACAAAGGAGGTCAGGAATGGGGGCCGTTCTTCCACGTTGAAGTCAAGGTCGACTTGTCTGTCTGCTAAAGCGAAGGTACCCAGAGGGAAGGCAAAGATAGGTGGCAGCGTAGAGGGAGGGTCCTGGCATGGTTAATATTTGGTCTGATCCACACCTGGGGGAGAGAAACGTAAGGAATGACAAGAGGAGAGTCCCAGAATTGGACAGTGTGGGAGGTTTTGGGTTTAAAATATCTGCAGAATAGATATCCTTTTTGGTGGATGAAGTACAATGGCACCTTGGGTCCAGGACAGATTTGGGTCAAGCATACATAAATGCAGATATGTACATCTATATAAGAAGTAGTGTGTATAAAAGGAGTATTACTGGTTCTGACACCTACTGAGTACTTCAATGTCAATACTAGTGTAGGTGTATTTGGTAGAATAAATCAGTCTGTAATATGTTAATCATCTATTTGTGATTCGCTGCTTCTGTAAAGTGCAGAATCTGTGTATTTTTTAAAATAATAAATTTATTTTTATTGGTGTTTAATTTGCCAACATACAGAATAACACCCAGTGCTCATCCCACCAAGTGCCCCCTCAGTGCCCGTCACCCATTCACCCCCACCCCCCACCCTCCTCCCCTTCCACCACCCCTAGTTCGTTTCCCAGAGTTAGGAGTCTTTATGTTTTGTCTCCCTTTCTGATATTTCCTACCCATTTCTTCTCCCTTCCCTTCTATTCCCTTTCACTATTATTTATATTCCCCAAGTGAATGAGAACATATAATGTTTGTCCTTCTCTGATTGACTCATTTCACTCAGCATAATACCCTCCAGTTCCATCCACATTGAAGCAAATGGTGGGTGTTTGTCGTTTCTAATGGCTGAGTAATATTCCATTGTATACATAAACCACATCTTCTTTATCCATTCATCTTTCGATGGACACCGAGGCTCCTTCCACAGTTTGGCTATTGTGTGTATTAATTTAAATTTCATACAAAAGGTTCAGCATTCCAGTTGAGTGTATCACCTGATGTGAGAAAAAACCTTTCCAAACAGTCTTATTTGGTAAGATTTGTGTTGAAATGAAAATTTCACAAGGCAACTCCGTGAAAATAGTGATAAGTGGCTGTATTTTTACATTTTCTATTTCACATCAACATGCTCTCAGATTCTTTCACACACACATGCACACACACACATGGCTGGATGATCCAGAGTGAGAGGAAGCTCATGTTCAGAAGGATTCACAACAGGTGGAGTATGGAGTGCTTTATCATTTGGTATTTCTACATCAGCTATCAAGGTGAAAGGAGGTAATAAATATTGATACTGTGTGTATGTATGTGCATACTTGCATCTGCGTGTGTATGTGCATGTTTTAATACAGAATACTTCAGTAGCAAGTGGAAATTATATTTATAAACACACCATAATCTTTTCTGTCCAGAATATCACCTAGAGTTTGCCAGGCATCCTATGGATAAGGGAAGAGTGAGTGGTTTGTGATCAGTTCCCTCTCTCACTGTGATGAGGTCCTTTTTATTTTACAGCTTAGAGGAATTGAAAAGGTATTTATACTTACTAAGATCCATATCAGCCAATTTAAAACATTTGCATTTCATGGTCAAGAATTAAACTTGTATACTCTTTCTGTATTTTAGTGTGGTATTTTAGAACATTTAGAATTGTGTCCTCACTAGAGTTTGGATCAGGGTGGTTATCTCCATTTTTCAGATGAGAAATCTGAGATATCGACATTGTAATTTGCCAGTACCATTCAATTAGTGGTGCAAGAGTTCATATCTGATCTCATTGCTCATGCTCTTAATCACACTATGCTGCCTTCAGTGAAACTGATGATGAATGATATTGCTAGTTTGCTTAATATCAAAATGCCTCTACCCATATTTTCTTAAAGATTTATTTATTTATTTTATTTTTTAAGATTTTATTTATTTGTTCATGACAGACACAGACAGAGAGAGAGGTAGAGACACAGAGGGAGAAGCAGGCTCCTGAGCCCCTGCGCCATAGGAGACTCAATCCAGGACCCTGGAATCATGATCTGAGCAGAAGGCAGGTGCCCAACAGTCCAGCCACCCAGGCGTCCCATGCCTCTACCCATATGAAAGCTGTTTGGTACTAGCGTAGGGATAGATATTAACATATTCCTTTGTCAGGTATGTTACCTCATTGATTTAGAATATATGGTAACAGCTAGGCTGAAGCTTTTTTTAGAAAACTCCCTAATGCAGCTTAACATGAAAAATTATTACAGGAATTAAATCTTATTTTCCTTTAAATATTGTATAATTTAGACTTTGCTAATCTGACCTGTTCTTTCATGGGTTTAATTTAAATTTATTGTTTTTTAAACCTCAAATTTTAAATCTTGATTCTTGTTCCTATTGTGGAACTTGTATATTATGTGATCTGGGTCACCAGTTAGTTTCCATATCTATATGATGGAAATAATTAGTAGTGCCTAGGTCATAAGATTCTTCTGATGATTCATTGTAATGACTGTCAAGCACTTATCACGATGCCTGAAACATAGCAAGCCCAGAACATTCGGTGGTTATTATTATAATAATCATTTTCACTTCTTAGGATTGTCACAGAGAAAAAAAATCGTATCATGGGTTTGGTACATAGTAGGAGCTTAAAAAAATTATAGCTACCTTTTTATAGCTTTATATCCCTGAGGTGATCACAAACAAAAGTTTTTGAGGTCATTTTCTTTTGTCATTTTCTCTTTTTAAAAATTTTTATTGAAATAATAAGAGACTCAAAGGCAGGTGCAAAAATAGAACATAGAATTACATGAGCCCTTAAGGTTTATGCTTTTTGCCAGATTTTGGAAATTTTCAGCTTTTATTTCCTTGAATATTTTTTCAGCTCCACATCCTTTATTCTTCTTCTCTGAGAACTGTGTGACATGAAAGTTAGATCTTTTATTATTGTTATAGGTGTCATTGTTCTGTTAATTTTTTTTCAGTTTATTTTCTCTTTGTTGTTCAAATAGGGTTAATTCTATTTATCTGTGTTTAAGTTCACTGATTCTTTCCTACTATCTGCATTTTGCCATTGAACTCACCCAGTGTATTTGTTGATTTATTATTTTGTCAAGTTTATTTCTATTTGGTTCATTTTTATAACTTTTATTTCTTTGCTGAGATTTTCTCTTTTTATTTGTTTCAAGAATCTTTATAATTGCTTGTTAAGCATTTAATCATAACTGCTTTCAAATACTTAACAGATAGTTACAATATGTGAGTCATGTAGGCGTTGTCACCTGTTGATTGTTTTTACTCATTCAAGTTGTGATTTTCTGGTTCTTGATATGGTGAGTGGTGTTTGATTATATCCTGGACATTTTTAGTATTATGTTTTGAGACACTGGATCCTATTTAAATCTTATATTTTAGCAGACCGTCACCCTGCTTAGGTTTAATGTGCAAGTGTTTTTGTTTTTGATGACCTTGACAGTTTTGAGGAGGAGAATCAGTTGGTACTTTGTAGAATACCCCTTTAATTCCACTGTGGCTGTACCATTTAATGACGTTTCAGTTTCTCTACATCCTCACCTATACTTCTTGTTTTCTGTGCTTTTAAAAAATAATAGCCATTATAATGTGTGAAGTAGTATTTCACTGTGGTTTTGATATGAATTTCCCTAATGATTAAGTATGTTGAGAATCTTTTCACATACTTCATTGCCATTTGTATATCCTTTTTGGAGAAATGTCTATTTAAATCTTTTTGTCCATTTTTTTTGTAGACAGAAAATGATATTTATTATACACATACCTGACAAGGAATACTTAGATCTGACAAATGATACACATAAACTATTAGAATATATAAAGAGCATTTACAACTCAAAGACTAAACATAGGCAAAAATGGCCAAAGATCTAAATTGATATTTCACAAAAGAAGATATATGAATGACCAATAGCATGTTAAAAAGATGCTCAATGGGGGGAGGGGCAAGATGGCGGAAGAGCAGGGTCCCCAAATCGCCTGTCCCCACCAAATTACCTAGATAACCTTCAAACCATCCTGAAAATTTACGAATTCGGCCTGAGACGTAAAGAGAGACCAGCTGGAATGCTACAGTGAGAAGAGTCCGCGCTTCTATCAAGGTAGGAAGACGGGGAAAAAAGAAAAGAAACAAAAGGCCTCCGAGGGGGAGGGGCCCCGCGAGGAGCCGGGCTGAGGCCGGGGCGAGTGTCCCCAGGACAGGAGAGCCCCGTCCCGGAGAAGCAGGAGCTGCACCAACCTTCCCGGGCGGGCGGAAAGGGGCTCGCAGGGAGTTGGAGCAGGACCCAGGAGGGCGGGGATGCCCTCGGGCTCCCGGGGACACTAACAGACACCTGCGCCCCGGGAGAGTGCGCCGAGCTCCCTAAGGGCTGCAGCGCGCACGGCGGGACCGACCGGAGCAGCTCCGAGGGGCTCGGGAGCGGCTCCAGGGAGGGAGCTGCGGGGCGGGAGCGCGAATCCAACAGCGCAGGCCCCGGAGCACAGGGCGCCGGGACACAGCCCAGGATCCGGCCTCCCCCGGGACAGGCAGAGGCCGGGAGGGCCCAGGACAGCAAGGACGCTCCTGCCCCGAGCTGAGCAGATCAGCGGCCCCGCCCCGGAGCCTCCAGGCCCAGCGGACGGAGAACCGAGAGCCCCGAGCCCCGTAGTTCCTGCGAGCCCCGTAGTTCCTGCGGAGGCTGAATCCAGGCTTCCAGAGTTGCCATAGCAACTGCTGCTGTTCCTCCTGGGGCCCCACGGGGTAAACAACCCCCGCTGAGCCCTGCAGCAGGCAGGGGCAGAGCAGCTCCCCCAAGTGCTAACACCTGAAAATCAGCACAACAGGCCCCTCCCCCAGAAGACCAGCTGGACGGACCAGTGATACTCCCCCGTGTTCCAATACAACTTGTTTTTGGCCACTCTGCACTGAGCAAAAACACTAGAAGGAAAACCTCACCTCAAAAGAAAGAATCAGAAACAGCCCTCGCTCCCACAGAGTTACAAAATCTGGATTACACTTCAATGTCAGAAAGCCAATTCAGAAGCACTATTCTACAGCTACTGGTGGCTCTAGAAAAAAGCATTAAGGCCTCACGAGACTTCATGACTGCAGAATTTAGATCCAATCAGGCAGAAATTAAAAATCAATTGAATGAGATGCAATCCAAACTAGAAGTCCTAACGACGAGGGTTAACGAGGTGGAAGAACGAGTGAGTGACATAGAAGACAAGTTAATGGCAAAGAGGGAAACTGAGGAAAAAAGAGACAATCAATTAAGGGACCATGAAGACAGATTAAGGCAAATAAATGACAGTCTAAGGAAGAAAAACCTACGTTTAATTGGGGTTCCCGAGGGCGCCGAAAGGGCCAGAGGGCCAGAATATGTATTTGAACAAATCCTAGCTGAAAACTTTCCCAATCTGGGAAGGGAAACAGGCATTCAGATCCAGGAAATAGAGAGATCCCCCCCTAAAATCAATAAAAACCGTTCAACACCTCGACATCTAATAGTGAAGCTTGCAAATTCCAAAGATAAAGAGAAGATCCTTAAAGCAACAAGAGACAAGAAGTCCCTGACTTTCATGGGGAGGAATATTAGGGTAACAGAAGACCTCTCCACAGAGACGTGGCAGGCCAGAAAGGGCTGGCAGGATATATTCAGGGTCCTAAATGAGAAGAACATGCAACCAAGAATACTTTATCCAGCAAGGCTCTCATTCAAAATGGAAGGAGAGATAAAGAGCTTCCAAGACAGGCAGGAACTGAAAGAATATGTGACCTCCAAACCAGCTCTGCAAGAAATTTTAAGGGGGACTCTTAAAACTCCCCTTTAAGAAGAAGTTCAGTGGAACAATCCACAAAAACAAGGACTAAATAGATATCATGATGACACTAAACTCATATCTGTCAATAGTAACTCTGAACGTGAATGGGCTTAATGACCCCATCAAAAGGCACAGGGTTTCAGACTGGATAAAAAAGCAGGACCCATCTATTTGCTGTCTACAAGAGACTCATTTTAGACAGAAGGACACCTACAACCTGAAAATAAAAGGTTGGAGAACCATTTACCATTCAAATGGTTCTCAAAATATACCCTAAAAACTACAGAACACTTCTGAAAGAAATTGAGGAAGACACAAAGAGATGGAAAAATATTCCATGCTCATGGATTGGCAGAATTAATATTGTGAAAATGTCAATGTTACCCAGGGCAATTTACACGTATAATGCAATCCCTATCAAAATACCATGGACTTCCTTCAGAGACTTAGAACAAATTATTTTAAGATCTGTGTGGAATCAGAAAAGACCCCAAACAGCCAGGGGAATTTTAAAAAAGAAAACCATATCTGGGGGCATCACAATGCCAGATTTCAGGTTGTACTACAAAGCTGTGTTCATCAAGACAGTGTGGTACTGGCACAAAAACAGACACATAGATCAATGGAACAGAACAGAGAACCCAGAAGTGGACCCTGAACTTTATGGTCAACTAATATACGATAAAGGAGGAAAGACGATCCACTGGAAGAAAGACAGTCTCTTCAATAAATGGTGCTGGGAAAATTGGACATCCACATGCAGAAGAATTAAACTGGACCACTCTCTTGCACCATACACAAAGATAAACTCAAAATAGATGAAAGATCTAAATGTGAGACAAGATTCCATCAAAATCCCAGAGGAGAACTCAGGCAACACCCTTTTTGAACTTGGCCACAGTAACCGGAGAAGGACAAACAGTGTATGTTCTCATTCATTTGGGGAATATGAATAATAGTGAAAGGGAATATAAGGGAAGGGAGAAGAAATGTGTGAGAAATATCAGAAAGGGAGACAGAACATAAAGACTTCTAACTCTGGGAAATGAACTAGGGGTGGTGGAGGGGGAGGAGGGCGGGGGGTGGGGGTGAATGGGTGACGGGCACTGAGGGGTACACTTGACGGGATGAGCACTGGGTGTTATTCTGTATGTTGGTAAATTGAACACCAATAAACATTAATTTATAAAATTTAAAAAAAAAAGATGCTCAATATCATTAATTACCACAAAAATGCAAATGAAACCACAATGAGATATTATTTCATATGCACTAAAATGGCTAACATAAAAAAACTGACAATATCAAGTGTTGGTGAGGATATGGAGCAACCAGAATTTTTTGTTTTTTGAGAGACTGAATGATGCAGAAGGGAGGGGTGCAGAGAGAGGAGAAGGAAATCTTATTTTTTTAAATGTATTTATTCATGAGAGACATACACAGAGAAACACAGAGACACAGGCAGAGGGAGAGGGGGCTCCATGCAGGGAGCCCGATGCGGGACTCGATCTTGGGTCCCCAGGATCACACCCTGGGCTGAAGGCAGCACTAAACCACTGAGCCACCCGGGCTGCCCAGAGAAGGAAAATCTTTTTTTTTATAATAAATTTATTTTTTATTGGTGTTCAATTTACCAACATACAGAATAACACCCAGGACTCATCCCGTCAAGTGCCCCCCTCAGTGCCCCTCACCCATTCACCCCCACTCCCACCTTCCTCCACTTCCACCACCCCTAGTTCGTTTCCCAGAATTAGAAGTCTTTTTTAAATAAATTTATTTTTTATTGGTGTTCAATTTACCAACATAGAGAATAACACCCAGTGCTCATCCCGTCAAGTGCCCCGCTCAGTGTCCGTCACCCATTCACCCCCACCCCCCGCCCTCCTCCCCTTCCACCACCCCTAGTTCATTTCCCAGATTTAGGAGTCTTTATGTTTCCGATATTCCCATTTCTTCTCCCTTCCCTTATATTCCCTTTCACTATTACTTATATTCCCCAAATGAATGAGAACATATAATGTTTGTCCTTCTCCGATAGACTTACTTCACGCAGCATAATACCCTCCAGTTCCATCCACGTCGAAGCAAATGGTGGGTATTTGTCGTTTCTAATGGCTGAGTAATATTCCATTGTATACATAAACCACATCTTCTTTATCCATTCATCTTTCGATGGGCACCGAGGCTCCTTCCACAGTTTGGCTATTGTGGACATGGCTGCTAGAAACATCGGGGTGCAGGTGTCCCGGCGTTTCATTGCATCTGAATCTTTGGGGTAAATCCCTAACAGTGCAATTGCTGGGTCGTAGGGCAGGTCTATTTTGAACTCTTTGAGGAACCTCCACACAGTTTTCCAGAGTGGCTGCACCAGTTCACATTCCCACCAACAGTGTAAGAGGGTTCCCTTTTCTCCGCATCCTCTCCAACATTTGTTGTGTCCTGCCTTGTTAATGTTCCCCATTCTCACTGGTGTGAGGTGGTATCTCATTGTGGTTTTGACTTGTATTTCCCTGATGGCAAGTGATGCAGATCATTTTCTCATGTGCATGTTGGCCATGTCTATGTCTTCCTCTGTGAGATTTCTCTTCATGTGTTTTGCCCATTTCATGATTGGATTGTTTGTTTCTTTGCTGTTGAGTTTAATAAGTTCTTTATAGATTTTGGAAACTAGCCCTTTATCTGATATGTTATTTGCAAATATCTTCTCCCATTCTGTAGGTTGTCTTTTAGTTCTGTTGACTGTATCCTTTGCTGTGCAAAAGCTTCTTATCTTGATGAAGTCCCAATAGTTCATTTTTGCTTTTGTTTCTTTTGCTTTCGTGGATGTATCTTGCAAGAAGTTACTGTGGCCAAGTTCAAAAAGGGTGTTGCCTGTGTTCTCCTCTAGGATTTTGATGGAATCTTGTCTCACATTTAGATCTTTCATCCATTTTGAGTTTATCTTTGTGTATGGTGCAAAAGAGTGGTCTAGTTTCATTCTTCTGCATGTAGATGTCCAATTTTCCCAGCACCATTTATTGAAGAGACTGTCTTTCTTCCAATGGATAGTCTTTCCTCCTGTATCGAATATTAGTTGACCATAAAGTTCAGGGTCCACTTCTGGGTTCTCTATTCTGTTCCACTGATCTATGTGTCTGTTTTTGTGCCAGTACCACACTGTCTTGATGACCGCAGCTTTGTAGTACAACCTGAAATCTGGCACTGTGATGCCCCCAGATATGGTTTTCCTTTTTAACATTCCCCTGGCTATTTGGGGTCTTTTATGATTCCACACAAATCTCAAAATAATTTGTTCTAGCTCTGAAGAAAGTCCATGGTATTTTGATAGGGATTGCATTAAACGTGTAAATAGCCCTGGGTAACTTTGAAATTTTCACAATATTAATTCTGCCAATCCATGAGCATGGAATATTTTTCCATCTCTTTGTGTCTTCCTCAATTTCCTTCAGAAGTGTTCTATAGTTTTTAGGGTATAGATCCTTTACCTCTTTGGTTAGATTTATTCCTAGGTATCTTATGCTTTTGGGTGCAATTGTAAATGGGATTGACTCCTTAATTTCTCTTTCTTCAGTCTCATTGTTAGTGTATAGAAATTCCATTGGTTTCTGGGCATTGATTTTGTATCCTGCCACGCTGCCAAATTGCTGTATAAGTTCTAGTAATCTTGGGGTGGAGGCTTTTGGGTTTTCTATGTAGAGTATCATGTCATTGGCGAATGGGAGTTCTGCTCGAATTTTAATTAACTCTCTTCTTCTGCTGGGTGTCGGGTCTATTTGCTGTTTTTTCTCTAGCTCCTTTATGTGTAAGGTTAGCTTTTGTATTTGAGTTCCTTCCAGTTTTTGGATGGATGCTTGTATTGCGATGTGTTTCCCCCTTAGGACTGGTTTTGTTGTATCCCAAAGATTTTGAACGGTTGTATCTTCATTCTCATTAGTTTCCATGAATCTTTTTAATTCTTCCTTAATTTTCTGGTTGACCCTTTCATCTTTTAGCAGGATGGTCCTTAACCTCCACGTGTTTGAAGTCCTCCTAAACTTCTTGTTGTGATTTAGCTCTAATTTGAAGGAATTATGGTCTGAGAATATGCAGGGCATGATCCCAATCTTTTGGTATCGGTTAAGACCCAATTTGTGACCCAGTATGTGGTCTATTCTGGAGAAAGTTCCATGAGCACTTGAGAAGAATGTGTATTCAGTTGAGTTTGGATGTAAAGTTCTGTAGATATCTGTGAAATCCATCTGGTCCAGTGTATCATTTAAAGCTCTCGTTTCTTTGGAGATGTTGTGTTTAGAAGACCTATTGAGTATAGAAAGCGCTAGATTGAAGTCACCAAGTATAAGTGTATTATTATCTAAGTATGTCTTAATTTTGGTTATTAATTGATGGATATATTTGGCAGCTCCCACATTCGGGGCATATATATTGAGGATTGTTAAGTCCTCTTGTTGGATAGATCCTTTAAGTATGATATAGTGTTCCTCTTCATCTCTCACTACAGTCTTCGGGGTAAATTTTAGTTTATCTGATATAAGGATGGCTAACCCTCCTTTCTTTTGAGGACCATTTGAATGGTAAATGGTTCTCCAACCTTTTATTTTCAGGCTGTAGGTGTCTTTCTGTCTAAAATGAGTCTCTTGTAGACAGCAAATAGGTGGGTCCTGCTTTTTTATCCAGTTTGAAACCCTGCGCCTTTTGATGGGGTCATTATGCCCATTCACGTTCAGAGTTACTATTGAAAGATATGGGTGTAGTGACATCATGATATCTATTCAGTCCTTGTTTTTGTGGATTGTTCTACTGGACTTCTTCTTAAAGGGGTATTTTAAGAGTCTCCCTTAAAATTTCTTGCAGAGCTGGTTTGGAGGTCACATATTCTTTCAGTTCCTGCCTGTCTTGGAAACTCTTTATCTCTCCTTCCATTTTGAATGAGAGCCTTGCTGGATAAAGTATTCTTGGTTGCATGTTCTTCTCATTTATGACCCTGAATATATCCTGCCAGCCCTTTCTGGCCTGTCAGGTCTCTGTGGAGAGGTCTGCTGTTACTCTAATACTCCTCCCCATAAAAGTCAGGGATTTCTTGTCTCTTGCTGCTTTAAGGATCTTTATCTTTGGAATTTGCAAGCTTCACTATTAAATGTCGAGGTCTGAACGGTTTTTATTGATTTTAGGGGGCATCTCTCTATTTCCTGGATCTGAATGCCTGTTTCCCTTCCCAGATTAGGAAAGTTTTCAGCTATGATTTGTTCAAATACATATTCTGGCCCTCTGTCCCTTTTGGCGCCCTTGGGAACCCCAATTAAATGTAGGTTTTTCTTCGTCCGGCTGTCGTTTATTTCCCTTAATGTATCTTCATGGTCTTTTAATTGTCTCTTTTTTCCTCAGTTTCCCTCTTTGCCATCAACTTGTCTTCAATGTCACCCACTCGTTCTTCCACCTTGTTAACCCTCGTCGTTAGGACTTCTAGTTTGGATTGCATCTCATTCAATTGATTTTTAATTTCTGCCTGATTGGATCTAAATTCTGCAGTCATGAAGTCTCGTGAGTCCTTTATGCTTTTTTTCTAGAGCCACCAGTAGCTGTATAATAGTGCTTCTGAATTGGCTTTCTGACATTGAATTGTAATCCAGATTTTGTAACTCTGTGGGAGAGAGGACTGTTTCTGATTCTTTCTTTTGAGGCGAGTTTTTCCTTCTAGTCATTTTGCTCAGTGCAGAGTGGCCAAAAACAAGTTGTATTGGGAAAAGGAGAAAAATAGAGGAGAGAAATAAGGAAAGAAAAGAGAAAAAGAAAAAAGAAAAAAGGAAGAAAAAAAGAAAAAAAGAAGAAAAAGAAATCAAAAGAAAGAAAGGAGAAAAAAGGGTGGGGGAAGCAAACAGAAATCAAAAAGAAAAAAAAACACGGGGGAGTATCTCCTGATTCTGTATACTTTAAGTCCCTTGACTTCCCTTGGAACTTGTCCATCTAGTTGGTCTTCTGGGGGAGGGGCCTGTTGGGCTGATTTTCAGGTGTTAGCGCTTGGAGGAGCTGCTCTGACCCCTGCCTGGTGCAGGGCTCAGTGGGGGTTGTTTACCCCGTGAGGCCCCAGGAGGAACAGCCACAGTGGCAGCGGCCAGCTCTGGAGCCCTGGAGTCAGCTCCTGCAGGAACTCTGGAGCTCTCAGTCTGCAGGGGCCTGGAGGCTCCGGGGGTGAGGCCGCTGACCTGCTCAGCTCGTGGCAGGAGTGTCCTTGCTGTCCTGGGCCCTCCTGGCCTCTGCCTGTCCCGGGGGGAGGCTGCATCCTGGGCTGTGACCCGGCGCCCTGTGCTCCCGGGCCTGTGGTGTTGGATTCACACTCCTGGTGGCACAGTCCCCTCCGGAGCCGCTGCCCGAGCCCCTCTGAGCTGCTCCTGGGTCCAGCCTTGCACACGCTCCAGCCCTTTAGGGAGCTCGGCGCACTCTCCCCAGTGCGTAGTTGCTCTGTTAGTGTCCCAGGGAGTCTGAGGGCATCCCCGCCCCTCCTGGGGTCCTGCTGTAACTCCCTGCAAGCGCCTTTCCACCGGAAGATTGGTGAAGCTCCTGCTTCTCCGGAATGGAGCTTTCCTGTCCTGGGGGCACTCGCCCCGGCCTTAGCCCGGCTCCTTGTGGGGCCCCTCCCCCTTGGATGCCTTTTGTCTCTTTATTTTTTTCCCCGTCTTCCTACCTTGATAGAAGCACGAACTCTTCTTACTGTAGCATTCCAGCTGTCTCTCTTTAAATCTCAGGCCAAATTCGTAGATTTTCAGGATGATTTTAAGGTTATCTAGGTAATTTGGTGGGGACAGGTGACTTGGGGACCCTACTCTTCCGCCATCTTCCTTATTCAAAAGGAATATTGTTATATTATTATCACATTATTTGTATCAGGTGATTAGGATAAAGATTTAAGCAAACTAGGCTTTATTCTGGATTGGGTAGTGTCAGAAGGGGGTGGATTTGACTTTGTATCTTTTGTGAAGTTTTAAATTTAAGTATATGTAACATACAATATTACATTAGTTTCAGGTGTATGATGTAGTGATTTGACAAATTTATACATTATGTGATGTTCACTACAGGTGTAGCTATCATCTGTCACCATACATTGGTTATTACAATATCATTAACTATATTCCTTATACTGTGCTTTGTATTCCCATGACTTATTCATTCCACAACTAGTAGCCTGTATTTCTCACTCCCTTCCAGCAACCATCAGTTTTGTTCTTTGTATTTATAGGTCTGATTCTGCCTTTTTTGTTTATTCATTTTCTTTAGGATTCCACATATGAGTGAAATCATATCGTATTTCTTTCTTAGTCTCACTTATTTCACTTAGCATAATGCCCTCTAGGTCCATCCATGTTGTCTCAAATGGCACAATCTCATGCTTTTTTTTATGGCTGCATAATGTTCTATTGTGTAAATGTTTCTGTCTATATACATATACACACACATATATATTGTGTAAATGTGAATATACATATATATACCCACATATATATGTGTATACACAAACATACACACCACATCTTCCTTATCCATTCTTCTATTAGTGGACATTAATAACAAGTATCAGAAAGAGAAATTTAAAAAACACTATTTACAATTGCATCAAAAATAATAAAATACCTAGCAATAACCTTAACCAAAGAAATGAAAGACCTGTAAACTGAAAAATATAAAACACTAATGAAAGATATTGAAGATGACACAAACAAATGGAAAGATATCTCAAGCTCATGGATTGGAAGAATTGATATTGTTAAAATGTCCCTGTCACCCAGAGTAATCTGCAGATTCAATGAAATCCCTATCAAATACCAACAGTATTTTTCACAAAACTAAAACAAATAATACTACAAGTTGTATGGGACCACAAAAGACCCTGAATAGCCAAAGCAATCTTAAGAATCAAATAAATAAAACAGGAGGTATCACAATTTCAGATTTCAAGATATACCACAAAGCTATGGTCATCAATACAGGATGATACTGGCACAAAAATAGACACATAGATCAAAAGAACAGAATAGTCAGCCAAGAAATAAACCCACACTTTTATGGTCACTTAATCTATGATAAAGGATCAGGAATATACAATGGGAAATAAATATATGGATATATAAAGATATAAATGTGAGACCTTAAAACATGAAAATCCAAGAAGAGAACACAGGCAATAACTTCTTTTACATTGGTTGTAGCAACATTTTTTTAAAAAAAGATTTATTTATTTATTTATTTATTTATTTATTTATTTATTTATTTGAGAGAGAGTGTGTGTGTGTGCATGAGAGTGAGTGGGGGGAGGGGCAGAGGCAAAGAATCTCAAGCAGATTCTGGGCTGAGTGTAGAGTCCTATGTAGGTCTGGATCTCACCACTCTGAGATCATGACCTGAGCCAAAGTCAGGAGTCAGCTGCTTAATCGACTGAGCTAACCAGGCACCACAGTTGTAGCAACTTTTTTCTACATATGTCTCCTCAGGTAAGGGAAACAAAAGCAAAAATAAACTACTGGGACTATATCTAAACAAAAAAGCTTTTGGACACAAGGAAACTATCAACAAAAGAAAAGGCCCCTGAAGGGGAGAAGATATTTGCAAATGATAGATAAGGGATTAATATCCAAAATATCTAAAGAACTTATACAACTCAACACCAAAAAACCAATCTGATTTGAAAATGAGCAGAGGGCCTGAATAGACATTTTTCCAGAGAAGACATACAGATGGCCAAAAGGCAAATATACAGATGATCAACTTAGTATCTTTCTAAATGTGTTATTTCAAAATAAAGCTAAAACTAATTGGTAAAGTAGCATCATTTATACATACTGGCCAGGACAGGAGAGTTTTTGGTCATTTTTGTGCTTTAGAGAATGTCCATGTATTTTTCTGTGTTCAGACATGATTATAGAGTAGTGTCTTTTTTATTTTAGTCCATCACTGTCACAGAATGACCTTCTCCTATGATGATGTTGTGAGATTGTTTATGTGCGACAGGAGAGCACCGAGGCCTACCTGTGTACCAGGACAGCTCCCAATGTCAATAGATTGTTTTCTTTTACTCAAGATGATGATATGTAGCAGTTTTTCCTGTTGTTGGAAGAATTTTGATAATTTTTCCTAGATGATTTTTATAAATTTAATGTAGGATAGAATGTGGGAAGGGACTTAGAGCTGTAATTTATTTCCAAATTGATTGATTATATGACCCATAGTCATACATCTAATTGTACACTGGTCATCATAGTCCCTTCTTTACCCCACCCCATTCAAACTCATCTCATTCTTCCCCAGGAAAAGTCAGAATTGATCCAATTTTAAAACAATGCACACTCTTCATAGAGATTTTGAAAATCCAGAACTAGAACACAAAAAAATCTGTAAGAAGTCATATCACCTAAAGATCTTCATTGGTGATATTTTAGTGTTTTACTCCTTCTCTTTTGTTTGTGTATTTGAATGTAAAAAGGCTTGTTTTTTTTTTTGCAAGTGTCTTTACTATGGAAGCAAAAATAACAAGGTGAAGGGGTTGAGGGCCTTCTTTTTCTGTGGGTTTTTTTTGGGGGGGTTGGTAATTATAGCTGACATTATAGCTGCAAACTTAAGCTCTTTTTGAAAAATTTTCAACCATAATATTTGTTAAACATAGATAAGAAGAAAGCATAGATGTTATTGAAAAGATTTTTGTACAGCACTTTACTAGTGGTCATCCGTATTAGATCTAATTAATCCTCCATATAAAAGAGGCTTGGAAGTCACATTTCTAGCGTCCAAAAAGTTCCTTCGGCTGCATTATTTCCTCTTACAGGATCAAGTTTTCTCAGGCTTACTTAAGATCTCCCCTGTAGATCAATCCTCAGTAAACCCCTCTGATATAGAAATTTTGGAGCTGCTACCACAGGGAAGATTGGTGGTGCTGGAGGTTTGCTAAATCTAATTTTTCATTGGACAAAAATTGCCAATGAGAGCTACTCAACAAATAAGGTGATTAGAAGGTTATTTGCACAAGGGGCTTATGGCACATCCTCCTTTTACCAATGCAGCTAGAGGGGAAGGCCATTTAATCCGTTGCTCCCGCTCAGCTTTAGGCCTGCTGTGGTATTGTGCTGCAAGACCCCTCTGCCTCTTCATCCACCTCAGGCCAGTTTCCACAGTGGCCATGGCTGCAGCTGTTTCCGCTTCAACTTCTTCCTCCATCTTAGACCCCGCCAGTGCCCACTGCCTGAGCCACAGCCATCTCTTCCACTTCTTGTGAATCCTTTCCCTATTAGAAAGCTAACAATGGTGGATAGGGAGCAGGACAAGATGGCGGAAGAGTAGGATCCCCAAGTCACCTGTCCTCACCAACTTACCTAGATAACTTTCAAATCATCCTGAAAACCTACAAATTCGGCCTGAGATTTAAAGAGAGAACAGATGGAATGCTACAGTGAGAAGGGTTCATGCTTCTATCAAGGTAGGAAGACGGAAAAAAATAAAAAAGCATTCAGTTGGGGGAGAGGCCCCCTGTGAGGAGCCGGGCTAAGGCCAGGTGGCAAGTGCCTCCAGGACAGGAAAGTCCAGTCCCGGAGAAGCAAGAAATTACCAATCTTCCTGGATGGAGAGGTGCTCGTAGGGAACTTGGGCAGGATCCCAGGAGGGGCAGTGGAGCCCTCAGATTCCCGGGGTCACTAACAGAGGAAGTGTGCCCAGGGGAGAGCACGCCACACACTGAGGACCGAACTCCCTACAGGCCTAGAGTGCACGCCCGGCGGGGCCCCGGGAGATGCAGCTCAGGCAGCGGCTCCACGCGGAGGAGGCTACTCAGTCCTGGGAGCACTTCAAGCGGCAGATCTGCGTGGAGGGGGCTGCGCAGCCCAAGGAGCGCAATTCCAGTGATGCAGGCCCCAGAGCCCAAGGCGCCAGGGGACCCAGCTCAGGATCCCGTGCTCCCCTTGGGACAGGCAGAGGCCGGGAGGACACAGGACAGCAAGGACACTCCTGCCGCCTGGCGCCCCTGAGCTGTGCAGATCAGCGCCCCCGCCCCAGGAGCATCCAGGCCCCTGCGGACTGGGAGACTATGGTAGTTACTGCTGGAGCTGACTCCGGGCTGGATAGCTGGCCGCTGCCACTGTTGTTGTTCCTCCTGGTGTAACCGTGTGCCTGGGACTGAACAGGGCTGCCAGGGAGCAGGGGACTCACAGGATAAACAGTTCCCACTGAACCATGCACCTGGCAGGGGGCTGAGCAGCTCCCCCAGGTGCACACACCAGAGAATCAGCACAGCAGGTCCCTACCCCAGAAGACCAGGAAGGACAGGGGAAGAATAAGTTCTTAACCAAGCAATGCTGGTAAGCTATAGGGGAAGTTGAAGGACTTACAGTATATAAAATAAGAGGATACCCCTCCTTTTTTTTGTTAGTTTTCCCCTTTTTTCCCCCGTTTTCCTTCCTTTTTCCAGTACAACTTGTTTTTAGGCACTCTGCACTGAGGAAAATGACTAGAAGGAAGAACTCATCACAAAAGAAAGAATCAGAAACAGTACTCCCTCCCTCAGAGTTACAGATTTGGATTACAATTCGATCTCAGAAAACCAATTCAGAAGCACAATTATGAAGCTACTGGTGGCTCTGGAAAACAGCATAATGGATTCAAGGGACTTCATGACAGAAAAATTGAGATATAACCAGGCCGAAATTGAAAATCAGTTAAATGAGATGCAATCCAAACTGGAGATCCTAACGACGAGAGTTAATGAAGTAGAAGAATGAGTGAGTGACATAGAAGACAAGTTGATGGCAAGGAAGGAAGCTGAGGAAAAAAGAGAAAAACAATTAAAACATCATGAGGAAAGGTTAAGGGAAATAAATGGCAGCCTCAGATGGAAAATCTACATTTAATTGGGGTTCCAGAGGGCGCCGAAAGGGACAGATGACCAGAAAGTGTATTTGAACAAATCATAGCTGAGAACTTTCCTAACTTGGGAAGGGAAACATGCATTCAGATCCAGGAGATAGAGAGATACCCCCCTAAAAACAATAAAAACCGTTCAACACCTTGACATTTAATAGTGAAACTTGCAAATTCCAAAGATAAAGAGAAGATCCTTAAAGCAGCAATAGACAAGAGATCCCTAACCTTTATGGGGAGAGTTATTAGGTTAACAGCAGACCCCTCCGCAGAGACCTGGAAGGTCAGAAAGGGCTGGCAGGATATATTCTGGGTCCAAAATTAGAAGAACCTGCACCCAAGAATACTCTATCCAGCAAGGCTCTCATTCAGAATAGGAGAGATAAAGAGCTTCCAAGATAGACAGAAACCTAAAGAATATGTGACCACCAAACCAGCTCTGCAAGAAATATTAAGGGGGACTCTGTAAAAGAAAGAGGAAGCCCCCAAAAATAATCCACAAAAACAGGGACTGAATAGGTATTATGATGACACTAAATTCCTATCTTTCAATAGTAACTCTGAACGTGAATGGGCTTAATGATCCCATCAAAAGGCGCAGGGTTTCAGACTAGATAAAAAAGCAAGACCCATCTATTTACAAGAGACTCATTTTAGACTTAAGGACACCTACAGCTTGAAAATAAAAGGTTGGGGAACGATTTACCATTCAAATGGTCCTCAGAAGAAAGCAGGGGTAGCCATCCTCATATCAGATAAATTAAAGTTTATCCCAAAGCCGGTAGTAAGAGATGAAGAGGGACATTATATCATACTTAAAGGATATATACACAAGAGGACCTAACAATCATGAATATTTATGCCCTGAATGTGGGAGCTGCCAAGTATATCAATCAATTAATAACCAAAGTTAAGACATACTTAGATAATAATGCAATTATACTGGGAGACTTGAGCACTGCACTTTCTGTGATTGACAGATGTTCTAAGCACAACATCTCCAAAGAAACAAAAGCTTTAAATGATACACTGGACCGGATGGATTTCACAGATATTTACAGAACTTTACATCCAAATGCAACTGAATACACATTCTTCTCAAGTGCACATGGAACTTTCTCCAGAATAGACCACATACTGGGTCACAAATCAGGCCTTAACTGATACCAAAAGATTGGGATTATCCCCTGCATATATTCAGCTCATAATGCTTTGAAACTAGAACTAAATCACAAGAAGAAATTTGGAAGGAATTCAAACACGTGGAGGTTAAAGAACATCCTGCTAAAAGATGAAAGGGTCAACCAGGGGATTAGAGAAGAATTATAAAGATTCATGGAAACTAATGAGAGTGAAGACACAACCCTTCAAAATCTTTGGGGTACAGTAAAAGCAGTCCTGAGGGGGAAATACATCGCAATACAAGCATCCACCCAAAAACTGGAAAGAACTCAAATACAAAAGCTAACCTTGCACCTAAAGGAGCTGGATAAAGAACAGAAAATAAAACCTACACCCAGCAGAAGAAGAGAGTTAAGAAACATTCGAGCAGAACTCAATGAAATAGAGACCAGAAGAACTGGGGAATAGATAAAAAAAAAAAAAAAACAAGAGTTGGTTCTTTGAATTAATAAGATAGATAAGCCATTGTCCAGCCTTATTAAAAACAAAACAGAAAAGACTCAAATGAATAAAATCATGAATGAGAAAGGAGAGATCACCACCAATACCAAGGAAATACAAATGATTTAAAAAACTTATTATGAACAGCTATATGCCAATAAATTAGGCAATCTAGAAGAAATGGATGCATTTCTGGAAAACCACAAACTACCAAAACTGGAACAGGAAGAGATAGAAAACCTGAACAGGCCGATAACCCTGGAGGAAATTAAAGCAGTCATCCAAAACCTCCCAAGACACAAAAGTTCAGGGCCAGATGGCTTCCCAGGGGAATTCTATCAAACGTTTAAAGAAGAAACCATACCTATTCTACTAAAGCTACTCTGAACACTAGAAAGAGATGGAATACTTCCAAACTTGTTCTATGAGGCCAGCATCACCTTAATTCCAAAACCAATGACCCCACAAAAAAGGAGAATTACAGACCAATATCCCTGATGAACACAGATGCAAAAATTCTCAACAAGATACTTAGCCAATAGGATCCAACAGTACATTAAGATTATTCACCGTGACCAAGTGGGATTTATCCCCGGGATGCATGAGTGGTTCAACACTCATAGAGCAATCAATGTGATAGACCATATCAACAAGAGAAAAAAACAAGAACCATATGATCCTCTCAATAGATGCAGAGAAAGCATTTGAAAAATACGGCATCCATTCCTGATCAAAACTCTTCAGAATGTAGGGATAGAGGGAACATTCCTCAGCATCTTAAAAGCCATCTACGAAAAGCCCACAGCAAATATCATTCTCAATGGGGAAACACTGGGAGCCTTTCCCCTAAGATCAGGAGCAAGACAGGGATGTACACTCTCACCAGTGCTATTCAACATAGTACTAGAATTCCTAGCCTCAGCAATCAGGCAACAAAAAGAAATAAAAGGCATTCAGATTGGCAAAGAAGAAGTCAAACTCTCCCTCTTCGCCGATGACATGATATTGTATATAGAAAACTCAAAAAACTCCACCCCAAGATTGCTAGAACTCATACAGCAAGTGGGCAGTGTGGCAAGTTACAAAATCCATGGCCAGAAATCAGTGACATTTCTATACACTAACAATGAGACTGAAGAAAGAGAAATTAAGGAGTCATCCCCTTATAATTGCACCCAGAAGCATAAGATACCTAGGAATAAACCTAACCAAAGTAGGAAAGGATCTATACCCTAAAAACTATAGAACACTTCTGAAAGAAATTGAGGAAGACACAAAGAGATGGAAAAATATTCCATGCTCATGGATTGGCAGAATGAATATTGTGAAAATGTCGATGTTACCCAGGGCAATTTACACATTCAAAGCAATCCCTATCAAAATACCATGGACTTTCTTCAGAGAGTTGGAAAAAATCATCTTAAGATTTGTGTGGAATCAGAAAAGACCCTGAATAGCCAGGGGAATATTGAAAAAGAAAACCAGAGCTGTGGGTATCACAATGCCAGATTTCAAGTTGTACTACAAAGCTGTGGTCATCAAGACAGTGTGGTACTGGCACAAAAACAGACACATAGATCAATGGAACAGAATAGAGAATCCAGAAGTGGACCCTGAATTGTATGGCCAACTAATATTCGACAAAGCAGTAAAGACTATCCACTGGAAAAAAAGACAGTCTCTTCAATAAATTGTGTTGGTAAAATTGGACAGCTACATGCAGGATAATGGAACTAGAGCATTGTCTTACACCATACACTGAGATAAACTCAAAATGGATGAAAGATCTAAATGTGAGACCCGAATCCATCAGAATCCTAGGGGAGAACACAGGCAACACCGTTTTTGAACTTGGCCACGCCACTTCTTGCAAGATACATCCATAAAGGCAAGGGAAACAAAAGCAAAAATGAAGTATTGGGACTTCATCAAGGTAAGAAGCTTCTGCACAGGAAAAGAAACAGTCCACAAAACTAAAAGACAACCTACAGAATGGAAGAAGATATTTGCAAATGACCTATCAGATAAAGGGCTAGTATCCAAGATCTATAAAGAACTTACTAAACTCAACAGCAAAGAAACAAACAATCCAATCATGAAATGGAAAAGACATGAACAGAAATCTCACAGGGGAAGACATAGACATGGCCAACATGCACATGAGAAAGTGCTCCACATCACTTGCCATCAGGGAAATACAAATCAAAACCACAATGAGATACCACCTCACACTAGTGAGAATGGGGAAAATTAAGAAGACAAGAAAAAATAAATGTTGGAGAGAATGTGGAGAAAGGGGAACCCTCTTGCACTGTTGGTGGGAATGTGAACTGGTGCGGCCACCTTGGAAAACTCTGTGCAGGTTCCTCAAAGAGTTCAAAACAGAACTGCCCTACGACCCAGCCATTGCACTGCTGGGGATTTACCCCTAAGACACAGATGTAGTGAAACACCGGGACACCTGCACCCCAATGTTGATAGCAGCAATAGTCCACAATAGCCAAACTGTGGAAGGGGCCTCGGTGTCCTTCAAAAGATGAATGAATAAAGAAGATGTGGTCTATGTATACAATGGAATATTACTCAGCCATTAGAAACAACAAATACTATTTGCTTCGAGGTGGATTGAACTGGAGGGCATTATGCTGAGTGAAATAAGTCAATCAGAAAATGACAAATATTATATGGTCTCATTCATTTGGGGAATATAAAAATTGTGAAAGGGAATAAATGGGAAAGGAGAGAAAATGAGTGAAAATATCAGTGAGGGTGACAAAACATGAGAGACACCTAACTCTGGGAAACGAACAATGGGTAGTGGAAAGGGAGGTGGGTGGGGTTTGAGGTGACTGTGTGATGGCCACTGAGGGGGGCACTTGGGGTGATGAGCACTGGGTGTTATGCTAAATGTTGGCAAATTGAACTCGAATAAAAAATAAATAAATAAAAATAACATTTAAAATACGTTTGAAAAGGGCAGTCCGGGTGGCTTGGTGGTTTGGCGTTGCCTTCAGCCCAGGTCCTGATCCTGGAGACCCAGGATCGAGTTCCGGGATGGGCTCCCTGCATGCAGCCTACCTCTCTCTCTCTCTCTCTCTCTCTCTCTGTGTGTGTGTGTGTGTGCGTCTGTCATGAATAAATAAAATCTTAAAAAAATAAAATAAAATAAAATAGGATCTAAAGTATCAAATAAATAGAAATAAATGAAAATATATGTTGCAGGACCTTTGTACGAAATTTTTTAAACACTTAGAGTTGAGCAATTTAAAAATTGTTTGGAAAACTCAGTAAAAAAAAAAAAGAAATCTAACAATTAAAGGTCTTGGGGAACATGGCACAGCCAGTGAAGTGAAGCCACCAATGGGCCCTGTGGCAGCCACAGCCTCTAGATAGGCTTTCATATGGTACTACTTAGCTGAGGACTTTATTGACAGCCTGTCTCCGGCAGCAAAGTATGGAGTGCGTGCCCTCAAAAAGCTTCAGGCCAAATCTGCAGGCCTAGAGGCCAAGAACCTGAAGGATTTTCATTCCATTGAGAGGAAATTTCCTGACACCTATAGGGTTTTTTTTTGGAAAAGAGATGCCAGGTCATCAATATGCTGTACTAACCCACAAAATAGGGGTATAAGGTAAAGTCCAACGCCAAGGACTATGGTTATGTTAGGATAGAAGATGATTCTGATGCTCAGATGCAGGATCTGGAGGAGTACTAAAAGAATGAGGATGTGGACAAGTATTGTGAAGAAGCTTTAAAAAATGTGGAGAAAGTGTTTGGGGAGTGTGGAGGAATAGAGGGAGAAAATATGGATGAGGAGACAAAGGATCCTACAGAGACCTCCGATTTCTGGTTCATGGTTTTAAAGAATGTTGAGGAGGTCACTCACTTAATTCAAAAATAAGGCAAGCCCATTCTGAAGCACTTGAGAGTTGTGCAAATCAGGTTTTTAAAACCTGATGAGCCCCTCACCTTCACTCTGGAACTTCTCTTTGAACCCAACAACTACTTCACAAATGAGGTGTTGACTACACACAAATGAGTGTGTTTAACTTACACACTCAAGTCTAAGTTCCTTTGCTCTGACTCTCACCCCTTTAGGGTTCTGTAGTGGAGCATTGCATTGGTTATAAGACAGACCAGAAGGAGAGAAAGAACATTACTACACAAAAAGTCCTGAAAAAGCAAAGGCACAGGTTTTGGGGATGGATACACACAGTGACCCAGGAATTTCCCTGAGGGTCCTTTTTCAACTTCTTCAGTATTCTCCAATGGGTATGGCAGTGAAGATAAGGAAGATGAGCAAGGTAGCTCATACCTTGCTGCACCTTTGTTATCCCAAGAGCTGTGTTAATACTTCATAGGAGAGGTACTTGAGGTGAAATAAGAGGGAATGATCAGGGAATAAAATGAACTTGGTTTCTGACAGAGTCACTTATGAGAACAGGGTGGTCATTTTTAAGGGTGCTAAAGCCCAAGTCCTGAACTCCCCAGCAGAAGATATTGACCTCTGAAGCTGAGTAGTTGGTGTATGTGGGTCGCCACATTAATAGCCTACATTTACGGGATCCCTGGGTGGTGCAGCGGTTTGGCGCCTGCCTTTGGCCCGCGGCGCAACCCTGGAGACCCAGGATCGAGTCCCACGTCGGGCTCCCTGCGTGGAGCCTGCTTCTCCCTCTGCTTGTGTCTCTGCTTCTCTCTCTGTGTGTGTGTGACTATCATGAATAAATAAATGAAATCTTTTTAAAAAATAGCCTACATTTACAATAACCAAAACTTAACCATAAATTACTTACGGCCTTAATGTGTGTGTCTCTTCCTGGTAGTCTCAGAATAAAACTATGTTCAAATATATTTTACAGTGCATTCCACCTACCACTCTGGTGGTGTAAACTTTTGCAAGAAATGTAGAAGGTAGTGAATTCTCTAAGCAGACGAATACCTTGCTATTGTGAATCTATGGCTTTTGTCACGTTACTATTAGTTTCCAGCAATGGAATATTACCAGAACTGGCAAGTGAGACATACCTGTTTAGAGACTTTTTTTTCTTGGAAAAAGCCAATCAAGATTACCTCACTTCCAGCCCTGTCAATAAGTGGAATTTATTTTGCTTGCACTAGTTATGCCTTCCTCTCATTGTTATAGAAAAGCAGCAAGTTATACTATAATAAAATACATTTGATTTATAATTTGAGAAACTACTAGCATAATATTAATCATTTGCAGCAAATCCACATTTATTGTAATTAACTGTTAGCTTGTTTATAGGCTTCTATATTTTATATGATATGGTGATTGACTCAGAAACCAGCTGAATTATTGCTTATCAGTGAGGTATAGTTAAAGCCATTTTTCCTAAAGCCTGCTATCAGTTGTACCATGTGCTTCTGCAAAGTAGGGTTAAAGTGTGCATTTTCTTTTTTTAAACATTTGATTTACTTATGAGAGACATACATTAAACACTGTCTCTTCTGAGGGTATTGGAGTAAAGGATATGTATGGCCTTGCCCCTTCCAGTGCCAAGTGGAAGATTTGGTTGGAAGGTATTAGCAGGTCAGACTTATTCTTTGGGCACAGTATGCCCACTACACTTTTAAGAGTCCACAAAAATATTTTAATTTTTCTTAAAATCAGAAGTAAAATGAATATAATGATAATAATGCATACATAATTAATCCAGCATGGATTATATTTGTCTTATACGAAGAGAGATTATATATATATATAATATATATATAAATTTATTATATATTTATATATATATATAAAATCATAGAGGAAAGGGCCAGGGAAGGTAAAGCTGCCTGGATTCCATGAAAATCATGAGACGGGAGTGAAAGAGGGAGGAGATAGAGTGCCTGAGGGGGATGTTGATGTGAAAAAGGAATGAAAAAGAGGGAGGGGAGGAAGGAAAGAGGGACAAGCAGAGATGAGTTTATTAGGGAAAGGGGAATGGAAGGCCTCCAAGCTCTAGAAGACAGTGAATGGCCTGACTGGCAAGAGGAGAGAGGGTTAATAGAATGTTGGGTGGGGGGGTGGGACCAAATCCCAGTTGGAGTCTGGACTGGGAGAAGTTGGAACTCTGCTAGGGAGAAGAAAAGAGGGGAGAGGATAGAGGAGGGAGAAGGAGATTTAGGAAGGTGGGTGAGAAGTCTGGAGAGCAGAGAACCAGAGGGTGAAAGGGTGAAGCTTTATTAAAGATGAAAGAGCATTCCTTGGTTAGAGATTACTGAATTTCAGGTTTTATAATTTTGATACATTTTGTAAAAGCAGTATCCTGTCCAGGAAAAGGAATCTGAAGAGGGACTAGAGAAGCATTGGTCTATTGTAAGTAACCTTTTTTTTTTTTAAAGATTTTATTTATTTATTTATTCATGAGAAACACTGAGAGAGAGGCAGAGACATAGGCAGAGGGAGAAGCAGGCTCCATGCAAGGAGCCTGATGCGGGATTCGATCCCGAGACTCCAGGATCACGCCCTGAGCCAAAGGCAGGCGCTCAACCACTGAGCCACCCAGGCGTCCCTGTAACCTTTAATCATATTCTTTCATTGCCAAGATAGATGTATACATAAATTAATTCATTATTTTTATTCAACAAACACCTTATACTGTACTATTTCTATTTGCCAGACACTGTTCTAAGTACTTTACATATCTGTAATATTTATAACTTATCTATATTGAGTAATATTAGTTTTATAATTGAAAAAATAGTCATTTTCTATTTAAGAGAGTTTTTATTCAAATCCCATTAGTTAGTATACAGTGTAATATTAGTTTCAGGTATAGAATTTAGTGATCCAACACTTACATACAACACCCGCTGCTCATCACAATAAGTGTACTCCTTAATCCCCATCACCTTTTTAAACGATACCTTGCCCACCTCTCCTCTGGTAATCATTAGTTTGTTTTCTATAGTTAAGAATATGTTTCTTAGTTTGATTCTCTCTCTCTCTTTTTTCCATAGTCATTTGTTTTGTGTCTTAAATTCCACATATGAGTGAAATCATATATTTGTCTTTCTCTGACTGACTTACTTTGCACAGCATAATACTGTCTAGCATCATCCACTTGTTGCAAATGGCAAGATTTCATTCTCTTTTATAGCTGAGTAATATTCCATTGTATAGGTATACCACATATTTATCCATTCACCAGTTGATGGTCATTTGGGCCCTTTCCATAAATGGGCTATTGTTGATGTCCCCTTCCCATAAATGGGCTGTTGTTGATAATGCTGCTGTAAATATCAGGGTACATGTATGCCTTTGAATTAGTATTCTTATATTCTTTGTACCTAGTAGTGCAATTGCTGTAGCATAGAGTATTTCTATTTTTAACTTTTTGAGGAAGCTCCATATTGTTTTCCAGAGTTGCTGCACCAGTTTGCATAGAAATAGTAAATGCAGGACAGGAGGCTCCAACAAGGCAGAATTAATTATAATAACAACTAATACTTTTCTCCAAACACCACTTTAACTGCTAGTAAGCAAACATTTTTTCACCCTGCTTTTAAAAAAAGAAACTTACCATTAGTGTTTTCCTGTATTTTAATTTACATTTTAAAAGCATATTTGAAAACAATTTTGTGGAAGTATATTAACATACAATGTTATATTAGTTTTAGGCATACAATATAATGATCAACAATTGTGTACATTACTCAGTGCTCATTACAAGTGTACTCTTCATCCCTTTTATCTACTTCATCCATCCCACCACCCACCTCCACTCTGGCAACCACCAGTTCTCTGTATTTAAGTCTTTTTGTGTGTTTGTTTTTCTTTGTTTTGTTTTTTAAATTCCACATATGAATGAAATAATATGGTATTTGTCTGACTTATTTCACATTGCATTATACCCTCTAGGTCCATCCATATTGTTGCAAATGGCAAGATATCATTCTTTTCTAAGGCTAAGTAGTATTCCATATTCATTATATATATAATATATATAATTGTGGTATATATCTATATATATAATAACTTGGGTTATAATATATAAGCAACTTGGGTTGCTTCCATATCTTGGCTATTATAAATAATGCTGCAATAAAGATAGGCATGCACATATCTTTTTGAATGAGTGTTTTCATTTCATTTGGGTCAGTAGGATCATATGGTGATTCTACTTTTAATTTTTTTGAGGAACCTCCATATTGTTCTCTGCAGTGGTTGCACCAGTTTTCATTCCACCAAAAGTACACCAGGGTTCCTGTTTCTCTGCATCCTTGCCAACACTTATGATTTCTAAAAAGGTATAATTATTATTATGTAATATTCCAAAGTATGGCAACACAATTTATTATTTTAATGTTCATTATTAGTTTCTAATTTACATGTTTAAGTAGGAAAATATTCTGCTATTTGATATTAAGACTTTTCATTCAAGTTTCTTTTTTCTTTTAAACTTTAACCTCCAAGGCTTAGAAAAACTCTATGAAGAGCTAAATGAAAGTTAGAGGGCAGCCTGGGTAGCTCAGTGGTTTAGCGCCACCTTTGGCCCAGGACGTGATCCTGGAGACCCAGGATAGAGTCCCATGTCGGGCTCCCTGCATGGAGCCTACTTCTCTCTCTGCCAGTGTCTCTACCTCTCTGTCTCTCTGTTTCTCATGAATGAATAAATAAAATCTTTAAAAAAGTAAATAAATGAAAGTTAGAAGCAGGAGTCATATCAGTCAATATGTCCCAATGTAGATTAGGACAAGGTATATAAGAATTAAGACCCATTATATGACTTCTTTAAGAAAAAGGCAATTATTTCTACTGTCTTCCAGTTTAATATCCTAATTTAGCCAATGCCCAAAACAGAAAACAATATCACTAAACAGTAGATTATTACAACCTTAGTGCTATAGTACTCCTGATTAAAGCTTCCCATGACCAGTATCATTAAAATTACTGACTTCCTCAAATAAAAAACTGGAAAACATCTTACATTTGTAGATTTGATTAATATGTTCTATTTAATGCCTACTTCAATAGACTGTTACAGCTTGCCTTCACCTTTAAAGAAACACTATACACATTTACTCAGGAATGAGGAATGAGGAATCCCATTACCCCTCCCATACCACACAGTATTTTCAGGCAAGATATTAACCTTATCCAAATTTTCCCAAGAGCGCAGATAAGATTGTTTATTGAAACATCCTCTAAGAAAATTCATTTGACATATATGTTCATAACATACCAACATTCATAAAGGAGCCCACAGAAAAACATGAGACACTGCTTCACATAAAATATAAGGCCCCACAACTAGTAAAATTTCTGGGTAATATTCGGATAGTTGAGGACTGTTCCAACCTTGAAAGTGTAAAGAAACAACTATTGAAACAAAGTGTTAAAACAAGTCCAAAAGCTTTTAGGCAATTTTGGTTTCTGGAGGTAACATAATGCTTATGTACAAATTTTACTGAAGCCCATTTATGCTGTTACTCACAAATCAGCGTACATTGATGAATAGGGTCCCCGGTTACAAAAGGTTCTAGACTGTCCAAATTACAATGCAATAGAAACTTCCATTAGTTCCCACAGAGCTGTTTTCACTGTAGAGGCTTTAGCAAACTCCTGTCATGCCTCCTGGAGTCTCTGGACAACCAGTGATGGCTACAAGTTGCCCACGGGCATCCGGTACCAAAAAAACTGATTTCCATTGTCATGGGAACTGCTGGCTTCATGAGAACTGAGCCTTTCTGGAAAATGTGGCTCTCATAGGCCTGAATCTGTAACTCCCTGTCCATAGCTGCCCATTATGCCTTGAATCATAGAGACAAGACTTGTGGCTTGGCACACCCACAGAGGCCCTTTTATTGAAATAAAGTGATACTTAAGGAGCCAAAGCTGGACCCTCTAGCATATCACACCTACAGGAAGAAGTAGTTTCTCCTGTCCTTTACCAAATGCAATGATGTCAGGGGAGGTCAGTCCTCTCTCAGACCCATTGGTAATCTGGGAGCACTTGGGAAATAATTGGTGATTAGAAAGGGAGTCCAGATGACATTACTACCATCACATGTGATGGTGCCTGCTTGAGAGCTACTGCTTTGTATCTCATATGTGGGACATCACTGATCAAGGAAAAGATAGGAACTAAGGGTCAGCACAATTGGCTGAACTTCAGACAGCCGTTTTAGGGTAGAAAATGCCCTGGCCAACATTTAGCCCTATATGCTCATTATTAGGACACTCAGCCACTGCCGATTTTTGAGCCATCTGGTTTGAACAATGACAATAACAAAAATTTCTTGTCCAAGGTTTCCCACTTTGGGATAAAGTATTCTGCAAATTTCTTGCCTCACAAATACCCAAAAATACAATTCAGTGTCACGTATTTCTCTGCGTATATGTATTAGTCTGTCTGGGCTCATATGTGTATTAGTCTGTCTGGGCTTTCATAACAAAGCATCACAGATTGGGTAGTTTAAACAACAAAATCTATTTTTTAACAGTTCTGGAGGCTTGAGGTCCAAGATCCAAGTGCCATGAAGGTTGATTTTTGAGGAGGATTCTCTCTTTGGTTTGCAAATGGCTACACCCTCCCTGTGTTATCACATAACCATTTTTTTAAACCTATCTATCACTTCATATAGTTACCTTTTGTGTGTTTGTGGTGTGTGTGTGTGTGTGTGTGGTGAGAATAGTAGCCAAGATATGCAAACAACCCAAGTGTCTGTTAACAGATGAATGGATAAAGAAAATACGATATACACAGACACAATTGAATATTATTCAAACTTAAAAAATAGAAGGAGGTTACATGGCCTTTCCTCTGTACATATGCACTTCTGGTGTGTTTTCCTCTTATAAGAACACCAAACCTATGACATTAGGGCTTTAGCAGTATAATCTCTTTTAACCTTGAATATCATATCCTTAAAGGTCCTATTTTCAAATATAATCACATTGCTGATTAGGCTTCAACATACAAATTTTGGGGAGACATAATTTAGTCCCTAGCAATATAGAAAAGCTCCTATACAAAGTTACACCAAAAATCTTATCCCTTTTGACATTCCAGACAAGACCAAGACACTCATTTCACTTAAAAAACACAACACCAGGGATCCCTGGGTGGCGCAGTGGTTTAGCGCCGGTCTTTGGCCCAGGGCGCGATCCTGGAGACCCAGGATCGAATCCCACGTCGGGCTCCCGGTGCATGGAGCCTGCTTCTCCCTCTGCCTGTGTCTCTGCCTCTCTCTCTCTCTCTCTCTCTCTCTCTCTGTGTGTGACTATCATAAATAAATAAAAATTAAAAAAAAAGCTTTCCTTTAAAAAAAAAAAAAAACACAACACCAGGTTTTTGAATAGGCATCCAATTGAACTTCCATCTTACTTACCAGCTTCAGGCCATAAGCCCCTTAGAGTGCCATAAACATTAAAATTTAATTAAATACAACACAGTAAAATGTCAAAAGTAGATAGTAGTAAGGAACATAACTACAATTTTATTGTTTGCTGAGAGCTTACAGGATCCATACCTCCCCACTCCCCACTCATCTCTTGGTCTCACATCTGCATAAGCAGAGAAGACAGCCTGATTGTTCTGTGCCTTGGTGTCTATGGGTAAGTTCAAATCATGCAAACTCCTGGCCATGTATGGAATCCCACATTTGGCCCCACTTTCTAAACACAATAAAACAACAATTTTCCCTCCCTTTACAAAAGTCATTCTGAACCAGATAAGATGCCTGCCCTTCTGTCCTCAGAAAGGCCCATTGTGAACTGGAGGGTATCATGCTGAGTGAAGTCAATCGGAGAAGGACAATCATCATATGGTTTCACTCATATGGGGAATATAATAAATAGTGAAAGGGAAAGGGAAAGGAGGGAAAATGAGTGGGAAAAATTAGAGAGGGTGACAAAACATGGGAGACTCCCAACTCTGGGAAAGGAGCAAAGGGTGTGGAAGGGGAAGTGGGTGGGGGGATGGGGTAACTGGGTGACGGGCACTGAGGAGGGCACTTGATGGGATGAGCACTGGGTGTTATACTCTATATTGGCAAACCAAACTTCAATTTTTTAAAAAAAGACTCATTGTATGAATAATAAACCTATTTATACCTGCTTAGCATGTTCGTTGTGTCATCAATGTTAACATTGGAACCAATGGATTAGGTGGCTGGAGGTTGATCCTGTTCTCTAGGGGTAACTACAAAACATTCAGTAACTTGGATTACATAAATAAGAAATGAACATTGGTGAAGGAACAAATAAAGGAAAAATAAAATCTTATTTTTTTCTTATTTCTAATCTAAAAAGTCTTTAAAAATAATAAATAGAAACAATGGTTATAGCATATGGATAAATAAAATGAATGACAACAATATCACAAGGGACAATAGAATTATGAATACCCTGTAATAAGGGTACTGCATTACATGTGAAGAGGTGTATATAGTGTTATTTGAAGGAGTACTTATCCATAATACTGTAAACCCTAATGCAAACCACTAAAAATGTTTTAAAAGAAGTATAAATGACACACCAAGAGAAGATAAAATGGAATTATAAAATGTTCAATTAAAAACAGATTACAAAATAAAAAATAAAGAACAAATGCAATGAATACAAAATAGAGCATGATTGATTTTATCCTATCAATGTCAATAATCACTTTAAATTTGAATGGTCTAAACAAAGTATTTAAAAGATATTGTTAGCTTCAGCACAAAAGAATAAGCCTCAACTATATGCTATCTCAAAGAAATCCATTTTAAATAGGACTCAGGTAGGTTAAAAGTATAAATGGATAAAACAAAAGGCATCCAAACGGGAAAGGAAGAAAATTAACTTTTCCACAGATGATATGGTCTTATATGTAGAAATCCTTAAAGATTACACACACACACACCCCCCGCACAACCACACCTGTTAGAACTAATAAATGAGGGTCACCTGAGTGGCTCAGTGGTTGAGCATCTGCCTTCAGCTCAGGGCATGATCTGGGTTTGGGGATTGAGTCCCGCATTGGGCTCCCTGCGAGGAGCCTGTTTCTCCCTCTGTCTATGTCTCTGCCTCTTTCTGTGTCTCTCATGAATAAATAAATAACATCTTTTAAAATAAAGAACTAATAAATAAATCAGAAAAAGTAGTAGGACACAAAGTCAACAGACAAAATCAGTTGTATTTCTGTACTCTAATAATGAACAATCTGAAAAGAATTATGAAAACAATTCCATTTGCAAGACAATATTATTAGGATGTCAACACTACCCTAAGTGATCTACAGATTAAATGCAATTCTTAAAATCCCAGTGATGTTATTTGAATAAATAGAAAACCCATCCTAAAATTCATGTGGAATCTCAAGGAATCCTGAATAGCCAAGAAAAAAAATCTTGAAAACGAAGAACAAAATTTAAAAAGTCATGCATCTTGATTTCAGAACTTACTGCAAAGCTACAGTATTCAAAACATTGTGGTACTGGTATGAACACAGATATATAGATCAATGGAATAGATTAAAGACTCAGAAATATATCTTACATATATGGTCAAATGATTTTTGACAAGGCTCTCAAGACTATTCAATGGGGCAAAAGGACAGTCTTCAACAAATGGTGCTAGAAAAACTGGATATCCACATGCAAAAAAAATTGATTGGACTTTCACCTAACACCATATGCAAAGATTAACTCAAAATGGATCAAAGACCTAAATGTAAGGCCTAAAACTATAAAACTCTCAGAAGTAAATATAGGACAGAAGCTTTACAACATTGGATTTGGCAATGATTTCTTGGATATAACAGCAAAGGCGAAAAAAATAGACAAACTAGACGTTATGAAATCCTTTTTTGGAAAAACTGTGCACCAAAAGACAATATCAAAAGAGTAAAACAACAATCCACAGAGGGAAATATTTGCAAGTCATATATATTATAACATTAGTATCCAGAATATATAGAGAACTCCAAAACTTAACAACAAAAACCCTCAAACAACCCAGTTAAAAAAATGGGCAGAGTACTTGAATAGACATTTTTCCAAAGAAGTTTTACAAATAATAAGTGCCTAAAAAGATACTCAAAAGCTACTAATCATAAGGAAAATGCAAATCAAAACTACAATGAGATGTCACCACACACCCATTAGGAAGATTTACTATAAAAAAAAAAGTAGAAAACAAGTGTTGGTGAGAATGCAGAGAAATTGGAATACTTGTACACTGTTGGTGGGAATGTAAAATGGTGTCACACCTGTAAAAAATATGGCAGTTCCTCAAAAAATTAAAAATAGAATTATATGATCCAGGAATTCGACTTCTGAGTATATACCCCCAAAATATTTAATGCAGACTCTCAAAGAGATACGTGTACATCCTTACTCATAGCAGCATTATTCACAATAGCTGAAATGTGGAAACAACCTAAGTATCCATCATTGGATGGATAAGCAAAATGTGGTATAGGTATATACATATAACGGAATACTATTTAGTAGTCTTACTAAATAGATTCTGACATATGCTACAGCATAGGTGAACCTTGGCCAAGTGAAATAAGCTTGTCACAAAAGGAAAATACTCTATGATTCCACTTACGTGAGGTAATTAGAGCAGTCAGAATTTTAGAGATAAAAGCACTACAGGGTATTTACCCCAAAGATACAGATGCAATGAAACGCCGGGACACCTGCACCCCAGTGTTTATAGCAGCAACATCCACAATAGCCAAACTGTGGAAGGAGCCATGATGTCCTTTGACAGATGAATGAATAAAGAAGATGTGGTTTATGTATACAATGGAATATTACTCAGCCATTAGAAACGACAAATACCCACCATTTGCTTTGATGTAGATGGAACTGGAGGGTATTATGCTGAGTGAAATAAGTCAATAGGAAAAGGACAAACATTATATGGTCTCATTCATTTGGGGAATATAAAAAATAGTGAAAGAGTATAAAGGGGAAAGGAGAAAAAATGAGTGGGAAATATGAGAGAGGGAGACAGAACATGAGAGACTCCTAACTGTGGGAAACAAACAAGGAGTAGTGGAAGGGGAGGCAGGCGGGGGGATGGGTTGACTGGGTGACGGGCACTGAGGGGGGCACTTGATGGGATGAGCACTGGGTGTTATACTATATGTTGGCAAATCGCACTTCAATAAAAAAATATATATAAATTAAAAAATAAAAGTAGAATGGTGGTTATCAGGGGCTGAGGAGAGGAGAGAATGGAGAGTTATTTTTTTAGTGGGTATAGAATTTCACTTTTATAAAATGAAAAGAATTGTGGAGATGGATAGTGGTGATGATTGTACAACATTATGAATGTATTTATTATCACCAAACTATTCACTTAAAAATGGCTAAGATGGTAAATTATATGTTATGTGTATTTTACCACAATTTTGAGAAATATGAAAAAATAAAGGGATGGCAAAAGACATTCCATCTGTCACTACTCCAAAGGAAGCTGTAATAGCTATATTAATTTCAAACATAGCAAAGTTCAGAACAAGGAATGTTATTAGGGACAAATAAGGATATTGAATAATGATAAAGGGTTCACTCTCCAAGAAGACATGTCAATCTTAAATGTATATCCATCTAACAATGGAGCATCAAAGAACACAAGGCAAAAACTCAGGACTGAAAAAAAAATAGATGAATCTACTATTACAGCCAGAGAGATTAACATCCCTCTGTTAGTGGTTGATAAATCAAGGAGGCAGAAAATCAAGAATATTTATGATCTGAAGAGCACTATCAATCAACTTGACCTATTTCATACTTATAGAAGACTCCATCCAGCAACAGTAGAATACACATTCCTCTCCCATGCACATGGAACATTCACCAAGACAGATGATATTCTGGGCTGCCAAACACACATTGAGAAATTTTAAAGGATAGATATCATACAATGTATATTCTTGGACAGCAACAGAATTAAACTATAAATCAATAACAGAAAGATCTTTCATCCATTTTGAGTTTATCTTTGTGTATGGTGCAAGAGAGTGGTCTAGTTTCATTCTTCTGCATGTGGATGTCCAATTTTCCCAGCACCATTTATTGAAGAGACTGTCTTTTTTCCAGTGGATAGTCTTTCCTGCTTTGTTGAATATTAGTTGACCATAAAGTTGAGGGTCCACTTCTGGATTCTCTATTCGGTTCCATTGATCTATGTGTCTGTGATCTAAATGTAAGACATGATTCCATCAAAATCCTAGAGGAGAACACAGGCTACACCCTTTTTGAACTCAGCCACAGTAACTTCTTGCAAGATACATCCATGAAGGCAACAGAAACAAAAGCAAAAATGAACTATTGGGACTTCATCAAGATAAGAAGCTTCTGCACAGCAAAAGAAACAGTCAATGAAACAAAAAGACAACCTACAAAATGGGAGAAGATATTTGCAAATAACCTATCAGGTAAACAGTTAGTTTCCAAGATCTATAAAGAACTTATTATTAAACTCAACAGCAAAGAAACAAACAATCCAATCATGAAATGGGCAAAAGACATGAACAGACATCTCACAGAGGAAGACAGACGTGGCCAACAAGCACATGATGAAATGCTCCGCATCACTTGCCATCAGGGAAATACAAATCAAAACCACAATGAGATACCACCTCACACCAGTGAGAATGGGGAAAATTAACAAGGCAGGAAACCACAAATGTTGGAGAGGATGTGGAGAAAGGGGAACCCTCTTGCACTGTTGGTGGGAATGTGAACTGGTGCAGCCACTCTGGAAAACTGTGTGGAGGTTCCTCAAAGAGTTAAAAATAGATCTGCCCTACGACCCAGCAATTGCACTGCTGGGGATTTACCTCAAAGATACAGATGCAGTGAAATGGCAGGACACCTGCACCCCAATGTTTATAGCAGCAATGTCCACAATAGCCAAACTGTGGAAGGAGCCTTGGTGTCCATCGAAAGATGAATGGATAAAGAAGATGTGGTTTATGTATACAATGGAATATTACTCAGCCATTAGAAACGACAAATACCCACCATTTGCTTTGACGTGGATGGAACTGGAGGGTATTATGCTGAATGAAATAAGTCAATAGGAAAAGGACAAACATTATATGGTCTCATTCATTTGGGGAATATAAAAATTAGTGAAAGAGAATAAAGGGGAAAGGAGAAAAAATGAGTTGGAAATATGAGAGAGGGAGACAGAATATGAGAGACTCCTAACTCTGGGAAATGAACTAGGGGTGGTGTAAGGGGAAGTGGGCGGGTGGTTGGGGTGACTGGGTGACAGGCACTGAGGGGGTCATTTGATGGAATGAGCACTGGGTGTTATTCTATATGTTATTCTATATGTGCTCAATTTTGAGCACCAATAAAAAATAAATTTACAGGGGATCCCTGGGTGGCGCAGCGGTTTGGCGCCTGCCTTTGGCCCAGGGCGTGATCCTGGAGACCCGGGATCGAGTCCCACATCGGGCTCCCGGTGCATGGAGCCTGCTTCTCCCTCTGCCTGTGTCTCTGCCTCTCTCTCTCTCTGTGTGTGTGACTATCATAAATAAATAAATAATTTTTAAAAAGTTAAAAAAATAAATTTACAAAAAAAATAACAGAAAGATAGCTGAAAAACACCCCACAATCAGAAATTAAATAAGAGATTTCTAAATGATCTATAGGTCAAAGAAGAATCTCAAGAGAAATATATTAAATATTTTTAACCAAAAGAAAATGAAAATGGATTTGATCAAAATATATGTAGTGCATATAAACAGTAGTTAGAAGCAATGTATAGCATTAAATATATTATAAAAGAAAAAAGATCTGAAATGAATAAGCTTCCCTTTTCATAAACTAGAGAAATAAGAACTAATAATTAAACCTAAAACAGAAGAAAATAAATAATTTAAAAATGATATAAAGCAATGAAATTGAGTAAGGAAATGATACCAGAAAATCAAGAAAACCAAAAGCTGCTTCTTTGAAACAATCAACCAGATTGATAAACTTCTATCCAGGCTAACCATGAGAAAAGAAAGGACACAAAATACCTGTTAGGGAATTGGAAGATGGCAGCAAAGTGGAAGTACCCTAGGTTCACCTTACCCCATGTATACAACTATATAACTATCAAATCCTAAGTACTCCAGAAATTAAGCTTAAGATTGGCAGAATGCACTCCACAATTAAAGGCAGAGAAGAGGCCACACCCAAGAAG
The DNA here is from genome assembly GCF_905146905.1 of Nyctereutes procyonoides. Classification (NCBI taxonomy): domain Eukaryota; kingdom Metazoa; phylum Chordata; class Mammalia; order Carnivora; family Canidae; genus Nyctereutes; species Nyctereutes procyonoides. Next base: position 55,928,018 of record NW_026575125.1, on the reverse strand, counting down.
GTAGGAAGTGTGGAGAGAAACTTTGGGAGAGAAATGGATTGCTGCCACTGGTGGGGAGGAAGCTGTGGTCTCAGAGAAGGGTGAGAGACAGACTGATACACGGGGGAACACATAGGGAAAAAAGAATCCCCATAGCAATTGGCTAGGAAAGCAAGAAGGTCCAAATTTCATGACTTTTTACAGCCAGTGGCGCTTAAGTCCTGGAGTTTTAAAGCATGGCTGGGGTAGAACCTAGAGGACATTGCACTGCTCTTGGAAAGAAGGCAGGAAAACAACCAAGAACATTACAGCATGGGAACAGCTATTTGAAGACTGCCCAGAGCACATGGTGGGGAGGTTATTTGCCCATTTTGGAGCATGTCCCAGAGAGGCAGCTTTTATGGAGAGACCCTCTCCAGGAACAAGGGAACTTGGCCAGTGTCAGTTCCCTTCCTTGCCCCTCAGCATAAGCACAAGGCCACCTGCGGGTGCCAGCACAACACTGATACTAGCTACCTAACTTGTTTACACAAAGCCAGCACCCCATCCCCACACACTGGTGGAACTGTCCTTCCCAGTCTGGCTTGCCTCAGTCCCAGGGTGGGGTCCCCCTCCGTCAGAAGACTACCCCTTCTCACAGTGCATCTCCCAATGTGGGGGTTTTGCAGAGCCATACTTCCAGCAGTGGCGGTGACAGGTCTCATTTCATGAGCAGAACAGAGCGCACCTACTTAAAATGTACCACATTCAGGCCAGGATCCAAACACTGCCCACAATAGGCAAAGAAAGCCTCTGGAGACAACTAGTATGAAGGATAAAGTGGCCAGGACAAAAAAGCAGAGCATATACAGCACACACTGGGGACACTCCTGGAAGCACCAGTCCCTGGGGAACAGAGGAGATACTACATGGCAGGGCATTTCAGGACCTTTTCTTCATAAAGCCAATAACCTCAAGAATGGGAGACTTAGCTGATTTTCCTAACACAAATAAATAGGCAGAGACTTAGACAAAATAAGACAGAAAATTATCTCAAATGAAAGAACAGGACAAGGCCTTGGCCAGAGATCTAAGTGAAACAAACATAAGTGACATGCCTCACAGAGTATTAAAGCAATGATTGTAGGGACACTCACTGGACTTGAGAAAAGAGTGGATGAGTGAGACCCTAATCACAGAGATAAGGAATAACACAGCAGAGAGAAAGGGCTCAATAAATGAAACGAGGAACATGCTGGATGGAATGAACAAAAGGCCAGAAGAAGCAGAGGAATGAATTAATGACCTAGAAGACAGAGTAATGGAGTGTAAACAAGCTGAACAAAAGAGAGAAAAAATAATCATGCAAAACAAGGATAGACTTAGGGAACTCAATGACTCCATCAAATGTAGTAACATTCGTGTTATAGGAGTCTCAGAAGAAGAAGAAGAAAAGGGGGCAGGAAATTTATTTGAAGAAATAATAGCTAAAAACTTCCCTATCTGGCAATGGAAACAGATATCCAGATCCAGGAGGCACAGAGAACCCCCAACAAAATCAACAAAAGCAGATCCGCACCAAAACATCCTATAATTAAATTGGCAAAATAGAGTGATAAAGAAAAAAATTAAAAGCAAGGCAAAAGAAGACAGCAAAATACAAGGGAACCCCTGTAAGGCTACCAAGGGATTTTGCAGCAGAAACATTTCAAGACAGAACAGAGTGGTATATATTCAAAATGTTGAATGGGAAAGTCTGCAGCCAAGAATATGCTATCTAGCAAGGCTATCATTCAGAGTAGAAGGAAAGATAGAGTTTCCCAGACAACAAAAACTGAAGGAGTTTGTGACCACTAAATCAGCCCAGCAAGAAATATTAAAGAGGACTCTTTGAGTGGAAAGGAAAGACCAAAAATGACAGTATGGAGGTAAGAAACACAAAAACAGTAAAAATAAACATCCTGTAAAAAAGCAATCAAGGAACTCACAAAATAAAAGGATGTAAAATATGACAACATATAACTAAAATGTGAGGAAGAGAGGAAAAAAATGAGTTCAAACTTAAATGACCATCTATGTAATATAGACTATATACAGAAGAGGTTATATACAAACCTAATGGTAACCATGTATCACAAACCACAAATAGCTATGCAAGGAATAAAGAGAAAGGTATTCAAGTATATCACTAAAGAAAAGTAGCAAACATGAAAGAAAGACAAGAAAGGATTAGAGAAAATATTCAGAAACAACCAAATAATAAGTGACAATAAATATGTATCTGTCAATAATTACTTTGTACATGGACTATACATTCCAATCAAAAGACATGGGTTGACAGAATGGATTTAAAAATAGGACCTATATATATGATGCCTACAAGAGACTCATTTTCGACCTAAAGACACCTGTAGATTGAAGATGAGGGGATGGAGAAACATTTATCATGTAAATAGATGTTAAAAGAAAGCTGAGTAGCAATACTTATGTCGAACAAAATAGACTTTAAAACAAAGACTGTAACAAGAGACAAGAGCACTATATAGTAATAAAGGGGACAATCTCAAAGAACAAGTATTTTTAAAATGTCTATACTACCCAAAACAATCTACATATTCAATGCAATTTCTATCAAAATACCAGCAGCATGTTTCACAGAACTGGAACAAACCATCCTAAAATGTGTATAGAACCACAAATGATCACAGATAGCCAAATCAATCTTGAAAAAAAAACAAAGCTGGAGGCATCACAATTCCAGACTTCAAGTTATATTACAAAGCTGTAGTAATGAAAGCCATATGGTACTGGCACAAAAATAGACACACAGATCAGTAGAACAGAATAGAAAACCCAGAAATGAACCCCCAACTATATGGTCAATTAATCTTCAACAAAGCAGCAAAGGATATCCGATGGAAAAAAGGCAGTGTCTTCAACAAATGATGTTAGATAATTGGACAGTAACATGCTAAAGAATGAAACTCGACCACTTCCATAAACATACACTAAAATAATTTCAAAATGGATTAAAGACATAAATGTGAGACCTGAAACCATAAAAATCCTAGAGGAGAACACAGGCAGTAACTTCCTTGACATTGGCTGTAGCAACTTTTTTTCTAGGTATGTCTCCTGAGGCAAGGGAGATAAAAGCAAAAATAAACTATTGAGAGTTCATCAAAATAAAAAGCCTCTGCACAGTGAAGGAAACAATCAACAAAACTAAAAGACATCCTATGGAATGGGAGAAGATATTTGCAAATGACATATCTGATAAAGGGTTAGTATATGAAATATATAAAGAACTTATACAATTCAACATGCAAATAACAAATAATCTAATTAAAATATGGGCAGAATACATGAATAGACATTTCTTCAAAGAGACATCCAGATGGCCAACAGACACATGCAAAGATGTTCATCATCACTTACCATAAGGGAAATGCAAATTGAAACCATGATATCACTTCACACCTGTCAGAATGGCTAAAATCAACAACACAAGAAACAACAGGTGTTAGCAAGAATGTGGAGGAAGGGGATCCTTCTTGTACTGTTGGTGGGAATGCAAACTGGTGCAGCCACTGTGGAAAACAGAATGGAGATTCCTCAAAAAGTTAAGAATAGAAAGACTAGAATTACCCTATGATAGCATTCCCACTGCTGGGTATTTACCCAAAGACTACAAAGACACTAATTAAAAGGGCTACATACTCCCATATGTTCATAGCACAATTGTTTACACTACCCAAATTATGGAAATAGCCCAAGTGTCCATAGACTGATGAATGGATAAAGATGTGGTATACAGAAATGCCTGGGTGGCTTAATCAGTTAAGTGGCCAATTCTTGGTTTTGGCTCAAGTCATGATCTCAGGGTCCTGGGATCAAGCCGCTCCTTGGGCTCCATGCTTATCTACTTGAGGATTCTCTCTCTCTCTCTCTCTCTCTCTCTCTCTCTCTCTCTCTCTCCCTCTGCTCTTGCCCCACTTGTGCTCTCTATAAAATAAATAAATATTTCTTTTTTAAAAGATATGATATATATGATATATATGTATATATGTAATGTAATATTATTGAATCATGAAAAGGAATGAAATCTTGCCATTTGTAATGACATGGAAGGAACTAAAAGTATAATGCTAAGAAGAATAAGTCAGTCATAGAAAGACAAATACCATATGGTTTCACTTACATGTGGAATTTAAGAAACAAAACAAATGAGCAAAGGAATAAAAGAGAGATAAACAAGAAACAGATTCTTTTTTTTTAAGACAGATTCTTTTTTTTAATTTTTATTTATTTATTCATGATAGTCACACACACACAGAGAGAGAGGCAGAGACACAGGCAGAGTGAGAAGCAGGCTCCACGCACCGGGAGCCCGACGTGGGACTCGATCCTGGGCCTCCAGGATCGCGCCCTGGGCCAAAGGCAGGCGCCAAACCGCGCCACCCAGGGATCCCAAGAAACAGATTCTTAATTGTAGAGAACAAACTGACCTGTACCAGAGGGGATGGATGTGGGAGTTTGAGTTAAATAGGTGAAGGGGATTAAGGAGTGCACCTGTCATGATGAGTACTAGATTATGTATGGAATTCTTGAGTCACTATATTATACACCTGAAACTAAGAAACCACTGTATGTTAAAAAAAAAATAAGTGCCCCTGTTGCACATTTGTCAATATTGGCACTGAGATCCCTTAGCCCAGTTTGTTGATATTCTATGTAAAGTAGCCTTTAAAAGTAAAATACCTATGTTAGAAGTAAAGGGGACATCATCATTACTGATTCTACAAACATTAAAATTATAACAAGGATGCTATGACTAACTATATGTACACAAGTTTGGTATATTCAATAAAATGGACCAATTCCTTGAAAGATACTATTACGAAAATTCAGTTGAAGTGATATACAGATCACCTGATTAGTCCTATATCTATGAAATAAATTGAATAAGTAATTTAGAAGTTGTTTTTTTAAAGGACGAAAATGTCTGGCCCAGATTGTTTTACTGAGGAATTCTAACAAATATTTAAGGATCAAATATCATTAATGCTACACAATTTCTTCCAGAAAATATTTATTTTTTGATATGGTATTAGATCTCTAATTTTTCATCAGCATAGTTAGCAAAAATGAAAAGAAACTACAAGTCTCACCATATGAAGATACCTACCATCCACTTCCATATCCAAGTGATCTGGAGATTCCCACTGGCATGTTCTTTTTTTTTTATGATAGTCATACAGAGAGAGAGGCAGAGACATAGGCAGAGGGAGAAGCAGGCTCCATGCACCGGGAGCCTGACGTGGGATTCGATCCTGGGTCTCCAGGATCGCGCCCTGGGCCAAAGGCAGGCGCCAAACCACTGCGCCACCCAGGGATCCCTCACTGGCATATTCTTACGCCAGACATATGCCTTGTATGCATCTGTTATATTATTCTTCCTACAATGTATTTACTTGTCTGGTTCTATGTCTGTCTCAGTAAGGTTACTGAGAGCAGTGTCTCTTGTCTCATATGTCTTTGTCTCACAACATCTTACACAGTATATAATTTTGCTATATGTTTGGTGTTTAACAAGTTGTTGTGGAATGCACATTTAGGTAGTGTGTTGTTGATCATGTAAGTATTGGATGATCTTCTGGACTAGGTGCAAGTAATTCTTCTATCTCACACTTAACAAATAAATAAAAGACAAAATGTTGGAAAGCAATAGTACAAGAGGGGTAGTTGATTATATTTTATCTCACATCATGATGTGTTTTTTAAAAGCTTAGTAAAGTCCTATGAGATTGTGAAGAATGATGGAAGTGTTCCAAAAAAAACAAGATGATAGTGAGGCTCACAATAGAAGTTGTCAAGATCGTCCCAGTGATCATTCTGACATCCTACTACCAGAGTGCAAAAAGCAAAAACAATAAATGTTCTAAGGGCAAATAGAAGAGGAAAGATGTGAGACATTTCTGTAAACATAAAAATGTCTTACACAATGGGACTCATTAGATGAAGTTGTGATGAAAAAGCAGAATTCTAGTAGAATTAACCAAATCTAAGAAGTTAAGTGGCAAAATTATTCATTTATACTTTATTTCAACAAATGTTTACTGGATGCCGCTTCTGTGCCAATTATAGAATAATTATATATAAACTACAAATTTAACTGAATGGGCTCAATGGTATATCAGATGTTGTGTAAGAAAAACCAAATAGTGAATTTGAAGACAGAAATAGAAAAAATCCAAAGTACAATAAACTTACTTTGTCTCCCCCACCAAAAAATTCCAGGATATTTGTAGGAATGAAAAACATCTAGCACCCAACAAGATAAAATTCACAATGTATGGTATCCAATCAAACAAAGCATGCAAACATAGGGGAAAATACTCCCCTCTAATCAGTTAGTTAAAAAAGTGAACCCAAACTGACAAAGATATTAAGATTGGTAGACAAGGACATTTAAAATATTATATTCCATATATTTCAAAAATTTTATTTTTTTTTAATTTTTGATTATTTATGATGGTCCCACAGAGAGAGAGAGAGAGAGGCAGAGACATAGGCAGAGGGAGAAGCAGGCTCCATGCACCGGGAGCCCGATGTGGGATTCGATCCCGGGTCTCCAGGATCACGCCCTGGGCCAAAGGCAGGCGCCAAACCGCTGCGCCACCCAGGGATCCCTATTTCAAAAATTTTAATTGAATCATAGAAGACATAGAAAATTGGGCTTCAAGAGATGAAAACTACAAGGTATGAGATGAAAAATAAAATGGAAAATAAAGGAGGAGGGGCAAGATGGCGGAAGAGTAGGGTCCCCAAATCACCTGTCCCCAACAAATTACCTAGATAACCTTCAAACCATCCTGAAAATCTACGAATTCGGCCTGAGATTTAAAGAGAGACCAGCTGGAATGCTACAGTGAGAGGAGTTCACGCTTCTATCAAGGTAGGAAGACGGGGAAAAAGAAATAAAGAAACAAAAGGCCTCCGAGGGGGAGGGGCCCCGGAGGAGCCGGGCTGAGGCCGGGGCGAGTGTCCCCAGGACAGGAAAGCCCCGTCCCGGAGGAGCAGGAGCTGCACCAACCTTCCCGGACGGGCGGAAAGGGGCTCGCAGGGAGTTGGAGCAGGACCCAGGAGGGCGGGGATGCCCTCAGGCTCCCGGGGACACTAACAGACACCTGCGAGCGCAGGAGAGTGCTCCGAGCTCCCTAAGGGCTGCAGCACGCACGGCGGGACCAGGAGCAGCTCGGAGGGGCTCGGGAGCGGCTCCAGGGAGGGAGCTGCAGGGCGGGAGCGCAAATCCAACAACGCAGGCCCCGGAGCACAGGGCGCCGGGACACAGCCCAGGATCCGGCCTCCCCAGGGACAGGCAGAGGCCGGGAGGGCCCAGGACAGCAAGGACGCTCCTGCCCCGAACTGAGCAGATCAGCGGCCCCGCCCCGGAGCCTCCAGGCCCTGCAGATGGAAAGCCGAGAGCCCGAGCCCCGTAGTTCCTGCGGAGGCTGAATCCAGGCTTCCAGAGTTGCCATAGCAACTGCAGCTGTTCCTCCTGAGACCTCACGGGGTAAACAACCCCCGCTGAGCCCTGCAGCAGGCAGGGGCAGAGCAGCTCCCCCAAGTGCTAACACCTGAAAATCAGCGCAACAGGCCCCTCCCCCAGAAGACCAGCTGGACGGACCAGTTCCAGGGGAAGTCAAGGGACTTAAAGTCTACAGAAATACTCCCCCGTGTTTTTTTTTTTCTTTTCTTTTTTCTTTTCTTTTTGATTTCTGATTGCTTCCCCCACCCCCTTTTTTTTCACCTTTCCTTCTTTTTCTTTCCCTTCTTCTTCTCTTCTTTCCTTTTTCTTTTCTTTTTCTTTTTTCTTTTTCAATTTTCTTTCCTTCTCTCTCTTTCTCTCCTTTTCCCAATACAACTTGTTTTTGGCCACTCCGCACTGAGCAAAATGACTAGAAGGAAAACCTCACCTCAAAAGAAAGAATCAGAAACAGCCCTCTCTCCCACAGAGCTACAAAATCTGGATTACAATTCAATGTCAGAAAGCCAATTCAGAAGCACTATTATACAGCTACTGGTGGCTCTAGAAAAAAGCATTAAGGACTCACGAGACTTCATGACTGCAGAATTTAGATCCAATCAGGCAGAAATTAAAAATCAACTGAATGAGATGCAATCCAAACTAGAAGTCCTAACGACGAGGGTTAACGAGGTGGAAGAACGAGTGAGTGACATAGAAGACAAGTTAATGGCAAAGAGGGAAACTGAGGAAAAAAGAGACAAACAATTAAAGGACCATGAAGACAGATTAAGGGAATTAAATGACACCCTAAGGAAGAAAAACCTACGTTTAATTGGGGTTCCCGAGGGCGCCGAAAGGGCCAGAGGGCCAGAATATGTATTTGAACAAATCCTAGCTGAAAACTTTCCCAATCTGGGAAGGGAAACAGGCATTCAGATCCAGGAAATAGAGAGATCCCCCCTAAAATCAATAAAAACCGTTCAACACCTCGACATCTAATAGTGAAGCTTGCAAATTCCAAAGATAAAGAGAAGATCCTTAAAGCAGCAAGAGACAAGAAGTCCCTGACTTTCATGGGGAGGAATATTAGGGTAACAGCAGACCTCTCCACAGAGACCTGGCAGGCCAGAAAGGGCTGGCAGGATATATTCAGGGTCATAAATGAGAAGAACATGCAACCAAGAATACTTTATCCAGCAAGGCTCTCATACAAAATGGAAGGAGAGATAAAGAGCTTCCAAGACAGGCAGGAACTGAAAGAATATGTGACCTCCAAACCAGCTCTGCAAGAAATTTTAAGGGGGACTCTTAAAATTCCCCTTTAAGAAGAAGTTCAGTGGAACAATCCACAAAAACAAGGACTAAATAGATATCATGATGACACTAAACTCATATCTGTCAATAGTAACTCTGAACGTGAACGGGCTTAATGACCCCATCAAAAGGCTCAGGGTTTCAGACTGGATAAAAAAGCAGGACCCATCTATTTGCTGTCTACAAGAGACTCATTTTAGACAGAAGGACACCTACAACCTGAAAATAAAAGGTTGGAGAACCATTTACCATTCAAATGGTTCTCAAAAGAAAGCAGGGGTAGCCATCCTTATATCAGATAAACTAAAATTCACTCCGAAGACAGTAGTGAGAGACGAAGAGGGACACTATATCATACTTAAAGGATCTATCCAACAAGAGGACTTAACAATCCTCAATATATATGCCCCGAATGTGGGAGCTGCCAAATACTTAAACGAATTATTAACCAAAGTGAAGAAATACTTAGATAATAATACACTTATACTTGGTGACTTCAATCTAGCTCACTCTACCCTTGATAGGTCTTCTAAACACAACATCTCCAAAGAAACGAGAGCTTTAAATGATACACTGGACCAGATAGATTTCACAGATATCTACAGAACTTTACATCCAAACTCAACTGAATACACATTCTTCTCAAGTGCACATGGAACTTTTTCCAGAATAGACCACATACTGGGTCACAAATCGGGTCTGAACCGAAACCAAAAGATTGGGATCGTCCCCTGCATATTCTCAGACCATAACGCCTTGAAATTAGAACTCAATCACAAGAAGAAGTTTGGAAGGACATCAAACACGTGGAGGTTAAGGACCATCCTGCTAAAAGATAAAAGGGTCAACCAGGAAATTAAGGAAGAATTAAAAAGATTCATGGAAACTAATGAGAATGAAGATACAACCGTTCAAAATCTTTGGGATGCAGCAAAAGCAGTCCTGAGGGGGAAATACATCGCAATACAAGCATCCATTCAAAAACTGGAAAGAACTCAAATACAAAAGCTAACCTTACACATAAAGGAGCTAGAGAAGAAGCAGCAAATCGACCCGACGCCCAGCAGAAGAAGAGAGTTAATTAAAATTAGAGCAGAAATCAACGAAATTGAGACCAGAAGAACTGTGGAACAGATCAATAGAACCAGGAGTTGGTTCTTTGAAAGAATTAATAAGATAGATAAACCATTAGCCAACCTTATTAAAAAGAAGAGAGAGAAGACTCAAATTAATAAAATCATGAATGAGAAAGGAGAGATCACTACCAACACCAAGGAAATACAAACGATTTTAAAAACATATTATGAACAGCTCTACGCCAATAAATTAGGCAATCTAGAAGAAATGGATGCATTCCTGGAAAGCCACAAACTACCAAAACTGGAGCAGGAAGAAATAGAAAACCTGAACAGGCAATGACCAGGGAGGAAATTGAAGAAGTCATCAAAAACCTCCCAAGACACAAGAGTCCAGGGCCAGATGGCTTCCCAGGGGAATTCTATCAAACGTTTAAAGAAGAAATCATACCTATTCTACTAAAGCTGTTTGGAAAGATAGAAAGAGATGGAGTACTTCCAAATTCATTCTATGAGGCCAGCATCACCTTAATTCCAAAACCAGACAAAGACCCCACCAAAAAGGAGAATTACAGACCAATATCCCTGATGAACATGGATGCAAAAATTCTCAACAAGATACTAGCCAATAGGATCCAACAACACATTAAGAAAATTATTCACCATGACCAAGTAGGATTTATCCCCGGGATGCAAGGCTGGTTCAACACTCGTAAAACAATCAATGTGATTCATCATATCAGCAAGAGAAAAACCAAGAACCATATGATCCTCTCATTAGATGCAGAGAAAGCATTTGACAAAATACAGCATCCATTCCTGATCAAAACTCTTCAGAGTGTAGGGATAGAGGGAACTTTCCTCGATATCTTAAAAGCCATCTACGAAAAGCCCACAGCAAATATCATTCTCAATGGGGAAGCACTGGGAGCCTTTCCCCTAAGATCAGGAACCAGACAGGGATGTCCACTCTCACCACTGCTATTCACCATAGTATTGGAAGTCGTAGCCTCAGCAATCAGACAACAAAAAGACATTAAAGGCATTCAAATTGGCAAAGAAGAAGTCAAACTCTCCCTCTTCGCCAATGACATGATACTCTACGTAGAAAACCCAAAAGCCTCCACCCCAAGATTGCTAGAACTCATACAGCAATTTGGTAGCGTGGCAGGATACAAAATCAATGCCCAGAAATCAATGGCATTGCTATACACTAACAATGAGACTGAAGAAAGAGAAATTAAGGAGTCAATCCCATTTACAATTGCACCCAAAAGCATAAGATACCTAGGAATAAACCTAACGAAAGAGGTAAAGGATCTATACCCTAAAAACTATAGAACACTTCTGAAAGAAATTGAGGAAGACACAAAGAGATGGAAAAATATTCCATGCTCATGGATTGGCAGAATTAATATTGTGAAAATGTCAATGCTACCCAGGGCAATTTACACGTTCAATGCAATCCCTATCAAAATAACATGGACTTTTTTCAGAGACTTAGAACAAATTATTTTAAGATTTGTGTGGAATCAGAAAAGACCCCGAATAGCCAGGGGAATTTTAAAAAAGAAAACCATAGCTGGGGGCATCACAATGCCAGATTTCAGGTTGTACTACAAAGCTGTGGTCATCAAGACAGTGTGGTACTGGCACAAAAACAGACACATAGATCAATGGAACAGAATAGAGAATCCAGAAATGGACCCTGAACTTTATGGTCAACTAATATTCGACAAAGGAGGAAAGACGATCCACTGGAAGAAAGACAGTCTCTTCAATAAATGGTGCTGGGAAAATTGGTCATCCACATGCAGAAGAATGAAACTAGACCACTCTCTTGCACCATACACAAAGATAAACTCAAAATGGATGAAAGATTTAAATGTGAGACAAGACTCCATCAAAATCCTAGAGGAGAACACAGGCAACACCCTTTTTGAACTTGGCCACAGTAACTTCTTGCAAGATACATCCACGAAAGCAAAAGAAACAAAAGCAAAAATGAACTATTGGGACTTCATCAAGATAAGAAGCTTTTGCACAGCAAAGGATACAGTCAACAAAACTCAAAGACAACCTACAGAATGGGAGAAGATATTTGCAAATAACATATCAGATAAAGGGCTAGTTTCCAAAATCTATAAAGAACTTATTAAACTCAACACCAAAGAAACAAACAATCCAATCATGAAATGGGCAAAAGACATGAAGAGAAATCTCACAGAGGAAGACATAGACATGGCCAACATGCACATGAGAAAATGCTCTGCATCACTTGCCATCAGGGAAATACAAATCAAAACCACAATGAGATACCACCTCACACCAGTGAGAATGGGGAAAATTAATAAGGCAGGAAACAACAAATGTTGGAGAGGATGTGGAGAAAAGGGAACCCTCTTACACTGTTGGTGGGAATGTGAACTGGTGCAGCCACTCTGGAAAACTGTGTGGAGGTTCCTCAAAGAATTAAAAATAGACCTGCCCTACGACCCAGCAATTGCACTGTTAGGGATTTACCCCGAAGATTCAGATGCAATGAAACGCCGGGGCACCTGCACCCCGATGTTTCTAGCAGCCATGTCCACAATAGCCAAACTGTGGAAGGAGCCTCGGTGCCCATCGAAAGATGAATGGATAAAGAAGATGTGGTTTATGTATACAATGGAATATTACTCAGCCATTAGAAACAACAAATACCCACCATTTGCTTCAACGTGGATGGAACTGGAGGGTATTATGCTGAGTGAAGTAAGTCAATCGGAGAAGGACAAACAGTGTATGTTCTCACTCATTTGGGGAATATGAATAATAGTGAAGGGGAATGTAAGGGAAGGGAGAAGAAATGTGTGGGAGATATCAGAAAGGGACACAGAACATAAAGACTTCTAACTCTGGGAAATTAACTAGGGGTGGTGGAAGGGGAGGAGGGCGGGGGGTGGGGGTGAATGGGTGACGGGCACGGAGGGGGACACTTGACGGGATGAGCACTGGGTGTTATTCTGTATGTTGGTAAATTGAACACCAATAAAAATTAATTTATAAAAAAAATCGAAAATAAATGGATAGAGTGAGCAGATTAGACCTTGCAGAGGAAAAGAATGGTAAGCTCAAAAACACAGCAATAAACTACATAAGTATAAAACACAGAAAAAATCAAAAGTAAAAATATTAACAGATTACCCGGAAGCTGCAGAGCAACTTCAAATTTCCTAATATATGTGTAATTAGGATCCATAAAGGGGGGGGGGCATAAAAATAATGGCGTCCCAACCTTGTTGAAAATTATATACTCTCAGATATAGGAGGCTTGACAAAGTTCACTTACAAGAAACATGAAGAAAATTATCAATGATAATCACAATCAAATTACTCAAGAGCATTTGTAGAGAAATCTTAAACAGTGAGAAAAAAACATAGTACTGGGGATCCCTGGGTGGCGCAGCGGTTTGGCGCCTGCCTTTGGCCCAGGGCGCGATCCTGGAGACCCGGGATCGAGTCCCACGTCGGGCTCCCGGTGCATGGAGCCTGCTTCTCCCTCTGCCTGTGTCTCTGCCTCTCTCTCTCTCTCTCTCTCTCTCTCTCTCTCTCTGTGACTATCATAAATTAAAAAAATACATAGTACAGTAAGAGAAACACAGATAAGGATGGCAGCAAATTACCTGTTGGTAAACAATGAACATTGAAAAAGAGAAAAACATCTAAGAGCAATGAGAGTTGTTCATACACAAAATCTACACAGGGCAATAAGAGGGAAGGCAAAATAATGTCTCTTTCCACATTCAAAATCTACAAGAATTTATCACCAGAAGTCTACAAAAAATTAAAGAAATTCCTCAGTCAGAGCAAAATGTTACCAGATGGACAAATGGATCTATTCAAGGGAATAAAGAACACAAAAAATGGTAAATGCATGGGTAAATACACAAGATTGTTCTATTTAAATATTTTTCAAATAATGTTGACTGTTTCAAAAATAATAATGCATGCACTGTTTATAAAATATGTATGACAACAATAACACAAAGGCCAATAGAGGAGAAATGAAGTATACTACTGTAATGTTATTAGATATGTGAAGTTTATGTCATATGAAGGTTGACAGTAATAAGTCAAAAATGTATACTAGAAACCCTAAAACAACCAGGAAAATTATAAAATATTGGAGGAGATATTTGATATTGGGGTATGAGGACTTGGGGTCCTGGAATATGTCACCTGGGATGAGCCCAACAGTTGAAAGGGCTCAACATGACTAATGAGTCCATTTACATTTCCAAGGCTGAGATCATCAGAGAGAATAGGCCCAGCTGCCATTCTGATGTCAAACTGATATATATCCATACTCATCAGGGATGAGTCCAGCTGCTGGCCTGGACCACTAGGCCTTAACAGATTTGGTTGGTGGTGGGACCATGGACCTCAATGTTTTTGTAATAATTTGGGGCTGAATTTTGGACCATAAGTCATAATGCTTCATTGGTAACAAAGTCACAGAAATGTATAAATGTAGTTGGATAAAGACAATAAATGTAGTGGGATAAATGATATCAGGCTACAGTTATATCATCACATAGGGGATATCATAATAATCCCCACATGAAGCTTTCCATTGCCCTTTATTTGATGGGGGTGAGGTGGGTGGGGGGATGGGTTAAATGCGTGATGGGCATTAAGGAGAACCCTTGTTGGGATGAGCACTGGGTGTTAAATGATGGATCTAAATTCTACTCCTGAAACCAATACTACACTATATGTTAACTATCTTGAATTTAAATTTTTAAAATGTAAAAAAAAAAAAAAAGATGTGGTATGTATTGCAAAGGAACATTACTCAACCATAAAAAAGGATGCGATCCTGCCATTTGGGACAACATGGATGGACCTAGAGGATATCATGCTAAGTGAATTAAGTCAGACAGAGAATGACAAATACCATATGATTTCGCTTACATGTGGAATTTGATAAACAAGACAAAAAATCAAAAAGCATAAACAGACCCATAAATACAGAGAACAAACTGATGATTGCCAGTGGGGAAGAGGTTGGGAGGATGGGCAAGATATGTGAACTGGACTGGGCAGAACAAGCTTCCAATATGGAACAAATTAATCATGGGGATAAAAGGCCCAGGTTAGGAAATATAGTCAATGGCATTATAGCAGCCATGTGTAATATGTAATGTGTAATGTGTAACATGATGACAGATGGTAGCTACACTTGTGGTGAGCATAGCATAATATATAGACTTGTCAAATCACAATATAGTACACCTGAAACTAATGTAACATTTTATGTCAACTATACTTCAATAAAAAACAATAAAACAAGTCAACTGAAAAAAAATCACAGTAAACAAACTGATATATATCCATACCATGGAATACTAGTCAGCAATAAAAAGGAATGAACTGTTTATATATATATAACAACTTGGGTTTATCTTAGCGCTTTGTGATCAATAAAAATAAAAAGCCAATCCTAAAAGGTCACATATTGTATGATTTCACTTACATAATTTTCCTGAAGTTAAAGGAGTTGAAATGGCAAAGTTATAGAACTTGAAAACAGATTAGTGGTTGCCAGAGCTTATGGGTAGGGTAGAGGATAGGTAAGTCCGTCGTGGTTTAAAAAGGGGTAATATGTGAAATGCTTGTGGTAATAGAAATTGTTTGTATCATGACAGTGGTGGTAGATACATAGATTTACAAAACTGAAATCTAATATGACAAAATCTAAAGAGCACCAAATAGCACATGTGTGCACGTGCACACACACACACACACACACACACACACACAGGAATCAAGGTAAAACTGGAAAAATCTGTACAATATCAGTAGATTATAGCAATACCAACAACCTGGTTGTGATGTTGTACTAGTTTTGCAGGATGTTACCATTGACAGAAACTGGACAAAGAGCATACAGGATCTTTCTGTATTCTTTCTCACAATCACACTTTCATTTATCTCAAAATAACAAGTTTAACTTATAAAAAGATAACCATTGAAAACTTGCCTTCATCCCCTGGTGGACATTAAATATTGTTCTTACTATTACTCCCAGTCAGTTTGCAACCTAGGTGGACATGGTGGAGAGTGGAGGAGAAATATTTCAGGAACCTGGTTGTTCATGATTTCATTGAGCCACTGTAGCAACCAAATCTGAATCCTTCTCAATCTCTGGATTTCCTATTATTCAAGATGATACTTTCCTCAGGGTTTAAGGTAATTTGAGTGAATTATTTGTTACTTGCTGCCTAAAACATTCGTAATAATATTCATACAACCTGTGGCTCTTATTTTCATTTGATTTCCTGTAAGTTCACATATGATGATTTTTCTGGATGTGTTTAATGTGTCCAAGAGTGGTGTTTTTATTTTTCCCCCTGGAATGTGTTTAGTTCTCTTGATCTGCATGCTCACAACTTTTTCTTACTTAGCCGGATGTTCTTCATGTTCATTTTGAGTATTACTTTATTTGCAACTAGGGTGGATCCTCTTCAGGAACACCCACTAATCTAGGGCTCTTTCCCTGTTTTCTCTTATTATTATTGCTTTGTCATCCTTTTCACCTGTCTACTTTTTGCAACAGATAGTTTAATTTCCTTGAAACCACTAATACATACTTTTCCTTTCCCTACACACAAACATTTTTTTTCTGATGCCGCAAATGTAGATTTTAAATCTGCTACTACATTTTACTTTACCTGCTATTTCAGTGATGAGGAAACTCTGGTTGGAAGATTGAAGGAAATGTCACAAGAGTACACAGCTGGAAGAGCTGAAATGGGATTCAAACTCGGATGTGCCTGACTCTAAAGTTGGTGCTCTGAACCGCAGTGCTTTTCTGAATTGCTAACTGATAAGCAAGGAGGGAATTTAGTACTGTGTCACTGCTTAACTTCATAGTTAAAATCTTCAAGTAGAAATTAGAGGTAAGGGGCTCCTAGGGCTCCTTCGGCTCTGGTTGTGATATCAGGGTCCTGGGATTGAGCCCTGCATTGGGCTCCCCACTGCGGGGTTCTGCTTCTCCCTCTGCTCCCCCCAGAATAAATAAATAAAATCTTAAAAAAAGAAATTACAGGTAAGGTTATTTTAAAATGTGATAGACGCATGATTATGACAAAGAGGACAAATAGCCAATTGAATGGACATTCATGCTGGCAGGTTAAGCACTTTTTCAACCTCTCCCTCTTAGAATAAAAGAGGAAGGAATTTCTTACTGTGTTACTTGATGCAGCAATGCCATGATCCCCGTAAATATAGGCCTTCCACCATACTGGGTTGGAGGAGATCCCAACTTGTGAATTACAAAGAAAAAATGTTCATATAGATAGAATTAGATAGCTCATTGGACAACCTTACTTTTCTCCTCCCTGCTCCCATCACTGATAGCCACAGGCATGTCCACTGCCTCTCATCCTTGTCCCTGGTTTCCTTCCTTCAGTTCTCTATCTCATTCTAGGTATTGAGGCACTGTTATGTAGTGAATGTTTGTGTCCTCCCTAAATTTATTTGTTAAAACCATAATATCGGGATCCCTGGGTGGCGCAGCGGTTTAGTGCCTGCCTTTGGCCCAGGGCGCGATCCTGGAGACCCGGGATCGAATCCCACGTCGGGCTCCCGGTGCATGGAGCCTGCTTCTTCCTCTGCCTGTGTCTCTGCCTCTCTCTCTCTCTCTGTGTGACTATCATAAATAAATAAAAATTTAAAAAAAAAACCATAATATCTATTGTGGTGGTATTTGGAGGTGGAACATTTGAAAGGTAATTACATTTATATGAGGTCAGGGGATGGAACTCTTATGTGATTAGTGCCCTTATAAAAGGAAGAAAGAAGAAATCTTTCCTTTTCTTTCCATGCACATGCACTGAGGAAAAACCACGTGAGCACACATCAAGATAGTGGCTGTCCACAAGCCCGGAAGTGGGCTTTCACCAAGAACTGAAAAAAAGGAAGAAGTATCATAAAGGCAAATCAGGGATCGTCAGGGCTGCCACTCCCACCACAGGCCCAGAGTGCACAGGCCCAGAGCACAAAGCTGCCTCCACCTCAGATTCAGAGGGCAGGCTCACTACAAAGAGCTGTGGCATGGGCAGGGCCTTTCCAGAGAGCCATGTGGGCAGTACCCTACCCAGCTAAAGGATTGAGGCTGGTCCATGGGGTCTCAGGGGTGACATTGCTACTCCAGTCAGTGGGCCTAGAGGGCAGAGCATTGAATGAACGACCACTCTCACACCTTAAGATCTAAATGGGATTTGCCTTGCTGAATTTTGGACTTGCTTAAGTCCCGTAATCCCTTCTTTCTTTCCTATTTCTACCTTTTGGAGTAAAAATATCTATCCCATGTCTGTGACATCATTGTGTTTCAGAAGCATATAACTCATCTGGTTTCACAGGTTTACAGCTAGAGAGAAATTTACATCAATATGAATCATACTTTGAATCTCACCCATATTTGATATTTTGATGAGACTTTGGGCTTCAGACTTGAGAGTTGATGTTAGGATGAGTAAAAACTTTGGGGCCTTTGGAATGGAATAAAGGTATTTTATATGTGAAAAGGACATAAATTTTGGGAAGCCAGAGGGTCGAATATTATGGATTGAATGTATCCCCCCCAAATTCATATATTGAATATATGAATATATGGGGATTAGGAATCCCCAGTATGACAGCATTTGGGAGTGGGGCCTTTGAGAGGTAATTAGGTTTAGATGAGGTCATGAGGGTGGGGCCTTCATAATAGGATTAGTACCCCTATAGGTAGAGGAAGAGAGAAATCTCTCCCTCTGTCTCCAATTGCATGCACCAAAGGGAAGGCCATATGAGAATATATCAAGAAAGCATCTGACTACAGATCAGGAAGTAGCCTCTCACCAGGAATCAAATCTTCCAAAACCTTGGTCTTAGACTCTTCAGTCTCCAGAAGTGTGAAAAACAGATGTCTGTTGTTTAAGCCACCTACTCTTTTGTATTGTATTATAGCAACCCCCAAAACCTAAAACAATCCTCTTTCTACATTTATCTAACAGGGGTACTCTCTGTTTTCCTTTGTCATATATAGGTCAAAGGAATCCTCCTTCTTCACATGATTTTCTTTTTTTTTAAGTATTTTTTTAACTTCAATATAGTTACCATACAGTGTTACATGAGTTTCAAGTGTATAATATAGTGATTCAAAAATTCCATACGTCACACAACAAGTACACTCTTTAATCCTCATTGCCTATTTAACCCATCTCCCCCCACTTTCCCTCTGCTAAAGATCACTTTGTTTTCTGTAGTTAAGAGTGGGTTTCTTGATTTGTCTCTCTCTTTTTCCCCCTTTGCTCATTTGTTTTGTTTCTTAAATTCCACATATGAGTGATATCATATGGTACTTGTCTTTGACTGACTTATTTCACTTAGCATAATACTCTCTAGTTACATCCTTGTCATTGCAAATGACAATTTTTCCTTCTTTTATTTATGTCTGAGTACATTTTGTTTTATATATATATGCACATCTTGCTTATGTTTTCATCAGTTGATGGACATTTGAGCTGCTTCCATAATTTGGCTATCATAGAAAATGCTGCTTATAAACAACAGGGTTAATGTACCCCCCAAAATTAGTGTTTTTGTATTCTTTGGGTAAATACCTAGGAGCGCAATTGCTAGATCAGAGAGTAGTTCTATTTTTTAACTTTTTTGAGGAACCTCCTCCATACTGGCAAGGCCAAGTGAGTTCTAAATTTTAATTAATCACCCTTTATTTTTTACACTCAAGAGTGGTTGTAATTAAGGCTGTCTTTAATAAACTGGTTCTACCTTAAAAAAAAAAAGTTTTCCAGAGTGGTCACATCAGTTTGCATTCCCACCAACAGTGCAAGAGGGTTGCCTTTTCTCTGCAACCTAGCAAGTGCCTGTTGTTTCTTGTGTTGTTGATTTTAGCCGTTCTGACAGGTGTGAGGTAATACTCATTGTAGTTTGATTTGCGTTTCCCTCATGATGAGTGATGAACATACTCTCATGTGTGTTGGCCATCTGGATGTCTTCTTTGAAAAAAATGTCTACTCACGACTTATGCCCATTTATAATTGTATTATTTGTTTTTTGGTGTGGAGTCGTATAAGTTCTTTATATATTTTGGATACTAACCTTTTATCAGATATGTCATCTGCAAATATCTTCTCCCATTCCATAGGTTGCCTTTTAGTTTTGTTGATTATTTCCTTTCGCTGGGCAGAAGCTTTTTATTTTGATGAATTCCCAATAGTTTATTCTTACTTCTGTTTCCCTTGCCTCAGGAGACATATCTAGAAAGAAGTTGCTATGGCTGATGTCAAAGATGTTACTGCCTGTGTTCTCCTCTAGGATTTTTATGGTTTCCTGTGTCACATTTAGGTCTTCAGTTCATTTCGAATTTATTTTTGTGTGTGTTCTAAGAAAGCAGTTCAGTTTCATTCTCTTGCATGTTGTTGTCCAGTTTTCCCAATGCCATTTGTTGAAGAGACTGCCCCCCCCCGCATTGGATATTCTTCCCTGCTTTGTCAAAGACTAACTGACCATGGAATGGTGGGTTCATTTCAGGGTTTTATATTCTGTTCCACTGACCTGTTTGTCTCTTTCTGTGCCAATACTATACTGTTTTGATCACCAGGGAAATGGAAATAGAAATCAAAAATAAATGAGGTATATCACCTCACACCTGTCACAATGGCTAAAATCAACAACACAATAAATAACAGGTATTGGCAAGGATGTAGAGAAAAAGGAGCCCTCTGGCACTGTTGATGGAAATGCAAACTGGTACTCTGGGAAACAGTATGGAGGATCCTCAAAAACTTAAAAATAGAACTACACTAAGAAGGAGCAATTGCATTACCAGATATTTACCTAAAGAATACAAAAACACTAGTTCAAAGGGATACATGCACACTGACATTTATAAGGGTATTATCTATACTACCCAAGTTATGGAAACAGCCTGAGTGACCACTGATTGATGAATGGATAAATAAATTGTGGTGTATATATAAACAGTGGAGTATTACTCAGCCATAAAAAAGAATGAAATCTTGGCATTTGCAGTGACATGGATAGAGCTAGAGAGTATTAAGATAAGGGAAGTTAGTCCGGCAAAGACAAATACCATTTGATTTCACTCATATGTGGAATTTGAGAAACAAAAGAAATGACCAAATGGGAAAAAAAGAGAAGGATAAACCAAGAAACAGACCCTTAGCAACAGAGAACAAACTGATGGTTACCAGAAGGGAGGTAAGGTGGGAGAATGGGTTAAATAGGTGCTAGGGATTAAGGAGTGCAACTATTGTGATGAGCAACAGGTGACATATGTAAGGTTTGAGTGAACATACTGTACAGCTGAAACTAATATTATGCTGTATGGTAACTAGCTGGAATTTAAATACATCTTTTTAAAAAGCAGATGATCTACTATGACTTGTTTCATGGGCCCTTTGGGTCAAAATTAAGAGAATGGGATCTGAGGATGTTTGGTCCTAGACTCACAAATTTGTGCTAATCTATCAACTTGGGCATTAAATTGGGCAAGTGGAATAATCCTTGGTGTGGGCAGAGATGTACATCACCTTAATATGTATCTTTCTGTCTCTGAAAGGCAAAGAATTTTCTGATAATCTTTACCACAAAGTAGATAGCCTTGAATGAGAAATTGTTATTGTTGCAAGTGGCCAGACCAAATGGCTAGACCATTGGCAATGACCCGAGAGAGTCTGTAAACATATGTGCTTTGGCCAATTATTGGTCAGGGTATCATCCAAAACCAATATAACTTCCTGGAGTTTGGTCAGTTGTGTTAGTTGTGGGTGCCATCCTTTGGTTGGGATGTCCTGGTTAAGAGATAAAGATTACCATACCTCCTCAAGCTCCATCACATTTGATGATGGTGATGACATCATAAAGCAAATGAACTTCCTTTGTTGTTCACTCCATTGATTGCAAGAAGATTCCAGGTAACCGAGGGGTCTGAAAGGGAGGTGACCTCCTCCAGTACCATGGCATCTGGCAAGGGACTGAGGATAAGGGAAACTATCCCCTCCTGCCGGTGGGATAGGCTAGAGGGCCAGGTTTGGCCCTATCCTGCATGTACTGTTTTTATTTCAGCAGGGAGGCATTGGTTGTGATGCAAAGCTTGCGAGGTGCTTCTTGCATGAACCAGGGTATAATGGGCAGCTGGGTGCAGTGGGTCACAAGTTAAGGTTCTGTGACAGCCTCCATTTGCAGGAGGGCTCACTATGCAAGCAGAAGTGGTTCTAATGACATGTAATGCAGAGCGGAAATGGGCAGTCTATTGCACCAGAAGACCATGGTGGCCATCATGTGTAGTCCATAGACTCCAAAAAGCGTAGGAGGTCTTTGCCAGAGATTTCACCATAAAGGAATCTCCAGAAAGCACTAAAGAAAGTGGCTGTTATATGGTCCTTTAGACTGATGCTAGAGCATTCTGCTTTAAAGGGCCCAGTTCAAAGTGGGCCAATTTGTGGGAGATTGCATAAATGGGCTGTAGTGGTATGCAAATAGGGAATATGTTGCCTCCAGGAGCCAAAGAGACGTAAACGATGTTGGGATTTCTTTCTTTTTAAAAAATTATTTATTTATTTATTTATTTATTTATTTATTTATTTATTTATTTTTAAATAATAAATTTATTTTTTATTGGTGTTCAATTTGCCAACATACAGAATAACACCCAGGGCTCATCCCATCAAGTGCCCCCCTCAGTGCCCGCCACCTAGTCACCCCCACCCCCCGCCCTCCTCCCCTTCCACCACCCCTAGATCCTTTCCCAGACTTAGGAGTCTTCCATGTTGTGTCTCCCTTTCTGATATTTCCTACCCATTTCTTCTCCCTTCCCCTCTATTCCCTTTCACTAATCTTTATATTCCCCAAATGAATGAGACCATATGATGTTTGTCTTTTTCCGATTGACTTATTTCACTCAGCATAATACCCTCCAGTTCCATCAACCTTGAAGCAAATGGTGGGTATTTGTCGTTTCTAATGGCTGAGTAATATTCCATTGTATACATAGACCACAGCTTCTTTATCCATTCATCTTTTGATGGACACCGAGGCCCCTTCCACAGTTTGGCTATTGTGGACATTGCTGCTATAAACATCGGGGTGCAGGTGTCCCGGCGTTTCATTGCATCTGTATCTTTGGGGTAAATCCCCAGCAGTGCAATGGTTGGGTTGTAGGACAGATCTATTTTGAACTCTTTGAGGAACCTCCACACAGTGTTCCAGAGTGGCTGTACCAGTTCACATTCCCACCAACATTGCAAGAGGGTTCCCCTTTCTCCACATCCTCTCCAACATTTGTTGTTTCCTTTCTTGTTAATGTTCACTGGTGTTCTCACTGGTGTGAGGTGGTATCTCATTGTGGTTTTGATTTGTATTTCCATGATGGCCAGTGATGCGGAGCATTTTCTCATGTGGTTGTTGGCCATGTCTATGTCTTCTTTGGTGAAATTTCTGTTCACGTCTTTTGCCCATTTCATGATTGGATTGTTTGTTTCTTTGCTGTTGAGTTTCATAAGTGCTTTATAGGTCTTGGATACTAGCCCTTTATCTGACAGATCATTTGCAAATATCTTCTCCCATTCTGAAGGTTGTCTTTTAGTTTTGTGGACTGTTTCTTTTGCTGTGCAGAAGGTTTTTCTCTTGATGGAGTCCCAATAATTCATTTTTGCTTTTGTTTCTCTTGCCTTCATGGATGTGTCTTGCAAGAAGTTGCTGTGGCCACGTTCAAAAAGGGTGTTGCCTGTGTTCTCCTCTAGGATTTTGTTAGATTCTTGTCTCACATCTAGATCTTTCATCCATTTTGAGTTTTTTTGTGGATGGTGTAAGAGAATGGTCCAGTTTCATTCTTCTGGATTGGGATGTCCAGTTTTCCCAGCACCATTTATTGATGAGACTGTCTTTTTTCCAGTGGATAGTCTTTCCTGCTTTGTCGAATATTAGTTGGCCATAAAGTTGAGGGTCCACTTCTGGATTCTCTATTCTGTTCCATTGATCTATGTGTCTGTTTTTGTGCCAGTACCACACCATCTTGATGACCACAGCTTTGTAGTACAACCTGAAATCCCGCATTGTGATGCCCCCAGCTATGGTTTTCTTTTTCAATATTCCCCTGGCTATTTGGGATCTTTTCTGATTCCACACAAATCTTAAGATGATTTGTTCCAACTCTCTGAAGAAAGTCCATGGTATTTTGATAGGGATTGCATTAAACGTGTAAATTGCCCTGGGTAACATTGACATTTTCACAATATTAATTCTTGATGTTGGGCTTTCTTGAGAGTGGTTAAGGATGACAAATTTCGGAGTTTCTTTTTAACTACATCAGGACATGGAGCAGCCCTCAGCAGTCTAGGTGATGCCTAAGAATTTATAACTGAGATGTATGGTCAGGCATTAGCTCATCTCCTCTCAGTAAATGTAGTGGTGAGTGTTTCTATGTCCTGTATGAGAGTCTTCAATGATTCTCCTCGTAGATGGATGTCATCATTGTAGTTCCAAACCTGGGTATCTCAGAACAACTCAATCAGGTTAAGGTATTGCCACCAGAGGTTGGATGCTATGGCTGGGCTATTGAGGCACCTGATGGACAATTGAATAAAGGTGTATTTTGTCATTTCAAGAGTGAGTGTGAATTGAGGCCTAGAAACTGTTAAAGTAGGCAACATAAATATATCAGCCAAATATATAGCAGCAAATATCTCTGGCGGAAGATTGAATGGCATCGGTCATATCAAATGTATTAGGTCCAGGAACCTTAATGGGTGAGATGGTGGCATTAGGGTTGTGGTGATCCAGTGTGAGGCACCATTCTTTCTTCTCAGGTTTATAAATGGACAAAATTGGGCGGTGAAACAGAAACAGTGGGGATAATTACCGCCTTTGCTTCAGAGATCTTGTATAATGGATCCCGATACTTGAAAGCTCCATTTCAATTTATACTGGGTCACATTAACAGTTCTAAGGAGTTGGGGCAGCTGAACAGTGTCCCATTTGGTGACACTGATAGTAAAGACTTCAGCTATGTTATTCTAGTAGTCCACTGAGCCAGTTAGAAGTTCCATCCCATTAAAGGGAAACCCAGGGAGGTGAGTATGTGTAGGAGCTGTGACCACAGAAAAATTAGGCAAATTACTGTCAAGTGGCTGATGTATGGCAGACTTGCTTGCTTTCCATCTTATGTCTAGTAATGTCCTGAGAAACATAGAGTCCTTCCTTTAAATTTAGTGGGGTTTCTGAGGATCACTGTAATTTGGGAACCAGTATCAGTTAAGGCCAAAAAGGTATTGTGTGACAGCCAATGGACTGGCATGGGAGATTTTCCTCAAGAGGGCACTGGAGACCTGGAAACTTGCCTCATGTCGGGGGGGTGGTGGTGGTGGTGGGGCAGTTGGCTCTATACCTTGGGGGATAGGTTCCAGGGAGAAAGAGATGGGATGGTTTGAATAGCTTGTCATAGAAGAGGTGGGGCTCCTCAGGGATATCACCCCAAATCACATAGGTGGGGAAGCCCAGATGTGATCACAGAGTCATCAATATCAGGTCTTTCAGTCAGGGGTCTGTGGTGGTGGGAGGTGGCCCTGGAAACTCTGAAATGGGGTCTCATTTCCGCAGTAGTGTCACCTTGGGAATTGAAGACCTAGGTGTCAGGGCCCTCTTTATGAGCAGTCAGTTGATTCTAGAGCCACTTTAATAGCCAGTTGAATAATTAAAGGTAGTGGGGAAATCCTATCATTTGGGGGTGCTCCCGTGAGAAATAACTCCCTGATGTTGGTTTCAAGTGGAACCTACTTGGGACTGGCTCTGGTCTTCCACTCATTGAAGTGCTCGGAATAGTGATATACTGATTGCACTGTACCAATTTTCCTTAATAATTGCTCCCACCACCAAGTACTTCAATTCATGAAGGCATGCTCATTTTTTTTACTTCAATGGTATACGCTATGAACACCCAGAGGAGCAAGGAAAAGTCCGCAAGCTGTGCCTGTCAATGTGAAGGTGGGTGGACAACATAGGTACATAGGTGTGCACTCCTATTTCCATAAGCCTCGTGGATCCCATAATAAATTGCTAAGTTGAGGAACAGAAGATGTATCAGCCAATTGACTCACCTTGGCAGAAGCTGAAGTTAATTTAAAGCCAGCATTATATAGGCACAGGAGCCAATCAGCACCCTCTTCACCTGCTAATTGCTTAAATCTTTAATTTTTCAAAAATTTTCCGTTCAAATCAAACCTAGATCTCTATTCCAGCACCCTCTTCCCTAATTTTTTGATGTTTGGGTGGTTATAACATATGCTTCAAGGGGGACCTTCTCTACTTGGTTCGTGTTAGTAAGCTCCTATTAGTTTCGTGAGGCTGCTGTAACAAATTACCACCAACTTAGTGGCTTAGCACAAAAAACAAATAATAACTTCACAGTTTTGGA
The DNA here is from genome assembly GCF_905146905.1 of Nyctereutes procyonoides. Lineage (NCBI taxonomy): Eukaryota > Metazoa > Chordata > Mammalia > Carnivora > Canidae > Nyctereutes > Nyctereutes procyonoides. The sequence continues at coordinate 55,901,653 of NW_026575125.1, read as the reverse complement.
GGCAAGAAGTCTGAAATCAGTTTCACTGGGCTGAAATCCAGCTGTCTGCAGGGTTGTGCTCTTTCCAGAGGGCTCTAGCAGATAACCTCTTCTTGGCTCTTTCAGTGTTTGATGGATGCTTGCATTCCTCGGCTTGTGACTGCATCATTCTAATCATTGCTTCTGTGATCACATTGTTTTCTCTTCTTCTGTATGAAATCCCCCTAGGCTACCTCTCACAAGATTGCTTGTGGTGGTATTTAGGGCCCACTCGGGTGATCCAGCACAGTTTCCAAATCTCAAGATCCTTAGTTGCATCTTCAAAGTCATTGCTATATAAGATAAAATTCAAAGGTTCAGCAGTAGGATGTGTAAATCTTGGGAGGTCCTTATTTAGTCTACCAAAGCTTCTTCCTCCAGGCAGTCTCAGTCAGTATCATCAGGAGTAGGAGAATCCTCCATGGTTACTATTGTATTAGCTTTAGAGACCTTGGGCCTAAGCCAGCAGCAGAGTGCAGAGTATCTCTTTGGCTTATGCTTCAGCACTTAAGAGGACCCATCCATGTTCACTGTCTGTCTTAAAGCTGACCAGTAGGATCATGGTGCCTTCTGGCCCATTAAGAGGTTTAGGGATAAGGCATTCAGGGCCACTTTTCATTAATATTTGTGCGACAGGGGGCAATGGGTGTTTTCTCCTAAAACCTACAACCCTGAGGATCAGGATGTGTATGAGAGAAATATAGTCAGCGTCATCATCAGAGGGATTTAAGGATCTTGGTAAGCTGATGGCTCTTACAAATACAGACCTCAGCATAGCTGACTTTCCCTCCCTGCCCCTCTTTTCTATCTTTATGTTCTTTACTCTCTAATGACTGCTTTTTCATGAGCAACCACCTGATAGACCTGTATATTGCACAGGGTATAAGTCTTTCTTTTGAGCTCTATAGAACAGGGGCCAAGGCCTTGTTGGAGAAATACTACCAACCAGTCACAGGGTCAGAGTCTTTTCCCTAAACCAAGCATCAGCCACCACTCATGCATTCAAAGACATAAACAAAAGTTTCAAGTGTGTTTAAAGGAAGTTTTCAATTTAGCAAATGTTCTATTTGCCAAAATGAATATTGGTCTTTATTACCAAAAATAAATCCACAGAAAATGAAAGGCAGGTACTGTACATTTCTAGTTGGCATAATTGCAAAACTTTTTGTAATCATGTGAACTTTATGGAAATAAAAACAATTAACACAGAAAAAAAAAACAAAGACATAAACAGACAGGGAACTTAAAACAACTACAATGAATATATTAAGAGCTCTAATGGATGCAGCACCTGAGTGGCTCAGTCAGTTGAGCATCTGACTTTGGCTCAGGTCATGATCCCGGTGTCCTGGGATCGAGCCCCACGCTGGGCTCCTTGCTCAATGGGAACATGCTTCTCTCTCTCTCCCTCCTGCTTGTGCGCTTTCTTGCTCTCTCTCACTCTCTCAAATAAATAAAATCTTTTTAAAAAAGTAGCCCTAATGGAAAAACAATAGACCACATGCAAGAACAAATGGGTGTTGTAAGCAGAAGGATGGAAACTGAGAAAGAATCAAAAGCAAATGGTGAAGATTAAAAATGCTAAAAGGTATGAAAACTGTCTTTGATGTATACTGGACCAACTGATGAAATAATTAGTGAGATTGAAGATATGGCTATAAAAATTTTGCAAACTGACTGAAATGTAAAGAAAAATATTTAAAAATAATATACCATCGAAATGTTGTAGGGTAAGTTCAAAACGAGCAACACAAGCATAATTGGAACACCAAGAGAAAATGGAGCAGAAGAAATATTTGATATAATGATGGATGAGAATATTTCAAATGATGGACACCAGAACATAGATCTAGGAAGCTCAGAGAACGCCAAGCAGTATAAATGCAAAAACCAAAACAGAACAGAACAAAAATCTAGAATATTATGTTCAGGCTGCAGAGACACCAGACAATGGATGAAATCATGAAAGAAGCCAGGGGAGGCGGGGAATGTTCATAAGTGTAGAGGAACAATGGTAAGTATCACATTGGGCTTCTGGTCAGAAACCATGCAAATAAGAAGAGAGTGGAGTGCAATGGTGAAAATGTTGAGAGAGGAAAAAAAATCCACCAATTGAACAATCTATATCCAGTGAAATTGTTTTCAAAAATGAAAGCAGAGTAAAAACTTCCCCAGATAAACTGAAACTGAGGCGATTCATTGACAGGAGACCTACTGTGCACAACATGTTAAAAGAAGTTCCTCAGAGAGGAGGAAACTAAGAAAGACCAAAATTCAGAACTCCATTAGGAAAGGGAGAACAAAGAAATCAATGAAAGTGAAAGAAAATCTTGGAAAGAAATTCTTGTCCTTCGCTGATCTAAAAGATACTGATCGTTTAAAGTAATAGTAACATCGTATTCAATGATTATGGCATACTGATAAGTGAAGTGAATGACAGCACTGCTATGAGGGACAAAAGGGAGAAATCAGCAAAAACTCTGGGAAACCAGGAAAATCAGAGAAACTCTGTTATAAGGTACCTGCACTACACATGAGGCAGCATAGTGTTATTTGAGGATAGACTTTGATCAGGTATTACACATTCTAGGGTAATAGTTTTAAAAATATTTAAAGCATGATTGATATGCTAAAGGAGGAGATAAAATGAAATCATTTAAAGTGCTCAGTTGATCCCAGAGAAGCCAGTAAAAGAGGGGGAGAAAAAAACAAAGAACAAGTGTAATGAATAGAAAACAGTTACAAATATAGTAGATGTTACTCTATGTCAATAGCCATGTTAAATGTGAATGGTCTAAATAAATCAATTCAAAAGCATATTGTCAGAGTGGATAAAAAATACAGGACCACCCAACTATATGTTGTCTACAAGAAACACAATTTATATGTAAAGGAAAGAAGAAAGGCCTCAAATCAATGATGTCAGATCCCACTTTAAGAAATGAGAGGGAAAAAAAGAAATGAGAGAAAAATCAAAGCAAAGTAAAGCTGAATCCCAGACACAGTAAAGAAGAAAGGAAATCATAAATATCAGAGCAGAAATCACTAAAACAGAAAACAGGAAAACAAAACAATAGAGAAAATCAACGAAATAAAAGCTATTTCCTTTGAGAAAAAACAATCTAATAAGCCTTTAGGTTAACTGTTCAGGAAAAAGAGAGAGAAGACACAATTACCAATATCACAACAAGCCATATGATATCAAGACAGACTCTGCAGATATTAAAATGATAATAAGGAAATATTGTGGCAAACTTTATGCCAAAAATTTGACAACTTGGATAAAATGGACAGATTGTACAAACTACCAAAGTTCATTCAATAAGAAATAGATAATCTGGGGGTGCCTGGGTGGCTCAGTTGGTTAAGCATCTGCCTTCGGCTCAGATCATGATCCCAGGGTCCTGGGATTGAGTTCTGCATCAGGCTTCCTGCTCACTGGGGAGTCTGCTTCTCCCTCTCCCTCTGCCTGCCACTCCCCGTTTCTGTTCTCTCTCTCTCTGTCAAATAAATAAAAATAAAATCTCTTTTTAAAAAAGAAATAGATATCCTGAAGAGTCTTGTATCTACTAAGGAAACCGAATTTACAATTACAAATATTCCCACAAAGAAAATAGCAGATAGCTCCACCGGTGAAATGCATCAAACTCTCAAGGAACAAATAGTACCAATTTAACATGAGCTCTTTCAGATAACTTCATTTCAATGTCCTTGCTCATTCTTTCATGCCAAAAACCAGAAAAAGACATTACAAGAAAGGAAAAGTATAGACCAACATCACTTATGACTAAGACAGAAAATTACTAAAGAATACATTAATAAATCAAATCTAACAATACATTTAAAAATTATACATCATTACCAAATGGGGTTTATCCTAGGAATATGAGGTTCGCCTGATGTTCAAAAATCAGATAATGCAATTCACCATGCTAACAAACTAAAATCAGAAAACCATATGATCATCTCAACAGAATATTTACAAAATACAATACCATTTCATGGTAAAAACTCTCACCAACCAAATACTGGACACTTATAAATATCCAACAGTTAAAATCATACTTAACGGTGAAAGACTGAATTATTCCCCCTGAGATCAGGCACAAGATATGGATGTCCACACTTACCACTTCTATGGAGGTTCTAGCCAGGGCAAAAAGGCATAAAGGAGAAATAAAAGGCACTCAGGTTGGAAAAGAAGAAGTAAAATGATCTCTCTTTGAAGATGTCGTGGCCTGGTATGCATAAAATCTTAAGGAATACACACACACACACACACACACACACACACGAGCAACTAGACTACTAAGTCAGCTTAGTCTGGTAGCATGATACAATACAACATCAACATACAATAGTTATATTTGGATATACTGTAACAAGCAGTGAGAAATTGAAATTAATGTACAACTACATCAGAAAATATTAAAGTATGAAATACTTAGGGATGATACTTTCAAAGTATATACCCTGACACTACTCTTGGGAGAAATTAAAGGAAACATAAATAAATGGAAAGATATTTCATGCTCATTGCATCAGGAGATGCAATATAGTGTTAACATGCCTGTTCTCCCCAAATTGACCTATAGAATCAACGAAATCTCATTCAAAATCCCAGAAGGAATTTTTTGTAGAAATGAACAAGAACATTCTAAGTTTCATATGGGATTACAAAGGATGTACAACAGCCAATATAACCTTAAAAACAGAAGAGATGATGCAGATATAAACCCATCCATGTAAGGACAACAAATTTTTTGACATAGATACAAAGGCAATTCAGTGTAGAAAGGATAGTCTTTCAAGAAGTGGTGGTAGCACAATCAGATATTCCTATTCCCCAAATGTGGGCAGTGATCAATCCCTCTTACTATAGATGGGCAAGAATTCACTCAAAATGGATCATAGACCTAAATGTAAACTTGAGAAAATTCTAGAGGAAAACATACAGAAACCTCTTTTGACCTTGTGTTAGGCCAAGTTTCCTTAGACACAACATAAATCTGATCAAGGGCTGTTATCCAGAATACACAGAGAGAACTTGCAAAACTCAATATTAAGAATAGAAACAACCAAGTTAGGGGTGGACAAAAGATTAGAACAGATGGTTCATCAAAGAAGATACATGGATGGGAAATATGCACATGAATATGTGTTCGACACCTCAGGCCATTAAGAAAATACAACTAAAAACCACAATTTGATACCATGTTAGAAAAGACTCTCCATAAGTAGCAATACTTATATCCGACAAAACAGACATTAAAACAAAGACTTGTTAACAAGAGGCAAAAAAAGACGCTATATAATAATGAAGGACACAATACAACAAATATATAACAATTGTAAATATTTATGCACCCAACATGGGAGCACCCAAATACATAAAACAGTAATAACAAGCATAAAGGAACTAATTGATAATAATATAATAATAGTAGGGGACTTGATCACCCCACTGACAGGAATGGATATATCATCTAAACAGAAAATCAATAGGGAAACAATGGCTTTGAATGACACCCTGGATCAGATGGATTTAACAGATATATTCAGAACTTTGCATCCTAAAACAGCAGAAGACACATTCTTTTCTTTTTTTTTTATTTATAAATTAATTTTTATTGGTGTTCAATTTACCAACATACAGAATAACACCCAGTGCTCATCCCGTCAAGTGTACCCCTCAGTGCCCGTCACCCATTCACCCCCACCCCCCGCCCTCCTCCCCCTCCACCACCCCTAGTTCATTTCCCAGAGTTAGAAGTCTTTATGTTCTGTGTCCCTTTCTGATATTTCTCGCACATTTCTTCTCCCTTCCCTTATATTCCCTTTCACTATTATTCATATTCCCCAAATGAATGAGAACATACACTGTTTGTCCTTCTCCGGTTACTGTGGCCAAGTTCAAAAAGGGTGTTGCCTGAGTTCTCCTCTGGGATTTTGATGGAATCTTGTCTCACATTTAGATCTTTCATCTATTTTGAGTTTATCTTTGTGTATGGTGCAAGAGAGTGGTCCAGTTTCATTCTTCTGCATGTGGATGTCCAATTTTCCCAGCACCATTTATTGAAGAGACTGTCTTTCTTCCAGTGGATCGTCTTTCCTCCTTTATCGTATATTAGTTGACCATAAAGTTCAGGGTCCACTTCTGGGTTCTCTATTCTGTTCCATTGATCTATATGTCTGTTTTTGTGCCAGTACCACACTGTCTTGATGAACACAGCTTTGTAGTACAACGTGAAATCTGGCATTGTGATGCCCCCAGATATGGTTTTCTTTTTTAAAATTCCCCTGGCTGTTTGGGGTCTTTTCTGATTCCACACAAATCTTAAAATAATTTGTTCTAAGTCTCTGAAGAAAGTCCATGGTATTTTGATAGGGATTGCATTATATGTGTAAATTGCCCTGGGTAACATTGACATTTTCACAATATTAATTCTGCCAATCCATGAGCATGGAATATTTTTCCATCTCTTTGTGTCTTCCTCAATTTCTTTCAGAAGTGTTCTATAGTTTTTAGGGTATATTTTGAGAACCATTTGAATGGTAAATGGTTCTCCAACCTTTTATTTTCAGGTTGTAGGTGTCCTTCTGTCTAAAATGAGTCTCTTGTAGACAGCAAATAGATGGGTCCTGCTTTTTTATCCAGTCTGAAACCCTGAGCCTTTTGATGGGGTCATTAAGCCCGTTCACGTTCAGAGTTACTATTGACAGATATGAGTTTAGTGTCATCATGATATCTATTTAGTCCTTGTTTTTGTGGATTGTTCCACTGAACTTCTTCTTAAAGGGGAATTTTAAGAGTCCCCCTTAAAATTTCTTGCAGAGCTGGTTTGGAGGTCACATATTCTTTCAGTTCCTGCCTGTCTTGGAAGCTCTTTATCTCTCCTTCCATTTTGAAGGAGAGCCTTGCTGGATAAAGTATTCTTGTTTGCATGTTCTTCTCATTTAGGACCCTGAATATATCCTGCCAGCCCTTTCTGGCCTGCCAGGTCTCTGTGGAGAGGTCTGCTGTTACCCTAATATTCCTCCCCATGAAAGTCAGGGACTTCTTGTCTCTTGCTGCTTTAAGGATCTTCTCTTTATCTTTGGAATTTGCAAGCTTCACTATTAGATGTCGAGGTGTTGAACGGTTTTTATTGATTTTAGGGGGGGATCTCTCTATTTCCTGGATCTGAATGCCTGTTTCCCTTCCCAGATTGGGAAAGTTTTCAGCTAGGATTTGTTCAAATACATATTCTGGCCCTCTGGCCCTTTCGGCGCCCTCGGGAACCCCAATTAAACGTAGGTTTTTCTTCCTTAGACTGTCATTTATTTGCCTTAATCTGTCTTCATGGTCCCTTAATTGATTGTCTCTTTTTTCCTCAGTTTCCCTCTTTGCCATTAACTTGTCTTCTATGTCACTCACTCGTTCTTCCACCTCGTTAACCCTCGTCGTTAGGACTTCTAGTTTGGATTGCATCTCATTCAATTGATTTTTAATTTCTGCCTGATTGGATCTAAATTCTGCAGTCATGAAGTCTCGTGAGGCCTTAATGCTTTTTTCTAGAGCCACCAGTAGCTGTATAATAGTGCTTCTGAATTGGCTTTCTGACATTGAAGTGTAATCCAGATTTTGTAACTCTGTGGGAGAGAGGGCTATTTCTGATTCTTTCTTTTGAGGTGAGGTTTTCCTTCTAGTCATTTTGCTCAGTGCAGAGTGGCCAAAAACAAGTTGTATTGGAACACGGGGGAGTATCACTGGTCCGTCCAGCTGGTCTTCTGGGGGAGGGGCCTGCTCTGCTGATTTTCAGGTGTTAGCACTTGGGGGAGCTGCTCTGCCCCTGCCTGCTGCCGGGCTCAGCGGGGTTGTTTACCCCGTGGGGCCCCAGGAGGAACAGCCGCAGTTGCTATGGCAACTCTGGAAGCCTGGATTCAGCCTCCGCAGGAACTACGGGGCTCGGGGCTCTCGGCTCTCCGTCCGCAGGGCCTGGAGGCTCCGGGGCGGGGCCGCTCATCTGCTCAGCTCGGGGCAGGAGCGTCCTCGCTGTCCTGGGCCCTCCCGGCCTCTGCCTGTCCCGGGGGAGGCCGGATCCTGGGCTGTGTCCCGGCGCCCTGTGCTCCGGGGCCTGCGCTGTTGGATTCGCGCTCCCGCCCTGCAGCCCCCTCCGTGGAGCCACTCCCGAGCCCCTCCGAGCTGCTCCGACCCCGCGGTGCGCGCTGCAGCCCTTAGGGAGCTCGGCACACTCTCCCGGGGCGCAGGTGTCTGTTAGTGTCCCCGGGAGCCCGAGGGCATCCCCGCCCTCCTGGGTCCTGCTCCAACTCCCTGCGAGCCCCTTTCCGCCCGTCCGGGAAGGTTGGTGCAGCTCCTGCTTCTCCGGGACGGGGCTCTCCTGTCCTGGGGACACTCGCCCCGGCCTCAGCCCGGCTCCTCCGGGGCCCCTCCCCCTCGGAGGCCTTTTGTTTCTTTATTTCTTTTTCCCCGTCTTCCTACCTTGATAGAAGCGCGGACTCTTCTCACTGTAGCGTTCCAGCTGGTCTCTCTTTACATCTCAGGCCGAATTCGTAGATTTTCAGGATGGTTTGAAGGTTATCTAGGTAATTTGGTGGGGACAAGCGATTTGGGGACCCTGCTCTTCCGCCATCTTGCCCCTCCCCCCGACACATTCTTTTCAAGTGCACATGGAACATCCTCCAGAATAGATCACATATCAAGCCATAAAAGAAGCCTCAACAAACTCAAAATGATCAAAGTCATAACACCCACCTTTTCTGACCACAGACTTTTGAAACTAGAAGTCAACTGGAAGAAAAAATTTCAAAGGCCACAAATACATGTAAGTTAAATAACATGCTACTAAACAGTGAATAGGTCAACCAGGAAATCAAAGAAGAAATAAAAAACACAAGAAAACAAGTGAAAATGAAAACACAATGGTACAAAGCCTTTGGGATGCAGCAAAACCAGTTCAAATGGGAAACTTATTTTTTCGTCTTTTTTTTTGTATATTTTATTATTGGAGTTCGATTTGCCAACATATAGCATAACACCCAGTGTTCATCCCGTCAAGTCCCCCCTCAGTGCCCATCAAATGGGAAACTTCTAGCAATACAGGCTTACCTCAAAAAGCAAGAAAAATCTCAAATAAACAACCTAACCTTACACCTAAAAGGAGCTAGAAAATGAAGAGCAAACAAAGCCTAAACCAGCCGAAGGAAGGAAATAATAAAGATCAGAGCAGAAACAAATAATATAGAAACTAAAAACAAAAACAAAAACAAAAAACCAGATCTGTGAAACGAGGAGCTGATTCTTTGAAAAAAACAATCATTAAAATTGATAAGCCAGTCATATCAAGAAAAAAGAGAAAGGACTCAAACAAATAAAATCACAAGAGAGGAGAAACAGCGACCCACACCTCAGAAATAAAATCATAAGAGAATATTATGGAAAACTATAAGCCAACAAATTGGACACCTAGAAAAAAAACGGATAAATTCCTAGAAACATAGAAACTACCAAAACTGAAACCTCAAAGGAGACAGAAAATTTGAACAGCCCTGTAACCAGCAAAGAAATTGAATCAGTAATTGACAAACTCCCAATAACAAAAGTCCAGGACCAGATGGCTTCACAGGTGGATTCTATCAGACATTTAAAGAAAAGTTAATACCTATCCTTCCTAAACTATTCCTAAATATACAAGTGGAAGGAAAATTTCCAAACTCATGCTATGAGGCCATTACCCTGATTCCAAAACCAGATAAACAGAGAACTACAGGCCAATAATCCTGATGAACATGGATGCAAGAATTCTCAGTGAAATACTGGCAAACCAAATTCCACAATACATTTACAAAATCATTCACCACAATCAAGTGGGATTTATTCCTGGACTGCAAGGGTGGTTCAACATTCACAAATCAATCAATATAAAAAAAACAAAAAAAAAACAAATCAATCAATATGATACATCACATCAATAAGAGAAAGGATATGGGACACCTGGGTGGCTCAACAGTCCAGCATCTGCCTTCGGCTCAGTGCATGATCCCGGGATCTGGGATCAAGTCCCACATTGGGCTCCCTGCGAGGAGCCTGCTTCTCCCTCTGCCTCTCTCTCTCTCTCTCTCTCTCTCTCTCTCTCTGTGTGTGTGTGTGTGTGTGTCATGAAGAAATAAATAAATCTTTAAAAAAAAGATAAGAGAAAGGATAAGAACCACATGATCCTCTCAAAAGATGCAGAAAAATCCATTGACAACATCCAACACCCATTCATGATAAAAACCCTCTATAAAAAATAGGTTTAGAGGGAACATACCTCAACCGCGATAAGGGTCATCTATGAAAACCCCACAGCTAACAACATCGTTAATGGGGGAAACATTCCCCCATCGTTAATGGGGGAAAAAGCTTTTCCCCAAAGGCTCAGAACAGCACAAGGATGTCCACTCCCACCACTTTTATTCAACAGAGTACTAGAAATGCTAGCCACAGCAATTGGACAATGAAAAGAAACAAAAGGCATCCAAATTGGTAAGGAAGAGGTAAAACTTTCACTATTTGCAGATGACATGATACCTTGTATAGAAAACCTGAGAGACTGCACCAAAAACATAGCTAGAACTGACAAACAAATTCAGTAAAGCTGCAGGACATAAAATAAATGCACAGAAATTGGTTGTATTTTGATACGACAATGATGAAGCAGCAGAAAGGGACATTAAGAAAACAATCTCATTTACAATTGCACCCAAAATAATAAGATACCCAGGAATAAATCTAACTAAAGAGGTGAAAGACCTGTATTCTGAAAACTAGAAAACACTGATGAAAGAAACTGAAGATGCCACAAAGAAATGGAAAGGCATTCCATGCTCATGGATGGGAAGAACAGATACTGTTAAAATGTCTATATTACCCAAAGCAATCTACACCTTTAATGAAATCCCCATGAAAGTACCAATAGCATTTTTCATGGAACTAGAACAAAACAATCCTAAAATATGCATGGAACCACAAAAGATCCCAAATAGCCAAAGCAACCTTAAAAAACAAAAGCAAAGCTGGGGACATCACAATTGTGGATTTTGAGTTATATTACAAAGCTGTAGTGGTCAAATCAGTATGGTACTGGCACAAAAATAGACACAAAGATCAATGGAACAGCATAGAAAATGCAGAAATGAGTCCACAACCATATGGCCAATTAATCTTGGACAAAGCAGAAATGAATGCCCACTGGGAAAATGAATGTCTCTCCAACAAATGGTGTTGGGATAACTGGACAGTAACATGTAAAAGAACGAGACTGGATCACTTTCTTACACCATACACAAACATAAATTCAAGATGGATTAAAGACCTGACTGTGAGACCTGAAAACATAGAAATCCTAGGAGAGTATACAGGCAATAACTTCTTTGACATCGGCTGTAGCAACTTCTTTCTCAATATGTCTCCTGAGGCAGAGGAAACAGAAACAAAAATAAACCACTGGCACTACATCAGAACAAAAGCTTCTCCACAGTGAAGGGAACAATCATCAAAACTAAAAGACATCCCACGGAATGGGAGAAGATATTTGCAAATGACATACCCCATAAAAGGCTAGAATCCAAAATACATAAAGAACTTTTATTATATTTTATTTTTTAAAGATTTTATTTATTTATTCATAGACACACAGACAGAGAGAGAGAGAGAGAGAGAGAGAGAGAGAGAGAGAGGCAGAGACACAGGCAGAGGGAGAAGCAGGCTCCATGCAGGGAGCCCGACGCGGGACTCGATCCCGGGACTCCAGGATCAGGCCCTGGGCCATAGGCAGGCACCAAACCGCTGAGCCACCCAGGGATCCCCTCATAAAGAACTTTTAAAAATTCAACTCCCCAAAAACAAATAACCCAATATTAAAAAATGACAAAAGATATGAGCAGATGTTTCTCCAAAGAAGACATCCAAATGGCCAATAGACACATGAAAAGATGCTCAACATCACTCATCATCAGGGAAATGCAAATCAAAACCACAATGAGGAGGGCACCTGGGTGGGTCAGTCTGTTAAGCATCTGCCTTAAGCTCAGGTTGTGATCCCGGGGTCCTGAGATCGAGCCCTGTGCCGGGCTCCCTGTTCAGTCGAGAGCCTGCTTCTCTCACTCCCTCTGCCCCCCTCCACCCTCCCACTCATTCTCTCTCTCTCTCTCTCTCTCTCTCTCTCTCTCTCTCTCAAATTAAAACACACACACACACAATTAGATATCACCTCACACATTTAAGTTAACAACACAAGAAACAATAGGTGCTGGCGAGGATGTGGAGAAAGAGGAAGCCTCGTGTACTGTCGGTGGGAATGCAAACTGGTGCAGCCAGTGTGGAAAACAGAATGGAGGTTCCTCAAAAAGTTAAGAATAGAACTACCCTATGATCCAGCAATCACACTACTGGGTATTTATCCAAAGAATACAGGAATACTAATTCAAAAGGATACATGCACCTTTATGTTTATAGCAGCATTATCTGCAATGTGGAATCTGCAATTATCTGCAATATGCATTATCTGCAATATGGAAGCAGCCCAAGTGTCTATCAACTGATGAGTGGATGAGGAAGAGGAAGAGGTGGTATAGATAGATAGATAGATAGATAGATAGATAGATAGATAGATAGATAGATAGATAGATAGAGTATTGCTCAGCCATAAATAAGAATGAAATTTTGACATTTGCAATGACATGGATGGAGCAAAAGACTATAATGCTAAGCAAAATAAGCCAGTTGGTAAAAGACAAAGACCATATGATTTCACTCATATGTGGAATTTAAGAAACAAAACATGTAAACAATGTGAAAAGAGAGAAAGACCATTAATTATAGAGAAGAATCTGATGGTTACTAGAGGGGAGGTGGGTGGGTGGGGGGAATGGGTTAAACAGGTGATAGGGATGAAGGAGTGCACCTATTGTGATGAGCACACGGTAATGTATGGAAGCTTTGAATTACTATATTGTGTACCTGAAACTAATATAACACTGTATGTTAACTATCTGGAATTTAAATTAAAACCTAAAAAACAAAATAAAATAAAAAATAAAAGATAAAACAAACATAAATGGGAAGAGCCTTATTGACCTGTGGGACATTATCAAATCGCCAAACCTCCATGTAATTGGTGCCCCTGAAGAGAAAAGAGGGAGGGACAGACAGGAAAGTATTTGAAAATATAATGGTAAGAAAGTGTTCCAAATATGAGGCAAAACCAAAAACTCCATAAACCAATTGCTTTGAAAACAAAAATAAAGAGAAAGTCTTCAAAGCAAGCTGAGAAAAATAAAGACAGGCCATGGAAAAGGGAGCAAAGGTAAGAATGACTTCTGTCTTGTTGTCTGCAAAAATAAAACATGGGACAACCAGGGCATTGTTGCATACATTTGTTTGTCATCAAGCAGACTTTAATAAAATGGAATTAACTTGATCCGTGTGTGTTAACCTGTTCTGTGAATGTAGAAAGTCACATAAAAGTGCAAAGTGCATGATGCCACTTTTGACAAGAAGAAAGAGGGAGGAAGGAAGGAAGGAAGGAAGGAAGGAAGGAAGGAAGGAAGGAAGGAAGGAAGGAGAAGAAAGAAAAGAAAAGAAAGAAGAAAGAAAGAAAGAAAGAAAGAAAGAAAGAAAGAAAGAAAGAAAGAAGGAAACCTATTCAGGAAAATGTCAACCTGTTTTTAGAGTTGTATGAGCTTGAGTAAGTGTAAAAAGAAAAAACATAGGGGTGGTGGAGGGGGAGGAGGGCGGGGGGTGGGGGTGAATGGGTGACGGGCACTGAGGGGGACACTTGACGGGATGAGCACTGGGTGTTATTCTGTATGTTGGTAAACTGAACACCAATAAAAATTAATTTATTAAAAAAAAGAAAAGAAAAAACAAAAACATCATTATTGTTTTCTGTAACCCCCAGAATCTGGGGCTGGTGGGGGTCATGATAGGAAGGGGATGGATTGTCAACCACTCTTCGTTTATCTGTGCACTATTCCACCTGTTTTAACAGCATGGGGTGTATTTGTGGATCCTGATTAAGCAAAAGGGAGATGTTTAGTGCAGTTTAACATAGTGGTGGCCAGCACCAACTCTAGAATGAGGCTGCCTTTCTTTGAATCAAATTCCAGGCTCTACCTGTTACAGCTTGAGACCTTGGCAGGTTATTTAAATACTTGCTACCGGGATCCCTGGGTGGCGCAGCGGTTTGGCGCCTGCCTTTGGCCCAGGGCGCGATCCTGGAGACCTGGGATCGAATCCCACATCGGGCTCCCGGTGCATGGAGCCTGCTTCTCCCTCTGCCTGTGTCTCTGCCTCTCTCTCTCTCTGTGTGTGACTATCATAAATAAAATAAAAATTAAAAAAAAATACTTGCTACCAATGTTTTCTGACTATAAAATGAAGATTATGATAACACCCATTTTATAAGTTGTAATAACATTAAATTGTTTAATGATCAATTGCCTGGCAGCCATTTAATGTGTGTGTGTGTGTGTGTGTGTGTGTGAGTGAGTGAGAGAGACACAGAGGGAGGGAGAAATAGAAAGTGGGAGAGAGAGGGAATTTGATGCATAAGTTAAATGTAAATGAAACTCAAATGCAGCAGACCTTTCAGTAGTTAATGGAATAAGGTAAAAGGGAGGATTTGAACTTGATACTAAGATTAACCTCCTTCTAGTGGCCCAGGCTGCATTCAGTGAAGAAATGTGGTTCTATGGTCAATATTATTAGAGATTCATTGAAAGGTAGAAGGTAAAGGGCTGTATTACTTTTCAAAGCAGAAAAGATTTGATTAGGTTTTCAGAAGTGGATGCAAATGGTTATGAGGCTGATTGGAAGAGGAGATAGAAAGGAGGAAAAGAAATTGAGGGAAGGGAAAGATAGGCATGGCAATAAGCTCATCTTATAGAAAATCAAGGTCAACTGACCAAAGTATATGCAAACCGCCCCCCCACAAAACTCCACAAGGGTTACACCATGCAAAAAAATAAACTCAAAATGGTTGAAAGACTTAAATGTGAAACATGAAACCATCAAAATCTTAGAGAACACAGACAGAAATCTCTTTGACCCGGCTGTAGTAACTTCTTATTAGACACATTGCCAGAATCAAGGGAAACAAAAGCAAAAACGAAGCTCATCAAGATAAGAAACCGGTCTAGGGCACCTGGGTGGCTCAGTGGCAGAGAGTCTGCCTTGGGCTCAGGGCGTGATCCTGGGGTCCTGGGATCCAGTCCTGTATTGGGCTCCCTGTAGGGAGCCTGCTTCTCCCTCTGCCTATGTCTCTGCCTCCCTCTGTGTGTCTCTCATGAATACATTTTTTAAAAACCTAAAAAAAAAAGATAAGAAGCTTCTGCACAGTGAAGGAAACAACAAAACTAAAAGGCAGCCTATGGAATGGGAGAAGATATTTGCAAATGACATATCAGTTAAAGGGTTCATATCCAAAATCTATAAAGAACTTACCGAACTCAACCCCCCAAAACCCAAATAACCCAGTACGAAATGGGCAGAAGACATGAATAAACACTTTTCCAAAGAAGACATCCAGATGACTAACAGACACATGAAAAGAGGCTCAACATCACTCATCATCAGGGAAATACAGATCAAAACCATGATGACATACCACCTCACACCTGCCAGAATGGTTAAAATTAACAACACAAAAAAGCAACAGGTAGTAACAAGGATGCAGAGAAAGGGGAACCCTTTTATGCTGTTGGTGGGAATGCAAACTGGTGCAGCCACTCTGGTGAACAGTTTGGAGCTTCCTTAAAAAGTTAAAAATAGAACTACCCTATGATCCAGCAACTTCACTATTAGGAATTTACCCAAAGGATACAGAAATACAGATTCAAGGGGTATATGCACCCCAGTGTTTATAGCAGCATTATCAACGATAGCCAAATTATGGAGAGAGGGCAAATGTCCATCAACTGATGCATTAAAAAAGATGTGATGTGGTGTGTGTGTGTTTAATGGAATATTATTCAGCCACCCAAAAGAATGAAATCTTGCCATTTGCAATGATGTGGATAGAGCTAGAGTGTGAAATAAGGCAGTCAGAGAAAGACAAATACCACATTATCTCACTCATATGTGGAATTTAAGAAAGAAAACAGATGAACATATGGGGGGGGGAGAAAAAATGGAGAGAAGGAAACAACCCATAAGTGACTCTCAATGCTGGGGAACAAACTGAGGGTTGATGCAGGGAGGCGGGTGGGGGATGGGCTAGGTGGGTGGTGGGTATTAAAGAGGGCACTTGTTGTGCTGAATACTGGGTGTTGTATGTAAGTGATTAACCACTGAATTATGCTCCAGAAACCAATGTTGCACTGTATGGTAACTAACAAAATGTTTTAAAAATAAAATAAAATGTTACTAGAGTCACCAAATAGAGGAAGTAAACATCAAAAGAAAGTATAAACACCAAGAGAAAGAAATTGAGGGCAGATTGAAGACACCTGAGTGAGTTAAATATACTCCTCTGTAAGCAGAATGTGGTCAATTGATGATGTCTGAAGTTGATGATTTATTGAAATAGCAGATTAAGCACTTTAGTTGTAAGAGGTTAACTGTCAGAACAATGCAAACAGGAATTATTAAAATGATCTATGAAATAAGTCAATCGGAGAAGGACAAACATTATATGGTCTCATTCATTTGGGGAATATAAAAAATAGTGAAAGGGAATAAAGGGGAAAGGAGAAAAATGAGTGGGAAATATCAGAAAGGGAGACAGAACATGAAAGACTCCTAACTCTGGGAAACGAACTAGGGGTGGTTGAAGGGGAGGTGGGCGGGGGGGGGTGACTGGGTGACGGGCACTGAGGTGGGCACTCGACGGGATGAGCACTGGCTGTTATTCTATATGTTGGAAAATTGAACACCAATAAAAAAATAAATTTATAAGAAAAAAATCAAAAAAACAAATGGAACTAAAAAAAATAAATAAATAAAATAAAATGCTCTACCCTGGGAATCACAACAAGGGGTAGAGAAGTGGTGGGGTCTTGAACCTTTGCTTTTTATCATAAGTTCCTTTGTACATTCTCGTCATCACGATTTTGCTTACCCTGTGCATGACTTCCTTTCAGTGAGAACAATGCTTTTCATTTTCATTTTCTTTTTCCGTTTTAAAGAATAGTTTTAAAAAGATAGTGTGTATGTTTGGGAGGAGGTCCTACGGGTAGCCATCATGACTTTAGCAAGACTTTACCGTATGGAAGGGGATTTCATTTTACATTTATTATATAGAGTGGGAACTTAAATTGCTCAACAACTCAAGAGTACTGAGAATCAGCCATTCACACATCCGTAACCCATGAATATTATCAAATCTTCTGGGCGGTTTTCTTGAGTACGGAAAAGAGCATGTTTTCATGTATTGACTTGTAAAGTCCTTGGACCTCAGGACAAATAAATAGGTGGATCATAAAAAGGTTCTAAGGTCAGGAGAACTAAGGGAAACCTGGATGAGGGTGTAAGAAAAGTGAGTTTAGGCTGGACAATCAGGCAGTTAGTTGCCTAGAGTAAAATCCAGCCATAACCTGGGATGTGACTCAGAGGATCAGACTCCCTCTGAATGGACACTTTGCTCCTGGTTAGAGAGAAAAAGCCAGGCTTCCTTGGACACCAGAAAGGAAAGACACTGGGCCTTCAAAACCCAGCTGAATAAGGATATCCTCAAGACAGAGGGAAATGGCATTATAAGGAGTCTCTCGTGTTGGGCATTGAATGCATGCCAGGCACTGGGAAAAACATTTCCCATATATTATCACTTTTCATCCTTACAACTATCTGCTTGTACAGATGAAGACTCCAAAGATAAAGAAAAAAACAAAACAGGTAAAGCAACTTGAATGAGGTAAGCACAGCTAGTAAGTCATGGCCTGTGGCCTATCTATAGGTATATATTTTTTTATAAGATCGTGTCTGTAAACTGCCTAAGATTATGACAATGAAAGGCATTGGTTAAAATTGTAAGCATATATTGAAAGGAGAATTGGTCCCCAGGGACAAACATATCTGAAACGGTATATGAAAATCATCAGTCGAGATAGCCCTTTGTTCTTGGTTCCTAATCAGGGTTGGGGCAAAAGTACTTGTTATAAAAGAAATTCCTAAGAAGCTTAATTAGAGTTTCTGAAATTCAAACTCAGAGCACGTACTGAGAATCTGTCTTCCTTAACATTTCACTTTATGAGGATCCAAAGGACTGTTGGCTCAATGTGTTGTACTTGTTCAAGATAGTATAATAATCATTGTTATTATTTGTTAAATAACGGGGACACATCCAAACATTTCCAGTTCTTCCTAACTAAAAGCCCAAGGCTGCTTTTTGTTGTTGTTGTTGGCTTGTATCTCATGATTATTTTCATTTGGGGGAGTTTGGGGGGACAGTGTGAACTGACAGAAATGATTTCCTTACCCCAAAATACAGTTATGCTTTCATTCTCTTTTCCCCAGGCATCCTTCTTACAGCTATGCCAATGAGAAATTCACAGGAAGAGACTTCTTTATGTAGATCACTGTTTTCGGTGTTTTGATTCATTTTTGTATGTGGAGTTGATCTGTCCCTCTCCCCATTAGTGCCCCCATTCGCTACCTTCTTCCATTCTTTTCTACTCTTTTCCCCTGCTTTCTGAACTGCATTCCCACTCTTTCCATATTTCTCCCTCCTGATAGGAAGAAGGAAGTGGGCCATATGAAATGGAAGAGCAGTGCTGGCTCCAAACACTCTTGAAATGTCTCTGGATTTAAACCTATCTCTTTTGAAAGCTCCACTGAGAAATGAACAGGAAGAGAAGCTAAACCCTAGCACACAAAGTCTCTTGCCTCCCTGTTTTAAACCAACTCCCATGCACGTGCAGCCAGAAGCGCTGAAAGCAGGGCCTGAGTGAGGACATTGAGGCTGGACCCTGCAAGTCAGGTTTGGGGCCAGCCCTTTTAACACCCAGTCCTTCTCAATCTCTTCTGCTGGCTTGTCATATTCCACTGAACTTCTAAATGTGGGCGTGTCCCAGGGAATAGCCCTGCAACTTCTTCCCCTGACTATACTCTCCCTAGGTGCTCCTGCCCAGTCTTCTGACTTTAAATACCATCTGTGTCCTGTTGTCTCAATAATTCTGCCTCTCCAGCCTTATGGGTGACCAATAGACTCCAGACACTTAACATGTGCGGATAAGAGCTCTTGACACACACCCCTGACTGTTTTTCTCTCCCTTCTCCAAACCTACCACACCTGCTTTCCATATTGCCTATCACCATACACAACACCTCTATGATCAAACTTGAAAGGGAATACTCTTTTAGTAATCACTCATTTCTTAAGTTTGTTTACCGACTGCCTTCAATGCATCAGCAAGCAATGACTGTTCCCCTTCCAAAATGTCACACGAACCCATGCACTCTTCTCCAAATTCATGCTGCCAGTCTTGGCCAAGCCACTGCCATCATTCGACTGGACTACTGCAAGAGGGTCCGAATAGGTCTTCCTACCTTCCTTTGTGCCCTGCCCACTTGCAATATTCTCCACAGAGAGCAGCCAGCGAGAAATTATTGAATATGATTAGGTCACGGCACTCCCTTGATTCCGTCCTCTCTTTGGTTCCCCAGAGCACTTTTGAGTAAAAACGAAACTCTTCATTATGGCTCCTTCCCACCACTGCACCTTTTGGTGGATGATCCCTCCATCCCCCACTCTCACTGGGCTCCAGCCACACTGGCATCCTTTCTGCCCCTCCGGCACCCCTGTTTGGGCAGGTTTTCCCCCTGGTTCCTGGCAGGACTGACCACTGATCATTGTATTCAGAGAAGCCATTCCTGACCTTTGCCACTTTTTTCTTTGGGGAGGGAGGGGTGGTTCTAGGTAACGGGCACCAAACCATCTTGTTTATTTCCATGAGGGCATTTGTAGCAACCTTTAAATGCTTTTAAATTTTCTGATGAGTTTATTGTCTGTCTTCCCTACTAGAAATTGAGCTTCCTGAGTACAGGGACCTCCTGCCTAGAAGAATGCCTGGTACAGCATAGGCCCTCCAATAAGTACTTGTCAAATCACTGGATGAATGAAGTGAATAACACTTCCTCCCCCAAGAAAAAGACCTCTCTCTCCCTCCACTGATGCTCCACAGGGCTCATCATTTTTTGCCTCTGTCACAGTGCCTAGTAGTCAGAACAGTTTTGATTGTAGATGGTAGGGACTGGCCAGGAATGGACTAAAACAAGGAGGGACCCCCCCACAGAGGCCTCTGTGAGAAAGGACTTGGAGAGCATTCCCCATTTGCTCTCCTTGTCACTTTAGTAGCCCTGCTCCTACTTGCGGGAGGTTCAGAGGCCTAGGGATCAGTCTTCAGGATTGACAAGTTTGGGAATTTGCTGGCCATAGCATGACTTCCTTGAACCTCCTTCTCCTGCCGCTTCACTGATTTCTGTCGGCTCTGTGGGCTGGAAGTCAAAGCCAGAGAAAGAGATGTTGTTGAGTCCTGGCCCTTGCATTGGTCCTGCTTGGCATTTCTGTCTCCTACCCATGGGCCAAGAAGTTCTTCTCGTCACCTGCACATCCCCTACCACCACCCCACCCCCCAGGAATCATGGCTTCCCCCTGGCCTCTGCCTCCTCGGGTCCCTCTTGGAGGGAGTAAGGCACAGCTCGTCTGCCTCCTGCCTACAAGCAATCTAGACTCCCAAGAAATGGCTCTTCACAGCAGTGACAGTGATCACCTTGGTCAAGCACTGGGTGTACAGCAGGCTTTTCCTATGTCTCGTCTCTGTCCTTTTCCTTTGTTGGCACTAGCTCTGTCTAGGGGCAGTGGGCTGGATTTTGCAAGCTGGCCAGGTACATGTCTGTGTGTCTGTGTCTCAGCCACCTTGGGATGCTTTCCAGCCAGCGATGGAAAGGTTCTCACTGCCTCACACCCCACAGTGATTGGGTCAGTTCCTCAGGCTTGGAGGTTGTCCTGTCACGTGCAACTGCCTAGGTACAGTCACCACAGAAAACAGTTTTATTTACTCAAAGAAGGTGGTGGATGGGCAGGAATGAGGGGGAGGAGAGAATATGTGCTGGGCAGATGAAATCCCATGGTCACCATAGTCCAATCACATAGTACCTATGGCCCTCTGCTGGCATTTCTGTTATTTGTATGGGCAGCCTGAGCTTGAGTGGAGTGAGAGGTCCTGAGGGTTTTATCATTTTTTTTATACCTGACCCCAAAGCCCATGCAATTCAATGCCTGGCTCACAGTAAGCGAGAAACTCCTATTTAAGGGAGGAAAGGAAGGACAGAGGGAAGGGTTGTTTTGACTCTTTTGGAACTGGTCACGTCTATCTTTTTGTTCCATCATCTCTGTCTCAGTTGTATGTAGGGGAGGGCACAGGCATATTTATGTATCTATATGTACTGATGGGGGAAGGGGTTGCCCAGTTTTATTGAGATATAATTGACATGTAACATTGTATAAGGGAAAGGTGTACAACACAATGATTTGATGATAGATAGACAGATATAGCTAAAGCTAGATAGAGATAGATAGAGATATAGGATTACCACAGTAAGTTTCGTTAACACCTATCACCTCACATAGTTAAACATTTTTCTCTTGTAATGAGAACTTTTTAAGGTCTGCTCTCTTAACTACCTTCTGTATCGATGTTTAATTTGTACTCATTCTAAGGATCAGATCACACCGATTCCCTCCCTGAACGTGCTGAGTGGTGCCCGTGAGCTTGGGTACAAAGTCCAAGCACCTTAGCTTGCTTTGCAGGGCTCCACACCTTCCAGCTCCATCTCCTGATGTGCTCTTGGAGACAATGATCTCTGTCCATGCCAGATTATTGGGAATGACTGGAAGTGGCTTTGTGTGTGCTAGCAGGCCACATGGTCTTGGGTGCACGTAGACTGATCCCTCTGTTTGGAATGCCTTCCTTTCTGCCTCGACACGGTGGACTGCTACTCATCAGAGCTCATCTTTGGGGTTTCGTCTTCTGTGCAGCCTCACTTGACTCCTACCACAGAGAGCTAGCGGCTGAGTCCTTCTTTCTGGAGCTAGTGGGGCCCTAGCTTCTGTTACACTCGACTCTAATGGTTGTTCACTTGTCTATCCCCTCAGCATTTGGCCCTGTGTGGCCTCTCTGCTTCCACAACACATACTGCTCACCTAGTATCACCAGGCCCCACACCTCCAACACATCAACACCCACTGCTCACTTATCACATGGCCTGTCCCTTAGCTCCCAGTGCCAAGTAGTTGATAAGGCTTTCACAAATATTAGCCGATGAACTGCTGGGACCAGGGACCTCATTCTAGAGATTTCAGATTTTGGTTTTGTTTTGAGCATGGATGTGTATTTCTTGGTTCATGCTAGTAACCTTAGCACCTTGAGGGCAGAGCCAAGAACAAACCAGTACTTGGCTCTGTCTGGACCAGGCCCTGTCCGCAGCCCTTGGTGTGGCTTTCCTCACAGTATCATTGAAGACAGCACTAAGGACAGGGTGCTCTTGATTTGCCTTCTGTAGGGCTGCATGTAGGAGGCTGGGTGGGCAGGAGGAATTGGTGGGGGGGGGGCACTGCAGAAGAACTGCAGGTCTGTAGTTCTCCCCTAGTCTGGAGCAGGGACGGCGGTTCCAGCCAGACTGTGTGTTCCCAAGGACAAGCTCAAAACCAGTTTATGTCTCCTGCTTCCCAGACCCCTGTATCCCTAGGGACCAGCACAGGTTCCCTAAATATTTGTGGCATGGTATTATGTATGAATGAATATGTGTTTTCTTTATTCCCTCTTCTGCAAGTGTTGCAGAGGAGGGAAAGAGCTGGAAAGGGGGGCGGGAATCTCTGAGAAAATGGGTCAGCAGGCTGCAGGGGGAGCTTGGCCCCCTGGCCCCAGCTCCTGCTCAGAGTAGATGTTGTTTCCTTGGTGGCGGTGATGTTGGAGAGTGTGTATGAGCGGAAGTGGGGAGAACCCCTGAATGTGAGAAAACCATTCTTCTTGGCTTTGTTTAGGCCGGGCAAGTGTATTCTCCATGACACCCACCCGCTCTTGCAAGGTACTTGATTTGATCATTTAACTGTTCTACGGGGAAAGGGGGGATAAAACAAAACCTTAGAATATCTAACCGGTATTCCCGCAGTCCACAGCAGAACCGTTTCCTTGCCTTCCTCTTCATATATATCCAGGCAACCTGAGAGGCTGAAGACTCACCACCACCCCAGCCCCAAAGCTCCCGTTCCCGCCCCCTCCCACAGCCTGCGGCCCCACAGCCCCGCAGCAGCCACAGGGGGAACCAAAGAGACAGAAGCCTGCCCAGCTGCCCGGACCACAGACGCCAACACCCCCCGCCCCCCACCACACGCCGCCTGCCCGCGCCCCGCACGCTAGCCCACGACTGAGCGGCGGCGGCGGCAGCAGGCTGCAGGCTGTGGCGACTCGCACCGGCGCGCTCCTGGCAGCGCTCGCTTGCTATTCCAAGTGACCTGGACTCGCCGGATCGGTTGGCCCCGGGCCCCGGGTCCCGGCTCCACCTCCCGCTCGCGCCCCCGGCCCGGGTTCCAGCGCCCACACGCCCTCCTGCCCTTTCCCGCCCCTCCGTCCCCCAGCTCGCGGGAAGGGAGGTCGCGGCAGCGGCCTGGTGGCACCGGCGACCGTGGCGACAGCGGCGACAGTGGCGGCGGCGGTGGCGGCAGCGGCTGCGGCGGCGGCTGCGGCGGAGGCTGCGGCGGCGACCGTGGCAGAGGCTGTGGCGGAGGCCTCCGTAGCTGAGGCGGAAGCAGAGGTGGAGGCAGAGGTGGAGGCCGAGGCCTCAGTAGAGGAGGCAGTGGGGGAGGCCACCCAGGGGGAGGCGACGGCGGCCCTGGCAGTGGGGGAAGAGACGGAGGCCGCCCTGGCGGCAGCGGTTGTGGAGGCCAGCGCGGCTGAAGCCGCCGCCGCCGCCGCCACAGCAGCAGCCGCGGCAGTAGCGGAGGCTGCGGCGCCCTCCTTGGGGGAGGCTGATGCGGATGCGGAGGTGGCGGCGGCGGTGGCTGCAGCGGCGGCGGCTGCAGCGGCGGCTGCGGCGGCGGCAGCGGCAGCGGCAGCGGCGGCTGCAGATGTGGATGCGGAGACCAGCCGGGGCTCCGAAGGCAACCCAGACTTTCCTATGGCCTCGCTGTACGTGGGCGACCTGCATCCTGAAGTGACAGAGGCAATGCTGTATGAGAAGTTCAGCCCGGCCGGGCCCATCCTGTCCATCCGCATTTGCAGGGACAAGATCACCCGCCGCTCGTTGGGCTACGCGTACGTCAACTACCAGCAACCGGTGGATGCCAAGCGGGCCCTGGAAACCCTGAACTTTGATGTGATCAAGGGCAGGCCCGTGCGCATCATGTGGTCCCAGCGGGACCCCTCGCTCCGCAAGAGTGGGGTGGGCAACGTCTTCATCAAGAACCTGGGCAAGACCATCGACAACAAGGCGCTGTACAACATCTTCTCGGCGTTTGGCAACATCCTGTCCTGCAAAGTGGCCTGCGACGAAAAGGGGCCCAAGGGCTACGGGTTTGTGCACTTCCAGAAGCAGGAGTCCGCAGAGCGGGCCATTGATGCGATGAATGGCATGTTCCTGAACTACCGCAAAATTTTCGTTGGGAGATTCAAGTCGCATAAAGAACGAGAGGCCGAAAGGGGAGCCTGGGCCAGGCAGTCCACCAGTGCTGACGTCAAAGATTTCGAGGAAGACACCGATGAGGAGGCCACCTTGCGATGAAGACATGCCAGGGACGAGCCAGCCAGCAGAGCCAAACCTTGGCTCCCACCCGGTTTACAACCACCCTCTTTGCCCCCCTAACCCACCAGCAGTGTATTGTATTGTACTGGGAGTGCAGGTCTCTCTTTATCTCTCTCTCTCTCTCTCTCTCTCTCTCTCTCCTCTCTCTCTCCTCTCACCCTCCCTCCCTCCTTCCTTTCCCTCGATCTCTCCCCCCTTCCTCTCTCTCCCTCTCTCCTTCTCCCTCTCTCCCTCTCACCTTTCCTACCCTCTTCCTCCTCCACCTCCTCCCCTCTTCCTCTCTTCTGCTTTCCCCATCCCCCCCCCACCAAGGGCATTGCGAATAATCTTGCTAATCTGTGCCACTTGATAGATTACAGGCTGCCTCTTCTCCTTGCGGTTTGGTTTAAAAAGCACCTTCATGCTTGCTTCCTTCACTACACAGGTGACACAATTTCATGGTAGAAACATCAGAAAGGAAAAGGAGATCAGATGAGGGAAAGCCAAGAGAGTAATTGTTCCCAGTGATCCTACTACCCAGAGACAGCCACTTCTTGGTGTGCTGTTTTTCCAGGCTCTCTTCTCTCCTTCTCTCTCCCTCCCTTCCTCACTCCCACCCCACCTTCCCTTTTAACACACCGTTACAGAATGGTTCCTATGTGTGGTGTTTCTTAACCTGCTTCTTCAGAAACTAAAACCAAACAAAAATCAACCCATTGAACTTCTTTCCATGCTATTCAACAGGCTTCAGAAATGTCATCTTCAGTGCCTGCAGACTGTATAGATGGATCTTTAACATTTCTGTAATCAATCCCGCATTATTGGACATTCAGTTGGTGCCCAGTTCTTTCCTTGTGTTTAAACCCAACATTGCATACTCTGATGAATGAATCCTTCCTTGCCAAGCCAAATCTTCGCTAGCCTACCGGATGGTCTTCTTAATTGTCGACTTGCAGGATCCACAATAGGATATTTTAAAGACTTTTCCTGTGTGTTGCCAAATGGCCCCTTCATAAGCATTGTACTGATTTGCGTTCATGCCAGCCAGCACAGCTAGTAAAACGAGTGTGTCCATTTCCCCTGCATAGTGTCCTGGTCACTGTAATTGATGTGTGTGCGCGTCTGTGTGTGCACGCGTGGGTGCGTGCATTGTGCGTGTCTTGGCCAGCTCGATGGGCTGCAAATGGCACTTCCCTGTTTGGGGTTGTAAATGCTCTTTGCTTGTGCCCACTTGCTGCCCTTTTCCCCATTGTCAGAAAAATCATTCAGCTTCAATTGCAGACAAAAATAACAAAGCAGACAAGTTAACAGAAGAAATTTAATGTCCCTGCAAATCAATTCCAATGACTCCCAATACGATCCTGAATCATTTTCATCCATATATCTGTAATATTTTCCAGGAACTACCTGAATTGTGTTTGGGTGTACTTCTCTAGTATTTTTTGCATATGTCATATATTTATATAAGAATGTATATACTGTTTTTATATTGCTTTTTCACGGAAAAATGTGTGTATATATATGTTTATACACATATACTCTATTACATTTCATTTCATTAAAGTTACTTTTAAAAATATTTTCTCTGGCTGGTAATATAACATTGAATTGATAACTCAATAGGTGGATAGATACATTAGTATATGTACATATATATCCATGTGTATGTCTTGTTAGTGTTCATGTGTGTATATATTTTTAACTACTTCCTAATTGTTAAACATCTAGGTTGATTTGATATTTGTTTTTCTTTTATTTTTTGAAATTTTTTTTATTTGAGTTCAATTTGCCAACATAGCATAACACCCAGTGCTCATCCTGCCAAGTGCCGCCCGCAGTGCCCATCAGGCAGTCACCCCAAACCGCCGCCCACCTTCCTTCTACTACCCCTCATCATTTCCCAGATTAGCTGTCTCTCATGTTTTGTCACCCTCACTGACATTTTCACTCATTTTCTCTCCTTTCCCTTTTACTAATTTTCACATTCCCCAAATGAATGACACCATATAATGTTTGTCCTTTTCTGATTGACTAATTTCACTCAGCATAGGTCCCTCTACGTCAAAGAAATGGTGGGTATTTGTCATTTCTAATGGCTGAGTAATATTCCATTGTATACATAAACCACATCTTCTTTATCCATTCATCTTTCGATGGACACCAGGGTCCTTCCACAGTTTGGCTATTGTGGACATTGCTGCTATGAACATCAGGGTGCAGATATCGTGGCGTTTCACTGCATCTGTATCTTTGGGATAAATCCCCATCAGTGCAGTGGTTGGGTTGTAGGACAGATCTATTTTGAACTCTTTGAGGAACCTCCACACAGTGTTCCAGAGTGGCTGTACCAGTTCACATTCCCACCAACATTGCAAGAGGGTTCCCCTTTCTCCACATCCTCTCCAACATTTGTTGTTTCCTTTCTTGTTAATGTTCACTGGTGTTCTCACTGCTGTGAGGTGGTATATCATTGTGGTTTTGATTTGTATTTCCATGATGGCCAGTGATGCGGAGCACTTTCTCATGTGGTTTTGGCCATGTCTATGTCTTCTTTGGTGAAATTTCTGTTCATGTCTTCTGCCCATTTCATGATTGGATTGTTTGTTTCTTTGCTGTTGAGTTTCATAAGTTCTTTATAGATCTTGGATACTAGCCCTTTATCTGATACATCATTTGTAAATATCTTCTCCCACTCTGTAGGTTTCTTTTAGTTTTGTTGACTGTTTCTTTTGCTGCGCAGAAGCTGTTTCTCTTGATGGAGTCCCAATAATTCATTTTTGCTTTGGTTTCTCTTGCCTTCATGGATGTATCTTGCAAAAAGTTGCTGTGGCAAAGTTCAAAAAGGGTGTTGCCTGTGTTCTCCTCTAGGATTTTTTTTTAAAGGCAACATTCTTTTTTTAAAAATTTTTTTTATTTATTTACGATAGTCATACAGAGAGAGAGAGAGACAGAGACACAGGTGGAGGGAGAAGCAGGCTCCAAGCACCGGGAGCCTGACGTGGGATTCGATCCTGGGTCTCCAGGATCGCGCCCTTGTCCAAAGGCAGGCGCCAAACCGCTGCGCCACCCGGGGATCCCTTCTCTAGGATTTTTATGGAATCTTGTCTCACATTTAGATCTTCCAACCATTTTGAGTTTATCTTTGTGTATGGTGTAAGAGATGGTCCAGTTTCATTCTCCTGCATGTAGATGTCCAATTTTCCCAGCACCATTTATTGAAGAGACTTTCTTGTAGTGGATAGTCTTCCCTGCTTTGTCGAATATTAGTTGACCATAGAGTTGAGGGTCCAATTCTGGATTCTCTATTCTGTTCCATTGATCTATGTGTCTGTTTTAGTGCCAGTACCACATCGTCTTGATGACCACAGCTTTGTAGCTGAAACTTGGCATTTTGATGCCCCCAGTTTTGGTTTTCTTTTTCATTATTCCCCTGGATATTCAGGGTCTTTTCTGATTCCACACAAATCTTAAGATGATTTGTTCCAACTCTCTTAAGAAAGTCCATGGTATTTTGATAGGGATTGCATTGAATGTGTAAATTGCCCTGTGTAACATTGACATTTTCACAATATTAATTCTTCCAATCCATGAGCATGGAATATTTTTCCATCTCTTTGTGTCTTCCTCAATTTCCTCCAGAAGTGTTCTGTAGTTTTTAGGGTACAGATTCTTTCCCTCTTTGGTTAGGTTTATTCCTAGGTATCTTATGCTTTTGGGTGCAACTGCAAGTGCGATTGACTCCTTAATTTCTCTTTCTTCAGTCTCATTGTTAGTGTATAGAAATGCCACTGATTTCTGGGCATTGATTTTGTATCCTGCCACACTGCCGAATTGCTGTATGAGTTCCAGCAATGTTGGGGTGGAGTCTTTTCGGTTTTCTACGTACAGTATCATGTCATCTGCGAGGAGGGAGAGTTTGACTTCTTATTTGCCATTTGAATGTATTTAATGTCTTTTTGTTGTTTGATTGTTGAGGCTAGGACTTCTAATGCTATGCTGAATAGCAGTGGTGAGAGTGGACATCCCTGTCTTGTTCCTGATCTACAGGAAAAGCTCCCAGTGTTTCTCCATTGAGAATGATATTTGCTGTGGGCTTTTCATAGATAGGTTTTAAGATGCTGAGGAATGTTCCCTTTATCCCTACACTCTGAAGAGTTTTGATCAAGAATGGATGCTGTAGGAGGGGAGGGGCAAGTTCGTGGAAGAGTAGGGTCCCCAAGTCACCTGTCCCCACCAAATTATCTAGATAACCTTCAAATCATCCTGAAAATCTACGAATTCAGCCTGAGATTTAAAGAGAAAACAGCTAGAATGCTACAGTGAGAAGAGTTCACGCTTCTATCAAGGTAGGAAGGCCGGGGTGGGGGGTGGGGATAAAGAAACAAAAGGCATCCAAGGGGGAGGGGCCCCGCGAGGAGCCAGGTTAAGGCCTGGGCAAGTGCCCCCAGGACAGTAAAGCAACATCCCAGAGAAGCAGGAGCTTCACCAATCTTTCTGGGAGGAAAGGTGCTCGCAGGGAGTTAGAGCAGGACCCCAGGAGGGGCAGGGATGCCCTCAGGCTCCCTGGGACACTAACAGAGCACCTGCGCCCTGGGGAGAGTGTTCCGAGCTCCCTAAAGGGCTGCATCGTGTGCACGGTTGGACCCGGGAGCAGCTCGGAGGGGCTCAGGCGGCAGCTCCAGTGATGGGACTGCCCCTGGAGCGCGAATCCAACAGCGCAGGCCCAGGAGCACATGGCGCCGGGGACACAACCCAGGATCCGGTGCTCCCCCCGCCCGGGACAGGCAGAGGCCAGGAGGGCACAGGACAGCAAGGACGCTCCTGCCCCAAGCTGAGCAGATCAGCAGCCCCGCCCCTGGAGCAACCAGGCCCCTGCAGGCTAAGAGCTCTGTAGTTACTGCAGGAGCTGAATCCAGGGCTCCAGAGCTGACAGCTGCCCCTGTGGTTGTTCCTCCTGGGGCCTCACAGGGCAAACAACCGCCATTGAGTCTCACCGTGGCCTCACCGGATAAACATGATAAACATCACTCACTGAGCCCTACATCAGGCAGGGGGCAGAGCAGCTCCCCCAAGTGCTAACACCTGAAAATCAGCAAACCGGCCCCTCCCCCAGAAGACCAGCAAGGCGGGCAGGGGAAAAACAATTTATTGACCTAGCAGCACTGGAAAATTCCAGGGGAAGTCAAGGGACTTACAGTGCACAGAATCAGAAGACACTCCCCCTTGTTTTTTTTTTTTCTTTTTGATTTCTGTTTGCTTCCCCCCCTTATTTTTTCTTTCTTTTTTTCTCTTTTTTCTTCCTTTTTTCTTTTTTCTTTTCTTTCCTTCTTCCTCTTCTCTCTTTTTCTCCTTTTCCCAATACAACTTGTTTTTGGCCACTCTGCACTGAGCAAAATGACTAGAAGGAAAACCACACCTCAATAGAAAGATCAGAAACAGTCCTCTCTCCCACAGTTACAAAATATGGATTACAATTCAATGTCAGAAAGCCAATTCAGAGGCACTATTATAAAGCTACTGGTGGTTCTAGAAAAAAGCATAAAAGACTCAAGAGACTTCATGACTGCAGAATTTAGATCCAATCAGGCAGAAATTAAAAATCAATTGAATGAGATGCAATCCAAACTAGAAGTCCTAACGACAAGGGTTAATGAGGTGGAAGAACGAGTGAGTGACATAGAAGACAAGTTGATGGCAAAGAGGGAAACTGAGGAAAAAAGAGACAAATGATTAAAAGACCATGAGGATAGATTAAGGGAAATAAATGACAGCCTGAGGAAGAAAAACCTACGTTTAAATGGGGTTCCCGAGGGCGCTGAAAGGGCCAGAGGGCCAGAATATGTATTTGAACAAATCCTAGCTGAAAACTTTCCTAATCTGGGAAGGGAAACAGGCATGCAGATCCAGGAAATAGAGAGATTCTCTCCCCTAAAATCAATAAAAACCGTTCAACACCTCGACATTTAATAGTTAAGCTTGCAAATTCCAAAGATAAAGAGAAGATCCTTAAAGCAGCAAGAGACAAGAAATCCCTGATTTTATGGGGAGGAATATTAGGGTAACAGCAGACCTCCCCACAGAGACCTGGCAGGCCAGAAAGGGCTGGCAGGATGTATTCAGGGTCCTAAATGAGAAGAATATGCAACCAAGAATACTTTATCCAGCAAGGCTCTCATTCAGAATGGAAGGAGAGATAAAAAAAACTTCCAAGACAGGCAGGAACTGAAAGAATATGTGACCTCCAAACCAGCTCTGCAAGAAATTTTAAGGGGGACTCTCAAAATTCTCCTTTAAGAAGTCCAATGGAACAATCCACAAAAACAGGGACTGAATAGATATCATGATGACACTAAACTCATGTCTTTCAATAGTAACTCTGAATGTGAATGGGCTTAATGACCCCATCAGAAGGCGCAGGGTTTCAGACTGGATAAAAAAGCAGGACCCATCTATTTGCTGTCTACAAGAGACCCATTTTAGACCTAAGCACACCTACAGCCTGAAAATAAAAGGTTGGAGAACCATTTACCATTCAAATGGTCCTCAAAAGAAACAGGGGTAGCCATCCTTATATCAGATAAACTAAAATTTACCCCAAAGACTGTGAGCGATGAAGAAAGACACTATATCATACTTAAAGGATCTATCCAACAAGATGACTTAACAATCATCAATATATAAGCCCCGAATGTGGGAGCTGCCAAATATATCAATCAATTAATAACCAAAATTAAGATTAAGATATACTTAGATAATAACGCACTTATACTTGGTGACTTCAATCTAGCGCTTTCTACACTCCATAGGTCTTCTAAACAAAACATCTCCAAAGAAACGAGAGCTTTAAATAATACACTGGACCAGATGGATTTCACAGAATGGACAGAATTTTATATCCAAACTCAACTGAATACACATTCTTCTCAAGTGCACATGGAACCTTCTACAGAAAACCACATACTGGGTCACAAATCGGATCTGAACTGATACCAAAAGATTGGGATTATCCCCTCCATATTCTCAGACCATAATGCCTAGAAATTAGAACTAAATCACAACAAGAAGTTTGGAAGGACTTCAAACACGTGGAGGTTAAGGACCATCCTGCTAAAAGATGAAAGGGTCAACCAGGAAATTAGAGAAGAATTACAAAGGTTCATGGAAACTAATGAGAATGAAGATACAACCGTTCAAAATCTTTGGGATGCAGCAAAAGCAGTCCTGAGGGGGAAATACTTCGCAATAAAAGCATCCATCCAAAAACTGGAAAGAACTCAAATACAAAAGCTAACCTTACACCTAAAGGAGCTGGAGAAAAAATAGCAAATAGATCCTACACCCAGCAGAAGAAGAGAGTTAATAAAGATTTGAGCAGCCCTCAACGAAATAGAGACAAAAGAAGAACTGTGGAACAGATCAACAAAACCAGGAGTTGCTTCTTTGAAAGAATAAATAAGATAGATAAACCATTAGCCAGCCTTATTGAAAAGAAGAGAGAGAAGACTCAAATTAATAAAATCATGAATGAGAAAGGAGAGATCACTACCGACACCAAGGAAATACAAACGATTTTATTTATTTTTTTAATACAAACGATTTTAAAAACATATTATGAACAGCTATACACCAACAAATTAGGCAATCTAGAAGAAACGGACACATTTCTGGAAAGCCACAAATTATGAATACTGGAACAGGAAGAAATAGAAAACCTAAACAGGCCAATAACCAGGGATAAAATTGAAGCAGTCATCAAAAACCTCCCCAGACACAAAAGTCCAGGGCCAGATGGCTTCCCAGGGGAATTCTATCAAACGTTTAAAGAAGAAACCATACCTATTCTACTAAAGTTGTTTAGAAGGATAGAAAGAGATAGAGTACTTCCAAATTTGTTTTATGAGGCCACCATCACCGTAATTCCAAAACCAGACAATGACCCCACCAAAAAGGAGAATTATAGGCCAATATCCCTGATGAACATGGATGCAAAAATTCTCAACAAGATACTCACCAATAGGATACAAGAGCACATTAAGAAAATTATTCACCATGCCCAAATAGGATTTATTCCCGGGACACAAGGCAGGTTCAACAGTCGTAAAATAATCAATGTGGTTGACCATATCAGCAAGAGAAAACCAAGAACCATATGATCCTCTCAATAGATGCAGAGAAAGTATTTGACAAAATACAGCATCCATTCCTGATCAAAACTCTTCAGAGTGAAGGGATAGAGGGAAAATTCCTCAACATCTTAAAAGCCATCTACAAAAAGCCCACAACAAATATCATTCTCAATGGGGAAGCACTGGGAGCCGTTCCCCTAAGATCAGGAACAAGACAGGGATGTCCACTTTCACCACTGCTATTCCATATAGTAGTAGAAGTCCAAGCCTCAGCAATCAGACAACAAAAAGATTAAAAAGGCATTAAATTGGCAAATAAGAAGTCAAACTCTCTCTCTTCGCCGATGTCATGAAAACCCAAAAGCCTCCACCCCAACATTGCTAGAACACATACAGCTATTTGGCAGTGTGGCAGGATACAAAATCAATGCCCAGAAGTCAGTGGCATTTCTATACACTAACAATGAGACTGAAGAAAGAGAAAGTAAGGAGTCAATCCCATTACAATTGCACCCAAAAGCATAAGATACCTAGGAATAAACCTAACCAAAGAGGCAAAGGATCTATACCGTAAAAACTACAGAACACTTCTGAAAGAAATTGAGGAAGACACAAAGAGATGGAAAAATATTCCATGCTCATGGATTGGCAGAATTAATATTGTGAAAATGTCAATGTTACCCAGGGCAATCTACACGTTTAATGCAATTCCTATCAAAATACCATGGACTTTCTTCAGAGAGTTAGAACAAATTATTTTAAGATTTGTGTGGAATCAGAAAAGACCCCGAGTAGCCAGGGGAATTTTAAAAAAGAAAACCATAGCTGGGGGCATCCCAATGCCAGATTTCAGGTTGTACTACAAGGCTGTGGTCATCAAGACAGTGTGGTACTGGCACAAAAACAGACACATAGATCAATGGAACCGAATAGGGAATCCAGAAGTGGAACTCAACTTTATGGTCAACTAATATTCAATAAAGGAGGAAAGACTATCCACTGGAAGAAAGACAGTCTCTTCAATAAATGGTGCTGGGAAATTGGACATCCACATGCAGAAGAATGAAACTAGACCACTCTCTTTCCCCATACACAAAGATAAACTCAAAATGGATGAAAGATCTAAATTTGAGACAAGATTCCATCAAAATCCTAGAGAAGAACACAGGAAACACCCTTTTTAAACTCGGCCACAGTAACGTCTTGCAAGATACATTCATGAAGGCAAAAGAAACAAAAGCAAAAATGAACTATTGGGACTTCATCAAGATAAGAAGCTTTTGCACAGCGAAGGTTACAGTCAACAAAACTAAAAGACAAACTACGGAATGGGAGAAGATATTTGCAAATGACGTATCAGATAAAGGGCTAGTTTCCAAGATCTATAAAGAACTTATTAAACTCAACAGCAAGGAAACAAACAATCGAATCATAAAATGGGCAAAAGGCATGAACAAAAATCTCACAGATGAAGTCATAGACATGGCCAACATGCACATGAGAAAATGCTCCGCATCACTTGCCATCAGGGAAATACAAATCAAAACCACAATGAGATACCACCTCACACCAGTAAGAATGGGGAAAATTAACAAGGCAGGAAACCACAAATGTTGGAGAGGATGCGGAGAAAAGGGAACCCTCTTGCACTGTTGGTGGGAATGTGAACTGGTATAGCCACTCTGGAAAACTGTGTGGAGGTTCCTCAAAGTCTAAAAATAGACCTGCCCTACCACCCAGCAATTGCACTGCTGGGGATTTAACCAAAAGATGGAGAAGGTATGGAATGCCTGGACACCTGCTCCCTGATGTTTCTAGCAGCAATGTCCCAATAGCCAAACTGTGGAAGGAGCCTCGGTGTCCATCGAAAGATGAATGGATAAAGAAGATGTGGTTTATGTATACAATGGAATATTACTCAGCCATTAGAAACGACAAATACCCACCATTTGCTTCAACGTGGATGGAACTGGAGGGTAGTATGCTGAGTGAAATAAGTCATTCGAAGAATGACAATCATTATATGGTCTCATTCGTTTGGGGATTATAAATAATAGTGAAAGGGAATAGAAGGGAAGGGAGAAGAAATGGGTAGGAAATATCAGATTGGGAGACAGAACATGAAGACTCCTAACTCTGGGAAACGAACTAGGGGTGGTGGAATGGGAGGAGGGTGGAGGGTGGGGGTGAATGGGTGACAGGCACTGAGGGGGGCACTTGTCGGGATGAGCACTGGGTGTTATTCTGTATGTTGGCAAATTGAACACCAATAAAAATAAATTTATTATTTTAAAAAAAAGTAATGGATGCTGTATTTTGTGAAATACTTTGCATCTATTGAGAAGATCATATGGTTCTTGTTATTTCTCTTGTTGATATGATCAATCACATTGATTGCTTTACAAGTTTTGAACTAGACTTGCGTCCTGGGGATAAATCCCACTTGGTCATTGTGAATAATCTTCTTACTGCATTGTTGGATCCTATTGGCTAGTATCTTATTGAGAATTTTTGCATCTGTGTTCATCAGGGATATTGGTGTATAATTCTCCTTTTTGTTGGGGTCTTTGCTTGGTTTTGGGATTAAGGTGATGGTGGCCTCATAGAACGAGTTTGGAAGCATTCCGTTTCTTTCTATATTTCAGTACAGCTTTAGTAGTATAGGTATGGTTTCTTCTTTAAACCCTTGATAGAATTCCCCTGGGAAGCCATCTAGCCCTGGACTTTTATGTATTGGAAGGTTTTTGATGACTGCCTCAATTTTATCCCTGGTTATTGGCCTGCTCAGGTTTTCTATTTCTTCCTGTTCCAGTTGTGGTAGTTTGTTGTTTTCCAGAAATGCGTCCATTTCTTCTAGATTACCTAATTTATTGGCGTATAGCGGCTCATAATAAGTTTTAAAAATAATTTGTAGTTCCTTGGTGTTGGTGGTGATCTCTCCTTTCTCATTCATGATTTTATTAATTTGAGTCTTTTCTCTCTTCTTTTTAATAAGGTTGGCTAATGATTTATCTATCTTATTAATTCTTTCAAAGAACCAACTCCTGGTTTTGTTGATCTGTTCCACAGTTCTTCTGGTCTCTATTTCCTTGAGTTCTGTTCGAATCTTTATTAATTCTCTTGTCCTGCTGGGTGTAGGATCTATTTGCTGTTTCCTCTCCAGCTCCTTTAGGTGCAAGGTTAGCTTTTGTATTTGAGTTCTTTCCAGTTTTTGGATGGATGCTTGTATTGCGATGTATTTCCCCCTCAGGAATGCTTTTGCTGTATCCCAAAGATTTTGAACGGTTGTATCCTCATTCTAATTAGTGTCCATGAATCTTTTCAATTCTTCCCTAATTTCCTGGTTGACCCCTTCTTGTTTTAGCAGGATGGTCCTTAACCTCCACGTGTTTGAAATCCTTCCAAACTTCTTCTTGTGATTGAGTTCTAATTTCAAAGAATTATGGTCTGAAAATATGCAGGGTACAATACCAATCTTCTGGTATCAGTTAAGACCTGATTTGTGTCCCAGTATGTGGTCTATTCTGGAGAAAGTTCCATGTACACTTGAGAAGAATGTGTATTCAGTTGCGTTTGGATGTAAAGTTCTGTAAATATCTGTGAAATCCATATGGTCCAGTGTATCATTTCAAGCTCTTGTTTCTTTGGAGATGTGCTTAGAAGACCTGTCGATTGTATAAAGTGCTATATTCAAGTCACCAAGTATAAGTGTATTATTGTGTAAGTATGTCTTAACTTTGATTATTGATTGATTGATATACTTGGCAGCTCTCACATTCGGGACATAACTATTCATGATTGTTAGGTCCTCTTGTTGGATAGATCCTTTAAGTATGATATAGTGTCCCTCTTCATCTCTTACTAGTCTTTGGGACAAACTTTAATTTATCTGATATAAGGATGGCTACCCCTGATTTCTTTTGAGGACCATTTGAATGGTATATCATTCTCCAACTTTTTATTTTCAGGCTCTAGGTTTCCTCATGTCTAAAATGAGTCTGTTGTAGACAGCAAGTAGATGGGTCTTGCATTTTTATCTAGTATGAAACCCTGTGCTTTTTGATGGGGTCATTATGCCCATTCATGTTCTGAGTTACTATTGAAAGATATGAATTTAGTGTCATCGCAATACCTATTCAGTCACTGTTTTTGTGGATTGTTTCCTTGGGCTTCCTCTTTCTTTTACAGAGTCCCCCTTAATATTTCTTGCAGAGCTGGTTTGGTGGTCACATATTCTTTCAGTTTCTGGCTATCTTGGAAGCTCTTTATCTCTCCTTCTTTTCTTTCTTTTTTTTTTTATTATGATAGTCACACACAGAGAGAGAGAGAGGCAGAGACACAGGCAGAGGGAGAAGCAGGCTCCATGCACCGGGAGCCCGACGTGGGATTCGATCCCGGGTCTCCAGGATCGCGCCGTGGGCCAAAGGCAGGCGCTAAACCGCTAAGCCACCCAGAGATCCTCTCCTTCTTTTCTGAATGACAGTCTTGCTGAATAAAGTATTCTTGGCTGCATGTTCTTCTCATTTAGGACCCTGAACATATCTTGCGAGTCCTTTCTGGCCTGCCAGGTCTCTGTGGAGAGGTCTGCTTTTATCCTAATACTTCTCCACGTAAAGTTTAGGTATTTCTTTCTCTTGCTGCTTTCAGGATCTTCTCTTTATCTTTGGAATTTGCACGTTTCACTATTAAATGTTGACATGTTGTTGAGTTGTTTTTGTTGATTTTAGGGGGGATCTCTCTATCTCTTGGATCTGAATGCCTGTTTCCCTTCCTATGTTAGGGAAGTTCTCAACTATGATTTGTTCAAATATACTTTCTGGTCCTCTGTCCATTTCAGCACCCTTGGGAACCCCAATGGAACGTAGATTTTTCCTTCTGAGGCTG
Organism: Nyctereutes procyonoides; assembly: GCF_905146905.1. NCBI lineage: Eukaryota > Metazoa > Chordata > Mammalia > Carnivora > Canidae > Nyctereutes > Nyctereutes procyonoides. The sequence goes on along the minus strand of NW_026575125.1, from coordinate 55,863,868 downwards.
TAATTTATTTCCCTTAACCTATCCTCATGGTCTTTTATTTGTTTTTGTCTTTTTTCCTCAGCTTCCTTCCTTGCCATCAACTAGTCTTCATGTCACTCACTCATTCTTCTACCTCGTTAACCTTCATCATTAGGACCTCCAGTTTGGATTGCATCTCATTTAATTGATTTTTATTTTCAGCCTGATTAGATCTGAATTCTGCAATCATGAAGTCTCTTGAATCCTTTATGCTTTTTTTCTCGAGCCACCTGTAGCTTTACAATAGTGCTTCTGAATTGGCTTTCTGACATTGAATTTTAATCCAATTTTTCTAACTCTGTGGGGAGAGGACTGTTTCTGATTCTTTCTTTTGAGATGAGTTTTTCCTTCTAGTCATTTTCCTCAGTGCAGAGTGGGTAAAAACAAGTTGTACTGGAAAATGGAGAAAAAAAGAAGTAACGGTGGGGGGGGGAGCAAACAGAAAACAAAAAACAAGGGCAAGTATTCTCTGATTCTATATACTGTAAATCCCTCGACTTCCCCCTGGAACTTTCCAGTGCTGCTTGTTCAATAACTTGATTTCCCCCTGTCCTTCTAGCTGGTCTTCTGGGGGAGAGGCCTGTTGTGCTGATTCTCGGGTGTGTGCACCTGGGGGAGCTGCCAAGCCCACTGCCAGGTGCATGGCTCAGTAGGAGCTGTTTATCCTGTGAGGCCTGTGCTCAGTCCCAGGTACAAGGCAACATATGAGGAGGAACAACAGTGGCAGCGGTCAGCTCTCCAACTCTGGAGTCAGCTCCTGCAGTAACTACCACAGCTCCCAGACATTGAGGAACACACAAAGAGATGGAAAATATTCCATGCTCATGGCTTGGAAGAATTAATATTGTGAAAATGTGTATGCTACCCAGGGCAATTTACACATTTAATACAATTCCTATCAAAATACCATGGACTCTCTTCAGAGAGTTGGAACAAATCATCTTAATATTTGTGTGGAATCAGAAAAGACCCCACACAGCCAGGGGAATATTAAAAAGAAAACCAGAACCAGCGGCATCACAATGCTGGATATCCAGTTGTACTACAAAGCTGTGATCACCAAGACAGTGTGGTACTGGCACAAAAACGGACAACTAGATCAATTGAACAGAATAGAGAACCTAGAAATGGGCCCTCAACTCTATGGTCAACTAATATTTGACAAAGCAGGAAAGACTATCCACGGACAAAAGGACAGTCTCTTCAATAAATGGTGCTGGGAAAATTGGACAGCCACATGCAGAAGAATGAATCTAGACCATTCTCTAACACCATACTACAAAGATAAACTCAAAATGGTTGAAAGATCTAGATGTGAGACAAGTTTCCATCAAAATCCTGGAGGAGAACCCAGGCACACCATTTTTGAACTTGGCCACAGCAGCTTCTTGCAAGATACATCTATGAAGGCAAGGCAAACAAAAGCAAAAATGAACTATTTAGACTTAATCCAGATAAAAAGCTTCTGCACAGCAAAGGAAACAGTCAACAATACTAAGACAACCTACAGAATGGGAGGAGATATTTGCAAATGACTTATCAGATAAAGGACTAGTATCCAAGATCTATAAAGAACTTACTAAACTCAACACCCAAGAAACAAACAATGCAATCATGAAATGGGCAAAAGACATAAACAGAAATTTCACCAAAGAAGACATACACATGGCCTGCAAGCACATGAGAAAATGATCCACATCACTTGCCATCAGGGAAATAGAAATCCAAACCACAATGAGATACCACCTCACACCAGTGAGAATTGTGAACATTAACGAGACAGGAAACAACAAATTTTGGAAAGGATGTGGAGAAAGGGGAACCCTCTTGCAGTGTTGGTAGGAATGTGAACTGGTACAGCTACTCTGGAAAACTGTGTGGAGGTTCCTCAGATAGTTAAAAGTAGAGCTACCCTACTACCCAGCAATTACACTGCTGGAGATTTACCCCCAAATTTATGCATTTACAGATGCAGTGAAAAGCCGAGGCACCTGCACCCTAATGTTCATAGCAGCAATATCCACAATAGCTAAACTGTGCAAGGAGCCTTAGTGTCCATTGAAAGATGAATGGATAAAGAAGATGTAGTATATATATATATATATATATATATATATATATATATATATATAATGGAACATTACTCAGCCATTAGAAAAAACGAATACCCTCCATTTGTTTCAACGTGGATAGAACTGTGGCATTATGCTGAGTGAAGTAAGTCAATCAGAGAAGTACATTCATTAATGGTTTCAGTCATACAGGGAATATAAGAATAGTGAAAGGCATTATAGGGGAAAGGAGAGAAAATGAGTGGGAAAAATCACAGAGGGTTGCAAAGGATGAGAGACTCCTAACTCTGGGAAATGAACAAGAGGTAATGGATAGGGTTTGGGTTGGGTGATGGGGTGACTGGGTGACAGGCAGTGAGGAGGGCACTTGACGGGATAAGCACTGGTTTTAATATTATATGTTTGCAAATCGAACTCCAATAACAAAATACGGAAAAAATATGATTTGTCTGATATAAGGATTGCCACCCCTGCTCTTTTTTTTATGTCCATTAGCATGATAAATGATTTTCTACCACTCACATTCAATTTGCAGGTGACTTTGGGTCTAAAATGAGTCTCTTGAAGATAGCATATCAATACAATTTGCTTTTTTCTCCAATTTGATATCCTATGTATTTTGATTGGGGGCATTTAGCCCATTGTCATTCAGAGTAACTATTGAAAGATATAAATTTAGTGCCATTGTAGTATCTGTAAAGTTATGTTTCTGTAAATTGTCTCTGTTCCTTTTTTGACCTATATTACTTTTTGTCTATATTTCTCTTTGCTTAAAGCTCCCTTTCAATAATGAGGAGCTGGTTTGGTTATCACAAATTTTTTATTTATGCTTGTTCTGGAAGCTTTTTTCTCTCTCTCTATTTTGGACATCCTAGCTGAATAAAATATTCTTGGCTGCATATTTTTTCTCATTTAGCACCCTGAATATATCATTATAGTCCTTTCTGGTGTGCTATATCTCTGTCAGTAGATCTGTTGCAAGTATAATGTTTCTATCCCTGTATTTTATGGACCTCTTCTCCCAAGCTACTTTCAATATTTTCTCTTTGTCTCTAAGATTCGCAAGGTTCAGTATTATATGTCAGGCTGTTGATCTATTTTTATTTATTTTTGAGGGGGTTCTCTGTGCCTCATGGACCTGCATGCCTATTTCCTTCCCCAGGTTATGGAATTTCTCTGCTATAATGTGCTCCAACATACCTCCTGTCCCTGTCTCTCTTTCCTTTTCTTCTGAGATTCCAATTATTCTAATGTTTCAGTTTATGCTATCACTTGTCTCTGGAATTCTCCCGTCATGATATAGTACTTGTTTACCTCTATTTCTTTTTTTTTTTTGAGTTAAGTGGAATCTTTTTTTTAATAAATTTATTTTTTATTGGTGTTCAATTTGCCAACATATAGAATAACACCCAGTGCTCATCCCGTCAAGTGCCCACCTCAGTGCCCACCACCCAGTCACCCCCACCCCCTGCCCTCCTCCCCTTCCACCACCCCTAGTTCATTTCCCAGAGTTAGGAGTCTTCCATGGTCTGTCTCCCTTTCTATACACTAACAATGAGACTGAAGAAAGAGAAATTAAGGAGTCAATCCCATTTAAAATTGTACCCAAAAGCATAAGGTACCTAGGAATAAACCTCTATTTCTTGTTTTTGTTTTTGTTTTTAATTGCATTGACTAGGACTTCCAGTGCTATGTTGAATAAAAGTGGAAAGGGTGAGGATCTTTGTCTTTTTCCTTATCTTTAAAAAAACATTTCATTTATTTATTTGATAGAGAATGAGTGGTAGGGAGGAGCAGAGGGAGAGAGAGAGAGAGAGAGAGAGAGAGAGAGAGAAGCACACTCCCTGCTGAGCAGAGCACCCAGTGCAGGGCTGGATCCTAGGACTCAGAAATCATGACCTGAGCCAAAGGCAGATGCTTAACTGACTGAGCCATCCTGGTGCCCCTCTTTTTCTTTATCTTAGAGGAAAAGCTTTTAGCTAATTATTGTCCGGGATAGCAACATAGAGCCTCCTTATCTCACCTGTGGAATGAGTCCACAATTACTCTTGAAGCAATTCCTTCTGAAGGAAATACAGCAACCAGCTGAATGATTCCTACACATCAGGCAAGTAAGAAAATACCCACATTATTCCACATTGAAATGAGTAAGACAGGCTGAAACACACTTTTGTTATAAACTCCACCACCATACTATTGGGAGGGAACTCCAACCTTCCACTTGTCCCCTGAGGAGCAAAGATTTCAGCTAGGTTCACATCTAGCACCCCAACTTTAAAAACTTTTATATAAGAGTTGAGATCCCAAAATGCCAGTTGTATAAGCCAATGATGCTTGTGTCTGTGAGATCTGCAAGGTTAGGAAATAAAGAAACAATTATTAAGGGGTCCATGAAGACTATCTGTGGCTCTTTCCAGGTCTCAGCACAGAGGGAGCAGGCAAAAAATTCCCATCTCTCAGTCTTTCCCTGAAAGATGCCTATTTGTATATTTTTAAACTAACTCCCTGGTAGTACCCAGACTTATAATATAACATGTATCCAGAAGTTAACTGTGATCATTGCTGAAGACCAGTGAAGGCAACAGACACCACCTCTGCCTCTCATCTGAGTCACTCTCAAACTTCCAAATCTCCCTGTAGGAATCTTGTGCACATGTCTGGAATTCCAATGTTTCTGGCTGCTTTCAAGTGATGGATCCCTAGATTGACTTGCTCTGATTCCCAAAGGGATCACATTCATCTTCTCACAGGACTATCAAACAAATAAACAGGTCTTAGTTGGGTTTACATGCCAGGGTTTGGCACAGAGGAAGCAGACAGAAATGCCCATCTCCCAGTCTTTCCTTGAATGACGTCTATATACTTAAAAGCTGCTGCCTGGTAGTTAGGCTTCTAATTTAGTATGCATCAAGGGGTGACTACAATCCATCCTAAAGGTGAGTAAAGCCTTTCCTTATGCCTATAGTGCACCCCAAATCACCACTCTTTCCCTGGAAGGAGTCTATACACACATCTGGAATTCCAGATTTTGAGGCCATCAGACAAGGGACAGGCCCTTCGATCACCTGGCCAATAGCCAAGGGGTTTGCATTCACAAGTGCCACAAGACTTCAGGAAAAAATACATGCAGTTCTTATTGAGCACAGGATCACCTTACCCTCCCCACTCATGATTATACACCTGAGTCAAGAGAACAGAAGGCAAGCAAAAAATCCCATCTCCCAGTTTCATCCTGGAAGGTCCGTAATTGCATACTTTCCCATCTACTGTCTGAGGGTTCAGTTTCCAATCAGTCTGCCTCTAGATGCTGACTGCAATCTTTAACTTTAGGACACTGACAGGTCTTGGCATACCTTCAACTACGGACCACTAAAAACAAAGAAGTCAGATTAAACAATCAAAAAAGCTTGAAAGGCAACCAAGATTTCAGTCTGGGCTAATCAATAATAGTCATTTCCTGTATCAATACTGGGTGATGTGGTTGTTTAGTCTAATGCAAAGAAACCAATACAAATATTTAAATAAAATGAAGAAATGGAAAAATGTGTACCAAAGAAACAAAAATATAAAATTCCCAGAACAGACCTTAATGAAATGGAGATGTGATTTAACTGATAAAGAGTTCAAAAGAGTGGACACAAAGATTCTCACTGAAGTCAGGGGAACAATGTATGAAGAAAGTAAGAATTTCAACACAGGTATAAAAAATATAAGAAAGTACCAAACAAAAATAACAGAGTTGTAGAATATTATAACTGAATTGGAATATTCAACATAGGTGTACAACAGACTAGATCAGGTGAAAGAAAGGATCAGCGAACTTGAAGACAGAGCAGTGAAATTCATCCAATTAGAGGGTCAAAAAGGAAAAAAAATGATGAATAGTAAAGATAGCTTAAAATATTTGTGGAAAACTAGTAAGAGGACCAGTATATGCATTATATGGATTCCAGAAGAATAGAGAGAAAAGGGTAGAAAGCTTAATTTTAAAAAAAAGATGACTAAAAACTTCCCTACTCTGGAGGAAAAAGCAGACATCCAGATTCAGAAAGTCCAGGGAGTTCCAAAAGCAATGAATCCAAAAAGACACATTTAAGATATATTATGAAATTATCAAAAGTTAAAGAGAAGAGTGGTGTCTTAAAAGCAGCAAGAGAAAAACAATTTACTATGTGCAAGGGAATCTCCATAAGTCTATCAGCAGATTTTTCATCATGCAAATTACTCACCTATTTATATTTTAAAATCATGAGGTCACACTGAAAATCCCAATTATAAGTCAGTCCTCTTTTTTTCTAGTTTTTTATTTTTTATTTTGCTATTCTTTCTTCCACAATGAGAAACCTGGTTCCTTGAATCACTAACATATTTACTAATTTGCTCAGTCCTATGTTACATCTAAGATATTTTCAGATAGCTTGACTAAATCATTATAATAAAGAGAAATAATTTTTCAGAAATTATTTGCACTTTTCTACCAAACCCCTACTTTATAGACTGTCATACTCTTCCTTCCTTCCTTTCTTCCTTTTCATTTCAGTGCGGTTATGTAATTCATTTGAAATACAGTTAGATTTATTTATTGTTTACTTTCAGTTTTATTTTTTTGTTTTTTTATTCATTTTTTATTGGTGTTCAATTTGCCAACATATAGAATAACACCCAGTGCTTATCCCATCAAGTGCCCCTCTCAGTGCCCGTCACCCAGTCACCCTCACCCCCTGCCCACCTCCCTTTCTACCACCCCTTGTTTTCCCAGAGTTAGGGGGCTCTCATGTTCTGTCTCCCTTTCTGATATTTCCCACTCTTTTTTTTCTCCTTTCCCCTTTATTCCCTTTCAGTATTTTTTATATTCCCCAAATGAATGAGAACATATAATGTTTGTCCTTCTGCGAGTGACTTATTTCACTCAGCATAATACCCTCCAGTTCCATCCACATCGAAGCAAATGGTGGGTATTTGTCGTTTCTAATGGCTGAGTAATATTCCATTGTATACATAAACCACATCTTCTTTATCCATTCATCTTTTGATGGACACCGAGGCTCCTTCCACAGTTTGGCTATTGTGGACATTGCTGCTATAAACATCGGGGTGCAGGTGTCCTAGCATTTCATTGCATCTGTATCTTTGGGATAAATCCCCAGCAGTGCAATTGCTGGGTCGTAGGGCAGATCTATTTTGAACTCTTTGAGGAACCTCCACACAGTTTTCCAGAGTGGCTGCACCGGTTCACATTCCCACCAACAGTGCAAGAGGGTGCCCCTTTCTCCACATCCTCTCCAACATTTGTTGTTTCCTGCTTTGTTTTTTTTTTCTTTGTTTTTTTTTTAATAAACCACATCTTCTTTATCCATTCATCTTTCGATGGGCACCGAGGCTCCTTCCACAGTTTGGCTATTGTGGACATGACTGCTAGAAACATCGGGGTGCAGGTGTCCCGGCGTTTCATTGCATCTGAATCTTTGGGGTAAATCCCCAACAGTGCAATTGCTGGGTCGTAGGGCAGGTCTATTTTTAACTCTTTGAGGAAACTCCACACAGTTTTCCAGAGTGGCTGCACCGGTTCACATTCCCACCAACAGTGTAAGAGGGTTCCCTTTTCTCCGCATCCTCTCCAACATTTGTTGTTTCCTGCCTTGTTAATTTTCCCCATTCTTACTGGTGTGAGATGGTATCTCATTGTGGTTTTGATTTGTATTTCCCTGATGGCAAGTGATGCAGAGCATTTTCTCATGTGCTTGTTGGCCATGTCTATGTCTTCCTCTGTGAGATTTTTGTTCATTTCTTTTGCCCATTTCATGATTGGATTGTTTGTTTCTTTGGTGTTGAGTTTAAGAAGTTCTTTATAGATTTTGGAAACTAGCCCTTTATCTGATATGTCATTTGCAAATATCTTCTCCCATTCTGTAGGTTGTCTTTTAGTTTTGTTGACTGTATCCTTTGCTGTGCAAAAGCTTCTTATCTTGATGAAGTCCCAATAGTTCATTTTTGCTTTTGTTTCTCTTGTCTTCGTGGATGTATCTTGCAAGAAGTTACTGTGGCCAAGTTCAAAAAGGGTGTTGCCTGTGTTCTCCTCTAGGATTTTGATGGAATCTTGTCTCACATTTAGATCTTTCATCCATTTTGAGTTTATCTTTGTGTATGGTGCAAGAGAGTGGTCTAGTTTCATTCTTCTGCATGTGGATGTCCAGTTTTCCCAGCACCATTTATTGAAGAGACTGTCTTTCTTCCAGTGGATAGTCTTTCCTCGTTTATCGAATATTAGTTGACCATAAAGTTCAGGGTCCACTTCTGGGTTCTCTATTCTGTTCCATTGATCTATGTGTCTGTTTTTGTGCCAGTACCACACTGTCTTGATTACCACAGCTTTGTTTCCTGCTTTGTTAATGTTCCCCATTCTCACTGGTGTGAGGTGGTATCTCATTTGGTTTTGATTTGTATTTCCCTGATGGCAAGTGATGCAGAGCATTTTCTCATGTGCTTGTTGGCCATGTCTATGTCTTCCTCTGTGAGAATTTTGTTCATGTCTTTTGCCCACTTCATGATTGGATTGTTTGTTTCTTTGGTGTTAGGTTTAATAAGTTCTTTATAGATCTTGGATACTAGCCCTTTATTTGATAGGTCATTTGCAAATATCTTCTCCCATTCTGTAGGTTGTCTTTTAGTTTTGTTGACTGTTTCTTTTGCTGTGTTTTCCCCTTCCCATTCTTTTTGATTTTTTTAATGTGTAGTACATTAACATGTTTCCCAAAGTAAAACTATGCAAAGGGTTATATTCTGAGAAGTATCATTGCCTCTCATATCCATTCCATCTTATATTTTTTCCTTTCTTTTTTTAAGATTTCATTTATTTATTCATATAAAACACACACACACACACAGAGAGAGAGAGAGAGAGAGAGAGAGAGAGAGAGAGAGGCAGAGACATAGATAGAGGGAAAAGCAGACTCCCTGCAAGGAGCCTGATGTGGAGTTTGATCCAGAACCCCAGGATGACGCCCTGAGCCGAAGGCCAACACTCAACAGGTGAGCCACACAGGGGTCCCCTACTTTTTCCTTTCAACACATCTTTTCTAGATAACCAACATTACTGTTTTTAAATTTATCTCTCTTGTTATTTGTAAAGATACACACACACACATATGCTTTCTTATTTTCATTTTTTTCTTACACAAAGACAATATGCTATATATGCTCTTTTAAACTTTGCTTTTTCACTTAATCATATTCCATATAAATTATTCTACATTAGTTCATAAAATTTTTTACCCATCCTTTTGTATATCACAGAGTACTGCATTCCTCTATTGTATATGTATACCATATTTTATTTAACCAATCTCCTATGGTTAAATAATTTAGGTAGTTCTCAGTATTTTTAAATCACAAATAATGATCCAAATAATCTATTCTTATGTACTTTTATATTGTTGGAGGTAATCCTCAAGGTAAATTCCTAGAAGTGAGATTGCTGTGTGTCATGAACTAAATTGTATCTCTTCTACCATAAATTCATATGTTGAAGCCCTAACCTCCCTTGTCTTTGTACATGTACATAGAGCCATTAAGGAAATGAGGGTTAAATGAGGTAAAAAAAAAAAAAAAGGTGAGACCCTAATCCCATATAACTGGTGTCTTATAAGAAGAGCTGGAGGCGGGATCCCTGGGTGGCGCAGCGGTTTAGCGCCTGCCTTTGGCCCCGGGCGCGATCCTGGAGGCTCGGGATCGAATCCCACATCGGGCTCCCGGTGCATGGAGCCTGCTTCTCCATCTGCCTATGTCTCTGCCTCTCTCTCTCTCTCTTTCTCTCTCTCTCTGTGACTATCATAAATGAATAAAAATTAAAAAAAAAAGAAAAGCTGGAGGCACCAGAGCTTGCTCTCTAGGACACAGCAAAAGTTCACCATATGCAAGACAGGGGAATAGGGCTCACCAGAAACCAACTATGCTGGCACTTGGTCTTAGAATTACTGCCTACAGAAGTGTGAGAAAATAATTTTCTGTTGTTTAAATCACTCAGTCTTGTGGTATTTTTTATGGGAGCCAAAGCAGATTACTATACTGGGTCAATGAGTAAATGAAAATGTCACTTTCTTAGTATTGTAGATTTCCCTAAAAGAGGTTGAACTATTTGCATTCTTAAAATCGGTGTTTGAGAGTGCCTTTCCCCCCACATCCTCACCAACTGTGTACATTGTTAAAGTTTTGGATTTTGCCAATTGAATGGGTGAGAAAAGGTATCTCAGTGTAGTTGTAATTACAGTTGTAATGAATTTTTATAACTACTCAGTGTAGTTGTAAAATAAAATAGCTTTTCATATACTAAGAGTCATGCTTATATCTCCTTTCATGAATTTTCTACTCATGTCTTTTCCTAATTTTTCTGTAAAATTTTGGTCTTTTCTCTCTCTAATTTTAAAAGATCTTCATACATTTGGGATATTAGCTCTTTATCTGCTACAATATTTGTTTCCAGGTTCTGATTTATATTTTGATTTTAATTATGGTAATTATTGTTATAAAAAAGTTTTTTAAAAAATAGATTTTATGTAAGCTCTGGATTTTGAGTCATAGGGAAAAATTCTAAAGCATTTCTCTATACTCCAGTTATAGATGAATTTATCATATATTCTTCTAGTACCTGTATATTATTTTTAAAAATATTTTATTTATTTATTCATGAGAGATACAGAGAGAGAGGCAGAGACACAGGCAGAGAGAGAGAGAGGCAGAGAGAGAGAGAAGCAGGCTCCATGCAGGGAGCCTGACATGGGACTCGATCCCGGGTCTCCAGGATCACACTATGGGCCGAAGGCAGGCGCCACACCACTGAGTCACCCAGGCGTCCTAGTACCTGTATATTAATGCTTACTTTTGCATTTAAGTATTTGATCCATGTGAAGTTTATCCTTGTGTGAGACAATAATCTGATTTTATAATTTTGTAAAATGATTATCCAGTTGTTACAACACAATTTATTAAAAACACTATCATTTTCCCAGTGATTTGAGATTTTACTTTAACCATATAAAACATTTCTATGTCATTGGGTCTATTCCCGAACTTTCTCTTCTATTCTATTGATGTATTTATTCATAGATCAGTATAATAGTGCATATATTATAGCAGCTTTGTAGTATATCTAATATCTGGTAGTGGAAATACCTCTTCATATAACTATTTTTATTTTTTTTCTTAATGATTCTTGTATTTTTATTGTTCTATGTAAACTTTAGAATCAACTTCTCTATGTCAATAAAAACTTCAGTTGGATTTTTACTGGGGAGATATTAAATTTATATGCTATTTTATGGTAAATTTATATTTTAATGGCATTGAGATGACTTAACTCAAACAATGGATACTTACTCATTTGTTCAAGTCAATTCTATGCCTTTTAGGAGTGTCTTCACACAGGTTTCTTTCACATAGGTTTTCAATATGTCATTGTAAGGTGAATACTAAACATTGTATCCTTTTTGTTATTACAAATGGGATTGTCTAATTTTGAAAATACTTAAGAGATTATTAATGTGTATATTAATGTGATAGAATTTTTTCAATACTGAAAATTAAAGGCTATTTTTAGCAACAAAAATTAGTACAGTATCATCATCATTATGAATACCCATTTAATTTTTTGAAATTTAAATTCCAGTTAAAAGGGGTAGTGGAAGGGGATGTGGGCTGGGGGATGGGGTGACTGGGTGAGAAGCACTGAGGGGGCACTTGACAGGATGAGCACTGGGTGTTATACTATATGTTAGCAAATCGAACTCCAATAAAAATATACAAAAAATATAAATTCCCGTTGACATACAGTGTAATATTACTTTCAGGTGTACAAGTGATTCAACACTTCCACACAGAGCCTGGTGTTTATCACAACAAGTGCACTTGAAAAGACATTTTTCCCCCACTGGATTCTCTTTCCTGCTTTGTCAAAAATTGACCATATAACTGGGACCTCATTTCTGGCTTTCCTATTCCATTCCATTGATCTATGTGCCTATTTTTATGCCCATTTCATACTGTTTTGATCAGTACAGCTTTGTAATATAACTCAAAGCCTGGAATTATGATGCCCCAATCGTTGCTTTTCTTTCCAAGATTGCTTTGGCTATTTGAGGTCTTTTGTGGTTCCAAATAAATTTTAGGATTGTTGGTTCAAGCTCTTTGGAAAATGCTATTGGTATTTTCATAAGGATTGTATTAAACATAGATTGCTTTTGGTAGTATAAACATTTTAATAATATTCGTTCTTCTAATCCATGAGTATGGAATGTCTTTCCATTTCATTGTGTCATCTTCAATTTCTTTCATTAGTTTTATAGTTTTCACAGTACAAAATTTTACCTCTTTTGTAAGGCTATTCCTAAGTATCTTATTGTTTTTGACGCAACTCTAAGTGAGATTATTTCCTTAATTTCTTTCTATTGCTTCATTATTGGTATATAGAAATGCAGCAGATTTCTGTGTGTTGATTTTGTATCCTGAGAGTTTACTGAATTTGTTTATCGGTTGTAGCAGGCTTTTTTGATGAAGTCTTTAGGGTTTTCCATATATAGTATTGTGTCTTCAGCAAGTAGTAAAAATTTGACTCCTTCCTTGCCAATTTGGATGCCTTTATTATTTTTATTGCCTGAATGCTGTGGCTAGGACTTCCAATCCTATGTTAAATAACAGTTGTGAGAATTGACATCCCTGTCTTTTTCCTAACCATAGAGGAAAAGCTCTGTTTTTGCCCATTGAGGATTATATTAGCTGTGGCTTTTTCATAGATGGCCTTTATTATGTTGAGGTATAGACTCTCTAAACGTACTTTGTTGAGGGTTTTTATCATGAATGGGTGTTGTACTTTGTCAAATGCTTTTTCTGCATCTGTTGAAATGATCACATGGTTCTTACCCTTTTTTAAGTTTATGTGATGTATCATATTGTTTGATTTGTGACTATTGAACAACACTCACAGCCCAGGCATAAGTCCCACTTGATCGTGGTGAATGATTTTTTTAAATTTATTGTTGGATTCAGTTTGTTAGCATTTCATTATGAATTTTTGCCTCCTTGTTCATCAGGGATATTGGCCTGTAGTTCTCTTTTTTATAAAGTATTTACTGATTTTGCTATCAGGGCAATGCTGGTACCATAGAATGAGTTTGGAAGTTTTCCTTCCTTTTCTAGTTTTTGGATAGTTTGAGAATAGGTATTAAAGCTCCTTTAAATGTTTGGTAGATTCATTTGTGAATCCATCTTGTCCTGGACTTCTGTTTTTTGGGAGTTTTTGATTACTGATTCAATGGCTTTGCTGGTTATCAGTGTGTTCAAATTTTCTATTTCTTCACTTTTCAGTTTTGGTAGTTTGTATGTTTCTAGGAACTTATCCATTTCTTCTAGGGTGTCCAGTTTTTTGGCATATTTTTCTCATAATCTTCTATAATTGTATTTCTGTGATGTTGCTTATTATTTCTCCTCTCTTACATGTGATTTTATTTATTTTATTCCTTTCCCTTTTTTTCTTGATAAGTCTGGCTAGAGTTTAAGCAATTTTATTGATTTTTTTCAAACAACCAAGTCCTGGTTTAATAGATCTGTTATTTTTTTTTCTCTTTTAGTTTCTATATTGTTTATTTCTACTCTAATCTTCACTATTTCCTTCCTTTTGCTGGTTTGAGGTTTTTTTTTCTTCTTCATTTTCTATCTCCTTTAGGTGTAAGATTTGAGTTTTTCTTGCTTCTTGAGGTAGGCTTGTGTTGCTAGAAACTTCCAATTTTAACTGCTTTTGTTGCACTCCAAAGGTTTTGGACTACTGTGTTTTCATTTTCATTTGTTTCCATGTGTTTTTGATTTCCTGGTTGGCTTACTCATTGTTTAGTAGTCTGTTGTTTAACATCCATTTATTTGTAGACTTTTCAGACTTTTTCTTGTAGTTCACTCTTGGTTTCAAAGTTTGTGGTCAGAGAAGATGCATGTTATGACTTTGATCATTTTGAATTTGTTGAGTCTTGTTTTGTGGCTTAATATGTGATTCATTCTGGAGAATGTTCCATGTGTACTTGCAAAGAAGTCATGTCAGTGGGAGTGTTAAAGTCCCCTACTATTAGTGTATTATTAGTGATTAGTTCCTTTTATGCTTGTTACTGTTTTATGTATCTGGGTACTCCCAGGTTGGGTACATAAATATTTACAATTGTTATGTCTTCCTGTTGTATTATTCCCTTTATTATTAAATAGTGTCCTTCTTTGTCTCATGTTACCATCTTTGTTTTAAAGTCTAGTTTGTCCAATATAAATATTGCTATTCTTATTTTTGACACCCACTAGCATGACAAATGTTTCTCTGTCCCCTCACTTTCAATCTGCAAGTATCTTCAAGTCTCAAATGTGTTTCTGGTAGGCAGCATATAGATAAGTCTTGTTCTTTTTAGTCTATTTTGTAACCTTATGTCTTTTGATTGGAGCATTTAATCCATTTACATTCAAAGTAATTAATCATAGATGTGTATTTTTTTGCCATTTTATTACTTGTTTTGTGGTTTCCTGAAGGTTTCTCTAATTTTTTCTTGTCTTTCTCTCCTTCATGGCTTGCTGGTTTTCTTTATTAATCTATTTGGATATCTTTCTCTTTATTCTTTGAATAGCTATTTGTGGTTTGTGATATATGTTTACCATTAGGTTTATGTATATAACAACTTCTACATACAGCAGGCTATATTAAGTTGATGGTCACTTAAGTTTTAACCCATTCTTTTCTCCTTTCCTTTCCATGTTTTAGGTATATGTTATGTTTTATACTTTTTGAATTCATTGATTGATTTTTCACAGAATTATTCATTTTTAGTGTTTTGTGTTTCCTGTCTTCATACTGTTATTTTTGGTTTCTCTTTTCTATTTAGTTTGTCCTCTTTAGTATTTCTTGCATGGCTGGATTAGTGGTTATGAACTCCTTATTTTTTATTTGTCTGGGAAACTCCTTAACTTTCTGTCATTCTGAATGATAGCCTTACTGGATAGAGTATTGCTGGCTATAGATTTTTCCCATTTGGCACTTTGAATATATCATGACACGCCTTTCTGGCTTGGAAAGTTTCTGCTGAAAAATCTGATGATAACCTTCTATGGATTCCTTTGTATGTGACTGTCTTGTTTTCTCTTATTGCTTTTAAGGTTTTTTTCTTTTTCACTAAACTTTGCAAATTTAATTACAATATGTATTGTTATTGTTCTGCTTTTGTAGATTTTGTTGGGGATTCTCTGTGCCTCCTGGATCAGAATATCTATCTTCTTCTCCAGATTAAGGACGTTTTCTGGTATTATTCCTTCAAAGAAATTTCTGTTTCTTTTTTCCCTCTTCTTCTGGAACTTCTATAATATGAATATTATTACATTTGGTGGAGTCACTGAGTTCCCTCACTCTATTTTCATTTTTCGTACTTCTCTTTTCTCTCTTCTGTTCAAATTGATTAATTTCAATTATTCTGTCTTTAATCACTAATTCATTCCTCTGCTTCTTCCAGCCTGCTGTTTATTCCATCAGGAATGTTTCTTTTTCTTTTCTTTTTTTTTTAGGAATGTTTCTTATTTTGTTTCTTGAGCCCTTTATCTCTGCTCTGTTATTCCTTATCTATGTGTTAATGGTCTCACTGATGTCCTCCACTCTTTTTTCTTTCCAAGAAGTTTCCTTATGATCATCATTTTAAATTTTCCATCAGACATGTTACTTATACCTGTTTCATTTAGATCTCTGGCTGTAGCCTTGTCCTGTTATTTCTTTTGGGACAAATTCCTCTGTCTTCTCATTTTTTCTAAGTCTCTGTGCCTGTTTCTCTGTGTTAGGAAAACCTGCTATGTCTCCTATACTTGAAGGTAATGGCTTTATGAAGAAGACATCCTGTAGTGCCCTCCAGTTTAGTGTCTCCTCTTCCTCAGGGCCTAGGGCATCTAAGAGCGTCTCCAATGTATACTGTGTGTGCTCTGCTGTTGTGTCCTGGACATTTCATCCTTCAGGCCAGTTGTCTACAGAAGATTTTTGCCTATTATGGGTATTGTTTGGTCTCTGGCCTGAATCTGGTGCATTTTAAGTAGGTGTGCTCTGGTCTGCTTGTGAAATGATACTTGTCACCACTGACATCAGAACCAAGGTATTGCAAAATTCCCTGGTCAGGAGATATGGTGTGGGTAGGTGTTTGGGCCAGTGTTTTGGGAGAGGGGATCTGCTACACTGATACTGAAGCAAGAATGATGGGGAAGGTAGTTCCACTGGTGTGTGTGGGCATGGGGCTTGGTGTGGGCAACTTAGGTAGTGAGTGTCCATGCTGTTCTGGTTCCCACAGGTGTCTCTGTGCTTATACTAAAGGGTT
Organism: Nyctereutes procyonoides; assembly: GCF_905146905.1. Lineage (NCBI taxonomy): Eukaryota > Metazoa > Chordata > Mammalia > Carnivora > Canidae > Nyctereutes > Nyctereutes procyonoides. Next base: position 55,847,415 of record NW_026575125.1, on the reverse strand, counting down.
GGGGAGGGAAATGGCACTTTCCATTTCCTTTGTTACAGAAGGGGTCTCTCCATGAACATTGTCTCTTTGGGGCACACTTTGAGATGAGCAACTAACCTCTTTACTGGGTGTTTCAGGCTGTTTTGAGATCACTGTTTCCATGCTGTATGTCCATGGCCTATTTGACCTGCCTACTCTCCAAGAGCAGACCAATGTCCTCTGAGTTCTCCCAGAACCAAGTATACTGACTTTTTAAAACTCCAGACTTTAAGCCTACTTGTTTCAAGAACTCATGAAATTCAGGCCTTCTCACTTTCCAAGCCAATTGCTATGGAGATTCTAGCACTCTCCTGTGTGGTAGTTTGTCTCTCAACCTTCTCTGGAACTGTGATTCCCTCCACACTGCAGCAGCCATGATCCGTTTCTCTTCCAAACCATGTCTGCCTACTTCCTATCTTCATTGATATACCTCTTGTCTACTTTTAGTTATGGAGTTTATTCTACCAGTCTTCTGGTAGATTTCTGGGGTGTTTAGAATGATTTGATAGATATCTAGTTGCATTTGTGGGATGAGGTGAGATTATGGTCCTCCTACTCCCCCATCATCTTCCTCTCTCTTGAGTATATGTTTAATTGTATTAAAAACCTGCAAAAGGGGGATCCCTGGGTGGCACAGCGGTTTGGTGCCTGCCTTTGGCCCAGGGCGCGATCCTGGAGACCCGGGATCAAATCCCACGTCGGGCTCTCGGTGCATGGAGCCTGCTTCTCCCTCTGCCTATGTCTCTGTCTCTCTCTCTCTCTGTGACTATCATAAATCAATAAAAAAAATTAAAAAAAAAACCTGCAAAAGTTTTTCCAAAGCTACTTAATTATTTTTTATTCCTGCCAGCAATGTATGAAAGTTTCATGTGCTGTGCACTCTCACCAGCATTTGGTATTGTCAGTTTGTTTTGTTTTTACCCTTAAGCTATTTTAATAAGTGCATAGTTATATAACATTGTGGCTTTAATTCATATCTCCCTAATGGGTATTTCTAATATTGAGCATCTTTCCATGCACTTTTTTTCAGTAGAGTGTCTGTTCAAATACTTTGTCCACTGTTTTATTAGATTTGTTTTCTTATAATTAAAGTTTAAGGGCAAATGCTCTTTCTAACTATGATTTGATTACTTTAATAGATATTGGTTGTACAAATATTTTCACTCAAAATGTAGCTTGTTTTTTATTTTGTTATCAGTGGCTTTTGATAAAATCCAATGTGCTATTTTTTTTTCTTTTTTGGTTTGTTCTTTTTGTGTTCTATCTCAGAGATATTTGCCTAACCCGAAGTTACAAAGATTTTCTCATAAGTTTTCCTCTAGAAGATTTATAGTTTTAAGTTATAATTCATTCCCATTTCATTTTTCCATAATGTAATGCCAAGATTTATTTATTAATTTCATGAGAGAATTTAATTGTTTTGGCACCATTTTTTGATATTACTATTCTTCTCCATTAAATTGATTTGCCCCTTTGGCTAACATCAACTGACTATATATATATATACCTAATTCTGGACTCTCTGTTATGTTACAATAACCTATATATGGGTTCTCATCAATACCAGGGTCTTTATTGCTGTAGCTTTATAGTAAGCTTTCAAATAAAGTGTATTTATGCTTCCTATCTTTTCTATGATTTCTATAACTTTGTAATTCTTTTTTCAAAAAAGATTGGTGTAGTCCATGTTCTATGATTTCCATATAAATTCTAGTATAAGCTTTCCAATTTCTGTGGTGTATCATGTTGATTGATTTGTGGATATTGAACCACTCCTGCAGCCCAGGAATAAATCCCACTTAGTCGTGGTGAATAATTCTTGTAATTTACTGTTGGATTCCATTTGCTAGTATTTTATTTAAAATTTTTGCATCCACACATTCATCAGGGATATTGGCCTGTAATTCTCCTCTTTGGTGGGGTCTTTGTCTGGTTTTGGAATCAGGTCATGCTGGCCTTGTAGAATGAGTTTGGGAGTTTTCTTTCCATTTCTATTTCTTGGAATAGTTTGAGAAGGATAGATATTAACTCTTCTTTAAATGTCTAGTAGAAGTCCCCTGGGAAGCCAACTGGCCCTGGATTTTTGTTTGTTAGGCGATTTTTGATTACTGATTCAATTCTTTTTCTGGTTATATATCTGTTCAAATTTCTTATTTCTTTGTATTTCAATTTTGGTAGCTTGTATGTTTCTAGGAATTTGTCCATTTCTTCCAGATTGCCCAGTTCATTGAAATAAAATTTTTCATAATATTATCTTATGATTATTTGAATTTCTGTAGTGTTGGTTGTTATCTTTCCTCTTTCATCATGATTTTATTTATTTGGGACATCTCTCTTTTCTTTTTGACAAGTCTGTCTAGGTATTTATCAATTTTATTAATTCTTTCAAAGAACCAGCTCTCACTTACATTGATCTGTTATACTGGTTTTCGTTTTTGTTGTTTCTATATTTTATTTCTGCTCTAATCTTTATTATTTTCCTTCTTCTGCTGGCTTTACATCTTATTTGCTGTTCCTTTACTTCTTTAGGTGTAAGGTTATGTTGTGTATTTGAGACTTCTTTGCTTCTTGAGGTAGGCTTGTATTACAATATACTTCCCTCTTAGGATTGCCTTTGCTACATCCCAAAGGATTTGGACTGTAATGTTTTCATTTTCATTTGTTTCCATGTATTCTTTAAAATTTCATCTTTAATTTCCTGGTTAGCTCATTCATTCTTTAGTAGGATATACAGCCAATTTAGTCTTTTACTTCCATGTATTTGTGTTCTTTCCAAATTTTTTCTTGTGGTTGACAAGAATTGTGATCTGAAAATATGTATAGTAGGATCTTGATCTTTCTGTACTTGTTGAAGGCCAATTTATGACCCAGTATGTAATCTATTCTGGAGAATGTTCCATGTGCACTCGAAAATAATGTGTATTCTGCTGCTTTAGGATGAATGCTCTGAATGTATCTGTTAAGTCTATTTGGTCCAGTGTGTCTCTCAAAGCCATTGTGTTTTTGTTGATTTTCTGCTTAGATAATCTGTCAATTGGTGTAAATGGAGTGTTAAATTCCCCTGCTATTATTGTATTATTATCAATGAGTTTCTTTGTGTTTATTATTAAATTTATATATATATATATATATATATATATATATATATATATATATATATATTGTTGCTCCCAAGCTGGAGGCATAAATATTTACAATTGTTAAATCTTCTTAATGGATAGACCCCTTAATTATGATATAATGCCCTTCTTCATCTCTTGCAGTCTTTGTTTTAAAATCTTGTTTGTCTGATATAAGTATGGTTACTCTTTCTTTTGATGTCCATTAGCATGATAGATTGTTCTCTATCCCCTCACTTTCAATCTGCATGTGTCTTTAAGTCTAAAATGAGTCTTTGTAGGCAGCATATATATGGATCTTGTTTTTTAAATTTAAATTCAATTAGTCAACATATAGCACATCATTAGTTTAAAATGTAGAGTTTAGTTATTCATCAGTTGCACTCAGTGTTTTTTTTTATAAATATATTATGTTACCCTATGTCTTTTGATTGGAGAATTTAGTCCATTTACATTCAGAGTGATTATTGAAATATATGAATTTGGATCCCTGGGTGGCGCAGCGGTTTAGCGCCTGCCTTTGGCCCAGGGTGCGATCCTGGAGACCCAGGATCTAATCCCACGTCGGGCTCCCGGTGCATGGAGCCTGTTTCTCCCTCTGCCTGTGTCTCTGCCTCTCTCTCTCTCTCTCTCTCTCTCTCTCTCACTGTGTGCCTATCATAAATAAATAAAAATTAAAAAAAAGAAATATATGAATTTAATGCCATTGTGTTACCTTTAGATTTAGTGTTTCTGGTGATGTTCTGTTACTTTCTAGTCTTTGTGGCTTTTGGTCAATTCTTCCCCATTCAGAGTCCCCATTAAAATGTCTTTCACAGGTGGTTTAGTGGTCATGAACTCCTTTAGTTTTTGTTTGTCTGGGAAACTCTTTATCCTAAAATCAACAACACAAGAAACAATGGGTGTTGGCGAGGATTTGGAGAAAGGAGAACCCTCTTGCATTGTTGGTAAGAATGTAAACTGGTGGAGCCACTGTGGACAACAATATGGAGGTTCCTCAGAAAGTTAAAAATAGATCTACCCTATGATCCAGCAATTGCACTACTAAGCATTTATCAAAGGAATACTAATTCAAAGGTATACATGCACCCTGATGTTTATAGCAACATCTACAATAGCCAAATTATGGAAACAGCTCAAATGTCCATTGACTGATGAATGGCTAAAAAATAAGTGGCATATAAATATGATTGAATATTATTCAGCCATAGAAAGAATAAAATCTTATTATTTCCAACAATATGGATGGAACTAGATAGTATTATGTTAAGTGAAATAAGTTAGTCAGAGAAAGACAAATACCATATAGTTTCACTCATAGAATTCAAGAAACCAGACAAATGAGCAAAGGGAAAAAAAAGAGAGAAAGCAAACCAAGAAACAGGCTCTTGAATACAAAGAACAAACTATGGTTATAAGAGAGCAGATGGGAAGGAGTGGGATGGCTTAAATAAGTGATGAGAATTAAGGAGTGCATTCGTTGTCATGAGCACTGGGTGTTGGATGAAATTGTTGAATCACTATAGTGTACACCTGAAACTAATATTTCACTGTATGTTAACTAACTGGAATTTAAATTAAAACTTAAAAAAATAATGGGTCAACCTTCCAGACAGAAAATCATGCAGGAAAAGTTAGACTTCAAACACTTTGGCCAAATATTCCTAATAGACATATACAAAAAATTCATCCAACACCGGAAGAAAATGTATTTTTCTAAATTGCTCATGAAACACACTCCTGGATAGATCATATGATAAGTCAGAAATAAAATAGCAAATTTAAGAAGTTTGAAGTCTTACCAAACATCTTTTCTGAGCACAGTGGTATGAAATTAGATCAATCACCAGAGGAAAGCTGTAAAATTTGCGAATATATGGACATTAAACACAAGCTCTTGAACCAATTGGTCAAAGCAGAAATCAAACAGGGAATAAAAAATATCTTGGAACAAATGAAACTGGAAGCACAACATAAAACATGGGATACTTCAAGAATACTTTGAGGAAGAAGTATATAGGAGTAAATGCCTACATTAAGAAAAAAGAATGCTTTTAAATAAACAACAGAACTTAACATCTCAAGAAACTAGTAAAACTAGTAAAAGAAGAAGTAGCCTTAAGTTAGCAGAAGTAAGGGAAAAAACAAAGATCAGAGCAAATATAAATGAAACAGAGACTAGAAGGGCAGTAGAAAAGATTAACAAAAGTGAGAGCTGTTTTTTTGAAACAAATAAAATATATAAACCTTTATCTAGAGGAGGAACCAAGAGAGAAGGCTCAAATAAATAAAATCAGAAATAAAAAAGAAATTTTATAATCAGTACACAGAAATACAAAAGATAATAAAGGACTACTATGAATAATTATACTTCAAAAATGTGAAAGATTTTAAAAAAGGAATAAATTCCTAGAAATATTCAATCTACCGAGACTAATTCGGGATGAAATAGAAAGTCTGAATAGAGCAATAATGGCTAAGAAGATTGATTCAGTAATTAAAACACAACACAGAGAAGGCCAGAACCAGATGGTTTCACTAATTCTACATTTAAAGAATAATTAATGTGAACTTTTTTCAAATGTTTCCCAAAAAATTGTAAAAGAGGGAGACTTCTGGGTGGCTTAGTGGTTGAGCATCTGCCTTTGGCTCAGGTTGTGATCCTGGGGTCCTGGGATCTAGTCTCACATCAGGGTCCCTGCAGGGGGATTCTCCTTCTGCCTATGTCTCTGCCCCTATCTGTCTCTCATGAATAGATAAATAAAACCTTTTAAAAAATTGCAGAAGAGGGAACACTCTTAATTCATTTTAAGAGGCCAAGTTTACCTTGATACCAAACCCAGACAATGACACTATAAGAAAACTACAGACCAATATCCATAACCAATATCCCTGATGAATACAGATGCAAAAATTATGAACAAAATATTAGTAAAATGAATTCAACAGCATGCCAAAAGATAATACACCATGATCAAGTGAGATTTATACCTGGGAATCAAGGATGGTTCAACATACACAAATCATTAAATGTGATACATCACATTAATATGATGGAAGATACCCAGGTGGCTCAGCGGTTTAGCACCGCCTTCGGCCCAGAACCTGATCCTGGAGACCCGGGATCAAGTCCCGCATCCTGCATTGGTCTCCCTGCATGGAGCCTGCTTCTCCTTCTGCCTGTGTCTCTGCCTCTCTCTCTCTCTCTCTCTCTCTCTAATAAATAAATAAATAAAATCTTTAAAAAATAAGATGAAAGATAAAATTATGATTGATTCAATAGATGCAAAAAACAAATTTCACAAAATACAACTCTCGGAGGAGAGCCAAGATGGCGGAAGAGCAGGGTCCCCAAATCACCTGTCCCCAACAATTACCTAAATAACCTTCAAATCATCCTGAAAATCTATGAATTCGGCCTGAGATGTAAAGAGAGACCAGCTGGAATGCTACAGTGAGAAGAGTTCGCGCTTCTATCAAGGTAGGAAGACGGGGAAAAAGAAATAAAGAAACAAAAGGCCTCCGAGGGGGAGGGGCCCCGCGAGGAGCCGGGCTGAGGCCGGGGCGAGTGTCCCCAGGACAGGAGAGCCCCGTCCCGGAGAAGCAGGAGCTGCACCAACCTTCCCGGGCGGAAAGGCGCCAGCAGGGAGTTGGAGCAGGACCCAGGAGGGCGGGGATGCCCTCGGGCTCCCTGGGGACACTAACAGACACCTGAGAGCGCAGGAGAGTGCGCCGAGCTCCCTAAGGGCTGCAGCGCGCACCGCGGGGCCGGAGCAGCTCGGAGGGGCTCGGGAGCGGCTCCAGGGAGGGAGCTGCGGGGCGGGAGCGCGAATCCAACAGCACAGGCCAGGAGCACAGGGCGCCGGGACACAGCCCAGGATCCGGCCTCCCCCGGGACAGGCAGAGGCCGGGAGGGCCCAGGACAGCGAGGACGCTCCTGCCCCGAGCTGAGCAGATCAGCGGCCCCGCCCCGGAGCCTCCAGGCCCTGCAGACGGAGAGCCGAGAGCCCCGAGCCCCGTAGTTCCTGCGGAGGCTGAATCCAGGCTTCCAGAGTTGCCATAGCAACTGTGGCTGTTCCTCCTGGGGTCTCACGGGGTAAACAACCCCCGCTGAACCCTGCAGCAGGCAGGGGCAGAGCAGCTCCCCCAAGTGCTAACACCTGAAAATCAGCACAGCAGGCCCCTCCCCCAGAAGACCAGCTAGACGGACCAGTGATACTCCCCCGTGTTCCAATACAACTTGTTTTTGGCCACTCTGCACTGAGCAAAATGACTAGAAGGAAAACCTCACCTCAAAAGAAAGAATCAGAAACAGCCCTCTTTCCCACAGAGTTACAAAATCTGGATTACAATTCAATGTCAGAAAGCCAATTCAGAAGCCCTATTATACAGCTACTGGTGGCTCTAGAAAAAAGCATAAAGAACTCAAGAGACTTCATGACTGCAGAATTTAGATCCAATCAGGCAGAAATTAAAAATCAATTGAATGAGATGCAATCCAAACTAGAAGTCCTAACGACGAGGGTTACCGAGGTGGAAGAACGAGTGAGTGACATAGAAGACAAGTTAATGGCAAAGAGGGAAACTGAGGAAAAAAGAGATAAACAATTAAAGGACCATGAAGACAGATTAAGGGAAATAAATGACAGCCTGAGGAAGAAAAACCTACGTTTAATTGGGGTTCCCGAGTGCACCGAAAGGGCCAGAGGGCCAGAATATGTATTTGAACAAATCCTAGCTGAAAACTTTCCCAATCTGGGAAGGGAAACAGGCATTCAAATCCAGGAAATAGAGAGATCCCCCCCCTAAAATCAATAAAAACCGTTCGACACCTCGACATTTAATAGTGAAGCTTGCAAATTCCAAAGATAAAGAGAAGATCCTTAAAGCAGCAAGAGACAAGAAGTCCCTGACTTTCATGGGGAGGAATATTAGGGTAACAGCAGACCTCTCCACAGAGACCTGGCAGGCCAGAAAGGGCTGGCAGGATATATTCAGGGTCCTAAATGAGAAGAACATGCAACCAAGAATACTTTATCCAGCAAGACTCTCATTCAAAATGGAAGGAGAGATAAAGAGCTTCCGAGACAGGCAGGAACTGAAAGAATATGTGACCTCCAAACCAGCTCTGCAAGAAATTTTAAGGGGGACTCTTAAAATTCCCCTTTAAGAAGAAGTTCAGTGGAATAATCCACAAAAACAAGGACTAAATAGATATCATGATGACACTAAACTCATATCTGTCAATAGTAACTCTGAACGTGAATGGGCTTAATGACCCCATCAAAAGGCGCAGGGTTTCAGACTGGATAAAAAAGCAGGACCCATCTATTTGCTGTCTACAAGAGACTCATTTTAGACAGAAGGACACCTACAACCTGAAAATAAAAGGTTGGAGAACCATTTACCATTCAAATGGTTCTCAAAATATACCCTAAAAACTATAGAACACTTCTGAAAGAAATTGAGGAAGACACAAAGAGATGGAAAAATATTCCATGCTCATGGATTGGCAGAATTAATATTGTGAAAATGTCAATGTTACCCAGGGCAATTTACACGTATAATGCAATCCCTATCAAAATACCATGGACTTTCTTCAGAGACTTAGAACAAATTATTTTAAGATTTGTGTGGAATCAGAAAAGACCCCGAACAGCCAGGGGAATTTTAAAAAAGAAAACCATATCTGGGGGCATCACAATGCCAGATTTCATGTTGTACTACAAAGCTGTGGTCATCAAGACAGTGTGGTACTGGCACAAAAACAGACATATAGATCAATGGAACAGAATAGAGAACCCAGAAGTGGACCCTGAACTTTATGGTCAACTAATATTCGATAAACGAGGAAAGACTATCCACTGGAAGAAAGACAGTCTCTTCAATAAATGGTGCTGGGAAAATTGGACATCCACATGCAGAAGAATGAAACTGGACCACTCTCTTGCACCAGACACGAAGATAAACTCAAAATGGATGAAAGATCTAAATGTGAGACAAGACTCCATCAAAATCCTAGAGGAGAACTCAGGCAACACCCTTTTTGAACTTGGCCACAGTAACCGGAGAAGGACAAACAGTGTATGTTCTCATTCATTTGGGGAATATGAAAATAGTGAAAGGGAATATAAGGGAAGGGAGAAGAAATGTGTGAGAAATATCAGAAAGGGAGACAGAACATAAAGACTTCTAACTCTGGGAAATGAACTAGGGGTGGTGGAGGGGGAGGAGGGCGGGGGGTGGGGGTGAATGGGTGACGGGCACTGAGGGGGACACTTGACGGGATGAGCACTGGGTGTTATTCTGTATGTTGGTAAATTGAACACCAATAAAAATTAATTTATAAAATAAAATAAAAAAATACAACTCTCTTCTGTGATAAAAACTCTCAACAAATTGAATATAGAAGTAACATACTTCAACACGATAAGGAGCATATATGACAAATCCACAGGTAACATGCTCAGTAAGGGTTTTAACCTTTTTGTCTAACACCAGGATCAAGACAACTGTGCCTTCTTTCACTACTCCTATTCAATATGGTACTGGAAATCCAATTCATAGCAATAAGGCAAGAAAAAAACAAAAGACATCCTAATTGGAAAGAAAAAAGTAAAATCATCTTTGCTTTCAGGTGGTATGCTTTAAATATAGAAAATCCTGAAGACTCCACCAAAAACTGCTAGAACTAATCAAGGAAACAGTACGGTTGCAAGATACAGAATCAGCATACAAAGATCAGTTGCATTTCTATACACCAACAACTATCAGAAAGAGAAATTAAGAAAACAAACCCATTTACAATAGTATCAAAAACAATATAATACTTAGAAATAAATTTAACCAAGGAGGTGAAAGATCTGTACACTGAAAACTATAAGACCTTGATAAAGAAATTGAAGAGAACACAAAGAGATTTTGTGTTCACGGATCAGAAGAATTAATATTACTTAAATATCCATACTACGCAAAGCCATCTAGACATCTGACAATCCCTATAAAAATTACAATTAGAGTTTTCACAGAAATAGAAAAAATATTCTAAAATTGGTATAAAGTCACCAAAGGTCCTACATGGCCAAAGAAATCCTGAGTTTAAAAAAAGAACAAAACTGGGCATATACCTCCTCCTTTCAAGCTATATTACAAAGCTTTAGTGTCAAAAGATTATGGTACTTGCATAAAAATAGATTGTAGACCAATGGAATAGGATTGAGATCCAAAAAATAAACCATTGCATAGTCAACTAACATTTGACAAAGGAGCCAAGATTACTAATGGAGAAAGGATAGTCTCTCTTAAATAAATAGTGCTAGGGAAACTAGATAACCTCCTGCAGAAGAATGAAATTAGATCTTTATCTTGCACCACTCACAAAAAGTAACTTGAAATGGATTAAACACTTATTTTTTAAGATTTTAATTATTTAGGGATCCCTGGGTGGCGCAGCGGTTTGGCGCTTGCCTTTGGCCCAGGGCGCGATCCTGGAGACCCGGGATCGAATCCCACGTCGGGCTCCCGGTGCGTGGAGCCTGCTTCTCCCTCTGCCTGTGTCTCTGCCTCTCTCTCTCTCACTGTGTGACTATCATAAATAAATAAAAATTAAAAAAAAACAAAACAAAACAAAAAAAAGATTTTAATTATGTATTTATGAAAGACACAGAAAGAAGGCAGAGACATAGGCAGAGGAAGAAGCAGACTTCCTGCAGGGAGCCTGCTGTGGAACTTGATACTGGAACTCTGGGATCACGCACTGAGTCAAAGGCAGATCCTCAACTGGTGAGCCACCCAGGAGTCCCTGAAATGGATTAAAGATTTAAAAGATATGAAACTGTGAAACTCCTGGAAGAAAACAGGGAAAAAGCTTCTTGACATTGGTCTTGGCAATATTTTTTTCGGAGATACTACACACAAAAAAAGCAAATTAAAAAAAAAGAGTGGGAATACATCAAGCAAAAAAGCCTGTGCACAGCCAAAATATGAACAAAATAAAAAGACAAACTACATAATGGTACAGAATATTTGCAAACCACAGAAGTGATAAGTCGTTGGTCTCTAAAATACATAAAGAAGTCATAACTCAATAGCAAAATAAAATGAAATACAAAAATTTATAGACAATCTGAATACTTTTCCAAAAAAGTCATACAAGCATTTAACAGGTATAGGAACAGATGCTCATCATCACTAGTCAACAGAAAATGCAAATCAAAACCCTAGTGAGGGGATCCCTCGTTGGCTCAGCGTTTTAGCACCTGCCTTCGGCCCAGGGCATGATCCTGGAGTCCTGGGATGGAGTCCCCTATCGGGCTCCCTGCATGAAGCCTGGTTCTCCCTCTGCCTGCGTCTCCATTTCTCTCTCTGTGTCTCTCATGAATAAATAAATAAAATCTTAAAAAAAACACAATAAGATATAACCTCATACATATTAGAATGGCTATAACCAAAAGCTCAAAAGATAGAAAATGTTGGCAAGAATATGGGGAGGAAAGAACCCTTTTGCAGTTTGTGAGAACAGAAAATTGGTATATCCACTATGGAAAACAGTATGAAAGTTCTTTAAAAAATCAAAAATAGAATTGCCATATGATCCAGCAACTGAACTTCTGGGTATATGTCCAAAGGAAATGAAAACAAGATCTCAAAGAGATATCTGCACTCTCAAGTTCATTGTAGCATTATTCACAATAACCAAGATATGGAAACATCCTAAGTGTCTGTCAATGAATGAATGGATAAAGAATACATGAATAAATATATATAACTATACATCATATATACATATATGTATAGCTTTATGTATACACAAAACATGTAAATATATACTTTTATATACAATATGTAATGTAAATAAACATATAACATGTGTAAAAACACAGTAGTCATAAATATAAATATATAAATTAAAATACATATAATGGAATATTATTCAACCATGAAAAAGAAGGAAATCCAATTTAAATGAATCTTGAAGGCATTATTCACTTATTCTAAGTGAAATAAGTCAGAAAGACATGTATTTTATGATATTACTTATATGTGAAATCTATAAAAGCTGATTTCACAGAAATAGAGATGGGGGAATGGAGAGCTATTGGTTAAGGTGTACAAACTGCCAGTATAAGATGAATATATTCTGGATAAGTAGATTAAATGTTCTTACAATAAAAAGGAATGGTTAAAAAAAGGGAATGGTGATTTTTTTAAATAAATTTTACTTATTTATTCATTCATGAAAGACACACACACAGAGAGAGGCAGAGACACAGGCAGAGGGAGAAACAGGATCCATGCAGAGAACCTGACATGGGACTCGATTCCAGGTCTCCAGGATCATGCCCCAGGCTGAAGGCGGCGCTAAACCGCTGAGCCACCGGGGCTGCCCAGGAATGGTGATTATGTGATGTGATAGAAATGTTAGCTAATGCACGGTTGCTATCATTTTACAATAAACAATTAAAACAAATCAACATTTTGTGCACCTTAAACTTACACAATGGTCTATGTCAATTATGTCTCAACAACCCTAGAATAAATAAATACATTCACATTGTACATTAGCATTGTATTGCAACCATCACCAATATCCAGCCCCATAATTCTCATTTTGTAGAACTGAAACTCTGATGCTCATTAAACGATAACTCCCCATTTTCCACTTCCCCCAGCCCTGAAAACCATTATTATACTTTCTGTCTATATGATTTTTAATACCTAAGTACTTCTTAAAAGTGGAATCATACAGTATTTGTCCTTTTGTGACTGGCTTATTTCACTTCCCCTAATGTCCTGAAGGTTCATCCATGTTATGGTGCAGAATTTCCTCCCTTTTTAAGGCTGAATAATGTTTCATTGCACGCATATACCACACTTTATATACCCATTAATCTGTCAGTAAATACCTGGATTACTTCTACATTTTTGCTAACATGAATAATGTTGCTATGAACATGGGTGTACAAATGTTGCTTTGAGGCCATGTTTTTAATTATTTTGGGTATATACCAAGAAGTGGAATTGTTGGATTATATGGAAATTCGATTTTTAATTTTTTTGAGGCACTGCCATGCTGCTTTCCACAATGACTGGGTTATTTTACATTCCATCAACAGTGCACAAGGGATTCAATTTCTCCACATTCTCTACAACACTCGTTATCTTTTTGTTTTGAAAATAGCTCTCCTGACAGGTATGAGGTATTTTCTATGTTTTGACAGTAGCCATCCTAATGGGTGGAGGCAATGTCACATTGTATTTTTGATCTACATTTCCATAATTATTAGTGATGTTGAGAGTCTTCTCACATGTTTATTGTCATTTATATATTTTGTTTGGGAAAATGTCTATTCAAATCCTTTACACATTTTTGAACTGGGTTGTTTGGTGTTTTACTGTTTAGTTTTGGGATTTCTCTTTATATATCCTTTATAAGATGTATTATTTGCAAATGTATTCTCCTGTGAATTTCCTTTTTATTCTGTTGATAGTGTCTTTGAGTCACACAATAATTTAACTTTCATGAAGTACAGTTTGTCTACTTTTTCTCTTTTTGCTGTACCTTTTGAGTCATAGTCAAGAAATAATTTCCAAATCCAATGTCATAAAGCTTTTGTCCTATGTTTTCTTCTAAGTATGTAATTGCTTTGGTATATACATTTAGATCCACTTTAGGTTATTTTTTTATATATGGTTTTAGATATGTGTCCAAATTCATTCTTTTGCATGTGAACAGCCCATTTCCCCAGTACCAGTTTTTGAAAAGATTTCCCTTTCATCATTAATTATCAAGCAATCCTTGTGAAAAAACATTTGATGATTATGTAAGGATTTATTTTTGTGCTATTTCACTGGTCTATATGGCTGTCCTTATGTCAGAACATGGCTGTTTTGATTATTATAATATTGTAGTAAGATTTGAAATAAGTGTGAGGCCTCCAATTTTACTTTTCTTTTTAAAGATTTTCTAGCTAATGTCATTTAAGATTCCACATGACTTTTAGGATAGGTTTTTCTTCTTTTCCAAAAAATTTTATTGGGATTTTGATTGGCATTGTATTGTATAAGCAGACCACTTTGGGGAGTTTTGTCATTTTATAAATATTAACTCTTCCAAACCATAAACATGGAATGCATTTCCATTTACTTATGTTTTTAATTTTGTTCAGCAATGTTTTATTGTTTTCATTGTTTTTCACCTTCTTGGTTAGGTTATTTTCTAAGTATTTTACTATTTTTGATGCTATTTAAATGGAATTATTTTTGTAATTTTTCAAATTCTCAATTCTGCATAGAAATATAACAGATTTGTTTGTTGATATTGTATCCTCTACTACTCCGAATTCATTTATCAGTTCTAATAGGGTTTTTTGGGGGTGGGGGGGTGTGTGATCTTTGGTGTACTTTACATATATGATAACATCATCTACAAACAGAAATAATTTTATTTCTTCCTTTCAAACTTGCATGCCTTTTATTTCTTTTTCTTGACTAATTGCTATAGCTATCATTTCCAGTATTTTGTTGAATATAAATGGCACAAGCCAGCATCTTCATCTTGTCCCTGATCTGAGAGGATATACTTCCAGTCTTACACCATTGATTATGACTTTTTAAGTTTTATTTAAATTCCAGTGTGTTAACAACAGAGTAATATTAGTTTTAGGTGTACAATTTATTGATGCAACACTTCCATATAACATTCAGCGCTCATTACAACAAGTGCACTCTTTAATCTCCATTACCTATTGAACCCATCTCCCCAACCACCTCCCCTCTAGTAACCATCAATTTGTCCTCTGTACTCAAGAGTCTATTTCTTGGTTTGTCTCTCTTTTTTTCCTCTTTGCTCTTTTGCTTCATTCTTAAATTCCACATATGAATGAAATCAAATCATATGGCATTACTTTTTCTCTGACTGACTTATTTCGCCTAGAATAAAACTCCCTAACTCTGTCTACATTATTCCAAATGACAAGATTTCATTCTTTTTATGGCTGAGCAATATTCCTTTATATATGTATACACCACATATTCCTTACCCATTCATCAGTTGATAGACATTTGGGCTGTTTTCATAATTTGGCTATTGTAGATAATGCTGCTGTAGACATTGAGAAATATGTATTCCTTTGAATTAGTATTTTTGTATTCTTCAGGTAAAGATATAAGAAATGGAGAATCCAATTAAAAGTGAGCAGAAGACATGAATAGATATCTTTCAAAAGAAGACATACAGATGACCAACAGACACATGAGGAGATGCTCAACATCACTCACCAATAGGGAAATGCAAATCAAAACTACAAAGAGATATCATTTCAGACATGTCAGAATGGCTAAAATCAAAAACACAAGAAACAACAGGTGTTGGCAAGGATGTGGAGAAAGGGTACACTCTTTCACTATTGGTGGGAATGCAAACTAGTGCATCCACTGTGGAAAACAGCATGTAGTTTCCTCAAAAAGTTAAAAATAGAACTATCTTATGATTATGATGTTTGCTTTGGATTTTTATATATGGCATATGTTGAGGTAGTTTACTTCTATTTATGTTTTGTTGAGTATCATGAAAGGTGCTTAATTTTGTCAAATGTTTTTCTGTATCAGTTGAGATGATTATGTATTTTTTCCTCTTCATTCTGTTGATGTAGCACATTACATTGATCAATTCCTATATATTGAATCATGCTTATATTCCAGGACTAAATTCCACCTGATTATGTTTTACAATCCTTTTAATATGCTGCTGAATTCTTTTTGCTAGTATTTTGTTGAATATTTTTGCATCAATGTTCATTAAGGATATTGGCCTATAGTTTTCATGTATTGTCTTTGTCTGACTGGTAGTGGTTTAATGTTGACCTCATAGAATGAGTTACAAAGTTTATTCTCTTCAATATTTTTGGAAAAAGTTGAGAAATATTGATACTTTGTCTTCCTCTTTCCATTTCCTTCCTTGTATAAATTAAGTTTTTCATTTTAATTCCAATATAGTTAACACACTCTGTTATATTAATTTCAGGTGTACAATACAGTGATTCAACAATTCTATGCATTACTCAGTGCTCATCACGATAAGGGTACTCTCAAATCCCCATCACCGATTTCACCCTTCTTCCCACCAACCTCTCCTCTGGTAACTATCAATTTGTTTCCTATACTTAAGAGACTCTTTCTTGGTCTGCCTCTTACTCTCTCTTTCCTTTCCTATGTTCATTTGTTTTGTTTCTTAAATTCCACTTATGAGTGAAATCACATGGCATTTGTCTTTCTCTGACTGGCTTACTTCACTTAGCATCATAATCTCTAGATCCATCCATGTTGCAAATGGCAAGGTTTTATTTTTTATGGCTGAATAATATTACATTAATTATCTCTATCTTTATCTCCATCTCTATCTATCTATCATCTATATCTATCTCTCAACTCTTACTTATCCATTCATGTTTCGATGGACACATGACTGCTTCCATAATTTAGCTATTGAAAGTAATGCTGTAATAAACATAGGGGTGCATGTATCCATTTGAATTAGTGTCTTTGTATTTGAGTAAAAGCCCAGTACTGTGATTTCTGGATCATAGGATGGTTCTATTTTTAACTTTTTGAGGGATCTTGATACCATCTTCCATAGTTCCTGGACCAATTTGCATTCCTACCAATAGTGCACAAAGTCTCCTTTTTCTCCACATCCTTGCCAGCACTTGTTTCTTGTGTTTTTTTTATTTCAGCCAATCTGACAGGTGTGAAATGATATTTCTTTGTGGTTTGATCTGCATTTCCTGATGATGAGTAATGTTGAGCATCTTTTCATGTGTCTGTTGGGTTAGGGTTAGGGTAAGCATTATATACAAATTTTATATATATTTATTTTTATATATTTATAAATATAAATATTCAAACATATAAATATATTTAAAGCTGATAGTTTTTTAATTTTGAGTGCATTCTAAAAGCACTACTTTTGCCCTCCGGTCCCGGGCGTGAGCCGTGAAGGGTTAGCGCATGTGCCGAAGCCGCGGAACCATGGCGTCCCTTTCCCTCACACCTGTGAACATCTTCAAGGCTGGAGCTGATGAAGAGAGAGAGGAGACGGCTCAGCTGTTGTCTTTTATTGGTGCCATTGCTATTGGAGACTTGGTGAAGAGCACCCTAGGACCTAAGGGCATGGATAAAATTCTATTAAGCAGTGGACGAGATGCTTCTCTTATGGTAACCAATGATGGTGCAACTATTCTAAAAAACATCCGTGTGGACAATCCAGCAGCTAAAGTTTTAGTTGATATGTCAAGGGTTCAAGACGATGAAGTTGGTGATGGTACTACCTCTGTTACTGTTCTGGCAGCAGAATTACTAAGGGAAGCAGAAACTTTGATTGCAAAAAAGATTCACCCACAGACCATCATTATGGGTTGGAGAGAAGCCACAAAGGCAGCAAGACAGGCTCTGTTGAATTCTGCAGTTGATCATGGTTCTGGCGAAGTTAAGTTCCATCAAGATTTAATGAACATTGTGGGAACAACATTGTCCTCAAAACTTCTTACTCATCACAAAGACCACTTTACTCAGCCGTAGAAGCTGTTCTCAGACTGAAAGGCTCTGGTAATCTGGAGGCAATTCATGTCATCAAGAAGCTAGGAGGAAGTCTGGCAGATTCCTATTTAGATGAAAGCTTTCTGTTGGATAAAAAAAATTGGAGTAAATCAACCAAAGCAAATTGAAAATGCTAAAATTCTCATTGCGAATACTGGTATGGATACAGACAAAATAAAGATATTTGGTTCCAGGGTAATAGTTGATTCTACAGCAAAGGTTGGTGAAATAGAACATGCCGAAAAGGAAAAAATGAAGGCAAAAGTTGAACGTATTCTTAAGCATGGGATAAATTGCTTTATTAACAGGCAGTTAATTTACAATTATCCTGAACAGCTCTTTGGTGCTGCTGGTGTTATGGCTATCGAACATGCAGATTTTGCAGGTGTGGAACGCCTAGCTCTTGTTACAGGTGGTGAAATTGCCTCTACCTTTGACCACCCAGAACTAGTGAAGCTTGGAAGTTGCAAGCTTATTGAGGAAGTCATGATTGGAGAAGATAAACTTATCCACTTTTCTGGGGTAGCCCTTGGTGAAGCTCATACCATTGTTTTTGGGTGGTGCCACTCAACAGATTTTAGATGAAGCAGAAAGATCTTTGCATGATGCTCTTTGTGTTCCTGCCCAAACTGTGAAGGATTCTAGAACAGTGTATGGAGGAGGCTGTTCTGAGATGCTGATGGCTCATGCTGTGACACAGCTTGCCAGTAGAACACCAGGCAAAGAAGCTGTTGCGATGGAGTCTTATGCTAAAGCACTGAGAATGTTGCCAACTATCATAGCTGATAACACAGGCTACGACAGTGCAGACCTGGTGGCCCAGCTGCGAGCTGCCCACAGTGAAGGTAACACAACTGCTGGCCTGGATATGAAGGAAGGTACCATTGGCGATATGGCAGTACTGGGTATAACAGAAAGTTTCCAAGTGAAGTGACAAGTTCTTTTGAGTGCAGCTGAAGCAGCAGAGGTGATTCTGTGTGTGGACAACATTATCAAAGCAGCACCAAGGAAACGTGTCCCTGATCACCACCCCTGTTAAACATTCCCATGTGCTGTTGAGCTCTGGACCAGTTAGTTCATAGCAAAGTTGTGTTTGAAAGACTGCGACTGCTCAAGGAAGACTGTGGAATCTAAGTTTATCTGTGGCTCTTATATCCTTAAGTTTGAACATATAACTGACCTTCTATTTTAACATGGGTCTAATTTATTTGCTGTTTCATTTTCCATAAGTTTCAGATGATTTAAAAGTTTGTTTCTCATACTGTGCATCAAAATAAAAATTTTAACAATTTTAAAAAATAAAAAAATAAAAGCACTGCTTTAAACCCCCTCCCAATATTTTATGTCTTAATATTTTATTTGACATTTTCTATTTTGTGTATCCCTTAACTATTCATTATAATTATATGGTTCCAGGGATCCCTGGGTGGCGCCGCAGTTTAGCGCCTGTCTTTAGCCCAGGGCGCGATCCTGGAGTCCCGGGATCGAATCCCACATCAGGCTCCCGGTGCATGGAGCCTGCTTCTTCCCTCTGCCTGTGTCTCTGCTTCTCTCTCTCTGTGTGACTATCATATAAATAAATAAAAAGAAAGTATTTAATTATATGGTTCCACCCATATGAGTAATATAAAGAATAGTGAAAGGGATTATAGGGGAAAGGAGAGAAAATGAGTGGGAAATATCAGAAAGGGTGACAGAACATGAGAGATGCCTAACTCTGGGAAATGAATAAGGGGTAGTGGAAAGGGAGGTAGGTGGAGGGATGGGGTGACTGGGTGATGGGCACCAAGGGGGGCACTTGATGGGATGAGCACCGGGTGTTATACTATATGTTGGCAAATCAAATTCCAATAAAAAATATACAAAAAATATAATTGTAGTTCTCTTTACTATTGTCTTTTAACCTTCACAATAGCCTTTTGAGTGGCTAATTTACTATTTACCTTTACCAGTGAGATTGTTTTCTTTTATATGTTTTCTTCTTTCTACATATGGCCTTTTTTGGCTTAGAGAAAACATGTCTTGAGGCAAGATGGTGGAAGAGTAGAGGTTCTCATTTCATCTGGTCCCCCAAACTTACTTAGATAACTTTCAAACTATCCTGAAAATCTATGAATTCAACCTGAGATGTAAAGAGATAATAGCTGGAATGCTACAGAGAGAAAAGTGATCACTTCTTACAATAGGAGTGTGAAGAAGAGAAATAGAAGAGATATATCAAAAGATAAACAGCAGGGGGAGGGAAGCTTTGTAAGCCACTGCAGGAAAGTGGTATAGCACACAACCAGGTACTTTAGAAATCGCTCCTGTGAGAGTCTTCCCTGCTTGAAAAGTGCTCAGTGGTGAAATAGGGCAGAGTCACAGGAGAGGCAGTGAAGTCTCAATATTTCTGGAGACATATTAAGAATAGGGGCTCCCAGGAGAAAGCTCCAATTGTGCCACAAGCTGCAAACCACTGTCAGATTGCAGGTACTGATGCCATGCTAGGTCCAGGTAAAGGACTGGAATGTAGCAACCCTCTGGAGGCATCTGGGAGAGGCATATTGTGTGCGCAGTCCAGTGACTGAGTGCTCTCTCTGTCCCAGGGCCTGGCAGCGGACAAAAGCAAGCTATCTTCTGTTAGCCCCAGAAAAGATGGAGCCCAGGAGATCACAAGATGGCAAAAGCTCTCCTGGCACCACGTACCCTTCAAATTGTGTGAATCAGTTCCCCCACGCCTGCCCCCAGGAGGATCTGAGCCAGTGTGAACTGAGAAACAGTTCAGTACGTAGTGGGAGCTCTTGGCGCCAGGGCTGGAGATCTGGTTGCCACCATTTTTTTTCCTTTCACCCTGGAGAGGTGAGGCCTCCAGGAAAGAAAGGCATCACAGGATAAACAGCTCACACTGAATCCGGCCAACTGGCAAGGGTTGGTGCATCTCCACCCAGGCACAGACACCTTAGAAGCAGCACAACAGGCCCCTGCCCAAAAGAACAGCTAGAAGAACAGGGAAACAGCAATTTTACTGACCAAGCCATCCTGGAAAACTCCAGGGATGAGGGAAAATACTGTACAGAACTCAAGGTTGTTCTCTTTATGATTTGTTTATCTTTCAGTTTAAAAATTTCTAATATTCTTTCTCTTTTCCTGCTTTAACTACAACATGTTATAAACTCTTCATTTTTAAGTTTTTTACTTTCTGACTTTCATATTTTTACAATTACTTGTCATAGATATATTCTTCATTTTTTGCATCCTTTCAATGTATTCAATTTAATTTTTGTAGATATATAAGTTACAGGGGATTTTTTTGTATCATTTTCTTTAATAATCTTGGAATTTAGTACTTTCTAACATACAGACCAAAACACGCTCAGAACCAAGTGGAGCTCTGTGTTGGTCCACTCAATAAGATTATATTCTCTATTCCTCCCCCCTCTTTTGTTTTCTTGCTTTTGTTTTTGTTGTTGTTGTTTCAATATATAAGTTTTACTGGTTTATATAAATTTGGAATTTAACACCTTCTAACATACAGAACAAAATACACTCAGAACCAAAAGGATCACCCTCTTTGTCCACTCTGTAGACTATATTCTCTCTCCCCCACTACTTCCTCCCCCTCTCTTTTAATCGTTACTATTTTTTTGTTTTTCATTGTGTGGTCTTTTTTGTTCTTTTTCTTTTATTTTCTGGTCTCTGACCTCTTTGGAATCGTCTAGGGTGTATTTTACTTAGGTCGTGGTTGATATTTTTGACTCTGCCTCCTCCTGCATCCATTCTGCACTGGAAAAAATGACTAGAAGGAAGAATTCACCACAAAAAAAAGAACCAGAAGTAATACTCTCTGCCAAAGATCTAATGGATATGGATTTAAGTAAGATGTCAGAGGTACAATGTAGGAGTACAATTATAAAATTATTTGTGGCACTTGAAAAGAGCATAAAAGACTTTAAAGATTCTCTTACTGTAGAATTGAGATCTAATCAAGCTGAAATTAAAAATACTTTAACTGAGATGGAGTCTAAACTGGATGTTCTGATAAGGTTAATGAGGCAGAAAAGAGAGTGAGTGACATAGAAGACATTGATGGAAATGAAGGAAGCTGAGAAAAAGGGAGAAAAACAAGAGCCCACAAGGAGAGGCATGGGAATTCAGTGATAGTTTCAAAAAGAATAATATTCATCTTACTGGGATTCCAGAGGATATGGAGAGAGAGAGAGGACTAGAAAGTGTTTTTAAACAAATCATGGCTGAGAAATTCCCTAATGTAGGGAAGGAAACGGGCATTCATATCCAAGAGATACAGAGGACCCCCCAAAAAATCAACAAAAACTGGTCAACACCCTGACATATACTAGTGAAGCTTGCAAATTTCAGAGAAAAAGAGAAAATCCTAAAAGCACCTCAAAATAAGAGATTCCAAGCATGTATGGGGAGAAATATCAGATTAACAGTAGACCTAGCCACAGACACCTGGC
Organism: Nyctereutes procyonoides; assembly: GCF_905146905.1. Taxonomy (NCBI): domain Eukaryota; kingdom Metazoa; phylum Chordata; class Mammalia; order Carnivora; family Canidae; genus Nyctereutes; species Nyctereutes procyonoides. The sequence goes on along the minus strand of NW_026575125.1, from coordinate 55,825,226 downwards.
AGGCCAGAAAGGGCTGGCATGATATACTCAAGGTACTAAATGTGAAAAACATGCAGCCAAGAACACTTTATCCAGCAAGGCTGTCATTCAGAATAGAAGGAGAGATAAAGAGCTTCCAAGATAGGCAGGAACTGAAAGAATATGTCACTACCAAACCAGCTCTGCAAGAAATACTAAGGGGGACCCTTTAAGCAAAGGAGGGAGCCCAAAGAAACAATCTGCAGAAACAGGGACTGTATAGGTAATACTATGACACTAAATTCACATCTTTCCATAGTTACTCTGAACGTGAATATGCTAAATGATCCAGTCAAAAGACACAGGGTATCAGACTGGATAAAAAAAGCAAGATCCATCTATATGCTGTGTACAAGAGACTCATTTTAGACATAAGGACACTTTCAGACTGAAAATGATGGAGCAGAGAACAATTTACCATTAAAATGGTCCTCAGAGGCAGCCCAGGTGGCTCTAGCCAGTTTAGAGCCATGCCTTCAGCTCAGAGCATGATCCTGGAGACCCAGGATCCAGTGCCACCTTGGGCTCCCTGCATGGAGCCTGCTTCTCCCTCTGCCTCTCTCTCTCTCTCTCTCTCTCTCTCTCTCTCTCTCTCTCTCATGAATAAATGAATAAAATCTTTAAAAGAAGTTTAAAAAAGGTCCTCAAAAGAAAGTTGTGGTAGCAATTCTCATAGCAGATAAATTAGATTTTAAACCACAGACTATACTAAGAGATGAAAAGGGACACTATATCATACTTAAAGGGTCTATCCAACAAGAAGAACAATTATGACTACTTATGCCCCTAATGTGGGAGCAGTAAATTATATCAATTAATAACCAAAGTAAAGAGACTCATAAATAATAATACATTAATAGTAGAAGACTTCAACATGGCAGTCTCAGCAAATGACAGATATTCTAAGCAGAAGATCACCAAAGAAACAAAAGCCGTGAATGACACAGTAGACCACATTGATTTCACATACATATATAGAACATTCCATCCTAATGCAACTGAATACACATTCTTCCCAAGTGCACATGGAACTTTCTCCAAAATAGACCACATACTGCATCACAAATCAGGTCTAAACTGAAACCAAAAGACTGGGAATATCCCATGCATATTTTAAAGACATCCTACTAAAAAATGAATGGGTCAACCAGGAAATTAGAGAAGAATTAAAAAGATTCATGGAAACTAATGAAAATGAAAGCACAATTGCTCAAAATCTTTGGGATAGGGATGCCTGTGTGGTTCAGTGGTTGAGTGTCTGCTTCAGCTCAGGTCATGATCCTAGGGTCCCAGGATCGAGCCCCACATCAGGTCTCCCACAAGAATCCTGCTCCTCTCCCTGCCTATGTCTCTGCCTTTCTCTCTGTTTCTCATGAATAAATAAATAAAATCTTTAAAAACAAGACAAAAAACCCCAAAATATTTGCGAAAAAAACCCCAAATCTTTGGGATACAGCAAAGGTGGTCCTAAGAGGGAAATACAATGCAACACAACCCTCCCTCAAATAATTGGAAAAATCTCAAATACGCAAGCTAACCTTACATCTAAAGAAACTGGAGAAAGAACATAAAATAAAGCCAAAACCAAGCAAAAGAAGAGAAATAATAAATATTAGAGGAGAATGCAATGAAATAGAGACCAAAAGTACTGTAGAACAGATCAATGAAACCAGGAGCTGGTTCTTTGAAAGAATTAATAGGATAGATAAACCCCTAGCCAAGCTTACTAAAAAAATAGAAAAGACTTAAATCAATAAAACCGTGAACAAAAGAGGAGATATCACTACCAATACCAAGGAAATACAAATGATTTTAAAAACGTATTATGAAAAAAACAAGAAAAAAATAAAAACGTATTATGAACAACTATATGCCAAAAAATTATGCAATCTGGAAGAAATGGATGCATTCCTGGAAACCTACAAATTACCAAAAGTGAAACAGAAAGAAATAGAAAACCTGAACAGGCTAATATCCAGGGAGGAAATTGAAGCAGTCATCAAAAACCTCCCAAGAAACAAAAGTCCAGGGCCAGATGGCTTCCCAGGGGAATTCTACCAAACATTTATACAAGAAATAATACCTATTCTACTAAAGCTGTTTCAAAGGCTAAAATGGAAGGCATACTTCCAATCTTATTCTATGAGGCCAATATTACCTTGATCTCAAAACCAAAGACCTCACCAAAAAGTAGAATTACAGACCAATATCCCTGATGAACGTGAATGCAAAAATTCTCACCAGGATACTAGCAAACAAGATCCAACAGTACATTAAAAGGATTATTCACCATGACCAAGTTGGACTTATCCCTGTGATTCAAGGATGGTTCAACATTCCTAAAACAATCATTGTGATAGATCACATCAATAAAAGAAAAGACAAGAACCATGTGACCCTTTCAATAGATGCAGAGACAGCATTTGACAAAATACAGCCTTCATTTCTGATTAAAATTCTTCAAATCATAAGGATAGAGAGAACATATCTCAATATGATAAAAAGTCACCTATGAAAAGCCCACAGCAATTATCATTCTCAATGGAGAAAAACTCAGAGCTTTATCCGTAAGGTCAGGAACACAGCACGGATGTCCACTATCACCACTGCTGTTCAACATAGTAATAGAAGTAATAGCCTCAGGAATCAGACAACAAAATAAATAAAAGACATTCAAATTGGCAAAGAAGAATCAAACTCTCTTTGCAGATGACATGATGCTATATGTAGAAAACCCAAAATTCTCCACCCCAAAATTGCTAGAACTTATACAGCAATTCAGCAATGTCGCGGAATATAAAATCAATGCAAATAAATCAGTTGCATTAATATACACTAACAATGAGACTGAAGAAAGAGTAATTAAGGAATCAATCCCATTTACAATTACACCAAAAACTATTAGATACCCAGTAATAAGTCTAACCAAAGAGGTAAAGAGGAGGAGGGGCAAGATGGTGGGAGGAGGGGCAAGATGGCGGAAGAGTAGGGTCCCCAAATCACCTGTCCCCACCAAATTACCTAGATAACCTTCAAATCATCCTAAAAATCTATGAATTAGGCCTGAGATTTAAAGAGAGACCATCTGGAATGCTACAGTGAGAAGAGTTCGTGCTTCTAACAAGGTAGGAAGACGGGAAAAAGAAATAAAGAAACAAAAGGCCTCCAAGGGGGAGGGTCCCCACGAGGAGCCGGGCTAAGGCCGGGGCAAGTGTCCCCAGGACAGGAGAGCCCCGTCCCAGAGAAGCAGGAGCTGCACCAACCTTCCCGGGCAGAAAGGCGCCCGCAAGGAGTTAGAGCAGGACCCAGGAGGGCAGGGATGCCCTCGGGCTCCCTGGGACACTAACAGACACCTGCGCACGCAGGAGAGTGCACCAAGCTCCCTAAGGGCTGCAGCGGGCACGGCGGGACCCGGAGCAGCTCGGAGGGGCTCGAGCACGGCTCTGCGCGGAGGGGGCTGCGCGGCTCCGAGAGCAGCTCGGCAGCGGCGGCGGCTCCGGCAGAGGAAGAGGCTCCGTGCGGAGGGGGCTGCGCGGAGGAGGCTGCGCGGCACCGGGAGCAGCTCGAAGGGGCTCAGGAGGAGGCTCCGCAGAGAGGCGGCTGCGCGGCCAGTAGCGCGAATCCAACAGTGCAGACCGGGAGCACAGGGCGCCAGGACACAGCCCAAGATCCGGCCTCCCCCGGGACAGGCAGAGGCCGGGAGGGCCCAGGACAGCAAGGACGCTCCTGCCCGGAGCTGAGCAGATCAGCGGCCCTGCCCCGGAGCCTCCAGGCCCTGTAGGTGGAGAGCTCTGGAGTTCCTGCAGGGGCAGAATACAGGTTTCCAGAGCTGGCAGCAGCCACTGGGATTGTTCCTCCAGGGGCCCCACGGGGTAAACAACCCCCGCTGAGCCCTGCACCAGGGAGGGGGCAAAGCAGGTCCCCCAAGTGCTAACACCTGAAAATCAGCACAACAGGCCCCTCCCCCAGAGGATCAGCTAGACAGACAAGTTCCAGGGGAAGTCAAGGGACTTAAAGTATACAGAATGAGAAGATACTCCCCCTTGTGTGTGTGTGTTTTTTTTCTTTTTGATTTCTGATTGCTTCCCCCACCCTTTTTTTCACCTTTCTTTCTTCTCTTTTTTCCCTTTTTTTCTTTTTACTTTTTCTCTTTTCTTTCCTTCTCTCTCTTTTTCTCTTTTTCCCAATACAACTTGTTTTTGGCCACTCTGCACTGAGCAAAATGACTAGAAGGAAAACCTCACCTCAAAAGAAAGAATCAGAAACAGTCCTCTCTCCCACAGAGTTACAAAATCTGGATTACAATTCAGTGTCAGAAAACCAATTCAGAAGCACTATTATACAGCTACTGGTGGCTCTAGAAAAAAGCATAAAGAACTCAAGAGACTTCATGACTGCAGAATTTAGATCCAATCAGGCATAAATTAAAAATCAATTGAATGAGATGCAATCCAAACTAGAAGTCCTATGGACGAGGGTTAACGAGGTGGAAGAACGAGTGAGTGACATAGAAGACAAGTTGATGGCAAAGAGGGAAACTGAGGAAAAAAGAGACAATTAAAAGACCATGAAGACAGATTAAGGGAAATAAATGACAGCCTGAGGAAGAAAAACCTACGTTTAATTGGGGTTCCCAAAGGCGCCAAAAGGGCCAGAGGGCCAGAATATGTATTTGAACAAATCCTAGCTGAAAACTTTCCTAAACTGGGAAGGGAAACAGGCATTCAGATCCAGGAAATAGAGAGATCCTCCCCCTAAAATCAATAAAAACCGTTCAACACCTCGACATTTAATAGTGAAGCTTGCAAATTCCAAAGATAAAGAGAAGATCCTTAAAGCAGCAAGAGACAAGAAATCCCTGACTTTTATGGGGAGGAATATTAGGGTAACAGCAGACCTCTCCACAGAGACGTGGCAGGCCAGAAAGGGCTGGCAGGATATATTCAGGGTCCTAAATGAGAAGAACATGCAAACAAGAATACTTTATACAACAAGGCTCTCATTCAAAATGGAAGGAGAGATAAAGAGCTTCCAAGACAGGCAGGAGCTGAAAGAACATGTGACCTCCAAACCAGCTCTGCAAGAAATTTTAAGGGGAATCTTAAAATTCCCCCTTAACACTTGACGGGATGAGCACTGGGTGTTATTCTGTATGTTGGTAAATTGAACACCAATAAAAATTAATTTATTAAAAAAAATTCCCCTTAAGAAGAAGTTCAGTGGAACAATCCACAAAAACAAGGACTGAATAGATATCATGATGACACTAAACTCATATCTGTCAATAGTAATTCTGAACGTGAACGGGCGTAATGACCCCATCAAAAGGCGCAGGGTTTCAGACTGGATAAAAAAGCAGGACCCATCTATTTGCTGTCTACAAGAGACTCATTTTAGACAGAAGGACACCTACAACCTGAAAATAAAAGGTTGGAGAACCATTTACCATTCAAATGGTCCTCACAAGAAAGCAGGGGTAGCCATCCTTATATCAGATAAACTAAAATTTACCCCGAAGACTGTAGTGAGAGATGAAGAGGGACACTATCTCATACTTAAAGGATCTATCCAACAAGAGGACTTAACAATCCTCAATATATATGCCCCGAATGTGGGAGCTGCCAAATATTTAAACCAATTAATAACCAAAGTGAAGAAATACTTAGATAATAATACACTTATACTTGGTGACTTCAATCTAGCTCTTTCTACCCTCGATAGATCTTGTAAGCACAACATCTCCAAAGAAACGAGAGCTTTAAATGATTCACTGGACCAGGTGGATTTCACAGATATCTACAGACCTTTACATCCAAACTCAACTGAATACACATTCTTCTCAAGTGCACATGGAACTTTCTCCAGAATAGACCACATACTGGGTCACAAATCGGGTCTGAACCGATACCAAAAGATTGGGATCGTCCCCTTCATATTCTCAGACCATAATGCCTTGAAATTAGAACTAAATCACAACAAGAAGTTTGGAAGGACTTCAAACACGTGGTGGTTAAGGACCATCCTGCTAAAAGATGAAAGGGTCAACCAGGAAATTAAGGAAGAATTAAAAAGATTCATGGAAACTAATGAGAATGAAGATACAACCGTTCAAAATCTTTGGGATGCAGCAAAAGCAGTCCTAAGGGGGAAGACATCGCAATACAAGCATCCATTCAAAAACTGGAAAGAACTCAAATACAAAAGCTAACCTTACATATAAAGGAGCTAGAGAAAAAACAGCAGATGGACCCTACGCCCAGCAGAAGAAGAGAGTTAATTAAAATTCGAGCAGAACTCAACAAAATCGAGACCAGAAGAACTGTGGAACAGATCAACAGAACCAGGAGTTGGTTCTTTGAAATAATTAAGGAGATAGATAAACCATTAGCCAGCCTTATTAAAAAGAAGAGAGAGAAGACTCAAATTAATAAAATCATGAATGAGAAAGGAGAGATCACTTCCAACACCAAGGAAATACAAACGATTTTAAAAACATATTATGAACAGCTATACGCCAATAAATTAGGCAATCTAGAAAAAATGGACGCATTCCTGGAAAGCCACAAACTACCAAAACTGGAACAGGAAGAAATAGAAAACCTGAACAGGCCAATAACCAGGGAGGAAATTGAAGCAGTCATCAAAAACCTCCCAAGACACAAGAGTCCAGGGCCAGATGGCTTCCCAGGGGAATTCTATCAAACGTTTAAAGAAGAAACCATACCTATTCTCCTAAAGCTCTTTGGAAAGATAGAAAGAGATGAGTACTTCCAAATTCGTTCTATGAGGCCAGCATCACCTTAATTCCAAAACCAGACAAAGACCCCACCAAAAAGGAGAATTACAGACCAATATCCCTGATGAACATGGATGCAAAAGTTCTCAACAAGATACTAGCCAATAGGATCCAACAACACATTAAGAAAATTATTCGCCATGACCAAGTAGGATTTATCCCCGGGACACAAGGCTGGTTCAACACTCGTAAAACAATCAATGTGATTCATCATATCAGCAAGAGAAAAACCAAGATCCATATGATCCTCTCATTAGATGCAGAGAAAGCATTTGACAAAATACAGCATCCATTCCTGATCAAAACTCTTCAGAGTGTAGGGATAGAGGGAACTTTCCTCGATATCTTAAAAGCCATCTATGAAAAGCCCACAGCAAATCTCATTCTCAATGGGGAAGCATTGGGAGCCTTTCCCCTAAGATCAGGAACAAGACAGGGATGTCCACTCTCACCACTGCTATTCAACATAGTATTGGAAGTCCTAGCCTCAGCAATCAGACAACAAAAAGACATTAAAGGCATTCAAATTGGCAAAGAAGAAGTCAAACTCTCCCTCTTCGCTGATGACATGATACTCTACGTAGAAAACCCAAAAGCTTCCACCCCAACATTGCTAGAACACATACAGCAATTTGGTAGCGTGGCAGGATACAAAATCAATGCCCAGAAATCAATGGCATTTCTATACACTAACAATGAGACTGAAGAAAGAGAAATTAAGGAATCAATCCCATTTACAATTGCACCCAAAAGCATAAGATACCTAGGAATAAACCTAACCAAAGAGGTAAAGGATCTATACCCTAAAAACTATAGAACACTTCTGAAAGAAATTGAGGAAGACACAAAGAGATGGAAAAATATTCCATGCTCATGGATTGGCAGAATTAATATTGTGAAAATGTCAATGTTACCCATGGCAATTTACACGTTTAATTCAATGCCTATCCAAATACCATGGACTTTCTTCAGAGAGTTAGAACAAATTATTTTAAGATTTGTGTGGAATCAGAAAAGACCCCGAATAGCCAAGGGAATTTTAAAAAAGAAAACCATATCTGGGGGCATCACAATGCCAGATTTCAGGTTGTACTACAAACCTGTGGTCATCAAGACAGTGTGGTACTGGCACAAAAACAGACACATAGATCAATGGAACAGAATAGAGAACCCAGAAGTGTACCCTGAACTTTATGGTCAACTAATATTCGATAAAGGAGGAAAGACTATCCATTGGAAGAAAGACAGTCTCTTCAATAAATGGTGCTGGGAAAATTGGACATCCACATGCAGAAGAATGAAACTAGGCCACTCTCTTGCACCATACACAAAGATAAACTCAAAATGGATGAAAGATCTAAATGTGAGACAAGATTCCATCAAAATCCTAGAGGAGAACACAGGCAACACCCTTTTTGAACTTGGCCACAGTAACTTCTTGCAAGATACATCCACGAAGGCAAAAGAAACAAAAGCAAAAATGAACTATTGGGACTTCATCAAGATAAGAAGCTTTTGCACAGCAAAGGATACAGTCAACAAAACTAAAAGACAATCTACAGAATGGGGGAAGATATTTGCTAATGACGTATCAGATAAAGGGCTAGTTTCCAAAATCTCTAAAGAACTTATTAAACTCAACAGCAAAGAAACAAACAATCCAATCATGAAATGGGCAAAAGACATGAAGAGAAATCTCACAGAGGAAGACATAGACATGGCCAACATGCACATGAGAAAATGCTCTGCATCACTTGCCATCAGGGAAATACAAATCAAAACCAGAATGAGATACCACCTCACACCAGTGAGAATGGGGAACATTAACAAGGCAGGAAACAACAAATGTTGGAGAGGATGCAGAGAAAAGGGAACCCTCTTACACTGTTGGTGGGAATGTGAACTGGTGCAGCCACTCTGGAAAACTGTGTGGAGGTTCCTCAAAGAGTTAAAAATAGACCTGCTCTATGACCCAGCAATTGCACTGTTGGGGATTTACCCCAAAGATTCAGATGCAATGAAACGCCGGGACACCTGCACCCCGATGTTTCTAGCAACAGTGTCCACAATAGCCAAACTGTGGAAGGAGCCTGGGTGTCCATTGAAAGATGAATGGATAAAGAAGATGTGGTTTATGTAGACAATGGAATATTACTCAGCCATTAGAAACGACAAATACCCACCATTTGCTTCAACGTGGATAGAACTGGAGGGTATTATGCTGAGTGAAGTAAGTCAATCGGAGAAGGACAAACATTATATGTTCTCATTCATTTGGGGAATATAAATAATAGTGAAAGGGAATAGAAAAAAAAGGGAATATAAGGGAAGGGAGAAGAAATGTGTGGGAAATATCAGAAAGGGAGACAGAACATAAAGACTCCTAACTCTGGGAAACGAACTAGGGGTGGTGGAAAGGGTGGAGGGCGGGGGGTGGGGGTGAGTGGATGACGGGCACTGAGGGGGGCACTTGACGTGATGAGCACTGGATGTTATTCTGTATGTTGGTAAATTGAACACCAATAAAAAAGTAATTTATTAAAAAAATAAATTTTTGCTCAGGAAAAAAAAAAAACCCCGAAGAGGTAAAGAATCTTTCCTCTGAAAACTACAGAACAGTCATGAAAAAATTGAGGAAACACAAAGAGATTGAAAAACATTCCATGTTCATGGATTGGAAGAATACTGTGAAAATGTCTATACTACCTAGAGCAATTTACACATTCATTACAATCCCTATCAAAATACCATGGACTTTCTTCACATATTTGGAACAAATAATCCTAATATTTGTATGGAACCAGAAAAGACACAGGAAGAGCCAGGGAGTATTGAAACAGAAAACCAAAGCTGGGGGCATCACAATGCCTGACTTTAGGCTGTGTTACAAAGCTGTCATCATCAAGACAACATGGTACAGGCACAAAAACAGACATATAGATCAATGAAATAACATAAAGAACCCAGAAATGGGCCCTCAACTCTATGGTCAACTAATATTCGACAAAGCAGGAAAGATTATCCACTGGAAAAACAGCAGTCTCTTCAGTAAATGGTGTTGGGAAAATTGGACAGCCACATCCAGAAGAATGAAACTGGACCATTCTCTTGCAGGATACACAGAGATAAATTCGAGATTTAAATGTGAGCCGAGAATCCATCAAAATCCTAGAGAAAATCAGAAGCAGCAACCTTTTTTAACTTGACCACAGCAACTTCTTGCAAGACACATCTCTTAAGGCAAGGGAAACAAAAGCAAAAATGAACTATTGGAACTTCCTCAAGATAAAAATCTTCTGCACAACAAAGGAAACAGTCAACAAAACTAAAAGACAACCTACAGAATGAGAAAAAATATTTGCGAATGATATATCAGATAAAGGGCTAGTATCCAAGATTTAGAAAGAATTTATCAAACTCAACAACCAAGAAAACAATTCAATCATGAAATGGGCAGAAGACATGAACAGATATCTCTCCAAAGACCTACACATGGGGCACCTGGGTTGCTTTGTGGTCATATCATATTTTAACTTCTGAATGTAAACACCAAGACTTGAAAGCAGTCTTAGAGAAATGTCACATTACTAATAAGGGAACACTAATTTGAATGACAAAAGATTTCTCTCTTTTAAAAAAAAAGATTTTATTTATTTATTCATGAGAGAAACGGGGGGGGGGCAGAGACACAGGCAGAGGGAGAAGCAGGCTCCATGCAGGGAGCCCAATGTGGGACTCAATCCCTGGTCTCCAGGATCTCGTCCTGGGCTGAAGGCGGCACTAAACCGCTGAGCCACCAGGGCTGCCCTGACAAAAGATTTCTACTCTGAAACCAAGAAGGCCTAAAGGAAGTGGTACAAGTGCTGAAATTCAAACAAACAAAAAACAACCCATTAGATCAAAATTCCATGAAAAGCAACAATATTTATCAGGAATGAGGGAGAAATAAAGATATTTTCAAACAAAGGAAAACTAAGAGAATTCGTTACTTACAAATCTGTCCTTAAAGACAGACTAAAAGGAAGTTCTCCTTATAAAAGGAAATTCTTATAAAAGAAACCTTGGAATTTCACATCACAATTAATGAAAACAGAATGTTTGGAAAATATGCGACCATCCTACTGATGAGTTTCTTAAATCACAACTGATTTTTTTTGTATATTTTTTTTATTGGAGTTCAATTTGCCAACATATGGTGCTCATCCTGTCAAGTGCCCTCTGATTTTTGAAGTAAAAATTATAAATACCATCCGATCTGATAGGCAATATACATAAAGGAAATACTTAATTATATTTTAAAAATAGGGAAGATACAGAAATCTAAATGGAAAGAAGTTTACTATTACATGTCACTTGAAGTGGTAAAACACTAATGCCAGTATACTGTGATAAGTTTTATATATATATACACGTATATATGTATATAAAATTATATATATTACATATATTATAAAAATGATATATTTACATTATATAATATGTATACAATATGTAATATGTATATAAATGCATTTATATTTATAATATGTAAATAATACATATTATACATATTATACATATGTGTATATATTATATAATATATATTATATATATTATAGTAATGGCAACTGCTAGGAAAACTATATAAGACTATATACTAAAGAAGAAAAGCAAATTGTAAGTAAATCAAAATGGAATCCTAAAAATGTTTGAGTAACTCACAGGAAGGCAAGAAAAGTGTAGTACTAGGGAAAATGAGAACCAGAGGAAATTAACAAAAAACATACAGTTACATGACAGATTTAACTACTAATGTATCATCAATTACCTTAAATTCAAATATTCTAAATGCAGTAATTTAAAGACAGAGATCCATAGAGCAGATTAAAAATAAAAATGATCCAATTATATGCTTTCTATAAGAAATTCATTGCAGGTTTGATAACATTGGCCCCTTAAAATCGAAAGGATGGAAAAATGTATACCATGCAACATTAATTTTTAAAAGCCGTGTTTATGTTGATAATCAGAAAATGTGGACTTCAGAACAAAGAAAATTACTAGACAAAAAGGGATTTCTGATTCATCAGGAAGAGAAAATGTGTAAGCATCAAACAGCAAAGCTGCAAAATACATGAAGCATAAACTGATAGAAACAAAAGGATAAATAGATAAAATAATAAAATAAAATAAAATAATAAAATAAAATAAAATTAACCATTCACTTAAAAAATCAGTGATGCCTGGGTGGTTCAGTGGCTGAGCATCTGTCCTTGGTTCAGGTCATGATCTAAGGATCCTAGGATTGGGTCCCCACAGGAAGCCTACTTCTCCCTCTCCCAGTATTTCTGCCTCTCTCTGTGTATCTCATGAATAAATAAATACAATCTTTTTAAAAAATCAGTCTCTGTTGTGATAGGATTTTCACTGTTTGATCAACTAATACAATAAGAATAATATTTAACTTTGACAAAAACATATCCGGTAACATTCATTTTAAAGAACCTATTGTATATGTGATTAATTTTGATCCTTATAAAGAACCCTTTAGGTACTACTATTATTTCATTTTACAGTTGGAGAAGGTTATGTTTCAGAAAGGACATGTCCAAAATCATAGGGAGTCATTGAAAAAATATATGGAAAATTTCTATAAGATACCAAAAAGAAAAATAAAAGTAATGACCTTTTAATAATTTTCTATAATTGAGTCACCCAGGTACCCCTTGCCCATTTTTTAAAAAATTGGAAAGTTTGCTCTCTTATTTTTGAGTCTTAAGAGTTCTTTGTATATTTTCTATGGTGACAATGATTAAGACCTACTCTTTTGTGGAATATAAGGAACAAAACAGATGAGCATAGGGGAAGGGAAGGAAAATAAGTTGAAAACAGAGAAGGAGGCAAACTATAAGAGACTTTAACTATAGGAAACAAACAGGATTGCTGGAGGGGAGGGGAGGTAATTGAGTGATGGGCATTAAGGTGGGCACTTGAAGTAATGAGCACTGGGTGTCATAAGCAACTGATGAATCACTAAATTCTACCTCTAAAACTAATAATACAGTATATGTTAATTAAATTTAAATTAAAAAAATTAAAGGATCTACTCTTTCAGCAAGTTTTGAGTGTACAATATAGTATTATTGATTATATTTTCTATGTTGTACATTAGATTCCCTAAGTGAAATTTTTTATCCCTTGACCAATATCTCCCATTTTCCCCATACTGTCACTTCTTTTCCATCTCCATTCTACTCTGTTTGTCCTTTTATACTATTTTGGTTTGTTCTTAGATTCCACATTTAAGTGAGATCATATGGTATTTGTCTTCCTCTGCCTGTCTTTATCTACTAAGTAGCATAATGTCCTCTAGATTCTGGAAAATGACAGAATTTGTTTTATGGATCAATAATATTCCACTGTATGTATTTTTTTCTTAATTTATTCATCCATTGATGTACACTTAATTTGTTTCCCTATCAAGGCTATTGTGAATAATGCTGTTTCCAACATGGGAGTGTAGATATTTCTTTGAGATACTGATTCTCTTTTCTTTCTTTCTTTCTTTTTTCTTTTTCTTTCTTTCTTTCTTTCTTTCTTTCCTTCCTTTCTTTCCAGAAGTGGAATTGGTGGATCATGTAGTAGTTACATTTTAATTTTTTTAGGTACCTCCATACTGTTTCCCATAATAGCTGTGCCACTTTACATTCCTCATACATAACAATGCATAAGGGTTTCCTTTTCTTTTTTTTTAATTTTTATTTATTTATGATAGTCACAGAGAGAGAAAGAGAGAGAGGCAGAGACATAGGCAGAGGGAGAAGCAGGCTCCATGCACCGGGAGCCCGATGTGGGATTCGATCCCAGGTCTCCAGGATCGCGCCCTGGGCCAAAGGCAGGCGCCAAACCGCTGCGCCACCCAGGGATCCCGGGTTTCCTTTTCTTCATATCCTTGCCAACACTTGGCATCTCTTGTCTTTTTGATAATAGTTATCCTAACAGGTTTGAGATAATATCTTACTGTGACCTTGATTTCCATTTGCCTAAAGATTGGTGCTGTTGAGCACATTTTCATGTACCTGTTAGCCATTTCAATATCTCCTTTGGAAAATATCTATTCAGGTCCTTTGCCCATTTTAAAAATAAACTTATTTTTATTATATTGAGATGTATGAATCCCTCATATATTTTACAAATTAACTAATCATATATATATTGTTTGCAAATATTTTCTTCCATTCCATAGGTTGCCCTTTCACTCTTTTGATGGTTTTCTTTGCTAGGCAGAAGCTCTCTAGTTTGATATATGGTCCCACTTGTCTATATTTGCTTTGGTTGCCTGTTCCTTTGGTGTTATATCAAAAAATCAGTGCCAAGATCAAGTCCCTTCAGTTTTTTCCCAGGATTTTTATGTTTCCAGTCTTAATTTAAGTTAACTTTTGAACAGTGTAAGATAGGAGTTCAATTTCATTCTTTTGCATGTGGATATCCAATTTTCCAACACTATTCATTGAAGATGCTATCTTTTCCTCATTATGTGTTTTTGGTGCTTTTTTCAAATATTAGTTGATTGAATATTTGTGAGTTTATCTGCAGGCTCTCTATTATCTCTTTGATTCTTTCTTCTGCTTTGTCAAGTCTGCTGTTGAAGCTGTCTGTTGAATTCTTTAGTTCAGTCACTATAGTCTTCAGCTTTAGTATTTCTCTGTTTTTTTTTCCTGGCAGTATCTATTTCTTTGTTGAATTGATTTTGTTCATACACTGTTTTCCTAATTTCATGTAGATGTCTGTATGTTCTTCTTGTTGTTTTTTTAAGATTTTATTTATTTATTTTAGAGAGAGAGAACAAGTGGTGGGGAGGGGCAGAGGGAGAGACAGAGAAGTGAAGCAGACTCTCCACTGAGCTCAATTCCTGGACCAGGTGATCATGACCCAAACTGAAGGCAGATGCCTAACCAATTGAGCCATCCAGGTGCCCCATTCACTGAAATTTTGAGAGGATTATTCTGAATTCTCTGTCAGTTTATACATAGATTTCCACTTATTTAAGGTAAGTTATTGAAGTTTTATTAATTTCCTTTGGTAGTGTGATAACTACTCAACTCTTTGTGATTCTTGATTCCTTGCATTAATAGCTACTCATTCAAGTAAACTATCTTCTCTTCAATACTTAACAGGTTTGCTTCAGCAAGGAAGGACCTTCACAAGTCAGCTCAGGTTGAGGTATTATATAGATCAGCTGGTAGCACCTGTGGGCAGGCAAAGATTGTCTTTGGGGTGTCTAGTTGGGTGAGGCTACTGCCCATGCCCCATGGTCAGATGGTGCCACTAGGTGGGCTCTGCAATCACCTCTTGTCAGGTGAGGTTGCAGCCTATGTTCACAAGCAAGGTGGTGCCACTAGTTGTGCTCTGCAATTGGGCAAGGTTGTTGACCTGGCTTCACAATCTCTTCTGGTGGCATGAGATACTGGGTTGTGCTTCTACGCCAGTAGGTGATGTGGACTGGACTCCATGTTTAGTTGGGGACACAGGCAGGGCTTCACAGTCAGAAGAGGTCATTGGCTGTGCTCTGCTGTTTTTGGACAAGGTCCCTGTTTGGTCAATCTGATCAAAAGGGGCTTCCAGCTGCATTATGAAGTTTGGACTGGAGACTGAAAAATTCATTATGGTTGGATGGGTCACTGTCCAAGCCCTCAGTAGATGGTTCTGTTAGCTATGCTCTGCTTTTGGGCAGGGTCACTGGCTGGGCTGCATGTCTAAGCAAGGCCATAGGCTGGGTTCAGGAATCAGGCAGGGGTATAGGTTGGGCTCAGCAGTATAACGGGCTGAGTTCTGAGCTTATCCAGAGTTACTGTTCAGGCTCTCTGGTTATGTGGGGTGAGAGGCTATGCTTAACAGTTAAGTGGAGCTTAACTCCCTGGCTTGGCTCCCTGCCTAAGTGGGGCTGTAAGTGTTCTTACACTTACATAGCTGCTAGTGTTCTCTGTCCAAGCTTCCTGAGGGCATGACTGGAAGCTCTCACCAGCAGTTGAGAAAGGTTGTGAATTTGCTTCCTAGCCTGGGTGAAGCAGGAGAACAGGCTCCATAATGGGTACAGCCATTGGGGAACCTACATCCAGCATAACTGCCAACTGAGTTCCCTAGTCAGACAAGGCCACCAGCTTAGCTCTGCAAATGGGCAGAGCCACTGGCTGGGATCTCAGCCGTGGCACTCATTTCTGGGCAGAAATGTAGTTTCCCAAGGTCTGAGCACCAAATACTATAAGCCTTACTCTTCTGTCTCTTCTGATCCTCAGTGGTTGAGCCCCACAATTCTCCTAGTGGTCCAAATGAAATAAGACCCAAGTGGGCTTCCTGGGAAGCATCCCATAACACTGGGGAAACTGGCTGTTCACTTTTGGTTCGATTTTTCCCATTGAAGAAACTATAGGCCCAGGGAGCCCTCTCAGTGTGCTCTGTGCCAACCTGGGGTGAGTGGGGGAGATGCTGTCAGAGTATAGCCCCTCTTCTTACATTTCTAATGTGGTCCTTCTTGGTCTCTGTGGTCCAGAGGGTCCTTCAACCTGACTCTCAGTATTTGGGATTTCCTTAATGATGTCTTATCAATGGATGAATGCTAGTTGGTCTTCTTTATAAGTAGAATGAAAGATGGAAACAACTTCCATCATTATCTTGATGATATCATTATCTCATTTTAAAAGATGTGTTTTACTAAATAAAATCTTTAAGGAAAGGCACCAGGTTGCTCAGTTGGTTGAGTGTCTGACTCTTGGCTTCAGCTCAAGTCCTGATCTCATTGGTTGTGGGATCAAGCCCCATGTCAGGCTCTGCATTTGGCTGGAAGTCGGCTTGAGGATTTTCTCCCTCTGCCCCCCACCCCCGCCCGCTCTCTTTCTCTCTCTGAAAAATAAATAGATAAATCTTTAAAAAACTCTTTAAGGGAAATGTATTTAAATATATATTTGTTAGAATGTGCTTACATATGCATAAGGAAAAGGGATTTGAAGGCATTAAAAAACACATGGACAGTCATGCCTTTTTCCTTATAGTTTAATAGTTAGAGTACAGACTAGGAATCTATACTACATGGGTTCAAGTTCTAGCTGTATGAATTGCTACCCATATGACTTTAGGCTGTTACTTAACCTCTCTGTGCCTCAGTTACTTCATTGGTAAAATGGAAAAGAAATCTAATACTATATGCAACACAGAGGTTGTGAGGATGAAATGAGTAGGTACATGGGAAGCACTTATAATAATTCCTGACACAAATTAAGTACTATATAAAATCATTATATTTTGACTCAAACAATTTTTTTTATTTTTAAATATAAATAGAAGAATGATTTTCCTTTTGAAACATCTTTTTTCTATTTTTTAAAAAGAATTACAAGTGACAGTATTGCAGAACAATGGGTGAAATTGTAAGCTGGGAATGGATTATTTAGGGTTAATATAGAAATGATCTCATAGTCTGTGACAGTGTGGTTTATTTTGTGATTAGACTTCTAATAAATGTATAATAAATACTCTTGAATGTGTATGAAGGTATAACTGCAACAATAGTCTTCCCGAAGGCTTTATTTTAACATGACAAAACTGGAAACAAAAATCCACTAATTAAGTCAACTGGTTACAAAAATGATTGCCTAGAGATACCATAATATACTATATTACTACCATAAATAATACTGTGTGGTATTGACATGGATATATGTTAATGTGGCTTTTAGTAAAAAAGTTATTGGATTATATTTATGAATATGTACACATAGGGGTATGCATCTATGTCTATGCATATATAAAAGTATGAAAGGTTATACAGCCAAATTTTACATGTGTTTTTATGCAGTGATAAGATTATGGCTGTATTCCATGTTATTTGCTCTAACAACACATAATGTTTTTTTCTTAGGATTTGTATCCCTAGCAAGCAGAAATACAAAGAAAAATGTTATTACAAGCAAAATCAGAGAAATATGTATTCTATTTTCTCCACTGAAAACATAGCTAAGCTTAATATAAATTCTAATCCCAGTTCAAAGCCCTATGCAAAGAACTAGGTACACATTTAGATTGGAAATAACAATAATAGTGTAAGTTGACAACTTTGTAAGTGGAAATTTGACGATATGGTCTAAAAAATGGTCTACACTTTTTTCTGCTTTTTTTCCTTTCTAGACATGTTTGCTACAGAAACAATTATGGACTGTAAATCTAGGTAAAAGGTAGTCAATATAGTGGCTGAAATTAAAAGAGAATTGGGAACATAGAAAATATCTAACAATGTAGGAAGGAATGAGTTCATCCATATACACAATAGATATCCAAAGACCATTTTAAATGATGTGAAAAATAAATATAAAAATATTTCCAAGGCTAATTTGCTCTTGAATATTTTGTTTCAAACAAAGGGAAAAATTGACAGAGAGAGAGAGATAAATCAAGAAAGAGACTCTTAATTATAGAGAATAAACTTGATGGTTACTAAAGGAGGGGAGATAGAAGGATGAGTGAAAAAAAGAAAAAATGCAAATTATGATTTGATATATATAAATATATTAATTACAATTATAATTATTTACATATTATATAATACAATATTATATATGTGTTTATGTATACATAAAATTTTTGTTTTCTTTATATTATCAGTGCTTTTATTTTCCCTATCAATATAATGTGATGTTTATTTATTTTTATTTTTTGCAATGTGATTTTTTAAAAATATTTTATTTATTTATTCATGAGAGACACAGACGGAGAGAGAGGCAGAAAGACACAGGCTGATGGAGAAGCAGGCTCCATGCAGGGAGCCCGACCGTGGGACTGGATTCCGGGTCTCTAGGATCTGGCCTTGGGCTGAAGGCGGCACTAAACCGCTGAGCCACCTGGGCTGTCCTGCAATGTGATTTTTAAATGAATTTATATTCCTTGGTTAAGAAGCAAAAAAATAGTTTTTAAAAATTGAAAAAGGAAAACAAAAAAATGAGGTATGTATTTTTAATAGCATTATATCCACAAAGTTTATAATACCCAGGGAGGAACTTGTGCAAGAAAATGGGCATTCTTCCAACATATCAGTAGAAGAATAAATTGGTATATGCAGTTCAACTGATGGCCCAGTTAAAAATTTTTTAAAGACCTCTACTTTTCGGTATGCCTGGGTGGCTCAGCGGTTGAGTGTCTGATCCCGGGATCAGGCCCTGACCAAAGGCAGACGCTCAACCACTGAGCCACCCAGGCTTCCCAAGACCTCTACTTTTCAATTCCACTTCTATGTTTTTATAAAAGTACAATAATTCTGTGGTAAAACTACCACAGATTTGGGCTCAACGGGGAAAATTTAGAAAATGTATTAAATCCCAAAGTAAGGAAACATTTTAAAAGAAATTCTGATCCACCCAAAAAATGATAGTGGGTTATGGAAGAATATTGGACAGCCAAAAATATTTTAGTTATATTTGCAATATATTGTAAAAATCGAAAGAATACATTCAGTGTGATCTTATATTTAAATATTATGGATAAATAGGCAAAAATTCTCTCTTAAAAGAAGGTGTTGTATATATTTAATGTGTATTTTTTCAAGCAATACATCTATAAGATGAAATAATAAAACAAAAATGCACAAGCTTAACCAATTTCTCATAACTTAAAAAAATGCTAACTGAAGAAGATAAGCCAGGAAATATACATTTTCTGACACAATTAATGGACATAAACTTTATGAAGAAGCATTTGGCCATGGACTGGCAATGTATATAAGGCAATTAAATCTCTGCATGTGTCACAAATATTCACCTAAAAATGTGTTACTTGTGGAGTTAATCTTACTAGGGAAAAACTAGAACAATTTAAACATATGAAGGGACTGAATTTTAGAAATAGTAGCTCAACCATATGATGGAACATAAAGTAAAAACAAAGTTAAAGGATAATTTTTAATAATTTGGAAAGATGATATGAAAGACCAATTATAGTGAAAGTATTCCATAATGAAACAATACATATTACATTTTTGAAGGTATTATCTATGTACATGTTTCATGTGTTCCAAAGTTTTTTTTCTCAAGGGGTAGAATTAAGAATGATTTTTACTTTCTGCATACTCAATTTTTTAAAGTTTCTATTATGATACCATGTTATTTGTATAAAAATAAATGTGTAAGGTAGATAAAAACAAAAAAAGGAACAGTACCCCTGATAAAATATTGGAAAACTACAGAAATAACTGCATAACTGCAATAGCAAGCCTAAACAACTGTCAAGATTTCCATTCTCTCACATTATTTGTGTACTTAGGGTAAGTTGATACCATTTTTGCGGATAGTCATTTAAAAAAAAACTCCCCAAAAGAGAAGAAAAAGATCTCAAACCTTCTATGTCCTTTGATCCTAAATTTGCTCTCACCAATGTTTGTTCAGAAAATAATATTCAATGTAAGCAAGGTTTGTGTACTATGTATAATTAGCAGCTAGGGTTTGGATTAGAAAAACAGATGTTCACAACCAAATGTGCAACAATGAGAAAGCTGTGAAATATACCCCCATATCTATATCTAAACATGTATAGAGATGAATACCTATATCTATCTATTCCTCTATCAAGCCCCACCACTGGAACACTAAAGAGTCACAAAACTATTATAAAAGAATATTTAATGACATGAAAGGAACTTCAAGAATATCTATACATCTATATCTATCTATAATATATATTCATGTATGAAAAAGCAGATATTGAAACAGTATATACATTAAAATTCACATATATATCACATGAAAAATACTGGGCAAGTGCATATGAAAATGATTCAGGATGGTATGGGCAGTCATTGGAATTGATTTGCAGGGACATTAAATTTCTTCTGTTAACTTGTCTGCTTTGTTATTTTTGTCTGCAATTGAAGCTGAATGATTTTTCTGACAATGGGGAAAAGGGCAGCAAGTGGGCACAAGCAAAGAGCATTTACAACCCCAAACAGGGAAGTGCCATTTGCAGCCCATCGAGCTGGCCAAGACACGCACAATGCACGCACCCACGCGTGCACACACAGACGCGCACACACATCAATTACAGTGACCAGGACACTATGCAGGGGAAATGGACACACTCGTTTTACTAGCTGTGCTGGCTGGCATGAACGCAAATCAGTACAATGCTTATGAAGGGGCCATTTGGCAACACACAGGAAAAGTCTTTAAAATATCCTATTGTGGATCCTGCAAGTCGACAATTAAGAAGACCATCCGGTAGGCTAGCGAAGATTTGGCTTGGCAAGGAAGGATTCATTCATCAGAGTATGCAATGTTGGGTTTAAACACAAGGAAAGAACTGGGCACCAACTGAATGTCCAATAATGCGGGATTGATTACAGAAATGTTAAAGATCCATCTATACAGTCTGCAGGCACTGAAGATGACATTTCTGAAGCCTGTTGAATAGCATGGAAAGAAGTTCAATGGGTTGATTTTTGTTTGGTTTTAGTTTCTGAAGAAGCAGGTTAAGAAACACCACACATAGGAACCATTCTGTAACGGTGTGTTAAAAGGGAAGGTGGGGTGGGAGTGAGGAAGGGAGGGAGAGAGAAGGAGAGAAGAGAGCCTGGAAAAACAGCACACCAAGAAGTGGCTGTCTCTGGGTAGTAGGATCACTGGGAACAATTACTCTCTTGGCTTTCCCTCATCTGATCTCCTTTTCCTTTCTGATGTTTCTACCATGAAATTGTGTCACCTGTGTAGTGAAGGAAGCAAGCATGAAGGTGCTTTTTAAACCAAACCGCAAGGAGAAGAGGCAGCCTGTAATCTATCAAGTGGCACAGATTAGCAAGATTATTCGCAATGCCCTTGGTGGGGGGGGGGATGGGGAAAGCAGAAGAGAGGAAGAGGGGAGGAGGTGGAGGAGGAAGAGGGTAGGAAAGGTGAGAGGGAGAGAGGGAGAAGGAGAGAGGGAGAGAGAGGAAGGGGGGAGAGATCGAGGGAAAGGAAGGAGGGAGGGAGGGTGAGAGGAGAGAGAGAGGAGAGAGAGAGAGAGAGAGAGAGAGAGAGAGAGATAAAGAGAGACCTGCAC
This sequence comes from Nyctereutes procyonoides, assembly GCF_905146905.1. NCBI lineage: Eukaryota > Metazoa > Chordata > Mammalia > Carnivora > Canidae > Nyctereutes > Nyctereutes procyonoides. The sequence continues at coordinate 55,803,361 of NW_026575125.1, read as the reverse complement.
TCCCAGTACAATACAATACACTGCTGGTGGGTTAGGGGGGCAAAGAGGGTGGTTGTAAACCGGGTGGGAGCCAAGGTTTGGCTCTGCTGGCTGGCTCGTCCCTGGCATGTCTTCATCGCAAGGTGGCCTCCTCATCGGTGTCTTCCTCGAAATCTTTGACGTCAGCACTGGTGGACTGCCTGGCCCAGGCTCCCCTTTCGGCCTCTCGTTCTTTATGCGACTTGAATCTCCCAACGAAAATTTTGCGGTAGTTCAGGAACATGCCATTCATCGCATCAATGGCCCGCTCTGCGGACTCCTGCTTCTGGAAGTGCACAAACCCGTAGCCCTTGGGCCCCTTTTCGTCGCAGGCCACTTTGCAGGACAGGATGTTGCCAAACGCCGAGAAGATGTTGTACAGCGCCTTGTTGTCGATGGTCTTGCCCAGGTTCTTGATGAAGACGTTGCCCACCCCACTCTTGCGGAGCGAGGGGTCCCGCTGGGACCACATGATGCGCACGGGCCTGCCCTTGATCACATCAAAGTTCAGGGTTTCCAGGGCCCGCTTGGCATCCACCGGTTGCTGGTAGTTGACGTACGCGTAGCCCAACGAGCGGCGGGTGATCTTGTCCCTGCAAATGCGGATGGACAGGATGGGCCCGGCCGGGCTGAACTTCTCATACAGCATTGCCTCTGTCACTTCAGGATGCAGGTCGCCCACGTACAGCGAGGCCATAGGAAAGTCTGGGTTGCCTTCGGAGCCCCGGCTGGTCTCCGCATCCACATCTGCAGCCGCCGCTGCCGCTGCCGCTGCCGCCGCCGCAGCCGCCGCTGCAGCCGCCGCCGCTGCAGCCACCGCCGCCGCCACCTCCGCATCCGCATCAGCCTCCCCCAAGGAGGGCGCCGCAGCCTCCGCTACTGCCGCGGCTGCTGCTGTGGCGGCGGCGGCGGCGGCTTCAGCCGCGCTGGCCTCCACAACCGCTGCCGCCAGGGCGGCCTCCGTCTCTTCCCCCACTGCCAGGGCCGCCGTCGCCTCCCCCTGGGTGGCCTCCCCCACTGCCTCCTCTACTGAGGCCTCGGCCTCCACCTCTGCCTCCACCTCTGCTTCCGCCTCAGCTACGGAGGCCTCCGCCACAGCCTCTGCCACGGTCGCCGCCGCAGCCTCCGCCGCAGCCGCCGCCGCAGCCGCTGCCGCCACCGCCGCCGCCACTGTCGCCGCTGTCGCCACGGTCGCCGGTGCCACCAGGCCGCTGCCGCGACCTCCCTTCCCGCGAGCTGGGGGACGGAGGGGCGGGAAAGGGCAGGAGGGCGTGTGGGCGCTGGAACCCGGGCCGGGGGCGCGAGCGGGAGGTGGAGCCGGGACCCGGGGCCCGGGGCCAACCGATCCGGCGAGTCCAGGTCACTTGGAATAGCAAGCGAGCGCTGCCAGGAGCGCGCCGGTGCGAGTCGCCACAGCCTGCAGCCTGCTGCCGCCGCCGCCGCTCAGTCGTGGGCTAGCGTGCGGGGCGCGGGCAGGCGGCGTGTGGTGGGGGGCGGGGGGTGTTGGCGTCTGTGGTCCGGGCAGCTGGGCAGGCTTCTGTCTCTTTGGTTCCCCCTGTGGCTGCTGCGGGGCTGTGGGGCCGCAGGCTGTGGGAGGGGGCGGGAACGGGAGCTTTGGGGCTGGGGTGGTGGTGAGTCTTCAGCCTCTCAGGTTGCCTGGATATATATGAAGAGGAAGGCAAGGAAACGGTTCTGCTGTGGACTGCGGGAATACCGGTTAGATATTCTAAGGTTTTGTTTTATCCCCCCTTTCCCCGTAGAACAGTTAAATGATCAAATCAAGTACCTTGCAAGAGCGGGTGGGTGTCATGGAGAATACACTTGCCCGGCCTAAACAAAGCCAAGAAGAATGGTTTTCTCACATTCAGGGGTTCTCCCCACTTCCGCTCATACACACTCTCCAACATCACCGCCACCAAGGAAACAACATCTACTCTGAGCAGGAGCTGGGGCCAGGGGGCCAAGCTCCCCCTGCAGCCTGCTGACCCATTTTCTCAGAGATTCCCGCCCCCCTTTCCAGCTCTTTCCCTCCTCTGCAACACTTGCAGAAGAGGGAATAAAGAAAACACATATTCATTCATACATAATACCATGCCACAAATATTTAGGGAACCTGTGCTGGTCCCTAGGGATACAGGGGTCTGGGAAGCAGGAGACATAAACTGGTTTTGAGCTTGTCCTTGGGAACACACAGTCTGGCTGGAACCGCCGTCCCTGCTCCAGACTAGGGGAGAACTACAGACCTGCAGTTCTTCTGCAGTGCCCCCCCCCCACCAATTCCTCCTGCCCACCCAGCCTCCTACATGCAGCCCTACAGAAGGCAAATCAAGAGCACCCTGTCCTTAGTGCTGTCTTCAATGATACTGTGAGGAAAGCCACACCAAGGGCTGCGGACAGGGCCTGGTCCAGACAGAGCCAAGTACTGGTTTGTTCTTGGCTCTGCCCTCAAGGTGCTAAGGTTACTAGCATGAACCAAGAAATACACATCCATGCTCAAAACAAAACCAAAATCTGAAATCTCTAGAATGAGGTCCCTGGTCCCAGCAGTTCATCGGCTAATATTTGTGAAAGCCTTATCAACTACTTGGCACTGGGAGCTAAGGGACAGGCCATGTGATAAGTGAGCAGTGGGTGTTGATGTGTTGGAGGTGTGGGGCCTGGTGATACTAGGTGAGCAGTATGTGTTGTGGAAGCAGAGAGGCCACACAGGGCCAAATGCTGAGGGGATAGACAAGTGAACAACCATTAGAGTCGAGTGTAACAGAAGCTAGGGCCCCACTAGCTCCAGAAAGAAGGACTCAGCCGCTAGCTCTCTGTGGTAGGAGTCAAGTGAGGCTGCACAGAAGACGAAACCCCAAAGATGAGCTCTGATGAGTAGCAGTCCACCGTGTCGAGGCAGAAAGGAAGGCATTCCAAACAGAGGGATCAGTCTACGTGCACCCAAGACCATGTGGCCTGCTAGCACACACAAAGCCACTTCCAGTCATTCCCAATAATCTGGCATGGACAGAGATCATTGTCTCCAAGAGCACATCAGGAGATGGAGCTGGAAGGTGTGGAGCCCTGCAAAGCAAGCTAAGGTGCTTGGACTTTGTACCCAAGCTCACGGGCACCACTCAGCACGTTCAGGGAGGGAATCGGTGTGATCTGATCCTTAGAATGAGTACAAATTAAACATCGATACAGAAGGTAGTTAAGAGAGCAGACCTTAAAAAGTTCTCATTACAAGAGAAAAATGTTTAACTATGTGAGGTGATAGGTGTTAACGAAACTTACTGTGGTAATCCTATATCTCTATCTATCTCTATCTAGCTTTAGCTATATCTGTCTATCTATCATCAAATCATTGTGTTGTACACCTTTCCCTTATACAATGTTACATGTCAATTATATCTCAATAAAACTGGGCAACCCCTTCCCCCATCAGTACATATAGATACATAAATATGCCTGTGCCCTCCCCTACATACAACTGAGACAGAGATGATGGAACAAAAAGATAGACGTGACCAGTTCCAAAAGAGTCAAAACAACCCTTCCCTCTGTCCTTCCTTTCCTCCCTTAAATAGGAGTTTCTCGCTTACTGTGAGCCAGGCATTGAATTGCATGGGCTTTGGGGTCAGGTATAAAAAAAATGATAAAACCCTCAGGACCTCTCACTCCACTCAAGCTCAGGCTGCCCATACAAATAACAGAAATGCCAGCAGAGGGCCATAGGTACTATGTGATTGGACTATGGTGACCATGGGATTTCATCTGCCCAGCACATATTCTCTCCTCCCCCTCATTCCTGCCCATCCACCACCTTCTTTGAGTAAATAAAACTGTTTTCTGTGGTGACTGTACCTAGGCAGTTGCACGTGACAGGACAACCTCCAAGCCTGAGGAACTGACCCAATCACTGTGGGGTGTGAGGCAGTGAGAACCTTTCCATCGCTGGCTGGAAAGCATCCCAAGGTGGCTGAGACACAGACACACAGACATGTACCTGGCCAGCTTGCAAAATCCAGCCCACTGCCCCTAGACAGAGCTAGTGCCAACAAAGGAAAAGGACAGAGACGAGACATAGGAAAAGCCTGCTGTACACCCAGTGCTTGACCAAGGTGATCACTGTCACTGCTGTGAAGAGCCATTTCTTGGGAGTCTAGATTGCTTGTAGGCAGGAGGCAGACGAGCTGTGCCTTACTCCCTCCAAGAGGGACCCGAGGAGGCAGAGGCCAGGGGGAAGCCATGATTCCTGGGGGGTGGGGTGGTGGTAGGGGATGTGCAGGTGACGAGAAGAACTTCTTGGCCCATGGGTAGGAGACAGAAATGCCAAGCAGGACCAATGCAAGGGCCAGGACTCAACAACATCTCTTTCTCTGGCTTTGACTTCCAGCCCACAGAGCCGACAGAAATCAGTGAAGCGGCAGGAGAAGGAGGTTCAAGGAAGTCATGCTATGGCCAGCAAATTCCCAAACTTGTCAATCCTGAAGACTGATCCCTAGGCCTCTGAACCTCCCGCAAGTAGGAGCAGGGCTACTAAAGTGACAAGGAGAGCAAATGGGGAATGCTCTCCAAGTCCTTTCTCACAGAGGCCTCTGTGGGGGGGTCCCTCCTTGTTTTAGTCCATTCCTGGCCAGTCCCTACCATCTACAATCAAAACTGTTCTGACTACTAGGCACTGTGACAGAGGCAAAAAATGATGAGCCCTGTGGAGCATCAGTGGAGGGAGAGAGAGGTCTTTTTCTTGGGGGAGGAAGTGTTATTCACTTCATTCATCCAGTGATTTGACAAGTACTTATTGGAGGGCCTATGCTGTACCAGGCATTCTTCTAGGCAGGAGGTCCCTGTACTCAGGAAGCTCAATTTCTAGTAGGGAAGACAGACAATAAACTCATCAGAAAATTTAAAAGCATTTAAAGGTTGCTACAAATGCCCTCATGGAAATAAACAAGATGGTTTGGTGCCCGTTACCTAGAACCACCCCTCCCTCCCCAAAGAAAAAAGTGGCAAAGGTCAGGAATGGCTTCTCTGAATACAATGATCAGTGGTCAGTCCTGCCAGGAACCAGGGGGAAAACCTGCCCAAACAGGGGTGCCGGAGGGGCAGAAAGGATGCCAGTGTGGCTGGAGCCCAGTGAGAGTGGGGGATGGAGGGATCATCCACCAAAAGGTGCAGTGGTGGGAAGGAGCCATAATGAAGAGTTTCGTTTTTACTCAAAAGTGCTCTGGGGAACCAAAGAGAGGACGGAATCAAGGGAGTGCCGTGACCTAATCATATTCAATAATTTCTCGCTGGCTGCTCTCTGTGGAGAATATTGCAAGTGGGCAGGGCACAAAGGAAGGTAGGAAGACCTATTCGGACCCTCTTGCAGTAGTCCAGTCGAATGATGGCAGTGGCTTGGCCAAGACTGGCAGCATGAATTTGGAGAAGAGTGCATGGGTTCGTGTGACATTTTGGAAGGGGAACAGTCATTGCTTGCTGATGCATTGAAGGCAGTCGGTAAACAAACTTAAGAAATGAGTGATTACTAAAAGAGTATTCCCTTTCAAGTTTGATCATAGAGGTGTTGTGTATGGTGATAGGCAATATGGAAAGCAGGTGTGGTAGGTTTGGAGAAGGGAGAGAAAAACAGTCAGGGGTGTGTGTCAAGAGCTCTTATCCGCACATGTTAAGTGTCTGGAGTCTATTGGTCACCCATAAGGCTGGAGAGGCAGAATTATTGAGACAACAGGACACAGATGGTATTTAAAGTCAGAAGACTGGGCAGGAGCACCTAGGGAGAGTATAGTCAGGGGAAGAAGTTGCAGGGCTATTCCCTGGGACACGCCCACATTTAGAAGTTCAGTGGAATATGACAAGCCAGCAGAAGAGATTGAGAAGGACTGGGTGTTAAAAGGGCTGGCCCCAAACCTGACTTGCAGGGTCCAGCCTCAATGTCCTCACTCAGGCCCTGCTTTCAGCGCTTCTGGCTGCACGTGCATGGGAGTTGGTTTAAAACAGGGAGGCAAGAGACTTTGTGTGCTAGGGTTTAGCTTCTCTTCCTGTTCATTTCTCAGTGGAGCTTTCAAAAGAGATAGGTTTAAATCCAGAGACATTTCAAGAGTGTTTGGAGCCAGCACTGCTCTTCCATTTCATATGGCCCACTTCCTTCTTCCTATCAGGAGGGAGAAATATGGAAAGAGTGGGAATGCAGTTCAGAAAGCAGGGGAAAAGAGTAGAAAAGAATGGAAGAAGGTAGCGAATGGGGGCACTAATGGGGAGAGGGACAGATCAACTCCACATACAAAAATGAATCAAAACACCGAAAACAGTGATCTACATAAAGAAGTCTCTTCCTGTGAATTTCTCATTGGCATAGCTGTAAGAAGGATGCCTGGGGAAAAGAGAATGAAAGCATAACTGTATTTTGGGGTAAGGAAATCATTTCTGTCAGTTCACACTGTCCCCCCAAACTCCCCCAAATGAAAATAATCATGAGATACAAGCCAACAACAACAACAAAAAGCAGCCTTGGGCTTTTAGTTAGGAAGAACTGGAAATGTTTGGATGTGTCCCCGTTATTTAACAAATAATAACAATGATTATTATACTATCTTGAACAAGTACAACACATTGAGCCAACAGTCCTTTGGATCCTCATAAAGTGAAATGTTAAGGAAGACAGATTCTCAGTACGTGCTCTGAGTTTGAATTTCAGAAACTCTAATTAAGCTTCTTAGGAATTTCTTTTATAACAAGTACTTTTGCCCCAACCCTGATTAGGAACCAAGAACAAAGGGCTATCTCGACTGATGATTTTCATATACCGTTTCAGATATGTTTGTCCCTGGGGACCAATTCTCCTTTCAATATATGCTTACAATTTTAACCAATGCCTTTCATTGTCATAATCTTAGGCAGTTTACAGACACGATCTTATAAAAAAATATATACCTATAGATAGGCCACAGGCCATGACTTACTAGCTGTGCTTACCTCATTCAAGTTGCTTTACCTGTTTTGTTTTTTTCTTTATCTTTGGAGTCTTCATCTGTACAAGCAGATAGTTGTAAGGATGAAAAGTGATAATATATGGGAAATGTTTTTCCCAGTGCCTGGCATGCATTCAATGCCCAACACGAGAGACTCCTTATAATGCCATTTCCCTCTGTCTTGAGGATATCCTTATTCAGCTGGGTTTTGAAGGCCCAGTGTCTTTCCTTTCTGGTGTCCAAGGAAGCCTGGCTTTTTCTCTCTAACCAGGAGCAAAGTGTCCATTCAGAGGGAGTCTGATCCTCTGAGTCACATCCCAGGTTATGGCTGGATTTTACTCTAGGCAACTAACTGCCTGATTGTCCAGCCTAAACTCACTTTTCTTACACCCTCATCCAGGTTTCCCTTAGTTCTCCTGACCTTAGAACCTTTTTATGATCCACCTATTTATTTGTCCTGAGGTCCAAGGACTTTACAAGTCAATACATGAAAACATGCTCTTTTCCGTACTCAAGAAAACCGCCCAGAAGATTTGATAATATTCATGGGTTACGGATGTGTGAATGGCTGATTCTCAGTACTCTTGAGTTGTTGAGCAATTTAAGTTCCCACTCTATATAATAAATGTAAAATGAAATCCCCTTCCATACGGTAAAGTCTTGCTAAAGTCATGATGGCTACCCGTAGGACCTCCTCCCAAACATACACACTATCTTTTTAAAACTATTCTTTAAAACGGAAAAAGAAAATGAAAATGAAAAGCATTGTTCTCACTGAAAGGAAGTCATGCACAGGGTAAGCAAAATCGTGATGACGAGAATGTACAAAGGAACTTATGATAAAAAGCAAAGGTTCAAGACCCCACCACTTCTCTACCCCTTGTTGTGATTCCCAGGGTAGAGCATTTTATTTTATTTATTTATTTTTTTTAGTTCCATTTGTTTTTTTGATTTTTTTCTTATAAATTTATTTTTTTATTGGTGTTCAATTTTCCAACATATAGAATAACAGCCAGTGCTCATCCCGTCGAGTGCCCACCTCAGTGCCCGTCACCCAGTCACCCCCCCCCGCCCACCTCCCCTTCAACCACCCCTAGTTCGTTTCCCAGAGTTAGGAGTCTTTCATGTTCTGTCTCCCTTTCTGATATTTCCCACTCATTTTTCTCCTTTCCCCTTTATTCCCTTTCACTATTTTTTATATTCCCCAAATGAATGAGACCATATAATGTTTGTCCTTCTCCGATTGACTTATTTCATAGATCATTTTAATAATTCCTGTTTGCATTGTTCTGACAGTTAACCTCTTACAACTAAAGTGCTTAATCTGCTATTTCAATAAATCATCAACTTCAGACATCATCAATTGACCACATTCTGCTTACAGAGGAGTATATTTAACTCACTCAGGTGTCTTCAATCTGCCCTCAATTTCTTTCTCTTGGTGTTTATACTTTCTTTTGATGTTTACTTCCTCTATTTGGTGACTCTAGTAACATTTTATTTTATTTTTAAAACATTTTGTTAGTTACCATACAGTGCAACATTGGTTTCTGGAGCATAATTCAGTGGTTAATCACTTACATACAACACCCAGTATTCAGCACAACAAGTGCCCTCTTTAATACCCACCACCCACCTAGCCCATCCCCCACCCGCCTCCCTGCATCAACCCTCAGTTTGTTCCCCAGCATTGAGAGTCACTTATGGGTTGTTTCCTTCTCTCCATTTTTTCTCCCCCCCCCATATGTTCATCTGTTTTCTTTCTTAAATTCCACATATGAGTGAGATAATGTGGTATTTGTCTTTCTCTGACTGCCTTATTTCACACTCTAGCTCTATCCACATCATTGCAAATGGCAAGATTTCATTCTTTTGGGTGGCTGAATAATATTCCATTAAACACACACACACCACATCACATCTTTTTTAATGCATCAGTTGATGGACATTTGCCCTCTCTCCATAATTTGGCTATCGTTGATAATGCTGCTATAAACACTGGGGTGCATATACCCCTTGAATCTGTATTTCTGTATCCTTTGGGTAAATTCCTAATAGTGAAGTTGCTGGATCATAGGGTAGTTCTATTTTTAACTTTTTAAGGAAGCTCCAAACTGTTCACCAGAGTGGCTGCACCAGTTTGCATTCCCACCAACAGCATAAAAGGGTTCCCCTTTCTCTGCATCCTTGTTACTACCTGTTGCTTTTTTGTGTTGTTAATTTTAACCATTCTGGCAGGTGTGAGGTGGTATGTCATCATGGTTTTGATCTGTATTTCCCTGATGATGAGTGATGTTGAGCCTCTTTTCATGTGTCTGTTAGTCATCTGGATGTCTTCTTTGGAAAAGTGTTTATTCATGTCTTCTGCCCATTTCGTACTGGGTTATTTGGGTTTTGGGGGGTTGAGTTCGGTAAGTTCTTTATAGATTTTGGATATGAACCCTTTAACTGATATGTCATTTGCAAATATCTTCTCCCATTCCATAGGCTGCCTTTTAGTTTTGTTGTTTCCTTCACTGTGCAGAAGCTTCTTATCTTTTTTTTTTAGGTTTTTAAAAAATGTATTCATGAGAGACACACAGAGGGAGGCAGAGACATAGGCAGAGGGAGAAGCAGGCTCCCTACAGGGAGCCCAATACAGGACTGGATCCCAGGACCCCAGGATCACGCCCTGAGCCCAAGGCAGACTCTCTGCCACTGAGCCACCCAGGTGCCCTAGACCGGTTTCTTATCTTGATGAGCTTCGTTTTTGCTTTTGTTTCCCTTGATTCTGGCAATGTGTCTAATAAGAAGTTACTACAGCCGGGTCAAAGAGATTTCTGTCTGTGTTCTCTAAGATTTTGATGGTTTCATGTTTCACATTTAAGTCTTTCAACCATTTTGAGTTTATTTTTTTGCATGGTGTAACCCTTGTGGAGTTTTGTGGGGGGGCGGTTTGCATATACTTTGGTCAGTTGACCTTGATTTTCTATAAGATGAGCTTATTGCCATGCCTATCTTTCCCTTCCCTCAATTTCTTTTCCTCCTTTCTATCTCCTCTTCCAATCAGCCTCATAACCATTTGCATCCACTTCTGAAAACCTAATCAAATCTTTTCTGCTTTGAAAAGTAATACAGCCCTTTACCTTCTACCTTTCAATGAATCTCTAATAATATTGACCATAGAACCACATTTCTTCACTGAATGCAGCCTGGGCCACTAGAAGGAGGTTAATCTTAGTATCAAGTTCAAATCCTCCCTTTTACCTTATTCCATTAACTACTGAAAGGTCTGCTGCATTTGAGTTTCATTTACATTTAACTTATGCATCAAATTCCCTCTCTCTCCCACTTTCTATTTCTCCCTCCCTCTGTGTCTCTCTCACTCACTCACACACACACACACACACACACACACATTAAATGGCTGCCAGGCAATTGATCATTAAACAATTTAATGTTATTACAACTTATAAAATGGGTGTTATCATAATCTTCATTTTATAGTCAGAAAACATTGGTAGCAAGTATTTTTTTTTAATTTTTATTTTATTTATGATAGTCACACACAGAGAGAGAGAGAGGCAGAGACACAGGCAGAGGGAGAAGCAGGCTCCATGCACCGGGAGCCCGATGTGGGATTCGATCCCAGGTCTCCAGGATCGCGCCCTGGGCCAAAGGCAGGCGCCAAACCGCTGCGCCACCCAGGGATCCCGGTAGCAAGTATTTAAATAACCTGCCAAGGTCTCAAGCTGTAACAGGTAGAGCCTGGAATTTGATTCAAAGAAAGGCAGCCTCATTCTAGAGTTGGTGCTGGCCACCACTATGTTAAACTGCACTAAACATCTCCCTTTTGCTTAATCAGGATCCACAAATACACCCCATGCTGTTAAAACAGGTGGAATAGTGCACAGATAAACGAAGAGTGGTTGACAATCCATCCCCTTCCTATCATGACCCCCACCAGCCCCAGATTCTGGGGGTTACAGAAAACAATAATGATGTTTTTGTTTTTTCTTTTCTTTTTTTTAATAAATTAATTTTTATTGGTGTTCAGTTTACCAACATACAGAATAACACCCAGTGCTCATCCCGTCAAGTGTCCCCCTCAGTGCCCGTCACCCATTCACCCCCACCCCCCGCCCTCCTCCCCCTCCACCACCCCTATGTTTTTTCTTTTTACACTTACTCAAGCTCATACAACTCTAAAAACAGGTTGACATTTTCCTGAATAGGTTTCCTTCTTTCTTTCTTTCTTTCTTTCTTTCTTTCTTTCTTTCTTTCTTTCTTTTCTTTCTTTTCTTTTCTTTCTTCTCCTTCCTTCCTTCCTTCCTTCCTTCCTTCCTTCCTTCCTTCCTTCCTTCCTTCCTCCCTCTTTCTTCTTGTCAAAAGTGGCATCATGCACTTTGCACTTTTATGTGACTTTCTACATTCACAGAACAGGTTAACACACACGGATCAAGTTAATTCCATTTTATTAAAGTCTGCTTGATGACAAACAAATGTATGCAACAATGCCCTGGTTGTCCCATGTTTTATTTTTGCAGACAACAAGACAGAAGTCATTCTTACCTTTGCTCCCTTTTCCATGGCCTGTCTTTATTTTTCTCAGCTTGCTTTGAAGACTTTCTCTTTATTTTTGTTTTCAAAGCAATTGGTTTATGGAGTTTTTGGTTTTGCCTCATATTTGGAACACTTTCTTACCATTATATTTTCAAATACTTTCCTGTCTGTCCCTCCCTCTTTTCTCTTCAGGGGCACCAATTACATGGAGGTTTGGCGATTTGATAATGTCCCACAGGTCAATAAGGCTCTTCCCATTTATGTTTGTTTTATCTTTTATTTTTTATTTTATTTTGTTTTTTAGGTTTTAATTTAAATTCCAGATAGTTAACATACAGTGTTATATTAGTTTCAGGTACACAATATAGTAATTCAAAGCTTCCATACATTACCGTGTGCTCATCACAATAGGTGCACTCCTTCATCCCTATCACCTGTTTAACCCATTCCCCCCACCCACCCACCTCCCCTCTAGTAACCATCAGATTCTTCTCTATAATTAATGGTCTTTCTCTCTTTTCACATTGTTTACATGTTTTGTTTCTTAAATTCCACATATGAGTGAAATCATATGGTCTTTGTCTTTTACCAACTGGCTTATTTTGCTTAGCATTATAGTCTTTTGCTCCATCCATGTCATTGCAAATGTCAAAATTTCATTCTTATTTATGGCTGAGCAATACTCTATCTATCTATCTATCTATCTATCTATCATCTATCTATCTATCTATCTATCTATCTATCTATACCACCTCTTCCTCTTCCTCATCCACTCATCAGTTGATAGACACTTGGGCTGCTTCCATATTGCAGATAATGCATATTGCAGATAATTGCAGATTCCACATTGCAGATAATGCTGCTATAAACATAAAGGTGCATGTATCCTTTTGAATTAGTATTCCTGTATTCTTTGGATAAATACCCAGTAGTGTGATTGCTGGATCATAGGGTAGTTCTATTCTTAACTTTTTGAGGAACCTCCATTCTGTTTTCCACACTGGCTGCACCAGTTTGCATTCCCACCGACAGTACACGAGGCTTCCTCTTTCTCCACATCCTCGCCAGCACCTATTGTTTCTTGTGTTGTTAACTTAAATGTGTGAGGTGATATCTAATTGTGTGTGTGTGTGTTTTAATTTGAGAGAGAGAGAGAGAGAGAGAGAGAGAGAGAGAGAGAATGAGTGGGAGGGTGGAGGGGGGCAGAGGGAGTGAGAGAAGCAGGCTCTCGACTGAACAGGGAGCCCGGCACAGGGCTCGATCTCAGGACCCCGGGATCACAACCTGAGCTTAAGGCAGATGCTTAACAGACTGACCCACCCAGGTGCCCTCCTCATTGTGGTTTTGATTTGCATTTCCCTGATGATGAGTGATGTTGAGCATCTTTTCATGTGTCTATTGGCCATTTGGATGTCTTCTTTGGAGAAACATCTGCTCATATCTTTTGTCATTTTTTAATATTGGGTTATTTGTTTTTGGGGAGTTGAATTTTTAAAAGTTCTTTATGAGGGGATCCCTGGGTGGCTCAGCGGTTTGGTGCCTGCCTATGGCCCAGGGCCTGATCCTGGAGTCCCGGGATCGAGTCCCGCGTCGGGCTCCCTGCATGGAGCCTGCTTCTCCCTCTGCCTGTGTCTCTGCCTCTCTCTCTCTCTCTCTCTCTCTCTCTCTCTCTCTCTGTCTGTGTGTCTATGAATAAATAAATAAAATCTTTAAAAAATAAAATATAATAAAAGTTCTTTATGTATTTTGGATTCTAGCCTTTTATGGGGTATGTCATTTGCAAATATCTTCTCCCATTCCGTGGGATGTCTTTTAGTTTTGATGATTGTTCCCTTCACTGTGGAGAAGCTTTTGTTCTGATGTAGTGCCAGTGGTTTATTTTTGTTTCTGTTTCCTCTGCCTCAGGAGACATATTGAGAAAGAAGTTGCTACAGCCGATGTCAAAGAAGTTATTGCCTGTATACTCTCCTAGGATTTCTATGTTTTCAGGTCTCACAGTCAGGTCTTTAATCCATCTTGAATTTATGTTTGTGTATGGTGTAAGAAAGTGATCCAGTCTCGTTCTTTTACATGTTACTGTCCAGTTATCCCAACACCATTTGTTGGAGAGACATTCATTTTCCCAGTGGGCATTCATTTCTGCTTTGTCCAAGATTAATTGGCCATATGGTTGTGGACTCATTTCTGCATTTTCTATGCTGTTCCATTGATCTTTGTGTCTATTTTTGTGCCAGTACCATACTGATTTGACCACTACAGCTTTGTAATATAACTCAAAATCCACAATTGTGATGTCCCCAGCTTTGCTTTTGTTTTTTAAGGTTGCTTTGGCTATTTGGGATCTTTTGTGGTTCCATGCATATTTTAGGATTGTTTTGTTCTAGTTCCATGAAAAATGCTATTGGTACTTTCATGGGGATTTCATTAAAGGTGTAGATTGCTTTGGGTAATATAGACATTTTAACAGTATCTGTTCTTCCCATCCATGAGCATGGAATGCCTTTCCATTTCTTTGTGGCATCTTCAGTTTCTTTCATCAGTGTTTTCTAGTTTTCAGAATACAGGTCTTTCACCTCTTTAGTTAGATTTATTCCTGGGTATCTTATTATTTTGGGTGCAATTGTAAATGAGATTGTTTTCTTAATGTCCCTTTCTGCTGCTTCATCATTGTCGTATCAAAATACAACCAATTTCTGTGCATTTATTTTATGTCCTGCAGCTTTACTGAATTTGTTTGTCAGTTCTAGCTATGTTTTTGGTGCAGTCTCTCAGGTTTTCTATACAAGGTATCATGTCATCTGCAAATAGTGAAAGTTTTACCTCTTCCTTACCAATTTGGATGCCTTTTGTTTCTTTTCATTGTCCAATTGCTGTGGCTAGCATTTCTAGTACTCTGTTGAATAAAAGTGGTGGGAGTGGACATCCTTGTGCTGTTCTGAGCCTTTGGGGAAAAGCTTTTTCCCCCATTAACGATGGGGGAATGTTTCCCCCATTAACGATGTTGTTAGCTGTGGGGTTTTCATAGATGACCCTTATCGCGGTTGAGGTATGTTCCCTCTAAACCTATTTTTTATAGAGGGTTTTTATCATGAATGGGTGTTGGATGTTGTCAATGGATTTTTCTGCATCTTTTGAGAGGATCATGTGGTTCTTATCCTTTCTCTTATCTTTTTTTTAAAGATTTATTTATTTCTTCATGACACACACACACACACACAGAGAGAGAGAGAGAGAGAGAGAGAGAGAGAGAGAGAGGCAGAGGGAGAAGCAGGCTCCTCGCAGGGAGCCCAATGTGGGACTTGATCCCAGATCCCGGGATCATGCACTGAGCCGAAGGCAGATGCTGGACTGTTGAGCCACCCAGGTGTCCCATATCCTTTCTCTTATTGATGTGATGTATCATATTGATTGATTTGTTTTTTTTTGTTTTTTTTATATTGATTGATTTGTGAATGTTGAACCACCCTTGCAGTCCAGGAATAAATCCCACTTGATTGTGGTGAATGATTTTGTAAATGTATTGTGGAATTTGGTTTGCCAGTATTTCACTGAGAATTCTTGCATCCATGTTCATCAGGATTATTGGCCTGTAGTTCTCTGTTTATCTGGTTTTGGAATCAGGGTAATGGCCTCATAGCATGAGTTTGGAAATTTTCCTTCCACTTGTATATTTAGGAATAGTTTAGGAAGGATAGGTATTAACTTTTCTTTAAATGTCTGATAGAATCCACCTGTGAAGCCATCTGGTCCTGGACTTTTGTTATTGGGAGTTTGTCAATTACTGATTCAATTTCTTTGCTGGTTACAGGGCTGTTCAAATTTTCTGTCTCCTTTGAGGTTTCAGTTTTGGTAGTTTCTATGTTTCTAGGAATTTATCCGTTTTTTTTCTAGGTGTCCAATTTGTTGGCTTATAGTTTTCCATAATATTCTCTTATGATTTTATTTCTGAGGTGTGGGTCGCTGTTTCTCCTCTCTTGTGATTTTATTTGTTTGAGTCCTTTCTCTTTTTTCTTGATATGACTGGCTTATCAATTTTAATGATTGTTTTTTTCAAAGAATCAGCTCCTCGTTTCACAGATCTGGTTTTTTGTTTTTGTTTTTGTTTTTAGTTTCTATATTATTTGTTTCTGCTCTGATCTTTATTATTTCCTTCCTTCGGCTGGTTTAGGCTTTGTTTGCTCTTCATTTTCTAGCTCCTTTTAGGTGTAAGGTTAGGTTGTTTATTTGAGATTTTTCTTGCTTTTTGAGGTAAGCCTGTATTGCTAGAAGTTTCCCATTTGATGGGCACTGAGGGGGGACTTGACGGGATGAACACTGGGTGTTATGCTATATGTTGGCAAATCGAACTCCAATAATAAAATATACAAAAAAAAAGACGAAAAAATAAGTTTCCCATTTGAACTGGTTTTGCTGCATCCCAAAGGCTTTGTACCATTGTGTTTTCATTTTCACTTGTTTTCTTGTGTTTTTTATTTCTTCTTTGATTTCCTGGTTGACCTATTCACTGTTTAGTAGCATGTTATTTAACTTACATGTATTTGTGGCCTTTGAAATTTTTTCTTCCAGTTGACTTCTAGTTTCAAAAGTCTGTGGTCAGAAAAGGTGGGTGTTATGACTTTGATCATTTTGAGTTTGTTGAGGCTTCTTTTATGGCTTGATATGTGATCTATTCTGGAGGATGTTCCATGTGCACTTGAAAAGAATGTGTCGGGGGGAGGGGCAAGATGGCGGAAGAGCAGGGTCCCCAAATCGCTTGTCCCCACCAAATTACCTAGATAACCTTCAAACCATCCTGAAAATCTACGAATTCGGCCTGAGATGTAAAGAGAGACCAGCTGGAACGCTACAGTGAGAAGAGTCCGCGCTTCTATCAAGGTAGGAAGACGGGGAAAAAGAAATAAAGAAACAAAAGGCCTCCGAGGGGGAGGGGCCCCGGAGGAGCCGGGCTGAGGCCGGGGCGAGTGTCCCCAGGACAGGAGAGCCCCGTCCCGGAGAAGCAGGAGCTGCACCAACCTTCCCGGACGGGCGGAAAGGGGCTCGCAGGGAGTTGGAGCAGGACCCAGGAGGGCGGGGATGCCCTCGGGCTCCCGGGGACACTAACAGACACCTGCGCCCCGGGAGAGTGTGCCGAGCTCCCTAAGGGCTGCAGCGCGCACCGCGGGGTCGGAGCAGCTCGGAGGGGCTCGGGAGTGGCTCCACGGAGGGGGCTGCAGGGCGGGAGCGCGAATCCAACAGCGCAGGCCCCGGAGCACAGGGCGCCGGGACACAGCCCAGGATCCGGCCTCCCCCGGGACAGGCAGAGGCCGGGAGGGCCCAGGACAGCGAGGACGCTCCTGCCCCGAGCTGAGCAGATGAGCGGCCCCGCCCCGGAGCCTCCAGGCCCTGCGGACGGAGAGCCGAGAGCCCCGAGCCCCGTAGTTCCTGCGGAGGCTGAATCCAGGCTTCCAGAGTTGCCATAGCAACTGCGGCTGTTCCTCCTGGGGCCCCACGGGGTAAACAACCCCCGCTGAGCCCGGCAGCAGGCAGGGGCAGAGCAGCTCCCCCAAGTGCTAACACCTGAAAATCAGCAGAGCAGGCCCCTCCCCCAGAAGACCAGCTGGACGGACCAGTGATACTCCCCCGTGTTCCAATACAACTTGTTTTTGGCCACTCTGCACTGAGCAAAATGACTAGAAGGAAAACCTCACCTCAAAAGAAAGAATCAGAAATAGCCCTCTCTCCCACAGAGTTACAAAATCTGGATTACACTTCAATGTCAGAAAGCCAATTCAGAAGCACTATTATACAGCTACTGGTGGCTCTAGAAAAAAGCATTAAGGCCTCACGAGACTTCATGACTGCAGAATTTAGATCCAATCAGGCAGAAATTAAAAATCAATTGAATGAGATGCAATCCAAACTAGAAGTCCTAACGACGAGGGTTAACGAGGTGGAAGAACGAGTGAGTGACATAGAAGACAAGTTAATGGCAAAGAGGGAAACTGAGGAAAAAAGAGACAATCAATTAAGGGACCATGAAGACAGATTAAGGCAAATAAATGACAGTCTAAGGAAGAAAAACCTACGTTTAATTGGGGTTCCCGAGGGCGCCGAAAGGGCCAGAGGGCCAGAATATGTATTTGAACAAATCCTAGCTGAAAACTTTCCCAATCTGGGAAGGGAAACAGGCATTCAGATCCAGGAAATAGAGAGATCCCCCCCTAAAATCAATAAAAACCGTTCAACACCTCGACATCTAATAGTGAAGCTTGCAAATTCCAAAGATAAAGAGAAGATCCTTAAAGCAGCAAGAGACAAGAAGTCCCTGACTTTCATGGGGAGGAATATTAGGGTAACAGCAGACCTCTCCACAGAGACCTGGCAGGCCAGAAAGGGCTGGCAGGATATATTCAGGGTCCTAAATGAGAAGAACATGCAAACAAGAATACTTTATCCAGCAAGGCTCTCCTTCAAAATGGAAGGAGAGATAAAGAGCTTCCAAGACAGGCAGGAACTGAAAGAATATGTGACCTCCAAACCAGCTCTGCAAGAAATTTTAAGGGGGACTCTTAAAATTCCCCTTTAAGAAGAAGTTCAGTGGAACAATCCACAAAAACAAGGACTAAATAGATATCATGATGACACTAAACTCATATCTGTCAATAGTAACTCTGAACGTGAACGGGCTTAATGACCCCATCAAAAGGCTCAGGGTTTCAGACTGGATAAAAAAGCAGGACCCATCTATTTGCTGTCTACAAGAGACTCATTTTAGACAGAAGGACACCTACAACCTGAAAATAAAAGGTTGGAGAACCATTTACCATTCAAATGGTTCTCAAAATATACCCTAAAAACTATAGAACACTTCTGAAAGAAATTGAGGAAGACACAAAGAGATGGAAAAATATTCCATGCTCATGGATTGGCAGAATTAATATTGTGAAAATGTCAATGTTACCCAGGGCAATTTACACATATAATGCAATCCCTATCAAAATACCATGGACTTTCTTCAGAGACTTAGAACAAATTATTTTAAGATTTGTGTGGAATCAGAAAAGACCCCAAACAGCCAGGGGAATTTTAAAAAAGAAAACCATATCTGGGGGCATCACAATGCCAGATTTCACGTTGTACTACAAAGCTGTGTTCATCAAGACAGTGTGGTACTGGCACAAAAACAGACATATAGATCAATGGAACAGAATAGAGAACCCAGAAGTGGACCCTGAACTTTATGGTCAACTAATATACGATAAAGGAGGAAAGACGATCCACTGGAAGAAAGACAGTCTCTTCAATAAATGGTGCTGGGAAAATTGGACATCCACATGCAGAAGAATGAAACTGGACCACTCTCTTGCACCATACACAAAGATAAACTCAAAATAGATGAAAGATCTAAATGTGAGACAAGATTCCATCAAAATCCCAGAGGAGAACTCAGGCAACACCCTTTTTGAACTTGGCCACAGTAACCGGAGAAGGACAAACAGTGTATGTTCTCATTCATTTGGGGAATATGAATAATAGTGAAAGGGAATATAAGGGAAGGGAGAAGAAATGTGCGAGAAATATCAGAAAGGGACACAGAACATAAAGACTTCTAACTCTGGGAAATGAACTAGGGGTGGTGGAGGGGGAGGAGGGCGGGGGGTGGGGGTGAATGGGTGACGGGCACTGAGGGGTACACTTGACGGGATGAGCACTGGGTGTTATTCTGTATGTTGGTAAATTGAACACCAATAAAAATTAATTTATAAATAAAAAAAAAAGAAAAGAATGTGTCTTCTGCTGTTTTAGGATGCAAAGTTCTGAATATATCTGTTAAATCCATCTGATCCAGGGTGTCATTCAAAGCCATTGTTTCCCTATTGATTTTCTGTTTAGATGATATATCCATTCCTGTCAGTGGGGTGATCAAGTCCCCTACTATTATTATATTATTATCAATTAGTTCCTTTATGCTTGTTATTACTGTTTTATGTATTTGGGTGCTCCCATGTTGGGTGCATAAATATTTACAATTGTTATATATTTGTTGTATTGTGTCCTTCATTATTATATAGCGTCTTTTTTTGCCTCTTGTTAACAAGTCTTTGTTTTAATGTCTGTTTTGTCGGATATAAGTATTGCTACTTATGGAGAGTCTTTTCTAACATGGTATCAAATTGTGGTTTTTAGTTGTATTTTCTTAATGGCCTGAGGTGTCGAACACATATTCATGTGCATATTTCCCATCCATGTATCTTCTTTGATGAACCATCTGTTCTAATCTTTTGTCCACCCCTAACTTGGTTGTTTCTATTCTTAATATTGAGTTTTGCAAGTTCTCTCTGTGTATTCTGGATAACAGCCCTTGATCAGATTTATGTTGTGTCTAAGGAAACTTGGCCTAACACAAGGTCAAAAGAGGTTTCTGTATGTTTTCCTCTAGAATTTTCTCAAGTTTACATTTAGGTCTATGATCCATTTTGAGTGAATTCTTGCCCATCTATAGTAAGAGGGATTGATCACTGCCCACATTTGGGGAATAGGAATATCTGATTGTGCTACCACCACTTCTTGAAAGACTATCCTTTCTACACTGAATTGCCTTTGTATCTATGTCAAAAAATTTGTTGTCCTTACATGGATGGGTTTATATCTGCATCATCTCTTCTGTTTTTAAGGTTATATTGGCTGTTGTACATCCTTTGTAATCCCATATGAAACTTAGAATGTTCTTGTTCATTTCTACAAAAAATTCCTTCTGGGATTTTGAATGAGATTTCGTTGATTCTATAGGTCAATTTGGGGAGAACAGGCATGTTAACACTATATTGCATCTCCTGATGCAATGAGCATGAAATATCTTTCCATTTATTTATGTTTCCTTTAATTTCTCCCAAGAGTAGTGTCAGGGTATATACTTTGAAAGTATCATCCCTAAGTATTTCATACTTTAATATTTTCTGATGTAGTTGTACATTAATTTCAATTTCTCACTGCTTGTTACAGTATATCCAAATATAACTATTGTATGTTGATGTTGTATTGTATCATGCTACCAGACTAAGCTGACTTAGTAGTCTAGTTGCTCGTGTGTGTGTGTGTGTGTGTGTGTGTGTATTCCTTAAGATTTTATGCATACCAGGCCACGACATCTTCAAAGAGAGATCATTTTACTTCTTCTTTTCCAACCTGAGTGCCTTTTATTTCTCCTTTATGCCTTTTTGCCCTGGCTAGAACCTCCATAGAAGTGGTAAGTGTGGACATCCATATCTTGTGCCTGATCTCAGGGGGAATAATTCAGTCTTTCACCGTTAAGTATGATTTTAACTGTTGGATATTTATAAGTGTCCAGTATTTGGTTGGTGAGAGTTTTTACCATGAAATGGTATTGTATTTTGTAAATATTCTGTTGAGATGATCATATGGTTTTCTGATTTTAGTTTGTTAGCATGGTGAATTGCATTATCTGATTTTTGAACATCAGGCGAACCTCATATTCCTAGGATAAACCCCATTTGGTAATGATGTATAATTTTTAAATGTATTGTTAGATTTGATTTATTAATGTATTCTTTAGTAATTTTCTGTCTTAGTCATAAGTGATGTTGGTCTATACTTTTCCTTTCTTGTAATGTCTTTTTCTGGTTTTTGGCATGAAAGAATGAGCAAGGACATTGAAATGAAGTTATCTGAAAGAGCTCATGTTAAATTGGTACTATTTGTTCCTTGAGAGTTTGATGCATTTCACCGGTGGAGCTATCTGCTATTTTCTTTGTGGGAATATTTGTAATTGTAAATTCGGTTTCCTTAGTAGATACAAGACTCTTCAGGATATCTATTTCTTTTTTAAAAAGAGATTTTATTTTTATTTATTTGACAGAGAGAGAGAGAACAGAAACGGGGAGTGGCAGGCAGAGGGAGAGGGAGAAGCAGACTCCCCAGTGAGCAGGAAGCCTGATGCAGAACTCAATCCCAGGACCCTGGGATCATGATCTGAGCCGAAGGCAGATGCTTAACCAACTGAGCCACCCAGGCACCCCCAGATTATCTATTTCTTATTGAATGAACTTTGGTAGTTTGTACAATCTGTCCATTTTATCCAAGTTGTCAAATTTTTGGCATAAAGTTTGCCACAATATTTCCTTATTATCATTTTAATATCTGCAGAGTCTGTCTTGATATCATATGGCTTGTTGTGATATTGGTAATTGTGTCTTCTCTCTCTTTTTCCTGAACAGTTAACCTAAAGGCTTATTAGATTGTTTTTTCTCAAAGGAAATAGCTTTTATTTCGTTGATTTTCTCTATTGTTTTGTTTTCCTGTTTTCTGTTTTAGTGATTTCTGCTCTGATATTTATGATTTCCTTTCTTCTTTACTGTGTCTGGGATTCAGCTTTACTTTGCTTTGATTTTTCTCTCATTTCTTTTTTTCCCTCTCATTTCTTAAAGTGGGATCTGACATCATTGATTTGAGGCCTTTCTTCTTTCCTTTACATATAAATTGTGTTTCTTGTAGACAACATATAGTTGGGTGGTCCTGTATTTTTTATCCACTCTGACAATATGCTTTTGAATTGATTTATTTAGACCATTCACATTTAACATGGCTATTGACATAGAGTAACATCTACTATATTTGTAACTGTTTTCTATTCATTACACTTGTTCTTTGTTTTTTTCTCCCCCTCTTTTACTGGCTTCTCTGGGATCAACTGAGCACTTTAAATGATTTCATTTTATCTCCTCCTTTAGCATATCAATCATGCTTTAAATATTTTTAAAACTATTACCCTAGAATGTGTAATACCTGATCAAAGTCTATCCTCAAATAACACTATGCTGCCTCATGTGTAGTGCAGGTACCTTATAACAGAGTTTCTCTGATTTTCCTGGTTTCCCAGAGTTTTTGCTGATTTCTCCCTTTTGTCCCTCATAGCAGTGCTGTCATTCACTTCACTTATCAGTATGCCATAATCATTGAATACGATGTTACTATTACTTTAAACGATCAGTATCTTTTAGATCAGCGAAGGACAAGAATTTCTTTCCAAGATTTTCTTTCACTTTCATTGATTTCTTTGTTCTCCCTTTCCTAATGGAGTTCTGAATTTTGGTCTTTCTTAGTTTCCTCCTCTCTGAGGAACTTCTTTTAACATGTTGTGCACAGTAGGTCTCCTGTCAATGAATCGCCTCAGTTTCAGTTTATCTGGGGAAGTTTTTACTCTGCTTTCATTTTTGAAAACAATTTCACTGGATATAGATTGTTCAATTGGTGGATTTTTTTTCCTCTCTCAACATTTTCACCATTGCACTCCACTCTCTTCTTATTTGCATGGTTTCTGACCAGAAGCCCAATGTGATACTTACCATTGTTCCTCTACACTTATGAACATTCCCCGCCTCCCCTGGCTTCTTTCATGATTTCATCCATTGTCTGGTGTCTCTGCAGCCTGAACATAATATTCTAGATTTTTGTTCTGTTCTGTTTTGGTTTTTGCATTTATACTGCTTGGCGTTCTCTGAGCTTCCTAGATCTATGTTCTGGTGTCCATCATTTGAAATATTCTCATCCATCATTATATCAAATATTTCTTCTGCTCCATTTTCTCTTGGTGTTCCAATTATGCTTGTGTTGCTCGTTTTGAACTTACCCTACAACATTTCGATGGTATATTATTTTTAAATATTTTTCTTTACATTTCAGTCAGTTTGCAAAATTTTTATAGCCATATCTTCAATCTCACTAATTATTTCATCAGTTGGTCCAGTATACATCAAAGACAGTTTTCATACCTTTTAGCATTTTTAATCTTCACCATTTGCTTTTGATTCTTTCTCAGTTTCCATCCTTCTGCTTACAACACCCATTTGTTCTTGCATGTGGTCTATTGTTTTTCCATTAGGGCTACTTTTTTAAAAAGATTTTATTTATTTGAGAGAGTGAGAGAGAGCAAGAAAGCGCACAAGCAGGAGGGAGAGAGAGAGAAGCATGTTCCCATTGAGCAAGGAGCCCAGCGTGGGGCTCGATCCCAGGACACCGGGATCATGACCTGAGCCAAAGTCAGATGCTCAACTGACTGAGCCACTCAGGTGCTGCATCCATTAGAGCTCTTAATATATTCATTGTAGTTGTTTTAAGTTCCCTGTCTGTTTATGTCTTTGTTTTTTTTTTCTGTGTTAATTGTTTTTATTTCCATAAAGTTCACATGATTACAAAAAGTTTTGCAATTATGCCAACTAGAAATGTACAGTACCTGCCTTTCATTTTCTGTGGATTTATTTTTGGTAATAAAGACCAATATTCATTTTGGCAAATAGAACATTTGCTAAATTGAAAACTTCCTTTAAACACACTTGAAACTTTTGTTTATGTCTTTGAATGCATGAGTGGTGGCTGATGCTTGGTTTAGGGAAAAGACTCTGACCCTGTGACTGGTTGGTAGTATTTCTCCAACAAGGCCTTGGCCCCTGTTCTATAGAGCTCAAAAGAAAGACTTATACCCTGTGCAATATACAGGTCTATCAGGTGGTTGCTCATGAAAAAGCAGTCATTAGAGAGTAAAGAACATAAAGATAGAAAAGAGGGGCAGGGAGGGAAAGTCAGCTATGCTGAGGTCTGTATTTGTAAGAGCCATCAGCTTACCAAGATCCTTAAATCCCTCTGATGATGACGCTGACTATATTTCTCTCATACACATCCTGATCCTCAGGGTTGTAGGTTTTAGGAGAAAACACCCATTGCCCCCTGTCGCACAAATATTAATGAAAAGTGGCCCTGAATGCCTTATCCCTAAACCTCTTAATGGGCCAGAAGGCACCATGATCCTACTGGTCAGCTTTAAGACAGACAGTGAACATGGATGGGTCCTCTTAAGTGCTGAAGCATAAGCCAAAGAGATACTCTGCACTCTGCTGCTGGCTTAGGCCCAAGGTCTCTAAAGCTAATACAATAGTAACCATGGAGGATTCTCCTACTCCTGATGATACTGACTGAGACTGCCTGGAGGAAGAAGCTTTGGTAGACTAAATAAGGACCTCCCAAGATTTACACATCCTACTGCTGAACCTTTGAATTTTATCTTATATAGCAATGACTTTGAAGATGCAACTAAGGATCTTGAGATTTGGAAACTGTGCTGGATCACCCGAGTGGGCCCTAAATACCACCACAAGCAATCTTGTGAGAGGTAGCCTAGGGGGATTTCATACAGAAGAAGAGAAAACAATGTGATCACAGAAGCAATGATTAGAATGATGCAGTCACAAGCCGAGGAATGCAAGCATCCATCAAACACTGAAAGAGCCAAGAAGAGGTTATCTGCTAGAGCCCTCTGGAAAGAGCACAACCCTGCAGACAGCTGGATTTCAGCCCAGTGAAACTGATTTCAGACTTCTTGCCTCCAAAACTGTGAAGTTATTATTTGTTTTTTGTGCTAAGCCACTAAGTTGGTGGTAATTTGTTACAGCAGCCTCACGAAACTAATAGGAGCTTACTAACACGAACCAAGTAGAGAAGGTCCCCCTTGAAGCATATGTTATAACCACCCAAACATCAAAAAATTAGGGAAGAGGGTGCTGGAATAGAGATCTAGGTTTGATTTGAACGGAAAATTTTTGAAAAATTAAAGATTTAAGCAATTAGCAGGTGAAGAGGGTGCTGATTGGCTCCTGTGCCTATATAATGCTGGCTTTAAATTAACTTCAGCTTCTGCCAAGGTGAGTCAATTGGCTGATACATCTTCTGTTCCTCAACTTAGCAATTTATTATGGGATCCACGAGGCTTATGGAAATAGGAGTGCACACCTATGTACCTATGTTGTCCACCCACCTTCACATTGACAGGCACAGCTTGCGGACTTTTCCTTGCTCCTCTGGGTGTTCATAGCGTATACCATTGAAGTAAAAAAAATGAGCATGCCTTCATGAATTGAAGTACTTGGTGGTGGGAGCAATTATTAAGGAAAATTGGTACAGTGCAATCAGTATATCACTATTCCGAGCACTTCAATGAGTGGAAGACCAGAGCCAGTCCCAAGTAGGTTCCACTTGAAACCAACATCAGGGAGTTATTTCTCACGGGAGCACCCCCAAATGATAGGATTTCCCCACTACCTTTAATTATTCAACTGGCTATTAAAGTGGCTCTAGAATCAACTGACTGCTCATAAAGAGGGCCCTGACACCTAGGTCTTCAATTCCCAAGGTGACACTACTGCGGAAATGAGACCCCATTTCAGAGTTTCCAGGGCCACCTCCCACCACCACAGACCCCTGACTGAAAGACCTGATATTGATGACTCTGTGATCACATCTGGGCTTCCCCACCTATGTGATTTGGGGTGATATCCCTGAGGAGCCCCACCTCTTCTATGACAAGCTATTCAAACCATCCCATCTCTTTCTCCCTGGAACCTATCCCCCAAGGTATAGAGCCAACTGCCCCACCACCACCACCACCCCCCCGACATGAGGCAAGTTTCCAGGTCTCCAGTGCCCTCTTGAGGAAAATCTCCCATGCCAGTCCATTGGCTGTCACACAATACCTTTTTGGCCTTAACTGATACTGGTTCCCAAATTACAGTGATCCTCAGAAACCCCACTAAATTTAAAGGAAGGACTCTATGTTTCTCAGGACATTACTAGACATAAGATGGAAAGCAAGCAAGTCTGCCATACATCAGCCACTTGACAGTAATTTGCCTAATTTTTCTGTGGTCACAGCTCCTACACATACTCACCTCCCTGGGTTTCCCTTTAATGGGATGGAACTTCTAACTGGCTCAGTGGACTACTAGAATAACATAGCTGAAGTCTTTACTATCAGTGTCACCAAATGGGACACTGTTCAGCTGCCCCAACTCCTTAGAACTGTTAATGTGACCCAGTATAAATTGAAATGGAGCTTTCAAGTATCGGGATCCATTATACAAGATCTCTGAAGCAAAGGCGGTAATTATCCCCACTGTTTCTGTTTCACCGCCCAATTTTGTCCATTTATAAACCTGAGAAGAAAGAATGGTGCCTCACACTGGATCACCACAACCCTAATGCCACCATCTCACCCATTAAGGTTCCTGGACCTAATACATTTGATATGACCGATGCCATTCAATCTTCCGCCAGAGATATTTGCTGCTATATATTTGGCTGATATATTTATGTTGCCTACTTTAACAGTTTCTAGGCCTCAATTCACACTCACTCTTGAAATGACAAAATACACCTTTATTCAATTGTCCATCAGGTGCCTCAATAGCCCAGCCATAGCATCCAACCTCTGGTGGCAATACCTTAACCTGATTGAGTTGTTCTGAGATACCCAGGTTTGGAACTACAATGATGACATCCATCTACGAGGAGAATCATTGAAGACTCTCATACAGGACATAGAAACACTCACCACTACATTTACTGAGAGGAGATGAGCTAATGCCTGACCATACATCTCAGTTATAAATTCTTAGGCATCACCTAGACTGCTGAGGGCTGCTCCATGTCCTGATGTAGTTAAAAAGAAACTCCGAAATTTGTCATCCTTAACCACTCTCAAGAAAGCCCAACATCAAGAATTAATATTGTGAAAATGTCAATGTTACCCAGGGCAATTTACACGTTTAATGCAATCCCTATCAAAATACCATGGACTTTCTTCAGAGAGTTGGAACAAATCATCTTAAGATTTGTGTGGAATCAGAAAAGATCCCAAATAGCCAGGGGAATATTGAAAAAGAAAACCATAGCTGGGGGCATCACAATGCGGGATTTCAGGTTGTACTACAAAGCTGTGGTCATCAAGATGGTGTGGTACTGGCACAAAAACAGACACATAGATCAATGGAACAGAATAGAGAATCCAGAAGTGGACCCTCAACTTTATGGCCAACTAATATTCGACAAAGCAGGAAAGACTATCCACTGGAAAAAAGACAGTCTCATCAATAAATGGTGCTGGGAAAACTGGACATCCCAATCCAGAAGAATGAAACTGGACCATTCTCTTACACCATCCACAAAAAAACTCAAAATGGATGAAAGATCTAGATGTGAGACAAGAATCTAACAAAATCCTAGAGGAGAACACAGGCAACACCCTTTTTGAACGTGGCCACAGCAACTTCTTGCAAGACACATCCATGAAGGCAAGAGAAACAAAAGCAAAAATGAATTATTGGGACTCCATCAAGAGAAAAACCTTCTGCACAGCAAAAGAAACAGTCCACAAAACTAAAAGACAACCTTCAGAATGGGAGAAGATATTTGCAAATGATCTGTCAGATAAAGGGCTAGTATCCAAGACCTATAAAGCACTTATGAAACTCAACAGCAAAGAAACAAACAATCCAATCATGAAATGGGCAAAAGACGTGAACAGAAATTTCACCAAAGAAGACATAGACATGGCCAACAACCACATGAGAAAATGCTCCGCATCACTGGCCATCATGGAAATACAAATCAAAACCACAATGAGATACCACCTCACACCAGTGAGAACACCAGTGAACATTAACAAGAAAGGAAACAACAAATGTTGGAGAGGATGTGGAGAAAGGGGAACCCTCTTGCAATGTTGGTGGGAATGTGAACTGGTACAGCCACTCTGGAACACTGTGTGGAGGTTCCTCAAAGAGTTCAAAATAGATCTGTCCTACAACCCAACCATTGCACTGCTGGGGATTTACCCCAAAGATACAGATGCAATGAAACGCCGGGACACCTGCACCCCGATGTTTATAGCAGCAATGTCCACAATAGCCAAACTGTGGAAGGGGCCTCGGTGTCCATCAAAAGATGAATGGATAAAGAAGCTGTGGTCTATGTATACAATGGAATATTACTCAGCCATTAGAAACGACAAATACCCACCATTTGCTTCAAGGTTGATGGAACTGGAGGGTATTATGCTGAGTGAAATAAGTCAATCGGAAAAAGACAAACATCATATGGTCTCATTCATTTGGGGAATATAAAGATTAGTGAAAGGGAATAGAGGGGAAGGGAGAAGAAATGGGTAGGAAATATCAGAAAGGGAGACACAACATGGAAGACTCCTAAGTCTGGGAAAGGATCTAGGGGTGGTGGAAGGGGAGGAGGGCGGGGGGTGGGGGTGACTAGGTGGCGGGCACTGAGGGGGGCACTTGATGGGATGAGCCCTGGGTGTTATTCTGTATGTTGGCAAATTGAACACCAATAAAAAATAAATTTATTATTTAAAAATAAATAAATAAATAAATAAATAAATAAATAAATAAATAAATAAATAATTTTTTAAAAAGAAAGAAATCCCAACATCGTTTACGTCTCTTTGGCTCCTGGAGGCAACATATTCCCTATTTGCATACCACTACAGCCCATTTATGCAATCTCCCACAAATTGGCCCACTTTGAACTGGGCCCTTTAAAGCAGAATGCTCTAGCATCAGTCTAAAGGACCATATAACAGCCACTTTCTTTAGTGCTTTCTGGAGATTCCTTTATGGTGAAATCTCTGGCAAAGACCTCCTACGCTTTTTGGAGTCTATGGACTACACATGATGGCCACCATGGTCTTCTGGTGCAATAGACTGCCCATTTCCGCTCTGCATTACATGTCATTAGAACCACTTCTGCTTGCATAGTGAGCCCTCCTGCAAATGGAGGCTGTCACAGAACCTTAACTTGTGACCCACTGCACCCAGCTGCCCATTATACCCTGGTTCATGCAAGAAGCACCTCGCAAGCTTTGCATCACAACCAATGCCTCCCTGCTGAAATAAAAACAGTACATGCAGGATAGGGCCAAACCTGGCCCTCTAGCCTATCCCACCGGCAGGAGGGGATAGTTTCCCTTATCCTCAGTCCCTTGCCAGATGCCATGGTACTGGAGGAGGTCACCTCCCTTTCAGACCCCTCGGTTACCTGGAATCTTCTTGCAATCAATGGAGTGAACAACAAAGGAAGTTCATTTGCTTTATGATGTCATCACCATCATCAAATGTGATGGAGCTTGAGGAGGTATGGTAATCTTTATCTCTTAACCAGGACATCCCAACCAAAGGATGGCACCCACAACTAACACAACTGACCAAACTCCAGGAAGTTATATTGGTTTTGGATGATACCCTGACCAATAATTGGCCAAAGCACATATGTTTACAGACTCTCTCGGGTCATTGCCAATGGTCTAGCCATTTGGTCTGGCCACTTGCAACAATAACAATTTCTCATTCAAGGCTATCTACTTTGTGGTAAAGATTATCAGAAAATTCTTTGCCTTTCAGAGACAGAAAGATACATATTAAGGTGATGTACATCTCTGCCCACACCAAGGATTATTCCACTTGCCCAATTTAATGCCCAAGTTGATAGATTAGCACAAATTTGTGAGTCTAGGACCAAACATCCTCAGATCCCATTCTCTTAATTTTGACCCAAAGGGCCCATGAAACAAGTCATAGTAGATCATCTGCTTTTTAAAAAGATGTATTTAAATTCCAGCTAGTTACCATACAGCATAATATTAGTTTCAGCTGTACAGTATGTTCACTCAAACCTTACATATGTCACCTGTTGCTCATCACAATAGTTGCACTCCTTAATCCCTAGCACCTATTTAACCCATTCTCCCACCTTACCTCCCTTCTGGTAACCATCAGTTTGTTCTCTGTTGCTAAGGGTCTGTTTCTTGGTTTATCCTTCTCTTTTTTTCCCATTTGGTCATTTCTTTTGTTTCTCAAATTCCACATATGAGTGAAATCAAATGGTATTTGTCTTTGCCGGACTAACTTCCCTTATCTTAATACTCTCTAGCTCTATCCATGTCACTGCAAATGCCAAGATTTCATTCTTTTTTATGGCTGAGTAATACTCCACTGTTTATATATACACCACAATTTATTTATCCATTCATCAATCAGTGGTCACTCAGGCTGTTTCCATAACTTGGGTAGTATAGATAATACCCTTATAAATGTCAGTGTGCATGTATCCCTTTGAACTAGTGTTTTTGTATTCTTTAGGTAAATATCTGGTAATGCAATTGCTCCTTCTTAGTGTAGTTCTATTTTTAAGTTTTTGAGGATCCTCCATACTGTTTCCCAGAGTACCAGTTTGCATTTCCATCAACAGTGCCAGAGGGCTCCTTTTTCTCTACATCCTTGCCAATACCTGTTATTTATTGTGTTGTTGATTTTAGCCATTGTGACAGGTGTGAGGTGATATACCTCATTTATTTTTGATTTCTATTTCCATTTCCCTGGTGATCAAAACAGTATAGTATTGGCACAGAAAGAGACAAACAGGTCAGTGGAACAGAATATAAAACCCTGAAATGAACCCACCATTCCATGGTCAGTTAGTCTTTGACAAAGCAGGGAAGAATATCCAATGCGGGGGGGGGGCAGTCTCTTCAACAAATGGCATTGGGAAAACTGGACAACAACATGCAAGAGAATGAAACTGAACTGCTTTCTTAGAACACACACAAAAATAAATTCGAAATGAACTGAAGACCTAAATGTGACACAGGAAACCATAAAAATCCTAGAGGAGAACACAGGCAGTAACATCTTTGACATCAGCCATAGCAACTTCTTTCTAGATATGTCTCCTGAGGCAAGGGAAACAGAAGTAAGAATAAACTATTGGGAATTCATCAAAATAAAAAGCTTCTGCCCAGCGAAAGGAAATAATCAACAAAACTAAAAGGCAACCTATGGAATGGGAGAAGATATTTGCAGATGACATATCTGATAAAAGGTTAGTATCCAAAATATATAAAGAACTTATACGACTCCACACCAAAAAACAAATAATACAATTATAAATGGGCATAAGTCGTGAGTAGACATTTTTTTCAAAGAAGACATCCAGATGGCCAACACACATGAGAGTATGTTCATCACTCATCATGAGGGAAACGCAAATCAAACTACAATGAGTATTACCTCACACCTGTCAGAACGGCTAAAATCAACAACACAAGAAACAACAGGCACTTGCTAGGTTGCAGAGAAAAGGCAACCCTCTTGCACTGTTGGTGGGAATGCAAACTGATGTGACCACTCTGGAAAACTTTTTTTTTTTAAGGTAGAACCAGTTTATTAAAGACAGCCTTAATTACAACCACTCTTGAGTGTAAAAAATAAAGGGTGATTAATTAAAATTTAGAACTCACTTGGCCTTGCCAGTATGGAGGAGGTTCCTCAAAAAAGTTAAAAAATAGAACTACTCTCTGATCTAGCAATTGCGCTCCTAGGTATTTACCCAAAGAATACAAAAACACTAATTTTGGGGGGTACATTAACCCTGTTGTTTATAAGCAGCATTTTCTATGATAGCCAAATTATGGAAGCAGCTCAAATGTCCATCAACTGATGAAAACATAAGCAAGATGTGCATATATATATAAAACAAAATGTACTCAGACATAAATAAAAGAAGGAAAAATTGTCATTTGCAATGACAAGGATGTAACTAGAGAGTATTATGCTAAGTGAAATAAGTCAGTCAAAGACAAGTACCATATGATATCACTCATATGTGGAATTTAAGAAACAAAACAAATGAGCAAAGGGGAAAAAGAGAGAGACAAATCAAGAAACCCACTCTTAACTACAGAAAACAAAGTGATCTTTAGCAGAGGGAAAGTGGGGGGAGATGGGTTAAATAGGCAATGAGGATTAAAGAGTGTACTTGTTGTGTGACGTATGGAATTTTTGAATCACTATATTATACACTTGAAACTCATGTAACACTGTATGGTAACTATATTGAAGTTAAAAAAAAAACTTAAAAAAAAGAAAATCATGTGAAGAAGGAGGATTCCTTTGACCTATATATGACAAAGGAAAACAGAGAGTACCCCTGTTAGATAAATGTAGAAAGAGGATTGTTTTAGGTTTTGGGGGTTGCTATAATACAATACAAAAGAGTAGGTGGCTTAAACAACAGACATCTGTTTTTCACACTTCTGGAGACTGAAGAGTCTAAGACCAAGGTTTTGGAAGATTTGATTCCTGGTGAGAGGCTACTTCCTGATCTGTAGTCAGATGCTTTCTTGATATATTCTCATATGGCCTTCCCTTTGGTGCATGCAATTGGAGACAGAGGGAGAGATTTCTCTCTTCCTCTACCTATAGGGGTACTAATCCTATTATGAAGGCCCCACCCTCATGACCTCATCTAAACCTAATTACCTCTCAAAGGCCCCACTCCCAAATGCTGTCATACTGGGGATTCCTAATCCCCATATATTCATATATTCAATATATGAATTTGGGGGGGATACATTCAATCCATAATATTCGACCCTCTGGCTTCCCAAAATTTATGTCCTTTTCACATATAAAATACCTTTATTCCATTCCAAAGGCCCCAAAGTTTTTACTCATCCTAACATCAACTCTCAAGTCTGAAGCCCAAAGTCTCATCAAAATATCAAATATGGGTGAGATTCAAAGTATGATTCATATTGATGTAAATTTCTCTCTAGCTGTAAACCTGTGAAACCAGATGAGTTATATGCTTCTGAAACACAATGATGTCACAGACATGGGATAGATATTTTTACTCCAAAAGGTAGAAATAGGAAAGAAAGAAGGGATTACGGGACTTAAGCAAGTCCAAAATTCAGCAAGGCAAATCCCATTTAGATCTTAAGGTGTGAGAGTGGTCGTTCATTCAATGCTCTGCCCTCTAGGCCCACTGACTGGAGTAGCAATGTCACCCCTGAGACCCCATGGACCAGCCTCAATCCTTTAGCTGGGTAGGGTACTGCCCACATGGCTCTCTGGAAAGGCCCTGCCCATGCCACAGCTCTTTGTAGTGAGCCTGCCCTCTGAATCTGAGGTGGAGGCAGCTTTGTGCTCTGGGCCTGTGCACTCTGGGCCTGTGGTGGGAGTGGCAGCCCTGACGATCCCTGATTTGCCTTTATGATACTTCTTCCTTTTTTTCAGTTCTTGGTGAAAGCCCACTTCCGGGCTTGTGGACAGCCACTATCTTGATGTGTGCTCACGTGGTTTTTCCTCAGTGCATGTGCATGGAAAGAAAAGGAAAGATTTCTTCTTTCTTCCTTTTATAAGGGCACTAATCACATAAGAGTTCCATCCCCTGACCTCATATAAATGTAATTACCTTTCAAATGTTCCACCTCCAAATACCACCACAATAGATATTATGGTTTTTTTTTTTAAATTTTTATTTATTTATGATAGTCACACAGAGAGAGAGAGAGAGGCAGAGACACAGGCAGAGGAAGAAGCAGGCTCCATGCACCGGGAGCCCGACGTGGGATTCGATCCCGGGTCTCCAGGATCGCGCCCTGGGCCAAAGGCAGGCACTAAACCGCTGCGCCACCCAGGGATCCCGATATTATGGTTTTAACAAATAAATTTAGGGAGGACACAAACATTCACTACATAACAGTGCCTCAATACCTAGAATGAGATAGAGAACTGAAGGAAGGAAACCAGGGACAAGGATGAGAGGCAGTGGACATGCCTGTGGCTATCAGTGATGGGAGCAGGGAGGAGAAAAGTAAGGTTGTCCAATGAGCTATCTAATTCTATCTATATGAACATTTTTTCTTTGTAATTCACAAGTTGGGATCTCCTCCAACCCAGTATGGTGGAAGGCCTATATTTACGGGGATCATGGCATTGCTGCATCAAGTAACACAGTAAGAAATTCCTTCCTCTTTTATTCTAAGAGGGAGAGGTTGAAAAAGTGCTTAACCTGCCAGCATGAATGTCCATTCAATTGGCTATTTGTCCTCTTTGTCATAATCATGCGTCTATCACATTTTAAAATAACCTTACCTGTAATTTCTTTTTTTAAGATTTTATTTATTTATTCTGGGGGGAGCAGAGGGAGAAGCAGAACCCCGCAGTGGGGAGCCCAATGCAGGGCTCAATCCCAGGACCCTGATATCACAACCAGAGCCGAAGGAGCCCTAGGAGCCCCTTACCTCTAATTTCTACTTGAAGATTTTAACTATGAAGTTAAGCAGTGACACAGTACTAAATTCCCTCCTTGCTTATCAGTTAGCAATTCAGAAAAGCACTGCGGTTCAGAGCACCAACTTTAGAGTCAGGCACATCCGAGTTTGAATCCCATTTCAGCTCTTCCAGCTGTGTACTCTTGTGACATTTCCTTCAATCTTCCAACCAGAGTTTCCTCATCACTGAAATAGCAGGTAAAGTAAAATGTAGTAGCAGATTTAAAATCTACATTTGCGGCATCAGAAAAAAAAATGTTTGTGTGTAGGGAAAGGAAAAGTATGTATTAGTGGTTTCAAGGAAATTAAACTATCTGTTGCAAAAAGTAGATAGGTGAAAAGGATGACAAAGCAATAATAATAAGAGAAAACAGGGAAAGAGCCCTAGATTAGTGGGTGTTCCTGAAGAGGATCCACCCTAGTTGCAAATAAAGTAATACTCAAAATGAACATGAAGAACATCCGGCTAAGTAAGAAAAAGTTGTGAGCATGCAGATCAAGAGAACTAAACACATTCCAGGGGGAAAAATAAAAACACCACTCTTGGACACATTAAACACATCCAGAAAAATCATCATATGTGAACTTACAGGAAATCAAATGAAAATAAGAGCCACAGGTTGTATGAATATTATTACGAATGTTTTAGGCAGCAAGTAACAAATAATTCACTCAAATTACCTTAAACCCTGAGGAAAGTATCATCTTGAATAATAGGAAATCCAGAGATTGAGAAGGATTCAGATTTGGTTGCTACAGTGGCTCAATGAAATCATGAACAACCAGGTTCCTGAAATATTTCTCCTCCACTCTCCACCATGTCCACCTAGGTTGCAAACTGACTGGGAGTAATAGTAAGAACAATATTTAATGTCCACCAGGGGATGAAGGCAAGTTTTCAATGGTTATCTTTTTATAAGTTAAACTTGTTATTTTGAGATAAATGAAAGTGTGATTGTGAGAAAGAATACAGAAAGATCCTGTATGCTCTTTGTCCAGTTTCTGTCAATGGTAACATCCTGCAAAACTAGTACAACATCACAACCAGGTTGTTGGTATTGCTATAATCTACTGATATTGTACAGATTTTTCCAGTTTTACCTTGATTCCTGTGTGTGTGTGTGTGTGTGTGTGTGTGCACGTGCACACATGTGCTATTTGGTGCTCTTTAGATTTTGTCATATTAGATTTCAGTTTTGTAAATCTATGTATCTACCACCACTGTCATGATACAAACAATTTCTATTACCACAAGCATTTCACATATTACCCCTTTTTAAACCACGACGGACTTACCTATCCTCTACCCTACCCATAAGCTCTGGCAACCACTAATCTGTTTTCAAGTTCTATAACTTTGCCATTTCAACTCCTTTAACTTCAGGAAAATTATGTAAGTGAAATCATACAATATGTGACCTTTTAGGATTGGCTTTTTATTTTTATTGATCACAAAGCGCTAAGATAAACCCAAGTTGTTATATATATATAAACAGTTCATTCCTTTTTATTGCTGACTAGTATTCCATGGTATGGATATATATCAGTTTGTTTACTGTGATTTTTTTTCAGTTGACTTGTTTTATTGTTTTTTATTGAAGTATAGTTGACATAAAATGTTACATTAGTTTCAGGTGTACTATATTGTGATTTGACAAGTCTATATATTATGCTATGCTCACCACAAGTGTAGCTACCATCTGTCATCATGTTACACATTACACATTACATATTACACATGGCTGCTATAATGCCATTGACTATATTTCCTAACCTGGGCCTTTTATCCCCATGATTAATTTGTTCCATATTGGAAGCTTGTTCTGCCCAGTCCAGTTCACATATCTTGCCCATCCTCCCAACCTCTTCCCCACTGGCAATCATCAGTTTGTTCTCTGTATTTATGGGTCTGTTTATGCTTTTTGATTTTTTGTCTTGTTTATCAAATTCCACATGTAAGCGAAATCATATGGTATTTGTCATTCTCTGTCTGACTTAATTCACTTAGCATGATATCCTCTAGGTCCATCCATGTTGTCCCAAATGGCAGGATCGCATCCTTTTTTATGGTTGAGTAATGTTCCTTTGCAATACATACCACATCTTTTTTTTTTTTTTTACATTTTAAAAATTTAAATTCAAGATAGTTAACATATAGTGTAGTATTTGTTTCAGGAGTAGAATTTAGATCCAACATTTATGTATAACATCCAGTGCTCATCCCAACAAGGGTTCTCTTTAATGCCCATCACCCATTTAGCCCATCCACCCACCCACCTTGCCTCTAGCAATTTTCAGTTTGTTCTCTATACTTAAAAGTTCCATATGGTTTGCCTTCTTTTTAGTTTTTATCTTATTTTTCCTTCCCTTCCCCTATGCTCATTTGTTTTTTTTCCTAATTTCCACATATGAGAAAAATCATATATTTGTCTTTCCGTGAATGACCTACTTTGCTTAGTCTAATACCCTCTAGTTCCACCCAAATTGTTGCAAAAGATAAGATTTCTTTCTTTTTCATAGTTGAGTAATATTCCAGTCTCTCTCTGTGTGTGTGTGTGTGTGTGTATACATCTTTATCTATTCATCAGTTGATGGATTTTTGGGATATTTCCATAATTTGGCTATTCTTAAAAGTGTGCTATAAACATTGGGGTGCATTCCCCCTTTGAATCATCATTTTTGTATCCTTTAGATAAATCCTAATAGTGCAATTGCTGGGTCATAGTGTAGTTCTACTTTTAACTTCTTGAGGAACCTCCATACTGTTTTCCACAGTGGCTGTACCATTTCATATTCCCACCAACAGTGCAAAAGAGTTCCCTTTTCTCACACCCTCACAATATCTGTTGTTTACTGAGTTGTTAATTTTAGCCATTCTGACCACTGTGAGGTGATATCTCATTGTACTTTTGCTTTGTATTTCCCCGATCTGAGTAATGTTGAGGATTTTTTCATGTGTCTGTTAGCCATTTGTATGTCTTCTTGGGAGAAATGTTTGTTCATCTCTTCTACCCACTTATTCAAGGATTTTTTTTTTGGTGTTGATTCTGATGATTTCTTTATAGATTCTGGATACTAGCCATTCATACAATATTTCACTTGCAAATGTCTTCTCCCATTCTGAAGGTTGCCTTTTAGTTTTGTTGATTGTCTCCCTTGCAGTGCAGAAGCTTTTTATCTTGCTGAGGACTCCATACTTCATTTATGCTTTTGTTTCCCTTGCCTCTGGAGACATGGTTGAGGTCAAAGAGGTTGCTGCCTCTTTTCTTCTCTAGGATATTGATGGTTTCCTGTATTACACTTAGGTCTTTCATCCATCCATTTTATTTTATTTTTGTTTATGCTGTTAGAAAGTGGTCCAGTTTCATTCTTTTGCATGTCACTGTCCAGATTTCCCAACACCATTTGTTGAAGAGACTGTTTTCTGTTGGATATTCTTTTCTGCTTTGTCAATGATAAGTTGACCATAAAGTTGTGTGTCTCTGAATTCTATTATGTCCCATTGATCTATGTGTCTGTTTTTGTGCCAGTAACATATTGTTTTGATGATTATAGCTTTGTAATACAGCTTGAATTCTTGAATTGTGATGCTTCCTACTGTACTTTTCTTTTTCAACATTACTTTGGCTATTTGGGGTCTTTCCTGGTTTCCTATGAACTTTAGGATTGTTTGTTCTGCTTTTGTGAAAAATGCTAGTGACATTTTGATCTGGATTGAAATGAATGTGTAGTTTGCTTTGGGTAGTATAGATATTTTAACAATGTTTGTTCTTGTAATTCATGAGCATGGAATGTTTTACCATTTCTTTGTGTCTTCTTTAATTTCTTTCATAAGTGTTCTATAGTTTTCAGACTACAGGTCTTTTACTTCTTTGCTTAGTTTTATTCCTAGGTATCTGATGCTTTTGGGTGTAATTGTAAATGGGACTGATTCCTTTATTTCTTCTGTTGCTTCATTATTGGTTTATAGAAATGCAACCGATTTCTGTACATTGATTTTATATGCTGTGACTTTTCAGAATTAATGTATCAGTTCTACCAATTTTTGGTGAAGTCTTTCAGATTTTCTTCATAGAGTATCATGTTTTCTGCAAAGAGTGAAACTTTGGCTTCTTCCTTGACTTGGGTGCCTTTATTTCTTTTTGTTGTTGGTTTGCTGACAATAGGACTTCCAGTACTCTTTTGGATAACAGTGGAGAGAGTGGACATCCCTGTCATGTTCCTGGCCTTAGAAGAGAAGGTTTCAGTTTTTGCCCATTAAAGATGATATCACCTGTGGGTCTTTTATATATAGTCTTTATGATGTTGAGATATGTTCTTTCTATCCCTACTACACTGAGTTTTCATAAAGAAAGGAGGCTGTAATTTTGTCAAATATTTTTCCTGCATCATATAGTTCTTAACATTCTTTCATTAATGTGGTGCATCACGTTGATTTGCATATATTGAATCACCCCTGGAGGTCAGGAACAAATCCTACTTGACCAAGGTGAATAATCCTTTTAATGGATTTGTTAAGTAGTATCCTGTTGAGAAATTTTGCATTCATGTCCATCAGGACTAGTGGTCTGTAATTCTCTTTTTTAGTGGGGTCTTTATCTGGTTTTTGAATCGAGGTAATGCTGGCCTCATAGAATAACTTTGGAAGTTTTACTTACAGTTCCATTATTTGGAACAGCTTCAGAAGAATAAGAATTAATTATTCTTTAAATGTTTGGTAGAGCATCGGATTCTTACAGGAAAGAAAGGCGCTTAGCAGGGAAATCAGGAAAAACCGCAGGAGGGGTAGTGGAGCCTCCAGTCTCCTGGAGTCACTAACAGAGGAAGTGCACCCTGGGAGAGAGCACGCGAGCTCGAGCTCGGTAAAGGGCTGGAATGCGCGACAGGTGGAGCCTCGGGAGAAGCTCAGGCGGAAGCTCCAGATGGAGGGGTCTGTGCCCTGCTGCCTTCGGGAGCCGCGGCCAGGGGAGCACGATTCCAGCATTGCAGAGCCTGGGCCCCAGGGCACCGAACGGACACAGCCCAGGATCCTGCACTCCCCCGGGACAGGTGGAGGCGGGGAGGGCACAGGACAGTGAGGACTCTCCTACCGCCAGGTGACCCCAAGCTGTGCAGATCAACACCCTCCACTCCTGGAGCATACAGGCCAGTGTGGACTGGGAGACTGGTAGTTACTACTGGAGCTGACTCCAGAGCTAGAGAGCTGGCCACTGCCAGTGTTGTTATTCCTCCTGGTGTCACCCTGTGCCTAGGACGGAGTGGGGCCACCAGGGAACAGGGGCCTAACAGGATAAACAGCTCCCACTGAACCGTGTACCTGGCAAGGGGCGGGGCAGCTTCCCAGATACACATGCTTGAGAATCAGCACAGCACGCCCCTCTGGTAGAAGACCAGCTGGAAGGACAGGGGAAGAGCAAATTCTTGACCAAGCAGCGCTGGAAAGCGCCAAGAGAAGTCGAAGGATTTACAGTGTATAGAAACAGAGGATATCCCTCCTTTTTTTTCCATTTTCTTTTCTTCCTTTTTCCAGTACTTTGCACTGAGCAAAATGACTAGAAAGAAGAGCTCACCACTAAAGAAAGAATCAGAAACAGTACTCTCTCCCACAGAGTTACAGAATTTGGATTACAATTTGATGTCTGAAAGCCAGTTCAGAACCACAATTATAAACCTACTGCTGGCTCTGGAAAAAAGCATAAAGGATTCAAGAGACTTCATGACTGCAGAGTTTAATCTAATCAGGCCAAAATTAAAAATCAATGAAATGAGATGCAATCCAAAATGGAGGTCCTAGCGAGAGTTAATCAGGTAGAAGAAAGAGTGAGTGACATAAAAGACAAGTTGATGGCAAGGAAGGAAGCTGTGGAAAAACGAGAAAAACAATTAAAATCGTGAGGAAAGGTTAAGGGAAATATATGACAGCATCAGAAGGAAAAATCTACGTTTAATTGGGGTTCCAGAGGGCGCCAAGAGGGACAG
The DNA here is from genome assembly GCF_905146905.1 of Nyctereutes procyonoides. Taxonomy (NCBI): domain Eukaryota; kingdom Metazoa; phylum Chordata; class Mammalia; order Carnivora; family Canidae; genus Nyctereutes; species Nyctereutes procyonoides. Next base: position 55,762,915 of record NW_026575125.1, on the reverse strand, counting down.
AGGACCAGAAAGTGTATTTGAACAAATCATAGCTGAAAATTTCCCTAATTTGGGGAGGGAAACAGGCATTCTCATTCAGGATATAGAGAGATTCCCCCCCACAAAATCAATAAAAACCATTCAACACCTCAACATTTAAGTGAAACTTGCAAATTCCAAAGCTGAAGAGAAAATCCTTAAAGCAGCAATAGACAAGAGAACCCTAATTTATGGGGAGAAATATTAGATTAACAGCACACTCTCTCCACAGAGACCTGGCAGGCCAGAAAGGGCTGGCAGGATATATTCAGGGTCCTAAATGAGAAGAACATGCAGCCAAGAATAGTTTATCCAGCAAGGCTCTCATTCCGAATCAGAATAGAAGGAGAGATAAAGAGTTTCAAAGATAGGCAGAAACTGAAAGAATATGTGACCCCCAAACTGGCTCTGCAAGTAATATTAAGGGGGTCCCTGTAAAAGAAAGAGGAAGCCAAAAGAGATGCTCCACAAAAACAGGGACTGAATAGGTACTATCGTGACACTAAATTCAAATCTTTAAATAGTAACTCTGAATGTGAATGGGCTTAATTATCCCATCAAAGAACACAGGTTTTCAGACTGGATGAAAAAGCAAGGCCCATCTATTTGCCATCTACAAGAGCACTTAAGACCTAATGGCAGCTACAGCCTGAAAATGAAATGCTGCAGAACCATTTACCATTCAAATGGCCCTCAAAATAAAGCTGGGGTAGCAATCCTCATATCAGATATATTAAACATTATCCCAAAGACTGTAGTAAGAGAAGAAGAGGTACACTATATAATACTTAAAGGATCTATTCAACAATCATGAATATTTATGCCCCTAATGTGGGAACTGTCATGTATATCAATCAATTAAAAACCAAAGTAAAGACACTTAGACAATACACTACTACTGGGAGACTTCAACACAGCGCATTCAGCAAATGAAAAATATTCTAAGCACAACATCTTCAAAGAAACAAGAGCTTGAAACAATACACTGGACCAGATGGATTTCACAGATATTACAGAACTTTACATCCAAATGCAACTGAATACACATTGTCTCAAGTGCACATGGAACTTTCTCCAGAATAGATACAAACTGGGTCAAAAATCAGGTCTCAACCCATACCAAAAGATTGGGATTGTCTCCTGCATATTTTCAGACCATAATGCTTTGAAACGTGACTTCAATCTAAAGAAGAAATTTGTAAGAAACTCAAGCACATGGAGGTTAAAGAGCAACCTGCTAAAAGATGAAAGGGTCAACCAGGAAACAGGAGAAGAATTAAAAAGATTCATGAGAACTAATGAGAATGAAGATACAACTCTTCAAAATCTTTGGGATACAGCAAAAGCAGTCCTAAGAGGGAAATATATCGCAATACAAGCATCCCTCAAAAAATTGGAAAACACTCAAATACACAAGCTAAACTTTCACCCACCTCACAAGGAGCTGGAGAAAGAACACGAAACCTACACCAAGCAGAAGAGAGTAATAAAGATTCGAGCAGAGGTCAATGAAATAGAGACAGAAGAACTGTAGAACAAATCAACAAAACCAGGAGTTGGTTCTTTAAAAGAATTAATAAGATAGATAAACCATTAGACAGCCTTATTAAAAACAAAAGAGAAAAGACTCTAATAAATAAAATCATGAATGAAAAAGGAGAGATCACCACCAATACCAAAAAAATACAAATGATTTTAAAAACATATTATAGGGAAACCTGGGTGGCTCAGCAGTTTACCACAGCCTTCAGCCCAGGGCGTGATCCTGGAGACCCAGGATGGAATCCCAAGTCGGGTTCCCTGCATGGAGTCTGCTTCTCCCTCTGCCTGTCTCTGCCTGTCTCTCTCTGTGTGTGTGTCTCTCATGAATAAATAAATAAAATCTTAAAATACAAAACATATTATGAGCAACTATATGCCAATAAATTAGGCAATCTAGAAGAAACGGATGCATTTCTAGAAACCACAAACAACCAAAACTGGAACCAAAAGACATAGAAAACGTGAACAGGTTGATAACCAGGGAGGGAATTGAAGCAGTCATCCAAAACCTCCCAAGACACAAAAGTCCAGGGCCAGATGGCTTCCTAGGGGAATTCTATCAAACATTTAAAGAAGAAACCATACCTAGTCTACTAAAGCTGTTCTGAAGGATAGAAAGGGATAGAATACTTCCAAACTCGTTTTATGAGGCCAGCATCACCTTAATTCCAAAACCAGACAAAGGCCCCACCCAAAAGGAGAATTATAGGCCAATATCCCTGATGAACACAGACAAAAAATTCTCAAAAAGGTACTAGCCAATAGGATCCAGCAGCACATTAAGAAGATTATTCACCATGACCAAGTGAGATTTATCCCCGGGATGCAAGGCTGGTTCAACACTCGTAAAGCAATCAACGTGATAGATCATATCAACAAGAGAAGAAACAAGAACGATATAATCTTCTCAATAGATGCAGAGAAAGAATTTGACAAAAGACAGCATCCATTCCTGATCAAAACTCTTCAGAGTGTACGGATAGAGGGAACATTCCTCAGCATCTTAAAAGCCACCTGTGAAAAGCCCACAGCAAATATCATTCTCAATGGGGAAACACTGGGAGCCTTTCCCCTAAGACCAGGAACAAGACGGGAATGTCCACTCTCACCACTGCTATTCAACATTGCACTAGAAGTCCTAGCCACAGCAATAAGGCAACAAAAAAATAATAAAAGGCATTCAAATTGGCAAAGAAGAAGTCAAACTATTGCTCTTTGCAGATGACATGATACTGTACATAGAAAACCCAAAAGACTCCACCCCAAGATTGCTAGAACTCATACAGCAATTCGGCAGTGTGGCAGGATACAAAATCAATGCCCAGAAATCAGTGGCATTTCTATACAATAACAATGAGACTGAAGAAAGAGAAATTAAGGAGTCAATTCCATTTGCAATTTCACTGAAAAGCATATAATAACTAGGAATAACCCTAACCAAAGAGGGAAAGTATCTATACCCTAAAAACAACAGAACATTTCTGGAAGAAATTGAGGAAGACACAAAGAGATGGAAAAACATTCCCTGCTCATTGATTGGAAGAAATAATATTGTGAAAATGTCTATGCTACCCAGGGCAAAGTACACATTTAATGCAATCCCTATCAAAATACCATGGACTTTCTTCAGAGAGTTGGAACCAATTATTTTAAGATTTGTGTGGAATCAGAAAAGATCCCGAATAGCCTGGGGAATATTGAAAAATAAAACCAGAGCCGGGGGCATCACAATGCGGGATTTCAGGTTGTACTACAAAGCTGTGGTCATCAAGACAGTGTGGTACTGGCACAAAAACAGACACATAGATCAATGGAACAGAATAGAGAACCCAGAAGTGGACCCTCAACTTTATGATCAACTAATATTCAATAAAGGAGGAAAGACTATCCATTGGAAGAAAGACAGTCTCTTCAATAAATGGTGCTGGGAAAATTGGACATCCACATGCAGAAGAATGAAACTAGACCACTCTCTTACACCATACACAAAGCTAAACTCACAATGGATGAAAGACCTAAATGTGAGACAAGATTCCATCAAAATCCTAGAGGAGAACACAGGCAACACCCTTTTTGAACTTGGCCACAGTAACTTCTTGCAAGATACAACCACGAAGGCAAAAGAAACAAAAGCAAAAATGAACTATTGGGACTTCATCAAGATAAGAAGCTTTTGCACAGCAAAGGATACAGTCAACAAAACTCAAAGACAACCTACAGAATGGGAGAAGATATTTGCAAATAACATATCAGATAAAGGGCTAGTTTTCAAAATCTATAAAGAACTTATTAAACTCAACAGCAAAGAAACAAACAATCCAATCATGAAATGGGCAAAAGACATGAAGAGAAATCTCACAGAGGAAGACATAGACATGGCCAACATGCACATGAGAAAATGCTCCGCATCACTTGCCATCAGGGAAATACAAATCAAAACCACAATGAGATACCACCTCACACCAGTGAGAATGGGGAAAATTAACAAGGCAGGAAACCACAAATGTTGGAGAGGATGCGGAGAAAAGGGAAACCTCTTACACTGTTGGTGGGAATGTGAACTGGTGCAGCCACTCTGGAAAACTGTGTGGAGGTTCCTCAAAGAGTTCAAAATAGACCTGCCCTACGACTCAGCAATTGCACTGTTGGGGATTTACCCCAAAGATACAGATGCAATGAAACGCCGGGACACCTGCACCCCGATGTTTCTAGCAGCAAAGTCCACAATAGCCAAACTGTGGAAGGAGCCTCGGTGTCCATCAAAAGATGAATGGATAAAGAAGTTGTAGTTTATGTATACAATGGAATATTACTCAGCCATTAGAAACGACGAATACGGAGGAGGGGCAAGATGGCGGAAGAGCAGGGTCCCCGAGTCACCTGTCCCCACCAAATTACCTAGATAACCTTCAAACCATCCTGAATATCTACAAATTCGGCCTGAGATGTAAAGAGAGACCAGCTGGAACGCTACAGTGAGAAGAGTCCGCGCTTCTATCCAGGTAGGAAGACGGGGAAAGAGAAATAAAGAAACAAAAGGCCTCCGAGGGAGAGGGGCCCCGCGAGGAGCCGGGCTGAGGCCGGGGCGAGTGTCCCCAGGACAGGAGAGCCCCGTCCCGGAGGAGCAGGAGCTGCACCAACCTTCCCGGACGGGCGGAAAGGGGCTCGCAGGGAGTTGGAGCAGGACCCAGGAGGGCGGGGATGCCCTCGGGCTCCCGGGGACACTAACAGACACCTGCGAGCGCAGGGGAGTGCTCCGAGCTCCCTAAGGGCTGCAGCGCGCACGGCGGGACCGACCGGAGCAGCTCGGAGGGGCTCGGGCGGCGGCTCCGCGGAGGGGGCTGCGGGGCGGGAGCGCGAATCCAACAGCGCAGGCCCCGGAGCACAGGGCGCCGGGACACAGCCCAGGATCCGGCCTCCCCCGGGACAGGCAGAGGCCGGGAGGGCCCAGGACAGTGAGGACGCTCCTGCCCCGAGCTGAGCAGATCAGCGGCCCCGCCCCGGAGCCTCCAGGCCCTGCGGACGGAGAGCCGAGAGCCCCGAGCCCCGTAGTTCCTGCGGAGGCTGAATCCAGGCTTCCAGAGTTGCCATAGCAACTGCGACTGTTCCTCCTGGGGCCTGACGGGGTAAACAACCCCCGCTGAGCCCGGCAGCAGGCAGGGGCAGAGCAGCTCCCCCAAGTGCTAACACCTGAAAATCAGCAGAGCAGGCCCCTCCCCCAGAAGACCAGCTGGACGGACCAGTGATACTCCCCCGTGTTCCAATACAACTTGTTTTTGGCCACTCTGCACTGAGCAAAATGACTAGAAGGAAAACCTCACTTCAAAAGAAAGAATCAGAAACAGCCCTCTTTCCCACAGAGTTACAAAATCTGGATTACACTTCAATGTCAGAAAGCCAATTCAGAAGCACCATTATACAGCTACTGGTGGCTCTAGAAAAAAGCATTAAGGCCTCACGAGACTTCATGACTGCAGAATTTAGATCCAATCAGGCAGAAATTAAAAATCAATTGAATGAGATGCAATCCAAACTAGAAGTCCTAACGACGAGGGTCAACGAGGTGGAAGAACGAGTGAGTGACATAGAAGACAAGTTAATGGCAAAGAGGGAAACTGAGGAAAAAAGAGATAAACAATTAAAGAACCATGAAGACAGATTAAGGGAAATAAATGACAGTTTGAGGAAGAAAAACCTACGTTTAATTGGGGTTCCCGAGGGCGCCGAAAGGGACAGAGGGCCAGAATATGTATTTGAACAAATCCTAGCTGAAAACTTTCCCAATCTGGGAAGGGAAACAGGCATTCAGATCCAGGAAATAGAGAGATCCCCCCCTAAAATCAATAAAAACCGTTCAACACCTCGACATCTAATAGTGAAGCTTGCAAATTCCAAAGATAAAGAGAAGATCCTTAAAGCAGCAAGAGACAAGAAGTCCCTGACTTTCATGGGGAGGAATATTAGGGTAACAGCAGACCTCTCCACAGAGACCTGGCAGGCCAGAAAGGGCTGGCAGGATATATTCAGGGTCCTAAATGAGAAGAACATGCAACCAAGAATACTTTATCCAGCAAGGCTCTCATTCAAAATGGAAGGAGAGATAAAGAGCTTCCAAGACAGGCAGGAACTGAAAGAATATGTGACCTCCAAACCAGCTCTGCAAGAAATTTTAAGGGGGACTCTTAAAATTCCCCTTTAAGAAGTTCAGTGGAACAATCCACAAAAACAAGGACTAAATAGATATCATGATGACACTAAACTCATATCTGTCAATAGTAACTCTGAACATGAATGGGCTTAATGACCCCATCAAAAGGCGCAGGGTTTCAGACTGGATAAAAAAGCAGGACCCATCTATTTGCTGTCTACAAGAGACTCATTTTAGACAGAAAGACACCTACAACCTGAAAATAAAAGGTTGGAGAACCATTTACCATTCAAATGGTTCTCAAAATATATCCTAAAAAGTATAGAACACTTCTAAAAGAAATCGAGGAAGACACAAAGAGATGGAAAAATATTCCATGCTCATGGATTGGCAGAATTAATATTGTGAAAATGTCAATTTTACCCAGGGCAATTTACACGTATAATGCAATCCCTATCAAAATACCATGGACTTTCTTCAGAGACTTAGAACAAGTTATTTTAAGATTTGTGTGGAATCAGAAAAGACCCCGAACAGCCAGGGGAATTTTAAAAAAGAAAACCATATCTGGGGGCATCACAATGCCAGATTTCAGGTTGTACTACAAAGCTGTGTTCATCAAGACAGTGTGGTACTGGCACAAAAACAGACACATAGATCAGTGGAACAGAACAGAGAACCCAGAAGTGGACCCTGAACTTTATGGTCAACTAATATACGATAAAGGAGGAAAGACGATCCACTGGAAGAAAGACACTCTCTTCAATCAATGGTGCTGGGAAAATTGGACATCCACATGCAGAAGAATGAAACTGGACCACTCTCTTGCACCATACACAAAGATAAACTCAAAATAGATGAAAGATCTAAATGTGAGACAAGATCCCATCAAAATCCCAGAGGAGAACTCAGGCAACACCCTTTTTGAACTTGGCCACAGTAACCGGAGAAGGACAAACAGTGTATGTTCTCATTCATTTGGGAATATGAATAATAGTGAAAGGGAATATAAGGGAAGGGAGAAGAAATGTGTGAGAAATATCAGAAAGGGAGACAGAACATAAAGACTTCTAACTCTGGGAAATGAACTAGGGGTGGTGGAGGGGGAGGAGGGCGGGGGGTGGGGATGAATGGGTGACGGGCACTGAGGGGGAAACTTGACGGGATGAGCACTGGGTGTTATTCTGTATGTTGGTAAATTGAACACCAATAAAAATTAATTTATATATATATATATAAAAAAAAAACAAAGGATGAACTCCTGAAAAAAAAAAAAAAAAGAAACGGCGAATACCCACCATTTGCTTCAACGTGGATGGAACTGGAGGGCTGAGTGAAATAAGTCAATCGGAGAAGGACAAACATCATATGGTCTCATTCATTTGGGGAATATAAAATATAGTGAAAGGGAATAAAGGGAAAGGAGAAAAAATGAGTGGGAAATATCAGAAAGGGAGATAGAACATGAGACACTCCTAACTATGGGAAATGAACAAGGGGTGGTGGAAAGGGAGGTGGGCGGGGCGTGGGGGTGACTGGGTGACGGGCACTGAGTGGGGCACTTGATGGGATGAGCACTGGGGTGTTATGCTATATGTTGGAAAATTGAACTCCAATAAAAAGAATTTAAAAAAAGAAAAAAAAGCTGTGGTCATCAAGACAGTGTGGTACTGGGACAAAAACGGACATCTAGGTCAATGGAACAGAATAGAGAACCCAGAAATGGGCCGTCAACTCTATGGTCAACTAATATTTGATAAAGGAGGAAAGACTATACATTGGAAAAAAGTCTGTTCAATAATTGTTGCTGGGAAAATTGGACAGCCACATGCAGAAGAATGAAACTAGACCATTCTCTTACACCATACACAAAGATAAACTCAAAATGTATGAAAGATCTAAATGTGAAAAAAGATTCCGTCAAATCCTAGGGCAGAACACAGGCAACCTTTTTGAACTTGGCCACAGCAACTTCTTGAAACATACATCTAGGAAGGCAAGGGAAAGAAAAGCAAAAATGAACTATTGGAACTTAATCCAGATAAAAAGCTTCTGCACAGCAAAAGAAACAGTCCACAAACCTAAAAGACAACCTACAGAGTGGGAGAAGATATTTGCAAATGACGTATCATATAAGGGGCTAGTATCCAAGATCCATAAAGAACTTATTAAACTCAACAGCAAAGAAACAAACAATCCAATCATGAAATGGGCAAAGACATGAACAGAAATTTCACAAAGGAAGACACAGACATGGCCAACAAGCACACGAAAAAATGCTCTGCATCACTTGCCATCATGGAAATACAAATCCAAACCACAATGAGATACCACCTCACACCAGTGAGAATGGGGAACATTAACAAGGCAGGAAACAACAAATGTTGGAGAGGATGTGGAGAAAGGGGAACCCTCTTGCACTGTTGGTGAGAATATGAACTGGTGCAGCCACTCTGGATAACTGTCGAGGTTCCTCAAGGAGTTAAAATATAACTGCCCTATGACCCAGCAATTGTACTGCTGGGGATTTACCCCGAAGATACAGATGCAGTGAAACGCCTAAACACCTGCACCCCGATGTTTATAGCAGCAATGTCCACAGTAGCCAACCTGTGGAAGGAGCCTCAGTGTCCATCGAAAGATGAATGGATAAAGATGTGGTATATGTATACAATGAAATATTACTCAGCTATTAGAAACAACAAATACCCCCAATTGCTTCAACGTGGATGTAACCGGCGGGTATTATGCTGAGTGAAGTAAGTCAATCGGAGAAGGACAAACATTATATGGTCTCATTCATTGGGGGAATGAAAAAATAGTGAAAGGGAATAAAGCTGAAAGGAGAGAAAATGAGTGGGATATATCATTGAGGTTGACAGAACATGAGAGACACCTAACTCTGGGAAAGGAACGAGGGTTGGTGCTAAGGGAGGTGGGGGGGGTGAGTGGGTGGCGGGCACTGATGGGGGCACTTGACGGGAATGAGCACCTGGTGTTATGCTAGATGGTGGCAAATCGAACTCCAAAAAATATACAAAAAATAAAAATAAAAAACAAATAAAAATAAACGTTTTATAGCATTCCCTTGGGTCATCTGGCCCTGGACTCTTCTTTATTGGGAGATATTTTTATTACTGCTTCAATTTCTTTGCTTTTTATAGGTCTGTTCAAATTTTCTATTCCATTATGTTTCAGTTTTGGTAGTCTCTATGTTTCTGGTAATTTATCCATTTTTTCTAGATTGCCCAATTTGTTGGCATATGGTTGCTCAAAATATTCTCCTATAATTGTATTTTTTTTAAAAAAATTTTATTTATTTATGATAGTCACACACACAGAGAGAAAGAGAGGCAGAGACATAGGCAGAGGGAGAAGCAGGCTCCATGCACCGGGAGCCCGACATGGGATTTGATCTCGGGTCTCCAGGATCACGCCCTGGGCCAAAGGCAGGGGCTAAACCTGCTGCGCCACCCAGGGATCCCCTATAATTGTATTTCTGTAGTGTTGGTTGTGATCTCTCCTCTTACATTTGTGATTTTATTTATTTGAGTCCTTACTCTTTCCTTTACATAAGTCAGCCTAGGAGTTTATCAATTTTGTTAATTCTTTGAAAGAGCCAGCTCTTTTCTGTTAATCTGCTCTACTGCATTTTTTATTTCTACATCACTTCTTTCTGCTCTAATCTTAATTATTTCCCTGTTCTGCTGGTTTTAGGCTTTATTTTCTTCTATTTTTCAAGCTCCTTTAGGTGTAAGGAAATGCTTGCACATTTGAGACTTTTCTTGCTTCCTGAGGGAGGACTCTATTGCTATATACTTCCTTCTTAGGACTGCCTTTGATACATCCACCAAAAAGGAGAATTACAGACCAATATCCCTGATGAACATGGATGCAAAAAGTTTTAAACTGTTGTGTTTTCATTTTCATTTGCTTCCATGTATCTTTAAATTACGTCTTTAATTTCTTGGTCAACCTACTCATTCCTTAATAGGATGTTCTTTAACTTTCATGTATTTTAGATTTTTCTAAATGTTTTTCTGGTGGTTGACTTCAAGTTTCATAGTATTGTGGTCTGAAAATATACAAGGTATAATCTCAATCTCTTTGTACTTGTTACAACCTGATTTGTGACCTAGTATGTGATCTACTCTGAAGAATGCTCCATGTGCACTTGAAAAGAACGTGTATTCTGCTGCTTTGGGATGAGATGCTCTGAATATATCTGTGAAGTCCATCTGGTACATTCAAAGCCCTTGTTCTCTTGTTGATCTGCTTAGCTGACCTGTCCATTGCTGCGAATGGGGTGTTAAAGTCTTCTATTATGGTATTAATATCAATGGGTTTTTCACTTTTGTTATTAATTGATTTATATAATTGGGTGCTCTCAAGTTAGGGACATAAATATTTACTATCGTTAAATCTTATTGGATAAATCCCTTCATTATGATATAGTGGCCTTCTTCATCTCTTTTTATGGTCTTTAGTTTAAAATATAGCCTTTCTGGGGGCATCTGGGTGGCTCAGTGGTTGAGCATCTGCCTTTGGCTCAGATAATGATCCTGGGGTCCTGGGATTGATTCCTGCATCAGTCTTCCTTCAGGGAGCCTGTTTTCCCTCTGCCTATGTTTCCGTCTCTCTCTCTGTGTCTCTCCTGAATAAATAAATATTTTAATATAGTTTTTCTGATATAAGGATGACTACTCCAGCTTTCTTTTGACGTCCATTAGCATGATATATGGTTCTCCACTGACTTTCAGTTTCAATCTGGAGGTGTCTTTGGTTCTAAAAGGAGTCTTTTGTAAGCAACATATCAATGGGTCTTATTTGTTCATTTATTCATGACAGAGAGAGACAGAGACAAAAAGACAGAGACACAGGCAGAAGGAGAAGCAGGCTCCCAGAGTCTTGTTTTTTAATTCATTCTGGTACCATTTTTTATCAGAGCATTTAGTCCATATAAATTCAGGGTAATTATTGATAGATATAAATTTGGTGCCATTATATTACCCATAATGTTGCTGTTCCTGTAGATTGTCTCTGTTCCTTTCTAGTCTTTGTTCCTTTTGGCCTTTATTTCCCACTCCAAGGGTCCCCTTTAATATTTCTTCCAGAACTGGTTAAGTGTTCACTAACTCCTGCAGTTTTTGATTGTCTTGGAAAACGTTGATCTTTCTTTTTATTCTGAATGGCAGCCTTGCTGTATTATGTATTCTTGGGTGCATATTTTTCCCATTTTGCACGTTAAAAATAACATGCCATTGTCTTCTGGCTTGCCTAGTTTCTGTGGCTAGGTCTCCTGCTAACTTTTTGTGTCTACTCTTGTAGGTTAAGGACATTTTGTTGCTAGCTGCTACAGAATTTTCTCTTTGTATTGTGCAATTTTCACTATATGTCTTGGTGTTGACCTGTTTTTGTTGATTTTGAGAAGAGTTCTCTGTGCCTGTGCCTCTTTGAACTTGAATGCCTCTTTCCTACCCCAGGTTAGCAAAATTCTCAGCTATAATTTGTTCAAATAAACCTTTTCCCTTTTTTCCCACCCTTCTTCTTCTGGCATTCCTATCATACACATATTATTGTGACTTGTAGAATCACTGAGATCTGTAAGCCTATATTTCTGAACTAATAGTATTATTTCCCTCTTTTGTTCATCTTCACTATTTTCCATAATGTTATCTTCTGAGGGAGGCTTGTATTGTGATGTATTTCCCTCTTAGAACTGCTTTTGTTGTATCCCAAAGATTTTGAACAGTTCTATCTTCATTTTCATTAGTTTCCATGAATCTTTTTAATTCTTCTCTAATTTCCTGGTTGACCAATTCATCTTTTAGTAGGATGCTTTTGAACCTCCACGTGTTTGAATTTCTTCCAAATTTCTTCTTGTGATTGAGTTCGAGTTTCAAAGCATTTTGGTCTGAAAATATGCAGGAGACAATCCCAAACTTTTGGAATCAGTTGAGACCTAATTTGTGACCCAGTATGTGGTCTATTCTGGAGAAAATTCTATGTGCACTTGAGAAGAATGTGTATTCATTGCGTTCAGATGCAAAGTTCTGTATATATCTCTGAAATCCATCTGGTCCAGTTTATCACTTAAGGTTCTTGTTTCTTTGGTGATCTTCTGCTTAGAAAATGTGTTATTTGCTGAGAGTGCTGTGTTGAAGTCTCCCAGTATTAGTGTATTATTATCTAAGTATTTCTTTACTTTGATTATTAATTGATTGATATACTTGGCAGCTCCCACATTAGGGGCATAAATGTTCATGATTGTTATGTTTTCTTGTTGGATAGACCCTTTGAGTATGATATAGTGTCCCTCTTCATCTCTTACTACAGTCTTTGGGATAAACTTTATCTGATATTAAGATTGCTACCTCAGCTTTCCTTTGAGGACCATTTGAATGATAAATGGTTCTCCAACCTTTCATTTTCAAGCTCTAGGTGTCCTTACGTCTAAAATGAGTCTCTTGTAGACAGCAAATAGATGGGTCTTGCTTTTTCATCCAGTCTGAAACCCTGTGTCTTTTGATGGGATCATTAAGCCCATTCATGTTCAGAGTGACTATTGAAAGATATGAATCTAGTGTCATCATAATACCTATTAGGTCCCTGTTTTGTGGAACATTTCTTTGGGCTTCCTCTTTCTTTTACAGGGTCCCCATTAATATTTCTTGCAAAGCTCTTTTGGGGGTCACATATTCTTTCAGTTTCTGCCTATCTTCGAAACTATCTCTCCTTCTATTCTGAATGAGAGCCTTGCTGGATAAAGTATTCTTGGCTGCAGGTTCTTCTCATTTAGGACCCTGAATATATCCTGCCAGCCCTTTCTGGCCTGCCAGGTCTCTGTGGAGAGGTCTGCTGTTAACCTAATATTTCTCCCCATATAAGTTAAGAATCTCTTGTCTCTCACTACTTTGATTTTCTCTTTATCTTTGGAATTTGCAAATTTCACTATTAAATGTCGAGGTGTTGGTTTTTATTGATTTTTGGAGGGGAACCTCTCTATCTCCTGGATGTGAATGCCTGTTTCCCTCCCCAAATTAGAGAAGTTCTTAGCTATGATTTGTTTAAATATACATTATGGCCCTGTCTCCCTCTCAGTTTCTTCTGGAACCCCAATTATATGTGGATTCTTCCTTCTCAGGCTATCATTTATTTCCCTTAGCCTTTCCTTATGGTCTCATTTTTCTCTTTTTTCCTCAGCTTCCTTCCTTTCCATCAACTTGTCTTCTATGTCACTCACTCTTTCTTCCACCTCATTAACCCTAGCAGTTAGGACATCCAGTTTCAATTGCATCTCATTTAATTGATTTTTAATTTCAGCCTGATTAGATCTAAATTCTGTAGTCATGAAGTCCCTAGAGTCATTTATGCTTTTCTCCAGAGCCACCAGTTGCTTTGTAATTGTGCTTCTGAATTGGCTTTCTGACATCGAATTGGAATCCATAACTGTAACTCTGTGGCAGAGAATTGCTTCTGCGTTTTTCTTTTGTAGGGAGTTCTTCCTTCTAGTCATTTTGTTCAGTGCAGAATGGCTGTATGGGTGGCCTGCATCAAAAATATCAACCACGCCCTAAATAAATTTCACTGACAATGATTCTGACAAGGTCAGAGACCAGAAAATGAAAAAGAGGGTCAGAACAAAATAAAACAAAGGACCACTAAATTGAAAAAGAAATTTTAAAACAAAATAGTAAAAACTAGAAGGCAAACCTCCCCCCCAAAGAAGTAGTGGAGAGAGAATATAGTCTACCTCATGGATCCTAGAGGGTGGTCCTCTTGGTTCTGAGTGTATTTTGTTCTGTATGTTAGAAGATGCTGAATCCCAAATTTATATAAACCAGCAATACTTATAGAAAGCCTCAACACTGACCACCAAAACATAAACAAGATAAAAGAGGGGTAGTAGAATGGGAATGAAGAGAGAATATAATCTCACAGAATGAACCAGCACGAGTATTTCACATGGTTCTGGGTGCATGCTGGTCATGTTTTCGAAGGTATTGTAGAACAAAACGCCATTGTAGAACAAAACGAGGCAGAGAAAACAAAAAACACAAAACAAAAACACATATCTCGTATATCTCCCAAAATAAACTGTGTATGTTGAAGGGAATCCAGAAGTGAAAAATATATCTAAGACATGTATTTGTAGAAATATGGAAGTCAGAAGGAAAAAACTTAAAAATGAAGAGCTGGTAAAATACTGTATTTAAGCTAGGAAAAGATAAAAAAATGTTGGTATTTTTTAGTCTGATATAAAAAAGAGTTGCAATGGAAAAATGAAAAAAAATTTAAAAAGGGGACCCTCCATTTCTACATACTGTATTCCCTCGATTTTCCCTTGGTCCTGGAGCTTTCCAGCGCTGTTTGGTCAAGAACTTGTTCTTCCAGCTGGTCTTCTTGGGGAGGGGTCTGCTGTGCTGATTCTCAGGTGTCTGTGCCTTGGCAGAGATGCCCCACCCCTGCAAGGTGCCTGGCTCAGTGTGAGCCATCTATCCTGTGAGGCCTTTGTTCCCTAGAAGCCCTGCCTCTCCCAGGCACAAGTTGAAACAAGGAGGAAAAACAACAATGGCAGTAGCTGGATTTCCAGCTCTGGAGTCAGCTCCCTGCAAGTAACTAATGCAGTCTCCCAGTCCGCATTGACCTAGATGCTCCCGAGGACTGTGTGGCTGCGCTGATCTACATAGCTTGGAAGTGCCCAGTGGCAGGGGAGTTCTCGCTGTTCCGTGCCCTACCCAGCTCCGCCTGTCCCAGGGGAAATGCAGGATTGTCAGCTTTGTCCCTTGGGTGCCCTGAGATCTAGGGTCCTGTGCTACTTGAACCATGCTCCTGGGGGGCCACCTCTCCCAAGAGGAAGGGGGCTCAGCCACCTTCCTCTGGTGCCAGCCCACCTAACTGACTGGCTTCTCCCAAAAGTCCTGAGGGCTGCAGCGCTCCAGCCCTTTACCAGTATCGGACCACAGTTTGCTGTGAGCTTTCCCCCAGGCGCCCCTCCTTTAATAGTGACTCCAGGAATCCTGAGATTTCACTACCCCTCCTGGGATTTTGCTCCATTTCCCTGCTAAGCACTTTTCCATCCAGGAAAAATCCAGTGCGGATTTTTAAAGTTCCTGCTTCTCCAGGGTTGGGCTTTCCTGTCCTGGAGGCTTTCGCAGCTTCACTTAAGCCCTGCTACTCAGAGTGCCCCTCCCCCACTTTATTCTTTTTTATTTATTTTCCACCTTCCTACCTTGTTAGAAGCAAAAGCTATTCTCTCTGTAGTGTTTCAGCTGTTCTCACTTTAAATCTCAGGTTGAATTCGTAGGTCTTCAGGATGTTTTGAAAGTTATTTAGGTAAGTTGGTGGGACCAGGTGAGTTGAGGACTGCTACTCTTTGGCCATCTTGCCCCGCCTCTTCCATAATGTTATCTTCTATATCACCTATTTGTTCCTTTGTTGCTTCTGTCCTGATTGTTTTTACATCCAGTTGGTTTTGCATCTCAGTTATAACATTTTTTTATTTCAGCCTGCACTAGATTTTAGGTCTCTGCAGCCAATGTTTCTCTGGTGTCATCTATGATTCTTTCAAGCCCAGCTAGTATTCTTATGATTTGTTCTAAATTGATGTTCAGATACATTGCTTATATTTGTTTTCAGCAATCCCTGGCTGTGATTTCTTCTTGTCCTTCTTTCATTGCTGGAGAATTCCTCTGTCTTGTGATTATGTCTGAGTTTTTGTCTTTTGCATGTTAATAAAGCTCCTGAAATGAATACAATATTAAGAAGGGATTATACAGTATCCAGGGCCTAGCACTTCATGAATTGTTTCTGGCGTATGCTGTGTGCACTTTGCTGTTGTATTTTGGCCGCTCTTTCCCCACAGGTCAGTACTCTGCAGAGTTCCTCTTTGCTTGTAGTGGGAAGTGTTTGGACCCTTAACTAGATGTGATTTGATTTGTTTGTTAAAATAAGCCCGATTTTAAAAGCTTTATTCCAGTACCACACTGTCTTGATGACCACAGCTTTGTAGTACAACCTGAAATCTGGCATCGTGATGCCCCCATATATGGTTTTCTTTTTTAAAATTCCCCTGGTTATTCGGGGTCTTTTCTGATTCCACACAAATCTTAAAATAATTTGTTCTAACTCTCTGAAACAGACACATAGATCAATGGAACAGAATAGAGAACCCAGAAGTGGACCCTGAACTTTAAGGTCAACTAATATTCGATAAAGGAGGAAAGACTATCCACTGGAAGAAAGACAGTCTCTTCAATAAATGGTGCTGGGAAAATTGGACATCCACATGCAGAAGAATGAAACTAGACCACTCTCTTACACCATACACAAAGCTAAACTCACAATGGATGAAAGATCTAAATGTGAGACAAGATTCCATCAAAATCCTAGAGGAGAACACAGGCAACACCCTTTTTGAACTTGGCCACAGTAACTTCTTGCAAGATACATCCACGAAAGCAAAAGAAACAAAAGCAAAAATGAACTATTGGGACTTCATCAAGATAAGAAGCTTTTGCACAGCAAAGGATACAGTCAACAAAACTAAAAGACAACCTACAGAATGGGAGAAGATATTTGCAAATGACGTATCAGATAAAGGGCTAGTTTCCAAGATCTCTAAAGAACTTATTAAACTCAACAGCAAAGAAACAAACAATCCAATCATGAAATGGGCAAAGGATGTGAAGAGAAATCTCAGAGGAAGACATAGACATGGCCAACACGCACATGAGAAAATGCTCTACATCACTTGCCATCAGGGAAATACAAATCAAAACCACAATGAGATACCACCTCACACCAGTGAGAATGGGGAAAATTAACAAGGCAGGAAACAACAAATGTTGGAGAGGATGTGGAGAAAAGGGAACACTCTTACACTGTTGGTGGGAATGTGAACTGGTGCAGCCACTCTGGAAAACTGTGTGGAGGTTCCTCAAAGAGTTAAAATAGACCTGCCCTACGACCCAGCAATTGCACTGTTAGGGATTTACCCCAAAGATTCAGATGCAATGAAACGCCGGGACACCTGCACCCCGATGTTTCTAGCAGCCATGTCCACAATAGCCAAACTGTGGAAGGAGCCTCGGTGCCCATCGAAAGATGAATGGATAAAGAAGATGTGGTTTATGTATACAATGGAATATTACTCAGCCATTAGAAACGACAAATACCCACCATTTGCTTCAACGTGGATGGAACTGGAGGGGATTATGCTGAGTGAAGTAAGTCAATTGGAGAAAGACAAACAGTGTATGTTCTCATTCATTTGGGGAATATGAATAATAGTGAAAGGGAATATAAGGGAAGGGAGAAGAAATGTGTGGGAAATATCAGAAAGGGACACAGAACATAAAGACTCCTAACTCTGGGAAACGAACTAGGGGTGGGGGAAGGGGAGGAGGGCGGGGGGTGGGGGTGAATGGGTGACGGGCACTGAGGGGGACACTTGACGGGATGAGCACTGGGTGTTATTCTGTATGTTGGTAAATTGAACACCAATAAAAATTAATTTATTAAAAAAAATAAATAAAAGCTTTATTCAAGAAAAGAGAAAAGGAAAAGGAACAATAAAGCAAAAAACAAAACAAAACAAAACAGAAATGACATACTATAAGCTGGATCCCAAAGAAAAAGAAAGAAGAATAAGAGAGTAGCCTGATCCAAAACAAATTAAAAAAGGAAATTTAAAAAAGGCAAAAAAAAAAACCCTATAAGATTGATTCCAAAGACTAAAGAAAAAAGTTTTTTTTAATACAAAATGTATATATATAAAGGAAATCCAGGTCCTTCCAGATCTGAAGCTGGTGTTTTGGAGCACTCTGTGATCCTTAGACTTGGTACATGTGGGGGGATCTTGTGTTGGCTTTCTGAGAGAGAGGCCCACTTTGCTGGCTCACAGTCAGACCTTCCCTAGTAAAGATGCCCCTGCAGGGTGCAGTGGGGGCAGGGTTTGTTGTAAGTGTCAGCCTCCACTTGAGTCGCTGTGTTTTTCTCTGAAGCCTGGTGGGCAGTGGGGTGGAGGTGGAAGATGGTGTTATCCCACCCTCTCATCCCCAGGGAAGGGAACTCAGGCTGCTTCCCTCCAGGTGACTCTTACGGAAAGCAGACAATCTCCCCACCTGTGTCCCAGGCTTTGGTCAATCCCTGCCCTCACCCTGTACAGGCCCAGATCATTGGATCACCTGGTACCACAGTTCTGTTTTATCTCTGGCCACTGGCTTGGATTCAAAACTCCAATATTAAAGGACCCAGCAAGGTAAGGACCCACTCTCCTACTCCGGAGGAGAGCCTTGAAGTGCTGTTCCCAGCACCGTTCTGTCCCAGAAAACCAGCCACATGCTTGTGCAGCTGACAGGAGCCTATAGTAAAGCAGAGTAACAAGCTGCAACCAGATTATCTGCCCTCTGCATGCACCTCTGTCTCCTGATGTTGAATGGCCACTCAATAGTGCCTGGCAGGCCCTTTGTCCTTGGAGAGGTAAACATGCCCCAGGAAGGGGAGTTTTCTTTCCCAGTGCAACCCAGAGGATCTCCATACCACAGGTCTTACATTGCTGCTCTCTCTTCCCCTCCCTCTCTTCCTGACTTCTCTCTGAATAAAAGGCTTCCTCCTTTCCACAGCAATGTGGCTTTTCTTTCCCCCAATTCATGTCTCTGAACCTTGCATCTGCCATGTTATCTCGCTCCAATTGTACAGGTTATTTATTTTCAATCCTCAGATCAATTGCCTAGTTGTTCAAAATGATTTGAAATTTATCTAGTTGTATTCAAAGGATGAGGCAAGCCCAGGGTCCCTTACTACTCTGCCATCTTGACTCTTCCTATACCACATTTTCTTTATCCATTCATCTGTTGATGTACCTTGGGCTGCTTCCATATTTTGGCCATAGTAAATAATGTAATAAGCATAGGAGTGCATATATCTTTTTGAATTAGTGTTTCCATTTTCTTTGGTAAATATGAGTAGTGAATTACTGGATCACATGGCATTTTTATTTTTAATTTTTTGAGAAATATCCATGTTGTTTTCTACAGTGATTGTACCAATTTACACTTTCACTAACAGTGCATGAGTGTTCCCTTTTCTCCACATCCTCACCAACACTTGTTATTTCTTATGTTTTCAATTATAGCCATTCTGACAGGTGTAAGGTGACATTTCATTGTAGTTTTGATTTGCATTTCCCTGATTGTTAGTGATGTTGAACATTTTTCATATGTCAGTTTGCCATTTTTATGACTTCTTTGGCAAAATGTCTATTCAGGTCCTATGCCCATTTTAATCAGATTATTTGGGGCTTTTATTTTCACTTGCTTATTAGACATATCATTTGCAAATATAATCTCCCATTCAGTTAGGTTGCCTTTTTGTTTTGTTTATGGCTCCCTTCACTGTGAAAAAGCTTTTTAGTTTGATGTAGTCCCATTTGTTTGTTTTTGCTTTTGCTTCCCTTGCCTGAGGAGTCATATCTAGAAAAATGTTTCTATTCCTGATGTCAAGAGATTACTATCTATGTTCTCTTCTAAGAGTTTTATGACTTCACGTCTCATATTGAGGTCTTCAATCCAATGTGAGTTTGTATGTATGGTGTTAAAAAGTGGTCCAGTTTCATTCCTTTGCATGTAGCTGCCCAGTTTTCCTAGAATCACTTATTGAAGAAACTTTCTTTTCCTCATTGCATATTGCCTCCTTTGTCATAAATTAATTGGCCATATAAGTGTGGGTTTATTTCTAGTCTATCTATTCTATTCTGTTAATTTATGTGTCTATTTTTGTCACTGTACCATACTGTTTTGATTACCACAGCTTTGTAGTGTATCTTGAAATCTCTATTGGATAACTCCAGCTTTTTTCTTCTTTCTTAAGATTGCTTTGGCTATTCAGGTTCATTTCTGGTTCCATACAGATTTTAGGATTATTTGTTCTTATTGTGTGAAAAGTGCTATTTGTATTTTGATAAGGATTGCATTGAATCTGTCAATTGCTATAGGTGCTATGGGCATTTTAATCATGTTAATTCTTCCAATCTATGAGCATAGAATATCTTTCCATTTGTTTGTGTCATGTTCAATTTCTTTCATCAATATTTTATAATTTTCAAAATAGAAATCTTTCACTCCCTTGGTTAAATTTATTCCTAGGTATTTTATTGCTTTTGATGCAATTGTAAATGGAATTGTTTTCTTAATTTCTCTTTATACTGTCTCATTATTAGTGTATAGAAATGCTGGTTTCTGGTTATTAATTTTGTATCCTGTGACTTTACTGAATTTATTTTTCAGTCCTATTATTTTTCTGTGAAGTCTTTAAGTTTTCCTATATATAGTATCATGTTATCTGCAAGTAGTGACAATTTTACTTCTTTCTTACCAATTTGAATGTTTTAAGACTTCTTTTTCTTGTCTAATTATTGTGGCTAGGACTTCCAGTAATATGTTGAATAAAAGTGGCAAGAGTGGACATCCTTGTCTTGCTTCTGATCTTAGAGAAAAAGCTTTCAGTTTTTCACCATTGAGTATGATGTTAGCGGAGGGCTTTTCATATATGACCTTTATTATGTTGAGTTCCTTCTTAATCCACTTAATTGATATTTTTTATCATCAACAGATCTTTGACAAAATTGTCAAATGCTTTTTCTGCATCATTGAAATTATTATATAATTTTTGTCCTTAATTTTTTGATATGCTGTATCACATTGATTGATTGCTGTATATTGAACCATCCTTTCATCCTCAGAATAAATATCACTTGATTGTGGTGAACGATCTTTTCAATGTATTGCTAAACATAGCTTGCTAAGTTTTTGAGATTTTGCATCTATGTTTATCAGGGATAATTATCTGTTGTCTTTTTGTTTTAGTCTTTGGTTGTTGTAGCAGGAGAATGCTGGCCTAATAGAACGTATTTGGAAGATCTCCTTTCTCTTCTATTTTTTTAAAAATAATTTGAGGAGAATAGGTATTAACTCTTCTTTAAACGTTTGGCAGAATTCACCAGTAAATCTGTCTGGTCTAGGACTTCCTTGGCAATTGTTTGATTATCTATTCAATTTAGTTACTAGTAATTGGCCTATTCAGATTTTCTATTTCTTCCTGATTCAGTCTTGGAACATTGTATGTTTCTAGAAAGTTACCTGTTTCTTCTAGATTGTTCAATTTATAGGCATATAACTTTTCATAGCATTCTCTTTTAATCCTTTGTATTCCTGTGGTGTTCATTGTTAGTTCTCTTTTGTTTTCTTTAAAGATTTATTTATTTATTTGAGAGAGAGAGAGAGAAAGAGAGAGACCAAGCATGAATGTGGAGAGGGGCAGAGGGAGAGAATTTTCAAGCAGATTCCCCAATGAACAATGAGCCCAACACAGGGCTCAATCTCATCACCCAGAGATCATGACCTGCACTGAAACCAACAGTCATATGCTCAACTGACTGAGCTACCCAAGTGCCCCAGTTCTCTTTTATTTTTTATTTTACTTATTCATGTATTTTCTTTTAAGGATCTGGTTAAAAGTTTATCAATTTTGTTGATCTTTTCAAAGAACAAGCTCTTGGCTTCATTGATCTTTTCTATTGTTTTATTTTTAAGAATCTATTTCATTTATTTCTGCTCTGATCTTTATTATTTTCTTTCTTCTACTCACCCTGGACTTTGTTTCTGCTTTTTTTTTCTAGTTCCTTCAGATATAAGGTTAGATTGAGATTTTTTGTGTGTGTCTTGAGGTAGGCCTCTTGAGGTAGGTATCACTATATATTCCTTCTTAGAACTACTTTTACTATAATCCCAAATATTTGGACCATTATGTTTTTATCTGTATTTATCTACATGCATTTTTTTCTCTTTAAACATTTTTTAAATTTATTTTTTATTTTTTGCCTCTCCATTTTTATTGCTTTAAATTGTTATTTAAATTCCAGGTAGTTGACATACAGTGCACTGTTAGTTTCAGCTGTACAATATAGTCATTCAACACTTCCATTCTCATCACACTTCCTGGTTCTCATCACAGCAAGTGCACCCCTTAATCCATGTCACCTATTTTACACATCCCCCCAGTCACTTCTCCTATAGTAACCATTGGTTTGTTCTCTATAGTTAAGATTCTGCTTCTTGGTTTGCCTCCCTCTTTTTTCCCCTTTGCTTATTTGTTTTATTTCACAAATTCCACATATGAATGAAATTATATATTATTTGTCTTTTTCTGACTTGTTTCTCTTAGCATGTTACTCGCTAACTCCATCCATGTTGTTCCATGCTCATGGAATGGAAGAACAGATATTGTTAAAATGTCTATGCTACCCAAAGCAAAGCATTTAATGCAATACATATCAAAATACATCATTTTTCACAGATCTAGAACAATCTGAAAACTTTTATGGAACCACAAAAGTTCTCAAATAGCCAAGACAACCTTGAAAAAGAAAAGAAAAGCTGTAGGGATTATGATATCAGACATTAAGTTATATTACAAAGCTGTGCTAACAAAACAGTATGGTATTGGCAAACAAATAGACACAGAGATCAATGGAACAGAATAGAAAACCCAGAAATGAACCCACAACTATATGGTCAGTTAATCTTACTTCCTCTTTGACTTCGTTGTTGACCCTCTGGTTATTTAGTAGCAGGCTGTTTAGCCTCTATGTGTTTGTGATTTTTCCAGTTTTGTGTCTGTTTATGATTGAGTTCTAATTTCATGCCATTGGAACATGGTTGGAAATGATGCATGATATTATTTCAATTATTAAATTTATTGACACTTGTTTTGTGGCCTAACATGCAATCTATCAGGGATAATGGTGCACTTTAAAAAGAATGCATATTCTGTTGTTTTGAATGGAATCCTCTATATATTTCTGCTAAGTCCATCTGGTCTAATGTGTCATTCAAAGACATTGTTTCCTTATTGATTTTCTGCCTGGGCGATTTATTCATTGATGTAAGTGGGCAGTAAAGTCCCCCACTATTATTGTGCATCAATTTCTTCCTTTATGTCTGTTAATATTTGCTTTTTGTAATTAGAGGTGCCAATGTTGAGTACATAGATATTTACAATCCCCAAATGAATGAGACCATATGATGTTTGTCCTTCTCTGATTGATTTACTTCACTCAGCATAATAGCCTCCAGTTCCATCCACTTCGAAGCAAATGGTGGGTATTTGTTGTTTCTAATGGCTGAGTAATATTCCATTGTATACATACCACATCTTCTAGTGAAAGGGATAAAGGGGAAAGGAGAGAAAATGAATGGGAAATATCAGAAAGGGAGACAGAACATGAGAGACTCCTAACTCTGGGAAACGAACAAGGGGTGGTGGAAAGGGAGGTGGGCGGGGGGTGGGGGTGACTGGGTGACAGGCACTGAGGGGGACACTTGATGGGATGAGCACTGGGTGTTATGCTATATGTTGTCATATTGAACTCCAATTAAAAATATGTAAAAATAAAAAAAATAAAAATAATAAAAATAAATAAATAAAAACAAAAAATAGATATTTACAATCATTATATACTTTTGTTAGATGGACCTCTTTATGATAATATAATGCCTTTTTGTCTCTTATTACAGTCTTTGTTTTAAAGACTATATGATGTCACTGATATGTGAAATTTAAGAAATAAAACATGCGAACATAGGAGAAAAAAGAGAAAGAGAGGCAAACCATAAAGCAGACTCAACTATAGAGAAAAAACTGAGGACTGCTCGAGGAGAGGTGGGGGGGGGGAAGGGTTAAATGAATGATGGGTATTAAGAAGGGCCTGGGTGACTCAGTGGTTGAGCATCTGGTTTCAGCTCAGGGTGTGATCCTGGAGTCCAGGGATTGAGTCCCAAATCAGGTTCCTACAGGGAGCCTGCTTCTCCCTCTTCCTGTGTCTCTGCCTCTCTCTCTGTATCTCTCATGAATACATAAATAAATTCTAAAAAAATAGGACACTGGTTGTGATGTGCCCTGGGTGTTGAATCTAAGTGATGAATCACTAAATTCTACATCTGAAACAAATATTAAACTGTATGGTAACAAACTAGAATTTAAATAAAAACTTGAACCTTAAAAAAAGGCCTATTTTGTCTAATATAAATATGGCTTTTTTTTCCACTTCATTTGAATGGAATGTCTTTTTCTATCCCTTTACTTTCAGTCTACATGTGTCTGTAAGTCTGAAGTGAGTCTCTTGTATGCAACATATAGAGGATCTTGCTTTTTATCCATTCTACCACTCTGTGTCTTTTGATTAGAGCTTTCAGACGATTTACATTTAAAGTAATTATTGATAAGTATGTATTTACTGCCCTTTTGTTCATTGTTTTCTGGGTGTTTCTGTGGTTCTTCTCTGTTCCTTTCTAATTCTCTTGCTATCTTTCCTTTTGATTGATGACTTTCTTTAGTATTATATTTGGCTTTCTTTATTTTTTTGTGTATCTGTAATAGGTGTTGGGTTTGTGGTTACCATGAGTTTCATATATAACACCTTAAGTATATAGCTATTTATACTGAGTTTGTGATCACTTAAGTTCAAACACATTCTTTAAAACTTTTTTATTCCACATATGAGTGAAACCATGATGATTGTCTTTCTCCGATTTGATGGGAAGAGCACTGGGTGTTATAGTATATGTTGGCAAATTGAATTTAAATTAAAAAATTAAATTTTTTTTACCCAACTCCATGCTTTATGTATATGTTATCATATTTTTCATCTTTTTGTTCATAATTTTATTCTAATTATGGGCTTTTCTTTTCTACTTCAAGAAGTCTTTTTAACATTTCTTGTAAGGCCATTTTAATGATAATGAACTCCTTTAATTTTGTTTTTGTAGGAAACTCTATACTTTTTTTTTCTTTACACCTTTTTAAAAAATTCTGAAATGATAAGCTTGCCAGGTAGATTATTCTTAGTTGTAGCTTTTTTTCCCTTTCAGCTCTGAATATATCATGCTCTTCTCCTCTGGTCTGAAAAGATTCTGCCAAAAAATGAGCTGACAGCATTATTCTGTTTTTCTTATGCATAACTTTTTACATCTCTCTTGCTGCTTTTAAAATTCTCTCCTTCCTGGGATCGAGTCCCACATCGGGCTCCCTACATGGAGCCTGCTTCTCCTTCTGCCTGTGTCTCTGCCTCTCTCTCTCTCTCTCTCTCTCTCTCTCTTTCTCTGTCTCTGCCTCTCATGAATAAATAAAGTCTTAAAATAAAATAAAATAAAATAAAATAAAATTCTCTCCTTATCTTTAAGCTTGATGTTTTAATTATTGTATGTTGTGATGTGGACCTCCTTGAGTTCATCTTGTTTGGAACTCTCTGTGCCTCCTAAATCTGGATATCTGTTTCCTTCCCCTGGTTGTGGAAGTTTTCAGCTATTATTTCTTCAAATACATTTTCTGCCCTCCCTGTCTCTTTTTTTCTGGGATCCTTAAAATGTAAATGTGTGTTTGATGTTGATCAAAAGATTTTTTAACATCCTTATAGCAGCAATGTCCACAATAGCCAAACTGTGGAAGGAGCCTCGGTGTCCATTGAAAGATGAATAGATAAATAAATTTTAAAAAAAAAGGGATCCCTGGGTGGCGCAGTGGTTTGGCGCCTGCCTTTGGCCCGGGGTGCGATCCTGGAGACCCGTGGAGCCTGCTTCTCCCTCTGCCTATGTCTCTGCCTCTCTCTCTCTCTCTCTGACTATCATAAATAAATTTAAAAAAAAGAATAAGAAAGATGAATAAAGAAGATGTGGTATATGTATACAATGGAATATTACTCAGCCATTAGAAACGACAAATACCCACCATTTGCTTCGACATGGATGGAACTGGAGGGTATTATGCTGAGTGAAGTAAGTCAATCAGAGAAGGACAAACATTATATGGTTTTATTCATTTGGGGAATATAAAAAATAGTGAAAGGGAATAAAGGGGAAAGGAGAAAAAATGAGTGGGAAATATCGGAAATATCAGAACATGAAAGACTCCTAAGTCTGGGAAACGAACTAGGGATGGTGGAAGGGGAGGTGGGAGGGGGGTGGGGATGACTGGGTGATGGGCACTGAGGTGGGCACTTGATGGGATGAGCACTGGGTGATATTCTATATGTTGGCAAATTGAACACCAATAAAAAATGAATTTATTTAAAAAAAGATTTTTTAACATACTCATTTTTCAGTTCCTTTTTCTTGGGGAACTTGGCTGGCTCAGTCAGAAGACCATGCCTCTATTGGCTTTGGGGTCATGAGTTCGAGCCCCACGTTGGTAGTAAATATTACTTAAATGAATAAATAAAGACTAGGAGGAGGGGCAAGATGGCGGAAGAGCAGAGTCCCCAAATCACCTGTCCCCACCAAATTACCTAGATAACCTTCAAACCATCCTGAAAATCTATGAATTCGGCCTGAGATGTAAAGAGAGACCAGCTGGAATGCTACAGTGAGAAGAGTTCACGCTTCTATCAAGGTAGGAAGACGGGGAAAAAGAAATAAAGGAACAAAAGGCCTCCGAGGGGGAGGGGCCCCGCGAGGAGCCGGGCTGAGGCCGGGGCGAGTGTCCCCAGGACAGGAGAGCCCCGTCCCGGAGGAGCAGGAGCTGCACCAACCTTCCCGGGCGGAAAGGGGCTCGCAGGGAGTTGGAGCAGGACCCAGGAGGGCGGGGATGCCCTCGGGCTCCCTGGGACACTAACAGACACCTGCGAGCGCAGGAGAGTGCTCCGAGCTCCCTAAGGGCTGCAGCGCGCACGGAGGGACCAACCGGAGCAGCTCGGAGGGGCTCGGGCGGCGGCTCCGCGGAGGGGGCTGCAGGGCGGGAGCGCGAATCCACCAGCGCAGGCCCCGGAGCACAGGGCGCCGGGACACAGCCCAGGATCCGGCCTCCCCTGGGACTGGCAGAGGCCGGGAGGGCCCAGGACAGCAAGGACGCTCCTGCCCCGAGCTGAGCAGATCAGCGGCCCCGCCCCGGAGCCTCCAGGCCCTGCGGACGGAGAGCAGAGAGCCCCGAGCCCCGTAGTTCCTGCGGAGGCTGAATCCAGGCTTCCAGAGCTGCCATAGCCACTGGGGCTGTTCCTCCTGGGGCCCGACGGGGTAAACAACCCCCGCTGAGCCCTGCAGCAGGCAGGGGCAGAGCAGCTCCCCCAAGTGCTAACACCTGAAAATCAGCACAGCAGGCCCCTCCCCCAGAAGACCAGCTAGAGGGACCAGTGATACTCCCCCGTGTTCCAATACAACTTGTTTTTGGCCACTCTGCACTGAGCAAAATGACTAGAAGGAAAACCTCACTTCAAAGGAAAGAATCAGAAACAGCCCTCTTTCCCACAGAGTTACAAAATCTGGATTACACTTCAATGTCAGAAAGCCAATTCAGAAGCACCATTATACAGCTACTGGTGGCTCTAGAAAAAAGCATTAAGGCCTCACGAGACTTCATGACTGCAGAATTTAGATCCAATCAGGCAGAAATTAAAAATCAATTGAATGAGATGCAATCCAAACTAGAAGTCCTAACGACGAGGGTTAACAAGGTGGAAGAACGAGTGAGTGACATAGAAGACAAGTTAATGGCAAAGAGGGAAACTGAGGAAAAAAGAGACAATCAATTAAGGGACCATGAAGACAGATTAAGGCAAATAAATGACACTCTAAGGAAGAAAAACCTACGTTTAATTGGGGTTCCCGAGGGCGCCGAAAGGGCCAGAGGGCCAGAATATGTACTTGAACAAATCCTAGCTGAAAACTTTCCCAATCTGGGAAGGGAAACAGGCATTCAGATCCAGGAAATAGAGAGATCCCCCCCTAAAATCAATAAAAACCGTTCAACACCTCGACATCTAATAGTGAAGCTTGCAAATTCCAAAGATAAAGAGAAGATCCTTAAAGCAGCAAGAGACAAGAAGTCCCTGACTTTCATGGGGAGGAATATTAGGGTAACAGCAGACCTCTCCACAGAGACCTGGCAGGCCAGAAAGGGCTGGCAGGATATATTCAGGGTCCTAAATGAGAAGAACATGCAACCAAGAATACTTTATCCAGCAAGGCTCTCCTTCAAAATGGAAGGAGAGATAAAGAGCTTCCAAGACAGGCAGGAACTGAAAGAATATGTGACCTCCAAACCAGCTCTGCAAGAAATTTTAAGGGGGACTCTTAAAACTCCCCTTTAAGAAGAAGTTCAAGTAACTCTGAACGTGAATGGGCTTAATGACCCCATCAAAAGGCGCAGAGTTTCAGACTGGATAAAAAAACAGGACCCATCTATTTGCTGTCTACAAGAGACTCATTTTAGACAGAAGGACACCTACAACCTGAAAATAAAAGGTTGGAGAACCATTTACCATTCAAATGGTTCTCAAAATATACCCTAAAAACTACAGAACACTTCTGAAAGAAATTGAGGAAGACACAAAGAGATGGAAAAATACTCCATGCTCATGGATTGGCAGAATTAATATTGTGAAAATGTCAATGTTACCCAGGGCAATTTACACGTTTAATGCCATCCCTATCAAAATACCATGGACTTTCTTCAGAGACTTAGAACAAATTATTTTAAGATTTGCGTGGAATCAGAAAAGACCCCAAACAGCCAGGGGAATTTTAAAAAAAGAAAACCATATCTGGGGGCATCACAATGCCAGATTTCAGGTTGTACTACAAAGCTGTGTTCATCAAGACAGTGTGGTACTGGCACAAAAACAGACATATAGATCAATGGAACAGAACAGAGAACCCAGAAGTGGACCCTGAACTTTATGCTCAACTAATATACGATAAAGGAGGAAAGACGATCCACTAGAAGAAAGACAGTCTCTTCAATAAATGGTGCTGGGAAAATTGGACATCCACATGCAGAAGAATGAAACTGGACCACTCTTGCACCATACACAAAGATAAACTCAAAATAGATGAAAGATCTAAATGTGAGACAAGATTCCATCAAAATCCCAGAGAAGAACTCAGGCAACACCCTTTTTGAACTTGGCCACAGTAACTGGAGAAGGACAAACAGTGTATGTTCTCATTCATTTGGGGAATATGAATAATAGCGAAAGGGAATATAAGGGAAGGGAGAAGAAATGTGTGAGAAATATCAGAAAGGGAGACAGAACATAAAGACTTCTAACTCTGGGAAATGAACTAGGGGTGGTGGAGGGGGAGGAGGGTGGGGGGTGGGGGTGAATGGGTGACGGGCACTGAGGGGTACACTTGATGGGATGAGCACTGGGTGTTATTCTGTATGTTGGTAAATTGAACACCAATAAAAATTAATTTATAAAAAAAATAAATAAATAAAGACTAAAAAAATAAGTAAAATTTCTTTTTCCTTATTGCTATTCAACTTGAGTTTTTATTATTCCATTTTCCAGATCCCTGATTTGTTCTTCTGCACCCACCAATATAGTTGATTCCTTGTAGTGTACTTTTCATTCACTTGTATTCTTCAACTCTAATTGATTTTTTCATATTTTCTATCATTTTTTTGAATTCCTCACTGAATCTTACTCTTCTTTCCAGTCCAGTGATCATCTTTATGGCCATACCTTTCAGTTCTTCATTTAATTCTTGTTCTGAGGTTTTGTGTGTGTGTTTGGAGCATATTCCTATGCATTTTACTTGACTTCCTGTATTAGTTTATATGAATTACATGGAGCAGCGACTTTTAAACTTGAAAGAATGGTCTTGTGTCATGGAGAAATGAACATGCTCTGTGTATGCTGTATGCCTGGTGACTTGGCTGGCTAGCTAAAGCTGTGCCTGAGTGGGCTGGAGGTCCCAAGACAGTCTTATGAGGCTTCCATAGTGGAATGGCCAGAGATGAAGTGGGCATAGGTGCTCCATGTAGGGTCGCCTTGGTAGAGTGGCTGAAGCCAAAGCGGATATGAGCCAGGAGGTTCTAGAGTATTCCATGTTGAGGGTGCCCTAGTAAACTGTCTTGGGCCAAAGTAGTGTGGGCCTGGAGTGTTCTGTGATGCTTTGCTCCTGTGTCACCTCAGCAAGATGGCTGAAGCTGTAGTGAGCACTGACCAAGGATGTCCCAGTGTGAAGCACTCTGGAGCCACCTTGATGGGACAGTTAGAGATGGTGTGATCTAGGGGTCTAGGGCTCACTGAGGTGGCAGGCCAGTATATTACCTAAAACCCTGAGGTGGAGGGCAAATATGAACTGTGTCACTTGTCAGGCCCTCTATACTAGAGAGAGTTATAGAAGCTTCCCTGCTATTTGATAGAGTTCTAGGGCTGGATCTTTTATATAGTCTTTTTTTAAAAAAACCCACAGCTTTTATTCTGTGCACCAGGGTAGACAAGTCTACTCTTAGTCCCCATGGTAGTTGGCAGCATTGGGGATGGGGAGGGAGTGCCTTCTTTATCATGTCTCTCTCTTGCAATTCTCTATGTGGTATATTTTTTGTTGCACAGAAAGCTGTACAGCAAGCCCTCAATTATTTTTCAGGAAGAATTTCTCTGTAAATAGATACAGATTTGTTGTGTCCATGGAGAAGATGAATTCAGCATCTTCCTACATTGCCATCTTGCCTCAGACTCTTATTTTCTGTGGTATTTCCCTATTGTAGGACATCTTGCTTGTACCCAATTTTAGGGTAACACAAATGAAGTTACTCTAAATTGTGTTGAGATTTTTGCATAACCATGAATTTGCATTTACCTGCAATAAAAACTCAAAAGTACATTTCCTGGGTCATACTAGAGCTGCATGTTCAGTGCTTTTTTTTTTTTTTTTAACAAACTGCCAAGTGTTTTTGAGAATTTCTATACCATTTTACATATCCACTGACAATGTATGACTGACTCGGCTTCTATGCTTCCCTGCTAACATTTGTTGTCGTCACTAGTTTTTCATTTTGGCTATTCAGAAAGATGTGTAGTGATATCTTGTCATTTTATTTTTTTAAATTATTTATTTATTTATTTATGATAGTCACACACACAGAGAGAGAGGCAGAGACACAGAGAGAGGGAGAAACAGGCTCCATGCACCGGGAGCCCGACGTGGGATTCGATCCCGGGTCTCCAGGATCGCACCCTGGGCCAAAGGCAGGCGCTAAACTGCTGTGCCACCCGGGGATCCCTATCTTGTCATTTTAATTCACATTTTCCCTAATGTTTAATGAAGTTGAATATCTTGTCATGTATTTAGTTTCTGTCCACATACTCTTTTCAGTAAAATGTTCATGTATTTTGCCCGTTTTGTTATTGGAGTTTTGGGGTTATTTTTACTAATAATTCTGAGGCTTTTAAAATACATATATATTAGATACTAGTCCTTTGTCAGGTAAGTTATTTGCAAGTCTTCCCTTCCAGCCTGTAATTTTATTTTCGTCCTCATCACAGAGTCCTTTACTAGCTAAAGTTTTCCATTTTGATTAATATTTGAACATTAAGTCAACCACATTCTGAGTTTTAGCTCATTTGTTTGTAAAGTGTTATCTTTTTAATGTAATGTTGGGTTCAACTTGACAATATTTTGTTAAAGATTTTTCATTTATGCTAATGAGTGATATTGGTATGTAATTTTCTTTTAATGTCTTTGTTAAGTTTGTTACCAGATTAATGCTGGCCTCATAAAATGAATTAGGATTGTTCTTTGCTCTATTCTCTCATAAAGTTTGGCTATCTTTAGTATCAATTTTCACCATATATTGATTCAATTTACCAATGAAACTGAAAACTACAGTGGTATGCCTAAGAATTCTTTAGCAGAGACTGTTCATGGTTTTCATCAGGTTTTTCAAAGGATTTCTCCAAATTGTTAAGAACATTCTGGATCTCTCTCTCTCTCTCTCTCTCTCTCTCTCTCTCTCTCCATATATATATATATATATGGCTGATTGTGGTGGCATATGGTTTTGGCTTTTTTATCTTGTGGAGTTGAGGGACATAGGCTTTGATAAAAGTTTTTTTTAAGTTGTGATGTTCACTTAGACTTCTAATTAAGTGTTGTTAAATGCCTTTTAATAATTTTATGTAGCAAGTAATAATACATTTTCACTCTAGAATATTTTGAAAATTCCTCAAATGAATTCTCTGGAGTCTTCCTCCAAGTTTGTCAAGTTAAGGTCAGTTATGCTTCAAAACTTTTCTTCTTTCCTTGAGAATGTTATGTTCTGTTACCTTTCAAGAGAACCTGAGGAAGAAAAAAAATCCCAAATAAGAAAGAACAACCTGATGTTGGGGGTGATATGTTGTTGGTGGGATTCTGTCTGACAGTGGAATGGTGATGGTCATGAGTTCATTACAATAATAAAGTTTAAGGTAAACTTTCTCTAGAATCCTGAAGCAACTTCTCTCCTAACGCTGCTCCTTTTGAATCATTGCTCATCTCCCTTATATATGAGGTGTTGGCATATAGAGATAGATAGATGATAGATAGATAGATAGATAGATAGATAGATAGATAGATAGATAATAGATAGATAATAGCGCTGAAGATTGATAGCTGAGTAGACAGGTATTATTTCTTCTTAACCCTTCATGGAATAGTCCCACTCAGTATAAGAACTGACATTTGTGTGTGTGTGTGTGGGGGGGAATCCTGAAAAACTAAATCACTGCCTACTGGTCACAGTTCTATTCCATGAATGAGTCAGGAACAAGCAGTAGTGCCCCTAGATGGTGGAGGTATAGCTTCAGAGGGCTAAGTAAAGTGGTAACTCCCTATAGTGAATTCCCCACTCCCAACAACCCTGACAACCTCCATCCCTGAGGGTGCTGCCTATTTTAAACAGATGCTACAAATATGATGAAGGGAAAAATAAGCAAGCATGCCAGCATTGTTATAAAACAACCAAGAGAATAACAGTAAAAATTAGGTGAATGTGGTAGTAGAGGAATATTTATATTTAAGGGTCTGTGTTTGTAGCATACATGGTCTCAAATCATGGAATTTGTGTTTGTATTATATCCTTTCCTATGAAGGAAAGAAGAAGGTCAGCTGGTCCTGGGAGAACCTTAAAGTTAGAAAACCTAGGGATTCTCCTGGTTTATCAGAAAGGGGAGACAGTTTGGAAGGGAGAAATCAAGAGAGCTAGAGATTGGGACATTGCTGTCACCCAAAGCATTTTGTAAAACAATCCAAAGTTCTCCTGAATGGGGTCTTCCAAGATTCACGGGGAGCAGCAGGTTGGCTTGGCAAGCCACTGTCTTCAGATTGGTTCTGCATAATATCAATCAACACAACAAAGGCCACATGTTCCTCATCTGGATTGTTGACAGCCTGTAGAAAGATAGGAAATATCCTCACTCTAGTAGTCCCTACCAGCCATGTCATTTTTCTCTTCAACTCAGACCTGGGAAAGACACCCAGGGTTCTTCCTTAAGTGATGTCACACTGTGTATACAAGGCTGAGTCTAGAATTGAAGTCTGTGATAGGAAATAAGAAAGAGGAATCTATCCACTCTTTCCCTTCACCATTAGATTCTTGAGCTATGAGATCCCTTTTGCACACCCCCACCCCCCGTTTGAGAGTGGGTTGTTTTTATTTGGAAATTATTCTTAGAAAACAAAATCTGGACAATAGATGCATCAATTGAGTCTAAATCTCCTAAATAATATAATTGTTGCACTTGATAGTTTCACTTTACTTCTCCTAAATTAATAGGAAAAGTCCTCATGCCATTCTATTGGCATAGATCCTATTCTGAAAAATAAGCAGAAATGTCTATTTCTTTGTCTTTACTAAAATAGAAAATCTTTTTTTGTGACAACTGTAGGATCTGCCCCAACAAATTGGATACTTCTATAATAAAATAAATCATTGTTAGTGTTCATCCAGGCAACCCACAACTCTTCCAATGATCTAAGATGCCACTGCCCAATGCAGACAGCCTTTCTTGTATTTGCTCGTTCACTTGTTAAAAAAATGTTTATTGAGCGCTTACCATGTGGCAGTCTATCATTGTGAGAGCCAAAATCTGTTTTCCATTGTTGAGTAAATTTAAATGTCTGAGGTAATTGAGAGGATTGAAGAATTCCCTTATGCCTACTGAATTTACTTTATCAATTGCCTATCATTTCCATTTTTGCACATAGATATATTTTTGTCCCCTTCATTTGTAATGTGTTGCATACAACAGACTTCCTCTGTCTAAATGCTTCTCTACTCTTTAATTTGGTCTGGTTCAGCTGACTCATTTGAGGTGTTTCCTGGGCCATAACTGCACTGGCACTGCTGATCTTGGCCTATCCAGCTGTCCTTTCTCTCTGTTCCATTCCTTTGTTTCCACACAGTTACTCTCCACAATTTTGAAACATATTTAGCCAGATTCCAAGGTTTATCTTGTATTTAAACAGTGGCATGCCATTTTCCCCTAATAAGACAAATTAAAGTAGAAAATGAAGAACTAATTTGTTCAAGTCTTTCTCTTACCCGTTGTGTATAAGTACACAACTATAAAACTCAGGTCACACAATATAAAATTTAAATATTTACACAAAATAAAAAGCTAAAACATTATATCCTAAGTTAAAAGCTAAAGAGTTCAGCTTAATCATTGTGCTTCTCTGTCCCTTTCTTTTAACTTGTAGTTAGATACCTTGGAGGCCCATGAATTGCGTGGATGTCCTCTCCCTCTAGCTCCTGAAACATAAGACACTGATTAAGAACATTTTTTTTAATTCCATGTACTTTTCTTGTTGCTCAATTTTACCACCTATGCTATATTTGAGCTCCAGGAAATCAAGAAAACGAGGACACACAATGTATAATAATGAGTCTTTTTGACAGAACATTGCTGCCAAAGTCAAGAGATAAGAGTTCCCAGGGTGTGGCCAATCACATAAAGCACCTTGGATAAAACAACATCACATAATATAGCCCTTGCAACTAACTGCAAGAATAACTGTGTTGCCACACTTACACTGCCATATACAAACATCCATTCATATTGACACAAGTCCTGTTAGTAGAAGATACAAGAAACAATAGCAAAATCACACAAATATTAGTGAAATGATAATAAGAGTTTCAATCACTGAGGAGAGTAGACATTATTTAGGTGAATAGTTTTGTAACAACTGTTTAACTATTTGAGGAAGATCAAGGTGACTTTCCAAAGCCATGAGATGAACCTGAATGTCCATCATGATTAAAATATTGTTTAATAACGGAAATCTCAGTTTTTAGAGGTGCACAGTAGAAACAAGAGACGAAACTGAACCAATATCTTAACAATGTTGGTTTGGGCATATGTTTGTGAGGGAAATACACCATTTGTATCTTACAATTTAAATCTTTCTATGTTTTCCTAATAAAAGGGAAAAATAGAATTGTCACATCTTTCACAGGTGAAGTAAAGGTGACTTTTAAAACTTTAAGCATATTTTTCCATATTTTGTAGTATCGTAAAAAATTACCACCTCTTGCATTTTGAAAAGGAGAATCTTTGTTAAATCATAGATATACAGAAAAAAGTGTAAGCAATTAAACAAAAATCACTTGAATTACATTGTTCAATAGTATCATTATTAACCATCTCTATTGCCTTATTGCCCCTCTGTATTGAGTGTGTGTGTGATAAAATTTTATACATTGAGATATTAATGTGTATGTAACATAAAAGGCATTTTTTAGTTTTTTGTAAGTATAATTCATTTACTTGCCCTCTTCCCATCAAATTAAGTCTCGTTTGTGATAAATGTCATATATTGTGGGTGTCAGAAAAGAAGCAAATGCCTTAGAAATCATGAGAGAATAAATAACATGTCAACATAACCAGAGTTTTCAATTACCATCCAGTGTCCTTCTCAAGTGATACCTATTAGAAACTAGGTAACAATGAGAACCCTGAATGTGGGGGCAGAAACTCCCCTGGGGCTCCCTATCTAATATCTGGGGTCTAGGGCTCTGGTAAGGCAATGTCTTCATCATTTATAGTCATGATAATTAGCAGGTACAGCCAGCTAACTTTTTCCTGAGTTCTTGCATGGGTCTGAGAAAAATTAGAAAAGAAGGTCAGAATTTATTAAACCAGTACTCTTGTAATGTGGACCTATTGCTTCCCCAGAGGTGTATCCATGACACTGTACAACACTTGGCCCCCTCACAAGGTTTAGGTTTAGGTATTATAAGGGGTTATTGCAGAAGTGTAGACTGTTGATTATGCTGGTTGTAGTGCTGTGAGTCAGATTTCTCAAGGCCTGAAAACACGTCTGGATCACCTTCAGCTTAATTTAGTTTGAGTGACATACAACCAGAACAGGCTGTGGCTGACCTCAAGGCTTTCTAGATCAGACATGGTTCATAGGTTGATAAGACTGCATCGGCAAAACGTATATTCCTGCCTGGAGCTCTAGTATACCTGTGAGTTCTCACAGATGAAAGTACTGTGTAGCCTGGGCTGTGTAGCCAGGCTACACAGTAGGCATTCAGGGTTCTAAATTTCACCTAATTCTTTTGGGTCATGTTTCACCCCTGGCTTTCTCTATGCCTGGAACACCCAAGCCCACAACTTCCCCCAAATAAATCTCTCCAGAAGGTAAACCTCCCATGTTCTTCTGGGAGGAATAAAGGAAAACAGTTTTCTGGTTGAGTGGGTCATAGAACAGATCTGGGGGTCTAATACCTCTTTAATAAAGTTTGAAACAATTCTGTGGTTTTTTTTATACTTACCACCCACTCTTCTCCTTAAAGATACCTGGTGCCTCCACTTCCTTAGCATTTCTGAGGTACTCTGACTCCAATCTGCTTGCACCTTATTGGCCATAGAACACTGCATCATAATAGGCATGCTAGGGAGACACAGAAGTAACTATTAGGAAAGATGGGTCCCTGTGCCAGTATCATTAGAGCTTTGGTTTAGGTTTTTTCCTTCTTCCTTGACCTCTTCTGTAAAATAGAATAAAACCTAACCCTGTCACACACCTAGAAATGTTGTAAGATATAAGGAGGTTCCAACTATGAAAGCACTTTATATTTACAGAAGGGAACAAAAGTTGATGTTGTCACCATCAGCAATAAGTGACACACAAAGAGATTTAGGCATATCAATTGAACGCAGTGTTTATTCTTCATATTTTAAATAATCCACTGGTGGGTTGAGACAGGTGTCTGTACCACAGGATTCCTATATGATATCACTACCCTTTCTGTTCTTACCTTCTGCACCAGTTTACTGGCAGCGTTTCCCCCCATGGAGTGGGGTTGACATCCTATGGAGTGACATCCTACGTAGTACACCTGCCTTTTCCAGATGTCTCTTTATTTTAACCGAGCATACACATGTATCCATAATAATTGTTTTTTAAGTTATTTAAATTCCAGTTAGTTAACATATAGTGTAATATTAGTTCCTGGTGTACAATATATTAATTCAACACTTCCACACATCACCCTGTGCTCATCACAGCAAATGCACTCCTTAATCCCCATCACCTATTTAACTCATGCCCTACCCACCTCCCCTCTGACAACTAGCAGTTTGTTCTCTATAGTTAAGATTCTTTTTTGTTGTTTTTCCTCCTTTTTATTTTTTAAATTTTTTTAAAAAAAGATTTTATTTATTTATTCATGAGAGACACAGAGAGAAATAGAGGTAGAGACACAGGCAGAGGGAGAAGCTGGCTCCATGCAGGGAGCCTGATGTGGGACTTGATCCCGGAACTCCAGGATCATACCCTGAGCTGAAGGCAGACACTCAACTGCTGAGCCACCCAGGATCCCCTGTTTTTCCTCTTTTTATCTCTTTGCTCATTTGTTTTGTTTCTTAAACTCCATATATGAGTGAAATCATATGGTATTTGTCTTTCTCTGACTGACTCATTTCACTTAGCATAAGAATCTCTAGCTCCATCTAAAGTCATTGCAAATGACAAGACTTTAATCCTTTTAATGGCTGAGTAATATTCCATTGTGTGTGTGTGTGTGTGTGTGTGTGTGTGTGTGTGTACACTATATCCTTTTCCCCCTTGGTTCTAGGGTTAAAGTTAAGATTAAGGCCAGAGTTATGGTTTTGCTTATGGTTATGCTATGCTTATGTTTATGGCTATGGTTATGGTTAGGGCCAGAGCAAGATTATTTGCCTTATATCCTGCAGTTCAGAGATCTCTCCAGAGACTTACGGTTAGGATTAGCATTAGGGGTTAGGCATTAGGAATTACGGGTTAGGGTTAGGGTTAAGGTTAGGGTTAGGGTCAGGATATGTGCCTGGCATCCTGCTGTTCAGAGACTTCTCCAGAGAATAAAACTCCAGACTTCTGCTGGGGTAAGAATAGACATGGCATTCATGGACTGAGCTGAGGCAAGAAGGCGATTTATGGCTCTAAATACTCTTTAAATAGATATTCAATTACTCCTACTGTTTTATCTCTACCTTCACACCATTTTTCAGAAATATTTCCAATTCTTAAATGTTTGGGATCTTCTCCAGAATAAATAGGCTGCTTCTCACCTTCTCTTATGATAGGATCAGGAACCCACTTTCTCAGATCTAGAGTTGAGGTTAGAGTTAGGCTTAGGGTTAAGGTGAGGATGAGGATATGTGCCTGGTATTCTGCAGTTCAGAGACCTCTCCAGAGGGTTAGGGTTAGGTTTAGGCATTAGGAGTTAGTGGTTAGTGGTTAGAGGTTAGGGGTTAGGGTTAGGGTTATGGTATGTGCCTGGCATTCAGCACTTCAGGCTCCTCTCTAGGGTATAAAACCCCAGACTTCTGTTGGGGTGAGATTAGACATGGCAGCTATATACTGACCTGAGGCAAGGAGGGATTTCAAGGCTCTTAATACTCTTTAAATAGATACTCAATTGTCCCTTCTATTTTTGTCTCTACCTTCACAACCATTTTCAGAAATATTACCTACTCTTAAATGTTTGGATATTCTCCAAAATAACTAGGCTGCTTCTCTGCTTTTCATTATTTTTTTTGATTGTTTAATGTTTTTATTTAAATTCCAGTTAGTTAACATATAGTGTAATATTAGTTTCAGGTGTACAACATAGTGATTCAACACTTCTATACAATACCCAGTGCTCATCACAGCAAGTGCCTTCCTTAATCCCCATCACCTGCTCAACCCATCTCCCTACCTACTTCATACCCAGCAACCACCAGTTTGTTCTCAAGAGTGTTTCCATTCTTGAGAAGATACTAAATCTTTAAGAATTGGTAATATTTCTGAAAATGGCTGTGAAGGTAGAGATAAAAACAGAAGGAACAATTGAATATGGATTTAAAAAACATTTTGAGGCCCAAATTCCCTTCTTAGCTCAGTAGATAGCTGCCATGTCTGCTCTCACTCTAACAGATGTATAGGGTATTACTCCCTGGACAGATCTCTGAAGTACCATGATACCAGGCACACACCATAACCCTAACCCTAAACCTAACACTAAGCATAGCTGTAACCCATAGCTCCTGATGTCTACTCATAACTCTTACCCTAATGCTACCCTAAACCTAACACTCTGGAGAGATCTCTGAACTTCAGGATACCAGGCACATACCCTCACCCTGACCCTAAACCTAACCTTCACCCTGTTCCTAACCTTAACACTGGATCTGAGAAATAAAAAGAAAGAAACAGACTCTTAACTATACAAAACAAACCAATAGTGACCAGAGGGTAAGTGAGTGGAGGAATAGGTTAGATGGGTGATGGGGGATTAAGGGGTGCACTTGTGATGAGCCTTGGATGTTATATGGAAGTTTTGAATCATTATATTATACAAATGAAATGAATGTCACACTAAATGCAAACTGGAATTTAAATAAAATCTTTTTTTTTTAAAGAGTGTGTTTCTTGGTTTGCCTCTCTCTCGTTTCCCTCTGCCTGCTTATTTGTTTTGTTTCTTATATTTCATATGTAAGTGAAATCACATGATATTTTTCTTTCTCAGACTGACTTATTTTGCTTAGCATAATACTCTCTAGCTCTGTCCATCATTGTAAATGCCAGGATTTTGTTCTTTTTTATGACTAATATTCCATTGTATTTTTTTTATCCATTGTATTTATATACCATACCTTCTTTACCTATTAATTAGCGGAAGGACTCTTGGACTGTTTTCACAGTTTGGCTATTGTAGATAATTCTGCCATAAACATCGCGGTGCATGTATCCCTCTGAATTAGTATTTTTGTGTTCCTTGGGTAAATATCTATTAGTGCAATTGCTAGAGTGTGGGGCAGTGCTTTTGGAAAGACATTCCATGCTCATGGATTGGAAGAACAAATATAATTAAAATGTCTATACCATCCAAAGCAATCTACACATTTAATGCAATTCCTATAAAAATACCAACAGCACTTTTCACAGAACTGAATCAAACAGTCCTATAATTTGTATGTGACACTAAACACCCTGCATAGCCAAAGCCATCTCAAAAAAAGGAAAGAAAAGATGGAAGCATCAAAATTCTGGACTTCACATCATATTGTACAGCTGCAGTGATCAAAACAGTATATTACTGGCACAAAAATAGACATGTAGATCAATGGAACAAAATAGAAAATCCAGCAATGGGAGGGAGGGGCAAGATGGCGGAAGAGTAGGGTCCCCAAATCACCTGTCCCCACCAAATTACCTAGATAACCTTCAAATCATCCTGAAAATCTACGAATTCGGCCTGAGATTTAAAGAGAGACCAGCTGGAATGCTACAGTGAGAAGAGTTCACCCTTCTATCAAGGTAGGAAGACCAGGAAAAAGAAATAAAGAAACAAAAGGCCTCCAAGGAGGAGGGGCCCCGTGAGGAGCCGGGCTGAGGCCCGGGCGAGTGCCCCCAGGACAGGAGAGCTGCGTCCCGGAGAAGCAGGAGCTGCACCAACCTTCCCAGGCGGAAAGGCGCCCGCGGGGAGTTAGAGCAGGACCCCAGGAGAGCGGGGATGCCCTCTGGCTCCCGGGGACACTAACAGACACCGGCGTGCACAGGAGAGTGCGCAGAGCTCCCTAAGGGCTGCAGCGCGCACGGCGGACCCGGAGCAGCTCGGAGGGGCTCGGGCGGTAGCTCCACAGAGGGGGCTGCGCGGCCGGGAGCGCGAATCCAACAGTGCAGGCTCCGGAGCACTGGGCGCCGGGACACAGCCCAGGATCCGGCCTCCCCCCGGGACAGGCAGAGGCCGGGAGGGTCCAGGACGGCAAGGACGCTCCTGCTCGGAGCTGAGCAGATCAGCGGCCCCGCCCCGGAGCCTCCAGGCCCTGCGGACAGAGAGCCCCGTAGTTACTGTGGGAGCTGAATCCAGGTTTCCAGAGCTGCCATAGCCACTGTGGCTGTTCCTCCTGGGGCCTCACGGGGTAAACAACCCCCACTGAGCCCTGCACCAGGCAGGGGGCAGAGCAGCTCCCCCAAGTGCTAACACCTGAAAATTCGCACAACAGGCCCCTCCCCCAGAAGACCAGCTAGACAGACCAGTTCCAGGGGAAGTCAAGGGACTTAAACTATACAGAATCAGAAGATACTCCCCGTGTTTTTTGTTGTTTTTTTTTGTTTTTTTCTTTTTGATTTCTGATTGCTTCCCTCACCCCCCCTTTTTTTCTCTTTCACCTTTCTTTCTCTTTTTTTCTTTTTCCCTTTTTTTCTTCCTTTTTTCTTTTTACTTTTTCTCTTTTCTTTCCTTCTCTCTCTCTCTTTTTCTCCTTTTTCAATACAACTTGTTTTTGGCCACTCTGCACTGAGCAAAATGACTAGAAGGAGAACCTCACCTCAAAACAAAGAATCAGAAACAGTCCTCTCTCCCACAGAGTTACAAAATCTGGATTACAATTCAAAGTCAGAAAGCCAATTCAGAAGCACTATTATACAGCTACTGGTGGCTCTAGAAAAAAGCATAAATGACTCAAGAGACTTCATGACTGCAGAATTTAGATCCAATCAGGCATAAATTAAAAATCAATTGAATGAGATGCAATCCAAACTAGAAGTCCTATGGACAAGGGTTAACGAGGTGGAAGAACGAGTGAGTGACATAGAAGACAAGTTGATGGCAAAGAGGGAAACTGAGGAAAAAAGAGACAAACAATTAAAAGACCATGAAGACAGATTAAGGGAAATAAATGACAGCCTAAGGAAGAAAAACCTACGTTTAATTGGGGTTCCCGAGGGCACTGAAAGGGCCAGAGGGCCAGAATATGTATTTGAACAAATCCTAGCTGAAAACTTTCCTAAACTGGGAAGGGAAACAGGCATTCAGATCCAGGAAATAGAGAGATCCTCCCCCTAAAATCAATAAAAACTGTTCAACACCTCGACATTTAATAGTAAAGCTTGCAAATACCAAAGATAAAGAGAAGATCCTTAAAGCAGCAAGAGACAAGAAATCCCTGACTTTTATGGGGAGGAATATTAGGGTAACAGCAGACCTCTCCACAGAGACCTGGCAGGCCAGAAAGGGCTGGCAGGATATATTCAGGGTCCTAAATGAGAAGAACATGCAAACAAGAATACTTTATCCAGCAAGGCTCTCCTTCAAAATGGAAGGAGAGATAAAGAGCTTCCAAGACAGGCAGGAGCTGAAAGAACATGTGACCTCCAAACCAGCTCTGCAAGAAATTTTAAGGGGAACTCTTAAAATTCCCCCTTAACACTTGACGGGATGAGCACTGGGTGTTATTCTGTATGTTGGTAAATTGAACACCAATAAAAATTAATTTATTAAAAAAATTCCCCCTTAAGAAGAAGTTCAGTGGAACAATCCACAAAAACAAGGACTGAATAGATATCATGATGACACTAAACTCATATCTGTCAATAGTAACTCTGAACGTGAACGGGCTTAATGACCCCATCAAAAGGCGCAGGGTTTCAGACTGGATAAAAAAGCAGGACCCATCTATTTGCTGTCTACAAGAGACTAATTTTAGACAGAAGGACACCTACAGCCTGAAAATAAAAGGTTGGAGAACCATTTACAATTCAAATGGTCCTCACAAGAAAGCAGGGGTAGCCATCCTTATATCAGATAAACTAAAATTTACCCCGAAGACTGTAGTGAGAGATGAAGAGGGACACTATCTCATACTTAAAGGATCTATCCAACAAGAGGACTTAACAATCCTCAATATATATGCCCCGAATGTGGGAGCTGCCAAATATTTAAACCAATTAATAACCAAGTGAAGAAATACTTAGATAATAATACACTTATACTTGGTGACTTCAATCTAGCTCTTTCTACCCTCGATAGATCTTGTAAGCACAACATCTCCAAAGAAACGAGAGCTTTAAATGATACACTGGACCAGATGGATTTCACAGATATCTACAGACCTTTACATCCAAACTCAACTGAATACACATTGTTCTCAAGTGCACATGGAACTTCCTCCAGAATAGACCACATACTGGGTCACAAATCGGGTCTGAACCGATACCAAAAGATTGGGATCGTCCCCTTCATATTCTCAGACCATAATGCCTTGAAATTAGAACTAAATCACCACAAGAAGTTTGGAAGGACTTCAAACACGTGGAGGTTAAGGACCATCCTGCTAAAAGATGAAAGGGTCAACCAGGAAATTAAGGAAGAATTAAAAAGATTCATGGAAACTAATGAGAATGAAGATACAACCGTTCAAAATCTTTGGGATGCAGCAAAAGCAGTCCTAAGGGGGAAGACATCGCAATACAAGCATCCATTCAAAAACTGGAAAGAACTCAAATACAAAAGCTAACCTTACATATAAAGGAGTTAGAGAAAAAACAGCAGATGGACCCTACGCCCAGCAGAAGAAGAGAGTTAATTAAAATTCGAGCAGAACTCAACGAAATTGAGACCAGAAGAACTGTGGAACAGATCAACAGAACCAGGAGTTGGTTCTTTGAAAGAATTAAGGAGATAGATAAACCATTAGCCAACCTTATTAAAAAGAAGAGAGAGAAGACTCAAATTAATAAAATCATGAATGAGAAAGGAGAGATCACTACCAACACCAAGGAAATACAAACGATTTTAAAAACATATTATGAACAGCTTTACGCCAATAAATTAGGCAATCTAGAAAAAAATGGACGCATTCCTGGAAAGCCACAAACTACCAAAACTGGAACAGGAAGAAATAGAAAACCTGAACAGGCCAATAACCAGGGAGGAAATTGAAGCAGTCATCAAAAACCTCCCAAGACACAAGAGTCCAGGGCCAGATGGCTTCCCAGGGGAATTCTATCAAACGTTTAAAGAAGAAACCATACCTATTCTCCTAAAGCTCTTTGGAAAGATAGAAAGAGATGAGTACTTCCAAATTCGTTCTATGAGGCCAGCATCACCTTAATTCCAAAACCAGACAAAGACCCCACCAAAAAGGAGAATTACAGACCAATATCCCTGATGAACATGGATGCAAAAATTCTCAACAACATACTAGCCAATAGGATCCAACAACACATTAAGAAAATTATTCACCATGACCAAGTAGGATTTATCCCCGGGACACAATGCTGGTTCAACACTCGTAAAACAATCAATGTGATTCATCATATCAGCAAGAGAAAAACCAAGATCCATATGATCCTCTCATTAGATGCAGAGAAAGCATTTGACAAAATACAGCATCCATTCCTGATCAAAACTCTTCAGAGTGTAGGGATAGAAGGAACTTTCCTCGACATCTTAAAAGCCATCTACGAAAAGCCCACAGCAAATCTCATTCTCAATGGGGAAGCACTGGGAGCCTTTCCCCTAAGATCAGGAACAAGACAGGGATGTCCACTCTCACCACTGCTATTCAACATAGTATTGGAAGTCCTAGCCTCAGCAATCAGACAACAAAAAGACATTAAAGGCA
Organism: Nyctereutes procyonoides; assembly: GCF_905146905.1. Classification (NCBI taxonomy): domain Eukaryota; kingdom Metazoa; phylum Chordata; class Mammalia; order Carnivora; family Canidae; genus Nyctereutes; species Nyctereutes procyonoides. The sequence goes on along the minus strand of NW_026575125.1, from coordinate 55,718,006 downwards.
TTCAAATTGGCAAAGAAGAAGTCAAACTCTCCCTCTTCGCTGATGACATGATACTCTACGTAGAAAACCCAAAAGCTTCCACTCCAACATTGCTAGAACACATACAGCAATTTGGTAGCGTGGCAGGATACAAAATCAATGCCCAGAAATCAATGGCATTTCTATACACTAACAATGAGACTGAAGAAAGAGAAATTAAGGAGTCAATCCCATTTACAATTGCACCCAAAAGCATAAGATACCTAGGAATAAACCTAACCAAAGAGGTAAAGGATATATACCCTAAAAACTATAGAACACTTCTGAAAGAAATTGAGGAAGACACAAAGAGATGGAAAAATATTCCATGCTCATGGATTGGCAGAATTAATATTGTGAAAATGTCAATGTTACCCAGGGCAATTTACACGTTTAATGCAATCCCTATCAAAATACCATGGACTTTCTTCAGAGATACATCCACGACAGCAAAAGAAACAAAAGCAAAAATGAACTATTGGGACTTCATCAAGATAAGAAGCTTTTACACAGCAAAGGATACAGTCAACAAAACTAAAAGACAACCTACAGAATGGGAGAAGATATTTGCAAATAACATATCAGATAAAGGGCTAGTTTCCAAAAACTATAAAGAACTTATTAAACTCAACAGCAAAGAAACAAACAATCCAATCATGAAATGGGCAAAAGACATGAACAGAAATCTCACAGAGGAAGACATAGACATGGCCAACATGCACATGAGAAAATGCTCTGCATCACTTGCCATCAGGGAAATACAAATCAAAACCACAATGAGATACCACCTCACACCAGTGAGAATGGGGAAAATTAACAAGGCAGGAAACCACAAATGTTGGAGAGGATGCGGAGAAAAGGGAACCCTCTTGCACCGTTGGTGGATATGTGAACTGGTGCAGCCACTCTGGAAAACTGTGTGGAGGTTCCTCAAAGAGCTAAAAATAGACCTGCCTTACGACCCAGCAATTGCACTGTTGGGGATTTACCCCAACGATTCAGATGCAATGAAACACCGGGACACCTGCACCCCGATGTTTCTAGCAGCAATGTCCACAGTAGCCAAACTGTGGAAGGAGCCTCGGTGTCCATCGAAAGATGAATGGATAAAGAAGATGTGGTTTATATATACAATGGTATATTACTCAGCCATTAGAAACGACAAATACCCACCATTTGCTTCAATGTGGATGGAACTGGAGGGTATTATGCTGAGTGAAGTAAGTCAATCGGAGAAGAACAAACAGTGTATGTTCTCATTCATTTGGGGAATATGAATAATAGTGAAAGGGAATATAAGGGAAGGGAGAAGAAATGTGTGGGAAATATCAGAAAGGGAGACAGAACATAAAGACTCCTAACTCTGGGAAACGAACTAGGGGTGGTGGAAGGGGAGGAGGGTGGGGGGTGGGGGTGAATGGGTGACGGGCACTGAGGGGACACTTGATGGGATGAGCACTGGGTGTTATTCTGTATGTTGGTAAATTGAACACCAATAAAAATTAATTTATTTAAAAAAAAGAAAAGAAAAGAAAATCCAGCAATGAACCCACAACTCTATAGTCAGTTTTGACAAAACAGGAAAGAGTATCAATGGGAAAAAGATAGTCTCTTCAGTAAATGGTCTTGGGAAAACTGGACAGCAACAAGCAAAAGAACGAAACTGAACTACTTTCTTAGAACATACACAAAAATAAATTCAAAATGAACTAAAGACCTAAATGTGAGACAGGAAATCATAAAATTCTTAGAGGAGAACACTTGTAGTAACACCTTTGACATCAGCCATAGCAACTTCTTTCTAGATATGTCTCCTGAGGCAAGGGAAACAAAAGCAAAAATTATCATTGGGACTTCATCAAAATACTGGCACAAAAACAGACACATAGATCAATGGAACAGAATAGGGAATCCAGAAGTGGACCCTCAACCCTATGGTCAACTAATATATTCAACAAAGGAGGAAAGACTATCCACTGGGAAAAAAAAGTCTCTTCAATAAATGGTGCTGGAAAAATTGGTCATCCACATGCAGAAGAATGAAACTAGACCACTCTCTTGCACCATACACAAAGATAAACTCAAAATGGATGAAAGATCTAAGTGTGAGACAAGATTCCATAAAAATGCTAGAGGAGAACACAGGCAACACCCTTTTTGAACTTAGCCACAGTAACTTCTTGCAAGATACATCCACGAAGGCAAAAGAAACAAAAGCAAAAATGAACTATTGGGACTTCATCAAGATAAGAAGCTTCTGCACAGCAAAAGAAATAGTCAATAAAACTAAAAGACAACCTACAGAATGGAAGAAGATATTTGCAAATGACCTATCAGATAAAGGGCTAATATCCAAGATCTATAAAGAGCTTATTAAACTCAACAGCAAAGAAACAAACAATCCAGTCATGAAATGGGCAAAAGAAATGAACAAAAATCTCACAGAGGAAGACATAGACATGGCCAACAAGCACATGAGAAAATGCTCCGCATCACTTGCCCTCAGGGAAGTACAAATGAAAACCACAATGACATACCACCTCACACCAGTGAGAATGGGGAAAATTAACAAGACAGGAAACAACAAATGTTGGAGAGGATGTGGAGAAAGGGGAACCCTCTTGCACTGTTGGTGGGAATGTGAACTGGTGCAGCCACTCTGGAAAACTGTGTGGAGGCTCCTCAAAGAGTTAAAAATAGATCTTCCTTACGACCCAGCAATTGCACTGCTGGGCATTTACCCCAAAGATACAGATGTAGTGAAACACCAGGACACTTGCACCCCGATGTTTCTAGCAGCAATGTCCACAATAGCCCAACTGTGGAAGGAGCCTCGGTGTCCATCGAAAGATGAATGGATAAAGAAGATGTGGTTAATGTATACAATGGAATATTACTCAGCCATTAGAAACGACAAATACCCACCATTTGCTTCAACGTGGATGGAACTGGAGGGCATTATGCTGAGGAAATAAGTCAGTCAGAGAAGGACAAACATTATATGGTCTCATTCATTTGGGGAATATAAAAAATAGTGAAAGGGAATAAAGAGGAAAGGAGAAAAAAATCAGTGGGAAATATCAGAAAGGGAGACAGAACATGAGAGACTCCTAACTCTGGGAAAAGAGCTAGGGGTGGTAGAAAGGGAGGTGGGTGGGGGGTGGGGGTGACTGTGTGACAGGCACTGAGTGGGGCACTTGATGGGATGAGCACTGGATCTTATTCTATATGTTGGCAAATTGAACACCAATAAAAAATAAATTTATAAAATAAAATTAAATTAAATTAAAAATTAAAAAATTAAAAAATTAAAAAATTAATAATAGAAAGATAAAAGATAAAAAATAAAAAGCTCCTGCCCAGCAAAAGGAAATAATCAACAAAACTGAAAGGCAACCTGTGGAATGGGAGAAGATATTTGCAGATGACATATCTGATAAAGGGTTAGTATCCAAAATATATAAAGAACTTATACAACTCAACACTGAACACAAATAATCTAATTTAAAAATGGGTAGAAGATATGAATAGACATTTTTCCAAAGAAGACATCCAGATGGCAATTATACATGTGAAAAGATACTCAACATCACTTGTCATCAGGTAAGTACAAATCAAAACCACACTATTACCTCACACTTGTCAGAATGGCTAAAATTAACAATATAAGGAAAAACACTTGTTGGCAAGGATGTGGAGAAAGGGGAACTCTCTTGCACTGTTGGGATTGCAAACTGGTGCAGCCGATGTGGGATACAGTATGGAGGTTCCTCAAAAAGTTAAAAATAAAACTAGCCTACTATCTGTAAGAACTTTTAATAAAGAGAAAAACCTCATAGGCTGTGATAAAATACAGAACATCATGTGAAGGTTAACGTGTCAAGTTGCTTAGGCCATGGTATCTAGATATTTGGTTAAACAGTATTGTGTGCATTTTTGCAAAGGTACTTTTTAGGTTAGATAAACATTTAAATCAGTAAACTTTGAACAAGGTAGATTACTCTTCATTATGTGGGTGGGCCTCATCCAATCAGTTGAAGGCCTTAAATGAAAAAGGTGAAAAGACTGACCTCCCCTGGGGAAGAAGGAATTCTACCTGCAGACTGCTTTTGGACTCAAATTGCCGCTCTTCCCTGGGTCTCCAACTTGCCAGTGTACTTGGACTTACCAGGCCTTACAATTGTGTGAATAAATTCCTTAGGATTAATCTCCCCCCTCTCTTCTATCTAGTCTCTATCTTGAGAGACAGAGAGATAAATAGAGACAGAGAAACTATTATTTTTCTGGTATACTTTACTAATACAGATCACAATTCCTGACTTTCATAAATGAACTGTTAAATACACTTCTTGGTCTCTTATGTTCATATTAATTGCCCTTCAGTGGCCTGCACAATGGAAGTAAATTCTGTAGTAATATGGATTTTTTATAATAATCTTTCTGTATAGGTGATAGGTTCTTGGAGCCAACATCCTCAAAATACAGCTTCTGTTTGATTTAACAAATGGATAGCTATGTCTACTCTTATCCTCTTATGACTATAGCAATCAAATATTCTTATACTCAACTGTCATCAAATGTTTCCTAACATATGACTCTGGATAAAGAATACCTGCATGTTCTTATTGAAAAATCAATCTCAGTCATGAACATGAATTCATATCTTCTCATATTGTAAAAAAGTTCAGAACTATAGCAACAAAGAGGACAGAGTGACAATCCTCCTATAATTGACCTCCTGGATATAATCCCTGCTTCCTTTACCTTGGTGTATTGTTGCGTAAAGTGTCTCGCACCATAGTAAGCCTTTGACAAATATTGTTCCCTTCCAGTCCTGTCTTTCCAGGTCCTATAAAAGAGAGAACTTTTGTCTAAACAAAATACCAAATTTAGCAAAGAGAACATTTGAAAATGTAAGTGCAGGAAGTGAAATAAATATGTGTTAGCATTATACTTGTCCCTCTGGGAGGCACTAGGTGTGAAGCCCAAGACAGAGCTATTTTAAAGAGACTTGCAGCTTGGTGAGTGTTCTTGAATCCTGTCTTCTTTCCAGCTCTCCTCTCAAGTCAAAGTAATGATTTCTTACTATATTCCATGACAGGCAGAATGAGTATATGGAATATTATTTCACTCTCTCCCAGATAAAAGACAACTCAGTCTCAGACAAGCTACTCAAACCTTCACTTAAAGTGAAGACTCATCTGTGGATATAAATATGTCCCCAAACTATGCATATGTCAAATAAGGAGCAGGTCTCAGAACTTTGGTTTTCTTTGCATATTGCACAAATGTGAAAAGGAGAGGTAAAACACGTTATATGGTATTGAATGGAGGAAATAGATTATATCTACTCTATTATTTCAAACTAGTGGTTCTGCTTTGAGTATGCCATGTGCCAGGCACTGCACATTCTCCTTGTCCTGCATGACCTCATTGATTCCTCACAACAACCTATTCTAGTGGGTGTTAGTACCCTTATTTTCCTAATGAAGAACCTAAGGCTCATGTCAATGATGCAGTTTGCCTAAAATCACTCACATCTAGGAAATGTCTGAGCCAGAAACTAATATTTTTTTGCCTGCATGTTCTATACTTTCTTCTATGATATACTGCCTAAAAAGCACATAAGTCTATATGATAACCAGGTGAGACTTAGTCCAAGGAGACATATGAGTTCTCCATCATCACCATTAGCAAGAGGTGATATTGAGTAGGAGTCATACATGTATGTGTGCCTGATCCAGTGTGGTAAGAGAAAAGGTGGAATGTTTTTGGGACTGCCAGTATACCTTGAGTCCATAGGTTCCATAGGTTGAGAAGGCCATTTTTTTTCTTGAAATTTCATGTCATCAAGATACCTAAAACAAAGTTGAAAAGAGTGATGATAGAGTATTCTTCTCATTTAATCAATTTTAAATAGAAATAGATTTAGAATTTCATCATTTGGAAGAATGTTAACTCACAGATTCTGGCATTTCCATCCTGATAACCTACCTGACTACTTGAAGGTTTCCTTAGAATTAGCTGAGAATAGTTTTCCAGAGAGTCAGTAGAGTATAGAGTTTGGGTGCACAAATGCTGGAACTGGGATCCCTGTGCTGAAATCTCAGGCTCTGGCACTTATCAGCTGTGTAGCTTGGCAAATTACTTATTTACCCTCCCTTCTGTTTCTTCATCTCCAAAATAAGGATAACAATATTACCTATACTGTGAGATTCCTGCGGAGATAAAATGAATAAGTATACACAGAGTGCTTATTAGAGTGCTATAAAAATATTAGGTTTTTGAGGCACCTGAGTGTCTGCCTTCAGCTCAGGTCATGATCTCAGGATCCTGGGATCGAGCCTCACATAGGGCTCTCTTCTCAGCAGGGAGCCTGCTTCTCCTTCTCCCTCTGCCTGCCACTCTGCCTGCTGTTCTCTCTCTCTCTCTCTCTCTCTCTCTCTCTCATAAATATATATATATTATGAGCCATATATATATGTCTTTCTTATTATCAAATGCATTTATATTATCTATTGATATGTGTAGAGTTTTCTCCTTTTAGTTGTTCACCAAGTGAATTACGTTGCACGATTTCCAAATGCTGTTTCATGCATTGATTTGAAAATAATTTATTGTGCACTAATATGATCTGTCTGGTATTCTGTTGCTAGAATAAATTGGTAAACAAAGCTGGCACTGAAATATTGGCCTTTTGGAGCATTCAGGGGAAGTTGTCAGTTTTATTGAAGATGACCTCAGGACTCAGGGTATCAATATGGCTCAACACAGCAGATACTTTTTGGGGCCTTCTATGTTTTAGGCAGACTTCTAAGCATGTGAGGTAGAGCACAAAACAAAATAGATACACATAATTATCCTTATATTCTAGTGAAGAGAGAGAGAAGCCAAAATAAAATAAATCAGTAAAGGGGATATTAGAAGATAATAAATGCTATGGGGGAAAAAAACGTTTAGCTTTCTAGATGTAGAAAATCATATCTTCGGGGATCCATGACCAAATGGAGTTTATTCCTGGAATGCAAGGTTTGTTAAACATAATAAATAAAATACAGTTTATATCAAATAAGCAGAGGAAAAGGGGAAGTGATTATCTAAATTGATGAAGATGAAATATTTGATAAAATAAAATTCAATGCTTTTGTTGATAATGCTGCTATAAACATTGGAGTGCATTTACACCTTAACAATCTGTATTTGTGCATCTTTTGGGCAAATGCCTAGTAGTACAATTGCTGGATTGTGGAGTAGTTCTATTTTTAACTTTTTGAGGAACCTCTATACTGTTCTCCAGAGTGGCTGCACCAGTTTGCATTCCCACCAACAGTGTAAGAAGGTTCCTCTTCCTCCACATCCTTGACAACCTCTGCAGTTTTCACTTTTGTTAATTTTAGACATTCTGACAGGTGTGAGGTAGTATCTCATTGCGGTTTTGATTTGTACTTACCTGATGATGAGTGATGTTGAGCAACTTTTCACGTCTATTAACCATGTGTTTGTCTTCTTTGGAAAAATGTCTGTTCATGTCTTCAACTCATTTCTTTCTTTTTTTTAATTGGAGTTCAATCTGCCAACATATAGCATATCACCCAGTTCTCATCCCATCAAGTGCCTCCCTCAGTGCCCATCACTCAGTCACCCCAACCCCCCGCCCACCTCGCTTTTCCACCTTGTTTGTTTCCCGAGTTAGGAGTCTCTCATATTCTGTCATCCTCACTGATATTTTCACTCATTTTCTCTCCTTTCCCTTTATTCCCTTTCACTAATTTCTATACTTCCCTAATGAATGAGACCATATATAATGCTTGTCCTTCTCCGACTGACTTATTTCACTCAGCATAATACCCTCCAGTTCCATCCACATCGAAGCAAATGGTGGGTATTTGTCATTTTAATGGCTGAGTAATATTCCATTGTATACATAGACCACAGCTTCTTTATCCATTCATCTTTCGATGGACACCGAGGCTCCTTCCACAGTTTGGCTATTGTGGGCATTGCTGCTATAAACATCAGGGTACAGGTGTCCTGCCATTTCACTGCATCTGTATCTTTGGGGTAAATCCCCAGCAGTGCAATGGCTGGGTCGTAGGGAAGATCTATTTTGAACTCTTTGAGGAACCTCCACACAGTTTTCCAGAGTGGCTGCACCAGTTCACATTCCCACCAACAGTGCAAGAGGGTTCCCCTTTCTCCACATCCTCTCCAACATTTGTTGTTTCCTGTCTTGTTAATGTTCCCCATTCTCACTGGTGTGAGGTGGTATCTCATTGTGGGTTTGATTTGTATTTCCCTGATGGCAAGTGATGCAGAGCATTTTTTTGTGTGCTTGTTGGCCATGTCTATATCTTCTCTGCTGAAATTTCTGTTCATGTCTTCTCCCCATTTCATGATTGGATTGTTTGTTTCTTTGCTGTTGAGTTTACTAAGTTCTTTATAGGTCTTGGATACTAGCCCTTTAACTGATAGGTCATCTGCAAATATCTTCTCCCATTCTGTAGGTTTTCTTTTAGTTTTGTTGACTGTTTTTTGCTGTGCTGAAGCTTTTCCTCTTGATGAAGTCCCAAGAATTCATTTTTGCTTTTGTTTCTCTTGCCTTCATGGCTGTATCTTGCAAGAAGTTACTGTGGCCAAGTTCAAAAGGGTGTTGCCTGTGTTCTCCTCTAGGATTTTTATGGAATCTTGTCTCACATTTAGATCTTTCATCCATTTTGAGTTTGTCTTTGTGTATGGTGTAAGAGAATGGTCTAGTTTCATTCTTCTGCATGTGGCTGTCCAATTTTCCCAGCACCATTTATTGAAGAGACTGTCTTTTTTTTCCGGTGGATAGTCTTTCCTGTGTTGTCGAAAATTAAGTGACCATAGGGTTGAGGGTCCACTTCTGGATTCTCTATTCTGTTCCATTGTTCTATGTGTCATTCAACTCATTTCTTAACTACATTATTTGATTTTGGGGTGTTGAGTTTGATATGTTCATTATACATTTTGGATACTAACCCTTTATCAGATATGTCTTTTGGAAGTATCTTCTCCCATTCCATAGCTAAAAGTTGAAAGGGCCCAAGTGACCATTGACTGATGAATGGTTAACGAAGATTTGATTATATATATATATATATATATATATATATATATATATATATAATGAAATATTATTTAGCTATCAAAAATAATGAAATCTTGCCATTTATAATGACATGGATGGAGCTAGAGGGTATTATGTTAAGTGAAATAAGTCATTCAGAGAAAGAAAAATGCCATATGGCTTCATTCATTTTCATTCACATGTGGAATTTAGGAAAGAAACCAGAGGAACATATGAGAAGGAGAAAAAAAGAGAGTGGAGAACAAATCATAAGAGACTCAACAATAGAGAACAAATTGAGGGTTGATGGAGGGAGGCGGGTGGGGGATGGGCTAAGAAGGTGATGGGAATTAAGGAAAGCACTTGTTATAATGAACACTAGTTGCTATATGTAAGTGGTGAATCACTAAATTCTACTCCTGAATCCAATATAGCACAATATGTTAAGTAACTAGAATTTAAATTAAAATTTGGGTAAATGGTAGGTATTCGTCCTTTCTAATGGGTGACTGGGTGATGGGCACTGAGGAGGACACTTGACGGGATGAGCACTGGGTGCTATACTGTTTGTTGGCAAATCGAACTTCAATAAAAAAATATAAAATAAAATAAAATTTGGATAAAAAGTTCAACATTCTATTATGATAAAAACACTCAACAAACCATGACTAGAAAGAAACTACTTTAGCACAATAAAAACCATATAAGGAAAGCACATGAATAATAGCTTACACAATGGAAAAGCTTTTTCTCTAAGATTGGGAATAAGACAGGGATCATGTTTTTTCACCATTTCTATTCAACATAGTTTTGCAAGACCTAGGGACGCCTGGGTGGCTTAGCAGTTGAGCATCTGCCTCCGGCTCAGAGCGTGATCCTGGAGTTCCGGGATCCAGTCCCACATTAGGCTCCCTGCGTGGAGTCTGCTTCTCCCTCTGCCTGTGTCTCTGCCTCTCTCTGTGTGTCTCTCATGAATAAATAAATAACATCTTTAAAAAAATAAAAATAATAAAATAAAAAATAATAAAATTTAAAAAATATTTTTGTAAGACCTAGCTAGAACAATTAGGCAAAGAAAAAAAAAGGCCTACATTTGTAAAGGTAAATATCACATTAACTCTGTCACACATGACATGAACATATATGTAAGAAAACCTAAAAAAAATCTAAAAAAATCCTTTAGTACTAATAAAAAAATCACTAAATTTGCAGAATACAAAATCAACACACAGAAACTGGTTTAATTTCTGTACATTAATAAAGAATAATCTGAAAAGAAAATTTAAAAATCAGTTCCACATAGAATCATCAAGAACATAAACTGTCTTGAGAGGGGAGAATAGAAATGTAAAGCTTTAGTGTGCATTCAAAGTTAAGTTGCTATCCCCTTAAAATTGACTGCTATAAATATAGCATGTTTGATAATAATCTTTATGAAGGCCACAAAACATAATTCTATAGTAGGTACACAAAAGATGAAAAGATTCAAAGTGTACCACTACAGATAAAAATCAAGTATAAAAAAGAGAGACTATAAGAAGAACAAAAGAACAAGGAATTACAAAACAGAAAACAATGAACAAAATATGAATAGTAAGTCCATACTTGTCAACAATTACTTTAAATATCACTGGACTAGGTATTATAATCTAAAACCAGAGTGGCTTGGGATGCCTGGGTGGCTCAGTGGTGGAGCATCTGTCTTTGGCTGCAGAGTGTGATCCCGGGGTTCCGGGATCGAGTCCTCCATCGTGCTCCCTGTGAGGAGCCTGCTTCTCCCTCTGCCTATGTCTCTGCCTCTCTCTCTGTGTATCTCATGAATGAATAAATAAAATCTTTAAATATAAATAAGTAAAACAAGAGTGACTGACTGAATTTTTTTAAAGGCTTGATCCAACTATATGCTTCTTACAAAAGAATCACTTCAGCCTTAAGGACTTACACACATTAAAGGGAAGGACTCTGAATATATCCTGCCAGCCCTTTCTGGCCTGCCAGGTCTCTGTGGAGAGGTCTGCTGTTACCCTAATATTCCTCCCCATGAAAGTCAGGGACTTCTTGTCTCTTGCTGCTTTAAGGATCTTCTCTTTATCTTTGGAATTTGCAAGCTTCACTATTAGATGGCCAACATGCACATGAGAAAATGCTCTGCATCACTTGCCATCAGGGAAATACAAATCAAAACCACAATGAGATACCACCTCACACCAGTGAGAATGGGGAAAATTAACAAGGCAGGAAACAACAAATGTTGGAGAGGATGCGGAGAAAAGGGAACCCTCTTACACTGTTGGTGGGAATGTGAACTGGTGCAGCCACTCTGGAAAACTGTGTGGAGGTTCCTCAAAGAATTAAAAATAGACCTGCCCTACGACCCAGCAATTGCACTGTTAGGGATTTACCCCGAAGATTCAGATGCAATGAAACGCCGGGGCACCTGCACCCCGATGTTTCTAGCAGCCATGTCCACAATAGCCAAACTGTGGAAGGAGCCTCGGTGCCCATCGAAAGATGAATGGATAAAGAAGATGTGGTTTATGTATACAATGGAATATTACTCAGCCATTAGAAACAACAAATACCCACCATTTGCTTCAACGTGGATGGAACTGGAGGGTATTATGCTGAGTGAAGTAAGTCAATCGGAGAAGGACAAACAGTGTATGTTCTCACTTATTTGGGGAATATGAATAATAGTGAAGGGGAATATAAGGGAAGGGAGAATAAATGTGTGGGAGATATCAGAAAGGGACACAGAACATAAAGACTTCTAACTCTGGGAAATGAACTAGGAGTGGTGGAAGGGGAGGAGGGCGGGGGGTGGGGGTGAATGGGTGACGGGCACGGAGGGGGACACTTGACGGGATGAGCACTGGGTGTTATTCTGTATGTTGGTAAATTGAACACCAATAAAAATTAATTTATAAAAAAATAAAAAAAAAGGGAAGGACTAATATTCCATGCAAATGGAAAACAAAAGAAAGCAGGGATAAATCTACTTATATCATAAAAAATAGTTTGTAAGCCAAAGACTTTATCAAGAGACAAAATAAGGTCACATATAATGATAGGTCAATCTAACAAGAAGTCATAGGTGTAAATATTTGTGCACATGAAAATGAACACCTAAATTTATAAAGCAAATATTAACAGTCCTCATGTTTTGTCACCCTCTCTGATTTTTCCCAATCATTTTCCCTCCTTTCCCTTATAATCTCTTTCACTATTTCTTTTTTTTTAAGATTTTATTTACTTATTCATGAGACACAGAGAGAAAGAGAGAGAGAGAGAGAGAGAGAGAGAGAGAGAGAGAAAGGGAGGGAGAGAGAGGCAGAGACACAGGCAGAGAGAGAAGCAGGCTCCATGCAGGAAGTCTGATGTGGGACTCAATCCTGGGACTCCAGGATCACGCCCTGGGCCAAAGGCCGGCACTAAACCGCTGAGCCACCCAAGGATCCCCCTTTCACTATTTCTTATATTCCCCGTATGAGTGAAACTATATGATGATTGCCCTTCTCCGATTGACTTACCTCACTCAGCATAATAGCAGAATGCCCCCCAATTCCTAGCTCTGGGAAACGAACAAAGGGTAGTGGAAGGGGAGGCGGATGGGGTAACTGGGTGGTAGGCACTGCGGGCGGCACTTGATGGGATGAGCACTGGGTGTTATACTATATGTTGGCAAGTTGAATTTCAATAAAAAAATTAAAAAATAAAAAATATTAAAAGCCCTGATGAGAGAAATAGAAGACTATACAATAATCGGGGGGAGGTTAATATCCTACTTTCAACAGTGGATAGATCTCACAGAAAATCAATTAAAGAACATTGGACTTAAACTATACATTAGACCAAATGGACTTAACAGACATTTACGGAACATTCTAACCAACAGCAATAGAACAAACATTCTTATCAAGCACTTATGGAATATCCCTAAGGTACATCATATATTAGGCCACAAAATATATCCTAAGAAATTTTAAAAGATTAAAATCATATCAAGCATCTTTTTGGATACTACGATATAAAACTAGAAAACGATTACAGGATGGAAACTGGAAAATTCACAAATACATGGAGACTAAGCCACATGCTTATGAATGATCAATAGGTCAAAGCAGAAATCAAAAGAGAAATAAAAAAATATTTTGAGACCAATGAAAATGTAAATAAAGTATACCAAAATTGATGGAGAGGGAACCTTATAGCAATGAACATGTATGTTAGGAAAATAAGAAAGATCCCCCCAAATCAACCTACATTAAACATCAAGAAACTATGAAAAGAAGAACAAATCCCAGAGCTTATAGAATTAAAGAAATATCAATTATGAGTGGATACAAATGAAATAGATGCTAAAAGACAATAGAAAAGTTCAATAAACAATGGGCTAGTTTTTTAAAAGCTTAAAAAACTGACAAGCATTTAGCTAGACTCACCAGGAAAAGAGAGGGCTCCAAGAAATAAAATATTGAATGAAAAAGGAGACATGTTACAAATGTTAGCACATAAATAAAAAAGGATCACAAGAGACCACCATGAACTATTATAAACCAACAAATTGGATAATCTAGACAAAATGGTTAAATTTATCAAAGCATATAACCTATCAAGATGGAGTCATGAAGAAATAGAAAAACTGAATAGGCCAATTTCTAGTAAAGAGAATGAATCAGTAGTCAAACCCTACCAACAAACACAAGTTCAGGGCCAGGTGGCTTCACTGATAAATTATACCACGCATTTCAAGAATAATACTTGGGACACCTAGGTGACTCAGAGGTTAAGCGTCTGCCTTTGGCTCAGGGTGTGATCCTGGAGTCCTGGGATCGAGTCCCACATCAGACTCCCTGCATGTAGCCTGCTTCTCCCTCTACCCGTGCCTCTGCCTCTCTCTCTCTGTGTCTCTCATGAATAAATAAATAAAATCTTTAAAAAAGAAGAAATAATACCAATTCTTCCCTAACACTCCTAAAAAAAATTGAAGAGGAGGGAGCACTTCAAAACTCATTTTATGATTCAGGCATGATCCTAACACCAAAACCGGACAAGGACACAGCAAGTAAAGGAAATTATAGGCCAATACCTTTGATGAATATAGATGCAAAATCTGTCAACAAAATATTAGGAAACCAAACTCAGTAATACACTAGAAGTGATACACCACAAACAAGAGGGATTGATACTAGGAATACATGGATGGTTCAGCATCTACTCAATAAAATATAATACAATGTTAGGAAAATGAAGTATAGGGATGCCTGGATGGCTCAGCGGTTGAGCGGCTGCCTTTGACTCAGGGCATGATCCCGGGGCCCAGGACCAAGTCCCCCATTGGGCTCCCTGTGAGGAGCTTACTTCTCCCTCTGTCTATCTCTCTGCTTCTCTCTGTGTCTCTCAGGGATAAATAAATAAAATCTTAATAAAAAAAGAGAAAAGAAAATGAAGTATAAAAAAATCACATGACCATCCCAATAGATGCAGGAAAAGCACTTGACATAATGCAACATCCATTCATGGCAACAACTCTCAACGAAGTGACTATAGAGGGAATACGTCTCAACATAATGAAGGCCATATATAACAAGAACACAGCTAACATCACGCTCAATGGTGAAAAGCTAAAAGCAATTTTCTAAGACCATAAAAAGACAAGGATGTTCGCTCTCACCCCCCTTTTATTCATTATCATAATAGGAGTCTTAACCAAAGCAGTTAGCCAAGAAAAATAAGCAGAAGGCATCCAAACTGGGAAGGGAAGAAGTAAAACTGTTTATTTGCAAATGATGTGATATTATATATGTGAACTCTAGAGACTCCACCAAAAAAAAAGTTAAAAAATGAATTTTAAAACAGTTGCAGGATACAGAATCAAAGTAAAGTAATCTTTTGCACCTCTACACACTAATAACAAATCATCAGAAAGAGAAATTAAGGAAACAATCCAAAATATGATTGCATCAAAAATACCAAGGAACAAATTGATCCAGAGTTAAAAAGCCAACACACAGAAAACCATAAGATGTCGATGGAAAAAATTGAAGAAGTCATGGTTTAGAAGATTTAATACTGTTAAAATGTCCATGCTGCCCAAAGGAACCTACAGATTCATCCAGTTTGTATCAAAATCCCAATGGATTTTTATAGAAATAGAAAAAACAATCCTAAAATTTATGTAGAATCACAAAATATCCTGAATAGTCAAAGCAATCTAGAGAAAGTAAAACAAAGTTGGAAGCATTATACTTCTGGGTTTGAAGCATTATACTTCCTGATTTGAAACTATTTCACTACTATATAAACTGTATAACTACTACAGTAGTCAAAACAGTATGGCATTGGCATAAAAACAGGCATATTCAACAGTAGAACAGAATAGAGAGCTCAGAAATAACTCCATGCATATGTAGACCATTAATTTATGACAAAAGTGCCAGGAATGTACAATGGGGCAAGGACAGTCCATTCAATGAATGGTGTTGAGAAAACCAAACAGTCTCACATGAGAAGAAAAAGAAGAGGAGGAGGAGGTGGTGGAGGAGAGGGACTAGAAGGCGAAGGTGAGGAAGAAGAAGAGGAGGAGGAGGAAGAGGAAGAGGAAGGGGAAGAAGAAGAAGAAAAGAAGAAGAAGAAGAAGAAGAAGAAGAAGAAGAAGAAGAAGAAGAAGAACTTCTATCTTACATCATACATGAAACTCAACCCCAAATTGATTAAACATTTGAACAGAAGTCCTGAAACAATAAAACCCCTAAAGAAAACATAATGAGTAAGCTACCTGACATTGTTCTTCAAAAAGTTTTTCTTAAATTTGACATCAAAACCACAAGCAACAAAAAGTAAACTTAAAAAATGGGACTACATCAAATCAAAATCCTCTGTACAGCAAAGGAAACTGTCAACAAAATGAAAAGGCAACTGATTCATGAAAGAAAATATTTCCAAATCATATACATATAAATGTGTTAATATAAAAAAATATATAATGAATTCATGTAATGCAATAGGGAAAAACACAATAAAAATGGACATAAAAAAATGGACAGAAAATCTAAAGAGGTATCTTTCCATAGAAGACATACAAATAGCCAACAGGTGCATGGAAACACACTCAACATTACTAATCATCAGAGCATTGGAGACCAAAACCACAATGAGATATGATATGACATCATGCCTGTCAGAAAGGCTATTATCAAATGACAAGAAAGAATAAGTGCTGTTGAGGATTTGGAGAAAAGAGAATCATCATACATTATCAGTGGGGATGTAAATTGGTGTCTCCTCTATGTAACACAGTATGGATAATGTTTAAAAAGATTAACAATAAACCTCCCATCTGATCCAGCAATTCCACTTCAGAGTATTTATCTGAAGAAAACAAAATCACTGTCTCGAAAGGATGTCATCACATCATGTTCATTTCAGCTTATTTACAATGGCCAAAACATGGAAACAATCTAAATGTCTATCAACAGATGAATGGATGAAGAAAATCTGAGAAAGATGGCAGAGTAGTAGGAGGGCCCTAGCTCGCTTCGTCCCTCAAATACAGTCAGATAAATATCAAATCATTCTGAATATCCAAGACATCAATCTGAGGACTGACAGAACAAACTGCACAACTAGCGGGAGGGAGGAGTCCACATCGTGGAAGGTAGGAGGTGGGGAGATGTGGTTTGGGGGAGAAACAGATCATAGGCACTGCACAGGGGAGAGCACCCTGATAGTGGAGAGAGGCAAGAGAGAGAGAAGCACACAGGGGATCCCACAAGGAAAACACTTCCCCAAAGCCATTGCCTGGGAAAACAAAAGAGGCTGATTTTTATGAATGTTTACAGCTAGTGGGGCTCAAAGACTGGAGTTTTGGAGGTCTGTGGCATGCCTGAGGGCACTGCAGTTCTCCTGTAGAGAAGGCAGGCATGTAACCTGGGGGCAGACAGCTCGATCTGAGCATCCCCTGAGATGCACTGAGAGAGACAGTTCCCCGTTCTTGGAGCACATCTGAGAGAGGTGGCATTGCCTCTCTGGGGATAAAAGAGCTGGTGGGCGTCATTTCCTTCCCCCACCACCCCTCAGCATAGGCACAGAGACACTTGCTGATGGCAGTGAACCTGGACATGGCTCCTTGGGGTGCGTGCTCCAAACGCCATGCTCCTTTGCAAGCGTGGTGCGAATGCCCTCCTGGGTCAAACCTGCATCAGTCCTAGTGTAGTGAGACCTTCCTCCAGAGGACAAGCACAAATTCCTGCTGCACCAGGTTCCTAAGGCTTGGGGTTTTGAAACTCAGCTAGCCTGGATTAGAGCCCAAAATTGCATTGTGTAGCAACCTGGACACAGTATGAGAACAGTGATCAGAAAAACACCTAGGATGCACTGGGAGAAATTGTGTGCTCTTCTGGGAGGGCTTCTCTGACAGCAGCAAGCACAAACTCCCCTCTCTAGGGACAAAGGAGCTGGCTGGTGCCATTTCACTCCCCTGCGCCTCAGCATAAACTAACTCATGTAATAGCACAGTGAAAACACTGGCTGCCTAATCTGTTTACACTAAGCCCCTTCCCTCTGTGATCTGCTGGTGCTGCTTTCCTTGGGAGCTGTGCCTGAGAACTAGTACAGCAGGCCTCTCCCCCAGAAGACCAACACAAATCCCCAACCCACTACATCTAATGATCATAGAGTTCTGCTTCAGCTCTAGTGGAAAAAGGACCAGGTCTCTTTTAGCAAGCAGACCAGAGCACACCTATCTAAAGATCACCACACTCTGGCCAAGGTCCAAAACTCCCCACTGCAGGCAAAGAGAAACTCTGCTGAGGACTGCCCTGAGGAATAGAGCAGCCATAACACAACAGCAGAGTGCATGCAGCATACCCCAGAGACCCTGGACCAAGCAGCAAGCTCTGGACATTATATGACACCTTCCTCATGAAGCCACTACTCTCAGAAGCAGGAAACATAAACACGCTTTCCTAATATGTAGAAGACAGAGACCTAGACACTGTGCAGAGACAGAAGAATTCATTCCAGAGGAAAGAACAAGGTCAGAGCCAGAGATCTAATTGAAACAGGTATGAGTAATAATCCTGATCAAGAATTTAAAGCAACAACCATAAGGATATTAGCTGGGCTTGAGGAAAACATAGAAGACATCAGGGATACTCTTACCACAGAGATAAAAGAGCATAAAACCAATCAAGCCAAAATGAAAATGCACTAACTGAGATTCAAAGCTGACTGGGTGGAGGAAGCAAAGGAATAAATAAGTGATATAGAAGATAGAATTAGAGGAGGTGGGGCAAGATGGTGGAAGAGTAGGGTCCCCAAGTCACCTGTCCCTACCAACTTACCTAGATAACTTTCAAATCACCCTGAAAAACTACGAATTCAACCTGACATTTAAAGAGAGAACAACTGGAATGCTACAGTGAGAAGAGTTCGCCCTTCTATCAAGTACAAATTGTTTGGCCACTCTGCACTGAACAAAATGACTAGAAGAAAAACTAACCACAAAAGAAAGAATCAGAAACAGTACTCTCTCCCACAGAGTTACAAAATTTGGATTACAATTCAATGTCAAAAAGCCAATTCAGAAGCACAATTATAAAGCTACTGGTGGCTCTAGAAAAAAACATAAAGGGTTCAAGAGACTTCATGACTGCAGAATTTAGATCTAATCAGGCCGAATATCAATTAAATGAGATGCAATCCAAAATGGAGGTCCGAACTACGAGGGTTAACCAAGTAGAAATAGAAGAAGGAGTGAGTGACATAGAAGACAAGTTGATGGCAAGGAAGGAAGCTGAGGAAAACAGAGAAAAACAAAAGATCATGAGGATAGGTTAAGGGAAATAAATGACAGCCTCATAAGGAAAAATCTACGTTTAATTGGGGTTTCCGAGGGCGCCGAAAGGGCCAGAGGGCCAGACCGTGTATTTGAACAAATCATAGCTGAAAACTTCCCTAACTTGGGAAGGGAAACAGGCATTCAGATCCAGGAGATAGAGAGATCCCCCCTAAAATCAATAAAAACTGCTCAACACCTCGACATTTAATAGTGAAACTTGCAAATTCCAAAGATAAAGAGAAGATCCTTAAAGCAGGAAGTGACAAGAGATCCCTAACCTTTAGGGGGAGAAGTATTAGGTTAACAGCAGACCTCTCCACAGAGACCTGGCAGGCCAGAAAGGACTGGCAGAATATATTCAGGGTCCTAAATGAGAAGAACATGCAGCTAGGAATACCCTATCCAGCAAGGCTCTCATTCAGAATAGAAGGAGAGATAAAGAGCTTCCAAGATAGGCAGAAATGGAAAGAATATGTGACCCCCAAACCAGCTCTGCAAAAAAACATTGAGGGGGACTCTGTAAAAGAAATAAGAGGGATCCCTGGGTGGCGCAGCGGTTTGGCGCCTGCCTTTGGCCCAGGGCGCGATCCTGGAGACCTGGGATCGAATCCCACGTCGGGCTCCCGGTGCATGGAGCCTGCTTCTCCCTCTGCCTGTGTCTCTGCCTCTCTCTCTCTCTCTCTCTCTCTCTCTGTGTGACTATCATAAAAAGAAATAGGAAGCCCAAGGAAACAATGCACAAAAAAAGGGACTGAATAGGTATCATGATGACACTAAATTCATATCTTTCAATAGTCACTCTGAACGTGAATGGACTTAATGATCCCATCAAAAGGCACAGGGTTTCAGACTGGATAAAAAAGCAAGGCCCATCTATTTGCTGTCTACAAGAGACTCATTTTAGATGTAAGGACACCTCCAGTCTGAAAATAAAAGGTTGGAGAACCATTTACCATTCAAATGGTCCTCAAAAGAAAGCAGGGGTAGCCATCCTTATATCAGTTAAATTAAAGTATATCCCAAAGACTGTAGTGAGAGATGAAGAGGGACACTATATCAAACTTAAAGGATCTATCCAACAAGAGGACCTAACGATCATGAATATTTATGCCCCGAATGTGGGAGCTGCCAAGTATATCAATCAATTAATAATCAAAGTTAAGACATGCTTAGATAATAATACACTTACACTTGGTAACGTAAACACAACACTTTCTACAATCGACAGATCTAAGCACATCTCCAAAGAAACAAGAGCTTTAATGATACACTGGTCCAGATGGATTTCACAGATATCTACAGAACTTTACATCCAAACTCAACTGAATACACGTTCTTCTCAAGTGCACATGGAACTTTTTCCAGAATAGACCACATACTGGGTCACAAATCGGGTCTGAACGAGTGAGTGACATAGAAGACAAGTTAATGGCAAAGAGGGAAACTGAGGAAAAAAGAGACAAACAATTAAGGGACCATGAAGACAGATTAAGGGAAATAAATGACACTCTAAGGAAGAAAAACCTACGCTTAATTGGGGTTCCCGAGGGCGCCGAAAGGGCCAGAGGGCCAGAATATGTACTTGAACAAATCCTAGCTGAAAACTTTCCCAATCTGGGAAGGGAAACAGGCATTCAGATCCAGGAAATAGAGAGATCCCCCCCTAAAATCAATAAAAACCGTTCAACACCTCGACATCTAATAGTGAAGCTTGCAAATTCCAAAGATAAAGAGAAGATCCTTAAAGCAGCAAGAGACAAGAAGTCCCTGACTTTCATGGGGAGGAATATTAGGGTAACAGCAGACCTCTCCACAGAGACCTGGCAGGCCAGAAAGGGCTGGCAGGATATATTCAGGGTCCTAAATGAGAAGAACATGCAAACAAGAATACTTTATCCAGCAAGGCTCTCATTCAAAATGGAAGGAGAGATAAAGAGCTTCCAAGACAGGCAGGAACTGAAAGAATATGTGACCTCCAAACCAGCTCTGCAAGAAATTTTAAGGGGGACTCTTAAAATTCCCCTTTAAGAAGAAGTTCAGTGGAACAATCCACAAAAACAAGGACTAAATAGATATCATGATGACACTAAACTCATATCTGTCAATTGTAACTCTGAACGTGAACGGGCTTAATGACCCCATCAAAAGGCTCAGGGTTTCAGACTGGATAAAAAAGCAGGACCCATCTATTTGCTGTCTACAAGAGACTCATTTTAGACAGAAGGACACCTACAACCTGAAAATAAAAGGTTGGAGAACCATTTACCATTCAAATGGTTCTCAAAAGAAAGCAGGGGTAGCCATCCTTATATCAGATAAACTAAAATTCACTCCGAAGACAGTAGTGAGAGACGAAGAGGGACACTATATCATACTTAAAGGATCTATCCAACAAGAGGACTTAACAATCCTCAATATATATGCCCCGAATGTGGGAGCTGCCAAATACTTAAACGAATTATTAACCAAAGTGAAGAAATACTTAGATAATAATACACTTATACTTGGTGACTTCAATCTAGCTCTTTCTACCCTCGATAGATCTTGTAAGCACAACATCTCCAAAGAAACGAGAGCTTTAAATGATACACTGGACCAGATAGATTTCACAGATATCTACAGAACTTTACATCCAAACTCAACTGAATACACATTCTTCTCAAGTGCACATGGAACTTTTTCCAGAATAGACCACATACTGGGTCACAAATCGGGTCTGAACCGATACCAAAAGATTGGGATCGTCCCCTGCATATTCTCAGACCATAACGCCTTGAAATTAGAACTCAATCACAAGAAGAAGTTTGGAAGGACCTCAAACACGTGGAGGTTAAGGACCATCCTGCTAAAAGATGAAAGGGTCAACCAGGAAATTAAGGAAGAATTAAAAAGATTCATGGAAACTAATAAGAATGAAGATACAACCGTTCAAAATCTTTGGGATGCAGCAAAAGCAGTCCTGAGGGGGAAATACATCGCAATACAAGCATCCATTCAAAAACTGGAAAGAACTCAAATACAAAAGCTAACCTTACACATAAAGGAGCTAGAGAAGAAGCAGCAAATCGACCCGACGCCCAGCAGAAGAAGAGAGTTAATTAAAATTAGAGCAGAACTCAATGAAATTGAGACCAGAAGAACTGTGGAACAGATCAATAGAACCAGGAGTTGGTTCTTTGAAAGAATTAATAAAATAGATAAACCATTAGCCAACCTTATTAAAAAGAAGAGAGAGAAGACTCAAATTAATAAAATCATGAATGAGAAAGGAGAGATCACTACCAACACCAAGGAAATACAAACGATTTTAAAAACATATTATGAACAGCTCTACGCCAATAAATTAGGCAATCTAGAAGAAATGGATGCATTCCTGGAAAGCCACAAACTACCAAAACTGGAGCAGGAAGAAATAGAAAACCTGAACAGGCCAATAACCAGGGAGGAAATTGAAGAAGTCATCAAAAACCTCCCAAGACACAAGAGTCCAGGGCCAGATGGCTTCCCAGGGGAATTCTATCAAACATTTAAAGAAGAAATCATACCTATTCTACTAAAGCTGTTTGGAAAGATAGAAAGAGATGGAGTACTTCCAAATTCATTCTATGAGGCCAGCATCACCTTAATTCCAAAACCAGACAAAGACCCCACCAAAAGAGGGAACTTTCCTCGATATCTTAAAAGCCATCTACGAAAAGCCCACAGCAAATATCATTCTCAATGGGGAAGCACTGGGAGCCTTTCCCCTAAGATCAGGAACAAGACAGGGATGTCCACTCTCACCACTGCTATTCAACATAGTATTGGAAGTCCTAGCCTCAGCAATCAGACAACAAAAAGACATTAAAGGCATTCAAATTGGCAAAGAAGAAGTCAAACTCTCCCTCTTCGCCGATGACATGATACTCTACATAGAAAACCCAAAAGCCTCCACCCCAAGATTGCTAGAACTCATACAGCAATTTGGTAGCGTGGCAGGATACAAAATCAATGCCCAAAAATCAATGGCATTCCTATACACTAACAATGAGACTGAAGAAAGAGAAATTAAGGAGTCAATCCCATTTACAATTGCACCCAAAAGCATAAGATACCTAGGAATAAACCTAACCAAAGAGGTAAAGGATCTATACCCTAAAAACTATAGAACACTTCTGAAAGAAATTGAGGAAGACACAAAGAGATGGAAAAATATTCCATGCTCATGGATTGGCAGAATTAATATTGTGAAAATGTCAATGTTACCCAGGGCAATTTACACGTTCAATGCAATCCCTATCAAAATACCATGGACTTTCTTCAGAGACTTAGAACAAATTATTTTAAGATTTGTGTGGAATCAGAAAAGACCCCGAATAGCCAGGGGAATTTTAAAAAAGAAAACCATAGCTGGGGGCATCACAATGCCAGATTTCAGGTTGTACTACAAAGCTGTGGTCATCAAGACAGTGTGGTACTGGCACAAAAACAGACACATAGACCAATGGAACAGAATAGAGAATCCAGAAATGGACCCTGAACTTTATGGTCAACTAATATTCGACAAAGGAGGAAAGACGATCCACTGGAAGAAAGACAGTCTCTTCAATAAATGGTGCTGGGAAAATTGGTCATCCACATGCAGAAGAATGAAACTAGACCACTCTCTTGCACCATACACAAAGATAAACTCAAAATGGATGAAAGATTTAAATGTGAGACAAGACTCCATCAAAATCCTAGAGGAGAACACAGGCAACACCCTTTTTGAACTTGGCCACAGTAACTTCTTGCAAGATACATCCACGAAAACAAAAGAAACAAAAGCAAAAATGAACTATTGGGACTTCATCAAGATAAGAAGCTTTTGCACAGCAAAGGATACAGTCAACAAAACTCAAAGACAACCTACAGAATGGGAGAAGATATTTGCAAATAACATATCAGATAAAGGGCTAGTTTCCAAAATCTATAAAGAACTTACTTAAACTCAACACCAAAGAAACAAACAATCCAATCATGAAATGGGCAAAAGACATGAAGAGAAATCTCACAGAGGAAGACATAGACATGGCCAACATGCACATGAGAAAATGCTCTGCATCACTTGCCATCAGGGAAATACAAATCAAAACCACAATGAGATACCACCTCACACCAGTGAGAATGGGGAAAATTAACAAGGCAGGAAACAACAAATGTTGGAGAGGATGCGGAGAAAAGGGAACCCTCTTACACTGTTGGTGGGAATGTGAACTGGTGCAGCCACTCTGGAAAACTGTGTGGAGGTTCCTCAAAGAATTAAAAATAGACCTGCCCTACGACCCAGCAATTGCACTGTTAGGGATTTACCCCAAAGATTCAGATGCAATGAAACGCCGGGACACCTGCACCCCGATGTTTCTAGCAGCCATGTCCACAATAGCCAAACTGTGGAAGGAGCCTCGGTGCCCATCGAAAGATGAATGGATAAAGAAGATGTGGTTTATGTATACAATGGAATATTACTCAGCCATTAGAAACGACAAATACCCACCATTTGCTTCAACGTGGATGGAACTGGAGGGTATTATGCTGAGTGAAGTAAGTCAATCGGAGAAGGACAAACAGTGTATGTTCTCACTCATTTGGGGAATATGAATAATAGTGAAGGGGAATATAAGGGAAGGGAGAAGAAATGTGTGGGAGATATCAGAAAGGGACACAGAACATAAAGACTTCTAACTCTGGGAAATGAACTAGGGGTGGTGGAAGGGGAGGAGGGCGGGGGGTGGGGGTGAATGGGTGACGGGCACGGAGGGGGACACTTGACGGGATGAGCACTGGGTGTTATTCTGTATGTTGGTAAATTGAACACCAATAAAAATTAATTTATAAAAAAACAAAACAAAACAAAAAAAAAACCTCCCAAGACACAAGAGTCCAGGGCCAGATGGCTTCCCAGGGGAATTCTATCAAACATTTAAAGAAGAAACCATACCTATTCTCCTAAAGCTCTTTGGAAAGATAGAAAGGGATGGAGTACTTCCAAATTCATTCTATGAGGCCAGCATCACCTTAATTCCAAAACCAGACAAAGACCCCACCAAAAAGGAGAATTACAGACCAATATCCCTGATGAACATGGATGCAAAAATTCTCAACAACATACTAGCCAATAGGATCCAACAACACATTAAGAAAATTATTCACCATGACCAAGTAGGACTTATCCCTGGGACACAAGGCTGGTTCAACACTCGTAAAACAATCAATGTGATTCATCATCTCAGCAAGAGAAAACCAAGAACCATATGATCCTCTCATTAGATGCAGAGAAAGCATTTGACAAAATACAGCATCCATTCCTGATCAAAACTCTTCAGAGTGTAGGGATAGAGGGAACTTTCCTCGACATCTTAAAAGCCATCTACGAAAAGCCCACAGCAAATCTCATTCTCAATGGGGAAGCACTGGGAGCCTTTCCCCTAAGATCAGGAACAAGACAGGGATGTCCACTCTCACCACTGCTATTCAACATAGTATTGGAAGTCCTAGCCTCAGCAATCAGACAACAAAAAGACATTAAAGGCATTCAAATTGGCAAAGAAGAAGTCAAACTCTCCCTCTTCGCCGATGACATGATACTCTACATAGAAAACCCAAAAGCCTCCACCCCAACATTGCTAGAACACATACAGCAATTTGGTAGCATGGCAGGATACAAAATCAATGCCCAGAAATCAATGGCATTTCTATATGCTAACAATGAGACTGAAGAAACAGAACGTAAGGAGCCAATCCCACTTACAATTGCACCGAAATGCATAAGATACCTAGGAATAAACCTAACTAAAGAGGTAAAGGATCTATACCCTAAAAACAACAGAACATCTCTGAAATAAATATAGGAAGACAGAAAGAGATGGAAAATATTCCATGCTCATGGATTGGCAGAATTAATATTGTGAAAATGTCAATGTTATCCAGGGCAATTTACACATTTGATGCAATCCCTATCAAAATACCATGGACTTTCTTCAGAGAGTTGGAACAAATCGTTGTGAGATTTGTGTGGAATCATAAAAGACCCCGAATAGCCATGGGAATATTAAAAAGGAAAACAATAGCTGGGGGCATCACAATGCCATGTTTCAGGTTGTACTAGAAAGCTGTCGTCATCAAGACGGTGTCGTACTGACACAAAAAGAGACACATAGATCAATGGAACAGAATAGAGAATCCAGAAGTGGACCCTCAACTCTATGGTCAACTAATATTCGACAAAGCAGGAAAGACTATCCACCGGAAAAAAAGACAGTCTCTTCAATAAATGGTGCTGGGAAAATTGGACAGCCACATGCAGAAGAATGAAACTAGACCATTCTCTTATTACGCCATCCACAGAGACAAACTCAAAATGGATGAAATATCTAAATGTGAGACAAGATTCCATCAACATCCTAGAGAAGAACATAGGCAACACCCTTTTTGAATTTGGCCACAATAACTTCTTGCAAGATACAGCCATGAAGGCAAAAGAAACAAAAGCAGAAATGAATTATTGGGACTTCATCAAGAGAAAAACCTTCTGTACAGCAAAACAGTCCACAAAACTAAAAGACAACCTACAGAATGGGAGAAGATATTTGCAAATGACCTACCAGATAAAGGGCTAGTATCCAAGACCTATAAAGAACTTATTAAACTCAACAGCAAAGAAACCAACAATCCAATCATGAAATGGGCAAGAGACATGAACAGAAATTTCACCAGGGAAGAAATAGACATGGCTAACAAGCACATGAGAAAATGCTCTGCATCACTTGCCATCAGGGAAATACAAATCAAACCCACAATGAGATACCACCTCACACCAGTGAGAATGGGGAACATTAACAAGACAGGAAACAACAAATGTTGGAGAGGATGTGGAGAAAGGGGAACCCTCTTGCAATGTTGGTGGGAATTTGAACTAGTACAGCCACTCTGGAAAACTGTGTGGAAGTTCCTCAAAGAGTTCAAAATAGATCTGCCCTACAACCCAGCCATTGTACTGCTGGGGATTTACCTCAAAGATACAGATGCAGTGAAACGCCAGAACACCTGCACCCTGATGTTTATAGCAGCAATGTCCACTTTAGCCAAACTGTGAAAGGAGCCTTGGTTTCCATCAATAGATGAATGGATAAAGAAGATGTGGTATATGTATACAATGGAATATTACTCAGTCATTAGAAACGACAAATACCCACCATTTTCTTCGACGTGAATGGAACTGGAGGGTATTATGCTGAGTGAAATAAGTCAATTGGAGAAGGACAAACATTATATGGTCTCATTCGTTTGGGGAATATAAAAATTAGTGAAAGGGAATAAAGGGAAAGGAGAGAATATGAGTGAAAATATCAGTGTGGGTGACAAAACATGAGACACCTAACTCTGGGACATGAACATGGGGTGGTGGAAGGGGAGGTGGGCGGGGGTTGGGTGACTGGATGATGGGCATGAGCGGGGCACTTGGTAGGATGAGCACTGGGTGTTATGCTAAATGTTGGCAAATTGAACTCCAAGAAAAATTTTTAAAAAATAAGATAGAATTATGGAAAAATAATGAAGCTGCCCAAAAGAGGGAAAGAAAGGTCTTGAATCATGAAAGCAGACTTAAGTAACTCAGTCATTCCAGGAAAGGTAATAACATTCGTATCATCGGGTCCCAGAAGAAGAAGAGATAGAAGAGGGAGAGGAAGATTTATTTGAGCAAATTATAGGTGAAAACTTCCCTAATCTGGCGAAATAAATAGACTTGTATCTCCCATCAAAATCAGCAAAAGCAGGCCAGCAGTAAGACATGTTGTAGTTAAATTTGCAAAATATAGAGATAATGAAAAAAGAGTATAAGAAAAAAAAAGCGGCAGGACAAAAGAAGTCCCTAACTCAGAACGGAAGACAAGTAATGTTAGCAGTAGATCTCTCCACAGAAACCTGAAGCCCAGAAGAAAGTGGCATGACATATTCAACGTACTGAATGGGAAAAATCTGCAGCCACGAAAATTCTATCCAGCAAGGCTATCATTCAGAAAGGAAACAGAGATGAAGTGTTTCCCAAACAGAAAGAGTTGGCTTTGAGCTTTAGTGCCACCTTGTGGAAAGGAAAGGGAAATTAACCTCACCTGGTCTGGTGTGTTGAAAGACCAAGAGAAGGCATAGGGAGCCTAAGAATTTTGCCACAAGAGGGAGCAAGAAGCGTGGAACAAGTATATCAATAGATCTGAGAAAGCTTCATAATCATTAGCAGGGTGGATGGGAGGTATTTCACTCCTGAAGACCGTAACGACTGGAGGAGGTTACTGACACACACACATCAAATGTGAAGACAGCAGTGCAAAACTTCAAGGAATATGAAAAAAATCAAGGAAAGCTAACATCACCAAAGGAAAACAATCATCCAGTAACTGACACAAAGATATGGAAATTGGCAAAGCACCCAATAAATCATTCAAACTACCTTTCTTAAGGAAACTCAATCAGCTACAAGGAAACACAGAAAGAGAATTCCCTGAAGTCAGAAAAGCAATTCCTGAGCAAAATGAAATTTTTAACAAATAGACCGAAATCACAACTAAGAACCAAAGAAAATCTGGAGCTGATGAATAGAGTGAATGAACTGAAAACTGCCATAGAGAGAATCAACAACCAATTGATACAGTAATAGAAAGAATCTGTGAGACAGAAGACAAGAAAAATTTTAAAGTTATCCAGTCAAAGGAGAAAAAAGAATGAAAAAGTGTGAAGAATGCTTACGTGGTCTACAGGATAACCCCAAAAGAACCAACTTGAGAATTACTGGAGTTCCAGAAGGAGAAGAGGAGGTGAGCGGGGGTGGGGGGGTGGGCAGAATGGTCATTTAAAGAAATAATGGCTGACAGCTTCCCAAATCTGGGGTGTATATATATATATATATATATATATATATATATATATATATAATTCTGTTTATTTTTTTATTTCTTTTTATTTTTTAATAATAAATTTATTTTTTATTGGTGTCCAATTTGCCAACATACAGAATAACACCCAGTGCTCCTCCCATCAAGTGCCCCCCTCAGTGCCCATCCCCCTTTCACCCCCACCCCCGCCCTCCTCCCCTTCCATCACCCCTAGTTCTTGGTTATCCAAATTCAGGAAGCTCATAGGTCAACAAACAAACTCAACTTAAAGGTATTCTCTCTAAGACAGATTACAATAAACCCACCAAAAGTCAAAGACATAGAGAGAATCTTAAAAGCAGCAAGAGAAAATAAGTTTGTAATTTACAAGGGAACACAAAAAAGGCTATCAGAGGGTTTCTCAACAGAGACTTCATAGGCCAGGTGAGAGTGAAATAATAACTCAAGGCGATGAAAGAAAAAACCTGCCAGCCAAGAATACCCTATCCACCAAAGTTATTCTTCAGAAATGAAGGGCAGATGAAGACTTCCCCAGGCAAACA
This sequence comes from Nyctereutes procyonoides, assembly GCF_905146905.1. Lineage (NCBI taxonomy): Eukaryota > Metazoa > Chordata > Mammalia > Carnivora > Canidae > Nyctereutes > Nyctereutes procyonoides. The sequence continues at coordinate 55,688,609 of NW_026575125.1, read as the reverse complement.
AAAACTGAGGAAATTCATCACCACTTGACCTATGACCTACCTTACAAAGATGTGGAGAAGAGTTCTTTAAGGTGAAATGAAAGGATGCAAATTGGTAACATGAAAACATAGGAAAGAGTGATGAAGGTAAGTATACAGTCAATTTCAGGATAACACTGTAATGTGATGTGTTAACCAGTTAAACCTAGTATAAAAGTTAAAAAGCAGGAGTATTAAAAATAACTACAGCTACAATAATTTGTTAATGAATATACAATGTAAAAATATACAATATGCTGGAAAATTGAAGTTAAATAAAATTTAAAAAAATAAAGTTTTTTTAAAAGAGGCAAATGATGACATCCAAAATATAAAAGGAGACAAGAAAGGGTAGAATTTTGTATGCAATTGGAGATAAGTTGTTAGCATAGCATAGACTGTTATATTTATAAGATGTCTTATGTAAGTCTCATGGTAACCAGAAAGCAAAAGCCTATAGCAGATTCACAGAACATAAAGAAAAGGGAATCAAAGCGTACCACTACATTCAGTCAGTTGCCTTTCTGCTTTGTTGATGGCTACCTTTGCTGTGCAAAAGCTTTTTTATTTTGATGCAGTCACAATAGTTTATGTTTGCTTTTGTTTGTTTCCCTTGCCTGAGGGGCCACATCTAGAAAAATGTTGTTAGGACTGAAGTCAAAGAAATTACTGCCTGTGTCTCTTCCAGAGCTGTATGGCTTTAGGTCTCATATTTAAGTCTTCAATCCATTAATGTAACATTCTGTGTCAACAGTACTCAAAATAAAGAAATTTTTAAAAAGTAAAAGATTAAAAAAAATCTAATAACAAAAAACATACCACTACAGAACATCATAAGTTCACAAAAGAAGGCAGCAAGAGAGGAAGAAAACAACCAGAAAACAATTAATAAGATGGCATTTATAAGTCCTTCTCTATCAATAATTACCCTAAATACAAATGGATTAAATTGTCCAAACATTAGATATAGAGTGCCTGGATATACTTCAAAACAAAACAAAACAAAAACAATACATGCTATCTACAAGAGACTCACTTGAGCTATAAAGGCACAAATGGGTTCAAAGGAAAGAAGGGTCAGAAAGAGATATTCCATGCAAGTAGTATCCAAACTAGAACAAGAGTAACTATACTTATATAAGACAAAATACATATTAAGCCAAAAATTAGAACAAGATACCACAAAAGGCCATTATATAATGATTGAAGGTTTTATTCATCAAGAAGATATAGCAATTGTAAATATAAACGCACCCAACATTGGAGCACCAATATATATTAAGTAAACAGATCTGACAGACCCTTCAGATACTTACATATCTGAAGGAAGAAATAGATAACATTAATAGTAGGGAGTTTGAATACCTCACTTACAACAGTGACTATATCATCCAGACATAAAATCAATAAGGAAGCCTTAGACTTGAACAATATGTTAGACCAAAAGGACCTAACAGACATACACGGAACATACAACACAAGAACAGCAGAATACACATTCTTCTTAATTTGAAACAGAACATTTCACGCGATACACCATACAGCAGGTCATAAGACAAGTCTTAGCAAATTTAAGATTCAGATCATTCCATGTGTATTTTCTACCCACAATGGTATGAAATTAGTAATCAATAATAGGAGGAAGGCTAGAAAGTTCATAAATAAATGGAAATTAAACAACATGCTCCCGAACACCTAATGAGCCAAAGAAGAAATCAAAAGGGATTTAAAAAAAAGGGGGAATACTAAAAAATATGTTGAAAGAAAGGAACGTGGAAACACAACATACCAAAATGTATGGGATGCAACAAATGTAGTTCCAAGAGGCAAGTTTTATAGCAATGAACACTTACCTTAGAAAAAAAAACTGACCAAATATAAGCAACCTAAATTTACACCTGAAACTAGAAAAAGAACAAACAGCCCAAAGTATTCACAAGGTGTGATGTTACAAAAATCGGAACAGATGTAGATTAAATAGCGGGCAGAGAAACAATAAAAAGATCAGTGAAACTAAGACCTTTTTTTTTCAAAAAAGATACACAAATTTGGGGATCCCTGGGTGGCTCAGTGGTTTAGCGCCTGCCTTCCGCCCAGGGCATGATCCTGGAGTCCCGGATCAGGTCCCGCATCAGGCTCCCTGCATGGAACCTGCTTCTCCCTCTGCCTGTGTCTCTGCCTCTCTCTGTGTCTCTCATGAATGAATAAATAAAACCTTAAAAAGAAAAGATACACAAATTTGACAAACCTTTAGAACACAAGAAAAAAGGGAGAAGACTGAAATAAATGGAATCAGAATTGGGAGAGGAGACATTATAACTGATTGGCAGAAAGACAAAGGATCATAAGAAACTACTATAAACAATTATATGCCAAAAAATTGGGTAATCTAAAAGAAATGTTAAATTTCTGGAAACTTTCAGCCTACCAAGACTGATTCATGAAAAAATAAAAAATCTGATCAAACCAATTGCTAAGTAAGGAGAGTGAATTAGTAATTAAAAACTTCCCTAGCCAGGGGTGGGGCAGAGGGGGGCAGGGTAGCTTAGTTGGTTGGGCCTCTGACTCCTGATTTGGCTCAGGTCGTGATCTCATGGGTTTCGGGATGGAGCCCCGCATCGGGCTCTGCACTCAGTGGGGAATCTGCTTGAGATTCTCTCCCTCTGCGTACCTCTCCCCAAATTGTACTTGCTCTCTCTCTAAAATAAATAAATAAATCTTTAAGAAGAAAAAAAAAAAACTCCCAACAAGTAAAGCCCAAGATCAAATGGTTTCACTGGTGAAGCGTATTAAATATTTAAAGATGAATGGATAAAGAAGATGTGGTTTATGTATACAATGGAATATTACTCAGCCATTAGAAACAACAAATACCCACCATTTGCTTCAACGTGGATGGAACTGGAGGGTATTATGCTGAGTGAAGTAAGTCAATCGGAGAAGGACAAACAGTGTATGTTCTCACTCATTTGGGGAATATGAATAATAGTGAAGGGGAATATAAGGGAAGGGAGAAGAAATGTGTGGGAGATATCAGAAAGGGACACAGAACATAAAGACTTCTAACTCTGGGAAATGAACTAGGGGTGGTGGAAGGGGAGGAGGGCGGGGGGTGGGGGTGAATGGGTGACGGGCACGGAGGGGGACACTTGACGGGATGAGCACTGGGTGTTATTCTGTATGTTGGTAAATTGAACACCAATAAAAATTAATTTATAAAAAAAATATTTAAAGAAGATTAACTCCAATTCTTCTCAAACTCTTCCAAATAATTGAAGAGTAAATATGGCCAAACTCCTCTCACATGTCCAGCATTAGCCTGGTACCAAAGTCAGACAGGAACACTGCAAGAAATGAAAACTACAGTCCAATATCCTTGATGAACATAGATGCAGAAATTCTCAACAAAATATCTGCAAAGCAAATTCAACCAGATACTGAAAGGATAATACATCATAATCAAGTGAAAATTATCCCTGAAATGCAAGTATGGTTCAATATACACAAATCAATAAATGGGGTACACTCCATTAATAAAACGAAGCTAAAACTTATAGAAAAAAAGCTTTTGGCAAAATGCAACATCTTTTCATTATAAAAATCTCTCAAAAAAACTGGATAGAAAAGAAAATACTTCAAAGTTGTAAAGGTCTTGCATGACAAGCCCAAAGCTAACTTCCTACACAACAGTGAAAGTTTGAAATCTTTTCCTCTAAAATCAGGAACAAGACAAGAGCGCCCACTGTCCCGGTTCCTATGTAACATAGTGTGGGAAGTCCTAGCCAGAGCAATCAGGCAAGAAACAAAAAAAAAAAAAAAAAGAAGAAGAAGAAGAAGAAGTGACATCTAAATCAGAAAAGAACTAGTGAAATTGTCTTTGTTTGCAGATAATATAATCTCATATATAAAACACCCTAAAGAGGGCAACCCCGGTGGCTCAGTGGTTTAACGCCGCCTTGAGCCCAGGGCCTGATCCTGGAGACCGGGGATCGAGTCCCATGTCGGGCTCCCTGCATAGAGGGAGTTGGGCCCTCTTCTCCCTCTGCCTGTGTCTCTGCCTCTCTCTCTCTCTCTCTCTCTCTCTGTCATGAATAAATAAATAAAATATTTTAAAAAATCCTAAACAGTCCACCTAAACATTAGAATTAATCAACTAACTTAAAGTTGCAAGACACAAAATCAGCATACAGAAATCAGTTGTTTCTATTCGCTAACAATAAATTACCAAAAGAAGATGAAGAAAACAATCCCACTCACAAAGGCATCCAAAACAATAAAATACTTAGAAATAAACTTAAATATATTTTTTCCTTAGAAATATGTTTAACCAAGGAAGTGAAAGATCTGTACAATGAAAACTACGAGACTCTTATGAAAGAACTTGAAGAAGGCACAAATGGAAAGATAGCTGCGTTCATAGATCGGAAGAATGAACACTGGTAAAAAGCCCATACTAACCAAAGCCAATTATAGATTCAATACAATCCTTATAAAAATTCCTACAGCATCTTTTCACAGAAATAGAAAGAAACAATTCTAAAATTTCTAAGGAACCACAAAAGTCCCTGATGAGCCAAAGCAATCTTGAGAAAGAAGAGCAAAGCAGGGTGCTAATTACTTCCTAATTTCAAAACATACTACAAAGCTATTTAACCAAAACAGTGGTAGTGGCATAAAAATGGACACGTAGGCCAATGGAGGAGAATCAAGTACCCAGAAATAAGCCCTCACCTATAAGGTCAACTAAGATTTGGTAAGGGAACCAAAAATATTCAATGGGGAAAGGATAATTTCTCAATAATTATGGGGTTGGAAAAACTGGATAACCACATGCAGAAGAAGGTAATTGGATCCCTGTCTTACACCACTCACAAAAATTAAGTCAAAATGGATTAAAGACTTAAACATAAGATCTGAAACCAAACATCTCCTAGAAGAAAGCATAGTGAAAAAGGTTCTTGACATTGGTCTTGGCAATGACATTTTGGAGATGACAACAAAAGTGCAAGCAGCAGAGGCAAAAAATTAATATGTGGGACTGCATCCACTAAAAAGCTTCTGAATAGCAAAATAAACAATCAACAAAATGAAAAGGCAACCTACAGAATGGGGGGTTAGTTGTAAATCACATAGTTCATATAATATACAAAATATGTAAAGAATTCATACAAATCAATAGCAAAAAATCCCTAAGAAACCTAAGACGATTCAAATAGATTTTTCCCCCAAAGAAGGCATACAAATGTCTATGAAAAGATGCTCATCATTAATAATCGAGGTGATGCAAATCAAAGCTGCCATGAGATACCATCTCACAGCTGTTGGAATGATTGTCATCAAAATGACAAAAGATAAGTGTTGGCAAGGCAGTGGTGGAGAAAAGGGAACCCTTGTAGACTCTTGTTGGGAATGTAAATTGATACAGTCACTATGAAAAACAGTATGGAGCCTTTTCTAAAAATTAAAAATAGAACTACCATGTGGTCCAGCTATCTTGCTTCTGGGTATATACCCAAAGGGAATGAAGTCATGGTATCAAGGAGATATCTGCATTTCCATGCTCATTGTAGTATTATTCACAATAGGCAAGACATGAAAACAACCTAAGTTGTGTCCACAGATGAATGGATAAAGATGTGTTGTATATACACAATGGCATATTATTCAGTCATCAGAAAGAAGGAAATCCTGCTGTTTGCAACAACATGTGTGGACCTTGAGGACATTATGCAAAGTGAAACAAGCCAGACAGAGAAAGGTAAAAACTGCATTACATCACTTATATGTGGAATCTAAAGAGAACAAACTCAGAAATGGCAAGTAAAGTGGTGCTTACCAGGCGTACGGGGTGGTGGTGGTGGTGGAGGAAATGGGGGGCTATTGGTCAAAAGGTACAAGCTTTCAGTTATAAGTTGAATAGATTTGGGGGTTCTAATGTACAGCATGGTGGCTATAGTTAATAATACCTCATTATACACTTGAGATTTGCTAAGAGTGTAGATCTTAAGAGTTCTCACTGCAAAAAAAGCAAAGGGAAATAATAATGTGAGGTGATGGAGGTGTAAGGTAGCACACAGGGTGTTGATCATTTCTCAATATATAAAGCTATCAAATCAACACATCATATACTTTAAACTTAATGTTGTATCTCAATTATAAAATCAAAGGTAAAAAGGTTGGCTAACCTGGCACCTAAGAACTGAATGTATAGAACCTATACATTCAGCTTTGATATACACAACTTTTGATATGTAGTCATAACATAATAAATGTCTAGTGGATTTTTTTCCCTCTCCTCTTCTTTTTTGTTTTTGATTTTTTAAAAGATTTTATTTATTGATTCACGAGAGACATGGAGAGAGAGGCAGAGGCACAGGCAACGGGAGAAGCAGGCTCCGTGCAGGAAGCCTGATGCGGGACTCGATCCCCGGACTCTGGGAGCACTCCCTGAGCCGAAGGCAGATGCTCAACCGCTGAGCCACCCAGGCTTCCCTTGTTTTTGATTCCTAATTCAATGTCCATTATGTCTGATATGGAAACAAATAAAGCTAGAAAAAATGCTGAAACAAAATATGTGGGCAAAGACCTGAATAGCTGCTTCTCCAAAGGCAATATTCCAGGGGCGCTTGGGTGGCTCAGTCAGTTAAGCATCCGGCCCTTGGTTTCAGCTCAGGTCATGATCTCAGGGTCCTGAGAGCAAGCCCAGCTTTGGACTTCTCACTCAGTAGGGAGTCTGCTCCCCCTTTCTCCCTCTGCCCCCCCCATGTGTGGGTGCGTGCACGGGCGAGCGCGCACACACACACACTCTCACAAATTAATTAATTAATTAATCTTTAAAAAATAGAATAAAGGCAATATTCCAAAGGCCAATAAGCAAGCAAAAAGATGCTTAGTCATTAAGGAATTACAAACCAAAACTACACTGGGATGTCATTTCACACTCAACAAGATGGCTATAATAAGAAGATGGACAGTAACAGAGGCTAGAGAATATGTAGAGAAGGCAGCGCTCTCCTGCATTGCTGGTGGGAACGTAAAATGGTGCAACCCCTGTGAAAAACAGTATGGCAATTCCTCTCAAGTGGTTAAACAAACCTTATGACCCAGTAATTGCACTCCTAGGCATATAGTCCCAAACAACTGAAAACATAGGCCCGCACATAAACTTTTACAGGATTGGTCATAACGGCAATATTTATAATAGCTAAAAGGTGTAAACGACCCAAATGCCCATCACCTGAGGAACAGATATCAGCGGTATATACATACAAGAGAGTATTTTCATCCAAAAAAAAGATGAAGTACTGATATATAACACAACATGTGTGAACCTTGTAAATATTGTGTTAAGTGAAATAAGCCATCACAAAGACCACATATTGTATAATTTCATTTACATGAGGTGTCCAGAATAGGGAAATCCACAAGACAGAAAATAGACCAATGGTTTTGTAGGGTTGGGGGTTGGAGGCAATGCAGAATGACTGTTAATGAACGTGGGGTTTCTTCTGGGGATGATGAAACTGTTCTAAAATTGATTGGTGATGGTTTCACAGCTCTGCAACTATACTAAAACCCACTCAATTGTACACCTTAAGAGGGTGATTTTTATTGTATGTGAATTATATCTCAATAAGAAAGAGATATATGTTTAGATATTGATAAGCGTTGGCAAGTGACTCTCCAAAAAGGCAGTACTAATTCACACTCGTAGGCATAGCATAGGATGGCATGAACTTTTCTTCATCCTTCACATTTGATGTTGTCAACATTTTAAAATTCTGCAAATTTGATTGTTGGAATATGGGGAGGTGTTGGTGAAAGTGTCCCTTACATAAACAGTGAGGGTACACAGCTGGTCTTCCCTTGGATCCTTTCACAGGTCAGGCCTTGGGGATACAGAGATGAATGAAACTCAGCTACTGCTTTAGGTCCCGGAGTACAGGGGACAAGAAAAGGGACAATTATAACAAAGAGGAATGGAAAGAGACTGGGGCTCTGAGAGAGCTCAGGCTGAATATGCAGTGTTAGGTGATAATTGAGGGTCAGTGAAGGTTTCCCGATGGTGGGAGATACTTAAGTGAGAAGTAAGCCAGGATCGGTACCCCAAGAAGTCTGACACAATAAGGTGAGTTTGTGCAGCTGCAGGTAACCAGATCCAGCTCTCCATTCTGCATTAGTGGAAGTCGAGGTCAGCCATGGGAGCAGAGCAGGATTAGAAAATCATGGCCTGGCACGACCCAGGGCACTTTAACTCAGTTATTAAAAATCTCGATGTTCATTCAGGGACCAGACTGAATCTTGAGTGACCCTTCCAAGTTCTATCCCTCTAAGACACACCGGAATATATCCAGGGCATTACCCAGAACTTCTGAAAAGTTTCAGTGTGGCTTAAGGCAGTGACATCTGCCTTCACCTCCAGAGACCTGGGCTAGGAGATGCCATTGACCCCACAGCTCCAGCCTGTGGAGTTGGATGCTTTAGGTAGGATGAGGGGCCTGAGGTATCAGTCAGTATCTTAGGGAGAAGACCCAATGGGAAGCCACATGAAAAAGAGCCCCCCAGTGCAACAGTGCCCAAGGGGATTCTATATCAAGTCTTTGTGGCTGGCACAGAAGGCTGCTGCAAATGTACCAATCCTCTAAACGGCACACCAACAGAGGTTGTGAGAGCCAAACTGTTCAAGATTTCATGTTATACACAGGAAAACTGAGGCCTCAGTGGAAGAAGAAAGGGACTTGTCTGAGCCTGAACAGGGGTGTTGATAGCTCCCCTGGGTTGACAGAATGAGAACAGGGGTATTTGTGGTCAGATGGTGATTGAGGACAGTGTGATTTGTATTGATAGATCAAACATGTCTTCCTCTGGAGTTGAGGAATTTCAGAAGCAGAGGGCCTGGGCAAAGAAGGAAGCAGATGGATCCAAATGGGTCATGATGGAAAAGAGGGCCTGAGGTGGGTCAGGACAGCCAGGATTCAAATTAGTCAGCAGTGATGTTCCTGTAAGGGTACAATGTGTGATTCATTCTCTCTCTCTGTCTCTCTGTCTCTGTCTCTGTCTCTCTCTTCCTCTGTGCATGCGTGCGTGTGTGTGTGTGTGTGTGTGTGTGTGTGTGTGTGTGTATGTAAGTTAGCCCCTCTGGTGGGTGGTCAGTATGGTTGTGGAGGGTTGCTGAGAAACACAGGTGAAGTCTTACTGCCAAGTCTTGCTCCATTAAACCCCACCATTGCCACTTGAGTTTGTAGTGCTGATGCCAAATTATGCCCCCCTGTTTACCCACTGAATTGGCTGGAGAGTGGCACCATCACAGCCAAGGATCCTCCCGCCAAGCACTGTCTTGAAATGAAAGAGGGCGTGAGGAGGCCTAATAATCTTGTCCCTTGAGCCTGGGATCTGTCAGCAGTGGTTGACATCTATTTCTATATCCCCCGTGTTCTCACACCTTTTGCCCTACCTACACTTGGCCAGACAATGTTCATTTCAGGAATGCAGAAAGGCCTTTGGCACTCCCAGGGAGACTGCTCTCAGTCCAGATTTTGGAAACATCCAGCTTCTGCTGGGCAGGAGGCTCTGTACTTCATGGTGGAAGAAATAAAAAGAATACTGCTCACAGTTGTCCCAGATCAGAGGGTATAGGCACAATAAAGGCTTAAAGAAAACAGGCCCACTGACTCAATCTTTCAATAAACATTTGTTGGGTTCCTGCTGTATGTAAAATCCCTGTGTTGGGTACTGGTTGTTCCTGCCCCAGAGATGAGAGTCTGGGTGAGACAGTCATGCAAGTTAACTCTCCAGAGGTGACGGTTTAGCGTATGAAATGCTGTGATGTGAGGAAAGGACCCGGTATGTTTGTGTGCACAGCAGAGGGTGAATGGGTGGCCAAGGTCTGGGGAGATCTGATAACAAGAAATGATTTTAAAAAAAATAGGAATAGGAACACAAGAGACCAGAAGGACAAGTGGAAGACCGAATAGGGAAATGGCGGTTTCAGAGGAGTGCAAAGGCCCTGAGGCAGGGCAGAACTGAAAGTTCTTTTTTGGGGACAAAAGGCAAATTTTAGACATGACATGTTGGAGAGAGAGAGAGAGAGAGAGAGAGAGAGAGAGAGAGAGAGCGCTGTAGGAGAGAAACAGAGTCCAAAAGTTTAAGTGCAAAATCTGAAGGAAGGTCCTGGAGACAAAATCCTGGATGGAAAGGGTCTGGCTCATTTTGGATCTGGGTGATCCAGAAAGATGTCTCCATTCCTGGTCTTGACTGTGTCCTGAGCTCCTGTCCTTGTGCAGTTTTCTATGTTGTGTAAACTGGTCTTTCTGAATGTACCACCTCTAGGGAATCATGGAGAGGGCCACCTAAGTTTGAGTTGTTCCCCTGAAGCCTGTAACCAGGGACCATCCTCTGTGGCCTGGGGGACCTGGAGACCAGCACATAATGAGACTACTGATATGAGTTTATCTCAAATAAACAAGGAAAACATAAGAAAGTGATGGGTATTTAGTAGGTGTGAAGCAAGTGGGAAGAGGCAGGATTGTGGGGATGGAGGAAGAGAAGGAGGGAGTGAGGAAGGTAGGGACACAGAGAAGGGAGCAACAATGGAGGGAGGGAGAGAGAAATGTGAATATTTGTTCCTTTGTGTAAGGGATATAGCTTTCAGCTGGGACTGCCCCCCTCACACTAGAATTTTTTAGCAAAGTATCCACTCTGATATGCCTCCTTTCCTAGAGAACAAATGCTACTTGGTGCTACTTGGTAGGAAGATATTTTTGCCTGGGTTTGGTTGTGTTTCTGTGTGTATGTTTGTTTGTTTGTATGTTTGCTTGTTTTTGAGTCCTGGAAATCTCGTGGATCACTGGAGAGCTCCTGTGAGGCAGATGCAGGGTCCCAGATCAACCATGTCAATACTCATGGTTGCCATTTACTGAGGGCCTAGTGTCTATCAGACATTCTGTCATGTGGGTTTTAAATTGACAGTTATTTTCCAACAATCCTGCAAGTCAATTATCCGCCGAATAGTAGAGAAGAGCAAACTGAGCCAGAGACTTCAAGTGATGTGCCCAAGGCGACACAGGCGATTAGTGACAAGGCTGGGACTAGTCAGCAGGTCAGACTAAGATGTGGGCACATTCTGTGCCACTGTGGCCCCTGGGAAGCGCTTCCCAGCCTGAGTCAGGCTTCTGTCTCTTGGCCCTAGCCTCCAAAGATTCCTGCTGTTTTAGTTACTATTTACCACTGCATAACAAATTACCCCCAAACATGGCAGCTTAAAAGGATACACAATTACTACCTCAGGGGTTTGTGGATCAGGAACCACCACGGGTATGACTTAACTGGATCCTCTACTTCCCATCCTTCACAAGGCTGTGATCAAGTCTCTGTCAGCCCAGGAATGGTGGTCTCATCTAAAGACTCAACTGGGGGAAGATCCACTTCCAAGCTCACCCATGTGGCTATTGACAGGATGCAGTTCCTCATGGGTTATTGGTCTGAGGGCCTCAGTTCCTCTCTGGATGTTGGTCAGAGACTGCCATCAGTTACTTGCCATGTGGCCCTCTCCATCAGGACAAGAACACAAAAAGAGACAGGGAGAGAGAGAATGAATTCCAGCAAGATGAAAGTCAGAGTCTTGATCTAGCCTAAATTCAGACATGGCATGCCATCACTTTTGCTGAATTCTATTGGTTAGGAGCAAGTTACTAGGTCCAGCCCACCCTCAAGGAGAAGGGACTCTACTGGGCCAGGATGTGGGGATCTGTAGAAACCCTTTTAGAAGGCAACCTGCCATACTTGCTCTCTGTACCCATTTCAGTAGAGTGAGCCCCTGCTGGTATCAGGCACCTTGATGGAATTAATGGTTGGTGGGTCACCTTGAACAGCGCTGTGTGATCTGGTTATCTCAGCCAGCTTCCAGTGGGCCCATTGGATGGGTCTCATCAGGACTCTGATCTGCCTGATCCTGCCTTCTTCTCCATCTCCACCATTAAGATGGTCATGGAGCCCATGGGGTGTGGACAACAGCTGGCAAAAGACCAGCTACCTGTATGGAATGGAACACTTGAGCAGGGCTGGGACCCAGGATGGTGTCCCCAGCCTCTCCTACTAAAACAGCTCAGCTCCCACACTGAGATGGGGCCCTCCTCAGAAGAGAAAAAAAGTTTAAGGGGTGGGAGAGGGTTGGGTTTGGGGCTATCTGTAAAATCTGTGGTGGTGTTCTTGCTTTTGCCCTCTGGGCTGGGGTTCAGCGTTGTATAATCCCCCATGTTGATGAGGAGGCATCAGGGAACCATTTCTAAGGGGGTGTGGGAGTGACCCATGCAGGAGGAGGAACTGCTATGAAGCCGCATGAAGACCTGGGATTATTCAGACACTAGGAAGGGGGATGTACTTTAGGGAGGACATGAGTGAGCATGGGTTGGGGACGATATACACGTGTCCATGATATTTAATTCAAAGGTAGAGAGGGATCTGAAGCACTTATGGCAAAGTCTTATCAGATAGGGGTGTTGGCTACTGAATTGCCCTCTGTTTTTCTGCAAGTTTGAAATAGTATAGTAGACAATACTCTAAAAGTGGAAAATACAAAAGGAGGATGGACTCTCAGAGCCCCTGTACCCCACACTTCCTCGGTATGACTCAGAACCAAATGCAGGAAGTTGAAGGGCCTGGTGAGCTCAGGAGTTTCCAAGGAACCAAGTGGTTCCATTAGGCCATGGCGGCATGGACTACAGGGGGCTGGACTCCCTGAGCAGAGCCTTAGGCAGGAGCAGAGCAGTTCCCAGAAAATCCCAGGCTTTTCCCAATTCCTGGAAGCACTCACCAGACTCAGCTCTTCCCCTACTGCCATTTTATTGCAATACATACTAAGAGACATGGTGTCAAAATATGAGATAAATGACCTGAGGTAATGGATGAATGAGGCCACGTGCTGTAAGGAACTCTTTCCAAGGGTGGAGTGAGAGTCATTGTGATCAGATTAGAACTTAGTGGCTCTCATACCTCTAAAAGCCTTGAGTTTGGTGACATCTCCACTCCTTCTGACCTGACCTCCCTGTCCCTTTACTCATGACTCTCGTCCCCACCCCCATGGCTGCCACTCAGTCATGGCCCAACAGCCATCTTTTCTGAAATGTCTGAAACCAGTAGAACGATTACTCCCTATCAACACAGCCCTATCCCAACAGTGGCTGAGAAACAAGCAGTACTGTTCCAAGGCACAGGAGTACTGATTTATCTGGCTAAGTGATGTGGTTACCCCCTCTCCCAAACATCACCCTCCCCCAGTGCCCTCACCAAAAGAGATAAACCATAAACCACGGGAGGCAGATGTTGGTGTGGAAAAGGACAATAAATATCATGAAGCCAAAGGAATCGAGTGTGGCACATTTATTTTAAGCCTAGTGACCGAGAAACTGGGAAAATTGGGGCATGTGGCAGCAGGGGGTCGGGCTGGATTACTGTTCATGGGTGTGTGCGGGTCCTGTGGCCTCAGTTTCTGAGTTTCTGGTATTCTCCCCTATAAGGGCAAAGCAGAGTGAAAATTGGGCCCTTGGGAGCCCTCGAGGAAGTCAGGCCTGGCCTGGGGGCTAGAGGGGTTGAGCAGGAAGGAGAGTTGTGCTGGCTTGGCTGTGAGCAGTGAGAGAGGCAGTGGCTGGCTCTGAGCTCTCACCCAAAGGGCTTGGTGAAACATGCCGGGGCTCTCTGGAGCCAGTTCTTTCAAGACCCTTGGGGACCAGCAGGCTCCCTAGGCCAGCCTGCACCTTTGAATGAGTTCTCCGTGATGCTGACAAAGTACATGAAGGGCACAGTGTCTTCAGCTGAGTCAGTTCTGTTCTGGAAAATAGAGAAGGATCATTCTGGCCAGTACTGACACTCATTCTTCTTTCTTCAAGTGTTTGTCGAGGGCCTGCCTACTATGTGCATACAAAGCACAGTTTTCGGCACTGGGGATACGACACTGAACTCTAGAGACCCAGATCCTAGCCCTCCTGGACCTGATGATCTGTGATGCTGGAGGGAAACCAGACTCACCAGGTCGGGACTCAGAAGCAGCAGCAGCAGCAGCAGCAACAGCAGCAGCAGCAGCAGCAACAGCAACAGCAGACTGCCAGGGAAGTTCATGTTTTCTGTGAACGCGAAGTGCATGTCGTGTGTGAAAGGAGTTATTGTTGGAGGCCAGCAGAGCTCTTTATGCTTCTGGGTATAGAGAGGTTAAGGGCCTGTCCCCTCCTTGAAACTTCAATCTGCCTCCCTGGCCCAGATTTCCACCATCCCATCCTGCAGATGAGTACACTGTGTTCTCTGACACTCCTTCAGCTACTGAAATGTCTCATTGACCAATATCATCGTTTCCTTTTCCTCTCCCTCACTCTCCCTTAAACCCACTTCAATCAGGCTTCCAGCTTCCCCACTCTACTTTAACATAGATGGTTAAGTGACTAATCAAAAGTGACGGCTCCCAATTTTTTACTTTACTCTACTTATGAATACATATAAGCCTAAAGACTTAAGGGAAGTCTGATTTGTGCATTATTTTGAGCTCTAATGAAATTCAAACCCAGGTCACTGTTGGTTATACTTTCTCCTCACCAGCCTCCTCCTCCTATCCAGAAACTCAGTTTGTAGATAGGAAGGCTCTGCCAAATTCCTGAAACTGCCCCTGAATTCGCAATGAGCAGAGCCCCAGCTTTGCTGGGGATGCATAGTCAAACTCCAGGCTACTCTTCCATGTGTTAGTGAAAGCCGAGGTAGGACATTTGAAGGAAGCACAGATCTAGAAACTTGTGTCTGAGACCCCCCAAGACCTTTGTCTGTAATTCTTGAGAGTCAGGCTGCTCCATCAAGGCTCAGGCTCAGCTCTGGGAACCCCTCCCGAAGTCCTGACCTTGAGGATGCCCAGGGGGACTGTCCAGGGCTTAAAACAGATTTTCTAGAACACTGCAATGGGTCTTAAGGCCATGACATCTGAGCTCCCTGGGCCCTGTGCTGGGAAGCATCAGTTGTCCCAGCCGGCTTCTAGTTTTGGTCTGTGGCAGCAGAAAGAAGGAGACTTGGGAGATGCGCAGTAAGGTAAATATATCACAGTTGGTTATTCTGTGCTAAATCGACTCTCTAAAGAATCTGCCCCAATTCACACAACATCAGTGTGTGATACCCATTTGGCATCATTAATTTTTTTTAATGTTTGTCAATTTGCAATTTGAAAAATGTAACCTCATTGCTATTTTATCTCCATTATTGTTTGTGCTGTTGAGCTCCTATTCCTTTTGCATTGGCCATTTGTAATGTTGTACATAGCCTGTTCAATTTGTTGCTAACTTTCCTATCATTGTTTGTTTGTGGGTGTGTGTTTCTTGAGTTGTTTCATCAGAATTCTCTCTGCATGTCATAAATATGATTCTTAGTCTGTCCTAATTGAAGAACATGTTTGCCCTCAGCCTCTCGCTCATCTTTGCATTTTATTTCTTGTGTCTTCTCACATGGCTGCTTTTCATCTGGGACGTACATACGGGCTGGTTTATTTAGTCCTCACCATAACCATGCAAAGTTGGTAATACTTGCCCCGATTTTCAAATTGGGAAAACAAGACTCTGAGAAGGTACAATGACTTGCCCCCAGATGCTGATCTGAGATCCTATCCTTTGTGTGTGCAAGAATCAGAAACTGAGCAATGAGTTAGGCCCATGGTAGGCTGTCAGCTAACACTAAGGCCTCTTCACACTTGTCTCCTCTCAGGCATAGAGGTAATAAAGTACACTGCAAAACTATCCCCCTTTTACCCACCAAAGAATGAGCCTACTTTAAACCCCCACAACGAGGTATTGCAGAAGAATGGGACATGATATGGGGCCTGCTGGACAGAAGAACACTGTAATGAGGGTCAGGATATCTGCAGGCCAGCCCCAGACCCATCACTGACTGTGACCTTGGCTAAGTAGCTGACTCTGTCTTGACCATTCCTCTAAAATCAAAATAACAGTTCTGAAAAAGAAGATGCGATATTCCCCCCAGCAGTCATTTTGGCAACCCATAGCCCTCCTCACTGCAAGCTCTCAGCTATTGCTAGTGTCTTCATGATTTTCATGCAAATGGCTGCTGGCCCAGGTCTAAAGAACAAATCAGATCCAAAGCCTACCTTAAAGGGCTTGACCTCAAGGAAACTGCTGAGTGTTGGCTCTGGGCCCAGTTCAACACCTGCTGCTCTGTGGAAGGAGCATCTCACTTAATCCTCACAGCCCTTCCGTGAGGCAGAAGGTATGATTCCTATGGATCACTGTACTCATCCCCCCCCAAAGGGTAACAACATCAGTCCTCAACCCCTCAATAATGCTGTGGAGATTAATGAGGCAAATCCAACAGCACTGGGAGGTATTAAGAAGCACAGAGCGTGATACAAGTCCAATGGATTACTCATTCAGTCAACTGCAGAAACAAACACACACACACACACACACACACACACACACACACGAGAG
This sequence comes from Nyctereutes procyonoides, assembly GCF_905146905.1. Classification (NCBI taxonomy): domain Eukaryota; kingdom Metazoa; phylum Chordata; class Mammalia; order Carnivora; family Canidae; genus Nyctereutes; species Nyctereutes procyonoides. The sequence continues at coordinate 55,672,125 of NW_026575125.1, read as the reverse complement.
CTGTTTCCAGTCCATATGAGATAAATGGTTACTGTTACCACTATTCATTACTGAATGCCCACTGCTGAGAATATGCCTGGCAGGGTTACAAATACCCGCCCCCCCCGCAAATCATGGTTTCTGTCCTGTAGGGAAATGTGGCAAGTCACTGTTACTGGGAACCAGGTCTTTCCTGGCACTCCTCTACAAGTTTTATGCCATTTAGTTCTCATGGCAAGTAGAGAACATAAAGGTTATGATTTCTAAGTCTACCTCCTGCCTCTGAAGGTGGCCAGTGATGACAGGGTCTGTCATCAGGGTCTGACAGGGTCATGGATACAAGCAAAGCCCACCTTGCCGCCCACTAGTGAGATCTCAGTACATTTCCTCACACTGGAAAAACCGAGTCCCTCCTTATAACTGGTTAGAGTGAAGGAAGGATAACTGGTGCAGGGAGGATGGTCTCTCAAGAGTGGGACTGGTCCTCGGGAGTGTTCTCTCCCTTGAGAAGGCTAAAAGATTGAGTTGCCTACCCTGGGAAGCTGAGGGCCCCACGCTGGAAGTCCCAGTGATATGCAGCTTTCCCCGTACAGTAAGAAAATGGAAGATGAATGTGATTTGATATGGACCCCTATGACATTCGCTCACTCATTATTCTGTGCCTGAAAGGCTCACCATTAGACTCCATCTTTTGCATGAGACCAGTGATTTTCACACCATGATAGGGAGCTCCCCAGAGGTCTGCAGAATTGCCTCAGGGGATCATAGGGAGCAATGGGTGAAAGGTAGAGCAAATGTACTTCTTTTTCCCCTTGGATTACCACCATCATTTCATTAGTAGAAATAATTTCCCAGTGGGGTGTGGCATGGGATGAGATTGGCCAGTGAGTGGTGGCAACTGTCTCTAGGTGACCTTGTCACCCGGGAACCCCAACACCCTTAAATGTTGTAGCTCTGCTGGGTGTAGGACTGCAAGTACAGAATGCCCATCCTCAAGACAATGAGCTGACACAGAGTAGGTCAGGATTTCATGGCTCCTAGGCGGGGACAGTAGTGCTTAGGCCACACTGCTGTAACGGAAGGCCCCTTGTCTTGGATTGACCAGGGACCATATCCTGGTTCTGGATCCCTTCGTGGGGATGTGACCCCAGAAAGGAGCTCACACACCACCCCACTTCTTTTGGATGACTGTAGGATAAAGCAAGTATGTGTGAAACCCCTATAACACAGCAGGCTATGTAATGTTTGGCAGAGCTGAGGACAAATACTGCCACCTTCCTAAGGCTGCCCAGAATTCATTGGGATATAGCAACAGAGAGAATGAGGGTAGGTGAGGCCAAAAAGAACATGGTTCATCTCTTGCTCATTTGCTTGCTTGTGCACTCCAATGGTCATCCTATTCACCATAAGAGCAGGGAGATCCTGCTGATCCCATGCCCCCTTCCGAGGAACTGTCCATTCTCTTCACCTACCTGAGCCATCCTCTCGGGTTCAAGAATTGTGACATGATGCAGTTAGGGGTGAGGGTAAGGATGTAAACAAAGGGGGAGAGCTCAGAACTCGGGTTCAGTCATAGTTTATTTTTTTAATTTTTATTTATTTATGATAGTCACACACAGAGAGAGAGAGAGAGGCAGAGACACAGGCAGAGGGAGAAGCAGGCTCCATGCACCAGGAGCCCGACGTGGGATTCGATCCCGGGTCTCCAGTATCGCGCCCTGGGCCAAAGGCAGGCGCTAAATCGCTGCGCCACCCAGGGATCCCCAGTCATAGTTTAGAAACAAAGATGGAAAATTCCTGACGAACAACACCCTTCCCTACTACTGACCTCTCTGTCCCCTTCTACCATGTAATTGACCTCTGTGTGCTTAGAGTGTTCAAAGGGTAATGGGGCCCCTTTTAAAGTGTACAAGTTCACTCATTCCCAGTCATGGGGGCAGTAAGGGGAGGCATATTTGAGGGCTTTGCATTTTGTTTTGTTTTGGTTTTTTTGGCTGATTCTGAGCTTTCCACAGCCAGAGAAGAATCAGAAGGCTTAAGGATGTGCACAGCTAGGAGAACATGACTGACTGAGATGCAGGCAATCACTTCTAAAAATGCTGAGCCCACAGAGAGGGAAGGGCTTGCTCAAGGTCAGCCAGAAAGATCATGGTTCCCCCAGAAAGAGAGAACAGGGATGTTAGTGGGAAGGCATAAGGGGGAATATCCTGTGAGTCTGAGGCTGGCAGAGGAAAGTAACTCTTGCTCTGAGGCTGTGGAATTCAAAGGCCTGTACAAAGTGGGAGGCAGAGAAGATCATGTGGCACATCAAAGCTAGGAGGGGCCGAAGTGGGTGATGCCAACCTGAGTTCACATCAACAGCAGAGGTGTTCCTTTCAAGAGATGATGTGTAGGGTTGTGTCTGGGTGATCAGTCAGCATCTGGTGGGGAGGGGTAGGTGGCTCTGGGCCTGGGGAGGAGGAGCTTAGAAAATAAAATTCTAAGATTTGAGAATCCTTAGATAAGGTGGGATTGTGCCGAGGACGAAGAACAGAAGTGAGGGCTCCTTATTGCCAAGTCCTGCTTTGTTTTTGTTTTTTAAGATTTTATTTATTTATTCATGAAAGACAGAGAGAGAGAGAGACAGTCAGAGGGAGAAGCAGGCTCCATGTAGGGAGCCTGATGTGGGACTTGATGTGGGACTGGATCCCGGGACTCCAGGATTACGCCCTGGGCCAAAGGCAGGCGCCAAACCGCTGAGCCACCCAGGGATCCCTTAAGTCCTGCTTTGTTAATTCCCATCTCTGCTGCTTGGGTTTCAGGGTTGGCTGTCGAGTTGTGCCCCATGTTTATCCACCAGTTTTTACCATATCATTTCTTGTTTCCACAAATATTCATATCCTACACACACACACACACACACTCCCCAACACCCCCAGTCATGTCCGGTGACTTGCTGTGACAGCAGCTATGAAGGAGTGAGTGCCCAGTAGTCTCCTCAGGCCCTAATTGTTGGAGCTCCTCTCCTCTTTTGGACAGGGCTGAGACCCATGGTGTGAGGTCTCAGTGCCTTTTGGAGAAGCAGCAATATGGAGCTGAGTTAGGGGCCAGGTTAGGACAACAGAGGCATTGTGGGAAGACAGGTGGTTCCTAGGCCATCAGGAATGGCTGCAGAGGGATCCCTGGGTGGCGCAGCGGTTTAGCGCCTGCCTTTGGCCCAGGGCGTGATCCTGGAGACCCGGGATCGGGTCCCACGTCGGGCTCCCGGTGCATGGAGCCTGCTTCTCCCTCTGCCTGTGTCTCTGCCTCTCTCTCTCTCCCTGTGACTATCATAAATAAATAAAAATTTTAAAAAAATTAAAAAAAAGGAATGGCTGCAGAAACACCAGACACATAGCAAACCAGTCACACTAAGTTAACAGCTTCCTCTGTTCTGTTCCTCTCAGGTCTTGGCTGCCCTTCAGGGATATAGGAAAAGGGCTATGAAAGGGCTATGGGCCTCCCAAATGTTGTTTGGTGCCTGAAACCTACCCCACCGGAGCTTCATTAGTGTTTAAAGATATTGAAACTCTGAAAAACTAAAGGACAATTAATTCACACAGCAAGCCCTGTACAAGTACTTTTTCCTCTCCTGGCTTTGTGTAGGGGACTATGCGAGTTAGGAGGAAATAATATTTTGGTGTTTCTGTGTGCTAGTTAGGCTCTTTGATATTAAAGAGCACATCCTATGTCTTTGCATGTGATTTGGGGTGTTGCAATATCTAACAGGACTTCTACACGTTGTTGGGTTAAAGGGACAAATATGCTCCAACCACTCTGATAGACTGACCTCCTCTACTGATATTATGTTGCAGTACACATCAAGGTCACCTCAGGAAGGGGGAAAAAACACCCTTATCATGAAAATGAACAATCTGTACTTAGGGAGGAGGTTGCCAATCTTGTGCCTGAGTCCGGGTGCTTGGGAGCTGACTATACGCTTATGAGTCAACCAGTTTTTCTTAGGCTCCAGAGATTCTTTTTGCACGTGTTCCTCTCCCTTCCCCTCCATATAAGCACTGCCCAGTTATTTTTGAATATGAAAACTCTGTGTGGTATTGGGTCATTTCTGCAGTCATTTCCCCATTAGGGTCAGAGCTGCCTCCTGGGAAACACTCACTCTTCATTGGCTAAAGCTCTCACAACCGTGACTGAAGAACCATCAGCAGTGCCCCAAGAAGGAGGGTGTACAGCCTATTGAGCTAAGTAAGATGCTAACTTCCTCCCTCTGCCACCCCACCACCACAACTGACAACCCCCAATTCACCTAAGGCTGGAGTCAGTGTTGCAAATTACAGTGTTGAAAAGTTGAAGCAGAAACAGTCAAGTGTGCCAGCATTTATTTCAGGCCCAGTGACCAAGAAACTGGAGAAAGCGGGAGCATGTGGCAGCAGAAGGGGCTCGATCACCATTTATGGGTCTGTCTCTGTGGACCCCGTGGTCTCAGTTTCCAAATGTCTGGTATCCTTCCCTACAAAGGCGAAGCAGAGTGACAAACTGTACCCTTGGGAACTCTGGGGAAGTCAGGCCTGGCCTGGTGGCTTCGTGGGTTGAGTAGGAAGGGGAGGCATGCTTGGCTTGGTTGTGACCAGTGAGAGAGGCAGAGGCTGGCTCTGAGCTCTCACCTGAAGGACCTGGTGAAACATGGCAGGGTACTCTGGAACCAGCTCCTTCAAGACCCTTAGGTATTAGCAGGCTCTCTAGGTGAGCCTGTGCCATTGGATGTGTTCTCTGTAGTGTCAGACCAAAAACCACATTCCTTGGTGTCTTTCCCATTCTGGAAAACAAACAAACAAACAAACAAACACAAAGAGTAAATAGCCTCATCCTAGTGGTCCCTGCCTTCCCTGAGATTCATTAACTCATTCAACAAGTATTACGTGCATCCCTGGCCCTATTCCAGGTGCGAGGGATACAGCACGGACTGCTATAGGCCAAACCCCAGCCCCTTGCGGCTGACACTGCAGGATAACAGGGAAAGCAGACTCACTAGGTCAGGAGGTGGAAGGAAGGGAATGAAGATCATACTTCTAGGAGAGTGTGATGTACCAGTAGTGATGGACAGGACTTCCCTGAAGAGACCAGTAGAGCTCCTCACTCTGCTAAGGGGAAAGAGGCTTAGGGCCTGGCCCCTCCACACCCCTCCAGCCCCGCCCTGTCTTTTCTCCCTCCTACAGCTTAGTGCACCGTGCCCAAGCAGTGGATACATTTCTTTTCTGTGACATCCCCCCCACCCCGTTCCTGTGCCTTTTACTCCCACCCCTCCTGTGTCTTTTTCTTTCTTTCTTTCTTTCTCTTAGTTTCTCTGAACCTCCCAGAAGGCTCAAGCCAGGTTTTTGTTCGCTGACCAAAAAAGCAGAGATGTTCAGGCAGATGGTAAGTTGTTATTTGATGGGGATGCCATAGACAGGAGTGTTCATGTGGGCCCTCCCCACAGTTAGATTCATGGGATTATGTACATCAAAACTCTGGTGGAGGGGTTGTGCGGATCCAAATGAATTATTAAAGCAAAGAGGATGAACTAGGTGATGGCATCCATAGTCCAATCAACAGCAGAGCTTTTTCTCTCAGTGGGTTATGTGAGATGCCATGTCTATGAGTCAGCATCCAGTGGGTAGTGGACAGGTGGTTTGGGGCCTCATGAGTAGCTTGGAAAATGTAAGGAACAGAGGGTAAGGGTCTGGGCTGGGCTAGGTTGAAAGCAAAACAAGTGAGGTAAGGGCTCATTGTTGCATAGTTCTGCTATATGAAATTTCATCTTTGACACTTGGGTTTCAAGTGAAGCTATCTATTTATGCCCCCCTTTTGCCACTGAGAACCATGAGAGTCTGGGCCACTGACTTTAAAGGAGCTTCCTTGCAAATAGGATCTGGGAGGGAAAGAGGAAGTAGGTCTCCTCAGAATCTTTTATTTGGTTTCTGAAGTAATAGTGTGGTTTAAGAAAGTATCTCTTATATAACTGTCAGGATACAAGGCTAATCTTATCTGGTGGCCTATCAGTGGGCCATGGTCTGGGGTTATAGGAATGAATGAGGCTTGGTTGCTGCTTCAAGCCGCTCTGTGCAAGGGAAGCTGAGAAAAGGATGATTACAGTAGAGAGCAATGGAAAGAACTTTACATGGCTTTGGGAGGACCAAGAAGGGACAGCCACCCAACCTTGGGAGTTAGAATAGAGTCTTGGAGATTTCCCAGAGAAGGCATGCCTGAAATGGGTGAGGAAAGAAGTTGACCAGGAAATAGAGAAAGGGGAGTGCTTTGCAAGCAGAAACCCAAGGCAGTAAAGTGAGTTTTTGTAACCGAAAAATAAGCAGACCCTGTTGTGGGGATTAAGTAGAAGTCAAGGTCAGTCATGAGGTTCCAGTACAGGAGTAGGAAATGGTGCGACACAGAGATACTGAACTCTGTTTTTTTAAGAAGCAAAAGGGTGGTTTTTGTTTTGTTTTGTTTTGTTGGTGTTTGTTTGTAATTTTGATAACAGTCCATTGATTATTTTCCCTTTGTGATTCATACTTTTTTGATTTGATTGAATGTTCTACCTAAGATATCTTTGCCTAACTTCGTGACGCAAAAATTTTCTGTTTTCTTGTAGATTTTCAATTTTATAATGTGCACTTAGATCTATGATTTATTTTGAGTTAATTTTCTGCATACAGCATGAGGTATTGAAGTTTTGTTTGTGCTTTCTTTTTCCGTGTGGAGATACACTTTTCCCAGTACCACTAGGTAATTATTAGTTAATTTCATTACCTTAGAACCTTTGCCACAAACCAACTTACCATATACGTCTAGGTCTATTTCTGGGCTATTTGATCCTTTGATCCATATATCTATTTTTACAGTATTTTTATAGTACCACACTATCATGAATACCATGCCTTTATATTAAGTCAAGGAATTTGGTAGTGTGAGTCTTCCATCTTTGTTCCTTTCCAAATGGCCTTGGTTATTTTATGTCCTTCGCATTTCCACATAAAAAGCTATTTGAAATAGCTTTTCATTTTAATTGTGATTATGGTGAACCCCTAGAAGAATTACCAGAGAATTGGCATCTTAAAACTTTTTTGAGTCTTCTGATCCATGAACATAGCACATCTCCATTTACTTAGGTCTTTGATTTTGTTCAGCAATATTTTATAGGTATCTGTGTATAAGTCTTGCACAGATTACATTAAAATTCTCAATAGATATTCCAATTATTTTGCTGCTATTATAAGTGACATTTAAGAAAATTTCCATCTCTTCCTCTGTGAGATTTCTCTTCATGTCTTTTGCCCATTTCATGATTGGATTGTTTGTTTCTTTGCTGTTGAGTTTAATAAGTTCTTTATAAATCTTGGAAAGTAGCCCTTTATCTGATAAGTCATTTGCAAACATGCACATGAGAAAATGCTCTGCATTACTTGCCATCAGGGAAATACAAATCAAAACTACAGTGAGATACCACCTCACACCAGTGAGAATGGGGAAAATTAACAAGGCAGGAAACCACAAATGTTGGAGAGGATGCGGAGAAAAGGGAACCCTCTTACACTGTTGGTGGGAATGTGAACTGGTGCAGCCACTCTGGAAAACTGTGTGGAGGTTCCTCAAAGAGCTAAAAATAGACCTGCCTTACGACCCAGCAATTGCACTGTTGGGGATTTACCCCAAAAATACAGATGCAATGAAACGCTGGGACACCTGCACACCGATGTTTCTAGCAACAGTGTCCACAATAGCCAAACTGTGGAAGGAGCCTCGGTGTCCATCGAAAGATGAATGGATAAAGAAGATGTGGTCCATGTATACAATGGAATATTACTCAGCCATTAGAAACGACAAATACCCACCATTTGCTTCGACGTGGATGGAACTGGAGGGTATTATGCTGAGTGAAGTAAGTCAATTGGAGAAGGACAAACATTATATGTTCTCATTCATTTGGGGAATATAAATAATAGTGAAAGGGAATATAAGGGAAGGGAGAAGAAATGTGTGGGAAATATCAGAAAGGGAGACAGAACATAAAGACCCCTAACTCTGGGAAACGAACTAGGGGTGGTGGAAGGGGAGGAGGGTGGGGGGTGGGGGTGAATGGGTGACGGGCACTGAGGGGGGCACTTGACGGGATGAGCACTGGGTGTTATTCTGTATGTTGGTAAATTGAACACCAATAAAAAATAAATTTATTATAAAAAAAAGAAAATTTCCATCTCCAGTTATTTGTTCTTAGTATATTGAAATAAAAAGAACTTTTCGGGATCCCTGGGTGGCGCAGCGGTTTGGCGCCTGCCTTTGGCCCAGGGCGCGATCCTGGAGACCCGGGATCGAATCCCACGTCGGGCTCCCGGTGCATGGAGCCTGCTTCTCCCTCTGCCTGTGTCTCTGCCTCTCTCTCTCTCTCTGTGACTATCATAAATAAATAAAAATTAAAAAAAAGAACTTTTCTTTATATTGACTTTGTATCCTGTGACCTTATTAAATTGTTTATTAGATCTGGGAGATGATTTTTGTTTCTTGTTTTTTTTTTTCCCTAGATTAGTATTTTCTTTGTAGACAACCTGATTTATGAAAATAAAAACAGCTTTTTACTTCTTCCTTTTCTATCTGCATGCCTTTTATTTCCTTTTCCTGCTTTATCTCATCAACTAGGACCTGAAATATAACATCAAATAGACACAGTAAGAGTGGACATTTGGCCATATTCTTAATCTTATGGGAGAAGCATTCAGTCTTTCACCATTAATTATGATGCCAGCAGCAGGTTTTTGGTAGAATTACTTTATCAGGTTGAGGATGTTCCCTCATGCTCGTAAGTTACCAGCTGTGGGTGTGTTTGTTTGTCTGTTTGTTTGTTTTGTTTTACCACGAATGGATGTTTTATATTATCAAATGACTGTTCTGTTGTATATTGTGATAATCATTTCTTTTCTTTCATTCCCTCAGTATGGCAAAATACAGTATGTATTTTTTAAATGTTAAAATGGCCTTGTATTCCTAGGATAAACTATGCCTGGTCACAGATTATACTTTTCACATGTCATTGGATTCAAATTTATAAACTTTTGTTAGCGAGTTTTACCTCAATGTTCATCAAGGATATTAGTCTGTAGTGCTTTATTTCCCTTGTAATGTCATTTTCTATTATTTTTTTTTGTATAAAAGTCATGCTGCCCTCATAAAATGAATTGGCCAATGTTTCTCCTAGATTTTCTGGAAAAGTTCTGTAGGACTTTTAGGATTTTTTTCCTTTTAAATGTGTGATACTGCTCACCAGTGAAGCCATCTAGGACCAAAGTTTTCTTTATGAAAAAATCTCGAATTACAAATTCAATGTCCACATATTTGTGTATTTTCCAGTTTCTCTTCTGCTGCTAATTTTAGTTTCACTCCATTGTGATTGGAAAAAAAAAGTACTTAGAAGGATTTCCATCTCTTCAAATTTATTAGGACTTGTTTTGTGGACTATCATACTGTTGATCCTGGAGAATGTTCCAGGTGCACTAGAGAAAAAAATGTGTATTTTTTTGTTTGGGGGTGGAGTGCTCTGTATGTTTGTTAGATATCATTGTTCTATAGGGTTGTTCAAATCCTGTATTTCCTCGTTGATCTTCTGTGTGGTAGTTCTATTCATCACTAAAAGTGAGTGCTGAAGTCTCCTCCTATCATTGTAGAGCTGACCATGTCTCCCTTCAATTCTGCTAATGTTTTCCTCATATATTTTGGAGTTCTGATATTTGGTGCAAATATGTTTATAATTATCATATATTCCTGGTTCATTGACCCCTCTATCATTATATAATGACCTTCATTGTCTTTTTGACAGTATTTTTTTCTTAAATCCTACTTTGTGTGATATTAGTATCACCACTCCAGCTCTTTTGTTTTTGTTTTTAGTTACTATTTATAGGGGGAGAATCTTCTCCCATTTTTTCACTTTCAGCTTCTGTGTGTCCTTAGATCTTAAGTGAGTTTGTAGTAGATAGCATATAGTTGGATCATTTTTTTTTAAGAAAACTATTCTGCCAATCTGTGTCTCTTAATTGAAGAATTTAATGCATTTGATACATTTGAAGTAATTTCTGGTAGGGAAACATTTTTTCATTTTATTATTTGTTTTCTGTATTCCTTGCAATTTGTTTGTTCCTCATTTCCTCCATTACTTTCTTCCTTATGTTTAGTTGCTTTTTGTGGTTTCACATTTAGATTCCCGTCTTGTCTTTCTGTGTGTGTACTCAGTAGACATCTTCTTTGTGGCCACCATGGGCATTGCATCAAACATTCTACTGAAGTATGGCAATGCATCTTAAATTTATCCCAACTTAACTTCAATTGCCTACAAAAACTCTAGTCCTTTTACAGTTTTGCCTCTCTTTTTATATTATTGATTTCACAACTTTTATATTTATATACTGTGTACCCATTAACATGGGCTTATTATTATTTTTTATGCATTTCTCCTTCATATTCTATAGGAAACAAAAATAAAATTACAAATGAAAATTACAGTAACATATGTTTTTATCTGTCCATATATTTACCTTTACTGGACAACTTATAGGACAATTCACATGGCTTCAAATTACTGTCTAGACTCCTTTAGTTTCAACTTGACGGACTCCCTTTAACATATCTTGCATGGCAGGCCTAGTGGTAATGAACTCCATCAGCTTTTGTTTCTTTTGGAGTGCCTTAATATCTCTGTTGTTATTGAAGGACAGTGTTGCTGGATATAGTGCTCTTGGTTGACAGTGTTTTTCTTTCAGCACTTAAATATATCATCTCACTATCTTCTGGATGTCAAGGATTCTCCTGAGAAATTTGCTAGTAGTCTTCTTAGGGGTCCCTTATACATAATGAATCACTTTTCTCTTGCTCTTTTGAGGATTCTCTCTTTGTCCTTGGCTTTTGACAGGTTGGTTACAATGTGTCTTGGGGTGGGTGTCTTTGTGTTTATCTTGCTTGAATCCTTCAGTTTCTTGGATTCGAATAGGTATGTCTTTCTTCAAATTTGGTAAGTTTTCAGCCATTATCTCTTTGAATAATCTCTCTTATTCAATGCTCCCTTACCCTTTTGGGACTCCCATAGTGCATATATTGTTTCACCTGATGAAATTCTAGAAGCCTCTTAGTCTTTCTTCACTTTGATTCTTCCTTTTTCCCTTTTGCTCCTCAGAACCAATAATTTCAAATAATCTCTTTTCAAGTCCATTGATTATTTCTTCTGTTTGTCCAAGTCTGCTGTTGAAACCCTCTAGTGAATTTATCATTTCAGTCACTGTATTTTCCATTCCTAGAGTTTTTGTTTGGCACCTTAAAAACTAATTTGTCTTTGTTGCTATTAGCCTTTCATTCCTATATCATCTTCATGATTCCCTTTAGCTCTTTGTCTCTGTTTTCCTTTAGCTCTTTGAACATATTTAAAAGATTCTTTTAAAGTCTTGATCTAGTAATTTTGATGCATGTGTTTCTTTAGGGACAGGTTCTGGAGATCTCTATCTAGCTATCATCTATCTACCTACCTATATTCTTTTTAATGGGCCTTCCCCCGCCTGCCCACCGTGTACCTTACTCTTCTTCTTTACTGTATTTTGGAACCATACATTATTGATTTGAGGCCCTTGTTCTTTTATAATATAAGCATTTAATGCAATAAATTTTCCTGTAAGCACTGCTTTATCTGCATCCCTCAAATTTTGTTCTTCTGTGCTTTCATTTCTATTCAGTTGAAAACATTTTCTAATTTCTTTTGTGATGTCTTCTTTGGCCTATGGGTTATGAAAATATTTCCTGTTTAATTTCCAAGAAATTTGGGATTTTTTTGCTATGTTTATGTTATTGGTTTATCATTTATTGTTGTCACAGTCAGAAAATCTGCTCTGTATGATTTCAGCCGCTATACATTTCTTGAGACTTGTTTTAAGACCCAACACAGAGTCTGTCTTCATGTAATATCCAACTCTGCCTCTGGTCATATCCTTTGGTATGATGTGCCTGATAATCATATACACACTCGGCTATCTGTTGATTAGTATTTGCATGATTAGTATTCTCTACGCTCTCGCCTATTAATTTCTAATCTATTTGCATCTTTGTATATACTATCTATAAGTTGTTGTACAAAGCATATAGCGTGGTTTTAGTTTTTTCCATCCTGCAATGTATCTTTTTCTTCAAGTGTCTAGGTCCTTTAAATCTAGTGTAATTATCAATACATTTTTGTTTAAAACCACAAACTTGATAGTAGTTTACTATTTGTCACATTTGTTCTCTGTTCTTTGTTCCTCTCATTTGTTACCTATCACTATTTGATTTTACTCTCATGGTTACTCTTGGGGTTACAATATGCACCTTTAGCTTATCATACTCTACCTTCAAATAATAGACACTATTTCACATACAGTGACATTTGCTCCTCTGGCATTTTGCTGGCATCCTCTGCATATATTTTACTTCTATATATGTGGTAAACACCATTGCCCTTTCATATTAATTGGTTATAAGTACCCAATTATCTTCAATCATTTTTTAAATGAGAAAATTATATCTTTTATATATGTGTACATGTGTTTTATTCATTCATTCCTTTTGGCCAATCCAAGTTTCTGTGTGGTATCATTTTACTTATGACTGCAGAATTCCCTTTAACTAACCTTTCTTTTAGTAAAGATGTGCTTGTGATGATCCAATCCATGTTATTTTGTTTTAAATAGCTTCAATTCCCCATTTTTTAGAACAGTTTGTCAAGATAAAATTTACATACCATTCAACTAACTCATTTAAATTCTACAATTCAACTTATTTGAGCAAATTCAAGAGTTGTGCAGCCATCACTATAATAAACTTAGAATATCTTCACATGTTAAATACTCTATGTCCGTTACCTGCCACTTCCCCTTTATTCCACAACTGCATCGCCTGAGCTTTAAGCAATGATTAATCTACTCTCCAAATTTGCAGATGCCTCTTCTGGACATTTCATATAAATGAAATCGTAATGTGTGTGGTCTTTTGTGACTATCTTTTTTTTTTTACATAGAATAATGTTTTCAAGGTTCATTGATGTTGTATCATGTATCAGTGTTTCATTCCTTTTTAAATTTTTTTATTTATGCATTTATTTTAACTGAAGTATAGTTGACATATAGTATTATATTCATCTCAGGTGTACAACATAGTGATGGGACAATTACATACATTACAAAATGCTCACTCCAATAAATGTGATTATCATCTGTCACTATACAAAGGTATAATGATATTATTGACTATATTTTCTACACTGTACTTTTCATCCCCATTTAGTTCATCACTGGAAGTTTGTGCCTCTTCATCCCCAGAGTATTTGACTGCTCTGCTTACCACCCCCAACCTTCTACCCTCTGACTACCACCAAGTTCGTTCTCTATGTTTATGAGTCTGCTTCTATCTTATTTCTGCTGTTGTTCGTTCATTTGTTTGCTTTGCTTTGTAGGTTGCACATATAAGTGAAATCATATGGTATTGGTCTTTTACTGTCTGACTTATTTCACTTAGTACAATACCCTCTAGGGCCCTTCATGTTGTCACGAATGGCATGAGTTCATTGCTTTTTTTAATGACCAAATAAAGTTTCATTGTGTATATATACCACATCTTCTTTATCCCTTTGTCTATTAACAGATACTTCCATATTGTGGCTATTGTAAACGAAGCTATAATGAACACGGGCATGCATAAATCCTCTCAAATTAGTGGTTTTGTTCTCTTTGAGTAAATATCGAGAAGTGGAGTTACTGGATTGTGTGATCTTTAATTTTCTGAGGAATTTGCATACTGTTTTCCAGAGTGAAAACTCAGAAATTTCCAACTTACATTCCCACCAACAGTACACAAGGGTTCCCTTTTCTCCGCGTCCTCACCAACACTTGTTATTTCTTCCCGTTTTATACTAGCCATTGTTACTGGTGTGAGGCCGGATCTCCTTCTGGTTTTGATATGCATGCCCCTAATGATTAGTTATATTGAGCATCGTTTCATGTGTCTGTTGGTCATCTGTATACCTCCATTGGAAAAATGTCTATTTAGGTCCTCTGTTAATTTTTAAATCAGTTTATTTGGTTTTTTTTCTTACTTTGTTTCTTTGTCTGCTTGTTTTTGGTATTGAGTTTTCTGAGTTCTTTATATATTTTGGATACTAAGCCCTTATTGGATATGTCATTTGTGAATATCTTCTCCCATTTAGTAGGCTGCCTCTTTGTTTTGTTGACGGTTACTTTCACTGTGCCAGACCTTTTTAGTTTGATATAGTCCCACTTGTTTATTTTTGCTTTTGCTTTCCTTTTGCCTAGAGAGACATATCCAGAAAAATATTGCTAAAGCCCATGTCTATGAGTTTACTACCCAAGTTTTCTTTTAGGAGTTTTATGGTTTCAAGGCATGCATTTAGGTCTATAATCCATTTTAAGTTTCTTTTTGTGTATGGTGTAAGAAGGTGGTCCAGTTTCCTTCTTTTGCATGTAGCTGTCCAGTTTTCCTAAAGACTCCTTTTTGGAGAGATTGCTTTTATTTTTTGAAGAGACTGCCTTGGCCCATTGTATGTTCCTGCCTCCCTTGTCATGGAGTAATTGACCACATATATGTGGGCTTATTTCTGGGCTCTCTATTCTGTTCCATTGATCTGTGTGTCTGTTTCTGTGCTGGTACCGTACTGTTTTGACAACCTACAGCTTTGCAGTATAGTTAGAAATCTGGGATTCTGATACCTCAAGCTTTCGTCTTCTTTCTCAAGATTGCTCTGACTATCCAAGGTCCTTGGTGGTTCCATACAAATTTTAGGATCCTTTGCTCTAGTTCTGTGAAAAATACTGTTGGTATTTTGATAGGGATTGCATTGAATCTGTAGATTTCTCTATGTAGTGTGAACATGTAGACAATATTAATTCTTCCATTCCGAGAGCATGGTACATCTTTCCATTTATATATGTCATCTTCAGTTTCTTCCTACTCCACCAGCTTCCTGAGTGTTTTCCAGTACTATGTTTCTATAGCCAAATAACATTTCATTGTGTGGATAGATCACATTTTATGTATCCATTCATCAGTTGATGGCCATTTGTTTTGTTTCCACTTAGGGGGCATTATAATTAAAAATAATACTGCTGTGGACATTGGTATGCAAGTTTTTATGTGGATATATATTTTAATTTTTCTTGGGTTTATACCAAGGACTGGAATTGCTTGGTTATATGATAACCCTGTGTTTAATATTTGAGGGAATGGCAGACTGTTTTCCAAAGCATATGCACCATTTTACACCCCAATCAATAATGCTTGAGGATTCAAATTTTTCCACATCATCAACAACAATCATTTTTATGATTTCATGCCTTTTTGTTTTTAGCTATTCTAGTGGGCATAAGTAAAAAAGATTCTCATTATGGTTTTTATTTGCATTTCCCTAAGGATGAATGGCATCAAGTTACTTTTCAAGTGCTTCTTGGCCATTTCCCTAATCTTTTTGGGGAAACCGACTATTCACATCATTTCCCCGTTTCTCAAGGAGTTTATATATTTTATCATTGGTTTGTAAAACTAATTTATATCATCTTGGTACAGGTCCCTTATGCTTATATGATTTCAAAATACTTTTCCCCTTCTGCAAGTTCTCTTTTCACTTTCTTGATGGTATTATTTGCAGCAAATAAAGTTTTTAAAAATCTGATGAAGCCCAGCATATCTTTTCATTTTGTTCATTGGCCTTTTGGTGGCATATCTAAGAAAACACTGCCTAAACCAATGTCATGACAATTACTGCTATGCTTTCTTCTAGGAGTTCTATACTTTCAGCTCATACGTTTAGATCTGTGATCCATTTTTAATCAATTTTTGTATATGGAGTGAAATAAGGATTGGGTCCAATTTCATTCTTTTGTATGTGGATATCCAGTTGTCCCAGTAACATTTGTTGAAAACACTCCTTTTTACCCCATACAATTACCTTGCCACCTGTTTGAAAATCAACAGACTGTAAGTGTGAAAGTTTTTTTGATGGACTCGCAATTTGATTCCATTAATCTACATAAATATCCTTACACTAAGCCCACACTGTCTTGATTGCTGGAACCTCCTAGTAAGATTTGAAATTGGGAAGTCTGAGGCCTCCAACTTTAATCTTCTTTTTAAAGATTGCCTTGGCTATCCTGGAATACTTGAATTACCATGAGGGTTTTGAGATCAGCTTATTTTTGTAAAGAAGTCAGCTGGGGTTTTGTTGGAAATCACGATGTATCTATAGATGTGTTTGGGGCGTATTGCCAGGTTAATAATATTTAGTTTCCCAAACAATGGGCAGGGGATGGCTTTCCTTTTTTTTCCCTCCTTTTTATAAATTGTGGTAAAATATGCATGATGTAAAATTTAACATTTAACCATTTTTAAGCATACACCTCTGTTTCATTAAGTACACTCACGTCACTGTGCAACCATCAACATTTTCACCTCCAGAATCTTTTCATTTACCCCAAATGAAACTCTGTACCCATGAAACACTAACTCTTCACTACCCTTCTCTCCCCCACAATCCCTGGCAGCCACCATTCTGCTTTCTATCTGTATGATGTTCTGCCAATAGCTCCTTTGCCGTTTACTGTTCCTTTCATTTACATGTAATGTAATTAATGATAAGGTAGGATTTATTTCTGCCATTGTCATTTTTTCCTCAAGTTTTTATGTTTTTCTCTCACATTGTAGAGGTGCCATTTTATGTGAAAAATATTTTCTCTCCTACCCTTTTTATTCCCTTATTGTTACTACAGTTTTGAATTATTTTCTTAGTGGTTGCCTCACAGATTACAATTAAGATTTTAATCCTAAAGAATTTAACTCAGATTAATACCAGCTTAATTTCAATATTATGTAAAAACTTTGATCTTGTATAGCTCTGGACCCTCCTGCTCCTTTGTAGTGTTATTGTCATAAAAATTACACCTTTATGCCTTTTAAGCCTATCCAGATAGTTCTATAATTATTGCTTTGTGCACTTGTATTTGATGCTCTTTATTTCTTCATGTAGATTTGAGTCACTCTCTGGTGTCTTTGGGGGACTTCTTCCTAATATTTCTTGTAAGGCAGGCCTGCCAGTGATAAATTCACTGTTTTTCCTTATCTGAGAATGGGTTTATTTCACCTTCATCTTTGAAGGATACTCTTGCTGGATAGAAAATTCTTGGCTGAGTCTTTCTTTCGGTGCTTTGAATATGACTTCCCACTACCTTCTGTTCCTCATGGTTTCTGTTGAGAAGTCAGCTGTTAATCTTACTTGTATGTGATGAGCTGCTTTTGTATCTCTGCTTTCAACCTTCTCTCACTGTCTTTGGTTTCCAGGAGTTTGACTAAGCTGTTTCTAGGTGCAGATCTCCTTGAGTCTGTCCTCCATGGAGTTTCAGATCTTTTGGTTTCTCTGGATTAATAATTTTAATAAGATTTGGGAAATATTTGGCCAGCCATTGTTTTTCTAATATTCTTTCTTCCCCTTCCTCTCCTCTCCTCTCCTCTCCTCTCCTCTCCTCTCCTCTCCTCTCCTCTCCTCTCCTCTCCTCCAGGAACTCTCATTATGCATAAGCTGGTGTGCTTAATCATGTCCTACAAGGTCTCTGAGGCTCTGTTCATCTTTCTTCATTATCTTTTCTTTCTTTTCCTCAGACTGTACTGCCCCAGTTGGCTTTAACTTCCAAGTTTGGTGATTCTTTTTAATCCCAATTGCAATTTCTGTTGAACTGTCTAGTGAATTTTTCGTTGTAATTATTGTACTTTTCAACTCCAGAATTTCCGTTTGATATTTTTTAAGCGATTTCTATCTCTTTGCTGATGTGTCTATTTAATGAATCATCAGTCTCACACTTTCCATTAATTCATAAGACATGGCTTCCATTAGATGTTGAACATATTTACAACAGTTGATTTAAAGTCTCTGTCCAGTAAGTCCAATGTCTGGGTATCCCTGCATATGCTCCATACTTCTCTGTTTCTTTGCATGCCAGATAGGATTTGGTCAAAAGCTGGACATCTATTCTAAGTAATAGAACGTGGCAACTCTAGAATTCAGATTCTGCCCCCTTTCCAGGTTTCATTGTTGCTGTTTGTTTTTGGTATCCTTGTTGTCATTGGTCTGCTTAGTGACTTTTCTGAACCACTTCTGTAAAGTTCATATCCTCTGTTGCATGTGGCCACTGAATTCACTGCTTGGCTAGCTTAGTGGTTATCTTGTGGAGGCCGAGAAAATTAAGGCCATTCCACCTCAAGTTTAGCATTAGCACAAGTACAGCCATCCCAGGCCCCTGTGAATAAGAGCTGAACTTTACAGGAAAAACTGCATAATGTCCTTGACAGGGAATCCCATATCAGAAAGATTACAGAGCTCAAAACACCCTGGACAGAGACAGAAAATTCTGTGTTGGAAGGAAAACAGATCTTAAGAAACTCCCCCACCCTTTCCCCCATATCAGAATGAAAAAAATTCCTCCACCCCTTCTGAAAATATCCTAGACCAGCCCATAAAAACCCAGCCTCGGGGTCCAAGCCCCTGCACTGCTGTGTGGAGTATACTTGGACCCAAGCTCCAGCTTGTAAATAAACCCTCATGCGTTTGCATTGGTGTCAGCTCCTTGGTGGTTTCTCGGATACGTAATCTTGGGCACAACAATCTAATGATTGGGCAGATATGCCTTTAAATGATTGTAACTGCTAAGATGCTCAGTTGTTGACATGGAGCCCTATGTGTATGTTGGGCATGCCTTCAACACTCAGCCAGGCAGTTGTCTACTCTGTGTCAGCCTTCATTTCTGCTTTCTCAGAGCCTCAAAATAAAGCAGAGTTGAGAGCATGGGGCCTTTTGGGGTGTCTCCAGAGCATACTGTAGTCTTGGGAATGGTTCTGGCCTTCCAGATTCATAGGGATAATGTCATAGCTTTTTAAAGTCCCTACGGACATCTTATTCCTCAATTTCTCCTTTGAAGGTTTAGGTTCACCTATTGTTCACCCCAAGTGTTACCTACTGCCTGAGGCAGTTGCAATGTTAAACAATTGCTCCTAAATGTTTTTGACAAATGCCCCCAGGGAATGGGCACTTCAAATGGGCAAGCTCTGAGTCAGTCCAAATACAGACAGCCGTGTGAATGGGGTCATCCAGGGAACAACCAGACAGATCAAATGATGACAGTTGTCTGGGAATGAAACTTTGCAGGAGGCCCATCTTCTTTCTGTTCCCTCTGGCAGCTGCCAAGCTGCTAGCTTTTACTGCAACTGTAGACTGTCCAGAGTCAAGACTATCACAGGGTTGCAGAGTGGGGCATGGGAATATGACCGGTTAAAATGCCACCAAAAACTCACTCTTCCTACTGAGATTCAACTGTTTCTCTAGAATAAACATACTGAGGTTGTTGCATGCTTTTGGTGAATTTCCAGAGTTCTGAAAACATTGATTCTGAAATTTTCTTCCAGTTTTTTCATGGATTTTAGGGAAGACAGAATTTTCAGAGGTTCTTCCTCTGCCGTTTTGGCCAGCTTCCAGTACAACCTTTCACTGCGCTTGTCTATCATGGTGTTTGTTGCTGTGCTTTGCACTTACATGTCTCTCGAGAAATGACTTTTGTTGGTCACTGACCACGTGAAAGGGACCACAATAGGAGCTGTGGGAGCAAAGATATATAAGGTACTATCTTTGATCTCAAAGGTGTCACTCTTGAAAAGAAATGAGTTTAACTGGAATATTTGAAGCGTAATGATTGCCAAGTCTGCATCTGTTCATCAAATTGTATCTTTAAAAAAAAGATTTTATTTATTGATTTGTTGATTTATTGATTTATTGATTTAGAGACAGACAGACCATGTGAGCACACAGGGGGAGGGGCAGTAGGAGAGGAAGAGAAGCAGACTTCCTGCTGACCATGAAGCCTGAGGCAGGACTCAGTCCCATGGCCCTGAGATCATGACCTGAGCCAAAATCAAGAGCGGGATGCTTAACTGACTGAGCCACTCAGTCACCCCAGTCACCAAATTATATCTTAATTCAGTTCAGTGGCAGTTAGTTTTGGCCTCCATGTCTTAAATATAACCAGGTCTTCACCAGGATATTTGGCAGCAAGCCTGGACTAATATCTCTGGTCACAACTAATTTCACCCCTAATCCCTTCAGGAAGCTGAGAGCCTCAAGTGAATAAGAGGGCAGATGAAGAACTGCAGAGATCTCCCATATGAAGAGTTAGAAAGAGAGATCCATTTAAACAGCCAGTCTCAGTTTTCATAATTCCATAGCACCAAGTTAGTACTTTACACTGAAATGGCTTATTTTTTATATTGATGCAGCCCACCACCCTGCTGGTTATTGATAGACTTCTGAGCAAAACATAGAAGAGACCCAAAAGACTATTCTTCACACCACAGAATGGAAATATAGCTCCATATTTCTCCTTTTGAATCAATCTCTGCATACTCAACAAATATCACTTGGCCGTTGACCCAAGAGTCCCACAGTAGCCTTTATAAAATATGAGTTTACATACAATGTCTATTTATGTGAAACCCTTTGAACTGCAAGAGATGTCTGCTAACATACAATCTGTTTGTTCAGGGCCTGATTACTCAAGGAACTCTGGAACCTTAGCTAAATATGTCTGTAAAGTTGTCAAGGAGCCCACAAGTGACAATTAAGATAGATGATTTTTAATTTGAAACTTGGTTCTACCACTTCTTAGTTGGGCAAATTACTTAGTTTCTCCTAGTCTCAGATTTCCAGTTTTCAAAACTTGGAATAATCACGGGGGTGAGTACTAAATGTGACAATGTTTATAGAACATTTAGCACACTACCTGGCAAATAGCGAATGCCTCCAAAATATTAGCTCTAATTACTATTGACAAACCTCCAAAATGCCACAAACCCGCAAAATCTATTACAGTGACCCAAATTAAGAGATTCAGAATCCATTTTCCTCATTTGGCCAACAATGAGTTCCTCCCTCCGTGTGCTTGCATAGATGGACAGTGGCTAGGAGAAGAGCCCCCTGTTATGCTTCGTGATGTTGGGTGACAACAAAATCAACTCGCCGAAAATGAATGCATTTACCAAGTGACAAATTTGACCACTCTACTGATTTTCTCAGTTGTCATTTTAACAGCTTTTATAGGAAAGCTCATATTTGGTTATTGAGGCTGAAGTATGTTTCTGAATATTAACTTCAATGAAGTAGATATACCTTAGACATTGGGGGAATTTTTTTAAAAAATAAAAATAAAAGAAATTGGGGAAAACATCCAAAGTTACAGACTGAGAAATCCCCCCAAAAAAACTATTATTTCTTTTTTTCCAAACTATTATTTCAACCTAAAATTTGGGTTTTACTTATGATAGAATTGTTTTAATTATTCCTGTTTATTCGGGCATCTTTTGAATATAAATTTCTGTTTCTTCAAAGCACATGCATTTGGGGGTATACTTTTCAAATAGTGTATTAAATAGATGTGCTTATTTCTTCCAATTAGAGTTTCTAGTCAAGGACAAATATATTGAATTCAAAATCTGTATTTAATTTTAATTTTCATTTAAAATTCAATTATTTTAAGTTGGATTAAAATTGAATTTAAATTTAATTTTAAATTCAAACACATGCTAAAAATCAGGACTTATAATTAAATTCATACAGAGACTTCTGAAGCTTTTGGGAAGATAGAGTAGAAGTACATTTCTCTATTCTTCCCACTAACTACAACCTAAAACCCTAGGCACCATATATAAAGTAAACACAGGACTCTGCAAAGTGGAGAGGAGTAGGCAGAACAACTAGGGGTCTCGGAACCAAAGGAAGGACAAAATGGTGAGTTGCCCTGGTTTTCTGTCCGTGTCATATATCCCAGACTTTGAGCTGAGGAAGCCAGCTACCCAGAAATGACAAAAGGCACAAGCAAACCAGTGATGATGACAACCATGACAATGAAAACAAGGACAACAACAACAACAAAACAGCTGCAACAAAAGGCTGCCGTCTCTAGCACAAGGGTCAAAAAAAACTGACAGCTTAGCAAGACAGGAGGAAAACCCTTTGACAATAACTGTTCCACTTCAGCCAACTACCACAGAACAACCCATGGACTCGCCCCCACGCAAGCCAGCAAAGGTCTAATGGGAAGCCTAGAATTCCACATTTGACTGGAAGAAACAGGAGCCATTCTGCCCCTCCTATGTTAGTGGAAATCAATCACGTGGAAGTTCGGGAGGTATAATTAAATTATACCTCCACCAGGCAGTAATGAGGAGATCTGCCCTATCTCTGCTGAAATGATTTTAGGACTTTTAATGGCACTCATTGGTAAGGAGGCCACCCAATCTATGGACTAAAGGGAAAATGTTCCAGCACATCAAGAAATGAATCGAACTGAATGGAAATGCTTATAAAACATACCAAAATTTGTGGGATGAAGCTAAAGCATTGCTGAAAGGCAAACTCATATCATTGAGGGCTTCCGTTAAGTAAAAGGAAACCATCAAATCAATAGTCTAAGTTCTCAGCTTCAGGAAACTAGAAGAAGACGAAGAGCAAAATAAACCCTAAGTGAGCAGAAGGAAGGCAGTGTTAAAGATAAAGCCCAATAATCAATGAAATATAAAACAGAAGACAATAGAGAAAATCAGTGAAACAAAAATCTGGTTCCTTGAAAAGATCCATAAAACTTAGAAACCTCTAGTGAGACCGACAAAATTAACCTACAATGATTCACTACATTTGCACATATTTACTGAAGGACATTAATAGCCCTATCCACGATAGTCGACATAGGATCTACTTTAGAAACCTAACTACCCATGCTCTCATTATGTATCACTCAGTGGAAAGAAGAGTAAGGGAAATATTGGACTCTTGGTTTATTTTTATTTTATTTTTTAAAAGATTTTATTTATTTACTCATGAGAGACACAGAGAGAGGCAGAGACACAGGCAGAGGGAGAAGCAGGCTCCATGCAGGGAGCCCAATGCAGGACTCGATCCCGGGACCCCAGGATCATGCCCTGAGCCAAAGGCAGATGCTCAACCTCTGAGCCACACAGGCATCTCTGGACTCTTGGTTTAAAACAACAATGAAATTCGATTTTCAGCATAACAGCTAGATTGTTGTCCTTCATGACACAAACTATTTTTTGTAATACCTCCTGTAATTAGCTCAAATTCTTTTGTAAGTGATAGAATAGATTCCACAGTATCTGTTTATCTGTGCCACAAGTTCAATTTTTTATTTTTAAGCTACGAATCATGGCTTTGCAAATTGGAAAGTCCTTGGAGACAAAATGTACCTAAAGTATCAATTGGTCAAGGTCTCATGTCTCACAACTTGTGTAA
This sequence comes from Nyctereutes procyonoides, assembly GCF_905146905.1. Classification (NCBI taxonomy): domain Eukaryota; kingdom Metazoa; phylum Chordata; class Mammalia; order Carnivora; family Canidae; genus Nyctereutes; species Nyctereutes procyonoides. Next base: position 55,648,781 of record NW_026575125.1, on the reverse strand, counting down.
TGATAAAAATAAGGTATTTGAAACTTCTTTCAGATTTGGAATCAATTCCTCTTTCACATTGTTGGTAAGGTCTGGTATTATATATAGACATAGTTGAAGATCTTCTGCGTCTTGTAAAATATAATATATGGTGTCACTGTTTTCTAACATACGTTCTGTGACTGAAATAGTGTTTTTTTATTTATATTTCTTGGCATGTGCCCATCTAAAATGTTTGCATGTGTGTGCACGTGTGTGCATGTGCACACATGCACATGTGCATGCACAAAGTATCTAAGCCATTTTATAGTGATTAAATTTATAACCCAGGTCATCTTAACAATCTTTTTAAATAGACTTTATTTTTCAGAGCAATTTTAGGTTCAATTTCTGCAAAACTGAGCAGAAAGTACAGAGAGTTCTCATATACCCTCCGACCCTACACATGCATAGCCCCCCCGGCTGTCAACATCCTCCACCAGAGTGGTACTTTTGTCACAATTGATGAACCTACACTGATACATCATTATTACTCCAAATTCATAGTTTACGTTAGAGATCACTCTTGATGTTGTACATTTAATGGGTTTAGATGAATATATAATGACATGTATCCACCAGTGTAGTGTCATACAAAATACTTTCACTGCTCTAAAAATAATCAATGCCCTGCCTATTCATCCCCTCCTTTCCCCCCGAACCCTGGGCAACCACTGATCTTTTTACTATCCCCACAGTTTCTTCTTTTCCTGAATGTCGTGTAGTTGGAATCTCAGTATATAGCATTTTTCCAACTGGCTTTTTTTTTTTTTACTTAGTAATATAGGTTAAGGTTCTTCCATGTTTTTTCACAACTTGATAGTTCATTTCTTTTTAGTGCTGAATAATATTTCATTGTATGGATATATCACAGTTTATCCATTCATCTACTTAAGGACATCTTAATTGCTTCCAAATGTTGGAAAATGTGAATTAAGCTGAAACTAACATCCACGGGTAGGTTTTTGCGTCGACATAAGTTTTTATCACATTTGAGAATACACCAAAAACATAACTGCTGGGTCACATGGTAGGTTTTGTAAGAAACTGCCAAACTGTCTTCCAAAATGGCTGTAGCATTTTTCATCCCCACCATCAATAGGTGAGAGTTCCTGTTGCTTCACATCCTACAGTGTTTGGTTTTATCAGTGCTTTGGATGTTGACCATTCCAATAGATTTATGGTAATATTGCATACTGTGTCTGTCTGTTACAGCCTGGGTAATTGAATGAGATCTAGTTTCCATTTCACTAATTTACTACTCAGCTATGTCAAATCTGTCTAACATATCCAGTGAGTATTTTTATTGAGGTGAAATTCACATAACATAAAATCAGCCATCTAGAAACATACAATTCAGTGGCTTTTTGTACATTTGCAATGTTGTGCATGCCCATTTCTGTCTTGTTTCCTCAAAACATTTTCACCAACCCAACAGAAAGCCTTGTACCAGTGAACTGGTCCCTCCTCATACCCCCTCCTCCTGGGAACTATCAACATTCTTTTGATCTCTATAGCTTTAACTACTCTGGATATTGCATATAAAGAGCATCATACAATGTGTGACCTTTTGCTTATGGTTACTTACGGAGCACAATGTTTTTGAGGTTCATGCATATTGTATGTCTCAATACTTCATCCCTGTTGATGAGTGAGCAATACTCTCCACAGTGTGGTGTGTATATATCATGGTCTGTTTATCCATTCTTTCATGGTCATTGGGGTTGTTTCCAGATTTGGGCTGCTCTTAGCCTGATTTTTCAGATGGGAAAACCAAGACACAGAGAGGCGAGTAACTTGTGCAAAGTCAAACATCTGGTGAAGTGGGGAGCTGAGGTTCAATTCTAAGCAGTTTGTCTTCAGAGTCCTTCTTTTTGAACATGCCCTCATTTGATGGTGAGGAGATACTGTATTCCAAGCACCATAGCATTTCTTCTGCCTCCCCAGGCAAAGCCGATTGTTTCCTTCTCCACTTTCCCAAGGCATTGCTTATTTGAAATCAACTGTACCATGAAACTTAAAGATTCCTGGGCACTAACTTTCCATCAATGTGACCTCTAGCTTTGGCTTTATCAAACTTGAGCAAGATAAGGAAATGAAGAGGATAAACCAAGACATGTACTTTTTTTTTCTTCAAATTTTATTTTTTTAAATAAATTTATTTTTATTGGTGTTCAATTTACCAACATACAGAATAACACCAGTGCTCATCCCGTCAAGTGCCCCCCCTCAGTGCCCGTCACCCATTCACCCTCACCCCCCGCCCTCCTCCCCTTCTACCACCCCTAGTTCGTTTCCCAGAGTTAGGAGTCTTTATGTTCTGCTAAGACATGTACTTAAAATGACCCCATTCTTTTCTCTTTTTTTCCCCATAATGACCCCGTGTGGAAAATATTATTATTTTGCAATGGAATGTCAATACTAATAACCAAAACATGCTAAAAACCAATAAAATGGATGGAATTTAAGAGAGTAATGCTCAGCATCATACTTCATCAGGGAAATGGAAATTAAAAAAAAAAAAACAATTGTTAAAAACGTTGTTGGGATCCCTGGGTGGCGCAGTGGTTTGGCGCCTGCCTTTGGCCCAGGGCGCGATCCTGGAGACCCGGGATCGAATCCCACATCGGGCTCCCGGTGCATGGAGCCTGCTTCTCCCTCTGCCTGTGTCTCCGCCTCTCTCTCTCTCTCTCTCTCTCTCTCTCTCTCTCTCTGTGACTATCATAAATAAATAAATAAAAAATTAAAAAAAAAACGTTGTTGCTGTTATTGTTGCTAATTTCAGGCACTAGATTTTGTCATTATGTTTGGACTGTTAGAGAACTTCTTATCAAATTCATCTTAAATTTGTTTACATTTCTCTTGATATTGTCCACTTTGTTCTCTTTATATTTCTTTGAGCACAACAAATGAATAACTTTTCATCATTCTCTGCTGTTACAAACACAACAGCAGCAACAGCAACAAGGTGAGGGGCTGGGGGCTGGGATGCTCATCTTTACAGCAAAATGTCTGCCAATGAAAAAGTAGGAAGGAATGATAACAACAGAAAGTCATCATTTTCCAACCACCAAAGTAAGAATCAAATCAGACAAGAGCCAGCAACAAAAACTAAGGCCAAGAGGTGAAATTCTGAGGGGAGGAAACAGAATTCCCACACAGTATCAAAATGTCATGCTACGGACTGATGGTAAGTCACAGAGGGACAAAGGTATCTTTACAATGGACGGAGCTGCCCAACGATACCATAAATATGTGATCAAACTGAGTAGTGCCAATAGCAGCACTTACAGCTAGACAAACTGACCTTGGGAGCTTCCAGATGTGATGTAATGTAACTAGCCATCACCTATTTAATATCCTTGCCAAAAATGTTAAACCAAAATCATCTAAATGAGAGGAGAATATCAGGCAAGGCCATATTGTGGACACGTTGGAAGCAAACAGGCCTAGGCTCTTGGAAAATATCATTGACATGGAAGATTTAAGTTGAGGGACTGTTTGGGACTGGAAGATACTAAAGAGACATGACAACTGAATGCAATGTATGATACTTGATTGAACTGTTGACCCTCAAAAGGACATCATTGGGACAAGTGGGGGAAATTTGAATATGGAGTGTGTATGGACTTAATAATGTTATCATGCTACTGTTAAATTTCTTCAACGTGACAATAGTAATATGGTTAGACAGGGTGTTTGGAACCTGGGTGGTTAGGCAAAAAGAAGAAAAAAGGAGAGATAAAGCAATGGGATAATATGAAATCTAGGTAAAAGGATGTTCACTCTTCCACTTTGTGCACTTTGAATCTCTTTTCAAATAGATAGTTGAGGAAAATGGATCGCTCATATTTTAGAGTTACATAATGAAGTGTTCCACAATAAAAATAGATGGCTTATGGTATCTCCTTGAAAATTATCTGGAGGAGACTGAGGGGAGAAGATATATATGAAATGAAATTGGCTATGAGTTGTTAATCGTTGCAGCCCAGTGATGGATACTTGGAGGCGCCCTCACTATTCTCTCTTGTACAGTGTGCTCAAAGGGTGGCTCCCCCTCCAGCAGCATCTGCATCACCAGGGAACTTGTCAGAAAAGCAAACTCTGGGTCCCACCTCTGATATTTTAGTCTGAGACTGTAGATGTAGAGCTCAGCAATCTGTTTTCACAAGCTCTTTGGCTTATTTGGATTCTGATGCAAGCTAATGGTCCAGGACCAACAGCACTACTGTAATGAACCTGGAGACTGTAAGTTTCTGTACAAACCCTATTTGTATACAATTGAAAATATCCACAGTACAACTTAAGAAAAAAAAGAATAAAACTGGCCCCACAGCTGTTTACTGGTAATATTTTAATAAAGTCTCAAGACAGAGAATCCCGATGTTATACAAAAATTCCAGGGGATAGAAAAGAGAACCTATCCCCCAACTCAGTCTATGAGACTAGAAAACCTTGACATTGGAAGCAGCAAGGATAGTATGAGAAAGAAAAACTTCAGGTTGATCTTGCTCATGAGCAGGAAACACAAAAATCCTAAGCAAAATTTTAGCAAACTGAACCCACCAGCATCTACAAAAGATGATCCACCAAAACAAAGCTACATTTGTCCTAAGAGAGCAAAGCTGGATTCACATTAAGAACAACAATGACAACAACAACAAAAAACAACAATAGATGGAAGGGGGCAAGAGAGAGATTTATGTGTTGCCAACATATTCTGTTGCTTGCTCTAGGTGCTAACTGAATGTATATGTTTAATTTTTGAAAAATCATTAAGATACATGCTTATGATTTTTGTCATTTTGTGATTAGAAGTTTCATTAAAGATTTTGAAAAAAAGCATCTATAAATAACAGCCACTGTATTAACAGACTAGACAAATAGACCCTTGATCATTTCAATAGAGACAAAAATGTAAAATTCAATATCAAGTCACGATTTTTGAAACAAACTCGTTAAGCTGGAAATTTAAGGGAAGCTCCTTAATTGTATAAAGGGAGAGAAAAAAGAAAAGAGAAAGAAAGGAAGGAAGGAGAAAGGAAAGAGAGAAAGGAAGAAGAAAGGAGAAGAAGGAAGGGAGAGAGGGAGGGAGGGAGTAAGGAAACAATAAAACACAGCAAACATATTTTATTATGGAAATGTCGGCAGCATTCTATTTAATACGAGGGAAAACTCAGGTCCAATTTCATCATGTCTCTTCAACCTTGTGTGGAGGCCCGAGCCAGCCGGTAGAGGCTTGAGGAACCTATACATTGATTACTGTGCTTCTGTAACTCACAGATTCGTGAAAAACAGCAGAATGTCTAAAGACAAATTATTAGATATCACAGAGTTTAGCAGGGTGGCTGACTTTAAGGCGCTTGCCTTCAGCTCAGGTCGTGATCCCGGGATCTGGGATCCAGTTCCGCATCAGGCTCCCTGCGAGGAGCCTTCTTCTCCCTCTGCCTGTGTCTCTGCCTCTCTCTCTCTCTCTCTCTCTCTGTGACTATCATAAATAAATAATTTTTTTAAAAAAAAAGGGAAAGATACATAGGGAGGAGAAGGCAATGTGAAGACAGAGCCAGAGATGGAAGTGATGTATTTATAAGCCAAGGAATGCCAAAGATTGCTAGCAACCACAAGAAGCTAGGGGAGAAACATAGAACAGATTCTCCCTTAGAGCCTCTGGGAGGAACCAACCCTACTGACACCTTGATATTGGACTTCTGACTTCCAGAATGTGAGAAAATAAATTTCTGTTGTTTTAAGTCGCCCAGTTTGCGGTAATTTATAGTGGCATCCGTAAAAAACTAATAAAGCCTTTCTGTCCCTAAGATCATTAACACATTATCAAGTTTTCTAATACTTTGTTTTCTTTTTTTATATATAACTCTTTAATTCCTCTCTAATTGTTTTTTATAAGTGGATTTTGATAGAAATTTAACTTAGTATTTTCCTAAATGGTTAGCCAATTGCACTAACGCCACTTAATGAGTTATTCTTTTCCTACTGTATTGAAATGCTACTTTGATTATACACATGGGCCTGTTTCTGGATCACTAGTCTTTTCCTTTAATCTATTTTTCCATTCCTTCATCAATATTGCAGTGCCTTGGCCATTATCAATCTTTAATCTTTCATATGAACTTTAGAATTATTTGGTCAGGTTTGAAGGAAATTCTGATTTTTATTGTAATTGCATTAAATTTATAGATTTGTTTGGGAAGAATGGACATATTGATAGTATAAATACTATCAAATACTTTCCTGTCTACAAATAATGTATTTTTATTCAGGACTTCTTTTATTTCTTTTAGTAAACTTTATAGTTTTCTCCATGAAGGCTGTGCCCTTTTTTTTGTAAGTTTTTTTTTTGTAAGTATAATGCCTAGTACTTTGTAGTTTCTGCTGCTATTAAGATTTCTTCCCGATATTACATTTTAATTAGTTATTATGTATAGGAAAATATGTTTGTATGTTTATCTTATATCCACTTTTCGTGTTAACTCACTAGATGTTTGAAAGTGATATTTTGGATTTTCTAGAGTGGTAGCATATCATTTGCAAATAGTAACAGTTGTGTCTTTACCTTCCAAATCTTTAGAACACTTACAGTGGAGATACTGGTTATACTTTCTTGCTGCTGACTTTATATTTTTTAAGATTTTTATTTATTTATTTGACAGAGAGAGAGAAAGAGAAAGAGCACAAGCAGGGGGAGTGGCAAGCAGAGGGAGAGGGAGAAACAGGCTCCCCATCTAGTAGGGAGCTGGCTGCGGGGGTTTAGGGTGGGGCTGGGGGGGGTGGGGGGCTCGATCCCAGGACTCTGGGATCACTCCCTGAGCTGAAGGCAGACACATAACTGACTGAGCCACCCAGGCGCCCCTTGTTCTTGACTTTAATGGATTGGTTCTAATGTTTCTAATGTTTTATATTAAATATGTCTTCAGTAGGTTTCTAGAAGATAACATTTATTACATTAAAATAATTTCTTTTTCTCTTTGGCTTCCTAAAACTTTAATATTAATAGTATTATGAATGAATATTGAATTTTATTGAATGATATTCCTGCATGTATTGAAAATAATCATTTGTTTATTCCTTTACTTGGTTAGTGTGTGAATTATATTGCTAGGTTTCCTTATGGTGAACCATATTTTTATTGCTAAGATAAAGCACACTTGGTTAAGATGGACTCTCCTTTTAATATGCACTAGATTCAATTCACTAATTTTATTTAGGATTTTTTAATTTTAATTTTTACATTATATTGGCCTATATTATTTTTTATGGAGTCCTTGTTTGATTTTAATATTAAGGTTATACTTGCTTGTGAAATGAGTTTGGAATTTCCCCTTCTTTTCTATTCTCTAAAGTTGTTTATATGAAATGAAAATTTTGTGTTCCGTGAAGTATTGGTAGAACTCTCTCACCTGGTGTCTTTTGGGAATAGGTAGGTTTTTGAAAACTATTTCAATTCCATTATACAGATTTTCAATTCTTCTTTGGTCACTTTGTTTATTAATGTTTCCATAGAAGCCTGCCAATTTAATCCAGGTCAGGGTTTCTTAATATTTGCACTATTGACATTTTGTACTTGATGATTTTTTATTGTGGAGGCTGTCCTGCACCTGTAGGATGTTTAGCATCATTCTTGGCCTCTACCAACTAGATGTCCATGGTACCGTCCTCCCCATCCCTAGATGTAACAGCCAGTCTCCAGATCTTGCCAAATATCCTTTGGGGGTCAGAATTTATTTGTATAAAGTTGTGCAAAGCTGCTTATAACTTTTAAGTCTCCTCAGAATCTGATTATGTCATCCTTTGTACTCCTGAGTACATAGTTTCTTTGTGACTTCTCTCTTTTTTGTAGAATGAACCTGCCCAAAAGTTTGTCTATTTTATTAGTCTTTCCCAGAGCCAGCTTTTAGCTTTATTATTGATTATATATTTATTTTATATTCCTTTGTGACTTAAGAAATGAAAAATTCAATTTCTAATTATTGATAGTATATAGACAATAAAATTCATTTTTCATATCTTGATTATGTATTCTGTAATCTTGCTAATTTTGCCTCTTAGTCATTTTAGTTTGTTTTGTAGATTCCTTTGGATTTTCTACATAGATAAACATGGTGTCTGTGAATAGAAACATTTTTATTTTTCTTTCCAATCTGAGTGCATTTTATTTCTTTCCTCCAAGCTTTATTGAGATACACTTAACATATAACATTGTGTAAGCTGAAGTTGTACAACCTGTTGATTTGATATATATTGCAATGGATGCATGCAATATAGCAAACATGTTAGCTAACACCTTCATCACCTCAGATAATTATAATTTCATTTTTGTAATGAGAATATTTACAATGTACTCTCTCAGCAGCTTTTAAGTGTATAATATAGTATGGTTAGCTATAATCAAAATGCTATGCATTACATCTCCAGAAGTAATACATTTTCTAAGTGGAGCATGGTATCCTTAGAACAACATCTCCCCATTTTCCCCAACTTCCATTCTGGTAACCACATTCTGGTTACCACATTCTACTCTCTGTTTCTACAATTCAGCTTTTTTAGACTTCAGATATGAGCAATAACATACAGTATATTTGTATATGTCTCATAAACAAATAGGTTCAGTGATCAATAAAGTTGAAAACAAAAAATAATAGGGAAAATAAATGAAACAAAAATCTGATTCTTTGAAAACATCCACAAAACTTACGAACCTCTAACACCACTGACAAAATTAACCTTCAATGATTCACTGCATTTGCACATATTTACTGAATGACATTAATAATTATATCCATAATTGACATATAGTCTACCTTAGGAACTTAAGTATCCATCGTCTCAATATTGTTCACACAGTGGGAAGATGAGTAAGAGAAACATTGGGCTCTTGCTTTAAAACAACAATGAGGGATCCCTGGGTGGCGCAGCGGTTTGGCGCCTGCCTTTGGCCCAGGGCGCGATCCTGGAGACCCGGGATCGAATCCCACGTCGGGCTCCCGGTGCATGGAGCCTGCTTGTGTCTCTGCCTCTCTCTCTCTCTCTCTCTCTCTCTCTCTGTGACTATCATAAATAAATAAAAAAAACAACAATGAAATTTGATTTCCAGCATAACAGCTAGATTGTTCTCCTTCATGACAGAAACTATTTTTTTGTAATATCTCTTGATATTAGCTCAAATTCTATTGTAAGTGATAGAACAGATTCCACAATATCTGTGCCATGAGTTCAATTTTTAATTTTTATTTATTATTTTTAAAAGATTTTGTTTATTCATGAGAATACGCAGAGGGGGGGAGAGAGAGAGAGAGAGAGAGAGAAAGAGAGAGAGAGGCAGAGACACAGGCAGAGGGAGAAGCAGGCTCCATGCAGGGAGCCTAACGTGGGACTTGATCCCAGGTCTCTAGGATCACGCCCTGGGCTGAAGGCAGCGCCAAACCACGGAGCCACCCGGGCTGCCCGAGTTCAATTTTTTAAAGCTACAAATATGGCTTTGCTAATTGGAAAGCCTTTGGAGACAAAATGTACCTGAAGTATCAATTGGCCAGGGTCTCATGTCTCATAACTCAAGTGTGGTAAAAATAAGTTATTTGACTTTTTTCAGATTTTGAATCAATTCCTTGTTCATATTGTCAGAAAGGTCTTGTATTATATAGACTTAGTTGAAGATCTTCTGCTTTGTGTAAGATATAATATATGGTGTCATAATTTTCTGATATACATTCTGTAACTGAAATAAAGTTTTTTAATTTATATTTCTTAGCATATGTCCATCTAAAATGTTTGTGTGTGTGTGTGTGTGTGAGCAAGCACAGAAGATCTAAGCCATTTTTATAGCTGACCAAATTTAAAACTCAGATTCTATTAACAGTTGTTAAAAATTTTGTTGTTTTTGTTGTTAATTTCAGTCACTGGATTTTGTCATTATGTTTGGACTGTTAGAGAACTTCTTATCAAATTCATTTTCAGTTTGTTTACCTTTCTCTTGATATTGTCCACTTTGTTCCCTTTATATTTCTTTGAACACAGCAAACGAATGACTTTTCATCATTCTCTGCTGCTGCAAAAACAACAGCAGAAACAGCAACAAGGTACCGGATGGGGGGCTGGGATGATCATCTTTATAGCAAAAGATTTGCCAAAAAAGAAAGAAGAAAGAAAGAAAGAAAGAAAGAAAGAAAGAAAGAAAGAAAGAAAGAAATGATAGCATTAGCAAAGCTGGTTTCACATTAAAAAAAAAACTAAAACAAAAAACATAAGAAAACTATAGCTGGAAGGGGGCATGAGAGAGATTTTGTTGCCAATATATTCTGTATGCTTCTCCTGGGTGTCAACTGAACGTTTATGTTTAATTTTTGAAAACTCATAAAGATACACGTTTATGATTTTTACTATTGTGATTAGAACCTGCATTAAAGATTTTGAAAAAAGCATCAACAAATAACGGCCACTATCAACACACTAAACAAATAGAATCTTGATCATTTCAAGAGACACAAAAAAGTAAAATTCAACATCTATCCATGATTTTTTTTAAAGATTTTATTTATTTATTCATAGAGATAGAGAGAGAGAGAGAGAGAGAGGCAGAGGGAGAAGCAGGCTTCATGTAGGGAGCCTGACATGGGACTCGATCCAGGGTCTGCAGGACCACGCCCTGGGCAGCAGGCGGCGCTAAACCGCTGTGCCACTGGGGCTGCCCTCTATCCATGATTTTTATTTTTTTTTAAATTTTTATTTATTTACGATAGTCACAGAGAAACAGAGAAAGAGAGAGAGAGAGAGAGAGAGAGAGAGAGAGAGGCAGAGACACAGGCAGAGGGAGAAGCAGGCTCCATGCACCGGGAGCCCGACGTGGGACTCGATCCCGGGTCCCCAGGATCGCGGCCTGGGCCAAAGGCAGGCGCTAAACCGCTGCGCCACCCAGGGATCCCCCTATCCATGATTTTTAAAAGAAACTCGTTAAGCTGGAAATATAAGGGAAGCTCCTAATTGTATAAAGGGAAACAGAGAAAAGAGAAAGAAAGGAAGGATGGAGAAAAGAAAGGGAGAAAGGAAAGAGAAAAGGAGAAGAAGGAAGGGAGAGATGGAGGGAGGGAGTAAGGAAACAATAAAACACAGCAAACATATTTTATTATGGAAATGTCGGCAGCATTCTATTTAATACGAGGGAAAACTCAGGTCCAATTTCGTCATGTCTCTTCAACCTTGTGTGGAGGCCCGAGCCAGCCGGTAGAGGCTTGAGGAACCTATACATTGATTACTGTGCTTCTGTAACTCACAGATTCGTGAAAAACAGCAGAATGTCTAAAGACAAATTATTAGATATCACAGAGTTTAGCAGGGTGGCTGACTTTAAGGTCAATATAGTTTTTAAACAGTCAAATGGATTCCTATAAGTCATATACAATCAGAAAATGCCATTTTAAACAGGTATCAAGTACAAGAGCAACAACACTCTAGAATATCTTGGGATAAATGCAAGAAAGGATGTACAAGATCTGAATGTACAAAAGATAAAACTAAACACTAAACTGAAAGGTTAAAACGTTAAGGAAAACCTACCTAAATGGAGAGACATGCCATGTTGGTGACTAGGAGGGCTGGGTGTCCTGAAGATAGTCAATTCTCCCCTGGCTCATCCACAGATTTAAAGAAAATGCAACCCCAAACCGTTACAAATGAGCTTTCAAGGAACGTGGCATGCTGATTCTGACGTTTATACTGGAAGGGAAGAATAAGGAAGATATGCTTGAAGATCACGAATAAGATGTGGGGACTTGCCCAAACATAGATCAGGATGTCATAACAAGGGGTAAAAATTAAGATGGTGTAGTACTGGCACAGTTATAGACAAATTTATCTGTGGAACAGAAGAGGGAGCTCAGACACGGAGACACGCAAAGATGGAACAAAATGACTCAGGCAGCGCCAAATGTACCCTGGGGGTGCAGAATCCCCCCACACCAACCGGGACCCCACCGCCCATTGACAATCCCTGACAGGGGAATATGGATGAATCTTAAAAACACACGGTGAATTTTGTAAAGGTAAGTTACAGAATACCAAGGACACGAGTTAAATATGCACGCACATGTAATATTTCACATCCAAAGAGAGAAAAGCCTGCCAGCCTGTGTCTGGGAAGCACAAAGTTTCACTTCACTTCACGAGTTAGAGTCTGGTTTGGTAAAGCCGCCACACCAAGGCAAGAGGAGAGGGGGCGGGACTTTGTTGGGTGAGCTTCGATGGAACTCAAAGCTCATTGGTCGCTGGCCTCAGCTTGGGAGGTGGAAGGCAGCGCTGGAAGCTCATTGGCCTTTGTGGGAAGGGCGGGAAAGAGATAGAGAGAGAGTGAGAGCGAGAGACAGCTGGGTCCTCCTTCCCACCTCTTGTCCCTGCTGTTGGATTCTGATCTATGGGAAGCTGAGGTAACCAGAGGCTGGCATTAGGAATCGGACCCTCGACCCTCGACCCTCGACCCTCGTTCTCCACACACCTTCTTTCACCCCTCCGTCCTTTCCTCTATTCCTCCCTCCCTCCTGCTTGGGATGACCAACTGTGTCTCTTCTCCTCCACCTCAGTGGGGTACCTCCGCCAGCTCCTGATATACCTCGCACTCTGCCCCACCCCCGCCGCCCCCCTCACCAACCAACAACCACCAAATGCCTGTGGGAGGAAACCCTTGCCTCAGCCCCCTGACGCCTGGCCTCTGGAACCTGAGGTGGAGCTCATGTCCCTGCCTTTGATTCTGATGTGGTAGTGGCAGCGAATGATTGGGCTGCCTGAGATGCGGTGGTGCACCCCATGTGTGAGGGACCGGGAGGTGGACCATTGAAGTGTGAAGAGGAAAGAGGAGTGTGAAAGATTGCTGAGAGGTTGTTCAGGGAATACGTGGGTTTGCATGAAAGCAAAGAGGGTGTGTTGGCGGAAGAAAGCAATTAGTGCAGTGAGGAGTTGGCTGTTGACTAGATCGGGGTCTGGCATTCGATAGGGGGCTCAACGAGGATCTGGTCACTAAATACTGGAAGGGATGAATAAAAATGATTATTGAAAGAGGGGCTTGGGATCCAGCATCATGATATAATTTCATAGTGCGCAAAGGGGGTGTCAGCTTAAAGGGGGTGTGTGTGAGAAAATAATTAAGATTACGGTAGGGTGCGAGAAGAGAGTCCGAATGAGGTGTGAGAGGAAAGTTGAATGTAGGACATACATGAGACTAATAATAGAATTCAGGGGGGAGGGGGAGAAAAGAGGGCTAGGGCTAGAATCATGAGTAGGGAGTGAATGAATGCAGGAGGTCAGGAAGACAATTGCGGAGGTGGAGACCAGGAAAAATAGTGCAGTATGGCTGAGTACAGGATGATACACGGGAAGGGGAGGGCAGTAATTGTTGAAGGGGGCACAAGAGTGCACGAGTATGCCTGAACATGGGGTCTATGTAGAGTGAAGGAAAGCAACGAGAATAATGATTGGATTGAAAGTTTACAGGAACCATGCCAAGAGTTTCTTGGAATGAGACTATGTGTGAGTGGGGCTTCCTGGGAAGGAGGCTCTGTGAGCAAGAAGGGTGGATGGGATCTGATTTCAGCGGTGAGCTGGGTGAAGGAGAATCCAGGCACCTCAGGTGGGGTTTTCAAAGGGCAGAGGAAGTACGTTGAGGGTAGGGGGATCATGTAGCCATCCTGACCTCCGCTCCTGGCCCTAGAACCATGGATCCCAATGAGATGCCTGCTGTGCCCTGCTGCCCCTCAGACTCCCCCACTGGTCTTGAGACCGGAGCCCCATGGGGGATTGAACTTGGCCCCAAAAGAGCTGTAAGTCGCTGTGTCCGCTGCTACAACCACGGCTTCACTGAGCAAATCAAGGACCAGGAGCACTTCTGCCCCTTCCAGACCTGCAATTGTCACAAGTGTGCCTTTTTCTCGTGAGTATGGTGTCTGACAAAGGGTGTGTGTGTGTGGGGGGGTGCGTGGGCCTCCTCTAAATGTGACTGACTGTAAGCCTGCAATTCCCCACTTTAGGGAGCACCGCAGTGTCTTGCCTGCTGAGAGTGCCTTGAACAAGGAGCAGGGGGCTCACCTAAAGAGGCATCTGGCTCAAGGACTGACAAGGAGTGGGGCCTCCCCTCCCAAAGCTCACGGCCATGTCACAAAGTTGACCATTCAAGCAGGAGTCATCAGTGAGTGTCTCTGGCCAGGGAGAACATCTGAGTTTGGGGTTAGGGATCATTGAGCAGTTCTGTCACCAGTCCTACTACCCAATTTTGATGTCGCCTTGGCAAGTTACTCCTCGGTCCTTTAGCTGTCCCACCTATAAAACTTCATCAATATTAGTTACCAACTGTGGGTGCGAAGGAGAGAATGGGGGGTGGGGTGGTCTAAATGGTCCATCTAAATGAGATGAGACCTCAGACTGGGGGTGAGGAAGAGTGGGGTGGGGTCAGGGGGAAAGGCTCACCTAAAGTGTCCCCAGCTTCCCACAGCTGGGAAGGAGAACCTCATGTCCCAGCTTGAGGCCCACTGCTGTGCAGCCCCCGGGGAGGTAGGGAGAGTCTGGGGCCTGTGGGGGAGGTTCCCATCTCACCCACTTCCCAGACTCTTCTCTGTGTCCTGAAGACAGGGGTTCCCTCCCTAACCCTACTGCAGCTTGCCGTGTGACCTTGGGAAAATACTATTTCTCCTCTCTGGGCCTGGGTTCCCCAGGTGGAAAATAAAGAGTGGGAACTGGCTGGTCTTCCAGGTCTTCTCAGCCCTGACATTCTGGGCTCCTATCCTCATCCCAGAACATACCCATACATATGTCCTCTCCGTGGCCGGCCTGGTGCCTGACTCCACCCTGTGCTCTCTGCTCCTGTAGGCAAGCACCCAAGGAGCTCTGCTGACTGGTCAGGCCCCAAAACCTTTGTCTCCATCTTGGACTCCAGCAGCCTTGAGGATGCAACTAACAATTTCTGTTTCGAGGAAGACCCACAGGATCCCTGCCCTGCGCAGCCTGTGAGTAAAGTGAGAAGGGACATGGAGCTAGTTGTATATTATGTTATTGGGTGCCCAGCCTTTGTGCTTGATGTTGTGGGAGAGAGAAGGAAGGAGTGGAGGAGGCAGCCAATGAGGAGGAGAAGGAGGGGGAGGAGAGGAGCAGGACAAGAAGTGGCAGGGGGAGGAGGAGGGGCGTGTGGAGATGGCAGCATATCGGACTAGCGGGCACGGGCAGGGCTCTCCCAGCCTTGCCATTGCCTATTCGTGAGACTTATGACAAGTGACATTACATTTCCCAGCCTCCATTTCCCTAGCAGTGTACTGATAGGGACAATATCCTACACCTATAGCACTGACAAGAGGACTAAGCCAAGGCGTGCCACCATAGCAGGACTTCAACTAATGGAGGCTATTATTCCACATGAAACACATTGATGGGATAGAAGGTCCTGCTGAAAGGAGGGCCACGATGGTGAGGGTCACAAGGCCCGGGGTGGGGAGTCCAGAGGTCATTAGAGAAAGCTTCCTGGCCATTAGATGAGCCAAGCTGGTCCTTCAAGTTCCATGGGGATTGGGGAATATGGAGGTGAGAACCAGTCCCTGCACAAGGGACAGCAAATCACATCCCTCCAGGTGCCTTGCAGATTAAAACACAGACACCTGTGATTTCCCATAATCGTCACTGTGGCCCTGGGAGTTTTGGAAATGCTGGCAGGAATTAGTGTTCCAGGAGAGATACAGAAGAAGGACATAGAAAGGAAAGGAAAACAGACCAAACAGAGATCAGGACTTGTGCGAGCCACAACGACTAATAGCCAGCAGGCATTCAGACTCCCACATCCAGATATTGCAAAGTCCTGGCCCTGTCTCTCTCTACTGGTAGTATATGTCTGCCTGCCAGAGGGTTTAATCCTCTGGCCTCTCTTCTTGTTTCTAGATGCTCAGCCCTGGTCCTCCAGCCCTGTGCCATCCTTGGCCCTGTCCTACTGCAGCCACAGATTCTGGGAAAATAGCGGGGTCCACAACCCTGGCAGGGGCCAAGCTTAGTGAATGGGAAGAGCAGATGGCCTTGGGGGTGGGGGTGGGGCCTTGAGCAGAACCCGGGACTGAAGGGGCACTTGCCACATGAGGTGGGGAGGCGTGGGTTTTCGGTTCCCATTCTCTCACACCCTTTCCCTGGCAGGCTCCTGAAGCCTCTGACCAGGACTTGGTTTCTGCCTCAGAGTGGCAGCGGAAGCTGGAAGCAGCCGAGGCTCTGCTGATTCTGAGAGACTCTACCCAGGAGTCTTCTGGCTCCATCTTCCTGCTACAGCCCTGCGTGGCAGCAGGTAGCCCGGTCCTTAAAAGGAGAACGTGGAGTGGTGGGAATGGTTGGGAAATGGGAGGGCATTGTGGTAAGCAGGGCCTAACTGGGAGGTCGGAGTTGGTGGGTTGAACCTCCTTGGGCCCAGGCACCCAAGCTCCTCAGTCTGATGCTGGAGATGGCAGTTGATGGTTGCTCACTCAATCATCAGTTTATCGAGCTCCGTGCTCAACAGCAAATGCCCCTAGCACCCTAGCATCAAGAAACAAGGAAACCGAGACCCCGTGAGTGGCAGGGACTTGCCCTGGGGCATGCAGCCTATCAAGTGGAACACCCAGGTCTCCTCACTCCCAGCCCAGAGCTTTCTATCCACACCCCTACAGTTCTGCTGTGGTGGGCAGGATATGCATAGGTGATGAGAGCCTAGGCTGGAGGGTGATCTGCTCTCTGATTCCAGTCTCCACGTGGAGCCTGGATGCCTTTACACTTCCCTTGTGTTTTGTGGCTAAATTTCATTGATGAGCCTGGAGAGGAAGGAACAGAGGAAGTCTGAGGAGAGGTAGATGCCTGAGAAGGCTGAGAGGGAAGGCTGGGCATTCCTAGACCAAAATGTTGGATGGGGTATGGTGCACGAGTGAAGCAGCAACCTGAGTGAAGGAGGAACTGCTGGAACAGAAGGGGGCGAAGCCGGAGAGGCTGCCAATCACAGAGGTCTGGAATGCCAGGCTTAGGGGCTAGACCAGAAACTGTGCCTGGTGAGGAGGCAGGGAATGTGTGAGCTAGGGAGGAGTATATTCAAAGATCCTGGGCCCGACAAAAAGAAATGTGGTGGCTCCGATGGAGGGACTGGAGGAGGCAAGACCCGAGATGAGCAAATCAGCGAGGAAGAGTTCTGTGCTGTAGTCTGTAAGTCCAGGTGACAAAGCCTAGATTGGGTGGAACAAAAAAGAGGGGGGAGCCAGGAGAGGAAATGGATCTGACCTGGCTCTGATGCCTTCCTTTCTATCTGCAGCTCCTGCTGGAGATACAGGACTCCAGCCTCCTAGCCCCTCTCTGAGACCCAGGCCAGCCACCACTATTTCTCTGCCTATTGGACATCTGGGGTGCATCTCCTTCTTGAGCTAGAAGCCCAGAAGAGAAGGCCTCACTAGAATACTGCTTATTTATGCATTTGCAAAGTGTTTAATGTCCAGTATGCTTAACATGTATTTTTTTTAACCTGCAGGTTCTTTTACAGGCTTTTTCAGGCCCTTTTTATTATAGGGGGCAATTTTTGGCTGAGAGTGGATATTCTTGTACCACCATCCCTTACTGCCTTGGATTCTGGGGCCTTTTTATGTCTCTTAGAAAAACAAGGTTGTGCGACTGAAGCTGATCATTCTCTCAATAGGGTTCTCTGAAAGGTCATACACTCATATGCCAGAGTTTTCATTTGACTTGTGATCGCAAACATAGCCGTGCACTCATGTACGTATCCATGCTTGTCAAAATACAAGGACGTTTTCATTTTGTGTCTAGGTTTATGTGTGTGAACAAATAGTAAACCCTTGTTGTTGTAAGGCAGTGAGATATAGGTGTTGTTTGTTACCACAGTATAACGTAGACCATCCTGACTCTGATGGACTTGTTCAATTTGCTTTCCAAAGTGAGAATCCCCCTACTCAATAAGTGGGATTTCGTAACACGACTAGAGAAGAAAATGGTAGTGGGGAAAAGAAAAAGGCGTTAAGGGTTTTACTCATTGAGCAAGTAAGTGCCTACCCTCTGCCTGGCACAGACTGTTTCCAGCTGTCCATAGGGCCCCAAATCGAGTTGTCTGCAGGGTCAAGCAGGTCTTATAAATGAGTGGAACAGCCCAGATAGGCTCTGGTCAACTGACAGTGCATGCTCTACCTAAGGGGCCAGGTGGCACCTGGCTCTAGCCGATTGTTGCCATGCAGGAATGTAGACTCTGCATTGCCACATCTCCTGATTTTTCAAGAGAAAATGGAATTCCAGATATCTACGTAAAATATCTCAATTTTAAAATGTTGGCTCTGGTTTCCACTTTAAGACCTCTACATGGGCCAAGGAAAACATCCATTCAGGCCAACTATGACCAAGCGAATGCCAGGCTGATTCTAGTCCAATGTGTATTTTACAGTGGGGGACACTGAAGCCAACCAGGGCCAGAAGAATCAAAGAGGGGAGGTGAATTAGACCCAGAGCCTATTTTTGAAGGACCCATGAAATATGAGGAAGAATCAATATCATTTCTTGATTCTGTGCCCCCTGTATGCTGAAGACATATAGCCTCACAGCAGGTCTCTGAGCTAGGCATTATTACCCCCCCCCACTTGCACAAGTGTTTTGGGGGGAAATTTTTAGCCAAAGATGGGTGGGAGAGGACTCCCTTCTCTTTACCAGGTGAATTAGCTAATAATTTACCTTCTAAAAAGTTTATCTATCTATCTATCTATCTATCTATCTATCTATCTATCTATCTCTATATATCTAAACCATTGAATGAAAGGTTCAAAGTTTGAAGAGGCAGACATCCAGTCAGAAGAGTCTCAAAAATAGTCTCTTTGTTTTGTAGTCAAGGTAACAACATGTAGTAGTGGATCCGATCTTACCTCCACTTGTTTCTCAGTCCTCTGCTGATGTTCCAAACAAAGGAAGAACTGGCGACCCTGCCCCAAAGGCAGAAAGCTCAATTGGATATGCCCCGTCGCTATTTCCCCATCGTGTTTTCTCCCTCCTTCCTTGCCTCCCTCATAGTTACCCAAGATGACTGATGGTGATGACAACTTATGCTTTCAGGCCTTGAGAAGTCAGGCTTCTAATCAGCCTTATCTAACGCCAGATAAACATGCAAAGCCACTTGGCACATAGGGGAAGACTGACATCCATCTCATGCTTTCCTCCCTTCCCTGATTTGCTACTTAAATCAGTGACCCTGAAACCCCTCCTCTCCCAGATATTAGATAAACAAGCCCACATAATCACAGAGGAAGGAAGCTGTGTCACGTGGAAAAGGACTAAAGCCCTGTTGTGCAACTGCATCCTAGGTGCGCCACAGTCTCACAGCTGAATTGGTAAAAGGGAAATTCTATTTGGGGTTAAAGGATGTGGCATGAGAAGAGGGAGGAAAAGAGAAATAAAGTGATGGAGACTGGGAGAAGGAGTGAGCCCCTTTGTCCTGTACCCTTTCATTTTTCTGAGTCCCGCCTGTCCTTCTATGCAGAACCTTTTAGGCCTGATACCGATGCTTCAGCCCCCCTGCCACCCCACTTCCCCACACCCCATAAATGCATGCACACAAGTGCACTTGTGTGGGTACACTGCTCTATGCCTTTTTAAAAAGCCTCTTCACGGTGGCAAATTATGGGCATCTTAGGACTTTGTCATAAATGAGGACATATCCATCTATTTTGTCATGTACTCCTCCAGTTCACAGATTCAAAACATCACTTTGTAGAATAAATAGTGTGAGTTAGGCCTCGACTCTCATGTGTTCTACAACGGCATTGTTTGGATCTGAGGATATCCACCACATGAGAGTATCTGCAGAGTGGATCAATTTCAACCAGGGGTATGCCTGTAAGTGTTTAACAACAGGCTCTCTGGAGGAGGGGGTGGCTTGGGGGGAAATGCCCTTTGTTGTAGCATTTGCCAATTTCAAGCTACTGACGCCAGGTCAATTAGTGCAGAGTTGGGAAGGGATGCATTTCCAGGTATAATACATGGGCAGGTACAACAAATGGGCATAACCTGAAGAACATAGGTAACAGGAAAGTGTAGGAAAAATAATTAAAAATTGATGAGTTTTTTGTGTATTTTTTTTTGTTTCCAGTATAATGCATGTCTTGTAATTGCTACTTTATATAATTTAGTCTTTAAAACAGCTGTGTTCAACAGCTGGCTTGCAGAACTCCTGAAAAATTAAGTTGGCTCTTATGTTCCAGTATGAGTCCCCTCCAGTATTCTGCCACTTTCAGTCCTTGCCCAGAAAGGCACCTCTTCAATAGTAGGTCACGTGAACCCTGCAGGGCCATCAAGGCCTGACACCTCTGGTTTCTGGCCAAGAAGAGCTTAACATGTAGGGAAAGTATTAATTATTAATGAAAAATGGAATGATCTGGAACAAATATTGAGCACAATGAATTGTCAGAAGTACTTGTGGGTGAAGTACAGCCAACATTGGGTAGAAGTGGGAAGTGGGGACACCAGGATAAGCAAAACCCATGCAGCAGCATATTCAACAGATTCTTTGAAGTCTGAAGGAATGGAGCAACTGGTACTTCCCGGCCATCAGATTTGTATCTCTCATCAGAGAGAGAGACATTCAATATACTCTCTCCTCCTTAGATAAGTGCTGCATCATCTATATAAACTCTTTCACTTTGCCCTTTTAAAAATTTTATTTAAATTCAATTAATTAACATATAATGTATTATTGGTTTCAGAGGTAGAGGTCGGTGATTCCTCAGGCTTATCTAATACCCAGTGCTCATTACATCATGTGCCCTCCTTAATGTTCATCACCCAGTTACTCTGTCCTCCCAACCCTCTCCCCTCCAATTTGCCTTTATTCACTTAAAAACATAGCCTTCATTGTTATGTATAGGCACCATGTTATACAGCAGATCTCTAGAACATACTCATTTTGAATAACCGTAATTTTATATCCATTAAACAACTCTCCATATTCCCCTTCCCTCCTCTCCTAGCAACCACCATTCTACTGTCTGTTTCCATAAGTTTGACTGTATTCGATGCTTTTCTTAACAGGTATTGTCCACTTAAGAATATGTTAAGAGGGTAAATCTCATGTTAAGTTTTCTTATCACAAGAAAGCAGAAACAAAACAAAACAAAACAAAATAATGAAGGGACACAGAAAGACTCCTAGAGGTGATGGATATGTTTATTACCTTGATCATGGAGATGGTTACCTGGATGTGTGCATATACCCAAACTCGTGAAATCGTATACATTACTATGTGCAGGGTTTTTGTTTGTTTTTTTTTTGTACAAATTATACCTCAGTAAATCTGAAAAAAAAAAAAAAACCACCCAGTATCCATGAGACCACTCCATAGTGCAATGTAGAGACATCTCCCACTCCTTTCAACAGTTATAGAGTATGCCATTGTGTGAAGGTACCATAATTCAGTCAGCTAGTCTTCTATTGATGCACACTTTGGTTGTTTCTATTCTGGCTATTAGGAATACAGCCACAATGAATAAAATTGTGACATAATCTTTAGCAATATTTATCAATATATCTTTGAAGTTGATCCCTAGATGCACTATTGCTGAATAAAGGGTGAAAATACATGTAATCTTGCTCATTATTGTCACGCTCCCTTTCATAAAGGTTGTGGCATAGCAACCAACAGCCAAAGCAGTCTTCAATGAGGAGAACAAAGCAGGAGATACCACAGTTCCTTATTTCAAAATAGATTACAAAACTATAGTAATCAAAACAATATGGCACTGGCCTAAACACAGACACCTAGACCAAGGGGACAGATATGGGAGCCTGGATATAAATCCATGCATATATAGTCAGCTAATATATCAGCTAAGAATATCTTGTCAAATATATCTCTTGACAAGAGTCAAGAACACTCAAGAAGAAAAGGCAGTCTCCCCAACAAATGGTGCTGGGAAAAGTGGAATTTCACATGGAAAAGAATGAAATTGGACCCCTATTTTGCCCCATCTACAAAAATTAACTCAACTTGGAATAAAAACTTAAATATAAGACCTGAAGCCATAAAACCCCTGGAAGAGAACACAGGGAAAAGTCTCCTTGATATTGGCCTTGGCTATGATTTTATGGATGTGACGCCCAAAGCCCAAGCAACAAAAGCAACAATGAACAAGTGGGACTACATCAAAATAAAAAGCTTCTTCTCCCAAACGTAATTAGAGTGAAAAAGCCAAGACAGAAACAATATGTACTCGTACTCTATAATTCATAATCGTTAAGACTGTCAAAGTCAGTATATGGTAGTGGAAGTTGGAATAATGGCTCCTCAGGCAGGGGGCTCTATGAAGTTCTACTTCTAAATGTGTTTGTGGATACATGGGTGTATCACTTTGTGGATTCAGGTACACATTTTGATTTGTATAGTTTGTGGATATATGTTACTAAGATGTACTTAAAACTTAGGAAATAAACGAATTGAAAAGACAAAAGCAAAGGAATAACGGACAGTTAGGATGCATGGATATAAATCATTTGGTATTTTAATATACAGAAAATCATTGCTTTCTAATTGTTTCATATTCCGTAGACACACTAAAAACTCCATGGGGACAAAATCTGTACCTCATTCGTTTTTACATCTCCCGAATGTCCACAATAGTATAAGTCAGAGTAGTTATCCTATATATACATAACGACAATTTTTGAATGTTCTATTAATAGAATTCTCTACAATGAATATAACAAATGAGTGAATTTCTACAATAAAAACGATAAAGAGCTTCTGCACAACAAAATGAATGATCAACAGAATGAAAAGGCAACCTACAGAATGTGAGAAAATATTTGCACAATCACATATTTGATAAGGAGTTAACATCAAAAAAAAAAAAACAGAAGGAACTACTACAACTCAATAGTAGAAAAGCAAATGATCCAAATAAAAAATGGACGAAGGACCTGAACAGGCATTTTTCATTATTACTTTTAACCATAATCCTATTGTGGTCAGAGGCCATCCTCTGTATGATTCAATTCCTGTGACATTTATGGAGTCTGATTGTGGCCCAATATCTGATCAGTTTTTCTATACGTTAAGTGTGTGTGGGGGGGTGGGGGGTGTGTGTGTGTATTTGAACTGGATGTGCATCCTGCATTTTGTGGGGGTGGTGTTTTACAAAGGCCCATCATTTCACATTTGCTAATCATGTTGTTTAAGTCCTCTATACTCTCACTCATTTTTTTTTTTTGTCTCTTACATCAGTTACTGAGAGAGGTGTCGATAAACCAACCACAATGATTGCAGATTTGTGGACTTCTCTTTGAAGTTCTGTCAATTTGTACATTGTATAGTTTTGACTATGCTTTTCATTGTATACCAGCTTCAATTATCTAACTTCCTGGTAAATTATGTCATTTCAAACTGTCTCCTTTTTTGTCTATAATAATGCATTTTGCCTTAAAGTCCTTTTTGCTCAATATCAGTAGAGCTAAACCCATGTGGTATGTCTATTGTTTTGCATCCTTTTAATCGCAAACTTTCTGCGTATGCTTAGGTTGTAAAGTGTGTCTCCTGTGAGGTACACGTAATTTGATTTCCTTTTTATTGTCCAGTCTGATTGTGTTTTCTTTTTTGACTGCCTTTTACATTTCGTGTATTAACTGTCTCATTTTCTATTTTCCATTTATTCCAGCTCTTCCTGTTTCCACCCGTCACTGTCCTATCCTTGCTTTCTTTTGGATTGATTATTGTTTTGATTTGACATTTCACTTTTCTTGCCTATTTGTCTGCTATTGTGAACACTCTCTCTAAAAAGTGGTCCCCCTAAAAATTACAACATGCCTCCTCAACTTATGAAAGTCTGACCTTCATACTTTTATCACCCTCTTGGACCATACAAGATCTTAGAACATTTTGTCTTGATTTATTTCCCTCCCTAATTTCATGGCATCTTACAGCATCCTTTCAATTAATACTTAAAGCCTCCAACGACATTATGGTTATAGTTTTACATAGTCATATCTATTTGGAGTTACTATAATATTTATTGTTTTCTTCACTCTTCTTGCATCTCAAATTCCATTCAGTTTCATTTTCCTTCTACCTTTCAAATTTTATGTCATGTGAAGATGGTTTCTCATTGTTTTGTTTGGTATTTCCCTCATTACCAGTTGGGGGTGAATGTACTTTCATACTTTCTGGCTGTGTGTATGGCCTCATCTGTGAATTTCCTTCTATGGATTGCTTCT
This sequence comes from Nyctereutes procyonoides, assembly GCF_905146905.1. Taxonomy (NCBI): domain Eukaryota; kingdom Metazoa; phylum Chordata; class Mammalia; order Carnivora; family Canidae; genus Nyctereutes; species Nyctereutes procyonoides. The sequence goes on along the minus strand of NW_026575125.1, from coordinate 55,624,535 downwards.
GTGAATTACCGGATACCAAAACTGAGGATCATGGGAGTGTGACAGAGTAAATTTAAGTGTCAGCAGAAAATTTCGGGGTGGTTGTGGAACCAGACTGTGTTCTCTTTCCTCCAGGTGTGGTTGAGCTAATACAAGTATAGATCTAGGTATCTGTGGGTCTGGGATAAGGGGGTGGACACGTGGTCATGGGACCCTGGGTCCTGAATGGTGATGATGCAGCCACATGATCAAGGTGAAGGGGTCTAGATGGGGCTGTAACATGGAAGGCATAGCGATGAGGGAGCCTGGTGAGGGCAGCCTGGTGGAATCTGACAGCTGTTGGGGTAAGTGAAGAAGGCCAGCCAACTGTCTGGTAAGTTCCCTGTCTCTGTGCTCCTGGCCTATCAGGGCCCTCAGCAAAAGAAGGGAAACAGTTTACAGATGAAGCAGAGCCTGCCGACTCAGTTTCCCAGATCAACAAATTCTGTCACTAGGCCGACTGAACTTGTGTGCCTCCTTCCAGTTGCCATGATTGGATGGTATTGATTTCTCCATCAGAGGCCCATGATGCGTGGTTGTCACTCTTCTTATGATATTTGCAATTGTTGGTGATCATTGACTAGACCTGTGAAATTCTTTATAAGTTGTGTAGTTCTCATATTCTACAATCATTTTATCTTTTGATCATCCTGAAGGAGAGTTTGATAAAGCAAATGCCCACTCTTCTACGTTATTTATCAGTTATCAAAATTATGGGTTTATTCCCTAGCATTCCTCATTGGGGTACAATTATTTTTGTAACGGTGTGCCTATTACATAGATGTGTTTCGGGTCATTAGAGTTATTATCTTTATCAATGCTCGTCTTTGACTAGGTGGATATATCCTTTCGACATGGTCCTGATAGTTTTGGGTGGCTTTATTCCTACTGGTATAACAAAGTGTTCCAGGCTCATCTTGTGCTTTTCTTCTCCCAGGCCTGGAATCGATCATCTCCCCAAATTTCCTTGGCTACTTTCAGTGGGAAGTGATATTGGGATATCATAGTCTGGGCAGTACTTGTGTTCATTGCTACTGGGCTGGCCATTGTTTCTAGGCCTTTTGCATTGGATTCCGGCTTCCATCACCCACCTGAGGTTCTCCTTGCTGTGATGAACACTTTGGACCCACCCTCCTCTCCACTTTGCACGTCTTACCACTCAGAGGGGAGATGTGCTCCCTTTGCCAGCCCTGGTCCCACAGTGAGGGACCATGCAGTGTCTTGCTGCAGTTACCTTTGTTCCCCCACATTAGGAAGAGATGCTTCCCCTGTTCCTTAACTTGGGCAAGTCTCTTCCCTTCCAGGCCTCTGTTTCCACACCTGGAAAACAAAGAAAGTGGAATTCTATGTCTCTGAGACCCTATCCTTTTATCCAGCTGCTGTTAAGGTAATCCCAGTTTCCTGAACAATAAAAGTATCACTGTCTTGTTTGGAGCGTGGAGAACCCTGGGAACTAAGAAGCTTGGCAGAGGAAATGGCGATCTTTGTGGACGACTTCCCCTCAGAGCTGAAGGGCAAAGAGTCTCTATACTGGGAGGTCCTCGGTATCCCCAGAGGGCTCTGGAGAGGGGCTCTTTAGGAAAGGCTTCTCAGGCTTCAGCATCCCAACCCCTCCTGACCCCGCCCCCTCCCTGACCCGGTTGGAGGTAGGGAGACCTCCAACCAACCCTTAAGAAAGATGGATTCTAAAGGTGTATCTAGAAAGCACAGACACGCCTTAGTCCTTATCTGGGGAGAGGTTGCTCTTTTGGCCTTTTACAGCAGGAAAATGGAGCCTTTGGCTTCCAAATACTGACTCTTCCTCAGACTCAGCCAATACAGTTCTGACCCCAGCAGAGGTGTCCTATACTGGTAAACTCACCAGGACAAGGGCCACTGGAAAAGGAGTCAGCTGATCAGGTTTTAAACCATGGCTTTAACCCTTCACTGCCCTTGTAACCTTGGGCTGGGTACCTAGCTCTCCTGATCTTATTTATAATCATTTTGAGAAGTAGTCATGGCATCGCTTATGGACCAACGTACAGGCAGAGGTCCAGTACTGACCCCTGGTTATTTTATCCTCTTTAACACCAGGATCCCGTGCCTCAAATGTGAAGGCCAGTCCTGACACTGGGAAATATTATTATTTTGCATCTTTGTATGTTGTGTATCCCTTGACTAATTTTGGTAGATATAATTGATTTTTGCAACTTTTGTGTTTTAACTTCCATACTGGCTTTCTGAGTGTTTAATCTACTACCTTTGCTATATGCTTGCTTTTTATCTTTATTTTTCATAATTTTCTTACTGCTGGTGATAGCTTTCTCTTTCCACTTGAAGAAGTCCCTTTAACATTTTTTGTAAGGCTGGTCTAGTGATGGTGAACTCCTTTATCTTTTGTCTGGCAAACTCTTCATCTCCTCCTCAATTCTGAATGCTATCTTTGCCAAGCAGAGCATTCTTCATTGTAGGTTTTGTCCTTTCAGCTCTTTGAGTGTATCATGCCACTCTCTCGTGGCCTGCAGAGTTTCTGCTGAAAGATCGGCTGATATCCCTACGGAGTTTCCCGTTGTTTGTAACTGTTTTCTCTTGCTGCTTTAAAAAGGTTTTCATTCTCATTACGTTTTGCCATTTTAATTACTATGCATCTTGGTGTGGACCTCCTTGGGTTCATCTCATAACACAACATTTTGTTGATTAAAAATATATACATTCCGGGATCCCTGGGTGGCGCAGCGGTTTGGCGCCTGCCTTTGGCCCAGGGCGCGATCCTGGAGACCTGGGATCGAATCCCACGTCGGGCTCCCGGTGCATGGAGCCTGCTTCTCCCTCTGCCTGTGTCTCTACCTCTCTCTCCCTCTCTCTGTGACTATCATAAATAAATAAAAATTAAAAAAATATATATATATATATATATATATATACATTCCAAACAACAATGCACATTTTTCAAGAACACATAACAAAGAAAACTGAACAGGTAACTTCGGAGACCGTTACACATCAACCAGAGGAGAATGATAGTATGAGTAAAAGGGAATCGTTGAATGAATAAAATAGAGAACTTGGAAGATCAAAGGCAATAATGTGCTACTAACCCAGGAGTTTGTTTGCTTTAATCTTCAGCTTTTGGAGGCGGGGAATCAAGCAAACAAAACAAAATAAAAATAATGAATCGTGCTTCTTCCTCCAGCAATGGTGGATTAGGCAATTCAGAATATCCCTCCCACTGAGACAGTATAGAAAACTGGTACCCGGTACCCACCATGACTCTAGATGGCTCAAATAGCTATCCAGGTGGTGAAAAGTTACCAAGCCAAGGTCCTAGAGAACATCTAAGCAGAAAGCTATGAGACTGATATTAGATATTAGGTGTTTAACAAATTGAGAATAAAAAGCTGAGTGCTGAACAGTGCTTTTTACAGCCTCATGAGGCGTAGATGGCAAAATAAAAAAGTCCAGAGCCCACCAAGGGTAATGGTCTTGGTGAGGGACACTGACAAAGGCTGCACTCTAGGTATAACAGTGAAAAGGAAACAAATTCAAAGAATGTGGACCAGCACTGGGGAATCTCAGGAGTCCATAAAAATCTTAATCTCTAACATCAGGTTTATATAATTGCAGAATGCTAATGTCCAAAGTTCCTGGAAGCAGCAACAGAAAATCGTCTGTGGAAATAAACCAAAGAGCAGCCCGGGTGGCTCAGCGGTTTAGCGCCGCCTTCAGCCCAGGGCGTGATCCTGGAGAACCAGGATAGAGTCCCATGTCAGGCTCCCTGCATGGAGCCTGCTTCTCCCTCTGCCTTGTGTCTCTGCCCCCCTCCTCTCTCTCTGTGTCTCATGAATAAATAAGCAACATCTTTAAAAAAATAAATAAAATCAACCACAACTTGAAATGATATTTATGAATGATTCTTTAAAAAGAAAATATCAGATACACACTGCAAGAAATATATGAAGAGATGAAGAATGAATGAGAATGAGAAAAATGACAGGCCATAGATCCACAAAGCTCTTGATATTGGAATTTTTTGATGCACACCTAAAATACACACATGCAAACACACACACACACACACACACACACACACGCAAGTTATGCTTACTATGTCCAAGGATATAAAAGGAAAGAATGACAATATTGACAGAATATTAATGCATAAACATGACACAAAAATTTTGAAAAAGAACCAGCTATAATTTTGGAACCATAAAATATATTAACTGATATTAATTCTGAGGTGTTTTACAACACCAACAACAATTCTCTGATTCTCCAGACACAAGCTGGATGCTCCACAATTAAATTAAATTCTGACACTACTACCCTGAGTTAGTGCAGACTTCATGGGTTAAGGGTTCAATCCTCAAAGACTGCCTCCAACTTCCAACTTCCAGTCAAAAGTCTTCAGGCCTCCCAAACTTCCCTCCAACTGGTTGTTTATAAGTTAGGAGTACCCATGGCTCCCTCCCTCCTCAGGTTTGGTAATTCTCTAGAATGGGTCACAAACTCAGAAATACACTCTACTTACACTTACTGATTTTTTTAAAATAAAGGATATTATATGAAACATAGAAATGAACAGCAGGATGAAGAGGTACATCGGGCAAGGTCTGGATGGGTCCCAATTGCAGGAGCTTCTTCCCCTGTGGAGTTGGGGTATGCCACCCTCCTAGCATGTGGATGTGTTTGCCAACTCAGAAGCTTTCTGCACTCCATTGTTTAGGGGGTTTTATGGAGGTTTCATCACATAGGCATGATTGATTATTAACCCAATCTCCAGCTGTTGCCCCTTCTTCTGTGGTTGGAGGAGGTATGGAAATGAAATTTCCAGGCTTCTTATCAAGGTTCGATCTTTCTGGAAACCAGTTTCTATTCTGAAGCTACCATCTAGGGGCTTGCCAAGCCAAGAATTGTCATATTGGAACATAAAGTGCTCCTGTCACCCAGGAAATTCCAAGGGATTTAGGTGCTCTGTGTCAGGAACTAGGGACAAAGACCAACTATATATTTCTTATTATGTCACATAAATCAAAAGATAGGTTGAATAGAAGATTAAAATGTAAAAAAGAGATTTCCATGCACTGTACATTAGAAATACAAACAATAGGTAAAATACAATGGCTAAAATACAATATCTGGAATAAAGTTTGGAGACACAAAGGATGTAACATGGAGAAGAGAGGGTAAGGGATTCAAGTAGAAGGTCGTATTTATCTGTATCTTTAAGGGAAGGAGAGAGAGAAGCAGTGTTTGAAATAATGGAGGAGAATTTTCCAATACTGACCAAAGATATCAAGCCATAGATTTAAGAAGGTCTGTGAGCCTCAGTAGGATAAGAGAGCCATGAATAAACATATCATAACTGGACTACATGAAATCAGAGACAAAGAGAAACCTGAAAAGTGGTCAAAGAGAAAAGATACATCCCCTTCAAAGAAACAAGTAGACCTATAGCCAACTCCTCAATAGGAAATACGGAAATCAAGGAAAACGGGTAAATATTGTTAAGGGTCTAAAAGAAAATGCTTGCCTAAATAAGTCATGGGAATAAAAGGCACAACATAGGGGATATACTCAATGATATTGTAACAGCATCGTATGGTGACAAACGGTAGCTACACTTGTGGAGAGTGCAACATAACGCATAGAGAAGTTGAATCACTATGTTGTACACCTGAAACTGATGTAACATTGTGTGTGAACTATACTCAAATAAAAAAGTCACTAAACAAAATTAAAAAATAAAAAGGTCATTTGCTCCAGTGGCTCTCAATCCTGGCCTTACATCAGAATCACTGGAAGGGTTGTTAAAAGTGGCTGGTTACATAACTTGTGGGGTCCAGAGTAAAATAAAAATGCCAGGGATCCCTGGGTGGCACAGTGATTTAGTGCCTGCCTTTGGCCCAGGGCGCGATCCTGGAGACCCGGGATCGAATCCCACGTCGGGCTCCTGGTGCATGGAGCCTGCTTCTCCCTCTGCCTATGTCTCTGCCTCTCTCTCTCTCTCTCTCTCTCTCTCTCTGTGACTATCATAAATAAATAAAAATTAAAAAATAAATAAATAAAATAAAATAAAAATGCCAGCCTTATATTCAAAAAGTAAAGAGTGGGGGAAAGCCTTTAAAGGTACTAACATATAAAGCTTTTTCCTTTTTAACCATAACTTCTGTTTCTCTGCCTCTCTGTCTCTCTGTCTGTCTCTTGACTTGTCCTGGAATTTTTTTCTTGCCTAGTGTTATTCTAAATAAAAATCAATCAATCAATCAATCAATCTTTCTAAAAAGCAAAAATCCTAAAAAGTGAACTGAAATAAAAATATGTTCCTTTTTGTGCATCAAAGGACACTATCAATAGAGCGGAAAGCCAACCCATGGGTGGGGAGAGGGACGGAGAAAATATTTGCAAACCATATATCTGATAAGGGATTGATGTCCAGAATACAGAAAGAACACCTACAACTCTTCAACCAAAAAATAAACAGCCCAATTCAAAAATGGGCAAAAGATATTTGAATAGACATTTTTCTAGGGAAGATATACACATGCCCAATAAGCACGTGAAAAGATGCACAAAATCACTAGTCATCAGGAAAATGCAAATGAAAACCACAATGAGACACCACTTCACACCCATTAGAATTTGCTATTATATTCAAAAAAGAAATAAGCCTTGGAAAGAATATGGAGAAACCGGGACCCTTGTGAATTGTTGATGGGAATGTAAAATGGTACAACCACCATGGAAGCCAGTATGGCAGTCGCTGAAAAAGTTAAACATAAAGCATATTCTACTGCTGGGTATATACCCAAAAGAACTGAAGGTAAAGAGACAGATATTTATGCAGTCATGTTCAAAGAAGTGTTATTCATAATAGTCGAAAAGGTGGAAACAACTCAAGTGTCCAATGACAAATAAATGGATAAACGAAATGTATTTACATACAATTGAATATTATTTGGCCTCAAAAGAGGAATGAAATTCTGATACATACTGCAATGTGGATAAAACTTGAAAATATTAAGTAAAATAAGCCAGCCAAAAAAGACAAATATTTTATGAATCTGCTTATATGAGTTACTTGGAGTCAAATTCATAGACACAGAGAGTAGAATGGTGAATGCCAGGTGCAAGAGTGAGGGGGAAATAGGAAATTATTGTTTAATGGGTATAGAACTCTACACTTAAAAGTCGTTTAAATGGTAAATTCTATGTGATATATATTTTACCCCAAAAAACTTTTTTTTCCAGACAAAAAAGTGAAGAAAACTCATAGCCAGCAGATCCCCAGTATTAAATATATGAAGGGAGACCTGTCAGAACCACTGTAATTCCAGATGGAAACATGGAAATTCGGGAAGGGTTGGAGAGCATCTCTCACATTTTCTACAGTTATAAATTACTTTTTCTTTGGGAAATTGTAAGAAGAATATTGATTTCTTAAACCCTTTTAAACTTTGCTCACAATGACCAAAAATAATTCTACACTGTAAGTACAAGTCTCTCTTTCCTCATAAAGCCCACACATAGGAATCACTGGACCATAAACTGCACTAAGGGCAATGATGACAGATCACATTGAAAATGTGAGTTTGGAATTCTAATTCCAAGGGGTACATGCACCTCGATGTTTATAGCAGCATTATCTACAATAGCCAAAATATGGAAACAGCCCAAGTATCTGATGAATGGAAAAAGAAGATGATATAGATGATATATATGTATGTATACACACACAATGGAATATTACTCATCCTAAAAAAAAGAGTGAAATCTTGCCATTTGCAATGACATGGATGGAGCTAGAGAGTATTATGCCAAGTGAAATCAATCAATCAGAGAAAGACAAATAAATACCATATGATTCCACTTATATGTGGAATTTAGGAAACAAAACAAACGAGCAAAGGGGGAAAAAAAGAGAGAGAGAGGCGAACCAAGAAACAGACTCTTAACTATAGAGAACAAACTGACGGTTACCAGAAGGGAAGTGGGTGAGGGGATGGGTTAAATAGGTGATGGGGATTAAGGAGTGCACTTGCTGTATACTCTTGTGAAAACTCCTTGTAATGTACTCTTTTTTCCCACTTACAAGCAAGGTGGATATTCTTCCTAAGATATTTCCTGTGCACACTTGAGGTGGTGGTTAATTTTATGTGTTAACTTGATTGGGCCATGGCATGCCCGTATGTTTGGCCAAACATTATTCCAGGTATTTCTGCAAGAGTGATTTTGGATGAGATTCACATTTAAGGAAACAGGCTGAGTAAAGCAGACTGCCCTTCCTTTTTTTTTTTTTTTCAGACTGCCCTTCCTAATGTTGGTGGGCTTGATCTAATCAGCCTGCATAGAACACAATGGCTGACCTTCCTCTGTGGGACATCAAATCTTGAGCCTGTTGGTTTTTGCACTGACCTTCCTCTGTGGGACATCAGCCTTTTCCCGTCTTTGGACTCAAACCAAACTATCAGCATTTCCAAGTCTTGAGCTTTGATTAGTTTATTGTAACTGGCTTACACAATCATGGATTCTGAACATCCCAAGATCTGCCAGTTGAGTCAGCAATCTGGTGTAGTTACAGTGCAAAGACCAACAGGCTCAAGATTTGATGTCCCACAGAGGAAGGTCAGCCATTGTGTTCTATGCAGGCTGATTAGATCAAGCCCACCAACATTAGGAAGGGCAGTCTGAAAAAAAAAAAAAAAGGAAGGGCAGTCTGCTTTACTCAGCCTGTTTCCTTAAATGTGAATCTCATCCAAAATCACTCTTGCAGAAATACCTGGAATAATGTTTGGCCAAACATACGGGCATGCCATGGCCCAATCAAGTTAACACATAAAATTAACCACCACCTCAAGTGTGCACAGGAAATATCTTAGGAAGAATATCCACCTTGCTTGTAAGTGGGAAAAAAGAGTACATTACAAGGAGTTTTCACAAGAGTATACAGCAAGTGCACTCCTTAATCCCCATCACCTATTTAACCCATCCCCTCACCCACTTCCCTTCTGGTAACCGTCAGTTTGTTCTCTATAGTTAAGAGTCTGTTTCTTGGTTCGCCTCTCTCTCTCTTTTTTTCCCCCTTTGCTCGTTTGTTTTGTTTCCTAAATTCCACATATAAGTGGAATCATATGGTATTTATTTGTCTTTCTCTGATTGATTGATTTCACTTGGCATAATACTCTCTAGCTCCATCCATGTCATTGCAAATGGCAAGATTTCACTCTTTTTTTTAGGATGAGTAATATTCCATTGTGTGTGTATACATACATATATATCATCTATATCATCTTCTTTTTCCATTCATCAGATACTTGGGCTGTTTCCATATTTTGGCTATTGTAGATAATGCTGCTATAAACATCGAGGTGCATGTACCCCTTGGAATTAGAATTCCAAACTCACATTTTCAATGTGATCTGTCATCATTGCCCTTAGTGCAGTTTATGGTCCAGTGATTCCTATGTGTGGGCTTTATGAGGAAAGAGAGACTTGTACTTACAGTGTAGAATTATTTTTGGTCATTGTGAGCAAAGTTTAAAAGGGTTTAAGAAATCAATATTCTTCTTACAATTTCCCAAAGAAAAAGTAATTTATAACTGTAGAAAATGTGAGAGATGCTCTCCAACCCTTCCCGAATTTCCATGTTTCCATCTGGAATTACAGTGGTTCTGACAGGTCTCCCTTCATATATTTAATACTGGGGATCTGCTGGCTATGAGTTTTCTTCACTTTTTTGTCTGGAAAAAAAAGTTTTTTGGGGTAAAATATATATCACATAGAATTTACCATTTAAACGACTTTTAAGTGTAGAGTTCTATACCCATTAAACAATAATTTCCTATTTCCCCCTCACTCTTGCACCTGGCATTCACCATTCTACTCTCTGTGTCTATGAATTTGACTCCAAGTAACTCATATAAGCAGATTCATAAAATATTTGTCTTTTTTGGCTGGCTTATTTTACTTAATATTTTCAAGTTTTATCCACATTGCAGTATGTATCAGAATTTCATTCCTCTTTTGAGGCCAAATAATATTCAATTGTATGTAAATACATTTCGTTTATCCATTTATTTGTCATTGGACACTTGAGTTGTTTCCACCTTTTCGACTATTATGAATAACACTTCTTTGAACATGACTGCATAAATATCTGTCTCTTTACCTTCAGTTCTTTTGGGTATATACCCAGCAGTAGAATATGCTTTATGTTTAACTTTTTCAGCGACTGCCATACTGGCTTCCATGGTGGTTGTACCATTTTACATTCCCATCAACAATTCACAAGGGTCCCGGTTTCTCCATATTCTTTCCAAGGCTTATTTCTTTTTTGAATATAATAGCAAATTCTAATGGGTGTGAAGTGGTGTCTCATTGTGGTTTTCATTTGCATTTTCCTGATGACTAGTGATTTTGTGCATCTTTTCACGTGCTTATTGGGCATGTGTATATCTTCCCTAGAAAAATGTCTATTCAAATATCTTTTGCCCATTTTTGAATTGGGCTGTTTATTTTTTGGTTGAAGAGTTGTAGGTGTTCTTTCTGTATTCTGGACATCAATCCCTTATCAGATATATGGTTTGCAAATATTTTCTCCGTCCCTCTCCCCACCCATGGGTTGGCTTTCCGCTCTATTGATAGTGTCCTTTGATGCACAAAAAGGAACATATTTTTATTTCAGTTCACTTTTTAGGATTTTTGCTTTTTAGAAAGATTGATTGATTGATTGATTTTTATTTAGAATAACACTAGGCAAGAAAAAAATTCCAGGACAAGTCAAGAGACAGACAGAGAGACAGAGAGGCAGAGAAACAGAAGTTATGGTTAAAAAGGAAAAAGCTTTATATGTTAGTACCTTTAAAGGCTTTCCCCCACTCTTTACTTTTTGAATATAAGGCTGGCATTTTTATTTTATTTTATTTATTTATTTTTTAATTTTTATTTATTTATGATAGTCACAGAGAGAGAGAGAGAGAGAGAGAGAGAGAGGCAGAGACATAGGCAGAGGGAGAAGCAGGCTCCATGCACCAGGAGCCCGACGTGGGATTCGATCCCGGGTCTCCAGGATCGCGCCCTGGGCCAAAGGCAGGCACTAAATCACTGTGCCACCCAGGGATCCCTGGCATTTTTATTTTACTCTGGACCCCACAAGTTATGTAACCAGCCACTTTTAACAACCCTTCCAGTGATTCTGATGTAAGGCCAGGATTGAGAGCCACTGGAGCAAATGACCTTTTTATTTTTTAATTTTGTTTAGTGACTTTTTTATTTGAGTATAGTTCACACACAATGTTACATCAGTTTCAGGTGTACAACATAGTGATTCAACTTCTCTATGCGTTATGTTGCACTCTCCACAAGTGTAGCTACCGTTTGTCACCATACGATGCTGTTACAATATCATTGAGTATATCCCCTATGTTGTGCCTTTTATTCCCATGACTTATTTAGGCAAGCATTTTCTTTTAGACCCTTAACAATATTTACCCGTTTTCCTTGATTTCCGTATTTCCTATTGAGGAGTTGGCTATAGGTCTACTTGTTTCTTTGAAGGGGATGTATCTTTTCTCTTTGACCACTTTTCAGGTTTCTCTTTGTCTCTGATTTCATGTAGTCCAGTTATGATATGTTTATTCATGGCTCTCTTATCCTACTGAGGCTCACAGACCTTCTTAAATCTATGGCTTGATATCTTTGGTCAGTATTGGAAAATTCTCCTCCATTATTTCAAACACTGCTTCTCTCTCTCCTTCCCTTAAAGATACAGATAAATACGACCTTCTACTTGAATCCCTTACCCTCTCTTCTCCATGTTACATCCTTTGTGTCTCCAAACTTTATTCCAGATATTGTATTTTAGCCATTGTATTTTACCTATTGTTTGTATTTCTAATGTACAGTGCATGGAAATCTCTTTTTTACATTTTAATCTTCTATTCAACCTATCTTTTGATTTATGTGACATAATAAGAAATATATAGTTGGTCTTTGTCCCTAGTTCCTGACACAGAGCACCTAAATCCCTTGGAATTTCCTGGGTGACAGGAGCACTTTATGTTCCAATATGACAATTCTTGGCTTGGCAAGCCCCTAGATGGTAGCTTCAGAATAGAAACTGGTTTCCAGAAAGATCGAACCTTGATAAGAAGCCTGGAAATTTCATTTCCATACCTCCTCCAACCACAGAAGAAGGGGCAACAGCTGGAGATTGGGTTAATAATCAATCATGCCTATGTGATGAAACCTCCATAAAACCCCCTAAACAATGGAGTGCAGAAAGCTTCTGAGTTGGCAAACACATCCACATGCTAGGAGGGTGGCATACCCCAACTCCACAGGGGAAGAAGCTCCTGCAATTGGGACCCATCCAGACCTTGCCCGATGTACCTCTTCATCCTGCTGTTCATTTCTATGTTTCATATAATATCCTTTATTTTAAAAAAATCAGTAAGTGTAAGTAGAGTGTATTTCTGAGTTTGTGACCCATTCTAGAGAATTACCAAACCTGAGGAGGGAGGGAGCCATGGGTACTCCTAACTTATAAACAACCAGTTGGAGGGAAGTTTGGGAGGCCTGAAGACTTTTGACTGGAAGTTGGAAGTTGGAGGCAGTCTTTGAGGATTGAACCCTTAACCCATGAAGTCTGCACTAACTCAGGGTAGTAGTGTCAGAATTTAATTTAATTGTGGAGCATCCAGCTTGTGTCTGGAGAATCAGAGAATTGTTGTTGGTGTTGTAAAACACCTCAGAATTAATATCAGTTAATATATTTTATGGTTCCAAAATTATAGCTGGTTCTTTTTCAAAATTTTTGTGTCATGTTTATGCATTAATATTCTGTCAATATTGTCATTCTTTCCTTTTATATCCTTGGACATAGTAAGCATAACTTGCGTGTGTGTGTGTGTGTGTGTGTGTGTGTGTTTGCATGTGTGTATTTTAGGTGTGCATCAAAAAATTCCAATATCAAGAGCTTTGTGGATCTATGGCCTGTCATTTTTCTCATTCTCATTCATTCTTCATCTCTTCATATATTTCTTGCAGTGTGTATCTGATATTTTCTTTTTAAAGAATCATTCATAAATATCATTTCAAGTTGTGGTTGATTTTATTTATTTTTTTAAAGATGTTGCTTATTTATTCATGAGACACAGAGAGAGAGGAGGGGGGCAGAGACACAAGGCAGAGGGAGAAGCAGGCTCCATGCAGGGAGCCTGACATGGGACTCTATCCTGGTTCTCCAGGATCACGCCCTGGGCTGAAGGCGGCGCTAAACCGCTGAGCCACCCGGGCTGCTCTTTGGTTTATTTCCACAGACGATTTTCTGTTGCTGCTTCCAGGAACTTTGGACATTAGCATTCTGCAATTATATAAACCTGATGTTAGAGATTAAGATTTTTATGGACTCCTGAGATTCCCCAGTGCTGGTCCACATTCTTTGAATTTGTTTCCTTTTCACTGTTATACCTAGAGTGCAGCCTTTGTCAGTGTCCCTCACCAAGACCATTACCCTTGGTGGGCTCTGGACTTTTTTATTTTGCCATCTACGCCTCATGAGGCTGTAAAAAGCACTGTTCAGCACTCAGCTTTTTATTCTCAATTTGTTAAACACCTAATATCTAATATCAGTCTCATAGCTTTCTGCTTAGATGTTCTCTAGGACCTTGGCTTGGTAACTTTTCACCACCTGGATAGCTATTTGAGCCATCTAGAGTCATGGTGGGTACCGGGTACCAGTTTTCTATACTGTCTCAGTGGGAGGGATATTCTGAATTGCCTAATCCACCATTGCTGGAGGAAGAAGCACGATTCATTATTTTTATTTTGTTTTGTTTGCTTGATTCCCCGCCTCCAAAAGCTGAAGATTAAAGCAAACAAACTCCTGGGTTAGTAGCACATTATTGCCTTTGATCTTCCAAGTTCTCTATTTTATTCATTCAACGATTCCCTTTTACTCATACTATCATTCTCCTCTGGTTGATGTGTAACGGTCTCCGAAGTTACCTGTTCAGTTTTCTTTGTTATGTGTTCTTGAAAAATGTGCATTGTTGTTTGGAATGTATATATATATATATATATATATATATTTTTTTAATTTTTATTTATTTATGATAGTCACAGAGAGAGGGAGAGAGAGGTAGAGACACAGGCAGAGGGAGAAGCAGGCTCCATGCACCGGGAGCCCGACGTGGGATTCGATCCCAGGTCTCCAGGATCGCGCCCTGGGCCAAAGGCAGGCGCCAAACCGCTGCGCCACCCAGGGATCCCGGAATGTATATATTTTTAATCAACAAAATGTTGTGTTATGAGATGAACCCAAGGAGGTCCACACCAAGATGCATAGTAATTAAAATGGCAAAACGTAATGAGAATGAAAACCTTTTTAAAGCAGCAAGAGAAAACAGTTACAAACAACGGGAAACTCCGTAGGGATATCAGCCGATCTTTCAGCAGAAACTCTGCAGGCCACGAGAGAGTGGCATGATACACTCAAAGAGCTGAAAGGACAAAACCTACAATGAAGAATGCTCTGCTTGGCAAAGATAGCATTCAGAATTGAGGAGGAGATGAAGAGTTTGCCAGACAAAAGATAAAGGAGTTCACCATCACTAGACCAGCCTTACAAAAAATGTTAAAGGGACTTCTTCAAGTGGAAAGAGAAAGCTATCACCAGCAGTAAGAAAATTATGAAAAATAAAGATAAAAAGCAAGCATATAGCAAAGGTAGTAGATTAAACACTCAGAAAGCCAGTATGGAAGTTAAAACACAAAAGTTGCAAAAATCAATTATATCTACCAAAATTAGTCAAGGGATACACAACATACAAAGATGCAAAATAATAATATTTCCCAGTGTCAGGACTGGCCTTCACATTTGAGGCACGGGATCCTGGTGTTAAAGAGGATAAAATAACCAGGGGTCAGTACTGGACCTCTGCCTGTACGTTGGTCCATAAGCGATGCCATGACTACTTCTCAAAATGATTATAAATAAGATCAGGAGAGCTAGGTACCCAGCCCAAGGTTACAAGGGCAGTGAAGGGTTAAAGCCATGGTTTAAAACCTGATCAGCTGACTCCTTTTCCAGTGGCCCTTGTCCTGGTGAGTTTACCAGTATAGGACACCTCTGCTGGGGTCAGAACTGTATTGGCTGAGTCTGAGGAAGAGTCAGTATTTGGAAGCCAAAGGCTCCATTTTCCTGCTGTAAAAGGCCAAAAGAGCAACCTCTCCCCAGATAAGGACTAAGGCGTGTCTGTGCTTTCTAGATACACCTTTAGAATCCATCTTTCTTAAGGGTTGGTTGGAGGTCTCCCTACCTCCAACCGGGTCAGGGAGGGGGCGGGGTCAGGAGGGGTTGGGATGCTGAAGCCTGAGAAGCCTTTCCTAAAGAGCCCCTCTCCAGAGCCCTCTGGGGATACCGAGGACCTCCCAGTATAGAGACTCTTTGCCCTTCAGCTCTGAGGGGAAGTCGTCCACAAAGATCGCCATTTCCTCTGCCAAGCTTCTTAGTTCCCAGGGTTCTCCACGCTCCAAACAAGACAGTGATACTTTTATTGTTCAGGAAACTGGGATTACCTTAACAGCAGCTGGATAAAAGGATAGGGTCTCAGAGACATAGAATTCCACTTTCTTTGTTTTCCAGGTGTGGAAACAGAGGCCTGGAAGGGAAGAGACTTGCCCAAGTTAAGGAACAGGGGAAGCATCTCTTCCTAATGTGGGGGAACAAAGGTAACTGCAGCAAGACACTGCATGGTCCCTCACTGTGGGACCAGGGCTGGCAAAGGGAGCACATCTCCCCTCTGAGTGGTAAGACGTGCAAAGTGGAGAGGAGGGTGGGTCCAAAGTGTTCATCACAGCAAGGAGAACCTCAGGTGGGTGATGGAAGCCGGAATCCAATGCAAAAGGCCTAGAAACAATGGCCAGCCCAGTAGCAATGAACACAAGTACTGCCCAGACTATGATATCCCAATATCACTTCCCACTGAAAGTAGCCAAGGAAATTTGGGGAGATGATCGATTCCAGGCCTGGGAGAAGAAAAGCACAAGATGAGCCTGGAACACTTTGTTATACCAGTAGGAATAAAGCCACCCAAAACTATCAGGACCATGTCGAAAGGATATATCCACCTAGTCAAAGACGAGCATTGATAAAGATAATAACTCTAATGACCCGAAACACATCTATGTAATAGGCACACCGTTACAAAAATAATTGTACCCCAATGAGGAATGCTAGGGAATAAACCCATAATTTTGATAACTGATAAATAACGTAGAAGAGTGGGCATTTGCTTTATCAAACTCTCCTTCAGGATGATCAAAAGATAAAATGATTGTAGAATATGAGAACTACACAACTTATAAAGAATTTCACAGGTCTAGTCAATGATCACCAACAATTGCAAATATCATAAGAAGAGTGACAACCACGCATCATGGGCCTCTGATGGAGAAATCAATACCATCCAATCATGGCAACTGGAAGGAGGCACACAAGTTCAGTCGGCCTAGTGACAGAATTTGTTGATCTGGGAAACTGAGTCGGCAGGCTCTGCTTCATCTGTAAACTGTTTCCCTTCTTTTGCTGAGGGCCCTGATAGGCCAGGAGCACAGAGACAGGGAACTTACCAGACAGTTGGCTGGCCTTCTTCACTTACCCCAACAGCTGTCAGATTCCACCAGGCTGCCCTCACCAGGCTCCCTCATCGCTATGCCTTCCATGTTACAGCCCCATCTAGACCCCTTCACCTTGATCATGTGGCTGCATCATCACCATTCAGGACCCAGGGTCCCATGACCACGTGTCCACCCCCTTATCCCAGACCCACAGATACCTAGATCTATACTTGTATTAGCTCAACCACACCTGGAGGAAAGAGAACACAGTCTGGTTCCACAACCACCCCGAAATTTTCTGCTGACACTTAAATTTACTCTGTCACACTCCCATGATCCTCAGTTTTGGTATCCGGTAATTCACAGAAGCAATCCATAGAAGGAAATTCACAGATGAGGCCATACACACAGCCAGAAAGTATGAAAGTACATTCACCCCCAACTGGTAATGAGGGAAATACCAAACAAAACAATGAGAAACCATCTTCACATGACATAAAATTTGAAAGGTAGAAGGAAAATGAAACTGAATGGAATTTGAGATGCAAGAAGAGTGAAGAAAACAATAAATATTATAGTAACTCCAAATAGATATGACTATGTAAAACTATAACCATAATGTCGTTGGAGGCTTTAAGTATTAATTGAAAGGATGCTGTAAGATGCCATGAAATTAGGGAGGGAAATAAATCAAGACAAAATGTTCTAAGATCTTGTATGGTCCAAGAGGGTGATAAAAGTATGAAGGTCAGACTTTCATAAGTTGAGGAGGCATGTTGTAATTTTTAGGGGGACCACTTTTTAGAGAGAGTGTTCACAATAGCAGACAAATAGGCAAGAAAAGTGAAATGTCAAATCAAAACAATAATCAATCCAAAAGAAAGCAAGGATAGGACAGTGACGGGTGGAAACAGGAAGAGCTGGAATAAATGGAAAATAGAAAATGAGACAGTTAATACACGAAATGTAAAAGGCAGTCAAAAAAGAAAACACAATCAGACTGGACAATAAAAAGGAAATCAAATTACGTGTACCTCACAGGAGACACACTTTACAACCTAAGCATACGCAGAAAGTTTGCGATTAAAAGGATGCAAAACAATAGACATACCACATGGGTTTAGCTCTACTGATATTGAGCAAAAAGGACTTTAAGGCAAAATGCATTATTATAGACAAAAAAGGAGACAGTTTGAAATGACATAATTTACCAGGAAGTTAGATAATTGAAGCTGGTATACAATGAAAAGCATAGTCAAAACTATACAATGTACAAATTGACAGAACTTCAAAGAGAAGTCCACAAATCTGCAATCATTGTGGTTGGTTTATCGACACCTCTCTCAGTAACTGATGTAAGAGACAAAAAAAAAAAATGAGTGAGAGTATAGAGGACTTAAACAACATGATTAGCAAATGTGAAATGATGGGCCTTTGTAAAACACCACCCCCACAAAATGCAGGATGCACATCCAGTTCAAATACACACACACACCCCCACCCCCCCACACACACTTAACGTATAGAAAAACTGATCAGATATTGGGCCACAATCAGACTCCATAAATGTCACAGGAATTGAATCATACAGAGGATGGCCTCTGACCACAATAGGATTATGGTTAAAAGTAATAATGAAAAATGCCTGTTCAGGTCCTTCGTCCATTTTTTATTTGGATCATTTGCTTTTCTACTATTGAGTTGTAGTAGTTCCTTCTGTTTTTTTTTTTTTGATGTTAACTCCTTATCAAATATGTGATTGTGCAAATATTTTCTCACATTCTGTAGGTTGCCTTTTCATTCTGTTGATCATTCATTTTGTTGTGCAGAAGCTCTTTATCGTTTTTATTGTAGAAATTCACTCATTTGTTATATTCATTGTAGAGAATTCTATTAATAGAACATTCAAAAATTGTCGTTATGTATATATAGGATAACTACTCTGACTTATACTATTGTGGACATTCGGGAGATGTAAAAACGAATGAGGTACAGATTTTGTCCCCATGGAGTTTTTAGTGTGTCTACGGAATATGAAACAATTAGAAAGCAATGATTTTCTGTATATTAAAATACCAAATGATTTATATCCATGCATCCTAACTGTCCGTTATTCCTTTGCTTTTGTCTTTTCAATTCGTTTATTTCCTAAGTTTTAAGTACATCTTAGTAACATATATCCACAAACTATACAAATCAAAATGTGTACCTGAATCCACAAAGTGATACACCCATGTATCCACAAACACATTTAGAAGTAGAACTTCATAGAGCCCCCTGCCTGAGGAGCCATTATTCCAACTTCCACTACCATATACTGACTTTGACAGTCTTAACGATTATGAATTATAGAGTACGAGTACATATTGTTTCTGTCTTGGCTTTTTCACTCTAATTACGTTTGGGAGAAGAAGCTTTTTATTTTGATGTAGTCCCACTTGTTCATTGTTGCTTTTGTTGCTTGGGCTTTGGGCGTCACATCCATAAAATCATAGCCAAGGCCAATATCAAGGAGACTTTTCCCTGTGTTCTCTTCCAGGGGTTTTATGGCTTCAGGTCTTATATTTAAGTTTTTATTCCAAGTTGAGTTAATTTTTGTAGATGGGGCAAAATAGGGGTCCAATTTCATTCTTTTCCATGTGAAATTCCACTTTTCCCAGCACCATTTGTTGGGGAGACTGCCTTTTCTTCTTGAGTGTTCTTGACTCTTGTCAAGAGATATATTTGACAAGATATTCTTAGCTGATATATTAGCTGACTATATATGCATGGATTTATATCCAGGCTCCCATATCTGTCCCCTTGGTCTAGGTGTCTGTGTTTAGGCCAGTGCCATATTGTTTTGATTACTATAGTTTTGTAATCTATTTTGAAATAAGGAACTGTGGTATCTCCTGCTTTGTTCTCCTCATTGAAGACTGCTTTGGCTGTTGGTTGCTATGCCACAACCTTTATGAAAGGGAGCGTGACAATAATGAGCAAGATTACATGTATTTTCACCCTTTATTCAGCAATAGTGCATCTAGGGATCAACTTCAAAGATATATTGATAAATATTGCTAAAGATTATGTCACAATTTTATTCATTGTGGCTGTATTCCTAATAGCCAGAATAGAAACAACCAAAGTGTGCATCAATAGAAGACTAGCTGACTGAATTATGGTACCTTCACACAATGGCATACTCTATAACTGTTGAAAGGAGTGGGAGATGTCTCTACATTGCACTATGGAGTGGTCTCATGGATACTGGGTGGTTTTTTTTTTTTTTTCAGATTTACTGAGGTATAATTTGTACAAAAAAAAAACAAACAAAAACCCTGCACATAGTAATGTATACGATTTCACGAGTTTGGGTATATGCACACATCCAGGTAACCATCTCCATGATCAAGGTAATAAACATATCCATCACCTCTAGGAGTCTTTCTGTGTCCCTTCATTATTTTGTTTTGTTTTGTTTTGTTTCTGCTTTCTTGTGATAAGAAAACTTAACATGAGATTTACCCTCTTAACATATTCTTAAGTGGACAATACCTGTTAAGAAAAGCATCGAATACAGTCAAACTTATGGAAACAGACAGTAGAATGGTGGTTGCTAGGAGAGGAGGGAAGGGGAATATGGAGAGTTGTTTAATGGATATAAAATTACGGTTATTCAAAATGAGTATGTTCTAGAGATCTGCTGTATAACATGGTGCCTATACATAACAATGAAGGCTATGTTTTTAAGTGAATAAAGGCAAATTGGAGGGGAGAGGGTTGGGAGGACAGAGTAACTGGGTGATGAACATTAAGGAGGGCACATGATGTAATGAGCACTGGGTATTAGATAAGCCTGAGGAATCACCGACCTCTACCTCTGAAACCAATAATACATTATATGTTAATTAATTGAATTTAAATAAAATTTTTAAAAGGGCAAAGTGAAAGAGTTTATATAGATGATGCAGCACTTATCTAAGGAGGAGAGAGTATATTGAATGTCTCTCTCTCTGATGAGAGATACAAATCTGATGGCCGGGAAGTACCAGTTGCTCCATTCCTTCAGACTTCAAAGAATCTGTTGAATATGCTGCTGCATGGGTTTTGCTTATCCTGGTGTCCCCACTTCCCACTTCTACCCAATGTTGGCTGTACTTCACCCACAAGTACTTCTGACAATTCATTGTGCTCAATATTTGTTCCAGATCATTCCATTTTTCATTAATAATTAATACTTTCCCTACATGTTAAGCTCTTCTTGGCCAGAAACCAGAGGTGTCAGGCCTTGATGGCCCTGCAGGGTTCACGTGACCTACTATTGAAGAGGTGCCTTTCTGGGCAAGGACTGAAAGTGGCAGAATACTGGAGGGGACTCATACTGGAACATAAGAGCCAACTTAATTTTTCAGGAGTTCTGCAAGCCAGCTGTTGAACACAGCTGTTTTAAAGACTAAATTATATAAAGTAGCAATTACAAGACATGCATTATACTGGAAACAAAAAAAAATACACAAAAAACTCATCAATTTTTAATTATTTTTCCTACACTTTCCTGTTACCTATGTTCTTCAGGTTATGCCCATTTGTTGTACCTGCCCATGTATTATACCTGGAAATGCATCCCTTCCCAACTCTGCACTAATTGACCTGGCGTCAGTAGCTTGAAATTGGCAAATGCTACAACAAAGGGCATTTCCCCCCAAGCCACCCCCTCCTCCAGAGAGCCTGTTGTTAAACACTTACAGGCATACCCCTGGTTGAAATTGATCCACTCTGCAGATACTCTCATGTGGTGGATATCCTCAGATCCAAACAATGCCGTTGTAGAACACATGAGAGTCGAGGCCTAACTCACACTATTTATTCTACAAAGTGATGTTTTGAATCTGTGAACTGGAGGAGTACATGACAAAATAGATGGATATGTCCTCATTTATGACAAAGTCCTAAGATGCCCATAATTTGCCACCGTGAAGAGGCTTTTTAAAAAGGCATAGAGCAGTGTACCCACACAAGTGCACTTGTGTGCATGCATTTATGGGGTGTGGGGAAGTGGGGTGGCAGGGGGGCTGAAGCATCGGTATCAGGCCTAAAAGGTTCTGCATAGAAGGACAGGCGGGACTCAGAAAAATGAAAGGGTACAGGACAAAGGGGCTCACTCCTTCTCCCAGTCTCCATCACTTTATTTCTCTTTTCCTCCCTCTTCTCATGCCACATCCTTTAACCCCAAATAGAATTTCCCTTTTACCAATTCAGCTGTGAGACTGTGGCGCACCTAGGATGCAGTTGCACAACAGGGCTTTAGTCCTTTTCCACGTGACACAGCTTCCTTCCTCTG
The DNA here is from genome assembly GCF_905146905.1 of Nyctereutes procyonoides. NCBI lineage: Eukaryota > Metazoa > Chordata > Mammalia > Carnivora > Canidae > Nyctereutes > Nyctereutes procyonoides. Next base: position 55,602,595 of record NW_026575125.1, on the reverse strand, counting down.
TGATTATGTGGGCTTGTTTATCTAATATCTGGGAGAGGAGGGGTTTCAGGGTCACTGATTTAAGTAGCAAATCAGGGAAGGGAGGAAAGCATGAGATGGATGTCAGTCTTCCCCTATGTGCCAAGTGGCTTTGCATGTTTATCTGGCGTTAGATAAGGCTGATTAGAAGCCTGACTTCTCAAGGCCTGAAAGCATAAGTTGTCATCACCATCAGTCATCTTGGGTAACTATGAGGGAGGCAAGGAAGGAGGGAGAAAACACGATGGGGAAATAGCGACGGGGCATATCCAATTGAGCTTTCTGCCTTTGGGGCAGGGTCGCCAGTTCTTCCTTTGTTTGGAACATCAGCAGAGGACTGAGAAACAAGTGGAGGTAAGATCGGATCCACTACTACATGTTGTTACCTTGACTACAAAACAAAGAGACTATTTTTGAGACTCTTCTGACTGGATGTCTGCCTCTTCAAACTTTGAACCTTTCATTCAATGGTTTAGATATATAGAGATAGATAGATAGATAGATAGATAGATAGATAGATAGATAAACTTTTTAGAAGGTAAATTATTAGCTAATTCACCTGGTAAAGAGAAGGGAGTCCTCTCCCACCCATCTTTGGCTAAAAATTTCCCCCCAAAACACTTGTGCAAGTGGGGGGGGGTAATAATGCCTAGCTCAGAGACCTGCTGTGAGGCTATATGTCTTCAGCATACAGGGGGCACAGAATCAAGAAATGATATTGATTCTTCCTCATATTTCATGGGTCCTTCAAAAATAGGCTCTGGGTCTAATTCACCTCCCCTCTTTGATTCTTCTGGCCCTGGTTGGCTTCAGTGTCCCCCACTGTAAAATACACATTGGACTAGAATCAGCCTGGCATTCGCTTGGTCATAGTTGGCCTGAATGGATGTTTTCCTTGGCCCATGTAGAGGTCTTAAAGTGGAAACCAGAGCCAACATTTTAAAATTGAGATATTTTACGTAGATATCTGGAATTCCATTTTCTCTTGAAAAATCAGGAGATGTGGCAATGCAGAGTCTACATTCCTGCATGGCAACAATCGGCTAGAGCCAGGTGCCACCTGGCCCCTTAGGTAGAGCATGCACTGTCAGTTGACCAGAGCCTATCTGGGCTGTTCCACTCATTTATAAGACCTGCTTGACCCTGCAGACAACTCGATTTGGGGCCCTATGGACAGCTGGAAACAGTCTGTGCCAGGCAGAGGGTAGGCACTTACTTGCTCAATGAGTAAAACCCTTAACGCCTTTTTCTTTTCCCCACTACCATTTTCTTCTCTAGTCGTGTTACGAAATCCCACTTATTGAGTAGGGGGATTCTCACTTTGGAAAGCAAATTGAACAAGTCCATCAGAGTCAGGATGGTCTACGTTATACTGTGGTAACAAACAACACCTATATCTCACTGCCTTACAACAACAAGGGTTTACTATTTGTTCACACACATAAACCTAGACACAAAATGAAAACGTCCTTGTATTTTGACAAGCATGGATACGTACATGAGTGCACGGCTATGTTTGCGATCACAAGTCAAATGAAAACTCTGGCATATGAGTGTATGACCTTTCAGAGAACCCTATTGAGAGAATGATCAGCTTCAGTCGCACAACCTTGTTTTTCTAAGAGACATAAAAAGGCCCCAGAATCCAAGGCAGTAAGGGATGGTGGTACAAGAATATCCACTCTCAGCCAAAAATTGCCCCCTATAATAAAAAGGGCCTGAAAAAGCCTGTAAAAGAACCTGCAGGTTAAAAAAAATACATGTTAAGCATACTGGACATTAAACACTTTGCAAATGCATAAATAAGCAGTATTCTAGTGAGGCCTTCTCTTCTGGGCTTCTAGCTCAAGAAGGAGATGCACCCCAGATGTCCAATAGGCAGAGAAATAGTGGTGGCTGGCCTGGGTCTCAGAGAGGGGCTAGGAGGCTGGAGTCCTGTATCTCCAGCAGGAGCTGCAGATAGAAAGGAAGGCATCAGAGCCAGGTCAGATCCATTTCCTCTCCTGGCTCCCCCCTCTTTTTTGTTCCACCCAATCTAGGCTTTGTCACCTGGACTTACAGACTACAGCACAGAACTCTTCCTCGCTGATTTGCTCATCTCGGGTCTTGCCTCCTCCAGTCCCTCCATCGGAGCCACCACATTTCTTTTTGTCGGGCCCAGGATCTTTGAATATACTCCTCCCTAGCTCACACATTCCCTGCCTCCTCACCAGGCACAGTTTCTGGTCTAGCCCCTAAGCCTGGCATTCCAGACCTCTGTGATTGGCAGCCTCTCCGGCTTCGCCCCCTTCTGTTCCAGCAGTTCCTCCTTCACTCAGGTTGCTGCTTCACTCGTGCACCATACCCCATCCAACATTTTGGTCTAGGAATGCCCAGCCTTCCCTCTCAGCCTTCTCAGGCATCTACCTCTCCTCAGACTTCCTCTGTTCCTTCCTCTCCAGGCTCATCAATGAAATTTAGCCACAAAACACAAGGGAAGTGTAAAGGCATCCAGGCTCCACGTGGAGACTGGAATCAGAGAGCAGATCACCCTCCAGCCTAGGCTCTCATCACCTATGCATATCCTGCCCACCACAGCAGAACTGTAGGGGTGTGGATAGAAAGCTCTGGGCTGGGAGTGAGGAGACCTGGGTGTTCCACTTGATAGGCTGCATGCCCCAGGGCAAGTCCCTGCCACTCACGGGGTCTCGGTTTCCTTGTTTCTTGATGCTAGGGTGCTAGGGGCATTTGCTGTTGAGCACGGAGCTCGATAAACTGATGATTGAGTGAGCAACCATCAACTGCCATCTCCAGCATCAGACTGAGGAGCTTGGGTGCCTGGGCCCAAGGAGGTTCAACCCACCAACTCCGACCTCCCAGTTAGGCCCTGCTTACCACAATGCCCTCCCATTTCCCAACCATTCCCACCACTCCACGTTCTCCTTTTAAGGACCGGGCTACCTGCTGCCACGCAGGGCTGTAGCAGGAAGATGGAGCCAGAAGACTCCTGGGTAGAGTCTCTCAGAATCAGCAGAGCCTCGGCTGCTTCCAGCTTCCGCTGCCACTCTGAGGCAGAAACCAAGTCCTGGTCAGAGGCTTCAGGAGCCTGCCAGGGAAAGGGTGTGAGAGAATGGGAACCGAAAACCCACGCCTCCCCACCTCATGTGGCAAGTGCCCCTTCAGTCCCGGGTTCTGCTCAAGGCCCCACCCCCACCCCCAAGGCCATCTGCTCTTCCCATTCACTAAGCTTGGCCCCTGCCAGGGTTGTGGACCCCGCTATTTTCCCAGAATCTGTGGCTGCAGTAGGACAGGGCCAAGGATGGCACAGGGCTGGAGGACCAGGGCTGAGCATCTAGAAACAAGAAGAGAGGCCAGAGGATTAAACCCTCTGGCAGGCAGACATATACTACCAGTAGAGAGAGACAGGGCCAGGACTTTGCAATATCTGGATGTGGGAGTCTGAATGCCTGCTGGCTATTAGTCGTTGTGGCTCGCACAAGTCCTGATCTCTGTTTGGTCTGTTTTCCTTTCCTTTCTATGTCCTTCTTCTGTATCTCTCCTGGAACACTAATTCCTGCCAGCATTTCCAAAACTCCCAGGGCCACAGTGACGATTATGGGAAATCACAGGTGTCTGTGTTTTAATCTGCAAGGCACCTGGAGGGATGTGATTTGCTGTCCCTTGTGCAGGGACTGGTTCTCACCTCCATATTCCCCAATCCCCATGGAACTTGAAGGACCAGCTTGGCTCATCTAATGGCCAGGAAGCTTTCTCTAATGACCTCTGGACTCCCCACCCCGGGCCTTGTGACCCTCACCATCGTGGCCCTCCTTTCAGCAGGACCTTCTATCCCATCAATGTGTTTCATGTGGAATAATAGCCTCCATTAGTTGAAGTCCTGCTATGGTGGCACGCCTTGGCTTAGTCCTCTTGTCAGTGCTATAGGTGTAGGATATTGTCCCTATCAGTACACTGCTAGGGAAATGGAGGCTGGGAAATGTAATGTCACTTGTCATAAGTCTCACGAATAGGCAATGGCAAGGCTGGGAGAGCCCTGCCCGTGCCCGCTAGTCCGATATGCTGCCATCTCCACACGCCCCTCCTCCTCCCCCTGCCACTTCTTGTCCTGCTCCTCTCCTCCCCCTCCTTCTCCTCCTCATTGGCTGCCTCCTCCACTCCTTCCTTCTCTCTCCCACAACATCAAGCACAAAGGCTGGGCACCCAATAACATAATATACAACTAGCTCCATGTCCCTTCTCACTTTACTCACAGGCTGCGCAGGGCAGGGATCCTGTGGGTCTTCCTCGAAACAGAAATTGTTAGTTGCATCCTCAAGGCTGCTGGAGTCCAAGATGGAGACAAAGGTTTTGGGGCCTGACCAGTCAGCAGAGCTCCTTGGGTGCTTGCCTACAGGAGCAGAGAGCACAGGGTGGAGTCAGGCACCAGGCCGGCCACGGAGAGGACATATGTATGGGTATGTTCTGGGATGAGGATAGGAGCCCAGAATGTCAGGGCTGAGAAGACCTGGAAGACCAGCCAGTTCCCACTCTTTATTTTCCACCTGGGGAACCCAGGCCCAGAGAGGAGAAATAGTATTTTCCCAAGGTCACACGGCAAGCTGCAGTAGGGTTAGGGAGGGAACCCCTGTCTTCAGGACACAGAGAAGAGTCTGGGAAGTGGGTGAGATGGGAACCTCCCCCACAGGCCCCAGACTCTCCCTACCTCCCCGGGGGCTGCACAGCAGTGGGCCTCAAGCTGGGACATGAGGTTCTCCTTCCCAGCTGTGGGAAGCTGGGGACACTTTAGGTGAGCCTTTCCCCCTGACCCCACCCCACTCTTCCTCACCCCCAGTCTGAGGTCTCATCTCATTTAGATGGACCATTTAGACCACCCCACCCCCCATTCTCTCCTTCGCACCCACAGTTGGTAACTAATATTGATGAAGTTTTATAGGTGGGACAGCTAAAGGACCGAGGAGTAACTTGCCAAGGCGACATCAAAATTGGGTAGTAGGACTGGTGACAGAACTGCTCAATGATCCCTAACCCCAAACTCAGATGTTCTCCCTGGCCAGAGACACTCACTGATGACTCCTGCTTGAATGGTCAACTTTGTGACATGGCCGTGAGCTTTGGGAGGGGAGGCCCCACTCCTTGTCAGTCCTTGAGCCAGATGCCTCTTTAGGTGAGCCCCCTGCTCCTTGTTCAAGGCACTCTCAGCAGGCAAGACACTGCGGTGCTCCCTAAAGTGGGGAATTGCAGGCTTACAGTCAGTCACATTTAGAGGAGGCCCACGCACCCCCCCACACACACACACCCTTTGTCAGACACCATACTCACGAGAAAAAGGCACACTTGTGACAATTGCAGGTCTGGAAGGGGCAGAAGTGCTCCTGGTCCTTGATTTGCTCAGTGAAGCCGTGGTTGTAGCAGCGGACACAGCGACTTACAGCTCTTTTGGGGCCAAGTTCAATCCCCCATGGGGCTCCGGTCTCAAGACCAGTGGGGGAGTCTGAGGGGCAGCAGGGCACAGCAGGCATCTCATTGGGATCCATGGTTCTAGGGCCAGGAGCGGAGGTCAGGATGGCTACATGATCCCCCTACCCTCAACGTACTTCCTCTGCCCTTTGAAAACCCCACCTGAGGTGCCTGGATTCTCCTTCACCCAGCTCACCGCTGAAATCAGATCCCATCCACCCTTCTTGCTCACAGAGCCTCCTTCCCAGGAAGCCCCACTCACACATAGTCTCATTCCAAGAAACTCTTGGCATGGTTCCTGTAAACTTTCAATCCAATCATTATTCTCGTTGCTTTCCTTCACTCTACATAGACCCCATGTTCAGGCATACTCGTGCACTCTTGTGCCCCCTTCAACAATTACTGCCCTCCCCTTCCCGTGTATCATCCTGTACTCAGCCATACTGCACTATTTTTCCTGGTCTCCACCTCCGCAATTGTCTTCCTGACCTCCTGCATTCATTCACTCCCTACTCATGATTCTAGCCCTAGCCCTCTTTTCTCCCCCTCCCCCCTGAATTCTATTATTAGTCTCATGTATGTCCTACATTCAACTTTCCTCTCACACCTCATTCGGACTCTCTTCTCGCACCCTACCGTAATCTTAATTATTTTCTCACACACACCCCCTTTAAGCTGACACCCCCTTTGCGCACTATGAAATTATATCATGATGCTGGATCCCAAGCCCCTCTTTCAATAATCATTTTTATTCATCCCTTCCAGTATTTAGTGACCAGATCCTCGTTGAGCCCCCTATCGAATGCCAGACCCCGATCTAGTCAACAGCCAACTCCTCACTGCACTAATTGCTTTCTTCCGCCAACACACCCTCTTTGCTTTCATGCAAACCCACGTATTCCCTGAACAACCTCTCAGCAATCTTTCACACTCCTCTTTCCTCTTCACACTTCAATGGTCCACCTCCCGGTCCCTCACACATGGGGTGCACCACCGCATCTCAGGCAGCCCAATCATTCGCTGCCACTACCACATCAGAATCAAAGGCAGGGACATGAGCTCCACCTCAGGTTCCAGAGGCCAGGCGTCAGGGGGCTGAGGCAAGGGTTTCCTCCCACAGGCATTTGGTGGTTGTTGGTTGGTGAGGGGGGCGGCGGGGGTGGGGCAGAGTGCGAGGTATATCAGGAGCTGGCGGAGGTACCCCACTGAGGTGGAGGAGAAGAGACACAGTTGGTCATCCCAAGCAGGAGGGAGGGAGGAATAGAGGAAAGGACGGAGGGGTGAAAGAAGGTGTGTGGAGAACGAGGGTCGAGGGTCGAGGGTCGAGGGTCCGATTCCTAATGCCAGCCTCTGGTTACCTCAGCTTCCCATAGATCAGAATCCAACAGCAGGGACAAGAGGTGGGAAGGAGGACCCAGCTGTCTCTCGCTCTCACTCTCTCTCTATCTCTTTCCCGCCCTTCCCACAAAGGCCAATGAGCTTCCAGCGCTGCCTTCCACCTCCCAAGCTGAGGCCAGCGACCAATGAGCTTTGAGTTCCATCGAAGCTCACCCAACAAAGTCCCGCCCCCTCTCCTCTTGCCTTGGTGTGGCGGCTTTACCAAACCAGACTCTAACTCGTGAAGTGAAGTGAAACTTTGTGCTTCCCAGACACAGGCTGGCAGGCTTTTCTCTCTTTGGATGTGAAATATTACATGTGCGTGCATATTTAACTCGTGTCCTTGGTATTCTGTAACTTACCTTTACAAAATTCACCGTGTGTTTTTAAGATTCATCCATATTCCCCTGTCAGGGATTGTCAATGGGCGGTGGGGTCCCGGTTGGTGTGGGGGGATTCTGCACCCCCAGGGTACATTTGGCGCTGCCTGAGTCATTTTGTTCCATCTTTGCGTGTCTCCGTGTCTGAGCTCCCTCTTCTGTTCCACAGATAAATTTGTCTATAACTGTGCCAGTACTACACCATCTTAATTTTTACCCCTTGTTATGACATCCTGATCTATGTTTGGGCAAGTCCCCACATCTTATTCGTGATCTTCAAGCATATCTTCCTTATTCTTCCCTTCCAGTATAAACGTCAGAATCAGCATGCCACGTTCCTTGAAAGCTCATTTGTAACGGTTTGGGGTTGCATTTTCTTTAAATCTGTGGATGAGCCAGGGGAGAATTGACTATCTTCAGGACACCCAGCCCTCCTAGTCACCAACATGGCATGTCTCTCCATTTAGGTAGGTTTTCCTTAACGTTTTAACCTTTCAGTTTAGTGTTTAGTTTTATCTTTTGTACATTCAGATCTTGTACATCCTTTCTTGCATTTATCCCAAGATATTCTAGAGTGTTGTTGCTCTTGTACTTGATACCTGTTTAAAATGGCATTTTCTGATTGTATATGACTTATAGGAATCCATTTGACTGTTTAAAAACTATATTGACCTTAAAGTCAGCCACCCTGCTAAACTCTGTGATATCTAATAATTTGTCTTTAGACATTCTGCTGTTTTTCACGAATCTGTGAGTTACAGAAGCACAGTAATCAATGTATAGGTTCCTCAAGCCTCTACCGGCTGGCTCGGGCCTCCACACAAGGTTGAAGAGACATGACGAAATTGGACCTGAGTTTTCCCTCGTATTAAATAGAATGCTGCCGACATTTCCATAATAAAATATGTTTGCTGTGTTTTATTGTTTCCTTACTCCCTCCCTCCATCTCTCCCTTCCTTCTTCTCCTTTTCTCTTTCCTTTCTCCCTTTCTTTTCTCCATCCTTCCTTTCTTTCTCTTTTCTCTGTTTCCCTTTATACAATTAGGAGCTTCCCTTATATTTCCAGCTTAACGAGTTTCTTTTAAAAATCATGGATAGGGGGATCCCTGGGTGGCGCAGCGGTTTAGCGCCTGCCTTTGGCCCAGGCCGCGATCCTGGGGACCCGGGATCGAGTCCCACGTCGGGCTCCCGGTGCATGGAGCCTGCTTCTCCCTCTGCCTGTGTCTCTGCCTCTCTCTCTCTCTCTCTCTCTCTCTCTCTCTCTCTTTCTCTGTTTCTCTGTGACTATCGTAAATAAATAAAAATTTAAAAAAAAATAAAAATCATGGATAGAGGGCAGCCCCAGTGGCACAGCGGTTTAGCGCCGCCTGCTGCCCAGGGCGTGGTCCTGCAGACCCTGGATCGAGTCCCATGTCAGGCTCCCTACATGAAGCCTGCTTCTCCCTCTGCCTCTCTCTCTCTCTCTCTCTCTATCTCTATGAATAAATAAATAAAATCTTTAAAAAAAATCATGGATAGATGTTGAATTTTACTTTTTTGTGTCTCTTGAAATGATCAAGATTCTATTTGTTTAGTGTGTTGATAGTGGCCGTTATTTGTTGATGCTTTTTTCAAAATCTTTAATGCAGGTTCTAATCACAATAGTAAAAATCATAAACGTGTATCTTTATGAGTTTTCAAAAATTAAACATAAACGTTCAGTTGACACCCAGGAGAAGCATACAGAATATATTGGCAACAAAATCTCTCTCATGCCCCCTTCCAGCTATAGTTTTCTTATGTTTTTTGTTTTAGTTTTTTTTTTAATGTGAAACCAGCTTTGCTAATGCTATCATTTCTTTCTTTCTTTCTTTCTTTCTTTCTTTCTTTCTTTCTTTCTTTCTTCTTTCTTTTTTGGCAAATCTTTTGCTATAAAGATGATCATCCCAGCCCCCCATCCGGTACCTTGTTGCTGTTTCTGCTGTTGTTTTTGCAGCAGCAGAGAATGATGAAAAGTCATTCGTTTGCTGTGTTCAAAGAAATATAAAGGGAACAAAGTGGACAATATCAAGAGAAAGGTAAACAAACTGAAAATGAATTTGATAAGAAGTTCTCTAACAGTCCAAACATAATGACAAAATCCAGTGACTGAAATTAACAACAAAAACAACAAAATTTTTAACAACTGTTAATAGAATCTGAGTTTTAAATTTGGTCAGCTATAAAAATGGCTTAGATCTTCTGTGCTTGCTCACACACACACACACACACAAACATTTTAGATGGACATATGCTAAGAAATATAAATTAAAAAACTTTATTTCAGTTACAGAATGTATATCAGAAAATTATGACACCATATATTATATCTTACACAAAGCAGAAGATCTTCAACTAAGTCTATATAATACAAGACCTTTCTGACAATATGAACAAGGAATTGATTCAAAATCTGAAAAAAGTCAAATAACTTATTTTTACCACACTTGAGTTATGAGACATGAGACCCTGGCCAATTGATACTTCAGGTACATTTTGTCTCCAAAGGCTTTCCAATTAGCAAAGCCATATTTGTAGCTTTAAAAAATTGAACTCGGGCAGCCCGGGTGGCTCCGTGGTTTGGCGCTGCCTTCAGCCCAGGGCGTGATCCTAGAGACCTGGGATCAAGTCCCACGTTAGGCTCCCTGCATGGAGCCTGCTTCTCCCTCTGCCTGTGTCTCTGCCTCTCTCTCTCTTTCTCTCTCTCTCTCTCTCTCTCTCCCCCCCTCTGCGTATTCTCATGAATAAACAAAATCTTTTAAAAATAATAAATAAAAATTAAAAATTGAACTCATGGCACAGATATTGTGGAATCTGTTCTATCACTTACAATAGAATTTGAGCTAATATCAAGAGATATTACAAAAAAATAGTTTCTGTCATGAAGGAGAACAATCTAGCTGTTATGCTGGAAATCAAATTTCATTGTTGTTTTTTTTATTTATTTATGATAGTCACAGAGAGAGAGAGAGAGAGAGAGAGAGAGAGGCAGAGACACAAGCAGGCTCCATGCACCGGGAGCCCGACGTGGGATTCGATCCCGGGTCTCCAGGATCGCGCCCTGGGCCAAAGGCAGGCGCCAAACCGCTGCGCCACCCAGGGATCCCTCATTGTTGTTTTAAAGCAAGAGCCCAATGTTTCTCTTACTCATCTTCCCACTGTGTGAACAATATTGAGACGATGGATACTTAAGTTCCTAAGGTAGACTATATGTCAATTATGGATATAATTATTAATGTCATTCAGTAAATATGTGCAAATGCAGTGAATCATTGAAGGTTAATTTTGTCAGTGGTGTTAGAGGTTCGTAAGTTTTGTGGATGTTTTCAAAGAATCAGATTTTTGTTTCATTTATTTTCCCTATTATTTTTTGTTTTCAACTTTATTGATCACTGAACCTATTTGTTTATGAGACATATACAAATATACTGTATGTTATTGCTCATATCTGAAGTCTAAAAAAGCTGAATTGTAGAAACAGAGAGTAGAATGTGGTAACCAGAATGTGGTTACCAGAATGGAAGTTGGGGAAAATGGGGAGATGTTGTTCTAAGGATACCATGCTCCACTTAGAAAATGTATTACTTCTGGAGATGTAATGCATAGCATTTTGATTATAGCTAACCATACTATATTATACACTTAAAAGCTGCTGAGAGAGTACATTGTAAATATTCTCATTACAAAAATGAAATTATAATTATCTGAGGTGATGAAGGTGTTAGCTAACATGTTTGCTATATTGCATGCATCCATTGCAATATATATCAAATCAACAGGTTGTACAACTTCAGCTTACACAATGTTATATGTTAAGTGTATCTCAATAAAGCTTGGAGGAAAGAAATAAAATGCACTCAGATTGGAAAGAAAAATAAAAATGTTTCTATTCACAGACACCATGTTTATCTATGTAGAAAATCCAAAGGAATCTACAAAACAAACTAAAATGACTAAGAGGCAAAATTAGCAAGATTACAGAATACATAATCAAGATATGAAAAATGAATTTTATTGTCTATATACTATCAATAATTAGAAATTGAATTTTTCATTTCTTAAGTCACAAAGGAATATAAAATAAATATATAATCAATAATAAAGCTAAAAGCTGGCTCTGGGAAAGACTAATAAAATAGACAAACTTTTGGGCAGGTTCATTCTACAAAAAAGAGAGAAGTCACAAAGAAACTATGTACTCAGGAGTACAAAGGATGACATAATCAGATTCTGAGGAGACTTAAAAGTTATAAGCAGCTTTGCACAACTTTATACAAATAAATTCTGACCCCCAAAGGATATTTGGCAAGATCTGGAGACTGGCTGTTACATCTAGGGATGGGGAGGACGGTACCATGGACATCTAGTTGGTAGAGGCCAAGAATGATGCTAAACATCCTACAGGTGCAGGACAGCCTCCACAATAAAAAATCATCAAGTACAAAATGTCAATAGTGCAAATATTAAGAAACCCTGACCTGGATTAAATTGGCAGGCTTCTATGGAAACATTAATAAACAAAGTGACCAAAGAAGAATTGAAAATCTGTATAATGGAATTGAAATAGTTTTCAAAAACCTACCTATTCCCAAAAGACACCAGGTGAGAGAGTTCTACCAATACTTCACGGAACACAAAATTTTCATTTCATATAAACAACTTTAGAGAATAGAAAAGAAGGGGAAATTCCAAACTCATTTCACAAGCAAGTATAACCTTAATATTAAAATCAAACAAGGACTCCATAAAAAATAATATAGGCCAATATAATGTAAAAATTAAAATTAAAAAATCCTAAATAAAATTAGTGAATTGAATCTAGTGCATATTAAAAGGAGAGTCCATCTTAACCAAGTGTGCTTTATCTTAGCAATAAAAATATGGTTCACCATAAGGAAACCTAGCAATATAATTCACACACTAACCAAGTAAAGGAATAAACAAATGATTATTTTCAATACATGCAGGAATATCATTCAATAAAATTCAATATTCATTCATAATACTATTAATATTAAAGTTTTAGGAAGCCAAAGAGAAAAAGAAATTATTTTAATGTAATAAATGTTATCTTCTAGAAACCTACTGAAGACATATTTAATATAAAACATTAGAAACATTAGAACCAATCCATTAAAGTCAAGAACAAGGGGCGCCTGGGTGGCTCAGTCAGTTATGTGTCTGCCTTCAGCTCAGGGAGTGATCCCAGAGTCCTGGGATCGAGCCCCCCACCCCCCCCAGCCCCACCCTAAACCCCCGCAGCCAGCTCCCTACTAGATGGGGAGCCTGTTTCTCCCTCTCCCTCTGCTTGCCACTCCCCCTGCTTGTGCTCTTTCTCTTTCTCTCTCTCTGTCAAATAAATAAATAAAAATCTTAAAAAATATAAAGTCAGCAGCAAGAAAGTATAACCAGTATCTCCACTGTAAGTGTTCTAAAGATTTGGAAGGTAAAGACACAACTGTTACTATTTGCAAATGATATGCTACCACTCTAGAAAATCCAAAATATCACTTTCAAACATCTAGTGAGTTAACACGAAAAGTGGATATAAGATAAACATACAAACATATTTTCCTATACATAATAACTAATTAAAATGTAATATCGGGAAGAAATCTTAATAGCAGCAGAAACTACAAAGTACTAGGCATTATACTTACAAAAAAAAAACTTACAAAAAAAAGGGCACAGCCTTCATGGAGAAAACTATAAAGTTTACTAAAAGAAATAAAAGAAGTCCTGAATAAAAATACATTATTTGTAGACAGGAAAGTATTTGATAGTATTTATACTATCAATATGTCCATTCTTCCCAAACAAATCTATAAATTTAATGCAATTACAATAAAAATCAGAATTTCCTTCAAACCTGACCAAATAATTCTAAAGTTCATATGAAAGATTAAAGATTGATAATGGCCAAGGCACTGCAATATTGATGAAGGAATGGAAAAATAGATTAAAGGAAAAGACTAGTGATCCAGAAACAGGCCCATGTGTATAATCAAAGTAGCATTTCAATACAGTAGGAAAAGAATAACTCATTAAGTGGCGTTAGTGCAATTGGCTAACCATTTAGGAAAATACTAAGTTAAATTTCTATCAAAATCCACTTATAAAAAACAATTAGAGAGGAATTAAAGAGTTATATATAAAAAAAGAAAACAAAGTATTAGAAAACTTGATAATGTGTTAATGATCTTAGGGACAGAAAGGCTTTATTAGTTTTTTACGGATGCCACTATAAATTACCGCAAACTGGGCGACTTAAAACAACAGAAATTTATTTTCTCACATTCTGGAAGTCAGAAGTCCAATATCAAGGTGTCAGTAGGGTTGGTTCCTCCCAGAGGCTCTAAGGGAGAATCTGTTCTATGTTTCTCCCCTAGCTTCTTGTGGTTGCTAGCAATCTTTGGCATTCCTTGGCTTATAAATACATCACTTCCATCTCTGGCTCTGTCTTCACATTGCCTTCTCCTCCCTATGTATCTTTCC